>NC_069658.1:366054686-376054686 GCF_027244095.1 Hemicordylus capensis | reverse complement strand
CAAAAAAACAATTATTGAAAACCCTAAACTTCCATTCTAGGTTTCAGCAAAGCAGAAAACTTCACTGAAGTTTTAATGTGGGTGGTCGTGGACCCTGTGAGATGGGGCACAATAGCACCTTCTTGCACAAGATTTGTTCACAACCACATTAATACATAATGTTTATATCTCCCCTGCACACCACCAATCTACTGCTCTGCAGGCTAATGCTGTACATTAGAACAAGGAACAGAATGAGTGAAGAACATCTGGCAACTCTAATAATGCTGGCAGTGAAATTACTACTCCACTTTGATTCATTATTTCATTTTATATCACGAATGCATAAGTTGCAAAGACAAAATTGCGTACACTGCCTAGAGATACAGAGATCAGACTGCATATAAATATGATTGATAAATTAAATAAATACAAATTTAAAAAATCGTAATGGCCACAATTCAGTGTCATGCTCATATTCTTTAGTGACAAGGAAATGCTTGGAGTCCCTGTGTGAATTACTCCCTAATTCACTAAGCATTTTATGTTCATTGCTTGGGGCTTGTTGACATGTGCTGAGCTGCTCTAGTAAACCAACAATATTTATTCATTGAAGCTATTCTCATGACCACAGGAAAGCGGGCTAAGGGAGCCCAGCACACTTTCCTGTGGCTGTGGGAACTGCTGGGAGCTATGCGTCTCCTGGCAGTTAGCCCACCTAAGTCCCTCCCCAAATGAGGTTAGAGCACTCCACTAATCCTGTTTTGGTGATTGTGAGTCGCTGCACCACGGCTCCACACCATGCTGACTCACAAGGAGACCCCTGACTGGGTGGCCTCCTGGCCTCGGGGGGTCTCCCCAGAATGCCCTGAGCACTTGCACCTGTTCTGGAACTTCTGGCCCCTGATCCCCCCGCCTCCTTCGTATGGGCAGCTGATCTGGTCTCCCAGGGATAGCTCCCTGCTTGTTTGTGGGGGAGAGTGGGCTAAGCCCACTCTCCCCACAGGGCCCGGTTAATTTTTCATCCATCAGGATAATAATCTGATTGAATATATGATTAAATACTTCATGCTGGTCTGATTAAGTACTTCATGCTGGTCATGCAGGCTGCTCTCTGGGTCATCTTGGAGAGAGCATGTAACTCCTGTATTGGAGGAGTTACACTGGCTGACAATATGTTTCTGGGCAAAATACAAGGTGTTAGTTATAACCTATAAAGCCCTAAATAGCTTGGGCCCTGGGTATTTAAGAGAACGTCTTTTTCGTTATGAACCCCACCGCCCATTGAGATCATCAGGAGAGGTCCGTCTGCTTTTGCCACCGGCTTGTCTGGTGTCTACTCAGGGACGGGCCTTCTCCGCGGCTGCCCCGAGGCTTTGGAATGTGCTCCCTAGTGAAATAAGAGCCTCCCCATCTCTGACAGTTTTTAAAAAGTCTTTAAAGATGCATCTGTTCACCCAGGCTTTTAACTGATACTGTTTTGATTGTTTTTAATGTTGTTTTAGATCAATCTTTTAAAAAAAAATAATTTGTGTGTTTTAAATTTCTTGTTCCGTTTTTAACTAATGTTTTAATGTTGTCTTTATCTGTTGTAAACCGCCCAGAGACATAAGTTTTGGGCGGTATAAAAATATGTAAAATAAATAAATAAATAAAGCCTCATGGTATGAACTCATGCCTCAGTTTGAGGATACCATGGACAGCCAGGAAAACAAGCAAATGGATCCTAGAACAAATCAATCCAGAATTTTCACTCGAGGCACAACCAGGCTCAAACTATCATACTTTGGACAAATTAAGCGAAGATTCAGCTCCCTTGAGAAGCCCAAAATGCTGGGAAAAGTTGAAGGAAAGAGAAGAAGAGGACTAGCAGCAAGTTGGATGGATTACAATAGCAATTAATGGACCACTGAGAGACCTTAAAGGCCAAGTTGAAGACAGATCATCCTGGAGGGAATCTATCTATGTGGTCACTAAGAGTCGATACTGACTTGATGGCATTTATCAATCAATCAATCAATCAATCAATCAATCAATCAATCAACTTTATGCCCACCTCTAAGGCAACTAGTGGCCTCAATCTAATGGCTTCACAACCTTGTCCTGTATAACATCATGTTCTCCTTAAGGCAATGCAGTGCCTTAAGAACAACAAAATCAAACTCTCTCTTTCTGTGTGTCTCTGTGTGTGTGTGTGTGTGTATACACACAGTGTATATACACAGTCCGTGAACCCCCCCAAAGTCCATGAACCCCCGAACAGTCAGGAGGTGTTCAGTCCGGGGTTGGACCGAACAGGGGATGGTGTGGTTCGACCCCAAACTTTCGAACCAAACAGGTTCAACATCGAACTTCTCGAACGTCGAACCTGTTCACACATCCTTACTGGCAGGTAGGCAGCACTTCCCCTGCCCCTTAAAGGAACCCCCACCCTCTGAACCAGCTTGAATGCTGGTCCAAGGAACCCGTTCGGCGCTCCTAGAATGGAACGCTGAATGGTTCTGTACAGATCCCTATTTCCTTCCTTGTGTTGACAGAATGAATGAATAAATAAATAAATATATGTCTTTCACAGCTCATCAAAAACTCAGCATGACAATAGACTACATGGCAACAATTCTGGATTCTGTGTGACACCAGCCATTAAAGACTTGCATCTTACAAGCAAATGCTTTACCTACTTAGGTCAACATCTTATCCAAGTTCTCCTAGTTGTAGCATCTTAATTATGTCAATATGCAAATGAACATTACATAATTTTACCCCCTGGGGTAGGAAAGGAGGATATCTGCATGAAAATATTCATTAAAAAGAAGCCAGTAATAATATCTTAATATTTTTACATACATAAAAGGAACCAGCCTCAAAGCAAAAGATGACAACATTTTTATGCAAAGCACACCACACAGGCTTATTTATTTGAGTCTTGTACCAGTGAAACAAATTAGTACAGCAGGTGCTTATGAGCTGCTTGTGGAACACCAAGCGCTGATTCATAGGTTACATAGGAAGGTGCCTTCTACCAAGTGAGACTATTGGTCCATCATCATCATCATCATCATCATCATCATCATCATCATCATCATCATCATCATCTCTTCTTCTTCTTGTTGTTGTTGTTGTTGTTGTTGTTGTTGTTATTATTATTATTATTATTAACACAGTCAGAATTGCACCTAGGGCACCAATTACCACTGGGATGATGATGATGATGATGATGATTAATTCAATTTCTATACTGCCCTTCCAAAAATGGATCAGGGTGGTTTACACAGAGAAATAACAAATAAATAAGATGGATCCCTGTCCCCAAAGGGCTCACAATCTTTTAGCCCCATATTGTCCATACTGACTGAAGCTTTTCACACATGTGTGCAAAACTGGGCTAAGGAAGCCCAGCCTGGTTTTGCGTACGTGTGTATACCACTGGGATTGGGCTCAATCCCAGTGGCACTGCGGCGGCGGCAAACCCACCTACAAAGCCTCCCTCTAAAATGAGATTAGGAGAGGAACATAGGAAGCTGGCATATATTGAGTCAGACCATTGGTCTATCTAGCTCAATATTGTCTTCACAGACTGGCAGCGGCTTCTCCAAGGTTGCAGGCAGGAATCTCTCTCAGCCCTATCTTGGAGAAGCCAGGGAGGGAACTTGGAACCTTCTGCTCTTCCCAGAGCAGCTCCATCCCCTGAGGGGAATACCTTACAGTGCTCACATATGAAGTCTCCCATTCATATGCAACTAGGGCAGATTCTGCTTAACTAATGGGGCAAGTCATGCTTGCTACCACAAGACCAGCTCTCCTCTCCTGTTTATTACATTTATGTCCTGCCCTTCCTCCAAGAAGCTACATGGGGTATAAGTGACTCTTTTGACGCACACGTTATCCTCACAAACCCCCTATAAAATAGGTTATCCTGAAATATTGTGACCAGCCCAAGGTCACTCCCGAGAGCTTTATGGCAGAGCAGGGATTTGAACCTGGGTATCTCATAGTGGTGGTCAGTGTCACCAGGGGGCAGAGTGCAGGGCAGGAAGGCAAGCAGAGAGTGGGCCACAGCTGCATCTCTCTCTCTCCTCCCTCTCCTCACCCAACCCCAGCTTTGGGATTCCAGGGAATGAACAGCCTATACAGCTCCACCTGGTGAATGACCAGCCTGTACAGGTCAAGTTAAAGCTGGGGCAGGGTAGAGAGAGAGAGAAAGAGCACTAACTTCAGCCTGTTCTGAGAGTAAGCGCCTGACATGGCTACAACATGGCTGGCCAACTGCAGAGCTCCCAGTCAGGTCCAGGGAGAGGGGATCCCCATAGTGCACAGAGGGAAGCTTTTTGCAGGTTCTTCCCTGCTAACCGTCTTGCCCTATCTAACTGCTCGGAAGCAAGGTAGGAGGAGAAGCTACCCAGGTTTTCCTCCGACCTTGGTTCCACACAACTGAAAATTGGAAGCACACGTAGTTCTCAAACCCAGGTAGAACACAGTTTTTGACTGTGTGAATAACCTCCAAGATTTGTACTGGTAGCTACTCTGATTTTTAAAAGTGAATGAGAGGGGCATATGATTTTTTAAAAATAGGTTTATCTGCAACTGGGAGTAAGCTCTCTTCCATATCTCAGAAAGCAAGTAGCATACAGAAACAGTCGTCACAGAACTATTCCAGGCAGATTCAAAATCCTAAAATAACAAAATCATAACTAAAAATTGTGAGACTATACAATAGAAAGAGACTTCATGATCAGAATGTCCACTAAAGTTACAATTCATTTGAGCAAAGCTGTATCTACCTATAATAAACTTATAAAAAGAACAGTCTCAGTTTCAAGTTTCCACAGAAATAATAACTGGTAGTGATAGGCTTGAGGGAGGAATAGGCCTCAATTAGAGTAACTCCTGGGGGGGGGCGGCGGCGTGGGCTTCTCCAAATAAGGAAGAAAGCAGGGGTTTACTGGACAAGAGCCTATAGAGAACTAGGGGAGGGTGTGTGAGGGTCAGTTCATCCCTGGAGGCAACTAAACTGTTCACATAAAAGTTAAATAGGAAGGGAGCTAAGATGCGCATCGAGGCCAATGAGGAGTGACCACCTCCGCCTGCTCCATCCAGATCTTCCGAGCACCCTACATAGAAGAGGAACTGATAGAAATGCATAGAGCAGTCGCCACGGCCAAGGAAGAGCCTGCACATCCATCCCTATGCTCCAAGGACATGGCAGGCTCATGAAGAAAAGTCCCAGCTGCACATTTTCACCCATGGCAAACAGGTCTACCCTTGGTTGGCTGAAGCAGTCAACCACCTGTTGGAATGATGTTGGATGCAACACCCACTCCAGCTCCACTACTGAACTTCTGCTGAGCCAATCTGCCAATACATTGGAGACTCCCGCTAGATGTTCCACACAAATTGATAGCAGACAGTGTCCGGCCTAGAGAAGTAGCACGTGGGCCTCCATGTGCAGGGACCTGGACTTGAGAAGTAGCACGTGGGCCTCCATGTGCAGGGACCTGGACTTGGTACCTTCCTGTTTGCTTATGTAGACCTTTGTGGATATATTGTTGGTTCTGATTAGCATGTGACAACCCTGATCCACAGCTTCAAATGACAGAAGTGCCAACCTTAGGTCCAGGTTATCTTCAAAAGGGCCTTCTGCACGATCCTCACTGCACGTTAAGGTCATCTGAGGAGGTCTGTCTCCAGCTACCACTGTTTCGTCTGGTGGCGGCTCAGAGGCGGTCCTTCTCTGTGGCCACTCCTGGGCTGTGGAATGCACTCCCTGCAGAAATCCGTAATTTGAATTCCTTACTAGCCTTCAGGGGAGCCCTCAAAACCTATCTGTTTGGCCTGGCCTTCAAGGGTTTTTAAATTGTTGTAAATGGTTTTAATGTTATAACCTGGTTTTTAAACTGTTTTGAATGTTTTAATTGTTATTGCTTCATGGGGTTTTATAATCTCTGTTTTTAAATTGATTTTAATTGTTTTGTTTTAATGTAAACTGCCCTGAGCCATTTTGGAAGGGCGGTATAGAAACTGAATAGATAAATAAATAAATAATAAAACCTTGAAGCCCTCAATTCCAGCCAATTGATGCTTCTCTTTGACTCCTCTGCCGATCAAATGCCCTGTGAAGTCCAGTCTCTCTTCTCCAGTCTCTCCCCCAGCTCATCAGACATGCCTCTGTGGTGACCATCAGGTGGTCCAGGAGCTGAGGGTTGGTGCCCTCCCCCAGTCGACCAGTCCACAGCCATCAGTCCAGAGACACATGCACTGTCCTCGGTGCCAGAATCAGCAGGTGGGACTTCAGGGTAATCTGATCCAGGAAGGGGAGATGCTGAACAGGTTGGGGTGGAGGCGGGACCAAGGAACCAAATCCTGACACAAAACCATCATGCCCAATAGGCTGGTCATCTCCATGAAGCCCGCCGCATCCATGGCTCTGAGAGTGTACAGCCGACGGACTCTTGAGCTGCCTCTCCTGTGTCAGGTAGACCTGATAGAGCTTGGTGTCTATTGTCAGCCCTAGATGATCCAATATCTGGGATGGACACAAGGAACTCTTCTCCAGGTTGACCATGAATCTGTGTTCCCACAGGCACTCCAAGGTAGTCCTGATGTCTTCAAGAGCCTGTTTCCTGGACAAAGATTTCACCAGTAAATTGTTCAGGAAGGGGAACAGAGAGATACCCTGTTTGCAAAGATGTGCCACCACTGCCACTAACACCTTGGTGAAGACCAAAGTGGTCAACACGTACTAAAAGTGTCTGATGCCATAGCTGAACAGAAGGAACTTCCAGTGTTGTTCTCTGACCAGGATATGAAGATAGGCCTTGGACAAATGCATTCTAGGATGGACTTGAGAGTCTCCATCCTGAAGTGTCTCTTCTTGAGGAACTTGTTCATCCACTTCTGATCCAATACCCGCCTGGTGTTTTTCATTGGTACTAAGGGGAAAAAAAATGGAATAAACCCTGGAGTGGATGTGGCGATGTGGAACCAGTTCTATGGCACTGATTTTGACCAGAGTTTGGATCACCTGTAGCAAAGTACAGTGTTTCTCTGGGTTTGTAACTGATGCCTGAAAGGACACAGCTGAAGTTTCAGAGGACTTGCACGAGGCAGCTTCCACTCGCCTGTCACATGGGTCTTTAGGGCTACCTTCCCTGATGGAAGGAAGGACTGTAGAAGACGACAAAGCAGCAACTGGGAGATCCACGGTGGGGCCCCTAAGGGAGTCCATAAGTGTATCTGTAAGAGTATACAGTTTATTAGGGATTTTAGGAATCTGCCCTGTTCTAGTTGGGAGATACCATTCAGACTTCCTGACCCTTTCAAATGATTCAGTGAAAGATACAATGAGAGGTTTGGGAGATACCTGGGGAAAAACTGCCACAGCCCCCGTGCCATGGCAGATGTGCCAAGATCGGCAGAACCAGAGGCTGAATCAGATAGCTTCAAAACCCGTGAAGCCTTAGGCAGGAGGGCAGGAAACAACTCCATCTGGAAATGCCTGCCCTGTGTGTAATCAGAAGCAAATGTCTCCTCCTCCTGACAATTCACCCTCTTCTCTGCCCACTAGTGACACAGATGCCACAGAGCTGTCTGATTCATCATGACCTCTCGTTCCCCTCTGTTCCCAGAGGGACCAACCCAGTGGGGAAGGTGGGGACTCTCGTACTCTCCCTTCAACCAAGTCCTTGCTCTTGTGTTTATATTTATGGTGCTTGGAGGGAGGGGAGAAGATGATGATGAGGTACAAGAAGATGGAGAGGAAATGCTGGATCTGCACCTCTTAGATTTGCATTTGTCCTGTCTCCTGTGACCATGCTTCTTCTCCTTATGCTCTTTTTTTGCAGAAGAATGAGAGTGAGAGGGGCTCTTGGATCCAGTGGTCCAACGTGATTGGGCAGCCCTGGATTCCCTAGCCACCAGCTCATTAAGCCATTTGGTAAATTGTGGGTGGGCATCTGCACTGCTAAGATCAGAGAAAGAAAGGGAGAGAGGGGAACTGCAGACTCGCTCACCCCATCTGTAGTAAGTGGTAAGTTTGGCGCCAATACAGTGGAGGAGGCACAGAAGGCGCTGCCATCAGAGGACTCTTCTGTCCCCTCCATAGCCAGTCCACAACCTGCCCTGAAGAAGGAGAGGGAGTTGCAAGGCTTTTTGGTGGGTGGCCTTGGCAGGCAACAGTGGTGGTCTGGCACTGGCCCAAATTGCCCTGGCCCTAACTAAAACTAATTGAAAGGACAGTGAGAGAGGAGAAAACCAAAAACAAAGAAAACTTGCGGGGCTCGGGATAATTCTGCAAAAACCCTACTGACTTGCTCACCAGGCAGGGCCGGTCTGTGGCAGGTGGGGCAGCCCATCCCCCTGGAGAAATCTATTCAAGTTTACCCTGCCTATCGCTCTGAGGGATTGGCCTAACCCAATCAATGGAATGCCCTCTGGGAGCCTCTGGAGAAAGCAATATTTTGGGGGTTATGTAAGACCAGAGCAAATAAATTTAGAAGTTTCAAATTCAAAGCCAGGTGGACTAAGAAGAGTCAGTTCATGTCACTGGCTTTTACTAATGCTTGGAAGCCGGACTGTGGTGCTGCACTTACTGTGTATCGTGTACACTGCAGAAAATGTCAAAACAGAGCTGGCCAAAACCCAGCTGACTGCTCAACCAGTTTACAATGTGGTGCGGACATCCAGGTATACAAATAATTATTTCTTGATAGGCTTGATGACAGAAATATTTATTTCTTGATATCACAGAACATACACCCCAAAATTAAAAAAAAATTAAATTAAATTTCAAGATATCACAGAACATACACCTAATACCAGATGCTACCTCCCAGGAATCTGAAATATTTTTGCAGCTTTTGATCAAAATAGTGTACTCTTTTTCGCAAATGTATGGAATGCGTAGAAATCACCATACTTATAAAATCCCATTCATTGGGGAGTGGGTGTCCAGAAACATAACTTCCATCATGAATTTCGGCAAGAAGGGAATATGATAACATCCCTAGTTATCAGCTCCATATCCTGGAGACCATAAAACTTGTTCAGCACGTTTAATTATCTTTACACCTGTTCTAGGCTTCAGTTTAAATAATCAATACCAAATTCCAGCATTTTAGTTTCAAACTGGAGCATCTTGTTGATACAATTTCAGTTCGTTCTCTTTTCCAATAAACATTTCTGGAAGTATAATCTCATCCATTTTAATGTTGTTCTATTCTAGTGTAACCATTCACTATCATAATTTTTATGCTGCCTTCTCACCTCCCTTCATTCCTGCTCTTCCAACTTTCAATGCCCAAAGTAATAACCCAAGAATATCTAACAGCTCTGCAGGGGTTTCACAGAGAGAGCTGCCAGTTCCTGGCACAAAGTACATAAGAAGTTTCTGTTATTGTTTTCACAGATGTGCAGAGAAGAACTACACTATTGCTCAGGTGCCATCCGCACTAACTTTCATCATTCGTCACATTTGTAGCAAAACCCCAACTTTTATTATCCTTACAAATTAACGAGACATGACAGTCCTGCTGCAATCATGTTATATAAACATCTCCCATGAAGATTTATCATTAGATTATATTTTAAGCTCCCATATGCCACTAGAATACATGCTGAAAAAACCTTACAATACAATCTTTATGAAAGATTTCTATGGATTAAAAAGGTTCCTCCCCATAATAATTTTCTCTGATATTTTGTTAAAACTTTAGTACTCTTAAGTATTGACAGTTGGCATCCTTTTGAAACTGCTTTTGCCAAACAGCATATAGTGTAAAATAGATGATGCCTCGCAGATTTATGTATTTCAATGCGTTTCTGTCTAAATACCTCTGTGCTGTGTGAAGTTGAATGATAGGTTATCATCTGAATACTTATTAAGCTGTAGTAAGAATACATTGGGGCTATATACACATGCAGGCAAAATCAGGTTAAGGAATCCCCACCCAGTTTTGCTGGCGCTTGCAAACCCACTTAGGGAGCCTGTTACTGGGTGCAAGCGCGCCGATAAACCGGGCTTAGTGCTCGTGTGCTGCACACAACTGTGCTGCACAGTTCCTACATGCGAGTAGCCTCCTGGCCAGTGCCGGTAGAATCCCTATAACATAATGAGTTCCAGGAGCTGGGAAGACATATCCCAGCCCCTGACCCTCCACGCTGCTGGCATTAGCTGGCAATGGGCTGGGTGGGTAAAGGAGTCCTCGGTCGTCTGCCGGGGAGGTTTTTCTAACTTCCTTCAGATGTCATGTATGTAGATCCTTTTTATCCCTTTGCATTGTGTTGCTCCAAAAACTTCACAATATGCCATAAACACTGGGGCCAACATCCTGACATGGAGTGTGTGTGCAGCAAAGGAAGCATGTATGCATTTGCCAAGTTCCAGGCTGTGCAACCCACAGGGGTATCTTCTTGGAAATCGCCAAGTGCTTCAGAGGAAAGGAGAGTTTGGCAAAAATTGCCACCACCCCCATCACCACCCCATGCATGACTATCCTTGCTGCTTTATTCAGGAATGCAACAGATGCACCTGTGCATCCTTTGTTACCTATATACTTTGTAACTTGGGAGGTCAGCCTATAGGTCTATTAATAGGCATCTTGGCTTTAAGTAGGCTTTCATACTCCAGGTGCTGGTGATGCACATAAAATAATAATACACATGAAGCATGGCTTTTAATTTATTAGAGATTATGACAGGAAGGAGAGAAGGAATGCAGAGGGAATCCTAATAACAGTCACCTTGTGCCACATTTGCAGGTAAGGCAGGATAGAAATACATTAAACAAATAAGATTTGCTGATTTGACTCAGTTTTTATTTAATGTTCACATTAGAGCTGCTAATATATATATATATATATATATATATATATATATATATATATATATATATCAGCAAATCGTAAGCAAATGGTTGATCAATAGTTTTTTGTTTTGGTTCTAGATATTTTTGCCCTGATCCAGCAGTTCCTGCAAATCCTCACTGGACCCTGATGATTTATGTTACTTCTGGATATCAGATGCCACTGTACATGGACAAAGTTAGCAAGTAGGTAAGTAGATCCATGACTGGACTGTACACATGTGCCAACACAATACATGCAACAAGACCTCTACAACCCCAGAAGGATAAAGGAGTGTGCCTTTTCATCAGTCTCTTAATGCATATATGAATATGCACCCAGCATCTCTGACTAGGTGGCGAAGTGTACGGCTGTTTCCTGTACTGCACAATCTATCATACATTTTAGAGATGGGGCAAAGAATTATTCCAGTGAAACTGTTTCAGATTTCCAAAGGAGAGCTGCCATAATTACATGTTTTTGATAATGAAAGAAAGAAAAAAAAGCCCTGTCTACATACATTCATTGACCCTACTTTCGAATGAATTACTAGTTATTTCTTTGACTATCAGCAGGTGGAGCTGTTGCTTTACTTAACCCCACCTTAAAGACACTCCCCTGAAAAGGAAACTCTATCCTGCTTTGAGGGGTTTACTTTCTCTGAACATGGAGTTTAGTCCCTCCTCTTTGCTTGTTTTCTAAAATATTACCCAACACTTTTCCTCAACTGATCTGCTATGTATCATATGTCCTGAGAGTAATAATGCAAACACAGAAACAATTATATTGGTTCCTCCCTTGCAAGCTATATGTTACATTATCATTACTCAGTAAAATTGTGAGGCATGCAATAGTGAGATACTGAAATTTGAGGAAATAGTTTGTACGCTAAGAACTTCTTCCACTAATAAAAGTTCCATTTTTTACAGCATTTAGGTGTGATATTTGCTCCCTAATAAAGGAGTTGTTTTTCAGGGAATGCAAGGGATTTCACAAGGAGCAGATCATCAACAAAAATAATCTCTCACTGCTCATGGTGATGCAAGGTTTTTTTCATCCATAAACAGAAAAGGTTCTAAGGACACAATTCGATGATTCTGCAGCCACATTATTTGATCAAAGTAATCAATCAATCAATCAATCATGTTTATTTACGGTCATAGACCAAAATTTAAAACATACATAATAATAGACATGATATAATAATAATATATACATAATATAATTAGGATGAAAGTAATATAGGCCTCACAGCACAGCACTCAGTTTTAATGTACATCATAGCTTATTTTTGATGAATAGTTCAATGAATATAGCTCAATCCTCTTTAGCAGAAGTTCCTATCAAGTTCTTACCAGAACCACTAAGCACTGGAAAACAATTGCACCTTATTGCACCTCTGTTGGGCCCTCGGTTTATTAATTTTCAAGCAAGAATGAAATGTAGGGAGGGGCAGCTATTACTGTTGTTGTTGTTATTATTATTGCTATTGCTATTGTTATATTTATCTCACCCTTCCTCCAAAGAGTTCAGAATGGCATACATTCTTATTATCACAACAATCCTTAGAGGCCTGCTCAATTTAGGACCCCAGCTGTTCTTGGACTACAACTTCCATAATCCCCAGCCACAATAGCCAAGGATTATGGGAGTTGTAGGCCAACATCTGCAGGAGTGCCAAAGTTGAGCAGGCCTCTGTTAGACCAAAGATTGTGACTGGCCCAAGGGCATCCATTGAAATTTGCATAATTTGAACTTGAGTCTCTTAGTCTAAGTCCAATATTTTACCCACTATACCACACTGGCTCTCATGACATTAAAATTAAAAGCAGACAACAGTTGTTTGTTCCAAAGACAACTCTATAGTTATTTTATTACTGATTAACTATTTTATTATTGATTAATTATTACCTTACACAAGTACTTTCCTATACTTGTGTAATAACTGTTGTATAATCAACAAATACTATCCTTTCGTTCTTTTAGAAAGGTTAGAGTGGCTTACATAAGATTCCCAACTGTCTCACATTAAGGCACTGACTACGTCGTACGTACATACCCACTTAGCTTTAATAATGTTGTACAACCAATGCTCCAAGAGCAATCGTAACATATTTAATTCTTATGTAAGAGGCTGCTGTGAAAATGTTGTGCATGGCACATACAAATATTCCGCTCTATAAAATTCATGCCTTTGGATGTTCTCTGACACATTAAAAGAAAAAGAAAAAGTGTGTGGGGGGAGATGGTACTGTTTCTGGTAACCCAAAAATATTCTAAAAGCTGTCACTTTTTCAGCTGACTTCTGCTACTAAGAACAGTCTTGGAAATTTCTTTGGAGAGTTAGTAGTCACTAAGATGAAACATCTTATTATAGGTTACATTTCAAAGAATTGTGTTAGCAGGGGGAATATACTATTTTTCTGTCTTCTGTACAAGACCACCTGGTAAAAAAAGAATCTACCTACCAGCTTCAAATGTTTGCTTTATATTTTATTCTTTCTACCTTGGCTGTAAAAACACTACATTTGTGTACAAAGTGTCTTCATTGAACAAGCATGAGAAATGAGGGTTTAAGGACTATGGTGTAGCTTCAGTGCCATCTTGATTATAAAATAGAGCCTTAGTTGTTGGATGAGATAATCCAACAGATGATGGTAATTCATCTGTAGCTATATTATTTATTTATTTGATTTATATACCACCCTTCCAAAAATGGCTCATTAAAAATGTCTATTATCTCAAGCTAAGGTATGTAGATCTTTTAATTAATATTGTTTTAATGGTTTTAATGCTGTTTTAAAATACTGTTTTAAAATTTTTAAATTGTTGTAATGTTTTAAACTTTTTGCTTTTGTTTTAACTAATGTTTTACTTCTTATGCTTTTATTTTGTTGTAAACCACCCAGAGACCTAAGTTTTGGGCAATATAAAAATAGGTTGCTCACCTGTAACAGATGATCTGGAGGTGATCCGTTGTATTCATAAAGAATAAAGAATGGGTTCTGCACCTGTACAGGGACCTCGCGGACCGATTGACTAGCTCCTTGTGCCTCCTCCAACTGCCCTGCACGTGATCGTGCTTCCGTTAAACAAGGAAGTTGGGGTGTGTTTTCCTCAGTTTCTGCAGTCCGCCAGTGACAGTTTCCATACTGATGATCTCTACTGTCATTTTCCATTCCCATGCCTTGATTCCGTGGGGAGGCTGGGCAGGTATTATGAATACAATGGATCACCTCCAGATCATCTGTTACAGGTGAGCAACCTGTTTATCTGGATAGTGATCCGTTGCATTCATAAAGAATGGGTGACTAGCCAGCTTCCCCTTCTGGCGGCGGGTCATCAAGGCAGAACTCTCTTAAGAACACTTCGGCCAAACTCTGCATCCTTTGATTGCTGAATGTCTAGAGCATAGTGCTTTACAAATGGATGGCATGTCGTCCAAGTAGCTGCCTTACAGATATCTGGCATTGGCACCCCCACCAAATTTGCAGCCAATGTTGCATAGGCCTTCATGGAATGTGCCCTTATAGATCTTGGGGGCTCTACCCCCTGAGAGTTATACGCCAGCCTTATTGCTCGTGTTATCCATTGGGAAAGTCGCTGACGCATGACTGAGGTGCCCTTAGCTTTCCCTCGGTAAAGCACAAACAGCTTGTTTGTTTTCCTTATTGATTTGGTAGCTTGAAGATAGTGTAGCAGTGCCCTCCTCACATCCAGTGAGCGCATCCTTTTTTCCAACTGTGACTGAGGACCCTGGAAGAATGCAGGAAGCACAATATCCTCATTTATATGAAACTCAGTAACCACCTTGGGTCTAAATCTTGGGTCCAAGCACATTATGACCTTTTGTGGGTGAATCAGGGTATAAGGGTGGTCAGCACGTATCGCCACCAACTCACCTACCCTATGTGCT
Source organism: Hemicordylus capensis (assembly GCF_027244095.1). Taxonomy (NCBI): domain Eukaryota; kingdom Metazoa; phylum Chordata; class Lepidosauria; order Squamata; family Cordylidae; genus Hemicordylus; species Hemicordylus capensis. The sequence goes on along the minus strand of NC_069658.1, from coordinate 376,039,953 downwards.
GACGTCACTGCAATTAAGAACAATGTCTTTAACATCACAACTCTTAATGTGGCTGCTGCCAGCGGATCGAATGGCTATTCTGTCAGTGCATTTAATACTAACGTCAGGTCCCATTGCTGCATGGGCCGCCTCAATGGCGGATACCGATTATTCAGTCCCTTCAGGAATTTCTTACTCTTGGGATGCGAAAAAACTGTTGTCCCATCCCAGCCTTTATGCTCTGCTGATATCGCTACTAAATGCACATGGAGAGAGGCGTTCGCCAAACCAGACATCTTTAACGTAGTCATATAGAGTAGGACTTGTTTGATCGTCGCCTTCCTTGGTAAGAACTCCTGCCGACTTGCATAGATCTTGTATCTCTGCCACTTACTTGTATAATTACGTCTGGTCAAAACTCTCTTACTATTAAGTAGTATTTTACACATTAACCTATTTGCCAAGCTGTCAACTTCAATGTGACTAATTGTAGGTGCAGTATCAGCCCTTGGGCCCGGCTTAACAAGTCTGGGTATTCTGGAAACCGATGATATCGCCTGCCTTAACAAGAGTGCAAACCATGGTTGCCTGGGCCACCATGGGGTTAGCAGAATCCCCCTCGCTCCATCCCGGAGTATCTGCGACAGCACTCAGGATATCAGTGGCTGTGGAGGAAACATATAAAAGGGACCCTTGGTCCATAGATGCTGGAATGCATCGCCCAGAGAGTTTTCGCCATGTCCTGCACGCGAACAAAACCTCCGACATTTTCTGTTCACAGCAGTCGCAAACAAGTTTATCTCTGGCGTGCCCCTTTTTTTGAAAACTGGTTGAAGATAAAGCTCGTTTATCTCTCACTCGTGATGCTGGTTCTGTTGCAACTTCCGGTTCAGCTCATCTGCCTGGATATTGTCCTCTCCCCTGATATGTAACACCGTGGGGAATATATCCTGTGCAATGCTCCAGACCCATATCCACTTGCTCAGCTGACACAGGGACCGGGACACTGTGCCCCCCGGCTTGTTTAAATAAGCAATGGCAGTAATATTGTCCAAATTTACTTGCACCATACCCCCTGTCAACTGGGGCCGAAGGCCTTCAACGCTAAGAACACAGCTAGGAGTTCCAGGTAATTTATATGTCTGCGTTTCTGTTCCTGGGTCCACTGACCCTGGACTTGATGATGGCAACAATGCGCTCCCCAACCCCAAAGGGAGGCATCCGTCGTCACCCAATGCGTTGGCGCTCTGGGCTGGAATGGTATCCCCGCACGTAGATTGTCGCGCCGGATCTGAGAAAGTTACTTTTCTCTGTCGCTGTTCGCAACGAGCTAGTCGTCCAAATATGGATATACCACCACACCCCTTGTTCTTAAGAATGCTACAACAACTGCCATCACCTCTGTAAATACACGCGGTGCCGTAGAGAGGCCGAACAGCAAAACCACATACAGGTATGCTATATCGCCTACTGTGAAGCGAAGGTATTTCCGGTGCCTCTCGCGGATCCCCACATGAACGTAAGTGTCCTTCAGATCCAGAGTGACAGTCCACTCTTCCTTCGCCAGGAATTGTAAAATTCCCTGTAGAGTTATCATTCTGAATTTCCTTGTATCTATAAAGCAATTTACATCTCTCAAGTCCATTATTGCCTGAATCCCCCCATCCTTCTTGGGGATCTGAAAATATCTGGAGTAAAACCCCCTCATTCTGTCCACCCACAGCACTTGCACAATTGCCTGCTTCGTGAGTAGCACCTCCACTTCGTCTTTTAACACCTGCGTTTAACACCCTGAAAAGGTGGCAAATTCTTGAACTCTATTGCGTAACCAGAGTTTATGATTTTCAGTACCCATTGATCTGATGTTATGTTGTGCCACGCTTGGGCATGGCTTGCCAATTTGATGGAAACATTGGCCATCACAAGGCTGGTGTTGGGAACCTCGGGTACTGAACTTGGTGCTACTATGTGCTTGTGCTGTGGATGGACTTGAACTTCAAAGAGACTGCTTTGTCTGCCCCTTGGTTGGTTTCTGGCCCTTCAATTTGTGAAAATAAGGCTTATTTCTTTGGTAAGGTCTATTCTGTTTCCTGTACTCCTTCCTCTCCTGTCTATAAGAATAACGGTTTTGCTGTCTCCCATAGGAACGACCATGGGATTGCTGTCCTGTCGAAGTTGTAGCTGCCATAAAGAACTTAGCTGTAAACTTCCATGACTCCATCGTGTCATCTATTGATTCCGCAAACAACCCTTTCCCATCGAAAGATAAGTGCTCTATCTTATCCTTCATTTCCAGTTGTAAGTTTGTTGATCGGAGCCACGCATGGCGTCACAAAATAACAGCCGTGGCCATGGCCCGCGACTCAGTCTCAGCCAGATGTTTAAAGGTACTAAGCAAGTGCCTAGTCACTACAGTCACTTTTTCACAGGTCTGTGCTGATGACCTCTGCAAGTCTTCAGGGGACACTGACGACGAGTCCTGGAAGAATACGTCCCAAGGCAGTGTGCATAACGCGTCATACAGGCAGAGTAATTTGCAATCTTGACAGCAAGACTAGAAGTGGAACACACTCTTCGCCCTAAAACATCGAGCTTTCTTCCCTCATTGTCGGTGGGAGTGGTGTGACCACTCTTCGTAGATGCACATTCAACTACTATTGAGTTCGGAGCTGGATGCCTCACGAGGTAGGTGCTCGCCTCCTATTGTATCCGATATAGACCTTCCAATTTTCTCGAAGTGGCCGTAGATGTCTGCAACACCTCCCATGTGGATTGAGCTGCTTTAGATATAGCTGTTATTATTGGGAGAGATAGTGGGTGGGTAAGCTTAGCTTTTGCCATCATATTGTATACGGGATCCTTCAGGTCCAATTCAGGCAATTTAACCTCAAGGCCCAAGGCCTCCGCCATTTCCCGAATTTGAGCGTGATACGCCTTCAACTCCTCTGTGGGAGAAATGGAAGTTTTCAGTGCCACCTCTGCGGGGGGTCAGGCTCAGTAGGCTCAGGCAGATCACTCCCTTCAACGTCAGACACATAAGAGGTATCCGTGTCACTACCCCTACTGCTCAATGTGTCTTGCACAGAAGCAACACTACCCCTAGGGGCAAGGCTGGCAGGGATTGAAGGCAAAGCCTTCTGCTGGTCTTGCAAAACAGCCTTTGGCCGGCTTGTCGGTTTAGAAATGTCGCTTGGCTTTTATGGCTCTACAAGCCGCTCCTGCGCCCTTGGCAGTGGTGGAATCAAATGAGAACGACGAAGTTCCTGCTGTGCCTTCCAGACTTTATATTCCGCATAGTCTGGCAGACAGATTATGTCAGGGCTATGTCTGAATCCACAAGTATGTGTGATGCACCCAACGTCCATCGATGTGGCTGCAGTCGCATAAGTTGGGCGCGCGAATATAGGCATGGGTCTCGAAAGACTGTGATGCTCAGCTGTCGGGGCCACTAAAAGTCCAATTGGGCTTGTTGAAGTGGACATGAGGCTATTTGACTCCTGTGGCCGCGGCAGCGCCTTCACTGGCGACAAAGAAGGAGCTTTGGGAACCTCAGCAGTAGCTGTTCCAACGTTTCTACTCCAGCGAAACCATGGAAGGTCGACCTCGATGGTGTGCCCTCACTAGACTCCAACAGAGCCATCAATGAAGTCCTGGCCTTAGGTAGAGCCATCTCTTCCTCTAACACTCCTTCTCCAAAGTCTATAAACTCTTCTGGCCGATAAGTATTCAGAGGTGTTGCTGCTGGAGACTTTATGAATGCAACGGATCACTATCCAGATCAATATGTTAAATAAATAAATAAATAAATAAATAAATAAAAGATTAATTCCCCCTTTCCACACTGCACTTTTGAATGTAATTTTGCATGATCTCCTACATAGAACAATTTACTCCAAAATGTTAAATGTTACAATGCTGTTTGATTCCCATTTACCTGTGGGATTTGAAAAACAGAAACAATGATTATGCCTAAAATAGGAAGGGAAAAAGTGCCACTACCACAACCTCAAACTGACTCAAGCCCTGGAGAATGGGGACCACTGCTGCATTTCATTCTGTTGCCCCAATTATATGATGGGGCAATTTTTATGTAGCATGCTTACAGAGCCAACAGGGGCACACTGGCAGGCTCCATCCCTACACTCCTTAACCACATACCTGTTTCTGTACATCCCTCGTTGATATACACCAAGAGAAATGAATATTTAGTATGGTGAGCAAATAATGGATGGAAAACACTGGCTGGAACAGGATTGTGGAACTGTGATCAGAGCATGAGATTGGAATACTCTAGAATTGTCCTCCTACATCTGGGAGGGAATCTGAGGTCTAGCTGGTTAAGAAGGGATGTACGATAATTTAGAGTTTCATCTTCTATATGGGGCACATGAAACAATCAAGTTCAAGGTGCAAAGCACTTTGAGCACAATAAAATGCCACTGCTTCCATAATTTGATTCTGTCCTCCAACCCCCCTTTTTGTTGGTGAAGAGGCTATGTGTTACATTACATTCATTTGGAACAAACAGCACTTGATTTTCAGTCCCAGCTGGAGTCTCCCCAGTGAGCTTTACTATACCTTCTGGCTAAAAGGCTTCTTAAAAATCAGCCATATCCCTGGATTTAAACATAAGCAGATGCCCTGAATGGCTTTAATGACTACATTTAGAGAAAAATGTTCTGAAGGACCCATGAACTGACAGTCTTGGGACAGAGGGTAATGGTCCATTTTCAGAGTGGCCACTATTGGATTTCAAAGTGGAATAATAAAGTAATCTATGCCATCATGCAGCCTCTAGCTTCTAACCATCTAACAGCCCAGTGCAAAATCCAGTTAAGCTAAAACCCTAGGACTTAAGCCAATGGGACTCAACAGTGAAGAGTCTAAGAGTCTAAATCAGACTGTGAGATGGAAGTAGTTTTGAACACATTTGCTGTATTCTGAGGCATTTGTTTGCAGGATAGAAAACTGTGTTCAGACCACTTTGATCACACCATGTCTGTTTGTTTTTGCCCTACGATTCCAATTTAATGGGGTTATGGATAAGGCTGAAACGTTTATTCACACCCACATGATAATGTATGCCTTGGCTATCCTGATAGTAATATCCACAGATAATTTAATATTTGCTTACAATCCAGTCATAAAAATATTCTTTGCTGCTTTGACACTTTCAACATGTTAATTACATTCCTGGACTCTCTCCACCTTCCCTCCTGCCAGTCCTTGTATGGTGTGCAAGCACAGGTGGCATTTTTCTACTTATTAAACATCTCCTTGGTTAGATTTCCACTAAATCTATGTGGCATAGGAACATACTACTTGTTAAATGAACTCACACACTAGAGAAACATGGTGAGTCAATATTAACTCTAGCTGTAACCCCCTGCTAACTGAACAAAAGAGACACCTTTTAAAAGTATTGATTCTCTTTATTGAGCAGGGGGAGAGCAACTGGCCCTATCCGTGTCCAGCACAGCATCCCTCCAGTGACTGTGGCTGCTATCTATCTGACGTTTCTTTTTTAGATTATGAGCCCTTTGGGGAGAGGGAACATCTCTATCTATCCATCCATCTATTTGTAAACCACTTGTTGAAAAATTGGACATATTCATCGTATTTGGACATATTCATCGAGTTGGGCAGGTTTAAAATGAATTAGAGAAGATTAACTTTGCATGACGTTTTTGAGCCACAAATGAATCAAGAATATTTATCTATGAAGTATAAGAATATAACTTTGTCTTTGCTGAATAGAACACATTTAAAATAAGTTGTATTCTTCCTACTTCATAGAAGTAAGTGCAGCGATGTTTTCTGATCCTGCCGAGTGTGGGATGTGCTCTGAAATCTGAGAGCTCTGGAGCACGCAAGCAAGGAAGTTGTGTAACGGCTCCTAGGTCATCCCCACAGTCCCTCAAAGTACGCCTGCTTCATTAGTCAAGATGGCAGCCACTTTGCCTTTAGCAAGACTTTTGGCAGCCAGAGATAAGACAATGGGGTTGTGCACATTACCAAAATAGTGCTGGGAAGGGTGGGCGGGGATGGACCTACCTCCTTCCCTCTAGACAAGAAATGATTTCCGCTTGGGTGCACCGCCACACGTGGATCTCTGGAGGCCAGGACTTATTTTCCCGGCCTCCAGGAATCTTACAATTGTGGGATTCCCCCAGGAGTCCTGTGCTTGGGCGTGCAGTGTTAAGGGTGCACTTGTGCTCTTAAACCTTGGCTAAAGGCCTGGGTAAAAAAAACCAGGCTACTCGCGAGGGCAGTGCCGGGATTGGGCTTGATCCCAGTGGTGCACATAGGCAGCCAAACCCGGCTGGGCTGTCTCAGCCTCGGTTTGGCTGCTCAGGTGCACAGCCTCTGAGTGTATCAAGCTTTATCTCAAACACAGTGGATTTGTTGGCTAGCACAATCATTCATTGCAACAGAACTAGTTCTTCCTCATACCTCAGTATTTCTAGCTTTTGGATGTAGGTGGGGGGAATTGGGGAAAACTGCCCCTCTTCCCTTGAACAAGAATATACTCCCATGAGTGTATATATAATTGCATGAGCGTATATAATCAGGATGTATGCCGGTGTGTAGAAAACTTAGAAATGTTATTTAGAATTGGAATAACAAACACAATTATTCAGTGCAATCCTTTCCTTTGTTCCTTTTTAGCCAGACATTTGATTTTAACATTTGTGTATTAACTTGTAATTTTTTATAATTGTGGCTTTGCAACTTTCGTATAAATAAAACTATAAACTTGGCAAATTGACAAGGCTTCCCACCCTTTTCACCTCTATAGTGAGTCTTGTTGCACTGTTAAAGCAAAATGAGGAGAAATCAGCCTCTTGATCTCTTTATTATGGGAGTTGAAGTTCCACAGGACATTTTCTTACTTGCCATGACTTCATGGCCTTTAAAAACAAACCTTTAACAAAAGTACCAATGGCTCTTTTTGAAAATTCTGGAATGCTTTATTATCCATAACTATTAGCAATTTCAAAATAGTCAATTAGATTTATAAGGCATAATTTCTGTTACAAAATCTGTGATACATTCACTAATGTTTTATCGTTATAAATATATTAATCAGTCTGTTTCTGCTGACTTGCTTGGCACTGAACTCAGCCTTGCTGAACTTAACAATCACAGTTTACTCTGGTTCTTCTACTCATTCCACTCAGAGAGGTATTCTACCAAAGAGGTAGTATGAAGTTCTGAACTTGGTTCATTAGCTGCGGCTGCATATGTGCAGCCTTGGTCAGGCAAGCTGTAAAAGTATCAATCAGCTTTCAGGGATGGGAGCAGGATCTAGATCCATGTGGGGGCTTGGTAAAGGAGGGAGGATCACGCATGCTTAGGCTATGGGCTGCGCTGAAGGGGGAATGAGTAGTGGTGTGGGCAGCACACTTATTTATTATATATTTATTTGACATATGTGTATACCTCCCAAAATTCACGTCTCTGGCCGATTTACAATAAAACAAAACAATTTGAAATAATGTTAAGAACTACTAAACCAGTATATAATTAAAAGCCCGAGTGATCAGCAGTGTTCTCTCTAATTTTTTTCACCTGTGTGCGGAATGAATTTTGTCCTGGGTGGCAGTATCAAGGCAATGTATATTCAGAGTGGGACCATCCTGATTCTATCTGAGCAGGATCTAAAATTAACTGAGTGGACATCAAAAAACTTGTGTGCGCACGCACGTGTACATGTTTTAGTGGGAACACTGGTGATCAGATGTATCTTAACTGCCTTGCCATTTGTGCAAATGCGGCGGCTGCCATTTTGGCTGCTGCACCATTTTACAAAGGCCTGAACAGGCCAAAAACTCGGCCGAAAAGGCCTGAGGGGGGCCACCTCAAAGAGCAATTTTAAGGTATCTTTAAAAAGCCCCAAACTTGCGAATCCCCCCGAACTATCAGGGGGTGTGTGTGTTTCAGTTCTAGGCTGAACTGAACCGGAGTGGTGGTGGTGGTCCAGCCTTGAATGGTTGAACTGAACCAGTTCGATGTCGAATCGGTTCACACATCCCTAGTGGCAATTGCAGACGAACCTCTCCCGAGGATCTCAATTGTCTGTGGTTTTCATGGCGAAGAAGACGTTCTCTTAAATACCCAGGGCCTAAGGTGTTTAGGGCTGTATAGATTATAACCAGTACCTTACCTTGCATTTCAGCCTGAAACTTATTGGCAGCCAGTATAGCTCTTTCAATTACTGGAGTAATATGGTCTATCTAAGATGACCCAGAGACCAACCTGGCTGCCGCATTCTGTACCAAATTGCTCTCTCGGGACTGAGTACAAAGGCAGCTTGGCGAGTAAGCAGACCCTTTAACTACCTCTTTCACTGCCGCCATCACCCCCTTCACAGGAGCCAGGACTCCTATCCTCACTGGATTCCCCTTTACAAGTATTAGCTGCAGATCTGGTTCAGTCAAATGGACCGGCTCAGTCAGTCAGAGTGCACATGGTTGGGCTCAAATTTGATTTCAATTCAAGCCGAATCACGATTTTTAGCTCGTGTACACCCCTACCTGGATGTCAGCCTTAATTACTTGTTGTATTTGTATACCACCTTTTCTGACAATGAACTCCAGCTGGTTTACAATTCAAAATACTAAAAAAAGTTCATACAATATAAAATAGCAGAATTCACTTAGGCCCTTCAGAATTTTATTACTGTTGTGGCATGATTCCATATAAATACCCATCCTCACTACCTAGCCTTTTCTAATCTAACACTTTGGAATAGAGCTATTAATACATAACAAGAGATTTCCAGCCTTAGTTATAGCAATTTGCAAAATTTGATTGTGCTAGGTTTATAGTCCCAAGACAATGCACCATGTGCTTTTTGCCATTTCTAAAACGTATAAAGTTTCCTAGTGAACAATTCGTGTTGTAACTTGCATGCCAACACACTTTAGAAAACTTGCAAAAGTGTTTTCTCACATCAATTTCAATAGTTTAGGCTGATAGGAAATGACGATCGCATCTCCTAACATTGCTAAAAGTTAGATGAAAGCATGGCTGAATTCTCTATAATTGAACTACTGTTGTTAAACATAAACTAACTCATCACTCCATATTTCTTAGATCTAAGGCATGAAAAATGGGAATGTTCCAGTGGCAGAATACAGCCACATTTTTGTGTTTAATACAAACTTCAAACATGTTGTATTTGCAATACAAAAAACATTGATTGAAAAGGACAAAAATAGTTGAGTTACACAATGTACTCATTCTATGCAAATGTCATTCTAATCTAATAAAAATAAGATTGCACATCCATATGGTTTGTCTTTTTCTGGATTATATTATTGATAGCTTTTCACCAAACTACTGACTTCTGTTCCTCTCCTCCTTCAAGTGCCACTAGCACTTCAGTCCTGCCTGGGTTTGCACAGCCCAACATGGATAGGGCTGCTTGGGCAGAACACTGAGACTGGGCCCCATTTCAGTGCTGTCCTGCTAGGTAGTCCAGGTTTTTTTTAACCTGGGCTAAAAGTGAGGTAAGGGGGGGCACGTGCATGCCCTCCTATGCTACCACCTGGCAGTGTGGCAGCATGGGCTGCTGGCAGGCCGTGCTAGCAGCACCTGGCCTCTAGAATGACTTCAGTGCATCATGCGAGCAACACAATGCATTGTGGGCTTTCCGGAGGCCGGGTGTCTTCTCCTGGACTCTTTATTGCTCTGCTGCTCATTGCATCAGCACTCCTCTACGAGTGCAGTGCAGCGAGTGGACAGCCGTGATGGTCATGTGGTAGAAGGCAGGAGCAATCCTGCCTTCCCCCTGGCCTTCCTCAGCCCCAGGAAGTGAGGTGGTGTGCACAAACTCACTGACTAAGGGCGCTCCCATCCCTTGTCCTCACTGAGCTAATTCAAATGATACAGTTAGCAGCACACATGAACAGTCCATATCAGTAAAATAACCATCAGGATGTTCTCGACATATGTCTCCGTGCCTCCCCCAGTGCATCCCTTAATTGTGTGTGGGAGCTGATCATTTGAATGGCCCTTGAACACATGCTCTAAGTATTTGTTTAAGTACTGAGTGCCTATTTAAGAGTCATTAGGATGAACAGCCCTCCCACATCCTGCTCATGTGTGCGGCCAGTTGTATTGTCTGTAACAGCCCATAGTGAAACTCTTCCTCCCAGTCTTATTTGTCTAATGCTGACTGCAGTTGCTCTGGGCACAGGCCTTAAGGGCTGAACTAGAGGTGACAATAGGGAATCTGTGATTAGAATGCCCAATGTTTCATTTTAAAAGTTAATAAAAAGCAGATACTGGGGTAGAGGTGGAAATCCATCTAAATTGCAGTGCTGGTGAAAACAGTTAAACTCCTATTGCCCAGCATTTGATTCAACCCCTCTACGGGGTGTGTGTGTGTGTGTCTCTGTGTGTGTGTGTTTTGTATGGGATCTCCCACATTAAGCAAGTTTATTTTACAACTATTCATTGTTATAGGTTAATGCAAGCCACCTGTGATCATTCATTATTGGCATCTACTTCCTCATATTGCACTGGTAAAAAATAGAAATATTTATCTTCCCAGCTACTATTTATTTATCCAACTTGAAGTAGACCATTTGTGTGTGGATACATGCAAGATACTTTCCAGCTTTTTGCAGAAAGAACTTGTTTTTATGTAAGTATATTATTTGTAATCCTGACGGGAAGCATGTAAGATCTTCCCCTCTCTCGCCTCTACAAGGCAAACCTCAAATTCTTGATTGATTAGGAAGACTGCCCATTCCTGCTATAAGCAGTAGGGGTACATGAAGCTTCAGCTGCTGAATCAGCCCAATTCCACATTCCAATCAATGTCTGTTTGGGGCCAAAGCAAGGTCAGTTCACCCATCAACGCTTCATCCTGTCTCCCCTGACAATTTCTCCAGCCCCTATTTAATTCTTGCAAACCAGGACAAGGAGAGGCTTTATTTGTTTGTTTCCAGTGGCAAAGGAGCAGTGGCTGCTTTGGCACAGCTTTAGTTTTAAAATATTTCAGGAACACAATTTTTTCTTATTCCTGTAGTTCTGGAAAAGCTGCATTGTATGTTGGGAAACAGAGGCTGTTCTCATGATCAGCCTAGCTTGGGCTAAGCTGCTCATGTGGAATGCCAAAATCCACATGGATCCCAGTGCTCCTGCCCAGCCTAACTCCACTCCCAAGCCCATGTCTCAGCCAAGTTTAAGGGAGAAAGCACTCCCTTAACCTGGCTGCCAGGCTCATGTTTCTCCTCAAGCTGCACACAGATTAAGGAGGCATAGAGACAGGTGCCTAGAGCACCTGTCTGATGAGAGATCCCATCAATACACCGTGCTTGTGGCGTGGTCCATTGTGGGATATCTGGAGGCCAGACACATCATCCTGGCCTCTGGAGCTCTGTGCCTGGGCTCTGTGCCTCCCAGCAGCATTTTTGTGCTTGTCTGGGAGGAAGGTGAGTTTGAGCAGTCTCCCCACTCCCCCCACCGCCAGTTGTGTGAATTGCCCCATAATTACTTAGAGGTGGCAGCAATAAGCAGAAGCTTCTAAACACCACATTTTCCAACATACTGTACCCTATGCCCTATTCAGGACTGCAGCGAAAAGGGAAACAAAACATTCCAAAAAATCACTGCCTCTCACTTCCAGAAGCAATATTAAAGTCTTTCTTAATCCTGCCTGTTAAGTACTCCACAGGGATCACAGTACACTAGTGTGTAATGTCCCAGTCCAATTTGAAGTGACCCATTTGAGCTGGACCAAAGCAAAGCAGATTCCCCACCCGCACCCCACTATCAAAAGCACCAAGGTGTGCCCTTAGATTGAATTGATGGTGATTCACACAGCCCTAATAAGCAGTTATTTCTGTTTCTAAAGCAGTAAGATGCAGGATACTTTGTATATAAATAAATTCTACACTTGATGAAGGGTGAATTCATACATTTATTACATAGGGCTTTCTAATCAATAGGTTCGAAAGGATTGTAATCTTCCCATGGTATATTATTGTATGAATTTCCCCTGCCTCCCAGTGTGGTGAAACCAGGAATTTCAAGCATTGAAAATGTCCAGTGGTCACAACAACCACCGCCACCGTTCTGGAACTGAAGAGGTATTTTTGAATGACATAATACAATCTACTACTATGAATATTTATATACTGCTTTTCAACAAACGTTCCCAAGGCAGTTTACCTAGAGAAATAAATAATAAGATAGATCCCTGTCCCCCAAGGGCTCACAATCTAAAAAGAAACATGATAGACATCAACAACAGCTACTGGAGGGATGCTGTGCTGGGGTTGGATAGGGCCAGTGGCTCTCCCCCTGCTAAATAAAGAGAATTAGCACGCTGCCTCTTTGCTCAGGTTAGGTGCTTCTTTGCTCAATTAGCAAGGGCTAACTTAGCCATAGTACTGTTTTGCTTAGTGAGAAGTGTTTTCAGCTCAGCTTAAAAACAGTTGCAGCTCAGACTCCCACTTCTGTAACTCTGTCATCCACTAGAACTACACAATTGTGCTGAATTCTTACTTTGTGCACCATGAAAAAATATTTTAGAATGATGGGAGGTGTAGTTCAACAATATCTGGAGATCCAAGGTTGCTTACCTCTGGTCTACCTGAAAAGTATAAAAGTGGGAGAATACACTTTGAGCAGTGGCGCCATGGGATCAAAGCCCCAATACTTTCAGTCTGCTAGCTGTGATGCCCCTCCCCTCCATTTGATGAAGGATCAGGTAAAGCAATCAGGATGTTTTTCTATATATCTGCTGCCATTTAATTAATTTATGTCCTTTCTTTTGCCAAAATGTTAGCTTAGAAATTGTAGGGAAAGAACGGCAGTTCAGTCCCCAAATAGCAAAGTAAAACCAGTTTGGTGGGAAAGCAGCAAAGCAAGAGGGCTCGAGACAGTTCTTCGTGAAGAACTACAAGGATTTCTTTAAAGAAAAGGTTAAAAACAAATGTGAAAAAGCCTGCAGCTTCGTTTCAGCGGTAGCTCATGGGTGAAGAGAGAGACCAAAAAACACACACCAAAAAACAGCCATCTGAGACAAAATGGAGACTAACACTGGAAGAGCAAAGAGGGGATGAGTCCAGCACTTTCATCCATGACCCTAAAATCCCCAGTGCTCACTATGAGACATTGCAGCTGAAAGCAGATGCTGCCAGTGTCCTATCTCCACAATAAATGATGGCTTCATGTCTCTCAGTGTGCAGTGGCAGACCTGCCCATGCCACTGCTTTTAGGCTCGAAACCACACAGCAATGATGCTGCACAAGAGGGCAATAGTGGGACTGCTGCCTCTTGCATGATTGTACATGGCACATGACTTCCATGGGGAATAATGGAAGTTGCGTGAAAGATGTGATTGCTTAAGACATGGCAGTTATAGTACTGCTTTCTTGCACTGCAGTGTCGCTGTGTGTTTTAGAGCCTCACAGCAGTTCAGGCAGGTCTGGCACTGCCCACATTACACTGCAGGAAATGTAAGTCAATTAACTTCAGCAAAACATTTACTTTCCTACATGAGTAAATGATCTTTTGAAATCCAGGTGTTGTTATTTTTTAAATCCCTGGCAGTAGGAATATAATGTTTGGTGAACTGAAATTTCTATCAATTATTGGAAAATTATATTGAAAAAGTAGAAATGGCCACATGATTTATCAGCTAAATGGGAATGTATTCAAGGAATACACGTGTTGGAGCTATCCCAAATATTAGAAAGTATGGGCACAATCCAGACCAAGTTAGTCATGACTAAGTGCTATTGAAATAAATGAGACATGACTAACATAAGTCCCATTAATTTCAATGGGACTTAGTCATGACTAATTTAGTCTGGACCCTGCCCTATATTATGTACCAAATGACCTTGTAAAATTCCTGATTTTCTTGCAGGTGTTAGTGATGAACAATATTTAGACATTAACATCTGTTAAACATCAAATATTAACCAAAAGCTATTAGTAGTGGCAAGAATCTGGCCATGTAAGAAAATAATAAACAGTTCTAGACTTCACAGACAATTTAAAAATATTAGGGGATGCAGTAGTTATGGAGAAAGTAACTATTTTAAAATACAAGAAATGAGAAATCAACTAAATAAGCTTCAAATACACACTGATTGTTTATTAGTTTCTGAAGAACACATGGAAAAGAAAATTTAAATACTGTACATTGGGTTTCAACATTAATATTTTTCATATATAATTTGGCTGTAAGGTGTAGGTTTTAAATATGCATAGTGGTTCTTAGTTGTAAGCCCTGTATTCCCCCAACAACCTTTTCTTTAATTATAAAAGAAATTGAAAACAAAAACTAAGAAAAGCTTTTGATCTGCTGCAGTGTGCATAGAGAAGAAGGGAGTATGCAAGTCTGTGGCTTTCTGGGACTCATCCACATAGTAGGAAACTGATTTCCCATTAGATCTGAGAGTCTGCTATTCAATTTTTTACCCAAGCAGGACTAATTCTACTTTCTCACTTTATAACAAATGGTAGAGAGTAGCCATTTGTGAGATTTTTTAGAACAGATAATAAACAACTGTGAGTGTACATGGTACAATGCCAAGAACTGCTGTCTGGATGTATCAAAGATATATCTTTGATCTCATGGTGGTATTCGGATAGTGTTATCTTTGGTGAGCAATTATTAGACAAATGAAACAAAGGCTACAATTCACTTGCCTAGGTTTCATACAGTGAAAAATGAAGTAACTCCACATGCTTTTTTTCTTTTAAAATGCAAGTGCAGCTTTCATTTTATAGCAGTTTTAGAGCAACAAGCTAACAAATAATCAGACAGTATAATAGAAATATTGATATTCAGGTGTTTTGCAAAACTTCTTAACAGTTGGGTTGGAGAACAGGCCCAAACAACTGTAGTATGCGGCTCTGGCTGATAAGTGCACCCTGATTGAGGCGTGAGCTTGCCAAAAGGTATTCTAGGATGATGTGCACTGGTGTCAGCTCTGAAGAGTGACCCTGTTTCACAATGTAGGTGCAGAATCTTTCCCATTTTGTGGCGTAAGACCTATGGGTGGATAGCTTTCTCGCTGCCTCCAATACTTTCTGTCTGGGATCATTAAACTGTGTTTGTCCTATATTCTCCAAACGGTCAGGTGCAATGACTCCAGATTTGGGTGCAATTTGCGGCTGTGGTCCAGAGTCAAGAGTCGAGGACTCAGAGGCAAGTGCAGGTAAGAGTGATTGGCCAGATCCCAGAGGGCTGTGAACCATGGTGGCCTCAGCCACCATGGGGTCACCAAGATTTCCTGCGCCATGTCCCTCTTTATCTTCTTGATAACCTTTGGGATCAAAGGAATCAGTGGGCATGCATAGCACAATCCCATCACAATGGAGAAGAAATGCTTTGACTAGAGACTGAGGGTCTGAACCCACCCTGCTGCAGTAGTGCCTGCATTTCACAATGGCTGCTGTAGCGAATAGATCTATAGAGGGCATTCCCCATTTGCTGAATACTTCAACCAAAGACCTCCAATCCAATGACCACTCGTGGGAGCAGGCCCTCTGGTGACTGAGCGTGTCTGCGAGGGTGTTGTAAGTCCCTTCTATTTGTATGGTCACGGGCTGGATTCCATTGCGGGTTGCTTGGGGTTGAAGCTTTCCAGAAACAAAGCTTGCAGATGGTGCATATGGAAATGTGCCAACAGAAGGAGTGCTGTTGTGGAGGCCATAAGACCCAGAAGCCTTTGTACAAAACGTGCTCTGTGACCCCGTCCACGTCCCCCCCCCCAGACTGTTTACTCTGTGAGCAGCAAGGTAAACCCTTGCAGTCATGGAGTCCAATAGGGTTCCTAAGAATTCTAACCTACAAGTGGGCATGAGTGCAGACTTTGCAAAATTCAGTTCTAATCCTAGGGAATCCAGCAACTGGAGACTGAGATGAATGTGCTGTAGGAGGCGATGGTGGGAGATGAGTATGAGCAACCAGTCATCAATAAATGGAAAGAATGTCACTCCCTGCAGCCGAAGATTTGCCACTACTATCAACATGTATTTTATAAAAATGTGAGGAGCCGATGCCAGTCCAAAGGGGAGGACTTTGTATTGCTAAGTATGGGCACCCACTTGGAACCTGAGATACTTGTGATGTGTGTGTGTGTGTGTGGGGGGGGGCAACAGACAGGTGGAAATATGAATTGTTAAGATTGATAGATGCAAATCAAACATTCCTTGTAAGGAGGCACAGAATGGTGGGGATTGTGACCATTCGAAATCTCTTGTATCGGACGAAGGAGTTGACATCACATAAATCTAGGATAAGCCTTAAACCCCCATCCCGCTTTGGGATAGTGAAGTATCTCGAATAAAAACCTCTGTACAAGTCTGTATGCACTTCTTCGATAGCTCCTTTCCCTAGCAATGGTTGGATGTCATCCAACAAATGTGGGGAAGGCGGTTCTTATGGCGGAGAAAGGTGGTAGGGTTAGAAATGCTATCCAGTAGCCATTGTGGATTATAGCCAAGACCCAAGGTAATCAGGTCATTACCTCGTCTGAGGTAATGGCTGCCCATGTGTTGTAGTTGTGGGCTAGCCTGGAGGCTGCACTGTCATTGCCTCTTTGGATATGTGGGCTTGGGAATGGAGCAAGGTTTTGGGTAGCCATGGCACCGGCCCTGGTACTTGCCGTGTTGGTGAAAGGAATCATTAGACTGGTATCCCGACTGATAACCTGGCTGTCTATATTGATTTTGATGCAGCAAGTAACTCTTCTTGGCAGACGTGGAAGAGTTAGAGTACAACACCCCCTTGGAGAGGACCATGGAACGCAGCTTCTGAACCCTCTCTAGTGAGTCATCCATCTGTTGGTCAAAAAGATGGCTGAGAAAAGGAGCCAATTTCTGTTGATACCTAGCCCAGTAGGCCTGATGGTTAGCAATGCACAGTAAGAGACTTGAAGTAGAATATATATGCCTACCTGCTGCATCCAACTTCTTTCCTTCTTTGTCCCAAGGTGCAGTCAGACAGAAGATGCTGCTTTGACCTTGATTGGGCAGACTCCACCACAATCGAATTTGGTATTAGATATTTAGTTAGGTATCGTGTGTCCTGCTGTTGCATTCTGTACATGCTTTCTAACTTCTTAGAGGTTGGAGAGAAAGACGCTGGTTTTTCCCATGTTGCCTTGACAATATGGATGATTGTTGGGACCAATGGAAGTGCTACTGCCCCCAATTTTTGTGAATGAATTAACTCAAAGATGGGATCTTCCAAAGAAGGAGACTGATGTGAAATATCCAGACCTAGCGAAGTAGCCATCCAAAGTAGCTGTTCTGTATAGCTCTTGAATTCGTCCAAAGAGCTCTCCCCTGGTTGTTCAGTCACATCACTCTCTGCCTTGCTCTCCCCCACCTCCCTGTCCAGGGTGTCTGGTGCTTCCAGTGGTGGAACCACGACTTCCCCCAGCTCCTTGTTGATTTGGAGAACTGGTTCAGCTTGCAACATTGGTGGAGCCGGTGGGGCCGCTGGTGCTACAGGAGGAGGTGGATTAACTTCTGGGGTTGGCCAGTCGGGTGACAGGGAGTCATGAAGTGTAGGTGCCCTCCTCTTATTAGCCCTGCAGCATGCACGGCTAGAGCTGGTAGGTGATCCAGACCTGGATCGGGAGCGTGAGTGCAATCTTCTCTTGCCTCCATGGCACCTGTAATATGGATACTCTACAAAGTGGGGCTCCTCATAGGGCCCATAGTATGGCCTGTGACATGCCTGATGATCATACCACTACTCTTCCAGGTGCTCATAATAGTCATATGACAGTTGGGGAATGTGCCTGTCCACAACATAATGGTCATCATAGTCCCAAAATCTGCATGCCCTATTATGTCATATAGAGGACGTTTTGGGGGGATAGTGCAGATGCGAAGGCTACCCTTCCTGGGACTTAATGGAGGAATTGGGTATACAGGGGTCCCCTTGGCCCTCTGAAGAAGAATCTGAACCCCACAGGGAGTGTCGGAGTCAGAGAAGGCACCATATTGTGACTGGATAGGTCACAAGTGAATTGGACTAGGTGCCGGTAACCAGAGAGCCATGTTTCCTTTCCTTTTTGCACTTCTTTGGCTGTTGAACCTCTGCTTCCACTAGCCTTGGAAATTTGGTATTGCGTTTCTTCTTCTTAGCTGGCTCTTCCCCTGCCTTGGGTTTCTTGAGCTTTTTAAGTGCCTGCCCTGTCGAAACGACACCTGGTCTGATCTTAAAAGCGCCATTGGTACTGATGCCTCCTGCTGCTCGGTACGCAGCTTCTTGGCTAGAGGCTTACCCTGGTGGGGGCCCAACGGCTTTGGGATCGGCTGCTTCTGAGTCAGAGGGAGCATTGTGGGCGGAGCCATGCCCTGCATGCTGGGTGTAGTCCCTCCCAGCAACAATGTCAAGCCCAACAGTGCTTCCGGGCTCACAGTCAATATCGAGGGAGCAGTTTGCAGTGGTGGCCCACTCTGGGTAACAACAGCAGAAGGTGCTGAGGGCTGTGGGATGGTTGCGGGCACGAATGCGAGTTGCAGCGGGGCGGTGATTAGTCCCAAGACAGCCTCCATCCTGGGCTTGCCTGGCATGGACTGCCCTAGGTTAGTTTTGGCAGGGTGAGCCTGCATAATGTTCGCTTCTGCTGCAGGGTTTCCCAGCTTAGCCCCAGTATAGGAAATTTTCAGGGGGCTACCGTTGACTGCTGCTGTACTAGCCAGGAGAGCTCACTACCAAAGGAGGGCTCCCAGACGGGAAGCTCTGTTACACCTGGCCTGTTTAGTGAATCCCCGGCAGACCACACAGGCTTCTACTCTATGGGCTTCTCCAAAGCATGGAAGACAATTCGTGTGCCCGTAAGTAGGAATTTTAGCAACACAGTCAATGCAGTGTTTGAAAGTAATTTTAGTTGTTGTGGCCATAAAGAAATAACGGCCCAACGGCCCACCAGGACTAATATTCCCATGTGGAAATAATGGGGGGGGGGCATAAGAGAGAAAACAATACACAAAATGTAGAGAAATACTGAGAAACAAGAAAGGAAGGAAAATAATGAGAAAAATAAACCAGATATCAAAGAAATATGCCAATTTAGAATGGGTGAAGACAGAGGAATGCTCCAGGATCCTACTCTGGTGGCAGTCGACAAAAGACTGAGGTAGAGTGGGGTATGGTCCTATAGAGGAAGCTAGGTTTCCTGCTCTTTTTTCCTTTATGGTGAAGCTATGGAAAGTTCAGGAATCTGGCCTCTGCGGAGGCGCATAACCCAAGTGTGATGCACACAGATCACAAAGAACCACACTTTTCAACTTTTTTTTTTTTAATCTTCATAACAAACACTTCGATTTGAGAAAAAATCAAGGATTTGGTACCCCAAAGCAGGTGAAATAGTTTTGTGATACAGAACTGCACCATACAAGCCTGTTCAATACTTTGGAAAGCACAGCTATGGGGTTACCTTTATTAAACAAGAATATTTATTTCTAGTAGAACAGGAGGTATTCTTCAGTCCTCAAACACAAAAAAAGCATTTTAAAAACATGGCATTTCACCTTTGGATGGTGATTTGAAATTACACTTCCAGTACATTCTTTTGACTCCTCCACAGTCTGCTTCCCTCCGAAGTTCTTTCCAGAGTCTGTCAGGACACATGTCTTCTTAGGAGATATATTGCTCCTGCTCCTATGCCCTACTCTTCTTAGGATTCTTAGATAGCATTGCCTGTGCAAAGCCCCACTATTAGGAACAGAGGATACAGTATTTCTCAAAATAGCATACAAAATAATGGATGCATGAACAGATTTTGCATATCTATCTTGAAAAGGATTATGAGGCAGAAATAAACCATTATGAGCAGAAATAAACCATCATTGATTTGTATTTGTTGTGGGATGGATACATATTTTAGACCCAAACTTAGGCCGTACTTTGCTGGGCCCTGAGCAGACAATAAAATCCAGGAAAGCCCTTGAAGCGATCCTCACGATTGCTGCAGGAGGCTACCCCCTTCTATAGGGAGGAAGCCCAAAAGCACTTACCTCCCTGCAGATGATCACGGACCCATAGGGGTGGCATGGAGCTAGTAGGGGTGGCGGGGATTAGGGGATGCTTGGCCACCGGAAGTCCCAGGATGCCCTGTGCGAGTGCACGGGGCATTCTGGGGAGACCCCCGAGGCTGGGAGGCTGGTTGTAGCCTCCCGGTAGGGGGACTACTTGTGTGTCACCGCAGCATGGAGGTGCACAACAGCGGCACACAATCAACAAAACAAGGTCCACCGGGCTTGCCTGGTCATTCTCACAATGGGGAAAAATCAGGCTACGCTCTCTTACTCCAGTCCCCCCCCCCCCGAGAATACCCTCCTTGTTTTGCAGAACTCTTAAGCCATGTGTTGAATAAGTAACCTCTGGAAGACACAAGTGGAGGAGGAGTTCTAGGCATAAACAAGAATTGTTCTGCTGGCATTTAGTACATTCCATGCACACAAAGGACCACCCATGCTCTAAAAACAAACTTCTGAATAAAAGGAGACTTTTAGGTGATGAACATCAAAACAAACACAGGAATGCATAAAGATATACAGGGAACTGATTTTCAAGAATGCTTTCAATTAGGGGTGTGTCCAAACCGGTCCGGAGGCCATTGTAAAGGCCTCCGAACTCTCCAGACCGGTTCGGACCTGGCTGGTCCGGTCCAGGTGGAGGGTGTTCCTTTAAGGGCGGGGAGGGTTTACTTACCCCTCCCGCCACGTTGCCCCCTCCATCGCCCGTATTTTGTGTAGAAATTGGGGCAGCAGGAAACCAGCCGCCCCCGCCGCCCCTGGATTAGGGGCCAAATCGGCCCAAACTACTGCCGCGGCCGTGGCCGCCAACCACCCACCCAAAACACAAGGCCCGATTTCGGGTCAAGGAAGCCAACCCCAAACGGCCAATGAGGGGCCAAAGCGGCCCAAACTACTGCCACCGCGGTATACACCAAAGAATCCAAACACTTGAAAAATAGTGACCACACATTTTGCTCCATAACTCCACTTCTATAAGGGCTAGAGCTTAGCTTTGTTTTTTTAAATGAAAGTTGGGAATCTGGGGGAATTAATAGGAGGAATCTGAATTTCGAATCGATTCGAATCAAATCAGGCGCAATTCGATTTGTACCCGAATCTAGCCAATGGAGCACAGGGGTGATTTGTTTTGTCTCCAAATCACCCAAATCAGCTAGATTTGGGTACAAATCGATTTGTACCCAAATCAATTTGCACATCCCTAATTCCTCCTTGCTTAAAAAAAAAAAAAACTTTTTAAATTTAGGCAGGCACTCAGCTTGGTTAGCTGAATTTTCTTTGTATTATTTTAACACTTTCCTGCCATCTCCATCTTTTTACTTTTAATTGCTACATTGTTTATTGGTCCTTTGAATGGTTGTTTATTACATTGTTTGAGCTTCTGGTTTTGTGAGTTGCTTTGGATGCTGTATGACAGAAAGGCAGGATGATTAATAATAACAATAATAACAATAATAAGAATAATTTTTCATATTTATGTACTGCTGATATGTGTATCCCTGGTAATCCCTAATAATAAAATGACCTTCTTAGACCTAATTCTATCTATCAGAAGATGCAGGTACTTGAAAGCTGCTGCTTGGATAGTTGAATTTGTTGGTTAAACTAGTTTTTGTTGCTAAAAATACACCATTGCGACTTCTGAATTTTTTTAAATATATAAAAAGAATCCTTATAAATGTAAGACGCTTTGTGTACAGGGCAACTTTGTGAGCTTTAGAGCTGAGATAACAACACACAAAGGAGCCTAGGAAGCTGACATGCTGACATTTGTGTGAGAGCTGCATAATGTCTGATAAAACTGGGCAAAGAGGCACCTTTTACCGTGGTGATTCTCTTTATTTAGCAAGGGGAGAGTAACTGGCCCTATCCACCCCCAGCACAGTACTTCCCGTGACTGTTGCTGGTGTCTATCTTGTGTTTCTTTTTAGAATGTGAGCCCTTTGGGGATAGGGAGCCATCTTATTTATTTATTATTTCTCTGTGTAAACCGCCCTGAGCCATTTTTGGAAGGGCGGTATAGAAATCGAATAAATAAATAAATAAAAATAAGTGTTTTTCTTTCATGGCTTCCAATGGTTTGCTGATACATTTCTTTGAGTAAGTGAGTGTGTGTGAGAGAGACTTTAAATGTCTCCTTATTGTAAGTGTGTAATGCAGGCAAGATTGCTAAATGGTCAAGGACCTGGTGCTGACATACACAGCCATAGAAGCAGCTTTCAACGTTATTTTAATTGGATTTATTACCCCACCAATTGAACAGAACTATAGAACTTCCCCACTCTCTTGTGAAAGGGAAAGAAGCAGCAGTCCACAGCTGTCTGCTATACTATGGACACGTCTGGACATAACGTAAAACCTCAGGTAGACAAGCCTCTGGTTAATCTGTGAAGCTGGGAATCATCGTGCAATCATTCAACCATGGTTCAGCAAACTCTGGCTTCTGGGCAGAGGGACCCCAGCCAAGGCTGCATCCCAGCCAGCTCTGTACTACACGGTACGTCAGTAAAGTGGCAACCATTGGTCACAATCTTCTAGGGGGTGTGCCTAGTGCAATTGTGCCTTTTCAGCATGGATCATCGGCCATTGGCTGGGAAAAGACATGCTAACCCTTTTCTCACACCACTTGCACCACTGTCCTTGCAAGAGCTCTGCAGGCATACAGTCTTGCACAAGCACTATTACTGATACTGGGGCATGGCGAGGGGCATTAGTTTCCCATTACTCTGGGAAGGGATCATGACATCTTCCTAGGAGGGAATGTGTATATAAGGGCAGGTAAAGGTAAAGGATCCTGGAGTTTGGTCCACTGTGACATAGGTAGACCCAGGCCAAGCAGTCCTGGAAGCCCCAATACACTCCTGCCCCCGTATCAGCTTGCCAGCTGGAGATTAGCCCACACATGAGAGGGCCAGTCCACTAGGGAGAACTAGAGGCACCATATGCTTTGGCTCTCCATTGGACTGCACTCTCATGAGGTAGGCCATCCAACTATAGGGGCCTCGATGATGTGGGGCTCTCGGTATCTCTGGTTAATAAAAGAACTCATACTCCATACTTTCCCCTCCCCACTCAACCTTTCCAGAGTTCCAAGGAGTCTGGACTGCTCCATGTGTTTGGGCACAGTTGGGAAAGACAAGGGATGGATCCTACGTCCACAGCCAAACTGGCTGGGCTGGTACTGGCATTGTAGCATATGTAAATTGGCCACCACGGGGCATACTGGGGCAGACCACCCATGGATTTGAGTGAACCCTGGCAAGCCAGATGGCCATGCGGGGCAAAAATATGTGTTGCAGGGAGACCAGAATGTCAAAGGGGGCACTTGGACTCCTGTTTTGCTGCAGTCACCAGGACTGGGAAAGGTGTTACTGGAGTAACCTTCCGGGGGCTTGCATGAATCTAGGAACCGGACTGGGTGACAACAGCCCTCTGGCCTGCATGTGTGCATCTATGACCAGGCACTCTCACGAGAAAGTGGTCCTTGGGAGAAGGGAACATACATCTATTGCACGTTTTATAATCACAAACGGCTTGCAAGCACATCCCTTTTGTCCCACTGAACAGTTCTGCTCATGAGGTATAGCTGAGATTGCATGCTTTCACCCCAGGGGAAGGGGCTGGGCCCTTGTATCTACAAAGTGGTACAAAAATTAGTACAGAACCACTGAAAAACCTAGGGGCTTTCTTTTAACCCAAACTTTAGCTCATCCCAATCCTGGTAGATTTTCCTTTGCTGGTACACAAGATACTGCACCAGTCTGGTGTACCTCAAAGTGTACACACATATACATACACACCCACACCCAGGCGTGGGCCATGAATGTGCCTCCACGGAGGGGGGGATGCTAGCGGCTTCTTTATGTGTAAACGGAGCCGGTGCTCTGTGCCGCCCAGCAGCCCCCATGGTGGGGAATCCCCTCCGCCACTCACCTGGCCGCCGGTGGGGGCTCGCCTCCGTGGGTGAGTGGCGGAGGTGAGTGGCAGAGGCAATTCCCCGCCACCAGGGCTGCTCGGTAGCATGGAGCACTGGCTCCGTTTACACTTAAAGAAGCCACTCGCCGCCCCCTGGAGGCGCGTTCATGGCCCGTGCCTGCCCACACCCACACACCCCTTTTAAGAGCCTCCGAACAGGTTCGAACAACCAGCTGTTTGGCCGGTTTGAAGGCTGGGAGGGGTTGACTTTAAGGGCGGGAGAGGATGCACTTACCCCTCCCTCAGCTTCCCTCCTCGCCGATGCTCCATTAGCAAAGGCTACATTGGGCCGGCAGCATACCCCCCTGCCACCCCATTGTCTCTTTGGCTGGAATTATCAGGAAGTACCAGGGGCGCATGTGTGCACGATGTGTGTGTGCACCTTGGGTGTGTATGCACGTGAGTGCAATGTGCATGTGCCTGGCGCATGCATCAGGTATTTCCAGACAAAGAGGGGATGGGGCAGCAGGGAGGTATGCTGCCGCCCCGAAGGAAGTCGCCTTTCCTAAAGGAGTGTTGGTGGGGGGGAAAGCAGAGGGAGGGGTAGGTGCACCCTACCCTGCTCTTAAAGTCAACTCCCCGCCTTTGAACTCCCCCTGCCCAGTTCCGTGCACATCCCTACTCTCCTTCCCCGGATAGAAGCTGTCAAAACATTTTGTATGGTGATTCCAAGGAAAGGTTTTTGCTGTCACCCGGGCTTCATGTGTTTGTGCACATATCTATGAAATCCAGAATTGCTGGAGATCCCTGCTGGTGTGCCCATCTTGTCATCCCATCCTTTTTGTGTGGATGGACAAAGGAGGCCCATAAGATGCAGGGGAACATGGGCTTTCTCCAATGTGGTTCTTTCCCTTTAAAAGGATGACTGCTAGGGAAGCGGTGTCCCTGTTGCCAAGCAATGGCAGGAGGAGTACAGAGATGGCGGAGGATGGGACCACAGCTCTGAGAGGTGGCTAGCGAGACATGCAGCTGGCTTAGAGCTGACTCATTTCTGGCCTGCTCTGCGCCACCCTCTCTATGCTTTCGGAAGCAGCCAAAGCACAAGACTCAGGTTACAGCAGCGGGCAGAATTCAGACAAAACAATGGCCCTTTGGAACCTGAAGTTTCAGCATTGAAACTCACTACAAACTGAAGGTTCAAATTCATGTTAGGGGTTAAAAATTGAGGAGCAGTTGGGTAATGAAACCACAGTTTCACACATTCAGACAACCACAAACTTGAACTTCTGATACATTTGCCGCTGGTTTGGTGATATATCAAAATGGAGCCAATGTGTCTTTGTGAGATGACATAGCTGTTTGTACTAATTGGAACTGTCACTGATAGCAGGGCTAATATCAGCTTACGTCAGGGCAGGTAAAAGAAATGGAGAAAGAAAACTGTGTCTTATGAACAAGCCCCTTGCACAAAGAATTGCTTAACGTTTTCCTCAGTCTACTTTTAAAATGCACCCTGCTGCCTCTTCACTATCTCTTTACTGCAGAGAGATTAAAGGAGGGGCTGAAAAAACACAAACAATATCTGACCAATTTTCTTCATGGTAAGCAGTTCCTGCATTTAGATGGTGAGAAGCAGGAGAGAAAAAGAATCTTCACTTATCACAGCAGGTATTTCTTTACAGTAAATAGTTATTGTGTTGCTCAAAAGTAGCATTAAGAGGAATCAAATAATCCATCCCAGGAAAGAGACTGCATGCAAAAATAAGGACAGAGCAAAATTTTGTAGACATTCTGAGTCCTGCTGCTTGCAAAATTCATCAAAAGGACAACTTGTGTTGAAAATTACACTTCTGCAAGTTCAAAGCACTGCCAACAAATTCTGGTTGTCTTGTGGGGGGAGGGGAGAAGCACAGAGGAAGACGGGGGGGGGAATGAAAAATTGTGGATCTCTGATGGACTAATAATATGGCTCTTCATAACAATATGAAAATCATTAAATGACTAATGGTGCCTTAAAGTAGAGGGACTGAAGATGACTTGAGATTAGGGATGTGACATTGATCTTAGCTATTCGATTCAACATTGAATTGAATTGCAAAAGGTAGTATCAATTCAAAAATTCATTAAATAATCGCTATTGGTCCATTGGGAACTATGCGTTCCCCATGGGTAGGTCCTAGTGCACCAAAGTGGGTTGGATTTTAAGGCATTATGGGTGCTACCTACCACCCAACCCACAAAAGGAACAGGCAAACAGGCAATTTCAATTTAAAAAAAAAAAATCACCCACTTGCCTGTTTCTTTTGTGAGCTGGGTGGTAGGTAGCACCCATCACACCACACCACCCAACTGACGTTGGTTTCCCTAGGTCCTACCCATGAGGAACAAATGGGTGATTTGAGTTCCCCATCGTTTCCTATGGGTGAAACAGGCAGAGTAAACTGTGCACACATTTTGCAACCCTGCCCTGAAAAAGAACACTGCGAAGCTGCACACATAGTCCCTCCCAACACAGAACACAACGTTTTGCCAAAACACACAGTCCAAAGATGGCTAAACAAGAATCACTGCCCCAGAATCCACTGCTAGCTACAGTGTCTGCGCTGCAGTACCGTCACTGGCACACGTTGCTCTCTCACACGCAGTTATGACTCCGTGCTTACTTGCAACAGCTGCCGCAGCACAGTAGTACCATTAGCAGCCAGCAAGCATAGCCATAAGCTCAACTAGAACGTCTTCAGCCACATTTTGACTGAGTGCACATTGCAATGCAGATTGCAGAGCAGACCAGAGCAGTGAGTGGAGCACAAAGTAGTCAAAGCCAGACTTTATTTATTTACTTATTTATTTAGTACATTTATATACCGTCCCATACAAAAATGTCCCTGGGCAGTTCACAATATAAAACAATTAAAACACCAACATAATGCAAACAATTTAAAACACAATAAAAACTCTAAAACTAAAGCTTTAAAACTATAAACTAAAAGCCTGACTAAACAGGTATGTTTTTAGGTCCTTCTTAAAAACATTCAGAGAAGGGGAAACTCTAATTTCATTAGGAAGCACACTCCAGAGTCCCAGGGCAACTCTAGAAAAGGCCAGGTTTCGAGTCGCAGATGATCTTAACAGGCAGTGGGGTTGATGAGGAAAAAGTGTTCTCTTAAATACCTTGGACCCAAGCTGTTTAGGGCTTTATAGGTAATGACCAGCACACTGTATTTCACCCAGAAACTTATTGGCAGACATAAAGCTCATCAGAGCAATTACTAAGAAATCACACCCAGAGAGCTGCCACAAGTCATTACAATTCTACCTCACAAACAGACCAAACCACAGCTCAACCAAGGTAGGCAGGCTTCCAAGTTTTGCCTTTGCCAATCTGAGATCCAGCAAAACCAGACAGTTATAGCAGCAAGCAATAGCACAGCATTATACTCAGTGCTGAGAAACTAAAAGAAACCACAAAATCAAACCTCCCTTGATTCCTTCCTCCTCTCCTGATGTAAGGGCTCTCTCTGCCTCCCTGTCCTTCTGAATACATCTTGAAACTCCTTCCTTTTTTGTTCCCCCTTTGTCAACCTGAGATCCAGCAAAACAGTTATAGCAGTAATAAAACACTTAGTGCTGAGAAAGGAACACTACAAAATCAAAACTTCCTTCCTCCTCCTTTCATAAGGGCTCTCTCTCTGCCTCCCAATCCCTTTGAATACATTTTGAAATTCCCTCCAAAAGTGTTTCACCCCTCACCTCCCAGTCAATGGGGGCACATTTGCCCATGCCAACATTTGATTTTAATGATAAGCCAACCAAGAAGTAAGCTTTCAAGCCAATCGAAAGCCAGAGCCAGAAAACCAATCAGCAAGGAGGAAAAGTCTGCTAAAATGGCCCTGCGACTCTATTTGTGCCAAATCAGGGCTGATTTGATGTAAGATCAGCCCTTTCATTTAAGGGGAGATTCAATTTGCAGTCAAATCCGCTAAAATCCACATGTGAATCAAACTACACATCCCTACCTGACATACAATTATGCCTTACGATTTATTGTGACAAATAAGAACATAAAAATTATTTGTCATCCTCACAACTGTCCTCAGTTCACTTAAATAAAGTAGTTAAATTAGTAGAACAAGATTAGCTAAAGTTTCCAAAACCAGCCTAAATGATATTCTGGTGGAGTTTGCAGCTCATACACCATAGCTTTTACAGATGGATGGTGTCATTTGAAAGCCAGTATCCAGCAGATGTACAGCAAGGTATTTTGTTTATTTATACTTTTAATGAGAGGAACTAGTGTTCTGTGAACTGCAGAAAAACATCTGTTTGCCTCTGGCACAGAAACTCATTTGTTAACACATAGCTAATATTGGAACATGGAAATAAAATTAAGGAGGGAAGGAAAGTCTGAATTCAGGGACCATATGGAAATAAAGCTTTGTTAATTTAAAAGAACTGTGTGTCTATGTGTTCGCGCTAGTGCTCATTGTGGAGGGAGAGAGACGGAGGGTACCTGGGGACCCGGAAGGCTAATTTGGTTCGAAGAAAAGGGAGTTGAATTTCATACATCGATTTGAACTAAGGAGCCTGGATATGCTCAACTCATTTTTCACCATGCCAATAGGTTTTCCTCAATACTTGTTGGTAAGTAGGAAAATATGGATTGATCACCTAATGCTGACACAGGAAATAAAGGTACAAATGAAACAAATATAGAAATGAAAAGCACCAATCTAAGACATAAATCTGAAAGATCTGAAACAAACAGACAAATACATATATATGCAGTCACATTTTTGTTTAACCTATTAATTTTATGAAGGTTCCTTTGTGAATGTGATGTAGTATAAATACAGATTTTTATTTTTTATTTTTTTAAAAAAACCCACACCAATTTCTCTATTTGTCCTTGGTTTGTTCCACTTTGTCTATATTATAGCAACTGGCACTGGCAAAGGTTGTTTAGGAAATGCCTGCAATGTTTTTCACTAGACAACTATCTAACTTATCCAACTATCCACAGATTACTTGCAGGACCCTCTAACAAACATCTAATTGCAGTTATAATCCTGGACATTAATTTGAGAGATAATCTCCATCCATACCTTTTCCTGCCTATCTTGTAAAGTTTTGTTTTATTTTTCTGCAAGACTAAATATTAAAACCACTAAAAGGCCATTTTTGCACATTCAAGTACTGTTTCAGTTGTTATTTATATATTCCTAAAAGTGCTTTGCAGAAGGCGTTTTAGAGCTGGTTTATGACATAATTCGCCTCCTTGGAAAAATATTGCCTTCCCTTTACACATAGATACTTAGCACAAAGCTAAATGAAATGTAAGGCATTCCATCCTGCTGATATTATATAAAAAAGCACAGAGCTTGCAATGTATCTTATAGATCGTGCTAGTGCTTTCTCAAACAGACGTTAAGTGGAAGGAAAATTTCCTTTCCGATAATATTTCATGTTGCTGTTATTAATGCTAGGTCATTATTGTTAAACAACCTTAGAGAATCATGTAATCCAGGTCACAGATATCAGGCAAATTATAGTAATACTTAAACACACAAATTTGCATTCAGCAAACAATGGTGGCTATGACATTTACTCTTAAACAACACAAATAAGAGAAAATGAACAGTAGGTAGGTTAAACGTGACATATTACGCTTTAATAAACAAATCCCCAATTATCCAACAATTAGAGGCTCCACCTTAGTGCCAGCCGTGCTCATGCTTACAACTGCAAAAACAAGGAGGAAGTCTACCATCGCTGGTAGAGTGAAAGGGTCTAATTTGGACAAATCGTCTAGACATTTTGATTTCCAAAATAGGGTTTGAAATAAACCAAGTTATTTTCTGAATTATGGAGGAAATAATTCAAGTTTCAGAGCCCAATTACAAGCTTAACTGGAGTACTTTGCTCATCACTACAAAATCCTGTTAAAGATCTGAGGTTACAGTGAGATAACGATGGGCACGTAAACAAGTATGACAGAAGAACTGCAACCTCCATACCAAATGGAATTAATTAGGGGTGTGCAATTCGGGTTTTCGGCGATTCGGTTTGGGACCCGAACTGAATCACCCCCGTTCTGTTCTGTGCCCAAATCTGGGCTACCTGAATCACCCAATTCGGTTCGGATTAAATCCAAATCGATTCGGGTAAGAAAAATGGGTCCCAGGGGCAAAATAGTGGGGTGGGGTGGTAGTGCCCAATGTTTGGAGGCTACCACCCACATTTTAGGGAAATTGAGCAAAGGGCTGATTTTGGGGGAATTTTTGAAGTTTTAGTGTCTTTGGGGCAGATCGGGGGCATAGCGTGGGATCTGGGCAAAAAGAGTGGTGTGGAGTGGTAGTGCCTAATGGGTGGAGGCTACCACCCCAATTTCAGAGTGATTGGGCAGAGGGATGATTTTTGGGGAATTGTTGAAGTTTACGCATCTTTAAGGTTTTTCCCCATAGAGAAGCATTGAGGTGTCAGCAAATGTATAGCTTCACGCGGGGGGCAAAGGGGTGGCCTAGAGCAGTGTGGGGTTGGTGGTAGTGCCAGGTACGGTCAAGGAAGCTACCTGAATTTTTTCAAAGGATTTGGGCAGAGGGCTGATTTTTGGGGAATTGTTAAAGTTTACGCGTCTTTAAGGTTTTTCCTCATAGGGTATACATGGAGCTTTCAGCAGCCCCATAATTGCACTTGGGGGGTGCTGGGGTGGACCAGAGCGAGTGGTAGTGTAGTGCACATAGGGTGCCAACCACCCCCATGGGTTTCTAACCCATGGGGTACAGGGTGCTGTTGTTTCAGAGGTATTCTGAGTGTGGATTCTATGATAGCAAATTAGAGTGGATTCATGGTATTTCATTGAAAATCTCATTAGCTCACAGCAATATTTTGAAATCCAGATCTCCAAAAACAACAGCTACAAACAACCTAAAGCTTCTCTATAGATTCTGGACAAATCCCATTAATTTTAATGGGACTACTCATAAGTAATTTAGTCTGGATGTCAGCCAATGTCTTTAACCAGGCTTCTGCTGTTGAATGTATGGAATCATCATCATCATACAATGTTTAGGTGGTCCTTAATATTCATGAATTCCTTTAATATACTGAGACCAAGACTAATACAAGCTAGCAAACAGATCATCCAAAACCAGAGCAAACAGATAATCCAAAACACAGAATAATCAGCCAACAATTATGTATGCCACTATGAGGAAGATAAAAGATGATGCTATCAGGTGATTTAAAAACAACAACAAAAAACAAACAAACCTAAAATCAATATCTGGCCACTCAGCACTATCAGCACCATTCACTCCAGCTCTTCATACCACAGATGCTATCAGCATACAGTAACTGCAGTGCAAATAATGAGATCTTTCCAAACCCACACAATATCCGCGCCCACCCCCCACGCCCGCTCAAATCAGGAGAAATTTCAGTTACAAGTAGAAAACTGGCTATGACTAAATAATAAAGCTACTATAAATCACAGAAATAATGCATTAGATAAAAAACAAGCCCTACTCAGTACAAGCCCTACTCATAATGGCAAAACTGGCACATATTAGTTCCACATCTGAATCATACAGAGTTCAAGTCCCAAACATACGCATACCTCTCAATCTCTCCTGCTAACATTCAATCCTTGACATCTCTCCATTAGTTTCTATCGGATGAAAATCTTTTCGGATCTCCACCGCTCCTCCCTTCCCACTCCCCGTTTAATGTGCTTTATGAAGTTCTGTCTGGGTTAGTGTTCTCTCTCATTTTTTTTCTATCTGTGTGTGGAATGAGTTTTTTTCTGGGCGGGAGTATCAAGGCAGTGTGTGCACACATACATTCAGAATGGGGCCTTCCTGATTCAACCTGAGCAGGATCTAAAATTAATTGAGCAAACATAAAAAAACGTGTGAGTGCAGGCATGTGCGCACACCTCAGAGGGAACATTGGTCTGGGTCTTCTCTTGTTCTTCTTCATCAGTGAGGACTCAGGAGAAATTATATTTCCCAGGGGGTCTATGTGCCAGTACAGCAGTGCCTATAAGCAGAGGTCGACATCCAGCACAGGATAACACAAGTGGTGCTGATCCACTCGTGCTGCTATGAGCTCTCCGTGAAGTACCAGTGATCTTGCACACTCCAGAAGCACTAGTTAGATAGAAAACACATTGCTGATGGTCAAACAATGTTTGTGATCTAACTATGACTTCTGAAGTGTGACTGTGCTACACAAAGTATTCACACTCTTGTGCAAAACCACCAGCACTTCACTGTGCTACGACCATTACAAGCTGAGCCCAAACATCACATAGCATTTGAGCTTGGAAATCCAGTCCTCAGGCAGAAGGGGTGCACACAGGGAATATGTAAGGCAAAATGCACACAAGAGTACACAAGCAAGTCAATCTTTCCATTGTTCTGGGGTGCCCAATTTTCCTCTTGGCAATAAAGCTCCTTTGGGCCAAAGTACGAACACAGCTCCTATATGGAGCTCAGCTTAGAATGTACTTTAATTTCTCTAAGGTAGAAGCCATGCAATCTAAGATCCTGAGGAAAAATTTTCAGTACCCAGGGTGTGCCCAGTGCTGTCCTTCATCTGAAAGCAGGACTGCTAAAAGTAGAGGCCAGAGCATGGATTAAGATCTTCAAATTCTGGCTGAAGCTGGTTTTCCACCTTGCAGGCCTAGCTCCACTTGTATCAAAGGATAGCTATCACTCCAGGTGGAAAGAGAGCTGGATGAGGGGCTGCATCACTATGGTTTCTCCCCTCTTGCATTAATAACTCTGGGGTATGAAAATGCCAGGGTCAAACTTAGTCAAAGAATATATTATATTGAGCATCAAATTCATCAGGGCTCAATTCCTGTTGGTCCATTTAGGCACAAGGTTGAATTTCAACCTTGCCAGATACCTAAACCAGATAATTGTGCCAAAATACCGTAGAGCTATGACACAGGCACGATGCAATGCCTTGCAATCAGCAGTCCTGGAAGGGAGATATCAACCCCCCCCCGAACATACTTATCTTGGCAAATTAGCTGATACTGAAACAATGGCTCATGTGCTCCTGCACTGCCAATTTCACCGTTATACAGCATATACATATAACCCCTTTTATTATTTGACACACAGGTTGTACAGATTCTTTTTATCTTAATTATCTTTCAAATGACCAGATATCCTATAATGTGGCTAAGTTCTGTTTGATAGCCAGCAAAATCCGTTAAGAGTTTGTTAAGAATCATTGTTAACTGATCTGTATGCTTAAGTATGTGCTTCACCATCTTTTTATTTAATTTTCTAAGACATACCCATGGCTAATCCCATGAGTGGAAGCTCTCATGAGAATCTGCAAGCAGAAGCAGTGGGGATTCCATATGCAGATAGGGAAAAGGAGCCTGTTGGGGATTCCATATGCAGTTAAGGAGGAGGAGCCTGCGCTGGTTGAGGTCAGTTGGAATGCAACTGTTACTGGTCGGAAGATGTTCTTGAAACTAACAAATCGCTAGGGCTGGATGGCATCTATCCAAGAGTCCTCAAAGAACTCAAATGTCAAATTGCCAACCTCCTTGCTAAAATATATAACTTGTCCCTGAAATCAGGCTCTGTACCAGAGCACTGGAAAGTAGCCAGTGTGACTCCAATTTTCAAGAAGGGATCCGGGGGCGATCTGGGAAATTACAGGCCGGTTAGTTTAATGTCCGTTCCAGACAAATTGATGGAAAGCATCCTCAAGGACAAAATTGTAAAGCACATAGAAGAACAGACCCTGCTGGGAGAAAACCAGCATGGCTTCTGCAAAGGGAAATCTTGCCTCACCAAACTTTTGGAGTTCTTTGAGAGTGTCAACAAGTGTGTGGAACAAGGTGATCCAGTTGACACAGTGTACCCGGACTTCCAAAAAGCTTTCGACAAAGTTCCTCATCAAAGACTCTTGGGAAAACTTAGCAGTCATAGGATAAGGGGACAAGTACATGTGTGGATTGCTAACTGGTTGAAAGACAAGAAACAGAGGGTAGGTATAAATGGATAATTTTTATAATGGAGGGAAGCAAGAAGTGAGATCCCCCAGGCATCTGTACTGAGACAGGTGCGTTTTAATTTATTCATAAATGATCTCTGAAATAGGGGTAAGCAGCAAGATGGCCCAATTTGCAGATGATACCAAACTCTTTCGGGAAGTGAAATCCAAAACAGATTGTGAGGAGCTCCAAAAGGATCTCTCCAAAGTGGGGGAGTGGACAACAAAATGGCAAATGCAGTTCCATGTTGGCAAGTGTAAAGTGATGCACATTGGGATGAAAAATCCCAACTTCAAGTATATGCTAATGGGATCTGAGCTGTCGGTGACTGACCAGGAGAGGGATCTTGGGGTTGTGGTGGACAGCTCGTTGAAAGTGTCAACTCAATGTGAAACAACTATGAAAAAGGCCAATTCCATGTTAGGGATCATTAGGAAGGGGACTGAAAATAAAACTGCTAATATTATAATGCCCTTATACAAAACGATGGTGCATCCACACCTGGAGTTCTGCTTACAATTCTGGTCACCACATCTAAAAAGGGACATTGTAGAACTGGAAAAGTTGCAGAAGAGAGCAATCAAGATGATCAGGGGCCTATAGCACCTTTCTTATGAGGTAAGGCTACACCACCTGGTGCTTTTTAGTTTAGAAAAAAGACGACTGTGGGGAGACATTATAGATAGGTCAATATCTACATGATAGGTCTATAAAATCATGCATGGTATGTAGAAAGTGGATAGAGAGAAATTCTTCTTCCTGTCACTTAACACTAGAACCAGGGGTCAGCCCATGAAACTGATTGCCAAGAAATCTAGGACCAACAAACGGAAGTACTTTTTCACACAACGCATAATCAACTTGTGGAATTCTCTTCCACAAGATGTGGTGACAGCCAACAACCTGGATGGCTTTAAGTGGGGTTTGGATAACTTCATGGAGGAGAGGTCTATCATTGGCTACTAGTCAGAGGGCTATTGGCCACCTCCAGCCTCAAGGCAGGATGCCTCTGAGTACCAGTTTCAGGGTAGTAATAGCAGGCACTGTTGTTGTTGCAAGTGCTCTCTTAACCCCATTTTTTTTAAATCATCTGCCAGCACTGGCTGCTTGCACCAGGGCTGGCAGACTGTGGGGTTCCTGGTCGGCTTCAGGGAGGGGGGATTCCCATAATGCACCTCTCACTCACGTGATGCATTATGGGAGTTCTGGGTGGCAGACAAAATTGTCCCAGCAACCCGACCCTCCGAGCTGCTGGGAGCAGCCAGTAATAGTCTGGGCGGGCAATTCACCCACCAAACACATGGAAGCGGATCATCTGCAGAGAAGTAAGGTTTTTCAGGCTTCTTCTCGGCTGACCCTGTAGCACTTTCTCACTGATCATGAGAAAGGATTCAACATCTTTGAGCATATGCAGAGTGAATACCCCTAAAGCCTCCAATTCTTAAAATGTAAAAAGGAAAAGCTTAAGGCAATGGCTCAACCTATCCAGTTGCAGAGCTCAGTTTGACAATATGTGCACATGCAGAAGTAATCCCATTTAGTCATGAATCTCTCTGGTCCAGAAGTAACCTCTAGGATTACAATGGCTAGTTTTTGGAGATGATTTGCCTGAGACTAGCAGTCAATGACTGCCAGCATTCACCATTGAGAAGTGTTTGTTTCCATGGAAACGCTGCTCTGTTAGATATCAGATCTATATAGTAACATCCCTAAACCTGCTTGGGTGATTCTACAAGTTACAAAAATCTGAGCCAATTCTGAGCAAGAGCAGGAAATGAATACTCTAGATTGGGGCAAATGGTTCCTATAAAGCACTTGCAAAGTGGAATGCTAACACAAGAAAACACCTCTACCCTTAAATGGTACATCTATTGGTTTTAAATAGTTTTATCCTGTCTTCCAATTTTACATTTTCCAAGGCAGTTACAGATACTATGTTACTTAATATACTCATTGAGCTCCCTGGAAAGCCAGCTGTAGAGCTTTAGTTTTGTGCATGGAATTAAAAACACCTTGCATTCATATGCAAAAAAATAATAATTCTTGTTTAGGATGGATTTTATGTTCATGACAGTTTGCAGCACTTTTGCCTATTAAGAAAAAACATGATGTCAAAAACTTAATTTCCTTTATCAACCAGTGCCCAAGTACAATCTCCTATATACAGTACAGTAATGGATGCAGTCCAGTTTCATCTGTCACATGACTACATATTAACTGACCTGAACTCAGAAGGAATAGCTGGATCTGAAGCAATAGCTGGTTGGAGACCAGCTGTTGGTCTTGTATTAAGAGCTAAACCAAGTACACCTTTTAAGGCTGCCTGGCACACCTCTCCTCCTGCACAGTGGCTGAATTTATTGAAGCCTATTGACTAGATCTTACTGCATGGAATTTTTACTTATAAAGATTACATTATCATGTGCTGGTACAGAAAATGCAGAACTGGCGATGGAAATATTAGCAAGATCAAGCAGCATGAATCTGTATAGAGGCAGGAAATAGTAATTAAAACCAGCACACATAAGACTAACACTGTCACATTTGCACTGGAAGTATGACATACACCAATTTCAATGACAAATCTAAACCCTTTATTTTTTTAAAAAGGGAAACAAATAGCAATCCAGTTCAGTAGCAAAGGAGGATAAAGAATTGATAGTAATCCTTGTGCTCCTCACATGAACTCCAAAAGGCATTTGAGTGAGACTTTTAAAGCTGAAAATTGTCAATCAAACACACAAAATAAGTTCCTCTAATCCTTGTACCGCAAATTACTAATCCATCTGGATAGCTAAATTTGTTTTGTGTATTTACAAGGATCTGAATGTCATCAGACAAACAACTAGGTTAGTAGCATATGAAAAAAAAAGTTAAACGTCTGAATCGTTTGAGCATGCAGTAAGTAGGATTTACAAAAAGTACAGTACTTACAGCTCTCAATCTCCAGTGTGCAGTTTTGTTCATCCAGGGGGTATCTTCGTAGGTCCATCATACATGCAGCTGTTGTTGTAATTCTAGAAAAGAAGCATGCACTTTTATATTTCCACTTCTGTTTGAAACAAAACTAAAACAACAGAAGATGGAGGCTTCATTCTGTGTGCTACACTCAAGTACAGAGAGAAAATACTTGCATGCTTGCAAGAAAACTAGCCACCATTTCTGCTTGACTGAAGGACACATTGGGTGCACTTTTCATTGTTTCACAAATTATGAGAGGTTTATTCAACCTTGATTGAATATTTTCCAGACCTTAAACAGCTGAAAGCAAGGGAAAGCAACAAAAGGCGGGGACACAGGCACAAGAACAAAAAAATAAAATAAAATAAATCCATGTAAGGTGGGCAAGGCACAAAAATGCAGAGGCACAATGGAAAGTGAAGAAATACTCCACATATAATCTCAAACTAAAGGCATCCAAAAATGAGCAGCAAATAATTACAATATAGACTGTTGCAAACTCTTGTACCTTGCCCACCTTACACAAAAGCAAGGGAAAGGCAAGAGAGAAGAATCCCAGAACAGATAACTCAATAGGGATGTGCAAAATGCTTCAACTTGAAACAGGCCGTTTTAATTGTTTTGAGCTCGAAACAAAACAACTTGAAATAAAGGGCCAGTTTTGAGCTCAGAACAAAACAACCCTGTTTTGATTCAAAATGTTTTTAGCGCCATTTTGGAAGCCTGTTTTTCCCTTGCTGATTTAGTTTTCTGGCTTCCAATACCATGGGGGTTTGGGAGAAAGGTTAACATTTTGTTTCAAATCGCCTGCCTGCCCATTTATTTTGTGGGTTGGGTAGTAGATAGCACCCATCATACCCTACCACTTTGGTGTCCCTAGCAGCTACCCATGGGGAACAATGGGGTGTTTTCAGCTTCCCCACTGTTCCCTATGGCCGAAAAACTAGAAATGTTTTGAGTTTTGTTCTCTTGAAACAACCGGGTTGACCACTGTTTCAATGAAATGTTTCGGCCATCTGCATTTTGTTCCAAGCTCAATATAAAGTGCAAATCTGTTTTGTGGACATCCCTAGAACTCAAACCATCAACCCATGAAGAGACCAACAGCCTGAAAAAAGGCCAGCTAGTTCTCCCACCTTCCCAGGGCTACGTAAAGGTGAACCCAAGCCAGGGAGCTCATCCTATCAACTCCTGGAAAGCCTGAGAATCCATTCCCAACTGCCGCCGGTTACCTGCTGGTAAGGACAACCCAAACATGCACAGACTGGGCTAGTTCAGACAATACTTCCTGACTGGCCCTGCTCCTGTAAGATTATAAAGTGAGTGCTCCGTGAGCACATATATTCACCTCTCCCCCTACTATTTCTCAAGTTTATAGGAGCATGGTTCTTCTAAACCTCACCTCTACACATGCGCCTAACAGTATTTGGGGCACATGTAGAGCTTGTTCAGATGAAGCAAACCCACCCCCATGTGGCATACTGGGGGATGGGGAATGTGTGATGTGTGACCCACATCTTAAGCATGTGAGAGCAGGGCTGGCCAGAAAGTATTGTTTCAACTGGCCTACCAAGGTCTAGTTTTTACTTTGATGACAAATCTGCATGTGGACTTACCACTTCAGTTCACAGGTGAATTCACATGACTGCATTCTCCATCATACAGTTTTCTCCATCTAGAAAAACTAATTCTCATAGAGCTGGCTTCTAGCCTAGACTTCTCCCAGACATGCCAGTTTTCTAGCGGAGGGAAATGTATGTTGGCCCCTCACCTTACTATCATGTGAGCCCCCACTTGTAGGCTGAAATGGTACAACTCAAACACAGATTTACCACCTCATTTGCTGCTTGTGAAGACTGGGTCTATATATTTATTTATTTATCATATTCTTATACCACCTGATGTGTACATCTCTAGGTGGTGTACAAAGTTTAAAGCACAATATACAATAGAGTGAAAATAGTTTAAAATTTACAAAATACAATAAAAACAGTCTGATAAAAACAAATTAAACAGTTTAGAATTGATTTCTGTTAAAGGCCTGTGAAAATAGGTGCGTCTTGAGGGTCTTCCTAAAAGCAAATGGAGATGGAGATGTCCTTATTTTGACAGGGAGCATATTGCAAAATCCTGGGGCAGCCACAGAGAAGGCCTTTTCCCGAGTTATCACCAAACAAGCCGGTTGCAGTCGTAACTGGATCTCTCCATATATACCGGAGATGTGAAGGAATGGTAATAACAATTTTAAAACAAATTATAGTACGGGAAAGGCATTTGCAGAATACTCTTGATTATGAATCATGTGCCCACTACATGTTATTTTGATTGATTATACACATAATTTAACTGGCCACAATTCACACATAATGGTGGATATTCAAACTGCTCTGTACATGCTGTGTTGGTACTATGGTCAGAGATTAGTCTTTGCTGGTCTCTCCTTTCCTCTCCAGCTGACCATACCACTGTGAAAATATTTCTGGACAATCGCATGACCCTCAAGGAATATTTCTGTGAAGCAGTTAGCTTCAGAGCTATAGGGAGATTGAGGGGAAATTTCCCCTCCCTGTAGCACCAGTGCAACATTAGCCTGGATGTCAGCCACTGTCTGAACTAGACACATAACCACTACTGGAAGTTTTCATTGGGTAGAACACATGATTCCAAACAGTGGTGACTGGTGACTCCTGGGACGGGGTGGGTGCCAGGCAGGTGGGCAGAGCCAAAGTGGGTGGCGCAGGGGTGGAGCAAAAAACAAACACACACTAACTCCTGTGGGCATATAGAAAGTAAAGGTAAAGTTGTGCTGTCGAGTCGATTTCGACTCCTGGCAACCACAGAGCCCTGTGGTTTTCTTTGATAGAATACAGGAAGGGTTTACCACTGCCTCCTTCCGTGCAGTGTGAGATGATGCCTTTCAGCATCTTCCTGTATCACTGCTGGCCGATATAGGAGTTTCCCATATTCTGGGAAACATAGCAGCGGGGATTCAAACCAGCAACCTCTTGCTCCCTAGGCAAGTTACTTCCCCACTGCGCCATTAGGTGGCTTGGGCATAAAGAAGTAGATACCAAAAAACTCCCCTGCCTCTCTTCCCAACAGCTCCCTGAAAGGTTGCTTTTGTGGGTTGTAGGAACCTTGGGAACAAATTGGGATGGGACACGGGAAGATGAAGGGGACACTCCTCAAAACCAATGCAGGAATATTTCACAAATGACCTTATTAGGTATGTTTATTTCCAACCTACTGTATATTAGCAACATGCCTTTCACAATAACAACCAGCTCCTGCAATAAAATAAAAGTCTAAGGACAAAACACACAAATACATTATGTGTACAAATTGGAGGAGGAGCGCAGTTCCAAAAAGAAGAGGAATGCCAGTTCCTTTAAGGTCTTTAATAAAAACCAGTGTTCCAAGGTGCAGTTTCCCTAACTTTTAGGGATATGTCTACACTACACATTTTAAGCCAGATTCAAATTTGCTTAATCATCATGGTCCCTCACCACCCAGGCACTGGGAGCTGAAGTTCTTTGATGAAAGGGTTCTTTCTAATAAAGGCTTCTCAGCATTTGCACAAAATTGCAGTTCCCACTGGGGGTTTTTTTGGAGGGTGGGGAAGCCCAAAATGATGAAAGCTGTTTCAAACTAGTTTAAATGTGTGGTCCACTCACTTTTGGAATATGATCACCATAGCACAACCCACCACATAACCCTTCTCATTTACTAGCCAAATTACTCTCCATCTCTCTTTAAAAAGATTCCATCAATTTGAGATCTACTGTGGGAGGTAGACAAAATAGGTGAGTTGTCCCTTTTTAATGCAAATGCAGAAGACCTTAATGATGTCTGAATAAGCAGAACAGAACTGTTAAGGAGGCAGGAAAAAACAATACTACTGTTGAAAAATGCTTTGGAAAAGGAGGAGACATTTTAGTGACATAGTCTTCATCCTCCTCCCGAGCCCCTAAAAAAGAATTATGCAGGCTGTACCAAATGTACCAAACACATTTTATGACTCCAAGTACAACAAAACCTGCTATTTTTAACACAAAGAAGCAAACCCTTTAGATAGTGGTAAGATCTGCACCATCAACATTCATTTACTGCTAGGTTTGAGAAAGAAACTGCCTTGAGCTGTATCAAGGCAAACAACTAAAGTAAGAGCGCTTTATTAACTGCATTCTGTTCACATCTTAGGAAGAGAAGGCAAAATTAATTCTTAAAATCCTGTAGTGTTGCAAAGCAATTCAGTTTATGAAAGTAGCAAAATTTTGAACATGCCAATAGGTCTGTAAAACAAGTATGTTTTGTCTCCACAAAATTGTAGAACACACAGGTCGTATTATGAATGCTGGTCAGACATATATTTCCATATATTATATGGAAAAGAATCCTAAGACATGGTTCACTGAAAAACAAGCACATATAATAGAAAGATCCCTGTAAACACAGGGGTGGGTGGGTATTGGAAGCATCCTGTTAAAAAACACAGAGGGGAACAAAAGCAAGCTCTTTTGAAAAGTGGGGGGGGGATGGAATGATCCCAATGCTTTTTCAAAAGAAAAGGACCTTAAAATATTTTTTAAAATCCTTCTGAGTAAGATGTGAATTAAGTTCTTATAACATTCACTTGTATTCCAAAGAGCATGAACATTGCAAAAGAAAGTGACCACCTTAACTTCAGCACCATGTAAAGATATAGTAAAGATATAGTAGAATAAACTTATACTTTTAAATTTATAATGGTAAAGATATAGTAGAGTAAATTTATACTCTATAAATTTATACTCTGTATTGTAGTGTAAATTTATGTTGGCTGTGCAAATTAGGCCCTTCCTGGTCCAATGTCAAGCTGAAAGACAAAGACAAAATCCATACTTTGCCTTGGATGCCCTGGAATGCATCCGGGCAGAAATTCAACAGATGTTGCTTTCCCAGTCACTTTCTAGAGATGCCCATGATGCATTTCTACCTCTTGTATCTCCCACAAGGCACAGTGCTCCCTCAAAATGCCACCTGCTGTTAAATAACCAGGCAGAAATTCTACAGATGGAGCAGCTTCACCCATCACTCAGCCAGAAAATGTTTCTTCCCCTCCAGTCAAACTGATGGTAATGGAAGGGCTTTCTTGGCCCTTAGCCTGAATGGAGGATGGAGAAAAGATCATCAGGTGGCAACACTCCCTGGCTTCCTGATCTGTTTCATTACATTTCATTGACCTGTGTTTCATTACATTTCATTGCCTGCCAAGGCCTGCAGAACAAGAAAAAGGGAGCATCACCTGGTTGTCTCAGTACATGCTGACACATTATCTCCCCGCAAATAGCAACAATTCAGGTTGCTTTGGGGGTGGATTTGAACATGTTTCTGAACCAGCTTGTTTGGCTTGGCTCATATTGGGGTAGCTGGCTGTTGCTACCCTTGCTACTAAACATTTCAGCCAGAGATGCCACCACAATTTGCTTTATTCATGAATGCAATCAAAGGATATATCTTTACTGTATTCAGTGTCATGGAGTTCAACAGATCAACTGGAAAGTGATAATGGCTATGAAATATCTTCAATTTTCAGGCATGCTATTATATATATATTTCAAATTTGAAAGGCATTTTTCTTAAATGCTTATGAAGAATCAAGGACTTGATACAGCTTTGTGCAAGTCCTGGAGCTGCTGACACCCTCTTTTGCTAAAGTGCAAGTATCTGGTATTAACCTCAACAATTTTCCAGAGCTGAAAGTGCTTCTAGAATCCAGTGCAGATTAAAGACCACAGCTGGATGTGGTGAGAATACCAATCTACTTAGCAGCCCAGAT
Organism: Hemicordylus capensis; assembly: GCF_027244095.1. Taxonomy (NCBI): domain Eukaryota; kingdom Metazoa; phylum Chordata; class Lepidosauria; order Squamata; family Cordylidae; genus Hemicordylus; species Hemicordylus capensis. The sequence continues at coordinate 375,997,225 of NC_069658.1, read as the reverse complement.
GGGGGTTGCTGTGGTTAATGTCACAATACATGAGCCAGAAATCAATCAGGTGCATCTCTAACAAGTGGTTATGGATGTTGCATCTGTTGAAATTCTGTGTGTACCCATCTCTCTCCAGCCCAATGTCAAACTGAAAGACCAAGCCAAAGGGTAGAAGCATAAAACTTAAGCTGTAAAGACAGCATAAGATACACAACTGTACAAAGTCTTTACTGTTTACATGACCGGGAAGGTAAGGACATTCAGTTAACCTGACATTTCCACACTTTTTGGAGTATGAGTGCTACCACAAATTATGCAGCGGAGTTTTCCAAACTGGGGAAATCGACAGGGTCAGTACACCTAACAATCTAACTCACATCTTAAACTTTTAAAATATATATTTTAATACTAACAAAAATAAAACTATAGTGCAGAACAGTTTGCCATCTAACAGGGATTCCCAGATGTCGTTGACTACAACTCTCATAATCCACAGCCAAAGGCTACTGCAGCTGGGGATGCTGGGAGTTGTAGTGAGCAACATCTGGGAATCCCTGTTAGAGGGAACAGTGCTGCAGAAGTTAGAGGGCCACCACAACCACATGTTGGGACCTTCAATCACCCACAGCCTCACCAAATACTTGTGACCACCATGTTCATTCAACATACATCAGGTACAGGAAAGCCAAAGCCAGAAGACATATTGGTGGATGTATTTCTGACTGGATGTGGCCCATTGCTAAGGGAATGGAAAAGGTGCTAAGGGAGACCAACATGGGAAAGTTCCTGCACTGGAACCAGTTGAATTATCATAAGAGTCAGGGTGCAGGGGGAGTATTTCAGGAGCAGTGACAGTGACAAAGGAGGAGAAAAAAGGTGGAAAGGTGGTTGAATTCTCAGAAGAAGAATCAGTCAAGGAAGCAGTTTGACAAAGGGGACAGAAATGGCTAATACCTACTATATTGGTACTGTCCAGAGAGGGGAGTGACGGTGACTGTGAAATCCAGTCTGAGGCTATGGACCCCCCTCGGGCATCAAAGTACCATAGTCAATCACATCTATGGAAAGAACACTGAATGAAACCATTTTGCCTTATATTTCAAACAAAATCAATGAAATCCATTGATTTTTGACGCTAAATCAATGTGGCTTTGGCATGAGGTTTTATCCAACTCTAATAATTCTAATAGCTATATGTTCCTTCACAAAAGTGTCCTTTGAAATTCCCTTGCTATGCTTCAAGAGGTGTTCAGTATCAAAAGCAATCTAGTACTATACCCCCTCCTTCGTTCTGCCCAAGAGATCACTTTTTTTTTTTTAATGGACAAAATATAAAATTGAGGAAAAGTAAAAAATCCTAACTCTCTCCACGGGGCCACATCTGGTTCAACAGAAAGCAGAAATGCATAGGAGACAAACTCAAGTTGCTAATTAGCAATATCATGAATGATCGATCCATCAGTATGAATTATTTTCTGCACCTGATTGCATACCTTCATTAGAACTCTTATCAAGAGCCTTCCATGCGTGATAACTAAGCGCCAGTGACTCTCACGTCTGAAATAGTTACCAAAGCTGTGCACTTGTAGTTATGCCCAGCAGTGTTCACTTCTGTTTCTTGGAAGCAGGCCTGTTTTGTGACAGTTGGAGAGGCTGGCAGAAGCCCCAGTTATAAATATATGGAAATCTGAGGACAAAACTGCTTGTGATTCATTTTTCTTCTGCACAGAGAGATCAGCTTGGAAGGAAAATGGTCATGGATTTTAGCAACAGTATTTTCCTATTTTCTTTTAATTTGCTGGCTGTTGTAAAATTCAGGATAATTTGATTTCCTTGCCCCTTATGAAATTTTTTTTAGAGCTTCTCTTCTTGCAGAGTCAGTTGAAGGGAGGTATTACACACACACACACTCACTCACTCCTTCAAATACTTAGGAATGTTTACAAAATTCTCCCCATCTGAATTTCCCTCCAAAGTTTGGGATTTCTAATTACCGAGTCTTGTTTGTTTGTAAAGTGGCAACAATGTATTAACAATTAGCACTGGGACGAAAAACCCCAACTTCAAGTATATGCTGATGGGATCCGAGCTGTTGGTGACCAGGAGAGGGATCTTGGGGTCGTGGTGGACAGCTCGTTGAAAGTGTTGACTCAATGTGCAGCTGCTGTGAAAAAGGCCAATTCCATGCTAGGGATCATTAGAAAGGGGATTGAAAATAAAACGGCTAACATTATAATGCCCTTATACAAAACTATGGTGTGACCACACTTGGGAGTACTGCATACAATTCTGGTCACCACATCTTTAAAAGGGCATTGAGAAGGTACAGAAGAGGGCAACCTAGATGATCAGGGGCCTAGAGCACCTTTCTTATAAGGCAAGACTACAACACCTGGGGCTTTTTAGTTTAGAAAAAAAGACTGCGGGGTGACATGATAGAGAGCTATAAAATCATGCATGGTGTGGAGAAAGTGGAGAGAGAGAAATTCTTTTCCCTCTCACACAACACTAGAACCAGGGGTCACTCCATGAAATTGATTGCCAGGAGGTCTAGGACCAACAAACGGAAGTACTTTTTCACACAACGCGTGAACCACTTGTGGAACTCTCTGCCACAGGATGTGGTGACAGCCAACAACCTGGATGGCTTTAAGAGGGGTTTGGATGACTTCATGGAGGAGAGGTCTATCAATGGCTACGAGTCGGAGGGCTGTGGGCCACCTCCAGCCTCAAAGGCAGGATGTCTCTGAGTACCAGTTGAAGGGGAGTAATGGCAGGAGAGAGGGCACGCCCTCAACTCCTGTCTGTGGCTTCCAGCGGCATCTAGTGGGCCACTGTGCGAAATAGGATGCTGGACTAGATGGGCCTTGGGCCTGATCCAGCAGGGCTGTTCTTATGTTCTTAATTCACTATTCTGTTTTTTTATTTCGAGACTTTTCCCATCCAGGTTACCAATACATGCTTATGTTCACTGATGAAATACAGCATATAGAAGCTTGATGTAATGTTGCATACCTTCACAGCAATACAGTACTGTTGCTTGTGCAAATTACTAACCTGGATGGGAAAAAGAGATGCAAATGAACAGAAGAAGCTGAAAGCTTAATCAAAGTACACATGAGCCAATTACAGCAGTAATTTTAGAAATGTCCATCTTAAACCAGAAGGAAGGCAGATTGGAACATGGGGCAGAGCAAGCCCATGGAAGCTGACAGGAATAGGGCAATCTGTTCAGTCTATAAATACACGATACACTTAGACTATAAAGCAATTCATTTTGGTGAGCTGCAGCCATGTTTGCTCTCTACCCCATGCAAATAACTGAATGTGTGAAGAACTGGCACTTGGTCCTATGTCTGGATATTCTGGCAAATAAATGTCTAGGTCAGCAGTCACTGCTCTAGCACATAAAAGACACTACTGTACATCATTTGAGTATTATTAGCAGACCTGGGACACCATGCTGATGCAGCCTGGTGGGTCAGCTGTATTGTGTTTCTGTAGCTATGATGGGAGTATGTAAGTTATGCATATCTTTGGACAACATATCACAGTGGCAACAACAAGCCAGGTAGATCATTCATTTCAGGCAAAATGCCTGACAAAACAAAAAGGGTTTAATGTCCTATTTAAAAAAAAATCTCCTGCAATACAGGGACCATGCAAGGTTCTGTGGTGAGGGATTTCCACAACCAGGACATTACATTTTCTGGATCAGCTATTTTCAGAATGCTTTTCAGAGGCAGCCCTATATAAAGTGTGTCACAATAGTAGAGCCTGGGTGTCACCAAGGTATGGATTACAGTAGATCTATCTTCTCCAGGAAAAAATGCAGCTGGGCTAAGCCAAGGTGTTCCTGGCCACAGCTGCCACCTCAGCATCCAACAGCAAAGATCCAGAAGCAGAACCAACTGGGTCACACTCCACCATGCAGCTTCTGGTGTAGATAATTCACGTGAGCAACCCAAGCAATTTCAATCCTCAAACCAGGAATGAAGTTAGGCTGTCGAGGATTAAGATAATTAGTAACCCCTCCAGGAACCTGAACCCAGTTGACACTACTTGACCAGGAGTGACAAACTAGACACTGATCAATAAGTCAAGATCTGGGTCCAGCCACTCAGAGGCCCATTGGGCATGTGCAGCAACCTCCAAAATGGTCACAGTCATAGGGTTGAGGTCTGGAATGCACCAAACACCGCTCGAACTGGGCAATTTGAACTGGGCAATTTGAAAAATAATGGAGGCTGGTGGGGGAACCTCTAGAGACCCCCCACCTGGACTCAGAAAAGCCCCCGGAGTGGCGGTGGTGAGTTATATTTCTGTTTTAAAAAATCTATTTTTTAAAAAAATTCACGAACCCCCCAAACTGAACCCTGGGGAGAGGTTTCAAGGTACACAAAATCAAACATCCCTGGCCGAGTTCAAGTCCAGTCCATATTTGAACCGAACTGGTCAACAAAGTTTTGTGCAGACTCCTAGCCTTGGCCACTATGGGGTCTCAAGGAGTGTGTGCACCCCATCCCTCTCCAGGTTCTCAGTGACCTTCAAGATTAAGAGAACTGGTGGGAATGCATATAGTGGTCCCTGTCCCCAATGGAGGCAAAATGCATCGGCTAGGGATTGTGGATCGGACTCCTTTCTGCTGCAGAAGCATCTGCATTTTGTATTGGCTTCTGTGGCGAAGAGATCTATGGTGGGAGTCCCCCATCTCTTGAATGCTTGTGGGACTGGGTGCTCTGCAGGCTGAGAGCATCTGCTAGGATACTAGAAATCACTTCTATGTGTACTGTGACTGGCCGGACTTCCCTGTGTGTGCACCATGACCATATCTGCAGAGTGAGTAGCATCAGGGTTCGAGAAGCTGTGCTGCCCTGTTGATTCGGGTACAACCTGGCTGTCATATTTTCTGTAAGTACCAGCATGGGCCAAGTGTGGAATGCCTTCACGGCAAGAAAGATCACAAGCAGTTTGAGGTAGTTGATATGCCTCTGCACCTCTCTGCATGACCAGAGTCCTGCTACTGTGAAATTCTTGAAGTGGGTTCCCCACCCTGATTTCGACATGTCCATTGCTATGGTCAGTGTTGGGGAGGGTTGGCAGAAGGGAACAAATTGAAGTCCTCCATCCACCACGGCACTGCTGTGTATCTTTACTGGCAGTGTAATGAGAACCACTAGGTGCTTGCAGTGAGGCTTGAAATTGTCCAGGAACCATGCTTGTAGGAGATGCATGTGGAAATGCGCTAGTGGAATGACTGCTGTGATGGAAGCCATCAATCCCAATCGTCTCTATACAAAGGACGCTGTGCCTTTGATTTCTGCAGAATTGTTGTGCTTCCACAGGATTGGCTATCCTGTGGGGAGTAAGGTGTGCCCTCCCTCTCGTGGAATCTAGATGGGTTCCAAGGAATTCTAGGGATCACATGGGCATAAGAAATGACTTCCTGTAATTTATTTCCAGTCCCAGGGAATTCAGAATCGAAGGGTGGTTTCTACATGACACATGAGGCGCTGTTGGGAGGAGGCTACCAGCAACCAGTCTATTTACAGAAAGACTGTCACTCCCTGAAGTTGAAGATGCACTGCCATCACCGCCCTGCATTTTGTAAAAATGCAGGGGCAGATGCTAACTCAAATTGAAGGACCTTGTACTGGTAGGTATGGTAACCCACTCAGAATCTGAGATATCTGCAATGATGAGGTGCGATGGACAGGTGGAAGTATGTGTCTTTTAGATTGATGGATGCAAACCAGATGTGCTTTGCAATGAGGCGCATGATGGCCAGGATTGTGACCATATGCAATCGACAGTAGCACACAAAGGAGTTGACATTCCGCAGGTCTAAAACTGGTCTTAAGCCCTGCTTCTTGCTTCAAGGTCATAAAATATCTCGAATAGAAACCTCTGAGCAGGTCTGTGTGCACCTCTTCGATGGCTCCTTTCCCCAGGAGGGATAGTATTTCTTCCAAAAGATGAGGGGAAAGCTTTGTGTGTTTCCTCCTGGAAAAAGGTTGAAGGTGTTGAACTCTATCCTGTAGCCACTGCATACTATGGCCAAAACCCATGTTTTGGATGAAATGGCTGCACATGTGATGTAATGGCAGTCTAACTTGGAGACTGTGTCGGCATTGCCTTTTAGGACAGGTGGGTTTGAGTTTGGCAGCTGAGTGGTCTTGTGTGCTTTTGTAGTGAAGGCCCTATTCTGCTGGTACCTGTTGTGCTAATGAAAGGAATAATTTGATTGATACCCTGACTGCCTATACTAATTTTGGCAGGACCAGTAACATTTTTTGGCCAGCATAGACAATGATTGCGAGATTCCCATGGAGCATGTGGTGGAACAAAGTTTTTGGATTCTCTCTAAAGTGTCATCCCATAGGTGGTTTTTCTCATGCTATTTTAACAATCTGAGTGATGGCTGGCATTAGAAGAATGGCCACCGACCCTTAAATCTTTGTTTGAATTAAGCTAAAAATTGGGTCTTCCAAGGAGGAAGACTTGTTTGCGATATGCAAGCCAAGGGAAGAAGCCATCCTAAGGAGTTGTTCTGTTTGTTTGTTTGTTTGTTTGTTTGATTGATATACCGCCCTTCCAGAATGGCTCAGGGCAGTTTACAATTAAAACAAACCACTAAAGCAATAAAGAGCTAAAACAAATTAAAAACAATATAACAACAATTAACAATTTAAAAACATTTTAAAACAACAACTAAACAATTACAGTGATTAAAAGCCCCAAAATCGGGTTAGAATATTAAAACAGATTAAAAAACCCTGGAAAGCCAGGCCAAACAAATATGTTTCAAGGGCTCTCCTGAAGGCTAATAGAGAATTCAAATTGCAGATTTCCGCAGGGAGCACATTCCACAGCCCCGGAGCAGCTATAAAGAAGGCCCGCCTCCGAGTCACCACCAGACGAGCTGGTGGTAACTGAGACAGGCCTCCTCAGATGACCTTAATGTGCGGTGGGGATCACACAGAAGAAGGCGCTCTCTAAGGTAACTTGGGCCTAAGCCGTTCAGGGCTTTAAAGGTAATAACCAGCACTTTGTATTTTGCCCAGAAACATATCGGCAGCAAGTGCAGTTGTTTCAAAATAGGCGTAGTATGGTCTCTCCGGGTTACCCCAGAGACCAATCTGGCTGCCGCATTCTGAACTAATTGAAGTTTCCAAACTACGTACAAAGGCAGCCCCATGTAGAGCGCATTGCAATAGTCAAGCCGGGAGGTTACCAGCTGGTGCACCACTGTTTTGAGGTCATCCTCTCAAGGAATGGGTGCTGCTGTCGAATCAGCCAAAGCTGATAGAAAGCACTCCTGGCCATGGCCTCCACCTGAGAAACCAGGGTGAGGCCTGGATCCAGGAGTAGTCCCAAGCCGTGCACCTGCTCCTTCTGGGGGAGTGTAACCCCATCCAGCTCAGGAAGATCTAACTCACTCCTCAGATTCTGAGCCCCCACAATGAGCACCTTCATCTTGCTTGGATTCAGCTTCAATTTGTTCTCCCTCATCCAGCCCATTACTGCCTGTAGGCAGGCATTTAGAGAATGAGTGCCATTTCCTGAAGATGAAAGGGAAAAGTGGATTTGGGTGTCATCAGCATACTGATAACACCCAGCACCAAATCTCCTGATGACCTCACCCAGCAGTTTCATGTAGATATTGAAAAGCATTGGTGACAGAATGGAGCCCTGCGGGACTCCATATAACAGCTCCTGCTTTGAGGAGTGACTGTCACCAAGCTCCACCATCTGGGATCTACCCGAGAGATAGGAACGGAACCACTGCAGAGCAGTGCCCCCTATTCCCAGCTCCCCCGGTGACCCAGAAGGATCCCATGGTCGATGGTTTTGAACGCTGCCGAGAGATCCAAGAAGACCAACAGAGTCGCACTCCCTCTGTCGATTCCCCGGTAAAGGTCATCCATCAGGCAAACCAAGGCTGTCTCAACCCCATAGCCCGTCCTAAAGCCAGTTTGAAATGGGTCTAGATAATCAGTTTCCTCCAAAACCGCCTGGAGCTGGTTAGCCTCCACCCTCTTGATTACCTTGCCCTGCCAGGGGAGATTGGAGATTGGCCTATAACTATCTATTGCTGAGGGATCCAGGGAAGGCTTCTTAAGAAGTGGTGTAACTATTGCCTCCTTCAAACAGGGAGGCACCCTACCCTCCCTCAGCGATGCATTTATGATATTAACTAGGACATCTCCAACACCCTCTCCACTAGATCGAAGCAGCCAGGTTGAGCAAGGATCCAGAGAACAAGTGGTAGGCTGTACCGCTCCAAGCAGCTTGTCCACGTCATCAGGAGTCACAGATTGAAACTGATCCAACCTAACACTGCAAGAGGGATTATGGGATACCTCCCTCACAGACCCTGCAGAAATAGTGGAGTCCAAGTAGGCCCGAATTCAGGAGATTTTATCTGCAAAGAACCCACTAAAAGCGTCACAGCAGAGTATCTCTTGAATTTATCTGATAACAGTGGTACATATGTTGGTAACCTCCAGACTTGACTTCTGCAATGCGCTCTATGTGGGGCTGCCTTTGTACGTAGTCCAGAAGCTTCAGATGGTACAGAATGCGGTGGCCAGGTTGGTCTCTGGGTCATCTTGGAGAGACCACATCACTCCTTTGTTGATAGAGTTACACTGGCTGCCAATAGGTTTCCGGGCAAAATACAAAGTGCTAGTCATAACTTACAAAGCCCTAAATGGCTTAGGCCCTGGGTATCTAAGAGAACGTCTTCTTCATTATGATCCCCACCACCCACTGAGGTTGTCCAGAGAGGTCCATCTCCAGCTGCCGCCAGCTCGGCTGGTGGCCACATGGGGACGGGCTTTCTCGGTTGCTTCCCCGAGACTATGGAATGCACTCCCTGCTGAGATACGATCCTCCCCATCTCTTGACAATTTTTAGAAAGCCTTTGAAAACCCACCTCTTCACCCAAGATTTTTCTGTTCTTTAAATTTTAAGGTTTTAATTCATGGTTTTAAAATTGTTAAATTGTTTTAAGTTTTTGTATATATTTTAACTTATTTTATACTATTGTTAACAGCGCAGAGACGAAAGTTTGGGGCGGTGTACAAATGTAATAAATAAATAAAATAAAATAAATAAGTTGTCCTCAGGCTTATAATCAGGTTGGTCCTCTATATCATCTACAGGATACAGCTCCTCAGTCTCACCCGCAGGGGTGTCTGGTGATGCGAGTTTCTACTCTATGGCTTCCTCCACAGAGCAGCAATGGTCAGGGTCACCCATTGGTACACCAGGCTAAGAGTGATCTGCTGCCAGGTTGGTAATGGTGGGGTGACTGGGGGGATGTGAACTGTTGAGTTTTGAGGCGTAGAGTCCTGTGCCTTCTTGTTTTTCTTCCTGCAATCTTGGCTCGGGGAGGTTGATCCTGCAGGACTGAGTGGTGACCTTAACCGTGAGTGTGATTTATGCTTGCCATAGTGTCCACGTGATAGTGGACTCCTGGATAGTTGGGAAAACGTGTCTCGGGGCATAGTATTCATAGTATGCCCTGTGGTGAGATCTGTGCCAATATGGGGCGTCCTCCTCCTCTAATTCATCATCATAATCAGGATAAGAGCCCTGTCTGTCCAGGTTATACCCGTCTCGGTAGTCCCAGAATGCCCATGATGCCCTGTGCTTATATCCAGGGTGATAATGCCATCTACATTTAAGAGTGTATGAAGGGGGTCCCTCTGGGGACCCACTTGTTGATGCTTAAGAGCTTGGAGAGTTGGGTGCTGACAAGCCCTTTGGCCCTCAGATATGGAGTCTGCACTCTGCAGGGGGTGTATTGTACTCTGAGTGGTCAGAATAAATGGACCTAAGAGGTGATAAGCAGATTGGGCTGTGTTTAGGTGATTGTGGGATCACATACTTCTTCTTCTTCTTGCACTTCTTAGGTTTTTGCTCATCCTCTCCATTATGATAATGCATATTTATATACCGCTTTTCAACAAATGTTCCCAAAGCAGAAGTAGAAAAGAAGCAGAAAAGCCTCCCTGTCCCCAAAGGGCTCACAATCTAAAAAGAAACATAAGTTAGACACCAGCAATATCCACTGGAGCTATGCTGTGTTGGGGATGGACTGGGCCAGTTGCTTTCCCCCTGCTAAATAAAGAGAATCACCACTTTAAAAAGGCACCTCTTTGCTCAGGTAGCAGGGGATTAGCCTCCAACTGCTATGCCTTCCTTTCCCCCCTTAAGTGGTTTCTCTGCACCTGAGGTGGATGGCTGTGCTGCCTTTTGTATATTTGGGTCTTTCCATTTGTTCTCCAGGCATTTCAGTGGTGCTTGCTTATCTTTAGTGCGTTTACTAGGGGCTAGCTCTGTTGAGCTGTAACAATCTGCAAGTAAGAGCCTCTCCTTTCCCCTAAAGAGTCAACCGGAAGTGAACCCTGCCATGACTGACAGGACGGTGACTTCCAGGGATCAGCCAATCAGCACCAGGTGGGTGAGACCTACAGGGCCATGAGACAGGAAGATAAGGGTTTATTTAGGCAGTTGGAGCTAAGCTGGGGATGTAGCAGGTTGTGTGGCCGTGGCATTTGGCTGCAGAAACAAATGCAGATACTTGAGAGACAGGATTGCAGGAAGCTTGATTCTCATCAGGTCATGGGTGAGTTCAAGGGAAAAGGAAGCCAGGGCTTTTTGTCTTCTGGAAGTTTAGCCCAGGGAACAGTTTGTTAGTCAGTTTGCATTAGACTTTTATTTTCCTTTCGTGTGCTTTGTATATCCTTGCAACTGGTCTAGGACTATGTACCTGTAATGTAACTAAGCTAAGAAACAATAGCCTACACCCACCCATCCAGGGCACTGTAAAAGACTCTATAAGCTTTTAAAGGTAATGTTGTATTTTCTTACATCCCAGTTCTTTGCAACTGGGCAACCACAATTTTTTAAGTGTGCTGCCCCAAATATCATCTGGGGTGCTTTTGAAGTATTCTTGAAACTACTGAGTGTTTCTTCTACCTGTAACTAAAAGCTGAGAGAGCCTCAGACAGGAACTGTCTGTATTATTTTGAATAAAGTTTTTCTTTACGTTCTTTGCAATTTTATTAAGCCTCTTCAGTGGATTTTTAATTCAGGAAAGCGGGGGCAGGAAAGGGAATTTTGACTCCGGTGCAGACCACACCTCAATTTGATCATTCAGCTACCAAGCTTTCTCACCATGTGAAAGGTTTTTATACTTTTCCAATAGAGGAGAATTTCCCTGGAAATTCACCCAAGCTGGCAGGGGGGGGGGGGATAAACACTGCTAATCGGGTGTAATGGCAGTGTATTATCTACCAGGAACATTTTGGAGAGCAGCCTTTGTTCAGAAAGCATAGGGATGATTCAGCATTTTGCTTCCCCTCACATGGGCTTGCTCTGAGACAAAGGCTGGGTAAATACGCTACACGAGCCCACGGTTGGGATCAATGCTGCTGGTGGTGGTTGAGGAGCCGTTGGCTTTGGTGCCGGCAGCTTCAGGACTAGAGGCAGTGTTAGGGCTGTGAGCTGTGCTACTGACAGAGCTGTGTGCTGTGCTGCTGACAGCTTGGGCATTGTCAGGATCGCTGTGGGCGGAGCCACACCTTGCACAGTCAGCATGCCCAGTGTTGGTTTCAGGACTGACACTGCTGTTGACAAGAAGGGCAACAACTCTGCCGAACCCGAGGGCGCACTGCTCTTCACTGTTTGCAGCAGTAGCATTGCCGTGGGTGGCAACTGAGTACTGTGTGGAGCCGTTCCTGAGCTCTACGTTTGTGGGGGGCAATTGTAGGTAGTCTGAGTGGTTAGTAGACTCTGACTCCATAATGGCATGCCCTCCTTTATCCACACTTTAGCCACAGTAATGGAGACTTTTGGGAGGTTGGTGCTGGCCACTGAGGAACTGGCCTGAAGGGCTTTCTTCCAGAAGAGTGCTCCCAGATGCAAAGCCCTGTTGCATCAAGCTTGCTTGGTAAAGCTTAGGCAGACAGAGCACAGGTCCATTCTGCGTTTCCCCAACGCATGAGAGGCACTTCGAGTGCCCATCCAAAGTAGGGATTTTCCCAGAGCACTCCGAGCAGCGTTTAAAGGAGACTTTCACCATTGTGGCTGTAAGGTAAACACGGCCCAATGGCTTGCAAGGCTGAGTTGGAGGTGGTGGCCCAGAAATCATAACGCAAAACATATAAGAGACACTGATAGGGGAATAAAAATGAGGAAAAAACTAGAAATGGAATGGAGAGGAATTGAAATAATACAGCCTGTTGTGTTCTTATTTGATAGGTGAAGGCAGAGGAATGCTTCAAAGACCTTGCTACTACAGCGGTTGACAATACGGTAGCTTATGTTCCTACAGGGGGAAATGGGTTTCCCACTCTTTTTTCCTTTTATGGTGAAGCCTTGGAAGGTTCCAGAACCTGGTCTCTGCACAGACACATAACCAAAGTGTGATGCACAGAGACTATGAAGAAGCAGTGTTACTGTATTTATCCCCATTCACGACTATAGGGATAAATATGGTAATGGTGCTTCTGCAGCCATTGGGGTTTAAAAACATCAGAGCTTATCCTATGGTTTTGCTGCAGTCCCGCATGGAGTTTTATGGCATATTTAGTCTGCACATTATGCCAGCCTTTATCTGCAAAGTGTATCACAAATTGGTTGCAGTGGATCACAAAGGGCACTTCCCATACCTTGAAAGACCACTTACCACTTGGAAAAGTTCTGTGGACAGACACTGAATGGACTCAATAAAATTTAGTAAATTTGTAAAGGCTAGTAATAGAATCATAGGTTTTCAAGCTACAATGTACAGCTGCAAGTTATCTCACAGGATGAATAATCCATCTTGAGTTTTTCCAAGAAATCCTAAATCAATGATGTCTGGATGTACAAACCCAAGACAACGTTTTAAGTATTAACTAGCAAGTTTGAAGATTTCAGAGGCCATTTTTCAAGTATTAATGTCACAATTATATGGAAGCAGAATAATGATATTCAAGTATTATTTCATATTTTAAAGAATTAAACCCACATACTTTCATTTAAATATCTTAAGATTGAAATCTGCCATTAATTTACTCCATTGCTATCCCACTGAAGGGATAGCAGGGCTCTTCTGGAATAAGGGGGAGGTGGAAAACAGCATTAGTTGTCTTGTATGAGAGAGACACAATTACTACTTCAGGACATAAACTGGTATGTCAAGGGTTCCCTGTAGATGAAAAAGAATAACTAAATGGTTGGAATAGATTCATATATTTTCCTCTAGTTGCAGTAAAAATAAATCCTAGATCTACACTTGCAGCAACAGGGACTACTGTTCAATAGTAAATTTGTATCATCATAATCATCATGTATTTATTTGTTTATTTATTTAATTAAATTTCTATACTGCCTAATATAGAAATCTCTAGGCAGTGTACAGATTAAAACATAATATAAAATACAAAATAATTAAAATGCATAAAACTGATACAAATCATAATAGATAAAAACACATTAAAATTTAAAAAATAGATTTCAGTTCAAAGCCTGAGGAAATAATCTATGTAAATTGGGTGATCCATGGTTCTTTCTATCATCCATGTATAGTGTAAACTCGCAATTCCTTTCCCCATAGTACTTGAATTCACTATCTTACAGTTCTCACGTAGAGAGGCAGTTCCCATGATCAGTGGGAGCCTCCTGGAGAGGGTTAGCGAGGAGAGTGGGCTTAGCCCGTTCTCCCCGCAGATGACCCAGCAGTCTGTTCTGGGTGGCCGAACCGGCCACCCACACGACTGCTGGCTCTGTTACAGAGCTGGTAGGGGCTGGGGGGCCACGTGGCCCCTGGAAGCTCCAGCATGTCCTGCACAAGTGCGCAGGGCATGCTGGACAGCCCCCCCGAGCCGAGAGGCTGCTTTTAAGCCTCCCGGACAGGGGGCTACTTGTGAATTGCCATGGCAGAGCCGTGCCGTGGCAACTCACGATCGTAGAGCCCGAGTTAGTGGAGCACTCGCTCTGCTAACCTGAGCTTAGGGGAGGGTTATTTAAGTGGGTGACCCGCTTAAGAACCACCGGGCTCGCAGCCAAGCCCGGTGGTTCTCATGATGTGAGGAAATCTTCTCTCATCGTGTGAATAGCCTCGTAGTCTCCCATTCAAATGCAATGAGGGTGGACCCTGCTTAGCAAGGGAACAATTCATGATTGCTACCACATCAACTCTCCTCTTTGCAGTCTTTAACATCACTTCCATTCTTTATCATCAACAAAGTCAAAGGAAGTATTCTCAGCAAACATTTTTTGATCAAACACCACCTCTCCACAACCTAGCAAACTCTCTGTAATAACTCCAGGATGTGCTATTACTCTTTGTTGACATTTTGACTTGCTTCTTGCTCAGCTTTCTCTGTGTTTTTTAATGTTCAACATTCTTTTTTTTTCTATTTCTGTTAGGTTGTCTTGTCCTACCTATTACTATTATCAACTCTAATCTTGAGAAAGATAAGGCTTGTTAGATGGGATCTTTTTAACCCTTGCCTGAATAGAAGGGGCATATTGACCTGGAGAAAAGGGGGGAAAGGTAAAAATACTTTTATTTCAATTTTCTACTGCTCATACACCATGTAATCTTCAATTTTAATGAGGCCAATTACTTGCAGTGTTCCATGCCCACACTCCATTGTGTTTTTGTAGATTATAGCGTATACTCTGATGGTGTCAGGGTCATTTTTTATCCCAATTGTGCAGAAAGTGAAACTGAAATTAACAAGCACTCGTTTGTTTCATTTGTTATGTACAAAAATATTATCATTATTTTTACTGTTTATTTCTGCACTGCCAAAGAGAAATATTCAGTGAAGAGTTGTTCTCCCTCCTGCCCCGCTTTGTGGGTGTCAAGCTCAAGGCAACTCACTCAGTTTTTATTGTTTCTATGACTTATTTGAGGTATGCAACCACAACATGGGATTAATGAAGTACACTTTTTGTTCAAGTGGGGGATAATTCCATCATATCAGATAAAAGGTAAAGTTGTGCCATCCAGTTGGTGTCAACTCCTGGAAACCACAGAGCCATGTTATTTTCTTTTAGTAGAATACAGGAGGGGTTTACAAATTGTCATCTCCCATGCAGTATGAGATGATGCCTCTATTGATATGCTTCTATAGAGGATCATCTTCCTGTACAGCTGCTACCCGAATTAGGTGTTTCCATAGTCTGGGAAACATATTACAGCTGTATTAAATTACATCCTACCACTCATATTTGCCCATATCTATATATACATAATTCTCTTAAGGCATATCCGTGGCTAAACCTGTGTGTGGCAGCTTTTGTGAGAGCTCGTGAGCAGAAACACCGTGGTGATTGGGCAGTGGGGATTCCATATGCAGATAGGGATGTCTGCATCCCTATAGTCTGTGATGGTTAAAGGTCAGTTGGAATGCAACTGTTACTGGTTGGACAATGTTCTTGATTGTAGAGGAAAGGAATCTATCTATATAAGAGGATAGTAGGCAGGTGTCTGCATAGAGAGGGGTTGTGAGGGAGGAAAGAGCCCTTCTGGAGAAGAGGCTGCCGTTGTGTGAATTAGATGAGGGAACAAGATCTGTTAACTCAGGTAGGGAGAGAGAGAGAAAGAAAAGAGGTGAAGAGAGAAAGAAGGAAGGGCGAGGGATGGGCCCAAGCCTGTCAGTGGCCTGAGGAGAACGTGTAGCCATAGCACCAGCAGTAGCAAGGAAGGGCCCAGTCAACCACTGGAGCTGTTTGGGCTACCAAGGCCATTGACAGAGGGAAGCAGGCAGACAGGCAAAGGACGGGCCTGGGCCTGTCAGTGACCTTAGGGGAATGAGCGGCCATGGCGGAAGCAAGGAAGGGCCTGGTCAACTGCTGCTGCTCCTGTAGGGAGGAGCAGGAGTGGGGCTCGGGTGAGGAGGTCTCTGCGGACAGGGAGCTGCAGCTTGTCCAACAGGCACCAGCAATGCTGCGCCATGACCAAGAAAGGTGAGGGGGATGGAGTAAAAGGATGGAGGAGTGACCAAGGAGGTGAGGGGGATAGAAGCAACATGATGGAGGAGGAGGAGCAGGAGTGAGGCTCAGGTGAGGGTGGAGAGATCTCTGAGGTGAGGGGGACTGTGGCAGAGGGTGAGGGGAGCAATCAAGTACTAGTGTGCAGAAGCTCTGTGTGGGTTAAGCTATTTATTTATTAAACTGTTTAGAGGTCATTGATTTGGGAGTTTAAAAATATAATAAGAAAATAATAAATATGTCACTTTTTAATACCATATGAAATACTACTCATGGAAACACTAAGGCTACCTCGAGTTTCATATAGTTTGATGTTTTTATTAGAAAAAAATGGCTGCATTTATATATTCAAACAGAAATGAATAAAACTAAGAGTAATTTCAGTTCAACTTTGCACGCACACGCACACACACGTGCGTGCGTGCACACACACATGTCTGCGGGCACTCATTCACATACTCTTGATACACCATCAGTGATCTTTTTGCCACATTGAATGACTATGCATATACACCTGCGCCATCTAGATGGTAACTTCATTACCAGGACTAAGCTTAAAATCTATTACCTTACAAACAGGTTAGGTAATTGTTGCAGGAATGGTACATGAGGGATGGTGCATAGTGGGTTGGATTTGAGGTTGTGGGAAGAACGAGAGGCAACACAGGTTATGGGGAATAGCACACTTCCTTGCTACACTAGCTCCCCTTTGGACTACCTCTGTATGTAATCCAGAAACTGCAACTGGTACAGAACGCAGCAGCAAGGTTGGTCTCTTGGGCTACCCAAAGAGACCAGTTTACTCGCATTCTAAAAGAACTACACTGGTTGCCAATAAGTTTCTGGGTGAATATTCTCCTACTTCTTGACAGGTCACCAGGATGCTCAGGCCAATACTATATTACTTCCAGACTGTAATCCATCTATAACATTCAGTGTTGCCAAGTTCTGTGTGGCAGCATGCAGAATTTGCCAGACCCTGACCAACAGCAAGAACAAACGTCTTCAGTCATTAAGCAAAACTTCTTTTAAAGTCCCATTTTATTTGTTATTTATTATTTTTACAGATTTTAGCATTGCAGCAATTTATAGCTTATAGCATGCAACTTACAACGCCCTCACTGATTTTAGCCCTACCATGACTCCATAGTCACATGCTACTGTTTTAGCAACTTTATAGTTCCTTTAGCACTTTATACAGACATTCATAGTTTTTAATCTTACCATATTAAGGTTACAATCTTATAGTAACCTTATATGCTACTGTTTTAGCAACTTTATAGGTCCTTTATCACTTTTTTACGGATATCCATAGTTTTTAATCTTATAGTAATTTCATAGTAGCCTTGCAGTCTTTATAGGGATGTGCATGAACCGGTTTGGAGGTCCTTTTCCAGACCTCCGGACCAGTCCAGCAGTGTGTGTGAGGGGTTACTTTTAAGGAGGAGGGAGGTTGCTCTTCCCCCCACCCCCAGCGTTTCCCCCACCGGTGCTGTGCTCAAAATTGCTGCTGCGGGGTGGCAGTGTACCCTCTTGCCGCCCTGGTCAGTGTCAGACCAGAAGTGGGAGGTGTGCATGTGCACATCACACACCGGCCACTTCCAGTCTGATGCTGACCTGGGTGGCAAGAGGGTATGCAGCTGCAGCACCAGCAATTTTGAGCACAGCACCGGTGGGGGAAATTCAGCAGGGGGAAGAGCAACCTACCTACTCCTTAAAGGTAACCCGCCCCCCGCTGAACTGGCTGCTGCCGGTCCATGCACATCCCTAAATCTTTATGCTAATAAGCACAGATTCTATCACTTTTGTCTGCTTTTAATATCACCTGTTACATGATCCTTTTACCTTGAGCTGGTCTGAGATTGTGATAAAGGTTGGTTGGTTGGTTGAAGTTTCTGGGTGAAATATAAAGTGCTGGCTATTACCTAAAGCCCTGAATGTCATCTTCTCCATGAACCCTGCCACCTATTAAGATCATGAGGGGGAATCCGGTTGCAGTTGCCACTAGTTTGTTTAGTTGTGACCCAAAACTAGGTCTTTTCTATGGTTGCCCCAGGACTCTGGAATGTGTTCTCAAACAAAATTAGTCTCCACATTTCTGGATGTTTTAAAGAAAAATCTGGGAAAAATGCCTGTTTAATTTCGCTTTTAGTCCAAGTTTTGTTCTTTATATAAAGTTACTTTTATTTATATTTTAAACTGTTTTAATTGATTTAATATTTTTAATTATTGTTTATGTTTTAAAATTGTAAACCACCCAGAGTTTTGTATATGGGGTGCTATAAAAATGTGCTAAGTAAATAAGTAAGTAAATAAAATATACTAAGAAACTGAAAAATGATGGGAAGCCAAAAGGTTTGAATATTTAAGAAAATTATGGTAAATCACTTCTTTAGTAAAACCAAGTAGTTATCAGTAGAAGTATGGGAGCCTAATTTCAGTTACTTCTAACATAGGGCTGGTTGGGGCGAGATGGCCATCAGCACAAGTGATAATGACAGGGAATACTTAATTAAAGGGAATGTTTAAATCTGATGAATAGACTTATGTGTTAAAGAGATGTGCTAAGAGTGTGTTGAGATGTCCTCCTTTGACATAATGGCATGCATGCTCTTGGCACAATCCTGTCCTTATCCTATCTACTTGAGACAGTCTCATCACAACTGGTATATAGTGATTCTTACTTAGGATCTCCGCCCATGTGCTGTGAATTTGATTTGTATCTGATTGCCAGAACATGACTTACAAATGAATGTTGCCTATGATGAGTGGCCACCATCTTGAACCAACATGGAGGGTCAGCAAATAAATTTCCCTCACCTAGAAAGGTTCCTTAGAACCCTCTCCCATGTGCAGTGAATTTGGTTTGTATCCAACTATAAACACAACCTTATTAGAGGGAGACACATGGACACACACACAGACACATATATACAGACATAAGCCTTCTTCCGATATAAATGGATTAATTTAATTTGAATATAGCCTACATAAGGCTATCTGTTTGGCCTGGCATTCCAGGGTTTTTAAACTACTGATTTTTAAACTACTGTTTTTAAATGTACAAGGTATGTTTTAGCAGCATCCCCCACCAACCACATGATAGACCTCTCATGTAATCATGACAAGGCCTCAGTGTTAATACTGTATATTAACACTATATATTGACTACATCATCATCATCATCATCATCATCATCATCATCATTATTATTATTATTACTATTACTATTACTATTACTATTATTGTTATTAATATAAAGCATGGCACTCAAGTTGAATGAAATCACTGAGACCTGAGACAGTGGAAACAAAAGATCAGTTTAACAAAGCAGAATCACAATCTAAATTCTGTGTAGGAGGAGAGGAACACGCAGAATGCCACACAACAGATCCGAGTGTTTGGTCACAACAGCTGAAAAACAGGCACATAATAGATGCAAGTTTACAGTCTACACAATACTGATTTTGATAATAAATACAGCAGTGGTTATGAGAGTGATATAAAACTTGTAGTCATTAGATGTATCTGCTTCAGGAGTTGATGACCCATGACAAAACCAGAGAATGAAGCTAGGCTAGGAGGCAGCTCATAAGTTTAAAGAAACAGCCAAAGAAGGGTGAATAGCTCATGCTTCTTTCCTGCTTTATGGTTCCATAGATGAGGGACTCACTGATGAGATCAGCTCATCCACTTGATATCTACACTGCCCCATTACCACCTTAATGGGTGGGAGTCAGTTTGCTTGGTTGCTCACCCCAGTCTCCTGTTGTCAGAAACTGCTGTTCTAAGTTCTTCAAAATATGCACTATCTATTTAGGACAAGACGAAAAAGAGAAATGGGGGAGGAGAATACAGAAAGTGGCACTTGCAATAGACTCTGAGTCTCACAGATACATTGAAGTTTCAGGAGAACCTTGGATTCATTCTGGAAAGGCAGGGCTCATCCCCCTGTTGCACCATCATCTCTGGTGGCCCTGAGAACATGTGACAAGTTACAAGATATTTAAGGAGACACCTTCTTCATGAACCCCGCCCGCATTAAGATCATCTGGGGAGGTCCAGTTGTGATTGCTGCCAGACGGTTGGTGGCAACCCGAAACCAGGCCTTTTCTACAGTTGCCCCAGAACTTTGGAATGTGTTTCCTAACGCAAATAGAGCCTTCCCTTCCCTGGATGTTTTTGAGAAGGACCTGAAGGCATAACTGTTTGGTCAGGCTTTTAGTTTAGAGTTTTAGGTTTTATCTTTATTTTGAACTGTTTTAATTGTGTTAATATTTTAATTGTTCTGTTTTTAGATTGTGAACCGCCCAGGGACTTGTGTATGGGGGAGGATAAAAGTGTGTTAAATAAAAATAAATACATAAATACAATATAGACCAGGTTGAGTGAGAATGGTGACTTTGTTGTTGACAGTATGCTAACGTTTGCAATATGCTAACGGTGCCAAAATGCTAACACATATTGTATTAACTATACTACCTGATACTGTAACATGATTTGTATTATGTCCTTTAGAATTATTGTAGGGGACACACAGTAGAAACAGGCTTCCTGAGAATCAGTCATGAAGCTGGGAGATGGCTGGAATGCAAGAGGAGGAAAACTTGGGGGAAGTCTGAGCAAACACAGGTCAGAGCTCATTATTGAGCCTATTCTGTGGCAGTGATGGAACAAAAGGAACCTTTTTTTTGGTCCACTATTTCATCCTCTCAGTGTTGTCCAGCAGGGCTTTTCTGAGTGGTGCGGGGCCTTTTGAAATCTGGCCCAAGGCAAGATTTGTTAGAACCCTTGGTAGCATGCTGTGATGCATTTACACAGCACTTTGAAGGTAAAGTCGCTTGCATTCACCATGACCTGGACTCTACAGCTGATGCAGTGACATTGGGAGAGGTGTCCAGAATACCACTGGGTCCAGTTTTGCTGGAAGCATTTCAATTATTGGTGCCCGAGGATGTGGACAAGGTGTTTGGTTGAGTCTGGCTGACCACATGCATGCTTGACCCTTGCACTTCATGGCTTATTAAACCTAATAGGGAGGGAATTTTTATCTGGGCCCAGAAGGTTCCAAATACCTCACTGAGAGAGGGAGTGGTCCAAACTTCATTGATGGAAGCTATTTATTGACCACTCTTAAAGAAACCTAGTCTGGAACTAGATGATGTAAACAACTATAGGCCTTTGGCCAGTATTCCCTTCCTGGGCAAAGTGCTTGAGCGTGTAGTGGTTGATCAGCACCAGCCACTCTTGGAAGAAAGGGATTATCTAGATCTATTTCAATGAGGCTTCAGGCCTGGATTTGGAACAGAAACTGCTTTGGTTGCCCTGTGGGATGACCTGTGCAGAGGAAGAGACGGGGGGAGTACAACCGGAGCTGTCCACTGGGATAATATTAAACCCATTTTGAAAGAGCTACATTGACTGCCAATTGGTTTCTTGGTCCAGTTCAAGGTGCTGGTTTTGATCTTTAAAGCCCTTAATGGGTTGGGCCCAGGATACCTGATGGACCACCTGCTCCCAAGGGTTTCTGCCCGCTTGACAAGGTAATGGGGAAGGGGTCAACAATGAGGGAGGCTTGGCTGTCATGCATGCAGGATAATGCCTTCTCAGTTATTGCCCCCAGGCTTGGGAATGCTCCCCTGGTGGGCATCCACTCCTCAGTCTCCATCACAGTTTTTAGAAAGCAAGTGAAATCTACAGGCTGCTTACCTGTAACTTTGGTTCTTCTAGTGGTCATCTGTCCTTTTACACCAATGGGCGCCTGTGCAGAGATCTCATCGGAACCAAACAAGCTCTATTCTCCTGATTTAGGTGGGAACCCCACCCCCAGCTGCTATATGCGGCTGCACCACTCCACATCCCCTCAGTCACGGAGTCTGGCTTCAGTAGACCCAGAGGGGAGGATGGGAGGGCATGTAAAAGGACAGGTGACCACTAGAAGAACCAAAGTTACAGGTAAGCAACCTATAGTTCTTTGACGTGGTCTCTGTCTTTTAGACCAATGGGTGCATAACAAGCTATCACCCAAGGAGGAGGGAACAAATGGAAACAAGGATGCACTCTGCATGAAGAATTTATTGGAAAGAAACGAGGAACATCAATTGAAAATATACTGCAGGGCAGTCCTGCCAAACTAAGCATCATTCCTTGCCGTGGCATCAATGGCATAATGATGAATAAGGGAATGGGGACAGACCCAAGTAGCTGCTGGGCATATAGTGTCCAAAGGAACCACCCAATCAAAGGCAACAGAGGCCACCATGGACCGAACTGAGTATGCCTTAACGGTCGCAGGCAACTGTTTATGAGCCAAATTGTAACGAAGCACAATGGCAGAAACAATCCACCTGGACAGGGACTGAGTGGAAACTTGCAAGCCTTTGCAAAGACCATCATACAGAACAAACAGAGATGGAGTTTTTCTCCACTCTGCTGACCTTTGGACAGAGAAGGACAATGCCCTATGAACATCTAAATGATGCAACCTACATTCAGCATCAGATGATGGGTTTTGAAAAAACACAGGCAAGGTGAGTGGTAGGCAGTAATGACAAGGAGAAACTATCTTCGGCAGGAACTGAACATCCAACTGGAGTACAAACTTATCTTTGTGAAACTGCAAGAATCAGCAGATAAGCCCTCAGAGCCCGCAGTTCACTCATCCTTCTGGTGGAAGTGATTGCCAACAAGAAGGCTACCTTCCATATCAGGAGACGAGCATCAACTGAAGCCAAAGGTTCAAAGAGCAGTTGTAGCAACCCAGCCAGAACCACAGTCAAATCCCAAGCTAGTGACATGACAGGGTCATCCGGTAAAACATGCGATAAACCTTTTAGAAAACTAGTTATTGGTGGGTGCCTGAACCAGAAAACCTGAGAGGTGGGAGAATGCACCACAATTGCTGCCAAATGTACTCTGAGAGAGGAGAGTTTCAAACCAGATTCCGGCAAAGACAACAGATAGCTAAAAACATTTTGAACATATGGATTAAGAACATAAAACCTATCTTAGGTAGCAAATGTGCAGAAACTATTTATGTCCATACAACTTCCTTGTCGAGAATTTCCTAGCCACCAGCAGAACATCCTGGAGTCTCATTGGAAAATCGGTAGGATCTTCCAGGCCATCAGGTGTAGGGACCGGATGTCTAGATGGAGCACCTGACCTTTCTCCTGCGACAGCAGGCAAGGTGCTCCAAGTCACTGCCAGCTACCTCAGAGCTGCAAACCAAGGCCTCCTGGGCCACCAAGGGGATATCAGAATGGCCCTGGAGCGGTCCTCCCTCAGCTTGCGAAGAACCCTTGGTATGAGGGGAAATGGTGGAAACAGGTAAAGGAAGGGACCATTCCAGGACAGGATGAAATCATCACCCAGGGAGCCCTCCCCTCCCACTCCCCTAGAACAATAGAGGGCAAACTGAGCATTGTCCTGAGATGCAAAGACATCTAGATCCGGAGCACCCCACATTCATTCATTCGATTTCTATACCGCCCTCCCAAAAATGGCTCAGGGTGGTTCACACAGAGAAATAATAAATAAACAAATAAACAAATAAACAAACAAACATTGCAAACAGGTCTCGGAGAACACTCCGGTCTAAGGTGCAACTAATGGGAAATCATTTTTAGTCTGCTCAGAGTGCCCGCATCGACATTCAGGTTGCCCTGAATGTAGACCGCATGAGGAGTCATTGCATGCGCTACACACCAGTGCCACAGGTTGATCGGAAGAAACAGGAGGCTCCACGAGGTCATGCCTCCCTGTCAATTTACGCAAGCTTTCGCCGTTGTATTGTTGGTTTGTATGGTTACCGAACAACCCACAATTATGAGCAAGAAGCCCTTCAGGGCATGGAATATGGCCAACAGCTCCAAGTAGTTTTATGTGCTGACCTCTCTCTGTTGACATCCAGTGGCCGCTCAAATGATAATCGCCCAGATGGGTGCCCCAACTGAGCTCTGACGCGTCGGTCGTAATCACCCAGCGTGGAGGAGGGACCTGGAAAGGAGAGCCAAGGTCCAGGTGATGGGGCACAGCTGGATCAGGGGGGCATACGGTCCAATTGTGCGGGGTCTCGAAGGGGGTTGAACACATCCAGGAACCACCTCTGAATGACGCACATCTGAAGGTGTGCATGCGGAAGCATTTAGGTTGTGGCAGCCATATGGCCCAACAGGCACTGCACTGAATGCATGGTCTGCGGCCCTCCAGCCAGGAAAGCAGAGGCCAGCCGTACAAGCGTCTCTCTGCGGGCCTCCCGGAGGAAGACCTTTTCCGCATCAATGTCAAAGATCATCCCTATAAATTGTATCCCGTGGACAGGCTTCAGCTGGGACTTCTTGAAGTTGATCTGGAAGCCCAGGTTCTGCAGAGTATCTGTGACTGCGTCGAGAGAGCTCACAGCTGCCTGCTCTGAACCCAACAGGATGAGCCAATCGCCCAGTTATGGCAGAATCTGTATCACTCTTTCCTGTAGAAACACCACCACGGGGGCCAAACATTTTGTAAAGACCTTCGGGGCCATCGTCAGGCCAAACGATAAGGCCTTGAAATGGTAGGCAATTCCCCCTATCTGGAAATGTAGGAAGCGGTGATGTTGAGGGTATATCAAGACATGGTAGTACGCGTCTCTCAAGTCCAGGGAGACCATCCATATGTCCTTTTCCAACATGACAAAATAGTCAGGTGTTTGTTTAGGCACCTTAGATCCAATATAGGGCACTGACCGCCATCCGGTTTGGGAACGACAAAATAACAGGAATAAAAACCAGGGCTTGTCACATTGCCAACCCATCTTAAAAGATGAGAGCAGAGACAGTCTGATCCAAATCTGGGGTCAATGGATTAGACACAACCCCAGACAACGGTGGTGTCTGTTGAAACTTGAGGGCATAACCTATGCGTATGACCATGAGGACCCACTGATCCACAGTCACCTTGTCCCAATTCGCCACAAAGGGAGCGAGGCAGGTCCGAAATGTCCACAACTCATTGCTTTTTCTGAAAAGTATTCGGGCATTGCATCTGAAAGGCAGGCTTTGTAGGCTGGAATCTAGTCTTATATTAGGGTTGGAACTTGTTAATCCGAAAGGAATACTCCAATGAGGAGTGCTGCTGCAAAGGGGCCTCAGGCTGTTGATATGTGGACCACCTAGGTTGCCTCTGTGGCTTAGTAGCCGAGGAAGAGTAGAACACAGATTTGGCCATACTCCTCAATTTCTGCCCCTTCTGGAAGGTGTCATCAGTCTGCTGAGCAAAAAGGCTAGAGCCCTCACAGGGGAGGTCCTCAATCCTAGCACAGGATTTGTAGGTCAGTCCTAAGGAACGCAGCCAGGCATGCATCCTGAGAGCCACAGATGTGACCATCACCTTCTCTGTGCACTCCACAGAGTGCCTGGCCTTCACCGGATCAAGCTTATCCTGGGACAAAAGGTCCAAAATAGGGGCCACCTTTTCCCACAAAAAATGGTTATATCTGGCATTACAGGCCTGGTAGTTCGCAACATACAAAAGCAGAGCAGCCACCAAGTAGTCTCCTCCCAAAGGAGTCCAATTTTCTGCCCTCCTTATCACTCAACACAGAGTGATCATGGCCCTTAGACTTCTGTAGGGATGCCTCCACCACAATGGAATTAGGGGTAGGATGATTCTTCAAAAAGGTCATATCCTCCTTTATCTGCATCCTATAGAAGTTCTCCAAACGCCCGTGGGTTGTGAAAGAGTTGCTGGCTTCTTCCAATGCCCACACATGACTCCCAACAGGGCAGTGTTAAGCGGCAGGGAGGCCGGTACTTTGGCCTCCACAACAATTTGGCCAAACAATGGGTCTAATTCCCCTTTCTGTTGCGCATTAAGGCTCACACCAAGGGCCAAAGCCATGCAGGCCACATAGGCCAAGTATTGTTTGAGATCCTCGGATGTTTGAGATCCTCGGATTGACTGTCCAAGGGGGACGACCCCAGGAAAGCTACATCAGATTCCGGAGAGCCACATTCACTTTCACTCTGCCATCGAGTCCTGAGCCGAGGCCAGGGTGGCAGCTGGGGGTTCCGTCTGGCTTTCTAATGGTTCCAGTATCGACCCATATGCTGCCGGGGGCCAAACCGAAGTAGACTTTGGAACGAAAGAGTGAACCGGAACCTTCAAAGGCGATCTGCGTTCCTTAGCCCAGTCCTGAAGGACCCTCCAAGGAAAGCAAGAGCAAGGGCACCTTTCCAAATGTGACGGGGCCCCATGACAACCACTAATAGTCTCGGCTTCTCCATAAGCGGAGTCCCCTCAGTACAGAGATATGTATCAGGGCTTCCCATAGTCCAAACAGTCTGAAGGATAATCAGAGGGATAACGCCGGTAAACGACAGCATCCCGGCGCCAATCTCCATAGGAAGAGGGCTCATCCTCTACATATGCGGAGCCTCTTGCAGAGACATGGTATCAATCTGCATATGACAGCCCACGTCGATCCCAACCTCTTTCATAACTGTATTCAGAAGAGCGCTCCTCTGAGCCCTGATTGTCGTGAATCTGTTAGCTCAGCTAACCCAACAGGATTTACAACCCCCTTCAGCACTCCCCCTGTGAGATAACAGAAAGCAGCAGCAAAACTGCAAGAAGGAAAAGAAAAGGCTCACAAAGAAAATAGTAAACGAATTAAGTCCCCTAAACTGAACTAGGTACCCCACTCTAACAATCACTGAGTAATAAGTGAAAAGAAAACACAAAGCAGGGAATGAAACGAGCGAAGGACACCAGAACAAGGAATTAACAGAACAAAGCAGGAAAGCATAAACAAGGCAAACTGGAACTCGGAAAAATCTGGAATTTAAATGGCACACTGTCTGCGGCCAGCGAAAGTTGCAAACAGCATCTGCGCAACTGACAGACTGCTAAATATATATGGCTCAAGAGAACCAGCAGCCAATCAGGCTTCCCTGAATCAGCACTTCGGCTTCCTCTCTTGTGATCTCCTGCGCCTGCATGACTCCCACTGAGCTTGCCTCTTGAGACGCCTTCTCAAGACAGGTGAAATCCCAGGCTCCTCTCCATCAGAAATCATGTCTGGCAGCTGTTGCGAATCCTCAGCTCCAGAGTCTGGTCTCCCTGCCAAATCCTTTTGCCGTGCCTCTGAGCCCTCACTAGCAGGCGAATCCTCCTGCTCTGACTCTTCTGAGTCAGAAGTCTGAGCCATGACACAGATGCACTCTCCGTTCCCCAAGGGAGAGCTGCTTCCCATGGCGCCTGGGAGATGAACAACACTGAGGCAGCCAGGAGGCATTTGCTGTGGGCTTGTACGGCAAATAGGGTTCATAGTCTGACATAGCAGAGTTCCTGTTGTCAGCTGCCACCGATAGTTCCTGCTGCATGAAGGTACGATCAGGATTCCCACTGGGAGACATCGAGGCCACCGGAGAACTAGGATAGCGAGGGGCAGAAGAGCTCAGTATCGGAGGAACTGGTACCACAACCTCTTGACATTTGGTCCATGATGTTCGTGCCATGTCCCGAAGAGGCCAATTTTGGCTTCATACTCAGTGGGGCCTCCCAAGAAAAAACTGGTGGGGGGCTTCTTCTTCTTGGGGATAGGCGGAAGGTGTTGCCCCACCGGCAGGGGCAGAACCGGTTTGGTGGTCTTCTTCTTTCTCTTTCTCCTTCTTCCTTCTTCTTCAGTATTGGTAACGAAGGGACTGAGGGGAGGTCCGGTACCATACTGCAGTCCATTTAGGCAAGTCCTCGAGAGGCACCAATGGGGCCGAACCCAATGATATGTCAGAAACAGGCGTCGACAACACCGGTATCGAGGTCAGAAGTTCTGGAGCTGGAGGAGCGGAGTCCGAGCACTCTGGTTGCATCAAGGAAGCCATTTTAAAGGATTGCTTCAATGACAAGGCCGCAGAAGAATGGAGGGCCAAGTCCCACAGGGCAGAGCGCAAGCGAGAAGCCCTATTCTTTCGGGCCTGCTTCGTAAAACCTCTGGCAATGAATACAGGTCTCGACAATGTGGGATTCACCCAGACAAAGAAGACTCTCGGTATGAGTATCAGGGGAAGGGATCTTAGATTGACAGGGAACACATTTTTTAAAGTTCTTCATGCCGGGCATAAAAAACTTTGGCCAGCTGGCCACAGAGCCCCGTCCTGGCCGGGATCAAAATCACAGAGATTGGGGAGGAACGGGTC
Source organism: Hemicordylus capensis (assembly GCF_027244095.1). Lineage (NCBI taxonomy): Eukaryota > Metazoa > Chordata > Lepidosauria > Squamata > Cordylidae > Hemicordylus > Hemicordylus capensis. The sequence goes on along the minus strand of NC_069658.1, from coordinate 375,969,068 downwards.
CGCGAAAAGAAAAATGCCAAGAAAAAGCTGCTACTGTGTGAAATAAAGGAATAAATGTGTGAAAAATGGGTAAAAGATTGGAAAAAACAAAAGGATTTAAGAAGTATGCCTACTCATTGCCGAACTGAAGATTCCACAACGTCTAGTGAAACGTGGATGATGAAGACTGAGGGGATGTGGAGTGGCGCAGCCGCATAGAGTGGTTGGAGGCAGGGTTTCCACCTAAATCAGGTTAATTGAGCTTGTTAGGTTATGATGAGGTCTCTGAGCAGGCACATAGCCCATTGGTGTAAAAGACAGAGGCTGTCACACCCTCGCTCTCAGATAGCAAGGAGGAAGGGGAAGCTGACAGCCTTTCAGCCGATGCAGGGGTGCCTGAGGGGCAGAGCCCGGCTGTCAGTTCCCAAGAGACGGCTGAGGCAGGTCTGGCTGATGTTTCAGAGCAGGCACAGCAGTCTGAGGCAGCATAGACAGCGACGGATGAACCGGAGGATGATCTGTGCAGGCAACCCCCACTGACTCCACAACAGAGGCGTGCCACAAGGCGGCAAGCACAGCTGGAAACCATCAAGAGAAGTAAGCGCCTCTTGCAGAGGGCTGATAAGCCTTGAATTATCAGCTTGGACTATAAAGCATGTCTACAGCTTGCAGTTAGCTGCTGCAACGCAACGTATGTCATCCCTCGTGTCGACAGCTTTCAGCCTGAGTCAGAGAGAAAGAAATATTTCCAAACCGTGTTTCACTTCTGCAACCCAGTTTGTTTTGTGAACTATCCTCCTAGACTTCCCTACCGGGTGGCCAGACTACTGACAGAGACCACGTCAAAAAACTTGGCTTTTTACCCAGGCTTTTACATGAGTGTTGTTTTTGTTGCTGCTGCTTTGCATTTTTTGGTCCTATTGTATATGTTTTAAACACATTCAATTAGATTTGTATTTTTATATTCCAATTTAGTATTTTAATTGTGTAACAGTTTTATAGTCTTGACTTGTTTAAACTGTTTTGTAAACTGCCTTGAGAGTGTTCTAATGAGTTGTGAGCTGCCCAAAGAGCAATTTGTTATGGAGTGGCTAACCAATAAAGTAGTTTATTTATTATTAATTATTGATGATGATGATCAGGTGTGTTGCTGCAATCTTGTATGGTTTAACTTTTGAGAACTACACTGCTTGTTCTCAAGCTCTAGCTCAGTGATTCTCAAACTTGGGTCCTCAGGTGTTATTGGACTTCAACTCCCATAATCCCCAACCAAAGGCCACTGAGGCTGGGGATTATGGGAGTTGAAGTCCAATAACATCTGAGGACCCAAGTTTGAGAATCCCTGCTCTAGCTTATCTTCTAGTAAGATATAGGTCCTGGCCCTGCTTGAGCCTGCATTCCACTTGAGAAGGGCCTGATCCAAGTACTTCCTTCAGCAAGACTGATGACAGGCACCCATAAAACTCATCCAGGACTTTCAGTGTGCAACAAATGCAAGTTACAGTTCAAGTTATTTCAGTGGGCCAGTTTGAACAATACTTCATCCACCCAACCCACCATACATGATTAGGATGTAGCTGTGCCATACATGCATGTCTTCCCAACCCACCAGTGTGCAGGCACACCTTCCCCCTAATCACATGGGAGGTGTTTTATTCAGAGCACCCCTCTGCACATGCTAGAAATGCTGCTTTAAACTAGTATTCCTAGTGCACACAGAAGGACAGTTCAGATACCATCCCCACACACTATTAGGGAAGAGCACCTTGTGCTCCAGAAAGAGGGAAGGATATGTATGTACACTTATGACTTTAACACATCCTGATGCCCTGGAGCTGGGATAGCAGATGAAGTATCAGCTGAAGCAGCCCTTTGTTGTTGTTTGCTTATTAAATCATTGATCTCAATCAGAGTATGGGATGGGCATCCCTTTGTACATTTGTTCAATTCTAAATAACTCTAAATCCACTTTGCTGTTTAATTCTGTAAAATCTGTTTATTTGTTTTCAATAGATACCACCAGGCGACCTGGAGGAAAAAAAGAAGAGGAGCAATATAAGGAGAGAAAAGCAGTTCTTCCACTTAAATAATCAAACTGTGGTATGAAGATAAAGGAGTAGGCTGGAAGAGCATAATCATTTTTGACTGTATAATCACCAGCCGATATCATAATCTCCTTTAGCCAAATGGTGTTAAAAATCCACCACTAGATGTATGAACCAGCTGAGGTTCATACATTTTTGCTACATCCCATCTAAACTGTAGGTGGGTGAAAAAAACAGCATCTGAGATATAAACTACATTAGGAAAGGAGAAATACATGTTACCAGAGCTCAGAAAAACAGTTATAATTAACATTCTTTCCATCCATGAAACAAACCGCCATGTACTTTTGGCATACAAAGCCCCAAACCAGCATTTTTAGTAGTCCATCAAATATCTTCCATAATGACTTCCTTTAATGTTCTTCTAATCAACCTTAGCAGCAACAGAACCTTTCTATGAGAAATACATAAGCACAGAATTCTCTCCTGAATAGTCCATTACCATTAATTTAATAAGAATTTTGCTATACATTTCTTTTGCCCACCTTTTAGGCACCCTAAATGACTGCAATTCTCACTCCACTGAAATCAATGTAGAACTACTGATTTCATCTATTTCAATGAAGCTGAAAAACTCAATTTTACTGTCCATCTCATTGTTCTCTCTATTGTTTTTATTGTTGCATATTGTTCAAGCAATATTGTAGAGCACAGAGGTTGTATTGAAATATCATGAAAAGGTGAAACAGGCAAGATGCGACCAGATGAAATCTCTCTCTCTCTCTCTCTCTCTCCCTCCTTACATATATATGCAATAATTGCAATAGATATTTAACACAGCTAATGCACATTTCTAAAATCTTAATTTTATTTAAAGAAGTAATGATGAAATTTGGTGGAAGTGTAATGCAGGTGTTTAATATTCTTGCTGGAGAAATGTGAAATACAGTTTCAAACTGATTACATTTATAAGCTGGCAGAAGATCATTACTTAATTAACATCCAAGCAACACATGTCAGAAAGAGGTATGGACTTGTTTCTGCTTAGCAAGCTATACGCTTCCTACGTACTTCATGAAGTCCATGTTCATAGAGTAGTGTATGCAAGTAATAATTAACTGAAATATTAACTGCAGCATTAACTATAATGTTTCATTTTTGAAACATTATAGACAAGGCCAGTTCAGACAATACATTACCAGGCTATTTGAAAGGGGTCGCACTTAGAGTTGCCATGCCCCCCGGAATTCCGAGTTTCACCCAGATTTTAAGCATCTCACCTGGATTTCAGCTTTCTTTCTTTCTTTTTCTTTTCTTTTTTAAAGCTAAGCTCTAGCCCTTGTAAAAGTGGAGTCACTATTTTGCTCAACCGCTGGACTTGGATTAAGAGAGGTAACACAGGAGGCTCACTGGGAGGGTTTCACTTTCACAAGTACAGTAAACCCTTGAGGAATGTTGCCTTTGTTGTTGTTTTTTATCAGCAAGGGAACTCTATTGGGCAGTTGAGAGGATAGTTTGCTTTTGATGTAAATCACTGCCTGTCTACAAGGCTATGTATTTTAATGTTTAACTACTTTCTTGGCTTTACATTCAATGCATGCCTACTTAGAAGCAAGCACTATTGGTTTCAATCAGATCTTCTCTCAAATAAATGTGTACAGGATTGCAGTCTTAATTAAAAAGCTGTGCATTTTGTTGTTGTTCTATTGCTGCTGTTAATATGTCAAGGAAAATGGTCAAGCAAAGATATCTTCCCCAACTATTGTTGGTAGATATCCAGAGCAAATACAAGTTAAATGGAAAGGGCAGTTGTTAATTTGCATATGCAAAATTATTTTCAATCCAATTTACATAATATGTGAATTAGCCACCCAAATTTGGAAAGCCAGAATATGGCAACCCTAGTCACACGAAGATTGCACTGATTGTGACATCTTCTCAAGATGTCCTGATCCCCATCTCTGTGTACTAAAAAAACCTAGTTTTAACTAGTATTTGGAGCATGTATAAAGTGACCATATAAAGAAACAGTGCCTTTGTCCATGCGATGAAGAGACATACCTGGAGGGTCTTGAGACACTGTTAAAAGGCAAATTAGATGATTTTATTAAAGGCCTTAATAGCAAAAGTAGCCTTTGATATTTAATGATGCAGTTTATTATTTCTCTATGTAAACCATTTTGAGCACTTTTCCTGAAAAGCAGTATATAAGTATTCATAGTAGTTGTAGTAGTTTGGGGATGGAATTTTTGGGGGGGGGGGCTAAAGAGAGGAAGAAAATAAAGGCAAGTGGGAAGGCTAGCAGGGAGCATATAAGAGGCCTTGGAATAAGCTATAGGCCATTTGCACTGGGAAGGTTCCTTGTGCTTGATCAAACACGCTCAGGAACTCCCTTTTCTCATATACGCTGGAATTTCCCTGTAGTTTCCTATAGTTTTGTAGAGCCTAAACATTTACCTTTGGGAATGTTTGCTTAGTTTTGTCTTAAGCTGCGATTCTCTCTAAATAATATAGTTTAATGTTTGGATGGGTATTTTTACTGGAGAACACAGCGGATGTTTGAATTACTTATATTACCTATATAGCAGGGTTGGTTCTCCTCTCTTTATCCAGCTGGTTCCCTGGGCGGTTAAAAATTCCATATGGATGCCTAGATTTAGATTTGGTGTGGCTAGTCAATTAAATATATCTTACTCCTTAGATATATATCTACTTATACTATTACTACTTTTGTATCTTCTTATAAATGGGTTTTTTATTATGGATAAGATCTTGTTTGTAAACATGTATGTTTGCTGGAATCTCAGAGATGTAACATTTTCTGTTTTTACTTACAATATTAATAAAAGTGTTTTAATTTTTTTTAAAGTGTTGTCTAAGCTGTGATAAAGGACCTGGGGAGAAAAAAACATACTTAAACTAAAAGCTAATTCTGCTTATCCACAGCATCTCATTTTACATTTTGAATGCAGAAGACTTTGTCAGGGATGTTATGTTCAACTTGTAATACACACGGGAATTACATGCTAGAAAATTTTAATTCTGAACTAGGTGATTGTGAATTTCAGCAACTTCAGCCAGTCACAGGAGAAACAGATTTTCAGCAAAATGAACTCTGCTTGGACACTGAACATTAGATTGAGAAAGAAGTAATGCCTGTTCTTTAGATGAGGAAGTAAATAACGGAAAAAACTATAATGGTTGCACAACAGTGCTCTCCTCTAGAGACTGAAACACAGGGGATGGAGCTGCTCTGGGCAGAGCATCAGAAGGTCCAAGTTCCCTCCCTGGCATCTCCAAGAAAGGGCTGAGAGAGATTCCTGCCTGCAACCTTGGAGAAGCCGCTGCCAGTCTGTGAAGACAATACTGAGCTAGATCGACCAATGGTCTGACTCAGTAAATGGCAGCTTCCTATGTTCCTAAGTGTGTTGATGTCTACAAAAATACTGCCACTGCAAGAGGTAAAACTGCATGATCCTTAAGTGACCTTTATACGGTATGATTTGAAAGAAATACTGCAGTACAGCAAACAAGTCTGAAGAAGCAACTCCAACTTCCTATCTTTAGTTGAATAACTGATAAGACTCAGAGAGCCACATACAGAAAGAGAATATACACGAGGATAGTATATGAGAAATACTGGAGATATAATGATGGAACAAGAGAATCCAATGAAAATATGTATTTTGAAAGGAAAGAACTTATCAAAAGAAACCTAAAGTACCAACAAAACCCTTTATACTCCAAATTGGCTTTGTGAGAGAATGCTCTGTGGCCACTTGACATAAAGAGGCTCTACACACGATTGGTGTGTAGAGCCTTACTGGGCTTTGCGGGAAGAGTGGGCTTAGCCTGATGAGCAAGGAGTCAGCCCTGGGTGGCGGGATCGGCTGTCCATAGGACTACCGGCTCCATTATGGAGCCAGTTGGGGTGGCAGGGATTGGGGGCTGCCCGACCCCCAGATGCCCCGCATAAGTGCACAAGGCATTCTGGGGAGCCCCCTGAGGCCAGGAGGTTTGTTTTAGCTTCCCGGTGGTAGGGGGTCTCCTCATGAGTCACCCTGGCATGGTGTCTCACAATCAGAAAAATGGGGTTAGTGGAGCATTCATTTGGCTAACCTCGTTTAAGGGGAGATGTACTTACTGCAGTTTGCTGCCGGGAGCTGCGCGGCTCCTGTTGCAGCATACGGCCACAGGAAAGCAGGGCTGGCTCCTTTCGCCTGCTTTCCTGCAGTCGTGAGAATTGCCACAAAGCCGTTACCAAGACATGCCAAAATAGTTTCCCTGGCTTGAATGAATGCACACTTCAGCAAAAAGGCTGTCAGTTTTTGTCATGTCTTTGGTGTAATGTCTTTACAGTGAGGAAATGTAAATAAAAACATCAACCTAAGACTGCTAAATAAGCCTGACAGAACCCATCAGTCATTTTCAGCAATATTTGAAAGAGTCAGATGATACACCTGGGTAAAATTTGGACAAAAGGGATCCAATTTGTCAATTTTCAGTACTTTTTAACTTGTAGGTGCAGCAATTTTTATAGGATTTCCTTGAAATGTGGCACATTTGTAGGCCTCATCAAGTAAATCACACATGACCAACTGCAACAAAACAGTTGCCATATTTATAAGAGATTAAATTTTGAAGCTTATAATGGAGGGACCTTCTTGTTCGTTGTTGCTTGCTAGCTTTAACTCCTGTGCCCCTTTAATACTGCAACTCCACTGAATACTTTATTACAATCCTTGACCAGTACAGAAATACAATCATAATACAGAGATAATACAGGGATACAATACCCTTCAAAACTAACAGTAACAGTATTGTAAAACAATCTGATATTGCTTAATTAATAAAGTAACACATAAATAGCAGTCACACTCTTAATTTAATCTCACTCATTAGCCAAAATCTTGTTAGCCAAAATGTGTTGGTGGATTTATATTGCAGCAACACAAAACTAGGCTACATGATAGGTCACCTTAAACCCTGGATCAGACAGAAGATATGTAATGTGTAATTCATCTTCACCACATGGCATGTTATTTAATAAGGGTATTCCAACTCCAATTTCCTTCATTACATCTTTCCAGGAGCTATCTTGACACTACCACTGCTCCTTCACCAATCTCCAACATTATTATTATTGCTGACATCCTGAATAATGCTGTGTGCCTGCTCATAATAGCAGCACTAGCCTCGATGCTTTTGCACATGACCACAACAAATTTTGCTGATCTTTCTGTGTTTTAGAAGTGTTGTGTGACAGCAGGAATATGTCTCTGAGGTTTGCACAGCCCTCAGGGATGTCTCAAATAGTGCTTCTAGAGTACAGGGAGAGTGGTAAAAAACATCACACTCTTATGCAAAAGTGCCTGCACTTAAGAAGCACTGAAGCTAAATGTTGCATATGTACTGTTAGAAACATGCGTGCAGTGTGAGCCATGACACCAACTACTCATTATTATTTTGAATACCAAAATTATTTTAAAAATATTACCTAGCCAGGTTTGTTTTTCCTGGTTGTTTGACAACTCAGCACAGTTGACACTGTCCAATGGTGGCTAATCTTATGAAGATCCAAAAAGTAAAGTTTGGTTTTGGCGAGGCATAGGCATAATACATTGTGATACATCCTACCAAAATGGCCCTAAAATACTACAGAAGATGGACTACTGAAAACAACCGAGTTCCTTTTTTACTTCACAGAACAACACACTCTCGATTTTCTGCTACATTCTTACCCCTTATAAGGTTTACAGAATCAATCTATTAATAAAGAGAAAATTGCTCTGTATATAGCTATTAAAAAAAATACAATACACAAAAACTATCAAGCTAAAGGTAAGTTGAGTGCTGCAGGAGAAGGTTGATAGGATGCCCAGAAAACACAGACAAGCATCACAAGTTAGGAAAAATGTACATTGATAAATTGTTCATATAGGTAGACCTCCATATTCACGAATTTGTTATCCGCAGTTTTGAATATCTGTGGTCAGGAAAATGACACCCAACCTCGGCATATGTGAAAAAAAATATGTCTTAAACACACACACACACACACACACACACACACACACACACACACACACACCCCACATTGACCTCGTGTATCCGCAGGTCGGGGTGGCTGGAAATGACTGCAGAGGTCATTTCCGGCCACCATTTTATTGTTTGTTTATTTTATTTATTTATTTGATTTCTATACCGCCCTTCCAAAAATGGCTCAGAAAAATAATAAATAAATAAGTAAATAAAATTATTTACACAGAGAAATAATAAAAAAAATAAGATGGCTCCCTGTCCCCCGAAAGGGCTCACAATCTAAAAAGAAACATAAGATAGACACCAGCAACAGTCACTGGAGGTACTGTGCTGGGGGTGGATAGGACCAGTTACTCTCCCCCCCTGCTAAATAAAGAGAATCACCACATTAAAAGGGTTCCTCTTTGCCAAGTTAGCAGGGGTTAGGACTCAGAGCCACAAAATGGGTCCCATTTTTTATAAATGGGGGCAAAGTCAATTTTTGGCTGATTTTTGGCCATTGTGCGGCACAATACGATGGGGGAAGCAGCAGAGACAGGTAAGGAGCTCCCCCCCCCACTGAAAACCAGCCAGTTTTTGGCTGGCCTTTGGCCAGTTTGGGGCATTTCTGGCCGAAAATGGCCAACCGGGAATGTAACCCGCGTGATTCCATAGGGATCAATGCTTCCTTATTTGCGGTTTCTGTATCCGTGGTACAGCCATGGAATGGAATCCCCACGAATAAGGAGCTCCACCTGTACTTCCTTATCTTGTGGTTTCGCTCACCCCCACCACAGCTTCAAATCATGCTGCAGCAATTTATTTTTTGCAAACATTTGTATGCTAGAGACCAGTTGAAGAGTTTTGATTCTTTAACAATCAGATCGAACAGACAACAGAATTTCTGCTTAGTGGAGACAGAGGTTGTATAATCTATGTTTACCACAAAGTGTGGCGACTATAGCATTATCTCAGAAATAGATCAGATCACTAATTTCTTCAGAACCAACCCCAAACCATCATGTTTGCATCCTAAGGGTTCAAAACATGCATGGTGGTACACAGAGTTCCCCAATTAAATTCTCAGCTCAATTTCAAACGTTTTGGGTACCTACAAGCAAGCCATTCTCTCTCAGCTTCTAAAACATGCAAATACTAGCAACAAATACTGGAAAAGAAAATGGGGAGTGCTATGAGCACACAGGGAAAGTCTTAGAGATGCTAAAGATTACTATGATTCTCATCAAAACTGAATCTGATGTCATAGCTGATCTAGAAAAGTAAGAGAAGTATCAAAGATTTAGTCTCCCAAAGCAGTGAAGGTCCCCACTGGCACAGCAGAAAGAGCATAATGTGTTGCTTATTATAAGTCCTAACAACATCTTTTACTTCAGAAACAGCAGTTTCCTAGGGGCTAGTTCCAGGGTCAGATCACTAAGGTAATTCAAGCAGCTACGATCTATTCTGCTCTAATGCTTTAAAAAAAGGGGGGTGGGAGCTGCATGCAGCTCATTGCCTTCTGGTTTGATTTTTGACATCTCCCTCTGGCCCTGTAACATATTTCCCATCTGTTCCTACAGATGGCACATTCCAGCAAAGTCAAAGGAGCTGGTGTCCTAACATTCCAATATGTTATGCTACACTGGCATGGATGCACTGCAGAACTCTGGGAACAAGAAGTGACTCGAAGTTTCTGAACACGATAAAGGAAGACATAAACATGCAAAATATTGGTGGTGCAGGTATATAGCTACCCTGCCCCCTAGTCTTTTTTTTTAGTCTTATTGTCTGCAGGGGCAAACACCAGAATACAGTCTACAAAGAGAATATAACCTTATTCACACTTTACGTTCAATGCAAGTGTAATCAGGGACAGTATGGACAAACACCATCCAGAACAAGCAAGAAAGTTCAGGTTACATGAGAGTGCACCTGCCCTGGCTTCACAGAAGTATATCCTGACACAGTTTCGGGTTGTCCCTTAATCACATGAATGGTGATTAAGGGAATGGTCCCTTAATCATCTGAATCACCCCAACATGTGTTCCAAAAATTAGGGTGTGAAGGAGTGATTCAGATGAATGCCCCATTCACATGATTAAGGGACACTATGAGAATTCGTTGAGACATCCTCCTGTGACAACAGAGACGGCACACTCTCAGTGCGTCTCCAAACTTATTGCATGTGTTGGGTGCTCATCTGACCAAGCCCTCTGTGTTTAAGATTCACAGATTATCCTAAACACATGCACAGTCATGCACCTCTTAACTGTACCCTGTATTTGAGGTTTCACCTAGGTTCACTTGTGAAATAAACATTCACACAAAATATTTACATGTGTTACAATATAATAACTGAACAGGGCTTATAAGGCACATGAATTTTAAAGCAAACTGTGTAAAAGCATCTTATATAAGCAGCTCCCCTCCCGACCCCCAACGATATAAGGAGTCTTCAGACTTTGGAACTTTAGGCTTTAGCTGGGCTCCCTGCCAAAGTGGAAACTGTTAAGGCCTTCTCTAGTGTTTGTTTCTTTCTGTAAAGAGCTGGTATAGCCAGTGATTATGCACACAAGGTGAATCCTCTCTAATTAGCACAGACATGAAGTTACCAAGTGGTATTTGGATGTTTAGAGGAAAGTTCTACATAAATATTAAAAGAATGATACTTCTGCTGCCTTAAAATTGCACCCCACCTTTATTCTTATTGTCCCAACTCTATTATACAAACGACAGGTTTCCCCACCAAGTTCAGCTTCCACAAAACCCACTAAAGCTCATGAAGACATAGAGGTCATTCACACAACCAGAAACTGTGTTCCACCCAGGTTTGGGAGCTGTGTGTGCTCCCAATTTTCAGTCATGTGGAAGCAAGGTAGGAGGAAAACCTGGGTAGAAGTGATTGTGTGGAAACAAGATAGGAGGAAAACCTGAATAGCTTGCTTCCACACAATCACTTCTACCCAGGTTTTCCTCCTACCTTGCTTCCACACAACCGAAAACACAGCTCCCATACCCAGGTAGAACACCATTTTTGATTGTGTGAATGACCCCTAAATGTTACAACATCATTAAAAATACATCACAACATCAAGGAAGGTAGAATAATTAGTTTGCTTTTCTACAATGGTTCACATATTGTGAAATTAGTACCGGTTCTTTTTACAAGGGGACAATTTGGAGAACTCGAGAATTCAGTAGTGAGTTATTTTATTATTAAACTAAGTACTAGTTTAATAATATTCAGTGTTTAATAGTATTCAGTGTCAAATATGAGTCTGAGAACCAGCCTGCTTTTTCTCTTCTACAACGTGGCAGTGGTAGTAGATTTTTAGCAGGAGTGTATGTGCTGATTATCTGGACCCATTACCAAAAAACTGATTATCTAGACCCATTTCAAACTGGCCTTTGGGCGGGCTATGGGATACAGATTGCCTTGGTCGGACTGATAGATGATTTCCAATTGGGCATTGACAGAGTTGGTCCTTTTGGACCTCTTGGTGGCTTTCTATACTATCGAACATTCTATCCTTCTCGGGCATCTGAGGGGGTTGGGGGTGGGAGGCTCTGCTTTGCAGTGGTTTTGCTCTTACCTCTCGGGGATATTCTAGATGGCATACCTCAGGGACTCCTGTTCTTCAAAATCTGAATTTCGGTATGATGTCCCTCAAAGCTCCATATTGTCTCCGATGTTGTTTAACATTTACATGAAACCGCTGGGAGAGATCATCAGGAGATTTGGTGCAAGGTGTTAACAGTATGCTAATGACACCCAAATCTTTTTCTCCATGGCAACATCAGGAGAAGGCATAACCTCCTTAAATGTCTGACTGGAGGCAGTGATGGGCTGGAAGAGGGATAACAAACTGAAACTGAATCTAGATAAGATGGAGGTATTTATGGTGCAGGGTTGGAACTCGGAGGTTGATTTTGATCTGCCTGTTCTGGATGGGGTCACACTTCCCCAGAAGGAACAGGTACATAGTCTGGGGGTGCTTCTGGACTCATACACCTCCCTGGTCTCCCAGATTGAGGCAGTGGCCAGCTTCGGCCAGCTTCTATCAGCTTTGGTTAATATGCCAGCTGTGTCCTTTTCATGAGACAAATGACCTCATAACAGTGGTACATCTGCTTGTCACCTCCAGATGACTATTGCAATGCACTCTATATGAGGCTGCCTTTGGAGAGGTCTAGCAAGGGCTACTAGTTGGAGGGCCACCTCTAGCCTCAAAGGCAGGATTCCATTGAGTACCAGTTGCAGTGGAGTAACAGCAGGAAAGAGGGCATGCCCTCAACTCCTGCTGTAGGCTTCCAGTGGCATCTGGTGGGCCATTGTGTGAAACAGGATGCTGGACTAGATGGGCCTTAGGCTTGATCCAGCAGGGCTTTTCTTATGTTCTTATGTTTGTATGTAGTCTGGTAATTGCAGTTAGTCCAGAATGTGGCAGCCAGGTTGGTCTCTGGGTCATCCTAACCATATCACTCCTGTCTTGAAAGAGCCGCACTGGTTGCTGACAAGTTTCCAGGCAAAATACAAGGTGCTAGTTATAACCTATAAAGCCCTAAACACCTTAGTCCCTGGGTATTTGAGAGAACGTCTTATTAGCAATGAGCCCCACCACCCATTGAAATAATCAGAGGTTTGTCTGCAATTGCCACTGGCTTGTCTGGTGGCTACTCAGCGACGGAACATCTTCGTTGCTGCTCTGAGGCTTTAAAATGTGCTCCCTGCTGAAATAAGAGTCTCCCCATCTCTTACAACTTTTAAAAAGGCAGTCAAGATGCATTTGTTCACCTAGGCTTTTAATTAGATACTGTTTTAATAGTTTTTGCTTGTTTTTAATAGTTTTAATATTGTTTTAAATTTTAAATTATTGTAATGTTTTAATCTTTTTACTGTTATTTGTATTGTTTTGTTTTGTTGTAAACCACCCAAAGACCTGCATTTGGGGCGGTATACAAATATGTTAAATAAATACACACACACAGACAGGCTAAACTCTTCCCTCACTTTCCCGATTCCACCACAACTGATTTGTTCTAAGATAACATGTTTGCTGCAACAAGTCAGAAAAAGCAGCAGGTGGAAGAAGGGTTAACCATTCCACTGCCTGCCACTTCTCTTTGCAACCCCCCTCCCCCATTCTAGCCCAGATTGCAATGGAGAAGGAGTAACCGAGACACTCAGACCATCTTGACTGCCCAAACTTAGTTTTTGCAAAGACTTCTTGAACACTTGACTTTACTGACATGTTCTTGCACAGCTGTATATATTTGTGTTGTCACAGCTAGCTTCATCAGGATCTATTGCTATAGCTCAATTGTGACAAATATATTTTGGTTTGGTTTTGATAGAAGCTATTTGGCAAACTCACTTGCAATGTTACAAAGACAAAAAACTAAAGACAAATAGATAGCATCCCATATTACTACATGGACCTTTAAATGCATACTTGCCTCTTAATGTGGACAATATAATAGCAGAGTATTCTAATATTTCAGTATTAAACTGTGGTGGTGCAGATAAAACATCAAGAAGATATAGTATTAAACTCCTTCAAAGGTTAGTAACTGACATTTCATGCGTATGTGTGTATGTATGTATGTATAATCATACCTCTTTGTAAGGAACACTCCTAAATAAAACAGATTGTCTTGTCTGTGTTCAAAACATCGAAGGAAATGCACCACCACTACATGCTTCACTTTTAATAGCGCAGTGTTTTGTTACCAAATTCTGTAGACCTCCATACATGTTCATAGGGACAAGTCAGAATGAATTCAGATAACTTACTTCCAAGTAAACAAGTGCAAGAATTAGCTCCGCTATCATATTGCCTATCACAATTGTACCTTGGCAGCTCCCCCCTCCACTTTCTCTATTCTTTTCTTATGTATGAAATGTAATATTTCTTGAAATAATTTAGCGAGAAGAATGACTCCAAAACCACCTGAATCTATGAAAAGCTGGAAATAAAAAGTTTCAGTATTATGTTTAGGTTTTAAATTATGCTGTTGAAAATGTTTGCTGCTGACCTGAGACCATAGAGAACTGTCCCATCTGGATGTAAACGAATCATCCTGTTCTTCACAGTGACACCATGTACAAATGACTTCTTATCATTCAGGAAGTAGGTATCAGGAACCCAAAGCTGATCTGCTACTCTATTGTCCAGTGTAAGATTTAAAGGTATTACATTATACGAAAGCCTCTTATCCCTCCATGCTTGCTGAAAGTACATTGTCAAGGTATAGTCCTGCAATGACAGAAGAGAGAGAGGGGAAAAATAGGATGAAATCGGTTTTACCATTGCGTGTGTTACTTGAGATAGGCAAAGCAGAGCAAAGGTTCTCCTTCCATAAGTATCATGGTCAAGATCTATAATGCCTGAAAGACCATTGTCACAGTTCTGTTCTCTAAAATAGATGGTATGAAAACTTTAGAATTATACAGGGCTCTAACCTGTATAATTATACAGGGCCCTAACCCTAACCCCTTAATTATTCTAAAAGTTTCTAATTTTACTCAATACAGAGAAAATGCTTCAAGTCTTGACTGCACTGGGACATAACAGTTCAATTGTCTGATTAAAATAGTTTCAGAGCCCATATTTAGTATGGTCTGCATTGCTTGATTAAAAAATTAATATGTTAGCTTAAGAATGTGTATTTGGTTTCCTTTTCTCAAATGCAAATAACATTCCTTTAAATATTAAAATAATGGGGCTAAAATAATTCATTATGTTATGAAAACTCTACCTCAAAAGTCAGAAAGGGAAATACTATCTAATTATGATTATACTGTGATTCACCCATTATTGCTATTTTGATTCATCCATTTGTGTGATAATGTTAGGAGGATTATTTTGGTCAGACAAAATTTACACTTCAAATTGTCACATTCATCTGGATATAATGTGGTATAGAACTACACTTAGCATGATAAAACAGGAAAGAGAATATCACTGAGAATGCAAATCAGAACTAACAGAAAGCAAGAGACATAGCTGCATTCCAACTGAAATGAAATATCTGTTTAAAAAAACATCCTTTGGGGGCCTTCTCAGTGGTGTGCAAGAACCGTTTTTTCAAGATATTCCCAGAGACAATAGTTGATATAGATAACATCCCCTTCTTGAAGTTTACCAGTAATTTTGAACTTGCTATTTCCTTTTCTGCTACTTAAAAAACAGAGTCCAGAAAAGGGCCACTTACAGCGGCACCTCCAAAACTAAATATAAGTTACTGTATTTTAGTTTCTGAAAACTTCCCATAGCAAAGGAGCTGAAAAAAGGATTTTACTCATTTATGAACACAAAGCCCAGGCAAAGCAATCAACTGTTTTGTGAGGTGGTAGGACCACAAGAACATGAGAACCGCCCTGCTGGATCAGGCCCAAGGCCCAAGGCACATCTAGTCCAACATCCTGTTTCACACAGTGGCCCACCAGATGCTGCTGGAAGCCACAGGCAAGAGTTGAGGGCATGCCCTCCCTCCTGCTGTTACTCGCCTGCAACTGGTACTCAGAGGCATCCTAACGTTGAGGCTGGAAGTGGCCTATAGCCCTCTAACTAGTAGCCAATGATAGACCTCTGCTCCACGAAGTCATCCAAACCCCTTAAAGCTATCCAGGTTGTTGGATGTTACCACATCTTGTGGCAGAGAATTCCACAAGCCAATTATGCACTGTCTGAAAAAGTACTTCCGTTTGTTGGTCCTAGATTTCCTGGCAATCAATTTCATGGGATGACCCCTTGTTCTAGAGTTAATGGAGAGGGAGAAGAATTTCTCTCTATTCACTTTCTCCACACCATGCATGATTTTATAGACCTCTATCATATCTCCCCGCAGTCGTCTTTTTTCTAAACTAAAAAGCCCCAGGTGTTGTCGCCTTGCCTCATAAGAAAGGTGCTCTAGGTCCCTCATCATCTTGGTTGCCCTCTTCTGCACCTTTTCCAGTTCAACAATCTCCATTTTCAGATGTGGCGACCAGAATTGTATGCAGTACTCCAGGTGTGGCCACACCATCGTTTTTTATAAGGGCATACAATATTAATATTATAATATTAGCCGTTTTATTTTCAGTCCCCTTCCTAATGATCCCTAGCATGGAAATGGCCTTTTCCACAGCTGTCACACACTGAGTCGACACTTTCAATGAGCTGTCCACCACGACCCCAAGATCCCTCTCCTGGTCAGTAAGCGAGAGCTCAACTCCCATCAGCGTATACTTGAAATTGGGGTTTTTCATCCCAATGTGCATCACTTTACACTTGCCTACATGGAATTGCATTTGCCACTTTGTCGCCCACTCACCCAGTTTGGAGAGATCATTTTGGAGCTCCTCACAATCTGTTTTGGATTTCACTACCCGAAAGAGTTTGGTATCATCTGCAAATGCCCCTGCTAACTGGGCAAAGAAGCACTTTTTACCGTGGTGATTCTCTTTATTTAGCAGGAGGAGAGTAACTGGCCCTATCCACCCCCAGCACAGTACCTCCAGTGACTGTTGTTGGTGTCTATCTTGTTTTTTGTTTTTAGAATGTGAGCCCTTTGGGGACAGGGAGCCATCTTATTTATTTATTATTTCTCTGTGTAAACCGCCCTGAGCCATTTTTGGAAGGGAGGTATAGAAATCAAATTAATAATAAATTGGGCCACCTCGCTGCTTACCCCTGCTTCTAGATCATTTATGAATAAATTAAAAAGCACCGGCCCCAGTACAGATCCCTGGGGAACACCACTTCTTACTTCCCTCCATTGTGAAAATTCTCCATTTATCCCTACCCTCTGTTTTCTGTCTTTCAATCAGTTAGCAATCCACACATGTACTTGTCCCCTTATCCCATGATTGCTAAGTTTCGTCAGGAGTCTTTGATGAGGAACTTTGTCAAAAGCTTTTTGGAAGTCCAGGTATACTATATCAACTGGATCACCTTGATCCACACACTTGCTGACACTCTCAAAAAACTCCAAAAGCTTGGTGAGGCAAGATTTACCTTTGCAGAAACCATGCCGGTTCACTCCCAGAAGGGCCTGTTCTTCTATGTGCTTTACAATTTTATCCTTGAGGATGCTTTCCATCAATTTGCCTGGAATGGACATTAAGCTAACTGGCCTGTAATTTCCTGGATCCCTTTTTGAAAATCAGTGTTACATTTGCTGCTTTCCACTCCTCTGGTACAGAGCCCAATTGCAGGGACAAGTTATAATATTTTAGCAAGGAGGTCAACAATTTCACATTTGAGTTCTTTGAGGAGTCTTGGATGGATGCCATCCGGCCCTGGCGATTTGTTAGTTTTCAATTTTCAGTTTAGTTTTCAGTTGACAACATCAAGATGAATCAAATATGCCCCTCTAGTTTGCACTCTCTTTACCCTTCTTTACACTGTGTGTTCTTTGCAACCATAATCTGTTCCACAGCTGAGCATGTGGGAATTCTTACATAGTTACTTACAGCTTGCTGCTGCATATGAGGATCTGAGGACTTGGTACACTACAACGTGGACATTAGAAGAAAAATATAGTAGGACATATATCCTGCTATAGATGAGGATGGTGAGGATGATGATGATAATTATTAGCCACCCCATAACAAATTGTTCCTAAATATCCTTTCCAGAAATATCCCTCCTAAAAACAATACACAGTGAAGCAAATGTGTCATTAGAGCTATTCCTCAGCTTCCGTCTGCATATCAGGAATGTTCCCTCTGCCCCAGTATCCTAGGTCCCTATGGAACTTTGTGCATTCTTTCAGGTATCCTATGCCCCACAAAAGGTACCCACAGTTTGAGAACCACTGATGTACATTAACAGATCACTCAGCAGCCAATGAATGTGTCAACTCTCTCAATGGAAAACGACTGTGTTTGAGGAGATATGTAAACTTTACCTGGGGTGTTTTAGCCCCTGAAGGCTCTTTTACAAAGGCAAGTCGTTTCTGATCTGAGGTACTGACTCATAACAAGGCACTGACTCATGAGTTCAAGTTGGATGTTTTGTTTTGCTTTGTTTTAAAATTGTCACTGGATTACAGAATTGAATTTTGCCATACGTGATGCTTGCTTTAAAAAACAGATTGTATGTTGATTTCTAATTGTTGACTTGTTATAGCTACATACAGTTACATATTGATTTGATAAATAAATAAATAAATAACATACACAGCAAAAATAAATCTGAGGAAATTCAAATAAGTGAATCTTAGTCTTGCTCCAGTTCCTTGTTCCAGTCTTACCCTTCAATAACCCGCTAAACATCTGTGATCTGAATCACCTGGTCCCACCTGAGCCTCTGTGATTACTGTGGTCACCCACTGAGCATCTTTACCTTATACAGCCCTACTCGCCAAGCCACAGGTATTGACCCTAGTGTGTATTCTCTTCTATTATTAAACCTCTATCTGGGAATTTACTAAAACATTTAGTAATGTGTATTTCTTTGAAGCATACAGCTTCAACTGGGTAAAATGTGAATAAACCCCCACTGCACCCCAATCTATAAATTTACAAATACTTATTTTTTCAATACTAGTTGTTATCACCACATGACTGTAATTTCTCCTTGGGCTGTTGGCAGGGCAATTGTTGATGAATTCTTCATTAGACAATCACACACATATGCAACATTTACTTAGTTTACACATTCCCCCTTTAGAGTCAAATGAATATTGTTCTGCCATTATGAAAATTTTAAACAACTGTGGAATTAAACTGTCATCAGACTTTAACCAACCTTCTCTTCCAAGGCTTCAGAGTACAAAATGTATCTATTACATAATTAGTACGCTTGAGAACGAAACGTTTCAGAGGCCATTATAAAAGCCCCCGAAATGTTTCGGCTCGGGGGGGGAGTTTCGGCATTTTGGCGCTGGCGGGGGTGGTACTTTAAGGGCGGGGGAGGGTGTACTCACCCCTCCCACTGCATTTCCCCCGCCGGCGCTGCGTTATTTTTTAAGCCCCTCGGGGCGGCAGCGTTCCACCCTGTCACCCCATTTCCCTCATCGGAAGTAGCACGGTCGCTACTTCTGGCCAATGAGGGAAACAGGGCGGCAGGGAGGAACGCTGCCACCTCGAGGGGCTTAAAAATAATGGAGCGCCAGCAGGGGAAATGCAGCAGGAGGGGCGAGTACACCCTCCCCCGCCCTTAAAGTACCACCCCCGCCAGCACCGAATAACATTTGGGCACATCCCTAGTAAGTAGTCATCTTTCAAAATGTTCAAAGTATAACTATAACACTTCTAGCCTTAATTAATGCATTAATTCAAACACTGTGTATTATGTTAAGAATTATGCAGAGAACATAAGGTCTGTGGAAGGCAGAATACCAGAGATAGTACAATAGCCAACATCCAGACTAAGAAAGTCCTGGTATATGTGAGAAGCAGCAGAGCTCCTGACAGCTTTGACAAATTCAACAGTGGAGATCGCACACAGGCTGTGTGTGTGTGTGTGTGTGTGTGTGTGTGTGTGTGTGTGAGAGAGAGAGAGAGAGAGAGAGAGAGAGAGAGAGAGAGAGAGAGAGATTTCAATTATCTCCCCTTTAACCATCAAAATGTATCACTGTGGGTCGTGCAGTCTCAGTGACATATTTTTCTGTGGCACAGAGTGTTTCTGGGGGATAGGGAGATAGTCAAAATGTGCTTCTGCCTCCCCATGTGAGTGCCCATGCTGCATAAATCAGGAACTGAACAGCAGCACTGCCACTTCTTACATAGCATCTGTGTAATGTTTTATTTGGATGTCAGTCAGTGCCAAGAATGGAAGATCATGTAGGGAATCCTGGACAGAAATGCACCCATCAACAGTTAAAAGAATCTGCAATTAGCAGAAAGACACAAGTCAAATGAAAAACTGAGCACCAACTCAATTGGTACAAATCACTATTAGTCTGTCCCAGATACATGAGAATTGTTTATATTTTATTTATTTATTTATTTATTTGATTTATATACCACCCTTCCAAAAGTGGCTCAGCAACCAGTTCACATTAAAATAAAATAAAAAAATTAAAAAGAAAAACCAAGTAAAAGCAAATAAAAATTACAATTAAAACTAGATAACATTAAAAGCCAGGCTAAAAAGATGGGTCTTTATGGCTCTCCTGAAGGCCTCCAATAAAGACAATCCTCTTATATCCACAGGGAGCACGTTCCACAACCCAGGTGCGACAACTGAGAAGGCCCAATCCCAGATCGCCACCATTTGCTGGCACCTGAAGACGGATCCCTCCTGATGATCTCAATGAGCAGTGGGAATCTTGTAGAGTAAGGCATTCCCTCAGGTAACCCAGACTTGAGCCATTCAGGGCATTAAAGGTAATAACCAGCACTTTGTAATTTGCCCAGAAACACATCGGCAGCCAGTGCAACTGTTTGAGAACAGGCATAATGTGGTGTCTCCGGGATACCCCAGAGACCAATCTGGCGGCCACATTTTGAACTAACTGAAGTTTACACATGACGTACATACACAGGCAGGCCTACTTAGAGTGCATTGCAGTAATCCAACCTGGAGGTTACCAGCAGGTGCAACACTGTTTTCAGGTCATTCTCCACAAGAAATGGGCAGAATTGTTGAATCAGTCGCAGCTAGTAAAAAGCACTCCTGGTCACAGCTTCAATCTGAGGTACCAGGAAGAGACCCGGGTCCAAGAGCACTCCCAAGCTACAAATCTGTTCTTTCT
Organism: Hemicordylus capensis; assembly: GCF_027244095.1. Lineage (NCBI taxonomy): Eukaryota > Metazoa > Chordata > Lepidosauria > Squamata > Cordylidae > Hemicordylus > Hemicordylus capensis. Next base: position 375,948,336 of record NC_069658.1, on the reverse strand, counting down.
GGCAGAGTGTAACAGGCATAGAAAAATGAGCACCTACCTCTTGCTTAGATTCAGCCTCATCCAGCCCATTACTGCCTGTAGGCAGGCATTTAAGAGGCCAATAACATTTACTGATGTTGATGACAAGGAGAAATAGATTTTGGTGTCCTCAGCATAGTGATAAAACCCAGCACCAAATCCCTTGATGACCTCACCCAGTGGTTTCATGTAGATGTTAAAAAGCACTGGTAACATAATGGACCCTTAGGGACTCTATATAATAGCTCCTGCTTTGAAGAGCAACTGTCACCAAGCACCACCATGTGAAATCTACCCAAGATATAGGAGCAGAACCACTGTAAAAGAGTGCCTCCTATCCTCAAATCCCTCAGGTGATTCAGAAGGATACCATGGTCGATGGTATCGAAAGCCACTGAGAGATCCAAAAGAACTAGCAGAGTCACACTCCCTCTGTCAATTCCCTGGTGAAGGTAATCTATCAGGCCAACCAAGGCTATCTAAACCCCATAGCATGCTCTATATCCATTTGGACACAAAGAGTAAACTGAGAAGACTTTTGTTGAAATAGTGTTTTACCCTTCCTAAGTACTGTATTTTATTTTATTTATTTATTTATTATTATTTTTACATTTATATCCCACTCTTCCTCCAAGGAGCCCAGAGTGGTGTTCTACATACTTAAGTTTCTCCTCACAACAACCCTGTGAAGTAGGTTAGGCTGAGAGAGAAGTATTGATGTAAGTATTGATGTTCTCATATATCCTTAGTGTGCATACATAGCAATGTTACATATCTGTCCATTATAGACACTGTAGTATCTCAAGGCATCATGAAAAGGACAACTTCTTCTCATGTCAATTAAATAAATTATCTGCATTTTATTAAAATATTAACTTCCAAGAAACTCAGCAAAATTATGACAACACTAAGGCAGTTTGACAATTCTTAGGCTCCAGCTCACAATGGCACCTGGAAATTTGTATGGCACCTGAACCAGGCAATGGATGGAAGTGACCAGGAGGAGAAATGGGTGGGTTGCATCGGTCCATTGCCAACCTGAACCAGACAGACCAGACCAAAAGGAGAAGTCAGCAAGCAAGATGAGGATATTATGAGAGGTGCTCTTTGATCTCTTGCAGGACCTTGGAAGCAAGGTTTTAAAACAAGTAGTTTCCCAAGAAAGTCACAACCACAGGTTTAAAAGTCCAAATAAAAGTATATTTTATTGAATACAAAGTAAGTGGTTGAACAAGGGAATTCCCACATTATGCACACCTGCAAGATGGGCATGTGTCTGGGCCAAATGCTTTACCTCTGCTATAACTGAGATATGTCTATTACTAAGGGGGCAGGGGAAGGAAGCGATACTGGGTGGTCTGCACAGTGGAATAATTCAGTCAATTGATCCAAGGAGAATCAGGAAGGACGGCTGAAAGAAGGTTGGTCAGAAAATCAACAGGAGGTCGGAGAAAGAAGGGGGGAAAGTCTGAAAGCGCTTGGGTAAGAAACAAAGACAGAGCTGGAAGACAAACCAGACAAAGACAAAAGGTGGTGAGGAAAGAGTGCCAAATGAGTTTGGGAGAGAGAAGGCAGGCAGAGCCAGTTAGGAGAACCGGCAAAGGACAGAGTGACAACAAGGGTGAGCCAAGAGAGTTCGGGGAGAGAAGGAAGACAGAGCCAGTTAGGAGAGCTGGCACGGAATCGGGAGAGAGAGAAAGGAACCAGAGCAAGTCTGGGTAAGGAGAGAAGGAGAAGCCAGTCTGGAAAACCAGTGAGTAGAATAGTGCTGCAAACGGACACCACCCAGGAAAGCCCAGGGGCGGAAGAAGGATGAGCCGATAGGAGAACCAGCAGACAGAGCGGTGCTGAGAAAGGAACCTGAATGAATTTGGGAAAGAAAAAGAAGAAGCAGCAGCCAATCTGGAGAACTGGCAAGTGACCAAGAGAGGGGAAGAAGGGCACTCGAATGCCCTACAGATAATGGAGGAAGGACGCGCTGATCCAGGGAACTGTTGAAGGAATCGAGGCAAAGGGAAGAGAGAGGAGGGGTGGGGGAGAGAGAAATGGCTTATTTGCTGTAGAATGAGAGCTGGCTGCTGATCTCCAGTGAAAGGTGGATCTGGAGGTTGGGTTATGCAAACAACAAGGGATTGCTGGGAACAAAAAAGTGGAATTTGAATAGGAAGCAGTTTCTTGCACTACTAGGGGCCTCTTTATAAGAAAATTGAGGGTGGTATTCCAACTGTTGGGGTTTTGTTAGGTGAAGGAGAAGAGAAAAACTGGAGGTGTGTGGACTAGGTCACCTAAACTGAAAGGGATAACCACTGGATACCTTTGGTATGAGAAATTGACTTAATGCTATCTTCCCTGGGCTTTGCCCTATGCTTCAATGGTTTGAGCACATGTCTTAGCACATGCTCCAACTGGAGGAAGCTTGTAGTCCATTGGGCAGATCCTATGGGGCAGGGGATTCCTACTGGGCTCTCTTGATAATCTAGGGGTGGAGCTGACTGCCCTCCCCACTTTTACTGGTGAAAAATAGATCTAGATGGAAAAGAAATCCTAGAGGCGGTTCCCACAATCAATGGGAGCCATGTTACAGAGCTGGCGGGGGTCTACTTGTGAGTTGCCATGGCATGGCGTAGAGCCTGGGTTAGCAGAGCACTCACTCCGCTAACCTGGGCTTAGGGGAGGGTTATTTAAGCGGGTGACTCGCTTAAGAACCACTGGGCTCGCAGCTGAGCCCAGTGGTTCTCACAATGGGAGAAAATTAGGCTAGCCCGATTTTCCCCCATTGTGTGAACAGCCTCCTAGCCTAGTCTGATGAAAACACAAACACACACAAATATACACACATGCCTAAGGAGGGGAAGCGAAATAGAAAACTCCTGGTAGAAGAGGAAGGAAGGGGCTCTCCTTATACTACCTTTGAGACATGGAAGGGGAAAAAGCTGGGTTTTCTGTGGATAAGGTGGGGAACATTGATAAAGAAGCAAAAGGTAAGAACCTTTTGGGATGAATCCCAGAGGCTGCACAGTTTAGGGACTTCTGATTGGCCATTTTTATAAGGGGAAAGGATGCTTTGTGTATGTGGATCAGAGAGGCTCTCTAGTTAATGGTTACTGAGTATGAGTGTTGGTGGGAAACAACAGGTTCAAGGTAGCCAGACATTACCCAGATATTTTAATTTCCTAAGAAGAATGGAAATGCTGATGTGAATGTTGATTCTATGGATTGGGTTTGTTCCTGAAGGGGATGCAAAATGTTAATAGTTGATTATTAACTCTGGGGATTTAGAATAATCCAAGGGACATGACCCAGCTTTAAAGCAGAGGTCAGGAGTGCAAAAAATGTGAGCGAGGAGAAAGAGAGTTATGGCTGCCGTGCCCTGGGAGGGGGGTTGGGTCTCAGGAGCACTTAAGGAGCTCTATTCTCAGGAGCATCCAAGGGCAAATTTATGAGCTCCTAACACTGGCAAACAAGGCAGAGTCCTGCCCCCTCTATGGAGAAAAGGACATTCATAGGGGTGAGCAGCGAGTTAATGCCCCTCTCCATGGAGTTGGAGACATTGCTAGGGGCAAGCAGTGAGTCCATTGTCCCATGAATCAGAGGTGAGTCTGACTCTTCAATTTTTGGGACAGTTCCAAGAGCCAAATAATATTGGTCAAGACCTGCAGTAAAGTAGGATGCTGATTGAAAGGTATCCCCATTTGCATTATCTGATTTGGTTTGAAGCTCAGATTGGTTGCTGCTCTCCTCTGCCCCTTCTCCACCTGTCCCCAGCCTTACAACAGATGCTTGGTCTTTATAGTAATATTGGAATTTAACACTGTTTTCTCTATTCTACGCTCTGCGTAAAATAGGCCAATATGAGAAACATAATGTAAATGCCTACTTTCTAAAGTAAACAAACTTTCAAAACCAACCCCCCCCCACAGATGATTAATAGGAATGTATACAAAACACAAATAAAACAAGTTTAAATGTTAAGATGAAAATATAAAATCATTCATGAAATAATACTATTACAACATATGGAAACTAAAAAACAGTATAATTTACCAGAAGGTAAATACTTAAGATTAACTTTTATAATTCTGGATTTATTAATAACTGGTGGAAATGTCTTCTTATTGAAAGATTCCAGAAAGACATAATTAATCAGCTAAGGAAAGTCCTTATCTTTCTCTTCTACATAGTGCAAAGGTTATACCATTAGCTCATTTAATGTCTGTTAAGAAAATAGAGATAAATTAGACTTCTGTTTATTAGCTGCAGCTGAATAGCTAGCTGATAAATCTTAGAAGCAATCTGAAAGCCATTATTAGAAGTTGGGGTGATAAAGATAATATGGAAGATGCAAATATAAAGAAATAAGAATATATGCTTAAATTTACAGAAACACATTGAGACAATGTGGGTGGGGAGCTGAATCTTCCTGGCATGGCAACAAATAATTCTTATTTCATGTAGATTGGGGCACATATTTTTAAGACCACCTGTCTTGTTGCTAAACTATTTTAAAAGCCAACATTATAAGAAGAATGGGAAAATGGGAAATTCTCACTGTACACATTTTCATTAAGTCAATAAAGAAGTTATCCACACCCAAATGTTTTCAAGTTACTATGCAGCATAAGATAATGGTGTTAAATTATGACTGTCTTCTACTTGCAACTACAGCACTGTTAATAAGTTTAATAGTTTGCTATATTTCCATGCTTCTACCTTTAAAGATTAGTATTGGATGTCCTAATGGATATGTTTAAACGTCCTTTGCTAAATTAGGTTTTGTCTAATAATCCATTCACTATTTTCTTAAAACTATCAACAAAACTATTTATTAAGAATGTGCAAAGTGGCTCAGCTCGACAGCTCAGAAATCTACTAGTAAAGGGGAATCTGGTAAGTAGCAGAGGGACTTCCTTAAACCTAGATGGGTCAGGAGGGGATTCAAACATTACCTTTAAAGTGCTGCCAGCAACATCTGCGACCATGGGCGACCATGGCTCCCCCCACCAGCCTGCCCAGTAGGCAGGACTGATTTCGGCCTCTGTGCAGGCGTGGAGATCAAGAAAATGCACAGAGGCCCAAACCAGCCCTGCCTACTCAAGGGGAAGCGTGTGGGGGTTAGGGGAGCCACTGTCCCCCCAGCAGCAGAGGCCGCTGGCACTTTAATGGTAATTCTTGAATCCCCTCCCACCCCATCTAGGTTTAAGGAAGGCCCCCTGCTCCCCACTTAACTGGTAAAGGGGCATCTTTATTGGTTTCCCTTTTCAAAGTAGGTTTCCGAGTCTATCGAACTGGCTCGGTTCGAACCAGAACCAGGCCCAGTTCAATTGTGCACGGAACCGGACCAGTCCAGTCCAGCTCAAAGCTGGTTCTGATTCTAGCTGAACCAGCTGCTCCAGTTTTGTGCAAATGCCTACTATTTATACAAGTAGGTTATGTATTAAAATAATTACTGGGTATCAAAGTAAATTCTTGGTGAATTCACAAATACAATGTACTCCTGGAACTGGTACCCATTCAAAAAGCAACAGGTGAGGTTTCTCATTGATTTAGCATATGATATATTTGGTATGCAAGAAGCCATTTTAATTTACTGATAACTGTAAGCTTTCACATGAAGCAAACTCCAAGTTAACTGATTTATACTCAGCCTAGATAAATTATGGCAGAGGGAAGGCTGACTATGGGAACACAGTATATAGTGAAAATGGATAGTGGATACAACTCCTGCTAAAACACTGTCATTTTCAACAGGGATGTTTTCTACATTTTAGACCTGACTTAGCCACCTAATGGCACAGTAGGGAAATGCTTGACTAACAAGCAGAAGGTTGCCGGTTTGAATCCCCACTGGTACTATATTGGGCAGCAGCGATATAGGAAGATGCTGAAAGGCATCATCTCATACTGCGTAGGAGGAGACAATGGTAAACCCCTCCTGTATTCTACCAAAGGAAAACCACAGGGTGCCAGGAGTCGAAATCGACTTGATAGCATAGGAGTCGAAAATGACTTTACCTTTTACCTTTAGCACTACACAGATTTTAACTACAGTCTTTCACTTTCTAAGTTGTGAAAATCTCCATTCTGTTACAGCTCTAGAATTTAGAGAGGGGCGGGAGGAGGATCATGATGTGTTAAATATTCCACTTAGTACACTGAGAATTCTGCAGAAAAAGATGAAATTCTCTTCCAAATGGCACTTGCCTCTTTTAGTAACAATGGAAGTATAAGGGTCCAAAGCAGTAAAGGAATACTTTTAGTAATGGCAGCAAAACACTGTATGCAGCAAACGCAGCTCTGTGCCAGAGGAGAAAACATTACAACAACCGCCCAATTAATAAAAACAGAAAACTGAATTGAAGAACTAAATTGAACCAAGTAAGATTTCCAAGAGCCTGGAAAATTTAAGATAACATGCTTTAACTCATGTTATTATCAGAAGAGGTTCGTCTGCAGTTGCCACCGACTCGTCTGGTGGCTGCTCAGGGACAGGCCTTCTCCATTGCTGCCCTCACACTGCAAAAAGCTGAAATGCCTGCCAGTGAATTTCAGACTGTTCCCTTTCGTTAAAATTAATCATGAAATCCGAATTAATCCTAAAGCATACAAAGAACTGACAGTAGCTGAATATTTCAGTGTTCCCCTGGTATTTGCTGAATCAGGGAATACTTTCATCCTCTGCCCCTTATCCCTTCTTGAATCCAAAAGGACAGAAAAAGCATTTAGTTGTATATTTGGGGTGGGGGTGGGGAATCTGCCTTAGTGTTGTATTACCCTGCTTTTTTTTGCTTGGCAGGGGAGAAAAATCTTCTTTTCCTTAAGCAGATTATTTGGTTAGTATTCCTTTGCTATTTCTCTGCAAACTTCTTTTTATTTTAAAGGAAGTACGTTTTTTCTCATTAGAAACTAATGAGAGTTGTACAGTCTTTGGTAGCATTGATGGTAGAAAATCTTTAGAGTATTTCTTATCTCACTATTATCTGAGTTATTATTTTCTTTTTTTTAGATTTACACAAGCATTTTAGTATGTTGAAATGCTGCTGCTTTTATCACGATTCCAACTGTTCTGTGTGAACTTGCTCCTGATTAATTTGGCACTGTAAGGAATTTGAATGTATATATCCATCATCTTGGACAGTTTCTGGAAAGATGTCCAATAAATTCAAAAATATGTCTCTGTCGCTTTTCTTAACTAGATCTGCAAAATCCACAGTTTAATAATTCCTTGCATGTTGACCACTTGATCATAGGGCTGTGTTTCTGAACAGACTCTCTATCCCTGCTTCCCACTCCTCACTCTTTTTTGGAAAACTCTGATTTCCTACAGAAGCAAAGGAAGCAGTTCATGGACAGGCATTTGGTGCCAGAAGGAAACTGGCCTCAGCTTGGATTAAACAGCAGTGTTATGCAAAGAAGGATATTTATTTATTTAAAATATTTATACCCTGCCCCTCCAGTATACTACTGCTTAGAGCAGCTCACAATATTAATAAAATAGATAAAATGTAAAAATAAAAGACTAATAGAGTTAAACAAGTTAAGTTGAACAAGTTAAAAGACCCTGCTAAAACATTTACAATTACAATTTTTTTAAAAAAGTTTCAAATTAAAAGTTATTTTAAAAGCTAAAATCTGAGAACTATAAAAACTAAAGGACCTACCTACCATATATAAGTAGCAGGCAAAACGTTTAAAAGTCTCTTTAAAAGTGTATTTTTAATTATTATTTTTTAAACACTGAGGGAGAGAGCATAGCAAAGATCTTTGGAGAGAGCGTTCTAAAGCTGAAGGACTACAATTGAAAAGGCCCTGACTCTAGTCCCCACCAATCAGATCTCTGTTAGTGGCACGGCCATGAGCAGGGCCTGAGAAGATGAGCAGAGGGCCCTGGCAGGTTCATAAGGGCTTTGCAATCTGGATCTGAAAAGTAGTCTAGCAAAAGGCAACACGTGCACACCCACCCCAAATTCTGTGCACACTTAAGAATTACGGACACAGCCAAAGATTATTTAAAGCTAAGAAATCTTTAAACTAGCAAAACACTCCAGAATGCAATCAAATCCAAGTTCCACATCAGTTATGCAGGTTTGCCACAATAGGGGCCTTTTCTTTAGTGCTTCCTCTGGACAGCCACCACGTCATCCACATCACTGCCAAGTCTGGTACCTGGAATCACTTCTTTGTCCACTTTGAAACCTAAAGTTTTCCTGTTTGGGGACTCTGCAGAGAACAGAACCCTATAAGAGCTCCTGTTCTCTTGATACAGTTGTGAGGTTCCTTGGAGACAATGTTGCTATCATGGGAGTCTGCCCAGGAGCAGCCAGTGCAGGCACCACCGGGGGTGGGGGAAAGAGGCACCTTTAAACACAAAGTAATAGGTGCTTACCTCCACTCTGGCTGCAGCTGCAAACTACTGAGCAGCAGTGCGCTGCCCAGCACTCTCTGTGGCAGCGGATCAGCTCCGCCACTCACCTGGCTTCCCCGGAGCCCATTCCCCACTGGTGGCTAGATAAGTGGCAGAGCCAATCCACCGCCACAGAGAGCGCCGGGCAGTGCGCTGCCACTCAAAGTAGTTTGAAGCTGCAGCCAGAACGGAGGCAAGCACCTATTAATTTGTGCTTAAAGGTGCCTCTTGCTGCCCCCCACCCCCGACAGAGTCTGCACTGGCCACTTCTGCTACTGCCCTAGAGTGTAAAGGGGCTATTCACACACACAGCTTTCATGAAACAAGGATAAATTAAACATATATAATGAAACATACGATCCTGAATAACCAAAGCCCCACCTTTGTCCGCAGATTTTATAACTATACTACCATCATTAGACAGATCCTGAACAGCTTCCCATTCTTCCCTTGTTAAATTTCCTTGTTTGAATTTCATAAGTTTGTACAAGGAGCTACCATTAGAATAAGAACTTGCAAGGAAAAAGATCTGGAAGAATTTTGAGTAACATTTGGAGCAACTACTTGAACAAGAACCAGTAAGAGAAAAGATCTGGAAGGCAATCTACATGTATAAGGACCATGGGCATAATTGACCTTCAGCCACACTTTTGGGGGTCTAGAACACAGACAATTTCTTTAGTAATTGTGTGTTTCATTATATATGTTTAATTTATCCTTGTTTCATGAAAGTTGTGTGTGTGAATAGACTCCTATACACGGTATATATACTACTTAGTATATCTTATGTTCTCTGGGGATTAGCCTCACCCCCTCCCCCTCTATGTGGGGGCCCAGATAAGCAGACTCCAGAACTAGCTATTGCAAGTTATCTGGCATCAGAGGTCATTTTGGACTTAGGATGAACTCTAAAACTCCCATCATCCTCTTACAAGGTAACATCTGTAGCTAATAAAACAATTAGACTAGGAAGGGAAAGCAGGTAAGAAAAGTGCAGCAGCAACCTCCATCACAAAAGGGGTGAGTCAGTGACAGAACTCTGGAAGTGTGCCTATTGAAACTTTTGATAGAATTATTGGGAAGCCCTTCCCAGCACAGGATATTCTTTAACACACCTACAGACTCTGATTTTCATCTCAATCAGCTTTGCATACAATAGGTTATTCACACACCACCCTACCTATGAAGGACGATCAGACACAATGCATTCCATGCCGGTCTGTCTGGGCTCTTCTATTCATAAAAGCATAACACAAACAGCATGCACATACCTCTTGCCTGTAGGCTCCCCAGAGGCATCTGGTGGGCCACTGTGTGAAACAGGATGCTAGACTAGATGGGCCTTGGGCCTGATCCAGCAGGGCTATTCTTATGTTCTTATAAATGTTCCCCAAGGCAAGTTTTGGTACACTTCTAAAAAGTCATTCCCTCTCACTTGGGTGTCTTGTCTTATAATTTTAAGTAAGTGGTGACCACCTGTGATTATTCAGCAGCAAGGGAAAACATTCTGAACACGTGCAGAGGTGGTTTGGCAAGCTCTGGTGCAAATTAAGCTAAAAGATAAAGCAGCAATTTTAAAATGGGTGGCAGCTGGAGTCATGGCCCAACAATGCACAAAACCCAATTTTGCAATATTAAGCTACAAATGTACTTAACGTGGATCAATGAATACTCAACCTGTTTTCCAGAGATGCGATACTCTGCCATGTGAAAGAACTATATGTGACTCAGCAGATTCCTCCAAAAATTCAGCCAATCCCAATGTTTAAAAACAATGATAGATGGCTAAGCTAGTCTCAAATATGTTTTTGCTAAGCAAGAGAGGAAAACTGACCTAATTATTATATCTCAAGTTATAAAGGTGTGCCAAGATCATATAGGGTTACATTTCACTAGACACATTGTAAAGCTGCTCAGTTCATTCATTCATTCATGCATTCATTCAATTTCTATATCGCCCTTCCAAAAAATGGCTCAGGGTGGTTTACACAAAGAAATAATAAGTAAATAAATAAATAAGATGGCTCCCTGTCCCCCAAAAGGGCTCACAATCTAAAAACAAACATAAGACAGACACCAGCAACAGTCATTGGAAGTACTGTGCTGGGGGTGGAGAGGGGCAGTTACTCTCCCCCTGCTAAATAAAGAGAATCACCATGTTAAAAGGTGCCCCTCTGCCAAGTTAGCAGGCGTCTTCAGTGAGTCATTAGGACCAAGGAAAGGAAAGGAAGGAAGAAAAGGAGCAACAAAAGAACATCCCATATATCCTTCCTCTTCTAGTTGTTTGAAAATATTTCAGAATGTTCTCTCATATCTTTAAGCTAGAATCCTAAACATATTTACTGGTAAACGATGTCACTAAAATCAGTGGCTGACATGCTCTGCAGGCTTATGAACTCGAGCAAGAGCTCCATCCTTGCAAGAATCTGACTGCACGCAGTGTTTGCCTCACAGCTGCACCATGTATGGGAGGGGGGGTGGATTATCACACATCTCTCCTCTCTGCAAAAGCCCCTTTCACATCCAGAAACATGTCTTTGAGGGGTCCACATAATAAATAGTATAACGATATGAAATCTACACTAGTTCAGCTGTGTGTTTCTTGTCAGCCGTGCTCCCATATTCTCTATGAAGTGTGCTAATGACACTCATGCCGTCACATTACAAATATGATTTTACTTGGCTGCTCTAGTTTAGTAGCAACTAAACTGATGCAACTAAAACAAATTCATACGACAGAAGGCAAGTTCAGCCTTGCAAATAAGACCACAAAGATTAGTCAACCATAAACCTGTATATTAGCCTACCTGTTCATATTGATATCTAAAAACTATATTTCTAGCCTAAAAGAAAGACAGAATCAACTTCTGTAAAGCTTCCATGTCTGGCTGCAAGGAGGCAGTTCTTATAACAAGACAAATGGCTATTTACAAGCCTGAGTTCGTTAACAGGAGAAGACAGATTAAGAAATCTGTGGCCTTAAGCACAGAAGGCAAGTGCAAGTCCTTTAATTATACAGTGTTTGTATTATTGCATTCTATTTAGAAAAAGCAAGATGAAAGGTTCAAGATACAGGTGAATGAAATAACCATTGTAAAATAATGTTGCTAAGAAGCACAGATATTTATAAAACAATGCAAAAAGCACTGGGACAATGGGATGGTAAATAATCTGAAAATAAAAGGCAGGTTTGTTAAAAGACATGCCAAATTGGACTGTGGTCTGAACAGAACGTGGTAAATATAAGAATATAAGCTAAAATGTAATTTAAAAATAAAACAAGTAGAGTGTTCTTGTATTCGCTAATATTCGCTAAAAGCAAGGAAATCAATTGATGTTTCCCACTGCTTTGGTTTCTGCCCAGGGGTAAGAGTGTGCATGGAACCGTTTCTAGGAGTTTGGTTTGAATTCGGAGCAACTGCAAACCAGTACAGTTGAACTGACCGGTGACCCAGTCTGTTCAATCAAAACAGACTGAACTGGTTTGACCTGGGTCGACAGCCCAAGGAGCTATGCTTGTAAAGGGGAATCCTCTGTGCATTGGTTCCCCTTTGCTTGTAAAGGGGAATCTTCACCAGATTCTCCTTTACAAGCATAATCCCTCAAACCATTAAACCAATCCATAACAGATTGGGACCAGTTCGATTTGAACTTGGACCTGCTGCCTTTTTTTGTGGCCAGTCCAGTTCAAGTTTGTAACGGTCGAATCAGACTTTACTTGATGTGACTTCACTTTATGTCCCAGGATGAGTCCAGCATTGCTACACCTATTTCTGCCCTTAACATACATATGTTGTATGCACACATAGATGTTTACATATACTAGAAAATACTGGTTTACAGTTGCTTCTAAAGCTCTTAGCTCTGAAACAGAAGTTCAAAGTGTAATTTCCTGGCCACATTATCTTGTTATCAAACATTGCATCCACTTTCTCCACAGCCAAAATTCCAGGTACTATATTATCTACAATACATACCAAAAATTAAGCAAAGACTAATGAAATCTGTTGCTTTTGCTAGATGCTTTAAGACAAACATATAAGGTTAATTGCCTGATTCCTTATATTAGACATCTTGTTATTAGTATCATCAAGAACTACAATTAAGTACTTCTCTTAAATTATATCCTAATGTCAAAGTGTCACAATGAAATCTCAACTGGCCTAAAGGAAGACATGCGTATCTCTAGCAATTTCTAATTAAAGAATTGCAATTAAGCTTCCTATAGTCTCTCTCACACTTTTATTTACATCCTCATTGCAATGTGCATTTTTGGTACAAATTCATATTAAAAATTCAGTAATGAAAACAATGTGTTGTATTGAAGAGGATTAAGCTTTCACTTCTGAAATGGGGATGGGGAAATTTAAGTAATTGACTCAATCTAAGGCCTCTTAATAAAATATCTTTATTGACAAAAGACTTAAATGTAGAGTTAAATCAAAGCTATCAACAAAGATGAAATTGAACAGATACTTTAGAAAGCAATAAGCAATACAGTATAAAGTTAACAGAAGAAGAATATGTCTATTTTTATTTTTATGGCCAATGATTTACGATTTAGTCTGAGTGTAAGAAGTGGTTGGATAAAATATTTATGATATAACTCTACAAAAAAAGAGCAAGTAGAGACAACCGAATGTAGGCTGTTGTAAACATGGCAACTTTTTTCCTTCTAGAGTTAAATCTCATAAGATGAGCAAATTTGTCTTCATCATTAAGAGTTGCCAAGAACTAAACATCAACATCAATCAAAAGCTGATTCCAAAAGGAGACACACTGCACTGTCTACCACACAGCTGCATTGATTCTACTGAAAGTATCTTCCTTGGCAGGGATTCCAAATATGGCATTCCAAATGAGTGTGGTAGCATTTATGGCAAGAAAAAAACCCTGGAAATAAGAACTATGACACAAGCTATCTTTTGAAACATCCTACTGTCTAGATAGCACAAAATTTGTAGTTAATATCACCTTCCCCTTTTCTCAAAACTTCTCTTTACTTCTATAATGCTCATTCCATTTTTTTCCATGTATCCTTACCACCACGCATCCAACCCAATGAAACCCATGCTTCTTAAGATCAATAAGTAAGGCCCTGCCTTACTGGTCATTTTAGTCTATAAGAAAGTGAAGCCAGCTTGCTGCATTACTGAGATTCCAGACACATGTAGTTCTGATTAGGTGTTTCCAGGTACCCTTCTCACATAATTAGTGAAGCTGCAATGGGATTAGGATATGCCACTCTGATTGCATCTAGGCATGTACAGAGAGTCAGGGCAGATCAGCCTAAGAGTGCACAAAGGGCAATAGAATGCAAGCTTCTTTCCCTCTTAATGAGCCTTTGCAGATTGATGGATGATCTCCAATTGGCAATGGACAGAGGAAATGTGACTCTGTTGGTCCTTTTGGATCTCTCTGCGGCTTTCAATACTATTGACCATAGCATCCTTCTGGAACGTCTGAGGGAGTTGGGGGTGGGAGGCACTGTTTTACAGTGGTTCCTCTTCTACCTCTCGGACAGATTCCAGATGGTGTTGACTGGAGACCGTTGCTCTTCAAAATCTGAGCTTAAGTATAGTGTCCCTCAAGGCTCCGTACTTTCTCCAATGCTTTTTAACATCTACATGAAACTGCTGGGAGAGATCATCAGGGGATTTGGAGCTGGGTGTTACCAGTATGCTGATGACACCCAGATCTACTTCTCCATGTCAACTTCTTCAGGAGCTGGCATATCCTCCCTAAATGCCTGCCTGGAAGCAGTAATGGGCTGGATGAGGGAGAATAAACTGAAGCTGAATACAGATAAGACGCAGTTACTTACTGTGCGGGGTCAGAACTCTAGAGACAATTTTGATCTGCCTGTTCTAGATGGGGTCACACTTCCCCAAAAGGAACATGTTTGCAGTCTGGGAGTACTTCTGGATTCACACCTCTCCCTGGTTTCTCAGGTTGAGGCGGTGGCCAGGGGTGCTTTCTATCAGCTCCAGCTGATACGCCAGCTGCGCCCATTTCTTGAGATCAATGACCTCAAAACAGTGGTACATCTGCTGGTAACCTCCAGACTTGACTTTTGTAATGCGCTCCACGTGGGGCTGTCTACAGCTATGTTCTGAAGTTTAAGGTACCAGGAAAGTACCTTGCACCAATTGAGTTGATTTCCCTCACTTTAGTCAAAATATAGTCATGAAGAGTGGTTATTACTACATTTCAAAGCAAACCTGGCAACATTGGGCTGGGTTATGTTAATGCTGGTAATCCAAGGCTAATCTTGTGGAGCATTGGGATCCGCGCAGATGGCACTCCTGCCCAGCCTAACCCCACTCCTAAGCTTGGCTTTTAGCCGAGGTTAAGAGAACAAGCACTCCCTTATCCTGGCTGTGGGATCGTGTGTTCCCAGCCACAGAGATGGGCACCTAGAGCGCCCTTCTAACGGAATCCCATCAATGCACCAGGCTCATGGAGCAGTGTATTGTGGGATGATGCATCCCAGCCTCTGGAGCTCCATGCTGCCTGGTGCAGTGCGGATTGTCTGGGAGCATGGTCCGCGCTCCCAGCAGGATTTCTTTGATCATCCAGGAGTGGGTGAGAATGATTTCTGTGATCATCTGGGAGATGGAGCAGCCTTCCTCCCCCTTGCCTGTCATGTAAATGGCCCCATTGACTGTAAGGCTGGTCTCATGAGCAGCCAAGCCCAGGCTTGGGCAGGTTGCAGAGCCATGTGATGCAGGAGAGCACAGATAGGTCGGCCCGGCAGGTACAGCTTGCTTCATGTGGTGGTGGAGGCAGTGAGAAGTTAGCAGTTAGCTAACTAACTTGACTCAGTTATCAGCTACTACTGCTGAATAAAAAGGCACCTTTTAAAGTGGTGAATCTCTTCTATTTATCATGGGGAGAGCAACTGGCCCTATCCAACCCCAGCACAGCATTCCTTCAGGGGCTGATGCTGGTGTTACCTTGTATTGCTTTTTAGATTGCGAGCCCTTTAGGGAAAAGAAAGCATCTTATTTTTTATTTTTCTTTGAAAACCGCTGTAAAACCTTCTGTTGAAAAGCCATATATAAATGTCATAGAGAACAGCAAGCGAGTGGGAGACCATGCATGCACCACTGCACCAGCATGCAAAGAGGCTCAGTAGGTAAGTGGTCATCCTGCCTCGAGGCAAGTGGTGAAGTTGCTGGCCTCGCTAGGGAGAGCAGGCTGGGTGACCCATGGGGGAGGAAGACAGAGGATTGTGGGTAACCAGGAGATGCATGTAAGGTTAAGAAGCAGGGGCCTTGAGAACTCTGCACCTAGACAGCAGACTAAGCAGACCTACAGCTCACCTGGTCATCAGCTTCACAGTGGTGAGCTGCATTTATTCTTAAATTATCCAATTATTATCAAAATATGCATATATAATACCAATAAACCTATGCAAGTTTTATGCAAAGTGGAGACTTTAGGGGGACTTTTTTTGGTGAAAAGTGTCCTCTATTTCCACTTTTTTGATGATGGATATCAACTGTTTAGAACATCTGGACCTGGACCCTAGGCTGCATTGGTCTTCAACAATGACGAAAGGTGGGTTGGATTGTGCTCCCATTTCCTTTCCTTTCCTTTTTTTTTTTTTTTTTGTTTAGGACTTTTTAAGAGGAGAAGATAGACAGAGAGGCTTTTGGGAAGCAAAGGCACCTTCTACTCCTTCTGCCAGGAATCCTGTGAAAGAACGGTCTTAGTTTGTGACTTGCCATGGAGATAAATAGGTCTGTTGGTGGTGGTGTAAACTGCTTCTAGATTTCTGAGTCTCCATTCTGAAGCAGGTTCTAGATGCCTAGCCACCAGGTTAGAGAGATCAGTACACGTTGAAGTAGGTGGACAATTATGTGCTCTTGATGGGTGCTGTACCATGGTGAGGGAGGAGTCGCTACTGAGGCTCCACCCTCCCCTCCAGTGAAACCATCTGGCACCTGGTCCCAGAGAACAATGTCTATATGGACCACCATCAGGACCAGGAAGTGGGCCAGGTCCAGCATGTTTGTTAGTTGTGAAGAAATTCTAAACCAAATACATAGAATCCCTTGAGTCCAAGATGGAGAGCACTGAATAGAAGGCAAGATTGGCAATTTAATGTAACTAGAAAGTTCAGTTTGGAAGAGGCAAGTGAAGGTCAGGTCAAATAGAAGTTCTAAGAGAGTGGATGTTGAGAGTTGGCAGGACTGCACGGACTCCAGTGGCCTAATTTTTGCCTAATTAAAAGAAGCCATTTTATGGGAGAAGTAAAGTGCTATGGCACACCCTCCATAACCAACAGAGAATATCACACTGGCCTCGTATAAAATAGGGGGAAGTATTTCCCCCCCTGAAAAGTCTGCATTAGCCTTTTCTCCCTCAACTTAGATTCCCAAATGTTGGACATTGATTTTATTGCTATTCTGAAGTCTGCTCTACAAGATGATAGCCTGATTATCCCTAAGAACAGTACTCCATTGTTTGTACCACAGAGACAAAAATAAAGACTGAGTAATTTTTCCATTTTTAAAAAAGAACTTTAAAAAACAAATCCTTCTATATTAAGCACTTGATACAAATTACTAAGAAATGCATCAGATGTACACGTCTTTTCAGAATTCATTTTTAATGCAGCATATATACCCAGGAACTTCTCTGAGCTAGAAAAAACCCTCTAAGGTAGGGATGTGCTCGAAGTGTTTCGGCACCTCTATTTCGAGGTGCTGAGATCCTTCAAGCTGCCCCAGCCAAATCATTTCAACAGAAGCAAGAAGGTCACTTTAACAGGAAGAAGGAAGGTCTTGCCTACCCCTCCATGACACCCCCACATGGTGCTGTTTATATTAAGCACCATCTCAGTTCGGAAAAACCATGTTGCCCAGCTGATCTTACTTGGGAACAGGAAGTTCCCAGTTTCCAGCAGCCTGCGGGCAGTGTCGGGAAGGAAATGGTGTATGAGCATGTGTGGACGCCATCTTGAGTGTCTACCAATGGCTCCTAGCCAGAGGGCTATAGGCCACCTCCAGCCTCAAAAGGTAGGATGCCTCTGAATATCACTTGCAGGGGAGTAACAGCAAGAGAGAGGGCATGCCCTCAACTTCTGCCTGTGGCTTCCAGCGGCATATGGTGGGCCACTGTGCGAAACAGGATGCTGGACTGGATGGGCCTTGGGCCTGATCCAGCAGGGCTGTTCTTATGAGTGTCATTATGGTGTTGATGACCACTCAAGATGGCATCCACACATGCTCAGATGCCATTTTCTTCTCGACGCTGCCCACAGGATGCTGGGAACAGGGAACTTCCTGTTCCCAAGCAAGATGCAGCTGGGCAGCATGTTTTCAAAGCAGAGAGCCAGGCTGCTTAATACAAACAGTGATGTGCTGAGGCGTTGCAGGGTGGCAGAAGAGCAGCGGAGGGGCAGATAAGACCTGCCTTCCTCCTGCTAAAGAAGCACCCTCCGCCCCCCTCCCAGATGTGCATGAAATGCTTTGTGCACATCCCTCTTTAAAGGATTTACCCCGATGAACTGGGGTAGGGGGTCCAAATGCACACAATATTTTAACTGTCTCCAATCATGAATTCAGACTGATTTTACTTCCAGCTCTGAACTGTTCAGGATCATCACGGAACCTTGGAATCATTAGGCAGTAAGGAACCATATGACCATCCAATTCATAATGGGACTTCTATCCTGTATTTTCTATTCTGATGTTCCAGAAAATGAAGAGTCTTGCTAATATGCAAGTAACTACTAGCTTGGAATCAGTCCCATCTTCTGACTGATGGCAAAGCATATTCTTGGTCCAGGAAAAAAGATATAGCAAGGATTTGAAAAAGGTTACAGGAAGCAGCTGAAGCAGAGCTGGACAGGGTTGTATAACCACAAACTGAGAGTTGTACCACAAGATCTAAAGAATTGAATAGATCCAGTTGTTTCTGTACTACATTGCTTTACAAGAAAATAATAACGAACCCTTCATGATACAAGAACACATTTCCTCTTGAAACTAATTTCTGAATCTCCTTCCTGAAATATCAAAGAATGCAATACCCTGATTTTTTTTAAAAAAGAACTAGTGTCGTAATGTCCAGTGCACTGTGAAATGAACTAAGGAATCAAGCATGTAGAAAATGATTTAAATTCCAACCCTTTCAGAATGGTGTCGAAGTCACCCTGGAGGTTCAACCTTGTCGATTCCAACCATTCCTTTGGGGCTAATGGGTCTAGCTTTGGCCTGACAGGCCATCTGTCTTACTGAATCTATTTCTGTCCTGTGAGCAAGCAGTTCCATTGGCCTGTGCTTGACATTTGGTGTAAAAATGCTGTGGGGTTTTTTAAAAAAATGTTTAAAAAAATTGTCATCCAGCATTAATTGCTTCTACCATTTCCATTTCTCAGAGATAAGGCAGCATTTTTTTAAAATCTCATTGATTACTCCAGTGAGAGGAATGGAGAAGGAGATATGCAAAAATTACCTTCAGTTGCTGATGTGGATTCTTCTTTTTATTTGTAGCATTAGACTTGTAATGATTGCAATTCAATAAATCTCAATACATCTAAAAATACTGCAGAAGAACATTGATTTCTTGGATGGCGGCAAAACAGAAGCTTCTTCTAACAAGCAGTAATTTAGCTTGCATGAAGACTAGATATGTGAAAATGAAAAAGTGGTAGAAAAGCAGGAAATGTAAATGTTGGCCAGAAAGCTTCCATCTCTTATTGGGTATTGAAGGGGCAGTTTTATTGTCTGATATTTGCTAAGTGATTGATTGATTGAGGATTGATTAAGTGCTGTCAAGTCAGTGTCGACTCTTTGAGACCACATAGATAGATTCTCTCCAGGACGATCTGTCTTCAACTCGCCCTTTAACGATCTGTCTTTAACTCGCCCTTCTCAGTGGTGCATTCATTCAGCGGCATAACTATAATAGGGCAAGGGGAGACAGTTGTCTGGGGGCCCACTGCCTTGGGGGGGGGCCCAGAGGCAAGTCACATGACCGACTCCCCCAGCCGTGCCCGTGCTGGGGCTTCCTTCAGTTGTATTCATCCTCCAAAACTGATGTGAGTGTTAAGACCTGGAGCTACCAGAACAGCATGTATTTCCCTAGTACCATTAAATGACTTGCATCATGTACAATTTACAAAACCTTTTAAAATAATTTAGGATGATGTTCTATTGTGGCACATCGGCTATAGATAGATAGATAGATAGATAGATAGATAGATAGATAGACAGATAGATAGAAAATTTTACTATGCTTTTTGTTACCACTATTCAGCCTCATTTAAGATTTCTTTACTTCATGAGCTGAACTTCAGTGAGGGGGGACATTTTAAAATCTTGTCTCTGAGCCCACTACAACCTTGCTACGCCCCTACATTCATTGTTGGAGTAATTGAGTCCATCCACCTTGCTGCTGGTCATCTTCTTCTTCTCTTTTCTTCATCTTTCCCCAGCATTATGGACTTCTCAAGGGAGCTGGGTTTTCGCATAATGTTTCCAAAGTAGGATAGTTTGAGCCTGTTCATTTGCGCCTTGAGTGAAAATTCTGGATTGATTTGTTCTATGATCCATTTGTTTGTTTTCCTAGCTGTCCATGGTATCCTCAAAAGTCTTCTCCAGCACCAAAGTTCAAAAGCCGCAATACTTTTTCTATCTTGCTTCTTCAAAGTCCAGCTTTTGCATCCATAGAGTGTCACGTGGAAAACCATCATCCGAGCAATTCTAATCTTTGTAGGTATAGATACGTCACGGCATCTAATTATCCTTTCCAAGGCCTTTGCAACCCTACCAAGTGCTAGTCTGTGGCATATTTTTTGACTGCTGGATCCTTTGCTGTTGATGGTCAATCCTAAAAGGCAGAAGCTATCCATCACTTCAGTGTTTTCATTATCAATTATGAGGCTAGTTGCTGTACCTGTTGTCATTAGTTTAGTCTTCTTGACATTTAGTTGTAGTCCATTTTTTCACTGTGCTCCTTGACTTTCATTACTAGAGCTTGCAGATCATCCACATTTCTCAGCTATCAGAGTGGTGTCATCAGCGTAGCGTATTGATGTTTCTTCCTCCAACTTTAAAACCATGCTCATCTTCTTCCAATCTAGCTTCTCTCAGTATATGTTCAGCATATAAACTGAATAAATATGGAGAAAGTATACAGCCTTGTCTTACTTCTTTGCCGATCTGGAACCAGGCTTACTCCTTTGCCGATCTGGTACCAGTCTTTGCCGATCTGGAACCAGTCAACATAAATGAGAAACTGTAAATTTAAAGGTGAAACTCTAAACTGTGGCTTAGATTTTACAATATTCACATTGTATTGAAGTCCACATGTCATCTAAACTTTTAATCTAGGCTCAAATAATACAACTATCCAGGGAAGTATCCAGGGAACTATCCAGATGCAGCCTATCCAGGGAAGCAACCTAAAAACATAAAAAGAGCCTTCCTGGACCAGGCCCAATGTTTATCAAGTCCAGCATCTTCTTTCTCACAATAGTCCACCAGATGATGAAGGTGATGTCCCCTAACCTGCATACTACCTCTGAACCTGGGCTACACCCAGACAAAATAGACACTCCAAATGTATGTCGGGAGAAGGCGATTTTGCTCCACAGTGAGCACACTTTTGGAACTCAGTTGTGCCTGGCATATGAAAGAAAGGCTGGCCTTACAGGTCTAGTGCACCGTCCCATCTGGGAGCCGGAACGTGGGGGCGGGGGCTGAAGAAAAACAAACTCGCTAAGAAAAACCAAAAACTATCCCAGAAATTAAAATTTAACCAGAGAAAGGAAGGGGAGCAGGAGTAAGAAGAAATGAATAGATAGAGAATCTAAATAACTTCTCTCCTACTCACAGTTCAAACATGGGCATAACAACGCTGGAGTGAGCCCAGAGACAAAATTTTAAAATGGGCCCCTCGCTTCACATGTGACTTGCCTCTGGGGGGCCCCTCGAGGCATGGGAGCCCCCAGGCAGCCGCCTCCCCTTGCCTAATAGTAGTTAGGCCCCTGCAAAAAAAGCTGTCGTTTCGTTATAACGAAACTGTCGTGCGGATAATGAAAGACTGAGGGGATGACGAGATGCACAGATGCATATACCTGTAGCAGCTGGGAGCAGGGCTCCCACCAAAAAGCAGGAGATGAAGCTTGGAAGAATCTGATGTGGGCTCCGGGCGTGCGCGAAGCCCATAGGTATAAGATACCATGTTGAAGAACTGGGCTATCAAAGCCAAGCCCGGTCTTGCCCATGAATGAGAACCTCCGGGATCATGCCTGATCCTGCAAACCCACCAAGCCAGCCACCCTCTTAAATGGGATTAAGGGAGCTAGCACTCCCTTAGCCCCCTTTTTAAAATTATGTGCCCGCCCCGCCTGTTTGCATCAGGGGGATCCCCATAACACACCGAGCACACATTATAGGAGCGACGTGTCCCAAGGAGGCAGCTGCACGTCTGGGTACACAATCTCCACACCCAGACCAACAGCGAGGATCATCTGCAGGGGGAGTAAGCTTTTTGAGGCCCCGTCAAACTCTTTCTCATGAATCATGAGAAAAGGCTGATAATCTACTAAATTTAATGTTGAAAATGCTTTATTTTCAACCAATGTGAAAGCATAATTACATACAGCAAGTCTTTAGGACAGGGAAAAAAACCAAGGGGGAAAAAAAACATCAAATATCTACAGCCACTCATTTGCCAAGATGCACAGGGCACACATCTCTTTGCCAAGCTTAAGTATTCAACTGCCAGAAGCTGATGGAGACTAGTGCAGTATCCCTGTACTGTTATTCCCTCCCAAGCCTTCCAAGCAGGCTATCAGAGTGGTGAATCATTCATTTGATTTGTAAAGATGCTCTTATGCTTGCATTGCTAATTGCTTTTTTTTTTTTTTACAGAAATATATGAATGTCAAAGCTTTTTTCTATTTTCAGTGCAACAGATTGTCCAAATAACTGTAGATTGCAAAATCAAGATCCAAAATGTTCAGCCCTGCAACTGGATGCACAAAAGATAAATTAGCCAAAATTGCCTCTTCACAGATTCAGTAAGCTTTCTTCTGAAACCATATGGATAGCATATATTTAATTTAAATGGCTTTATATATACATAAAAAGCTATTGCTAAATGGTTCTCCCTCAAAGTTATTTTTACACAAGTGTGTTTAGGATGTATCACAGTCTCTCTAAACAGTTTTAGGGGATTTAAAAAAATGTGTTATCAGAATAAGGTGGTGTGGGAAAGTGTTTGCAAGCCTGTTAGGACTCAAAATTTTCTCAAGAGATAAACTGATTAACATTAACATTTTAAAGTTAACAGCTTGACTGACAGCTGTAATTAATTCTCAATTCAGGATAAATCAGAATATAGAGATTAGACATACAAAAACAAAAGTGAGAAGTTACCATTTGTGTTCAGAGGGCATTCAATAATTAATCAAAAGTAGGCTCTAAAGAAATAGTCCAGCCTTGAACATGTCTGCAGAAGTTAGTAGCAAATGAATGTTTTTTCTAACATGCCTATGTTAATCATTTGTAGCCTAAAATATTTTTTTAAGCTAGTTTTTACAAAGCTTGTCACCAAGAGATGACTGCTACTTATTGCAGGCAATGATATAGGTTAAATAGAAATCTGCCTTATACCAATTTAGACCAGTGGCCCATCTACTTTAACAATTCCTATACCGGCTGGCAGAGCCCTTCAGGGTTTCAGACAGAGACCTTTCCCGACCCTTCCTGGAGATGCCAGGGACAGAACCTGGGGCCTTCTGAATACAAAGCAAGTGCTCCACACTGAACTAAAGATTCTGCCCCATTAATTAGCTCAGGCTAATCCTAGGATATTTGCTGGCCATAATAAAGCAAATTATTCATGTATTCAAAAGAGCGTGGATTGGAAAGTTGTAAGAATCAGGCTGTTCGCCGCCCAAATGGGTGGCACGGCCAGTTTGCCTAGGCCCCCTTCCAAGAGGAACAAGGTGCAGGTGAAGCCTATTGGCTGGCTGGCCCATGCAGGGGCGTGGCTATGGCCGTGCGGCCGGCATCGGCATCCGACCTCTTTGCAGGGAGCAGGAGTGGACATGGAGGTCGGAGCTGTCTTTGACATGCCTGATCGTGCATGTTTCTAGATACCACACTGTGGGGTGGAGAGCCAATCCCTGCTCTTTATTTAATGTTGCATTTGAAGTTGATAAATAAATCGTGGCCCTTATTTATACCAACACCTTTGTGTCTCATGTCTTCTTGGGGTGTTGGGCACTTTCCTAATGAATCTAAAACTTCAACAGACCTAACTGCTTTTGGATTCCCTTTTTTTCTTCTGATAATGCATAATTACTTCTTTATAGATGCACCTGAAAATAATTTGACCTTGGGAGTGAGTAAATATTTTATATTCACAGAACTGACTTTTGAAAGCAGCAACAAACTCTTCCACGGTTTCCTACTCATTCCACATTCTCCGGTCTCACGAGTGAAAAATTTCCTTCAGGGCTGCGTTGCTTCTTAAACACCATCACTACTTCTAAAAAACTTGTTCCTTCATCCCTCCCATTCACTGTGGAATTCACTCCAGATAGGGCTGGGAAAGGTCTCTGTCTGAAACCCTGGAGAGCTCTGCCAGCCAGTAAAGTAATAGTTAAAGTAGATGGGCCGAGGCTTCCAAATTTGCCTCTGTCAGGAGCAGAGAAATTTTTGTTCATCTTCCAATTAAATTCTCCCTGTTGCTTTAATATAGCTTTCAAATAGCTGCCTGAACCTTTTCCAGGCTTGTGTCACAATTTGTTTGTTATATTTTTTATAAGGAAAATATGTTTGCCTGCAGACAAATATGGTATCCGTAAGCAGCATGTATCAGTTAATGCAATACACAGAGCTGGTGACAGGCTGAGGTCATTCACACAATCAAAAATTGTGTTGCTCCCAAACGCGGGTAGAACACAGTTTTTAATTGTGTAAATGACCTCACTCTGTACATAAACGAAAATGAGATGCAGCATGCAGGCCCTGCCTTCAGCCTTACAAAGCAGAAAAATGAAAATGGACTGGATGGAAAAGGTGGAAGAGAGGTGATATTTACTCTGATAAAGAGGTGAATTCTAACATTCAGTTGGGGACAGGCTGCTCTTCCTTAGCTGGTTTCATATTGGGATGGAGATGGTACAGCCATCCAGTACGCTTAGTCCTGTGGGTGGTGGCAAAGCCCTAACTATCCTGCTCATTGTTACTTAAGTCACAAGGCAACTAGCTGTTGGAACACAGTTCTTTCTGGAACAGATGGGAGAAGCAAAACCCCTGCAGCTGATTATCCTGCCAACAATGACTGAGGCCAGGTTAGTCTTCCTCCAGAGGTGGTATTTTTTCCTGAAAGCAAGGAGGATGAAGCTTGCCAGCGATCTTTGGTTCTCTGACCGGGGTAGAGACCAGAGCATCCTTGCCCTTGCTATTTGGAGTACCAGGTAGAGGAGCTGCTTGCACCTGTATAGGCTCTGAATCTGAACATGAAGTTTATTTCCCTAGGTCCTCATGAAATGTGTGCCTTCCATTTCTTATACAATGTTATAATCTTCATCAAAACTGAACACAGGAGCTAACAGTTTGGACATTACTTTAAGCCATATTCCATGTTGCTTTTTCTGTCATTATACCCGGAATAAACTCAAACAGACATGTTTGTTTGTTTGTTTAGGGTTTGATTTGGACAAGACGCTGGCCATAACATACAATAAGGACACAGTCACAATGAAACAGGTACTGTATTGGGAGTGTGTGTAGGGGGATGATTCAGATAAACAACCTCCTCACATGATTAAGAGATACCTCGAGAGCATCTCAGGATGCCCCTATCATGCATTGCAGCCCAAAGTCTTGTCCAAACTGGCCATTGAGGAAGAGTGCCTCTCAGTACCTTTGAGAACTTATGGTGTATACAGATACAATTTTTTTAAATAAATCAGCTGTATATTTTTGGTGTTTTCCTTGAATGTGTGTGTGCGCTTATATGTGGGGGGGGGATGGGGGTAGTAGGCAAGGGTAGATGTCATGAGCAGAAGAGGGACCATTCACTGTTTTCTATAGGATAGGAAGACTGGAGTGGGATATGTAGATCAATGCTACAGGAAGGATTGGGTTGCGACATTTTCTGCCTTGACCAAAAGGTGAACCACAACAGGCAATAGGCTCCAGAATCTTATCAAGCTTCTGTGCTACCACACACACACACACACACACACACACACACACACACCACTACTTAAGAAAATGAAGAGAAAAGAGTTGTTGGATGCATGTACATTTAAAAGTACAAACATGAATCAAACAGTAAGATTGCCTTCAGGGAGATCTTCTGGATGATAGCACTCCATCTATGGAATTCCTTTTCCAGGGAAGCATGCATAGTGCTCACATTTCTATCATTTTGGGACCAGGAGATCTTATTCTCCCAGGCCTTTTAAGGTTCTATACAAAAGGGCCCGGAAAAGACCGGGGAGAGGCCGGTGGGGGAAAGGAGACGCTTCAGAGGCCCCCGCCTCCTGTGGCCGCACCCCAAAGGCAGCAAAATCACCCCAGCAGTGAGTTCTGGTATGTTTGTTTTTTAAAATTAACTTTTCGAACCCCGGACCAGCTCCAAGCCGGCCCGGGAGTTTCAGCTTGAGGTTGAGCCAAACCAGGCCCATCTCAAGGGTAAACCCTTGAGCCGGCCTGGTTCTCACATCCCTACAGCTCAATGCACCCTTATTTTATAGTATAAATATGACTGACACTTTCAGATCAGATAGAAATACTGCATCTTGCCTCAAATATCTAGATTAGATTTCAGCAGAATCTTCCTGTTTCTGAAAGTTCACAATATGTCTTATATGCTGCTACAGTGCAAATAACTGTGGTGTAAAAGGGGGGAAAGACAGTGCCTACAACAATAGCAAGAGAGCTAAAATAAGACAAAAGCATTCATTTTTTAATGGTCCAGAAAAGGCCTTTGATCACAACTAACCAAAAAGAGGTCCAAGACACAATAATGTGCAATGTGTATGTGGTATATTTTCTGGTCAAAAAGAAAACAACAATAGGATTAGGCAAAAGGAACAGATTAAAAAACGAACACTAAAGAGCTAAACAGTGTAACACTTCCAGCAGGTAAGGACAGTTATGTTAACCACCAAGATTATTATAGATGTCATTACAGGAAGTTTTCAAATTGTAATTGCATCTCATTTTCGTTGTGTTTTATTCAATTTAGTTCATTACCTTAGCTTCTGGTTCACTTGTCAACTGTTTAATTTGGAAAACATCCCATAAAATATTTTACAATTATTGGATCCTACTTAATGCTCCCACTTTCTGGAGAAGGCTTGTATCTGAGGTATTAAGGAAACAGAGTGTGGAAATAAATCCCAAAGATTTCCTCTTCTATTACTTGTGGAACCACACTCCACAATTCCAAGCATCAAGGAGTAAATTACTTCACACGCATGTGGTCCAAAATGAATTGATCATTACTAGAGCCAGTCTGCATTTCTTTTTATAGATGCTCTAATTATTAAACAAGCAAAATTGTAGAATGCTTCGGTATCCCACTAATTCCATGCTGGATTAAAGTTCTTTTAAACTCCACTGATTTTTAATTACACTGCTGATGAGAGTCCCAAATACTTCCAAAGCTAAGCTCTCCAAATAAATTGCTACAGTCCTAAACACCACCTCTCTTTCCACTGTCAACTGGAAGATGCATAAAATGGACACCAGTAACAATTCAGGCACAACCAACAAGTCCCAATCATCTTTAGGAGGGGCCAACAAGATCCATTGCAACTGGTCTTATAAACCAATGAGCCAGCACTGACCTATGGTGCCTCAATAATATAGGATCCAGCATCAATTATTTAGTGGTTATATGTAGTTCAGTCAGTAGCAACTCTCCTGCAGATTCATTCAACCTGCTCAGCTGCAGATACCCTTTTTTAAACTGCCAGATGAACGCCTGCCTTCTTCCACACAAAGCACAGTGCTCCTCACAGAAATAAATGTGAGTGTTCAGGTATATAGTACTTGCACTCCAGATTTCAACTGGTTTACTACCCATTCTATCTTTTTTCACTAAAGTATAATTCCTCTGTAGTCTTCAGATAACCTGCAATGCATTTTAAAGGAACTTTCAATCTTGGTGAAGCTTCCAGGTGGATAAAGATTGCTCATACCTCAGTCAAAAGTGGTAGCAAATCCTAGATTGCCCCTAACCACTTAAGTGGAATAGTGTCTCCAGTGAAAGTGGCTTTTTTCTTTTTGGTGGCCACCCTATTCCCCCCCCCCCACCTACACTGCCCCAGGGCAATGCTACATCTGGTGTCTCGAGGCATTGACGCGAAAATACATATCAAGTGAACAAAAAGGCAAACAAATGGGGTTCTGAAATGGAGAAAAACTCTACAAATTATACACAAAATTAAAGTTAGTAAATTGATAAGTGAATGATTGTGAGTTAAAACGGAAAAAAGGGGGTCCTGACATGAAGTTTTTCTCTTTACATTCCTTGCAAGAACTATAGACCAGTGATTCTCAAACTTGGGTCCTCAGGTGTTATTGGACTTCAACTCCCATAATCCCCAACCAAAGGCCACTGAGGCTGGGGATTATGGGAGTTGAAGTCCAATAACACCTGAGGACCCAAGTTTGAGAATCCCTGCTATAGACTGACATTTCACAAATGTATACAAGAGAAGTACAGTGACCATTCACAAAAGCAGTAATTGGCAATACTGTAGTACCCATTTCCCAGCTTTGCTAATTTAATTCTTTCACCTATAGTGGGAGAGAAAACCTTAGCCCTGACTGGGTTTTGAATGAATTCAACCAGTATTACTGATAAATTCTTGTTTAGCAATTTTATGCGGGCATTCCCTTTGAAACTTTTTGTTGTTGTTGGCAGAATGGTGATTTTCAGGTCATATTATTCAGAATTCCTGAATATAGTAACTGGACAGCAATGTTGACCTTGTGTAGTAAACAACATTTGGAGACTCAGAATGGAAATTCATCTGTTGCCTGTCATCACATCATGTGTCAGCTGCATGATGCCCTAAGCAACATGCATGCCTTTAGCTTGTTACTAATTTTAGTTTGATTTATTCATCTTAGCTCATTTCTTTTGTTCCTGGGTCACTTCATTTATTTGCAGTGACTTAAAAAAAATAACAGAGAAGTAAAAATAAATGAATGCTTGCAAGCCTTGGTAGTAGCTAACATGATTCACCATAGCCAGTCATTTGTTACAAGGTTGTTTTAATTAGCTTACAACATTCAAGGCCAGCTTTGCAACATACAAAGTGCACTTGTCACAGAGCACATTTAGCTAAGAAGTAGATAAAGGCAAAGTAGATAAGGTGATAATTTTTCCAACATTTGCAGGCAAGCTCTATTGAATATTTCACTGAGTATGTCTCCATGGAAGCATAATGAAAAACAATACCAACATCATAAAGGGATCTGCAGTCACATGTCTATAGTTTTTATTAAGCAATTGGCATACAGTAAAGATTATGAAGGTTTTTAAACTACAAGAGAATTTCCCATTAATCAGCCATGAATTTTTTGTTTGAAGTGACCAGCACAGAAAAGTGCATCAGATCCTAACTGGCACCTTCTTAGTTACTTTATGATTCATCTTACTGAGTTCAGCATGATTTCACTTATGCAAAACTCCTCACCATTCATTATAAAAATTGGGGGCATTGTACTTGCATACGGTATCCCAAGACTGTTCTGAAGACACATCCAGTCCATGGTTAAAGCATTTGGCTGTGGAGACAAGTGCTTTACTTGAGGTCAGATTAATTCTCTGATTGGAATTAAAGGGAGATCTACTCATAGGTATGAGCAGACAAACACGGTACTCATGGACAGCAGCAGGGGTTGCTACGGACCAGGTCAGTGTCGGGACTGGGGTCCAGAGCCCGCTGTCGGGAGGCACTGTACACAAGTACAGCATCCTCATTTTTTATAACATCTAAAGAAGGCTGTTGCCTCTCAGTAAGTACTAGCACAAAGCAATAGGCACGTAGGTGCCAATTTTATTTAAATGTGGCTATTTGTTCCGAACATGCAAACTTACAAACTACCATATTGTCTATGTTATTGAAATGTTGCTGTATTTTTCCACAAAATGTCCAGTACTTCACTTTGGGTGCCACTTCCTTAGGATCATTTTTATATTATCTATATGTATTTGTTTTCTTGTATTTCTTAAAAATAGAGAGAAGAACCAGAAAATTACAAGGAAAACTGATAGCTCAGATACAGAAAACAACAAAAATGGTTTTTTTTAATATAAAAGGAACATTAACTGATGAAAATGAGATTTTGAGTTTTACATTTTACAGTGGCGTGGAATAAATTATACACAGTGCTTTTAATTTAAAATATAACTTTCACCATCCACAATACCTCCCACCCACATTGCTCTTTAAAATGCTCTTTATGTCTTCATACACATGCTATACTTTAAGGTTGTTCACACAACCATTTTCTGTAGGTGGGGAGGGCGTGTGGGAAGGCAAAAATCGAGCTTACCTCCCACTCCAGACGATTCCAGCCGATGTGTGGGACAAGCTGCTTGTGCATCCACATGATCCAGGATGCTCTTGGAAGCACAGATCTCTGGAGGCCAGGGAAATTAGTCCCAGCCTCCAGAAATTCCTAAATGCACTGCACAAGCAGCATGGTGCATTTAGAGATTCCCCAGTGAGTTGGATGCTCTAGGTGCCTGGCTCTGTGTCTGCTCAGGCTGCATGAAGCCCGAGCAAACACGTGACCCCAAACCTGGGGTAAAGGGCATGCTCATGCCCTTTAACCCAGATTAACGCCTAGGGTGAATTCCCAGGCTTATGGGGAGGCAGCACCAGGATCAGCCACTATTCGTGCAGCCAAAGCCAGGAAGGGTTTGGCTGCTCGTGTCAACCGCTTTATTGTGTTAGTAACTGCACTTCTGTTTCAAATACGGAGTTCTGCAAGAGCTGTGAAACTGTTCATGGTGGGTTCAAGCTGAAAACCAGACCCACAGCATTAAG
This sequence comes from Hemicordylus capensis, assembly GCF_027244095.1. Taxonomy (NCBI): domain Eukaryota; kingdom Metazoa; phylum Chordata; class Lepidosauria; order Squamata; family Cordylidae; genus Hemicordylus; species Hemicordylus capensis. The sequence goes on along the minus strand of NC_069658.1, from coordinate 375,917,863 downwards.
ATTCTAATGGACACTGAATGGTCCCACAATCCTAATGCCAGTGCAGCCAAATTATTTTTATTGTATTAACTATTTAATAATAATTTGACTATTGACTATTTAATTATATATATTGGTATCCTTTTCTGCTCACTGAGCACTCAGACCAGCTTATAGCAATAAAAATATGACACAATAATAGCAACAATAACAAACAATAAGAGCTGGTGTAGTGCAGGGCTAAGAGACTTCGTTGCAGATCAGGACTTCTTCAGTTCAAATCTTGCCTCTACCATGAACTCGCTAGGTGACTCAACAAGGATTTCAGCTCCAGGATCCCAGCTGAAATCTGGGAATAATATCGCTTACTTACTTTACAAAGTTATTGTAAGGATTACATCAAGATAACGTTCCTTTGCACACTCAAAAAGCACTATACAAATGATAAGTACTATTAACAAAATACAGCTGAAGTTAATTCACACTTGTCTGGCCGCCCTGCCCACAACCCCAGCTTATCCTGAGCCAGGAAGAGGAGACGCAGATATGGAGGAGCCAGGCAGCAGCCCAGACAGAGCCGGCATCGGCCCCAAGCCAGGGAGAGACAATATGGGTGCTTGAACTCCAGCAGGCAGCCCGACAGGCTGAACGGCATCCGCTGATGACAATGGCAGAGCGAACCATCAGAGAGGTGCTGGAGCCACATGGAAAGCAAGGCTGGGTGTGGAAGAAGAGGAGGTAGGGGATGGAAGGAAGGGTGGGGCTGGGGTGCTCAGCCTGTGAAGCCACTTTAAAAGGACCCAGCCAGAAGGGCTGTGGTCTCCTGGTGAGGAGCCAGACCCAGGACATTTGGGGCAAAGAATCCTGCTGCCAAGGAGGATGACTCAGGTGCTGTCACCCCCCTCCCCTTACTCTGAGCCTGAGTCTTTGGCGCTTCTGCTAACCCCTTAGAGGGTCCCGGAGTATCCACAGGCAGATAATACCTGCATCAGAAATGTTCTGCTAAACACCACACAAAACTTGGTACAATGAAGAGGATAAATCAAAAGATAATAATAAGAATACCAGTAACAGGAAGTTTCACAGAAAGAGAAAAGAAGCTTTGCCGAGAAACTTGGATGAAGGGTAGTAATCTAAAAATGCTGGGATGTAGTGCAAGTAGATGTAACCATTTCTACTAAGAATTTTGCCATATATGTAAATAAAATCATACATGTTTATCCTCATCTGTACAACGTGCACACTACTTAATTTCAATGTCTCACTGTGAAAACAAACACATAAAAGTAGTTTTTTGAACATTTAAATCCTGCATAAGTAGTATAATGGTAGCAAACTAGGAACTACATTCTCAAAAAAGGCTGCTGATGTTAGTGTCTGCATGATAATATCTTTTAGGGAAATTAAAGCCAGTGAATTTAATGTTTACAAGCTTATGGTTTGGCTAAGAGTCCCACTGCACCTGGGGTCTGAAAGAGTGAAGTAGAACTAGGAACAAGATAGTTTGACTTCTCCAGATCAATGGGCTATGAATTTGATACCCAGGTCTACTTTAGATATGGGAATTAAACTTATACAATATAAAATATTACTGAGAGCTTATTGGACCCTAAATATCAAAGATTTTGGGAATGTCAGTTCTCAGGAACTAATATGACACATCTTTTCTGGTCTTGGAAAGTCATCCAACACTTCTGGATAGAAGTTATGAAGAGAATATGTTGAGTTCTTCTTGTTCCCTACAATTTTATGTTACTTTATATGTTGTGGGAATTATGCCACAAAAAGGTTGGTTGAAGGACAAGTTAATAGGTTGGGTGCATAGAGCTTTCCTTGTAGCTAAATGATTAGTGTTTCGGCACTGGAAAAGAGTAATGGATCCAGATGTTGAAGAGTGATCTATAGTATTAGAAATCTTAGCAACCAAGGAGAACTTGGTTCTTGTTGTGACTTTAAAAAAAATTAAACTGGTGGCCAAATTCACAAATATATGTACTGAACTTCTGAATCTGTTTGCAACTTAATGTTGGTTACTAAGATTAATTTGTATGCCATTACTCCACCCTCCATTTTATTTTTATTTTTGGGGTGTGGGGTGCAGATATTGAAGGATATTGTGAGTGGTACATGGATTTGGGACATTGTACATTTGTGCTAATAATGCAATAATTTTTTAAAAATTCAATTTCTGAAGAATGTATTCAATTCTCTCTCTCTAACTATTATTGGTATCATTTCCCTGTCTAGTCTACTGATTATTATGCTACAAGATGTGTTTGCCTGAACACTTAAAAGTAGATTGGAAGATTCCAAGAGCTGTAAAATGCTAGTGAATGTTCTTGAAACTCGCAAAGAACAAATGAAAGGAACATGACAGACGGGAAAGCCTAAGATTTGGAATGTGAATTACCAAAGTACATTTAGACGTGAGACACACTCTTGTATACGTTTCCCCTGACTTTTTCTTGTTCTTTCTCAAACCAAAATCCGAGAGCTTTAAAAAGCATATTTAAGTGGCAAGAAGGAAGATGTTTAAACCTTCTGTTTAGTTTTTCAGCTATTCATGGCCACCTCCATTAGCTGCTTTTCTCCCCATATTGAATCTTTTTCTCCCCATATTGAATCTTGCACAAGGAGAAAAGCCAGCTGAGGGAAGGGGCAAAAAACATCAGAAGAGAAACAGTTCAGCAGTATCTTCCCTTGTCATTTCTCAACTTACACATGTAGCCTTCTTAGGCTGCTTTTGGTTTTCCATTAGTACAGGGGGTTCCCAACCTTTCTTTGTTTTTAACCAGGTGTGCCCCTTCTTCTGTCACAAACCTTAAATTCAGGTACTCCTCAAAGATTTTTAGTGTGTCCATCTGTATGCACACACAAATTTATATGTTATAGTTATGAGATAAGGCTACTCCAGTCACTGACTTGCATCCAGTTAGACAAGAGTACTTGCCCCATTAATTTCAATGGAAGTATTCAAGGCTAATTTTCTGAAGCCTGACAGTCAGGCTTCATAAGGGAAGAGTACATTGAGCATCACCACAAAACCAGCCAATCGGGTGCAGTGGAGAAAGGTCTTCCCCTTTCCCTTCTGCACTGCAGCAGACACATCATTGAGGATGCATCAGTTTTAGGTAAGCGATTCTCAGACAGGGAACAAATGGCATGGCTGCATCGTGGGGAAGCAGGAGGGCTCCGAATACTGTCTGAGAGTCCTTCAAGTACCCCTAGGGATATTGGTACCTCCTATTTGGAAACCCTGCATAGTAGGGACTATATGACATATCTAGTTTGTGCTAGGGATGTGCATGAAATGGATTTTGCATTCTGTTTCAATCTCCAAATGAAACACAGATGGCCAAAATATTTTGTCGAAACAGCTGCCAACCCCAGCTGTTTCAACAGAATAGACTTGAATCGTTTCTAATGTTTCGACCATAGAAACAATGGGGAAACTCAAAACACCCCATTGTTCCCCATGGGTAGGTCCTAGGGGCACCAAAGTGGGTTGGGTGGTAGGGCATGATGGCTGCTAACACCCAACCCACAAAAGCAATGGGCAAGCTGGCCATTTTTAGCAAATTCTTAACCTTTTCCCCAAACCGCCATAGGATCCTAGGCTAAAGGTTAAAAATTTGTTTAAAATTGCCCGCTTGCCCATTGTTTCCCCATTGCTCCCTATGGCTGGAACAAGTTGCACTCAGTCAGTCTTTATTTTGGTCTTTGACCAATATCAGAATATCTGAAACAAATGTATAATTTAAACACAACCATATTAATAGCATATCTGTACACTGGTTCTTACCATTAATGAGCAGAGTACGTCAAACTTGTATTACAGAACATCAGAATTTTGCAACTGCACATGTAAAATTGATGAATCTGTGTCTATTGGCAAATATTGGACATAAAATTCAATGTCCAACTTTATGTCCAATATTTTGGACAACTATTGTCCAATATATTGACCGTACTGACAAGTTTTGTAAAACAGTCAATTAATCTTCACCTAAGACCTATATAAAAGATACACCTCAGGAGCACATGTGCAACTGACTCGATATCATCTGAGTTACAGGGACAATATCTCTGCTCAATCAGAATTCTACTACATCTACCAGATAATAAATGTGAGGGGAGGGCATTCATATGTGCCCTTAAAAAGGCCCACCTATGTCTAGGGAAGGTAAGGAGGAATAGATAATTTAATGGGTAAGTTTTCATCTCACCACTAAGCAGGCAAAATGCCCTAGATGTCAACAGATCATTCTGAAACTCAATACCCAAAATCCTTCGTTTAATAAGTTCTTTGAGCCTGTCCAATCCCACAGAGAACACTGCTTCTGGTGAAAGACCGTCGGTACGGAGTTTCCTTACACAGTTCTCCCACCAACTTGAGCAGTGCCTATCTGATAGCTGCACTCATAGAGTGCAATGCATTTTTCAAACCTGCCTTGAAAAACACTGCAGAAACACAGTAAGAGAATCTGTCCCTCCCAACACAGAACACATATTTCAAACACAGTCCAAATGGCCTAAAAGGAATCACTGACCCAGAATCCACTGCCAGCCACAGTAACATCATTAATACAAGTTGCTCTCACACATGCACAACTATGATTCCTAGCATTGCAACAACTGCCACAGCAGCACTCTTAGCAGCAAACATAGTCAAAAGCCCAAGTAGAGCAACTTCAGCCACATTTTGACTTGAGTTCAACACCTTGCAATGTAGACTGAGAGTAGACCAGAGCAGTGAGTGAAGCACAAGTTATTCTTAAGGCCTGACACGGAGCTCAACACAGCAATCACCAAGAAATATTACACAGAGCTGCCACTGTCCATTTCTCATCACAACACTATCTGACAAAACAAACCACAACTCAAGGAAGGAAGGCACCCAAGTTCTGCCTTTGTCAATCTGAGATCCAGCAAAACCAGATATAGCAGCAAGCACAGGATATTATACTCAGCACTGAGAAATGAAAACCACAAACTCAAACCTACCTTCCTCCCCTCCTGATGTATCCTCTTTGAGAGAGGCACAAGGGCTCTCTCTGTCACACAGCCCCTTGGAATACATTTTGAAATTCCCTCCAAAGGTTTTCCCCCTCCCTCCCCCAGCCAATGGGAGCACAGTTGGCTATGATAACAAGCCAACCAATAAGCAAACCAATCAGAAGGCAGTGCCAGAAAACCAACCAGCAAGGGAAAAACAGGCCTCCAAGACGGCACTTAAAATGTTTTGATCAAAACGGGGTTGTTCTGCACTGAACTCGAAACAGTCCCTTTTACAGGGTGTTCTGTTTTGAGTGCCAAACACACAAAATGACCTGTTTCGACCCTGTTCCCTGCTCTGAAACGGTGGGATTCGTTAAACAATTTAAGATGGGTAAGGCTCCAGGATCTGATTTTATTACAGTTGAGGCCATTCACCCTAACTTGGACTGGTGGGCTCCTATATTAGCCTCCCTATTTATTTGCATTGATTCCACTGCCAATGTCCCTAACGACTGGGGTGTCACTATAATTCTACCCATTTATAAGAAAGGCAAAAAAGATTATCCAGGAAATTACTGACTGATCAGTCTCTTGAATATTATAAGCAAATTATACGCCAAACACCTTCTTGTCAAATTTTTAGATTGGCTCGATCTCAACAACATTCTGGCGCCTGAGCAGGCAGACTTCCGAGAGGGTCGCTCTCCAATTGAGCAAGCCTTTATTTTACATCATTTAGCTGGAAAATATATGCACGGCTCAAAGTCTACCCTTTATGCTGTTTTTATCTGTCTTAAAAGCAGCATTCGATCTTATCTCTAGGGACCGGCTCTGGTTAAAATTGAGGGATTCCTCTATAGACTAACGTCTACTGCTTTTAATCTATAAACTCCATGTAGACACCCATTTGAGGGTTCGTTGCAGTGCTAGAGGACACTTGTCAGCTGAAATGCTCACTCAAAGAGACATTAGACAAGGGTGCATTTTGGCCCTGTTTTTATTCAACTATTACATTAACTCCCTGGTTTCCCACTGAAATGATCCTGATCCACATCAGCCTAAATTGGCGAATAGACACCTCTCGATTCGTCTTGCGGATGATATGGTTTTGCTGTCACAAACTCCAATTGGGATGAGACGAGCTTAATGCATTAAGCGCTTACTACACTGACGAGGCTCTGGAAGTAAATTACATAAAAACGAAGATAATGGTCTTCGCCAGACGCCCTAAGGTCCATTAATGGCATATGAATGGCCATAAAATTAAACAAGTGAAAACTTTCAAATACCTTGGCATCATTTTTCACTCCTTGAGTGGTCAAAGAGCCCACCTTAAATTTATATCCTAAACGCCCAACAGTCAGCTAATACAATCAAATCTTTCCATTTTTCCAGAGGCGCTCATTTTATTCCTGCTGCTGTAAAACTTTTTAGAGTAAAAGTATATCTGTTGCTCCTATATGGAGCCCAAATGGGCCCTTATGTGAACTTTGCCCTACTGGAAGCAATTCAAACAAAATTTCTTAGAGCGATTTTTCAAGTCCCCTGTAGTGTCCCAAATTCTGCCCTCAGACGTGAAGCTGGAGTCACCCGGTTAGAATCAAAACACTGGATGAGTATGATCAAGTTTTGATTGAAGTTAATTTTCTTTCTGGCCGGACTGGCCCCCCCAGCATTGACAGATAGTTACACTACGAAATGAAAGGCGGCTTTAAAATCAAAACTTCAATTTTATGGCCTTCCCCAGGAAGAACTTATTAGGCTGGGATACAATCAAGCCATTCATGCAATTAGTCAGCATGTTCTTGACATTGACTTGCAAGACAATACAGCTACGCTGCTGAGAGGATTGTATATAGGCAATCAACTCTTTAATACTAGACCTGCCGAATATTTAAACAACTTATCTATTGCAAAATTTAGGAGAGCTTTGATGCTAAGCCCACCTCAACACACTTCTAACTGCAGTGCAAAAGGGAAGTTCAAAAAGTTGCCATATTCGGCTCGTACTTGCCCTTGTGCCTCAGGTGAGGCACCGCTCACATGATTCTGTATTGCGCTTTTTATAAGGATGCCCGTTTAAATTTTATTTCTGTTTTGTTAAAGAATTTTCCTGGTCATACTGATGATTTTTATCTGAATTATCTGCTGTCCACTTTTAAACAATTGATTTCTGGCAGTGTGGCCAAGTTCTGTTATATTGTTTGTAAAATATGCAAAGAATTTACCACCTAAATTGATTTTACCGTGTAATGTGTATTTTATGCTTGTCAATAACCAAAATAAAGGATTTGATTTGATTTGACCTGTTTCGAGTCAAAACATTTCATGGTCAAACGTTCTGCACATCCCTAGTTTGAACCTAATAATCTAGAGGGGAAAACTTGCATTCTTCATACTCTGCATTTCTGGTGGTACTTAAAAAATGAAGGTCCCCACCCCCAGCCAGTGATGAAAAGTATTCTAGTATAACAGCACAGCAGAATGGACCAGGAATGAGCAAAAGGCATTAACAACAAAAAATATTAAATTAGCTGGGCCGGGCACAGAGCATCTGTGCCTCTGCCAGCCCGTCCAGCCCACTTCTCCCCTCCCCCCACTTGGCTACGGTTTCTGGTTTCTGGCTGGCTTTCAAGCCGGCCTGTCCCCTCCTCCTGCCTGCTGCCACTTGCTCCTGGTGGCTGGGCCTGCATGCCAGTGCCTTCTCATCTGGGCAACCATTTTCTCCCCATCCCCGTCACCAGTCCAGCAGCTTCTCACGAGAGCTGCCATGCATGAGATTAGCGACGGGTACGCCTAGGAGAAATAAATCTATAGATGGATATCTCAATGACTACAGCCTTGAATCTGTAGCAGCACCTCATCAATCATGCTGTCTTTTCCTGTCATTGCATGCTTTTGAAACACTATGAGGGCATGAACATGAGCATGCACTACCTTGGAGAGCCCTACCTGGACAGGGCTGTTCATGTGGAGCTCAGGGATGGGTCCCAATCCCAGCACCACTGGGTAGCACAAGTTTTTTACCCGGACCTTTACTGAGGTAGAAGGGTGCAAGCATATCCTTCTACCCAAGTCCCCGGCTGTTGGCTACGCAGGCTGCCTGCAACCCGTGCAGCCACAGAGCCGGGCAACTAAAGCGCCCAGCAGCAGGCAAATCCTCCAATGCACCACAATCCTCACATAGTGTATTGTGGGACTTCTGGAGTCTGGGCTGCGTTTCCCCAGCCTCAAGATGGCCATATGATTGCTCTGGCAATCATATGGGCAGGCAAGAAGCACAGATTGAGGATCTGCACACTTGGCTAGGGGGAGAGGTAAGAGTGATCCTGCCTTCCCTCCAGCATTCCCCGCCACACCATACAGGCTCACGTGAATGACCTTCATGGCTATCAGCATAATAATGACAACAACTTATTTGTTAGCCAGCCATAACAAATCTTTCTCTATGAGAATAGTTTCTAAAGCTGATAGGATTATTGTACTACCAGAGTATGCAAAGTCTTTCACAGAATAAATGAATATCTCTATGTTTGTGGACAAACATGCATTCAATACACTAAACCCACCTGGCCTTCAGTCATTCCAGACTAAAGAGATAGAAAAGGATACATGTTGTGTGTGTGCGCAAACTACAAGGACTCTGTGTCCTTGTCCTTGGACATCAATATGATTCCTGAAATTAGTACTATGTAGATATGTCCTAAAGAGAGACATTCAGCTTTGTGGCTCTCAGTCATATTAACACAATCTGAAGAAGTAAGGCCTTCTTCACATTTTAAGCCTTCATTTTTGCAAATTTACTTCTTTTGTGCAACAAACAGCAAACACTAATGCAGATGGTCCTAGAGGCATAGTAAGTAACACCCAGCCACCAAAACCAAAAACAATTTGTCATTTTAATTGTGGTTTTAGCTTGGTCTTTTAACTTTTTAAATTTTATTAATTTTTTATTCTTTTATATTGTATGTATTTTATTAATGTTGCAGTGCACTGGAGAGACAGGGTGATTGATTGATTGACTGACTGATTGATTGATTGAGACCATCAAGTTGGTGTCGACTCTTAGCTACAAATATATAGTACAAACATAGATACAAATATTTTAACAGCAACAAATAAAGGAGCACTGAAGCTCTTTTCTATCACCAACTTAACTACTTTTGGATTGTTGAAGTGTTAACTGCCCTGGTTACCAGTTATTTAAATAGTGCATACAAACAGCTTCCAAATCAACAGTTTTCACAAAGTGAACACGATAAAAACAGATCATTCACTTGTTGAATGTGTCTTCTTGATTAAAGGCCATGTCCAGAGTATATTTATAACAGATGGTCTCTTTGCCAAAATTGTTGTGCACATAAGCCCATGTCCAGAGTTGGCATGGTGGAGGGAAGGAGTGTGAACTCGAAATGGGAGGAAATGCACGGTCCTGCAGCCTATTCCCAATCTTTGAACAATGATAAAAACCTTATCTTCTCTTTGTATCTCTTAAATAGCAATATCCTAAAAATGATGTCACTGTTGCAAACAATAATAAATGCATTATTTATTAAACTTGAGACAAAAAGCTTGCCAAATCATTACGAGTAATAAAAGTAAAGTGAAGCAGGGAAAGAAAAGGAGAAGTTAGCACTTCTCTACATAAATGTTATCATATAAACAGATTATTAATTCAAAATGAATCTTTATTTTCATTTGGCCGATTTCCACAGCAGTGTTTAAAAACATTGGCTGATATCCTGTCTAGCCAGCGTACCAAACTGGGAAAATGCATCCCTGTGTTCCTGAGAGTGTTCTTAGAACCACAGTATGGAGGGTGCAGGGTGGGGGTGTGATTTCTGTCTATTTCTGCTTCCCCCAGAAATGCCCTGCGCTTTCCCCAGAAAAGCCCTGCGCTCTTAGGGACACAAAAATGTGTCCCTGAGAGAATATTTTCAGGTGATACAGGGCACTTCTGAGGAAGCAGTCACCTTAAGTGACACCTTAAGTGGCGCAGCGGGGAAATGCTTGACTAACAAGGAGAAGGTTGCCAGTTCTAATCCACGCTAGTACTATATTGGGCAGCAGTGATATAGGAAGATGCTGAAAGGCATCATCTCACACTGCGCGAGAGCAGTCAATGGTAAACCTCTCCTGTGTTCTACCAAAGACAACCACAGGGCTCTGTGTGCACCAGGAGTCAAAATTGACTCGACTTTACCTTTACAGGGCACTTCTGAGGAAGCAGGGAAATCACACCGCCATTTCATCCTGTGGTACTCCAGAAGACTTCCACAGCACAGGCACATCTTTCCAATGCACCGACACTGACTTAGTCAGAATTCAGCCATCATATCCAAGACCAAATTCCACACCCTCAACTCAAGACACTTTTAAAATGAGACATCCCTACTATAAGGTAGTGACCAGAAAGAGTACATATTTCACTGGAACCTAAGCCGGGTCCATCACTGGTTTGAGTGAGCTGATACTGCCCACCAACTCCTACACAGCACAATGATGCAGTTTGCCTATTTGGCTCTTGATGTGATGGTACCTTACACACAATCAGCTCTGCACCATGTGCAGAGTATAAACTGCCATTTTAAGCTGCAGCATTATTCGACCTAGATTCAGAAGACTGGCCTGCCTAATATGTACATGTTTCTGATCTTTCTAATTTAAAAAAAAAAATTTTTTTCACTGGTTGGAAACTACATTACTTTTCTTTCTTTCTTTTAAAAAAAGCACCCAAAGCTCTGTGTCTCAGCACTTTGCATTACACAACTTATACAGGGCCTCAACACAGGATTCTGACTAAATCACACAAGAGACCATGCTCCATCTTAGAACATCTTCAGCTTACCTAAAAAAAATACATTTTTAACATCTCTGAATGTGCACGAGCCTTCAAAACAGGTAACAAGCAAGCTCAACGTCAATAACATGAAACTCAAGAAAAAGCACAATTTGACTTATAAATTATCGCCATATATAGCTATCCGGATCTCTGAACACTGAAGGGGGCCACAAATTTGTGGCTGGCCCTACTACCCAATAGCCAGCTGTGAAGTTCAATCTCATCAGGATACCAGAACAATTTTATATGTGTTTGTCAAATGATAAATTTCATCAATACATGATATATTAAGTCAGGCTTTATCTAGATCAATGAACATTATATACCCCCCTGTTTTGCCTTTCAAATTTTAATCTTTCCCCTTCCCTGCAAATATGTGTGTGTGTACACACACACACACACACACACCACAAAATCTACAGTTCCTGTATACAAAACTCAAAATGTGGGGAAAGTAAGGGCTTTCAGTGCAGAGGCCAGTAAGACAGGGCTTGACCAATTTTAGGCACTAGCAGTGTTCTCTCTAATTTTTTGACCTGTGTGTGGCAATGTGTGTGCACGTGCATTCAGAGTACGGCCTTCCTGATTCAATCTGAGCGGGATCTAAAATTAACTGTGCGGACATTAAAAAAAACCTGTGAGCGCGTGCATGTGAGCCTTTTTTGTGAGCCGCCCTGAGCCATTTGAGCTCAGGGCGCATGTGAGCTCAGGGCGCACATGAGCCGCCCTGAGCCATTTTTGGAAGGGTGGTATGGAAACAAATAAATAAATTCTATTATTATTAATAATAATAATAATAATAATAATAATAATAAATAATAATAATAATTAAAAAATTCAGCCATCCCAGGTCCTTGGGAAGGACTCGATGTCTGGATAAAACAAACCAGTCAATAACACCTGTCTGACTGTGTAAACAAGAAATAATATGCACACATCTTAGAGGGAACACTGGGCACCAGGCAGCCATAGTACTTAGAATTTTGACTGTGTTGTCTAGACTAGGATATTTAGAAGAAGAATTATTTAATAAAATGTTTATTTGGCCAAGGGAGCCCAGTTTCTGCCTGTTACTTGTAAAAGTGGTGAAGAGAAACCCCTTTATCCTCCCTGCCCCCACAATGTCTTTCACTAAGTCTGGTAATTTTGTTTTTGGCATGAGTTTTTATCTACTTGGTTTTTCAAGCTAGATGACTGACCCCCAGGGTTTTCAAAAGCTGTTCTGCAAGTTATTTTTAAAACCAGAATTCTTTGTAAAAGCAGGTTTTTGGCATGTAAGATCCTTCATTCTGAGCACTTAGAATGGCTTCCCAATTCTGCTCCACCTAAACTAAACTAATAAACACAATCTATCTGCACCTCATTGGAGAGCTATAAAACAAACACATTTTGAGATCTCCCCTCCTGCCTGGGCTCTGCTGCTGATGTCATTGCTAAGGCAAGGCACAACCTCCTTTCCCTACAGAAGACACAAGCTGCAAACACAACATCAGCAGCAGGAGGCAGAAACTAATGGGGATTCTTACGGGGCAGGATAAAAAACTTCCTCGCATCTAGCAGGTTTTGTTGATGACTGTCCGAACACATACAAATATAACTTACAAAGCAGCGGGGGTGATCCTGTCTGCTTTGCAGATAGTTATATAAGCACAGAAACAGAGAATATATGAGTAGTAAGCATGAACTGTAAAGCCTTAGCACGTTTCAGGCCACATTCGCACATAATGGGGAACTGGAGTTGCAGGGGCCAGAAGTTTCCCTACTGTGATGTCCAAATGCATGCAACTCTGGCCCCATTCCACAACCTGAGGTTTCACTCCGGTGACTCTAGTTTGAACCCTCAGTTTGTAGTGAGTTTCACTGCTCAAAATGGGGGCCTCTATTGCATCCGAATGCAGTACTGGAGGCTGCATTCCCCTAGACCGGAGGGAGAAAGCTCCTCCCTTTCTCCTTGCATGATTGGCTGTGCAGGCTCTCCTTCAAGCAAGAAGGAAGTGTACACAGCCAGTTACCTCTCCTCTCTGCAGTCTCGCTGCAGTCTCTCTGCAGTCTCACTGACTGCAGAGAGAGAGCTCTCCATTTCATCCGAATATGGATAGGAGAGAAGCGGGGGGGGGGGGGATACTTGGTTCCATGTTACATGTGAATGTGGCTATAGTTTACTATCTTGTTTTGTTTCCCAAAACAAATGATCAACAGAGGGTTGGCTTCTGTTGGCTAACTGATGCAAAACAGAAACATGGTGGGGGGGGGCACAAAGTACATCATTTATGCCTAAAAATTACAATTTAAAAATGAGTTCAGTTGCACACCTTGGAATCAAACTCTGAACAAATCAGAATTTTCACTGGATGAATTTGTCCATAAAATCATTAGAATCAAATTATATAACTATGCTTTACTTAGCAGGTCTCACTAGAGCTAAAAACAAATTAAAAACCATGGTGCTTGTGCACTCCTCCCTTCCTGTCCTTTCCTCACGTGGACAACCCCCTCCCCCACATCTGTTGATTTTAACGCTAACTACAAGTGTTACCTTTACACTGATGTTTTAATTAACTAACCCCAGTTAGTGCCAAACCACAGTTTGGAACCATGGTCAGAAGAGGATTGACCTGATTCCTATAATGGAGCCAGATTATTTCCTTTGACATAGTTCATCTTTCTGCCACCCAATAATTGCTGCAAGTATAACTAAACAATATAGTTTATAGTTATTCTATTTAAAATTCTCACTTTTAACACTGCCTTCAGACGAAGAAAGGTGGATGTTTTTCTTGCCTTTTGACACAATTTTGTTCTGAAATGTAAAGATGGATCAGTACATCTTTTTCATAGTAACAGCAATATAAACTCGTATTAGTTCCTTCATAACCATTTTTTGTCAAGAAGGACTGCAGCCTCAGCTAAGGAGACATTCCCCTCCAATCCTTCTACTGGGATACTAGAAAGCTGGAAAAATTCATAAATTAAAAGAATTATTTCGCCACCATATTTTTTCTATCCAGCAAGTGGCACTATTTGCTTGTGCAGAATATGTCAAGATAAAGGTAAGGTTGATGGGTGGTTATGCCTTCAATAATAAAGGCTGGTTATGCCTCAATAATAAAACAGAAGGTGCTAATTCCAACATTAAAAATGTATGGGGAGGGGGAGACTGAGCACATGATCTAGCCACAAAACAACATCGAAATCAATTAGATTTCAAGAATCTCGTATCTTGCTGGATTTTCCATATTAATTTATGCAGCCTTATGTATGCATTAACTCAGAAGTAAATACATGAAAACTTCAGTATTTGCAGGGGTTCTGTTCCCAGCTAGTGCCACAGATACTGAAAACATGAATACGGAGTAAATGGAGCAATGGCATCATGTGGCTTAGGTACCTAATAGGGGGAGTCGGCTGAAAATGGCATGTTTCTTTTGATTTTTTAAAGAAATTGGCCAAACAGCCCCAAAATGCAAATAAAAGCAGGGCAAAGTGCACTGCCATGCTCCAGGGGTCCCTTCCAGTCCTTCAGAGCCCCACAAGTGCCAAAAAATCTGCCGAAAATGACAGGGTTTTTTGTTAAAGAAATTGGCGAGAACAAATAAAAGCAGGGCAAAGTACCCTACTGTGCTCTGCAGGTCCCCAGAAGTTCTTCAGTGTCCCCCAAAGGCTGAATATTGCCCAGAAACTGAAGGGTTTTTAAAAAAAGAAATAAAAGCATGCTCTGCACAGGTGCACAGAAAGGCCCCAAATGAGCTGCATATGGCCCACACGGTCATTTGGGAGTCAGGCAGGCAGGCAGGCGTCTCAGCTGCTGCCTCCACCATCCCAGTGCCTCCGCCACCATCCGCTGATGCAGCCACCTCCGCCACCATACTGAAGATACCACCTCCGCAACCATTCCCTTCACCCCCCTCCAACTCAAGCCCTTTACATGTGAAGGGGAATGCTTGCCGTATTCCTCTTTACAAGTATGGCCATGGCCAACCCCTGATCCGCGGATATGCGAGTCTTCCCCCATCCTCGGCATATGCCGAGATTGGGTGCCTATTCCCCAACCGCGGATACACGAAACAGTGAATGTTGGTAACAAGGTTTACCTGTACAACTGAATTCAATTCAACTTCCTCCTAAACAATTGTATATAGGACTGCAGCCTTCTTTGGACTCTCTGTCGAGATACTTATCAGTTCTTCTCCCTAAATCAACCTTGCTTTTTGCTACAATGCTCATTGACTCACTGTACAAGATATTATGCATCACATCATGTGAGAAGACTTCAATTAAAAGCTTAAATAATAAGAAGGCACCTCAGCTAGATGGATATACAGTAGAATCATATAAACAATTCCACTGAATTTTACTTAACTTTCTTTTGCATATAATAAATGAGTGTATGTGATCAGCAATAAGGCCCAAGTTCTGAAAAGAGTCCAAAATAATTTTGATCATCAATCTGATAAAAATTCAAATCTCCCTGAGCCTTTAGACCCATTTTACTATTAAATCAAGACTGTGGTTTTCCATCACAGCTAGATGGTTAGGGAAGGAGGTATCACCTATTGATAAGGATCAATCAGGATTTATCCCCGATTGTAGAATGGGAACAAATATTAGATAAATAGTTACAGTTATAAACAGGTATTAACAACAAAAGAGAGAGTAGTTTTACATGCTGATAAAGCTTATAATAGAGTAGGATCACATGTTTAGTTTCCACTTGGAAGGCATTCCGTCTTAGAGGTCTCTTTACTACATATATAAAGTTTGTGTGCTAGAATCACTGTTCCTCTAACAGATGTTGTTCACTACAACTCCCAGCATCCCCAACTGCAGTGGCCTTTGTTCAGGAATTCTGGAAGTTGTAGTCAACAATATCTGGGAATCCCTGTTAGAGGGAACACTGGCTGGAATTCTGAGGCAAGAATTTTAATTAAATATCTTGACAGATTTCACATGCAGAGAGGGCCCAGGCAAGGTTATCCCCTGTCCCCATTGCTGTTTGTGCTATTCATGAAACCATTAGCTAAACTTAATAAAGTATAAATGGAGCTGCTACTGATAAACAGGAATTTAAAATCTCTTTTGTATGCTGATAATGTTGTGATTGTACTAACAGACGTAGTCAGCATTATTTGAGGTCCTGCAGCAATTTAGTTAACTGCACAATACAGGATTAATTGTATTAACAGTTTTCAGTTTGTAGATTTGCAGGTTATAACGTATAAGATTCAAAGAACAGTATAAGTTTCAGACTCAGAGCAACCCTCAAGGACAATTTTTTGGGCGTCACAGTCAACTTCAGAGGGAAAGGAAGACCAACAAATATCGCCCCTCAACCATTGCACCTATGCACTGTTATTGCATGAGCACTATGTTAGTCTGAATGTCAGCCATCATTCTTTCACTGCTTCTAGAAGCTAGAATAATCAGTTAGTTACAACGATGGGGAGTAATTGTTTTCCCTCTTCTTTCAGAAGGCTGAAACAGTGCTTACAAATAAATTATTCGCAATTCCTATTCAAAATGAAGGTTCTTCATTATTCAGTTATTAAAAGACTTTTCATAGGTGCAAACTTGTTTTACTGTTATAGAAATATTACTCTAAGCTTGTTTTGGATCATTTCTGGGTTTGTTTTTTTTAAAAACTCAGCTAGGAGAAAGTTATCTAGTCATTGTATGCCACAGAATAGATGTCTCATCACCAAAATGTCAAGTGATGCATCAAGTGTTGATACATCATTCTGTTCTCAAAAAGTCAATCCAATTAAAGAGTTGATCAAAATGAAATCCTTTACTTCAGTCCTCTTATGAGTACCTCACCTAACACATACACAGACTTTTGATTCCAATGAAAAAGGCTTTTAAAAAATTGATTTGCTTACTGTGTACTACATATGCAGCTGAACAATACTAAAGTGACACAGTTGGAGAGTGAACATCATTGTAATCACATACTATAATTTCCCTACATATGCTCCACAAACAAATGCCTGAATAAAAGTTTCTAGAGGCCCATGGCAAAGCCAAAGTTTCTCAAGGCCCATGGCAAAGCTTAAGCCCAGACACAACATACTCATGATGAAGAAACAATTGAAGATTATTTATTATCATATTTTAATACCGCCTGATAAATATCTATATCTATATCTATATCTATATCTATATCTATATCTATATCTATATCTATATCTAGAGTACACAATCCAAATTACAATATAAAACAAAAACATACAATTAAAACACTTTCACAGAATAAAAACAATTTAAAACAATTCAGAGTGAAACAATTAAAATAATTTCACAAAATAAAAACAGTTAAATGACACAAATACATGGGAGACATGCTCCCAAACCCAAGGGGTTCCTGCAAGTTTTATTTTCAGCACCTACTTTCCTTAAATTCAAGAGCTTGTTAGAAATGGCAAAAATTAGGAGTTTAGTTGAGGACGTTGTTAAGAGTGAAACTCAAAATTCTGTGATGCTACACTTTTCCCAAAATAGCCTGTTTGGGGGCTCCCATAAGCACCCTTACACCTCATTTGGAACTATAGGCTTGTAGTTTCCATTTTGCTTCTGAACTCACGAGGTGGGCTCACCATTGGCTTGCATAAAGCTAACGCACAAGCGTATGTCACTTGGCTGCAGGGTTCAAATTTTTTTCATCTCTGTGTGTAATGAGTTTTGTTCTGGGTGGGAGTATCAAGGTAGTGTGTCCCACATGCATTCAGGGTGGGGCCTTCCTGAAACTTGTGAGCCCAGGCTTGTGTGCACGCCTTAGAGGGAACACTGCTTGGCTGGTAGCATGGGGGAAGGTAACTCTAGGTCAAGTGTGACCCGTGACTGAAAGAGGACTATTCCTCTGCTCACCTCTCTGATTTCCGTACAGGTGAGGAAGCCGAAGTAGACACAAGTTAATTAAGTGCTATTTCTCTCAAGAAATAGACAAATATCTCCTCCAAGCTAGCACATCAGATTAGATCAAGCTTATAGGCTTCTCAGGAAAGAATAAGATAAGAGATAACTGGCTCATCTCTCTAACAAGAAGTGTTAATGGTAGGCTCAAGGCTCGGGAGGCAAAGTCCTTCTTGGTCACATGAGATAAGCTGTAATGCGCCCACTTCACCCCATCCTGCACAGGTTTCTCAACCTATTCGCCTCATTGTGCTGGTGGAGCACACCCAGTGAAGTTTGAACAGGATGGAAATGTATTATTTTGGTTATCATGTATGTCACCCTTTTCAGAAGAAATGTGCGGTCAATGCCCCTAGGCAAGATGTGGCCTATTTCTGTCCCCGAGACCACCAAACAGTGTGTCCTCTTCTCTGGATTCACCCACTTCATGTGCTTGCATATGGGTATCAGCTATACCATCTTCTTGTGCCTGGTCTCTAGAACCTGTCCCACTTTTCACCTCCAGAATGGTCTTGCTCCTAGGCCCAATTTGTGCAGTACACTTGGCTACATCAAGAGACTGGTCCCTCAAGATCAGACCTCCTCTGGATCATTCCTTGCTCCCTGTCTCTTGTGTGGCATTCAGGTCCCCGCTCCTACAGTCTGCCTTTCCCAAGGAGAGCTGTCCCTTGACATCAGTCAAGCAACAAGTGTCCAAATACACCACCGGATAGGAAGCAAGATATACTAATCCCTGCTCTTAAATCTTTTACCCCCTTCTTTTCCTGCTCCCCCTATTAATTCTAAAGCTGTTCTCTAAGACCATCTTTCTGGTCAGCCTTGAGTGACTTTAATTTGGATCTCAAGCCAAAGCGTCTCTTTGTGAGCTTCAATCTAGTATTAAATGATATTATTAGGCTGGTAAGTTTTGCTACTTATTATTGGGTTGCTTACTAATCAAGATTTCCTTTTTCTACCCCCAAAACCCTAAAATAAACCTGATTTTATTTTTGAACTTCAACTCTGTCAGTCATTTCCAAGTCCGAAGCTTTGCACAAATTTATTCTGAAATGGGCGGCTCCCTCTAAGTTTGTGCTGGTTCCCCACACAACCCCAAAAGTTAGTTGGGGTGTTTGCCAATTCCCCGGGAGCAGTATCATTAACAACACACACATCTTATATTACACCCAGGATATATTTTTCCACATAAGCATGTCAGACTAATGTTAACAGTAGAAACAGACATCATTTAAAAAATCCTGCACTGCAAATCTAAAAGGTTTTCAAGCCTCCTATTGAGCACAGGAATGATCTTTCTGTGCATGTTTAATTAAATATGAACATAGGAATATAGGAAGCTGGCATATATTGAGTCAGACCATTGGTCTATCTAGCTCAGTATTGTCTTCACAGACTGGCAGCAGTTTCTCCAAGGTTGCAGGCAGGAATCTCTCTCAGCCTTATCTTACAGAAGACAGGGAGGGAACCTGAAACCTTCTGCTCTTCCCAGAGCGGTTCCATCCCCTGAGGGGAATATTTTACAGTGCTCTCACTTCTATTCTCCTTTTGCAACCAGGGCAGACTCTGCTTAGCTAAGGAGACCAATCATGCTTGCTACCACAAGACCAGCTCTCCTCACAGAGATATCATTCCCATGTTCACATGAGCTCTTCTCTTCAGAGTGGAAGTGACCAAACCAACAAAAGAGGAAGCGTAAGGCTACATGGGCACAGCATTACCAATTCCTCTCTTACAAAAATTTACAAAGAATGTATGGTTCAGAGCCCTTCTGCTCCCCATCAGAGCAGATTTTATAAGATATGGACTTGGTTATAGATTCTATTCAGTCCATATGTTTGAAGAAGAATATGTATTTAAATGCATCAAGCTGTTTGAGTAGGAAATAAGTACTTAACTATGTTCTTGAATATTATTATCCCTGTGATTTAAAAAAATGCAGGGATTTTTAGCAGAAGAGTAATTGATAGAAACTGCACGGAATTCAGATGGAACAGAAACAGAGATATGTCCATCCCTATCACACTTGAAGGCCTCTGCAATACTTTCCTGAGAGAACCCTTAGGACTGCAGAAACGAGGGTGGGGGGGAGGGGAGAAAAGCATGGAATGGCCACTGACCTCAACTCCACTCATTGTAGTTTACACTCTGATGTAATCATGACCTGGCCATGTAGGGGCCCATTGCACATGTGCAGCAACCTAAAAAATGGCCACCGCTACAGGGAAAGGCCCAGAAAGTGCCAGGAAACACCCAAACCATGCATTTCTTGGTGAAATAGAGGCCAGTGGGGGTGGAGGGAGAACCTCTGTAGGACCTCCCCACCCCCACAGCCATGGAGAAGCCCCCCGCCCAGAGGTGATAAGTACTAATTTTTTAAAAAATCAAAAAATCTCACAACCCCCCTAAACGAATTGTGTGTGTGTGTGTGTGTGTGTGTGTTGTGTGTGTGTGTGTGTTCGTTCAGTACAGGGTCAGGCTGAACCAGGGTGGTTTGGCTTGACCTCCAACTGTTGAACCAAACCAGTTCAACATCGAACCAGTTTGCACATCCCTAGCAAATACTGCAAATGTAATTGACTTGCTGAGTGGGAGTGGAGCCACTCCATTCTCTCTTCAGATGCTCAAGGTTGCCCAATCCTTAATTCTGTGTCTGGGGGGCGGGGGGGAGAGGGAAGATTTCCGGTGTGTTTTTTTTTTTAAGACTAAAGAAACTAGGAGTTGCTAGAACAGAATTAGTGGTCTGCCACTTCTTTTTTAAAAAGAAGGCTCCTCATTTTTAGATCTTAGGGAAGGGCTAGGCACTAATGCAGAGAAAGGCGCTCTGCACATGAACTGAGGTACACTGCTCCTAAATTCTCAGAGCGTGTGATGAAGGAACAGGTTGCAACTTCCCATTAAAACACATTTTGCTACAGATGACAAGTCTCTCTCTCCTTCATCCGCCTGTTTTTGTTTGTTGTAATTGAGCAATCTGATCAATCCATATTGCTGGCTAATGTGTCATGATCTCTTGGGTGTTTTTTGTTTTTTGTTTTAATTCCTAGACTTTTTCAACAAAATAAGATTATTGTGATACATGGTATTGGCAGCAGTACTCAGTTCTTGATAATAAGCATCACTTTTTTGTTTTACTTCTAAGGCTGCAGCTGTATTTAGTTAACTGGAATAAAAATGCAAAGATCAAGCTCTTACTCTCCTTTTCTTACAGAAATGGACAAAATTTGATTGACTTTATTATGCAAGTACCTGGTAACTTTGATGTAGAAATAGCCCTTTGGGGCAATGAAGCCATTACAGAGTTTTTATTCTGAGCATCAGTAATGCTGCTAGCCCCCTTGGGCAAAGTTAAAGCCTAATTTGGGCTATAGGAGAAAAGGTGGGACAGAAATGAAACTAAGGTAGTGTTACAGTGGCACTAACGCTATTCATGTTTCAGAAGCTGAACATTATGAAAAATAAACAGCAACATCATGTCTAGAGTAAAAGTCTGTATGCTCCTCTTTCTTTTTCTTTCTCCCGTTCCTCCTTTGAAATATTCTGTAGAGCTAGAGAGGAGTAACATTGTTGGCATTCCCAGGGTTGTTACTAAAGCTTCCCTTCCCTATCTTGGACATGAGCCTTCATTTTGGGCACATAAACAGAAGCTTATGCCTCAAAGTTGCCAGTCTGGGAAAGGTGGGACACGCAGTGCTCTTGCATTTTCAATAAAGGAAAAATTGTTGACCACGAAAGCAAAACTTCTAGGACAAAGAGAAGAGCCAACCTCACCTTAATGCAATCAGAATAACTCTCTGGCACATATGAAACCAGAGTACACATCAGTTTTGTGCCTTTACCATGTAATGCCTCTCCCTTAGGTCCCACAATGCAGAATGTATACATTTTTACATTTATATACCACTTTTCAACAAAAAGTTCCCAAAGCAGTTTACATATAAATAAATAAAAAGGCTCCCTGTCCTCCAAAGGGTTCACAACCTAAAAAAGAAACACAAGATAAGACACCAGCAACAGCCACTGGAGGGATGCCGTGCTGGGGATGGATAGGGCCAGTTTCTCTCCCCGCTGTAGAACATCAATTTACCTAGCCCCTGCCTTTTGTGGGCCTGGAAATTCCATTCAGAAGCCTCCTCTGCCTTTGTTAATCATATTGTTGCCCTGAACTGCCAGACCCCAGGGTGCTTGCAGAAGTTGGTGTGCTGGCAGACACTCTGCCCAAGACTGCCCTACAACTCCTAGACAAGTGCTTGCCTTTGCTGTCCTCCCTGCAGGCGGAACCCAAGCCCTGCTTTGCTGAGCATAAGCCCTGCTTTGAACTGCTGCCTGTGGGCACCCAGATACTATTAGATCTATTTGGATTAGGTGCCATCCTGACAGCCTAGAAAGCCCCTCCAGCCACGGCCTTATGGCAGCATGGAAGCCACATCTCAGGCCTGAGATCCATCCCTCCCCTCTCACACTCTCTTCTCAAGAAACAGAAGAGTATATATGCAGCTCTTTCTTTCTCTCCCCCTTTCCTCTCTCCTTATTTCTCAACCTTCACTTTCATTTCTTCATGTGGCCTTACTTTGGTCATTCTCTACATCTCTTCCATTCACTCCAATGCCATACACATGACAGGGCCTTCTGTTATTTCCTCCAGGCTTTAGAATGCTCTCTCCATCGGTGTCTGTTTCCTGGCTTCCCTTGCTCCCTTTAAAAGAGCAAATAAAGGTCTTACCTGTCTGTTTTTCAAGCCCATGTGCCTTATGGGGTGCTGGTTTAGGAACATGGGAAGATGCCTTATCCCACTCAGACCACTAGTCCATCTAGTACTGTCTTTGCTGACTGGTGGCAACTTCTCCAAGGTTTCAGGCAGGAGTTATTCCCAGTCCTACCTGGAGATGCTAGGAATTGAAACTGGGACCTTCTGCATGCAAAGCAAATGTTCTAGGGCACCATCCCCTAAGGGGAATATCTTACAGCACAGAGTGCTCACTTGAAGTCACATTTCCAAAAACTTATCATGGCAGAACCTGCTTAGCAAACAGGACAATTCTCCTGATTATGTTCTCTTGATGCTCTGTCTGTATTTTATGGTTTGTATTGCTGGCTGTCTTAATTTACTGTTATATTTTGATCTTGTCACTTTGGGATAAATTTTAGGGATGTGCAAACCAGCTCGACACTGAGCCAGTTCGATGTCAAACCAGTTTGGTTCAATGGTTTAGTGTCAAACCGAACCACCCCCTGTTCAGTCCAACCCTGGACTGAACACCCCACAAATGTTCAGGGGGGTTGCAGACCATATATATATATATATATAGTCTGCAACCCCCCTGAACATTTGTGGGGTGTTCAGTCCAGGGTCGGACTGAACAGGGGGTGGTTCGGTTTGACACTAAACCATTGAACCAAACTGGTTTGACATCGAACTGGCTCAATGTATATAACTTTTTAATATATATATATAAAAAACTTTATCCCCCTCAGAAGAATTCCTGGAGGCGGCGGGGTGTCTGCGGAGGTTCCCCATCCCCCTGCCGGCTCTCCTTATGGCTGTCTTCAGCTGCTTTTTGCCTGGTTTTCAACCTTCTCCCCTCGGCGCAGTGGCCATTTTGGAGGACGCGTGCCTGCACGATTGGCCTCTGTGTGGCCCAGGCCAGGGTTTTGCAAAGGTGTAGTAAAAGTGTACAGCCGGAAACATTTCAAAAATGTGCAAAACAAATTTGACCAGAGACCTTGGTGGAGCATTAAAAAAAATGAATTTATGTATCAAAAGTACACAGCACTACAGTACTATATCCAAGACTAAAGCTCCTCCATAACTTCGCATACAAAAAAATAGGCTCCTTTAGAGCTGCTTTGTCTGTTAACTGAGATAGTAGTTTGTATATACACAACACAAAATGGAGTTTTACCATAGCCCCATTCAGGCACCAACATATGGGGCACCAACATTCCACATCATGAGAGAATTTCTCCCCAAGTACAGCACTGATCTTCTCAGAAATGCTGGTCAAAGACCATAATGAAGTTTGATTTTATTTGAGCTTCTAGGAAAAATGCTATGCTCGGGCAGGACTAACAAGCATGTTGGCTGGGAGCAGGATTTATTGATTCCCTTGGAAGCTGCACCAAAGTACAGCCTCCATATTTTGATAATACCTGAACAGGATTCGTGAGCCATAAAGATGTTTTCAGGCTATTGGGCAATTGGCCTTTTCAAACAAACTGTGCATTATCATGACTCAAGCTCTTTCATGCCTTGGCCAGAGGTTTATAACTGAAGCATGCATTATTAGATTTCTTTCTTTTTAAGAAAGCCTTAAATCTTAAAACCCAATTCAAAGTACCCATGATTGATTACCTTTAAAGCAGGAATGAGGAAAACTTGTCTCTTTATTTATTTCATGGAGAACAGGTCTATCAATGGCTACTAGTCTGGTGGCTATAGGCCACCTCCAGCCTCAGAGGTTAGATGCCTCTAAATACCAGTTGCAGGGGAGAGACAGCAAGAGAGAAGGCATTCACACACCTCTTGCCCATGGGCTTCTCAGAGGCATCTGGTGGTGCACTGTGTGAAACAGGATGTTGGACTGGATGGGTCTTGGGCCTGATCCAGCAGGGCTGTTCTGTCATATTTTCTGCTTTGCCTCCCTACACTTTTGGATATCATGGAAAGTGTGCAGTGTCTTCAATACCTTTGCATTTTTGAATGCGTATAGAATATCTTTTAGTCCGTTTAGGACAGGGAATCATCTTATTTATTTAGTTTTCTATGTAAACCACTTTAAGCACTTTTGATGAAAAGCAGTATATAAATATTTGTAGTAATAGAATGAAGAAACACGTCTGGTTCCTCTTTTCAGTCTGCCAAGCTTTTTAGCCAAAAGTGTCACAGCTTTTACAGAACATTTGACTACAGGGGCATGGAACCCTGCCTTTTCTTGTGGTAGCACCCATGCTTTTGACTATGCTTTTATTGAAAGTACAATTAGCCACATCTTTGTTGAGTTTTGAGAACTGGTTAAACCCTGAGTTTTCAAAAAGCCATTCCGTGCCGGCTGAAGCTGGCTGTACAGTTATTTGTTTGTTTTTAGGGCAAAGCTTTTTGTGTCCCTTGAGTGTATAATGATTTTCTAGAAATGATTTTAAAATTTGTTTTATCGTTGTGGTTTTTATTATATTGTATACTGCTCCAAGTGCTGCTTAGGTGGCAGATAATGTGGTCTACAAATACGTCAAATAAAATACTACAAATAAAATAATGCAAATTAAAATAAGCTAAGATGTCTATTTTACAAAATAGACTGGAATGGACCTATGTCTCAAGGAAGTAATTCATACTTTCAAGGTCCTATAAAACATTTAATATGCAGTAAAGAATACGGGCCAGAGTTTGCAAGGTATCTCAAGCCCCATGGTTGATATCTGGCTTTCAAACAAGCTTTTCAGCTTGTTTTCTAGTTTTGTCTCTTGGAAATTGACAATTTTGTCAAAGTACCTAGCAGCACAAACTTTGATTCTTGAAATAGAAGGGTTCTGGTGAAGCAAATATCAGACTCTTAGAAGCTTCTTCTGAATAGAAAAGATCCATTTCTTGATGACCAAAGCACTGCTGAAGCCATGCTCTCTACTTTACTCACTCAAGTGCCAACAAAAGCTATAATTCCCACATACTCTCAGCTTCAAATATTTCTTAAGATACATTACTCCTTTTCCACCCAATAAGTGTTTTAAACTTGTCAGTAAATTCGATCTCCACTATTGATCTTCCTATCCTTCCCCCATCTTCTTTCTATTATGTAAAGGCTGATTCTGACAATGTCTTGTACTTTCTAGCTTACTGTAGTACCTTACAGTCATTGTAGTGTCTATACATTAGTTTAGAAAGCAGTATGTTAGTTTTCCTCATTAGACATAGTTCCTTAAAGTTCCTGATCAAGTGGCTAGGTTCATTCCTCCCAAATAAACTTGTCCTCCATGCCATATTTACATCTCTTAAATGTCCTACATTGTAAGAATAAACTCTCATATAGCAGCCTTGCCAGCAACCTGTTGAAAGACATGAGCAGAAAAATTGCTTTAAAAAAAAGAAAGAGCCCTTTCTCACGAGCAGTGAGAAAGGACTACCCAGTTTCCACAGAGGAAACATGAAAGCGCTTACCTCCCCACAGACAATTGTTCTGCTGTCCCTGGGCAGGCGAATTGCCTGCCCAAAAGAGCACTGGCTGCTGCCAGCAGCTCTGAGGGTTGGGGTGCTGGGATGAGCTGCCACATATCGCCCCACTCCCCAGAGCTCCAATAATACACTGTGTGGGTGCGAGGTGCATTAGGGGGATCTCCCCTCCCCAAATCTGTCAGCTTTTAACATGTTGACTTAATTTGATTAATCTTATTAGATTTATTTTACATAGTATCTATTTTATTGTTGTGATCCACCCTGAGCAGTATTGTACTGTAGGGGTGATGTATAAATATTTCAAATAAATAAATAAATTTTCTGTGACATCATAAAAATTCAAGCAATAGCTAGGAGAAAGACTGGGTCCAAAGGTGCTCCCCACCAGGCCTCCGCCACCCCTAGACTTCTGTCATCAGTCCCCCCACTTTCCCAAACTTACTTTGTGGAGGTGAGTAGGGATGTGCACAGAACCGGGCGGGGGAAGTTCGAAGGTGGGGGGGGCTGACTTTAAGGGTGGAGGAGGGCACACTTACCCTTCCCTCTGCTTTCCCCCCACTGGCGCTCCATTTCAAACCGGTCCGGCAGGGTGGCAGCATACCTCCCTGCCGCCCTGTCTGCTCCTCGGACCAGAAGCAAGCGGAAGTACCTGGTGTACATGCATGACTGCTGCCCCACTGGACTGGTTTGCAATGGAGTGCTGCTGGGGGGAAGCAGCAGGGGAGGGTCTAAGTGCACCCTCCTCCACCCTTAAAGTCAAACCCCCCCCCGCCTTTGAACTGGCGGAACCACTGGTCGTACAAACCAGTTCGGAGGCCCATAAAAGGCCTCCGAACAGTTCTGTGCACATCTCTAGTGAGAAGGGAAACTAGTGTCAGGTAAGGCTGAGGATGACCAATGGGCCATCTTCACGTTCCAATATTCATAATGTTTGAGAATGCCCACTGTTGCTGAGAACACTGACTTGTGTGGGATTTTTTTTAATGTGCCCTGGCTCAATCCATTCAGGCAGAAGGAAGTAAAACTATGGACCCCAGGGTTCCTGTCAGTGATGGAGGCTCCTGAACATGTTCAGAAACTTCTTCTGTGTTGTGGTGAACAGCCTTTCCCTAGTGCCAAATTCTTCCCCATTCCCCTGCAAAATATACGTGGGAAAGAGAGTAACTACTGGCATGGAAGGCTGGGGACATTGGGTGCTGCCTAATGACAAACTGAGCTGAGCTTCAGGAGGGAAGACTTCTCTGCCTCATAATGGTCACTGTTTTGTTTTAAAACTGGGGAAGCTTATTTCCAAAGCCCCCCACCATCTAATATTCAGCGCCATTCCCCAGTTCATTCCCAGTATCATTTTTAAAGAAACCAAAATTATTTGGATTGTTTCCATAACTATTTGCTTAGAAAAATCAAATAGCAGAAAAAAGGTAAGGCCTTTGCACAATTCCTAAGCCCTAGAGAAATGCAAACAAGCAAATCCTGTACTCCAATAATTTCCTAGGTTTGTTCCCAACAGAAATATTGAGCACCAGCTTGGGAAGATGACATGTTTTTTAAAAGAGACACACTGACAGTGTCTATCACCACACAAATCCCACTACAACTGTATGTTATATATATATATATATATATATATATATATATATATATATATATATATACACACACACACACACATACATACACACACACACACATGTGCGTGTGACAAAATACATCACTGATTTACACAGCTTGTTATGACAATCAAAAGGCAAAATTATTTTAAAAGTAGCTGCATAGCGGTACTACTTCAAAACACAGCTTAGACGTGGGGGGGGGGGGTGTCAGTCATTAAAATCTAGCCTCCCAATTTGTTTTGAATGCCAGGGCTAAGCCTTCAACCTACAAAGAAAATAAAGTACTAATAGAAGTAGTAGTAGTAGTAGTAGTAAGCCCCCTAATGGTGCAGTGGGAAATGATTTGCCTAGCAAGCATGAGGTTGCTGGTTCGAATACTCGCTGGTACTTATATCAGGCAGCAGTGATATAGGAAGATGCTGAAAAGCATCATCTCACACTGCGCAGGAGGAGGCAATGGTAAACCCCTCCTGTATTCTACCAAAGACAACCATAGGGCTGTGTGGGCACCAGGTGTCGACACCGACTCGACGGCACATTTTGCCTTTAGTAGTAGTAGTAGTAGTAGTAGTAGTAGTAGTAGTAGCATACTGCTTTTCAATCAAGTTCAGAAAGCAATTTACATGACAAAAACAAATGAGAAACTGGTTTCCTATTTCCAAAGGGCTCACATTCTTAAAAGAAATACAAGGAAGATGCCAGCAACAGCTACTAGAAGGCATACCATGCTGAGCTGAATAAAGAGGGACAGCCACGCTCCCCATACTAAATATGAGTGCCACTACTTTTAAAAGGTGCCCCTTTGTTCAGTTAGCAGGTGTAATAACACAAGAGTGCCTCTGAGCATACACAGAATACATTTTCACCACTCCTGCGTAACCACAAAGCAACCTTCAGTTCATCTGGGAAAGCTTTTCCAAGTCATTGAGTTTTGAAATGAGATGCTTCTATATGGCAAGAAACAACTATGCTTACAGCATACCAGAGCCTGGTTCAAGCTATCCTCTGACACATGCACATATTCTTAAAGGTAAGCTCCATAAGGGTTGAAAGATAAGTTTCAGAGTATTTGTCTACAGTCATGCCATTTCTTATTTTTAGTTCACTTTATTGAGTATTTTGTAAACAAGCAACAAATGTGCAATCAAAACTGGGAAGCAACACAAGCAATATAATTCTTACGTCATGAAACTACTGAGAAACAACTGAAAAAAACTGGGGAACACCGCAATATAAAAGGCTTTGCTCCAGTTATTTTTCAAAATGTTTCAAATGTAAGAGTCTAGCATATGCTTAGAATTCATCATTTAAAATTAGACTACTAAACAAGCTGACAATATGTCCAGGGTAAATCTTATTAATGTAAGTCTTGTTAAGACAAACAAAGCTAGTAAAAAAAATAAGCACTGTTTTTAAAACATCTGGAAACTCTTGAATACCACTGAGGCAATAGAGTCACTTAAAAATATCCCCACCCACCCCCCACCTTGCTCTTGCTTTTTAGTCAGGTCTTAGTGAGCTTTCTCAATGGTTGTAACTTGGTTGTGGCATTTTTTGCTCTTGATGCAAGACACCCCTTTTCTTCAGCTTTTCTTCAGATGTGGATTCCCACATGCTCTAAAATATCAAGTTATGATGGTTTTGGAAACAAAAAGCAAAACCTAGAAGGGAAAAAAAGCAAAACTCTTGGGGCAAAGCTCCTAAATTTGTTTTGGTTGGGTGAGGGGATCAAAATTTGCTTCTAATTTAACTGTAAGTGAAATTTGTTAACACCCCTACCCAGGAGTCTGTTCTGGGAAATTATACATTGTAATCCTAAGTGGCTGTTAGTTTATACAGTTATATATACGTGAAACAGCTCTGCTTCGACTGTCTTGTACATACACTGGGCTGTCATGGCCTTTCCAAAGGCTACAACCTGCATGATGTGGTTGAGGTCCTCTCCATCCTTTTCCTCCCATCATATGACTCCTTGGAGTGACAAAGGCCTAATTCAAGTAATGAAGGCTGCCGCCTTTGCAAAGGCCTCTCTATGTAGCAGCCAATAATGCCATCAATCTTGCTCGTGCCTACAAGGTTCTGCAAATGCTCAGTAAGACTCACATATCAAGGGACCAACCAGTACCCATCACAGTCAGTGCCACTGGAATTGCAAATCCAGTCCTCCCTATTTCAGAATCCTACTGAAGTCCTCCACTGAGTTTTGAATTATACATCGTAATCTCGCTAACCAGATTGTACTAGGGGTTAACAAGATATGGTACTTGCCCTTTTTGATAAACATTATTCTGTTTAATGGTTGCTTGACACCCTCTATCTCAATTTCATTTATATCTAGAGTAGCTTTCCATGCTGAACAAGTTGTCCATAGAGCTAGAACAATTTTGTTACAAAATACTTTAGTAATATTCTGAATCTTAAGAGAACTAGTATGGTTCAGGGAACAGGATGACAGACTTAGATCTGTAATTGTTGGGTTCAAATCCCACTTTACTTAGTCCCAATTCAAACATCTCTTTAGTAGTGTACAGTAGCTGCTACCAAAATTAATTTTCTCATAATCAGGGTTCCACAGGGCTGTAAGTACATATCGAAGTCTCCTTTCCATGTAGGTCTGCTAATTAACAAATAACCTATCGTAGAGGTACTAGATGTTTGACATAGGTGTGAGTACTTTCCTTATGAGCCAATGGGTGCATAGAGAAAGGAGATTCACACATCTTGTAACTGCATAGAACCATCAATTCATGGAATTCACTGTTGACAGCAGTCACATCATCAAGAGCATAGGCCTCATAACTGAGAGGGCCTGATGAACAAGATTACACTCAGCCTCCATTCTTCATTTGTACAATTAGAACTGTAATTCTCTACCTCAAAGGTTGATATGGCAAAAGCAATCATGCACACTGCACATTTAGTCTGTTATATAAAAGATGGATAACCATAATGAACAAATATAAGAATCTATTTACAGCATTCCTTATTTATATAAAATATTAAAATCCACATCTCAATGACTTTAGTTATATGCATAAACACAAAGATATAAACACATGGTAGCTGGATTTAAATTTCATATTTTTGTTTATCTCTGACCAAGATTCTGAAGCTATTTATTGTTATTGTCTGAAAGAAGATATAGTTTGTCATTTGATCACTGCATAGCCTGCTCTGTCTAGATCCATGTTGCCACACTATTTGTAGAAAAGGAAATAAAGTGTATCTTGCACTGAACATGCTAGTAAGAAGATCCAAACTTTAGGGAAAACAAGGATTAGAGATGAAACTAAAAATGTGCATGCAAACAAGAAAGGCTTGAACAGCACATATGAGCATGCTACATACAATTAAACTGGGAAGTAATAGAAAAGCAAATGTGAGGGAAATTGACATAATTGTAGCAAATCACAGAACCAAGATCCCCCTGTAATCTCTTTTAGGAATTTGGAGGCCATTCAAGGCAATATGGAAAACACTACATTATTTTCTTATAACACGAATGGCATGAAATACCATCCCGGTATGTATAATGAATACAGAATTAGTTTTGCTGCAGGGGACAGCTTCCCTCAATCCTTTTTTATTTTTAGAATGGGGATGTGCAGCAGAGAGGTGGAGCACACAGCTTCCAAGTAACTAACTTTTAGAACAAAGGTGACGAGAAGGGAAAGGGGAAAAGAGTTTTATGAAGAGGTGGTGAGGAGGCATTCTTGAATGACGAGGAATATCTCTGCTAGTTTTCAGCACTTCTTTTCACGAATATTTCTGTACCCTGCACCTCCATAATATAGAAGTGGCACTCAGTTTCTGAAATAATAAAATTATTTACACACACACACACACAAGCATGGTGAGAGAAGATGTTGTGTCACAGCTGCCTATGAAAGTCACAAAACCTTAATTCAAAGTATCACAACGGGTGCTCTATCCTGAGGAAAATTACTTTTCCCAGTAATAAAATATTGTATTTTAAGCATGGGGGAAATGTGATTAATGCAGTGCAGAAACACTTCCTTGAGATAAGGCATTTCATATTACAATTGTTAACACAGTATCACAACTGTTTGATATGCTAATATTTTGTTAGCAGTCCTATTTACCTAAAGTGTCAGTGTGCTCTTACAGGTCTATCATATCTTGACTCTTTATATGTAGATTTCCATTCTCTACTTCAGATGTATCAGTATGGTGTACAGAATAGACAGAACAGAACCCCCACAGGGTGGGGCAGGAGTATGTCATAGTGTCACCCCTGCATCCTTCTTTCAAATCACTTCTCTATTCTGCAGAAATAATCTCTACCATATTTAATCATGGTACTAATTACCCTGACACTAATATTTACCATACTGGCACCAATATTTGCCATTACAATATTAACCACTAGCTTAGTGGGGCCTACCTCTGAGTAAACATGCATAAATTGTGTTGCAAGGCAAATAAGTGACAGAATAATAAATTTACACACACACAAATAATATTTTGTATGACCAATGTCAAAATCCCCAATGAGTCATAGCCTGATTTTTATTCCAATTAAGAATGTCCCCTTCAAAGAATTTCAGGTGAATGAAGACTCTTTCTTTTGTCCACAGTACAGACAGACATCAAGTGCCTCATGAAATAAAAAAAATCCCTAGTGATTTTTGGTCACTTGGTATCCATCTGATTCAAGCAGGCCTTGCAAGGCCAGATACATTTTATCCAAAGAAAAATAATTCTAAAAAAATATCATCGTGTTAGACTACAGACATTTTCCCACTCTTCTTCTGGACACTGATGCAATCTGCAACCAACCAGACAATGGTAACACTAAAGTTTCTGTTTTCAAACTAGAAGGAAACTTGACCATTGAACAGACTGCATATCTTCCTACTAAAACACTACCAGCAAAAAAGAACAGAATGGTCCCAAAGTTTTTCATGTTAAACTAACTTTTCAGGTCACTATAGTGATAAGTAAGTTTTGTTCTCAACCCTCAAAACAAATGCTGTTATGTCCAGAAGATAATATGATATCTATGCCTCAGATATTTTGCATTGAGCAGAATTTCAAAAACATAATTGCATTTTCTGACCATACTGACAGATCTTCTCAAACAAGCATGCAAGAAAATACTTAAATAGCAGTGGTCTACACTCAATCCTTACTGTAAGCAGCAAGGATGCTTTTGTATTTCTTTCTCATTTGACATTATTAGCCTTTCTTCCTTAAAGGCATCTTATGTTCTAGGATGACTTTAGGGAAGAAAGAAAGTAAAGTCACTAGGAACGTAGCCATTTAAAGGAGGCTCAGACATGAAAAGCACCATGAAAATTAAAAAGTTGACAAGTATTTTACTTGAATACAAGTATTTTAAAATGCACTGGAGAAAGAGCATTGATATTTTATACAGTGGAACATTCTGTCAATATCATGAGCACATGCCAATAACCACTAAAGGAAAACAAACAACAAACAGCTTCCTGACTCTTCACAATACTGGGCAGCTATTACTGAAAGTGTTAATTCATATCACACCAATGAATAACTGAGTCAAACATCTGAGCAATCATCACAAATGTAAATATAGTGGAACATTTAAATAATAAATTGTACATTTTATATTAGAACTGTAACTCTTAGTAATGAATCTAACTCATACAATTGCATAACAATATAATTTCTTTTTGATGTGATTCTGGAGACCATCTTATCAGTATACCAACTTCCATATTTTACAGTGCTTAAGATACTACCAATTATATAATACATGCATCAAGACCAGGTATGTGATCCTTTAACAACCACAATGGAAGCTGAGGTTAATAACTATTTGCAAAAGGAAAATAAAGTTTGGTTATTAATCATATGAAGGATTTTTTCAGAACCTTTATGAACACCCAGTGTTTTTCTTACTTTCCTCACTCCATTAGTGTCTTGTGTAATGGATATACATGGAACTAACATCTTTCAAAAACTTTGTTTAGGCAACTCCAGAAAAACTACTCTGAT
This sequence comes from Hemicordylus capensis, assembly GCF_027244095.1. Classification (NCBI taxonomy): domain Eukaryota; kingdom Metazoa; phylum Chordata; class Lepidosauria; order Squamata; family Cordylidae; genus Hemicordylus; species Hemicordylus capensis. Next base: position 375,884,364 of record NC_069658.1, on the reverse strand, counting down.
ACACCTTGCAAATGATTAAACTGAAAAAATTATTAATTTTTTTAAAAAAATGTCTTGGGTACAAAAGGGCACTCTATAACAAACCTTTAAGCAAATTAAAATGACTTTTCTAACTATTATTTTAAAAACTGGAAAATTCAAGAGATATAACATGGAGTGTGAGTGTACTGTGCAATCAAAACTACGTCTCATTCTGAAATAGGTACACCCCAATTTCTCCTCCCTCTTAAGGCCTAGATTTGCATCCGGTAGTATGCTCTTACACTTTAGAGCTGCCAAGATACTTAAACAAATCATCCATGCAATTTTTAAAATTGCATCTAACCAAGTTAGTAAACTTAACTTGTCTGTTTAGGTATACAGCACTGATTTTGATCCTCAGACACTCCAACATTCACTAGAATAATCAAATTTTCACAAACAATAGACAAGAAAAGGATAGAAATAAATTTTTAAAATTGCCTGAGCTGCCTATGCAAACAGATGTCAGCAGGGGGCGCTCCTGCATGAAGCAAAAGAAGGCCAGCATTGTTCCCCCAAGTCTCTCAGTAGCACTTAACTGTATTTCTGAAGCAGTATCTGCTAAATAGTAAGACTGTCAATAAATTGTACTAGCTTTGAACACACAGGAAGTCATAACGTTTAAAATCCTTCAGGCATTACAGTCCAAGTATTAATTTGGGGGGAAAGAATTTATGTATAGAGGCCTCTTAAACCCGATTCAAATCAGGGACATTTCTGTGGATTTTTAAAAAATGTAATTATTTTCTTAAAGGCTTGATTCGCATTATTCAGAAGATTCAAACAGCCCTTACACCAATGCTTAAAACATCATTTCACATGGTTTTTTCTTAACATAACATATATGTAGAGAAAATACAAGTAACAGATTTTGTGGCAAGGGATGGCCTAATTACCTGGAGAGCAAAGATGCACATTTGTGTCAAACACGAAATAAAGAGAACTAATCAGAAGAAACGGCATTCACAGTCCCCAACATGTCCTTATTTATTCCACAGACCCTAGTAAGAAGGGGGTGGGGAAGGAGCGTGAGAGAAGATACTCACCATATTGACTTCTGACACCATGTCTATGCTGGCAATATCTATGTTCATGCCAACAGCCACAGGCGGACCTGCAACGCAACAAGATGGTCTACACTGTGATTTCTCACAATTTAACTCATTCAAGCAAGGCTCATCCAGACTAGAGGTGGGCTGCAAGACCGACCAAAAAGCGGGTCTTGCTTCAGGCATGAGATTGCCCTGTATGGCTTCAAGGATCGCCATCAGCAGCCGGGAGGTGCTTTACATAACCAAACTCACACACACGTGTTTATAGCAGGGGAAAGTGTCTTTCACTGGCCAGCCCGAGATACACCCCAGCAGCCTTGCTGAAGCCAGTTTGAGTGTAAAAGCCTGCTGCACAGCCTCACTCCTGCGAGCCGAGCCATGCCACCACCTGCACAATCCGAGCAGAGGGGAGCTGGCTTGGGGATTCCAGACGACTTTGCCGGGCTCTCGAGATGGCATGCTCGCCGGAGAAATAACAGACGGGCGTCTGTCTGTCTTAAAGGCTTCTAACTTGTGCGTGCAAAGAGGATCCAAGGGGATCCAGCGGGTTTTAAACACCAAGACACGGAGATCTGTTTCCAAATGCAGAGCTCACAGGGGGTTAAAATGACATTTTCGTCTCCGTTAGCAGTACGTCTTGTACTCAACAATATTCACTGTGTGACCACAGGCACATAAGGCTGGATGAAACCAGCGTTGGATAAACTTAGAAGAGATTTGCATCTCAATAAAGCCAATTAACCAAGAGTTTAATTACGCCGGGTTCGTAAGTGATCGACACATATCCACGCTACCACTCACTCTTACGATGCTATACAAAGGGAGATTTCAGTGATCGCATTACGACCCTTCCTAGGTAAAAGAAAATTGGGGAGGCATTCTTTTAACTTTGGGTCAAGCTTCAGAAAATGGCAACACACATGCAGAGAAGTAGCACCCACAACACGTTTGAACAGACACACACAGACACGCGCGCCCGCGCATAACCCCGAGAAGGGGCAGCCTGAGCGTGGAGCAGGCTCTTCCACAAAAGCAATCGAATTACCTCCAAAATCTGGCCTCAGCCGAATGTCGTAGCCCTTCAGCAGTCTATCCACCGTCTCTTTTACCAGTGACATATTGCTGGGGTCATTAGCACTAAAGAAAGGGGGGAAAACATAAATACAGAGCGATTGCCTCCGTCTCTTTCTCCCTCTCAAGATGCATTCTGCACCTCCCAGTTTAACAGAAGCATACAGTACAATTCAAAGTGAAGGGGATTTTTAAAAAAGATGCTTTGATCACTTACCTCTGTGCACACACCACCGTTATTATTAAGGGCAACGACCAAATCCCAAAGCAACCTTTTTTCCGGACTCTCAGCATCCCTTTAGCTTTTGATATGATTTAGGGTTTCAGTGGAAGAGAAGAAGAGATCCAACTTATTCTAGCCAGTGCAGTAATTCTAATGTGGAGCGCATGCGCACGGCGTACCACAACATCAAAAGGAGCAGTGGTTGCTGCTGGAGATGGAGCAAATTTCCTTGCCAAAAAAAAAAGGGGGAAAGGGGAAAAAATTAAAGGGAAAGAAGGAAATGCATTTTTTTAAAAAAAGTAATCCACAAGAGGTTTAAGTGTATATTTTGTTGTCTTTTTGAGTAATATAACATGAACTACAGCAACCGAGGAAGTTTCAGGAGTTGCAAGATACAGCAGTTTTGCAACCTAGTTAAAAGGGAGAAATGTTCAAAATCGGATTAGGAATTGGGGGCGGGGGGGGGGGAAGGTTAAAATAAGAATTCAAGGCGTGTATATGAGGGTGGGGGTGGGGGGCACAGCAGCTAGACTTTATGCTCCTTGGGAATAGCAAATGGTGAGAGAAGCGACGTGAGGGGGTGTCCGGGTTTGCAATGGGTGGCTGAAAAGGGCTCAGCCTATAGCATTTTGGGGAAGCGGGGGGGGGGGATGTTAAATGATGACGAGTTTCTTGAAAGGAGTTAGATGGCTGCCTTCTCTTCTGGGGTGGGGGGAGAAGTGGTCTTGGAGGTAGAGGAAAAGGCTGGGGATCGCTGAATGACGTTATCAGTCCTACGATCTTCAAGCTTCTTTTCGGCGGGGGGGGGGGAGTTTAAGTCGAGCCTGCACAACCTTTACGCCATGCAAAGGGGCCGATTCAAAAAGGCCAGGTCCTTAACAAATAAGAAGCATTCTTCTCCTACCTAAGGAGATTAAGTGGCTAGTAAGGATGGGTAAGGCGGGATGGCGATTATGCCTAAATGCACCACCGTGAGAGGGAAGGCTGAGAAGGGTGGGGGGAGGGCAAAGAGGGGAAGTTACCCTGAGCAGGGATCTAGGCTGTCAGTGACCATGCTGCTGCTGCTGCTGCTGCCGCCGCGGTGCATTTTGCACTCGCTGCCTCCTTACCTTCCTGGGTAGTAAGCTGCAGAAATGCAACGTTCGGGGCTGGAATCAATGCCTCCGAAGAAAGCAGAGAGGAGCAGCAAGCTGATTTGGGGATGCTTTGAGTGACATTTCAATCCCCAGAAGCCGAATGAGACCTCAAAGGCTTCCTTGCAAATATGCCTCCTTCTGCTGCTGCTGCTGCCTGCTACCAGCTCCTTTCCTCCGCCGCCGCCGCCACCTCCTCCTCCGCCTCCTTCTCGTCCTGCAAAAACCCACTTGGAGCCGCCGTGGATCTGTGCTGCTTCATTGAACGGATGCGGGGTGCGGGGCTCAAGTGCTCGCCTTGCCGGGGAGTGCACACGGGGAAGGGGAATTAGGCAGCAGAAACACTCGGATCCTTCAGTTAAGCAACGAAATATTTAATTCCCTGCAGGGAAGAGGAAGAAGCGGGAACGGGGGGGGGCGGGGGGAGCGCTGCACGCTGCGGGAGGTGGAGGGGCAGCGGCGGCGGGGAGAGATGTGAACTGTGCTTGCGGAGGAGACGCCAAAAGCCGCCCATATCTATTCAATAAACGTTTAGTCATTCTGCACACACAGCCCATGACAGGCGTGCCTAGCGCCCCCCATCTGCCTGCTGGCTGCCTTTACTCGCTGTTTCGGAGAGGGCTGGAAACCCGCTCCCGCCCAGACTAATTGCCCTCCCCCCGCCCCATACACAAACATGGCATAAAAGCGAGCGGGAAAGGCTGTTTCAGACAGAACAGGCGCCTCGCGGCAACCCGTAATAAACCAACGCCTGGGTGAAAACAGGGCTGCCCACAAGCAAGGTCTCCAAGCCCCGGGTGACTAGACAGGAAGCGGGAGAGCAGCACCGGCGGCGGCGGCAGCGGCAGCAGCTCCTTGAGCACGTATGGTTGTGATTGCTCTGCCTGCCTGGGCAATGCATGTCACCCGCAGAGGCGACCAGACCAAACGGGCAGAGAGCGGACTACTGCGGCGCGCACCGGCACAAGCCAACCTGGCTGAGGGAGCGGCGCAAGAGGCCCCGCTACCCTGCTGGGGCGGTTCACCTGAGGCGGGGGAATACTCGCGCGGGGAAGCAAGTGTGGCACATAAAACCGCACCCCACAGGATTGCCAAGTGGTTGGATTTTTGTTCGCCAGCCAGGCTATCAAAAATCCCAACTTGTCATGAATCCCTGCCCCAGGATAGCATTTTGGGGCGGCCAGGCGATAGAAAAACTCAACCTGATCGTTTCCTCACTAGTTACATGCTGATGATGACTAGGCTATCCAGTGTGCAAACTGGAAATGTGAGCTGCTATGGAGGGGGTGGTTTTTTGACAGGTGGCACATCAGAAACCCTTACCTGTCAGAATTCCTTACCTTCACCAGACAACTGATTATTTGAAGATTTGGATTCTAGATCTTGACCCAAATAATTATAGCAGAGTCCCACATCCTTTGCAACAGATAGCATGAATAAAGAGGATGGAGATATATGTGTTCTAACAATAATCACAATGGCTGCTGCATATATATTTGAGTAACATAACATACTAATGATATAAATGAATTTTACTAAATTTCAAACTCTTTTTTTAAAACAAATATAGCCATAAAGGTATATGCACATGTACATGCTCACATTTTTCCAGAGCTCTGTGTAGTACTTTACACATGCTATATTCAGTTTCCATTTAGATAGCTACCATGTTAACGGTTGCATGGCATGTTGAATTTTTATAGTGCATTTTAAACAACTAACCATAACCCTTACAAAACCAAGTACTGTATCTGTGTTTTTTCTGCTTCTTTTTTAAGTATACAATTCTTTGGTTCTAAATAATAAAAACTAGCACTATTCGCCTTCAGATTTCTGTGAACTGTGCAATCACTTTTTAAAAGATGTGTAGAAAACAGTTAATCTGGAAAAAATAATAATCAAGGTCATATGCATATGGTTAAATGCCACATGAGAAGAAACATTTCATTAATTAGGCCTGTAAAACTGTTCTATCAAAACGTGCTTAATTCCTTTTTTCTGCTTATATGAGGAACTGTATAAATACGAAAAGTATGCATGTAGGCTGTAAGGCAGAGCTGTGCTCTTTTGCATTTGAGACTCAGCTGCCATGATATCAAAAGTTTCTTCCCATATTTTAGAGAACAAAGGGCATCTAAATAAGAAACATCTTAGGAATAACCAACTGAATACATTTTCTAGGTCTATTACTCTGAAGAAACACACAAGTAAGCAAGCAGAGCTACAATTTGGAATGAATGCATATTAGCAGACAGGGGAAACCCCATTAAAATCAAAGTATATGTAGCAGTTTTGACCATAGATTGTAGTATGAGTGTTTTGTTGTTGATGTATTTACACATAAAACATGTACTTTATACAGTTGCTATATCCAAGGTTGTATATTGTGGCATAACTATCCAGAAATGATTACACTCACTCAGATGACCAAAACTGACCTGATACTCAGTACAAAACTGATGCTATCACCCTAGTGGTACAATATAGGAGTTCATTTTCATCACAAAGCAAACAAATTTATTTCCCCTGCAAACATAGACCAACCTCCTTGAACCTCAACATAAAGAGATTCTTTAGTTATCTAGAATATAAAAATTAATGAATGAATTGTTTTGAGGGGGTGCTGTTGCTAGGCTTGCATAGATATCTCTGTGTTACTCAAGGATCCCACCAGGCAGACCGAGGCAATCACGTAGGGCACTAGTTCTTGGGGGCGGGGTGCTGCCACCCAGCCACCCGAATAAATTAATTAAATTTTGGTGGGTAGAGGCATCCCCCTGCCTCAAAGTATACCAACCAGCAAGTCACATTTCTGCAGTGCCGCTGCCTACCTACCTACAGTGCTGCCTGCCTGGCTGGCTAAGAGAAAGGAGATGCTTTGCTGAACCACTTCCAGCACCATATCTCCCAAGGTGGAAGTCAAATGGGCAGGGTCGACCAGGCTGGTCTCTGGCTTGCTTTCCCTCCTGGCTGGTCTCCAGCTTGCTTTCCTCCTCCCCCCTGCTCAGCGTTCTCTGTTCCCACCCACTCCCTGCCTCCCTCCACTATGTTACTGCTGTGGCTGCTCAGGCGGGAACCATCCTGCTTTCTCAAGTGCCAAGATGATCTAAAAGTAAGTGGTGCAAGTGACAGTTGGCTTGGTTGAGTTTGAGCCTGGTTGGTCACAGAGGGAAGCTCATTACTAACTTGGCAAAGAGGCACCTTTTAACGTGGTGATTCTCTTTATTTAGCAGGGGGAGAGTAACTGGCCCTATCCACCCCCAGCACAGTACCTCCAGTGACTGTTGCTGGTGTCTGTCTTATGTTTCTTTTTAGATTGTGAGCCCTTTGGGGACAGTGATCCATCTTATTTATGTATTATTTCTCTGTGTAAACCGCCCTGAGCCATTTTTGGAAGCGCGGTATAGAAATTGAATTATTAATCATCATCATCATCATCATCATCATCATCATCATCATCATCATCATCATCCAAACAGACAAACATCTGCCACACAATACACCAGATATAACTGTAGTCGAGAAGAAAGAAAAAACAAGTTAAAATAATCTACATAGCAATACCAGGGGATAGCAGAATAGAAGAAAAAGAAATAGAAAATCATCACCAAATACAAAGATCTACAAATTGAAATCGAAAGGCTGTGGCAGAAGAAGACCAAAATAATCCCAGTGGTAACTGGCACACTAGGTGTAATTCCAAAACAACTTGAAGAGCACCTCAACACCATAGGGGCCACAGAAATCACCATCAGCCAATTATAAAAAGCAACATTACTGGGAACAGCCTATATTCTGCGACGGTATCTATAACAACAGCAACAACATTGACAATAAAATTCAACCATCCCAGGTCCTTGGGAAGGACTCGATGTCTGGATAAAACAAACCAGTCAATAACACCTGTCTGACTGTGTAAATAAATAAATAATAATAATAATAATTACAGCACCAGCTGTTAAAAGCTGCAACAGAGAGGTTGGTTGGCCCTGAGGAAGGGTGGGTGTTGGGCGGACTCCTAACTCTTCAACTCTTTTCTCTCTCCCACTGTACCCTCAAACCAGCACAGGCTAGTCATTTGCTGGCCTTCTGTGTGGGCTGATCATTTGAGCTAGCAAATGAGCAGCCTGTGCAGCTCAGGTTAAAGCCGGGGCTCCAAACTTGGCTGGGGAGGCATCAAAGTTTAACTTTGCCTAGGTGCCAAACACCCTAGGGCCACCTCTGGTTCCATGCAGGGATTCTTTACCTAGGTGCACCTAGGTAATTTTGGATTCTGGACCTCAACGCCTTTGGTGGCTCCCCCACCCTTGCTGCAAGCAAAGCATCATCCCCCTGCATACACAAACACCCCATGACACAGGCAACATTTTAACACATGGCTTCTTGAGGGCACAAACAGCAACTGAACTCACAAGAATGTAAAAATATAAAACAGGAATATTTATGCAAATATGCATGAGCAGAAACATTTCAACACACAACTGAACATATTCCCATCCCACATATTTCTTTCTTCACGCCACCTCCCCTCTGCCTCTAAAGCACCCAGCACAGGTCACAATCACAATCGGATGCCCAGTGCAGAGTGGCATGGCAACCACGCCACCCAGGACAGACTAAAGAGGATTTGGGGGGCCCCAAAGGGTGTGGAGGCCCTGGACTTTGGCCCCGAACTCTGAGAGTCTTTCCCAGCCCTACTTGGCGATACTAGGGAATTAACATGGGACCTTCTGCAAAGCAGATTCTCTGTCACAGAGCTATGGCCCTAGCCCCTAAAGGAAAAATGTTACAGCAGACAGTGATCACATAAAGCCACCCATCAAAATGCAAACCAAAGTGAACCCTGCCTAGAAAAGCGAATAATTCATGCCCGCTACTGAAAAACCATCTTAATCCTGCAAAAGGCCATCAGGGTTTCCTTAGCAATATTTATATTGAATATGTCATTTATCCCATAGCATGAGTTCTGGGTAGGTCTCCTGTGATATCACATAGGAACATAGTAAGCTGCATAATGAGCGAGACCCTTGGTCCATCTTGCTCAGTATCATCTACAATGACTGGCAGTCGCTCTCCAAGGTTTCAAGCCAGAGCCTTTATCAGTCCTATCTGCAGATGCCAGGGATTGAGCGTGAGACCTTCTGCCTGCAAAGCAGATGCTCTACCACTGAGCTACAGCCCCATCCTATATATACAGTATTATAAATGCAGCGAATCTTTAAACTTTCCTCATTATGGTAGATGCTGAACAAATACCAGTAAGGTGTATTGTGCGAGGTGTAGCTTGCTACATAATTATGTTAAAATGAGATGACTGATTAAAAGTACGTAACTTAAGATTAAGTCTTTGTGAGCTGGTTCTGATTAAACATCCCCTGGCGCACGTGATTAGCAAGGAAGAAGCTAAGAGAGCGCCTGATGGGCACACTCTTAGTGTGTCATTTTATGGCATGGGGGGGTGGGCTGTTCATCCAAATGGCTCCTCTAGATGTACTTATTATCAAATATCTGGATAACATGTAGAGGTGCCATTCAGATTATCAGCCCCTCCCCTACATGATAAAGTTTCCCAAGAGGAAACTGAGATATCTGCAGAGGACATCCTGACAAGATGTCCCTTCCTAATTCCATGTGCCAGAGGCTGTATCGTTGGAACCAGCCCAGTGACAACCATTTAGGGTTGGTTTGTTTGGGGTTTTTTGGTATGGTGACTTTTCAGAAACTACATGTTTGAGGCTTTGTCAGTATGTGCCTCAGTCTAAGACCCTCCTCATTTAACCAATCTCGCCACTGCATTGTTCTGAAGTCATCTTCTATTCTTCTGCATAGTATGCTGTACTTCTGTATGTCTTCTGTAGGAAGAAAGTGTGTGTTCTCATTTGCTTCAAAGCAATTTTAATGATTACTTTGTGCAGTTTAAATTGCAACCTGGGCTAGTCAAGAATTTGTCTCACCTACCTCGCGTTCAGGTTCTACTGTAGGCTAGAGAGGGAGCATTTTGCCACACCACAACCACATCCTTAAGACTGGCATTGTATATTGTGAATTGCATTGCATCAATGACAAAAGCTGTACCACTGTACATTTTTAATGGTTCTATATCCATAGTTGGCACACATAGAACAAAACCACTCTTGATTGCCTTTTAAATTATTCACATTACCTGATTATTTTAGTAACGGCACGCTATTTTTTTCTCTGAAGTGCATCATGGTGTAATTTCCTTGTTATCTGGTTGGACATGGCAATTTTAATGTACATATCATTATTCTTCAGATCTTGCCTTGCTTCTGACTAACTTTTGGGGGGAGTAATGGAACACAGTTGTAGCTATTTGCCTGCCAATAGTGTTTTTAAAAAGTGGTTGTCCACAATTCATCAGTCTGTCCTGCATGTGTTTGCAGATTTCTGTAATCATAAGTAGTATATAGCAACGATATTTGGCTTGTCTTTGCCAGGCTTTCCTCATAAAGTGTAATGGTTTTAGTTATTGTCACAAGTTTTAAACAGTGATGCATTGACATTTTTCACTCACCTCCTTCTTGTTATTTTTCTTTAAGAATTTTCTTCATTCGCCAAATGATCATTAATTTCAGCATCTTCATTCCAACGTTAATGTTCTGACAAAGCAGTAAGATTACTTTTTCCCATGAAGGTTTTATTTTTCAAATATATATAACATTAAACAAGCTATGTGTGCACTACATTTAAAAGATCTGATTGGATGAGCCACTCATAGGAATTATTTGTCAATATACATTGGCAAATTGTGTACTTCAAAGTTTATAACTGCACAGCAGAAGTCTGTGTGTATATATATCATATCATATATAAATCATATATATATGATTTACAGTACAATATGATAGGAAGAAAACTGAGTCAAATTGGTTATTGAGACTTAAAGGTTCTTACCACTAGAAGCCAGTGAGGATGTTCATTATATGGCAACAGAGATATTTCACTCTGCAAAAGATCAGTCTGTAAACAAACAACAATATGTAATTGCTTAGAGATAACACATTTATAGAAAAATCCAGTGCACAGCAGGGGAGGTGTGATCACCAGAAGTTATAATTACTGCCATCCTTGATTCAGGTGCATTTCTTATCCTCTCTTCTTTATATATTCAAATATCCCAGACATTCTTGAAGAGTTGTGTTGCAACTGCAGCATTCACAGCCACAACCTGTTAAAGAAAGCACATTAAAAAAATAAAAAAGTGATTCTGTATCCATGTTCTTCAGAATTTACAATGCAGACTCAGAATTTACAATGAAGACATTGAAATGGTGGATAGCTTCTGCCTTTTAGGATTGACTGTCAACAGTAAAGGATCCAGCAGTCAAGAAATATTCCACAGACTAGCACTTGGTAGGGTTGCAATGAAGGCCTTGGAAAGGATATTTAGATGCCGAGATATGTCTACACCTACAAAGATTAGAATCATTTAGACAATGGTTTTCTCCATGACACAATATGGATGCAAAAGCTGGACTTTGGAGAAGCAAGATAGAAAAAGCATTGACGCTTTTGAACTTTAGTGCTAGAGAAGACTTTTGAGGATACCATGGATAGCCAGGAAAAATGGATCATAGAACAAATCAATCCAGAATTTTCACTCAAGGCACAAATGACCAGGCTCAAACTATCATACTTCGGACACATTATGCGAAGATCCAGTTCCCTTGAGAAATCCATAATGCTGGGGAAAGTAGAAGGAAAGAGAAGAAGAGGACGACCAGCAGCAAGGTGGATAGACTCGATTACAACAGCAATGAATGCACCACTGAGAGAGCTTAAAGGTCAAGCTGAAGACAGATCATCTTGGAGAGAATCTATCTATGTGGTCACTAGGAGTCGACACCGATTTGATGGCACTTAATCAATCAATCAATCAATCAATCAATCCATGTTCTGTTCATATCATGACTTTTCATTGGCACATTTGATTATTGGAGCTCTCTATGTGTGCTTCATTATATTAGCCATTATTATTATTCTGGGAAACACATACCTTTCTGTCTCTTTTCATCAGCTTCTCAGAAAATACATATAGATATTATACTCCCATTGAACTCGCAAGGAGGAACTTTGGAGATGGGAACTATTAAAAGGATAGTTGACATTAACCTCCAGCTGCATAAGCAAGCAAACTGTTGCACTCTCAGCTATGCTTTTATCAAACTCTTACCTGTACTCTGGCACATGACATATCCACAAGTCTCAGGCAGTATTCTCTCTAATTTTTTTCATCTGTGTGCAGAATGAGTTTTGTTCTGGGAGGCAGTATCAAGGCAGTGTGTGCACATGTGCATCCAGAGTGGGGCCTTCCTGATTCAACCTTAGCGGGATCTAAAATTAACTGAGTGGAAATCAAAAAACATGTGAGCACGCAAACACGCACATGCCTTATTGGGAACAATGGGCTCAGGTTGAGGCAGTGGCCAGAGGTGTTTTCTATCAACTTTGGCTGAAATGGCAGCTGCATCCATTTACTGAGAGAAACTACTTCAGAACAGTAGTACATGTGCTAGTAGAGCGCATTCCAGTAGTACATATACTTGACAACTGCAATGTGCTCTATGTGGGGCTGCCTTTGTATGTAGTCTGGAAACTGCAATTGGTACAGAATGTGACAGCCAGGTTGGTCTCTGGGTCATCTCGAAGAGACCCCATTACTCCTATATTAAAATAACGACACTGGCTACTAATGAGTTTCTGGGCAAAATACAAGGTGCTGGTGATAACCTATAAAGGCCTAAACAACTTGTGCCCTGGGTATTTAAGAAAATATCTTCTTCGCTATGAGCCCCATTGCCAATTGAGATCATCCAGAAAGGTTAATTTGCAGTTGCTGCCAGCTTGTATGGTGGCTACACAGGGACGGGCCGTCTCTTTTCCTCCCCAAGACTCTGGAATGCACTCCTGGCTGAAATAAGAACCTCCCTGCCTCTGACAATTTTTAAATTCTCTAAAGACACATGTACTCACCCAAGCTTTTTAACTAGACTTTATTTTAATAAAAATGTGATGCATGGTAGTAAACTACCTCAAAATGAATGAACTCCTTGTGGCAGAGTGGAATATCTTGCATTCCCATTGCAACTCATTTGGGAGAAAAACCACCCCATAAATGAATGGAGTCCCTGTGGTGGTGGTGGTGTGGTTTCTATCGCATTCTCATTCCAAGTGGAGAGAGCAAGAAGATGTAGTGATGAGATGTGTGGCACTGAGCAGTCTGCTGAACCTCACTCACCTGCCAGTGAAGGTACCAAGATAATGGATTGCATGAGAAACAGAAATGACAAACATTGGTCTAAAACCAGTCCATCACAGGCCCCATGCAGACATTATACATGAGCACACAGGGACAGCATGTGGAACAATCAGAGACACCACCAATCTCTCACACCTCCTATGCCTTACTCACCCAGAAAGAGGGAAGCAACATCTGGAGATCTAGGAGTGGTGAGGGGCCCTGACATATCTCAAAGACCTGGCCAGAGTGAATGGCACTGGACAAGTGATGGGAAGAAGCTGTGCAACAGCAGGGGCCAGCAGATGCTGGTGTAGCACCTGGCATGCACAATGGCAATAAGACACCTGAGACAGCCCTGGGATGTGAGGAGTTAGGCTCAGGAAACAGCAAAAGGAGGGTGGGCAAGGATGTTCATCAGGAATGGGGACAGGAAATGGAGGAAGTGGAAGGCCTTTCAAGCAATGTGTGGGTGAAATAGAGATATTTAGGGATGCACAGATCAGTGATGAGGTGAACAGTGTTGTTCTGGGTCCTCCAGTTAGAGACCAGACTAAGAGCAGTTTAGTCCAGCAGGAGGAGGTAATGAGTGAACCAACTCTCTTCCCTACAATATGAGATAGATAGATAGATAGATAGATAGATAGATAGATAGATAGATAGATAGATAGATAGATAGATAGATAGATACCGTGGTATCTTGGCCTGTTAGTCCTGGCTAGTGTGTTTCATGCCAGTCAGGAAGTGTTGCAGGGACTATGGGCAGTACATTTTGACATTTGGGGCCTTCCTACTTCTGTGCCATGATGGAACTTAGATGGTCTGATTTGAGGACATCACAAGTAATTTAAGGTTTGCTGACAAAGCCTTGTGGCAGGAAAGAAGACTGTTTGCCAAGTTGGCACCATTCGTTGTATCTGGACCTTGATTGTGCAGCATCTGCAGCAGTGCTTCATTCCTTGGTCTGACCTAACAGTTGATGAGCAGCTGCCAGGTTTCTGAGGTACCCTTCTGACAACACATGCCAAGTACAGTTTGAAAATATGGTGGTGCTGTGATGCAGAAAGATCCCATCCACTGACAGAAGATCTTGGCCTTGGGAAGCAAGATGGAGGACTTCAACAAAGACAAGTAGGCCTGCAAGTTGTCTATCAATGTGTACAGCCATGGAAGAACACTTGGGGCTGCTTGCTGAAGTGTGTGTAGAGGAGCGATTCAAATGAGCATCCTCTAGCCAAGAACGCATCAGTACATCCACCAATGACATCAGGGCAGGTGCATTCTTGACACAGACCCGATGTGTGTCTGTGCAGGGCAATGTTCATCTGAACCTGCCCTCAGAGAATTGTGGTGAGAGATAATATTTTCATCAGTGTATAGCAGGCAGAGGTTCTCCTGAGCAAGGGGTTGACATCTGTAGGCATTATGAGACATAACAAGCCAGACATACCTTCAGAGATGCAACCACATTCACAAAGAGAAGCACTGTCATCTGTGTTTGCTTGGATGGTTGAAAGATGTTGGTATTGTGTCTTCTCAGGAAGTTTATGCCCAGAACAGCTGACAAGAAACCAAGCAAAAAATGTGATGATTGTGGGTAACTGGCCTGTAGAATGCACTTGAAGAGCTTCCAGATTGCCTCACAGCATGTCCTTTCAGTTAAAATGCTGAGAATGGAATGGCTGAAGTATAGATCCTCATTCATGTGGGGCCTGAAGTGTTCATTTTTATTTACTAAAAGCTCAGTGAGTCATGCAATGACGCAAGGCACTATGCCTGGGATGTGGGGGTCACCACTTCACTCCCCTGGAGTGAAATGTTAAATTATTGTGGGTTCTGTGGCCTACAAAAGTTGGGGGGCATCTAATATAACCAATGGGACTACTCAGAAGTAGTACCTACTACCCATGTGTAAAAAGTTATGACTCCAGATGAAGGTTAAAAGGGAGCATTTTTACACAAACAGCATGTTAACCTCATGTTACATCTAGAAGAGCAGATTGCTAACATTTGTCTTCTCACCACTCTTGCAGGTACCATGCTTCAGGACTCTACACGTAAACATCTGGGAACTAAGGATATAAAGAAAATAAAACCTAGATAGGTAAGTAAAGTGCTGGGGTGGGGAATACCATGTACTCCAACCATTGCTACTGCAAGTGAAACATCCATAAGCCCCATTCTCCTATCAAGATCACAGTGTCACAATACTCATTACTGTCAGAGTTATTGGCAGGTAAGGCTTACTTTACCTACAACTGTTATTCATGAATAACATCAGTAAACATATTTTTACTATGCAATGAGGGGTCGTGCATGTAGCCTCCTGGCCACCAGTCTGGAGGGCTACGAGGAAGGCAGGAACTCACCTGCCATCCCAACAGGTGAGTGGCAGCACAGCGAAGGCAACAGCTGGGAGCAGAAGGACTTCCCCCTCCCTCTTCCCAGGTTGCCCCGCACCACCAGTTCAGCAGCTTGCATCAGAACCATGCGCAGCGCAGCTGCTCATTCTCCCTGGCTCCCTGCTGGAAATGGCATTGGGTTGGGGGAAAGCCTTTGACCCAGCATTCGTTCACACTGCTGAGATTAATTGGACTGCAGGTCCATTTAACCTCGGTTAACAGCCGGGTCAAAAAGTCAGGCTAGCGGGGGCAGAAACACCAGGATTGGGAGCAATCCCAGCACTCCACACAAGCAGCCCAACTAGCCTGGACTGGGCTGCTCATGTGAATACCCTCAATAGATCATGTTTCATCCAGAAAATGCAGGTGTTATTCTTTTTCCATTTTAATAAAAAATCGATTATAGCATAGCTTTTCACTTGAGTTTTTTTACAATATGAAAGACCTATAATCTGCAATAGAAGATGTTTGATAATGTCACAACTTAATGTTTCAAAACTGCTCATGAAGTTATTTTGAACTCATTAACTGCTCAGTACTACAAAACATACCTCTCGATGCAATCCCTTGAAAGAAAATATATGTAACTTGTAGGACTATGCATACAGTTGGGTCTGACAGATCTGACAAACCGGGCTTGCCCTGTGTCAGGAACTGGCAGAACTCCAGTTAACCTCTGTCCACCATGACAGCAGGAAACCTCCCAACAACCTCTGTTGTAGATCCCACAGTTCTGTTGGATCCTCAGCGTTGCCTCCTCCTCTTCTTCCTCCTCCTTTCCCTGTGACCAGGTGGGTCATGGGGACAGCCTGTGTTGCTTCCTGATACAAACACACACAATTTAAAAAAACAACCCTAAAATGGTACAGGTTAAAATGTTGGATCAGGACTATGGAGACCAAGGTTCATATCCCCATCCAGCTGGGTGACTAGGCCACCCATTTTCTCTTTCTCTGCCTAAACTAGCTTGCAAGAGAAATGGTAGGTAAGGTTCCATGACTAGATGAACGAATGGGGAAAGGAGCCAAAAAATGGGTAAGTGTTCCTGAAGGAGAAGTTACTAAAGGTACAGTCACAAGTAATTCAATTTAGAAATAAAAATTGAAGATATCTAATAAAAGGCAGTATGACTGCACATAACACTTAGATGGTTGCTGTTTTAGAGCTTCTTCCCTTATACACATAAGGACATCTTGTGTTGATTTAACTAAAGGTTTATTCAGCAACAACTCCATTTTCTCCTTCACCTTTCCCTCCCTTTTTCTTTCTGATTCCTCCACCACATTCTCTATAAGATTCCCCCTGGGACAAATGTCCAAATAAACAAACTGCAAAAGATTACCAGATAGAATACAACACATCCTTCCCCCTTATAACAAACAAAAACTGAATTGATTAAAATCTAGTGACAACATCTTGAAGTCTTTTAGGTGGTCTCCTGTCACATACATTTCTCCTAAGTCTTGGGTTCTCTGGCACAGGGACTATTTAGTCTTCTGGTACCAAGGATTGTCCACCTGATTGTCATTAGCCTCATCTGCAAGGTCAAAACTGGAGACAAGATCAAATTCCTCTTCAGTTTTTCTCTGAACTGAAAGGAAGGACTCCCTTCCCTCTTTTCTCATAGTAAGCATGCTGGAAAGTCTTGAATGGTTCCATTTTCTTCCATCATCCAATATGAAAGAATCTCCTCAGATTTCAATTATTTGTTTTAGTCCAGAATTTCGGGAACATCCCTTTTTCACATTATAAGGCAGCTGTACTCAAACAAACTCCCCCACCTGAAATGTTCACTGTTTGAAACCCTGTTTCTGATCAACATACAATTTATTTTTTTGTTGCTACTCTCTTACCTGATCATGAATCTCTGCATCCTCGGGGTAAGATGGCATGGAAAGTCCTATTAGTTGTTGCCATTTGGTAAGTTTGGTGGTATCTTTGTGTCCTCTCAGGAGCTCAAAATGTGTTTTTCCTGTAGTAGAATCAGGAGTAGTGTGATAAGAAAATATACGTTCATAGACTGCCTCTTTCCAGGGTTGCTGTTGCAAAGTAGCCAGTTGTAAACTTTCTTTTACAAATCTGTTCATTATTTCCACTAAGCCATTCCCTCAAGTTTGGTACAAAGAAATAGTCTTTTGTTTTATCCCATAGTTTGTGTGTGTGTGTGTGTGTGTGTGTGTGTGTGTACACACACACACACACACACACACACACACACACACACACACACACAGCTATACCGCCCAAAACTTGCATCTCTGGGTGTTTTACAATTAAAACAATTTAAACATTAAAATCAATTAAACAATTTAAATAAAAACATTAAAATCAGTTAAAACCCAAAATTAAAAGTATTAAAACTATAAATCTAATTAAAAGCCTGGGTAAATAAATATGTCTTCAGTGCCTTTTTAAAAGTTCCTGGAATTGGAGAGGCAGGAGTGCATTCCAAAGCCAGGGGCAGCAATGGAGAACTCCTGTCCCCGAGTAGCTGCCAGGTGAGCTGGTGGCAACTGCAGACAAACCTCTCCAGACGATCTTAATGGGCAATGGGGCTAATTGTGAAGAAGACATTCTCTTAAATATCCAGGGCCTAAGCTGTTTAGGGCTTTATAGACAATAACCAGCACCTTGTATTTTGCCCGGAAACTTATCAGCAGCCAGTGTAGTTCTTTCAACACAAGAGTAATATCGTCTCTCCTGGCTGCCGCATTCTGTACCAACAGCAGCTTCCAGACTATGTACAAAGGCAGCCCCACATAGAGTGCATTGCAGTAGTCCAGCCTGGAGGTTACCAACATATGGTAAGGTGATTGAGAAGGTGGTGGCCTCCCAGCTCCTGGCGGTCTTGGAAGAAACTGATTATCTAGACCCATTTCAAAATGGTTTTTGGGCGGGCTACAGGGTGAAGACTACCGTGGTCAGCCTGATTGATGATCTCCAATTAGGACTTGATGGAGGAAGTGTGACTCTGTTGGTCCTTTTGGATCTCTCAGTGGCTTTCAATACTATTGGCCATAGTATCCTTCTGGAACATCTGAGGGAGTTGGGTATAGGAGGCATTGCTTTGCAGTGGTTCCCTCCTATCTCTCAGGCACATTCCAGATGGTTTTGCTTGGAGACTGTTGCTCTTCAAAACTTGAGCTTCTATATGGGGTCCCTCAGGGCTCCATATTGTCTCCAATGCTTTTTAACATCTACATGAAACCGCTGGGAGAGATCATCTGGGATTTGGTGCTGGGTGCTATCAGTACACTGATGACACCAAAATCTATTTCTCCATGTCAACATAATCAGGAGAAGGCATATCTGCCCTGAATGCCTGCCTGGAGGTGGTAACGGGCTGGATGAGGGATAACAAACTGAGACTGAATCCTGACGAGATGGAAGTACTTGTTGTGTGGGGTCACTATTCGGGAAATGATATTGACCTGCCTGTTCTAGAGGGGGTCACACTTCCCCAGAAGGAACAGGTACGCAGTTTGGGAGTGCTTCTGGATTCACGCCTCTCCCTGGTTTCTCAGGCTGAAGCAGTGGCCAGAAGTGCTTTTTATCAGCTTCGGCCGATACACCAGCTGTGTCCATTTCTTGAGATTCATGAACTCAGAACAGTAGTACATCTGTTGTTAACCTCCAGACTTGATTACTGCAGTGCACTCTATGTGGGCCTTCCTTTGTACGTAGTCTGGAAACTACAATTAGTACAGAATGTGGCAGCCAGGTTGGTCTCCGGGTCATCTCGAAGAGATCATATTACTCCTATATTACAGGAGTTACACTGGCTGCCAATAGGTTTCTGGGAAAAATACAAAGTGCTGGTTATAACCTATAAAGCCCTAAAGCTTAGGCCCACAGTATTTAAGAGAGTGACTTCTTCTGCACGATCCCCATCATCCACTGTGTTTATCAGAGGAGGCCCGTCTGTGGCTACCTTCAAGTCGTTTGGTGGCCACTCAGGGACGGGCCTTCTCAGTTGTTGCTCCAAGACTTTGGAATGCACTTCCCGCTGACATAAGAATCTCCCCATCTCTAGTGGTTTTTAAAAGATCTTTGAAGACTCATCTTTTTAACCAGGCCTTTTAGCTTTTGTAATTTTAAATATTGTAAATTGTTTTCATTTTAGGCAGCTTTTTGGAGTTTTAATTGATTTTAATGTTTTGTTTATTTGTATTGTTTTATGATTGTGAACCGCCCCGTGACTTTGGTTTGGGGCGGTATAGAAATGTATTAAATAAAATAAATAAATATGTACCACCTTTCTGAGGTCGTTCATCTCAAGAAATGGACGCATCTGGCATATCAGCCAAAGCTGATAGAAAGCACCTCTGGCCACTGCCTCAACCTGGGACACCAGAGGGAGGTTTGGATCCAGAAGCACCCCCAGAATGTGTACCTGTTCCTTCTGGGGGAGTGTGGCCCCATCCAGAACTGACAGATCAAAATTGTATCCTGAGTTCTGACCCCACACAATAAATACTTCCATCTTATCTGGATTCAGCCTCAGTTTGTCATCCCTCATCCGGCCCATTACCGCCTCCAGGCAGGCATTTAGGGAGGTTATGCCTTTGCCTGATGATGTTGACATGGAGAATTTGGGTGTCATCAGCATATTGATAACACCCTGCACAAAAGCTCTTGATGATCTCTCCCAGCGTTTTCATGTAGATGTTAAACAACATCGGAGGGAATATAGAGGCCTGAGGGACACCATATGAAAGTTCAGATTTTGAAGAACAACAGTCTCCAAGAGATACCATCTAGAATCTGCCTGTGAGTTAGGAGAGGAACCACTACAAAGCAGTGCCTCCCACCCCCAATCCCCTCAGACATTCCAGAAGGATACTATGGTCAATAGTATCAAAAGCCACCAAGAGATCCAAAAGGACCAACAGAGTCATACTCCCTCTGTCAATTCCCAATTGGACATCATCCATCAGGCCAACCAAGGCAGTCTCTACACCATAGCCTGCCTGAAAGCCAGTTTGAAATGGGTCTAGACAATAAGTTTCCTCCCAGACTGCCTGTAGCTGGGAGGTCATCACCTTCTCAATCACCTTGCCTAGTCATGTAAGGTTGGAGACAGGCCTGTAGTTGCTTAGCTCTGAGGGATCCAAGGTAGGCTTCTTCAAAAGCTGTCTAATGGTTGCCTCCTTAAGAAGGAGGCATCCTGCCTTCCCTCAGAGAAGCAATTATAATCTCTACCAGGCCCTCTAGAACAGCCTTCCTGCCAGATAGTATAAGCCATGTTGGGCAAGGATCAAGAGGGCAGGTGGTAGGCCACACCATTCCAAGCAACGTGTCCACATCCTCAGAAGTCAAGAACTGAAACTTATCCAGGGTCATCACATAAGAGGAGCTGCTGGACACCTCGGCATCAAACACTGAAACAATTGTGGAGTTTGAATCTAAGTTGGTCTGAATATAAGAGATTTTGTCTACAAAGAACTCATTAAAAATGTCACAGCAAGTAATTGTTGGACCCAAGTACTGATTCAAGGGGGAAGGGGCACACACTAGCATCTTCACAACCCTGAACAACTCTGCTGGACATAAACTTGCAGACATGATACGGTGGAAAAGAATTACTTCTTTGCCACACGTATCGCCTGAGCATAGATCTTCAAATGTGCTCTATGTAATAATCTGTCTTTCTCCACTTGCTCTCTAGTCGCCTACCTTGCCACTTCAGCCCCTGTAGTTCTTCCATATACCAAGGGGCCTGTTTCAGTACAGGTCGCAGAGGATGCAATAGTGTCCACTGCCCTGGTGAGCTGGTGAACATCCCTAGTTGTCATGGTCACTATCAACTCCCGAGCTGCCCTGGACAAATGGGTTCCTAAGTGAACATTGAAGCCCCCCACCACCACAAGCCTTGGGGATTCCACTGCCAAGCCCGAGACCAAATTTGTCAGCCCATTTAGGGACTCTGTTGGGCAGTAGGGCAATCGGTACACCAACAGAAGTCCCAGCCTATCCCTGGTCCCCAAATCTTCAATATGGTCAAACACTTCAAAAGGGATCCTGGCAAGGGAGATGATGTTCTTATAGACCACAGCCACTCCACCTCCCCGCCCATGTCCCCTCACTTGCGCCTCAGCAGAGTAACCTGGAGGGAGAAGCTGGGACCAAATTGGGCCACCAGAATCCCCCAACCAAGTCTTTGTTATTCATATCAGGTTATGCAAGTATTGCTCCATTTCAAATGAGGTAAGCAATTTCCCATTGCCAGTAATTAGTTCTTTAGAAAGGTCTTCCCTTGCAAAAACTCCAGCCATGAATTGGATCACCTTGTTTGTTATTGTCAGCAAATGAAACTTCTGACCACCTGGAATAGTAATCCATCATCACGATAACAAATCTTTGTTTTGCAGGTTGGTTATCAAAAGGCCTCATTATATCCAAAGTAAGATTTTCCCAGAGAACATTAGGATACTCTACAGGAATCAAGGGGGTGGTAAAAGTATTCTGCAATTTGTCAGATACAACACAAGCCATACAGTGCTGAATTACATTTTCAAAGTGTTTGTTGATACCTAGCCACCAAAAATGTTTTCTGACTCACCTTTTAGTCAAGCTCATGCCCAGTGACCTTTTTGGGCAATTTTGACCACTTTTACTTGTAATGAGGTTGGCACCACCAAATGATCACTCCTCAGCACCAGCTCATTGAGAAGAGACAGCTCATTCGCTACATGCATGTATGGTTGAAGATGACCAGGTACCTTGTTTTTGCATGACCATCCATTAGTTATGTAACGTTTAAGTTGAGTGAGCACTTGATCAGCACTGAGGGCTGCTTTCCATTCAGAAGATATGATCACTCCATACGTGGATGAAATAATTTGTACAATTACTATTCCTTCATCCTCTTCTTTTGTGATCTCCTCTTCGCCTGGAAGTAGAAGTTGAGATAAACCAGTTGTATTCCGAAGACTTGGAATATATTCTACCAGGAAATCAAAGTCCATAATTCTGGTGATCCATTTGGCTATTCTTGTAGTTACTCGGCTTGATTTAAAAAAAAAATAAAGCTGATGGGGTTTATGGTCTGACCGTAAAATGAATTTTCTGACCCATGAGCAAAACCTTGAAGTGCCTCACCACCAGAAACATGCTAGGGCTTCTTTTTCAATGACAAAATACATTTTATCGGATGCAGTAAGCACTCTGGAAACAAAGGCAACTGTAACTTTCCTGTCCCCTTTTTGCTGGATCAAGGCAGCACCCAAACCATATTCAGAAGCATCAGTGGCTACAATAGTGTGCCTGTTGGTGTCAAAAGATGTGAGAGCAGGCCTTTTAGGAATGGTCGATTTGATAGCCTGAAAACTAGCCATACAGGATGCATTCCAGTTAAATGCTACATTCTTTATGAAAAGAAGATGCAACGGAGCAACTTTGGAGGCAAATTGTCCAATAAATTTATTGTAATACTCACAGATTCCTAAAAATGAGTGAAGTGCATCCTTTTTGTGTGGCTCTGCTGCTTCATGAATAGCTTTCACCAAGTCTGTTTTGGGATGTATACCACTCTGAGATATTGTGTGTCCCAAGTACGTCACAGAGTGTGTACAAAATTGACATTTCTCTGCAGTGATAGTAAGTCACCGAGTTTTCTGAAGACTTCTGTCAGTTTAGCATCATGATCCTCAATGGTTTTGCCATACACTAAAATGTCATCCTGAAATAAGTGATGTCACCTGTAGTCCCAAAAATTACATGCATCATTTGTTGAAATACCGAAGCTGCAGAGGCTAATACAGTCTCTTGTATTGAAACAGACCCTTTGGGTATTTGGGAGAACTTTTGAGCAGAGGAGTTTGATGATATGCCAAAGACAAGTCCAAAGTTATGAACACGGAGACCTTTTTCCAAGTGAGCAGCATTTCACTGATATTGAATAATGGATGACAATCCACTACCATGTTGGAGTTCACATCCCTTAAATCTACACACATTCAAAGTATACTGTTTGATTTCCATGCAAGAACAATGGGAGAGATGAATCAAAGGTTCTATGACGACAGCATGCTGTAGTCTTAAGAGTTCCTCTCTAAGTGGTTGGCACAATGCTATAGCTACATTCCTCACTTTGTGTTGTACAGGTATTGCATTTGCCTTCATCTGAATTTTATGAGTGAAATGTATGACAGTGCCAGGAGTCTCAGAAAAAACATCTGATAAATCAGCAGTCATATCAGCATATTGATGCTCATCTGTAATATGGGTTCTGTGCTATTTTGATCTAACATTATCCATCGATCTTTCTGATGTCTGCAGCCCAATATGGAGACTCATTTTTATGACACATACACTTTCCCTTCTGCAGTATGTCCTTTGTATTCCAGGACAGCAGTGAAGTATTTATTTATGCCAATAGGGGAATCTTCATATCCCCATGGGTGGATGACTAAAGGCTGCAAGTGCAGATGTGATGTAATGAGGAGTTTCTTGTAAAATAGATGGGAAATGATAGTGTACGGAGAACAAGAATCAGCCAGCAACTACACTTCATGGCCATTAAGTGTAACTTGACAATGTGGAGGAGTGGGCTCTGACTCTGTCAACACATAAAATGCTGTCAGAAAGTGGTTCAGCTGCCTCATTTTTATCATATGGTGAATCAGGGTGGGTTGGGGTTGTTGGGTTTTGTTTTTTTTAGGGTGGGGTGTTTGTTTTTTGGCATTTATATCTTGCTCTTCCTCCAAGGAGCCCGGAGTGGTGTACATGGTTATGTTTAGCCTCACAAAAACCCATGAGGCAGGTTAGGTTGAGATATACATAACTGGCCCAGAGTCCTAGTGGAGCTCTTCTCACAATCAGTGAGAAGAGCTCTGGGGAAGTCTGTGGGGAGAGCAGGTGATCTCACAGATGATCTCCTACCCTTCCATGGGCGGCCTGATCGCCCACCCAGAATGGCTCCTGCTGGTAGCTCCAGGGGTCAGGGTGCAGGGAAGTGCTGTCGCATGGTGCCCCTCCCCCTGGATCTCTGATAATGCACCACGTGGGTGCATGGTGCATTATGGGAATCCCTCTCCCCTCCCTAATTGTGTTAGCTGCAGCAGCTGCGGCTGACACATGATTAGAAAAATGAGGGTAAGGGAGCACTCACTCCCGTAACCTCATTTTAATGGGCGGCTACTTAGGCGGCTTTGCCACTATGTAGCCACTGGGATTGGGCCCAATCCTGGTGGTTCACATACACATGCACATGAACTGGGTCAATGTTGAACACATTCAGCATTGAACTTGTTTGCACATCAATAGCTTCATGCAGCCAGGTGGGCATTTCACAATAGAGGCTGAAGCACGGTCCTGGCTCAGCATCATCACTGATCCAAACTTGAATAGGTTCAGAGTGGGGCAGCAGAGACTATCAGTAGTCTCAAAACAGCCCTCTGAGCTTAGCTTCAAGTAATTTGAATATGGTTGGCCTAGAGAAGAGAAGACTGAGGAGGGATAGGATAGCATGCTTCAAATATCTGAAGGTCTATCAAACAGATGAGGGGAAATACTTATCCTCTACTACCCCAGAGGGCAGGACTAGATCCTGGATTGGGTTACAGGAAGGTAGGTTTTGGTTGAACATTAGGAGAAATATATTTATGGTAAGAGTGCGTGAGTGGAGTTTTCCTCATTTGAGGTCTTCAAAGACGGGCTGGACAGCCATCTGTTGAGGATGCTCTCACTCTGGATTTCCTTCATTGACCAAAGATTTGGACTAGGTGGCTGACAAGGTCCCCTTCAGTTCTGTGATACTGTTAAATATGACGGGGGAAACCATGTGACATAGTTTGAGGAAAGATGGGCTGTACATGAAAAAATAAGTATATACAAGGATTTGTTATTACTTTCCCATACCCATTCCCTTGTTCTTGCCTCATCATAAAAAGTTCAGTCGCAGTTTATCCCATCCTTTTGTTAGCTTGAGGTGACACACATCTTACTATGATTCATGTTCTACGTTTTCCTGCAAAGTAGGATACTCTGAAATTTGTCCACAGTTAATTTGATTTGATTGATTGATGTGGGAAAGGTCTCTTCTTATAGTTTTAAATTATTATAATTTGGTTTTTAGATTGCCTCCTTTGTTCATTGTTTCCTTCAATATTTTTAATGCTATATTATTGTGTGTAATCAGGGTGGTTCCCTTCCTGGTCAGTTTTCTAGAATTTTAAATTAAGACTTTATTGCCGACATTTAACTTTCTGTCCAAAGGAAATGTAATATATTTTTGGAAGGGCAGTATATCATCAAACAAACAAACAAACAAACAAACAAACACAACTAGGACATCTTTTTGAAATATAGTGCAAAATTTCTATTCAGAAATGTATCCACTTCATCCTTTGGCTCTATCCAGAGATACTGAGCCTCATGTCCACATATTAGTTAGAAATGTGAGTATTTCATGTTCCACTACATTATTAAATTTAATATAAAAGGCATGGGATAAATGCATTTATTACAGTCTTTTAGTTCATCATTTATAATTTTCCTTAAAGTTCTGGAAGAACACAAAATATTCCATTAGCAAATAAATTGTGTCTGCTCTTGGAATAACAGCCTTCCCTTACAACATGGTTTACCTTTGATAGTTCTATTAGTATTCTCTACTAAACCTTTGGTTTCTGAGTGATAGAATAAAGTAAAGCTTTTTAATCTTCCAGGAACAGTACATAATGCTATATAAAGCTGTTGTTTAAAGAAGAAAAACAACAATCCTGTCATTCATTTTTTCTGTTCTTATCGTGTACTTCCTATGATGAGGCCTTGCCCAGGGACCACCAGGGATCGGTTCTGGAAGACAAAGTCTTCACTGTTGTCATTGTGCTTAACAATAATTGTTATTGATCTTCACAAGACATTACCTTGTTATTAAACTCATCTGTAAAGATGTGTTTTGGACAGCCAAAGTGGTAATTAATGAAAAGGAGTTTTTCTATAACTATTTCTGCACATTTATCTTTTAGAGGACATGCTTTGCTCCGCTTGTAAACTAGTCAATTTCAAATCTAGATTATTTTTAAAAGATGAGAAATGGCTGTAAGTTTAGAGATAGAATTTTCATTCTTAAGAATATTATGTATCCCCCCCCCAAAAATCAAATTATGAAAGTTAACATAATCTAATAGCTATTAAATAATACTAGCTTAACCCACGCAGAGCATCTGCAGGCTAGTACTTGATTGCTCCCCTCACCCCCTGCCATAGCCCGCCCTCACCTCAGAGATCTCTCCACCCTCACCTGAGCTGCACTTCTGCTCCTCATCCTCCATCCCGTTACTCCACCCCCCTCACCCCTCGTGGTCACAGCAGCAGTGTTGTGATGCCTATTGGCCAAGCTGCAGGCCCCTATCCTCAGACACCTCCCCATCCTCATCCGAGCCCTGCTCCTGCTCTTCCCCACAGGAGGAGCAGCAGCAGCAGTTGACCAGGCCCTTCCTCGCTTCTGCCACCGCCATGGCTGCTCGTTCCCCTCTCCCTCCGCCAATGGCCTTGGTAGCCCCAAATAGCAGCAGTGGTTGACTGGACCCTTCCTTGCTGCCAATAGGTGCCACCATGGCCACTCATTCCCCTCAGGCCACAGACAGGCTCAGGCCCATCCCTCGCCCTTCCTTCTTTCTCTCTTCCCCTCCCTCCCTCCTTCTCCTCTCTCTCTCTCTCTCTCTCTCTCTCTCTCTCTCTCTCTCTCTCTCCCCGCTTCCTGAGTTAACAGATGTGTGAATTTTCATGAAGATGTGTTTCCTCATCTAATTCACACAACGGAAGCCTCTTTCTCCTGAAAGGTCTCTTTCCTCCCTCACAACCCCTCTCTTCACAGTCCCCTGCCCACTATCTATCTATATCTATATCTATATCTATATCTATATCTATATCTATATCTATATCTATATCTATATCTATATCTATATCTATATCTATATCTATATCTATATCTATATCTATATCCCTCTCCTCTACAATCAAGAACATCTTCCGACCAGTAACAGATGCATTCCAACTGACCTTAACCTTCATCTTCCTATCTGCATATGGAATCCCCACTGCCCAATTAACATGGTGCCACAGTCTCCTCCTCCCTATCTGCATAGGGAATCCCCACTGCCCAATCACCACGGTGCTTCTGCTCGCAAACGCTTGCAAGAGCTGCCATGCATGGGATTAGCCATGGGTGCGCCTTAGAGAATTTTTTAATAGCTAGCTAGCTAGCTAGCTAGCTGTTGCAAGTTACCTAAGTCAACAAAATAATGCTGGCTGCATGTTAAAACAAAATGGAGAAGCGATTTTGCATGCATTCCTTTACATATTTCTTATCTTCAGTACCCACTTATGAACACATTTCTTATCTTCAGTACCCACTTATTTGCCAGCCATCCTGATGCTCTGGGTCATACAGCTGTGCTATTTGGTGGAGTTATGACTGAGAGCCAGAAATGGAAGATTGTAGGCATACACTGTAATTGTCTGCAATTAAGAATCCCCCTTAATGGGCAATCATGCCTTTTGACATTTATCAAATGTGGACATCTATGAAGATAGAAAAAGGAATCAGAGTGTGATCCACCCTTTCTGTCTGCTCATTTGCCATCTCTTTTTGGACAAGGCAGGATGGAGAATTAGGCCAGCTAAGCTTTGCGACAGGACTGCATCATCCACAGAAAGAGTACAGGAACACTCATCATCATCTTGGTGACCAGAGGGAGATCACAGAGGAACATGTGGGCAGAAATCGCTGCTGGAGAAAGGAGGAGCAAACTCTACCTCTTGCTTGATCATCTGCTTTCTCCCTCCTGGCACAGCTGTGGTGGAGAAGGGGTTGAGTCTGCTTGTCTCAGTCTTCTGTCCTGTTGGGCCCGAAGAGTAGTGGCAAGTGAACAGGTAACAGTCTCTCTCTCTTCCCTCTCCCCACCTCTCCCCCTCTTTCTCCCCCACCACAATGTAGCCCAATACTTTCCCCATGCAATTCAGAAATAAAGAACCCACAGGCAATGAGTTACCAGTGCCTTCTTGCT
Organism: Hemicordylus capensis; assembly: GCF_027244095.1. Classification (NCBI taxonomy): domain Eukaryota; kingdom Metazoa; phylum Chordata; class Lepidosauria; order Squamata; family Cordylidae; genus Hemicordylus; species Hemicordylus capensis. Next base: position 375,856,187 of record NC_069658.1, on the reverse strand, counting down.
CTTCAGCCATGCCACAAAGATCAGAGCCCAAACTATTTCTCTACAGCATGAGGGACTGGGCATGAAAAGTACATGGTAGGGGCCAAAAAGCAATATCAGAACCAGGGGCATTGCTAGGTACTTGGGGCCTGAGCTCATAGCCCCACTTACAAGAATTAAACTCCCAAGAATAATTGTGTATGTTTTTAGAAGTCAGTTTGCTGGAGTGGTGGCAAGAGGTACCTTCAAAAAGTCATACGGGTGATACCACCTGCACCTGTAAGCCACTGGGGGCAGCAGTGCCCCACCAGGCATGCCACATGGCAGGGCTGGCTCTGGGGGATCTGGCGCCCCGCTGCAACATTCTGTTGAGCGCCCTCCCCTTATAGTAAAAAATAAAAATTCAAAATAATTACAATTAGTGTGTATTCAAAATTTATTACACAAAGATTTTACTTAATTATGTACATAACATTGTATATAATATAATTATGTACATAATATGTATATAATATAATTATAATTATATTACTCCTATACTTTAAGAGCTGTTTGGCTACCAATACGCTTCTGGGCAAAATACAAGGTGCTGGTTATAAGCTATAAAGCCCTACACAGCTTAGGCCCTGGATATTTAAGATAATGGAGCAGTCTTGGCTTGAGTGAGTGAGTGAAAATGGAGCAGTCTTGGCTTGAGAGAGAGAGAGAGAGAGAGAGAGAGAGAGAGAGAGAGAGAGAGAGAGAGAGAGAGAGAGAGAATGGAGCAGTCTTGGCGAGAAAAAGAGAGTCAGTTCCCCATTGTTCTGGAGGTCCCCGTCCACATCCTGCCAGAGGCAGCTTCCCCCGCCCCCGATAGCGCTTTCTCTCCCCACCGGGCTCCCTCCCTCCCTGCCATTTTCACCTGCCCTTCGTCAGGCTCCCTTATGAGGCTGCCGGCCGCTTCCTTCTCCTCCCTCTTCCATCAACACTGCGTCTGGGGCCATTTTCTTCTCACTGCCTCCTGCAAATTCGAGCCGCTGCACGGCTGAGGGGATGGCTGAGGGTGTGTGTGTGTCCTTCTCCCCCCCCCCGCCGGTGGCAGAAGAGATCAGAGCAATGTCGTGGCCTGCTGCTTGGCCCAGCATTGCTTCCCAACTGCGAGGTGTGCCTGCGCAGTTAAGAGACTTAACTGCACAGGTGCACCTCACAGTTGGGAAGCGATGCCCAAACTCATTGGCTCAATGCCCTCCTGCAAACTTCGCCCCGATGCGGTGCATCATCTGCTTACTGGTAAGAGCCGGCCCTGCCACATGGTGGCCGTGGCACTCACCTCGCCTCTGCAAATGTACAGTGGCCATTTCTGGGGTCAGCAACACCATGCTGACCATGAAAATGGCTGCCATGCATGTGCAGAGGCCAGGTGAATGCCCTAGCTGCGGCAGCCACTGCATGGGATTCCGGGCTGGGTATTGCTCCTCCTGGTGGCTTGCAGGTACTGGCGGTATTGCCAGTAATGACTTTTTAAAGGTACGTCTCATCATCGCCCCCCAATGCTTTCCTCACCAGGTGCCTCTGTTTAAAGTCTCTATCTAATGTTATAATGCAGCATCTAAAGATGGAAGCAGCAGAGAGATAGGAGAGGCTAGGAGCTTTATCCCATGCTCTGGCAAGGGGCCGCCACAGCTGCACTTCCTTTCTGGATGAGGGAGGTGGCTGATGAGATTTGGGGCTCCTCTGAGCAATTCATTAGGGGCTCATTCCCTATGGGCTACCCCTAATTATGCCCCTGCCAAAAACAACCATCTTCTGACCTGGAAGAGACAAAAAAAATCACGCCAGGGACAAGCTATGTGTGCATGAACTAGATGAAAACTGTAATCGAGCAAATGATGTTCCAACAGCATTAGCAACTGGAGACACTGCTGGAGTGACCGGTTGTTTCAGAAGAAGGCACAGCCTTTAGGGGAGCAGCCAAGGGAAGCAGCAACAGGGAGTTTCTGATCAAAGCATAATGCAGGACATGAAGGCACAGCTTTTTTGGTGATGGATACAGCTCTTGGTCTTCAGAGCTCTTGGGTGCACACCATCTGGCCCTGGCGATTTGTTAATTTTTAGTTTTTCAAGACTGTTTAGAAGATCCTCTCTCGTCAGTCTCCAAGCCAAAGAGAGAAGATCCTCTCTTTTTCAGTCTCCAAGCCTGAGAAGCTAAGTTCTGGAGTGGATATATGTTCAGTATCCTCCGCTGTGAATACAGATGCAAAGCTCTGGGTTGCTGTTCAAGAACATTAATAAACGAAGAGAACTTTCTGGTATATTGTTAAAGAATTGGCTCCGTACATGAGTAAGGATGGGATGGCTAGAGGGAAGGGAAGAACAAAAGAAAACATCTATATTCCTTAGGATATTTTGAATGCACACTGCAATGTCTTAATATTTCATTATTGTATGTATATGCATCCCCTAACTGACCATTTCCCTTTCATTGGCAGAATCTGGATTGCAAATGTTCTGATAACTTTCCCCCCTTAGCCACTGGAATGTTCTTGAATAGTAAGTGCCATCACACTAGCTCAGCCAATTGGTATCAGAGACTTCAGGGCCATGGACGCAAATACAATATGGATATGAAAAGAGGGCCTTCTCCTTGCCTGCCTTCTAACCCTCCCCCCATGGTTGGGCTGCAGGCCCCGATCCTGAGACTGCTCTTGATAGCACAAAACTGACTATTTCTTTCTGTGGCATTTCCAATCCCAGAGTTTCAGGGATGAAGAAACTGCAGCTGTTAGACTGTTTGTTTTCTTTCTATAACTTATAAAGTAAAAGAGGCCAGGAGTCTGTACGTGGCAACCCCAGTAGGAGGGATATAGTATGGAAAACTATAAACATATGCCTCATTGTGATGTTATGGTAATGATATACCAATGTCTTGCATGCTCTTTCACTATCCAGAAGCAGTAGAAGACCACAAGGAGATGTTGCTAGGCAACAGCCTCATGTTTACAGTGTCCTGCTCCCCTGTGGGCTGAGAAGGAACAGAAGAAGAAGGAAAAGGAGAGGTTCATATCTATAGGCACATTAATGAAATAGAGAAATATACGTTTTTTTAATAGGAAGTTGGGTCATTTGAAACTGAAAACATCAAACAGTATTTCTAAATCTGGCTAAAAATGAAGCTTCCTTTGTCCCATGAGGACATAAACAGCCAGTTCAGACATACAGGATAACTGCAGTTAAATGGGGCAGAGGTTGGAACTCCATTATGTACAAGAGCATGAAACTGCAGCTAAGCATAAAAAGCTACATCCAGTTTGCCTCCAGTTTACAAAAGCTACCTCCAATTTGCCAAACTCCAGTTGTAACCTTTGGTTACACCTAAGGTTCACTACTGACAAGTGAGGTTTTGCCACCGAAGCATTACGCCCAAATGCTGTCTTGCCATAACTGTGATTTTGTGCCTATTCCAAATAGCAACCATAGAGGTGGTGGCACTGTGGCTTTCGATGGCCATTTCTTGGAGATTCAGCCCCCCTGTCATTCCTTCTCTTCCCTGTTCTGCCTGGCAAAGGCAATGTGTACCGTGAATAAAGAGACACAAACCTCCTACTAATTCCTATTGCAAAGCACTGTAATGTGTTTTGTTTCCCAGTAAAGCAAAATCATTCTTTCTATATCTGTTGTGTTTCTTTCAATTAGAAGTCCAGAGCTCCCCCTCTCTCACCTGAGCAGTGGCAGGGAGGGAGACAGAGGTGGGGCGTCCTGGAGATATCCTGCTTCATTGCTTGCTTGGGTAATCTTGCTGCTGCTGCCACTCAGAGGATGTGTACTTCATGTACTTCATGCAGTGAGGGGCAGTCACCCCGCTTCTCCCCATGCCCAGACTGAGCTCCACAGGAAGGGCTGCATGAGCATGCATGGATGGAGGCACAGAGGCAATGAGAAAAGTAGTAAGAGAAACTGAGGGAAAGAGGAGAGAGAAAAGTTTACCGTCTTCTGGAAAACAAAGGGGAGAACACAAATTGGGTGGGGGAAAGGACTTAATTGAATGGCTTTGTCCATGTGTGCTCTGCTGCTCTACTGTTGTCTCATTCAAAAACAAAACAAAATAGCCAGAAGAACATGAGGAAAAGAGGAGAGAGGAAAAGTTAACTGCTTTGCAGAGGATCAGGAGAGGACCTTGTATGTCAGATTCACCCCTGTCATGTTCATTCCCTCTCCTCCTCTTTGCACTTTGTGGAGATACTAAAACAGCAGGCCTGGACTCTTGTGTTATTTGCCCCCAGGCCCTGCACTACCCTAGGGTTGGCCTTGATGGAGGATGTGCCCATCTGCTGCCAAGTATTAGTCCCGTGATCCACTGCTTTGTAGAAAATTAATTGGGATAACATTGATAGGAGCAGAGTGAGGAAAGGGTTAAGCTGTCATCCACCCAGGGAAGCTAGCAGTGTAGGAAGGACACACCCTCTCTGAGATCATGGCCACTTTGCTGATATGGACTCTGTGGACTCTTGGCTCACAGCCAGGCAGCGGAGCTTGCTGAGATGTCCTGGAACTGGAGTTTTGTGGGGCACAGTTTGGTGAACATCTGCAGCATGATTTGGAGTTACAAATTGAAACCTTGGCCATGCTTAACTCCAGTGAACTTGTACATCTGAACAGGGCCAAAGAGAGACTGTATATACATAATTTAGCAACTCCATTTCTAAAATTGTCAAGCTATTTCGAAGTGTCTAAGATGGCTTCTGCGGCATGATCTGTAGGCTTTGGAGCCCTGCCATGTGCTCTCAAGCAGACATCAGGTCAAAGTGAGAGAAACAAGAAGAGAACCAAAGAGCTACCAGCTGCACCCTTTAATAGGGAAAACCCTTTAGGACTGAGAGAAAGGGTATCCCCACACACTCCCTTGGGACATGAACCAATCAATCTCTTACAAAACTACAGACACAATGGTTATTAAAAGGCAATTAGAACTGGGCAATATTCAGATGATGTCATGTATCTAAAATGAGGAAATCCATTTCAGACTGGTAACAAATTTGCTAGGTACTGAATCAGATTTGTGGATGGATAGAATTTCTACTACCTGAGACTTCAGTGGGGATGTCTGTCTAATTCTCTCAAGCTATTGCCAGTGCAGCAGTCCACATTAATCTAGGACTGATTGCTTTCTGGATGTCTGCTAAAATGGAGTTGAGGCCTTTTAAAAAAATAGAAGCAAGTCATATTGAGTTGGCCAAAACTTAGCTATCAATCATGGCCAATTTAGCCCCAGTTCATCATAGCAAGTAGCCAAGATTCATGCTAATTTATTTGCAAAGGAGCTGTGCTGTATTGCAACATGTTATGCTTTTAGTCAACCCAGTTGCTGAACAGCTTAATTGCCAATATAAACTGTTGAGGAAACTTTAGTAAAGGTAAAAGTGACAGGAACAAAGGCAAAGGTCATTTTTCACAATGGGAGGGGAAGGATAATCTTACAAAATTAAGTGGCACACATGCATTTCAAGAATGTTGAAAGGACTTGTGCCACAGAAATGAAAAAAGATTGTACTGAAAAGAGCAAAATGAAACAAATCCAAATGTTTTATTACTACTGAACCATTCAGTTGAATACTTTTTTTTTGTTCCAAAAAGGAACTATTCCAAATATAATAACTAAAGAGACCAGAGGGGGGGAAAGAGTTCATGTTGAAATGTTGCAGCACTGCATGGAGTAATTTCTGTCTACTTCAGTTGTGTTTCATAGAAGCTGTACCAAAATGAATGGGATTTGTATAGCAGCCAGGTAGCACTTGGTAGACAATACTTAAGGTGATCAAAACAAAGTCCAGATTTGACAAGCAGCTCGAGTCTATGGCCCAACTTCAGTGGCACAAAAAATGCACAATACTTCTTCTTCTTCATATACAGTCTGGGTGAGCCTACAATCCAAAATACATGGTTGTCCACAGATCCTATCTAAGCAACAGACAGAGGGAGCAACATGGATTACTGATCTCTCTTAACTGAGCATCACAATAAGAAGGCTGGCCGCTTCCAATTTGTTCTACTATGGCTGCCCCCAAGCCCAATCGGAACATGTGTAAGCATTCTATCTGAGGGACAGCTTTGTGTAGTGCCAAGGTGCTCACCATTCTGAATGATGTTCAGTGATAAAGCTTAGGTCCATCACAGCTGAGTGTCAGACTTCCAAAAGACTTGAGAGAGGCAGCTTGGCTCCCTGCCAGCCTCTAACTCTATACATGGACCTCAGCTGAGTGTCAGGCTCCCGGAAGGCAGAGGAAAATGATGACTTTGCTCCAACAGCTTTACTAACTCCTTTCTTGGCACTTCTCAGATAGCTCTGGGCAGTTGATGGGGAGCCAAGCATCTTCTTCCAGCCTTCCCCAAGGAAGAGGTTCAGCCAGATGTCAGGTTTAGGGATGCTCTGTGGGAAAGAGGCTGGTCCAAGATTCTGTCTTCTCCGTAGCTTCACAGTAAGAAGCTTTGAAGACGTATATCAGAGTTATGCAAAGGGATGTGCATCTTTGTGTTATTTCTTAAGCCGCAAGATGGCCAGATTTGCAGATGACACCAAACTATTTAAGGTAGTGAAATCCAAAAGAGATTGAGAGGAGCTCTAAAAGGATCTCTCCAAACTGCGGGGAGTGGGCAACAAAATGGCAGTTGCAGTTCAATGTTAGCAAGTGTAAAGTGATACATACTGGGGCAAAAACCCTCAACTTCACATGATTGCTCTGTTCTATGATCCATTTGTTTGTTTTCCTGGCTGTCCATGATATCCTCAGAAGTCTTCTCCAGTATCAAAAGTTCAAAGGTGTCATTACTTTTTTTGTCCTGCTTCTTCAAAGTCTAGCTTTCACATCCATAGAGTGTCACGGGAAAAACAGTTGTCCAAATGATTATGATCTTTGTAGGTATAGACATATCATGGTAACTAAATAACCTTTCCAAGGCCTTAATTGCAGCCCTACCAAAAGATAGTCTGTGGCGTATTTCTTGACTGCTGGATCCTTTACTGTTGATGGTCAATCCTAAAAGGCAGAAGCTATCCACCACTTCAATGTCTTCATTGTCAATCCTGAGGCTAGCTGCTGTACCTGTTGTCATTAGTTTAGTCTTCATTACATTTAGTCGTAGTCCCATTTTTTCACTGTGCCCCTTGACTCTCATTACTTGAGCTTGCAGATCATCTGCATTCTCAGCTATCACAGTGGTGTCATCAGCGTAGTGCAGGTTATTGATGTACCCCCCTGATGTACTGGCTCCTAATTGCATGGAGAGGGGTGGTTTGTCAATTAGGCAATAGCACAATGTTGCTTCAGGTGGGAGTGGGAATGTGCATACCCATGCTCATCCCCCACACAGTTAAAGAGGGCCAGTTGGAGTATTGTCCAAATCAGTCCAGGGTATAGTTGCTTAAAGAGTGGTGGGTTACAGCCAGGAGCAGCCCAAGGTATTGTGATACTTGTGGCAAGGTATCAATGCTGTCTTGTCACACTGGCTGGGGGAGGCCAATCCCTTTTCAAAACTGACCCTTGCAAGCTTTGAAAGTGGCATGGGGGTGAAGTGGAGAGAAGGTTGCCTACACCCTCCTCTTCTCTCACACTTTGCAAGATTTGCAAGAAATTTGCAAGAAGAGCTACTGCAATGGTAGACATGGGGGACATCTTGCCACCCTGCTGCTGCCCCCATAATCTGCTACCTGAGGCAACCATCTCACCTCACCTCACTTCATGAAAGGTCTGCCCCTGTTTACCACATTAATAATATGGTTACACATTCTCCAAGTGGTGAAAAGTATGCGGGGTATCACCCAGAAAGTGATAACCCTCAAGTCTTTTGGCTTACTGTAGAAGAGAGATCACTGGAGACTTATACTGTCTTTCTAATATTTTGTTTATTTACAAATATATCAACTGAGCATCAGGTGGCGGTGAACAGCATGTCCTCCTCCAGGCAGCAAGTGTACTATCTTCTATAAGATCCCTAGAGAGTCACCTCTACACCTCAAAGCTGCCTTCCGTCTTCTCTCAGCTCAGTCTCTCTCTGTCTCAGAAGCTTGAAACTGCAGTCACTTTACTCACACCTCAGCCCCTCCTCTCAGCTGGAGGACCCCTCTTCCAGCTCTGATAGTTTTTCCACGTCCCAGACATTCCAGACTCTTTGTAACCCTGTTCATTTGTTATGTAAGTGCACACAGTTACAGTGCCAATGAAAGTGTGCTGGTAAGCCCTGCTCCCATGGTGACATGCTCCTTTAGTCTCTCACCACTCCTGCTCTCTATGGATGCAGTGTTTGCAGAAACAGTTTCCTCTCATAACTGAGAACATGGGATGCTCAATGTTCTCAGTCATAGGCGGTCAGTTCAGACAAGAAACCTCCTGGCACACATAATAAGGACGGGCTTGCACCAAAGGCACGGCTTCTGTGATGTTGCTGGAGAACATCCCAGTGTGCTCTCATCCCTTTACGCACATTAGTAAGGGGATTAGAGCACTCTCATCTCCTCTTTATTCACATGAAGGGGCTGTTCATCTGTTTAAACAGGTATTGAGAGCATGTGCAGAGGGTGATTCAGATGAACAGGCCTTTCATGTGATAAACAGACACACTGAGAGCACATTGGGAAGTTCTCCACTAACATCACAGAAGGCACACTTTCAGCGCAAATCCATCCTTATTATGTGGTATCTGTATCTGTTGAGATCTGTGGGGCAGATCTCAACAGATACAGACACCACATAATAAGGATGGATTTGCGCTGAAAGTGTGCCTTCTGTGATGTTAGTGGAGAACTTCCCAATGTGCTTTCAGTGTGTCTGTTGATCACATGAAAGGCCTGTTCTATTCTTTGGGAATAGTATGACACATGCTATTCATGTGTCTCCACCAAATCTATTCTGTTGATTTAAATCTATAATCTCAACTGGCACCCCCATCAATCATAATTTTGAAAAGACCCCTTTCATCCCTACAGAGCAAACCCTCGCACTAGGATAGAGTACCTTTGTGGGATAGGCTAAAGACTGCAAAGAATTCCCAAGAATTGAGAAGTGCACCCAGAGTGGAGGAAAGTTGGCTAGAAAAAGGGAGAAGAATGGCAATAGACAAGGGAGAAGGAAGACGGGAAGAGCTGAGGGGAAGAGGCAGACAGAAGGACTTCGAGGAGGGAAGCCCTAGATTGAGTATCCTTCTCCATGACACTTTTTGCTTGTAAAAATTGGACTCCTAAACTGCACTTTATGTCTGACTGTGGCAGTATGGACCTAAACAAATGGGCCTGCTTTCACATCTAGTTTGGTTCTTACAGAAAGTCAATCCAAATTGTGACCTGAACCCTTCTGAAAGTGATCTCAGCTGCCTCACTGTACGTGGTTTGGGAAGGAGGCAATGGATTTTATTGGCATTTGGTTGCTGATGATGTGCACAAAATCCTTGGTAAATGCTATTGCAGATTAATGCCAGTTCAAGTGGATGGCTGACAGAATGAGAGGACGTGAGTGCTATATAGATATGGATGTGTCACAATTAGATAAAGGAGCTTCAGTGCAATTATAAGAAAATAAAGGATTTATAAATTATAAATTATAAAGGAAAATAAAGGAAATTATAAATTATTATGAATTATAAATTAAATTATAAAGGAAAATAATTAACTATAAAGGAAAATAAAGAAATGGCAGTGGCTGTGCTGGCTGTGGAACAGTAACTTCACATTATTCTGAAGTAATAGGTTAGTTTTGTTGTCTTGACAGGCAGCTTGATTTCCCATTGATTTCAATGGGAGGCTCTTAAGTACACAATTATCTCACTGAAAGCAAAGGGACTTTGCTTTAGCTTTGCTTGGGTTGTGCCTTGTGTTTGGGGAAATAATTTGAATATATCTCCTATATCATCTCTAGTCCAACGTTTTATTAAATGTCTGAAGGTGGTCAGGCAAGTTATCAGCATCATTACTGGAAAGAGGTGAGGTGTGATAGTCATTGCTCTTCTGCTGCTAGACAACATGCACTTTAGGGCCATTTTAAAAACATTATAGATGAGTGATAGATAGCAATGGCAGCGAGTCTTGAACTGCCAGAAAATACTACTGAGTGGTTCAGTGAACTTTTTTTCTATCACCAGAAAAGAGAAATGGCAATAAAGATACAGGTACCAATGGTGGGACTCACAAGTCGTAGCTAGACGGGAAGATTATTGTTGCCAGACACATGATATTTTTGGAATAACATACAACTACCGCTCAAGCTAGGTCAGTGTTATTTCTGTAGAAACCAATATGTAGAGACATGCTACTGGAGAAGATTTTGCTCCATTTGGGGCACTAAGGAACAAGAGACAGCTGTGTAATACTCTGAGTGATCCCATTCAGATGTAGTGCCAAAGCTCAGTTGTGGTCAGGGGCGTAACAAGGTTGGAGTGGGCCCAGAGACAAGATTTTAAAATGGGCCCCCCATCACTGAAGCTCAGCTCATGAAGTAAAGAAATCTTAAATGAGGCTGAATAGTGGTAACAAAAAGCATAGTAAAATATCTATCTATCTATCTATCTATCTATCTATCTATCTATCTATCTATCTATCTATCTCCTATGTGCCACAATAGAACATCATCCTAAATTATTTTTAGAAAGGTTTTGTAAATTGTGCACGATGCATGTCATTTAATGGTAAAGAAAGAAAGACATGCTGTTCTGGTAGCTCCAGGTCTGGTAGCTCCAGGTCAGTTTTAGAGGATCAATACAACTGAAGGAAGCCTGGGCGGGTGCGCAGCTGGGGGAGTCAGTCGTGTGACTTGCCTCTGGGGGCCCCCCAAGACAGTGGGCCCCCAGACAACTGTCTCCCCTTGCCCTATTATAGTTACGCCCCTGGTTGTGGTTAAACAAACTTGTGGTTAATTTTTGAACCCAAGAATCATGCTGCAGATGATGACTGAGCAATTCCAGTTTTATCACCTTCAGCAGCTAGCCAGAATAACCCCTCTCTCTTCCTAGTCTGCTGAGGATCCATCCCAGCAGTCTCCATTCTGCTCGCATTGACTGGGGCATTGCATCAGTGTGTCAGTCACCCAGCAACTACTGGCTACAATGTGAGAGGGGGCATGCTCTGTGCGATCATGTCTTCTTGGCACTGATCACCCAACCTTGGCAGGGGAAATGCCAATTAACTATTTCCTGCCACTTATAGCAGTAGCTTTCCTGGAATTCCTAAGCTATACAGTCATGAATATGCACAATTAGTTTTACCCCAAGATGGCAAGGGACTCTTGCAGATGGGATCTTGGGGAAGAAACACAGAAGACTCACTGAAAAATTGGAAGTCAGGGGTGATGGGTGGTAGGGATGTGCGAACTGGTTCGACTACAACCCTGTTTCGAATCAATCTGGCCCGGTTTGACTGGTCCAAGTTTGAACTGGCCCTGCCCTCCAAAAGGGAGACCCGGTCTGAGTTCGAACTGGACTGGCCCTGGTTCAAACAGAATCAGTCTGAACGTTCAGGAAAATGCTTATAAAGGGGAATCTGCTGTGGATTCCCCTTTACAAACAAAGGGGGTTTACCTAAGGGCAGTGGGGTGGGGGGAGTGTGGAAATTACCTTCCTGGCAGCAGCATGACAGCGGTGATGGGGGCTCCTCTAACACCCCCACTGGCCTCCCCAATAACAGCCCAAGCCAGTGGCTGTAACCCTGTTTTGCCCTCCTTGCAGTAACTGCAGAGTGTACTTGTAGAGCATTCTTGTGCAAGAGCACCAGGCTATCTATTCTAATGGCCTCTGAACATACACATTCGGCAGTTACTGCACAGAAGCTTGCAATGGGCCACAGCTGCTGGTCCTGACTGCTATTGGTGAGGCCAGTGGGAGGAACCCTCCACCATCCTGCCCCCGCCAGGAAGATAAGTTCCCCTCTCTCCCCCACTGCCCTTGGCCATAACAGTGCCGTGCACATCCCTAGTGGGTGGGTGGGTGAGAGAAGGTTCAGTAGAGTTTGTGCCATGACATAGCTGTACAGCTTCTACCAACATGTAAGGCATATCTCACACATAGTAATTGTAGCGGTTGTTTCTTGGACCTGTTACCTGGCCAGGGTGGCACCTGGAAAAGCCAGGTGAGCACCACTTTCAGTCAAGAGGATCAATCTGGGTTCAATTCACCCTAGTTTAAAGAGTGTGTGTGTGGCGGGGTGTGTGTGTGCTTGATGGAAGTGGAAGTGCAAGGTCCTTGGATTTGAAAGGGCAGTCATCGAGACTCCTCTCAGCAGGGATTGTGGTGCAAACTCACACATTGGAAAGAAGCCTTTCCAATACATTGGAAAGAAGCCTACAACCAGAAAATGGAATCTCCCTAGGAGGAACATAGGTTCTAATCTGAACTTTTTGACAGACTTAAATATACAGAAAAATGGTTTGTCATGAAAATTGGGTTCCTCTTTTGGGGGGCCCTATTTTAATCTCCTTTGGGAAAGACAAACTGTCTTGCCCAATTGGGGAGGAAGGGACTTGGCTCCCCCTCCCCCCCTCCTTCTATGCAAGGCACTTCACTAAGGGATGCACTGGAGGGTGTCCAAGCATCAATAGCTTGTAATACTAAATACCCCCCAAACCAACCCCCTTCCCCTCAGATGCAAGATAGGCTTTGCCCTTAAAACCTCTCTGAACATTTGGTTTTCCTATGACAACCCAGGAACACACCCACAGAACCCCTGAGTGTCTAGCCTCCCACCACCACAACCACCACCACATGCCAGCACACATGCCCCACTGTGAATTTATCAGTGCCATTAACAAAAACACACAGCACACACATAGACACGATTGCCTTTCTTTAATTAACTGAAGAAGAACAAGGGGGCCACAGGTGGGATTAATGTGGTAGTGTTCCTGCATTAGCTTCAATGGAACTCACACTCCTGGAATCATAGATTAACCACAGGTTTGTCTACCCGAGGTTTTACACTATGTCCGAAGGCGGACGCAGTGTCAGCTCCTCCATTGCCCTGTCAAAACTAAGTAGAATATACTTCAGTGACAGCAATGCTCAGAAATCCATTCAAAAGCATGTCTTGTAAATTCAGTGAGCGTAAAGACTGCAGATATGGGTATGTATCTCTAATGCACACATTTACCATATTTAATAACAAAGGAATGTGTTGCTTGTGATGATGATGGGCTAACGAGAGCCATTTCTGCTGTTGTCGTATGGTTCATTAACTAGGCACCAGTGATCTGGGGAGTAATCAGTTTTGGTTCTACTCATTTTTAAGGACAAAGACAAACATGCATATGATGTTTTTAGGGCTCTTCTGGAACCATCCTGTGATTACTTTAACCACTAGCCCCCCCAGAGGTATCTCTGCTTCGAAAAAGAATAATAATCAGGCCTGCTAACTATACCGCTGGTTTGTGACTACAGGTGGCCCTCATTACTCACAGCCCCGGCATCCACAGTTGTGCGTATCTGTGGTTGGGTCATTGGGACCCAGTTTCTTTAACTGCAGTTTTTTTAAAAAACAGGCAAAATTAATCTATCTGCAGTTCCTGGGTGGCCAGAAATGATTTCTGATGTCATTTATCATTTCTGGCTACCATATATATAGAGAGAGGAGGGGGGAGGTTTAAACAAATATTTGTAGGATTTGCAGGTTTGGGGAGGTCTTTCTGGAGAGCTGGAAGCCTGGAGAGCAAGGTACTATCCTTTATTCCTTTTATTTCTGCTTTTTTGGACATTTTTTTTAAGCTCAAGGAACCTACCCCCCCAATTCCCATTGACTCAAGGTTTTGTTATTCACAGTTTCTGTATTTGCACCTATAGGTGAGAATGGAGCCCCCGTGAATAACTAGGGCCACTTGTATAGACTCTCTTGAAATTTAGCAGTGGGAGTCTGTGTAATGTTAATGATTAATGTTTATATGATTTTAATATTGATATGATTTACTTGTAAACCACTCAGAGATGCAAGTTTTGGGCGGTATAGAAATATGTTGAATGAATGAATGAAAAAATAAAATAAAATAAAATAATAGTCACAAACCAGCAGGATTGTAAAGGTCTGTGTATCTTCCTTAGATTTTACTGCAAATCAGAAACAATTCTTCATTCAGGACTGGGTTCCTCCATCTCCTACTTTCTCCCCTATTTCCTTCTTTCAGCCCCCTGTCTCTAAGGCCTCAGTCCCTTAGTTCTCCTGTATCCTTGACCCTATTGTGGCCCAGTTTCCTAGCTCTCTGTTCCCTGCTTGTTTCTCTGTTCCATCCTTGCTCCATTTCCTGCTAAGTCTAATATGAGGGTTTCCCATCCAAACTGATTTTTCATTCCCCTCACAGAAACCACACTGTGTGACTTATTTTTTGTCACTTAGAGCTTCTCTTTAGGTTACTTCATCAGCTCCTCTGCCCTCCACCCTCCCAACTGCTTGGCTCGAAAGCAGCATGGAAAGAGCCACATTTTCCCTCTGCTAGAGAGCAGAAGAGGAAGTATGAAGGAGAGGAGAGGAAGAGGATGGGTTAGAAGATCTCCACTATCTTCCATACTTCCTTTTCTGCTCCATCACCAAGGAAGAAGTGGAGAAGAAAGTGATGAGCTAGAGCATCTAGGGAGACATCTTAGTCCATCATGCTCCTCTCCTTCACTTTTCCTCTTCAGCTGCATTGTGGAAGAGAATGGAGTGGCTCTTCCTACACTGCTGTCAACCCAGGAATAGGTGGGCAGGGGGACATATAAGGAAGAGGACAAGGGCAGGGAGCAAGTAAGGTAGCTGCAGAGGCAGATAGGCAGGTGGCAGGGAAGCAGTCACTTCCCACTACCTGATAATCTGCGGCCTGAGATGACTGACTCACTTTGCCTCATTATTTATTCATTTATTCAATTTATATCCCGCCCTTCCTGAAATAGCTCAGGGCGGTTTACTTTAAAATTGCATTATGAGACTCACCCTGCACATCTCACTATATGTAGGAGATTGCCCCTTTTGTTAACATTTGAAGGAGCCCAACTCAGGAAGTGGGATATCACTGAAGTTGAGCCGTGAGCCTTAATAAAGTGCCGGGCAAACAGGGAGGATATTCAGTAAACCTGACAGCTTTAATCAATTGATGGCTTTGATTAGTCACTTAATTCAGCAATCATTGATTTAAAACGTAGGTGTTTAATTGGGTTTTCATCAGGTCCATTCTTTGTGACAGGATTTCAGTCCTGTGGAAGCAAGAATGTATTCTTATTTTGCAGATGAAGGGCTCAGGAAAACAAAACAAAAATGCAAAACAAAAATGCAGCTTTGAAGAGAGAGAAAGAGAGAGATGAAGGAACAGTTCTTCTCACAAAATTTATGCACGCCAATATCTTATTCAACCACTATTATAGGAAATGGACCACCGGACAATAAACATGTGTTCTATCAAAAGAATGCAGAAGAAATCAATATCCAGAGGCATTACAATTCACTTTTACAATCAACTCTTATTTTTCCTGATATTTTAAAATTAGTAGTAGATTTTTTAAAAAACCCTTCTTTTTGTTTTCAATAAGAGCTCATTCAACAACAACCCTCAACACTTTTTACTGTTGTTTAAAGATCACATGGTCCACCTAATATAAAATGTTTTTCTTACATACCAGAGTCACAATAATCAGACTCTCTCTTTTCTGAACAGTGAGACACAAAAAAGCATTAAAAATGCTCAAGCACCCAGATACTTGTGGACTGCAAACACGAGCTGTGGACTTCAAAAACTAACTAATTAAGGCTGCCCTTTACTACAACTGTATGGAAATCAATCCTTTGGGAAGGTCCAAATTAAACCTTTTGGCACCCTGTCTGTAGCTTGAGGGAGCATCTCTCGAAATGAGTCAATCCTTTTCTAGAGATCTGAATATGGTGCCTTTCAGAGTTCCATCTCAAAGGAAGAAGAGATTGGCTGGGAATTGTAACCCAGCCTCCTCTAAGTGGCTCCAACTTTGTGGAATGAATGAATTACTAAGACCTGTCTTAGGCCAGTTCTGCAGACTGTATAAAATGTTTATGTTTAGGCTAGCATTTAATCTGGGCTGCATTGTGTTTAGGCTAGCCTTTAATTTGGTTTGTATTAATTTTAATGTATTGGTCTGTATTAATGTTTGTGTATAGCTTTAAATTCGGTCCAGAATAAGCTGTGCAAACAGTTTATTCTGTACAAAATTAAAAGCTATACAGACAGTAGGAACAGTTTATTTTCAAATATTTTCAGCAGTAATTTATTGGTTAAAATATTTGTATGTAATTATTATAGTAAACTATCTTAAGTTTATTTTGAAAAATGACATAACTTATAAGCAAAACCCCCCCACACAATCTGAAACCCCATATTGTCTTAAAATTGGAGCTTCCTACTATATTATTTGAGCTACCTAATAGCGCAGTGGGGAAATGGCTTGACTAGGAAGCCAGAGGTTGCTGGTTCGAATCCCCAGTGGTATGTTTCCCAGACTATGGGAAACATCTATATCTGGCAGCAGCGATATAGGAAGATGCTGAAAGGCATCATCTCATACTGCATGGGACGTGGCAATAGTAAACCTCTTCTGTATTCTACCAAAGACAACCACAGGGTTTTGTGGTCACCAGGAGTTGACACCGACTCGATGACACACTTTACTGTTACCTTTACTTCATTCAATCAATCTTTATTTCGGTCACAGACCAGCATAAAGTATAAGGGTGATTATAAGTTAAAATGAGAGCAGGTAAAAGTTATTACATGTAAAATGGTACATAATAAAACAAAAAGGACTAAAAATACTAAAAATAGTAAAAACAGAATCACACCTGAGAAATAGTAAAATAGTCTATGCAGTCATAAAAAATGCATAAAAAGCATAAAAAGCTTAAAGGGGGGGCATAAAGTTGTATGAAGTTTAAAAAGCATAAAACAACCCCAGAAATGTATAAAATATATAAAATCCTGGGTACTAAAACTAGAAAACAGCTGAATTGAAAGTTATGAGGAGCATTAAGAGGGAGGCATGTGAGCAATTGCAAGGCCTGCCTAGAGTCACCGGGAGTCAGATTAAGGTTGATAGGACTCACTGCCCGTCATCCACTGATGAATGCTGATCGCAGCCGCACAGTACCTGGTGATGCTAGATGTGATGGCAGGCTTAGAGTCAGAGAGTAGCAGGGAGCTGTAGAATTGGCTCGGACGACCTGGATACTTGCTTAGCAGTGGAAGGATGAGAGAAGCATGTACAGTATTTCTCTATAGAACGAGCAATATAAGAGAACATGCTCAGTAGTTTCGATCTGCCCTAAGCCACAGGGGCATAATCGCTCTGCAAGTGGGGTCCTTCTATAATGGCCTTTTAGCACTGCTGAGGGGAGGCCATGGCAGCGAGCCAAAGTGAACGCCCTTCTGTGGTTTGGAACCTCCAGTTTGGTGAGGTGTGCTGCTGCAGAGGCAGAATATCTAAGCCCCTCACTGATATGAAATTTTGGAACTCTGCTGAGATCATTTTGGCACTCAATGTCAATAATGCACTGCTTGATGGTTGCTTTTGCCTGATTGTGGCCCATGTTGAGCAAGGTCAGTGGGGAGAGGCCCAGAGTAGCTATTTTGGTCTCAACTGTCTGAATCGAGTTAGATTGGTAGTTATCATGTAGGGTTATGGGGGCAAGACCAATTGGGCAATAGGATAGTCTGAGCCAATAACAGAGAATGACCACCCACACCCTAGCTTCCAACTTGATCAAGCCTGTCTCCAAGCGCAGAGTGGCATTGGAGACACATCTCGGTACTTGGAGCACTGCCCTCAGGAATTTAGACTGTACAAGTTCGAGAGCTGCAATATTGGGGAAAGGGCCCAAATGAGCACCATAGAGAAGCTGAGCTATTGACTTGGCTGTGAACAGTTCAAGAGCTGCAGATACATAATGGCCTCCTCTTGTCCGTAGGAATTTGAGAATGGCAGAGGAGCTTCTCTGGGCATTTAAAGCCATGTGTTCTCCATGTGCTCTCCTAGAGCTGTCAGAATGAAAAATTACTCCCAAGTATTAAAACTGTGCAACTTGCTCAATCTTGTGTCCCTCAGTCCACCAAGAGTGGATCTTGGGCCTCCTAGCAAAGGCCATAATGTTAGTTTTGTGAAAGTTGATTTCCAGGCAGTCCTCCCTGCAGTGCAATGTCAGGCCCCTCAGTGTTCTTCTAAGGCCAATGGGAGTCCTTGAGAGGATGGCTGCATCATCCGCATAAAACAGGATGGGAATGTGTCTCCCCGCGAGCTTTGCAGGGTGGAAATCTGGGTTGCTGAGCTGGCCCACCATAGAGTTGATGTAGAAACTGAAGAGGATTGGGGCCAAAATGCATCCTTGTTTGATGCCCTTCTGAGTTGATACAGCTCTTGTGAGGTGGCCTTAGGGGCTACATCTCACCTTGAGTGAAGTGTCCACATGCAAGGTGCGAAGAAGGTATAACAGGCACCAGTAAATGAAGGAGGCTTCCAACTTCTCCCATAATTTGACACGTGAGATGGAGTCAAATGCTGCCTTGAGATCAATAAAGGTGGCATAAAGAGAGGTCACCCTGCAGGAAGATTATTTCCTGATAAGATGCTGCAGAACCAGGCACTGATCGATAGTGGAGCACCCTTCCCTGAAGCCTGCTTGTTCCTCAGCAAGAAGATTTTTCTGTTCCATCCAATCCCTAAATTTCTCATATAGGTGTTTCACATAAAGCTTGCTGATGGTATTGAGCAAGCTGATGGGCCTGTAGTTGGTGGGATCATCCATCTTGCCCTTTTTAAATATAGGAACAATGATCACTACCCCCCCAGTCCATGGGAATTTGGCCATTCGAGTCAATATAAGTGAAGAGCGATGCCAGGATGGGGCCCACCAATCCAGATTATTTTTAACAGCCTCCGGTGGAATGAGGTCTTCACTTGGAGCCTTCCCTGGTCTTAATTGGGTGACTAGACTGTGGGTCTCTGAGGTTGACACCGGAGCCTAAGGTGGCGCAGATGGAACTTCTGCAAGCAGCTGCAGGGTCTTTGTATAGACCTCATGAAAGTATTTCTCCAAGATCCCTGGGTGAATATGACAGTCCAATTGATTTGGACCATAGCTGGGAGAGTGCTTTGTAAGCCGCCAGAACATGGCAGTGTCTTTGGATCTAATGGCCTGAATAAGTCCTGTCTATGTATCTTTCATAGCATCTCTTTTCTTACAAGCCAGCAGAAGTTTGTACCATCTTTTCTGCTGAAGGAGATTTTGTGCGGCCAATAGTCCAGAACTAGATGTATAGCCTCTCCAAAACTGCCTGGAACTGGTTAGCCACCACTCTTTCAATCACATTGCCCAACCATAGGAGACTGGAGACTGGCCCATAAATATCCATCACTGAGGGATCTAGGGAAGGCTTCTTAAGAAATAGTCTAATCATTGCGTCCTTCAAACAAGGAGGCATCCTATCCTCCCTCAGCAATGAATTAATGATATTAGCAAGGCCATCTCCAACAATTTCCCTGCTAGATAGAAGCAGCCAAGGATCCAGAGAATAAGTGGTAGGCCGCACCACCCCAAGCTGCTTATCCACGTCCTCAGGCATCACAGATTGAAAAAGATCTAATCTAATAGTACAAAAGGGATTGCTGGACACCAAGTTGGAGCCACCATTGAGCGAATGGGTTCAAAGAATCTGGGCCACCACCCCTCAGGAGCCACGCCTTGCACCCCGACACACTCCCTGTGCCTGACATCAGATGCAGTGGCATGGTTTAGCCCCCGAACGAGGCCACAGAGTCCCATTTGGGAGCTAGATCCTCCAGCGCCGCATTTGAAGCATGGCCCGGAACGGCTCTCCTTGCCCCTCCGGCCACATTGAGAATGCAGCACTGGCCTATTTAGCTCCCAAACAGGGCCATGTGGCCCCGCTTGGGAGCTAAACCACACCCCACATCAGATGCAAGGGGCATGGCTAACTGCTCCCTATGTCAGACTCTAGGTGGGCAGAACCCGGGCTACCGCTGGCTACCCTCTGTGCCTGCTGGACACCACCTTCATAGACTGCAAAAACAGTGGAGTCCAAGTTGGCCTGAATAAGAGAAATTGTGTCTGCAAAGAATCCATTAAAAGCATTGCAGCAGAAAATAGTCTTGGGGAATGGTTCAAAATGGAAGGAGCCTGAACTTTCGTTTCCAAACCAACTGTTTTATAGCTGCTTCCCTCACAAACACACAAAAAATGATCTTATACAGATTTAACTAAGAGGTTATTCAGAAGCAACTCCATTTTCTCCTTCGCCTTTCTCTCCCTTTTCCTTTCTGATGCCACCCTCACACTCTCTACTCACACTCTCAAAATTTTAAACAATAACACATGAAAGATACTAGATAGAATACAACACCAACTCTTCCAAAAGAAACAAAACAAATAATCAAAAGCGCACCGAGAGTGGGGGTTTGAAACAAGCAAGACCATGGCCAGAAACAAGCAGTTAAAGATATAGAACCGCAGCTTTGTATACAGGGCATGACTGAAGATATGCCTAGACTAGGGATGTGCACGGAACCGGTTCTGTGCCCTCCCAGGAGGCGGGGGGTGGTTGCTTTAAGGCATGTGGAGGGTGTCCTAACCTCCCCCACAGTGTTTCCCCTGCTGACGCTGCTGCCAAAATCACTGACAAAGGATGGCTGATTACTTTCTTGCTGCCCCAGTCAGCATAATACTGGAAGTGGCCAGTATTCACCATTTCTGAAACTGAGCATTGTGTTCCTTTTTAATAGGAGTATTACAGAGTATTACAGCCACTTACAGTATTATACTGACCGGGGTTGCAAGAAGGTACTCAGCTGCCTCGCGTCCGCAGTTTTGGCAGCAGGGGAAATGTGGTAGGTGAGGTAAGGAAACCCTCCCTGCACCTTAAAGCAACCACCCCCACTTCTGAACCAGCTCGAACCCCAGCATTTTGAACCGGTTCCATGCACATCCCTAGCCTAAATACCTGGTTTCAGTGAGGGAACAAACAAGGATCAAAGCTTGAAGGGGCATATCTGGTAGAAGGAGCAGATATGGGTTCCTGGAGTAGTTTCTTATTATGCCTTTCCTCCAAGAAGCTTAGAGTTGTATGTGTGTCTATCTTATTGTTGTAAGCCGCCCCGAGCAGTGTTGCACTGGAGGGGCGGGGTATACATATTTTAAATAAATAAATAATAAATAATACAGGGATTACCCAGGCCATCCTTGTGAGGTATATATAGGCTGAGAGATAGAAACTCGTCCAGGGTCACCCTGTGAGCTCCACGACTAAAAAGGAATTTGAGCCCATGGCTTCTTGGTCCAGAATATAACACATGCTCTCAGTTATCAACACCACCACAAATGTACTGAGTATTCCTCTTCAGGTAGACAGCAGGGATCAACTGAAGATGTGACGCAGAAGAAAGCAAGACAAGCCCAATACTAGTCCCAAGACATCCATAACAAAACATCTCCTTGTTCTGGAGCTCCACAGGCGAGTGGATAGGATATTTCAAAATGTATACCATCTAAAATGTCACTTTTGCTTTTGGTAATACCTTTGCTAAATTACAGATGTGACTATAACCAGGTTAGCTTTTATTTGGGAGTGTCAGTTTCATGTACTATCAGAGACTTGACAGGGACCCTGATTCCACCATTTCTGAAACTGAGCATTGTGTTCCTTTTTAATAGGAACACAACTGAATCATCAGGTGCCAGAGTATGACATTTGGCCTTTTATAAACCAACCAGTACTCCCTTATCATACCGTTATTTGGTCAAAGAAGTCTTCAATCATAACTGAATAATACATTATGTGAATGATCATGATGACAATCTAAAGGAATCCCCAGCCCATCATTTTTTCAATTGTTAAACATATACATGGTGAATTTGACTGGGACAAGTGGCAAAAGTGTTCAGCACAAAACAAAATCTTGGTTGTGCCAAGATGTCTTCAGATGGAATTTGTTCTTGGCATGTATTAATATAAAATAATTATCATTTTAAATTTGGCCCTTACAGCAAGTTTATACTGAGGCCTACCAGCACCTTCTTCCTTGATAACACAGTAATTGTTCAAATATTCAGTTAGTACTTCTATGCCTACTGAAGATAAATGAGGGAACCTGCTTAGCCATCTGCCTGAACACTAACAATTAAGGCCAGAGCCTGCTCCCTCAAATATACTTCTTTAACATGCTAAAAAATGATTCTGAAAATAAAGCTAAATACTCAAGACAAGAGTTAGACAGAGATACAGTACAGAACCTTTGTGGAATTAATCCCTCCAATTATTCACTGTCTAGACATTTTAAAATGATATGACATATAACCTAAAGTGGTGTAGACATTTGGCATTAGTTTAACAAAATATTTTCATTGATGTAAACTGAGATTATCATAAATTTAAAGTTCCTCCTAATATTGTACTTATGGCATATTGGGTGAAGTGCACAAAGCATCCTGGATGAAGTTTGTTTGTTTGTTTGTTTGTTTGTTTGTTTGTTTATTTAAAATTCTTGTATACTGTCTCCTCCAAAGGCTCTAGGCCTCTAGGTGGTGAACAAGAACAAGAACAATAGCAATAATTTTTAGAAAGAAATTAAAGGGCAAAAGCCTGGCAAGAAAGGTAGGTCTTGAGAAAGGACCAACCTTTATGTTAAGGAATCTACAATTTCCTAGAAATGATCTCTCTCTCTCTCTCTCTCTCTCTCTCATTTTCCAAGATTGTGATGTGCTTTCATTGCGCCTTATTGAGCAATTTGTCCACCACCAGTTAAAAGAGGCAATAATATTTGTTGCTACCAAATAAATGCTAGCTCGATGTCATATAGGGACATAATTTGGAGAGACAATTCTGAGTACAGTAAACAAAAGCCCCTTGGGACTGTTCATTCCAAAGCACAGAAGAGGAAAGGCTACTCCTGACTTTGCCCAGAGTAACATACAGGAACTGGTTCACAAAGGAAGTGTG
The DNA here is from genome assembly GCF_027244095.1 of Hemicordylus capensis. Taxonomy (NCBI): domain Eukaryota; kingdom Metazoa; phylum Chordata; class Lepidosauria; order Squamata; family Cordylidae; genus Hemicordylus; species Hemicordylus capensis. The sequence goes on along the minus strand of NC_069658.1, from coordinate 375,833,271 downwards.
GTTGAGCCACAATAGACTGAGATAATATAATTAAATTTGACATCTTCTGTGCAGTCAGACTAAGAGGTAGTACTGTGACACTTAACTTTAATAGAAAGAGGTTGCTTGTGTTTTTTAAAATCAGGGTAGCAGTCTATTGTACTGAGAAAGGCCCTCATGTTCTAAAAAGTAGGAAACAAGAATACATAGAATCAACATGGAGGTAGCTGGAAAATACCCTGTCGCTATACATGAGCATTAAAGCTATTGGGGATCACTTCACACACAATTCAGGTTTTTCGTTGCATGTTAGAGTCTAGCCTGGTTCATGTCTGGGGTTAAAAATCTACTTTTTGCATCAGTCTTTTTGAGGCAAATTCGAACTCTCAGTAAACCCATGGTAAAGCCCGCTGTCTGGGAAAGCTCCATGTAATTTTGAATAGGGTCCATGCAATACCAAATTAAGCCCTTATCCAAATCGTCAAACTTGTCTTCCAGATTTGGGAATTTGAATATCACACTATGAGGCCCATTACTTCCTGGCTCCTGTCTTCTTACCTTTCATCCTTAACACTGGCACCGCTATTTCTGAATAACTTCTACTGTAAATGTAGCACTTCTGCAGCGGGGAAGTAGGGAGTAGCAGGGCTTTCAGCAGCTGAATGCAAGCACAGCTTTTTTCATAACATCTGGATAGGGCTAAAGTAGAATGGGTTTTACAAGACAAAGAGCCCATTCCCACGACATGAGCTACCGGAGTAGGAGAAGGTTAACCCAGGCAGCTCATGACATCTGGGCCACCAGGAGGCCTCCTGACCCAGCTGCTCCAGACTTGGGCATCCCAGATTGGCATCTCAGGTAAAACATGAGGTAGGAGGAAAAGTGAGCCTCCCCACCTCACTTTGTGGTTATCTGGAGCACTGCAGCAGTAAAAATAGCTGATGGGAGTGGCGGCCATGGAGTGCTGGTGAAAGCGAGGCCAGGGAGAGGAGCGCTGCTGCACTGCTGCAGACTGCTCCTCCACTGCTTGCATGGTGCATGGTGGGACACAAGAGGACTTTCTCCACCCAATCCCACTTTGGGAGTATGCCACCAAGCTGGTCATGAGGGCACATGAACAGCAGAGCTCAGGGGAGGCTCTGATTGTCTCGGGGAAGGCAGGTAGCATCCTGCCTCCCCCCACAGCCTATTCCACTTTGATCGTGTGAATGGTCTCAAAACCTCAAAATAGAGACCTTTTAAAAAATTAACTGTTTTGCCAATGAAATGGCAAAGTATCATCCAGAATGTACTGAGTTATGAGCTTTTAAAGTAAATTGTACAGAAATGACCATTACTAACCATGTCCCACAGCAAATACTTTTTGGGTCAGCCCCATAGATGTGTGTTGCAGCAGGAGGAGGAAGCTGTCCACTCCATCAAAGGTACTCAAATGTGGGCCCCCAGATGCTGTTGGACTACTATTCCCATCATCCCAAGCCACAATGTTGTGGCTGGAGATGATGGGAACTGTAGTCCATCAACGTCTAGGTTCCATGTATAAGAACCTGTGCCCTATATAACACCTTCTGCTTTCTTTACTATATGCCTCTAAATATGCCCTTTCTGTCAGAACATCTTTCAAATGCCACAATACAGCTGACTGACTTCTGGCAGAACAGTTAGGGTGCATTTCATACATAGTAATAGTACAGCAGCTTTAATAAAACCTTATGGATTGAAAAAAAGAAGTGAAGCCCAATGGTTGCTGTACATTTGTGATACTCAGATGCTGCAATCACCAAGAGCATTGAGCCTTGACTATCCTAAGCCATTCCAAATATTGTTATTGAAAGTTCCCACTAAGAGCTCTTTGTTAAGCAGAGCTGAGATCCATCCAGCTTCTTTTTTCAGCCTGAAAACTGTATAAATGAAATGACTGAATAAAAAACAGCAAAATGACTTTGGAAAGCCAACGTGATCAATGGCAGAGGCAGGGAAGTGCATGTTATGGTGGGCTTTTTTATTCTCCGGACAGACAGATCATGTGATTGTATATAACTCACACAAAATATAATGAATCATGGAGTCAGTGACCAGATGGGCCCAGAGAACGTGAACCTGAAAGCTTAGAAACACTGGGCACTTGATTAACTCTTCCATTAAATGCATGGGATTCAAAAGTGCTTGGATTGGAGTTGGATCGTGACCTCTGTTTGTTAATTGGGAAAGTTCTATACTTCACAGCACTGCTTTTTAAATGGTAGGGTCCGACCTGAGGTAGGTTGTACCACTGATGTGGCTGCCATTGTCTATTCTTCTTCTTTGTTGCTGATTTTCAGGAAAGAGGTAGGGGGGTCCAAGTTAAAAAACAGACATGGGACCCTTGTGCCCATGCTGGGGATGCTTCAGCCATGGAAGTGTCAAGTGAGAGAGGAGCTGCCTGATGAGCATATCAACAGGTTCAGAAGAAGAAAAGGGGAAGAATGCAGGTTTAGCCTGCAATGGAAGATAGCCAGATGCCTCTGGGAGTAGGATGGCGCCAGCTATAGTCCCTGGCTAAAGGACTTCTTTCTAATTTAGGCAAAATGGTACTTCTGACCGTGGGGTGGGGGGGGGGCAGGAGCAGGAAAAGCTACTGAAGGTTTGTGGGGATTGCTACTGTAAGAATGAACTGAATTACCTTAACTAACTGCATTCTGACTATCTTAGACAGTCACAATGGCATAGTACTCGGTGCCCTATGATGTGGAATTGCCCTCCTGGGGATATGAGCCTGACAGAGGAATATTGAAGATGGTTGCTGCTGGGTACTTAGATGCTAGCTGCAAGTGCACAAGTCCTTCCTATAGCAGGAAAGAAACAAATGTTAAAGAGATGAAGAAAGGTTAAAAAAGCTAACAAACCTAAAAGCACATCTCATGTTGAAGGCTTGAATTCAGAGGCGGGTCTGAAAAGCTGAAAACAAGAGCTTTCCAGTAAGGTCATTTGGTTGAAGTCTTAAACAGTTGTGACACTGGAGATCCATGATAGAATCTTCTGACCTTTTTAAAAAAACACAAACAAACCTTAAAATAGTTGTAGCAATTGAGACTGTGATCAGAGAAGTGGTACTGAGGATAGGAAGTATAACCCTTTTCTCCCCACAACATTTTCCTTATCTAAATTGCCTCACCTCCAAAGCTGCTATGACCATTCTAGGAGGCGGGGGGGGGGGCGGGATGCAGAAGGGGGGGAAATTGGAGGTGACCAGGAGGGGAAAACCAGGAGGGGAAAAAGAAACACATTCCAGGAGAGAGAGAGACAGAGACAGAGAGAGAGAGACAGACAGACAGACAGACTCTCCCCCCACCCCCCGCCATTGGTTAATAGCAGCTTTAGGTGTGGGAATTTATTGTTAAGGACACTCAGTTAAGAGTATTTTTTAAAAAAACAGGGTGGAGGAAAGGCTTAAACTCTCCTCCCTGCTACTCCTGTCAAAATGACGGGAGATTCCAGAGCTGCCCACTGGCTTTCCAGTGAAGTTGTTCTAGTTAGAACTAATCTGCCTACTTTCCTTTCACTATCCCTACAACTGGACTAAATTTGGTCCAAATCAGTTAGGCAGTTCACAAGTTAGCCCACTTGCGCCTCAAACATTATTGCATCTGCCATCTTAAATTGGGGTGGATGATATCCTCACAAACTGTGTGTTTGAGGAGTCCCTATGTGTCCTTGCAACTGTACCAAATTTGATCCAAATCAGTTCCCACTTGCACCTATGATTTCCATGTGTCTGCCATCTTGAATCAGGGTGGATAAAATAAATACAAACTATGCTCTTGAACCATCTCTACTCTTGATGTATGCTCAAACTATGCTCTTGAACCACACACACACGGACAACACACACAGAACACCACTGAGGTGTCCCTGTTTGTCACTCATGATTACTGTACCAAATTTGGTTCAAATGGGTCAGAAAGTCCACAAGTTAGCCCACTTACACCTCAAATGTTTACACATCCACGATCTTGAATCGGAGTGGATGACTTGAGCACAAAATGGGCCAAAAGGAGCCTTTCAACTTCCGCTTAAGACGCTGATAGGAAAACAGCGTTTTTGTGATCACAAAATATGCCATTATTGTAACCCACCCAGAGACATAAGTTTTGTTATAAATAAAAAAATAAGATAAAATAAACTAACCAAATTTTGTTCAAATTGGTTAGATTGTCCACTAGTTAGCCCACTAGTGCCTCAAACACTCATGTGTCCATCATCTTGAATTGGGGTGGAGGACATCATCATAAACTATGCCATTGAGGTGTCCATACGTGTCCCTACAGCTGCAGCAAATTTGGTTCAAATTGGTTATGCGGTTCACAAGTTAGCCCACTTGTTCCTCAAAAGTTTATGTATCCACCATCTTGAATTGGGGTGGATGACATCATCACAAACTATGCTGTTGAGGTGTCCCTACAACTGTACCCAATCTGATTCATATTGGTCCAGGCATTGCAAAGTTGATAGGGGAAAGGCACACACGGATGGACACAGACATGGAATGTTGGGTGATCTCATAAGTCTACTGGAAGGTAGGCTAAAAAATTGGAGATTTCATCCTAACTCTTCTATGTCATGTCAATTTCAGCTCTTAGCAAAAAGTCCTCAATGCAAAGACAGAGGTTTGAAGACCACCGCATTGTATCATAAGGACATTTTTATACAGCTAAATGTCACATGCCATAATAGTAATTGTTCCACATTCTGAGTAGATAAAATGTTGAGGAATTCCCTTTGGTTGCTGGCATTTGATTCAGGGTGAGAAGCTATCCTCATGCCACCTGTGTTTGCAGAAAAGTAAGTTTACATTCAACAACTGTCACCTTGTCAGTTACTACTACTACTACTACTACTACTACTACTACTTATTGTTATCTTGTTTACACAGTCAGACAGGTGTAATTGACTGGTTTGTTTTATCCAGACATCGAGTCCTTCCCAAGGACCTGGGATGCCAGAATTTTATTGTCAATTGTTATAGATATCGTCGCAGAATATAGGCTGTTCCAAGTAAAGCTGCTTTTTGTAATTGGCTGAGGGTGATTTCTGTGACCCCTATGGTGTTGAGGTGCTCTTCAAGGTCTTTTGGAACTGCACCCAGGGCGCCAATTACCACTGGGATTATTTGGGTCTTTTTCTGCCACAGCCTTTCAATTTCAATTTGTAGATCTTTGTATTTGGTGATGATTTTTTCTATTTCTTTTTCTTCTATTCGGCTATCCCCTGGTATTGCTATGTCGATTATTTTGACTTGTTTTTCTTTCTTCTCGACTAGAGTTATATCTGGTGTATTGTGTGGCAGATGTTTGTCTGTTTGTAGTCGGAAGTCCCATAATATTTTTGCATCTTCATTTTCTTCAACTTTTTCAATTTTATGGTCCCACCAATTTTTGGCTACAGGTAGCTTGTATTTTTTGCAGATGTTCCAGTGTATCATCCCTGCTACTACTACTTCTTCTTCTTCTTCTTCTTCTTCTTCTTCTTCTTCTTCTTCTTCTTCTTCTTCTTCTTCTTCTTCTTCTTCTTCTTCTTCTTCATAATTTGATTTCTATACCGCCCCCCAAAATGGCTCAGGGTGGTTTACAAAGAGAAATAACAAACAAATAAGATGGCTCCCTGTCCCCAAAGGGCTCACATTCTAAAAAGAAACATAAGACACACACCAGCAACAGTCACTGGAGGTACTGTGCTGGGGGTGGATATGGCCAGTTACTCTCCCCCTGCTAAATAAAGAGAATCACCATGATAAAAGGTGCCTCTTTGTCCAGTTAGCAGGGGAAAGAAGCTTAGAAGCTTCTTAGAAACAAACTGCCACCCATTTCCAATATTTCACCAACTGATGCTATGATTTCCAGGGTGCATTCTTTGCTGAAAAGATAGGAAATGCTTGCCTGTACTCAGCAGTCACTTGTTTTGTGCTAATGTGCCTTCTTCCATTACATCCTTATTTCTTTTTCTCTCTCCTTACACCACACATTGAAGCTGTTCTTATGATCAGCCAACAGTGGGCTAAGTAAGCCAAGTCCAGTCTTGGCTGCTCATAAGAACCACTGGCAGCCATGCAGCTGACGGCGGCACTTCAGTGGCAAACCCACCTGCACAGCCACCTCCTTAAATGAGGCTAAGGGAGTGCTCGCTCCCTTAACCCCACTTCCCTGCTCGTGTGCAGTGCCAGCTGCTTTTAGCTGGCGCTGCTGGGATACCCATAATACACCACACACTTGCACGGTATATTATGGGAGTTCTGAGGGCTGAGAGGATCCATGCTGTCCCATGGCCCTCTGCACTGCTGTGGGCTGCTGGTGATAGTCTGGGTGGGCAATCCACTCACCCAGGGAGAAACAAAGGGTCGTTTTCAGATAGTTAAGCATTAGCAGCCTTCCTCCCCGCCCTTTCTCACTAATCGTGAGAAAAGGCTCATTGTGCTGTTGGTGGTGGTGGGGTGGGGTAGTGGTGAACCTTGAGAAAATTGCTCACTAGGCACTGGGGCAGTGCTAAGTGGGGCTGGGATAGCAGGGGGAACTTGTAATGGAAGAGTGATGGGGGTAATGTAATGGAAATAATGGAAGGGGGGGGGTTAGTTGTACTATTGGCATATAGTCTAGTCCCAGCTCACAGTTTTTAACAAAAAGGTAAGATGTGTGCTCCAACAGTAGAAAGGTGGAAGAGTGCACAGCTATCATAACACTTTTTTTTAAGTGTATGAAATGACACTGGGCATTGTTGTATGGATATAGGTGCTCTGCCAGGGTTGTAGCAAGGTTGGAGTGGGCCCAGAAATGAGATTTTAAAATGCCTCCCCCCTCAAAGTCCAGGGCCTCTGTACACCCCAGCCCCCCAAGGATTTAAGTCTGATATTTCAAAATAAGTATGCTGCCTGGAAATACATTTGACTGAATACACACACGCACACTTCATAATATATAGTGATATACATTGAATACTATATATTTGTGCTACTTTTAATGCCTAGAAACTAGAAACACACTAGAAACACTAATTATTAAAATGGGCCCCTCACTGCAGATTAGCAAAGGAGACTTTCAACCATGCAGTGTGAGCCTATGTATGTTTTCTCAGAATTCTGAACAAATTCAGTAAAGTTTGATTCCAGGAAGTTTTTCACACAGTGCTTTTAAAGCCCTTTAACAACACACATCTCCTCTGGAATGGAGGTGCTGCATTCACATGTTGGCCAGATTTACCCTGAAGTCCCTGCAAGTTATTGGGGAGCAGTTCACATGCAGTTCAGTTTTTTGACTGCTTGGTAGAGTGTAGCCTGATTTATATCCAGAGTAAAAAACAACAACACTATTTTGCGTTTGTTCTTTGGGACAACTTCAATTTCGCAGTAAAGCCTCCCAGTAAACTTGCAGTAAAGCCTGCTGTGTGTAAAAGTCCCAGGTAAGTGTGTGGAGAATTGCAGCCTCAGGCAGCAAATCTAACCACATTTAGCTGGAAGTACATTTCATTGAAACCTAAAGGACTTACTAGCACAGAAAGCATGTCTACTTAAAAATAACTCCATTGCATTCAACTGTCTGAGATCCTTCCCTGGTAAGTGCACATAGGATTGCAAGTGCTCAGGGATATAAACCAGACCAAACTAATTTGTGTTCCCAGCATATTTTGCTCCTTATAGGAGACCAGTAAGTCCCACTGAAGCAAGGAAGATAGGTGGGGAGAAATAGAGAAAAGAGCAAGAATTAGCACCATTCCTCAGGAGAAAAATGGGGGGGAGGAATGAGGAATCTGCCTCTTTTTGGTAAAATTTTAAGATAGATGAGACATGCCAGGGCTCAAGGAGATCCTGAAGTTACGCCTTAGTCTGCCCTAAAAGTCATTCTCCCTGCTCCCCAATGTGGAAGTAGGGCTGGTTGTGGTCTCTCACTGTTATGAGATTAAAAAACCACTCTCTGCAGGTTCTCAGAAGCATACCTAGTGGGGTGTGGGGCTGAGGGGCAAATCAGCATGTGCAGGGCCTCCTTAACATTTCATATCATTACAGAATCATACTGACTGATGACATACAGTGTAAATAGTGTGAGTGAGGTTTTTGGACATGTTCAACCGGCTTGGCATTTAAAAAGAAAAAGCAAATAAAAACATAACATACATGCTTCACAGTTCTCACTCAGATCTTCTGGGTTGCAAAACAACTTGAACATAAGTTCATTTATGAATGAATAAATGAATGAATATAATATTGTTTGTTCCAGAAGTTTTTGTAATTTTCTGCCATGAAACAAGCCACCTATAGGACTTTTTAGATAGTTTTTTTTTAAGCCAGCACATTTTCCAATCTGTTTCAAATTAAATATTCAGAGACTTCTCCCCCCCATATCAAAGCCCTACAGCCAGCAAGCAGATCCCTATGGGGGCGGGGTTTAACCCCAAAAAGGAATTCACATTTTACCTCCATTCCTGGCAAAGGCTGGGCTGGATGGCCTGGGCAGAGGGTCTGCAGAGAACTGTGGTGGGTAAGGGCTGCCAGCGCTGGCCACTCTATCTGCCTCCTTACTGCCTGCCAGCACTCCAGTTCAGGCTTCAGGGAGGTCTGCGCAGTGCTCTGGAAGCCCCGCCCACCCACCGATCAGCTGAGAGGTGGGGAGAGAAGGATCTCTAGCAGCTTGCAGGCTGCTTAGATTGCTGGCCAGTTGGTGAACAGGGCAAGGGGGACTGGCTGAGTGAGGGGCTTGGGGCTGGGCGGGTGGGCAATGGGGAGTCATGTGACATGTCTCTGAGGGGCCCTCGAGTTAGTGGGGCCCCCAGACAACTGTCTCCCCTTGCTGGATCGTAGTTCCGCCCATGTGCTCTGCACTGCATTGGAACAGCAGGAAAGTGCATGGACTCTAAAGAAGTTGAAAAACACTTAAACCTAACAACACAGCAAAAATTATTGTGACCATGAGGAGGATAGCTTGTTGTGTTGCAAAGCAGCAGTGATGTTATAGACATTAGCCAAGAGGGACCCATGATCACACCAACATATTACACATAGCTATTTATTTATTTATTCACTTATTTATTACATTTGTACACTGCCCCAAACTTTCATCTCTGGGCAATTAACAATAGTATAAAACAAGTTAAAATACATACAAAAACCTAAAACAACTCAACAATTTAAAAATCAACCATGAATTAAAACCTTAAAATTTTAATTCATTGCAAGCAGACATATTGGCAGGGTAGAAATCCACATTTCACCCCAGAATTACATTTCCACTATGTAACTTATACTGCAGTCCAAGTGCTAGGAAAATGCAATATTCTTGCAACAATCACTATCTGGAGAAAAGATGTCCAGTTCACTCAAATAAATGGGAAACTATTTCTCATTTATTGAGTTAAAATTGATAACCTAAAAAGTCCTTGCTTAAAGATAGACAATAAATCTTCAGTATAATTTGGAACAAGCAATCAGAAGTATATTCTGTGAGGTCCAGATGCTGTCTCATTCCATATAAGAATGCTGGAAATTTAAAATAAATTTATCCCTCCCGTAAAAAGCATATATTTTTACATCTTGACCATGCAAACCTATACATATTTTTCAGCATGTCGTAAAAATCGGATACTAATTTTAAACTGATTTGATATTAGCAGAATTAGAATGATGGCGCATTTTTATAGTTGCTTCCCTCATAAATACAAAGTAATCTTAAGTTTGTTTAACTAAGACTTTATGCCTGTAACTAGGGATGTGCACAAAACCGGTTCACCTGGTTCAGTTCGGATCCAAACCAGGTCCGACCAGGAGGGGGTGGTTCAGTTTTGGTTTTGTACGAGTGTCTGATTGCTTTGGGGTTTGGGTGACAGGTACCCCTGGGTGCCAGCTACCATCCTACCAATTTTCAGGTGTCTGAACAGATCCTAACCAGTCTGAACCGGTTCGCACATCCCTACCTGTAACAACTCAATTTTCCCCCCTTCTCCCTTCCTTACTTTTCCTTTCTAACTCCACCCCCACCACACTCTCTACAAGATCCCCACTGGGACAAAGTTCTAATCAACACAACATGAAGGACTGCTAGGTAGAATATAACACGTGGCAGGATGGGACTGTCAGTAGTCAGTACATCAGGAACATGTTGGGGAAATATAAGGAGCTGAGAGCATGTGCTCCTGGCAGGCATGATGTCTGAACCTGTCTAAGTCCAGTTCCCACGCTATGATTTCTGAACCTGTCCAAGTCTGGTTCCCACACTAGATTCCTGAGATTCACCCATTTGTTTGAACCAACATTTGAAGTTGGGTGGAGAATGTCAGGTGAATCTCAGGAATCTGGCACAGGAACTGGACTTGAGCAAGTTCAGACATCATACCCAGTGGGAGCACACACTCTCTGTTCCCAACATTTCCCTGACGCGTTCCCAACTTATTGACTTGCTGGTGGTTATGTGAAGCTGCCCATTGAGCTGGTGGGGTGTGGACGATATAGTCCACACGCCCTGCTTGATGTGGAAGAAATCCACAGCTAGAGCATCCTCAGTGAATGGCCTGGAGAGCTCCAGCTATGCAGAGCCCATCCTGCTTCTAGATAGCTGGTTCCAACTTCTCTATAATTGTCTTCTAATGTTCAATTGAAATCTACTGTCCTGTGACGGTAGGATAAGTCTTTGTTTTCTTTTATGTGACAGCTCTTCAGGTATTTGAAGAGTGGTATGGGTTTACCCATAGCATGGAATCTACTTTTAAATTAGATAACCGGCTTGTCCGTGACTGTCTGAACTCATGCCAAGGCAGAAATTGGAGGTTCACTTGGGATGTCAAACTGAGATTTGTTCTGAGGTTGGCTTGCCAGTCCAAACCAACTTTAACATCTGAGGTTGGCTTGCCAAACCAAGTGCTGCTTTCCTGAGATGTGCACTATATCTGAACTCATGCTCTTCACCAGGGCCATACTTTCGATGGAATAGGGCAATTGCTCCCAGCCTCGTGTTTTCCCAGGCCCCGTGGCCAGACCCAACCATCCCCAGACTCCCCATCAGCCACTGTTCCTTGCCTCCCTCCCTGCTCAGTGAAATAAAATTTAAAAAGTGCTTCTGTAGAGGAAAATTCCCTAGTAGCTTTAGGGTTAATTTAGTGAATAGTGCTAAAGAGTTCTATTGCCTCCCTTAGTGCTAAAGAGTTCGATTGCCACGAGGAGGGAGGCAATCGAACACTGTAGCACTGCATTACTGGTTCAGCACTAAGGAGTTTGATCACCTCCCTCCTCATTCCAGAGAGGAGAGAAGTGAATGAATTTGCAGCCCCACATGAGCTGGATACTAAATGAGAGACCCATGTGCACCCTGATTAAGCATCAGGGCACATGTGCCCCTCTCATTTAGTATCCAGCTTGCATGGGATTGAGAACGAGGAGGGAGGTGATCAGACTTCTTAGTGCTGATCCAGTAATGCAGTGCTAAGGAGTTCGATCACCTCCCTCCTCGTTCCAGTGAAAAGAGCAGAAACTGAACTTCCCAGCCCCATGCAAGCTGGATACTAGATGAGAGGTACTTGTGTGCCCCCAATGCCTAATCAGCACATACGCAGGCCTCTCATTTAGTACCCAGTTTGTGCAGTGCTGGGAAGTTCGATCGCCCCTCTATTTGCTCGAAGAAGGAGGGAGGCAATGGGACATTTTAGTGATATGTGCTAAATTAACCCTCAAGTTACTCTACAGAAGCACTCCTTTCATTTCACTGAGCAGGGAGTGGGTGGAGGAACAGCGGCTCATGGGGAATGGGGTGGGGGTGTGGCTGATAGAGAGTGCTGAGTAATCAGTGGGGCAGGAAGTGAGGAGCAGCGGCAAAATTGGAGTATGGCTGTGAGGGAGTGCTGCTCACCCCCAGCCCTGCATCCTCCTATGGAAGGCCCTGCTCTTCATGAACCTCTGGTTCATTCCAGGCAAGCCACCTCTCTTTGTAACTGTGGCCCATGAGTGTGAGGCAGCTGAAGCAGGATAGACTTCCAGTTGAAAGGCAGCACTAGGCAGTCAGGGATAGCATCCATGGCTTCGCTGGGAGGCACAGACAGGGAGCATATCTGACTCTTGATGATTTTTTGTTCCTTTCTTCTGAACCCGTTCCAATTTTGTCGACATCCTTTTTGTAATGCATTGCTAGAACTGGACACAATATTCCAAATGGGGTCTTTAGAGTCTATGAAGCTCTTCCCATGATTGGTGAGAAGAGTTTCTTGATGGTCTGTGAGGAGAGTGGGTTTGCCCAACCCTCCCTGCAGACAAGCACTCACCTGTCGCTGGATGGGCAGATCGGCCGCCCAGACAAGCAGCGGCTCTCTCCGTGTTCCGCCTGCGTCTCACTCAGGCGCTCCGGGAGTTGGGTGCAGGGAAGCATCACTGTGCGGTGCCCTGCCCCCCCCCCCCGAGCCCCAATAATGCACTGCATGAGTTTGTGGTGCATTACTAGGATCCTCCTCCCCCTGAGTGTGTCCACTGAAGCTGCAAGCAGCTGCAGCAGACACATGATCCCAAAGCCTGGTTTTAGGGTGGTTTGGGGGCTTAAGCAATACCTCAGTTAAGCAGTGGGCTGCTTAAGGGGGCCCTTCGCTAGGGATGGGCACAGAATTGTGGTGGGGCAGTTTGAGGGTGGCGGGGGTCTCCCTTTAAGAATGGGAGATATGACCAAAAGTCATTGATGCATGCTGGCACGGGCACATCACGCACACATGCCTGTGCCGGCGCGTGCAGCTGTGTTGGCAACTTCCGGTCATATCTGGATGATGAGGGCAATGGCTGCTGCCCCAATGGGCATTAATAAACACGGACACCGGTGGGGGAAAAGTGTCAGGAGGGGTAAGTGCACGCTCCTCTGCTCTCAAAGGGAGACCCCCACCACCTTTGAACTGGCGGAACCACCAGTTCTTCGAACCGGTTTGGAGGCCCATAAAAGGCCTCCGAACCGGTTCCATGCACATCCCTATCCTCCGCTGCCGGGAACCACGTGGCTCTTGGTGGTTCTCTCATGCAGCAGAAACTTGGCTGTCCTCCCTTAGGCCAGTTTCTGCTGTGCGTGTGAATAGCCTCTATAAACAAAGTTGAATGTCTGTCTTTCTGTTCTCTATACATTCCCTTCCCACACCCTTTGGCTATTGGGACCAAACTTGGCAAAGTGATGTTCCATGACCCTGTGAGTAACATAGGGTACCCAGGAACCCCAGCAATACCCAGGAACCCCCCAAACCGTGCCTCTAATGCGCTTTATTCCACACTATGCTAGTGTGGAATAAAGTGGAATTATTACTTATCATGACTCTGAAATTATGGCTCTATTAACGCAGTCTTAACTCACACAAGCTTTTTGCAGGAGCTGCATCACATTGCTATCTCTTGTTAAGCTTGTAATTGACTGCAGTCCGTAGGTCCTTTTCACATATATTACTACCAAGCCAGGTATCTCCCATTCTATACTTACACATGCTTCTTCTTGTTGTTGTAGTAGTAGTAAATGTAGAAGTTTACATTTATCTCTGTTGAATTTCATTTTGTTATTTTTAGCCCCATTTTCCATTCTGTCAAACTCACTTTGAATTTTATTCTTGTCTTCTAAGGTGTTTGCTACCCCTTCCAGTTTTATTTCACTGGCAAATCTGATGAAAATTTTCAACACCTCTTCATCATCTACATTATTAATAAAATTGTTGATGAGTACCAGATCCAGGACAGAACCCTCCAGCACCCAGCTCAAAACCTTCCTTCAGTTTGATAAGGAGCCATAACATGAGTATACCATTTACATTGGAAGTAATAACAAATGATTATTCTGCACCCCCCTCATATTTCTACAAGGCTTATGTACAAAAGTGTGCCCAAAGTGGTATATAATAAACAGGCTGTAACTTCATAGGGAAATCAGTTTGGAGAACTGGACAGACAGAAGCAGCAGATTGTAATCACTGTGCCTTGTTCTAGGAGATTGTTCTCTCTACTTCCCAATAACGTGATGAAGGCAGGCAGGTGTTCTACAATGATGAGATGACCTGGAACTTCTAGGATAAACATATTCAGTAATCCTGCTGCATCATGATTGTATCTGATTGCAGACAAAGGTATCCTCATCAAACTTAAAGATACCTTCATTATCAGATACACTTCATTATCAGAGTTTGAATGGTGGGCTTTTGGGTTACTGTTGTTGGTTTTTTTGGCACGACTCTTTAGACTGATCCAGAATTGAAAAACTTATTTTGCTTCCAAACCAGTTTCCTCAGCTTTAGCAATGGTTCTGTTAAATAAGAAGGAATTTTGTCCTAGGAACCTTCCCCTGGTTACTTTCTCTTAGTACTGTCAAGGCAGGTTTGAGGCTACATTGTGAAAAGCTGTATAGAAATATTAAAATAAAATAAAATAAAATAAAATAAAATAAAATAGCTCATCTTTTAAAATCTGCTCTGTTTTCCATTTCCTGCTGCCTAAAAACATATTATATATGTGGTTACTGTAAATATTACTGATGTTGATGGCAGAGGCTAAGTTTAAGGCTGATGCGGCAAACTCTATGCATTGAGGTCAAATTTTGTTAACTTTTTAAATTCACATGTGCACAAGTAGTTTAACTCATACTAAACTGAGAAAAGGGAAAACTCCATATATGTTTACAAGTGACCGGGTGTTCATATGTTATCACAAGGTACTTCTCACCAGTTTCCACTATACTCAACAGAAGCAAGCATAGCCCAAGGTATTTGGGCACTAGAGGCAAGGTAGAAAGTGCCGCCTTGCTTCAGCTTCCCACCCCAGCTAGGGCCACTCCTACTCTCTGTAGGGTTTAAAGGGAGCATGGGCTGAGAAGAAGCTGCTTGATGATAGCCTCTTCTCATCGTCTTGCCTCCCTCTCAGGCTTGCAAGGGTTGGATTGAAAGCTCCTAGTCCAGCCCTTGTAAGTCTTTGTACGGAGCATGTGTGCGTGTGCATGTGTGTGTTGGGGGAGAGAACTTGCAAGCAGCCATTCACCTTCATTATCACACTTGCAAAGGCTGGAGAGGGTTGCATCAAGTCCTTGCAGGCGTTTTTAAGGAGTGCGGAGACAGGAGGGCCTTCTTCTCTTCCACTTCAAAAGGCAGAGGTCTGGAAGCTGGAGCAGCAGGAAGTGTCTTTAATCCCTGTCTTCTGAGCAGGCGGAGCAATGGACATGGCAGAAAGGGAGAAGACTAGCCATAGCTGTGTGTGCGGGGTGGTGGTGATGGCTGCGGCCATAGGGTGAAGTTGGCCCGGTGCTGGATGAGGCAGCTGAAGGTGATGAGTCAGCAGAGGTGGGCAATATTCCACCAAATTTGCCACCTGAGGCAACTGCCTCATCATGACTGATTAGTCCGCTGACCCTGGACAGAAGTAATTGAAATTCACCACGTACAATGTTGGTAAACAACAGAATCAGTTAAGTGAAGGGGCTTTTTAAAAAAATTCAGTAGGCTCAATGTAAACATTTTGTAAAGTAAATAAAAAGCTAAGATATCACACAGTCTATTAAGGGAAGTCTTAATAAAAACAGTTCTACAATTGTTTTTCTTGTGACAGTGCTTACTTTTCTAGGTCTGCATCTGCCTTTTTAATTTGCATTGCATCCACTACAACATATGTTGCATACATTCTATCAAAATGCCTCTCCAATTATATATTACAGTAAATGCCATGGAATAGCCATGCATACTAATTTAACAGAATAGCATATGTGATAGTTTTAGTGGACAGATCTTTTCCTCATGGTTATAGTGGCAGCTTGGGAGAGCTTTATGCCCCATACAGATACATGTATGTAAGGAGATATTGCTCTGATCACAGGCTACAGATTACTCTTTGAAATGCAAAGCAGGAATTCACACAGATGGAATTCTCTTGATGGTGCAGTATATTAGGAACTGATTTCAGTGATGCATGGCAAGAAGCTGATGCATGTGTTTTAAAGCTGAACCCAGTTCACAATTAAATTTTAAATATCTGCAGGGAGGGGATGACTCAGTTGCTTCTTGCACTTCCCCAATTGCCTGGAGCTTTAAATGTGAAAATTGGAAGTCCCAACAAAACTACCTCCTCCCCCACAGAAATGTCAATGTCATTTCATGGTTCCTTTCCTTCCTTTCTTCCTTTTTAAAAGCAACATAAAACTTGTAATAAAAGGCACACAAAATGCACTGGCATGGGAGATGCTCTGTTGCTCGTCACCACTGATTTCCTGAGCACTGTTCAATAGGTGCCTCTGAGACTTGTGCAACCACAGTTCACACGCACACAGCACTCATAATAGCAATGGAACAGAAGTGCTCCATGTTGCGGCAGGAGTGGAGGGGGGGGACATTTTTCTCAGAAAAAAAGAATATGTGAGTGGTGTTTTTTTAAAGTTAAGCTTACCAAGTGCAATTCAGTAGTTTCTGGTAGCCACATTTTCTAATCCCCATCATCCTCATCAACCTCAATACACACTGTAGAAAAATATTTATTTCTTAGTGTGGAAAAAGTTTCAACTTACATCTTCTAGACTAACTTCAGTCTAGATCTCGTAGGCTGAATTCTTAGTATGTGATCCTAAATTAGTCTCTGGAATATGCCGTTGACTTTCTCTAAATATTCCACTTCTATATATGACTTGCAAACATCAGTAGATTTCCTGTTGGGGCTAAAAGGAGCTTCTTGTGCCTTGATTTTCACTCTGCCTTCTCCCTCCTTTAGAATTAACTGGGGATCTCAGTGTTCAGTTTTGTGCATACTCATTTTCTAGATAACTTGTTCATATCATCCATCAGTCACCTGTTATTGCTGCATTTGCTTCTGTTCCTCAGAATAAAAGGCTTGTAGGAAGTCTAGTTCCACAGTGTAAAAAATATAGCACTCGGCAGGATGGAAATACGCGTTGGCTCAGGTAGGGATGTGCACAAACCAATGCCCATGCACAGGTTAGGTTTGGCACCACAGGGAGGGGATTAGGGACAGGAAAAAGGGGCAGGTCCTTACCTGCTCTCTGCTGCTGCATGCAGCTTACTCCTGCTGCGGCACTTGACCCCCAAACCCATGCATAACACTAGCATGCACATGGCACCTGCGCATGCACAAACACCATGTGTGTGCTAAGCACTGTGTGCCAAGCACTGTGGCCAAGCACTGCCACAGAAGAAAGTTGCATGCAGTGGCAGAGAGCAGGTAAAGACCTGCTCTCCTTTTAAAAAAAAGATCCCACTCTCCGCTGCCCTCCCTGTGGTGCCAAACCTGTGCATGGACCTTGGTTCATGCACATCCCTAGTGGGCTGGGTGTGTGGAATTTGCATCACTCATCTAGAGTCCATGTCTTTGCTAGCAAGGAATATATTTGGGGGTTGGAAAGAGGCATCTTTTAAGTGCAGTCATATGGTGTAATTGCATGAAGGGGGAAATGAAGTTTATGAATGATTTAGAAGTGAAGTTAGGTTGCATCTAGGTGGCATCTTTCCACACTGCTTGATTGTATAATGTAGTGCTACATTTAGGAGCATGGAAAGAAACAAAGGGAGAAGGCACACAGCTGTGCAGAATCCTTCTACAATCTATCATTTGGACTGTGTCACTTGCGCTGATCCTGGTGACCCCAGATTACTGTCAGGAGGAGCGTGAATGAGTACAAGGACTGGCACAGCCCTTGTTTGAAAGTGTCCACCTGGAAGTGCCCTGATTTAGGGTAGAACTAATTATTACAAGAAACATGAGACTACTGCCAAAAAGGGCAGCAACCTTTTATGCTCCCCAGGCCCTCTCGGTAATATCTAGTAAGCTTACCTCATGTTCCAACATCATTACATGGTACATTTCATTGCTTTCAATGATGTGGTTGGGATGGCGAAATGCTCAGCATAATGAATATTTGTTTGTTTGTTTTATTTCTCAAATTTGTAGACCAGCCCAAACTTCTGTCTCAAGGTGGTTTGCAACAACATAAAATAAATTAAAAATGAGAACCTTAAAACAATTTTAAAACCACCGGCAAGTTAAAAAGCTTAGGTGAATAAATGAGTCTTTAGGGACTTTTTAAAAGTTGTCAGAGATGGAGAGGCTTTTATTTCAGCAGGGAGCACATTCCAGCCAGAGGTGCTCTTACCACTGGACCCTGGGGTCTCTGGTCCGTGGCCTCACAGCAGAGGGGGTCCCTCCAAATGTCCCGGTGGCCTGACACCACCCTGCACCCGCTCCGCCATGCCTATCTTTGCTATTTTCACCACAACAGTGGGTTCAGCAGCTGGTGGGCCTGTTCCTTAGCAGCTGCCCACCTCCCACCAGGCCCTTCTCACATGTTCAGAGACCCACTTCTTGCTCTAGCTCACCAGCATTGTTGACAAGCAAGAGGCCTGGAGCACCCGCTGCACCCTCTCCTCCATGGCCTGGATGGTGGGCAGGCCGAGGCAGGTGCACCCAGGCAGGCCCAGGCCCAGGCAGGAGCACCCAGCTCACCCACCAGCTCAGTCAGTGAGGCTGCCAAGCATGCCAGCAGTGCCCAGCTGGGCACCAGCTGTGGGGTCACCAGCTGTGCCAGGCTGTGCCCAAAGCCCCATGAGGCACCTGTTACAATGCACAGAGCCCAGCCAAGCATCCCTCCCCATCAGCTACACCATTCTCCCCGCAGCAGGCCGGCAGCAACAGTGGGCAGACTGTGCAGGCTGCAATGATGCCGTTGCTGCTTCTGTAGCTGCATCACTAGGGAGAAAAAGGGCGGGCACAGGCAGGCAGGAGGAGGAGGAAGACGCAGGAGAGCCAGCCGGGTAAACATTTTATTTTAAAATGTTTTTAAGGAGGGGCTTCGCTGAACGGGGAGGGAGATTTCACACTGGGGAGGGGCTCCAAAGCCCTTCATGTCTGGGTTCCAAAATTACCTAGGTGCTCAGAGCAGCAGCAGAGAAAGCCCATCCCAGATGAGCTGGTGGCAACTGCAGACGAAACTCTCCGAATGATCTCAATGGGCCAATGTGGTTCATAGCAAAGAAGACGTTCTCTTAAAATACCCTGGGCTTAAGCTGTTTAGGGCTTTATAGGTTATAATCAGCACATTGACTTTTGCCTGGAAACTTATTGGTAGCCAGTGTCGCTCTTTTAGTATAGGAGTAAAACGGTCTCCAAGAAGACCCAGAGACCAACCTGTTTGCTGTATTCTGTACCAACTGCAGTTTCCAGACTATGAACAAAGGCAGCCCCACATAGAGTGCATTGTAGAGGTCAACTTATATTCATAGGATAAGTTGTAATAGATGCAATGGAGGGAAAACTCAATGTTGGGATGTCATTTTCAGCAGCACATTTACCTTAGTTCTACCTTCAGTATTCAGTTAGTTCTTGTACTGTTTTGTTCCACCTCCCGTGTTTTCAGGCAATTCATCCAAAGTGGGGCCACCTCATCTTCCGTTCTAAGGAGGAGTAAACTTTCCTATTCCCTTCCCTGGCTGTTCTTTGCTGTGTCCCTTTCCTCCTGAATTCCAGTTTAACAAGAGACCGGTTCACACATTTCACAAGAGCCCTATCCACAGATCTATGGCTGCTTAAAAAAAAAAAAAGAACTAAAAGCTTTCTTATTTGTTCAGACTTTTACCCCTTAGGAGTTGCTAATCTCACTGCTCTGCTGCTGCTCTGTCTTGGTCTTCTCATGGTGCCTGCTCGGTGCTGTTTTTTAAAATGGTTTTTATTGTTTTAAATTGGTTTTAATATTCTCATGTAATTTTATTGTATTTTAAAGTAACACTTGTAAACCACCTTGGGGATGAATTTTATGAAAGGTGCTATAAAAATTGAACAATAAATATAAACTAATTAATTAAATCATGTCCTCCATAATGCTGCACATAATGTGTGAAACTGGAGTTCAGGAGGAAAGTGTGGGGTAGTACACTTCCTATCTGTAGCTTGCATTTGAGGGTACTTTTAAAATGAACTCCCGTACAATCATTCACACACAAATGTGTATAGACACCTGTATGCATCTACAACATAATGTTTGAATAGGGTTTAGGGGATTTGCTAAATTTAACTCTGAAACTGGAGCATGTGCAATTTGCTGAAGGTTCTATTTCTTTCATGTGCACCTTTCTATTTCTTTCAATGTGCACCTGCACATTGATAAAAACAAAACAAAATTGCTGTGGTGGGCTAAACCTAAGGACTAGCTAGCCAGTTAGGAGGAGAGGAGGAGGGAGGGATGTTGAATGACACTCCTCTCTCTCCCCTGCTGGAGAGGACTCATCTAGCTTGAAGCCAATATGAATTACCAGCAGCTAGTCATCTTGTGGGATATCTGGAGAGGAAGAGCAAAGAGCATGCTGTTACCCAACCAGCAGGTCCCTCGCTCTAAGGAGCCCAGGGACATTTGTTCCCCTTGTTCACTTTTAGTTGACAGCAACATGGCTTTTTTTTTTTACAGTGTCCTGTCAATGTGCATTGGTAATATAATGCAAGCTATTGCAGACTATGCACTACAATGCTCTGTATGAACTATGGAAATAAATGGAGCAACATGAGTTTCCTAATGCATCATTCCACTCCAGAAACAAGACCAGGTAGTTTGGAAATACATCATCCAAGGGGCAATTTGGTTCAGGAGACATTAGAAGTATCCTACCTCTGTTTCCCACCTCTTGCCCTACAATGTCCTTCTATTGGCTATTTTTTCGTGTTCTATACATTGTGAACCAGAGAGGAGATACAATTTTAATAGACTACCCAGCCTAAGGAGTTGAAAAAAAAATACAGAGGAAACACAGAAAATAAAAGGGGGGGAAATCCTCCTATTATTTAGCTTTGCTGAAACTTTTTAAAGGTGGGGCAGATCTATAGTGCCATGTAATTTGTTTCGAAATAACAAAATTTTTAAATGTGAATCATTTAGAGCGAGCTACTTGGTGCAATCTATGAAATGTCTGCCAATCAAAACTGCCCACGACTTTAATCATCAAACTTGGAGTACAACCAATCAAAGTCTACCCTCTAGCAGTTTCCTAGGTAACCAGTAAAGAAACCGACATAGATTGCACACAGTGAAAAGAAATGAACAACAACAACAACAAAACCCCAAACCTGCCGTGCTTCCATTTTCCCCCTCCCGATAATGTCTGATAACTGGCTGGTAAAGGTTAAAGCAGCACTAGGATTGACAAACATGAATGAGAAACTATGTAGAATTGAAAAGCAAAAACGGCAGTCATTTAAAAAACAACAACAAAACACCTTGATGTCCTTCCCAGAACATCTATGTGGTGCCATCCCTCACTTCCCTGAAATCCTTTTTCAAAACTCATCTTTCCAATGTAGCCCTGGCTTTATTCTTTAGATCTCACCCCTGCAGTCTAAACCTAAATACAGGGAAACTGCATTTGTACTGCATTTGTAACTTCTCTCCCCCTGTCATTCTTATCTTATCATTCCTCCCCTTCCTTGTCTCTGTTGTCTCCCCTTCTATTGAAATGTAGATTGTAAGTCCCTGGATGCAATCTCACCCTTTTGGCTAAGATCAAGTGTAGTCTCTCTTTGGTAATGTATAGCACATTGATGGTGCTATAGCAACATTTATTGCCCCTACATCCTATTGTAATACTTGCTTTCATTTATGATCCATTTAAAGTTGTGTTTTAACGCATCTTTCTTCCATTAGTTATGCCAATGAAAAAACCCACTATACCTCCCAGTTCCTGCAAACCTCACCCCCTCCCCATTAATTTACTAATAATCCTGGAGTCAGGGCTGGACTGGGGCACTGAGAGGGATGTGGAATGTATTGTAGTGAACCAAGCCTGATTTTGTGCTTAGGAGCTAGCAAATGAAATTAGGCTGGCTTCACCAGTGTCACAAATTGACCAGTTCTTTTATACGGTGACCATGTAGGATCTGGGTGCGAAGCTAGAAAGGAGATCAAAGAAATACTAAATGATTCAATGGGCTTTATTGAGTACAAAAGAATGTATTAAATCCTCCTAGAGCCTAATATAATTCAAACATAGGTGGAAAAGTGGGGGGGGGAGGAAGGTTGAGGACTGGCATGGGTTGGGGAGATCAGGAATTAGTCGAGGGAAGAGGGGAAAGGAGAAGAAGGGGAAAGGATGGAGGGATCCAAGGCTTGTGGAGCAACATATTACCATGGTCAGAGGCTTGAGAGCGGTGGGGCTTTCAGCTGAAGTAGAGAGGCTGTAGCTGGAAACAGGAGCTTGAGAGCGATGGTGAAGCAGACAGTTTGCTCAGAGCAAGGCTGAGAGTGAGAGCATCATGGCTGGGGAAGTCTTGACTTCTCACTGCACAGCAGAAGTCACAGACAGTTCCTGTCCATGGACAGAGTTCCTGCTTGTTGCCCCGCGGCTTAGCAGGGAACTCTGGGATGGCTCTTGAGCAAGCATGCTTGTTAGGCAAGATTGCTGACTCTGTCCAATAAGCCTCATTCTTTATACAGTAGTTGTATCTTCCTTTGATCTCCATAGAGTATATTCAAAATATCCTCACCCTTCCTGGGTCCCACAAAAGGTGACAATTTGCTGTTACCTTCTGGATAATTATTCAGGATATTAGCTCAGCCCAGGGAGATCTGAATCCCATCTTCTGTAAGCTGCCACTTAGAGAGGGGGGCGGGGGGACATTCTACTTTGCCCAAAGCAAATCTGCATCTGTGAGTTGCAAATGGGCATCTTCTCTTGTCCCCAGATTTCTGGGGCCTTGTTCCCAGAAGGTAAATGGTGTTAGTAAAGTAAGAATTAAAATCTTTTGGTGTTTTCTTTGTGTGCATTTACCTAGAGTGGAATTTCTATAGACAGCAACTGAGTATCCCCTTTGGGCATAGCAGAGCAATCATTGACAAGGATTAACAAAAACCTTGCAGGAGGAAGTGAGAGCTCAGCTTCTTACTTCTTCCAGACATTATCTGATAATGGGTTAGATTTTAGCATTTGGATCGCTCTGGCCTGGCCTCTGTGTTTCTTTGAATACCCATTTCACAATACAATGCTGGATCGCCTCTTCCTTCACAGAGCAGTTAGCAGAGGCAGTCATGAGATCTGGATGTCAGTTCACTTTGAGTTCAGGCATTAATTCATTCCTTAATAAAATGGAATCAGACACAGGCCTGAATTCCATATAATTCTGGGTTGGTACCTCTGGGTCTAAAGTTGGGGTACGGGTGCCCCCAACAGTGTGTGGGGAGGGTGCCGGGTTTTGAGCAGAATGGGTACTTAAGGGTGGGAATGTTCACTGCTGCTGAGTGCGGTGGGGCACAGGGGCACCCCACGGGTGGGGCGCACCAGGAATATGCCCTGTTGCCCTGTGGGCCAGTCCAAGCCTGCCTGGAGTGGATTATTATGTTTCAGTGCAATTTTAGAAAAATGCATTGTAGACTTACATTAGCACCAAAGACTAAAATGTCACCAATGCTCTGAAGGAGAGTTCCTTAAGCCACTCATAAGAATGGAAGGGGATCTCTAATCCTAGTTCTTTATCATGCAGTTGTTCATAACTTCATGCAGTTATTCTGAAAGTACACAATTCTGTTGATGCATGGTCTGTGACCGCAATAAACTTACTACTGTTGTAGTAAGTGGTAAAACTGCCGCCCTGTAACCAGAAGGTTACAAGTTCGATCCTGACCAGGGGCTCAAGGTTGACTCAGCCTTCCATCCTTCCGAGGTCGGTAAAATGAGTACCCAGAATGTTGGGGGGCAATATGCTAAATCATTGTAAACCGCTTAGAGAGCTTCGGCTATAGAGCGGTATATAAATGTAAGTGCTATTGCTACTGTTGATACACTGTATTCACTGTATTCATATTCTCATTCACTTGTGGGCAAAGAGCCAAGAATAGTCTGGGTTGGTTTGATTTAAATCAATGCAATTTGTATTGACGATACATAGATCCCTAAGTAACTAGTGTGTTTCCAGTGCATGTAGTGGTATGTACCTCTTTTGCTATTTGACTCTTTCTATTCATTTTATCAGTTATATACCATAATAGACTAATACTATGGTTCTGCTATGTCAGCAAGGACAACAACTGAATAACACGGACTGTGTGATCCTATTTGCTATAACTGTAATCCTCTTTACATAACTATGTAATATAACTGTGATCCTTTTTACACCCACTCCCAGAGCCAATAGTACAACTTTAAAAGCTAAAATAGCAATACTTTATTCCCTAACAACATTGCCACCACTAACCAGTCATGATGTTCTTCCACATTATCTATGCATAGAAAGCACGAATCAATACACAGTGATGGCCAAAGGAGCCCATGATCACCCAATCCAAACCTCATATGCTCTTCAAGCACCTGCCAACAGAAAGTCATAATGGCACCTCTGCACATAGTGGAGATTTAGATGAAGGACACAGAGATTTCCCAGGATAAAGGTTCACATACCACTCTGGCAACAATGCATCCATGCCAACAGTTATCATAGCACAGCACCATGCATGTCTATACAGCCCCCCTCTGCGAGGGAAACCAACATTTTGTATGAGAAAGTGTTGCTACAACAGCAAGATAATAGAGGCTGTAGGCTAATAGATAACGGTAGGCTGCCTAGAGGATCAGAACACACAATATAATGGGCAACAGGAGATGTAGATTTGATGTAGATGTAGAGTTACATGTGTGGCCTTCACAAGGCAAAATCTACCTTTTAAGTGTCTGATGGCAGCAATTTTAAGTGGAAAAAGAAAATGGGCTAAAACAAGGTTTCTTAACTTTGGAACCCCAGATGTTGTTGGACTACAACTCCCATCATCCTCAGCCACAAAGACCATGATTGGGGATGATGGGAGTTGTAGTCCAACAACATCTGGGGGCCCAAGGTTAAGAAACCCTGGGCTAAAGAATTAGAACCCAGCCACTCTACTCCAGAAAGTAGCATCCTACTGTCACACATAAGAGATAGAAACAAGTTGTTCTGGTAAGAACTAATCTGCCTACTTCCCTTTCACTATAATCTTAATCGATAATTATCTTCCTCACAAGTTAGCCCACTTCAGCCTTAAATGTTCACACGTCTGCCATCTTGAATTTAGGTGGATGACATGATCACAAACCACACAGTTGAGGTGTCCCTATGCATGACTCACTACAACTGTACCAAATTTGGTTCAAATTGGTTGGGCGGTCCACAAGTTAGCCCACTTGCACCTCAAATGTTTATGCATCAGCCATCTTGAATCAGGGTGGATGAAATCATCACAAACTATGCCATTGAGGCATCTCTATGTGGCCCTACAGCTGTAGCAAGTTTCGTTCAAATTGGTTAGGTGATTCACAAGTTAGCCCTCTTGAGCCTCAAATGTTCATGTGTCCACCATCTTGAAAAGGGGTGGAAGTACATAATTACAAACTACACCATTGAGGTGTCCCTATGTGTGACTCACTACAATTGTACCAAATTTGGTTCAAATTGGTTAGACAGTCCGCAAGTTATCCCACATGTGCCTCAAATGTTTAAGCATCCACCATCTTGAATCATTCAATTTGGTGTCACTGGACTGATTTCTAGTATCTGCTTGTTATCATAGGAATATAGGAAGCTGCCTTATACTGAATCAGACCATTGGCCCATCTAGCTCAGTTTTGTCTATAGATACCGGCAGTGGCTTCTTCAAGGTTACAGTCAGGAGTCTCTCTCAGCCCTATCTTGGAGATGTCAGGGAGGGAACTTGGAACTTTCTGCATGCAAGCAGTCCACATCTCCATTGTGGAATGCTGGCCAGGAACCTAGGAATCTATGCCGCACTCAAAAAAATAATAATTAATTCTCATCCTAAAGATATCTGCAGTGGGTAGGGAAGGACTGTAGTTCAATGTCAGAGACTGGGCTTTGCATGCAAAAGGTCCCAGAGAGCTGGTCTTGTGGTAGCAAGCATGACTTGTCCCCTTAGCTAAGCAGGGTCTGCCCTGGTTGCATACAAAAGGGAGACTAGAAGTGTGAGCACTGTAAGATCACTTAGTGGATGCAGCTGCTTGGGGAAGAGCATCTAGGCTCCAAGTTCCTTCCCTGGCATCTCCAAGATAGGGCTGAGAGAGATTCCTGCCTGCAACCTTGGAGAAACCACTGTCAGTCTGTGTAGACAATACTAAGTGAGATGGACCTATGGTCTGACTCATTATATGGCAGCTTCCTATCTTCCTATGTAATCTGTGGTATCTCCAGGTAGGGCTGGGCAAGACTCCTGTCTGAAACTCTGGAGAGCTGCTGTCCCTGAGTCATTTAGTTCAATACTAAGCTAAATGGACCAGTGGTCTGGCTGGGTATAAGGCAGCTTCCTATGTTCTAATGAGTAACACTAGGGGAGGGCTCCTCTCTGCTAACAAGATGTTATTCAGTGGCATCAATTGTGGGGTGGGTTCTGACAGCGTCAAAAAGGGATGAGATCACCACCTTTTTTCCTTTACAGGGCCCCTGTGTCTCTAAAAAAGGAATAACATGTAGAAGAATAACAGCTGCAGCCATTCTCAACACTGTCCATGTTATATAATACTATAATATATATAATATAATATATATTATATAATAATAATATAATACATGGTGGGCCGAGTCTCACAATCAGTGAGACCCGGTTCATAAGAGTGAGCGGGGAGAGCAGGCTAAGCCCGCTCTCCCCGCTCACGATCAGAGCGGGAGCCCTGGGCAGCCGGATTAGCCGCCCACACGATTGCTGGCTCCATGACGGAGCCAGCAGGGGTTGGGGTTTCAGCTTGGGGGCCGCGTGGGGAGACCCCTGAAGCTGGGAGGTGGCTTTTCACCTCCCCTCCAGGGGTCTACTCATGAGTAACCATGGTGCGGAGCCACACTGCGGCTACTCACAATCTTTAAAACCAGGTTTGCGGAGCGCTCACTCCGCAAACCTGGTTTTAGGGCAGGGGTAGTTAGGCGGGCTACCCGCCTAGGAACCACTGGGCTCACAGCCAAACCCTGTGGTTCACACGACGGGGCAAAATCGGGCTAGCCTCTGCTAGCCTGATTTTGCCCCATCATGTGAATAGCCTCGGTACTGTTCATCACGCACTCTGGGAAGGTGCATGAAATTTTGCTAGAATAATAAGGTGGCAAATCCATAGTGAAATTGTTGGTTTCTAACTGGTCACTGCTGTAGCCCTCACTTACAATAAACATTGCACTGGCTGTAGGGAACATCCATGCCTCCATGCATGTTGAAGAGCTAGGTGGTTGCCTGTGAAGAAATATGCTGATCAATTGCTGATCAATTGGCAGCAGCTGCAAAAGCAAAGTCTAGTAATGACTAGATGTTATAAGAAAGGGTGCTGTCACCTATGGGAGATAACAAAAACCTATGCCATCAGGAGAAGACACGTGCATTGTCATGAACCCTATATCTGACATAGAGGAGTCCCAGGATGAAGGGGCCATGACCCCTGAGCTGGACACCAGAGGTGTTCACCAGAGGTTATCGCAGCAATAGTACAGCATATTATACTTGATGCTGAGAAAACCACAAAATCAAACCTTTTTTTTCTTCTCTCCTGATGTATCTTCTTCAAGTGAGGCACACTAGAAGGGATCTTTCTGGTTCCCAGACCAGAGAGTACATTTTGAAACTCCCTCCTTTTGGGATACCCTCCCCTCCCCAGCCAATGGGGGCACAGTTGCCCATGACAACACTTGATTTGTATATAACAAGCCAACCAAGAAGCAGGGAGGTTGCAAACCAATCAGAAGGGGGGAAACACCCCTCTAAACTGGCACTCAAAATGTCAAAATGTTTTGAATCACAATAGGGTTGTTTTGCTCCGAGCTCGAAACAAGCCCTTTATTTAAAGGGTGTCTTGTTTCGAGCTCAAAACACTCAAAAAGGCCTGTTTCAACATCAAAAATTTTGATGTCAAAATATTTTGCACATCCCTACTTCTGACCCCTTGCTTTAAAAAACAAACAAACCTTTGACCCAGCCTACTCCTAATGGACTGATCTTTCGCTCCTCCTGACCCTTTGCCTGTTCTGACTCTGACCTTAAAGGGAAAGTTGTGCCGTCAAGTTGGTGTTGATTCCTGGCAACCAGAGCCCTGTGGACGTCTTTGGTAGAATACAGGAGGGGTTTACCATTGCCTCCTCCTGTGCAGTATGAGATTATGCCTTTCAGCATCTTCCTATATTGCTTCTGACTGATATCAGTGTTTCCCATAGTTTGGGAAAAATACCAGTGGGGATTCAAACCAGCGACCTCCCGCTCCCTGGGCAAGTTAGTTCCCCGCTGTGCCATTAGGTGGCTCGACTCTGATCTTGTCTGCTTCTAATGGACTGATCTTTGGCTCCTGACCTCTTGCTTGATTGACTTCACCTTGCCTGCCCCAGTGGACTGATTTCTGGTTTTTGACCCCTTGCTGGTTTGACTCTGACTTGCCTGCTTCCATAGTGTGCTTCCAGCCACACTTGACCTGTACGGGTATGACACCCATCTAGCATTCCTGCTGGAACTCAATCTGCAGTTTCTGATTCTTCAGCAACTTGTGTCTTCATCCTGCAAGGAAAAACAGATTATGAGTGTTTGGCCAGTGATGGTAATGGATGGAGCATGGTGTCTGGTATTCACTAACAAAGATGGCTGTGATGTCTATCTCCTTTACTGGTGCAGAGTGGTTTTTGCGGAGTAGACATCAGCAACAACCACTGTGGGGGGGACGCTATGCTGGGGTTGAACAGGAACAGTTACCTCCCCCAGCCCAAATATAAAAGAGCCACCACTTGCAACATCTTAGTCCAGTTAGCATGGGTTTATATAGCAGTAGGCTCTGTCTCAACCTACACACCTCATTACATTATCTGAAATGAGTCTATAGCCCTGTTCAGATGTTCTTCTATGCATGGTTGTTGTCCCTGAGTACAGCGTGCACAAGAGATGTCTGTATGTCAGACCCATGTGCTGACACACTTTTAAACATGGCACCTTGCTCTTTCCAGAGAAATGTGGTAATAGTGGAGAGGGAGTGCACATCAGAATGGAGGTGGGGTTTGCCAGTACATTCTCGACATGTCTGTGTTGTGTACAGAGTCCCCACTTTCATAATGCCTGGACAGGGCTTATGTATGCCATTGAAATGATGGCACAAGGATCAGGGCAGGAGCCAGTTGCCGTGATGCAGCCACCACTACTCAGCTACGCTTATTCATCTCTACTTGACTTTTTCATCTCTTCTTGACTTTTAAGGCAGTGGAGAACAGGCTACTCAGAGCAAATGAGTACAGCATACAGCAGGCAGTCTTCAGCAATGTGTAATGTGTGGTGTCCACTGCTTGGGAAGTGCACCTTTGAAAGGAAAAAGATGTGTCTTTAATTTCATCTGTGAAAAGTTTGATGTAACACAATATATTCCAGTAGTATTTAATTTAGTCTGATGTTGCCCATTGTCGAGACGTGAGCTTACTGGGTCTTGAACTGATGACAAAGGGATTACTCTGCAGTGGTCTGCCTAAGAAGGTTATTGGATCCACTGGGATTCCAGAAAGCCATGGAAGGGTTTAGAGTTAGCTGTGCTAGTGATTCTGCCGATGCTCTGGTGCAAACATGGAATAATGAACTCACTAGAGCAGTAGACACAATCACTCCTAAGCGTCCTCTCTGACCTGCTTCAGTCAGTCAGTCCTGTGGTATTTGGAAGAACTTCAGGAGCTGAAGTGGTGAGGTAGATGACTAGAGAGTAAGTGGAGGAAGACTCGTCATAAATCCGGCAGATCACAACACAGAGCACATTTGAAGATCTATGCTCTGGCAGTGTGGGTGGCAAAGAAGTAGTTCTTTTCTACCTACATTGCTTTCACAAATTCACATCCAGCTGAGATGTCTTGGGTCATGAGTGGGATAGTATGTGCCCCTCCCCCTTGAATTTGAACTTGGGACCATCAGTCACTTGCTCTGATGTCTTCAATGTTTTTTGTGTGTGGATAAAATATCTCGTATTTGGGGTAAACTTGATTCCACAGTTACTACACAGTCTAATGTGGAGGTTTCCAGCAACTCCTCTTATTGGATTGGATTGGATCACTTTCAGGTTGTGACTCCTGGGGATGGGGACAAACTGCTTCTTACTGTGCATCCTACAACCTGCTCTCTTGACCCTTGCCCAGTTTATCTCATCTGCGAATCCTATTATCAGAGAGGGTCAGGTAAATATTATAAATGCTTCTCTGAGGGAGGGCAGGGAGCCTCCTTGTCTTAAGCTATTATTAGATCTTATTTGAAGAAACCTGCACTGGATCCCTTGGAGTTAACGAATTGCAGAAACAGAAGATTACCAATCTTCCATGGTTGGGTAAGGTGGCGGCCTCTCAGCTCCAGGCAGTTTTGGATGATACAGATCATTCAGACCCATTTCAAACCAACTTTCAAGTGGGCTGTGGGGTTGAGACTGACTTGGTTGGCCTGATGGATGATCTCCAGTTGGCTGTCGACAGAGGGAATATGACTGCTGATCCTTTTGGATCTCTTGGCAGCTTTCAATACTATTGACCATGATATCCTTCTGGGTGGCCTGAAGAAGGTGGGATTGGGTGGCACTGTTTTACAGTGGTTCCATTCCTAACTCTCTGGTATATTCCAGATGGTATGACTTAGAGACTGCTGTTCTGCAAAGCGAGAACTAAAGTGTAGAGTTCCACAAGGCTTCATACTGTCTCCAGTGCTCATTAACATCTATATAAAACCAAACTTAAGCAGCAAGGTAGATGACTAGAGCGCAAGTGGAGGAAGACTCGGCATTAATCCAAATCTGATGGAGTGATCACAGTGATAATGGGAGAAATAATCAGGCGGTTTGGTTCATGGTGTTATCAATACGCTGGTGACATTGAGATGTATTTCTCCATATCAACCTCATCAAGAAATGGCATAATTTCCCTAAATGCCTGCCTGGAAGCGATAGTGGGCTGGATGAGGAATAACAAACTGATGTTGAATCCAAATAAGACAGAGGCACTGACTGTGGGGCGTGGGGGAGTCGGGATCCGAGAGATGGTTTAGATCTGCCAGTTCTCGATGGGGTTACACACCTGTGCCTATTTCTAGAGATAAATGACCTTAAAACAGTGGTACATATGCAGGTGACCTCCAGGCTTGACTTCTGTAATGCACTCTACATGGAGCTGCCTTTGTACTTAGTCTGGAAATGACAATTGGTACAGAATGTGGCAGCCAGACTGGTCTCTGGGACAACTCAAAGAAACCATATAACACCAATTTAAAAAGAATTGCACGGGCTGCCAATATGTTTCTGAGAGCAATACAAAGTGCTGGTCATTACCTATAAATTCCTCAATGGCTTGGATCCAGGTTGCTTAAGGGAGTGCCTTCTCTCTCATGAATCCTGTTGCCTATTAAGATCATCTGGAGAGGTCTAGTTACAGTTGCCGCCAGCTCGTTTGGTGTTGACTTGGGAATGGGCCTTCTCTGTTGCTGCCCTGGGGCTTTGGACATTTCCCTCCTGTAAGAGCATCTCTTTCTCTGTTTGCTTTTAGGAAGACCCTCAAGATACACCTGGTTTCTCAAGCTTTTAACTGAAATTAATTTAATACTGTTTAATTTGTTTTTATCTCATGAGATTTTTTCAACTTTTTATTTTGTGAAATTGTTTTACCTGGTTTACTCGGTTTTTAATGCGTTGTGTTTTAAATTGTGTACACCACCTAGAGATGCACCTATCAGGCAGTATATAATTATGATAAATACATTCTAAATAATACATAAACAACAAGATATCAGATGGAAGTTCAGCCCATAGACCTGAAAAAAGCACTAGACTGACAATTCCATTGTGTTGAGATGGGACTGCCTGATGACTTTTGAGACCATTTCCCCCCTCACTTGAGGGGCACATGTGACAGCTGCCCATAGGAAACAAGGAGAATTTCAGAACATTCATATAGCTATGTCAGGGCAACAACATGTGTTTCCTCCCTTCCCCAAAGGCAGAAGCAGAAACAGGAGTCCATGCTTTTTCTAATGCCCTTTTTATTTGCTGTGAAAAATGTGCCTGTTTATACATTTAAAAACTAGTGATGCAAATTCAGTTCATAGTTATTACCCCGCCATGTTCCAGGATGGCGGGGAGGCTCTGCCGAAAAGAAAGTGACTTATAATAGCCCTGCAGTCTCATCTAATGTTGTTATTCCCTACTTGTACTCTGAGACTGTGGGACAGTAGCTAACAAGAAGCCCTGAAGTGAAGCCCAGTGTTGTGTGTCCTGAAGGACATTTAGTACACTATCTTTTTGTATTAAAAACTGGGTGCTAATCCAGATGAATGTGTTTCTTTCTGCAGATTTTATCTGCAGATTTTAGTGTAGCATTTTGATATGAATATCAACAAGGGTCAGTCTAGTTAAACTGCTACCTCCTTCACCCCCTCAGTCCTCCCCCAAACTAGCACTCGACTGAATTAAGACACCTTGTGTTCCATTCTTGATCAGACGCGCTGTTCTTTTATCCCTCCCACACTGTAAACATGTAGATTCCAAATCCAGAAAACCAGGGGATATGTGTTGCACTAGCTTTTTCATCTCTCAGAGCCTGCACGCCACCAGCCTTCTTTGACCAAAGGAGGGCACTGCAGGACACCAGGCAATGAAACCTCCTTCCACAAATAGGCCAGAGTCATATTCCCCCAACTCCCCATAAAAGCCTCTTTTGTCTCTTCTTCACTGGTCTGAGCAGCTTAGAGATCTGCTCGTGCTGGCTACAAACTCTCTGTGCTACATATGACACCCAAGGACCTTCCAATGCAAAAGAAAAAGTGTTCCTGATGCCCCATAGCACTCCACTTTCTGTCCCAAGTCTTGCAAGGCCCTCTGACATCAAAACAATTGATTCAGTGGCAGTTTCAGTGGCTGTCTGTCCAGTCCTTCCAATGATGCAAAAAGGAGTGACATGTCCAGAGCCTGGAGCTGACTCACTTGGAAGCAAATCCACTGTCAATTGGAGGAGATCTGCCAATGGAATTGAGAGGTGGGAGGAACCTGCAAAAGACTGTGCAAGATTGCCAGGAGGAAGTCTTGGCAATGCTCATAGCTCTATCTTACAGCTGGGTTGTAGCTAGTTATTTAATAAGCAGATCTATAAATAATATTGCTAGCCTAGATTGCTAAGGAAGTCAGTGAATTCATTTTGATGAGTCCCGGGAACCTCACCTGAAACAGTCAGATCCCATGATTGAACAAGAACTGCCGGTTTATACAGCTGCATATGGAGACCATAATTTCAGCCTTTCACAAAGATAAAGCAATTAAGCAGAGTTTCGATATTTGGATTTAAATCAATGTGGAACACAAACCCAGCTACTTTAAAGTGAATAAATTGGCTCTCATTCAAGTATCCTGGCTTTAGTGGTGTGTGGATCATGTTGCCACGAATCTGTGTCCTAGAAATGGTCTCCTTTTAAAAACAAGGTTTTAATGTATCTTTTTTTTTTTTTTAAGTAAAATCCATTAAAAAAAATCTTTTGGACCCAAAAATGTCTTGTGGAAAGGTAGTTTTTCTGGTAGCTCTTATTTTTGCATACTTAAGTCAGACATTCAGACTGCGGGGGGGGGGGGGGGGAGTAGTGGAGGGGAAGAGAATGTATTTATAAAGAATTTGTATGAGAACAGATTGACCCAAATGTAAGTTACTAAAATAGATTATATTAGCTAGAATGAAACACGTTGCATGCATGCAATCAGCATGAGCTTTGTGAAGATGCCATATCCTGTATATATATTCTGGGACATATGCCTAGGTTAATTCAAGGTAAACTGTTCCCCTAAGGAAATAAAGATCACTTACTCTAAATTAAGATCAAATATTGTACTTTTACATGTTAAACAATATTCTCATAAAAATCATAAATGCCTGTGATGACTAGTACATAATTCCAGATCTTTTCTACTCAATTATTGCTGCATAGTCAAAAGAAAATCTGTGTATTTTTAAGATCATTCTCCCCAATTTAATCATTTAATCATACTGGGACAGCTAGCATGGTCAGTTTTCTACTGTAAATATGTTGGTCTGATAAACTTGTACCTTCTTTCTCTGGAGGCGAGATTACTGCAGAACTAAGTGTTAACAACAGCACAGGTTCTGTGTGCTTTTGGATATTGCTATAAGCAGTGACAGAGAAACCAGTAATGACTCATACTTCCTGTGTAATACCCAAAGCAGGGAGTTGCACATTTCTGCTTTGGAGAAAAGATATATGGAGAAAATGTGAGAAACTTCTCTGATCTTTCTCCTTGGGATGAACCCTGAATTTCCTCTGTGAATTTTCGATATTCTCTTTTGAATTTCACTTTGGAAAATGAGCCCTGCACACATCTGGAATTCACACCTCCTAGTACACAAAGAGATGGTCTCAGTCTTCATAGCAGCAGGGCTTCAGACAGAGGGAAAGCTTGAGGAGCAAGTTCTCCCTTGATTTCTTTTGGGTGGGGGTATGTGTGTGAGGAAAGACTTGTTTTGGCAGGGGCATTTCAGTAATAAGAAGGGGAAACTCCTCAAATGCTTCAATGGCAGAGGTGGTGAGATATCTACCCCTGCATAGCAGGATATTGCCATTTTGTTTGGGGGGCTTTTGTTTACATCTCCTGTCGCTGGAATTATTATACTAAGCTAAATTGGCATGTCTGATCTGGTTGAATGATCTGGGAGTTGAACAATGTGAAGAATGCTTTTAACTTGCTTCCAGCACTGCATTTTCTTAAAAATTCTCTGCAATACTATAAAATGGAGCCTCTATTATTATCCCTTGACAGAGGAGCCGTGGCAAAGTTGTAAGTTGTAGGAAAGCATGCATCTGTTGGGCCACTGTGCGAAACAGGATGCTGGACTAGATGGGCCTTGGGCCTGATCCAGCAGGGCTGTTCTTATGTTCTTATGGACAGTAGTGATGGTTTGGCATACAAATTTCTCTGGCTCATAATGTTTGGCTGTCTTTGGAATCATGAGGAATCTCTGATAAGTTCTTCTCTAGCTCAGAATCTTAAATGAAATTCTGCACATATGCAGTCATTGCCATGAACCTGTATAGGTTAATGTGCAAAAATTACTTAAGGTTAACCCCTTGATCTTGACGAAACTTGTTGACTGCTGTGAAATGACATGAGCTTCAAAGCCAGCTGGTTTGTAGGCAGGTGAACTGAAGTTCTTTAACATTAATAGCATACTCTTAGCAAACCTTCCATTGATTACTGTACAATTTTGGCTCACTTGATCTGCAGTCTTCCAGTGATGGAAGAAGGACTGTGGGTTTGCAAGGAGCCCTCATTGTCCCTGCAAGGGTGACCCTCAGGAAGATATGTATGCACTCAGTGGCTTTTGATGCCATCATCCATTGTATCCTTCTGGATCATGTGAGGAATTTGGGGATAGGAGGCACTGCCTTGCAATGGTTCTGCTTTTATTTTTTGGTAGATTTCAGATGGTGGCATGGTGACAATTGCTTTTTGAAACAGGAGCTATTATATGGAGTCCCTCAGTATTCCATTATGTCACCAAAGGTTTTTAATATCTACATGAAACCTCTGGGTGAGGTCTTCAGGAGTGTTGGTGCCGGGTGTTATCAGTATGCTGATGACACCCAAATCTATTTCTTTTTTTCATCATCAGGAAATGACATTCACTCTCTAAGTGTCTACCTACAGACAGTAATGGGATGGGTGCGGGATATTAAATTGAAGCTGAAGCTGAGCGAGATGGAGATGCTCATTGTAGAGGATTGGAACTTGAGGGATGGGATGGATCTTCCTCTCCTGGATGTGATTACACTCCCCCAGAAGGAACAGACACACAATTTGGGAGTGCTCTTGAACCCTGGCCCTAGCCTGGTATCTCAGATGGAGGCTATGGCTAATAGGGGTGGGCCCAGACCGGTCTGGACCTGGGTGGTTCAGATTGGGGGGGGTCGCTTTAAGAGCGGCGGGAGGGTTTACTTACCCCTCCCGCCACTTTCTGCTGTGGCGCCGTAATTTGTAGAGTAATTGGGGTGGCAGGATACCTCCCTGCTGCCCCTTCCCTGCTGCAGCTCTGCAAAGCTCCCAGTAATGCTTTGCGTGCGCGCACATCAGTGACATGAAGCGCGTGCATGACACGAAGCGCGCGCACAACGTGCACGCGCGCAAAGCATTACTGGGAGTTTTGCAGAGCCGCAGTGGGGAAGGGGCGGCAGGGAGGTATCCTGCTGCCCCAATTACTCTATAAATTACAGCGCCACAGCGGAAAGCAGCGGGAGGGGTAAGTAAACCCTCCCGCCGCTCTTAAAGCAACCCCCCACCCCAGTGCCAGACCGCAGTGTGGTGGTTCCGTGCACACCCCTAATGGCTAAGAATGCTATATATCAGCTTTGATTGATTTGACAGCTGCATCCATTCCTTGAAGAGAACAATCTCAAAACAACAGTGCATCAGCTGATTACCTCCAGGCTCTACTACTGCAATGTGCTTGACACAGGGCTGCCTTTGTACATAGTCTGTAAACTTCATTTAGTTCAAAATGCAGCAGCCAGATTGGTCTCCGATATTAATGCCTGTTGTTTTAACAGTTGCCCTGGCTGCTAGTGTTTCTGGGCAGAATACAAAGTGCTTGTTATTACGTACTAGCTTACATCCATTTCTTGAGATGAATGACCACAAAACAGTGGTACATATGCTGGTAAACTCTAGGCTGGATTACTGCAGTGTGCTCTATGTGGGGCTGCCTTTGTACGTAGTCCAGAAACTGCAGTTGGTCCAGAATGCAGCAGCCAGGTTGGTCTCTGGGTCATCTAGGAAAGACCGTATTACTCCTGTGTTGAAAGAACTACACTGGCTGCCGATAAGTTTCTGGGCAAAATACAAGGTGCTGATTATTACCTATAAAGCCCTAAACAATGTAGGCCCTGAGTATTTAAGAGTATTTCACTATGAGCCCCACCACCTGTTAAGATCATCTGGAGAGGTTTGTCTGCAGTTGCCACCAACTCATTTGGCAGCTACTCAGGAACGGGTCTTCTCCATTGCTGCCCCTGGACTTTGGAATGCACTCTCTGTTTAAATATGAGCCTCTCCATCTCTGGCAACTTTTAAAAAGGCACTGAAGACACATGTATTCATCCAGTTTTAAATTTTAATCTTTGCATTTTAAAATTTTATTGGTTTTTACAATGTCTTAACAATCCAATTACTTTTAATTAAGTAAATGTTGACTTCCTGCTTACCAATCTGCATGGTTCATATTGGCTATACAAATCTACCATTGCTATAATAATTCAAAAAACACATATACTCCACATTGAAAACTCGATTTTACCCTACCCAACCTGCTGTTGTTACTAAATTTCAAACCCTGCTGAAAGGTCCATATTGGAAAAATAGTTCTTTAAGTAAAGTAAGAATGGCTCCCAATCTTCTTTGAAACATTCCAAGTTTTCATCCCTTATGAGTGCTGTAAATTTTGCCATCTCAGCGTATTCCAAAATTTTTATCAACCAATCTTCTTTTGAGGGCATTTTATTATCTTTCCATTTCTGCAAATATACTAGTCTAGCCGCCGTGGTTGCATACATAAAAAATGTTAAGTTTCTTCTGGAGAACTCTCCTTGCGCTATTCCCAACAGGAAGGATTCTGGCCTCTTAGGAAATGTCATTTTAAAATTTTTCTTCAACTCATTATATATTATCTCCCCAAAGGCCTTAGCCTTCCTGCATGACCACCACATATGAAAAAAGGTTCCTTCACATTGTCCACATTTCCA
Source organism: Hemicordylus capensis (assembly GCF_027244095.1). Classification (NCBI taxonomy): domain Eukaryota; kingdom Metazoa; phylum Chordata; class Lepidosauria; order Squamata; family Cordylidae; genus Hemicordylus; species Hemicordylus capensis. The sequence continues at coordinate 375,795,580 of NC_069658.1, read as the reverse complement.
ACATTTGTTTGGAACATTTTTATACATTAATGCTAATTTTTTTGGTGTCAAATACCACCTGTACATCATCTTATAATAATTTTCTTTTAAAGTATAACATGCAGTGAACTTTAAATCAGTTTTCCATAATTTTCCCCAAGCTGCCATATCTATATTATGACCCACAACTTGAGCCCATTTTGTCATAGTCATTTTAACCACTTCATCTCTTGTCTCCTCCAAAAGCAACAACTTATACATCTTAGAGACTATTTTTTTCATCATTTTCACACAATTCCTTCTCAGATCTCGACATTTGATCCTCAAATCCAACTTTAAGATCTTTCTTGTAAATTTTGTTTAGCTAATGATACTGAAACCAGCTACTAACCAAATTTTGTACTTTGATTAGATTTTTTAATTTACAGCCCCTCTCTTGAAAACATAACAAGTCCATATAGGAACACCATTCAGTTTGCATATTTATCTCTTTACGTGCCAAAGCTTCAATCGGGGATACCCATAATGGAGTTTTAGATTCCAGCCATTTTTTGCATTTTATCCACACTCCCATTAGACTCCTCCTTACATAGTGATTAAGAAAGTCTTTATGTACTTTACTTTTATCATACCACAGATATGAATGCCATCCAAACCTTCTATCAAATCCTTCCAGATCAAGTATTCTGGGATTTCTTAATGTTATCCATTCTTTTAACCACGTCAAACAAGCAGCATCAAAATACAACCTTAAATCTGGCAGGGTAAGACCACCTCTTTCTTTAGCATCAGTTAAATTTCTGAATTTAATTCTTGGCCTTTTCCCTTGCCAAACAAATTTGGTTATGTCCTTTTGCCATTGCTTGAAACTGGTTAACGTATTAATTATAGGAATAGTCTGGAAAAGAAACAACATTTTAGGTAGAACATTCATCTTCACAACTGAAATTCTTCCCATTAAAGATAAGTTCATTCTAGTCCATCTTTGCAAATCAGTTTTTACTGTATTCCATATTTTGATGTAATTATTTGAAAACAACAGAGAATTTTTGTTTGTCAACCAGACACCCAAGTATTTAATTTTCTTCTCCACTTTCAATTAGCTTATTTCATAAAGTCTATCATTGGATTTCTGGTCCATATTTTTTGTCAATGCCTTCATTTTACTCTTGTTTATATAAAACCCAGCCAAATTTTAATGTTTGTTTCAAATGATTTCAGGGTTTAAATGTTTTTATCGTTTGATTTAGTTTGGATTTTAATTGTTAATTGATTTTAATTTGTTTTTATTTTGTTGTAAGCCGCACTGAGCCATTTTTGGAAGGGCGGTGTGTGTGTGTCTGTGTGTGTGTGTGTGTAGATAGATAGATAGATCTCTATCTCTATCTATCTCTTTCTATCTCTATCTTCATCTTTAAAGCCCTGAAGGTCTGGGTTACCTTAGAGAGCACCTTCTACATGATCTCCACCACACATTAAGTTCATCTGGAGAACTCCACCTCCAACTACCACAGGTAGTCTGGTGGCAGCTTGGGATTGAGCCTTCTTTGCAGGCTGGCTCAGTAGTGCATGCACAGTCTTCCACTCGCTTGCTGTTCTCTACGACTACATACATTCATATATAGCTTTTCAACAGAAGGTTTCATGGTAGAGATGTGCTGAAATGTGATTCAGTTGTCTGAATCATGGATATTTCCTTCTAAATTCATGGGCTTGCACATTCCCTTCAAAGCAGAGGAGAGCAGGTCTGTACCTGCTCCTCCTCCACTTGCCACCATTATCACCATCCCAGTGCTCCCCCCAGCTATGCACATGCACCGGCGGAATGTCTCCCATTTGCCCCTGCATGCTGGTGCTGGCAAGCGCCCAAGAGATTTAAAAGGTTCCTTTTTACTCAGTTGGCAGGGGTAGCTGCTAACTGAGTAAAGTTAATTAGCTAACTGCTAACTTCTCACTGCCACTGCCACCACCATGTGAAGGAAGCAAGCTGTGTCTACCGGGCCCACCTACCTGTGCTCCTGCATCACGTGGCTCTGCAGCCTGCCACTGAAGCAGAATCTCCCCTCTGGTTTCCCCATTGGATGGATAGTCAGTAGGAAGGGGAAGGAGGCAGAGGAAGAGAAGCTGCTCATGAGAGCAAAGTGTTCTGAGTAGGTAGAATGTTCCAGCTGCTCCATGGACACCACAACACATGCAAAAAAGGTTATTCGGTCCCCCAAATAGTTTCTATCCCTCCTAATGAAAAAAAAGTTGCTTGGTCCCCCAAGTAGTCACATGTCCTCTATAAAATTCCATAGTTTGCAACCCTATTCACTCTCTCAGTGGCAGCCAGTATGGACAGAGGTGGAGAACGTGGAAAATGAGCCACAGCTGTGGCTTATTCTCACTTTTATCTCCCCACCCCAGCTGCCTCACTCTCTCTTGACTCACTGCACTGTGGCATTAAACCAAGGCGTGCAGGCTGGTATTCACATAGTTGGGAAGTACAATCCTCAACTTGGTGAATACCATCTTGTGTGCCTCAGGTTAATGCCACAGCAAGGCATTAACAACACAGCAAGGCAGCTGGGGCAGTTTGAGAGGAGTGAGAATGCCCCCTAGCCCTGCTCATGTTGGTCACTAGTGCCTGTGCTCTCTCTGTCTCTATGTCTGTGCATTCACACACATGCACGAACACACATATCCATCTTTGTTCACAGAAACCCATTGCATCCCATGGAGTCATTACTGGTAGAGGACAAGCTATGCAGTGTAAGGAAGAGTGGGCAGATTTGGTCTCCCCTGCAGTGTTAAGAACATAAGAACAGCCCTGCTGGATCAGGCTCAAGGAAGCCCATCTAGTCCAGCATCTTGTTTCACACAGTGCCCCACCAGATGCCGCTGGAAGCCACAGGCAGGAGTTGAGGGCATACCTCCTCTCCTGCTGTTACTCTCCTGCAACTGGTATTCAGAGGCATCCTGCCTTTGAGGCTGGAGGTGGCCTATAGCCCTCCAACTAGTAGCCGATGATAGACCTCTCCTCCAGTGTTGTTGTTCCCCAGTGTGGCATTTTATTTTTCCCTATGGGAGGGAGGGGTGAGGGGCAAGCAACCATTCATTTATATAGAAGCAATATGGAGCAATACCAATATATAAACACTCATATATTATAGACATATATAATATTTATATAGAGCAAGACCAATGGAATAGGGGATAAGCCTCTCCCTCAGCTTTTAAAAAAACTTATCAGTCGCGTCCCTGTTTATCTTATAGAACTTAAAACGGAGCCAGCCCCTACTTATTTAGCCCTATGCTTCCATCTCCTTTGTTCAATTTCCATATACTGGCCACTTCTTGGTTAGTACTGTGATGCAATGGGCATGTATCTATGCATGATGTATGATGACAGCAATGCAGAAGTGAAATTTAGGGGTACATTGAGGTGGTTTCTGTTGGCCACTCTATTACTAAGGGCATAAGTGGCTGTGATGGTGATAAGGAAGTGGCTGTGATAGTAATAAGGAAGAACTGGGATTCAAAGATTCAGCAGAGGAGTGGACATGCTGCCTCTTGCCTTCGATCCAGATCCTAGTCCTTACTGTATCTCCATCACAGTTCCCACGCACAGCCCAGCAGCATCCTCTGCAAGGCCCCTGAGGCCTCACTGGATTACCATTGCTTCACTGTTTCCCCTGCAGTGTTATTTTTGAACATGCTGTGTGCATGGACAGTTGAGACCTATGTTGCTCTCATTCAAAACCACCTGTTCAGCCCTACCCTGTTCATGTCCAGCAGCATTTAGAAGCAGCAACGTGTTAACAGAGAGCAAATGAAGCCTTGCAAAACAAGGAAGGCAATCCTATGCCACCCAATTGCCGTTTCATTTTAAGTCTGTTCCTGCCCTCTGATTTCCATTCATTTCTTACACCTGGCAGGCGCAAGTGTTAATCCCATGCACCATGACTTGCTCAGTTCCTCAATTAAAGCTCTTACTCCCTCTGAACATTACAGAAGCCAGTTAGCATTTGTACTCTTGCAGGATGCTCCATCTTGCTCCAAAGCTGCAGGTTTTTTTTAATGAGAAACATAGCTGTGGTCTTCCTACCGCCAAATGGCATCCCAGCTATTATGCTCAGGATCTGACAGGTGGCCTTTTTCATTCAGCCTCCCATTTAGGTCGGAAATCAAACATGACTCGGGCAAGCAGACCCCAGAGCAATAGGAGAAGATGGTTGTGGTATCTAACTGGGTAAAAGGGATTTATCTTGTTACAGTACCGATGAAAGGTTTCATTTAAAGTTATATCCTTCTACTTGTACAATTTGAAATGAGAGATAGTCCAGACTGGGTTTCTTTAGGAGTGGTTGAATAATAGTTTCCTTCAATAAAGCTGGCACCACTCCCTCTCTCAATGAGGCATTTAGAACCAGCTGTACTGAGATAAAAATTCCCTCTGTGTTAGATTTAATAAGCCATGAAGGGCAAGGGTCCAGCATGCATGTGGTTGGCTGAACTTGACTATACAACCTGTCCACATCCTAAGGCACCAATAATTGAAGCTCTTCCAGCAAAACTGAATCAGGTGGTACTCTGGACACCTCTCCCAATTATCCTGCACCAGCTGTAGTGTCCAGCTCATGGCAAATGCGAGCAACTTTACCATCAAAGTGCTGGATCACATCTAACACATCTTGCCCAGGGTCAGATTTCAAGAGGCCCCACAGCACCTGGAAAAGCCCCACTGGATGACACTGGGAGGATGCAATGATGGATAGGGGGGAAACCAATATTTCTTCCATTCCATCACTGCCACAGAATAGGCTTGATAATGAGCTCTAACCTGTGTTTGCTCAGACTCCGTTTTCCTCCACAGACCCAAATTTCCCTCCACTTATGATACAGCCACCTCCCATCTTGCTTCATTGCCCTCAGCTCAGGTGTATACCAAGATGCTGCATGGGCTCTGCTTTGTGGAAGAGGGTACTTGGGAGCGATCAGGTCAACTGCCCGAGCCATCTCTCCATTCCAGAGAGCACCTAGAGCTTTGACATGAGCACCTGCCATACCAGGTGGAAAATCATCCAGAGCCCTCAGGAATCCATTGGAGTCCATCAGTCTCCGGGGTGGATCATTTTTATAGGTTTCCCATCCTCGCAGAATGATGTAGCCGCTGAGATGCTAAACCTCAGAAGGAAGTGAGCTGACCATGACAAGGGTGTAGATGACATATCCCGCACTTTCAAATCACCATCCTCCTGTCTAGTCAGAAAAAAACAGATCCAGGGTGTGCCCCAATTCATGTGTTGGGCCAACAAGATGTTGGGACAGCTCCGTGATTGTCATGGTGGCCATGAAATCCTGAGCCACCCCAGACAAGGCAGCCTCAGCATGGATATTGAAGTCACCCTAAACAATTATTCTAGGAGTCCTCAACATGAAATCCGAGACCACCTCCATGAGCATATATTTTTTATTTACTTACTTACTTACTTACTTACTGAATGTATATACCACCTAATATAGAAATATTTAGGCAGTGTACAGAATTAAAACATAATATAAAATATAAAACATTTAAAATTCATTAAAAAGATATGAATGATAATAAATAAAAACACATTAAAATATAAAATTTTGGTTTCAGTTAAAAGCATGGGAAAATAGGTACATCTTCAGGGTCCTCCTGAAAACAAGCAGAGAAGGAGATGCTCTTAGTTCAGCAGAGAGCGCGTTCTAAAGCTCTGGGGCAGCCACAGAGAAGGCCCAGTCCTGAGTTGCAACCAAACGAGTTGGCGGCAACTGTAACTGGACCTCTCCAGATGATCTTAATAGACAACATGACAGAGAAGGTGCTCTCTTAAATACCCTGAACCTAAGCCATTAAGGGCTTTATAGATGATAACCAGTACTTTGTATTTTGTTTGGAAACATATTGGCAGCTTGTTGCAGTTCTTTTAGAATCAGTGTTATATGGTTCCTTCGGGTAAACCCAGAGACCAATCTGGCTGTCGCATTCTGTACAACTGTAGTTTCCAAACTACGTCCAAAGGCAGCCCTAGGTAGAGTGCATTACAGTAGTCAAGCCTAGAAGATACCAGCATATTTACAATCATTTTAATGTCATTTGTCTCCAGAAATGGACGTATCTGGTATATCAGCTGAAGCTGATAAAAAGCAATCCTGGCCACAGCCTCAACCTGAGCAACCAGGGAGAGATTGGGATCCAGGAGCACTCCCAGACTATGAACTTGATCTTTTAGGGGGAGTGTAACCCCATCCAGAACAGGCAAGTCTAAACCATCTCTCGGATCCTGACCCCCTACAGACAGTACCTCCATCTTGTTTGGATTAAACTTCAGCCTGTTATCCCTCATCCAGCCCAATATTACCTCCAGGCAGGCACTTAGCGGGGGTCATGCCATTTCCTGATGAAGTTGGTATGGAGAAATAGATCTGGGTGTCATCAGCATATTGATAGCATCCCAGACCAAACATTCCAATGATCTCTCCCAGTGGTTTCATGTAGATGTTAAAAAGCATAGGAGACAGTATGGAGCCTTGTGGAACCCCACAATTTAGTTCTCACTTTTCAGAGCAACAGAAGTGACACCATCTGGAATTTGCCAGAGAGGTAGGAATGGAACCACTGTAAAACAGTGCCACCCAGTCCCACCTCCTTGAAGTGACCCAGCAGGATACCATGGTCAATGGTATCAAAAGCCGCTGAGAGATCAAAAAGGACCAGCAGAGTCACACTCCCTCTGTCTGTCACCAAGTGGAGATCATCCATCCGGTTGACCAAGTGAGTCTCAATCCCATAGCCCACCCGAAAGCCAGTCTAGAAAGGATCTAAATAATATGTGTCATCCAAAACTGCCTGGAACTGAGAAGGAACCACTCGCTCAATCACCTTACTCAACCAAGGAAGATTAGAGACAGGTCTGTAATTAGCTAACTCTGAGGGATCCATGCAGGTTTCTTCAAACAAGGTCTAATAATAGCCTATATGCACACTCTGCCAACCAATATCTGATGTGCCACAGTAACAAGTGCAATATATTATAGATTGAAAAATGGCATGTTTGGACCAGATTTGCAGAGATGGTTTGGGGGAAGGAAGTGATGGCAGGAAGCATAGCAAAAGTCTTTCTGTGGTGATCTATAAAAGATTAGTCCAAAGTAGTTTTCAAGTAGAGATATGAAGAAAAATTAGTTTGACAAATAGAGGAGACACTCCTTCTTCTTCTTCTTCTTCTTCTTCTTCTTCTTCTTCTTCTTCTTCTTCTTCTTCTTCTTCTTCTTCTTCTTCTTCTTCATTTTGTTTTCTTGTACTTAGTTAGTTATTTTGTTTGTTGATATACTGCTTTTCAGCATAAAGTTCTCTAGTGGTTTGCATGGCAAAATTTGAAAATTTTCAAAGGAATTCACAATTGGATGGGGGGTGGGCAGAATTTATGTATTACCAACAGGTATTTAGGAAGTTAAGAAACTCAGCTCTCTACCCTTTCTTTAATCTAGGTACTCTTCTAGGAATACACCATTCAGAGAGAGTTCTGAGAACACACTAGACTTAGAGTATATTTCAGGTAACATATATTGCATAAGTGCAACAAACACTTCTTAGGCTCTTGACACAGCAGCAGCTCTTCCCAGTACAAAGGAAGTAATCACCATCACAATATAATAAATTTTATTATAATAACCAAACTTATTATAACTGCAAGTAATATCTCCATTCTTAATTACCTCTATACGTTATGCCATTGATTACCCATGTGCTTTATGCTCTGTCCCACTCACCTACACTCTCACAAGGCAAAGCATTCTTTGCTTGCAGTCCTCAGACCCCCTTCTTAGTTGTTCATGGTGAAAAACACCACATCCTCCCTCTTCCACCTTTTATCCTTTTCTTATATCTACTTTTTCTCTTCAAAACTAAAGCACAGCCCGCCAGGGACTTTTATACACAGCAGGCTTTACTGTGAGTTTACTGGGAGGTTTTACTGCAAACTCGAAGTTGTCCCCAAAAACCGATGCAAATAGTGGGTTTTTTTTTTTACCCTGGATATAAATCGGGCAGCATTCTAACACACAGTGAAAAACTTGAATTGTGTGTGAACTGCTCCTCGATAACTCTCAGGGACTTCAGGGTAAATCTGGCTGGTATGCGAGCGCACCCCCTCCATTCCGGAAGAGATGTTAAAGGGCTTTAAAAGCCCCATGTGAAAAGCTTCCTGGGGCAGGGAGGATCTACAGGGTGGCACTGGGCCCTGCACTGAGTTCAACTCAGGCTGTGTTGTCATGCAAGTGAAGGAAGGCGTGATTCTTGACAATCTCCCCTTCTCTCCACTGCGAGGCATGAAAATATGTCCATGGGGCCCAGACCTCTTTGCTCAGTTATTTATTTATTTAACATAATTCTACGTTGCCCCCAGCACACTCCCACTCAGGGTGGCTTATGATAACACCAATAAAATATAATAAAAACAACACAAATAGAATAATAGAAGTATTATAGTTAATAAACTGTAGCTGCTTCACTTTTATTTTTCTAGTAGAGACAGTTACAGCAAAAATGCAGTGATCCTATATTAGACTGATGAAAAGTTGCTGGAGATTTAAATGCCATCAACATATCAACAGTCTGGCAAGCCAGAATGATTTCTCTGTTCCTTTGGTGACTTTATGCACCCATTGAAGAGGAAGATTTAATACAGAAGAAGGCCTGTGGGACTATTATGTATATAATAACTTCAGGGAAAGTAACCAGTTAGTTACCTAAGGAAGTTACAAGGAAATCAACCAACCAACCAACAAGAAAACAAAAGGGGAAAGGACAAGCTAAGTTTGTTAGGGCTAGAAATTTTCTAGGGTTTGATTTCTGGCCAGCTGGAAGCATTTGAGGACATTCTTTCTTCATTTTACTGAACTCCTCCCACCACACCTATAATCCACATCTTCAATCTCCAAAACATATTTTTTCTTCCCTCAAAAAAAAAAAATAAAAAAAAAGAATGAGTTGCTTCCCAAGCTTTCCCTCTGTCTGCACCCCTAGATGTTAATGCATCATTGTTTAGTGCAGAGGTTCCCAAATTGTGGTACTGCAGATGTTGCTGAACTACAACTCCCATCATCCCAATCTACAATTTATTGTTGCTGGAGATGAGTTGTAGTTCACCAACATCTGGAGTACCACAGGTTGGATACCCCTTGTTCAGTTTATATTGTGGCAATCTGATAGTATTATTTTCGCCTGCTAAGATAATGCAACAGCCCTGCAATCTGAGTTTAGCAGATTGATGCAACCTATGTTGGGGACGTTATGAAGGCAATATCATATTGCACCACACTGTATTTTTATTAGCAGCCAAAGAAAAATCTTTGTATGCTTTCTAGTGAAAAATTGTGATCACACGCCTACATTCTTCTACACAACAAAACGTTATGCATTACAGCGTAACAGGAATTTTGCATTGTCTCTATCTGGATAAGTTTCCTACTGGAGTTAAGACCAGTAATTTATAAAAATACATTTCTCAAAAGATTTTGAGGTTTTATTTTTAATCATGAGCCTTCACATGATCTACAACTCTGTGCAACATTTGCAACAGACATAGACAAAACCTAATTTTAGATATTTGTTAACCAATAATGAAACAATCGGTTTTCTGTAGATAAATTAGATAAGTAATTGACATGCAGTCCAAGCCACTATATTTTTACTCAGAAGTAAATATCTCAGGCTTTTAACTGAAATTAATTTTGAACAGTTTTATTTGTTTTTATTTTATGAGATTGTTTTTACAGCATTTTTGTGAAATTTTAACTGTTTTTACTCTGATTTATGTTGTGGTTTGAATTTTGTACACTGCTTAGGGATGTACATATCAGGTGGTATAAAAATATGATAAATAAGTAAGTAAAAGAAATACATAAATCCTGCTTTGTTCAGTGGGGCTTATTTCCAGGTAAGTGCACATAGGATTGCAGGCATAGTGTCTAAATTTGAGATTTTTTTCCGGCCCCCAAGTAATGCTCAAGTTTGTGTGAACCAACTGAGGGGCGTAATAAGGTTGGAGTGGGCCATGGGACAAAAAATGAAGATGGACCCCTGCCTGCCCATCCCCTGCTGGCCATCTCCTGCCCAGCTGTCACCTAGCCAGTGACCCTCCACCAGGGGCTCAGGGATGTTTGTCCCCTCTCCTTGATCAATTTTGCTACACCCCTGAACCAACTGTTTCGAATGTTCTGGTGGAACATCGAAAACCATGCAAGTGTTAAAAAGGCTGTCGTGTATATTTAGGACTGACGTATTAAATAGTATTTCAGCTGCAGTGGGTTGATATTTCGTCTTTGTTTCAAAATAGTGTTTGGATATTCTATCATTGCTTGGGTTACAGCTCCAACTAAATGTGTTGTGTCAGCAGACTGTAATACACACAGACACTTGTAACAGGTCACCAACTGACTAAATGTCACACTTAATTTCCATATTTGCTCTGAGCCACGTTCTCAAAAGCTGAAATTCTCATTCATCTGGACTCAACCTTTCAAAGCGATGTCTGGTTTAGAGGACAACAAAAGACCAACAGTTGTGGAGGGGTGGGGGTTGGGTTTTAGGTTATTTATTTAACAATTTAATGTTTGCATCTCCCATCCCTCCCCAATAAGCTCCCTCCCCAGCTAGACTGTTCTTAACCTAGGCATTTTGTGTCCTTTTCCTTCATTTTTCTGCAGTACTGCAAGTCGTCTTACATATACTCCAAAGAGGTAATGATTTGTACTGTATATGGAGGAATTGTGTGCTTATGAAATGTGTGCATATGAGAGTGGGTGTAGTGTTGCCATAAAGAAATTGAACGATGCATCAGGAAGTCCCTGGGGGGGATCTCTTGTCTCTGCCATGAACTCATTTGGTGCCCTTGGGCAAGTCATGGTCTCTCAGCACCCACCCCCCTAATAGAAGAATGATAATGCTGACCTCACTTATAAGGTTGTTTTGTTATCAGCAAGATAGTGAGGATATTCACACGAGCGTGCAAAAATGGGCAAAGGGAGCCCTGCCTGGTTTTCACACTCGTGTGAACCACCAAGATAGTGCCCAATCCCGGTGGCTACATGGTGACAAACTCAGCAATTGAGCCTCCCAGTTAAACAGTGTTAAGGGAGCAATGGTTTTTAATCGTGTCATCATGGCTGGCACACTCGGGGGGGGGGGATCCCAGTAATGCATTGCACACTCACACTGTGCATTATTAAGGCTCGGGGGGGGGGCTTGGTGACGTGTGGCGGTACATCCCAGCACCCCGACCCCAGGAGATGAAGTGGGAGCTGCCAGTCATCTGAGTGGGCAATCCACCCACCCAGGGATGAAGTGGAGATAGTCTGTGGGGACGGTGGGCTAAACCCCCCTTCCCCGCGGTGCAGCCTGCCCACGAACTCTTCTCTCCAATTGTGAGAAGACCTCTAGTGTATGTGAAGCTTTGTATGTATGCTAAATATCATTCTTATATTGCTTTTCCAGAGGAATAATTTTGCAACAATTGTTTGGGCCCTTGTAACTGTAAGGCTTACAATGCTATGTATATGTTTTGTCCCATTGCAGTCAATGTGACTGAATCCAAGTAAGCATGCACAGTGTCAGACTGTAAGAATCTTCATGAGAAGAAATGTAAGAATATTTCTGACAACAACAAATGGGACCTTCCCTCCTAGGAGAAGATGCTGAGGGGGATAATCCAGGCTGGGCTTGTAGTAGGGATAACACCCCTGCTCCCAGTTCCCTCCATGTCATGTTCTTGATCCAGATCAGCTGCTAAAGAAAAGCAAGATATCAATGTCACATTTTACATCATGTATTTATTGTTTGGCCTCCTAGAGATTGCATATGATGGTTAGAGTTGTCGGTCCATGCTTCAGCCCTTGATTGGTGTAAAAGTATAATTAGAACCACCTAATCTGAGGAAAGAGTGTGCAGCCTCTAGGGGATTCAGGACATGTAACTCCCAGCTCACACAGTACAAAGCAAGGCAAGGCTAGCTTCAGATGGCAGCTTTCCCCAGCAACTGGAGTGATCCTTTTGGACTATCAGTGGATAGTCTCTGTTTTAGCTGGCTGGTGTCAGGAGCACTGATTCAGCATGCCTGTCACTTGCAAAACCCTCCATGTGGAAGTGCCCAAAGGCCTCCAGGTAGATGTGGGTCTGAGAATGCATAATGGATGAAGCAAGATTTTTCTGTCAGTCAGGGTCACAAAGCTGCAAACTGCTGAGGTTTCACCACACCCCATTCACCCCTACTTCTCACTCCTTCACCTCACATAACTGTGGCATAGGTGCAGTGGACAAAAGCAGGATATTGATCTAGGAGAAATTACTTCACATATCTCTCTGCAGGAAGGCTCTAGCCTCTTGTTAAATAACATTGTAAAGCGACATTGGTGTTCTTTCTTTAGGCTGGATGCCCACAGAGAAACACTGAATTCAGTATCTTGTGGCTAGGATTTCAGGCCACAAGATCTGTCCCTCTGTACTCACACTCAAATATCAGCTTTTGTCTGGGGATCACACCATTACACTTGAAGTTGGCCTTGGTTGCGGCTGGTCCCTCAGTGTATCACTTCCTGCCTCCAGATCTCTCCCTCTCTGTTCCTCTAGACTTAGCTTGACAAAAACCATGTTGGTGATCAGATGATCTACTATTTTTCTCTGTAATGCCTTGATCAGCAGCTCATTTTTAACCAGGGCCATATTTTGAATCAAAAGAGGTGGCGGTGAAGGCCCAGCTCCACCCACGGATGTAGTCCTATACAAATTGTCACATAGACAAAAGGCTCATCTCCTCTTCTACAATGTAATCAGTCCTTTCATCCACCCTCCTATCCAGGGGCGTATCTAGGGTAGGGTAGGCAGGGCACGTGCCCTGGGCGCCACTTGAAGGGGGGCACAATTTTCTAAAAAATTTTTTTAAAGGCCGCCGAAAACAAAATGGCCACCACACATGCTGAAATGGCCTCTGTGAGGCCCTAGGCCATGCCAGTCCTCACACAGGCCATTTGAGCATGCATGGTGGCCATTTTGTTTTCAGCGGCCATTAAAAAAAAAATAATTATTTTTTTAAAGGCCACCACACATGCTCAAATGGTCCCTGTGAGGCCCTAGAGGCCAGCAGGGGGAGGCAGAACATTTGCAGACCCCCCTACAGCCTTTAGGAAGCCCCCTGAAGGGGACACAGGTAATTTTTTTTAAAAAAATTAATATAAGTCACTGTATACATATTCAGTTTGGCACTATGTACAGAGAATCAGGGTTTGTGAATACTGAGCTGAAGCTTATGAGCTAGGATTGTATTCATTTGTTCTTACTTTGCTTCTTGTGATAAGTGAGTTAAATGTGATGTCTTAATGATATGGCTATTAATGGTGAATTTGTCTTTGAATCAGTGTGAAATCCTTAGTATTAAGACCTACTGGGAGTTTCTTGCTCTCTTTCTCTCATTTCAACTGTCTTTCTGAAATACTAGAATATATTCCAAGCAGTGACACAGTTTACTCTGCATATCTTTTAATTATTTTCAGAGTATCTGGGAAAAGTCAAATTCTCCATTTATTTTTAAAACTTATGCAATAGTGATGCTACAATGCATAGTAGAGAATAAGACAGGCACTTCTGTTTATTTTTCCAAGTACACCTCCACATAGTATTTGGGTATTTCATAAGCCCCAGCATACTGAAAGTTGTCATTTTCCAGCATTTTTTGGTCTGGCTACATCCACTGCTAAATATTTTTTGAAATATTAAAAGATTAACAAGCTTGACTTGTATTTTTGAGCTGATATTATGGTAAATTTATCTGAAAGATGGGTGTCAGATGTTTGGACAGGGGGCGCAATTTCAGTGCTTGCCCTAGGCGCTATTTTCCCTAGATATGCCTCTGCTCCTACCTTACTGTACCTGAGCAGGACTGTGACCACATATGCCCTACTTCAGAAGAGGGTGGATGAGAGGATCAATGGAAGAACAGACAGGAGAAACCCCAGCTACCTTGTCTCTGACTTTAGTGGTGCATTTAAAGATAAATACTTAGTATCTGCGTTGTGCATGGTAAGATGCAGGCAAAGTGTGAACAGACTAGTGTACACATTCTAGATTTCCCATGGGCAGTCCATGAATAGGATTTCCCAATGTATTTTTCTCTGAAGCAACCAGAGGGCCTATTGAAGATGGCAGAACAGCTTGGGGTGGTGGATGATATCTCCCCTCCCCCCAGAGGTGTGCCCCTGATCCTACTTGATCTCATAGCTGCTTTTAATCAAAGAAAGCCATGCTGGGAGATCTGATCATAGCAGACAGCTGTAAATGGGGAGAATGGTGGATGTTGATATTGAATGGTGGATATTGTTAATGGTGGATGCTGGGGGTGGGGAGCTAAGGAGCTCATTGATACAGGATGACAGTAGCCAGTGGACTCCTGTTCCACCTCTATATAGTCAGTGCAGGCTTTTGTTTATTCTGGAACAGCAGGTGGAAGCTGTGGCCAGGGAAGCCTTTGCCCAGCTTCGTCTCGTGCACCAACTGTGGCCTTACCTCGACTGGCAGGCCCTGGCAACCGTAACTCAAGCCCTCGTCACCTCTCGGTTGGACTACTACAATGTGCTCTACCTGGGGTTGCCTTTGAAGACGACTTGGAAGCTTCAGCTGGCCCATAATGCCACAGCCCAGTTGTTCATGGGCAGCAGAAAATGTGATCATGTTTCACCTTTGCTGAGGTCGCTGCATTGGCTGCCAGTTTGCTTCCAGGTCCAATTCAAGGTGCTGGTTATCCCCTATAAAACCCTTCAGCGTTTGGCGCCTGTGTACCTTCAGGACTGCGTCTCCCATCCAACTTCAACCTGCCCTGAGAGCTCATCTCAGGTGGGCCTTCTCAGAGTTCTGGGCCAAGGGGAGGTGCATGGGGTCCAGGCTCATGGGAGGGCCTTCTCTGTTGCAGCCCGCTCCCTATGGAATACTCTGCCTCCTGAGATTCATAACGCCTCTGTCCTTTAAGGAGCTCTCGAAAACCTATCTGTTTTGCCAGACTTTTAGTTTTTTAACGTGTGCATGTGTGTGGGGGGGTTCTTTTTCTTTTTTCTCCTCCCCCCCTTCCCCCTTCTTTTCTTGTCTTTGTTGTTGTTTTAATTTATGTAAACCGCCTTGAGTCTAAGGAAGTCAGGCGGTCAATAAATTTGCTAAATAAATAAATAAATAAGTAATTTATCTTTTGCAAGTATGTATTGTCTAAACTCAACTCACATCTCTAGGTGGTTTCTTAACTAAAAATAAAATAAAATAATAATTGTTACAGGGGTGGGAGTGGTCGGGGTCAGGGTTCAATCCAGATTGGGACAGTGGGAGGGGAGTCCTTTTTATCCCATTATAGTCCTGATCCAGACTGGGGCCCCTGCAGCTGATATTTGACAAGGAAAAGAGTTCCCCACTGGTGTAAATGGGAGTTCTATTTCCTAGCTGTAAAATGCTAATCTGGACAGGGGCAGTAATGGTGGAGGCAATGGGTTAAAGCCCCCTTCCCATGCTGCCATCCCCATTCATATGCAAACCCTCCTCCCCCCACCATGGTATATGGCAGCTTCCTATGTTCCTAACCTCTCCTGATGATATCAATGGGCGATGTGGTTCATAGTGAAGAAGACAAGGGGGCGCTTCTCACGATCAGCAAAAATCGGGCTAGCAGAGGGTAGCCCAATTTTTGGTGACCGTAAGAACCACTGGGCTCGCAGCCAAGTCCGGTGGTTCTTGAGCGGGTAACCCGCTCGAGAACCCCTGCTAAAAAGCGAGCACACCTGGAAACCTGCTTTTTGCAATTGTGAGTAGCCACGGCGCACCTTCGTGCCATACCTACTCATGAGTAGACCCCCAGCCTGGAGGCGAAAAGCCGCCTCCAGGTTCCGGGGTCTCCCCAGTATGTCCTGCGTGTTCACGCAGGGCATACTGGGGCTTGCAGGGGCCGTGCGGCCCCCGCTCCCCCCACCAGCTCCATCACGGGGCCGGCCATCGTGTGGGTGGCCGATCCAGCCACCCAGGGCTCCCTGCCCGCTCGTGAGCGGGGAGAGCGGGCTTAGTCCACTCTTCTCGCTCACCAGGAAAAACCGGGTCTCACTGATCGTGAGACTCGGTCCATTCTCTTAAATACCTAGGACCCAAGCTGTTTAGGGCTTTATAGGTTATAACCAAGATCTTGTATTTTGCCTGTTAACTTAGCAACGAGTGTAGATCTTTTAAGATAGGTGTGATATAGTCTCTCTGAGAAGACCCAGAGACCAACATGGTTGCCGCATTCTGGACCAACTGCAGTTTCCGGACTACGTACAAAGGAAGCCCCACATTGAGCGCATTGCAGTAGTCAAGTCTGGAGGTGATCAACAGATGTAATTCTGTCCTGAAAGACCTAAACCTCTTTCTGAGTCTTTGCTCATGTGGAAAGACACCACCACCATTTTATTATTGGCTGACATGATACACAATCCTACCAGCAATGGTAGGACTTGCAAGTAACCCACTGTTGCACACACAGAATGCAATGGCCAATTCCATTGTAGGGATCATTAGGAAGGGGATTGAAAATAAAACGGCTAACATTATAATGCGCTTATACAAAACTATGGTGCAACCACACTTGGATTACTGCATATAATTCTGGTTACCACATCTTTAAAAGGGCATTGTAGAACTGGAAAAGGTACAGAAGAGGGCAACCAAGATGATCAGGGGCCTAGAGCACCTTTTTATGAGGCTACAACACCTGGGGCTTTTTAGTTTAGAAAAACGCATCATGTCTGCGGGGAGACATGATAGAGGTCTATAAAATCATGACGACTGCGGGGAGACATGATAGAGGTCTATAAAATCATGCATGGTGTGGAGAAAGTGGAGAGAGAGAAATTCTTTTCCCTCTCACACAACACTAGAACCAGGGGTCACTCCATGAAATTGATTGCCAGAAGGTCTAGGACCAAGAAACGGAAGTATTTTTTCACACAACGCATGATCCACTTGTAGAACTCTCTGCCACAGAATGTGGTGACAGCCAACAGCCTGGATGGCTTTAAAAGGGGTTTGGATGACTTCATGGAGAAGACTATCAATGGCTACCAGTCGGAGGGCTGTGGGCCACCTCCAGCCTCAAAGGCAGGATGCCTCTGAGTACCAGTTGCAGGGGAGTAATGGCAGAAGAGAGGGCACACCCTCAACTCCTGCCTGTGGCTTCCAGCGGCAACTGGTGGGCCACTGTTCGAAACAGGATGCTGGACTAGATGGGCCTTGGGCCTGATCCAGCAGGGCTGTTCTTATGTTCTTAGGTTTGCCCTGAAACTGGGCCCACTCTATCACTTTCTTAGAACCAAGCTATCCCCCTCTTTCTTAAGCATCATTCTCTTGCCCGCCTAAGGGACTCCTACAATTAGAATTCTAAGCTAAAACGCTTCATTGTAGTTGATCTATTTAGAAACCTATTTGTGATAGGATTGCATTAATCATATAAGTCTCTTTTCTGTACCCCCTCCACAATAAATTCCTCTCTATAGTTTTGAACCTATAACCTTATCTCTGACCAGTCATTTATTGAATCCGAACTTTTGCACAATTTAAAAATGAACTGGAAGTGACCCCACTTTTAGAGCTAATTCCCCCACAAAGCCAGAACATTGGGGTGCTGACCAAACACCCCAGGGCAGTCCCATTAACAGTACTACCCGGGGTTGGGAGCTGTATGTGCTCCCAAGTTTCGGTTGTGTGGAATCAAGTAGGAGGAAAACCTGGGTACTTGTGTGAAAGTAAGGTAAGAGGAAAAGCTACCCAGGTATTCATGGTAGGAGGTAAAGCTACACAACCAAAAATTGGGAGCACACACAGCTCCCAATCCTCCCAATAACACAGTTTTTGATTGTGTGAATGACCTCTATGGGGCCATTCACATGACCAGGAGGGTGGGCAAGGAGGGGAGAGAAGGTTGCTCAAACTCACTTTCCCACAGATGAGCACAAACATGCTGCTGGGGGTTCTCACTGCACTCCCAGCCGATCTGTGCAGTGCCATGCAGTGCTGCGCAGCACTATGTGGAGCTCTGGAGGCTCAGACAATTTGTCTCACCCTCCAGATAGCCCACAGTGTACTGCATGGCGCATTGATGGGATCTCCCATCAGACGGACGCTCTAGGCAACCATCTGAGTCTCCTCGAGCTGTGTGCTAGAAGACACATGAGCCTGGCAGCTGGGCGAAGGGAGACACACAAGCTTCTAGGAGACACATGAGCCTGGAAGCTGGGAGCACTTGCTCCCTTAACCTTGGCACAGAGCCAGGCTTGGGAGCGGGGTTAGGCTGGGTGGGAGCTCCGGGATCTGCACAGATCCTGGAGCTCCACATGAGCAGCCTTGCTCAGGCTCTATGTAGCATTGGCTGCTGACATTGCTTGAGGCTGCTGACTTGTATGGTTTACTGCATCCTGCCATAGTTAGAACGCTGAGCACAAAAAAAAAAAAGAGGGGTGTGTGTGATGGTCTTTATTCTTGTTTTCTTATTAAGATTTTTCTACTTAGAAAAGCTCAACTATTAATACAGGGTGGGGGTATTAATGCTTCAGTTAGAGCAGTTCCGCACATTCAAAGTAGCTGCCTGCTGCTTTGCCTCTCCCTCTCCCTCTCCTCTCCCTCACCCACACCTACCTAGAAGCCTTGCGAATGTGAACAAATTCACAGGCACAACACAAACACTATGTGAGGAAAAGTCTCACCACTCAATATTAAACTTTTATTCTGACACAATAATACAAGCCCACTAAGCAGCAATCCTATTGGACACTTCATTCATTCATTCGATTTCTATACCACCCTTCCAAAAAATGGCTCAGGGCAGTTTACACAAAGAAATACACAAATAAGATGGATCCCTGTCCCCGAAGGGCTCACAATCTAAAAAGAAACATAAGATAGACACCAGCAAGAGTCACTGGAGGTACTGTGCTAGGGGTGGATAGGGCCAGTTACTCTCCCCCTGCTAAATAAAGAGAATCACCACATTAAGGGGTAGAGTTAGCAAGGGCAGGGGTACTCTCTACTTGAGAGTAAATTCCATTGCGTTCAATAGGACTTATCTCTGAATGTACATGCATAGGATAGCTTGTGTGTGTGTGTGTGTGTGTGTGTGTGTGTGTAAGTGCAATGTGCCCACATTGCGTACTCAGAAATCTTCCTTGCAGAACACTGGAAACTTATGAAAGTGCCTTAGGTTTTAGCCAAACATTTTAGACCTCTTTAGGCTTTATGACTGCTGTAAACAGCCAATGCATGAGGTAGGCAAATGGGAAACCTCAGAGCTCCACACTGCATGCAAGAACCCTCCCAGCATTCAGTGCTGTCTTCTGCAGAGAAGTGCTGAGTATCAGAGACCCGGGGGTAAGGCGAGAGAGTGTATCAATGCAGAGGGCATTGCTTTCCATTGCCCCTGAAAATCTCATTTGAAACTGAGTGGGTTTAGCCCATCACGAATGTAAAAGCTCCTACAATTATAAACAGTGGCATGTGTGAACAAAAATGATTCACTTTATGTAAATTTTAGAACGTATTCATTGATATTGGTATGTTGTGGTGGTGGCTATTAGCATACATAGGATCAGACAAATTACAAATCAGTAGTAGACAAATTCATGGAGTACAGGCCTATCAAGTGCTTTTTGCCATGATAACTAGATACAAGTTCCATGTTCAGAGATGCAACACCTTTAATGGGGGGAGGGGGCTAGAATGGCCTTTGTGCTGATCCAGTAAGATGATTCTTGAGCTCACATGAATAGGTTAAGTAGTGATGGTTGGAACGCAGATATAAAGCCTAGATGGGGATATGTTGTATGCTCATGTGCATGCTGGGATTTTGAGGTGAATATCCATTAATAAATATGTTGTGGGACTGCTGTGGGCTAAAATCTTTTTGAAACAACGTGTGAAGGTCACTGAAAAAATTGTTGCATTTGATCCAAAAATCAGTGTTGGTTTCATGCCCAGAACAGAATTATTTTAGGCAAGAGAAGCAAACTACTGGGTGAAATGACAGCATGCATCAGGGCACAATAATGCTCTGACAGATCTTTGGAAAGAGTAATTCAGCTAAAACAGAGATTCTCCGGCTTTATATTAATGAGCCTTCCTAAGTGGAAAAAAGAAAGAAAAAATAACATGTCTACCTTCTCAAATGCAGCAAAACCGAAACAAAGTCAGGCACAACTGGCCAATAGGCAACTAGAGTACGAGAAAGCAGGAGCAGGATCACATGTTTTAAAGTGCCCTGGGAAACAGGAAATGTGTGAAAAACAGGCTGATTCCCAAGTCCTGACACTGACAAGAAAGTCCCTCCCAACTGCCTGTATTGCTGCCTGGGAGAAGATGAGTTGGTGTTCCCTCTTTTGACCCAGTTTAAGGCTGGTTTGCATGTCATGACTGCTATTGAAATAACCCCTACATGCAGCTACTCCATGTAGAGGCTATAGTGGGCTGTCATATCACCTGGAGTGGGCTGTCATATCACCCGATCCTTGTAGTGATCAGTGGTGGTGTGGAAACTCTCCATCCAATGGGCCCTTCCAGAAGGCAGTAAAAAACTCTCCATGAGCAGCTTTTGTACAAGACCGAAGTGCAAGTTTACTTACCCTCCAAATAGTAGTATTGGCCTCCATCTTCCTTCCTAGCACAAATTTGCACTGTCTTCTGATATAGACCAAGGTTCACCTTAAGTGGCACAGCGAGGAAATGCTTGACTAACAAGCAGAAGGTTGCCGGTTTGAATCCCCACTGGTAGGTTTTCCAGACTATGGGAAACACCTATATCGAGGAAAAGGCTGAAAGGGCATCATCTCATACTGCGCAGGAGGTGGCAATGGTACTCCTGTATTCTACCAAAGAAAACCACAGAGCTCTGTGGGCGACAGGAGTCGGAATCGACTTGACAGCACATTTTTCCTTACCTCTTGCAATCTTTGCAGCACCACCTGCTGGCCAGCTCATGCTTTCCTAGAAGAACAGATAACTACTTTTTTGATCTACTAGTTTTTCTCAAAAAGCAAGAGCTGACCAGCAGGTGCTACTGCAAAAACCATGAAAAGACTCTGGTCTGTGCTAGGGATGTGTGAACCGGTTCAATTCGAATCACGGTTGGAACTGAACTGGCCCAGTTCAGACAGTCCAGGTTTGAACTGGACTGGCTCCCCAAAGTGGGGTGCCGGTCCAACTTTGAACTGGACCAGTCCTGATTCGAAAAGAACCTGTCCAAACCCGTTTGGGGGGATATACTTGTAAAGGGGAATCTGGTGAGGGTGGGAGGTGGGAGGGGAGAGAGGAAGGGCACACAGTACCTTCTCTTTGCAGGCAGCAGGGGTGGTGGTGGTGGAGGAGAGATTGATGGCAGAGGTGCTCCTCCAAACCCCTGCTGGCCTCTTGAACCAGGTTACAGCTGGCCCAGGCTGTTCTTCAGGAGACTAGCAAGGGATTTGGATGAGCCCCCACCACTGCCGCCTCTGCTGCCAATATCTCCACTGCCACTTCCACCGTCCCCACCACCTGCAAAGAGAAGGTACTATGTACCCTTCCTCTCACCCCCTCCTGCCTTAGTATTGGGAATGGTCCTTTTCTTGTAAAGGGGAAATCCTCGCCAGATTCCTCTTTACAAGTATATCCCCTGAACGGGCCCGCGAACCAGTCCGGCCTGGTTTGGTGGCCAATCCAGACCAGACACGGTTTGGCCGGACCCAGAACCAGACTGAATCGGTTCGAATTTGATCTGAATTTGAACTGAACTGGCCAAAATGGTTCCATGCACACCTCTAGTCTGTGCCTGAACTCAGCATGAATTCATGCTAGGAAGGAAGCCAGTGCTAATGTGTGGAAGGGGATCAAACTTGGATCTTTTACAAAAGCTCCTCGTGGAGCAATCCTTATTGCCATCTGGAATGACCAATGAGTCAGATCCATGATGCAAAGCACCTCACTTGCTAGAACTGCATGTAGCAGCTCTTTCATGCCCCTACCAGGATATGTGAGGGAATCTATCAAATCAGGCTCACACTGCTACCTCTTGAAGGGATCCCACTCCCTCCCTCTGTCTCTCAATACAGGCTGCTGCTGCAGGTGAGGATAACTCCTAGCATTTGTCTCCTCCTTTCCACAGAGAAAAGTGAGCATTAAGAGTGATCCCCAGCTACTGCTTATCCTGGACTCCAGAAGGAAGAGTCTCAGATAAGCAGGTGGCACTGGCAGTTGGGGATCACTCCTGCCTGGTTCACAGGAGGGGAAAACAGAAGTAAGAACTGAGAAACAGTTTTTACAAATCTTAGCGATATCCTACGCGAAGGATTATATCAGTCTGAACTAATCTCTTACACTCCAGAGAGCCTTTCAGTTTTTAGTGGATTCTTTCACATGGTGTGGTTTTCTTCCTAGAATAAAGACAACCCTCTCTAGTAAATTGTGGACCCAGCATGCTTGTGTGCTCTAGTGTGACCAAGCAACAGAAAACAAGATGGGGTTATGTAGTAGGAAAAGGCATGGTTCTTAATGCCCAGACTCTCCAAAGGCAGAGTACAAGTTTACCCACTCCCACTCCAACAATGTCATCCCACATGTACCCCTTGACTTATCCCCCTATAAGTGAATGGCTGCTGTGCATCCCTATGGGAAAATTCTGTGGTGAGGACAAAACCTGCCCTCTGCTCTAGATATAGGGGAGCAGAGCCTTTTCTGTCAGAGATCCTACAGGTGGATGCACAAACTACCATCTCCGTTATGTATGTTCCCCTCCCACAAACCTTTGCCTATCATAATGATGATGATTTTGTGAGTGACTTAAAGGTCAAATAGAAAACTGTGTTTGAATAATTTCTACCTATTTTGATCTTTTGTGTGTGACTAGTATTTTTAACAAGAAACTGATCAGGTACATTCATCCATCGTATGAGAGAAGATGTGACCTACTTGTCATGGCACAATTGATGAATAGAACAAAACCTGAATGTCAATATTTCACAGCTTTGAAGCAACATACACAAGACAATTAGGATTAGGCCTTTTAACAGGCCAAGGACAGTGGCAAGGGAGACAGTGCATCACATCAGCCATGCTTGTGGCAACCAACCCAGTTGGTCTGCCCTTGGTAATATTAGTACCATTCTTATGTTCTCTTTGGCATTTTTGAAGAACTTTGTTTCTAAATCATATTTCTTGTTATAACAGCTGGAAGCCCAACTCTTTACTTTAAGTGGTGCATATCAAGAAAAAAATGATAGATTCTGCTCAGGAAAGTTACACTCTAGAAATTTTGGTACCACTAAATGATTAAACCATGCCTAACATTTTCAAAATGGGACCCAAGAAAAAACAGTATCAGAGACACATCTGCATACCTTAGAGCTGAAATCAGTATTTACAAATATATGACATTCATATTCATATGTGAAACTGACCTTTTCAATTTTCCGATTCAATTTTATTTCTAACATAGTTTTGTTAATAAAACTAATAGACCCAAAATGATGCAGTATGATTATATAAATTATGTTTTCATATTATAGAGAACAATGAATATGGTTTAAAGTCATTTTGAAACCTTTTGTTCAAAAACATTTCAAATAACAACTATTGTCCTATAACATTATTTTCAAACTTTCAAACTTCACAAAAACTAGGAAACAATTTTACCAAATCATATAAAATCAGTGGCAGATGGAACAATTCCCCTTTTTTGATAAAACACAATAGAAATTGTTGCTACTCTTGAGTAGCAAGATTAGCAATTCATTAGCAGTTTTAAATGTGATTCAATTATATTATTTTCCAAATAACCTAAAAACATATTCAGCAAATTAGCTTTTATTTGTTACTCTGTTATCTATTCAATATATTTCAGAATCATCCCCCATCACTATACAATTCCCCAAAAGATGAAAGAACTCATTACTGGGGTGGGGTGGGGTAGGCACACAAACTCAATAATGATTAAAACTTAGATTTTAAATGCACTTTAATCTATGGGGCACGTACATACCATTAGTACTACAGATAGTAAGCTTTGCCTGAGGACCACACTACATGACACTGTGTGCATATCTGGAAAATATGATTAACCTGAAAGTGGACTGAAAGTAATACTTTAAACTTTAAAACAAAGATGAACAGGGCCGTGATCCAGGCTGGGAATGTGACACACAGTGAGAGGGATTCGTGCTCTCCCTCTGTACTGCTTTTACTCTGAACATTTTCATCCCAAGTGCCAAATTGCTCCCAAAGTAGCAAATTGCAGCAAATTGCTACTTTGGGAGCAAATTGCTACTGGAGCAGGATGATTTTTCAAAGTGAAAACGGCAAAGGGTGAAAGTACTAATCCCGCCCCCCCCCACACACACACACTCACTCACTGCACTTTCATAGCCTGGCTTGGGGCCCTGTTCATATTATTTTTGAAGATCAAATGCCTTTTTCCAGGCCACTTCTAGTGCAACTTTTAAAGATACATTCAACATCACTTGTAGTTTGGCCCTTAAATAGGAGGGTATTACATTTTTGAGGAAGTTATTAATCCCATATTAGCACTTCACTGGGAATCATCATCTCCAGATCCTTTCCCTACTTCTCTGGAAATGACTAATTTTTATCTTATATCTTAGTTACATATGATGACCTATCAGGAATTCATACATCTTGGCCACAATTAAACACTGCATTGAATGCTTAAGCCCATTGAGATAAGTTGTTTTAGGGTTCTTAGTGTGCATTGATTAAATTATAGCCCTTCTCTTTTTGTTGCCTGAGCAACTACAAAATGGGCTTGTGTTTCAAACACCTAGCAAACCACAATTCAGAGCCCCAAGGACTGCATTTGGCTCAGCAGGTCACTAGTTCTTCTAGCCTGCTTTAAGGTGACACAGGACTCTTTGGTTGCTTTTAAGACAAAAGACTGATAGAATATTCTTCTGGAATAATATTTGAATATCACATCAATACCGATGCTCCAATACAAGGTTTATCCATTTACTTTTTATTATTTTATTCATTTTAGCCCACTTTTCTGTGGGATAAAAATGCACTCAAACCTGCATAGAGGGGAAAAAATCAAAAATACTGATTGACTGATTGATGGATGGATTAATTGCTTCTTCGATTTCTATACAGCTTTCATTAAAATAATCCCAAAGCACTTTACAATATGATTAAAACAATGCACAATTAAAATATAAAAAGTACAGATATTATTATTATTATTTATTATTATTTTTACATTTATATCCCGCTCTTCCTCCAAGGAGCCCAGAGCGGTGCACAACATACTTGAGTTTCTCTTTCACAACAACCCTGTGAAGTAGGTTAGGCTGAGAGAGAAGTGACTGGCCCAGAGTCACCCAGCTAGTTTCATGGCTGAATGGGGATTTGAACTCGGGTCTCCCCGGTCCTAGTCCAGCACTCTAACCACCACACCACGCTGGCTCATATATTAAATATAAAAATAATATATCTCCATTTAAAACCTCCCTGAGCCATTTTTGGAAAGGCGGTATATAAATCAAATCAAATCAATCAATAAGTAAATAAATAGTTTCAAAACTTATACAAAAGAGTAATATACAGCATACAAAACAACAGTAGTAAAAACTGTACTCTCATATAAAAGGCTGGCTGAAGAGCCATGTTTTTATTTCTTTTCTAAAAACTGCAATGGAGGCCGAGGAGCGGATGCCAGGGGAAAAGCTGCAAGCAAACAGTGAACACAGTGAACATAATTATAAAACTGCAAGCAAACAGTGAATACAAGAAGCAGCCATCTTTTTGTAGTGCTTGTGAGTGTTTGAGGGCTTTGTGAACCTTGTTACTCAAAATCCTCATGATGTTTGAGTATGTACAGATGTACAAGTAAATTCAGATTTTTAGCAAAATATGTTAATTTCTCTGTGTGTGTGTGTGTGTGTGTGTGTATGAGAGAGAGAGAGAGAGAGAGAGAGAGAGAGAGAGAGAGAGAGAGAGAGAGAGAGAATGTGACATGATGCCGCCACAAAATGTAGCCTTTCTCCATGGACAAAAATAAGGGCATACAATTGTTCATTTTACATATAACAGAATCCTGTGTTGTCTGGTAGTTTTTCTCCTCCTTCTGCATGTGGGTGTGCTTGCCTATGTGCCTGGTTGCTTCATCTCATAACACGAAGTGTTGCAAATCCTGTCTCACAGCACGCACAAGCAATTTCCATCTGTTGGTTGATTCTATGTACATAACCCCCACCCCCCGCACAGCCCACGGTTTTTCTGTGCCAGAACCCTGCCAGCTATATGAAGTGGGCAAGAGCATGCCAAGGGAGCTTTCCAGCTCTTTGACTTCAGACCTATTTCCAGTCCCATCATTACTTAGTTCTGCTTCAATACAGTTTTCAGTCTCACCAGTTTTGGAGAATGTTTATGGGAGCCTTCCACAGTGGAGGTTATACATTGTACTGCCAAAGTCATCTTCTTAACATATATTTCATGGTAGGAAGAAGATCCAGATCTCTTAAGTTTGTGTCAAGTCTCTTTTAAGAGATTGACAATAGTCAGGAATATGCTGTTAGTAAACAGTTTTGAACACTGTTCATTATAGTACTATATCCATTAATACTCAATAATGAACAAAGGGAACCCACTAGGAAGATTTTCTATGTGAATATTCTGCTGCAATGAATGGGATAGGCATAACATCTCTTGCACAGGTGGGGAAGTTGGGATGTCGGCAGTTGTAGTGTTGGTCTGAAAGATTCAGGACAGCAGCAAGGTAGTGGATATTGGGAAACTGGTGCCTGCTCTTTCAAAGCTGCTAAGACTTGAATGTTTGTCCTGGCCTTCTCAGTTGTACAAAATGAGCTGCTGAAGCCCTTCTGTTCCTGAAGGCAGGAGACAGGATCAGTACATATGACAGTAAAGAGCCAGCGTGGTGTAGTGGCTAGAGCGCCGGACTAGGACCAGGGAGACCCGAGTTCAAATCCCCATTCATCCATGAAACTAGCTGGGTGACTCTGGGCCAGTCACTCTCTCTCAGCCTAACCTACTTCACAGGGTTGTTGTTGTGAGGAGAAACCTAAGTATGTAGTATACCGCTCTGAGCTCCTTGGAGGAAGAGTGGGATATAAAATGTAAAAACAAACAAATAAAAATAAACAAACATACGGAAAATGAGTGATAGTAGTGCTAGAATTATAGGGGGCAGAGGGGCCCTATAATGTGATGGCCCCTCTAGCTATTGTTTTTAGGAGGCTACAAGGGGTTATGATTTGGTTAACATTGGGAGGAGTCATGGGGGTGCACCTATGTGTTTCATTAAGGGACTTGTTATGTCCCCGCCCCCACCATAATTCGAATGCTGGGGGGCATGTAGTTGGAAATTCATACATTTATATGCTTGCTAGCCACATCAGTTCCATATATTGCCCCTTGAGAGTCATCAAGTAGCAAGGATGGCTCTGGAAACCAAGAATAAAATTGGGCAGAGCAAGTGTGTTTATATTGCCTAACCCACCCACCCCTTTTTCTTATGGTTTCTCACACTTCTTTCCTTTTAGGCATTCCCCAGGAGAGACAGCACTGATGGAATGGAGGTGCTGGCTGGACAGGCAATTAACCCTATGGATTTCTGACAAGTTTTAGACAGTGGCAGCGTCCAAAGAGGCAACTTCCTCTTGACCATATAGGGGATACATGGGTGTAAGCAGAAGTCCCAAATTAGTGCTGGTATTATCAGGGGACAGTGGCAAGCCTGGTTTCACTCATGGTATGTTCTGGACAAGCTGACTGACTCCAAAGTCCACTCCTGTATTGAAGTGACAAGAGGACCAGCACCAACAGGATAACTTGACTTATAAAAGACTTGTTTCTTGCCTCAGCCATATGGTTCTCCGGTTGCCTTTTCTACATAAACTGGGCATTACTGGGCTGGGAGCTGTGCATTTGCCAATGTCTTGCATAAGAATAAGGCTTTGAGCCGGTCAGGATGCTGATGCGTCTCACAAAAGAAAGTCTGCTGGTGGTCTGGGTGTTTGATTTGGCAAGGCCCAAGGATTATTTTAGTCTGTACATGATATAGTGTAGGATTCAAAATGTTAATTACCACCATGTGATCAGAAAATTGTCTGGATTGCTAAGTGGTGTTTCCCACCCCAATAACCAATGAGTTCATGTTGTAAAAACATCAGAACCCAGGATAGGATCATTCACTCTACACACATGGCTCTGTTGGTCTGAATTTGATTTCCAAGCAAATGATAATGGGATAGCCAAAAGCTTATTTTGAGAGGCTGTAAGATGAAAAGGTTGATTCCTTTTTCAGGTTGCTCACAACATAGCTCAGCTGAAACAAATGCAGCCTTGTTAAAATATGGGTGTCCCTCAAGCACATGCCTGCAGTAGTAACAAGTGGCAGAACATATTAAATAGTAAACTTTACACGAATGAGCTGTAAATAGTAACAAATGATTTTTAATAATAAACTTATTGCCAGGCTGTTTAGGAAAAGCTTTGGAATGACAACTGACAAAAGCACATTTTTGTTAGAGAATGTGCATTAGCCAAGTGGTTTAAAGAAGAAATTCAGTAACTTGGTATGGAAACACTGAAGGTGATAATGCTGGAAATCTAAAAATTGCACCTAATTTGGAATACAGTAAAAACTCCCACAGAACCCCTAGCTTCAAAGTTTGTCGAGGGAAGACAAATTGCTCTTATCCAGGTTTTATTGCATCTATCTTGATCCATCAATTTTTTTGATATACATTTCATCATAAAATATAGCAGGGCAGAATAAAAGCCTATTACAGCCATCTTCTTCATCATCGTAAGGTTTGTTTTATGGTGTTGTTCCTGGCTCCTGACCAAAAGAACAAGTTTATAGCTATACTTCATAAAATCTCAGAGAGCTGCTTGAGAATATAGACAAAATAGATGTGCATCAGAATAGCTTCCTCTTCAGATCAAAGAAAAGCAAGAGAAGAAGCAAATTATGCTAGCCAGCCTTCCTCTATACCCAGTTGTCTGTTTGGGTGATTTTTTTGTTTTGGATTGCAGCTTCCATAATCCCTGGCCTTAGTGGACAAGGGCCTGAGATGGTGGGAGTTGTAGTCCAAAAACAGCATGTTACCTCAAACTGATAACTGTATCATTTTCCAGACCCACTTCTCTATCAGCAGTATGCAACGTTACATACTGTGCATTGGGGAAAAACTATATGGGTTTTGTATAATCATGGATTTACAAAAGTGGAAAAATACAAATTTGCATCTGGATTTGCATCTGGATTTACAAAAGTGGAAAAATACAGATTTGCTTTCTTATCCCTACTTGCAGTCCCTACACAATTGACTTGCCAGCATGAAAGAGTTGGGTAGGAATGGTAGGGAGGAAGGAATAACCAACCTCCAATCACATGGAAGCGGGGAATATACTGCCCCCATATCCTAGAGAACTTTCCCCACCCTGGTCACAGTATACTGGAATTCAAAAAGTTCAGGAAAGAAATTTGTGCCTGTATTCTTCATCAGTCAACAAATAATTCTTGTTCATATAATCAGTCTGATTGAAGTACTGTATTTAAAACTGAAGGTGAATTTAAAAGAGTTTTTCATAATATTGTACTTCTTCAGACTAATAAATGCCAAAACTAGTTTCTAGTATCAAAATAAATGTACATCAACAACAAACATCTCAAATCACCTTTATTATGGACTGGCTAACTGCACTCCCTCCAGACTATTTGCACAGTACCATCTTTTTCTTTTTACATCCCTCCTCTAACCCAATTGTTCTGCTTCACCTCAGTTTATTCTCTACCCCAACAAACATGTACACTATCAGTCCCTTACCCTGCCTGTCCCTTCTCTATCCAAATGCATGCATTGTATTTTAAGAAAAGTATAAATTTTTCTTCAATAAGTAACAATAACATGCTTCAAAATTCCTGTATATTCACACAACCAGGGTGGGTGGGTGGGTTGTGTATCTGAGTTCACTGTCTCATTTATCTGGTTTACTGGTACCATTTCTCAGACAAAACAACTTAACATTGTTTATACTGTCTGCTGTCTCATAAACAATTATGGTGAGAAATGCATATTTGCTGTTGCTGTGGTAAATCATTTTTGTTAATAGGTTGTGCTTTGCTTGGGTAATTAATTCATATTATTGTAAAAAATATAAAGTGGATTAATGCTGCATGTTACTGTATATGCAAATAAAAGTAATGCTTTGTTTTACAGTGATGCATATGAACATAAAAAATCCACACTACATTTAAGTCCAACTGACTTCAGTGAGACTTACATGTGTGTAACTGGTAAGTGAATTTGCCGCTTGAATAGATTACCATTGGTTTATAATGAAATACTTCAGCATTTGTAGGTGGAAAAAAGCACTGAAGTAATGCTGAGACCGGTGGTTATAGTTTCCATGTTCAGCAAGGTTTGCCTCTAGGGATGTGCACAAAACAGATTTTGTATTTTGTTTTGAGCTCAAAACAAAATGCATATTGCTGAAATATTTTGTTTAAATAGTAGTCAACCTGGTTGTTTTGACAAGACAAAACTCAAAACTTTTTGAGTGTTTTGACCATATGGAACAATATGGAACTAAAAACACTCCATTGCCCACCATGGCCAGCTCCTAGGGACACCAAAGTGGGTTGGGTGGTAGGGCATGACGGGTGCTACCTACCACCAACTCACAAAAGAAATGGGCAAGCAGGCGACTTGCAAATTTTTAACCTTTCCCCCAAATCCCCCATAGGATTGGAAGCCAGTGCCAGAAAACCAATCAGCAAGGGAAACACACTAAACAGGCCTCCAAAATGGTGCTCGAAACATCAAAATGTTTCAAATTGAAATGGGGTTGTTTTGTTCTGAGCAAAAAACAGGTGCTTTATTTAAAGGGTGCTTTGTTTCGAACTCTAAGCACTCAAAATGGCCCAAGTTCCAAGTTGAAACATTTCAACGTTGAAATGTTTTGTACATCGCTATTTGCCCCAGTGAGTGAAACATGAACAAGAAGTCCTGGATTGCTTTGTTTCCTGAAGGAAACAAATACTGCAATACTATGTATGTTTACTTATGTCTTATCTCCACTGAACATACTGGGACTTACTTCTGAGTAAACATGCATGGGAGTGCATGTTTGAATTTGCTGACAAACATGCACATTCAAAAACTTGCTTAGCTAGCTTTCTAGTTTACTAATAGAGTGAGAAGGGGACTTAATGGAAAGCCTCCATATCTAAAAGCTAAGGGGAAAAGCCTCCACAGACATCTTAATGGTGTATATAATAAGAATGCTGAATTACATGGAATTATTTTTTCCACAGCAATGCCTAGAGACTGCATTTTCTATCACAGCTATAAATCTAAAGAGACAAGACAAATTAAAGGCATCAAAAAGTAAGAAATCTTATTGTATTAGGCTTCTTGTTTGTATCTTTTTTGCTAGAACTTGTTTTGGCTCATTTCAAAATGAGTCAAATATTGAACAAAAAAGATGGTATTTTCAATTGTTTGTATTTTTCTTGGATGGCAGTTCATTAATGCGACCCTCCATTAGCACAATTAAACATGTTTGTAAACATGTAATCTTGTTATAATAGTATTGTTAGAATGCTTTAGTGTGCAAGGCACTTCTTGTTCATTATTTCAATAACCATGTAATATACAGCCGTTGGAGGGCCAAACTAGACGTTGCAAAGCATGTACTTAAAGTAATTGTTTCTTTTCAATCCCCACCCCCACCCCCAGCTGCCAAATAACAGCTCATCCGGATCAGGACCAGGGTATTGAGAGGGAGCCAGTTTGGACAATACTTCATCTGTTCAACCTACCTCACATGATAAGGATGTGCATGTGAGGTGAATGCGTGTGTCCATTCTCCCTCCCAATGCACCAGGATGCCTTTATTTATTATTTATTTAATATATTTAAACCCCACCCCTCTGGTACACTACTGCTCAAGGCGGCTCACAACAATAAAATAAATACAATAAAAGTAATAAAATTAACCATATTGAGTAAACAAGTTAAAAGTCAGGTTAAAAAACACAATTAATACAAAGTTCAAATTAAAACATATTTTTAAAAGCTAAAAACTGAGTGTTATAAAAACTAAAGAACCTACCAGATATAACCAAAAATGGAACATTAAAAAGCCTCCATTAAAAGGTGTGTTTTAGTTGTTTTTTTTAAAAAACACTGAGGGAGGGAGCATGGCAAAGCTCTTCAGGGAGAGTGTTCCAAAGCCAAGGGGCCACAACCGAAAAGGTCCTTTCTCTAGTCCCCACCATCCAGATCTCTGTTAGTGGCAGGGCCATGAGCAGGGCCTGAGACGATGAATGGAGGGCCCTGGCAGATTCATATGGGCGAATGTGGTCCAACAGATATCCCAGCCCCAAGCCATGTAGAGCTTTAAAGGTCAAAAGCAGCACCTTGGATCTAGCCCAGAAGCGGACCGGTAACCAATGAATCTGCCGCACGATGGGTGTGATACTCATGAAATGACTTGCACCCATGAGCATCTTTGCAGGAGCATTCTGGACCAGCTGAAACTTCAGAATACTCTTCAAGGGCAGCCCCATGTAGAGTGTGTTGTAGTAGTCCAATCTGGATGTTATCAACTCATGAGTGACTGAGGTCAGGTCTGACTTCTTCAAGTAGGGTCGCAGCTGGCGTACAAGCCGTAGTTGGTAAAAGGCGCTTCTGTACACTGCCGCCACCTGCGCCTTCAAGGACAACATCTGGGCCAGAAGCATCCCCAAGCTGCAGACTTTGTCTTTCAGAGGGAGTGTGACCCCATTCAAGACCAGATTTACCCCCTTACTCGGATGATCAGTTCTACCAACCCAGAGCACTTCCATCTTATCTGGATTAAGTTTCAGTTTGTTTGCCCCCATCTAATCCAGAACAGCTTCCAAGCCCCAGTTCAGAGCATCCACTGCCTCCCTGGTGTCTGCTGACTGAAAAGATAGGTAGAGCTGGGTGTCATCAGCATATTGATGGCACTGCAGCCCACACCCACAGATGACCTCTCCCAGGGGCTTCATGTAAATGTTAAACAGCATGGAGGACAGAATAGATCCCTGTAGCACCCCATAGACCAAAGGCCAAGGGGTGGAGCAGGCATCCCCTAGCATCACCTTCTGAGTATGACCCTCCAGGTAGGAGTGGAGCCACCGTATAACTGTGCCTCCAATTCTCAACCTGGAGAAATGTCCCAGAAGGATACTATGGTCGATGGTATTGAAAGCTGCTGAGAGGTCCAGGAGGATCAACAAAGTCATACTCCCTCTGTCTATCTCCCGGCATAGGTCATCCACCAGGGTGACCAAGGCAGTTTC
Organism: Hemicordylus capensis; assembly: GCF_027244095.1. Lineage (NCBI taxonomy): Eukaryota > Metazoa > Chordata > Lepidosauria > Squamata > Cordylidae > Hemicordylus > Hemicordylus capensis. The sequence continues at coordinate 375,762,212 of NC_069658.1, read as the reverse complement.
AGTTCCATATCCAGGTCAGAAGTCAGACTGGAAAGGATACAGGACTGCCTAGAGCTTAGACACCTCAATGCTCTCCAACACCTTGTCCAAGAAGGGGAGGTTTGAAACTGGTCGAGGGTTATTTAAGTCATCTGGGTCCAATGAGAGCTTTTTAAGGAGGGGCCTAATGACTGCCTCCTTCAAGCGAGGGGGGACCACCCCCAGCTCTAGAGAGGCATTCACCACCTCCGCCACCCATGGACGCAGTCCCTCCCCAGAAGCCTTCACAAACCTTGAAGGGCAAGGTCAAAGACATACATGGTAGGCCTCAACCCTCCAAGCAGCGTGTCCACCTCCTCAGGCAACACAGTCTGAAAACCATCCAATATAACAGCACCAGATGGCGTATGGGCAACATCCAGTTTCAATGCTGCAAAAAAAACTTACCATCCAAGTCAGAATGGATATGAGCAATTTTATCTGCAAAATGTAGTGCAAATTGGTCACAGTGGGCTGCTGAGGGTTCCATTTGATGGTATTTGGGGTCTTTACCTAGGAGGCCCCAAACCTCTCAAAAAAGCTCTGCTGGACAACATTGAGCTGACACGATAGTGGTGGAAAAGTAGGATTTCTTCGCCACCATCACTGCCATAGAGTAGGCTCTAATATGGGCTCTAGCCTGTGTTCAGACACATTCATTCTGAGTTTTCCGCCAACGATGCTCAAGCCAACTACAAGCCTGCTTCATTGTCCGCAACTCACCTGTATACCAAGGAATCGCTTGGACTCGGTGGGTCAAGAGAGGATGCCTAGGCATGACCATGTCAATCACCCAGCCCATCTCCTCATACCAAATGGAGACCAAGGCGTCAACAAGATTGTCCACTCTGTCAGCAGGAAACTCCCCCAGAGCCATCATGAAACCATTAGGATCCATAAGCCTCTGAGGGTGGACCATCCTAACTCATCCCCCAACCCTGCAGAGGTATATTGGGCCCACCCTCAGTCCAGTCTTCACCAGATAGTAATCTGTCCATGATAATGGTATTGAGGTCTCCTGGACTATCCATGGAACACCACTGTCCACAATTTACCCAAAGACCAAGTCAAGCATATGGCCTGCCAAATGTGTGGGATCAGAAATCAGTTGAGACAAGCCTATGGTCATAATGGAAGACATGAAGTCCTGAGCTGCAAAAGATAAGGTGGCCTCAGCATAGATGTTAAAGTCCCCCAAGACTAACAGTCGTGGGGTCCTCAGTGCCACATCTGAGACCTCCTCAAGCAGCTCTGGCAGGGAGACTGTTAGACAGCGGGATGGGCGGTATACCAACAGAATCCCAACTTTGTCTCACGATCCCATCACTACATGCAGGCAATTTAACAGGTCAGAATTGTGGACAGTGCACCTGGTGAGGGGGATGGTTTTCCGATGAACCAAGGCAACCCCTCCTCCTGACCCAGGCTGATGCTGCTCCCAGAAACCTGGTGAGTACAACTGGGAGAGATTTACATCTCCCCCCTCATCCCACCAGGTCTCTACAATGTAATCCAGGTCTGTGTGCTCATCCAGGATAACCTCCTGGATGGCTGTGGTCTTTGCATTTATGGACCTGACATTTTAATAGCTCCAGCTTCAGGCAATGTGGGCTGCTGGGAGAGTTACTGGGGTCTGCTTGAATGGCAGAAGGACCGGAGGGTGTGATGGCTTTCATACAGCCAATGCACCTCCCCCTCACCTGGCATGTCTTATGCCCACTTCGGTTGGAAGGGCCTCCTCCAAAGTAACATGCTTCCCCCAACACATATTGTGAAGACCAACACCTTGGTAACGACAAAACAGCAACAACAACAAAAACCTCCCTCCTATAAAAACTGAGGCAATACTCTAGGTTCTATGCAGCTGCTAAAACTCCTGGCAGGCATGGGGAGGGCCTTGCCATCAAAGCTCCTGCTCGGCAAGCCACCAAGCTCATTGTGACCATTCCTTCTGATCATTATGCAACAGTATGACAGAAATGAAGAACGGAAATGTCATCATGTAACAGGTTTGGCACCTGAACACATTATTTTCATCTTCCCTCTTCACTGCTCCTCCCCTTTTTGTATCATATTTGGAACATAGGATGGAAGGTGCCTTATTCCAAGTCAGATCATTAGTCCATCTAAGTCATTAGTCAGATCATTAGTCCACTGACTGGCAGTTATACTTGGGCAGTGACTGACAGAAGGGGTCTTTCCCAGCCCTACTGAACCTGGGACCTTCTCCCTGAAAAGCATACGCTCTACCCCAAGCTATGGTCCCATCCCCAAGTGTTACTTAGATTGCAAGGTTTTACTAGAAAATGTAAACCATTCTGACAGAAAGGTAGCATATACATTTAATACGTAGATAAATACTGGATTGATACCGATTTGATTGAATTGTCAGTCTGTATCAGCTGCATTTCATGGCCTCACTGTTAATATTTTCCTCCCTTCATATCCATATATATCTGTCAGCTGAGGAGACAATTAATGTATTGATGACTTGTAGTCTGCAAAAGCTGTGCATCCATTACCCTTTAAGATGCTGCTCAAATCTTTGTTGATTCCATGGACAACATTGTGAATACAGAACCCAAATGCCCTGTGAAAAGATACTGTTAAGCTGTAGGCCAATGGATCATGTCAGCAATATACTGTTCTCTCTTTTGTGAGATTCTAATGATGGACTGTTTGGCCTGTTGATAATTATTTCAGAGGAAGTGGGCAAAGGGCTGATTTTAAAATGATTTTTGAAGTTTATGCGTCTTAACAACAAAACCCAGTACCCTAGCAACCCATGGGGGTGGTTGGCACCCTTTGTGCACTGCACCACCACTCACTCTGGGCCACCCCAGTGCCCCCCAAGTGGAGTTATGGGGCTGCTGAAACCTCCATTATTCCCTGTGGGGGGAAATCTCAAAGATTCGTAAACTTCATTAATTCTTTAAAAATCAGCCGTTTGCCCAATTCCTTTGAAATAAATTATGGTAGCTTCCTTGTCCCCATTGGGCACTACCACCCACCATACTCTGCTACAAACTACAAAAATCATTTAGAAATCAGCCCTTTGCCCAATTCCTTTGAAATATGGGTGGTGTCAGGCACCCATTGGGGGCACTACCACCCACCCCACTCTTCTGCCCCCCCAAGCCCTCTTTCTGCCCAGAATCTTCCCCAAAGAACATTAACAGCACACATCAACAAAAGCAGAGCTTTGCAAAGAACCAGGTTTCCCAAGCAAGCATGATATCACAAATGCAGCAGACTACGGCCAACAACAGCATCAAAAATGTGCCCTGCCCTCCCTTCCTCCCCCAAGCATTTTTGTCCATGAGCAACAGAGACACAGCAACATCTGTAGCACCCAACCATAAAAACGGGTTAAGTAAGGAAGGGTGCACTGCAAAACAACATTCTGTCAGTAGGTTTGGCCCCCCCCTCCCACCTACACAAGTAAAGAGTGATGATGACAACAATGGCACACAATGTTTTGGCACATTTTTTGAGATTTCTGCAACAGATGCCTGAGGCATCAGCAAGTGCAACCTATTGTAGATGCAAGCAATCTAGTTTGAATAAAAATGATGATGCTAGAAGTCACACAATATGACCCAAACTTCATTGCAAAGAAATCCACAGAGAGGGAGAGAGAACCTGTCCTGTGCCCATTCATGATGAGGTCCCCAAAATACACAGGCAGGCCAGGCAGCACAACAACAAATCAAACCAAGGCATTTGAATTGCATAATATTGTAACTAGCAGGGAACAGAACAGATACATCAGATACAGTACTAGGGAAGGAGCAAAAACTAGGGGAACAACCGAAGATACAATAACTGATACAATATAATTGATTGAGAACAGAATAGATACAATATAACTAGGGAAGATACAATAGGCCCAGAGAATATCGATACTGATATATTACGGGGCAGAGGGCTGGGGGAGAGGCTTCTGTTTTTTAAAAATCCCCCCCCCCGCAATCTTTGGAATGGGAAAAAAGACAGAATTGTTTTTTTAAAACCACAAGGCTATGCTACCCTTTACCACCTATTAGTACTAGCCAACAGGGATCCCTCCCACACAGAACCCCAGTTTAAACTACTTCTAAACTAAACAACATACAACTTTTAAAATCCAATTGCAACTCAAAACCTCCATCCAAACAGGAAAAAACCCCAAGAATACAGAATTCTAGAGAGGGGTGTGTGTGTTTGTGTGTGTGTGTGTGTGTGTGTGTGTGTGAGAGAGAGAGAGAGAGAGAGAGAGAGAGAATGGGGTACACTCACTCAGTCTAGGGCTTGACCCACGTTGTGTGTCCACTGTTGTCCACTTCTGTGGTCTGGTCTGGTCTCTGAGTCTACTCTTTCTTCTTCTTGACTTCTCCTTCTCCTTCTCCAGTCTTCAGATTTGGGGTGGGGGGTGGGGGCTGGGGCAAAAGCCTGGATAATCTGGGAGAAAGGGGGGTGGCTGGCCAGGTGGTGGCCAATAGCCACAGGGACTGGGGCTGGTGGCTGGCACACAGCACAGCTAGCACAGGCGACAGTTATTCTCTCAAGGGGGTGAAAAAGGAATTCTTCTCAGGATTCAACAAAAAAAATTAAAAAGCAATGCAGCAGAGATAAATTAATTTTAATCCATTCCCAGGCTGGTAGCCACACTAGTAGCCACTAGCCAGCAGGGGCAGGCTGGGCTCAGGCTGGCAAGGCAGAAGGCAATAGGCAGCATAGGGGCAATGGCATGGCATGGCGGCAAGCAAAGTTCTCTCTCTCTCTCCTCCTGAGGCAGAACAAGGCAGAATGGTGCTGCTGCCTCTTTAAATCTGAATGAATGATGAATGAATGAATGAATGGATCCCTCCTTGAACTCCTTCCCACACTTGCCCCTTCTTCGACCTTTCCCCAGTCAGGAGTGGGAAGAGCCAAAGGAGCCAATCAGGAGCAAGGAGACAATTGTCAGCAGATCAGCCCATGCTTCGTTCACTGCTCTGAAGGCGGGAAATTCAAAAAGATGTCAAACACAAAATGGAGACTACAGTGAGACTGCCACAAAATGGAGGTCCGAAACAACAAAACTTTTGTAGCCAAAACAGGGATGATTTGTTTTGTACACAAAACTTTCAGACTTGGCCACTGGGTGTTTCGTTCTGGCTAAAAAACAACATGTTTTGTACCTGAAATGTTCCGCACATCCCTACTTCCCAATAGGAAATCTCTTCTATTGATATGAGCCTTTTCTTTTGCTGTGTAATTCAACTGAAAATAAATGAATGATGTTCTCTCTCAACTCATGATCCAGTTTGTAAGGCTTACTTAAAAAAAATACAATTAGGCTATACTTTTAATTGCAACTTACTTTACAAAAATACAATTAAACAGTTCAAACTATCCAATTATCTCATGCAATGAAAACCACCAATCCACCACAAAACCAGTAAAAGAGAGCCAACAGATCTCCATGAATGAACAGAACCAGCAATTGGCTTATCTCCTCAAAGGCAGAGTAGAACGTTCTTTGCCAGTCTCCTTTAATTTGGCAGGCTTCCTTAGGTGGGAAATTATGCATTCAAGGGGCAACAATGGAAAAGGTCCTGCTTCTTGCAGCCACTTTCTGACAGCCAATGTAGATGTGATGATGGAGATGGTGGATGCGTCTCCATCTCTTAAACTGTTCTGCAAAGAGCAGCCATAGGGGCCCCTCCAACTCAGACTGGGATCACAGTGCAAGGGAAGGAACAGATTAATTCTTTCCCCCTGTGCCATTTTTCCCTAATAGGAACATAGGAAGCTGCCATATGTTGAGTCAAACCATTGGTCTATCTAGCTCAGTATTGTCTTCACAGACTGGCAGCAGCAAAAACTGTCTTCAACAAGTAGCCTGACACAGAGCATTTGATGAGAACAGGGAGGAGTTGCCCAAGTGTGTATGGCAGAAGAAGCTGCAAGAGCATCATTGCCCTTCCTTGCTTCTTTCAGCTAGGTTGCTCAGGAGCAGTTCCTGGTGGATTGTGCCCACTAATTTTCTTTCACAACATATTTTAAGTAAGGATTTGCCAAATAGCATCTGGCAATTTTTTTAAAAAAGAAAATAATTGTTTGCTTCTTCCCTCTCCCTCTCTTGCAGTTCTTGCCAACTCTCTCTTCCCACTGAAATCTATAAATATCAAGAAAGCAATTACTATAACAATTTCTATATTTTATAATATATTACACTGAACCAAATAATCTCATATGAGAAATACTTTCCCTCCATTAAACAGCCAGCAAGATATACAGATTGTAATAGCACAGATATTTTCTGTTGAAAGTGGCGATTTGACACCAAGTATATGCAATAATATGGAATGTTTTTCTAACAATCTGATACAGTTGGCAAATAATTCTAAAATTATGAACTTGCTTCCTTGTGAACTAGGTAGCAATTGAATTTCTTTAATTTTGGTTTTCATCACGTTTAAGACATTTATCATAACCTTTGATTTATACTTGCAGTTCCCATTACAATAAGTAAAAATAATTTTTTTAAAAGAATACACAAACTGTGCTGTGTAAAAGTAAAAGTAAAGTGTACCATCTAGTCGATTTCGACTCTTGGCGCCCACAGATCCCTGTGGTTTTCTTTGGTAGAATACAGGAGGGGTTTACCATTGCCTCTTCCATTTCAGTATGAGATGATGCCTTTCAGCATCTTCCTATATTGCTGCTGCTCGATATAGTACCAGCGGGGATTTTAGCCGGGAACCTTCTGCTTGTTAGTCAAGCATTTCCCTGCTGTGCCACTGCTGTGTTAGGGAAGGATAAAATGCTCTATGGGATTAAACTGTTTGAACCCTGTACAAATATGACTTTATCTATGATTTTAGGAAAATATTTCTTTGTATGCTGCCATGCTGTGAGTTGTTGTTCATGTCTTCCCCACCATATTAGTATAGTGTGTCTTTTGCCACTATAAGTATGTTGTATATTTTATTGGGATGATTACATGTTCCCAAAGCCTAATCATGTGGGACTAGAGATGTACATTATAATTAGGGGTTACAATGTTTCATTATTTAATAGGTTAACCAATTAAATAATTTCTAAAACATTTAAAAATGCACCCAATTTATTGGGAACTTATTTTGGAATATATATTTTCATCTTCTCTCCCCTTCTTCTAAATTGCCCCCTTCCATTTCCCTCCCCCGCTGCAACTTTCCACTGGGAAAGGATGTGGACAACCATTTAGACACCAGCGTTAAGCTCTCTTGCATGTTGAACTATTATTGGTCTTCACATTACCTCTTGCAGTCACTCCACCAGGAAAAAAGATTATTAGCTTTTTCCACTAGCAAGGCAAGACGAGACTATTCTCGTCTTGCAGTCTGAATGCTGAAATTGTGCAGATTTCCTTGGGCTTAAACCCACTGAAATAGGCAGCATTTACTTCTGAGGAGCCTGATCCAGAAAGCATGTTTTTCCTCCGAACTATTGGTTTTAGGCTATGCAGATGTATGCAGATTTAATCAGTTGCTTAATCAGCTAAAACATGTATGATTAATCAACTAAGAATTCTGTAATTAGGTATAGCCCGAGTTATAATGTGCTTCATTATACAATATTATACACCCTAGTTTTGGAAATCCTTCACCCCTGTTAAAACCGTGCTTTTAAATGGACTTGAAGGGACCTTGTTGGCACAAAAGCATTTGTAATATGATCTGCTGGTCTGACAAGATGGAATACTTGGATTTTATCCAGTTTCTAGCCAAAGAAATCAATCTGCAACTCATTTACTCCAGTGTAATTCTAATAAAATCAATAATGTTGCTCCAGAGAAAGTGGTTTCTCGATTGTAGCCTTTAGCTCAAATCCAGAGATGATCCTGGATCCCAAATTGCTACATATGAGTCATTCCACATGCAGAAGCTGTGGGAGGAAGGAGATAGTCTGCCTGAGTTGTACCCCAGTGCAGCATGTGCACAATTCCAGAAGGTAAGTCAGAGAATTCATTCCAGATCCCAACACACAGCATTCCCATATGGATTTTGTGCACAATTCTGTGCATGCAATGTTTTCACTGCACAAAGTAGCAGATAGGGCCAGGTTGTAGGGGAAGGATAGCAGTTCAGTCTCCAAATAGCAGAGGTGAGAAAGCAGCAAAGCAAGAGGTCTTGAGACAGTTCTTTAGGACTGAAGAAGAACAAGGATTTATTTAGAAGTTACAAAAGGATAGGAAAGCTGAGCTTAAGGCTGAAAGAGGGGAGAGACTATAATTCACAAAGGCATCAAACAAGGCTGAATTCTTGCTCCACTACTGTTTAACTTCTACATTAACGCCATGGTGGGTCACCTTAATAAATTATATTTTCACCCACCCAAGCTCGCAGAGAGACATATCTCTACCCTGCTCTATCCAGATGATGCAGCAAATCTCTTAGGTCTCAGAATAGGTCCCATAGGTTTCAGAAGAGCTCTGAGGGCTATTGCCCAATACTGCAAGGCAGACCAGTTGGAAACCAACTAACACAAAACCAAAATCATAGCCTTCACCAAGAGACCCAATACACACTCCTGGCGTATTAAAGGGGACAAAATCAAGCAAGACTCATGCTTTAAATACCTGGGGGTGGTCTTCCATGCCTCTGGCACCAGAAAAGCTCATGGCTCTCACACTGCCCAAATTGCACAGAGGGGCACTGCTGCCATCTTAAAATTCTTCCAATTAAGAGGAGGCCACTACATACCTACAGCCCTTAAACTGTATGAAGCAAAGCCATTGGCGCAACTCTTCTATGATGCCAAACAGGGCTCCTTCTCCAACTTTGTCTTACTGGAGCTTGTCCAGTCCAAATTCCTGAGAACAGTTCTCCAAGTACCACAGTGTGTCTCTAAGCCTATGTCTAGAGGCAGATCTGGTGAAAGTGGAGGCCAGAGTTTGGAGGACATACTCAACTACTGGCTAAGATTATCTCTCATCTCTCCGGGTCTAGCTGCCCTAACACTACAGGGCAACTATCAGTTCACTTGGAAATGGACACTTCTGACAAAAATGGGACTCTCCACCACCTTACTTTCCATGGGCTATGAACAGGCAAAAACACTCACAAACAATGCATAACAGACTCAGAGTGCCAAACTGATTTAGGCAGGGTCCGAAACATCCTCATCAAGGAAAGATTGATTGCATCTCCCACTGTATACCTCACACAGCTGGAAGCCCCAACACACAGAAAGGCCCCCACCTTGTCCCTCTGTGGTGCCCTCCCTTCAGCTGTGCTAGATGGCAGATAGAGGAAGACCCCCTTCTTCGAATGACTGTGCCCCTGCAATTCTGGGCAAGTTGAAACAATGGTACATGTCCTCCTCCACTGCCCATACTAGAGAGATATTCATATCACCCTCATCCTTCTGCTATTAATCGAGTCCCCAGGTCATTCAAGCCAATTCTCCTCCTCTCTCCTGCCCTCTGACTTCAACCCTGTTATTACACATAATGTTGCCAAGGTATGCGTGGCAGTGCGTAAAATTCATCGGATCCTGACAGGCTGCAAGATCTAAGCAGGCCTGACATAACGCATGGTTTCACAGTTCAGCTGTAGCATTTTACTTAGCATTTCATAGTATCACAGCAATACAGATTGATTTTAAGATTAAAGATGTCAAGATCTTAAGATTATAACCACTTAGAGCTTTTATACAGTCTCACCCATTTTACCCTTTTTACATTAATTTTACCCGTTTTAACCACAGTTATAAGATAGCTCACCATAGTCTAACAGTAGCTATATAACAGTGTAAAGCAGGCCTGCACAATATAAGGCCTGGGGCCCAGATCTGGCCCGCGGGGACTTTTTTGCTGGCCCCAGGGCTGGCCCAAAGTATTGTGGTGCTTGAGGTGAGGTACAAAATGCTGCCTTGCCCCATGGACCTGGTGGGAGGTCAGCCCCCTTTCAAAACTGAAGGCATCGAAAGTGCATGGGGGGCAAGGAAAAGGAAAGGTTACTAGGAGACTCCTTTTCCCTCATGCTGTGGGTAACTAATACTTGCTTTCATTAATATTTTTAATAATTTTTAATGTAATCATTAATATGCTCAAAATTTACCTCAGCCCCTGCCTACCAATTCGTGGTATTTGACCAGGGTCTTTGACTTGTGCACCCCTGGTGTAAGGCTTTTAGCCTCTATACTCACAGTTCTGGGCATAGCCTGTTTTAATGCCATTTTAATGTTGCTCTAATGTAATCTGGTGAAAGACCATAATAAAGACTGATTGATTGATTGAACCACCATGTTTGGGATCATTGTCCCATATTCCAAGAGATTTCACAAATCTTCATTTGTACTTTTTCATGTAATGCTGAAGGCTTTTACTTTTATTAAACCGAATTATCATCGTAATTATCCAAGTCACTCACTTCATAAAATTCAAATGCACAATATATTTGAATATAACTTACTGTTATGTGTAAATATATACATAGTTCATGAAACAATTACTTTGTACTTCTGAAACCAAACACTGCTTGGATACCATCTTATTGATTTCTTCAGGAAAAGAGTAAAAGCATGCAATTAAAACATCATCTTTAGGAAAAAGATTAATTGTGCTTGTTTAACCAAACTGTAACTTCTAAACTTATTACTCCATAGAGTGTTTTTGCAATGCCCTTGAATTCACTTTATAAATGTTCTGTGTAACTTAAAAATCAGAAATGAATACTGAAATTTAGAAAAAGGCTTCTTAAATGCATAAAAAATGAGGGCTAAAAATTTATACACATTACAAAACTGGATATTTTTACTATGTCACAAAATTACCAACTTCTATCATGTTATATCACTTCTATACCAACTTCTATCATGTTCGGGTTTTTTGTTTTTTTTTAAATATATCCACAAAACTAGTTGAGTAGAAAAAGGGATGTTAGGCTGGTACCAAAGAAGTGAGCTAGCAGTCAAATAGGTATGGCTGGAGGATATAATTGAGCAGGAGCAGGCGCAGCAAGAAGAAATCTGGCCATTCCTTGGTGAGCATGTTGGACTATGTGTTTTTTGATCATTCATAAGGTTAGGATTTTGTTCAAATGAAAGTTTTAGTACAGATTGCTTCCATTGGTGGAGAAACCATCTGGGATACATCTATGATGCAAGACAACAAGAGCAATTAAACAGCTGCAATGAATGCCAGCAGTTGGTTTGAGTCATTCTTTGAGTGGCCTTTAGAGACTAGCAGATTCCAACTGCCTTGGCTGAATTATACAATCTCTTGAGGACGGTTTACTCTTGAAACATGTGAGGAATAAAGAATGTAGACTAGATTCCAAAGAATTATTTAGGTGTGCCCAATGAGTTAGCCATATACAGTAGGATTTTTGATTTATTTTCTTTGAATAGAAGAGCTCTTGTGACATATGATGGAAGCCCCCTCAGGGAGTTTGCCATATGTCAAGAACTGGAGGCAATGGTTAGACTGCTCTGTGAGAAGCCTTCCCTGGACGCCTTAGGTATGGATAGCTATAGACCAGTCTCCAATCTCCCTTGGCTGGGCAAGGTGATTCAGATGGTGGTGGCCAACCAGCTCCAGGCAGTTTTGGAGGGAACTGATTATCTAGACCCATTTCAAACTGCCTTTGGAGCTGGCTATGGGGTTGAGACAGCCTTGGTCGGCCTGATGGATGACCTTTACCGGGGAACCATCAGAGGGAGTGTGACTCTGCTGGTTCTTCTGGATCTCTTGGTGGCATTCGATACCATTGACCATGGTATACTTTTGGATCGCCTGGTGAAGTTTGGGATAGGGGGCACAGCTTTGCAGTGGTTCCGTTCCTATCTCTCGGGTAGATTCCAGATGGTGGAGCTTGGTGACAGTTGCTTCTGAAGACGGGAGCTGTTATATGGAGTCCCTCAGGGCTCCATTCTGTCACCAATGCTTTTCAATATCTACATTAAACTGCTGGGTGAGGTCATCAGGAGGTCTGGTGCTGGGTGTTATCAGTATGCTGATGACACCCAAATCTACTACTCCTTTTAATCTTCAGGAAATGGCACTCATTCTCTAAATGCCTGCCTACAGGCAGTAATGGGCTGGATGAGGGAGAACAAATTGAGGCTGAATCCAAGCAAGACAGAGGTGCTCATTGTAGGGGCTCAGAATCTGAGGGGTGAGTTAGATCTTCCTGTATTGGATGGGGTTGCATTCCCCTAGATGGAGCAGGTGCACAGCTTGGGAATACTCCTGGACCCAGGCCTCACCCTGGTATCTCAGGTGGAGGCCATGGCCAGGAATGCTTTCTATCAGCTTCAGCTGATTCGACAGCTGCTCCCATTCCTTGAAGAGGATGAACTCAAAAGAGTGGTGCATCAGCTGGGAACCTCCAGGCTTGACTATTGCAATGCGCTCTACATGGGGCTGCCTTTGTACATAGTTTGGAAACTTCCGTTAGTTCAAAAAGCAGCAGCCAGATTGGTATCTGGAGCAACCCGGAGAGACCATGTTATGCCTGTCTTGAAACAGTTACACTGGCTGCCAATACATTTCTGGGCAAAATACAAAGTGCTGGTTATTACCTTTAAAGCCCTGAATGGCTTAGGTCCGACTTATCTTAGAGAGCGCCTTCTATTGCACGATCCCCACCGCACGTTAAGGTCTTCTGAGGAGGCCTGTCTCAGTTACCCCCAGTTCGTCTGGTGGTGACTCAGAGGTGGGCCTTTTCAGTAGCTGCTCCTGGGCTATGGAATGCACTCCCGGCAGAAATCCGTAATTTGAGTTCATTATTATCTTTCAGGAGAGCCCTTAAAACCTATCTGTTTGGCCTGGCCTTCTAGGGTTTTTAAATTGTTGTAACCTGTTTTAAATTGTTTTAAATGTTTGTCCTGGTTTTCTGGGGTTTTTAACTGTTTGAATGTTTAATTGGTTTTATTCTGTTTTTATAGTTTTGATTTTAATTGTTAACTGGTTTAATTGTTTTTTATTTTGTTGTAAACTATCCTGAGCCATTTTTGGAAAGGTGGTATATAAATCGAATGAATGAATGAGTGAATAAATAAATGTCACAAAGGACTGTTCTTTGATAAGGTCAAAGCTCTAAATTTTTGGCATACTACAAGAGTTTTTAGCATACTGCAAGAGTTGTACAGTTCGTTGGATTCCAGCTACAGCCTTTCCCCCTACAAACCTGACTTCTTTGTTGTTTCTCATGTGTACGCCTGTCACCTAGGATACTCTGTAGATATACATTACAAATACAGAGGTAGACAGTAGGCACTGAAAAATACAGTTTTGCTTTAAGAATGACTATGGAGCTTCCGAAGGGTCACCAATTTGCCTCAGCCCCCTTTGGCCCCACTTCAAAATGTCCTGCTTCAATTTGAGCTGAACCCTCCCTTTGGCAACTTGAAGCAAAGCTTTGGCACCTTCCCCCCACCTTATCCCCACCCTTCAAACTATTTTTCAGGACCAGAAGGAATGAGGAGAAAAGGCACTAATCTTTCTCCCTGTCTGAGGGAGAAAGGAGCCATGCTTCATGGCTTGACTTTAAGAAGGATACCTTTTCCCTTCTCCCATAGAATGGAATCTATGCTCCCAAGGGTTGCTGCCTGCTTGACGAGGTCATCTGAGGGGGCTCTGCTCTGGGCGCCGACAATGAGGGAAGCTCGGTTGTCGTGCACGCGGGACAGGGCCTTCTCTGTTGCTGCCCCCAGACTCTGGAATGCTCTCCCGGTGGCTATTCGCTCCTAGGTCTCCATCACAGCTTTTAAAAAGCATGTTAAATCGTGGCTTTTTACCCAGGCTTTTATTTGATTGTCTCTGCTGCTGTTCTTTGTACTCTGTATTGCTTTTATGCTTTTAAATTTTTTAATCAGATTTGTTTTATATTTTTAGCTTAATATTTTAATTGTGTCTTTTTTATAATCTTGTTTTAAAATTTTGCTGTAAACCACCTTGGGATTGTTTTAATGAAAGGCGGTATATAAATTTAACAATCAATCAATCAAATCTGTAATGTTTCTGAGGCAGAAGCAATGGCTACAGCAAAGCTTTGAGGGGCTGAAGGGTTTTAGCCTGGTTTGCTTTGTTTTGATCCCACTTCACCCCCACTCCCAGATGGTACTCTGCTTCAGGCCAAAGCCATTCAAAGCAGGTGAAATGGGCCAAACCCAAATATTTGTATAGCTCTATTTGTACAGCCCAGTCACTAATCCTAGAGAATTACTGCCTGAATCTTCTTTAGCAGTCTTAACATAGCTAACAATGTACAGTCACAATTCTTAGGAGTTCAAGGGTTCTCACCTTTGCATGGGAAGGGCTGTTTCATTCTCCTTACTCTGAAGGTGAAAAGGCACCATTCCAGGAAGGATGTGGTCTTATGCTGCAACATAGTAATAGCTCTACAAGAGACTAGTCTCACAGCTTAAAACTGTTAAGAAAAAAGAGGTTTTTAAATATTTCATACTAATGGAAGCATATATATGGAAGACACAAACCAAAATAGAGGTATTAGTCGTGTAAAGGCTAAATGCAGTTTTAAATTCGGATTGGAACATTTGCAAATACAACCTCAAATAAAAGGCAAGCAGTTAAAGTGTATTAGAGTATCAAGGACTAAAGACTCAAACAGATAGCTCTAGAATCTAGGAGAACGACTTCACAGTTTGAATACTGCTGTATAGTTGTATTCAGTAGGGATGTGCACGAAATGGATTTCTCATTTCATTTTGAGTTTGAAATGAAACACAGATGGCCAGAATGTTTGGAGTTTGTTCCGTCAAAACAGACGGCTCTGACAGAACAAACTCGAAATGTTTCAAGTGTTCTGGCCATAGGGAACAATGGGGAACTCAAAACACCCCATTGTTCCCCATGGGTAGCTTTGAGGGACATCAAAGTGGGTTGGGTGATAGGGCATGAAGGGTGCTACCTACCACCCAACCCACAAAAGAGATGCGGGGAATTTTAAACAAATCTTTCTTTCTCTAAAGCCCCCAGAGGATCCTAGTCAGGTTTTGAGGAAAGGTTAAAATTTTGTTTAAAATTGCCTGCTTGCCCATTTCTTTTGTGAGTTGGATGGAAGGTAGCACCCATCATGCTTTACCACCCAACCCACACTTTGGTGTCCCTAGAAGCTACTATTATGTTCAGAATGGTAGGCATACAGGGACAGCCTCCCTAAGCCAAATTCAGGGTCAGTTAGGAGACCTGGCTAATACTAAGAAATGTTCCTAAAGCAAAACACAGTGCTTCAGGCTGAAAGTCTCTGCTCTTAAAGCCTTCTCTCATGACAACAGAGTTGTTGTCACCCCAACTCCAGTTGCCTTATGCAGCTCTGCTCCCTGTCCAGAGGCGCTCTTATCCTTGGACTTCTGGGCTGAAGTCCAGGGCCTCCACAGCCCCTGGGGGCCTCCACAGCCCCTAGGCCCCCCAAAACCCTCTTTAGTAATCTCAGGTGGTGTGGTTGCCTGGCTGAGCATGAGGATGCTTAATTTGCATGTGAAGAGGGCCCTCCAAAGGCCTTCAGGTCCAAGCTACCAAATTACTACTACTTCTACTTCTTCTTCTTCTTCTTAATATTTTTACATTTTATATCCCATTCTTCCTCCAGTCAGCCCAGAGTGGTGTACTACATACTTAGGTTTCTCCTCACAACAACCCTGTGAAATAGGTTAGGCTGAGTGACTAGCCCAGAGTCACCCAGCAAATATCATGGCTGAATGGGGATTTGAACTCGGGTCTCCCTGGTCCTAGTCCAGCACTCTAACCACTAAACCATGCTGGCTCCACTTAAGAGGTGCACCACTTAGGTGCACCTCTGTCCCTGACTTGTATTTTCAGTGAGACAAGGGCAATTCAAAATGCTTTATACCTCTCCCTGAGACCATTATACTGAAATCTTTCTCTCAGTTAAACTGGAGACACTTAAAGACTCAAGGGGATCATTATGAACATGCACACATTTATTTAAGTTCACAAGATTGAGGTGTTTCTGAACCACCTCAATTTGATGCATAACCCTGCAATACAAAGTTGGGGTATCTTTTAACTACTCCAAGTATCACACTGCAATTGATGAATCTGGCAAGGCAAAGTACAATTCTCATACAGACTATTTAGCAAGTAAAGTGTGCCATCAAGTCAATTTCGACTCCTGGCTCCCACAGAGCCCTGTGGTTTTATTTTGGTAGAATACAGGAGGAATTTACCATTGCCACCTCCTGCACAGTATGAGATGATGCCTTTCAGCATCTTCCTATATCGCTGCTGCCCAATATAGTACCAGCGGGGATTCAAACCAGCAACTTTCTGCTTGTAAGTCAAGCATTTCCCCACTGCGCCACTTAAGGTGACTTATTTAGCAAGTACATCTAATCAACTTGACACACTCCAAATATGCATTTCTAATACTCCTACCTTCCTATGATACCTAACAACTCTATGCTAAATACTTACTTGCTGAGTGGTCAGCTTGGCCATAGCTGCCAGCCTGGGCTTGAGTTCTTTGCCAAAGTGTGGTTCACAGTTGGGTGTTCCAAAGACACTCTGGACATGGTGATGTTGAATCTGGAACCCTGTGTTCCATTTTTCCTTGACTTTTATTCCTTTATCAGATGGGTATAAACTGGCCAGGTGGAGGCTGCAGGTCTCAGATCCATCCCCCTCAATCTGGAATGGTCACTTTGGTTCGGTGGTTCTCAAAATGAGCCAGTGTATGGGCTGGTATTTCCAAGAATGGGCTGGACTTCTGCACTTGAGGTCACTGGGTCTGGTGTCCACTGATTCCTTCCCTTTATCATGAGTGGTCCTGACTTCATCCATCCCCTAGGAAGTGTCTTGTCTCAGACATTGTTCAGGTGTTGCCTTGGACCATCTGGGCCATCCAGAGTTCTGGACCTCTGCCTCTCTGGTATGGCAAGGGCCAGCATCTTGTATCTTTCTTAAAAGCCCCGTGTTTTCAATGCATTCCCAACTGTCAGTAACCCCACACCCTGGCAAGGATTCCTGGCTAAGCATTTTCTAAAGCTCCAAGTTCCTTAACTTATGCTGGCAAATGGCTTTAAGCTGTAACCAGGGTCTCTGTTGCAGCTAACAGCACACTAATATTGCATTCACAATTCAGGCCAGGCAGAACAAAGCTTAACATTTCCTTGGCCATACTCCTAGGCCAACACTACCCATGGGGAACAATGGGGGTGTTTACAGTTCCCCATTGTTCCCTATGGCTGGAACAGTTTTGCATTACCATTTGGAATCTCTCCTTCCCAACAGAGAACACACATTTCAAACACAATCCAAAAATGGCCCAAAAAACAACCATTCACTGATAATACTAAGAAATGTTCCTAAAGCAAAACACAGTGCTTCAGGCTGAAAGTCTCTGCTCTCATAGCCTTCTCTCATGACAACAGAGTTGTTGTCACCCCAACTCCAGTTGCCTTATGCAGCTCTGCTCCCTGTCCAGAGGCGCTCTTACCCCTGGACTTCCGGGCTGAAGTCCAGGGGTAAGAGCCACTGCCAGCGACAGTGCCTGTGCTGCAGTGACATCATTGGCAGAAGTTGCTCTCTCACACACAATTATTACTTTTAATATGTTATTTCCTAGAATTGCAACAGCTGCCACAGCTGCACCCTTAGTAGCAAGCACAGCCATAAGCTCAAGTAGAGCAACTTCAGCCACATTTTGAATCAGTACACCTTGCAATGCAGATTGAAAAGCAGACCAGAGCAGTGAGTAAAGCACAATTTAGTCTCAGCTCATAGCCAGACATGGAGCTCATCACAAAAATCACCAAGAAAGAATACACACACAAAGAGAGTTGCCGCTGTTGACTTTTTGCCACAACACTATCTCACAAACAAAACAAACCACAACTCAAAGAAGGAAGGCACCCAAGTTCTGCCTTTGTCAACCTGAAATCCAGCAAAACCAATTAGTTAGAGCAGCAACAGCACAGCATATTATACTCTGTGCTGAGAAAAGAAAACCACAAATTCAAACCTTCCTTGATTCCTTCCTCTTGATGTATCCTCTACAAGAGACTATAAAGACTCTCTCTGCCTCCCAGTCCCTTTGAATACATTTTGAAATTCCCTCCAAAAGTGTTCCCTCCCTCCTCCCTCTCCGCAGCCAATGGGGGGACAGATGCCCATAACAAAACTTGTGTGATAACAAACCCACCAAAAAGCAAGGAGATCACAAGCCAATCAGAAGCCATTGCCAGACAACCAATCAGCAAAGGGGAAACAGCCCTCCAAAATGGTGCTCGGAACATCGAAATGTTCTGTTCTGCACTGTTCTGAGCTCGAAACAGGCCCTTTATTTGAAGGATGTTTTGTTGCAAGCTTGAAATACTCAAAATGGTCCATTTTGAGGCAGAACATTCCAATCATGAAACGTTTTGCACATCCTGTCAGCCATCTATTAACAGAACATATTCAGTATGCACAGCTTACAATAATGAAAAATCTTATACTAGTAAAGCATTTACAAAGATAATCTTAACATTAAATCTGCAGCTGGCACTTCAAGCAAATCTCACAACAAGTTGTTGGAATATGTTTTATCTTATCATATTTGGTCGGATTTTTATTTTTTTTTAGAAGCAGAGATGCTTAATAGTGGGGGAAGACGAATTCCAGCAAGCCCAGTGCTGAGCTATAAGCATATTTATAAAGTCAAATCAATCTTCAGAAGCACAATACATGGCTTGCCATCTGCCAAGTGTGCCATCAGTATATACTTGCTAGTAGGCATAGGGATGAAAACAGATTCAAAGTCTTAAAAAGATGGTAAATTATAGGATTGGTTTGACTTCTTGGACTATTGTTACATATTATACAATATGTCAAATTGTCTAGTTGACAGTAGGTCTGAAAGAAGGCATGTGTCTTGCCTTCTTAATTCATGTTAGAAGAAGTTACCATATTGCTGAAAGAGGAATCCTGAACCTGCTTCCCTCCAAGACTTTGTTGTTGAAAAATCTATTAGTGTATTTTGATTTACATTGTCTGCTCTATCTCTAAGGCTCATGGTGAATAACAGCAGTGTGATATGAAAAGAAAGGCAAGAAGGAATCCATGTCCCTGGAGGGTAAAAATGCAGTGACAGAAAAAAGAAGGGTTTTTTTTCTGGCAGGGGTGAAGGAAATGCAGGATTGTACCAACTCATATTATAGTGCTTTAAACAAACAAACAAAAATCAGTTCAAAAGCCAATATATTATTCAACATACACATTAAAATATTTCAAGATAAAAATATGATGCAGTGTGATGAACCACCACTCGGTTGCAACTTAATTCTCCATTTTTACCCAACTTAAAAAAACACACACAAACATTTTAAATCTGTATCCTTTTACTCCTTTTTGTGCTGCATGTATTTGAATGTTTCAATGACTGCTGTTTTGTTTTTCTTACTCTAGGACTTCTGTTGTTTGTGACTGTGAGAAGAATTCCCTTTGGTTTGAAGTTTTGCCTGAGGCTGAAATCCTGAAATCTCATATGGCACTTGGTCCATGAAATGGTGGTAGTGGAGTGAGCTGCAGGCAAAACCAGGTGGGTTAGCACTTTCCACTATGAAACGTGAGACAGACATTAAAGATATATAATGAATCATCCACTTGGTCTTTAGCATTATTTGATAAATTAACTGATACAAATATATACATTACAGCAGTTTGGATGTGTTTCAGGACACTTAAAGGTAATAGTTTCTCTTGGCTATATAACATGGATGGGGAAGACAGAATAAGTAAATACTAGCTGGGCCGGGCAGAGAGCATCTGTGCCTCTGGCCAGCCCACCCACCTACTGCCCACCTCCCCCATTGGCTTACATGCCACCTTTCTCTTGTCTCCCCCTCCCTCTGCTTTTGGGCTAGCTGGGCACCGGTCCCTCCCGCCTGCTTTCTGGCAGGCTGGCTGGTGGGCTTCTTCTCCCACCTGCCACCCCCTGCATTTCTAGCTGGCTGGCCTTCCTGCCGCTTTCTGGACAGCCAGGCACCAGCTTCTTCTCCTGCCCCCCCTGCCTTTGGGAGGGCCGGTTTCTTCTCCCTCTCACCTCCATTCTAGCCAGCTGGCCTGCCTGCTACTTTCTGGCTGGCCGGGCACCAGAATCCTCTCCCCACCCTTCTGGTTGTCTAGTGGGCCAGCTTCTTCTCCCACCCCCACCCCAGTTTCTTGCCGCCACCCCCCTACACACACTTTCTGGCCAGCCACAGCTACCCTTTTCCTCCCTTCCATCCATCCCGTGGCTATCTGGCAGCTCTCCGAACTCTCATGAGAGCTGCCATGCATGGGATCAGCCACGGGTATGGCTTAGAGAATCAAATATCTCAAGGCCTACCACTTGTCCTCTTGACCCTTGTCCAACATGGCTTGTTCGATCTAGCAGGGAGGCTGTTGTAAGCGGCCTGGTAGAAATCATAAATGCTTCTCTGAGGGAAGGCAGGATGCCTCCTTGTCTTAAGGAGGCAATTATTAGACCTCTTCTTAAGAAGCCTGCATTAGATCCCTCAGAGTCATAGGCCTGTTTCCAACCTCCCATGGCTGGGCAAGGTAATTGAGAAGGTGGTGGCCTCTCAGCTCCAGGTGGTCTTGGATGAAACTGATTATCTAAACCCAATTCAAACTGATTTTTGGGCGGGCTATGGGGTGGAGACTGCCTTGGTCGGCCTGATGGATGATCTCCAATTGGCAATGGACAGAGGAAGTGTGACTCTGTTGGTCCTCTTGGATCTCTCGGCAGCTTTCGATACTATCGACCATAGTATCCTTCTGGAACGTCTGAGGATGTTGGGGGTGGGAGGCACTGTTTTACAGTGGTTCTGCTCCGATCGATCCTCCCCATCTCTGGCAATTTTCAAAAAACACCTGAAAACACATCTCTTCAACCAGGCTTTCTCAGCTTTTTAAAATTTGTTTTTAAATTGTTCTGATTATTTAATTGCTGTTTTATGATGTTTTTAATTGTTAATCATTGTTTTTGTGCTTTATAATTTTTCTTTTACTTGTTAACTGATTTTAATGGTGTTTTAATGTAAACCGCCCTGAGCCTTTTGGAAGGGCAGTATAAAAGTTTTAATAATAAATAAATAAATAAATACATACATACATACATACATAATAAATAAATAAATATATAGATGGGCCAGTTCACTTTGCATATGTGCATGTGCATGGCAAGAAGGAGAGACTGTTGTCCTCCTGCCTACAGTTTTATATCCTCTCTAGTAGATCAGTGTGGTGTTGCAGCATTGCCCCAGACCCCAGGGAAGACACGATGAGCATGATGGGTTGAACTAGGACCACACTTTATTAACTAGCAAGGATCTGCAACTGTGCAAAACTTAAGATTTAACTAGAGTGTGGGCAACTCCTTCCCCCAGCGGAGGCAACCCAACAACTAGGACTGCTCACCCACAGCTGGGCAAAGCAACTGGGCTTGGACAATGGTGGATTACCGCATAGGCAATATAGGCAGCGGCCTATGGCAGCAAATCTTGGGGAGCAGCATCTGGAGGGAAGCTTATTCCCCCCCCTTTAAAAATGCCACTGTGTAGCGGCAGTCTCCGCCCACTTCCTAAACCATCACAGGAGGTGAGGTGAGGCACTGGAGGACGGTGGTGAAAGAGGTTCTCTCCATCAAGCCCAGCTTACTTGCAAATGACCCAGAGCAGGCAATTTTGGGCTTTTGTGCATGCATGTGCAGAGGCCCGAAATCACCCATTCTGTGTAATTTGCGAGTAAGCCAGGCTTGAGGGAGGACCTCTTTTGCCGCCATCCTCCAGTGCCCGACCTCACCTCCTGTGATGATTTAGGACAGGGATTCTCAACGTTGGGTCCCCAGATGTTATTAGACTTCAGCTCCCATAATCCCCAGCCCCAGTGGCCTTTGATTGTAATTATGGGAGTTGAAGTCCAATAACATCTGGAGACACAATGCTGAGAATCCCTGGTTTAGGAGGCGGGCAGAGCCTCCACCACTACACAGTGGCATTTTTCAAGGTAAAAAAACAGAGTTCAATTTCCCTCCCCCCCATGCACCCTTACTCTGGTCCCTGGGGTGGCAAATCTTTGGCTGCCTATGGGCAGCCAAAAGATTAATCCACTCCTGGGCTTGGAGGTTACCAGCAGTCAATTGACTGCAATAGCTTTCTCCTTGCCACACAGCTTCTTATGTCAAGGGGGAATTGCACGAGCCACTGCCTGCCTGGGCCCTAAACCAAAGTGGGTGAGCTGAAAAACACTCCAAAGGGAATCCATTCCCAGACATCCCCAGGCCACGCAACCCTGAGGGCTGTTCCATGGAACCCATCATTCTCCTTAAAGGTGCCTCTGGCTAAAAACCATACTTTCAACTACCTCCCCAAGCCTGTACTCACCTGCCAAAGTGACCAATACTCATGCTATTAAATGGCGTCCACCCCTATCAGCATGCCCAACAGCAAGCACACATCAGTGAGGCATAGCTGGAAAAAAATCCCCACCAACAGCCAATCAGGATGGAATAATAATAATAATAATAATAATAATAAAAATTCCACTCAGTCCTTTATGGCAACCAGATACTCAGTGAAGGAAAGGATACCCTGCATGGACTGTGGGGAAGATCGGGTGTGTGTGTGTGGGGGTTATCTATAAAGCTGGCACTCTGCTTGTAGCTGGTTAGGCAAGTCAAATCATGTGCCTTGTGGACAGCTTCATATGTACCCCCTCCATGAGGCTAGCTGCAAACCCGCTCCCCACCAGCCACTTTAAGCATCAGGGGGAGGAGAGGCATTTGCTTCACTGAATGCAGCAAATGGAACAAGTATACAAAGTATATTTTCTTGGGGCAATTCAAATGACTTTCTCCTCCTCTTGTAAAACACAGGATTTCAAAACTGACCCAGTGAAAGATAACTTCAGGGTTATTTGCACATTGCACTGAATGCATGTACAACCTGCGTAGTTATTCTCATATGATGTTCAATGCACACACAGTGGTACAACATCTGTAACCTGTATTCAGGGTTACAGTTTCTAGGTTCAGTTTTCACATATAGAGTCATTTATACAAAAACATATATGCATGTTCATGCACCTTTACATATGTTGTATGAACAGTTGATTTATGTTTTTCATACTGTGAGACCAAAGTACCAATAGTACACTGGTCTCATAATACAGTTTGTTTTTGTGTCATGTAAAGCAAGAAACGTACATCGATCATTCAGTCCATAAACACTGAATGTGCACACACAGAAGATAGCATGGTTTCAATTCATGAGTCACATTTCCAGGGGTGTAGCTATAATTGAGTGAATGGGTTCAAAGAACCCAGGCCTCCAGCTCCTGAGGGCCCCCCAGCTCCACCCCTCCCTGGTCTTCTGCTTCTTCATTGTCTCCCTCACTCCAAGAGACTGTTGGGGAGAGGGGAGAACACAGGCTCCCTTTCCCCTAGCTACGCCCCTGCACATTTCCAAGAAAGAGTGTGCTATCCAACACACAGTTAAGCAAACTTGAGACTGTCTGAACTGAGTGGCCCTCATAACTAAGTTATGTTGATTAACTCTGGTCGTATTTGCACATAACATGGAACCACAGTTGAATGGGGCTGTGGTCCTGCAGATGTTATGTCTGAATGTGGGCAACCCAGGTTACACGTAGTGATGACACTAAGGGTTCAGATTTGGAATTCCTTTCTGAACACTTGGGTTGTAGTGAGTTTCATCACTGCAACACGAGGAAGGCAGCCTGGCCTGTGGGACGTCCGAATTCAGAACCACAGGCTGCTTCCCTTGGAACCGGAGTTGAAGGAGGAAGCTCTTCCCTCTACTCTGGCATGATTGGCTGTGTGGGCTGTCCTTCAGTAAAGAATGAGGCTTGCACAGTCAGTTCCCCCTCCTCTCTGCAGTCTCTCTGATTGCAGAGAGACTTCTCTCCAGTACGTTCAAATTTGGATGGGAGAGTGGGGGGGGGGGAGAACCATGGGTCTATTGGACCCACAGTGTCCCTGAGCCTATGAGGGAAGGGGCCCCCTACTGGCCAGGAAACATCCTGCTCTTCTGCCTCCCGGACTCAGTAGCTAGCTCCTGGCTTCTGACTGGAGCGTGGGCCAAGAATGCTTCATTTTTCACCATGTATGTATAGTTCTTCTGCAGCAAAAACTGGAGCCAGGTAGGGGTGGTGGTGTGGGAAAACGAAAAAGGCAGGGGAACCATCTAGACATCTTGTCCCATAGTCAACCTTGCTATGCCCCCTGATTGGGGCTCATAGGATTCAAGGGGACTTAATTATGTGCAAGACTGAGCCCTTGTGACCTGATTCTAAGCATTCTTACTCAGAAAAAAGTCACACTGAGCCCTCAGATGAGTGTGCATAACATTGCAACAGCACTTGAATTGCGCCACTAGTTAGTCAATGTACACTTTCTCAAAAT
This sequence comes from Hemicordylus capensis, assembly GCF_027244095.1. NCBI lineage: Eukaryota > Metazoa > Chordata > Lepidosauria > Squamata > Cordylidae > Hemicordylus > Hemicordylus capensis. Next base: position 375,737,811 of record NC_069658.1, on the reverse strand, counting down.
ATAATACATTACATTAAAATCAGTGAAACTGGAGTACTTGGAACCAGACCAATTTGTTGCCATTGACTCAAAAATCCTTCACTTCCATTTCACTGGATCTAGATGTACATATCTAGCTGGCAGGGGAGTCTTGCTATATACATAATGAATAGAACAGCAAGACCTAACAAAGCAACACTGGCAACAGTGCACACTTTACCATGTTGTGCTATCACCCAGACGAGGGCCCGGAAGCAAAGATAAGCCTTTTAAAATATCTCAACATATGCATTTCAGCATGAGCATATGTACATAAGTTATTGGAAGGCAATGTTAGTAAATCTAAGTTTGGATGTAAGGCCTGGTCATTTTACAGGGTATAAAGGACAGAAATAAAAAAAACCTGGGCAAATGAAAGAATTCTTTCCCCCGCCCCCCCACCAAATGGTTCTAATGATGCACCGGCTGCATAATAATCTCTCTATGAACCATAAAAATAATAAAAGCTGAGGCCATTTCGAACATAATCTCTATCAGCAAGATGCCAGCGCTTTTCCAGATTTCCTAACGGGTCCCTGCTAATTCCATGCCAAAACTAGCAGTGGATTTCTTCCTTTTAATCTCCCCTAATGCCTTATTCGATTATTGTCACTGCTCTCCGACCGAGCACCGTCCCTTCAAACTGTAATTCCGCAACTGAAGCACTCAGATGAGGCTGAACAACAGTGGGGCAATATCAGAGACCATACATACATCCCCCCCCAGGGAAAGAGGAAGCCCGGAAGGTGGGACGAGGAGGGAGAGAAGGGAAAGAGCTCATGTCCATCTGCCCTCCCCTAGAGCATCACGCCAACGGGTTTACTACCAGTAGTAGGGAGAAAGCAGAAAGGGAGGACAGAAACAAGGAGGAAGATGGGCTCTGAGACCTGCTCCAGTTGACCAGATTGGCACCAGGATCTTGGGGAGTCAGTCCACAGACATGGCTTGGTGGCTCTCTTGGGTGTGCCTCACTGCATGGTAAGTACAACTTCCTCTCGTTTAGGAGGATGTGGGCAGGCGGGGAGGCTCTCCTTGTTGGCTGGCTGGGGGACAGGGAGGGTCCGGGAGTGGTTGATCTAGAGAGAAACAACTTTTTGTTTTGGTTTGGCGAGGAGGACGCTCTGGGTGACAGTGGAGCTCTCTGGTTGTATTTGCAGCTTCGACCAGGTGCTGGCGGTGGACTCTACCGCCGATGAGGGCGACCTCTACTCGGAGAACATCTCTCGGATCCTCGACAAGCTCTTGGACGGCTACGACAATAGGCTCCGACCTGGGTTTGGAGGCAGAGGCAGTCCAGGTGTCTGTCTTATTACATTTCACTCTTTTGAAGGGGAATGCCCAACTCGAGTCTTCTCTGAAGCGGTAGTAGTCCTAAAGCGTACTTGTATGGAAGTCAAACTGCAATCGTGTGCACGAGGAAACTCCATCGAACGCTTTGGGACGTAGTAGGGACGCTGCCCATGGGTGGCTCGGTTTGCCATGCCTTCCGAGCATACGCGCTCAGGCTGGGAGCGAGGGAGGGGGTGGCGGCGAGAGGAGCGAGCCCACTGATCCCAGCCCACCGTCCCCCAGGCATGCCCTGCTCGGACGCCCAAGACCTCCCAGGGCTGTCCTTTGAGTCTGCTGACAATGGTTTGCCGAGTGTGTGGGCAAGTTGCTTTGCCAACTGGCTAGCTCTGCAGTAGTGTGGTCTAAGGGGTAGGTAGACATGGCAGGGGAGGCAGAAGCCCACTCACACCACTCATCGACTGACCGCCCCCCGCCCCATGACATTCATGCAGACTTCTCCCCCTGCTTCCCAGGTGCTGTGACGGAAGTCAAGACAGACATCTACGTGACCAGCTTTGGCCCAGTATCAGACGTGGAAATGGTGAGTCTCTCCCCCCGCCACCTCCCGTCGAGTGCCATGGCGGATCGTGCCCCCTGTTCTTCTTCCCCGCCCCAAAGCCCCATGCTTGCGGGAGAGGCTGCCCTGGCCCTGTTTTCGAGGATTCATTACGGTGGCATCTGAGTGGACTGTCATTAGAGCAGATTACTCGCTTTAATCTTCTCGACAATCTCTGCCTTGCAGGGACCCGGCAATGCATTTCCCGTTGGGAATACACAGAGAAGCTGTTTGCACAGCTGATAGGCCAGGCGGGCCTCGTCGGGATTTTTTATTTCGTGTGCACGCTGGAAGGGTGGGTGGGGTGAGTTAGAAGCATCTTTCCAAATTAAATTCTTCGATCACAATGCAGCCTGACTTTTGGGGTGTGTGTGTGTTGCTGGGTGTAAAGGCAGACCACGTTGGTTTAGAGGGCATCAGCATTATAAGAAGATTGTAGGCCTTTGCACCACAATGCAGAGAATTACTTCAGAGCTCCGAGCTGGGAAAATAAACTTGTCCAAATGCACGTCAGACAAAGCGGGGAGTATTTCCTTTGCTCAGTGAAAGAGCAGATGGCAACAGGCAGTCAGTTATGGAACCAGGACTTGAGTCATCAGCATGTTGTGTGTGTTTTTAATACACAGTGTAAACCCCAATCCTCCTTCCTAGAATCATTAGGATAATTTTCGTTCTGGAACATGGACGTGATTTTTAAGGAGGTTTTTATTTTGTTTAATAAAACAAATTCTTCAGAGCATCAGTTACTGACAACCTCTAGGCTGCACTCCTACTTGCAATTCCTCCTGAAATCAATGTTGGGTAGATATGGTTTAAGCCAAGTTGGTAAAAGCAGGCATTTCAAACCTAGATCCTGGCCTTTGATGCCTTTTCTCAGCCACACAAGCCATTTTACTTTCAAAGAATCACGAAAAGTTCTTGCAAAATACACAGCAATGTGCGGAGAAATGTGGCATAAATCAATAATATCAATTTCTTAAAGGAATTTATGATGCCATAAATGTTAGTCAGGCTTTTGGGGAATGAGGATTTAAAAATAGGGGCTTTCTTGTAACCAATTTATTGATTTAGAGTTGCAGCCTACTCTCTCGAAGGAAATACAAAGAGAGAATAGTATCCACTTTGGACACTTTTCATATAAAATCCACAGAAAATGAATTTGAACTGTACAAATCCAGAGTTGAGCTTCTGTGCAATTCTTAATCATTTAAATTGGACTTGTCTTGGTCATCTAGACAGCCTTGGGAGTCCTTCCTAGGGGACCAAAAGTTGGGATATGAATTGTGAAATAATAGTAGTATATCTTTCTTTTTGTATGTATTTATCAAGTTTATTGAGTGCCCCAAACTTCTGTCTCTAGTAGTAGTAGCAATAATAAGACATTGGCTGACATCTTTTAAAAAAATAAACTAATTTTATTTTAAGTTCAGACATATATTACACTTACAATGCAAATAATTCCAAAAACTCAGACCAAATCCCCTCATATTTAGAAAAACAAGATCTCATATTGAAATAATAATGATTGTGGGCTGCTAGAGTAAGTAACCGAAGAACAGTTTTTCAATATCTGGAGGGTATTTACATTTCCAGTTTTGCAGAACAATGCATTTAGCCACCACAAAGGCCCTTGTAAGCCATTTCCATTGGTTAAGAGATATTCTGTCTATGTTAGAAGGCAATCCCAACAAAACTGAAATAAGATCAACTGGCTGTCATCTTGACTAAATGAATTGATTGAAGTCCTATTAAAATTGATAAAACAAGTTAGTCATGATGAACACCCTATTAATTTCAGTGGGATTTCTGTTGAGTAATTTAGTCAGAGTGTCAGCCACTGTGTATTGTCCTAAAGGCTCCCAGTTTACACACAGGCCAAGGACACAAGGTAAGGAAAGGAAAGATGAGGGGTAAAAGACACCCCACTCCTGCTCCCATGGCTGCCAATTAAAACAACTCCTTCCTTGCTAACCCCCAGAATCCCTTGCTTTCCCCATACGTTATTTCAAAATGAATCTTACAAACTTGCTAAATCTTCCCCCACCCACTCTCTTGGCTCTGACTCTGAGAAAGCTTTTACCCTACCACAGCCTCATTAAATCCAAATCTCTGCTAAAAACATGCCCTAAATCAATACCACATATCCCTTATAAGACATTAGTGTTGGGAGTTCTGTTTTATAAATAAAAAAATAATGTTTCTATTTGAGGGTATAGCAAATTCACTAATGTTTCACTTATTAATTTGGGAATTGCTCATCATGAAAAGTTTGTTTTTCTTCATAGTCCTTAAGTAACTACTTAAGGATAATAGGGTGAAAGTGGTTAAGGTGTGAATGAAATGTGGTTAACATGTCTGGCTTATACACCCCTCTCCCCCACCCTCAAGTAACTATTTGTTGTTTCCAAGGCAGCTGAGCCCTGATCTTTGTTTGGCTTTGTTATCTTACAGGAATATACAATGGATGTTTTCTTTCGGCAAACATGGATTGATGAGAGGTTGAAGTTTGGTGGGCCCACTGAAATACTGAGATTGAACAATTTAATGGTCAGTAAAATCTGGACACCAGACACCTTTTTTAGAAATGGAAAAAAGTCAATTGCTCATAATATGACAACTCCTAACAAACTTTTCAGGATAATGCAGAATGGCACCATTCTCTATACAATGAGGTAAGGAATCACTCTAGTTTTTTCTCTCTCTTTTCTTCTGGAGGTGATTCAGCTCAGCCTAAAATCTCCTCCCCCTCCTTTTTTTTTTTTTTAGACTTACCATTAATGCTGACTGTCCAATGCGTTTGGTAAACTTTCCTATGGATGGGCATGCTTGTCCCCTGAAGTTTGGGAGCTGTAAGTTTGCAAATAGTTCATACCTTTCAGTAGAAGCTAAGCCTTAGCCAGTAAAATACAGGAGAACCTTTTGATACACTGGAAGGATTCCTACAACCCGGAAATTTTCTGTGGTGTTGCATTGGCACCGTGGCAATGCAATATTTAATGAACCCTAGATCAAAGTTTAGATTACTAGTCTCTGTTAAATGTTGTTGGGTTGTCATGGTGCCAGCTCGACAGGTTTGAAAATTTCTGAGGCCTTGTAGTTGGAAATCAAGAGCGCACACGGCTCACAAATCTTGCATTTCCTAATTTCCCAGCCTTGTGAGAACTCACCCATTGATTCTTTTGCTCCTCCTCTCCACCTTAGGCTGTTCAGCTTGTCTTTGTACCTGCAGGAATGCTGCCATTACCTTTATAGAGAAGTATTAACTTTTCTCATTTATCTTGGTTTTGTCATATGGTCAATGTACTAGGATAAGGATAGATAGATAGACTATCAATTTAAATAGTATCGTCACATAATGTTCTATAATAATGCATTTCTTCAGAGAGGCTTTTAAGGAAAGCAGTTTGCCACACTATGATCTCTTAGTCTGGATTACTAGGACAGTTGAACATACAGTGCATTTTGATAGAGATCCTGAACTGTGGCTGACATGGTGCTTTATTAGTTTTGTAGAACAAAGGCCATCTAAGTTACAATAAACCTTACAGTCAGTGTTTTCTCTAATTGTTTTTGTCTGTGTGCGGAATGAGTTTTGTTCTGGGCAGCAGGATCAAGACAGTGTGAGTGCACATGCATTAAGAGTGGGACCTTCCTGATAAAACCTGAGCAGGATCTAAAATTAACTGAGCAGACATCAAAAAGTGTGTGAGCCTGTGCACATGCGCACGCCTTAGAGGGAACACTGCTTAAAGTGCAAAAAAAAAAAAAATAAACAAGTATTTGGTGTTTGTTGCTAATTTTTAAAGTAGCATCATTTGAATAAAGAACTGCACATACAAAGCATGATGGGAAATGTAATGTCCTCCTGCAGAGAACACCCTTCAGTAAAATACTTACAGTATATAGCAGCAGAAAGATCAGATTATATTTGAGGATTCTTCGGTCTATTTAGAACCATAGGGAACTCATGCAATAGCTGGGAAACAAATAGGTTATTGAGTAAGAAGTCTAAAAAAATAATATTAGCAAAGATCTTTACTACTTGAAAGAGCACTAAGTAGAATATGCAAATGTAAATTGTACATGTTTCCAAAATATTGCATGTCATGTGCTGCCTAGCCTTTCACTGAAGTATGTATACTTTGTCTGGCCTGATATATAAATGTATAGCATTTGCAAATGAAGCAGGGCACAAATGAAGTGTGTTCTGGTTTGTAACTAGAATTAGAATAAACCTTATTCTAAGCTCCCTGAGTTTATATGTAACAGAAAAGTGTGGTTTAGTCAAAAGTGCAAGTGGAAGCTTGCATTCTCCTCTTGCATGTGAAGGAAGAGAGGGAGCCATGGTTCATTCATGTACCGCTTAAATCCCGATTTAGCATTACATCCAAACCAGGCCATAGTGTTCACATACTTATTGGCCAAACTGGAATAGTCAGTTAGGGATAGAAGATGTCATGTTTCAAGCCTTAAGTTTAAAATACCTGCCTCATGGAAAGTGCATTAGGATGTGATGACCAGTTTGTCATGCATCTTGCTTCAGTGTTTCCTGCTCCAGCTGAAGGGTGTTTTTTTTAAAAAAACAACACCCCACCGTCTACCTTTTATGCTTTACACATTTGATTTTTATAGTTCAGATTTTGTTTTTGACATCTCCCTAACCTCTTGTTTGGTGGGGAACATATGAAGCTCCTAGCCTAGTTGAGTAGGTAAAAACTGCCCCTCACTATTCCTCTCAGAAGCAACATGGATGTCTTGCTGACATGGAAGGAGAAAAAGTTCCTAAAGATAAAAGTTCCAAAAGCCATAACAGTTCTGCCAAATAGAAGGCTTCTAGTTTTACATTTTCTATGAAAAGACTTCACACATCCTTCATTTCAGCTACAGCTACGTTTGTGTGCTGGTGACAGGGGGAAAAAGTAGAAAATATAGTGATTCTAGGCAAATGCATTTTACTGGCATCAGCAACATACAGTACTGTGGAGATAGCTAGAGAGAAATCATGAAAGTTCCATCTTGTTGGAACTATGGTAAAATAAGGCCTGAAATTGCACTACGTTTAAAATTTCTATAGCAGTAGCTGTGCTTGTTGTGGCAAAAATAGCAGAGAGCCTTATGGCATCTTAACTATTAAATATTAATATAATATTGTTAAATATTATGTTTACAAACTAAATATTTGTAAACTAGAATCCATTTCATCAGCTACATGAAGTAAATGGAATACTGACTGAATATTGTTGCTCTTCCCCATCTATAAGCCTGAAGTCCATGAGTGTGTGCCTTTAACCATGGTGTGGTGAAGTCATCTCCTTCCATTTGGAATATTGAGATGCTCAGGACTGCTCAACTTTGGCCCTCCTGCAGATGTTGGCTTTCAACTCCCATAAACCCCACCTATTGGCCGCTGTGGATTCTTTCTTTCTTTCTTTCTTTCTTTCTTTCTTTCTTTCTTTCTTTCTTTCTTTCTTTCTTTCTTTCTTTCTTTAACAAACATATTTTTATACCAGGATTATGGGAGTTATAGTCTAAAAATAGCTGGAGGGCCAAAGTTGGGCAGCTCTGCATCTGTTCAAAATAGGAAACTCCAGAAGCCAAAGTACTTCATGACCATTTTGAACCAGAGCAAACTATTCCTGAAGACATTGTTACTGAATTAAGCGGTGGGACAATTTGTTTCTGTTGACAGTACATAGAACAAGAATCACACCATCTAGTGTTTCAACAGCACCTACCTAAGGGCAGACTAGCCGCTTATTTTGACACTGAGATGTAAACCTAATCAGTATACTTAATATATATATATTCTCTCCCTCATTCAGATGCTTATCCTAAAAGTGAGATTATTTACACCTGGAAAAAGGGACCACTGTATTCAGTGGAAGTACCACAAGAATCTTCCAGTCTTCTCCAGTATGATCTTATAGGACAAACAGTATCTAGTGAAACAATTAAATCCAATACTGGTAAGTCAACAGGTGCATATGGAGTGCTATTATAAGAAAATGCCATTGAAATAACTGTGTTCTTAATGTTTCAGACTTCATTCGATATATTGCACTAGACTAAAACTGCTGGAAAAGTTCCACTGATTTCCTATCGGAGATTGATTTTCAAAATTGTCCTTTTACATGCATAGGGGTTCTTTGTTTTTGTTTTTGGCAAAGCTATATATCAAAGAGGGTACTTGTCCCAACTGCTAGTCCTGCGGACAGTGATAAGAAGCTTCTCATCATTCCTTCCAATCCCAGACTCATTCTTCTTTCTGCCACATGGCAGCTAATTTTAAGCTGGAGGGAGGATGCAGAATGAAGGGAAGTGATGCATCATGGGCCAGTATGAAGCTAGCTTCTGCTACCAAGCTTCAGAGAAAGTTTGGTTATGAAGCTAAAGCAATAAAACCAAGCTTATTTGCAAGGCTTGCAGAGCAAGTGCAGCATTAGTGACTAAGAGGCTGAACCATGCATTGTAAAGTTCCCAGTTCAAATCTGCTTTTCCCCACATGGAAAGTTGCCTCAGCCCCCGCAGCTACAATAACAAAATAATAATACTTACCTTACGGGTTGCTGTAAAGATTACAGGAAGACATGTGAAGTGCTTTGAATGCTCAAAAGTGCTATACAGATGCTAAACATTATTCAGTAGACACATCTAAAAATGCAGAATGAGGTACTGAGCACAGAACTGAGCTTCCTGAGGATATCTGTTTTCATTTTTGTTTTAAGCAAGTTTCTAGCCCATGTGGCAAGGAAATTGTGCTTCAGAGTTTGTAGGCAATGCTGGCTGAAAGCCAAGAAGACCAATCAAGCTTGAATAAAATTTCTAGCACTTGTGGGCAATGCCCCAATGACTAGGAAAACCAGAATGGTAATGCAAATATATGAAATGCTTGATTTGCATTGTGTATTCAGGTTGCAGAATCCAGCTTTTCTCTGCGCTTTTAAAATATGGAGCACACACAGCCCTGCTTATTTGTTTATTTAAAACATTCCAAGATTCTCTAATACCTGGACAAAGATAATGCTAATATACTTGTTTCCTAACAGGTGAATACGTAATAATGACTGTTTATTTCCACTTACAAAGGAAGATGGGCTACTTCATGATACAGATATATACTCCCTGCATCATGACAGTCATCCTTTCTCAGGTGTCTTTCTGGATTAATAAGGAGTCTGTTCCAGCTAGAACCGTTTTTGGTATGCAGCATAATTTATTTATTTCTATTTTTATTTATTGTTCCATTTCTCTACTGCTTTTTATTAAAATAATCCCAAAACGGTTTACAACATAATTAATACAATGCACAATTAAAATACAAATTAAAAGTTCAAATATTAAATATAAAAATAATATATCTCTATATCTTCAAACATTTAAAATCCTATATAAAACAGTAACAGAGCAGCAGCAGCAGTAAAAACTGTACTCTCATCTAAAAGCTTGGGAGGAGAGCCATGTTTTTACTTGTTTTCTAAAAACAGTGATGGAGGCTGAGGAGTGGATGCCAGCTGGAAAAGCATTCCCAAGCCTGGGGGCAATGACTGAGAAGGACCTGCCCACGTGCTCGACCGCCGAGTCTCTCTCACTGTCAGCACGTGGAGCAGAGCCCCCTCCGGTGAATCTTGTCAAATGGACAGAAACCCTGTGGGAGCAGGTGGTCCTTCAGATATCCAGGGCCCAAATCATTAAGGGCTTTGAAGATCAAAATCAGCACTTTGAATTGGACCAGGACACAAACTGGTAGCCAATACAGTTCTTTCGGAATGGCTGTAATAGGATCCCAAAGGGCAGCTCTGGATAAAATCCTAGCTGTTGCATTTTGCATTAGCTTCACTTTCCAAATATTCTTCAAGAGCAGTTCCACGTAGAGCATGTTACAGTAATCTAGCCGTGATGTGACTAAGGTGTGGGTAACTGTAGCCAGATCTGCCTTTTTGAGAAAGGGACACAGCTGGTGCACTAGCTGAAGCTCTGCAAAAGCATCCCTGGCCACTGCCTCCACCTGAGCATCCAAAAGTAGAGCCGGGTCCAGCCGTACTCCCAAGCTGCATACTTGTTCCTTCAAGGGGATTGCAACCTCATCCAGAACCAGTCGAATCCCTTCATCTGGATTGGCTCTCCTACTGACCAACAACACCTCCATCCTGTCTCGATGCAATCTCACTTTATTAGCCCACATCCAGCCCAACATGGACTCTAGCCCTTGATCAAGGTCATCCACTGCCTCCCTAGGATCAGGTGATAAGGAGAGATAGAGCTGAGTGTCATTTGCATATTGCTGAGAACTCAGTTCAAGACCCCAGATGATATTTCCCAGTGGTTTCATGTAGATGTTGAATAGCATGGGGGACAAAACTGAACCCTGTGGGACCCCACAAACCTATGGTAAAGGAGCTGAGCAGTAGTCCCCCAGCACCAGCTTCTGGACCCTTCCCCCCCAAAAGGACTGAAGCCACTCCAATCCCCATATTCGAGAGGTGCTCCAGAAGGATACCATTGACCATGGTATCCTTCTGGACAGCTGAGAGGTCCAGCAAAACTAACAGGGATGCACTCCCCCATCACACTTCTGGCGTAGGTCATCCACTAGAGCGACCAAGGCAGTTTCAGCCCCATATCCAGGACAGAAGCCAGATTGAAAGGAGTCTAGATAATCCGTATCATCCAAGACCCTCTGCAGCTGAGAAACCGCATGCACTCTATTGCCTTGCTCCAAAAGGAGAGGTTAGAAACAGGTCTGTAATTGTTCACATTGGAGTGGTGAGGGCTTTTCAGGTCAAGTGAGGGCTTTTTTAGTAGTGGTCTCACCACCACCTCCTCGAGGCATAATGGTTTCCTGCCCTCCATTAATGAAGCATTGATTATAGCCTATAATCACCTCCCCATCCCCTGACTGGCAGATTTTATTAGCCATGAAGGGCAAAAGTCTAGAGTGCATGATGTTACCCACACACTGCCCAGGATCTTGTCTACAATCCTCAGGCTGCACCAACAGAAAAGAATCCAACACAATAGGACAAGATGGTACCTGAGGCATATCTGCTGGAACTTCCAAAATCCTGGAATCCAAATTGGCATGGATGCAAGCAACTTTATCTGCAAAGTGGCATGCTAACTGGTCACAATGGGCTGTAGATGGTTCCTCCCCCATTACACATGGGGATGTGTGAAGCAATAACTTTGCTACATGAAAAAGCTCTGCTGGCCTACACTGAGCAGATACAATGTTTCTTCACCATCCCCACCGCCATAGAGTAGTCGCGAAAATGGATTCTAGCCCGTCTTTGGTCAGAATTGCCACAACACTTCCTCCAGCATCATTCCAACCATCGTCCGATTGTTTCATTGCCCTAAGTTCCTCAGAAAACTAAGGAGCAGTCTTCACCAAGCTGGAGAGGGCATTTAGGAGTGACGGTGTCAATAGCCCAGGCTGTCTCCATGTTCCAAAGATTCACCAAGGCCTTGACAGAGTCACCAGTTCTAGACACTGGAACCTCCCCAAGGGCTGTCTGGAAACTGAATGGATCCATAAGCCTCTGGGGGCAGACCATTCTAATTGGTCCACCTGCAGAGGGTAGATGGAGCAAACTAAACCTCACCAGATGATTATCTTAGTTCCAAACCACATGACATCACCACCACCATCCCAATCACTTTTCATTGCTTCTGTGTTTATTTTAGGTGAATATTCGCTTCAGGTTTCCATCTACACAGGAAAAAAGGTTACTATCTCATTCATGTAGGAGAAGAATAGCAGTTCAACTCTCATTACCAGAGCAAAACCAATTTGGGGAGAATTCAGCCAAGCAAGAGTTCTGGCGACTGTTCTTTAAGTTTGAAGAACAACCAGGATTTGTTTAGAAGTTATAAAAGGATAGGAAAGCTGAGCTTAAGGCTGAAAGGTGAGAGAGACTGGAACAAACAGTCATCTCTGGAGAGACAAAATGGAGACAAATACTGGAATAACAAAGAGGGAAAGCTCCAGCACTCTTATCCATGTCCCTAACCGCCCACCGCCCACCAGAGGTCACTATGAGACATTGCAGCTGCGAGCTGATGCTGCCAGGGTCCTAGCTCCAATACTCCTTCTCATCAGCTCATGCTGCTGTCTATAAGTCCCAAATTCTCTGTCAAAGTTTTGAAATGATCCCTGGGCAACAATTTAGCACATCTGCCACCATTTGTTCACTTGTACAATGCATCAATCTTACAAGTCTCTTTTCTTGTGCATCACACATATGATATTTTGTTTCAATGTGTTTTGTTCTAAATTTAATTTTCTCCATATATGAGATCTGGATGCAGCTTTGATTATCCTTGAACATCTCAGTGAGTTTTGGTTCATCTATGCTGAAATCTGACATTAGCTTGTGCAGCCACACCACCTCTTGACATGCTTGAGTGGCAGATGAGAGAGCATCTATTGATTGCTTGCAGCTACGCCAACTGACTGCTCCACCACTATAAAAGAATACATAACCACTGGCTGGTTATGTTTGATCCTCAGCTGTTTGATCCTCAGCCTAGTCTGCATCCATATACTACTAATTTGGGTCCACTACTAGCAGGCAACTTTAATTTTAGATGGATTGTCCTTTTAAGGTACCTGTCTGGTCTCTTTACCTCAGTCCAGTCATCTTGGCTGGGTGTGCTTACTCTCCTACTCCAGATTCCAACAGATGCAGCTATATCCAGTCTTGTTATAGCTACATATAAACGTTTTCCAATCGCTATCCTGTACTCACCATTGTCTAGTAGAAGTTCACTCTCCTCCTTCTCTTTTAGGTAATGTGTTTCCATTGGTGTACTCATTTCTTTGGCCTCTGTTACCACTGCTAACTTGTCAAAGAGGCACCTTTTAACGTGATGATTCTCTTTATTTAGCAGGGGGAGAGTAACTGGCCCTGTCCACCTCCAGCGCAGTACCTCCAGTGACTGTTGCTGGTGTCTATCTTATGTTTCTTTTTAGACTGTGAGCCCTTCAGGGACAGGGGTCCATCTTATTTGTTTGTTATTTCTTTGTGTTAACCGCCCTGAGCCATTTTTGGAAGGGTGGTATAGAAAATGAATGAATGAATGAATGTAAGTACCAAATACTCTAGCAAATCATTTATTTTCTGGTTTTGGTTAAGCAAAGAGCTTCCATCCTCTTCTTTCTCTCTCTATGTGTATCCCAAGATAGTGTGAAACAGGCCCAAGTTCTTTTACTTCTATTTCACTATTCAGGTGCTTTATTATTTCAAAGTTGTCCTCTCTATTTTCATAACACATTATCAGGTCATCAACAAAAGTAAGTATATAGGTCCATCTGTTGTCTTTGAGCCTTGAGTATGGGCAAGGGACAGCCTTTCCTTGGGTAAATCCCTCATTGACTAGCAACTGGTTTAATTTGATATTCCAGGCTCTTGCAGCCTGCTTTAGTCCATAAATACTTTTTTGCAGCATAAATACAAGTTTTTCTTTACCAGGTTCTACAAATCCTGGAGGCTGCTCCATATAAATATCTTCTTTGATGTATCCATGAAGAAATGCAGTTTTCACTTCTATGTGATCCACTTGCATTGCAATGCTTAGGAGTGTCCTTACTGAAGTGTGTTTTACAATGGGAACAAATGTCTCATCATAATCTTCTCCATATATTTGCAAGAATTCCAGCAGTTTCACTTTGTAACACTGGACATCTCCTTCTGCATTTTACTTAATTTTAAAAATCCACTTTCACCCCACAGTCTTTCTTCCCTTCGGTAGCTCTGTGAGTGTCCATGTGTTATTTTTTTGCAGTGATTCCATTTCCTCTTTCGCTGCTTCCAGTTTTGTGCTTCAGTTGCAGGTAAATTATCAGTTTCTTTCCACGTGTTTGGTTCTTGAATCCTTTCTCCATTTGCAATGTAGGAAAGTTTCTTAGGCGGAACTCCTTTATTTTGTCATGTTGAACGCCACACCCTTTGTTTGTCATCAGCATCCTGTTCTGCTGAATCGCTGCCAAGTATAAAACTTACAGTGGATCTTTCCTTTTGGTCATATTGCCTTGATTCTTTCTCCAGCTACAAACTGGGCTCTAGGTTTGGCAGTTCACTAGTGGCTGGCTTTTCATTTTCACTCAAGTATGCTACATTGCATATTTTAATTTTCTGTGGAAAGATATAATATCCTATATTCTTTACATCCTATGGAATAGCCAACAAATATTCCTTCCTCAGATCTACAGTTGAGTTTGGTTCTTTTGGCTTTTAGCATATAGGTGTATGTTTTAGATCCAAACTTATATGCCTCAAAGTGGGCTTGTTGCCAAGCCATAATTCATGTGGCATTGTTCCTGTGGCCTTGGTGGCAATCTGTTTTGCAGGTAAGTAGCAGTCATCACTACCCCTCCCCCAAATTTAGTAGCCAAACCAGCATCTACAAGCATTCATCTTCTCATTTCCATATGGGAAAGGTTCTTTCTTTTGGCCACTCCATTTTTCTCTGGAGTATAAGGAAGAGTTTTTTTGGTGTTCAGTGCCCTTTAGGAATCTTATGACATCATTCCCAGTGTATTTGCCACCATTGTAAGTGTGGAGGATATGTTGCTTTCTCCCAAACTTGTTGCTTGCTCTTGCAACATATTCTTTTAGTTTTTCTAGTACTTGTCCCTTTTCACTTAATAGGCATGCATATGTGTATCTAGAATAGTCATCAATGAAAATAAGAACATATTTATTTATTCCTGATGCATAGGTCCACAAACACCACTATGAATCAGATCCAAGGGATACTGTGTTTCTCTTCCTTTGTGTGGAAGAAAAGCAGGCCGTGTTGCTTTTGATCTTATACAGCATGCACTCTTTGATTCAATGCTGCAGGGGGCTATTTTTAGACCCTTTACAAAATCCAACTTTTCAGCCTGACATATCATTTTGGCATCTCTATGGCTTAACCTTCTGTGCCACAAATTCAGGCATCCTTTGTGTGTGCATCCCTCTGCAGTTTTGGCCTTTTCAGTCACACATTCTGCTTCAAACAATCCATTCTCTTGTTAAACTGCTTTCATAAGCAGTTTCCTGTTTATGAGTAATTTTTATGAGTAACATTACTGTTACTCATTTCTGTTTATGAGTAATGAAACAGTGCCTTCCTTTAAATTTTACTTCATAGCCCCTTTCTGTACCATATTTTACAGACATCAGACTTGTTTCTAGAGTAGGCACATGCAAAGCTTCTTCAATTGTTAAACCCATGATTTCTCCTATCTCCAGTTTGCAGAGTGACTGTGCAGATCCTTTCCCTTTTGCATACCTCAGTTTTCCATCTGCCAAGTATATAGGGATTTTCCAACTCATAACTAGGTTTATAAATCTCTCTTTTTCTTTAATCAGATTGCTTATAGCACCTGAGTCAATGCAAATGCTGCATTTCTCAGACTTGGTTTCCAAATCTTTATCTGTTCTTGCAAGGTATATCCTTTGCTTATTAACTTTAGTCCCGGATTGCTTGAAAGTTCTGTACTCTGTGTTCCCAGATGATTCACTGTCTTTGCAACTTTGTTCTGCTTGCCATTTGTCTGCAAACTCTTTATTCTAGGGACACATTCTGCAAGTGTTTGGGGCTTCCACAAATAAAGCATTTCTTATTTCTATGCAAAGTTCTGAATGTATTTTCTTCACTTTCATTTTCTTGCTTATCATCCCTTCTGCACAAATCAAAGTCGTCTAGCTGGTTAATTACAAACTGTAAGTCTGCGTCTTCCTTGACTTCCAAGGCACTAGTTGCACTATCAGAGTAGTGTGGCAAACTATTCAACAGCAATCCTATTAAAACTGCATCTGGCACGAATAGTTCTTGAGCTTGCAGTTGCCTAGATATTTCTAACATTTCATTTATGTGCTTCGACAGACTTTCTCCTTCTCCAAGTCTTTTATTGCTCCATATTATTACTAGATGCACTTTGTAAACCACAGACTTCTTTGTATATAGTTCCTTCAGAGTGCCCCACATCTTCTTTGCATTTTCTTTGTTTATTAGATGCACTAAGATTGGGTCACTCACCACCAAGCAAATCATTCCTGATGCCTTTTCATCTGCTCTGTCCAATTCTTTCTGCTCCTTTCCTGCATCTGTATGATGCTGTGTGTGCAGAACACTGCCAAGTCCATGACTCTTGAGGTGCATCTCCATCTTGAAAGGCCAGAGCTCGTACTTGGGACCTTGCAACTTTTCAATCATCTGGAATCCTTGTGCTGTCCCCATTTTTAAAGCTTTTCTCTTTGCTTTGCTTTTTATTTAACTCTCTAGGCTTTTCTCTTTTATTTATTGGCTTCTGGGCCTCATAACCTTTTTGTAGGATAAGTATGGCAGTTCAATTCCCATTAGCAGAGTAAAGCCAGTTTGGGGAGAAATTGACCAAGCAAGATGTCTGGGGACAGTTCTTTAAGTTTGAAGAACAACAAGGATTTATTTAAATAAAAAGTTACAAACAAATGTGAAAAAGCCTGCAGCTTAATTTCAGCTGTAGCTCATGGCTGAAAAGAGAGAGACCAAAACAAACAGCCATCTCTGAGAGACAAAATGGAGATGAACACTGGAAGAACAAAGAAGGGAGGATTCCAGCACTTTTATCCATGATCCTACCCCCCCACCCCCAGTGGTCACTATGAGACATTGCAGCTGAGAGCTGATGCTTCTAAGGTCATAGCTCCAACAATTTAGACATACATTCCATGCATTATTACTATCATTGTTGTGCTTGGGGTGAACAAAGAGTCTGTTCTGGTGAGAACTGTGGCTGGTATTCCTGATTTTCCTCTCATGAGATTCATTCACTCACTGTGTTGTACTGCTAGTGTAGTCTGATGGAGAATAACATTTTTTAAAAAAAATTAAATAAAGGTTGACAAACAATGTGTTTTGGAGTTTTCCCCCCATTAAATAAATAAATTATTAATTGTATATATGTTTAGGATTGTTCATGAATTCATCCATGTAAAAAAGAATGTGCTGTGGTGGAAGGGAATGGAATTGTGCCCAGTGGCCTTGCCTCCACAATTCATCTGAACCTGTGTACTGTTCACAGATTCAGGCAAATGCCAGTCACCCCACCCCAATCTCTACATGAATGAATGTATGAACAGCAGGGACATAGTAAGGTTGGAGTGGGCACTGGGACTACATTGGAAAAGGGCCCCCCTGACACTGGCCACACTCCTTGATTCTGATGTGTTAGTGTCAGGGGGCATTTGCAGCTTTGGGGCACAAATAAGCTCTTTGTCAGCCTCTCCCAGCCAATTTGGACTTCAGGCTTTGGCAGTTCTAGCAGATGTGCCTCGGGTACTATCTGATCCATTTGTGTTGGATTATTTTTGGTTGGTGCAGCCTGAGGATTGTGGACAAGATCCTGGGCAATGTGTGGGCAATGTCATGCGCTCCAGGCCCTTGCCCTGCTTGATTAATAAAATCTGCCAGGCAGGGTACAGGCAGGTGGTTAGAGGCCATAATCGACTGGGTGCTTCCTTTCTCTCCCCTACTCCATGCAAGAGAGAGAGGAAGCACCCAGCTGCTAGTGCTTGAGTGATGCACTCGCTGGCTGAGAGAGGCTGACAGGCAGCAAGTTTATGTTCTGATGCCAGCATGCCCCTTGTGCTGACATCTGGAGTATGCTGATATACTAGCATCAGGGGGTGTGGCTTGCATTGAGCCACAAACATACTGCCTGTTGTGACTGGGAGTATTTGACCCACCCACCCCCACTCAGTGGTGGCTGTGCCGTTGATGAACAGGGCTTTGTAGACTACTGTAATGATCTCTATGTGGGCCGCCCCTGAAGACAGTTAAGAACTTTCAGGATTCTGCTGCTTGTTTATTAACAGGTATGTGTGGGTACAGTCATCCCTATTTTAAGACGTCTACACTGTCAGTTTCTGGGCCCAATTCAAGGTGCTGGATTTACCTTTTAAAGCCCTAAATGGTCTAGGTCCTGATTATCTCAGGGAACCCCTCCTGTGTGACCTTCCCAAATTTTAAGATAAACTAATGAATCCCTGCAATAGGTTGCATCTTATTTGGGGTGCAGATTGGACTTCATGAAAAACAGGGCTTTTTTGTGGCAGTCCTAGAGCTTGAGAATGCTCTTGCAGGTGAGATTTGTATGTATGCCTCCTGCCTGTTATTTTTGTAGAGTCAAATCAATTCATTTCTTTTGAGCATTGCCTTTCAAAAGTTGGCTTGAGATCTTTTGCTCTACCAACTAGCTTTTTTTAGCTGTATTAGTTTTTTAAAAATTATTAAATTGCTTAAATGTAATCCATTTTTGTATGATTTGTGGTTTTTCCCCCTGTACAACTTTGGGATTGATATATTGATGAAGCAGCAAAAAATATATAAAACCTAATCAATTCCTGGCTAAAAATTTGATGCTCTCTTCTGTTGAGATTTCTGGTTGACTTGACCCAATATCATATAAGGCAGCCTCTTAGACAAGGAGGCACTCCTTTAGTAGGAATCTCTTGGCACCTGATAAAGTTTTCTGCTTCTTTCTTTAATGACTTGCGTTTTGGGTGGTATACAAATATGCTAAATAAATAAAGAATAAAACTAATGTCAGGAGAACAGGTGGCCTCATGTTTGAAAGATGCTTTGCTAGAAACCCTGCTACTGGGTCCTGTACAATTGAAATATCTAATTTAGAGAGGTCCATTCCTCACAAATATTGACAAATACATGGCTGGTCAGGAAATTAAGACTGAAGGGCTACACACTTTTACCTGAAAGTAAGCCCCTTTGAACACAGGATTACTTTACACATGTATTGGACTTGGCTACATGGCTGCAATCCCAAGCATATCTACTTGGAGAGGAGTCCCATTGAATCAATGGAAGCAACTTCAAAATGGTAATAAATGAACTTGAGCTGAGGCTGGGAATGAGTTTTATTGAGCAGTGGGAATTATTCCTAGGAAATCTACTTCAGTTCTGATTGCAAGGCTGCAATTTTAAGTACACAGACTTAGGCATAAGTGTCATTGGATTTAGACTTCTCAGTAAAGATGCTTAGGGAGATCATGTTGTACAATCCAGTCTGGAGGTTACCTGCCCCGAGGCTTTGGAATGCGCTCCCTAGTGAAATAAGAGTCTCTCCATCTCTGACAGCTTTTTAAAAAGTCTTTAAAGATGCATCTATTCACCCAGGCTGTTGATTAATATTGTTTTAATGCTGTTTTAAAATATTGTTTTAAAAATTTTAAATTGTTGTAATGTTTTAAACTTTTTGTTTCTGTTTTAACTAATGTTTTACTTCCTGTTTTTATTTTGTTGTAAACTGCCCAGAGCCATAAGTTTTGGGTGGTATAAAAATATGGTAAATAAAAATAAATAAATTGCTATCCTCTGTATGCTTACCTAGAAGTACCCATTGACTTGGAAGTAAACCCTCTAGGTTTAGGATCAGGCTGTAAATCAGTTAATCGAACTGAAAGGTACATGACAGTTATACAAAAAGATGTTTGTGTGAGCATTAGTTTGCCAGTTACAAAAGGTTATGCACAGAGGCCTAACGTCTTCTTTGTTGCCCTTTTATTTTTCCAGGCATTACTACTGTCCTAACAATGACCACGTTGAGCATCAGTGCTCGCCACTCTTTGCCCAAGGTGTCTTATGCTACTGCCATGGATTGGTTCATCGCTGTGTGCTTTGCCTTTGTCTTCTCTGCACTCATTGAGTTTGCAGCTGTCAACTACTTTACCAATCTTCAGACTCAGAGAGCAATGAGGAAGGCAGCCAGGGCAGCCGCACTAGCAGCCGCACTCTCAGCAGCTACCGTACCGGCGGAGGACGAGATAGTCTCGGTAATTGCTCACATTTCTGATAATAAGCATTGTATAGGAAGAGACAGCCAAAGTAGTGAATGCCAAACAACTGAACAATATTGAAGTGATCTTAGTGTGGAAGAGATTACATAACTAATACATACCAATTCAGCAGTCGAGTAAATGGTTCCCCAAACATCTAGCAGTGAAAGTGCAGGGATTTTTAAAATGGACAGTTAAGATCTCATTCCATTTTATCAGATTATTATTTTTCAACTTTTCAGAATTTCATGCAAAAGAATACTGTAAACTATGATGGTTTCATAGGCATATTCTTGGGCACTACGAACTGTGTCACAGCCATGGAAACACTGCAGAATATTCTTCAAAGTAATGTGCATTGGCCAGATATTCTTGGATCAATGTGTGTAACTGGCATTCTATAAGTGGGTCATGTGGGAGAAAGGGGAATTACACTTTCTGTAAACTTGGCTTCTTCACAAAGGCTTGGCTGTGTTATAGGCAGCCCAGCCAAAGGGATGGAAGCTCACTGGGGCAAGGGTGCCCAGCTCATGAGTTATTCAGGTGCTTTATTTCATAGAAAGAAGAGATGTTACGCTGATGATTTCAGCTATTCCTCATAATAGAAATACAACTGAAGAATTACTTAACATCCATAGCAATATGAGAGAGCCATAGGGCCAGGTCATCCTCTCCTTGCTTCCAAAACACCTGCTGGTTCAGAGACTCATGATGGCCACATATTTTGTTTCTCACTCCCTGCAATACTTTCCCACTATTGCACCACCTCATAGCCTACTTCCTTTTATCTAGGCTAATCAGATGCAAAACAGGACAGGGCTACTGAACCTTCTGGCATCCTCTCTTCTACAGAAGTATTTCAGTAAGAGTAAGTTGACCAAATGCAGAAGAGGACAGGAGACCAAGCCTCTGGGATCTTTGTCTGTATCTAGTGAGCCTGATACATAAGTACAGGGAAACCTCATTATCCGCGTATCCGTGGTTGGGTAAAAGACACCCAACTTCAGCATACGCAGGGTGGGGGGAGGGGGGCTTGTGTATCCAGGGGTCAGAGGTGGCTAGAAATGACCACAGAGGTCATTTTTGACAGCCATTTAGTTTCCGAGAGCCACAAAATGGCTCCTTTAAAAAAAAAAGGCAAATTTTGGCTGATTTTCAGGCATTCCAGGGGCACAGCACAATGCTGAGGAGCAGCAAAGCGTGGTAAAGAGCTGCCCCCGTGTTCTCCTCCAATGTGGCTGGAAATCGGCATTTTTTCACTTTTCCCCAGCGACCAGGTACCTAACCCCCAATTCCCCATTGAAACAATGCTTCGATATTCATGGTTTCCATATCTGTGGTACAACTGCAGAACAGAACTCCCCTGAATATCGAGATTCTCCTGTACCATTTTGGAGAACTGAGCTGGGCACCAAGTATATAAAGCAGTCAGAAGGCACTGTAGAGAAAGCTCTCCAATTCTGATCATTTTTGGTACCTTTTCTGAACCTATTCAAGCTCAATGATAGCCTTTTTGAAATACATAATATTCAAAATGTGGCAATATAATTTCTTTTCCGATATCCACACGTAGAGAGGGAGGGAACCTACACTTGTTCGGTATAATAGATTGAAAAAGCCCCTGCATGTACAGCTGTGTAATGGAGGGCTTTCTCCCATGAAATCAGCAATACAGGGAAACCTCAGTATTCGTGGGTTCCGTTCCCCAACATTGCTGTGGATAAGGAAAACGCTAATACTGGATCATTGAAGTCAATGTAATCATGGGGATGAGATTCCTGGAGGTTGGGAAACCACTTTAAAAATGGGACAAAATGGGGGGGGCATGAAATAAAGTGCTCTACCATAGTCCGCAGGCCTTCATCAATCCCCCAAAGTAACAAAATCTATCTCCCCTGCAAAAAAATAAATCACAATATTTAGACTTTTTTTTTTTAACAAAATGAGCCACAAAATGGCTCCTGATTCACAAAATGGCAGCTGGAAATGACCTCTCCAATCCACGGATGTACAGATTTAACCCTTTTTTGCTGGCCTTTCCTCGCATATCCTGAGGTCGGGTGCCAATTACCCAACTGCAGATATGTGTTTGTAATGAGGTCTGCCTGTGCTGCTTTTCAGGGTGGGAAAAGTATTTGACATATACAGTAGTATTTAAAGGGGGTGGGGTTCAGACCAGAAAGACCAAAACCAAATGAATTGAGGCTGGAAATGTATGGTCCTGGTTCTGAAAATGGCCACACTTAGAATCAGTGGGTTGAAACAAAAAAGGCTAAAACATTTTGAGCTTTTAATTTCAAAAACAGATAATTAAAGGACAATGTAATATAGGATTATAAAGATACAGTATGTACGTTGTTGAAAAAATGAATAGCATTTAATTCTTCTCTGCTTTCTCTGCTTTCCCCCCTCCCATAAACTGAAACTCATGGTCACACAACAAAATTGATTAGCAGAAGACTGAGGCTAGTTTTTAATAAGTTCTTATTGATGTCATAATTAACTTTTGGAATCCACTGACTGCCAGAAGAATCTAGTGATGGTCACAGACTTAGATGGCTTAAAAAAGATTTAGACAAATTCATGGAGTGGAAGGTAGTTTTAACAAAAGTTATTAGCAAACAAAGCCTCCAGTCAGAATAAATAAATAAATAAATGAACAATAAACCCTATTTTTTAGCCACCCCATCATAAATTGTTCTCTGGGTGGCTTACAACACAGCATTAAAACACATCAAATCACAACACACACAAAACACATAAAACAATACAAAACCATTTAAAAAGTTGTTTTTTAAAAATCAATTTTAAAAAGCCTGGCTGAACAGGGTGTGACAACCAAAAAGGCCCTCTCCCTATTAGACACCTGCCTTACCTCGTTTGGCATGGGTACTTGGAGCAGGGCCTCAGAAGAAGTTCTTATGGTTCGAGTTGGGATATATGGGGCAAGGCACTCTCTCAGGTAACCTGGTCCCACATTATGTAGGGATTTAAAGGTTAAAACCAGCACTTTGAATTGGTCCCGGAAATGGACTGGGAATGAGCAGCTGATGAAGCTCTGGTGTGATATGATCAAAGTGCCCAGTCCAAGTTAATAACCTTGCAGTCCTGTTTTGTACCAACTGCAGTTTCTGGAACATTTCCAAAGGCAGCCCCAAATGCAACACATTGCAGTAATCTAAGCGAGAGGTTACTAGACATGAGTAACAGTGGCCAAGATATCTCTCTCCAGCTAAGGTCGCAGTTGGCGTATCAGCCAAAGCTGATAAAAGGTGCTCTGAACCACAGAGGCCACTTGAGTCTCTAGCAACAGTGCTGGATTGATGAACACCCCCAGACTGCAGACCTGGTCCTTCAGGGGGACTGCAACCCTATCTAGAATAGGCTGGACACCATTCGCCTAGGCAGAGGAACCACTGACCAACAGTACTTCTGTTTTGTCTGGACTGAGACTCATTCATCCTAATCCAGTCCATTACCTCATCCAGGCACCCTAATCACCGCCTCACCTGTGTCTGATGAAAAAGAGAGATACAGCTGAGTGTCATGTACATATTGATGACACCTCAGGCCAAATCTCTGGCTGACCTCTCCCAGCGGGTTCATGTAGATGTTAAACAGCATGGGGGGGGGGAATGGAACCCTGTGGAACCCCAAAGCACAACTGCCAGGATGGTGGTGATGGTTGAGTAGTACTGCCCCAGCACCACCTTTTGGAAATGGTTCTCAAAGTAGAAGCAGAACTAAGCAGTACTTCCCACACCCAACTCGGCCAGCCTATCCAAAAGGATACCATGGTCAATGGTACAGAAAGCCACTGAGAGGTCCAAGAGAATTAATAGGGTGGTCCCCTGTCTCTCTCTCTCTACATAGGGCATACCATGGCCAGCATACCATGGATGAAGGCTGTTGCCTTCACAGCCTGCTTGTGGGCTTCCTGAAAGCATCCGAGTGGCCACAGCTAGAACCAGGATGCTGGATTCAGGAGAGCCTTGGTCTGATCCAGCCAGAGGCAGTGGGAGGCGAAGCACCCTCCCAGAGAAAGAGCTCACCCCTTGGTGGGATTCTTGTATTATCTAGAGATGTGCAAATTGATTCGGGTACAAATCAATTTGTACCCAAATCTAGCTAATTCAGGTGATTTGGAGACAAAACAAATTACCCTGTGGTCCATTGGCTGGATTTGGTTACAAATCGAATCATGCCTGATTCAGTTCAAATCAATTCAAGATTCAGATCCCTCCTATTAATTCCCCCAGATTACCAGCTTTCTTTTTTTTCAAAAGCTATGCTCTAGCCCTTCTAGAAGAGGAGTTATGGAGCAAAATGTATGCTCACTATTTTTCAAGTGTTTAGACTCTTTGGTGTATAACTTTCTCTCACTGAATCGCTATGAGGATTCATTACACACCTTCATTTCTTTTATTCATTTTGATTGTCTTTTTGACAGTGCCAACTGTCAACTGCCATGTGCCAAACTATACCCCACTCCCACCCACAAGGCAGTGGGGTACTACTCAGTTTATGTTATAGGATTTTTTTTTCAAGTGTTTAGGCTCTTTGGTGTCTAATAACCTTTCCTCATAATGAATCCCTATGAGGATTCATTACACACCAAAGAGTCTAAACACCTCAAAAAATCCTAAAATATAAACTGAGTACCCTGTGAGTTGTGGGGTAGTTGGAACATGGGATGCCACTAAATCCCCACTCCCACCTGCAAAACAGTGGGGTCAAAATGAACAGAAGAAATGAAGGTGTGTAATGAAGACACCAAAGAATCTAAACACTTCAAAAATACCTTAAAAATAAACTCTGTGTGGGTGTGGGTGTGGGTGTGTTGGTGTAGTTGACACATGGCAGTTGACAGTTGGCACTGTCCAATGATAGTCAAAATGAACAAAAGAAACAAAGGTGTATAATGAATCCTCATAGGGATTCATTATGAGGAAAAGTTATTAGAACCAAAGAATCTAAACATTTCAATATTCCCCAAAATTAAAATGAGTACCCCACTGCCTTGCAGCTGTGTGTGTGTGTGGGGGGTGTAGTTGGCACATGGCAGTTGACAGTTGGCACTGTTCAATGACAGTCAAAATGAACAGAAGAAATGAAGGTGTGCTATGGATCCTCATAGGGATTCATTATGAGGAAAAATTATTATACACCAAAGAATCCAAACACTTGAAAAATAATGACTGCACATTTTGCTCCACAATTCCACTTTTACCAAGGGCTAGAGCTGAGCTTAAAAAAAAAAAAAAGAAAGCTGGGGATCCGTGGTAAGGTTAGGATATGGCAACTTCAAATCCCCATTGTTTCCTTGGGCGGAAACTAAAAAAATTCATTAAAAATCAACCAACTGTCCCACTGTCTTGAAATTTGGGTGGTAGGTGGCACCCATGGGGTGGTCCTAATCTGAATAGAATCAAAGCAAATACAAATTGAATCTGGGTTGATTTGGAGGGGGTAGATTTGGATACAAAACAAATCAGGGGTGATTTGTTTTGGACACAAATCAAATCAAAATAATTGATTTGTGCACATCCCTAGTGTTATCTTGAAGGAAAGTTACCTTTTACTTAGAGTGCTTTTCTTTATTATCATCAATCTATGAATCACAATATGTATGTTTAGGATGGGAGCATGAATGTAAAATACACCATTTCTTACACACACACACACACACACACACACACACACAGAGCAATTTATCTGTGGCCCCTAATATTTTTCCCCAAGTGCCACTTTTGGATCCAGCAAGGCTGCTCTTATGCTTTTATGTTTTTAATACTAGGATGGCTATATACCACCGGTATAGGACTTCTAAAGCTACAGTGAACACAGCTCTATAGGTGCTGCTTTCCCCATCACATTGTTCAGTGATGGGAACCTGCTGAACATTTTCATTGTCCTAAAGTGGCAGTACCCTTGTCTTGTAACTACTCTGTAACTACTCACAATTAGGGTAGTTACACAGAAGCCAAGAGAGAGGGTTAAGACAGGATTTTGCCAGGCTGTCAGTATTCACTTATGGGATATTATGAGGTCTCTCTTTGACACTTGTAATTATGAGTACAGAATCAGGACAAGGATGATGACTCTTCCAGGCAAATTAACCACAGCAAAAATATGTGATCTTGAGCGATGTGAATGTTTGTAGCCTCTCCTGGAATACATTCTCAAGATCACAAAGTGCAAATTATATTGGGCAGCAGTGATATAGGAAGATGCTGAAAGACATCATCTCACACTGCGTGGGAGAAGGCAATGGTAAATCCCTCCTGTATCTACCAAAGACAACCACAGGGCTCTGTGGGCGCCAGGAGTCGACACCGACTCGATGGCACACTTTACCTTTACTTTAGTACCCTTAAATCATTCTCTTATATCCACAACCCGTTTTCATGACTGAATTCTGGAAGCTTTGAGGAAATACCATGATACATCCTCCAGTTATGCTGCATTTTCAGTATAGAATATAGATCTTTTTGGTACATGACAATGGACTAGATGTTTGATTGTTTATATGGCATTTAGGTTTGCTGCAGGGGGAAGGGGGAAGAATAGTTACTAATAACCAGGTGCATAACAGGTTAAATGACAGATAGGGTCTCTCCCTTGCCCAACAAGATCGCCCCACAATAATCTGCTACTGTTAAGATAACACAGGCTTGGTGCTTCAAAATTAATGTTAGTGGGTGGTAGTATGAATAGTGGAATGATTCCATGGTAGAAGGAGTCAGTACATCTGGAATGGGGCAATGCTAAGCATGTATATCCCCTTCACTACCAGAGTCTCTTTCCCTTTCTGTCTACACTCCTGCTGTTAGTCCTGTGTACAAATTATTCAGTGTATAGGCTGTTGAAGTGTAGGAGGTCAGCCATGTGTTTGATGATCAAGCTGTGTAGGTTTTATTACATCTGATATTGTAGTTTAATCATATCTATCTGTTAGCTGTGGAAAAGAGGGAGATTTAGATTCTGTATTTTTGAAAATCCCACTGAGGTTGCCATCTCTTTTACAGACAGAGGCTCAGTAGCTTTAACTAATGCAGAAGGCTACCTGGAGTTGAATCTTTCTGCATTGCTCACTGCAATACCATCCTGGAAGAAAAGAAATGCTTTACCTAAATAGCTGGCCTGTCAGAGCTAAGGGTGTGCAAATTGGCTTGAGGTCGAGCCGGTTTGCCATCGAACCAGTCTGGCTTGAGGGCTCGCCCTGAAGCTGGACTGGGCCCGGTTTGTCTTGAGTTGAGCTGAACTACCCAGGCCAACTTGGGGCGGATTTGGGGGTTCTAATGTAAATAATAATACTACATTTTTTTAAAAAAAAAAAGCTCACAGCCAGGTCTGGCAGTCTCTGGGGGTGCTGCTGCGGCCATGGGGGCGGGGGACTCTGCCATTTCCCCTCCCCTCTGCCAGATTCCCCCCTGGTTTTTTCCAGCTTGGAAAAGCTCCTTTTTGGGTTGGGTTCACGCAATATGATAAATGCTGAAATCCCAGTTCCTTGAATTTGGGGGAGGCAGGAAGCTGTGTTGTCCAAACCTGGTTAAACTCTTTAGAGATGTCAGTTCTGGAACCATAAATAGAACTGATGGAGCTGACATTGGCAAGTTCAGTATGGCCAATGTCAGTTTCCACTTGCCTCCCACTGGAAGGCAGACTCCCTGTGTGAATCTGCCCTATATAAATGAGCCCTGACTCAAAATAATATGATTGATTCAAGATCAATTATTCCTTGAAGAGAACAACCTCAAAACAGTGGTGCATCAGTTGGTAACGTCCAGGCTTGACTGGTGCAATGCACTCTACATGGGGTTACCTTTGTATGTAGTTCAGAAACTTCAAAATGCGGCAGCCAGATTGGTCTCTGGGGCAACCCAGAGAGACCATATTATGCCTATATTTATTATTATTATTGATTTGATTTATATACCACCCTTCCAAAAATGGCTCAGGGCAGTTTACACAGAAAAAT
The DNA here is from genome assembly GCF_027244095.1 of Hemicordylus capensis. Taxonomy (NCBI): domain Eukaryota; kingdom Metazoa; phylum Chordata; class Lepidosauria; order Squamata; family Cordylidae; genus Hemicordylus; species Hemicordylus capensis. Next base: position 375,710,105 of record NC_069658.1, on the reverse strand, counting down.
AATAAATAAATAAGATGGCTCCCTGTCCCCAAAGGGCTCACAATCTAAAAAGAAACATAAGATAGACACCAGCAACAGTCACTGACGGTATTGTTCTGGGGGTGGATAGGGCCAGTTACTCTCCCCCTGCTAAATAAAGAGAATCACCACGTTAAAAGGTGCCTCTTTGCCATGATAGCAGGGGTTATTTAAACAGTTTCACAGGCTGCCAATGTGTTTCTGTGCAAAAATACCAAGTGCTGGCTATTACCTTTAAAGCCCTGAATGGCTTAGAGAGCATCTTCTTGATCCCCAACGCACATTAAGGTCATCTGGAGAGGTCTGTCTCCAGTTGCCACTGGTATGTCTGATGGTGACTCAGAGTTGGGCCTTCTCTGTAGCTGCTCCTGGGCTGTGAAATGCACTCCCAGCAGAAATTTATAGTTTGCGATCACTGTTGGCCTTCAAGAGAGCTGTAAATACTTTTTTGTTTGGTCTGGTCTTCCAGGGTTTTAAAATGCTTTCAAATGTTTCTGTGTTAAATGGTTTTAAGCTATTTCTAAATTTGTTTTTATTGTTCTAAGCTGATTGTTTTAAATGATTGTTAGTTTTTGTTCTGTTGTGCACCACCCAGAGCCATCTGACGGGGTGGTATAAAAACATAAGAAATAAACAGAATAAATAAGATGGAATCTAGTAGGACAAACACTGGCATGTGCTAGCTGGTGCTTGAAGAATGGCATGGACTTAGTGAGCACGGAAAAAGAAGAGTTGACATTTTAGTTAGGAATAGGCTTAGGTTTCATCACACACACACAAACCTGTATTGATTACTGTACTCTGAGAGCTAGCATTTACTGGTAAAAAGTGTTTTACAAACAATGGTTAGCCTTCCAAGTGCACTATCCAATGAAGGCATATCAAGCAGCAGGGGAAATGGCTGCCTATGACTCTGGAGATACTCAGGCTTCAGCTCTGTTGCTAGTACAATGGCATGTGCTGGGCCTAAGATGACAACTTAATCTTCACACTTTTAGTTGCAATGTCTTATATAAACCTATAAGAATAAACACACATAAAATACTTAATGTTCAGAAAATGCTATACAACTTTTTGAAAATGTCATGACATTTGAGGAGAAAGCTTGGTAGATGCAACTGAAATATCATTTGATTTGTTTGTGTTGTATTGCCTATTAGACGCACAGTATAATAGCAAATTAATGCTTCAAAAGTAAAGCATTTCAGCAGCAATGAATGGGCAGATTTGGATGGCTGTTCTAATGACTAGGGCTGGATCATATACATGTCTGTTTATGTGTGAGCCAAGAAGAACTCAGCGAGACTTTTTTCTATGCAAACAAACTGCATAAGGTTAAACTGCACATGCATTTACATTTTTTGCACCAATGTCATGATCCTAAACAAAATATTCCACAGTTTCAAAATATTCCACAGTTTCAAACAGGACAGAGGATCAAGCCAGCCTAAAAAGTGGCTTGTATCACATTCTTACAATCCAAACTTTGAACCTGAAAGAGATTTCCAGCCATGAGAAATAGTTGAAACATTCAGCTTCTGAGATTGTACCAATTCAAATTTCATGTGGTGGTGGTTCGTTTGTTTGAAAGCTCTCCCTGTGAAAAGCATGTTATGCCCTTTTTGAATAAAACATCTTTTCACTTGTAGCTCAGTTTTTATGTGGGGATGAGCTTATAGTCAGGCACCTCCTCACATGAAGTTTGAGTTTTTTATTGTTGCATTTGGTACAAGGGCAATACCACTTCAGAAATCTTATGCGTGAAGTACAGGAGGACCTCAGTATTTGAGGGGGGTAAGGTGGGGTTGTCCATTCTCAGCTAGTGCTGCAGATACTGAAATCATGAATACTGAGACATTGGGGCAATGGTAATCTGGGGGTTAGGTTCCTGGATACTTAAAAAATTGCTAAGAACAGTGCTAAAAATAGCCCCCCCAAAGTGCCCTACCATGCTCTTCAGGTCCCCCACATTCCAGCAATGCCCCCTACCAATGCCAAAATCTGGTTTGTTAAAGCAAAAAATCGCTATTTTTTGGACCTCTTTTTTTGGTCAAAATGAGCCATAAAATGGTTCCTGAAACACAAAATGGAGGCCGGAAATAACCTCTCCTGTCAATTCCAGCTGCATCAGACCTGCAGATATGCAGATTTAACCCTTTTCTGACCATTTTCCCTTGCATATCAGGTGCCTGTTGACTGAACTGTGGGTATGCGAAACCATGGACTCAACCTTTGAGTCAATGGGATTTGGGGGGTTAGGTTCCTTAAGGTTTAAAAAAAAGGGTTTAAAAAGAGGCAGAAATAAGTGAAATAAAGTACTGTATTATGTTCTCCAGCTGTCAAGTAACCCCCCAATTCTTCCATTTTTCTCATGAAAAATCATGGGGAAATCTTGTTTTTTTAAAGAAAGATTTTCCATCCTGCAAAATGCTGGCTGGAAATGAAATCGCAAGTCAATTCTGGCTACCCAGGAATAGGCATATTTTGCCTATTTTTAGCACTGCGGATGTTGGGGCTCCATTGCCCAACCGTGAGTACATGAAACTGTGGGTGGCAGGACCTCGGATAATGAGGGCCATCTGTAAAAGTGTTTACCCAAGGACATTTGATCAGAGATAAGTTCTATTCAGATCAGCAATACTTACTTCCAAAATAAATAACATTAGAATAAAGATGTTATTCCTGCAATGGTACAAACAAAAACTAACTTACAGCTTTGTACCAGGAGCACAGTCTTTTTCTTGGGAAATTCTCCTTTTCTTAATTTCAGTTATGTATGGTGCAGTTTTGCATTGGTCTTGATCCTGTATAGACCAGTGGTTCCCAAACTGGGAGGCTCCAGATGTTGCTGAACGACAGCTCCCATCATCCCCAGCCACAATAAATTGTAGCTGGGGCTGATGGGAGTTGTAGTTTAGCAGCATCTGGAGCCTCTCAGATTGGGAATCACTGCTACAGATCCATACAGGATGTTTTGTAAGGGGACCCTGTATGCATCCTGTCCCTGCCGAAAAAGCACAGTAGTGCTCGTGTAACATAGCTTTAAGGAAAATGCCAACATAACTGAGTTCCATTGTGTCAGCGGTGTGACTCTTATCCTGGATCCTGAGCCACAGGGCAAATATGATTAGAAAAGAAGTCTCCATAAACATATTCCTATCTAACTGCTTCCCTCCCAGTATACTAACCTCTGTACATTTTGTCAAATGCATAATGAGATATGATGCTCGTTTCAAGGATATCCCTTAGAAGTAGTGAAAGCCTTCATTCTCCTATGTAAAGCAGTGAAGCAGAATTCTATGGTATATGTACATATAAAAGTAGAAATTTAGTGGCCTCCCAGTCATCTCATTATTTCCTGGTACTCCCATGTTGGTTTTAAAAAAATTTTTAACCCAGAGTTTTGGAAATTGTTCTTGCCTCAGGACAGTGCTCATAATACAAAGGGGACAGAGAGAGCCCAGCTCACTATTTTTTGTGATAGTCCCCTTTAACTTCTATTTTTAGAAGGCTATGGGAAGGTATGATTTTATTTTATTCATTCTTTCATTCGATTTCTGTACCGCCCTTCCAAAAATGGCTCAGGGCAGTTTACACAGAGAAATAACAAATAAATAAGATGGATCCCTGTCCCCAAAGGGCTCACAGTCTAAAAAGAAACATAAGACAGACACCAGCAACAGTCACTGGAAGTACTGTGCTGTGGGTGGATAAGGCCGGTTACTCCTCCCCCCCCCCCCCCGCTAAATAAAGAGAATCTCCATGTTAAAAGATGCCTCTTTGCCAAGTTAGCAGGGGGTTTGACTGACAAAGCCCACTGTGGCAGTCCTAGCCTGTTTCAACTTGGGAAAATCAAGAGCCTTTCCATTGCCATTTGTAAGATGACATTAAGATTTCACTCCACATTCTCATTGTAACCAGAGATACTTACAAAATCCTCCCATTTCTGATATTGCACAGAGTTTTGTGGTTCTCAGTTACCTGAATTTTTCTTTCTTTCCCAGAATGGCAATGGCACCCATGCATCTGCAGTCTACCCAGTTGAAGAGCACTGGGATTGCAAGCCTGGGTAGGGTGGGTCATGTGAACAACCTTATTGTCTTCTTGCAACCCAAAAGACTGGATGTTTGATCCAAAAGATTCTTTACTAAGCAGTTCCAAAGTTCACTCTCCAAAGCTTGGCCATCGGATATGTTTCTAGATGAGCAGGCTCCATGTAACAAATAGGCTTAGAAGAATGTAGACGACTGGTCCAGGTAACTGCTATTCTCAACTAGTGGTTCATCTTATAACTAGATTTCTATAATTTTCCAAATTAACAGAATTGAAATAGACGCAGTTTTAATCATGTCATTGTCCCAGGAGAGCTCCCTCCACCCAGCTGGAAATAGCATTCACAGGGGTACACATGATCCAGATTGCAGTGCAGTGAGGGGTAGGAGTAGGGCTGTAACCCTACCTGCCATAGTCCTGATCCAGAGCAGTGGCCCCTTTGGAGCTAATGACATTTTTTAACCAGAGTGTGTGTGCCAGTCTGGGCCAGGACAATTACTGGGAGGGTAGAGAGCTTTAACCCTCCCCCTTATTGTAGTTCCAGTCCAGGTCACTCCTTTATCCTAGGAACAGAAAGTGGATGGGAAGCAAGCAATGATATGATTAAAGTCACATCTAGATAGCCATGAGATGCCTTAATGGAGATACTAGTAGTCAGTCATGGCACAAAATGTGCTTTAGCCCCTAAAATGGTGTCAATCTCTTACAACATTTCTTTACTTTTCCTGGTCTCTCCAAATAGGAGTGGCGTGGTTCCTTTATTAGGACCATTAAGTCACGAAGTTGTGAGCTAGCTTATGAGTTACCTGTCCTGTGTCATCATTACTCAGAGTACACAGACTTTTTAAATTCCATTTATGGGGTGATTTGTAGCTCTATATCATTGTAGGTGACTGTAGCAGAGAACACTGCCGGGAGCTACCAGTAGCTCCCAAACAGTGTTCCCTCTAACAGGGATTCCCAGGTGTTGTTGACTACAACTCTCATAACCCCCAAGCAAAAGCCATTGCAGCTGGGGATTCTGGGAGTTGTAGTCAACAACATCTGGGAATCCCTGTTAGAGGGAACACTACTCCCAAGTTACCCAATTCCTGTCCCTGCCTTAAAGTGGTGTCCAGTTGGGGTCCGAGACTGGAGAGAAAACTGTTCCCATGTTAATGTTCTGAATGGTCAGTGGATGTTTCCTTAATGGGAGCTAGGTGGGAATATCTGGAGACCTCTCTGTGCCATTAGTCTCCAGCTCTCTCTCCTTCTCCAAAATAAACCAAACCTGAGTAGTACTGCCTTTTGATCTTCTCACTGCTTGAGGAAGTGGGAATCATGCAACAATATCCATTGTATTAGAACCAGGAGTTTTCAGGAAGTGGGAATTTTGAGACAGAAATGTGGACTTGATTTTTTAAATATTTATTAAAATAATAAAACGGAATATGTTTTTCATTGGTTCAAAGGTATAGGAAACAAAACAGCTGCTTGGCCATCCTGTGAGCTTGTGAGCCTGTATAGTGAATGCTGAATGTTGTGGTTATATCTGTAGCATCTTCACAGAAGGGTAGGAAAGTAACTCTACATTCTAGAGTTAAAGTAGAGTAAAGTAAAGTAACTCTAACATTCATCTACAGCCTCTCCTATACAGGAGCTGAGTAGCTGCAGCCAGCCATAGCTGTGAAGAACCTTTAGTCAGAAATCTATGTATATATGCCCGTCCTAAATTCTTTTCAGATTTGTTTATCATAACGTTATCACTTAACCAATGAGCAGTGACAGCTGGTGCCCTAGTGGAAAAGTGAGGCACCTCTAACCCTTCATCTCTCCTCACAACAGGGTCATGAAGAAGTGTTTAATATATTCAAGAACCTGATGCATTTAGCTCTTTGCTGCAGCTGTTCATTGAGTGAGAGGAATTGTATGGGAACAAGACAGGAGTTAATTATTTGGGGAGGCTCATCCTTCCTAAGCTTCTTATGCCTGTTAACTTTGGCATCTAAAGGCAGTAATAAATGTGGGGCATGTCTATGTTAAGCTGGGAGTCTCCTTGGTGTATGGGCATGTGCATGTTAATAAGGGTTAGAATGCTGCTGTTAAGAGGGTCACTGATTCTATCATTTCATTAGTCCAATTCTTAACCATGTTAAGCCATAATACTTGCATTAAATTGACTTAGTCGTCAATTCAAAGAGACCAATTCATCTCACATTCAAGTACTTCAATATAGCTAGATGGCAGATGAGCCTGATAACGAGATGTACAGTCTTTTGTCTGTGCTTTTTAAATGGCTGATTCAAATATTATCCTCTGCCCCCTATTGAAGGCTGCCAAAAGCACTTCTCTGTGGTGGTACTGCAAGCAGGAACTATAAGGGCTATAACCCAAGGCATGAAGTCACATGACGCAACCACTTTGATGAAGCTAAGCAGGTCTAGGTCTGGTAAGGAGCTGGATAGAAAATTGTCTAGGAATCTATGTATACTACCTTGAGCTCTATTGGAAAAAAATGTGAGATATAAATGTAAAGCTATACATTAAATAATATAGGGTCTAAAACTGATTTAACTATGATGGCTCCAGTTATGTAGTAAACAAAATTGTGGTCCATACAGGGGCGTTGCAAGGTTGGACAAGATTTGAGACAAGATTTGAAGATGGATGCCCCCAGCCTCTTCCTCCTCCCTCTCCCAACCTTCTTCTCTGACTTACTCACAAGTCTCTCTCTCTCTGTGTTGTTTGCCCTCCTTTGTGTTTGGCCCTTCAACATTCCCTCATCTTAGTAGAGTAAAATGTAAAAGAATGTAAACAAAATAAAAAATAGAGCTCTGGGTGATGGACTCTCTTGGTGGAGCTCCTGTCTATTGTAGCTCCGCCACTTTGCTAGGCATCAGACAGTAGGTTTGCAGGTGGCTGTGCCTGCCTTAAAGGGGTCATCTGTTCTCATTGGGAATGGACAAGAGCTGGAATATGCTTGCTACTGTCATCATACTGTGCCCGCTCAGCCAGAGCGGCAGGCAGAGAGGTGGCTGTCGAGGTGGCCAGGAGCACTAGTGTCCTATCAAGTATTGTGAAATGAAATGCCCGGTGGAGGAGTACGAGAACCCTGATACTAGGGGCCAAGGGAGATGGCAGCTAGTCCTCAGACACTAGTGATATTGCGACTTCCTCCACCCACCCTGGCTTGATGGTTCTGCACTCCTGGTCCATATGTGAAGTGCCAACACACAGAAAAGATGTTAGTCTACACATTTGGTGTGTATATAGCCCCAAAAGAACATTTGTTCATATGCTAGTGATGTTTAATCTTTTAGCTCAAAAATACGTTCTATTCATTATCACTGTTCAGTTTTCAATTTGGACCCAACTTTTTCGCTATCTGGAGTAATTTATAGTGGCTTTCCTGTGCTCCAGAAACTTCACCAGGTCTCACATTGATTTTATTATTGCAGCAAGAGGATATTTGACTTTATATAATGTCAATGCTTGTTTATTTCTCACATCTAAGCCGCAGGAGCAGGGCATTACAAAAGGAAATGATGAAGTTATACACAAAACAATTTGCAGATTTGTTTTTTTTAAAAGGTCCTATATTTCATTTCTGGCATTTACATGGTATTATATAGTAGATATTTCTACTTACAAACTGATTTCAATCTAAGTTATGAATTGGTTGTAGCAGAATATATTAAAATAGAACAACTGTGACTAAAGTACATCGAAGGAATATCATCACTCTTTTTTGAATAGCTACAAAAACTGCTTGTGTGTGTGACAGTCGCAACCACATTTAAATTGCTGGATTTATTCTTTGATTCTGGATTGACACTTGAATAAGTAAAGTAAAATCTGATTCAAATTATTGAAATGAATATGACATTAAAACAACCAACACAGGGAAAGCAAACCAAACAAGCAATGCATGAGGCATTATCCATAATATCTGTAAATTTTCATACGTTGCTTTCAAGAGACTGCAGTGGCAGTAGAAAGCCTTCTTGCCTTTAAATAAAGGCAGAAAAGTTTTTTACCTGCCAAAATCCTATATAGCGGAGCCATATTTTCCTACACAGAGGTTCAACTGTACAACTCCTTTCCCAGATTTTGAAAGGGATAATGGGTAGCAGAACAAATGTATGTAGGCTGTCCTTTGATTAACTTAGATTGGAGATCTGAAGAAGAGTGCAATTGTGATATAGGTATGGATAGAAACACCATCCAGTGCAATCCTATGCATATCCTTGGAAACAAGTCCTGTTTGAATACAATGGGACTTACCGCTAATGCCTTCACATGACTGATGCAAAGTCCAGTTCCCAGTGAAAGCTTTGTTTCTTGTGGGTTTGTTGTGTAAACCTGCCTGCATCTGTTTCCCAAAACATCCACCCAATCTCTAACAATTTCTAACTATCATTTGAAACTGGGTGGAGAACGTTGGGTGAAAGACTTGGGAACAGAGTTCAGTGGGTTTTTACAACACACCCACTAGGAGTGTATATTCCCCGGGAACAGGAGGTTCCTGGGAATCAGGCTTCATGCCAGTCATTTGAAGTTGTCCAAAGTGTGTATAGAATTGCTGCATAATTTGTTTTAAAACTGAGCAGAATTGTATTGTTGGCCATGATTTTTGAGTCATTAACCTTCTACTGGAAACAGAAATGACTGTCTTTCTCTTAGATTTTTTGTGGCCTTTCCCATATTTTCTGTGGCATCTAGCTTACAGTGGAAGTATTGAGCATTTATTCATTGGAAAGATGCCACATGAGTACATCTTGCCAATGAAAAAAAAGATTTTCTTTATTAAACTTACACTTATGCAGATCATTCCAAGTTATTCAATGCACTTCACTCGCATGATCTCAGTCTTGCAACAACTGCCTTGTAAGGCCAGCTACCAATATTATCCTCTTATGAAAGATATGTTCAAACAGTGTTTTGGAATTGGTGTAGAGAGGGGTGATTCAGATGAATGCTCTTCTAACACAATTAAGAATGCCTCGACTGTGTGTTGGGATGTCCTGCAGTGACGTCAGGATGGGCACGCTTGGGGCACATCCCTGTCCTCATCACGCATGCCAGTGAACTGAAGCAGCCTTAGGATGTTTATGGCATATTTAAAAACAATATAAACCAGAAACAATAAAGCTATTTTATAAATACAGAGACAGAATTAAAATGTCATTAGAAACTTGATAGACAATTACAGAAGGCCGTAAAAAGTCATGCAACAGATTTTACTCTTGTTCCTCAAAGGCACACTAAATAAAGCAGTTTTCAGTTGCCGATTGCCTCCCACAAGGGAGGCGAGGGAATGGATTTCCCAAAGGAGGGGATTTCCTGGGGGCAACCACAGAGGCAGTGGGGTGAGGCAACAGTTGAGCCCCTAGAGGTGTTGGCACATGGAGCACAGCAACACACACACACACACACCGTAGATCTTGTTGGGTACAGAGGAATAAGAAACTCTTTGGAATAAGCAGCCCTTAAGATACCTGGGTTGCAAGTCATTTAAAAGCTTTAAGAATTATCTTGTTATGAGCCCCAACCAGTTTGATAAAGAGGGAGATACTCTCTCTGAATGTTAAGGCTATTCAGTGAAAATGGCTAGCAGTAGGCTTAGGACAAACACAGGGCATGCTGCTATGTGCAACACGTAACTCGTACGAAATGCATTTCCACAAGATATCAAAAAGGCCACTAGCACAGATGGCTTTGAGACAGGATTTCATAGAGGACAATTTGATCAATGATTATTAGCTCTGACAGCTGAAAACAGAACCCCCATGTACAGAGACAGTATACATCTGATTACCAAGTGCTAGAAACAGTCATGATCAGATGGCTATCTCTACCATGCCCTGCTTATGAGCTTCCATAGTAGCTTTCTGACCACTGCTAAAATGAGTGCTGGATTAGACTATCTTTTGATCAAGGCTGCTCTTATAATTGTATAAATTCCATAGAAGTCATGTTTATAGTTAACATATGTGATTTTGATATAGGTAGTGACTTCATTTTAATTGAATAGGGCTAGTATAAACTTGGATATCCGAATTCATGAAATGTCCAGAATAGGATTATAGTATCAACTGGGAAAGTATAAAGGTTCATGTTCTGAGGCCTTGAAACTCCATAACTATAACTGTGTATGATCTAGTGTTGACTATCTTAGTTCATTTAGACTGGTAGCTGAGACCTGCCAACTCTTGCTGACTCTTGCTTGATACGTCGGCAACGTAGTGGTTTCCTTGTTTTTTTAGCAGGGAGAGAGCTTTTCAACCCCAGCACAGCATTCCTTCAGTGGCTGTTGCTGGTTTCTACCTTGTGTTTCTTTTTAGACTGGGAGCCAGTGTTCCCTCAAAGGTGTGCACATGTGTGTGCACTCACAAGTTTTAAAATGTCCACTCACCTAATTCTAGATCCCACTCAGATTGAATCAGGAAGGCCCCATTCTGAATGCGTGTGCGCACATACTGCTTTGATACTGCTGCCCAGAACAAAACTCATTCCGCACACAGATGAAAAGAAATAAAATAGAGAGAACACTGCTGGGAGCCCTATGGAGACAGGGAACCATTTTCTTCCTATTGCTCTTTTTGTATTTAAATGGCTTTGAGAACTTTTTGTTGTTGAAAAGCATTATATTATTATTATTATTTTTATTTATTTATTTATTTATTTATTTCTTGTTTACACAGTCAGACAGGTGCCATTGACTGGCCCACTCCATCCAGACATCGAGTCCCCCGCAAGGACCTAGGATGGCCGAATCCCGCTGTCAGTGTTGTTGTTGTTATAGATGTTGTCGCAGAATATAGGCTGTTCCCAGTAAAGCTGCTTTTTGTAATTGGCTGAGGGTGATTTCTGTGGCCCCTATGGTGTTGAGGTGCTCTTCAAGGTCTTTTGGAACTGCACCCAGGGCGCCAATTACCACTGGGATTATTTCGGTCTTTTTCTGCCACAGCCTTTCAATTTCAATTTGTAGATCTTTGTATTTGGTGATTTTTTCTATTTCTTTTTCTTCTATTCTGCTATCCCCTGGTATTGCTACATTGATTATTTTAATTGTTTTTCTTTCTTCTCGACCAGAGTTATATCTGGTGTATTGTGTGGCAGATGTTTGTCTGTTTGTAGTCGGAAGTCCCATAATATTTTTACATCTTCATTTTCTTCAACTTTTTCAATTTTATGGTCCCACCAGTTCTTGGCTACAGGTAGCTTGTATTTATTATTTCTTGTTCACAGAGTCAGTCAGGTGTTATTGACTGGTTTGTTTTATCCAGACATCGAGTCCTTCCCAAGGACCTGAGATGGCTGAATTTTATTATCAGTATCATTGTTGTTATTTTTATAGATATCATAGCCAAAGATTGGTGGGACCATAAAACTGAAAAAGTTGTAGAAAATGAAGATGCAAAAATATTATGGGATTTCCAACTACAAACAGACAAACATCTGCCACACAATACACCAGATATAACTATAGTTGAGAAGAAAGAAAAATAAGTTAAAATAGTCAACATAGCAACACCAGGTGATAGCAGAATAGAAGAAAAAGAAATAGAAAAAAATAACAAAATATAAAGATCTACAAATTGAAATTGAAAGGCTGTGGCAGAAAAAGACCAAAGTAATCCCAGTGGAAATTGGCACCCTCGGTGCAATTCCAGAACAACTTGAAGATCACCTCAACACCATAGGGGCCACAGAAATCACCATCAGCCAATTACAAAAAGCAACTTTACTGCAGACAGCCTATATTCTGCGATGATATCTATAATAACAGCAAAAACATTGATAATAAAATTCAGCCGTTGCAGGTCCTTGGGAAGGACTCGATGTCTGGATTAAAAAAACCAGTCATTAAACACCTGTCTGACGGTGTAATCAAGAAATAATAATAATAATGCTATTTACCTGATGTTTACCCAATGTCTACCCAATGTTATTAACTGGATTTGGTACTTTAATTATTGGGTCTAGCATTATCATCATCATTATCAATATCATTATCAATAATAATAATTTACAATAATTTATAATAGTGTATAATGATATTTGACTTTCTGGTTAAAATATTTTTAGGCTTGGGAATGACGTCTTCTCTCATAAATCCCCTATTACAATTCTTAGTTAATGCATTAGGCAGGTAAAAAAAAGGGAGACAGGACACCTAATACTGAAGCTGCATGTCATATTCAGCAGTCATACTAGTTTCTGCATTTTAATTGAATAAAGAGGTGCCTTCTTAAAGTGGTGATTCTCTTATATTTAGCAGGGGGCAAGGAACTGGCCCTATCCAGCTGCAGCACAGCATCCCTCCAGTGGCTGCTGCTGGTGTCTATCTTACGTTTCTTTTTAGACTGAGCCCTTTTGGGACACGGAGCCATATTTATTTGTTTGTTTTTCTGTGTAAACCTCTTTGAGAACTTCTGTTGAAAAGTAGTATAGTAGTTGTAGTAGTAGCAGTAGCAGTAATATTACACTTTTAAATTATGAAACTGATCCAACCAGCCACATTAATATCAGTGTATGGGATGGTTGTTTGTAGAAGCTGGAAATAATTTACAAATGCATTCATATATCAAGTTAGGTCTATGCTGGTCATGGGCCTGCAACCAGACTAGTGTTACACTAGTGCAGTGTGAGAAGTTACACACCTCTAGGCACTTTGCAGTGCTTTGTGATGTTCCACAATTGCTTGTGGATTGCTTTCTGCAAGACATATATACAGCTATGCAACCTATTCTGCAATGCATTCTGCAACCTGTTGTGCAGAATGATTTGCAGCATATTTTGTGACGTCAGCATCTTCTGCTAGTGCAATAACTAGTCTGGGAAGAGGTGTTTCTTGCTTTGCACATCTTTGCATGATGTCTTCACACAAGTACAACAGCATTACACTAGTGTAACACTAATCTGGATGTAGGCCACTGTTCCTTATTTCTGTGTGGTGAAGAGAGTTGTTCTTTCTGTAAACCCTGTTGAATACAAAGCTTTAAGAGATGGCAGCCCAATCATATTTTTCATAAATTTTAGAGAAACTCAAGAACCCTCATAGGAACTCTGTTGGCAATCTAGGGCAGTTATGCCTAAAGCCTCTTCCAGTGATGTATGCTCCTCCTCCTTTTCCTTTCTGCATGCATATTGAACATTGACAGTAATCTAATTTCCACTACAATAGAATTAGAGCAGCAAACACCTATACTGTGAACCTAATAAATTAGAAGGGAAATGAGAGGTCCATTTCCTGACTGTTGAATAGATGTTACTGCAATTGATTTATTTTTCTGTCACCATAGTTGTAGCAAATGCACATAATTCCAAGATGTGAGGGAAGCAGAAATACGAATAAATAGATATTTGTTAGTTTAAGCTTTTATGGTATCCAGAAATATAGCAAGGTACTCATTTTATGTTATTGCTGTATAACTACAAGTTGTGCTGATAGCAAGATCAAATATCCACAGTACAAAGCAGAGACAGTTTGGAGATCATTTAATATGAATGTTCCTTGAAAATGAAGGAACAAATGTATCAATGTAGGTATAAATTGTCTCTTTAAACTACAGTGCGAGTAAATAATACAAAAATATGACGAGATGTGTCAGCAGAATGCTATGCAGTAAAGAATAATAGCTGAATTTTAAGGCCTTGCACTCTGAAAGACTTTAGAAATGTATTCACATTTATAGCCCACTTGGGGGAAAGTAATAGCCGATTAAGAGCAAAATATAAAATTGTGTAGAAATGGAAGTTAAGCACAATTAACAGCTGAAAACAAGACTATACCCCAGTCCTCTGCGAGTGTTACCTTTTTATGATCCAAGACATTTTGCTGCCTGAGATGACGTATAATATGCGGCTCCCTCATCTGTGGGCGGGCACTCAGCATTGTCAGGCCATGCTGTTGAGACAGCAATGGTGAGTACTCTGACATTGCTAGTATGGCAGTGGCAGTATGGCAGTGGTAGCAGGGGTGTTCCTGACTCACGTCCGGGCTGGGGTGGCCCAAGGCCCTGCAGCACCAGAGGCAAGGCACCAAATGTTGCCTTGCCTCCTGATCCTGAAGAGGGCTAGCTCCCTTTCAAAATGGACCTTTGCAAGCTTTGGAAGTGGTGCAGGGGGTGGGGAGGCGGGAAGGTGGTCAGCAGCCTCCTCCTCCCTCCTCATGCTTCTTGCCCACTTGCAGGGAATGTGAGCAGAGGTGCTCCTTGCAGAGCTCGCAAGGGTCAGGTTGCTGCTCTGATGGAGGCAGCAGGGGGCATTTCACCTCCTTGCTGGTGCCCCACTAATTTGCAGCCTGAGGTGACTGCCTCACTTGGCTTCATGAAAGGGCCACTCCTGCATCGGGGCGGGGTGGTGGTGGGGGAGGGGAAAGAAGAGGTGTGCCCAGAGGGACAAGGAGGAGGGGGAAATGAACAGCATGCCTGTGTGGGATTAAGATGAGTGGTGGCCATGGGCATCATGGATACCCAGGGGAAGGCACCTGTGGTGGCGAGAGGGCTGGAGCTCCCTGTCTCTTGTGTCCCTCCTCATGCCCACATGTGAGGTGATGGCCTTACCCCACCTCATGAGAGGGCCACCCCCAACATTACCCCTCACTTCCAAAAGCCAGAGCAATTGCCACTGAATAAGCCACTAATTGGGGTACAGGCAATAGTACACATTTGTATTTTGATTACATCCTGGCACCATGCAGGGGACGTACTGTGGACACCAGTTGCATCCCCTGTCAGGAACATGTGGTCAAAATTGTGAATATGTCTCTGTTATATATTGCCCATGTGAACACCATGGGTATACCAAGGCATACCCACTATTTAAGCAGCCTCAACCTAATGGTGCAGCAGGGAAATGACTTGACTATCAAGCCAGAGGGTGCTGGTTTGAATCCTCACTGGTGTGTTTCCCAGACTATGGGAAGCACCTATATCGGGCAGCAGCAATTTAGGAAGATGCTGAAAGGCATCATCTACTGCGTGGGAGATGGCAATGGTAAACCTCTCTTGTATTCTACCAAAGACAACCACAGGGCTCTGTGATCACCAGGAGTTGACACCAACTCCACAGCACACATAAAATGATAAAAGTACTCACGAGATCCCCTTTCATCCTGTAGAAAAAATTTTTCACTAAGAAACAAGTCATAGATTGCCATTATTAGAGGCAATAGAGGTTAGAGGCTTGTCCACTGCACTGATAGTATCTGTGTGTAGGAACCATGTGAAATGGGAGGATTATGTGGTTACTGCTCACATCAGCACCACTGGCCATCAGAGAGGGGTGATGCTGACAGGGCAGGTAATCATATCCTCTGCTCACTCCATATGGATCTTGGACACAGATATTATTTATTTAGCAATCCATTGCCTTCAGCATGCAAGCCACCTTGTTGAGGGCAGGGTGCTGTCACGGGAATGGGGTGCTGTCAAAGACAGGCAACTCAGAAGATGTCTAGTAGAAGTAATCATATGCGGTGTGGGGGAAAGTTCTGATTATGTCATAATAGAAACATATCACTCACTTGAGCAGTCCTCTACATCTAAAGTTTCTCCAAACCTTGTATGAAACACACAATTAATCATCTGAAGTCATTAATGGCTTATTTACTGTAAACCTCCCAGAGATGTAAGTTTTGGGCAGTATAAAAATATGTTAAATAAATAAAATAAAAATTATTTGGCTTTCCGTCTCAGCCTTTGGAGAGGCATTCTTATCTATAAGAAGGAAAGCATCAAGATTGTCAAGGAGAAGGAAGGCATAGACATAGAACAACAATACATCCTGTTCCACTAATTTCAAGTAAACTATTAGCTTAAACCTAAAGGATCACACCTGTGATATGGTCAAAAGCAGCAAGGTATCATATCTTTGGAAGATATCTAAGTCTTCAGGCCAGGTCTTTTGTATATTTTCTCTCTCAAATTGTAGTGCCAGCTATAGGTGCTAAATAGCTAGTTCATAATGCAGTGACCCAGTTGTTAACTGGGACTAGCCACAGGGGAGATATTATCATTTAAAAAACCAAACCAAACCCTGTATTGGCTCTTAGTTAGTTTCCAAGCACAATTCAAGGTGCTGGTGGTGTGTATATATGTATGTATGTGTGGTTCTAAGTGCCTCTTTTTCAGAGGTCTGGTTGATGGCAACAAGGTGCAGAACATTCTTGAGCATGGCAGCCTCCCTTTGGACTATGCTCCCATTAGAAACTGATCTGTCATATTCTTCGCTAGATTTTGGAATGCCTGCAAAGACCTTTTTCTGATGGCATATGGCTGAGCAAGGATTAGTGCATTTGACTATTTATGCTACTATTGCTTATGGGATTTGGGGGGCTTGTTTTTTTGCTTCTTGATTTTTAAAATTGTTGTTCAATTATGTATTTTAATTTTAGCCATCTTGGGCCTACTTTCGCAGCCAATACCATTCTTACCTTAAGTTAAAGTTCTCAAAGTAGCATCCTTATCCATTCAACCCTGAATCTTACTGCATGTGCTCAAGCCTTTAGTACAGCCAGTTAAGCTGTGTACATGTGTGTGTGCGCAGCATGGCAGTTCAAAGTTGTTTCAAACCAATGCATTTCCTTATGTGAAGTGAATGGTCAGCTGCACTGACAATGCCACCAGCACACATATGCTTCTCAAGAGACCAGGTTCGCATTCATTTGAATAGGAGAGGATTTAAAAACTACAAGAGGTTGTTGTGAAAAGAAAATTATTCCTTGAGTATATTTGTAGATGCCAATATTTTCTTGGATAAACATAGCTATTCACAAGGAGTGTACTCAACATGCCATACAGAGTCATAGGTTGCTGTCAGACTTGTAACAGTATTGAAAGCTTTCTCTTCTCTTCTCTTCTCTTCTCTTCTCTTCTCTTCTCTTCTCTTCTCTTCTCTTCTCCTTTTCTGGCTTGTATCAGTTAAAGTAACTGAACTTGGGCATAGCATCATCCCTTGAAACCAGCCTAGCTCCTAGGAATACCAAGATATGATTATCTCATTATTGTTTGCTGGGATTAATCATTGTATCAGACTGTACATTTAATATAACACAACAATCCAAAGTTAACTGTTTGGGTCAGTGGGTGGCTTCCCTTGCTTGAAAAAAGGTACAGGGTTTTCTTGCTCTAGCCAGCTGCAGCAAATCTGGTTAAAGCAACCCGAAGTGCAGAAGCAACCACACTGGTTTTCTAATTGGCTAGTATCAAGTTCTTTTTCTGCTCTTCTGCTTGTCCTGCCCTGCTTTTTATCTGACATCCAGACTAATAGTGCTCTAGCACTACATAAAGGGGGAGATATCTTCCCTCGTCTCTGACCCCCCAGGGACATATATTTAAGAGGCAGCGTGGGCTTCAGTGGGGAAGGGAGATTGGTAAGAATTGCCCCTCTCTTGTTGTGCCAGTGCAACATTAGGCTGGATGTCAACCCCTGTTTATATCACAATGCTCATCACCTTGCATGTGGCAGGCAGCCCAATCAACACTCAGACTTTAGATTCATCTCATACCCACTGTTTTTCAGCAAGCACCATTTTAATCATCTAGGCAAGAGCTTTGTTCATTGGCCAAGAGCTGGCATGCGATGAAGTTTTCACCTAAAGGTATTTCCTGCTGTTGAAAATGGAGTCTCCTGTCATCTCTTTATAATCTGCCAGGTTTTATGAGAGGAATGAGGGAATTCAATTTGGAAAAAGGCTGACATCTATTCTTTTTGCCTGGTTTTGCTGGAAGGTGAAAGAGCTGCTTTTGGCCAAAGCGTTCTTGTTTTATCTTGCCATATCCCCATGTAATGATAAGCAGAACTGGAAGAAGAAACGCAAAAGGCTGGAACTGTTTTGAAATCCTGGAACTATCTGTGTGACATGGTGATATAATTGGGAAGAGGTGCAACTCTGTTAGCATGTGACAGGGGCAAGGTTTCTAATAATAGAATAGCATAAAAGGCAGGCCACAGCATATCCATTCCTTTTGTAAAGTAAGGCACCCCAAGCAAAATCTGATAGTGACGGTGAGTGAAAGCTGTGGCTCAAGCTCATAGACTCTGGATGTTTATAGAGCAGGATTATTATGATGATTAGTGCAAGTGGACATGGATAACCCTCTTTCTGCTTCTGTGACACATCTGTGGATGATCTCCCCTTTAAATCTGTCTTCAGCTTGCTGTGTAAGAGGAAAAATACAAAATCAGACATCTGTGTTCCTGATAGGCAGAGTCCCATTGTCTATACAGATAGCCTTTGGAACCATCTGCAGAGCATTTTCCCTGTCAGTTATTTGGGTTAATGTGAGTGGCAGCAGCATGAAGATTCAAGAAATTGACATTTTAGAATGGGGAGAGAGAATAGGGGGTGGGGGTAGGGAGTGAAAGAATTAGTTGGTCTACAGAAAAGTAGGTCACTAAAAGATCGCCTCATTCTAAAAATCAAATTTGATGGGACATCACACCGTTACAACCACACTGGTGATTCTGTGTTGCCCAGTAACCCCAAATTCAGTCTTTTTAAAAAGAAGTCTGTGGTTCTCTAAGTGTGAAGAAAGCCTTGATTAGGGTGCTGCCAAATTGTACTTGTAAGGAGAAATAGGAAGTCCTCCCAAACCCTTTCCACAGCTTTCTTATGTGTGTTTCATTGGTTCTAGGATATGAAGGTTGCTTGAGTTCTGGGTCCCTTCATTTATTATGTTTTCGTGGGGCAACTCTCGGAGCATTTTACTTATTTAGCTCTGTTCTGATAACATATGAAGTGCGCAGCGGGGAAATGACTTGACTACCAAGCCAGAGGTTGCTAGTTTGAATCCCCACTGGTATCTTTCCCAGACTATTGGAAACACCTATATCAGGCAGCAGCAATATAGGAAGATGTGGAAAGGCATCATCTCATACTGCACGGGAGGAGGCAATGGTAAATCCCTCCTGTATTCTACCAAAGACATCCACAGGGCTCTGGTCGCCAGGAGTCAACACCGACTCGATGGCACACTTTACCTTTAGGCAGGTGCAGTCATGTATGTCCTACAGGCATGTTGTACCCGATATGCACAATGTCGGGCACTTCCGCCAAGACAGTAGGGACTCTGGACAGTTGAAACTCTGACTAAAATTCCACCTGTCCTGGTGGAATTTTATTGGACTTCCAGCATTCCTGTCAGAACTCCTCCCACTGTCCTGTCCCTTTCCCCTAGCCTTTCTCTGTCTCCATCCACCTTCTCTCTGCCATCCTCCTTTACCTGAGACTCTGGGGGGGCCAGGGACAGCAGGTGTGATGTCTTCTTCGCTCCCATGGAACACTGCAATCAGCTTAGCTGTGTGGCACTTTCCCCTTGCTGTGGCTTATGCTCAAAACAGACATTCACCGCCCTCCCCTGCTAAAGCTCTTTAGGATCCTGACACAGTGCATTGTGGGGTGTGTAGTTCTTTTAATGGATGCAGTGATGCACTGTGGGGTGTGTAGTGCATGCATTGTGTTGAGCTCCTGTGCTCCATAGTAGCAAAGAAGATAACGTGCCTGCTGTCTCTGGCCCCCTCAGTTTCCCAAGTAAGGGAAGGTGAAGGTGGAGAAAGGCAGGGAAATGGTGGGTGAAGGGAGGGAGACAGGTAGTGAAGGAGGGGAAGGCTCTGAAAAAAATATTAGGTCCAATCTGATCTGACCCTGGCAGTTTGGGCAGGGCATGTCAGGTCTTGCAAATATTTTCCTGTCTGGTTGGGTCAGATTGGGTTGGATCCAGTCTTCCCTCTAACAGGGATTCTCAGATGTTGTTGACTACAACTCCCATAATCCCCAGCCAAAGGCCATGGCAGCTGGGGATGCTGGGAGTTGTAGTGAACAACATCTCAAAATCCCTGTTAGAAGGAACAGTGGTTGGATCTGACATTTTTTATGGTGCACAGGTCTAATATCTAAGATGAGTGAGTATTTGCATTGGGAGAGGAAAAAGATCACAGCAGCACACCTTGTGCCTGATCTTTGCACAGTCAGTAGACAGAAGCCTTGTTCAGCCTTCAAAAGCATGTAGGCTCAAAGCATGGAGTGGGGAGCAGAATCCTCCTTTGCCAATTCATTCATTCATTCATTCATTCATTCGATTTCTATACCGCCCTTCCAAAAATGGCTCAGGGCGGTTTACACAGAGAAAAATAATAAATAAATAAAATGGATCCCTGTCACCAAAGGGCTCACAATCTAAAAAGAAACATCAGACAGACACCAGCAACAGTCACTGGAGGTACTGTGCTGGGGATGAATAGGACCAGTTACTCTCCCTCTGCTGCTAAACAAAGAGAATCACCACGTTAAAAGGTGCCTCTTCACTAAGTTAGCAATTCAATGGGAGATCTGAATAGAACCAGCTGGGCACCCTGAGTTTTGTAGGTTTCCCAGTTGTTTGTGCAGAGTCTACATGTGTACAGAGTACGTGTGTAGATCTACTGAAGACACATAGGTTGGGGGTGGCAGCTTCAGTTATGAACATGCTCTCTTCCCACCCACCACCACGCCCATTTAAGTCCACTCACTCGGGATACTTGTCTGAACAGGAGTCTAGTGGACATACTTTCAGTTCCTTTACTTTTTGATTGCTATTTTAGTTGAATAGTTATGATCTGCCTTCATTGTACTTTGTCTGTTCCAAGGCCTGGAAACAGCACTGGCAACTGGGCTGCCTATTATTATTTGGTTACCTTTGGGTAATTACAGACTTTTTTCTTTTCTTTTACTGACTGAAGGAGGCTTACTAGGATGGAGTTACAGAAATCTTGCTTTAAGGTATAGGTATATGTGAAAACATATATTGAGCATACTATTATTATAGATGTATGCAGCATTCACTTTGTATATGAAACATTTGCAGGGCTGGCCCACTAATCAAGTGAGGCAAGGGAGCCATTTCAGGTGAGGCAGGGAACACCCAACACCTGTCTCTACCAGCTGCCTCACTGGCCACTCTGTCCTGCCCCGCCCCTACCTGGCAGTGGTGCAATACCACTGCTCCTGCTTCTTTTTCCTGCTTGTGCTGCCCTGCTTCTTCAAATAGAATGGCAAGAAGTATGGAATAAAATGGTGGACTCTCTAGCCCACCACTTTATTTATGTATTTAACATATTTGTATGCCACCCACTACCGAAGTCTCTAGGCCGTTTACAGCAATAAAACTAATACAGCCACTTTGCTCCTCGGCACTGCCTGCTTCACCTCCCACCCTCTGTCTCTTGAGAAGGCAAGGCAGGTGAGTGGGAGGTGGAGGAGCAGGAGTTGCAGCAGCTCCCACTGCTATCACCACCAGCAAAGGGGAAATGGGAAGGAATCGATGTGCAATGTGCTCTGTGGGTGTGCAGGGAGAGAATGAGTGCTCAGCAACTCTGCGAGTATGTGTGTGGGAGATTGGGGGGAAAACACTGGCATTCAGCATGCTCTGGGTACTGCAGATGCTGCTGCTGATCACATTGCCCTTGGTGCAAGAGAGGGGGATCTTTACATACTAGGAACTTACAGATAACAAATTATCTAAACAGCTATTACCATACTGCATAATCGTAAAATAAAAAGATGCAGCGATACATATGTCGTGCAGTCTTATGTATGTTTAATTAGAAGTAAGTCCCCCTTATTCCTGAGCAATATCCAGGAAAGTGCAGATGGGATTGTAGGCTGAATATTTCAGGACAGGCTCATCTCCCCATAACCCTGAAAACCTTTAAGGATATCCCTAATTATAAATATATAAAGCCAGTGATGCTAATATAAAGCACGCTGCTTAGTGCATTTGCCAAAATGCTCTACATTTAGCAGGATGAAACATAATGTCCTAAAGGCTCAATGCTATAACTGCATCACAGATACTAGATCACATGTAAGGAACAGCAGCAAAGATGAGCTTTAAAGTCATTGCAATATTCTTTCAGGCCAATTCAAGTGACCACATAACCACCTAATCACTTGGCGATAATATCATCATATGCAAGGTTTCCCCTCTTCTCCAACTATGACTGATGTCAGTATAGACCATCATAGGGTGCACCATCACATGATGAAAGGAAGCACTGTATGAGTAATATGGGCAATTGAATATGTCTTCAACCATAGCTCTCAAAGTGGAGGTAAGCTTCCCTACAGAGATGTGGGCAATTGCTAAAAGAAAAAAGAAAAAAGCAAGAGATCTGACCTGACTAGGTCCATATTTTCTCTTCTAAACAGATGCTTTTGTGCCCTTTGTTTTGGTTACTGTAAAGTAAAGTGTGCTGTTGAGTCGATGTGGCGACCACAGAGCCTTGACATCCCACGCCAGGTCCTGGGTGGCACTCAGAATTAAGTCCAAGGTCGCCTTCTCTCTGGTTGGTTCCAAGACCAACTGTTCTAGGGCACAGTCATTCAGCGTACGTAGAAATCTGATCTCTTTGTCATTATCTGACTATGAATTTACCCAGTCTGTGTGGGTAATTGAAGTCAATCATAATTATTGCCCTGCCTCTCCTTGACATCTCCCTGATTTCCTTCTACAACTCCCAGTCAATGTCAGCATTTTGATCCAGAGGACAATAGCACGTCCCCAGTAGAACATTTCCTTTCAGGCCTTGTATTGTCACCCAAAAGGTTTCTGTGGAGGACTCCAGTCCTCCTAGGTTTTCTGGCTTGTTAGGTTCTATCCCTTCTTTAACATACAGTGCTACTCCACCTCCAAGGCGCCCCTCCCTATCCTTTCTATGGAGTTTATACCAAGGGATAACAATGTCCCAGTAGTTTTCACTGTTCCACCATGGTTTTTTAATGCCCACTATATCTATTTCTTGGTTAGCAACCAAGCACTCCAGCTCACCCATCTTGGCTCAGAGGCTTCTGGCATTGGCATTAAGCACCTATACGCCGACTCTCTTACCGGATGCACACTATCTTTCTTTTGACTCTTTGATCTCTTTGACCAGCTAGCACAGCCTTCTGTCTGTTGTTTTTGTGGTTCTACTCTGTCCCCGTTGATGAAAATTCAGAACGTTTCAGATAGGGAATTTGGGGAGTATTCCTAATTGGCATATGTATGTTATAATACAAGGCTGGCTGTTGTGACTGGGGATTATGGGTATTGTAGCCCAACAACATCTGGGGACTCAAGGTTGGGAATCCCTGTATGGTAAATATAACATAATATAAAATAACAGGAAAAATGGAGGCCCTACAATAGAGCCAACTGACTAACACGACATGCATGCTTCTAACACCGTGTGTACTTACAGGTATAGTCCCTGGCTGCACCCAAATTACAGTGCTCTTGTGTAAGAAAACAACTATTTTTCATGGTCTTCCCATGCTCTGGAAACCTTCTGTTATAGCAGGAACATGTCAAGGACATATTTCCCCTGTAACAAAACGTTTCTAGATGGCCGATGGCTCCAAAAATCGTCGTGCTCTTGCACAAGAGTGCACACACTTCCAAAGCATGGAGGCTCATGCTGCAGTTGTGCTGTCCTTAGAAGCATGCAAACAGCATTAGGCAGGATGTTAGCCAGTGAAAAGAGATTATACAAACTGGAAGTGGAAATTGAGAAGAACATTGTATTCTTCAGATCCAGAGTGAAGAGATTTCTAGTAGATTATGGGAAAAGGAAAAGATATGGAAGTAATTTCACAGTTTTTAAGTAAATGCAATATCAAAGGCTACAATTTGTTCCTGAAAATTACCCTTTATTAGAGGACAATGCAGAACACTAAGAAACACTAAACAAAAATACCTCTATGATTGTTTTTCAGTCTCTCTACCCCACCCACCCACCCTTTTCCTCCACTGGTTCACTTTATTTTTCAATGTGCTTTGAAAAACAAACCAATATGAATGCACTCTGCATTCATAGGTAAACTGTATTTTTTCATATCATTTCATGTCAAAAGCTTCTACCAAATGTTACCTGGCAAATAAACAATGGAGATCAGAGCCTGAGATGCACATAAATAGATTTGAGGATCGGTGACAATGACTTGCAGTGTTTTCCCCCCCAGCTTGTTTATTTTATATTGAGTTTACTGCATGCTGCAGAAGAGCAGTAAGGGAAAAAATAGATAAATAGGAGAAGGGAAACTAATTTTAATATTCCAAAATAATGGAAAGCACTACAAGTAAAATCTGAGTTTCCTGAAAATTGTAGTAACTGTGTTTTTTCCCTACAGCACTCAGACTCCAATTGCAACCTGAAGAGGCGAATGAACTCTATGACATCACAAACAGATCAGTCCCCTGAAGCAAGCACAGTATCCAATAGCGCATCTCAAAGTCAGCCAACATCAGTTCCCTTACCAGAACCAGCACCACCACCACCAACACCACCACCCATTGGAGGAACTAGTAAAATAGATCAGTACTCCAGGATCCTATTTCCAGTGGCATTTGCAGGATTCAACCTAGTATACTGGGTGGTTTACCTTTCAAAAGACACAATGGAAGTGAGTAGCAATATTCTGTAATGAAATAAAGTCTGACTCTGCCTTGATCCAGTGTTTAATTGAGCATTAAAACCCAAATTAATTGAGATATTTTAGAGAATTGTTGATATAATTGGTACTATATTGTAAAGTCATGAACAATACCTGTATATAGAAATCTCATGGCCAAAGAGGATTTGCTGTTTGCTTTGCTGAAGGAAGACCTCCATCCTTGCAAAGAGATTTATGCATGAGTATGCCTCCTCCACTGAAAGGACACAACAAGCTTGCTCATGTGTAAGTCCCATGTGCATGTTGGAGCATACCACTAAGTATGGGTTACAAACTATGTTTTGGACTAGGGTTTTTTAAGCAGTTGAGAAAAATATGCCAGTTGAACTGTTTGGTGGATTGCTTTGGGTTGCATCCTGACAAAGAGTATGTTGTGCTGAACTCTTGTGTGGCCTACTGACAGCTACAACATGCTGAGGCCACTTGATCCTTCATACTTGACAGTACAAGCACTGTGAAGCATTCAGTTACGTTCTAGCCCGAGTAGTTCTTAGTTTTGCATTTCCCCAATTCAGCTGGAGTAGAGAACTTGCAAAGAAAAGAGTTACCACCCAATAGAACAAATGTACAAATGATAGAAACTTCTTGAAACACTTCATTAATGTAAATCACCTGTTATGGATAAATCACTTAAATCACTTATTGTAGTAAACACTGAATATACATAAATCACTTAACAAGGTTTCGCGATAAGTCCTTGTTTCTCAAACAAGCTTCCTCAGAAGTGAAATTGTATTAGTTCCAAACGTGATAAACTTCCTGATGTGTGGAATCTTCAAAGAATCTTCAAATTTAGATTTATCCTGTTTTCTGTAATAGTGGTACCCTAACTAAGCGTGAAGAGTAACAGATAGTGGCTGATTACATTTGTTCTATTGGGTGGTAACTCTTTTCTTTGCATTTTCATCAGCACCACTATCCCCTTATATATTTTTCTTTCTTTCTTTCTTTTTTGGAGTAGGTAACTTGGCAGTATAATAATATTCTTATATGTTTGGCTAAAATGGAGATATATTTAAATCTGAGAATCTACTTTTGGTGAAATGATTTAAATACTTGTGAGTCTAAAATTGTGTTTGCTACTTAACTGAAATGGTTGGCGGCTAAAAAAACACACAAAACCCCAGGATATTCCCCAACAGTGTGGTGGTACCTCTATTGCTGTAGCAGATTTTCATTTTAAGGATTGCTTTATTGTCATTTAAGAATACTGCTTAGTGCCAGCTATCATGTGATTTATCAGGGGCAAAGTAACATTTCAAAAATGTGTCATCTAAGATGAAACTTGAAGTTGCAGTGTTTCTAGGGTGGAGAGCTGGTCTTGTGGTAGCAAGAATGAATTGTTGTCTTTGCTAAGCAGGGTCCACCATGGTTTGCATTTGAATGGGAGACTATATATGTGAGCACTGGAAGATATTCACCTAAGAGGATGGGGGCAGCTCTGGGAAGAGCAGCTCCATGCAGAAGATTCCAAATTACGTCTCTGGCATCTCTAAGACAGGGCTGAGAGAGGCTCCTGTCTGCAACCCTTGAGAAGCCACTGCCAGTCTGTGTAGACCAGGGCTGCTCAACTTTGACCCTACTGCAGATGTTGACCTACAACTCCCATAATCCCTGGTTATTGGCCACTGTGGGTGGGGATTATGGGAGTTATAGTTCAAAAGCAGCTGGGGGCTTAAATTGAGCAGGCCTGGTGTAGACAATACTGAGATAGATGGACCAATGATCTGACTTGGTATATGACAGCTTCCTATGTTGCTACCTGGATACTTTGTGATTAGTATGTTCTCAGTCCTAGAGAAATGCCTGCTTGCAACTGAAATGCTCACAAAAATGCTCACAAAAGCATGGGTGGTAATGTTTATAATTTGCAAAATTAAAATATTAAAATCATTGTTATAAGAGGACTTGGACATTATTTTCCACATAAAACCAATCTGTAGTTATTTTAGATGGAATGCATCAGTACATGGCTTCTGTATCATATGTAGAATATCAATGTGGTATTCTATTCTATTAGTATCATAAAATGCTAATGCCATGTGTTTTATGCTTTATCTAATAATACAAACACATTCTTATGGTAGTCACAGTGGGATTCACTGCTCTGTAGACTGGCATGGAGAGACATAAGCTAGATTGACTCCCCACCCACCCCCACCCTTCAAATAAGCCACCTCTGTAAATACCTCATTTGGGACAAAATATTAATTTTGAAAATAGCATAAATAGATCCTTACCAGCTACATCTGCTACAAAAAATTGTGGTCTTAATACAAAAAGGTTAATGAGTATTTTTCATAGATGAAAATAGCCATCTTCAAATTGTCCAAACACTCAAGGCGTTGGGCTGAACAACTATGACATCATAAAACACTTGGACTGCTGAGGGGGATTCAGTAATAAAATGTCAACCAACAGCACAGTAGGGATTTGTACGGACTTGGTTTTCCTGGGACCCAGTTTTCCTGGACTGCATGGATTCTGCGCACGTGTGGAGGTCACTCTAATGGTAGATGTGTATGTGTAGAGGCCCCAAATGGGTCTCAGCCTGACCTCCCTGTTATTTGGTAGGCTGGTGGGGGGCTGGAGGAACTGCCACCTTGTTTTTTAAGGTAAAGAATACCTTTTTCCTCGTGTCCCCCCGCCACACACTTAAAATATGCCCCCCCTTTACTTGTATACCCACTGAGCTGGCTCGCGAGTTGGGACTTTGAGTAGGCTTGGCTCAACTCAGACCGGCTTCCCTCTTCGTTGGGCTGGTTCAGTTTGAGTGCAAGTTTTTGAACCAAGCCATCTCAAACTCGATTCTGGCTTGATTTGAGTCAGCTCTCACATCCCTGCAGCACAGTTTCTTCCCAGCATTGGATTGACTTTGCTGACCAGATGCCTCATATGGGACCTCTATTGTATACTTCCCAGGCTGGGGAAACAGGGAGGCTAAGGGGGCAGAGGCGAAAACAGAGGAGATGAGTGCTAATACAACTCAAGGGGCAATATAAATGGAAGAAAGGGGTCAGAGAGGGCAAGAGGGGTGAAAAAAGAGGAAAATTTGAATGCAGGACGACGTGGAAGAGGCAGGTAATTATGAAGAGGGTTCAAGAAAAAGTGGGATCTGAGGAAAAGAATTACACAGTATTTTGGAACAGGAGAAAGGAACAGTGTATTTATTAATAGCTAGGGAAAATGAAAGCAAGTGAAGCTGAAGGGACAAGGGACAGGGATTGAGGGAGTCAGAAAATCTCAGGAGACAGGAATAGGATGATGCTGAATTTCACATATTGATTGGAAATAACCAGCCAGATCTTTGGCTGCAATATAATATATTGGAAATGAACTGGCTGCTTTGGTCTCTCCATGTTCAATAGTTCTTTATCAGTAGTGGCATCTGCCAAATGATTCAGTAGAAGCCCAACAGTGAGCAGACAAGTGATAATCTGCACAGTCAAAGGTGTCTTTTTAAATCAAATTTAGTTTGGAACAAGAGTGATTGGGATGTACACTATCAGCTGCCAAAAGCAAGGTCTTTTGACCTTCCTGTTTTCTGCAACACACTTGAAAATGAGATGGCAAAAATTAAGGAACAAATACAGGAAGTAAGCAAAAGTAACTCCAAATTCATTGGATGACATGATACACAATGCTAATGCTGATGGGTGGGCACTGTGGCACCACTGATGTGGACATGGAAGCAGCAATGAAACTGGGAGGACACCGGTTGTGCAACCAGTATTACCATAGTTTGCCCATTAGCCGCAATGGGAGAAACCACAGTACTGCTGATTGCATAACCAGCATCTTCCCCAGTGGTGCCATTGCTTGTGTGCCCACAACAGCAGCAATGCAATAACCTCCCATCACCCTTAGCACTGAATATGATATCAGCCATTGGGTATAACCCAATCAGTATTAAGCACGTTCAAGTGCTATTGCTTTCAGTGGAAGAGAGTTAAAATATGCTTAACTCTCCCATTGAATCAATAGGACATAACAGAACTGTCAGAGGTGTAGGTGGCAGTGGGGTCCCCAAGTCTCATTGTCCTGGGAGACTTCAATATGCACACTGGGGTGGCTCAGGATTTCATGGCCACCATTATAACCATGGGCCTATCGCAATTCCCAGAGGGACCACATTATGCCTGTTCTTAAACAGTTGCATTGGCTGCTGCTATGTTTCCAGGCAAAGTAGAAAGTGCTGGTTATTACCCTGAATGGCTTCGGTCTGGGTTACCTGAGAAAGCGCCTTTCTTTACAAGATTCCCGCAGCTCATTTCATCAGGAGGGGTCTGTCTGCAGGTGCCACCATCTGGTGGCGATCTGGGATTGGGCCTTCTCGGTTGTATCCTCTGGGTTGTGGAATGTGCTCCCTGTGGAAATAAGAGGATTATCTTGCTTGGAGGCCTCCAAGCAATGATAGGCCTTAAAGACCCATCTTTTTAGCCTGGCTTTTAATCTCTAATTTAAATTTTAATCTAGTGTAAATGTGGTTTTTTTAATTTTTAATTGTTTTATTATGTATTTTTGATTTTAATGTATACTGCCCTGAGCAACTTTAGGAAGGGTGGTATATAAACTGAATGAATCAATGAATGTACGTACGTACATACATACATAATTGGTATGGGATCCCACCCATATGGTGGGACATATGCTAGATTTGGTTTTTGCTGACCAGGTACAAAATGATCTGGAGGTAGAGATCATTCTTTTTTCATGGACAAAAGAGAATTCATTTGTCATGGACACATCATGGAGTTCAGTTCGGCAGGAATGGTAGACCAATTAGGATGATCTGCCCCTGAAGTCACTTGAGTTCCAGACATCCCTTGGGGAATTTCCAGGTCCACAACAGGTGAATGTTTGTGGCCTTGGTAAATTTTTGTATGTAGAGATGTATTTTGTATGTTGGAATGTATTCTCTGGTTTGGTGGAGCCCATTCAGCTCCTTAGTTTTCCATGGAGCTTAGGACAATGAAACAGTTTGGACAATGGCTAGACTGATGTTGGAGGAAGACTCATGATGAATGGCACAGAATGTCCGTCACCACTACCTTTTGTAGCCCCACTTTTGTAAAGCTCCTCTCCCCACACCCACCTGTACTCCACCAAAATAAGCTGGAAAACATGTGAACAGAACTTGCAGGCTATTCTGCCACTACCCCCGGATCCTGCACTCTCTCCCCTCCCCTTTCTCTCAGGGCTGGCCCCAGCCTACAGTCTTCTTACTCCCTCCCGCCCCGCCGAACCACCTCTTCCTCCTGTTCTTGTGTGTGCGTCTCACAATCTCTTGCTGTCGCCAACCGAGTGTAGTAATTTATTCTATTTATGAAGTCTTATCCTGGTTGTAGCTACTGCGGTTGCCTTGTCCTTTTCCCCCAACCTGCCCTCTGTTTTTGATAACATTTCTAGGGACTATTCTGTGGTGGTGATGGCAGCAAAGAGGTGTTTCTTCTCTGCCACTATTGGTGTAGGCCAGCGGAGCTGTTTCATCTGACTAAATCTTTGCTTTGCATCACTCCCTGAGGTAATAGGGGAGGAACCATCAACAGTCCACTGTGATCAGTTTGCATGTCACTTTGCTGATAAAGTTGCTTGCATCCATGCAGATTTAGATTACAATTGCAATCATGGGATGCTTGCCTTGCTGTAATGGATTCATTTCAGTTAGTCCAGCTCAAGGAAGTGGACAAGATTCTTGGCAGAATTAAAACAACCTCATATGATATAGACCCTTGCCCGTAATTGCTGGTAAAAGCAGCCAGAGTAGAACAGCCAGATGGTTGGAGATAATTATTAATTCATCATTGAGTCTCAAAGAGGTGAGACTACTGTTTAAAAAATCCCTCCTTTGATCTTTGCCTTTGGCCTGTGGGGTCCTGTAGGTGTTAATCTTGTCTCCATGTTGTTTAACCTCTACATGAAACTGCTGGGAGAGGTTGTTTGGAGATTTGGGCTGAGGTGTCACCAATATGCTGATGACACCAATATATATCTCACTGTGTCATCTGATCCTAGGGATGTAGTGAGCATCCTGAACTAGGCTGTGGAAGCAGTGATGAGCTGGATGTGACCTAGAAAACTGCAGTGTAATCCAGACAAGACAGAAGTGCTGTTAGGAGATCCAGTCAGTGTGAGGGGTTCAACCTGTTCTCAATGAGGTTGCACTCCTTCTGAAAGAATATGTGCAGTTTGGGAGTACTGCTTGGCCCATTTTTGCTCCTGGATGCCCAAGTGACAGCCATGGCCAACTGCACCTCTATCTTGAGAAGGCAGATCTGGCTTTGGCTTAGTTACTATTTTATTGATTTATTAAAATTATATACTGCCGGACTCCAAAGGCTCTGAGCAGTTCGCAAGGCATGATGGTTACTAAGGCATGATTCCCATCGTGCCTTAGTTACTTCATGTCTGGATTACTGCAGCATGCTCTGTGTGGGGCTGTTCTTGAAGAACATCTGGAAACTTAACCTAGTGCAAAATGTGGCAGCCTGGGTTCTTTCTTGAACCGCCTGTTTGGTGCATACCATTCCCATTTTAAAAGAGTTGCACTGACTGCCTATTTGTTTTTAGGTCTATTAAAGGTACTGTTTTTGACCTTTAAAGCCCTTTAGGGATTGGGTCCTCCTAGATATCCTAGATACTGTATCTGAAGGATCATCTTTTCCCAAATTCTGCCACCTGACAAGGTCACTGGTGAGGGGCAGGGCTGCTCCATATGTCAGCACTTTGGTAGGTATGTGCAGGGGACAAGGCTTTCTCAATTGTTGTCCCAGACTCTGGAATGCCCTTCCTGGGGATGTTTTGTTATCCTCCCTTACAAAACATCCCCTTTGTGCCTTCAGGAGTCAGGTGAAGATTTTGTTTGTCCAAGCTTTTGGCCCCTAGGAGGTTGTATAGGAGGATATCCTGACTAAATCTACTTGAGGAAGTTTCATGGGCAATAAAAGGATACATAAGGCATGCGATTTCATAAATTTAGGCATGATCCAGTGTGATTTTATTTGAATCTGCCCTGAACATGAGCCCCAATGTAGTTTGATTTGTGGGAATGGGGAGGTAATAGTGTTATACAGTGAGGCATAGTAGTCTCTCTTATACAATGAGAGACTTCTGTGGTAGACTCTCTAGAGGCAGCTAGCTCAAGCCTATACAGCCTATACAAAATCTACAACGATGTAAGTTTAATAGGCTGTACCTGCCAATGTTACTACTTTCCTGCTAAAATGAAGTGCTGACTATAGAAAGGAGAAGATGTGTAGTAAGTTTCAGTGATCCAATATGAAAACTGGGAAAAGCCCTGGAAATGAAATGGGTCAGATTTAAGGATGCACATATTAATGTAGGTATCCCAGGTTCTTTAAACAAACAAACAAACAAACAAACAAACAAACAAACAAACAAACAAACAAACAAACAGTTTGATTACAAGAACATTGTGTAGAAAACTTAATTTTAGTGGCTTAAATACAGTGTAGTGTGCTACCCATGGAAGGGGGATGCACACATGCTGGCTCTGTGTGAGTCCATTGCATCTGTGCTTCTGTTGAGCTTGCTGAATCTCTGTGGCTCCTAAGAATTGCATCAGAGCTGCAGTGACACAGCTTCCATTATTCCCAATAGGAGCAGGGTTACTGCAGCTCTGATGCAATTCTTAAGAGCTCAGTAGAACACAGTTTGCACTGCATGCATACATCCCCTTTCCACGGATGATACGTTGTTCTATATGTAAACTACAGACTCTATTTTATGCAAAAATTGTTTCTTTTTATTCGATTATCATTTTCTTTTATTAGATCCTTTTAATTTACTGTTTTTGTGTTTGCCTATCCACTTATCAGGTGCATAACAAAGTATTATTTTTTGCTTTGCAATAATTGTATTATAAAAGTTATGAAGGCCCTACACATTTAAAAATAAACCTAAGTTATAAGGCCAATTGTAAAACTACCAAAAAAAAATCTGTCCAACATTGACATTGAAATTGTTGTTTCAGTGAGTAAGCACCAATATCAATTTCTCAATACATTTATCTATTAAAAATCCACTTACTCATAATTGGTGATTACTCTTCCCTCTCTCCTTCCTTCCTTCCTTCCTTCCTTCCGCCATTATTTTGAATACCACTGGAAAGCTTAAGTTGTGGAGCCCTGCTCTAGAGGTATCGTCCTTCAGTACTTCCAGTTTTAAAATATAACACCGTAGAATGGTATACTAAATGAATGCTAACCAAAGCAGGAGACACTTTTGAAGGCAATGCAGGCAGTCTGATCTGCAGCCCAGTTAAGATGAAATATGAAAGCATGTGAACAGACAAGAATGCAAACGTTGGGTTTCATTTATTTTGAGACTGAAAGAAATATTGATGTGGTTGCTTGCATGCAGTTTTGCAGGCATGTTCAAGGAACAATGGGTTCCTTGACACACACTTATCAGAATGGGGCTTTGGTATGTGTGGTGGAGGAGAAGATTGGGGCTCACATGGCCCCAGTGTGACTTGTGGCACAGTTCATAGCCCACCTTTACTGGAGACCTGGTTGGCAAGGACTAGAGACAGCGCCTTGTCACTTGTGTCTTCTCTGCTTTGGAACACCCTCCCAGAAGAGCTCCACCATGCTCCACACCATACCTCTGTGTCTTTATGAAACAGTTAAAGACCCATCTCTTTAAAGAGGCCTTTTTAATATTTTATATGCATGGTTTATCTGGTGGATTTTAACTTTTTGACTTGCAATTTTAAATTTGGTTTTAACTGAGTCTTGTTTTTAATTAACTTCTACTAATTTTATTAGTTTTATATTGTTTTTATATTGTATCTGTTTTTATTGATTTTGTGAGCTGCCCCAAGCGATAGTGTATTGGAGGGGCAGGTTATGAATAGAATAAAATAAAATAAAATAAATGAGTGAGTGAGTGAATGAATGAATGAATAAAATAAATTATTGATGTGTATGTCCTTTGTGTGAGCCTCAAATTGGCCCAGCTTTGTTTTGCATCAAGTTAAGCTGAATTGGCTGACAGATCATCCTGGAGAAAATCTATCTATGTAGTTGCTAAGAGTGGACACTGACTTGATGACACTTAATTAATCAATCAATCCGTCACAAACTGGAGGCAAAAAAATTACAAATAGGTCAGTGGTGAAGTGTAGAATTTTATTTTAACTACTGCACATTGGATGGATTTTTAAAAAGTGAACAGCAGTCATTAACATGAGGGATAATAAGCCCTTATCAAGCTGCATTTCAATTACTAGAGGGAGAATATGTGTATAAAATGAATAGCCCCAGAGTCATTGTCATTCACACTCAGTACTGGGCCTTATTGAGTCAAGTCAGCTATGATTCTTCTATACAATATGTTGCTGATTTAGGTCTTCTGAGACAAATGAAAATCAATAGTAGCTGTGTTGCTGATTGAGTGCCCTGTGGGGAGTATTTCACGATATTTTTCTTTGAATCTTTTATTTCAGTTTTTTGAACCTACTGCAATGCATCTTCGAGATGACCATCAACCCAATTGATGTGAGCCAGGACTCAGGTGTGACCCAGGACTGAAAGGCGTGTTGGGCTAAGAGCCTTCAAAGGGCAGTTGTGAAGCACTGGTCACTGTGAATGTAAAATACTTCAGTGTGTTGACAACATCATCTGAGGACAGGAACTGTTGGCATGTACAAGGCACGATCCATGTCCTGTCCTGTACTAAGAGGGTGATTGCAAGAACATGTTCCTCTTTTTACTTCTTGTTTTAGCTAGTTTGCTAAATTGTTCAGGGCTGAGACTTGGGATGAATTGGGTGTGCTATGGCAGAATTGCTGCCCTCTACAAAGCCTAAGTACCAGTTAGCATTATATTATGTTAGAGCTATTATGCTGGCACAAATGTAAGGGTGAGAGTATGCCACTTAAAAAAAAAAATTCAGACAAGCATACTTGTAGTTTAACTGAAGCACATCTTGATCACATGAATTTTGAACTTACTGCAATGTATCTTTGAAATGACCATCAATGAATTCTTACTCAGAAATAAGTCCTGCTGAGTTCAGTGGGACTTATTCATGACACCTGTGCATAGGATTCCTGCCTTAGTCCCATTTATTTAAATGGGACAAAACTGGCATACAGAAAAATTACAAATAGTAAAACAGTATTAAAATATCTTAGGGACTAATGCAATTTGGAAAAAGCCTACATTAAAACAAACACCAGACTCATAACTCCTTTACACTGTTTAATCACCATGCGGTACATCATTATCAGTGATGAAAGACTGGCATTTTTACCCTTTCCGTTCATGTTTAAATTGAAGTCTAATCTGGATGAAGAACAGAATACAGAAACTGGGAGAGACAATTATTTCAAGATCAAATTATATATTGCTTTAAGCTTGCACTTGCTACTTTAATGTTAAACTAGCTGATCAGGAGCAGAGCATCTGCGCCCCTAGTTCGCTGCCGCTGCTTTCTCACTCCCCACAGCTTTTTTACCTGCCCACCCCCACCACATTCTTCAGCCCCACCCATCTTCATTCCCCCCACCCCCTACTCTCCATCTTCTTCTTTCTCCTCCTGCCGGCAGTCTGTTTCCCCAACCTCCCTCTGCCTGCCATCTTCATCCTTCCCCGCCTGCCCCATGCCCACTGTCTTCTTCCTTCCTTGCCCGCCCACCCACCATCTGTTTCCCTGCCCCCCACTGCTGTTTCCGATTGCCAACTTTTTTTTTTTGCCTTCCCGCTGGCTGCCGCTGCTGCCATTTTCTTTTCCTCACCCATCCCGTGGCTATCCGGCAGCTCTCTGAACTCCTGCGAGAGCTGCCATGCATGGGATTAGCCACGGGTATACCTTAGAGAAATATATATAAAGATAGTCACTGGATTGCTCCCCTCTACCCTCCCAAATATTAGGATGGTGATGGGAAGTTTCAGTCTTACTCTTCTGCCAGGATACCAGTCTGGATCACACACCCCATGCACACTTATTTGCCGAGGAAGAATGTTTTCCACTGCTGCCAGTGAGAGCTCCCCCGACACAGTTTGAACAATAGCATGTGCAAGCATCCCGATCTGGATCAGGACCCTGTTGTGGAGAATCTTAAAAGTTCCTTACCATGATCTTGATCTGCCGGTGGTCCCCAATCCATCATTTATTTAATACAGTGTTCTTCACAGTAAGTCCCAGGGGCCAGTGGCAGCTCCCATTAACCCTAAATGCAGCTCCCTGCCTAATTGTTTCCTGGGCCTATGTGAAGTGTAGGCCAAAGCTGAATACTCTGCACAATGCCCCTGGCAGCATGTGGAGGTGACCATTTGCAGTGTGCAGTGCTAGGAATGTGCAAACCAGTTCAACATTGAACTGGTTCTGTTCAACAGTTTGGGATCAAATCGAACCACCCCCTTTTCGGTCTGACCCCAGACTGAACTCTCTCCCCACACACCCAGCCGTTGGGAAGGGGGGGAGTGTTCATGAACATTTTTTTAAAATGTTCCACTTACTCCCCCCCGGGGGGCGTTTCTATGAGGGTTATGCAGTAAATCACCCCATTCAGGCATTCTATGATCCTTTCTGGGCCTTCCCTCCATAGTGTTGGCCATTTTGGAGACTGCTGCGCATGCCCTGGGTCATGACCCGGCCACACAGAGGCCCATTGGGCATGCACAGCAGCTTCCAAAATAGCCACCGCAATGGAGGGAAGGTCCAGAAAGGGCTGAAGAGCACCTGAATGGGAAGATTTACTGCATAACGGAGATCGGCGGTGGGAGGGGGAACCTCTGCAGACCCCCCTCCCATGGCCTCTGAGAAGCCCCTCAGAGGTGGTAAGTGGAAATTCTTTTTAAATGTTCGTGAACCCGCCCCCCCCCGACCGAACCAGGGGCATTTGATTGGGGAAAAACCAAAATGGCCTGGACTTGAACTGAACCAGGCTAGCTCATTTCATACACAGCCCTATGCAGTGCTGAACTTTGCTCAGCACTGGAGATGTTCTTTAAGGGAAATTGAGCCTCTTTGGCTCCTACACCATCTTGGAAAGTATACATGGAATGCTGGGAAGGGAACGCTTTCCAGAGCTTTCCCCCAAGAGCTCTTAAAAACGGGCTTTGTCTTTCTTAAAGGATCTTCCTAGCACTGAGAAAAGGCAGGTCTGCACAGTGGGAAATGGTTCTAACATTGAAGGGTTTCTTGTTTTTTGTTTTGCCAAAGTGATTGAAAAATAGTGAGGATCAAAAAGAGAGTATGTGCTTAAAAAGTACTTGCTTGAAGCAAAATATTGCTTGACCCTAAGTAAACAGCATGGTATATTAAGTTTTCCTTCCTTCAGAGTAAGAGGTCTTTTCTCTGGGGTAAACTTCTGGGGAAAGGGTGTGGATATAGTCCATTGAGTACAGTAGAGTGAATATACATATACGACATTACACTTTGATATCAGTCCTATAGAAAGCCCCTGATAACTGGATTCTGTAATACTATAATGAATCCCATTAAGTGGAGTAATTACCTGCCTGATAGTCAACTTAGGGTGAAAGTAATCATTATCCTAGTAAAAGCATAATCCCAATCATGTATGCCATGATAAAATAAATGCAGGGGCAAGGGGTACTTGCAGGAGAGGATTGGTGGGCTATTGAAAAGGATGCTTAACCCCCCTGGACCCACTGATTCTCCTCTGCATATCTTCCCCAACATTGTTTTTCCCTCTAGTCAGATTCACTTCTGGTTTGGGAGATTGGCTGGGAGAAAGACACTATAAAAATGATTGGTGGGGGGGCATTTGTGGGGGACAATCAGCGGTGGAGAAATGCTTATGTTTCCCTTTCTTCCTGCTTTCTCCACTGCATAGGCTCCCCAGATCAGGAAACACTGAGTTGGGCAGAATTAGGGATGAGTGGAGTTCTCCCTTCCAAGTCTATGTGCTCTTGCATATTAATAAAATACCACAGTGTATCTTGATGCAATCAGACATACGATGACACCAAGACTGCTTGTTTGGCCGTATTATATCAGAGTGCACATCCATATCAGTAGTGCAGAGAGGGAGAAAAGAAAAAAATGGACCCCAAGAATGGAAAGCTGCAACAGTCTGGAGATGGACATGTTCTGTACAAAATTCAGGGAGTCATTCAAATGAGAAGAATTTTGGAAGCACGCATACCAGTTATCTTCTCTCCTAAATTCTAGTCTGCCCTTAGATGATCCATTTAATCTCACTCAAGTCAGTGGGACTAAGTCACTTCAAGTTCTTGTACTTCAACTAAATTGGAATGGGGTGGCTGTCATTGTTAATGAAGAAACAAGAGTTACAATATCAATTGGTGCAATCAGCATAGTTCTGATTAATGAAACTACTGGTGTATGCCATGTGAGAATTTGGCTCTGACAAAAAGAGTGCTGAAATCTTCATTAACCATGCAGTTATGAATTGGGAAGAATTGTCCCTGCTATGAAAAGCTTCCTAAGCTCCACAGTGCGTATGCAGCTAGGCACAGTAGTGTTTGCTGATCTCTCCTTCCACCAGAAATGCCCTCTACCACATGAAAATACTGTATGTTCCTAAGGGTTGTACAGCCCTTAGTGACACATTTTAGGTAGCCCAGGGCACTTCCAGAGAAAGGAGAGATTGGCAGAAATTGCACCCCCATCCCCATTTCTGAGCACTGCAGAGCTCAGAAAGCTCTCTGCAGTGTGGACACTTCTTCTTGGATCACGGGTCCAAGGTTCATGAATATGTTGACCAGTGTTCCTTCTTTTTTAACAATGAATGCTGTGCATTTCATTCTGTGATATGTATTTTTCACTTCCTCTTTTAAATAAACACCTACAATTAGCACGTAAATTGGTTGAAAGAAGTTGAAACATTAACTGTTGGCATTCTCTGTGCGGTTGCATTATATTTCTGTATATCTCTATATCAAATCCTAGTATAAAGTAGTGCCAACAAGTTCAGTGGCTCTTTCATCTGGAGGTATTCCAGTCTGTTGTATAACACCTACTTTTCCTCTATGTTTTTCAGATGTTATGATCTTTGCATGAATGTAATAAGGAAGCACTTTGCTGATCAAATCAAGCCTCAACCCATTTTCTTTCCAGATTTATTGGATACTAAACTGGGTGTCCATCGCATGACAGCAACCTTGACATGTTTTGCATTCCATTTAAAGCACTGTGTGCTCCAGCCTGGCTCCTTAGTATGAGATAGGAAGCCATGAAACAGGAACGGCAAATGACTCACACTTCCTCTTTTCATCTCTGTTGTAATGTGCAAGGGCGACGGGCCCTCTCATACTGGTCCTGCAGGGAAATATGTTCAGATACATCAATATTTGGTGCATCTCTGCATGAAGTGATGTGCATGTTTCACTATTACAATGGAAGCATGAAAAGAGGAAACAACTTTTGTTTTTATTTTGCTCCTTTAGTAAGCAATCGGTCTGAAAAAATTCTATTTTAAATAACTATCTGACCTGTGCAAATACAATTTTTCTTTAACAAAACCGTGTGTGTGTGTGTGACACACACACACACACACACACCTGTAAATATTCAAGCATAGTTTTAAGATAGTTTGATACCGATATATAAAAGATGAGAGCATTATAAGGATGAAAAGAAAAATGGTAAATCTTATTTTTTAATGTACCTTTTACAAGTTAAAGGAAGAACTCTACTATTATGTACAAAACCTGCTTTCCAACTCTCTATGGTTTTATTCTTTCAAAGTATAATGATGGCTTAAGTTCAACATACCATATACATTACACATGAGTGGTATTATTTAATGGCCCATCCAATGTTAATCTCAAGTTTATTTGGTTTGATCCACTTTACTGATGGTTCAGATTCTATACAGGTGACTTCTTGAGTCTTTTCATATAGGTAAGGGGAACAGGATTGTTTTCATATTAGTAAAGAAATATCTATTTTGGTTATTAAATGCTTTGTAGAAATATGCTACTTATGGCTGTACTGTTACTTTCTAATAATGTCAACTTTGATTTCATAATAAATAAATAAAAACTTGCATTTAATGTGACCCCCTAGCATCCCTGGATGCAATCCAACTTTGAAACATGAACAAAGCAGAAATGAACAGAGCCATATGCATTTTTCAGATTGATGGAATGTAGGAACACTGACTCCAACAAGTTCAATGCGGATTGTCCCTGCTCTCGTTGCTCCTAACCTTCATCCATAGACAGCAATGTGAATAGATCCCATTTGTTAGCTCTGTTAATGCAGTCACAGACCCTGCAAAACACAGTCCTCATTCATGTTCAGTGAGCCTTTGTACATACAACTTGTACAGGATCAACAAATGTGATCCTCTTGCTCTATGCTAGCAGTAGCCAACCTGAGGTTCTCCAGCTGTTGTTGGCTGCAGCTCCCCTCACCATCAGTCACAATATAATGTGGAGTTGTAGTCCAACAACAGCTGAAGAGAGCCTCGGGTTGGCCACTGCCAACATTCATACATCTTGACTGTTTGACAAGGGCAATTGCAGTTAATGATCACAGTATATGATCACAATATATATGATCATATGTACAGTCGTTAAATGAAAAGCAGGGGTGGGGGAATGCAGTACATTTTTACTTTGTTCTCTCTCTCTCTTGTAACCTTTTTGTTAATATTTTCCCTCTGCCCCCTTTTTCCCATTTGCGATCATGACACTTTCATTAATGACACTGAACATAGTCCACTGGAGATTGTTCCTGAACATCTCTTGCACAATTCTGTTGACTTCTACAGGCTTGTGAGTTGGAGATTACTGGTAGCTTGTGTGTAACAGGATTGATCCTGTGTGGAGGTCAGTGAAGTCTGAAAGGGTTTTTTTTTGCCAAAGTGGCCCCTACTTGAAAAATAGTGAAGATCAATGCCCTATACCCTCCCCAAGCTTACCAGCAGAGGGTGACTGCTCTTTCTAACGTCATAGGTGAATAGGGACATTTTCCACAACAGAGGATCCTTCAGAAGGTGGATGTCAGGGCTAGGCCATGGAGAGTCACTATAGGGTTCAAATTTGAGACTAGAAGGGCCAAGCAGGCAGCCAGGAATAGGGGGGAACAGACCAGGATCAGGAAGCAAGCTGTGCATTAGAATTGAAGCCATGGGTCAGAACTGAGCAGGCAAACAAGAACCAGGATTAGGAAACAAGCCAAGAGTTATAGCCAGAGCCAAGGGTCAAAGCTGAGTAAACAAATGAATAACTGCACACAACAACACACCAGGACCAAGAAGCCTTAATCCAAACAGGAAGCCCTTATATATTTCCTTTTCTGGAAAGGTCCAGTGGTCAGCCAGCTGGACAAGACCAGGCCAGATCCTTGGAGCTTTTTTGTCCAGGTAAGGCTGTTGCAGTAGGCAGTCTACCACATG
This sequence comes from Hemicordylus capensis, assembly GCF_027244095.1. NCBI lineage: Eukaryota > Metazoa > Chordata > Lepidosauria > Squamata > Cordylidae > Hemicordylus > Hemicordylus capensis. The sequence goes on along the minus strand of NC_069658.1, from coordinate 375,669,213 downwards.
TGACAGCTGCATAATGAGTCTCTCAGCCCTCCTCAACACAGGCAGCTCTATTCCATTCACCAATGGGGATACAGAGTGGAAAGAAGAAAAGCAGCCACCAACACTCTGTAGAAGCAGCAGCTGCTGCTCCTTATCCTGCTCTCTCGGCCAGATATTGGGCCTTCTCCCAATGGCACCTCTACTACTATCCCAGTGAAAATACCCCTCTGAAGCTATTTGCCCAGCTACAGAAGCTGCTATTGCAAAGAGTTGATCTGACAGAGTGATTTTCATTAGACTGGCAGAGAGGGAAAGGGCTAACTTCCTTTCTACCCACACTGTGGCCCCAATCTGGTAGTGGGTGCCACAGCTGTTATTTAAAAAGCAAAGCTGGGTTGATGTGTTTAGTTTGATCCTAATGTTAGTTTGACGGGGCAAGTTTGGATGATACTTTACTGGCCCATGCAACCAGGAAGGCTATGCATAGAGAGTGTGCATAAAGAAGCAGCAGAGATGTTGTCAGTGGATGTCGCAATGCCTTTCTGGCATGGCCCTTTACTGCATGGGGAAGAGGCTGTTAATCCAAATGACCTCTTTACATGTGCCGTTTAAAGATGCATTTAGAGCACCTGTAGAAGGGCTATTTGGATGATCACCTTCCCATACACATATGATTTAAGAAGTGCCAGGAGGGTGCTGGGTTGTCTATGGAAGAGTCATGATGGACATGCTGTTGGTGCATCCTGTTCCTAATTGTATGGTCCGTGTAAGGTATCATCTCAAAGGCTCCCTGAGTCACAACTTGTGCAAGCAAGCTGTGAAGAGAAACCTTCAAGAATTATTTATTTATTTATTTATTTATTTATTTACCTTTATATCCCACTCTTCCTCCAAGGAGCCCAGAGCAGTGTGCATGGTTATATTTATCCTCACAACAACCCTGTGAAGTAGGTTAGGCTGAAAAAATACATGACTGGCCCAGAGTCACCAGTGAGCTTCATGGCTGAATGGAGATTCGAACTTCCCGGTCCTAGTCCAACACTCTAACCACTATGCCATGCTGGAATTGATGTTATGAATGCTTTATACACCTTAGATGTATGAAGAGGTCAACACTGACCCAAAACAAGGAACATTTCTTTACAACAAATTGGTTTGGTTCCAAGAAATGATTGAAGACACAGCATTTGTTACTTTTGTGTAAGGACAACTATGCAAATTCTGTTTCAAACTGAAAGGCCTCTGTTAAAAGCAACCTCAAGAGTTTTGCTGAGAGGCAAAGTATAGCAAAAGAAAAGTGCAATATTTTAATTTGGTCCATTTCCGCTGAGGATAGTGTGCAAGTTTGAGTTGGCAAATCTCTGTCAAAAATCTTGAACATCCAAGAGACATGGATCACAAATGTCACTCTACCTGCTTCTTTTTTGCTATCCTTTCAAACAATATTGAAAAATGGATGATGTTTTTACTGTTATTATGGGAAGAATGAGTTATATATGACTCTGTCAGCCTTGCAACAAACACTGATACTGAAATACAGATGCACGAAAGCGTCATACTGATGAGGCAGAAAGCATAAGGCTTGCTATTTTATTTTCAGATACCAGGACTGATCATTCCTGCCTGGCAGCTCATTAAAGGACTATGGCTATGACAAAGAGACATGTTCCTTTTGACAGGTATATTCACTCTCTTTCACACTACTATTGTATTCAAGTGAAAACACAAGGGAGTCATGGTAAGCAAGTTGTTAATAGATAAACTAATGGAAATGCCCACTATGCTCTAGTGAGCTTAACATGGAGAGTGGTCTGCACATCCAGCAGAACAAGGCGGTAAAATCATTAGGTGGTAGAGGGGACTACATCACTTCAGAATGCAACCGTGGAATAAATGCTCCCCCATGATTAAACCAGTTGTTCTAGTATGAAGTAATCAGCCTACTTTCCTTTCACTGTCTCTACATTTGGACTAAATTTGGTGCAAATTGAGGTCCACAAGTTAGATCTCTTGCACCTTGAATGTTCATGTGTCCGCAATCTTGGATCGGGGTGGATGTCATCATTACAAACTACACCATTGAGATGTCCCTGTGTGTCATTCACTACAGCTGTTCCAAATTTGATTCAAATCGGTTAGACTGTCCACAAGTTAGTGCACTTGCACCTCCAAAGTTTATGTATCCACCATCTTGAATTGAGGTGGATGACATCATCACAGTCTTCACCACTGAGGTGTTCCAATGTGTCCCTACAGCTGCAGCAAATTTGGTTCAAATTGGTTAAGCGGTTCACAAGTTAGCCCACTTGCGCTCAAAAGTTTACGCATCTGCCATCTTGGATTGGTGTGATGATATCACCACAAGCTATGCCATTGACGTGTCCATGTGTGCCACTCACTGCAACTGTATCCAATTTGGCTTAAATTGGTTAGGCAGTCCACAAATTAGCCCACTTGCACTTCATATGTTCACTCGGTCGCCATCTTGAATTGGAGTGGATTGTCATGCCCCCATTTGAGGACACTGGAGAGGAGTAGGGGGCACGGGACTTACTAGAAAGTGGGGAGGTGCCTGAGGAGGATCAGGCTGGTGATTTGAATGGGGAAGTAGTTGAGACAGGCCAGGGTGAGTGGTTGTCGCAGGAGGGGCCAGCAGGGCTGGGTGATCCTGGGAGAGAAGGATCAGGATCTGAACCAAAGATGGAATAGCCACTATCTCTTTGAGGATGCAGGTAGGAAAAGCATGAACAGCAGCTGAGGGAATTACGGAGAAGTAGTCGACAAGAAGGTAGCAAGAGCCGGATTGAATCTATGGCAGCTGGCGGGGGTAGAGCATTGATTAAGTGCATGTGGCTATGGACTATATATTTGGCAGCCTGTGCCTTGAACAAACTGCTGTAAACAGCACGTCTAATCTTCTTTGAGCTTTTGTTAGAGAGTTTGTGACTCTGGAGTGGTCGTCTGAAGTTTTATTGGAAAGCCTGAGTTATCAGATATGTACTGGGTCTATGGTGCTTTCACTCTTTTTTCTGTATTCATGGTGAGACTGTTAAAACTTACCATTTATCAGTAAGGCTGAAACTTGAGCTACAATTCCAACTGGCTATTGTGTCATAGATCTCTGGTCAGCTTCTTCAGTAGCATGAGCTCGTGACATGAATGACATCATCACACACCACACCCTTTGGGCATCCCTATGTGTCCCTACATCTGTAGCAGATTTGGTTCAAATTGTTTAGGTGGTTCACAAGTTAGCCCACTTGCACCTCAAAGGTCTACGTATCCACCATCTTGGATTGGGGTGGATGACATCATCACAAACTACACCATTGAGGTGTCCCTATGTGCCACTCACTGCAAAGTACCTAATTTGGTTTAAAGTGATTAGATAGTCCACAAATTTGCCTGCTTGTGCCTTAGATGTTCACATGGCCAACATCTTGAATTGGAGTGGATGATATCATCACACATCATGCCATTTGGGCATCCCTATGTGTCCCTACATCTGTAGCAAATTTGGTTCAAATCGGTTAGGCAGTTCACAAGTTAGCCCACTTGCGCCTCAAAGGTTTACGTGTCCGCCATCTTTGATTGGGGTGGATGACATCACCACAAACTATGCCATTGAGGTGTCCCTACAACTGTACCCAATTTGGTTCATATTGGTCCAGGCGTTGCAAAGTTGATGGGGCGTGGGAACACATGGACACGTGCACAGAATGCCAGGTGATCTCATAAGCCTGCTGGAAAGTAGGCTAAAAAAAGAAAGAAGAAGCAGCAGCTCCCATGCTATCTCATGTGATAAAATGTCTAGTGAGAAAATGTCTAACTGTGCAAGTTTTTTGTCTGCAGAGTTTTTATTAGGGAGTATCATTAAAATATGACAGTCCCTCCTACAGTATGAGATGCTACAGTCCACTTTAATACCTCAGGATGCTGCCATATCATTCTGCTGCTTATGTAGAGCCAACCACAGTTTCCACATACTGTTGTTGAGTCCTATGAGCACACAAAATGTCAGTTGTATTCAGTGGGGACAGAAAGCTTGGCCATAATGCCAACCATGCACTTTCCAGAATCCCAGTCTGGTTTTGCTTTTGATTTACTGTACAAGCCTTGCAATGTTGGAGTGGGCTCTGGGACAAAAGTGAAGATGAACCCCTGACCCCCACCCTCACTCTTCCTCCTCCCTCACACCCTTGTCTTTGCAAGGTTCTACACTTGCTAAAGAAGTGAAAGGACATTGTGGAAAAAACATTCAGCAAATCCTTTTTCTCACTTCTGTGCATGTAAGTGTTATGTGTTGTATATAAGTGTGCATGTGTTGTGAGGAGTTTAGTCACTGCTCCTTCTACTTCAAATCAGTCCCTGGGGTCATTCTGCTGTGATGCTTTTAATGGGTTCTTTGCAAAAAAGATATCCTGTATTTGGGCCGACTTGGACTCCACTATTTCTGCAAGGTCTATGGAGGAGGTGTCCAGCAATCCCTCTTGCATATTAGATTGGATCAGTTTCCATCTGTGACTCCTGAAGATGTGGACAAGCTGCTTGGGGCAGTGTGGCCTACCACCTGTTCTCTGGATCCTTGTCTGACTTGGCTGCTTCTATCTAGCAGGGAGATTGTTGGAGGTGGCCTAGTTAATATCATAAATGCATCACTGAGGGAGGGTAGGGTGCCACCTTGTTTGAAGGAGGCAATGGTTAGACCACTACTTAAGAAGCCTTTCCCGGACCCCTTAGCGATGGATAGTTACAGGCCAATCTCCAATCTTCCTTGTTTGGGCAAGGTGACTGAGAGGGTGGTGGCTGACCAGCTCCATGCAGTTTTGGAGGAAACTGATTATCTAGATCTTTGGAGCTGGCTACGGGGTTGAGACAGCCTTGGTCGGCCTGATGGATGACCTTTACCAGGGAATCGACAGAGGGAGTATGACTCTGCTGGTTCTTCTGGATCTCTCGGTGGCATTCGATACCATTGACCATGGTATCCTTCTGGATCGCCTGGGGGAGTTGGGGATACAGGGCACTGCTTTGCAGTGGTTCCACTCCTATCTCTTGGTTAGATTCCAGATGGTGGAGCTTGGCGACAGTCTCTTCAAAATGGGAGCAGTTATATGGAGTCCCTCAGGGCTCCATTCCATCATGAATGCTTTTCAATATTGACATGAAACCTCTGTGTGAGGTCATCAGGAGATTTGGTGCTGGGTGTTATCAGTATGTTGCTGACACTCAAATCTACTTCTCCTTTTCATCTTCAGGAAATGGCAGTCATTCTCTAAATGCCTGCCTGCATGCAGTAATGAGCTGGATAAGGGATAAAAAATTGAAGCTGAATGCAAGCAAGACGGAGATGCTCATTGTAGGGGCTCAGAATTTGAGGTGTGAGTTAGAGCTTCCAGTGCTGGATGGGGTTACACTCCCCCAAAAGGAGCTAGGGATGTGGATTGAACCAGCTGGCCCACTTTGGTTCGAGGCTGAATCGGCCTCAAACCCAACCAAGCCTGTTCAGTCCAGCACCCCCTCGAAACGCCCCCCTGGTCCGGTCCGGGGGAAGGGGTTTGTGAGCTTTAAATTCTTTTTTTAAAAAAATCATTATTATTTTTAACCTTTTACTCCACTTGGAGGAGTTCATGGAGGCGGCGGGGGTGGTGTGTGTGTTTGTGTGTCTGCGGAGCTTCCCCCTTTCCCCGCTGGCCTTCAAAATGACCCCCTCGCCTGGTTTGGGTGCTCTTCAGCTGGTTTTCGGCCTTCGCCCGGCAGCCATTATGCAGGCTGCGCACCTGCGCACATGGCCTTGCATGGCCTGGGCCACCCAAGAGTAAGCCTACTGGAAATAATAGGCTTTCTTGTGTGTAACACAATTTGCACAAAAATTACTAGGATGACATACTCTTGCACAGCATGTCAGCCACTGTTTGCCTTGGTGGTGGAAGAGGAGGCACAGTGCAATGCTGGCAAAATATCTCCCCCTTAGTTTCATTGCAAACCCCCACCCCCATAGAGTACAGCTTTGTCTGAATGAACACTTATGTGCTGCAGCTCACCAGACCTGATATTCAAGCAGACCTTGGATTGTAATTAGGATTCAAGGAAGAGCATCAAGCGGCCTGATGACCAGTGTCAGGCCAACCAGTCTAGCAGCCCTTAGTAAGTATCCTTAAAGATCTAATCAGACTCCACCCTGGCTCTATTGAATCCTGGATCAGAAAGCACCCCATGGTTACAAGAAACCTCAGAGTTTCCAAAGTCACTGATAAGAACTCAAAATATGGCGAGAAGGTTGGATGAGGTTCATTCCTAGGAAGAATGAGCTTGCTTGTTTGGATAGTACATATTATCCAGTTGTATTCTCAGTGTTGCTGTATTCTCCTCAACTATATTTGAGACTGTCCTTTCCCAGTTGCCACCCAATTATATCTGATTTCAATTTTTATCTAGCAATTAATATTTTGCAGTATATGTTTGTTGACATGCAGTGATATAAACCTTGGGTAGCATACACACACACACACACACACACACACACACACACGTATAGTGTGTGTGTGCTACCCACATGATATTCAGATTTTCTGCTTTCAAGGAATACAGTACTTTACACACTAATATTTGGACTTGGATGCAAGTTTTGGACGGTATAGAAACTTGTTAAATAAAATAAAATAAAAATAATATCACAAATAAATATCACTCTGAGTCTGCCACAAAATCCCTGCACACTGCAAAAGACCTTGAGCATGGTCTGGAGTGCACATTTAGCTCACACAAAGCAGTGTTGAGGCTTACTATTACCCATTTTGAACAGAACATATGTTGAAGGACACATCCAAGATTTTCCTGTGATGGCACATTGCAGAGGAACACCAGTAGTGGTGTGCAAGTTGTCCTTCAGCTGTTCTGCTCACTAAAGTTCCAAAAGCTTCCAAAGAATCCAGTGACTAGAAGGCAGTTTGAAAGCAATTGATATTTCATACTTGGGAGCTGGAGGCAATATTAACAACTATTAGGTAGCTGGCATGCAATGGTCTTTTAAAAACCCTTACATCATTCGAAAGATAACATGCAATGGTAAGTAGGGTTGAATCTGATGACCTCCAGCCAATGTTTGTGGCATGAAAGGGGGTCTTTTGCAGGCTCACACTTTCCTGTACCTCCAGATTAGTTTTTCACATTAATATGGAACCATTTGCTGCCCTGATCAACTGCAGCTTCAGTGCCATTTGATTGCAGCAGGGCACAGAAAGGGCAAAGTGCATTTATGGGTGGGTGAGTTGTGTTCTACATATATTTCTGAAACAGAAAAGGGAGGGCAAATGGGGGGGGGTCAAACTACTTGTCTAAGGGGGCACTTGCCCGCCCTTGCCCTGCCTCTGGAGCCATCCTTGTTTGTCTGAAAAATAGTTATTCATCATAGTAACAGTTATGTCACCACACAGCCCATCCAATTTGGCTATATGATGCTATTACTAAGGACAAAGAAAGATTATTCAGAGTGGTTCTTGAATAGGCCTTGCTCCTACTCTAAAATAGCACTGTTTCCCGTAAGTTACATAATCACATAGACTGCACAGTGACACTATAATATGAGAAACAAGAGCTTTTCATGCAGAAAATAAAGCAACAATGGCTGCTGATGGAGGCTGCATGGAGACTCACAACAGTACCATTGCAACCTACAGTAAGTGTCAGATGCAAGGAAGCATGGGTTGCCTAAATGTTTGTCGTGATGGTGACACTCTTCAGCACCCATTCTCAAACTGGCCAGAAGGGACCATGAAAAATCTTCAGATGGTGTGTGTGAGCACATGCACTTCATGGGGAAGAAAATATTTGCAAAATTCTTCTACTCTGTTTCATCTCAATCCTAGTACTTGGCACAGCTGGCATGTAAGATTTCATACTGGAAGCTCACTAAAATAAAAATATTAAGGAATGGCAACAAAACCAAAGCATTTGGACTTCAAACTGTGACATTTGGGGAAAGGATGAACAATTGTAGATATTTGTTTCAGCTCTCCTAGAAGAATTTTACTCCAGGAAGCAGAGAATGCTCAGCTTCTTATAAAGGCGAAACATAGAACGAAAATATTTCCAAAATGGCACAGACATTCACAAGAGTGGTGGTTGCCAGTGATGTAATGACCACTATCTAAAACAGCCTGTGGCACAATGCCTCGATCTATACAGTACTCATGATTATAAGGGAAGCAGAATTTTCTAACAGGACATTTCTGCTTGAATAGTATGATTTCCCAAAAGCCAAAGTTGATCTGGGGAAAATACACAAATCCTGAGAAACACATGGATAATAACTATGCTTTTCTGTGCAATAATCCAATTGCCTGGAAAGGCTTTAAAGCACAACTGCTTGAGCCCTTGGTGGTGACAGCCTTCCTCTTGAATTCCCTTTCTCAGTTTAGCACTCCCACTTGCTTCAGAATTCAGTCTCTGTTCAGACATAACACCAAACCAGAGGTAAATGTGCCAGAGGTTTGAGTTTGTGATTGTCCGAAAGCATGAAGCCATCGTTTTGTCACCTAATCATTACTCTGTTTTCATTCCCAGACCTGAATTTTAACCCTTGGTTTGTAGTATGTTTTGCTGCTGAAACCTGAGGTTAGTATGCCCCATTGTGCCATCCAAATTCTGCCACATGCTATAAGTTGAGTTTCGTGTGCAAGCTCCTCCTTCTGCCATAGAGATGCCGGCTCAGAGCAGCCCATAAATGCATCAGTTCTAGGATGGCTGCATTTCTCACTGGCTACCTCTTGGAGCTGGTGCCCCACCCTCTGCCCTCCTCTTGCTCCTCCTGCCACTGCTTGGCCACAGGGATGCCGTGAACCTGCAGTTCCTGCATTTAAAGGGACAGAATGGGACTGGGGAAAGCACGCTTTAAATAAAAGAGGGAGAATAGACGTATGTGCAAGGAGCCCTTTGATTGACCTAGCACCCGATCTAGCCCCATTCCTGGAACTCTCAGTTCTTAGCAATGTAATGTAGTTTAATTGGTCCTAATGTACAGAAGGCACAGGAGGGGGGGAAAACTAGACCAAGGGACATGTCCGAGAATCCCGGGGGAAGATAGGTTTCCAGAGCATGGAAGGGCCAGGTCTGCTTGTCTGGTATTCCAAGAAAAGATCTCATTGACTTCCTGGGAGGGGATATGTATATTAAGGCAGGCAAAGTAACTTGGGCTTTGGTTCACTGTAACCAAGGGTGCCACCAGGCTTGTAGACCCAGGCAAAACACTAAGAAAGACCCCACACACTCTCCTTGTGCTGGCTTGCCAGCCGGGGTGTGTGTGGAGGGGTGAGTTTTAGATTTCTCATGAGAGGGCCAGTCCACCTTAGAAAACAGAAACACTAATGTGTTTCAGCTCTCCATTTCACTGCACTCTTATGAGGTAAACCTTCCAACAATAGGGGACCCATGGTTGTGGGGCTCCCAGCACCACTGGTTAACAATAGAACTAATACTCTGCACCTTCACCCTTGCACCGAACCCTTCCAGACTTAAAAGTAGTCCGGGCCACTTTGGGTATTCACGTGGTTCCGGGTTGGGTGGGCAAACAAGGAGAGGCCAGGGATGAATCCTTTGTCCCAAGCTAATCAGTACCGGCTGGACATGACATTGTGGCGAATGCAAACCAGCCACTGTGGAATGGTACACCCATGGATGAGAACAGTCTCTGCCTAGCCAGGTGACAGTGAGCACCAAAACCAAGCATGGAGATGTGTTGCAGGGAGACCAGACTTCTATTATATTTAAGGGGCACTTATATTCTCAGTTTCCGGCAGTTGCTGTGACCGGGAGGGATGTTGCTGAGGGACCCTTCCTGGGGCTTTGGTGGAACTGTCAACCGGGTGAGCAGTAAAAGCCCTCCAACCTGCATGAGTGTCTCTATGGCCAGGCACTTTCATGAGAGAGTGGTCTACTCCAGGGCAGGATCTGCCTTCACCACACAAGAAGAATTTCTTGCCTGGCCATAGAGACACTCATGCAGGTTGGAGAGCTTTTACTGCTCACCCAGTTGACAGTTCCACCAAAGCCCCAGGAAGGGTCCCTCAGCAACATCCCTCCCGGTCACAGCAACTGCTGGAAACTGAGAATATAAGTGCCCCTTAAATATAATAGAAGTCTGAAGAAGTCTGAAGAATCTAATAGAAGTCTGAAGAAGTCTGAAGAATCCTGCTCTAGATGGAAGTTCTTCTCATAAGGTCTGACCAAGACCAAGCATGCTTGTACCCAGGCATAGGGGCTGGGCGCCCCCTTCCCTCACCAATTTGTACCAAAAATAGAGCAATACTTCAAAAAAACAAAGGGGCAAATCCTAAGTTGTCTTGACCTATTCCTAGCAGTCTCATCCTATCCATCCTTACATAAGCAGTCACGTATGGAATAGGGATGGGGGTCTAGGGAGAAGGGGAAAAAATAGAAGTCCCTGGAGAAACGGGGAAGGAAGGAATGGGGAATGCATCTCATGCATATTTTCTGGAGAATGGGCTGGTGTGGGTGTATCACAGATGGCCATTGCTGGTAACAAACTCATTCTGCAAACATGTGAGAAAAAGTAGAGGGCTCACTTGCGCAGTCTATCTTTAACCAGTATAAGTGGGAAGAGAGGGGCCAGTTCTCTACTCAGGGGAGGAAGTGGGGCCACAAAACCATCCCCAACTGCAGAAAACAGTGGTGCCAGCGATGTGAGAAAAGGGTTAAAATTTCTTTGTCCTGCCAGAGGAGGGCAAACATTGCTGAAAAGGCATGATCACACTGAGCATGCCCCATCTTGCATTGTGGCCAATTGCTGCAGCTTCACTAGCATGTTGACACTTTGCCAACGGTCTGGCAACACAAGCAGAAGGGAGCTTGCTGGGATGCAGCCTGGGTCGACTAGGAAGAAGGAGGGGTTCCTCTGCTCAAAAGCTAGAAGTTGCCAAACTGCAGTGAGTCAATCGTCTGGGGGACCATTCTCAGCTTCACAGATTAATCACTGTGTCATCTATCCGAGGTTTCACGCTATGTCTGAATGGAGCGTCTGATTCAGAGAGATGCTTGCTTAAGCCCTCCAAGGATTTGTGAGAACACAGGTTGGAGTGAGCAGTCAGGCTTTAAGAGACATAGCAGCCCCATCACATCATGGCCCTGAGCATATGGTAAAGCAGTCACGTGACTCCTTTTTCAGAAGCCCAGATCCGTACAAGGCATATCACACCACATTGATTGGGTCAGGAGAATTGGCCCTTGGTTATCGGATCCTTTTTTCCATAAGCAGAGCATTAATGCATAAAAGCTCAATCTGTTTTTATTATTACCAGTAGTCCCCATAGTCTTGCTTTCATTCTACCTCTTTCTTGCATCACCATATTTACTTTCCTGTACTTTTCAGCAACAAGAGTCATTTTTCAAGTCAAACACTGCACCAAAATCTCTGCTTATTGGAAGATGTACCTGTCCTTTGTTTTGTTTACAATCTCCTCTCCAGATACACAGTCATGGGCAGTTATATATTCAACCACAACTAAAAAGTCTTTGAGTCTGACTCATATTTTCTGTTCCAGCAAAATCCCTGAAGACAGTATGCTAATAAAACCGATGCAAAATAACTGACTAGTCACTTTAGTAATTGCTTCTATGACTAGTTTTACAACTAACACGAGACCCAATTTAGACACTACTTACCACCAGGCGCAGTGTATGGAAAAGTTCCTACTTGTACCAGTGTCCTCTGGGCAGCTAAGTCAAAAGGTCTCTATTCCACTGTTATTGTACTTGACCTCAGCAGCTTTTGACAGGGGTGGATTTCCTTTTCTTTTGTAAACTCTTCAGTCTCTGTTTCAGGGAGTCTGTTCTCAGCTCGTTCTCTTATTTGTCCAACAAGTTGTCATGGACACCAGACATTCTAGTGCAGTGATTACTCCACTTCTGTTTAGGCACCTGAGGACGACTTTCAAACTGGATCAGCACCATCAGGAAAATTGCACTGAACTAATAAGTTTCCTTTAGGTCAGAAAATAATAGTGGAGCCAAGATGATTACTAAACAGCTGTACTTATTAACAATTAACTAGTTACATCACAGTCGTAGGGTGGAAACTACTTTACTTTACTTTGAGGCCAATGTTTTTGAGAGAAGAACTTAACCCAAGTTTCAGAGCAGACAGATCCAAGCTAATAACATTCACTTTCTTCCTTTGAAGAAGATGGTCAGGGCGAGCTCTGCTAATTGGCTGGCTTCCAAGGTGGGTGAAAGGGCTGCAAGGTTGATCCAAGCGCAGCAAGTCACTGCCCCCAGCCTTCCCACCCACCCAATATCCCCAGTGGCACCACTCTTTTGTCCTCCACTTTCCTGGAGAAATACAGACCCCTTACCCTCCTCCCTGGTGGATAACAGAAATAGAGACCCCTTACCCTCCTCCCTGGTGGATAACATGCTGCTCCCTCCCCGTCACAAACTAGTCCCTCCCCCCTCCAAGTCAGTGACATGCAAAGTGTGTCCCTCTTTACTCCCTCCCTGGCTCTTACCCACTCTCCAGCTCATCCTTTCCTCCTCCTCCCGCTCCCTTACTTGGTGTTGTCATGCTCTCCTCCTTCACCCCCTCCTGCTTCTGGCCATTCAAAAGCCAATGGGAAGGGAGCAAAAAAGAAGTGTGGAGGCGGAGTGGAGGATGCAGCATTCTAGTCTCCTCCTCACACTTTCTTCTGATCACTTTCCCTCTGTTTTTAGTTCACATCTCCTCCGGAATAGAGGTGTGCATTCACATATCAGCCAACCCTGAAGTCTCTGTCAGATATCAAGGAGAACTTCACACAGAGTTCAGGTTTTTCACTGCATGTTAGAATGTTGCCCAATTTATATCTGGGGTTTAAAAACCCCAATTTTTACATTGTTTGTTTGCAACTCCGCAAAGAAAACCCGCGGGAAAAGCCTGCTGTCTGGGAAAGCTCTAAGCAGCAAGAGAGGAGCGGAAGTCATGATTGATGCACTGCCACTAGGTAAGTTTAGAGAGGGAAAACACTGGAGGAGGTGGCTCGAGGCAGAGACAGTCCAGCAGAGACAGTCCAAAGGAAACCTGCCATTTCTGCCAATCTGATGCCCAGGAGTGTATCTATGGTGGGGCAGGCAGGGCATGTGCCCCGGATGCCACTTGAAGGGGGGGCACCATTTTTTAAAATTAATTTGTTTAATGGCCACTGAAAACAAAATGGCCACTGCTCATGCTCAAATGGCCTCTGTGAGGCCCTAGGCCATGCCAGGCCTCGCAGAGGCCATTTGAGCATGCACAGCAGCCATTTTTTAAAAAAGATATTTTTAAAAATGGCCACCGCACATGCTCGAATGGTCCCTGTGAGGCCCCAGAGGGGGGAGGAGGAACCTTTGCGGATCCTCCCTCACAGCCTTTAGGAAGCCCCCCAAAGGGGCTACAGGTAATTTTTTTTTTTAATTAATATAAGTCACTGTAGATATATTCAGTTTGGCACTATGTACAGAGAATCAGGGCTTGTGAATACTGAGCTGAAGCTTATGAGCTAGGATTGTATTCATTTGTTCTTACTTTGCTTCTTGTGATAAGTGAGTTAAATGTGATGTCTTAATAATATGGCTATAAATGGTGAGTTTGTCTTTGAATCAGTGTGAAATCCTTAGTATTAAGGCCCATTGGTAGTTTCTTGCTCTCTTTCTCTCATTTTAACTGTCTTTCTGCAATACTAGAATATATTCCAAGCAGTGACACAGTTTACTCTGCATATCCTTTAATTATTTTCAGAGTATCTGGGAAAAGTCAAATTCTCCATTGATTTTTAAAACTTATGTAATAGTGATGCTACAATGCATAGTAGAGAATTAGACAGGCACTTCTGTTTAGTTTTCCAAGTACACCTCCACATAGTATTTGGGTATTTCATGAGCCCCAGCATACTGAAATTTGTAGTTTTCCAGCATTTTTTGGTCTGGCTACGTCCACTGCTAAATAGTTCTTGAAATATTAAAAGATTAATGAGCTTGACTTGTATTTTTTAGCTGATATTATGGTAAAGTTATCTGAAAGATGGGTGTCAGATGTTTGGACAGGGGGCGCAATTTGAGTCCTTGCCCTAGGCGCTATTCTTCCTAGATACGCCTCTGCTGATGCCTAAGGCAGCCTTCTCAGTCAAACTCATTAGCAGGCTGGCCTTGCTGGCTCCACTCATTCATTTGAACACACCATCACCCAGTTGCCCCAGCTGTCAAGTGAGACATCCAGCTACCAGCCCAGGCACATCTGCCCATTGCAAAGGTGATTAGCATCAGTGGAGGGAGTGCTACAGCCTTTAGCTAACCAGCCAGCAACTGAACAGGAGCAGCCAGCAAGCAGTAGCAGCCAAGTCAGGGAAGAGGCAGACAATAGCCCTATTCACACATTATGTTCAATGCATGTACAATCTGTATGTGTATGCACATACAGAACTATACACATATATAGTTATTCACACATTATATTGTACACACATAGAGCAATACACTTCCTATCTGTGTTCTGCATTTCAGGGGACTGGTACTCAGTTTTCAGTTTTAAAATGAACACACATACAGTCATTCACATTAAAAATATATATTTTTACAGTTGATTAGTAAAGCTGTTGCTTGAGCTTTAATCCATACTTTCTCATCTCTTGGTGGGGGGGCAGGGGGTCTGGACACAACTTGCTGCCACTTGGGAGAGGAGAAGCATGAAACTAAATTCCTGCTATTATGATAAATGCAACTCTTTTTTAAATTAAAAAATAATAGCTTTCATACAAAAAGAAAGGCCTACCTGTGGCAACAGCCAACCAACCAACAATGCTTTGGGGTGAGTGGTAATCGGAGAGCAAAGCAGGCCTATTTTATAGGCAACTACACATGATTAATCAATTAATTTTACTTTCCTTCTATAGGCAGAAAGAAAGTTCCTATATCAGAAAATATCTTTATACATCTGAGTTACACTCTTTAGTAGCTCCACAGAGAGCATTTATGTCTTTTAAAGAACTTAAAACCAGCTGGTAAATAGGTCTCATTCCGCATCAATAAAAAGCCGCAGACGCTAAAATAGAGTTAAAAATTCTAATTCTAGCACTACAGCTCTAGTACTGAGTCTTATGACTCCAACACCCTGCATTTATTTTTAAACATGTGATTTGTTCACTTCCAAGGTTTTATTTTGCACATTTTCTCTCAGGAAAGGACTTGCCATTTTTATAATGAATACCTTCCCAAAATCCTGCATTGTCATAAGCATATTCAAGTTAAATGCGTGAATACAGCACTTAGTCCAACTTAGTCCAACTGAATTCCGCTTACAGTTTCAGCTTTTTTCCATGACATATGCATGATTCACACTGACCTCACCACACAATTTCCTTGTTTATAGCTAGGAGAAGGATGTGAGTGAGATGGGCAGGAAGGGAGCGATGCTTGCTGCCTATTAGCTTTCTCCAGACATGAGCCAATTTGGTGAATGTGATTCTATACTGGTTGTAGTCATTGAGGGAAGGCAGTCAAAGTCAAGAGATCAAATAAAGAACAGCAGTGCCCAAATGAATGACTGAGTGATGTGTTTCTAGAACAGAAGCTATATCACAGGAGTGGAAGTCTTAGAAAAGACTGTACTGTATATCACTTCCAGGCTCCATAAGAGTACCTCTACTCAAGAGAGATTCTCTGTCAGTCAAACAACTTTATGTCCTATTTTGGATATAATCTTCAAATAGACCAATTAAACAGAAATACTCAGTTTTAAAGCTGGTTCTCCACTGATGTGAAGTGTTTCAGCTTAAAAAAGTTGTCTGTTGGCTTAGATACTTGCTATTTCTGCCAAAGTGGTCCCGAGGTTGGCTCACCACTCTGTGTGCATGGACGGATCTCTTGGTTTCCATGACATTCCATTTGAACATAGTATGCTTTGATTTCCATTCCTATTGCTTCTGGGTGTTTTCCAGATTAGGCCCTGCAATGGGGTCACATCGTATATTGGAAGTGTGCTTCCACACTTCCTTTGTTGTGACTATAGACCCTATTTGCACAACAGGGTGCCGTTCATATTTCCAATGCCTTGTTTCGAATTTAATTGCTGCGATATATTTATTTATTTATTTTTACATTTTTATACCGTCTTTCGTTAAAAGAAAACCCCAAGGGGGGTTAGAGCTAGGACGTTTTATATCTGGCATTAAAAGGTTGCTGTTTTTTCAGTTTGTTAGTTTTTGTGAGATTGCTCCCCCTGCAGTTTACGTTTCGAATGCAACCTGCCTGAATGGAGGCATTTTGCTGCTGTTGAGCAGCTAGTCTAGAAAGTGCTGTGGAGAAAGATTCCTGGATTTTCTTTTCTATCACTGGGAAAAATGCATTTTAGATGTATTTTAGGTATATTTCTTCAAAGTAATTTCATGTTTTTCCTACCCAAACAGCGGGTGCAATAATGTGTTTTAACACAAAAGTATGCATAGATTCTGGAGACATCTCAAACTGTATCATATAAAATTTGATATATAAAAACTTTGGGAATAGGGTGTTGTTGTCATTGGTCCGAAATCATGCAGTCCATCACAATTTTTGTCAAGAGGGGAATTTGGTAACCTCCTTAGCTTCCATCCTACAAAGGTAAGCACCATATATGCCAACATTTAAAGATATAAAAGAATTAGATTGCAGGCTCCTCCCCTGACATTATGGCATAAATGTTCCTACCCTTTATAGATTTACATTCTTTAGTTAAAACCCTGAATCATAAATAACTCTAATTCTAGAGAACCTAGCTGGAAACATATGCTCTTTATTTGGATTGGCAACAACATTCTTAACAAAACTCCAGTGAGGGTAGCTAATCTGTAGAAAGTTAGCAAGATATAGAGGTTAAAGTTCTAGAAAGAAATACATACTGAGAGATAAATTAGGGCAACATAAAGGAATACATTTCTCAATGGTTAGAAGAAATGCAGGTACCTTTAAAGCTTTAAAAAACACTTGTAATATAAATAGAAAAGGTAGCAAAAATCAAGGTTTAGTATGAATGGAAAGAAAGCAAAAGGACATGAAGTGGAGAAGGTACATTAGAAACGGGAAAAGAGAGAGAGAGAGAGAAGAAACATTGCTTCAACATAGTTCAATAGGGATCGAGACAAAAGATGCACCCCCATACTTATAATGGTTAGGTTACCCTGATGCTCAGTCCTATGTAGCTGTCATCCCAGCAGAGCATAGGGTAAGCAAGGGTGGCTCTGGGGGACGGGGCATGATGGGGAAGCACTCCCCAGACAAGTAGCTTGCCCCCCCCCTTTCTGCTTCATAAATCTAATATGTGGGATCCAGTTCTCTCATCAAAAAAATTGAGAGAGATTCAGAAGGAGCAACGTCCATTGACTTTGCCCCTTCTGAACCTCTCTCAATTTTTTTCTGGTGCCACCGCTCATGGCAAGATTAAAACAACAACTTTATATCAGAATGGTGCAAAATGCTTACTGCTGTAAGTTATACTGAGACAGAACCTTGTTAAATAAAAGGAATAACAGTTCCCATCTACAGACAGAAGGACTTGAATGGGGGCGTCAAACTGCCGGTCTCCGGGCTGGATCCAGCCCATGGTGCTCAGCAATCTGGCCCCTGACAAGCTGCTGCTTCCCTCCCTGGCACATGTTTCCCTGCCTTGTTGCCTCACTGTGCTCCCAGGCTGCCAGCCTCTGCTTTGGAGCACAGTGAGGCGGGAGCAAGAAAAGCACCAGCAATGGGGAGGAGAAACCAGCCAAATGCAGCCAGCCATTTGGCCAAAGTGTTTCCCCTCCACGGCTGTGTTGCATTCTGAAGCATCCTGCGGCTGTTTCCTTCTAGCCACCGCCATATTTCCTTCCCCTACCTGGCCCCTTGGACTAACATAAGAGAAAAGTGTATGTGTGCGCATATCTTCCCCACCACACAGGCACACTATCATTCCAGCACTTAATTCCTCACCTTGCAATATAAATAGTTCTTTAAATTGTGCCACAAGTGCAGATTCAGGCAAACTCTTCCCATGCAATAATACAGAGGAATGATGGTATGCACACACTCCACCCCTGCATGATTCTGAAGGCCTGATGGACCAGCTCAGGATAAACTCTACTAAACATAGGTCAGTTAGAGGAAGGAATTAGAACATGATAACTACTGTGAACAGCAGTCACACATATTAACCAGCAAATAGGACTGAGTGAAAAACCACAGATGTCTCTACAAAAAGGAAGAGGTACATAGCTGATTGAAACATCACAATCTGCTTAGAAGTTATAGAACATGTTTGAAGTAAAGGTGTGCCAGTGAGTCAGTGTTGACTCCTGGTGACCACAGAGCCCTGTGATTGTCTTTGGTAGAATACAGGAGGGGTGTATCATTGCTATCACCCACGCAATATGAGATTATGCATTTCAGCATCTTCCTGTATTGCTGCTGCCTGATATAGGTATTTCCCATAGTCTGGGAAACATACCAGCAGGGATTTGCACCAGCAAACTCTGGCTTGCTAATCAAGTAATTTCCCTACTGCACCATTAGGTGGCTAGCTATTTCTTCTAAAACAGTACAATAAAATAAAAATCCAACCTCCCCCTGAGCATATTCTGGTGTAAAAAGTACTGCATTCAGCCAAATTAAATGGGAGGACAAGGGAAGGAGGAAAGGGGGAGAAGGAAAGAGAAAGGAAGAAAGTGCGAGAAAGAGGGTGAAGGGGAAAGATGGCCATGTGAGGAGGGTGCAAGACGGCTGTGTTTAGCAACCCAGAGGTGCACTGGAATCAAATCCGGCCCATTTGAGTTTGACAATCCTGGATTAGAATGTATTGTGGTAGCAATTTCCAATAATCAGAACGTTGTTTCAAAGGGAAAAAAGAGTCTAAATTATGCAAGATAAAATACCGAATATTATCTAAGCACATATGTAATTAAAACAGAAGATGAACAGACACCATCTGAACGGAGAAATGTTGAAGACCATACAAATAGTAGGGGCTGCATTGCATCAGCCTCATAATCACATCTGAGGTGATGCAAACCCTATCAGATTATTTTTCATCGGAGTCTATTCTGATGAAAAATGCCTCCAATATTGCTAATCTATTTGATATCATACTACATTGTATTGATATGGTATTGAATAGGATCAGAGGGTGGGAGGTTAAGCTTCCCCCACATACTGATGCATCAACCCAATACTGATTATTGGCTTGATGTGATCCCTGCATTGTTAGCACAATGTGATAAAGGTCAGGATTGGGATTGGCTTGATAACAGGGCCTTAATAAATAAAACATCAACAAATCTTCTGTTCCATTGTTTTTCCTCAGAGTATTTCCCTTGATCAGCTGGCTGCCTCTTCCAGCCTCCTGACAAATGTGTGCCTGGCTTTAGCAGAGGCTAGGGCCACTATTTGTGACTCTGGTTTTGTTTGTTTGTTTATTGCTTTTGTGTATTGATGGCCACCCTCTCCTCAGCCCATTTTGGAGGACTTCAGATGGAAAAGAGAAACAGAGGTCAGTATTGCCAAGCATACTGTCCGGGTGAGGTTTTAACAGGGGTGATGCCTGCTACCGCCCAGAACTGACAATTAACTCTGAACCACAACTTGTCTTGGTTCAGTTCGATCTGGGGGTGGGGGTGGGGTTCACGAACAATTTTTGTAATTTTTTTTAAACTTACCCCCTTCGGGGGAGTTGTTGGAGGTGGTGGGGTGGGGTGGGGTCTGTAGAGGTTCCCCCTCCCCCACCAGCCTCCCTTCATGCCTTTCCCCTGCTTTGGCCTTTCCCCTCCAGTGCGGCAGCCATTTTGGAATCTGCCACGCCTGCACTATTGGTCTCTGTGTGACCCAGGCCACGCAGAGGCCTATTGGCAGTGCAGGCATGGTATAGGCATGAAGGGAGGCCGGTGGGGGGGAGGGGGAAACCCCACAGACCCCTCCGCCACCTCCAGCAACTCCCCTGAAGTTGTTTTTTCGGAAAATATTTTTTTCTGAAAATAAAACATATTTTCTGAAAAAGAAAAGACTCTATTGAATATTCACGTTTAAGTAATTAAAACAGCTATAATTATATTTCCCAGTTAATTAATTGAAGTCTTTTGTTTTGTATGTGATCCAGTTATTTCAGATCATATCTACTGAGGGAATCTACTAGCATGATTCTTAAAGAATTTTTAAATTTTGATAAGTGATAGAGAAGATAATAGAGCAGAGCAAGCAGCATCCTAACCCAGTAGGTATGGATCTGCCAAGACAGGTCAAAAACAATCACCACATCAAAACACTACTTTCAGAAAAGCTCAGACAGAATAAATTTTGATTTATTTAATTTTACTTATTTGTTTGTTCTTTTTTATTTATTTGTTACCACCTTTCATAAAGCACCCCAAGGCAGTTTTCAAAAGTTAAACTACAATAAAATTCCATAAAAATCACATTGAAAAGCTTAAAGTTGAGGGATACTTCCTCATGACAGTCACAACATGTTTAATGTAACATATAGCTTAACATGATGAATATCCTTCACTTTGCCCTTGAAATCAAAGGGACAGAGCCAAAGTAGACGTGGGTCAGATTTTAAGGAAATATTTTAAGAATGTAAATGCCGCTGTGTGGAGAGGCCATTTGCATGAGAAGGACAAAGGGGAAAGGTTTAACCCTCTGCCAGAGCCCCACACCTATGTTGAATCACACACACACACACACACCCAGCAGGAAACCTCCTGTTGCTTTTGTCTAGTGGCATCCTTAGAAGTTTTGGACTTTGCCTGGAGCGGCAGGAGAAAGACGGCAGTGGGGAGGGCCAGGAAAATGCAGCACTAGCAGCAGCATGGTGAGACTGTTTTGCTGCTAAGAACAGCTGCGCAGGGGGCTGGGGTTTTGTGTGTTTGTGCTCAGGCACACACCTTAGAGGGAAGGCAGGGGGTGGGGTTTGAAAAGTTCAGATCTGTTCTATTAAAAGTTTATTAAACAATTTTAAATTATTTTTATGCAAGAAACATGGATGCTAGAAGATCTTTATATGATCAGGTATCACCCTTGTTTAAATAATGTGTGCCCAAGCCAGAAAGATGGCAGGTCAAAGGGAGGCCTACATTTTTTTATTTCATTGGATCTACAATCTGTGATTACTAAATTACCTTTCTTTGCAGAGGGGGTCATTACAGTGCTTTTGGAATTTGATAGCTTCACATTGTTATGTATCAGTTTATACTTACCCTCACAACAACTTCGTGCTCAGCTCTGACATTTTTTGCAAGCAAGTGGAACAATATCTTGAGTCATATGCCGATAAGTATCAACTATTTGCTGATTTCCTGCAATTTGATCTTTTTGCTTATGCATTTTGAATTGGCGGTTAGATCGGAAAGTGACCACCTACCACTGATATTCATCTGTAAGCCTCCAGCTAGCAATCTCAAGGCCACTTACAACCGACAACATGATTCTTTAGAGGGGTCTGGACCTCTCAGAATTAGGTGCAGTGGACAAATTAGTGAATTGGTGAGCTGTGGGCTGAACTCCAAAGAGGGTTCCTCATTGTGTTTAGCACTGATGAATGATGACACTGACCCAATGGGTACTACCTTGGACCTCTATAAATTATTATTGAAAAGTTGCAGGTATTTGTCATGAGGAGTAAATCAAAGTCACCACAGAACAGATTTCGATCTAAAACTTGGTTTGACCATGAATGTCATGCTGCAAAGAGGGAGTTAACTGATATTTCATTCAATATAGGAGGGAACTCACATCAGAGTCTAGCCGAAAAGGCAATATAAATCACTGCTGGGCAAAAAAGAAGCAGCTCTGGAGCAAACCTGGCAAGAGGTGATCAAAGCGGCCAGACTTAAAAACTATTCTCTATTCTGGAGTATTATTTTGAGATGCCCCAGCAAGGTCTATGAAGTGCATTTTCATGTGCTCTTTGGTAGTGCCACCAATCACTCCATCCCTGAGTTAAAACTTCTGCCTGAAAATATTCAGAACTGGCTCCCAGTATCAATAGCAGAGGCCAAACAACTCAAAGCACCTGGGAATGATCAAGGCAAATCCTGAGTGGTGGGCACAAGTGTTGGTAGCCCTATTTACCCAAATAAATGACTTGGCCCACATATCAGAAGACTGGGGACTGGCTATTTTGGTACCCGTCTTCAAAAAGGGGAATAGGAATGTTCCATCTAACTATAGACATAAACTTACTTAATATGATCAGTAAAATGTAAGCAAAGGCAATTACATCAGAAACTCATGGATTAGCTGGAGCAGGAGCAATTCCTGGAGGATGAGCAGGCAGCCTTTAGATCAGGGTGATCTACAATTGATCATTGTCTGGTTGTTTAACATACAGATGAGAAATACACTAAAACCCCTCAAATCTACCTTATTTGCTTCATTTTTAGACTTCAAAAAAGCATTCGTTTCAATCTCTAGAGTACGCCTATGGTCCACATTTGGAAGCATCTCAATTGACAAAAGGCTCTTGCTGCTGCTGATCAAACTGCATGAAAATATGAGCTTCAGAGTGAGATGAAATTGTCAGGGCCAGTTATCTCGGCCTATTAGGACTTCTAGGTGGGGTCAAACAGGGTTTCATCCTGCCCCCTTCATCGTTTAATATTTATATAAATCATAAATTTACATTTATGTGCCTGCAGACAGGGCTGTCCTTAGGGTGGGGTGACCAGGGCGATTGCCCCACGCCCCACGCCTGGACACGCCAAGCAGGCTGCTGGCTGCTCCTTCTATGAAGAAGCAGCAACTCTCACAGTCCCTGCTATCAGCCATGCTCAGCGCACACTGGTCAAGCAGCTTGCCCGTTCCCTCTTTGCAGAAGCAGCAATTCTCACTGTCCCCCCTCTCCCCTGTCATCCATTCAACAGCCCAGCACTGCAAACACAGTCAAATGAATAGCTACATCTCCTACTGGCTCGCTTGCTTTCCCTGCAAAGCCCAAGCAGCCCCATACCCAAGATTTGTGTTTCCTTTGGGCTGTGCAGTTTTAGCATGCTCCTTGGGGACCCAATTGAATGTGCAGTTCCTCCCCCAGTATTGTTGAGCTCCATGAGAGCTCAGAACCTCTCTGCTAGACCATGTGATTGTGTTGCTGAGAGGCTGCCCTTAAAGCAAAGGCACAGCTTTTTTCAATTTACTTGCTTGCTTCTGACTATTTGTTGAGGATTGAACTCAGTAGAATGGAGTCCATGCTGCCTGCTTTGGGGCTTGGACTAAACACTAGGAGAGCCAGCCACAAGCTAAAATTTGTGCTGTAGGTAGGTAGACCCACTTAGGTTAATTTGATGCGTACAGTGGGGTATAATGGGGAGTTAAAGACCCATAGCTGATCTGAAACTGAGGGAATCCTGCTTGCTGTGTGAAAGATGCAATGACTTCTTCCTGCTATGTGAAACATGCAATTATATTGGGGGAGGGGGCAAATACACACAAGAAAGGAGTAGATTATCTAGAGTTACTGTATTTCTTTAAACACGCCTTAAAAATCATTGTTTGGATTGCTTAAATTCAAATTCCACAGATCATGCTACAATAATGTGAAACTGCAATATGGGTTTTTGAGAACTTGCTTTCTGCCCAGACATGATGGAATTGTATTATGGGGTGGGGTGGAGTTAAATCCCCAAAGCTGATATGGAACTGGGGGAAATCCTCCTTGCTATGTAGCTTGCAATGAATCCTGCCTGCTATGAAACTTGAAATTAATTTGGGGGTGGGGGGTGCACATAAGGAGATGATCTCTAGTGTTATTGTGCTTCATTATTGTATGGTCTGTGTCTGTTTTTATATACTTGCTTCAAAATAAAACTTTGCAAATTGAATCATGAGGAGCTGATCTTGTGGTAGCATACATGAATTGCCCCCTTTGCTATGCAGGTCCACTCTGGCTTGCATTTGAATGGGACACATGAGTGAGCACTGTAAAATATTCCCATTAGGGGATGGGGCCACTCTGAGAAGAGCATCTAGGTTCCAAGTCCCTTCTCTTGCATCTCTAAGATAGGGCTGAGAGAGAATCTTGTCTGCAACCTTGGAGAAGCTGCTACCAGTCCATGTAGACAATACTGAGCTAGATGGACCAATGGTCTGACTCAGTAGAAGGCTGCTTCCTGTGTTTCTAACTTATTTTATAAGCTGCCTGTCTCTCTTGCCTTTGAAAATGCTTGTATTTTGTATTCCTAAATGCTTAGGAACCTAGAGGCAGGGACATAGCTAGGGCCGATGGGACCTGTGTCCACCCCTCTCACTGGTGCCCCCTTGGAGACAGAGAGAGATAATGAAGAAATTAAGGAGGGGTAGAGCTCGGTGCCCCTCAGGAGCTAGGGTCCCTGGGCTCTTTGAACCCATCCATTCAATTATACCTACACTCCTGTACTGAGCAAACACTAAGGGGGCACAGCAGAATTGGATCCTTTAGAAACAGGGAGGAGTGGGGAAAGAAATATGCAGAATGGGAATATGTTAAGTTACATGTTGAAATGTTTCTGATACTGCATATATGCAAGAATATACTTCTTACATCCTTGCATTGATTTTTGTTCAGTTGCTGTTTGGAACTTCAAGAACTTGCACGATAGCTGGACAATACAGTGCTACTGCATTTTTCTGCCATGGAGAGAGTGGGCAGGGGGAGTTTTTCACAAAGCACCATGTTAACAAGTTGTTGTAGTAAAAACTTATCAGCCTACTATCCTTTCACTGTCTCTACATCTGGACTAAATTTGGTGCAAATTGAGGTCCACAAGTTAGATCTCTTGCGCCTCAAAAGTGTATGCATCTGCCATTTTGGATCGGGGTGGATATCATCATTACAAGCTGCACCCTGTGTGTCACCCACTACAGCTGTTCCAATTATGGTTCAAGTCAGCTAGACAGTCCTCAAGTTAGTGCACTTGCGCCTCAAACGTTTATGCATCCACCATTTTGGATCGGGGTAGATAACATCATCACAAACTACACCATCAAGGTGTCCTTACATATCCTGACAACTGTACCCGATTTGTTTCTTATTGATTGATCCAGGCGTTGTGAAGTTGACACAGGGAGACACATGGACGGATACACACACACACACACACACACAATGCCGGCTGATCTCATAAACCTACTGGAAAGTAGGCTAAAAACTGAGACTCTGAAGTCTGAAGGCTTAATAGACTTGTTCTGCTAAGTTTGAGATGGTCCTGCAAAAATCTCAAAGTGGTTTACACTTTACATATTGATTGTAAACATCTGAATGCTGGCACTGCAGTTTGGCCCCCATGGAACCGGAGTTGATGGAGGAAGCTCCTCCCTCACTCTGGCCCAACTGGCTGTGCAGGCTGTCCTTCTGTCAAGAAGAAAGCCTGCACAGTCAGCTGCTGCAGAAAGGCAGCTCTCCCCAGAGAGTGGAGGGAGGGGGCGCAGAACCACGTGTCCATTGGACCCACAGTTTTGTATTACGTCTGAATGGGGAGTCTGTTTTCCAATGAAAGATATCCACCAAGGCACCCAAGACAGTTTGCATCCTAAAACTGGGACTGAAGTCTGATTATTTAGGATCTAAGTAAAAGTCTCACCCAGAAGCCTCTGAAGCTATAGAACCACCATGCTCTTGATCACTTTTCTAAAACATGGTATATTTGGAATTGTCCAGTAATTGTTCAGGTCTAGCATTCCACTTAGTCATATAAAGCTGCTGATTCTGGCCTGGCAGCTTAGTCTAAGCTGTCATGGATACAAAGACTGAGTTCTCTTAAACTGCCTACTTCTCCTGTCACCTCCAGAGCATCACACTCAAAAGTGTCTTCTAGACAGCTGACAGTATATGATGTAATGGATGGATGACATAATGGAGGGCAAATAAGGGCAATGTTAAAAGTCAATTTTAAACTTAAAAATACAAATTACTTCAGAGTTCACACATCAGTCACTGTGTTCTGTCTAAGCACAGCACAACACTCAAATTAACAAAGCAAGTGAGAAACCCTAATTCTAACAACTCATATTTTAAAATCCTTAAGCATAGCAGTGATGCTATTTTAAAGAAACTAAGGTCCTTTTCATGGTGATTTTTCCTGCAATGCGTTTTCTCCACATTTTTTAAAATATTACGCTGAGAATTATTAAGATAGTGGTTGATGATTACATGGCTTTTGTTAGTCTGTTGTGTCAGTGAATACCATTAAGCACTCTTAATGCATTGATTTAAAACTCGTTACTAGCACTATTACAAACTATTAGGTCACCAGAAGAGTCCATGTACTCAGTGAAATAATGACAGTATATCACTTAGGCCTAGTTTTCATTGGGCTGTTTTGGACGATACTCCAAACTACCCTCTCAGACATGTGGGGGAAGAAGTGTGAACAAACGTTTCCCCCTCCACCCAGCACCCTGACATGCTACTTCCTATTAGTATCTATCTATCTATCTATCTATCTATCTATCTATCTATCTATCTATTATTTAATTTATATTCGGCCTGACTCCAAAGGCTCTAGGTGGTTCACAAAAATAAACAGGGCCGGATTAAGCCTGTGCGGGGCCTGTAGCATATGTTATAAAGGGGCCCTAAAATTATTATTTTTTAAATGCACATAAATATTAAAACGTAAATTATTTACTTGCATAGTAAAGTAATTCAATTTTTTCATTTGCTGTATTTTGGAGTATGGGAGACCAAGCCACAAACTCACACTTACTACAACAGTGAACATTTATATACCATTTTCCAATCAAAATTCTCAAAGTGGTTTACATAGAAAAATAAAGAGTGGATAGATGCTTCTCTGTCTCCAAAGGGCTCACACTCTAAAAAGAAAAATGTGGTAGGCACCAGCAACAGCCACTGGACAGATGCTGTGCTGGGCCTTCTCTTAAAAGGCACATTTAGAAGAAAAGGGATATTTTGTCTAACATGGACAAAATAAAGCAGGTAAAGTTTTAACTTTAATTCCCAGTTGGAAGCTGGGCATGTGGGGCCCTCAAAAACGCGGGGCCCGTAGCAAATGCTACATTTGTTACTACGTTAATCCGCCTCTGAAAATAAACCCAAGAAAAACATAACAAAACAAACAGTTTAAAACAGCAATTTAAAAATTTAAAACATTCAGAGATTACTAAAAGCCTGTCTGAAAAAAATGTGTCTTAAGGGCTCTTTTGAAGGCTGGCAAAGATGTTAAACCACAAACATCTATAGGGTGCACATTCCACAGCCTAGGAGCGACTACAAAGAAGGCCCACTCCCAAGTCACCACCAGACGAGCAGGCACCATATGAAGATGGACCTCTCTTGATGATCTCAGTGTGCGGTGGCAATCATGCTTAAGAAGGCACTCTACTAGGTAATCCAGTCCATTTAGGGCTTTAAAGGTAATCACCAGCACTTTGTATTTTGCCAGGAAAGCTATTGGTAACCAATGCAATTGCTTTACAACAGGCATAATATGCTCTCTCTGAGATACCCCAGAGTCCAATCTAATTGCTGCATTTTGAACCAACTGAAGTTTCTGAACTACATACAAAGGTAGCGCCACATGGAGCACATTGCAGTAGTCAAGCCTAAAGGTTACCAGAGAGTGCACCACAGTTCTGAGATCACTGTCTACCAGAACAGTAGGGGGAACAGTTCATTTAAATATTTCAGTAATGTGGTATCTTAATTCACACATTTAGGGTGACTTGGATGAGCTGCCTTCATGCTGTTTGGAAGTGATACATCAAATGCGAGGAGAGAAGTGTATTAGGATGGGCTGGTGGATGTATCTTCTAAACTGACCCTACAAGATGGCAATCTGTTTCCTGGATGTACCCTTTCAGATTCCTGGTTGGGGCTCACATGATATAATCTTCCTGCAAAACAAACAAATTAATAACATAGAAAACTACATATGAATGAGAAGGGTTCTAGTGTAGCCTTTGTCCTGATGTATAAGCTGTACTTGTACCCATCTTTTTTTTTTAAAGGGAGGATTCAGTC
This sequence comes from Hemicordylus capensis, assembly GCF_027244095.1. Lineage (NCBI taxonomy): Eukaryota > Metazoa > Chordata > Lepidosauria > Squamata > Cordylidae > Hemicordylus > Hemicordylus capensis. The sequence goes on along the minus strand of NC_069658.1, from coordinate 375,641,258 downwards.
ATGTGAATCCTTACCTGCAGTCTCTAGTGGCACAGCCCAGACACGTATCACTCAGAAAGGACTGGGATAGGGTCCATGTTCTTTGGCATATCTTCGGACAATGAGAACATTCCTTAACTCTTGTGTAATCTGAACATATTTCTGGTGGGTATAGCAACCAGAATTGCTGCTAGCCAAGCAAAAGTGTAGTCACATGGCAGCCAGCTTATGACCAAGTGACATTTGTATGTGTGCTGGTCAAACTGCATAGAATGTTTGCATAGCACAGTCTTCCATAGCCCTGGAGACTGCTGACCTGGGTGTTTGACTGTTCTACATATTTAGAATGACAAATACAAAAAGGGAGAGCTTTTTGATGGCCACTCTGGGAGGCGAAGAATGTTTAAATTGGTCCAGAATTTAATGTTGGAGGCAGATGGATGGGTGAATGGAGTTTGACTTCTATTATTGTAAGTTTTTCACCACATTCTGTGGAAGCTTACTTAGAAATAAGTCCTACTAATATCCAACGGAGACTCACTCCCAGATAAGTATGTATAAAATTCCAGGCTTAGTTCCCTTTCAAAAAATATCTATATACCCAGACATATTTAGGAATCCTATTGACTGGAATTAATTTACGAACATTTTTTTTCTAATTCTGAATAACTTGTGAGCTCGATTCACATATTATATTCAACACTCATGCTGTCTGTCTACACATATACATATCTGTACACTGGTACAGCTATTCACATGTTATGGTAATTCACATATGCTGAACACAGGTACAGCAGTACAGTTTCTTTCTGTACCATACATTAGTGGGACCTGTACCTATGCTCACTTAGAAAATAAACACAGGTACACAGGGGAGTAACTATAATAGGGCAAGGGGAGACAGTTGTCTGGGGGCCCACTGCCTTGGGGGGCCCCCAGAGGCAAGTCACATGACTGACTCCCCCAGCCGTGCACCCACCCAGGCTTCCTTAAGTTGTGTTCATCCTCCGAAACTGATGTGAGTATTAAGACCTGGAGCCACCAGAACAGCATGTCTTTCTCTAGTACCATTAAATGACTTGCATTGTCCACAATTTACAAAACCTTTTTAAAAATAATTTAGGATGATGTTCTATTGTGGCACATAGGTTATATATAAATATAATCTATCGAGCACATTCTATTATCCTGTAAAATACATAGGCAACTGAGGGAGCACTTGATTTTACCTTTGGTCTGTAAACAGACAGATCAATCTGCTGAACAACTTAAGTTTCTACTTTCTGATGAGGATGTTTCAAATTTTAACTCCATATAACAAACTAAATTTTGTTATATTGCTTTTAAGATGTATAATGAGAATTCATAGAGTTTCTTATAAATTTGTTTTGCTTTTTGTATGTTTGGAATATATATATGCTTTTTGTTACCACTCTTCAGCCTCATTTAAGATTTCTTTACTTCATGAGAGGAGCTTCAGAGGATGGGGGCACATTTTAAAATCTTGTCTCTGGGCCCACTCCAACCTTGCTATGCCCCTGCAGGTACAGACTTTCACACTGAATGGGACTGTGATCTGATGCAAAACTCTGTACTAGGAGATCATGCTGATGTTGCAGGGTGTAGGATGGTGTCCCGAGGTTGAGCAGATATACTCATTCATGTGAATGTCCAGGAATATGGTGTTCTGCTGCAGTGCTCACACTACAGTAACTTATCCTAAGTCTGTGGGACTTGTCCAGAAAGAGTTTTGGGCAATCCAAATGGTTTGCATTTCTGAAGCATTCTTGAATTTGAATGGGTGTATCTCATTACCTGCTTAAAAATTATGCACGATTTTTAGCTGTATACTATGAGCAAATAGCTCCACTGGGTGGGAAAGTCCCACCTTAATTAACAGCAAAATACTATTGGAGATGTTCAGGGGCATCACTCATTTTGTGAAATAAAAAAATTGTCAATTTTGCTTGTTAACATGGCTTGATAATTATAAATCTCATACATAAACATGTTTTTTCTTGACAAATTTTCACTTAGCAGCCTCATTAAAATAATATAAGGTATTATGAACAAACAAGTGCAAAGCCTGAAAAACCTCCTGACTGACTGCTGATTAAACTTCTAACTTACAGCAGTTCTTAGAGGCAGGATAGATGTCAGTGCAGCTAGCTTGCTTGTGCAAATAGATGCCCATGTGAGTGGTCTATGACCATTCATAAAATAGGAAGAGGAGAATCCTGAAAGAGCACAGCACTTCTTCCATGCAGGTAAGCCAGCTGCAGTAACGTCTACATCAGCTCCAAGACTGGATTGCTTTTGAGTTTTGCAGAGAGAAAATTGCAACTAAACTATGTTAACATATTGATGGATGAAGAATAGTTGAGTTACTCCATTTAGCTATCATGCTAATAGCCATAGATATATCTATGAATTTATCTGAACCTTTTAAAAAAAAGGCTGTATAAGCTATATTGTTGTATTCTATCCAGTATCTTTTATGTTCTCTGTTTTCTGTTCTTTTACGTTATGTTTAGGGATGTGTCAAAATGCGATTTGGCTGTCCGAAACTTTGAACAAGCTGCTGAGGAAATGGCGCATGGAAAGAGGTAATGAGGGGCATCTTCCACAGAACTGCTGGCACAGGGACAGAGGCAAGAATCATATGGGACTTTGATGAAATGGCCTTCTAGAAAAGCAGATGACATCTGCTGCATTCTTAGCCTGGTTAGGGCATTTTTGAGAGTTGGACTAAAGAAAGTTTTTAGAATTGTTCACATTCAAATTTGTGTCTTATCTTAACATAACAGGGAACAATTTTCTTGCTGGTAGCACACAGATCAGTTTGAATAGATACACTGTGGACCCTGGATGGACGAACTGAGTAGCTATCTTTGGCATTCTTAACTGCCAATTAAGAATACTAAAAGTAACATTCTTAGAAATGTTAGCAATAGAGGCCATTCTCATTCACATCCTAACCCAGGGTAGGGAAGCCCAGCCTGGGTTAGGGTGTGCGTGAGAACTGCCAGTGGGGCAGCACCATCTAGTCCAGCTTTTCAGCCCAGCTCTTGAGTGAGCTCTTAACCCCGGTTCCCGGGTTGTGTGTTTGCTGGGGTTGTGTTCAGCCCCAGAGGACACAGAGATGGGTGCCTAGAGCACCCATTTCCTGGGGAATCCCCCAATGCACCGCACATGTTCTGTGGTGCATTGTGGGATATCTGGAGGCCAGGATGCGCCATCCTGGCCTCTGGAGCTCTGCGCTGTGCCACATTCCCAGTAATATTCAAGCAGCTGAATCATCTGGGTGGGGGAGATGAATTGAACCAGCCTCCCCCCACCACCCGCCCATGCACCCAGTTGTGTGAATGGACCCATAGGATTCAAATAAGAACACATTTAATACTACTAGGCAGGCTACTGACAGCAGGAATGGTTAAATTCTATATTTCCTTGCACTCTTGGCATTTACATTTTCCAGAAGTTACATCTTAAATTTATTCTTACTTTTATGCCACTGAACTTCACTCATTTAAGTGTTATATACTAATGATATATTAGAGCACTCTAATTAATGACAGGTGCTAATGACACAAGTGTACTGCACTCTCCAGCCAAGAGGGAAGGTACACAGGCTCCTCCAAGTTTTCAAAAAGCTTCACTTCATACATTTTCCTTCACTCCACCTTCTTCTGGACTTTGTTCCTCCAGCTCATCTCTACTTTTTGTGTCCCCTCACGTTTACTTCCAACCAGTAATCTTCTCTGTTTGAATTCTGCCTACCTTCAGGTGACAAATCTTTTTGCAATTATTTCCCACTAACATTCACTCTGGAGTCATTCCAGAAATGCATAGTGTAGGGGATCTCAAACTTGGGTACCCAGATGTTGTTGAACTACAACTCCCATGATCCCCAGTTGCAATGGTCAAAGGAATCAGTAACAACATCCCAAGCTTGAGAACGCCTGATATAGTGGAATGCACAAATGCTGTGTTTTAATGCAGTGGTTGGAAAGAGTTAGGATTGCATTTCTCACACCAATGTAGTCAGGTTGGTATGCTTCCAAAATTCTAAGTTTTCCAAAATTTTCTCCAGATTTTTAGGTTCTCATAATGCTTGCCTTCAATATGTAGCTGAGCATTACATCCCCTGAGGTCTTCTCAGTCTTGGATTTTAATCAGAGCTGGAGGAGAACTCCTTCCTGCTATCCACCCACCTGTACGCTTTCAAGTTATCTCTCCACTCCTACCTGGCCACCTGGCAGCTTCTGCTTGGCAGCAAGTGGGAGGCCTTTTCCCTCCACTTGGAGTACTGCCACTGCAGGTGCTAGTAGCCCCAAGAAATACAGTTTTCCAAGAGCTAATGAGTGACAGAACACCCTTCATATGTAGAAGGGGGAAGAGGGACCTCCCTGCATTCTTCCCCCCACCAGGTAAGCAAGTGGGAGGAAGAAGATCTGGATGTATAGGAGTGAGTAGGTTTGGAAGATGATGGGTAGAGGGTTTGGAGGTTTACAGTGGTATCGGACTTCTGAGTACGTCATGGGGACACAATTTATGTTTCTTGTCCTGTAATTAGGCTTGCAATAATTCTGGAATACTGTATCTGTAAAACATCCATCCCTAGCAGCAAGCTCACTGAAGGAGATGAGGGCATAAAAACAGGTAGACTGAGTGTTTGAAGCCTGTTGCTTTCAAAAAAATTCTTTCTATATAACACTTCTATGAAAGAAGCAAGGGCTCCTACATATATATAAACTAAAAGGTGAAGTTGTGCCTAAGGGCACTGCAGTGTTCCAAGAGCGGGGCCTGTGCCAGTGCAGGGCTTGGGACAATTCCCCCAGTCACCCCACACTAAGGATAGCCCTGAGAAGGGGTGTGACTGTTGGTTCTTTTGGACCTTTCTGTGGCTTTTGATACTGTTGACCACGGTATCCTTCTGGATCGCATGGGGGATTTGGGAACAGGTGGCACTGCTTTGCAGTAGTTCCGTTCCTATCTCTCCGGTAGATTCCAGATGGTGTCACTTGGAGATAGTTGCTCTCTGAAATGGGAGCTATTATATGGTGTCCCTCAGGGCTCTATCCTGTCTTCAATGTTTTTTAACATCTACATGAATCCACTGGGTGAGATCATCAGGAGATTTGGAGCAGGGTGTTATCAATATTCTAATAAGACCCAAATCGATTTCTCCATGACATCATCATCAGGAAATGGCATAGCTCCTCTAAATGCCTGCTTTCAGGCAGTAATGGATTGGATGAGGGATAGTAAATTGAAGCTCAATCCAAGCAAGATGGAGGTACTCAAGGTGAGGGGTTATACTTCAAGGGACGTGATAGATCTTCCTGTTCTGGGTGGGTTGTACTCCCTTTGAAGGAACAGGTACATAGCTTGTGAGTGCTTCTGAACCCAGGCCTCACTCTGGTTTTTCAGGTTGAGGCTATGTCCAGGAGCACTTTCTATCAACTTTGGTTGATATGACAGCTGTGTCTGTTTCTTAAGAATAATGATCTCAGAACTTTGGTGCACTCTCTGGTAACCTCTAGGCTTGACTACTGCAATGCGCTTTATGTGGGGATGCCTTTATATGTGGTTCAGAAACTTTAGTTGGTTAAAATTGCAGCAGCTAGTCTTATCTCCAGGGTGAGAGACCATATTATGCCTGTTTAAAGCAATTGCATTGGCTACCAATAGGGCAAAATACAAAGTGCTGATAATTACCTTTAAAGCCCTAAACAGCTTAGGACCAGATTACCTGTGAAAGTGCCTCCTTCTGCATGATCCCCACCGCACATTAAGATCTTGGAGAGCTGCATCTCCATATATCGCCAGCTCCACTGGCAGTGACTTAGAAGTGGGCCTTCTCTGTAGTTGCTCCTAGGCCGTGGAATGCACTCCCTATAGACATTTTTGGTTTAACATCTTTACCAGCCTTCAAAAGAGCCCTTAAGACACTTTTTTTAAAAAGCCAGGCTTTTAGTAATTTCTGAGTTTTAAATTTTTCACTGCTGTTAAGATTTTTTCATTACTGTAATTTCTGAATGTTTTAAAAATGTCAGTTGCTGTTTAGATTTTTTTAAAAATTGCTGTAATTTCTGAATGTGTTAGATTTTTAAAAAAATTTGTGAACCACCTGGAGCCTCTGGAGTCAGGCGGTATATAAATCAAATAAATAATTAAATGGCAAATGCGGTTCAATGTAAGCAAGTGCAAAGTGATGCATATTGGGTCTTCACAGATACACTGATGGGATCTGAGCTGTCGGTGACTGACCAGGAGAGAAATCTTGGGGTCATGGTTGACAGCTCATTGAAAGTCTTGACTCAGTGCACGGCATCTGTGAAAAAGGCAAATTTCATGCTAGGAGTCATTAGGAAGGGGATTGAGAATAAGAATGCTAGTATTATAATGCCTTTATACAAATCTCTGGAGCGGCCACATTTGGAGTACTGCGTACAGTTCTGGTCACCATATCTTAAGAAGGATATTGTAGAACCAGAAAAGCTGCAGAAGAGGGTAACCAAGATGATCAGAGACCTGGAGCACCTTCCTTATGAGGCTAGGCTACAGCATCTGGGGCTTTTTAGTTTGGAAAAGAGGCGACTACGGGGAGACATGATTGAGGTATATAAAATTATGCATGGAGTAGAGAGAGTAGAAAGAGTTTTTTTTCCTCCCATTTTCACAACACTAGAACCAGGGGACATCCCATGAAACTGAAGGTCAGGAATTTTAGGACCAACTAAAGGTCCTTTTTCACACAACACATAAGTAATCTAAGGAATTCTCTGCCATGGGATGTGGTGATTGTCACCAGCTTGGATGGCTTTAAAAGGGGCTTAGACAAATTTACAGAGGATAGGTCTATCAATGGCTACTACTCTGGTGGCTATAGGCCACCTCCAGCCCAAGAGGGACTATGCCTGTGAATACCAACTGCAGGGGAGCAACAGCAGGAGAGAGGGCATGCCCTCATCTCTTGCTTGTGTTCTTCCGAGAGGTATCTGGTGGGCCACTTTGTGAAATAGGATGCCAGAATAGATAGCCCTTCAGCCTGATCCAGCAGGGCTGTTCTTATGGTTTGCTAAGGCCAATTATGAACTGCAACAGGGGAGGAGATTTTAACAACTCTCCTTTCAGCCTGAAATGGTTTCAACCTAAAATGAATATAGAAGCATGCAAATCATCAGTGAGCATTACTCCCAGCAATCATTACTCTGGGCAGTGGGCAATGTTAATAAAAGAACTTTCCATGTCTTTCAGTCATGTCCAATATACTTCTTCCATTCCAGAATCCCAGTTCTTCTGAATAAAATTCCTTTCCCATACCGAGTGCCATATTTGTACAGAGGGGAGATATATACCTTTTTAATAGAAAGATATTTTTCCCCTGGAAAGCAACAGGTTTCAAGCATTCATTCTGCCTGTTTTTAATGCTCTCATCTCCTTCAGTGAGGTTGCCTCTAAGGATGGATGTTTTACAGATATTCCAGGGTTTTTTTGTCCAGAATATATTAGAAAAAGAGAATATCTTTCTGAGCTGCAGACCCATTATCTAGCTCCAATCTTACCAAAATAAGTTCCATTAGCTCCTTCTATTGCATCCAGTTCTCTGCAGTTATTCCAATTTCATAGCCTGCAGAGAGTACATTTCTTGCATTAGTCTCCATGGAAGTCCTCCCTCTTGACAAAAGACACTTTCTTGTAGGTTATTAAATGAGGACACATGTAGGCAAAGAAAACTGAAGGAACATTTTTATTATTATGCACTCGCTAATATTTGACAGGATAAAATAAGTGTTTTTGTCAAGTCATCATGGGATTAACATTAACATTTAGGCCGCCTTGGGACATCATGGGAAACCCGAGGCAAACCCACCTCAGGTTGGCCCTCTGTAATGACCAAATGATCAAAACCATGGTTTCCAGACCCAGCTGCGGATCCAATTCCTCCCCCAAACCTCCAACTGAACCTCCGTTACAAGTAAGGTACACTTACTTAACTGAGAGTCTGGAGGTGTGTTGTCTGGAGTCTGCAGTGTGTTGTCTGGTTTGGGCAAGAGGTTTAACTCTTGCCCCAACCACAGTTAAAGGAGGAAGCTCCTCCCACAGCTGGAATTCCATTGGCTGGTGTGGTTTTCCTTCATGGGTCGGAGGAAGCCAATGCAGCCAGCTCTGCCCCCTTTGCAGCCTCCCAGACTGCAGACTGTAATCGTTTGGGAGGTCTGGGTGACTGGAGGTAAATTGCTGGTCTGTTGAACTCACCATTAAATGTTACATCCAAAGGTGCCCTTAGAAAAAACTTTAATCCACTCTGAGTGCATGGGATAGAGTGGGATGTAAATAAATGGATTGATAGATAAAAAGTTGTGTTATAGCAACGAATGAGCCAACTAGTTGCTTAACATGGTCTGCACGCATGTTAACTTCCAATTATACATTGTTTCACATTCTAGAAGCTTTTCTCAGACTTTCAAAAACTGTTACATGCTAGCAAACTTATAAGTATGACATACACCACTGAACCATCAAAATGGGTACATTTGACAGGTAAGCTAATTTCATTAGGCACAAATTCAGTAAATGATCAGCAACCCATAAGGGCAGAATCAGCAATTTATGTGGGGCAGGTTCCCATGTGGCACTTTACAGTGTACAAGAGCTGGATTCAGAAGGGTGATTTATGTGCAGAAACCTGCTTATGTGCACAGATGGTCAATGTGGATTGAGGGCATGTGTTTGGTGATTCCTGTTTAAAACAATATTCAGAAGGAATTACTGTAATTAATTATTATTTGTTTATTTCATCATATCTGAATCTTTTGCCACAACAGAATTGATTCTAGGGACACATTTTTACTGATTTTTATCAATGCATCTATATAAACCACATGCTTACACATGCAGCAATGATCCATTGTATATATTATTTAATATAGTGTATTAGTTTAATTGCAATGCCCAGTTTTGCACAGTTTGATTACTAGCTTGGTAAATATATCAAAAGTACCATCTGTGGCCTCAGAACGGAGGGAGTCACAGATGTCCACTGCCATTTGGCTGAAGCATAGCACTGGCACTAACTGGGAGAAACATCTGTTCTTCCACCTGGAAGGATTATGGTGGCAATCTCCTGCCCTAACAGTATGTAAAGGAACAAATGTATGGCTAGTAATTATACAATCACTGCTGCCAACCCACTTTCTATTTGGAAATTAGCACATATCAGCATTTATAGAAGTTCTTTTAACCAATAATCATCTGACTGCAACTGCCACTCACATTAAAGAGTGGAGCAGTACAAATGTCAGAATGTGCAGCCACAATGAACGAGAATCACTTAAGGATTCAGGAAAAGCCACACAATGTTAGGCCAAGGGTCTGCCTCAACTCTGTCAGCGGCTGTGACCAACTGCTTCCATGGAAGTTTGCAGTCTGTCTCATTCATATTTAAGGACTTCATTCAAAATGAAAAAGAATCAGATAGCAGAATAGATTTTCATAAATGTGCAGAAATAATACCCAGATAGAAAAGAATGAAGTACTGAGGAAAAACCTAGGAATGTTGTTTATTCAGGGACAAACATATGTGGAGTGGTGTCACGTGAACCCTCTGTTTTTTCCTCCACTAGGACTGACTGTTGCCGTCCATATGTATTGCTTTTAGACTTGTTTATGTTTGGTGTGTATTTTTAATTGTTATTGATTGTGTTATTGTTTTAATATTCATACTAGATGTTATTGTTTTAATATTTGTATTGGAAACGACCTTGAGATATTTTATGATATACATGCAACAAACAAACAGTTTCTATGAGCTATAAGCTATGGGTGCTTACTCATAACTTGAATACTCTGTCATCTCGATATACTGCGTCCCACACTTGTATTATACTGAAGAAAAGTTGAATTGATGTAATGTTTGGGTGAAAAATTAATGCAGCTTGGCAAGGGCATGTCACTCAGCTGCAAAATCATCAGAAAGATTATTTTTTCTTAGAAGGCATTTTAGCCTATGTACAGATTATAATACCGAGATACTTGAAGGGGGCATGCTATAGTCATAATTGCCCAGGATACACATGCCATTGTTCTGTCCCTCTCTGGCCAAACATGTTTTGCAGTAGCAGCTGATGGACATGGAGCAGGGGTGGGAGGGGAGAACCTGGTCACTAAGGAAGAAGCCTACACCTCCTCCTCCATGCCAGTGGGCTTGGGTATTTACCCAAGCCTGTCAGCACTGAGGAAAACAGAAAGGGGGGGGGGGGAGAGAAGAAAAGCAGGGGCAAAAGTAGAAAACAGAAAGGTTTTGTGTGTGGAGGGGGGGGGAGAAGGCAGTAGGCAAAAATACCAGGGCAAAAAGCAGGGAGAAAGGCAGAAAGGAAGGGCAAAAGGCTGAAAGAGGGACCAAAAGGAGAAAGCAGGGATTGCATCCCCACTTCGACCAAGGAAACAAACTAGTAGAAGATAGACTTAGAAGCAGCCAGGGAACCCTCCAGAGCAGGGAGCTTCCTCCAGCCCTTCCTCCCCTTCCTGTAACTTCCTCTTTTGGTCTTACTGGCTGTTACAGTTGCTACTCAAGCTGCTCAGCCAATCTGATTCCTAGGGGGCTCCTCCTGGCACTGCCTCCAGAAAGAAGGGGAATATGTATTTAAAATATACTCCCTGAAGCAACCAGGGAAGTGCATTTTAACACATTATTTTAGTTCTTCCTGGGGGCAGTGCCAGGAGGAGCCTGCTAGGAATCAGATTGGCTGGAGCAGCTTGAGTAGCAGCTGTTCCAGCCAGTAAGACCAAAGCAAGAAGTTACAGGCAGGGGAGGAGTGGCTTGAAGAAGCTCCCTGCTCTGAAGGTTTCTCTGGCTGCTAGTAAGTCTGATTCTTTATTAGCTGGTTTGTTTTTGTTTGGGTGGGGGAGGGGGAGGGGAGGGGAGGGGAGGGGAGGGGAGGGGTGGGGTGGGGTGGGGTGGGGTGGGGTGGGGTGGCCCTGCCCCTGCCCCTGCCCCTGCCCCTGCCCCTGCCCCTGCCCCTGCCCCAACCCCAACCCCACCCCCACCCCTCCTGCCCTTACCGACCAGGCACCACTGTATTCTGTACAAGACTAAAGTAGCTTGTTAGAGAAGATTGTTGTCATGACTAATTTTGGATATATAGTGAGTGACATAGCAAAATTTGCAAAGATTTCTCTCTTGCTACCTTTGAGGAAAGTATCTTGTACTGTTATATAATCCTATATATTTTTAAAATACGAACAGATAATTGTAAGTGATGGGCGGATGCCCTTTGGCTCAATTTGGAATTGGCTCAGTAGTTATGGCCTTTTTGAAGAACTCTTGAGAAATGGCTGACTTTCTCAGAGCCAGCCATTTATGGTTTTCTTGCGGTGCATTTGTGATACCTTTTCAAGGCACATGTACAAGGCACTGCCACTTGGAAATTGTAGTGTAGGGGTGAGGGCAGCAGTGTGTGATCTGAGCAACTCCTACTTATGCACATGTTGTGTGTCACAACGTTTTGTTAAATGATTGGAAGTTGCTCCATATTTATGGAGCCACAAATGGAGAAGGAGGCAGCAGCTTCAGAGGTGGTGGCATTGACACTGGTGGCAGTCTCACCACCCAGATGTGTGGTATCTGCCACCATCAGAGAAAGCTGAGCCAATTTTTGTAAATGTGCACCCTTTACTCTCAACATAAGGCAACTGAAAGCTTGTAAGTACTTCAGATAGATCTGCATTTTGCATTGCTGAAGTGCCAATAATAAGCCAGAATTGTGTTAGTTATCTAAGAGTGCATGTTAGCCTTAGGAGCCTGATTACATGCACCAGTGACTCAGTGTTAGAGCATATATTTTGCATGCAGAAATAGGTTCCAGGTTCAGTCCATAACAGTTTGTTATCTTGCAACAGGACTGGGAAAGAAGAAATGCTGCCTTGGAGGGCTGCCACCAATGCCAATCAGAGCAGAATATACTGGGCTAAGTGGACCAATGGCTTGACTTGATGTAGCAGAAAGGAATTTTATAACTGCTTCACTCATAAACACAAAACAATCTTATGTGGATTTACCTAAGACTTTATTCCAGAAACAACTCCTTTTTCTCTTGCTTTCCTTCCTCTCCCTTTTCCTTCTGACCCCACCCCCCCGCAATCTCTACAGGATCCCCATTTGGACAAACATCTGAACAACAAAACACAAAAGATTACTATATATAATATAACACATCCCCCTCTTTATAACAACCGGAACTGAATTGTTTTTAAAATTTGTTGACAGTTTGTCTTGAAGTCTTTTAGCTGGTCTCTTGTCGCGCACACTTCTACTAATTCATGAGTTCTTTGGCACAGGAGCTGTTTGTGATGTTTCTTCTGGTACTGAGGATTGTCCATCACTTTCATCAGCCTCATGCATGAGGTCAGAACTTTGGGTAAGATCAAAGTTCTCTCCAGTTTCTCTCTCCAGACCAGACTCCCTTCCCTCTTTCCTCATAGTATGCATGCTTGAAAGTTTCGAACTGTTCCATTTCTTTCCATCATCCAATATGACAGAATCTCAGTGAATTTTGACTTATTTGTTTTGGTCCAGAATATCAAGAGCACCCCTTTCTCACTTTATAAGGCAACCATACTCAAATAAAGTCCACTATCTGAAATTTGCAAGAGTCAAGGGGGTGGGAAAAGTCTTTAGCAAGTTGTCAGATACAGCACAAACCACACAGTACCTGATCACATCTTCAATGAGTTTGTCCATACCTGGCCACCAAAAACATTCTCTGATTCTCTTTTTAGTTCTTGCCCTTGGTGGGCAATTTTTGAATACTTTTGCTTCTAAGGAGGTTGATACCACCAAATGGTCAGGCCTTAGCACTAGGTAACTGAGGAGGAGGAGCTCACGTGCTGCATGCAGGTATGGTTGAAGATGTTCAGGTACCTTGTTTTTGCATGGCCATCCATTAGTTATGTGTGGTTTAAGTTCAGTAACAATTTGGTCAGCACTGGGGGCTGCTTTTGATTCAGAAGACGTGATCACTCCATGAGTGGATGAAGCTATTTGCACAATTAGTGGACGGGAGGAGAAGATATGAGAGTGCGGATTTTGTCAGTCTGTCTCCTTGGCCTTGGCCTGGAGACATATCACAGCCTCCCCATCCCTCCTCTAGCCTCTAGCAGAGTGGCTCTGCCTAGCTGTTGTTCTGCTGCTTTGCATCTTTCATTCTTTTTTGAGTGCCTGACAACCCCAACTGTGGGCACTAATTTCATCTGCCCCAGCTTGGAGCCACCTGTGAGAGGGGTGATTATAAGGATGGAGGGAGTGCCGGTGGTAGGTGGTTGACCTGTAGGTGGCTGCCAAAGTCAGCTGCCAAAGGGGGCCGGCCTTTGGTACCAGGCCTTCGGTGTGGGACTGAGGTCGGGGTGGAGGTTATATTAAGGCAGGGCTGGAGGCCTGGGCTAAAGTTTGTTAATCCTCCCTTTAGTGGGTTGTGCCAGGCTTTTTGCTGCCATGTGTTTGGGCTCTCTTGGGAAGGGTGATGCGGGGGGTGCATCTGGCAGCTTTGGGGCAGCTGTTACTATCATGATGTGGAATAGAAGAATTGGCATTGGCAAAGCAGCTGGCCCCCTTTGGGGGAAGGGAAGGGGAAAGGGGAAGGGAAACTAGTAATTTAGTAGCTATTTTCCACTTCCAGCTGCCCTGTCAGCTTTCAGGCCTTGGGAAACAGTTCCAACTACCCACATAACCTGACCATGCTCCTCTGCAATGCCAGGTCAGTTCAGAATATGACTGAAACCATCCATGACTTGATCATGGATGAGGAAGCCGACCTGGCTTGTGTAACTGAGACCTGGATGGGGGAGGCTAATGGCCCAGATTGGGCCCACCTTCTCCCACCAGGTTTCTCTGTTGTGGAGCAGGCATGGGGAAGTGGGTGGGGGTGGGGAATGGAATGACTGTGGTCCATAAGATATCATCTCCCTTACCAGGGCCCCTGTGAGACAGTTGACTTATATTGGGTGTGTATTTTTGTGGCTGCGATCTAGGGATAGATTAAGGATTCTGTTGGTATACCATCCACCCCGCTGCCTAACTGACTCCCTAACTGAACTGACAGAGTCGGTCTCGGAATTGGTGTTGGAGTCACCCAGACCTTTAGTGCTGGGGGACAACAAAATCCACTTGGAGACTGACTTGTCTGGTGCAGCTCAGGAGATCATAGTGTCCATGACAACTACGGGCCTATCACAATTAGATTCAGAACCAACTCATGTTTGTTTGTTTATTTCTATACCACTCCAAACTTATGTCTCTGGGTAGTTTACAATTAAAATTATTTAAAACATTAAATCAATTAACAATTAAAATCATTTAAAAGATTAAAACATTTTAAACCTAATATTAAAATTATTTTAAACTATGAATCTAAGTAAAAGCCTTGGTGAATAAATGTGTATTCAGTGCCTTTTTAAAAGTTGCCAGAGATGGGGAGGCTCTTATTTCACAGGGAGCACATTCCAAAGTCCAGGGGCTGCAACGGAGAAGGCCCGTTCCTGAGTAGCTGCCAGATGAGTTGGTGGCAGCTGCAGGTGAACCTTTCCAGATGACATGTTGTCAGTCACACACTCGATTTGGTCTTTTGCTTGAATCAGGGGGGTGTTCCATGGGTGGGGGATCTTGTGGTTTCCCCACTGCCGTGGACCACCAACTGGTTAAGTTTGGTTACACAGCCACAACCTAGCCCTGCAGGGGTGGTGGACCTATTATTGATGGACCTCAGATTGTCCATCTGAGAAGGCTGCTGGATCCATTAGGATTCCAAAAAGCCTTGGAAGGTTTCAATGTTGCTGCTGTTGGTGATTCTGTCAATTCCCTGGTGGTAACCTGGAATAGGGAACTCACCAGGGCAGTAGATGTTATCCCTCCTAAGTGTCCCTTCTGACCAGCTTTAAAAGCGGCCCCTTGGTATACAAAGGAGTTGCGGAGTCTGAAGCAGCAACGTAGGTGACTGCAACACAAGTGGAGGAGAACTCATCATGAATTTGACAGGACACAGCATAGAGCCCATTTGAAGGTTTATGTGGAAGCGGTGTGTGCAGCAAAAAACAATTTTGGTCTGTGCGCATTGCTTCTGTGGGTTTGTGTTCAGCAAAGTTGTCCCAGGTTATAAGGAGTTTGATTCAGGCTCCTTCCAGTTTGAACCAGTCTCCGGAGACTATGTTCTGCTGTAAAGCCTTTAATGGGTTATTTGCAGACAAAGTCTCTTGTATTCGGGCTCACTTAGACTCCACTGTTTTTGCAGAATCTATTAAGGTGGTGTCCAGCAATCCCTCTTGCAGAATTAGATTGGATCAGTTTCAATCTGTGATACCTGAAGATGTGGACAAGCTGCTTGGGGCGGTGTGACCTACCACTTGCTCTCTGGTTCCTTGCCTGACTTGGCTGCTTCTATCTAGCAGGGAAATTGTTGGAGAAGTCATAGTTCAGGGTTTCTTAACCTTGGGCCCCCAGTTGTTGTTGGACTACAACTTCCATAATCCCCAAGCAAAAGCCATTGCAGCTGAAGATTCTGGGAGTTGTAGCTTAACAACATCTGGGGGCCCAAGGTTAAGAAACCCTGGACTAGTTAATATCATTGACTCATCACGGAGGGTGGGTAGGATGCCTCCTTGTTTGAAGGAGGCAATGATTAGACCACTTCTTAAGAAGCCTCACCTAGATCCCTCAGCTATAGTTATAGGCCGATCTCCTATCTCCCATGGTTGGGTAAAGTGATTGAGAGAGTAGTGGTTATCCAGCTCCAGACAGTTTTGGGAGAAACCGATTATCTAGACCCATTTCAAACTGGTTTCTGAGCAGGCTATGAGGTTAAGACAGCCTTGGTTGGCATGATGGATGACCTTTACCAGGGAATTGACAGAGGGAGTGTGACTTTGTTGGTTCTTTTGGATCTCTCGGTGGCGTTTGATACCATTGAGCATGGTATCCTTCTGGATCACCTGGGGGAGTTGGGGATAGGGGGCACTGCTTTGCAGTGGTTCTGTTCCTATCTCTTGGGTAGCTTCCAGATGGTGGAGCTTGGTGACAGTTGCTCTTCAAAACAGGAGCTATTATATGGAGTCCCTCAGGGTTGCATTCTGTCACCAATGTTTTTTAACATCTACATGAATCTGCTGGGTGAGGTTATCTGGAGATTTGGTGCAGGGTGTTATCAGTATGTTGATGACACCCAAATCTATTCCTCCTTATCATCATCATCATCATCATCATCATCATCATCATCATCATCATCATCATGAAATGGCATTCATTCCCTAAATGCCTGTTAGGCAGTAATGGGCTTCATGTTGCCATGAAGGGCAACAAATTGAAGCTGAATTCAAGCAAGACAGAAGTGCTCATTGCAGGGGCTCAGAATCTGAGGGATGAGTTAGATCTTCATGTCCTGGGTGGAGTTACACTGCACAAGAAGGAACAGGTATGCAGCTTGCGAGAGCTCTTGGATCCAGACCTCACCCTGGTATCCCAGGTAGAGGCTATGGCCAGGGTGCTTTCCATCAACTTCAGCTGATTTGACAGCTGCGTCCATTTCTTGAAGAGAACAATCTCAAAACAGTGGTGCATTAGCTGGTAACCTCCAGGCTTGACTACTGCAATGCTCTCTACATGGGGCTGCCTATGTATGTCGTACGTAGTTCAGAAACTTCAGTTAGTTCAAAATGTGGCAGCCAGACTGGTCTCTGGGGTAACTTGGAGAGACCATACAAGCCTGTTCTCAAACAGTTGCATTGGCTGCCAATATGTTTTTGGGCAAAATGCAGATGTTATTACCTTTAAAGCCCTAAATGGCTTAGGTCTGGGTTACCTTAGAAAGCACCTTCTTCTGTATGATCCCATCGCACATTGAGGTCATCTGGAGAGGTCCATCCAGGGGTGGATTAACCTTTTTGCCACCCATGGGCAAAAAGGTTTTAGCCACCCCTTAAAAAAAAGGGGCAGAAGCTGGGGGGCGAGGTAGATGCATTCTCCCCATTTACTTATAAAAAGCCGCTGTAGTGGCAGTAGCTGTGGGGAGGGGGGCAACCAGGCGAGGGGGACATTCCCCCCTTTGTCCCATAAAGTTCACCCCTGGCAGCGGTGGCAGCTTGCTGCAGGGAGGAGGGGAGAGTGCCCGTTTTTAAACCTGAGAATGCCCGCTGACGCTATGCGAGCGGCACAGCCTCCTTCCTCCTCCCCAGTGACTGCACATGGGCTCTGCTATCTGTAGCCCATTTCAGCCAGAAATGGGCTATGGATAGCTGAGCCCATCTGCAGTCACATTGGAGAGGAGGAAGGAGCTTGCCGCCGCCGCCTGTAAGCCATGAAAGCTCAGCTTTAAGCTCCTTTCATGGCTCGTGGGCAGTGGCGAGTTCCTCCCTCCTCTCCAGTGACTGACTCACATGGGCTCCACTATTCCCTGATGTCGCCCCTTCTCTCGCCGCCCCCAGTCATTTTGGGCCTATTACGGGCTGCTTTTGGCCTATTTCTGGCCATTTCCGGCCTGTTATAGGCCTCTCTGTGGTGGCAGTGGCCATCCTTCCTTCCTTCCTTCCTTCCTTCCTTCCTTCCTTCCTTCCTTCCTTCCTTCCTTCCTTCCTTTCTTTCTTAAGAAATATTTAAACCAACAGCCAACACAGAAAAGAGAAGAGGTGGGGGGAGAAAAGAAACACATATGACATCTCATGATAATCAAATACATCAGCTCAGATTCCAGTTCCCTATCATATCTAACAATTCATTCTAACCCAATGGTGTTGGCCATTTTGGAGGCTGTTGCGTATGCTCAATGGCTGGAATAATGGGCCAAAATAATGACTGGGGGCAACAAAATAATGTGCCACAAATAACTGGGGGTGACGGGGAGAGCGGGGACATCAGTACAGCCCCCCCAGATGGCAATGGCGGTAAGTCCACCATTTTTGTTCTAAAAAACAAAACCAAGCCTATATTGTCGTGAAGGCAGCTCTTTAAGTGGGCGGTGCAATGCTATGGGTACATTCCTCACTTTGTGCTATACAAGTATTGCATTTGCCTTCATCTGAATTTTATGATTGAAATGTATGGCAGTGCCAGGAGTATCTGAGAAATCCGCAATCATATCATTACATAGATGCTCCATCAACTGTAATATGAGTTCCGTGCTATTTGATTCTAACACAGTCCGTTAATCTTTCTGATGTTTCCAGGCCAATACTGAGACTCCTTTTTGTGACACATACATTTTCCCCTCTGCAGTACATATTTAGTATGCCAGGATAGCAATGAAGTATCCATTTATGGCAATAGAGGAACCTCCATATCACCATGGCTGCAAGTGCGTTTCTCATGTAGTGAGGAGCTTATTGTAAAGTAGATGGGAAATGATAGTGTACAGAGAACCAGAAACAGCCAGCATCTGAACTTCATGGCAAATACATTATCACGTTTAACTTAACAATGTGGAGAAGCAGGCTCTGATTCTGTCACACTTAAAATGCTGTCAGGAAGTGGTTCATCTGCCTCATCCTCATTATACAGTGAATCAGTAATGGAGTGGACTGCAGATTTGCAAACCTTAGCAAAGTGTCCCTTTTTCTTGCATCTGATACAAGTGACCTTCCGTGCAGGATAGTGAGCAAAATCAATTTTGTGGTTGATTTTGCTCCACATTGGTAGCTGTGGTAGGTCCTCCTTTCTTGTGCTGCCACTTTCTGTGGCAGTGCCATATGTACAGGTTGGGCTTGAAAGGACTTAGACTGAACAGCCTAGATTTCAGGAGGTTGGTTTTGGGGTACCAAAGAGATCGATTTAGCACAGTGAAAAGCATTTCCCATCCTCCTAGAATCACCATACCTTTATCCAATGAAAGTTGTGCTCCAATAGCAGTGTTTCATGCAGTTGGGAACAGTTTGTTTTCATAACAATCTGATCCCTGAGCATTTCATCAGTAAAACTGGCAAATTCACAGCTTAAACTTAAGGCCTGTCTCAGAGTAGTCACCAGGTAGCAACTGCAGACAGACCTCCCTGGATGATCTCAATAGGTGGCAAGACTAGCATCTGACGGGGTTGGTGGTGGGAGGCACTGCTTTGCAGTGGTTCTGCTCCTAGCTCTCGGGCAGGTTCCAGATGGTGTCCCTTGGAGATTGCTGTTCTTCAAAATCTGAACTTTTGTATGGTGTCTTTCAGGGCTCCGTATTGTCTCCAATGTTGTCTAACATCTACATGAAACCGCTGGGAGAGATCATCAGGAGATTTGGTGCAAGGTGCTATCAGTATGTTGATGACACCCAAATCTAGCCTCACTAAATGCTTGCCTGGAGGCGGTAATGGGCTGGATGAGGGATAACAAACTGAGACTGAATCCAGATAAGACGGAGGTACTCATTGTGCGGGGTCAGAACTCGAGAGTTGATTTTAATCTGCCTGTTCTGGATGGGGTCACACGTCCCCAGAAGAAACAGGTACGCAGTCTGGGGGTGCTTCTGGATCCAAGTCTCTCCCTGGTGTCCCAGGTTGAGGCAGTGGCCAGAAGTGCCTTCTATCAGCTTCAGTTGATATGCCAGCTGCGTCCGTTTCTTGAGATAGACCTCAAAACAGTGGTACATCTGCTGGTAACCTCCAGACTGGATTACTTCAAGGTGTTGGTCATAACCTATAAAGCCCTAAACTGCTTGGGCCCTGGGTAGTTAAGAGAACGTCTTCTTCGTCATGAACCCCACTGCCCATTGATATCATCAGGAGAGGTCCATCTGCATTTGCCACCAGCTTTTCTGGCGGCTACTCAGGCACGGGCCTTCTCCGTTGCTGCCCCAAGGCTTTGGAATGTGCTCCCTTGTGAAATAAGAGCCTCCCCATCTCTGACAACTTTTAAAAAGTCTTTAAAGACACATCTGTTCACCCAGGCTTTTAACTGATATTGTTTTGATTGTTTTAATATTGTTTTAAGAATATTGTTTTTCAATTTTAAATTGTGTTTTAAATTTCTTGCTTTTAATTTTTTTTGTTTTTGTTTTTAATTAATGTTTTACATTTTAATCTTTGTAAACCACCCAGAGACGTAAGTTTTGGGTGGTATTAAAATATGAGAGAGAGAGAGAGAGAGAGAGAGAGAGAGAGAGAGAGAGAGAGAGAGAGAGATAAATAAATAAATAAGAAAGCATTCTTGTAAATACCCCAGGCAAATACATTATCAAATTTAACTGGATAATGTGGAAAAGCAGGCTCTGATTCTGTCACACTTAAAATGCTGTCAGGAAGTGGTTCATCTTTTAAGTTCTTTATAGGTTATAACCAGCATTGTGTATTTTGTCCAGAAACATATTGTTAACGAATGAGGTTCTTTTAATATAGGAGTAATATGGTCTCTTCGAGACAACCCAGAGACCAACCTGGCTGTCCCATTTTGCACCAATTGTAGTTTCTGGACTATGTACAAAGGCAGCCCCACATAAAGTGCATTGCAGTAGTCAGATCTGGAGGTTAACATATGCACTACTGTCATCTTGAGGTCATTTAACTCAAGTGGAATCTTGAGGAAACTGATTATCTGGTCTGATTTCAAACTGGCTTTAGGATGGGCAATGGGGTTGAGGGCCTTGGTTGACCTGATAGATGACCTTCACCAGGGAATTGACAGACAGAAGATGACTCTGCTGGTTCTTTTAGATCTCTCAGTGGCTTTCAATACCATTGACCATAGTATCATTCTGAATCACCTGAGTGGTCCTGCTCATATGTCTTGGGTAGATTTCAGATGGTGGTGCTTGGTGACAGTTGCTCTTCAAAATGGGAGCTACTATATGGAGTTCCTCGGAGCTCCATTCTGTCACCAATGCTTTTCAACATCTACATGAAAATGCTGGATAAGGCTGCCATGCCTGCACAATTGGCCTCTGCGTGGCCTGGGTCATGCAGAGGCTAATTGTGCAGGTGTGGCGGCCTCAAAAATGGCCACCACGCCGAAGGGGGAAGGCCCGAACGGGCCAAAGAGCTGGCCAAACTGCCAGTATAGGCATGAAGGGAGGCCAGCAGGGAGGGGGAACCACGCCGCCTCCAACAACTGCCCCATGGGGTTAACTTAATTTTTTTTAAAAAATGTTTGCGAACCCCCCAGACCAGACCGAACAGGGGCGGGGGGTGAGGGGGTGCTGGACCAAACTGGCCCGGTACAGGCCAGCAGTTATGTCCTTTCCTGATGACATTGACATGGAGAAATAGATTTGGGTGTTATCAGCATACTGACAGCACTTTGCACCAAGTGACACCATCTGGAATCTGTCCAAGAGATAGGAACTGAACCACCACAAAGCAGTGCTTTGTGGCACTGTGCTTTGTGGCACTTTGTGGCACTCATACACAAAGTGCTTTGTGGCACTTTGTGGCACTCATACACTCCCAACTCCTTCAGATGGTCCAGAAGGATATTATGGGTGGTGGTATCAAAAGCCACCAAAAAAATAGAACTAGCCCAGGTTTCATCCTCACTGTATCCCTGGCTGTCTTTTGCTATAGAACTTTTAAGCATTATTATAACTGAAAGTTGTTTCTATATTATTAGATTCTCCTTCTTCTGCACAGAAGCAGTGTTTCAATTCTGTGCAAATATACAGTGAAATAACCTATCTGGGTAGGGCAAATAGCCAAATGCAGACTGTTTTATAGCTTATCTAGGAAGGGTGACTAAATGGGATGTTATTTTCTAGGCACAGCCCAAGAGTTTTATAAATTAAATGATCTAACTCTGTATGGTAGCAAAATGATCATCCTCTCAGCACTGTGATATAAAATTTCTCTTCTGATACATAATGGTCATTAAAGTCTGGCAATCTGCCTTGAACTAGTTCAAACACACTTAGAACCACACACTTTTTAAAAAAAACTGATACATGAATACATTTTGGTAACATATTGAGTGTTTGCTGTAAAATGTTTAGCATTTGGAAGCAGCCCAAGATAATGTTTTCCAGTTGTAGTTTTGCTTTTACAGACATAAAAAACAGTTCATATATAGTGAAACTATTCTAACTCTCTAGATGAAGGAAGGGTTCTTAGAGCATCCAAAGTGGTACATTACACTCACATTCTGCATGCTGCTCCACTGTTAATTCAGCTGCATCTCCAGTTTTCCTTCCTCCTCCTAGGAGGAGTCAGTATTTGCCTCTAACTAGTGGAGGATGTGGAGTGATAGATGTCATCTCTATCCATGATACTAAAGCACAGTTTCATTCCAAGTTGAAATGAGGGCAAAGGAGACTAATAGTATCCTCATCCCACGTGCAGATAATCCTAACTGTTTTTCTTATTTTCAGTTCTGATATGAACACACACACACACACACACACACACACACACACACACACACACCTGTGCAGCACGATTCTTAACATACATTCTGAAAAGAAAGTTATATTGAATATATGAACATAACATAAGAACAGCCCTGCTGGGTTTTCAAAGGGAGCTCCATAAGAACATAAGAGCAGCCGAGCTGGATCAGGCCCAAGGTCCATCTAGTCCAGCATCCTGTTTTGCACAGTGGCCCACCAGATCCCCCTGGAAGCCACAGGCAGGAGTTGAGGGCATGCCGTCTCTCCTGCTGTTATTCCCCTGGAACTGGTACTCAGAGGCATCCTGCCTTTGAGGCTGGAGGTGGCTCACAGCCCTCCGACTGGTAGCTATTGATAGACCTTTTCTCCATGAAGTTATCCAAACCCTTCTTAAAGCCATCCAGGTTGTTAGCTGTCACCACATCCTGTGGCAGAGAGTTCCACAAGTTGATTATGCGTTGTGTGAAAAAATACTTCCGTTTGTTGGTCCTAGATTTCCCAGCAATCAATTTCGTGGGATGACCTCTGGTTCTAGTGATATGGGAGAGGGAGAAGAATTTCTCTCTATCCACTTTGTTCACACCATGCATGATTTTATAGACCTCTATCATGTCTTCCTGCAGTTATTATTTTTCTAAACTAAAAAGCCCCAGGTGTTGTAGCCTAGCCTCAGAAGAAAGGTGCTCTAGGCCCCTGATCATCTTGGTTGCCCTCTTCTGCACCTTTTCTAATTCTACAATGTCCTTTTTTAGATGTGGTGACCAGAATTGTACGCAGTACTCCAAGGGTGGTCGCACCATAGTTTTGTATAAGGGCATTATCATATTAGCCGTTTTGTTTTAAATCCCCTTCCTAATGATCCCTAGCATGGAATTGGCCTTTTTCACAGCTGCCGCACGTTGAGTCGACACTTTCAACGAGCTGTCCACCACGACCCCAAGATCCCTCTCCTGGTCAGTCACTGACAGCTCAGATCCCATCAGCATATACTTGAAGTTGGGGTTTTTCATCCTAATGTGCATCACCTTACACTTGCCTCCATATCCTTCTTACATTGAACCGCATTTGCCACTTTGTCGCCCACTCACCCAGTTTGGAGAGATCCTTTTGGAGCTCCTCACAATCTGTTTTGGATTTCACTTCCCGAAAGAGTTTGGTATCATCTGCAAATCTGGCCACCTCGCTGCTTACCCTTGCTTCTAGATCATTTATGAATAAATTAAAAAGCACCTGTCCCAGTACAGATCCCTGGGGGACCCCACTTGTAACTTCCCTCCATTGTGAAAATTCTCCATTTATACCTATCCTGTTTCCTGTCTTTCAACCAGTTAGCAATCCACACATGTACTTGTCCCCTTATCCTCTGACGGCTAAGTTTCCTCGGGAGTCTTTGATGAGGAACTTTGTCAAAAGCGTTTTGGAATTCCAGGTATACTATGTCAACTGGGTCACCTTGATCTACACACTTGTTGACACTCTAAAAAAACTCCAAAAGGTTGGTGAGGCAAGATTTAGCTTTGCGGAAGCCATGCTGGTTCACTCCCAGCAGGGCCTGTTCTTCTATGTGCTTTACAATGTTATCCTTGAGGATGCTTTCCATCAATTTGCCTGGAATGGATGTTAAGCTAACCTACCTGTGATTTCCCAGATCGCCCCTGGATCCCTTTTTGAACATCGGTGTTACATCCAGCCCTGATGATTTGTTAGTTTTCAGTTTTTCCAGACAGTTTAGAACATCATCTCTTGTCACTCCTTTCTGACTCAGTTCTTTAGCCTCTATCCCCAAAAAGCCTGGTTCAGGAACAGGTATATTCTCAGTATCCTCTGCCATGAAGATGTACACAAATAACTCATTCAGCTTCTCTGCAGCCTCCATATCCTTCTTATTAATCCCTTTCACTCTCTCATTGTCTAATATTGCAACCAACTCCCTGGCGGGTTTCCTGCTTCTGATGTATTTAAAGAAGCTTTTGTTATTCCCCTTGATACTTTTAGCTAAATGTTCCTCAAACTCTCTTTTTGCCTCGCTTATTGTCACCTTGCATTTCTTTTGCCAGAGTTTGTGTTCCTTTCTGTTCTCTTCATTTGGACAGGCCTTCCTGTCCAATTTCGGAAGGAAGTCTCCTTCCCTTTTATGGCTTTCTTGACGGTACCCATTAACCATGCTGGCATCCTCCTGGTCTTAGTGGTACCTTTCCTCCTTTTGGGTATATAATCTAACTGTGCTTCTAGTATTGTGGTTTTGAGTAAACTCCATGCACACTGGAGCGAAGTGATTCTCCTGATTTTCCCTTTCAGCTTTCTTATCACCATACTCCTCATTTTGGAGTAGCTTCCTCTTCTGAAATTCAAAACTGTGTTAGACTTCCTTGGTGATTCTCTCCCCGCATGTATGCTGAATTTGATCACACTATGGTCACTGTTCCCTAAACGGTTGATGACACTGACATCACGCACCAGGTCCTGGATGCTACTCAGAATTAAGACTAAGGTCACCTTCTCTCCGGTTGGTTCCAAGACCAACTGTTCTAGGGCACAGTCATTTAGCGTATCTAGAAATTTGACCTCTTTGTCATGACCGGACTGTGAATTTACCCAGTCTATGTGTGGGTAATTGAAGTCACCCATAATTACAGCCCTGCCTCTCCTTGACGCCTCCCTGATTTCCTGCTGCAACTCCCAGTCACTGTCAGTGTTCTGATCCAGAGGGCAATAGCACGTCCCTAGTAGCATGTTCCCTTTCAGGCCTTGTATTGTCACCCACGAGTTTTCTGTGGAGGACCCCAGTCCACCTAGGTTTTCTAGCTTGTTAGATTCTATCCCTTCTTTAACATACAGTGCTACTCCACCTCCAAGGCACCCCTCCCTGTCCTTTCTGTAGAGTTTATATCCAGGGATAACAGTGCCCCGCTGGTTCTCACTGTTCCACCAGTGTTTCTGTTATGCCCACTATATCTATTTCTGCGTTAGCAACAAAGCACTCCAGTTCACCCATCTTGGCTTGGAGGCTTCTGGCATTGGCATATACTGTAAGCACCTATAAGCTGAATCTCTCACCTGATGTATGCTATCTTTCTTTTGATTATGTGACCAGCTGGCAGAGGCTCCTGTCTGCTCTTTATGCGGTTCTGCTCTGTCCCCTTCTGTTTTATCTGAATCCTTTGCACCCTCGCACTTTAAAGGATGTCTTTTGACAAACGGGATACTGCCAGCTCCCATCGGCTGTTCCCCAGGTGTCATTTTAAAAGATGCTCTGCAAGCTTTTTTATTTTAAGTGCCATCAGTCTGGTTCCATCTTGGTTCAAGTGCAGCCCGTCCCTTTTGTACAGGCCTTGCTTGCCCCAAAATGTATCCCAGTGCCTAACAAATCTAAACCCTTCCTCCCGGCATCAACGTCTCATCCACACATTGAAAACTCTCAGCTCTGCCTGTCTCACTGTACCTGCACATGGAACACTGTACCTGCACATGGAACATTTTTGAGAATGCTACCTTGGGAGTCCTGGACTTTAATACACTTCCTATCAGCCTAAATTTGGCTTCCAGGACCTCCCGACTACATTTCCCCACACAGTTGGTGCCGATGTGCTCCATGACAGCTGTCTCCTCCCTAGCACTGCCTGACAGCCTATGTAGATGCTGTGTGATGTCCGCAACCTTCACTCCAGGCAGGTAAGTCACCATGAGGTCAACACACAAGTCACAAACCCTATACCTCTAATGATCAAATCACCCACTACAAGGAGGCCCCCACCCCCTGGAGGAGTATCCCCTGTGGAAGAGGATATGGGCTCATCATCCACGGAAGGGGTCCCTTCTAAATGAGCATTTCCCTCTTCCTCAGACCGATGTACTCCTTGCCCAAGACCTTCATTCTCTCTGACAGCAGAGTAGCTACCAGCCCTGGAGTGGGATGCTTCTATCACCTCCCTGAAGGTCTCGTCCACATGCCTCTCTGAGCTTCTCCAGATCCTCCACCTTGGTCTCAAGGGAACAAATTTGTTTCCTGAGAGCCAGGAGCTCCTTGCACTGAGCACACACCCATGACTTCTGCCCATGAGGCAAATAGTCATGCATGTGGCACTCTGTGCAATACGCTGGGAAGTACCCCTTCCCCTGCTGACTTTCTATCTTCATACTGTTTTTTCGTACTATCATTCATATCTTCATACTGTTTATGTTGGCTGTTTACAGTATTAAGAGATAATTTATTAGAAGTAGTTTATTATCTGTTTATTTGATAGTTTATTAGGAGGATAGGTCTCAGCTGTAAAGGTCAGTTATTT
Source organism: Hemicordylus capensis (assembly GCF_027244095.1). Classification (NCBI taxonomy): domain Eukaryota; kingdom Metazoa; phylum Chordata; class Lepidosauria; order Squamata; family Cordylidae; genus Hemicordylus; species Hemicordylus capensis. The sequence continues at coordinate 375,614,659 of NC_069658.1, read as the reverse complement.
AACTGTCCAAACAGCCCTTCCCAAGAATAGGAAGGATATTAGGGAGGGATTTGTAGGGAGGGATTCTCTTCTCCACCAGGCTCCTTGTGATCACAGGGGTTTGTTCCAGGCTCACCCACACACTTCCTGCTAAATTCCTGCAAAACTCCAACATCCTGTTTGCTATCCCTGTTCGCTATGCTCTCAGGTCTTCACCTCTTATGTAGAGAGCAGTCTTCCAACTGAGACACAGAATGTGAGTCAAAGGAATATCAAAGGAATGTGGGGCCTCCCCCAGCCCTAGATGACTCCACCCCCTCCAGTCTTGCTCATCTCCTCAGCTGTGTCTGCTCTTCACAGAGTAGTCTTCCAGTCTTCAATATGTTTTGAGTGTTCTGATTTTATGTGAGTGGTTTAAAAGCCACTGAAATGTCAGGTTTTCTAGAGATGCCTGAGCAGCTTGGGAAGCCTTGGGCCAGTATGGAGAAGTCTATTCTTTGGCTGTTTTTCATTACACTGACTCTCCTGAAAATGGGACAAGAATGGCAGAGGACTTCATGGACTTCACCTTCATGGTCTGGGACTTCTTATCTTACCTGAGTGACACAGGAAGGATCTGTTTCCAGAATAGAAAGCAGAACATTTCAGAAACAGAAATTTCAGAACAGGCACTCAGTGATATTGCTTCTTAACAGTTGTGTGGTAGAGGTATCAGTTAGTTAACCTAAGGACATAACTTTGAGAGACTCCCTCCATGAAGCAAGGTGAGACAATGACCTCAGGCCTTGAGTGAGCCATGGGATGGCGAGTGCAGGCACCCACTGTGGGCATCACCGACTTACCTGCTGCCACCTCACTTCCTCTGCTGCCCCTGTATTTACCGCCCTCCTCCAGGCCCCACTGTCTACTAATTGACCCTGCATCCCCACGTCAGAGGCCAATGTTGACACTTCTCTCTGGTCTTCTGGGCACCATACATGCTTTGTTCCAGGACTGTTGCATTCTGCTGCTTGCTGTGTTAGGAAGACAGCATGCATTCGGTCAGGTTTGCTGGCCCTTGACTCTCCCTTCCCATTTTCAAGTGCCTGAACTGGTGGTGGTGTGGGATGGGAGAGACAGGCTGGTGAATCTGGATGAACACATACTGCCTTGCATCCTAATTCAGCAGGCAGAAGAGTACACCAGCCCCAGAACAGAGCATGTGCGGTGCCCAATCATGAGGAGGTAGATGGGCAGCATGATGAGCTACATCCTCTGATGCAGGGGAGGAGAAGCTGGAGAGGATGGAGGCTTGCTCAGGGAGCAGAAGCAGCATGGAGTGCAGGGTGTTACATTGTGATTCACTTCAAAGGGCGAGTTGCAATGAGCCACCAATGGGTGTTGTGTTGCATGATGTGGTGGCCAGACTATTATGGCACAGATACCCCAAATATTCCTGAAATAGATTCAAGTTTCACTTGACCTCATGCCAGATAGCCACCATATAGTTGCATGTTTATATATTGTTCTGATTCTGTGCCTCTCTTGTTATCCAATTGGCCAAACAGCTTAGAATGAGACTTTAAATCAGTTTCTTTGAGTTGAACATCTGATTTTCACTTTTTCTAAACCATGACATACCCCCTTTCCCCCCACTTCCTTTCTCTCATAATTACACAATTCCCTCAAACTTCAATCAGTCATGTTGTCAAATCTTCAGTGTGTATTCACATTTTCCTTGGAAGTTTCTTTATCTTGGCTTTTCCCTAACAACTTGTATCTGTTGTAAAATGCAAGATTCTGCTGCCAGTGTCCATCATCCTGACAAGTATTCTCAGGAGTTGTTAGGCAGGAACAATAAACCATCTCTGGATATTTTTTTCATAGCAACTGTTGCTAAGGATGATCTGCAAATAACCTCAGAACAAGCCCCCAGGCTGCAATGCCAAGCACACTTACTACAGATCAAGTCCCATTAAACTTGATGGAACTTAATGGGTACATCTCCTTGCCCCTCTTTGTCTTCATGCCAAATGAGGGTGCAATAGAGCTAAATCTGAGTTCAGAAGCATTGGACTGGAGCAAGTGGTATGAATGGGAAAGGGTCTACTGCACCTTCCTACCACCTGGAAGGGGTCATCATAATATTAGGAAGCCTGATTTGAGGGCTTCACATTGTGATAGGTAAGAAATTGCCATCTCACCACTGCTGAGATGGTGAAAGCTGAGTAGACTTGCCCCTAAAATTTCATCTAAAGTAAAATTCAAAATGAATGTTGGGGTTCCTTAGTCAGAACATCAGAAGAATTCTGGAGTAAGGTGGATGAGTTTTGATGCAAGCAGCAAATTTTCCCAGAAGTTTTTTCACATCCCGAGGATGGACATAGGTAAATGCAAGCCACAAAAATAATTGGATATTTTGGCTGGATACAGAATGACAAGCTGACGTTGCTATCTTAGTAGCTAACTGTGATAGCATCAGATCTGGCCACATCACAGCTTCTTCCTCTGTAATACAGAAAGAATCATTCCCTGTAATGAATCATTTTTTCCTTTGAAACATCTAAAAATATCATTACTGAAGGAAGCCAATCATTTGACTATGTATATTTAGTCTTCTCCAGCTGCTTAAAATGCTGATGGGTTTCAAGTTCTTCTGAATTTTGGTTTAGGCTTGCAGATCTTTCTTAGCAACAGTCGCTATGCAAAAATATTCAGAGATCGCTTACTGTAGCTGATGCTGGATACAGATTTAGAACATGTGATGATCAAAACACCACATATTTAAACAGCTTTCAAAACTCTTACATTGCGTTACTATTAACAAAACATCACTTAAATTTTTCCTCTTCCACAGTAGCTTTTGATGAGTAGGATCATTTAGTGATTGATTATTCTAATAAATAAAGGACTTTTCACATGATGGCAGGAGGGGGACAGGAAGGGCATTTTGTCTCTGCTCATTGCAGTTTTCCCAAGCAGAGCATTTTGCAGAGTTTCATTTTACTACTTCCAGAGGGGTAGCTGTGTTCGTCTGTAGCAGCAAAAACCCCAAAATTAGATTTGTGGCACCTTAAAGACATTAACCATGGATCAGATTTCATGGACCACCATCAGATGCTTATCATACTATGGCACTATAAAGACATCTTGTTCACCTTCTGAAAGAGCATGGGAAGAAAAAGAGACAATATCTAGTTTTATGTAGAATCTCAAAATTACTATCATTGGAATGTTTTATTTTTACATGAAAGCCATTTGTGCACACTGCCTCAACTAATCACTTCTAACTATTTCTGTTTTGAGGATGGAGAATATTATGGCAGCACACTGGCATGCATGGAGGTCACTCTAATGGCCTTCACGGGCCCAGATGATGGGCGGGGGCGGGGGCGGGGCGGTTAGTGCTGGTGTGGCCTAGGAGTCTGAAAAGCTCCATGTGGCTGATAAGGTAACTTCCCACCTGATGCCCATACCTCCTGCCCAGTCTTTTTAACCCCTGTAGGATTCCCCTGTAGTGCTCATAAGGTAGGATTCCATGGTGCTTGTAAAGGGTAATCATTACTGGATTCCCCTTTACAATAACTAGAAATGGGGTCAACCTTGGTTCTAGACATGAACACAAATGCTGGCTGGTTTGGACTCGAGCCAAACCACCCAAAGTAGTTCCATGTACATCCCTAATATTGAGTGCTAGGGTTGCCTCCAAGTCAAGCTGGTGAAAAAAACTTGATATCCATCACCACAAATGTGGAAATAGAGGACGCTTTTCACCAAACAAGTCTCCACTTTTCATAAAAATTGCATATTTTTTTGGTGTTATATATGCATATCTTGACAACAATTGGATAATTTGAGAATAAATACAGTTCACCACTGTGAAGCTGATGACCAGGTGAGCTGTAAGTCTGCCCAGTCTGCTGTCTAGGTGCAGAGTTCTCAAGGCCCCTGCTTCTTAACTATAAATTCAACTCCTGGTTAGTTTTACCACACACAGAGTTCTCTTTCCTCTTCCCAGCGTGCTCCCAGCCTGTTTTCCCCAGATAGGCCAGCAACTTCGCCACTTGGCTTGAGGCAGGACAGCTGGCTAGCTACTGAGCCAGCCTCTTTGCATGCTGCTGCAGTGGTGCAGGCATGATCTCCCACTCACTTGCTGTTCTCCAAGACTACAAACCATTTATATTTTTATATAAATTATATATAGAACATGCAAAAAAAAAAGTCATTTGGTCCCCAAGATAGTCTCTATTTGTCCAAATGCAAAAAAAGTCATTTAGTCCCCGAAACAGTCACATGTCCCTAGCTGGCAATTCTACTGAGAGCATGCCTATCATGACATGTTCTGTAGATGTCCTGACACCTTCCTGGAATATCCCTTTGTTACTTGGCCGGGGGTGGGGGCTGTTAATCTGAATAGCATGTTGAGTGAACATTCAGATGAACATCCCCTCCATCTTTGGTCATTTGATAAAGGGATATGCTTGCAAGATGTCAAGATGTTTGCAGAAGGTGTCATGCTGGGCATGCTCTCATGTTCTTTTTGCATGAGCAGGTAAGATATTGTCTGAACTGATTCAAAATAAATTCAATTGCCTCACAAAATTCTCTCTAAAAAAGTTTAGCTAAAATGCACCCTGCCTTTCCATTGTAAAAGCCCTCAGGTGGCTTCCAGAAACAATTACAAAAGTACATGGTGAGCTCTTTCTATGAGAAGAAGCCAGTTACTCCCATGGAGAAGACTCTGTGCCTCTGCAATGTGAGACTACTGGAAAAAAAAATAGGGAGTTTATTATGAACACACTTTTCCTTTTTGAACCAGGCACTAATGATCTCGGGCTAATTCTTAGAGTTTACCCATTGAGAGTGAAGGGCCCTTTACAACAGCATTGGCATAAAAATGTCAAAGCCATGTTGTTGAGAATATCAGCTGTTCATGCTTTCATCTGAAAAGAAGTTTTGAATGTTATTAATACCAAGTCACATAAATGGCTATACTCATTCATCCAAAAACTTGAAGTGTTCAGTTTATGCCATTAGAGATTGCTGCCGAGCTTATTCTGAGAAATGTCACAAACTTGTGAGAAAAAACATTTGGCCTATTCACACAATCATGAACTTTGAGGTGGGGGACAAGAGTCCTGCCCAATTTGGGGAGCTGTGCACATTCCTGATTTTTGGTCATGTGCGGATGAAAAACAAGGTAGGAGGTGGGGAATGTAATCATCTGCTAAACCCCAGTTGGATAGGATAAGCATGCCCTATCCAGATTCCGCTCCCATCTTCTGAACTCCTGCCTGATGCATCAAGCCAACAACAATTATTGGCTTGATATGATCCTGATCATCCTCTTCATCATTAGCACAGCCCTACTTCCTAAGCTGATCCTTTTTCAAAAATGAAAAATTGCCAAATGCTCCACCACTTTGGTTGTCCCTTCCTGCAACTTTTCTGGATCTATGATAGCATTTTTGACATGGGCAACCTCAGTTAAATACATTCAGCTAATCTAGAAAGATTATTTTGAAGCTCTTCTTATTCTGGTTTGGTGTGTTTGCGGTCATCCACTGCATGCGCACGCATACACAGACAGACAGACAGACAGACACACACACACACACACAGAGGCCACCTTCGGAAGTAACGTGGTTCCAGGCCCCTCCCTCCACTCTCCTGTCTACATTCAGACGAAATGGAGAGCTTCCTCTCTGCAGTCTCATGGACTGAAGAGAGGAGGGGGAAATAGCTGCCTGGGCTTCCTTCTTTTCTGAAGGACAACTCCGGCAGCTAATAGCAGCCGGAGTGAGGGAGGAGCTTCCTTGCTCAACTCTGATTGCAGGAGGGGGAAACTGTGGTGCTAGGATTCGGACATAATGCTAGCACAGCAGAAATGGAGTTAATGAAGGCAAAACTGAGTGAAAAAATAAGGTTCAAATTAGAGTTTGGGGAGAAAACATTGTAGAACTACTTGTATTTCTACCTTCTGCTTCCTGGTTGTTGTTGTTTTTAACCTGTTGCCAATCTATATCCATCCACACATCCCAGGATCGGTACATTTACTCATGATAAACTCAGACAAAAACCTTTTGGACATCCACATATATAATGTCTACCACCAGTTCACACCATCAAAAAGTTCAGAAAGGCTTGTTCTTCTGTCTGATCAATAATTCTTCATTTAACTATACTTTCTAACAATTTACCAGGGACAAAGGTGCAGCTAATGGTCAATAATTTTCTGGCTCCCTTAACAAAAAAGAATCCTACAGTGGCTAACTTCCAGTCTTCTGGTTAGAAGCCTGTTTCAATGAGAAGCTGCATATTTTTGTTACATGATCAATAGTTGCACAGCTCTTTAAAAATTCTCACATTTGCCCTCCAGATCTGGCTCCTTAGTTTGTAATTAGCTAGTTTTAGAGCCTCATAATTTGAATTAGACTTAGTTATTCAATGTCGACCCAGCAAAATGTGCTTTGGTTCAGACCAGTTCTGCCCAGTATCTTACTTACTTTTGACTCTTCCTTCAGACACCCTGCCTTCAGGATCTCTGCTTCCTATTTTTTATCTGCTGAAGCCTCTCTCCAGTCAGGGTGCACTCCCCATCTACTTACTTGCCAACAAACATCCTCATATTCTTAAAGCCTATGTGAAGTTTTAATTGCAGCCAAACTATTTACTTCCCTCACAGAAGCTGGCCTATTTGAAAACACTCTGTTAATTAGAGGTTGGCTCCTTGGCACGTGGAATACTTGTAACCATGTCACCATCTAGCCTGTGGATTCAGCAGTTATCTTGGCACATCTTCCACAATCTCCCCAGTCAGGGAGGGGAGAGGATGAATAGTCACCCTTAATTTCCTCCCCCTCCCCCTCGGCTTGGCTTCTGTTTGGAAGCACAAGCTATCGACACAGAAAGCTCTCCTATTGCCTCCTCAGCACTGCCTTGTTCTTCCCAGAAAGGTTTTACACAGTGCTGGTTGGCAGTCTTGTGAGAACTCTGTCTTCTCCTGAGGGGCCTGCTGTGCCCTGAAAGATCCCTGGTCCTCCTGCCCCACCTTACCTCTGTATCTGTCAAACTTTTCCTGGGCCTGCCTTCACCCTCATGCCTGTTTGTTTCCACCTCCTTCCCTTCTCCCTCTTCCAGGTAAGAGCTGGCTGCTCACACTCCTCTCAGGACCGCACCTGCTCCTTGGCACCTGGAATCTTAATCCCCAACAGATATCATTACTATTCAGCCAAATGTCATGTTATCACCATCACCACAAAACCCTTTAATATTTTTCTATGTTCTGGTAATAAATGTAATATTTGGTGCTATAATCTGTACAAAGCCCAAAATTATTGTTGCAAGCAGTGGAGACTTAAGGTCTTTGCGTACCTAAGGTAGGGCATCAAATGCCCTCAACTCATCTGTCAGCTTCCCCCTCCTCCTCTCACCTCTGTCCTCATTTCACACACACACACACACACACACACACACACACACTCTCTCTCTCTCTCTCTCTCTCTCTCTCTCTCTCTCTCTCTCCCCCCCCCCGCCCTCACTCCAACTCTGTCTTTCCTCTTCAGTGTGTGCACCATAATGAAAAAGGGAAAGATAGAATGATGGCATCTCAGCTGTAGGCTTCCAGTCTTCACCTCTTCCTTTTCAATATGGTGTGTGGGAAGGGCCATGTGGCATCAAGAGGGCAGTGATGGTGTGGGGAAGAGTGGCAAGGTTGAGGGGTTAATTGGTTGGCAGTCAGGGTGGTGAGCGGGGGGGGGGGGGGTAGCTGTTACCACCCATATTCAGTAATCCACTGCCTCACCATGTTTCCTTATGGGTCTGGTCCTGGTTGTGAGATGCTTATTCTGGTTTTTCATTAATGTGATTAATTTCCTTCGTAAATGAATAATAAAAAAACAGAGAGCCACATTTTCAAGTAATATCGATACCATTTCAATAGCTTCCAGTGTTGTACTTTTCTAAGAGGAAGGATTTTCCCCATTACGTAAGATTTTAAATTTCCTATGTGACGGTAAACATAATTATGTGGACTGAGAGAGTCATAGCTATAATCTGATGAAAAAGCTTTTGTTTAACATAGTAGTTTGTATGCCAAGATGCATAGCTTTCATCACTTTGAAACAATTGCCTTTAACGCTTGTTAACCAATGAGTCATTAAGAGCAAACTGAACAAAAGTGGAGTGGGGGTGGGGAGACCACTAGAATCTACCATAGACTGTAGTCCACTGCCTTGTACAGAAATATTTTGCTCAAGCACTTGATCTCTTGCCCCATGCCAAGTGCATGTATGTACAACTGAGAGATAACTTAGTCTGCCCATGTCTAATGTAGATATCAAAATTCTTTCTTTCTTTGTATTCTAATATTTGGTAGGGTCTTTCTTTGCATCTCTTAGTAAATGTTTTTGTCCAGTGTGATACAAAAATGTATATGGTAATATTGTACAATAAGTGGTGTAATCAACATTAAGCCCTAATAAACCTATCTACCTATTTCCAAGCACCAACTGAAACACCTGTATAAAACAGTAAACATTAAAATTAGCCATAGCAAACACAGTAATGATCAATTAGATTTTAATCTAATTTTGTTTGTTTAATCTACTCAGAAAGCTATCCCAAGACATATCAAAAGTCTACCAAAATCTGAGTGAACCTTTTTTTTTTTGGAAATGCTTTTTTGGGTCATCATTTCTGGTTTTGACTTAATTTTACTTAAAGTGATATGAACTTAGAAAAATAAAAATATATATTTGGTCTTTTGTTGGTCTCACTCAATTAAAACTTACTTGCCTAGCCTAAAATTTACCTCAGATTAAAGTTTTTTGGTTTTTTTAAAAAAATATTGGTTGTACTGATAAGTTAAGTTGCCATCTCAAATAGCTTACACTAAAAATATGCAGAAATATCCTGTAACTATCAGCCCTTCCTTACCCTTAAAGAGTGAACTGGAAGTGAACCCTGTCCTGACTGACAGGCTGGTGACCTCCAGGAATCAGCCAATCAGCCACCAGGTGGGTGGGACCTAGAGGGCCATGAGGCAGGGGAAAAAAGGGTTTCTTTGTTCAGCTGAAGCTGGGCTGGGCTTGCAGCAGAATGTATGGCCATGGAGTTTGGCTACAGAAATAACTGCAGGTCCTTGAGAGACAGGATTGCAAGAAGCTTGATTCTCATCAGGTGATGGGTGAGTTTTAAAGGAAAAGGGGATTCAGTCTAGGGAACAGTTTGTTAGTCAGTTTGTGTTAGACTTTTATTTTTCTTTCATGTGGTTTGTATATCCTTGCAACTGGTCTAGGACTGTGTACCTATAATGTAACTAAGCTAAGAAACAATAGCCTGTGCTCATACATCCAGGGTGCTGCAAAAGTCTCTGTAAATGCATAAGGGTGGTTTTGTATTTTCCTACGTAGGAACATAGGAAGCTGCCATATACTGAGTCAGACCATTGGTCTATCTAGCTCAGTATTGTCTTCACAGACTGGCAGCAGTTTCTTCAAGGTTGCAGGCAGGAGTCTCTCTCAGCCTTATCTTACAGAAGACAGGGAGGGAACTTGAAACCTTCTGCTCTTTGCAGAGCGGCTACATCCCCTGAGGAGAATCTCTTACAGTGCTCACATATGTAGTCTCCCATTCATATGCAACTAGGCTGGACCCTGCTTAGCTAAGGGGACAGGTCATGCTTGCTACCACAAGACCAGGTCTCCTCTCCTGCATCCCTGTTCCTTGCAACTGGGGTGCTTTTGGGGAGTATTCTTGCAACTACTGAGTGTTTCTTTTACCTGCAACTAAAAGCTGAGAGAGTGTCAGCTGGAAGCTGGTCTATAGTATTTTGAATAAAGTTTATTTTTCTTTTTGGTCTTTGCAACTTTAACCAGCCTCTTTGAGTGGATTTTTAATTCAGGAAAGGGGGGGGGCAGAAAAGGGTCTACTCTGGTGCAACACACCTCAATTTGATCATTCAGCTACCTACCAAGTTTTCTCACCACATGTAACCTTGCACATGGAAGGTTTTTATACTTCTCCAGTAGTAAGAGAAGTAGGGTTTCCCTGGAAATTCACCCAAGCCTGGTGGGGGAAAACTCTACTGATAAGTGGGTGTGATGGCACCATATTATCTACCAGGAATGTTTTGGGGAGCAGCCTTTGTTCAGAAAGCATGGGGATGATTCAGCATTTTTCTTTCCCTCACATGGGCTTGCTCTGAGACAAAGGCTGGAAAAATCCACTACATTTCCAATATATGCTTAAATGAATAAGGAGCTGGTGCTGCACACCCCAAAATAAGTCTTGTACCACTTCAGATTATACACGCTCACAACCAGAAGAGTCTCAAGTTTCAGTGGCCCAATGCTCTGTTTAGGCATAATATACTGCCCCACCCCAGTCATAATGTCCAGTATGTGTTGAAATGTACAAGAAACTGGTGCTGCACACTCACAAAGTGAGTGCTAGGTGCTACCCAAAGGTAGCTGGGGGCTACCTACACACCCTCACAACCAAAAAAAAGGGGATTACTTTCATAAGAATGCAGCTTCGGTGATATTTTTTATGAGAACTTGGTATATTCATGTTTTCCTCTCAATTTTATTGTGTGTTTTTTGTATTGTGTGTTTTTTGCAGCTCAGTTCCCAAATAGCAAAGCAAAAGCAGTTTGAGAAAGCAGCAAAGCAAGAGGTCTTAAGACAGTTCTTTAGTATTGAAGAACTACAAGGATTTAAAGAAAAGGCCTCAAGCCTGACAAATGTATTTAAGATGCTGTTGTCTGAAGGGGAGGTGTCGTAAACATGTTCAGCAGTGATTCTGTGAGCTGCAACCTCAATCAATCAATGTCTCCCAGGGCTTACTTTGGGACACATAGCACCAGTTCTGTATTCATGTAAGCATATACCAGATATTTCTGTATATTCCTAGTTTAAGCTAATTGAGATAGCATCTTAGCTTAATAGTACAATTAATAACTTTTAAAAAAACAAACAAACCCTTGATCTGAGGTAAGTTTTAGGCTAGGAAAGTCAGTTTTAAATGAATTAAACCAATAGAGGACCAAATATATGATGAGTTGGAAAAGACAAGGCTCAGACCCGGGGAGGCAGCAAACTTGTTTCCTTTCTTAAATAAACAAGCAAATAAAACAGCCCATCAACCATAAAACAAGGGAGGAAAGACAAGGTAATTTTGTTAGGGCTGGTCTTACCTAGGGTTTTATTTCTGGTTGGCCAGGGGTTTGTTTTTGATGGAAGTTTCAGTTTGGCCTAGAGAGACAGTGGGAAGGGATTAGCTATAGGTGAGTCACACAGCTTGTGGGAGGTTCCACATTCATGAGGTGATTTAATTTGGAAAGAGCTCTTGAGAAGACAAGGCTCAGAAAAGGGGGACTTTGCTACCCAGAGCTTTGTGAACAAGATTCTGGTCACCACATCTAAAAAAGGACATTGTAGAACTGGAAAAGGTACAGAAGAGGACAACCACGATGGCCTAGAGCATGTTTCTTATGAGGCAAGGCTACAACACCTGGGGCTATTTAGTTTAGAAAAAAGACGACTGCGGGGAGACATGATAGAGGTCTAATAAAATAATGCACGGTGTGGAGAAAGTGGATAGAGAGAAATTCTTCTCCCTGTTACATAACACTAGAACCAGGGGTCATCCCATGAAATTGATTGCCAGGAAATTTAGGACCAGCAAATGGAAGTACTTTTTCACACGACGCATAATCAACTTGTGGAATTCTCTGCCACGAGATGTGGTGACAGCCAACAACCAGGATGGCTTTAAGAGGGGTTTGGATAACTTCATGGAGGAGAGGTCTATCCCCGGCTACTATTTGGAGGGCTATAGGCCATCTCCAGCCACAGAGGCAGGATGCCTCTGAGTACCAGTTGTGGGGGAGCAACAGCAGGAGAGAGGGCATGCTCTCAACTCCTGCCTGTGGCTTCCAGCGGCATCTGATAGGCCACTGTGTGAAACAGGATGTTGGACTAGATGGGCCTTGGGCCTGATTCAGCAGGGCTGTCCTTATGAGTTGTGCATGGAGTTTAGCAGGGAGGTGTGCAGGGAGGCACACAAGCAGTCCCTCTTTATCACAAAGCAGACACCCAGCATGATGAGGAGAAATTGAGTAATATGCCACTTTGGTAATTTTCTTGGAGGACAGAGCTTAAAACCTTTAATTACCTGACAGATGCAGCTAAGACCTAGCTTTCAAGTAAGCAAGCTCTATATATTCTAAATAGCCTATAAAACAAGTTATGAAGGTAGAATGCCAAAAAGGAAGAGACTGCTTCCCCGTGTATTGCACCGAGTGTTGCATTTATGACTGTCTGCCTGAACAGCAGAAGTCATGGGTGTGTGCTTGGTGCAAAGAGCTCCTGGCTGTCAGGGAAAAGTTATTTTCCCTCAGAGCCAGGGTGGCTGACCTGGAAAAGTCCAGGGAGGCAGACAGGTATGTGGATGAGAACCTCAAGGTTGTGATAGAGGTATCCCATTCCCAGGCCGACAGCTTATCTGCTGTCATGGAGAATGAAAGTCTTAGGGAAGGAGGACATCACTCTGAGCAAGAGGGGAATGCTCACTTACAAGGGATCCCTTCCTTGGGTGATCCACTCATATCCTCTTGCACAGAGAATACTCTGGGAGTTGGGGGCCTCCTAGTAGAGTGTGATTTGATCATTAGGGTTTGTGACCCATGAATAAACTGCATGGTGACTTGCCTGCCTGATGCAAAGGCTGCGGATGTCACACATGTCTAGATGGGTTGTTAGGCAGTTCTGGGGAGAAGTCATCTGTCGTGGTGCATGTAGGCACCTACAATGTTGGGTAATGTAGCTGGGAGGTCCTGGAAGCCAAACATATGCTACTAGGTAGCATATTGAAGTCCCTAACCCCCTGGGTAGCATTATCTGAATTGCTACTTGTTCCACATGCAGGGCCAGTGAGACAGGTGGAGTTGAGGGGTCACAATGTGTGGATGAGATGGTGGTGCTGGGAAGAAGGGTTAGGTTCTGGGGTAGGTTTTGGGGCAAGAAAAGCCTGTACAAAAGGGGTAGGCTCCACTTGAACCCAGATGGAACCAGACTGCTGGCACTTAAAATAAAAAAAGGTTGCAGAGCAGCTTTTAAAATGATTCCTGTGGGATTGCTGACATGAACTGGGTGGTATCTGGTTCAGCAAGCAAAATCCCCTAAGGTGTGAATGTACAAAGCTTTCAGATACCCAGAATGTTGGGGGGCAATATGCTAAATCATTGTAAACCGCTTAGAGAGCTCCGGCTATAGAGCGGTATATAAATGTAAGTGCTATTGCTATTGCTATTGCTAGATAATTCAGAAGAGGACAGAGTAGAACCAGGCATAGAGCAGAAAGAAACACACGATTGTTGTTCAAAAAGGTCAAATGACAATAAGTGAGATAGCACATGCCAGTGCCAGGTAAGATACTGGGCATCTTTCATTCATATCAATGTAAACTGCTTTGGGAATGTTTGTTGAGAAGCAGTATATACCTATTGTATTTGCATATCCATAGATGTTTATATACCAATGCCAGAAGCCTTCAAGTCAAGATGGGTGAGCTGGAGTGCTTGGTTGCTAATGAAAACAAAGTTATAGTGGGGATAACTGAACCAGTGGGACACTGTTGTTCCTGGATACAAACTCTACAGAAAGGATAGGGAGGGGCAGACTGGGAGTGGAGCAGAACTGTATATTAACCCCTGCTAACTGGGCATAGAGGCACCTTTTACTGTGGTGATTCTCTTTATTTAGCAGGGGGAGAGTAACTGGCCCTATCCACCCCCAGCACAGTACTTCCAGTGACTGTTGCTGGTGTCTAATGTTTCATTTTAGAATGTGAGCCCTTTGGGGACAGGGAGCCATCTTATTTATTTATTGTTTCTCTTTGTAAAACGTCCTGAGCTATTTTTGGAAGGGCGGTATAGAAATTGAAGTAATAATAATAATTAATAAAGGGATAGAATTCAATAAGCTGGAAATCCTAGGAGGACTGGAGTCCTCCCAGAATCATGGTTGACAATACAAGGACTGAAAGGAAATGTATTACTAGGGCCATGCTCTCTGAATCAAAATGCTGAAAGTGACCTGAAGGTGATCTTGGACTTAATCCTTAGTGGTGCCCAGGACCTGGTGCAAGATGTAAGAGTTTTAGAACCATTGGGGAACAGTGACCATAGTGTGATCCAATTCAGCTTATATGTGAGTGGAGCATTGCCAAGGAAATCCAACAAAGATACATTGGACTTCAGAAGAGGAAACTTCTCGAATATGAGGGGAATGGTAAAAAGGAAGCTGAATGGGAAAGTCAGGAGGGTCAAATCATTCCAGAAAGCATGCAATTTATTTAAAACCACAGTAATAGAAGCTCAATTGGAATGTATACCAAGAAGGAGGAAAGCTACTACTAAGTTCAGGAGGATGCATTGCCAACATGGCCTAGAGGCAGAGTCAGAGAAGCTATAAAAGGGAAGATGACTTCCTTCAGAAAACGGAAGTCCTGACCAGATTAGGAGAACAGAAAGGAACATGAACTTTGGCAAAAGAAATGCAAGGAGACAATAAGGGATGCAAAAAGAGAGTTTGAGGATCGTATAGCTAGACATGTCAAGGGGAATAACAAAAACATCTTTAAATATATCAGAAGTAGAAAACTTGCCAGGGATGTCATTGGACCCTTCGATGATGAGGGAGTGCAAGCCATTATCAAGGAGGATAAGGAGACTGCAGAGAAGCTGGATGTGTTCTTCACATCTGTCTTCACAGTGGAGGATGCTCACCATATATCTGCTCCAGAACTGAGCTTCTCAGACTTGAGGGCTGAAGAACTGGAGCAATTTGAGCTGATGAGAAAGGGTGTTCTAAACTGTCTTGAAAAACTAAAAATTAACAAGTCGCCAGGGCTGGATTGCATCCACTAAAGAGTTCTGAAGGAACTCAAATGTGAAATTGCTGATCTCCTAGCAAAAATATCTAACTTGTTCCTGCAATCAGGATCTGTACCAGAGAACCAGAAAGTAGCCAATGTAACACCAGTTTTCAAAAAGTGATCCAGGAAACTACAGGCTGGTTGGCTTAACTTTTGTACCAGGGAAAATGATGGAAAGTATATTTAAGGTCAAAATTGTTAAACATATAGAAGAATGGGCCTTGCTGAAGGAGAACCATCTTGGCTTCCGCAAGGGCAAGTCCCACCCCACTAACAGTTTTGAGTTCTTTGAGAGTGTCAACAGGCATGTGGAAAAAGGTGATCCAATTGACATAGATCATGAGAAGAGCCATGAGGGGGTTAGTGAGGAGAGTGGGATAAGCTCGCTCTCCCTGCAGACGATCAGCAGTCTGCTCTGGGCAGCTGCAGCGGCTGCCCACATGACTGCCGGCTCTGTCATGGAGCCGGCGGGGGCTGGGGAGTTCAGGGGCTGTGCGGCCCCCGGAAGCTCCAGCATGCCCTGTGCGAGCGCACAGGGCATGCTGGAGAGACCCTCGAGCCTGGAGGCTGCTTTTCAGCCTCCTGGTTGGGGGACTCCTTGTGAGTAGCCGCACCGCAGAGCCGCACCGCAGCAACTCATGATTAAAAAAAACATGTTTGTGGAGCGCTCGCTCCTCAAACCCAGTTTAAGGGGAGGAGAAGTTTGACGGGTTTACCGAATGGAGGCCACCGTGCTCGCCTGCGAGCCCGGTGGTTCTCACAGCCAGGTGAAATTGGGCTAGGCTCCCCTAGCCTGATTTTGCCTGATCATGGGAATAGTCTCATAGTTTAGTATACTTGGAGTTCCAAAACGTTTTTGACAAACTTCCCACCAGTGGTTCTTGAGTAAACTTAGCAATCATGGGATAAGAGGACAGGTTCATGTGTGGATTGGTAACTGGTTGAAGGACAGCAAACAGAGGGTAGGAATAAATTGACAGTTTTCACAATGGAGGGGGGAAAGAAGTGGGGTCCCCACCAGTGGTCTTTAACAAGAAGTAGGGGTAAGTGGTGAAGTGGCCCAATTTGCAGGTGATACTGAACTATTTAGGAAAGTGAAATCCACAACAGATTGTGAGGAGCTCCAAGAGGATCTCTCCAAACTGGGCGGGTGGGTTACAAAATGGCAGATGTGGTTCAATGTAAACAAGTGTAAAGTGATGCCTACTGGGGCAAAAAACCCAACTCCACATATACACTGATGGGGTCTGAGCCTCTATGACTGACCAGGAAAGAGATCCTGGGGTTGTGGTGGACAGCTTTTTGAAAGTATCATCTCAGTGTGTGGCATCTGTGAAAAGGGCAAATCCCATGCTAAGGATCATTAGGAAGGGGACTGAAAATAAAAATGCTAATATTATAATGCCCTTATACAAATCTATGGTGTGGCTACATTTTGAGTACTGTGTACAGGTCTGGTCACTATATCTTAAGGAGGACATTGTAGAAAAGGTACAGAAGAGGGCAACCAAGATGACCAGGGGCCTGGAGCACCTTCCTTATGAGGCAAGGCTACAGCACCTGGGCTTTTTAGTTTGGAAAAGAGGTGAGACATAATAGAAGGGTATAAAATTATGCAAGGAGTAAAGAGAGTGGATAGAGAGAAATTGTTCTCTCTCTTTCACAACACTAGAACCAGGGGCCATCCCCTGAAACTGAAGGCCAGGAAATTTAGGACCCACAAAAAGTTCTCTTCCACACAGCACATAATTTATCTATGGAATTCTCTGCCATGGGATGAGGGTATGACCACTAGCTTTGATGTCTTTAAAAGGAGCTTAGAGAAATTAATGGAGGACAGGTATATGTATCAATGACTACTAATCTTGTGGCTATAGTCCGTCTCAAGCCTCAGAGGCAAGATCCCTCTAAAAACCAGTTGCAGGGAAGCAACAGCAAGAGAGAGGGCATGCCATCAAATCTTGCCTATGGGCTTCTCAGAGACATCTTTTGGGCCACCGTGTGAGACAGGATGCTGGAGTAGAGAGGTCTTGGGCCTGATCCAGCAGCACTGTTCCAACGTTCTTAAAAGTTCACATCACTTTAAGTGAATTATGATGACGCAAAAAAGCATTTCCTAGAAACATGTCCCAAAGTTTGACAAACCTTTGGTATGTTGCTTGGGGTACCTTCCTGAGTGTACACACACACACACACACACACACACACACACACACACACACACTTTTGTGATTAGTTTGACATTTAACCATCTACATTGTTACCAGAGCACCACTGCTGCAGGCACACCAATAAGTGGGGTTTTTGTTTTTAAAAGGGAAGGGTGACTTCTTTCTGGAATTTGATTGGCTTTGAAAGTTAGCCGGGCTACTTCTCAAAAGAAGTCCACTTATTTTCCAAGCTAATATGACATGAGCACAGAACAGGGTGTCAGGGTAGGTCACCCATTACTCTCTGAGGGAGGGAATTCCACAAAATTGATGCCACTGCTGAAAAGGCCCTTCCTCTTGCACCCATCTGCCACATTTCAGTCAGCAGACTGACACAAGGCAGAACCTCTGATGTTCATTAACGTAAATGGAAAGGACATACAGGAGTAGGGTTGCCATGTCCAGATGCTGAAAAAGTTGATTTCTATCACCAAAAAAAAAGTGGAATAGAAGATGCTTTTCACATAAAAAGTCTCCAGTTTGCATAAAATTTGTATAGGTTTATTGGCATTGAATATTTTGATAAAAACGGGATAATTTGAGAATAAATACAGCTCACCACTGTGAAGCTGATGATCAGGTGAGCTGCATGTCTTCTGTCTAGGTGCAGAGTTCTCAAGGGACTGGTTTTTTAACCATAAATTCATCTCCTGATAAATTATTACCACACACACAGTCCTCTGTCTTCCTCTTTCACAGGTCACCCAGCCTCTCTCCCCAGCCAGGCCAGCGACTTAACCTCTTGGCTTGAGGCAAGACAGCCAGCTAGCTACTAAGCAATTCTCTTTGCATTCTCATGTGCAGCAGTGCATGCACAGTCTCCCACTCTCCTCCAGCTACAAATATTTCTATATGGCTGTTTAACAGAAGCAGAACCTACAATATCTCCTCCCCATTGGATGGATGGAGAGAAGGGAAGGGAAGGGGAAGAGAAGCTGCTCATGAAAGCAAAGTGTTTTGAGTGAACAAAATGTTCCAGCCGCTCCCCAGAACTTTGGACAACACAACACATGCAAAAACAAAACAAAACCCCAAAACCTGTTTGGTCCCCAAAATAGTCCTCCTAACTCCAAAAAAGGTATCATTTGCTCCCCAAAATAGTTGCATGTCCTCTATAAAAGTCCCTAGTTGGCAACCCTATACAGGAGGAGTTCCTTAAGTTACCCATGTCCTTTTCAGTTTAGGGGTTTAAGAGAAAAAAATGATACCTTGAATAGAACTTAGAAACAGCAGAGAACTTTCGAAGACTGAAAACATCTGAGTTAGGTGCATTTAAGTAAACATATCTCTTTTTTAAAAATGGGAGGGAGGAAAAGACACGCTAGGAATTAATAAACTGGCAGTCAATGCATTTACTAAGGGATGTACTGATGGATGCCAATCATTTGTGGATCTGATCCCATGCTCTGGCTTGATCCGGTTCATAGGCTGTAGAAGTGGCCTCAGAAGTGCTGGTGAGGAGGTTAATTGTCACCCTTTCCCTCTACCAGCTGTCAGGGAGAGGGATAAGACTACTCCTCACCCAGAGACACTAGGTCCAATTCACTCCCATCTCTCCAGACCTCCTCATCCCTGGCCATCCAAGCCTTAAATAAAGCCCTGCAATCAGGGCAATCCCAGCCACCTCTCCTGACTCCGCCCTCTCCAATGTAGCTGCCTGCATTCTCCCTCCTTCAGCTGTTGCCTACCTTGTTGAGGCTCTGCCTTACCCTCTTTGCCACCAGGAGGCAAACTTTTGGGCCATGCTGGCCCATCCATGGTGTTTGGGTTCCTGTGTGTCCTGGCTCTCCCTAGCAGCTGTGTAGGGTCCCAGCTGACTTTGTCTGTACCCTGGGGCTGTATTGCCTCTGTCTTCTTGGCCCCCTGACTGGGTGAGTACTCGGGCCCACCTGTGGGCAGGAAGGCCCGACAAACTATATTCTCTTAGATAACTAGTACAGGGATCTGAAGAGGCAGGACACTCTAGATTATGCTAGGGATTGCCTCTGACTTAGCAGTTTTGGTTGGGGTCCATTCCTAACCCTCCAGGTTCTGCCACAGGTCTGCCCTGAATTGCACCATATTTCCATCCCTGATCACTAAGTTTTCACTTGGTTCAACACCTGTCCTAGCTGGCTCGACCACTCTGGATCCATGCAGAGTGGATTTCTTAATTCCTGAAACTAAGTTAACAACCCTAAGAATGGTACAAATGAATTAAGTCAAAGTGGGGTGGGGATATTTATCTGTTTTTAATAGTTCTAAGTAGAGAGCTGAGACCTTGGGTTAGGGCGGTATAAAAATGTGCTAAATAAATAATAAGTATAATAACCCCTGCTAACTTGGCAAGAGGCACCTTTTAATGTGGTGATTCTCTTTATTTAGCAGAGGGAGAGTAACTGGCCCTATCCACCCCCAGCACAGTACCTCCAGTGACTGTTGCTGGTGTCTATCTTATGTTTCTTTTTAGATTGTGAGCCCTTTGGGAACAGAGTTCCATCTTATTTGTTCGTTATTTCTCTGTGTAAACTACCCTGAGCCATTTTTGGAAGGGCGGTACAGAAATTGAAATAAATAAATAAAAAATAAATAAATAAAAATAATATCTATCAATCAGATTAAACGTGCTTGTTTAAATGGTTTGCAGAGTATGGAATGTATGTTAGAGAAATTTAAGAAATGCAACCTATAGTAATGGAATATTGTTGTTAAATAGTTGCTGATATTCTGTAATGTTGCATATTGGAGGTGGTGTCCAGTCTTCACAGTCCCAAAGCAGCAATTTTGTCTCCAAACTATCATGTTTCCCCAGGGCAAAGTTGCTTCTTATTGAACACACATTTCCTTCCCACCCCTTTATTAAATACAAGCAGTCACAAAGGATTCTGTGTATTAAATTCTAGATTGTGGCGTTCCCTTAGATATTGGAAATCTTTTAAACATTGCTGGCTAAAACATGGACTTATTTCATCATAGCTGCTGAGTGGAGAGATGATTTCCTTACACCCTTACACCTAAGGAAGGAGAATGAGAAGAAAAGTCAATTGATCTTCATATTGTAGAAAGGATTTGAGGGCCAAAGTTTCTTTGGAAACACCACCATCATCTGAAAGCCATTTGTTGTCTCTGTGGTTAGTGATGTTGCTAAAGTTCATAATGACCTAGTTTGGACTATAAATTGATGCATGTGTTCCCTTGACTTGAAATGTAATATGAGATTCGGGACATGCACAGTCAGCATTCAGCAGAGCAGGTGTCCAAATCCAGTTGCTTTATGGGTGCATGCGCAGAAGTTCTTTAATGTGGATTTGCATTGGTGGTTGTGAAAATATACATGCTACAAAGCCAGCCACTTTGTAGGCATATGCACGAAGTGCAGATATTTAATGTGAAGCCCTTTCTCTTGCTGAAATTCTTACTGTGAACTATGTGGCCAAGCCACCTCAACCAAAAGGCCTTTTAAATAAAATTGTATTGTTTTTAAAAAGATATAAACAAAGAAAAATAAGAAACAGAATAATCAAACTCAGCAATTACAAAGATTCTCAATATATTCCTTATACATCGACCTACTGTAAATTCCTTCAGCCAACATATATCTCCCCACTGCACTCTATACATTATTGAGTACAGAACTGAAACAACAATGATATTCTTGTTGTCCATATCTCGGATGGGGTGCCAATCCCTGCAATGTATTATATTGAATAAATGGTTCCCACACTTGGGGGGGGAAATCCTCAAATTTTAATATACAGTAGTTATTTTGGCCATTGATGCATATTCCCAAAGTTTGAGATGCCAGTAATCTAAAGTCAGAATCAAATTTGTTTTCCAACAGGAAGCATAAAGAATTCTTGCCGCCATTATCAAAGAGCCCCTGGTGGCGCAGTGGTAAAACTGCCGCCCTGTAACCAGAAGGTTACAAGTTCGATCCTGACCAGGGGCTCAAGGTTGACTCAGCCTTCCATCCTTCCGAGGTCGGTAAAATGAGTACCCAGAATGTTGGGGGCAATATGCTAAATCATTGTAAACCGCTTAGAGAGCTCTGGCTATAGAGCGGTATATAAATGTAAGTGCTATTGCTAATGTAAGTGCTATATAAAGAAAGTTCAATATGCTTTGCAGGAATATGCGATTTAGTAAAATTTAACATGAAAATTTCTGGGAGAAAAGGGAAGTTTGTATGCAAAATTTGCTGCATCTTGGAATGTATTGTTTTCCAAAAATTTTGAGCTTTTTTACATGTCCACAGCATATGATAGAAAGTACCTGTCTGCTCCATACATTTCCAACAATCTCCAGGATAGTTATTGTCAATCTTTGAAATCATTGCTGGAGTAATATACCAATGCAATTACATTTTATACCAATTTTCCCTTAGAGCAGGGTTGGGGAACCTTGGCCCTCCAGCTGTTTTTGAACTACAACTCCCAGTATCCCCAGCCACAATTATTGTGGCTGGGGATGGTGGGAGTTGTAGTTCAAAAACAGCTGAAGGGCCAAGGCTCCCCACCCCTGCCCTAGAGTATTATTCACTGTAAATTTTATATTCACATTCCATTGAAATTCCCACTGTTACAACTCACTCGTTCTTTTTAAGTTCTGCATCAATTTTACCATACAATCCTTCACCTGTTCAGATTCTGAGTCATACTTCAATAGAAGTTTATACAGTATATACAGTATACTGTATAATTTATACAGTATATAAGGCAAATGGTTTACTCTCTGTTTATCAAATTGTTTTGTATGTTCTTCTCTGTGAAAATATATATTTAATATTGAAGACAATGTTGGTCTCATCCTTTTTTTGAACTTATCCTACACCTTCATTAAGCTGTTCCTAATGGGGTGATTTTTAATTTCTACATTTGTTTTATTTATATCTTTCCACAAATACCTATGTAGGCCGTTGATCATATCTGAGCCTTCCATATTTGTAATCCATCCATATGGAGCTTTAATCCACTCTGTAATCCATGTTAAACAGCTGGCATGATAATATAATTTCAAATTTCAGATAGCCAGTCCTCCACATTCTCTTGCATCTTGCATGATTTTGAATTTCTCTCTGGGTTTTTTATTTGTCCAAATAAAAGAGTTGACCTGTCTTTGCCACTCATTTAAAACATTCTCTTTAATTCTTATTGGCAACATTTGAAATGTTAATCCTAGCTAAAACAGTCATTTCAACTGCTGATATTCTTCCCAGCTATGAGAGATTTAACTTTTTCCATCTATTCAGATCAGCCATTATATTCTTCCATTTCAGTGAATAATTGTTTTTGAATAAGTCTTTATTAACTGCCGTTACATTATTACCCAAATATTTTACTGGTTTAACACTGAACTGGAATCCTGCTTTCTTCCAATTCTTTCTGCTCTTCATCTTTAATATTCCATGTTACCATCTGTGTCTTACTGTTATTCTATTTATATCCAGAAACCTTCCCATACTGCTGAATTTTCTCCATTACATGGTCTAGCGAGACCTTTGGTTGGATAATTGTAAGTACCACATCATCTGCATATAACTTTATTTTACGTACTTGCCTGGCCATCTTAATTCCTAAAATTATTTCTTCGTGCCATATCTCCTGTGCTAATGACTATTAAGCCAGAATAAACAATAAAGGAGAAGGACACCCCTGTCTTGTTCCTTTTGTTGTTGTGTATGACTTAGATATTGCCCCATTCACTATTATTTTTTCTATCTGCTCCCAGTAAATACTCTGAATCAAGGAAATAAAATTTAACCCACAGTTCATTTTTTTGAGCACTGTTAACATAAATTGCCATTCCAAATTGTCAAAGGCCTTCTCAGCATCAAGAAAAACCACCGCTGCCTTATTTTCTCCTGCAGTGATATTCTCAATAGCATTCAAAATATATCTTAAATTATCTTTCATATATCTCTTTGGAACAAATCCAGTCTGATCAGGATGTATTATAATCCACATTCAATAGTGAAATAGGTCTGTAAGATTCAGAGCATGTTGGATCTTGTCCCACTTTAAGAATCAATGTAATATAGGCTTCTTGCCATGTGGTAGGTATACTATGACAATGTATTATTTCATTCATTAACAGAGTTATTGGTTTAACCAGTAACCAAGAGGACTTTTGTTTAGATTAATTTATCTCCTTTGTGTAATACAAACATGTTATGTGGTTGTTGTTCCCCATCCATTAAGCCACACAC
This sequence comes from Hemicordylus capensis, assembly GCF_027244095.1. Classification (NCBI taxonomy): domain Eukaryota; kingdom Metazoa; phylum Chordata; class Lepidosauria; order Squamata; family Cordylidae; genus Hemicordylus; species Hemicordylus capensis. The sequence continues at coordinate 375,591,367 of NC_069658.1, read as the reverse complement.
CCCCATGGTGCAGTGGGGAAGTGACTTGCCTAGGGAGCAAGATTTTGCTGGTACAAATCCCCGCTGGTTTGTTTCCCAGACTATGGGAAACACCTATATTGGGCAGCAGTGATATAGGAAGATGATGAAAGGCATCATTTCATAGTGTGCAGCAGGAGGCAATGGTAAACCCCTCCTGTATTCTACTAAAGAAAACCACATGGCTCTGAGGTCACCAGGAGTCAACATCAACTCAATGGCACAACTTTACCTTTTTACTTTCCCACCCACCCACACCCACCCCCTACATCCGGAAAAATTGCAAATTATTTTCCTGGTCAACACAAATCATGGCCATCAGCCTCCCAGTCATCAAAACAGCCTTCCTATCAGGTCCCCCCTCTTAGATACCTTCACCATTTACTTACCCTTCTACTGTCGTAGCCCTTGGAAAGATGAAAGAAATCATAAGGACCACCACACCTTTCCTCCTAGAATTCTCCCCTGCAGTACATCAGAATGATAAGGAGGGAGGGGAAGGAAAATGCTGCTACTCACATGCTGCCACTAGACCAGTAAATAAAGGGTGGGTGTGTGTGCCTTGGGGATTGTTGGGAAGACTGTTTTCATGAAAGGAAGACTGTCAGCAACAGAGGATGGGAGCTAGAAATTCTTCTTTGGTTCAGATTTAAGTCTACTCTGGAGCAGAATTTGGGGGCTTGAAGAACATGCCTCCTATTTCAGATGAGTTCTGAGAAGCCCCCAAAGCTCTTCTCTGAATCTTAGCCTAGAGAGGTAGGGATATGCACAAAACTGGTTTGCCTGATTCAGTATAAATCCAGGAAGGTTTGGCTCCCCACTCCCCGCCATGGGGTCCCCAGTTCAGTTTGATTTGAACAGTTCGGGCATGGTTCAGGGGTGCTGGAGATTATGGGGCTGGGGATTATGGGGGCTGTAGTCCAAAAACAGCTGGAGGGCCTAAGTTGAGCAGGCCTGCTCTATACAGAGCTCTTTCTTTATCTGAATATTTGTCAAGCAATCTGATTATAAGGTTTGTGGGATTTCAAACTTGGAAAGTGCCTGCCTTTAACTTGTGTGGTGCTTTTAAAAAAACAAACCAACCTGAATAGCACACTGTTTTGCAGTTCTGTGGCTAATTGCGTCTTCCACTTTCTTCCTGAACAAGCTGCTGGATCCAAGCCTATTGTAAGCTGCTGGATAATTTCAGATTGTTTGGGGCTGCTAGGATTTCCCATTGCAGCCATCTCCCTTTAAGGCAAAAGCTGTTTGAACAGGAAAAACCCACCCCTGAATTTCTTGGAGGCAGCAACCTGTAGTGAGGTGTGCTGAGGTGGCAGAGCATTTGCTAAACAGAACTTTCACTGCTTAGCTCTATGGAGGCATGCCCAGCACATGGATGTGCTGCGTTTCCTTGGGAAGGTGACTGGCACATATGTGCCACATGTGCCACATGTGTCAGTGTGTGTGTGTGTGTGTGTGTGTGTATGTGTTGCTTACAACCAGTTTCTCCTGAAAGTGTCTGGACTTGTATTTTTGAGCTGATATTATGGTAAAGTTATCTGAAAGATGGGTGTCAGATGTTTGGATGGGGCACCATTTGAGTGCTTGCCCTAGGCGCTATTTCCCTATATACCTCTGATGTTGCAGTTGAGGAAGGGACCTTAGATTGCATGGCTGGAGTACTTTTAAAAAGGGGGGGAGGAACCTGCTCTCTACAAGTTTACTTCCTTGTTCTGACTGAGGACTGATTACGTTGAACAAAATGAACACAATCCAGCCACAAGTTAAGCACTCCTTTTTTTTAAAAAATGGAAGACTTAAGCATGTAATTAAATCCCTTCTCAATGAAATGAATGGGATTTAAAAGATTTTAACTCTTGATGGATTGTTCCCATTGTACTTTGTTTATACTTTACAGTTTTAGGGGATTGTTCCAGATGGAAAAAATAAACTAAACTAACCCCTTTCCAGTTATCCAGGATCCTGTCTAATGTCACTTCTTTCATTACAGTTTATATACACAGTAACAACCCATATCAAGCTCTTACTAACCACCAGTGCTCTCTCAAATTTTTTTCATCTTTTCATCAGTTTTGTTCTGGCAGTATCAAGGCAGTGTGTGTGCATATGCATTCAGAATGGGGCCTTCCTGATTCAGCCTGAGTGGGATATAAAATTAACTGAGCAGACATCAAAAAAAATTGTGAGTGTGCACACATGCACATGCCTTAGAGGGAACACTGCTGTCCATGTGCGCTGAATATTTACTCAGCACTCAATCCAAGTAAAATAAGACTTTGTTCCAAGCAAGGATGGCTGTCGAGCCCTTGAGATGGCTCAATGGCCGAACCAAACCGGGCCTGGGCCTGATCCAAGCCACTCATGGGTGGCTTGAATCCAGTCCAGATTCAAACCGAACTGGCCTGACTGCTTTCATGCATATCCCTTTTTGTTTTTTATTAGACAGAGAAGGAACTGCAAAGTTATTAAATATTAAATTTATTAATGCTATTGTTAACCGCTCAGGACAAAGTTGGGGGCGCTGTACAAATTTGATAAAATAAATAACAAAAATAATAAATTAATGGATTCCAACTTTATTTTGGTACGTTTCTGTGATAGCCATAAGAGTATTAGAGAATCTTTTTTTTTTTTTTTTACAAAACTTGGATTCAATTTAAACAGTGAGCTTTATTTCTTTGATCACAATGAGAAAGTAAGTTGTCTGCAAATGATTTAGAAATCATATCATATGAGGAAGCATGTGTCAGTAGAAGTCACACTCGGAGAGGCTGTATCACATTGCAGGAAAGCAAAAATATATCTACATGTCAAGAGCAAACATGACTAGAACTGGGAGCCTCCAGATCTGAGGTGCACTGCTTCCTGTATTATAGCAAGCCACTCTAACAGAATGAAGGCATTCAATGAAACAATTGTATTATCCTCCTTAGTAACTCCACCCACCCAGGCAGCTTATTGGTTCTCCTTGGCTGGGTCTGACTTGGCTATAAATGCATGTGATATGATCAAAATGCCCACTCCCAGTTAATAATCTTGCAGCACTATTTTGTACAAGCTGAAGTTTCCAGACCATTTTCAAAGGGAGCCACACGTACAACACATTGCAGTAATCTAAGCAAGAGCTTACCAGAGCATGAGTAACTGTGGCCAAGTGATCCCTGTCCAGGTAAGGTCACAGCTGGCGTATCAGCCAAAGCTGATAAAAGGCACTCTGAGCCACAGAAGCCACTTGAACCTCTAGTGACAGTGTTAGACCAATGAGCACCCCCAAACTGTAAGCCTGATCCTCCAGGGGGAGTGCAACCCCATCTAGAACAGGCTGAACATCATTCACCCAGGCAGATGAACCACCGACCAGTAGTACTTCTGTCCTGTCTGGATTGATTCTCAGGTTATTCATCCAGTCCATTACTTCATCCATGTGCAACTATTCAGGACAGACATCGTCTCATCATCTGTGTCAGATGAAAAAGAGAGATACAGCTGAGTGTCATCTGCATACTGATGAGACCTCAGGCCAAATCTCCAGATGACCTCTCCCAGCTGTTTCATGTAGACGTTAAACAGCATCAGGGAAAGATAGGAACCCTGTGGAACCTCAAAGCATAAATGTCAAGGGGTTGAGCAGTAATTCCCTAGCACCACATTTTGGGAATGGAGCTCAAGGTAGGAGTGGAACCACCTCCAAACAGTGCTTCCCATACCCAACTCACCAGTCTATCCAAAAGGATACTTTGGTCGATGGTAATGGAAGCTGCTGAGAGATCCAAGAGAATTAATAGGGTTGCACTCCCCATCTCTCTCTTTGCATAGGTCATCCCACAGGGCAACCAAAGCAGTTTCTGTTCCAGAGCCGGGCCTGGAGGATCTAGTCTGTTTCCTTCAAGAGTGTCTGGAGTTGGTCAGCCACTGCACTCTCAAGCACCTTGCCCAGGAAGGAAATATTGGCCACAGCCCTATAGTTGTTTACATCCTCTGGGTCCAGGATGGATTTTTTTTAGGAGTGGTCAAATAGCAGCTCCCTTCAATAGAGCTGAAGCCACTCCCTCTCTCAATGAGGCATTTAGTAGGGATGTGCGAAACAATTTGGGTACAAAATGATTTGTACCCAAATTTGTCCAATTCGAGTGATTTGTAGACAAATCACCCCTGTCCTCAATTGCCCAGATTCAGCAAACAAATCACCCCCGATTCGGATCCAAAAAAGTTGGAGATTCAGACCTCCATTTGGTGATAAAATTACTCATCCATACTTTTGGCACTTCCTACCCAAAAGCAGTGAAAAGTTCTCCGACACCTGTGTTTTAATGACCTGGGAATGAAATGGGCTTCTACATTAATGTAATGTTAAAGAGTATTTCTCCCTTTATTTTAGTTGTTTCTTTACATTCCTTGTGAAGTTCATAGTGGTGTTGTCATCAAAGTCAAACTAACCAAGTTGCTGATTCCTATGTCAGAAACGCTAACCCCTCCTTCTGCTTATCCCATCCTCATTATATCTTGTGAATGTAATAGGACTGCTTCTCCTATGAAGCTGAAAAAGACTGTGAGGGAGTGGGAAGGAGGTGTGCATCACAACCAAGGCCTTCAGCATCTAGGATTCTGTCGCACATTTCACAGGAAGGAATGAAAACATTTCTGCTGCATCTTTTTCTTTTCTTTTCTTGTCGTATCTAAAACATGTTCCGGAGTAGAAATGATTCATGTCAATAACGTATTAATAAAGCCACAATATAACCAGTTGATGGTTTGAGAAAAAGCTATGTGCCAACAGCAGGTGATGCTTAATACAGAGCTGAAGTGTGGGAGGAGCAAGGTAACAGGAACAATATAAACTGAAATTAGCCCTGCCTTGTTATCTCTATAGCCATGCTAACTTACCCATCCTTTCATATTTCAAAATTCAAAGCCAAATGTGAGTTTCAGACATGATTGGGCAGACATTAAAAAAACAAAATTTCTTTATATTATTTATTTATTTATTTATTTATATTCTTTTTTATACATTCATTTTTATACCACCCTTCCAAAATGGCTCAGGGCAGTTTACAATTAAAACAAAAGCATTAAAATCAACTAACAGTTAAAACAGAGGTTATAAAACACCATAAAACAACAATTAAACAATCGGAACAATTCAAAAACCCTGAAAAACCAGATTACAACGTTAAAACCATTTATACCAATTTAAGAGCCCTGGAAGGCAAGGCCAAACAGATAGGTTTTAAGGGCTCTCCTGAAAGCCAATAAAGAATTCAAATTATGAATTTGTGCTAGGAGTAGATTTCACAACCCAGGAGCAGCTACAGAGAAGGCCCATCTTTGAGCTGCCACCAGATGTGCCAGTGATAACTGGAGATGGACCTCTTCAGATGACCTTAACATGCAGTGGGGATCATGCAGAAGAAGGCACTCTCAAAGGTAACCTGGACCTAAGCTGTTCAGGGCTTTAAATCAGCACTTTGTATTTTTCACAGAAACATATCGGCAGCCAGTACAGCTGTTTCGAAACAGGCATAATATGGCCACTCTGTGTTGCCCCAGAGACCAGTCTGGCTGCCGCATTTTGAACTAACTGAAGTTTCCGAACTATGTACAAAGGTAGCCCCTACGTAGAGCGCATTGCAGTAGTCAAGCCTGGAGGTCACCAGCTGTTGCACCACTGTTTTGAGGTCGTCTTCTTCAAGGAATGGATGCAGCTGTTGAATTGGCTAAAGCTGTTAGAAAGCACTCCTGGCCATGGCCTCCCTACCTGAGATACCAGGGTGAGGCATGGGTACAGGATATACGGTGCAGATATATCTTTATAGCAGATATAAAGATTCTTGATAGTGGAGAATCCAGTTTCAAAATTTGAAAGCACTGCCTTGTGTTAAAGAAAACAACCCACTCTTTATATTCAAAGTATAATTTGTTCTGGATTCCACAAAGTTCAACTTCTGCATCTGCTTTCAGTGCCACAGTTCAATCTTGCAAAATTCCATCTTCTTTTATATTCCCTTCATTGTTGAAAAGAAAATTGAGTAAAATGCTAAATTCCATTGTCATTGTTAAATGTTGTCAGTGTTTACTGTTTAATGCACGTTGCATCTGCTTTAATGAACTGTGTTAGCAAAATGTAAAAACATAGCACAACAATAAAAAATATATCAAAGTCTAAACTTTCCAATGAGTAAAACTAGAGATGCCAGAGGACCTCTCCATAGGGATGTGCGAACTGACTCAAACTTGAGCTGGTTCAAGCTCAAACTGGTTCAGCTTGAGGTTGAGCCGAACCCTTTGGGTCAGTTCAGGCCCAGTTTAGCCATTAAATTTTTAGTCCAGCTATTAAATTTTGTAAAGAAAAAGAAAAATGTTTGAATGACTGCTGCTGAGGGCTTTGGAGGGCCATGGCGGGGGGATCTCTAGAAACTCCCCCAGTCATGCAAATGGCCTGTGTGCATGCGTGGCAGCCCCTTAAATGGCTGAGTGTGTTCTTAAATATTGAGTGTGTTCTTGAATATACTCTCAGGTCATGCTAGATAATGGTAAGGCTGAAAAGGCCTGATAGTGCTTTTCAGATCTGAGTGTGTAACCAGGCAATGCCCCAGAAGGCTCTGCAATGTGCAGGTGCTCTATTTGTGGCAGAGAATTTAATGTGGAAAGTGAAGGGAGAATGTTTGAAAATCACTAAAATGGTACATTACCTGAACGGGAGTACTATGAGTCAGCAATAAGGCAGCCCAAGGGATATGTGAGGGTTCCAGATGCACATCAGTTGAAATGTGCCAGCCTAACTGGGTTGGGGATTAGGCTTTCATCTAAAAATCTGACTGGGCCAAATGCAAGATCACCTTGATGGTTTTGCTAGAATATGCTGAGGTTTGCCTCTACCAAGCCCATTATCTGGGTGGCTGTTAAAAACATCAAACATTCCTTTTATTGTCAAAGTTATCTGAGGTTACCCTGTATTAAGAAAACTGAAATTGTCCCAGTGCAGGATTTGTTCATGTTCAAAAGCTGAAAGTCAAGGATGGTGGTGGTGATTGTGGTGGTGAGGTTAGATTGGGCAGAGTCAGTGTAGAGGCAAAGGAACTACAGTAAACATTTCTCTTCGGCACAGCCTTCATTAACAAAGCTGTGCATGTTTAGTTAATCTGTTTCATTCACACACACACACACACGCACACACACTTTACCTTTTCCAGTGGACCATGCCCACTAAATTTGCCTCCAGTTTTACTATCCAGAAGCCTTAACAGCCAGCAGATTTATGGTTTGTTGAAAAAGCACAGTATAACCTTCAGCAGTAAACCTTTTTCAAATACAAGCTCATGTGCTTGGACTGCCAAGTGAATTTAAATATGCTGCTGGCAGTGTGAGGAAATGGTTTCTATGCATCATCAGTATGAGTGGTCTGTCTTCTAAGTGTAGACTGCGACACAACAGGTTTTTCCTTGTATGTATATCACACACACACACACACACACACACACACACACACACACACACCTCTTTATGAAAAAATCTTCGTAAAAGACCACTGGGAGTTGATAAAAAGGAGAGCTGGTTTTCTTGCACGGAAAGGCAAACATCATGTATCTGCGCTGACTCAGCCTTATCAGAGATGATGTTCCCCCTCTAGGTCTCACAGAAAAATTCTTGAAAAGAAAATAATATGCTTTCAGCATGTATAAGTGCACTACTGAGGAAGACACTGCACTGTTCTATCTCATCAGCTAAAGTAGAACCAGACTTGAGTCTTAGTCACAAGGCTAAGGTTGCCAGGTTACAACTTAGAGACTCCCTAGCCCTCTTCAAACACTTGTTGCACATATGTGCAGCTGTCTGTATATATGTACATGCTTTTGTGAGAGTGACTGTACATGTTCATTTTGAAAGCGAATCTGGGACCAGGCCACTCAAAAGCCGGGGACAGATAGGGAGTGTACTACCAAATGGGCACTGAATGTAACATGCAAGTAATTGTACATGGGTATAGATCTGTTCATGAATACAAGATACATAAATTGGACATACATTGAATCGAACAGGTTCCTAAGGCTCCTGTTCAACAGTGGGCTGGTTTTCATGCACTTTTAAATGTTGGAAGAATCGAGGGTTGGGATGTGCTCGAAGCATTTCAGCACTTTTGTTTTGAGGCACCTAAACACTTTGAGTGGCCCCAGCCGAATCGTTGTGGCAGGGGGCGAGAGGGCACTTTACAAGGTGGAAGGCAGGTCTTACCTGCCCCTCCCTTGCTCCTCCGCCACTCTCTGCCAGTCCCGAGCGGCTCTGTTTATATTCAGCAGCTGGGCTCTCTGTTTGCCCAGCTGTATCTTACTGGGAACAGGAAGTTCCCTGTTCTCAGAGAAGCCCTTAGGCAGCATCAGGAAGGAAATGGCATCTGAGCAAGTGCAGACACCATCTTGAGTGTTTAGTGTTGCTGAACACTCAAGATGGCATCCACACATGCTCAGACACTATTTCCTTCCTGATGTTTCCCAAAGGCTGCTGGGACTTCCTGTGCCCAGCAGCACTGCTCATGACACTTGGGGGTGGCAGGGGGCAGTGGAGAGCAAGGAAGGGGTAGGTAAGACCTGCCTTCCTCCTTGTAAAGAGCCCTCTTGCCTGCTGCCAAAACGATTCAGCTGGGGCCGCTCGAAGTGTTTCGGTGCCTCAAACCAAGAGTGCTGAAACACTTTGAGCACACCCCTACCCTAGATTCTTCCAACATTTAAAAGTGCACGAAAAGCAGTCCTCTCCCGGATGTGCACCTAATGCTTCGTGCACACCCCTAATCTAGGACTTCTGGAGCTGCACACACTTTTATTTTGTGATTGTGTGGATCCAGAAAAGCTCACTGCTGCCAGATTGGCAATGCACCAGCCCAAGTGCCTCATTCTGACATAAGATCGAATATCACTGATTTCGGGAAGAGCTTGGGCTTGGGCATTGCCAACCTGGCAGCAGTGATCTTTTCAGAGTTCTCAGCTCACAAAACAGGAGTGTGCATGGCTACAGAAGCCCTAGATTCGATCCCTCCTGACATTTAGAAGATTGTGAGAACCATCCCAGTCACAGTGTAGATTTAAAGGCAACTGCCGCATCCTTTGTTCTTTTGCTCATTCCTCTCTGTCAGCGGGCCAGGAAGAGGGTTGACAAAAGGATGTGGGGAAGTTGGAAATGGGCAAGAGAAGACAAGCCTTCCTTGTCTCCTGATTCAGCGGTGGATGGGGGAAGCTCCAGGTCGTATACAACCCTACAATTCAAATAAAATACCATGTATTTGGAAGGAAAATGAGAACCTTTCAAGCACATATATTCAGTAGAAATGCGTGGAAAGTGTCCATTGGAATCAATGGAAGCTTCCCTTCCCAAACTAAGAGCAACTTTATAGCATAAGAAGAATGAATTAAAAAACCCTCTGTCTTGATAATCATAATCACACCCCCTTCCATGGATGCTATTTATATTTGGGGGGAAATATGTAAGGCCAAACTACACATTTAATGTAATTTTGTCCATGGATGGTCAACATAATCCGAAGTGCATTCACACAGACATGAGCCTCACGAGTTCAATAGGACTTCCCGCCTGTTTAGGATTTCATTCTAAGCACATAGAACATATTGGATATAGCATAAGACAGGGCTCCTCCAATTATTTTTTTCTGCAATATCTCTTGAAGTCTCTCTCCTTCCACCCTAAACAATTTCCTAAGGGGCAGAAACCCACCACCCTACCCTATGCACATTCTGTTGGAAATGGATTTCCAGTGCATCAACCTTTTGCACCAACTATCCTAATGACCACTGAGTAGAGATAGTGAGTAAGGGTCTCTCTAACTGTTCTACCTGTCTCTACTCTATGACCCCTGATATGACTCTACAGGTATTTCCTGTGTTGAGCCAGAATCCCTTCCATTCCTCTTAGAGAGCAGATGGAAACTTCTCTCTCTCTCCCTGCCTATTAATTATGTAGTTCTATAGATTAGGCCTTTCCTATTCAAAGTGTGCTTCACCAATAAATATTAGTAAGTATTTAGTTCTATAAGAATCTCCATGTGTCTTCTCTAAATAGCTGCAACCACTCAACTCTGCAAACTACTCTGTAACTGGAGTGGGTAGCTTCTTTAGTGCTCTGCTGATTAACTGGGGGATAAAAATTGCAACCCCCAACACATTCTGTCCACAGAGTGGGGATTAACTCATAACCTTTTGCCATTCTTCTCAATCAACACTAGTGCTTCACTACATATTTATGAGATTCTATTTTCCCTATGAAAGTTGGTTTCAGGGGGCACAAAGATGTTCATAAAAACTTCCACACGTTGATACATTGTTTATACCTGTGTACAGACAGATATGAGGTGGGGAAGGAAATGTCTGTGGATAGTTTAACCTTTCCCCTTGAGAAATTTCTCACACCCCCTGGTCAAAGGCTACAAAACTATTTTGTAATCTATCTATCTTACATATTTTTATACCACCCCAAACTTACCTTTCTGGTGGTTTACAACAAGATAAAAACAACATTAAAACATTAGTTAAAAACAAAAACAAGAAATCTAAAACACAATTTATTTTTTTAAAAATATATATTCTAAAACAACATTAAAACATGGGTGGCTGTCAGGGGGAGGAAGGAATGCATCCCTTTTGTCTAGGCAACTGAGAACCTTTCATACTGAGATATACATGAGAACGTGCATCCCACTATAATGCAGTCAGTGCAGAGGAACAATGTTTGCACTTGAATGCCCATCCAAATGTGGTTGTTGCTCCTCTGCACAGCATTACTTTGGATGCCTAATGTTAGGACATGTTAGCCTGGTTGCCTTGCCAATGAAGGTGTATTCCATCTTTCTCCTACAGTAATATGCCCCCCTTGCTAGTACTTTTGTACCTGCATCAAGGAGTGGGGGGAAAAATTGCCAAAATATGAAGCCTTATTTTGCGAGAGATGAAAATATCCATGAAACATGCCCCTCCCAATATTGGTTCAGTACTAACTGACACTGGCTATGCTATCCATAAATTTTAAGCTAGATGACTCTGAAGAAGGGTTCAGTGTTACTGCCGAACCTTTCTCCACCTCTTTTGCTCATTCTTTGTGCCTTTTGCATACTAGGAGGGGCAAATACAGGTGAAACTCGGAAAATTAGAATATTGTGCAAAAGTCCATTAATTTCAGTAATGCAAATTAAAAGGTGAAACTGATATATGAGACAGACGCATTACATGCAAAGCGAGAGAAGTCAAGCCTTAATTTGTTATAATTGTGATGATCATGGCGTACAGCTCATGAAAACCCCAAATCCACAATCTCAGAAAATTAGAATATTACATGGAACCAAGAAGACAAGGATTGAAGAATAGAACAATATCGGACCTCTGAAAAGTATAAACATGCATATGTATTCAGTACTTGATTTGGGCCCCTTTTGCAGCAATTACTGCCTCAGTGCGGCGTGGCATGGATGCTATCAGCCTGTGGCACTGATGAGGTGTTATGGAAGACCAGGATGCTTCATTAGTGGCCTTCAGCTCTTCTGCATTGTTTGGTCTCATGTCTCTCATCCTTCTCTTGGCAATGCCCCATAGATTCTCTATGGGGTCAGGTCAGGCGAGTTTGCTGGCCAATCAAGCACAGTACACTGTATACTTTTCAGAGGTCCGATATTGTTCTATTCTTCAATACTTGTCTTATTGGTTCCATATAATATTCTAATTTTTTGAGATTGTGGATTTGGGGTTTTCATGAGCTGTATGCCATGATCATCACAATTATAACAAATTAAGGCTTGACTTATCTCGCTTTGCATGTAATGCGTCTGTCTCATATATCAGTTTCACCTTTTAATTTGCATTACTGAAATTAATGGACTTTTGCACGATATTCTAATTTTCTGAGTTTCACCTGTAGGGTAGCTAAATTGGTCTCTGTGTGTGCATTTTGGCTCAGTCCAAATTTTCATTAGAATGCAAAGGTAAACAATTTCAACTAAAATGGATACAGTGCACAACAATAAAGCTTAGCAGAGTGATCACATTTCTGTGCTTTTTTGGCTCTTTAGTATACACGTTAATCAAAATAGAGTTAGGGTTAGGAATATCAGCAGTAAACACAAAGTGTTTGCCTGGTCTTACCAATTAATTGTTACTTCAGTGCTGAATAATCCTGCTTCAACTCCACTTCAAAAATTCAAACAGCAGCACTAACGCTAATGATTTCATGTACCGAATTCATCATTAATCTTTTTTTTTTAAGTAATGAGGAAAAAATGAGCTGATTGCAGAGATTCACCTGTTCATTGGAACTGTATGTTCTCATTCTGTCATGCCCAGAATCACGTGCTAAATAGCACCTTGCTATGGGCAGAGACAGAAATCAGAGGTAAGGTTCTACTCAGTAGTGATTAAAGATGGTAAATATGTCTAGCAGTAAATATCAGCCTTGAGACATATCTGCATCACCATTTGCTGTGGATTTATAATGAAAAGTAAAGAAATTGAATTAATATACAGACATAATTTCCTGCTGTGCTGTAGGCACAGATGCCCAACAGCTGTCATGTGAAGTCAATGGGTCTTTAAAATTGTTTCCTTTTATCAGTTTTTATCAGAGAAGCCTAAGCATTATCAACTTAAATGATTTAAAGGTAAAGTTGTGCTGTCGGGTCGGTGTTGACTCCTGGCAACCAGAGAGCCCTGTGGTTGTCTTTGGTAGAATACAGGAGGGGTTTACCATTGCCATCTCCCACGCAGTATGAGATGATGCCTTTCAGTATCTTCCTATATTGCTGCTGCCCGATATAGGTGTTTCCCATACTATGTCTATACATAGACATAGTATGGGAAACATACCAGTGGGGATTCAAACCGGCAACCTCTGGCTTGCTAGTCAAGCCATTTCCCCACTGCGCCATTAGCAGACCTTAAACTCAGCTAAACTGGCAATCCTGTTTCTCCATGTAGCAAACAAGTGTCATAGTGCTATGAACTATACTTCTCCAGTAGCAAGCTGTGTGTACGTGTGTGTGTGTGTACACTACACACACACACACACACACACACACACACACACACACACACACTTATAAATTCAGGAATCCAAAACTGAGGATTAAGGTGCTTTACATTTTCACTCGTGCTCTGAAAAGCATGGGAATGGCAAGTCATGGATTGTGTAACTGTTCCCTCTTTATTTTGAAGCATGTCCCATTTAGTTTAATGGAGCTTACTCCCTTGGAAGTGTGCAGATAGAACTGCCACACGAACAACCTACTTTTTTGATATAGACTGCCCTTGAACACGGAGAGCCAAACTGCCTGTGTTTGATGTAGAACCTCCATGCACAATACTAATCTGCACCATAATGCTGGTTTCTTCGCACTGGGTGGGAATGGTTTGGGGGATTTCCTTGCTGCATCTCTTTTGAGCATCCTAGCATGGGGTACTTGGTCCCAATCCTATATATATTTACTCAGAAGTAAGCCCCACAAAAATCAATGCATCCCCACTGCATTAAGTTATTTTATGCTTTGCTGAGGAGCTTGAGGGCAGGGAAAAGAGAGCTCACATTCTTTCTTAGGAACCCTGCTGGTCCTGATTCCTATGTCTGCTTACTCAGAAGTAAGCTTTAGTGAAATCAATGGACGTACTTCTCTGTAATTCATTCCAGGCTTTGCAGAGGATTTTGATTCCCCTCTTTGGTGGGGATGAGAGAAAAGAAAGAAAGGGGACAGAGCAAGAAAACAAAAGCCCATAAAATGAAAGGGAGGGAAGGGAATGGTTGTTTACAAGTGCAGAGTGCTTATAAACTCTTCTTATCATAAGAACAACCCGGCTGGATCAGGCTCAAGGCCCATCTAGTCCAGCATCCTGTTTCACACAGTGGCCCACCAGATGCCTTCAAGAAGCTCACAGGCAGGGGGTTAGGGCTTAACCCCTTTCCTGCCATTGTTCCCCTGCAACTGGTATTTATTAGCGGCATCTTGCCTCGGAGGCTGGAGGTGCTCTTTAGCCACGAGACTAGTAGCTATTGATAGACCTGTCCTCCATGAATTTGTTTAAGCCCCTTTCAAAGCCATCCAAGCTATTGGCCATCACCACATCCTGTGGCAGAGTTCCATAAGTTAATTATGTGCTGTGTGAAGAAGTACTTCCTTTTCTAGGTCCTACATTTTCCAACCTCCAGGCACCTATAATCAGAACCCGGAAGTCACTCACTAGAAATTGTCAGTACTTGCCCCTCCAGCTCTGGCTTCAGGACCTTCAGTGGGCAGAATCACTGATCTGTGCTCTTAGTTATTGTTTCTCTGCCATTATGGGGATTTTGAGCAATAATTATTCAAAACCACAAGATGGATGTTTTTCAAACAAGCAAAAGGCACTGGTTCAACATGGAGCTGAATTTTTGGGAAATACTAAAAAGATACTTGCATTTCTAAAAGATATATTATCTGTGGTGAAAAAAGGCTGCCAACAGTCAGACGCCTCTTTTTAGAAATTAACATTAAAACTGCTGCATCCCAGCCATTTTTCAATGGAGCACTAAATTTGGAGAGAATAGTATCTCTTGTCACCTAGTCGATGTGTGGAAAATCTCAGGAAGATTGGATGGATGCTTTTGATTTTATAAGCAATAGAACGTTCAGGTCTTGAACATCTCCTTAGCATACCTATAGTGGCATTACTGTGCCAGTATCATCTGAAATGAACAACATTACTATTGTCTGGAATGCAGACTGTCCTCCACCGCCCCCCTCCCATAACAGATGACAGCAAATGTATTTCAAAATATTTGGCCAATACGATAAAGCTTCTAATATAGTATCACCTCAGAAAGACAACAGATGTTTTAAAGCATTAATAATCAGTTTATGTCAGTGGTCCAAGTCAGACACAAACCTGTTAATTTAGCAAAGTCAGACTGCCTTCCCATTTCTTTCTCACACTGGAAAAGGATCCAGCCACTACCAGAGACTTTCAGCGGCACCACCTAAATTCCATAGAAGCTTACCTGTGAGCAATATTACCCAAATCCATGTTAGGAGCCTACTCCCAGATCCATGTTAGCAGCACAGTACCAGAAGCATGCCCTTGGGCATGTGCTTAGGAAAGACAAAACATGAATTTTAATATCAGCATTTGAAGTACTCATTTCAAAACCATCATGTAGTGTGCAGAATCAGTGAATGGCAAGAGATACAGGTGCTTATCAGTAATAAGTGCATGTGGTCCAAACATGTCTCTAAACACAGGAACGTTTCCACACAATTTGCTGCAGATGACTATGGGACTTAACATTAACAGTATCCATGTGGAAATCCCCAATGCAGAAATAGTTTTCAGAGGCCTCCAAGTGAAGTCTGTATCACACAAAGCACCCTCTCCTCATTGTGTTCCAGTGGGTCTAAACTGGTTTAAACCCCCTCCCATTTGATAGGTTGAATATAATTATTTTTGCCTTTTTCAAATCTCAGCTCTGCTTTCTGGAGCAGTTGGTCATATTACTGGAACAAGGTACAGACTTCACTTGGAAATCCTTTTTGGAATGCAACAGGAGTACAATATGAAAAAAGCTCCTTTATGTAATAATGTCTAACCTTACTGTACTGTACATCTACTGAGGCCAAGAATTATTTTAATAATGTAATTATAAGTGGTAGGACAAGTGCGTTTCCATTATAAGGCTGCTTTCCATAAAAGAAAAAACTACTTTTCATCCTGTACCACAGTAACTTATGCACCCCTGTATGTAATTTGCCCAGAAAAAAAAAATGATTGGAGTCATTCTCCATTTTCCAAAGAGATTTAGGGCACAGCCCTATAATCCAGCTAGCTGGGAGGCTGTAGGATTTGGCGGACTTACTTTTATGTTGGCATACCTTGCGAGATGTGGTGATGGAGCTGTGATATGAGCAGAGCAGAGTTACGCCAAATCAGCTATCTGCTGGTTGTGTGCCTGGTCCCTACATCAGTATAACATTACTTCAAAGGTGGTACAAATCAAATGCCTCCCAAAGCCAATAGACTGCTCCCCCTCTGCCCAAATGAAGTATGAGATAATTTCAGACTAATGCTGCAGTCAATCACAGTACATCCACACTGTCCCCCTCCCCCTGGTACATGACCACCTGACAGAGAACCCATAATTCAAATGATCAGTGCAGTGCTCTGGATGATCTCTCTCTGGCCTCATATTGTGTGCACTTTGAGCACACAAAGGGGGACTTTGGTGATGCCAGCTATGGAGAAAGTGCACCTGGCACAAGCAGCTTTGTAGGAGAGCTGGTCTTGGGGTAGCAAGCATGAATTGTCCCTTTGCTAAGCAGAGTCTGCTCTGATTTGGATTTGAACACTGAGTGAGTGAACACTGTAAGATATTCCCCTCAGGGGATGGGACCTCACTGGGAAGAGCATCTGTATGCTTGCATGCAGAAGATTCCAAGTTCCCTCCCTGGCAACTCCAAGATAGGGCTGAGAGAGACTCCTGCCTGCAACCTTGGAGAAGCCGCTGCCAGTCTGGGTAGACAATAGTGAGCTAGATGGGCCAACGGTTTGATTTGGTATAAGGCAGCTTCTTAAGTTCCTAAAATACACAGCGAAATGAAGAACAGATTACTACTACTACTACTACTACTACTACTACTGATATTTATATACTGCTCTTCAACCAAAGTTCACAAAGTGGTTTACAAAGAAAAATATATAAATAAAATGGTCCCCTGTCACCAAAGGGCTCACAATCTAAAAAGAAACATAAGGCAGATGCCAGCAACAGCCACTGGAGCAATGGCGGAGTGGACCGCCGGCGGCCTGTGTGCGGCCGTCACCGTGGCCCCGCTGACCCCACCCCCACATCTGACGTCAGATGCTGGGGCTAGCCACGCCCCTGTATCTGACAGACACGGGGGCATGGTCTGGCTGAACAGAGCCTTGAGGCCTTGAGCCTCCGTTGAGGCTCCATTCAGCCCAGGACAGGAGAGTTGCCCTTTAACTGCCAAAGGGGCCACGCGGCCCCTACAGCAGTTAAACGAAGGTGGGCGCTGCTTTCACAGCACAGCCCAGGAGAGGCTCTTCCCTGCCTTTTGCAGGGAAGAGCTGCTCCTGGTTGTGCGCTGGGAAAGCAGCACCAGCCTTTTAACTCCGGAAGGGGCTGTGCGGCCCCTTCAGGAACTACTTAGGTTGGCACTGCGTTCGCAGCATGCAACCAGGAGCGGCTCTTCCCTGCCTTTGCAAGTTTACATTGGTGTAGTGCCTTTGCAGGGAAGAACCGCTCCTGGCTGGCACTGAGAATGCAGTGCCAGCCTTTGTTTAGCTCCCGAAGGGGCTGCATGGCCCCTGCTCGGGAGCTAAACTAGCCTCCCCGTGTCTGATGTCAGACCCGGGGGGAGGGCGTGTTGGGGCCACGAGATGCAGCCCCTGATTGGTCGGCAGCCCGGGTTCTTTGAACCCATTGGCCCAATGGTGGCTCCGCCCTTGCACTGGGGGGATGCTGTACTGGGTCTGGATATGGCCAGTTGCTCTCTCCCAGCTAAATCTTAGAAAAGCATCACTTTAAAAGGTGTCTCTTTGCTCAATTAGCAGGGGTTAACATGTGTCTTCTCAGAACTCTGAAGCAATTGTGCCTCAAGACTCCACACACAAATATTCACCAGAAGTTACTTCTACTTCTTAATCCCAACTGGGGATACAAGGCCAACAGAGCTCATACAGGTAAGCATGAATGCTGCAATTCCACAATCTCTCAGTTGCAGTCCTCATTCTATTCCATTTATGAGATGGTGATAATACTACTAACCTATCTAATAGGGTTGCTGTTAGGGTTACTGATGTTACATATTCAAAATTGCTATGTCCAAAAAAACCTAAAATAAAAATTATACTATATAAAACACCAGAAACCCAAGGTGCCCATGCTTAACCAATCACCATTCACTGGTCTAACATAGGATAATTTGTCAATATCTTCTCAACATCAGCGTCTTATTCTGGATTTTTGCCTTCACAATCCAATATAACCCAAGATAAAATAAAGATTAAATGGTGAGATGAATATTATCCCAAAATCCTGCCATCAGTAATACATGAGCAAGTCTTGTTGACTTCAGTGGGACTTGTGATGAACAACTCTGTGCAGGATTATATGCACATAAACAACCTCAGCGTTCATGGAACGCCAATCATAAATTACATCACATTTGCCTTCTGATAAAAGTGCTGTTGAAGTTTTGACATAATACCACATTTAGGATCCCATATCTGGTGTCTGTGGGATATGTAAGTGGAACAAAGCAAACAAGGAGTCATTTGCAAAGCAATCTATCTATATCTTGAACAAAAAATGGCACAATCATATTTCTTTTTGTAGGCAGCTGGGTAAGGTAAAAGCTCTTGCTGCACTGTGCAAGTGCACTTCTGGAGAGCAGTCAGTAGCAACCCACATGGAATGGACCAATGACATGCAATGGCAGACTAACGGAGAGGCAGAGCAGGCATTTCCCCATGGCTTCAAAATGTTGCCACCCCTCCAGTTTTACCACCCTTCTCTGGGGGTGGCTGCAGCTGCGGTATGTGTGTGTGGTAGTCCCCCCATACACCTTTTTAAAAATGCCGCTGAGCGCCGGGATGCGGGAGGCAGAGACTGCAGCAGTGGCTGCTGGGAGAGTGGTGGGGAGGGGAAAGTTCCCCCATTTACCTTCTAACACAATGTTGCTGCCTGTGCGGCAGGACAGGGTGATGAGGATGCTGAGAGAGAGCACCTTCCAGCTCCCCTCCTTCTAAAATAATGTTGCTGCATGGCAGGATAGGTCGACAAGGCTGGGGGTGGCAAGAGAGAGCTCCTTCCAGCTCCTTCCTCAATGACTGAATGGCCCCATCTGCAGGCAGCCTGTTATGGGCCTTTCTCCATGTGCATGCAGAGAAAGGCCCAAAAGAGGCTGCCTACAGGCAGGGCCATTCTGTCATTTGGAAAGGAGCTGGAAGCTGCTCTCTCTTGCCGCCCCTTGCCACCCCATCCTGCCACACATGGGGGACCTTTCCTCTTGCCCCCCCCCCACTTTCCCAGCAGCTCTCACTATAGCCTCCGTCATCCCCATCCCACCACTCAGTGGCATCTTTTTAAAAGGTAAAAGAGGGGACTTGCCTCTTGCCCCCCGCAGCCGCCACAGTCACCATCGTCCCCATAGTGGGGGTGGAAAATCCTTAGCCGCCTATGGACAGCAAAAATTTTAATCCTCCCTGATGACATGACACTGTCAGCCTAGACAGAGCACATTCACCAGCAGCATATCTTCACAGTGCAGTATAAGCATTGATCTTCCTTGGCTGCCTCCAACAGGTACCAGATGGTGAGGCTGTGCAGCTCACCTCTCATATGGTTACTGTTTAGCAGTGGCAATATACTGAGGCTATTCACACAGGCAGCAAAGCCCAGGCTTGGGCCACCCATCCTGGGCTTAGCTGCTCATGTGCACCACCGGAGTTGATCCTGATCCCAGTGCTGCCTCAGCTCCAAGCCCAGAAATTTACTCCAGGTTTTAACCTGGGTTTAAGGGCATGAGCACTCCACATAGTGACCAGGTGGCAAAAGCACCGGTGGGTCCCTCAAGGCACTGTGCTCCTGGCATGGTACATTGAGGAATGTTGGAGGACTTCCTCCTCTGGCTTCATGCTCTTCTGCTCATGTGCTGTGGTGAGCAGTAGAGCTTCGACAGGGATGTTGATTCTCTGCAGGGAGACAGACAGGAGCCTGCCTCTGTGTCAGCCCTCCGCCCACCAGAGAAAATGGCTGTGCTCAACTTTAAAGCACTCAACTTTAGTGGGTTTCTACCCCACCTCCCTAGCTATGCTTTCCTTAGCCATTCGATCAATACTCCTTTTTGGATAATACAGACCACCTGCACATTCATTATCTAACACCTTAGCCCTAAGTCAATGCATAGTTAGGGTAATGCATAGAGAGCAAAGCTTGACAAATCCCAGGCATCTAGAAATTTAACCATGTGATCTAGATGAGGATATTCAGAAGTAGAGTTATTTAATAACAACTTTGTTTATCCCAGGTAGCCCTGTTTCTGTTTCAAGTACATTACTTTTAAAAGAGATAGAAACCCATTGACCCTTCCCCTCCAAAATGTCAACCATTGTAATTTTATTAACCAACAGTTGTCTGGCTCCTAAATTTTTGGGCTGGCTCCTATATTTAAAAGGTGTGACTGGCATAGAGTGGTTTACATTGGTGTAGTGATAGGGGCATCTTGTGCAGATCAAATTGAGCTCATCTCTCTTCTTGTGTTGCCTGCCAATTGCAATCCTATTAAAATAGTCTCTAAAATGTATTCAATTCAGCTATATAGGGAAGCGCTGAAATAGCTGGCTCTCTTTTATCTTTAGAACTGAATGTATGCGAGCGATTCGAAATCTTGCCTCTTCATCCCAATGAACCACTCCCCTTCTTGACCCATTCCTCTCTTTTGCCATAGCTTTTAATGATTCTGGTAAGAAATTTCTGGCAATGGCTGCCACTGATGGAATAATGCAGATATATCCTGTTGGGACACCAGAATAACTGATTTGCTTGAAGCATTGGCATCATGTCACTAGTCACAATTTTCAGAATTACTGCAAGGGATATTGTCAAAAATATATAAATTACTAATTACATTGTGACAGTGCTCAAAACTATACTCACCCACCCACCCAACCAACCAAATGATTATTTTTTTTACCTAATTATGACATTTTCATGACTCTCCCCCTTTATTTATGTTTGTGATGGGCTAACCCTGCTCCTCCCACCCCCAGCATCAGGACTTGGAATGGCCTGAGTTTTTCTAAGCCTTTTGGGGATATTGTTCAAAGCTTGAGATAGCTCTATCATGACCACCGCATAAACACCCTTTGGATTAACTTTGGGAACTGTAGATTTTTATATCCTCATTGAGTCAGGAAGAATTAACAAGTAGTTCTAGTAAAAACTTTCCCATATTCTGGGAAACATACCAGCAGGGATTTGAACTGGCAACCTCTTGCTCACTGGGCAAGTCATTTTCCCGCTGTGCCATTAGGTGGTGCATGCAGTGAAACAGATGCATAGCATGACATAAAATAAGCATGGTTCTTCCTACAGGGAGGTTCAATCCATATACGATGCTGCCAGGCAATAGTTTTTAAGTCTTAGACCCTCCTGCCTGTGGTTGCTAGCCTGGCAAAAAGCATGGGTAACCGTGGCCGAATCTGACTTCTCAAGAAAGGGACACAAATTGTTAGCAGAATGGGGAGAAGCAGAGAAAACAGCAGCTGAAGGGCTTTGCCAAAGGCTTTAAGCTTCCTGCTCTCTGCAATGAAGACTCCTGAGAATGCTAGAGCCCTCCAATGTCAACAGGGACTCTGGGAACTGTAAGGGTATTTACATTCCTGCTGGTGAATGAATCAAGAAACAAAAACAAAACAAAAAAGACACTTCTCAGATTCAACAATGCTTGTTCTGTTCATGCCAAGAAGTCCTCAATAAAGATGAAATAAACATCCTTTGGATTAACTTTGGGAACTGTAGATTTTTATATACTCATTGAATCAGGAAAAATTAACAAGTAGTTCTAGTAAAAACAAATCTGCCTACTTATCCCTACAACTGGACTAAATTTGATCCAAATCGGTTAGGCGGTTCATAAGTTAGCCATTAGCATTAGTGATGAGCCCGGACCATTCTGGAGGCCATTCTACAGGCCTTTGGACTGGTGGAGAAGTGAAGCATGTGGAGACGTGGAGACATGAAGCACGCACAATGTGCGCGTGTGCGCATGTGCAAAAGGCTTATTGAAGCCTTTTGCAGCGTAGTGCAGCAGCAGCCAAACAGGAGAAGGGGCGGCAGGGAGGTATCCTGCCACCCCAATTATTAGCAGAACTACGGACTCTGGAGGGGGAAGCGGCGGGAGAGGTAAGTAAACCCTCCTCCCGCTCTTAAAGGAACCCCCCACCGCAGGGCCGGACCGCAGTTCCGTGCACACCCCTAATTAGCATCTAAAATGTTCACATGTCTGCCATATTGCATCAGGGTGGATAACACCATTACAAACTAAGCCCTTGAGCTGTCCCTATGTGTCCCTACAACTGTAGCAAATTTGGTTCAAATCAGTTAGGCAGTTCATAAGTTAGCCCTGTAATGCCTCAAATGTTCACGCATCTGCCATCTTGAATGGGGTGGATGACATGATTACAAACTAAGCACAAGCATCATTCAGTTTTAGCCTCAATTGCTCCCTCTCTCCAGCTTGGTACGTTTGTGCAAGGGTGGAGAAGGATGGAATAAGAGAAAGCATGGAGAAGAGGGCTGGTGTCAAGCTATTACAAGACAAGGTGATACTTTGAGATGGAGTGGGTGGGTGGAGAACTGGGCTCCACTTTAAAGGACACAGGAATGCCTTAAGTGGAGGACTTAATTCCCTATTTCTGGAAATCTTGTCCTTTCCTACTTTATATTAAGCTAGAGGCAAAGATCACAGTTGCTCTGGAAAACATATCTTGTGTTTTTCAGAAAAGGAAATATAGCATCTACAAGAAGAAATTTGGTGACTATAATTCCAAACAATCTGTGAACAGTGCATTTTCAATTTTCAGTATGTTTATGATGAAAATATTGACACTGTTAATCAAGGAAAGTAGATGTGGCATACACAGAGAATGCCTTATAGGGCATTCAGATATAGACAAGGAATTAATCTGAGAAAACAGGGTTTGGCTTTTGCAATGTGTAATAAGACAGAGAAGGCAAATGATCTAGCTCCCCTGATTTTGTCATTTGTCAATGTCTAGCAACCAGTGGAGTGTCGATACATATTGTAAGTCACATTATATGGCATTGGTCAAAAACTTGGCAAGCTGCTGATCTCACTTGGAAGTCAAAGTAGCTACCCTGGAATGTTTAGGATGCCACAGAACTAGTCATTCACAGTACAAGCATTAGCAAGTCAAATCTCTAGATTTCCGAGAGTCCTTGTTTCTTTCGTGAACTGCCATTTAGTTCTGACCACGCTGGCATTTTTTTTAAAGTGTGTTTGTGACTGAAATGTAAAAGAAGTTGTGATTTCTCATAATAATTATGGGGCAACATATGTTCTGTATTACAGTAGTTAAGCAGATGTGCATTGTTTTGCTTTGTTTTTATTCTTAGATTTGTAAGCCACTCAGATCCTATTTGGAAGATGATTGAGGTATGAAATTATGAAATGATATGATATATGGATGCATACCTACATATTTTATCATCAAATTTAGAGCAGAAAATGTGGGGTAGGCCTCTAGCTCAGTGGCAGAGCATCTGCTTTGCATGCAGAAGGCCCCAAGTTCAATCCCTGGCATCTCCATGTAGGAATGGAAAACCTGAAACCTTAGAGGGCTGCTGCCAGTCAGGGTAAAGGTAAAGTCTGCCAACAAGTCAATTCCGACTCCTGATGCCCACAGAGCCCTGTGATTTTCTTTTGGTAGAATACAGGAGGGGTTTACCATTGTTTCATCCTGTGCAGTATGAGATGATGCCTTTCAGCATCTTCCTATATCGCTGCTGTCCAATATAGGTACCAGCGGGGATTAGAACCAGCAACCTTCTGCTTGTTGGTCAAACATTTCCCTGCTGCACCATTAGGTGGCTGCTAGTCAGGGTACAATACTTGAGCTACATGGACCAAGGATCTGACTTTGTATAAGACAGCTTCCTATTTTCCCATCACCACTTCTTTAAGTGAGGAAAAGAGCTGGAGCAGCATGCTGGAGTCATTCATGATACTGATAGTATTCTTCTTTCTTTCTTTCTTTCTTTCTTTCTTTCTTTCTTTCTTTCTTTCTTTCTTTCTTTCTTTCTTTTTCAGAAAAAGGGAAGAAGTCCAGCTCACTAGGAACACTAGCAATTCCTGTCTGTAGAATTATGTTTATGGTTCTATTGATTTGCCAGCCCAGGAACTGATCCAGGATCCTCAGGTATGCTGGCATGAGGTTGCTTTGTGGCAAGTTGAAAAGCTGACTACACATTCTCATTAAAAAGCTGACTACACGTTAACCTTAATACATTTTAAGAGGTATGCTTAAAAGCACACACACACATAAATAGCAATGGAGGTCCTGATCCTGATTGGAACTCCAGTGCAGGGGGAGAGAGAAATTAATGTACCCATTCCATTGTCATGTGTAGCAAACGGATGATTAAAGGATGAATGGCAGCTTTGGGGTGGGCGATTTTTGATGAGAAAACAGTTCAAGGGGGAAATTCTAATCTCCTGTGCCATCAGGATTGGGTCCCCACAGTGCTTTTTCTAAAAGAAGAGGTGCTTCAATTTTTAAGCATGCCACTTCAAAATGCATATAGGTTGTTGTGTAGTTTGGCTCCTTGACCTGACACTTAATATATGCCAGATCTGCATAATATACGCATAATTCCTTAAAGACTGAATATCTGTAACTAAAATATTCGGAAACTTCAGTTGGTGCAGAAGGCAGCTGCCAGGGTTCTCTCTGGAACTGCTTACTCAGAGCATATAACACCTATTCTGAAAGAGCTGCATTGGTTGCCAGTTTGTTTCCAGATCCAATTCAAGCTGCTGGTTATTACCTTTAAAGCCCTAAATGGTTTGGGCCCCAGATATCTGAAGGACTGCCTGCTCCCAAGGGTTTCTGTCCATTGGGCACGATCCAGTACAAATATGAGTGTGGAAATTCCATATTGTCAAAATCCTTACAACCGTTGCCTACATTATCACATATCTAATAACAATACTGCCAAAATATAGCAACAACTCCAATATCAAATCCTGAAATTAAGTATCACTGGGTATCAAATAGTGCCACAGGCAGCTACTTTAGAGGATGCAGGTAACAAAGTTGGAACTTGGTTCAGAAGCAAAGCAGGAATCAGAGCCAAAGCGGGATAATGGGTGGGCAAACCAGGATCAATGAGCAAGGCAAGGGCTGCATTAGCCTATAATGCGGAACTGCAGTTGAAGGAGCAAAAGGTTCCACAAGCGTTATGTCTGAATGTGTGCAACTGAGGTCACACGCAGTGATGTACCTGAGGTTGATGTTTTGTGCCTCCAGTCTGAACCCTTGGGTTGTAGTGAGTTTTGTCATCGCAACCCAAGGTTTGACGCAGCCTGCATTTTGTCTGAATTCAGAACTGCAGGCTGCATCCCCTGGAACGGGAGTTGAGGGAGGAGACTCCTCCCTCAACTCTGGATGTGATTGGCTATGTGGGCTGTCCTTCATGGAAGAAAGAAGCCCACACAGCTAGTTCCCCCTCCTCTCTGCAGTCTTGCTGACTGCAGAGAGGGAGCTCTCTGTTTTGTCTCAATTTGGATGGGAGAGTGGGGTGAGGAACGGAACTGAAGGTCCATTGGACCTGCTATTCCATGTTAAGCGTGAATGCAGCCAATGTCAGGAACAAGCCAAGGGCTCAGCTGAGGAAACAGTCAGGAACCAGGAGCAAGCTGGAAGTTCAAGTCAAGCTGAGTAAATACTCAAGACACAGTAGCAAGTCAAACCAAGTGATACTGAGACAAAAATTATTTCAACCCAGTTCTTATTTCCTTCCTGTTGTGAGGGCAAGCAATGGTGGGGCCAGGACTTGAGGGCTCAAAAGCTGCTGCAGTGTTTCAAGCTGCCTCAAGGGGCAGCGGTATTTGGAATCTCCTCCTGTTTCTGGCAGCTCCCAATAAAAAGCCTGCAAGAATATGACGAATATTATAGCAGGACAAAAACATGAGGTTCAACAGGGAAAATGTGGAGGATAATTGGGGAGCAGCAAATTATATTAGCTTAATATTTGGATGGGTATTAGGAAATTGGAGTGATTCTCAGGATCCATCTATCCACATGATTCAAAATAGGGGAGCGCACGGACCAAAAACTGTGATTCGGCTGGAATTCAGATTGAATTTCAACTGACTCATGTGCTGCTGAACCAGTTTAATCACGCTAACCATCTGGTCCAGTCTGCTCATTTTGACCGAACCAGTTTGGCAGTTTGGGTGGCTAATACATGTAAGGGGAATCCACCAGTGAGGATTCCTCTTTACAAGTAAAGGGATGGGGGTCCTGGGAATCCTTTAAGGGGCAGCTAGAGGTGGCAAGAGAAATAGTTTAAGGGTCTTACCTGGCTGACACGGCTGCTGGTGCCACCACTCAGCCCCCAGCACAGCCCAAGCATGTGTGATGCCTCATTAGCAAGCCACCTGTGTGGCAGTGGCACGGTTCCAGCCTTTGTGGATGTGCACATCGCACACACTTGGGCTGTGCCAGGGTGCGGGGAGGGGGAAGCAATGGCATTGGCAGCTATGCCGGCTGGGTAAGGCCCTTAATCTACTTCTACTTCTCTCACTGTCCTCCCCACCGCTGCATGTTCAATGCTGAACAGATTTGCCTGACCGGTTCAATCACAGACTGGACCACCCCTGGTGATTTGCGATTGAGCAGCTGAACTCCCCCCCCCCCGCCACATTTTGCAGTAAATTGGTTCCGCATCATTCAGTTTGTGCACACCCCTAGCTCAAAAGCATGATTGGAACATAATTTTTATCAACAGTTTTTTTGCTTGATGTTTCTAGTTTAAAGAAACAAGATACTAAATGCCTTTATTATATTGGACTGTTCCTTCCTTTCAAGTGATCTCCTGCTGGACCTCCTCCTCTCCTTCTCCATCTGGGAAAGAAGCCCAATAATAGATCTATTCTTATTACCATCTGCCAGATCTCTAGAATAACGGCGCAGTCACTAATGTTTCAAATGTTGTCACATCATGTGCTAATATGTTTTATTTCCCTGCACATGGAGGATCACTAACCCATGAGTTGTAATTTGTATCAGTCTCATCTTCCTGACAATGTTCATTATGTTTCTGATTTGGCATGCAAAGGAAAGCAGAGTTGTTTGCTATATTTCAGAGGCTGGAGCATGTCACTGTCTTTATTCAATGTATGTAACATCAATCATGCAGTCATATGGCCATTGGCATCAGCCATTCAGAGCAGAAATTTATGGTACTATAATTTTCTATAATGTGATTAAGCATTTGGTTTCTTAGTACTGATGGGTGCTTTATGTTCTGAACCTCAGATTCTAAGCATATCCACACCATGGGTACTTGTGCATTCATGGACATGCATACAGCTACGGATGAACTGATAAAAAAATAAGTTATATGTGGAGGTATGTTTGTATATAATCCTGCAGCAGACAATGAAGGAACTGCAACTGGAGGTGCTGTGAGGTAGTAGTGGTGTTGGGTTCACAGCATCTAAATGCTGGAGACAAAAATGTATTTTACAACCGAAGTATAATTTGTCCCCAGCCCCTAATGAGTGGTGTCTCTTCTTGCATCACTACTAACTTCTCTCATAGAATTCAAAGTGCCCCCCCCCCTTTGGTTTATAGGAACAAGTAAGCAGAGTATATCATTCTGGGTCATCTCTCTGGGTTGGAACTCAGGGACACCATGTTATGGTGGCTGTGGTCCTACCTGGAGTACCATACCCAGAAAGTGGTGATGTGGGTTCCCAGCCTGTCCTTTATCCATTGGCCTCTGGGGTGATTCAGGGTTCTAATCTATCCCCTGTGCTGTTTAATATAGACATGAAACCGCTGGGAGACATAATCTGCAGGTATAGGCTGAAGTGATTTCAGTGTGCTCATGACACTCAGCTCTGCATATCATTTACACCTGATATTGTGGAGGCAACTGATGTTCTGAACTGGTGCCTGAGGACCACTCTGGGTTGGATGGTGGCAAGCAGAATGAAACCTAATTCAGATAAGATGGATGTGCTCTGGGTCAGTAAAACTTGTAATTCAAGTGGTGAGGTAAATCTGGTCTCAGACAGGATCACACTCCCCCTGAAAGATCAATTTGATCACTTGCAGGTTCTCTTGGATCCAACACTCTCCGTGGAAGGTCAGGTGGCAGCTGTGCTCAGGTGTGCCTTTTACCAGCTTCAGCTGGTACACCCACTACATCCCTAACTGGACAGTTGCAGGAGAGTAACAGCAGGAGAGAGGGCATGCCCTCAACTCCTGCCTGTAGGCTTCCAGTGGCATCTGGTGGGCCACTGTGTGAAACAGGATGCTGGACTAGATGGGCCTTGGGCCTGATCCAGCATGGCTGTTCTTATGTTCTTATGACAACTGGGAGCTAATTTGGATTACTGTAATGTGCTGTACATGGTGCTGCCCCTGAAAATGGTTCAGAAATGATAGCTGGTTCAGAATACTACCACAATGATGCTTGTGGGCTCTAGTTCCTACCCAAGCACCACACCTATCTTGCATCAGCTTCATTGGCTGCCTGTTTGCATCTAGCCCAGATTCGATGTGCTGGTTTTGTCCTTCAAAGCCCTACATGACTTGGGTCCAGGGTTGAGGAAGTGCACAGAACTGCTCTTCCCAGTTTGGCTTGAATCCAGACTGCGGTGGTGATGCAAATTGTCTCTGTGCATGCATGGAAGTCAGTGTAATGGCCTCCGTGCATACACAGAGGCCCAAACCAAGCCACAGCCTGCCCGGCCTGTCATTTGGGAGGCCGGGGGTGGGGTGTGTGGTGGGGTGGATGCGGCTCCACCACCTTATTTTAAAATATGTCCTTTTCTCTTCCCATCCACCCATCCACCCCACATTTACTTGAGGGAAAGCCCTTTACTTGTCAAGGTAAATCCTTGCCTTTGAGCCAAGTCAGTTCAAACTCAAGCCTGGCTCAATTGGAGTCAACTCATACACCCCTATCCAGGCTATCTGTCAGACCACATTTACCCCTATGAATCTCCCAGGATCCTTTTTACTTCTCATTGTCATTTGTCCTCCTCATGACAACATGCAATATTGTAACATCCAGATGAGACTGATGCAGAGATTCCCAACCAGTGGTATTCCAGATGTTGCTGAACTACAATTCCCATCATCCCCAGCAATATTTTTTGTGGCTGAGGATGATGGGAGTTGTAGTTCAGCAACATCTGGTGCACCATAGGTTCGGGACCCCTGGACTACTACTACTTCTCTATGTGGGGCTGCCCTTGCAGATGGGTTGGAAGCTTCAGCTGGTCCAGAACGCTGCTGCAAGCATGCTTGTGGGCGCAAGTCCCTTCAGAAGTGTTACTTCCATCCTGCAGTAGCTTCACTGCAGTGGACTGGTTACCAGTCCACTTCTGGGTTAGATCCAAGATGCTGGGCTTGACCTTTAAAGCCTTACATAGGAACATAGGAAATTGCCATATACTGAGTCAGACCATAGGTCCATCTATCTCAGTATTGTCTACACATACTGGCAGCAGCTTCTCCAAGGTTGCAGTCAGGAATCTCTCTCAGCTCTATCTTGGAGATGCCAGGGAGGGAACTTGAAACCTTTTGCTCTTCCCAGAGCAGCCCCATCCCCTGAGGGGAATATCTGACATTGCTCACACATCAAGTCTCCCATTCACATGCAACCAGGGCAGACCCTGCTTAGCTAGCGGGACAAGTCATGCTTGTTATCACAAGACCACAGCTACCACAGCTCTCTATGGTACCTGTTGGATCCCATTCACCCATATGAATCTGCTAGGGCTCTCCATTCAGCATCCTGGGCCCTGCTCATGGCCCTGCCACTAACAAAGCTTTGGCTTGTGGGGACTAGAGACAGACCCTTTTTGGTTGTGGTCTCTCAGCTTTGAAGCACCCTGCCAGAACAGCTTCACTATGCTTTCCCCTTCAGTACTGTTTATAAAGAAAATTAAATACTCATCTTTTTAGAGAGTCAGTCAGAAGGAAAGGTGGGCTGAGGCATGCTGCCTGACATTCCTCTCTCATCCCCTCCTGAAGATTACTCTTCTTGTTTGAAGCTGTGATGAGTCCTCCAGTCAGGAGCCAACAGAGAGTCAGAGAGCTGGGAGGTGGGATTGAAGAGTAAGCTGTTGTTCAGCCAGTAGCCCCCTCCCTCAGGGACCTAGGGACATTGGTCTCATCTCCTTCAGTTATAGCTATGCCCCTGGAGCCTGTTACATACACACAAACACAAAGTCCTTATGTGCAAAACATGCTGTCTTGGGTCTCATGAAAGTTAAAGAGAGTTTTCTTGGGAAATGGCATCTCCAGCTCATATAGTATCTGCAGGACACACTATATATAAAGCTCTGTGTAACTCCCTCGTGATCCTTTTTAAAATGAAACGTAGCTCTGGAATCTGTAATTAGGTCAGAAGAAGGAAGACTGACTGTAGCTGAACCCACCAGCCAGGGACATCCATTGGGTATCCCCACTAATTATAGGGAATCTGTTCATGCAGCCCCCGCTTTGCTCCTTCTCTTCTCTGCAGGGGCGTAGCAAGGTTGGAGTGGGCCCAGAGACAAGATTTTAAAATGCCCTCCCTCTCTGAAGCTCAGCTCATGAAGTATAGAAATCTTAAATGAAGCTGAATAGTGGTAACAAAAAGCATATATATGAATAGTGGTAACAAAAAGCCACTAGTGGTAACAAAAAGCATATATAAATTATATTCAATTTATTGACTATAATGAAGAGTCATGACTATAATGCTAATGAGGGGGTTCCCACGTGACTTGGACACTCAGATGGATATGTGTCCATGCTCAATGTTTTACCTCTGCTAGGACTATGAGTATATGGTGGTGGTTGGTCTGCTTTGCAGAGAAAACCGGAGAGTCAGGGGCAGGGAGAGAGACAGAGGGAGAGAGAAGCTGATCTAGTGGAAGAATTAAGGGCAGAGGAGAGGACCCCAAGAAAGCCTAAGGAAATAAGAGAAGAGAAGCTGGTCAAAGAACCAGCAGACAAATCTGAGGGCAGGGACAGAGGCGTAACTAGGGAAAACGGCGCCCAGGGCAAGCACTGAAATTGCGCCCCCCCCGCGCCCCCCCAACATACATCTGACTTGCTTGAAATAAAAACACAGGCAAATCAAAAAGATCATGAATAAGTAGGGGTGAGATTTTTCTTTGTTTTAAAAAAGCCTTCCCAATTTCCTCTTATTTTTAAAACTCTCTCAAAGGAAAATATAAGTTTAATATGTGAAACAAAATACACATTGAATGAAAAACCGAACTGAAACCATTGCAAAAACCATTGCAAAAGGAAACTCACGCAATGCAAGTGGAGCCACAAGTCGCTCTCCTCCTGGCTTGCATTGCGTGAGTTTCCTTTTGCAATCCCACCTCCCACCTCCTTTTGCAATCCCTCGGAGGTGGGAGGAAACTCACGGAATGCAGAATCCTGGATGCTCAAGAAATATCACCTTTTTAGAAAACTGACACATTCCTTAGATTGACTGACAGTAGGCACAACCAATGCTTAATAGAGTTTAATGCCAGCACACACATAACACACGCACCAACCAAGGAAATATGAGGCTCCGGTACATAACAATAGGAAAAGAACGGAGTCCTGAAAACCAAGGCGGTATGCCCGGGTTTCATGGCACAGACAGAGGGGCTCACGCTTAATTTGACAAGGTCAGGAAGCAAGAACAGGAGAGAGGGAGAGAAATCTAAACTTCTGCTCCCGATCGACGCTTTAAAAAGGGGGCGGGTGTCTGAAGGAAAGACAAAAGAAAATTGCCGCGCGCCAAGGTCCTACCTTGTTCGGATCTTTGATTTGGGGACAAGAGATTTGGTTGGGCTTTCCCTTGTGCAATGGAGCAGCAGCAGCCGCCCAGCCCGGTCTCTCAAGCAGCCTCCATTGCTCTCCCCGCTGCGGCTGCCACACCATGGCAAAGCGAGCAGTGAGCGAATTCCATTCAAGCGATCACATGCTCTTCGCCTGCAACCCGACAGCCTCAAGTTGAAAGGCGGGGAGCAGCCGCGGTTGGGGTCGAGGCTCGAGCTACAATTGGAACGCTGCCAGCTGGGTCTAAGAGAAGCCCGTTCTGCTCCTCCAGCAAGCAAGCCACTCCCCAAAGAAGCGCCCCCCTCTGGGTTGCCATTATGATTGCACAGACACACACACCTTGTTGTCCGTCCTTGATGTTATAGTAATGTGTGCGAGTGCGACACAGACACAGCAGGCAGCTGGCAGCAGCAGCAAGTTAACACAACAAACGTTCTGGTTCTTGTTCTTCTGGTCTGACTTGGCTCCTCGTGGTGGTCGCCGACGCACAAGACGAAGAAGTCCACGTGCAGGCGGCGCGGCTGGCGAGCTCTCCTCCCACTGGCTAGACACGCATGCGCGGCGTGTCCTCCTCCCTCCCGAGTGCAACTGGTGGCGGGGCGGCGGCACCACGGGGCAGGGCGGGGAGTGAGCTCAGGCTAGCGGAAGGAGATGTTGACAGCGATGCCAAAGGAAGAAGAGCAGCAAGCAGGCAGGCGGCCGCAGGCAGGCACTTCTCTGCAACTTTAGGCACCCGGTGGGGGGGGGGTGTGCCGGGACCCAGGGAGGGGGACTGCTCCTTGGGGACTGCCTGCTGTGCAGTGTGCTCAAAAAAATTTTTCTCAAAAAAAAATTTTTTTCGTGAAATTCAGGGGATCGGCGGGGGCACTTTTTTGTGCCCCCTACCGAGTGGCGCCCGGGGCACGTGCCCCCCTGCCCCCCCTATCGTTACGCCCATGGGCAGGGAGGAGAGCATCCCAAGAAAGTGGGGGGGGGAGGAGAGACCAGTAAAAAGAACTGACAGCAAGGCCAGGGGCCTGCAGGAAGAGCCTGGAAGATATTGCTGGGGGGAAAGAGTGAGAGAAACTATTAAAAAGGACTGGAGGTGGAGAGGAAGGACAGCCCAAAGGAGTTCAGAGCAGGAGAAAGAGAACCAGAAGGTCCCAAGAACCAGAGGCAAAGAGGGAGGGAGGGAGGGAGGGCAGACAGGAAAGCAGATCATAGCATGAGAGAGGGGAAA
Organism: Hemicordylus capensis; assembly: GCF_027244095.1. NCBI lineage: Eukaryota > Metazoa > Chordata > Lepidosauria > Squamata > Cordylidae > Hemicordylus > Hemicordylus capensis. The sequence goes on along the minus strand of NC_069658.1, from coordinate 375,558,505 downwards.
GGGACAGAGCTTCCCTAACTGTGGAGGAGAGCAGCTGCCAGTTCCCCAGTGGAAGGTGAGTCTAGGCACTGAACCTATGTCAATGTTGGGAGGCTGCTGGGAACCAAGAAATGTGAATGGAGAAGGAAGTGGCTCCCTGTGCAGTTGGAGGCCACCAAGGATGAGCAGTGATCAAAGTGTGAAGTTGCTAGGGTCTGGTGGCAGAGAAACAGGGGCATAACTATAATAGGGCAAGGGGAAACAGTTGTCTGGGGGTCCACTGCCTTGGCCCCCCCTAGAGACAAGTCACATGACTGACTCCCCCAGCTTTCTTGGGGTCCTCTCTCCTCTGCCCTTAATTCTTTACTAGATCAGCTTCTCTCTCTCTCTGTCTCTCTCCCTGTCCCTGACTCTCTGATTTAAACCTGTGGTTGTTACTTTCATTGGGAAAAGTCGTGCCTACAAGGTCCTGAAAGGGGTAAAAAAGCACCCCTCGTAATAAGCAAGTGGCTAGGGCATCCTTAATTTTTCCACATTGGGCCATTTTTCTTATCAAAATTGTCTCCATCAAGCTGCTATTCTCTCCACACGGGAAAATATTTATTTCCCTAGAGGCAAAATAAATGATACCAATTGAGTAAATATATGCAAACTTGGGCAATGATATTAATCACAGAGTTCGATTTCCATGCTGCAGAATATGGGCTTCACTAGCACACAACCATCAATGCCTTTGAAAGCCAAAAGCAAATTACTCCTCTTGGTAGTGTTTAAAAGAAAAAAGCAGCATATATAATATGAATAATATGAATGGACACATACATTTCCACGACCAACTTTCAATATTAAAAACAGCATTGAAAGGCTTCTAAAAGTAAAGTCAGAAGGATTTGGGTAGTCTAGCAAGGGTTGCCAAGTGCCAACCCTAAGACCCCAGGGTAGTGGCTGGGGATGACAGGAGTTGTAGTCCAAAAGCAGCTGGGGTTCCAAGAGTGGAAAGCCCTGCTCTAATGGATATCTCAAAGAATCAGGTTATAAACAGTTGGGGATACTGGGTGTGCTTTTACAGAAGGTTACACTGACACTAAGAAGAATTAGACGTTCTCCTGAGAAATGAATGGTCCCAACCCTGCCTTTGCTATGTGATGAGAATATGGGAAAACGGGGTTACTTTCAGGGGAACATTGGTGAGTTGGATGAAAGAGTGCTTAATCCCTCCCATACCTGTTGATTCTCGCTTGCAAATGCCTTCCTGCATTTATGTATGTATGTATTTTATTTATATACCGCCCTTCCAAAATGGCTCAAGGGGCCTTACAGCACAGTAAAAACAATTAAAACAAGTTAACAGTTAAAATCAAACTATAAAAACAGAATATAACCAATTAAAAAAATTCAAACAGCTAAAAAAAACCCCTGAAACACCAGGGCAGCAATTTAAAACAGTTTGTCAATCATTTAAAAACCCTCGAAGGCCAGGCCAAACAGACAGGTTTTAAGGGCTCTCCTGAAGGACAGTAATGATCTCAAATTATGAATTTCTTTTGGGAGTGCATTCCACAGCCCAGGAGCAGCTACAGCGAAGGCCCGCCTCTGAGTTGCCACCAGATGAACCAGTGGCAACTGGAGACGGACCTCCTCAGATGACCTTAAAGTGCAGAAATAGAGAATGCCACTGTTGCTGAACTGTTTCAAAATTAAAACCAGGCAAATTCCCCTTTGCCTTCACCTCAAAAACCTGAATGCCATTTAACAGAAAAGCAACAAGAGCTAAAACAAATATAACTGAGCACATGAACCAAACCACCAGGGTTCGACTTCCAGCTCTAAAAACAGTCGCCAAAAAACAATTTGCTCAGGCATTAAAAGATGTAAATGTTGCACTTGCAGAAATAACAACCAATAATTTGCAATAAACAAACCAACTAATGTACAGTGCAGCAACAATAACAACACAAGAGCTCGGATATAAGATCAGTGGACCTGTAAAAGAAGAAAGTAGTAAAAGCTTTATAAAAAAAGCAATGAACATGTGGAGTACACAGTTAACAATCAATGGTGAGGCACTTGGACAGGTTAGCATTAGAAGAGGTATTTTCCAAGGGGACTCACTATCCCCTCTTTTGTTTGAAATCGCCATGAACACTTTCACAAATACTAAACAAAACAGGCCTCGGATACCAAACATCTAAAACATCAAGTAAAATAAACCATCTGCTCTACATGGATGACTTGAAGTTGTATGGAAAGTCCCAATCAGAAATTGAATCACTGCTAAACACTGTCCATATATTCAGTAGCAATATAGCAATGGAGTTCAGACTAGACAAGTGTGCTGCATTAATAATGAACAGAGAAAAAATAAGAAAAAACAGAAGGACTAGAACTGCCCAATGGAAGCAACATCAAGAACCTGGAAGAGAAAGAACATTACAAATACTTGGGCATGCTCCAGGCTGATAACATCGCACACACTGAAGTTAAAAGAAAAATTGGTCCAAACTCAATGGTGGGAACAACATACAAGCCATTAACATTGGGCTATACCTATTTTCAGATACAGTGCAGGAATAATAGACTGGACCCAGGCAGAGCTAGAGACGCTAGCTCATAAGACCAGGAAAATAATGACCATCAATCATGCTCTGCATCCCCGCAGTGATGTAGATAGGCTATACCTCCCTCGCAGCTCAGGTGGAAGAGGAATGCTGCAAGTCCATCAAACAGTAGAGGAAGAGAAAAGAGGCCTTGAAGAATATATAAAGGACAGTGAAGAAGATGCACTTAAAATGGTCAATAATGAGAAACTATTCAACACCAATGAAACAAAGCAGGCCTACAAGAAAGAACAAGTCAAGAACCGAGCAGAAAAATGGAAAAATAAGCCACTGCATGATCAATATTTGCACAATATAACTGGAAAATCAAACATCACCAAGACCTGGCAATGGCTTAAGAATGGCAACTTATAGAAAGAAACAGAGGGTTTAATATTGGGTGCACAAGAACAGGCACTAAGAACAAATGCAATAAGAGCAAAATTAGAGAAATCAACAACAAACAGCAAGTGCTATGAAAAGAAGCAAGTGCTATGTAAAGAAGCAGATAAAACAGTGGACCACCTAATCAGCTGTTATAAAAAGATCGCACAGACTGACTACAAACAAAGGAATGACAAGGTAGCAGGGATGATACACTGGAACATTGTATCATAGAATACAGTGTTCAAAGAATACAAAGAATACAAGCTACCTGTAGCCAAAAATTGGTGAGACCATAAAATTGAAAAAGTTGTAAAAAATGAAGATGCAAAAATATTATGGGACTTCCGACTACAAACAGACAAAAAATGGGATGCAACCACCAAAAAGGAAGGCATCTGAAGAAGTTCTTAAGGTCCAGGTTGGGACATAGGGGTTAAGGTGCTCTCTCTCAAATACCCTGGTCCCAAGCCTGGCCTCTGGCGCTTTATAAGATGTAAAAGAAGCCAGTCAGTCATACAGGAAAATTCCCACTACCTGAATACTAGTGTAGTGTAATAGCCAAGAGATAGAGTTTTAGCTGAGAAGTCTCCAGCTTAATCCTTGCTTCTGCCATGAACTGGCTAGGTGGTCTGAGACAACTTCTATATCTCTGCATCATAGCCCATCTGCAATATGGGGAGTATAACAGTGATTGATTATTGTAGTAAAGGTTGCTTATATAATGTATGTGAAGTGCTTTGAACACTCAAAACACCTTACAAATGCAAAGCAACCAAGGGTCCTGTGGCACCTTAAAGACTAACACATATATTACAGCATAAGCTTTCATGTACTAGAGTCCACTTCATCAAATGAAAGCTATTTATTATCATCCTCCTAGCACTGGCAATAATTGCATTTCCTGGACTTTTTCATGCACTCAGATGCCTGAGCTCTTCACTCAGATGAAATGAAGCGGGGGGGGGGAACCCTCGCAAACAAACAAACCAACAACAACAACAAAAACCCCCACACATGTACGGTATTTAAAACCCAAGCACTTATATTAGCAGTTTCACATTTGCCCCACTGAATTTCATAGGGATTATTTCACAAGAAAGGTGACTTTGAAATGAAAGATGGCATCTGAAGACTCCCATGATATAACATAAACATTGTCTCTGTGCTATGATTAGGAATATTTAAAACTCCAGTCACATCAACAAATATGACAGCCATGTACGGCTCTGGGATTTATATCATCATTGGGTAGCTTGATCTACAACTAACTGCTTCAGCATTCATAAAACACACATTGTGTTAGACTGGTGGACATATCCATCCGAATAGAAAGTACATACACATCACATTAAAATGGAATAGGGGTAATAGATCTTCGGGCCCTATTTGTAGTTTTACATAATGGCTAAATAAAGAAGCAATGAAAATCCTGGTCACATCCAATTTACCTTGACACTGAACTGGTTTGTGCTTAAAATAGTTATTGGGCCCATTTGACAAGTGTGCAAATGACACATGATTATACCCTTGCATTGTTGCATTCTTCATACATTTGCTTGTGCATTGTATGAAGAAGTTAAAAAAGATTAATGAGCCAGCGTAGTGTAGTGGTTAGAGTGCTGGACTAGGACCGGGGAGACCCGAGTTCAAATCCCCATTCAGCCATGATACTGGCTGGGTGACTCTGGGCCAGTCACTTCTCTCTCAGCCTAACCTACTTCACAGGGTTGTTGTGAGAAGAAACTCAAGTATGTAGTACATCGCTCTGGGCTCCTTGAAGAAAGAGCGGGATATAAATGTAATAAATAAATAATAAATAAATAAAACAGCAATAGCCTAGGGTAAGGGGGCGGGGTCAAGGAATGCTGCCATATGGACCTTTAGAAAAACAATTTCTTCTATACAGGCCTCATCCATCCATCCATCCATTTATTCATTCATTCATGGTTCAATTTTATGACTTTTCATAAGACATTGAGAGAGCACAATTTACAAAAGTTAAAATACAATACAACTCCATAAAAATCACATTTAAAACCTTAAAATCCATTAAATGGTAAAACCATAAAACACACACAAAAAACATAAAAAGTCAAACAGAAGTAGGAAAGCTTGAGAGACCTGGCAGCCCCAATGGGATAAAAGCCTGAACAAATAAAAAGGTCTTTAGTTGTCTTTTAAAAGCAGCCACAGATGTCAGAGTGGACATTCATTGGGAGAGCATTCCTGAGCCTCGGGGCAACAACAGGGAAGGCCCTGTCCCAGGTGCACAACAATTTAGCCTCTCTCAATGTTGGCACATGGAGCAAAGTTCCTTCTGACAACCTTGTTGAGTGGGCAGAAATCCTTGGGAGCAGGTGGTCCCTCAGGTATCCAGGGGTCAAATTGTTAAGAGCTAAAAGGTAATAACAAGCACCTTGAATTTTATCCTAAAACAAGTTTGCACCCAGTGCAGCTCTTTCACAATAGGTGTAATATGCTCCAAGTGAGCAGTTCCAGAGAGAACGCTGGCATCTACATTCTGCACTAACTGAAGTTTCCAAATATTCTTCAAGGGCAGCCCCATGTAAAGCACAATACAGTAATCCACAATGTGACTTCTCATGAAAGGGATGCTGCTGGCACACTAGCCCCCTCCCCCACCTAAGCTGTGCACTTGCTCTTTCAAGGGGAGTGCAACCCCATCCAGAGTTGGTTGACTCACCTTATCTCTTCATCATAGTATTTCTGTATAGGAGGAGGCCGAAGGATCTGACAATGTCTGCTTCTCCCTTGACATCCCATATATCCCCTGCACCAACATGAAAGCCTTTTGTGCTAGCAGAGCAGATGAGACTCTCCTCCTCCTCTTCCTCCTTCTCCTCCTCATGTCACCCAATAGGAGCAACACATGCTGGGCATTCTGTTGGAGCAACAGGTTGCATGCAACCCTCCTGTGGGTTGAAACCCAGATCATGAACACGTATGCACAGTAAACTCAAATCAAATCTATAATAACCCATTTCATTTGGAAGACTGGAATTTCCATTGATTAGATCTTATATAGACAAGCTTGTTCACACAAGCATGTTGATCTTTTAAGAGCCCTAGGATCAAGTGATTTTGTGTGTGAGTAGAATAAGTGACCGTAGATCAAAAACCACAGGCGAGGGTTTCTTATCAGCTATGATAATCTGATGAGGGCCTCCAGGGTTTAATCCTGTACCTCTGGTATGGCTGGTAGAGACACATGAGAGCACCATTTCTGTTGTGGTACTCAAAATATGAGACTCCATCCCAGAAGGTTCATTCATCACCCTCTTTGCCATGGACTGAAACACAGCTTTCAATGTACATGCAGCTTAGTGATTTCAAGCACAATACTTTCAATTGAGGCACTTAATACATTTAGCTGAGAATCAAATTTTGCATACATTTTTGCATTTGAACCAGAAATCCTATGCTATTCTTCACTATTGAAATATGGTTTGGTTCAGTCTATATTTCAAGACAATATTCCTTGTTTAGTGTCACTTGATTGCTTCAACGCACAGCCAAATTGTAGCCCACCACACAAGCATATACAGGTGGCCCTCATTATTCACAGAGGTTCTGTACTCACCTACAACCTCGAATAATGAAACTGCGCATAACAAGACCATGAGTCCATGAGAATTGGGTGGGGTGGGGGTTAGGTTCTGGAGCCCCAGAAAATGACCAAAAAAAAAAAAAAAATCACACACAAAAGGGGGGGAAGCAGAAATTAGGATGAAGCACAGTCCTTTACCTTGGCTACCTCAGCTTTACCACTCTGCCCCTCTCCAGGTGCTTCAGCTCCTCTAGTACGGTGTAATTCTGAAGTTTCCCCACTCCACAGCTGAAATCCAGCACTTGGTAGCACAAACCCTGGCCTGACTGGTTGGTAGGTTGGCCAAAGAGGCAGCACAGCAATCGCTGACCAACAAGTCAGCTTTTGGAATGGGGCCCCTAAGAAACTGCATTATGCATGCCAACCTCTCTGCATCACTATTTGAATCTATGTCTTTTCCCAATGATGTTTACTCCCTATTTTATATTAAAATAAATGAAAGCAGATTGGGAAAATAGTGAGTTTCAATCTTTATTATTCAGGGAATGATTTACATTTATAGTCTTCCGTGTATTCACTGTGGGCAGCCATAACATTTTATGTTATAAAAGGCAACCAAACTATTACTGCTACTGTATGATTTCCAAGAAAAGCAACAAAACCTCAAGAAAAAAATAACAAAAAAAATCAGTTTAATTAGTTGGATTTTATTTTGAAGTCTACTCAAGGGACACATCCATTATTCGATATGTAAATGGGAGAGTGTCAGATTCAAAATCAAATGTATATTACATAGCTGTAAAAATGTTTGTGTCTAATCACATGAACAATAGTTTGCTTCAAAGCTATATAACAGATGGGATATTGCTTGATCTGATCTGCTGTATGCTAGTACATCTCTGAGTTTCATTCACTTTATTCAAATCTGTTTGCTTTTCATATCTACTTTAGTACTGCCAATAGATACACTCAGGTGCACTTATATTCCAATACACACACACACACACCTCACATCTATATAGTCAGAAATTTGAAATGCCAGCCATATAAAAGGCAAATGTTTATCCTGATTATTTGTCAGACTTGGCTTCAAACTGCAATATAAAGCATAAATATTTCCATATAAGCAAACCATTAGTGGACTATGGAGTTCCACAAAGTTGAATTGTACTATATGGGGGAGATGCAGCTGTTGGCCAAACCTGCATCCATATGTCAGGTTCTCCGCCTCTCCTACAGACCATATGTGATCACTTGTTCTGTATGGTGATTGATTGCACCACTTGTGTGCCCTTTCATGTCCTGCTAGTGACAATGTAATACGTGCAGAGAAACACACCATAACATAATCACGTGGAGCAAGTCATCCTATGTATTATGGAGAATAACTTGTCATGGGGATGCCACTTCTAATGGAAGTCTTGGGTCATCAAGAGCAATGTGTATTTACAATCTCAGGAGCCATTCACAATTGCTGTGAGCCTTATGGGAGTTTATTTCCCATCAAACTTCTTGTGTCGTTTCTGATTACAGAAGACACCAACTGCATGGTGCCTTCCCATTTAATTATTACCTGACTGGGAAGGAGAGTGGCAAATGAATTGGAAGGTACCACACAATGGCTGAGTTCAGACATACAGGATAACCACAGTTATAGCTGGCTGAGGTTGTAACTGCAGTATGCCCAGAGGCGCTCTTACCCCTGAACTTCTGGGCTGAAGTCCAGGGCCTCCACACGGTATGTATTTCACACTTACCATTTGGGAAGGTGCCATGGGAAATTGTCTCCCATGCTACTAGCTGTAAGTATGATGAGTCCTCTTAAATTGACTTTGCTGCAAATTCTATAGGTTTTTGGATTGTAACCCAAGACCATTTGATCCAGGCCTAATAATTCTGAAGTGCTTGAGTTTTTGGTAGTAGAGCACTACTCAGGTCAGTGAGTTTGAAATCAACTGCACTAGTTTAAATGGATACAACCTTCAGTTGTATACTTTCATTGACCTCAGTGCCATGGATTACCCCATGTAAATACAGTATTATAGCAGTTGGTGTCAACTCCTGGCGACCACAAAGCCATGTGGTTTTCTTTGGTAGAGGAGTTTACCATTACTGTCTCCTGCACAGTATGAGATGATGCCTTTCAACATCTTCCTATATTGCTGCTGCTCGATATAGGTGTTTCCCATACTCTGAGAACATACCAGTGGGGATTCGAACCAGCAACCTCGTGGCTATAGCTTTTGTAGCCAAATATTAAATCTTGTTCAGTAACTAGCAAGTGCCTTTTGAACACAATAATGTCTAATTGCAGTATTTATAACAAGTTTATGCTGGGGTAAGTGGGCTAGATATTGCAGCCTAAATGGATGCAAATCTATTAGGCATTGCTGTTGCAGTAAGATGATACAGTGCCAGTATCTAGTGGCTGGAAAGGCAGGATCAAAATATTTTAATTAACCAAACAAACAAATAAATAAATCCAATTCATACAACTTCCCAATCTTTTATTGTTTCATGTATTGTTATTTTCAGGAAGCAGTTCTGTAAATCAATTTCATATTTATTTTATGTTATAATATTATAGTCTTTGTTTCTCACATTGTCTTGAGAAGATAAAATATACACATTACAACCATGCTGAAGTGTAGCAAGAGCCTGGGGTCCAAAGAGCTACTTTAAAGACACCCACAAGTAATGCCTTAGAAGCACCCAGTACATGCTCACTGGGGTTTTTGACATTTTATAACCTATCCCCATACCATTTTCACAAACTACTTTGAGCTCCTCACAGTTTCAGAAATAGTTTACCAAAATGTTGAAAGCACACACTCCCATGTATTAATTCTGCTATGTTAACCAGAAATAAAATTAAAGTAACCTGACTTGATTTGTTCTGAACAAACATGTGCTGGCCATATATAATGGTCCCATTAACAACCTTCCATATTAGTCATCTAGGCTCTGCTACTAGCTTACATCCCACCTATTCACTATTTTTTTAATTTCTGGCACCTGTACATTCACTCTGTGCTTAATTTTAATTTTATGTGATCTCCATTTGATTGAAATTTAATTTATTAGGCTGATTATTTGACTGAGGGGAAGAATAAAGCAATAAAATCATGTAGTTCATTTATTTAGTTTGCAAATACTGTATTTCATTGTTAAACTTAAAGGGAAAAAGGATGTCAATTAACTTATTACTCCAGTTATACAAATGTTTTCCCCATGCCAATTAGTTTTTAATGGAAGATAAGTTCAAACTTTCATACTGATTTGAGATATAGGAGAATGGGATAAATCTTAAAGTACTACTTGGTTTATACACGCACCTTGCCAATATAATTGAACTGAAGAATTACAGCCACTTCACATGGAGGTAATGGACAACCTTAACACAAGTTGTTTTTGAAGAGGATTTACAGCCAGATATGAAGTATGCTTACTCAGAGGTAAGGCCCAGTTTCCAGCCTAAATCTGGGAAACAACTCTTTCAAAAAATCTCAGTTGAGTTAGAAGATTATACGAGTCTGAGTTTATGTCCTGGCAATATACATAATTTTATTACTGGTTACTTATTAATTGTTACTTGTGGTGTTTTTGGTTAATCCATTCCTTGATCCAGGCCAGTTTTTGAATGGGGCTTTAGTTACTTGTATTCCAGTCCTGGAGTAAAGGCGGGGCTAACAAACAGCAGCAAGGGCACTGAAAAGCAGTCTGCACTATTATGTACATAATATCTATTTCATTAATATTCCTGATTCCACTCCATGGCCTTGTGTTTGCATACCACAACTCTTTCCCTTAGATTCTACACTACTCAGTGTGAATGTTAACCATGCCCTATTCAAGTATGCGGTAAATGGCAAGTAATTTGAATATATCATCATTGCACACAAGCCTTCCCATGCACTGATACAGTGACATTTGGTTTTATGAATGTTATTGTCCACAATCAGTTCTGAGCCCCACTGGAATTTATTAAAGAGAAGATAGCCAGGAATAAAGAAAGCTGTACCACAGCCAACTCACTGGAAAAAGATTTGTTGTGGGTTTTTAAAAAATGTACATCGCTGTAAACAGAGATAAACTGATATCCTAAAAACACCTGAATTATCATGCACAGGTGTTTCTATGTAACACTTTATGCTAGGCTGCCAGACCAAATACTTAACTGTGGCTACTGCTAAGAGAAGTATTCTTTATCACACCTTGGTTTATAAGGCTACTAAGCAATTATTTTTCCTTGCTATAATGAGAATTCTATGTGTTCTTATGGCATGCATGCATACATGCATAAATAGCCCAAACTGCTGCATCGAATTCCCAATTCAGTCATACAAATGTGATGCAAAACAACTATATTTTATACCTAACAGAATTCCCTATTCCTCCATCATCACTGAAGGCCCACATAAAAACAACTTGGAACCTGGGTTTAAGCCTTTAAATGTGTGGGAAGGTAACATCATACTCATGGAGCAGTCAGTCAGTGAGAAACAATTTTTGCTTCTGTACATGTGGGATATTACCAAGAGGTCACCTTCAGCAGACCATTGAAGCCATGAGAGGGATATAGAGAAGAAAGCAGTCTCTTAATCTATGTAGGGTCCACATCCAAAGGGATGCTTCACACGAGTTGTTTTCACACTTGTTTTCCTCATTTTGTTGCTGGATCCACAGAAGCCCCCAAATGCCCTTTAATTCCCTCCTCAGGTTTAAAATACAGATTGGAGAACTGATACAAGACCTTTTAAAATAGTGTAGTGATAGTCAGGTTTGAGGGAGTACTAGGCCTCAATTAGAATAATGGATTGGAGGGAGGGCCTCTCAAAATAAGGAAGAAAGCCTGGGAGAATCAAATCCCTGTGGCCCAATCCAGGGACTGGGTTTACTGGACAACAGCCTATAGAGAAGTAGGGGAGGGGTGTGTGATTTCAGTTCATCCCTGGAGGCCTTGGAGTGAGGTCTGATCAGCAGCCTCTGTAGGAAAAGGGGTAACAAACAGCCTTGGGCTAGGAAACAACTAGAAGCTCTTTACCTGGCAGTAAATAGGAAGGACAGGGACCAGTTTAGCTAGATGCTTCAGGGAATTTATTTTTATTTAAGTGCTTGGATTTTACTGCATGATTCTTGTAGTTCCTGGGGAAGGGTTTTGCTTGAATGAAAGCAGTGATTGTTGATGTCTCTTTAGTTTTCCTTATCATCCAATTATTAATACATCATTGTTGTTGCTATAGAGAGTTACTCCTTATTGGGCCCTGCCCTAGTCACACACTCCTGAAGGCCTAAGACTACTCAAGCCTTTCTTGTAGGGAGGGGTTTCCCACTTTACTCTCCCAGAATATTCCCTTGGAAGTGTGACTCAGCTCATATACAAAAAGTAGATGGTGAAAGCCTACCTGGGCCTCACAGACAGAGAAGAGATTTTGTATCCTGCCCTCAGAGGAGAGCTGGTCTTGTGGTAGCAAGCATGACTTGTCCCCATAGCTAAGCATGGTCTGCCCTGGTTGCATATGAATGGGAGACTTGATGTGTGAGCACTGCAAGATATTCCCCTCAGGGGATGAAGCCGCTCTGGGAAGAGCATCTAGGTTCCAAGTTCCCTCCCTGGCATCTCCAAGATAGCGCTGAGAGAGATTCCTGCCTGCAACCTTGGAGAAGCCGCTGCCAGTCTGTGAAGACAATACTGAGCTAGATAGACCAATGGTCTGACTCAGTATATGGCAGTTTCCTATGTTCCTATGTTCCTCTTTTGATAGTAACAAATAGAAAAATTGAGGAAATGACATTTGTGCAGCAGTGACCTTTGGAGAGGTATTAAAGAGTATTATGGAAGTCTTGTGTGGGCAGCTTCTGAAAATGTAACAGGGAAAAAATGGGTCTGCATGCAGAACATATATGTCTTGATCACATCCCATAATATTTTGGACTTTATAGATGAAATGCAATAATGGAAAAAACCCATACACTTGCTAGTTTGTCTTTTCAGTCTCTAGCAATAGGAACCCATGCAGTCTCAGTCTTCTGGACCACAGAACATACACAGACATAATAAACTAGTATTTTTTTTTCTTTTACAATATATTACATAACAATATCTGTTTTCATATCAAGCACTCCCTGTCTTCATGTGCTGTCTTGTAAATAAACATAAAAACAAATTCGTATATTTTTCTTTCTACAATTGGATAAACAGCTGCATGACATACAAAGGGCTCTTTAGTGTGAGATATTTTGTATTAGAATACAGCTATGAAATCGACACATACCAAGTGTGTTTTCACTTTAAAAGACATGGAATCCCATCTAGAGAAAATAAGACTGCAATCCTGTAATGTTAATTGAGAAGTAAGGACTATTGAACCTAGCAGTAGTTACTTCTGAGTGAACTTACACAGAAATGGGCTGCATATCATGCTTATGATCCCCTGAAATTAATGAGCAGGTTCAGCATGACTAACTTTCTACAGGTAAGGTCATGGAAGTGACAACTAAAGAAGAATGAGAAGATTAAATATGCAATCCCCCTCTGCTGCATAGTCTGAGGCCTTGAGGAGAGACAACATAGGAACATAGGAAGCTGCCATATACTGAGTCAGACCATTGGTCTATCTAGCTCAGTCTTGTCTTCACAGACTGGCTGTGGCTTCTCCAAGGTTGCAAGCAGGAATCTCTCTCAGCCCTATCTTGGAGAAGCCAGGGAAGCAACTTGGAAACTTCTGCTCTTCCCAGAGCCACTGCATCCCCTGAGGGGAATATCTTACAGTGCTCACACTTGTAGTCTCCCATTCATATGCAACCAGGGTGAACCCTGCTTAGCTAAGGGGACAAGTCATGCTTGCAAAACCAACTCTCCTCTCAAGAGATCACATGGCAATCCAGTGGGGCAGAATTGACACTACACAAGAATGACACCATATCACACACAGGGGCATAGTTATAATTGAGCTTATGGGTTCAAAGAACCCAGGCCCCCAAGCTCCAGAAGGCCCCTCAGCTCCACCCCTCCTTATTTCCTTCATTGTCTACCTCACTCTGAAGGGCCACTGGGGAGAGGGGTGAACACGGATCTCTTCTTCCCTGATCACACATCTTATTCAACTAAATATTACCAGGAAAATGTAGGTTGGCAATGAATTTCCATATGTTCCCCATAATATTTAGTAAGCAGGGCTATACACTGAACAAATATTCCATTTGGAAGCTCCTTAAGAGGTTCTGCAAGTTGTATGATTCAATCTGCTGCCTTGGCAGCAAATTGAGCTACAGTTTGACCCACTTCAAGGGGTTGTGTTTCTTTTCAAAGATGATGTTTTGGCCATGGACTATAATATGAAATCATTAAAATGATTTGTTTATTGTCCAAATGGGATAAAACACACAGTAAACTGACTCCTTTGAGGCCATGGTGCCCTCCAAATTTCAGAGAAATAGCTCCAATGTGCATGCACAATTTAAAGTTTTACAAATCTCTTTTGCCAAAGAATGCCTGAAAGGTTTTTTTTTCCTTGTCAGAATTGAATAAAAGCTGTAGGCATGTTAGTCCCTTGAGAGGGCATGATACCCATGAAATTTCAAGCACATTATTTCATTTCTGTGCAGACACACTTAAAAATTCTACCTTTGCTTTTGATAGCTAGCAGCCACCAATCAGAAACAGGGGAAGCAGCAGAAGGAAACATTTAATTGGCTCATTCACTTTAAAGGAAAATAAGTCAAATGCCTTTAAGTTTTTTGTTTCATAGGAACATAGGAAGCTGCCTTATATCAAGTGAGACCATTGGTCCACCTAGCTCAGTATTGTCTACACAGACTGGCAGTGGCTTCTCCAAGTTTGCAGGCAGGAGTCTTTCTCAGCCCTATCTTGGAGATGCCAGGGAGGGAACTTGGAACCTGCTTGCAAGCATGCGGGTACTCTTCCCAGAGTGGCCTCATTCCCTGAGGGGAATATCTTACAGTGCTCATACACATCTCCCATTCAAATGCAAACCAGGGTAGACCCTGCTTAGCAAAGGGGACAATTCATGCTTGCTACCACAAGACCAGCTGTCCTTTCATTGATTTCATTGTAGAATGAGATAGAACTTGCAGATATTTTAGTCCCTTGGGTGGGTTTTAAGGCCTCCAAATTGCAGAGAAATGGCTCCAGGAGCTTTTTCACACAGGGCTTTTAGTTTGCATCTCCTCTGGAATGCAGGGTGTGCATTCACATATCAGCCAGATTTACCCTGAAGTCCCTGCAAGCTACTGGGGACACATGATTGAGGTTTTTTTATTGTGCGTTAGAGTGTAGCCCGGTTTATATCCAGGGTAAAAAAATCCACCTTTTGTGTCAGGCCTTTTTTTTTTTTTTTGGCAACTTAGAACTCCCAGTAAAGCCTCCCAGTAAACTTGTGGTAAAGTCTGCTGTCTGAAAATGCTCCAGGCATTTCTGTGTAAGTACACTTTAAAATTCCACCCCTTAAAAAAAAAAAAAAAGGCCAAATAATTGCCCAATTGAAGCAAGTCAAATTGGCCGAGTTTGGCCTGAATAAGATTGTGACTCAATTTGGAGATAACTGGGCCACATCATTCCAATTCTGTTCAGCCTCAATTCAGACATTGAAGCATTGGGCAGCCTTAGTCTAATGCCCCCAGCACTACAGCTATCTCTGCTTTCAGACCTCTCACTGTACACCACAAAAATCAGATTTGAGCACAAGATGATGTTTCCTTTATGACTTCCTTTGATCACTAGAAGTGGTAGACTATCCAGCAACATAAATGGGTAGCCCAGTCCCCTCTCATAGAGGAAGTTGAAAAAACAACAGAGGTTCCTGATCCTCCTCCTCACCCCCATCAGGGAGTGATGTAGCAAGGAGAAGCAGTCACAGCCTCTGGTGGTTGTTCACTTGCTTGCCCACTCTCTCACTCTGCCCCAGACAGACGGTAATGATTGGGGTAGAGTAATGATTGAGGTGGCAGGTCCATTGAGGTTGGAGGGTCAGCTGAAGACAACTTACCATCCCAAACCTGAAGCCAGCACTGCGCTGGCCACTACAACTGGCAGGCAGTATGTATGAGCAACCTCTAGATTAGCCTGACTTAGTATAAACACAAGGAGTCTGGATTTCTTACTTTGGCAGTCAACATAGCTGTACTGTCTCTTTAGTGCATTTCAAGGTCTAGCTTTCCCAACTCCAGTGACATTTACCTCTGGAAGCCCGAGATGGAAGGTCCATATCTGGTCATCCCAACTTGGTCCTGATAAATAGGAGATTGTCCTAATTGCACCAAAGTACTGACGGCTGCTGCCAGTCCTGATATACAGGAGGAGTTTTCTTAAGAACATAAGAACATGGAAGCCCAATCAAGGCTGCTAGGTAACATACTGAAGTCCAGGACCCCCAGGGTAGCATTCTCTGAAAAGCTACCTGTTCCACATGCAGGGCCAGTGAGACACACAGAGCTGAGGGATCTCAATTTTTGGATGAGATGTTGGTGACATGAGGAGGGGTTTAGATTTGTTAGGCACTGGGATACATTTTGGGGCAATCAAAGCCTGTACAAAAGGAATGGGCTCCACTTGAACCAAGATGGAACCAGACTGCTGGCCAGGTCACAGACCAGCTTTTAAAATGACACCTGGGGGATAGCCAACAGGAACTGGGTAGTATTTCATTCAGCAAACAGAATCCCCTATGGTATGAGGGTGCAAACATTTCAGATGTACAAGGGGACAGAGTAGAACCAGGAGTAGAGCCGATGGAAGCACATGACAGCTGGTCAAAAAGGTCAAATTACAGTAAGGGAGAGAGCAGAAGGCCAATGCCTGGTAAGAGACTTGGCATTTTAAGTTGGCTGGAGTGCTTGGTTGCTAATGAAAACATAGATATAGTGTGCATAATGGAAACCTGGTGGAATGATAAGAACCAGTAGGACACTGTTATTCCTGGATACACACTCTACAGAAAGGATGGAGAGTTGGTAGATTGGGAGTGGATTAGCACTGTATATTAAAGAAGGGATAGAATCCAACAAGCTAGAAAACCTAGGAGGACTAGCGTCCTCCACATAATCATTATTGGTGACAATACGAGGAAAGAAACGATAACTGTTATTAGGGATGTGCTATCACCCTCTGAATCAAAATGCTTAGAGTGACCTGGAGTTAAAGAAACAAATCACAGATGAATCAAAGAGAGACAGAGCTGTAATAATGAGGGACTTCAATAACCCTCACATAGACTGGGCAAATTCACATGAGGATATTGACAGAGAGGCCACATGTCTAGACATGCTAAATGACTGTGAGTTAGAACAGTTGGTTGTGGAACCAAACAGAGGGAAGATGACCTTGGACTTAATCCTGAGTGGTGCCCACAGCCTGGTGTGAGATGACAGAGTTGTTGAACTATGGGGGAACAGTGATCATAGTGTGATCCAATTCCGCATATATGTAAGTGGAGCATTGCTAAGGAAGTCCAACACAGATACATTGGACTTCAGAAGATGAAACTTCTCAAAAATGAGGCAACTGGTAAAAAGGAAGCTGAAAGGGAAAGTCAGGAGGGTCAAATCACTCCAGGAAGCATGTAACCTATTTAAAACTACAATAATAGAAGTTCAGTTGGAATGTATATCAAGAAAGAGGAAAGATACCACCAAGTTCAGGAGGACACCAGCATGGCTAACAAGTAGAGCCAGGGAAGCTATAAAAGGGAAGAGGATTTCTTTCAGAAAATTGAAGTATTGCCCAAATGAAGAGAACAGAAATGAACATAAATTCTGGCAAAAGAAATGCAAGGAGATCCAAAAAGAGAGTTTGAGGAGCATATAGCTAGATGTTGCAAGGGTAATAACAACAGCTTCTTTAAATTTATCACAAGCAGAAAACTTGCCAGGGAGGTCATTGGATTCTTAGATGATGAAGGCATGAAAGGGATTATTAAGGAGGAAGAGAAGGAGATTGCAGAGAAGCTGAATGAGTTCTTTGCATCTGTCTTCATGGCAGAGGATACTGACCATATACCCACTCTGGAACTGAGCTTCTCAGGCTTGAGAAGAACTGGGCCAATCTGAAGTGATGAGAGAGTTTTTCAATTGCCTTGAAAAACTAAAAATCAACCAATCACCAGGGCCAGATGGCATCCACCCAAGAGTTCTGAAGAAACTCAAATATGATCTCCTAGCAAAAATATGTAACTTGTCCCTGCAGTCTAGGGATGTGCCCAAAGTGTGGTTCAAAGCATGGTTTGTGTTAGAACTTACTTAGAACATAGAACTTAGAACTTAGGAAAGGAACTTTAAGGAAAAAGAGAGCAGGTGCTTACCTGCTCTCCACCACCCCTTCCAGTTTCCTGCTGTGGTGGTGTGCATCCCCAAAAGCCCAGCACACCATCAGTGCTCCCACGGCATCCACACATGCATGGACACCATGTATATACAGTACACACTGGTTATTTCTATTACAGTACCAAAAAATCACAAGAAAAGCAGCCCTAACTTGCACCTCAGTCCCAAACTCAATACTTCAGGTGTTGGACCAAATTAATCTGATTTCTACATTTCAAACTTTATCAAACATTTCACAAACTTTTCTAAAGACAACCAATATTTTCTTACTCTTGTTCACATATGAATTTCAGTATTGCGATGCATCAGTATTCTATTGATTTCCAGAGTACCTTCCCCAACCTAATATGTATAGTGTTAAGGGGTGACAGAAATCAAAGGTCAGCAAAGCAGTTCCCTTAGGAATTCCCATTTACCACTCTTGCATTAGATCTATATAGTTTGCAAACGCTACTCTTTGAACACAGCTTTTAAACCTTAGGACTTTCTCCTTCAATTTACTACTATTTGCGTTGCATTGAAAACGGCACTCCTCTCCAGTTTGGTTTTCCAGCACCATGGAGAGCACCCAGTAGTCCTAGAGTGATGGCTTTTGAGCAACGTCCTCAGTTTGTATCGGCAATCTGCTGCACCTTGCTTCTATAAACATGTCCATTCATAAAATCCGAAGCTGATTCCCACAGCTGGTGGGGGGGAAGTTGCGGGGCGGGGGGAGGAGAGGGGTGATATATCTATGGGAACGCGTGCATGTAGCCAGAGAAAGCTCAGTATTTAGCAGAGTATACTGTGTCTTATTGGCCACCTGATGTTATTATTCTGCTGGGCAGTGACAGATGCATCCTTGAACAGGCAATGACATTGAAAGGGTGCTTGGCAGCAAAGGGACTTTTATTCAAAGTGATATTAAAGAATCACTTTCCTGCACCATTTGGCAATGGCAAGAAAATCTTTCATTCAGGAACATAACTGTCACACACACACACACACACACACACACACACACACACACACCTGTCCAAAGATGGCATAATAATAACAACCCACCTCCTCCAAAACCTAGCCTTGCCTTGTCATTAATATAGCAAAGATCACTTTGGACAAATATGTCGCCTCCCCATTATCGGTGTCTAAAGGTGAGGAGAAGGCAAGACTTGTATGGCTTCTGTTTTACGTGGATCTTTCTTTAAGCGTCAGTCAGCAACACAATATGTATTTGGGTATTAACGATCTCTCTCCAACCCATCCTACATACAGAATATGTGTGTGTACTAACCACACTCACTCAAAGGGGGGGGGGAGAAGGAGGGAGAGGGGAAGCATCTTTAACATTTCCTAGTTTCTATTCATTCATATTTATGAACCGACTGAATATTTGATCAAAAGATTGAATAACAAGGAAGGCAGATTGGGAAGGTGGGTGATTCTCTCCCCCCACCCCCCGCGCCATTTCGGCACTAGCCTTGAAAAATCAAAATAGTCTCTTTGGTCAATTGCATCTGTCCGAAGATTGTATCTGTAGCTTCCCCCCTCCAGCCCTAAAAGATCTCCCTCCTTCCTCCACTACTATCCCAAATCATCATCATCATCACCATCATCATCATCATGTTGCAGATTGTAGAAAGGATTTGAGTGTGCAGCCAGAGAGAAAGGGATTAGAGAGAGAGAGAGAGAGAGAGCGCTGGAAGTTAAATTGTGCTGCATATTAAAAAAAAAAAAATGGGCGGATTGGTCTCTAGATGAGAGCTTGGTACCACCTTCCTTTCTAAAATAAAATCTCTCTGGCATGAAGTCACAGCCTATTTCACATCCGGTTTACCCCGGGACGTACTACTACTGTCTTGGTAAAGAGCAAAGCTTTTTGTTGTAGAGCTGCGATCTGAATCCCAGGGAAGGAAAATTTGGGTGTTAAAAATCGAAGAGCGAAGCAGCAGCAGTAGCAACAGCAGCAGCGGCGGCGGCGGCGGCGGCAGAGTCCATGATGGCTGAGAGCGACTGAATGAGTGAGAAGAGCAGCGGAGTCTTAGCCGCTCTAAGGCGCCCTTTACCTTCCAGCAGCCCCGGCTTTCTTGGGCGATTCTCTCGGGCAGACTTTCCCAGTGCATCGGCGAGGCTGTGCCCAGAAGGTCTCTAGGTAACAGTCGCTTTCCTTCCTGCTCTAACATCTGCCGGAGAGCTCTTTCTGTGTCTGCTTCCCCCCACCCTCTCTCTCCGCGGGAAGAGCATTTATGGATGGAGGGGACTAATTTTGCTTTCTTCTCCCATAGCAGGTACATCATCGGAATGATTTGCCAATATTTATTCCCCCATCCCCCACCCCATCCCCCTACCCAGGTTGAAAATCCGCAGCGATCGATGAGCAATTGATAAGAAATGGGGGGGGGGGGAATGATCTGCTGGCGAAACAATCAGAACAATTACACATATTTCGGAGGAGGTGGAGGGGTGGCTGGGTGGTGGTGGTGGTGGTGGTGGGGGTATGACTTTCTCAGGGAGAGGGAAGAATACAAAGTTGCTATGCAGGCTGCAAAAACAAGTCTCCATCTCCTCCTCAGAAGCAGGCGGAATTTCTCAACCTGGGTCCAGAAGCAGAGCTTTATTTTGGTTCTGAACGGATGTGCCTGACATGGATGTGTGTGGGTATCTCCTATGCGTTGCTCTTTCCTTTAGAACTATTCAAAATAGTGTGTGTGGGGGGGGGAGAATGATGGGCTGGACTGATATAGGAACACATTTTTTATTTATTTTTCGTTGCCTTTGATGGGTCCCCCCCCCCAAACAGGCTGCATCCTGGCACCTGTAAGGATTTGGTGATTATATGTATGTATTTATTTGATTTTTTTTAAGGGTGGGGTAGGAGAATGGAAGGGTAAGGGAAGCTCATTGTAATGGACTGATATTTTAAAACTGCTTGTTTCAGGCACAGTGCAAAAGTTAATATTATAAAGAATTGTGCTTTTGAGACTACAGATGCAACACCCATCTTTCTAGGGGAAGCAGTGGAACTCACAGTATTCCCTGCTACCATGAGGATCTCTTGCTCTGCCTTCCCATTCCAGTCCATATGGACACCCTCTAAATTTTGCTCACCAAGTGTTTAGCTCCAGATCCTCGTACTCCAAACACCATCTATCTCGTTAAACTGTCTTGTCTCCATTCCATTTTGCAATAGCATGGTGTTGTCTGAAAAATTTCTTTCTCTCCCTCTTTTGTGATTGCTTTCAAATAGTCTAGTCAGTATCAGTGCCAGGAGAAAAAATTCTTGGGTAGCACATGAGACTGTAGTGGATTCCAGCACTTGACATACAGCAAGAGGCAGGAAGCAACAGCATTGCCTAAGCAGCCACACTGGATTGCAAAGATTGCTTCCAGAAATATCATCCAAGTTTGTTATTGGGTTGGGGAAAGGAAATGGGGCAGGCCTTTTCTTTTTACTGAAATTAAAATGGGACTCGGCTCAATCATAAAGTGAAAAACAAAAACATGGAGTCTTTTGTAACAAGGGTGTGCTTCTATCAGCAGACAGGGAGACTGGTTACTTACAACTTGAGGAAAGGACAATATTCATGCAATCATCATCAGCATATGATTTGCTTATAATGTGTGCCCTTTAGAATGATGGAAGCATCCATGGGTATAGATAGCAATGGAATCCAGAATTGAGATTCTTGTGTTATGCTGCTGCTAAAATACCTTGGTAACCAAAGGCAGGCATGGAGATCTCTCTAGAAGAAACTTCATAGGACTTCCTATGGATCTCCAAGACCCTAGGGAACACCCTTTCCCTCAGCATTGACTGGGATGTTTATCACTCATTAAAGCTGAAATAATATTTAAATCCTTTGTGGTTCATTTATGTTATTATAAGGATTTATAAATCTAAACTTGAAAGTATCAGGGGGTCTCCCCTCCTTTTGTTTTGTTTTTGAAGGATCAGAGTAGAACAATGAGAAACCTTATATGAGTTCCAGGACTTTTAAAGCATGAGATATGCTAGATCTACATTGCTCCTTGAAGCCAAATGGAGAATCCACTTTCTAGAAGTAGAAATTATTTAGTGTGGAATGGATGGAGCCATTTTGTTTCCCTTTGAATGGTACACCAGTGTAAGTCACTGTTTTGACTTCAAGGAAAGCCATCTGAAGTTCTTTTAACTCTGTTGTATTTTCAAGTAGTATTTGAAATCAAGCAATGCTCACGTGTTTATATTTTGTTTTCAGCCTCCAAAATCTACCATGAAGATGACGCATCTTTTCTATGACAGCCTTTGGGCCTGGGCTCTCCTCATGAGTACACTCAGTGGAAGAAGGTGGGAAAAGATCTTTTTAAACCATTCAGCAGTATCACTTGGAATCTTTTTCTTATTGGTTACAAGAGAAAGAAATAAGCAGCACATGGGCTGGGCTACTACTAAGTGTATTTGGGGAAAGTTAATCCTGCTCAAATCCCAGCTAAGTCAAAATACAAGATTGAAAGAAAACTACAGTTTGTTTGCATAACATCTTTAGTGCAATGCTGTTCAGAAAGAGTTTGCCAAAGACTGCATGACCTACACTAAGGTTAGATTAATGATTTAAATGCGGCTAAAATATATAGTCCTTCATACAGACAAAGTGCACAAGAGTGTTTTCAGCATAGGAAAAGCAAAATATAATTTCATTTTAGACAATAACACAAAGGTGTCTTGATCTTATCTTGTTTTCGTGGAAATTAGTGGGGCTGGCCTGTGAATTCTAGGGCTGGCACTAACTTAAGTATTTTCTCATGAAAACCAAACTTTATCAGGAAACTGGATCGCTACAACAGATTGCATTTGAAAACATGAACAATATTGCCAAGACACCTTTATTGGTGAATTAAACATTTTAGGCCAGGTGACAGGATGCATGAGAAGGTTATAATCCACAGTCATTAAGATGAGTGGGAAATTTGCCACTGACACCAATGGAATAGAAAATACACTCAAATATACTGAATGAGGCATTGGGATAGCTCTTAAATTGTGAAATGCATTCATCAAGATTACATTTCTCCCCAAAGTGAACATATCACCGGAACTATATTTTCAATGTGAATTACAAATTATGTTGAATAATTGTGTATCTAACTCGATGTTGCTCAATTCACCTTCTTTTATGCAGCAACAACATTTTAATCCACCTCATGAAAAAACCAGAATGTGAATTAAATTGTATGAAGAGTTGGGATGGTGAAGGATAATCAGATTTAGTGTCAGCATTTCTTCTAAAAGGACAACATAATCAGACATATAAACAGAAGATGTACACACAGCTTAAACTGATGAGAGATAAAGGAACAAGCAACTGAATTTCTGAAGAAAAGGAAAGGACATACATGGAGAGGAAAGACAACTGACCAATGGATGTGTTCCATTGCATCATTTTCTTTATGGCATGTGCTGGCATGTCTGTTTCACTAGATAGTGTAGATTTGAAAGAATCAAGATGCATTTGCCTGCTTTTGAAAAATGATATGAGGTGTCACTATTATAATGACCTGTAGATGGAGTTAGTGCACAGTGTTTCATTATATAGTTGTTTAGTGAGAAACCACAAACAGAGTCACTAACATTTTCTTTCAAGATGTTCACAATGAAAAACAATCATTCCAGGGATAAAATGTTTGCCCATCCTTGTTCATGTTTGTCTTATGGCTGCTAATAGATCAATAACACAATGGAGAAAAGTCACACAAAGTGAAAGGTCACCAGTTTGCAGTCAGAGAGTTCTGTACCAGAACTGGCACTTCCAATGCTAGTTATAGATGGTCGAGATTGGTTACATGTGCCATAGATAAATGGCAATGGAAAAAGATTTGTCATTTTGCATTTCAAATTATTTGTTTTGAAATATTGGAAACAATGTGTTCATGTTAGTAGTATATGTAGGCCTATTCATACAAAACAGGGTGGCTGTTTAGCAGAGAAATGATCAGGAAAAATAGTCAGAAGTTGCTGAATTAAAAAAAATCACATTCAGAAATAGTTATAACCAACTGTGTCTTCACTAAGTATTTTTCTTTTTTTCTTTTTGGTACATCACATGGATCTTCACCTGCCTTCAAGTATATACATGTATCAATGCATTTAGAGATAAACTAGGCAAACATCTACACAGAGTTAAGCACACTGTTGAAATCAATATAACTTAAGTCCTTCATTCTTCACTCAAATCATCATTGAGTTAAGTGGGGATTGTGACCACTGGTGTAATTCACCTTAAAACTGAGATAGCAGTTCCAGAAAAGTTTGACTGAGAAGCAGTTCAAAGAATTGTGCTGGTATTGAAATTAATGGCAGATACACAAACCAACAACTTTGAAGATCACATTGCTTATGGGTAATGTAGTCTTGTAATTAAGGTCTGGAAATTGGTGCTTAGTGCCATTTTACACATTTAAGAGAAGCTGGGTCCTTGCACTGGAGGCTGATCATATTGTATTTGAAAACTCTGAATGGCTCTTGCATCTGAAGGCTCATCAGAAACGAATTCTTGGAAGCCTCTGCCAATCATGGCTCATGGACATGTCTGCTGTGTGTTTTCGGAAATGCAAATAACCTTCAAATGTGATAGAAAAGAGATAGTTGATATGTGGTGGGATCCATCTTTTCTTGAATGTGTGAAGTAGCCCTAACACTTTCATTAACAAATGTTACATTATACTGTCTAGGGAGTAGATTTTCAAGAAATATGAAGACTTCCCCCAGTGTTTAAAAACTATCATAGGGAATTTAAATATCCACAATTTTGGAAAGGTGTATTTTATAATAGGAGTACTATTGTTATATCTCTCAGAAAAAGCTAAATATTTTTTTTCATAAACCAATTTAATTAACAAGCATTTAATTGTAATTATTATACATCTATATAAATATATGCTGTCAAGTCGGTGTTGACTCTTAGCAACCACATAGATTCTCTCAAGAAGAGAGAATCTAGCATATGTGTGTAGCAAATGTATATATGCTATACATACTTCTATATATTTTTGAAGTAATAGGTTGGACTGTTGTTGGACAAGTGATGATAACAATTATGTAGGACATTTTGCTTTTTTAATTTGGGATTTTTTAAAATTTAAAAATTATTTTTAAAAGAACTGTAACTGAATCACCTCAGTTATTAACACGGTCAAAAGAAATGGAGCTTGCAAAGGGTTGAAATCATTCTTGGAGAAATACACTTCAAAAAAGTGTTTGGTAAAAAGATCTCAGTTAATCACATCACACCAGATACCAAGGAGGCTGATTCAGTAATAATGTATGTGACAAAGTGATCAAGAGGAGAGTAGCTTGGGTTCAAGGGCTAAGTCTTGCTGAGTTTACACTGGCAAATGTCCCACTTTGCAAATAGGAGCTTTCCCAGTTAAAGGGCAGAAGAAGGACTCCAAGATTTGGCTTCAAGACAACCAAGATAGATGATTAGGAGAAAACAGTATGACTTGTACTTGAAAGTGCAGAAGGGGAACCACTTTCTTAATGACAAGAACTTTAGGTGTTTGAAGAAGAGGTTGGGAATTCGACTCATGCCCATGGATACCTGCAGAAACTATTTGTTACAAGGGTTGATAGACTAACATTTCAGTCTGGTAAAAAAGGAGATAACATATTGACTTCTAGGGACTATGCTAATATTTAGAGTTCTGTCTATGGTGTACTGGGTGCAAATATTTCTCTATCATGAGAGTAATAAGCATGAAATCTAGGGGAAAGATAGGAAAACAACAATGCCATCTCAAAATGTAATTTCCTGCTCATGGTTTAAGAGTGTCTTCAGTTTGGCTTTCCTGAAAGCATACTTGGAAGCAAAATAAGTCAATAATACTGAGAAGGTTTCAGTGTGCTTGCATTTTAGTAAAACATTTGATTACACTTTTTACTAATGTGCCAAAATATTTGCAGTGATGTGAACCAGGCTGCTTTGTGTGGAGGTGATATCATGGATGCAATCTTAAACACACTTTCTTGAAATTTGTGGGGTTTACTTCCAAGTAAATGTGTTTAGGATTGGGCTAAATAGCTATTTCTTTTAGCATATTTCAGAAAGTCTTTCTTTCATGATGCTTTTCATTCTAAGAAAATAAAATATAAAATATAATAAGCCATTTTGTCTTTGAGTAAGAAAAACACACTACCCCAACAGTCCTAAACAGAAATGTTGCAAAAATGAATGGGAGGTAAACAATATAGGACCAAACCCAAACTTATTATCCATTTCTAGGCTTACACGTGTTTTGGCCTAAGCTATTTAATGAGTATGTACACTTTAAAAAGAAAATATGTAGTGGAAAGAACCCTATAATGCTGCCACAATCTGGCTTGATGGAAGAGATTTTGCATTTATAAATCAGTATAAGTAAGATTAAGCAGATTTCAGAATTATGATTTTGTAGGTTTGTGGGTGGATTAATGGTTTATAATGTTAACAGCACTGTTTGTTTTTCAGCTATGGACAAACTTCCTTACAAGATGAAATTAAGGACAACACAACGATATTCACCCGAATTCTGGACCGTCTGCTTGATGGTTATGATAACCGCCTGAGACCAGGATTGGGAGGTGTGTGTTACTGTGATTTCTGGATTGGTTTTAAAAAGAACATTGTCTAAAATGACGGACCCTTTGCTTTTTGTAAGTTGCTTCAGCTTCTGTTCTAGGTCTATAAAGCTGTAGAATGAATAAATAAATAACAAACAATATGGACCAGCTCAATGCTGCAGCATACCTGTCCTCACCTAAATCCCATTGCTTTACTAGTGCTTCATAATGGATGGTCAAATTTGTTGACCCAAAGCTGAACAAAAATGTTTGTTCAGGTTCCTGATAAGAAGTGAGCCAAATTGGTTTAAATGTGACATTTTCAGTTTAACTGAGTCAAGGACTGAGTATCTTAAAAAGCAAAATCTGCTTTTTTCACTTGAAATAATATGAAATAATAAGGATAACAATGGAATTGCATTCCCAGTCATTTTTAAGATCATTTTTAAATGTATTGATTTGTGCAAATACAGGAAGTGTGAGTGAGCTGTGCTACCTGTATTTGTGTATCATTAACACCCAAAGCTTCTCTAATGATTATTAGCATTTGGTCCACAATGTTTTTTCTGTGCAGTTCTCCACTGTTCATTACAATGCATATAATTTGTCAGTGTTGTTAGGAAAATTGCTGAATTGTCCTTCTGAATCCATAAGGAATCTATCCATACACAAATAAACAAGAGAAATAAAGCCTCAATGCTTTATATTGGGGGCTTTCCTGATTTCTACTACTATTTCCTCACATTGGAGCAGAGGCTGCTCCTGAGACTCTCTTGATGTTCAGAAGCAATGTTGAATGGGAGTGAGGGGTTTCAGTGGGAAAGCGGGCATGAGATGCACTGGTGTCTGATGTATGATTTTGGATTTTGCCCAAGTTATGTTTCATTAAAAATTCTTGGAAATAGTTTTGAACTGATTCTTTTTGTTGTCTGACATCTTTCAAGAAGAATTTTTTATACTAGCTCAATGAACATAGGGTTTGATTTTAAGTATCTATTCCATGAATGGAAGGCTATTCTATTAACACAAGAGAAGGGGCAATTTTTATTGATCTCCTTCCTGCAGTAGCCTTCCATGTTACAATCCTGTTCTCGAGGATCCCCAACCTCAGAAACAGATATTCAGAGGGGTGCAGGGAATTACGAAGGGAAGGAGAATCAGTAAAAATTGTTCTCCTCATGGGTGGAAGTGGGAGAAATATTTAGGATCCGATCTAGGGGCTTCAACTGAATCTTTGTTGTCCATTATATATCAAGTTTCAATGGGTGGCTTCACATGATCACTGCCAAGTAGGTAGGCTGGGTAAGCTGGGAATCAGCAGGCATGTCATGTGAACCCGATTCTACTAACTTGCTCTGCCAACTTCAAGTCTTGGTTACAGAAATCAGGTGGAAATTGACAGAGGCTCTAACAAAAGGGTCAGGAACTGCTGGTTGGCGGGTAGACACGACACACCTGCTGGAAGCATACACTTGCTGAGAACCTCTGGTTCCCAACTCACCAACTTGGCAATGACCGTGTGAAGGCACCCATTGTTTTATGAGCTTTCAAAGTTATAAGTTCATTGCTTGGATCCAAAGAGGGCACACACATGAGAAAGAGCTGAGCATGCAGCCAGATCTTGAATTTCTGTTTCTGCTTTAGCAGCTCTCATAGCTACAGAAGCAACACATTTTCTAAACCAAACAGTTTCTTGTCTCTTCAGCAGCTGGAATTGCAGTCACAAAGACAGGAAGTAAAACATTCCAGATATGTGTGCCATTCTCCTTTGTGTATACATAATCTTTGTTTGGATCGTAAACCATCTGCTAAGCATAGAGAGATGAAATAAGACTCAACTGTTAGGTATGTCTGTTTAATGGAAAATTGAAGAGTTGGTCACTCATCACATTTAATTTTAATAATTTTCAAGGACCATTCATTTACCACAAAGCAAACAAGCAAACAAATAAAAAACATGCGACCTATAGTCTAACAAACTGTCCAGTACGTTTTATTTTTCAATGATACCATTCTTTCCAATCGATATTGAATAAAGTCTTTGATATAATTGTATTGCATTTGCAGATTATTTTCTTTAAACTTTTCCATTCTTAAGTATTGTGTATATATTATTCTGCTGTTAAGAACTCTATGAAATACTGGATTGTCCCACACTGAGGATTTTGAATGTAATTTTGAAAGTAATATGTAACAAAACAAGTAATCATTTTGTTCACTCACTGGGATAATATTTCCTCTACTTTCATGTAAACTCTGGGATTAGTCCAGGAATAAATATTTCTTGATCCTTGATTAATACAATGGTGGGTTTCAGTCAGCCTTAATGGTAAGAGCTAGTATCATTGAGTGTATTACACAAGTAAATCTGGGTGATTTCAGTTAAATAGAATATATGAATTTACGCCAATGTCTTCTCTGATTATTTTGGCATTTGCTGCATTTTGAGATTTACTGTATATTATTCTAATGATTTAGGGAAATTCAGATGTAGGGGTGGAAGGGTATCTCAGCCCTAAATGTTAGACTGGCATAGCACCTATATTGTAGGAATTGGAAGGGAGTAATTTAAATCACTTAAATTGTCTATTCAGTGGTCACTGTGAACCTTTCAGTCATTTTCTGGTGGCCAAACCCAGGATGGCTGCTGTGTGACAGTCTGCTTGACCCTTCCCTATACCCAGCATGTAGCTTAAGATGTCCATGTCCATCCTCTTAGCACTGAGACATTTCTACATGGGGTGCCTCTTTTGTGTATGGACCCCTTGGGTCCTGTCTATAATCAAAAGATCAGAATAAAATATAATAAATATAAAATTGGTTTCATTCACAATCAAGTATAGTCATGTCCAATCATAATACAGATTGGCACCCTCATTGCACTAGCACATTTTCTAACAGTGGCAGAGTCGCAGAAACAATGTTTCTAACAAGGAGATATAGATGCCTGTTGAGAACGTATATTTTATCTCAACTTAGGCTTTTCCTCTCCCAGCAAAATGAATGCCTGTGGTATTAGGCTGTGCTAAACCAAGGTTTGTTCAGACAAGTAAAAAAAGAAGAAGAGGGATTTGTTGTTCCTCTTAAATCTCTTTATTGCCAGTTATCAAAAATCAAAGCTCAAACACTGACATGATGTCAAGATACATAACTTCATTAGAGGTTTTCAGTTTCACAGCAGAACAAAAAAGACAAAAACCAAGAGAGGTTCAGGATGCAAGAAAAGCAAGTCATTCCCTGCCCCCACCACTTAGGACTTACTAAAGAAAAACTTGCACAGTTGACTTTTCCATCCCTTCTACCCTGTTTCAGGCCTAAGTTAAAGGTGTTCTCTCCCTCTTCCCCTCCTCCCAATTCAAACCAAATGTCAGGCGCTAATGATCTAATCGTTTTTACTGGGACATGCGTCAAGGCCAAGCAAGAGTGCAAAATAACAGTTCTCAACAAAAACAGGGACTCACACAAGTCCTGCAGAAAATGGCTTTTCTCAGGTTCACTTTTAGTCACTTGAGAACAAACCCCCACCAAATCCACCCCCAAAAGGGACATGCCCCATAACAGCAGTTTCTGGCAGTGTTAAATATGCCCTCATCCAAAACAATTTTGTGTGCACGCTAATATAGGAAGTCTTTGTATTAAACACTAAAATATTTAAAGCTAGCCATTAGGTGTGTAATTTTGCAAAGCAGGGCAAATGTTATATGTGGTAGTCCAAGGAAGATTAAAAACTGCTACCAGTTACTTAAAGTATATGTGTTAAAATGTATTTATAAAGAACTATAAGATGGAGAAGAAATTTCCCATGCCTGCTTACAGGCTTGGTCCATTTCACTGGTCTCTCTCATGTTTCTTCCTGTGGTGCACACATGGTCTGAACATGTGGACTTGATGAGGGCCAGGTATTCCCTGAAAGACTTTAAAACATTATAGGGCTTAAAAATGGTAAAATAGTGAGGCTATTCTCACGACCTCCCCAGAAAGGGCTTAAGGAGCCTAGTGAGCCTTAATGAGTGCTCTGCTAACCCTGCTCTTTTGATTGTGAGTGGCTGCAGTGTGGCTCCATGCTGTGGCAACTCATGAGGAGACCCCAGACTGGAAGGCTACAACAAGCCTCTCAGCCTTGGGGGGCCTCCCCAGAATGCCCCACACCCTTGAGTGGGGCATTCTGAGACTTCTGGGGGCAGGCGGCCCCCGCTCCCCGCCTCCCCTACCTGCTCCATGATGGAGCCAGTAGTAGTGTGGGTGGCCAATCCAGCCACCCAGGGCTAGGCAGATGCTCATGTGCAGGGAGAGAGGGCTTGACCCACCAAACCCCTTACAGCTCTCTACACTGCTCGTGTGGAGAGCCTCAGTATCTATTAAGAGGTGAAAGACAGATCAATAGAAAATGATGCCTGTAACTGTGGTTCTAAATAAGCATTCTTTGTTATTGCTGTCCAATAGTGGTGTGTACAGACTGGACCATTTGGCACAGTTCGGTTCAAATTCGAATTCAGATCAAACCGCCCTGAGCCGTATCGGAAGGGTGGTATATAAATCTAACAAACAAACAAACAAACCACACCAAATCAAACTGGTTCAGTTGAACCTATCCAGTACACAGAATGTTGTACCCAGAACCTATCCAGTACCCAGAATGTTGGGGGCAATATACTAAATCATTGTAAACCGCTTAGAGAGCTCCGGCTATAAAGCGGTATATAAATGTAAGTGTGTGTGTGTGTGTGTGTGTGTGCTATCGGCTGGGCCGGTCAGTTCAATGAACCAGCTCAAATTAGTTCAAAGCAGTTCATGACTGAACCACTCAAAATGGCCCAGTCCTCAGCGGCCTGTTTCATGAGCGAACCAGTTCTGCACATCCATACTCTCCAAATCTGAGAAAGTAAAATAAAGGTTAAAATAAAGGTTATTGAAGCTATGCCTGACCACAGTCTACCATTTATTAAAATTAAAAGTAATAAATAGAAGTGGCTTCAATCTGATCACAATCCCTGCCTTCTTTACTAACATTGATGACAACTATTTTTTTAATTACTCATCAGTACATTCGCTCTAATGCTGAAGATTTCTGCAATCATTTCTGTCATCTTGTCTGTGTAACAGGGATTTGTCAGGCAATTCTACTTGCTTCAGCTACTTAGGGTTTGTTGCTCCCTGCTCCCTGACCAAAATTTGACAGAGATAATAATGAATAAAAGGAAACATTTTCCAAATCTGAGCTGGATGTCCAGAAAGTTAATACTGATTCAGATTGTGTATAAGTTAGGCCCTGATGGGATGTAATGATTATTCATAGGATATACTGGAGCCTGGAGACTCCTGAGGGCCCAATGCAGATTTGTTTCAGACAAGACTTAGACTTCAAATAGTCTAGTGTCTAGTCCAAAATGAATATATGGGAAAACGGGTCTTGGACTCCTCAAATCTGACAAAAGTGTATAGAGTGCTCAGCCATCTCTATCAATTACATTTCTTGAAATCTGATGGTGTACTACAATAATTCCCTAGAAACCATGTAACATGGAGAACAAACATTCTTGTCAGTTCTCGCAATATGCTTTCTCAAGTTTGCATCATAAATATTCTCTCCTTGTTTTTCTTGGTCAGCATGAGAAGCAGATATAGGAGTTTGTGGATTTGTCTGCTTATCTGTATGTTTATACATGTATGTTTATACATTATACATCTGTATGTTTATACATGGTGCCAAGACACAACTCTGTAGAATTTTGAATGTATAGTTCTCTTAATATTGTGGGGAGGGCAGAGGTTAGCCATTCCAATAACTTGTAGGAATTATATACCCAAAGATTAGTTTCTTTGATAAGACCACAATTTTTTTTGTATGTTTTTCACTATTAAACAGAAGTCGGGAAACATAATTGGAATTCAGATTAATAGCATAAGAAAAAATATTTCATTTAATGGATTGTTTATTGATTAATGCTGGTACAGGTGACCCTTGTTATCCATGGTCACCTGCAGTTTTGTGTATCTGCGGTTGGGCTCTATATACCCGACCTCGTTATGCCTGGTTCTAAAAATAGTAAAAATTCTCCCATCCACAGTTCCTGGGTGGCTGGAAATGCTTTCTGATGTAATTTCCATCCATCATTTTGCACCACGGAGCTATTTTGTGTCTCTTTCTTTAAACCACCCCCCCTGCAATTTTTCATGGAAAATCATAGGAATTGGGGGTTGGGGGGCATTGCTGGACAGCTGGAGACCAGGAGAACATGGTACACTACTTTATTTCTCTTCTTTTGCCTCCTCTCCACTTTTCAGCCCTTTTTTCAGCTCTAGGAACCTAATCCCCCCATTCCCATTGACTCAAGGTCTCATTATCTGCGGTTTCATTATCCACTGTTGTAGGGCAGAACTGAAACCCTGCAGATAATGAGGGCCATCTGTATGGAAGTTAACTTGAGATAGATGTTTAAAAGATTGCTACGTAATAAGGACCTCCTATATCATGTAGGGTGGCAATAATTGTGATATTACTGATGTGTTTCTCCTTGCAGCACAAAGATACATTCAAACCATCACAGACATGCACAGATCAAAGCAGGATGCCCTGCAACGATATATTTGTGCCAGTGTGCCACTATAGTGTTAGCAAGAATCTTTTCAATAAGTAAAGCATCATGTTTTACGACACGATACATGAACAAGCACAAGTTCACCAATCAAAGCAAGCAAATGCAGAAAAACTCAGGATTAGACTGCAAAGCTGATTAACAGGAAAACATTTGGTTCATTATCCAACACAGAATTAAACATCCCAATACAGAGTTAAGTGTTTTTAAACACACTGATGCCAATATTTCATTATCAGTCTTCTTTCAGACAATAGACAGTGCATTTTTCATTGTGTCTGATGACAGTACACCTGAGCACGTTTTGTTTTGAAGTGGTGAATGCTGTACATCTCTGGTACTTTTACATTAGATGGAATTTTTATTGCCAACTCTACTACCCAGTGGCATTATATTTTATAAAAATAATAAATTGCATTTATTTATTTAATTAGTTTTATATACTGCCCTTCCAAAATGGCTCAGGGCAGTTCACAGCATTTTGGTGATTCATGTTTCAGAGCTTTTGCAAAGCATTTGAAATATAGCTGAAAATTATTTTAAAATAACTATGTGCCTGTTGCTATGTATTATAGGGATATATAGCTTGATTGTTAGTGGTGCAGATCTTTAACTGATGTGACTTTTGAATGAGGTTGGGGGTTGCCCTCCAGTATCTTTATATGAAGGCCTTTAGATCCCCTTGTTGGGAAGCTTTCAACTTGTTGGGCATATATGGCATCGCTATTCCTACTCATAATGTTTGGTGGCACTGCTGTCCACACACACAAATATATTTATGTTCACCGTTTATTCTGTTATCATATGTAATACCCATTAGAAGCTTCTGTTTATCTGGGAACCCCCTATCTGCAACTCCTGTCTTCCCCTGTTACAATTGATTGTGGTTGGGATGATGGGTGTTATAGTTCAGCAACTTCTGGAGAACCACTCCAGAACTTTGTTTTGGAACTCCTGCCATTGATACAGCATAGTTCCTAACAAAAGAGACCAAATTAAATTTGTAATAGGCTTTATCTGGCATGTATGGATCACAGAAAATATCAGGGATTGGTTAAATGACTGGCCCCTGATATTTACCTGACAAATGCAGGATGAAGGCCATTTAGGACTGCATAGGCCATAATTCCTATGGATCTGGAGGGCTTTTTTATTTTGGACTATGATGGCAACAAACACCAAAGACTTTAAAAAACAGGCTACACAAAAAAAGAATAGCCAAAAACTTTATTATTATTTCTCAACTGCACAATTTTCTCACAGATAGTAGATTAACATCTGTCATGGTCATAAGTGTGTGTGTGATTGAGGTGACCCTTAGTGTTGATTGTGCTGCTTACTGTTCTTTAAAGGGATATCAGGGGGCTAAGAAGTACCAAAACATTATCTATGGCAAATGTATAAGAGCTTTCTCATACAACCATGTACATCGCTCAGTGTCTCATCACAGAATGATACATTACTTGATGACTCACTGCTTGAACATGTGCGTACTCATTGCTTCCTTCATTGGAATTTGGAAAGCACTGGTTTTGAGGTGGGGTCAAGAAACATGCAATGGATGTAGCATTTGATCTATTAGGGCAGTTTTACAAATGCAAGTCATCACTTGATGTGACAGTTATTAGGCAATAGATGTGTGCACTCCCTCTTCATGCCAGTGGCTAGAAAAAATTATGAACTTAGCCTGGCTTGTTCATTGCTTTTGTATTTAGAATAATGAAAAACATTACAAACAGTAATGAGTGCAAAGATGTACAGGAAGGAGTGATACTCTCTCAGTACCAGCATCAACATTCTGCTTCAGCAAGAGCATAAACATTGCCTACATTAGGTAGCATCCAGCCCTTCAGCACAGTAGTGCATCATCAGCGAAAGCTCCTTCCAGGAAGGAAAGGAGAGTTTTGCTTATTCAAGAATCCCTTCTAGTTGTGCATGGACCATTTCCAAGAGTGCAACTCTTCTGTTCATTAAAGAAGCTTCTGCAAGTGGTATACCACTGCACTCAAGGTCTGGATGCTACTCATCATTTCCACCCATTCTATAAAGCATTGGTAGCAACCTTTGCTCCACCAAATATTTTCTTGTTATTACTAAATGTCCCAGAATCCATTTTATTCAGGCCAACCAGGGAGGACCTGATATCAGTAATTTGTTACACTTGACCAAAAGATCCTACATTTGAATGCTTGCTCAAGGATGAAGTTTCCTGGGTTATCTTGGGCCAGTCACCATCTCTCAACCTAATCCACCTCACTGGGTTGTTGTAAGGACCAAAAAAACCAAACATCATGAATTTCTTGGAGAAAGGATGGGATACAATCATGTTAAATAAAATGGGAGGTGGTCTCATTTCTAAGCAATGCAGGTTCCAAGTGTACTATATTGCTCATTTGTATAGAAATGCTGCCATTAGGTTTTGTAGTCCCTCTAGATCATGGATATGAGCCCAAAACATGAAAAGCACAGGCAAAATTATTTCATTGTGAATTGATACCCACAGCTCTGTGAGTCAATTGCTGCAAAGCTGTGTCCTATATAACAATGACTCATTATTTTTGGTGTATCTAACAAAGTACAGTTGCATCATCTTATTGAAAAAGTAGTAAACAATTAAGAACAGAGAGACAGAGATAGAGATAGAGATCAAAATAGAGATGTAGAGGTAGAGGTAGAGATAGAGGTAGAGACAGAGCCTATGAAAGGGCAAGTTCTCTTCTCAATGCATATGCATTATCTATCTATCTATCTATCTATCTATCTATCTATCTATCTATCTATCTATCTATCTAATTCTCTAAGGCGTACCCGTGGCTAATCCTGTGTGTGGCAACTCTCGTGAGAGCTCATAAGCAGAAGCACCGTGGTGATTGGGCAGTCGAGTTTCCATATGCAGATAGGGAGGAGGAGCCTGTGATGGTTAAGGTCAGTTGGAATGCAACTGTACTGGTCAGAAGATGTTCTTGATTTTAGGGGAGAGGAACCTATATATAAAAAAGGATAGTGGGCAGGGGTCTGCTAAGAGAGGGGCCGTGAGGGAGAAAAGAACTCCTTCAGAAGAAGGAGGCTGCCATTGTATGAATCACATGAGGAAACAAGATGAGCTAGATCTGTTAACTCAGGAAGGGAGAGAGAGAGAGAGAGAAGAAGAAGAAGAAGAAGAAGAAGAAGGGAGGGGAAGAAAGATAGAGGGGAAGAGCGAGTGGAGGACAGAGAAAGAGAGAAAAAGAAGGGAGGGGAAGAGAGAAAGAAGGAAAGGCGAAGGCGAAGGACGGGGCCGAGCCCGTCAGTGGCCTGAGGGAAACGAGCTATCATGGCTGTGCCTATTGGCAACAAGGAAGGGCCCAGTCAACCACTGCTGCTGTTTGGGGCTACTGAGGCCATTGGTGGAGGGAGGGAGGCAGACAAGGAATGGGCCCGGGTCTGTCAGCGGTCCAAGGAGAACAAGCAGCCATGGAAGTGATGGCAGTGAGGAAGGGCCTGGTCAACTGCTGCTGCTCCTATAGAAAGAAGCAAGAGAGGGGCTTGGATGAGGGTAGGGAGGTCTCTGGGGATTGGGGGATGCAGCTTGGCCAATAGGCACCAGCAATGCTGTAGCCGCAACCAAGAGGGGTGAGGGGGATGGAGTAAAGTGATGGAGGAGTGACCAAGAGGGGTGAGGGGGATGGAAGCAACCAGATGGAGCAGGAGGAGGAGGAGTGTGGCTCAGATGAGGGTGGAAAGACCTCTGAGGTGAAGGGGGCTGTGGCAGGGGATGAAGGGAGCAATCAAGTACTAGCACGCAGATGCTCTGCGAGGGTTAAGCTAGTTATCATTTTTAAAAATCTAGTAAAAGCTGGCTATTTGTACAGGATAGAAAAAGGCTCATAACACTTGGGATAACTATCAAATGATACAATGAAGATATTCAAATGAGCAGCCCAACCCCAGGCTAGGGCAGTCCAGCCTGGGTTGGACTGCTTGTGTGTTGCGCCAGGATGTTCCCAGTCTTGGTGCTTTTGCCCCTGCTAGCCCAACTTTTTAGCCCATCATTTAGATAAGATTATATGAACCTGCAGTTCATTTAACCTTGGCACGCGATCACGAGC
Organism: Hemicordylus capensis; assembly: GCF_027244095.1. Classification (NCBI taxonomy): domain Eukaryota; kingdom Metazoa; phylum Chordata; class Lepidosauria; order Squamata; family Cordylidae; genus Hemicordylus; species Hemicordylus capensis. The sequence goes on along the minus strand of NC_069658.1, from coordinate 375,521,396 downwards.
ATGATCACCACCAGGTTAAAAGGCTTCCCCCTGGCCAGGCAAAGACACCACTGCTCATCTTTAAATTATTTAAAATAAAAATTTCGTATCCCGCCTCCATGAGCAGTGGTGCGACCTCAAATTGTTATGTAGGAATTGTCAGGTAAAGTGCTGTAGGTCACAGTGCTACAGATTGTCATTATTGAGGCTGTTTGTACCTTTACAGTAGTTGCAAAGCAGTTATTCTTTAACATTCTTTCCAAGTCACTGTGGGAAGCAAGCACTTTGATCCAGTTATATCACAGTCCTGGAATTAAATTAAAGTGATTTAGTGCTATTGATTTCCGTAGGTCTTACCACTTAAGCTTATGAGATTCATTCCAGCAAAGTTGGAAGTACTTTGGAAGGGGTCCTGCCACAATAACATCAGAATGTGAAATCCTAACCAATATCTGGTTTTGACATTCCAATGCATGCATACAGAATTCTGTATGGAGCACCTGCCTCACATATGACATTTCTCCACCATGCAGACTAAGTTGTTGGACCATTTTATGTGTGATCTACACTTAAGTGTGGATTGATCATTTTTAAGCCATTGAACTGGTGCTTCTAGGCAGATTAGTATACTCATTTCTGATGCAGCAGATCAATGTGGTGTAAAGCTATTTTATCACAGAGAAGCAGGAGAGAGAGAGAGAGAGAGCGAGCAAGAGAGAGAGCGAGAGAGAGAGTGAGAGAGCCCTTGTTAAAATTGTGCCTGGTTTATGCCACTCCATCATGTAGGTAGGACGTCACTTAACTGAATGATCCATCATACAATTAAAAATAATTATCCTGCCTGCTGCAAACTGGTCTTTCTCACTAGCATGTTGTTTTCCACATGGAGGGAATCATTTTAATAGAGGAAAAATCACAAAGAGTTGCGTGGCATCTTAAAACTAATACATTTATTTTAGCATAAACTTTCATGGACTAGACCCCATTTTGTCAGTTGTATTAAGTGTTCTCAGTTTGTGTGTGTGTGTGTGTGTGTGTGTGTGTGTGTGTGTGCAGTGGCCTTTGGCTGGGGATTATGGGAGTTGAAGTCCAAGAACATCTGGGGGCCCAACATTGAGGATCCCTGCTCTAGAGCATCTGTGCGCTAGTACTTGATTGCTCCCTTCACGCCCTGCCACAGCCCCCCCCTCACCTCAGAGATCTCCCCACCCTCACCAGAACTGCACTCCTGCTCCTCCTCCTCCTCCATCCCATTGCTTCCATTCCGCTCACACCTTTTGGTCATGGCTGCAGCATTGCTGCTACCTTTTGGCCAAGCTGAAGCCCCAGAGACCTCCCCACTCTCACCCGAGCCCCACAGGAGCAGCAGCAGCAGTTGACTGGGCCCTTCCTCTCTGCTGCCACCACCATGGCTGCTCGTTCCCCTCAGGCTGCTGACAGGCCCAGGCCCAGGCCCATCCCTTGCCTGCCTGCCTCCCTCTGACAATGGCCTCAGTAGCCCCAAACAGCAGCAGTGGTTGCCTGGGCCCTTCCTTGTTGCCAATAGGTGCCGCCATGGCCACTCATTCCCCTCAGGCTGCTGACAGTACATCTTCTGACCAGAATCAGTTGCATTCCAACTGACCTTAACCATCACTGGCTCCTCCTCCCTATCTGCATATGGAACCCCCACTGCTCAATCACCATGGTGCTTCTGCTCTCACAAGCTCCTTCTCCCTATCTGCATATGGAATCCCCACTGCCCAATCAGGTGCTTCAGTGGGGGCATGGCTTGCGACATCCCCCCACACACCCCTGGACCATCTTCAGGAATAGCATGTAATCTGAAGCATACAGCCAAGATTACAGGCTTACCATTTCAGTGACATCTCAAAGGAAATGGGTAGGTGAGACTAGGGTCAACTATAGCACTCTACAGGCTTTTCATCTATTGTTAAGGTTGCCAACTAGGGATTTTTATAGAGGACATGCGACTATTTGGGGGGACCAAACAATCTTGTTTGCATTAGGAGGAACAGAGACAATTTGGGGGACCAAACAACTTTTTTGGCATGTGTTGTGCAGTCCATAATTCTGGGGAGCAGCTGGAACATTTTGTTCACTCAGAACACTTTGCTCTCATGAGCAGCTTCTTTTCATCTTCCTCCTCCCCCTTCCTACTGAACATCCCTTCAATGGGGAAGCCGGAACTGAGGTTGTGTTTCAGTGGCAGGATGCATAGCCACGTGATGCAGGAGCATGGATAGGTGGGCCCGGCAGGTACAGCTTGCTTCCTTCATGTGGTGGTGGTGGCGGCGATGACAGTGAGAAGTTATCAGTTAGCTAACAAACTTTACTCAGCAAACTTTACTCAATTGGCAACGATCCCTGCCAAGTGAGTAAAAATTCACCTTTTAACGTAGCGAATCTCTTCTATTTATCATGGAGAGAGCAACTGGCCCTATCCAACCCCAGCACAACATTCCTTCAGTGGCTGATGCTGGTGTTACCTTGCATTTCTTTTTAGATTGTGAGCCCTTTGAAGACAAGGGATCATCTTATTATTTATTTTTCTATGAAAACCACTGTGAAACCTTCTGTTGAAAAACCCTCTATAAATGTTTGTCATCATAGAGAATAGCAAGCGAGTGGGAGACCGTGCATGCACTGTTGCACCAACATGCAAAGAGGCTGGCTTGGTAGGTAGCATGCTGTCCTGCTTCCAGCCAAGAGGTGAAGTTGTTGGCCTGGCTTGGGAGAGCAGGCTGGGTGACCCATGGGGGAGGAGGACAGAGGACTCACCAGGAGATGGATTTACAGTTGAGCAGCAGGGGCCTTGAGAACTCTGCACCTAGACAGCAGAATGAGCAGACATACAGCTCACCTGGTCACCAGCTTCACAGTGGTGAGCTGTATTTATTCTGGATTGAGCTTTTTTCACCATCTGGACCTGGCAACCCTACCTATTACCATGGGTATAGCTACAGTAGTGCCTGGTAGTGCACATGCATTACCATCCTCCATCTTCTAGTTCCTGTACACCTGCACTTTTTTCTCCTGCTTGCTTACATGGTGTCACTTGCAAAAACCACACACAGACATATTCAGATGTGTATCTGTAGTTTGCCAGCGTCAATAGTTTTGGACCTTTCTTTCAGCCCTTTCATCTGGGAACCTAAGTGGGAGATTCAGAGCCTCAGGGCCGTGTCTATCTATTAATCCACCGATGGGATTGAGTCCCTACCAAAAACTGTGTTCCTAGCTCTGTGAATCTGTAGACTTTAAGCTCCTATTGGTTGTAAGGACAAATTTGGCCTCGCCTACTCCAACCTGGTTTAGTGAAGTCATGTCCCTGTTTCACTCATTGTTCCTCCTGCTGGCGGATGCAGACAAACTTGTTTCTCCCTAGTTTAGCTGACCGGTAACCTGTAAGTGTTCCTGCAAATTCAGCCCATAGAGCTACAAGCTGAATTGCAAGTTGTTGTTGTTTTAAGGGATTTCATCTACCCCAATCTTTGTCTCTAAACTTGCAATAAAACCCTTTTGTATTTTGACTGTGTGGATTTAATACTGTGCTTGAAAGCTCTGAAGGGAGTTTATGTGCCCATTTGGCTCACACTGTTTGCCCTGAAATTCAAAATACAAAGGGATGTTGGTTATATCTTCCCATCTGTGTTGGTAAGAAGAGTGGAGGTTTCTGATTCCTAATGTGGTCTAAAAATCGAATGATCTTTAGGGTACTGTTAAGGAGATGGCAGCAGCAAGGACCACCCAAAAGAGGAATCTGAAGAGGGAGCGGATTACATTCAATTAGCCCTCTCCCCAACAATATCCTCATCATACCACCAATTACCATTTAGTGAGGTCATTCACACAGCTGGGTGGGTGTGGCGGGGGCAGGGGGAAGGCTTGTTATACCTCCCTCCTTCCAGAGGACCGAGTCCATTTGCTGGGAGCAACTCTCACAAACCACACTCCCAGACGAGGAGCACTGAGTGAATGCAATGTGCAGCTCCAGAGGCTGGGACAACACGTCCCAGCCCCACAGTGCACCGCGTGACATGTGTAATGCATTGGGGGATTCCCCCAAGAGACAGGCACTCTAGGCTCCCCTCTCTGCTAAACCCAGCGAAGACACAACCTGGTAGCCCAGGTTAAGGGAGCACTTGCTCAATAATAGCTGGGTTAAAAAGCCGAGCTAGGTGGCACTGCCCCGCCAGGATTGGGCCCGATCCCGGAGGTTCTCACTCGTTAGGCTGGGATTAGGTTAGGCTCCGTGTTAGAACAGCCTCATTGTCTGTGGCATTTTGTTATTATGCTGGGCAACAATTTAGAACAGAAGTGCAGAATATTATATTTTAATTTAATCAACTCTTGCGTTAGTGTAACAATTGTCTAAACAGGCATTATTAATATTTTGTTTTTGCTGTAGTACAAAAAGTAGTTACACGTTAACACTAAGAAAGGAAGTAGGTCAGATACAATTGTGTGGAGCAACGCAAAATTATTGTTTTTGAGCCACATAGCAGAAAACGTTCTGATGCCTAACCAGTTTAATCTGTCACCTTATGCCGCTGCCCACTACAGAGCAAGTAGCTACATCACTGCAAACATACTGGCCTATGTTTTCTTCTTCAAAGATTTCAGCAAATTAATTCCTGATTAAACTCCCATGCATTCTTGATTCAGAACTAGATCTAACTCTGTTTTTCAAACCATGGAAAACTTTTCAAAATCTTCAAAATGACCAAGGCTTAAATTTTTTTGAAACCATTCTTTTTGGAGTTTGGGGGTATAGAGTACAACATGTTGCATGTTAGATCTGTACTTTTCACTGGATCTAAGGAGACACTGGTCAACATCCAGACTAATAAAGTTCTGGTGGTATAAATGGTGCTACTGTGACTTCCAAAAATATGATCTTCAGAGGCATGACCCTCAGGGGATATTTTTGGGAGTCACAGCCAGCTTCAAAGGCAAGAGAAGATCAACAAAAACAGGTCTCCCCCATAACAACCATTTCATTAGTTGGGTGTTGACCACTGTTTTGTTGCCATAACTAAACACACACACACACACACACACACACACACACACACACACACACACACACACCAGGTTTCTTCTAGATATCCACAAATCTGTGCAAGATAGTATCAGTCGGGTAAAACATTTGCCTTGTCCACTGCTTCTCCAGTCTGTCCCATCCCAAAGCAGTTGTCCTGGAGAAAAAAAAAGAAGTTGTTTGGGTTTGGCTGTTTATGTTTGTATGTAACATACAGTTAGACTCATAGGCCACTAGGGATGTGCAAACCAGTTCGAATTTGAACCGAACCAGGGGGTGGTTCGATTCGAACCAAAATCGAACCACCACCCCCTGGTTTGAACCCAGTTCAAATTCGAACCAAACCGGTCGAACCAGTTCTATGCACATCCCTATAGGCCACTGGGCAAAATCTAAATTTAATCAGCTCTTTTCTATGAGATCACAGACTTCAATTCCCAAGCATTTTGCTCAGCTAAGAAGACTAATTTTTCAGGATGAGTATTTCTTTTGGGATTTACCGTAAACTTGCTGTGCTTTGAGGTTAATTCCTTGTTGTGACCCTCTTTAGGATTAAACTCAAACCCAATTAGATGTCAAGAAAATCCTTACCTTTCTTTAAAGCAATTAATATTCTCATAAGCAGATTTGATTAGGCTTCATCCATTTTGCTTGATGGCTAATTAGGAAATTCTACTGTCCAAATGACTTTTCAATATCATTCATATGTTTGTCAGTCCTAAAAGCAATGCAAAAAACAGCACTCAAACAGCCATCGATGGGTACGTAACTTCAGATGGAATTCTATATCACTTCTTCCTGCCTAGAGAGAGAAAAAGTTGATGTTGTCCCCATTGCTCTATGTGGGCACCACTTAATCACTGGCTGCTGGTACCCTCAGTGGTGCATGGACTGATTCAAAGGACCAAGGGCAGCCTGTAACATCACTTACGTGATTGTGGTTTTGCGAGAAGAATACAGGAGAAATAGTGTACCTGTAAAAAAGTCCCCAGGTAATGGTAACAAAAACCTGAGGATTGCAAATCCTCAAACGTCATTTTGAACTGGGTGGTGTTTAAAGGGCAGTTTGAGGGCACTGCAGGGAACCGTGGAAAGAATGTGTACACAGATGCACACAGATGGCATGCAGATTGCTTTGTGGATCTTAGGCGAACTGCTCAAGATGATGTTGTGGACCAATTTGAGAGGAACTAAGTCAATGCATTTGGATAAGAGCTTCTAGTAGTTGGATCTAATGAAAACTATTGATAGGCACTCACTGTCCTAATTTCCTGCTTCATCAGAGCGTGTAACTGAAGTGAAGACTGACATCTTTGTCACCAGCTTTGGGCCTGTTTCAGACCATGATATGGTAAGTGATGTTCCACCTTCTTTTTGTTTTTAACTTCTTAGACTTCAAGACAGGTGAGGGAATCTGCAATAACCTCTTTTGTCTTTTACACGGACTGCATTCTACAACTGTAGCCGTTTTTACAATGTTAACCATTGCCATTCATATTGATTGTATCTAAGGGCACCGAAATATCCACCTTGAGCACTGTCTTTAATGAGGCCATTGGCTTGCTCTGTACTAGTTTTTCACACATGTATGTGCAGTAGCAATTAGGAGGGGAGTTTTGCCTATGGTCAGCATATTGCCAGGGCCAGCATCCTAACACAGCATCTAAGCAAGCAAATAAAACAAGTGCACACCTCTAGTGTCCACACTTTTCAAGCGTGGCTCTGTGTGTGTGTGTGTGTGTGTGTGTGTGTGTGTGTGTGTGTGTGTGTGAATTGCCCATGCTTTGGAGGTGCAGATGCTAGTGCTGTGTATGTGTTTCCCTTGCTTGCATGGGCATAGCGTCAAGATGTGAGCCCATGTGAACAGGTCTTACTAAAGATATGGTGAAGAGATTATTCACCATAATCATAATCAGTCAGCAAGATTAGAGAAATTCAGAGGATAACAACTAATTATTTCAGACCACTATCAAAACAGTTATCAATGGGATGTAGAATAGATGCCATGTCCTGCCAACACAGGTACTTCATTCAAAGGATTATACCTTTTGACTTCAGATGCAGATGTCTGTAATGGTTTGGATAATGTTTAACTACTTGATTAATTACAAGTCTGAGCATTCACTTTGCTATATGAAGGGTCAAAAGAAAATCTGAAACTCTGTAATGCATCGGAGATATTTTATTTTAGGAATCATGCTGTAGCAAAGAGATTGCATAGCTTAAAACAAAAAACAAAAAAGGCCCAGACACTTTTAAAGCTGTGCAGTAGTTAAATATGGTATTATGACATTTATTAAAAATAAATACAGGTTTTTAAAAGAGCCTAGTAAAATTGGGAAAACTGCTTCATCCTGTTGATCCTGTAGTCTATATTTCATAGCTGAGTAGATGCAGTTTTGTAGTCTACATTGGTATATGTAATGACCTGTGTTATGTTTAAGATGCACCATTTGCAAAACCATTTTCTTTTGGGAGTTGCACATACACTTGCAAAACTAATTCCTGCATGTTAGGAAATGCTCAAATGTATGGAGCATGCATACTGCTGGAATACTTTGGGGGCTGAAGTTGAAGTCCACTCTGTTCATAATGTCTTGTTTTTGCAAGATGGTTGGAAGAGCTCACCAGTGCTATCCATCAAAAATATTACTTTATGAACTTCTCTCTCTGTCTCGCCTTCTTCCCCTCTCTCTTCTTCTCCCTCTCGCCCCACCGACTTGCCTTCCCAGATGCTATTATCAATACGTTTGGAAGATCTAAATCATGCCTGACCTCCCCAACTCTTGACTTACCTAATGTTCATGTATTGGACATCATGCTTGCATATGGGCCATATAGTCCTCAATGCATGCAGGAGGGAATTGTGTGTCTTGTGGTGTACAGACCATGTAATTCCAGCCTATGAATGTTGGGCTCCACATGCATAGGCTTCTGTGTTGATGTGATATCCAACATGTGGACCTCAGTTACACTGAAGGAGTAGGGCTGGCAGGTGCAAATATGATCCCTGTATATTGTGCTGATAATTATGTCAGCTGAGGGCTTTTTTGTTCTTCATAATTGTCTTCTGTAGTCATTGGAACTGTCTCCATAGAGAGTGGACTCATGTACCATGCATTGCAGCTGATGCTCCATCTTTAGAATCAGTCACTTTAGTCCTATTTAGAGATGGAAAGATGAATCCAGGATTCATTTTTGGCCTGGAATCTCAGATCCTGTGAAGTTAGGGGCAACAATTGCATTTCTGAGTAAAGATCTGAAACTTGATAGCACCTAAAAGTGCTTGGAATCACTGGTGGATTTGGTTTATTGGTTACTTGTGCTCTGTTAAGTGAAACTGGGGTGGATGAGTGAGGGAGGAAAACAGTCGGTTGGCTGTGTGCTACTGAAATCCCTGCTCATTAGTTTAGTGTATTCTATTCGTGATCTTTTGAAATCAATGAAGTCAGACCAGTTGGAAAGCACATGATGTGACTGCTGACACATATTGCCAGACCTTAGCCAGGGCTGCCCAAGATTGCTAGGTGCTGAGAAAGGAGTGAGGTCCAAAACAGGTATGAGTGAGGCTGGAAATGGTAGATCAGGGTCCAGGGGGCCAGAAGAAAGGCTGGGCTGAAGTTTCAGACAGGGCAGATCAGGGTCCAAGGGGACAGGCTTGAAGACTGCACCCTAGAGAAGACTGCAAGCCAAAGCAGGGCAAGGTGAGAAAGAGCAAGGCACTAGGAATCTGCTGCTGCTCTTTTTTTTATGCTCTATTGCTTAGGCGGATGGGCAAACTCTGAAACCAGGGTCCTGTAAGCCAAGGTGAGCATGGATTGGCCCGTGGAGGCCAACTGAGGGTTGCTGCAGCCCAGTTGGTTCCCTTGCACTACAATGCTTCATCTTTAAGTTTGCAGTGGAGGCAGAGTGCTGGTGGTGCAGGCATTAAGCTGTTAAGCTGCCAAATACAAACTGCTGGGATCCTCCGCTTGTGCCTTACCTGCCTGGTGCAAGCCGCTCTGACTTCCTTGGAGAAAGAGCAGAGTGTGTAATACATTAAATATGCCTACATATCTGGAGCATACCCCTTGGTTAATTCTTTTGGTGTCCCTTGGTGATAGTCTAATACTGACTATTAGAGTAAAATAAACTCTTGTGAAGTGGCAGAATCAATGTGAGGTTTGTGCTTATATCTGGGCTGCAGCATTGCCATTGTGTTTGCTTCTGGGTGTTAGTATTTGTGCAGGTTGCCTGTGCACTGAAGTCATAGGCAGCTCTGATTAGTTACAAACAGGCAAGGTTCAGGTGAAGTTCAGGTAGGAGTTCAGGGAAAAAGAGAATGAACAGGGCGTCTGACAGTTGGCTCCTTCAGAATGATGAAAGGCAGAAGCCCTGGTCCCTCTGAATGGTGACCATTTTTCTCTATGGGAATTTGGTGTGGTTAGATATTAGTGTTTTGAATATTAATGCTCCTCTATGATTTATTGATTTTGCTTATTTAAAGGCCCAGGTGCAGAAGAGTGGATGAGTAACATTTTTCCAGAGACATATATGGGTTTCAGAGACCTTGTTGATGGCCTCCATGGCAGCAGAGCAGTATATTAATTTAAATATAAAATAGCAGCATAAAACAAAATCTCCCTGCTCCAGCTTTTTCACAGTTTTCTACAAAAGTGCCTCTTTAGCCCCAGAGCACATTTCCTGTCTTTGGATTGAGGAGGCCTAATTTTCCATCAGAAGAAGGGGGTTCACTCTACTCATTGCCTCGCCAAAATGTTAGGACAAAACAAAATCAATAAATGTTCAGTCTTTTAAGTGCAGTGTTCTTGAAGCCTCTGCTTCTTCAGTGCACCAATTGCCAAATGGGCTGTTTTCAAAGGTTCCCATTGTCTTCCTTTAGGAATATACAATAGATGTATTTTTCCGTCAGAGCTGGAAGGATGAAAGACTGAAGTTCAAGGGACCCATGACAGTCCTCCGACTTAATAATTTAATGGCCAGCAAAATATGGACACCTGATACTTTTTTCCACAATGGAAAGAAATCCGTAGCTCACAACATGACGATGCCTAACAAACTCTTGCGAATTACAGAAGATGGGACACTACTGTATACAATGAGGTGAGAATAGCAACATGGTGCCTTCCTATTTGCGAAAAGAAACAGAATAAATCATGTTTTTGAACAAGTTAGTTATCCCACTCTTTTTCTTTTACAGATATTAATGTTAGATACTATAATGATGTGTGCACCACCAAAGGGATAAATTGGATGTAGTCATTTTCAGTGTTTATTTTTCTTCTGCTCCTCTATCCTTACCTTTTTGCTTTGTAAGTTGATTTAGTTCCACTGAACTTTTCGGGATAGAGAGAGGCTTCCATATATACATTTAACCTGTTTGGGGATTAAACGAATAAAGCCTAAGTTTAATAAGCTTAGGCCCGAGTTACCTTAGAGAGCGCCTTCTTCTGCGTGATCCCCACCGCACATTAAGGTCATCTGAGGAGTATCACATCCAGTTACCACCAGCTCGTCTGGTGGCAACTCGGAGGCAGGCCTTCTCTATAGCTGCTCCGGGGCTGTGGAATGCGCTCCCTGCAGAAATCCGCAATTTGAATTCTCTATTAGCCTTCAGGAGAGCCCTTAAAACGTATTTGTTCAGCCTGGCTTTCCAGGGTTTTAAAATCTGTTTTAATATTCTAACCCAATTTTGGGGCTTTTAATAACTGTAATTGTTTAATTGTTGTTTTAAAATGTTTTTAAATTGTTAATTGTTATATTGTTTTTAATTTGTTTTAGCTCTTTATTGTTTTAGTGGTTTGTTTTAATTGTAAACCGCCTGAGTCATTTTGGAAGGGTGGTATATAAATCAAATCAATCAATCAATCAATCAATCAATCAATACTAAATAAACTTTAGCTGCTGCTGTGAAAACAATAATTCACACCCTGGCACTAAATTAGCATCCTGACAAGTAGGGTTTGGTCTCGCTTAGCTTACAGTCCACTAACTGGACAGGGTACAAGGAATGCAGTTATCCTCATTTGGAGCATAGGGACCCATTTCTGGTCCTGTTTTGTCTGCCCCAGAAAAGGCTCTTGAAAGATGAGGGCACTGGTTTACATCTCTGCAGGACTTAGATATGAGTATGAGCATGTCCAGGAACCTATTTGCAGACCACATTGTCTTATTTGTCTGGCCCCACAAAGATGTGCATTTCCAGCCATTTCAAGTTCTGAACGTAATGATCAAAAGCAGCCCAGAGTAACTTATTAAAGGCACACATCAATAGTAATGGAAGCTGAATAAAGAAAAAGAAAAGGGAACTCTAGTTGAAATCTAGCATTGCTAATGTTTTCTAGATTTACACATTTAAACTCATTGGTTCTAGAGCTGTCCTACTGAAGTCTGCCCTGTAATGAGTGAGCTCCAGACTGACATATGTTAAAGCAAAAATGGCTATGCCATAGTCATAGTTGAACACATTACTGTAGAACCTCAATAGCCGCGGATTCGTGTATCTGCAGGCAGGTAATAAACACTCAACCTTGCTATACGTGGGTTAAAAATGCTTTTAAAAGGGTTGTATCTGTGTATCTGTGTATGGCCAGAAATGACCTTGGAGGTCATTATCAGCTGCCATTTTGTGACAATAAGCCATTTTGTGGCTCATTTTGATTTAAAAAGGCAATTCCCCTGTGATTTTTCATGGAAAAATTGAGACTTTGGAATGTCAGAAGGCCCATGGAGCATGGCAAGGCCCTTTATTTTGGCATTTGGGGGGATTTTTTGGCATTTGGGGGTTCTTTTTCAGGTACCAGGAACTTAAACCCTGGATTTACATTGCCCCAGTGCCTTGGTATTCGTGGTTTCAGCATCTGCGGTACTAGCTCAGAATGGAACCTCCACAAATACCAAGGTCTTTCTGCATCAGTATTGATAAAGACATTTGCAAGGTGACATTTGAAGAGTGAGCAAGGAACGCAAATGAAGCTTTTAAACCAAATGAGTAAAAGTATTTTTGAGTAAGCTTGTGCAGATGATTGTTTGATACTCTACATTAACCAAACTGTGATAGAATGCATACCTGTATTATAATTTGCGTGAAAGTGACTTTTCGTTACTGAATCTGTTCTATTGCCTGTGACCCCCTTATAGACTCACAGTAAGAGCAGAATGTCCAATGCATTTAGAAGACTTCCCCATGGATGCACATGCTTGCCCTTTGAAATTTGGAAGCTGTAAGTTGACTTTAACATTTCCCCCCCTCCTTTCCACAGGCCACTTAACAGAACAGGGCATCCAAGAGCTTGGGATTGAATGTGTGTGCACACACTTTCCAATCTCTGCAATTTTATTTTGTAAAAAAAGATTTTCTACATGAATGAATGTAATCCAATATCTGGCACAGGTGTTAGTCTAAGGGGGAAATGGCTACACTCCAGAGATGTAGAGAAAGATGTTACTGCACTGCATATAAAGACTTCCCTGTATCAGCTTGATTATAGCTATGTTTCATTACATAAAAAGTAACTTCAGTAATATGCACAGGGAATGTGTGTGAATTGACCCTGATAACAACGAACTGCTTCCAATTATAGTTTATTTTTTCAAATAAATTTTATTATTTTATAACTGGTGAATTTTTAATAATCAAGACACATCATAAAATGCAAATAACACAGGGTTTTCAGAGAGAAAAAACGTCTTTCCAGGATATAAAATAATCACGTGTCAGATGTGTCAGATATAGGGCTGGTTGCTCATTTTTAAAGTCACGCCAATCATTTTATGTTATTCATAGCTGTTTTTAGAAATTGGGAGTAGACAGAAAGCTAAAAACATTCAAATGAGAGGATACTTTTGGCCCTTTTTGAAAATGAAAATAGGTGATCCATCCACTGGGAAACCATTCTGTATAAAATGCCCATTTAAATAATAGTGTGCCCTTATACAATGCCTTTTCATTTTGGTTAGGCTTACAAAAAGACTTCCAAGTTGGATGCTCCCAGAATGAAAGCTGGCATTTTGAATGTTTGGAGCACCCAAATATCAATGAAATTATTAATGGAAAAGATGTGTTCAATCCAACACATCAATGCAGTGATGACCTACAGTCAGCATTTGCTCCAGCTGTGGTAGCCATGTTAATGTTGCATGGTGATCCAATGATTCAGCACAGATCCTTGGCAATACCTTCAAATGATAATACCTGGCATTGTTCTCTTGCCTCTATGTAGGCTATTTTGAAAGTATGTGGGCAAGATTCAAGGGAAGAGCTTGTGAGATAACAGAGACTATAAGAAAATATGCTTTGCATGAAATATTTTCCACACAGATTTGCTTTTCATCCTGGGGATGCTGGTTGGTTACTATAGCTCAGAGCTGTGGTAGTCTCTCTTAAGCATATTCCAGTTGTCCACTCAGAGAAAAGCCATAATATGGACCAGATCCTCAGCAGACAATGCACCCACTCTGTGCAAACATGGATATATTGTAATGTCATAATGATAATTTAAGAAAATGCAAGTTGCCGTGTCAATGACAATTTCATTTTCTTCAAGAAATGGAGCATTACTCTGATAATAGATATTTATTATCTGTATTTTACAACTCAGCATGCTAATAGTTAAATAATTTATTATTATTTATGGAGTTACTCTAGACTGAAGAAACTCACATTTACTGAGTGAGGTAGAAGTGAATGATGGATGTTTTTCAGTTTGTGCTGCTACTGCAGCTTAGGAATAACTTATTAGGAAGTCATTGTAGGAAAATGTTTAATGTTTCACCACAACAGAAACTTGACAATTAACAAAAAAAATTGCTTCAGGGCTCAGGATCTAAAATCTTGAAGTATAAATCTGGGCATAGGCTGATTGGGATATTATTTGAAGTGAAATACCTTGGTGGTTGAAGATAATTGGATAAATCATGGAACAAAGAGCATGGATAGAAGACAAAGCATATATGGATTCAAGCCATATGGATGTCTTGGCAGTGGCCCTCAGTGTCACCTTTTGGTACACTGTTGTATAAGGTGGCACATGCTTTTTCATCAACATTCACCACCCTTTACAGTTAAGTGTTGAATTGATACACTTGGCAACATTTTGCCTTGACCATATTTCAACAACTTCAAAAGACTCTCCAACTCCTATCAATATTTCTGCCCTCCCAATGGTGTACAGCTGGATCAGTGGAAAGCAATATTAAAATTGGCATACAAAACTATGTCATCATTCTTATGACATGTTGATGGCGCTGAAAAATAAACTAAACTGTTGGACCAGAGATGAACATCTGGCTAGAAAGAGGAGCAGGGACATGAATAATGTGATCATCATCATCATTATCATCATCATCATCATCATCACAAACTACGCCATTGAAATGGCCAACAAACTTTTTTTAAATAAAAAATTAACATTTGTAATGATGTACTGTTCTTTTTAATTAGATGCTTATACAAAATCAGAGGTAAGATATGAATGGACACGGGAACCAGCACAGTCCGTTGTGGTTGCTGATGATGGCTCTCGGCTGAACCAGTATGATCTTATGGGACTAAATGTGGATTCTGATATTGTGCAGTCAAGTACAGGTGAGGAATATGGTCTCTCTCTTGCTATCAAACAAGATCTGTGGGGATAATATAGCTATAGAGTAAATATATGTGCAATGTTATAGCACCCTCTGCAATAGCAGAGTTGGCAAATATGAAATAACATAACACAGCATTTAAATTTTACTATATTTTTAAAATTTATACACTATCCTAAAAAGCACCCAGTTCAGCTTATAAAGCATAACAAGTTGTTCTAGTAAGAACTAATCAGCCTACTTTTCTTTCATTGTCTCTACAACCAGACTAAATTTGGTTCAAATTGAGGTCCTCGTAAGATCTCTTGCACCTCAAATGTTCAAGCGTCCACCATCTTGGATTGGGGTGGATGACATCATTACAAACTAACCATTGAGGTGTCCCTGTGTGTCACTCACTACAACTATACCAAATTTTGTTCAAATAGTTTAAACAGTCCTCAAGTTAGTGCACTTCCAACTCAAAAGTTCTCACATATGCCATTTTGGATCAGGGTGGGTGACATCATCACAAACTATGCCACTGAAGTGTACTTATATGTCAGTCACTGCAACTTATATAGTCCACGAATTAGCCTGCTTGTGCCTAAGATGTTCATTTGGCTGCCATTTTGAATGGGAGTGGATGACATCATCACACACCATGCCATTTGGGCATCCCTATGTGTCCCCACAGCTGTAGCAAAGTTTGTTTAAATCGGTTCGCTCACTTGAGCCTCAGAAGTTTATGGTTCCTCCATCTTGAATTAGGGTGGTTGACATCATCACAAACTACACCACTGAGGTATCCATGTGTGTCACTCACTACAACTGCCCTGAGCCATTTTTGGAAGGGCGGTATAGAAATCGAATTAATAACAACAACAACAACTGTACCTAATTTGGTTCAAATCACTTAGACAGTCCACAAGTTAGCCCACTTGCACCTCAAATGTCATAGTGTCTGCCTTCTTGGATGGGGGTAGATGACATCATCACAAACTATGACATTGAGGTGTCCCTACATCTGCAGCAAATTTGGTTCAAATAGGTTAGACAGTCCTCATGTTAGTGCACTTCCAACTCAAAATTTCTCATGTATGCCATCTTGGATCAGGGTGTGACATCATCACAAACTATGCCACTGAAGTGTACATATATGTCAGTCACTGTGACTGTACTCAGTTTGGTTCAAATGTGTTAGGTAGTCCACAAATTAGCCTGCTTGTGCCTAAGATGTTCATTTGGCTGCCATTTTAAATTGGAGTGGATGACATCATCACACATCATGCCATTGGGCATCCCTATGTGTCCCTGCAGCTGTAGCAAATTTGGTTCAAATTGGTTAAGCGGTTCACAAGTTTGCCCACTTGTGCCTCAGAAAGTTTACTCATCCACCATCTTGGATGGGGTGGATGACATCATCACAAACTATGCTGTTGAGGTGTCCCTACATGTCCCTACAACTGTACCTGATTTGGTTCATATTAGTCCAGGCGTTGCAAAGTTCATGGGACGGGAGGAACACATGGATAAACAAACAGAATGCCACAAACAGAATCTCATAAACCTACTGGAAAGTAGGCTAAAAACAAAGCTGAAAGTCTGGGTGGGGGGTGGGGGTAGAATCAACTTCTTAAACAACTGCAAAAGCAGCAGAATCTTAATTCAAATCTTAATCCAAAGCCATCAACATTCCACTAAAACCATAGAACAAATCTGGCCAGCTTTTAATTTTGATACGCTCACTGTTATTAAGTGGTCTGGCACTCTAAGTGAGGTCCCACCTGATAAGCTTAGCTTGGGTCTCATACAGAAGGTGGTGTTCCCTTAAATACTCTGGATTCAAACCATCTAACAATTGAAAGACCAGAACCAGCATTTTAATACTTGTCTGGGAGCCAAGGGAGTTCTGCTAGCACCGGTATCAAATATTCGCTGTGGCCCATTTTGTGTAAATAATGGGCTGCTGTCTTCTAAACTAGTTGCAAACATTCTCTGAAGGCTACCTGATATACAGCAGATTAACGATAGTCCAATCTAGAGACTACCAAGACTGCTATAGCAATGGAAGTCGCTAAAACATATTCCTGCCCATGGATACCTAACCCTCAAGGAACAGCGCCAAGTCCAGGAGTACTCTTAAACTCCACGCCTTGATGGGAAATGAAATAGAGGGCAGGCAACCAACCAACTCTCAGATCAATCAGTCCACCCACTGTTAACCATAAGTAATAGTGCCCTATTATTTAAGCCCAATATGATTGGCAAATATTTGCTTGGCTTCCACAGTATGTGGAGGAAGAACAGTATTCCACTAAAGTAAAAATTTCTTTAATTTTATATTACTACAAATTTAAATTTTTATATCCTACCATTCTGCTAAACAGGGTCCAAGGTTTCCAACGACAAATATAAGATAACCATGACTGTAAAATGCACACATGCAGATGATATTTACACCATTGATTGAAAAAGAAGTCTCAGTCTCTAGATGCTAAAAGTGGTCTGAACAAAAATCCTTGAGAGTTAGGCGGGGACTGGCTCATCCCCACAGAGCATCCTTGCATAGCATGCTTTGTTAGAGAGTGGGTGACGTCCTTCCTAAGATGGTTGTGGGGATATATTATTTTCATTGGAGACAATTGTTGCATTTAAGTGTTCTATATAAGGCTTTGCTGAATATTTACTTTCCTATTCTATGAAGCTTTTGGTTTATCAGTTGTTGAACTGCTGCTTTGACTCCCCCCCACCCCACACCAGTGCTGCTCAGTTTATTTCCCCACCCCCCGCTACTGGAGTTCTTTTATGATGAATATGTATATTTTAGTGGCAAATATGTATATACTGCTTTTCAACAAAAGTTCCCAAAGTAGTTTACATAGATATATATGTATGAATGAATAAAATGGCTTCCTGTCCCCAGAGGGCTCACAATCTAAAAAGAAACATAAGATAGACCCCAGCAACAGCCACTGGAGGGATGCTGTGCTGGGGCTGGATAGGGTCAGTTGCTCTCCCCTTGCTCAATGAAGAGAATCACCACTTTTTAAAAAGGTGCCTTTTTGCTCAGCAGGGGAATTTAATAATGATCATTATTTGGTTTATGGATCATTTATATGCTGTTAGTCACATTGGGTATTTTATTAAATAGAGAGATAGGAAACTAATATTTATAATAAATAAATATTATAACTCAAATAAATAAACAAACGCTTGCTTGACCAGCACAGTCACAGAGCATCTGCATGCTAGTACTATATTGCTCTGCTCTTATGGTCAGGTAATGGACACACAACCTTGGCATATGTGGTAAAAAAATCCAGCCAAAGGAGTTAATTCCACATATCAGGGTGGCCAGAAATTACCTCAGGGATCATTTCCAGCCACCATTTTAAGCACAGAAACCATTTTATGGCTCATTTCTGTAAAAACAACAACAAGACAACCTCATGATTTCCATTCAAATTTGGGGGACATTTGGACTTGCGGGGGGGCATGCTTGGACTCCAGACGTCCCATAAAGCAAGTAGGGCACTTTATTTGGTCCATTTTAACATTTTGGGGTGGGTTTTTTTTAGTCTGAGAACCTAACCCCCATATTCTCATTAACTCAAGCCTTATCCACAGTAGTCTGTGGGAATGGAACCCCAACAGATGAGGTACTCCTGTACTTGCTACAGAGCCGTGACTTGCCTGTATTCCAGGGCACAATACAATTGTTGCAGATCTTTGACTTCTGTCATAGTAGAACAGCTGAATTTTGAAAAAATACTTGTGGAGAACTAAGGTCAGGTAGTTTTTGAAGACTTACCCTTCTTTTAAAACCGGGCAAAACATATTAGTTTGGTCTTCAATGGCTTAGTGTTCCAGAAGTTGTACTTGTTTCATTGTTTCCAGTTTGCCCAGTTTACAGGATATCTGTTATGCTTCAACACAGTCGTGCTCATGCATCTGTTAGGGATGTTCATGAACTGGTTTGTGCACTCCTGGGAGGTGGGGGGGGTGTCCTTTAAGAGGCAGGGAGGGTGCCCTTAATCTGCTCCACCACTTTTCCCCTGCCAGCGCTCTCCCCAAAAGTGTTGGTGTGGGGCTTCAGCATAGCTGCTTGTAGCCCCAGTGAACATCATACCAGAAGTGGCCAACACACATGTGCACGGCACACAAACGCACCAGCCACTTTCAGTACGACATTCATCAGGGCTGCAAGAAGGTACACTGCAGCACCACACCAACATTTTTGGAGAAAGCACCAGTAGGGGGAAAGCAGCAGGGCAGGTAAGGGCACCCTCCCTGCCCCTTAAAGCAGGGATCCTCAACAGTGGGCCCCCAGATGTTAGTGGACTTCAACTCCCATAATCCCAAGCCCCAGTGGTCTTTGGTTGGGGATTATGGGAGCTGAAGTCCAGTAACATCTGGGGGCCCTATGTTGAGGATCCCTGCCTTAAAGGACACCCCCAACTCCAAACCAGCTCAAACTCCACACTCCCAAACCTGTTCAGCACTCCAGAAAAGGAGCACCAAACCAGTTCTTGCATACCCCTACCATCTGTAGGTGGCAGTTCAATAGGGTTGGCAGAGGAGTTGAACACCCCAGGAGCAGAAGTTCCAGAAAGGTTTCACAGGCAAGAGTCCCAATTCAGTGGTCACTTAGTCAGAGCCTCAGGAGCAAGGGAAGATCATCCAGGTCAGGCAGAAGCAGAAGTCCTGGGCTCCCACTGGCATGAGAACTCATCAGGCTCAGACCAATTTTGTGCAGTTGTTACCAGCAACTGGGCCAGGAAAGGAAGTGATCTAAATACTGTTAGAAATGGGCCACAACCTTTTCCTAGAGATTGAGAGCAGACATTCCTTACTCATGTGGAATCTGGCTGTTGTTCCTCTTCTCGGGGAGATCCCCTAGTTTGTTGCATTCTAGCTGCAAGGCAAGCACTCCTGTGCCTTTGGTTAAGTTCCTTGCGGGCATGGGTATGCCGCCGTGTTGAGGAATCCAAATAGGAGTCCCGACAGGTCCCAGGGGTTGTGGCCACACCCCTGTTCTTGACTGGACTTGGAGGGATGGAGGTGGCTGTGGAGCAAGGGGTTTCCTAAGAGGGACTGGCTGGAGTTAGAGGTAGTGGCTCCTGAGTGTCCTCCCCTGGGATGTAACTGTGGAGTCCTGGGAAGTCCCTAGAGGAGGTTCTTCTTCTGCTGTAAGGGGAGTTCTGAAGCCTCTGAAGGTGCTAGTGTCTCCCATTCCTCATCTCCACCATCCACTACTGATTCTTAAGCCTCCTGGTTGTCCAGCTTGGAAGACCTCTCAAGTTGGGGTCTGACAGTATCATGCAACACTGCACTGAAGGCTGCAGAGAAGCTGAATGAGTTCTTTGCGAATGTCTTCACGGCAGAGGATACTGAGCATATACTTGTTCCTGAACCAGGCTTTTTAGGGATGGAGGCTAGAGAGCTGAGTCAGATAAAAGTGACAAGGGATGATATTCTAAACTGTCTGGAAAAACTGAAAGCTAACAAATCACCAGGGCCAGATGGCATCCATCCAAGAGTCCTCAAAGAACTCAAATGTGAAATTGCCGACCTCCTTGCCAAAATATTTAACTTATCCCTGAAATCGGGCTCTGTACCAGAGGACTGGAGAGTGGCAAATGTAACACCGATTTTCAAAAAGGGATCCAGGGGCGATCGGGGAAATTACAGGCCAGTTAGCTTAATGCCCGTTCCAGGCAAATTGATGGAAAGCATCCTCAAGGATAAAATTGTAAAGCACCTAGAAGAACAGGCCCTGTTGGGAGTGAGCCAGCATGGCTTCCGCAAAGGTAAATCTTGCCTCACCAACCTTTTGGACTTCTTTGAGAGTGTCAACGAGTGTGTGGATCAAGGTGATCCAGTTGACATAGTCTACCTGGACTTCCAAAAAGCTTTTGACAAAGTTCCTCATCAAAGACTTCTGAGGAAACTTAGCAGTCATGGGATAAGGGGACAAGTACATGTGTGGATTTCTAACTGGCTGAAAGACAGGAAGCAGAGAGTAGATATAAATGGAGAGTTTTCAAAATGGAGGGAAGTAAGAAGTGGGGTCCCCCAGAGATCTGCACTGGGACCGGTGCTTTTTAATTTATTCATAAATGATCTAGAAGCAGGGGTAAGCAGCGATGTGGCCAAATTTGCAGATGATACCAAACTCTTCCGGGTACTGAAATCCAAAACGGATTGTGAGGAGCTCCAAAAGGATCTCTCCAAACTGGGGGAGTGGGTGACAAAGTGGTAAATGCGGTTCAGTGTTGGCAAGTGTAAAGTGATGTACATTGGGACAAAAAACCCCAACTTCAAGTATATGCTGATGGGATCTGAGCTGTCAGTGACGGACCAGGAGAGGGATCTTGGGGTCGTGGTGGACAGCTCGTTGAAAGTGTCGACTCAATGTGCGGCAGCTGTGAAAAAGGCAAATTCCATGCTAGGGATCATTAGGAAGGGGATTGAAAATAAAACGGCTAACATTATAATGCCCTTATATAAAACAATGGTGCGACCACACTTGGAGTACTGCATACAATTCTGGTCACCACATCTTAAAAAGGACATTGTTGAACTTGAGAAGGTACAGAAGAGGGCAACCAAGATGATCAGGGGACTAGAGCACCTTTCCTATGAGGCAAGACTACAACACCTGGGGCTTTTTAGTTTAGAAAAAAGACGACTGTGGGGTGACATGATAGAGGTCTATAAAATCATGCATGGGTGGAGAAAGTGGAGAGAGAGAAATTATTTTCCCTCTCACACAACACTAGAACCAGGGGTTACTCCATGAAATTGATTGCCAGGAGGTCTAGGACCAACAAACGGAAGTACTATTTCACACAATGTGTGATCCACTTGTGGAACTCTCTGCCACAGGATTTGGTGAAAGCCAACAACCTGGATGGCTTTAAGAGGGGTTTGGATGACTTCATGGAGGATAGTTCTATCAATGGCTACTTGTCGGAGGGCTGTGGGCCGCCTCCAGCCTCAAAGGCAGGATGCCTGAGTACCAGTTGCAGGGGAATAACAGCAGGAGAGAGGGCACGCCCTCCACTCCTGCCTGTGGCTTCCAGGGGCATCTGGTGGGCCACTGTGCAAAACAGGATGCTGGACTAGATGGGCCTTGGGCCTGATCCAGCAGGGCTGTTCTTATGTTGTTCTTATGTTCACTGAGCAATATTTGCTTGTATGCTTAGGTACAGCTGTATCTCTGAGAGACATAACTCACATGACACTGCTGGTGCTCAAGTATACAAACAGTGCTTGGTGTGGTGTTGCATAACATTCTGCAACTTGCCTGGAATGCGTGCAGTTTTGGGAACACTAGGTCATCAATGTGACTAAATTAGTTTATTTTTCTTGTTTCTAAAATAAAGCATGAGCCTCCAAAGCAAAATATAATTGGAGCTGGGCATCAAAAAGAATCCCCACTGTTGCTTGGATAGACTATGCAATGAGCCATATGAATAGCCCATTACAGGAAGTGGCCATAGCTTTCTATATTATGGAGTCAAGCCTGTGGCTCCAGCTCCTGTAGTATATTTGTCTGCTCTATCCTTCACATGCACATGTTTTCCATGTCAATTATGAACTAAATAACTATCTAAAAGAGTGCCGAGAAATACAGCCTACCTGGCTGGCTGCTTATCTTCAGGAATTTGAAAGCAGACCTTTCTTTCCATCCAGAACAGGCTATGAAGGATCACTTTCAGGTCTTGCTATTTGCTTCCCACACCGAAAGAGCAGTCTCAATGGAAAGAATATGGTTAACATTCAAGTCACTGTTTGCAGCATTTTGTCAATGCTGTGAGGAATGAGGCAGCTCAGGCAGAAAAAAAAAAATAAGGAATTCCAATTTGCAAAGATATCAAAACAAAATTAGCATAATGGCTTAAAAGAAATTAATCACTGTTATTTATGATTAGTGCCAACTTCTGCACAAGATGCTTGTACAGATTAGTTTTAAAAAAGGAAAGGCACTTCTATTAAGGGAGGCAGAATATCAGAGATTAAAAAATCAAGGAGAAAATAAAAAGTCTGCAATAATGCAAATGGAGATTGGAGGACTGAAGAGGAGATTTCTTTGTACCTAAATCCCTGCTTAGAACATGCATAAAACAGAAGAACTGGGGTGGGGGGCAATCCTAAAAATTATCCTGTAGAAAAGGAGAAAAGAATATGGGCCTTGCGTTGCACATATAGGACTTCAAGTTCTGTTTCTGAGAACCTGAAGCACAGCTGGGAAGACCTTGTGAGTCCTAAGTCTATGCTGGAAATAGTGAGTTAGACAGTATGTACATCTCTCTGTCTCTGTCTCTCTCTGTCTCTCTCTCTCTCCCCCCTCACTCCCTGATGTAGAAATATTTCAACTCAAAACAGGCTGTTTCGAGTGTTTCAAGCTTGAAACAAGTTGCCCTTTAAATTAAAAGGTCTGCTTCGAGCTTGGAACAAAACATGTGGCTGCCTTTGTACGTAGTCCGGAAACTTCAGTTGGTTCAGAATGCGGCAGCCAGGTTGGTCTCTGGGTTATCTCGGAGAGACCACATTACTTCTCTGTTAATGGAGCTACACTGGCTGCCAATAGGTTTCCGGGCAAAATACAAAGTGCTAGTTATAACTTATAAAGCCCTAAACGGCTCAGGCCCTGGGTATTTAAGAGAGCGTTGTCTTCGTTATGAGCCCCACCGCCCACTGAGGTCACTTGAGGAGGTCCATCTCCAGTTGCCGCCAACTCGTTTGGTGGCTACACAGAGACGGGCCTTCTCGGCTGCTGCCCCAAGATTGTGGAATGCGCTCCCTGCTGGGATATGAGCCTCCCCATCCCTGGCAATTTTTTTAAAACACCTTAAAACACATCTCTTCAACCAGGCTTTCTCAGCTTTTAAAAACTTGTTTTTAAATTGTTCTGATTATTTAATTGCTGTTTTACAATGTTTTTAATTGTTAATCGTTGTTTTATGCTTTATAATTTTTGTTTTAATTATTAACTGATTTTAATGGTGTTTTAATGTAAACTGCCCTGAGCCTTTTGGAAGGGCATTATAAAAGTTTTAATAATAAATATATAAAATAAAATAAAATAAAACAACACAATTTCTATTCAAAGCTTGGTGACATTTCGAGCGCCATTTGGGGGGCCTGTTTCCCCCTTTCTGATTGCTTTTCTGGCAATGGCTTCTGATTGGCTTGTGATCTCCTGGCTTCTTGGTTGGCTTGTTATCATACAAATCAAGTGTTGTCATGGGCAACTGTGCCCCCATTGGTTGGGGAGAGGGAGGAGGGAGATGAAACACAAAAGGAGGGAATTTCAAAATTATTCAGAGGGACTGGGAGGCAAAGAGAGAGCACATATAGTGTGCCTCTCTTGAAGAGGATACATCAGGAGAGGAGGAAAGAATCAAGGAAGGTTTGATTTTGTGGTTTTCTCATTACTGAGCATATTTGCTGTGCTATTGCTGCTATAACTATCTTGTTTTGCTCAAATTGATAAAGGCAGAACTTTGGTGCCTTCCTGCCTTGAGTAGTGGTTTGGTTTGTATGTGAGATAGTGTTGTGGTGAGAAATGGATAGTGGCAGCACAGCTCTCTCTCTCTCACACTCTCTCTGTGTGTAATATTTCAGTCTTGGTGACTGCTGTGATGAGCTCCATGTCTGACCTTGAGGCTAATATGTACTTCACTCACTGCTCTGGTCTGCTCTGCAATGTGCATTGCAGGGTGTACTCAGTCAAAATGTGGATGAAGTTGTTCTAGTTGAGCTTATGGCTATGCTTGTTGCTAAGGATGCTGCTGTGGCAGCTGTTGCAATGCTAGAAAGTAAGGAGTCATAATTGTATATGAGAGAGCAACTTGTGCCAATGATTACTGCAGCACAGGCAGTGTGGTTGGCAGTGGATTCTGGGTCAATGATTCATTTTTAGCCATTTTGGACTGTGTTTGAAATGTGTGTTCTGTCTTGGGAAAAATAGATCCCCTTTTACTGTGTGCTTCTGCAGTATTTTTTTTCTCCAAGGCAGGGTTGAACAATGTATTGCAAATTGCAATGGAAAACTTGTGTGCACTTCTTCCCACCATAGGGAACAATGAGAAAGCTCAAAACAGTCAATTGTTCCCCATGGGTAGCATCTAGGGACATTGAAGTGGGCTGTGTGGTAGGCCATGATGGGTGCTACCTACCACCCAACCCACAAAATAAATGGGCAAGTGGGCAATTGTTAAATGTTTAACCTTTCCCTAAAACCCCCATAGGATCCTATGGGGTTTGGGGAAAAGGTTAAAAATGTGTTTCAAATCACCCGCTTGCCCATTTCTTTTGTGGGTTGTAGCACCATGCCCTACCACACAACCCACTTTGGTGTCCCTAGGAGCTACCCATGGGGAACAATGGTGTGTTTCAAGTTTCCCCATTGTTCCCTATGGCTGAAACACTCAAAACATTTTAGGTTTTTAATAATAATAATAATGATGATGATGATGATGATGATAATAATAATAATTCAATTTCTATACCGCCCATCCAAAAATGCCTCAGGGCAGTTTACATAGAGAAATAATAAATAAATAAGATGGATCCCTGTCCCCAAAGGGCTCACAATCTAAAAGAAACATAAGATACAAACCAGCAACAGTCACTGGAAGTACTGTGCTGGGGGTGGACAGGGCCAGTTACTCTCCCCCACTAAATAAAGAGATTCACCACGGTAAAAGGTGCCTCTTTGCCAAGTTAGCAGGGTGTTTTTGTTTTGTCAAAACAACGGGTTTGACCACTGTTTTGACGAAGCATTTCGGTCATCTGTGTTTTGTTTTGAGCTTGAAACAAAATGCAAAATCTGTTTCGTGCACATCCCTTTTCTCTCTCTCTCTCTCTCTTTCTCTCTCTCTCTCCCCAAAATGGTAGCGTAATCCTAACAAGGAGAAAAGAGGTTGAAAACAATATTCCATTCTCTTGTACACCTCCCATTTATTTTAGAGGAGAGAAGGCATTCTGTTGGCAATGTTCAAATTTATCGCATCTTGGCTGACAAACACAGTTATAATCCTCCCCCACAAGTGTACTGAAGAACATTTGATAGTTGTGTGTACAATGGAGTGCTATGAAAGTGAACATTTCTCACCTATGTCATGGCCATATAGGCCCCATCTGAATAAGATATTATATCATATAAAAGAATTTGGGTCCCAGATCTTTATATCAGTCAGAGATGGTAGGATTATATAACTAGATTGTTAGCTGCTTTGAAAACAGATAAACAAAAAGTGTGTATAAATTTATTGAAATAAACAAAGGCAGAAAACATAATTCACAATAATTAGGCATTTCCTGTAACCTCATTTAAGATTTTTGAACAACTTATGGATGAAGCAGTGTTCCTGATGGCACAAAGGGGGAAAAAACACAGTATGTTGGATTTAGATCTACAGGGCTGTCCTTAGAGAGCCCTGGCAGGGTGAGGGGCCTGCGGCAAATCCGCCAGTTCCAGGCCCCCTTCCAGTTAATTCTCATGGGGGTTAAAAAAGTGGGGCCAGGGGCGGTCGCCCTGCTTGCCATGCTCTAAGGACAGCCCTGTAGATCTCGATGAGATCCGTTTGTTTATTAATGTTTAGACACATTGCATTGAGGAAATCTTAAGTTTGGCTGTAACCAGTCCCAGAAAAATACATCTGGGGTGTCTAGACTACTTAACAAGGCTGCCTGGTATGTATATACTATAGAGAAGACTGGATTACATGATAGAGTTTAATATGCCTTCATTATATATAATGTGATTTTAAGTATTTACTTTGCAACAGAACTGTGGATAATACCTGATACATAGATTTTATATGCCTTCAAATTCTGTGAGGGAGAAAGAAGATGTGGGTGAAGTTAGTTTCCCCCCACAGTGCAGCAGTGATGTGATGGAAAGCACATTTTTGCACAACATAGTATTTTCATATAACTACCGAAAATATAAGAGCTACATTGCTGGACCAGAACAAAGTATATCTAGTCTAACAATCTGTTTCCAATAGTTGCCTACCAGATGCTACTGGGAAGCCCGTAGTCAGGAAATGAAGACAATAACCTCTCCTGCACTGGTGTGAACATAGGGTTCTATTTATCTGTGGCTAATTATCATTCATAAACGTCTCCTCTTTGAATTTGCTTAATTCCAAAGAAAGACATAGACACAAATGTATAGGTTACACCTTACTGTTCCCCTTACTGTTCCCCACTTTTGGCATATATCTAGGAATGTGATCTGAATGAATGGCCCTGTTCCATCCAGGGAGAGCCATTCATTTATGCACAGCTGATGCAGTTGCACATCTGGATGAGCATCTCCATCTGCCTTTCACTTTTTTCCCAGGCCCTCATTTAAGAGATTGTATGTCTCTGTTGATGCTCTTGAGAGTAAGCATCCCACCCAGGACCACCGATCGTTGCTACAAGGAGAATTGGATTGGAGCTGTGCTACTGTTATTATTTAAAGGCCTAGAACTATGTCATCTCTAATTATGGCAGAGGGAATCATTTGCTTTCAGACCTACTCATTTCTTTTCTGTGCTGACATTTGTTTTATTTCAGTTCTGTCAGTGCTGAATGTAATGCCACATTATTAGACCCCTAAGGGATTTGGTCTTTCAAGATATTAAATTTTCAACTAATCGTCACAAATGATGAGACTTAAAATAAGATGCCTGTTTAATTTTCCTATTTAATAAAAGCCATTCAATAGTGATCAGGCACCACAGATGGCTTTCAATGAAAAGTTGGTTGTTGTTTCTACTGTGTTTACCCAAGTAGAAGACAACCCTGAATTTAAGATGACTCCTTTTAAAATATGGGTTAAATATAGGTTATACTATTTACCCAGAAGGAAGGGGACCCTAAATTTATGACGACCTCCAATTTCTGACATCAAAGAACTTGGGGGAAAACTAGTCTTGGATGAAAGCCATACAACTATGGAGAACCAGCATAGCGTAGTGGTTAGAGTGTTGGATTAGGACCAGGAAGACCCAAGTTCAAATCCCCATTCAACTATAAAGCTCACTGAATGACTCTGGGCCAGTCATGTATCTCTCAGCCTAACCTACCTCATAGGGTTGTTGTGAGGATAAACATAACCATGTGCTCTCTGAGCTCCTCAGAGGAAAAGCAGGATATAAAAGTAAAAATAAAATAAATAAATAATGTATAATCCCTAGAACCACAGGGTAAGAGTGGTTAAATATTTATTTAAATATTTCTTTAAATTAAAAAAAAAATTAAAGGGGGAAAAACAACAACAACAAAAAACCACAGGGTAAGAGTGGACCCAAAGGACCTTGGACAAGTCACCTTTCAAAAAAAAAAGAAAGAAAAGAAAAAGAAAGCCAGCCATGTTCTCTCTTCAAAGATCAATCTATGCCAAGCTTGTTGTGCTCCACAAGCTGAACAAAAGCTATCTACTATATATTGTGGCCATGTCAGGTCACAATATATAACATTTATTGAACATTTATAACTTTTCTTTGCATAGTTGCGATCACATATAGTAGCTATTCATGCAGTCCTAGGCAAGGAAACAAACTCTCTCTGTCTATCTATCTATCTATCTATCTATCTATCTATCTATCTATCTATCTATCTATCTCCATCCATCCATCCATGTCTACATGCATGCATACACACACACTTCTTCTTCTTCTTCTTCTTCTTCTTATTATTATTATTATTTACATTTTATATCCCGCTCTTCCTCCACGGAGCCCAGAGCGGTGTACTACATACTTAAGTTTCTCCTCACAACAACTCTGTGAAGTAGGTTAGGCTGAGAGAGAAGTGACTGGCCCAGAGTCACCCAGGTAATATCATGGCTGAATGGGGATTTGAACTCGGGTCTCTCCGGTCCTAGTCCAGCACTCTAACCACTACACCGGCAGTGTGCAAAGTTTATAGAACACTGCAGACTGCTTGCAGGCTTATACACAATGCAAAAGCAGTTGTAAACTGCCCAGAGACGTAAGTAAACCGTCCAGAGATGTAAGTTTTGGGCAGTATAAAAATATGTTACATACATACATACATACATACATACATACATACATACATAAATGGAATCAAGGAACGTGGAAGGAACATAGAACAGGAAAACAGCAAGTTCAGGCACTGATCTGGGCACATATGAAATTCTTTAGTGGCCAGCTGGAATGGCCACTGAGGGAGACATGTCTTGGCAGAGAAGCCAAATGGCAGTTGGGCCCTGCTGAGCAGATGGAGTGGGCCTCCCGGTCTCGTTCCTTCCTCTGTGGTGGCCAGGTGGAATGACCACTAAGGGAGGCCCTTCTAGGAGGGCCAAATCAAATGGCTTTTGATCTCAGCTAAGCCAATACAGTAAGCCACATTGTGTCACTGGCCCTTTGATGTAGCCAGAATGGCTGCTGGTGGGGACATTTTTGGGAGAGGAAAAGCTAAATGGGAGGTGGTCCCAGCCAGACTGATTAAGTGGCTGTACGGTCTCACCTCAGCCACTGATATGGATAGAAGCTGTTCTAGAAGGTGCCGAGGCAAATGGCTGTTGATTGCAGCTGAGCCACTGGAATGGACTGTGCTTTAAAAAGGGAAGTTCAGTGAGTCTCTTGTGAGTCACCAGTAAAGGTAAACTGTCGAGTCAGTGTCGAATCCTGGCGCCCACACAGCCCTATGGTTGTCTTTGGTAGGAGGGGTTTACCATTGCCTCCTCCCACGCAGTATGAGATGATGCCTTTTAGCATCTTACTATATCACTGCTGCCCGATATAGGTGTTTCCCATAGTCTGGGAAACATACCAGTGGGAATTTGAGTCTGCAAGCTCTGGCTTGCTAGTCAAGTCATTTCCCTGCTGCTCCATTAGGTCACCAGTAGATGGGTTCTATTCAGTTTGGTGATTCGCAGGTTGTGCAGGCTGATCTATACAATCCATGTGCACCTCAAGCAGAGAGCAGCTGCTTTGCAGAGGATGTATTACCGGCAAAATACACCCAAGCCTTCCAAAAGAGAATGTTGGGAGAAGTGGAGTACAAATCCAGACAACTCAGCATGGTGTATCCATCTGATGAAGCAGTAGACAATAGGAAAAAGCCCTTCTAGTTCAGATGAAACCCCAAATTATCCAGCATTTCTAAATACTGTCCTACCTCCCTCAAATCACAAAACCCTGGAATTTGAATAAATAATATTTTACAGAAAATATTTCTAATGGTTTTTAAAAATGTATTTCTGACTTGTTTCTGCAACAGTTTGAAGCATTTTATCCCATGAATTGGAAACGGAATATAACACCTCTCCTTGTTGTTTTTTCCAGGAGAATATGTGGTGATGACTACTCATTTCCATTTGAAAAGAAAGATTGGTTACTTTGTCATTCAAACATACCTGCCATGCATTATGACAGTGATTTTGTCGCAAGTGTCTTTTTGGCTCAACAGAGAATCTGTTCCAGCAAGAACTGTGTTTGGTAAGTGTCCTGTATTACCAGAGGAGCAGTGCTGGTTCTGTGTTCTTGCGCAGCAGCGTCATCAGGGGCGTTAGAATCCCGCAATGGTGTGAGCAGATTGCACCACCTGCATTATGCACCACCGGCATTGTTTCACAATATTATCACACATTATTGCATGTTTTTATTTCACATTATTGCACCACCTTTATTGCACCACTTGAATTATGCATTACATGCTGCGAAACATGTAAGCCAATGATAGAGAGCTTGTTTTAATAAAACCAGAACAGCTCTTATTTCCAGGCTTCCATGACAGTTCTATAGGAAAACCAGTAGTTAGGCAGGGTTCACAAATATTAGCTAACAATCCATCCATCCATCAATCCAGGATTACCTTAGAATTTTTCTTTTTATCGTGACATTTCTTATTTCTGAAATTCATAAAACCTAATTTTGGCAAAATGACTTTTGTGGGGGGCAGATATATATTTTCTGTGCTTTATGTTTGACAACTCATTCATATCTTTACAACGATATCAGATATCTCTATAACAATATTAAATACTCCGAAACAGAAATATTGAGTTCAGAAAGCGAGTTAGGAACAAAAACACCAGCCTATGTTACATGGCATAGCATATGGCATATTGATATACTGTAGATAGATAGAGAGCATATATTAGCATATATTAGCATATGCTATATTGATATAGCATATGCCATATTGATCACTCAAAGCTCATACAGCTTTGAACAGTCAGTGAATGGTCATTTGCACACTCTGAAGAAATTGCAGTCTGATATCCCCCATTCCAGCTGAAACCAGTGATCAGCTTCCAAGTGGCATTGGCCTGGAGGGGAAGGAAATGGGACTATGAGGACTGTCCGAGTCATCTGTCCAGGACGATAGGGCCCAGGTAGTGGTGAAGAAAACAAGAATCCCTCAAAACACATTAGGCGGTGTGACTACCAAGTGCTTGGTCAGAGAAGCAACTGAGTCTTTGTCAGGGCAGACCAAATAATTACTTGATTGGGAGTTGGGATTTAGATTAATTGGTTGTCATTAATCACACGGCTTACAACACAAATCTGTGTTATAGCTGAAGCCCTTTTATGTCCTATCAAAGCATTTCACCTCTGCATTGCTGTGTCCAGTAACAATTGGGGTATATTCCATGAGTTTCAGTAGTTTCACTGCTCCAAGTAAACATGGATCTGGCGGCTGGTTTCTCCAGTACAGTAAGCTGTCTTTGGGGAACTGTCACTTTGGTCAAATGGACAAGCTTAAACTGCAGTAATACAATGCGTGGACTTTCAGGAATGTACCTAAAGCACAGTCGTAATTACACAATGTTGTAAGCCTCCCAGAGAAAGAGGTTCAGGACTGTCTACAAATTTGAAAAATAAATAAATAATAAAAATAATAAAATAATAATAATAATAATAAATAATAATAATAATAATAATAATAATAATAATAATAATAATAACAACCCAGTGATCCTGAAGCTGGAAGGAAACTCCATTCTTCTCACTTTCATTTATACATATTGTAGCTTTTCATGGGCCCATGGGATACTACACAAAGGGATCCTGCTGACTCTGTCCTCTTTTCTTGTTCTGCTCTTGACAAAGGCATGCAGTGGGCTTTGCATACTATAGTTCTCTTGTAGCTAAGAGAAAAATCTGAGCTTGATGCAAAAGACATAAGATTGGGTCCAGCTCTTGCATTAGGACCCTCATGCAGGTGGTTGTCTCATTGCTGCTTAGTACTGCTTGGGCACATCCAGCTGGATGGTCTCCAAAGGAATAACCCAATTTTTTTTTTTTTAGATCCTTGGTGTTATCTGGTCTTGTGGTAGCAAGCATGACTTGTTCCCTTAGTTAAGCAGGGTCAACCCTGGTTGCATATGAATGGAAGACTAGAAGTGTGAGCACTGTAAGATATTCCCTTCACAGGATAGAGCTGCTCTGGGAAGAGCAGAAGGTTTCAAGTTCCCTCCCTGGCTTCTCCAAGATAGGGATGAAAGAGATTCCTACCTGCAAATTTGTTGATAAACCAATGGTCTGACTCAGTATATGGCAGTTTCCTATGTTTCATTCTCTGCGTGGTTTTATTATTTTTTTAAATTTCCAGCTTCAGCTATTTTGAAAAAAGGAAAATCACAAAATATGTAAATATGAAATGGAAACGTGGCATAGATATAGGAGGAGAGAAATGAGAGTCTGTTCAGTTAGGCTGCAATTCTGTGCATGGTTAGAATGCTTAAATTCCATGGACTTCAATGGGATTTCAACAGTCTGATTTCATATGGGACTGCAGTTAAAGCCAGTTTTCATACACGAATTGTTATGCAGTCAGAGGCATGGCAGAACAGATATGACTGATAACTGAAAGCTTGGATTATTTCCTTCTGAAAATAAATAATGCATCTGAATATGGATAGTGGAAGATATTTCTGATTGCTCTGTGTTTTGGCTTACACTTGACACAGTGGAAATATACTGTGGCAGAGATTTAATACATGAAATGTCTGCAGTTGTCAAGGTAACTGGTGAATATGTGATTTAACGCAACAGTAAGCAATGTAACACAGATGCAGACCTCTTACTCTCAGTAAAAGCTTGGTAGCTAGTTAAAAGAAAATCGTTCAGCGGCAGGTGCGGAACTGCCCTACTCAAAATGCAAAGTATATTACCACAGTGGAATCTTCTTTCTTATTTAATCAACATTAGTAACTAGCCTTTAAACCCATGGAGAAC
Source organism: Hemicordylus capensis (assembly GCF_027244095.1). Lineage (NCBI taxonomy): Eukaryota > Metazoa > Chordata > Lepidosauria > Squamata > Cordylidae > Hemicordylus > Hemicordylus capensis. Next base: position 375,488,588 of record NC_069658.1, on the reverse strand, counting down.
AGCTTGAAAGTGTTGTTGCAGAATGTGTGATGGAATTCCAGAACAAGAAAAGGCATAGAAAGAACCATCCATTTCATTTTTTAACATCATGATCGTTAAAGCCAATCCATCGAGGCAAGACATAACTGTTGCAAAGGAAACTTTACTGCAAATGAGAAGATGGTTGGGTTTCAGTCAGCACTGACCTCAGACATTTCGTGCATGAGTCAGAAAACTCAAATCCTGCCCTTGATGATGCCACATGATCTGTGCGCTTTCTAGATCACACCCTAGAACACCAATAAAATACTTTGGCTTGGCAGGATCGTATTGCAAATGACCCACAGAATCTCAAATTGCTACAACGGGAAAATACAGCTATTTTTCTGCAATGGACTTGAAACGTGGTAGCACTAAATTGCAAAGATAAAATCTGAAGTAAGGCATTGGAAATGTGAACGGCACCTTGCTGTCAGCACAGGGACTGCGGTGTCACAACACAGGAAGTACGGAAGCGCACTTTGCAGATCCGTTGTGACACTATAGTAAAGGTTAATCTGGAACACACCCTGCCATCGCATGCAGGCTATTTTACCCTGCCTAATGGTAAGGGCTGTTCTTGGTTCCAAGTGTTCTTGGTTCTGGTTTCTTCTGTCATCATCAATGTTCCCTGTAAGAGAGAATCCCAGATGTTGTTAACTACAGCTCCCAGAATTCCTAGCTGCAGTGGGCTTTGGCTGAGGATGCTGGGAGTTTTAGTCCACAACTTCTGGGATTTTCTGTTAGAGGGACACTGATCATCATTGTCATGTCATCACGCTCGAAAGGAGAGCTGGTCTTGTGGTAGCAAGCATGACTTGTCCCATTAGCTAAGCAGGGTCTGCCCTGGTTGCATTTGAATGGAAGACCATATGTGAGCACTGTAAGATATTCCCCTCAGGGGATGAAGCCACTCTGGGAAGAGCAGAAGGTTTCAAGTTCCCTCCCTGGCATCTCCAAGATAGGGCTGAGAGAGTTTCCTGCCTGCAACCTTGGAGAAGCTGCTGCCAGTCTGTGTAGACAATAATGAGCTAGATATACCAATGGTCTGACTCAGTATATGGCAGCTTCCTATGTTCCTGTTTTTATTGATAATGGAAAATGAGTGATAGAAGAGTCACAACAAACCAGGAGATGTTGCTGTAGAAAATGTGTCTAAAAGGAGTCCAAGGAAAGCTGCTTAGTACATGCTCACTACTAGAAAGCAGATTCCCAAGGGCCAGTTATGAATTGCTTTTTATTTGCAGAGCTGAAGTATCTGCGCCTACTTCCTCATGCCCATGAAGGCTTTGGGCTTGTTCTTCAAACAATAATGCCCCCTTCCCATATCACCTGGCAAAATGCTTTTGAAACTGAGCTCCAAAAAAAGAGGTTGAGGTATGGTACGAGGGGCTACTGTTTACAGTAACAAACTTACACCCTAACTGAGCTCTTAAGCTCTTGGATGATCTCTTCCTACAAAAGAAAATAGAACTTGCTTTTGGCAGGTGCCAATACACATGTAAAATGAGCCTGGAAAAGTAACAGCTGACATTTCTCATTGTAGTGACTTACAGAGTATACCGTATTATATTTGTGCTGTGAAAAGAAGGTAGCCACAAGGTTGAGGGCTAATGTGTTCTGAAATGTTTTTGCTTTACAGGGGTGACAACTGTGCTCACCATGACCACCTTGAGTATAAGTGCACGGAATTCCCTTCCAAAGGTGGCTTATGCCACTGCTATGGATTGGTTCATAGCCGTGTGCTATGCATTTGTCTTCTCAGCGCTGATTGAATTTGCAACAGTAAACTACTTCACCAAGAGAGGTTATGCATGGGATGGAAAGAGCGTTGTTCCTGAAAAGGTAACCTCATCAGTACTAATTTAAGTTTCTACATTCAATTTTATATATGGTACGGGCAACATGACCCACAGTCCTACTAAACAGAAGTGCTTGAACTTGCAAGCTGATCCTCAGTATATTTATTTTTTAAAAGTCGCACTGTGTTTAATTGGGCTGCGTTCATACTTGCATTTTCTTAAACTGAAGTACTTCTGTAACACTGGGTTGTGCAGCAGGCTATGAATGCTGAAGTCAGAAATATTTTGATAATCTGAAGGAAAGCAATTTTTAAAATGTTGAATGGTTACTGTACTTTGGAATCCAAGCACTATCAGTTCACACTTACTCATAGGTTATTTATGAATGCATTCAGCCATTAACTAATGAGAAGATAATATTGAAATCTGTACTAAAATGTGTAATTAAGCTCAGCTCCTTTTTATATAGCAGCTAAGGGTGAATTTACACTTGCATACTGATCACTCAGTGCCTGCAGCACCAAGTAATACAATGAGCCAAAGCCTGGGCTTGGCTGCCCAAGAGAACTGCTGGGATCCACATGGATCCTGCCGCTGCCGCTGCCACAGTGCTAAACTTGGCTTTCAAGCCCAACTTTTAGCCAGGGTGAATGCAGCAAGTGCCCCGTTAACCCAGGCACCAGGATCATGTGTCAGCACGAGTTGCTTGCAATCTGCGCTGACAGAGATGGCATCTAGAGCCCCCATTCCCTGGGGAATCCCCCAGTGTTCAGTGCACAGTGCATGGTGGGATACCCGGAGGCCTGGATGTGTCATCCCAGCCTCTGGAGATTGGGTTGTGTGAGAGTGTGGTCAGCATTCCCAGAAGGGATCATAGGCTCATCGGGGGGCAGCGGGGGAGGTAAGTGTGCAGCCTTCCCCCTGCCTGCCTGCTCCCCCGCGTCTTTGGTCGTGTGAATAGCTCCTATGTTTGAAACAGCTATAATCAGAGAGAGCTTTCTGTACTTGCTCTCATTTCCAAAGATGACTTTTTAATAGAAGAGTTTTGGACCTACATTGGCAAGTGATGAGTAATCAAGTGAGGAAAATGACTATGACAAAGCTGGGGAGAAGAGAAACCCTAAAGTTCCAGCCAAAGTTAAGAACTTCTATGAGCAGAACTGATGGGTTCTGCTCTGTAAATGTTACAATTTGCAATCCGGAGTAGATTGCAGAATCTAGAATGGATTTTCCAAATGTTCTTTAGGTTTCAAAATGGTCTCCTGTCAGAAGCCAGAGGGGTTAGAAGCAGGAACCTTTGATTCTGTGTCCAGCTACCTTGTGAAGTAAGCTGCTGGGTCATCTTCCTGTTTAGGAGGACTCAATGGTGAGCCTGGGTGGATGAAGCCCTTATTTCCCAGAAAGATGCTCCAGACGGCATTTTTGTTGGCTTATTATGTCAGGCATCTGTGCACCGAGCTGAAGGTTTCTGGTTGTAGCATCTCCTGACACTCTCACAGAAGTGTGAAAGAATTTGAGGCGCATCTCACGATCGGCGAGACCCGCCTTCAGACAGTTTGCAATTGCGCCCACAGACTATTTCCAGACAAGGGGCTGTGGGGATTGGGGGCTGCACGGCCCCCGGAAGTTCCAGGATGCCCTGCATGAGCGCACGGGGCATCCTGGAGAGACCCCCAGGGGGCTTATTTCAGCCTCCCACCGGGGGTCTCCTTGTGTGTTGTTGCGGCACGGAGGCATGCTGTGGCAATACATGATCAAAAAGGCGGGGTTAGCAGAATGCTCACTCTGCTAACCTCAGCTAAGGGGAGGCGGAATTAGGAGAGTTTGCTGCCCAGAGCCGCACAGCTCCTGTGGCAGCAGACGATCAGCAAAAAGCAGGTTAGGCTCCCTTAGCCCACTTTTTGCTGATCGTGAGAATTTCCTCTTTGTGTGTTGAGAAGGTGAGGATGTTACTGACTTTGTACCACATTAATGGGTCCTTGCAAAGCAAAATCTAGTGCTGCCTTCCCTAAGTTTCGTTTCATGTTCTTTCTGACTAGCTAGTTGTAATCAGTAGGTCCAGCATCTAATCCATCAGTCCATCTTTCCTAAAAAGAGCATGAGACTCCAGCACTAGATTTGTGGGGCAGAATTCAGCAAAGTTGTTACTTTATGTCCCATTGATTTCAGCCAGAGAGCTAAGCCCCTAAAATGGTAGGAAGTCAATGCAGATGCTGTAGCACTGGAGCTTTCCTAGACAGCTGGTTTTACCATGGGTTTACTGCAAAGCGTTTACTACATGTTCAATTTGTTTCAAAAACCAAAGAAAAAAGTGAATATTTTTACCCTGGACATAAATCAGGCTAGGCACTAGCATGCAATTAAATTTCCAAATCAAGTGTGAAGTGCTCCACACAATCTCTCATGGACTTTGGCACAAATCCGGCTCCATCCTGAACTAAAAACCCCATCTGGGACTTTTACACACATGGCTTTTAGTTTGCATCTCCTCCGGAATGGAGGGTGTAAGTACACATATAAGCTGGATTTACCCCAAAGTCACAGCGGACCATCAGGGACCAGTTCACACATGATTCTGCTTTCCCCCAAATTACAAACAAATGAAGAGAACCCGTGTGAAATAGACAAGGTAAAAAAAAAGCAAGGACACAATGTAGAATGAAACAATACTGTATATAAAATCTCAAACTAAAGGCATCCAGAGATAAGCAGCAAATACAACAATGTAAAATACAACAATGTAGACTTTGACAACCCACCCCCCCAGGCAAAAACGCACTCTCAGAGGAACAATGTAATGTGAACAAACTAATATGAAGCTGCTGGTGCCAGTTTGCTGAAACCCCTCTGCATGGTCCTTGGAAAATCCAAAAACTATAGCACTGGAGTCTTAAAGCTTAAATGAAGACTCGAAGACTTTCTTATAGCTTGATTGAAGACTGGAAACTGAAGAACTTGAAGAACTTGACAGACTCCCTAGATGATAGTCTGTTTCACATGCATCTTCATCAGAAGTTCCTTATTTAAGGAAAAGCCTTGTCATAAGAGCAGCACATAAGTGCCTGCAAAAACATGCTATGAACCTTCTTATTTGAGGAAAAGCCTTGTCATAAGAGCAGCACACAAGTGCCTGCAAAGCATGTTTTTGCAGGCACTTGTGTGCTGCTCTTATGACAAGGCTTTTCGTCAAATAAGAAGGTTCATAGCATGTTTTTGCAGGCACCTATGTGCTGCTCTTATGACAAGGCTTTTCCTTAAATAAGGAACTTCTGATGAAGATGCATGTGAAACAGACTATCATCTAGGGAGTCTGTCAAGTTCTTCAAGTTCTTCAGTTTCCAGTCTTCAGTCAAGCTATAAGAAAGTCTTCGAGTCTTCATTTAAGCTTTAAGACTCCAGTGCTATAGTTTTTGGATTTTCCAAGGACCACGCAGAGGGGTTTCAGCAAACTGGCACCAGCAGCTTCATATTAGTTTGTTCACATTACATTGTTCCTCTGAGAGTGCGTTTTTGCCTTGCGGGGGTGTGTGTCAAAGTCTACATTGTTGTATTTTACATTGCTGTATTTGCTGCTTATCTCTGGATGCCTTTAGTTTGAGATTTTATATACAGTATTGTTTCATTCTACATTGTGCCCTTGCTTTTTTTGTACCTTGTCTATTTCACATGGGTTCTCTTCATTTGTTTGTTCCTTTGCCCGTGTCCCCGTTTTCTTTGTTTGTTCCCCCAAATTACTGCTGCACATTCTAGCTTAGCCCATGTCCGGGTTTTAAAAAATCCTCTATTGTGGTGCCTTTTTTCCCTTTTAATGAACTTTATGGTATGCCCCGACACTTCTCCCGTGATGTGTGGAGGGGCCATTGCCAATAATTTGGCTTTTTTCAAAACTCGCACTTTTGTGAGTTTTGTTTCTTTAAAAAACAACAATAACGTCAAGTGGCACCAATCATCTTCAGATAGAGCCTGCAGCTCAGGAGGGGCTTTCACTGGGGATCAGAAGAGGAGGTATTAAGCCTTGCCTGCCCGCCCCCAAACCCAGCCTCCCTCCATTTTCAGTCCATAAACAAACTTCAGCAGCACAAATCCTGTCACAAGTTTTCAAATTCAGGTTCCAAAACTGTCCCTTGGTTATCAGTAAACCTTTATTGTCTTGGAGAGGGGGGGATTCTGGTTTGGTTATCAGTAAACCTTTATTTTGTTAAAGAGGGGGAGATTCTGCTCTCTGTGTTACTCATCTCAGTGGGCACAGAAGCAAGGGAAATGGGCATGGAAGAAAGGGAAAGCCAACCCTGCTCTGCATGCCTGTTTATTGATGTAAGAATTGTTTGTTACATTTTGGAAACATTCACTCCCCTTTACCAGGCTTTACACATGCAGATGTTGTTGGAGGATGCTTGGAAGCTTAACAATGGAGACTACAGGTTCAATGTAACCTGAACCCTTTGTGTCTGAGCTGATTCCATGAGGCTGCATTTTTCTTCATCTCAGAGAGAAAGCAATGATTTCTACTTTAAACTTCCATGGCGTCTTAAATAGTCTGGGGTGGGGGTGAACATGAGGTGATGAAGGCAGTCACAAAGGCAAGCTTATTATAAAAGTCAGCAAAGATTTGGGTCAGATTCAGCCAGTTTGGGTTAAGTGTTCTGTTTTGACTCGTCAATTTTGTGGAACGCCAGCTGTCAAACAAACAAACAAACAACAACAACAATAATAATAATAATGAAGGGAGGTATCTCTTGCCTCCTCCTGGGATGTGATTGGTTGAAGAAAAAACCCGGAGCAAGCTGTGGCACACAGGAAAGCACACAGGAAAAAGAATGGGGAGAGTAACTGACCCTATGTGAAAGGCCCATCTAGTCACCTGAATTTTAATTCAGCTGTGAGCCTGCTGTGAAGCAGATTCGCTCTTTGGATACCCTGCAGCATGAAGCCATGTCTGGATAACTCCCAGGAAATACTCCGGGAATAGTTTGCTCCTGGCATTTTCTATCACCTCTCTATATAATGGCTATTCACCGAAGTCTTTTCTAATTACTACAATGCCAAATTGACAAGGACTCTGGATTGTTTCTCTCCTGTACAAGGGAAATATTAGATTATCAGAGAACTTAAAATGAAAAGAAACTTTGAAATTTGGAAACCACTGAGGACTGTGGGATCTAACCAAAACACATCTGACCTTGAATGATTTTTGGATCACTCTCTGCAGATGGATTAACTGTGCTTATTCTGTCTGTTAGGTGGAAATAGTCTGCAGCTTTTATGCCAAAAGCTTCTGAAGGATTTCTTTTCTCCTAAGTTTGAGTATTTTCCATGCCTCTTAAAAAGATCAATGTGATTATTATTCATGTGGGTTTTTTAAAAAATTCACCCATTTCTAATATTTAGGTAAAGGAGTAAAAATGCAAATGAAAATATATGAACTATCAGGCCACCTAAATAAATAAATCCTGGAAAGCTTCAAAAAGATGTTCAAAGTCAAGCTTTGGCAACTCTGCAGGAAAAAGTTACTGCAGAGAGAACAGCCACCAAAACTCTGTTTCTCTACAGACTATGGGGCTTTATGAGCAGTGATGCTGAGATTCAACACTCTCACCACACCCACTATTCCTGCTCTGAAGACATTCTGAGGCCTTTTGAGACAGGAAAACATCTTATTCCTTTTTTCTATCAACCACGTTGAGAATTTTTGTGTGTTAATAAATATTGGCTGACATCCTGACTAAGGCAGTGGCCAGGAAGATGCTCCCACACAACAGAAGGCTTCCAGAGCTCCTCTGCAGTGCAAAGCATTTAGGGTGGTGGGTGGTGATGCTCATCACTCTCTGCTTCCCCCAGAAGTACATTGCACTCTCTGAAAATATGTCCCTGAGGGCTGTGTAGCCCTCGGAAACATATTTTTGAATGGAACAGGGAAGCAGAAAGCTGTGCATATCTCTCCCCACCTTGCATGTTCCATAATGCAGAGCTGAGTAAGCTCTCTACAGTGCAGATGTGTTTTCCAAGTGTGATACCACTGTCTTATGTCAGGATGTCAGCCATTTGTAATATTACACACACACACAGAAACACACAAATGTTTATTTTATTTTATTTTATTATTTTATTATTTTATTTTACCTTTGTATTCCACTCCTCCTCCAGGGAGCCCAGATTGCTGCACTTGATTATGTTTTCCCCAACAACCCTGTGAGGTTGGTTAGGCTGAAAGAGAAGGGACTGAGTTTCATGGCTGAACAGCATTTGAACATGGGTCTCCCTGGTCCTAGCCCAACACTCTAACTACACAGCCCACCCCATCCCAAATAGCTGAAGCAGGCAATAACTTAATAACAACTTTATGTCTTTGACACTATTTACCTCATTTGATACAGTCATCTGACTAATCAATAAAGTTCATTCTTTCATTTATACTTTATTTATATTTCCATACACTAAGTTCTCTACCCCTTTGCCTGTGTAACACTTACTCCCCACACCACTACCACCACTACCAATGCCTCTTCAGACTGAACTGACAGATCTTGCAGTTGTCTTCTAAAGGTTTCTCAGACTTGGACATGTTGTATCTGTTCCCAAAACACTTGTGCCTCTGTGATGTTAGGCAAGTTGAAACCACCAAGAACATCCTCATTCACTGCCTATTTTATAGGGACATCTGAAATACTCTCATCGTCCCACAACTTACAAGGTTGCCAGACCACACAAGCCAGTCCTGTGTATCATTACTACTCTCTGACTGCAGCCCCCCTCATAACACATAATATTGCCAAGTTCTGCAACATTATGGCAGTGTATTAAATGCTGGGTCCTGGACGCCGACAAGAGTTAATCAGGCCCGACACAGCTCAGGGCTGTACCGATGCCTCTAACCTCCTGCTCCCCAGTCCTACAGTTCTGATCTTAATTTTAACTTAAAATTTAATCCTCATCTTAAGTGATGTTATAGTTTTCTATAGATCTTAGCCTATGGCATACTATGACTTTTATGTTATCACCTTCAAACTGTCTTCACACATATAAGCTGTTCTTAACAATATAGCTGTTATTCTCTTAGCTTCTATGTTTTTACCTTATCACATTTTGAATTTTGAATTTTAACCAGTTTCATGGCTTCTTATAGTTCTTAATTTGATAGAAATATCAATTTAATATTATCGTCTTCTGGTTCTATAGTCACTGTCTTCACAGTCCTGATAGGCATTGACTGTTTCTGAACTATAATTTTATAATGTTAATCTTCCACTTTTGATGAGTTTTTATGTTTGCCTTATGCTGGTCAAAGACTGTAATAAATAAATTGTATTGCATTGTCTGCACTAATTATTCTCTGATACTGAAGTAGAAAGGAAGTGAAGAGCTTCCTGTGTGTACTTGAGTAGGGCTGTGTTCCAAAGAGCATTAGAACATAAGAACAGTCCTGCTGGATCAGGCACAAGGCTCATCTAGTATTCATCTAGATATCATCTAGTATAGTAGATACAGCATTCTGTATCACACAGTGCCCTACCAGATGCCTCTGGTAAGCCCACAGGCAAGAGGTGAGGGCATGCCCTCTCTCCTGCTGCTGCTCCCCTGCAACTGGTATTGAGAGGCATCGAGCCTCTGAGGCTGGAGGTGGCCCACAGCCATCAGATAACATTGATAGACCTTGCTTCCATGAATTTGTCCAAGCCCCTTTTAAAGCCATCCAAGCGGATGGCCATCACCACATTCCATGGCAAAGAATTCCATAGATTAATTATGTGCTGTAGTGAAAAAATACTTCCTCTTGTCGGTCCTAAATTTCCCGACCTTCAGTTTCACGGGGTTACCCCTGCTTCTAGTGTTGTGTCTGTGAGAGAAACATTTCTCTCTGTCCACCCTCTTCACTCCATGCATTATTTTATACAACTCGATCATGTTTCCCCTTAGTCACCTCTTTTCCAGGGTAAAGAATACCAGATTCTGTAGCCTAGCCTCATAAAGAAGGTGCTCCAGGTCCCTGATCATCTTGGTTGCCCTCTTCTGCACCTTTTCCAATTCTACAATATCCCTTTTAAGATATGGTGACCAAAGCTATACACAGTAGTCCAGATGTGTCCGCACCATAGATTTGTATAAGGGCATTATAATATTAGCATTTTTATTTTCAATCCCCTTCCTAATTATTCCTAGCATGGAATTAGCCTTTTTCACAGCTGCCACGCACTGAGTCACCACTTTCAATGAGCTGTCCACCACAACTCCAAGATATCGCTACTGGTCATTCATTGACAGCTCAGATCCCATCAATGTATATGTGAATTTGGGGTTCTTTGCCCCAATGTGCTTCACTTTACACTTGCTTACATTGAACTGCATTTGCCATTTTATCATCCAATCCCCCAATTTGGAGAGATCATTTTGCAGGTCCTCACAATCTGTTTTGGATTTCACTACCCTAAATAATTTAGTGTCATCTGCAAATTTGGCCACTTTGCTGTTCACCCCAATTTCTAGATCATTTATGAACAAGAGCACTGGTCCCAGTACTGATCCCTGGGGGACCAGTTTAGAACATCTTCCCTTGTCACCTCAAATTGGCCCAGTTCTTCAGCTGCTAAACCTGAAAAGCTCAATTCCAGAGAGGGTATATGGTCAGTCTCCTCTACCATGAAGACAGATGCAAAGAACTAGTTCAGCTTCTCCGCATTTTCCTTATCTTCCTTAATAATCCCTTTCACACCTTCTGATATATTTAAAGAAGTTTTTGTTGTTCCCTTTTAGGTGTGTGCAAGTACATCCCTACCTACACTTGAGTTTCAACACTTTTTTTTAGAGCACAACTTTTCATGCTGAGTTTGCAGTTGTTCCCAAAAATATCCTGCATGTTGAGAATGATTTGTCAGGTGACTAAATTTAGAAGGGGGAAGGTTTCTGAAGCTCCAGCACAAACAGAGAGCTCCCTATGCAACTCTTTGGATCCTCGCCTCATACATACATTGGAGCCTATTTTCTATGATCTATATAAAAATGGACTACTGTGAGCAATGTTTTTCAAGATAAATATTTAAAATGTTCAATCTACTAAACAATTAATCACATCAAAAATTACATTAAATTTTTAGTGGGTGGAAATATATCAGCTGCTGTAGCTTGTGACCTTTTGGAACATTAATGCAATTATGCCTTATATGATGCCTGCATAGAAGAGATTTTAAAATATGCATGATTTTTGAATGGTGACTTCCTTAGGATGTTCCCAGATGATGATCATATTAGATCTAATAAGCCTATCACCAACATTTGATTCAGAAAGCAGAGCGATCTCATAGCAGAGAGATAGCAGTTTGCTATCACCTTTTCAATAATGCGGATATAGTTGTATGTAATTTGTGTTTGCTATTTCTATATCACTTTCATGCAACTTTGTACTTTCTCCCTTGTTCCCCCTTATGCCTGGAAATCCTTTCCAGATCACCTGTGGGATGCCTCCTTCCTTCCTTCCTTCCTTCCTTCCTTCCTTCCTTCCTTCCTTCCTTCAGATCCCTCCCCAAAACTCACTTTTCTGTGAAACATTTGACACAATCTCCTACTCCCTATAGCCTGCTACACAACTTTGAGCCTCCTACTGTTGTGGGACTATAACTCCCATCATCCCTGACTATTTGCCACTGTGCCTGGGGATAATGGGTGCTGTAGTCCAACAACAGCTGGAGGTCCAAGGTTGTGCAGTCCTGGCTTACTTCAACTAGGCTTAAGTATATGCATATGGAATCATCTCATATCTTTCCCCTGCCTCCTTTCCTTTCCCCATCTTCTTTTGTCTCCCTTTTGTCTGTTTCTAGATTGTGAACGCCTCACAACAGGGACCTATTGTAAAGCAGGGACCTATTGTAATGTTACTCATTATTGTGTAACAACAACCACCACCACCTGCCAGCACTTTATGATCCTTATCCATTGATTTCACATCATAATGATAGTGCTCAATATTTCAATAGTGCATTTATCAAATCATTTTCTAGACTTGTATATGACATTTTGCAGTTAATTCCTTGCTAGACTGCTGGAACACTAACTCGGGGGCTGATGGATCAAAAGAAATCCATGTTAGGCAGCTGCCCAAAGCCATGGCAGCAGTTCAGTTATAGAGCACATCTTTTGTATGCAAGAGATCTCAGCTTCAGTCTCTTTCATCTCAAATTAATGGGCTGGGAACTCTCTGCCTGAGATTCTAGAGATCTATTTTGACTCAGGGTAGGCAATGCTGTACTAGATGGACTATAGTCTAACTCAATAGAAGAAGGCAGCTTCAGATGTTCAACAGAGTGTGTGCAGCTCTTGTAGTACATATATGGATGCAATACATATCCATTAGTTTTATTTTCAGGAGCAAAAAATATCGTACTGCATTCACATTGGCAGATAAATTCCCTGTATGGAGCAATAATTTCCAAAGTATGAAAAAATAAAATGGTCTGTGTCTTTATTGTTGTGCAAGGTGCACATACTTAAGCCTCCATATTAGTAAGTCAGTCAATACTCTAAATAGAGAAGTAGATGAACAGTAGCCAGTCAGCTCATTAAATGCAAACGAGAGAAGTAATATCATGCACTCATGATGGGCTACTATGCACAAATAAGATACTCCTTTCCCTATCAGGAACAGTCTTTTAATGCTTCTTTTTCCTTTTTACAAGGGAAAATCTATGTCTCTATCTGCTTATACCTGTCTATTCAAAAAAATCCATATAGAATAATCTACAACCATTAATATTCAGATTTTTATTCCACCCTTCCTCCAAGGAGTTCAGTGAAGCTGGCCCAAGTTCACCCAGTGAGCATCTCTTCTAAGTAGGAACTCAAATCTTGTCTTGTGGCAGCAAGCATGAATTGTCCCCTTTGCTAAGCAGGATCTGCCCTGGTTTGCATTTGAATGGGAGGCTACTTGTAAGCACTATAAGATATCCTCTTTCCCTAAGGGGCCACTCTGGAAGAGCATCTGCATGCTTGCATGTAGAACAATTCAAGTTCCCTCCCTGGCATCTCCAGATGGGGCTGGGAGAGACTTCTGCTTGCAACCTTGGAAAAGCCGCTACCAGTCTCTGTAGACAATACTGAGCTAGATAGACCAATGGTCTGACCCAGTATATGGCAGCTTCCTATGTTCCTAAATCAGGTCTCTATGATTTTCATCCAGCACTCTAACACCTACACAAAACTGGTTCATTCTCAGCCACACATAGGAACTCCTGTCCTGGTGCTGTCACTCACCTCCCTCTTTCAAGCTGTTCATGGTTACAGTGGCAGCCATCTGCAGAGGAACTCCCTGTAACCATGAGGAAGGTCCTTCCATGATCAGCAGTTTGAGTGGGGGGTGGGGAAGTGTGAAAGGGGCTATAGGGACATAAAGATCTCTAGCTGACATACTGACTCATGAAGGCTGGGCAAGGCTGTCCTTAGAGAGCCCTGGTGGGGTGTGGGGCCCAGGGCAAATCAGCCAGTGCGGAGGCCCCCTTCCAATTATTTCTAATGGGGCTTAAAAGAGTGGGGCCCAGGGTGGTCATCCTGCTTGCCATGCCCTGAGGACAGCCCTGAACATGGGCACTCCTAATGTCAGTGCTGACATAGCACTAGCCCCCGCACAGCAGTAGCGCCCCCCCATGTTTTCTGAAGCATGAGCACTCTTGTGCAACAGTGCAAATATTTTCCAGAGCTTGTCTGCACTTTGGAACCATTGTGTTGGCGCAGAAATGCATTGCTGAGTGTCAAGCAATATGCCCACTCTAACAGTTCTGGAAAGTATCTGCACTCTTTCACAAGAACACAAAAGCTTCTCAAAGTACAAAGACCAGTGTGTGTCTTGGTGGGGTGGGGTGGGATGGCACTGCGTGGGCGCTGGTGTGAGGAACACTCACACTTCATTAGTCAATATAGCCGCCCAGTGATATAATGGCCTCCCAGAGACGTAAGTTTGGGTGGGGTATAAATATGATAAATAAATATCTATGATTAGGATCTGAACTAGCATATGAACAAAGACATCAGGAAATCTTGTTCTTATCTTGCAAAACATATATATCTATTTTTATGGATTGATACCACAAACATACAATGCCACTTTTTGTCACTGATCTGGTGGGGTGTGTGGTGGATGAAAGGAAAGTTTGCACCTCCCTGCTACATATATTTCTAAGCTATCCAAGTTAGAAGTATAAGTTCTTCATTCCTTTAGATATTGTGTTTTTTTTAAAAAAAAAATGAAAACGTGTCTTAGATTAATTGGGAAGGTGTCTTACTTAGATTAACATTTGTGGTTGTTTTTTTTACTCCTAGCCAAAGAAAGTGAAGGATCCTCTCATTATGAAAAACAACTCTTTCACAGCACCAGCAACAGCAACCAGCTTCACCCCTAATATTGCAAGGGACCCTGGACTAGCTACCATTGCTAAAAGTGCAACAATAGAACCAAAAGATGCTAAGCCTGAAACAAAACCTCCAGAACCCAAGAAAACTTTTAACAGTGTCAGCAAAATTGATCGACTATCAAGAATAGCATTTCCTTTGCTTTTTGGAATTTTTAATTTAGTGTATTGGGCTACTTATTTAAATAGAGAACCCCAGCTTAAAGATGATGCCCCTCCTCACTAACTCCATTAACCATCTAGTTTATTCAGTCTCTTTTTGCACTGGGGATTGCCTTTTGGTTTTAAACACACAGTAATTCCCATTTGCTTCATTGCCTCTGTCTTAAAGAAATTGAGATTCCTTATTTTATAAAGTAAATGTTTATATATATATATATATATATATATATATATATATATATATATATAACTCTAGGGCTGTAACAATGTGATATAGACGCCTGATTCTGAACCGTGATACTGAACAAGAGAGGGAAATGTAAAGAAGTCTAAAACCACTTGTAGATAGCCTATTGCTGAATGTCCCCATAAGAGATGCTGTACATGTCAGAACAGAAATATTTTTATGCAAAATGATAGAAGGTAAAACAGTCTTTATATATGTTCACGTTGCACATATAGTATTGTACTTTCCATTTTTGGAGTGCTGCTTCTTTTGAATTCTTTTATAGGATATACATCTTTCCAGAAAATACAATATTTTTCCTAGATTTCTTTTTGCCTAAACTCCTAGCCACCAGTTTTAAAGTATATTATATTATTTACATAAAGAAATCTTACTAATGGTACAGGTTAACCTGGAATAGCACATTTGATTCATGATAAAGAATGCTTTAATATGCTCTCTCACTGCAGTCTTATTTTTAAGCATCCAGTTGTCACTTGACTTGAAAATATTAAATCTATTGCACATTAAGTGCAGAGCTCTAAGTCCTTTTAACCTGTTAGGTAAAAACAACACTTGGATGATTTACAGGGTTCTTTTTGTTAGTTTTCATTTTGTTTTAGGAAGAAGAAAAAACAACATTCTGCAAGCTGTAGATGTGTTGAATGTATTATTTTTTAAAACGGTACATTAAAAGCTTTAGACTGAAAAAAATGTCTAGCAGAAAGACAAAACCTATTATTTCAATAATATGTAAATATACAGCATGAGATTGTACATTTTTTTACTTTTTTATGTTCTTAAAACTATTGTGTAGGGTTCACCTCTCAAAGCTCTTAATATGTTATATTTAAAAAGGAAACATATTTTAGAGTCTGCAGTTAAAAAAAAGTCAGTGGCATTTGAAAGGAAAGGAAAGGGCAAAAAACTCAAGACACAGAGGAGAGCTTGGAACTAATTCCATTTGTAAAGTGGCAATGTGTACAGTAGTTTGCAGTTTGAAACTGTCATCCAGTGTATACTATTAGGCTAATGAACTGGAATGCTCAGGTAATGCGTGAATATTAAAATATGGAATTATATTTGGTAGGAAAATGGTCAAATATTTAAGACAAAAATCATCTGTATATTATTGCTATATTTGCTGATACCTGTTAACAATAAGTGATGTAATATATGTAGCATTAAATACAGAGAAAAAACATACACAAAAGAATGTACAGGAAAATACATTTTATTGAGTAAACTTATTACATTTCATTTTTACTGTAGCAATATATTTGTAGGAACAATATGTAAGGGCTTTAAATACAAGATGTCCATTTTGCAAGTTATTAGTATTCCCTTCAAATTCAATTGTAGCCAGTTTTATTTCTGCTGAGATCTTATTTTAAAATATATTATATATATATATAAATATATATCAATTTTCAGAGATGGATATTTTCAAAACGTTTGAGAGCCTGAGGGATTTTGGGAAGCATTAACACAGTGGTTCAGAATCCATAACACATGGTAGTAAATGCATTTTAAAAACAATGCTACATGGACCTTCAATTGAAATAGCTAATCAGATAGTTTGATATCTATACATGTTACAGGCAATGTTTTATATACTCTTTATCAGTAAATCAAAAGGTTGCTGCTCACTTAGTATCTACAAAATGAAATAGTTAACTTTTTCTTTAGAAAAGGGGACTTTTTAAAAACTAATGCTTCATTGTCTACCATTTAGTCCTGTCTAAACTTGATGAGCTAATCTGATTGGAGCTTACTAAAGAGGATGTGTAATCTTCTGGTATTATGTGTAGATATGTGTATAGAAAAACAAAATAAAATACAACTCTTTAACTTCGGTATTTGTTTATCTTGTTATTTTTGGCGTTTAATCTAGTGTGTTCATTAAGGGCATTTTACCTTCCTAATTCTCCATTTTGCTACCTTTTGGTCTGAATTTTGCACATTAGATGTGAATATTACTTAACTAGTCTGCTTTTTTTTTTTTTTTTTGCTATGCAATGACTGCATTATATCATCTCTTAGTCTCTGTGAATAGTATACTGTACGTATAAACCTGATTGCACAGTTTAACAAAGACAAGGTATTCTCTATGTAGCTTTTTTACAATGCTTTGCTAAACCATGTAATAATAGTAAGTCTTCCTTGAAAATAATGATATACACTCTTATAGAGGACAGTTTCTGTTTACTCCTGGGATAATTAAAAAAAAAAAAGATGACATTGAATGTTTATTGCACTTCAGTGCAGTGATGTGGCAATAAAACCTAAATCTATAATAGAGGTTGTTTATGGCCGACGCATGTAATGCTTTACAGAGTTTAGCAAAAGCTCGTTATTTTATGTCAAACTGTAATTCTATTATACTAATAAAGTTAAAAAAATATGAATAACAGAAGTGAATGTTTTACTTGGTTTATTTTCTTTTTAAAACATGGCTTCATTCTAAGACCTGCTTGATAAATGACAAGTCAGACTGAAGTCCTTTTTGCCATGTTGTAAGAAATAAGGGAGTTGTTTACTGTGGAATATTTGGAAAGGAATGTGAGAAAAGAAATCCTGCTGTATGGTTTTACATATTGTTTAGAAACATAGTTTATTTTCTCTGATTTCTAACTCACACTACCCTATTTGTAGTTTGAGATGGTTCATGAAATTTACAGAAAAAACAATGAGGTAAAATCCGCAATAAAAATATAAAATCTTACATGAAGAGTAAAGTTTCTCCATAGATGCTTAATCCAAGGCAACCCATTAACAGTGTTATATCAGTGTACTGTACTGAAAAAGGCAATACATTGTAGAATACAACATATGTATTAGTTATTCAATGTATTTCTCATAAGGTTTTTTAAAATAATAATAATAATAATAATAATAAATAATAATAATAATAATAATAATAATAATAATAATAATAATAATAAAAGCTAAACAAAATGATCTCAAATGATTTGGGCTTATAGTACTTCTGGAAACTTCTCAGGCTTATAACTTGTTGATACCCCAAAACAAGGACATCTGTGGCTCTGGGATAGCCACTGAGAATACTGCTGTGTCCTTGTTCAGTCCAGAGGTGATCTTGGTTGATCTGAAAGCTTGGTGGTGGCTATGTTGGCTAAAGATGTTCTGAGTTTAATGGCTTACAACCTCTACTATATCAACATTTTCCGAATAAAAGTAGCACTTAGCAATAGCACTTACATTTATATACCGCTCTATAGCTGGAAGCTCTCTAATGATTTAGCATATTGACCCCAACATTCTGGGTACTCATTTTACCGACCTCGGAAGGATGGAAGGCTGAGTTAACCTTGAGTACATAGTTAAGCAATGAAGGTATGCAAGGAAATTGGTAAATAGGTTCAACAGATAAATGAGACAATTTAAACATTATCATTCTGTTCATGGAAGCCTTCATTTTAAAAGAGCAATATGTAAAAGGACAACAGTCCATCATCAAGAAGCATCTATCAGAGCCCCTCAGCTTTGAAAGATGCTGCCAAGACTTTTTGTGCAAAGTGATCGATAGTTCCAAATGTTCATGATAATAGATGCCTCATCCTTGGGGGACTTTCTGCTTTGCTTCCAGGTCTGCAGCCATCATTGCTCCCTGCAAGTCACTTTTTCTCTTACATACTCACATGCACACTTTTTGTCCTTCCCTGTAACCCCCATTATTTCATGATCAAAAAGCTGAGCTGAAGCACACAGTATAAACACAGTATAACCATAAATATAACCACAACATGGCATGTATTTGCTTTTGGGACTAGAAGTTCAAATATGGTAGGCCTTGCTTTAGCTTATCACATGTGTCTGAATAACTATATATGAATACATTGGTGTGTCTTGGGGAAAGTTACATTTTTCTCAGCTGTTATGAAACTTCAAACCAGTACAATAGAAGAGAATAGGTCAAGATTTCCTCAGGTTTTCAGCAGAAGATTAGCTGGGGAAAGAAGCATCACCTTGTACGTAAACATGACTTAAATAAAAATGTGTCTAGAGCCATAGTGCTGGAGTTAGGAAAGTGAAGTGTATTATCAGCCTGTCAAGCTGTTGCTGTCATGTTACATCGGATTACAAATGATGTCAGATGGAATCTGGAGAGGTTCTATCTCATTGAAATGACAAGATTCCAGAGGGCTGGACTCTGACTCTCTCTCTCTCTCTCTCTCTCCTTAATGTAGGCCCATCTAAACACACAGAATGACTTCATTGAGCTAGATAACCTCATTAGACTGTGAGACTTCTGAAACTGTCCAGAGTGGGTTTTTCATTCATTGTGCAGCTATCTATAGCACAGATTACAACAAAAAGCTGAATTCCTTACTTTTAAAAAAGAAATCTTCAGTAAGACAGACAAAGGGCGCTGATCATTTGATACTGTACTCTGTAAAGAGAATTGGTGTTTTTGTTGCCAGTTGTTGCACATCTAAAGTGATGTGTCAAGAATCATTTCTGCACAGTTGACTTTATCTGATATATGGTTAGTACAAGATTTAGAGTTAAAGGTTAAAATTAATGTTGCTTGCATTAAAACATTAACTAGCAAGGCTGCACCAATGCAAAAAGAGAGCAGTCTGACCAAACTTCTCAACTAATTGCACCAGTACATAGGGGAAGTGGCAATTATTGATGCTCTCTCCTTCCCCAGGAACCTTCTGTGCCACCTGAAAATATGCCCCTGAGAGCTGCACAACCCTCAGGGAAATATTTTTGGGTGGCACTTCCTGAGGGCTTCTTGGGGAAGATGGCTTCCTGGGGAAAGGAAGAGCATCAAAAATGGCTTCTTTCCTACTGCACTGCAGTTAGTTGAGAAGTTCTGTTGGGCGGTTCTCTTGTTCCAATAGAGCATCCTTGCTTTGTTTGTCAGTCAGTATCATTTGGGCACTGTTGACATTAGTGGTGGTTGTCCATAATTAGTGTAGTCCCTGGTCATACTTGCAGGTCCATGTGGGTGTGGGATTTTTAAGTTAAACTATTGGTGTTTAACTGGGGACACTGTTGGCATGAAAGGGGAATTATATAGAATGGTAACTCAGGTTTTGTGGCCTGGGTGTCTGGGAATGGAATCCCTTTGGACATTTGTTCAGTTCTGGGGCTCAGGCAGCCCCCCCCCCCCCCCGCCAATGCCCGCACTCAACACAGTAAACTGTGTGGCTTTATAGAGGCCAAATTTTCATGGGACTATGAATTAGGGATGTGCACAAGCTAGTTTGGCGCCTCTTCTGGGAAGCACTGAACCGGCTCGCTCACCAGCTAGGCTGGGTGTACAGTATGTGCGTGCCAACGCCATGTGGAGGCTGTGTTTCAGGCACGTGCTGCCTTTTGGAGAGCAGGTGCCACTGGAGGAAAAGCAGCAGGGCAGGGATGAGTAGGTAAGGAGCTCCTTACCTGCTTTTTAAGGGAACCACTCCCTGCCCCACCAGTGGCTGCACAAATGGCTCATGCACATCCCTACTGCTAATGGCTTCAGAGCTCCATTGGGGAAGGCAGTCTTTACATCTGAAGCTGCCTCCCCTGAGGGGTTATTAACCACATACTAGTTAGATTATGTCATTGTAGATCTTGTAACTAGTTAATGAAGTGCGGCCTAGGGTCAACCCACTACACATGTCTCATACACGTCTCACCTCTTATTGGGGACTGGGTGCAATAAGTTCTCCTGAAGCTAATGGCTTTGACACACTGCAGTTTTCCAAATGGTTATTTGCCCCAAATATGTCACTGAGCTTAATATTTCTGCCTCCGACTTGGGCCAAAGAAGTTAGACATGGTTATCCACTCCTTACCTTTAATGCAGATGCTCTCTTTGATTTATTTGTTTGAGAAATATATGTGGAAAGACACATGAAAACCATTAGTGTTGTGATAAGAGAGAAAGTACAAGCTTTAGGGACAAGTACTCTCTACTGGAGTCTGCACTTATTAAATTATGGTAAACTTTTAATGAGCTTATTGAAGTTAACTGGATTTTTCCTTTACTTCACTGGTGTCTGTTATGTCAGGTTATAAAAACAAAGCATATTTGAAACAGAAAGAAGAGTTGTATTTTGTGGCCAGTGTTGTGCTTGTGCAAGGAAAGAAAGCACTAGCTGTGCTAAGCATCCACACTTCTAATGCAGTGCTAGCATCAATGTTTCTGAAGCATGCATGCTCGTGTGTGTGTGTGTGTGTGTGTGTGTATTTTAACCAGTCCCCCTTTTTTTCCAGAAGTGTTCCATGCAACCACGAAGAGGGTCCCTGAGGGCTGTGTGACTCTCAGGAATCTATTTTTGGGCCATACAGAGCAAAAATCACACACACACACACACACACACACACACACACAGAGCCAAAACACACACACACAACAAATGACACCCTTCCCACATGAGCACCCATGCTTCAGAATCATGGATACTACTGCTGTATATGTGCTTTCTTTGCTTGTAAAGGTGTGCTAATCAGGATGTCAGCCAATATATTCCCCTTTGTGAGGTAGAGTTGAATGCTTTCTTCTCCATTCACAGGCATCACCATGTGATCTATGACATAGTTTAAGGCAGTTTTACAAGCTAATGATCCCTATCCTTCTCCATACAACGATGACAGAAAGTCCATTTCTTTCAAGGGGTTTCCTCATATTTTAAACATGTAGAAATCTGAGAAATACATTTACCCTCTTTGGATCAATAATAATAATAAAGGTAAGAGGACAGTATCTCACAATTATTTGGATTTTAAAAACAGAGAATAGGGATAAAGTACACTTTTCTAATCACTTGACACAGGGAATACTGTCAATTGTTTCTCTGTGTTTTGTCAACTATTTCTGTCTTGCATTTGGCTGACAGCACAAACCATCTGTTCAGTAGGAGTGCATGTTCAGGCCACTGCTGCATGTAAGGATCTGTGGATGAGAGCCATAATGATATTGATTTTGGTTATATAAATCTAATTGCTACAGTGAAGAAGAAAATATCTACAACCCAGATTACAAGGTAGCAACTACTACAGAGCAAGTGTACTACTCTGGCAATATATTTTTGTTATAGCTGAAAGAGGACTGAAAAGGAGAATCAGGAGAGTCACTTCACTCCAGAATGCATGGAGTTTACTCAAAATCACAGTACTAGAAGCCCAGTTAGAAAGTATACTAAACAAGGTGACAATAAGAGAGTTTGAAGAACATTTAGTTAAACACATCAAGGGGAATAACAAAAGCTTCTTTAATACATCAAAAGTAAGAAACCTGCCAGGGAGGCAGTTGGACCGTTAGACAATGAGGGAGTGAAAGGGATTATTAAGGAGGATATGGAGGTTGCAGAGAAGCTAAATAAGTTCTTTGCATCTTTCTTCATGGCAGACAATACTGATCATGTACCTGTTCCTGAACTAGGCTTTTTGCAGATGGAAGCTAAAGAACTGAGTCAGATAGAAGTGATAAGAGATGATGTTCTAAACTGGAAAAATTATAAACTAGCAAATCGCCTGGGCCAGATGGCATCCATCCAAGAACTCAAATGTGAAATTCCTGACCGTCTTGCTAAAATATATAACTGATCCCTACAATCAGGCTCTGTACTAGAGAACTGAAAAGTAGCCAATGTAACACCAATTTTTAAAAAAGGGATCCAGGGGCGATCTGGGAAATTACAGGCTAGTTAGCTTAACGTCTGCTTGGCCAATCATCCATTCTCTGCTGTGTCATTACTGCCTTGCAAGTTCTCAGCAGCCCCATGGTGAAGCGTTATGGCTCTGCACTGCTGTGTGTCATGTCAGTCACTATGAGTTAGTGATTAGATGCTGGATTTGGGCAGAGCTAGCATCATCAAGTACATCAGCATCATCAAGTACCTGCTGAGGCCCATACTCCAGAGGAAGGCCCACTGCTGGGCCCTGGGGCCTCTCCGCCATCCGCATTCTTGATCCAGCAAGGAAGCATCCTTTGCAGCATCAGTTACACATTAGGGATCTGGAGAACCAAGTTCGTCTTTCTTTCTCCTCCTTCACTCCCAACTATATTGGTGTATGTTTTTCAATAGAATGGTGTTGAAAATATCTGATTGGCCATTAAATATGTGCATATGTGTATCTGTAGTAGTGTAGTGTGTGTGCATTTCTGTGTATTGGAACAAAACTTTAACTAAAATATATTGCCAACAAAATAACCTTCTGTTATTGTTAAGCTGTTTCCATTTTTAATTTGTGAAGCCTTACAAAATTGGTAATGATCATATTTAATATAGCAGGGAAAGAGAAATTTCCTTTAAAACAATAAGAATAAGAAAATGCCAATTAGAAATACACTATTTAAAAAGGAAGAATCATTAAAAAGTGTTATGTATAAATCAAGAATTGAGAAAACTCTAGAGAAAAGAGGTTCAGGCAATATTTCTGTATCAACCAAGACAGCCTATTTATAAATGTAGTGTGCTTAATGGCAAAAATAGTAAGACAACAGGCTGTTTTACTACCAACTCTTAATGGGAATTACACAAAGGATGGATCTCAGGAGGCCGTAAGCAGCGATAAAGGTAAATATTGGCTCTAAAGAATGTCAGAGGAGCTATTATCTCTATGTATCCCAAACTTGCAATGGGTGTTATTAACTATTACTTTGTTTTATTATTGCCATTATTCTATTAAGCCAAGAAAGTTTGCTTGATAGATAAGGTGAATTTATGACCTCTGAAGTGCAGGCTCAACACAAATAGGAAATGGTAATTCATTTTGTTTCAGAGCATAATTGGAGTATATTATTCAGTGAAAAGGACTTCTAGGTCAAAGCCATTGAGAATATTGGACATTAAAAGTCAATATATATGATAAAGCAAAAAGCCGTTCTGTGCCTCCTCTTGGAAATAATACAATTACTGTTCAGAATGTAGTAATGACATAATTAATATTTACTATTGAGGTGTGTGTGTGTTTAATTTAAATTTTTTAATCAGGAGACATATATTAGGATGGGCTCTCATTGCATTGTGACCTCTGCCTGCACACTAGAAACAACATTTTGGGAAACTAATAGATATGTAGCTCTCCTGTTAAGAACTGCATACATGACTCTGCAATCACAAAAAATAAAATAAGTAAAAACTTTCAAACAACCTGACTTGTATACCCAAATAAAGCTCAAATCAAGGACTATTAAAGTGCTTTTAATTATTATTTTTAAAAGTAGCAAGATGTATGGTGGCTAGCTACCTGGCTGTACAGAATGGGCCCTTTGCAACAGGGGCACCAAAACTGTGGAATTCCTATTCTAGATAGAGTTTCTCACATCACCTTTCTTGGAACTTAGGCAGTTATCTTCCAAAAATACATGGGGTTTTGCTGCCAATGTTCTATTTCTGCTGTCGGTCTCTGTTTCTCTTCTTATTGGCTTTTGTTGATTGTGTTCTTACCACATACTGCTATTATATATATTTCATAAGTCACCTTGTGGATACACCGATTGAAAGGCAGAGCAGCAATAGATAGATAGATAGATAGATAGATAGATAGATAGATAGATAGATAGATATGAGACCTGCTGAAACAGAATGAATGAATGAATGAATGAATGAATTTTAATCACTACTTTATGGGCTTTTAGAGACCTGCATGATGATACACAGTACATGTACGGCAAAGTTAAATTCTTTTATCCAAGAAAATGGCAAATACCATTGTCATTAACAATATCAGCTCCAGCATTTCTCCAGCAGCAAAGATGGAAATGAAGTCCACATTACCTTGGTTAGAGTTTATTAATTACCTTAGTTAGAGTTTAGCCACATTTCCATTCCTGGGAAAGAGAGCAATACAACAAATGGATTAACTGCAAAGCTATTTTGTAGAGGGCAACAAGATAGCAAATAGTGAATGTACAGCTGAGCTGACTTGATCTTTGGCTATTTAAAGGACAAATAGGATGTGACAAGGGAGAACATTGGGTATATGAATTGGACTTCCCAGGGTCAGACTGGTCCCAAAGGGCTTGGGACTATGCCAGACTGAAGCAAAATATTATTAGAGCTGGATGGGTAACTCCTCTCTGTGTAGGTGGACATGTAAGTCAATTAAAAGGTGTCTGAGATAACAGATGCCACCTTCAGCCTTGGAACATTCAGAACATTTGATTATATAGGTGATGTACTTCAGTGTCAAGTGCCAATTAAAAACAGTGGCCCACATGTTCCACAGTGTAATGTGAGCAATGCGGATCTGCCCATACTGCTGTGGGCTCCTAACGATGAGCCAGCAGTGCTGTGCTTTTGCACAAGTGTACCAATACTTCAAGTAGCACACCTGGACTCTGGAAGCGCAACTTAGGTTGGAAACACATTGCTGAAGCGCTTTGCTGTGAGACTGCAGCAGTGTGGGTGGATCCACACCACCACATTATGTTGCAGAACCCGCAATCGTGTTTGAGGCACAGTAGCAGAGGCTTTGTACCTCTGTCACAACTCATCAAAACAGTACCTCCTGTGTGCCCTTGGAGACATTAGAATAAAGAATGTAGCAATCGACTTAGGAATGTGGACTGCTTGTAGATCTGTGTGTGGGCCCAAGATTAGGGACTGACAGAATTGCCCAGTTTATAGAGTTTTAGTAGAGAACAACATAACATCATTTCATTTTATCGAGAGATCAGAGTTGAAATCCAAATGGCAGAGATGCCAGGGGAGAGAGTAAAGGGGGCAAACTGCCTCAGAGTCACTACGGAGGGGTCCCAGTTTATTATTACTATTGCTCTTGGCTGCCAGCATTTGGTCATGCAGGAGGAGGGCCCCAAGACTTTGTTTTAACCTGGACTACTATTCTGCAGCCCTGCCAAAAAGCAAAACTGTCAAGGCAGAAACAGCTAAAATTAACATGCTGTTAAATTTGCATTAAATGCTTCCAGGGGGGCGGGATCTATGAGTGAATCTCTCCATAATTAAGAAGAAACTACAATAATTCAAGCAAAAGCAAAGTATTCAGTTTTCTAAGCTAAGGGCATATTTAAAAGGGGGGGATAGATTTGAGGCCTGGATAAGCTCTTATCAGTCACAAAGTGGGCAATGCGGATTGTTGCATGTGATTAACACAATGTGATCATTGAGCACACAATAGATGTTCCAATCAGAAGAGCTTTTACCCCTGGACTTCTGGGCCAAAGTCTAGGGCCTCCAAAGCCCCTGGGGCCCCCCGAATCCTCTTTAGTCTGTCCTGGGTGCTGTGCTCGCCTGACGGAACATGATGATGCTTAATTTGTAGGGGTACGGGCCTCCAAAGGCCTTTAGGTCCACACTCCAAAATCACCTAGGTGCACCTCTGGTAAGCCAATAGGCTTACTATGGAAATCTGCCTTTTAGAAGCAGGATTGTCATCTTGGGTCCCAAGCTTTCCCAGATATCAGTCTTTACAAACCAATGGTCATGATCCAGGTTCCATGTCCTTTCCACACAGAGGAGGAGAGTCTAGAGGACAGGAAGCCAGGAGTCAAAATATGGCTAGGGCTGGAAGGACAATGTTGAAAAAGAAAGGGCTGATTAGTGCATTGAATTTCCTCCTTCTCTCCTGCCTACAGCTTAGCAGAGAAGAATTATGAGAAGGTGAGCTGGGGTGACGTCAGGGCAACACTAATAAACTAACAGGGTGAGGAGCTTCTCACTAAGGGAGCTATTTATCCTGGAGCCAACTCTGGGTGATTATGAGGAGGTGGAGTAAGTAAGAATTTGATACACTTGAAATCCCTACCCTGATTTTTCCAGCTTTCTCCTTTCATTCCTAGCCATTGCTCCACTTTCTGATCCACCTGCATTGGCTCCAATAGCCCTCTTCTACACAGGGAGGGGAAATCTGTATAGACACTCCAATTTTCAATAGACACTATTTTTAAAAAAGACAAAACAGGTGCTAATTTATACAATTCCATACCTTCTGATATAAGATCCCTACTGGATCAGAACAAGATCTACTGTATCCCCCCTTTTTTTAAAAAAGCAGCATTACATTAGTTACCTTCAGATCCTGTGGAAGAGACTGATTTTTGAATCAAATTACATATTTTTGTTAGGTGATCAGACATTTCACATTTGAGTTCTTTAAGAATTCTTGGGCTGGGTACCGCCTCCAGCTGGTGATGTAATGTTTAATATTTAAATGTCTGTGTTCCATAATTTTTAATTTGAGTGTAGATACATATGTTTTGTTTGATGAAGCTGACTAACATAGTTTGGGAAGTTAGAATATGACATCTCAAATTTTAATGTGGAATGATGCTCTGCCTTTATTGTATCAACATTAAGATGATTTGATTCATTTATCCAAATATTTCAAAGAAGAGCATTGTTCATTTTTCTTCACATGTATTTTCAGTTGCTATCATGGACATAATTTTCCCCCCTTCTCAGCAGAAGCAAACTCTGAATACAAAAATTCATCCCACTTTCATCACTGCCAAGAGGTGACCGTTGCTGTGAAATTAAGCCTTTAGAGTCAAATTCTGAAGAGGAGGAATTCTGATAAAGCTGTGGGATAGAGTAGTATTGGTATTTTTTATGTGGGATGGGAGTAGGAACCCCAATGACAGTCAATTTTAAGCAAGAGTTAGAAAAATTCATGGAGGATAGGTCTTTTAATGATAGTCCATGATAATGATGATGATATGATAGTCCATGATAATGATGGTGATTATTATCCATGATAGTCAGTAGAGCCACCATGTACAATGTCAGTATAATTCTGAATATCAGATGCTGGTGACAAATCAGCAAGTGGGGGGCAGGAACATTGCCTTCATACCTTGCTTGTAAGATTCCAGAGAAATCTAGTCATTATTGTAAACAGAGCAACAGTTCAGATGGCATCTTAGTGTAATGCTGCAGAGGTCTTCTTGCAATTGACCCTTGAGGAGAGTCAGATATGGATAAGCAAATAAAATCCCTGAGTCAAGATCAAGGACCAGGTTCAAGTGTCTTGTGATTGCTTCTCTTCTGTTGTTGTTTCATTGTTGTTATGCTTCTCAACAAACATTTTCTCAAAGCTTCTCATTCCATCCTGAAGATGTAAGAGTCATCACTTTAGGAACATAGCAGCATAGGAAGCTGCCATATACTGAGTCAGACCATTGGTCTGTCTAGCTCAGTATTGTCTACACAGACTGGCAGCGGCTTCTCCAAGGTTGCAGGCAGGAATCTCTCTCAGCCCTGTCTTGGAGATGCCAGGGAGGGAACTTGGAACCTTCTGCTCTTCCCAGAGCGGCTCCATCCCCTGAGGGGAATATCTTGCAGTGCTCACATATCAAGTCTCCCATTCATATGCAACCAGGGCAGACCCTGCTTAGTTATGGGGGAAGTCATGCTTGCTACCACAAGACCAGCTCCCTTTGTCCAGCAAAGCAGGACGGAGCAGGAGCAGGAGTCCCAGCTGAGCCAAGTGACATCAGAAGGAAATAGAAAGGGAAACAATGCCTCCAATCTGCTGTCTTGTTCTCCAGCCACCTCCTCCCCTCCTTTTGCTGCTTGGTTTCTTGAGCAAAATTAAGCAGAATGAAGACTGGTGAGGTGTGACCAAAGCATACAGCAGAGAAGGGCTGGAAAGATGGAAACACTGCCCTAATCAATCTCCTCCCTTCCAAAGCCATCCCTAGATTTTAAGCAGCTGGATCTATCTCAGTGTCACCATTGCCAAATGCTATTATAGTCAGTGTCAGGAGACAGGCAGGGAACACAGCTGAAATGACAGATTGTTTTGTGCCATGAGGGACTTGAGGACTGAAAACTGCAACGGGTTTGGGCAAAGAGCGACTGGCCTGAGGCAGCCTGTGTCAGGATTAGGAAGCTGCAGTCCTGGGACAGCCGTGCCCCAGAGGTTTGACTTGTAAAGACTGTGTGGACCTAAATGCCAACAAATATTTGGCCACAGCTGATCTATGAAGAGGAACTGATGACAAACATAAAAATGGATAGACAAATCTCTTCTGTCCCTTTACCCTCGGCCAGCTGTTTTTCTCTGCTCTCTGTGGCCATTTGCTTTCACAAAATATTAACCGCAAACAGGAAAACAGGTTCAGTTCTCCCATCCTCACAGATCCTCTGGTAAAGGATGGGACATTCTTCTGCAGTTTCTCCATGACTTTGACATTGGTTTAAGGATATGGCGAGAATTATTTGGGAGGCGGGGAGGCAAAGCTGGGAAACGGGGAAGGTGAGCTTGGCATCTGCCGAGGGTACAGCTGGTAGAGGGGCACAAAGACTGACCATTTTAACTCTTAAGTGTGAAACTTTATGAAGATGTTTTGAATATCAGAAAATTACACCCTCTGTGGCATATATTTTGTGATGCTACAAGTCGCAGGCATTAAAATGAAGGCACAAAGCCTTTCAGTGGACAATACTGTGGGGATATTTGTCAATTTACAGTGTGGGAGAGGGAGGGGTTACCCAAACCATTGCAGAAGGCAGATGGACGTAGCTACAATGTAAAACAAGAAAACCGCTCACCTTTCAACAGTAATTCACTAATCCTACCATCTGAAGTAAATGCACTATCCCTGCTTCTTAAGAAAGCTATAAATATGTTGCTTATGACAGGAAAGAATAGCAGGATGCTTTTATGTATAGGGCTGGTGTTCACATGATTACTCACAATTAAGGAAGTCAGGAACCAGAAGTTCCCAGGGAGTACATGATCCCAGAGGGCATGCTGTCTAAAATAGCCAACCTTCTGTGCTGGTTCCCTCCATCTAACATCTGCCCAAGATTCTCCACTCAACTAATGGTGACAAGTTGGGTGGAGAATCTTGGTTGGAAGCTGGCTTGGGAACCAATTTTGATAGGTAAAATTGTGTACTTCATACTCTCATTGGAGATGTAATTTTAAAACGTTGCCTAGGGCACACAGATGGCCAGTACACTCCAGGCAGTAATGTACTGGAGGGATGAGGTATCAATATTTTAAATAAATAAATAAATAAATAAATAAATAAATAAGTGTGTGTTTGTGTGCATGCACGCATGTGTGTGTAAGAGTGTATCTGAAAGGGTGGAGAGGGGTTGCAGGTTCTTGCATTTGTAATGTCTCCTGAATCCCTGTGGCTTGTCATCTGTGTACCTACACCAAATTTACTCAAGGATGGTCCATAACTTGCATTTCAAAGTAGGAGAGAAATTTCTAGGGGTGTGCAATTCAGATTTTCGGTGATTCGGTTCGGGACCCGAACCGAATCACCCCTGTTCTGTTTTGTGCCCAAAAATGGGCCACCCGAATCACCCTTGATTCGGTTCAGATTTGGATTTAACCCGAATCTGAATCCGAATTGATTTGGGGGAAAGGGCCCAGGGGCAAAATTTTGGGGTGGGGTGGTAGTGCCCAATGGGTGGAAGCTACCACCCCAATTTTAGGGGGATTGGGCTAAGGGCTGATTTTTGGTGAATATTTGAAGTTTTAGTGACTTTGGGGCAGTTAGGGGGCATAGCATGGGATCTGGGCAAAAAGAGTGGGGTTGGGTGGTAGTGCCTAATGGGTTCAGGCTACCACCCCAATTTCAGGGGGATTGGGCAAAGGGCTGATTTTTGGGGAATTTCTGAAGTTTTCATGTCTTTGGGGCAGTTTGGGGCAGTTTGGGGCATAAAGTGGGGCCTGGGGCAGAAGAGTGGGGTGGGGTGGTATTTCCTAGTGGGTGGAGGCTACCACCCCATTTTAAGGGGGATAGGACAAAGGGGAGATTTTTTGGGAATTTTTGAAGTTTTTGTATCTTTGGGGCAGTTTGGGGGCAGAAAGTGTATCTGCCCCAAAACGGTGGGGTAGAGTGGTAGGGCCTAATGGGTGGAGGCTAACATCCCAATTTCAGGGGGATTGGGCAGAGGGCTGATTTTTTGGGAATTTTTGAAATTTTGGTGTCTTTGGGGCAGATTGAGGGCAGAAAGTGAATCTGCCCCAAAAGAGTGGGGTGGGCTGGTAGATAGTGCCTAATGGGTGGAGGCTACCACCCGTCCCCAATTTCAGAGTGATTGGCCAGAGGGCTGGATTTTGTTGATTTTCTGAGGTTTTTCTTCATAAAGTGCAGTGTGGTAGATTGATTCATTCAATATTCATAGTAAGTGAGAGTGTGAAAAAAGTGAAAGTGGGGTCATGAGAGTTCTTTACTTGAAAAAAATCTCATTTGCTATCATTGAATGAGAATTCACACCTCAGAAGTTTTTCTGAAGGGATGTTATTCCCTTATTTTCTGATTTTTTTGCACATTCCTAGAAATTTCCCCATTACATGCACATGCATCATCTAAGCTATCTCTTATGCATTTTCACTTGGGAGTATATGTCATTACACTTAGTGGGACTTACTGCTCAGTAAGCATCTACAGGATCAGGCTGCATCTCTCTGATCACGTGGTAACTCAACACTTGATAACTATCAAGTCATCAAGTGTTGACTTGAGCCAGAACTGGATGTGATATGATCATGGAGAAGATCTGCTGCCCAGGGGCAGAAGTATCAGTGTTCAGACACATTCAAAGAACATAAGTTGGCTGCCCCCTGGGGTCACTGAAGACCCCTCCCCACGTCATCCCCCTCTGCTGCTGCTGCCCCCTTTTACTGACCATGTCCCTGCCTCCTCCTCCCCCCTCCTCAGTCCTGCCCCTGCCATATGTTCTTTTGGAGTAAAAACAAACAGTCTGCCAGCATACCCAGTGTGTGATTCAAAAGCCAGCCAGAAATGGCAGCAGGTACATCAGGGCACAAGCACATCCACCACCATTTGCAGCTGGCTCTTGAATGGTGGACTGTTTGTCTCTGTAAGAGCTGGCAGCAGGGGCAGAACTGAGAAGGAAAAGGCAGCAAAGGTTTTATGGGTCCTGCTATGGCTGCCACCACCCCAAAATAGAGGGTAACCCCTGCTAACTTGGCAAAGATGCACCTTTTAATGTGGCAATTCTCTTTATTTAGCAGGGGGGAAGTAACTGGCCCTATCCACCCTCAGCACAGTACCTCCAGTGACTGTTGCTGGTGTCTATCTTGTGTTTCTTTTTAGATTGTGAGGCCTTTGGGGACAGGGATCCATCTTATTTATTTATTATTTCTCTGTGTAAACCGCCCTGAGTCATTTTTGGAAAGGAGGTATAGAAATCGAATAAATAAATTAGTAAGTAAGTAAGTAAACAAATAAACCAATTATCGTGGTGTCTAATGGCACCAAATTTTTTTTGAGAGCGTGGGCATATTCATTATCAAACATAGCCAGCTAATTACTGTCAATCTTTAACAGTTCCTAAATATCAAACAGAGCATTTGTTCTGGCTTGTTTTGATGCCCTGCCTTCAGCTGTAGTAGATGGATGATACTGGAATATTCCATACTCTGAACATTGCTGCTCATGTGGAGTTAAGGATGTAGAGAGCATTGGCTATGTTCTATTATACTGCAATTTTAACAGAGATTTGTGGACTGCTTTAATTTCCCCTTTAATAAAGACCTTAATGAGCAGTAGTGATGAAGCATATATTTTATTTTAATTGTCAGACTGCCAGTTCAACATTTCATAAACACAGACAGGTTTTGTTCAGCTGCTATCCGCATTTAAAAACAAGTTTGGACTAATGTTTCCAAATAATTTGGGAACACCATTATTACAGCTGAAACAGTAATGTTATTTGTCATGTGTACTTGTATTCTTATACAAATAGGCAGTAAACAAATATTACTAAAACGCCATAAATCTCTAGTTCTTTCTCCTCCAAACGAAACCAGATTGAAGTAATATTATCCCTGGAACTACTCACTGCTTGGGGAAGTAGGGAGCATACAACAGTACAGAAGAAATATGTTCCCTGTTCAAGTGGGCTTAAAATCTAAATAGGCCTGTGTCAGGTTAGCAATAGTGGCTTGTTAAAAACGACTGGCCCCATTCACATGTAACAGGGAACTGGAGTTAAAGGAGCCTGAAGTTGACTTTCCTGTACATCCAAATTTGTAAAATTCTGGTCCTGTCAGAAAACTCATGTGAGATTTTCCTTCCCAAATTCCAATTCGGGCTGTAGTGAGTTTCACTGCCCCTACCTGAGGTTTGCAGCCATCTGCTGTACATCCAAATTCTGAACTGCATGCTGCATAGGATGTAACTGGAGTCAAGGGAGGAAGCTCATCTCTCTCTCCAGATGTGATTGGCTGTCAGAGCTGTCCTTCAGGCCAGAATGAAGCCCGTACAGCCATTCCCCCACCCCTCTGCAGTCAGGTTCCTGTCCATTTCATCTGATTGCAGAGAGGTAAGTCTGTGGGATGGGGTGGGGAGGCCTGGGGGCGGACGGAACCGTGGGTCCATTGGACCATCGGTTCTGCGTTATGTGTGAATGGGGTGACTGAGTCAGATATTGACTAGGATTCTGAAAAAACTATAAGACAATGAGCATAGCACCATCATCAGAAGGAGATTTAAATGTCTATTATACAGATTAGAATGTAAGTGTCATTAACAATAGAAGTAAAAACATATTCCTGGATATCACAGATGATTTTTTTTTAAAGTCTCCACTATATTGTCACTCTGCCAGCAAGAGAAGATGATCTTTTGAATGTGGTTGTGACAAGAAAAAAAGGGCCATGACAGAGAAAAACAATGATTAGGAATAAACTTGGACCACGTGATTATGAATTTTTGGAAGGGAAGTTGGAAACTGCTGCAACTGTAAGGCAGATTTTGGGCCATTGAAGAGATTGTTTAATCACTTGGGTTGGATATGAAATTTATCTACCTAATACAAC
Source organism: Hemicordylus capensis (assembly GCF_027244095.1). Taxonomy (NCBI): domain Eukaryota; kingdom Metazoa; phylum Chordata; class Lepidosauria; order Squamata; family Cordylidae; genus Hemicordylus; species Hemicordylus capensis. The sequence continues at coordinate 375,455,250 of NC_069658.1, read as the reverse complement.
CAGTAGGTGTGATCCCTGATGCACCAGTCTTTATATCAAGCAAATTTCAAAAAGGAAGTCTTGTAGGAAAAGCCTGAATAAATAAGTGGATGTGGTCTAAGTATCATTTCTCAGGGCCCTGAAACCTGTAGCACGGGCCTGCTTCCTGCTCATAAAATACTGTATCTCATCAGTATTGAAAAAACTGGACAAATTATTGGTATCATTTAGCATGTTTAGGTACCCTTGTTTTACATTTCTAACTGCCTGGGTTGTATGTGTAGTCAGATATGGTAGAATAGCATGTATTATATACAAATTACAAATAACCTTTAGATGTGGTTCCCTATCCCTGGGATAGGAACATAGGAAGCTGCCTTCTACTGTCAGACCATTGGTCCATCTAGCTCAGGATTGTCCACTTAGACTGGCAGCAGCTTTTCCAAGGTTGCAGACAGGACTCTCTCTCAGTCCTATCTTGGAGATGCCAGGGAGGGAACTTGGAACTTGCTCCATGCAAGCAAACATGCAGGTGCTCTTCCTAAAGCATCACCATCTCCAAAGGGGAATATTTTACAGTGTGCTCACACAAGTAGTCTCCTACTCACATGTAAACTAGGGTGGACCCTGCTTAGCAAAGGAGACAATTCATGCTTGCTACCACAAGACAAGCTCTCCTCTAGACAATACGTCTGTCTGGTCTCTCTGGATGAAATTTATTATTTATTTATTTCATTTCTATACTGCCCCATCCAAAGGCACTGGGCGGTGTACAAGTAGAAAACAAAGGCAAACACCATTAAAAACAATCTACTTAAAACCATGTAAAAACAAATTTAAAACAATTCAGAATCATTTAAAACCAATTTAAAAACTTAAGAACAATTTTAAAACTGTGGAAGGCAAACATGTAAGTCTTTAGGTCTCTCTTCAAAGCCAGCAATGTGTCCAAACTACGAATATCTATCAGGAGTGCATTCCACAGACCAGGAGCAGCTAAAGAGAAGGCTCAGTTCTGAGTTGCCACAAGATGGAAGTTCTCAGTGTATGATGGGGATCATACAAAATAAGGCACTCTCTAAGATAACCTGGACCTGGCTAGCCACCACTCTCTCAGTCACGTTGCCCAACCAAGGGGGACTGGAGAGCGGCCTATAACTGTCCATCACTGAGGGATCTAGGGAAGGCTTCTTAAGAAGTGGTCTAATAATTGCCTCCTTCAAACAAGGAGGCATCCTACCCTCCCTCAGTGACGAGTTAATAATATTAACTAGGCCATCTCCAACAATTTTTTTCCTGCTAGATAGAAGCAGCCAAATCGGGCAAGGATCCAGAGAGAGCAAGTAGTAGGCTGCATCGCCCCAAGCAGGTTGTCCACGTCCTCAGGCATCACAGTTTGAAACTGATGCCATCTCATACTGCAAGAGGTTGCTGGCCACCAGATTCTTAACAGACTCTGCAGAAGCAGTGGAGTCCAAGTCAGCCCAAATACAGGAGATTTTGTCTGCAAAGAACCCCTTAAAAGCATTAAAGCAGAATATAGTCTCTGGAGACTGGTTCAAACTGGAAGGAGCCTGAATTAAACTCCTCACAACCTGGGTCAACCCTGCTGAATGCAAACCTGCAGAAGTGATGTACGCAGACCAGAATTAGTTTTTTGTTGCATGCACTGCCTCGACATAAACCTTTAAATGTGCTCTATGCTGTGTCCTGTAGCATTTGAGCTGAGTTCTCCTCCACTTGCATTCCAGTCCTCTACCTTGCTTCTTCAGACCCTACAACTCCTCTGTATACCAAGGGGCCACTTCTAAAGCAGATTGAGCACATACATCTAATCCTCACCTGGTGTACCATCCCTCCACATCCCATAGAGATAAAGGGAAATGTGGTTGCATAAAGATCCTTTGGCATGATCTATAGGTTCTCCCCCACTCCCATGGTAACTACCGTAATGGGCTTGCAGTCCATTCTGAGCCACCCTGGATTTCTGGGCCAGGTAAAATGTCTTTTTCCTTGCCGCATACTTAGGCCCTGAGAGGATGAATAAGAATTGGGAAGACCAGTCCTGAGTTCTGCTTCAGTGGCAGTGGTGGAAGAGATTTGTGTCTTTGGGCACCTACAGAGGCATTGTATGCATAGTGTGTGTGAGTCAGTGTCATGTGGCTACAGTCAGAGAGGCAAAGAGGCTCATTCCTTTAAACTACACTTACTTTCCATTGCATTTTAAAGAGGTGTGCTTCAGCCTGGAAGTGAGTCCCCCCACAAGTAAAAGTAGGCATGGGGAGGGGGCAGGGGTGTAGCGACCATACATCAAGGAGGACCATTGTCCCCAGGCCCTCAGGGTCTGGGGGATCCCCAAGGATCCCCCTTGCCCTCAGTCATGGTGCCCCCATGCCCCCTCCCACACTTATCTGACAAGCAAAGCACTCGCCAGCTGGGAGCATGAGGCACGCCCCTCTCCTGTCCAGCCAGCATTTCAATGCAACACTAGCTGGAGATGGATGTACCCTCTCCCAGGGATTGGCTCCACCCCCTATGTCTGACATCAGACACAAGGGGGCAGGGCCAGTGCTGAGATCAGGGCCATCAGCCCTGGCAGAGTTTCATTTCCCCTGCCAGCGGTTGATGGAATAGCTGGTGTTGATGGGGTAGAGCTCCCTTTCTGCAATTCCATTGACTGCTGACATAGGAAATGAAACTCTGCCAGGACTATAGCCCTGTCCTCAGCATTGGCCCCACCCCTTGTGTCTGATGTCAGACGCAAGGGGCCATGGCTTTGGGCACATGTGCACTTTGTGCACATGTTCAATAAACTAGGGGGCAAGGGTGCCCCCAGTCAGAATTTGCCCCTCCAAAGCTCCCTATGCCCCTGGGAGGGGGAGCTTAACTCTTTCTTCTTGCACTGCTTTCATGCCCCCAAATCACCCTGCTCAAGCTATTTGCTCCTGGAGTAGCTGTTTGCTACATACAGCCACTTCAGGGGCAAATAGCAACTTTTGTGGGGAGCAATCTTTCGAGGAAAACAGTGCTGAGGAAAACCTTACTCTCTGTCCACTGCAGTCTTGTTCTGAAATTGAACCAGGCCCCTGGCAGCTGTTTTCATTTGAAGAGGCCTTTCTGGCAGGGGTGTAGCCACCATGGAGATGGGATGGGGGTGCAAGTGCCTGGAGACTGAACAGATGACCCTTTTAATGGAGCCTATTTTCATCGCATGGGGCATCCAGTGCAGCAGTTGCATCTGCTCAGTGATGTCTTCAGGCCATGTCAGCTGAGGAACAGCTCTTTGAGTCAGCTGCAGAGAGCACAGTGAAGTCAGGGAGTAGGGGCCAATCTTTAAAATCTTGCCTCAGGTCCTCATCCAACCTAGCTAACCATGGCTTTCTGGATTTAAGCATATTTCTCAAAAAACAATTTAGAAGTTTGAACTTCATAAGATTTTGTAAGATTTGGGCTTAATTTTACTCATCTGGGTATTGATGGTGATGACAACAAACAACAACAACAACAACAACAACTAATAATAATAATAATAATAAGTAGTAGTAGTAGTAGTAGTAGTAGTAGTAGTAGTATATTCTACTTTTCCAAATTGCTCATTGTAGTTTTTCAGTACATTAACTTAGTAACAATACTGTAGTAAGTTACTCCAGTATTAGTCTGTCCATATTATAGATGGGGAGCTCAGGCTGAGAGGACAGTAGCTTGCCTAAGAATAACGCCCTGGCTGGGCTGGGTTGAATGTTGCCTTTTTCTTTCAGAATTCTATGCTTTACCATGTTTGTCTCATTTATCCTCACAGCAGCTCTGTGAAATAGGTGGCTGTTATTTCCACTGCACAAATGGTTAAACAGGAATTGATTCCTAAGCGTGAAGAACTGGCCAAAGCCTTGCAGCTAAATACTCCACATATTGTTGCTATATTAGCAACTGTAACACACACTGATCACACCTGAGCATTATTGTTGAGAGCAGATGTAGTGCCTCCATATTTCACTCCAAGGTATCTGCTGCCATTGAGAAATAGAACTGAAATTGGTACCAGAGTGCAGAGGAAGTTGAGTTGGAATATTACGAGGGGGAGCTATATATATTTTAGACTCCACCATTGCACTGTGTGCGTATGTCATATCCTGAAAAGACAGAGCTGAAACACAGTGCTGTAAATGAAACTAGTGAACAAATGAGACAAGAGCAGTCATTGATGAATGGTTAGTAAAAAGGTTTTTTTCCTTTAATTTCACCCTCAATTACCTGTCCAACATTGTAGTCACACCACCAGATAAACATCTCTGCATTTTTCTTTTCCCCACCTTTTTACAGAAAGACATAGAGAATCAGAAGAGAGATGGAGAACTATTAATTTTGTTTTTTCAGTGCTGTAGTTACTTCCAAATCAAACTGAAAACAGCAGCACCTCAATAAGCTCTGACCTGGAACTTGTAATCAAGAAAGTAATTATTAACACAATATATATTGAATGCTTTTAAATCACAGGGGGGCAATTTAGGTTCATATGTTTTATTATGGATCATGATTAAAAGGTATATAAAATTCCTTCTTGGATAACAGGGATCCACCCACACCCCCTTACTGAGAGTGCAAATTTATTTATTTTATTTATTTAGTATGTATATATATGCGACCCATACAAAAAGTCCCCGGGCGTTTCACAATATAAAACCAATTAAAACATTAACAGAATTAAAACAATTTAAAATACAATAAAAACTCTAAAACTGAAGCTTTAAAACTATAAACTAAAAAGCCTGACAAAACAGGTACGTTATTAGGTCCTTCGTAAAACTATTCAGAGAAGGGGAAACTCTATTTCATTAGGAAGCATGTATCAGAGTTCCGGGGCAACTCCAGAAAGGCCCAGTTTTGAGTGGCCACCAACTGAGCAGTGGCAACCACAACTGCACCTTCCCAGATGATCTTAACAGGCAGTGGGGTTGATGAAGAAGAAGGCGCTCTCTTAAATACCTCAGACCCAAGCCATTTAGGGCTTTATAGGTAATAACCAGCACTTTGTATTTTGCCTGGAAACCTATTGGCAGCCAATGTCATTATTTTAAAATGAGTGTAATATGATTTCTTCGGGCAACCCTGGAGACCAACCTGGCTGCTTTATTCTGTACTAACTGCAGTTTCCAAACTACATACAAAGGCAACCCAACCTAGAGTGCATTGCAGTAGACAAGCCTGGATGTTACCAACATATGCCCCACTGTTTTAAGGTTGTTCATCTCCAGAAATGGACGTAGCTGGCAAATCAGCCAAAGCTGATAAAAAACACTCCTGGCCACTGCCTCAGCCTGAGAAATCAGGAAGAGGTTTGGGTCCAGAAGTACTCCCAGACTACGTACCTGCTTGTTCCGGGGGAGTGCAGTCCCATCCAGAACAGGCAGATCTAAACCACTTCTTAAGTCTTGACCTCCCACAATGAGTACCTCCGTCTTGCTTGGATTCAGCCTCAGTTTGTTCTCCCTCATCCAGCCCATTACTGCCTCCAGGCAGGCATTTAGGGAAGTTAAGCCATTTCCTGATGAAGTTGACATGGAGAAATAGATTTGGGTGTCATCAGCTTACTGATAACACCTTGCACCGAATCCCCTAATGATATCTCCCAGCAGTTTCATATAGATGTTAAAAAGCATTCGAGACAGTATGGAGCCTTGCGGGACTCCTCACCAGAGCTCTTGTTTTGAAGAGCAACAGTCTCCAAGTGATACCATCTGGAACTTACCCAAAAGGTAGGAGTGAAACCACTGCAGAGCCATGCTTCCCACTCCCAGCTCCTTCAGGCGCCTCTGAAGGATACCATGGTCAATGATACTGAAAGCCACCAAGAGATCTAAAAGGATCAACTGAGTCACACTCCTCCTGTCAATTCCTAATTGGAGATCATCCAACATGCCAACCAAGGCCACCACAATCCAATAGCCTGCCCAGAAGCCAGTTTGAAATTGATATTCCACTTCCTCCTAGACAACCTGGAGCTGAGCCACCCATCCCCTCTCAATCATCTTGCCCAACCATGGGAGGTTGGAGACAGGCCAATAATAGCCCAGTTCTGAGGGATCCAATGGATGCCTCTTCAAGGGTGTCTAATAATTGCCTCCTTGAGACAAGGAGGCATTCTGCCCTCCCTCAGAGAAGCATTAATGATTTTAGCAAGGTCCTCTCCAATAACCCACTACTAGATTGTATAAGCCATGTTGGGCAAGGGTCAAGAAAACAGGTGGACGGGTGCACTGTCCCAAGTATCTTGTCCACATCCTCAGGAGTCACAAACTGAAATGGATCCAATTTAGCCACACAAGAGGAGCTGCTGGACACCTCCCCAATAGACTCTGTGGTAACTGTAGAGTCTAGTTCAGCTCAAATAAGAGAGGTTTTATCTGTAAAAAACTCATTAAAATGTCAAAACAGGTAACTGATGAATCTAAATACTCATTCAGGGGAGAAGGGGCATATACTAACCCCCTCACAACCCTAAACAACTCCTCTGGATGTGGTCTTGCAGAAGCAATGTGGACAGGAAAGAATTGTTTCTTTGCTGCACGTATTGCCAGAGCATAGATCTTCAAGTGCATTCTGTGTTGTACTCTGTCAGATTTGAGATTAGTCTTTCTCCATTTGTGCTCAATCTGTCTACCTTGCCACTTCAGCCACAGTAGCTCTTCTGTATACCAGGGGGCAAATTTAGAGGTGGGTTGGTGAGGACGCTTAGGAGCGATCATGTCTATTACTCTAGTGAGTTCATTATTCCAAAGTCTGAACCAGGGCAAAAACAGAATCACTGGCAGAACCAACCATAAACCTTCTAAGGATTCTTGGAATCTTACGGGATCCAATAGCCCTTTTGGGTGGACCATCCTAATAGAGCCTTCACCCCTATGGAGGAGGGTTGAGGCTGTGAGTCCAAACTTAACCAGATGGTGGTCCATCCATGACAATGGGGAAATCACAGGAGTCCCCACCCATGGAACACCTTCCTGATCAGAGCAAAAAACCCAATTGAGAGAGTGACCAGCAATGTGCGTTGGTCCTGAGACTACCTGGGATAGGCCTATTGTTGTCATGGCTGCTATGAACTCCTGAGGTTCCAAATTGGTTCCAAAGTGAACATTAAAGTCCCCCAGAACTGCTAGTCTGGGAGACTCCAACACCAGCTCTGCAACCAAGTCAGCCAGCTCAGTTAGGGACTCTGTTGGGCAGCAGGGCAAATGGTACACCAACAGAAGTCCCAGTCTATCCTTGGTCTCCTGATGTAGGCACACACATTCAATATAGACCAATTTCCTGACAGGAACCCTGGTAAGGGAGATGTTAGTCTTATGTACCACAGCCATTCCTCCCCGCCCGACAGACAGACATAAATAGAAATGCTGTTTCTGAAGAAATGACACAAATAAGCTCAGTCTTGCACCCTAGATGTAATACATAATACATAATGTTGGGATTTTTCCATAGACATTGTCTCAGAATTTATCTATGTACTGGCTTGTGGGAGGAGTCACAGTGTTTGTCTGCACCTCACTTCCTGGCTTAAATTCAAATGGAGAGGTTCTCCCTCTCTCTGCATAAGAGACTGTTAGTCTGTTTATTGTTTTCTTAGCCTACGTTTAGTTAGTAATAAATATCAAACTCTTGTTCGCAATTAAAGTAAGCTTCCTGGTGTAATCATCAGCTGTGGTGGCGCAGCGGGGAAGCAGCATTCCTTGGGAGCAAGAGGCTGTTAGTTTGAATCCCTACCAGTGTGCTTCCCAGACTGGTGCCTTGTAAAATATATATTTGTAGTCATCTATATCGGGCAGCAGCGATATAGGAAGGTGCTGGAGGTGGATGCTCATTTCAGTGACAACGACAAACAAAGGCATCATCTCATACTGCGTGGGAGGAAGGCAATGGTAAACCCCTCCTGTATTCTACCAAGAAAACCACATGGATCTGTGGTCACCAGGAGTCAACACCAACTTGAGGGCACAACCTTTCCTTTCCCCCCTTTTCCTGTGTAATCACTTATGAAAGGTAAGTAATTACTGTGCAACAAGTAAGCCCATATATTGATGCAAGGCAGTCAGCATGTTTTTTCTTAGTTATCACCTGGTGCTTCCTTTGATCAGCAAACTGAGATAGAGTACTGGTTAAAAAGATGAGCTGTGAACCAGGAGGTATCCAGCTCCAGTACTTGCTTCCTGCATGAACTCAGTAGTTGGTCTGGCACGCTACTATCTCTCAGCCTCAGGCCTCTGCAATGTGGGAGTATTTACTTACACTCCAAAGTGCCACACAAAGTGCCACTGACACTTCAAAGTGCCACAATCTTGTGATTGTTACACACATGTGCACATGCATGCATGTGCACGCACACAAACACACACACACAAGTTCAAATATATTTATGGCTTGCTTGCTCACTTTCCAAAATCCCAACTTCCCTTCACCTACCAGGACAATGAAGTGTTGATGAAATTCAAAGCTGTTGGGCATTCCATCCCACAAAATGAGCACTTCAGACCATCCCATTAGCATTAATTATTTTAAATTAAGTGCAGTTTTCAGTGGAGGTTGTGCCTGTCTTCCCTTGGGATACTTTGAGACACTTTCATTGGAAAGATACTGAATACAGTGCCTTCATTCCAGTAGTTCAGAATGCCTTCTGATTCTCCTGCTCCTGACAGTCAGCCTCTTTTCCATCCGTGGTGCCTTGACCCAGACTTATTAGCTCAGAAGTGTGTTGTCTTCCTATTTCACAGATCCAGAATGTGACAGACAGGTCACCAATATTAACTCACTGATTACTTCCTCACTCCCTTCTCTCTCATCCACATGGGAATGAATGACACTGAGCCTATCCACATGACACAAGCTCCCCAGTTTACCCCACACAGCTCATGTTATCTGGAGCACTGGGAACCCCCCAGTCCCAAGTGCTCCAGACTGGCAGAGCCCATTTCCTCTATCCATCTCTTTACTGAGATAGAACAAACTGCCGGTTCATTCTACCTCGGTAGGCAATCATGTGACCCTGGGTAGCAGGGTTCCCAAATGGTCTGCTGCCAACTTAGGCAGTGAGCTGGGGGGAAGGAGCAACTGCGTGGAGCAGAATGTCTGCCATAATGAGAGAAGCCATTTCACTGCTCAGCAGAGCTTTCCCCCCCTCCCGCTGGCACTCTGCCACTTGCTGCCGCATGAACATGTGGGTGTGCAAGTGGCAATGTTGTACAATATGGCTTGTTCTATCTAGCAGAGAGGCTGTTGTAGATGGCCTGGTGGAAATCATAAATGCTTCTCTGAGGGAGGGCAGGATGCCTCCTTGTCTTAAGGAGGCAATAATTAGACCTCTTCTAAAGAAGCCTGCATTATATCCCTCAGAGTTGAGCAATTCTAGGCCTGTTTCCAACCTCCCATGGCTGGGCAAGGTAATTGAGAGGGTGATGGCCTCTCAGCTCCAGGTGGTCTTGGAGGAAACTGATAATCTAGACCCATTTCAAACTGGTTTTTGGGCAGGCTATGGGGTGGAGACTGCCTTGGTCGGCCTGATGGATGAGCTCCAATTGAGAACTGACAGAGGAAGTGTGACTCTGTTGGTCCTTTTGGATCTCTTGGCAGCTTTCGATACTATCGACCATAGTATCCTTCTGAAACATCTGAGGGTGTTGTGGGTGGGAGGCACTGTGTTACAGTGGTTCCACTCCTACCTCTCGGATAGATTCCAGATGGTGTCGATTGATGACTGTTGCTCTTCAAAATCTGAGCTTAAGTATGGTGTCTCTCAAGGCTCTGTACTTTCGCCAATGATTCTTAACATCTACATGAAACCGCTGGGAGAGATCGTCAGGGGATTTGGAGCTGGGTGTTACCAGTATGCTGATGACACCCAGATCTTCTTCTCCATGTCAACTTCTTCAGGAGCTGGCATATCCTCCCTAAATGCTTGCCTGGAAGCAGTAATGGGCTGGATGAGGGAGAATATACTGAAGCTGAATCCAGATAAGACGGAGGTACGTATTGTGTGGGGTCAGAACTCTAGAGATGATTTTGATCTCCCTGTTCTAGATGGGGTCACACTTCCCCAAAAGAAACAGGTTCACAGTCTGGGAGGACTTCTGGATCCAGACCTCTCCCTGGTTTCTCAGGTTGAGGTGGTGGCCAGGGGTTCTTTCTATCAGCTCTGGCTGATACACCAGCTGTGCCTGTTTCTCAAGATCAATGATCTCATCTGTTACATCTGGTACATCTGGTACATCTGTTGGTAACCTCCAGACTTGACTTCTGCAATGTGCTCTACGTGGGGCTGCCTTTGTACGTAGTCCGGAAACTTCAGTTGGTTCAGAATGCAGCAGCCAGGTTGGTCTCTGGGTCATCGCGGAGAAACCACATTACTCCTATACTGATGGAGCTACACTGGCTGCCAATACGTTACCGGACAAAATACAAAGAGCTAGTTATAACTTATAAAGCCCTAAACAGCTTAGACCCTAGGTATTTAAGAAAGCGTCTTCTTCACTATGAGCTCCACTGCCCATTGAGGTCATCTGAGGAGGTTCCTCTCCAGTTACCGCCAACTTGTATGGTGGCTACACAGAGACGGGCCTTCTCAGTCGCTGCCCCAAGATTCTGGAATCTGCTCCCTGATGAGATACAATCCTCCCCACCTCTGGCAATTTTCAAAAAACACTTGAAAACCCATCTTTTCACTCAAGATTTCTCAGCTTCCTAACTTTTTAGGTTTTAATTTCTGGTTTATTTTTAAATTGGTGAATTGTTTTTAGTTTTTGTATATATTTTAAACTTGTTTTCTGCTATTATTAACCGCCCAGAGACAAAAGTTTGGGGCAGTGTACAAATTTGATAAACTAAACTAAACTAAACTAAACTAAACTAAACTAAACTAAACTAAACTAAACTAAACTAAACTAAACTAAAACAAACAAATGTTCTGTAGAACATCCTGCTTGTCTGTGGGGTGGAGGCAGGTAGGAGCCTGCATCCCCGCCTGCCCTCCCCACTGGCAGGGTAAGTGGTTGTAAGAATGGCCTTACGGACTGACATGCCCCTCAGCTTTATGAGTGCAGAGAAAGATCATTGTCCTCCTAAGGAGCCCCCTAAAATGAGTTCAGGCTTTACTTTGCAATCCAGCACATGGGGAGGGTGAGAAGAAAGCAACTGTTGCTTCTCTCGGCTCATTACAAAAGCCCTTTCTGAATCCAGGAATATGTCTGTGTGAGCTGCGCAGTGATCTTTTGTGGGGAGGAAAGGGAAAATTGCTTCCCTCACACTCCCCACACACAGCATTGTGAAGCAAGCCTCTCATTTGATTAGTTTAGAGGCTCCATGTGTGGACAGAGCTCTTGGTCTGCCCATAAGTGGTAAGGCTGTGGGGTATGTCAGTCACTGACAGAAACAGCTATGAACATATCACATCTAACTTAAGCCCTATTCAGATATTATGCTGTGTGAGTGTACAGATGTCTGTACACTCATACATGTTTTTGTACGAATGACTGTACCTGTGCTCATTTTAAAAGTGAACCTGGATACAGCCCATTCACACATTATGTTCCACACTCGGACAATGAGTGTACATAAGAACATAAGAATATAAGAACAGCCTTGCTGGATCAGGCCCAAGGCCCAGCTAATCTAGCATCCTGTTTCACACAGTGGCCCACTGGAGGCACAGAATTCCACAAGTTGATTATGTGTTATGTGAAAAAGTACTTCCATTTTTTCGTCCTAAATTTCCTGGCAATCAATTTCGTGGGATGACCCCTGGTTCTAGTGTTATGGGAGAGGGAGAAGAATTTGTACAATGTACACAATTTGTACAGTGTACAGCATACACAGATACAGATCTGTTCACAGGTACACATGTTTCCAGGACAAGCACATTCTCTTTCTATCTCTCTGAACCGCTTTGGACAATGGACACTTCCTATTTGTACCATGCATTTTTCATTCTATCCCCATCCAAAGCAAGCATGCTTTGTGTGAGTTGATGAATTAAGGTTTCAGCCAGCCAGGCCAGTAGCCTAGATCCATCTCACTAGAGTAGTGGGAAGGAAATCTACACTTGTCCCATGTGGAGAGCAGCTTAGCTTGTCTCCAGGACAAAGGGAGAGTCTCTGATACCAAAGGTTGGCCCTAAGAAATCAGACGTTTTTAAACTGTTACAATACCCCTCCATAATTAAATTCCAATCAGATCTTCTTGGGAAGGGTTCAGTTTGGTGTCTTTTCCAGTTTAAGTAATTCCAGTCTCCAGAACCCATCCACAATGGTCTCCAGTAGTTTAAACCCCTGTAATTCTGCTCTAATCATCCATTCTGGCATTGATGGCCCCCAGGTAACCCAAGGACAGCCATCTCCACTGATTGTACTTCCTAGAAAGCAACACTTCCCCTTCATTTGCATGGTTTCACCTTGGAATAACTTAGTAGCTCTCAGTTTTTAAGAATAAAGCATTTTCTCCCCAATCCTTCCTAGTTTGTGTAATTATGTTTCTTTCTTTGGCTCTGCTTCATCTACATAGCCTAGATTTGTCCCCTAACCAGGGTCTCTCTCTCTCTCTGACATACGTAGCTTTTATTTCCCTTTGTCTCTGGTTGCTTCCTTTCCCCTCAATAGTCTCTTCTCTTCTAGGACTGTGGAATGCACTTCCTGCTGAGATTAGAGCTGCTCCATCCCTGATGGCTTTTAGGGAACAATGGAAGACACATCTCTTCAGCCAAGTTCTTTAGTTGTCGTTTTAGTTGAAGTTTCTTAGATGAACATTATTGATTGTTTTAACTTCAAATGTTATATATGTTTTAAATGTGTTAAATTTTTGGTTTGGTTTGTCATTTTAAACCATCTAGAGACTTTGGTAGTGGGCGGTATATGAATGTGTTAAAAATAATTAATTAATCAATTAATTAATTACTCATGGGAGATTAAAGTGAACAACGGGAAATGCCAATAAGTGCAGCAACCAGGAAGGTGCAACACTGATGACTTAACATGATCACACATTGTAAAAGATATATAAAATGTTAGCTGTACCAGCCCTAGCATGGAATGCCACCACAAAGAAATGTTTTACCATTCTCCCCATTGTGCTCTCCTACATGGTATGATGGTGATGGAGGAGATAACCACTGGTAAATTAGGCCCAAAACTTTGTATGCATTGCAATTTTCTGAGTCATTTTCAGTGTCTGGGGGATTCATGTGTTGGGGGATTTCTTTAATCAATCTCTTTTTTCTTCCCTGTAAAGTTAATCTCTCTGTAGAGACCCTTTCGTTGTTTAAAAAATGTGCTTTATGTGCAACCTGAATCCCCCTGATAACGAAAATGCTCTAGTGCCTGCTATAAATAGATTGAAGTGATCCCCATTCACTTGTTGCTTTGCTCTAGCAGATAAACCTTTCATGATGGTGGGATTATCAGAAAGGGTCTGCAAAGCTCTGCTGAACCGCTATTGTTCCAGCCTTAGCCAGTGAACGCTAAACCACAATCGTAACACTTAACTGATAATAAATTGAGGCTCTATCCAGAAGGGATTTTCCCTCTTATTTCTATTTCTGGAAGCTATTTATCTATTGATGTTAACCCCATTGACAAAGAACCTGATAAATAATCCAGTAACTTCTTCACTCGTTTCCAATTATGACTTTAAGATCAAACGTCAGAAGTCAAGGTTGTTTCTGAGGCAGTTTTACAAAGCTGTAATGCTTACAGGTTTGTTAGATTTTTTTAAAAATGTGTTAATTCAAAATTATATTTCAGCCACTAATTCAGTGAGGCAGGGCTGGAACTCAAGGAACCTCTGCACACTACAACTGTTCCTGTTTGATGTCTTTGGAGGGAGGGGACAGAGAGGCCTCTCTGGTGATGACTCCTCCATGACTCCCCTGGAATACTTATGGGTGTTGAAAGGTTGGCAGGGAGCACTGGAAGGGAGGGTCAGGACATTTACTGAACCTTATACTGGCTTGGAAAATGAACTATCATCTTCACAAATCTTTTTTTTTTAAGGAGCTGAATTGTATCCTGCCTAATACAAAGGGAGAAGCAGAATGTTCACTCCTGGCTGCTAAAGGACTGTGTGGAACTAGGTTGCCTGGGAATAAAAATATGCCCCATATAATGTTAATGTATATTACCTGCAATAGCATGAGGAAATGTAAACTTGCCTGGTTGCCACTGGCAACCTGGCATTTTCTGGAGCTAGGACCCTGGCAGCATCAGCTCTCAGCTGCAATGTGCATAGTGACCACTGGGGGCTTTTAGGGTCATGGATAAAGATGATGGATGACTCCCCTCTTTTTCTTCCAGTGCTAGTCTCCATTTTGTCTCTCCAGAGATGACTGTTTGTTTTAGTTTCTCCGCCCTTTCAGCCTAAAGCTCAGCTTTCCTATCCTTTTGTGACTTCGAAATAAATCCTTGTAGCTCTTCAGTACTAAAGAACTGTTTCAAGTCTTCTTGCTTTGCTGCTTTCTCACCAAATAGGTTTTGTTCTGCTATTTGGGGACTGAACTGTCATTCTTTCTCTACAGCATTTGCATCCATGCAAGTAGTGGTGGCAACATTTTCCTCTCTAATGTTTGTCTTTCTTGCCACTTTTGAAGGCAACAATGGATTCAACAGTCTTTCAACTGGATCAAGAATAGATCCTGGGTAATTTCCTGCTTGATTCTAGACTACAAAAAGATGGCAACCAACAGGAGCAAGCTATCTGGGACACGATTTCCACTTCAAATGATGCTGAATCTATCTCTTCCCACAGAGAAGCTATGTCACTGCCATTACCATCACCCAAACAGATGAGTGAAATCTTTTGTGATAGATTTTCGTTCTGATATTTGGGCTTGATAACAAAGCTGAGATAAGACTGCCCACAGTATTAATCAGTATTAATCAGCTGGTGGTATATTTATTTATTTGTTAAATATTAAAAAGCTTGTTTGTTTCTCATGCCACACAATTCCTATGCTCCAAAAATCTCTCACACAGTGTGGATCTGTAATATATAACTGTTCATAACACTGAATGAATGAATACCTTTATTGAAGTCTTTGAGAAGCCAACTGTTGATAACATTTTTATTAGAGTGGTATGCATAAAAATATTACCCTCTGTTCCACAAGACAGCTACATTCTTGACCAGTTCTTGACACAGAATTATGGGAGTGGGTGGTTATGAAATGCACTACAAAAATAATGTTGAAAATGTTTATCTCTAGCATTAATACATCAGTGGAGCTTTTACACATGTAGGACAGGTCTAGAGTTGGTGAATAGCTCATTTCTGTCCCTCCACTTATCTGTCACACTGCCAGTCTGCCACCCAGTGGAACTCTTTCTTACACATATTTTTTTTAAAATTAACTTTGTGTGTAATCAAATGGTTATCATTGGGTGACTTGGGGAAGAGAGAGCCCTGAAACTGACATTAAAATATTCACCTTTAAGTAGACTCAAGCCCTTGAGACATAATAGCCTTTGGGGAAGTAGGACATTGCTCTTGAATTCCTAAAATTAGCAATGCAATGAGTGCTGTCAATCATCAGATTTCCCATATACAGAGAATAGAAATGCTCTGTGGAGAACTGCAGGATCATTGTAGCTATCCTTAGATGGAGACAGAATGTCTATTCTGTGAGGCTCAGAGGAGCTAGAGATGTATGTTTTATGAAACAGAGGTTCATTTCTGTTTCCCAGAAAATATTCTCTTGGTTATTTCCCAGGAATAAGCATTATTTCCAAGATTGGTAGAACAAAAGGGAGCTAGTCTGAAAGTGTGTGAAACCTATTAATGAAATGGGGGTCTTTTTGGAGGGGAAAAGGTAAGAGTTCTAGGACAAGAAGTGGCTGAGGTCCTCCGACCATCAGACATGCTGGTACATAAGAACATAAGAACAGCCCTGCTGGATCAGGCCCAAGGCCCATCAAGTCCAGCAATGCATCCCGTTTCTGACAGTGGCCCACCAGATGCCACTGGAAGCCACAGGCAGGAGTTGAGGGCGTGCCCTCTCTCCTGCTGTTACTCCCCCGCAACTGGTACCCAGAGGCAACCCACCCCCGAGGCTGGAGGTGGCCTTCTGCCCTCTGACTAGTTGCCATCAATAGACCTCTCCTCCATGAGGTTATCCAAACCCCTCTTAAAGCCATCCAGGTTGTTGGCTGTCACCACATCTCGTGGCAGAGAATTCCACAAGTTGATTATGCGTTGTGTGAAAAAGTACTTCCGTTTGTTGGTCCTAGATTTCCCGGCAATAAATTTCATGGGATGACCCCTTGTTCTAGTGTTGTGGGAGAGGGAGAAGAATTTCTCTCTATTCACTTTCTCCACACCATGCATGATTTTATAGACCTCTATCATGTCTCCCAGCAGTCGGCTTTTTTCTAAACTAAATAGCCCCAGGTGTTGTAGCCTAGCCTCATAAGAAAGGTGCTCTAGGCCCTTGATCATCTTGGTTGCCCTCTTCTGCACCTTTTCCAGTTCTACAATGTCCTTTTTAAGATGTGGTGACGAGAATTGTATGCAGTACTCCAGGTGTGGACGCACCATACTTTTGTATAAGGGCATTATAATATTAGCAGTTTTATTTTCAACCCCCTTCCTAATGATCCCTAGCATGGAATTGACCTTTTTTACAGCAGCCGCACATTGAGTTGACACCTTCAACGAGCTGTCCACCACGACCCCAAGATCCCTCTTCTGGTCATTCACCGACAGCTCAGATCCCATCAGCCTATACTTGAAGTTGGGGTTTTTTGTCCCAATGTGCATCACTTTACACTTGCCAACACTGAACCGCATTTACCACTTTGTCGCCCACTCACCCTGTTTGGAGAGATCTTTTTGGAGCTCTTCACAATCAGTTATGGATTTCACTATCCAAAAGAGTTTGGTATCAATTGCAAATTTGGCCACCTCGCTGCTTACCCTTGCTTCTAGAATATATATGAATAAATTAAAAAGCACCAGTCCCTGTACAGATCCCTGGGGTACCCCACTTCTTACTTCCCTCCATTGCGAAAACTCTCCATTTATATCTACCCTCTGTTTCCTGTCTTTCAACCAGTTAGCAATCCACACATGTGCTTGTCTCCTTATCCCATGACTGCTAAGTTTCCTCACAAGTCTTTGATGAGGAACTTTGTCAAAAGCTTTTTGGAAGTCCAGGTATACTATGTCAACTGGATCACCTTGATCCACACACTTGTTGACAATCTCAAAGAACTCCAAAAGTTTGTTGAGGCAAGATTTACCTTTGCGGAACCCATGCTGGTTCACTCCCAGCAGGGCCTGTTCTTCTATGTGCTTTACAATTTTATCCTTGAGGATGCTTTCCATCAATTTTCCTGGAACGGATGTTAAGCTAACTGGCCTGTAATTTCCCAGATCACCCCTGGATCCCTTCTTGAAAATCGGTGTTACATTTGCTACTCTCCAGTCCTCTGGTACAGAACCTGATTTCAGGGAAAAGTTATATATTTTAGCAAGGAGGTCAACAATTTTACATTTGAGTTCTTTGAGGACTCTTGGATGGATGTCATCTGGCCCTGGCGATTTGTAAGTTTTCAGTTTTTCCAGACAGTTTAGAACATCATCTCTCGTTACTTCTATCTGACTCAGTTATTTAGCCACCATCCCCGAAAAGCCTGGTTCAGGAACAGGTATATGCTGAGTATCCTCTGCCGTGAAGACGGATGCAAAGAACTCATTTAGCTTCTCTGCAACCTCCATATCCTCCTTAATAATTCTTTTCACTCCCTCATTGTCTAATGGTCCAACTGCCTCCGAAGCAGGTTTCCTGCTTCTGATGTATTTAAAGAAGTTTTTGTTATTCCCCTTGATGTTTTTAGCTAAATGTTCCTCAAACTCTCTGTTCGCCTCCCTTATTGTTGCCTTGCATTTCTTTTTCCAGAGTTTGTGTTCCTTTCTGTTCTCCGCATTTGGACAGGCCTTCCAATTTTGGAAGGAAGTCTTCTTCCCTTTTATGGCTTCCTTGACATTACCTGTTAGCCATCCTGGTATCTTCCTGGACTTAGTGGTACCTTTCCTCTTTTTCGGTATACAATCTAACTGGGCTTCTAGTACTGTGGTTTTGAGTAAACTCCATGCACTCAGGAGCAAAGTGACTCTCCTGATTTTCCCTTTCAGCTTCCTTTTCACCATAATCCTCATTTTTGAGAAGTTTCCTCTTCTGAAATTCAAAATGTCTGTGTTAGACTTCCTTGGTGATTCTCTCCTGACATGTATGCTGAATTTGATGATACTATGGTCACTGTTCCCTAAAGGGTTGATGACACTGACATCCCACACCAGATCCTGGGTGCCACTCAGAATTAAGTCCAAGGTTGCCTTCTCTCTGGCCGGTTCCAACACCAACTGTTCTAGGGCACAGTCATTTAGCGTATCTAGAAATTTGACCTCTTTGTCATGACCTCTGTGAATTTACCCAGTCCATGTGTGGGTAATTGAAGTCACCCATGATTACAGCCCTACCTCTCCTTGACGCCTCCCTGATTTCCTGCTGCAACTCCCAGTCACTATCAGCATTTTGATCAGGAGGGCGATAGCACGTCCCCAGTAGCATGTTCCCTTTCAGGCCTTGTATTGTCACCCACAGGGTTTCTGTGGAGGACTCCATTCCACCCAGGTTTTCTAGCTTGTTAGATTCTATGCCTTCTTTAACATTCAGTGCTACTCCACCTCCAAGGCGCCCCTCTCTGTCCTTTCTATAGAGTTTATATCCAGAGATAACATGTCCCACTGGTTCTCACTGTTCCACCATGTTTCTGTTATGCCCACTATATCTATTTCTGCGTTAGCCACCAAGCACTCCAGCTCACCCATTTTGGCTCGGAGGCTTCTGGCATTGGCATATAAGCACCTATAAGCTGAATCAATCACCTGATGTATGCTATCTTTCTTTTGACTCTTTGACCAGCTGGCACAGTCTCCCGTCTGCTCTTTATGCGGCACTGCTCTGTCCCCTTCTGTTTTATCTGAATCCTTTGCATCCTCACACTTTAAAGGATGGTTTTTGCCGAGCAGGATACTGCCCAGCTCCCATTGGCTGTTACCCAGGCATCATTTTAAAAGCTGCTCTGCAACCTTTTTGATTTTACGTATCACCTTTTAAAAATGTATGTATCACCTTTTACATATGTATGTAAAAGGTACGTATCTTTTACATATGGTACGTACGTATGGTACGTACGTTTTACATGTGTAAAAGGTACGTATGTAAAAGGTACGTATGTAAAATGTACGTAAAGCAAGTTTTGGTGGTATCACTGAGGTCTGTATTAGTCACAAGACACAGCTTCAGGCATGCAACTCTAATGACAAAGGGAGATGGTGAGAATGAAGAACTTTGAAAAAGTAAATAGCAAAGGGCAGAGGAAAGGCTTAAAAATTAGTCTCCAGTATCCGGGCTGTCTTCCATAATGACAGACACTTGAGAGGTATGATTGAAGTGTATTGAATACATGACTGAAACTATACATTAATCATTTCTTAGGAGTCTTGCCTGTAATATATTTGTGATGATCAGCTGGGTCTATTTTCTGTTTTACTAGGAATTTTCCTTTTATGACTGCTGAGCTTGCCCAGTTAAATCTTCACTGCCACCATCTTGACTTCTTTTGAGGAGAAAAACCCAAGTTTACATGCAGACTCGCCTTGGCTACCATGCGTCTGTTATTTATTTTTTGTAGCTTTCTGCCCTTGCTACAGCTTAAAAGGTAACCATTTTGGTAGAGTGGTATGATTTTAGATTTTTACAAACCAGGTTTTACAAACCAGAACTCTACACAAGTTTAAAACAAATAACCAAGTTTTACTATTTTGCTAACAACATAAATGGTTCATCTGATAAATGTATATATGAATATTATTGTCTATAACTTCAAATTTGCTGAAAGCTAACAACTGAAGTCACAAAAGAAAAATAGGGTCACATGTGTACTAAGGACAAAAAACAACAAACCACGTGAGTACAGAAAAATATCTAATTGTGAATTCAAAACTTCCAAAATTAATAACTATGTTTATAAATAATAATGAAATTAGTAATGATACATATATCCAAGATCTAAATCCAAGGATTGTGCCATACACTACCCAAAAGCTCTTATATGGGTATGGGAATAGGTACTACAAAAAAAAGATAACCCCATACATGTTGAGCATGTTGCAAGGGGAAACCGTACAATAAACAATATCCACTAAATGGGTCAAATAGCAAGGAATCTACAATGATAATATGATAATAATGTCCATCCTATTGCATACACAAGGTATTTCCAATATTTCAAATACATATAAATCTCACAAAGAAGATTCCAGGATACAAGTGATGAAGTAAATCCTTATGAGTGAATCCGTGTAAGTCATAGTCCTTGTTGGTGAATCCTTATAAGTCCTTAAAAAACTGTCCGGATAGCAGTGATTTTTGCTGAAGCTTCTTCAAGAAGGACGTATATACTCATAGACCATTCTTTATGGTAATGCTTTGCCTATAGGTAAATGCTAGGTAAAGCAATGAAAGACTTTTTCATAATCTTCCTTAACTTTATAATTCTTCAGAGAAATCCTCTCTTCTCTCAGGTTGCCAAACATCCTCAGCTTTACACAATCACCAGCTCCTTATCAACTATTCTGTATAAACTTCACTGTGCTTCTGTCTTTCATAAACTCTGTCACACCAACTGTCATTCTGTCACCCTCCCTTCCAAACATTCAATTCCAGTATACCAACCCAGTCTGAGAGTTCAAGCTCCTCCTCCTGTTTATATTTATATAACTTTGACATACAATAACAGCATATTACCAGCATATTACCAATTCGAACCAATCCCCGGGGACTTTGGATCACGACCTGGTTAAGGTTGGTTTCACAGCCACAACCCAGCCCTGCAGGGGTGGAGGACCTATTAAGATGGTCCACCTGAGAAGACTGTTGGACCCAGTAGGATTCCAAAAAGCCTTGGAGGGTTTTGATGTTGGTCCTGCCAGCGACTCTGTCAATGCCCTGGTGGGAACCTGGAATAGGGAACTCACCAGGGCAGTATTCATGATCGCTCCTAAGCGTCCCTTCTGATCTGCTTTAAAAGTGGCCCCTTGGTATACAGAGGTCTGAAGCAGCAAGGTAGGTGACTGGAGCGCAAGTGGAGGAGAACTCGGCTTGAATGTGACAGGACACAGCATAGAGCCCTTTTGAAAGTTTATGCGGAGGCGGTGCATGCGGCAAAAAACCAATTCTGGTCTGCGCGCATTGCTTCTGTGGGTTTGCATCTGGCAGAGCTGTCCTGGGTTGTGAGGAGCTTGATTCAGGCTCCTTCCAATTTGAACCAATCCCCGTGGACTTTGTTCAGCTGTGATGCTTTCAATGGGTTCTTTGCAGACAAAATCATCTGTATTTGGGCTGACTTGGACTCCACTGTTTCTGCAGAGTCTATTAAGGTGGTGTACAGCAATCCCTCTTACAGTATTAGATGGAATCAGTTTCAAACTGTGATGCCTGAGGACGTGGACAACCTGCTTGGGGCGATGCAGCCTAGCACTTGCTCTCTGGATCCTTGCCCAACTTGGCTGCTTCTATCTAGCAGGGGAAAATTTGTTGGAGATAGCCTAGTTAACTCATCACTGAGGGAGGGTAGGATGCCTCCTTGTTTGAAGGAGGCAATTATTAGACCACTTCTTAAGAAGCCTTCCCTAGATCCCTCAGTGATGGACAGTTATAGGCCGGTCTCCAAACTCCCATGGTTGGGTAAGGTGATTGAGAGAGTGGTGGCTAACCAGCTCCAGGTGGTTTTGGAGGAAACTGATTATCTAGACCCATTTCAAACTGGCTTTAGAGCGGGCTGTGGGATTGAGTCTGCCTTGGTCAGCCTGATGGATGACCTTTACCGGGGAATTGACAGAGGGAGTGTGACTGAGAGTTGGTTCTTTTGGATCTCTCGGCAGCCTTCAATACCATCAGATATGGTATCCTTCTGGATCGCCTGGGGGAATTGGGGATAGGAGGCACTGCATTGCAGTGGTTCTGCTCCTATCTCTCAGGCAGATTCCAGATGGTGGAGCCTGGTGACAGTTCCTCTTTAAAATGGGAGCTATTATATGGAGTCCCTCAGGGCTCCATTTTGTCACCAATGCTTTTTAATATTTACATGAAACTGCTGGGTGAGGTCATCAGGAGATTTGGTGCTGGGTGTTATCAGTATGCTAATGACACCCAAATCTATTTCTCCTTATCATCTTCGTCTTCATCATCAGGAAATGGCATTCACTCCCTAAATGCCTGCCTACGGGCAGTAATGGGCTGCATGAGGGATAACAAATTGAAACTGAATCCAAGCAAGAAGGAGGTGCTCATTGTGGGAGATCGGAATTTAAGGGATGAGTTATATCTTCCTGTACTGGATGGGGTTACACTGTCCCAGAAGGAACAGGTATGCAGCTTGAGAGTACTCTTGGATCAGGCCTCACCATGGTATCTCAGGTGGAGGCTATGGACAGGAGCGCTTTCTATCAGCTTCGGCTGATTCGACAGCTGCATCCATTCCTTGAAGAGAACGATCTCAAAACAGTGGTGCATCAGCTGGTAACCTCCAGGCTTGACTACTGCAATGCGCTCTACGTGGGGCTGCCTTTGTACGTAGTTTGGAAACTTCAGTTAGTCCAAAACGTGGCAGCCAGATTGGTCTCTGGGGTAACCCAGAGAGACCATATTATGCCTGTCTTAAAACAGCTGCACTGGCTGCCTATATGTTTCTGGGCGAAATACAAAGTGCTGGTTATTACCTTTAAAGCCCTGAGTGGCTTTAAAGAGAGCGCCTTCTTCGGTATGATCCCCATCGCTCATTGAGGTCATCTGGAGAGGTCCGTCTCCAGTTGCCACCAATACGTCTGGTGGCAACTCGGAACCGGGCCTTTTCTGCAGCTGCTCTTGGTCTATGGAATGCACTCCTGGCAGATATCCGCAGTTTAGGCTCGCTGTCGGCCTTTAAGAGAGCCCTAAAAACCTATTTATTTGGCCTGGCCTTCCAAGGCTTATAAAGTGTTGTTGCTTTTAAAAGTATTTTAATTGGTTTTAAATAGTTTTAATCATTTTTGAATTATTTTTATATTGTTTTAGCATTGTTTTAATTGTGGGTTTTATGTCTTTTTTAAAGTTATTTTACACCTCCCAGAGCCTGTGGATGGGGCGGTTTATAAATGTAATAAATAATAATAATAATAAATAATATTAGCCCAACATGGACTATTTCACCAAAGTTGCAGACATGATACACAGTTCTGGTGTTAGAACTTGGTGGCACCACTGCTGCAGACCTGGAAGCAGTAGAACAGGCAAATCTTGGTATTGGTGGGGGTTCTGTTCTGAAGGGGGGGACTGTGGGTGCTGAAACCGTGGATACTGAGGCATTGACTCCATGGGGTTGGGGGGGGGGCAAGGTTACTGGAAGCTGGAAAAGGGGCATGCTCTGCAGGTGAAAGTTGTCCAGGAATGTGCCCCCAAGGCCCAAATTCCCCCCTTTCCCTGTGAAAATCCAGGTGGAGAATGCTTTTTAAAAATGAAATGAGCCACAAAATTGCTCCTCCTGACAAAATGGCAGCCGGAAATAAACTCCGCGGTCACTTGCAGCCCTCTAGGAACCACAGATATGTGTCTTTTAACCCTTTCATATTCGTTGATAATGAAATTGTGTGTCAATTAGACACCCACGAATACATGAAACCGCAGATATAGAACATAACAATGTTTGCCTGTACCACTATATAGAACTGGTGGTGGCACTACCAGTGTCTCCGTATTTATTCCCATTGTTGCTGGTAGTATTACCACCAGTCCTTTATGGTTCTGCTTCTGGATCTGCAGTCATTGCACCAAAAACTCTAATGGAGAAGTTAGAACTGCACATCATGTCAGCCAGCATTCTTATACCTTTGACTACTAAGCAGCAGAACAACATCTAAGCAGCAGAACAACAGATGTTCAATGATGGCAATGTTAGTATGGATTTAAAAGGAATACTTTTCCAGCTACAAGTCCATAAGGCTGTGGAACTCTTAATTTGTTCACATTCAAATTTTCCTTATTGGGCTGGTTCAGGCACTACTGTCTAACTGGCCGCCCAGTCATGTGGGGTGGAATGTGTGTCTGCACATCCCTACCACCATCACATGGTGTGCCATTCATCCTGGTATAATCATGTGGTGGTACAGCAGGAGGCACATCAGGTGGGAGGGGAGACATGCATGCACACACCTCTCTTCCTCCTCACATGGCTGGCTGGACAATATTGTTCAAGCTGGCCTAGTGCGGTGGGAAAACCCGTGCCTGAGCGTTACTATTTTAGACTGCAGATGGGGGCACAGGTGACGGAATGCGCCACTATCCAGAAATGTCCCTCCACACTGCAGACAAGATTTAAGAGAAGGGTGCTAAACCAGCCTTTTCCCTGACATGGCAGTTTCCAAAGTGCAGGGAAGAGTTTTGTGCAGAGGAGCACTCAGTGATGTGAGCAGCATCTGAAGCTCAGAAACAGATTGAGTTTACCACCTCAGAGAGAGAACTAAGGCAAAACTATAGGAAGTTATCATTAAAGGGCAGTGTTTGAGTCTCTGGGCCGATTCTCCATTTTCATAATCATTTTCTCAATATTGAAAATGTCACTGGCAAAAAGTGAAGATGTGTCTACATGCTAACACAAGCACAGCTCTGCTTTTAAGCAGCAGCAGGTTCCTAGAAACAAAAAAGCTTACGTTTCTTTCACATATATATTTAATGAATGCAGTTTGTTGGAGGATTAACCGATGGAATGTTTTGACAGAACTTAATTATTCTTAGTGTGATAAAGTAACAAATTAGAGAAGACTGGGAGGATTAGTAAATAAGGCATTTATTTTCTATAATTAAGACCTAGCTTACAGTTCTAAGAAAAATGGGTTATATTATCTACAGACAGTTGACTACATTTTCCCTCATTGCTCACATGCCCCAGTTTTCTTTTCTGAATTCTAAGAAAAAACAGTTTACAGGGAACAAGTGCCATATAGGCTTTGAATTATTTCAGCTTGAGGAAAAATTGCTACTTTAAATCTTATAAATATTCAAAACATAATAAGTCATGTTTTTCAAAATTACGAGCATCATTGGAATCATAAGATTTTAAACACTAATGGTTTTATTTATTTGATTTTATTTATATTCCGCCCCTCCAAAAATGGCTCAGGGTGGTTAATTTCCTTTACTCCACACACCCCAGAAACCTTATGGGTCCTGATCCAAGCATTCATGTTCTGCAATTGGTTATCCTTACAATGCCATAACACATATCTGTGCAGCTGTGCGCATAACAGAAGAGTGGAACAATT
This sequence comes from Hemicordylus capensis, assembly GCF_027244095.1. NCBI lineage: Eukaryota > Metazoa > Chordata > Lepidosauria > Squamata > Cordylidae > Hemicordylus > Hemicordylus capensis. The sequence goes on along the minus strand of NC_069658.1, from coordinate 375,429,885 downwards.
GGATGCACAGCCTCATTGCTTCTTTGTCTCTCTTGTTACCACAGAGCTCCATCTGTTTCTAGGTCATGTGTTCTGCAAGACTCTAAAGCAATTAGAATGATTGTGAAAATTCCATGCCCTAACATTCTAAGATGAGTTGTGATGGGTGAGGGTAAAGATATCATTCCAACAAAGTGAAACCAGAACTATGGAGGCTCTAACTCTAAGGATTGCTTAACTACATAGCACACCAGTTAAATTTAAGATTTAACCAATTAAATTTAAAATTTAAGAGAGAACCTGCTTCTTTATTAACAGAGGTTTGCACGAACCAGGGTTCATGCTCCAGTTAGAAGCTGAAGCAGTTTGTACTGCAGCCAAACTGGTTCAGCGGTTCGAGTGAGGTGCTGAGGGGGTGGTGGTGAGTGCGACACATCAGGTCCTTACCTGCTCACCCACTGCTCTACTCAGCTTCCTGCTGCGGTGGCAGTCTCTCCAACAGCCCACAAATGGTGCCAGCATGCAAATGGACTCCATTTGTGTGGTCAGTATGATGTTGCTAACCACACAAATGGCATCTGCACATGCGAAGAGGCCATGTGTGTGCTGGTCTATCGAAGAGAGTGTTGCCACAGCAGGAAACTGCATGGAGTGGCGGGTGAGCAGTACTCACTTTTAAAGGTCCTGCTCGCCACTGGCCCCCCACCCCGGTGTATAATTATAATTATAATTATTATTTACACAGAGAGGTGTTATTGCCTGGTTTGTTTTATCCAGACATCGAGTCCTTCCCAAGGACCTGGGATGGCTGAATTTTATTATTTCTTGTTTACACAGTCAGACAGGTGTTATTGACTGGTTTGTTTTATCCAGACATCGAGTCCTTCCCAAGGACCTGGGATGGCTGAATTTTATTGTCAATTGTTATCTTCGCAGAATATAGGCTGTTCCCAGTAAAGCTGCTTTTTGTAATTGGCTGATGGTGATTTCTGTGGCCCCTATGGGGTTGAGGTGCTCTTCAAGGTCTTTTGGAACAGCACCCAGGACGCCAATTACCACTGGGATTATTTTGGTCTTTTTCTGCCACAGCCTTTCAATTTCAATTTGTAGATCTTTGTATTTGGTGATTTTTTCTATTTCCTTTTCTTCTATTCTGCTATCCCCTGGTATTGCTATGTCAATTATTTTGACTTGTCTTTCTTTCTTCTCGACTACAGTTATATCTGGTGTATTGTGTGGCAGATGTTTGTCTGTTTGTAGTCGGAGGTCCCATAATATTTTTACATCTTCATTTTCTACCACTTTTTCAATTTTATGCTCCCACCAATGTTTGGCTACAGGTAGCTTGTATTTTTTGCAGATGTTCCAGTGTATCATCCCTGCTACTTTGTCATGCCTTTGTTTGTAGTCAGTCTGTGCGATCTTTTTACAACAGCTGATTAGGTGGTCCACGGTTTCATCTGCTTCTTTACAAAGGCGGCACTTGCTGTTTGTGGTGGATTTTTCGACTTTTGCTCTTATTGCATTTGTACTTAGTGCCTGTTCTTGTGCAGCCAGTATTAAACCGTCTGTTTCTTTCTTCAAGTTGCCATTCTTAAGCCATTGCCAGGTCTTGGTGATGTCTGATTTTCCACTTATATTGTGCAAATATTGACCATGCAGTGGCTTATTTTTCCATTTTTCTGCTCGGTTCTTGACTTGTTCTTTCTTGTAGGCCTGCTTTGTTTCATTGGTGTTGTATAGTTTCGCGTTCTTGACCATTTGAAGTGCATCTTCTTCACTGTCCTTGATGTATTCTTCAAGGCCTCTTTTCTCTTCCTCTACTATTTGATGGACTTGCAGCATTCCTCTTCCACCTGAGCTGCGAGGGAGGTAGAGCCTATTGACATCACTGCGGGGGTGCAGAGCATGATTGATGGTCATGATTTTCCTGGTCTTACGATCTAGCGTCTCTAGCTCTGCCTGGGTCCAGTCAATTATTCCTGCAGTGTATCTGAAAACAGGTATAGCCCAGGTGTTTATGGCTTGTATGGTGTTCCCGCCATTGAGTTTGGACTTGAGGATTTTTCTAACTCTCCTGATGTATTCACTTCCAATTTTCCTTTTAACTTCAGTGTGTGTGATGTTATCAGCCTGGAGAATGCCCAAGTATTTGTAAGGTTCTTTCTCTTCCAGGTTCTTGATCTTGCTTCCATTGGGCAGTTCTATTCCTTCTGTTTTTGTTATTTTCCCTCTGTTTATTATTAATGCAGCACACTTGTCTAGTCCAAACTCCATTGCTATATCGCTACTGAATATACGGACAGTGTTTAGCAGTGATTCGATTTCTGACTGGGACTTTCCATACAACTTCAGATCGTCCATGTACAGCAGATGCTTGATTTTACTTGATGTTTTAGATGTTTGGTATCCGAAGCCTGTTTTGTTTAGTATTTGTGAAAGTGGGGTCATGGCGATTACAAACAACAGGGGGGATAGTGAGTCCCCTTGGAAAATGCCTCTTCTAGTGCTAACCTGTCCAAGTGCCTCGCCATTGATTGTTAACTGTGTACTCTACATGCTCATTGCTTTTTAAATAAATATCTGAATGTTTTTGCTGACACCAGTTGTTTCTAAACATTTTAGTATCCATGTGTGAGGCAATGAATCAAAGGCTTTCTTGTAGTCAATCCATGCAACACTTAGATTGGTTTTTCTTCTCTTGCAATTTTCTAAAATCATTTTGTCAATCAGCAGCTGGTCTTTTGTGCCTCTGGTGTTCGGGCAATTTCCTTTCTGTTCAACTGGAAGCTGTTTGTTAGTTATGAAGTGTTGCATCACTTCACCTGCATCACTTCATCTTCACTTATTAGTGTTGCATCACTTCATCTTCATCTTCACATTATTATTATTATTATTAGTAGTAGTAGTAGTAGTAGTAGTAGTAGCAGTATTTCACTTCATCTTTTAGCTGGGGCATGGACTTCAGTCCATGCACATCTTTATTCTTGAACTCCATTAATGTCATCAGGGGAGGTCCGGTTGTGGTTGCTACCAATTCACTTGTAGGGATGTGCACGGAACTGGCGGGGGGAGGTTCAGAGATGGGGGGCATACTTTTAAGGGTGGGAGAGGGTGCCCTTACCCCTCCCACTGGATTTCCCCCACCGATGCTTCATTTCAAAAGTGCCCATTGGGGCGGCAGTGTACCTTCCTGCCGCTCCGGTGTCCTCTTTGGCTGGAAGTACCCAGAAGTAGGGGTGTGCATTTCGGGTTTTCGGTGATTCGGCTCAGGACCCGAGCCGAATCACCTTTGTTCTGTTCTGTGTCCGAATTTTGCTGACCCGAATCACCCCCGATTCGTTTCGGATCAGCAAAAAGGACCCTGGAGCCAAAAGAGTGGGGTGGGGTGGTAGTGCCTAATGGGTGTAGGCTACCACCCAAATTTCAGGGGGATGGGACAAAGGGCTGATTTTTTGTGAATTTCTGAAGTTTTTGTGTCTTTGGGGCAGATTGGGGGCAGAAAGTGTATCTGCCCCAAAAGAGTGGGGTGGGGTGGTAGTGCCTAATGGGTGTAGGCTGCCACCCCAATTTCAGGGGGGTGGGACAGAGGGCTGATTTTTTGTGAATTTCTGAGGATTTTCTTGGGTGCAGCAGAGTGATTGATTCATTCATTCATGCAACATATAGTACTCTCAACTCTAGATGACCCTAACACTCTCACTTTTCTCTCACTCTCTCCTTAATTACTATGACGAGTATGGGAATGAATCAATCTAGCACTCTGCTCTGCTGCACCCAAGAAAACCCTCAGAAATTCACAAAAAATCAGCCCTCTGTCCCACCCCCCTGAAATTGGGGTGGCGGCCTACACCCATTAGGCACTACCACCCCACCCCACTCTTTTGGGGCAGATACACTTTCTGCCCCCCCCATCTGCCCAAAGACACAAAAACTTCAAAAAATCACAAAAAATCAGCCCTTTGCCCCATCCCCCTGAAATTTGGGTGGTAGCCTACACCCATTAGGCACTACCACCCCACCCCACCCCACTCTGCTGCCCCATATCCCACTCCAAGTCCAGCAACAGTGCCCTTCCCTGAACCTCACCTCATCCAAACTTTTTTCACCCACTACAGTAAACAGACAGGCACAGCCAGGAGGGAACACGCATAGCATGTGGAGGACGCACGCAAGACAACAACACTCCGCAAGTGGAGCAGCAAGGCTTTGCATGTTGTTGTTGCCCCCTCCTCGCCCACACAGCTTTGAAGAGTAACGGATGATGATGGCAGATAAGAAGAGAATGGCAGCACGCACGTGTCTCTGGACATTTCTTTTCCTGTCTGACTCTTATGCATGAGATCGCCGCATCTATGTATGGGCAAGCACAATCTTCAAATAAAATGCTGTCAATCAACTCGCAAACATGACCCGATCTTCATTTGGAAACATAATGCAATGATGCATCTCCCCACACACATGCACAGGCACAGTGAATTGCACCTGTTCTGTCCTGTACCGGGCCCCACACAGACACACCACTCCACACCACATCACACAACAACACCACACACCACGAAGAGGTCTCTGCATCAAAGCAAGCTAGAATTTTTGCAGGCTTTTTCGGATTGCATCCCAATGCATGCCGCAGATACAGGGCAGAAAGACTGTGCAATCACATGATATGACATTACCACTAGTTCGGAGTCTAGAAGATGCCTTTATTCCCCTGTGTGTGTGCACTGTGCGGGTTTGCTGCTCAAGTCACTCACTCTGCAAGAGGGTTAGGGCTGAAAAGGGCTGTGTCGCCTCAGGTTGCAATGTGTGCTCTCTCTGTCTGCGTGAGACAGACATTTGTGTGAGGGCTGCACCAGCATCAAGCTCATCATTGGCAACACAGCTTTTTGGGGGGAGGGGAGGGGAGGGGGAGTGCATGTGTGTGTGTGTGCCGCTTCAGGCACAGCAGTAGTACTACTCCCATTGTGGCCAGAAAAAGCAGGCAGCAGCAGAGCAGACCATCCCACTCAGCGGCGGCGGCGACAACCTAATAGCTCAGTAGACCAAGGCAAACCACATATTTGGATTTGAACAGAGGAGAGCATGAAGATTAAGAAAGAAGTAAACTAGACATCACCTGACAAGCAAGCCGAAATCAGAAATAATTACATCACATTGAGAAACGCAGCAGACAGACCTTTTTTAGATTTCAGCTTCTATGCAATTGTTCATGGGAGGAAGCAATGATGACAGTTTTAGCAGGCAAGCAGGCTAGCAATTAGCGGCAAGCCCACTCAGTGACAGTGTGTGTGCCCCCCTCACCAGGAGGCACAGGCCCATTGCACAGAGCCACTACTCTCCCCCAGGGATGTCCCTTCCAATCCTGACTGTGCCCCCCCCACACGCACACGCAGCAGCCTGTCTCTGAGGTTGTGGATGGATGGTGCGCTGCCCTACGGCCCAGCCTTCAGCACTGGGCAAGTGGGTGCTCCCAGCATCAGGGGGGGGCCCACCACAGATTTCTTCTGCAGAGACAGCGACTACAGCTCCCATTGTCCCTAGTCTTGATGGTGGCCAGCCATCGGGACAGTGGGAAATGGGAGTTGTAGTCTCTCTCTGCCACATCTGTGGTAACCCCTCCCTCATGCTGGGAGCACTCACCTGGCAGTCCACCATCCCAGGCTGACAGTGCAGCGGTGCCTGTGTATGCATGCGTGTCTGGATGTGCCAGCAGCACGGGGCATGTTTTAGTGGCAGGGTGGGCTTAGAGGGATGGACTGTGACACATCTTCTGGCCGGGATGAACTGCCGTGGCATGGGAGGCGCTGCATGGGGGGGTGACGCGAGTCACTCGCCCTCCACGGCCAGTTTGGGGTAGCCCAGCAGGGGGAGGTTGGCCTTCAAGAAGACGAGCTGCTCGACCAAATCAGCATCCAGGCGTGAGCGCAGAGGAGTCACCACGTCTCCAGCCATGGAGAACAACCTCTCGCTCGAGACGCTGGTTGGCGGGCAAGAGAGAAACCGTACAGCAACGGACGCCAAGTCCGGCCAGACTTTGCGACGCGTTGCCCAAAAGGGGAACAGCTCACTCTCCTCGTCTTCCGTCGCCTCCTCCAGGTACTGCAGAACAGTCTGCTCAGCACGGCTGGGGCGAGGGACAGGCTCCTCCCGTCTCCCCGGCATGAGACTAGCATAGCCCCTGAGCCACTGGGTGGTGGTTCGAGGTCGCACTGGCTGCTCTGCTGGTCCCACTGCCGGAGAAACCACGCCGCTGGACTGGGAAGAAGTGGGGGTGGTGGCAGTGCTGCTGCTGCTGCTGCTGGGGGTGGGATGCGCAGTGCCAGCCTGCGACCAAGACCCCTCCTCCTGGTCGTCTGCTGCACCTATCCCTAGCCTCCTTTCCTCTTCATGCTTCACGTGTTCGACCAGGAGGCCCCTCCACCTGGGCAGCTTGCCAGGAGGCACAGCGCTGCCCTTCATCCTTGGGTCACAAATGCATGCCAGGACATGCCATGCAGATGTGGCCCATGGTGTCTTGAGCCGCTCAACTACCCCAGTCCTCAACCGACCTGCCAGGGCAATCGCAACCCCAGTGGTCAGAGTGGTCTGGATATCACTCATTGCCTTCTCCAGGAGAATAGCAGCGGGCAAAGCCAGGCTCAGCGTGGCGGTCTGAGTACACAAGTCGTTCGTTGCAGAACAGAACGGCTCTAGTACTAAGACCAGCTCGCGGATCACCGGCCAGTCATCATAGAGAGACTTGCACAGATCCAAGCAACCACGCGTCCCCAGGCTGTTGAGTGCTCCCTCTTGCTCATGCATGCGCCGGAGCAAGAGAAAGGTGGAGTTCCACCGGGTAGGAACATCCTGGGGGATTTGGTGTTGGGGCAGGCCCAGCTCGATCTGTCTGGCCTTGAGCTGGCGCCTTGCCTTTTCACTCCGGTGGAAGTGGCCCTCTACCTGGCGGCAACGCTCCACCAGGGCGGCCACGGGAGCAGCAGGATCCTGACCTAAACTACTGGAAGAGCCCCGAACACGCTGGTGCTCCTTGGCCTTCTTCGGCGCCTCCTTGAGGCCAAGCGCACCCTTCACTACGAGGTTCAAGGTGTGCGCAGCGCAAGCGATGTTCACACCATAAACCCGCCTAGCAGCCTTGGTGATGTTGGCTGCGTTGTCCATCACCATGAAGCCCCGGCAGAGGGTTGGCTCCCCGGCCAGCCACGCCCCCACCTGCCACTCCATGACGGCAGCCAACTCATCTGAAGTGTGGTCTGTGTCCATCGCCTCCACATGCAACACTGCCCAAGAAGGCGTGCATGCATGGGAGGAGCTGGATACAGCACCAGCAGCGCCAGATGTCCCCTCACCCCCATGGCCCCACCAATGGGCTGTCAGGGACATGAAGGCAGTGTGCAGCCCACTGCGGCTAGTCCAGATATCCGCAGTGAAATGCACACTGGTGTTTGGCCCAGCTGCACGCAGCTTGGCCAACACGGCCCCCCTGCACGCACGGTACAGGGAGGGGACCACCCTCCTGCTGAAAGTGGTCCTTGAGGGGATCTTGTACTCCGGAGAAAGCAGCTGGAGCAGACGCCGGAAGCCGACATTGTCGACAATGGAGAACAGCTGGTCATCAAGAGTGATCATCTCACCAATGGCCCGAGTCACGAGATGAGGCTTTGGACGATCAGACCGCTTCCCAAGAGATTGCACCCACTGATGATCGGTCAGCTTTTCCTGCCTGTGGGCAGGAGCTGCTGGCCGCTTGCTACTGCTGCCACTACTACTGCTTCTGCTACCAGGTGAGGCACCGGGCCTACTGCCAGTGCCAGCAGAGGTCTCCACACCTGGGTGCCGCCGACGCATGTGCGACCACAGCCCCGAGGTTGTGAAGTGCATAGGGTCCTTGCCTCTGCTGACCAGTGCCTTGCAGTGGGTGCACACAGCATGGGTGGGATCACCAGGGCTAAGCTCAAAGTGATCCCAGACCACACTGCCAGACTCCCCAGCGACACGAGGTCGCTTTGTTGGTGGAACTTTTGCTGGTTCCTTCTCGGGCATACCACCACCAATGCCCTCAGCGCTGGCATGGGAAGGCCCAGGGGCAGGAGAAGATCTTCCCTCCTCCTGAGCCCCCTCAGATGCCAGACTGAGCCCCCCACCAACCCCCATAGTGACCGTTTGGGGGGTCCGCAAGGTGGATCTGGCTGGACTGCCAATCTCCTCCACCAGCACCACCTCCTCAGCTGCCACAGGAAGATCTTCTTCCCTGGCAATCTGGGAGGGCCCCCCCCCCTAAATCCTGCCTGGACGCAGGCCCTGGCATAGGGCCAGGCTGACCCGAGAAGAAGTCAAGCCTGCGCGCCGAAGCAGGGCCGGGGGTGACTTGGGGAGTAGGCCCCTCTTGCCGCCCCCTGCCATGACCAGCTGTAGGGAAGACAAGCCTCCCACTTACTTGCGCCCTCCCTTTTCCTGCTGTCCTCCCAACCATACTTTTTAAAACTTTTTTAAAAATTTCAAAATGTGAAGAAGGGGTAGTTGTCTCAGGGGGCAGCAGGTACTAGAGGGCCAGAAAAACAGTGGATGTGCTGCGGTGCCGGTGACTGCCTCCTTGCTTAGGGCTTGTTGTTGTTGGCACAAATGCTGCTGCTGCAAGATCCCAGTCAGAAGTTGCTTACGCCGTGCAATGAATGTGTATCACACGACACAGTCAGTCAGCCACAGAGGGACTGGAAGACAGTGGGAGTTACTTGATGCGTGATACAACAGAAGCAGGCTGTGCAACAAAAAAATGTAAAAATTAAAAATTAAGATACTAGCTAAGCTGCTGTGCTGTGCACAGGTGCAGGAGGAGTTATTTAAGGCTGGAGCCTTGCGCACACAGTGTGCAGTGCACTTAGTCAGTAGAAGTGAAAGTAAGTTTAGTTATATTATCTTTCTCTGACTGCTGGTCACTTTGAATGGAATAGACTGGAGAATTTATTTGTTGCAAGTAACTTGTGTTGTTGTTACTAATGTATCGAACGCACTCCACCACAGGGGAAAGTTACTCTCTCTGTGGTCTGAAAGTAGCACACAGTTACAAAAATGTTTCAAAAAATTATCTCTGTGTCAATTACACAGGCAAACAAGATGGAAAAGTAACTGTGGGCAGACTAGGCCCTTAAAAAATATTTCTGCAAAATACACAAAAGCAGCAACAGAAATATAAAGTTGCAGCACTACTAGGCCAGGCCACTCTTACAGTCTACTGCTACTCTACAGTTGAACCTCCTCCTAATAGCTAGCTACCGGGGAAGGTTACACACAATCCCTAGTTATTTAGAACCCTATTTATTTAAAACACTATTTAAAACCCAATCTTACAACTATCACAACACTTTGAAACCCTATTTATTTAAAACACTATTTATTTAAAACCCAATCTTACAACAACTATCACACAACACTTATAGAGAAAAGTGAAAACCCCAAAAACCTAAAAACAGGGAAAAATTAATAAACCCCAAATGCACAGTTAAAGAATGGAACACTACAGATTAGAACGCCATGTGTGACGTGCGTGTGTCTGTGTGTTGTGTGCGTGTGTAAAATATAAAATGGCTGGGCCAATCTCACTCAGGTGTAGGCTTCTCCAACGCCGGGTCTCTGGCGTCCACCTCTGAGGGTCTGGTCTGGTGGCTGGTCACACAGGCGGGCCTGGAGTGCAGGCAGGCAGGCAGGCACAGGCAGCAGTGACTCTCCGCAGAAAAAAATTGCCCAAAAAAGTGGTTTGGCAAAAAATAGGGTGGGGGGATTCAAAAGGAGGAAAAAAACCCTCCTTTCCCACCAAGGGCTGCAGGCTGGCAATGCTTGCAGGCAGTCAGATGTTTTAAAAAAAAATCTAAAATCTATTCCTCTTCTCTTCACAAAAAAGGATTTTAAAAAAAATGGGAAGAGGAGGTTTGCTCTGCAAGGAAGAGGTTTCCTTCCAATCCTTTCCTTAAAAAAAATCTCCCCCTCTTCTAGCCCCAACAAGGATTAAAAAATGAGCAGAGGGTTTGCCTCTGCAAGGCAGAGGTTTCTTTTTTAAAAAAAAATCTCACCCTCTTTTAATCCAGAAAAGGATTTTAAAAAATGGGAAGAGGAGGTTTGCTCTGCAAGGAAGAGGTTTCCTTCCAATCCTTTCCTTAAAAATAATCTCCCCCTCTTCTAGCCCCAACAAGGATTAAAAAATGAGCAGAGGGTTTGCCTCTGCAAGGCAGAGGTTTCTTTTTTTAAAAAAATCTCACCCTCTTTTAATCCAAAAATGGATTAAAAATTGAAAAGTGGTTTGCCCCTGAAAGGAAGAGGTTTCCTTAGGAAAAAAAAAATTCTCCTCCTCTTCTAGCCCCAACAAGGATTTAAAAATGAGCAGTGGGAAACCTCTGCAAGGCAGAGGTTTCTTTAAAAAAAATTTCCACCCTCTTCTCTCTTTATTTTAAAAATTGCTTAAATAAAGCAGAAAACCAACCAACAAGGCAGAGCACTGGCGTAAATGCAGAAAAACAGCACCCACAAAAATCCAGAATCAAAATGGAGGCAAGACTTACTAAGCAAGGCAGCAGATCTCTCTCTTGTGTCTTCTCCCACGCAAGGCAGCAGAAAGGAAGAAAATGGCTACTGGTGGCCCCTTAAATACCCTCCTGCAAAGCCCTCCAAAAATCACCCCCACCCTTGACCCTACCTCCACCTGTACCTGGCCAATGGGAGGGTGTGATTTACTATCCAAACCTTATTTGGTCATTTTCCTCTGCAGGTAGGAACTTTTATTTTCAATGGAGGTGAATGGGAAAATTTTTCTGCATTGAAGTCAATGGAGAAAAAGGGCGGGAAATTCAAAGAGCTGTCAGAATTAAAATGGAGGGGGAAGAAGAAGGCAATTCTGCAGCCACAAAATGGAGGCTGCAGACATGCCCACGGAGGTCCGAATCACCCAATTTTTTTTCCACGAAATCGGGGTGATTCGGATCGGGCACAGAAATTTTCGGAGGTGCGCAGGGGTGATTCGGATCGGCTCCGAATCACCCGAAATTCGTTGTTTCGGGCACAGAACGATCTGTGCCCGAAACGAAATGCACATCCCTACCCAGAAGTACCCAGTGTGTGTATGCTGGGCGTGTGCATGCACTGATTCCATGCACATCCCTACTTCTGAAACAGTTCTGTGCACATCCATACTTGTTTGGTGATGGGCCAAAACCAGGCCTTCTCTACCATTGCCCCAGGGAACAGACTCCCAAATGACATCAAAATCTCTCCATCTCTCTCTCTCTTTTTAAAAATGACTTTTGAAAACACACTGGTTTTATCAGACTTTTAGTTTATGATGTTTTAAAGTTTTATGTATGGTAACTTTAATCTGTTCAATGAGATTTTTAGGTTTTGTTTGCTATTTTATATATGGCAATATATAAATGAGACAAACAAACAAACAAACAAACAAATGACTTGGCAGGCTTAGCTGGCTCGCAGATAACAGCAAGCCTATAAGAACATAAGAATAGCCCTGCTGGGTCAGGCACAAAGCCCATCTAGTCCAGCATCCTGTTTCACAGAGTGGCCCACAAGATGCCTCTGGTAAGCACACAGGCAAGAGGTATGTGCATGCCCTGTCTCCTGCTGTTGCTTCCCTGCAACTGATATTGAAAGGCATCATGCCTCTGAGGCTGGAGGTGGCCCACAGCCATCAGACTAGTAGCTATTGATAGATCTGTCCACCATGAATCTGTCTAAGCCCTTTTTAAAGCCATCCAAGCTAGTGGCCATCACCGCATCCTGTGGCAGAATTCCATAGATTAATTATGCACGGTGTGAAAAAGTACTTCCTCTTGTTGGTCCTAAATTTCCTGACCTTCAGTTTCATGGGGTGACCCCTGGTTCTAGTGTTGTGAGAGAGGGAGAAAATTTTCTCTCTGTCCAACCTCTCCACTCCATACATAATTTTAGAAACTTTGTTCATGTCTCCCCTTAGTCACCTCTTTTCCAAGATAAAGAGCCCCCTTAGTCACCTCTTTTCCAAGATAAAGTAGCCTAGCCTCATAAGGAAGGTGCTCCATGCCCCTGATCATTTTGGTTGCCCTCTTCTGCACCTTTTCCAATTCTACAATATCCCTTTTAAGATATGGTGACCAAAGCTATACGCAGTAGTCCAGATGTGTCAGCACCATAGATTTGTATAAGGGCATTATAATATTAGCATTTTTATTTTCAATCCCTTTCCTAATTATTCCTAGCATGGAATTAGTCTTTTTCACAGCTGTCGCACACTGACATGACACTTTCAATGAGATGTCCACTATGACCCCAATATCTCTCTCCTGGTCAGTTGCCAACAGCATATATGTGAAGTTGGTGTTTTTTGCCCCAATGTTCACCTCAATAACATATTTGAGTAGTTTCAGCTTGTAACGCCAAAACTATACACTGCTTCACACATTGCTGATTTCCCCCTCAAATCCATTACTTGCTGTCAATGGCATTGCAACATCATATCCAAATAAGATTGCCTATATAATGTTGTCACATCATCCCATGCATTAGCCTTGTTCAGACATTATGTTGCACATGTGTACGGATGTCTATACACATGTACATAGTTTTGGACAGTATGGATGAGAACTTACTGTCCCATGATAATAATGTGGACATGCTGAAGGCACACCCATCATGATGTCTTCTGCAGATCTCCTCCTTGCATGCTTCTTTCTCATGTGTCTGTGGTGGGGAGAGGATGTCCATCTAAATGGCTGCTTTACATGCACTTCAAATAGATTACTAGGTCCTCCCCTGCAATAAAGGGCTAGATGGGGCTTGCAGAAGAAAAACCAAGGAGTGTACTGTCAGCCCATCTTCCTTCCAGTCATGTGAGTCAGTAAGGGATTGTCCAATGCAGCCCTTTGTGTGAATAATTGTAAATGCATTCATTTAAAAAGTGAACTTGTATTCAAGTTCCCTGAAATTCAGGACAGGTAAAAGGAAGTGTACTACCATGCATTCAACAGAATGAGTAAGTGTACATGTGTACAGATCTGTGCATGCAAACTCCATACACAAATTGTACATGTGTAAAACATTACGTGCTGATTGGGGCTGTTGGATGGAATTATCCATATATTATCTAGGAAGGTAAAAGAAGTGGCAACGAGGGGAGAAATAGTGTGAAGGCTTTAATAGTGAGGGGAAACAACCACACCAGTAGGACAGAAAAAGGTGAATATTAGCACAGTCCAAGAAAAATTCTGCCCTGCTGTATTGGCCAATTTCTGAAGAATATTCTGGACAGTTGTAGATGTCGCCAGATCTTGGCAATCCATCTCTTTAGTCTCTTGTTCCCATTTAACACCTCAACAATCAGCTTGGATTCTACTGAAGTTTCCTTCATATGGGTATGATCAGAATTAACACATACTCATTTCAGCAAACTGAAGCCAGAGCTATTGCTCTTGTTTGCCTATAAAACAGTGGAAGCATTTGGGCCTTTTGAATACTGCGGAGGTATGTTTTGACTTAGGCAATGCTTTTATCTGCATCTACTGGATGCACAGTTTACAACTCTGTATCAACTTTATGCCCCTGATGTTGGGGACTCCCCCCTTTGACCCCAACATTCAACCCAGAGGTACCAACCCAGAAGTATATGGAATTCAGGCCTGTGTCGGATTTCATTTTATATTAAGAGTTCAATTAAATGCCTGAACTTGAGGGTGAATTGACACCCAGATCTGCCTGGGTAGTGCCTGGTAAATGATTTGTAGAGGCAGGGGTAATCTAGCATTGTTTATCAGTGTTTGTGGAACTCACAAGAGACTCAATGGGTCAGGCTTAATTACCAGTCTCACACTGCTGAAATTATCCCTTTTCCTCACTGACAGGATGCTTATGCCTCAGTCAAATGTATTGATTAACTCATCTCACACATGTACCCCTTTTTATGTTACTTTAAATATTCTCTTGTTATAATTATACACTAGATAGAGGTACACAAGAAATAATGTAATTGCTGTCTCACACAAATATAACTAATTCTCTCACTAACTCCTGACTTTTAACACCTTTTGGGACCAGGCTAGCATATCTGGGACAAGAGAAGGGGCCCATTTGCAACTCAGAGATGCAGATTTGCTTTGGGCAATGTCCCCTCCTCAAGATAGCCGCTAACAGAAGATGAGATTGAGATCTCTCTGGACTGGCTGAGTAATTAAAAGATGATATCCAGAAGGTAACAGCAAGTTGTCACCTTTTTGGGGATCCAGGAAAAGATGAGGAGATTTCAAATAGACTCTATGAGAGATCAAAGGAAAATACAACTATAAAGAATGAAGCTTACTGGATAGAGAACTAGCAGTCTTGTGCCTACATGTAATCTTGTGCCTACAAGCAAGATCTGCTCATGAGCAATCCCAGAGATTGCTGCTAAGCCGCGGGGCAACAAGCAGAAACTCTGTCCATGGACAGGAACTGTCTGTGACTTCCACTGCGCAGTGAGAAGCCTAGACTTCCCCAGCCATGGGATCTTCACTCTCTGCCTCGCTCTGAGCAAACTGTCTGCTTGACCATCAGAAGCCAGACCACCGCTCCCAGGTTGCTGTTCCCAGCTAAAGCCTCGCTCCTTCAGCTGAAAGATCCACCGTTCTCAAGCCTCTGATCCTGGTAATATGCTGCCTCTACAAGCCTTGGATCCCTCCATCCTTTCCCCTTCTTCTCCTTTCCCCTCGTCCCTCTACTAATTCCTGATCTCCCCAAACCATGCCAGCCCTCAGCCTTCCTTACCTCCCCGCCTTTTCCATCTATATCTGAATTGTATTAGGCTCTAGGAAGATTTAACACACACACATATGTTAGTTAGGAACACTGGGTGAATATTGGTGCTTGCTAGGGTTGAAATACTGTTAGTAATACTGATAGAATGTTCTGCTTTCTGCTCAGTTAGATTGATGTTGTTATTCTTTTATACTCAATAAAGCCCATTGAATCATTTAGGATTGGTTTGATTTCCTTTCTTCCTTGCGTCCAGATCCTACATGGTCACTATATAAAAGTATTGGTGACACTATAGCAATAGCAATAGCACTTTCATTTATACACCGCTTTATAGCCGGAGCTCTCTAAGCGGTTTACAATGATTTTAGCATATTGCCCCCAACATTCTGGGTACTCATTTTACCGACCTCGAAAGGATGGAAGGCTGAGTCAACCTTGAGCCCCTGGTCAGGATCAAACTTGTAACCTTCTGGTTACAGGGCGGCAGTTTTACCACTGCGCCACCAGGGGCTCATTATGGGACAGGCCTAAATTTGTATGCTAGCTAATGAGCATATTCAGTATATAAATCAGGCCTGGACCACAACACTGAGTAATTTAACACTGTACCTATAGTTCATGCTTGCAATATTATTGTGGTGGATACGGGTAGAAAGGAAGGGATGTGGGGGCAGGGAGCTATAGTTTCCCACAATTATTATTCACTGGGTGCTTGAAAATCTTGCATGGACTGTATATGATAGAAGACCTTGCCCTCTAGAAATGACAGAAACAAAAGGTCAGGATAAGAAAGGAAATCATGTGTGATAGATTTGCAATGCATCTATGTAAATTGTCTAATGTTTGTGGCCTGTGGAGCAATAAAAGGGTCAGTGCTCTCATATTTTGCCACTAATTAGTCTGAAAAGCCACCTCAAATATGAACATACAAAAAGAAACAAATAGCAGCAGGACGCAGACAATGATTATAACTGATTAACTGGAAATCCTAATAAAGCAAAATATCCCTACTACACATTGGATGGAGTTATACAACCAAACAGATGGATCATTATACAGCCAGTGACCTAAAAGAGATTAATCCTGCATCTGACATTTTAGTATGTGCATGTGAGGGATCTGTGGGTTTAAACTGCAAAATTTATAACTTTACAATTATTCCCCAAGCTGATTATCTGTTCAGAAGTTTGCCATGACTCACACGCTGGTTTATGGCAGTGTAGGTCAAAGAAATGACTAATTAAGGAATATTATTCTCGTATATGTCATGGTGTATATTTTAAAGAGAGCTACTTTTTTGTCACCTTGGAATTATAAAACAGAAGCTCTGGTTAACCTAACATTTATTAATAACTGTCATACAAAAAGGAATTGTTTATCTGACAGGGACCTGTCAGATTGTCTTTAATGCATTGGGAACTTTTGTTAACTTTCTCCAGATGTTATAGAGCACAGCAGCATTCATGGTTACAGCTGGGAAAGTGGGGAGGAAGTCCCTCGCAGAACTGTCAATTGAAAGCCTGCTCCAGCCAATCATTTGTTTGAAGGGCGGGGGAGGAGTGCATAAACATGATGGGCAGCACTTCTCTGAGCAACAACCTGTATTGTTTAAACAGGCTTTTGATTTATTAAGAAACTAAAACAACACCTATTGAGAGAGACTTATAACAACATATCCAAACATGCACTAGCCTTCAACAACAACTGAACAGTTCTAACTGACCAAGACAGACCTATTAACATATCATCATGCTTCTAGTGTGCAGAAGAGGTTACTGTGGTTCTAAGAGCAATGCTTTAGTATTTTCTCTTCTAACAGTACAAATACAAATATGATGAATAGTTATATACTGCTTTTCAACAAAAGTTCCCAAAGTGGTTTACACAGAAATAAATCAATCAAATGGCTCCCTGTCCCCAAAGGGCTCACAATCTTAAAAAGAAACATGAGATACACACCAGCAACAGGCACTGGAGGGATGCTGTGCTGGGGCTGGATAGGACCAGTTGCTCTCCCCCTGCTAAATAAAGAGAATAGCAACTTTTAAAAGCTGCCTGTTTGCTCATTTAGCAGGGGATGCCCATTGGAAATAATGTGTATCACATTGCACAACTGTGTTCGTGCAATCTAAGTTGGAAAGGGATTGTCCCATCTTAGCGTGGTCAGGTTTTTACATGCACACAATAGCATGGGTGGTGCTGAACTGCTTGCATTTCTCCGTGCTGTATGTGGGCCAGTATTGGTTCACATACAATTTGCCAGAACAGCAAATCTATAGAAATGCGTGTATGGGAAATAGAATATTAATTATGTCAGCATATATATGTGGTAATATTTACTAATGCCTATTCCCAAGCATATGACAGTATAGAGTACCATTGTATTATACATAGCTTAGGGGTTTTTTGAATTTGTCATTAGTAGCACCAGAAATGCACTTGGAATGATGACAAATCTGTTTTCATAGTAGACATGTTCCTATACACACAGCATTTCTGGTTGAGCTACAGATACAGATCTATCTTCCACTGAGAACGAACAGTACTATTCCTGTACTGAAAAATGGCAATTGAGATAATTAAGGAAATGATAGATATACAGCTAAATCACATCTAATACATTCCATAAAATCTGGCATCCTGGGACAATTACCCAAGCTGGTATTAAATCTATAGTAGTATTAGTATTAGTATTAGTATTAGTATTGGTATTAGAAGAAGAAGAAGAAGAAGAAGAAGAAGAAGAAGAGAGTCTTAAAAGTAAGAGGAAATTAAATTGGTAAATTAAATAGCCAATTAGAAGTCATATGCTAATAGGCAATCAGTTAAACAAAACAAAGCATGGCACTCAGCTTGTCCGTAGGAACAAAACACTTAACTGAAACCAGAGGTATGCTGGACAAATACGCTGTTTATACCCACTGTGATAATATAAGACTTGTTTTCATCTGTTAGTTTTCCTTTTATGTTTTTGTTTGCATGGTTTGTCATGAATGCTTGTTTTATTTTATTAAGTTTATCTAGTGATATTTTAACTACTGCTGCTCAACTACTGCTGAATAAATTGAAATGGGTGGCAGAAGATCGTCAGTGTAATGACCAAAGGTGGCTCTGCATAACCATGCTCATACGATTTCAGTGATCATCTGTCATTTAAGGGCACATCTGGGCAGTTCTAATTTAGGGGCTCCAGCCATGAAGCTGAGCACCACAGTGCACATAGGGAAGTGTCCAAGAGGTATATTTTTTTGGTTGCAGGTCTATATGAGAACAAATTCACAAGTGGAGCTTTCTTCAAAGTCCAGATGTAGTGGTGAGGAAAAACTTCTGCTAAATTTCTGCTTGTCCTACAGTTGTTACAGACTCGGGTTGGGAAATGTTGCTTCTTATCTGAGGAAGTGTAGGGTGCCTCCTTGTTTGAAGTAGGCAATGGTTAGACCACTTCTTAAGAAGCTTCCCTGAACCACTTAGTGATGGATAGTTATAGGCCAGTCTCCAATCTCCATTGGTTGGGCAGGGTGATTGAGAGGGTGGTGGCCGACCAGCTCCAGGCGGTTTGGGAGGAAGATGATTATCTAGACCCATTTCAAACTGGCTTTAGAGCTGGCTATGGGATTGAGACAGCCTTGGTTGGCCTGATGGATGACCTCAACTGGGGAATCAATAGAGGGACTGTGACTATGCTGGTTCTTCTGGATCTCTTGGTGGCATTCGATACCATCAACCATGGTATCCTTCTGGATCGCCTGGGGGAGTTGGGGATAGGAGGCACTGCTTTGCAGTGGTTCTGCTCTTCTCTCTTGGGTAGATTCCAGATGGTAGAGCTTGGTGACAGCTGCTCCTCAAAACTGAAGCTGTTCTATGGAGTCCATCAGGGCTCCATTCTGTCACCAATGCCTTTTAATATCTACATGAAACCACTGGGTGAAGTCATCGGGGGTTTGGTGCTGGGTGTTATCAGTATACTGATGACACCCAAATCTACTTCTCCTTTTCATCTTCAGGAAATGGCACTCATTCTCTAAATGCCTGCCTACAGGCGGTAATGGCTGGATGAGGGAGAACAAATTGAAGCTGAATCCAAGCAAGATGGAGGTGCTCATTGTGGGGGCTCAGAATTTGAGGGATGAGTTAGAGCTTCCTGTGCTGGATGGGGTTACTCTCCCCTGGAAGGAGAGAGTAACCTTTGGGGACAGGGATCCATCTTATTTATTTGTTATTTCTCTGTGTAAACCACCCTGAGCCATTTTTTGAAGGGCGGTATAGAAATCAAATAAATAATTAAACAAAACAAAACAAAACAAAACAGTGGTGGATCAGCTGGTAACCTCCAGGCTTGACTGTTGCAATGCACTCTACATGGGCTGCCTTTGTAAGTAGTTCAGAAACTTCACTTAGTTCAAAATGTGGCAGCCAGATTGGTCTCTGGGGCAACCTGGAGAGATCATATTATGCCTGTTTTAAACCAGTTGCACTGGCTGCCGATATGTTTCCGGGCAAAATACGAAGTGCAGCATATTACTTTTAAAACCCTGAATAGCTTATGGAGAGCACCTTCTTCCACATGATCCTCATGGCATGTTAAGGTCATCTGAGGAGGTCCGTCTCCAGTTACCACCCACCGGTACGTCTGGTGGTGACTTTGGGCCTTCTCTGTAGCTGCTCCTGGGCTGTGGAATGCACTCCCTAAAGAAATCGATAATCTGAATTCATTATTGGCCTTCAGGAGAGCCCTGGCCTGGCCTTCCAGGGTTTTTTAAAAACTGTTTTAAAATTGCAAGTGTTTAGCCTGGTTTTCTAGGGTTTTGACACTGTTTGAAATGTTTTAATTGTTAATTGGGTTTTTTAATTGTTTTTATAGTTTTTCATTTTAACTGTTAATTGATTTTAATTGTTTTTATTTTAATGTAAACCACCCTGAGCCATTTTTGGAAGGGCAGTATGGAAATCAAATAAATAAGTAAGTAAGTAAGATATCCCCCCTTAGAGGATGGAGCCACTCTGGGAAGAGCATCAAAAGGCTCCAAGTTCCCTTCCTGCATCTCCCAAAATAGGTCTAAGAGAGACACTTGCCTGCACTGCAGCCTTGGAGAAGCCACTGCCAGTCTGTGTAGACAATACTGAGCTAAATAGACCAATGCTCTGACTCAGTATATTGCAGCTTCTTATGTTCCTATGCAGTTGTAGTACATTACAGTGTCAACCCAGAAACAGTGGACACTGCCATCTGACTTCCATCCCTTGCATATGAGCTTTGCCATGCTCCCCTCTTCAGCAGTTTTAAAAACACTTCTTTCTAGAGAGGCTTTTCAATGTTTTGTCTGAAGCTTATATCTGATGGGTTTAACTTTTCTAACTTCTGTTTAAAATGTGTTTCTAACTGGGTCTTATTTTTTGCTATTTTCATTAATTGTATATTATGTTTATATGGCCTTTACTCCCTTACTCACTGTTTACTAATTTTGTGAGCTATGCCAAGCAGTAGTGCACTGGAGAGGCATGGTATCTATCTATATATTTAATTCTCTTAGCTGGCATGCGTGTTATCCTGGATTTGGCGGCGGAACTCTCACAACACATTGAGTCGGCCTTCGGGAAGAGTTGAGGGGAAAGAAAAAATGGAGGCGGCAGGCCACAAAATGGCCAGATGGGGTGGCGGTGGTCCTGGGTGAGGAGGAGGAGGCGGCCTTGGCTGGACACTGGGATGTAAGGAGGAGGCGGTGGCGGGGGTAAGGAGGAGGTGGCGGCCTCGGCTGGGCGCTGGGATGTAAGGAGGAGGCGGTGGCGGGGGTAAGGAGGAGGTGGCGGCCTCGGCTGGGCGCTGGGAGGCAGAGGCAGCATGTAAGGATGTGGCAGCGGCCTCAGCTGGCCACTCGGCCGGCCGGGTGAGGAGGAGGCGGTGGTGGCCCAGCCTGGCCTGGCTGACAGGAGCAGAAGGCAGCAGCAGGACGGCCAAACACAGGTGAGGGGAGAGGAGGAGAGCCGGTGAGAGGGCAAGGGGGCGGGGAAGCAAGTGGGGCAGCCTGTGTCGAGAATGGAGAAAGAGAGTGGGGCAGGGGAGAGGGGGAAAGAGAGGGGGAGGGGCAGGAGGGAGGGGGGCAAGAGAGAGTGGGACAGGATGGGGGGGACAGCTGGCCCCAAAGAGCGCACAGATGCACTGTGCGGGTTGGCTAGTAAATATTCTAAATACATAAATAAATGACCACAGACAAGTAACATACAAACCGGTCATCACAGTACACACATAATGTGATTTAAAGTGCACACTCTGTATATTCGGTCAAAATGAACCCAAAATACCCTGCAAGCATATGTGAACTGAATACCAAGGGGCTCCATTCATGCAAGCCAAGCTAAAGATGTGCACAAAACTGGAAAACCTGATTCATTTAGAGTTGAACCAGACTCAAACTGAACCCAAAAGGGTCCTGTCCAGTTTTGTGCACATCTGAACCAGGCCTGGTTCGGCTTGAATTAGAGCCCCGTTCAAGGGGGGGGGCAGTGTTCGAGGCTCTACTGGTAAAGGGGAATCTGGTAATGGGGTGGGAGGGAAGTAAAAATGTACCTGCAATTTGCTGCTGGCAGAAGCTGTGGCAGTCTGGGGTTGGGCTGGCAGCGGGGACTCCCCCCACCCCCGCTGGAGTGGGCAGGCCTGTTTTGGGCCTATCTTGGGCCCAATTTGAGCCTCTGCATGTGCACAGTGGCAAAAAAATGGCCACTGTTCATGCACAGAGGTCATTTTTGTTGCCTCTGTGCACGTGCAGGGGCCTAAAACAGGCCTGAACCGGGTCTGCCTGCTCTGGCAGGGATGGGGGAGAGTCCTTGCTGCCATCCTGACTGCTACAGCAGCTGCAGCCACCAGCAGAGGCTAATTGAAGACAGTTTTTTACTTCCCTCCCTCCCAACCCTTTTTCTTTAGGCCCCCCAGTCCCCTCCTTTACTGATAAGGAATCCTTATTGGATTCCTCTTTACCTCTTTATTTTAAAGCTAGTTCGAGCCGAACCAGGTACATTTCAGCTGAATCCAAACCCTCTCAAGTCGAACAGCTCAGCATCAAGCCGGCTTGAAGTTGAGCCGGTTTGCACACCCCTAAGCCCTGCCTAATCTTTCCTTGCATGTCCTAAATACACAATTGTTTGGAAAAGCATTTGACAGAGACAGCTGGTAAACCTTTCTATGATCACGGCCACCACTTTTTCAGGTGTTACCATCATGGAAATAATTGCTTTCTTTCTCTGCATATCATCTAGTTCACACAAATGTTTACTCATGGAGTCATGAACCCTATTGCAAATGGGGCTTTTATCAGTCCTGTGGCTGATAAAAGAGGACATTTATATGTTGTGTGTTGCTGCACGCAGTACTATTGGTGGGCTTGTCTCCACTGTTTGCTTTTAAAATGTCACTATATGAAATATCATTATTACACCTATAAAAGCCTCTTGCCCTTTCACCCAGCCTCTTGAGCATTTGAAAAATCCTTGCAAAGCCGCCTTCAACTTGGCAATAATGAGAGCTTCTGATCAAAACCACCCTTTTCCTTGGAGAGTGATGGGAAAAGGAATGAAACACGCCTTGTGTCACCATGTATTTTGTTTAAGCCTAAGTATCTCCCACTATGCCCATCTCTTTATTTTGAAGTTGCCATTCAGGGCAGCCAAAAACAGATAGCATATTGATCTTTTGTTCAAGCATCTCATCAGTCTCAGCTTTGATAATTGCTTTCGTTTCCTTTAGGGAATGAGGTTAAGACTGAATTGAAGTGGATGAGCAAAAGCAGGAGTGGTGGGCGGTGTTGGGGGAGATGCCCTGGAATTCTTAAGTGGGCGCTTCTATTCTCATGCATAGGATGCTGTACTTCAGTGTCCTTCTAAACTTGCTATGAACTTTTCATTGTCTATATGGTGTAGTAGTTATAGGGCTGTGCATTGAATCAGAACCACAGTTGGATCCAATTTGCTAGAATCCTATCGATGGCATTTTCATTATATCCGTTTCAATGCAAATATGCTAACATTGGCTCTGCCCAATACAATATTTTCGCTATTGTATTGGGGTGTATCGAACTTCATCTGAAGGAAAGGATCATTTCATGCTGCTTTTCTCTGTTGCTGATGTCACAAAACCTGCTTGACATTGAATCTAGTGATGTGCCATATATGGAAAAGACTGAGGGGGCGGGGGGAAATAGTTATATGATTGACTTCTCTGCTTCAAACCATTGCCTATTCATGTATTGCTTGCTTCTCAGAAACCCTGGCCCTTTTGTATGAAATGGTGGCATCAAACCTATCAATTCATAGAAAGGTCTCCCACACCTGAAAACTTAATCTCATTTTGAAATAATAATATTTCATAGCACTATTTCCCATTATAACTACCCAAATACCAATACATTGAATGTTTCAATCCTGGTTGATACAATTTTCAGTTGCATAGTGATTTGATCATCAGCTCCACCCCCCCACCCGCACAATTGCGGGATGCATGCATGTAGCAGCAACTGCACTACTAATCCAGCTATTCATGAATTCACAATGGGCAGTTTTTTGTAATGGTGGCAGCTCCTCCTCCTCCCTCTCCCGTCAGTAAATGGGGGAGGGGATATTTCGTGATGATAGCTCTTCCACCTCCTTGGAGGGTACGAGGTGTCTCAGATGAGAGACTCATGCTGCCACTATCCAAGGTGGGCACTGAAGCTTCTTCAGAGGTCAGCTAGGTGGGCCCTCTGATGGCCCTGGGCCATTTCGTGACCTGTCTGAGCCTTGGTGCTGAGCTTGGTCAAGGGGTGGGACTGGGATCAATTCTTGATGGAGAAATTGAATGAATGCTTCCAAACAAAATAGTCAAGATTGCACTACATAATGTACTGCAAGGCAGCTCCTTATGGTTTTCTTCACTTCTCCATGCCTTCTTGGTTAACCACCAGTACACAGAATACTGCAGAAAGCCCCTAGTTATAGTGCATAAAGCCCCTAGTTTAATCTGTCTCTCTTTATTAATTCATGACTTGCAGTTGACCTCTGCTGTGGTTTTCTGGTTGCTGAGTGTGCAGCATCACAGTATGGATTTTCATGGCAAGTGGTATTTATGGGAACCGGATGATGAAGAAGAAAAAGTGGTGGGCATCTGGTGTTGCCCACCTAGCCCCCTCCTTGTTGAGAAAGAGTGGCTAGCTTTTGGGAAATGCTGAATCATGTTTTCTCTAATCAAGTAAAAAGAAGAAAAATAAATGTCAATGAGTGGGATGGAATAAAAGATGATACCTCATAAATGGAAGGAGAAAAGGAATAAATGGTTAATGATCTTTCACACTGCTCAATAAATTCTGCTTTTGAAAATGTCAGTGCTTTGAGTTTTGAGATATAGATATAAATATAGATAGATAGATAGATAGATAGATAGATAGATAGATAGATAGATAGATTCAGACACACACACACACATACACATACACACACAGACACACACACAGATTTTCTTGGGACCATTCAAGGTTTTAATTGTTTTATATTAGTAACTTATTGCCAGAAATTAGAATGCACTGGAACACTCAGAAAGCAAGAGATGAAACTTTCTGTAGAAAGAAAGGAACTAGATGAAATTATTATTATCTAGGAACAAAATCTATAACAAACAAACAAACAAACAAAGTGTGTGTGTGTGTGTGTGTGTGTGTGTGTGAGAGAGAGAGAGAGAGAGAGAGAGAGAGAGAGAGAGAGAGAATGTATATAGACAACTATGAAAAATTCTTTGGTTTAAGATGAGAATTAAGGTACCTACTATTTTAACATGTGCTCCAAAAAGAGTGGAAATTGCAAGTTAAGGTGGTCATCTTCACTACTTTCAGTGCCATGTAAGCACTAAAGACTTTGTCCAGTCTCATGCCTTATGGGATGGAGAGGGAGTCATCCAGGCAGAAATTCAATAGGTCATTCAATAAAAATTCAATAGCAGCTTCTCTCAATCACTTGCTAGAGATGCATCCGATGAATTTCTGCCTGTTGCCTCTATACAAGACACAGTGCTATGTGGTGTGAATATTAACACCCATAATCTCTTATAGTACTTTAGACATTTCACACCACCACCCATATTATATTGTTAAACATATAGGTTCCAAAAGTATAGTCAGTGCCAGAGATAGATAAAACTAACCGAACAGAACAGAACAGACACTCTCTCTGTCCCTTTCACCATTTGCTTTCCCTCAATGGAAATGATGTATGCTTCAAAGGACGCTAACCTGCATCTTCCACAGATATCCAATTAGGTATAGTGGATAGAATGACAGATGCACAGAGATCCATCTTTAGGTCTGTCCTTGGCCATGAAGTTCATGGGCTGACTCAGGGTCAGTCACTCTCTCAGCCTAACCTCCTTACAGAGCTGCTGGGAGGATAAAATAGGCAAGGGAGAACCACATACACTGCCCTGAGCTCTATGGAGGAGTTGTGTGACAAATAAGGAATAAAGCAATTGAAAATAAATACTTGTGGCTTAGTTTGGACCACCCTGCAATTGGTTAAAGAGTGATCAAACCATCTATTTCTTCCCACTTTTTCTGTACACAGTTCTGAGTGGAATTAGCCATGCTAGTTATTGCAAGTAGGGAATGAAGGAATAAATGCTGGGTTGGTTCTGATGATACTACCCCACAAAAAACCGAAATGGACTCGCATGATTAAGTAGGGGAATGTACTGAGTGCACATCAGTCCTCATGTCTTTCCTGGATGTCTTGATGTCCTCCTGGCACGTTCCTTTATTGTGTTTGTGTTGTGTGTGTGGTGGTGGTGGGGGTTATCTGAACTGCTGCTCTGCATTCAGCCCAAAGACTGTAAAAATAAAATATCTTCAATCTTCATGCATATCCATCTGCTTCATGCATATCCCCAGCATCTCCTCAGATAATACATCCTTGACAAACTCAATCGGCTCTCTGCAAATAAAAGCAACTGACTGTAAGGAAGTTGCTTTAATGGCCTATTGTGGGGCAAAATGGTTTCCGATTTATGTTCTACTTCCCCCCTTCAAAGTATATAATCCAAGCAAGATATTTGAGTTTCAGTCAAAGGTGATAAGCTCAGCTGTATTACGACATGCATGTCTGGACTGGGGACCTCTGTCCTGGGGTTAACTTTGTTGGATGATCTTTTCATGGGGAAATTAGTGAGATAAAACAATTATAATGAATTGCAATAATCAATACAGAACTCCTAGTTAGTCTACTAGAGATGTCCAATTTGATTTGTGCATGAATTGATTCACACCACATCAGGGTTATTTGATTTATTCAGCCTTGAATCAAATCATCCCTAAAATGAAGGGCCTGATTTGAGGTTGAATCAAATCACCCTTGATTCGATGCAAATAGATTTGAGTGCTTTGAGTTGGGGGCACAATTTTGTCTCTGTGTTTTCCCCTTGCTTGTTTGTTTTTCTAGCACTTGCTTCCAATTGGCTTAAGATCTCCTTGCTCCTTGGGTGACTTGTTGTCAGTCAAAACAAGTGTTGGCATGGGCAACTGTGCCCCATTGGCTGTGGGGAGAGAGGAGTGAACACGTTTGGAGGGAATTTCAAAATGTATATTCAAAGGGACTGGGAGGCAGAGAGAGAGCTGTTATGAGGAAGAGGATACAACAGGAGTCAGACAGAAGGAAGGAAAGAGGAAGAAAGGTTTGATTTTATGGTTTTCTTTTCTCAACTCTGAGTATACACTGTGCTATTGCTGCTATAACTATTTTGCTGGTTCTCAGATGGTCGGAGAATAAAAAAAGGTAGGGAATTTCAAAATGTATTCAAATGGACTGGGACTAGGCAAAGAGAGGCCTACATCAAGAGAGGAGGAAGGAATCAAGGAAGGTTTGATTTTGTCGTTGACTTTTCTCAGCACTGAGTATAATGCTTTGCTACTTATTGCTGCTATAACTCTCTTGTTTTGATGGCTCTCAAATTGACAGAGGCAGAAAATGGGTGCCTTTCTGCCTTCCTTGAGTTGTGGTTTTGGTTTGGTCTGATTGTGAGATGGTGTTGTGGTGAGAAATGCACAATAGCAGCTAGCTCTGGGCGGGGGGCAGAGAGAGAGAGAGAGAGAGAGAGAGAGAGAGATTACTTTGGGATTGCTGTGATGAGCTCCATGTGTTACCAAAACTGCCTTGTGTTTCCAAAACTGCCCCAGAACTCTTGGCTAGATGTTTCAACTATGCTTTTGTCTAAGGTGGGGGAATTAGCTTGGCTTGAGGGAGCAGTTCTATTACAGTATCAATCTGAGCAAGTCTGGTGACTGGGAAAGATGAGGAGGCAGAAATGCAATACAACAGATTTATTTAGGGATAAATGGAGGTACAAGGAGGCAAAAATTAGTTAGGCAAAGCAATAAATCTTAGGTAATGTTCTAAATTGGAATCTTACTGAAAGTAATTTAGCTTAAAGTCCAAATTGAAGGTAGATCAGCTGGGCCAAGGTGCTTAGACCAAAGCCAGGCTTAAGGTTTGCCTTGGAAAGTGCTTAAAGGCAGAAATAGAGAAAAGAAAAAGGGGATGAGGATACATCAAAAAAGCAGAAGGTTAGCTTTACCTATCCTTTAGTCTGGTGTTGCATTTGGTACACTTGCAAGTCGGTGCCCTGGAAGGTCTCCTCTCAGGGAAAGGCAGGAAGGCATGAAAAAGAAGGGGGGAGGGGCAAAAAGCTGCCACTTGCACCCTTGAGAACCAGCAGGGTAAAGGTCCATACAGATTCCGAGACCATGTGGCTTGGTCAGGAATACTTATACTCCAAAACATGCCTGGAGGCAATTCATTAGTCATGCTCCCTCTCTGGAAGAGCAGAAACTCAAGTGGAACAATGAAGGTCAGAGTTTCACGAACTTGGGTGTAACTTGCTGAACAAAGGCTCAAAATGGCTTGTGGAAGTATATGTGTACATCTGAATAGGTAGGCTTAGGTTTTGTCTGGAAACGGAGATGTCATTCCATATATGCAAAGTTATATGTTTTTAGGTTTTAATTAACAACTTCTGCTCTGGTCATTGACAGCCAGCTAGGCTATTAATGGTGGGTTGGGAAATGTTGCTTCTTATCTGAGTTGTGGCAGAGAGTGCTTGGCAAGGCTATCTATCTGCAAAAGCGAGTACTGTCTTCCCTTGATATGTACCTTTTGAATTAGGTCTACTTGCTGGTGGGTTGCTTTCTCTTGAGATGAAGAGAGAGGTTTGAGGATAGCTATTGTGACCTTGGGGTGCATTGCCTTATGCTTTGCTCATGCCAAGTGACCAGCTGTGAGCTTTTGCCATATATGGGCAGGTGCATAGCGGACATATCCTTTTGCCAAATTTGAGCCCGAGGAGCAGGTATGGACTTGCTTTCCCCCCTGTTAAAGGTGCGGGGGATGTGCTGCTATTTGTTACTAAAACTGCATTTCATGCACATCCCTACAAAGCAATCATATCGATTATTTACTTAGAAAGAGGCACCTAGTCCTTACTTAAGAACATAACATAAGAACAGCCCTTCTGGATCAGGCCCAAGGCGCATCTAATCCAGCACCCTGTTCACACAGTGGCCCACCAGATATGTTTTCAATAACTATGATTCTCTGCAGACTTGTAGACTTAGAGGTGGAGTAGCCCTGTACGTTAAAGAAGGGATAGAATCTAACAAAGTAGATAACCTAGGTGGAAACCCTGTGGTGACAATACAAGACCTGAAAGGAAAGATGCTACTGGGGACGTACTATTGCCCTCCATTGTGCAAACTCTCCAATTATACCTACTCTCTTTTTCCTGTCCTTCAACCAGTTAGCAATCCACATATGTAGTTGTTCCCTTATCCCATAACTGCTTTCTCAGGCGTCTTTGATGAGGATCGCTGTCAAAAGCTTCTTGGAAGCCCAGGTATACTATGTCAACTGGATCACCCTTATCTACATACTTGTTGACACTCTCAAAGAACTCCAAACAGTTGGTGAGACTTCCTTTTGCAGAAGCCATTCTGTTTTTCTCCCAGCAGGGCCTGTTGTTCTATGTGCTTTACAATTATATCCTTGAGGATGATTTCCATCAATTTGCCTAGAATGGACGTTAAGATAACCGGCCTGTAATTTCCCAGATCGTCCCTGGATCCCTTTTTGAAAATTGGTGTTACATTTACTACTTTCCGGTCCTCTGGTACAGAGCCTGATTGCAGGGATAATTTATATATTTTAGCAAGGAGGTCAACAATTTCACATTTGAGTTCTTTGAGGACTCTTGGATGGATGCCATTTGGCCCAGGTGATTTGCTATTTTTCAGTTTTTCCAGACAGTTTAGAACATCATCTCTTGTCACAGCTATCTGACTCAGTTCTTTAGCCTCTATCCCTGAAAAGACTATTTCAGGAACAGGTATATGCTGAGTATCCTCTGCCGTGAAGACAGGTGCAAAGAACTCATTTAGCTTCTCTGCAACCTCCATATCCTCCTTAATAATCCCTTTCACTCCCTCATTATCCAACAGTCCAACTGCCTCCCTAGCATGTTTCCTGCATTTTAAGAAGTTTTTGTTATTCCCCTTGATGCTTTTAGCTAAATGTTCCTCCAACTCTCCTTTTGCCTCCCTTATTGTCACCTTGCATTTCGTTTGCCAGAGTTAGTGTTCCTTTTTGTTCTCCTCATTTGGGCAGGCCTTCCAATTTTGGAAGGAAGTCTTCTTCCTTTTATGGTTTCCTTGACATTACCATGCTGGCATCCTCCTGGACTTAGTGGTAGCTTTCCTCTTTTGCGGTATACAATCTAATTGGACTTCTAGTATTGTGGTTTTGAGTAAACTCCATGCATTCTGTAGCGAAGTGACTCTCCTGATTTTCCCCCTCAGCTTTCTTTTCACCATAGTCCTCATTTTAGAGAAGTTTCCTCTTCTGAAAGTCAAAGTGTCTGTGTAAGACTTCTTTGGTGATTTTCTCCGCGCATGTGTGCTGTATTTGATCGCACTACGGTCACTATTCCCTAAAGGACTGATGACACTGATATCCCGCACCAGGTCCTGGGTGCGACTCAGGATTAAGTCCAATGTCGCCTTCTCTCTGGTTGGTTCCAAGACCAACTGTTCTAGGGCACAGTCATTCAGCGTATCCAGAAATTTGACCTCTTTGTCATGACCTGACTGTGAATTTATGTGTGGGTAATTGAAGTCACCCATGATTACTGCCCTGCCTCTCCTTGAAGCCTCACTGATTTCCTCCTGCAACTCCCAGTCACTTTCTCTGTTTTGATCCGGAGGACGATAGCACATCCCCAGTAGGACATTTCCTTTCAGGCCTTGTATTGTCACCCACAGGGTTTCTGTGAGACTCTGGTCCGCCTAGGTTACCTACTTTGTTAGATTCTATCCCTTCTTTAACATACAGTGCTACTCCACCTCCAATGAACCTCTCCCTGTCCTTTCTATAGAGTTTATATCTAGGGATAAGTGTCCCACTGGTTCTCACTGTTCCACCATGTTTCTGTTATGCCCACGATATCTATTTCTGTGTTAGCAACCAAGCACTCCAGCTCACCCATCTTGGTTCGGGGTCTTCTGGCATTCGCATATAACCACCTGAATCTTTTCCCTGGTGTATGCTGTCTTTCTTTTGACTCTTTGACCTGCTGGCACAGCCTTCTGTCTGCTCTTTATGTGGTTCTGCTCTGTCCCCTTGTGTTTTATCTGAATCCTCTCCACCCTCACATTGTAAAGGATGGCATTTGCCAAACCAGATAGGGATGTGTGAACCGGTTCAAATTCAAACCGGTTCAAATTCAAATCGGGGTGGTTCGGAGGTTCAAATTCGAACCGAACCAGCCATCAGGTTCGAGCTGCAGGTTCGAATTCTAACTGAACCAGGGGGTGGTTCGATTTAAGGAAAAACCGTAAAGATGCGTAAACTTCAACAATTCACCAAAAATCAGCCCTCTGCCCAAATCCTTTGAAAAAATTCAGGCAGCTTCCTTGCCCCTACCTGGCACTACCACCAACCCCACACTGCTCTAGGCCACCCCTTTCCCCCTGACATGAAGCTATACATTTGCTGACACCTCCATGCTTCTTTATGGAGAAAAACCTTAAAGACGCTTAAACTTCAAAAATCACTTAAAAATCATCCCTTTGCCCAATTCCTTTCAAATAATTCTGATAGCTTCCTTGCCCACCCTAGGAACTACCACCCACCACACTCCACTCTACGACACCCCTTTCCCCCCCCGACGTGAAGCTATACATTTGCTGCAATCCTAATTATTCTCTATGAGGAATTCAAAAATACTTTAACAATTCACCAATAATCAGAGTGTCCAATTGCCTTGGGGTTTTGTGGGTGGTAGGCACCCATGTCTGTCTACCACTACCACCCCCACCCCCACTTTTGTGCCCCTAGGTGCTCCACAATAGGGGATATGAACTGGTTCGGGTCCCATTATACTCTATGAGAAAAATAATTTAAAATATTTCAAATATTCATTAAAAATCGTAGGACTGTCTTATTGCTTCGGGGTTTGCATGGTTGTTGGCACCCATGAGTGCTCCACAATAAGGAATAATGGGCTGGTTGTAGTCCCATTATACCCTATGAGAAAAAAATGAAAATAATTTTCAAAAAATCATAAAAAATCATACGAGTGTCCGATTGCTTTCGGGTTTGGGTGACAGGTACCCCTGGGTGCCATGCTATCAATTTTTGGGTGTCCAAACAGGTTCAAACTGGTTCGAATTCAAACTGAACCAGGGGGTGATTCGAACAAAACCAAAACTGAACCACTCCCTCCTGGTTCGAACCTGGTTCAAATTCGAACCGAACTGGGCAAACCAGTTTTGTGCACATCCCTAGAACCAGATACTTTCCAGCTCCTGTCAGCTATTCCCCATGCATCATTTTAAAAGCTGCTCTGCAACCTTTTTGATTTTAAGTGCCAGCAGTCTGGTTCTATCTTGGTTCAAGTACAGTCTGTCCATTTTGTACAGGCCTTGTTTGCCCCCAAATGGGTCCCAGTGCCTAACAAATCTAAACCCCTCCTCCCAGCACCAACGTCTCATCCACACATTGAAAACCCTCAGCTCTACCTGTCTCACTGTACCTGTGTGTGGAACAGGTAGCATTTCTGAGAATGTTACCTTGGGGGTTCTGGACTTCAAAATGCTACCTATCAGCCTAAATTTGGCTTCCAGGACCTCCTGACTACATTTCCCCACATTGTTGGTGCCCATGTGCAACACAACAGCTGTATCCTCCTCAGCACTGCCTAAGAGCCTATCTAGATGCTGCATGATGTCCACAACCTTTGCACCAGGCAGGCAAGTCACCGTGCGGCATACACGTCGGTCACAAACCCATTTCTCTATACCTCTAATGATTGAATTGCCCACTACAAGGAGGCCCCCACCCCCTGGAGGAGTATCCCCTGTGCAAGAGGATATGGGCTCATCATCCATGGAAGGGTCCTTTTTAAAGGAGCATTTTCTTCTTCCTCAGACCAATGTCCTCCTTCCCCGAGACTTTCATTCTCCCTGAGAGCAGCGGAGCTATCAGTCCTGGAGTGGGATGTCTCTACCATGTCCCTAAAGATCCCGTCTGCCTGCCTCTCTGTCTCTCTGAGCTGCTCCAGATCCGCCACCTTGGTCTCAAGGGAATGAAATTGTTCCCTGAGAGCCAGGAGCTCCTTGCACCGAGCACACCCTCATGACTTCTGTCCATGGAGCAAATAGTCATACATGCGACACTCTGTGCAATACAATGGGGAGTGCCCCCTCTCCTGCTGGCTTTCTAACTTCATACTGTTTTTGTTGGCTGTTTTCAGTATTTAGAGAAAATTTATTAGAAGGTTAGGTCTCAGCTGTAATGGTCAGCTATTTGACTGTCCAAACAGCCTTTCTCAGGAATATGAGGGAGGCATTTATTTTGTACTTATCTTCTCTTCTCCAACAGGCTCCTTGTGATCACTGGGGTTTGTTCCAGTCTCCCCCACACTCCTCCTGCTAACCTCCTGCAAAACTCCAATTCCCTGTTTGCTATCCCTGTTAGCTATTCTCTCGGGCCTACACCTCTTAAATAGACTAGGACTTATCCCTTAAAGGGAAACCAGCCCCTCAAAATCTCCCCTCCTCCTGTTAATTAGTATAAAGAGGGGAAAGGCTAGATGTTGATTAGGAAAGCTTGTCCACCTCCTGAAGTTGCTCCTGCTCTTTCCAGAGTAGGCATCTAACTTACATGCATAGGATCGGGCTACTTAGCTTTAGTTGGTTATCTGTTGATGAGAGTAATTCAGCCCTTATGTATACATAGTTTTACCCAGTAATTTCTATTAATCTGTTTGGTTTGATAAGTAGGTTTATGAATGAATATTTTTGTATAATTATTCTTAATTAAACAAAACACATTAAAGCATAGACAACAGATTATATGAGTTCACATTATCTTGAAACTTATTGTTCCAATTTGTGATGAAAGGCCAGTTTTTTAAAAATGTAATTCCCCATTGTCTTCTTTGTTTATGCACATAATTCGTTTCATTGTTAGTGATGTCACTTAGTTGATATTAGTCCTTTTGAAAAGGGGATTTTTTTCTTCTTCCAATAAGATGCACATTTCATTTTTGTTGCCAAAAGTGAATTAATAGTCACATGTTGGTTGTAATGATCTACCAGTTGATATAGAATAAATAGTTTATACAAAAGATCACGACATATAATAAATCCAGTTATGTCTTCAGTACATTGATTTGTTTCCAAAATAGAAGCTAGATTTGTAGTTTCTATGTAGATTGAGCATCTTTTGAGATGGATTGATTGCTGGCATTGGGGCACATGCCTAGTTTCCTTGCGCAGCATGATAATTGATAAGTGGCACTGACACTTCCCATGTTCTACAATATCACAGCTATACATTCCTTTTGAAAGAGAATACTAGTCTTTTAACTTTTCCAATTTGAAAATGTAAAAAAAGGAAAATGGTTCCATAGGCTTCTAATTACAAACCTAAGGCAACTCCTCTGAGAATTTTAGAAGGCAGTGAGTCCCAAATTTAGATGGATATTTTACCTCTTCTGACACCTCTGGCAGTTGAAAATACCCCTGGTGAGAAAGGAAAGCAAGACTTGCACCAATTACAATTTTTTGTTTTGCTTTCATTTTACAAGAAATAGAGAGAGGCTGGCCTACAGGAAACTACAAGGTTCTCCCAGGAGTGCCCAAGTTCCCCTGGGGATACACAAACCACAGTTTCGGAATCACTGGTCTTGAGACTCAGACCTTCTGTCTCTGTTGTCTAATTCTTTACCCCTTCGTTCTCTGACAGTTCTCTTTTCAGGGAAAGAACAGTGTAATCCAGAGCCAAATACCTCATTTGTTTTCATTAACTGTGATTCTCTGCAGACTTGTAGACAACCTGAAGCACAACAAAATTCCACAAAGCAAACCAGTAAATCAAATTCTTAAAGAAACAGATCATAACATCAACTAAAAGCAGTGAGTATAGCTAAATGGAAAAGCTTAAGGATATCCTTTTTTCCGTACAATTGGTTCCCCTGCATTTTAAATGAAAAGAATGGCTAAAGTGGACAGTATTGGTTGAATCATTCTTTATATTTTGTCATTGTCTGTTGTTTCCATCGTTTGGCAGGCAAGGAGTTTCCCCACTATAATCTGCAATCCCTATAAACACCTGTCTTGTAATATGCACACAGATTTCTGTGCATTGCAGACTGTACATGTTTCATGTGTCTGTTCTATATTTCTCTGTTTTGAATTTTTTTAAAAATTGTCTATACAATTTAGTGTTTGCTCTGTTTTTCTCTGTTCTGAATTTTAAAAGCTAAATCGTGGCAAATGACTGCAGAACTTCCACTCAAATGTGGCTGTACTCAACATACAGAGCAATCCACAGTCCATTTGATGTGATTGGATTTGTGAATGGATTGAAACAATTCACTGAAGAACCATTCACATGGTGATAAGCTCCTCAAAAACAAACCTTTCTCCTTTTTAATGGCAAGTGCTATTGATGTAGACAAGCTGTCACTGTCAAGCCAACCTACGCTTTATGGAAGTATCAAATGGTAAGTTCATCATTTTTTAATTTAACATTTTATATCCTGCTCTTCCTCCAAGGAGCCCAGAGTGGTGTACTACATACTTAAGTTTCTCCTCACAACAACCCTGTGAAGTAGGTTAGGCTGAGAGAGAAGTGACTGGCCCAGAGTCACCCAGCAAGTATCATGGCTGAATGGGGATTTGAACTTGGGTCTCCCTGGTCTTAGTCCAGCACTCTAACCACTATACCATGCTGGCTCTCTGGTATCATGTGATGATCCCAATCGGGGTTATGTGAATCTAAACCCAAATCACCCAAAGTGCAAGTACATCTTAAGTGCAATGTGGATGGCTTTGGTAGAATAGCTCTCTTGACTATGGGGCTTCTCCACATAGTAAGTGATTTGATGAATGTATCCTTTTCAGGGAAAGCACAGATTCAGTGGGACCGAACCAGTTGAAGTGCATCTTAGGTTGTTGTGGCAGTTGCCTTTAGTGTGGAAAAAACCATTGTTGACTATGAGGCTTCTCATTAAGAAGTGTTTGAGTTATATAGTTATATAGTAGGAGATACTGCTTGTAGCTTGTAGAAGTAGCAGCAGCAGCAGCTGTAGCAGCAGCAGCAGTAGTAGCCACAAAACATCAAAAAATCCCAAATTGAGGGATTTGTATGCGGCAGCTGTGAAAAAGGCCAGTTCTGTGCTAGGGATCATTATGAAGGGGACTGAAAATAAAAATGCTAATATTGTAATGCTCTTATACAAATATATGGTGCAACCACATCTGGAATACTGTATACAGTTCTGGTCACTGTATCTTAAGAAGAAGGTGCTGAAGAGGGCAATCAAGATGATCGGGGTCTGTGAAAAAGTACCTCTATTTGCTGGTCCTAGATTTCCTGGCAATCAATTTCATGGGCTGACCCCTGGTTCTAGTGTTATGTGAGAGGGAGAAGAATTTCTCTCTATCCACTTTCTCCACACCATGCATGATTTTATAGACCTCTATCATGTCTCCCCGCAGTTGTCTTTTTTTCTAAATTAAATAGACCCAGGTGTTATACCCTTGCATCATAAGAAAGGTGCTCTAGGCCCCTGATCATTTTGGTTGCCCTCTTCTGCGCCTTTTCCAGTTCAACAATGTCCTTTTTTAGATGTGGTGACCAGAATTGTACGCAGTACTCCAGGTGTGGCCACACCATAATTTTGTATAAGGGCATTATAATGTTAGCAGTTTTATTTTCAGTCCCCTTCCTAATGATCCCTAGCATGGAATTGACCTTTTTCACAGCTGCCACACATTAAGTCGACACTCTCAACAAGCTGTTCACCATGACCACAAGATCCCTCTCCTAGTCAGTCACTGACAGCTCAGATCCCATCAACATATACTTGAAGTTGGGGGTTTTGTCCCAATGTGTGTTGTGCACCTTCCTTATGAGTGAAGGCTACAGCATCTGCGGCTTTTCGGTTTGGAAAAGAGGCGCCCAAGGGGAGACATGATAGAGGTGTATAAAATTATGCATGGAGTAGAGAGAGTGGGCAGAGAGAATCCTCCCCCCCCCCACAACACTAGAACCAGGGGTCACCCACCCATGAAACTGATGGTTGGGAAATTTGGGACCGACAAAATTAAGTACTTCTTCACACAGTGCATAGTTAATTTATGGAACTCTCTGCCACAGGGTGTGGTGATGGCCACCAAATTGGATGACTTTAAAAGGGACTTAAACAAAGTCATGGAGGACAGGTCTATCAACAGCAATGTCTGGTGGCTATAGGCCACCTCCAGCCTCAGAGGCTAGCTGCTGCTAAATACCAGTTGCATGGGAGCAATGGCAGGAGAAGGGGCAAACCCTCACCCCACTGCCTGTGAGCTTCTTGAAGGAATCTAATGGGCAACTCCATTGATTTTGTTTTAAATGCCTACAGCAGCACGGATGGTACAGAAACTGCCTGTGAGATTGTAGTGGGCAGCCAGCCAGCCAGCACTGACAGAGTTAACTGGAAAAATGCAGTTTACTTTGATTGGCAGACTGGAGACCCTAGGTCATGACCCAATCAGTTAACCAGGTGGGCAGGACTAGAGGGCTCCAGAAGGGCTTCTGAGAAGAAGAAGGGTGTGCCCAGGTGAGAGAAGAGCAATGGAGTCTTGCCAGATTCTTGCTGGGTGAGTTCTGCAAATCTCTGAGGGTCAGAGATTTTAGGGATTGGTCTCACCTAGATCCTTGTGAGGCCCAAGGGAAGGAATTTGAGGCTTATGGATTCAGAAGGTTAGACTTAGGAGAAAGTGTTTTAGTAAGACTTGCATTAGAAGTTGTTTTATTTTGTGTGTGTTGCTTTGTATTCCCAAGTATCTGCTTTTGCAATTACCTGTCTTCAACTTCAATCTAGTAATGAACAAGTTAAGCACCACCTGAGAACATCTGGGCATTTTGAATACTCTTGTAACCACTAAGTTAATATTATTTGACACAGCTACGTGTGAAATCCTGAACTGGCTTATTCTTTTTTATATATAATGAAGCAATAAATGGTTTTCTTTGTTTTACAAGCCCTCTCAGAGTGTTTGACTGACTCTGGGAGAGGGGGAGGGGGAGCATCTAGTCCACAACATGCCCCCAAACAGCTGGCTACAGCTCCACTTAAATAGATATAAGTGGAGCCATGTTTTTATATTTGCCTGTTAGCAAAGTAAAGCAAGGTTAGAACTGGAAGTTTTATCATTCTTTTCCAGTTAAGTAAAATTACTAAGGAGTGATTAGTGGCAGAAAGACAATCTTTGTGTCTGAGTGATTAGTGGCAGAAAGACAATCTTCTTTTCCTTTTTAATAAAGAACAAACCTTGCCAGGTAAAGGGATTGATTGATTGATTGATTTTTACATTCATATCCCGCTCTTCCTCAAAGAAGCCCAAAGGGGTGTACTACATACTTGAGTTTCTCCTCACAAGAACCCTATGAAGTAGGTTAGGCTGAGAGAGAAGTGACTGGCCCAGAGGCACCCAGCTGGTATCGTGGATGAATGGGGAGCTGGCTGGGTTAGTTGCTTACAGCGATACCTTACAAGAAGATAATACATGCAAAGTGATCTGAACACACAAGAGCACTATAATATGCTAAGCATAATTATTATGTCGAAATTATCATCTTCTAAACATCGAGCCTACTACTGATGCCCTTGTGTGTTGTGCATGCAATGATTTTTGCGGAACTCCTCTTCTCTCCGCTGCCCTGATGTTCTGAAGTGCGGGGTGGGCTGTTTGTTTGCAAAGAGTAACCTGGGTACTGCTTTGAAGTGCGGGGCACTATTGGGTTTGTTGGAGAACGAAGGGAGAGCAGGGAGCTGCTTTGAAGTGTTTATTGGAGATTCACACTGCGTTGTCCCTGCAGTGAGTCAGCCGTGTGGAGGTGTCCCACAGTGCGTTGGCTGCAAAGAGTTGCCCCATTCCCCTGAAGAGAGAACAAACTCTATTCTTAGTCATGCTCCTATAGCAGTAGGGTGCTATACATGCATTCTAAAAATAATTTAAAACAGAATTTAGCCCAATGTGTCTTTAGCTGTAACCACCAGATGTCTTAAAACGTGGTTGCAAACACCATATGCTGTATTCATTTATGATAATTCATTTAAAAATAGAAGCCATTTTTAGTCAGAGAGTCTGTAGTCATGACAAACATCTGTTATGGGTGTTTCAGACGTTAGTGGGCTGTGCTACAGCCTCTGTACAGTATGCTTTTCAAAATCCTTCTGAGGGCCAATTTCACTATGACTGTGGCTGCCTTCGGACATAACTTGAAACTGCTGCTTCAACAGACCCGCAGTGTGCATCCAGTCCCCTGGTGCGCTCCCAAACAATCACAATCTGCAATCTGGGAGGCTGCAAAAGGGGAGGGACTGGCTGCAAGGGCTTCCTCTGATGCAGGAAGGACAGCCACAGCAGCCAATTGCTTTGGAGAGAGCGGGGAGCTTCCTCCCCTTAACTCTGGTTTGTTCAGCTTGCACAAACCAGATGGCACCTTGGAGCCTATGGACCCTCAGTTTGGTAAGTATACCTTACTTCCAACTGAGGCTTCATTTTGAGGTTTGGAGGAGGAATTGGAACTGTGTTTGGTTCTGGGAAGCACCATTCTGATAAACTGGGACATCATGGGGGGAGAACCTGAGATGAGTTTGCTTCAGGTTTCCGGTGGTGTCTGAAGGCTTCCAGTCACTGTCTGGAGGCTGCCCTAAGGCTGCCCACTTACCCTCCACTTGGTGGGCATCACGCTTCAAAAGAGTTGTTGCTGGCTTCTATGCCTGTCCTATGCATGCCAGTGTGCTGTCATTCCAGTAGCTGCTGCACCATGTGGCAAAAAGCTGCAGGCATATGGCCCAGCCTAAGTACATGGGTCAAGATCCAAAAGGAACTCCTCCTGACTGTTTCTGAACTGAATGACAATGGAAAAATGAGGGATCCAGCTGAGAGGGTTAAAGAAGGCTGAGGGAGATATAACTTATGGCAAGTGAGAACAAGTGAGATGTTTAGTTGAGGGGAGCAACTGGAGGAACTTGTAGTGAAATAAATATGCCTGCAGTAGTTCACAAGCAGGGCATGAAGAAAAGTGTTCTTTCCCTGTCATTTATCACTACTGTGGCATCTAGAATTTGGAAGAACACACCCATACAACACAAACACAACACACTACACAAATACATGTGAACCAAACATATGCATGCAACAGACTCCACACAGACACATGCCACACAAACACAAAAACACGGAAACAGACAAACACATGCGCACACTCTCACAACACATGCACACAACACAACACAAATACATGCAAACTAAGAAGCATGTGCTCACACCACAAATGAAGGCATATAAACAGAGGTACAGAAACATGCATACAGCAAATCAAGCACACACACAAACACACATGCACACAACACAAGCATATGTACCCACACCAAAACACAAACTCACGGACACGCAACACAAGCACACACAAACACATGGAAATATCCACACAATAGTTAGGACTGATGGGAGTTGTAGTCCAACAATATCTGGCAACCCAAGTTTGAAAAGCCCTGCAGAAAAGCTCAGGTGCTTCATAAGGCACTACAGGACCAGGACAATGTGGTCTTTCCCTCAAAAGTCCAAGGGAAAGTGTGGGTGCATGGAAGACAAGTTGGAAATCAGTACAATTTGAGACATTCCAGAACATCATTACTGATCACACGGCATGTCTTTTACAGCATCAGCCTTAGGTTACAATGTCCTAGCTTTATGGAGCTTGAACTAGATTGAGATAGCTTTAACTCTGGTCTTAAAGTGGCAAGTTTTTTGACTATTGAATTGTCTTTAGAGTTTCCATTTAGCTGGCATGGGTCAGAGCTGTTGTTCCAACTATTCTCCGTGCATTTGTCTAATCCTTTTAAAAAGCTGTTTAAGCTACTGGCCAGCAGCACCACACCTTGAGGCAGTGAATTCCATAA
Organism: Hemicordylus capensis; assembly: GCF_027244095.1. Classification (NCBI taxonomy): domain Eukaryota; kingdom Metazoa; phylum Chordata; class Lepidosauria; order Squamata; family Cordylidae; genus Hemicordylus; species Hemicordylus capensis. The sequence goes on along the minus strand of NC_069658.1, from coordinate 375,389,630 downwards.
GTTAATTATGCATTGTGTAAAGCAATAAAGCATGCTTCATTGCTTTATGAGACTGCCCGAATTGATTTCCCATTGAACTCCATAAGCAAGGGAAGTGACGGGTGGGTGGGAGAAGAGAACAGTTCAGAAAATGGCATAACCACAGTATTGCAGCAAATGCTGAGACATAAGCAGTAATTGTTGGAAAGAGAAATCATTTTGGGCGGGGCCATCTAATGGCACAGTGGGGAAGTAACTTGCCTAGGGAGCAAGAGGTTGCTGGTTCAAATCTCCACTGGCATGTTCCCCAGATTATGGGAAACACCTATATCTGGCAGCAGCGATATAGGAAGATGCTGAAAGGCATCATCTCATACTACGCGGGAAATGGCAATGGTAAACCCCTCCTGTATTCTACCAAAGACAACCACAATGCTCTGTGGTCATCACTAGTTGACACCGACTCGGCAGCACAACTTTATTTACAGGTGATGCTTGGAGCTCAGACCTCAGCTTTATCTTGCACTACATTTGTGACCTTGGACAAGTCCCTTTGATCTAAGCCCCACTAGTTTGCATTCTATAAAATGGATGTTGCAGCAGGAATGTAGGGTCATTGGAATTGTTGCATGTTGCTCAAACTGATCCAATGAAAAATTGGCCTATAGGATCCACATGGAATTGGGTGAGATTCAATGCACAGCCCTAGAGGTTTGGTGCTTGGACTTCTGACTTATCTTCAGTTTGTGGTCTTGGGCAAGTAACTTGCCCCTGGGAAGCTTACAAGCAGGCCTTCAAGGCAACAGCATTCTCCTGTTGTCTCCTGCATCTGGTATCCAGGGATATGCTAGCTACCACTGAAGTGGGAAGTGACATTTAACTATCAAGGCTGATAGGAGACGTTTTGCAGACTGGTGGTTCGGTTCACATTTGAACCAAACCGCCAAAAATGGTATCATGGACACCCCTAGTCACAGATAAGCTTAGCTTTGTGATGCACACTTTAGAATGCAAATTTAAGTATCCGACCATTGTGCCTTTTTAAACCACATCCTCAAATCTCTAGTCATGCAGGTGAACATTCAGTTAATGATATTCCATTAGATGGCAATAGCCCTTGTTTTTTTTATAGACACAGATTATTTGTAACTTTTTCAAGGTGACTTCCTTTATTATTGAAAATGAGGGAAACAAAGAGCTGGAACAAAAGCTTGAGAGTCTCTCCCTATCACCCTTCTACAGGCTGCTCTGTGCAGACACTCAATTCTTTGATTTGGTGGTGGTGTGAATTAAAAACATGTTCATCTCTTTGTAAAGAACATTTTGTCAACTTAGATTAAGATTCCGTTTTGTCATCCTTACAACATAGAAGCAAGCGCATGCAGCTGAAGAGGTGAAAGACGAATGGAATCTATAAGACTTTGTTAGGAGCTAAAAATCGAATTTAAACCAGCCAGCCTTTCATTGTGTAAATGGAATTTGAATGTTAGCTGCATACAGATTTTTGACTTTGTAAAAGAAAAACTTTGCAGTTAATTTCATGGGTGCTGATGATGTTAGAAAGGGATATTTTCACAGTCTGTTTAAACCTGTTCTGATCAAAATGACTACTCTCACTAACTGACAACATGGAAGACAGGGCAGGAAGAGAACAAACTGATAATGATTATGATGACAATCCATTATTTTCTAATGGCTCAGACCTCTGCGTCTGCTGTGCCTAAGGCAGCAACTCGCTGATTCCAGCCTAATGGGGCTAATACTGATAGAATGGGACAGCACATCTGTTCATGCCTATGCTAGATCCAGCCCAGGATCTGATTTTATAAGTTCATGTGGACACTTTCTCCCAGCTGGGATGCAGAAAGATAATAATTCTGATGTGGATAAGGTGTTGGTAAGGAAATGGGTGGGGTCCCTCTCCATGACATAGAAGCATAGAGCTGGAGGGGGCTTAGTTTGTAGGCCATCTAGTGCCTGGTTGAAGTCCAGCACTAGAGGCTGTTCAGCCTCTGCTTGGAGACCTCCAGAGAGGAAGAGCCCACCATACATTCTAGGTAACTGGTTCCACTGTTGAACATTAAAATGTTTCCCCTGATGTTCAACAGGCATCTACCATCCTGTAGCTTAGGCTCATTAGATCTTGTCCTGTCTTCTGGGGCAGCAGAGGACAAGTCTTTGCCCCCTTTCAATTGACAGCCCTTGAGATATTTGAAGAATGTGATAATGTCCCCCTCAGTCTTCTCCAGGTTAACATTAGGGCTGTGCAAATTGATTCGGGTACAAAATGATTTGTACCCGAATCTGGCTGATTATTGTGATTTGTAGACAGAACAAATCACCCCTGTGTTCAATTGCCCCGATTCGGGTACAAAACAAATCACCCCAGATTCGGATCCAAATAATTTGGAGATTTGGACCTCCATTTTGTGGCCAAAGTTGATGAGTGGTAGTGCCGGATGGGTGGAAGCTACCACCCAACAGTCAAAGAAATTGGTCAAAGGAGTGACTTTTAAAAGATTTTTGAAGTTGGTGCATCTTTAAGCCTTTTCCATAGGGAATAATGGGGATTTCATCAGCCTTAGTTATAACTCCTAGGGGGGCACCAGGATGGCCCAGAGTGGGTTGTGGTGGGTGGTAGTGTCCAATGGTTCCAATGAAACCACCACCTAGATTTCAAAGAAATTGGGCAAAGGGGTGGTTTATTTTGGTTTTTTTTTTAAGTTGGCATGTCTTTGTGGCAGATTAGGAGCAGAAAAGGGGTTTTGGAGCAGAAGAGTGGGTCAGGTGGTAGTGCCCCAATGGGTGCCTGCTACCACCCAGATTTCAAAGAAATTGGTGAAAGGGGTGATTTTTAAGTTTTAAGACTTTAAGCTTTTCCCCCATAGGGAATAATGGAGAATTTCAGAAGCCCCATAACTCCACTTGGGGAGCACCAGGGTGGCCCAGAGTAGGTTGTGGTGTAGTGCACATAGGGTTCCAACTACCCCAAGAACGACAAGCCTATGGGGCACTGGGTTTTATTGTTTTCAATGTTTGATGTGTTCTGAAAGTTGATTCTCTGGTAGGAAATGAGAGTGGATTCTCTCATTTCCTACCAGAGAATCTGCTCTCAGAAGAACACCTCAGACATTGAAAACAATAAAACCCAGTGCCCCATAGGCTTCCCTCCATTGGGCAGTACCACCCATCCCACTCTTTTGCGCCCGGAACCCCTTTGTCTGCCCTTAACAGATTCAGAGAATTTGGGTACAAACCAAATCTGGGGTGATTCGGCGGCGGGGGGGGGGGGGGAGATTCAGACAAAACAAATCAGAGGTGATTCAAAACAAATCGGGGGTAATTCAATTCAGGTACAAATTGAATCGAGAAAATCTATTTGTGCACATCCCTACTAAGCATACCCAGTCCCTTCAACCTTTGCACATAGGACTTGTCTTCCAGAGCCCTGACCAGTTTCACTGCCTCCTTCTGAACCCTCATATTATTGGTCCTCTGCTGTAGCTACAGATGAAGGGATAGGGCATTCCTAAAACTATTAATACACGAAGGGATAGGGCATTCCTAAAACTATTAATACACGTCATTACCCATCTTCCTGCAACTTGCTTCAAATCTGTCCACAAGACTGAAGGATTTAAGGCCTAAACTGTATGTTTATTTCCAAAAAGGGTAGCCATGTAAGTCAACTGCAGCAAAAACAGCAGAGTCTTATGGCACTTTCTCTCTCTTCTCTGATGGTGGGTGGGTGGTGGTGGGGGGGCGGTCAGCAACCAGCAAAAACCATAGATCGCAGTCCCTAGAATTGTGGATGATATCTTGTGTATCCATTTCTAGCCATTCTTTCTGGTCATCCATCCATCCCTTCTTCCTCCATCCTCTTGATCTTTTCCTACTAGTTTTCCTTCTAGTATTAGTTTTGTTATTTGATAATTTACTTCTCTGAGGATATGTTCACAATATACCAGTTTGCGTCTTTTGATTATCTGTATTAATTGTTTATGTGTTTTTGCTTTTTGAAGTACTTCTTCATTTGTTGTTCTGCTGGTCCATTTAATCTTGAGTATTCTTCTGAGACATCACATCTCAAAGGCTTCCAGTTTCTTATGTGCTTCTTTCTTGATAGTCCAAGTTTCACATCCATACAGGAGAAGAGACCAGATGTAGCATTTCATCATTCTGATTCTTAGTTGCAAATCTAGTTTCCTTTCACAGAGGAAGATCTCACAGAGGAAGGTTTGGCACCTTAAAGGCAAACATATTTTTTGTGGGATAAAGCAGTCTTTAATGTGCCACAAGGCTATTTACTGTGATGTGATTTTACACTGAATTTGCTTTTGGAAAGGACTTTGATATAAACTGTGCTCCTGTGACTCCCATGTCTTGACATGCTCCCAGCAAGATCTTTTTTCCAACTCTGCAAAACCTCCAAGATTAAGGAAGCACATGACGTTCAGCTTTGTTTGACTTGAAAAAATAAATAATTAACTTAGCTCCATTAGGAGGAGCTGTTGCAGTATTTGACTAATATTCAGCTCTTTGTTTTGTTAGACACATTCATAAACAAATGCCATTGAAAATGTCCATATTCAGCACTGGATAGCTGACTTCTAAAGCATTGTGGCTTGAAGGCGATGCCTATAATAATTCCACAGAGACAGGTCATCAGCCAGTGTGAAGGCTGACACAGAAAGCCAGTGCTGCTGTTGACACATTTTCACAGCTTGACAATAGTGACGATACTGAGGCATGGGGAGACAAAAGAAGAGCCAACACTTGGACCTTGGCTTATTTACTTCTCATGGAGGGTTGGTGAAAGGACTCTTTACATTGCAGAGGAGGAGATGAGCCTTTTGCCTATGTGACAGTTTGTGTAGGACTACATCAGTGGGTGGAGCTGGGCTTTCAGCTAACTGCTAACCCCTGCTAAATCCAGCTAACCAGTTAGCCCCTGCTAACTGAGCAAAGAGGCACCTTTAAAAAGTGGTGATTCTCTTTATTGAACGGGGGAGACTGGCCCTATCCCCAGTAGGGATGTGCAAATAGCTTCAAACTCGAACGGGTTTGGTTCGAAGGTTCAAACTCAGACAAAACAGGGCATTGCATTGGCAATGTTGGTTCAAGTTTGAACCGATCGAGTCAGGTTCGATTTGAACCGGTTCAAAGGTTCTAGAGTCAATTTTAGCTCCTATTCTCCATTTTGTGTGACTTGTGTTGCTTGGTTTCATTGGCTGAGCTCATGCTTCCCTGACTGGCCAGATGATTCTGGCTCTCTGATAGGCTCTGCACTGTGTCAGTCCTTGAGAACTGGCACCCTATTGGCCAGGAGGAGGGCAAAGGCGGGGGCTCCAAAAGGAGGAAGTTTCAAATCCTATTTAAAGCCAAGCCTCTGGCCTAGCAAAATCACTCTGGCTGCAATCTTCCTTGGCTTCCTTCTGGCCTGCTGCCACCCAACCACAGCATCTCCCTAGTGGCTGTTACTGGTGTCTATCTTAAGTTTCTTTTTTAGATTGTGTATGCTTTGGGGACAGTGAGCCATTTTATGTATTTATCTCTATGTCAACCACTTTGGGAACTTCTGTTGAAAAGCGGTATATAAATATTTGGGGTGTGTGTGTATGTATATATGCCTGTACACAACTGTTTTCACACCTATCAACAGCAGATTGACATCATCTGTTAGTAGTTGTGATGATGTTTATACCTTGTTAGACATTTATAGCTGTAAGACATTTATAAATTCATTGGAATAATGGAAACTGTAAGGAAGGTTTCAAGTTCCCTCACTGGCATCTCCAAGATAGGACTGAAAGAGATTCTTCTTTGCAACCTTGGAGAAGCCGCTACCAGTCTGTGTAGACAATAGTGAGCTAGATGGACCAATGTGCTGACTCAGTATAAGGCAGCTTCCTGTGTTCCTAAGGTCCCCAGTAGAAATATCCAAGCATATTTCTTCGTTCCCCCTCTTACTGTGTGGAGTAAGGTACTACCACAAGCACACATACAGTTGTACTAGAAGGAAAAATTGCTGTTTATTATGCACAAGGTCCTCCATGAACAGGGTAATGAGATATAATGCCTCTTCACTCCTATGCCCAAAACCAATCCACCAAATCCCCTGGCTTCATTTTATTTTATTTATTTATTTAACTGAAACCCCAAATTGCTTATACCAGGCTCCCCAGAGGAACCTTGAATGGGTTAAATTTAATATTTTAAAGAATTGAATGCTTTTAATTTCCATTTTTTAGTTTAGAACAGTCCATTAATGTATTTTAATGCCACTATTTGGGGTTCAATACCTATAAATAATGACTTTGTTAATTTCATGCTGATATCCCACTGGTTTTAGAAATTCCAGATACGGTGGTAAGACTTCATAAATTATTCATGCAATCCAACCTAATGGTATAATCATTTCTGGTATGACAAGTTATGATAAATATGCATCGTTTCGGTGGTATTTTTCTTGGAATATTCCTTTTGAAAATATACTGTAATTGTATGCTTAAATGTTCATTTTGGGTGAGCTATAATGTGCATTCATTAGCTTAATGTTTCACAAACATCCTTACAGTGGGAAACCATATCTTGTAAGTATCTCAACCAAATAGTCACATTAAGTTGACACTGCCACTGATTAGACTTTTTATAGTATATATACAGATTGAAAACCAAGGTGCTATAGAATTCAAGATCTGACAGGAGCTGGGGAAACAACATGTCTGGGATACAAAAGAAACCAAGGCTGCTGTCCTGCTACCTCTGTATGGATAGCAAGGTATGGTGTGTGGATATTGTACCACAACAGTAAGGTTCTGGTATAATCTTGCCCTTCAGGCTTACTGTGAGATTGCTTTTCTGAGTTTATTGAGACATAAGGAAACTATTTGCATCTCGTCAAGGCCTTCCACTGGCTTACCATCAAGCATGAGTGTTATGAGGGGTCAGCACACTTGCCTGAGAACTTATGGCTAACCCTCAAGGCCCCAGAATCCATATAGCAGATGCCAGGAAGGAAGAGGCAGTACCACCACAAGACTTTTTTGTTTTTGCCACCATTGAGTCTCCAACCTCCCTCTGTATGTGCAAATGACTCTGAAAGATGTCCTCATTTGTGGATGTGGAGGCAGTTGGGAAAAGGTAGTGGCAGCAAGAGAGACTCAAAGGTCATTCCCCCAACCATAGCAGGGGCGGGGAGGGTGGGCAGGCAGGGGGAAGGCAGGGTTGAACCTACCTTCCACCCCAGATGATGGGGTGGAAGTTCTCTTCGATGCACCATCATGTGCCTACACAATCCACACTGCTCCTGACAGCATGGATCTCTGGCTGCCGGGGAAACAAATCCCGACCTCCAGGAATCTCATATGCATCTTGTGACATTGAGGGATTTCCCCATGAGTTGGATGCTCTAGGCGCCTGACTCTCTGTGTGGTGTGTGCAGCCCAAGCACCCATGCAACCCTAAACCTGAGGTAAAGGGCATGCTCGCACCCTTTAAACCAGGCAAAATTCCCAGGCTTGTGGGGGAGCCAGTGCCAGGATTGGGTTTGATCCTGGCACTGCACACAAGCAGCCCAACCCAGGTTTGGGCTGCCCTACCTGAGTTGGGCTGCTCATGTGCACAGCCTCTCAGTGTTGTTGCTGCCTCCTCCTGTTCTTTCCATCAGTCAATGTACTTCTTCCCAGAATCCCCTGTGGCCTCTCGATACCAACAGAACCATCCATCTATTGGAGTCAATAGAGCAATAAAAACCACAATGTCCAATCTCAGCCAAGTTTTAACTCAATCTCTGAAGGAGATTCCAAGGAGGGAGTTCACACTGGGATATGCACACTCACTGGCTAAGTTCAGTCAAAGTGGCTACTATGGCTGAATGCAAAGCAAATACATAAATCACCCCCTCCCCAAGGCTCATTGTTTTGAGGGACACAACTGCCCTTCTGTTTTAATAGCCTTCCATTCTAAATCCAGCATGATTGGTTCACTTTGACCAGGCCCTTGCCTCTGTAAACAGATATACTGTTTGGCTATCATGACAAAGAGTCATTGATAAGTCTGTCCTGCATAGCTAGACAGATTCATGGAGGCGATTAGCCAAATGGAAGTTGCACATTCAGAGGCCACATACCTCTGAATGTCAGGTGCTGGAACAAAAGATGGATATTGCCTTCATGGTCTGCTTGTCAGCACCCAAAGGCTTCTGGCTGGCTGCTCCTGGAAACAGCATGAGGACTAGCTGGTCTCTTATTATGTTACTTTCAGTTGGGTTTGATATGCAACAAATGTAGCATCTGGTGGAAGTGCATACATATACATTTGTACATCCTAATTATTAGGCCTGTGCACATTCATAAAATTCAGATTTGACCTGATTCGACTTCACCAATTTTGGATGCAGATTCTATGGGCTCTGGCAATGTTGGATATCAGATCGTATTTGGAATCTGAATCCGTATTCTGACTTACATTAGGATTCCCCCCTCCCATAGTAGTCAATGTGTGTGTGGCGGGGGGAGAAACCCACTGAAACTCATCAGTTGGTCTTGGAACTTGCCATATGTGGGGAAGGAGGATGGGGGCCCCTGCAGTAAATTTGAAAAGAATTGGTCAGTTTACTGGTTTAGTGAATTTTTTTTTAATTTTTTGTTTTAAAATTGGCTTAAAATGGTGAAATATGGCTTGTTTCAAGACAAAACTACTAAGACCCTCCTTGGATCATTATTCCACCAGCAAGTGGAGAAAGCTGCCCTTTTCCTTCTTGAAAAGGAGTAACAGCATGCCCCCTTTGTCCCCAGCCCCTTTCTATTTATGGAATGGATGGACATACAGTTATGAAATATGGCACACATGAGGTCCCCTGTTGTTGTTTCAAATCTCTGGGTTATTTCTCTAATTTTGGTGAATGTTTTTTTGGGGGAAAGGCTAAAAATAGTGAAATCTGTCTTATTTCAAGCCAGAATGGTAAAAAAAACCCACATTCTGGATCTGAAGCCACTCCTTGGACCGTCATTCTACCCCCATGTGGAGGATAAAAGACATTCCTTTGATTTTATTTATTTTTTTCTTCCCCATTGCAGGAACAGGCAGAACCTTTTAAAATGGATCAAAAGGACTTCACACCTTTTAATCCCTTAATCGCTAAAAGGGAAAGTGAGAAATTACTTCTAACCACAAAACCAGAAATATTTGAAGTACTTTCACTTTTACTGATTGTGTGCTTCCAAAGAGTGACCATTGGGTGATTTTTGGCAATTCCTCCCCTTCCTCAGTTTCCCCATTTGCTTCTATGAGGGGAAATGGCTAAAAATGGCATCATTTTACAAATTCTGAAATTAAATAAATTTCAATATTTTAGAATTAATTCTGACTTTACTGACCTGATTTTAGGGGGGGGGGCGGGATCAGATTAGGATTTTACTGGGTTTTTACCAATTTGGGGCAACTTCTGATAAAATCCAAATTTTTGAATCTCAATTTGCAAAGGCCTAATGCTTATTAAGCTGGTATTTGCTAACAGAAGTATTCTTTCAAATATTTCTGGAAACATTCACTTATCTTCAACAATTCTGTATCCAACTGATTAATTTGAAATAGTGACAAGAAACAATCTTTCCTTGAAACCAAGATTGCATCTAGTCAATATATAATTTTGTATCCATTCAAAGACTGGAGACCTCATTTTTCTGCTATTTGATATCTAATTGAAAAGTGTAAGGGTTTTTTGTAAGTCCTACACTTTTATATTGTCTTCTACATTAAATAACATTCTAGATGATCAGTAACAATGAACCTTTTGGCTGTGCTGACATTCGTTCTAAGGAATACAGGGATGGACCACTTGAGGCAGTCTGTAATGAACAGCTTTGTAAATGCAATTATGAATAAATTTCTCAAAGCATTAGTTCACAGATTTCCAGTGATATTTCCTATGGCAGCTTTGATTTTATTTATTTATTTATTTATTTGATCTCTATACTGCCCTTCCAAAAATGGCTCAGGGCAGTTTCCATTAAAATAAAACTAAAATCAATTAACTGTTAAAATCAAAAACTATAAAAACATAAAACCATTATTAAAACATTTAAAACAATGTTTAAAACCCTGGAAAACCCGGCCAAAGCTTTACAGTTTAAAAATAGTTTAAGCACCCTGGAAGGTCAGGGTTCTTAACAGATATGTCTTAAAATAGGTCTTAAGGGCTGTCCTGCAGGCCAACAATGAACTCAGATTATGGATTTCTGCTGGGAGTGCATTCCACAGTCCAGGAGAGCTACAGAGAAGGCCTGCCTCTGAGTCGCCACTAGACATACCAGTGGTAACTGAAGACAGACCTCCTCAGATGACCTTAAAGTCTGGTGGGGATCATGCAGAAGAAGATGATAACTCTAACTTAGATAACTCAAACTTAAGCCGTAATTAGCCGTAGATTTAGCTGTAGCTTGTCCCTTTTGGAAAAATTACATGTTGCATGAATTAGCTGGCAGTGGCTTCTTAGTTTCTTTGACATGTTCTGTCTGGGCTGGCAAAATGGCAGGGCTGGGAATGGGACTGAAGGGCCAATACACGTCATAAGAACAGCCCTGCTGGATCAGGCCAAAGGCCTACCTAGGGCAGCATCTGTCTCACACACTAGCCCACCAGATACCTCTGGGAAGACCACAGGCATGTCTGCTGGGCCACTGCTCTTTTATTCAACCTAAGGAAGCACATAGGAATGGGACTTGTGGTGAACACAGCTGCTGACTTGTTCATACCAGCTTTGCCAACTCTGCAGACTCACACTCAGGCAGTGTGCAGTGGTTTGTAATACCTATGGCTGATGAAGACATGTGACCATTTTTCTGGAAGAAAATAACTACCATAGGGGGAAGGTGTGAAAGCAACTGCTACAAGTAGGTTGTTTGAATTGGCCTAAGAATAGATGTCACTGACAGAAGCCCTGTTCAGATGTACCCAGTCACTGTACAGGGGGGATGGGAGTGCAACCAGCTACCATGTCCCAAGCACAAATGTGTTGTGTAGTCATGCCTTCTGCTCTCTCGAGTTATAGCATTTGCCTATGCAGACAAAGACTGAACCCAGGGAGACCAGGGACAAGCATGCAGAGCATGTCAGTGATGAAGGTGTGACTAGTTGGCATGCTCCTAGTTCCCATGTACTCACATACCCCCTGAAACCTATTTATAGAACATCTGAACAGACCTGGTATTCTATAAATTTTAATTATATGTTTTTATCTATGTAAACCGCTTTGGGAACTTCTGTTGAAAAGTAGTATATAAATATCCATTGTATTATATTGTGTATTGTATCTGGAGTTGGAAGGAGTTCAGGTTGAACAACAAGATGGTTCTGATAACAATGTTAGCATGTACCACTGAAACTGAGCACAAATACAAACAACATTTCAGTCTGTAAGACTCATGATACTAGTAATATTGCAGCTCATATCATATTGACTCTGATAATCAGCTGAGCTACTTTCCAACAATTGGAAATTGCTTGACTTATATTCCAAGCTCTGACTACAGAAGTCACCTAATCCCTACGTCTCTTCTTTCCACCCACCCATCCCAGGCTCAGACAGGCAACAGGGCATATTCCTGGTGCACCCCACCCGCAGAGTGCCCCTGTGCCCTGCTGCACTTGGCAGCAGTGAATACTACCACCCTTAAGCACGCATTCTACTCAAAACCCGGCACCTTCCCCACATACATTCCACCTCTCTCTCTGTGCCCCCAGTCTAGCCCTGACCCATTCACATGGCTCTGCATTCCCCAAAGGCTATTGATCCTGTTCTTTCTGGTGCCCTACTAGTGTACTGAGAGGGAGAGTGAAGGAGAGATCAGATCTCCTTCCTTGCCTCTTCCTGCAAATGGAGTGTTACAACTGCTGCTGCCCTGGATGGGTGTTACTTAAGCAGGAGGTGGGGCTAGGAGCCTGGTGGATGGGTTAACCAGGAGTCCTTCCCTAACTTGGTTTTAACATGAGCCAGAGAAGAATTGAGAGACCTTGTAATGTTCACCTTTTCTTTTAGGTTAGCATACAAGTGCCCAACGTTCATATCCCTGTCCAATCCCAGTTTTGCCATCATCACTATTTAAGATTTAAAAGCTCTTCATAAAGGAAGTCCCAGAATACTAATTGGCAAATGCAAGTACTGTCTTCATTATGGTGACATTATGAATGAGATGCAGATTCTTCTGGCAAAATACTGATTGCACTTCTAGTTATTTTTTGTTCTTTTAAAACTTATTAAAATTATGAGACAAAAAACATTAGAGATTTTTTCCCCTAAGATTTAGCTAAGTACAGTTTTTGGCAGGGGGTTGATTCTGAGAAGTTATTATTAAATAGGCCACTCTAATTATGTGAATACATAAAGGCCTAAAATGTAGTTAATCAAATCTTCCTAAAGCTGTTTATAATTGGAATACCATCATTCCAATCCTTTTTAAATACAATTCCAGTAGCTACAGTAATAAAATTAGCAGAGTCTGTCTGTTACTTCTAGTGTTCATTGGAAAGAGCACTTAGAAATCATTTGAGCAAGGTATTACCTTTTGTATTGATCCTATCTGATGCAGTTATCGCTAATGGCCTAAGCCCTTAACCTATTTTAGAATTCTAGTGTATAATGATTTAACCCTTGGGGATTACCAGTTGTCCTACTATAAGGGCAAGAAATAGCAATGCATTTTTTTAAAAGACTGAGCTAAATTGGGGAGGGGCATTTTCATGAATATTTTAGCCTGCATTAAAAGGTGCAAATCCCTTTCAGGGATTTTCAGGGCTTACTTTGAAAGGGGATGAAAAGTGTTTGCCTGTTCAAGCAGTACTGCCCTCACTAGAGTTTGCCAAAGGTGACATCAGTAATTGTATACAGACATTCTAATTCCAGGGATGAAATATGCTGATTTTCTATGTCTACATGGATAGAACCAGGGTATGTTGTCCACAGAATGAAAATGCTTATGTAATTCATAATTGGCTAGGATCTCTCATATGACCAATCTAAGAAGCAATGCCATCATTTGATATTGGCTTTGTTTGAGCTAGTCACATCATCATGCAATCAAATCTAACTAACTATATAGCACTGTGATGTCATCTTTTTCACAATATCATCCCCAATTGGCTGGAATCACTCGAAAAAGGAATCTTGATCAGGAAAAACAATGCCCTTGAGCAGCAGCAGGGTGCTTTCCAGACTGGGAGCTTGAGCGTGGCAGGAAGTGGTGAAAAGTCCAACAGCTAACCCTAACTGGCTTCAAAGTGTGTCATATTTTGAAGCTGGTTGGGGTTGGATTTTACACCACCTCCTACCACACTGAGGCTTTGAGGGGAGAAAGCAAGAGAAGCAACCCCCACCCCTGGATCCGTACCCTGTGAGAGAGAAGGAGAAGAGGAGGAGGGGAGAATGTGACATGATATCTTTACCTCCCCTCCACCCCAGAAGAATTTGTGCAAGAGCACTGGGCTCTTGCAGAATAAATAAATAAATAAATAAATTGCCAATTGCAACGGAAAGTGGTACCGCTGGTACCATTACTCATGAGCAGTACCGGTGGGGAGGGATCTTAAGCTGATTGCAGAGGATGGTAATTTGCACCAGAACAGCAGGGTTGGGTTTTTTTAAGGTTGATTTCAAAAGCTGAGAGGCAGAGATTAAGATATATCCATGAAGCCCCTCCACATGACACCTTGGAAAAAATGGAGCAAGCCTGCAAACTGTTCTCAAAACTAAGAAAATCAGCTACTATTTTATCATGCTCATACTGTTCTTTAAACCTGAAATGTTGAGATAAGATCTGAATGCAGGTTGTGGCTGTGAGAATGGCACCTTGTTTTTAACTTGTGCAAGACAGAGTCAAAAACCAGATTGTATGAATCCACACTAAACCTATACGTAGCGAAGCAATTTTAAGTAGTCACCTTGAAGGTACCCAGGAACTGGAAAGAATCACAATGAATTTTTGAAAAAGGAGCTTTCACATAGAAGGGACATTTCAAGAAGTATTTCTGCCTCCCTACTGATAGAAGCTTTCCTTCTGGAACAAATAGCAGATGCAGGACACAGTGGAAGCAAAAAATTAAAGCTATGCCACAGTCCCATTTGGAATCAGGCCCCCCAGAGCTGCTATGTTTGAAGAGAAAATGTGCACGCAAGGACTGATAACATGCTTGGTGAGACGTGTTGCCTAGCTCTGAGTGATAGGAAGTGCCAGTGCAGCCAATTACACAATCAGTCTCCATGTCAGAAGGGAATACTGGAGACTTTCTGTCTTACAAATATTCAAAGGTGTAGGTGGTGCTGGGGAGAGAGGAAGGCATCCAGATAGACAATAGTAGATTTAAAGCAGTAAAAATGCAGCAGCCAGATTGGTTTCTGGGACAACATGAAACGATCATATGACACTGGTTTTGAAAAAACTGCACTGGCTGCCGATATGTTTCCAGGTGAAATAGAAAGTGCTGGTTATTATCTATACAGCCCTTAATGGCTTGGGTCCAGGCTATTTAAGAGAGAGCCTCCTTCGTCATGAACCCTGCCGTCTTTTACGATCTTCTGGAGAGGTCCGGTTATGGTTGCCACCAACTCGTCTGGTGGCGACTCAGGACTGGGCTTTCTCTGTGGCTGCCCCAGGGCTTTGGAATATGCTCTCTGCTGAAAAAAGAGCTCTCCTTCTCTCAAGACTCAACCTCAAGACTCCTGTTCTCACAAGCTTTTAATTAGAATTAATTTTAATAATTTTAATAATTTGTTTTATATTGTTTTATTGTGTTAGGTATTTTGATCTGTGATTTTTAATATTAAAATTTGTACACCACCTAGAGATGTACATATCAGGTGGGATACAAATAGGATAAATAAATAAACAAGTCTGCTTTTTCTAGACAGCTCTGCAAATTCTGAGTTGTTTCCTTTTTCTCATTCAAACTGCTCTTTCCCCTCTCTTCCTATCAAACACCTCCACATACTCCTGAGCAAAAATGCTGTTAATAGCTCCTACTAAGGCAGGAAGGTGTGACCTGCATTGCAGTCCTCAGAACATGAATGGCTTTTAATGCACATTAAGCAGAAATTTGAGGCTTAACAACACTAATGGCCTTCAAGAGATCCCTCAGCACTCATTTTTTTTGGTCTGGCTTTCAGTGGTTTTTACATTGTTTTAATGGTGTTTTAAATTGTTTTAGCTTTTAATTGTTTTGTTATTTTGATTTATTTTAATTTTTTAAATTGTTTGTAAACCATCCAGTGCTATTAGATGGGGCAGTATAAAAATGTGACAGGCAGATAGAAACAAAGGCCAAGTTGTGCTGCTGAACTGCTCTATCTATGTCTGGAGTTGGTTTTGGAATCCATTCTATATGCTGCACTCCAGTACAAAAACTGGTGGAGAGGATCATTTCATGTTGTCTAAACTTTTTAGAGTGGGCTTTAGTAGTCCTGTGCATCCTTTGAAATGTATGACAGTTCTCCATCAATGACTGAATGTGTTGCCAAAACTCATTAGATTGCCTTTGAAATCTAAAATAAAGGTTTATTGCAATTTCCAAACAGAAACAAATCTCAATATGAAAAATATAACCAGATTATATTTCAAAGAAATTATCTGACCATGTATTATGGCTTTAATCCTTTCAGAGCAGATTTGTAAAAGGAAATTTACAAATGCACAGACATAAAAATAATCTTCTGGACATCTCTTCTTTTATAAATTTTGGATTGGATTTCTCTGCATCAAGTTCATGAAAGTGTTGCATGTCTTTGTTGAAGGAGAACATGAATTAAAACTGCAGATGTTTAATATCTTAAGAAAAAGTAATAACTGAATCCCTGCTGGATCTCCCAACATCAGGCACAAATATAAATTAAATCTCTGCAGAACATCCCACAACGTACTTTAGAGAAGTTGAAATAAAATCTAACTGTGGAATTTAGAATCTCATTTAGTTTATAAATAATGGCAGGTAGTTTGCTTGCTCATAATAAATGTTTTAACACCCCTCCTCAATTTTAGACAATGCCACTATGCCTCTGGTTCTCATTAACTATCTATCTAACTAGAGATGTGTAAATCAATTTGAATTGAATTGATTCAAGCTCAAATTGGGGTGATTAGAGTGATTCCAACATAAATCAAATCACCCCTAAAATAAAGGGCCTGATTAAAGTTTGATTCAAATCAACCCTGATTCGAGCTTCAATCAATGTCAGCAATTTGAACATCATTTCAGAGTCTGTTTTGTCCCCACCCAGCCCACCCCTTGCTGATTGGTTTTCTGACACTTGCCTCCAATTGGAATGAGGTCTCTTTGCTTCTTGGTTGGCTTTTTACCAACAAAATCAAGTGTTGTCATGGGCAACTATGCCCGTATTAGCTGGGGGGAGGGATCAGGGCGGGGCAATGGAGGGGTTTTCAAAATGTATTTAAGGGGCCTCTTGGAGGCAGAAAGACAGAGAGCCATTTTGTACCTCAGGAGAGAAGCATCAGAGAGAGACTGCAGCAGCACTGAGCAGAGACTGGTGGTGGTGGTCTGCCTGCCTGGCTCAGTGAGTGGAGAGAGAGTCAGAGAGTGCCTGCTTGGCTAAACTGTCTCTCTTTTTTATCTCCATTTAATTTGCAGTGACAATAACAGCTTTTATTTTCTTCTTCTATTTTATTTTAATTGTTCCAGCTCCAGTGGCTTTAACTGGGTGCTGCTTGGATTTCTTCTTTTTCTTTGGATTTTTTATTCTTGCTTGTAGCCAGACCCCAGAGGCTTTAAAAACTAGGGTTCTGTGTTGATTCCCCCCCCCCCAATTATTTTAAAATTGTACCACCAGCAGCCCCAGTGGCTTTAACTGGGTGCTGCTGCTTTGGATTTTTTCCCCTTATTTTGGTTTTTTCTTCTTGCTTGTAGCCAGCCCCCAATGTTTGTACCCCCAGTGGATTTAATAACTGGGGTGCTGTGCTGATTCCCCCCCCCCTGCAGCCCCAAGCTGCACGTTTTTGCTGCTGCTAGGGGTGTGCAGAACTGGTTTGAATTGAACCAGATTCAATTTGAACTGGGCTGGTTCAACTGTTTCAAATTTGAACCAGACCTGCAGGAGCAAGCACCTGCAGGAGCAAGAGGCAGCCATCCACGGCATGGCAAGGAGCCATGGCTTGGAAGTGTACAACCTATCCAACCAGGGCTGGGTGCTCCTTTCCAAGGTTGTCTTGACACTCACGCTGTTCTTTGTTGCCATAAACAGCTTGTGTACTGAGACAGCAATGCTAAGTCAGGCTTTTCCTGCCACACTACTTCTTGATGCATCGGCAGAAGTTGTTTTTTCCTGCCTATGTGACCCAAGGATGAAGGCCAAAGTGGTAAGCCCTGACCAGTTGCCCAGGTGGAGGGACCTCCTGGTTGCAGAGGTTAGGCAAGCAGAGGAGGATGGGTTGCAACCAGGAGGATGGTTCTGGAGTGCTTACTGCTAGTGCACAGTCAACCTCTAGCAACAACATCACAACTGCTTCCATCCAGCAGCATGGTGTCCCGGACAGGGCCAAGTGAGTTGGTGGTTCCATCTCTACATTCCACCTGGTGGCTCGTGGAGGGCTTCCTTGGCACCTTGTGAGGGGTACGGGAGGTGCCCACCGAGCCTTGAAGCAGTGCTGAGCACTGTGTGCTGAAGTACCTGCGGGAGCCAGTAGCAGGCTTGGAGCTGGAACCAATCCAGTTTTGGGCAATGTGTCACCAAGTCTGGCCGGACTTGACATTGGTTGCCAGATGGTTCCTTTTGTGCCCACCAACCAGCGTCCAAAATGAGCGGGTGTTTTCCATGGCCAGGTGTGTGGTGAAACCCCACACATGGTGGAGCAGCTGGTCTTCCTGAAGGCCATCTATCCTGAGCTAGCCATGGAGGGTGAGTGACTCAAGGTCATCCCCAGTTTTATTACTACTGGCAGCTCATCCCACCCTCCCAACCCCAAACCCAGATGTGTCACAGTACACAGACACTCATGCATGCCACTGCCATGGCTGATGAAGAGATATGGACCGGTGCCTTGACCCATATGTCAGGCTGTCAGCATCAATCTGAGCACCAATCTGAGACCATGGTGTCTCAGGCAGGCAGGGATGTATGTTGTGGTTTGGTCTGTTTGTGAGATGGTGTTGAGGTGAGAAATGGACAGTGGCTGCTCTTTGTGTAATATTTATTGGTCATTGCTGTGATGATCCCCATGTCCGGCCTTGAGACTAACTTGTGATTCATTCACTGCTCTGGTCTCTCTGCAATCTGCATCACAGGGTATACTCAGTCAAAATGTGGCTGAAGCTTATGGCTATACTTGCTGGCTGCTAAGGGTGCTGCTGTGACAGCTGTTGCAATGCTGAAGTTAAGAGTCATAATAGTGTGTGAAAGAGCAACTGCTGCTAGTGATGTTACTGCAGAGTAGTCACTGTGGCTGGCAGGGGATTCTGGGTCAGTGATTCTTTTTTGGCCATTTCTGGACTGTGTGTTTGGCAAAATGTGGTGTTCTGTTTTGGGAGGGACTGTGTGCTTCTGTTCTGTAGTGTTTTTTCAAGGAAGAGTTGCAAAATTTGTGCACGCTGCTTGTTTTGGTCAGTGGGAACAATGGAGAACTCTAACCATCCCATTGTTTCCCATGGGTAGATCCCGGGAACGCCAAAGTGGGTTGGATGTTACAGCGTGACAAAAGAAATGAGCAAGCAGGCAGTTAAAAAATTTAACATTCCCCCCAAACCCCCATAGGAATTTATTGACTGCTGAAGGCCATTGAATGGCCCAGCAATGCCTCATGCCTCATTATGAGGCAAAGATCCTCCCACAGATAAGCTGGGGGTGGTGATGCAACCATGTTATATTTTGCAGAGAGATAGCAACTATCTCAATCCAATACCAGTGCAATGTCTTTCCCATGGCTGTTGCTGGTGTCTACCTTGTGTTTCTTTTTAGTGTGTGAACCCTTTTGGAACAGTGGATTGTCTTTTTTCCTGTGCAAATCATTTTGATAATGCTTTTATTGAAAAGTTGTATATAAATAATAATAATTATTATTATCTTGGAAGCTGTTGTCAGTGCCATCAGGCAGAAAGGCCCTGGGAAGGCATAGGTCAAGTTCAAAGATGGCAGCAATGGATCCAAAGATGGCATGGTACAGGCAGGCATATGGTTAAGTTCTAGAGCAAGAAGACCAAGTATCATGGGGTCCTTAGGTAGGTGTCATGATTCAAGACATTCAGGGGCTCAGGTTTTGGAAGAGAGGTAAGGCAACAAGTGAGGCAACAGAAGTCTGTACAGCAGTTTCTCTCAGTGAAAAGTTGCTCAGACTGAGGAAACTAAGGCTGAGACAGAAGTTATACAAGGCCAGCAGAGTTCCTATTGGTTTCCAGGTCACTAGATCTGGCTGGCTGACAGACTGCAGTCTTTCTTCCTGCCACAGTCAGGATGGTCTGACAGAGAAGGACGGCTCAGGCCAGCCATTTCCTCCACCTACAAGCTACCTTGCTGGATCAGGGAATAAAGTGCCTGGGCCCTACTTCCACATTTCCTGGTTCAAGACTCCTGGTACTTCACAGCAGTGAGGAAAAATAGGGAGCTTACTCCATATCCATGATAAGCAAGTTCCAACTGAAAAGTTCTAACTGGAATTCCTTGTTCCACTTTTTTGAGCAGGATAAATGCTCTCATTAGCTCAGGAAACTCTGCTTTGGTCACTATGCTGGATGACACATGTTAAGAACTGGATAGGGAGAGTGTAATTCTGTTGGTTCCACTGAACCTATCAGAGGTTTTTAGTACCACCAACCATGGTTTCTTTTTAGGTTCTCTCTCCAAAATGGATAAGAGGCACTGTCTGACAGTGGTTGTACTCCTTCTTGGAAAGAGCAGTTTCAAAGTTGGTGTTGGGGCTTCATTCCATACATATATGAAAACAATTAGAGGGAACACTGGTGTCAACTATGCTGGTTCGTGGATAAGTCAGATCTGTCTATGGTGGCATATGCCTTGGTGATATCATGTTTGGATTATTATAATGCGCTGCACATGGGATTGACTTTGAAAAGTGTACCCAAGGTTCAGTTTGTCCAAAACGATTAGGGTGGCATATCAGGAGCATATCATACTGTTTTTACAGCATCTTTACTAGTTGCCAGTATGCATCTGATGGCAATTCAAAGTACTATTTTGAACTTTAGTGCCCTAAATGGCTTGTGACCAGGATACTTGAAGAACCATCTTCTCTAATATGAGACTACCCACTTGTTGTTCAATGGGGGAAACCATCCTATGTGTCCCACCATTGTGTGATATTTGGTTGGCTGGATTTGAGTTTGGTTGGTTGGGTCCCAGTAGGTCTTTTCTGCAGACCTATGTGTTTTCTACAGCTGTGCTTAGACCATTTCTGTTTCAACAGACTTTTAACATGTTTTTTTATTGCTGTCTCTTGGTCGGTGTTATGCTTTTATATGCTCTATTGTTTTATTGCTTTTAGCTGATTTTTTAGCCTACTTTCTGAAGGAAACCTTGTGTGTATGTGTGTGCATGATGCCCTCTGATAACATTTGTGTTTACAGTACAAACCAAATTCACAGTACATGGGAGGGGCCCTAGAGGACCACAGATGGGATTTTTAAAATTTTGTTTCTCTGTCCTGTTGCTTTGTTATGGTGGCTGGTGGCCACTCAGAGTGTAGACAACAGCCCTCTGTAAGCCATGTGCCGACAGTTGGATATAAACCAAATTCCCAGCACATGAGAGGGAGACCTTAGGTAGGAGTCACCATGATAAAAGAAACAGAAGTTGAGGCCTATTAGTTCTACTTAGAATTAGTTGTTTGCTTTGTTTTGTTTTAATTGCTGTGAGCTGTCTTGGGGATTATGTTTTAATAGAAACGTGGGATATAAATATCTAAAATAAATAAATACATGGATTCATTCATTCATATATACAGACATACAGACATAAAATATGTGTGTTCCCTATCTGCCATATTTATACTATCTAGGCATGTAACAGCCAATGAGGGAAGTTGGCATCACTCTAACATTTCTGCTTCTCATTATAAGAATGGGAATAGGAAGTGTTGAGCAATTCATTTAGATTGTGGGACAACCCAGGACCACTCATATCCCACAGGGTTCTCTTACAGGAATTAGAAAATTCTTCTAAAGCACTTATAAGACATTTCAATCCATCTTACCATCACTTGTGATGTGAAGGGACAGAGCAGGGGATTTGAGACTTCTGCTGTTGAATGATGAACACGTATCCACAAAAGAAATTACACATACACACACAATTAGAATGGGGTGGGGGGGGGGGGGAGGTTTGGTCTTAGAAATGTGGAGCCGGTCATGTGAAATTGACTAGGCCTTAGGCATCCAGCCAATATCCATCAGACATCCTAAAGAGCACATACACATACCTTGCATATATAAAGGCAAGCTCAATATTTGGAGCCTCCAGGTAGAGAATCTCAGTAAATTGGGCAAGCCCTCTGCCTAAGACCTTGGGAGAGCTGTTGTCAGAGTAGACAGTGCTAGAATGGATGGACCAATGGTCTGACTCAGCATAAGGCAGCTCCATATAGGTTATATTTTCTTTTTTCAAAAGGAGGCCCTTGAAGGGTTCAGTTAATTTCAATTTCTTTCCATTTATTTCACTAATGTGTTCTGCAGAACAGAACCAATTCATAACATTCTTGCTTAATGTTATTATCCTCTTAGCCTGGCCAAACTAAAAAAGAAAAACTAATTTCCATCTACATAGATTGCTTCTCCCTATAGTGATTTAAGGAGCCCACCAATTGTGTGTATGGTTTGGGGTTTTTTTGCTCCATTTTTCAGCTCAGTAGATCACTTAATAGCAAAGTTCTCTATCAGCAACAGAATTGGGAATGCATTTGACCTCCTCCAAGCCTCTGAGGACTCTCTTGCAAGTGTATTACTTTGCAGCATAGCATACAAATACTTGGTATGCTGTATTCAGGATATGCTGGTCACCTCACCTATGTTTCAGGCCATATGTGATTATTTCCCAGGAACAACTTTTTATTTCAGGAACAATGATAACTCATTGTGTAGACCAAAGTGTGTGTTTGGTCCACACACTGTGACCATTGTTATAAATCATTAAAGCTGGAGACAGGCAATTCATTTGATGAGGGCAGAAAGTGCTGAGAGAGAAAGATAAGAGAAAGGCATTGTGTACACACAGACACAGACACACACACTGACACTGGTTGAACAGATTTGAAACAATGTAAAGAGGATGCACACCAGAAGCAGCAATCCCTCTTTCAAATTAAACCAAACTCTTTGGAAAAGCTATCTCCATGGGCTTATGAACTAAGTATGTATGTCAGAGGCACCAGTTTCTTAGCGTTAAGAAAAGAGTGATTGACGTGCAATAATAACATTGACAATATTGTTCAGAACCACAACAAATTATCTTTGCAATGTTATATTTCCTGTATTCAAGAGCAGGCATTTAAACGTTGCTGAAAATACCCTCAGAATCTCTTTGCCCCCTGTCCTGAAATCTAGCACTAATAACTTTTCTTTCTCGGAAAGGAAAGTGTTTGATATAGATGCAAACATATGGGATGCTGGGATGTTGCTCTAACATTCTAGGCAGAATAGAGGAAAGTAGTCCTTGGCAGAAGCTTCCACCAAGACCATCCTGACATGGCTTGTAGTATTACAGATAATTTCATGCAGGTAAGTTTGGGGGAAATGGACCTAGGCAGGATTAGGGCTACACAAGGGTAGACATTTGGACACTGTCATGCTCCTGCAAGAGCATGATGGAGTCCAAATTCAAAACAAATATTTGTTTATTCCTTTTCAAACGTTTTCTCCACAAAAGAACTCAGTTTTCTGAGACCAAATCCTAATCAAGCCAAGGGGACTTTGCCTATGACTAATGATTTTGTTCACACAACCACTGGCACAGTAAGAGAAGTGCCCAATCTGGGTTGGAGAGTTGGGCATGCTCCTGAGTTTTGGTTGTGTGCTTGCAAACATTAAGGCAGAAGGTAGGTAGAATACTCATATGCAAGGTGGCATCTGGGTAGGATGCGCGTGCCCTACCCAGATTCCATCTCCAACTTCTTACTATGTGCATGAAATTCACATGAATCTATTCAAATCTGAATTGAATTTGACTCAATTCAATTTGAAACCATTGAACAGAGTGGAGTTTCATTCAAATTGATTGGAATTCACCCACATTCAAATGGATTCGAATTCACCCAAATTCATATCAAAATATGGGTGAATTCGAATCCATTTGAACAAATCTCCACTCTGTTCATGTGTCTCAAATAGAATCAATTCAAATTCGATTCCAGTTTGAATAGATCCATACAAATTTCATGCACATCCCTACTTTTTAACAAGGTAGGAGGAAAAGCCGCATCTTCTCTTTTCCACCTCCTGCATAAAAATCGGGAGTGTTCACGGCTCTCCTACCCAGGCTGGGCACTTTTTGTACCCTGCAAGCAGCCATGTGGACACGCCCATTATGTATCATACATGGTCTAAATTGTATCACATATATGAGTCTGCTAAAAGCAGGCCAGACCATCTAATAAGCAGTGTCCCCCACCCACCCCGACATATTTCTTAAATGTCATCAAAATGGAAATTAGATATTTAGAGAGGCCAAATCCATAAAGACTTCAAGCCTCAGCACTTCCACTAGCTCACAACTAATTTTTTTATGTAGGATTAATTGGGGAGTGAAGTCTTCTTCCCTCAACAAATATGGATTAAAAAGTGCACTAGAAAAATGGAAAGCTTGAAATTAAAATGTGAATTATATAATTTCAAATACTTTTTTTTTGTCATTTTGTGAGAGAAAGAATAGAGTTAAAATGAGTTTCCACATCATACAAATTTGTATAAATTTGACATGGAATCATGACTACCCATAGAATTCTCAACAGGAAATAATCAGGCTATGACAACAAAGTCGTAATCAAATATTTATTTATTTATTTATTTATTTATTTATTTATTCACATTTTATACCACCCTTCCAAAATGGCTCATATCCAAAATTATGCCAAATTCACTTATCCAGACCACCATCTTCCTACCCCATTGAGAATGCCAAGTCAAGAGCGTGACTTGCCATGTGTGTCAGGTCAGGAACATATTAGAAGTCCATGTTTGTCACGCTGCCCATGAAGTTTTCCAGAAATAAAGCAAGCTCAACATGGATGTTGAAGTCCCCTGGGACATAAGCTTGGAGTCCTCAGCACCAAGTCCAAGACTGTCAGCCCAGTTGAGGAGACTGTAGACAGTGGTCAAAATCCCGATCTGATCTTGGTGCCCAATATTAAGCACAAATGCTCAAAATTAGATCCAGAGCCCTATTCACACTGTGAGGCCATTAACATGACCACAAAGGGCAGGGCTAGGGGGAAAGCAGGTGCCTACTTGCCTTCCCCCAGACAACCAGAGCCCAATAAGGACTGTGCCACCCATGCACCCACATGAGTGGCACTGTAGCAAGCCAAGCAGTAATCAGGGGGATTGGAGCCAAGATGCCAAGTATCCCACAATGCATAGTGCATTAGGAAAGCTCTATGCTGCCTGGCCACTCCTTCCCCCTGGCCCTATGACCAAATGTCTGCCAGCAGCCCAGGAGCAGCTGCCTGCAGTGTGATGACACACACAATCAGTGAATGAGGAAAGAGGCATGCACTAGTTCTCCTACCTTCCTTTAATCCTGGTTTGGAAATCTGGACTACTGGGGGGAGTGTCAAGATCAGGAGTGATCCTGGGGCTCCACACTACCAGCCCTATCTGGGCTACCCTGTCCTGCCCAGGTAGGGCTGGTCATGAGAATGACCTTCTTATGTTCAACACACATAGTCTGAGTACAGTGTATGTATGTACATATATCATGTCCAAAGCATGTACACTGAATCACTTCCTACCTATTTTCTGCATTTGAGAGGGTCTGAACCCAGGCTCACTTTTTAAATGAACACGTGTACAGTCATTCATACAAAACCATGTGCATGTGTACAACGTAATGTCGAAAGAGGGCTAAGTGGACAGGAAATTTGAGAGGGAGATAGAATCCATAGATCACAGCACCACTGAGCCTTGAGCCTGTGCTGTGCTGCACTGAGGTTGGCACAGCTGGGAGACATCCACTCCTCTTGGCTGAAACATCAAGTTTTCAGTGACACTCCAGGTCAGCACCCTCATCTATGATCAGGAAAAATAGATGTTTTATTATACACTAACCTGGCATTAAACAACGCAGAAGAAATGAATTGGTAGGGTAACTTACCTGTAGGTCACTCAGGCCGGAGTGTGGGGAGAGGTTTCAGTGTCTAACCTCTCATCCCCTCTTCTGGTTTGTCCCGCCCCCACTGTCATATCCCCTCATGTCTGTGATCACCATGATAAAGATGCCCCTTCCTCCTAGATCTGTTAACAACAGCTTCCCAGGCAAATGTTCACGCTGAGCCATACAAATAAACATCCATTCAAATGCAAGTTCTTACAACTGCCACTGGTCAAGTACAGCACCAAATTGCATAAAGCTAAAAATGAATACACGACAGCAGAAATTATTAAGGGCAAGCAGCTGTGGGCAAAGTGCACAAAGAACACAACTATAAAGTTACACTACAAACACAGATCTCAAACTGCATAGTTCAACAGCACATCTTAAAGTTCATTGGCCATTATGAAGAGTTACAGTTGCAGAGCAAGAAGTATAAGATGAAAATTTTCAGTAGCATAAGGGCCTCATGTGACTTTTACTTTAGACCCTACCCATGCAGGTGAATTGCCCCGTCAGGGGATCATCCACAGACCTTAAGAAACAATGGCCAACATGATCCTCAACCCTCAAGTGACAGAAGGTGGGCTATGAAGGGTTGCAGGTCCACAAGAAGCCTTTAAGCATCCCTGCACTGATGCTTGGATCATGTTGGCTGTTAACATCAGTTTATCAAATCCCAAATTCTAATCAGAAACCTGTTTTATCATGAGAGACTAATTCATAATAATCCATAACAAATCCACAACACGGTTCTAGCTGTCTCATCTTCAATGTTTGCTGTTGGTTTCCTGTCATTCCCCAGCATTCTTCTTTCCTTATAGGCCCCCTTTCTCCAAATGTTTGTGTGGAAGAAAAAAGGATGAGCAGAGCTCCTGCTACTAGTCACCCAAAACTATACATAACTTGGATCAAGTATATGTGTGCATGCGTTTATGTGCAATTATGCAAATACATGTCTAGTAGCTGCCTCTTCCCACCTCTTTTGGCCTAGAAAATTTGTAGAAATTTGGCAATATTTTTGTACATGTCTAGATCACAGATAACTCCCCATGTGTAGTGGTCTTCAGCTTTGTGCTCCAATGCATGGAGATTGCTCTTAGTTTTACAGTCTGAAGCAGCCCATAGTCTTGTGAAGTGGTGGGAAAACAAAAGGCAGACTGTAATAAGCGAGTATAGAGACTATATTCAGTACACCTGAAAGCCTTTGCCTTAATCAATTGATCGGTTTGATTAGTCACTTAATTTGGTAATCACTGATTTTAAAATCAGTGGGGCTTAATTGGATTTTTATCAGAACTGTTCTTTGTGCCAGGATTATAGTGGGTGAAAGCAAGAAATAATTATTATTTTGAAGATGAAGGGCTCTGAAAAACAAAAAGAAAATGCAATAACTTTGAAGCACTATTCTCTCTCTCTCTCTCTCTCTCTCTCGATGGAGGAAGAGTTCCTCCCAAGACTGCTCGCCTTTCATTTAAACAGCATTATGGGAATTGGGCCACTGGGTGATAAACACTTGTGTTA
Source organism: Hemicordylus capensis (assembly GCF_027244095.1). Classification (NCBI taxonomy): domain Eukaryota; kingdom Metazoa; phylum Chordata; class Lepidosauria; order Squamata; family Cordylidae; genus Hemicordylus; species Hemicordylus capensis. Next base: position 375,362,818 of record NC_069658.1, on the reverse strand, counting down.
TCAAAAGAATACAGAAGTTGTCAGTTCCCGGAGGCATCACAATTCACTTTTTCAATCATCTCTCCCCCCGCCTCCATCCGCCCGATGTTTTAAAATTAGTACTGGACTGAAAAAACATGCATATCCTCGCTTTGTTTTGAAAGAAAAGCTGGTTCAATAGCAACACTTTTCTCTTTGTGTTTAAAGATCATGTGGTTCTTTTTCTGGTTTACCTAAATCCTAGTCCTTCATACTAGAGACAAAATAACCGGGGGTTTCTGAGTCATGAGACACAGTAAAACACAAAGAAAAGCAACATCTGCAGAGCTTAACAAGAAAATGTTCACTGAAATAAGGCTGCCTCATACTGGAATAGGCTGGGAATGTGGCCTTTAAGAAGGGCCAAAATTATACTTTGGGCATCTTGTGTGGAACCAGAGGGAGACCTTTTCCTTATGAACCTACCTGAGGTGTCAGGTTTGCTTACTGTTCCAGCATGAATTGATGTGAGGTAGGCTGGGATTTGGAGCACAGTCTTCTTTGAGGAGGCTCCAGAAGTATGGAATTGATTAACTACTGACAAACTTCTTTGGCCATTCTGCAGAAAATGTAACATTGCATATTTAGGCTAGTGTACATTTTCCGTTGTTTGAATGTCCCATTCCAGAACAAGGGGTGGATCCAGCACAAAATTACAGGGGGTGCATCAGGAATTTAAAAAAAATAAAATATATATATTTTTAACATATAAAAATATATGGAAATTAAAGATAGATAGATAGATAGATAGATCTGGAGATGCTGCTTCCTTCCATCAACTTCTCTTCAAATACTAGATATTTTCTCTCCCTCTTCAGATTAGGTAGTGAAGGTGGGAAGGGAACTTGAACGCTGGACTTGCATGTGCCAGACTGTAGTTCTAAAGGAAAAAGCATGCTTCATTTTAGTTCTTAGATGATGTTCATATGTACTGCATCTGGCATCATGTGGGGAGGCAGGAGGGGCATCTCTGGGGCAGCTATTTCAGTGGTGGTGGGGAATTGACCAAGATCTGGTGCTGATAGATTAGCAGGTCACAATAGGGGAAGGAAATTTAGTAATTTAATTGTGGTTTCCCCTTCAATCAGGCCTACTACCTCTTTGATCTTAGAGAACAGTGCCTACAACCCATAGAACCTCACCTTATTGCTTTGTAATGCCAGGTCAGTCCAAAATAAGTCTGAAATCATCCATGATTTGATCTTGGATGAAGAAGCCGACCTGGTGAGCATTATGGAAACCTGGTCTGAGGCTAGTGGCTTGGTTTGGTCCCAGCTCCTCCCTATAGGTTACTCCATGATGGAGCAGGTGAGAGGATGTGGGCAGGGAGGTGGGGTGGCTGTGATGTATAAAATACTATTTCTCTTGCCAGGATCACTGACAGGGAGTTGGCCTATATTGAATGTGTGTTCCTAAGTCTAGAGACCAAGGATAGATTGAGACTTCTGTTGGTATACCAATCACCCCATTGTCCAATGGAGCCGCTAACTGAGCTGATGGACCTGGTTGCTTAGTTGGCATTGGAGTGGAGTGGCATTGGAGGTTGTTGTCGGTGGGGGACTTCAATGTCCATTTCAGGACTGGGTTGTCAGGGGTGGCTCAGGAGTTCATAGCAACCATGATGACTATGGGCCTATCCCAAGTAGCATCTAGACCAGCACATGATGCAGGTCACATGCTTGATTTGGTGCTTTGCTCTGATCAGGGTGTCTCTTTTAAAGGCTCTACATAGGATCTGTCTGTAGAGCTGGAAGGGGGTTTGCGAGGAGAGCGAGACCCACTCTCCCTGCATATGATCAAGGAGTCCTCCCTGGGTGGCTGGATTGGATGGATTGGCCACACAGATTCCATCATGGAGCTGGCTGGGGCAGCAGAGTTTGGGGGCCTCTTGACCCCCACAAGTCCCATAAGTCACCGTGTGAGTGCCTCCTAGAGCTGGGAGGCTTGTTGTAGCCTCCCAGTCGGGAGGCTACTGATGAGTTGTTGAGGCATGGAGCAACACTGTGGTGACACACAATCCAGGAACCCACTTTTTGCGCCACAAACCCAGGTTAAGCAGTGGGCTACCCAAAAGGGTTTGCTGCTGCGCTGCTGCCAGGAGCCGTGCAGCTCCTTGCAGTTTTCACGCGCAGTGGAAACTGGGCTGGGCTCCCTTAGCCTGGTTTGCATTGCACGTGAGAATAGCCTCATTGAATAGGTGGAAACAAGGTTAAATCTCAAGGTCTCCCAGCCTCAGGAGTTGTGCTCCCTCTCCCCTCCCAGATATAAATTGAAAGAATCCTTAACTGTGGTTAAAAACAAACCAAAATTGGTCATGACACCCAACTAACTGAGCTTGGACTATTCAGCATAAAGTGGTTGAAATAGACTGAGGAGGGTCTCACGATCCGTGAGACCCGCTTTGTAAGAACTGTGGGGGGAGCGGGCTAAGCCCACTCTCCCCACAGATGAGTGGGCAGGGAGCCCTGGGCGGCTGGATCGGCCGCCCACATGCTGGCCGGCTCTGTGACAGAGCCGGCAGGGGGAGGGGGGAGCGGGGTCCACATGGCCCCCGCAAGCCCCAGTATGCCCTGCGCAAGCATGCAGGGCATACTGGAGAGACCCCCAAGCCGGGAGGCTGCTTTTCACCTCCCAGCTGGGGGTCTACTTGTGAGTAGGCACGGTGAAAAGCCGCGCCATGGCTACTCAAGAGCCTAAAAAGCAGGTTTGCTGGAGCGCTCGCTCCGTAAACCTGTTTTTTAGCAGGAGTTCCAGAACGGGTTTGCCACTTCAGAACCACCGGGCTCGGCTGTGAGCCCGGTGGTTCTGACGATCAGCAAAAATCAGGTTAGTGGAGGCTAGCTCGATTTTTGCTGATCGTCAGAATCGCCCCACTGAGTTCTGTCACCCATTTTAAACTTTGGGCTCATATCTCAGTTTATTTCAAGCACAGAATGAACCAATATTGGTCCGCTCAGATGTCACAACAAATTTTGGTTTGTTTCTAGCCATAGTGGAAGTAGAATTCTTCCGACTTGCATTCTGGCAGGTGAGAGGGAAGCATGCTTTCTCAGGGCTAGGAAACATTATACAGAACCAAGATTTAACCTTCCCATCTGTGTAGTTTACAATAGTTAACAATAGTTACTATTCTCCAACATGTTTGTTTTTCCTTCAGAATATATTAATCAGTTATTTCATCCCTGTACATGGTATTTTATTTGTTTAGTACATTTCTATACTTCCCCATACAGTCCCTGGGCAGTTCACAATCTAAAAACACCCATTAAAACATTAACACGATTAAAACAGTTTAAAATACAAATAAGAACTCTAAAACCCAAACCTTTAAAACTATAAAGTCTGGCTAAACCGGTATGTTTTCAGGTCCCTCTTAAAAACATTCAGAGAAGGGGAAACTTTAATTTAATTAAGAAATGCATTCCAGAGTCTTGGGGCAACTCTCAAAAAGGCCCGGTTTTGAGTCACCATCAACTGAGCTGGTGGCAACCACAACCAGACCTCACCAGATTATCTTAATAGATGGCGGGGCTGATGAAGAAGAAGGCATTCTCTTAATTACCTTAAAATTTACATTTTAACATGTGGGACACTCACAAAAAATAATAATATGTAAATATCCTTGGAACAATATTAACCGCAAGTAGTCCAGGTCTGAAATACTGCCAGTGTACATAGAAATTTCTTAGTGGTACATTCAGAAGTATATAGTAGCATCCTAAGATTCTAACAGAATGATTTTTCTCTGCATCTTGTCAATTTTTGATAATTTGGTGTTGCTTTGAGGTTATTTCTTAAATTAGATATTAAGACTATACACATGAATATTACTGGGGTGGGGAGAGTGGGGGGTGGGGAGGCAGGATGGACCTACCTTCCCCCCAGATGATCCGTGGTTCCTTCTTTGGTGCGCTGCTGTGCATGCACACGATCTGATCGCTGGAGGCTGGGAAAACAAGTCCTGGCCTTGAGAAATCCTTAAATGCACCACATGAGCAGCATGTTGCATTTAGGAATTTCCACATGAGTCAGGCACTCTATGTGGGCTGTGTGCAGCCCAAGCATACACATGGCCCCGGTGCTGGGTTTAAGGGCACACTTGTGCCTTTAGCCCTGGCAAAAGGCCAGGGTTAAAAGTTGGGTTTGGTGGGAGGGCAGCTCTGGGACTGGGCTTGATCCCAGCACTGCACACAAGCAACCCAACCCAGGCTGGGCTGCCTTAGCCTTGGTTGGGCTGCTTGTGTGAATAGGCTTATTGTTTTGATCTATTGTTCAGTCAGAGAAAATGCTTGTGTTTTGTTCTTAGAATAAGTTATCACTTAATTTTATGACCCTGATCATATTATGGATACGTCAGGATACATGGGTCATTCTCTTTTATCGCATTAGCCAATTATCTAACGTGGAGGCAAGCCATGTGTTTTTCATCCCCTTAAAGTGATTGTAAGAATCAGCCTGAGTCATTTAATGACTGTGACTTTCCAGACCACTGAGCAGCAAATTGTCTGTAGATCCCTGGCATCAACTTGGGAAGGTCTCAAACTAGGGAATCACATTGAAGCCAGTTCAAATCACTCCATGCCAGCTGCCAATTCCTGGAACAAGTTGACTTTTCCATATGATCACAAGTACCTTCCCCACCAACTGGTCCATAGAACTGTGCAGAACATTATTTGGTTTGTTGGTCGGCATGTTGTATGATGGGTAAATTGTTTGATTTGTATTTGGCTTGTCAAATGGTGACAGTGAGATATCAATAAAGTCTGAGCTCAAGCTTAGAGAAGAATTCTTGGAGCTCAGAAAAGCCCCCTGACCCAGGAGCAAACTTCCAGAACTCAGAGAGCTTGGAGAGAAGTTAGAGAGTTCACATGAATTATCCACCTGCTCCCTGCCAGCTTTCCTCTCAGCTCTTTACCTTTCCTTCCTGGTCTCAGTGATGGTCAGAGAGCGGGAAAAACACAAGTCATATTGAGCAGGGGTAAGAGAAGACTTTTATCTTATCTCTTAAAGCACATAGGAAAAAACAGTGACAGTACTATTGTTAAGAACTGGAAGGCTCTTTCCCCTCCTACTGTTGATGCTTTGATGCACTGCTCAGAACAAAGGTGTGGTGTCCTTTGGAATTCGAGGTCTTTTAATAGAATTGGAAAAGAATATTTTCCAATGTGCTTAATAGAATGGATAGAAAAATTCTCTGAGATATCCTCATCAATTCTAATGAATGATTTGGCGAATATTATTTCCATGTCATTGCAGTAGCCTTCAGGAACATTCCAAATCCAAAGGGCCATTACACGTTTGCTCTGGCATGTTACAGAGTAGCACATCAGAGCAACAACATAAGAGATTGGGAAGGTCCTTCATGGCCCTGCTGCTATCACTTATCTCCTGGCATGCTGTGTGGAGGGGGGGAAGGACAAAAGGCTCCCTCCTGTGCAGTGCAACCATCCCCACTATTTTGGAGATATAAAAGAAAGTGAGTTGGAAATCCACAATGCTCTCCCCATCCCACAACTGACTCATCCGGCCTGAATAGCTTGCAGATTTCACTTCAACAACAGGAATAACAATTTCTGTCTCCTCTCACCTTGCTTAGATTGGATTTTTTTTTTAAAGTACTTTCCGACAATTTACTCTGACACATACTGTAGGTAAGGTGGTGTCTTAGAATAACTTCTGTGCTCTTTCTTTATGCACACCTGATTTGAAATAGAAGCCTGTAGGTGGGAATGACCTCTGCAGATCACAGTGTTGTTGTTTACAAAGAGGCATGTTCCCAACATAATTTTAAATTTGATTATGATAGCGGTACTACAATTAGGAATAATATTGCAGCAGCAACAGCAACAAAATCCTCCAAACAGCTTCATCCTGTAAAAAGTATATCAAGCATTTGGCAGCTTGCGAGAGCATTGGGACATTGTCTGAAAATTGAAACAGAGCCACCAAAGAACAAGTATTGTGGGAGAAAATGAACACACATACAATTGAAACTAATGAAAATATCTGTTATGTTTTAATTTTCAGACCATATTCAGTGATTGTATTTTTATATATGTAGGGCAAATGTTGATATGGCAGACTTTTAAAGACTTCTAAGTGCAGTCTTCTGAGCCCAGAAAACTATACAGAAGACTCAGGGGGTTACAAACAGGCGTATATAAACCCATAGGGAAATGAATGAACAATCGGGACCAGTTATCCTGCCTGTGAATGCTAAGGCTGCAATGCCATGAAGGGGGACTATGAAAAGTGGGACTGCATGTTCTTTTTTTCATGGGCCCTCCTTCTGTTGCAACAAAATCCCGCAACACATTTTCAAGACTCCCCAGTTATACCTAAGTGTATCTGCTAATTTAATGTTAAACAATGATACCACTACAGAGTTTGGAATGAGAAACCTGCTATACCATGCTAGTGATTGAAGAGTACCTAAAAGATCCTGTGAGCATTGCTTGAACCTGCACCAGTGATCCAGACCAGTGAACCTTACCTTGTTTTAAAAAAAGTTTGCCTTTCCTTATAGTGTTTGGCTCAACTCATTTGCTTCAATAATCTAAACAGAGTATCACTGAAGGAGGAGTAACCCCACCCCATCACTCCTTTCAGAACACACTTGATTATTCCTCAGAAGTATCAGTTTTTTTATTATGATGAAGCATGGCAAAAGCAGATGCTTTTAACACTGCATTCTTGCAATGTACATTTGCCTTTGTCACTTGCTAACTATTTTGTCTCCCTAGCAGATATCTCTCTGCCCCTGCAAATTTAAAATGGTATCCCTGGATGCAAAACAATTTGATCAGAAGGAGACTTTTTCTGTGTTGAAAAATTGCTCTCCGCTTTTGGCACAGTCATTTTGGGTCTTAAATTCAAGTTCAGTTTGCAGAAGTTGATGAGTGACCGGTGGTCCTGCTTCTGGGCAACAAATGGGACTTTATGACCTTTGGGAATGTTCCAACTCTGTGGTTGCTGGGATTTGAATCAGAGTCTGGAACTCCTGCAACAATATATAACAAGGTGGTGCCCCCCACACCATCTTTGGAATGCCCTCTCAAAGGAGCCCTCCCTGATAAATTTTTAAAAGCTCTCTCTTCTGAGAGCTGTTTTAATTTAGTTTGAATTGGTTTGCCAGTTTTACCAATTTTAGCCTATGTGAAATTGCTCTTAAATTTTTGCTGGTGTTTGTTATACTTGTGTTGGTTTTTTATCAAATTTTATAGTGGTTGTTGCTTTATTGCAAGCTAGGGGTGTGCATGGAACTGTTTTTGTCAGTTCAGTTCGAATCAGAACTGGATTCAAACTGAACTGTTCCAGTTTGACCGCCGGACTGATTTGTTTGGGGGTTTACTGGTAAAGGTGAATCCAGTGAAAATTTCCCTTTACTAATAAGGTGGCGGGGGTGGGGGGAGTCTCTAATGCTAGGTAGGGGGCAGGAGGGGAGTCAGAGGTACGTAACTCAATTTTCAGGAGTGGCGGTGGTTCCCTCTCAGCCCTGAAGGCTGCCCCTAGAGTAGCCTAGGCCAGTTGCGGCCTGGTTTGGGCCTTCTCCGACACAATCTGGGCCTTCTTTGGCCCATTCTCCTGTCCTCCATTCATGCTTGAGGGAAGCCCCCCTCCCCCTTTACTTGTCAAGGGGAATCCTCACTAGATTCCCCTTTACCAGTAGACCCCCAAACTGATCTGGTTTGAACGAGTGAGAGTCCAGTTCAAACTCGGACCAGCACCCCCCTTTGGGGGGCTGGATCAGTTCAAATTTGGACCAGCCAAACCCGGCCGGTTCAATCTGAACCATGGTTTGAATTGCGCTGGCTTGTACTTCCCTATTGCAAGCTGCCCTGAGGCTCGCAATCCCAATGCCCTGTTCTCGGGGAGCAGTGGCCTGAGCATGGTCATCTCCTCCTGTCTCATCTGTATTTCCCTTCTCCCCTGGGCAGCCCAGGCATGAGTGTGGCCATGCTGGGCCCCCTTGCATTGCAGGCTTCTTCTTGTGAGGAGAGAAGTGGATGGGGGCTAAACATTTCTGGACACATCCCCGAAGAGACTTGGATGCAAGGCTCCTGGTCTGAGGTGGTGTGACCCCAAGTTCTCCTGTCCCCTCAAGGATCCTACTGTCCAGCAGAGAGGCCTGGCTTTCATCCTCGAAGAGTGATGAGTGGTTGTAGATCCCTTATTGGGGTCTTGTCATCGTCATTGCCCAACTCCATGACATAAATGCCAGTCTGGAGGTGATGTCTGGAAGGATCCAGGCACTGGACTATTATTGGTTCTCTGTGGCAACCAGCATCCCTGCCCTTTGCATTCCTGCCAGCTTTGGGGCCGCTGCAGTGCATGTGAGGGTCTGGGGAAGACACCTCCACTGCCCTGGAGAGTGTAGCAGATATGTGGGGCTGGCAGGGCACTACAGTTGTTGCCCCTGGACCACGAGGCTGGGTAGAGAAGGATGCAGTGCTAAATGAAAGGGTGGCATCACGGCACCACCCTGTTGCCCAGTTGCAGCTAGGTACTTCCATGGCAAGAGCTTGGAGGGGATGAGTGCATGATGAAACATGGATGTGCCCTCCGTTAGTGCTGGGGGTGGGGCATGGAGGCAGCAGCAGGTGGTGCTGGTGCTGCAGTGTTGGCTGTGGCGACAGATTGTTGAGCAGGCCTGCTTACCCCCTGTACTGCTGTAAGGGTGGACATTTGGCTGGCCCTCAGCCTCCTGTCTGGAAGATGGTGACCAGTGCTCACCTTGGCCCCTTAGGTGATGTCCCTTCTTTCCAGAAAGACAGTTGCCAGCCTATTGTAGTGGCCCATTGTCCTGGTCTCCACTCTGGACAGTTTGTTGTGTGTTGAGACCTTTTTGAATTTTTTCTTGAGGTTCTGCAGCCTCTCTTTCCACTGGTTGGCAGTGCAGTTGTATCTGCAGAGGCCCATCTGTTTGGAGATCCAACCATAGGTGGCCTCATTGCAGAAGCTATTCTGCAACCGGGCCTGCATCCCCTTGCTGGTCCAGAGTTCAGCAAACACCCCAGTCTCCACATCTGGAGGTGTCCCCAGCTTGACTGCTCCCCATGGAGCTGACTGTGGCAGCGCCACCTGCAGGGCACAGAAGACTGCTGAAACTCCATGGATGTTTGGAGCAGATGAGCATCCATGCTAAACTAGAAGGTCACACGACTGGCAATCGGGGTGGGTGTATGTGATGGGTTGCCTGCTTTGTGCATGCTTGTATAGCACTGGATGTGTGTGGGTGTGGCCAGGTAAATATTCCCTGCATAACAGCATAGGGACAGGTGCAGGGACATTGCCCTCATGCCCTAGAGGCCCCATCAAGAGTGGAGCAAAGATTCCACAATAGCACAGTGGAGCACATCAAACAATGGGGCAGCTACAGGGCATTAGATACTGCCAAGGACAAATGGGGTGGGCATTGATGGCAGATTCATTGAGTGCCCATAGGCAGGAAGCAAGCAGGAGCACAAAAATGGCCAAGGGCAGCCTTGATGTGTCCCTGGCTCAACATCTGTGCTCTACAGGTATTCTTAGAGCAGGACAAGGTTTATTTCGCCTACCAACCCCCTCATCCAAGCATCCCCACTGGTTCAGAAGTTAACAAGCAACCTTTTTGACAATTGCCAGGTTCATGCATGGGGAGGACAAAGGGACCTCCTCATCCCCATCATGGTATTTACACAAATGCTGAACTATACTCCATTGTAGAGTTAGCCCATGAGGAAAGGGGCAGGTGTATTGGAATTAAATACTGCCCTCCCCAGTGGCAGCCTGCTGGCATTCAGCCAACTCACTTTGGCCAGGTAGCTCTTTTACAGTAGAGAACTAATTCAGAGATGATGCAGGGAGAACACAGCAAGGGCAACCTATGCCCCAGGCTCTTAACAACAGAATAGTCTTTTGTTCTGCTTCTGGAGAAGAGAGCCCTTGCTGAGGGGGCACTGGCACTCCCTGCCCACCACCTTCCATCTGCCCAGGACCCTGGCAATGGTGATTGCTGCTAGTGTACACCTGTGCAGCAGGTAGCATCTTTCCTATGTCAGGCCACTTTTGTTTGGTGTGGGCAGGACAATGGCATGGGTTATTTGTGAGGGGATTTGCTGTGTTAGGTACGTAAGCAGTAGGCAACTTTGGTGGAGTGCTGCTATGTATTAGAGGGGGCCCTGCTGGAGTCCAGTGCTGCACCCATGTGCTGTGTGGTGTGTACCCATGTTTTTGTATGGAGGGCCACCAGTTTGGGTGGAGCAGCGAACTGTGTGCAGCCATAGGTGGGAGTGCTTCACCACTACCCACTTTCCCTGTCTCTCCCCCCTAAATGGGGGGCAGTCCCCTTTGATAACAACAGGAAGTCAAGAATAGCTGAAAGGGTTGTGTCTCTTTAAAATCTCTGAATGCGCCACTGTTGCCAGGCACAATGGAGAAGAGAGGGAAGAATGGTGGGTGTATGGTGCTGTCTGTGGCTGAGGCAGCCAGTGAGAGCTGCAGCATGCATAGAGCAGCCAAGTCCCTGGGTGGGTCTGCACTGCCACCCCTATGACTGTGGTTTCAAAATTGCCACAAAACTGCAGTTATGGTGGAGTACAAGTTCAGACATAATGCTATGACAGCCAAACCAGAGGTCTTGGCGGTGAAATTTTGTGGAAACCAAAGGTTCAAACTGGAATTTGGTGAGGCAAACCACAGGTTGCTCTCAGCTTGAAACCACCGTTTCACAAATTCAGACATAATGGAGTCCCAACCTCTGCCCTGTCTAACTCCAGTTTCATTTTATGTCTGAATTAAACCTCTGTTTCCAGCCATATTGCCATGGCAGTGAGAACCCTGTTCTTGGTCCCCAACTTGCACTGCTCCAAGCTATACACTTCTGAACTCGTACAATTCTTGCATTTTGGAAAATCAAGTTGACATACTTGCCTTTAACATATATTTTGTTGTGTTTCTTAAGAAATCTGCCAACTCCTTCCCCAGTCCTGTCACACACAGATAAGATTGCCAGGCCCAGATGGTTTAAAAAGTTGATATCCATCCCCCGCTCCCACAAAGTGGAAATAAAGGATGCTTTTCACACACAAAAAGTCTCCAAGAAGTCTCTATTTTGCATAAAATTCGCATACGTTATTGGTATTATATATACATATTTTGATAAAAACCGGATAATTTGAGAATAAATACAGTTCACCACTGTGAAGCTGATGACTAGTTGAGCTGCATATCTGCTCTGTCTGCTGTCTAGGTGCAGAGAATTCTCAAGGCCTCTGCTTCTTACCTGTAAATAATAATAATAATAATAATAATAATAATAATAATAATAATAATAAATCCCCCAGTGAGGCAGTACCTTGGTGTAGTTATGGGGCTTGCATGCTCTGAGGAAGGTGAGAGCTATGCCAGAGGTCCAACCATACTGGACAGGCCTTACCAGAGGAGCCAGACAAAGAGTGCCTCTCCCATCAACAATATGGTGAGACGTTACTTTAATAAATCTATACCGGATCGGTCATCGCCCGGGTCAACAAGGACCGCACCAGGTGCTAGAGTCCCTGGACATCTGGTGGCAAGTGGGCTACAAGACTCAGGATCTTCAGTTGAGCAACCAGAGCTGGAGACTGCAAAGTTATTGGAAGAAATGTCGCTTAACTGGAAAAAATATTCGAAAAATGCCAACAAGGAAATAATGATCTAGTCCAAGTCTAGTCCAACTAGAAGAGGTTATTTTAAAAGAATGTACCAAATTTGGAAAGAGAAGCATCCAGATACAGAAATAACAGAACAAAGGCTAGCAGACCAGAGAAGATTCATAACAAGAAATAAAGTATTCATAGGAGTTGAGCTGGAAGAACTGCAAAGAGCAACACAGGCTCAAGATATGGAAGAAGAATTACCACCAACTGAAGCAGTTGCTCAGGTGCAGGTGGAGGAGGTGTTGGAAATCGAGGATGCCACTGTTGCTGAACTGTTTCAAAATCAAAACCAGGCAACCTCCCCTTTGCCTTCACCTCAAAAACCCGAATGTCGGTTAACAGAAAAGCAACAAGAACTAAAGCAAAAAATAACTGAGCACATGAACCAAACAACCACCAGGGTTCGACTTCCAGCTCCAAAAACAGTTGCCAAAAAGCAACTTCCTCAGGCATTTAAAGATGTCAATGCTGCACTTGCAGAAATATCAACCAATAATTTGCAAGAAACAAACCAACTAATGTACAGTGCAGCAACAATAACAACATAAGAGCTCGGATATAAGATCAGTGGACCTGTAAAAAAAGAAAGCAGTACATCACCTAAATGGAAGATTAGATTAGAAAATAAAATTGCCAGGTCAATAGCAGATCAGAAGATAGTAAATTGAAAAACCAAACAGTATCTGATCAAAAAATGCGCTCTCCACCCTCGCAGCTCGCTCGCTCGCTCGCGCTCTCCACCCCCGCAGCTCGCTCGCTCGCTCACTCGTGCTCTCCACCCCCGCAGCTCGCTCGCTTGTTCTTCCCCTCCCAGCTCTCTCCCCCCGCAACTCTGCCCATTGGGCGGGCCAGGGCCAGTCCATCCCGCTGCTGCTTCCCTCCTCCTCCTCCTCCTGGCTGGTAGGGCTTTGCCCACCGTCCACCCACCTCTTCTGGCCAGAGGGGCTTCGCCTTGCAGCCCTCCACCTCTGCATCCTGACCGTCACCATTATTTCTCTCCGCATCAATGCTGGAACTCTTGTACGCTCTAGATCAGTGGTTCTCAACGTGTGGGTCCCCAGTTGTTGCTGAACTACAACTCCCAGCATCCCTAACCAAAGGCCAATGGGGCTAGGGATGCTGGGAGTTGTAGTTCAGCAACATCTGGGGACCCACACGTTGTGAACCACTGCTCTTGATCATCTGCGTGTTAGTACATGGTTGCTCCCCTCACCTCAGAGATCTCCCCACCCTCACCTGAGCTGCACTCCTGCTCCGCTTCCATCCCCTCACCCTTCTTGGTCATAGCTGCAGCATTGCTGCCTCCTATTGGCCAAGCTGCAGCCCCCTATCCCCGGAGACCTCCCCACCCTCACCTGAGCCCCGTCCTGCTTCTCCCTTCATGAGCAGCAGCAGTGGCTGACTAGGCCATTCCTTGCTTCTGCCACCACCGTGGCCGCTCGTTCCCCTCAGGCCGCTGACAGGTCCAGGTCCAGGAACGGTCCTTGCCTGCCTCCCTCTGACAATGGCCTCGGTAGCCCCAAACAGCAGCAGTGGTTGACTGGACCCTTCCTTGCTGCTAGTGCTGCCATGGCCACTCATTCCCCTCAGGCTGCTGACAGGCTCAGGCCCGTCCCTTGCCCTCCCTTCTGTCTCTCTCCCCCCTCCTTTTTCTCTCTTTCTCTCTCCTCCACTCGCTCTTCCGCACTCTTTCTTCCCCCTCCCTTCATCTTTTTTCTCTCCCTCCCTCCCTGAGTTAACAGATTTTGTTCATCTTGTTTCCTCATTTAATTCACACGACGACACCCTCCTTCTCCTAAAGGGACTCTTTCCTCCCTCATTACCCGTCTTTTTGCAGACCCCTGCCTGCTATCCTTTTATATAGAGAGATTCCTCTCCTCTACAATCAAGAACATCTTCCAACCAGTAACAGTTGCGTTCCAACTGACCTTAACCATCACAGGCTCCTCCCTATCTGCATAGGGAATCCCCACTGCCTAATCACCACAGTGCTACAGGCTCCTCCTCCCTATCTGCATAGGGAATCCCTACTGTCCAATCAGGTGCTTCTGCTTGCAAACTCTGTCAGCCAATCGCCTCCTTTCTACCACGTCCTCACGCATGGCCCATCTTGGAGAATTAATAATATAGATAATAATAATAATAATGATATAATAAATTCCTCGCCTGGTTAGGTTTACCAAACACAGTCCTGTGTCCTCCCCCGCTCAGGTCACCCCACCTGCTCTCCCTAGCTAGGACAGCAACTTCACCTCTTGGCTTGAGGCAGGATGGCCACCTAGCTACCGAGCGTCTTTGCATGCTGGTGCAGTGGTGCATGCATGGTCTCCCACTCACTTGCTGTTCTCTGTCATTTATATATGGCTTTTTAACAGAAGGTTTCACAGTGGTTTTCAAAGAAAAATAAATAATTAGGGGTGTGTACAGTAGGATTGTGCATTTTGGTTTTGGATTGAATCTAAAACACTCCCATTTTGTTCTTTGTTCAAAACCAGCCAATCCAAAACACCCCAGTTTTGTACTTTGTTTCAAATTGCAAAATCCGAATCCAAAGCATTTTGGATTTTTTTAAATGGCCAGCAGGCAAAGCTCGTTGGTGGAGGTGATAGTGCCCAATGGGTGGAAGCTACCACCCAAATTTCAGAGGAATTGGGCAAAGGGCTGATTTTTGGTGAATTTTTGAAGTTTAAGGTTTTTCCCATAGGGAAGAATGGAGGTTTCAGCAAAAGTATAGCTTCACATTGGAGGGAAAGGCATGGCCCAGAGCAGAGTAAGGTGGTTGGTAGTGCCCAGTGGGGTCAAGGAAGCGGCCAGAATTATTTCAAAGGAATTTGACAGAGGGCTGATTTTTAACAATGTAATAGAGTTTACGCATTTTTAAGGTTCTTCCTCATAGGGAATGATGTAGGTTTCATCAGCCCCATAACTGCACTTGGGGGGCACCGGGGTGGCCCAGAGCGAGTGGTGGTGTAGAGCAAATAGGGTGCCAACCACCCCATGGGTTGCTAACCCATGGGGTACTGGGTTCTGTTGTTTCTAAGATGTTTTGAGTGTAGATTATCTGGTAGCATATGAGAGTGGATTCATGGTTTGTCATTGAAAATCTCATATGCTACCAGAGAATCTACACTCAGAACACCCCAGAAACCCATAGCAGGCTGGCAGGCTGGGCTCATGCTGGCAACAAGGCAGGCATAGGCAATGGCATGGCATCATGGCAACTTGAGCCATGCAATGCTGCAAACTACTCTCTCTCTCTCTCTCTCTCTCTCTCTCTCTCTCTCTCTCTCTCTTCCTTCAATGAGGCAGAATGGTGACTACTAACTTGCTGAATGAATTGAAAACTCCTCCTTGAACTCCCTCCACCTTTGCCCCTTCTTTGACCCTTCCCCTGGCCAATGTGGGGGTCAGTAAAGAGTGGCAAGAGGCAAAAGAGCCAATGGGGAACAAGGAGGGAATCGTCTTCAGGTCAGCCCATGCTTTATGTCACCAATGGGAAGGCTGGAAGGGCAGGAAATTCAAAGAGATTCAAACACAAAATGGAGACTGACTCAGAGATCGCCACAAAATGGTGGTCTGAAACAACAAAAGGTTTCGTGGCCGAAACAGGGACGTTTTGTTTTGTGTACAAAACTTTCGGATCTGGAAAACGGGTGTTTTGTTTTATCTACAAAACATCTGAAATGGGCTGTTTTGGGTGCAAAATGTTTTGTATCCGAAATGTTTCGCACATCCCTAGTGTACAGACTGTAGTTCATGCAGAGGTCTAGAATTGGAGCAGTCCGTATTCCAGGTTTGGATTGGTTCACCTGAACCTCGAATTGGTCTAGCTGTTCTAGGCAGCACCCAGGGGGTGGTGAGCGGCACATTTAAAAGGAAAGACAGGGGGCTTACCAGTGGGACCACCGCTTGAAGCAACTTCCTGATACTGCGGCACTTCACCGTGCACAGCAGCGACACAGCAGTGTCACTCACCTGGCCTTCACAATTTTGGGCCACTGCACGAACCATGGCCCGTGCACACCCTTATAAATAATAAGATACTCCCCTGTCCTCAAGGGGCTCACAATATAAAAAGTAGCACAAAGGAACATCAGTATCAGCCATTGAAGGAATGCTGTGCTGGGGTTGGATAGAGCCAGTGGCTTTCCCCATGATAAATAGAAGAGATGCACCACTTCAAAAGTTGCCTTTTTATTCAATTAGCAGGGGTAGCTGCTGGCTGAGTAAAGTTAGTTAGTTAACTGCTAACTTCTCCCTGTCACTACCACCCACCATGTGAAGGAAGCAAGCTGCACCTGCCAGGCCCACCTCTCCATGCTCCTCCATCACGTGGCTCTGCAGCCTCCCCTCTGGCTTCCCCATTGGATGGATGGTCAGTAGGAAGGGGAAGGAGATGAAGGAAGAGAAGCTGCTCATGAGAGCAAAGTCTTCTGGGTGAACAGAATGTTCCAGCTGCTCTCCAGATCTTAAGACACCACAACACAGGCAAGAAAGTTGCTTGGTCCCCCAAATAGTCTCATGTCCTCTATAAAAATCCCTAGTTGGCAACCATATCCACAGATGCTTAATGGATTGCAGTTTGTAATAGGAATATAATCAAGACATTCTGAATACACTTTTTGCATTTTCAACAACCCAGTACAATAATCTTATTTTCTAGCAATAAAACACAGTGAAAACCCGAGCTGTACTTAAAACCTCAGTGTATTTTAGAACCTGACACTGTTCTATAGAGAGATAATCCCATTAGGAAGTGATTTCTGAGTTAAAAACCATATTCATTACCCCACATGAAGACAAATTCTGACTTAATCCAAAAGGAAAGAGAAATCCCCTCCTGTCATTGACTCTATCCAGTCAGGTTTGTTTACATGTGCATGCAGTTCTAGATTAAGGCAGCCACCCTACTTACTAAGGAGTAAGTACTTACTAAGGAGTAGGTCACATTGAATTCAGAGGAACTTACTTCCAAGTAAACATACATAGGAGTGTGCTGTAAAAGAGAATACTTATGGCTACTTTGATAGTTTGTACATTTATTTTGCTATATGCACAAAATCATTTGTTAAATTAGTACTGAGGTGATTCCCACGATTGGGCAAAATCAGGCTAAGCCTATATCACATTCCAAGTGCTGATAAGCGTGCAACAGTTTGAAGAGTAAAATGTTTAATCTATACACTTATGCCAGTTGCCCCCTTTAAATTCAGCCCAAGCCATATTTGCTTGGAAATAAGCTCCACTGATTTCAGTGTGACTTACTTCATAGAAAGTGTTTATAAGACTTTGCCCTTAGAGTGTCAGGTTTTATTACTCTCTCTCTGGCCCTGTGTAGAACTGCCAACTGCTCCTCTGCTGCACACCAGATGTTGCCCTTTAAATCAGGTAAATCCCATCTTGCCCATTCTTCCTCTACTTTTATCATCCATCTTCTCCCTCACCTGCTGTGGCATGCAGGTCTCCAGGTGTGTAGATAAGGGAGGGGTGAAAAACAGGGCAACCAAGAAAATAGGCAGGAGGAGATATGGCTGACTTTCTCCAGCTTCTCTTGTGGCTATTTTGTTTTAAGCGTGCAAAATAACCAATGCTCTGTGGTGGCTGGCACTGGAAAAATTCCCACATTTATGTTTTCAACTGATTGCAGGTCCCTTTCTCTCTCTCTCTCTCTCATTCACATACTGGGCAGGATAATGGACCTGCATGTGCTGCTGTGGTGATTTAAAACAACAACAACACAGACACACACCTGTGCTGCTGTGAAGGTGGGGCTGTGCAATTACAGGCTGATAATGATACTTCCATTATACCCAGTAAAAGTATTGTTGTTAACAGTTGAAGCAGAACAGACACATCTCCGCAATAGTGCGGGTGGATTATTTTTTAAGACCCTGCACCAGAGTAAGTGGGTCTGTTACCATTCCCATTATTCTGGGCAGTATGTGAGACACTATTTTGTTCTGGATGTGCAGTATAAAAGAACATGTAAGATAATTAGTTCTTAATTTTATTCTTTCGTGACCTCCAATGAACGTACAGTGGTTGAGATCTCTAAACAAACACTGTGCTAACAACATTGAATTGATTTGATTTTTCATTATGGGGAAAGGAAGTTGATCATTATTGTGATAAGATTTGCAGTGACTACTTTCCTTAAATAAATATATAGATTTGGTTCATCACTTTTTATGAGAGTTTGTCCCTTAAGTAGGATTTGGAGTGAAAATGATGTAGCATAAAATGGGTCATAACTTACAAAGTAGCCCACAGCTACTTTGGAACCATCTACTTCTTCTACATCACAGTATTCTTAGTCTGCCATAGTGGAGTGCCCTTCTTTGTACTTTGGAAATACCAGAGCCTTCAGTTAGTTGGTTCTTCAGCCAACCTATGTGTTAAATTCTTGGTTCGCTGTAGTATAGTATCACCCACCAAGGACTATGTAAGAACATGTAATTCTTTCACCAAATACAACAGCCCAAAGGCAGGATACCTCTTTCCCCAGAAACACTGGTGTAACCTGAAGGCTGATACTGCTTTAGAGTCTCGGATAGCTTGCATACAGGTGAAGCAGTGACCCCATTCAACACTAGTGCTCCTAGGGTCAACTGATTTCCACAAGCCATGGAAGTCCCAGGGTTCACGAGTCAGCATTTCAGTAGATGCTGATGGACAAGTCTTGAGCTCAGCGGGGTGGAGAGTGAGGAGGAGTGGTGCAGCAGGGGTGGAGGAGTGTGGCTGAGGGGGAGTGCTGCTCTAGGCACCTGTCTCTGTGTGCAGCCAGGCTGGAAGCAGCCCGTGCTTGCACAGGAACAGGTAGCCTGGGTTAAGGGAGTACTCTCTCCCTTAAGCTTGGCAGACAGCTGGGCTAAAAAGCCAGGCCAGGCAGTGCTGCCCCACCAGAATTGGGCCCAATCCCAGCAGTTCTCATGCACAGCCTAACCCTGGCTGGGCTTCCCTAGCCCGGGATAGGCTGCGCGTGAGAATAGCCTCAGTTTTTGATTGTGTGAATTACCTCATCCTGTCTTTCTTCTTTCTTGTTCCCTTAGCTACTTGGCTGATCTTCAGGGGCCTCTATCAGCAAGGTTCTCCTGGAAGAGGCATGCCACCTCAGAAATGTACATGTACCACATGAAGATGTATTCACATTTCTATTAATAACTGAGCAGATTCCAAAGGGGCCTCTATCCCCTTTGCTCTAGAGCTTTCTATCAAATTGCTCTAGAGCTTTCTTGCAAATATGATAAATAATAAATATACCTTATAATGATGATGTATAGCTTCTTCCTGCCAGAGCATTCAAAAAGCACTTTACAATTTGAACAAGCTGACGTACTAAAAGGGCTAGCACTAGGGATGTGCAAATTGATTTGGGTACAAATCAATGTGTATACATATCCAGTTGATTTGGAGACAGAACAAATCACCCCTGTGATCCATTGGCTAGATTCGGGTCCAGATTTTTTTATTATTTATTTATTTATTTATTTATTTATTTATTTATTTATTTTACATTTTATATCCCACTTTTCCTCCAAGGAGCCCAGAGCGGTGTACTACATACTTAAGTTTCTCCTCACAACAACCCTGTGAAGTAGGTTAGGCTGAGAGAGAAGTGACTGGCCCAGAGTCAACCAGCTAGTATCATGGCTGAATGGGGATTTGAACTCGGGTCTCCCTGGTCCTAGTTCAGCACTCTAACCACTACACCAAGCTGGCTCTAGTCGCTCCAAATTCGATTTGAGTTGATTTGATATTAACATTTTCGCATCCCTCCTATTAATTTCCCCAGATTCCCAGCTTTCATTTTAAAAAGAAAGCTAAGCTCTAGCCCTTGTAGAAGTAGAGTTATGGAGCAAAATGTGTGGTACCTGTTTTTCAAGTGTTTGGATTCTTTGGTGTATAATAACAGTTATTCACAAATAAACTTGACATTTACAGACAAATTTAAAGGTCATTTGGAATGTAAGGACAATCACATTCTCAGGTTTCTATTAAGTTGCTTACTTCAGATTTTGTGGAAATAAATATTTATAGGCATAGGGACAAAAAAAATTCAGCTGTCCATCCTGAAGAAGAATTAACCTCCACATGACATCATCACTGCTGGGGAGCAGAAGTTGTAGTGTTAACGGTTACAGCATAATCCAGGAACTGCTTTTAGTCAGGTATAGAATCATCTCCCATAAAGATGAAGAGAAGAATTTCTTGATTGTAGTAAGAACTGAGCTTCACACATTGGTTCTCAATTTTTAAATCTAATGCCTCAGGTGATGTGTAAATTCACTGTACTAATTAATTTTACTTCCTTTGAGTATTTTTTTTAAGAAACTGTACTGAAATACTTGATAGATGGTTCAAAGGAATTCCTGACTGCATAGTTTTAAAAAACATTTTTGATTAATTGTTTGTATGGATATTAAAATGAGAAGCATGATTTTGTACTTTTCCTTCTACCTTGCTTCCACACAACCAAAAATTGGGAGCACACACAGCTCCCAAACCTGGTTAGAACACAGTTTTTGATTATGTGAATGACCTCAGTGAGGTCACTCACATGACCGGGATGGCGGGGGGTAGGGGCCGGCAGGTAGGGAAAGTTTTCATTTCACTCACCTTCCCCCCGAGATTGGCAAAATGTTTCTGGGAGTTCTGTCTACATTCCCACATGATACATTTTTGGAGAGTTGGGATGATGCATCCCAGGTTCCGGGTATCCCACAATGCACTGATCATGGTGCAATGGGGGATTTCCTGAACACAGCTGGAGGAGACACACGAGCAGGAAGCCCGGCTTAAGGGAGCACTCTCTCCCTTAAACCCAACTAGGAACTGGGCTAAAATGCTGGGCGAGGTGGTGCTGCCCTTCTGGAATTGGGCCTGATCCCAGTGGTTCTTATGTGTAGCCTAATCCACACTGAGCTTCCCTAGCCTGGGTTAGGCTGCACATAAGAACAGACTCAGTGTCTGGGATTTTCTCAGAAAAAGAAAGTCTTGGAGACAGACAGGATGAGAAACCATATCTCTATGAAGTCTTGGGTGAGACAATTGCACCTCCCTACGTGGTGTTTGTTTTTGTTTTACTGGCTGGGGTATGTGTAGAATTGATACAGTATGGCTGGGGGCCTTTATCTTGAGCAACAAGCCCTAGTTAAAAATTGAAAACAAGAGTGAAAAGTCTGCCATTTCAGTATTTGTAGCCCAAGCCTTGCTGTTTCCATTCTGAGACAGTAGCAGTAATAGCAAATATTTTTGGAAACAGGGAAAGAATGAGCAATATATGAAGCTCAGCCTGACCTGAAGAAGACTTGAGCCAACACCATGTTGGGGGCAGTGGAGTATGGAGAATTACTCTGAAAATCTCTCAGTGCGGCCAACAATCAGGGATTAATGCTGATGACTTTGAAAAAATCTCTTTAAGAATAAGGAAGCAATGTGAAACTCAGAGGAATCTTTTTTTTTTTAAAACCCACCTCATTAGACCGGCTGGTCATGCCAGCTCCAGCTTCACAGAGATCTACTGAAGGGAAGAATTTGAGGGGTTACTGAGGCAGAAAGACCCATCTCTATGTTAAGACAAGGAACATGTGTTTGTTATATCTGTTTGGAGACTATAGCATGATGATATGAGAAATAATTGGCTCTTTGAGAAAGGAAAAGAGGGAGAAAATACTTTGTCAAAGTGCCATTATTTTATCGTGCCTCATTCATTGGGATGGGGGGAATCCTTTTTCAGGGACTGTTGGCTAAAAGATTTCTATATACTTCTTTTTATAACAAAGAAACACATACCATCATAAACTTTGTATCTATTCATTTGTTATAAACATTGAGGCTGTTCTTTTGGTGCAGCCAAGAGGCTTGACGGCGCGTGAGAACTGCTAGCAGACACGTGGCTCCCAACCCACCAAAGAGGCCCGCCTTTTAGCCACAGGAGCAGTCTCCAGGCCAGGACTGGAGGGACCCCCAAAGTACACTGTGACTTGTGCAGTGCATTATGGGATTTTCAGGAGTTGGGATGAGGCATGGACCCAACAATTGACTGCAGAGGAGGTAATTTTCAGTAGCCTTCCTCCCCACGCACCCAGTAGCCCTTCTCACTGACCATGAGAAAGGGCCCATTCTTTTATATAAAAATCTTTTTGCAGACATCCCTTGATGATTTTCCCACTGAAATGCATTGGGCACAATAAAACAAGGTACTCAGACGAAGTGTTTTCTCCCTATTGTTCTTCTTTTTTTAAAGAGCCCCTGGTGGCGCAGTGGTAAAACTGCCGCCCTGTAACCAGAAGGTTACAAGTTCGATCCTGACCAGGGGCTCAAGGTTGACTCAGCCTTCTATCCTTCCAAGGTCAGTAAAATGAGTACCCAGAATGTTGGGGGCAATATGCTAAATCATTGTAAACCGCTTAGAGAGCTTCGGCTATAGAGCAGTATATATAGGTGAAACTCGGAAAATTAGAATATCATGCAAAAGTCCATTAATTTCAGTAATGCAAATGAAAAGGTGAAACTGATATATGAGACAGACGCATTACATGCAAAGCGAGAGAAGTCAAGCCTTAATTTGTTATAATCGTGATGATCATGGCGTACAGCTCATGAAAACCCCAAATCCACAATCTCAGAAAATTAGAATATTACATGGAACCAAGAAGACAAGGATTGTAGAATAGAACAATATCGGACCTCTGAAAAGTATAAGCATGCATATGTATTCAGTACTTGATTTGGGCCCCTTTTGCAGCAATTACTGCCTCAATGCGGCGTGGCATGGATGCTATCAGCCTGTGGCACTGATGAGGTATTATGGAAGACCAGGATGCTTCATTAGCGGCCTTCAGCAATTCTGCATTGTTTGGTCTCATGTCTCTCATCCTTCTCTTGGCAATGCCCCATAGATTCTCTATAGGGTCAGGTCAGGCGAGTTTGCTGGCCAATCAAGCACAGTACACTGTATACTTTTCAGAGGTCCGATATTGTTCTATTCTTCAATCCTTGTCTTCTTGGTTCCATGTAATATTCTAATTTTCTGAGATTGTGGATTTGTGGATTTGTAAGTGCTATTGCTATTGCTATTGCTAATGGGTACCACTCCTCCATTTGAGGTTTTGTCTCTGTTAAAAACAACAGCTGAGGGATTTTGTTGAATGGAAGTGCTATTGGTGTGCACTGCAAGGTTCAGTTTCAGTCAAATTGGGGCAATTCAATTTGATGGTTGAAGCTTTGCATTCCCTTAATGTTACAGTCCAAAGGGCTGCGATCTAAGCCTACTTTTTCTGTGCTTTGTTTGTTAAACTGATGCTTGTGTTGAATTGTAGGAGATTTTTAAAAATAATAATTGTGTGTGTCACCCAGCTCTTGGGTGAACGATGCAAAGACCTCATTTATTCACTTAGCAACTGCAGTTCCAACTAAGGCCATCTAGAAGAGCTGAGAAGGATATTTTCCCAGCTAGGAGGTTAGAAAACACACAGTTATCTGAGACATACATTCCCTATCCTGCCTCCCCTTCCCTTGGGCAGTGCTGCTTATATCCTCAGCCAGAACTTCAGCTCATACTACCATAGCCTTAAAATAAACCCCAAGATAGTAAGCAGTCCTATAAATATGTCAAAATTCTCCAAGTCAATATTTTTCAGTTTATTGTGGACTGTGTATGCTATGATACTGGGATTATCAGTTATCTGGTTCAGTATATCATATGTCCAGCTTGTAATACTTGGCTGTGTTATGAATCAACTTCTTCAGTTCTTCTTCAGCTTGCAATACTAAGTGAGATTCTGAGCACATGCACTCAATGTTCAGAAGATTAGTCACCCAAAGCCATATGCCTTATCAGCTTAAGCACAGAATTTGTTGAATGTTAACCACTTACTTTCAGTTAAACTCATGATGCATATGTATCTGCCTTCTACTGAGTCAGATTTTGGTCCATCTAGCTCAGCATTGAGCCTCTTCTCATGAGCAGTGAGAAGGGCTCCAGAGTGGGCTATGGGGAAGGCAGGTTGGACTCACCCTCTCCGCAGATGAACAGCTCTTCCTTCTTGGACGGGCAGATTGCCCGCCCAGACAAGCACCGGCTCAGCTCCTGCCAGTAGCTCCAAGACTCAGAGTGCCATGGCGTGTTGCCTTGTGTCACCCCCGCTCTCTGGAGTTCCAGTAATGCACCTTGCGAGTGTCCGGTGCGCTATTGAGATCCCCGCTCCCCCCGAGTCTCTCAGCCATGGCTGCTGACACACGATTGGAAAAACAGGGTTAGAAGAGTACTCACTCTTCTAACCCCATTTTGAGGGGAGGCTCCACAAGCGGGTTTGCCGCCGTGGTGCCGCCGGGATTGGACACAATCCTGGTGGCCACACAAATGTGAAAAACCAGTCTGGGCTCCCTTCGCCCGTTTTTGCATGCATGTGTGAAGAGCCTCATTGTCTACAATCATTGACAGTGGCTCTGCAAGGTTCAGGCAGGAGTTTCTCCCAGCCCTCCCTGGAGATAACCACGATTGGACCTGAGACCTTCTGCATGTAAAGCAAATGTTCTGCCACTGAGTTATGGCTCTATTTCTAGCAAGAGAAGGTTTTAGATCTGGAGGACAACAATCACGTATAACATTTGCAAGAAATAATCAAGTGAATTGATAACTCAGCTATAGATGATACTTACAAGGCAAAGTGATTCTGCTTAGTTGTGCAGTTTGGTCATGAAGATCACAGCAATGTTCATTAGAATTGTGCCTACTGGGCATATTTCAACATTCAGTGAAGTTGGGGGAACTATACACATACACACATAAGCTTTCAGATGTTCCATTAAATGCACAGATAGTGGGGCTGGGGCTGATGGATATAGTTTCACTTCCTGCTGCACTCTCATATACTATGCATGCCTGAAGGGAGAATGAACTGTGGGAGTGGAGGATTAGCTGCTGCACATTCTCTGCTGTGTTATGTATAAAATGTTTCCATTTTATCATTAGGTTCCTCAAAGGTGAGATAAGCTTCTCACATAGGCAGTTCTTAAGAATTGCATGGCTCCTCCTAGCTAAGTTTTAGAAGACTGGACAAAGAAGTGTAATGGAACAGTGCAACATGATTGACTCTGAGTAGTAGAGGTACATACCTGCTGTCAAAACCATGTGCTTTTGTTTACAAACAAATGCACGTGGCTTGAGGATGATGTCATAGTGAAGTCACGGGGGCGGGGTGTGCAGCTGTCAAAATGCGCTGACATCACCGGAAATACGTCACCGGATATATGCGTCAGTGGAAATACATCAGCAGAAATGGTCAGAGGAGCCCCCCACATGGCTGGAAAGGGTCAGAAGTAGGGGTACACCTTCACTCCAGAGGTTTGCCCCCCTTCCACTCCTACCCCAGAATATGTCCAGACATGTCCTGAAGGTGGGCATGTGACCCCTCTACAAACACACCAAGCCACCCTGGACCAATAGGAACAGGTTTCAGACCCCAGAAAGGTCTGAGTGCACAAGCATGTTAATGGTCGAGCGGCCATTTTGTGTAACTTTATTGGCTGAAACGGGGTCAAGTGATCCCGATACGAACATACCTGGTCATCCTGCTTTCTGTAGGGATAGCCTGTGTCTCTCTGAGCCATTTGGTTTTTGCAATCTCACTGCATGTGCGATCATGGGCTCCCCAGAGAGATCCTTGGAGACTATTGTACAACAAACAGATGTAAAGCCTAGCCCGAGAAAGCGGTATATTAGCACAAGTTCTGATGATGAGAAACTTCCACCTGCCAAACATCCTGAAGAAGAAAACCAAGAAGTTTATGAAATCTGGCAGGGAATCTTGGAGGCTGCAGCTGTAGAACCTTTTGGAGCCCAGGTAAATAAGGAGTATTGGTGTTATAGGACTGGGAGTATGAGAGAGTTTCCCAGGGCTGCAACTTAAAACTGTATTCTTTTATTTTTTTTCCAGGAAGGTGAGGACCGATGTCTTGACACACAGCCTCTAGCAATGTGGAACTATACAGAGCCTGGGAACATGCATATCAGGGTGCGTATGGAGAATTTGGGTGGGAATATCTCAAAGAAAGAAAGAAAGAAAGAAAGAAAGAAAGAAAGAAAAGGTAATAACAGCACACCTTTCCCTCCTACAGAACCCTCCTGCTGTGAGAACGCATCAACCCAGTCATGTTACTATGCAGAATTTCCTAGGACTACAAGTGAATGATTCAGATTACATACCAGCAAGGAAAAGGAGGTCTGCTGTGAAGGGGCTCGTGAGAGCGGGGTTATATGGAGTTTTAAAATACTGTCTGAAGAATTACATGCATGATTCATGCTACAGGTGTATGGTTCAAGCAGGGAGTCAAGACTCACATGAATGTGTCACCTGGACTGAAAGAAATATTTCCAGATTTATTAGAATATTGTCTTCAAGGATTTGTGTGAAAGCAGTGCTCCACCTAATCATTATAATTGGTTATCGTCTGAAAATGCTAATGCTGACTAGTGAAACAGTGGATCAGACTCTATCTCATAACCAGTGTTAAGGATTCTGATGACCCCAAAGGTGGTGTTAGAAGCTATCCCACACCAGAAAGATTCCAGAATGCTCTCTTTTGTGAACTGTGTCCCCCCAAAAAGAGAGTACAGACAATTTCTTGTTCCAGAGGTAGCTGTATAAATTCCCTTGCACAAGTATAAATGTAGTATTTAACACTGCTGAATTCCTGTGGTGTGTTGTTTTTGTCAACACATCCTTAACATGGTCTCTATGCCTGAGAAGAAACACAGCTTCTCTGCATCTGTTTTTCTATTAAATGCTATTTTATTATGTATCATTCCATAAAAATAAAAACGGGCATGACTCTAAATAAATGTCTGATTTATTTTTGTTGGAGGTAGCTTATTTCTGTCTTATTTTACAAGGAGGGAGGGTGGAGGGACCTGATCCAGCAAGATGAGTCAGAAGAGTTCATCAGATGATAAGGCAGCAGAAGCAAAGAAGAGATAAGGGGTTGGCTGTTAGTTAGTCTCATCAGCATGCAGGAGCCAATCAGCATGCATGAGGCAATCAGAGACCATACAAGACCATGAGTCAAACTGATAAAATTACTGTGAGGCAGGAAATCCACCTCTTTCATCCTGAAAACTGCAGCAGGAGCAGGAGCAACAGAAAAAGAATGCCAAGGTATGAATAACACTCCCATTTTTAGTTAAAAAACAATCTGGAAAGTATTAATTTAAAATTGGTCCCTTGTTTGTAGTTTAAATGGAGGGTTTATATGGTTTTACAATGTAAGTAAATCTATTTTTCTATTTGAAACTGTTTGCTAGTTTTTAGCAATTTCTTTTCTTTTCCTCTTTAAATGGAGGTTTATGTGCTTCACTCAATGTAAGCAAATCTATTTTTCTATTTGGACCTCTTTGCTAGTTTTAGCAATTTCTTAATTTTTTTCTCTGTGGTCATGTGTTGGGCAGAGATTAGTGTTTGAATCTGTTTGCTAGTTTTAGCTATTTCTTAATTTTTTTAATCTGATGGGTAAGGGTCAGCTACTCACAATCCTCCCAAGCTGTAGGGAATCTTAGCCACAGGGTCTTTTTAAAATTAAAGCACTCACATTTTTTATTTTTAAATTTTATTCTTAAAGCACATATTTACACAGGCAGTATTATATATAGCATTTTTAATGTATGCCTCAAGATCTGTAGAAATCTAGTATTCCAAGGGTAAATTCTGTTCTCTGCAAAACAGCTCTCCTGCAACAAAATAAACAAATAAATAAACAGGGTCATGCATGCACAAATCACAATCATGTAAATTGCTTAAATTAAATACACTCACCCCGCACACATGTTCAATCCACCCAGTCCTCAAAATGTAATCTGTAATTAAAAGGGCCATCCTGTCCTTGATTTGCTGGTTCACCCAGGGTTGTACCCGTTTTGTAAGCAATCCACCAAAGAGAAATATTGTTAAAAGTCTACCCTTATTGATTTTTCCATCTGCAAATTCTGCAGCCATCACGGCAGTGAAAAAGTTCTCAATATCTATCAGGCTGTTAGAGTGAAGAGAAGCCATGTGGGGCTTTAAATTGGCCTCTATTTTAAGTGGCAAGGGGCCTATTCCCTCCAGTTTTGGTTTTCCACAGGCCTGTTCTATACATTCCCTAGACAGAGCATAAATTTGATGGTACTCCATTGGCTGCCGTTTAGGGTTCTGGTTGGGGAGGATATGTCTGAACATGTCCCTGCCTGGATCTTTTTTGTTTTTGTTTGTATATTCAACAGCACTCGCCAAAAACAAAGAAAGAAATGGTTGGGGAGGGCAGGGCAGGATATGTCTGAACATGTCCCTGCCTCTCTCTCTCTCTCTCTTTTTTTAATATTCAACAGCACTCACCAAAACAAAAAAACCCAAAGAAAGAAAAAAGAAAAAAGGCTCCACCAAAGATGATGAGCATTAGGGATGAAGAATTGAGCACCCTCAAGATCTCTGAAGATGGACAGGTATGAATATATTCTACTCTCTCCCTTTTTAGATTGTTTGAAAAAATGTTATGAAGATGTATTCATGTCAGATTTATATTTGATGTTCTGCAGAAGGACCTGTTCAACCCCGTCAGGCTGGGAGAGCCACTTTTTCACTCTCAAAAGCTTTGGACCCATATCTCATCTCAAAGGAGGAGGTTCTCACAACTCAGGCACTTAGAAACACAGTACCTGGTAAAATACATTTAAAAAAATTAAAAAATAGAATCTAGATGAACACAGTTTGAAGGAATTTCTGAGTAAGACTATATATTTTTTTTTAATTGCAGCCGGCATAGACCAGAGATGTGATGATAACACAGGGGCTTTTCTCTCTCTCTCTCTCTGTACTATATCATTCTAAAATTCAATAAGTTTTGATTAATACAGCCCTATGTTGTTCACAGTAGATCTGACAAATACCCGGGGTGGGGTGCATAATCTGGCTGAGAATGCCCAAGAGGGTAAAATAGATTTTTTTTTTAAACTAATCCTGCAAATGAACTCAGCATGTGGAAACCTCTGACTAATTCTATCTACCCCCTCCTACTTTTTTCTACAGAAGTATCTGAATCTGCCCCCATACGGCTAAATAGGTTGAAGAGAAAAGCAAAGAGTAAGGGTAGGAGAAAGAAAGAAAAAATGTGTTGACTCTTTAATTTTATTTATGTATAGCTTTTTACTTACTCTGTGGATCATTTTATTAATAATGCCACATGATTCCCTTGTCTGCAGATGTGGAATTCCAAGAACAGCAGCAACCCAAACACAAGACACCTGGAGGCTCCAACGTGGAGGGCCAGCCACCCTACAAGAAGCCCAGAAGGGTCCGCCTGGAACTTGGTAAGTCCTTTCCACACCACATCACACACACACACACACACACACACACACACACACACACACACATTTGTGAGTTCAAAATCTCCCCTAGCAGTGTGAGTTTTACTCCAGACATGCCTGATGACCCCCACCTCTGATCTATCTGTTTCAGAACATGAACCTGGGGTCCGTGAAGAGCAGGCGCTGAATCTCCGTGCTAATGAGTTCTTGGCCAGCATGCCACGGGCTAGAAAATACATGCAAACATTAATAAGGAATAAGGCAGATGCTGTAGAATGCATGACAGAGGCTGAGCAACATCGTGAGCAAGCAAAGCGCAGCATTCGAAAAGAAAAGGACATGATTAGGGATATTACACATCAGCTGCAAGCTCTAATAAGATGTGGAACCACAATGTGTGATTTTGTAGACAGAAATAAAAATGATCAACCTTACCCTGTCTGCATACAGGCGGGGGGAGGGAACATGTCACCCAGTCAACAAGAGGGTTCCGGGCATGCTCCTGATTCTGATACGGTGTCTGAACCCCCTGTAGAGCCACACCGTGTTGCCAGCCATCAGATTACAGCCCCTGAGTAGTGTGGTACCCGCAACAGGTCCTCACAAGGAGGCATGGCATCTGATGCTGGCCCTGCAATGGATTCCCAGCCAATCTCTTCTGAAGAATCAGCAAGCAGTCCTGAAGAACCCTCACCCATGGATCTACAGTTTATTCGACATTATAATAGGAACTATGCATGCTTTAATGGCATTGAAATGTATTATGAATTCAAGTTTGTGAATTTGGACAGAGTACACTCCTTTCGTGATGCACTATTGGGGATGTATTCTGCTGTTCAAAGGGTTCTGGACAATATAAACAACCATATAGAACCAGGGGACTTTGTTCAGCTCAGATTGCGAGGGCCAGGAATTTCAAACTCCCTTTACTCTGCAAGGAAGCAGGCAGGGCATCTGAATGCTGAAACTTTCTTAAGTGCTATATCTAATTTGCTTCAAAGTTATGCTCAAATTTTAGCTGATGGGGCATTAACACTGTCTGTGATTGTCATTACACCCCCATGAGGAGCCGGACTCAGGCATATAAAATCAATACCCTATAACAGCATTATACAGAAAAAGAGGCTGCACCTGATAGATGTACCCATGCCTAATACAGCACTCTGCTTTGCAGTGAGTCTCATGGCTGTTCTAGATGAGAGAGCTACCGCTACACAGATAAAAGAAGGTCCAAAAAAAAACAAAAACTGTACAGGGATCTTGGGTGGGGTGAGCAAAAAGAAGTGTCTTTTGCAGTTGTGAAAACCATAGAGACTCACATGAAGGTCAATATTGTGGTTGTACAATGGGAATCTTCTGTATGGAGTGTTTTTAAAGCTCCTGAACAGAAATACCTCAAAACCTGTTTTCTGTTACTTCATAATGCTCACTATTATGGGGTTAAGAACATCAAAGGTTTTTTTGGCTCCAGAAATTTTTGTTATGTTCGTTACACACCCTATGCACACAGCCATGACTGTTTGATGAAGTGCCACCACTGTTTGGACACAGGGTGTGTAAAACGTGTAGGGCGAATAATCAGATGCCCTGAATGCAAGATGTCTAGGAAGGCATAAGAAGCTCTCTGCAATGGGGTGGGTAGAATGCATCCCATGAGAACTATGTGATAAGTGCTGCCATTATGTAGAGGCAGATCATGAAGATGAACGCCCCTGTAGGGGAAAACAGTGTCATGTATGCTACGAGTACCTTTGCCGTGGGGAAGAACATGAGTGTTACATTCCACATTTACAGTACCCTGAACTATCTGTAAAATATGTTTTTTATGACTGCGAATGCAGGCAGGAGGATGGGGTCCACGTGCCAAACAATATTTATGCCAGGGCTTTTCAAGGGGAGACGGTGGATCCTGTTAAAGCATATCAAGAGAAACAGAAAGGTTGGGAAAAGTGGGGCCCCCAAGGGGAAGATTGGGAATTTAAGGGGGACTCATGTTTGCAAGAGTTTGTAATAAAATTCACATCAGACAGTAGCTTTAAGGGTTGTAGTTCTATAGCCCATAACTCGAGAGACTATGATGGAATTCTCATCTTGGGAGAGCTAATCAAAGAAGGTCTCAATGTAGATCTGCTCACTCGGGGGGGGGGGGAAACTACTATGTATAACAGTTAAAAATAATAACATAAAATTTATATTCCCTTTGCAATCTGCCCATGGCCCTAGCAAAGCTCCCCAAAGCTATGGGTTTTCAGGGTTGTAAGGGTTATTTCCCACATTTCTTTAATAAAAAAGAAAATGATATATATATTGGGAATCCCCCTCCCCTCTGCCTCGTGCTGGGGGGAGGGTGCTTGTCCCAGCCCGGCTCTGCACGAGGCCAAGAAGCAGCCCGATTGGCTGTTCCGGGCTGGGGGGGGTGTGTGGTTTCGGTCGGCAATTGGCCGTTCTGTACTCTTCTCCTCAGTTTGCTACTTGAGTTCGTCGAGGAAGGAGCTCCCTAGTTAAGCTCCTTCCTTAGCAGCATTTGGGAGGGGTGCGCCCGGGCGCAGGCGAGGAGGCATTCGGCGGCTTGGCTGTCGCGGAGGGCAGCGTTCTCGGGCGGTTTGGGGCCTGTCACGGGGATTGCCACAGCAGCACCTGGGTCAGCCCAGTCGGCGGAGGAGAGGCGGCCGCATCGGCACCAGGCCGCACCGGCGTCAGGCCTTTTCGCGGCACAGGGATTGGCAACAACGACAGGGCCTTGGCCCTCCTGGTTTGTGGGGACCTCAGCTGGTTGGGTGGTGGTTGTCGCGTGAACGGCCTGACCAGCAGTGGTGCTTTCTTCCTTTCTTCTTTCTTTGCTTCAAAGTTATCCCTCCTTTCACGGTGTCCACGGGGCCCTTGGTGCCTGGGCAATTAAGCTTGGTAGGCTGTTGGGGTGGGGTATCCCTGCCTTGAGCAAGGGTAGCAGGGAGTCCTCCTGTTAGCCAGGGCTTGGCCCAGGAAAAAGGGGCTTGCTTTTTTCAGTTAGGCCACGTGGGCCTGGGATACGAAAGTGGTAGCAGTATGCCTAGGAAGGCTAAGGAAAAAAAAGGGGGGTGGCCTATCCAGCAACCCAAGAGGCCTGCCCCTCCGCCCTCTTCCTCGGATGAGGAAGATGAGGAAATGTCTCTGATTCACGGGTTGATTAGCAGGATGGAAGCATTGGAAAAGGCCAGGGCCATGCCTTCTGATAAAGGTGATGGGCCCTCTGGTGGGGGTGGGGTGCCACCTCCCAAGGTTCCTCGGCGTACTAGGGGGTCTGTTAAGAGCCAGTTGTTAACATCTCTCTCTAGCAGGTTGGAGGCCCTGGAAAAAGGCGGGACCCCTGCTGGCCCAGTTCCTCCTCTGGAACCCGAAGTTCCAGCTACGCCAAGCAGACAGGCACCAGGACAGCCCACTCCCGCATTGCCGCTTCCTCTGCCTGGGGATCGAGTTTCGGCGTTGCCCCTGCCTTCACCATCTCAGCCCGCTACACCTATGGATCAGCCGCCTGCAGACCCGTCCCTGCCAATGGCCCCGGGTGAGCCAGCAACACCCACACACCCCAGCGACACCGGCCAGTGGCCTGCTGTTCCCTGGCCGATTCCTGCCATGGGGGGATGGGGACCAGCCCGGTACTGGTCCCCCTATACACAAGCATGGGGTTCGGGTTTCCTGTTACCCTTCCCTGGGGTTACTGCAGGTTTGCAAGGTGCGGCAGAACAGGTTTGGAGGGGATTAGGCCTGTGGGGAATATGTTGCCTCCTTCTGGGGTTGTTCCCGTTGTGGCGCCAGATGCTGGGGGCTGGCCGGGTTACTACCCCATGGGAATTCTCCCCTCGACCCAGCATGCCCCCTACAGGGGTATGGGGCTCCCCCTAGGGGACCACTTGCTCCCTGCGACTAAGGAGAAGATTCTTAAGGGGGAATATGTGGATATCTTTAGTTTACTGTTCAGGGAACCAGAAGTCAAGCATAAAGAAGGGGAGTCTTGTAAGGAGCATGAGGCCACTAAACGGAAACCAGTTGAAAAGACCTGGAATAACTGGTTATACGGCTTCACTATTTATATGGGCGTGATAATCCAGGCTCAGCTGGCTCGGGGTCCTGCTTTACTGAAGTACATGGACATTATTCATAGGGCAGTTTCTGATTTCGCAGGATCCTCTTGGATTGGTATGATGAAAGCTTCTGCATGTGGGCAGCTTTGGATCCCTCATTGCCATGGGATACTCCCCTTCAGGAATTATGGCTGGTAATCATGTCCCCAGCCCGTCCGGTTGATGGGGACCGCTCTGACAGTGGGCACTTGTTATCCAGGCCATCTGGAGTTTCGGCCGCGTCAGGGACAGGCCAGTAGTGGGTTCAACCCCACCTGGTCTGTTGGGAGTATAACACTCATGGCAAGTGTTCCCGATCCCCCTGCCACTTTAAGCACGCCTGTGGTTTCTGCGGGGCAAAGCATTCCAGCGCAGCCTGCCCTAGGGCTACGTTCGGGGCGTCCGGGTCTCATTTCCATCCCGGAAATAACAAGAGGGGAGGCCCCTCCCCATCCCTCCGGGTAAAGGGTCCCAGCCCCATCAGGCTTGAAGTTTTGGAACAGCTGCTGTTGGATTATCCTGACCGTTCTGCGGCTGCTTATCTGTTTCGCGGCTTCAAAGATGGTTTCAGGATTCCTTCTTTTTCCCACTGTGGGCATGGTAAACCTCGCAAACTCAAATCCGTGGTGGGAAAGGAGGAGGTAGTGTGGAAGAAAATCAATAAAGAAGTGGCTGCAGGAACGGTGCTGGGCCCGTTTGATACCCCTCCTTTTCCCAGTTTAAGGGTCTCGCTATTGGGGGTCATTCCCAAAAAGGTCCCAGGTGAGTTTAGGTTGATTCATCACCTGTCTCATCCCAGGGGGTCGTCTGTCAATGACGGCATCCCTGATAGCCTGTGTTTAGTGCATTATACTTCTTTTGATGAGGCTGTTAGGGTGGTTAGGAACAAAGGGCCCGGGGCCCTTTTGGCCAAGTGCGATATTGAGTCTGCCTGCTGCCCGTTCACCCTGATGATTTCGAGCTGCTGGGCTTCGCATTCGCTGGCTGGTTCTATTTCGACCTGGCCCTGCCAATGGGTTGCTCAATTTCCTGTGCTGCCTTTGAGGCTTTTAGCACCTTCCTCGAGTGGGCAGTCAGACGGCGGGCGGGCCTTCTATCCACGGCTCATTTTCTAGACGATTTTCTTTTTGTTGGCGGGGGGGGGGTTCCAATGAATGCCAGCACTTGCTGCGGTCCTTTATGGATCTGGCGGATAAGCTTGGGGTTCCTCTGGCGAAGGATAAGACCAAAGGGCCGGTCACGCAGCTCTCCTTCCTGGGAATTGCGCTGGATACGATCACAGGTTGCTCTAGGTTACCTCGAGCGAAGCTGTTAGTCCTCTTGGAATTAGTTAGGGCTTTGGGGCGGTCCCGTAAGGCTTCCCTTAGGGAGCTCCAGGTGGTAGCTGGGCATCTCAACTTCACCTGTAAAGTCGTGGCTCCCGGCCAGGCTTTTCTGCGGAGGTTATGTGACCTGACAGTTGGACTTCGGGGCCCCCACCATCGGGTGAGGATTACTGAAGTTGTACGGGCTGACCTGGCACTCTGGGAGTCTTTTTTGCTGGAATTTAATGGGGTTACTTTCTGGAGGAGCGAGCTACTTTTGGAAGCTGATTTGCAGGTCCATTCGGACGCTGCAGGCGGTGCAGGGTTTGGAATCGATTTCAGGGGTCGCTGGTGTGCCTGTTGAGTGGATAGAGCAGGGGATAGTTAAGGACTTAACCTTTTTAGAGCTTTTTCCAATCGTGGTGGCGGTACACATTTGGGTCCATGAGTTTGCCAACTCATCTGTTAGGTTCTGGTGTGACAACCAGGCGGTGGTACAGGTAGTCAACACACAGACCTCCCATTCTCCGAGGGTTATGGGCCTCGTGCGGGCCTTAGTTTTGCAATGCCTCCGGGCTAACATCCTTTTTCGGTCCCGCCATGTCCCCGGGATCCGGAATGACATAGCTGATGCTCTGTCTCGTTTCCAGGTAAACAGGTTCAGAGAGTTAGCCCTCGAGGCCGCGTTGCACCCGGATCCTATGCCTGCCTTTCTGTGGCAGCTTGGCAGGTCGAAGCACAGCAGGCCATAGCAGCATCCTTGGCGCCCAGCACTAGAGCAAGCTACACAACTAAGCTTGAGGCTTTTTCCCTGTTTCGAAGGGCTGCAGGTTTGGATGAGGTTTGGCCTGTGCCCGTAGGTCACCTACAACAGTTCTTGGTCACGTTGCATAGGGCTGGGTGTGCTGTATCCACCTTGGGGGGCTATTTGGCTGCTTTGGCCTTCGAAGCCCAGACTAAAGGGGTTGCCGACTATTCATCTGACCCCTGCATGAGGCGTATGCTTGAGGGCTGGGCCAGGGGGGATACTGGTTCGGGTGATTCCAGACGCCCTTTTACACTGGATATGGTGGCTGCCGTGCTTGGCCACTTGGCTGAGTGCTGTGCTGACCCCTGGGAAGTCTCCCTGTTTCAAGCAGCAGTATCGGTTGCCTTCTTCAGCGCATTCCGGCCTGGGGAGCTGTTGCCACACAGTCGGGGTTCTCCCAGAGACCGCTGCTTACAATTTGCCAATCTGTCAATCTGTGAAGGGGAAGCCCAGTTATTCCTCCGCCGCTCCAAGACGGATCAGCAGGGCAAGGGTCAGCTTGTGCGCTTGGCAGCGGCCATGGACCCATTTCTTTGTCCGGTAGCTGCCGTGCGGCATTATGTGGGACTGGGGCCTGCCTCTGGGGGGTGTTTGTTTGTTCACGCAGACCAGTCTCCGCTTACCCAGTACCAATTTTTAGCAGTGATAAAGAAGGCCCTTGGGGCCGCCAGAATCCCTTTGATGGGACTTACTTTACATTCTTTTCGTATTGGGGCAGCTACTACTGCCACCCGAATGAGCCTACAAGAGGCCGAAGTGCGGAAGATAGGGCGGTGGAAGTCCGTGGCGGTCAGGCGATATGTGCGCTGACAGCGGTTTCTACTAGCCACTATTGAATTGTTGTTTTCTCTTGGCAGGTGCTGGCGGGGTAGCGGCTCCTGTCTGGGTTCTGATGTGTGGCCATTCGCTGGTCTTCTGGGCCTTCAAGCGGGCCAGCACCTCCCACTGGGGCTCGCAGTTGGGGTTTGGTCAACGAGCATCAGTGTATTGGTTGGGTATGCGGGGTATGCTTTGGAACCAGCTGCTTCCCGCTGTTAGGGGACATTTAGCTAGCTTCCCTGTGCCCCAAGTTATAGTTTTGCATTTGGGTGAGAACGATTTGGGCCAGCAAACTGGCCTGGCTATCGTTCAGCAAGCCTCCTCAGATTTGGCTGTTTGGCGCAAATGGATGCCGGGGGTGTACATTCTTTGGGTTAATTGGTTAATTGGCTCTAACGTAGAGTTTGGCGGGGCGCCCATTCTGGGTTGGCCCTGGAAAAGGCACGGCGAAAAGCCTCAGCCGCAATTGGTAAGATGGTGGTGTCGGCCCGAGGGGGCATTGTGCAGCAGCCTGACTTGGCCGCTCGCTTCCCCGAGCTATACCGCCCTGATGGCGTGCATTTTTCTGAGTATGGCTGTGATTTGTATTTACAAAACATCCAGCGGGGGCTTGCTGAACTTTTAGGCAGGTGTGGGGCAGGGAGGTCAACCGATGGCTAACCTCCCTGTGTGGCAGTAACAGTGCGGGCTGAGGGGTAAGTGTGGTATAGAATATCGGTGAGCACCCTTGGATATTTAAAGGTTGATTGGTCAATCATTCCTTTGTGGCCTGTGCAGCATGGGGAGAAATTGATTGCCATGAAACCTGCTTCAGGGCTTCTCCAACCTTTGGGCTGTGCGGTCCGGGGGGTGAAGACCTGGAGCTGTCCAGATCCCCTCTTCTAAAGGGGGTGGTTGGCTTTGAAGGAATTGGGTGGGATGTACCTGCCTCTTTTCTGAGCCAGGGTGTGTCGCCCAGTTTGGTGATGGGCAGGATGTCTGAATCCTAGCCCATGCCTAGGGGCCCGCACTGTTTTCTGACGGTGATTAATCACCTGGTGTTCAGTCCGCCATGCCTGTTGTAGTTCTTTAAATAAAGCGTGGCCCATTTTTCACCCATAAAATGTCTCTGTGTCTTCTTGGGCTAGGGTCTGGGAACAATATGCCAGAACCCACGTACTATGGTGTGGACACTATGAAACCTGCAGATAGGGAAGAATTCATTAAGTGGTATGAGGAAAACAAATCAAAGACATTTGACATGCAGAAGGAATTGGCCTATTACTGTCAGAAAGACATAGACATCTTGATGCAGCCTGTACAAAATATAGACATGAATTGGTTGAGATGACATGGGATGTAGTTGATAAACCTAAGGGGAAGAAAACTAACAGGGTGATGGTGGGTATCGACCCCTTCCAATACCCTACACTTGCTAGTGTGTGTTTAAGAATGTACCGTTACAAGTATCTGAAGGATAAAGAGATCGCCATACCGGCCCCAGACAATTACCATAATCAGTGCAAAGGATTCTCAACTCTGTCCATTCAATGGTTGGAATACATGGCCCACAGGGAAAACATACATATTCAGCATGCTCTGAAAGGGGGTGAGTTTAAGGTTGATATTCCTCAGGAGCTGCAGGAGGCATCAGGGTGTGTTAAGGCATATTATTTAGATGGCTATTCTGTGAATGGAGGAAAGAAACTTGCCTTTGAATTTAACGGGTGTTTTTATCATGGGTGTCTAACCTGTTATCCCACACACAGACAACACCCTATGTTGTCGGAAACCTATGGTTTTCTCTACAATGCTAGTGAGAGGAAGACAGATGTCCTAAAATGATTGGGGTTTGAAGTCCACTGTATATGGGAGCATGAGTGGACTGATATGGTCAAGGGAGATCAGAAGGTGATAGATTTTCTGAAGCAGCAACAGTTTCCAGAACCTCTGGAACCTAGAGATGCGCTGTTTGGGGGCAGGACTGGTTGTGTACATCTGTATTATGAGGCTAAGGAGGGAGAACAGATTCATTACTCGGACTTTACCTCTCTCTATCCTTTTATTATGCAAAATCACCAGTTTCCTACAGGCCATCCTGAAGTAATTTATGATAATTTTAGGCCATTCTCTGAGTATTTTGGAATTGCCAAGGTGAAGGTTTACCCACCACAGAGTCTCTTTTTCCCTATCCTACCTGTCAAGGTGAACGGGAAGCTCATGTTTCCCCTGTGCAGGCTCTGTGCAGACTTACAACAGTTGGAGCACTGTAGCCACAATGATGAGGAAAGGGCGCTGGTGGGCACATGGTGCACAGTGGAATTGGAGGTTGCTGTGGCTAAAGGGTACAGGGTGGCACAGATCTATGAGGTTTGGCATTTTGAAAGGAGGTCTGACAGACTCTTTTCAGAGTACGTCAAAACATTTCTCCAGTTGAAGCAGGAGTATTCTGGCTATCCCGCAGAGTATTTTAGCAGGGTGGACAGAGAGAGATACATTGATGAGTATTATAAGAAAGAAAGGGGGTGTTTATGCCCCAAGCTGGTTGAAGCCAACCCTGCTAAATGCCAAATAGCCAAGCTGTTCTTAAATTTCTTGTGGGGGAAATTTGCTCAGAGGATAAACCTCCCTAGGACCTCCATAGTGAAAAAACCTAATGAGCTTTTCCAGTACCTCTTTTCAGATAGCTATGAGGTCTCTATGTGTGAATTCCTTGATGATGGTACATGTTGTATGTCTTGGAAAGATGCAAAAGATCGTATAGTCTCACCAGGTAACACAAATGTTTTTCTAGCATGTTTTACAACATCATATGCACGCCTGCATTTGTACTCTATCATGGAGAAACTAGAGTAACGATGCATGTACCACGACACAGATTCTGTGATCTATGTGTCTTGCAAGGGGGAGTACAACCCTCCCCTTGGAAACTTTTTAGGGGAGCTGACAAATGAACTGCCATCAGACCAGTACATAACAGGGTTTGTGAGCACAGGTCCTAAATCTAATGGCTACAAGCTGCCTGGGGGTGCATCCTGTATAAATGTCAAGGGGATTACTCTGAATGTGAGTATCTATCAAAAGATTAACTTTGATAGTCTTAAAGGTCTGGTTTTTCCCCTACATTTTGGAAAAGGGTCCTGCACACAAGATCGTGGTAGACAGAATGGTATAGTTAGAAATAAGAAGAGGTGGCAGATAGAAACATGGCTTTTGAGGAAGACACAGAGAGTGGTATTTGATAAGCGCATCATCATTGAGGATTTTTAGACTATACCATATGTGTATTAAAAATGGATGCTCGCTGGCAACACCCCTTCTCTGCCATCCTTGCAGGACCTAGTAACTGCAGTAAAACAAATGCTCTGTAAATACCCTATGATAAAGTTTGTAGAAGGTATGCCTGAGAAAACTGATGATGATGAGTTGTTACCCCAGTCTGTTTTCTTGTTCTGGGTGAACTGATGAGTGCTTCATCTGACAGTCAACAAATTGAACGCGCTTTCACAGAGTTTGTTCACCACAGGAATCTGAGCGTTTTTCTCATCACACAGAATGTTTTCTATAAAGGGAAATCTGCCCGTACCATAAGCC
Organism: Hemicordylus capensis; assembly: GCF_027244095.1. Taxonomy (NCBI): domain Eukaryota; kingdom Metazoa; phylum Chordata; class Lepidosauria; order Squamata; family Cordylidae; genus Hemicordylus; species Hemicordylus capensis. The sequence continues at coordinate 375,323,177 of NC_069658.1, read as the reverse complement.
TTAATGCCAAGTATATTGTGCTCTTTAAACACTCGAGGGATAAATTACAGATCATTAATTTGGCACGCCAGATTTCCCCCGGGAATATCAGCTATTTCACAGAGGCTTACCATGATGCCACACGGGAACCTTATGGCTACTTAGTTGTGGATCTAAACCCTAGAACTCCTGAGGATTATAGGGTCAGAACTGGTCTTTTCCCTCCTGACTGGCCTGTTGTATACATCAAGAAAAAACCACAGGGGGGATACAAAAGGGGCACACACTGATGCTTTCACAGTTATTCCTGTTAATCCACTGCATTGAGACATGTCTACCTGCGTGAAGAGAAACCTTGCCCTCTTAAAACTCCTTATTAAGGCCTCACCACGTCAGAGGAAGGCCATACTATGTGCAGCTTCTGATGATTTAATATCAGCCATATCCGGGATTGCCCTGAACACCTTAAAAGGGAATATTCCATTGTCTCCACACCAAGCACATGTGCTAAGAAAAAAATGTGGATTAATTAACAAGCTGAGTAACAAGAGCATATCTCTGAGAAAGAAGAAACTTTTGGTCAAGCAGTCTGGAGGGTTTCTTGCACCGCTGTTAAGCACTGCAATTCCTTTGATAACAAGCCTTTTAACCAAACAATAATGGAGTATGCGGAAAAGATGTACTTGGTCCCCAAACACCAGCTAGATCTGCTAAAAGGGAACCCTCCTCCTAAGGAGGAAAATACCAGAGTGGCTACAATCTATGCTTTAGACACTGAAATGCAAGGAGTTCTTCAGAGGTCTGACTTAACAGAATATGAAAAGGCTAAACTTTATGAGGGTCTACTTCAAAAATATTTAACACATGTGAGGCTGGGTGATGCCGAAAACTAAACCTGTTTCTACCACAACCCGAGATGCCTGCTGCTGAAGTTCCACATAGCTCTGACCCTTCCTTTCAAGAGATCTTGGACACTTTGCCTGTGCGCTCTAGGAACTCTGCAAAGATTTTGTTAAACAAGTTGAGGCAGAATGCCGCAGTTACAGCATGGGATGAGAGGGGCCATTTCGTCTATAAGGGAGCCGCTGTTGAGGGTTCCAACATGGTGGACCTGACCAAAGCATTCACCCAAGTTTATGCACTGCGTTCCAAATGCTCCCCTAAAGACTGGGATCTGTTCATGAGTGGTTTGGCAGAGTTAAATGTCCCTACCTCTGTTGCAGGAAACCATACCAGCAGGGAGTTTTTAGAGCATGTGAAGAACCCTAATCCTGTAGCTAGCTCTCTACCCTTAACTCCCACACCCAGGACTTCTAAAATACCCGTGAGAACTCACTGGCTCCAGTTGTAGCCTGATATATATACTCATGAACAGATCCCAGCCTTTAGGGGAGCATTTGGAATGCAGTGCATGAACTTGGGTGAATGCTTTGGTCAGGTCCACCATGTTGGAACCCTCAACAGCGGCTCCCTTATAGACGAAATGGCCCCTCTCATCCCACGCTGTAACTGCGGCATTCTGCCTCAACTTGTTTAACAAAATCTTTGCAGAGTTCCTAGAACTCAAAAATTTATTTGACAGTTTTTGTTTATGTGTGTAGATATATATGTGTGTGTGTGTGTGTGTGTGTGTATAACAAAAACTGTCAAATAAAATTTTTCTCTGAAATATATTTTACAGGCTGGTAGTTGTTGATTTGCGGGTAAGGAACACACACATATACTCTTTTAAAAGTCCTCAAGGCTTACTTTATTGTACTGTGAAAATCAGTACAAGATCCACACACTTGTGTGTTTTGAAAACAATTTGGGGCCTGTCTGGGCATGCATTTCTTTTTCTTAACATACAGCTCAACCATTTGGTCATTTATTTCTAAATCCCCTGAATACAATACTTGAATCTGCTTAAATGTTAAACCCCTACCCCTCTGCTGTAGAAAGAACACACAGTGGTAGCTGCAGGTCACAGAATCAGGAGCTTGGAGCTGTCAGGGTTGAAAGACTGTCTTAGAGGCATTTTTTCTTTAAAAAATTCATTACAGCATTGGGAAACCGTGGGTGATTTGGGGGGTGTCCATAAGAATCAAAAAACTCTCCCTGGCTGTCCTCTGTCAGGTAGATGGCTAGCCAGTGCTCTTCCAGGAGGTTATGGGGGGGGTTCACTACAAGACCCACAGGTCTTTGTAGCAGTCTCTTTCTAGGTAACCAGTCACTAGGAAAAACTCAAAAAAAGTCTTTTGGGTGCAGGGGCTTGCAGACAGCACGCGTGTTAGCTGTATGCTATCCATATTACATATAGTCGAACAGTACATCCCTCCTGTGGTTTATCTCAATGAGGTTGTCAAATACTGCATACACAATCATATTGATGGTCATTTGAAGTGGTCTGCCAAAGCGTATTTTGGCGCTCAGATTCCCTGCTTTAATCAGGGAATAGTGGCCCCCACATTCTTGGTCAGGCGTTAGATCAAATGCAAACAGTGTGTAGCCTTTCCCATATTCTTCCCTATTAATGAGCAGTGGTTTGTCTTCTAGGTGCTTGCCAGTGACCTGTACCAGTCCCATATACTCACGGACATAATTACGTGCTGTGAAGTCTGGCTGGTAAGGTTTCATGGGTACTGGGGTACTATCCATATAGAGGCAGGCAAAGTTAATGTCATAATACTTGAAATTAAAGGGTTTTTTGGTATATGACCCACTAAATGGATCGTTCCACAAAACCGATGATGACAGTTTTTGGCAACCATCCTAAATACAAATTCTCCTGATTGCAGACACGACTTCCAGCGGGAATACTGAACACTTTCATACTCACACGGTCCACCAGGTATTTTGCATTGGCTGTGAGCAACGCCTCAGCGTGTGCTAACCGCACAGCAGGGTTCAGGGAACATTTCTTGATAAAGAGGGATGCCGACAAAATTTGCAGCCTGTAGCAGGGGTTAGCTCCACCTGCCATCAGACAGAATGTGTCCTTGTTACGCGTTAGTTTAATTTCCACATCTACGCTGTTTAAAAGCAGTTTTTCTTGAAACATAAGATCTGTGTGTAGGTGTCCCAACAGGTCCACCTTCCAACTTTCAGATGTAAAGGAGACTCTGTCAATAAACCCATTGTTCGCTCCATCTAATGCCATTATCTCATGGAACCCTGGGGCGTCCTTATAAAATAAGCCAGTTGAAAATTGTGTAGATAAAGTGACCTCACTGTAATGCATAATCGCTTCAATGAAAGCCCGGTAGAGGTAGGTGCTACTGCTCTGACTGACAAGATGGTCTCCCAGGGTCACATCCACCTGGCTAAACATGGCGGCAGTTGGGTAGTTCACTAGCCCCACAGCAGAATCCTGTGCCAGGTTGGTTCCATCCTCCTTGACAATTTTACAACACACATATAAAAGCGTGTTATTCAAATCCAGGTAAAAATCTCCAGTCCCGGCAATGAAGAAGTCCAGAGATGCCGTGTCTGTCAGTGCGGTAAGCAGTGGCACCTCGACATATACGCTTCTCTCAATACTTGTTTGTGTTGGTGCGATTTGGAAAAGGTCCGGTTCTGATTTCATGCGTTCTTCGGAGCTGCAGTGTATAAAAGCCATTATGACTTAAAAGATGTCACCAGGAGCACATTTCCCCTTCCCCTTAGGATGCCTTTGATGCTTCTGAGGCTTTTTCAGGCTCACCTCTTTTCTTTTAAGAAGCTGGGGAGGCCTTGATAGCTGCACCCATGATGCTTTTCATTTTCTTTTGATATACATGAGTCCTGACCCCCCTTGTGAGGAAGAGGCATGATCCATCTTGTTCAGAACAGCCTGGGAGGTGTGCCCCACTATGTCTTTAGCAATCCCCCACGCTGCTGTTTTAATGTGTGGCTTAATGATTTCCAGACCCCGTCTCAAAAGAGGAACAGCTTTCCTGAAAAGGATCCTAAATATACCACCAATTCCTGCCCCATACATGACTGGGACCCCCATGAAACCAGGAAGGATGCTTCCAGCCTGGGCCCTGTAATAGCTCTTGTAAAGGGCAGGGTCGCCATATCTTTTCAGAATTGCCATTTTTCTTTTCCTTTAAAGTTGTAGTCCTCTCCTGGGGTGAAAGTGTAGCTTCACAATAACCTTGCCAAAATGAAATGGTACACATTTGTCCTGGTCTGACTTTATCTGGACCGTGATTGTGTCAATGTGGTGCTTGCTCACAGAGATGTAATGTGGCTTGTCATAAACAATGTTAACACACTCACCGTGCTGCCCCTTCATGGTAATACTTCGCAAAAGTGGGACATGGTGGTCTCTCACTATCTGATATTCTACAATGTCTGTATAAACAAATAGAGTGTTGAACCCCCCTGTTGTGTCAGCAGGGAAAGGGAATCCTTTGCTGGGTGTATCATGAACAAACAGAGTTTTGACCCCACTATCTATGCTTGATGGGTAAGACAACGCTTTTGGGTGTGTGTCAGGAAGGATCCCTAATATGTTTGCTAATTCTGCCCCTGCAGAAAAGGTGAATGCATTGTTAGGACTCATAAACTGAATATTTCTAGTAACAGGGTCATAAAGTAGGGATGCCCCCTCTAGAGCATTCTGGGTGCTGGTGATTTCATTCATATTGTGTAGCAAATCTGCAATGCAGGAGTAATACCGCTTTCGTAAGTAGAAGGTCCATTTCTTTAACCCCTTGCTATATTGAAAGGGGATATCTGCTGTGATGGTGTCCCAAGTGCATGGGTACTGTATCTCCGAGAGCCCCACTTCCCACTCCCCGAGAAGATCCAGTGGCCTGGCTTGTTGGATGGTGAAGTCTGAGCTAATGTTCTGTGGAAATGCCTTCTTGTTGGCATTACTAGGGAGCGTAATGTAAAACTCACTATCACCCATTGCGGAGGTCTGAAGCAGGCACCCAACTATTAAACTTGTAAGGCCACCCTGCCCACTTCACTAAATGTCATTTTACTTTGCCACATCCTTTTGTATCTAGATTTTTTCCAACCCTGTACAGTTTGTCCTCTCCTGCTTTAACTTTCTGTAATTCTTCAAGATAGAAGCTCCCAAGAACTGGCTCACCCATGTAGTATTTTAGCAGATAGACAGGCCTTTCAGCTTTTCTGATGACCCGCTCCACTATAAACAATTCTGTGGTGTAGTTCTGTTCATAACCTTTCTCAAAAACCCCTTTAATTTTAGAAATCCTGATGTGATCTCCTTTTCATAACACTGGAGACTTTGCTTTTTTATGGCTGCTGTGGCCATAGACTCTTCTCGAAACAGACAGGTCATTGCTGGTTGTGACATCTACCGGCCTGCACTGTATAGTTCTGTGAAAGCTGTGGTTATAGCTCTTTAATAATAATAATAATAATTAATAATAACCCCCAGTGAGGCACTACCTTGGTGTAGTTGTGGGGCTTGGGTGCTCTGAGGAAGGTGAGAGCTATGCCTGAGGTCCAACGATATTGGACAGGTCTCACCAGAGGAGCCAGATGAAGAGTGCCTCTCCCATCAACAATATGGTGAGACGTAACTTTAATAAATCTATACCGGATCGGTCGTCGCCCGGGTCAACAAGGACCGCGCCAGGTGCTATAGTCCCTTGTCATCTGGTGGCAAGTGGGCAACAGGACTCAGGATCTTCAGTTGAGCAACTAGGGCTGAAGACAGCAAAGTTACTGGAAGAAACGTGGCTTAACCGAAAAAATATATACGAAAAATGCCAACAAGGAAATAATGATCTGCTATTACAAGTCTAGTCCATCTAGAAGAGGTTATTTAAAAAGAATGTACCAAATTTGGAAAGAGAAGCATCCAGATACAGAAATAACAGAACAAAAGCTAGCAGACCAGAGAAGATTCATAATAAGAAATAAAGTATTCACAGGAGTTGAGCTGGAAGAACCGCAAAGAGCGACACAGGCTCAAGACATGGAAGAAGAGTTACCACCAACTGAAGAAGTTGCTCAGGCGCAGGTGGAGGTGGTGTTGGAAATCGAGGATGCCACTGTTGCTGAACTGTTTCAAAATCAAAACCAGGCAACCTCCCCTTTGCCTTCACCTCAAAAACCCAAATGCCGTTTAACAGAAAAGCAACAAGAACTAAAGCAAAAAATAACTGAGCACATGAAACAAACCACAGCCAGGGTTCAACTTCCAGCTCTAAAAACAGTTGCCAAAAAACAACTTGCTCAGGCATTAAAAGATGTCAATGCTGCACTTGCAGAAATAACAACCAATAGTTTGCAAGGAACAAACCAACTAATGTACAGTGCAGCAACAATAACAACACAAGAGCTTGAATATAAGATCAATGGACCTGTAAAAAAAGAAAGTAGTACATCACCTAAATGGAAGATTAGATTAGAAAATAAAATCTCCAGGCTTAGATCAGATGCTAGTAAATTGAAAGATATGAAAGACAAGAAGCTGAAGAATGAAAACACCAAACAGCATCTGATCCAAAAATACCACCTAGATTCAAGGAAAATTAGAGAAGTCCTGGAAATAATAAAGCAGCAAATAACAGCAGTGTCAAAGAAGATTAGCAGATATGAAGCCAGAACTACACAACACAGGCAGAATCTCCAATTCCAGTCGAATCAGAGACGTTTCTACCAAAGCATAGAAGGAGAAACTGCACGAAACATAGGAACACCAAATAAAGAAGAAACAGTGCAATTCTGGGGGAAATTATGGGACAATCCAATAGATTATAATAAAAAAGCAGGCTGGGTAAAAGAGGACGAAAAATGTATGCAACAAATGCAAGATCTAATAAGAACACCAGAATAAATAAGTGAAAGAGCAAAGAAAATTAAAAATTGGACTGCTCCAGGCGACGATGAACTGCATAGCTTTTGGCTTAAACACCTAACAAGCCTTCATAAACAACTATCAAAACAGTTCAATCACATTTTGCAAGGTGGTCATATTGAACAATGGCTAACAACTGGGAAAACTCATATCATCATGAAAGACCCAGCAAAAGGTGCAGTTCCAAGTAATTACAGAACGATAACCTGTCTGCCAACCATGTTCAAATTATTAACTGGAATAATAGCAGATGAAGTGATGCAACCTTTATTAACTAACAAACAGCTTCCAGTTGAACAGAAAGGAAATTGCCCAAACACCAGAGGCACAAAAGACCAGCTGCTGATTGACAAAATGATTTTAGAAAATTGCAAGAGAAGAAAAACCAGTCTAAGTGTTGCATGGATTGACTACAAGAAAGCCTTCGATTCATTGCCTCACACATGGATACTAAAATGTTTAGAAACAACTGGTGTCAGCAAAAACATTCAGATATTTATAAAAAAAGCAATGAGCATGTGGAGTACACGGTTAACAATCAATGGCGAGACACTTTCCAGAGGCATTTTCCAAGGGGACTCACTATCCCCTCTGTTGTTTGTAATCGCCATGACCCCACTTTCACAAATACTAAACAAAACAGGCCTCGGATACCAAACATCTAAAATGTCAAGTCAAATCAACCATCTGCTGTACATGGACGATCTGAAGTTGTATGGAAAGTCCCTGTCAGAAATCGAATCACTGCTAAACACTGTCCGTATATTCAGTAGTGATATAGCAATGGAGTTTGGACTAGACAAGTGTGCTGCATTAATAATGAACAGAGGGAAAATAACAAAAACAGACGGAATAGAACTGCCCAATGGAAGCAAGATCCAGAACCTGGAAGAGAAAGAACCTTACAAATACTTGGGCATTCTCCAGGCGGATAACCTCACACACACTGAAGTTAAAAGAAAAAATGGAAGTGAATACATCAAGAGAGTTAGAAAAATCCTCAAGTCCAAACTCAATGGCGGGAACACCATACAAGCCACAAACACCTGGGCTATACCTGTTATCAGATACACTGCAGGAATAATTGACTGGACCCAGGCAGAGCTAGAGACGCTAGATCGTAAGACCAGGAAAATCATGACCATCAATCATGCTCTGCACCCCCACAGTGATGTCAATAGGCTCTACCTCCCTCGCAGCTCAGGTGGAAGAGGAATGCTGCAAGTCCATCAAACAGTAGAGGAAAAGAAAAGAGGCCTTGAAGAATATATCAAGGACAGTGAAGAAAATGCACTTCAAATGGTCAATAACGCAAAACTATTCAACACCAATGAAACAAAGCATGCCTACAAGAAAGAACAAGTCAAGAACCGAGCAGAAAAATGGAAAAATAAACCACTGCATGGTCAATATTTGCACAATATAAGTGGAAAATCAGACATCACCAAGACCTGGCAATGGCTTAAGAATGGCAACTTGAAGAAAGAAACAGAGGGTTTAATACTGGCTGCACAAGAACAGGCACTAAGAACAAATGCAATAAGAGCAAAAGTAGAAAAATCCACAACAATCAGCAAGTGCCGCCTTTGTAAAGAAGCAGATGAAACCGTGGACCACCTAATCAGCTGTTGTAAAAAGATCGCACAGACTGACTAAAAACAAAGGCATGACAAAGTAGCAGGGATGATACACTGGAACATCTGCAAAAAATACAAGCTACCTCTAGCCAAAAATTGGTGGGACCATAATATTGAAAAAGTGGTAGAAAATGAAGATGTAAAAATATTATGGGACTTCCGACTACAAACAGACAAACATCTGCCACACAATACACCAGATATAACTGTAGTCGAGAAGAAAGAAAAACAAGTCAAAATAATCGACATAGCAATACCAGGGGATAGCAGAATAGAAGAAAAAGAAATAGAAAAAATAACAAAATACAAAGATCTACAAATTGAAATTGAAAGGCTGTAGCAGAAAAAGACCAAAATAATCCCAGTGGTAATTGGCGCCCTGGGTGCAGTTCCAAAAGACCTTGAAGAGCACCTCAACACCATAGGGGCCACAGAAATCACCATCAGCCAATTACAAAAAGCAGCTTCACTGGGAACAGCCTATATTCTGCGACGATATCTATAACAATTGACAATAAAATTCTGGCATCCCAGGTCCTTGGGAAGGACTCGATGTCTGGATAAAACAAACCAGTCAATAACACCTGTCTGACTGTGTAAACAAGAGATAATAATAATTCGTTTTTTATACCGCCCTTCCAAAAATGGCTCAGGGCGGTTTACAAAGAGAAATAACAAGCAAATAAGATGGCTCCCTGTCCCCAAAGGGCTCACATTATAAAAAGAATCTTAAGACACACACCAGTGCTGAGGGTGAATAGGATCAGTTACTCTCCTCCAATAAGGAGAATCACCATGGTAAAAGGTGCCTCTTTGCCCATTTAGCAGGGGATTTAGGCCTGAGGCAGGACATCAATATACCGGAATGTGTTGTGAGCAGTAAAATACCTTCACATATGTGTTTTTAAGGTTTGGTTCAGTCTCTCCACAAGGGCTGCTTTGACATCATTGTTGGTGACAAGGTGGTGAATACCTTGCTCCTTTAACAGTGCCCCTACAGGCTTATTTAAAAATTCCCTCCCTCTATCTGTCTGGAGCTTGCCAGGCTCTCGGCCTTCTCTGAAAATAACCTTAAAAGCACCGGCCACTTCCCTCCCTGTTTTATCTTTTAGAGGTACAGCCCAGGCATATCTAGATAGAATATCCACCACTGTCAAAATGTACTTGTAGCCATTGTTGTATTTAAAATACTGTTGCATGTCCACTAAATCTGCCTGCCATTGTGCATCCACCCCTGAAACAACAGTCTTATTTCTTTTAAAATGAGTCCTTGCAGGTCTGTGTAGAATGTAAGTATCCTGCTCTGAAAGCCATGCCTCAACATGACTTTTACTCAGCTCTTTATTATGCTGCCTGGCCTCTTGAAATAGCGGGTTTACATCTCCAAAACTCCCCACTCTCCCAGGGGTGTAATATATTTTCTTTAGGATTTCTTTGGGCCCTGCCATGGTTCTGTTTAACACAGGTATGAACACACATATTTAAAACAAATTTCTTTTATTGGTCACCATCAGTACATGCACAGGAAATGCAGGACACGTTGACATCCCCGAGGTGCATGTTCTCAAAGGCCCGTACCTGCACAAAAGAGGGGAAAATTTTAATACTGATGGGTAAAAACACAGACAAAGAAAGCAAGGCAGATTAAATCCCCTCCAACTCACCAGGTTGTCGGTTTCTGCAATGGCGTCTGGTTCTTCAGGCTTTGTACAGTGAGGGAAATAAGTATTTGATCCCCTGCTGATTTTGTCCGTTTGCCCTCTGACACAGAAATGACCAGGCTATAATTGGAATGGTAGGTTTATTGTAGCTGTGAGAGACAGAATAACAACAAACAAACCCTCAAAAGCCCAGTGTCCAAAAGTCAGCGATGGATTTGCATTGTAGTGAGGGAAATAAGTATTCGATCCCCTATCAACCAGCAAGATTTCAGGCTCCCAGGTGTCTTTTCACTATATGCAGGTAACGAGCTGAGATGAGGAACACCCTCTGTAAGGGAGTGCTCCTAATCCCAGCTTGTTACAGTACCTGTTTAAAAGACACCTGTCCATAGAAGCAAGCATTCACTCAACTTCCAAACTCACCACCATGCCCAAGACCAAAGAGCTGTCGAAGGATGTCAGGGACAAGGTTGTAGACCTGCACAAGGCTGGACTGGGCTACAAGACTATCGCCAAGCAGCTTGGTGAGAAGGTGACTACAGTTGGCACGATAACTCACAGATGGAAGAAACACAAAATAACTGTCAATCTCCCTCTGTCTGGGGCTCCATGCAAGATCTCACCTCGTGGAGTTGCAATGATCATGAGAACGGTGACAAAGCAGCCCAGAACTACACGGGGGGAACTTGTCAATGATCTCAGGGCAGCTGGAACCATAGTCACCAAGAAAACAATTGGTAACACACTACGCTGTGAAGGACTGAAATCTTGCAGTGCCCGCAAGGTCCCCCTGCTCAAGGCAGCACATGTACAGGCCTGTCTGCAGTTTGCCAATGCACATCTGAATGATCCAGAGGAGAACTGGGCGAAAGTGTTGTGGTCAGATGAGGCCAAAATCGAGCTCTTTGGAATCAACTCAACTCGCCGTGTGTGGAGGAGGAGGAATGCTGCCTATGAGCCCAAGAACACCATCCCCACCGTCAAACATGGAGGTGGACACATTATGCTTTGGGGGTGTTTTTCTGATAAGGGGACAGGACACCTTCACCGCATCGAAGGGACGATGGACGGGACCATGTACCGTCAGATCTTGGGTGAGCACCTCCTTCCCTCAGCCAGGGCATTGAGAATGGGTCGTGGATGGGTATTCCAGCATGACAATGACCCAAAACAAACAGCCAAGGCAACAAAGGAGTGGCTCAAGAAGAAGCACATGAAGGTCCTGGAGTGGCCCAGCCAGTTTCCAGACCTTAATCGCATAGAAAATCTGTGGAGGGAGCTGAAGGTTCGGGTTGCCAAACATCAGCCTCGAAACCTTTCTGACTTGGAGAGGATCTGCAAAGAGGAGTGGGACAACATCCCTCCTGGGTTGTGTGCAAACCTGGTGGCCAACTACAAGAAACGTCTGACCTCTGTGATTGCCAACAAGGGTTTTGCCACCAAGTACTAAGACATCTTTTGTGAAGGGATTGAATACTTATTTCCCTCACTACAATGCAAATCCATCGCTGACTTTTGGGCACTGGGCTTTTGAGGGTTTGTTTGTTGTTATTCTGTCTCTCACAACTACAATAAACCTACCATTCCAATTATAGCCTGGTCATTTCTGTGTCAGAGGGCAAACGGACAAAATCAGCAGGGGATCAAATACTTATTTCCCTCACTGTAAGCACAATGCTGTCCATGGCTTCTTCCTCCTCCCCACTTTCAGATGATGAAGTAAAGCACACAGCCCCACAGTAAGCGGCCCTTGGGTTGCCAGGGCTTGGGGTCAGGCAATCACAAGATGACCAATCTTCGCACAACCTGCAGCACTTATACTCACAATAGGATATCCTTGGCCTGGATGACAAGTAAGGTTTGCAGCCACACTCATCTGAAAAAGTATACTCTCCACATGAGCTATCACAGCAATGCTCGTCGCACCATGTATATCGCAGTCTGCTCTTCACCCATTTTTTCTTCTTCCTACAGTGCTTTTGTTTCACAGACACTTCTGTTTCAGAATCTGATGAACATGTTTCCCACTTTGGAGGCAGCAGCTGGAGGCTCTCCATCTTCAGTTTCCATGGGGGTTACAAGGTTGGTGTTACAGCGACTGCAATCACATTCTAGTTTACCATCCTCATCCATTTGCTCTGCTGCAAAGTTAGTTTCTGGAACCTCACCAGAAATAAGGTCAGCCATGTGGTGGGTTTTCATACCAGTAGGAGGGAAGGACAGACTCCACGGTTGCATAGGCCTAATCTTCATGGGTGCCTGTGGCAATGATGGGTCAGTGGGACGCAGTGGAGTCCTAGCATCAGCCATCGTCTCTGTACAGCTGTAAAATGGTTTCCCTCTAAACACACAGCCCCTAGTCCTGTTCATAGAGGGGTCACTTGACCCCATTTCAGCCAATAAAGTTACACAAAATGACCACCTGACCATTATCATGCCTGCGCACTCAGACCTTTCCGGGGTCTGAAACCTGTTCCTATTGGTCCAGGGTGGCTAGAGGGTGTTTGTAGAGGGGTCACATGTCCACCTTCAGGACATGTCTGGACATATTCTGGGGGTAGGAGTGGAAGGATCGGGGGGGCAAGCTTCTGGGGTGAGGGCGTACCCCTCCTTCTGACCCTTTCTGGCCATGCGGGGGTCTCCTTGGACCATTTCTGCTGACATATTTCCGCTGACGCATATATCTGGTGATGTATTTCCAGTGATGTCTGTGCATTTTGACAGTTGCAGGCCCTGCCCCCTGTGATGTCACTATGATGTCATCCTCCAGCCACGTGCATTTGTTTGTAAACAAAAACACATGGTTTTTGACAGCAGGTATGTATCTCTACTACTACTCTGTATGATGTGCCCTTAACTTGTGTGACTATTACAAGCAAGTGTTCATCTTTTGTATATGTTTCCTCGAGTGTTTTGTGTTTCCATTTGCTAGTGACCTACACAATGGGAAATTAAAGCACATTTGGTGAGGCAGAGTGGAGGAAGAAGGAGATGTGTTGCTTTAGCCTTTCCAGTCACTGATACATTCTGACCTAGCTTGGTTTAAATACTTCTATGTCAGGCCCGGATCTTTTCATGTTGAAGGGTCCGCATAGTCTTGAGCTCCAGTTCCTGCTCTGTGCTTAATACCATGATCACTATTTCCAGTTTCTTCCAGTTCCTGCTCTTTGGAAAGACAGTTGGGCTTGTGATCTTGGTTCTGTTCTGATTCTTCCCAGTAATAGTTACTGTATTTGAACTCTTCCTGACTACATCTTCAGCTGCTCCTGGCCTTGGTGCACTTGTTCTCTCTTGTGTCTGTGTTCTAGTGCTTGTGTTTATGATTGGACTGTTTCCAGAGCCTGGCTTGCAGCTAACTCTGCCTCAGCATTGACCCCCTATGCATTTCTCCCAGCATGCAACCCGACTCTGATCCCAGTCTTGCTGGGACTTGCATTTCAGCTGCCATGTTGTTGGCTGTCTGTGGCACAGCACTGATCTCTGTCAACCATTAATGCTGTTATGTGACGCAGGGTGAAACTGACATGCAGCGTGGCAGGATAGAACTCTTGACTCACACAGGAGGCCATTGTAGCAATACTGACAGATGCTGCACTGTGTGTCTTTCTAAGAGAGATTCAAAGAAGGTGAAGTTCTGCCTTCTCTTGCCTTCAGCTTCTGCTATGCCCACTTGCCCAGGTTTGGTTTTTAGAATGCTGAGGTGGAGCTGTTGTGGGACAGCAAGGTTGGGTGGCAGTGTGGAAAGAACTAGCAATTAATACTTAATAGAGTTAATTCACATGCTGTTTTGAATGTATTTTTAATAGTAATTTAAATGTTGGATTCAACTGCCTCTTTGATAAAATGCTGAGAAAGAAAACCTCTTTAACCTTACCTATGCCCTAATGAGAGCTCCGGCTATAAAGCGGTATATAAATGTAAGAGAGCTCCGGCTATAAAGCGGTATATAAATGTAAGTGCTATTGCTATTGCTATTGCTAATACTACAAGTGGCATCACAAATAGGATTTGGAGACCACAGCAGAGATGGTTGTTGTAAAGCACGTATCCTATGGAGAAAGAGTTGGGGACAGGCAGTTCTAGGGAAGAAAATGTGCATGGGCCCCAAGTTCTCCCACTCTCAGTGCCCTATTATTTTGGGGTACCATGGATGTCACATTTTTCAGGCAAACATTTCAAGGTGGGGATGTCTTCCTTTGATGAATTTGAGGGGGAAACACCAGCTCTGTTTCACCTGTATAGAATGTCTGAGAAACAGACATTCAGATGGAAGGAACTGAAATAAAAGAAATAAAACCATTTTGGCCTACTTGTACCTCTGTCATGACTTCTACCAGAACCAGAGGAAGATGTGGGAGTTCACTGGGGTTGAATCCTTGTCTGTTAGGGATTCCCAGTAGGTTGTGAGGAGATTGTGAGGAGCTCAAAAAGGATCTCTCCAAACTGGGGGAGTGGGCAACAAAATGGCAAATGCAGTTCAATGTTGGCAAGTGTAAAGTGATGCATATTGGGGCAAAAAAAACCCCAACTTCACATATACACTCCAGGGATCTGAGCTGCTGGTAACTGGCCAGGAGAGGGATCTTGGGGTTGTGGTGGACAGCTTGTTGAAAGTGTTAACTCAATGTGTAGCAGCTGTGAAAAAGGCCAATTCCATGCTGGAGATCATTAGGAAGGGGGTTGAAAATAAAAATGCTAATATTTTAATGCCCTTATACAAAACTATGGTGCAGCCACACTTGGGAGTACTGCATACAATTCCAGTTATCACATCTAAAGAAGGACATTATAGAACTGGGAAAGGTGCAGAAGAGGGCATCCAAGATGATCAGGGTCCTAGAGCAAGGTGTTGTAGCCTTCCTTATGAGGCAAAGCTACAACACCTGGGTTTTTTACTTTGGGGGGAAACATGACTGAGGGGAGACATGACAGAGGTCTATAAATCATGCATGGTTTGGAAAAAGTTGATAGAGTGAAATTTTTATCCCTCTTGCATAACACTAGAATCATGGGTCATCCCACATTTTTAATGTACGCTTCTACGGCGGCCAGAATTATATATGCACAGAAATGGAAGAGTAATGAACTGCCTTCAAAAGAGGATTGGCTGATAAAAATTTTGGAATATGCGGAGATGGCAAAACTCACAACACTGATAAGAGATCAAAATTTGGAAGGCTTCAAAGAAGATTGGAAACCATTCTTGTTGTATCTAAAGGATAATTTTCCTACTATGGACTTTACAGCAGGGTTTGAAATTTAGTAAAAAACTGCAGGTTGGGTAGATTAAATGTGTTTGTAAGGGTTTAAATTTATGTTTTGAATTATTATTATAGCAAGGGTAAATTCTATAGCCGATGATTCACGGAGAGAGGTGTGCGTGAAGTCCACTTTTGTGTATATTGTAATGAATGACAATATTATTATTGTTAAAATCAATAAAAATCGAATTTGAAAAGAATCATGGGTCATCCCATGAAACTGATTGCCAAGACATTTAGGACCAACAAAAAGAAGTACTTTTTTATACAACACATAATGAACTTAGGGAATTCTCTGCCACAAGATGTGGTGACAGCTAACAACTAGATGGCTTTAAGAGGGGTTTGGATAAATTCATAGAGGAGATGTCTAACAATGACTACTAGTCAGAGGGCTATAGGCCACCTCCAGCCTCAGAGCAGGATACCTCTGAATACCAGTTGCAGGGGAGTAACAGCAGGAGAGAGGGCATGCCCTCAACTCCTGCCTCTGGGCTTCCAGTAGCATCTGGTGGGCCACTGTGTGAAACAGGACTCTGGACTAGATGGGCCTTGGGCCTGATCCAGAAGGGCTGTTCTTATGTAGGTTTGCACCATCCACTTTAATTTGATGTAGGAAAAACCACTCTCCATATAAGGTTTCCCGGGGGGGGGGGGGGTTAGTGGCAAAACCCTCCAAAAACAATACAAAACTCCAAGCATTCCTAGGCCTTCAAAGGAATGTAACTAAGGCAGACCCCAAATGAAGAGTGGCACATTTCAGCAACAAGGATTTATTATTAGCTTTAAAGAAAAGTGTATGCAAAAAGAACAATTTTTTTTTTCATAAAACAGATTATGAGAGTGTTTTCATTAAATTAAGAAACTTTGATTACATTAATACGGAAAAGAACAAGTTGTTCTAGTAAGAACTAATCTGCCTATTTTCACTACAACTGGACTAAATTTGGTTCAAATTGAGGTCCACAAGTTAAATCACTTGTGCCTCAAATGTTCATGCATCCACCATCTTGGATCAGGGTGGATGACATCATTACAAACTGCACCATTGAGGTGTCCCTTCACTAAAACTGTACCAAATTTAGTTTAAATCGGTTAGAAGTTATCAGGTTAATACACTTGTGTCTCAAAAGTTCACATGTCTTCCATCTTGGATTGAGGTGGATGACATCATCACAAACTACACTATTGGGGCATCCCTATATGTCCATACAGCTGTTGCAATTTTGGTTCAAATGGGTTAGGCAGTTCACAAGTTAGCCCACTTGCGCCTCAAATGTTTATGTGTCTGACATCTTGAATTGGGCTGGATGACATCGTCACAAACTACGCCATTGACGTGTCCCTGTGTGTCACTCACTACAACTGTACCAAATTTGGTTCAGATCAGTTAGACAGTCCACACATTAGTGCACTTGTGCCTCAGATGTTTATGCATCTGCCATCTTGAATTGGGGTGGATGACATCATCACAAACACCACCATTGGGGCATCCCTACAGCTTAGGAAATTTGGTTCGAATTGTTCAGGTAATTCACAAGTTAGCCTATGCACACCTCAAATATTTATGCATTCACCATCTTGAATTAGGGTGGATGACATCATCACAAACTATGCCATTGAGGTGTCCCTGTGTGTCAGTCACTACAACTGTACTGTCATGCCCTTACCCTCGGATAGTGAAGGGGAGGAGGAAGTTGACAACCCTCCGGCAGAGCAAGAGGAGGAAAGTTCATTTGTCGGGCTGCAGGAAGAAGCTGAGGCAGCCCAAGTTGAGGCAGACAGACTGGAGGATCAGCAGTCAGATTTGGAGCTGCTAGAAGTACAAGCACTAACCCCCAAAGAACGAAGGCGTACCAAGTATCGGCAAGAGCATGATGCGCAGCTGCAGCCTTTGAGATGAAGTGAGCATTTCTGTAACAAGGCAGATAAATGCTGAATTTACAGCAGCTGGCTGAGGGAGGAGGGCAATCAGCCAAGCATTATAAATCTGTCAGCAGACCACAACCAAGTTGCTAGAAGCAATGTGTCATTCCTGGAGCGTTGCTGCAGCCCCAGCCTCTGACTCTGAGGGATTCCAGCTTCGTGTTGGCTTTGGAGTTTCTGGCTGTTCCTGACCAACCCTTGGTCCCTGCTTGTGACCGGACTGCTGTGCCCAGTCACTATTTCCTTCTGTGGAGGAGGCCTTGCACCTTGTTGGGCTCTGGACCTGTAGATATCTGGTGAGCAAACTAGGTTGTAGGGGAAGGCAGTTTGAATCTGATACTTCCAGTAAAGTGTTCTCTTGTTTTTTCTTTTCAGACCGGGAGGGACTCCAAAGAGCTGCCTGCGACCTTGCCCGAGACCTCAACGAAGATGTCGGACAGATGGACTGGAGAGGACACCAAGGAACTTCCAGCGGCCTTGACAGAGACCTTGACTTGGACGCTGGACGGACAGGCTCCTGACATGTACCTAATTTGGTTCAGATCAATTAGACCACAAGTTAGACCACTTGCGCCTCAAATGTTCATGTGTCTTCCATCTTAAATAGGGGTTAATTACATCATCACAAACTACAGCACTGTGGTGTCCCCTTGTGTCCCTACAGCTGTAGCAAATTTGTTCAGATCAGTTAAGCAGTTCATAAGTTAGTCCACTTGCACTTCAGAAGTTTACGCATCTGCCATCTTGGATCAGGGTGGATGACATCATCACAAACTATGCCATTGAGGTGTCTCTATGTGTCACTCACTTCAACTGTACCTAATTTGGTTCAAATCAGTTAGACAGTCCACAAGTTAGCCCTCTTGCAACTCAAACATTCATGCGTCCCCACCTTGGATTGCAGTACATGACAGAATCACAAACTATGCCATTGAGGTTTCCCCATGTGCCCCAACAGCTGTAGCAAATTTGGGTCAAATCGGTTAGGCGGTTCACAGGTTAGCCCACTTGGGCCTCAAAAGTTTACTCGTCTGCCATCTTGGATTGGGGTGGATGATAACATAATCACAAACTACGCTGTTGAAGTGTCCCTACGACTGTACCCGTTTTAGTCCATATTGGTCCAGGCATTGCAAAGTTGATGTGGGGGTGGGGAGTGGGACACACACAGAGACACACGGAATGCTTGCCAAGTGATCTCATAAGCCTACTGGAAAGTAGGCTAAAAATAACTTTCCTCATGCTTCTAAGTGTACTGGTCCTTATTACGCACAGGCTGAAGCCTTCCCTTGTCCAAGCATCTCAGCCCACTACTTCCGCAGGGCCCTCCTGGGACAGCTAACGAACAAGCCAATGTTTCTGCTGGTGGCTGAGACAGAAATCCCTGCCCAGCCCTCTGGACTGGTTCCTTTGATTTGAACTTCCTGGGAGTTTTCCCCCACCCTCCCCGCAGTTGTTCTAAGTTAGGCCTAGTCCTCCCTCCAGTCCTTACTATCACTACAACATCAAACTACACTTCCCACATCCAGAACCTCACCCGTGCCAAACATTATGAAAATCACCAGTGTTTACTTGGAATGCTATTGTTCATGTACCAGTCTTATAACCTTACCAATTAACAACATAATGACCTGTGTGAATATCTAGGCAATTAGGAATTTAGCATTCAATTGAATCAAGATAATAGGGAATTGGTATGAGTAGCTATAAAGAAAAGAAATGCACAGTGATTATAGACATCACTGTGAATTAGGTTTTAACTTAAATGTTTGACATTGGCACACTGCTTCATTTAGCAGTACAATTTTTGCTGTATCTAGGGACAGCCAGAAGCTGGTGTCTAAGTAGGCTCACTGCACATAACTATTTACATTCATACCTTGTTTAGCAGCTTATTTGTATAGCTGTATACAGTATGTAAAGAGTTACCTTATTATTTACCCATTTTCACTCTTGTTTAATATGATATTTTAAGTGAACTCTGATCTTATCCTTTTTAAAAGTCATAGTTAAATTATGCTCACTTTGACTGTACATGAACAGTGCCAAATAAGCACTCAGGAGGTGCAAAGTAATGATCATGTGGTTTACTGTATTTCTGAAATCTTCACACACATTCTTTGGGGTTGTTCACTCGACTGGGTGGGCGGGGCAGCGGGTGTGTGTGGGAAGGCTTGTAAAACTTACCTTTCCACCAGACCACTGATTCCATGTTCCTGGGAGCATGGAACGTGCTCCCAGCTGATCTGTGCTGTGTGCCTGCGGTGCAGAGCTCCAGAAGTTGGGATGATGCGGCCCAGCCTCCAGAGATCCCACAATACACCATGTGACACACACGATGAATTGGGAGATTCACCCAGGAGATGGACACACTAAGCACCCATCTCTGTGTCCGCTGGAGCTAAACATAGCCTCAGCAAACACACAATCTGGTAGCCTGGGAGTTCCGTTAACCTTGGCTAACAGCCGGGCTACAAAGCACGACTAGGCGGCACTACTACCTCGCTGGGATCGGCCCTGATCCAGGTGATTCTCACATGCAGCCTAACCCAGGCTGGGCTTTCCTAGCCTGGGTTAGGTTGCACATGAGAAGAGCCCCACTGTTTTTTTTCCTATTAAAAACAGTGAAGTCAGGCGCTGCCTAATGTTTGGGGGCAAAAAATATATATTATCTATCTATCTATCTATCTATCTATCTATCTATCTATCTATCTATCTATCAAATTTGTGCACCACCCCAAACTTTCGTCTCTGAGCAGTTAACAATAGTATAAAAACAGTTTTTTAAAATACAAAAAAATTAAAACAATTTAACAATTTTAAAAATAAACCAGAGAGTAAAATCCCAAAAATTTAGGAAGCTGAGAAAGCGTGGGCGGAAAGATGGGTTTTCAGGGTTTTTTAAAAAATTGCCAGAGATGGGGAGGATCGTCTCTCAGCAGGTAGCACATTACAAAATCTTGGGGCAGCGACCAAGAAGGCCCATCTCTGTGTAGCCACCAAATGAGTTGGCGGTAACCGAAGACGGACCTCCTCAGATGACCTCAATGGGCGGCGAGGCTCGTAGTGAAGAAGACGCTCTCTTAAATACCCAGGTCCTAAGCCATTTAGGGCTTTATAAGTTATAACTAGCACTTTGTATTTTGTCCGGAAACCTATTGGTAGCCAGT
The DNA here is from genome assembly GCF_027244095.1 of Hemicordylus capensis. Classification (NCBI taxonomy): domain Eukaryota; kingdom Metazoa; phylum Chordata; class Lepidosauria; order Squamata; family Cordylidae; genus Hemicordylus; species Hemicordylus capensis. Next base: position 375,302,738 of record NC_069658.1, on the reverse strand, counting down.
GTAGCTCCATCAGTAAAGGAGTATCATGGTATCTCCGAGATGACCCAGAGACTAGGACTGAGTTCAAATTGCTTTTCAGCCATGATACTTGCTGGGTGACTCTGAGCCACTCACTTCTCTCTCAGCCTAACCTACTTCACATGGTTGTTGTAAGGAGAAACTTAAGTATACAGTACACCACTCTGGGCTCCTTTGAGGAAGAGCGGGATATAAAATGTAAAATAATAATAAACAATAATAACCTGGCTGCTGCATTCTGAACCAACTGAAGTTTCTGGACTATGTACAAAGACAGCCCCACGTAGAGCTCATTACAGTAGTTAAGTCTGGAGGTTACCAACAGATGTACCATTGTTTTGAGATCATTGATCTCAGGAAACGGGCACAGCTGGCATATCAGCCAGAGCTGATAGAAAGCACCCCTTGCCACTGCCTCAACCTGAGAAACCAGGGAGGGGTGGGAATCCAGAAGTATTCCCAGACTGCAAACCTGTTCCTTTTGGGGAAGTGTGACCCCGTCTAGAACAGGCAGATCAAAATCGTCTCTAGAGTTCTGATCCCGCACAATAAGTACCTCCGTCTTATCTGGATTCAGTTTCAGTTTATTCTCCCTCATCCAGCCCATTACTGCTTCCAGGCAGACATTTAGGGAGGATATGTCGGCTCTTGAAGAAGTTGACATGGAGAAGTAGATCTGGGTATCATCAGCGTACTGGTAACACCCAGCTCCAAATCCCCTGATGATCTCTCCCAGCGGTTTCATGTAGATGTTAAAAAGCGTTGGAGAAAGTGCAGAGCCTTGAGGGACACCATACTTAAGCTCAGATTTTGAAGAGCAACAGTCTCCAATCAACACCATCTAGAATCTGTCAGAGAGGTAGGAGCAGAACCACTGTAACACAGTGCCTCCCAACCCCCTCAGACGTTCCAGAAGGATACTATGGTCGATAGTATTGAAAGCCGCCAGGAGATCCAAAGTGACCAACAGAGTCATACTTCCTCTGTCAAGTCCCAATTGGAGATCATCCATCAGGCCGATCAAGGCAGTCTCTACCCCTTAGCCCGCTCAAAAACCAGTTTGAAATGGGTCTAGATAATCAGTTTCCTCCAAGACCGCCTGGAGCTGAGAGGCCACCACCCTCTCAATTACCTTGCCCAGCTATGGGAGGTTGGAAGCAGGCCTATAATTGCTCAACTCTGAGGGATCTAATGCAGGCTTCTTTAAAAGATGTCTAATGATTGCCACCTTAAGACAAGGAGGCATCCTGCCCTCCCTCAGAGAAGCATTTATGGTTTCTACCAGGCTGTCTAAAACAACCTCCCCACAATATTTTCCCCTGATTGTGGAATGAGACAGTCTGGGAAGTGGTAGAGCCAGGGGTGCCATAAGGCATGGAACTGGGGGCCCAGGTCCATCCATGTGCCCACTCTCCTAGAGGGCCCATGATGTTCCTCAAGATAAAAGAGGTTACCTTTTGTGTTTCTGGAATGGCATTGCCTAGAGTCCTGAAATTTGTCACAGACATAGGGCATATTATCAGGACTCTGTGTGTTGATTTTGAAGCAGATTTTCAATCTGTTACTTTTTAATGATTTTTTGAATTTAAAGAACTTCCTCCAAAAGTCCTCTGTCTTGTTTCTGTTGGAGCTAGGACCCTGGCAGCATCAGCTCTCAGCTGCAATGTCTCATAGTGACCGGGGGGGGGGGGGTAGGGTCATGGATAAAAGTGCTGGACTCCTCCCCTCTTTGTTCTTCCAGTGTTAGTCTCCATTTTGTCTCTCCAGAGAAGGCTGTTTGTTTTGGTCTCTCTCTTCAGTCATGAGCTACAGCTAAGATTAAGCTACAGGCATTTACACATTTGTTTTTAACCTTTTCTTTAAATAAATCCTTGTAGTTCTTCAATATTAAAGAACTGTCTCAAAACCTCTTGCTTTGCTGCTTTCTCACCCAACTGGTTCTGCTCTGCTATTTGGAGACTGAACTGTCATTCTTCCCCTACAGTTTCATGGCAGAAAATTACAAAATCTTCTGGAACTGAAGTCTCTCCTTGGACCATCATTCTACCCTATGTGGAGGAATTTGCACATTACCTTCATAAAAATGGTAAATATCACTCCCATTTGCATCCCTTTATATTTCAGAATGGCTTGTCCTAGAGTTCTGAAATTCGGCACAGATGTAGGACAGGTTAGCAGGCCTCTGTGTGTTCATTTTGAAGTGGATCACTTAATCAATTGATTTTTATTTTTAATTTTAATTTTAAAAAACTTCAAAGAAGTCCTATAAGTGGTTTATTCCATGGCCAAAAATTACAAAGACTTCTGAAACTGAAGCTCCCTCTTTGACAATCATTTTACCCCCATGTGAAGGATTATTCCTTTTGCCTTCATAAAAACGTGCCAAACCCAAACATGCCCCCCACTTTGCCTAACCCTTACATTTCCAGAATGGCTGGTCTTAGAGTTCTGAAACACATGCAGCTCAAGATGTTTTTATTTCAAGGAAATCAGGCAGTCTTGTGATTTTTAATGAATTTTTCCTTACTGCAGTAAAGCTGCCAGAAAGAGTTATCTCTATCCATAGAGTAGTTCACACCTACTGAAAGTGGAACTAACTGTTATATCTGAATAAAGAAGCCACTTTTTTTAAAAAAAAGTGCTGTGCTCAAGTTGGTTTGTGATCCAAAAGTTCTGAATGATAACTGTGAAGCAAGGAGCATGTGTTGTGGTTTTAATTCCCACCCCACCTCGTTATGAATGCACTATATGTCCAAGGGTTGCTGCCCATTTGACGAAATCATCAGAGGGGTCTCTGCTCTGGGTGCTGACAATGAGGGAGTCTCGGTTGCCATGCACGTAGGACAGGGCCTTCTCTGTTGCTGCCCACAGATTTTGGAATACTCTCCCAGTGGCCATTCGCTCCTCGGACTCCATCACAGTTTTTAGAAAGCTTGTTAAATCTTGGCTCTTTATACAGGCCTTTACATGATTGTTTCTATTGCTGTTTCTGTGTATTTTACCCGCGTATAGTTTTTTATGTCTGTATTTTATATATTTTAAATCAGATTTGTTTCATATTTTTAGCTTGATATCTTTAATTGTCCATTTTTATTGTATGTTTTTAACTTTTGTGAACCACCTTGGGATTGTTTTTTAATGGAAGATGGTACATACATTTAACAATAAAAATAATTTTAAAAGTTGGTTTTTTGTTTGAACTGGAGCAAGGGGCACATGTTGTGTCCATGTTAGTTTGTGAATGGTCAAGAAGCTGTGTGAATCCATTAGGGCTTACATAGGGGTTTGGGGGGGAGGGGGGCAAATGCACTCAGGCCCAGATCTGTGAGTTTGTGGAGAAATGTATATATATGGAAAGAGGATGCTTATTTTTCAGGGGGCCCCAATAAGCTCATTAGGTCCAGGGTCCAAAATTACCTAGCTGCATCCCTGGGTATAGCAATCCCGTCTCTGGTAATAGTCACAACCAGATGCTGGTGAGCAGTAAGGGTGTAAACTGCTTTTCAAATATAATGTTGTTTTTGCTTCCTCCTCATTATAACCCAAATTCCTAGAGTTTTTACTAGTTATCATCATGTTTTTGTCTCCTCAAATGGAAACTGGAGTGAAAAAAAATCACAGAAAAGTAATCATGGCCTTCCTGTCACATTCCAGAATTTTATCTTCATAAAGCCAGTACAAATGTTCAGACTTCTATGCAGAGTGGTGCACAGGACCAGGACTCGGGATTTCAGCCACCCATAAGTATTGAGAAGAACTCCAGGAAGAGCTGTTGTAGCCCAAAAAAAGCTGCTAGTGAGAATTGCCAGGATTGTTCCTTATCCCAGCGCTTTTTGACCAGGTAGCCCAGGTTTTGTACCTGGGCTAAAAGTGAGGTAGGAGGATGCACACATGCCCTCCTACCCCACTCCCTGGTCCTGTGGATAACCATGCTGCCAGCAGCCATTTTGTCCATAGAGGCATTTCTACAATGCACTGCACAAGCAGTGCAATGCACTGTGGGATTCCAAGAGGCCGGGCATCTTTCCCCAGCCTATCTGTTGCTGCACCACTCACTGCAGTGATAATAATCTGGGGCATAGTGTGGCGTGTGCAGCATGGTGAGCAGGGCAGCATTGGAAGTCATGTGGAGGAAGGTAGGACCAATCCTGCCTTCCCCGCAGCACTCCACAGTCACAGGTAATGAGGTAATGTGAACAACCTCTCTGCCTTGCCTACGTTTGTGCTCATATGGATGGATATAAAATTATTCTCATGTTACTGTCTTTGAACACATCTATAGAAGTGGTAAGCAACTGCATAACTTAAGACAGCAGGAAAAGTCTGTTTCAAGAGGTAGCAATATTCCCCTTTTCAATTATCTTTTATTTCCCCTGTCACATTTAAATTATCCTGACTAAAACAATTTTTCAGTTTCAAGAGAGATCTGATCCAAGAGCAGCCTTTCCCCCCACTTTAGTTTAAAGACCACATGCTTTTTCTTCTAGCAAACTGTTTCTTTAGCTCTGGTCCTTAGCATAAAGTAACAAGGGGACTATAGCAGATTGTGGGTAGTGAAAAATTCCATTCCTGACTCAGGTAACTGGATAATCGCACTGACCAGTCTAAACCAGTTCTGCAGCACGAGGGAAGACTCTAGTGCTGAGTCATCCCTTTCCTCTGCTTGAGAAGCAGACTGGCTGGCTTAAAAATATTTAACTTTCCAAAACCCAGAAAGAAAATAAGAAAAAATTCTGGTCGGGTAAATCTCCCTGCCACCAAACCACTTCTATCAAAAGTCTTTCCCAATGGGGTTTGAGGTGACTAGCAATCCCCATTTCACTTTGCTTCCCCTTGCCAGTAGGCCAGAATAAAACCTCTCTCTCTTATGCATCTGCCTGCACATGGAATTAATTCTTATTTTGGCCAAGCTATCTTTGAGACGTGTTCTGCACCAGATAAATCCCCCTTATCTCCCCCTCCACTGGGTTAATAGCCAACCCACCAAGTCTTATAAAAAGAACAGAGGAAAAAACTTTTATTTAATTACTACAGACTGCTTCTGTCTGAGGCTTTTGGCTTTTTAGAAACACTTCAAAAATAATTAGTTGGTTACCAGAATACTCCAAAACTGCCTCAATGGTGTTGGGGAGGGACACTTTAAAATTTAGTTACTTAGTTGCAAATAACAGATATTTAGGAAATGCAAAGCACACACACAAATCAAAATAAATTTCCTGACTACAATCTGACTACACACACTGTTCCCTAAGGGGTGGGTTTGTGAAGCTATGAAGTCCTGGCTTCCCCTTTCCTTGACTCACCAAACTACTGATGAGAATCAAGCCTCCTGCAGATGTCCCACCCTGAGAGATTATCCTGCAGCCTCCAGCCATGAGGCATCCAACCCCAAGTTAGTCTGCACTCTCTGCCATAACTTCCTTTCTTGTTCCCAGAATTCCCTGCTGCAGCTCTCATGTCCCACCCACTTGTTGGACTGATTGGTCGAACACTGGAGTCACCAGCCTGTCAGTCAAGACAGGGGTTCACTTCCTGTAAACTCTTTAGGGGAGACTGGTCACTACAGGAGAAGAGGTGTTTCTGTTGTCTGAGCAGTGAGGCAAATAAAATGATAAAGAAAACAACACCTTGACATTTGCAGATTTAAAGAAGAAAATATTCTCCACTGTAAGGCTGTGCTTTATTAAAACAGGATCTGAATTAGGTCTTTGGGAAGAGCCAGAATCAAATCCTTGGCAAGTGGTGCAGAATCAAAGGGAACACTTGTCTCAGAAAGAGACAACCCATCTTCTGAGGTGTTAAGGCAGGGCTTTGCTCAAAATCCACCATTAAATAAGGAAAGGCTAGCTGGAGAGAGTCCTGTTAGACTGATATTGCAGAGATTGCATTAAAAAAAAAAAGATGAAGCTAGCATGTGATTTTGTCTCCACTGTTTTGACCCTTTCTTTCAGAATACCAATCAACTAGAGAAAGGATACTTTAAAAGCTGTTATTTACCCAAAAGTTGCCTGTTTCACTGTTCTGTGATTATCTTGGTAGGGTTGCTAGTTCGTAGGGTTTCTTGGAAGGTCCAGGTTGGGCTCTCACATCTGGCCCATGAATTGCTGGCAAGTAGGAAAGCTACTAAAGACAATGCATTTGGTTAGAGATTTTAGTGATGGGAAGTCCTTCTTTGCCTTCCCTCCTTCTGCAGCCAGATATGCCTAATGTGGTTCAGGACCTTGCCTGGAATTCAGAAATTGTTGATGGAAGGAGACTTTTTAACCAGAGCAAGAACTTGATTGAGCCCATGATGAAGTCACCTTCAGTGTTAGAACAACTCTAGTGGTTCTGGCACCTATAACAGAGGGGAGTTTTGGGAGTGCTATGACCTAGGGATGTGCATAAAACCGGTTCTCCCGGTTCGGTTCGGGTCCGAACCGGGTCCGGACCGGACCGGGGTGGTTCGGTTTTGGTTTTGCCAGACCACCCCCCCGGTCCGGTTCGGATCCGAACCGGTTCGGATCTGAACCGAACCGGTTCGGATCACAAAAAGTGTCTGGTTTTGAAGGGGACATTGTGTTCTACCTGCCACCCAAATTTCAAGTTGATTGGACCTTCCTCTGATTTTTTACAAATTTTTTTCAAAAAATAAATTTTTGCCCATAACTCACAATGTGGAGCCCTTGGGGCAAAAAAGCTGGGGTGGGTGGTAGCCACCCATGGGTGTCCTCCACCCCAAAAATCCCAAGGCAATTGGTGGCTCCTAGTATTATTGGTGAATTTCTGAAGAAAATTTTTTTTCCATTGGCTAGAATGGGGGTTTGGGGCTGCCCCAGACCCACCTCTGTGGGGTGGCAGCACCCCCAAAGTGGGTCCCGGGCCATGGCAAAAATGCCCTCAGTCCCTCCCAGCAATCCCCGTAGAGATAGGAGTGATGGTTCTGTTGTTTTTCTGAGGTATTCTGAGTGTAGATTCTATGATAGCTTATGAGATTTCCAATGAGACACCATGAATCCACTCTCATTTGCTATCACAGAATCCACACTCACTCAGAACACCTCAGAAAAACAACAGAACCATCACTCCTATCTCTACGGGGATTGCTGGGAGGGACTGAGGGCATTTTTGCCATGGCCCCGGACCCACTGTGGCGGTGCTGCCACCCCACAGAGGCGGGTCTGGGGCAGCCCCGAACCCCCATTCTAGCCAATGGAAAAAAAAATTTTCTTCAGAAATTCACCAATAATACTAGGAGCAACCCAACAATTGCCACCCCATCTTTTTGGCCCCTCTCTCTGGGCGCCCTAACACGTAACACCTAGTCAGTCCATCTTAATGCCTACCTACTACCACCACTCCTATCCAAGCAAGTAAGAGGAGGACACTCAGAGAGACAACACCCACTCTCTGATCTAACAAAAAGGCCACTGCTGTGCTGCCTGCCAGCACAGCAGCAGCAGCGGAGCAGCACACTAAGCACAAGAGCAGCACACACAGAGAAGAAGCAGGAGGCGGAGCAGCAGAGCAGCAGACCTGCCGCTCTGCATGATGGGTGACGTGATGCCCAAAGAAACCACCGCCTCACTCAGTGCCTGCCACTGACTAGGCCCGACAGACAGAAGCCAGCCAACCTGCTCTGCTCTGCTCTGATGCTCCGCATGGATGATGCACACACACCCTACATCTGCATCCCAATGACCAGACCAGACCAGACCAAGTGCGCAGAGTCAGCACAGGCCAGCAGCCACCAGCCCAGCAACAACAACAGCTACTACTGCTACCACCACAACCAGTGTTGCCGCTACAATAACATTCCCAGTCCAGTCACGCGCGCCACAGCCTGAGCCTAGCACACAGCCAACAGCTGCTGCCAGCCAGTGCCTGGCAAGCCCAGCCAACATGAGGAGGAGAGAGCTAAGTAGACGGTGCACGCACATCACCAACCCATCACGACGGCGCAACTGCAAGGGGAGAGGGCACAATTACAGGCAGGAGGAGGAGGAGGAGGCAAGGCAATCCTAGCACAGATTTGAAAGTTTAAAATCCACCAGGACATCTTCTAGAATCTAGACTTCTGTTTTTTCTACCACCAGCTGTAGTGTCTAGTTAGTCAGTGTGCTGTGCAGCTGAGCTGCGTGTGAGGAAGGATGATTGTAGCTAGTTCTTTAGTTTCAGCAGACTGAGCATTGAGCATGGGCAGTGGCCTTGGGAAGCAACACAATTACACGACACTCACCTGCTGCTGCTGGTTCTAGAAGTTGCCTCTTCTCGTCTTTTCACCTCTTCGTGTGTGTGTGTGTGTGTGTGTGTGTGTGTGTGTGTGCAGTGAGTGCATGCCTTTTGCCTTGCTGGAAAGAAATGCTTCTCTGGTCCACCACCACATATCTGCTCAAGGACACAGAGGCCCAAGGCAGAGGTGGTGGCACCAGTGTGAGTGCATGTGTGCTGGTGGTGATTGCCACCACAGGTGTTTTGTGTGTGTATGTGTGCGCTGCTAGCTAGGAGGGGGGAGGGAGGCAGGGAGGGAGGCGGGGAGGAAAGGGGAGGGGGAGAGGGATGTAGAGGGGATTGAAGGGGGGAGGGTCCGGCTCAGAGTTGGTCAGCCACATATTTGTGCACACACGTGCTCATGTGTGTGCTTCGGTGGGAGAGACCAGACTCTCATCATCTGCCAGACCGGGGTTGGGGGCAGGTGAGGCGGTGGTGGGCTGGAAGGGAGGGAGGATGGAAGGTGGTGAAGAGGAAGGGGAGAGGATGAGAGGGGAAGGATGGAGGGAGGCATGGGGGGGAGGGAGTTGGGGGGAGGAAAAAAAACATGTAGACTGACACACACTACACACAGAAAGCATCCACACACAGAGACAGTGCTAGGCATCCATTCACACAGACAGACAGACAGACACACAACAGGAAGAGACAGACTGAGCCTGCACCACACAAACACACACACACAGACCCAATTCCCCCCCTGCACAGTTATCAATCAATATGTTGTGTTGGCAGCCAGTTCATTGCTATTCTGATGGTTTTGGGTTTTTTGCCATCAGCCAACATCAACAGTGCCCACAATCAAGATGAACATAAGATGATAATAATTCATTCGTTTCATTTGAAAAAATCACCCAGTCATTTTCTCCATGTAAACCAAGCCCCCCACACATGATTTCTGGCAACATTTTCAATAAAATCAATTCATTTGGCATTCATCATTTTGTTCTCCCTCTGTCACCTTTTTTTCTTTCTTTTGCATAATTTTGAGGCTTGATTTTGACATGGGGTTTTTAAAGAAAAAATTATTTACATGTTTATTTACATACAGTATTTACATATCTACACTGCATTTTAGAACGTATACCCGCCGCTGCCGCTAAGTCTAGTACTCCGTGGGCTGTGCTACTTTGGGGGTGTGTGCCGTGCCCACGCCAGGTCCCCAAATGCTGACAGGTGGATAGATAAAGGGCCTGTGCTGGTCAGCATTGGGTTTCTTTTTAGGTGGGCGTGGGCATTGTAAACATCTGGCCAGTCGCAGCACTACAACTACTACTACAACTGCATCTCTGTGTGGGCACACTACACTCTGTGACTGGCTGGCACGGCTCAGCATCTGTCACGTCAGCTCAGCTAGAGGTGGAAGGGGGGAGGGGAGGGATAAGCACAGAGGTCGAGCCAGGCAGGTGACCAACCATGGGGCAACCCACGGTAATCACTCGCCCGTCTCAAACTGCAGCTTGGGGTAGCCCAACAGGGGGAGGTTCACCTTAAGGAAGACCAGCTGCTCCACCAGACCAGGGTCCAAGCGGGAGCGAGAGGGTGTCACCACGTCCCCGGCACGTGAAAACACCCGCTCGCTCTGGACACTGGTTGGGGGGCAGGAGAGGAGGCGCACAGCCACCACGGCCAGGTCCGGCCAGACTTGGCGGCGGCTCGCCCAGAACTGTGCGCAGTCCACGCCGTCTCCCTCCACAGGCTCCTCCAAGTACTGCGCAACGCATTGCTCAGCACTGGAGGGGGGCCTGGCAGGTCGAGCCTCCCGCATACCAGGCATGGCGCCATAGCAGAACCGCTGAAACCACTGGGCGGATCTCGAGTCGGTAGCAAATGGCTGCTGCGATGGCGCCGCCTGGGATGCCGCGCTGCTGGACTGGGAAGAGGGAGGGGAAGGGGAAGCTGACGCCGGCTGGCCGCCCATGCTGCTGCTGGGTGCGGGTTGGGCCGCGAGGGCTGCCCCCGCACCACTACCAACACCCTGGTCTCTGCGGGCCCTAGCGGCCTCCTCCTCCCTAACCTTCTCGACCAGGATGCCCTTCCACCTGGGCAAGTCGTCGGCACTCACGGCATTGCCCTTGAGGGCTGGGTGACAGAGACAAGCGAGGACATACTCCTCCCTGTCTCCCAGCACATCAACGAGCCGCTTGTCAACCCCAGACCTCAGCCTCCCAGCCAGAGCACGACCCTCTGGCGTGGTCAGAGAGATATGGAGTCCACCCATCAGCTTCTCGAGACCAACAGCTGTGGGCAGCGCCTGGCTCAAGGGAGTGGTGTCGCCCCACAAGCCCTTCGTGGCAAGCTGGAAGGGCTCGAGTGCCGACACCGCCTCGGACATCTGCTTCCACTCTGCGTTCGAGAAGTCGCAGACATCCAAGGACTCATCCCTCGCCAGGGCGACAAGGGCTCTCTCCTGCTCCAACAGGCGCTGGAACAGGAGGAAGGTGGAGTTCCACCGCGTCTCCACATCCGTAGGGATGAGATGGCGAGGAAGGCCAAGGTCATCCTGCTTCTGGCGAAGCAGTCTCCTGGACTTCTCGCTGCGGTGGAAGTGGGCGGCCAGCTTGCGGGACTTATCCACAAGCGTGGCCGTGGCAGCAACAGCAGCTGGGATGGGGCGGGCCCCCTTCTCCTGGGACGCCTTCAGCTCCTTAAGGCCAAGGGCGTCCCTGACGGTCAGATGGAGCGTGTGTGCCATACACCGTATGTTCACACAGTCCATGACTGTCTCGACAGCGGCGGTAACGTTGGCTCCATTGTCGGGGACAATGAAGCCGCGGGAGAGGTGTGGACACCCGCCAATCCACTCCTCTATCTGGCGGTCGAGTACGGCTGCCACCTCCTCCGCGGTGTGCCTCGTGTCCATCGTCTCCACGTGCAGGACGGCCCACCTGTGCCGTAGTGCAGCGGGAGCCGCACCGGACCCGGAAGCATCGCCCGCGGAGGTCCCCTCACTCTCCGGTCCCCACCAGTGGGCAGTGAGGGCCAGGAAAGAAGCGTGCATCCCACTGACACTGGTCCAGAGGTCAGTCGTGAAATGCACGCTTGTCCCGGCCGGAGCTGCACGCAGCTCGGCCGACACGAGCTCCCTGCACCGGCGGTACAGGGAGGGGACCACGTTCCGGCTGAACGTCGTCCTTGAGGGGATGACGTATTCGGGAGCCAGGTATTGGAGAATCCGGCGGAAGCCGTTGTTCTCGACCACCTGAAACGGCTGGTCATCGGTGGAAATCATCTCCCCTATGAGGCGGGTGAGGTGATGATGGTCCACGCGAACAATACGCTGGCTGCCCGAGGACTGCGTCCACCGCTGGACGGGCAGTGTAGCCTGCCTGCTGGCTGGCACACTGCCGCTGCCTGCCCTAGTGGCAGATGCACAAGGCGCACTAGCGCTGCCAGCCTGTCCCCTGAGACCTGGGTGGTGACGCTCTAGGTGTCTCCACATAGGCGTCGTACCCAGGTGCGCAGGGTCCCTTCCACGGCTGACAAGCATCCTGCAGTGGACACAGCGGGCGTGGAATGGGTCATCTTGAGGGACCTCAAAATGCACCCATGCACCACTGCCCTTGGCCTCCTGAGCCCTGGGCGCCGTCCTAGGCCGTTTCTCGCAGGGTGGCTGCAGTCCTGGGGGGGGGGCGGCCGCCGCTGCCTGCCCACTGCTGCCACCCAACCCGCCCCTTCCGCCCTCCACAGCGGAGGAAGGGCCCGGCTCAACTGGCATCGGAGAGGCAGGCCTCTCCTCCACCACCTCGCCAGACCGCTCCCCACCAGAGTGTCGGGCTTCACGAGGGGGGGCCCCACTGAGCGGTGAAAGGATAGGGGGAAGGGGCCCCAGAGGGAGGGAGAACCTGGCTGCATCGCTGCCAGCCGCACGGTCCTCACCACCCTCTACCTGCTCTTCCAACTCCACAGTCTCCTCCACCTCAACAACTGGCGGTAGCTCAGCAGCACCTGGTGCCGCCGTCGAGGAGGGACCCGCCACAGCCCTAACGGTGCCTCTGCCTCTGCCGCGATTGGCGGCAGCAGGCGTGGGGAACTGAATCCTGCGCACCAAAGATGGGGCCGGAGCAAAGAATTCTCCAATGGAGAGAACTGGGGTGTCCTCAGGCTCCCCGCGTCCTCTCCCTCCCCGTGCCGCAGGCGCACCTCGCACCTGGCCTCTCCCACCTCTGCCTGCCAGCCTTGAGCGAGCCCTGCCCGCCACACGGCGCTCAGACATGCTGCTAGGTCAGAAGGAGGGAGACTTTAGGAGGAAGGCCAGAGACAGGGTCAAAAAAATAATTTGGAGGGGCTTAGGGGCCAAAAAAAAGGCAGCTGATTTGGAGACGGCGGGGGGGGGAGTTTGTTTTTAAAAAAGGAAGCCAATTGGGGGGGGGAAGGAAGACTTTTTGATGGGGGGGGAAGCCAATTGAAGTGAGGGGGAGGGTGTCCTTTTAGAATTTGGGACTCGGGAGTCAACCAAGCCAATTGGGGAGATGGGTCTGGGAGGTTTTTTTTAAAAAATAGGGGGTTAAAGGGTGGACCCCTGGTGTGGGTGGCACGGGCAGTTGGGTGGAGTAGTTGTGGTGTGGGTGGCAAGTTTTTAAGTTTTTTGGAGGGGAGAGTGGATGGGGGGAGGGCACAGCACCTACCGGGGGTGGGGGAGGGACGCAGTCAACGCTTGGGAACCTGCAGATCAAAGGAGGAAAGCCTTATTTAGTGAACTGGAACACAAAGTGTGGGTTCTGGGGGGTGGTTCTCAAGTAATGCTCCTGTGGGGGGAGCATCAAACTCAATGCAGCCTATTTAGTGACTCTAAATTGCACACAACCAAAACCAGAACCCAGTCACACCTAAACAGAGGTTGAACCCACCCACTCTGTGACTCTGCCCGCCCAATGCCATGGCAAGCAAGCAGCAGCAAACACTTGATGGCAGCATCATGGATTGAACATCATCATCATATGTGTGTATTGGCCCAGCATGTAGTGGCAGCATCAGAACCCAGGACCCCACTCAGACTGCCCCAGAGGCAAGGAAGCACTCTGGCATGGCATTGGCCCAGCATGTAGTGGCAGCATCCGATCCCCTGACCCCACTCAGACTGCCCCAGAGGCAAGGAAGCACTCTGGCATGGCATTGGCCCAGCATGTAGTGGCAGCATCCGATCCCCTGACCCCACTCAGACTGCCCCAGAGGCAAGGAAACACTCTGGCATGGCATTGGCCCAGCATGTAGTGGCAGCATCCGATCCCCTGACCCCACTCAGACTGCCCCAGAGGCAAGGAAACACTCTGGAAGAAGGCACCTGTTCAAAAACCACCTGCAAGACGCATGCAATGCAACGCAACACACAGCAGCAGCAATTTCTTTATTGGGCATGAAGACACAAGTTGCAACGGTACATCTCCTCTCCCTCCTCCCCACACCCAAATGCATTTCAAGATAGGGGTGTCCCTATTTAAAACCGCCAGCTAGGGAGAGAAAGGGGGCAACAAAAGGTGCACAATTGCACACGCACTAACCCCTCTTCTTCCGGTCCTTCTCCTGCCGCTCACTCCTGGTCACGGATGCGCCACCAACAGCCAACCCCCTGGGCTGGGACACAACAGGGCGGCCGCACGAGGCACAGGCAACCGGGGTAGTTCAACGATGGAGGGGCAGAAGTGAGGAGACCACACTATTTATGTGTTGTTGCTCAACTCACCCCCAAGCAGAGACAAATGAAATAAAACAACTTTCAAAAGAAAAATAACCGATGGCGGGGACCTCCAGGTGAGGTCGGAGGTAGGATACTGTGTGGCTGCAGCTGTGGGAGGAAGAAGAAGTGAAGGGATGAGGAGAGAGAAAGAGAGAGAGAGAGGAAGAAGAGAGGAGGAGCTGTAATGTAGCAGCAGGGAGGGGGATTCGGGTGTGGGAGGAGGACAGCAGCAGCAGCGGTGACGGTCCCAAGAGGGGGAGAGACCAACAGAGGGTGTTTGGGGGGGTGGAGTGTGTTTCAGGGGGTCTGGGGTATGTAGCGGGGAGTCGGGGGGCAAGAGGGGGGGAGACCAGAGGGTGTTTGGGAGGTGGAGTGTGTTTCAGGGGGTCTGGGGTATGTAGCGGGGAGTCGGGGGGCAAGAGGGGGAGAGACCAGAGGGTGTTTGGGGGGTGGAGTGTGTTTCAGGGGGTCTGGGGTATGTAGCGGGGAGTCAGGGGGGCAAGAGGGGGAGAGACCAACAGAGGGTGTTTGGGGGGTGGAGTGTGTTTCAGGGGGTCTGGGGTATGTTGCGGGGAGTCAGGGGGCAAGAGGGGGAGAGACCAACAGAGGGTGTTTGGGGGGTGGAGTGTGTTTCAGGGGGTCTGGGGTATGTAGCGGGGAGTCGGGGGGCAAGAGGGGGAGAGACCAGAGGGCAGGGTGTGTTTTGGGGGGATTAGTATGCGTCAAGGGGGATGAATCTGGGTGGGAGGGGGCAGGCAGGGCAGGAGTGGAGGAGGAGGAGGTGGCAGTGGGGGGAGTGGGTTTCTGGAGGGGAGGGAGGGGGGAAGCTGGGAGCAGAGGGCCACACAGAGAGGGGAACAATCAATGAATCAATCAAAGCAAACCAAACAATATGAAAAAAAGTCCAAAAAAAAAAAAAAACACCTGGGAACAATGGGCAGAAAGTCGGGGGGGGGGGGGAGAGGAACCAACAACAACCAGCAGGGAGGAATGGGACACACACACAGCAAAACCAGAACCAAAAGAAGCTAATTGATTTCACACAAAAAAACCAAAGTAACTAAGACAGGACTCAACAGGCAGCAGCAGCAGCACCAGGGAGGATGGGGAACAACACTCAGTCTGGGTGGGAGGGGGCAGGCAGGGCAGGAGTGGAGGAGGAGGAGGTGGCAGTGGGGGGAGTGGGTTTCTGGAGGGGAGGGAGGGGGGAAGCTAGGAGCAGGACCACACAGGGGAACAATCAAATTTGAATCAGAACAATCTATACACAAAGTAAAAAAAAGGAAACCAAAGGGCAGCCAGAAAGTCTCAGGGCGGGGGGGGGGGGTAACAACTACCAGGGGGAGGGACTGGGGGAGTGGGTGGGACACACACAGGGAGCAAAACCAAAACCAGAACCTAATTCCACAAAGAAATCCAAAGAATGCAAGGCTCAACAGGCAGCAGCACAGGAGGGAAACAATCTTATCTGGGTGGGAGGGAGGGAGGGAGGGAGGGGGGGAGGGGGGGAAGCTAGGAGCAGGGCCAGAGGGGAACAAATTAACAATCAAAATCAGAACACAAGGAATCAAATTGCAGCAATAATATAAACTAAATCCTCAGAAACACAACTCAGACAGGCAGCCAGCAATAACAATAGCAGAAGTTATTAATTAAAAACCAAAATCAGCAAATATATAAATTTACACAGAAGCAATAATTGAATGAAACTCAAAAAGTGGAACAAAAGGCAGGCAAGGCACAAAAACAGGAAAGCAATGCAGAAGATGGGGGGGGGGGAGGAGGGAAAGCCAAAACTTTGGGAGAAGGGTTGAGAGAGAAAGGGTGAAGAGAACAGAAAACACAACAGGAAAAGTTGGAAAAAGTTGAGGGGAAAGTATTAAAGAGGTTTGGACAGAGACAGACAGAGGGCAGATGGACAAGGTGGCACACAACAACACACAGAGAGAGCAGAGAGACAGACACACACTAATGTGACACACAGTCAGCAGGGACTCACAGCAGACACCAGCAGCAAAAGAGCAAGCAAGGTCTCAGAGATGATCCCACAACTGCAGCCAAGAGAAGTTTCCAGAGAAGAGGCTTGGGTTTATATAGGTTTGAAATTCCCTCCTTCGGGAGCCCCCACCTTTGCACTCCCCCCACGGCCAACAGGGTGCCAGCTCTCAACAGTGCAACAGCCAAGCAGCCTACCAGACCAAAGGACTCATTCTGGCCAATCAAAGGATCAATAGCGCAGCCAATACAATGCCTGAAAATAGCATCACAAAATGGATGCTAGGAGCAAAAGTTTCAGGAATGAGCCACAAAATGGAGGACACACTTCAAACTTTAAAGGGACACTCCACTGACTCCAGAGACTCAATCGAACTCCCGAACCGACTCGGATTCGGTCCGGATCGGTCCCAGAAGGGCCCGATTCGGTCCGGGATCGAACCGCCGGATCCGGACCGAACCGCACATCACTACTATGACCATAGGACTCTGTTTCTTGAGCACCAGCCCCATGTAAAGGGAGTCTCCGGTCTCCCCTGGGAGTCATGCTTTCAGTTCAGGTACAATCACCTGGCCTGGCTGATGCTCCTTGAACAATCAGCACACCACAGGAACTTTGAGATGTGATCTTCTCAGTTCCAGTTCAGACAGATAGTTAACTGTTGGAGATGGAGTTCCAGTGCATTGACCTTTTGCACCAACTATCCTAATGACCATTAGGGGCATTGGGAGTAGAGGTTGTTAGTGAGGGTCTCCTTACCTTTCCCTGAGTGCCTCTGCTGTATGACCCCTGCTTTGATACCTCAGGTACATCCAGTGGTGAGTCAGTCCTCTTCCTTTCCTCCTAGAGAGAATATGGAAACATCTCTTTCTCTCCCTACTTATTCATTATGTAGCCTTTATATAGGATTAGGTCTTTCCTATCTCAGTGTATTTCACCAATAAATCAAGTTAGTTCAGACTCTAGAGTGATCTCCGTGCATATTCTTTACATAGCTGTGCAACAACTACACTCCACACTCTGTAACTAGAGTAGTAGCTTCCTTGGCACTTTGCTAAATAATCACAAACCTCAACATTAACCACATCAGGAGCTAATAGTAAGAGCAATTATTCCAGACATAGTACATGAGTACCAGGGAAACCAGGAACATAGGCAATTGCCTTATACTGAGTCAGACTGTTGGTCCACCTAGCCCAGGGTTGTCTACACTGACTGTCAGTGGCTTCTGCAAGATTTCAGGCAGGGGTCTTTCCCAGCCCTACTTGGAGGTGCTAGGGACTGAACCTGCATGCAGAAAATCAGATGCTCTATCAAAGAGCTGCAGTTCATCAAAAGCTGCCCATTTGTTGCAGCTTTCTATAGCTAATGCAGCAGTTAAGCATGTTGCTGTTGAAACTCTGTCTCCCCTACTTTTCTATGTCAGTTCAGAAGTTGTGCAAAAATTAAAATAAAATAAACCAAACATGTGCATGTGTGCGTGCGCGCGCACGCACACCAGCTGGCTGGCTGCAGCTATCTAATCAGGTACAACTGGCCAGAGTCCCTTGCCTGATTTTTCTCCTGGGCCACCAGCCATATTTCAGTGGCTGAATATGCTGTGCTGTGTCAGGCTGTAGGCACAGAGCTAGTCAGATGGGCCACTTTTGGCCTCTCAGCAAGTTGGTAACCCATTTTTCGCCTGTCATCTTGAAACTGTACGTTATATAGCTTGGGTGGGAGGGTGGGGAGATGGGCCACTTTGGGGCCACTTTTGGCACAGATGGGCCACTTTTGGCCTCCACTGTTTGACCATTATTAGCACAACGTTAGCATATCACATGCTCTTGATGTCCAATTTGCATCCCTGTCCATGCTGAATCCAGGGCAGCTGCCATTATCTTAGCCACACTGCATTCTTATTAAAGTATTTTCTTCCTCTGTGTAGTTTTGCGGCTGCTGAGAAGCCCAGGAGACTTGTCAACTTCCCTCTTGCTCCTTCCTAAAGCACCCCTCACTGCAAGTTACCTTCCCCAAAGCTGTTCTCCCAACTGTGTCAGTTGCTTAGCAACCACCACCATCATCCCTCCTTCCTTCATCCTTCCTGCAATAGAATGTTGAGGAGCGGAGGGGTGTATGTGTGTGTGTGTGTGTGTGTGTGTGTGTGTGTGTGTGTGTGTGTTTGGCTGGTAGATCAGTCCTCTCCTTTTTGAAATGAAGATGCCCAGCACTTGAAGTGGGGAAGAAGTGTTTCTCCCTGACTCCCCACACGCCCCAAGGATCATCTGCTGAAACCACCTCGCCTGTCAAATGCAGCCCGCAGCACACATGTGTAATAATCCAAGGGTAATAACACCCACCCGCCCCCCTCACAGAAGCGCAGCTAGCACCACGCATGTGTTGATCCGTGCTGCGGCGGCAGCAGCAGCAACTCGGTGTACATCATCTCCACTTTGACCTCCGACTTAATCTGCAGTGAGGCAGAAGCTTCCCTGTTTTCGCTCGCTTTCTCTCCCTTGCGTCCCCCCCACCCCACCCCATCCCTCCCCCACCCCGTCTCTGTGATGGACTGCATGGGGTGCTTCATCCCTTGTCTGTTTCAGTAGTGTGTACGTGTGCATTCTGTCCCCCCCACCACACACACACACACACACACTCCATTTCCTTCTCCTTATGTTATTCCTCTGAATTTGGAAGCTGCTGCCTGAACCTATGCTTTGATTTTTTTCCCCCCCCCCTTAAAAAGAAAATAATAAAATTGTGTCTGCAAGGGGCTTTGGGGTTTTTTTTTGTTTTGGTTTTTTTGTGTGGTGGTGGTACAGATCTGATTTCTTAACCTCCCTTCCCCCACTACACCGAATATTAATTCGGCATCTGGGAGGGAGCAATGTATCATCCCACCGGCGGGACCTGGTAACAGGCGTGGGGGGGCACCACCATCACTGTCGCCACTACAACTCACTAAATAAAGAAGGGGACGGATCCGTCTGCAACCAAGAAGAAAAGGGGGCGGGAAAGTGTGTAGGGTGAAAAAAAGGCAAAGGAAAGGAAAGAGAGATGAGTCCTCCAAATCCTCCAAGCCAAGGGAATCTCTCACTCCTGGATGCAGCATCTTCTCTCAAAATGATGGTGCGGGCGCTACTGCTCCTCTCTCTCATCCAGGGGTAAGCTCTGCTTCTGTTTGCTAGGGAGGGTTGGGGTAGGCTTCTTCGGTGTGTGTGTGGGGGGGGGGGGGTGGAGTGGGGAGGGGGGAGAAGGTGCCTGCCGGTTACAAACGCACAAGGCTGGAAGATGCTGGAGGGTTGCAGAGCAACCTCGGCAGCCTCTATTGCCTTTGAGTACGGGGGGTTGGGGGCGGGGGGGGGGGAGAGATGATCTAACATAATGTTATCCCTAATAATCATCATCCATCGTGTTCCTTATTGCTGTACTGGAAGGAAGGGGGCAGCTGCGTGGTCAATAGCGTGGTCGGTGGGATCTGGGGTGGGGGAGAACAGGGAGCGGTGCCATAATTCCACCCAAGGCTTTCCTCTGCAGTTTCTCGGCTGCTTCCATGCAAAAGCCAAGCATGGCACTCAAGCCTCGTTTGGAGGACAGAATGTGCTGCTTGAGGCAGCCATGGCGGTCTGCCTGCGGTCGGCTTCCCCCTATTTTTTATTTTTAGCGCCCTGTATTTGCATTTCTGCTGGGCCAAAGGCACCTAAAGAACCCAGAATCCCCAAGGGAAAAGAGATGCCTTCCCTGGCCGGATCCCCGTCCCCGGATCGGGAGTGATGGCATGCGATGAATGCACAGCATCCCGTGGAGGAGGCACCGGCATCTCCCCTCGCTCGGATGACAGCGTCTCTTAGGCAAATGTTTACACTGACGTTGTAATGGGTGTATCGCTTTCACATAGGCATCGTCAAATATTACACGCTACATGCAAGTTCTGTGCTCGCTCTCGCTCTCTCTGGTATTATATATGTATGTGTGTGTATATATAGCCTCAGGGCAGATAAGCAAATAGAAATTGCCGAGAAAGGAAAGATAAAGTAGGGAGGGGGGTGGAACTGGAAGCAAAGCGATTGTTACTGCAGTGCCAAGCACCGTGCTGCTGAACTAGGCATTTCCTTGTAGAAATGTGTGGACTGTGCATTTAGCAGGTCTGGAGTCCAAAAGTAGCAGACCATTGCCAAATAACCAGCTATTCATGTCCCGACAGTCTTTCCCTGAGTGAAACCAGCTTGATTTCTATTGATGCATAATGGCAGGAGGTACCTCCTCCCCTTTGTTATAATATTTGGCAACAGTTAAGCAGATGTGATGCTTAGACATTTGTTTGCTTGCTTCCCTTCCCTTTCACCTGCCATATTGAAGAAGAGCCACTATGGCTTTGGAATGTTTAGTTTTTCTTAGCTAGGGAAAAGGGGAAATGGAACACAATTTCCCATCATATTCATATATTTATTCTTTGTGCTGTAGCACACAAGTGTACATGTGCTTTTCAATTTTTACTTTTATTTAGCTCATATCCTCGTCATCTGAAAGAGCAGAGAATCTGAAATGGGAACATTGTTTTACTACTAAATCCAGCAAAGTAATGGAGAGGGAACTTCTGTCTTTATAAAACTCCTTGCTTAAAAACTCCTTGCTTACATTCTGTTTGTTCTCCTAAAAAATAAAACATTTCATGCTACATTTCCAGCAGGAGGTTTGGTAAGGTAAAGGTAAAGTGTGCTGTCAAGTCAGTGTCAACTCCTGGTGACCGCAATACCTGGGCCTTAAAGAAACATGTGGGCCAGCTTTGGGATGGCTCTGTTTTGACTTTATTATGCTTTGCTATGCTATTGCTATCTCTTCTCCCCCCCCCTTTCCGTTGGAAAGCAAGACTTTTTTTGTGCTCAAGAGTTCCAACTTAAAAAGAAACATGTGCAAATGAAAAGAATGTGTGTGATGGCTTGTTTCTGCAGCTATTTCAAATCTGCTCCATTAGTCTTGCACATAAATCTTCTGCAACTGGCTCTATCGGTGAGCCCTAGGCCTCATGTTGTAACCACCATCCATTTAGTTCAGGGTGAAACTTGCTGAAGCCTCTCTTGTTGCAGCCATTCATTTCCATTCATTTCCAATTGCACATTTATATACTTTGGAATTCATGTCTGAGTATGGTTTTAAAAAGCATTCTGCATATTGTGGGTTGTATTTGAAAATGATCCTTCCGGCTCTTGTCTCCTCTATATTGACCATCTCATATTATGGTCAGCAAGGGGGCAATAGACAATGAGACATCCTAAAACCTTACAGTATTTCAACAAACCAGTGTTTTTAATTTTTTTAAAAAAATAGCATGCTATTTTATTTAAACAAACAAAGAAATGGGATGAGCATAGCATTTAACAGTATTTTATATTCAGGATTTATTTTAAAGACCCATTTATTTAAATGTAAGAGATTTCAGTGTGTGCTTGGCTGGATCATTCTCATTATTTACAACTATAGGATGCTATTCAAAGAAAACATTTCAAAGCCCCATTGATTTTATACACATGCTAGACATCCATTAATAAGAAGTAGGTGGTCATCTTAACCATGTCAATACCCAACATGCTTATACATGTAGGAAACCTAGCTCTTTATAGGTCCACCATCAGATGGGGATGGGGCCTTAGGGATACAAGATCTGCGCTGCATGCAGAAGGTCCCAGGTTTAATCCATGGCACCTCCAGGTCACACAGGCTTTACTGCTAGTTTGAAGTTGCCCCCCCCCCCATGACACAAAAAGTGGATTTTTAAAAAACTTGGATATAGATCAGGCTACACTTTAATGCACAATGAAAAACCTGAATTGTGTGTAAAGTGCTCTCCAATAGCTCGCAGGGTCATCAAGGGAAATCTGACTAATATGTGAATGCATATCCTTCATTCCAGAGAAGATGTGAGCTAAAAGCCCTGTGTGAAAAATGCCCAGGTTCTACCAAAGAAAACCACATGGCTCTGTGGTCGCCAGGAGTCAACACCAACTCGACTGCACAATTTACCTTTAGGGCTGGGAAATACTTCTGTTTGAAACTTTGGAGAAGCTGCTGTTGTCAATGTAGACAGTATTGAGCTAGATGGGCCACTGGTCTGATTTGGTATAAGGCATTGCTATGTTGTTCCTATTTGTTTAATGTGCTTGTTTCCGAAGTACTGATTCCCCTTAAGAAACCATGTCTTTTACCCATATGCCCCTACCAAATGTACATAAGAACATAAGAACAGCCCTGCTGGATCAGGCCCAAGCCCCATCTAGTCTAGCATCCTGTTTCACACAGTGGTCCACCAGTTACTGCTGGAAGCACACAGGCAGGAGTTGAGGGCATGCCCTCCCTCCTGCTGGTACTCCCCTGCAACGGGTACTCAGAGGCATCCTGCCTGTGAGGCTGGAGGTGGCCTATAGCCCTCCAACTAGTAGCCGTTGATAGACTTCTCCTCCATGAAGTTATCCAAACCCTTCTTAAAGCCATCCAGGTTGTTGGCTGTCACCACATCTTGTGGCAGAGAATTCCACAAGTGGATTATGTGTTGTGTGAAAAAGTACTTCCGTTGGTTGGTCCTAGATTTCCCGGCAATCAATTTCATGGGAATTTCATGTACATTTAGGTTCTTCTTTGAGTTGAGATTTCTCAGCCAGAAAAGCGTTCTTTCCAGTTCTTAACTCTCTGCTGAGGGAGCCATTTGATTTCATCCATCTTTCTACTACTGCTAGGCCCAAAAAGCCCCTAAGATTTATAGTGCAGACCTATTATTATTATTATTATTAATAATAATAATAATAATTCAGTTTCTATACTGCCCTTCCAAAAATGGCTCAGGGCAGTTTAAAAGAGAAATAACAAACAAATAAGATGGCTCCCTGTCCCCAAAGGGCTCACATTCTAAAATGAAACATAAGACACACACCAGCAACAGTCACTGGAAGTACTGTGTGGGGGGTGAATAGGGCTTTTACCATCCCTTTACTACCTCACCAGCACACAAGACATGCCCTCATGTAGCCCCACTATATGATGTCGAGAGAAGAACACTGCTGCTGACACAATACAACTGAAGACTGATGCTTCATTGGCACTGGAATCACTGGTGGCTTCTTGCACTGGTCTGAGTCTTGCAATTGTAAAGTGAAGGTAAAGTGTGCTGTCAAATCAATTTTGACTCCTGGCACCCACAGAGCCCTGTGGTTTTCTTTGGTAGAATACAGGAGGGGTTCACCATTGCCTCCTCCCATGCAGTATGAGATGATGCCTTTCAGCATCTTCCTATATCGCTGCTGCCCAATATAGTACCAGCGGGGATTCGAACCAGCAACCTTCTGCTTGTTAGTCAAGCATTTCCCCGCTGTGCTACTTAGCCCACATCAATGTAGCAGCCCATAGGATAGGGACTCAGTGGTCTCTGTGACTTCATTGGACTAACAATGGATTACATCCTAAGCACCATGGAACTGAAACCCATGGAGTTTAACAGAACTCACTTCATAAAGGGCTTTCTGCAAATACAACTTTCTTTAGTGCTGAAAATGTGTGGTCAGTACTCTGTTTTTGCAGGAGATAAATGCGTTTAATGAAAGTAATGTAATTATTTCGCAGTTATTTGTAGGGGGTGGGGAAGATACAAACCTTCTTTAAGTCTGTGTTTCACTTGTCTTGATATTACATTTTTGGACTGTTCAAAATCTAATATTTTGCTCCTGGAAAAATAATATTTGCACTCACTTTATTTAGCATTTATGTTGTGATGGTGAGTGAACTGTGGTTACAGAAGTGTCATGGGCACTACGTACATAGTGCATGTTGCTTCACAAATGAGTGACGTATTTCTGCCCTGATAGCTTTACAATTCTGTGTACCTTTAAAAAAATATTTTCTAGTTAGTATTTGAAGGCTGAGAACTCTCGCTGTGCCACTCAAGTGCAAGAGCACATAACAAATCCTTTCCATAATTTTAAAAGGTGGCACACACTAGCAAAGGTATCTCTCCCCTCAAAGCAATGTCCCTCCCATTTTCTAACTTTATCTTTTTAGTTTTTCTTCTCCAAAGCATTTTTCAAAAGCTGTCCAGGTCCCCTCTCCTGTGCTACAGCACACTCATATCACCCTGAAAGCTGAAACACACGGATGAGGAGAGAGAGTTGTCTAATTTTACTTCCTTGGACTTCCTTGTGGTAGCAAGTATGAATTGTACCCTTGGCCCTGCTTTTCATGTGAATGGGAGACTACATGGGAGCACTGTAAGATATTCCCCTTAGGGGACGGGGCTGCTCTGGAAGAGCACTGGCATGCTTGCATGTAGAAAGTTAGTTCCCTCTCTGGAATCTCCAGATAGGGCTGAGAGAGACTCCTGCCTGTAACATTGGCAAAGCCACCACTGGTCTGTGTAGACAATACTGACCTAGATGGACCAATGGCCTGACTCGGTTTTAGGCAGTTTCCTATGTTCCTAGGAACTTAATACCAGTATAGGATTATAAGATACTAAAGGGAGGATCATGTTGAGGAAAAGTGAAGCTGCGGTTCAGTTTGAGGGTATGTATGGGCAACCCAACAGGTCTGATCAGAATGTGAAGTCCACATATTACTATTGTTATGTGGAAGCTACTTTCAGTTGCTCAGTCAGGAACCATGTCAAGGCTTCATAAAAGTATTTTGTGGGGCCTCAGTTTGCCCACCATTACTTGTAATTGTCAGTGGCCCCACCTCTTTCCTAAGTACCTGGGACTTTGGAGAGGTGGGTTAGTATTTCTCTTCACACTGGGTTCTGGAGTCATAAAGAACCCATTTCACTGCTTCTGAATGGCACGAGAGTTTGGCTAGAAGTGCAAGACTGGCCACTCTCTTCCCACAAACTTTGCATGTACCACAGAATTTGGGAGAGGGGCAGCTTCTTAGCATACAATGAGAACACTCTTCCATCTCCGTTATATGTGATGTGCAGATAACATGAAAGGTGTGCGATATCTCACTTTGTGCTGGTCTGCTCAGGACAGGTGCTTGCCAGAAAGAGATATGTAGTCACTGCTGGTCACTTGGAGCCCCCTCCCAAGCCACACTGGTATGTGTTGTACAGGAACCATGATAAACTGGCAGTTGATATACTTACATACCAAGCCAATGTTATCAGCCTCCCTCGTCCATTTACCCACTGTTTAATGTCTGTACATGGAGATTTACAAAGTCTGGCTATGATTGTAACCAATAATATAGCAATATAGATTAATGTAAATATATACAACTGAAATCCTGTAATCAGGATTTCAACAAGATTCTGAATGTGAACATGTGGAATTAACCAGTCTTGCCTCGGAACTCGCCTTTTAAAAGATGCCTAATCATCTGTTGCTTAAAAATAGTCATCTGGCTTTGCAGAAAGAGCTTGACATGTTGATGACACCTGGGTGAAGGAGTAGAAGCCAACTATGACACTTGCTGCTGCATTGCTATAGCTCAAATAGGCTGTAGCTTAGTGGTATTTCTGGCAAAAAAGGAACACAGGCAGCAGGGTTGCCTCAAAGAGACACAGAATCATAGCATTTTGCAGTTGGAACGGGACCTTGCAGGTCCTATTCAGTGCTTGAAACTCCTACAGCATCCTTGACAGATGATGATCTCTCCTAGTGGTTTCATGTTGATGTTAAACAACATTGGAGACAATATGGGGCCCTTAGGGACACCATACAAAAGTTCAGATTTTGAAGGACAGTCTCCAAGAGACACCATCTGGAACCTGCCAGAGAGGTAGGAGCAGAACCACTGCAAAGCAGTGCCTCCCGCTCCCAAGCCCCTCAGTCGCTCCAGAAGGATACTATGGTTGATAGTATCAAAATCCTCTGAGAGGCCCAAAAGGACCAACAGAGTCACACTTCCTCTGTCAATTTCCAATTGGAGATCATCCATCAGATCATCCATCAGTCTCCACCCCATAGCCCACCTGAAAGCCAGTCTGAAATGGGTCTAGATAATCAGTTTCCTCAAAGACTGTCTGGAGCTGGGAAGTTCCAGTTGTATCAAAAGGTTGGCACATGTTCAACATGTTGTCCACTTAAACACTTACCCCTTTCACATGTACTGTTGTCAAGCAAGCCATGTCTCCCCTATCCTGTATTAGTGCATTTGATTTTTCTTGTCCAAATGCAGGACTTGGCATTTGTCTCTGTTGAACTCTCATCTTGTTGGTTTTGGCCCATTAATTGAACCTGTTCAAATCAAAAGATGAAAAGATTGTGCCATTGAGTTAGTGTTGACTCCTGGCGACCACAGAGCCATGTGGTTTTCTTGGTAGAATACTGGAGTGGTTTACTATTGCCTGCTCCTGCATAGTATGAGATGATGCCTTTCAGCACCTTCCTATATCGCTGCTGCCTAATATAGGAGTTTCCCATTTTCTGGGAAACATACCAACAGGGATTCAAACCAACAGCCTTCTGCTCTCTAGGCAGGTTGCTTCCCTGCTGTGCCATTAGGTGGCTGTCCAGATCAAACGGAATCCTAATTCTGTCTTTTGCAAATGTGACAATGTGATAAGCACCCTTCTACTCCATCCTCCAAGTCATTGAATAAATTGTATAACAGATTCAGGATAAAGCAACTTTGTATGTATGTGTAAATCTAATGAATGAAAGAATGGTTTTAATCCACTCTAAATTACAGCAGTGAAAGGTATGTATGTATTTTGTATGTATTTTTACATTTATATCCCGCTCTTCCTCCAAGGAGCCCAGAGCGGTGTACTACATACTTGAGTTTCTCTTTCACAACAACCCTGTGAAGTAGGTTAGGCTGAGAGAGAAGTGACTGGCCCAGAGTCACCCAGCTAGTTTTATGGCTGAATGGGGATTTGAACTCGGGTCTCCCCGGTCCTAATCCAGCACTCTAACCACTACACCACGCTGGCTCTCAGATGCTCAGATGATTTTGTAGTGAGTCTATGGGCTAGATCAATACGGGCTAGATTGCAGCACTGGCAGGTATGATGGGGCTTGAAAGTAAGCTTCAGTCTTACATACATGGCATATGTAATATGAATGGAGGCCTATCTGCATGCATTCATATGGATGTATGCCCTGCTCCCAGAATCTGTGAGTGGAAAGGAGATGGATGCCCATGGCATACTTACATGACTGTATAAGCATAAGCCTTAATTCATGCTAAATGTTCTCCATACCTTGTGCAGGTGCACAGGGTGGAGGGGTGAGGCTATGGTTGGCTCCACACAAGCTGTTTAATCAGAACTTGCCATCCTCCATTCACTCACTTTTTACAGAGAGGTTAGATCATGTTACTCCCTGTCCTTTGCATTTGCATATTTTCTGCTTTGTTCTACCATTTACCATACCCAATTTAGGAAATTCATGGAATTAGTTCACCAGCCTTCTATCTGCAGACTAGCAAAGTGCTGGTTTGTTTGCACTTCCTCTTACAAATAAGGCCAACTCTATGTTTTTTTAAGGTGCTACCCCAGCTAGAGCAATGCATGTGGAAAGGGGAGCAGCTTTACCCTGTGACACTGGGCTACAGAGAGGTTTGAAGTGCTTTTCACTGCCTCACCTTGTGATTGAGAAGGATTTATCCCTTCCATTTCTCCCAGTCCAAGAGAAGCATGCAGGAATCTCTCTCTCTCTCTCTCTCTCCCCTGTATGGAGAGAAGTCCCCCTTACCCTCTCCCATGCAAGAAGAAGAAGGAAATTTGCTATATCCGATGGGGCTGGAATCAGCTGTGGTGGCGCAGTGGGGAAGCAGCTTGCCTAGAGTGCAAGAGGCTGTTAGTTCAAATCCCCACCAGTGTGCTTCAGACTGTGCCTAGTAAATACATTTGTTTGTAGTCATATTGGGCAGCAGCGATATAGGGAGGTGCTGAAAGGCATCGTCTCATACTGCATGGGAGGAGGCACTGATAAACCCCTCCTGTATTGTACCAAGAAAATCACATGGAAGTTGATCACTAGAAGTCAACACAAGACATCATCTCATACTGCGTGGGAGGTGGCACTGGTAAATCACTCCTGTATTCTACCAAGAAAATCACATGGAATGTGATCACTAGGAGTTGATCTCATACTGCACGGGAGGTGGCACTGGTAAACCACTCCTGTATTCTGAATGTGATCACTAGTAGTCAACACTGACTTGGCAACACAATCTTTCCTTTCTTTATGGGGCTGGAACAGCTTCATGGCTGACTGTAAGGGAGCACCACTTACAAGACTTGGTCCAATAAAGCAAAAATGCACTAATTAAGATCCAAACATCAGGAAGTGGTCTCTTCCTTTCATTTTCTTTTCAAAGGCAGACATTTCCCCTTTGTCCTCTGGACAGGTGTTGCAGATGTTAGTGATGGAAATAGTTCTCTGTCTACTGCCATGTGGAACCACTGCATTGCTGTGCAGAAGTGAGACACCATGTCTCACTTCTGCATCCTAAAGGTAAAGAGTGCTGTCAAGTCAATTTTGACTCCTGGCACCCACAGAGCCCTGTGGTTTTCTTTGGTAGAATACAGGAGGGGTTGACCATTGCCTCCTGCCGTGCAGTATGAGATGATGCCTTTCAGCATCTTCCTATATCACTGGGAAACATACTAGCGGGGTTTTGAACCAGTAACCTCTAGCTTGCCAATCAAGTCATTTCCCCGCTGTGTTGTTAGGTGGCTGCCACATGAACAACATGTATGTTGGAGCTCCAGTCTTTCATGGTTTTAAATTCAGAACTGTTCAATGAAGGTGAAATTAATAGCAAGTAGGATCTGAGAAGATTGTGTTACTCCAAAGTCTGTTTCTTATACGTGTTATTTATAATCACTCTTTAAAGTGATGCCTGTTGGAGGGAGTACATGTTCTTTGTTTGGGTGATGAATTAAACTGTCCTGTTTTGGTTTGCCTGCTAGCTTCTCCGATGCTCATTCTTCTCCATATGCTCAGAAATAGCAGTTATTTGAGATATTTTAAAATACTGCTGCTTTTGAATCATGGCAGAAAGATCTAAGCCAATTTCCCCCATATAGTGCACACACCCCAGGTTAGACAGGGCAACAATTTGAAACCAAAAGCATCAAATGAACTCTAAAACAATAAAGCATCCAAAGACATACTGTACCAAATCTCAAAAATATTAAAATACCACTCATGATGCACTGGCTTGGGATCACAGTATTCAAATGCCTCCCTTCCTCTGATCTTGTTCATAGGCTGTGGAAGTGGCCTCAGAGGTGCTGGTGAGGGGGTTAACTGTCACCCTTTCCCTCTACCAGCTGTCAAGGAGAGGAGTAAGACTGCCCCTCACTGGGAGACTCTAGGTCCAAATCACTCCCATCTTTCCAGACCTCCTCATCCCTGGCCATCCAAGCCTTAAATAAAGCCCTGCAATCAGGGCAATCCCAACCATCCCCTCCCCACTCTGCCCTCTCCAGTGTAACTGCCTGCATCCTCCCTCCTTCAGCTGTTGAGGCCCTGCCTTCTCCTCTTTGCCACCAGGAGGCAACCTATTGGCCCACCCATGGTCTGTGGGTTCCTGAATGTCCTAGCTCTCCCTGGCAACTGTGTAGGGTCCTTGTTGACTTTGTCTGTACCCAGTGGCTATATTGCCTCCGTCTTCTTGGTCCCCTGATTGGGTGAGTATTTGGGCCCATCCACGGCCAGTGGGATAGCCCGACACCACCAATCTCCAAAAACACGATTTAACATTTTTAATTTATTACATCTGCCTACTCAAATCCTTGTACAAACACAACCTTTAAACATTTACAGGTCATGTATCCTCTTCATCCTCTAGTGCCTAGTGTGTTGGTTTGAATGTACAAAACTCAGGTTTGAACAAGAGTTGGTTGTCTAATTTTTGCCCTCTAACATTTTTGAGGTGGAAAATGTGCTTTTGAGGGGTGCAAACAAACTCACAGAAACCTTCCTTCCAATGCCTTTTGCATCTGTTTACAGCCATTTCTCCCTGAGCTGCTGCTGATGCTCCAATATCTTTTTGAATCTTTAACTCTTTTCTTGTGATCCCAGCCAATAAGAGACCGCAAAATGAACATGATAATGTCATGAAACCATGGACCTAATCTGAATGTGGTGCAGTGAGTGAGGGCAAATGAAGCTGCTTTGAATAATGGGCCCGCCTCTAGGCCCTATTCACACATGAGGTTCAACATATGTAGAATCTGTGTACAGTGGTTCACATACTGCATGGTGTTCTGTGGGCATTTTAGAATCTGCATTCCAAATGCAAATTGCGCTAGAGTGCACGTGCACAAATGCTACTGGTAGGCAAGAGAGTTGAAATTTTATTTCCACTGGCCATGCAATTGTGCATGAGCCTCATGCAATTTTAGCCTATGAACAAGTGCAACTTAGGTTTGGAAGCCACAGTAGTGCCAGTAGAGCACCAAATGCCTGCTGAACACTGTACAGTATCTACAAATCTGTATGTGCATACAGTTATGCAGGCATTAGGTTCAACTCACATGGTAATAACTTTGCTGTCTCTGTTCTGCATTTGAGGCAAATTGTACCCAGGTTCCCTTTTGAAATGAAACATACACACACAAAAACATGTGCATGTGTAAAAACATTTGTAT
The DNA here is from genome assembly GCF_027244095.1 of Hemicordylus capensis. Classification (NCBI taxonomy): domain Eukaryota; kingdom Metazoa; phylum Chordata; class Lepidosauria; order Squamata; family Cordylidae; genus Hemicordylus; species Hemicordylus capensis. The sequence goes on along the minus strand of NC_069658.1, from coordinate 375,272,234 downwards.
GCATATACAACATAATATCTGAATAGGCTCTAGTCATGTCCAAGTGTGTATTAGAATGAGCAACTGAGAGTAATATTGTGCAGGTAGGCAACATCCACACTGCCAAATGTGCACTTGGTGTGCTGCTCCCTTTTTGGGGAAATAAGAGTGAAGAGAGATTCATGTATACAATATATGTATTTATTTATAAATCATATCCTGCTTGCCTTTAGAAAACAATTCAAGGCAGCTAACAAGTAGTTAAGAAAAAAGAATTGTAGAAATGTTACAAATAAAACAATTACACAGCACTGATACAGCAGTCAACACTCCACAAAATTACAACAGCAGCATCCAAGGCAATCAGCTATCATGGAAGCTTTTTTTTTTTTTTAAGTCAGGTCTTCACCATGTAATGAAAAGTGGGGAGTAATAGGATCAAGTTGGCTTCCCTGGAGCGGGGAGCGGGGGATCAGTGTATTCCACAACTATGGTGCCATGACTAAAAATGCCCTGTCTCTTATACCCACTCACCCAATCTCAGGTGGTGCTGTGATTTGGAGCAGGACACGGAATGTTGATCTGCGTGTACAGGAAGGTACATATAGGAGGAGGTGATCATTATGCTAAAAAGGTCCCAGACTGTTTAGGCTTTAAAGGTAAAAGTTCAGTGTTTCTTAGACAAGAAGATACTTGCTTCAGGGCATTATTCTGGTACTGTGATATGGGAATAAATAGGCATTCATGGAATTGTGAAACTATGTGTTTAGAAGATTTTGCTGTGTATTCAAGGATCTTCCATCTTCTGCAAATAATTCAGGGGGGTGGGGAGAATAAGATGGAACTCAGTAGCCAGACATTTTCAGATAACATATTAAGAAGCAGACAGAGGAGACTATTTTTGTGAAACCTTATACACACGTATGCAAACTACAGTTTTGCAGTATAAATAGCATGTTCTGGTCATATGAGGCTTTTGCTAAGCTGCATCAGGATATCTTCAGCTATACGCAAGTCTGTACTTTCTGACAGATTGAGGATTAACAACTGAATTGCATTTCCAGTTGCCCAGTCTTTTAGCATAATATGAACTTGTCAAGTCTTGCTAAATATAAAAGTGGCTGGTAGGTGAATTAATAAGAATGACATATTCATCCTGGGAAATGGTACTTGTTTAGAATGACCTTGTTTCCCTGTGTGTGAAAGCAAAATGGAGGGATACTCATGTGAAACACATGTTTTTCTCATCCATTCATCTTATCTCATTTTTCAAGTACCAAAATTGTTGTGATGAAGTCTATCACTTAAATGTATCTTTTAGATTATAAGGTATCCACAATGCTCTTCAGCATTCAACTCCATGGCAAGACTGGATAGTTTCTCAGTGACATCAGAGCAATAATGTCACCATGGGCAAGGCCATCAGTGTGACATCAGTGTGGATTAGTTAAGGGCATCAAGAGAGACAGGACAAGTAGAGATCAGAGGTCCAAGAAGATATTTCAAGGGTGAGGAGATCAGAGATTGACAAGTGGAATGCAGGAGTCTCAGGAGGGAGATTCAGTAACAGTCACCACTCATTGTGTACTACACATGTTTGAAATAATTCTTTGACAGATATTGCCAGGTCCCTGAAAAACAAAGCCCCAGATAAAAGGCCATGGGTATCCAGAATTATCAAAACTAATCACTAATGAACATCTAAAAACTAATGAACACCTGGAGCTGTCTTCTCGGGGATCTGGAAATATGGATGTTTTAGAAAAGCTGACACTCATCTATAATGCTTACACTGTAGAAAGCCATGAGAAATATTAGAATACTCTGATATTTACTAGTAAGTATGTTAAAAAATAATCAAAGATGCTTGGTAGTTTTAGTTTTTTAGATGCTTGGTATTTATTCCTAGGAATATTTACTAGTAAATATTCACAACAAGGCTTATTAACACAATAATTTCTGACATTTACCAGCACATCTCAAGAGCCACTGAGGCTGTAATCCTATATACACTTACCTGAGAGTAAGTCCTTTTGAATCAAAGGGACTTACTTCTGAGTAGATATGCATAGATATGCATACGCCTCTACTGTCAGCAGAGGCGTATCTAGGGAAAATAGCGCCTAGGGCAAGCACTGAAATTGTGCCCCCTGTCCAAACATCTGACACCCATCTTTCAGATAACTTTACCATAATATCAGCTAAAAAATACAAGTCAAGCTCATTAATCTTTTAATATTTCAAAAACTATTTAGCAGTGGACGTAGCCAGACCAGAAAATGCTGGGAAACTACAAATTTCAGTATGCTGGGGCTCATGCAATACCCAAATCCTATTTGGAGGTGTACTTGGAAAACTAAACAGAAGTGCCTGTCTAGTTCTCTACTATGCATTGTAGCATCACTATTACATAAGTTTTAAAAATAAATGGAGAATTTGACTTTTCCCAGATACTACGGCCTTGCAGAGGCCATTTGAGCTTTCGTGGTGGCCATTTTGTTTTCGGTAGCCATTAAAAAATTCTTTTTTTCATTTTAAAAAAATGGCGCCCCCCTTCAAGTGGCACCCGGGGCACGTGCCCTGCCTGCCCTACCCTAGATACACCCCTGCCTGTCAGTTCTTTAATTCAGTCAAATTTTATCCTTATTCTCACCATGTACTGGAAAATAAGGGGTGAGGCTTACCTTGGATAGACTCAGACATAAACCAAGTTATTTCCTCACATTTCTTCATCTGATCCAAACTAAGTCTCTAAAAGGCAGCTTCCTGACAAAGCAAAGGAGAAACATCTATCTTGCTTAGCTAAAAGGCTTGTTTTAAAGCAACCTTCAAAATGGGGAGGTGAAAGAAATACAACCTCCCCAGGAATCCTGTGACTCTGAAGGACTCCTGCAGTGGCTGATTTTTCTCCCCCTCCCCATTTTTCAGTTTATATCCCTTAAATCTAGCCTCTGAGCTAAACAGCAGAGTAGATTTCCACTGCTTAGCTCTGACACTTCATTGGAGGGTGCACTATGGAAAACAAGAGTGGAAAGACAGCTATCCACAGGAAACCCTCAGGGTCAGAGCATCCCCTATAGGCTGTTGGCCTTTGTGCCCTGCCCAAGTTTTCCAGGAGGCAGCCCTTCAAAAAGAAGGGCATGAAAGAGTGCTCTTTTGCAAAGGCACAAAATGTAGCAAATAAAGTTCCATGACTGACAGCCTTTGGAAACAATGGCCATCCATTGTGCAATTGCATCTGTGTAATTCTGTATGTTTGTGCAGGACAGGAGTACTTTTGCGCAAGTGCACAAATACACAGAGACAGAATTCTGCTCAGTTTGTCAGCCACTGTGTTCTTTCTTCTGTAGCAATAGCAATAGCAATAGCACTTACATTTATATACCGCTCTATAGCTGGAGCTCTCTAAGCGGTTTACAATGATTTAGCATATTGCGCCCAACATTCTGGGTACTCATTTTACCGACCTCGGAAGGATGGAAGGCTGAGTCAACCCTGAGCCCCTGGTCAGGATCGAACTTGTAACCTTCTGGTTACAGGGCAGCAGTTTTACCACTGCACCACCAGGGGCTCTGTAGATTTACATGCATAAATATGATTGTGTGTTTTAGTGCATGCATCACTTTCCACTTCATAACTGAGTTTGCAGGTGTTCATCTTATGGACTTGGATCAAGTGGATTTTGAGAAGGATAAGTTTGTGCTGGCACCCCTCTATCAGTTTTGGAAGCTTTTGGAGTAAATATCAGAGAGTGCTGATGAAAGGATAAATTGCAGGTTTTGAGTGCTTGTATTTTTCTATTTTTACAGAAGTGCTATTGTACCTATGCAAATATAAAGCTTTGATGTTTATATATTTACTGTCTTTCTAATCATTTTTATTTGAATGGAACCTCTTACACTTGATCTGGTTTAGTGCTTCAGAATATCACCATCTGGACCTACACAATAGCGTTTTTCCAGGCCACACTGGACTGGCTAGCATTAGAATTTTGTTTTGAGAAAGAAATGGTCAGAAATTAGGTCTGAAAAAAGACAGAACACCACAGAAAACACTGGAATGTCACAAGGTGGTGACATGCTTACCTGAATTCTCTATAAAAAGGGGAGTGATCAGAAGATGGCAATTCTGCAGCTAGTGTGGAAGTAACCATTCTCAGTTTTCAGGCACTGGGTAGTTAACCTATGGCTAGTATCTCACAAAAGTATTATGCCACATTGCATTTGCTTGCTTCTGTAAATAGAACTATGAGAAAAGCAGGAAGTGCAGTTTTTCTTGATAGATCCCTATCAGGAAATGAAGGCGTGGATATACACTTCCTATATTCTCTTCTGCCTTATATGGCCTTCTTTTTACCGGTTCCATTTTGCAGTCCATCAGTCATTCTTTACTTCTTTTGAGGTTTCATCTTCCTTATGCCCTTAGTTTTAGTCCTTTGTGTTCATGTCATGCTTCTGTAAAGTTTGGTCACTTTTATTTCTTCTTTCTTGTAATTCTGGTACAGAGATATATTCTTCCATTACCTCAACCTGACCCTTTCCACCATCCACTTCCTGCATACATTCAACTGGTGATACTATATTGTCCAGAGTGAGATGTGAAGGGCAAAGAATGCAGTTCTACTTGTTCTGGCCCAAAAGAAGGTTATTCTCTAGGGATATGCGAATAGATTCGAGTACAAAATGATTTGTGCCCAGATCTACCTGTTTTGGATTATTTGTGGACAAAATAAATCTCCCCTGTGCTAGCTGGCCAGATTCAGGTCCAAAACAAATCACCTGAAAATTTTGTAGATTCAGACCTCCATTTTGTGGCAATCTCTTTTGCTGTCTCAATTTTGTGTCAGGGATTTTTTTTGAAAATACCATCCACCCAAGCTTCATATTGGTGACTTACAGTGTGCAATCAATGGCTAGCGACTCCCCCCTGGTTCCAGATTGGCCCATTTCCATTCATATCTTGTGTTGCCAGGGGTGACTGACCCCGCATTTGCTAGGGGAAGGGTCTAAGAAGGGACAAAGGTGGGGGGAGTTAAGCTTCAAAAGTACTTAAGAAGGCAGGCAGCCACCATTCTGCCTTTTTGCCTCATGGAAGAAGAGAGAGAGAGCGAAAGAGAGAGCCAGAGGAGCTTTTCTTTACTTTGCCTGCCTGCTGCCTGGAGTGGGTTCTCTGCTTTTTGTTCCTGCTTTCCTGATTGAGGAAAAGAGAAGAGATTTTTTTTCACCTGCTGCTGAGAGAATCACTGTCTGTGCCTGCTGTCTGTGCAAATCGATTTAGGTACAAAATGATTTGCACCCGGATCTACCTGTTTTGGGAGATTTGTGGACAAAACAAATCACCCCTGTGCAAGCTGGCCAGATTCAAACCCAAAACAAATAGAGGGTGATTTGATTCAGGTACAAATCAAATTAAAAAAATTGATTCATGCACATCTCTATTATTCTCCTCAGTTACAGCAGCATTTTCATTCCCATCCTCTGAAATATCAGTATGAAAGATGCCTGTAAAGTATTGTCTTGATCCAGATTGAGATGTGTTTCCCAGGTACAGAGAGGTGTCCTTTTTTCACAAGTGGCCCCAGCAATAATCTGTAAGTCTCCTTCTAAAACTCAAGGGACCTTCGAAAACACCTGACGTTGCACTGCAAGGGGCTTCTCTTGAAAAAGCACAGAGGAGCCTGCATCCAAAGGGTTTCAATGGGCTGCTACCTGTTTATTCAGACTTATAAAAATGGAATGCAGATATTAAGAAATCTTACAAGATTCTAATAGTATCCATCAAAGACATTTCATATACATTTTTCAAAACACTGCAGATTTAAAAAAAACACATGAAGTATTCAGTGGTTTAAAAAAACCTCAGAAATATGGAGTATCTATAATGGAATATTTTAAAAATATTTGCCCATGGTAGCATTGACTAGGTCTTTAGCTCAGATTCCTACCTTCCCACTGATATAAATAGTACAAGTATGAATGCACAAGAAAATGTTGTAGAATATCCATGGCATGCATGTGTTACCTGAGCCTGTGACTAAGCACAGAGAAAAACAAAACATAGCAACAAAAACAGGAATCCCTGCTCTGCTATAATTGGGTTCTTGTTTCACATGCACATTTTATTTTTTCTGCTTTATGGGTGTTTTTGGAGGGGGCATTGATGAGCAGTCCTAGCTGCTTTTCAAATTCTTTTCCCCTCCGAAACACAAAACTGTGGAATGGCTGGTGAGAAACCAAAAGGGTTTTTGCATACCTTTTGCTCTCAGAAGCAGAAGGTGTTATGACTGTTTTGAGGGAGTTTACTCAAGATGAGAACTTTCCCATTCTTTTTGTTCAAGCCCTCCTTTGCCACAGAGTTCCATTAGTTCTGCCTACTGGTATGACTGTTGATTGTACTCTGCCCATGAACATTCCACCCCATTGACTAGAACGGGGCAGTTTGGAGTAGGGATGTGCGAACTGGTTCAAATTAGAACTGGTTAGAATTTGAACCAGGGTGGTTCGAAGGTTCGAATTCAAACCGAACCAGCCATCAGGTTTGAGCTGGAGGTTCGAATTCAAACTGAACCAGGGGGTGGTTTGATTCAAACCGGTTCAAACCTTTTTTGACATCAAAAAATTTGTAGGATGGTAGCTGGCACCCAGGGGTACCTGCCGCCCCAACCCCAAAGCAATTGGACACTCGTACGATTTTTTATGAATTTTTGAAAATTATTTTTATTTTTTCTCATAGGGTATAATGGGACTCGAACCAGCCCATTATACTTTATTGTGTAGCACCCATGGGTTCCAACAAACACCCAAACCCTGAAGCAATCGGACAGTCCTATGATTTTTTATGAATATTTGAAATATTTCTAATTATTTTTCTCATAGAGTATAATGGGACCCGAACCAGTCCATATCCCCTATTGTGGAGCACCTAGGGGCACAAAAGCAGGGTGGGTGGTAGACAGACAGGGATGCCTACCACCCACAAAACCCCAAGGCAATTGGACACTCCTCTGATTATTGGTGAATTGTTAAAGTATTTTGAATTCCTCATAGAGAATAATGAGGATTGCAGCAAATTTATAGCTTCACATCGGGGGGAAAGGGGTGTCGTAGAGTGGAGTGTGGTGGGTGGTAGCTCCTAGGGTGGGCAAGGAATCTATCAGAATTATTTGAAAGTAATTGGGCAACGGGATGATTTTTAAGTGATTTTTGAAGTTTACGCGTCTTTAAGGTTTTTCTCCATAAAGAAGCATGGAGGTGTCAGCAAATGTATAGCTTCATGTTGGGGGGAAAGTGGTGTCCAAGAGCAGAGTGTGGTGGGTGGTAGTGCCCAAGGGGGGTCCAGGTAGCTATCAGAATTATTTGAAAGGAATTGGGCAAAGGGGTGATTTTTAAGTGATTTTTGGACTTTATGTGTCTTTAAGGTTAGCAATGAGAGTGGATTCATAGTTTGTCATTGAAAATCTTATGTGCTACCAAAGAATCTACACTCAGAACACTTCAGAAACAACAAAATCCCGTACCCCATGGATTAGCAACCCATGGAGGTGGTTGGCACCCTCGCTCTGGGCCACCCCAGCACCCCCCAAGTGCAGTTATGGGGCTGCTGAAACCTCCATTCTTCCCTATGGAGAAAAACCTTAAAGCCACTTGTGGGGTGCTGGGGTGGCCCAGAGTGAGTGGTGGTCTTGTGCAAAGAGGTTGCCAACCACCCCCATGGGTTGCTAACCAATGGGGTACTGGGTTTTGTTGTTTCCGAAGTGTTCTGAGTGTAGATTCTTTGGTAGCATATAATATTTTCAATGACAAACTATGAATCCACTCTCATCTGCTAACCTTAAAGACACATAAACTTCAAAAATCACTTAAAAATCAGCCCTTGGCCCAATTCCTTTCAAATAATTCTGAAAGCTTCCTTGACCACCCTAGGAACTACCACCCACCACACTCCACTCTATGACACCCCTTTCCCCCCGACGTGAAGCTATACATATGCTGCAATCCTAATTATTCTCTATGAGGAATTCAAAAATACTTTAACAATTCACCAATAATCAGAGGAGTGTCCAATTGCCTTGGGGTTTTGTGGGTGGTAGGCACCCCTGTCTGTCTACCACCCATCCCACTTTTGTGCCCCAAGGTGCTCCACAATAGGGGATATGGATTGGTTCAGGTCCCATTATACTCTATGAGAAAAATAATTAAAAATATTTCAAATATTCATTTAAAAAATCATAGGGGTGTCTGATTGCTTCGGGGTTTGGGTGGTTGTTGGCACCCATGGGTGCTCCACAATAACGTATAATGGGCTGGTTGGAATCCCATTATATCCTATGAGAAAAAAATAAAAATAATTTTCAGAAATTCATAAAATATCGTACGAGTGTCTGATTGCTTTGGGGTTTGGGTGGCAGGTACCCCTGGGTGCCAGCTACCATCCTACCAATTTTTGGGTGTCAGAACCAGTTCAAACCAGTTCAAACTGGTTTGAATTCAAACCAAACCAGAGGGAGGTTCGAGCAAAACCAAAACCGAACCACCCCCTCCTGGTTTGAACTTGGTTAGAATTCGAACCGAACCAGGCAAACCGGTTTTGTGCACATCCCTAGTCTGGAGGGGCTTTTGCCACCTTAGGGTTTTGCTCCCAGACCTTTTGAACTCAGGCAAATATGTGAGTCACCCCAAGTCTTCCAGTGCCTCCCCCTTGCCCACAGGTGCTCCGGTTATCCTTCCTTCCCTCCCTCCATCCATCCATCCAGATCATAACTTTTCCAGCACTTTTGGAAATAGATATAAGATTTAAACTCATACATGTGGATTCTAGAGAAGGAAGGGTGGTTTATATTTTTGGTCTTTAGCAACATCTTTAAACAGGCATAGTTAGGTGAGGTGTAAAAACTGTATTCCACTAGTATAAGCCTTGAACAATCTATCAATCATAACATCCAATTTATCAGAAAGTTAGCAGAGAACAACTAGGTGACATGTACCATTTGCTGCACAAATATGATACAGAGCAATTCAAAAAGAATTTAGATACAGGAGTTTGAAAATGGACTCTTCAAAGGCTGGTTTTCAGATGCAAGTAAACTATATTTGGCCAAGGGTGATATATGTTCCCCCCTTCTTCTCCCCCCCCCCTATATTTGACCCTTTAAATATATCCAAGTATTGAGGTCCATGGAATCGTATCTGTTTTTGCTGGAAAGAAAGAAAGAGAGAAAGAAAGAACCACATTTCGTATTTCTCTCAAATTATTTGAAGTCTCCATTATAATAGGATAATGCAGATTTGGTACACATCATAGCCAGGGGTGTAGCTATAATTGAACAGATGGGTTCAAAGAACCCAGGCCCCACCAGCTCCTGAGGGCCCCCAGCTCCACCCCTCCCTATTTTCTTCATTATCTCTCTCACTCCGAGGGGCCACCAGGGAGAGGGGTAAACATGGGCCCTGTATCCCCTAGCTATGTCCCTGATCAATGCTCACAGCTGGATGTGGCCAAGTAAAGGTAAAGTGTGCCATCAAGTTAATTTCAACTTCTGGTGACCACAGAGCCCTGTGGTTTTCTTTGGTAGAATACAGGAGGGGTATACCATTGCCTCCTCCCACACAGTATGAGATGATGCCTTTCAGCATCTTCTTATATTGCAGCTACCCGATATAGTACCAACGGGGATTCAAACTGGCAACCTTCTGCTTGTTAGTCAAGCATTTCCCTGCTGTGCCACTTAAGGTGACTGGATGTGGCCAGACTGCATATGTCAAATGCCCAGCTGGATGTCAAATGGCCAGACTGAGAGCACTCTTTTCCTCCATAAAGATGGCTGCTGAAAGCCTTATGCTGAGTCATATGAAACAACTGAACCACCATGGCAAGCTTAGCTATGTGGCTGTTGACTTCCTTCAGAGCGGAGAATTCTGGCTTGCTTGCTAAACCTCTTTAGTATTTGTTGTAGCTGCCTAACAGTACAATCCTTTGCACATATACACTCCAGAGCAAATTCTACTGTTAATGCTGGACAGGGATAGGTAGAATGTTCCCTGTAAAATTATGGGAGTAATGGAAAACACTTTTCTCACAGCATCCAGCTGTGGGCCAAAAATAACTCACTTTGATTCTAGGGGTGATTACAGCCCTGGAAAGCTGTCCAGTTTGACACCAATTTCATTCCTTAGCCAAAAGTAGTATAGGTTGGTGGAGGATTTGCAGAGAGCTGGATCAGAGGCGGCGGCTTTGGGGATAAATTTGAAAATGTTTGTGAACCTTGCTCCCTTCATAACTCTGTTTGGCCTAGCTGGCAACTGCTGCCCTTGGATGAAGTGTTTCATTCATAGCATATTTGTGTAGGGAATATCAACATGTATCAGGCATAAATGTGTTGGTTGCACCTCTTGCAAGTGGTTGTGGATGGATTGTGGACCTGCAGAATTTATGGCTGGACATTTAGTCTAACAAGTGGCATTGGGGGGAAACACTGTGCTTTAAAATTCACAGACAGAAATTCATCAGGGGCACTTCTAGCAAGTGATGGGGAAGCTGCACCTGTTGAATTTTCACCTAGACACATCTCTTCCCAACCTAATGTCAAGCTGAAAAACCAAAACAAAGTGTAGATATGTGATGTCTAATTTGTAAAGCCAGCATAATATGCAATACTGCTGTTGTGCAAGTTAAATGATCACCCTAACTTGCAATTCCATGCCTTTTAGAGCATGAGTAAAAACTTGAGCACCTTACCTCTCATTTTAAATGGAAGGCTTTTTGATGTTTTAATTTTGTATATTCAAATATAAGCTCCCCCTTTCAAATATGAAATACATTTGAGTAGCTGCACACTTAATGAAATTATGATAAACACATCTCCAATTTCTTTTCTGAAAGACATTAAATAATATTGCACACAGCCTCCTCCACATATTTCTTAATGTAGGAAGGGAACATGAAAGCAAAGCTGGAAGGATTAGCAGGAGTTTCTCTCCTTAATGAAGTGGCAGTGCAAACAGAAGAGAAGGTGGAGCAGATTTCTGCTTTTGAAGAGATAGGTGCAAATGCATCCAATAAATATACTTTGCTTGATATCAGGGATGAAGTCCATGAATGAGAAGTCTAGCATGTGCTTCAGCACGGGGAAGGGGCACAGGAAATCTGGCTCCCCCGACACCCAGTGCATGACCAGAAACATTAAGAACATAAGAACAGCCCTGCTGGATCAGGCCCAAGGCCCATCTAGTCCAGCATCCTGTTTCGCACAGTGGCCCACCAGATGCCGCTGGAAGCCACAGACAGGAGTTGAGGGCGTGCCCTCTCTGTCTCTCTGACATGCCTCTCTGTCTCTCTGAGCTTCTCCAGATCTGCCACCTTGGTCTCGAGGGAATGGATTTGTTCCCTGAGAGCCAGGAGCTCCTTGCTCCAAGCACACACCCATGACTTCTGCCCATGGGGCAAATAGTCGTACATGTGGCACTCTGTGCAATACACTGGAAAATGCCCCTTCCCCTGCTGACCTTCTATCTTCATACTGTTTTGGTTGGCTGTTTACAGTATTTAGGGAGCTTATTGTCCGTTTATTAGGATAGGTCTCAGCAGTAATGGTCAACTATTTAACTGTCCAAACAGTCTTTCCCAAGAATATGAGGGATACGAGGGAGGGATATATACTTACGTTCTCTTTTCCACCAGGCTCCTTGTGATCCTTGTGATCACAGGGGCTTGTTCCAGGCTCCCCCGCACACTTCCCGCTAAACTCCTGCAAAACTCCAATGTCCTGTTTGCTATCCCTGTTCGCTATGCTCTCGGGCCTTCACCTCATATGTAGAGTAGCCTTCCAACTGTCACCCAGGATGTGAGTCACAGGAAAGGAATGTGGGCCTCTCCCAGCCCTAGCTGACTCCACCCCCACCACTGAGTAAACACCGCCTTTAGGTAACCCTAAGAACTTCTAGCCCTGTGATATCTTAACCCTAACAAGTAACCCTAACAAGTAACACACACAGAGATAGAGAGACTAAGACCTACCCCTTAAAGAGAAACAGCCCCTGCAAAACTCCCCTCTTCCTGTTAGTTTGTTTGAAGGGGAAAAGGCTAGATGTTTAGAAACGCTTCCTCACCTTCTCAGCTGTGTCTGCTCATTCTGCTCACAAGTCTTAGTTTGGATGCTGGCCATTAATATAATGGTTAATAGGACATGCAAGCCCTACGTAGATGGCAGGGCTTGCAAAGCTGCTGCTGCAGATATGGAAGCAACAGTGAGAACAGGCGGTGACATTAGATGCATTACCACACATTTCCTATTTGCAACAATGGGAAGAAATATGTAATGCTTTTTGTGCTTATGCCATATTTCTCCAGTGGTTCTGCAAGTTGCTCCATGTCCCTAAGAACTGTTCATCATCTCAGACACCACCACCACCACCACCACCACCACCACCACCACCTGTCCTATGTAACTGAGATATCTGAATCACAGGCTGCCATTCATGAACTTCATTCCTCTAACTCTAAACAGCAGATTTACAGGGGACTGCATAAGGAAGGGCATGAGGAAAAATCCCCCTTCTTCCCCCATGCAAAAGCAAAAGCATCTCACTCCCGCTCTATCTTAGGCTCGGTTCGTACATAACAGGAAACTGTAGGTCCCTTCACCTCTGGTTCCCAAACCTGAGCGTACGAAGCCAGGGGAATTACAGTTGAATTTTAAAATGGACCTGTGGTTTCCCTTCTCAGACTGTGTTTAGCACCTTAGGTTCTCTTAAATTTTTGTTGTCCCAGCCTCCAATTTCCCTGTGCCAGGGTTACGTACGAATGCAGGCACACAGTTTCAGCACTCTGAAACTGGAGTTACGAGAGGAAGCTCCTCCCTCGCTCTGGCTCCTATTGGCTGTGTGGACTGTCCTTCAGGAAAGAAGGAAGCCCACCCAGCCAGCTCCGCCGCCTCTCTGCAGTCTTGCTGACTGCAGAGAGAGTGCTCTCCCAAATGTATGAATGCTGATGGGAGAGCGGGGGAGGTGTGTGTGGAACTGTGGATCCATTGGACCCATGGTTTCATGTTAAGTCTGAACCGTCCCTTAGTCTCCATGTTGTCCATTGTTGTTATTGTTGTTTATTTACATGTTTCTGCTTTAAAATGTTACAAAATGCCTTAAAATATTTTAAAATAAATACAATCAATTACGCTAAAACAATGCAAATATACGAATAGTGGCATGAAAATAAAAAGATAATAAAGCAGCAGTTCACCTTCCTAGGAACAGAAGCACTGTTAAAAATACAGATTATATGCTTACTGAAACAAATGGGTCTGTTACAGGTGTCTTCAAACATAAAGAGATTAGGACAGGTGAAGCTCCACAGGGAAGGCATTCCACAATCTTGGTACCCCCACTGAAAATGCCCTGTCTTGTGTTCTCATTCACCTGATGTTAGGCAAGGATTGGGCACTGAGTTATTTTCTGTCTCTGGTGAATCATTGTCTATATTTGGTTCCTCTTTTGGCTATCAGACAGATTTGGAGGAAGCTTTTTGAAACAACCATCATTGTGTGCAACTCCTGCTACCAAGCTGTCATTCATGAGCTTTCAGCTCCTTCTTCTGAGCCTCTACAAATCAAATATCTGAGACTGTGTGGGGGGATGGGATGGCAGAAAATACAGCTTAATGCTAGTGCAATGCAGAGGCAGATAAACCATGTTCATGAACACTATAAGGCTCAGCCTGCCACACACTTCACATGCTTCAGCTGTAGGTTCACTAGTAGCATTTTAAGCAAAACACAGCTGCTTACATGCTTTCAGATTACTTCAGATCCCGGATGGAGCTCACAACTAGTTGTGGTTATTCAAACATAAAATGCTAATATACTAATTCCCTTCAATTTCCTATCACCATAACTGCTATCTAGACAGTCAGAACTGTTGGAAATGGATGCAGCATTTCTACAATAAGTACAATTGGGTGAAATGTGGGATATAACATTCTATTAAATATTCCTACATTTTAAAAAGGAAACTGTTATAGTTTGGTGAGCTTTCTAATAGGGATGTGCATGAATCAATTTATTTGTATTCGATCTGTATCCAAATTGAATTGCCCCTGATTTGTTTTGTGTCCAAATATGTCCCCCTGAATCACCCCAGATTCTATTTGGATTTGATTGATTTGAATTAATATATATTCAGACCAATTAAAAAGGCCCTAGGGGAACCAAATTTGGGTGGTGAGTAGGTCCCCATGGGTGCCACCTAACAGTGAAATTTTAAGGCAGTGGGGTATTTGGTTGATTTCTAAAAAATTGTTATCACAGATTTTGTATATTTCTGCCATAGAAAATAATGGGGATTCAAAGTTGCCCTTTCCTTAACCTAACATGGATCCCCAGCTTTTTTTTTTTTTTAAAGCTAAGCTCTAGCTCTTGTAGAAATGGAGTTAAGGAGCAAAACGTGCAGCCAGTATTTTTGAAGTGCTTGGATTCTTTGGTGTCTAATAACTTTTCCTCATAATGGATCCCTATCAGGATTGCTCCTCTGAAATTAGTCAGTGCTGACTGTCAGGGCTCCCTTATGTCATTTTGGAGTACCTATAGCGTCTGACATAGGGCATATCTGGCCTGACATACCCGTAGGACAGACTGCAAGACCCTAATAGTACTCATACATAATTATTGCTATTTCTCACCTTTCACATCAGATCTGGGAAACTGGCACATAAAAAGAGTGGAAGGATAGAACTAGAAATGTAGTTATTTTGTTCTTTTTCTGATCATTAGCAAGCTATAAAATTCATATTTCCACGTTAAATAATAATGGAGAAGAATAAAAATGGATTGAAAGAGTTTGTGATTGAGTTGCGCTGTGGTTTCTCCATTTGTGAAACTGGGCTGATATTAATACAGGAGCAGATGAAATAAAATGCACTGGGAGGATTCAAAATCTGCGAAGTAAAAAAAGAACAAGGACAAAATTGCATAGGTGTCAGCAAAATATGCAGAGGCAGCAGAGTTGAATAGCACATGTAATTGATAAGGGACTCTAGAGAAAAAGTCTGAAAAATTGGATTACGGCTGTTTCTATCCCCTCACTAACAGGACTGAAACTGTGCTTAATGTGTTCATGCAAAATAGAATCTCGCTGCTCACCCTGGCTTGTATGTGTGAACAGGTTCCTTTTTAGAATTTAACTTATAATAAAGGCCTGATATTTTATAGAGGTCCATCTGACACAGGAGAAGAGAGCAGAGAAAAGGAATACTCCTTTCTCACATTATAAATATGTGCAGGATATATGTACAATAACCCTCTATACCTAGTGCAAAGATACCAGGCATTGATTTCTCCATCACAGATGGCAAAACTGACATTTCAGCCATTCACATAAGACTACTGGCATCTTCCCTGGTCAATTATATAAGCCCAGTACTTATAGAAACTCAAATGATTATGTTATGATAAACTAGTAAAAAGTGAGTAATCTCTTGCCCATATTTGTAAAATATATTTCTTACTCAGATGGCACAAAGCCACATAACGTGCCATTCATCCCTTTTATAGAGTCAGATGAACCTTGTAAGAAGGAGAGAGAGAAAACATCCTCCATATCCACCCATGCACATTCTGCTCTTCTAAGCAAGAGTTCAAGTTGTAGTTACATCTTTAATGATACAAACTCTATATTACACAAGCACATACAATTTACTAGAGCCCATATGTTAAAATCCATGTTAAAATTCATACCTTCTAAAATAATTAGGCAGTCTTACTATGAGGCTCTCCTATTTGCTTCAAATGTATATGCTCATTGTAATATCATCAGTATGATGATGTTATTATTATTATTTGATATGAAGAGTTGGGGTGTGCACGAACAGTTAATCCCAAACCTGTTCTCCTCGAACCAGGGGCGGTTTGAAGGTTCGACTGCGGACCAAACTGGGGGGCAGTTAGGTCCGTGATCGAACCAAACTGGGCCCGGTTCAGGTGAATTGGTTTGGTACAGCAAGGGGCATTCCTGAGGTGGGGGCAGTGAGGGGGAAAAGCTGTTTACCCTGGCCGCTCCTCACAGCTTGCCCTACCGGTGCGGCAGGCACACTCCCCCCTCCTTCACCAAGTCACTGGCTGAGCGGCAGCTCGGTTTTGGCTTCCATGCATGTGCGGAGGCCTCCATGCATGGAGGCCAAAACTGAGCCACCACAGAGCTGGTGCCTCAGTAAAGGAGGGGGGAGCACACTTGCCATGCCAGGAGGCCAAGCGGCAGTGAGCGGCTGGAGTAAGTAAGCAGGATTTTCCCCCTCTCGCTACCGCCACCATCTCAGGAAATCCCCTTTACTTGTAAACAGGAATCCTCGCCATATTCCCCTTTACAAGTATATCCCCCAAACCAGTTCAGCCCAGTTCAGTGGTCAGACCAGACTGGACCCAGTTCAACCAGATATGGAACCGGACTGGGCCAGGTCAGCTTGAATCCTGTTCAGATTCAAACCGAACCAGCCAAACCAGTTCTGTGCACAGCCCTAATGGTGAGGGAAATTACTCAGAGCAGTCCTATTGAAATTAGAAAGACAAGTTCGGCCACTTTTCTCATCATGTCAGCCATTATGTATGGGCTGATGAGATCCAGGCTAGGGTGGGACTGATGGAGCACTAATATGTGAGACCCATACATCTTGTGCCCATGTACACACACCAGAGGGCTAGCCAGATGGGAAAAGAAGGAAAGAAGCTGATTGACAATTCCTTCTCACAGGGACAAGGAGTACTGGATGGATCATTCTGCAAGTCTCAATGCTGCTAACCAAAGGATAATTTTAGGCTGCTTTGCATGTACAAAATACATGCTGGTCTCACTGAAATCAATAACAGCACACAATGGCAACCTAACACTTGCTCTCATAGGACAACTAATGTGTGGTTTGCATATCTTGAAGCATATGTTATCACTATTTCCCTAACCTATAAAGTTCCTTGGCATTCCCAGGAGATAAATCACACATCCAGTCGTTGTCCAATGTATTTTTGACCATTGTTTTGCAAGATTTGTTTCATAAATTGAAAAACAGTTTGAAGACAGGACAGCCTGTAGTTGATAACATGGGCTTAAAGACAATCTTAAGAATATAGGTAGGCTGCAGTCATAACTCTTATTGGAATAAATGACACTTTCACAGAGATAATGCTCTGCACCTGCAGATGGAAAAAACAATACACTCTGAACGGTGAAGTATTGCTCACTCATCTCTCTCATACACATCTGTATATTAGTTGTTCCCCAAAGAGCAACTTTTATTATCCTTATGGATGCATAACTGCAGCACCTGTGAGATATACTGGCAGACATGGGGTAACCCACAGATATGTTGGTTTCACAAATATTTGTTGTCAACAAACTAAGGGAGCCAACCTGCCCCAAACTGTCCCAGTGTAACTTAATGGAGCAAAATGTTTGCAAACTCAGAAAGCAGTTAACAGGCAACCAGGTGGCTGGAGCTAATGGAACTCAGTGTTGAGGCAGGTGGGGGGGAGGAGAACTTGAACAAAAAGACTGCAAAATTTCTCAGCTTGAAGAAACTCTCTCAAGACAGTCACAATCCCTTCTGCTTCTCAGGTGGAAAGGTGCTTAAACATTCACTGTGTTCAGGCACAGACTCAGATAACACATGCAAACTAGGGAGATACTGCAACATTTTGTTGCCCGGTCCATACTAGTAAAAAAAAAATTTGTTAAGCTTTAGGATATTGAGCCTTTGGAAGAAATGTGCAATAACCTTCTTCTACAATTTGTTGTCTGGTGTTCGTGGTGGTTATGGTTAACATTTTTTCATCTGTCTCTTGTTAGGTTTTTCCTCATATTCCTCTCCAGACACTACATTGGATTGCCTAAATGCCAGAAATGATAGCTCCTTAGGGAAAAGGTCAAAGCATTGCATAAGACAAGTTCCTGTGTTACCTCTTTTTGACCTGGAAGGGTTTCCACTCTTAGTTGACCTCTTAAAGGCTGTCAAAATGCTTGCTTTGGTTATCAGAATCATTTGTGCAGTACATCCTTTCTCTGTAGGCTAAACAATTCAGAGTGCTCCATTTATGTCAGTCCCCTGCTTGTTCACACAGGTGATGGAGGTAATAGTAGTACCAGTATGATTATACAGCACAAGAGCAGAGGAAAGCTTTACCCAAGAAAAGTGTGTTTATTTTCCAGGAAAGATTTACACAGTTTCCATTGTACTTTATACTGAAATATAGGTAGGGATGTGCAGAATGTTTCAAGCTCAAAACTTTCCAACTCGAAACAGGCCATTTCGAGTGTTTTGAGCTCAAAACAGAACACCCTTCAAATGAAGGGCCTGATTTGAGCTCAGAACAGAACACAAATGACTGGAACGTTCTGTCAGAACAACTGGTTGTGCCAGTTGTTCCAATAGAATGAGCATAGGACATTTTGAGTGTTCTGAGCTGTTCTGAGCACCATTTTTGAGGCACGTTTTCCACTTTCTGATTGGTTTTCTTGCACTGGCCCCAATTAGCTTGCCATCTCCTTGCTTCTTGCTTAAGAACATAAGAACATAAGGACAGGCCTGCTGGATCAGACCCAAGGCCCATCTAGTCCAGCATCCTGTTTCACACAATGGCTCACCAGATGCTGCTGGAAGCCTACAGGCAGGAGTTGAGGGCAAGCCTTCTCTCCTGCTCTTATTCCCCTGCAACTGGTACTGAGAGACATCCTGCCTTTGAGGCTGGAGGTGGCCTATAGTCCTCCGACTAGTAGCCATTGATAGACCTCTCCTCCATGAAGTTATCCAAACCCCTATTAAAGCCATCCAGGTTGCTGGCTGTCACCACATCTTGTGGCAGAGAATCCCACAAGCTGATTATGCATTATGTGAAAAAGTACCTCTGTTTGCTGGTCCTAAATTTCCATGGGATGACCCCTGGTTCTAGTGTTATGTGAGAGGGAGAAAAATTTCTCTCTATCCACTTTCTCCACACCGTGCATAATTGGCTCATCATACAAATAATTTGTATGATAACAAGACAACCAAGAAGCAAGGAGATCACAAGCCAATCAGAAGCCAGTGCCAAAACCAGTCAGCAAGGGAAACACACACCTCCAAAATGGCACTTAGAACACTCAAAACCTTCTGTCCTCATTCCGTCGGAACATTTGGCATGACCGGTTGTTCTGATGGAACATTCTGGGCATTTGTGTTCTAGGTTCCGAGCTCGGAATAGATATAGATATAGATAGCGTCACATATTGTGAAAGGAACTGAAATCTTCATTGTTCACCATTGATGTTCACCATCAATACGCAGATAACACTCAGCTCTGCCTGTCAGGCGGTGATTGGCTGGATGTGGGCTAGCAAACTGAAGTTGAATCCTTCCAAGACAGAGGTGCTGTTGGTCAGTAGGAAAGCCAATTGGGATGGTGTGATTAAACCAGCTCTGGATGGGGTTGTACTCTCCTTGAAAGAGCAAGAGCGCAACTTGGGGGTGTTGCTGACTCTGCTTTTGGATGCTCAGATGGAGGCAGTGGCCAGGGGTGCCTTTGAACAGCTTCAGCTAGAGAGCCAGCTGCAACACTTTACCGAGAAGGCAGATCTGACCACAGTTACACATGCCTTAGTCACCTCACGGCTGGATTACCACAATACGCTCTACATGGGGATCTCCATGGAGAATATTAGGAAACTTCAGTTGGTGCAGAAGGCAGCTGCCAGGGTTCTCTCTGGAACTGCTCACTCAGAGCACATTACACATGTTCTGAAAGAGCTGCACTGGTTGTCACTTTGTTTCCAGATCCAATTCAAGCTGCTGGTTATTACCTTTAAATTCCTTAACAGCTTGGGCCGTGGATACCTGAAGGACTACCTGCTTCCAAGGGTTTCTGCCCACCCAACAAGATCATCAGGAGGGCCTTTGCTCCATGTGCTGGCGTTGAGAGAGGCTAGATTGTGGTGTACCCAGGACAGGGACTTTTCTGTTGTTGCCCATGACTCTGGAATGCTCTCCCAGTAAACATTTGCTTTGTGACAACTGTGGCTGCTTTTAAAAAACAACGAAAGACTTTTTTATTTACTCTGACGTTTACCTCCTAGAGGCTCCTGGTTTCTCAGCTTTCTTGCATTAGTTTCTTTTTGTTTCTTGGTGTTTTATGGTTTTAATGTTTGATTGATTTTAAGGTTTTAAATGATCTTGCTACCATTATTATATTTAATTTGATTGGCTGTACCTGTTGTATTTCATTGTATTGTATATGAGTGTGTGTGTGTTTTGGCTTTTGACTTTGTTTATCTGATCACTGACTGTAAATAAAACTTCTTCTTTTACATGTAAGTTTTATGGAATTTTATTGTACTTTAACTTTTGTAAACCGCCTTGAGATGCATTATGAAAGATGGTATAAAAATGGATGGATGGATAGGTAGGTAGGTAGATAAAATAGAACTATTTGAATGCAATGTAGCAGCATAGCTTATAGGATAAACTTTGGGAGTCTAAGTATTGTTTACCCTTTAATGTGCATGGGCATTATTTCTGGCTGCAGGACAACAGAATGGTTGAAAAAGAACTCTCTGTCCCTTTCAGTCAATAGAAGAACATGTTTCACTGGCCAGCATCCTGAGTAATACTGCACTTGTGCAAGGATGTTGCCTTAGCCCAAGACTGTCGTGCTAACTACTTGCACTGTATCTGGAGCTTGTGTTCCAGACTGGTGTTGCACTAGTGCAAACATGTTTCAACTTACACAGCAAGGTGTGCAGCCCATGGCATGCCTCCTATATTTTACAGGGAACTTTTGTGCAATAGTGGAATTCCAAAAATCCCCAAGATGTAGTATAGTCATGCCATTTTCTTGAGCTAGCACAACTTGGGTTTGTTATGCAAGCGCTGCATTACTCAGGATGTCAGCCAGTGAAACTGAAGAGATGAACTAAGTCCTGCTATGAGCTCAAAGGGACAAAGAGTTCACAGTTAGAAATCAGAAGGGGACCAGGTATCAGAAGTCAAGCAGCAAAATAAGGCAGGAAACAGGCTTGAGTGAAGCACATTTATAAGCTCTGTATAGCTAGGCACACTCTCAGGACCCCAAGAAACAAACAGGTTTGATACAGCACAAGCTGAAGAGTGAACTCTTAATGTTACACCTGCAAGGCCAAATGGCAAATGAGTCAATTCTGAGGACAAATAGAGTAGGCTACATTCACCCTCACTTCCCCCACGCCCACCCCAGTACCCCCTGGCAATCTGCTAATGTAGCCTGTAGTGCATCCAACCAGAAAACTAGCTTTGCCCTTGTACTGTATAGCTCACTAGGCCAATTTGAGATTTCTTCTTGGTCCAAACTCTTTTTCTGTTATTGCAGGGAAGCTATGGCTGGAGAGCTCCTTTTAACTGTTGTAGAATTTGCTGAAGTTTCTAATGGCTCAAATGTGTTGCATGTGTAAAACACTGTTGTGAATTTCCTTTTTGCTTCTTTGTGGCATCAAGGTGCAACCCTCATTGTCTGTTTTCCAAGGATTATCCAGATTCACAGAGGAGAGGTTGATCAACCAATATGAGCCATGCAAGTTAAATCTATGTAGTCAGAAGCTGTATAATCCTCAGTGCCAGTTCCTGAGGAAAAGCAACAAGGAAAGGCTATCACTATCATATCTTGCTTGGAAGCTGCCAGAAAAAGTTGGATGGCCACTGATGGAAACATCTTTTAACTGCATGAGCTGAGCATTCATCTGAATGGCCCTCCACACCAGAGGCGTAACTAGGGAAAATAGCGCCTAGGGCAAGGACTGAAATTGCACCCCTGTCCAAACAGGAATGATGGGACTTGTAGTCAACAATATCTGGAAATCCCTGTTAAAAGGAACACTGTACCATCTAGACATGGTTGTTGATCAAAACCTGAAAACATGCGCCATCTCTGTAAAAGACTTAAAACAACAGTCAGGAGTTATGTGAGGATTCCAAGTGTCATTTTCTCTGTCTCATCTCATTCTTTTTTAAAAAAAACATGACTTTGTCCTAGAGGATCACCTGCCCAAATAGCCACTAGCAAAATAGGGAAAGAAGAAGGTGGTGGTGGGGGGGTCTATAAACCAGTGAATGATTCCTGCCAGCCTTTGTCTTATGATGACTGTTGGCTCATGATGGGGTATATGTGCATTCACCACACCAGTGCTTACTTTGACAGCAGGAGGGAGGAGGATACATTAGTTTGCCACACTAGACAGAGGCATTTGCAACAGGAGCAGACAGCCAAGTTCTGCCAGGGCCAAAACCAACCCCTGCCAGACTAAGAAATCATTGTAATTTGCCCCTTCCTGTCACAAGCAGTGTGCTGTTCTTTTATTATTGACTCTAACTCTCAAATATCCCAGTCATGGATGGAAAATTCAGGGTCAATTTACAAGAGACACATTTTCTACATGGAAGTTTCTTCTGTGCAGGTGTTGTGCAGAAACCCATGTGTAGTGACCACCAAGGGCATAGCAAGGTTGGAATGGGCCAAGATGAGATTTTAAAATGGGCCCCCAGCCCCTCAAAGTCCAGGGCCTCCACACACCCCAGGCCCCCAAGGATTTAAGTCTGATATTTCAAAATAAGTATGCTGCCTGGAAATACATTTCACTGAATACACACATGCACACTTCACAGCATATAGTGATATACATTGAGTACTATATATTTGTGCTACTTTTAATGCCTAGAACACACTAGCAATGCTAATTATTAAAATGGCCCCCTCGCTGCAGATTAGCAAAGGAGACTTTCAACCATGCAGGGTGAGCCTATGTTTGTTTTCTCAGAATTCTGAACAAATTCAGTAAAGTTTGATTCCAGGAGGTTTTTCACACGAGGCTTTTAAAGCGCTTTAACACACATCTCCTCTGGAATGGAGGTGCTGCATTCACATGTTGGCCAGATTTACCCTGAAGTCCCTGCAAGTTATTGGAGAGCAGTTCACACACAAGAAAAATAAAATAAAAGCACAGCACATGCTTCACAGTTCTCACTCAGACCTTCTGGGTTCCAAAACAACTTGAACATAAGTGCATTTATGAATGAATGAATGAATGAATGAATAAATAAATAAATAAATAAATATTTGTTCCAGAAGTGTTTATAATTTTCTGACATGAAACAAGCCACTTATAGGCCTTTTTAGATAGTTTTTGTTTTTAAAGCCAGCACATTTTTCAGTCTGTTTTAAATTAAATATTCAGAGACTTCTCAGTCTCGCCCCACCCCCCATATCAAAGCCCTATGGCAAGCAGATCCCTATATTGGGGGTGGGGGGGGTAACCACAAAAAGGAATTCACAGCCTACCTGGCAAAGGCTGTACTGGATGGTCTGGGCAGAGGGTCTGCTGCAGGGAACTCTGCCAGCCTCCTTCCTGAATTCCTGCCTCCCTTGGGGCCTGCCAAATTCAGGCTTCAGGGAGGCCTACCCGGAGGCCTCTCTGGAAGCCCTGCCCACCCGCCGATCAGCTGAGAGGTGGGGAGAGGAGAGCTCTGCAGTTTGCAAGCTGCTCCGATCCTAGGCCTCGCCGATCCTAGGCCAGAGCTGGAGGCAAGTGGCTGAGGGGCCCTGGGGCTGGGCAGGTGGGCAATGGCGTGGGGGTGGCAGGAACTGGCGTGGTGCCCCCACCTCAGTGGCACCTAGGGCATGTGCCCTGCCTGCCCCCCCAAGTTCCGCCTATGCTCCACACACACTCCTAAAGTCTGTTTAAACATCCTCAACCTCTCAGAGCATCCCCATCCTTATTACATGTGCCAGATGGGACTAATCTGAACCAGCCCAATCTCTAAATTGGGCTTAAATAAAATGGATTTTGGGGTGGTGGTGGTGATTATATATTCATGCATACTTAGCAGATGCATCGTGAGGTTCCCAGTGGCTAGGGGACAAATTGGAATAGGAACATAGGAAGCTGCCATATACTGAGTCAGACCATTGGTCTATTTAGCTTAGTATTGTCTACACAGACTGGCAGTGGCTTTTCCAAAGTTGCAGGCAGGAATCTCTTTCAGCCCTATCTTGGAGAAGCCAGGGAGGGAACTTGAAACCTTCAGCTCTTCCCAGAGCGGCTCCATCCCCTGTGGGGAATATCTTACCGTGCTCACACTTCCAGTCTCCCTTTCATATGCAACCAGGGCAGACCCTGCTTAGCTAAGGGGACAAGTCATGCTTGCTACCACACATCACATGTGCAAAGCACATGTGTGCCCCAGTGTCCAAGCCATGCCCCCTGCATCTGATGTCAGATGCAAGGAGCAGGGCAACCTAACCTTCCCCCTGCAGGCCTTCCCCTCCCCTGGCTCACCTTCTGTGCAGAGCAGGAGGGTGGCCAGCAGCAGCACCAGCTCAATGGCGTGGAGCCAGGCTGGGCTCAGGGCCACCGTCCTCTGCTGGTGGGGGGTGGCGTCAGTGGACCAGTGGCTGTGGTGGCCAGGAGCGGTCCACTGCCTGGGAGGAGGAAGCACAGGGGGAGGAAGGAGAAAGGAAACCCAGCCCTGCGCCAGAAGCATTGAGGGCAGTTAGGGGCAGCCTGCTGCCTGGGAGGAGGAAGCATGGGGGGAGGGAGGAGAAAGGAATCCCAGCCCCAGTGCAATTCTTCTGTTCCCATCATGCTCAGAAAGAATCTGCATGCCCCAGCTGCAGGGCACCCTTGTCCCATGGACCCTCTACCAATGCTTGGGAGCCTCTCAAACCCTGTAGGCCCATGTGCAATCATCCCACCTTGTCCAGTGGAAGCGACACCCTTGATACATAGAATACTGTTCTCAGCATTTATTATTTGTATTTGTATTCAAAAACTTTTTTTTTAATTTACAGTAATGTGTGTTTGATTGTGTGTGAGTGTGAGTGTGTGTCTATCTAAGAATGATGACTAAAAGTGTTGTGATGTACATATTAAAATATATTTTTTTAAAAAATTAAGCCTATATTATCCTCCTCCATTGTCCACAATCCAACACAATGTTAAGTACCTAAAGTTTCTAAGTCAAAGTCAGACCCCGGTCTTACCTTCCTTTAATTCAAAAGT
Source organism: Hemicordylus capensis (assembly GCF_027244095.1). Lineage (NCBI taxonomy): Eukaryota > Metazoa > Chordata > Lepidosauria > Squamata > Cordylidae > Hemicordylus > Hemicordylus capensis. The sequence continues at coordinate 375,247,227 of NC_069658.1, read as the reverse complement.
GTGTGAACAAAAATGCGATTCCCCCCACCAGTTTCCCCCTCCATTTTGCTTACAAATTGCCTAGAAAGTCCCCACAGTAGTAGCCATTGTGAATGTGTGGCACTGATGGAGACTTTCCATGTGGGGCCATCCATGTATATTGGTTGTATTTTATTGTATTGCTTTTGAATGGTTTCTTTTATTTCTGTTGTAAGCTTGGTTTTCGTTTGTACACTGCCTTGGGTAGTTTCTGCAGAAAGGAGGCTAATAAATAATTTCTGAGAAAACTTAGGCAACTGACAAATTAAAGTGATTTTTGTACATTTCCAACCGAGTGCAAATATAACATTCTGAACTATGTTAAAAAAAAACGTCTTATCTGAGATGTGGTCTAGAGCTTCAGAGACTGTGTGAGATTTGTTTCTCTGAAATGCAGTTAGTTTGTCGAAATTGCAGGCAGCTTCATAAATCTGCTTACCAAATCAGTTTAATTATCCATGCCCTGTTTGCCTGTAGGTAGCAGGCAAACATTAGTATATAGCACAATGCCATGTAAAAATCTTCCTTTTCGATAGTCAATTAAAAAAGAAAGGCTCATTACATTTTGTGCTGTGGTCCCAAAGGTAGCTGGGAAAACATGCTAAATGACAAAGGGGCAATCAAGGGATACTGTCAAGCAGGGGTTCCAAACCTGTTGTACTCCAGGTGTTGCTGAACTACAACTACCATCATCCCCAGCCACAATCAGTTTTAGCTAGGGGTGATGGGAGTTGTAGTTCAGCAACATCTGGAGTACCACAGGTTGGGAACCTGTGCCATAAATCAGTGATCTTCATTGTAAAGCCTGGGGGCCAGTGGCAGCCCCATCAGCCCTATGTGATGAGAGAGGAGAGCTGGTCTTGTAGCAAGCATGACTTGTCCCCTTAACTAAGCAGGGTCTGCCCTAGTTGCATCTGAATGGGAGACTAGAAGTGTGAGCCCTGGAAGATATTCCCCTCAGGGGAAGAGCAGAAGTTTTCAAGTCCCCTCTCTGGCTTTTTCAAGATAAGAAGTGTACTTAAGCTGTAAAATGGCAGCAGAAGAAAGAGTTAAGCAGCCTTTCCCCATCTGCCTTTCTTCCACTCTAGACAGCTTTGGGTAAAAATAAAAATGGAGAAATGAATAATGGAATTATGTGAAATGTGTCATTTCAGCCTTAGGCCAGTGCATTTGCTACTTTATGCATTATAGAAAAGGAGCAGAATCTGTTTTCTTTTGGTCTGGCCCCACTCCACTCCAATAATGTTTGTAAGAAAAATCCATGCGAGGAGTAACCATGTCATTCAGCAGACCCACTTGATTCCTTTTTGCATACATTTTTGCGATGGTATGGGACTGGATGACATGGGGTAATAATTCCTGATTATCATGTGAATCAATTGAGCCTCTTGCTGCACTTCTGCAAGTGTCAAAGACCATCAAACACACTAGAATCAGACTAATGACACAGCAATTTATAAGGCTGAGAACGAAGTAGTACTAGAACAACTATGCAATCTAGTGACTTCCCTTTATAATACACCACATGGGTAGTAAGTGAAGATACAAATGGCCTATTGTCTCGGAATTTTCCCTGTTGTGTCCACTTTTCTCCACTTTTGCCTATCTTGTGCCTCTAGAATGAAAGGGGCTTCTCAGCCACCCTTGTTCTCCTTCTCCCAATGTATTGGCATCTCCCAGTCCATCCTCCCAGTCAAAGTCTCAATTGTCTGCTGCTGTGCTTCTCTCTTCCCCAGAACTACCTACTTCCTGTTTAAATATCTCTTAGCACTCCAACAAGGTTCTGTCCTTTTCTTCTTTTTCCTTCCTGGCTTCCAATGAGATTTCCTGTTCTCACATTTTCATGAATATGTCTTTTTTGTAGGGGTAACAGGTCATAGTCTTGCCAATATGTCTCTAAGCACCACCTGGACTTGTTGGTGCTAACCTGTGCCAGAATCATCTTCGCTAGCCTTGGGGCCACAATGGAATGCCATTTGTTTGCCTGTCCAGAGGGATGTGGGAACAGGTTCATTGTTGAATAAGTTCAGCATTGAACCCGTTCAGTTCGATGGTCCGATAGTGAACCAAACCCACCCACCCCTGCTTTGGTTTCACTATTGGACTGAAACTCCCTGGCCATTCAGGGGGGTTCCCAAGTTTTTTTGTTTTTGTTTTAAATTAAGTTTAAAAACTTGAATTTTACTTACTGCCACCCAGTTCAGGGATTTAAATTTGGCAGTGATGGTGGGGGGGTGTCTCTCCAGAAGTTCCTTTCCTCCACCCCCAGCCTCCATTTATGTACAAATCGCCCAGTTCAGGCAGTCTTCGGCCCATTCTGGGCCTGTCCTCCATTGTGGCAGCCATTTTAGAGGCCTCCACACATGCCCAATGAGCCTCTGCAGGGCCAGGTCATGACCCTCGCCATGCAGAGGCCCATTGAGCATGCACGGCAGCCTCCAAATGGCCACTGAAACAGAGGGCAAGACTGCATGAATCGGGTGATTTCTACATAAATGGAGGCTGGCAGGTGGGAGGGAACTTCTGGAGCCTTCCCACAGCCAAATCTAAGCCCTGGACTGGGTAGCAGTAAGTAAAATTTATTTTTAACACTTAAAATGTTTTAAAAACCTCATGAACCCCCCTCCCCCTGAACTGAGCTGGGGGGGGGGTTGTGCAGGGGTGCCACAACCAAACATGCCCAGTCCAGTTCAATTCCAGTCTAGACTCTAACCAACCCAGGAAACCTGGATTTGTGCACACCCCGACTGCCCAGTAGTCCCCATACCACGAGTACGCCCCTTTTTATGGGCATGCCTTTTAGGATTGATAACATTATCTCAAAAATAGATTTCAATAGCAAGTCGAGTACAACTTAAAAGAGATCCCCCTTTGCCAAGCTTATGGTGCTATTATAACTGTGGCTGTAGAAAGTGTTGCTGGCACTGTTCCAGCAAAGGAAAATTGATAGGTTCAGTTTGCCCTACATTCTCCCAGCTGCATCAGTATGAAATCCCTCAAAACATCTTGTTCTATTCTTCTTGTCACAATTCATGCAGAAGATATTTTGTACTAATTTGGTTTTAAGTTCATATGAGGTAGAGCTAGTTTTATGTGGTAAATGACTCATTGTCATGTGATTACTTTGCCCTGTCCTTTTCAAATAGGGGGCCTGTTTGCGTGAAAGAGAACCCACCTCCATGGAAAACCAAAAATGTACCACACTGGAGAAAAATGTAAGATCACCAGGGGAAGTCCAGTTGCTGTTGCCACCGGCTCGATTGGTGGCAACTCAAACTGGGCCTTTGCTGGAGTTGCCCCTGGACTTTGAAACATGTTCCCTAACGAAACTGAAGCCTCCCCTTCTCTAAACGTTTTAAAGAAAAATCTGAATACATATGTGTTTAATTAGGCTTTTAATTGATAGTTTTAAAGTTTTTAGAGTTTTTATCTATATTTTAAGTTGTTTTATTTGTTGCAATGTTTTAATTATTGATGTGTTTTAAATTGTAAACTTCCCAGTCCCAGAGGTTTGTATATGGGGTGGTATAGAAATCTGCCAAATAAATAAATACATGAATAGGAATGGAATTATGAAAAAAACAGTGTGCAGACTTGACTCTCCGTCCACAATGAATGTGCTAATTGGCCTCAAGATTAACATGGTGCGGGGTCGGGGGGACAAAAAAAGTTGAAGGTCTTTATTAATAACAACTTGTTTTCCCTGTTATTCCATACATATGAGGCTAGTTACCTTAAATTCTAGGATAATTTGTGGGTAGTTTGTTGGTAATTTGTTAGACAGACAGGCTGTGTGTTTTATACAGTATTTGGCTTGCTTATTATTATTATTATTATTATTATTATTATTATTATTATTATTAATTCGATTTCTATACCGCCCTTCCAAAAATGGCTCAGGGCGGTTTACAAAGAGAGATAACAAACAAATAAGATGGCTCCCTGTCCCCAAAGGGCTCACATTCTAAAAAGAAACACAAGATAGGCACCAGCAACAGTCACTGGAAGTACTGTGCTGGGGGTGGATAGGGCCAGTTACTCTCCCCCTGCTAAATAAAGAGAATCACCACGGTAAAAGGTGCCTCTTTGCCCAGTTGGCAGGGGTTATGTAAAGTAAGAGTCTGAAACCAAAACAATATGTAACCAGTGAAGAACCTCAGACTTAGACCTGAAGCATCTGGGCTAGGCCTCTGCTCAAGCTGAGTTCACACACACATTTTGGTGACCATATAAATATACATTTTGGTCAAGATATAAGGACTATGGTGAAGTTAAATCTAGAGCCATTAATTTCTCAATTGCAATTAGATTTGATTTACTGAGGGTCTTTACCACTGAGTCTCTGGGGAAGGGATAATACCTGGAAATCATATGTTATGCTGACATTAATACTGCATGTGTCCTTAGAGGTCTACCATTATAACTGAATTTTACAGAACTAGATAAATTTATAGATCTTTTCTTTGGCAGTGGGCAGGTCAGTGTCCTCAGTTAGTCTTGAACAGGATGCATTTACCAACTGAAAAAGGAGGATTTGATCTTCTTAACCTTAAATTATGTCATAATGCTTATTTGACTTTTTTTTTTCAAAATCATTTGAAAAAAAGTCTCATTTTTGGTGTGCATTACATGTTCAGGAGGAGGAAGCTGATAGTCAGCCTAGTTAGGATACTATTGAGATACAGTCATTGGGTCCACTGAAACTGGAGACTCTGCTAGGTTCAAAGTACTTGAGGAACAGTAATAGATTTGTGCCTACTATTATGGCTAAAAGAAGGGCATGGACAAACTTTCTGAAGCAAATCTATGATTTTTTAATTTATTTATCAAATTTGTACACTGCCCCAAACTTTCGACTCTGGGCAGTTAACAATAGCATAAAACAAGTTAAAAACATATACAAAAAACTTACAATTTAACAATTTAAAAATAAACCAGAGATTAAAACCTAAAAAATTTAGGAAGCTGACCTATTTACTCATAATGAACCCACACTTTGGGGCAATACTCATATTAAAATTGCAGCACTATTGGTCATATGGAAAACATGATCCTCAATACACTCAATCAATTAAAAATCTCTTCTGACTCTTTCAAGTCCTTTTCAGTTCTTCAGTCAGAGTTCAATTTGTCACCTTGGCAAGAGGGATGTGTGAACAGGTTCGACTTTCAATGTGTTTGACATCGAACCTGTTCAGTTTGAAGGTTTGGGATCGAACTGAACCATCCCCTGTTCAGTCCGACCCTGGGCCGAACACCCCCAACTTTTGGGGGGTTTGTGGACCTTTTAAAAAATAAAATAAAATAAAATAAAATAAAATAAAATAAAATAAAATAACCTTATCCCCTTCAGGGGTTGTTGGAGGCGGCGTGTATGTGTGTGTGTGTGTGTGTTTGTGGCGGTTCCTCCTCCACCTGTCGGCCTCCCTTGCAGCCCAAACTGGCTTGTTTGGCCAGTTCTTCAGAATTGACCTGTTCATGGGATTGTGAAATTGGCCTCTTCGTGGCCTGGGTCACACAGAGGCCAATTGCAGGCATGGTGGCCTCCAGAATGGCTGCTGCGTCAGGGGGGAAGGCCCGAATGGGTCGAAGAGCCTGCCGAACAGGCCGGTTTGGGCTGCAAGGGAGGCCGGCAGGTGGAGGGGGAACCTCTGCGTACCCCCCCACCTGCTGCCTCCAACAACTCCCCCGAAGGGGGGTAATGTATTTTAAAAACATTTTTAAAGGTCCACGACACACACACCCCTGCCAGATCGAACTGAACTGGGGGAGGGTTTGAAGGGGTAATGGACTGAACTGGCCCAGTCTGGTTTGAGTCCAATTCGGTACGCACCCCTACTTGGCAATGTTGCAGAGAAGTTACTTATCCTCCATAAGTAATTGTACAGGAAGCAACTTTAACTGAGAAACAAGAGTTTGATATTTATTACTAACTAAAACTTAGGCTAAGGAAACTGTTATCCTGTAAGAGAGAGGGAGAACCTTTCAGTTTGAATATAAGTCAGCAAGTGAAGAGCAAACACTGGCCAAATCTGGACATAACGCAAAACCAAAGCTACATAGGGCAGAGGTTGGAACCCCCTTACATCCAAATGTGTGCAACTGTGGTTTTGTGGTGAAAGCGACCTGCAGTTTTCCTCGCCAAACTCCAATTTGAACCTTCAGCGCAGTAAAGTTCACCACTGAGACTTGAGGTTTGACCACTGAAGAATTATGTCCGAATGCGGATGGTGCCATAACTGTGATTTTGAGAGGTTTTTCAAACTGCAATCATTGAGACAGTGGTGCAGACCCTCCCAGGTTCATGCCTGCTCCATGCCTGTGGCATATCTTGTTGGCTGCCTCTCCAAGCACCAGCTCTGCATCTCCTGTCTCTGATGCATCAATGCAGTTCCCTGGCAACAGGGATGCCACCATGTCCCACCCTAAGCTTGTCAGCTAGTCAAGTGGCAAAGTCACACAGGGACATTCCTCTTCCCCTTCTGTCCCTTGCTGCCCTCTCCTGGCAAGCAGGAGGGAAAAGGGAAGGGATGACAGAATGGGCACTAAGCGCTTTGCTCCTTGACAAAGTTCCTCATCAAAGACTCCAGAGAAAACTTAGCGGTCATCGGATAAGGGGACAAGCACATGTGTGGATTGCTAACTGGTTGAAAGACAGGAAACAGAGGGTAGGTATAAATGGAGAGTTTTCACAATGGAGGGAAGTAAGAAGTGGGGTCCCCCAGGGATCTGTACTGGGAACGGTGCTTTTTAATTTATTCATAAATGATCTAGAAGCAGGGGTAAGCAGCGATGTGGCCAGATTTGCAGATGATACCAAACTCTTCCGGGTAGTGAAATCCAAAACGGATTGTGAGCAGCTCCAAAAGGATCTCTCCAAACTGGGGGAGTGGGCAACAAAATGGCAAATGTGGTTCAATGTTAGCAAGTGTAAAGTGATGCACATTGGGACAAAAAAAACCCAACTTCAAGTATATGCTGATGGGATCCGAGCTGTCGGTGACTGACCAGGAGAGGGATCTTGGGGTTGTGGTGGACAGCTCATTGAAAGTGTCGACTCAATGTGCGGCAGCTGTGAAAAAGGCAAATTCCATGCTAGGGATCATTAGAAAGGGGATTGAAAATAAAACGGCTAACATTATAATGCCCTTATACAAAACTATGGTGCGACCACACTTGGAGTACTGCGTACAATTCTGGTCACCACATCTTAAAAAGGACATTGTTGAACTGGAGAAGGTACAGTAGAGGGCAACCAAGATGATCAGGGGCCTAGAGCACCTTTCTTATGAGGCAAGACTACAACACCTGGGGCTTTTTAGTTTAGAAAAAAGACGACTGCGGGGAGACATGATAGAGGTCTATAAAATCATGCATGGTGTGAAGAAAGTGGAGAGAGAGAGAGATTCTTTTCCCTCTCACACAACACTAGAACCAGGGGTCACTCCATGAAATTGATTGCCAGGAGGTCTAGGACCAACAAATGGAAGTACTTTTTCACACAACGCGTGATCCACTTGTGGAACTCTCTCCCACAGGATGTGGTGACAGCCAACAACCTGGATGGCTTTAAGAGGGGTTTGGATGACATCATGGATGAGAAGTCTATCAATGGCTACTAGTCGGAGGGCTGAGGGCCACCTCCAGCCTCAAAGGCAGGATGCCTCTGAGTACCAGTTGCAGGGGAGTAATGGCAGGAGAGAGGGCACGCCCTCAACTCCTGTCTGTGGCTTCCAGTGGCATCTGGTGGGCCACTGTGTGAAACAGGATGCTGGACTTGATGGGCCTTGGGCCTGATCCAGCAGGGCTGTTCTTATGTTCTTATGAATAAAGCGACAATGATGTATGTTCAAAAACACAAACAAAGTGGGCATACAAAACCTTCTAGGGTCTCAGTGAAAAAATGTTGTTAAACAGAAAGAGCCCCACCCCCCAGTTATATATTCTATACCTTTCTCTACATTAGTTTTGATCTAGAGTATAAATATATTAACAATCAGGATCCGCAATCTATATTCTCACTTTATAAAAGATAAGTACCATATGATCATCTGAATCTGAATAAAACCAGTATCATTCCAAACAGAATATGAATATATATATATGACAATTAACAAAATATACTCTCCATGGTAAAGATAAAAGCCATTACAAATATATGTAGAGAGATCTGTAAAATATATATACTGAAAAGTCCCAAAGGAAATGCTCCAACAGCAGTCCTGAGCTTCAAGGGTGTTAAACTTATGTATCTGAGGTATTGAATAGACTGTTCCACAAGCAGCTTGTACTCTTATGGTATAGTGCAGCACAAGGAGGTACTTTAACAATCTGATGTCCTAAGCCAAATATGTTTCTACCAATGCATAGTCTTAAACAGTGGCATTAGCTGTGATGAATCACGCTCCTTGTAATCCCATGTGGCTGTTCTACAGAATATAAACATACATACCAAAGCATGCTGCAACTTACTTGCAAATTTTGTCTAATACAATTCTTCCCTCAACTGGGAGATATACCTCCTCCAATTTCTATTGATATATTACCCCAATAATTTATAAAAACAATAGTAACTAGCTGACAAGATTAACCTCCCTAAATGCCTGCCTGGAGGTGGTAATGGGCTGGATGAGCGATAACAAACTGAGACTGAATCCAGATAATGCAGATGTACTCATTGTGTGGGGTCAAAATTCTGGAGATAAGTTTGATCTGCCTGTTCTGGATGGGGTCACACTTCCCTAGAAGGAACAGGTACACAGTCTGGGGGTGCTTCTGGATCCAAGCCTCCCCCTGGTGTCTCAGGCTGAGGCAGTGGCCAGAAATGCCTTCTATTAGCTTTGGCTGATACACTAGCTGCGTCTGTTTCTTGAGATAAAGTACCTCAGAACAGTGGTACATATGCTGGTACCCTCCAGACTGGATTACTGCAATGTGCTCTACGAGGAGCTGCCCTTGTGCACAGTCCAGAAACTACAATTGGTACAGAATGTGGCAGTCAGGTTGGTCTCTGGGTCATCTAAGAGAGACCATATTATTCCCATTTTAAAAGATCTACACTGCCTGCTGATATATTTCCGGGTAGAACACAAGGTGCTGGTTATAACTTATCAATCACTAAACAGCTTGGGCCCTGGGTATTTAAGATGTCTTCTTTATTATGAACCCCACCTCACTGAGATCATCAGGAGGGGTCCATCTGCAGTTGCCACCAGCTCATTTGGTGGCTCCTCAGGGACGGGCCTTCTCTGCTGCTGCCCCAAAGCTTTAGAACATGCTCCTTGCCGAAATAAGAGCTTCCCCATCTCTGACAACTTTAAAAAAGTCTTTAAAGATGCATCTATTCACCCAGGCTATTAACTAAATATTGTTTTAATAGTTCTAACATTGTTTAAAAAAATTTAAGGTTTGAATTGTAGTAGTGTATTAACTTTTACTGTATCATTAACTTTGTTTTAACTGGTGTTTTAATTTTGTTGTCATTTATTTTAACTAATGTTTTAACTTTTTCTGTTTGTTTGCTTTGTTGTACACTTCCCAGAGACATGAATTTTGGGCAGTATAAAAATATGTTAGATAGATAGATAGATAGACAGATAGATCATATATAGAGATAGTTAGAAATATCCCCTTCAGTGAATTCAAAATGCGACAGCCAGATTGGTCTCTGGGGCAACCCAGAAAGACTTTATTATGCCTATTTTGAAACAGTTGCACTGACAAAGTCCTGGTTATTACCTTTAAAGCCCTGAATGGCTTATGTCCAGGTTACCTTAGAGAGTGCCTTCTTCTGCAAGATCCTCATCGCACATTAAAGTCATCTAGGGAGGTCTGTTTCCAGCTACCACTGGTGTATCTGGTGGCAACTCAGAGGCGGGTAGCTGCTCCTGGGCTGTGGAATGCAGTTGCACTCTCTGCAGAAATCCGTAATTTGAATTCATTATTGGCCTTCAGGAGAGTCCTCAAAACCTATCTGTTTGGCCTGGCCTTGCAGGGTTTTCAAATTGTTGTAAATGTTTTCAATCTGTTGTAACCTGGGTTTCCAGGGGTTTTTTTCTAAACTGTTTTGAATGTTTTTGAATTGGGTTATATAGTCTCTGTTTTTAATTGTTAATTGATTTTGTTTTGTTTTAATGTAAACTGCCCTAAGCCGTTTTTGGAAGGGTGGTATAGAAATCAAATAAAACAAACAAACAGACAAACAAATAAATAAATAATCGAAATTGATAGTAATCATGTTCCCTTCTCTTTCATGAGTAACAGGAAAAGAGTGTCCCTCAAGATCCTCACCACCCACCCAAAGTTCTGCTTTTGTGGAACAATTTTGTTGTGAGGCTCTTAGGAGGCGGGCAGTGCCATCATTGTCAGAAGAAGCACTGGCATGACATGCCATTTAAAGGCATTTAAATGACTTTTCCCTGGCGACCATGGGCGGACCATTATGAAAAGGGACTATCGCGCTTGGCACACCTGCTTGAAGATTGTGGCCAATCACAGCCACTCTGGTGGTATGCTGATGCTTTCCCCTCAGTCTGGCAACGCAAGTGCTATGGAGCTTTCTGGGACCAGGAAGAGGGAGGGGCTCCCTTCTTCTGAAACTGGAAGTTTCCAGACTGCAGTTGGATGAACGCCTGTGCTGCAATTTATGGTTTAAAATTGAAATCATGGGTTTGTCAAACTCTGGTTTCATGTTATGTGTGAATATGGCCACTGTGACTCCATCCCCAAGCCAATACATAGTTACATTCAAATTAAAGATGCATGCCCAATCCAAATAACTGTGACATTGGCTGCATTCGCAAGTAGTACAGCCGTCCGCCTTCCATTGCCAAAGGAGGTTAAAGTGGCCTCAGAGGTTTGAGCCAGGGGAGCTTTAAGGCTTACAGGCAGGGCGTGTTCCATTCACCAGCCCTGCCCTAGTGCTGCTACCCCCAAGGCTCAGTCAGAATCCCAGGGCTCCTTCCACACCAAGCCCTCCTCCTGGACTGGCCACTCATCATTGGGCAGTCCTCCATTATATAGCTCCTGAGAGCTTGGGCAAGTATCACAATATCTTGCCTTGTGATCTCATAAGAGCCGCTCCCAATCCTGCGAAACTACACTGTCGGTTGATAGAGAGGCAACATCTCCCTGCTGGAGCCAGTGTCAAAGCTTCGTGGTGGGCGTATTGATGTCTACTTCTTTCCTCATCTGATAGGGTCCTCTGTGGGGCGGGGGTAGCCTTGACATGAAGCTTGCCGTGATTACCCATGGTGATCAGCTCCACCTCGGGGGTTCCCCTACAATGTTCTTCAAACCATGCACCAGCAATTTCCATATTCAGGCAGGGGAGCCCCTCCATCTTCCTGGTCCACCAAGGCTGCATCCCAGGAAGCTCCATAGCGCTTGCATCCCAGACTGTGGGCAAGACATCAGGACATCAGCAGGGTGGCAGCCATTGGCCACAATCTTCAAGGGGGCGTGCTGAGTGAAATCATGCCTTTTCGGGATGGACCACCTACCTTTGGCAGGGAAAAGGCATTTAAAATCCCTTTAAATGCCAATTAAGCCATCTGCTCTCATAAGAGCCCCGCAACAAAGCGCCACACACAAGCAAAATTTCTGGAAGTGCGGGGGCGGGATGCTGAGGGCACTATTTTTCTATTACTCTGAAAGGAAAGGGAACATGATTGAAGTATCAGGGTAACCCTGACCCCAACAGGGGAGGTTTGTTCCTAGGCGGATGGAACCCAATAATCAGCCCAGGAGAGAGGACTTAAGGACCAAAGGGTAAAAGGTTTTGCAGCATACTTTAGATTCTGTAGCAGACTCAAACAAAATGGCGAAGCTTATGTCAAGCATTTGATTTCACCCTTTATGGCCTATACATCATGATGACTTCCTAGGAGGGGATATGTATATGAGGGAGGGCAAAGGATCCTGGGGTCCAGCCCACTGTGACCAAGGATGTTCTTGCGATGGCTTGCCCTGGCAAAGCAGCCCATGGAGATGAAACCATGCTCCTGCCTTGTGGTGGCTTGCTTCTCAAGAATTAGCACCCTAATGAGAGGGCCAGTCTACAGGGGAGGACATTAGGTTCCACAACCTTTGGTCTTCCATCGGACTGCATACTAATGACTTGTGTGGGGCCCCCATTCTCTCTGGTTAATGAGAGATCATTTGCACAGCAGTCTGCTTCTCTCCAGGAAGGCCTTTGATGCACCCAAAAGAGATTTTGACACTCCATGTGTCCGGGCGTAGCTGGGTGGGAAGACTGGGAAAACACAAGGCCTGGGGACATATCTTAACTCTCATTCAAATTTCCTAGGTTTATACTGTCACTGAGGTGCATGCAGATCTGCTGCCATGGGGAACTGTGAGAGAGGGTAGACCCAGTTGTCTGGGAACCCAGGAGAATGGGGTTACTGTTTGGGGTAAAAATAAAGATGGACATGTTCAAAGATGAATGCTTTTTTGAATGCTTTTCTGTGGTAGTCACTAAGACAGGGAGAGGTGCTGCCAGGGTATACATCCCCACAGCTTGCTTGTGTTGAGCAACCAGGCTGGGCGGCATCTGACATCCAGCCCACATGTGTCTCCATCACCTTTCACTCTCATGAGAGAGCAGTTCTTGGGAGAAGGGGTATCATCACACACTATTAGCAATTCAGCCCCATCCCTGTGTACCCCTGGATGGTTCTTCTCATGAGTAGTGAATGGGTATCCCCATGACCTTCCACTCACATGAGAGAACAGTCCACTCAGGAGCTGCATCCATCGTTATAACAGAGGAAGAATCTTCCCTGTCACTGTTGGCAATCATGGTCCGGCTGCCTCGTCCTCTCATGAGTAAGCCTAGGGACCACAGATGTTTCCCCAAAGGGAAGGGTCTGGGCACCCCTTCCCCAACATCATTGTGCAAGAAAATAGTCCTCAGCCATTCAAGAATTTCTGGTTGGGGCTGACCTTTAATCCCGATCTCAGGTATCGCCTTACTGTCCTAGCAATCTAATGGGGTTGCCCTGTTTATGTAGCCGCCACCACTGCATGTGCTTATGAAAATACTTCTTTGTTGCTTCACTTTCGGAGAGCTAAGCACATAGTGCTCATCTTGCCATTCCTTCCCCTTTCTCTCCAGACTTCCAGGATTGGGGAACATGAAACAGAGTGGGGAAAGGCATGCCTCTGTGATACTTTCCTGATTGACAGGCTTGGAAGTTTGGGATGGGATGTGGTGGTGTCCCTGTTGCTAGGCAACTGTTTTATTTGATTGGAGATGGGGGGCAGGTCCAATTCTCAGAGAGCCAGCGCCAAAGGCATGGAGTGGGCACAATCCTGGACTGGTCTGGGCTGCCCTCTCTATGATTACAGTTCCAGAAACTGCCTGAAACTGCAGTTCTGGTGGTGCCAGCTTTCAGACATAATGCTGCCACCGCGAAATCTCAGGCTGGGGCAGCGAAACTCACTACAAACCTAAGGTTCACATTGAAGTTTGGCGAGGGAAACCGCAGGTCGCATTTGCAGTGAAACTGCGGTTGCACACATTCAGACATTAACAAATTCCCAGCTCTGCCCCGTTTAACTGCAGTTTTGCATTATGTGAAAATGTGTCCATTGTCTGTGGAACAAGCCCAGCAGGCGATAATTTAAGCTTAAACATAGCTTGAATGTGTAGTTTAGGCTGGGCACTTTGGTTGCCTCTGAAGTTCTTGATTTATTAAGATTTTTGAGGACTGTTCATAATACAGGAACAGCCAGTGCAGGTCTTCATGCATTTATTTTAAACAAATCTTTACCAACACTGGATAAGGACAGAGATACTGTACAGTATATGGAAGCTGAAGCTGAATGTAGAACTGTTACCACAAAACTGGGTAGTGGCATTGGGTTAGCAAGACATCATTAGATTTCTGCCTAAGACCAAATCAGCAAAGTTTTTAACTGAGAGCTTATTGGACTTCAGCTCTCTTCTTCTCATTAGGATTATTAAATTGTTATTATTGCTGGAGATGCAATGCACAAGGAACTGGATTACGTTACCTTTTGAGAATGTAGATTTGTGTGCTGATCCTGGAAGGACGTTTTGGAAAGGATAGGCATGGTGATGAATATTAACTGTGATTTACACTATAAATTATAATAATAGAGATAATTTCAAATGAATGGAAATTGTCCAAATATGATAAGGCATTGTATCTTTAAGCTTTGATACTGGCAAAGAGTCAGAAACTTTAAAAATAGAAAATAAAAGCATTTCCTGAGGCAGAGCAGTGGATAACTGACTTGCTGATCTTGTTGACAAATGAAAAATTATATATTTTATGAGCAGAAATGATGAAATATTCTGGGAAATTTGCAATAATTTATTAGAATTATATACACTTATGGTTGTCTCATGTGCAATTAGAGCTCTTATATCTCTTATCTCTCTCATTATTGTTTGGGAGACATTAATATTAGGGTTATTTGTGTATTGGATGTGGGCACACATTGGATCATTTGAGTTAAATACATGTAATAAGGTGGGAGAGTAAGGGCAAATCATTGTATAGCTATTACCATTATTGCTGTTCTTTTCTTGTACATTATATTATTTTGAAGGCTAAATTCTGGAAAAGTATAAATAATCACATCATAAGAAACAGCAACAACAAAGCACTGTGGCCACTCAGTGACTACATACCCAGTGGCAACTTACTGACATCAGGCATCCATTATATCACATTTTGTTCCATGTTGCCTCAAAAACAATATTTTTATATTCATCAGCAAAGTGAGATTGCATGAGAGCTTATTGGCCCACATTATCTGCAAGCCAGCATTGGCATTCCTGATCACCCAGCACTGCTGTGCACATGGAAGACAATCCCAATAGTCACACAGTAGCCCAGTTGCACGACTATTTAAAACAATGTGTGTATGGGGCTGTGCCTGGACTGGCTTCCACATGTGTACCAGAGCAGGCAGATCAGGAATGCTGGCATTGCCTTGTGCATCATGTGGGCCATTGACAGCCTATTATCAAGTGTTACCAAATTCTTTTTTGTGTGAATCCATCCTCAACTCACCAGATAGCCTGAGGCATATTCAGTCTTGGTCTCCATTCTGTCTCTGTAAAAAAAGACTATTATTGAGCTGTCTGACAGGATGTTGTGAATATGAACAAGAATGATAATACCCTGTGCACAAAAGTTGCTATAGAAATGGACAATATTTAATACAGAACTTCCAAATAGATTTAAGACAGTACTGAACAGCAAGCTAAGCTTAAATATTGCCTGGTTTTCTACTGAACAGCAAGACAGATAGCTGGTTGTGAAAATAAGGGCCCTTGAACTCTAAAGTAAGATAATTCTGTTTAAGGAGAGAACTCTGCCAAACAACTTTTTGTTCTTCCATACTAATGTATTGGTGATATACTGCTTTTGGGGGAAATGTTTGATCTGAACCAGCAAAGCAATGGATATGTTTAAAAGAGGCACTGACTCATAAGACAGAAAAGAGAATATGTCTATTCAGCTCCCTTGAAATTCACTAAAATTGAGCTGTAAACACCAGTCAATAAATAATATTCCCTCTACCATTTATTTCTATAAAGCTTTTCCAGGGTTTTGTAGAGCACTCTCATTATTTCAGAGGGGGTTATCTAGTCATCATGGTTTCTAATGGAGCTGTCTATGAATGTAATTGCCACATTCACCAGCCATTTTATGACTCTGATGTTCTACTTTTTCTTCTTCAAATAGTTCTAGCCAAAAAAGTGATGATGATTATGAAGATTACACAACCAACAAGACGTGGGTTTTAACTCCCAAAGTCCATGAAAGTGATGTTACCCTTATTTTGAATGGCCTGCTAGAGGGATATGACAACAAGCTAAGGCCGGATATAGGAGGTGAGGTTGTTTTCTTAATTTTTTAACAGTAACAAAGTTTATTTCACTTAATGGAAAGAAGTGCAATATATGCATAATAACTGACAATTGGGGATTTCTCTATTAAAAAAAGCTTTCTGAAAAAAGTACCTAAAGTTAAAGCGTTCAAGCAGGTATGATGCTGAAGAAAGTTGCAGCTCACAGGGATTATATAAAAATAGCATCCTAGTATATTTAAAAAAAACATATTGCTATTTTGTTTGTTTAACTACATCTGTGGGTGAAGTTAAAACTGAAGTCAGGGCTTCAGGGTTTTAAACTATTTTGATTGTTTAACTGTTGTTTTATGGTGTTTTATATTCTCTGTTTAAACTGTTAATTGATTTAATGGTTTTGTTTTAATAATAAACTGCCCTGAGCCATTTTGGAAGGGCAGTGTAAAAACTAAATAAATAAGTAATAAATAGATAAATAACAGCAAATGTTCAGAACTTAAGAGTCATACTATACTAGTGGCAAACAAAAAAACATGGTTCGGTAAAAATTCAAACCAATCTGATCCAAACTGCAGTGCACCAAACTGGTTTGATCAAACTGACCGTCCGGCCCGGTCCATTTAACTGAACCAGTTCGCTGGTTCAGGTGGCAATACTTGTAAAGGGGAATCCGGTGAGGATTCCCCTTTACAAGTAGAGGGGTGTGAGAGTGCCAGGGAGTGCCACACCCTGGGTCTGTGAAGGGGTGGCAGTGCAGGGTGGTGGTGGTGGTGAGAGAGATAGTTAAAGGCCTTCTTACCACCAAGCTTGCTGCCCATGCTGTTGCTTGCCCCACTGGCAAAGCCCATAACGAAAGTGCACACGCTCCTGCCTCTTTTACCAAGCTGCCTACTCACCTCTGGCTTGGTTCTGACCTCCGCACATTCATGAACACTATGCAAGTGGCATTCACAGATGCCACAACCATGCCACTACTGAGCAGGCAGCTTGGTTAAAGAGGCAGGAGCACACACACTTTCATTATGGACTACACCAGGGGGGTGAATGGAAGTGTGGGCAGGATGCTTGGTGGTAAGAGGGCCTTTCAACTAACTTTATCGCCACCCTCTGGGCCACCTGTTCAGCGTGGAACAAGTCCACCACAACCAGACCAGGTTCAGTTCGATCACAGACTGAACCTTTAAACCACCCTGGTTCAAGCCGAACTGTGCACACTCCCATACTATACATAGGAGAGAGAGAGAGAGAGAGAGAGAGAGAGAGAGAGGTATAGATATATAGTATATATTTATTGGTGGAACTCTTTGTATACACCCCTATACTCTGTTATAACATTCAGCTACACAGTGTTCAGAGTTATACTATACTACTCTGATATGATATTTCAGTTAGACAGAACTACTTCAATTATAATCATTTAAGTGGCTCGAAAATTAGTACTCTGACTTAACTGGATTGTGGGTCAAGCTGTTTCTTTGTGGAAAAACAACCTAGACCAGTAAATGTTTTACAGAATTTAACAGCATAGTTACAGAGGTATTAAAATGTAGCACTCTATGATAGCAGGGGTGTATCTAGGGTAGGGCAGGCAGGGCACGTGCCCTGGGCACCACTTGAAGGGGGGCGCCCTTTTTTTAAATTAAAAAAATGGCCGCCAAAAACAAAATGGACACTGCACATGCTCAAATGGCCTCTGTGAGGCCCTAGGCCATGCCAGGCCTCACAGAGGCCATTTGAGCAAGCGCAGCAGCCACTTTGTTTTCAGCAGCCATTATATATATATATATATATATATATGCATGCACATGCTCAAATGGTCCCTGCGAGGCCCTATCGGCCAGCAGGGGGAGGGGGGACTTTCAAGACCTCCCTCCACGGCCTTTAGGACCACCCCCAAAGGGGCTACAGATATTTTTTTAAAAAAATTAATATAATATACAGTAAGTCACTGTACACATATTCAGATTGGCACTATGTACAGAGAATCAGGGCTTGTGAATACTGAGCTGAAACTTATAAGCTAGGATTGTATTCATTTGCTCTTACTTTGCTTCTTGTAATAAGTGAGTTAAATGTGATGTCTTAATAATATGGCTATGAATGGTGAGTTTGTCTTTGAATCAGTGTGAAATCCTTAGTATCAAGGCCCACTGGGAGTTTCTTGCTCTTTCTCTCATTTTAACTGTCTTTCTGAAATACTAGAATATATTCCAAGCAGTGACACAGTTAACTCTGCATATCCTTTAATTATTTTCAGAGTATCTGGGAAAAGTCAAATTCTCCATTTATTTTTAAAACTTATATAATAGTGATGCTACAATGCACAGTAGAGAATTAGACAGGCACTTCTGTTTAGTTTTCCAAGTACACCTCCACATAGTATTTGGGTATTGCATGAGCCCCAGCATACTGAAATGTGTAGTTTTCCAGCATTTTTTGGTCTGGCTACATCCACTGCTAAATAGTTTTTGAAATATTAAAAGATTAACAAGCTTGACTTGTATTTTTGAGCTGATATTATGGTGAAGTTATCTGAAAGATGGGTGTCAGATGTTTGTACAGGGGGCGCAATTTCAGTGCTTGCCCTAGGCGCTATTTCCCCTATATACGCCTCTGAGCAGGAGAAGATGAGAATCTGGAAATATGACAAAAAGAAAGTTGATGAGCCTGAACTAGTGTACATGAAGTCAATTGCAATTTACCAGAGTTTTCAGAAAATCTGTACAATATTCTCAGGTATGGGTTTTGATAGTTACTACATCCTATGCTGGAGAGCTAGTGTGGTCATAACAAGCCAAGTTGTTTCACAGAAACCATCAGTATAGATACTAGTAGCAGCAGGCTAGACAGGGGCACAGCTATAATTGGGCAGAGAGGTTCAAAGAACCTAAGCCACCTAGCTCCTGCAAGTTGTCTGTCTTGCCAAGCCTCAAAGCTCATTCCCAGGCAGCTGCATTGTCACCTGTGTTTTTTCTTTGTTCTTTCTCTATGAAACTGGCTGGGAAATGAGCTCCGGATGGCCACCCAGGGCCCTTCTGGGTGTTGGTCACACACCCTGCGCATGAAATCACATTCAGGGGGCATGGGCTGGTATGAATGAGGGGCCACTGCAGAGAGAGGTGAAAATGAGCCTACTCTTCCCTAGCCACACACCTAAGGCTAGGCTATTATCAGAAGGTGTCAAAGATGAAGAATTAGTTGATCATTCTAACCCAAATGTGTCACTTACCTTTAGAGGGTGCAGAGTCCAAAGCTGGGACCATAAGAGCTAGATAAAGAAGCAGGTGATCTGTTCAGGGAACAAAGCAGGAATCACAGCCAAAGACAGAGGTTGCAGACTAGGTGGACAAAACAGGCTAGGATTGGGCTGAACAAGCAGTCTGGCCCAAAGAGCATGCAACAAGCCAAAGGTCAGAAACAAACCTAGAGACAGTCCAGGCAAACAGTCAGCCATCATAACCAGAACCAACTGGCCTTGATCTTGGAGCAAATCGTATGTTAGACAGGAAGTTTTTATTTCCTTCCTGTTGCAAGGGTTGCCAGTGATGGGTCTTACTGGGTGGGGCCAGCTGAGGATTGGAAGGCTCAAAAGCTGCTCTACCACATGGAATCTCAGCTTGAGCCCAGGTGGCTCATAGCAAAATGGCAAGCGACAGAAGAAGTTATCGAGTGGCCAGTGAGCAGATTTGGTAGCAATGAGGTAATCAACCCAAGGGGACTTGGAGCAGGCAGGAACATGAGAATGCAGAATGGAACTGATCCAGGGTTGGACAAGAGGAGAGCAATGATTGAGGCAAGAAAGTTGCAAGGCACAAGAAAATGATGTAAGTGAAAGACACTATGACAGTTCACAGGACCATAAACTGGGTAGGAGACATTGTGTGTCCCCCCCCCCACCCCCGCCCCTGTTTCAGGAGCTGAGCGCACTCCTTTTTGGCATTTGCATGCTTGTGAAAAGCAAGGTCAGAGATGGCAAGTCCTAGCTGGGTAGGAACATTTTTTTCCCAGCTGAGGATTGACAGACAATCAAGTTCCCCACCTCCAACCTTGCTTTTTACAAGCATTTGAGTGCAAAATGGGAATGTGCCCAATTCCTGAAACTTGGTAGGACTTGTCTCCTACCCAGCTTATGGTTACATGAACTGCCCTTTTATTTGTGAGCAATGCCACATTCAGATAATCAGTTGTATATATGCTGAACTTGTGCAGGGGGACAAGTCAGTTTGTCAAAATTCTGAAAATGGCTTCTGTGCATATACTGCTATATGGATGTTGACACTCTGTATGATAGGGAAGACAGATTGCACAGGAGTCCCAGTTGTGTGAGCTGTGAGCTGTCCTTCTCTAATGTAATTTCTTGAATGCATGATGAAGCAGGACCAAACTTTCCGGCCCAGCCCCCTGATGGTGATGTGGCCTCAGGCTATGCCTCTGGCAGTCAGGGTTTAAGGTGCAGAATGCAGGTAGGAACTTTCTCCAGAAATTCAAATCATTGCTGCTGGAAGGCATGACCACAGACGTTAGGACCAGAAAGTATTTTCCATCTCTATCCAATAAATTCCTAAGGTAGTATGTGAGAAGAGAGCTTATGTACATCTGTACATGCATTATCTGTTTTCTCACATAATAAAGTCATTCACATGACCCCTTGCTGTTTGGGAGGGGTGGGCAGGGAAAAGGCAGGATAGCACCTACCTTCTCCCCAGAGGATACAACAGTAATCCCAGCCATGTGGCCTGTGCACCCACATGACCGGATTGGTCATGTGCAGCCAGATTGGTCTCTGGGGCAACCCGGAGAGACCATATTACGCCTATTTTGAAACAATTGCACTGGCTGCCGATATGTTTCCAGGCAAAATACAAAGTGCTGGTTATTACCTTTAAAGCCCTGAACGGCTTAGGCCCGAGTTACCTTAGAGAGCTCCTTCTTCTGCATGATCCCCACCGCACATTAAGGTCATGTGAGGAGGTTCGTCTCCAGTTGCCACCAGCTCGTCTGGTGGCGACTTGGAGGCGGGCCTTCTCTATGGCTGCTCCGGGGCTGTGGAATGCGCTCCCTGCAAAAATCCGTAATTTGAATTCTTTATTAGCCTTCAGGAGAGCCCTTAAAACGTATTTGTTTGGCCTGGCTTTCCAGGGTTTTTAAATTCTAACCCGATTTTGGGGCTTTTAATTACTGTAACTGTTTAATTGTTGTTTTAAAATGTTTTTAAATTGTTAATTGTTGTTATATTGTTTTTAATTTGTTTTAGCTTTTCATTGTTTTAGTGGCTTGTTTTAATTGTAAACCGCCCTGAGCCATTTTGGAAGGACGATATATAAATCAAATAAATAAATAATGACCAGCGCTGCCGCAAGCTACATGGCTTGGATTGCATCCCGGCCTCCAGATATCCCACAATGCACCACACTATGAGCATGGTGCATTGAGGGATTCCCTTGGGAGTCAGGCACTCTAGGCATGCAACTCTGTGTCTGCTCGGGCTGCGTGCAGCCTGAGCATACACATGGCCCAGGTAAAAGGTCAGGTTAAATTCCCAAGCTACCTTCGGAGGCAGTGCCAGGATTTACCTCAATCCTCACGCTTTGCATGAGCAGCCCAACTCAAGCCTCAATGTCATAAATACCTTATGCATTTACTGGAGGGAGAGAGTCTACACAGAGTCTACTTTAGACTTTTAGCCAAATCCATAGAGGTTCGGGATGGTGCCGACAAATGCAGTCCCACTGCCTGCCCAAGCACATTCAATATATGTGCAACTGAAAGAATGAACAAGGCTACAGTGTATTAAATTTTAAGTAAATCCATCGATCCTTTGACATTTAATGCTTTTTTTTGTTTTGTTTGATAAGATGTTCTTGCACAAGAGCACCTTTTTGGTTTGAAAAATGGTGCTTTTGACAAACCAAAAAGGTGCTCTTGTGCAAGTATACTTTATAAAACCTAAAAAAAAAAAAAAAGCTTCAGGAAATGATAATCTCAACTACTGCTATTTGAGAGGAGAGGCTGTTCTGTGCTCTGGAACATGGATAAATGTAAAGGCAGGCAAATGGCAGAAGATTGCAGCAATTTTTCTAACAGTCATCCAAAAAGAATTATCCTAACTGCCAAAGGATGCCAATGTCATTTTGTATTTCTGGTGCCATTTTGTGTCCCGATATTCTGATAGTTTTTCTTATTTTTTACAATAGTGATTCTGATTATCCCCAGTATCATTCCACTGTCCATACTGGATCTATCAGACTACACAGGCCTATTATTTAGCATAAATATGGAAACCATATTTCAAAGCAATCAAGCTAACAATAATTTTAGTTTGTATATTGCAGTCATCCAAATAATACTGTTGTTGTGAGCTTCTGGAATTGTTATGTTAAATATTTTCAGTTGCCTCTTGTGGCTATGTCAGTAATTTGCATTCATTCCTATAATGTGAAATGTCTTGTGTGACTTATCGAGAGACTTAAAAATCACAGTGCAATGTCCTTTTTTAAAAATGAGCCTAGCTTTATCACACCCCTCTCCCCCTGCACAAACACTGGCCTGATTATATTCTCATACATAATGAAGTTGTTAAAATGTGGTGGGGGGGGGGGAAGGATCTGTCCCCTTTGTCTAAGCAGTAATCAAATTAAAATGCAAATTTGACTTGACTATATTTGCTTATAGAATAATATATAATTGCACATATTAAGTTCTGTATATGACTAACCTTCCTTTCTTCCTCCAGGGGAAGGGAACAAAAAAAAGATTAGACCCTTCCCTAGATGTACAGAACATATCTACCCCTCTGCATTTAGAACTACTGAACCTGTCAAATAGAAATGCTGGCTTTCTTAAAACATATGCTTCATATATGAGTTTCATTTATATTTGAGAATTTTTTTAAATCATTGGTGATATTAGCAGCTCTTATTGTTTTTGTTACAGTGCAACCAACAGTAATTCACACTGATATGTATGTCAATAGCATTGGTCCAGTGAATGCTATCAATATGGTATGTAACATTTGTTCATAATTTTGCCATGTTGTTTGTATTATGCCATTACTGACTGCTGATGTACATTTACTATAAAATTTATACTGTATCATTGGGTAAATATTTAAAAGGTTTTAGTATCAGTGCCATAATAGACAGAGGTAAAGACCTAGCTTTGTGAGAATCTGGAGGAATGGCTGTGCATAGCTAGAAAATGATTAAAGGTTGTTACATACACAAGCCTTCCCTTCACATGAGACATCAACAATGCATTCTGTCCTGTGCATTATACAAAACCAGGAAGCAACATTCACATCCTTAATTAGAGAATATGAATATGAATATGAATACGACAAATATTTATATGCCGCTTTCCAACAAAAGTTCCCCAAGTGGTTTACATGGATGCACATCCTGGATTACAGAAGAGAAGCATGGCTCTTTAACAAATCCATGCTGTATCCAAAGCCAACCTGGAATTGTACGTGGTATAATACTTGGAGCAAACATTAATGTTTAATTGCTATAATATTATAAGTCCTCAGATTTATGCTCAGCTTTTAGGAGCACAGGAAGCTGCCATATACTGTGTCAGACCATTGGTCCATCTAACTCAATATTGTCTACACAGACTGGTAGCAGCTCTCCAGGGTTTCAGGCAGGAGATTTTCCCAGACCCCCTGACTGGAGATGCTGGGGACTGAATCTGGGAACTTCTGCATCAATGCAGATGCTCTATCACTGAGATACAGCTCCGTCCACTCTCAATTTCTCATTTGCTACTGAAAATCTTTCACCAGTAATACATGTTTTTAGTAGATTATATATCTCTGTGCACATAAAATAGCTGTTAAATTTGATTTAAAGATAAGAATTATTGAGACACTGCCCAGGATGCTTGGTCCACAATCCAGTTATGCTAAACAATTTTTATTTATAGACCCGTGCTTATAGTTACTATATCAAAACATCAATGCTTAGGAAAGGGCGTGCCGACATGCAAATCAATAGTTTCAATAGGTATCACATTCTATTAGCCATACTCTTCAGGAATGTGTCAACATCATCCCAGGTGGAGACATCACTTAAAATCAGGAGCCCAGAACTACAGTATTGTGGATCAGGCTACTGATGTGACTTTTTCAGCATCCTCTATGAAATGGCCCTGAAAGTGTAGTCAAACAAGATTGCAAAGTGTTTGAAAGTGAGACCTAGCCAAGACTTTATAGATATTTTCTTTGATGTATTTTGTTAATACTGCAGGAATATACAATAGATATATTTTTTGCCCAAACGTGGTATGACAGACGGCTAAGATTCAACAGCACTATAAAAGTGCTGAGGCTGAACAGCAACATGGTTGGGAAGATCTGGATACCTGACACATTCTTCCGAAACTCCAAAAAGGCTGATGCTCACTGGATAACAACACCTAATCGGATGCTTCGGATCTGGAATGACGGCAGAGTACTATATACATTAAGGTACTTTGACCTCTCTTTCAGTTCTATCCAACATAATTTTTTTGCGCTTAATATGCATTTTTAAAAAGTATTTTACACAATTACTACATGATGTCTTACATATTTAAGTCAAAAATAAATAAGTATAAATCTATATAATTTGCTGCTTAGCAGGAAGTTGGTTTTATCTTAATTTTTTGTTCATAACTGGTAATTCCAATGCAAAGGACAGTGGCCTTTTTTGAGCCTTCTCAACAGAAAACTTTTAGGGTGGTTTTCCCTGCTGTACTAGCATTACTCCCCTCTTTCTTCTCCATGACAACATAGGAAACTGAGCTCTGCCAAACCACAGACATATCTGAGGCCCATATACAATTCAACAACTGCCTATATAGTTTTGGCTCATGGAAGCTGTTACATTGTCAGCCTCAAGATGGGGTATTATGGGGTTCTTTGCTGGGGGCTTGTGGCTGTTTAGAACAGTTTGTAACAATCAGCACAGCACTGTCAGTTGTTGGGCTATATAATTTCTCAACCTCAGGCAATCTCAGGATTGTGGAAGTGCTTCCGCATAGCATTACTGCAAAATGGTAAATTGTGGATGAGGCCTTTACACTAGCTTAAGACAAGTTTCAAACCAATGTGACTGTCATAGCTTCTTAACAGGGAACTGTTGCTTTGAAGGCAGCTGCTTAGAGGACCCGAGAATGCTTCAGAAGTTGACCACATTCATATCTGTCAACTGCCCCGATTTACCTGGGACAGCCACGAATTCCCACCACGTTTCATGGCTCATGGAGAATCCTGATTTCCACCACTTCCCTCCCCCTCCCCCACTCCCCCTCCCTTCAGAGAATCACCTGCATCTGAAATTCAGCTTTGAGAGAGGAGAAGAACCCTGGCCACAAGGTCTCTCTCTCAGAGTGCATTAATTTCCCTGCAAGAAAGCAGGGTCTGATTCGTTTAAGAGCACTTGCAAAAGGGGTCAGATTATCTGATGGAACACTGGCTTCTTTGATTTTCAGAATATTAATTTCTTCAGTTTATATAATATACCCTTGCAGAAAAGGGACAGATTATTTGACAGAGCACTGACTTTGCTTTTCTGAGATTTTCTGAGATCAGATGGTTGTTTTTGGCTAGTTGCCATCTACACTGGTAGATGTACAGAATGCCTTCCCGGTGAGTGGTTTTTTGGTGGGTTATTTGCACATTAATGCCTACCATGTGGTTGTGGGGAGTAAAAAAAAAAAAAAATTGTGTGCCATGCTTTGCATGGTGCATTGTCCCTATTTCTCATTCTGAAATGTTGGTAGGCTAGCTATGCAAGTTCAGTTCAGCTGGCGTAGCAGTTGCTCTTGTGGGCTAGGAGAAGTTATAGGAAGCAGAGCAGAGTCATGCAGAAACGTGGCATGTTTTTGGTTTGCCAAAATACTTCCAGAAATGGGTATGAAAGTTGGATGTCCCTTAACACTGTCTAGAAAGCAAGTACGAAAAAGCACGCGTGCACACACACACACACACACACACACGCGCTTAAGAGGCTAAGTTGGCATTTCACCTTATGGCCTAATAGGCATTGAAAGTTGGCTTGGAGGAAAAGGGGATTGTATGAAACTGTGTGGATTTTGTGCCTTCTCTGTAAGCATATACTTAGCACTTTCACAGCCTCTGAACATTTTATCTGATGATGGAAATAATATTAATTTTTGTTTCTTTTTAGATTGACAATAGATGCGGAGTGTCAGTTACAGCTACACAACTTTCCAATGGATGAACATTCCTGTCCACTGGCATTTTCGAGCTGTAAGTAGTGAATTCAAAACAAATTGTCTCTTTTGGAAAGAAAAAAGGGATAGTGTTTTAAAAATAAATTATTAATAAATGTGTTGTAGTCAACCAAATTAAGCAAGCCAGGGCATTACCAGAAATAATTCACTTGAGGGCATATACTTAACTAGAGTCATTAATAGCTTCACAGTTACATTTAAAATAGCTTATGATCTGCTCTAAAGTTGGCATTGCATATTGTATATTTTGACAATTGAATAGTACATAATGCGATCATATGGGCATTCCTAGCACCCTGGTGTGGTTGACAGGTCAGATTAGAAAAATGTAAGCGTGACTCATTCTTGCCTCTTACAAAATAAGAGAGTTAGAGTTTATTAATAGAACGTGATGCTCACTTCCCACGCATTCCCTATTGATGCACAATCCTTAACTTCAATGAAAATACCTCGGGTTGGAAACCATACAAAACCCAGTTTTGAAAATTGTGCCCTAAGAGATGTCTTTAGTTACCTTAATTATTTTATTATTTCAACATGCAGTGACAGACTGTAGTATGGTTAACAAAAATGCTCAGGCAGAAATACAAGGCTTGGGCACACACTTTAGTCCTGTTCAGGAGCTTTTTTTTTTTTTTTAAAGAAGCCAAACATGCATTGAGTGTCTTAAGTGGGTCCAGAAGTTCCAGCCCCAGAGCACTACACCCCCTCCCACCCATGCTGCTCACAGTTATGGCGGTGTTCATCTGAAGAGGTGAACATCATAAGTGTGATCAAGCTCATTGCCGTGATCAGCAGGCCTGGTTGCCCCATCCTTCTGATCATGGAAATGGGCTCAATCAGGCTTATAGCATTTGCCTCTTTAGATGAACACCACCATAACTGTGAGCAGCATGGGTGGAAGATGAATAATGAGCTAGGAATGGGACTTGTGGAGCCGCTTTGGACACTCTACTTATGTTCAGTGACCTTTTTCTCCAAATGCCTGAACAGATTCCAAGAAGATTCTCAGTTTCCAAGAAGAATTTGGTGCATGTGCCTCTAATTGCAGCTACTTTTAAGCAATAACGATGTGTCACTTGGTAAATGAGAAAGTAACATGTTATTTGTACATAGATTCTTGTGCAAAAGGGAAAGGAATTACCTATTGATTCCAAATTTCTTTCTTTCTTTTTGTTTATTGGATTTGTGTCCCAATCTTCTCCTAAACTCGGGGTGGTATGCACAGGGTGATCCCAGTTTATCCTCAAAACCCACAGGGCAGTGTAGGCAGGGACAGTTACTGGCTCAAGGTTACTCAGTGAGTTTCATGGCTGACTGGAAAATGGAAGCTAAATCTCCCCATTCCAAATCCAATACTCCAAGTACTGCACTGGCTGTCCTCCAGAACTAATACATGCATAAGATTACAATGTAAGTGCATGAGTCAGTTGCATATTTTGTTGTGCTTTTAGTTCAGGATTGATCTGGCATATCATTATGGAGCAGCCAATGCTGGTAAGCTGAGAAACAAGGAATACATTTAAAGCACTTATTGGTGTAAGGCATTCCACACATGACCTATCCTATTTATGTGGATTTTAAAATAATGGAGAGAGTTATTACAGAGTCAATTCAGCAGAGTTTAAGGGATGAAAATAAACAGGTTGTTTGGCATCCGTTGAAACTGTTGTAAATCATTACAACAATTCACTGCAAAAGACATGACATGGGCATGCCTTTTTGTGGGGGCTTAGAACTTTCAGAAGACATCATTCAATATGGATTTCATCACAGGATTACTGCAATAATCACCATGTGAGGGAGGGGGGAAACATGTGAATCCATCTATAGTGAGAGTCAGTCATTGAAGCTATTCTCACGACCAGCAAAAACAGGGCTTGAGGTCTGAAGGCGGGGTTAGCACTACTGTGTGGAACCTCGGCAAACTCCCAAACAGGGCTCTGTCAAAAGAGGGTCACCCAGTTCCCAGCCCCTCCTCTAAAACCAGGTTCAGCAAGCAGGGAAGGTTGCCTACCCCTTCCCAGTGCCCGTGTCGAGCCATGGAATGCTGTGGGACGCTGCTTGAGGCTCCCTCCCCAGGGATACCATAGAGCCTGGATAACAGAGTGGGCTGCAAAGCACAGCAGAAGTTTGTTTTTGGAAAGCCTGTCCAGCAAACAGCACTGAGCTTCCTTAAAGTGGCAGGCACCTTGCAAATGAGCCCAAGGGAAAATATGAACATAGGAAGCTGCCTTCCACTGAGTCAGACCAGTAGTCCATCCAGCTTAGTACTGTCTTAGTCCTGTCGACACAGGCTGGCAGTGGCTTCCCGAGGCTCTCAGTCAGGATTCCCGCTCAGCCCGACCTGGAGATGCCAGGCAGGGAGCTCAAATCCTTCTTTCTATAGCAGCCCTATCCCCTAAGGGGAATAATTGCACAGACACATGTCATACTATTCATTCATTTTACATTTTACTAGCTGACCCCACACAGACAGAGCATCTGTGTGGTCTTGCACTGAGCATGTGGCATTCCACCCTCACAATGCTCTCGCTCGCTCTCGCCACCCCTGCTCTTCCCCCGCAAGTCTCTCGGCACTCCCGCAATGCTCTCGCTCTCTCTCACCGCCCCCGCTCACCCCATGCAAGTCTTTCACCACTCCCGCGGTGCTCTCGCTCGCTCTCGCCACCCCCGCTCGCCCCCACAAGTCTCTCGCCACTCCCACAATTCTCTTCCTCGCTCTCGCCACCCCTGCTCGCCTCCCCCGCAAGTCTCGTGCTCGTGCTCTCTGTCCTCCATCTTTCTATCTCTGTCTCGCAGTCCTTGCTTCCCCCTGCCACTGCCAGGGACTGTCGCCTGCTCGCCTGACAGCCTCTGAGCTCCCTGCCGCTTCACAGCGCCACCGATCCAGCTGTCAAACTGCTTTCCAGCCGCCCCGCAGGGCGCATGGCCCGTCTAGAAGAATTAATAATATAGAATATCCCACTCTTCCTCCAATGAGCCCAGAGTAGTGCATTACATACTCAAGTTCCTCCTCACAACAACCCTGTGGAGTAGGTCAGGCTGAGAGTGAAGTGACTGGCCCAGAGTCACCCAGCAAGTATCATGGCTGAATGGGGATTTTTGTGCTCCTTCCTGTCCCCTGCAAGTCACTGGAGAAGAGCAGGAGTGTCCCTGCCCTTGCCTGCAGCGTGGTGTAGTGGTTAAAGTGCTGGACTAGGACCGGGGAGACCCGAGTTCAAATCCCCATTCAGCCATGAGACTTGCTGGGTGACTCTAGGCCAGTCACTTCTCTTTCAGCCTAGCCTACTTCACAGAGTTGTTGTGAGGAGGAACTTGAGTATGTAGTACACCGCTCTGGGCTCCACCGGTTCCTCCTTCCATCTGCTGGTGGAGTGGCAGCGACCACTGGAATGACTGTCCGTGCAAGGGTCACTGGTTCGGCCTCATGGAGGCAATGGCAGTGGGGGGAGGCTTACGGTGGCAGCAGGGGGCTCACAGCAGCAGTGGAGGGCCTCACAGCGGGGGCAGTCCAGGTGCCCAATTTGCCTCAGTGTGACACTGCACCCACTCGCCCACCCTTGCACCATCATCAAGATGCAGAGGGTAGCAGTGCCAATGAGGGTGTGCAGTTGTGGGCGACACTTTGCCACTCACTCTGCCACCCTGCTGGCACTGCAAGAGTGGCAAGTGGCAGCATCAGGGCAGGTAAGTGATGGGGACACCCTTCCCCACATGCCCACCCTCCTACGCCCAGCAAGGCTAGCAAGGGGTGGCAGTGGCGGATTGATGGGAAGGCAGAGTCGCCACTTGGCTACGGCGGCAGTGGGGGGGTGGGGTTCTCCCTTTTTCCTTCTACACACACTATACAGGGGTGGGGGTGCCACAGAGGCCACAGCCACAGCTGCAGGGAGGGTGAGCGGGCGAGGGGAAGGTTCCCCCTTCTGCCTTCCCAAACCATGCTGCGGTGTACGGAGTGTTATGGGGGGCTACTTATGGGGGGCATCTTGCAATTGCTCTCATCGGCATCTGGCAATTGCTCCAGGGAGCATCTGCTGTGTCCCTCCTGGATCTGAGGAGTGCATTGGGTGTGTGTATGATTCTTCCTTTGGGGCTGGTTGGCAGGTGCAGCTGCTCTAGTCTTCTCTCTCGTTTTGGGCATCAGGACGGAGTTCAGTTCCTTTGACAGTGCTGCAATTGCCAGGAAAGGGTTAACTGAGGCTACCCATCAGGGAGCAGCAAAGAGGGACTGCAGCTTGGAGCCCTCTGAGTGGTCTCCTTGGGTCACATGCTTGCTCTGTCCACTCACGACTGCTGTTGCCATGGGCGGGGCTGGAGGATCAACAATGCTAGCAATGGCTGGAGAGAACCTGAAAAAGTTAATCATCTGTCACTCACACTCCCTGCCCGGTTTGCAGCATGTGCCTGTCTGCTATGAGGTAAAAATAGAGTTCTATCTGCTTTCAGGAGGTAACCCTGTTTTCTGCTCATCTGGATAGCTTCATGATATTCTTCTTTCCTCCTCCTCCTCCTCCTCATTCTCTTAATCTGTATTTTCTTGGGATCTCTGCAGCCAGAAGACTATTTTTATCATTTGAACTGTAGTATTAATATCAGGCCTTATCTACAAATATATCAGAATGAGGAGACAGAATTTGAGGTGGTAGAATGGACTGTATCACTTCAGGCTGAGGTGAGGTATTATATTTGTAATGTCCCCTAGAGTTAAAATAAAATAAAATAAAATAAATCCATTTGAAGCTGAAAGCTATCATGGAAATAGTGGGCTGGAATGTTTTACTCTGGTGTACTTATATACAATGTTATGTAGAGGGACATGCAAAAATGGGATCCCCTGCTTGCATAACACACAAACCAAATGAAATTAAGATACCTGCTGACATTTTGGTTTTGAAGTTATGGATAGAGCTACAGCCTCTGCTCTAATTACCCAAAGAAGAAGCTTACCCACAGGAGAGGAAATCCAGATGCCTGCATATATGGGGGGGGGGAAGTAGTGCTCTTTGGTCAGGGCCCACCCATCAATGAGGCCCACTGAAGCATCTCAAGTGGCAGAATGGTTGAGGACGTGGTAGTTAGTGCTTCACTGCTGCCACCTCATTGGGCCTTGCCCTGCCCAGCCTGGTGGTGGTGGTGGAAGTCACCAGCATTCAGATTTGTCTTCCTCCAGCTGTGGTCCAGTGTTTCCACTCTCTGTGTCTTTTGAACATATGAGTCCACAGTTCCTGATGTTCTATTCCCTGCCCCCTGCCTTTTTAAAAGGCAGGGAGAGTATGGGACTAGATGAGTGGTGAGACCAGAAGGAGAACATGCCTAAGTAACAGCAGCAGCTGCCACCAACATCAGGGATGGAGATGAAGGGGAACTGGGCTTGGGAGAGGGCGAATGGGGTTTGGAAATGGG
This sequence comes from Hemicordylus capensis, assembly GCF_027244095.1. NCBI lineage: Eukaryota > Metazoa > Chordata > Lepidosauria > Squamata > Cordylidae > Hemicordylus > Hemicordylus capensis. The sequence goes on along the minus strand of NC_069658.1, from coordinate 375,215,718 downwards.
AATTGGCTCTTCAGGTGATCTACATGCTGAGGAACTTTAAATGGGACAGGGGCTCTGAGAAGAGAGGGCTATGAATTTTGAAAGGAGACTGGAGACTGGGGAGGAAGATCAGGGCTGTAGCAGGAATTGATTCTCTGTGCACACTGTGTACCAAGCAGGGTATGGCAGTTCACCAGTGAGGGTTGAGCCTGACCTGTCTTTGGCAGTCATAACAATGGTGATTCTTTCTAATACTGTGTTTATATGTGTGCATATGCATACTATGTATACTTACAGTAATTACTATTTGGCAGTGAACAACTAAGACTATTTCACCTGAGAATTGTTTCCTTTTATACTGTCGCAATGCTATGCAGATGTTATCAAAGCATGTATCACCATGAGAGTGCAATGGGAAGCCCCAGCCTCCCCATTTGTTGGCTCCACCCCACCCTGGCACAGTATTCAAGTACAGTGTTTGTCTGAGGAGACAAATGCTGCACTCGGAAGAGATGTGGAACACTGGCATTCTTTATGGGAAGAATCTCTCCCCAAATAGAGCATTTGTCTCCTCAGTCAAATACTACACTCAGGCACTGTGGGAGGGTAGAGTTTCAGTGCCTGTCTATGGAGGGGAAAGGGGAGAGGTTTGCCAGTGCACTCTTATGAAGGCTGTATGAGGCTGCCCACGAATTGAAATGTACCCGAATAGGGCTTATGTCAGGGTATAATCAATTTTAAGTATAAAATATGGTTTTACACATGATATAGAGTTGCTTTGTGTGTTTCGCAGTTGTGTTTGGGAAGCATTTCTGTTTTTCTCATCCCTAACTGTAGCCTGAAGTGATGCAGTCCACTGTACCACATCCAGATCCTGTCATCTCATTGTGCTGCATATATACAGTACTGTAGACCTGGCCTAAGCAGGAGTTTCTTATGTGGCTATAGGAGACATCACATAATTGAAAATGTTGATGGCAGGCAGTATTTATCTTTATGATCTTTATTGTTTTGAAGATGGCTACCCAAAGGAAGAAATTATCTATATGTGGAAGCGCAGCTCAGTGGAAGTGGGAGACACTAGGTCCTGGAGGCTCTATCAGTTTTCATTTATGGGCCTTAGAAATACAACTGAAGTGGTGCCAACAACTTCTGGTAGGTGCAGCTACTTTTATTAATCATCTGTTGATTGAATGAATGAATGATTGATTGATTAAGTGCCTTCAATTCGGTGTCGGCTCTTAGCGACCACATAGATAGATTTTCTCCAGGATGATCTGTCTTCAACTTGGCCTTTAAGGTCTCTCAGTAGTGCATTCATTGCTGTTGTAATCAAGTCCATCCACCTTGTTGCTGGTCATCCTCATCTTCTTTTTCCTTCAACATTTCCCAGCATTATGGACTTCTCAAGGAAGCTGGGTTTTCGTATGTGTCTGAAGTATGATAGTTTGAGCCTGGTCATTTGCCTCGAGTGAAAATTCTGGATTGATTTGTTCTATGACCCATTTGTTTGTTTTCCTGGCTGTCCATGGTATCCTCAAAAGTCTTCTCCAGCACCAAAGTTCAAAAGCATCAATACTGTCTATGAAAGGCTCCTAAAAAAATGCTGAAGAGTGAAAACAGTCAATATGGTGTTTGCTGTGTGCTGAAATGCAACATTATCAGCCTACTGGGATGTATCTGTTCCTAGGCCGTATCACTGCATATGTGAGATTCAGGGATGTAGATATAATTGAGCAGTTAAGTTCAAAGAACCCAGGCCCCCAGCTCCAGAGGGCCCCCCAGTTCCACCTCTCCCTATTTTCTTCATTATCTCCCTCACTCCGTGGGGCCATCAGGGAAAGGGGTGAACATGGGACCCCTCTCCCCTAGCTCCGCCCCTAGTGAGATTAACAGATTAGATGCTCTCTTATATATAAAGATCCTGGCACATTCAACAATAGCATGCCAGAGAGAAGATTCTAGCTTGCTAGAATTCTAGATCAAACTAAGGGTATTTTATGTGTCTGCTATAGTCCCTTGAATAGAGCATGGGTGAGGATGGATGAGGACGAAGACAACTAAAACGAGGACTAAAATGGGGGCAGATTCTTAGTTATGCTTGCTTTGTCATCAGATATTGATTTATTTCAAGCTGCAATATAAAAGAATTTTAGGAAGAGGTTTTGTGACTCAGTATCACAATTTCATTTCTAATATGCTTCTGGATCTGCAGTGTTCCATTTTGTCTTTGTCTCAGGGTCAGCAGTAAATGGAACAATCTAGTTCTAAATTGGTGGTTGCTACTCTGTACTGGCTGAGCTGTATGTCTTATGGATACAACCTTTCCTTCTGCCTATTTGTATCATCCTTGGTGTACACATGTAATGGAATCTGTAATGCATAAATATTGGTGACTCAGTGTGTCAGGGTTACTTCAACGTTTAACTTTGCAAGAAACACAAATTACATTATAAAAATAATTGCTTGACTGAAGATGAGTGACTAAATATAGGGAAGTATGTTGCATAATTATATACCTGTAGGTGTCATAGGGCTCTTGCCTTTAAATTCATGTTTTAAAATAGAATCACAGAGGTAAGGAGATCGTGCCCTTACACTTCTGACACTGCAGTATGTTGTATTAAAAAGCACAAGTGCAGAGAAAGGTTGCCGTCTAATGCGACTGCCATTATTTGAAGGAGGGAAAAAAGTAATGAGGTAAATGAGTCAACACAGCAATGATGTTTGTTCACACATGACTGCTTGAAGGAGCAAAAGCCTATTCCCTGCACTTTGGTCCAGAACAGCATTAGCTAAATCATCAGGGTGGTGGGGGACTGGGAGAGGCATGCCCAGAAAGCCTTTTGCACCTGGAAGAGGCAGCAAACCAAAAATCCTCTCACACTGAACTGATGAAGCTGCCTCACATTGAGTCATTTTGTTGGTCATAGGAACATAGAACATAGGAAGCTATGGCATACTGAGTCAGACTATTGGTCTAATGTAGCTCAGTATTGTCTTCACAGACTGGCAGTGACTTCTCCAAGGTTGCAGGCAGGAATGTCTCTTAGCCCCATCTTGGAGAAGCCAGGGAGGGAACTTGGAACCTTCTTCTCTTCCCAGAGCAGCTCCATCCCCTGAAGGGAATATCTTACAGTGCTCATACTTCTGGTCTCTCATTCATATGCAACCAGGGCAGACCTTGCTTAGCTAAAGGGACAAGTCATGCTTGCTACCACAAGACCAGCTCTCCTCTCCTGGTCCACCAGAGTTGATATTGTCTCTGCTGACTGTCAGCAGCTCTCCAGGTTTTCAGGCAAGAGTCTTTGTCAGTCCTACCTGAACAGATCAGGGACTGAACCTGGGACCTTTTGTTGCAAAGAGCTGAACACAGACTCAACCCCTGGTATCTCCAGGTAGGGCTGGGAAAGAAACCTGCCTTTGGAGAGCTGCCACCAGTCGGTGTAAATGATATTTTAGCATTTCTGGGTTAGTTAAGGAAATGTTTCCTCTTTCACCTCCTTTATAGAGGAAAGAGTCATAAATTGGGAATGTACATTTGGAAATAAGCAAATCTATAAAGTAATGTTTTGTTTATAAAGAGTGATTTTTCCCCTGCTCCTGTTCCCAATAGAGTAATGCAAAATCTCATACTGACATCAGATAAGAGCCATATTCCATCTCAGATACAATTTATGCTTATTGTATTTACTGGATTCCTTCACCTCCCTTCCCTCCTTTTGCTAACAGAATTGTGGTGTTTTGAGTCATCAACATCTTTCTCTTCATCATCAACATCATTATTATTGCAAGAAAGTATCAGTAAATGTTAAAAATGCTATAAGCATCAATTCCTCTGTTTCAGGGCTTTCTGTATATTTTTTGGGTGAATTAATTTTATGGGTTTCTGTGTAACATTACAAGAGTGCTCACTGAAGGAAATGATCTATTTGCATTAGGCTTTCACGGCCTTCCTTAGGGACCATTAATCTCATTTCAAAAACCACAGTAGTGGTCTAACCGTGCTGATGTAATTGAAAGATCATATTTGTTGTTAATGCACTGATACACGTGTCCACTTACTTAAACAAATAAAGTGATCAATATTAATTGTGCACTTGTACACAGTAAAAGCTCTCTTCAGCCAAGTTTTTAAATCAGTGACAAGAAATGCTTCCCAAAGATGATCTAGCCCTTTAGAATTTAGCCTCTTGGGGATACACGGCAAATCTCTGAAGAACAGTGCAGTCTCTCTCTCTGTGCACTGTTTTTCTGTCCGTTTGAAAACAGAGCCTATCCTAGATACAAAAGGCCCTGCATATAAATGGGAAAAGAAGCTGGTTGCATCACCAATAGCCATGGTGACATTTTTGAATTCTTTCCTCAACTCAAGTGCTTTCTCTGGTCAAAGAGCACACATGAGAGGCATATGTTTTATGACTGTATTGGAACTTCAGGCTTTAAGTTACAAGTTGCTGTAATCAGAGGCCACATTTGCACATAATGTGAAACCGGATGTTGCCAAACCCATGGTTAATTTTTGTAACCGTGAATAGCATTGCAGATGTTCACCCAACTGCAGCCTGGCAACCTGGAAAGAGGAGCCCCTCCCTCTTCCTGGTCTTCCGAGTCCACATCACAGAAATCTCTGTAGTGCTCACGTCACCAGGATGTGGGCAAGGTGTCAGAACATCTGCAGGATGGCACCCATTGGCCATAATCTTCAAGGGGGCATTCTGAGTGCAGTCCTGCCTTTTTTGGAATGGACCACCCACCCTCAGCAGGGGAAGGGCATTTAGATCCCTTTCTCCCGAGTGCAGTTGCACCACTGCCCTTGTAAGAGCCCCACAGCAAAACAGTCTCACAGAAGTACAATTGCTGGCAACAAGGGGATGCAGCGGGGCACTATTTTTCTGTTACTCCAGGAAGGGATCATGAGGACTTCCTAGGAGGGAATATGCATATGGGGGAGGGTAAAGGATCCTACATTCTGATCCATTGTAGCCAAGGATGCTCTTGCGACTAATGATCCTGGAAAAGCCATCCAGGGACACCAAACCACAATCCTGCCCCTGTGTCAATTTACCATTGGGGGATTAGCCCTCTCATGAGAGGGCCAATCCACTGGGCAGAACCGGAGGTTCCAAGACCTTTGGTCCTCTGTTGGACTGAGCTTGTTTGTTTATTCGAATTCTATACCGCCCTTCCAAAAATGGCTCAGGGTGGTTTACATTGAGAAATAAGAAATAAATAAGATGGATCCCAGTCCGCAAAGGGCTCACAATCTAAAAAGAAATATGAGACCCCAGCAACAGTCACTGGAGGTACTGTGCTGGGGGTGAATAGGGCCAGTTACTCTCCCCCTGCTAAATAAAGAGAATCACCACGTTAAAAGGTGCCTCTTTGCCAGGTTAGCAGGGATTAAATCATTGAAATCAAAGGGGCTTGTGTGAGGGACCCATTCTCTCTGGTTAATAATAGAACTGTTACATCATGACCCCCTCCTCTCCAGGTGACCCTTTCATTCCCCCAAAGGAGCAGTTGCTGCTCCATGTATCCAGGCAGTACCGAGTGGGCAAACTAAGGAAACACCAGGGCCACGGATTGATATTTACTCTCATTCTAATTTATCAGGTTTTGACCAGTGGTGCAGAGTATGTAGATTGATTGCCACCGGGAATTGTAGGAGAGGGAAGTCCCAACTATCAGCGATCCCAGGAGAGGAGGTTCGCTATGCTGGTGGTGGTGGTGGGGAGAAGAGAACATGGATATGTTCAAAAGGATGAACAGACTGGCAGAAAGCCTGCTTGTACTGGTTCTTTGCAGCAGTCAACAAGACAGGGAGAGGTGTTGCTAGGGTACACATCCCCACAGCTTGCTTGTGTTGAGCAACCAGGCTGGGTGGCATCTGCCATCCAGCCCACATGAGTGCCTCCATTGCCTTTCACTCACATGAGAAAGCGGTCCTTGGGAGAAGGGGTATCATCACACACTATTAGCAATTCAGCCCCCATCCCTGTGTGCCACTGGATGGTTCTTCTCATGAGTAGTGAATGGGTCTCTCCATGGCCTTCCACTCTCATGAGAGAATGGTCCACTCCAGAGCAGCATCTATCCTCATCACATACTGTAGGAGCTCCTGCTGGATGGTTCTTCTCATAAGTAATGGCACAGAGTGAGTGCTTGCTGGGCCCCCCTTCCCCAACTTCATTGTACAATAAATAGAGCAGATCCATGAGAGAATTCCTGAATGGTCCACCCTTGTAAATCCAACCCCGCTGCCCTGCCACATTACCTTTGCAGCAATCTCATTGGGTTGCCTGGTTTATGGTGCCACAGCGATTGCATGTGCTCGTGAACATATTTCATGTTTTTGGTGAACAAAATTTTTTGTGCCCATCTTGCCATTCCATCCCATTTTTCTTTTGAGAGCCGGGGGGTGGGTGGGGGTAAGCGGGAAGACACTTACAGGAGACAGTGGGAAGTGGGCATCCCCCAATGTGACTTCTCCGTTTGACAGGCTTAGAAGCTTGGGATGGGATGAGGCAGCATCCTTTTTGCCGGGCAACAGGTTGAGTGGTACAGAGACAGGGGCAGGGCAAGTGCTAGAACAGGCAGCTGTCAAGAAGCATGGCAGTCATATAATGGTCACATCTCTGGGTGTGTCTGGGCCACCCTCTCTATGATTTCAATTCCAAAATCATCATGGAGCTGTGGTTATGCTGGCATTATGCTGGCAGATGCGTTTGGACGTAATTCTGCCACATTCAAACCTCAAGTTGGAGGTACCATCTGCCACTTTTATATATAATTTCCCTGTGCCCACAACTTTAACTAATCCCAAGTGTAGACTTCAGTTGGCTCATGTGTCTTATCACACATATATTAATATATTTTTCTTTCAAAAGCAAACCTTGGCTTCCCATTTGATCATACTTAAGTCATACTGCCATAAATCCTGTTAAAAATACTACATTTTCTTTGTATGTGCCTTATTTAAGTTAACTAAGAACATAAGAACAGCCCTGCTGGATCGGGCCCAAGAAGGCCCTTCTAGTCCAGCATCCTGTTTCACACAGTGGCCCACCAGATGCCACTGGAAGTGACAGGCAGGAGTTGAGGGCATGCCCTCTCTCCTGCTGTTACTCCCCTGCAACTGGTACTCAGAGGCATCCTGCTTTGGACATTTTTAATGGTAAGGTAAAATACCTTTAATGGTAAAGTATCTTACTTAATAAATAAACAATAGGCATATATTAGGTCTTTCTATATGTGCTATCAGCAACTCTGTAAGTGGTAGTGTTGATGTCTGACAGAAGCACTGATTTATATCCTGCTCAGTGTTCCACCAATCCAAGAGTGGAGAACATACACTGGTTCTGTGCAACCTAACAGCCCGTATTCACTGCTAGCAAAGGCAGAGGTGCTCTGTGGCTACTAAGAAGTGTGTCATTGCTGTAGTTATGCTTCTCGCATTGGAAATGAAGGGAGAATTGTTGCTATAGAAAGCATGCAATATTTAGAAGCCACTGAGCCTCCCTGCCTTCACAAGCAGCAAGGATGGGCTGTTGAGTCACATGGAAGCTGTGAGTGCACCCTGCTCTTTGATCAGCAGGTACTGCACAGAATGTAAGCCACTTTCTGGTAGGTTTTTATTAATTTTAGTACAGATAGGTGGGATAAATGACCGTCTGAATGAAAAAGGCCTATTTTAGTTGTTGCTGAACCATAGTGGAGAAGGTATGACAAACTCCAAAACGGATCACTTGTACTTAATGCCAAAGGAATCCTGAACAAATGAAAGTACTCTTATAAAATGTATAGAGGCCCCCCCAAATAGAATAACCCCGACACCAAACCATTCTTAATTCCACTTCTTCAACCAATGGCAATATTTATTTTTTCTTGACTTCCCTGCTGCAGTAGCTTGTGGCTTGGTTTGCTTGCCCGAGTCATCTAGAAATGTTTACTAGTTATTTTGTACTCTGCTAACATGATTATGGAGTGCATGACTCTCTGCAGGGGTACAGATACTTCCCCAAGGAATTGAGAAGTCCCCCCACCCCGCTTAATTTTACTGAGCTTCTCCCCAAACCTAATAATCCATATCCCCCCAAAAAGTGTCCAAGTACCCCATGGGTTGCTAACCCATGGGTGGTTGGCACCCTCACTCTGGGCCACCCCAGCACCCCCCAAGTGCAGTTATGGGGCTGCTGAAACCTCCAGTCTTCCCTATGGAGAAAAAGCCACTTGTGGGGTGCTGGGGTGGCCCAGAGTGAGTGGTGGTGTAGTGCACAGCTTGGTGGTTGGTCCTTGGTTTTGTTGTTTCTGAGCTGTTCTGAGTGTAGATTCTTTGGTAGCATATAAGATTTTCAATGACAAACCATGAATCCACTCTCATTGCTAACCTTAAAGACACACAAACTTCAAAAATCACTTTAAAATCAGCCCTTTGCCCAATTCCTTTCAAATAATTCTGGTAGCTTCCTTGCCCCCCTTGGGCACTACCACCCACCACACTCTGCTCTAGGCCACCCCTTTGCCTGTGACGTGAAGCTATACATTTGCTGACACTTCCATGCTTCTTTATGGAGAAAAACCTTAAAGACACGTAAACTTCAAAAATCACTTTAAAATCAGCCCTTTGCCCAATTCCTTTAAAATAATTCTGATAGCTTCCTTGCCCCCCTTAGGAACTATCACCCAGCACACTCCACTCTAGGACACCCCTTTCCCCCTGACGTGAAGCTATACATTTGCTGCAATCCTCATTATTCTCTATGAGGAATTCAAAAATACTTTTTAAATCCACCAATAATCAGAGGAGTGTCCAATTGCCCTGAGGTTTTGTGGGTGGTAGGCACCCCTGGGTTCCTACCACCCACCCCACTTTTGTGCCCCTAGGTGATCCACAATAGGGGATATGGGCTGGTTTGGGTCCCATTATACCCTATGAGAAAAATAATTAAAAATATTTCAAATATTCATTTAAAAAATCATAGGGGTGTCCAAATGCTTTGGGGTTTGGGTGGTTGTTGGCACCCCTGGGTGCTCCACAATAGGGAATGATGGGCTGGTTTGAGTCCCATTATATCCCATGAGAAAAAAATAAAAACTAATTTCAAAAATTCATTAAAAAAATTGTACGAGTGTCCGATTGCTTTGGGGATTGAGTGGCAGGTACCCATGGGTGCCAGCTACCAGCCCACCCACTATTGGAGGTTTGAACCAGTTCTAAATGGTTCAAACAGGTTTGAAACAGTTTGAATTCGAACCAAACCAGAGGGGGTTTGAGTAAAACCAAACCCAAACAACCCCCTGCTGGTTTGAACCCGGTTCAAATTTGAACCGAACCAGGCAAACCGGGTTTATGCACATCCCTAAATGGGTCTAGATAATCAGTTTCCTCAAAGATTGCCTGGAGCTCAGGGGCGACCACCCTCTTAATCACCTTGCTGAACCATGTAAGATTGGAGACAGGCCTATATTTTGCTGAGGGATCCAGTGCAGGTGTCTTCAAGTAAGATCTAATGATAGTCTCCTTAAGGCAAGGAGGCATCCTGCCCTCCCCCAGAGAAGCATTTATAATATGTACCAGAGCCATGTTGGGCAAGGGTCAAGATAACAGTTGGTAGGATGTCCAGTCCAAAGCAGCTTGTCTACATCCTCTGGAGGAGTCACAAACTGAAAGTGACCCAGTCTGATCCCATAAGGGGAGTCCCCTAGTAGATTTTGCAATAAATGTGGAATCCAGTTCGGCCCAAATACAAGAAAAAAATAAAGTAAAACATCCCAGCGGGTAATTGAAGGTTCCAAATTTGAGTTTAAAGGGGAGGGGGCACATAGAAGCCTTCTCACAACACTAGACATCTCTGCTGGACATGAACTTGTGGAAACAATGTGGGCAGAAAAGAACCTCTTCTTTGCCACCCATATTGCCAAAGTATAGATCTTCAAATGTGCTCTGTGTTGCAGTCTTCCTCCACTTGCACTCTAATAATCTACCTTGCCATTTTCTTCCAAATACCATTTATTTCTTCCGAATACCATGGTGCTAATTTTGAAGCAGGTCAGAGAGGACGCTTAGGAGCAATCATGTCCTCCTGTTCTCTTGAGTTCATTATTCCATGTTTGCATCGACAGAATCATCGACGGAGCCCGCTTGAAATCCTTCCAAGTCTTCTTGGAATCCTATTGGATCCGATAACATTCTAGGGTGGACCAGCCTAAAAAGTCCTTCACCCCTGCAGAGGTTGGTTGTGGCTGCAAATCCCAACTTAACCAGATGGTGGTCCATCCATGACAATGAAGAAATAACAGGAATCCCCATCTATGGAACATCACTCTGATCAGAGCAAAGGAATAAATTGAGCATGTGACCAGCATCATGTGTAGGTCCAGAGAACAATTGGGATGGGTCCATAGTTATCATGGCCACTATGAAATCTGGACAACCTGGTCTCAAAGTGAACATTTAAGTCCCCCACTACCAATAGTCTGGATAACTCCAGTGCCAACTCCACAACCAGGTCTGTCAGCTCAGTTAGGGACTCAGGTGGACCCTGGTGTGATTGGTACACCAACATAGAAGTATGCTTAGGAACACACATTCAATACAGGTCAATTCCCTGAGAGGGATCCTGGTAAGGGAGATGGTATTCTTATAGTCCACAGTCATGCCGCCTCCCCGCCCACATCCTCTCACCTGCTCCACCACAGAATATCCCCCTGGGAGAAGTTGGCACCAGAACAGAACACTAGTCTCTCCCAACCAAGTCTCTGTAATGTATACTAGGTCATCTTCTTCATCCACAATCAGGTCATGAATGATCTAAGATTTATTTTGGACCGACTGGGCCAAGTATCAAGATGAAATTTTGGGGGTGATTTGTACTTTCCCCCAAGGTCAAATGGCTGTCAGGCCAGCTGGAAGGAGAAAGAGCTATTGTTGCTAGTTTCCCTGCCCCTGTAGCTGCCTGCTGACCTACCAATACCATTTCTTCATCAGTAACCCCTGCTAACTAATAAAAGAGGTATCTTTAAAAGTGGTGATTCCCTTTATTTAGCAGGGGGAGAGCAACTGGCCCTATCCAACCCCAGCACAGCACAGCATCTCTCCAGTGGCTGCTGCTGGTTCAACCTTATGTTGCTTTTTAGATTGTGAGCCCTTTGGGGGCAGGGAGTCATCTTATTTATGTATTATTTTTCGGTGTAAACCATTTTGAGAACTTTGGTTGAAGGGCGGTATATAATTATCCATAGTAGTAGTAGTTCCCCACCACCACTCGAATAGCTGCCCTGGAGACACCCCCTGTCTCGTCATCTCTGAACAGCCCAAGACACATAGCTTCACTAGGCCTAACATCATGTTTGGTGACAATAGCTCTGTGGTCAGCAGGAGTCTCTCCTTTAGGAAGCAGACACAATAAAGTCTTCCTCAGCCTTCCGTCCCACCCCTTCGGTGGCTGGCTTTGGCAGCCACCAGCAAACAGCCCACCCACAGCGGGTCATGCCCATGGCCGTGCCAGTGGTTGTGCCCCCAGCATTACCCACCTTTATAAAGGGCCAGAAGTTTAGCGAGTCCAATAGGCTCTCTCACCCTATCAGACAAACTTGACCCAGCTGCAGGTTGTTTTTGACAATTAAGGCAAACAAGCAACAGGTAGCAGTCAGAAGGGAGGATTGATATCCATGATGAATGTTGTTCCCTGTAGTTTTAGTGGAACAGGATGTCCCCCCCACCCTTCTGAAAATTGGTAATTTTCTAACTTGTTATTGGGCCTTTTCTGTGGCTGTCCCAGTGCTTTGGAATATGCTCCCTGTTGAAAGAAGAGCATCCCCATCTCTGCTTGTTTTCAGGAAGATCCTCAAGACGTACCTGTTTGCTCAGACTTTTAACTGAAGATTTTTAAATTTAATGTGTTTTCATCTGTGATCTTGTTCTATTAGTTTTGTGAATTTTAACTGTTTTATACTGTTTTAATATTTGTTGTGTGTGTTTTCAATTTGTACACTGCATAGAGATGTTTATATCAGGCAGTCTTGAAATATGATAAACAAACAAATAACTATTGTTGTTGCTGCTGCTACTGCAGCTGCTTCTCTCTCTCTCTCTCTCTCTCTCTCTCTCTCTCTCTCGTTAATGGTGTGTGAAGTAGGTTTTTGAATGCTGTTGAAATAATGACATCAGTTTATTGTCAGGTTCTGTTGTAGCAGTTTTCTTCTGTGGATAAATGATAATACTGCTAAGTGGGCAAAGAGGCACCCTTGACTACTCTCCAGATATTTAGCTGCAGGAAATCAAGTATCACTATGTAGCCATGGCGTAGCATACCCCAGTACGATTGTTGGTGTCCACCTTGTATTCCTTGTATGTGAGCCATTTTGAGGCAAGGAATAATCTTCCTTTGTCTGTGTAAACCGCTTTGAGAACCTTTTTGTTGAAAAGTGGTTGATGATGATGATGATGATATTATTAGCTTTATTTATTGGCCACCTCAAACTGGGCAGTTCACAAAGTAAAAAAATAAGATAAAACAAAACATACAAGTAGGAGCAATTAAAAAGAAAATGTTACAATAAAATAAAAAAAAAATTGTCTAGATAAACAAGATGATCTTCACCTGGCATCTAAAAAGAGCATAGTGTGGATCCCAGGAAGTTTTTCACACCTGACTTTTAGTTGTCATCTCCTCCAGAATGGAGGGGGTGGGTTTACATATGGGCCAAAGTTACCCTGAAGTCCCTGCGAGCTATCAGGGAGCACTTCACACACAATTTGGGTTTTTCATCCTGCGTTAGCTTGTAGCCTGATTTCTATCCAGGGTAAAAAGAAATACACTTTTTGCATCAGTTTTTGGGGGGAGGCAACTTCTAACAAATTAAAGCCTCACAGAAAACCCACAGTAAAGCCCGTTGTCTGGGAAAGTTCCAGGTGAGCCTTAGTGGGGAGGGTACTCCACCATGTGCTGAAAGACCAGCAGGAGAAAGGTCTCACAGGCCTACCTGGTGAGGCAGATCCAATTTGGAAGTTTCTCCCCCTAGAAATTTAGCTGTGGGATGGCAGCAAACCTAAGCATATTTACTTTGGACTAAGTTGACTGGATTTACAAATTTAGGATTGTGCTACACATCTCTCAGATTACAATATTCATGAAAACAGATGAAAATGTAAAAGAAATATGGGACTATTTTATTCTGATTATTCACACCATCAGGGGAAAAAAATGATATTCACCATATCCTGGATTGATGTACATGTTGGCTTTCAAGCAGACATGGAGGCTATTCACACGTACATGCAAGACCGGGCTAAGGGAGCCCAGCCCGGTTTTGCATGTGTGTGTGAACCACCAGGATTGGGCCTAATCCTGGTGGCTACATGGCGGCAAACCTACCTAAGTACCCTCCCATTAAACTGAGGTTGAGGGAGAGAGCGCTCCCTTACACTTGTTTTCCTGATCGTGTGTCAGTCACGGCGGCTTGCAGCTGCGGCTAAGACACTTGGGGAGGGGAGGGAGATACCCATAATGCACCATGCACTCATGTGGTTCATTTTCAGAGCTCAGGGGGGTAGGCCTCATGGCAGCGCTTCTCTGCAGCACGACCTCCAGAGCTGCCGGGCGAGCCGCTGGTTGGGGTAGGAAACCGTCTGCAGGGAAGGTAAGCTAAACCCACCTTTCCAGCAGACCGCCCTGGTGCTCTTCTCACTGATCATGAGAAGAGCTCCATGGTGTGTCATTTTTAGTTCTGAAAATATAAAGGTTACATTTCTATTAGTAGCCTATTAGAAACCTACCATACACTTATTATGAATGCAGGAAGCTGTGTGTTTGATGTGATTGTACTAGAGAAACATTTCTCCTCAGTCTCAAAGTTGTACGCTAAATTGAAAAGGCTTTTGCTAGGGCCTTTTTCATTAGGCAGCACATGAACACAGAAACAGGTTTGATAAAGGAGAAGTGGAGAAAAAGGAATGCATGACTAGCATTTATAGCAACACTGAATGAAAAATCATTATACCCTATACATGAGTCACATCAGGACGATAAATTCCAACTCAATCCCCATGAAAACCTTTCAGCTTCTGTTCCATGTCTGCAAAATATGTCAACCAAATCTGTACATGATTTTTTACTCGGACATTTGCTAACATCCAGAATAATGTTGACACACCAAAATACATGTCATGTGCACAAAAGGGGAGGGGTGATTACTGCTTATCTCCCCTTCCCTCTGAAGCCCACACTGCTTCCTGAAAATAAGCCCTGGAGTGTTGCAGAACACTCAGACATATTTTCAGGAGGCACAGAGAACTACATAAGGAAGTGGGGCTGATGACAACCAGCCCCTCCTCATTGCATGCACAAAACATTGCTCAGCGCATGCAACTTTAGTGTGGACCTTGACCATTTTTTAATTCAGCCTCCATCTTGTACTCTACACCCCAGAGCTGAATTCCATAAGATGGTTTGTGTGATAGTACATAATATTTTCCACCATGTTAAACCATGATTATCATTTGATTGCACTGAGATTTCATAAACCTGGAATTATGGGTAATTTGCTCCAGCATCATCCCCTTCCTCCAGTAAGCTGAAGTGATTTGAGAGCCATCTATGATATCTGTTCAGCTCTCCATATAAGCAGGTTGCTGGCTATCATTTAGAAGTCTGAGTTTGTGTAACAGTAAACATTTAAATATAATTAAATCCTAAGAATGAGGCTGAGGAAAAGCATGTTTGCTGTTTCTAACGGAGGTGGAGCATACATTTGGCCCCACATTTAAGGTGGCTTGTAAATATAGTGGCCTAAATGCTGTGCTATGAGCCAGGCACCAAAGAAGGATGCAGGCTCACTGCTTCTATGGCACTCATCACTGTGGATTCCTAGCAATGGCAGGGGAGGCTCTGTGCAAACACTGCTGTGTACTGTGTTATCGCTGCAGCACCCTAGGGCAAGAAGGCACTACATTGCAGCAGGAAATCCTTGGTAGAAGAAGTCAACGTTTTGTGTCATGATCTTCATCTAAATTTGGCCATTAAAATAACTTTCCACAAAATAGTCACTAAATTCAAGAGTCCTTATTATCAAAAGGGTGCTGCACTCATTTGCAGGATAATTCATTATTATTTATTTATTTACGCAGTCAGACAGGTGTTGTTGACTGGTTTGTTTTATCCAGACATCAATTCCTTCCTAAGGACGTGGGATGGCTGAATTTTATTATCAATCTTGTTGCTGTTGTTATAGATACCGTCGCAGAATATAGGCTGTTCCCAGTAAAGTTGCTTTTTGTAATTGGCTGATGGTGATTTCTGTGGCCCCTATGGTGTTGAGGTGCTCTTCAAGGTCTTTTGGAACTGCACCCAGGGCGCCAATTACCACTGTGCCCTGCGTGGCACATGTGCTCATCTCTGCTGCTGGAGCACGCGCGCGCTGCTAGCTCTTCTCCGTTGCAGGCTTGAAGAACAACGACGGGGGCAGGGGCGGCAGGGAGGAACTCTGCCGCCCCAAGAAGATTTTTAAAAGCACCAGCGCCGGAGAGGGAAGAGCGGCGGCGGGGGGGGAGGGTAAGTACTACCCCCCCTTAAAGAGACACTCCCCTTCCCTTCCGAACCTCCGGACCGCCGGAATTCCGAAGTGGTCTGGAGGGCTTTTCAATTGTGACCGAACCGAACCTTGCACACTACTACTGTTTAGAAGTGATTCGATTTCTGACTGGGACTTTCCATACAACTTCACATCGTCCATGTACAGCAGATGGTTTGTTTTACTTGATGTCTTAGATATTTGGTATCCGAGGCCTGTTTTGTTTAGTATTTGTGTAAGTGGAGTCATTGCGATTAAAAACAACAGAAGGGATAGTGAGTCCCCTTGAAAAATGCCTCTTCTAATGCTAACGTGTCCAAGTGTCTCGCCATTGATTCTTAACTGTGTACTCCACATGCTCATTGCTTTTTAAATAAATATCTGAATGTTTTTGCAGACACCAGTGGTTTCTAAACATTTTAGTATCCATGTGTGAGGCAATGAATCAAAGGCTTTCTTGTAGTCAATCCATGCAACACTTAGATTGGTTTTTCTTCTCTTGCAATTTTCTAAAATCAATTTGGCAAACAGCAGCTGGACTTTTGTGCCTCTGGTGTTTGGGCAATTTCCTTACTGTTCAACTGGAAGCTGTTTGTTAGTTAATAAGTGTTGCATTACTTCATCTGCTATTATTCCAGTTAATAATTTGAACATGGTTGGCAGGCAGGTTATCGGTCTATAATTACTTGGAACTGTACCTTTTGCTGGGTCTTTCATGATGAGATGAGTTTTCCCAGTTGTTAGCCATTGTTCAATATCATCTCCTTGCAAAATGTGATTGAACTGTTTTGATAGTTGTTCATGAAGGCTTGTTAGTCATTTAAGCCAAAAGCCATGCAGTTCATCGTCGCCTGGTGCAGTCCAATTTTTTGTTTTCTTTGCTCTTTCACTTATTAATTCTGGTGTTATTAAGTCTTGTGATCTGGCATTTGTTGGTTACATTTTTTGACCTCTTTTACCCAGCCTGCTTTTTTATTATAATCTATTGGATTGTCCCATAATTTCCCCCAGAATTGCTCTGTTTCTTCTTTATTTGGTGTTTCTAGGTTTCTTGCAGTTTCTCCTTCTATGCTTTGGTAGAAACATCTCTGATTCAACTGGAATAGGATATTCTTCCTGTGTTGTGTAGTTCTGGCTTCATATCTGCTAATCTTCTTTGACACTGCTGTTATTTGCTGCTTTATTATTTCCAGGACTTCTCTAATTTTCCTTGAATCTAGGTGGTATTTTTGGATCAGATACTGTTTGGTGTTTTCATTCTTTAGCTTCTTGTCTTTCATATCTTTCAATTTACTAGCATCTGATCTAAGCCTGGAGATTTTATTTTCTAATCTAGTCTTCCATTTAGGTGATGTACTACTTTCTTTTTTTTACAGGTCCACTGATCTTATATGCGAGCTCTTGTGTTGTTATTGTTGCTGCACTGTACATTAGCGCAGTGTGGCATTGACATCTTTTAATGCCTGAGCAAGTTGTTTTTTGGCAACTGTTTTTAGAGCTGGAAGTCGAACCCTGGTGGTTGTTTGGTTCGTGTGCTCAGTTATTTTTTGCTTTAGTTCTGGTTGCTTTTCTGTTAAAGGACATTTGGGTTTTTGAGGTGAAGGCAAAGGGGAGGTTGCCTGGTTTTGATTTTGAAACAGTTCAGCAACAGTGGCATCCTCAATTTCCAACACCTCCTCCACCTGCGCCTGAGCAACTTCTTCAGTTGGTGGTAATTCTTCTTCCATATCTTGAGCCTGTGTTGCTCTTTGCAGTTCTTCCAGCTCAACTTCTGTGAATACTTTATTTCTTATTATGAATCTTCTCTGGTCTACTAGCCTTTGTTCTGTTATTTCTGTATCTGGATGCTTCTCTTTCCAAATTTGGTACATTCTTTTTAAATAACCTCTTCTAGTTGTAATAGCAGATCATTATTTCCTTGTTGGCATTTTTGGTATATTTTTTTCGGTTAAGCGACGTTTCTTCCAGTAACCTTGCAGTCTCCAGCCCTGGTTGCTCAACTGAAGATCCTGTCCTGTAGCCCACTTTCCACCAGATGTCCAGGGACTCTAGCAGCTGGCACAGTCCTTGTTGACCCGGGCGACGACCAATCTGGTATAGATTTATTAAAGTTACGTCTCACCATATTGTTGATGGGAGAGGCACTCTTTGTCTGGCTCCTCTGGTGAGACCTGTCCAGTATGGTTGGAACTCTGGCATAGCTCTCACCTTCCTCAGAGCACACAAGCCCCACAACCACACCAAGGTAGTGCACGGTGTACTACATACTTGAGTTTCTCCTCACAACAACCCTGTGAAGTAGGTTGGGCTGAGAGAGAAGTGACTGGCCCAGAGTCACCCAGCTAGTATCATGGCTGAATGGGGATTTGAACTCGGGTCTCCCTGGTCCTAGTCCAGCACTCTAACCACTAGTCATTAATTCTGTGGATCTTATGGTGTTTTGTTGGATGCACTGAAAATCAGACACATACTAGCATAAGAATGTACCCATATATTATATTTGATATTCACTATTATATTTGAACAAAACAAAGTTAAGATAATTGGATATTATTTCAAATACTTATATATATTTTTCAACATAAAGTTCTCAGAGCAGGTTACATAGCAATACAAATCAGAAGGATTGAAAAGATGGCTGTCTGCAGGGGCATAGCTAGGGGAGAGGAGGCCCATGTTCCCCTCTCTCCCTGGAGGCCCCTTGGAGTGATGGAGATAATGAAGAAAATAGAGAGGGGTGGACCTGGGGGGCCCAGGTTCTTTGAACCCATCCGCTCAATTATAACTACTCCCCTGGCTGCCTGGCTGTCCCAAAGGACAGTATAAAAAGAAACAGAAGGGGGAGAGACAGGCAACAGCCATTGTGAACTACTGTGCTGTGCTGAAGAGGGACAGTTGCTCTCCCCCTAAGAAATACAAGAAAGCGACCATTTTAAAAGGTGCCTCCTTGCCCAGTCAACAGTGGTCAGTTCAATTTTGTCTTATTGAAGCAGTGTCTGCTTGTGAAAAAGAAGTTTAAGACCTGTTGCTACTATAATGACATAGAATTCATGTTTGGAAAGCATGGGTCTTATATCATTTATTTCTTTTGCTTATACCTGGCTCTTCTTCTTAGAAGCTTGGAAGGATTTATATAGTTCCCAAGTGCTCTCTTATCCAGGCAGTTCATTTTAGCTGCAGCAGTAGCATTTCATCATGCGTTCCTTCAGGCCGTTCTCTGGGCCACTTTTCCTTTAAAAAGACCTAAGCATTTTTACAAGGTCCTGAACATACTCCCAATATAAAACACTAATTTTGTAATTGTGATCACTTCATTCTTCCAAAATGAACATTGGATACAGTCTTTTAGCCCTTCTTAGATCACAAACTCCAAATGTAATTAATTCACTTTATTGCATGTATGTTCCTCCTCCTTTCCTCCAGAGAGCACAAGACAACGTGTGCAAGGGTTTTATGATGTCATCCATTTAGACACTGATCAGTCCTAGACTTGCTGAACTTCAGCGCCTGCCATCACAATTACAGTGTTTGCCTCTTCAGATGAACACTGTAAGCATGAACAACCTGCCAAGAGAGTGAGTGAGTGACACACAGAGGGAGAAGTTCTTGTTCATTTTTGGAGGCTGCATGTGAGTACAGCCTTCACAAATGACATCTGAAAAGGGCTCAGGTATCTTTCATCTCTTTCTCAGAACA
This sequence comes from Hemicordylus capensis, assembly GCF_027244095.1. Classification (NCBI taxonomy): domain Eukaryota; kingdom Metazoa; phylum Chordata; class Lepidosauria; order Squamata; family Cordylidae; genus Hemicordylus; species Hemicordylus capensis. The sequence goes on along the minus strand of NC_069658.1, from coordinate 375,196,470 downwards.
TCCAGTGAATACCATGTGTGGCAACATCATGCTATGTTTTGCTCCACTGACTGCCAGTTATGTGCCGGAGGGGGAGAAAGAACAATGACAGCATGATGACATCATAAATGCATGTGTCCTCAGCTTGAGTGCCATTCAGGCATTCTGAATGCCATTCAGCTAGCCCCACCCTGACACTCTACATAACTCCACTTGCTCACTGCCCCATGTACAGTGTTAACGGAAACATTTGAATAGGGCTTAGATGTTTTAAGGAAGTTAGGGGAAGAGATATGTCATGGTAGCAGCTCTGTGTCTCGCATGTCTAGTTAGACCCTTTCAGTTTGTTTGAGTCAAGCACGCGTGAGTTCAGCTGGAAGCATTTTTCTCCATTTTAAACTGATTTAAAATGCATGGGAAGGAAAAGGAGAGAAGAAAGGATGAATGGCTTCAGTTCATAATTGTGATAAAAATGAATTTGAGGGGATAAATGAACCAATCTTGTATTAATTAAAAAGTGAGGCACTGGCACTGAGGGGGAAAGGAACAGACTTGGAAGCTGTTATAGATGAAATCATTTCTGTTTGTGCATATAAGCCACAAATAACCTGGATGCCAGAAATAAGCAGCATTTGGGGAAGTGACATAGCCCAGTGACAGAGCACATGCCCTCCATGCAGAAGGTCTCAGATGTGACCTCCCACTAGTTTGTTGGTGAAACTGCCTTGGGGATGATTGGTCAACACCCCCAGTTTGAGGGGATTTAGCTCAAAAGGGGAGACAGTTCCCATCAGCCTTAATTTGTGCAAGCATGTGAATTCATGAAGATCGGCTTCAGAGAGAGGTTTTAATTAACAAAAAGGAGTTTATTGAAAGACAAATAATAAGAGCAATAAACTAAGTTACTAGGTCCTAACGTAAAAGCAATACAAATATGTTTAGGAACAGACTATTATAAGGCTTAAAGTTCCAGATTGTGTGTGTAGTGGGCAAGAGAGAAAGGCTAAGAGAGGGGGAAGAGGGAAGTTTGAATCAAAGTTATAGATTGGGGTCCTGAGAGCTGGACAATCTCTACCTGTATACTGTACCTGTCTCTAGGCAACAGGGCTTTGAGCAGCAGGAAACTCACATCCTTCAGGGACAGCAAGGTGAAAGGCAGGAGGGTTGCAGAAGTTAGTGAAAAGATGGATGCCCATGAGCCAAAGATCTCGGTGGACTCAGCTCCCTATGCCTGCTAGGGACGCTGGCTGGAAGGGCATACGGACTGATCCAGGTTATGATTTCAGCTCAGGTGGCCCCAATGGAGAGGGGAACACCAGGGTAGTCTGCTAGAGTTCTTGTTGCAATGGAATCCCCAGTGTAAAGCACAAGGGGAGCATGAAGATTGTCTTGCTGAATTCCTTGTTGCAATGGAGTCATCAGTGTGATAGAGAGGGGAACACAAAACTTGCTTGTTGCAGTCTGATGGAGTCCCACGCATATAATACACGAAGAAGCACACTGAGTCATGGGGTTGATTGATTGATTAAGTGCCATCAAGTTGGTGTCAGGGTACTTATATCCCAAAATGTGCCTTGAGGGCACTTTTTCTATTGTCATGCTCTGCTGAATAAGATAGCCCATACAGGCTCTTTCGGAATGCATTGTGTCTGATTTCCCTTTCTGGGTGAGAAGGTGTGTGAATCGCCTATTATATTCAAGGCTGATTGTGAGGACAATTGGAGTGTTCCAGTTCATCCAAGAGTATGCTGTGCTGGGAAGGGCTTCCCAATAGTTCTATCAAAGGTTTTGATGGGCCCTTCTTCAAAGTTATGTCACTAACTCATCCCTATTGTAATGGAGTCTGCCATTGCAATTGTCTTATCTGTTTTCCCTTCCTGGCCTTATTGCTTCGTTAGCATCAGGTGTTATCTCTCGTGCGAAAGGATGAGGGGAGTTTTACAGTTCATCCTAAGTCCAAAATGACCTCGGATGCCAGATAACTCACAGTAGCTAGTTCTGGAGTCTGCTTAGCTGGGCCCCCACACATGGAGAGGGTGTATGACATTAATCCCCTTTGCAATTTGTGTTACTTGCAGCCCAAATCTTAGGGAGACCACTCCACTGCAAAAAAGTGACTTGTCCCCATGCATAACATAAACTGGGAGCTCACATTGTGGTGCAGCTCCTGAGCATACAAAAAGTGCAATCTCCAAGCCTGGAGATGTAGCTGCAAACAGGGAGGCTTCTGGGAGTGGGCAGAATAAGCTCAGCTGGTAACAAGTTCCAGGTAGGACTGGGAAAGACCAGTCAGTGCAGATGGTGCTGATCAAGAAGGGCCTAAGGTTTGACTCAATCGAAGGCAGTTTCCTAAGAGGATGCTTTAAGAAGAAATGCCTCCAAATTTCCACAAAAAGTTTTCTGTGTCTCACTTATTCAGACTTATGAAACAATATAAACTGTTCTCCATTCAGTTATGGAAGCCGTGCTACAATGAACTGAACAGCTCTTTTAACTATCTACTATATATTGTAGTACAGTGCACTAACCACACAAAATAGGCCATTGTCTTTATATATTTAGTTGACACACTAGAGAAGGCAACTCTGTAAATGTTCTTAATGTGTTTAACTTCACAGAGCCAGAGTATGGCCAGGGAACTATGATTATGTTCATTTGTCATAGAGGAACCTAGGGCACAGAGGAACTTATTACAAAAGCTACATACAAAATTGCTGGTGGAGCAAATCAGTGGCCTCTGAAGTCATCCATCATAATAATATCGAAATCATCCATAATAATATAATCATATTGAAGTCATCCAAGTTTATTTCAACTTGCCTCACCATATGCAGGTGGGTGCTGACTGAGAATTTTCAGACCACACTGCTGAGGCAGCAGCAGGGGCACATGAGCACCATCAGACAATGCACGAAGCCAGGCATAGAATTCTTAGCTTGTATTCAAGGGCAGAAGAAGAAGAGGTGCACCCCTGCAGGGCAAAGAGGGGGAAATAAACTACTTGCCCCAGTGAGGGCATGGCAGGGAGGTGGCAGCAGGGAGGCCCATGGGATCGTGCATATATTGGTGGATCTATGGAATTTGCTTCCTCTCTAGAACCTTCCTTGTGTCTCATGGAGGGGTCTCCCATAACATTCATTCATGTCGCCAGTAAGTCTTGAATAGGCTAGTCTCCCCCACGCTTTTTTTTTTTTGCTTGAAGTTCTTACCATAGCACCATTCAGACAAGTAACAGAGAACACTGGGCATGTCTGAACAAATCCTACACACATATAAGCTCTCTCCAGGTGATCAGGGACCCTGGTCTGCTAAAAATCTTCTGCTGGACAAGTGAAAGTCTGGGCAGGGCTGCCCATCAAGAGCTGGCACACTTGTAATATTTTGTAGATGTGATGTTTTATTCTATTACAAAGAGAGACTGAGATCAGTAGTGGACATCTTCCACAGTGCTACAAGAATGGAAAAGAAAGGCTCCACATTTGCAAAGTGGCAGGAGCCTAGCTGTGTTGAATCCCTGTTCTGAGATGTGCAGAAGGGGAACGGAAACCAAATTTTACTTCTCTGCCTTCCCTCTAAAAGGCCTTTTCACTGCCAGGAATATGTTCTTATGGGCCATGTAATCCTCAAGGGATATTTATGGTAGCAAAAACCACTTTTGGAGGGAGAGAAGAAAAGTTAAAATCATTTCCCCCTTCCGCTCTGCCCATGGTGGGCTCTAGGGGTGTGCATGGAGCCATCTGGCCCAGTTTGGTTCGAGGCTGGACTGGCCTTGAACGCGGAAGAAGGCCAGTTTAGTCCAGCCCTCCATCAAAAACCCCAACCAGTCTTAATTCTTAAAAAAAATCAAAGTAGATTTTAAGTACCTTTAGCCCCTTCGGGGGCTTGCTGAAGCCACGGGGGGATGGTCCGTGTGGGTTCCCTCTCCCCCTGCCGGCCTTCCTCATCCCCGCCGCAGCCGGGTAACTGAGCATTTTCGGCCCTTTCGGGCCTCCGTATGAGTGCGCAGCCACTATTTTGGTGGCCACCGTGCATTCACCAATGCCGTCTGCAAGGCCGTGGGAAGGAGAGGGAACCCGTGCAGACTACCCCCCCCCGCAGCTTCAGCAAGCCCCCCAAAGGGGCTAAAGGTACTTAAAATCTACTTTAATTTTTAAAAAATTTTTTAAAAAAAAAGCGGACTGGGGGGGATTCGATGAAGGGCCGGACCGATTTAAAAAAAAAATTCGCAGACCGGCTGGACTGGACCCTGTGGTCCGATTCCGGTCCAATGGAACTGGCTGGTGGTTCGGTTCAACTCCGAACCCCCAGACCAGACCGCTGGACCACCGGACACGTACGCATCTCCCTACTGGGCTCAGAGCATAGCTTTAGCAGAGCTCCTGCTGCTCCGGGGAGGCAGAGTCCTTCTTCTGCTCTCAGAACACTGTAGAAGATGTGGGCCACTCATATAGTATTAAAATATGGTTGCATAATTATGTTTCTCTGTTTGTATGTTTTCCATCGCTAATCAGAACTTGATGATAATTTGGTTTTCCCCCATGACTGATTATTAGCATGTATATAAGAGATATTCAAAGGACTGTGTTCCTAGAATTGAGTGAGAAATACCACATATTGGTGAGGCATCCTCTTCTTTAAGTCTCTGGTTGACATCTAGACTATGCCATTGGGCACACGTAGCCAAAAAGAGCATGTATATAGTGGCTGTAAGCCCACTTCTGGAACATAGTTGCTTGAGCACAGGGAGCAATTTTTGCCTGTCTCCTTTTCCTTTATAAGTGACCTGTGCCATCTGCAATGATGTCCCTTAAGATTGTGTGACCCACAGAGACATATTAGTGCGTTGTGGCTCAGTTCCTTCTTTCCCTTTAATGCTACTGTCCTGTTGGGCAGATGCACAGTGTGGTAAAATTTCCCACTCTGGTTGTTGCTCAGAAGACTTTGGAAGCCACCATTCAAAATGGACTTTAGGAAGGTCAAACAAGGACATAACAGATTACCAGACATGCGGTCAGAATGGTGAAACTGTCAGACATTTGTAAGCATTTCCATTTCTTCTTATGCAAGTAAACTAAATCAGTGCAGCTATGGATTACACCCCTCTCTCCACCTCCAAAAGCATAAGGTGTTTTTGTTCTTGTTTTTAATCCAGTTACTGTAATTTTCTGTGTGACTGGATTCATGGATGAAGAAAAATTGACAAAATGATTTTAAAAGTCTGAAATATAAATTAGATCTTACAAAAATAGGAAATTGGAGCTAGTGATAACAGCATTTCTGGGAAAGATTGCTTCATCTATACTAAGAAAGAAAATCTGGAGCTTGAGCCTGTATTAAAAATAATTTACCAACTTAAAGGACTTCAAGCTTCTTAGTTCCCTTGATTCAACTTGGAATGTGTTGCTGTAAATATGAATGACACATACCGCAAGTAACAGATTTTGCAAATTACATTCTCTCACAACGAACCTTCCTGTTTGCATTGAAATCATAGCACTGAATCTAATGATTGATTTTCATTAAACTGTTGCGGTATTACCCAAGAAATGCCCTGTAATTTCATTTCTGGAGTTTGCAACTGGAGATAAATGCAATCAAAACAGATTCTGATGGGAAAATCTTCCGTTCGAAAAGATTATGGACTATTGCTTTAACCACTAAACTATAGTGGTTATATATAGAACAAAACTGTGTAATCACCAGTGCTGTACAGCTACAATGAACCTCTCTTCAGCAAAATGCTTCCAACTCTGCACCAAATAAAAGACTTCCCATCAAAATTCATGGCAACTATGTCTATTCCCAGCTGCAAGCAGTGACTCAGTTCAGACATCACACCAATGTCTGGCAAACCATGTTTTGTCTTTTTTCATTTTGCAGCTGCTCAACACTCTATTTTTCATGATACAGGGACTCTGCAGACCAATGGTTATAACAACAGCTTGGTAATTCTGATACTCCACCAAACCATAGTTACCACAAACGATAGCTTGCAAATACAATATGAAAAACATAGGCTGCTTTCGCACGTAATGGCAAACCTGAGGTTAATTTTTGTAACTCTGAAACACATCGCAGGTGTTCATCCAACTGTAGTTGGGCAACCCCCAGTTTCAGGGCAGGGGAGCCCCTCCCTCTTCCTTGGTCCACCAAGGCTGCATCCTAGCAAGCTACATAGCGCTCACGTTGCCAGACTGTGGGCAAGGTGCCAGAATGTCTTCAGGGTGGCAGCCATTTGCCATGATCTTCAAGGAGCTGTGCTGAGTGCAATCATGCCTTTTTGGAATCGACTGCCCACCCTCAGGGAAATGGCATTTAAATCACTTTAAATAGCATTCAAGCCCTTCACCTGAGAGCAATTGTACCACTGTTCTCCTAAGAGCCCCACAGCAAAACAGTCTCAGATAAGCACAATTACTGGCACTGGAGGATGAAGAGGGGCACTTTTTTTGTTATTTTGGGAAGGGATCGTGTTGACTTCCTAGGAGGGAATATGTATATGAGGAAGGGCAAAGGATCCTAGCGTCCTTAGTCCACTGTGACTAAGGATGCTCTTGTGATGGCAGACCCTGGCAAAGCATTCCAGGAACACCCAAGCACACTCCTGCCCCCATATTGGCTTGCTGCATGGGGATTAACCTTATCATGAGAGGGTCAGTACACTGGGGAGGACCAGAGGTTCTGTGAGCTTTCGGTCTCCATTGGACAGTACTCTCATGAGGTAGGCCATCAAAATCAAGTGGGTCCCACTTGTCTACAGCCCCTATTCTCTCCGGTAAATAATAGTACACTGTGATCCCCTCCTCTCCAAGCAGCCCTTTCATATTGCCAAGGAGTAGTGGCCACTCCATGTGTCTGGGCAGTACTGGGTGGGCAGACTAGGGAAACACTGAGGCCGGGGAAAGATCTTTACTCTCATTCAAATTTCTCGGGTTTGGACTGGCATTGCTGCATATGTGGATTGTAGGGGTGTGTCCGAACCGGTCTGGAGGCCATTCTAAAGGCCTCCAAACTGCCGGACTGGTTCGGACCTGGCCGGTCCGGGTCCGGGTGGGGGGGTCTTCCTTTAAGGGCGGGAGGGCTTGCTTACCCCTCCCGCCTCTTTGCCCCCTCCAGCGCCCGTATTCTACAGTGTAATTGGGGCGCTGGAAATCAGCTGCCCCCGCCGCCCCCCCCGCAAGCGGATTAGGGCCAAAAGTTAAATACCACTGACTTAAGGTCACTCACTTCCAGAAAAGGGTGCAGTTGGCGAACCAATATTTTAAGTAATAAAAAAATGTGTATTGATCCACACACTTGATGCAGACTTCACACCTGTGTCTATGTATCTAAAACAAACATATTTTGTAGACAATAAGGTTATTCTCATGACCAGCCCTACTTAGGTAGAACAACAACAATAAATATTTATATACTGCTTTTCAACAAAAATTTCCAAAGTGGTTTACATAGAGAAATAATAAATATATAAAATGGCTCCCTGTCCCCAAAGGGCTCACAGTCTAAAAAGAAAACATAAGATAGACACCAACAACAGTCACTAGAGATACTGTGCTGGGGGTGGATAGGGCCAGTTACGCTCCTCCTGCTAAATAAAGAGAATCACCACATTGAAAAGGTGCCTCTTTGCCCAGTTAGCAGGGGTTAGGGTAGGACAGTGCTAGCCCAGGTAGGGCTGGCTGTGAGAAGTGCCAGGATTGCTCCTGATCCCCGTGCTCTGCCCCTGGGTAGCCCTGGTTTTGTACCCAGGCTAAATGTTTTTGTACCTGGGTGTTTTTGTACTATTTTGGGCTAAACCTGGTACAAAATGTTTTTGTACCATTTGGGGCTAAACCTGGGTGCACAGATGGCAGAGCCTGGGGGAGCCACCAATTGTGTGGGGAAGACAGGTAGGCCTCCCACCCCCAAGCCCTCCCCATTTTGGTCATGAGAATGACCTCAATGGATTGTATAATTGTTCTACTGGATATCTTCCTGTCTCCATCCAGAGCCCTGTTCAGTGATTCAAAGTGCATTTAGTGAAGGCACAATGGGAAGCACAGCAGCAGACTCCACCCCTAGCCTATGTATGTTCATTGCATGTGTGGCAGAGTTGGGCTGTGTGCTGCTGTCAGGATGGAACCAGAGAAACAAAAACAAAACATGCCAAAGGCAAGAGACTATTACCCAGGCAAACAGAAAGCCATATATAGTGCTTCTTGGCTAGGAGTACTCAGTAGTCAGCTGCCATGGTCAGGGCCAGTGCAGAGTCTGAGAACATGTCTCAGCATATGCTCTAAATCAGGGTTTCTTAACCTTGGGCCCCCAGATGTTGTTGGACTACAACTCCCAGAATCCCCAGCCACAAAGGCCATGTCTGGGGATTCTGGGAGTTGTAGTCTAACAACATCTGGAGGTCCAAGGTTAAGAAACCCTGTTCTAAATGGTAGTCTTTATGGCTTACCAGAGAGGGCAGCTGTACACATAACTGAGAGCTCCCAGTTCAATCACGTCTTGGGTGTTTCCTGACAGCATCCTTTGAATGACTGAATAGGGCTTAGGTTGGGACCAAAAAGTAATATTTTGGTTCATAACAGAAAATCAGCTGAAACATTGGTAGGCAATTCTGAGTGATGAGATACTGCTCAAATGCAAAAGAAAATGGGGTTGGCGTCTGGCATATATATGTCCTCAATAATAAACACAGATGCCTCCAAGGCTGTTCTTGCCCAATTAAATCCCTTCACAATGTAACTGCAATTGCTGGATTCTCAACTTCATGTTGTTATGTAGCATTTTGGTAACCTACTTAGCTAATATGCAGAGGTCTCTTCCCCATCCCCCGTGATACAAAGCTTTAATTGAGAGCTGAGCTGAATGGAAAGCAGTGAAACAGGATGCTCAGTGACATAAATAGTCTGGTCCACAATCTAATTAAATCAGAACTTGTATGGATTTGAAGCGATTTAGCTTTATTGAAATCAATGGAACTAAAGTATTTAAATGCTTTTAAAATTAAATGCCTTGGTGGAACTGGGTTGTGGATCGAGCTCTTGCTCGCACAACATTATTAGCAGTTGTGATAATGTATATGAATATATGAAACAGCATGCTGTCAAAATCTATTGTCGGGTCAATTTAAGATCTAGAAGGACCCAGATTGAAAACTGCTCTAAATTTCTAAAGATTAAGTAGGCCTTGATCCCCTCTTTTATTTTTTAAAGGGGAAAACACACAGAAGTGTTATTTTTTAACAGAGATGGGTACATTGTGTGCAGTATGACTGTATTCCTAGGCATTTACCTTCCCTGTGTGTACACCCTGCACATGCTGTTATTTTCCATTAATGGAAGATGTGCTGTGAAATTCTACAACTTGCTTTGCCTTTATAACGTTTTATTCTCCAGGCCTTAAAAAAATTAAAAAGAAAATAAACCACCATTCACTGTGCAATAGATGTTCCTTTTAATAGGTTTTTGTGTGTGTCCTCACCCTGCTTTTAAAAGGCGATTACTGACTGTCCTCCTTGCTTTGGTTAAATGAATTATTTGTTGCATGTAGCACCTTCCCCTAAGTGATCATAAAAAGGCTTTTTAAATTTTGATATCTTTAAAACTGAGATGTGAACCATTAGATGAGAGGGATTTTTTTTAACCATTCTAGGCAAGTTGCAGAGTGATTAGACTCAAATGCCAGCTATATTGGGCTGTTAGAAATTCCTTGAGGGATTTTAAACATTAATAACATTACTTATTTGAGATAAACCAAAATAGTAAACAGCATTATAATGCTTATATCTCAGAGAGGTTCCTGCACATTTCAAGGAGATTAGGTTAGGGTGGTGACCACAGAATCATTCTTCTATATCCAGTTCATTTCCCTATGAAGCCTTGGTTTAATATTTTTTAACAATTGAAGCATAATGGCAGGAAGCTCCATTTGGGGGTCAGGCAGATGGAGAACCGGTCCAAAATGTTTGGGGAGGGGGTTCTGAATCTGTCTGGAAATCCCCCTTTCTCAACCAAAAGCCAACGATTTTGTTTTTTTGGTGTTCAGAATTGTTTATTAAATGAAACTGCTGCATTGGGAATCCTACAGTGTTGTGTTTCTTATTTCTGAACTTTGTAGAGGGCATAGCATGCACAAAGTTTTCTGTTCATTGGTCTCTCATGCATGCTGCATTACTGTGCACATATGCATATCAATCAATCAATCTAATCAATCAAACAATCAATCAGTCTTTATGATTGTCTTAGACCAGCATAAAGCAAAAGGAGCATGTAACAGGCATTATTTAAAGCAAAAAGGAACTGTAAAATCGCTAAAACAGTCATATGAGAACTATAGAGTCATAGTAACAGGTGGTATTAAAAGCAATTAAAAGGTTAAAAACTATAGAACCTATGCCTATTGGCATAAAGACTGCAAGGTTACTATAAAATTATTATAAGATTGCTCTAAGGCTAAAGTCTGTGTGTGACTGTAAAGGAATTGTAAAATTGCTAAAACAGTAGCGTGAGAGCTATGGAGTCACAGTAGGGCTAAAATCTATAGAATGCTGTTGAAACCTATATGCTATAAAGTTGCTACAGTGCTAGAATCTGCAAAACAATGTCTATAAAATATTAAAAGATAAACTGAGATAGTAAAAGCAGTCGAACTGAATAATTGAAGAATTAGTTCTTGCTGGTGGTCAGAGCCCGGTGAATTCTGCACACTGTCATGCAGAACTTAACAACATTGTATGTTATAGAGGGATTACAGCCTGAGAGGAATAGGAAGACATGGGATTGGCCAAAGCAGCCTGGTGACCTGTCAAGTAGTGGTAGAATAAGGGTATGATGTACGTCTCTATAAAAAAGGCAGTGGAGGAGGACATGGTTGATAGTTTCCACTTGCCCTGAGTTGCAGGGACACAGATTTTCTGGGAAAGGGATTTTCCTGTGTCTTCCTTCAAGGACAGCTGAGAGAAGGGTATCATGGCAAGTCCAGGTAAATACTTCTGTCGTTAAGTACTTCTAGCTGTGTAAGGTATCTGGTAGGTGGTGTTATGTATTTTAGACTTTCAGAGAGAAGAGAGTTTTGGGACTTTGTTTGTTTGTTTGTTTGTTAAAACATATTTATATACCGCTCAAATCCTGTATCTCTGGGCCTAAGTCAGTTTGGCATTCTGCGTCCATTATGCACTGTTTGATAAATGTTCTGGCCTTCTTGTAACCCAAGGAAAGTAGGTGGGAAATGGAGAGTCCAAGTGAGGATAGTGTCACAGATAGAGATTGCTTCCATGTGGATTGGAAGCCATCCACCAATGTTGAGGGGGCTAGGCCCATTGGGAGGAGGTATAGTCTCAGCCAGTAGTTGAGGATGGACAGCCAGACTCTGGCTTCCACTTTCACCAGGCCTGCTTCCAATCATAGACTGGCATTAGAGATACAATGGGGGACTTGCAGTACTGCTCCTAAGAATTTGGATTGGACAAGCTTTAGAGGAGCAAAGTTGGAAAAGAGGCCAAGCTGGGCACAGTATGGAAGTTGTACCATTGACTTAGCTTCAAATAGCTTAAGGGCTGTGGGTATGTATTGTCCATCTTTTGACTGGAAGAATTTTAGGATGGCAGTGGTGCTTCCCTGGGCGTTTTGGGCAACGTAGCTGCCATGGGCCTTCCTAGTCCCAGAAGCATGGAAGACCATCCCCAGGTATTTGGAGCATGAGACCTGGTCAGTGTCATTCCCATTTATATGCCAAGAGTGTGTCATTAGTCTCATAGCAAATACCATGATTTTTGTTTTATTATAACCGATTTCCAGAAGGAATCCCTTGCAGTATTGGGTGAGGGCCGTCAGTGCTCTTTTGAGTCCCATAGGGGTCCTTGAGAGGATTGCTGCATCCTCAGAATAGAGCAGGGTGGAGATATGTTACTCTGCCAGTATGAGTTGTTTAGGTGGCCCACCTTTCATTTATATAGAAGTTGAACAGGAGAGGAGCAAGTATGCAACCTTGTTTGACACCTTATGGGTTGGGACAGCCCATAAGTGGACACAGATAAGTGCAAAGTATGAATGAGAAATAGTTAGCATTGGTCAATCAAGGAGGATTCTAGTTTTTCCCATAGTTTAGGTCATGAGATGGAGTTAAAAGAGGACTTGAGATCAATGAAGACTGCCGACAGGGAGCCTGGGTTGTGAGTAGAGTATTTTTCTCCTCTGCCCCACCCAGTCTGCCAAACTACTCGTCGCCCTCCCCACCACTGGACAGCTCTGTGTATGTGTGTGTGACCTTGCACTTGTTGCATTTGCAAAGAAACACACCAGCATAATAAAGAAACTTTATTTGACAGAAATACATGGGCAGCTCTTTCATTAGTGAGGTGGGGACGGGTGTTTGTGAGCTCTGATCCTGCTGCTGCAAGTGCAGGCAGTGACCCCATGCTAGCATCAATGGTTTAAAGCAGGCCTGCCCAACTTCAGCCCTCCTGCAGATGTTGGCCTACAATTCCCATAATTCCTGGCTATTGGCTGCTGTGGCTGAGAATTATGGGAGTTGTAGTCCAAAAACAGCTGGGGGGCCTAAGTTGAGCAGGCCTGGTTTACAGGGTGGCTTACCCTTCCAAACAAATGCAGCTGCTCACCTTGCCGGTGGGCCAGAGGAAGATGCTTCCAGGCATGTCTTATGCAGGCAGCTCTCACTGCCTGTGCCTCCCTGGTGCTGCTAACAACCCCAGGGCCATGGGGCCCACTGGCACAGCATCCCCATCTCCTCTAGGCACTCCTCCACCACTGCCACTGCCCTCTGGATGTGCAGGCAAGCCCATTGGCTCCTCCAGCGGGACATCTCCCCTCACATATGTTGTGAAGGATGCAGCAGGCCACCAGCACAAGATCCTTATCCTTATCCAGCAAGGGATAGAGGGCACCTTGTCAGTGGGAATCTGTGTGTGTGTGTGTGTGTGTGTGTGTGTGAGAGAGAGAGAGAGAGAGAGAGAGAGAGAGAGAGAGAGAGAGAGAGAGAGAGAGAGAGGGAAATCGGTGGCAAACCTTTCTGCAAACTGAAGGCTCAAATTGGAGTTTGGAGAAGCAAACAACAGGTCGCTTTTGACTCAAAACCGTGCTTACATGAATTCAGAGGTAACAGAGTTCTAACCTCTGTCCCATTTAACGCTGGTTTTATGTTATGACTGAATTTGGCCACTGTCTTTTAAAAACCCATAAGGCAGAAACCAGCAACAGCCACTGGAGGGATGCTGTGCTGAAGGTGCATAGGGCCAGTTGCTCTCCCCTTGCTAAATATAAAGAGAATCACCACTGAAAAGGTGCCTCTTTGCTCAGTTAGCATGGGTAATGTATGTAACATTACCCCAAAAAGTGTGATTGTATGCAGAGTTGCATGCACTGTGTCGTCACCACACCAGAAGACATGGATAGTAAAAACACTACACAAGATGTGAGTAAAAGAACCACAACTAACTTTAAGATAGGGATGACTGAAGGATGTCTGTTTTCCATCCCCCAATGCTCTACTAGTCAATAACCGTAATAAAGATTCTGTGCTGTTCATCCACCAATGGTGCAGATGTATACTTAGACTGGAGGTCAAAGTGTCCATCCAACAAAATCTTTTTCACAATCATGTTCTGGCTCAGAGTAGAGATTCTCCGCTTCTGCTCTCCATTTCTCTTTGCCAATCCCAAGGGAGTCAGGGTCATTGCAGAGGTCATAACCACCCTGCTTCCACCAAGCCATTCAGTCACTGAAATTAATGGAGCCCTTGATTTTATATATTGGGGCTATTCTGATGATCAGCAAAAATTGGGCTAGCCTCCGCTAGCCCAATTTTTGCTGATCATCAGAACCACCAGGCTCGCAGCCGAGCCCGGTGGTTCTGGAGCGGCTAACTTGCTCCTGTAGCCAGCCCCTTAGCCCGGGTTTGCGGAGTGATTGCTCCGCAAACCCGGGCTATCTGCTTGTGAGTAGCTACGGCATGGATTTGCGGCACAGCTACTCACGAGTAGACCCCCGACTGGGAGGCAAAAAGCCGCCTCTCGGCTTGGGGATCTCCCCAGTATGCCCTTCGCGCTCGTGCAGGTCATACTGGGGCTTCTGGGGGCCGCATGGCCCCCAAGCTCCCCAGCACCTGCCGGCTCCGTCTTGGAGCCGGCAATCATGTGAGTGGCAAATCCGGCTGCCCAGAGCTCCCTTCCCACTCACAGCCCCAAACCGGGTCTCACAGATCATGAGACCTGGTCCATTATGTAGTCTTATTCATCATATTTATTTGAATTGTGGTTTATTTCTTTATAGCTGGTTGTTTTCCCTAAAACAATTGCTGAACTGCCAATATGGCTCAAGGATATGGGCTCACTATAAGACCCCCCCTCCCAATATCTGCACACCTTTCCTGTCCAGATCCCATGCCCCAATTCTAAAACCCATAAAATTGCAACCCCCATTCTTCTAGCTCCCTGGGACCTTGCAGCTCTGTTCCTTCCTCCACCCCCCACTAACTCTGCTTGATAGCCCCTGCTGCCTGAAAAAAACAGGCCAGGGAGAAAATTCCTCTGTCTCAACTGCCAGGGCCAATTTAAGCATGCTGAAACTATTGCAACTGAGGGGGGCACAACATGGGGAGGGGGTGATGGTGGGCTGGGGTCTGTGCAGAAGAACAGCAACAGGACAGGGGAAGAAGGAGAGACAGGAGCAATGGGGCAGCCGAGGATGAAGCAGCTGTGAAGAGCTGAAAGACTTGGCACTTTCTGTGTGCAAAGCAGGGGCTCTATCCCATATGCTTTCCCTGGACATAGGAAGCTGCCTTGCACTGAGTCAAGACATTGGTCCCTCGAAATTCCTCCTCAGTTCTGCTTCATGAGAACTCTGCAACTAGAAATTGGACCTAGGAACTTCTGAATGCAAAGAGTATATTCTGCACACTGAACTCTGTGGATTAATGATACCCAGTGTGAATAAGTTCGTACTTTTCTCCATCCTAAATCTCCTGCCAATCAGCTTCACTAGATGACCCCCTGCAATGAAAATGAGGCCAATAAAAAATAGGAAAGGAGAAGTTGCTTTGAGGCTGCTGTTAGTTCTCTTTCTTTTGTTCTAGATTGTTGCCAACCTCGCTGAGGCAGAGGAACAGCTGAGAGATCAAGGTGCCTACAACCTACCTAGTCTTTAGCCCAAGGGAAATAAGCTGTACAAAGGGGGGCCCGTACCTAATTTTGCTGTAGGATCCAATATTTCTAGAACCAGTCCTGTCAAAGGTCTCCCTCACTCTCCACTAGGCACTACACTGAAAAGGAGCCTCAGCAGAATACTCCTTCCTTGAAGCTGCTGAGGTGAAGACGGAGATGCTGGAAGGAAGGCATACCTGCATGGTTTGCTAAGCTTAGCCCCCCACCATGCATCCCAGCCAATCACCCAACCTTCTCCAAGATTGGGTGAGGCGAAGCCCACACCCCCAACACAAGGCTGAGGTGTAGGCATATTATGAATATTCAAGACTGCATGTGTGCCTCTGTAAAACACTGAAGAACAAGATGCTTTCTGAATCATACATATGATCACATCAAGATTGTTCTTTTTGCAGAGTTTTGTTAACGTGCACATGCAAATCACTAATGAAAGGAGGAAACACACAAATGAACTAAATGAAAATGAAGCTGCAGGAATGTATACATGCTCAAATTCCAATATTAAAGTTAGAATTCTATTTTAACTAGAATGCAGAAGGAGTGGAATGGAGAGCAAAGCAAATCTATGGAACAGTAAATGAACTGAACTGGGGAAATCTATTCATACCTGAGCAGAACATCCCTAATATTAATTGCTTGAAAAGGGATGTGTCTTCTCAAGGCTCTTCCTGGTGTCAAAACAACACTCTATTTAAAGTTCTGGATAGCTGAAATTCTGCAAGGAAGTTTAGGCAACTTTATCTGCAATAAAGTTGGAAGGGGGAAAACAGTAGGTATGCCATTTAGTGTTTTGGGAAATGGCAACAAAAATGTACAACCTTAACTATGATTTCCAGTTGACAGACAATATAGAATCCTGCCTGGAGTTTTCTTCCCTCCTTTTTGGAATAAGATGTGTAAAATCTTCCTTTGTAAAATCAAATGCAACCTTATTTTTAGCTTCATTTGGGCTCTGAGGTTTAACTAGCTAGTGACCCAGTTATGTCCCAGAAAGTATCTATATTTGTGTACACTATTACATGAAAGCGATTACATGTTTATAGGAAGCACTATGATTAGAATGTAGTCAATTAGGAAGTGCAGCTTCAGATCCAAGCTAACCATTAGGCAGTGTATGGTTTCCACAAAATGGAAGCCATGTTTTAGTTTTACTGACTGTGTCTCTAAAGACATTTCCAGATAGTTTCTAGAGCAGCAAACATGCACAAGTTAGAATCTGTTAAATTCAAGCAATCCAGACACCTTTCCAGAAGGTTGCACTTCTGTTGCAGATATATTGTGTATGTCTAGCACCCACATTGGAATTTTAGAATATTTAAAAACCTTGATTTTCAGAGGAGAATTAAGTTCCTAACAGTTTTATTTCACGCATGCTCTAAAATGCATGGAAATTGCAAGTTAAGGTGGCCACCTTAACTTCAACACCATGTAAGCAGTAGAGATTTTGTACAGTCTTATTATGCTGGCTTTCCAAATAAGGCTGCATGCACCTACTCTTCTTTAAGGCTGTCCTTAAAGAGCCCTGGTGGGGGGTTGGGCCTGGGGCAAATCAACCAATGCGAGGGCCCCCTTCCAGTTAATTCTAATGGGGGTTAAAAGAGCAGGGCCCAGGGCGGTCACCCTGCTTGCCTTACCCTAAGGACAGCCCTGTCTTCACCTAGGTTTTTCAACTCAATTTTAGGCTGGGATGGGTTAGATCCAGACAGAACTCAACAGATGCTGCTCCCCCAATCACTTGCTAGATGGAATTTTGCTTGAGGAATTTCTGCTTGATGAAGGCATACTGCTTCACCAAAATATCTTCTGTAGTAGTAAATACCCAGACAGAACTTCAAAAGGTCCACAATCCATCCACAGTCACTTCCTAAGATGCACCTGATGGATTTCTGCAAAATGCACTGTGACGTTTTCTACATCATCCCACAAATATGCTGCTAAGAGAATGCATCATCAATACCATGCAGTAAATTTGCATTTCACAGTATGGTAGAGCCATGTTTTGTTCCAGAAAGTTATCCAGTTTAACACCAGTTCCTTGTACCTCAGTCAAAAGAAGTATTATTCTTAATACTTCTTAAGACCTACCTGTTTCACCAGGCATTTGACCTTTAATTTTTTTTCAAAAATGTTATTGGTATTGTTTTTGTTCACCACCTAGAGTCTTTAGAGGAGGTGGTATATAAGAAACTTTAAATAAAATAAAATAAAATAAAATAATAATATTATATCATTGCAGAATGCTGGATCAAGCCTTTGATTCTGCCAAGCATTTAAGAGGAACTTCTTTCAAACCTAAAAAGTCAGATATTAATTGTACATCTGCAGTGGAAGATATTCCATACCTATAACGATATATTTTGTGAAAGCAGAAGTTGCAAACTGAGGTAGCATCTCTTACTGAAAGTGGAGAGACAGAAGGGAGCACTGAGTAGCAAGAGTAGCAGCAACTACCTGTCCCAAGTAAAGCTAAACAAAATAAGGTGTAGAGGGCATGGTCCTCAATTCTTTACAAATCCAACCCCCCTCCCCCCCAAAAAGCCCTAGTCCCCCACCCTGTTTTGTGGGAGGGAATTCACTGAGGCAACCAAGCAACTAATGCTGTTTTCTTTATCTGCACTGGCAGGCAAGAAAATGCAATGATACACATGGCACAAAGCCATGAAGAGTTGTAACCTGGCAATCCTCTCTCCCTCCTTCACTTAGGCTGAGTGCCAAGAAAGCCATCAGTCTGAATGGGGGAAAGGAGTGCAGAAAGGTTTGGTGGCGCAATGCTAGCTGAAGCTACTGCACCCATAGAATTTCTGCCTAGACATTTACTGTAAAGTTTTACTATGTGCTGTTGTGGTTGTTGTTATTAGTCGGTATTTTGCGGAAACAGTGTGTCTTGTGGAGATCTATCAGGCAGAAATTCTGCAGCTGCATCTCTAGCATGTCATTTTGCAACTAAATGTATTAAAGGGTAACTATCAAAAATATATCATTTATTATTAAAAGATCTCCAGAAAGGGAATTAATAGTTTTTAAAGATGGGAAAGTATGATAGGAGTGTCTGTTAATGAGGCAGAATAGTTTTCAGGAGTGATGCAGTAAATTCTATGTGTGTTAATTTAAAAGAAAAGTATCATAAGGTGTTTTATTACTGACACCTTACTCCAGAGAAATGGAACATACGTTTGTGCTTTTGAGAGATGTCTTCTGAATGCAGCAGAAGACTTACCTGTGTCTGGGCTTGCCCCTTTATACAAGCTTTTGAGAGTTAAATAAGACAGATATTACAAGAATAATCAACTATGACTTAGCACTAAACACTAAGGTATTGCTGCTTAAATTAATCAGCCAGAACATACTGGTATACAACCTTGATATCAAATTTACTGACAGCAGCCAAATGCTTATTGCAAAAAACTGGAGAAATTCCATTTCCCCTGCTTCCAGAAATTGGTTGATTAAAGTTTGGAGCAAAACTCAAAGCTCAATAGACAGAATTGAATGAATTTTTCAAATTAGGAAATAGCAGACAGGCAAAATATTAATTTGTAAGAGAATGGCATCCTTTCGTTGGCTTTTAGACATTAAGATATTGTAATAATAGTAATGCTTTTATGGGTGTTTCTCTAATGCTTCAAATGCTTTCTTTTCTTCCTGTTGGTAAACAGTTATTTTTTGTTTACCTACTCTTGTATTTGTAATGTATTTATAGTTGTCTGTTTGAAATAATGATATATATGTTTTAAAAAATATGTTGAAGTGCAGTTAAAGCATGATTGACTGCATAAATGCAGACTGCACAGTTCCTTATGTATGATTCCTTTGAAATTCCCTACAGAAAATATGGTTATAGCTGCTTCCTTCATGACATTACAGACCAGCAATGTCAATGTCCCCAGTTGAGTCCAATCTCAAAACAATGATCCTCTTTACAACAAAAGGCACAGAATGGCCTCTCACAGTGAGACCATCTAGTATAACATCAAACCAGGGGCGTATCAAGGTTGGAGTGGGCCCAGAGACAAGATTTTAAAATGTGCCCCCCGCTCACTGAAGCTCAGCTCATGAAGTAAAGAAATCTTAAATGAGGCTGAAGAGTGGTAGCAAAAAGCATAGTAAATATATATATATAACTAACCTATGTGCCACAATAGAACATCATCCTAAATTATTTTTTAAAATGTTTTGTAAATTGTGGACAATGCAAGTCATTTAATGGTGCTAGAGAAAGACATGCTGTTCTGGTAGCTCCAGGTCTTAACACTCACATCAATTTTGGAGGATGAATACAACTGCGGTGCGTGGCTGGGGGAGTCAGTCATGTGACTTGCCTCTGGGGGGCCCCTCCAAGGCAGTGGGCCCCCAGACAACTGTCTCCCCTTGCCCTATTATAGTTACGCCCCTGCATCAAACCAAATGCAGCTCTTCCCCCCCCCCATATATTGTACTGTCATGCAAAGATAAAACCCGAAAGAAGGCATCAGAAATGTGAACAGCATCTTGCTAACAGAGCAAGGGACAGCGATTTTGGAACACAGGCAGTATGGAAGCACAATTAATGGACACGTAGTGATATTGTTGTAGGGTGTAATCTGGAAAATGCCCAGGTCTTGTGGTAGCCACTCCTTTGCTAAGCAGGGTCTACCCTGCTTTGCATTTGAATGGGAACTACATGTGTGAGCATTGTAAAATATTCCCCTTGGGGGATGGGGCTGTGCTGGGAATTGTGTCTAGGTTCCAAGATACGCTCCAATAATTTTTTAACATGGGTGCTCCCCTCCATCATGTCCAAATGCAGCAGTTCAAATAAGTGAGACTGAAACAAGTCTCTTGAATCCTGAAAAATGTATTGTAAAGAGATGATGAATGTATTAGTTTATTTTCTGCTTGGCAACTGTTTTCTCATTTCTGCTTTGTTCTGCTGAATTATAGCTCATTTCATGCCCCCTCCAGTACTTTAAAGGGGCTGTAAATAGTAGACATGCATGGCCCAAAATGTTAGATTCTGATCTAACCTAAATCTGAGACATTGCCCCTCCCAGCTGTTGGGTCAGGAGTGTGGGGCCAGATTGGGTCAGAATTCTGACATTTTTGTGAGACCTCCCTTCCTCTGCCCTCTCCTGGGGCATATGCAGTTAACAGCATATGCCGTTAAGGGACCCCAAATGGGGGAGTCAGGAGACAGCAGGTGTTTTTCATGTCCTTTTCACTCCATATGGAGCACTAAGTCGGCAGCCTTGCCAGCAGCCTTCCAGTGCAGCTTCTCCACAGAAGGTATTTTCCCCCTTTAAGTTCCTTTTAGATCCCCAAGCAGAGCAGGGGATTGTGGAAAGTTTTTTAAGGGATGCAGCCTTTTACACAGAAGCCGCACGGGAAGTTGAATGGTTAGACTGCTGGCTTGCTGCTTCTTCCAGAGCAAAGAGAACAACTGTGTATTCTGTCTACTGGCTCCCACCTGGTTCCAGGTAAGGGAGCGGAAGGATGATTGGGCAGGGCATGGGAGGTTGGAGAAACCCCAATGGAGTTTTGTCATGACTGCAGGGATCTCAGTCAGACTATTGAGTCTACCTGCTGTCATGAATGGATATCAACAGAGGGCACATCAGGTCTGACATACCTGCCAGACCCAACGCAACACACATAACTAGGAATGTACATTTATGCTTCTTCTTCTTTTGGGAGTACTGAGGATTAAAGATGACCCCTTCCATACCATGTCCATATGGCACTGTGTATAGTCACCTTATGTCCAAAAGCCCTACATATTCCTCCTCCTTTCTCAATCATTAATTCACATATTGGGCCTGACATTCAGCTCCTTTTAAAACTGATATGCTTGACACTTGCTCTGCCGATCATACTGAGCTTCCGGGAAAGCTGTTTCTGATCTGTGCTGCTTTTGTTTGCCCTCCAGAATCTTGTATTGAGATAAGTTTTATTCCTTGCTTACTTGCTTAGATTGTTTTCCTTGGGGGTTGAAAATGTTCCAGCAAAAATGGTGATACAGCCCTCTGAAATATTTAAAGGAAGGAAGTCAAAAATACATGGAATTGAAATTGTGAAAAAAGATTACAGGAACTTGAGCAATAAAACAGCTTTTCATCTTGTCTGCATCCCAGAATCCCTCTGGCCTTTTGCTTATGAGACCATCTTACCAGTTTGATGCTGGTGCGCTTTCTAATGGCTCTTCCTTGTATAACACTTTCTCCTGATGTGAGCTCAGGCAGAATGAATCTGTTAAGATCTATAGCCTCTCTATGGAGCAGCTCCCTGAACTAGAAGAAAGATTTCCAGTTTTTCTTATGTAATCCTGTTCCTTAACTTTGAAAGTAGTTGGAAATATGAACATCAAAGATTCAATTCACAGTAACCTTGCATTCCCCTGCTCCTTGGGAATGGAAGGCTTTTAGAGGAATTTTCATATGGCTTTTATCCTGCCTTAGGCAATCTAGAGAGACTTGAAAGAGAGTTGACAAAGTAAAATTCTGAGCATTAACCTGCTTGTACCATTTGTGTCTGTGCACCTGCATTTACATGACTCTGAGGTGGCATCAATTCTAGGGATCTGCACTGTCATAAACTGACAGAGGCTTGTGAGGTAGACAGAAGCAGGAACCAGGGGCGTAGCAAGGTTGGAGTGGGCCCAGAGACAAGATTTTAAAATCCCCCCCCCCACTGAAGTTCAGCTCATGAAGTAAAGAAATCTTAAATGAGGCTAAATAGTGGTAACAAAAAGCGTATTTATATATATATCTCCTATGTGCCACAATAAAACATCATCCTAAATTATTTTTAAAAAGGTTTTGTAAATTGTGGACGCTGCAAGTCATTTAATGGTACTAGAGAAAGACATGCGGTTCTGGTAGCTCCAGGTCTTAAACACTCACATCAATTTTGGAGGATTTATACAACTGAAGGAAGCCCGCCTGGGTGCACGGCTGACGGAGTCAGTCATGTGACTTGCCTCTGCCCCCAAGGCAGTGGGCCCCCAGACAGCTGTCTCCCCTTGCCCTATTATAGTTACACCCCTGGCAGGAACTCACATGCTTTTCTCACATGTGGTCATCAGCATCAGATGATCTTCTTTGATTGTTAGTAAATCTGAATTACACTGCAATTTTTAAGAGAGTTCAAAAGGACATTCAGTTAAGAAGGTCTTCCAAACACTGTGTCAGGATTCCCTGGACTCACCTCTCATGAAGTCCTAGCAATTAGCCGCTTGACACGAAAAGCTAAAATTGAATGATTTCCTGACTCTCATATTAGATCTTTCAGTGTGGGAAGCAGTGAATTGTCTGAAGGGCAAGAAGTTAGAGCAGTGGTGAGTCACTTCATATGGAGAGTATAACATGATCCAGAGGGGCTGATCTGATGTGCTTGTTTATGAAGACCCACAAGTGCTGTTTCAGTCTCTGAACACAGAGATGAGCCTGTCGAAGGACAGGGCTTGAATATTGTCAAAATTTTTGCATCCTTAAAAAGCACTCCCCCTTTGGTAGTCTTTCAGAGGGGATTGAAAGGGTGTGGACATATCTGTTGGGGAGAGGGAATATATCCCTATTACCTGGGCGCTTTCCAGATTAAGCCCTACAATGGGGTCACTATGGATCTCCTAAGTGTGCGTCCATACTTCCTGTGTTGTGAAACTGCAGTCCCTGTGCTGAAAGCAAGATGCCATTCACATTTCCGATGCCTTATTTCGGATTCTATCTTTCTGTGATGGTGCTGCAATGTTGCAAGTCCATTGCAGAAAAATAGTTGTATTTTGATCCTGCCAAGCCAGAGCCTTTTACCCCTTTGCAGCATGCAATCTGGAAAGCACCCAGGGCAAGTAGAACAATACTCCCAGACCTAACACAGCTCTAGTTGTGCCACAATCTGGATGGATATGTACATTCAGATGTACAACTGAATGCGCATCCCAATGAAAACAATGCCATGTGGATTTATTATTTTTATTTCTTTATTCATGCATTCATTCATTCATGAAATTTGTATGCTGCCCCAAACGTCCATCTCTGGGTGGCTTACAACGACATAAAAACAAGCCAAAACACAAAAGTTAAACAAAAATAAAATAAAACCAGAATTAAATTAACAAGCTTGAGTGAAAAGGTAAGTCTTTAATGACTTTTTAAAAGTTGTCAGATACGGGGAGAATCTCATCTCAACAGGGAGTGCATTCTAGTGTGTTGGGGCAGCAACAGAGAAGGCCCGTCTCTGCATAGCCACCAGACAAGCTTATGGCAGCTGCAGGCAGACCTCTCCAGATGATCACAATGAGTGATGGGACTCATGGAGAAGAAGATGTTCTCTTAGATACCCAGGACCTAAGCTGTTTAGGGCTTTATAGGTTATAACTAGCACCTTGTATTTTGCCCAGTAACTTATTGGCAGTCACTGTAAGTTTTTTAGTATAGGAGTAATATGGTCTGTTCAAGATGACCCAAAGACTATCCTGGCTGCTGCATTCTGTACCAATTAAAATTTCTGGACTATGTACAAAGGCAGCCCCACATAGAGCACATTGTAGTAGTCAAGTCTGGAGGTTACCAGCATATGTACCACTGTTCTGAGGTTGTTCATCTCAATAAACGGACGCAGCTGGCATACCGAAGCTGATAGAAAGCACCTCTGGCCACCTCCTCAACATAGGATGCCAGGGAGAGGTGCAAGTCCTGGAGTACTCCCAGACTGTGTACCTGTTCTTTCTGGGGAAGTGTGACCCCATCCGGGCAGATCAAGATAATCTCCCAAGTTCCAACCCTGCACAATAAGTACTTCCATATTATCAGGATTCAGTCTCAGTTTGTTATCCTCATCCAGCCCATTACCACCTCCAAGCAGGCATTCAGGGAGGTGTAGATAGATATGCATTCCATTTCCTGCTTTACCATGCTGCACCACAATGAAACCACTCCATGGCAATACACAGAGTGTCCCTGTAGTCAAGACAGCATAGCCACCTCAAGAGTGAGGATGTCCCCCCTACCTTCCCTCATCAAGGAAACTGAAGGCAAAGCATATAACCGGATCTGACTGGCTACATGATACTGGATACATCATACATGTGATGTCAGCACATTTTTATGCAATCCCTGATTGACTGGGAATACTAGAAAAGAAGACATCCAGGCCCAAAAAATGTCAACAGTTCAGCAGCACAGGGGGGGAAACAAGAGAAGCAAATCACTGCAAGCAGCAAATAAAATACAGCTTTCTTGGAGTTGAGTGGGGGGGGGGTCATGCTCCTCTAAAACTCCTCTTTGTCTCAAAAATTCAATGCAGTTCTACCTCCTACCTCTGTTTCTCATAAATGGCTTGCCTTTGCCTTGTTGAGCAGTCACAAAGTTGCCATGAAATTTCACCTGGTTCAAGGCTATGCTCAAAATTTTCAGTAACAAGCAGATCAAAATGTGTTTCACATTTCTGAAGCACCAACACAAAAACTGCACAAGAAGTCAAGGATTTTATTCAGCTCCTTCATAAAATTTGCTAGATTATGTAGCATATGGTTATACATTACAAATGAGGGTCAGTTTATATAACCTATGCATCTTGTCTGTCCCTGTGGTACTTTTGCATTGGAGAATGTAGTGCATGACACATGCAGTGAATTCCCTGAGAGCACCTCATGCTACACAGGACTTCCTTAATGAGAGATCACTGTGAGTCTCTTTTAAGAACAGGAAGAATGTGTATATTTTTAAAGGCTGCAAAGGTATGATCACAAAGGTCCCTTATCCTGTCAATAGATATGTTTGCACTGTCTCCATCCTGCTGCTCCCAGCATGCCCCATTGCCACCCACTTTTGACTGGATTTTCATGGCACAGTTGCAACACTGCTGCCATAGTTGTGTCCGTGTGACACCACAGCTCACAATATTGCACTGACACAATAACTTTGTATTCAATCATCTCTGCTATGTAATTTGATTTGCTGCTAATTTGTCTACATGTTCTTATAGTCCCCCCCACCCCCCCCAAAAAAATGAAGGAAAAGAAAATGAGAGAGAGAGAGAGGAGTGTCATAGTTATGGGCAGTGGTAGATTAATGGAGAGGCAGAGTAGGCATTTGTCTATGGCACCACATTTGAGGAGCAGCAAATTATGCCCCTTCTCAAATTTTGCTGCCCCTCTCTGTGGGTAGCAGTGGCTTCAGCAAGAGTGGGGTGAGCAAGGAGAAAGTCCTTCCTTTTACCTTATTAAAAAAAGCCTAACCTTTTTGGTTTCTGGTAAAAGGGTGGCAAAAGTCTTTGCCTATGGGCAGCAAAAAGCTTAATTTGCCCCTGGTTATGGGTACCTTTAGAGCGTTTACAAGACCCAAAAGTATGAAATAGCTGAGCTGTCAGAACTTCAGCTCCAGTTCTGGAAGATTTTTTTTTGCTTTTTAGATTTATGGAACATAAAAGTTGCTCTAAATTCTCATTTATTTAACCACTGAAAAGCAATTTCCTTGATTATTATTGGTATAATTGTGAATTGTGCAGGCTAATTGGAAAGTAAATCTTTCAACCAGTCTGAACAGCTCAGAAGAAATAAAACATTGCTGTATATATCACTTGTTGTAGCTTATTGGAGAGGAAATAAAAGGACAGGAAGCAGTTGCTTTTTCATTTGCAGATTATTTACACATTGATGCATAATGGTACCTTCAGAGTGACTTCAGTCTATCACATCAGTGCTTTCCCTTCATCTGAATGCTAATCCCAAGCACCAAAAATCTTCCTGAACTTGTCTTTGCTAATGCCCGGGTTGGCACTGTGCAGTTTTCTAAATGAAAGGGCTTCCTTACTTTTAATTATGTCCCAAGCAGTTTGCCTGCATTATGTGAGGAATGCTCAAATACAGACGTTGTATTTGTACAAGCAGCCAGTGCTGTTTTCTAAGCCTTTTAGAACTAAAATGAGAAAATAATTAAACTGTGCACGCACTCATCTGTGGTGTGTGCATGTGAAGACACACACAGACATAAATGCATCCCCTCATTCCCTGAGGCATTGTGTGCACACTTCCTAAACCCCAGAGCACCATAGGTGCTCTGTCAGACACAGAGAGACTTCAGGCACAAAGGCCTACCAGGTCACTTCCATGAATCCACTTCCTTGAAGCAATTTCTCATGTGCAAAAAGAAACCATTCCATTGAAGGGAGTGGAGAAACTCTGGAACTTTACAGCACTTTAGCAAGGAGCTGCTGGGTTGTAGTGATCATATTTTATTCCTTGGTGACTAGATGTCAGGCAGCCTTGTAACTCTAAGTGCCCAGCTGCAGGTTACTTCTAAAGTGTGGGCAGAAGCAAGTTATTGTTTCATGGGGAATTATTACAACATAATATGATAATGTGGGAACAGGTCGCATTTACCCTGGGAGTAAATGGCATCAACATAAATGGATCTTTAATTCAAATAGGCTGGAGTTGCAAGAAGATACTGGTGCATGCTTAATTGCACTCAGGCTGGGGTAGGAGAAGTTCTCTTGTAATCAGAAAAGAAAAATTTTACACATTAGAGATCCACTTAAAAACAACAACAACCCTCTACCACAATATACTCACATATAAGCCCACCCATTAAATTCTCCATTCTGACAGCAGTTTGGTGTGTGATTCAATGCAGGGGCATAGTAAGCTTGGAGTAGGCCCTAGGGTCAATGTTAAAATGGGCCTCTGCCCCTACTACTTCTCCTTTACCAACCCCCATGTCATGCCTTTGCTGTAGAAGAACTGTAGGACCATGGTGAAAAACAAAACGTTCTTTCTCTTGCTCCTGTGCAAATAATATTGCGTGCTCCCCACACATGCAGACATTTTCACACACACTCTTGCACATGAGCATTTCCCAGACTCAGAAATATATATATATTTAAAACATTACCAGCATATATACCTCTTACACACATATATAGCACCTGAAGAGGACATCTTTTTTGAAGCCACAATTAGTCCTCTGATCAGGAGCCAACAGAGTGCCAGTGAGGGAGGTGGGTGGGGGAGAGTGCTGCTGTGCAGGCAGTGGGCTTTCTTCCCTCAGGGGCTCTGGAACATTTGCGTCCCTCCTTGTTCAATTATAGCTCTGCCCCCTGATTGTATGACTATACAATTAATCAGGACTTGGATAGGCATAGATAGGCAGTTTCCTCCAGTGAACGGAATGTGTTCGATAATCTCTCTGACTCTGACTCACACACCTAGACACACAGAGTTAGTCGCAGAACATAGCTGAGATGCTTCTCTGC
Organism: Hemicordylus capensis; assembly: GCF_027244095.1. Lineage (NCBI taxonomy): Eukaryota > Metazoa > Chordata > Lepidosauria > Squamata > Cordylidae > Hemicordylus > Hemicordylus capensis. The sequence goes on along the minus strand of NC_069658.1, from coordinate 375,169,100 downwards.
AGCTTAACTGGAAAACCAAGCTTGTGGATAGCAGAATTCCAAAGATAATCTTATATAAGTGGATTCTGAGCACATGTTGTCAAAGACATAATGTTATTTTACTTCATTACATAATGAAACTCTAATTGTAGCTTAGAAATGGATATTTGAATGGGACGGAGCACACAGATGTAAGTCCTGCAGTACAGATTCCATGCAGTGCCTGTGCTAATTGTGGACAGCTTTCCCCCCTTACATAACTGACAGACATACAATCATCAGCTGTATCATTTCAGAGGTGGATGCTTTGCTATAAGCAAGGGTTTATATAAAGCTCCACAGCAGATACACATGCTGCTGAAAATGTTTCGTATGAAAAGGATATTTGTTTAGCTACCTTATAGAGGTTGCAAGATACAATAATGCAAGTGGGGAATGGATGCCAGCGTTTTCCTTACCATATCATGCCAAGAATGTTTTACTTTAGTTAACTAACCAGAAAGAAAAAATGAAATTGAATCAGAATTCCTATTACCTTAGTTCACCTTTCAGCAGCCTAGTGATATGGATTCACTAAGCCTTTGGTTAGTGGCTAAGGAGAGCATTTATTATTATTATTTCTTGTTTACACAGTTAGACAGGTGTTGTTGTTGTTGTTGTTGTGGTTGTTATTAATTCGATTTCTATACCACCCTTCCAAAAATGGCTCAGGGCAGTTTACATAGAGGGGGGGGAGGGGGAGGGGGAGAAATAAATAAATAAATAAATAAAATAAGAAAGATGGCTCCCTGTCCACAAAGGGCTCACATTCTAAAATGAAACATGAGATAGACACCAGCAACAGTCACTGGAGGTACTGTGCTGGAGGTGGATAGGGCCAGTTACTCTCCCCCTGCTAAATAAAGAGAATCACCACATTAACAGGTGCCTCTTTGCCAAGTTAGCAGGGGACACAGGTTAATGTTAATGGCACACAGGTGAATAGAATATTGCTGAATGGTGTTCCTGCCCATCTGCATGATAGTTTTGGAAGTGAGGGTCCACTGATAGATCCGTCAAGCAATAACCCACAGGTGCCAGAACGTGCAGGTGGATGTTGTGCTATTGACCCACTGATCACCTTGCTGAACTTTGCTTCCTTTGCCACAGACCTCAGGCAGGATTGGTGCTGTTCAAGAGGGGCAAGGCCAGGGCCTCAGAGCACATCTTCGGGCAAGCTTCTTATAGGAATCAAGGCCAAGTCAAACCTGGCCCCATTTAGATCTTGTCTTCAAGAACCATCTTTGTGTAAGCCGAAACATCCACACTCCACAGTTTTATTTATTTTATTTTATTTTATTTTATTTTATTTTATTTCTATACCGCCCTTCCAAAAATGTCTCAGGGTGGTTTATACAGAGAAATAGCAAACAAACAAGATGGAACCCTGTCCCCAAAGGGCTCACAATCTAAAAATAAACATTAGATAGACACCAGCAATAGTCACTGGAGGGAAACTGTGCTGGGGCTGTATAGGGCTAGTTACTCTCCCCCTGCTAAATAAAGAGAATCACCACATTAAAAAGGTGCCTCTTTGCCAAGTTAGCAGGGGCTTACTTGTATTTGCTGATAATTTCTCACTGGCAGATACCTTTTATTTTTCTTCCTATTTGTCATCAACACACTTCCCTTTCTGTCTTCCGCTCCATCCTTAAGACCTAGCTCTTTAACAAAAAGCTTTCTGGCACCTCTCCTCCCAAGCCTTGTGGTGCTTGCTCTTCCACTGCCACATGCATATTCAGGATCCACATAATTTATTAACAACCCCCAAGCTTCTTTGCTATCCTTATTCCCCTCTGGACAGGGGCTGCATATTTTCTATTCCAGAACATTGCCTTCATATTGTTGGGGCTATACAGATATAAACAGGGAGAAGAAAGAATTTGTGGGTAATAGTGCCCTCCTGTGGTCAGGAATAAGTCTCCTTAGGAAACCTTCAGTCTACCATTTTCAGCCTGGTGGCCCCAAGATGGTAATTAAATTTGCATGTTTCCTTATAGTTTAACTCAACAGAAATAAGTGGAGAGGAATTAAAGATATATCTGTTTCTGATCACCAAATGTCAAAATTCTCCATTTCAGCAAGCACTGAGCCAGAACCCGCCTTGTTTCAGTTTTATATTGGATACAAGGCAGCATCTCTGTTTTCTTCTTATTCCCCCCCCCCCTGCATCACCTTGAAAAAATTCATGAAAAATTTCAAGGGTCCACTAAGTCCCTAGGAAAGCCCAGTGTACCTCTGCAGCTTTGGATAAAACTAAAGAATTATGCAGTCCTAGGTCGAGATCTAACAAAAGAGCCCTAAAGTATGACATAATTTAGGAAGCAAAGTTCTGTGGTCACAGGAGGAGAAAGAAAATAATGAAGTCTGCTCAAGTTTAATTAAGCTGACCCTGAACTGTAACTATATTTCTACATATACCTCTTCCCCTTTTTCCTTCCATCCTTCCATCCTTCCCCTTCCTGCATGCAGCTTAAATCAGAAGAGTTAAAAAACACACGAAAACAATTAGCTGTTTTTGGGGACAGCTGGTGTAGATCTAGGCTTCGAGATGCCATGTGGCCATTGTCAACAGTGCCAATAAAATTGTGCCTACTAGTTATCATCTAAACAGTGACCCATGTTTATTCCAGCTGTTAGCCATTTGAGCAGTCCTTAAGGAACAGTTGATAGCCCACATGGAAAAGTTTGAACCAATTTGGGTCATGCATCATAGATTTTTCTTCATTTCTTTCCCCACCCATCTGTTGTTCTGGCACCATCCATTACTGAAACAAACAAGGGGAACTTCCTAGCCCACGACAAATAAAGCAAATCACTTTGTGTTCTACAGTCTCCTACTGCTTTGAACCAAGTCTCTTTAATGTGATTGACTTCAGACTTTTACACATGCATATGCACACTAGATAAAGGAGAACATAAATGCTAATCTTTCTATAAGAGAAATTGAGTAGTTAACTGTAACTGGTATTCTCTGTTAACAAGGGAGGGGTGGTTATAAATGATGAATTGATGCCCAGCAAAGTCTGACAGTCTTGTCTTCCTCACAATCCATGTTTAAGGTATGCTGACATAGTGGTATAGCAATCTGTGAGAACAAGGCCTGACTAACATAGGAAGCTGCTTTATACTGAGAGAGATTACTAGTCCATCTTGCTCAGTTTTGTCTATACCAACTGGCAGCTGCTCTCCAAGGTTTCAGGCTGGAGTCTTTCCCAGCCCTACCTGGTGGTGCCATGGAGTGAACCTGAGGCTTTCTGCATGCTAGCTGATGCTCTACCACTGAGAGATGGCCCCATCCCCTAAGGAGAATAGCAGATAGTGCTCCCATGTAGTCAACCATTCAAATGCAAACCAGGGCAGACCCTGCTTAGCAAATGGAGACATTACTACTCCCTTTGCGTGCTACTACCTCAAGATCAGTTCTTCTCACAACCATCCATGCTCAGTCCCTTAACATGGCCTCCTTCAGGTAATGGCAGCGACTCCTGGGACCAGTTCTCTGAGTACAGAGGACAGATCAGGAAACTACTCGAACTGTTGTTCTTCCATCCTTTCGTATTCAGATTCAGAAATCCAGATCGGTAGAATATTCACAAGTTCAGAGCAAAGTATGACTGTTTTATGTATGTGAATGAGTTTGTGCAAGAGTGGGTCATTTTTAGGATCAAAAGTTGTACTTTTCCTATGCGGTTGTTCTAATTCTGTGGTCAATTGATTTGAATATATGATTTACAATTTATCATCATCACCCCCATTTTTTTAAAGATGCATATTTTCTTACTGGGGGCTCTGCCAAATATTTTATTTAAGTTATAACTCCTTCTCTTTATACGGGTGCATGTATGAACTGCTAATAATTGTTGCCAATAGTTTTTTGTGACAGATGATCTTTTTGTGCCATTGTGGTCAATGGGAACACACAATGTATTCCCTCTCTACTTGGAAAAACGTACAAAAAATTAGATATACCATTCAGAAACAGTCCCACCATCACAAATGCCACTGAGAATGCCTGTGTACATAGTCAAGGTCTGTCCGTATCACATTGACTCCAATCCCAAACATCTTCCTGCTGTGGGTGACTATTACAGTTCCTCTTTGACAGTGCTGATCAACCATGGGGAAAGGGATAATTGGAATTGGGTTTCTTCAAAAACTTGGTCTGATAAAACAGCTTGTGTGCCTGAAAGGCCGCATAATGATATATTTTATTGAATTTTAGAGCATTCTGCTTTTGAGACAAGCACTATGGCTGACACCCAGCCTAAAGTTGCATGTGCAGAAATATTCTGCTTGTGCCGTAGGGGTTGTGTGATTTCCCCTGATCTCTCTTTCCCTCTGCAGCACCCTGCCTGTGCCTCACAAAAATATGTCCCTGAGAGTACTATATATCTCAATCACATATTTTTAGGAGGCATAGTGGGCTACAGAGGGAAAGGGAATTTGGTGAAAATTGCCCTCCCGCCCACCGCCCATTGTGCACATGGAATTTTTTTCCCACATAAGCAAATTAGTCTAGATCTCAGTCAGTATGTTCTGCATTTATTTCAAAATGCAATAATTGTTTATAGAGAAAATTCAGTACATGTGCTCAAAGGGGTTAAAACCCATAACTGGCATAAGAGGCGGTTGTAAAAGTTGAGGTGACACATTTATAGTGAGTTTTCTCAAGTATATACATAATTTCTAACTTGGAGAAACTTAGTTTCACTTAATTCCCATTAAAATCATTGGAAGAAGTCAGCCATGGTGACTAATTTAAGTCTGAGAAATTGAACGGCACTTAAGCAGGTCTAACTTCCTCTGGATCTGAGCCAAATACTCCCCGCTCCTCCCACCCCATTCTCTCGCCCACACATGTGCATGCACATACACACTAATTAACAGTTATTTGGGTAAGATCTATAGATGGAAAGCCAGGGTAGCATTTTTAAAATAAATGAATAAAATAAAATATCATGGCAGCGATGTGCACTGAAAGAAGCTAAACACAAACATTTTGTTGCTGTTAATTTAGGCTGCATTTGCTGTAACATATAATTATCTTCCATGTTGCTTCTCTGGTTGAACAAAAGGCAAGCATAACTTGGTTGCCAAAAGCTGCTGAGATAATTATTAAAATAATTCAAATGAATTAACATTTGCTGTGTGCTCTGACATGGGCAAGCATGTTGCTGAATTGTGCTGCATTTAGTAAGCAGGGCATGATGGCTTTACACAAGTACCTTTGCATCCATTCAGGTCTATGCCAGTCTCAGCCTTGACCTTGAGAAAGAATCTGTGTTGGTGGATGTTAAGTTTATACTACTTGAGTTCTTTCTGTTTATATAAGAATATGAAGGAATAGTTAATGTAAATTATATGATACAGGACTTGACTCCTAAATCCTATTTCTACCAATATCTGCTGCTGAAAAAAATGGGAGCCTTTGAGGGACACCAAAAATGGGACACCTTTGAGGGAGACCCATGAAAGTTTCAGAAATTTGATGATAGGGTAAAAGGTATACCTAAGCCAGGGGGAGTGGTGTTTTCCTTGCTTTGTTAACATCAAAAAAAGCTGCTACCTCAGTATATTGCACACTCCAGCAGTCTCTAGTTAATAGGGAAAGTCCTCGCGGAGAGGTCCTGCTCTCTGTCCCTGGCAAATCTCTGTCCTTATTTTGTCCCTATTATTGACATTTCAGGGTTTCCTTGTTAAAATGTTCTGACTTGAATCAGATTATTTTGAGTGTTTTGAGCTCGAAACAGAACACCCTTCCAGTGAAGGGCCTGTTTTGAGCTTGGAACGGAACTACCCCATTCCAAGTTGGAACTTTTTGAGTGTTGAGTGTTTTCTCTAATTTTTTTCATCTGTATGCAAAATGAGTTTTCTTCTGAGTGGCAGTATCAAGGCTGTGTGTGTGTGCATGTATAATCAGAGTGGAACCTTCCTGATTCAATCTGAGTGTCATCTAAAATTAACTGAGCAGGCATAAAAAAAACCTTGTGTGCACATGCACGTGCTCATGCCTTAGAGGGAACACTGGAGGGGATGGGACAAAAATTAAATACCAAACATGGAGCCCAGCCTTATGTAGATTTCCTTGGAAGTAAGTCCTTTTGAATTCAGTGAGACTTACTCCCTAGTAAGCGTGCATAGGATTGCAGTCTTAAAGACTGGAGGCATGATCCAGAAAATTCATTAGTTTTAGATACCATTGTTACTGGGACATTCAAATCTGTACTTAACTGTCTCCCATTGAAATCTTTGGCTGGATTGTTCCCTACATTTTTTGATATATTTAAATAAAGACCAAATAAGATGCAGGTAGGTTTATAGGTCTATAGTAGCCACCTAATGGCAAAGTGGGGAAATGACTTGACTAGCAAGCCAGAAGCTGCTGGTTCAAATCCCCGCTGGTACCTATATCGGGCAGCAGCTATATAGGAAGATGCTGAAAGGCATCATCTCCTACTGCACAGGAGATGGCAATGGTAAACCCTTCCTGTATTTTACCAAAGACAACCACAAGGCTCTGTGGTCACCACGAGTCAACACCAACTCGACAGCACACTTTACCTTTACCTAGGTCTATAGTAATTCAATTTATATAGCATCACCAATGGATTTTGTACTCAGAGTAAAAAGCTTACAATAGAATACAATAAAATCCTCATCAATGTAAACTTAATCAATTCTTATAGAGAGGAGAGAATTAGGAAGAAATTCACAAAAGCTGCAGTCCTACACACACTTACTCCTAAATACACGTACTTGGGAATAAGTCTTATAGATTTCAGCCAGACTCAGCTAGACTATAGTAAACATGTACTGTATAGGAATGAGCGCTGCAGGGACTATTAACTAAAAAAAAAAACCAACAGTGCATCTTGTGAAAAATATCTGAAAAATAAATACCTCTCAGACCTGTTTATATCCCAGCTCCTAACAATGACTGAAGTAGATTTTTGAAAAAGGAATATTCCTGCCTTCTAAAGCTAGGCTGATGGCAAATGGAGATACAGGACCTTTTTTGTGATGGCTCCTCAGCTGTGGAACACCTTTCCTAGGGATGTCAGCTGCTTTATTGAGTTTTAAAGATCAGCTTCAGATTGTTTGCTTATATTTTGATTTCTTATATTTTTAATGAACAATTAAATCTGTTCTCACTTCTATTGCTAAGTTATTGCTGTTTTATATATGCTATTGATTGCATAATTTTATATTTTCTAGTGATGTTTTTATTGTTTTATTTATATGATGTGTAGCCATCTCATGAATTTTTGGAAGTCAGGGCAGAAATGTCTGTAACATTAAAAGAAACACAATCCTGCTCACAAAAAGCTGACAACACTAATGTCTAGAATGCTGCTGATCACCAAGCTTATCTTGGGTATGACATTTTTGTTCCAGCCCAGCTACTAATGAAGTATGAGGCTAGGGAAGTAAGGGGATTGGTTGCGTGATCTGGGTGGGTGGTGGCTTGTATGTCATTATAGTATATGCCTGTCCAGATTGGCACTTGGTGTTAAGAGAGGCATCCCTTCCTCCTATCCTGGAGAACTGTATGGGTTTTGGCTGCTTGCCTCTTGGGGAATGGATAGGAATGTTTTGGCCACCATCAAATTGGTGTGTGACAGTGGTCTTTTCTGCCTGCCTCATACTATTCTGCCTTGTTTGTTAGGTTTCTTCCTGGTCACAACTGCAAGTACAGGGCAGGTCTGAGGAGGTCTAAGACACTATATTTATTGGCACCCTAAGGCATGCATTTGTGTGGTGGGGAGGCCTAGACGCTTTACAACTCAAGGAGTTCTGATGGGGGTTTTTCTGTGTGGTGGGGGCATCACCAATCTTAAAATTGTGATGCCCCCACCAACCGTAAAGTTGTATGGCTTGAGAGGGAGGATGATGCTTCCTGAAAATGCCTTGACTGCTTTGATCAGCTGAGAGGAGCAGAGATGCTGAGATGCTGCTATGATCCTAAGTGTCATAGCCCAATGAGATGTAGGTTAGTGACCCACTAAAAATGCTACAGAGTGTTTAGTTTCTGCGCTGTAGGGAATAGAGAGCCAATCCCCTTGTTGACACTTTGTGTCCTCATTGGGGTGGGTGCTAAAAGCCTTGTGTGTTGAAGTTTTGTTTCTCACACAGCTGTTAGAAGCCCTAATGTGGGGTGTGGGGTGGGAGGACCCACTGGCAATCCTTTCAGAATTGAATTCCTATTTCTGTCTACCATTCCAAACATTCTATTCTTATCAACCATGCCAATAACAACAAGGAAGCTCCTTCTGACTATAAACTTTTACTTTCATGGCTCCTGACTACAGATTTTTTACTTCCATTTTTATTATCGATCTATATGTTTTTTTCTTTTTTCATTGCTCTTGTGTGGCAGCAATTAGATTGAAGCTATTCACAAGTCTAGATGTGATAGACATAGGATTGTGCTGCTGCTGTTGCAAGCTTGCTGTGAGTCTTTCGTTCTTCTCAACAAAGGGTGTTAGTGCAGGAAACTGCAAAGATGTTTGTGAAAGGGACATAAAATCCAAACCAGTCAAATCAGCATGTGGCCCAAGCGAACAGGTTGATAAGTAAAAGGCTTTTGCAAATGTTGCCAGATCAGATCAAGGACCGGAAAACCAAGTATTGTTTCAGTTCAGTCAAACCCAAGGAAAACAGTGTATTTCAAGCTAGGAAGGAATGTTTTAAATTTTACAGTGGGAACCTATAATTTTCTATCAGTAATTTTCAAAATGCCTTCAGTCCTCTCCTCATTTGTTTTTGTAATATGACTGCCATATTGCAATATTTTCCTAACATGTTTCTCTGAAAAATTGCAACACATATTTCATTTAGTTAAGTTGCGACAGATGTCTGTTGTTTAGCAACATAAGAGGCCCAAGATAAAGTACTCTCCGTTTAAAGCCTACAACACAAGGAACAGTGAATCATAATAGTTAACGGCGGTGGCCGACACATACTGCAGTGTGTTCCATCGCCAGAATGCTTCATGCCAGGGCTGCTGCAGATGTGTAGGCAGCCAGGATGCTGTTAGGAATGAGCAGTCTGCAACTAGCACCAATGCAGTTTTTTCTATTCCTGTGAATGAGAATAACTATGGTAGCACTATTTGCGCAACTGCTCATTTTTAACAGCATTGGGGCTGCCTGCATGTTAATAGAATGCTGCATGTCATGTAGGCCACTGAAAGACCCTTAATTGTGCCAAAAGAAAAAAAGATTGTGGAAAAGGAAAAAGAAATGTTGTGGAATACCAGCTCTGTAATCATGCAAGACACTCTAATCTTCAATGTTGATTTTTACTCATTTATTTTGCACAAAGGCAACAGAATATCCAAATTTGATGTTTTGATAGATCTGTTAGTATATTTTATTGTGAGGCCCCAAAGTAGTTATGGGGTTGCAGAACTCAGACTATATGCAGGTTCATTTGGAACCAAGGATCGTTTAATAATATGGTCCCCATGTTCTGAAGACTGCGTAAGGATCAAGACCTCATAACAAATTGTACCGGAAAAAAGGAGCTGAGGATCTGCTGACTAATCTCCCAGTATGTAAAATACAGGATTTATCTTATTGTATTTAAAATATTTATCCTGTTTCTCCAGTGCAATACTGCTCAGGGTGACTCATGAGACAATAAAACTAATTAAAAAATAAAATATTTAAAATTTAGTTTAAAACAAGGCCCAATTAAAAGCAGATTTAGAAATTAAAAGCCTACTAGAAACAGACAACAAATAAAAATTAAAATGCCTCTCTAAAAAGATGAATCTTCATATGTGTTTTTTTTAATTCTAAGAGAGGGGACATTATGAAGCTTGCCTAGGAGGGCATTCCAAAGCCAAGAGGACAGCCTTTTTTCTGTCCCTGGTCCCCACCCTCATCTCAGTCAATGGTGGAAACATGAGCAGGGCTAATAGAGCAACATCATGTTGAAGAAGAGGTGAAAACAGAAGGTGTGGGGGTGTAATCTAAGGAGGGGGAATGCTGAACCCCTTTGGAGAATCCATGGTGGTTGATAGGGCTGTGCACAGGCTGACATATCCACACGATCCTGGCCATTCTTGCATCATATTCATGATGCAGGGGATTATCAGCAAAATCCATCAGGATAGGGTAGGGGTGGAGTTTACTTTTTAATGAAGAGCCAGCTTCAAAGGAATTGGCTACCTTTCACTAAGCTGCAGTGTAGCATTTAAAATTGCCACCTACCCCTTCCTTGTCTCACTCTAGAATACACCAGGAAAGGAAGCAACATCATGCCATTATATCCTTTTCCTGGTACATTATTGGAGGGGGGGGGAATGGCCATGCCATGTAAATGCTGAGTGCTGTGTGGTGCTTGCATCACCTCTGACTTGATTATCAGTGTGGCTCCTGGTGTTTTTTGCTGTTCTTTTTTTTTTTTTTTTTTGCCACTGTGGCATCTGAATCCCCATTGCATTGAATAGGAGGTGAAGAATTTGAATCCACCCACCCATTTTGGCTGCTGTCTTCTATTCATGCAATGGCTTGGGGAAACTGATTGCAAAGGGGAGAAGGAGAGCAACTGAGGAGGCAGCAGCAAAAACGGGGCAGGTGAAGGAGAAAGTGAAAAATAAAAGTGGAGGTGATTGAGGTGAGAGAAGAGAGGGAAAGGGTGAAAAAGAGAAGGATAACTTCTTCCCTTTCACCCACCAAAATTTCTCCACTTGTTGACTAATTAAGACAAAAGTATCAATGTTAATTATTCCATAACTACTAATTGAAAACCCTGGGTGCTCTTGGTTTCAGTTACTAATCTTTAGCCTTGATTCCCAGCACGCTAAAATATAATGTTCTGTGGGAATAGGAGGGATTTTTTGGTATAGATATATTTTTTCCATTATTAATGTATTCTTAGATGCAATGGACAGGATGTGACAAGTGTTAGTCCTGAGACCTGGAAGTAGAATAAGCAAATAGAGTTGCCATACCGAATTAAGCACAGATAGAGCATTAATCTGACAATGAAGTATAGGATGCAGTGGGGGAAAGTAACACGAGCTTGAGCAGATATTAAATGACCCATTCACTGTTGTTCATTTCCAGCTTGTGGTGGACAGAAGGTTAATTGCACCCCTATTATCCTGACTCATGCAATTATGGACCAATCCTCTTGAATTTATGTGTACCAGTCATGGGGGTCCTTTTGTGCAACTGCCAATTAGTTAACTGGTCCATCTGGAGGGAGCAAAGGTCTAGTGATGCAGGGCAGAAGAAAAAAGCTGCTTGTGCTGGCTAAAAAGTTGATCTTCTCACTTACTGACCCCACAGTAAAGAGCTTATTTGTAAATGTTGGAATTTCAGCAATGAATTGAAAAGTCAGTGGACTATATGATGTTACCTTGCATAAAATATATTTTGCAGGAGATTATGTGGTTATGGCAGTCTACTTTGACCTGAGCAGAAGGATGGGCTACTTCACCATTCAGACTTACATTCCCTGCACACTCATTGTAGTGCTATCCTGGGTCTCTTTCTGGATTAATAAGGATGCCGTTCCAGCCAGAACGTCTTTAGGTAGGTAATTGCTTCTTTCTCCTCTAATTGCTCAATTTCACACCAAGTGCCCTCAAATCTGCCTTGGATTGTGACCATGGCTTGTGCATTTTCTCATTCATGAAATGGTGTCACTTAGACTATGGATAGTTCCAATAGATCCATGTCAAGAAAACACAACCAGCCCAAGACTTGACATTTGACAGGAGCAATGAAACTGTTGAAGTTGATGTGCTACATCTCCAGCTGAATTGGAAAATTCTGCCCCTTTAGTTCAGAATACCACTGAGTGTAAATGCTGCCCAGTGTGTATAAACATCACCATTTACAATATTGTGACATTTCTTATACAGTGTAGCGGACTCAAGTGAGATGTTTACATGGGCCAGTAGTCATACATAGATCTTAAGTGAAAGAGGCTATTTGGAAGCTCAGTTAATCAATATTTGTAAATGCTTAGGAGAGGCAAGGAAAGAATGAAAATGAGAGAGAGAGAGAGAGAGAGAGAGAGAGGGGCAGCACTTTCAAAGACCCAAAGGCATTATTATAATGTATTGCTTACCTTGTCCTAAAGCGCTGAGGACCCCTGTGTGTATTTCTCACAAGAATTTCACAGCTATATCACAGTTTATAAGATGCTTCTGCCCGTGTTAGGCTGGATTGCATTACTCATGATAAAACAGCAACTCGCAAAGATCTCAGGAACATTTCATAAGGAGTATGAATGTTAGGGTGGAACTACACAGTACATACTGTAAGGGAGGGGGAGGGGGAACTGTGGGTTCCGAACCCCATTTTTCCTTTGGAAGGCAAATACAAGTGTTGGGATTTTGTATGGTGTTCTGGTAAGGAGAACCCAAGAAGAAAGGGACTTCAGTTAACATAAGAACAGGTCCAAGGCCTATCAGGTCCAGCATCCTGTTTCACACAGTAGCCCACCAGATGCCTCTGAGAAGCCCACAGGTAAGAGGTGAGGGCATGCCAGGGCCCCCTGGTCACACCATTAAGGTATGTAAGTAGTAAGCAGCAAAGATCAGATTTAGGGATGATTTTATACTTTGAGTGAAGGTATCACCCATTTACAACAGGCAATGGAGTCATTTCCTAGCTCTCATCTTAGTAGCAGAACACTCTCTACTGACAAAGTGGGAAGGAAGTCAGTTAACTGGTTTCACATCTATTGTATTTATTTATTTGCCATTGCATGCAAGTCAGCTTTATTTATTTATATTATCCCTCCCTTCACACTTTCACTGTAGTCTCAGAGCAACTTATATAAAAACCGAATACAAAAACAAAGCAACATCAAATCCAATAAAATCTCAGTTAAGTTATATAGCAAAGTCAACCTTAATTCAATCCATTTGCTGTGACTTGCATCTTCTTGCTATGGTATGTGACTATTGAGAATTTTCACACTAAGCAGTAACGTATTTTCTGTATATTTTTCTCCACTTATTAGGTATTACAACCGTCCTGACTATGACCACCCTCAGTACAATTGCTCGTAAATCTCTCCCAAAAGTCTCTTATGTGACAGCAATGGATCTCTTTGTATCAGTTTGCTTCATTTTTGTTTTTTCTGCACTGGTGGAGTACGGGACTCTTCATTACTTTGTCAGTAACAGAAAGCCAAGCAAGGATAAAGACAAAAAGAAGAAAAACCCTGTATGTATTCTGTTAGTATACAAGTTGATTCTTGATTTAATTATTAGAGATGTGCACGAATCGCAAATTGCGATTTGTTTTGCGGTAGAATCAAAACCGGCTGTTTCAATTCAACCACAAATGTAGACATCTCGAAACCAGGTTGATTTGAGTCTACCTTGATTTTGAAAATCGAACCTGAATCAATTCAACCTATGAGGGTGGGTGGGGAGAGGAGAGCCTCTGAATTACTTCAATAAAAGGGGGGGTGGGAACAGCACCAAGGCACCCCCAAAGTAAATATTGAATTACCATCCTTTGCAGAGCCTACAGCAGTGACTGTGACTCCGAACCGGTGGACACCATCCTTTGTGGTTGCCGGCTGTTCCTATGAAGAGATTACTGCCATTATCCCTTTTTTAGCCCACTCTGCTCCTCTGGTGGGAGCGGAGAGATAGGGCTGGCTGTGGCTGCTGGCATGGCAGCAAGGAGGTTGTGAATGGACCCACCATCCCTCACTTCCAATGCAGAGTTGGCAGCAGGTGGTGGGGAGGCTACAGTGGGACTGTCATCCCTCCCTGCAGCTGACCTCGCCGGTGCTCGCTCTCACACTGACTGCCCCCGCTGGCCTAGTCGCCTTTAAATGGCTCTGTGCAGGCATGGGGAGGCCATTTAATGTGGTATCCCAGTGTTCTTTTTCACTTAAGCACCAGTGTTCTAATTAAAAGAACACTGGCTACTCCATTAAACGGCCTTCCTGCACCTGCGCAGATGCAGATTTAAAGGAGGCTTGCCCAGCAGAGCGGTCAGTGTGAGAGTTAGTGTGGCCAGGCCAGCCGCAGGAAGGGACAGCAGTCTCATCACAGCCTCCCCACTGCCAGGAGGCAGCTCTGCATTGGCTACCAACTCTGCATTGGCAAGGAGGGGTGGCGGGTCCAATTGCCACCTCCCTGCTGCTATGCCAGCAGCCATAGCCAGCCCTATGTCTTCGCTCCTCCCACAGGAGTGAAGCAGGTTAATAAAAGGCTTGTGGCAGATTTTTCTTTATTAATTACTATTATTATTTATTTACACAGTCAGACAGGAGTTATTGACTAGTTTGTTTTATCCAGACATCGAGTCCTTCCCAAGGACCTGGGATGGCTGAATTTTATTGTCAATGTTGTTGCTATTATTATTATTATTATTATTATTATTATTATTATTATTATTATTATTTCTATACTGCCCTTCCAAAAATGGCTCAGGGCAGTTTACACAGAGAAATAACAAACAAATAAGATGGACCCCTGTCCCCAAAGGGCTCACAATCTAAAAAGAAAACATAAGATAGACACCAGCAACAGTCACTGGAGGTACTGTGCTGGGGGTGGACAGGGCCAGTTACTCTCCCCCTGCTAAATAAAGAGAATCACCATGGTAAAAGGTGCCTCTTTGCCCAGTTAGCAGGGGTTTACAGGACCAGCTGGCAGCCTAAGGGGATGGTGGCCACCAGTCGGGGGTGCCCTGGCGTCGGTTTTTATGTAAGTAAATTAGAGGCTCTCCTCTCCCCACGCACCCCCACACAGGTTGAATCAATTCAGCTAGATTCTCCTAGACTCTGGCTGATTTCGATTCTACCTTGAAATCTAACCACCCCTTCTTGGGATGATTCTTTTCAAGGTAGAAACACTCAAATCACCCAGGTTTGAGTAGAATCGATTCGCTACTGAATCGATTCTCACATCTCTATGAATTACGATTTTCTAAAGGAAAAGCTTTATTAGTAGTGCTATAGGTGGAAGCCCTGGAAGGTTTGCTTGGTGATCAGGCAAGGGCTGGGAACTCTGCAGCACATCATTATCTGTGCTCTCAATGGCCCGTAATAGAGTGGGCTTAAGGAAGAAAACAAAACCATGTAATTTTGTCTTATCCTTTGCCTGATTCTTGGAGTGTCTAACAAAAAGAGTGAGGGAAGGTCTTTTAAATGTTTCAAACATTGTGTATGGAGAAGCCCCTCACCCATCTTTGCAGTCCAGAAATTTAAATATCAAGTAAACCTCCTTGTCTATTGTATTTTTATTGCAGAGCTTCATTATATAATTAAGGTGCAGTTAACAGAACTGATTCTGTACTACCATTATACTGCAGTAAATTTCTGTTGCCTGATTATTATAATTACTACTACTACTACAAATATTTCTATAATACTTTTCAACAGAATGGTCTCAAAGTAGATTACATAGAAAAAGAAATAAGATTGGTTCCAAAAGGGCTCAAGTCTAAAAAAAAGTTTGACACCAGCAACAGCTACCAGAGGGATCCTGTACTGGAGTTTGATAGGTTGCTCCTACCTATCACCCATCAATTACTCTCCAGCTTCTTTTGAGATAATCCTTTTGGAATCCATTTATTTTATTTTATTATTTTACAGGAGGCTAGCTTTTCTCCTGGAATTGCCAAGAAGTGGGTTTTCCAGACCCCTACAGTCCTTTTTCAAAACATAGAAGCATAGAGATTACCCCAATGGGCTACCTTATCCTTCAGTACCCCTTCTAATTGGTATGCTTTTGCAATGGTGATAGACCTTTTGTACCCTATGAGTACACCAATGATTGCCATACCTTTCTGGGTAATATATCCTCCAATAACGCGGCCCGCCCCAACCCCCAACCCCAAAGGTTGATGTGTCATCTCAGCCACTAAGCAACAGTCAGCAACTAAGCAACTAAGATCAGACAGAGGCTGGCCTACAGGGAGAAAGGTCCTCAGGTACCCTTTGGGGAACACAAAGCATGGGATATCCATTTTTCTCCTGGAGTTGAAGTAAACCCTGAACACTGAACACTACGTCCTGAACACTGAAGTAACATATTAACTGCTTAAGATTGACAGAAATGTATAGCCTGTGCAGGTTTAGTCCTAACTTTAAAATATGAAATGTGTGTTCCTGTGTGTCTCTTTCCCCCACCTTTACTCTCCCTCTTACAGACACTTTTCTTTTATTGACTGTACTGTCTCTCTTCTCTCTCCCTTTCCTGCCATTTGAAATTACAGGGCATTTTATTAACACAGTGCAATTTCACATCAGATAGTGAGTATATTATGGAGTTTCCATCTGCATAGAAAGACTTCACACCTGCCTAAGAACTCATTTTAGTTTGGATGACTGCACAAAATTGCCAACTAGGTGTTGATCCAATAATGTTCCCAAAATATTCCAAAGAGTATAAGAGTTTTGTATAAGAGTTCCTTCAAAATTATGTTGCAATCCAAATGAAATGGCCACCTTGAAAACTGTGGTGGTAGGCAGTAACATTTGGAGCACAGACATCAGTGGGGCAGAGGACCATGAACTGTCAGTATGGAAAGGGAATGGCATTTCCTCAATGCTACTCTTTCGGTCTTTTCTACTAGTCCAGAAGGAGCCCAGAAACCAATAGCATTTGATTAGCTGGCTGAGAATGTATTTTCTCTCAAACTGGAAATGCTTCAGGATGAACTGTAAGATTCTTAGTTCAGATCCTTCTTTACAACCTTAGGATACCTTAGATCTTTCATGTTAATCACTTAAATAAGTTCTTATTTACAATTCTCTGCTCCTTTTTCTATTTCTTTTTTTTTTAACTTGCTATAGTTTGGAATATTTAATTTATGCTACTTTTTGTCTCCTTCCCTTCCTTCCTTCCTTCCTTTGATTTAAAAACTCTGATTCTTTTTTTCTGTCTACGAAACCAAAGCTTCTTCGGATGTTTTCATTCAAGGTATAATATTTTTGGTATAGAAATCCACTGCATGTGACTGCTGAATTGAACAATTAGAGCTTCAGTAAAGGCATATTAGATATTTATGCATTCTACTTGAGGCAGCCTTGCAGTGAAGTAGAATGGTTAATATTTAGAAATTAATGTGTAGTTGATTCAGCAGCCCAAACACCAATTCACCACCTTTTTGAACTTATGATAAGTTCAAAGGCTATTCACATTTTTGGATCGCATGCATGAAGAGAGCTTAGTATAGCGAAAACATCTGTGTTGCTCTCTTTTTTCAGTTATTCATGGGATCCAATCCAGAACCACCAGCTACACCAAGTATCCACAATAAAACCCTTTTAGAACTCAGTTCTGTCTCTTAGTGATCTCATTGGAAGAAATGTAAACTACAAATCTATCAAGAGCTGTACTAAAGTATTAGATACCATTGGAATAAGTGCAATATTATTCTTACACAAACTGTCAAGAGTTTTGAAAGGGTACCAAATGCTTACATTTTAACGCTGTCACTCACTCTATAGACACTTGTTAGCCAAAGTGGCAAATACAGGTAGCTGTATAATACTTTTAAATGTTCCTCTTTCTGAAATGCAGGTATTTAGTTCCTGGTGAAACAAATGTCCAAATGAAAGAGATGAATTAAAATGATAATGCTAATTACTTGTAAACAGTTTTCTGTTTCCAGCCATAATTTTAAGCAATCCACTCTTTAATCAGTCATCTGCCAGCTGCTCTTTATTGCAGCGTGTTCACCAAAGGATCAAAATAGTTTATTGGTAAAAACACATGGCAAGTGATGATACAATTATTATTGTATTATTATTAATATTTACAGCTACTGTATCCTATGTCGGCACTTTGAAGCTTCTAGCTGGAAAACAGTTGTAAACCCAGAGCTGCATGTGATTAGGAATGTCTAGTACTGAAGATCATTATAGAGACCCACCTAACCCAAGTCTGAGTACTTCGTCTGGTATCCTTTCCCCCTTAATCAATATTAGAGACCCAGCTGCATCACTTCTTAAATTCAGCATTTCCCAATTATTTTTCCCATTTCTACTAATTTGAGGGGTGCGGGGGGATGATTGCCTTCCTATACTTATCAATTATTCCATAGCCAATGGGAACAAATACATCACAGTACTCTTTTGGTTGCACTCCTGAATAAACTATTTGTAATTAAACCCTACTAAGCTGATGCTATTAAGTAAAATGTGATTGTTGTACTTACCTCTGAGTCTAAGTGTTGGATTGTTGCTCTGAATGTGTTCAAAATCAAGGACTTATCATTACAATAACACCTTCAAAGCCTTAGGAATCCCCTCATTATACCATTAGAGCTATACCATTAGAGCTATAGACATCCATAGACTAACACTAGTTTAAACAGATAGTACTTGGTTATCAAGAGCAAAACACTCATTCTTTCTTCTTCCCCTTCTTACCACCCTTTTGTCCTAGGCACCTACTATTGATATCCGCCCAAGGTCAGCTACTATTCAAATGAACAATGCCACACACCTCCAAGAACGGGATGAAGAGTATGGATATGAATGTCTTGATGGCAAGGACTGTGCAAGTTTTTTCTGCTGCTTTGAGGATTGCCGAACGGGAGCATGGCGGCATGGAAGAATACATATCCGCATTGCCAAAATGGACTCATATGCCCGCATATTCTTTCCAACCGCCTTTTGTTTGTTTAATTTGGTCTACTGGGTGTCCTACCTTTATCTTTAAACAAATAGAAAGGAAATAGGTGATATGAGCTTTATTCTTGAAATTTATTAGAAAAGTGGTTTCCTGGTTAAGCCAACTTAATTGCCATAAACGAGTGACCCTAGAAGGCTCCAACAGGCTCACAGATTTCCCTGTAAGCAGGAACCTCCCCATTCACTTTCATGTCAAGGAATACTCAGCACACGCACCATTACGCACACAGAGCATTCCCTGAAATGTGGAGGGAATGGGTCAGCACCTGCTGATCTACACTTCGTTGAATATAAGAACTTCATGGAATCTTGGAATTTATACCTTGGAATTTGACACTTTACAGTGATCAAAATTCTTTAGTGCCATAAACCAATACATATCAATTATCATATAATTTGTCTGACTACTGTACAGTTATTGTAATCAGATGCTAACATTCAATATTTTAGCAACTGGATGCAGACAAAATCAAGTATCACCAATGAATCTCAGAAACACACGAAGAAGACCCACAAGCTATCCTTAAAGTGTAGCTATTATTAACATTTCAACTGTGAATGATGGCGGTTAAAATCATAAAGGTAAAAATACTGTATAGTTTGTTAGCATTGACTATAAATATGTGATATCTTTGTCCTCTGTGGGCTTTTCTTTTTGGAAGAGTCATTTCTCACTTCAGATCAGTGTAACTAGTCTAGAGAAAAAGTAGCTTTTTGTCACACCCAAATAAAAATAGGCTTTTTGGGTGCCCTCCCTAAGAGCACATGTACAAATGCTGTAAATATTTCACTACCTTGTACTTGGGTCTAGTGCATGAAGATTTTTTGGGGAGGGACAAAATAAATGGAGCAAAGGTACCATAAACACTATTGTCTTTTATTTTGTATTCCTGGCTTTGCTATTGTAGCAAGAAAATGTAGATAAAAACCATCTTATTTTTATTTCTCTGGCAGAAATGCCTTCTCCCTCATGCATGGAAGATTTAAACGGCCAGCACTTTCTGTAATAAGTTAGAAAAGCCTTAAGAAATTGAGCATAATACCAAACATAGACAGAGCAAATAAGTAAGACCAACATGAATAATATCATAGTCTACCTTAGTCTATAGATTTGCTCCAGGTGTTTTCTGCTATTTTATTCCTCACTTTCCATAGCAACTGGAAACTGCAATCATTATGCATTGCAAGACTGGCTGTGGTTGTTTGAAGCATTTGTTAGTGGTGAACTGATCCTTCCCTACTCTGAATGCTGATCATTTGCACCTAGACTACATTTGCCGAGATGCATCATCCATCTGAATGAAATGGAGTCCTAATATAGCTCTTGCTTTTCACAAATACAGCAAACATTTGTTTTCCAGGCAGATGTGGGACCATTTTCATTTGTGCCAATATATGAAACTGCAGTGCACCATACATTTGTGTGATGTCAGTGCTGCTTCTTCCACTCCAAGTCCCTTGATTATTCTATAGACTTTAACCATAGCTAGCACGCAAGTTAGAAACAACTTTGAAACAAACTGTCAAAATAACAAAAGGGAAGAGAGAGAGTGACTTTGCTAATCAACCATCTCTGTGTAGTATGTGTGTATCAAAATAATAAAACCCACTTGGGTAAATCTTGAAACTCATTTAGCTAGCTACTGGTTTTAAAATACCTGTAGAATGCTCAGTTATGCAACCTTAAGCACATGTAAATATTACTGACTTTTTAATTATTACGGATGGAACAACACCCGTTCATGTCAAGCAGGTTTGCAGTTGGGAATGAAGAACCTCTATGTATATTATCATAGCAGAATTAATGATAGCCAATACAGTACAGAGACCTAAGGACAGTTTTCCAATGTCTGTATAGTTTTGGAAATAAACATGTATAGAAAAGTATAACTAATTCCTGATCATCAGTTGCTCCTTGTCTAATGTATTTTAAAGAAGGAAATGCACACACCCATAGATTTTTTCAATAAAATTACTGCACTCAATCTTACAGTAGTTTTGTGCCTGACTTCATTAAAAGTAGGGTTTTTGTGCACTAATGAATCTGATTTCTGAGTGCTGCTATAGGATTTCATCTTTAGTTAAATATCTTCATTTTTATTTGCCCATTTCAAAATGATTAAAACCACAGTTTTTAAAGGAACATACCTAACTTTGTGCATGTGAGATTTCCAATTAAATTCTCCATAGAGTTCCTTATGTGTGCAAATGTTTGTGGAATAGAAGTTATATTCTATTATAGCTTAAAGGCAGAACCACTTACAGTATTCAGATAGCAAACTATTACATGATTGGTTAGAATAAGATGAGAACTACCTGCAGTGGGATTAAATATCACAATAGTCATGTGCGCCTCCCTAATTGTCATCTGGGGACTGATCCCAAAAGTTTTAATACCAATATTTAATTAAGTCTACTCCTTCTAGTGGCTAACATACGGCACAATGTTGCACATGTGGTGGAATGTAATGCTTGTGCAGTTGTGTCAGTGCTGTTGCACAAGTGAAAAAATTGCACAACCAGAGTTGTGTGATAGTGATGCCATTGCATATTAATGGCTTCATTGTCACACAACTCTGTGCATGTTTTGCCCTTGCACAACAGTGCTCTTGTGCTACTGCACAAACCTTACATTCCACTATGTGTGTAACATGGCACAACATGTCTGCCAGTGACTGCCACAGCTTGCTCTGTTAATTTGTTTCCTGTTGAACTCAATCTCTTGAGGAATACCCTACCTCCATAGGCGTAACTGGGGAGGTCAGGGGGGGCACGTGCCCCGGGCGCCATTGAGGTGGGGGTGCCATACCAGTCCCTGCCACCCCCACCCCATTGCCCACCTGCCCAGCCCCAGGGCCCCTCAGCCACTTGCCTCCAGCTCCGGCTGATCGGCAAAGAGGCCTAGGATCGGCAAGGCCTGCAAACTGCAGAGCTCTTCTCTCCCCGCCTCTCAGCTGATCGGCGGGTGGGCGGGGCTTCCAGAGTGGCCTCCGAGTAGGCCTCCCTGAAGCCTGAACTCGAGTAAGCCCCAAGCAAGGAAGGAAGGAAGGAGGAAGCAGGCAGCAGACCCTCTGCCCAGACCAGACCATCCAGAACAGCTATTGCTAGGTAGGCTGTGAATTCCTTTTTGTGGTTACCCCCATATATAGGGATCTGCTTGCCATAGGGCTTTGATATGGGTGGTGGGGCGAGACTGAGAAGTCTCTGAATATTTAATTTAAAACAGACTGAAAAATGTGCTGGCTTTAAAAACAAAAACTATCTAAAAAGGCCTATAAGTGGCTTGTTTCATGTCAGAAAATTACAAACACTTCTGGAACAAGTATATTTTATTTATTTTCATTCATTCATTCATTCATTCATAAATGCACTTATGTTCAAGTTGTTTTGCAATCCAGAAGGTCTGAGTGAGAACTGTGAAGCATGTGTTGTGATTTTATTTTATTTTATTTTTTTCTTGTGTGTGAACTGCTCCCCAATAACTTGCAGGGACTTCAGGGTAAATCTGGCCATCATGTGAATGCAGCACCTCTATTCCAGAGGAGATGTGTGTTAAAGGGCTTTAAAAGCCTGGTGTGAAAAGACTCCTGGAATCAAACTTTACTGAATTTGTTCAGAATTCTGAGAAAACAAACATAGGCTCACCCTGCATGGTTGAAAGTATCATTTGCTAATCTGCAGCAAGGGGTCCATTTTAATAATTAGCATTGCTAGTGTGTTCTAGGCATTAAAAGTAGCACAAATATATAGTACTCAATGTATATCACTATATACTGTGAAGTGTGCATGCATGTATTCAGTGAAATGTATTTCCAGGTAGCATACTTATTTTGAAATATCAGACTTAAATCCTTGGGGGCCTGGGGTGTGTGGAGGCCCTGGACTTTGAGGGGCTGGGGCCCCATTTTGAAATCCTGTCTCTGGACCCATTCCAACCTTGCTATGCCCCTGGCGGAATAGTTACATATGTATTGATCACTACACATGGGTTTCTGCACAGCACCTGCACAGAAGAAACTTCCATGTAGAAAATGTGTCTCTTGTAAATTGACCCTGAATTTTCCATCCATGACTGGGATATCTGAAAGTTAGAGTCAATAATAAAAGAACAGCACACTGCTTGTGACAGGAAGGGGCAAATTACAATGATTTCTTAGTTTGGCAGGGGCTGGTTTTGGCCCTGGCAGAACTTGGCTATCTGCTCCTGTTGCAAATTCCTCTGTCTAGTGTGGCAAACTAATGTATCCTCCTCCCTCTTGGTGTCAAAGTAAGCACTAGTGTGGTGTATGCACATATACCCCATCATGAGTCAACAGTCATCATAAGACAAAGGTTGGCAGGAATCATTCACTGGTTTATAGACACACACACACCCCACCACCTTCTTCTTCCCCTATTTTGCTAGTGGCTATTTGGGCAGGTGATCCTCTAGGACAAAGTCATGTTTTTTTTAAAAGAATGAGATGAGACAGAGAAAATGACACTTGGAATCCTCGCATAACTCCTGACTGTTGTTCTAAGTCTTTTACAGAGATGACTCATGTTTTCAGGTTTTGATCAACAACCATGTCTAGATGGTACAGTGTTCCTTTTAACGGGGATTTCCAGATATTGCTGACTACAAGTCCCATCATTCCTGCTTGGACAGTGGCGCAATTTCAGTGCTTGCCCTAGGCGCCATTTTCCCTAGTTACGCCTCTGCCTACCTCAGAACAGTAATTTCAGGCTGTGCACACGGGAATCCTGGCATTCCTTAGAAACTTGTCAGCAGATCTTCAAGATGGACAATTTCAGTGAAAAAGCTTTAAGAGTTTCCCCCTGCAATTCACAGCCACAGGTAAGTACTGCCTATTGCATCGACATCAATGAAGGTATAGAAACCATATATATGGATATAAATGGTTCAGTAGATGGCTGGCCACAACTTTATTAAATAACAATGTAGTAACATTTACAAAAAGGTTTTGTACAGGTAGCTGGGATGACAGAAATACTACCTAGCATATATCTCATGGGGAATTGATTGGAATGCCTGCCTGCCAATGTTTGTTCCTCATGCCCTGTCTGGATCTAGGCTACAGGATGTCAGTCCAGAACCCCTTTGAAGAGCATCACAGAAAAGGGACCAAGGTAAACCCTAGCTACCCAGCTGCAGTTTGCCTTAGCTTTTCCTCAGGACAGATGTCCAGCTAGAGGCTGTCCTAGTCTCCAGCCAACACCATCATAACTGTAGAAGACTTCTGAGCCCCATTCCATAGCCTCTCAACCTTACTTCCTTGATGTCATCTAGCTAACTTGCCAGAGGCAGGAGTACAACACTAAACTTGCATTCCCATCTTGCCACAAAGCCAATGCTTGGGAAGACTGCCCAGCCCAACTCTGAGGTTGTCCAGATACAAGTGACAACCTTGAGGATATAAATGCATCCTATCCCCCTTATACAACTCTGCCCTATCCATGGTGAAATCATATTGGAGCAGTAGCTCCATGTTCGCTATCTGCTAGCCTTCATTCTGGTATGTTCCATTGCTGCGGGATGGTGAGTACCTGGCCAAGGGAGCATCTTTATCCAGCAGATCAAGGTGTGAGGAAAACATACAAAATTAACTCCAGCCACACAAAGGCAACATACACAAGGAACCACACAACACCCAAACCTGCCAACTTCCACTAATCATTCTTGCCTCAATGAAAGACCAGAATGTCTTGGCCACTGCCTTCCCCCCCCCCCCCGGGGGGTGGGCAGGGGGCTCAGCCAGGTCAAATAAGCAGAGCAGAGCATCCCCTGCATTTACATCAGCAAAATTGTCACCTTGGGTGCTAGTCCCAGTCTTGACAAACTGACTCAGTCCAAAAGAGGATACTGTTCCTTACAATACAGATTGAGGCCATCCATGACATGATCAGTCCACCTGAAAGAAAAGAAAAAAGGTAAGCAAACAGATGAGAGCCTTAATGTGCCACTGCTCCATGGCCAGTATGCACATAGGCTAGACTTGGGAAGAATATCCCCCCTCCCCCAATATTCTCTGAACATTCTAGTGAGAGAGAATATGACGGGTAAAAATTCTGCCAAATTTGTGGAAAACCCTTAAATTTCTTTTTAAATTTTTATGGGAATCTTAGAAGCAAAGTTGTTCTTTTGTACTCTTCTCATAGTAACTTCATTTGTACATCTAAAGCATTGTCTGAGGCAGCTGATCTTGCATAACAGAAGCAAGACTTAGCACTTATAAATATGCTGCCCTGACCTTCAGGCATGTCTGAGACACCCCCTATTTTTTCTTATCCCCCCCCCCCTTTTCTGTTATTCTGAGTGTATGCTGAATGCCTGTTCAGTTCAGCTTTGCAGTAAGACCTCAATCGATTTTTATTAATTTGAGATGTACAGAGTTTCTGGTCATGTCAGAGTCTTCATAGTCACACCTATGTCCATGCGCAGAAGTGAGAACTGTAGTGTAGTGGTTAGAGTGTTAGATGAATAGAAGTGGTGGGAAAATAACCCATGTTCAAATCCTCTTCTCAGTCATGAAACTAATCAGGCAATCTTGTGCAAGTGACATACTCTCAGCCTGATCTACATCATAGGGATTACTATGTGGATAAAATGGGAATTGTAGCATTTTAGGGTTGAAAGGTACTTTAGAGAGGTCTTCTCATTCAGACCCCTGTTCAGCGCAGGAATTTGCGACAGTATCCCTGGTGGATGGCTGTCCGATTTCTGCTTGAAACTTCTAAGTAAGGACAGCTCACCAACATATAAGGCAGACAGTTCCACTGTCGAAGAATTCAGAAGTGTAGAATTGTAGTTCATGCTGAACTTGAACCGGACCGCAGGACCACAAGCCAGTTCAAGTCGAATTGGCCCTGCTTCAGTCCAAGTGTCGAACCGGGCTGAACCGGTTTGGTGGTTCGAGGGAGCATGCTTGTAAAGAGGATTCTGGAGAGAATTCCCCTTTACCAGCAAAGGGGAGAACCCTGCCTAACTTTAAATAAATCCTAATAGGGATGGTGAGAGGGCATCTGTAATCAGAGGTAGTAGCACAGCAGTAATAATAATAATAATAATAATAATAATAATAATAATAATAATTCGATTTCTATACCGCCCTTCCAAAAATGGCTCAGGGTGGTTTACAAAAGAGAAATAACAAATAAGATAGCTCCCTGTCCCCAAAGGGCTCACATTCTAAAAAGAAACATAAGACACACACCAGCAACAGTCACTGGAAGTACTGTGCTGGGGGTGGATAGGGCCAGTTACTCTCCCCCTGCTAAATAAAGAGAATCACCACGGTAAAAGGTGCCTCTTTGCCCAGTTAGCAGTAGCGATACAATAAGGGGGTGGGCATTGGTGGTGGTTGATTTCCCCCTTATCCTACCACATGCAGCCAACAAACTGTCTCAAATGTTCATTTTCTGAGATTCATGGGTGATTCTGGAACAAACCACAGGCTACAAACCACAACAATTTCCCCCAGCTCAGTTCTGACTGCAAAACACACAGTTCAATCAGTGTTTCCCCTTTAATTTGGTCTAATAATATCTATGACAGTTAACTCATACCAATAATAAATGCTAGGCATCTTTGACTCTTAACAGAAACCATTTCTTTCTCACTCTTCTACTAAATGCTGAATAGTTTAAAATAGTTTCATTTCATTAGGAGCAAGTAGCTTAAGGCCTTTTGCTATCTTCTGATTGTTCCAAAACAATCCTAGAAGCTGTGTTGGCACAGAGAGAAAAAAGCTAAAGTACAGTTTTCAAGGAGCAAGGAAGACCAATAAGAGGAATGTCCATTAAAGCAGTTTAGGAAGGGGGTGGGGAGGAGGGACTGGAAGAAGGAGATGGGGAGACAGACCAGATGCCATCTCCTGCCACCTGGCAAATGATGGCCGTGGCAAGGGCTTTGCTGGAGCTCAGGATAGGTAAAAGAGAAGATCCAGGGACAGAGGGAAAAAGAGGGGGGGAAGGGGGGAAGCAGGTGAGTTAGTTAGAAATGGCTGGTTTGTAAAGGCATGGCTCTGGGCAATATTTACCAGTTTCCAGGTGAGCTGGAACGAAATCTCCGCTGGCTTCTCCAGTGGGACAGTGACTGGCTCTGAAGATTCAGGGAGGGGCTGCATGGTGCCTCTTCCTTGAAGAAGCCCATGCCTACCCTTCCCCCATGAATGGCTGTCTGCAACTTTTTATACCTTTTTGGCCACCTCTCAAAGCAAAAATAATCGCCTCATTTACTTGGAGTGTCTCCTCTTTGATAAACAAATTCGGGCCCGGCTCGTCGAATTCCTCTCTCACCCAGGGGCATAACTATAATAGGGCAAGGGGAGACAGTTGTCTGGGGGCCCACTGCTCACCCCCCTAGAGGCAAGTCACATGAGCCACGCACCTGCTGGGGCTTCCTTCAGTTGTATTCATCCTCATTCATCATATATATATATATATATATATATATATATATATATATATATATATATATATATATGCTTTTTGTTACCACTATTTAGCCTCATTTAAGATTTCTTTACTTCATGAGCTGAGCTTCAGTGGTGGGGGGGCATTTTAAAATCTTGTCTCTGGGCCCACTCTAACCTTGCTATGCCCTGGCTTGCAGCCATTTCAGATCCTTGTTGAGGTTCTTCAGCCCAGATAAATATGTTAGAAGGACAAGGAATGTTACATAAGCAAGTGTTATATGAATGTGTTAGCCCCCATAGCACGGCATAAGCGTTATCATCTACATGTGGTTTCTTATAATTCCCTAAATCAGCTAGATATGATTATGATTGACATGTCAAACTAGTTTTCATGATTGGTTTTAGCAAGTCACGAGCAACCCAAGGCTTTTTGCAAGGCAGTAAACAGCTTCAAGGCTGGGAGCTTGAGGGAAAATTCCCCTTCTTTCCCAGACTTTCAAGAATAAGCATTTCTGTTCATTGGCTTGGCTTAGAGAGAGAGAAAAATCAAAGTTAGGCTTCAGCTTCCTGCCAAAACAACAATTCAAATGCAGGCCTCTAGCAGTAATCTAGCCTTTTGGCTTTGGGGGGTCAGGCCCTGGTTCTAAAAAGGGGTCCACCTACCTGTACGTATCAGTAACGCAGCTCCTCCGAACTCTCCAGACCGGGCCTGGAGCTCCAGTGTGGCCCAGTTCCAGTCTCCACAGATCCAGAGGGCATACAATTGGCCTACACATATGCATGAAGGCCAGAAACAGGCCACACTGGAGTTCTGATCCCGGTCCAGAGAGTTTGGAAGAGCTGCGCTTGTGCGGCTGCCATCACACTACCACCTCCAATTACAGGTGCACTCTCCACCCCATTAGGATTTTTTTTAAAGGTAAGCAAGATTCCCCCCTTTGCTTGTAAAGGATTCCCCTTTACAAGCATGCCCCCTCAAACCACCGAACTGGTTCCAAACCCATTCCATTCGAACCCAGGACAGTTGGGCTCAAACTTGGACCAACACCCCTTTTATGGGTTCTGGTTTGGTTCAAGTCTGAACCGGTTGAACCGAGCCTGTTTTATTTGAACCAAGTTTCATTAGCACTGGTTTTGCATACGCCTACTTCTGGATCCCTCTTCCGGTGTTGTATTTGTGCACAGCACCTTTTTGGATAACGTACAAAAAGGGCTATAGAGTGGGAGCATATAGTCATGTTGCTTAGAAATTGCTTATGGTTTCTGAACACTTTACAGAACCACTTCATACCCTTCCTATTTTTGGTTGTGTCAAATAAAAAATATATTATAAACATATATAGGGCTATTTACTAGTTTATAAAACTATTCTGTAAGCACATGACAGCTAAATTTATAAACTGTTGAATTATGCTTGAGTTGTATGCAATATTAAAACAAGAATGGCATAAATAGTTGTCTTGTATACACACACCATATAGAGAGGAGAATAAAAACTGAATCTCATTTGCCATTTTGTTTCTCATCCACCTAGCTTGAAAAGCTCTTTTTGCATTTATTTTCTGTGTAGAGTTTTACAATCCTGAATAATCTGACGTTTTCCACATACTGAGCTCCCTAGGTTTGTAGATAATGCAGTCATTCTTGACTCCAAATAATTTATGAACAAGTTTAGAAGCACCAATCCCCAAACCAGTCTTTCAGAGAGCCACTGCTTACTTTCTTCCATTGTCCATTTACTTGTGTGTGGAACTGCTAGGGTTTGGGGCTTAGGAGGTGCCTCAGCTCAACATGCTGTCAATCCAGTTTGTTCACACTGGGGTTAGTTCTCTACAGGTGAGAGATGGAAGAATTTTAAGCATGCACATTCCTCATTAACCTTGTGTAAACCAATCTTTTCCAAAGCAGAGGAAAGGAGGAGCAATAAAGGGGATTTAGAAGGGCAGCCCCAACTCCTTCCCTTTTTTGCCCAAAAGGGCAGAGCTCTAAGGGTGGAATAAGTACCTTGTGTGTTCTTGGCCTTGAGGTAAAGACATGGCAGAAATATTTTCCAAGCACTGTGATTTTTTTTAATGTTCTGCAATTGGGGGGAAGGAGAATGCATAAGTGTATTATTCTCACCTCATACATTTCTTCACACAGGAATAATTAACATGTCCATGGATGGCTTCTTGGGGCATGACTAACAGAGGAATCAGACCTCCAGAATCTTTTAAGGAACATACTTAAGAACATAAGAACACCGCTGCTGGATCAGGCCCAAGGCCTATCTAGTCCAGCATCCTGTTTCACACAGTGGCCCACTAGATGCCGCTGGAAGCCACAGGCAGGAGTTGAGGACAGGCCCTCTCTCCTACTGTTACTCCCCTGCAACTGCTACTCAGAGGCATCCTGCCTTTGAGGTTGGAGATGGCCTTTAGACCTCCGACTAGTAGCCGATGATAGACTATGAAGTCATCCAAACCCCTCTTAAAGCCATCAGGGTAGTTGGCTGTCACCACATCTTGTGGCAGAGAATTCCACAAGTTGATTATGCATTGTGTGAAAAAAGTACTTCCGTTTGCTGGTCCTAGATTTCCTGGCAGTCAATTTCATGGGATGACCCCTGGTCTAGTGTTATGTGAGAGGGAGAAGAATTTCTTTCTATCCACTTTCTCCACACCATGCATGATTTTATAGACCTCTATCATATCTCCCTGCAGTCATCTTTTTTCTAAACTAAATAGCCCCAGGTGTTGTAGCCTTGTTTCATAAGAAAGGTGCTCTAGGCCCCTGATCATCTTGGTTGCCCTCTTCTGCACCTTTTCCAGTACTACAATGTGCTTTTTTAGATGTGGAGGCCAGAATTGTACAAAGTAATCCAGGTGTGGCCGCACCATAGTTTTGTATAAGGGCATTATAATATTAGCCATTATATTTTTAAGCCCCTTCCTAATGATCCCTAGCATGGAATTGGCCTTTTCCACAGCTGCTGCACGTTGAGTCGACACTTGCAATGAGCTGTCCACCACAACCCCAAGATCCCTCTCCTGGTCAGTCACCAACAGCTCAGATCCCATCAGCGTATACTTGAAGTTGGGGTTTTTCATCCCCATGTGCATCACTTGAAGCCAACATTGAAGTGCATTTGCCACTTTGTTGCCCACTCACCCAGTTTGGGGAGATCCTTTTTAGAGTTCCTCACAATCTGTTTTGGATTTCACTACCGAAAAGAGTTTGGTATCATCTGCAAATTTGGCCACCTCACTGCTTACTAGGGGTGTGCATTTTGGAATTTTCTTGTTTCAATTTGTATCCGAATCGCAACACCGCCATTTTTTTTTGTACCCAAATTTTCAGAATCCGAATCAGCGCTGTTTTGTTTTGTAGCCGAATTTTCCAAATCCGAATTTATTTGGATTTTTTAAAAGGTTCCCAGGGCATAAAGAGTGGGTGGTGGTGGTAGTGTCCAATGGGTGGAAGCTACCACCCAAATTTCAAAGGAATTAGGCAAAGGGCTGATTTTTTGTGAATTTTTTAAGTTTACACATCTTTAAGAATTTTCCCATAGGGAATAATGGGGATTCCAGCAAATGTATCACTTCAAATCAAGGGGAAAGGGATGACCCAGAGCAGAGTGTGGTGGGTGGTAGTGCCCAATGGGGGCAAGGAAACTTCCAGAATTATCTCAAAAGAATTAGAAACATAGGAAACTGCCATATACTGAGTCAGACCATTGGTCTATCTAGCTCAGTATTGTCTTCACAGACTGGCAGCGGCTTCTCCAAGGTTGCAGGCAGGAATCTCTCTCAGCCCTATCTTGGAGAAGCTAGGGAGGGAACTTTAAACCTTCTGCTCCATCCCCTGAGGGGAATATCTTACAGTGCTCACACTTCTAGTCTCCCTTTCATATGCAACCAGGGCAGACCCTGCTTAGCTATGGAGACAAGTCATGCTCAACCACAAGACCAGTTCTCCTCTCCATTGGGCAAAGGGCTGATCTTTTGTGAATTGTTGACGTTTACGTGTCTTTTAAGATTTCTCCCATAGGGAATAATGGAGGTTTCAGCAGCCCCATAATTCCACTTGGGGGGCACTGGGGTTTCCCAGAGCGAGGGGTTGTGTAGTGCACATAGGGTGCCAACCACCTCCATACCCACAAGCCCTTGGGGTACTGGGTTTTGTGTTTCTGAGGTGTTCATTGTAGATTCTCTGGTAGTATATGATATTTTCAGTGAAAAACAAGAATCCACTCTCATATGCTACCAGAGAATCTACACTCAGAAAACCACAGAAACAACAGAACCCAGCACCCCATGGGTTAGTAACCCTTCCCCTGGCCAATGTGTTGTCAGTAAAGAGTGGGAAGAAGCAAAAGAGCCAATGGGGAACAAGGAGGGAATTGTCAGCAGGTCAGCCCATGATTTAGGTCACCGATCAGAAGTCTGGAAGGGTGGGAAATTCAAAGAGATGTCAAACACAAAATAGAGACTGACTCAGAGATCACCACAAAATGGAGGTCCGAAACAACAAAACGTTTTGTAGCCGAAACAGGGACGTTTTGTTTTGTATACAAAACTTTTGGATCTGGAAAATGGGTGTTTTGTTTTGTCTACAAAACACCCGAAACAGGCTGTTTTGGGTACAAAACGTTTTGTATCCGAAACGTTTCGCACATCCCTACTGCTTACCCTTACTTCTAGATAATTTATGAATAAATTCAAAAGCACCGGTCCCAGTACATATCCCTGGGGGACCCACCTCTTACTTTGCTCCATTGTGAAAACTCTCCATTTATACCTACTCTCTGTTTCCTGTCTTTCAACCAGTTAGCAATCCACACATTTACTTGTCCCCTTATCCCATGACTGCTAAGTTTTTTGGAAGTCCAAGTATACTATGTCAACTGGATCACCTTGATCCACACACTTGTTGACACTCTCAAAGAACTCCAAAAGGTTGGTGAGGCAAGATTTACCTTTGCAAAAGCCATGCTGGTTCTCTCCCAGCAGGACCTGTTGTTCTATGTGCTTTACAATGTTATCCTTGAGGATGCTTTCCATCAATTTGCCTGGAACGGACTTTAAGCTAACCAGCCTGTAATTTCCCAAATTGCTCCTGGGAATCCTCCAGATTCACACCTTTTTGAAAATCAGTGTTACATTTGCTACTTTCCAGTACTTCGGTGCAGAGCCCAATTGCAGGGATAAGTTATATATTTTAGCAAGGAGGTCGGCAATTTCACATTTGAGTTCTTTGAGGACTCTTGGATGGATGCCATCCGGCCCTGGCGATTTGTAAGTTTTCAGTTTTTCCAGACAGTTTAGAACATCATCTCTTCTCACTTCTATCTGACTCAGTTCTTTAGCCTCCATCCCCGAAAAGCCTGGTTCAGGAACAGGTATATGCTCAGTATCCTCTGCCATAAAGACGGACACAAAGAACTCATTTAGCTTCTCTGCAACCTCCATATCCTCCTTAATAATCCCTTTCACGCCCTCATTGTCTAACGAGCTCCAACCGCTTCCCTGGCAGGTTTCCTGCTTCTGATGTATTTAAGAAGTTTTTGTTATTCCCCTTGATACTTTTAGCTAATTGTTCCTCAAACTCTTTTTTTGCCTCCCTTATTGTTGCCTTGTATTTCTTTTGCCAGAGTTTGTGTTCTTTTCTGTTCTCTTCATTTGGACAGGCCTTCCAATTTCAGAAGGAAGTCTTCTTCCCTTTTATGGCTTCCTTGACATTACTCGTTAGCCATGCTGGCATCCTCCTGGACTTAGTGGTACCTTTCCTCCTTTTGGGTATACAATCTAACTGGGCTTCTAGTATTGTGGTTTTGAGTTAACTCCATGCACTCTGGAGCTAAGTGACTCTCCTGATTTTCCCTTTCAGCTTTCTTTTCACCATACTCCTCATTTTGGAGAAGTTTCCTCTTCTGAAATTCAAAATGTCTGTGTTAGACTTCCTTGGTGATTCTCTCCCCGCATGTATGCTGAATTTGATCACACTATGGTCACTGTTCCCTAAACGGTTGATGACACTGACATCACGCACCAGGTCCTGGATGCTACTCAGAATTAAGTCAAAGGTCAACTTCTCTCCGTTTGGTTCCAAGACCAACTGTTCTAGGGCACAGTCGTTTAGCGTATCTAGAAATTTGACCTCTTTGTCATGACCTGACTGTGAATTTACCCAGTCAATGTGTGGGTAATTGAAGTCACCCATAATTACAGCCCTGCCTCTCCTTGACGCCTCCCTGATTTCCTGCTGCAACTCCCAGTCACTGTCAGTGTTCTGATCCAGAGGGCAATAGCACGTCCCCAGTAGCACGTTCCCTTTCAGGCCTTGTATTGTCACCCACAGGGTTTCTGTGGAGGACTCCAGTCCACCTAGGTTTTCTAGCTTGTTAGATTCTATCCCTTCTTTAACATACAGTGCTACTCCACCTTCAAGGCACCCCTCCTTCTAAAGGGCTCCCTTCTAATGGAGCATTTCCCTCTTCCTTAGACTGATGTCCTCCTTCCCTGAGACCTTCATTCTCCCTGACAGCAGAGGAGCTACCGGCCCTGGAGTGGGATGCCTCTATCACATTCCTGAAGGTCTCGTCCTCATGCCTCTCTGTCTCTCTGAATTTCTCCAGGTCCTCTGCATTGGTCTCAAGGGAACAAATTTGTTCCCTGAGAGCCAGGAGCTCCTTGCACTGAGCACACACCCACGGATTCTCCTCATGGGGCAAATAGTCATACATGTAGCACTCTGTGCAATATGCTGGGAAGTGCCCCCTCCCCTGCTGACTTTCTATCTTCATACTGTTTTTGTTGGCTGTTTACACTATTTAGAGACAGTTTATTAGAAGGATAGGTCTCAGCTCTAATGGTCAGCTATTTAACTGTCCAAACAGCCTTTCCCAAGAATATGAAGGAGGGATTTGTACTTACGTTCTCTTCTCTACCAGGCTCCTTGTGATCACAGGAGCTTTTTTCAGGCTCCTTTGCAAACTTCCTGCTAACCTCCTGCAAAACTCCAATGTCCTGTTTGCTATCCCTGTTTGCTATGCTCTCTGGCCTTCAGCTCTTATGTAGAGAGTAGGCTTCCCACTGAGACACAGGATGTGAGTCAAAGGAATGTCAAAGGTATGTGGGGCCTCCCCCAGTCCTAGCTGAATCCACTCCCTCCAGGCAGGGACAAACAAATACACTGGAGTTTTCTAGCCCTGGCAAATGCTAGCCCTGGCAAATAACACACACACACACACACACACACACACACACACACACACACACACACTAGGACTTAACCCGTAAAGATAAACCAGCCCCTCAAAATCTCCCCTCCTCCTGTTAGTTAGTTTGAAGGGGGGAAAGGCTAGATGTTTAGAAAACCCTGATCACCTCCTCAAGCTGTGTCTGCTTTTCACAGAGTAGACTTCCAGCTAAGACACAGGATGTGAGCCAAAGGAATGTCAAAGGAATGTGGGGTCTCCCTGATCCCTAGCTGACTCCACCCTCTCCAGGCAGGGACAAACAAAAACACTAGAGTTTGCTTGCCCTGGCAAATGCTAGCCCTGGCAAATAACACAGAGAGAGAGACACACACAGGACTTATCCCTTAAAGAGTAACCAGGCCCTCAAAATCTTCACTCTTCCTGTTAGTTAGTGTGTTGGGGCAGGGGAGGGAATAAATGGGGCAGGGGGGATAAATCAGTTCAGACTTTTTTAAAAAGAGTGTGCAAGTGGCTGATAGAATCTGGCTTTTCAAGATAAGAGAAACGAAACTGGCTTTTCAAGATGAGAGAAACAAAGTATCTCATTTTCTTCACAAATCATTCTTTCTGTAGGCTAAAGTCAGAAAATGTTAATTTTTCAGTTCTAAAGGCACCTGATCAGCTGAAATGCTGAGGCTCTGCACATAATTGGTGTTTAGAGCCTAATAGGGTTTGGCAGGGAGAATGGGTCAAGCCTGCCCTGGGTGGCTAGCCTGCCCTGAGTGGCTAGCCTGCCCTGGGTGGCTAGATCGGCCACCCACATGACTACCCGCTCCATCATGGAGCCAGTAGGCATGGTGGGGATTGGGGACTGCCCAGCCCCTGGCATTCTGGGGAGACCCCAGAGGCTGGTAGGCTTGCTGTTGCCTCCCAGTTGGGGGTCTACTCATGAGTTGCCATGGTGCATTGCCATGCAGTGGTGACTGAAACGCAACTAAACAGGGTAACCACATTTAAGGGCTGGGCTCCCTTAGCCCAGTTTCCTCTGTCCGTGTGAATAGCATCTCTTCTTTTGCAAACCCAGTGGAAGAGTCATTAACAAGTATTCAGTACACCAGCAACCTCAGTACACCACCATTTCTTCCCCTCCATTCAGTGAAGTCCCTCTAATTTTTGTCATCTCTGTGTGGAATGAGTTTTGTTCTAAGAGACAGTATCAAGTCAGTGTGCCCGCACCTGCATTCAGAATGGGGCCCTCCTGATTCAACCTGAGTGGGATCTAAAATGAACTGAACGGACATCCAAAAACTTGTGAGCACACAAATGTGCACACACCTTAGAGGGTACAGTGATTGAGACCCCAGTCCACTTTGAATGAATCTAGGTATGTCCAAAATCTGTCTGCATGTGCAGAGTCATAAACATGTTCAGAAACTTGATTATAAAATTAGATAGATTCTATCAGCCTCTTGTGGAGTGATTCTCTCAACTTCACATTCAGTCAACCCATCCCTCAGCCTGACTGAGAGGTTCAATAGAGAGGGAAATGTAGATGTGCATGAGCCAGTCAGTCACAAGGAAAGAAAAGAAGGAGGGAGGGAGGGATTCTGCCTGACACTCGTCTCACCTTTCCCTTCTCTCCCAAACTGAGATGAAAATATCTTCAATTAAAGAAGCTTGGGGACCCATTTTGAATCCTATGTGTGTGTGTGTGTGTGTGTGTGTGTGTGTGTGTGTGTGTGAGAGAGAGAGAGAGAGAGAGAGAGAGAGAGAGAGAGAGAGAGAGAGAGAGAGAGAGAACATGAAAGAGCAAATAAGAGAGAAGCATTGTTGTATCATTGGGTGACTGTAGTAGATATATATGTTAACGGGTCTGTGTGAAATCATGGTAGTTACCACTCTTCATGGCTATGCCTTTCTCTAAGTAGGGGAAATTAGCTTCAAATGGGTGCAGAGTGCAGACCAGTAAACAGCCATTTTATTTGTTTGTTTGTTTGTTACATTTATATCCCGCTTTTCCTCCAAGGAGCTCAGAGCGGTGTATTTCTACTTAAGTTTCACCTCATAACAACCCTGTGAAGTAGGTTAGGCTGACAGAGAAGTGACTGGCCCAGAGACACCCAGCAAGTATCATGGTTGAATGGGGATTTGAACTCGGGTCTCCCTGGTCCTAGTCCAGCACTCTAACC
The DNA here is from genome assembly GCF_027244095.1 of Hemicordylus capensis. Taxonomy (NCBI): domain Eukaryota; kingdom Metazoa; phylum Chordata; class Lepidosauria; order Squamata; family Cordylidae; genus Hemicordylus; species Hemicordylus capensis. The sequence continues at coordinate 375,132,660 of NC_069658.1, read as the reverse complement.
ACTACACCACTCTAGCTCTCTTTTTAAAAAAAGAATAATTTTAAGCTTATAGTAATTTGGGAAAGTTGGCCGTGGCATGGATGCATTAGAAAGGACAAAAGACCTGAAGACCATTGGACTGAAGAAGACCTGAAGACCAATGGACAAAAAACCATTGGAAAGGACACATGACCGGAATACAAAGAAATGGTTTTATTGAGGGGTGATAGGGCTGCAAGGGTTATTTATTTATTTATTTATTTATTTAGTCAGACAGGTGTTATTGACTGGTTTGTTTTATCCAGACATCGAGTCCTTCCCAAGGACCTGGGATGGCTGAATTTTATTATCAATGTTGTTGCTGTTATTATTATAGATGTTGTCACAGAATATAGGCTGTTCCCAGTAATGTTGCTTTTTGTAATTGGCTAATGGTGATTTCTGTGGCCCCTATGGTGTTGAGGTGCTCTTCAAGGTCTTTTGGAACTGCACACAGGGCACCAATTACTACTGGGATTATTTTGATCTTCTTCTGCCACAGCCTTTCAATTTCACTTTGTAGATCTTTGTATTTTGTTATTTTTTCTATTTCTTTTTCTTCTATTCTGCTATCCCCTGGTATTGCTATGTTGATTATTTTGACTTGTTTTTCTTTCTTCTCGACTACAGTTATATCTGGTGTATTGTGTGGCAGATGTTTGTCTGTTCATAGTTGGAAGTCCCATAATATTTTTTCATCTTCATTTTCTACAACTTTTTCAATTTTATGGTCCCACCAATCTTTGACTACAGGTAGCCTGTATTTTTTGCAGATGTTCCAGTGTATCATCCCTGCTACCTTGTCATGCCTTTGTTTGTAGTCAGTCTGTGCGATCTTCTTACAACAGCTGATTAGGTGGTCCACGGTTTCATCTGCTTCTTTACAAAGGTGGCACTTGCTGTTTGTTGTGGATTTTTTGACTTTTGCTCTTATTGCATTTGTTCTTCGTGCTTGTTCTTGTGCAGCCAGTATTAAACCCTCTGTTTCTTTCTTTAAGTTGCCATTCTTAAGCCATAGCCAGGTCTTGGTAATGTCTGCTTTTCCACTTATATTGTGCAAATATTGACCATGCAGTGGCTTATGTTTCAATTTTTCTGCTTGGTTCTTGACTTGTTCTTTCCTGTAGGCCTGCTTTCTTTCATTGGTGTTGAATAGTTTCTCGTTCTTGACCATTTGAAGTGCATCTTCTTCACTGTCCTTGATATATTCTTCAAGGCCTCTTTTCTCTTCCTCTACTGTTTGATGGAATTGCAGTATTCCTCTTACACCTGAGCTGTGAGGGAGGTATAGCCTATCTACATCACTGCAGGCATGCAGAGCATGATTGATGGTCATTATTTTCCTGGTCTTATGATCTAGCGTCTCTAGCAATGCTTGGGTCCAGTCTATTATTTCTGCAGTGTATCTGATAACAGGTATAGCCCAGGTGTTTATGGCTTGTATGGTGTTCCTGCCATTGAGTTTGGACTTGAGGATTTTTCTTACTCTCTTGATATATTCACTTCCAATTTTTCTTTTAACTTCAATGTGTGCGATGTTATCAGTCTGGAGAATGCCCAAGCATTTGTAATGTTCTTTCTCTTCCAGGTTCGTGATGTTGCTTCCATTGGGCAGTCCTTCTGTTTTTGGTATTTTCCCTCTGTTCATTATTAATGCAGCACACTTGTCAAGTCCAAACTCCATTGCTATATCGCTACTGAATATACGGACAGTGTTTAGCACTGATTTAGTTTCCGACTGGGACTTTCCATACAACTTCAGATCGTCCATGTACAGCAGATGGTTTATTTTACTTGATGTTTTAGATGTTTGGTATTATACTTGACATGTCAAACTAGTTCTCATGATTTGTTTTAGCAAGTCACAAGCTGCCCAAGGCTTTTTGCAAGGCAGTAAAGAGCTTCAAGGCTGGGAGCAAGTGTGAGGGAAAATTTCACTTCTTTCCAAAACCTCCAGAATAAGCATTTCTGTTCACTAGCTTGGCTTAGAAAAAAATCAAAGTCAGTCTTCAGCTTCCTGCCAAAATGACAATTCAGACACAGGCCTCAATCTAGCCTTTTGGTGTTTGGGGGTCTCACATCAGGCTCTGGTTCTAAAAATGGGTCCACCCACCTTTTTGTATCACCCCTCCTAAGGATTCCTAGCATGAAATTAGCTTTTTTCTCAGAGGCATACTGAGATGACATTTTCATTAAGCTGTCCACCACAACTAGGGATGTGCACAAAACCACTTTGCCCAGTTCAGTTCAACCTGGGTTTGAACTGGGAGGGGGGAGGTTCGGTTTTGGTTTTGCTCAAACCCCACTGGTTTAGTTGGAATTTGAACCATTTTGAATCAGTTTGAACTAGTTTGAACACCCAAAGGTGGGAGGGGTGGTAGTTGGCACCGATGGGTACCTACCACCCAGCCCCCAAAGAAATCAGACACTTGTACAATTTTTATGAATTTTTGAAATTTATTATTATTATTTTCTCATAGGGTATAATGGAACTCAAACCATCCCATTATTCTCTATTGTGGAACACCCATGTGTACCAACTACCACCCAAACCCTCAAGCAATCGTTCACTCCTACGGTTTTTTATGAATATTTGAAATATTTTTAATTATTTTTCTAATAGGATATAATGGGACTCAAACCAGCCCATTATCCCTTATTGTAGAGCACCTAGGGGCACAAAGGTGGGGTGGGTGGTAGGCATCCAGGGGTGCCTACCACTCATAAAACCTCAAGGCAATCAGACACTCCGATTATTGATGAATTTTTAAATTATTTTTTAATTCCTCATATGCAACAATGAGGATTCCAGCAAATGTATTGCTTCACGTTGGGGGGAAAGGGGTGGCCTAGAGTGGAGTGTGGTGGGTGATTGTTCCCAAGGGTGGCAAGGAAGCTACCAGAAGTATTTGAAAGGAATTTGGCATTTAACTGATTTTTGAAGTTTACGCTTCTTTACGGTTTTATCCATAAGGAGGAATGGAGGTTTCAGCAGATGTATCACTTTACATCAAGGGGAAATTGGTGGCCTAGAGTGGAGTGTGGTGGGTAGTAGTGCCCAAGGGGGGCAAGGAAGCTACCAGAATTATTTGAAAGGAATTGGGCAAAGGGCTGATTTTAAAGTGATTTTTGAAGTTTACGCGTCTTTAACGTTTTTCTCCATAAGGAAGAATGGAGGTTTCAGCAGCCCCATAACTGCACTAGCGGGGTGCTGGGGTGGCCCAGAGTGAGTCAAGCATTTCCCCAATGTGCCACTTAATGTGGCCCCATTGGCATACTACAGTCTTGAAATGCTATATGTATTTCTGGTGAAGAGATGTGGTCATCACGGTGTCACATAGGAACATAGGAAGCTGCCATATACTGAGTCAGACCATTGGTCTATCTAGCTCAGTATTGTCTTCATAGACTAGCAGCAGTTTCTCCAAGGTTGCAGGCAGGAATCTCTCTCAGCCTTATCTTGGAGCAGCCAGGGAGGGAAATTGGAACCTTCTGCTCTTCCCAGAGCAGCTCCATCCCCTGAGGGGAAGATCTCATAGTGCTCACACTTCTAGTCTCCCTTTCATATGCAACCAGGGTGGCCCCTGCTTAGCTAAGGGGACAAGTCATGCTTGCTACCACAAGACTAGCTCTCCTCTCAAGGTCCATCATGGATGGGCCTTGAGGGTGGAAATAAGAACACTGCATTGTCATATTCCCAGTCAAGTTGCATCCAGACTGGCTATGGTTCCAGTTTTGACTACTCTATTGTTTGCTGGGCTCTGAGCAGTGGGGGAATCCAACTTCACTTTGATTTGCTGTTGTATCAGGAGATGGGATTTGCTTTGGGAGCAGTTCCAGCCTGTCTTCTGGAAGTTCCTGGGTTTCAACCCTCCTCTTAATGTTGCTATTGTTGTCCACTTGGGTTTGGTAGACACGAAAGGGATGCCCCTTTAGCCATCACCCCTGTCCTCCCTGGCCCTAGTAATTACTTGAATAATTTGCAGCAGGGATTGGTCTGAGTTTCTAAGTGCACGGTTGCGGTGGGGGGGTGGGGTGAGGACTAAGCTAGTCTAAACCCTCCTTGGTGGCAGGTACAGTGTGGGTTGTAGGTACATGGATATTTCATGAAGGGGATTTCCAGCCATTCCCTAGAGCAGGCCTGCTCAACTTAGGCTCCCCAACTATTTTTTGGCCTACAAATCCCATAATCCCTGGCTATTGGCCACTCTGTCTGGAGATTATGGGAGTCCTCTAAGCCCTGCCTTAGAGTTTTCACGGTCCAGGGTAATTGGCCTGGGGCTTCTCTTGGAATTGGGGCATCATCAGCCTTAAAGGCTGTGCGGCTTGAGGGGGGCAAAGCTTCTTGCTGACACCTTGACCCTATAATTGGCTAAAAAGAGCAGTGCTCAGCCTTAGGGTAATCACCCAACAAGAGTTAGGTATAGGGATGGCATATTGGCTCAGAAGCTCTTAGTGCCCGTGCTGTAGTGGGGTGGAGAGCCCATTCCCACTGCAATATTAATTGGATTTGAATTAATAAAGTTGTGGTCCTTACCTCCAAGAAACCTTGCCTCGTGTCTTTATTGGTGTGGGGGCAACAGAGATTTCATTTCCTGCATGTAATGGCATCTACCACATTGCCTCATTATTTTATTGCTACCAGCCCTTTGTTACTGCAGAAACTATTCATTCAGAGAGAAAGGACAGTTGCTTGATCTCACATTCTTAATAAATTGAACGACTGAGTACAGTTGAGGAAGAATGCCCTTTTTCATAGTGTCAGGATGATTTAAAACAGAATGTTGGATGCCCATGAATGAACTCTGCTACCCCAAGAACAGAAGATGATCCTATTAAGACAGGAGTGAAGTATATGAGGAGGTTAAAAAAAGAAGAATAGAGCAGTCTGGAAGAAATAGGTCCCATTTTATACAATGGTCACTGGAGGAAAAGGGTGATGCAATCTCTTCTTTTCGTGGTTATATAGAGATGCAATTATATTTATAGTTACATATCCATCTGCAACATCTTTCAATCATTCTTTTCTTGTCACCTACCCTGGAACTCTGCTAGCATAGCATTCTTAACTGCCCCCCTTGTGAGCTGCATGTGCTCACATAACCTTTTTTTTTTTTTTTTTAAACAAACCCATCTGTTGCTAATGAAGGAGTAAGCCAAAATGCTCAACTAAAATTTGGTTTCCTCTAATTATCTCTCTTGTCAGCCATCTTTTTATACCAGATGTAGAGCCAGATTGTGATGCTACTGCATCACAATCACACATGCCTAGAATCATTGTACTTGGCATCAGGTACATCAGCTGAGTAATGGGCTCCTCCCATGTCACAGATGTGGAGCAGCAGCTTCTATGCTGCTTGCCATTGCCAAGTGTTCCACAGCCTGCTGCAGAAGACCATGAAAGCCTGGGCTGCCCATACCGCTACTCTTCGCTCTCACATAATTAATCTGAAGGAGTTCTTAGAACAGCATTTAAGTAGGTGCACTGAAACCTTTAGCACACCATTATTTTCTAGGCGTGTCTATAGGAAATATTTTCAGATATGTGATCCTTCTTGTGGCCTGGAATCCCTAGAAGTCACACACACCATAATAAAATCAGTGCTGACTTCCACCTGTCTGATTGGCTGCAGAAGGGGAGCACAGGAGCACTACTGCAAGCTAGTCCTCAAGGTACATGGCACAACTCAGCATGCAACTTGAGCATGGGGTCTCTTGCATCACCTGCCTTTCTAGGGAATATCTCCTGGAAAATAAACAGGAAAAGCTTATACATAAGCGTATCTTTACTAGTCTTCTCAGCGTGGCTCACAGGGCAGTATCCAGATGACCAAACCAACTTTGCTTCACATTTCTTCTCATTTGTACTTTGTACTCCTGGTTCATGATATAATAGGGAGAAGTGATATATGACAATATTGTTCTTCAGCACCGTAGCAATGTTGAATAAAAATCGGTACAATATGTGATATTGCACAAAAACTGAGCTTGTAGTTTAAAATAGCAAGCTCATGTAGGAGAAAGTGTATTATCTGCTAACTGGGCAAAGAGGCACCTTTTACCGTGGTGATTCTCTTTATTTAGCAGGGGGAGAGTAACTGGCCCTATCCACCCCCAGCACAGTACTTCCAGTGACTGTTGCTTGTGTGTGTGTTATGTTTCTTTTTAGAATGTGAGCCCTTTGGGGACAGGGAGCCATCTTATTTGTTTATTATCTCTCTTTGTAAACCGCCCTGAGCCATTTTTGGAAGGGCGGTATAGAAATCGAATTATTATTATAACTGGGCAAAGAGGCACCATGGGGAGGGCGGATAAAGCTATGTGGAAATTTGGGCTCCCTGCCCCCCCTCCCTTTTTGTTTCATATGGTTCCCTACATTTACCTTTTCTAATTTTAGTGGTCATTATCTCTAGACAACCAAAAGCCACCAAATCTGGTTGTTGGGTGTTTTTTTTTTTTTCATTTATCTTCTAGCACATTTTATATACAACGTAAACAATTAGTTTGAAGCCTCTAGTTTGAAGCCTATTCTGGGAAGAGCAGAAGCAGCTTCAGGAGGTGAGCAAGCTTTTCTAAACAGAACATCAAGCCTTTCCCCGCTTCAAACTAACAGGAGGAGGGTAGATTTTGAGGGGCTGGTTTCTCTTTAAGGGATAAGTCCTGGTCTCTGTGTGTTTTATTTGCCAGGGCTAGCATTTGCCAGGGCTAGCAAACTCCTGTGGCATTCAGTTTTTGTCTCTCCCTGCCTGGAGGGGGTGGAGTCAGCTAGGGCTATATGAGGCCCCACATTCCTTTGAGCCACATTCCTGTGTCTCAGTTTGAAGCCTACTCTCTACAAAAGCAGTGAAGGCCCGAGAGCATAGCAAACAGAACATAGTGAACAGGGATAGCAAACAGGGCAAGGGAGTTTAGTGGGAAGTGTGTGGGGGAGCCTGGAACAAGTCCCTATGTTTGAAAGGAGCTCAGTGGAGAAAAGGAGGGAAGTACAAATCCCTCCCTCATATAAGTACTGATCCCTCCCTCATATTCTTGAGAAAGTCAGTTTGGACAGTTAGATAACTGACCAACATGGCTGAGACCGATCCTTCTAATGAACTATCTCTAAATACTGTAAACTGCCAACAAAACCAGTTATGAAGATAGAAAGTCAGCAGGAGAGGGGGCACTTCCCAGTGTATTGCACAGAGTGTCACATGTATGCCTATTTGCTCCATGGACAGAAGTCATGGGTGTGTGCTCGGTGCAAGGAGCTCCTGGCTCTCAGGAAACTATGGTGCGGCTACATCTGGAGTACTGCATACAATTCTGGTCACCACATCTAAAAAAGGACATTGTAGAACTGGAAAAGGTGCAGAAGAGAGCAACCATGATGATCAAGAGTCTAGAGCATCTTTCTTATGAGGCAAGACTACAACACCTGGGGCCTTTTAGTTTAGAAAAAAGACAACTGCGGGGAGACATGATAGAGGTCTATAAAATCATGCATAATGTGGAGAAAATGGATAGAGAGAAATTCTTCTCCCTCTCACATAACACTAGAACCAGGGGTCATCCCATGAAATTGGTTGCCAGGAAATTTAGGACCAACAAATGGAAGTACTTTTCATAATCAACTTGTGGAATTCTCTTCCACAAGATGTGGTGACAGCCAACAACCTGGATGGCTTTAAGAGGGCTTTGTATAACTTCATGGAGGAGAGGTCTATCAATGGCTAACAGTCAGAGGGCTATATGCCACCTCCAGCCTCAAAGGCAGGATGCCTCTGAGTGCCAGTTGCAGGAGAGTAACAGCAGGAGAGAGGGCATGCCCTCAACTCCTGCCTGTAGGCTTCCAGCAGCATCTAGTGCGCCACTGTGTGAAACAGGATGTTTGACTAGATGGTTCTTGCACCTGATTCAGCAGGGTTGTTATTATGTTCTTATTTAACTTACTGTAAATAACCAAACAGTTTGAAATGAATGCTTAATTTCAAAAAAAGGCTCCTCAGAATAATGGCATGCATCAACTACCACTATTCTCTGCTCTTGCATAATTTCCAAAGAGGAGAAAATCTCTGAAGATGTACAGAGTCCTTCTCTCACACCATTTAGTGACACCCCCCACCCCCAAACAGATTAGAAGTTGGAACTTCCTGGTTATGTGTTACTGCTTCTTAGTAGGCTTAAATTCTGGTTCTTTTCACTTTGAAAATTAAATGCAAACTATTAGGATCTCTGTTCCCTGGATCTGGCTAGATTTCCAACTTTGTTCTCCCCTACAGCTTTTTCAGTCAACTGTCTGTTAAGAATTTATTCCTTTCAGTTTCATTTCCCGCATTTCGGTTTACGTCTATATACACCTACTCTTGAGTGTTTACATACGTTATGAAAGCAGCAGAACAGAAGTTCTCAACATATTTTGTTCTCAGTACCATTCACCAGAAACAAGAGTGTAACTTCATGTGATACTTTAAAAAAAAACACCCACCATCCACTGAGTCTTCCTAATCCTTTCTTTACATCCCCCCATGGAAGATTCTGACAGTCTGCTGGGTTAGAATGTGTCAAATGAAAGAGGAATTAACCGTACTTGACTATTGACATTCAGAGAGCAAAGATAAATTCATTCAGATGCCGCCAGCTTGTCAGTTATTTCTTCAGAAAGTGCAGAGCTAGAGGTAGGCATTTGGGGTTTAATTATATGGTTTCAGTCTGTCTGTCTGTCTGTGCAGCCTGTTGGAAAAAGCAGCCTTCAGGGTGTGTGTGTGTGAGAATTCTCCAGTCACCACTAGAAACAATCTAGGGCTTCTACATGTTCCTTTGGGGATCTGATACCAGAGATATATAAAGAAAAGTTACTGGCACTAGAACATAGCCAACAGAGCTGCTCTTCATTCAGCCTGAATGCATAGGGCTTGCTGGTTAGGGATGTGTACGAATCAATTTTTTAAATTCAATTTGTACCTGAATTGAATCACTCCCAATTTGTTTTAGGCCCAAATTCCCCCCACCCCCGCAATCACCCCAAATTAATTTGTACCTGAATTTTCAGAATCCAAATTGATGCAGGGCAAAAAGGGGGTTCTGGGGCAAAGAGTGGGGTTGGTGGTAGTGTCCAATGGGTGGAAACTACCACCCAGATTTCAAAGAAAATGGGCAAAGGGGTGATTTTTAAAGGATTTTTGAAGTTGGCATGTCTTTAAGATTTTTTCCCCTAGGGAATAATTGGAATATCAGCAGCCTTATAGCTCCACATGGGGGGCACCAGGGTGTCCCAGAGTGGGTTGTGGTGGGTGGTAGTGCCCAATGGGTACAAGGAAGCTACCACCCATATTTCAAAGAAATTGGGCAAAGGGGTGTTGTTGTGTTTTAAAATTGAAGTTGGCTTGTCTTTGTGGCAGATTAGGGGTAACAAAGGGGGTTTGGGGGGCAGAAGAATGGGTCAGGTTGCAGTGCCCCAATGGGTGCCAGCTACCACCCAGATTTAAAATAAATTGGTGAATGGGGTGGTTTTTAGTTTTTTTCTGAAGTTTGCACATCTTTAAGCTTTTCTGCCATAGGGAATAATGGGGAATTTCAGCAGCCCCATAATTCCACTTGGGGGGCACCAAGTTGGCCCAGAGCAAGTTGTGGTGTGGTGCACATAGGGGGCCAACCACACCCAAAATGACAAGCCTAATACCTGCGGTGTTCTGAGAGTAAATTATCTGGTCAGAAATGAGACAATCCACTTTCATTTCCTACCAGAGAATCAACTCTCAGAACACCTCAGACATTGAAAACAACAAAAGCCAGTGCCCCATGGGCTTGTCATTCTGGGGGTGGTTGGCACCCTATGTGCACTACACCACTACCCGCGTGAAGTTATAAGGCTGCTGATATCCCCATTATTCAATATGGGAGAAATCTTAAAGGTGTGCCAACTTCAAAAATTCTTTAAAAATCACCCCTTTGCCCAGTTTCTTTGAAATATGGGTGGTAGCTTCCTTGCACCCATTGGATGCAATAGCACTACCATCCAATCCACTTTGACCACAAAATGGTGGTCCGAATCCCTGAATTTTTTGGGTCCAAATCTGAGATGATTTGTTTTGTACCCAAATTTGGGCAACTGAGCACAGAGGTTATTTGTTCTGTCTACAAATCACCTGAATCAGCCAGATTCGGGTACAAATTGTTTTGTACCCGAATCGATTCACACACCCCTATTGCTGGTTGAAGAAGCTTCATTCAGAAATATGTAAAATCCACCCCACAATACAATGGCTGACAAGACACACAGTGTTGTGGTGAATGGGAATAACTGCAGTAAGGCTGCTTGCAGAACTCCTCATTCTTTACAGTGTTAAAGACACCACTGCAGCCCCAGCATGGAGCATTCTGCTGCTGGAATGCTGTGCGTCATGCCAGCCAGTGTATGAGAGCAGGAATGAATGTGTGGCATCTCTGAGAAATTTGACTAGTCCCTGTTTAATCTCTTGATGCTTCCCTCTAAATGTCAGACATTTCTCTTGAAGAGGAACCCTCACCCAATGTCAACTTTTTGCTTTGGGCAAAAGTTCTGTAACAACTGTACACTACAACATCTCCTCCTGTAGACAACCGTACATCAAGTTAGTTGCTTATCAGTTCACTGGACCAGGCTTTGCAAGTGAAAAGTGATGGAGGGGTTTTTCAAATCTTCTTAGTGACTTTTTAAAAAGACACTATTTTTACTGACTGACATCCAAGCTGACTTGTGCAGCACCACTATGCTTGTGCTACAGGGAAGGGGCCCTGTCACTCACCCTCTGCCTGACACTCACTCTCCTGGCCCCACTCTTCACACTTACATCTCTTCAGATAAATGCTGCAGTGAAGAGCAGGCCGGGAGAGTGAGTGGTGGGTAGGGGGCTGGACTTTGGACCCATTTCAAACCCTGAAAGTATGTTCAGCAGGCATTCTATTAAATGCCTGAACAGGGCTAGCCTCCCTCTTCACCTCAGCAGCTCAGCCTCCTGTGCCTGCCTTCCCCACTACTTCTGCTGTCAGTGACTAGCATAGTGATTAGGCTTCGCCATTCTCCTCCAGAGCCGAGGTATTCCATGCAGGTGCCGTGCTAGGATTTGGGTTAGATTAGCTGTGAGTGGGGCCAGGGTGCATGAAGGGGACAGGATGTGCCCTGCTACCATTGTGAAATTTGAAAGGTACTGACCCTTCCCCTCCAGAGGACTTGGAGGGGTTATTTCTCCAGTAGAGGAATCTCTTCCTCTTTTGATTTCATTGTAATGTACAAGGAGCCTGAGGGAAGGAAGTATTCACGTTGGGCAATGATGGCCTCCACACTGGGAGTGAAGGTGATGCGGAGAGAAGATTTGTGGACTCCTGTAACCTGGGACTGGAAAGGAATATGGTAGGATTCATAGTTGCTAGGCGGTTTTAAAAATAGCCATATGTTATTAATACAAATCAGACCTAGCCTTGAAAGAATGATGTGGCACAGGAGATGCTCAGAGCTGCAATTCTCCCTATTGCAGAGAGCTCTCCTGGCTCTTTCTGCATGTTATGAACTGCTATTAAAGCAACAATAGCAAAAAAAATAATTACACACTCGTAATAATGTTCCATAAATTGAGCAAAAAAGCCATTGTAAAGGAAGCAATTCCCAAATTTAATTAAAGAGCTGAGTTGGTTATTCATGAGTCACTTCTGTCCTGTTCACACACCTTAAATAACAGGAGTGCATTCCTCACTTTCCCACAGGGAAGATCATGTTTGGAGTTGCCATACCAGAATGCCTCAATAAGAGAACAGAGGAACTGTTACTGGGGGTTTGTTAAACTGCAGCTACTATGTAAACCAAGGTCTGATTTGTTCTCATTTTCTCCTCATGAACAATCCTAATGTTAGATTCCATCATGCACAACAGTAGAGCAAAAGAAAAAAAAATGTGGTTCTGACACCCAGTGGCATATTTCATGTGGAAGTCATACGCATGTGGAAATTTACAAATCACCAAGATTACACCGTCTCTCATAGCCCAGATGGAGCAAGTAAAACTTACTGGTTTACATGATGCCCAACCCTCCATCACTGGAAGGAGGGCTGTGGGTCCATAAGAAGCTTTCAGTATGCCTGTGCTGAAGCCTTCTTTGAGCAGCCCTCCAGACATGGAGGGAGGCAGGAGAACTTTTTGCATCTCTCCACTCCCTTCAAAAGCCTTTTCACTTGAATAACTCTGTTCCTGCTGACTGCACAACCAGGTACGAACCAGTCAATATAATCAAAACTGGAAATTAGTAAGAAGCAGTAATATAACAAAATAAAAAAGAGCAGATCATAAGTTAATCACTATAAGCCTTTGTGAATAAAACGGTTTCAACCTAGTGACTAAACATAAACAATGCTAATGTAGGTATTAGAGCTGTGCACAGGCTCAGTTATTGGCCTGATCCCAATTCTGGTCATTCTTGCATGGTGCAGAGAGTGGTAAGGATCACCTATAGCAATAAACATAATTGTTATCAGCTTGATGCATTAGGATGGAGTGAGGAGGGCTTACTTTAAATGAAGAGCCAGCTTCTTTGAAGAAGGCAGCTTCCAGCAGTCATTTCAAAATGCCACTTTTTCCTCCACTGTACTGCCCTAGAATACACCAGTACAGGAAGCAACATCATGATGTTGCATCCTTTTCCCGATGTTGCATTACTGGGGTGGGGGTGCTGATGGAACTGCTTCAGGGATGATTGGTCGACACCACCAGTTCAGGCAAATGTGGGGAATTTAGCTCAAAAGGGGTGACAGTTCAAATCAGTTGCACTTGAGCGTATGAACTCAAGAAAATCGGCTTGAGAGAGAAGTTTTAATTAACAAAAAGAAGTTTATTGACAGAGAAATAATAAGAGCAATAGACGAATAAGAGCAATACAAATAAGTTTAAAAAACAGACTATTATATGGCAAATTTAGCTAAAAGTTCCAGATTTTGTGTAAATTCCCAGGCAGGCTAGAGAGAGGTACTTTAAGACAGACAGAGGGACAAGGTTTCAGAAATTAGAGAAAGGGATAGATTCAGCCCTGAAGGAGCCAGGCAAGAGGCTATATCACCTGTCCGAACAAAGATCCAACTCCGGCATCTGGAGATTAGTGTCCATCTGGGGAGGTGAAGTGGAAAGCAGGAGAGTTGAAGGAGCTATTGGGGTTGCTCATGAGGAAAGTTCCAGCGTGAGGCCAGCTGGATAGATCGGCGGGGGATAGTTCTCAAACCAGGCACAATAAGCAGAGCCTCGGCGTGAGGGCAGCAAGTTGACCAGGCAGGTAGTGATTTCAACTCAGGTGGCCCCAATGAAGAGGGGAACACCAAAGTGGTCTGCTGGAGTTCTTGTTGCAGTCTGATGGGGCCCCGAGTGAGAGGCACAAGGGAACACTGAGATGTTTCACAATGGGAATCCCAGATGTAGTACATGAGGAAGCACACTGAGTCATGGGGTTAGGGATACTTATATCCCAAAATGTGCCTTGGAGGCACTTTGCTGTTGTCATGCTCTGCTGAATAGAGGAGTCAAGACAGGCTTTTTGGGGGGGGGTGCATTGTGTCTGATCGTCCTTCCTGAGTAGGAAGGTGTGTGAATCACCTATTGTAGTCAAGGCTGATTGTGAGGACTATTGGAGTGTGCAGGTGCATCCAAGATTATCCTGTGCTGGGAAGTGCTTCCCAAGAGTTCTATCAAAAGTTTTGATGGGCAACTCCTTAAAGTTACATCACTAACTATCCCTATTGTAATGGATTCTGCTGTTGCACTTGTCTTATCTGCCTTCCCCTCCTGGCCTAATTGCTTCATTAGCATCAGGAGTTATCTCTCTTGCGAGAGGATGAGGGGAGTTTTAGAGTTCATCCTAAGTCCAAAATGACCTCAGCTGCCAGATAACTCACAGTAACTAGTTCTGGAGTCTGCTTAGCCGGGCCCCCACATAGGGAGAGGGTGTGTGAAGGTAAACCCCATTGCAATTTGTGTTAGTTGCAGCCCAAATCTAGGGGCAACCAATCCACTGCCAACTAAACAACTTATCCCCATGTATAACATAAACTGGGAGCTCACATTGTGGTGTAGCTCCTGAGCATAGCAAAAGTGCAGTCTCTAAGCCTGGAGATGCAGTTGCAACCAGAATAAGCTCATCTGTTAACAGTGGGGAATGGCCACACTCTATAGTTATAGGCCAGTTTCCATCAGTAATGCATCAGGAAAAGGACACAATATCATGATTTTGTTTCCTGCCCTGATGCATTCTATGGGGCACAGTGTAGGGAAAGGTGGCTATTTGAAGTGCTGCCATACTGTCTTCATTGGAGACAGCTCTTCAGCTACCCTCCAGTCCTATTTGATACGATATCAATATGATTCAGTATGGTATTGAACCATCTCCCGATACTTGAAGAATATTTCTCTGGAATTCTTTGTGGGGGAAAACATGCTCCAATATGGCTTGTATCACCAAGGACCCAATTATCGGTCCAGTGCAATGCACAGCCCTAGTAGGTACCATAATCACTTTTTACAAGCAACGCACCAACCAAAGAAAGGACCTGTCTCTGACTGGCAGCTGATTTATTAAAGGTTAACACCAACACTTTGAATTGTACCTAGTAACAAACTGCAAGCCAATGCAAATATGGATAAATGGGCAAAACCCTCCAGCCCATTGTCTCATTCTTGTACTTTGAACCAGGTGAAGTTTCCAAACAGTTTTTGGAGACTATCGAGATTCTTTGGATTCCTCTTGTCCACTCAGACTCTGAGGGATTGTAATGTAATTACTCCATAAGGATGGAGTAATGCGTACTGACTGTCAGCCTCAGCAACTGAACACTATGAAATTTCTTCCTAGTAAAATTCTTTGAGCCAACCATGGAGATTATGGTTAAAATTTAAGTTTTAAATTGTTTTTAATGTTTACATTTTGTTTTATTGTGTTTTTATTGTGAACCGCCTAGAGACATAAGTTTTGGGTGGTCTAGAAATTTGTTCAATAAATAAATAAATAAAAATAATTGTGTCTTGAATATTTATCTCATATTCAAACACATTCAGGAAAATAAAACCATAACATATTTCCTTGCACTATGGATGTTAACGTGATAAGCAGTTCTATATACTACTACTACTAATAGTAATAATATTACTACTACTATTAATATATAATAATAATAATAACAATAATAATATTTAAATACCACTTTTCAGCAAAGCCTGACCCACAACTGCTGCATACTTTAAGAGGGCTAATTGACTCTGGGTTTTGACTCTGGGCTTTTGCTAATGCTGTGTTTAAAAAGACAGTCTAAAAGCCAAGAAGCTGACTGTACTGTATTTATTTTAGAAAAGTTTTCTAATTTGTTTCCACCAACTTTTTAATGTGTCTCTTTCAACCAGGTGCATAACAATATCCAACATTATGTTCCATGTAATTTATTCGTGCCCGTTCGAGCGTTCCACTGTGTGTTTTGCCGCTTCATTCAGATGCTGCCTGTATTCTTTTCAGGATCAGAAAGCATTTCTATCTTTTGGGTTATCCAGCCCAAACTGGATTACAAATGAAGAGCCATTGACCAATCTCAGCCTTTTATTCATATTTGTGAAAGATCTATTTTTCTGAGCAGCAAGCTGTAAAATGAAAAGTTATTCAGGGTGGAAGCCCACCTGCCAGGTCTGGCCCTGTTGGCACAAAACTCCTTATGGAACTCATGTTTACCCTGACTAGATTATGTAAATCAAGCTGTGTTTGCAGTTGAATTGAGATCAGATTTATTCAGTCAACAAATGTGCCCCCTGACAAATATGCGAGTTTAACATTTCTAGGCCCCTCAATGGGCTTTGGAACTAACATGGTATATGTAGCAGCTGATCTGGAATAAGCCATATTTTGCAGACAAAACACTGCCTTTGGATGCCCAAGTCAAAGTGATTTTCTGAACTTGGCTCTCTATTGCTACCTGAAGAGCAAACTCCCCAACTTTCTAGAACCAGGTGTCATCAGATTAGATATAAGTTCTTGCTGCAGCTGAAAGGAAAAACAGGAGTTGATATCCTGAATAATTGCTCAGCAGAAGTCCCATTGAATTGAATAGGACAAGATAGTCATGGGACTTCCACTGAGGAATTTAGGCAGGATGTCGGCCAAGGTTTTTTATGGCTGACTTTTCTTTTACACTCAGAAAGCACTTTCAGATTCGAAAACAGTGTCCCTGACCCAAGAAAGTGAGTAAGAGTGCAGCAGTCAGAGCAGCCCAGTAAAGGCAGCTGGAGGCCTGTTGATCAGCTGTTTAGTGGAATTGGGGCACACATGTATAGTTACCAGGGCAAAGGTTTTAGGCTAATACTTTAGCAGTAATTATTTCTCTCTGGTAAAATGTTAATATAAGCATGTATAATACGCTGACCATTATTGAAACATTATAGTTAATGATACACTGCTAAATACATTCATGACCAGCCAAAGACAAGGGATAATTATCATTTAAAATGGATATGCATCATTAGGTTGAAGGTGATCCAGAAAAGACAGAAATTAGTTTGGTTGGGAATCCAGCTGCTATGGGAGAAGTGGGTTTTCTTGTGACTAATGGGGAAATTGTGACCCTGTTGAATCGAGGACCACCTGGAGTTGCTTCTTGTAATGGCCATATTGCTTGAATGTGAAACAATCTGCACTGCAGACCTTGCCTATCACTTACCGTATTTTACGGAGTATAAGACGCACTTTTTCCCTTGAAAAATAACCGCCCAAATTCAGGTGCGTCTTGTACTCTGGGGAGAAGTTGGAAGTTGGGCTTGTCGGGAAAGAGAGGCGGGGAGGAGGAGGAGGAAGGGCAAGCAGGGAGGATTCGCTTCCCACCTCCCTTCCTTTCTTGCTGGGGCCTGCCGGGAGCATCCTAGTCAGCCCGCCCGCCGCCCCCTTCCCCAGGCTCCCTCCGGCTGCCGCTCCGATGCTTCTGCAGTGAGGGAGGCTGCTGCCAAGTTGGGCTTGTCGGGAAAGGGGGGGGAGGAGGAGGAAGGGCAAGCAGGGAGGATTCGCTTCCCACCTCCCTTCCTCTCTCGCTGGGGCCTGCCGGGAGTGTCCTAGTCAGCCAGACCGCCACCCCCTTCCCCAGGCTCCCTCCGGTTGCCGCTCCGATGCTTCTGCAGTGAGGGAGGCTGCTGCCCGCTGGCGGCCGCGATGAACAACAACCAGCGGCTGCCGCCGCCGCGGGTCACCAACGTGGGCTTGCTGCTGCTCACCCCGCAAGAGAACGAAAGCAAGAGGACAGAGCGGGGTGCGGTGGAAGGGCTTGGAGGGGAGATGGAGGCAAGGGGAGAAGGAAAGCTCAGAGAAGGAAAGAAGGAAAGCTCAGAGAAGGAAAGCTCAGAGAAGGAAAACTCTCAAAAACTGGATTAAATTTAAGGTGCGTCGTATAGTCCGTAGCGTCTTATAGTCCGTAAAATATGGTACACCTAATATACCAGCTGAGATCCCTCCTGAAATAAAGATATGGCCACTATCATCTTTACTTTTGTGTGGTGCAGTGGATAGAATATTGCACTAGGGCTGGGAAGACCAAGGGGTTTTTTTTTGCCAGGTGACATAGACTTTGGAATGATCACTATTAGCAACATTATCTCACAGAGTTTTTGAGAGGATAAAGCAGGGAGAGCGTGTATTATTATTTCTAGCATATATTTAGCAGGGGGAGAGTAATTGGCCCTATCCACCCCCAGCACAGTACCTCCAGTGACTGTTGCTGGTGTATGTCTTATGTTTCTTTTTAGATTGTGAGCCCTCGGGGGACAGGGATCCATCTTATTTATTTATTTATTATTTCTCTGTGTAAACTTCCCTGAGCCATTTTTGGAAGGGCGGGATAGAAATTGAATAAATAAAATATAAATAAATAAATAAATAAATACCCTACCTTTCTATAGAAATGTTATCAAGGTGATTAATAAAACACAAATCCTAATTAAAAAGTAATGACAATATAGCTAAATCAATCATAATAAAAGATCAAAACAGCACCAGCAGTTAATCCTTATGCAAAAGCAGCACCCAAGAGAGGTCTGCTGAAATACACTACCTTGAGCAACTTCCACAAATAATAAAAATGCAGGATTAAAAATAACATCATTTTCATCAGCATCAGCTGCGTACTGTGTTGTGGTATCTCCTGATCAGTATACAAAGGTGAGATTGAGATTGTATTGAGCCACTGGTGACTACAGTAGCAGACATACTACACAGTCCACCATCCATCCAAGTGAGATCCCGCACACAATCTGCTGTGTTCCACTCAAAAGCATTCCACCACTCCCTCCAAACACGCAGCGTCTCTACAGCGCCTAAAGGCAGCATCATTGTTCCAGCAGCATAGCTTGCATTGGGAATCATGGGAGATTTGTCACTGGAGTGATGACAGGCACCACAGAGGCTCTGTGTGCTTGCAAGGAGCAATGTAGTGCTTCTGAGTGGAACAACAGCTTGAGGTCATCTCACTTGGATGGATGGTGGACCAAATGGTATGTCAGGCACTGGTTTCAGGTTAGCTTCCAGTCCAATTTAAAGTGCTGATGTTGCCTTTTTAAAGTCCTTCACACCAAGAACGGAATATCATTTATGTTGGGAATTCTCTCTGGTAAGAGAAATCGTTTTTCATTATAGCAGAGTGCACAGAGGCACAACACAGCGGAATTTAGTTAAGCATGTGTGTATGCTAAAAGTAAAGTAACTTGGAGCCAATTCATAGTTTCAAATCAAAATAAATGATATTTATTAGAGAACTCCATTCTAGATAGGAAAGTGAGGAGTTAAGATCTCTAATCTATCTATCTAGCTGGATGCAGATGGATTCTGCATCTCTGCACACATGGTGCAGGGGGAGGAGCTTGCATGTTGCAAGGTAGAAGGAACAGGAAGAGAAGAAGGGAGAGGAAAGAAGTGGCTGGAAGGAAGTAAATGTCCCTGAGAGTAGTAATCTATATTCTAAAGGGAAATTGCCAGAGCAGTAGAGAAGGGATGACCAGTGTCTTGACCCTCTAGCCCTCTGACTCACTAGTCTGTCCTCCACTGTCATTGAGACAAGAGACAGCGCAAACTCCTTCACTTCCAACAGTTTAGAGAGTGTCCCTCCCTGTATGCTGCTCCTTCATATTCTCGGTGTATATCACAATCTGTAGGCAAAGCCCTGCTTAGAATCCAATGAGCAAAAGAAATGAGCTAAGGTGAGGATCAGGGTTTTTTCATCGGTAGTCTTCCATGGTATTTGTCCTGGGAGAAAAACTCTGATTGACACCAATGGGAGTTTTCTTCTGAAGCAAATATCAGCTATAGTGTGCTCAATTTGGATTGGGACCATGATGGAGACAAGGGACTAAAGCCCCCTTCACCCCCAGAATCTCAATCTAGATTGTCCATCTGTGGCCATTTGAAAAAAAAAGGTGGGGGGGATATAAGCTCTGATAATGTGCATAATATAATATATAATATGTAGCTCTAAGACAGGGATTAGATTTTCATCAGCAGACACTGAATTACAAATCCTGTACTTGCCTTCAACTTGTATTTGTGAGATGTTAACCTTCCCCATCTCCTGCTTTTCCACTGTAATCCCTCCCCAAGATTCTACACAGCCAGTTCTGGGACAAAGTTTTTTGGTCAAGTGGGGGAAAGCGGCTGGGGGTGAAGTTGCAGAGAAAAACTGATGGGTGAAGGAAGGACTAAGCAATGCTTCCTTGCTGCTTCTCCCTGTCCCCACTTCTTATATCAGAGGCCTGGCCCAGAATCCCATGACTACCACCAAATTTACAGCTTAATTTACACAGCAGTAGTGTGGAAAATCATCTGTGATCTAAATGATAAAGGCAGATAAAAGACGTGCAGTTGGCTCCTACGCCTTTCCCTTCCAAAAACATTGTGGGCATGGTTTCAATACTGTGATTGTAAAATTCCTTAACTGGCTGTGACTAAGGTTAAAAAGATAGTTTGGAAAACCATGGCTAGGTTTTCCATACCAGAGTCGACAGGGGGTTGGTGGGACTAGCAACAGGATGCACTGCTAACTACTGGTAATTTACAGTATCAAGCACCCCAACTATGGTTGTGATCACACAGTAAACAACACCCAGGTGCATTTTAAACTGCTGCAGCAGTTTATAGTGCAGTGGGGAGTAATTACTGTGGGACACAGGCCAAAGCACTTCTGACAGTAAAACCAGCAGTGATTTCTTGGAAGTGGCATCCCCTGGCTATAAAGCAGCTCAGATATTGCTGTGCTGTTCATGATACCAGAGCAAGATACCTCACTTCTTGTTGTAGATGACATTGGAAAGTAACCAGCTGCCATCTTCCACCACACAGCAGAAGTGGCAGGAGAATTGCAGCCTTGCCAGCACCCCAATAAACTGCTACCTGAGGAGACTGGCTATGACTAAGGATAAAAACATAGTTTTGAAAATTATGGTTAGGTTTTCCATACCAGAGTCAATAGGGGGTTGGGGGAACTAGGAACAGGATGCACTGCCAACTACTGCTAATTTACGGTAGCAAATTAGAACTTGCCTCTTGGAAAGACCATCCCTGCCATCAGCTCAGAAGAAAACTGAATTCTATCAATCTGAAGTTTTAGAGGGGAAATTCCATGGAACCATAAGTTCCATGGAACCATCAGCCACTTACTATGATATCGTCAATAGGGATGTGTGAGCTGGCCCAAGGTCCAGCCAGCTTGCACTCGAACTGGCCCAGCATGAGGACTTGCCCTCAAGCTGGACACGGTCAGGTTTGGTTTGAGGTTGAGCTGAACCCATCGGACCAGGCCAGGGCCAGTTTGGGATCCCTCCCCCCCCCACCAATGGAAGACGTACTGCCATTGCGTGGCTTTGGGGGGTGCTGCTGCAGACATGGGGGGGGTCTTCTGATGTCTCTCCCTCCCTCAATTTCAAACTGCCCATTTCAGCCATGCAGTTGGCCAGTGTGCATACGCAGCGGCCTCTGCAATGGCCGTTGCCAGCATACAAAGGTCTGAATGGGCTGAAAACTGGCAGAAATTGGCTCAAAATGGCCCCAAATGGGCTGTTTGAGACTTGGAGGAGTCCATGGGGGGACGGGAGACCTCAGGAGACCCCACCAATGCAACATTCCTGAAGCCCCACAATGGCGGTAAGTATACCCTTTGGGGGGCAGCATGTCCCGTCCCCCCCGAGTTGGGCCCAAACTGGTTCAGACTCAAGCCAGACTAGGCCCGGCTCTAGTGTGCACAGAACCGGACCAGACCCAGTTCACTTTAAGTCCAGTTCTACTTGAACCGAATTAGGTTTTCCGGTGATGTGCACACCCCTAGTCAATGACTTTTTTGTGAATAAAATCTCTCATATTCGGGTCAAACCAGATTCCTCAGTTGCTGCACAGTCTACTGTGGAAGTGTCCAGCAACTCCTCTTATAGGATTAGATTGGATCACTTTCAGTTTGTGACTCCTGCAGATGTGGACAAAGTACTTCAGAATGAACGTCCTACAACCCGTTCTCTTGACCCTTGCCCAAAATGGCTTATTTCATCTATATTATCAGAGAGAGTCTGGTAAATATTATAAATGCTTCTCTGAGGGAGAGCAGGATGCTCTCTTGTCTCAAGGAGGCAATTATTAGACCTTATTTGAAGCACTGGATCCCTCAGAGTTAGCGAATTACAGACCTCTTTCCAAACTTCCAATTGATTTTTGAAGTTTACGTGTCTTTCATGTTGCATTTCACCAGTTTCTTTGAAATATGGATGATATCAGGCACCTCTTGGGGCACTACCACCTGACCCACTCTTCTGCCCCCAAACCCCTTTTCTGCCCCGAATCTGCCCCAAAGACATGCCATCTTAAAAAATTCTTTTAAAATCACCCCTTTGCCCAATTCCTTTGATATCCAGGTGGTAGCTTCCTTGCACCCATTGGGCACTACCACCCACCACAACCCACTCTGGGCCACCCTGGTACTCCTCACATGGAGCTATAAGATTGCTGGAATCTCCATTATTCCCTATGGAAAAACACTTGACACACAGAAAGAATTCAAAAAGTCTTAAAAATCACCCCTTTGCCCAATTTCTTTGAAATTTGGGTGGTAGCTTCCACCCATTGGGCACTACTACCTACCCCACTCTTTTGCCCCCGGCACCCTTTTTTTATCTCAATCTATTTGGATTTGGATTTGGAAAATTTGAGTACAAATTGAATCAGGGGTGATTCGCGGGGGGTGGGGGAGCTTCATACCCAAAATAAGTCAGGGGTGATTCGATTTGAGTTCAAATCAAAATTAAAAAATATTCGTGCACATTCCTAACTGCCCTGAAGCAGTGATGGGCTGGATGAGGGATACCAAACTGAGAATGAATCCAGATAAGATGGAGGTACTTATTGTGTGGGGTCAGAACCCAGAAGATGATTTTGATCTTCCAATTCTGGATGGGAGCACACTTCCCCAGAAAGAACAGTCGGGTTGTGCACCTGGATCCAAACCTGTCCCTGGTGTCTCAGGTTGAGGCAGTGACCGGAGGTGCTTTCTCTCAGCTTCAGCTGATACTCCAGATGCATCCACTTCTTAAGATAAACAATCTAAGAACAGTAGTACATATGCTGGTAACTTCCAGACTTGACTACTGCAAAGTGGTCTATGTGGGACTGCTTTTGTACATAGTCTGGAAACTGCAGTTGGTACAGACTGTAGCAGCCAGTTTGGTTGCCAGGTCATCTCATAGAGACCATATTACTCCTATACTAACATAACTACACTGGCTCCCAATATGTTTCTGGGCAAAATACAAGGTGCTGGTTATAACCTATAAAGCCCTAAACAGCTTTGGCCCTGGGTATTTAAGAGAATGTATTCTTCTCTATGAGTCCCACCACCCATTGAGGTCATCTGGAGAGGTTTATCTGCAGTTGCCACCAGCTTGACTGGTGCCTTCGCAGGAATTTGCCTTCTCTGATGCTGCCATGAGACTCTGGAATGTTCCTGCTGAGCCTTCCCATCTCTGGCAACTTTTAAAAAGTCTCTCAGGACTTATTTTTGCACCCAAGCCTTTTAACTGGACTGTGTTTTTAAACTGTTTTCGGGTTTTTATTTTTAACCTGTTTTATGTTGTTGTAAACAACCCAGAAAAAGAAGTTTGGGCGGTCTACAAATTTGACAAATAAATGATCTAGTCCCATTTTAAACTGACTTTCAAGTGGGCTATGGGGTTGAGACTGCCTTGGTCACAGGTGCGTAACTGTGATCGGGGAAGGGGAGACAGTGGTCTCGGGGGCCCCCAGCTTAGGGGGCCCCCGAGAGACACATCACGTGCCTCCCCCACTCAGCGCTGGCCCCAGCTTCCCTGAATGAGTATATTAAAAAAAAATTAAAAAAAATTTCCGCCTTTGTTCCGGCTCTGGGGAGCACCGTATTTCCTGCCTGCTGCCTCCTTCCACCCTCCACCTTTTTGCCTAGTTGTGGCTGTGGGCTCCTCCTCCTCCTCCTCCTTCCCCACCCATTGGCTGCTGGTGGTGCAGCACGTGACCCAGAAAGGCGCATGATCAGCTCAGCTGCTGCTGCCTAACACGTGCCGCCGAGCAAAGAAGGAAGAGGTCGCCACCATTATTCGTAGTGCCCTACCGCCCATCTATCTATCTAGCAAGCAAGCAAGCTAGGAGACTCACCCACCTACGTATTACTTACTTAACACAAGATGGAGCAGCAAGAGGCTCAGGAACCCTCAGGTTAGTTAGCTGACTGACACTGTGTTCTGTTCGCTTAGTTCGCCCATACTAGGTGACCAGCGTTGCCTGATCTGACTCTTTGCTCCACCTGCATGGGCATGGACTGCTTCTCCCAACTTCCCCTTGCCCCTCCCTGCTTCGCCAACCACCTGCATGGGCATGATGTTTCTGGGCATGCTGCTTGTCCCATGCTTCTCCGCCCACCCCACCCTGCCAGCATGGGCATGTCTCACGTCTCTCCCGATGACTGCATGGTGGCCTGGTTTCCCACGCACCCACATGGGCATGTTGCTGGGCATGTCTGACTGTCCCAAGTTCCCTCCCTGCCCGCATGGTGGCCCAGCCGCTTCTCTGCCCACTGGCTTGGGCATGTCCCACTTCTCCCCACCCTCCCCGCCGGACAACCACCGCCCACCTGCATCATATGGCTGGGCAACGGGCATGGATGGCCCCCGCCCCACTTCTCCCCCCCACCCCACCCAAAAACTCCCAAGTTGCACAAACGCTGCCGCGGCACCACAGCATGTTTCCCAATGTTGGTGGCGGCGGCAGCAGTTGCTCCCCCGCATGCACCTTCCAAGGCAGAAAGGGAGGCCGAGGCGCACAAGCGCCACTTGTTCTCTCTGCTTCCAAGAAGCTGCCCAGTGGTGAGTGCTGTTGCTGCATTTTTACCCTTTCCCATTTCCCTGGAGATTCAGCCCGCCCGTAAGTGAGATAAATTGTGCAGAGCATAAGGGAGAGCCCTCTTACTTATGTGGGTGGGAGATGGGGGGGCGCAGGGGAAGAGAGTTCCTTTCCCTTCCCTTTTGAAACCTTTCCCAGCTGGGAATGAGAGACCATGTGCGCCCGGACTCCCGGAGGCACGCAGGCTGGCTGGTTCAGGCAGGCTGGCTGCAAAGGAAGCAGGAGGTCTACTGGCTCCCACCGTGCTTTCCTTCGATGGCCCTTAGCAGCAAGTCTTGCTTCTACTCTCCTCCCGCAGCTTTGGCCGGGCAGGTGCTGGAGCGGGTCTTGGCCAGCCTTCCCCAAGTTCAGAGCAGCAGCCGAGACTCGAGCTTGGAAATAGAAGGCAGGGTGAGGGAGGGCTTTAAGCTCCCCCCCCGCCCCGCCAAATGTCAGTAAAAATAGAAATAATAAAGCTTTATATTAAGCTGGGGGAGAATAACTGGCCCTATCCATCCCCAGTACAGCATTGTGGCTGTTTCTGGTGTTTATCTTATGTGTGGACTCATTTATTTCTGTATTACATTGATCTCTACACTATCATGCTATATATTTGTTTCATTGATATCATTTCCAATTGGTCTTGTCTTAGATTGTATATATTTTCAATTATAGATCTACTTCATTAAGTTGTTGCTTGCTTTTTATCATGTGGTTGTGCATAGTTAGATGGGGGATCTTATTATTTCTTGTTGGTTTGATCTCTCAGATCCCAGTATGCTTTACTTCTTATCCTGATCAGTACAAGCCAGCTTCCTGTGTTACTATGAATTTTTTCTTTATTGTGAACCCTGAGGGGACAGCGAGCCATTTTAATTAATTTAGTTAGCTAGTCATTTAATTGTAATTCTGCTAAAAACTATTCAGCCTCATGGTGTAGTGTAGAGCCAGAGTGGTGTAGTGGTTAGAGTGCTGGACTAGGCCTGGGGAGACCCAAGTTCAAATCCCCATTCAGCCATGAAACTAGCTGGGTGACTCTGGGCCAGTCACTTCTCTCTCAGCCTAACCTACTTCACACGGTTGTTGTGAAAGAGAAACTCAAGTATGTAGTACACCGCCCTGGGCTCCTTGGAGGAAGAGCGGGATATAAATGTAATAATAATAATTAAAGATTTATTTAATATTTCATGAGCTGAGCTTCAGATTATGCTTTTACTCAAGAGTCGATTGTTTGAAGAGTGCAGCTAATAAGTTCACTTGCAAACATTATAATATTCCAGGACCATTGTAGTGATTTATCTATGGGTTAATCTTGCAGAGATGTTACAAACTGCTGAACTTGTGGAAGACAGCAGTGCGCCGAACTTGACTGCTGAAGGCAAGAATAAAATGAGTGAGTTTTAATTACATCTATATAGCTCATGATATCTTTGAATCTATCTAGCTAAGCAGCATAAATACTCTCACCTCTAATTCTTCTAGTGTGTTTTAGGCATTAAAAGTAGCACAAAGACATAATATTCAATGTATGTCAGTGACTATATATTGAGAAGTATGCATGTGTGTATTCAGTGAAAAATGTATTTCCAGGCAGGAAGCATACTTATTTTGCAATATCAGACTTAACTCATTGGGGGCCTGGGGTGCGGAGGCCCTGGACTTTGGCCAGAGGTCCTGGGGAAAGGGAGACTCTGCACTTTTCCTATTTCACTTGCACTAGTAATGGAGTGGACTAGTGATTCTTCCTATTTCACTTACACTAGAAATGGAAACTCCAAGTACCAGCCATTCCAGTCTTACACAGAAACAGATGAGTGGTGCTCAAAAACGTGGGTTGAAGAAAGCAAGGTTAGAGAAGGAGGCCAAGCTACCAAAAATCACATCATTTTTCACGAAGACCAGCCAAGGCACTTCATTGGAGGAAGATAAGGTGACTCAGACTGCAGAAACGGCAACAGTGAGTGCAATCTGCCATGGCTCAAGTCCTGTAGAGCGGGAACAAGGTGAACATGCTGCATATATGACAACACGGCAGTCAATACCTACTGAGCAAGGTGAAGACATTCAAACGAGAGGATGTGAAGGAGAGACAAGAGAACATGCTGGCAAGGAATTTAATGTAGATTTGATCTCAAAAAAATTTCCTACTGACAAATAACTCTACAGTGAACCTCTTAGTACAGATGAAAAGATCTTCATTATTTCAAATGGGCCATGCCAACCACCAGGTCCATTTCCACAGCATGGCCAGTCAAACAGACGTTTCTCAAAAACTTACTATTCAGAATTGAGTAAAAGTGGTCTAAAACTGCAGCGGAAATGGCTGTGCTACTCGCCAACTTCAGACCAAGCCTACTGTCAACCATGCTGGCTCTTTTCTCAGGACAGAGAGGGAGGATGGGTGAGAGGAGTTTGTGACGGGCATAATCTGAAAAGGAAGACAGAAGTCTATGAAGGTGCTGTTGGCCATCAGGAGTGTAGTACTGTTCTGGATCATTGGCAGCTAAACAAAACAGTGTCAGCAGAAGCAGAAGCTGCGATTAGAAAAGAGGCAAACTTTTGGAGGCAAGTGCTTGGTAGAATCATCAATGTCACACTGACCCTGGCATTTAGAGGTCAAAGGGAAGATGTGAGCTCAGGTGGAAATCATGGCAACTTTCTCTCCATCATCACCTTAATTGCAAAATATGATCCTGTATTGCAAGAGTTGCTAAATATTCCAGAGCGACAAACAAAGTACCTGAGCCCTGCTATTCAAAATGAACTGATTGATATACTCTCAGAAAGCGTCAATGAAGAAATAATAAAGGATGCCAACACAGCTGCATTTTTCTCTGTCATCATAGACACAACACAGGATGCTGACAAGACAGATCAGATCAGCCAGGTAGTCCGCTTCATTTCTGTTGAGACCAATGAAAAGGATCAGCCAGTTGAAATAAAAATACATGAAACATTCTTGGGCTTTCTGGTGGTGGAGGATCAGTCTGCATCTGGCTTCACACAGACTATTTTGAATGCTATGGAAAGCAATAAACTGGACCTCCTAAAATTGCGAGGCCAAGGTTACGATGGAGCTGCAACCATGAGTGGTGTCTACAGTGGTGTGCAAGCTAGAATTCAGGCTTTACAGCCAAAGGCAACTTAACGTTCATTTTGCTGCCCACAACTTGAACCTAGTCTTGAATGATGCAATGTCCAGTATTCCAGAGGTAAGGACTTCTTTGGAGTTGTGGAAAGAATATACATCTTCTTTGCACATAGCATCAAACACTGGCATACACTAGCTCACTTAACATCTGAATCAAAAACCACGCTGAAGAAACTTTGTCCAACCAGATGGTCTTCACGTCATGAGGCACTAGTAGCCCTTCAGTGCCGCTTCACAGATATCCTCAAAGTGCTTACTGAAATAATTCTCCTAAGCAAGAAGAAAGATGAAATCTCAGAAGACAAAGCTTTGAAATCCAAAAATGGAGCAGTTCCAGTTTGTCTTCCTTATTGTGCTGCTGTCTAACATTTTAGGACCGTTAATACTGTTTCAATGATGCTACAGTCCCCAGAAACTGACCTCAGCAGATCAGCAACCTATCTCCGAACCATTCACACTAATTTGCAAGAGAACAAAAATGAGTATGACTCCCTCCGTGAAACTGCAGCAAAAATGTCAGAAAAGTGGGGAGTATCCCAGGTGTTTGAGGAGCAACACATGCAAAAGGTGAAGAGGTTTCATGATGAGCTATGTCAATGACTAACAAATGTCAATGACTAACAAATGCAGAGGACCGTTTTAGAGTAAATGTGTTCCTCTGTGTGCTGGATATAGCTTCCTCACAATTGAAACAACGCTTTGAGGGCCTACATGAAATTGTTACTATCTTCAATGCTCTTCACCCATCTACACTGACATCAGCAACTGATGAGGACTTAATTGAAGCAGGAGAACTTTTGGTCAGTAAATATGACATGGACTTGACTACCTCTCTTCCAAGACACTTGCTACAGTTTAGAAATTTATTGAAAGAAGAGATTTAAAAAAAAACTATAAAGGAAGTTGCTGAACTGCTCATGATTGACAATTGTGGCCTTTGCATCAGTTACCCTGATATCTGCACAGCATATATGCTTTTCCTGACCCTACCCGTAACAGTGGCATCTTCTGAGAGATCATTCTCAAAACTGAAGCTCATCAAGAACTACATGAGTTCCATGTCTCAGGAAAGACTCAGTGGCCTTGCTCCGCTATCCATTGAAAATGAAAGAGCAAAGAAACTGGATATACAAAAGATAATAGACAACTTTGCTGAACTGAAAGCACGAAAGAAGCCATTGAATTAAGTTCTGGATGGTGGGTGTGAGATATCATAGTTGGGATATGTGCAACGTGAAGTTCTTCAGCAATACTGTTGTAATAGTTCTGTTATTTATACCTTGTAACTGTTGGGATGTGTGCAATGGTTAAAGTTCTTCATTGATCATGTTTTAATAGTTGGTTCTGTTATTTATGTGTGCAGTGTTAACTGTTCTTCATTGATACTGTTTTTAGTTGGGTCTGTTGTTATGCACACCTTGTAACTGTAGTTGGGATATGTGCAATGAGTAAAGTTCTTCTGTAGTATTAGTTGGTTCTGCTGTGCTGTTATTTACACCTCTTAACTAGCTGGGATAGTTAGCAGAGTCTACATTGGGCCAGGAGAAGGAGAGGAAGGTGGTGATGGGGGGCATTTTAAAATCTTGTCTCTGGGCCCAAGCCAACCTTGTTACGCCCCTGCTCGGTTAGCCTGATAGATGATCTCCAATTGGCTACTGACAGAAGGAGTGTGACTCTACTGATCCTTTTGGATCTCTCGGCAGCTTCAATTCCATTGAAAATGGTATCATTCTGGATCACTTGAGGAGGGATAGATTGGGTGGCACTGTTTTTTCCATTCCTACTTCTCTGGTAGTTTCCAGTTAGTGTCCCTTGGAGACTGCTGCTCTGCAAGGTGAGAACTAAAGTATGGAGTTCCACAAGGCTCCATACTTTTTCCAATGCTCTTTAAAATCTACATGAAGCCACTGGGAGAGATCATCAAGAGGCATGGTGCAGGCTGTTATTCATATTTTTGTTTGTTTGTTTGTTTGTTTGTTTAATGTACTGCTTGACTCCAAGGCTTTAGGTGGTTCACAACAATAACTGCAATAAATACAAAATAAACAACAGTTAAAACAATGATTGAAAACAATGTGAAATATTCAAAGATTGTAATAATCAGAAATATGCTGATGATTCACAAATCTATTTCTGCATATCGAACTCATCATGAAATGGCATAACATCCCTAAATGCCTGTCTGGAGGCAGTAATGGGCTTGATTAGGGATAACAAACTGAAATTGAATCCAAATAAGATGGAGGTACTGACGGCGGGGGGGTGTCAGTACCCGAGAGATGGTTTAGATCTGGATGGGGTTGCAGTCCCACTGAAAATTCAGGTACGTAGCTTGGGAGTGCTCCTTTAAGCAAAATTACTCCAGTTTCTCAGGTTGAGGAAGTAGCCAGGAGGACTTTTTAACAGCTTTGTTTGATACACCAGCTACTTATTATTTATTATTTATTTATTTGATTTAATTTATAGTCCACCCTTCCAACAATGGCTCAAGGCTGTTAACATCAAAATAAAAACAAAACAATTAAAATAAAAACTAAATCAATTAAACAATTAAAATCATTTAAACATTAAAATCATTAACATTAAAATCATTTAAAACCAATGCTGAAAACAATAAACAGCTAAGCCTGTTTCTGGAGGTAAATGACCTTAAAACTGCACATGCTGGTAACCTACAGGTTTGACTACTGTAATGCACTCTATGTGGGGCTGCCTTTGTATGTAATCCAGAAACTACAATTGGTATAGAATGCGGCAGCCATATAACACCAATTTTAAAAGAACTGCACTGGCTGCCAATACAGTTCCAAGTAAAATGCAAAGTGCTAGTTATTACATATAAAGCCCTCAATGGCTGGGGTCCAGGGTACTTAAGAGAAGTACTTTGTCATGAACGCTATTGCCTATTAAGGTCATCTGGAGAGGTCCGGTTACAGTTTCTGCTGGCTCATTTGGTGGCGACTCAGGACCAGACTGTCTCTGTGGCTGCCCCGGGGCTTTGGAATATGCTCCCTGTCAAAATAAGAGCATCTCCATATCTGATTGCTTTTAGCAAGATGCTCAAGACACACATGTTTTCTCAGGCTTTTAACTTGAAATTAATTTTAAACTGTTTTTTATCTCATGAAATTGTTTTAACTGTTTTATTCTGTGAAATAGTTTTAATTATTCTGACTCCATTTTAATTCTGTACACCACCTAGAGATACACATATCAAGTGGAATATAAATATGATAGATAGATAGATAGATAGATAGATAGATAGATAGATAGATAGATAGATAGATTTGGATACCCATTTATTTCAGCCCCTGCATTGTGTTATATGTATGAACCAATAGTCAATCATTAAGGAACTCTTTTGTAACATGGATTGAGTTTGTCAGCCTTTAGCTCTTTTCTGATCTTTGCCTCTATGTGCCAGTGATCTCAATAGATATAATAGCTTCTGATCAATATCAGCAATTTCATCTATAGGTTATAAAATGTAATGAAATGTGGGTCTTAAATCTACATATGCTGTGTAAAATTTTCCCCTCACTAGATAAGGTATATTTATTAATCAAAGGCAAGAACAAAAAAACTATCAATTATGGAGTGTTACGTACTGAAACTGAATTCTTCCTTTGCAGAAATATTATGTATTCCAGCCCAAATCTTTATTTTTCCTTCTAAATGTCTTGTATTCCTTCAGCAAAGGGAGTAATAGAGCTACAACTTGGGGTTATTTACCGTGTGTGTGTATATACACACATCTTGCAGTGCCAAAGTAGAATGGGCTCATCAGTAAAAAGGGCTTTATATATTTTTGTATACAGAAAATATTTCTTGGGATTTTATTAATATTTTTGTTACCAACTTAACAAGTTAACTTCCTTTGAGGTAACTGGAGGCCATCCTAAAAACACTGCTGGAGAAAAAAGATCCCAGTGAAGGAGAAAAGTTTGCTGGGCGTAGGGGGAAAAACAACTTGATATATGCACTTCTCCAACGGTCTCATTCTCTTGCCTATAAATGTTTTTGTACTGCCTAGGGGCTCTGGTTCTTATGATTCACAACAGGCTAATAGGGAATGCTTAATAGATATGCCTATTGCTACAGTGTTTGAAAGCTGATTTATTTTAACCTCTCTCCTTATATTTAAGGGCTGTCTTTATTCTCTCATCTCATCTGATCTCATCTCTTCCTCAGATATCTGGTTGGTAATCCAGATATGGATTACCAAATGGTAATCATTTAAAGACCATCCCACAAGAATGACTTAACATGTTTAATTTCCTAACTGGAGGCCATCCTCCAGCATGGTCCCCCAAGTATCTGTACTGGGACTGGGACTTGTTAACTTGTTCATAAATGATCTGAAGCTAGATGTGATCAGTGAGGTGGTCAGGCTTGCTGGTGATGACACCAAATTATTCAAAGTGGTAAAGGATTTTCTAAGAGCTCCAAATAAAGGATTTCAAAGAGCTCCAAAAGGATCTCTACTACCTAAGTGAATGGGCTTTAAAATGGCAAATGCAGTTCAATGAAAGTAAGGGTAAAGTGATGCACATTGGAGCTAAAATCCCCAACTCCAAATATACATTGATGGGGTCTGAGCTGGCACTGACCAATCAGAAAAAGGACCTTGGGGTCATGGAGGACAGTTCACCATATTAGAAGCAGGGGTCATTCACTGAAGCTAGATTCTGGGAGATTCTGGACAGACAAAAGGTAATAATTCTTTATGTAGTTAATCTGTGGAATTGAATGATGACCACCAATCTTAAATAGCCTTAAAAGGAGATTATACAGATTCATGGAGGATAGGGCTATCTATGGCTGCTAGCCTGGACAGTTGTATATTTCCATCAGGATTAGAGGGGGCATGCCACTGAACACTAGGTGCTTGGTAACACTAGTGGGAGAGGGCATTGCCTTATTTCCCCCAACTGAAGGCTTCCCAGATGCACTTGGTCAGCCACTGCATGAAGCAGGATGCTGGACTAGATGGAGCTTTGGCCTGGTCTAGCAGGGATTTTTCCTTATGTTCTTATGAATAAGTTGCAACGGCAGCTGTGGTTCTTTGGAAATTGTGACATGAAGCAGTTTGGAGGTTATTCAAAACCACTAGAATAGAAATGCAGACAAAATATGTACAGAAAAGGTAATAATCATCATCACACATCTACAATGATTTTTTTAGTGTTAAAAAGTGTTTCACCTTGTAAAACTGTATAATAGGCCGGAACCATTATCCCCATATTGCAGATGAGGGGGACATAGGCTGAGAAAGAATTTATTTATTTACAAAGTTAAAGTATATTAATCCAGTCAACAGACCTCAATAAACAAAAGAATGCTACGTTGCAAATTGATAATAAGCTTTTGGAAAGGAAGACACAATAGTATATTGTGCAACATAGCAACATAGTCATAGAGGATTTGATTAGGCACCAACTGACCCAGAACAATTAAATTTGCTCTTTTATAATTTAAAGCTTGTCTCCTCAGAGATATTAACAAAAGTTTAGCTATGTTCTCTGTAACAAACTTACCTAAAAGAAGATAAGAAAATATCTGCATGGCGCAATCAACTGTTTCTGATTGTCTTTATAAACATTGCAGAAAAGCATCAGCTGACTTAATTATTTGTTTTCTTTCCATAAATATTACTGTTGTTGTTTGACATGTCCCACAGCATTAGTAAGGAGGAACAAGAGCAGCAGCCTTGTAGTGAGAATGCCGCTTCCCGCCTCCGCTCCCAAGTAATGGGCGGGGGGTGAGGTTGTGCGCCCGGCCTGAGAAGCAGGCACACCAGCACCATCTTGGCCCCCTCCATGTGGCCAGTGGCCTAGCCAGTCAGGAGAGGGGTCAGGGGGAAGGAGCTAGTCTCTTCACAGGCAGTCTCTTTGCTGCTGGGCAACTTTTTTCCTTTTCAACTTCTTTTTCAACCTTTTCCTCACCTCCCTGCTTTCCTTTCAAAGTTTTTTCTTTTCCAACTTTTTTCTTGCTGAGTTTCTGCTGTGCTGAGGCTTCCTGCCTCCTTGCCTTCCAGCAAGCTGAAACGACGGAGTGGCACGTGGAGTGGAGCATCCTGAGGCACCTGGGGCTCACATTCTTCTCCTGCACCCTGCTGCACGCAAAGCCATGGGATTTGAGGAGCCCTGCGTGCCTTTGACCCTTCCTGGGCTGCCGGGCGAGATGAGCACAGGGCGGCGAATACGTAAAGCTACTGATCCTTCTCCCCATCTTGCCAAAGCCAGGAGCAGAAGCCTGGTATTTGCATAGCTCCTGCAAGGCTGGCTCTTAAAGATCCACCTCCTTAAGAGGATGGGTCAAAAAGGCAGCCTCTAGTCAAACTGAAAGAACCTTCGGGCTGTAAATCAGCCACATGGAGCCTTCTCTCCCGAGGCGACTTCCTGCTTCATTTCAAGCCAAGCAGCAGGGCTGAAAAATTAGCAAGGGATTGAACAATGACGACAACAACAACAAAAGCTGGGCAGATGGAGTGGGGAGAAGGAGAAGGCGCTTTTTGGAGAGTGTGTGTGAGAAAGAAGGAGAAGTTTGTAGGTCTGCAAGGAGGGATCAGAGCGGGCAGCAGGGGCTGGGCAAGGAGAGATAATGGTGGCGGCGGCAGCAACAACGAAAAAAGGGTTAGGGTTAAAGATTTGTTGGGTAAGTCGCTGTGCAGTCTTATGCATGGTGTCCATTTTCTTGATTGGAAGGCCCTTGAGGCAGGAACTCACTATCTCATTCTTTGTAAAACACTGTGTATAGGGACCGCAACAACAACTTGGATGAAAACTCCAAGATGTTCAATGGGTATAACTTGGGAGTGAGTGTGCATAGGGCTGCAGTCTTAGATTAATGTGTAACATGTGGAGAAGTTATGGGCATGAAGGAGTCACTGATATACTGTCCATTCCGTCCAGTAGTTTTGTTGCTAACAAACCTAGTGACAGAGTGTGGTAGGTGTCTGCTTGGGAAGTCGAAGGTTGGGAGTTCAATTCCCTGGCGGGGTAGTTGGAAATTGAACAAGAGCAGCAGCCTTGCAGTGAGAAGCATCTTTGCATTCTCTGTTGCTGAGCAGCCAATCACATGTGCAGAGAGAGGGGAGCAATTTTCACTGTTCACTCCTCCCTCCAAAAGTACTTTTTGGCTGCACAACATTCAGGGACACATTTCTAAAGCAAGAAAGTACTTTTGGAGGGAGGCAAGAATAGTGAAGCTGTTCTCCCTCCTCAAACATGCATAACCACTGACTCAGCAATATGCTGGCTGATCTTGGAGCAGCCCTCACTGTGAGGATGCAGCTCTTGTTCTGCCCTGCTAATGATGCAGAACATGCCAGCCATTAATTATTATCACTATCATAATATGCATTATCATGAATACTCATTATATTCATCATCATTATCAATAAAATATTCTTAAAGTGGTTCTTAAAGCAAAAGGAATAAGAAAATGATTTTCTGTCCCCAAAAGCCCCTGTTCCAATGAGCTCACAATCTAAAAAGAAAATGCGCCAACAGATACATCAAAAGAGATGCACCAACAGCAGCCACTGAAGGGACTCTGTGTTGGAGGTGATTAGGAACAGTTGCTTTCCCCTGCTATATTTCACTCTCAAAGCTCTTTCTTTGTCCAGTGAGCAGGGGTTTGCTAATCCCTACATTTCCCACCTACATTCCCACCTACTATTTATTACAATTCTAGCAGTGTTCCCTGTTACATTTCTGTCTCGCCTTTCTTCCATGCTGGAATTCAAAGCAACATACAAGGTTCCTAGGCAATCTCCCATCCAAGCAGAGGCGCAACTAGGGAAAACGGCGCCTGGGGCAAGCACTGAAATTGCGCCCCCCCGCCGCCGCCCCCCAGCATACATCTGACTGACACACATGTTTCAGAAAACTTTTATTTTTAAATTTTTTTGGGGTGGAGAGAGGAGCGTATAATGCAAACATTAATACCTGTTAGGCACCTGAGACCATAGTTGGGCAGCTAAATAAAAGCCTGATTCTTTAATATGTTTTTTTTCTCCACATGTGGCTTCTGTAGTTTTTGCAACTCATTCTCACCCTGACACTTGGTCTGCTGCTTCTATCCCACCGCCTTTCTTCCTTGCCAGGTGTCCTTGTGTGTCCTCATCATCCTGCCTGTGCCTGCTGCAGTGCAGCCCCAGCCCCAGCAACGATGCTTTCCTCCGCGACGGCGACCGTGCCACCACGTGCAGGAGAACAGAGGAGGACGGACACACCGCACACATGCGCAGCGCGACTCGGCACGCCGGCCGAGTCGCGTGTGAGTCACTGACTGGAGACCCTCTGGCTGGCAAGCCACTAGAGGGCCTCTTTCTGGCTATTCCAGACTAAGCAAGCGATGGAGCGAGCGAGCCTCAGCCAAGGGCAGGCGCAGTGAGCAGCATGAAAGGCGCCTGCCGCGGCGCCCGCCACCGCCAAGCCAGGCCACTGACTGGCTGCCAGCAAAGCAATGGGGGGCGCGGGCGGTGTGGAAGGGACCGCTCGTGGGGGAGGGGGCGCCGACGCGCTCCCTTGACTGCTGCAGCACTGCTGCACTGAGCAGGAGAAATTTGTATTTAAATTTTTTAAAAAATTGGTCATGGCGGCGCCCCCCATGTGACCTGAAAAGATGGTGCCCGGGGCACGTGCCCCCCCTGCCCCCCCCATAGTTACGCCTCTGCATCCAAGTAAATTGACCAGAGTGGTAACTGCTGAGTTTCAGTCAGGTGGCCACTGGCTCACATGAACTCATATTGTTTTATTGTTTGTTTGTTTTATGGTATTTTATATTTTTAATAGTTGATTGATTTTAACTGTCTTTGTTTTATTTGTAAATTGCCCTGAGCCAATTTTGAAAGGACAGTATAAAAATTGAATAAATAAATAAATAAATAAAATATCAGCCTTCTGACCAGAAGCTGAATGGCTTGCCTAAGTCCAGTTAGTGAGTTCATGGCAGATTTGAAATGAGGAGGTCCTGATTCATAACCCAGTCTCTGCACTACAACACCACATCACTTCTTAAACAGAAGTGTTAGTATTCTTGTCTCCAACAATCCAAGAAATTCTAGTTCTTAAACTAGGTAAAGGTAAAGTGTGTGATTTCGACCACAAAGCCCTGCAGTTTTCTTTGGTAGAATATAGGAGGGGTTTACCATTGCCTCATCCTGTGCAGTATGAGATGATGCCTTTCAGCATCATCCTATATTGCTGCTGTCTGATATAGTACCAGTGGGGATTCGAACCGGCAACCTTCTGCTTGTTAGTCAAGCATTTCCCCACTGTGCCACTCAAACTACTTACTTCAAGCAAGTCTTACTTATTTAAAGGGTACTTATTTTAAAGGGTTATTTTAAAGTCTTACTTATTTTAAAGGGTACTGTAAATATTGGAGTTTAACTATCTTTAGGACTGAAACTAAGTGACATCCTCAACTGGCATGACTGGATGGGATTTATCCATAAGTTCAGGGCCATTTTGGGATATAAAAGCTTTTTTGAAATGAGTTTAATGGTCCATTTTTATTGTAATTATTTTCAGTAAATTCCTGCTGTTGCAGTGTTAAATAAAATGTAGTATTAACTTATTTTGACTGCAGGAGGCCAAGAGCATTTTGGTATTAAAGGAAAATTAAGTACACCCAAACGTGGCTCTTCATTAGCTTTTCAGCACCTTTTTCCAGTCCATTCAACAGAAAAGTAATTCTTGGATTTTAACAAAATTTGCCACAGAGGTAATTGCTTGTTCAGAATGCTGCAATTATTTATTAAACAACTTGAAAGAACCACAAGTCCCCCCCCCCACACACACACACCCTTTGCCACTTCCCCAAGAAAATCTGAATCTGACAGGCCTGGGATTTTTTAAAAGAATGGATAAGTTACTTGAAGATTTGTTCATCTAAAGAGGAAAGTACATTTGAAATCCTGACTTTCCTGCTGGGTTGTTATAGCAATTCTGCACATGAATCAAATGTTACACCGCCTTCCTGGAACACTCTGTCATTAATAGGGGTGTGCACGAACCGGTCCGCAGGCCATGTAAAAGGCCTGTGAACCGATTCGCATGTGGCCTGGGCCAATGGTTTGATGCCAGGGAGCATTGCTCCCTGCCGCTGCTGCCCCCTTGTTGGCTGGTAAAAGCAGGTGCACATGCACCCGCCGCTGATGTGCATGTGTGCCGCACATGTCACTGCGGCCGTGCACGTGCCCGCTGCTGATAAACGCGCACCGCACACATCACTGCGGCCGTGCTGCGCATGTCACTGTGATGTGCACGGCGTGCACACGTGCCGGCTGTGGGTGCATGCACGGCTTCAGTGACGTGCGCAGCGCACGCGTCGGCAGCGGGTGCATGTGCGCCTGCTTTTACCAGCCAACAAGGGGGCAGGGGCGGCAGGGAGGAACGCTGCTGCCCCAAAGATTTGGCTAAAACTGGAGTGCCGGAGGGGGAAAAGTGGTGGGAGGGGTAAGTACAACCCCCCCTTAAAGTGACACCCCATCCAGTGTCGGACCGTGCCTCCGCAGTCCGTGCACATCACTAGTCATTAATCATTCACCTTGCCACAAAGTCAGTATGATCTCCATACATATAAAGAAGTTTGGGTTCGACATACATACTTACTAATTCACCAACATGATTATAAATTTGTTGGTGTACTTCTCCAATTAGGGATGTGCATGAATCATTTTTTAAAAAAATTGATTTGTACCTGAATTGAATAACTCCCAATTTGTTTTGGGTCCAAATTGCCCCCCCCCAATCACCCCAGATTCGAGTTCTACCCAAATTTTCCAAATCCAAATCAATTTGGGGCAAAAAAGGAGTTCTGGGGGCAAAAGAGTGGGGTGTGTGGTAGTGCCCAATGGGTGGGACATTTTGCACATCCCTAGTTTCATTCTGTGATGGTTTTCCATTCGCCTGCTTAAGTAATTGAAAAACACAACAATGTTGCCACACTCTTACTGGGGATGTAGACACCACCAGCTAGCCCAGTTTGGCTTGAATCTGGACCAGATTTGAGCCACCCTGTGTGGCTCCGGCTCGATAGAGCCTGGGCCCAGTCCAGCCATCAAGTCACCTCATGAGCCAGCTCGAGGACTTGACAAGTATACTGTAAAGGAGAATCTGGCAAGGATTCCCCTTTACAAGTAAAGGGCTAAATGCAAGGGGTGGGAGCACAAGGAAAAAGGTATTCTTAGTCTTTTATCTTTAAGAACAAGCCACCAGTAGCAGTGGGGATGGTGGCTGCAGCAGGGGCATTAGACAGGCTGGTCACACTGCAAGTAGAGTGTGCACAAAACTTGGTTTTCCCAATTCAGTTTGAGTCAGAACTGGACTCAAACTGAACCAGGCATGTTGGGTTTTGTGCCCACCTAACCGCCCCCCCCCCCCGCTGGCTCGGCTCAAATTTGAGCCATTTGGTGGTTCTAAGGTTTGATTTTTTTTAAGGACTCAGCACCAGGTCTGGGTGTGCTACTGTGCCCATGGAGGGGGGGGTCCTCTGCCATCTCTCCCTCCTGCTGGCCTTTCCCCACTCTTGAAAGGGCATTTTTGGCCAATTTTCAGGCCATTCCAGCCCTTCTTCTGGATGCAGTGGCCATTATGGAGGTTGCCACGCATGAGCCCTGGCCCCTAGGCGACAGAAATGGCCAGGACACATATGTAGTGGCCTCCACCACCACAAGAGGATGGGGCGGAAGGTCCAGAAAACAGGCTGAAATGGCCCTTTAAAGATCAGGGGAAGGGTGGTTGGGCCAGCTTGTTTTTAAAGGTAAAACAAAGACTAAGAATATATTTTTCCTTGTGCCTCCCCACACACATTTAGACCTTTACTTGTAAAAGGGAATCCTTGCTGGATTCCCCTTTACAAGTATACCTGTTGAGGCCTTGAGCCAGTTCGTGTGGTGGGTTTTTGTGCCAGGATTGGCTTGATTTGCCCTCTGACCGGCTCCCCTCCAGTTCAGTTTGAGGGCAAGCCTTCAAGCCAAGCCAGCTTGATGTCGGACATCCTTAACTATTACATCCTCCAGAAAAAGCACTTTTTCTGCTCATCTTCTAGCAAGGAGTAAAGGGAGAGTGTATAGTCATTTTGTGGTACAGAAGGTATGCATGCAAGATGCAAACCCTTTAGAACTAACCTGTAACATCATCAAAATCAGTAGGACCTATTTCAGAAAAATATGTTTAGGATGGTAATGTAAATGTGAAATATACCATTATTTAGCTTTCAGAAATGTATCATGAGACAAAACTCTCATTACCCCCATCTGCTCCATCTACTTCACTTTCTCTGTGCTCCCCTCCACCATTTTTTGTGTTCTACTGTTTGTCATCAGCAAGAAAAGCCACCTCTTGTTAGTGGCAATGGAACTATTTATTTCCAGTTATTACTATTCAGAAAATACCATTGCATCGTACATATTGTTCTGTGCCTTAATATTGAGCAGACAGTACTTTCACATGGCTACAGTGTCTGCTACTCTTGTTAGTGGCTTAATCTACAATCTGTTTTATATGAAAGACAAATACATTTATTTATATAAACTTTCACAAATACAGTATGTTCCACATGGAATATATGAATAGTTCATTGGTTATTTAACCATCCATGAACATTGATATTTGTCAGAGTGCCAGGCAGCCAGGCATCCCAGATTTCGGGCTGCTCAGAATGGATTGGGAATCAGACTGTGCTAGTAAATGCCACCCTTTGAAAAGCATTAGTTATTGTCAAAGGGAATCGAAAGCACAACAGCATGGAAGAAAACAGCTTAAGGAGAAATAAGAATTCTAAAGAGATAACAATTGAAAGATGTAAACTTTAGGAAAACCTCTCTTAACTGCCTTCTTGCCTTTTAAAGGTATTTTGGCTAGCATTATATACCGAGAAGGGATTTTCAAAGCCGAGTTTTTGAAGCATGGAAGTTGTCTGCACAGAATTAGATAGAAGGAGAGGTTCAGGGCATTGTGGGACTGCAAGTCAACACAGCTTCATCAGATCTGACTTGCTGGCTTCACTGAATCTCTGCTGGGCTGAAGTCCCAGTTCCTATTGGATCCTTCTCTGACCTCAGTTCCACATGGATTACCTCCATGAGGCAACTGCAAAAAGTCACCTCACTGTTAGAAATGATTGTGTAGAGCCACTCTGAGGCCCATTAGAAAACTGCTTTATACATAGAATAGGTCAGCTGAGGTTAACTTGAGGTTTTATCCCCTCATTCTAA
The DNA here is from genome assembly GCF_027244095.1 of Hemicordylus capensis. Classification (NCBI taxonomy): domain Eukaryota; kingdom Metazoa; phylum Chordata; class Lepidosauria; order Squamata; family Cordylidae; genus Hemicordylus; species Hemicordylus capensis. The sequence goes on along the minus strand of NC_069658.1, from coordinate 375,091,869 downwards.
CTCATTTCATCTGAAAGGGATTTTGTAGTCATCTCTTTTTGAAGTTCTCAGTGATTCATGAAACTAGAACTTCAACAAAAACCAACCATTTAAAGGAGGAAATACTATAATCTTTATATATATTTCTCTTAGATGTACCTGTCACTAATCTCATGTGTGGCAGCTCTCGCAAGAGTTCACGATCAGCGTGAACTGATCGTGAACAGCATGAACAGCGACGGGGACAGGCAAGAGAAAGAACATGGCGGCGTTGGTGGCGGGTGGCCCTCTGGCTGGCTGAAAAAACTGTGGGTGGGAGGGGTCCACAACTGGCGGCTGGCCAGCCAGCCATGACCAGCAGGCAGCTGCGGCCACCAGTTGGATGGGTGGCCAGCAGGCGGGCAGCCAAAAACGGCAGCAGGGGCAGGCGGCCAGCCAGGTGGTCGAGATGTGCCAGCAAGCTAGAGGCACATATGCTCTGTGCCCAGCCCAGCTAGTATAACTTAAAACTCTTCCCATAGTCTATAGCGCATGTCAGAGACAATCCATACATCAAATCATTCTTTATTACATTCATAGAGCAGCATAAAGTATAAGGGGTGATTACATATTACAATCTATACATTTCTCCATAAGGCTACTGCATGAATTTATTGAACAATGTTAAATGTGGCACTCAGTGCATATATACTAGTACCTTATTGATGAAGCCTCAGGGATATTTTGACAAAATCCAAGATCTTTTCCCAATTGAGGGGAGTATAGTACATTCTTGGTTAATGGATAATGATGACATGTTATCACGAGTCAAAGCTACTATTGTATATAACTACCAGAACTACACTAACATTGCCCATGTCTTCGGATTTCTTTCAGTGCAGTTACCAACAGTGTGGGGTGTTTACTTGTCATCCTTTATAGTCTCATATATTTCCAGAGCAGACCTGCAGAACTTGTGGCTCACCAGCTCAAATGTTACCCCCTCATCAGTACAATAATGCAAATTCATGTGCCTCCCAGCTGATCGATAACTCCTCCCCCCCCGAGACCATCAGTGGCTGATGCCCATAACATTTCAGGTATTACTTTGATTTTACTTTGGCCCACATTTCTATTTAAATTTATGGAAGGTGGGGGAACCCTTTCAGGGGCAAGGGGCAGCCAGGCAGGGGTGGCAAGCAAGCAAGTAAGCTGCTTACCTGGCTGGCGTGGTTGCCGTTGCCGCCATCACTCACTCATCAAGCTGGTGGCTTGATAAAAGAAGGGGGAACATGCTGCTTGGGGATGTTGGGAGGGTGAGCAGTGTCAAGATGGGGTGCCAGCAGCTACACTGGCCAGGTAAACAGCTTATATACTTGCTCACTGCCCCTGCCTGGCCCCCTTATCGTGCAGAACCGGTTTGCCCAAACTGGTCTGCTGTTGACTATATGTAGATAAATATTCAAACTACCTGCAGACCTTTAGCATATGAATAAGTTGCCCTGCCTGTATCTACTTTTGATCTGTGGAGGTTTTATAAGCTAATTATATTCTGCGTGAAAATAAAGTTCTTTAATTCATTTTGAAATTGCAGCCTTCTGAATTGAATGAAATTGTTCTGCTATTATGAGTTATCTCAATCTACATTAAAGCCCCTATTCACTAAGTGTATTATTTTAATTTCTCCAACTTGTTCAAACTGAGAGAACATATTCAGCAGGAACTCAGTATTCTTTCTCAGGCATTTCTGAGTCATCAATAATTTTATTCTCATCAACAGACCTACATCTTTCTCCCTCTGGCTAAACACTGACTCATTCTGACTTTTTCCCTTTGTTTTTCACCCTTTTTGCTCAATGTTTCTCTCCCCCCCCCAAAAAAAATGTCAGAATAGTCTTCTAACACATTTCCACTAACTGAGATCTTTAAGCGATTTGTTATGAGGAAACACAACCTTTTTCTCTTTCTCTTCTACGTATACTTTAAAGGAATTGCTCTCTATTACAAGGAATTGTTCTCCATTAAATACATTTTCATAGGCTGTATCGTATTTTCCTTTCTGAGACAAGTTGCAGTTGTTTACTTTGGTTATTTCTTTTGACTGGAAAATTTGCCAGAGTATGAATGCATTTCTCTCTCTGTTTGTGTGTGTGTGTGTGTGTGTGTGTGTGTGTGTGTGAGAGAGAGAGAGAGAGAGAGAGAGAGAGAGAGAGAGAGAGAGAGTTCTAATGAGCCTGCTGGCAGCCATCACATTCCTCTATACAATCCCCTATCCAAATGATACTATGCCATATCATAGCAGTCTTCTGGGGTGGTGTGGGGATCTGAGAAAGAGCTGCCTGTATGGAACACTATTTTCCCACCAGAACCCACTTCAGAATGATACAATATGATCCCTATGTGATGATAGTATTCCTCAGAAAACAGATTGCCAGTGGGGGGAGGGAAATAGCAGCTGGTGATTACTACGAATCACACTGCCTTCCAATGGTGAGTTTTGCACCCTCCCAATTGGACACTCCTCTCCCAAAAAAGATGCTGAAATGCCCCAGTTTTTTTGCTGCCAGTGAATGGATGGCAAAAATGCAGGGGGCATTTTGAGACAGCTCTAATATGCCCTACAGTCTGATGCACTATTGTGCAGTTCCAAGTACCTCTGATTCTATTCCTGTATAAGGAGACTATATTGGACAGTCTACAATTATTCAACATTTTCTTCCTTCTTCATTTCTTTACTTACTAAAGTTGTTTCCTGTGGTTCTCCAGAAGTGGATTTATGGCAGCTTGCAAAAGAAGAAAGCATGAATTACAATAAAGCAATTCAACACAATCCAAATAAAAACAACAAAAAGCAGCCAGTAAATACTGGCAACCAAGACTGAAACCTCTTAACTTGACTGCAAAATGCCAGGAGGGAAGGGGCCAAATGCACAGAATGGGAAAGGGTGTTTCAACTCGATGTCCATTTTTGTGCCCAAAATATCTGTCCATGCATCCTGACTTAATACACACTGGGCACATTCTTTGGGCAAGTTTTCCTTTGCACACTCTTTGAAATAAATAAACAAGAGAACAATGGTGCTTTCCATTCATTTCAGTGCAGCTTGAGCAAGCAACTTTCCAAATGAATGGTTGCCTCCACTGTTTCCACTATATATAATGCATATATAAGTGGACTATCATCCTGCCTTCATGCCTCTTTCTGATATGTGAACCCAAAGTCCAGAAGAAACAACTTGCTTATGACCCGTAGCTTCAAACAGATTTCAAAAGAGTACTGTGTGCACATGGTGACTTTTGAGGCATGCATTCATGCTTGGACATATTCATATTCATGCTTTTCAGTTTTATGTAGAAACCAAAGAGTTTTATTTAGATTGTTACAACCTAATACTATAATCTCAGTGCCAGATGCCCTCCTTAACACTCTACCAAGCTATACAGCTGAGGGTATAATAGCAATGCGCTAACAATAACCGTGTTATTCCTCATGTGCCACATAAATGTTAAGGATACTGTGAGTTGTTTACACATCCACCTGAAAATAGGTGACAGGAGCCTAGGTTGTAATATTCATGCAGCGGGACAAAGCCAGCCAGTCAGCCAGCTTGTAGCCCAAGTTAGGGTGTTTTTAGACATCCCTTTGAATGCTGCCTCACTTTGTGTCCACTCAACTTATCATTCGCCTGGGAATGTTGTAGTTGATTGGCAACTAACAGGGCCTCTATCAAATGATGGGGTAGAGAAGTTCTTTGCAAATATTCTCTTCTCTGGTCACAGTGCCATGCTGTGATCTGGGTAAGCATGTTATTGGGATATTTTCAGTACGTACTCTTATTCTAATTGGGTTTCATAAAACCATGCTAGAGCAGATCCAACACCCATATAGTGAAGCATCCCATGTTGACCACCAGATGCATTTAGGAAGCCCACAAGCAGGACATGAAAGCAATACATCTCTCCTGCTGATGCACCCCTGAAACTGGTATTCAGAGAAGCTATTCTCACGAGCGGTAGAAATTGGGCTAGGGAAGGCAAGCCCCTTTTTTCCCGATTGTGGGAAGCAATGGGAACCACGAGGCTCTCAGCAGCGACACGGTGGCAAGCCTGCTTACAGAGCCTGCAGCTTAAGCCGGGTTTCGGGAACGAGAGCACCTGAAAACAGGGTCAAAGGATCATGTGTCGCTGCAGTGCGACTCCATGCTGCAGCAACTCATGAGTAGCCCCCCAATGGGGAGGCTACAACAAGCCTCCCACTGTTGGGAGGCTCCCCAGAATGCCCTGTGCACTCATGTGGGTCATTCTGAGACTTCCAGGGGCAGGGGCCCCCCCAAACCCTGCCACTCCAACTGGCTCCCTGAAAGAGCCGGTAATGGTGTGGGCGGCTGATTCAACTGTCCAGGGAGGGCTCGCTGCTCATCTGCGGGGAGAGCTGGTCAAGCCTGCTCTCCCTGCTAACCTCCTTTAGGCTCTCCATCTGCCTCTGAACCTGGAGGTGTCATATAGCCATCAAGACTAGTAGCCATTGCTAGACTTGTCCTCCATGAATGTTCTAATCCCCTTTTAATGGCCATCACCACATCTGTGTGAATGAATCTTACTTCAAAGTACGCAGTTCACCTTAATTTCTCCCTAGACCACCAAGTAAACAAGGAGATCCTCAATTATTTCAACAGTACAAAATTACAGTATGTGCTGTAGGTGCCTTCTACATTACAAGCTATTTTAGGGTGGGGTGGGATATGGAAGGTAACTGGCCCCTTTCCAGCAAATTAAAGAAAGAAAAGAGAAACATAAGAAGGCAAGGGGGAAGAAATTAATTTTGAATACAGAAAAATAATCCCTGTGAACACTTGAGGCGGGAGAACTTGGAACATACAGAGACAAAAAATAGTTCACTCAATATTGCAGAAAGGACGCAGCTCAACAGCAGGCACACCAGCTTTAATAAGTACATAGTGGTTTGGGGGTATTTTTGTACAGAATTGCTCGAATGATGGCCAGCAGTTCTTTTCTTATAGATCAGAATGATAAAAGGGGGCAATTCCCTCATCTCTTTTAATTCTTCACTTGTAAATATTAAGTTTAAAGAAACTGAAAACATATTTTGCATTGATGGTAGAATGGAATTGGCCCACTAAAACTAAATTGGAGTGTATATTTGGAGTCAGTAAATAAAATACAAAGTGGGGCAAACATGATGTTGTATAGGGATGTGGTTTGGCACTGAACCAGTCCAGATGAGGTCCAAACCGGTTCAGGGCCACGGGGAGGGCAGCAGTGAGAGAGATTGTCGTGGATACCACTGTGCTCTTACCACATGTCACAGCCCAGTCTCAACCAGCCCCATTATCCTAAGCTTCACCGCTGCCCCCAAGTAGACTTTTGTGTCCGCCCGTTGCCTTGTTTCAAAACAAGAAAACTGTACTTTGAAATAGTTCAGTTCAAAACAACAGTTCTTGTACAAAATGGCATCCAAATGAGCACAAGGAAGAAATAAAACATGAGCAAAACACATCCAATCTATCCTACACTAATACTGGGCCCTAACACAGAGTCCTTACCAAGAGTCCTCTGTTGTAGATTGCCCGCCCAGACAAGCACCAGCTCCCTCTGCAATTCTGAGCGTTGGGGTGAAGGGAAGTACCGCTACATGTCTCCCACCGCCACCCCCCCCCCAGCTCCATTAATGCACCACGTGAGAGACACAAGTTTTGGGTGGTATAAAAATATGCTATATGAATGAATGAATGAATGAACAAATAAATAAATAGGATCCCCCTTCCCCCTTGTGGCTGCACGTGGTCGTAGCTGACACATGAGCAGAAAAATGAGATTAAGGGAGTACTTGCTCCCTTAACCTCATTTTGAAGGGAGGCTACTTAGGCAGGTTTGCTGCCGTGTAGCTGCTGGGATCAGGTCCGATCTGGGCAGTTCACATGTGCATACAAAACCGAGCTGGTCTCCCTTAACCTAGTTTTACATGTGCATGTGACTAGCCTCAATGTGGCATAACTTCAGGTCACCCAGTGATAGGTTAACACCCTTGACTCGGTTTGGAAGTGGCCTGACCTATACAGTAGAAGCTTGCTCCAAGAGTGAATGGACACTATTTTGCAAGAGTTCTTTCCTGGCTTGAAGTGTTGACACCTACTCTGATGGTGCTATCTGCATGTACATTATCATATTGCTTCCTAGGGAGGGATCTTTGGCACCAAGTGAGGCCTTGTGCTTCTCATTAACTGGCCGATATGCTCTTTAGCATTCCTGCTGGACTTGATAGGACTGACATTTACCTGTGTTCCCCAGTTTAATGAAAAGGGTAAGAAAGCCTGTAAAATCTGCCAGTTCCATAAACCCCAGCACAAAATAGAACTTCTTATGATACTCAGGGAACCAAAAGAACTAAAGGACCGGTCTAAAAGGTCTCCACCTCTCCAGTGAGCCTCCCCAACCACTAGTTTCCCCAGCTCTTTGCAAGGGTATCTTTGCTTGAGAAACAGAAGGGAACTGGCAGGCTGCACTGGCCAGTGGCAGTGTTGGCAAACCCATTGATGAGCCTGGCCCAGATTCAGAAGGGTTTGGCCCATGAACATAATGGGGTACGGAATTCTAAATGGGGGGAGTTTGTCTTCTGAACCTGCTGTGTCGAAATTTGCTGCCAATTAGTAGTGATAGCAGATGGACTAAAGGTTTAATTTGCTATAATGCAGCTGCATATGAAAATGGGCATTCAGTGGAGTAGGTTAAGGAGCCTAAGGAAAAACAGCTCTTCAAGGTAGGTATATAAATAGTTAATATTAATTCATGGGCAAGTGCTTGTCTTGTCTTAGCCTCCTTTTTCAATCTCCAGCATTCTTTTAATCATTGCATCCTAATAGTAATGCCAGCATTGAGTTAAACGTGAAAAGAGGCAGGAAGAGTAGTAGCCGTCTTCCTTCCTGTTATTAACAAAGTAGTTTGCTATTGGCTCACTCAGGTGTGGGCCTGAAGCGGTTCCACATCTGTTGTGGGACACCCCACTGAAATCTGTGCGGCACAGCCTGGGAAACAGCGGGGCTTCTTCTTCTTTATTTATCTAGAATTATAAAACCACAAGGGGTGATAAACCTGCCCTATAGGCAACTCTGATAATTAGTTAAAAACACAATTAAAATAAGCAGAACAAAACCAGCAGCATACTCACAAAGTTAAATACACTGTCGGGAATGAGTAAACAAAACAAAAACACCACTTCAAACCAGAGGTCCCTCCCTTAGACATGAACCTCAAGGGCAAGCATGGAAGGCTACAATTTGCAACTGCTTCATTCTAGAGCCGGGGTGCCAAACTGCTGGCCCACAGGCTGGATCAAGCCCGCCAAGCTCAACTGACCAGCCTGCCTGAAGCAGCCCCGGAACAAGCTGTCACCACATTTCATCCTTGCTGCAGCACACCAACTTTTCATGTCCACCTGGTTTCCTCCTTCCCCACATTGCTAGTGACATTTCTCTCTACATTGGTTGAGAACCATGTTATCGGCCCTAAGTTGTAGACATTACCAAACACAGAATGGGAGAAGTCCCAGATGATAAAGCACAATCAGAACTGATGCAATATGTGCATGTATTGTTACCTGTTAGATAGTGCCCATGGACACAGTGCGATCCACAAACTGCCTTTCATTCCAGTGTCCTGAACACTTCTTAAATGTTTAAAAGGTTTTATAATTCAAATTAATATTTAAAGTATGAGATCAAATTAATATTTAAGGTATGAAATCCATGAAGCCCTTTGAAAAGAAAAAGAACCGCAGTATCCTTTCGGGGGTGAAATTGATTAGATCAGAAGGTGCTTCTAGTATGGCCTAGTCAATTTCACAACTCCTTTGAATATTATGGGACTAGCTGGCATGTCTAAAATCCGTAATCAGAATAAACAAGGCTTCCTTTCTGCAGCATGGCTGTGGCTCCCCTATTGTTTGATTATCAGGCTACTAATGCTGGATTAGAGCAGTGGTAAAGGGGAATCACTCATTTTTGTTTTCAGAGAAATAATCGTATGCATCCAACCTCAATGCCGTATGTAAAAATACCCCATGTATTTTCTTATAATATAAAACATGTTTTAAGGGATCACTCTGCACTGCTGTTGGTATTTAAAGAAGGTTTCACTTTTACATCTTGTCAGATTTTTCACTTTCCTTAATGAAAGGGAACAGCCAAAGCCAAAGTCTTCACAAGGAAATCTGCCTTCCTTGTGGTTCTCTCTAATTGGCAAGTGCCTCGTTCAGTCATCAGACTCCTGGCAAACTAGGACAAAACATTTATGTAAAACATTGTCAAAACTTTTATGTGAAATACTAAACAAAGACTTTAAGCTTGTGTTCTTGTTAACATGGCTACATTTCCAGGATATAAATCAAAGAAGCCTTTAGATGATTTTTTTCTGACAGATAACTAAACAGAGCACCATCTCACAGTGGCTTTATAAAAGTGATTAACGTTTGTGACTGTAGCTTCCATTTAATACTGTTGTTTTATTATCAATATACACATCAAATGTGTGCAGGACTGAGGCTCACATGCATTCCCCTTTGCTTGTTACATATGTGGCAGTCAGTGATTATACTGCAAAAATTTGTATTAGCTTTCAAAAAGGTGCTGGTGGGGTTTTTGTTGTGGTTGTTGATTAGGATGAAAGCCAGAGAGTTAATTGACAGCTTCCAGCACATGCTCAATTAAATAACAAATGCATATGCAATTGTTTTCCTTAATGTAAACAAGGATTTATTTGACCCATATCATCACACTATTTGTAAAATTTGCTTTGATGTTATGTGGCTGTTTGTTTTCCACTACATTCTAGCTGAGCAGTTCTTTAGTCTGGCAAATCAATTAATCAGACCTTATTAGCCGATGATTTTTGCTATTGTGCTTAATTGTTGTGTTGTTTGCCATTAGTTTTTGACCTCTCAGAGTCTCACAATCCTGTTCAGCATGCAACTTACACAAATTGCTGGTTGGATCTGCTGCTCCATTGACTTTATCTTGGCAGCAGCTGCTTCCTGATCACCCAATTGAATGTTTAGAATCCCCCCCACCCTCTGAGAGCTCCTTCCAGGCTCTTGCCTATTTTCATTTATTCCTGCTTTGATGACCTCTGCTGGCTTCTTTTGGGTATTGCACCACATACTATGCACGTCACTGAATCTTCCATTACAAGCAAGCCATGGTACGTGTTCATTTTCATTCTGTGTCCTTTGCTTTCTCTGACAGATTATCCCAGCAGGAGGCCAGTTCTTTTTATAGGTTAAAAATAGAATTGCAGAATTTCATGCCCATTGGATCAAGTTGTACATTAATATTCCATGTGACTAACTTATGAAAGAGTTATGCGACAAGCAAATGTCTCTGCTTTTATAAAAGACATTTTATAAATGTCTCTGTTTATAGGATTCTTTTGGTAGAATGATGAAAAGGGTACTATTTGTATTTTGATTGTTTTAGTGTTTTATTATTGTTCATTTGATTTACGGTGTGTGTGTGTGTGTGTGTGTGTGTGTGTGTGTGTGTGTGTATGTGTGTATGTTTTAAATTCTATGCTATTTGTAAGCTGCTGCAAAACCCCAGGATTGGGTAAGTTAGTGGGATATTAATGCTAGAAAGAAACAATAACAGTATTTAATATGGGCTACAAATCCATTTTTTAAAAAGGCTTGTTACTCTATCACGCATTGATTAGCACCTCCACTGGAGATATCCACATGTGCTAAATGCAGAACAAATAGCTTTTGCTGGCAAAGCACAGATGTAGCTACATTTGAAGGTATATCCTGTCTGTGATGACACATGTATACATATGTTTCAATATGTGCAGCGGAATGACACATATAGGAAAACAAGTGGATAATGTATGGGAAGTGTACAGTACAACCAAATATATTCCCAGGAGCATTTTCACTACCTTTTCCTATTGTCCATGCAACTAGCAGTCCAGTGCAGATTTTTAAAGACATAAATAGGATTAAACAATTACATTATTTATTTATGGGTTTTTTTAAGCCCAAAATGAAGTGCTCCAGGAAGTGTTCACTGCTTTTACAGTGTAAAGTAAACATTAAATTACAATAAAATCAATTCAGAACTCCAGTCACTCTGTGGAAGAGGAAGATACAACAAGGCCCTTTACACTGGTCTGCTTTGACCCATTTGTATTTTGTTTCTTTTGTTAGCCATGAAAGGTGGGCTATGGATATAAATTATAATATAGTGCATTTACAGCAATATTGCATTACTGCAATGTGTTCTGCATGAGGCTGCCTTTCTGTCTAGCGGGGGCTCCCACCAGCCTTACCAGCTCCAATGTTCCCTTGGTGGCCATGGCCAGAGAGGCCCCGGGCAGGGCAGGCAGCCGGGCAGAGCAGCCGGATGACCAGCCAGCCGAGACGCTGTGGGAGCAAGGAGCTGGGCTAGAGGGGCTGGGGGAGGGGCGGAGGCGAGGGAGGGAGGGAGGAGGCAGCAGCAGACAGAGGCACGCCTGAGGGGGAGAAGGGGGAGAGCAGCCTGATGTGGCAGGGTGGAGGTCCAATTAACAGGGACAGGGATACATCAGGAGGGATTTAAGGCAGGCTCGGCCAGTGATGAGGGGCAGTTGGAGGGCCAGTGGTGGAGGCTTCCGGAGAGAAACTGCCACAGTGACTCTGAGAAGCCTGGAGGAGGAGAACCCGGATGAACCAAACCCCCTTCTCTCCAAAAATCTGAGGCCCTGCCTGGGGGAGGTGAGGAGAGGTAAACAAGAGAACGGCTGTGGAGAGACCAGCGTCCTGACACTTTCAAAAATGTCAGGAAATTTCAGCTGTTTGAAAACACTTCAGGCAGAAACCAGAGCTGATTTTCAGGAAACTGTGGTTCAACGCTTTCTGCCCATTCTCAGGCCAGTCAAATGCTGGCCATGGCCTTTAAACACCTAAAAGGCTTTCTTTCTTTCTTTCTTTCTTTCTTTCTTTCTTTCTTTCTTTCTTTCTTTCTTTCTTTCTTTCTTTGTTTCTTTCTAATGTGTACACCACCCCAAACTTTCATCTCTGGGCGGTTAACCCCAAAGGGGTTAAGACCAGAACTGTCTCTTTTCACATGTGCCTGGCTACCCCCTTTAGGTCAGTGGGAAAGGCCTTCTTAAGTGTCCCAGCACTGTTAGAATTCATGGTTGGTGTCCCATTGCTGCACCAAGTCATGGGCCTTCCATAAGAAGATCCATCTGATTCCCTCCATTATGACGTTCTGTCACACTGTGGATAGGGGGGAAAAACCATGCCTTTGCTCTGATGTGGTTTTTGGCATGTGTGATTTGCTGTTTCTTGGTCTTCATATTCTTATCTGCTGATTGGTTATATTTTTATTTTATTTCTAGGTATCGTTGGTGTTCCTGATGGCATTTCTTGTTAAAATGAAAAGTCAGGATATCAATGTTTATAATAATAATAATAAATACACGTATTTATCAACATTGAGTAATAGTGCACAAGTCTACCACTGTGCCAGCATTACATCCAGTTTGACTTTAGCATTCGGCATCATGGTTTAAGCACCAGATAACTGATGGCAAAACCAGCCAAGTTATCTTCAAAAGACTCCGGTCACAATAATTTGTTTCTCTGCTTGCTTGAATTACAATAGTGGGATTTTATTCTGAAGTCTCCCATGTACACACATCTGCTGTATATCTATTAACATATGGTGTTTCACTAATTAATTGCTAGCTATCAGCCAGCTTCCTACTGTTCACATTAAATGGGAAATGTTTTGGAGGGTACTCATGATAATGAGCATTGCACAAATTATGCAATATATGTTGCAGGAAGTGAATAAATTTTTGAGCCATGGATTTTGTGCTGGCATTTGGCTCAGGTCCATGAAAGAAATGGGGAGGGGTCAGTATATCTTACTTCCATCCTCCTCTTATAGTGCCTGCCAAGTGTCTTCCAGGATTAGATCAGGAAAGACAGCAATTTATGCACATCCAATTCATTCCAGAAGATAACTGGAATCCTCATTTATTCCAGTTATTAGCTTCTCTTCTGAGATTCTCATCTTTGGCCTGTGAACAGTTCTGCTGGATAACTGTCTTAGGGAAACTGCCTTACAGAATCACCAAAGAGATATTTATTTATGTATGTATTGCATTTATATACTGCCCACTCAACATGGCTCTAGCCTGTTCACAACAAAGAAAATGCATTAAAACATTTACAAACTATCATCATCATCATCACCACCACCACCACCAGTTTTTGCATTATTCTTAACAGAGTAACATAAGCCAAGCCAAGTTTCTGTTCCTAGGAACCTGCATACCAAATTTCATTTAGTTTAGCAAATTTCCTATTGGGAATTAGCCTGCAATAAACTCCCCAGTCTGAACTTGAGACCTATTATTCTTCCTGTGACTATTTTGCATACACAATTATGTCTATTCTGGTGATATTATGACTAATTATCATTTAATGTTTAGGCTTTAACTCAATTGGCTGATTTATGCTATTGGGAGAGCCAGGTCTAATCCAGCAACCATTCCTGGATTGCCAGGGGCACTCCCTGTGCAGGGGTAGGTAAATCTGACATTGAATAGGAGGCATAAATTGTATGGGGGGGAGGGGGAGGGGAGGACTAACTAACCTCAATCATAACCGAGCCTATATGAACAGTAAAACCTGAGCCCATTAAAGAGTAGCTTGAGACAGTTGCTTAAGATCCAAAAGCAAGTAAACTTTATTGGGGAAGTTACATTCTTGGACAGAAAGCCTGTATGCCTGAGCTTTCTGTCTTCATAGTACAGGCAAACCCCAGTATTCGTGCGGGTTCTGTTTCCGTGGGTACTGAGTCATTGAGTCAATGGGACTCAGGGGGTTAGATTCCTAGAGGCTCCAGAAAATGCTGAAAATGGGCCCCCAAAATGGGGGGAAGTGGTGCATCATGCTCCATGGGTCTCCAGGTGTCCAGCAATGCCCTCCCGATCTCAAATCTAGCTTTTTGGTATGACAAATCACATTTTTTAAAAATTATACAAATGAGCCACAAAATGGCTCCCCTCTTCTGTGAATCGTGAGGTTTGCTTTTATAGATGAGAGAGAGAGAGAGAGAGAATCTGCATGGTTAATGAAGTCTGCAGCAGAGAAGAGAGCAAGAAGGCATCTGGGAGCAAGAAAAGCGGAGCGATAGACCCTGAGAATATCAGTCTACCAATCAGATAAAGCCAGATCAGACAGAGAGACAAGAAGAGGGAAATAAAGCAGAAGACCCTTCCGCACTGACACTACTCCTAATGCCCCTAGTGGTCAGAGCTCTCTTACCCCTGGACTTTGGAGCTGAAGTCCAGGCCTCCACACCCGCTCCCCCCCCCAATCTTTAGTTTGTCCTGGGTGGTGTGGTTTGTGCCCTCAAGAACCTACGTGTTAAAAAGATAATGCTTAACTTGCAGTGGGGGTGGGGTGGGGGGCTCCAAAGGCCTTTAGGTCCAGGCTCCAAAAATACCTAGGTGCACCTCTGTTAGTGGTCACTATGATGAAAGATGCTAATAGTCAATGTTCCTGAAGTTTTATCTCCATCATAAATGCCCTTCCCAAAGCATTGGTGACAGATGAGTGGAGCATACCTGAGCCTCAGATTGCTATTGGCTGAGGGGCAGTGGGAGGTGATTTGATAGTTCTTGAAATAGTTCTGACTAGGACCAGAAGAGAAATACTGAGGGTAGGGGCAAGTTGGCTGGATAGTTTGAATTCCACACTCCTCTAGAAACAGTGTTTTTCCAAACTCTGTTAAGGGGATCCCCAGATTTGCTTAATCAATTAAATGGCAGATGAGCTTCTTTGACAGCCAGCTTGCCTTCAACTAAAAATTTCCCTCCAAAAAGCATGCCCACAAAAGTGTGATATCAGCTCAGAGACCAATTTCCATGTGGATCAACAGTTTGACGTGGACATACCTAGGGCAGCTCTTCAAATATTTGCTGCACTCAAGGATCCTACGGCAGTAATGCAGCATTCCTCATTATCCTTGGCAGGTAAGTGCATGTTGAAAGAATTCCCTGGAGCGCAGAAGGTGTCAGAAGAGGACAAGTGCTTTCCCCAGACAAGTACTTCACCCCACACCTGCCCCTTTATTGCTGAATCATAAACTGGAAATTAAAATAAGGCTTCAGTCCTAAGCATGCTTACTTGAAAGTTAACTCCATCATAATCAAAAGGATTTACTGCAGATAATATAGATTCTGGATACAGTACTTTTATTGCAGGAATCTCACATATGGGACAAACTTTATCCTCACCAGAAATGCACTTTGCCCCTTCTGCACCTCGCATTGTTTTTCTGGGCCACCAATGCCCTGAAGCTAAAGAATCCGAAAATCCCTGCACTAAGCATACCATTGCTACTTTTCCTGTGCTGTTAACAGCAGTCTGGTATGAATACATTATGCAGTATATTTTCCTTGTCTCCATGCAAGGAAAAGTTTCACCCATTTAGATTCTGCATTTCAGAGCAGGCCCAGGATCAGAGATAGAAAAGGATGGCAGTCCTAAGAAAAGCACCTCTGGGAGGTTCTGATGCCTTGGGGAAAGGGTGATTTGGCAATGTGAAATAGCTCTGCTAGTCCCCATTGCTAGCAGAGTAAGTCATACTGAACCATGAGGCAGGAAAGATGAGGTATGTTCCTCATTCCTGGTGGCCTAGTTAGAGTAAACGTCAGTCTCTATCTCTGCATGCTGAAGGGGACCAATCCACCCAGCTGAGGACATACTAGGGATGTGCACAAAACCAGTTTCCCTGGCTTGCTTCGAATACAAACCAGATTCAAACCAGGCTGGAATGGCTTGGCTTTGCCCCCCTCCAGACTGGTACCTGGTTTGGTTCGAATTCAAACCAGTTCAGGACCGGTTTGGAGCCCTACTGGCAAAGGGGAATCCAGTGAGGATTCCCCTTAAATGGTAAAGGGGCAGTGGGAGAGGGGGGCTTCTAAAAGTATTTTTGAAAAGTGAACATTTTAAAAGAAATTACTCACTATGGCCACCAGTGGAGGCTGTGGCAGCTGCAGTGGCATGGGTTGGCTCCCCCGACCCCTGCTGGCCTCCCCTTCGGTGTCCAGGGCAGGCTCAGGCCTGGTTTGAGCCTTCTTTGGTCTGGTTCCGGCTTTTGCACATGCATGGAGGCCATTTCCTTGACCTCTGTGCATGTGCGCTGGCCATATGTTTGCCTTTTCTCAACCGGCAGGCCCTGGCAACAGTAACTTATGCCTTTGTTACCTCTCGTTTGGATCACTGTAATGCACTCTACCTAGGGTTGCCTTTGAAAATGATTCGGAAGCTTCAGCTAGTCCAGGATGCAGCAGCCTATAGTGTCACACCTCTTTTACAGTCACTGCACTGGTTGCCTTATCACTTCTGGGTCCAATTCAAAGTGCTGGTTCTCGCCTACAAACCCTTATGGGCTTAGCACCTGTATATCTCTGGGATCACCTCTTTTGGCCAGTTGTATCCTGTCCTGTGAGATCTTCTCAGTTGGCCCTCCTTAGTGTCCCGGGCCCTGGTGTAGTGCGTGGTGCCTGGGCCTGTAGGAGGGCCTTCTCTGTGGCCGCCCCTCTTATATGGAACACTCCCCCCCCCCAGATTCATTCAGCCCCCTCCCTGGCTGCTTTTAAGGCCCTTCTTAAGACCCACCTGTTTTGCCAGGCATTTGCCCCTTTATTATTATTATTATTATTATTATTATTAATCATTATCATTATCATTATCATTATTATTTTAATTAATTGTTATTGGCATTGTTGTTCACTGCCTAGAGACTTTGGAGGAGGCGGTATATAAGAAAATTTTAATAAACAAACAAATAAATAATAAATATGTGTGATACAAAAGGCCGGTGTGAATGCACAGAGCTCAAAGAAATAGCCTCCCCACACATGCAGAGGCCTGAACTGGGCCTGAACCAAGCTGGCCCTGGACACTGTGGGGTAGGGGGGAGGTCAGTGGAGGTCGGGGAGCCACTGCCGCCATCGGCCATAGTGAATAATTTTCACTTTAAAAAATCACTATTAGAAGCCCCCCGTTCCCACTGCACTTTTACTGCCCCAGTCCCTGCCAGATTTCCCTTTGCTGGTAGGGCTCTGAACCAGCCTGATTGGTTTGGTTCAGACCAGTTTGGACCAAAACCAAATTGGACCTGGTTCAGTTCGATGCCAAGCCACTCGAACTGAACTGGTTCAAATCGAACTGGTTCGAGTGCAAGCCGGCTCAAATTTGATCCAGCTTGTATATCTTTTGGACGTACTCTATTTCCATCTAAACATTCTGCACTTGTGAAAGAAGAAACATATCCTCCACCTTCTATACAACACTTCGAGGCACAGAACCTTATTAGGGATGCAGATTTGGCTGCATTTTTATCTCCTTTGCCCACAATCTTCCACCTTCCAAAGTTCCTTGGAGTGATCACCTCTTCCTGTTAATAGCACACAACCCCTAGGCTCTGATGACACTGACAGACAGATTTTCTTCCTGGCCTCTTCTTTCTTCAGCTTCATGACTCTACCATCATTATTTCTCAATTTACAGTCCACTGCCTACTCTGACCCACTTCCTTTGGGCATTTCAATTTGCAGCCAAACCCCTTGCCTATGCAGCTCTCTTCTCTCTTCCTGCCAACAGCTTATAGCTTCCTTGCCAGGACTTGTCTACACATAGACATTTTCATTAGAATCTCCCGTTTCCCAGTTCCCTGACTTCATTTCCATATTGTTGTGACTTTCTAATTTCAAGTTGCTGAATGTTGCTGGTGGGGCGGTCCTTGCTTGCACATATTTTCCAAGTGTTCCCAGGTGACATTTTCCTGATCTGTGGTTGCAAAATCTACCACAAACAAACATACGTTTTGGGGTCCCCCCACTGCCTTTTTTTGTTAGGGGTGTGTGTTTACGATGTGATCCCAGCGAAATAAGCATCACATGATGAACATGATCACATCACAACACCATTCAAGTTTGGCAACAGAATGATGTCACAGAAGGTGTCAAAGCCCTCCAATTGTCTTCACTGAGTTGGGGGAGAAATAATGGTCAAGTGCTCATGGCATGCTCTCTGACTGCTGTGCTATATTGGCAGTATCACTGCCCATGAGTGCTGTGTGGTAAGCACAATACTGTAAGCTGTGTGGTAAACACAATACTTTTACCGCAATACAGCTTTAATACTACATCATTATGCATTACTATTAGAGACAGAATAGGGGTGGGATTGTACATTGTGAATAGTTCTGCACCCTTTGAGAAAGGAGTCCAAAATCACAGAAGGTGATTTCTCAGGTGGAGAGGCAAAATATTTTTGAAGCACACAATCTTCTCCATTTTGCTTCAGAGCTTCACTTGTATTCAGGTCTCTATTTCCTCTTATTGTCCCTCTTTCAAAACTGTTTCTCACCTAATTTCCTACTAGATGTCTGTCTTCAGCCACCCTGCTTCTGGACTTCCTGCATCTTAGTCTCCTGACTATGGTTCACACAGCTATCCTACTTTGTCCACACAGCTCCTCCTGTCTCTAGAGCCTGCACCAAAGTTTTCCCCAGCCAAACTGACCTCTCATGACTCTCTTTCCTCACTGAATCCCTTGCAAACACTTCCCCAATTGTCATAAATCTCTGAATGGGGAAGGTGTGTGGATGTCTCTCAACTCCATTGCACACACGTAGAAATGAATGCACATAAACCCTAAGGCATCATCTGGCACAACCTGCCATTTGTTTCACATGCTCCCTCCCTACTGCATTAGGAAATGTAGTTGAATACATTTGAATAGTAGCTACTTTTTAATAACTAGAACCAAATCAGTTATTAGAGCATTGCAGGTCAACCTTTAAGGTGTTTAAGGACTAATGTGATGTTAAGTGAATCAGTGAGAAGAGTTTTGGGGCTAACTGTGGGGAAGGAGGGTTAACCTTACCTTCCCCATGGATGATCCTCCATTGGACTCTGGGTGGGCTCCCCTATGATGCCTCTGCACCTCGCTCGGGCCCTCCAGGGGTCGGGTGCAGGGAAGCACTGCCATGCTGTGCTTCACCCCCTGGAGCCCCAATAATGCACTGTGCAAGTGTGCGGTGCATTACTGGGAGCGCCCCTCCCCTCTGAGGGTGCCTGCCATGGCTGTGAACAGCTGCAGCAGACACAGGATCAAAAAATGAGGGGAAGGGAGCTCTCGCTCCCTTAACCTCATTTAATGAGGAGGCTACATACCAGCAGGGATTTGAACTGGCAACTTTCTGCTTGTTAGTCAAACCTTTCCCCACTGCGCCACTTAAGGTGACAATAAGAAAGGCGAAAAGAGAGTTTGATGATAGCTAAAAGCATCAAGGGGAATAACAAATACGTCTTTAAATACATCAAAAATCAGGAAACCTGCCAGGGAGGCGGTTGGTCTGTTAAAGGATTTGGGAGTGAACGGGATTATTAAGGAGGATATGGAGATTGCATATAAGCTAAACAAGTTCTTTGCATCTGTCTTCATGGCAGAAGATACTGAGCGTATCCCTGAGCCTGAACTGGGCTTCTCAGAGACAGAGAAGTTCTCAAACAGAGGTGATGAGAAATGACATTCTAAACTGTCCAGAAAAATTAAAAATTAACAAATCACCAGGTCCAGATGGCATCTGAGAGTCCTAATACATCATGCCCTTATACAAATCTATGGTGTGACCACATTTGGAATACTGCATACAGTTCTGGTCACCATACCTCAAAAAGGACATTATAGAACTGGAGAAGGTGCAGAAGAGGGCAACCAAGATGATCAGGGGCCTGGAGCACCTTCCTTACAAGGTAAGACTACAAGACTTGGGAACTTTTAGTTTAGAAAAAAAGACACCTGAGGAGTGACGTGATAGAGGTCTATAAAATTATGCATGTTGTGGAAAGAGTGGATAGAGAGTGAAGTTCCTCTCTTGCTTAGTACTAGAACCAGGGGTCATTCCATGAAACTGTCAGGAAATCTAGGACTGAGAAAAGGAAATACTTTTTCACACAACACATAATTAACCTATAGAATTCTCTTTCACAAGATGAGGTGACAGCCACCAGCCTGGATGGCTTTAAGAAGGGCTTAGATTCATGGAAGGCAAGTCTATCAATGGCTACCAGTTTGAGGGCTATAGGCCACCTCCAGCCTAAGAGGCGAGATGCCTCGAAATATCATTTGCAGGGGAGCAACAGTAGGAGAGAGAACATGCCCTCAGCTCTTGCCAGAGGCTTCCCAGAGGCATCTGGTGGGCCACTGTGTGATACAGGATGCTGGACTATATAGGCCTTGGGTCTGATCCAGCAGGGCTGTTCTTATATTCTTAAGCCTCAATCTACAAGACAATAGTGAGGCACTTCACACAAGCAGTTTGAAGCTCCAAAAGGAGGTCTGCAGGGAGAGTGGGTTTGACACACTCTCCCCGCAGACAATCACTTACCCATCACTGGCAGGCAGATCACCTGCCCATACAAGCGGCAGCTCTCTTGCTGTCTGCCTGCGCCTCGCCCGGCAGCTCCAGGGGTAGGGAGAAGTGAAGCACCACTGCATGGCGCTATGGTCCCTGGAGCCCCATTAATGCACCGCGCGAGTGCGCGGTGCATTTCTGGGATCTCCTCTCCCCGGAGGATGTCCACTGCAGCTGCAAGCACATGGTCCAGAAAACAGCTGCACACACACGATCCGGAAAATGGTGCTCACTCCATTAACCTCATTTAAGGGGGTGGCTACTTGGGCTGGTTTGCCACCGTAGTGCCACCAGGCTCACCCTCAAGCCCAGTGGTTCTCACAAGCAAGCAAAACAGGCTGGGCTCCCTTAGCCCTGTTTTGTTTGCTCGTGAGAATAGCTTCAATGTGTTTAATGTCACATTTATCTTGTTCCTTTAAAGCAGGCTAGCAGACCTTTGCAAGTGGCATCTGCAAACTGCAGTTCAATTGCAGCAGCTATGCCTCCATATAGCCCCCAAGTCAGTCAGCTTTTATTTCGATCAACGACCAGAACAGAAAGAGAAAAGAAAAAGACATCATAAAATGGCGATATGCAACTTGCATGCAATATAACAAAACTTGGCCACAGAATGAATACTCATATTGTCAAATTTAGACAATAGTAAATCAAGATAAAAGTCATCCGAATGGCCAGGAAAAGACTTCAGCCAGGGTGAAATAAAATTTAGATGAACATCCCTGTAGAGGTCACAATAAAGAATAAAATGAGGAGTGGACTCAATAGCACCTGAGCCACAAGGCCAAGGCCCGAAAAGTAAGGAGTCCCCTTGAAGCTTCCCTTAGAACAGCTCTTGGAAGAGCATTAAGACGTGCAAGAGTCAAGGCATGCCTAAATTTAGGAAATGTTATATTACTTAGGTAATCAGCGGGCATGAGATTGAAAAGCTGGTTGCCTATATACAAACCTCTAGGTATTTTAGAAGCTTCGACCTGTAAGTCAGTATCAATTATTCACTGTTTAATTACCTTCATAGCTGTGGTAAAGCCCATCCTAGCAAGTTCTTCAAGCAGGATCCCGTAAAGTTGAGATTTTATCTTAAGGGACCGTTTCCATTTCAAATTAAAGGAATCAATCATAGTGAGAGGGACTAATCCCATTTTTAAGCACTTCAATTTTAACCAGGATAGGAAAATACATTTCCAATAAACCGATTCCAAAGTATAAAGGCCTGCCTCCCTTCTAATAGCGGCATTTGCAACACTATTTGGGACCTGAAATGTGGATCTGAGAAATTTCGTCTGTATTACCTCCAAAGGTGAAAAACTGCAAAAAGGGCCCAATTGGGCACCATACGTAAGCTGTGGGTGTACTTTAGCTGCAAAGAGATTAATGGCAGCAGGAATATATGCAGCGCCCTTCGTAAAATAAAAAGATCTAATTAAGTTAGCCAATTGTTGGGCGTTCTGCACAACATAGTTGAGATGGGCCTGGCAACCTCCCGAAGCATGGAAAACTATACCAAGATATTTAAATATTTTAACTTGTTCAATTAATTGACCATTTATTTTCCAAAGATTGGCTGGCAGAAAATATATGGATTGGGAAAGGCAGGGATAACACAGAAATGGCTAGCCAAGAAGAAAGTGGCAGAGTTGGCAAAATGCAGTGTTATTGAGATTCATTCCCACTGTACAAAAACATGGCACTTCAACCAAGAAGACTCTCACCTTAGAAACGAAACATACTTTGAGCATCAATTTCTATGTCTCATTATGCTTAGCTAAATTATAGCCCATCTAGTCTGAATTATCAAATTTTGTTAATGGAAACATTAACATGATTTTAACTGCCCTAGTGAGAGCAGCCCCTTTGTACACTGTCATATTTAACCACAAGGCATTTCTGCTGGATAACAAGATATCTGGAAGGTATAAAATAAAAGGAAAAACAGAAGTAACCCCCTCCTACCAAAGGCGATGGCGGGGGGGGTATATTCTGTAAAACTGAAAAGTAGTGAATAAGTCTGATTAGAAAACCTCCATCTCATTACAACTTTAACATTCCAGTGTCATCTGGTAAAGAAAATAAGTTCCTTGGCATCTAAGCAAAAGAACACTGGCTTAAGAAAGATACAAGCAATAGTCACCTTGAGAAGGAGTCTGAAAATTGAAGAGAGGTGCTGCTTAGACTATAAAGAAGGTAGGTACACATTTTTCTCCAAATGCCACATTCTGTTTCAATCGAGCTGCTTTACCGATAAGGTTAAAGAAACTGCAGTGCAGAGGCACAGAGTGTAATACCATGATAGGGGACTTACATGCCTGTTTTCTGGAATGGTCTTGAACACTAAATGCAGTTTTGGAAAGAAGCCTCCTTTGTGGGCTAATTGACCTTTAAAAGGTTGGGGTATGGATCATCTTGATGGTTTTACTTTTAGTACACATTTTGAAATTTGCTCTGAGTGAATACTGTGATTGCAGTGTTTTTTCCTGGATGTCATGACTTGACTTTCAGCACATGTTAAGGAATTGTGGAAGGGACTGGGGTCATCAAGGTCAGGAAGAGGAGCCCAAAGTCTAGTTAATACAGTGCTATTTTAGAGTGTGAACTGCCCAGAGACTTACATATGAGGCAGTATGCTAAATAAATAAATGTCAATGGCAGTGAGTGCCACCAAGAACCCAATTCTGTTTGGTCTGGCTTCCAGGTAATGTGTGCACATATGGCAACTATGTGGGCTACTTTTATTGCATGACTGATTCCCATGCCGCCACTGCTACCACCACTACATAGCACTGATGTGGAATTATTCAAACTGATGATTCTATGTGGCTACTTCTGTTATAATTTCATGGCTGCAGCAAAGAGCCCTAGCTATGTAGAGTTGAATTGTTTGGGGCAGAAAACATCACCCAGACTTCCCCCACCCCATCCTGATATAATTTATCTGAGCTGAAAATATATGAATTGGGAATGGCAATGATAATATGGAAAAGGATGGTTGGGCCATCCCAAAAGTGTTTTTTACACACACACACCCCAAAAACCCCAAACCCCATTTTGGTATTTGACACAAGGGCCTGGCCCATATGTATCACAGTTCCGCAGGTCCAATGGACCCACAGTTCCATGACCTACCCACCCCTATTCTCCTATCCATGTTTGGACATTGGGGAGAGTGTCTATCTGCAGTCAGCGAGACTCCGGAGAGGCAGGGGAGCTAGCGGAGGGAGCTTTTTTCTTCACAGAAGGACAGCCCACACAGCCAATTGGGCTGGAGCTTCCTCCCTTAACTTCAGCTCTGTGGGGCCCAAATTGTAGTGCCAGTGTATATGTGTAATGCTGGCACCACAGAATTGAGTTTGCAGTGGGGAAAACAGCGAAAGAAACAGTGGTTTGCTTTCCCCCCAAACTCCATTTCCTCAGGTTCAGTTGTTCAGTTTTGAAAATCAGAGGTGAAGGGACCTCCAGTTTCCCATTATGTATGAACCGGGCCAAGAACTGCTGAAAGAGAAACACAGAAACCTGGGTGTCAAGGGATACTTATACCTGGGAAAGCTCAGGCAAGTTTATACTTGACTTAAGGCTGCTCTCTGTGGCACTTGTTGGAGGTTGTTTCAATCCCCTCCCTTATCTGTTAAAGAATCTGTTTCCTGTGTCAAAGCCCTTATATGCTGCAAAAACACTGCTCCCTAAGGAAAGTTATAAGAGAGTTAATCAAGCCTCATAAGATTAGCTTCCAACAAATAAGAGCTATAACTGTGCACTATGAGCAGAGTTCACAGTCTCTGGGAATATCAATAATGATTTTCTCAAAGTGTAATTAAAAAACAACAGGTATCCAATGACAACTAAAAGTCACAATGCAGATTAAATTTATGAGGAAGTTGTGAAAGGATGGACACTTAGTGGTGGAGACACAGAAATGCCAACGTCTTATATCTTGAGAGGCCATTCTCTCCAATTTGACACTGCTCTATCTCCTCTCACCAAGAAATATACAGCAGGCACAGAGTCATCGAGTTGAAAGGGGCACTCAGCCTATGCAGCAGGAATCCCTAGATTTCAGCTGTTGGAGATGTGCTAAGACAAACTGAATTTGTGTCTTTGAAAATATTTTCTGTCAAACAACATCCCAGGGCCTAACTACCTGAGGCTCCAATGAAGACGTTCTGACTTCTCAGCGCAATGTTTTATTTTTTATTTCTAGCAATTCTAACAATCGTGGCAGGCATCAGGAGTCAGTGTCATCAGGCAGCTGTTAAGAACCTACGACTGATCCCTGAGACCACCTCTGTGCCCATAGCATTCATGTAATGATGGCCGAGTGATCCTTTAAGGACCTACCCAGGTAGGATGGGGCCCATGGAGAGCAGCTTGGCAAAGACCCCCTGAAGCTGGGAGCCAATCCTGCTAACTGTTTGGCGGGGAGGGGAGATTTCTTTATCTATCCCAGCTGCAGCAGAAGTGCACAGGTAAGGAGAGCACTGCTAATTAATATTGTCTGGAGACATGGAGTTAAACATGGAGACATGGAGTTAAAGTTCTAAATAAAGTAGCTTATTTTGGAAATCCATCAGGGAGATAGATAAGCCTACTAGGGATGTGCAAAAAATTTCGGGCACAGAACAATCTGTGCCCGAAACAAACAATTTCAGGTGATTCGGGGCCGAACCGAATCACCCCCGATGTCCCCCGAATTTTTTCGGACACGAGCCGAATCACCCGAATTTCGGGCAAAAAAAATTCGGGTGATTCGGTTCATGGTTGATTTTTGGCGATTTTTTAAAGTTTTAGTGACTTTGGGGCAGTTCGGGGGCATATCATGGGATCTGGGCAAAAGGAGTGGGGTGGGGTGGTAGTGCCTAATGGGTGCAGGCTACCACCCCAATTTCAGGGGGATTGGGCAAAGGGCTGATTTTTGGTAAATTTCTGAAAATTTCATGTCTTTGGGGCAGATTGGGGCATATTGGGGCAGAAAGTGGGGCCTGGGGCAGAATAGTGGGGTGGGGTGGTAGTGCCTAATGGGTGCAGGCTACCACCCCAATTTCAGGGGGTTTGGACAAAGGGGTGATTTTTTGAGAATTTTTGAAATTTTGGTGACTTTGGGGCAGTTTGGGGGCAGAAAGTGGATCTGCCCCAAAAGAGTGGGGTGGGATGGTAGTGCCTAATGGGTGGAGGCTACCACACCAATTTCAGGGGGATTGGGCAGAGGGCTGATTTTTTGAGAATTTTTGAAGTTTGGGTGTCTTTGGGGCAGATTGGGGGCAGTAAGTGGATCTGCCCCAAAGGAGTGGGGTGGGCTGCTAGATAGTGTCTAATGGGTGGAGGCTACCACCCATCCCCAATTTAAGAGTGATTGGGCAGGGGGTGAATTTTGGTGAATTTATTTGTATGAGGTTTGTCTTCATAAGGTGAAGTGTGCTAAATTGATTACTTCCTCATATTATTCATAGTAAAGGAAAGTGTGAAAAAGTGAAAGTGGGGTCATGAGAGTTGTTTAATTGAAAAAAATCTCATTTGCTATGATAGAATGAGAATTCACACCTCAGAAAAAACTTCTGAGGTGTGAATTCTCATTCTATCATAGCAAATGAGATTTTTTTCAATTAAACAACTCTCATGACTCCACTTTCACTTTTTCACACTTTCCTTTACTATGAATAATATGAGGAAGTAATCAATTTAGCACACTTCACCTTATGAAGACAAACCTCATACAAATAAATTCACCATAATTCACCCCTCTGCCCAATCACTCTTAAATTGGGGATGGGTGGTAGCCTCCAGCCATCAGGCACTATCTACCAGCCCACCCCACTCCTTTGGGGCAGATCCACTTTCTGCCCCCAATCTGCCCCAAAGACACCCAAACTTCAAAAATTCTCAAAAAATCAGCCCTCTGCCCAATCCCCCTGAAATTGGTGTGGTAGCCTCCACCCATGAGGCACTACCACCCCACCCCACTATTTTGGGGCAGATCCACTTTCTGCCCCCAAACTGCCCCAAAGTCACCAAAACTTCAAAAATTCTCAAAAAATCACCCCTTTGTCCAAACCCCCTGAAATTGGGGTGG
Organism: Hemicordylus capensis; assembly: GCF_027244095.1. Lineage (NCBI taxonomy): Eukaryota > Metazoa > Chordata > Lepidosauria > Squamata > Cordylidae > Hemicordylus > Hemicordylus capensis. Next base: position 375,066,357 of record NC_069658.1, on the reverse strand, counting down.
TAGCCTGCACCCATTAGGCACTACCACCCCACCCCACTATTCTGTCCCAGCCCCCACTTTCTGCCCCAATATGCCCCAATCTGCCCCAAAGACATGAAATTTTCAGAAATTTACCAAAAATCAGCCCTTTGCCCAATCCCCCTGAAATTGGGGTGGTAGCCTGCACTCATTAGGCGCTACCACCCCACCCCACTCCTTTTGCCCAGATCCCATGCTATGCCCCCGAACTGCCCCAAAGTCACTAAAACTTTAAAAATTCACAAAAAATCAGGACTTTGCCCAATCCCCCCGAAATTGGGGTGGTAGACTCTACCCATTGGGCACTACCACCCCACCCCAAAATTTTGCCCCTGGGCCCCTTTTTACCCCCCCGAATCGATTCAGATTCGGATTCGGGTTAAATCCGAATCCGAACCGAATCAAGGGTGATTCGGGTGACCCAGATTCGGGCACAAAACAGAACGGGGGTGATTCGGCTCGGGTCCGAGCCGAATCACCCAAAAATCCGAATTGCACACCCCTAAAGCCTACATGCCTGGCTGCTAGCTATATACAGGAAGGGGGGAATAGAGAGAAAGAAGTCTCTCTCTCCAGGTGAGAGAATGAAACCTGAGACTATCAGTCTAATAAAGGGGAATCAGAGGACAGAGAAAGCATGGTCAAAACGGGAATGCCCTTACTGGCTGTCTCTACCCCTAATGCCCCTAGTGGTCTATAGGGCTGCTGGTGCTAAGAGTGCTGCATCTCCAACACTAACCATGCTTAGTCATGTAGTGTATTTTTAAATTATTCCATTAATGTGGATACACCAAGCTTCCCCTTCTGCTTTGTATCAGTGTTCATACAAAAAAAAAAATGTGGGGAGAGACTGGCAGGCTTTCTGGATCTCATTGCTGTGCCTACAAGCATTTACACTCCTGCCAGACTTTGGCTCCTAGTCCTGAAAGAAGCAGCTCCTCTGCTTTTCCTATGGAACCAGGGGCGTAGCTAGGGGAGAGGGGACCCGTGTTCATCCTTCTTTCTGGCGGTCCCCCAGACTGAGGGAGACAATGAAGAAAATAGGGAGGGATGCAGCTGGAGGGCCCTCTGGAGCTGGGGGCGCATGTTCTTTGAACCCTTTCGCTCAATTATAGCTACACCCCTGTATGCAACCTACAGTTCTTGTCTGAAGACTGAGAGCTAGAGGCTTCCATTTGCTTGCTTAGGCACTAGAAAGTCAATTGAAAGCTCTGATGTTCAGCCCACCAGGATCATCCCTTTGACTTAATTACCAGCAAAATATCCATCCTTCTGGCAGATGGCATCCATTTGGAGGAGGGCTTGTAAATCTTAAGATATACAAATCTTAAGATATACAGAGATATACAAAGTGTCAGGGTGGAGGGCAAACCTCTCTCTCTCTCTCTCTCTCTCTCTCTCTCTCTGTCATTGCATCTGGGTTTCCAAAAGCACCTATAAGTGAATTGTACATATATGGAAGAAAATGAAGAGGTGTGCTGAGGAAACTTTGTGATAGTGGCTGCTAATGGGCACTTTGCTTCCTGATCCTTGTCCCTGGTGATGACCCAATTAAGAATGAAAGTTCTTGGCTTTTGACTGATTCTTACTCATGCACAAGACATGTTTGTTTTCTCTCTCTCCTCCTGTCCTTCCTTTTTATTCTAACCTGTGATGTTTGCTTTGGGAGTGAGAAGCAGGAAAGGGGCTTGGTTTATTCAGGAAATGGACTGAAGCTGTGGTTTCATTGAATAAGACATTACATATCATATCTTCTTTAAAATTTTATATTAACAACCGATTGAAATTACAAGCAAGTAGATTTAGCTTAGACATTAGGAAGAATTTCCCAATTATAAGAGGCATTTGACAGTGTAACAGTCAACCTTCTATAGTGGTGGGCTCTCCTTCACTGGATGTTTTCAGACAGAGGCTGGGTAGCTGTCTGCCAAGGATGTTTTAGCAGTTTCTGGGGGTTGGACCAGAAAGCATTCGAGATCCCTTCCAACTCTAAATTTTTATGATTCCTCTTTCATCCTCAACACTACCTTGTAGGTTAGGTTGAGAGCACTTGACTGGTGCATCATGCCCCCTGTCCTGTTCTTCAGCACTCTGGTCACTATACTACACTTCTTATTCTCTGCCTGTTAGCTGCACGACCCAGTGAGTCATCTCTGGATATATGGATTATTTCTTGCATGTGGAATTAGACAGATTAAAAATGGCAGATGAGGAATAGGACTCCTGAGCATTTGACCCTGCTCCAAGCCAACAACCCCTGACCCCCCAAAAGATAATATTCTTGTGTCTAGTTTAAATCTAATTAATATCCAATTAATTTCCAAATAAATTTATTTATTTTATTTTTATTTAATACATTTATATACCACCCCAAACCAAAGTCTTGGGGCGATTCACAACTATAATATTGTACATGTATCTGAAAAGTGTTATATATTTGATTGAAGGCTTTTGTGGGCTCTGTATGGGGAAAAAAAGCTAACACATTTGTTTTAGGCAGCAAAGTACTCATCATAACGTGCTTTTCCAAGGATAGTGAGCCATTTGGGGAACAGCTCAGCGTCATGAGTAGAAGATTGGGATTTGTCCTGTGTATATGCAAGTTTGATGAAGCCTGTTTTAAACTAGGTCACATTTCAGCAACCCACAGTTGCACTTCCCAGTTGTCGTATTTTCTGGCATTTAAAAGGCTGTTTTCTATCTCAATAAGTATAAATTAAGGAAGACACTCTGGCGGTAGGTGAGAGATTAGTCATGCTTCTTTATTTAGTGTGAAATGCCAATAAAATCACATGTGCAATCAGAGTTTTAAAAGTTAAAATTTAAACTCTTGCTAGCTGTGCCACTGGACTGACTAGCTTGTGTCACAGTGACCTTTTTCTGTCCTTGACTGACACTGGATTGCCTGTGGTAAATTGGTTCAGAAACAAGGAGGGCAGTAGTCTTTTATCGGACTGTTCCCAGCAGTTACTTTCAATGTGTTCAGTGACATTTAGTGTTGGGTTTCATCTGTAAAAGCTGCTATCACAGTAGGTGCTAAAGAAGGAAAGTTGCAGGTATGTTCTCGGTTGATGAAAAGGTACAGATGTTGCTGCCTGAAATACACATGTATGTAATTTTAGTGCAGAAAAAAAAAAGATGTGCTGAAGTTAAACCTTTTGGAAGTCACAGCCCAACACTTGACCCAACTGATCCTTCATGTGTGTGGGATGACTGTGGTAATAAAATCATGAGGGATGGCACTGATTCTGCACAGGTGGAGAGATTGTGAGGTTGTTTTCATGAACAGCCGAATGTGGGTAGGACATGGATTGCCCAGGTAATGTTGGCCATGAGAAGCCTTGAGATCTCTTCCAATCCTTCCACTCCTCCCCTGGGTAGCCCTGATCTGAAACCCAGGTAGAAAGTGAGATAGGAGAACAAACACATGCCCCTCCTATCTCACTCTCTGATTGTCTGGGTGCTTGTTCTGCCAGGAGCTGCTCCTAGGCTGTTGGCATCCACCTTGGCAAAATTGACCAGAGAAAGGAGTGGCACGGAGGTTTCCCAATGCACCATGCTGCTCACACAGTGCATTGTGGAATCCCTGCCAGCCCAGATTCCCGCCCCCACATTACCGCTGCGGTGGTCGTGTGGACACACGTATGGCGGAGCCCAAAAGAGGCTCGTATCATCTGGGTGAAGGCAGGTAGAATCCTGCCTCCCCCACCCAGCCCTCCCCACTTTGGTTTTGTGAACATTGCAGTATTTTCCAGTCAGAATATCTATGAAGAAAAAAGGTTGTCCAGACTAATGTACCCAATGGGGGATAATATAGGGCCACTTCACATAGGTATCACTTGATTTTTAATTATTCAGCATTTGATAACTTAAAGAGGCGCTTCACATGATTGCTGAGAAGCACCTCACTGTGTTCTGTGGGACAGAGGCTTAGCCCGCTCTCCCCGCAGACGAGCAGATGCTCCTAGCTGGGGGGCTGGCTCCATCACGGAGCCAGCGAGGGCTGTGGAGATCGGGGGCCACACGGCCCCTGGAAGCTCCAGGATGCCCCACGCAAGCAAGCAGGGCATCCTAGAGAGACTCCTGAGCCTGGGAGGCTGCTTGCAGCCTAGTCGTGGATCTACTCATGTGTTGCCACGTCTACTCGTGGGTCTGGGGTCTACTCATGTGTTGCTGCATGCCACAGCAACACACAAGCAACCAAATTAGGTTAACGGAGTGCTTGCACCATTAACCTCATTTAAGGGGAGGGGGAATTAGGCGGGCTAGCTGCCTTGGAACCGCTGAGCTTGCCTGTGAGCCCAGTGGTTCCCACGATGCCTGGAAAGTGGGCTAAGCTCCCTTAGCCCACTTTCAAGTGATCATGGGAATAGCCTCAGAGTTGAATGTGTGAACTGGCTAAGAAGACAATTACTCAAGCTATCAAAATGCTCCAACAACAACTTTCTATGTTAGTAGCAAATGAAGTTGAACGGAACTTAAAATATGTTAAGCAAAGGTCATTTGAGTTCGCAAATAAACCAGACAAGTTGTTGGCTTGGAAAATTAGATCTGAGGGGAAAAAAAAAACTATATATCCAAAATACTTACAAAAAACGGGCTTTCTTATAATGGTAAGGAAATAAGAGGAGAATTTTTAAAATACTATTCAGAACTATATAAAGGAAATATAGTAGAAGATGCAAAAATTGAGCAATTTCTTAAGACCAGAAATATTCCAAAACTTTCTAAGGAACACATAGAAATTATGAATGCTCCGATAACAATAATGGAACTAACTGAAGCAATAAATCAAAGCAAGGCCAATAAGGCACCAGGACCTGATGGGCTATCAGCTTTGTACTACAAATCATTTAAAGATCAAATTTTACAGCCTTTGCAATGGGCTATGAATGACATTTTGCAAAGAGGGATTATGCCGGAGTCTTGGAAGTATGCAAAGATTGCAGTAATCCCAAAACTGGATCAATATTTAGTGCAAGTTAAAAATTATAGGCCAATCTCACTTTTAAATAATGATTATAAACTTTTTGCCGCCATTTTGGCAAGAAGAATGAAGGCCATATTAAGACTCTTTATTCATGAGGATCAAGCTGGCTTTTTACCAAAGAGACAATTAAGAGATAATGTGAGAACAGATTTGGATGTACTGGAGTATTATGAAAAACATAATGACAAACAGATGGCTATGATTTTTTTGGACGCAGAGAAAGCTTTTGATAACATTTCCTGGCAATTTATGTGGAGGTTGTTAGATGCAATGGGCATTGGCAACAATTTTATTAGGGCTATCAAGACAATTTATTCAGAGCAATATGCTAAGATTATTGTAAATGGGGAATTATCAGATAATTGTAAAATACAAAAAGGGACTAGACAAGGATGTCCACTTTCCCCATTATTTTTCATATTAGTTTTAGAAGTGCTCTGTAGAAATATTAGAGAAGATGATCAAATACAAGGCCCGAAAATTGGGAAACAAGAGTATAAACTAAGAGCTTTTGCGGATGATGTTGTGTTCTTTTTAGAAAATCCATTGGACAAGATTGGAAGACTCTTGGAAAAAATACAACAATTTGGCCAATTGGCTGGGTTTTATATAAATAAGACTAAAACGAAGGTGTTGACTAAAAATATGGATCAGAAATCTAAGGATAGATTATTTGAAATAAGTGAGTTGAAAGTGGAGAAGAAAATTAAATATCTGGGTGTTTGGCTGACAAACAATAATTCTTTGTTGCTCTCAAATAATTATATTAAAATATGGAATACAGTAAAAACTGATTTACAAAGATGGTCTAATATGAACTTATCTTTAATGGGAAGAATTTCAGTGGTGAAAATGAATGTCTTGCCTAAAATGTTATTTCTTTTTCAGACTATTCCTATAGTTAATACTTTAACTTGTTTTAAGCAATGGCAGAAGGACATAACTAAATTTTTTTGGCAGGGGAAAAGACCAAGAATTAATTTTAAAAATTTAACAGATGCAAAGGAAAGAGGTGATCTCACCCTACCAGACTTAAGGTTGTATTTTGATGCTGTTTGTTTGACGTGGTTAAAAGAATGGATAACATTAAGAAATTCTAGATTACTTGATCTGGAGGGATTTGACAGAAGGTTTGGATGGCATTCATATTTGTGGTATGACAAAAGAAAAGTACATAAAGATTTTCTTAACCACTATATAAGAAGGAGTTTAATGAGAGTCTGGGTAAAATATAAAAAATGGTTGGAACCTAAAACTCCGTTATGGGTATCTCCAATTGAAGCTTTAGCATGTAAAGAGGTAAATATGCAATCGCAATGGGGTACTTATAGGGATCTGTTATATTTTCAAGAAAAGGACTGTAAGTTAAAAAGTTTAACTGATTCAGTACCATCAGCTAAATGAAGTTTATAAGAAGGATCTTAAAGTTGGATTTGAGGATCAGATGTTGAGATTTGAGAAGGAGCTGTGTGAAAATGATGAAAAATTAGTTTCTAAAATGTATAAGCTCTTGCTTTTGGAGGAGACAAGAGATGAAGTGGTTAAAACGACTATGGTAAAATGGGCTCAAGATGTGGGGTGCAATATAGAAATGGCAGCCTGGGAAAAATTATGGAAAACTGATTTAAAGTTCACTGCATGTTATGTTTTAAAAGAAAATTATTATAAAATGATGTATAGGTGGTATTTGACACCTAAAAAACTGGCATTAATGTATAAAAATGTTTCAAACAAATGTTGGAAATGTGGACACTCTGAAGGAACCTTTTTTCATATGTGGTGGACTTGTAGGAAGGCTAAGGCCTTTTGGGACATGATATATAATGAGTTAAAGAAAATATTTAAAATGACATTTCCTAAGAAGCCAGAATCCTTCCTGCTGGGAATAACGCAAGGAGTGTTTTCTACAACTAATTTAACATTCTTTATGTACGCTACCATGGCGGCCAGAATAATATATGCACAGAAATGGAAGAGTAATAAACTGCCTTCAAAAGAAGATTGGCTGATAAAAATTTTGGAATATGCGGAGATGGCAAAACTTACAGTACTGATAAGAGACAAAAATTTAGAATGCTTTAAAGAAGATTGGAAACCATTCTTATTATATTTAAAGAATTATTTTCCTAATATTGATTTTATAACAGGGTTTGAAATCTAGTAATATTAGCAGGTTGGGTAGATCAGAATCATGTTTGTAAGGTTTAGATCTATGTTTTGAATTATTATTATAGCAAGGGTTAATTCTATAGTTGGTGATTCACGAGGAGGTGTGAGCGGGAAGTCCATATTTGTTCAATATGTTGTGATTGTTAAGATATTGTTAAAATTAATAAAAAATTAATTTTTTAAAAAAGAATGTGTGAACTGGCTACACTGAAAAATACTGTGTTAGAGGAGAGGAGAGTGGCATGTCATGGAAGTTTTATCAGTAATTTGATATATGATAGATTACTGGAAAACATCATTTGATGTTCCATTTATTACACACCAAATGTGCACGTGTGAACTAGTCTTTGGATTCTACAACCCAACAGGTTTCAGACATAGGATTCAGGCACTGATACTATCACTCCCCTGCTCTATCTAAGCAATGCAGCTGAAAAGGGTACAATGCAGCTCTAGCTATGAAAGTTGCTTGGCCACATCATCCGCTCAGATGGAAGAATTTATGTTGTCCTTTTTGAGTGGACCGTCTTACAGGATGAAATTTTATTGATTTTTTGCACTTGTTAGATATCTGGAATAGATGCTAGTGCCAGAGGGAGCCAGGTTGTTCTTTTTATCAAGACATACCCATGCATAAACACCCCAAGGCATACCACTAGCACAAAAACGCGGTTCAAGGACAAAGTTGGAAACATGGCTCTAAAATGTCATGCATTAAAGACATTGGGGGGCAGGGAGATAACAGACTCATTTGAGTTCCATGCTTATTTTCTCACCAGTTCTTATACCTGTGTACTTTATTTCTCTTGTCTATGTATCATGCTTGACAATTGTGTTGACATAGGAACATTTCATTGTTCTTAGTTCAGCCCTCCAATTCAATTAAAAATTAAACGCTTTGGTGGAGAATGTAGTGTGTGGTTGTTTTTTCCTATTCCAGTTCAAAGTTTTGAATTTTTCTTTCTATTAAATGTCACAATGTTTGGATGTCAAATTACAACTTAGAGTAGGATCTAATTACTACATGTCAACATTTCTTCCAGAACAAACATTCTATTTTCCATACACTTCTACCCAGCCATTTCTTAAAAACATAGTGCAGTATACTGAATGGGAGTTTTACAGTTCACATTATATCAGGAGATTCTCTCTCCCTCTCTCTCTTTCTGGATAGACGATAGATAGATGAAAGATTCATTGTTCAGATTTCTATTAACAGTGAATCAACAACACAGTTTGCATCGCCATCTTAAGACATGCTAAGAAAGAGAGAGAAATGTTAAGACAGCTGAACTCCAGTCAGCAAGCAACTTATTGAAACTACTTGAATTAAATGACCCAAGTTCCATGGATTTTAGTAGAATTAACTGAAGTGCAATTATTCTGGTTTAATTAGTTTAAAGTCATTTATTAATCAAACCCTGTTTTCACAATATATAGCTGTGAGACATCTTCTAATGTTTTATAGTTTATAGCTGCTATTGTGCTATGGTGTCCTGCAATTGATTCACTTGTTTGCTTGAGCAAATTCCCTCTGTAAAATTGGTAAATGGCTTAAAGATGCTTAATTTCTTGATCCTAATGTCTATGTGTGGTTCAGTCTGTAGTTTGTGGCTTGGCTCACAGGATAAAGTTATCTGCTTTAACTCCTTGCTTTGTGATTTGTGGAGTCTAGATTGTATTTGATTGCTATATTGTAGGTCTATATGAATAATATTTCTTGGTTTGAAGGGACTTTTGAACACTGTAGTAACTCAGCAGTACACCTAATCAGAATCAGCTTTTATTTCGATCAATGACCAGAACAAAACGCAAGCAAAAAGGAAAAAGAGAATAAGAGATCATAAAATAGTAATACGCAACTTACATGCAATGTAACAAAACTTGGCCACAGAGTTAGTACTCATACTATCAAATTTAGACAGTAATAAATCAAGATAAAAGTCATCTGAGCGGCCAGGAAAAGGCTTCAACAAGGGTGAGATAAAATCTAAACATCCCTGTAGAGGTCACAGTAAAGAATAAAATGTGCAGTCGACTCAATAGCACCTGAGCCACAAGGGCAGAGGCGCAAAACATAAGGAATCCCCTTGAACCTTCCCTTAAGCACAGATGTTGGAAGAACATTAAGACGTGCAAGGGTCAAGGCATGCCTAAATTTAGGAAAAGTTATGTTACTTAGGTAATCAGCAGGCTTAAGATTGTAGAGCTGGTTACCTATATACAAACCTCTAGATATTTTGGAGGCTTCAACCTGTAGGTCCGTATCAATTATTCGCTGTTTAATAATCTTCATAGCTGTAGTAGAGCCCATCCTAACAAGTTCTTCAAGTGGGATCCCATAAAGTTGAGATTTTATTTTAAGCGACCGTTTCCATCTCGAATCAAAGGAGTTGGTCATAATAAGAGGGACTAATCCCACTTGTGAGAACTTCAATTTTAACCAGAATAGGAAAATACATTTCCAATAAACCGATTCCAAAGTATAAAGGCCTGCCTCCCGTCTAATAGCGGCATTTGAGACACTATTTGGGACCTGGAAGATGGATCTAAGAAATTTTGTCTGTATGGCCTCCAGAGGTGAAAAATTGCAGAAAGGGCCCAATTGTGCACCATATGTAAGCTGTGGGTGTACTTTAGCTGCAAAGAGTTTAATAGCAGCAGGTATATATGCAGCGCCCTTCGTAAAATGAAAAGATCTAATTGAGTTGGCCGAATGCTGGGCTTTCTGTATGGTATAGTTCAGGTGGGCCTGACGGCCTCCCGAAGCATGGAAGACTATGCCAAGGTATTTAAATATTTTAACTTGTTCAATTAATTGGCCATTTATTTTCCATACATGGGGCTTGGGGCGTTTGGCAAATACCAGTACTTTAGTTTTCTGGTAGTTTACCTCAATGGCCTCCTCTGCACAAAAAGAGCTAAGTGATGCAAGTGCCCACCTTAGGCTGAATGGAGTCAGTGACAGGAGAACCATGTCATCGGCATACAGCAGAATTGATATATGTTTATGAGCCAGTTTGGGCGGATGAATAGAAGGAGCATTCATATGAGTTACTATGGAGTTAATATAGATGTTAAACAAAAAAGGGGCTAAAATACACCCTTGTCTGACTCCTCTATGTGTGGGGATTTCAGCAGATAAGTGACCCCGTGCACTACAACGAACTCTTAAGGATGTATTTTCATGTAGCTTATAAATTAGTAATAGGAGATGCTTATCTATGGATAAATCCCTCAACTTAGCCCAAAGGCAGCCCCTAGAGATGGAATCAAAAGCAGATTTTAAGTCAATAAATGCCGCATAGAGGGCAGAGCCAGGTTTACAAGTATATTTCTCAGCCAGATGTTGGAGTATAAAGGCCTGCTCAATGGTCGATCGGCCTTTACGAAATCCAGCTTGTTCAGGAGCCAGGATGTTATAGGCATCAATCCAGTCAGCCAGTTTTATCAGGAAATGTTTCGCATATAATTTAGAGATAATGCTCAAGAGGCTAATTGGGCGGTAATTTGTGGGATCTTGTCTGCTTCCTTTTTTATAAATAGGGATAATTAAAGCAACCCCCCAATCCTGAGGAATTTTCGCAGTGTTATCGATAAATGAGAATAATGATGCAAGAACAGGGGCCCACCATTCTAAGTTAGTGCGTATAATCTCAATAATGATGCGGTCGATCCCTGGAGCTTTACCGGGTTTAGTTTGTTTGACAAGGGCCTCCATTTCTGAGCATGTAACTGGGTTACAATAGGAAAGGTCAGAGGTATTTAATTCTAGCTTAGCTTCTGTAGGATCAGTTTGACTGTAGAGTTTGTGGAAATGACGCTCCCATGATTCTGCGGGAACAATAAAGGTCGGCGAGGAGGGAGCTCTCACGTGAGGAGAAGAGATCAGTCGCCAAAACCTTGTTTGATTCCTTGATTTAGCCGCATCAATTAGTTCAGACCATTTTTCTTTAGTAAATTGAAATTTCTTAGATTTCAACAATTTCTTATATTGATGCCTCAGATTAAGTAAATCCTGCAAACTGAATACAGAGGTACCTTCAGCATGGGATTTAAAGGCCTGAATGAGGGCCCTCTTGGCAGTGCGACACTCAGAATCAAACCATGGACGGGAGGGGGTTTTATGGCGCTGACTAGCTGGTGGACAGGAGTTGGTGAGCATGAGTGAAAGGAGACTAATTAGGCTATCATAAAGATCTAAGATAGCTGGAGAGGAAATCTGTAATCCTTTCCCAACTAGGGCATCTCGCAGAGAGATGTCATCCTGAGAATTTAGGAACAAGCTTACTTGGTTAAGCAGGAAAGGAGACCATCTCACTTGCTGGTGTATAGGTCCATCATTCCTGCAAAGATCTTGTCTGCAGTCTAACCTAACAAGGCCTTTCCAACCAATATTCAGAAGCAGGGGGAAATGATCGCTCTCTGGTCGATTAACAACTTGAAAATTCCTAACAGCTGAGGCCAAGCCACGAGAAATAGCCACATAGTCAATTAAGGAAGGTCTAGCTCCCACCCAGTGAGTAAACTCTGTGGGAAAATCAGTGTGAACCGCTCCATTAAGACAGTGCAAATCCAACTTATTAAATGACTGAAGTAAGGTTAAACCGTAAGCATTAGCTCTAGAGTCTTTAGAGCGTCTAACGAATAAAGGGAATGGAGGTTCTATAGTTGGAGGGTAACAGTGAAATTTGGAATAAAGAGCTCGATCATCCAAACCAGTGCGAGCATTGAAGTCTCCCGCCAGTACATAGTGTAAATTATGCTGTGAAATCTGGATATCAGTAATAAATGCTTCTAAATTTAGCCATATCCCCCTAACACAAGAGTGTGAACCTAAAGGTGGGATATAGATGTTTATCAGCACTAAATTGAAAACCCCAGAAGTAAGTAGAACAGCTAATGCATAAGGGTCAAGGGAGCCAAGGTAAGTCAATTTGCATTACAGAGATGTAGATACAAGGACTGCAAGACCACCCTTCGGTCTACCCCTGCCCCCCTCAGCTTTGGCAGCTAGTAGAAAAGGTGTATAACCAGGGAGAAAAAGATCTCCTGTTAGCCAAGTTTCTTGGATCATCAAAATGTCAAAGTGGGAAACAAAAGTTGAAAAGTCCGGGTCACAACGTTTGCTGTTCCAACCGCCGACATTCCAGGCTAAGATCAATATCTGTTCTGGCCCAGCCAAAAGTCAATCAGTTGGAATCTGGGTAGCCGCGGGAGTAGAATTAGTTTCAGGTTCACATAGTGTGGCATCAGTGGCCGGGGGTTCTGGCAACAAAGAGCAGTTGGGGATATTGGTTGGTGCAGATAATCTGGAAGTAGAGGTACTTGAGGAGATGGAGTAGTTGAAATGCAAATCAGGCTTGTGTCATCATCAGAGGAGAGAACAATAGGGTCTTCTGTAATTCTTGGAGTAGCAGAAGAAAGGGAAGGTGAGGCATTTGCAGTATCAACAGCGTTAGCGGTAGCGTCCTTATAAGTTGGAAATGAGGGACCATTATCGTTGTCATCCGGGAGAGGCCTAGCACCAGTCTTTTTTAAAGCTTTAACAGGAGAAGAGTGCTGTTTAGAATCTAGCAAAGAAAAAATTGCACAGAAATGGGGGTCGTTTGCCAAGCCCGCCCAATGGTCTTCCTCAATTTGGCCATTTTCTTGTAAAGCCATGTGTGCCAATTTCAACGTATCCACATCCACTGGAACGTCAGCAGATAGATGGTTAACAGGAGAGGAATTCCCAGCTATGGAGAGAGAAGCAGCTTGACTTTGTTTACTCAGTTCAGCCAAATCGTCAGCTACCTCAAGCAAGGACTTTATAGTATCCGGTAGGGGAAGTATATCAGCATAGTCCTGTAATGACTTTTGAACACTGTAGTAACTCAGCAGTACACCTAAACAGACCATTTTCTGTGGGCTCCACCTTCCTCACTGCCAGGCTCTTCCCTTGTTCCAGATTTTTATCTTTTAAGACTTACCATTTTCAAAACCAACTAAGCCACAAGTAGGATATATTCATCTTATTGAATCATAACTTGAACAGGCCTGGTAAATTTACCAATAAATCAATGCAAACAGACTCATACAAAGATTAATTAAGGACTACTGAGAGTACAACAATGAACAAATGCAGGTCTGGGGCAATTATGAGTAAATCTGCTCTGCTCCAAGGCATAGGAATAAAAGGAGCTGCGAGTAGGGGTGTGCACGGAACTGGCTGGCCCGGTTCAGTTCGAGTCCAGACTGGACTTGAACCTGACCAGCCAAGTTCGATCCGTCCCCCATCGACACCCCCCCGGTCCGGTCCTTTCCGGGGGGGTTTCATGGATTATTATTTTTTAATTAAAAATAAATTTAAAATACCTCTAGCCCCTTTGGGGGCTTCCTGTAGGCCATGGGGGGGGGGGTTTCTGTGAAGTTTCCCCCTCCCCCCACCAGCCTACAGGGGCTAGAGGTATTTCAAATTTATTTTAAATTTTTTTTAAAAATTGAAAAAATTTGTGGACTTGTCCAGAGGTTCGGTTCCGGTCCGGTTGGAACCAGGGTGGGGTTCGGTTTGATCCCAAACCTCCGGAAAGAACCCCCAAACCTCCAGACCAGTCTACACATCCCTAGCTGTCAGCTGTAGACAGGCAAGTAGTCTTGCTGTTTTTTGGATCCTGTCTTGTATTTGCTAAAGAAATTATACACGTGAAGCTGTAATAATAAAGGAAATAAAGTACCGGGAAATGTTTCACTTGCTTGATTTTTTTGTGTTGGACTGCTGCTGAAGGCAAGAATAAGGGCTCAAAACTTGGGGGGGTGGGTAACAAGCTTATAAATAAGGGAACGTTTGGAAGCACTCCAAAAAGCTTTTGACCAAGTTCCTCATCAAAGACTCTTGAGTAAACTTAGCAGTCATGGGATAAAGGGACAGGTTCTATTGTGGACTGATAATTGGTTGAAAGATAGGAAACTGAGGGTAGGAATAAATGGACAGTTTTCTAAATGTAGGTAAGTAAGACATGGGGTCTCCCAAGAACCAGCAGTGGCAGCCCGTGAACACGCCGCTGGGGGGGGGGCAGTGGGAGGAACCTTTAGGAGTAAATGAATTCGGTGCATACCTCTGCTCCCGCTGCACCTGAACAGTGTTCAGCAAAGCAGCATGCCACCCAGAAGCCCTTGTGGTGGGGAATCACCTCCGCCACTCATCTGGCTTCCACGGAGTCGAGCCCCCACCAGTGGCCAGGTGAGTGGCAGAGGTGATTCCCCGCCGCAGGGGCTGCTGGGCAGCATGCTGCTTTGCAGAACACTGTTCAGGTGCAGCAGGAGTGGAGATAAGCACCAAATTCATTTACTCTTAAAGGTGCCTCCCCCCTCCCCGTGGCACATTCACGGGCCGCCACTGGGGACCAGTGCTCTTTAACTTGCCCTCCAACTGCCCCTCATCACTGGCCGAGCCTGCCTTAAATCCCTCCTGACAACTTATGCATCTCCCGCCCCCACTGATTGAACCTCTACTTTGCCATATCAGGCTGCTCTCACCCTTATCCTCCTCAGGTGTGCCTCTGTCTGTTACTGCCTTCTCCCTCACTCGCCTCCACCCTTCCCCTGACCCATCTAGCCCAGCTGCTTGGTCTTGCAGCATTTCAGCTGGCCACTCATCGGGCTGCTTTGCCTGGCTGGCTGCCCTGCCTAGGGCCTCTATGACCATGTCAGGGCTGATAAGGCTGGCAGGGACAGGCCACATTTGGAATACTGTGTGCAGTTCTGATCACTGTATCTTAAGAAAGACATTGTAGAAGTGGAAAAGGTGCAGAAGAGGGCAACCAAAATGATGAGGGGCCTGGAGTACCTTCCTTATGAGGGAAGGCTACAGCATCTGGGGCTTTTTAGTTTGGAAAAGAGGCAACTAAGGGGAGACATGAGAGATGTGTATAAAATTATGCATGGAGTAGAGTGAGTGAGTGGGCAGATAGAAATTTTTCTCCCTCTTTCACAACATGAGAACCAGGGGTCATCTCATGAAACTGAAGGCTGGGAAATTTAGGACCGACAAAAGGAAGTACTTTTTCATACTGTGCATAATTAATCTAAGCAATTCTCTGCCACGGGATGTGGTGAAGACCACTAGTTTGGAAGGTTTTGAAAGGGGCTTAGACAACTCCATGGAGGACAGGTCTACCAATGGCTACTAGTCTGCTGGCTATAGGCCCCCTCCAGCCTCAGAGGCAAGATGCCACTGAATACCAGTTGCAGGGGAGTAACAGCAGGAGAGAGGGTAGGCCCTCTCCTCCTGCCTGTGGGCTTCTCAGAGGCATCTGGTGGGCCACTGTGTGAAACGGGATGCAGGACTAGATGGGCCTTGGGCCTGGTCCAGCAGGGCTGTTCTTATGTAGGAGAGCTGTGGACCAGAATCAATGAGTCATGAATCTCATTCAGACATAACTCACCCTGGCAGCACTCGTACTTAAGCTTGGAAATCTGGGAAAGTGAGGAGGAAGTCCCTCATTGGAACTGCCAGCCCCCCACCAGCCAGCCGCTCATAGTTGCAGTGCTGTTTGTGTGAAGGGGAAAGTATTTTAATTGTGATGGCTGGCACTTCTGTGAGCAGCAGCCTTGTGTGATCCAGACTCTTGCTCATGTCAGCAACAACCATCACGGTTACGGCACTTCCATTTCACACAAATGGCACCGTAACCAGGAGCATTCAACAAGAAGTGTGTGACAGAGGCGAGGCGGGATTTCCACCCCAATTTCTCAGCTGTAACCACTGAGCTGTGGTGCTCAGTAATATCTGAATAGGGCTACAGTGTGGTCAGTTATTCTGAGACACCAAGAAAGGAAAACTGCCAGGTACAGCTGTTCCTACCATTGTCTCTTATTAGAAAAGCCACGCTTGAAGAAAATCTCACTTTTGTGCAACTTTTAAAAGTAGAGAGTCCATCTCAAACTCAGGATTTGGAAACCTTAAGAAGACTAACTGGTGGTGGGATGACGTTCACATACAGATATGAAACACCCAGTCCAATCCACAACAGAAAGAGAAAAGCAGAGCAAATCCTGGACTGTGCCAGGCCTGTGTCCCTCTAGTCAGACAGATTCCTCTTCAGGGTATGATGGGCAGTAGAACCAGGCTTCGCGTTGCCTCCTTCTGTCTATAGTAGCCGCTGTGCCTTCTGTCATGGTTGCTAAGGGAGACTGAAAATGTGAAGAACAATCCTGGCTGAGGCCAGACTTCCTGTTCCTGTTCTCACTTCCTGTTCCTTTTCTGAGCTGCAGGTCACCAACAGACCACAATGGTGGCTTTAGGCTTTTAGTATCTAGTCTCATGAAAATATATAGAATTCTACTTATCTATCGTGGAGGAAAATTGAGGGGATACTTCTCTCTTTGTCTTCCCTGTCACTTCCTGCTTATTACCACAATGGTGGTGGTACTAGAGAGTTATTTCTATCATAACTGATAAGCTTTATTTTTAAAATTTTTGAAACTGGTGGAACTAATAACACTTACACTGTGAATATATTTTATTGGTGAAGGCCTGATGATAGCTCTGAGGAGGAGAAATATTCAAATACAGGCCAACCATATAACTTGCTTAAACAGCTTTGACAATGCTGCCATGAAAATTCATACCAAGCTTGTTTTACTTCCATTTCATGCTACTTTATACATAATAGCCAGCTCCTGCACTTTCCCTAAACCTTTCCTAAGCACAGACACAAGTCAAGGTCAGTCAGACAAAGTCAGTTGTCTGAAGCAATGTGATAAAACCAGGCATGGCTGTTTTAAGTGACAGGCTGTCAGATTTTATGTAGATATATATCCTTGGAATCTACTAGATTTATGAGTGCAGAATACACACACAGGGGAAAACAGGATCCGCATTTAGAGGCTAACATATGCTGTGGTTGCTAGGAAAGTTAGTGCTATAGATAACTAAATGCCTAGAATGCTAGATTTATTTTTTCTATTTACCAAACACAATTTAAAGGCCTAAATGTCTTTGTTAGCAGCATGTGAGAGTCCGAGGAAATATCTTGCAAAAAGTTTCTTTCTTTTGCAATGTTGGGCAACCTCTTTGAAAGGAACAACCTATACCAGGATCTCTACAACAAGCTTGCACAGTTCATGAGTTAACCAAGTCATATATTGTTCAGCAAGTCAAATACCATGTAAAGCAGATTCTTCTTCAGGGCTGAATGTGTGTCTTGTTTTTGCTGCTTCCCTGAGACTACAAAAACAGAGAGGTTATTTATCAAGTTTGATCCCCACTATGCCGGCCACAGCCTCTGCCAAGCCATATCAGTTGTGCACAGCTTTAACATCATTGGAACACACTGGAGCCTTGAGACTTTGGCAAAGGCCTACTACTACAAGAGAAGCCTGTCAGAACCTACTAACCTACCACAGTTTCTGAGCAGCAGGAGTTTCCAAGATCTCCCTGAGCAGCAGGAGTTTCCAACCCCAACCCCATCTTGAATTCTGGCAAGTCAGAACCCTAGGTTTGAACATATGGTAGAATCTGATTCATCATTATCAATATCAAGTAGATTGAAAATAGTGTTTTTAATGCTCAGGTAATTCTGAACAGATCATTGTCTTCACATGCATGACCTTATGCCTTGTTTTGGCACTGGTCAAAACAATGGTTAAACTTCTAGACCAGGCAAGTGTAATCTTCTTAACAAGATGTTAATTAATTATTTCTTAAATTTATTCATTTATTTATCTATCTATCATATTTTATACCACCTGATATGTACATCTCTAGATGGTGTACAAAATTTAAAATATTTAAAAGTCAACACAGATTAAAATGCATGACACAATAAAAATAGCATACAACCGTTATTAAAACAAATTATTAAAATTAATACTAATTAAGAGGCTGTGAGAACAGAAGAGTCTTCCTGAAAACAAACAGAGAAGGAGATGCTCTTATTCCAGCATGGAGCATATTCCAAAGCCCTGGGGCAGCCACAGAGAAAGCCCGGTCCTGGGTCGCACACCAAACGAGCTGGTGGCAACCGTAACTGGACCTCTCTAGAAGATCGTAACAGGCGGCAGGGTTTATGACAAAGGAGCTGCTCTCTTAAATAGCCTGGACCCAAGCCGTTAAGGGCTTTATAGATAATAACCAAAACTTTGCATTTCACCCAGAAACATATTGGCAGCCAGTGCAGTTCTTTTAAAACTGGTGTTATGTGATCTCTTTGTGTTGTCCCAGAAACCAATCTGGTTGCCGCATTCTGTACCAGTTGTAGTTTCCAGACTATGTACAAACGCAGCCCCACATAGAGTGCATTATAGTAGTCAAGCCTGTAGGTTACCAGCATATGTGCCACTTTTTAAAGGCCATTCACCTCTAGAAATGGATGTAGCTGATGTATCAGCTAAAGCTGATAAAAAGAGCTCCTGGCCACTGCCTCAATCTGAGAAACCAGGGAGAACTTTGGGTCTGGGAGCACTCCCAAGCTACGTATCTGATCTTTCAGGGGGAATGTAACCCCATCCACAACAGGCAGATCTAAACCATCTTTTGGGCCCTGGCCTCCACAGTCAGTCCCTCTGTCTTATTTGGATTCAACTTCAGTTTGTTATCCCTCATTCAGCCCACTACTGCCTCCAGGCAGGCATTTAGTATGACAATGAAAACCTCATTAATGACAATAGTCATAATGACAACAGTATGACAATGAAAATGTCACTAGATGTTACATGAATGTATGTAGCGGAAGCCATCACCTCAAAGCACTGAACAAAGTGTTACTGCACTGATATGCTCTCCAACAGTTCACACATGAAAATAAGGGCACTCCTGTGAGTGTGCGTGGAACTCAATGGCCCGGGATGACGGAACTGGGGCCAACCATCTGTTTGGATACTCTAAATACATCTAGCAATATTACTTATTCTGGTGCTGTTTCTGCAGCTTTAAATGGAAATTGTATATGGACAATATTCTCAGACTGGAGGCAGAGGGAGATGAGCAAATTTAGTCTAATAGGATGCTTTTGGCTCACAAAGGAAGTGTAATCAAATGAGATGGTGGTTTTATCATCCAAAGCAAATACATTTTGATCTGCACAGACAACAAACATTTTATGCTGTTAGCAGGACAAAAAAGGAGGAACAAACTCAGGAAAGGAAAGAACAATGAAGTGAAAAACAAAATGAGACAAAAACAATCTTAATTTCTTTAAAGAAACTGAAACAAGAACAGTGGGATTCACAGGCGAAGCCTCAAAAAGCTGCAGCAAATACAAGGAGCAATTCAGAAGACAGCCTTCTCTAATCTCTGCTGGAAGAAACAAATACTGTTGCAAGTTGTCAGTGAGGTCATTCTCACGACATGAGCCTGTGTTACCCGAGGCAGTGCATGTCATCTGCTCCAGGCCTGGGTAGGAGAAAGCTGCCTTACACCACCTCAGACCATTGGTTCATAAGTACTGTCTATACTGACTGGCAGTGGTTCTTCAAGGTTATTGGCAGGAGTCTTCCGCAATCCTACCTGAAAATGCCAAGGAATGAACCTGGGACCTTCTGCATGCAAGCATGCAGATGCTTCCTACTGAGCTATGGCCCCATCCCCTAAGGGGAATATCTTACAGCAGACAGTGCTCACATGCAGTCACTCATCCAAATTCAAAACAAGGCAAACCCTGTTTCCTGTCCACTGCCGCAAGACTGGCTCTCTTCCTTGCAGATCCATGTGAGCAGTGTGTGCATCTCTCTTGTGGATCTGCAGTTTCTTGCACAGTATGTAACCCTGTGGATGGGTGCTTTGGACTCAAAGGTATCTTTAACAAAGTAATTAATTTCTTAGTTCCTTTTGCAGCTTGCTAGCTGCCTAGCACAAAGATTGGCACTTAGGGCCTCTTGACACCTTAGCACCATCTATGTTGTACTGTACATAGGAAATACATTGCAGTCATAGGCATTTAGGATTGGATAATCAGTCTCTATTTCAATAGATGGAAAACAATGTCAAAGGACTTGGAGGCATTTCTAGTTATCTTATGAGAATGGCCATGTTCAAATAATGAAGAGGAGAAAGTGGGAGGAGGGATCTGCATGGGGAACATTGCCATAAATGAATGAATGAATAAATGAATGAATAAAAACTGGATGAGTCTGCCACTCCTGTGAAAAGAAGTCCCCAAAGACCACACTGGCAACCCTCTGTGACAATTTGCTCACAGGAATGTTTGCCAAACAAAACCAAAATGAACCCATCCTGGAGGCTTGAAACCTTGACAGATGCCAGAAAAGTTTGCTCCATTCTTGCATTCCATCACCGTATGTAATCTTGTCCCACTAATGAAATTATCTGTATGAATGGAACTGCAGCTGAATTGTGCACAGTCAACAGAACTTGTGAATATTTTAATTCAGATTCAACACAGGGTTAGTGTATGTCTTTCTCAGAAGTTTTCTTCTATGGCAGCAACTCCTCATCCTTCCTTGAATTTAAATATTGCCAGAGGAAACTTTAAACTAGAACTGAAGTATGTCCAGGAAAAGAAAAATAGTGGAAGCTTTTGCAAGTTCTTTATGGCTATTCTTAGAAGTACTGCCAGTAACATAAGTGCAAATAGTGGTTCTCTGGGGCAGGGTGTTGCTTTTGAAGTTGACCAGTAATCAGTTCTTCACTTCAGCAGAGAAACACATCTGCTGAAGCTGCAATTGCAAAATCTATGGGTACACTTTTCCGATGATGTGAACCAGAACTAATCTTCAATAGAAATCAGCATCATTCTCCTACCGTTTCCCGTCCAGCTTTTGAATAGAAGAATTAGGTTGTGAATCATCTGGTAGGTAAGAATCTCTTGCTTTCCCCACTCCTGTCATGCATTAAAGATATGCATTCCTCCCCTGTTCAGACGCCCATGTACTGCAAGGCTGTAAGTTCACAGCACACCCCTAATAAGAAGGATGAGCAAATAAGTTGTGGGGGAAAGCAGGACAAACAGCCTCCGCAGAAAGACATCAGAAAAAAGCAAGTATGAAGCAGCCCTTAAACTTCCTGTGACACTTACCTTTGCTACTGCAGCAATGGAGTGGGTACAACCGATCTTTGGACTGAATATTGGCATAATAAAGGCCGATGGAATTGCTTTAACTTTCCATGCAAAACAAATGGTGGTGAATGGAATTTTTAAGGACAATATAGATCCAGACTGCTACCAATAGCAGACAACTAGTTATGTCCTTATGTCCTTCCTACGATGTGTTTCTTTTCTTTTTCTTTTTAATTTGGGTTTGTTGGCGGGGGTCTAATTTGGCTATGCTTGGGGCTTTGGGTGTCATTCAGTCCTCAAATTAGGCCTGGTCTACAGTTGCAGCAAACCAAGTTGGTAATGTGGCAGCTGAGTCCTGAGGTGACAGAATGAACTTCATATCAGACTGCCAGTGGGGAATTATTTTATTATTTATTCATTTATTTATTTAGTCGATTTTTATACCACCCTTCCGAAAAGGCTCAGGGCAGTTTACAATTAAAACAGAAACCATTAAAACCAACAACAGTTAAAACAGAGATATAAATATAAACACCAATTAACAATTAAAACATCTTTAAAAACAATTAAACAATAAGAACAATTAAAACTAATTAAAACCCTGGAAGGCCAGGCCAAACAGATAGGTTTTAAGGGCTCTCCTGAAGGTCAATAAAGAATCAAGATTGCGAATTTCTGCTGGGAGTGCATTCCACAGCCCAAGAGCAGTTACAGAGAAGGCCTGCCTCTGAGTCGCCACCAAATGAACCGGTGGTAATGGAGATGGACCTTCTCAGATGACCTTAACGTGCGGTGAAGATCATGCAGAAGAAGGTGCTCTCTAAGATAACTCGGACCCAAGCCATTCAGGGCTTTAAAGGTAATAACCAGCACTTGAAGAACATTACATTCCTGAATGTTCTTTTAAGGAAAAATCTCCCTGCAAGTTGTTGATTTAACCAACACTGCAGGGAGCATGCTGGGATAGAGCCTTTCTCCTTGGTGTGCTAGTTTGAGCTGCAGGAAGTACTTACATGGGGAGCATTAAAATATAGCATCTTCCACTTTCAGGCTGAATGGTGCAATCTGCTCTAATATCTGACAATTCAATCTGTTATGTAATGCTACATTTGCAGACCAAGTCCTAGTTTTCTACTGTTGGGATGTGATTCTTTATAATAAGGAATTATAAAGAAGAAATTCCTCCACATATATGCAGAATGAATTCTCTTTTAGTTTGTAACAGCAACCTGTCCTCATACACTCAGGAGGGTTTCCAAGCACTGTTCCCTCTAACAGGGATCCACAGATGTTGTTGAGTACAACTCCCATAATTCCCAGCCAAAGGCCACTGGAGCTGGGGGTGCTGGCAGTTGTAGTGTACAACATCTGGGAATCCCTGTTAGAGGGAACAGTGCTTCCAAGATATGACTTTCGTGCAGCATCACTCTTTTCCAGAAGTTCTAGTATCATATCAGTCTGGATGCAGCAACCATGTTTTTGGTTTTTTACGTTGATCTTGTGGTGTCCATTCTAAAGAAATAACAGACAAGCAGGAGATCCAGTGACCTGAATGGTGGTTTGGATGTGAGCAACCCAGGTTACACAGTCCCCACTTAGGTACAAAAGATTTTGATCATGTATGGGTGACTCTCTGGGCCTAACTTCATAGGGTTGTTGTTGTTGGACTTCAAACAGATGTTGGGCAGCCATGTGCCCAAGATGCTATAGCAGATTCTTCTACTGAACTGGGTGCTGGAATAGAAGACCTTCAAGGTACCTTCTAAGTACAACATTCTATGATTCTGTTATTAGAACCTTGGGCATGTTTCAGTGCAGACCTGGTCCAATGGCCAATCTACATATTCTATGAGGCAGGTGAAAAATTTAAATATAATATATTGGCGGAAGCAGGGGGAAGATGGGGGATGGGTGTGGGGGAAGCAGGAGGATGGGTGCGGGGGAAGATGGGGGAAGCAGGGGGATGGGTGCTCTATATGTCATAGCTACATGGAAACTATTTGAAGTGACTTACATGTGGTGGTCTTAATATGTAGACTGAATGAAGATCTCTCTTTTCTATGTATCAATGGGTAAAAGGGTTTTCTTTTCTCTGTGTCCTTGGCATTCAACTCACAACAGTTGTTGGCTTTTAATACATAATAATAAACTGATTTTGACTTAAGATTGCAAGGCCATTTCCCTACTTTTATATCTATATCCCAGCCTATATCCCAGCTATATCCTTTCCTATATCCAGGAAGCTTGGGGCAGCATAATGTGCGGTGATCCCCACTGCACTTTAAGGTCATCTGAGGAGGTTTGTCTCCAGTTACCACCGGCTTGTCTGGTGGCGACTCAGAGGCGGGCCTTCTCTATAGCTGCTCCGGGGCTGTGGAATGCGCTCCCTGCAGAAATCTGCAATTTGAATTCTCTATTAGCCTTCAGGAGAGCCCTTAAAACGTATTTGGCCTGGCTTTCCAGGGTTTTAAAATCAGTTTTAATATTCTAACCCAATTTCGAGGCTTTTAATCACTGTAATTGTTTAATTGTTGTTTTAAAATGTTTTAAAATTGTTAATTGTTGTTATATTGTTTTTAATTTGTTTTAGCTCTTTACTGTTTTAGTGGTTTGTTTTAATTGTAAACCACCCTGAGCCATTTTGGAAGGGCGGTATATAAATCAAATAAATAAATAAATAAGTGGAATGCCTCCTTTTATCTTCACAAAAACCCTATGAGGTGGGTTAGACTGAGAGAGTGACTAGCACAAGACCACACACACCAGAGATTAAGGGTGAGGCTCATAGGCCAGAGGGAATGAGCCCAGGCCACCTTCTGTTTTAGAAATTAAGTTCCAGGATGAATTATCAAGATTCTCAGGTGTGATGTGCAACAGTGTTACCAGAACTTCTCCAGAGTACTGGCTCTTCACTTTGATTGTGCTTTTGGCTTAATGTGGGAATTAAGTTCGGCTAGAGGGAGCAGCTTGGCTTCAGTGTCACATATATGCAAGTTTGGTGACTGGAAAAGAGGAGGAGGAGGAAATGTAATATGACATATTTATTTAGGGGTGAATGGGGGTACAGGAAGGCAAATGTTATTTAAGCACAGAAATAAATCTTAATTAATGTTCTAAGTGAGAATCTTGCTGAAAGTAATTTAGCTTCAAGTCCAAATTGATCGGCCAAGATCGGCTTGGCCAAGGTGCTTTGACCAAAGCCTGGCTTAAGACTTACCATGGAAACTGCTTAAAGGTGGGGAAGGAGGGAGAAAGAAGGGGGAGATGAGGCTTTTCAGAGAGGCAAGAGGTTAGTTTGTCCAGTGGTATGTTTGTTGCACTTGCAGATATCCTTGCAGGAAGGACAATGAGACAGGGAAGAAAAACGGGGAGAGGAGCGAAGGCTGCCACTCACTTTGAGTAGATGGTAAATCCAAATTGATTCTGAGATGGAAAGGTTCTGAGAGGAAAAAGACTCACCATGTGCTTTGACTAGAGGTACTTAAATCTCAAAACGTGCCCTGGGGCAGTTTCTAAGCCATTCTACACACCCTGAAAGTGGCAGATTCCAAAAATGACAAATGAGAGTATTGCTACTTGAGCGTAATCTGGCTGAGTGAATCTTGGTCAACAGTGGCAAGGGATAGTTATGCAAAATGTATTACTTGGGTTGAATGGAGCTGTTCTGGATTGCATATCTGATGAACAGGATGCCTTTAGGGAAATTCTCCAGTTTTGATGGGCTCATTTCCCTGACTCCTTGCCAGTTAATTGCTAATTCAAAGAAGGGAGAGGAATTGTTCCGCTTAACTTGTGTGACTTCCAGGGAGTGCTTTACTGTTATCTCTGGTGGAAAGGAAGTTTCCTTCCATAATTGGTTCACGTTTTCAAGTCTAGTCTGCTCAACTGTTAGTGCCTTCTCTTTTGCAAAAGAGACAGGTGGAGGTCGCCCATGTAGTCTTTGTTATTCTCACCTGGAGGCACGTGCCCCCCACTTTTTACTCATGCTGAGAGACCAGTTGTGGGCCTTGCTAAACCCAGGCAGGTGAAGTTTGTGAGCTCATAAACTGAAACATCCAAAATGGAGACGGTGATCCCATAGTCCCATGCACATAGAAGGGTGCTTTCTGTGCTACCCCCAAACACAGCTTGTTCGGTAACAACAGTGAAAGAAAGTAATGTACTTAGCAATTCTTCAAATGGCAGAATGCCATGTGATACAGCATCAACTACTAAGGGAGATGATAATACAAATAATGTTGCAGCTGTCTTCACGATTACATTTAGTCTTTGCAGTCTTTCAGTGGATAAGCTAGACACATAACTTACATTTCAAATGAAAACTCAATTCAGATTCTTCAGATATTGATTTTACATCATGCAAAATGTATGGTTTGAACATTCTTCAAACATTCCCATGGCAGGCAACATAACTCTTTTATGCCCTTTGAACAAAGGGCAACCAAGTCAGCAGGCTGCTTACAATGCCTTGCTCTTCCAAGAGCAAGCTTATGGCCAAAATCTTGCATAGTGGAGCTTGAAACATTGCCTTCTGTTTTCCAGAGGAATTTGCACCTTTGTTCTCCACTCTTCTGCTGGGTAGGAAACTGGAAGAAAAGGTCTCTGATATTTTCCGGGATAACCTACAATGTTTCAGCCCCCAGTGCAACTACCATCAAAGCAAAAATCAGTGTTATATTTGCTGGTAGATACACGAATATACATGCCATTGTTAGGTATGGATCCCAACCCCACCGGAATCTGTGTTGGGCTTCTGGTTTTAAGCTTTTCCAGAGAGGACCCACAACCAGCTTCTTTTGTCAGGTTCTACACCTGCTCTGGAAAGAGACAAGAGCTGGCCATAGTATGGCTAGGATCAGAGGCGTATCTAGGGAAAATAGCGCCTAGGGCAAGCACTGAAATTGCACCCCCGTCCAAACATCTGACACCCATCTTTCAGATAACTTTTCTATAATATCAGCTGAAAAATATAAGTCAAGCTCGTTAATCTTTTAAAATTTCAAAAACTATTTAGCAGTGGATGTAGCCAGACCAAAAAATGCTGGAAAACTACAAATATCAGTATGCTGGGGCTCATGAAATACCCAAATACTATGTGGAGGTGTACTTGGAAAACTAGAAGTGCTTGTCTAATTCTCTACTATGCCTTGTAGCATCACTATTACATAAGTTTCAAAAATAAATGGAGAATTTGGCTTTTCCCAGATACTCCGAAAATAATTAAAGGATATGCAGAGTAAAGCCAAGACTCTGGAATGCTCTCCCAGTGGCCATTTGTTCCTCGGACTCCATCACGGCTTTTAGAAAGCTTGTAAAGACTTGGCTTTTTACCCAGGCTTTTACATAATCGTTTTTACTGCTGCTTCTGCCTGTTTTTATTTGTTGTAATTTTTTTTTGGTCTGTTTTTATATGTTTTTATATTTTTAGCATGATGTTTTTATTGTGTTTTTATTGTATGTTTTTAACTTTTGTAAACCTCCTTGGGGCTATCTTTTTAACAAAAGGCGGTATAAAAAGGCAAAAATAAATAAATAAATAAATAAATAAATAAAAATAAACTGTGTCACTGCTTGGAATATATTCTAGTATTTCAGAAAGATAGTTAAAATGAGAGAAAGAGAGCAAGAAACTCCCAGTGGGCCTTAATACTAAGGATTTCACATTGATTCAAAGACAAACTCACCATTAATAGCCATATTATTAAGACACCACATTTAACTCACTTATCATAAGAAGCAAAGTAAGAGCAAATGAATACAATCTTAGCTCATAAGCTTCAGCTCAGTATTCACAAGCCCTGATTCTCTGTACATAGTGCTAAACTGAATATGTGTACAGTGACTTATATTATATTATATTAATTTTTTTTTTAACCTGGAGCCCCTTCGGGGCGCTTCCTATAGGCCGTGGGAGGGGGGCGTCTGCAAAGTTTACCCCTCCCACTGCTGGCCTCTAGGGCCTCGCAGAGACCATTTGAGCATGTGCAGTGGCCATTTTTAAAAATAATTTTTTAAATGGCCACTGAAAACAAAATGCCCATCATGCATGCTCAAATGGCCTCTGTGAGGCCTGGCATGGCCTAGGGCCTAACAGAGGCCATTTGAGCATGTGCAGTGGCCATTTTGTTTTTGGTGGCCATTTTCTTTAAAAAAAATTAATTTTAGAAATTTGCGCCCCCCTTCAAGTGGCGCCCAGGGCACGTGCCCTGCCTGCCCTACCCTAGATACTCCCCTGGCTAGGATACCCCTGGGCCATGCTATGCTCACCTCCCATGGCCAGAAACCTTGGGGGACAGCAATGCTGCAAGTATGCCACAAACATCTCATCGCTCCTCACCCTCTGGAGTAATGAGCAATGACCCTGTCAGTACGCTTGATGACTAAGAGCAGATGATGGGAGGCCTTGTTCAGCCAGGCAAGGTTCTGGATCATATATTCTGCTCTGTAGTCTATTCTGGATGCTGTCTTTCAGTTCAGGGCTTTGCCTGACTATAACAGAGTCATTTCATTCTCCACTAAAATATTTCATCATCATCCCCAGCATAGACTCCAACCCATGCCTCCCTAGTCATTGTGCATCTCCACAGAACTAATGCACAGCCAATATGACACCTAGAAGTGGTTATTGGTTTAAATTCCACAAGGTAATTTCCTCTCACAGTTCAGCAGGAAGTAGAGGAATAGGAACATAGGAACATAGGAAACTGCCATATACTGAGTCAGATCATTGGTCTATCTAGCTCAGTATTATCTTCACAGACTGGCAGCGGCTTCTCCAAGGTTGTAGGCAGGAATCTCTCTCAGCCCAAATCTTTGTAGATATATCATGTACAAACAACCACTTTGTATATAATTGTGCTTTGGCAACGTACTGTATGTTTTGGTAGTTTGTTGGTTCAATAAAAAAATCTTGTCCTATAATTTAAAAAAAAATTGTCCTATCTTGCAGCAGCCAGGGAGGGAACTTGAAACCTTCTGCTCTTCCCAGAGCAGCTTCATCCCCTGAGGGGAATATCTTGCAGTGCTCACACATCAAGTCTCCCATTCAGATGCAACCAGGGCAGACCCTGCTTTGCTATGGGGACAAGTCATGCTTGCTACCACAAGACCAGCTCTCCTCTCCATACATTTGTGTCTCTGATGAAATTCATCAGATTCATTATTGTATGCATGTATCTTAATTGTGACTTCATTGCGGGATAAAATATCTAGTGTTTATGTTGTAGAATTGCTGAATCATTGAGATACAGAGGATATGCACTGTAAAATATCAGAAACCACACATACACCACACATACCATGATAGACTGATTGTTGCTGTCGTGCAGCAGATTTGATGAAAGGATTACAGAGTTTAATAGTGTTGCCACAATTTTGGAAGCAATATGTGCAGCTGACTTAGTGACACAAGTCTAACCTGACGTTGAAACTGCTGAATTCAGCAATACTTTTATAGTGCTATGTGACCCATGACAGATACAGCAGCTGATGATATAATTCTTTATTTCCTAGATATGACTTGTTGAACATTGAACTGAATGCAATGCATTACAAATATGGCAATCATCACTGTATGTTGGTTGGCCATAAACAAAACTAAAAAAAACAAAAATCCTCGTTTCAGCATCAGTGGAAACAATTCCTTCACATTATTTCCATATGAAGATTCACATTATTATCAGCATGATTTTATCATCTCTCTTTCAAATTGCAGATTGGAAAATGCTCCGTGTTAAATATCAGGTCTTACCTGCATAAATAAATAAAAATAAAACACCATGGTTGCCAAAGCAATGACAATGATGAATGACACACTTTTAAGATCAATTACTTTATATTGGGCCAATCGTTGTTTCACCATCGAAATATAAATCAAACTGATGGTGAGTAATACTACCTTGATATTCTTCCAGATTGTGCCATGATCTTTAAGAAATTGGTTGCATTTGCTGCAGCTGAAGGATACCACTAAAAATCCCTGATAGATGTTAAAGGGGACTATGGTCATAGAACATGGCACACTCCAGGCATGCAATTAGTCAGTCATTTGGAGTTTGCCATCAAAGAGGGCTCATTGATAGAGGTATGCATTGCATGCAGAAGGTTTCACATTCCAACTCTGTTTTCTACAGCTAAAAAAAAAATATCCTTGTTGGGTGGTGGGAAATATTTCTGCTAGAGACCCTGGAGAGCCAATACTGGCAGACAGCACAGACCAATATTGGATTAGGTGGGCCAATAGCCTGACTTGCTTTTATGCAGCTATTATACCAGCTATGGTATTTTTCTAGAAAAATCTGAAGTAGAAGGCAGATGATGGGTTGAGGGCTGTATCTTAACAGAAGGTTAAGCCAGATGGACCTTTAGCTCCTTCCAGATTATATATTAGCATAATTATGGCCTTGGTAATTATTCTGGATAATAAACATTACTATAGGGTTATGACTTACATGCTCTTTTTGCATGGTACTTGCTTACTGTAGAATGTTTTGTATGTTTAAGAGAAAAATGACTGGGATATTGATAGTGTATAGTGTATAGTGTATAGACACTTATTCAGCAGGAGAGATGCATTCATGGAGGCAGACTGCCATTCATATGTACCTTGCCAAGCTACTTGTGCAAAATACAAGCTGCATGAATGGCTGCCAGGCCTTAGAATTCTCATCTAGCATCAAGGGCTCTGCATGCACAAACCTAGTCAGCTGATCACAAACACACTGATCACTCCTTGTTCAAGGGAATGGGGGACAAGTGGAAGGATTTGATCCAGCCAAATAAATGAGATGCTCAGGTTAAGGATAATGACGGCACCTTTATTTTGTCTTCTTAATTATTTGAAAATGGGGGCCCCAGTCAATATTCAGAAGTCTCTGTTTTATATAAAACAGAGGCTTCTGAATATATCTGAATCTATCTATATCCATCTCAGCTGCACCTGTCTAACTTTAGTAAAATGTTGGGAAGTGAGAACAGAACCAAGGAAAAGTGACTGGCATATAAAGGTCTGAGAAATGTTCAGCCCCGTAAAGGAAAACCCCAATATAATATCAGTATGTAATACATAATTGCCACCTAATGGTGCATAGGGAAGCAACCTGCCTAGAGAACAGGAGGCTGTTGGTTCGAATCCCCGCTGGTGTGTTCCCCAGAATATGGAAAACTCCTATAATGGGCAGCAGCGATATAGGAAGGTGCTGAACGGCATCATCACATACTGCGCTGGAGAAGACAATGGTAAACCACTCCTGTATTCTACCAAGAAAACCACATGAAAACCACATGGCTCTGTGGTCGCCAGGAGTCGACAACACCTACCCGGCGGCACAACCTTTCCTTTCCTTTATGTAATACATGCCTGGTTGTCAGTGGTTTGTTTGTTTGTTTGTTGTACCCTGCTTTCCAACAACACTGGATCTCAGTTAAAATTCAACTCAAAGATATAGGTTTTCTTTAATATCAGTATATTAGGGATACTTCGGTGGATAATATGACTGTCTCGTTGATCCCAGGCAGTTGGTGACATGGTCCAGGATTCAAGCTAATTCTTCTTTGTGCTTTAGATCAGCCCTCCTTTCCTCATACTGAATATTAGTATATAAATCTATTATAAGCAATATGTTGTTCCTTTTCCATTAAGATTGATATTTTTATTTGTACATGGATGCAAATAAACATGGGGAAACACATGTATATATCCCTTGGGAGGGGTCAGTGGGCTGGATCCTAATTACTGAATGCTAAAAGAAGGCTGCACAAGTGAACTGCACAAGTGAAGAGATCTTGGGGCCATAGTCGACAGCTCATTGGAAGTGTCGACTCAGTGCACAGCAGTTGTGAAAATGCCCCTCCCAAGGCGTCGTGCTGCAGGGAGGGCTGTTTGTCCCAGCCCCACCTTTTCATGAGCCCTAGAAGCATTCTGATTGGCCAGGTGCCTTACAGGGGGCGGGGTTTGTGCCACAGCTACTGCTGCTCCCCGCCCCAAACAATCAGTCGGTGCCTGGATTTCTGTAGCAGCAGAGCTCGCTAGTCCGGCTCCGCTGTTCAGACTTGGGGGCAGTCTGATTGGGCTTGGCGGCGGCAGCAGGATTGGCGGTGGCTCTCCAAGGAGCCTGCTGGGCAACGCCGGCGTTGGCCAGCAGCAGAGGAGCGACACCGGCAGCAGCATGGAGGCGCCATAGGCGGTTTGCGGCTTCGGCCCAGCGTTTCGGGCAGCAGCTTGCCCATGGCCTGGGTCCTATTTGGGAATGAGAGAGGCCTGGGGCAGGTGCATTGACCCACTTTACAGAGCGGCCAAAGCGGCAGCAGTACCTGCCTGTAGGGGGAATCAGTGTTGGGGCCCTAGGCATCTGCGAGGTCAAGGGGGCTGCTAGTGGGGGCTCCCCTGCATGCATCTGGGCCTGCCCTGATCTGTGGGATTGACTTTGCTAACCTGTTGGGTTTCTTCTCCCTGGCATTAGTGGGCCTAGGGCTTAAGTTAGTCCTTCCGTTAGGGTGCTACTGGTGTATTGGGGCCCTGGGGGGAGTTAATACTGGGAGTGGGGAGTTCTTGTTGGACTAGAGGGGTGATCCCACCGCGTGAATTTTGTTGCGCTGTGCATTGGCCTAGGGTGCTAGCTGGCATACCTCCCACGAAGGCCCGGGGAAAGACTGGAGGCCAGCCTACCAGGCCCGCACGCCAACCTGACCCCCAGCCTTCTTCCTCTGATGAGGATGATGCAGACATGGCCCAAATTAGGGGACCTCCTTCAGCAGATGGAGGCACTGGAGCAGGCCAGGAAGACTCCCTCGGATAAAGGGGCAGGGCCATCCGGGGTGCCCACTAGGCTGGGTAAATGCACCAGGGGGCCTGTGAAAGTGCAACTGCTGAAGTCTTTGTCTGACAGGATTGCATCTCTGGAAAGTGGAGCTGCGCCTGCCCAACCGGTTGATGAAGGGAATCCTTCCTGTTTGGAGCCCAGCGGACCGGCGGTTCTGATGCCAGTGGAAGTGCCAAAGCCCATCCCAGCAGTGCCGGCAGACCCCAGTGGAAGGAGCGGTTCAGCGCCAGGTGACCACACCACACCATTGCCCGCTGAGGGTACCGGCCTGTGGCCTGTGTATCCCTGGCCGATACCTTCCTTTGGGGGCTGGGGCGCCCCCCTTTCTGGGCCCCACTCACACACACATGGCAAGGGGAGGCTTTACACAGGTTCCCGGGGTTTTTAGCTAGCACATAAAGCTTGGCCAAGCAAGTGTGGTGAGGTTCCGCAGGTCCTGGCATGCCATCCACAGTAAGTTCCACTGCTGGTGCGGGATTCTATCCATTGCGGGTGTTGCCCTCACCTCAGCATTCCCCTTATGGGGCTGATTGGGCTTCCCTTGGGTGACCATTTATTACCCGCCACCAAGGCAGGGGCGTAACTATAATAGGGCAAGGGGAGACAGTTGTCTGGGGGCCCACTGCCTTGGGGGGGCCCTCAGAGGCAAGTCACATGACTGACTCCCCCAGCCACGCACCCGCCCAGGCTTCCTTCACTTGTATTCATCCTCTGAAATTGATGTGAGTGTTAAGACTTGGAGCTACCAGAACAGCATGTCTTCCTCTAGTACCATTACATGAGTTGCATCGTCCACAATTTACACAACCTTTTAAAAAATAATTTAGGATGCTGTTCTGTTGTGGCACATAAGTGTTATATCTCTCTCCATGTTTTTTGTTACCACTATTAAGATTTCTTGACTTCATGAGCTGAGATTCAATGAGGGGGGGCATTTTAAAATCTGTCTCTGGGCCCACTCCAACCTTGCTACACCTCTGCACCAAGGATAAGATTCTGAAGGGAGAATACATAGATATGTTTAGCCTTCCATTCAGGAACCTGAGGTTAAACAGGAAAAGGGCAAATTATATAAGGACCACGAGGTTACGAAGCAGAAGCCCGTGGAAAAAAACATGGAATAATTGGCTCTCTGGGTATACTATTTACATGGGGGTGGTCCTGCAGGCACAGCCGGCCAGAGGGCTGGCTTTAGTCAAGTACCTAGATATCATTCACTGGGCTGTGTCCGATTTTTCTGGCTCTGCTTGGCTGCGGTACAATGAAGATTTTCGTATGCACGCTGCACTTGACCCTGCCTTGCCGTGGGATGTTCCCTTGCAGGAGTCTTGGCTCCTTATAATGTCCCCCTCCCGCCCAGTGGAGGGTGAAAGGTTGGATAGCGGGCATTTGCTGTCACAGCAGTTGGATGCCCCTGCCCAGGCCAGTAGGGGCCAGCATTGGGTTCAACCCCAGCTGGTCTGTTGGGAGTTTAACAATGGGGATAAGTGTTCTAGGTCCCCCTGCAAGTTCTGGCATGCCTGTGGTCTGTGTGGCACAAAACACCCGAGCTCTGCCTATTCCCGGGTGAGAGGGTGGGGCTTCGGCCCCAGGAATCAGGGAAATAGCAAGAAGAGAAATCCCCCCCACTTGTGGGAAAAGGGCCCCAGCCCACTTAAGTTGTCAGTGTTGGCATTGTGGCTGCAGGACTATCCCGATCAGGTGGCGGCCGCCTTTTCATATAGTAGTTTTTCAGACGGCTTTAGGATTCCATCAGAATCCAAGTGGGTTGCCTTTATGGCTAGGAATCTGCAGTCAGTTGAGGGCATGGAAGCTGTGGTTAGGAGGAAGATAGGTAAGGAGGTGGCAGCCGGTAGGGTATGGGAGCCTTTTGACCCCCACCCCCGCTGTTTCCTAACATGTCCCAAGAAGGCTCCAGGCGAGTTTCGGCTTATCCGTCACCTGTCCTACCTGAAGGGGTTGTCCATTAACGATGGCATCCCTGACTACTTGTGCTCTGTACAGTACACTTCCTTTGATGAGGCTGTGCTAGTGGTTCACAGGTGTGGGGTGGGTGCCCTTCTGGCAAAGTGAGACACTGAGTCTGCCTTTCGCCTTCTGCCAGTACATCCGTCAGACTTTGACCTCCTGGGGTTTATTTTATTTTGATCAGGCCCTTCCAATGAGATGTTCAATCTTGTGTGCAGCCTTTCCTGGAATGGATATTGAGGGCTGGTTTGTGATCCACAGCTCATTTTCTATATGATTTTTTTATGGTAGGCTGGGCCACCTCGGCCAAATGTCATCATTTGTTAGCTTGTTTTATTCAGCTGACGCAGGAGTTGGGGGTACCTTTAGCGTAGGATAAGACGGAAGGACTGGCCACGGAATTAGCCTTTTGGGGGATTAAATTGGATACTGTAGCAGGCTGTTCCCGGTTGCCTCCAAATAAATAAATAAATTGGCTGCCTTGCTTGATTTGGTGGCAGCCCTTAGGAGGGCACGTAAGACCACACGGAAGGAACTACAGGTGGTGGTTGGGCACCTCAATTTTGCTTGCAGGGTCGTGGCCCCTGGCCAGGGCTTTTTCAAGAGACTTTGTGACTTGATGGTTGGCCTTCGAGCACCTCGTCACCGGGAGCGGCTCATGGTGGGTATTAGGGAGGATTTAGCTGTTTGGGAGGAATTCCTTAGGGATTCCAATGGAGTTTCATTTTGTAGGGAGGAGCAGCTCCTGGAAGCTGAGCTCCAGGTCCACTATGATGTGGCTGGGGGAATGGGTTTTGGCGTTTATTTTCACGGCCAGTGGTGTGTGGCGAAATGGCCGCAGAATTGGGCGACTGAGGGAATCACTAAGGACCTCACCTTTTTGGAGTTATTCCCTATTGTGGTGGCAGTGCATCTATGGGCGCCCGAGCTAGCCAACTCCACTGTGAGGTTGGAGCTGGGCTTCAGAATGAAATCGCTGATGCCCTGTCTCGTTTCCAGGTGGACAGATTCAGGGAACTGGCACCCGAATCCTTGGTGGACCCGGAGTCCATGCCAGGAGCCCTGTGGCAGCTTGGCAAGTAGAGGCCCAGTGGGCTATTCAGGCTTCATTAGTGCCCAGTACCAGGGTTAGCTATTCCGCCAAGGTAGCCGCTTTTGCTGTTTTCAGAAGGGGCGAAGGCCTCCCAGAGGTTTGGCCTATTCCTCCTGCACATATCATGCAGTTCTTGGTCCACTTATATGCGGCAGGTAGGGTGGTTTCAACATTAGCAGGGTATGTGTCCGCTTTACTGCCCAGGCCATGGAGGTTACTGACAGCACCGGCAACAGCCAGGTATGCCATATGCTTGAGGGATGGGCCAGGGGGCTTCCCAAACGCTTGGATTGGAGGCGGCCTCTGACCTTTCAGCTGGTAACGGCGATGGTAGGTAGGTTGTAGGTGGCCTGTAGTTCAGAGTGGGAGGTGGTTCTTTTTAGGGCAGCCACATTGGTATCCTTCTTTGGGGCTTTTTAGTCGAGTGAAGTCTTGCTGCGCAGTGGTCGGGCATCCCGTGAGCAGTGTCTGCAGTTCAGGGATTTGCTGCTTAAGGATGCCGAGGCACAGCTACTCCTGCGATCTTCTAAAACTGACCAGAGGGCTAAAGGGCAGGTGGTGGTGCTGTCCGCTGCCAGCGATCCAGGGGTTTGACCCATAGATGCGCTTCAGTGCTACTCGGCCTTGCAGCCCTACTCTGAGGGCTGCCTTTTCATGCACATGGACGGCGGACCATTGATGCAGTTTCAACTGTGATCTGTGCTGAAAAGCCTGCACTCTTTTAGGATAGGTGCAACAATGACTGCCAGTCATCTAGGCTTGCCAGGCACTGACATTAGGCTAATTGGGTGGTGGTGCTCAAGAGTATTTCTATGTTATGTGTGCTACGGCGCTGGTTCTCAGCAGCAGCTGGGTTGGTATGCGCGCTTTGGCGCTTAGGGCCTGCAGCTGCTGGTTTGTTCTAACATATATGTTCTCTTTGCAGGTGCTGGCAGGAAAATAGCTTTGGTGCGTGTCCTCATTTGCAGCCACTCATTGGTTTTCTGGGCCTTTAAACAGGCCAGCATCTCCAAGTTTGGCACCCAGCTTGGGCTGGGCCAGCAAGCCTCAATTTATTGGCTCGGGATGCGGGGGATGCTCTGGGACCAGTTGCTCCCAGTGTTGGGTGATTATTTAGCTAGGAGACCTCCTCCCGAGATTTTGATGCTTCACCTGGGGGAAAACGACTTGAATCAGCGGATGGGGCTCTCCATCATAAGGAAGGCCTCCTCGGATTTTTTGACATTAAAATCTTGGATGCCCGGGATCCATATTGTTTGGGCTGAGTGGCTTCAGTGCCGGGTTTGGCACAGGGCTTGCAGTTTACGGGGGGTTGAAAGGCATCTGCAGCGATTGGAAAGGCAGTGGTGGTGGATGGCAGGGCAGTCATCCTGCAGCCTAGCCTTTGCTATGCCCAGCCCCTATTGTTTCAGCCAGACAGTGTACACTTATCAGTTGAGGGGTGCGGCATTTATTTGTCCAATTTGAAGAGGGGGCTTGGCCTGGTTTTGGAGAGTCTTGGGGCCAGCAGCTTATGCTAGGCTAACCTCTCTGGGTGGCAGGGACAGTGCGGGCTGGGTTATCAGGAAAAGGGAATTTTCGGTAAGCACCCTTGGACAGTTTTAATTGGTTCAGTGGTCAATCGCTCCCTTGTGGTTATCGTGGCCCAGAGATGATGGTTGGCCATGAAACTGGCTTCAGGACTTCGCAAATCCTAGGGCTCAGTGGTCCAGGAGATGTGAACCCCTGGAAGTGTACAGACCCCTATGGAGTTGACTGTGAAGGGATAGAAGCAGGTTCTTACCTGCTTCTTTCCGGAGTCAGGGTGTGTTGCCCGTTTAAGACTTGGGCTAGGACTGTGAAGTCTGAACCCGGTCTTTTTAGGCCCACACTGTCAAGGGAGTAGAGTGTTTCCCTCTTTATGTCCACTACTCAAGTTTGAATTCCAATAAAAGTTTCAGTAAAATAAAACTCATGATGAGACTCAAGCTTCCTGAAGTCTTTTCTTTTAAGGATATACAGAGTTATTCCATGAGAGAAACCTCCATGCTGGCTTCAACCATGAGGGAGCAAGACTCCATTGCCCTGACTAAGCCTTTCCACAAGAACATCTTTGCAAGAAAAACCACCCTTCTTGTTCCAAGAATTCCCAGCAGCCACTCTCTATGTCCCACCCACTTGGATTGGCTGCCCTGGGGTTTACCAGTCTGTAAGTTGAGACAAGGGTTCGCTCCCTGTTAACTCTTTAGAGGGAGAGGAGGCTGATCACTACAGATAGTATCGTACTATTACTTTCCTGCATTCCCTTTCTAAAGCGTAATAAAAATCCACAAAACCTTATCAGAGTATGCCACATCACTTGTCAGGCAGCTCATCCATGCCATTTATATTCTGAATGCAATAACATAATGGGTGTGATTTGTTCTTTTTAGAATACTGCAATTCATTATTCCAGGTCAACGTCCCTGATGAAGATTTATTTATTCTCCTCACAAAGTTTAATAAACCCTGTAGATTAATCCACTAGTCTGAAGTGCCCTTTGCCTCACTTTCACACCTCAATAGGCACATTTTCATATTACATTGCTGTTTGCTCTTGTCTGTTCTGATGTGCCACAAATACACAACACAATATCCATACTGAGTGGGGTCTAATAACGTTTCTGTGGATTAACTGGACGATTGGTTCTTCAGTCTCCCACTAGAAATTAAATAATGCACGTACAAACAAATGTGTATGCATGTGTGACTTTTGTGGATATATTAGGTTTTATTGCATTAAAGTTTTGCAAGGCACTTAGAAAAGTCAGTTTTCCAAAGTCAGAGGGGAAAGAATGAAATCAGCTGGACCCTACACTGAATGTTTCAGAAAAGAGATATGTGATAACAAATTGCCCACTGTCATACTTTTGGATCACCCAGGAAGTAGTGGAATCATTCAACCATGTATTCCCAAAGTATCCATCAGTTTCTTCAGTAAAGCTACCCATATTCCATGATTAATGGCATCAAAGGATCTATCTATCTATCTATCTATCTATCTATCTATCTATCTATCTATCTATCTATCTATCTATCAGGTAAAGTGGCTTGCCCCCCACCAGTGGTCCCTCTAATTTTTTCATCTCTGTGCAGAATGAGTTTTGATTTGGGCAGCAGTATCAAGGCAGTGTGCGCGCATGTGCATTCAGAATAGATATTTCATGATTCAATCTGAGCGGAATCTAAAATGAACTGAGCGCACATCCAAAAACTTGTGAGCACATGCATGTACACACGCCTTAGAGGAAACAGTGTCCCCCAACCCCCATTTCTGTTTCAGAAATCTAATATGTGGGACATAGCTTGACCAGCCATAAATGCACTTTGCCTCTTTTGTGCACCCCCTCAACTTTTTTTTCCTTCTGATTCCACCACTGGAAATCATGCACAAAGGCCACAGGCTGTCATGATCCTGGGTCCTGAAGCCCCTCAGATAGGGGAGGACACGGACAGTTCAAGGGACAAATCTGCATGGGAAGCCCCCTGCCTCATTAGTTCTATCTCCTCCAGGGAGAAGGCCTGAACAGGCCGAAGAGCCAGCCAAATGGCTGGTATGGGCACGAGGGGAAGCTGGCAGGGGAGATAGAACCTCTGCAGACCCACCAACCACCACCACCACTCTGCTGCTGCCCCCAACAACTCTCCTGAAGGGGATAAGTAAAAAAACAAAAACCTTTAATTTTTTTTTTTAAACAAATGTTCATGAACTCCCCCCATCCACCCGCCAGACCGAACCAGTGGGATTCAAGGGAGTGCCGGACCTAACTGGCCTGGTCCGGTTCAGGTCCGATCCAGACTCAAACCGGATCGGACCAGCCAGTTTTGTGCACACTCCTACCAGAGGATGCACTGTTGCCTGCATCTTTCGAGGATTCTTTCGAGGACCAGCTGGTTGAGACGGAGGCTCCTCAACCCTGTTGAAGCCAATGCCTGAGAAATAAGGTACCAACACTTTGAAGCTATTCTCATGACCAGCAAAAACAGGGCTTGAGGTCTGAAGGCGGGGTTAGCACTACCGTGTGGAACCTCAGCAAGCTCTCAAACAGGGCTCTGTCAAAAGAGGGTCACCCAGTTCCCAGCCCCTCCTCTAAAACCAGGTTCAGCAAGCAGGGGAGGTTGCCTACCCCCTCCCAGTGCCCATGTGGAGCCACGGAACGCTGTGGGACCCTGCTTGAGGCTCCCTCCCCAGGGATACCATAGAGACTGGATAACAGAGTGGGCTGCAAAGCAAGCAGAAGTTTGCTTGGGGGAAGCCTGTCCAGCAAACAGCACTGAGCTTCCTTAAAGTGGCAGGCACCTTGCAAATGAGCCCAAGGGAAAATATGAACATAGGAAGCTGCCTTCCACTGAGTCAGACCAGTAGTCCATCCAGCTTAGTACTGTCTTAGTACTGTCGACACAGACTGGCAGTGGCTTCCCGAGGCTCTCAGTCAGGATTCCCGCTCAGCCCGACCTGGAGATGCCAGGCAGGGAGCTCAAATCCTTCTTCCTATAGCAGCCCTATCCCCTAAGGGGAATAATTGCACAGACACATGTCATACTATTCATTCATTTTACATTTTACTAGCTGACCGTGCACAGAGCATCTGTGTGGTCTTGCACTGAGCCTGTGGCATTCCACCCTCACAATGCTCTCGCTCGCTCTCGCCACCCCTGCTCTTCCCCCGCAAGTCTCTCGCCACTCCTGCAACATTCTCGCTTACTCTCGCCCCCTGCTTGCCCCCCAGCAAGTCTCCCCCCACCACAAGTCTCGTGCTCATGCTCTCTGTCCTCCGTCTTTCTATCTCTGTCTCACAGTCCTTGCTTCCCCCTGACACTGCCAGGACTGTCACCTGCTTGCCTGACAGCCTCCGAGCTCCCTGCCACTTCACAGCACAGCTCAGCCAACCACCTGCCGCCTGCAGCCCTCAGAGCCAACTGTCCAGTTCCTGAAGCTGCCACCAGCATACAAGCTCCCTGCTGCTTCACAGCGCCCCCGATCCAACTGTCAAACTGCTTTCCAGCTGCCCCGCAGGGCGCATGGCCCGTCTAGATGAATTAATAATATAGAATATCCCACTCTTCCTCCAAGGATCCCAGAGCAGTGTACTACATACTCAAGTTCCTCCTCACAACAACTCTGTGAAGTAGGTCAGACTGAGAGTGAAGTGATTGGCCCAGAGTAACCCAGCAAGTATCATGGCTGAATGGAGATTTTTGGGCTCCTTCCAGTCCCCTGAAAGTCACTGGACAAGAGCAGGAGTGTCCCTGCCCTTGCCTGCAGCTGCCTTTGCCTGCAGCTTGGTGTAGTGGTTAGGGTGCTGGACTAGGACCGGGGAGAACCGAGTTCAAATGCCCATTCAGCCATGATACTAGCTGGGTGACTCTGGGCCAGTCACTTCTCTCTCAGTCTAGCCTACTTCACAGGGTTCTTGTGAGGAGGAACTTGAGTATGTAGTACACTGCTCTGGGCTCCAACGGTTCCATCTGGGGGTGGAGTGGGAGTGACTGCTGGAATGACTGTCTGTGCAAGGGTCACTGGTTCGGCCTCATGGCGGCAAGGGCAGAGGGGGGAGGCTCACAGTGGCAGCAGGGGGCTCACAGCAGTGGCAGAGGGCCTCATGGTGGGGGCAGTCCAGGTGCCCAATTTGCCTCGGTGTGACACTGTCATCAAGATGCAGAGGGTAGCAGTGCCAATGAGGGTGTGCAGGTGTGGGCGACACTTTGCCACTCACTCTCCCACCCTGCTGGCACTGCAAGAGTGGCAAGTGGCAGCATCAGGGCAGTTGGGTGATGGGGACACCCTCCCCCACATGCCCACCCTCCTACGCCCAGAGAGGCTAGCAAGAGGTGGCAGTGGCGGATTGAAGGGGAGGCAGAGTCACCACTTGGCTACGGCGGCAATGGGGGGGTGGGGTTCTCCCTTTTACCTTCTACACACACTATACATGGGGTGGGGTGCGGTGCCATGGAGGCCACAGCCACAGCTGCAGGGAGGGTGAGCGGGCGAGGGAAAGGTTCCCCCTTCTGCCTTCCCAAACCATGCTGCGGTGTACGGAGTGTGCCTTATGCCTGGGCTACTTATGGGGGCATCTTGCAATTGCTCTCATCGGCATCTGGCAGTTGCTCCAGGGGGCATCTGCTGTGTCCCTCCTGGATCTGAGGAGTGCGTTGGGGGTGTGTGTGACTCTTCCTTTGGGGCTGGTTGGCAGCTGCAGCTGCTCTAGTCTTCTCTCTCCTTTTGGGCATCAGGACAGAGTTCAGTTCCTTTGACAGTGCTGCAATTGCCAGGAAAGGGTTAACTGAGGCTACCAATCAGGGAGCAGCAAAGAGGGACTGCAGCTTGGAGCCCTCTGAGTGGTCTCCTTGGGTCACATGCTTGCTCTGTCCACTCACAGACTGCTGTTGCCATGGGCGGGGCTGGAGGACCAGAAATGCTAGCAATGGCTGGAGAGAACCTTAAAATGTTAATCGTGTGTTGCTCGCACTCCCTGCCGGGTTTGCAGTATGTACCCGTCTGTTTGCTATGAGGTAAAAATAGGGTGCTATCTGCTTTCAGA
The DNA here is from genome assembly GCF_027244095.1 of Hemicordylus capensis. NCBI lineage: Eukaryota > Metazoa > Chordata > Lepidosauria > Squamata > Cordylidae > Hemicordylus > Hemicordylus capensis. The sequence continues at coordinate 375,024,739 of NC_069658.1, read as the reverse complement.
ATGCGACCCTATTTTGTGCTCGTCTGAATATTTTCTTTAACTCTGGCCGCTACTGCAGGGATGATGGTGGAGCTACTAACAGGAGTAAAAGAGCAGCGATATAACAAAGTTCAGTAGGGTTCTGTCCTTTGCTGATTCAACCTTGCCTTAGCCCTGCTCCTGCATACAGTAGATCTGATTCTTTGGATCCTGACATCAGCTTGCTTGACTTCCTCTTCTGCCTGCTCCTTGTTGGATTCCTTGGCTCCTGACTTTGGTCTCTTTAACCTTGATTCCTGTCTTTCTCTCATATACCAAGGGGCGATTCTCACGATCAACAAAAATTGGGCTAGGAGAGCCTAGCCCAATTCTTGTTGATCGTAAGAACCACTGGGCTTGCAGCCGAGCCCGGTGGTTCATGTGTGGGTAACCTGTTCAAGAACCCCTGCTAAAAAGCAGGTTTGCGGAGCGAGCGCTCCAGCAAACCTGCTTTTTAGGCTCGTGAGTAGCCACGGTGTGGCTTCGCGCCGTGCCTACTCATGAGTAGACCCCCGCCTGGGGGTCTCCCCAACATGCCCTGCCCGTTCTCCCTGCAGTTTTTAAAAAAGTGGGTCTCATGGATTGTGAGACCCGCCTCCAAGAGGTCATTCACACAATCGAAAACTGTGTTGTACCTGGGTTTGGGAAATGTCTGTACTCCCAATTTTTGATTGTGTGGAAGCAAGGTTAGAGGAAAACCTGGGTAGAAGTGATTGTGTGGAAGCAAGGTAGAAGAAAAAGCTACCCAGGTTTTCCTCTAACCTTGCTTCCACACAATCACTTCTACCCAGGTTTTCCTCTAATCTTGCTTCCACACAATTAAAAATTGGGAGTACACCCAGTTCCCAAACCCAGGTAGAACACAGTTTTCGATTGTGTGAATGACCTCCCAGACTTCCTGTTTCCTGACCTTGGCCTGCTGACCATGGCCACACTTGACTCTCAGAGATCAGCTCCTGCTGACCTCCACAAGCTTGAACCTGTGGGTGAGACTGTCCCATGGGACTGGTGTGCCACATCACAGTGGGCCACAATACAGGCACTGTGTCTGTGTCATACCTGGACTGCTGGTAGTGGCCTAGAACATGGACTGCTGGTAGTGGCCCTTGGGTACCTGGATGTTTGGACTATAATTCCCATTGTCCTCAGCCACAATGACTGAAGCCCTTTGGGATGATGGTGGTTATAATCCAAGATCTGGGCACCCAACGTTGGGAACCATAGCCTAGAAAATCTGTGTCATATGTATAACTGCTGGCAGTGGCAGATGCTATCCCGGTGTGTCAGGAATTGTATACCTTTTCCCAACAGAGAAATCTAGAAAAAAAGAAGCAGGCTAATGTCTCTGAACAGGGATGAACAATTGCAGTATTAAGACCACTGGGCAATAATAGCTCTATCTGGGAAATAACCCAATTTCTCCTGGCCTTCTTTCACCAGCCACTATAGGCATGCAGCTACTTTATTGGGGCGGCGCTGGGGGGGTATATATGTATTTTTAAAGTGTGTGGGGAAGAACAAGACTATGTTTTGACTGCCTTTCTTTGCAGTGTGCTGTTTAAGATGGCTTCTTGAGTGCCTTTACCTGATCAACCTTTGAAGGGCCTTACAAACAGCTTATGTTCTCCACACACCTAGAATGAACATTGTCTTCTAATCATGCTCTATTTGATCAAAACCTTTTAGATCAGCTCCCTACCTTGTTAGCATCACACCCACATCCATGAAACAATAACAGCTGTTTGAAGAAAAAAAGCAACATTTTCCTCATGTGTGGGAGTTTTTGCTCTGAAAAATTTCATCACTGATGTCTGAAAAACTTAACTGAAAGAGAATGAAACTACAGCTGACTTCCACAGGTAACTGTAGAGTTTCCAAACATCAATATAATGGTATTGCATTGTATCAGGGCCATCACTTATCCTTTAGGGCCATGATAAAATGTTGCTTGTGGCCTATAGGACTATATCAAGAGATATGATTTTACACAGTCATGGCTTCTTTGTACAGTTTCACAAAGAGGTCCAGCATGCTATACACTGGAAAAGATGTATTCCATACCTATATACATATACCATACACTTAAAATAGAGGTCTTATCAAAATATTCAGAATTAGTGATGTAACTCCGGGTTCCACACCCCTCCTGCTTTGCGGATTTTATAAAACATGGATATGCCTATGGCTTGTATGCCTCCTTTAAAATTTGTAGAAAAATATTTAGTTAAATATTTTAATACTTTGCAATGTATTATCACACAAGATTTTGGGATAGGAAACAATTGGAAACATGCATATTTAAATACAAATGTTTCTTCTGAGAGAAAGGTAATCTTAGCAGAATTTTTATTAATCTTAGGTAATCTTAGCAGAGGATTTTTAGCAGAAGAGAGTGGATTGAAAATCAAAGGAAACTGTGAAGTTCAGATAGAATTGGAGCAGATTGACTCCCTTGCTAACTGAACAAAGAGGCACTTTTTAAAGTGGAGTTCATCTTTTATATTTCGCAGGGGGAGAGCAATACAACCCCAGCACAGCATCCAGTGGCTGCTGCTGGTGTATACCTTATTTTTTTTTTTTTTTTTAAGATTGTGAGCAGTTCCCTCTAACAGGGATTCCCAGATGTTAATTACAGCTCCCAGAATCCACAGCTGCAATGGCCTTTGGCTGGGGATTATGGGAGTTGAAGTCAGGAACACAATAGGGATGTGAACCAATTTGCTTTGGCACCATCCCAAGGGCAACAAGGGTTTCCTTAAGAGGAACCTGCCCCTCCTGGAAGCCTCTGCTGTCCTGCACTGCCCCATCACAGAGCTGTTCTTAGATAAGGATCCCAGTGAAAGCAGCAGCCCATGCTGTTGTCTCCCTTAAACCACCCCACCATGGCAACGGGATGCTTCCGTTGTGCACACAAATGACATCGGCACATGCGTCGACACCGCATGAGGAATTCTGGGGAGAGTATCCCGTTGCCATGGTGGGGTGGTTTAAAGGAGACAACAGCACGAGTTGCCACTTCCATGAGGATCTTTTTCTGAGAACAACACCACAATGGGGCATCTGGGAATCCTTGTTACAGGGAACACTGATTGTGAGCCCTTATGGGACAAGGATATTAGAGTATAGAGGGGAAATATTCTGTTTCTGGTTGACAAATCTGTTTCTGGTTGAGAAGGTAACTTCCATCCTCTTCTCTTTCTATTTGAATGCCAAGATAATACTTATTTGTTGAGCTACTCCAGTCTCTTGAGTGACTTGTTTCCTTTCATAGCAAATAATCAAATCATCAATGTAAGTCCATCTATCATTTTTTTGAATCTTGAGTATAGGTAGGGGTCAGCCTCTCCTTGTGTTAACCCCTCCTTGAGTGACATATGGTTCAGCTTCTCATTCTATGCTCTAGCAGCTTGCCTCTGGAGTTCTTGCTTCCAGCAAGCCATAGATGCTTTTCTGGAGTTTGCATACAAGCCTCTTATCCAGTTCTTCAAATCCTGGTGGCTGCTCCATGTAGATGTCTTCCTCTATTTCTCCATGCAGAAATCCAGTTTTCACATCTAGGTGATCAACTTGTATATTTCTTGCTGCTGCAATGCTGAGAAGTGTTCTTACTGATGTATGCTTCATGACAGGTGCAACTGTCTCATCATAGTCTTCACCATACTTTCGAGAGTATCCAATGACTACTAATCTGGCTTTGTAGCATTTGCTGAGGCTATTCACATGCATGCGCAAAACCGGCCGAAGGAAGCCAGCCTGGTTTTGCACATGCATGTGAACCACCGGGATCAGGCTGATCCCAGTGGCTACACGGTGGCAAACCTACCTAATTTTTTTTGTAAATTGTTTTTAAAATATTTTAATTGGTTTTCAATGGTTTTTAATTGTGTTTGAGCCTTTGGATGGGGTGGTTTATAAATGTAATAAATAAATAAATATTTAGCCACTCCTTAAAGATGAGGTTAAGAGAGAGAGCGCTCGCTTAACCTCATTTTTCTGCCTGTGTGTCTGCTGTGGCTGCTTGCAGACATGGCTGGCACACTTGAGGAGGGGAGATTCCCATAATTTAACCATGCGAGTACATAAATGGGGCTCCAGGGGTTGAGACGATGCATGGCAGGTGAGCCACTGGTTGTCAGGGTGGGAGATCAGCTCACCCAGGGAAGCAAGGACGATCATCTGTGGGGAGGGTAAGTGTAATCTGCTCTCCCCGCAGACCTCCCAAGAGCCCTTCTCACAGATTGTGAGAAGAGGCTCACTGTCTCCTTCTGCATTGTATTTGGTCTTAAGGACCCATTTGCATCCTACTGACATTCTTCCAGCAGTTAGTTCCACAAGTGTCCAAGTTTTATTCTTGTGTAGAGATTCTCTCTTCTTCTACAGTTTTTCTCCAACTTTAAACTTCACACGTTGGCAGTATTTCCATGTCTTCCCATGTGCAGGGTTCCTGGGTCTCTTAATTTCTGATAGGGATGTGAACCAATTTGCTTTGGCACCATCCCAAGGGCAGCAAGGGTTTCCTTAAGAGGAAACTGCCCCTCCTGGAAGCCTCTGCTGTCCTGCACTGCCCCATCACAGAGCTGTTCTTAGATAAGCATCCCAGTGAAAGCAGCAGCCCATGCTGTTGTCTCCCGTAAACCACCCCACCATGGCAACGGGATGCTTCCGTTGTGCACACAAATGACATCGGCACATGCGTCAACACCGCATGAGGAATGCCATGGTGGAGTGGTTTAAAGGAGACAACAGCATGAGTTGCCACTTCCATGAGGATCTTTTTCTGAGAACACCACCACAATGGAGTGCAGGGTGGTAGAGGGTGGTAGAGGCTTCCAGAAGATTGCAGGGTGGTAGAGGCTTCCAGAAGGGGCAGGTAGGACCTTCCCGCCTCCTTTTAAAGGAACCCCACGCCCTGTACCAAAATGTTTTGGCTATAGGGAGCCGAATCATTTCAGCACCTCGTAAAAGAGGTGCAGAAATGATTTGGGCACATCCCTACTTTCTGGCCATGTAGGAGAGTCTCCTGGGTGGGACCCCTTTGTTGGGTCTTTGTGAGCATCTCACTTCTGGCTTCTGGCTTCCTCTTCTGGTTAGCTAGTTAGCTCCAGGCTTAAGGGAATTTTTTCTACTTTGGGTTCCTTTTGCATCTGGATCTCTGGTCCAATTTCTGGCACATTACTTCTGATTAGCCTCTGCCTTTCATCAAAGTATACTGCATTGCATATTCTCACTGTTCCATTGGCCACAGCAAGGCTTCTGTATCCTTTTTTCCCTAGTGCATTTCCAGAAAGTATTCCTCCTTCACATCTGCTGTTCAGGTTATTTCTTTTCTCTTTGGTTATATATGTTTATGCTTTTGATCCAAACACTCTAATATGTCCTAAATTGGGATAGTTCCTATGCCGTAATCCCAAAGGTGTCACTTCTGTTCCTTTGGTTGGCAGTCTGTTCTGTAGGTAACTGGCAGCCATGACTGCTTCTCCCCAAAATTTGCATGCCAGTCCTGCATCCTGTAACATGCACCTTGTCATCTTGAATACAGAAAAATTCTTTCTTTCTGCTACACCATTCTGTTGTGAGATGTAAGGGACTGTCAGTTCATGTTGAATGCCTTGTTCCCTTAGCTAATTATCCATTTCCTTTGATGTGCACTCGCCCACATTATCACTTATTAGTCTTGGAGGTTTTCTGCAAAACATGTTGCTCACTATTACAACATACTCCTAAAATTTCTCTAGAACTTGACCTTTCTCTTTTTAGCATATAAGTAAATGTATATCTGGATTAGATGCCCCCCCCCCACCGTAACATCTCAAGAAACCAGATTCTTCAGCTAAAGAATGGGAAGGCCCATGGCAATGATTTCATCCCTCCCGATCTACTGAAATCTAACAATGAATCTGTTCATTGAATCGGTTCTGGCCTCTACATTCACATATATTGATCAGACAGCCCAAATTCCACATGGCTGGGTTCTCACTATCATAGTTCCCATTTTCAAAAAAGGAAGCAGAGAGGATCCGGTTAATTATAGGCCAATAAGCCTTCTTAATATAATCAGCAAATTATACACCAAACATCTCTGTATAAAACTATGCAATTGGTTAGTACAAGAAGGTTTTCTGGAGGAAGAACAAGCTGGCTTTAGATATGGTAGATCAGTTATGGATCATTGTCTAATTCTGCAGTATTTAACTGACAAATATGTTTGTTCTGACAAAGGATCTCTTTTTGCAGCCTTTGTTGACTTTATAGCCACCTTTGATTCTATGTCTAGAGACCTCTTATGATCAAAACTTTCAAATTCATCGATCGATAAGTGGCTGTTATTATTAATCTACAAACTACACAAGAATACCACTCTGCATGTCCGATTTAGTCCACAGGGCCAATTATCTAATTCAGTTCCAACTTCAAAAGGGGGTGAGGCAGGGTTGCATATTGGCACCTTTTCTATTTAACATCTATATTAATGCACTAATTGAACAGTTACAGAGTTTGGACATCCATGCCCCAAAACTAGCTGACAAAAAGTCACCAATACTTCTGTATGCTGATGACACTGTGATCTTTTTGCAGACCAGGATTGGTCTTAAGAGAGCCTTGGGGGGCTTGGCTCTCCATTGCCAGGAGGAGCATTTGGTTATCAATTACTCCAAAACTAAAATTGAGGCGATTCTCATGATTGCCCAAAAGCGGGCTAAGGGAGCCTAGCCCACTTTTGGGCAGTCGTGTGCTGCAACGGGAGCCACACAGCTCCCAGCAGCTAGCCATCCAAAATACCCCTCTCCCAAAATGAGGTTATTGGAGTGGTGTGCAGCGGCACATGAGTAGATCCCTGACTGTGAGGCTGAAAGCAGCCTCCTGGGCTTTGGGGTCTCTCCAGGATGCTCCGTGCACTCACATGGGGCATCCTGGAACTTCCGGGGGCCATGTGGTTCCCAATCCCCGCAGCTCCTGCTGGCTCCATGACAGAGCTGGCAGTCATGTGGGTGGCCAATCTGGCCACCCAGGGCTGCCTTCCGATAATCTGTGGGGAGAGCAGGCTAAGCCCGCTCTCCACGCAAACCCCCTTCCGGTGAGTCTCACTGATCGTGAGACTCTTCTAATTATCTTTTTTTAACAACAGAGTTAAAAATTTCACTTGGTCTGTAGATGGTCATCGGACTGAGCAAGTGAAACGTATTAAATATCTTGGAATGGTCTTTCAGTACAATGGTAGGAAATCTCCAACATGGCACAAAGACTGGTATCCGACATGGCACAAAAAAGTGCAGCAGCTATACTGCAGTTCCACCGTACTCAGGGCAGTGGCTATGTCCCTGCCACTATTAAGCTATATCTAGCCAAATCTATGACACAACTTTTATATGGTGCCCAATTAGGCCCCTATACCAATTTTGTCACTCTAGAAAGGATTCAGTCAGATTTCCTGAGAGCTCCTTTTTCTGCACCTAGGTGCACTGCTAATATGGTGATTCACCAGGAGGCTGGTTTATTAAAGGTAGAAACTAGGGCTCGGCTGTTAATCATTTGTTATTGGCTTAAACTCCATCTTCAACCAGTAGGACATTTACCCAAATTTTTATCGGTTATGCCTCAGCCACCTTGGTGTCTGAAGATAGTTAATCAACTCCTTCTCCTTGGAATAGCTCCAGATTCTTTACTCAAAATGGGCTTTGTGAAAGAGCAAAAAACATGGTCTGTCAGCGACTGGAGGATGTTGAGTTGCAGAATGATGTGGCTTGTCTGCCTGCATTCTATAGATCATTAAAGATAGGGTCAGGTTTTTCTCCTGCACCATATCTGACATCTATTACTTTTTCTAAATTCTGCTGGGCCTCCTCGAGAGCCTGTTTTAATGCTTTCCCCTCAGCTTTGCTTTCACCATCTACCCATGGAATCTCAGCTTTGTCCTTGCAGCTCTGTTGAAATGGAAACTATTGCTCATATTTTATTGCACTGTAGTTTCTATCAGGATTTTAGGCACTGTCTAATTCTGCCCTTATTGACTAGATTCCCTGGACATCCTGATGATTTTTTAGTTATTTTTTTACTTGTGGTTAATGATTCTTTTATTTCTTATACTGTGGTGAAATTTTGTTATATAGCCATTAGGGAGCTCCTAATGGATCTCCTAATGGGAGCTCAGACTGTTCATGAGACTGTTGTGACGACGATTTGGTACTGCTCTAATTGCTATTGCAATATTGTCTGTTTAATATTTGTTGTTTTGCTATTGCAACATTTGTAATTTCTTGCTTTATTTTTGGTCAACTATAAATAAATAAACTAAATTAAACTTAACTATCTGGAGTAGTCATAAATGAAAGTCAAGAAATATCTACTCTGAGCAGGTCCCCTGCTGAGCAAAGAGACAACTTTTTAAAGTGGTAATTCTCTTTAACAGGGGGAGAGCAATTGGTCCTATCCATCCCCAGCACAGCATCCCTCTAGTGGCTGTTGCTGGTGTCTAACATACATTTCTTTTTTTTTTTAAGTCTGTGAGCCCTTTGTGGACAGGAAGCTATTTTCTTGATTTATATCTATGTAAACCATTTTGGGAACTTTTGTTTAAAAGCGATGTGTAATATTTGTCATATTTGTATTTGAAGATGATTGAACTTGCTCCTGAAGATTCAACTTGCATTGCTCCACAGACATCACTATGAATCAACTCTAAGGGTTCAATCAGGGACCAAACTTCCCTTGGTTCAGTACCTGATCAAGCTGCTGAACCTGTCCAGTTTGAGGTCAACCAATTTGGTGTCGAACAGTTCCTGCACACCCCTATTCTGGATGATGAGTCATCCCTCTTGGCATTTCTTTCAGCAGGTCTACTGGGGCCAGGGCCTTTGTTCTGAGAACAATTCACTTGCAAATCGCCTGGCTTCCTACACAGCCAACACACATTTGGTTATTGTTCATGAATCAAATGAACAATAATTGATTCACTCACATGCAAGCAGATGAATTCATAGACTTTTCTGTTTTCGGCATCCCATGCTGCTTGTAGGGATGTGCATGGAACTGGAGAAGGGATACCTTTGAGGGTGGGGGAGGGTGCTCTTTCCCCTCCCACTGCATTTCCTCCACCGATGCTGCATACCTCCCTGCCGACCCGTTGCCTCATTGGACTGGAAGTGACTGGAAGTACCTGACGCATGTTGCACATGTACACGTGCACGTTGCACATATGAGTGAGCGCAGCATACACATGCCCAACACGCACATGCACGTCATGTACTTCCAGTCTGATGAGGGAACAGGGCGGCAGGGAGGTACGCTGCCACCCTGCTGGACCCTTTTTAATGTGTAGCATCAGTGGGGGAAATGTGGTGGGAAGGGTAAGAGCACCCTCCCCTGCCCTTAAATGTATCCCTCCCATCTTTGAATTGGCCTAACTGCTGGTCATCCAAACCTGTTCGGAGGCCCGTAAAAGGCCCTTCGATCAGGTTCATGCACATCCCTAGCTGCTTGTTCTCCAGCTGTTTCAGGTCTGTCTTCCTTGAGCTATGAGAAAGGTCTCCATCCTTAATGACCACGTTTCAACCAGCCTCGGGATCGCTGCCTGTGTCTGTGCTTAGACTCAATGGCAAGATGGTTCCCTGCCATTTCTCTGGAACTCATTTCCAATCAAGCAGGTTTTCCACTTACAGTGCTTGCTGTGACTTTTTGTCTGCTTTCTCTGGGTTCACTGGGGCCATAACCCTGTTAGAGTGCTTGTGGGGAGATATCTTTTTATCTGTCCCAGCTACAGTGGAAGTGCACAGGTAAGGAGAGCACTGCTACTTAAAATATGGAGACATAGAGTTAAAGTTAAAGTTTATTTAGGAAATCCATCAGAAGTAGATTAAGACCTATTGGCTAGATCCATACAGGATGAGGGGGAAGGGGAGAAGACAGAAGTCTCTCTCAGGTGAGTGAATGAAACCTGAGACTTGGTCTAACATGGGGAAATCAGAGTAGAGAAGCTTAGTCAGAGGGAGATTGCCCTTACTAGCTATATCTACCCCTAATGGCCCTAGTGGTCAATAGGGTTGCTGGTGCTAAGAGTAGTGGTGTGCAAACAGGTATGACCATTCAGGGTCGAACTGAACCACCCCTTGTTGACCCAGGCCATGCAGAGGCCTATTGCACAGGTGTGGCAGCCTCCAAAATGGCCGGTTAGGGTGGCAAGGAGGTTGGTAGGGGGAGCGGGAACCCCCCATGGACCCTCCCAGCCACCTAGAGGAAGTCCCCTGGAGGGAGTAAATGATTAAAAAAACTGGGAGGGGGAATTATGAAAAACCCCCGGACCAAACCAGGGAGGGGTTCGAGCGACATGCTGGAATGAACTGGTCTGGTTTGGACTCAGACTGAACCGGGCCAGCTGATTCCATGTATACCCCTAGTTAAGAGTCAATGCCATTGGGAGCTGCATCTCCAACAAAGGAGCCATCTTTTTCCCCCCTGTGTAAATCTCTTTGAAAAGCGGTATATAAATACTCGTAATACAGGTTGAATATCCCTAATTCAGACATCCGAAATCCGGAATGCTCCAAAATCCAGAAACCACCACGGTGTGTGTCCGCAGCACTGACTCGTTGCAGCTGAGCGCCTCGTAACAAAACAAAAAACAAAACACCTCAGCTCACTCACTCGCTTTGGCGCTAGAGACAAAGGCAAGCAGGGGAGTGCAAGCCCGGCAGCTGGAACAGCAGCCTCTGCCACCGCCAAAGTGTAAATCGAGGATGGGACGGGAAAGGAGCTGAGGGGGATGAGGGAGGGTGGGATAATAGGGGAAAGCCTCCTCCACTCCCTGCTCAGTTTGGCGCCTGCTCTGTTGGTGTCTGTTTTGGTGCTCCGTTGGTGCCTGCTCTGTTTTCTAAAGGTACAGTACAGTCTATTGTCAAATGTCAAAAAGGACTGCAGATACCCCTATGGGTAACAGTGATAAGAAAAAGAGAAAGCATTTATCTTTATCTATAGCACAGAAAGTAAAGCTGCTGTTTAGACTTGGATCCCATGCCCAAGATATCTCATTACAGTATGCAAATATTCCAAAATCTGGAAAAGTCCAAAATCCAGAAGACTTCTGGTGCCAAGCAGTTTGGATAAAGGATACCCAACCTGTAGTAGATCCATCCATCCTTACCTTTCTCAAGCATGAAAATTGTTTCATTGTCTGAAGCAACAATTGTATTATAAAGAAAATAAGAAGCATTGTTCAAAGGCTATGTCAGAAGCTCTTTGGGCAACTTCATTTCATGTTTGCTTATTTTAAAATAGTCATAGGCTTAGATCCTCCAATCTTTGGCCTTTTCAGGTATTTTTCTCTCTCTTGGTCATACTAGAGCACATCCAGCATTCTAAGACATTCTCTGTATGATACCTTGCATCCTGAAAACTCTCACGCCATAAAAATTGTGATAATTTCCCTTGTGTGGTCACTAATCCAATTTTGTGCCCCACACTAGTTCTCTTTCTCAGACAACCCGGAGTCTCAGTAGTACTGCCATCCCTATCTGAAGCCTTGTTTGAGTACAACCATCCTCTGCTCTTGATAAATGGAAAGATGATTACTTTGATATGTGAGGGGTTGCTTCCTAACTTCATTTCCTGCTTACCTTCTCCGCAAGTCTCCTACCTAATTACCTGTTTGTGCAGATTCCTTTTCCCAAACATTTATCCAAACTTAAGGATGTCAAAAACCTGTTTCCCTGGTAACAGTGTCAATTTTGCTGCACTGGCAACACCTTCTAATTACCTGACTGGCTTCAGTGCTATAGTTTTCTCCTTAACACTATAAATACAGAGTGGCCTAAAATTGCTTAAAATACTAGGCTGCTCAAAAAACATTGTGGCTGTGTCTAAAACCTTTCTCAAATATTTTAATTCCACTCAGTTCTCCTATGGACATACTAAAAAAAAAAAGTTTTCCCCAAAAATATTTATAAATAGATCAGTGCAGCAAGCATCATAATCATCAAGCAACTGCATTATGATTCAGTGGTTTTTTTCCAATATAGTTAGTGTTGGTATGTAAATTGCCAAACAAGGACTATTTCAAATGATGACGTATGCACCCATGTTCTTAGACTGGAAAAAATGAGAGAGCAGGAGAAGGTGAGGTCATGGAAGAAAGTGAGGTGATGGTGGGGTCTGAATTGTGATGTGAATAGGGAATGGGTCTGAGGCTGGGGACAATGTAGGCAGAGACGGGAAACAGCCTTCCGCACATGACCTCCGCCCCAAGTCCTGAAGCTGAAACTCACTCAAATTAAGTCTCTCCCACCTCAGCCTTAATAGTCTTGTAAGGTGTTTTGTTTTGTTTTTCCCTTTGATGGGCGGGGGAATAGCTTGGTAGTGTGATGCTCTGTGAACAGCTAGGAAGCTAAATTGAAAATGCTGTGTCCAACAGGAGTGGTAAAGAAGGTGTAATTTTAAAATGGGGTGAACACTTGAAGTGATAATGATGGGATGAATTACCTTAAAACTTAGAAAATAGCCTGGTTCCTTTTCAGCCCAATTCTGTGCCAAATTGGACCATGTTGTACCCTGATGACCTCATCAGGAATGTGACATGGTCCGATCCCTCCCCGCAACCTCTTCTTAGGTGATCCGCAAAACCTCCACCCCCCACCAACCTACTGCCCACCTTCTTCCAAACCCTCTTCCTTCTGATCACCTGCTTCTTTGAGAAAGAGGGTGATCTCCCTCCCTCCCTGCCCCACATACTCTGGCACTGCTTTGGTTGTGAGCCAGGCAAACATGAATGGATATAAATCAAACCAGGAATCTTGCAGCAAGTGTAATAAGTGGCATATTAATGGAACGTAATCATAAGCACCTGCAGAGCTTGCCACCATACATGTTTCACAGCTTCTTCACATTGAAGATATTCAGCATCTGTTTTGACTGAATATTTAAGGCATATAAACAAGTTTCAAAGCTTGGATTAATAAATATTGCTTTATGTGGCTATATAAACTGAGGATATAAATGGTATTGAGCTATACATTATATCATGTTACATGTTACCCAAGATTTGTTTTTCTCAAAGGGTGCAATGCCAGGGTTTGTATGAGTACAGTACAAAATATCCTCTCTGTTTCCTTCTTCAGTTCTGCTCACAAAGCTCTTTCTCATGTTATAGGAGCTGGTGAAGAGTGAGAAACCGCTGCTCTGCTGTAGAATGTGAAGGGAAAACTTGCACACTATGCCCATGAGAAGATGCTTGAGTGCTATATGTGGGGAAAACACACACATCTTCCTATGGGTAATGTACACAAGTTCCCCTTTACACATCACAGCTGGAATGGGCAAGATATTTGCACATCCTGATACAGTGGGGGTGGGGGGTGGGGAGAGAGACAGAGACAGACCACAGCCTTATAGTGGTAAGAAAATATCAGTGGATTCTATGGATATTGAGTGGCACTGGAAATGGTACTAGTAGTGCCATTACATATTTGTGTCCCACTACCTAGTGAATGCAGTACAGAATAGTTGCGGGGGGGAACCCCCATGTAACTCAATTAGAACTTTATTTATTGGGACTCTTAATTCATAGGGTACCAAGCAGTGGATGCTTTATTTGCCAACTAAATTTCAGCCAATATGTCAAGCTGATTAACTAAAACCCAAAACGGTATATGGATGAAGATTCAGGTACTCTTTTCATTTAAAATGGCAATTGAATTTCAAAATGCAGAAAGCTACATCCGTGGCTCTTGTTCCATGGGGAAGTGTTCAGTTATTACCTATAGGTTCCTAAAAGGGCATGACTCTGGCTCCTTTCTTCCATGGATCAACAAATTTAACAATTAACTAGCATGGTAATATTTCAATTGGTGGAGTACAAAGGTCATTCTACTGGAGGTTAAAGGTAAATTAAACTATAATTGTCTCTAATTAGTGCTCCCATAGGATTCTCTCAGGGAAAAATTTGGGCCTGTTTTTGAAACTGGAGAGAACCTCAGTAGGAAGAAGATTATGAAACGCATCGATAGACACCCTGAGTCGGAGGCAGAGCTATAAGAGAACCTGTGCCCTCCTGTCTCTTAGGCCACCTTGCTCCCCTTCCCTAGCCACTCCTAGGGCTGCTGCACTCTGCTGCCATTCTCCTTCTCCCTGTGTGCAGTGCCTGCCCCCAGCAGTGTGCTTCTGCAGCCTACCGCTGCTTCCTGCCCATCTGCTGGTAGGAGCATGCTGTTGCTGACAGAGGTTGCTGCCACCACTAGGAGAAGGAATGTTCCACTATCAGGCTAGAGAGTGTGCTGCTGCTATGGGGGTGGGGCTGCCTGTGAACCCAGGTCACCTATGTCCCTTCTACACCACTGCCCAGAGTTAGACAAACACCAATTTCATATGGTGCAAATACCAGTTTGTTGTCATACTTTGGAAACAGATTGGAATTTTAAGTGGACTGCTTGAGTCCAGCCTTTTGCCTGTTTCTAATATTGTCCCAGCATCTGGAACACAAACACTAAAGCAGTATCGAAATCTAAAGAGGCCATACTGCTGGCTAGATAATGCCTTCTCTACTGAAGACCATACTGAATGGAGTGAGAGATAGCCATAATGCATTTCCCCTTATGTCACCAACCAAAGTGAACAAAGTTGATAGAGCAGATTTATGGCTGATGTGCAAAAGTGCAGTTGAAGAATACATGTGTGTACACATGATAAAGTGGGCATGCATATGTTAAACTTTAAATGAAAGGGTGTCCAGAGGGCAGGCTTGGCTGCGGAAAAGATGTTGTTTGAGGCATTAGGTCATTCTGGAAACATATTTGCTGTATTCTACATAAAGGAACTATTTTATCTTGATTAACAGAAGTGCAAAATCTGGCTGTGCACAGTACGTGTTGGCTGGTGTCTGTGTAATCATAGATCACTCATTCATCCTTGGAGCAATTTGGCAACTTTAAAAAAAACAACAATTGTGCTTTAGAAAAAAAGATGGTGGCTAACGTTCCATGCAGAATAACGTGAGCTCTTCTGAACAACCTGTGCTGCTGCAGACACCTAAAACAATGCTTGTGGTGATGTACTACACGCAGGGATTCTCAACGTTGGGTCCCCAGATGTTATTGGACTTCAACTCCCAAACAAAGGCCACTGGGGCTGGGGATTATGGAAGCTGAAGTCCAAGAACATCTGGGGACCCAATGTTGAGAATCCCTTCACTAGAGTGCTCTTGTGCTAATGCTCAAAATTGTGTGATGATCACATTTCTATAATACACAATGGCTTCTTTCAGAACACCACAGGCATTGTTTTAGTCACCTTCAGCAGTGTAGATGGTTCAGAACCACCAATGTGCAGAATGTCAGCTGATAGGCTTAACTGAATAAGCATACATGTAACCCTAAAACAAACCCCAACAACAACATACAGTTTGTGGTCAGGCTGCCTGAAGCAAGGCAGAAGGGACAAGTTGAGGACTGAATCATATACACTTCTGTCAATTAGTGGGAGGAAACCTGGCTCACTTTGTGGGAGAAAATCTACTGTGAAATCTTTCATGTTTATACACAGTCTTCATTTGCTTTTTAGCTTTTATGTACCATACACTTCCCCTTCTTCATGCAAGAGCAATGCATCCGGATAAAAATCCCCATGTTTTCATAAGACAGACAGCCAAGCAGGGGTGTAGCTATAACTGAGCAGATGCATTCAAAGAACCTGGGCCCCCAAGATCTTCAGGGCAGTTTTCTGAATGCTGGGAAGTAAGAAGTGGGGTCCCTCAGGGATTTGTACTGGGACCTGTGCTTTTCAGTTTATTCATACATGATCTAGGGGTAAGCAGCAAGGTGGCCAAACTTGCAGATGACACCAAACTATTTAGGGTAGTGAAATCAGAAGAGATTGCGAGGAGGTCCAAAAGGATCTCTCCAAACTAGAGGAGTGGGCAATGAAATGGCAAATGTAGTTCAATGTTAGCAAGTGTAAAGTGATGCATATTGGGGCAAAAAACATAACAAAACCCAATTGCACTTATAAACTGATGGGATCTGAAATGTCATTGACTGACCAGGAGAGGCATCTTGGTTGTGGCAGACAGTTCATTGAAAGTGTCGACTCACTGTGTGGCAGTTGTGAAAAATACAAATCCTATGCCTTTGCATTAAAACAGGGATTGAAAATAAAACTGCTAACATTATAATGCCCTTATTCAAATCTATGGTGTGGCCACATTGGGAATACTGTGTGCAGTTCTCATCACCATATCTTAAGAAGGACATTGCAAATCTGGGAAAGGTGCAGAAGAAGACAACCAAGATGATCAGGGGCCTAGAGCAACTTCGTTGTGAGGTAAGGCTACAACAGCTTTTTAGTTCAGAAAAAAGATGACTGAGGGGATGGTTGTGCGTTTTTTTTTCCTGTTTTTTTTTTGGCCCAAATCTGACACCCTCATTTTGTTCTTTGTTCAAAACCAGCCAATCTGAAACACCCCAATTTTGTTCTTTGTTTGAAATTCCAAAATCCAAATCTGAAATGTTGTGGGTTTTTAAAAATGGCCCTGGGGCAAAACTAGTGGGGGGAGGTGGTAGTGCCCAATGGGTGGAAGCTACCACCCAAATTTCAGAGGAATTGGGCAAAGGGCTGATTTTTGGTGCATTTTTGAAGTTTAAGATTTTTCCCATTGGGAATAATGGAGGTTTCAGCAAAAGTATAACTTCACATCAGAGGGAAAGGGGTGGCACAAAGCAGAGTAGAGTGGGTGGTAGTGCCCAGTGGGGGCAAGGAAGCTGCAAGAATTATTTCAAAGGAATTGGGCAGAGGGCTAATTTTTAAAGATTTAATGGAGTTTAAGCATCTTTAAGGTTCTTCCCCATAGGGAATGATGGAAGTATCGGCAGCCCTATAACTGCAATTGGGGGGGCACCGGGGTGTAGAGCACTTGGTGTAGAGCACTTGCACATGTAGAGTGGTGTAGAACACGTGTAGAGTGTAGAGCATGTGTAGAGTACGTGTAGAGTGGTGTGGATCACATAGGGTGCCAACCACCCCCATGGGTTGCTAACCCATGGGGTACTGGGTTCTGTTGTTTCTGAGATGTTTTGAGTGTAAATTCTCCGGTAGCATATGAGAGTGGATTCATGGTTTGTCATTGAAAATCTCATATGCTTCCAGAGAAGATACACTCAGAACACCTCAGAAACAACAGAACCCAGCACCTCTTCGGTTAGCAAACCATGGGAGTGGTTGGCACCCTGTTTGCACTATACCACCACTTGCTCTGGGCCACCCTGGTGCCCCCCCAAGTGGAGTTATGGGGCTGCTGAAACCTCTATTATTCCCTATGGTAAAAAACCCAAAAACTTAAAGACATGTAAACTTCAACAAATCAGCCCTTTGCCCAGTTCCTTTGGAATCTGGGTTGTGGCAGCCTGGCAGGCACTCATTGGGGCGCTACCACCCAACCCACTATTCTGCCCCTGAATTTATTTATTTATTATTTATTGTTGAATTTATATACCGCCTTTCATTAAAAACAATCTCAAGGTAGTTTACAAAAGTTAAAAAACATACAATAAAATGACAATAAGAATATTAAGCTAAAAATATAAAAAAAAAAACCAAATTTAAAACCTATAAAATACAAGCATAAAAACTAAGCACAGTGAATCCATTCCCAAGCTGGCATGCAGTAGCCATAGCAGGCTGGCAGGCTGGGTTCAGGCAGGCTCATGCTTTAGGTCACCGATTGGAAGGCTGGAAGGGCGGGAAATTCAAAGAGATGTCAAACACAAAATGGAGACTGACTCAGAGATCACCACAAAATAGAGGTCCGAAACAACAAAACGTTTTGTAGCCAAAACAGGGACATTTTGTTTTGTATACAAAACTTTCGGATCTGGAAAATGGGTGTTTTGTTTTGTCTACAAAACACCCGAAACAGGCTGTTTTGGGTACAAAACATTTTGTATCCATTTTGTGTCGCACATCCCTATTATAGAGGTCTATAATATAATGCATGGGGTGGACAGAGATAAGTTTTTCTCCCCTCTCATATTTGAACCAGGGGTCATTCAATGAAACTGATTGCCAAAATATTTAGGACCAACAGAAGGAAGTCCTAATTCACACAACATTTAATCAACTTGTGGAATTCTCTGCCACAGGTTGTGATGACTGCCAGCAGCCTGGATGGTTTTAAGAGGGGTTTAGATAAGTTAATGGAGGACAGGTGTATCAATGGCTACTAGTCTGAGGGCTATAGGCCACCTCCAGCCTCAGAGGCTAGATGTCTCTAAATTCCAGTTTCAGCAGTAGGAGAAAGGGCATGATCCCCTGTGGGCCTCCCAGAGGTATCTGGTGGGCCACTGTGTGAAACAGGATGCTGGACTAGATAGGACTTGAGTATGACCCAGCAAGGCTGTTGTTATGAAATTGAGTTTTAGTTAAAAGAACATACATTTATCCACTTGCTATGCATACAGATATGTAAGCCAAGATTGTTACTGGAGAACAGGTTGGAGGATAGTTGTATGAATGTAACAAAATCTTTCTTGTTCATACGTATCTTTAAGAAGTAAACTAAAGGTACAGTTAAAAGCAAACAAATCTACATCCAATAACAGAGGAGGAAAGAATCTGACTGTTTATAGAAAGACCATGGATTTTGTGTTTGTGTCATATGCTTTTTAAAAAACAATTGGTAACTCTTCATAGCACCTCAGTTTCCAGCAATGACCTTGAAGAGAAGAGCTGCAGGATGATGGTTAATAGTAAATCCTCCTATATGGATCAAGAGTACAGGTATGGGATCCGGATCCCTGCTCTGCTGCTCCCTGAAGAGACGATCATGTGCCATACTGAGCAGCAGAATGAACTGGGGAGGCTGCTTGTGTGTGGAGAGGTAGGCAGGAGCTGGCCTCCCGGCCCACCACTGATTACGGTCATGTGCATGACCTTATTATTAGTTTGCAAATACAGTCTGAATGCATTGTATCCTATATCTTCTTCTTTATCCTATATCTTCTTCTTTATGCTAGTGTACATCTTCCAGATATCAGGTTTAAAAATAATTATCTCTGTTTCTAGAACTTTTATTTATTCAGGCATTGAGTATCTTCATCATCACGCTTAATCTTCCAAAATATTTCTGTCTTTTGATTTCATAGAAGGAAAATACAGATGAATTGCACAATTTAATAGCAACAAGCAACCTCTGGGTAAAGTGGCCATGCTAAAGGAAGGTCCTCCAGGGATCGGTTCTGGGACCAGTGCTCTTTAAATTGTTCATAAATGATTTAGAAGTTGGGCTAAGCAGCAAATTGGCCAGATTGGCAGATGATACTAAACTATTGAGGGTAGTGAAATCCAAAACAGATTGTGAGGAACTGCAAGAAGATCTCTCCAAACTGGGAGATTGAGCAACAAAATGGCAAATGCAGTTCAGTGTTGGCAAGTGTAAAGTGATGCATATTGGGACGAAAAACCCCAACTTCAAGTATACGTTGATGGGATCTGAGCTGTTGGTAACTGACCAGGAGAGGGATCTTGGGGTCATGGTGGACTGCTTGTTGAAAGTGTGGACTCAATGTGCGGCAGCTGTGGAAAAGGCCAATTCCATGCTAGGGATATTAGAAAGGGGACTGAAAATAAAACTGCTAATATTTTAATACCCTTATACAAAACTATGATGCGGCCACACCTGGAGTACTGTGTACAGTTCTGGTCACCACATCTTTAAAAAGACATTGTAGAACTGGAAAAGGTGCAGAAGAGGGCAACCAAGAAGATCAGGGGCCTAGAGCACCTTCCTTATTAGGCAAGGCTTTTACACCTGTGGCATTTTAGTTTAGAAAAAAAGACAACTGCAGGGAGACATGATAAGAGGTCTATAAAATCATGCATGGTGTGGAGAAAGTGGATAGTGAGAAATTTTCCTCCCTCTCACACAACACTAGAACCAGGG
This sequence comes from Hemicordylus capensis, assembly GCF_027244095.1. Taxonomy (NCBI): domain Eukaryota; kingdom Metazoa; phylum Chordata; class Lepidosauria; order Squamata; family Cordylidae; genus Hemicordylus; species Hemicordylus capensis. The sequence goes on along the minus strand of NC_069658.1, from coordinate 375,004,809 downwards.
GTCATTCCATGAAATTGATTGCCAAGAAATTTAGGACTAACAAATGGAAGTACTTTTTCACACAACACATAATCAGCAGGTAGAATTCTCTGACACAGGATGTGGTGACAGCCAACAACCTGCATGGCTTTGAGAGGGGTTTGGATAACTTCATGGAGGAGAAGTCTATCAATGGCTACTAGTCTAAGTACTATAGGGCATCTCCAGCCTCAGAGGCAGGATGCCTAGGAATACTAGTTGCAGGGGAGTAACAGCAGGAGAGAGGGCATGCCCTCATCTCCTGCCTGTAGGCTTCTAGTGACATCTTGTATGCCATGTGTGAAACAAGATGCTGGACTAGATGGGCCTTGGGCCTTGGGCCTGATCCAGAAGGGCTCTTCTTATGTTCTAAGAAAAATCCTCCACCAAACATATATACAAGTATAATCAGAAAACACAACTGAAAATAAAGGGGTTGGTTCAGACATTTTGAACTCCTCCACATAGTTAGACCATGGATACCATCATGTCAAAGAAGTAACATCCAACCTTAGGTATCCACAAATGTACTGTAGGTGACAATTCAAGTGTCTTTGATGACAATTTTTCAACTGTTTGTCAAGCAAATAACAGCCTGAAAGCACTTTTACTGATTCAAATCAGATGTTATTTTTTCCTCATTTATCCAGAGGCGTAACGATAGGGGGGGCAGGGGGGCACGTGCCCCGGGCGCCGTCGTTGCGGGTCACGTGGGGGGGCGCCACCATGACCCCCGCCGATTCAAAAAATAATAATACAAATTTCTGCAGCTCAGCCGCAGCAGCAGTCAAGGGAGCGCGTCGGCGCCCCCTCCCCCACGAGCGGTCCCCCCCCATTGCTTAAATTTTGCTGGCCTGGCTGCTGGCTTGGCGGCGGGCACCTTTCATGCTCACTGCTGCGCATGCGTGCGGTGCGTCTCCGACGTCCTCCCAGCTCAGTTGCCTGCACCACGTGGAGTGGAGGAGAGGAGAACGTTGTTGCTGGGGCTGGCTGGTGGGGCTGCAGCAGTCCTCTTCTTTGGTTCCCATCCCTAAGGCGTGGGTCGTTTCGAGTTGGAGAGCGCAGTGCCTGACTTGGAGGAGGCAGAAGCCGTGAGTGTCCGTGGGAGAGAAGGGGTGGAGTGGACCGGGTGCTCGTTGTCGTTGGTGATGCTCCGGGTGGGGTCTTCCTTCCTTCCTGCCCGAAAAGCCCCCCAGCCTGGCTGCTCCTCCTGCGGGACTCGGCAGCACAGCAAAGGCTCTTTGGGGCAGAGAGGGGCCTGCGGCTTCCTTCCTGCCGAAAGAAGAAGCCACCGTGGGAGCGGCTTTGAACTGCTCAGGACTCGCTTGACCAGAAATGGTGCGGCTTGCCGTGTCAGTTATTGCCCGGCCAGCTCCAGGGCTGGGTCGGTGTGTGCGCGGTGCAGCTCCCAGCCTCTGAATGAGCGGCTTTTCCAGCTGAGAGCTCCCGGGCGCGGGGCCAACTTGCACTCTCTTGCTGGCGGCAGCCTTGGCGGCGCTTCTCCTCCTGCTGTTGCTCCCAGGTCTGGAGCAGAGAGGGAAGGTGCGAGCGAGCGCAGGGACGCGCGCTCTCGGAGGCCTCACAGTCCTCCACACGGGACTGTGTGTCAGACCAGGAAACCGGGAGCCAGATCCTGGTGACTCATCTGGTCAGGGCGCAGGCAGCAGTTTGGAAATTCCCCGACAGTCTCCGTTGCCTCAGCACTACTGGCGCTCCTAAAATGGAGGACCCGGTTTCGGCGGGAAAAGCGCGATGCGGTTTGTCAGGCGTTTGAGCCCTTACCGCCTTAAGCTGTAACTGCTCACTCAAAGGAGCGGAGCTAGCGCCGACAGCATGCTTCTTCTTTTTCTTGGGCTTATCACCTTTCACCTTCAAGTGCTTTGCCTTTTTCTGCGCCTTTTTACACTCCTGAGGAGAAGCTGAGGGAACCGGGTGTTCCGAAGATTCCTCCTTCCTCAGCCCCACAGCCGCCGCGCTTCCCGAAGCGGCCATTACTGCCCTCTCCGATATTGCCGCCATTACCCCTTTCTGGGGAGCAACCAGGGCCGAAGCTCCCATTGTTGCCGAGCACGATGGGGCCGTAGCTCCCGTGACCAAAGCCTTCCCACATCGTGGGTCAAGAGATGGGGCATCCGAAAAAGGACCCTCCAAGAGGGATCCTTTCAATATATCTCCTGTTTGCAAGAGCTCCATAGCTGCTCTAGTAACTCTCTCTGCGTTAGTTAGGCAAGGGAACGGAGTACAAAAGGAATCACAAGGGAATCAACAAGACAACAACCAGGCAAGGAGCAGACAAAAGGAGGCTATTAAGGTGTAAAGGCGACAATTTAGAGGCAATAAAAGCAACCAAGGCAATTCAGGCAATAAAATAAACCAAGCCAATCCACATGAATTAGCGAAACAAAGGTGGGATTAAAAATGGAAAGTAACCACCAAAAGCCCGAGATCACGCAACTCCTTTCCCCCCCTCGCACACAGAGATTAAGAATAAAGCTGAAAGTGTAGAATTCAAAATATAAAGGGAGAATAAGGTTAGATCTCACAAGACACAACTGTTCACAGAGCTAAAATGTACATAGTGACTAACCATTAGCTGTACTGCCCAAGTTAGGCTGAAACAAAAACCAAGCAAAACCAAACCACCAACTTCTACCCTTGATCAAAGTAGTACAACAACAAAAAAGCAGACCAGATTCTGTAGATGTTAGTACAGGACTACCTTTGAGATTGTTTGTTAGACCTGTGCTAAAAGCTTATGAAAATTAACACACAGCATAATTGGTTAGCCTTAAAGTGTCACAGGACTCGGTTTCCTCTCGGTTTTCTTTGGAAGAATACAGGAGGGGTTTACCATTGCCTCCTCTTGCACAGTATGAGAGGATGCCTTTCAGCATCTTCCTATATCGCTGCTGCCTGATATAGTAGCAGCAGGGACTTGAACCAGCAACCTTCTGCTTGTTAGTCAAGCATTTCCCTGCTTCACCACTTAAGGTGCTTACAGTGTGCTGTAGTGTTAGAGTATTGGTCTAGTCTCCTTTTGTGCTTTTTATAGATTTCATACAATCAGCAAATCCATGTGTCTTTGTGACATTTTCTATTGTGGAAACCTACTCAGTGCATTCTTGTAGTATGCTTGCTGCCATTCTCAGGCTAGTCCCTTAGTCTCACAATAATATATGGAATAAGATGGTACTTTATTATTTCTTTTAGTGTCATCATTCTAGTTTTAAAATAAGTAGTAATTAGACTACTAGTGTGCATCATCATTGCATCACAATTCTGTTGTTTGAGATACAGGCCAACTCCACAGGGTTGTTGCTTGTGAGAAAAAACCTAAGTATAATGTAGTATGTTGGGGGCGCGGTGGGGGGGGGGCGCCATTTCAGTGCTTGCCCCGGGCGCCGTTTTCCCTAGTTACGCCTCTGCATTTATCCATGGGATTGTTCTACACGGAGAGTTTCTCTAATAGCCCACTGTCATGATACATCCAATTTAAATGGGTGCATTGCTTTATTGACAGTGTCAATTCAAACAATGGAACCACTGAATCATTCCAAGATGAATTCTTCACTTGAATCCCAGCCCAATGCAATAGTCCACATCCACATCACCACTCACTATTCTAGAGCCCACACACATTGGATTAATTTAAATTCATAACATTTCCACACAGAAAAGTTAGAGGATCAGTTGCTGTTTCTGATTTGATCTGAACCAGATATCTGCCTTTCCAGTGGTTATTGAAGTCTGGCAATTGCCTAACTCCCTATGAATCACTACTTTGATCGTTTTTAAGGGGTTTCATTTGTTTGTTACCCACACTGGATAGTTACTCTGAATATTTGACACCAATATTAACAATTGGAGGCAGAGATAAGCACATGATGAGTGATGTTTTAAGACTGATGCTGATAGTGAGTTTACTGCCTTAGACAATGGCAGAAAAAAAATTCGGTTTCATTTTTGGTTGTTTATTTCTTACTGAATGCATATATATCGTTAGGAGACTGATGGCTCTGGCCAAAAAATACAAACCCTTGGAGAACACAAGGTTTTTAGATTTATGTCTTTTTAAATACAGAACATGCCAATTGAATCAAATGAATCTAGTAGAGACTCCCCTTGGCTGTGAAGATAAAATTAGTAGATGGCACATTTTTAGGTAATGATCCATACAGAGTTTCCAGCCAAGATAATCTTTGTCTTTCTGTACTGCCTTATAACACAGTATTTCTGAAAATGACCGAGTGGAAATTGGAACTGTTTTCTGCCAAACGTCTAGCATTGAGAAGAACTGAATGAGTATGCTGCAGTCTTCCTGAATCAATAAACTTGTATTGGTCTGTTTTTAAAGAAAGATTACTATGTCTATGGCAATTGTTCTAACAATAGTGTTTGCTTATTCACAAAGTGTATGAAATAGTTGTCAATTGCAATTTTGTGTCCTTTTACATTTTCCATAATACTGAACTGCCTCCCCCCACCACAATTTTTTTAAATGTATTCTCCCAAACTGGATATTCAGAAGTTGAGTCTACTCTTCTATTGGTGCACATCACTGAAATTTGGGGTGTGATCATTGGAGCACTTTTAAGTTTCTTTAATTTCAATGAGAGTGTTAAGCGTGTGTTTAAGGCTGCAATGTCAAGATGCTAGGAATCAATCTGCAATGCAGTGCTCATTTACCTGATGATGAACCCTGTTGAACATTCTAAGACTTACCACTGTGTAAATATGCATGGGATCATGCTGTAAATTGTATTGAATCCAGCTGGACTTACATATATGCTGATGGGATCTGAGCTGTTGGTAACTGATCGGCTACCCAAGTTTTCCTCCTACCTTGCTTCCACACAACTGGAAGCACACACAGCCCCCAAACCTGGGTAGGACACCATTTTTGATTATGTGAGTGTATGCACACACAAATTGGTTTACAGGCCTATTAATACCATAATTCACTGTGACTTTAGTTTTTTTCTGGCACCATGAGGTCAAATTCTCTATGCTGTCCAATGGGAGAATTTTCCTGCATTTTCTGGAAACTTAATGCATTTTTCCAGGAGTCTGGATATTTTTGATAGTCTGGGTGTGCTCAGATCCCACCTGAAAAACAACACAGCATGTTTCTATCTTTTACGGTTTGGTCTGAGAGTTTCATGTCAGTCAGTGAGGTTCAAGTAGCTTTTAGATTATAGAATATCTATCTATAGATAGATATGTCACTGAAAATAGCATGAGAATCTGGAGTTAGTGCTGGATCATGCCCAAGAATAACTTCATAATGAGGGAAAGCTTGGAATAATTTTCAGTTCCATGTTTTTCCTGGCCTGTAAAAGGGATTCCTGATGTCCAGCTATCTATTTATTATTTCCTCTTAGAGCAGAAAGGTTTTGACTTGGAGCTTTCTGTACTTCACATTTCTCTTTTCTGACACTAGCATTTTGTTGATTTTCCCTCTCCCACATTTTACAGTGTATGACATTTCCAGCTGAAACACAAACTCAACTCAACAAATAGCTTTGGACATGGCTGGGCACAAAACATATTGGTAACACCAACAAAGAGGGAAAACCCTAATGGGAAAAGACTGCCAATGACTTTCCTAAAAATTTACTTGGTATGGACAAAATGAACAGCAGAAACAACATAGCAGAGTGATGTGTCCTGGTGAGACTTCCCGGGGCACAGAGAAGCAAGATGTGTGTGCTTGCTCATCTGAATAGTGTTGCTTGCAGAATGGAATCCCCCGCGCGCGCCCCGCATGCTAATTATGTATTAACTATATCCATCATTTTGGTGCAATTCAAAACCCAGTTAAATCAACATCAGAATGTAAGCAGCTTTCATCATGCTGACTTGCTCCAAACAATAATCTTATTTATTCCTTTACTAATTCTAAAACACAATCAGTGAAGTATACATGGCACTTTGCAGCATGAACACGGAAGACAGATTCTTGCCCTAAGGAAAATATACCATCTAAAGTTTTGACCATGGAAAAAGATGGGAAGAGGGGCGAGGCAACAACAGAAAGAGGGGGATATGAGCAAATGACAGTACAGTGTACTTGGACTTCGTTATGGTTAGGATGAACTTAAGCTTTACCATTCCACATACAAATTGAGTGGCTGGTTTTCCATTTGTAATGTTTGCCGCTGCTAAGCATTCATCCATCACTGTTGGTGTTCCAGTAGTTGCAGCAGAACCCCTGCAGCTCTGGAGGGTAGAGAGGCATTTGTCCTAAATGTCACACCTGGTTCCATGGAATGCACATCCCTGCGCTAGGTGAGTAATGAAGTGACATGACAACACAATGATTTATGCTGATAGGACTAGGCTTCTGCCTTGGGGTCTCAAATGTGTGTACTCCCATCACACATATATCATATTAACTAAAAATAATGACTCCCAATTTTGTTTCAAAATTAATGGAGATCTTGAGTAAACAGATTCTGGGGATTTCCTGAGGTTTCATTTGGGAACCTCTCTAGTTAATTTGCATCTAAAATGAGAATTATTTTATGATTAACATGAGTTTCTACAGTGAGCTTGAATTAAATCCTCCAGTACATATGCAAGCCAATAGGAACACTAAAATGACCTTCTCCATCTAAAGGCAGCACACAAGACCTGACCATTGCTGTTGCCCAGCATGAGCACTATTCCTGAAGAGACCTCACTGTATAGCTACTGAGGTGAATGTATAAATATTGTGCCTTTGAGTTTAGAGCTGTTCCTCAAATTGGCCTAAATCTACAGCTAATACTTGATAAATCCAGTAGGGCTGAGTACTGTACAGAGAAAGTGATTAGAGAAGGCCTATGATAGGTTCTGGCTGCATAGTGCTTATCTGCTGTCTCTGAAGTGTGCAGAATGGCTACTGAAGTCAACACCTAGCAGCTTTGCTTCAAGCAGTAGATGAATACATAAACATAGGACCAGGGGCGTATCTAGGGTGGGGCAGGCAGGGCACATGCCCCGGGCGCCACTTGAAGGAGGGCACCATTTTCTAAAATTAAAAAATTTAAAAAATGCCCACCGAAAACAAAATGGCCACTGAACATGCTCAAATGGCCTCTGTGAGGCCCTAGGCCAGGCCAGGCCTTGCAGAGGCCATTTGAGCATGCGCGGCAGCCATTTTGTTTTTAGCGGCCATTTAAAAAAATATTATTTTAAAAAATGGCCAGGACGCATGCTCAAATGGTCCCTGTGAAGCCCTAGAGGCCAGCGCGGAGAGGGGGAACCTTTGCAGACCCCCCCACAGCCTTTAGGAAGCCCCCTGAAGGGGCTACAAGTAAAAAAATTAAAAAATATATATGTCACTGTACACATATTTAGTTTGGAACTATGTACAGAGAATCAGGGCTTGTGAATACTGAGCTGAAGCTTATGAGCTAGGATTGTATTCATTTGCTTCTTGTGATAAGTGAGTTAAATGTGATGCCTTAATAATATGGCTATTTAATGGAGAGTTTGTCTTTGAATCTGTGTGAAATCCTTAGTGTTAAGGCCATTGGGAGGTTCTTGCTCTCTTTCTCTCATTTTAACTGTCTTTCTGAAATACTAGAATATATTCCAAGCAGTGACACAGTTTACTCTTCATATCCTTTAATTATTTTCAGAGTATCTGGGAAAAGTCAAATTCTCCATTTATTTTTAAAACTTACGTAATAGTGATGCTAAAATGCATAGTAGAGAATTAGACAGGCACTTCTGCTTAGTTTTCCAAGTACAGCTCCACATAGTATTTGGGTATTTCATGAGCCTCAGCATACTGAAATTTGTAGTTTTCCAGCATTTTTTGGTCTGGCTACGTCCACTGCTAAATAGTTTATGAAAGATTAAAAAATGAACGAGCTTGACTTGTATTTTTCAGCTGATATTATGGTAAAGTTATCTGAAAGCTGGGTGTCAGATGTTTGGACAGGGGGTGCAATTTCAGTGCTTGCCCTAGGCGCTATTTTCCCTAGATACGCCTCTGCATAGGACCCACCAACTGCCTGAGAGATCACTCTAAACCCCTAGCAACCTAGCAATCCATGCTCTTCCACAATGCACTTCATAGCCTTTCTTTCTATCATGTCTGTGTGGCCATGAGGTACATGATCAAGCTGACAGAATAACAAGGAAGGAATAAATGTCACTCATGTGTAATGCCAAATGGGCCTTTGTGTTTATGCATTACGATAACTGACAACATGAGCTGAATGTTAAAGCAAGCACAAGCATGGATTTTTGTGTCGTAAGCATTGGTCTCCGACACAGCGATCTTGCAGAAAGCATCACTTGTCATGTGGGAACACTGTTTTATCTCCTACACTACAAGCTGTCCCAATTATGTTGTCTGACTCTAGCAAAGATAATGAGATAGCCTGAAACCTCTGGTCATCATTCTTTGTGGAGATAACTGTTCAAGCATTTCTTCATCCCCATTATATAGTGTTTAAGGGTGAACATGTCAATATATATCCACATATATAGAATGTCAACAATTGGCAGAGATGGAAATCCAATTGGGTTTTTATTGGATGCATGACTAACCATGGTCCTTTTGATTTATTAGGTGAACATCAGAATAGTGCTTCTCCACTCTACCAACCTCCCCACCTCAGTCCTTGTTCTAACCATTTGGTAATCTAAACACTTTTTAATGTACTATTTAGATCACATGCAAAGGGATGGTTTGGATGAACCACCACATGAGATTAGGAGAAGAGGAACAGCACACTGGAAGTGGGATGTATTTATTCATGTGCCTAATCCTGGTGAGTAGGGCACTTTTTAATGTACTATTTAGATCACATGCAAAGGGATGGTTTGGATGAACCACCACATGAGATTAGGAGAAGAGGAACAGCACACTGGAAGTGGGATGTATTTATTCATGTGCCTAATCCTGGTGAGTAGGGCACTCCTGGTACAGTGCATTATTTGAGGGATGCAAGAGGACTTCCTCTTCCAGCTCCATGCTCTGCTGCTCCCTGCAGAGATGCTCATGTGCCACATTGAGCAGCAGAATGAACTGGGGAGGCTGCTTGTGTGTGGAGAGGTAGGCAGGAGCTGGCCTCCCCACCCATTACTGATCACAGTCGTGTGCATGACATTATTATCAGTTTGCAAATGCAGTCTGAATGCATTGTATCCTATATCTTCTTCTTCATGCTAGTGTACATCTTCCGGATATCAGGTTTAAAAATAATTATCTCAGTTTCTGGAACTTTTATTTATTCAGGCATTGAGTATCTTCATCATCACACTTAATCTTCCAAAATATTTCTATCTTTTGATTTCATAGAAGGAAAATACAGATGAATTGCACAATTTAATAGCAACAAGCAATGTCTGGGTAAAGTGGCCATGCTAAAGGAAGGTCTCCCAGAGATCGGTACTGGGACCAGTGCTCTTTAACATGTTCATAAATGATCTAGAAGTTGGGGTAAGCAGCATATTGGCCAAATTGGCAGATGACACTGAACTATTGAGGGTAGTGAAATCCAAAACAGATTGTGAGGAGTTACAGAAAGATCTCTCCATCTTTGGTCACCATATCTTAAGAAGGACATGCAGAACTAGAAAAGGTGCAGAAGAGGGCAACCATGATCAGGGGTTTGGAGCACATTCCTTAAGAGGCTAGGCTACAGCATCAGGGCTCTTTAACCTTGGAAAAGAGGCAACCAAGTAGATAGATGATAGAGGTTTATAAAATTATGCATGGAGTAGAGAGGGTGGACAGAGAGAAATTTTTCTCCCTCTCTCACAACACTAGAATCTGGAGTCATCCCATGAAACTGAAGTTAGGGGAATTTAGGACCAACAAGGGAAAGAGAAAGTCCTTTTTCACACAGTGCATAATTAATCTATGGAATTCTTTGCCATGGGATGTGGTGATGGCCACCAGCTTGGTTGGCTTTAAAGGGGGCGTAGACAGATTCATGGTGGACAGGTCTATCAGTGGCTACTAGTCTGATGGCTGTGGGCCACCTGTGGGCTCAGAGGCACAATGCCTCTCAATACCAGTTGCAGTGGAGCAACAGCAGGAGAGAGGGCATGCACATACCTCTTGCCTGTGGGCATCCCAGATGCATCTAGTGCGCCACTGTGTGAAACGGGATGCTAGACTAGATGTGCCTTGGGCCTGATCCAACAGAGCTGCTCTTATGTTCTTAAATACTGTAGCTGCACATCATCTGTACATATCTCTGGATCACTTTTAATTTTTAATGTTTGTGGAAACATTAAAAAAAAAACAAATTAAAAACAGCATATAAAACTCAGTTCAGGAATAAACAAACAATACCTCAGCATCATTACTTCACTTATTACATTTAGAATACTTGTAAATTAAATTATAAAATAAAAATCATTTTCCATTCAAGTATGCAGTATTCTGTGATTCTTTCTTCTGCCGTTATTTAACCCATGAACCCTTCTTTTGAGGAGAAGGAGGACAGTCAGGATCAAGGCTGCTTAACTCTTTCCCCTTTGGTTCTTTTTGCAGCTCAAAATTGCCTCCCCATACAGGTTTTGTGCCCACAGAAGGAAATATATGGGAAATGAGTGAAAAGCAGCTGATGGGAGTCATTTTGAGGAGAGAAGGGTTGAGCAGCCTCTGCTTGCCCACTGAGGCTTTCAGCCTGCCTTTATAAAACTGAAGAGAAAAGAATTAGGAAACTGTGCTTAATGTTCCAAAGCTTTGGAATGCACTCCCTACTGAAATAAGAGCCTCCCCTTCTCTGACAACTTTTAAAAAGTCTTTAAAGACTCATCTATTTACTCAGGCTTTTCATTAAATGTTATTTTAACAGTTTTAACATCATTTTAAAATGTTGTTTTAAAATTTAAATTGTTGTAATGTAACTCTCTCAATTATTGTTTTAACTAATGTTTTAAGTTTTTCTGTTTGTTTGCTTTGTGGTAAACCACCCAGAGATGTGAGTTGTGGGCAGTATGAAACTATGTCAAATAAATAGATAAATAGGTAAGTAAGTAAGTAAGTAAGTAAGTAAGTAAATAAAGTGTAGTTTGAACTTTGGTTGCTGCTTGAAACAGCTCTTCTCATGCTCCTGGCTAGTCTGAGGGGAAGGCGAGTTTAACTTACCTTCCCCCCAGATGCAATGAATAGGAATTTCTTCCCCCCTTGTGGACTCTGAGGTCACACAGAGTTCATTAGGTCTTACACTCTTCTATATTTTTGCATTGAGACCAGCTAAAATCTTTTTAAAATTATAAAACAAAAATCATGAGCCCCACCAGCAGAGGTGCTCTTACACCTAGACTTTGGCCCAGAAGTCCCGGGCAGTGTGGTTGAGTTTAAAATGTGTTATAAATATTGTGTGTGTGGGTGAGTGGGGGGCTCCAAAGTCCTTTAGGTCCAAGCTTCAAAATTATGCTCTGTTGGAGGTAGTTGTGGCACAAGGTGCCTTGCCACCAAACCCACTTTGGTGTCCAGGAATCCCCCACCCCCAGAGGCAGTTGGGGCATCCTCAAATCCCCATTATTCCCTATGGGGAAAATGCAAAAAAATATTTAAAATCATTTTTAAAAATCATTTAAAATTGCAGGAGTTTCCAATTTCTTTGCTGTTCGGTGGATGGCAGGCACCCCTGAGTGCCTACCATTCTGTGCATTTTTGTTCCCTTAGGTGCTGTGCATAGGCTATAATGGGCCAGTTCATGTCCCCATTCTTCCCTCTGGGGAAACATTCAAAAAATGTAAAAATCTTCCAAAAAAAATCATTAGAAATTGCAGGTGTGTCTGATTGCTTTGGAGTTTGGTGGGTAGTAGACACCCTGGGTTCCTACGACCCACCCCAGTTTTGTGCCCCTAGGTTCTCTTCATAGGGAATAATGGGCCAGTTCAAGTCCCCATTGTACCCTATGTAGAACCTCTTAGGACCAGTTCGAGTTGGTTTGAATTCAAACCGAATTTGAGGGGGTTGGGTTTAAAGCAAAACCAAAACTGAACCTACCCACTCTGGTCCGAATTGAGCCCAAATTTGAACCAAACAGGCCAAGCCAGTTTTGTGCACACCCCTAACCTAGAGCACCCATCTCCTGGGGGAATTCCCCAATGCATTGAGCTCGACACACAGTGCGTTGTGGGATTACCGGAGGATGGGATGCATCATCCCCACCTTCTGGAGCTCAATCATCTGGGATCATGGTCCATGCTCCCAGCACACTTTTACTGATCATCTGGGGGAATGTTGGGTTTGCGCAAACCTCCCCCCACCCACGTGGCCGATATATCATGTGAATAGCTCCACTGTATGAATAAATGACATTCTCCCAAGGTGAGCAGAAAAGCAAAATTGATGATGCTTTTATAGAACTTCAAGGCTGCTGGTCACAAGGATCAGATGTTTTTCAGAAGTAGCAGGTTTATCTTCTTACTTTGAGTACAATGCAGCCTTCTAGGAGAAGTGCTCAAAAATATTTTAAGCTTTCTGCAGTTTCAGAACATTAATAACCACTGCACCACTGCATTACTGTCAGGGAAGCCTCATTCTGTAATTGAAACTGAGAACAGAGTATTTGACAGTGTACCTTAACATTTGACAGTGTACCTTAACATTTGACAGGGTGCCTAATATCAGAGAAGTAGTGTTAGTATTTTGTTATGAAGTGGAGAGAAGGAGCAGAACCTGTTAGAGGGCTTACCAATGTTCAAACCCTGAAAGCTGATTTTATTTCCAGAACCCTTCCCTGGCACATAGAAAGTAATAGTGAGGGTGACAATTACAAAATATTACAGAATTCCGTTTCCCTTACTGCTGAGTATCTACAGTCCATGTTCACATATCTGTGATCTCTCTAGTCCTATTCACACATAAAGTTCAACACTCATACAAACATTCTATTCAGACATGATTTAAAGAATCATGGCCCTGGCCCTGACACTGAACCCCAGCAGCATGCCACTCATAGTTTCAGTGACATTCCTCTGAAGAAGGGAAAGCTGTATCCATGATAGTGGGTGTTTCTGTGACTGGGAGGCTGAGGTATCCAACCTCCCCATCATGGGAATGCCCACCATCACAGATATGGCACTCTTCTTTTCAGAAAAATGTCATTATAACCATGAGAGGTGTGCTGCAAGGGATGAGTGATGTCAGGACTTCCAGCCCCACTTTAGATGCTCATGTATAGCAGTGTTAAATCGTGTCTGAATAGTGCTACTGTGAACAGTTGTACACAGGTACAGATCCATACACAGGTAGTACGGTTATTTACATGTAATGCGGAACACAAGTACAGCAATACACTTCCTATGTGTACCATGTGTTTGAGGGCCCTGTATCTAGGCTCACTGTTAAAATAAATGCATGTAGAGTAGTTCACACAAACATTTACTTGTATACAGACATCTGTACATTCATACGACATAATAACTGAATAGGTCTTCTGAATGTTCAGAGACCTGGAAGAACAAAGTTCTTGAAAACATAGAAAGTGGCCACTGCAAGCACAGCTGAATACACTGAAGCCTTTTCCAACCTCACAAAGAACATTCATAATTTGGAAGCCTTTCCAACTTCACAATGAACATTCAGAATTCGTGGTGGAGCCTGCCTCGCTCATGATGCAAATTATGGAAAGCATAAAGGAAAGGAAAGGTTGTGCCATCGAGTTGGTGTCGACTCCTGGCAACCACAGAGCCATGTGGTTTTCTTGGTAGAGTACAGGAGTGGTTTACCACTGAAATGGTTAAACATATAGAAGAACAGGCCTTACTGAAGGAGAACCAGCATGACTTATGCAAAGATAAATATTGTCTCACTAACCATTTGGAGTTCTTTGAGGATTTCAATAGGCATGTGGGTAAAAGTGATCCAGATGACATAGTATACTTGGACTTCCAAAAAACTTTTCACAGAGGCTCTTGAGTAAACCTATCAGTCATGGGATAAGGGGACAGGTTCATGTGTGGATTGGAAACTGCTTGAAGGACAGGAAACAGGAATAAATGGACAGTTTTCACAATGGAAGTAAGTAAAAAGTGGGATCCCCCAAGGATCTGCAGTGGCAAATATGGTTCAGTGTAAGCCAGTGTAAAATGATGCACCTTGCCTTTGAGTTTCTCAGAGGCATCTGGTGGACACTGTGTGAAACAAGATGCTGAACTAGATAGGGTTGGGCCTGATCCAGCAGGGCTGTTCTTATGTTCTTAACTGCTTTCTTCTCATTCCCTCTCCTTCCTCAGTCCAGCACTTCCCTCAGAAAATTATATATACTGTATATGTATATATATTTGTGATGTGTGTGTGTGTGTGTGTGTGTGTGTGTGTATCCTCAGATCCACACTACAGTAGCCCCAAAAGGTTTTTTAAAAAACACAAAACCAACTGTCCTTGTGCTCCAACAGGGGGCTACATTCACAAGGTTACAGAGGTTTGAAAAATTATGCATGGTGTAGAGAGAGTGGATAGAAAGAAATGTTTCTCCCTCTCTAACAACACTAGAACCAGGTTTTCCCATGAAACTAAAGGCCTGGAAATCTAAGAGCAACAGAAATAAAGAAATTTTTTTCCACACAACACATAATTAATCTATGGAATTCTCTGCTAGGGGGTGTGGTGATGGCCACTAGCTTGGATGGCTTCAAAAGTGTAGACAGATTTATGGAGGACAGGTCTATCTATCAGTGGGTACAGGGCTACAGGCTACCTCCAGCCTCAGAGGTAGGAAACCTGTAAATACCAGTTGCAGGGGAGCAACAGCAAGCGAGAGGGCATTCCCTTGGCTCTTACCTGTGGGCTTCTCAGAGGCATCAGGTAGGCCACTATGAAAAACAGGTTGCTGGATTAGATAGGTCTTGGGCCTGATCCAGAAGGACTATTCTTATGTTATGATGCCAGAAAGGGCAAAATTCTAACCACTTTATTTGAATATAACTAGTTTGGTTAGTACAATAGTTACAATATCATCAAGAAGATACATCAAAGAGAAAGAGAAACAATCTGGCAGTCAGTGCTAAGCCTTTCCTTTGTGATCCAGTAGCCTTCAAACATCACGGCATTAAGTTTTCAAGGAAGAGGTCAGCACTTCTTAAAATGAAGATGGAAAGGATGAGTCTCCATGATTGCTATAAGGAGTCCAAAAGACAATACCAGACAGTCAGCTGGCTGTTTGAGACTGACTCATTCTGTTCTTTTCCCATGTGAAGGCAAATTTAACAGCTCAGTTGATCCTATCAATGGGGGGGGGGGAGAGAATCTTGGGGTGGGTGGGAATCCATAACCATATACTTAATAATAATTATTTCATCTTTTGTCCTTGTTCATCTCTTGCTCTTGTTTATATAAGTTTTAGTAATCCGTTGACAATTTCCTGCCATTATTAATTTAATATATTGTTTGCAGAAATTATTGCTCTCTTCTTCTCCAGCTGAAACTATCCCTCCAGCACTTATAAATGTTCTTTCATAACTTTTTATGCATACCCTATTGCCAAACATTTGGTAAACCTTTGGTAAACATTAGTGCAATGTTATATAATTTTGTTTGTTAGAAATGCAATTGAAATACCCTAATGAAAATGAAACCAGATGTGACATTAAATGTGTCATTGTCTAATTTTGGTTCACTTTCAAAAAGTGGCCACATGGGGACTTAATCCAAACTAAGATCAGGGCTATTTGACCCTTAATTTCATGCAATTTTTTAACCCAACTTCCCCACCAAGCTGCTATGATCCTTAAAGGTGCCACAGCAGCTTTGGAGGGACAACTAAACATTGTGGAAATGGTGCAGAATTAAAGGGTTTACTCCACACTGCAGTCCCAATATAGAGTGGGCTATCTGAAAGTAGATGATGACAAATGGACCATCGCGTTCAGTTGGCAGGGCATCGCATAATTTCCTCAAATCTCCAAAATGCTCTGGAGCTTTAACTGTACTACAGTTAAGGTTTAGGTTGAATTCTAAAGCAGTCCTAATTACATTCATTTGGAAGTAAGGGCACAACATGCTAGGCCTTTTTTCAAAACCAAAACATTGATCCCAGAAGGAGAACTTTATAAGTATCCTGTACCAGACTTTGAGTCCTTTCTTATGATCAAGTGAGAAGGCTTGAGGGCGGGCATTGGGGAAAGCAGCAGAAGTTTACCTTCCCTGCAGACAATCCTCCTATTTTTGCTGGGCACACAAATCCTCTGCTGCCCCAGGCAGTGCAGCAGGTGGTGCAGAGCTGCAGGGGTCAGGATGCATCATCCTGGCCCCTGGAAATCCCACAGTGCACCTTATGCATGTGTGGTGCATTGTGGGGGACTCCCCCCCAGCAATATCCAGGAGCCTGCTCCTTTGTCAGCACCAGCTGGGAGCAGCTGTTGCTGGTACACAAGCAGTTAGTCCAAGTTAAGGGTGTGCTAGAACCCTTAACCTTGGCTAATTGGTGGACTCCCTCACCGGGTTTCCTGCGGAGGCGCTGCTAGGATCTACATGGTTCCCAGCAGTTCTCACAGGGAGCCAAGCCTGGGCTTGGCTGCCTTAGCCCAGTCTTGGCTACTCATGAGAAGAGCCTCCTTGTCTTCCTGTAGTAGGTCAGTGCTGAAGCCAGGAGCAAGGCAGTCATTGGTACATAAGAACATAGGCAGCTGCCATATACTGAGTCAGACCATTGGTCCATCCAGCTCAGTTTTGTCTTTACAGACTGGCAGCAGCTTCTCCAAGGTTGCAGGCAGGAATCTCTCTCAGCCCTATCTTGGAGAAGCCAGGGAGGGAACTTGAAACCTTCTGCTCTTCCCAGAGCAGCTTCATCCCGAGGGGAATATCTTGCAGTGCTCACACATCAAGTCTCACATTCAGATGCAACAAGAACAGACCCTGCTTAGCTAAGGGGACAAGTCATGCTTGCTACCACAAGACCAGCTCTACTCTCAGAGGAGATACAGAGTCCCAGAGTCATACAACCCTTGCCACCATACCAACATACCTATCTCCCAGGAGTTCTTGAAACAGATTATTCCTCCCCTGCATTGCTCTTAGCTACTACCTTATCCTCATAAACATTTTAAATCCTCTCTCTGACTACATTATTTCCATATGACAAAGATTAAAAGGCAATTTGATGCTATACAAATGGTCTCTGCTTGCATCCAATTAATGTTTTATATATGGTTCCTCATTGGTTTTAAAGTTTTGCACTAAGTCAGGTCATCTTTAATGTTTTGCATGTAGACTAGTGGCTTTCTGTAATATGTAGGTCATCAGCGTCATTCTCCTAACTGGATTAACAAGGCCCTTCTGAAGTCTTTATCAACCTTTTCATGTGTTTTTCCTCTATAAAAACACCTATGAGGTTTTTTAGTCAGTGATATTATAAAATCCAATTTTGTATTTTAAAATGAATAAATATGATTTAGAGTGACTAATAATGTAATTTGTGCAGGTTTGTGTAATTTCTGAATAGATCATGGTGCCCCTGTACCTTAAATCTACAGTAATTGGTGGCAGTAAGACCAAATCTGAGAGGAATCTTTGACAAAATATTACAGCAGCACAGGTAACGTAACATATTGCTCTTTATTTACTTTTTGATTTTTGATTTTGATTTATTTTATTTATGTTGTTTCACCAGGTCAACTGCTATTACTATTTTTTCCTGAAGGCTTAACATTGATTGCCCAGTTAAAAACTGAACACTGAATCCCAAAAAGAAAATATTCTGGCTTCTCTATTGATTCCTTGACTGCTGCTCCAAAGTCATTGATTCTCTTGACAGTGCGATTAATACTGGATTTCCCTTCATATCTCATAAATGAGGTACCCTTTAAATGTTACAGTAGTGCCATGGACCCATGGAAAAGCCGTCATCATGGCACAACTGCAACTTTTAAAGGGTACCTGTGTCAGCTGAATTTTCTCTGGGGAAAACAGCTCCATTCACTTGTTCCACCTCTCTTGGATGAATACGTATTGTTTGTTATTGCTAGTTTCCTTTATAAAACATTACTGGGTTTCAATTTGTATTTATAGTTTGTTTTTATTCGCAATTTAAAAGGTTATTAAAAGTTAGTAGGCATTTGCTTTTTGTGGGGACATGTATTGGTCCATAATGCTATACTTGAAATGTGCTTCACTCTCCTGCTTTTCCTTTTATATTCCAAATGTATTAATGCAGAAATGTGGCCAGCACAAGTCATGTCACACCATGCCTAACACAGCCCACCAGCCCTTTATGCTGGGCCACCAGCAACTCAGTAAACCTCATAAAGATAAGGAAGATCTCTAGTATGTGGTGGTCAGCCTGGCAGTGACATTCTGAGAATGTGAAGTTCAACTGAACTTCAGGCTTCCTTCTAAGGAGAACACATGGGAATTTTCAAGGGAATTCCAATGAGTGATGCTAAGACAAGTGACATATACATGGTTGTACATAGATATGCCTTTGTACATGGTTCAGAAACTCCATTTAGTACAAAATGTGGCAGCCAGATTGGTCTCTGGGGTATCCTGGAGAGACCTCATTATGCCTGTCCTTAAACAGTTGCACTGGCTGCTGATAGGTTTCCGGGCAAAATACAAAGTGCTGGTGGTTATTACCTTTAAAGCTCTGAATGGCTTAGGTCTGGGTTACCCGAGAGAACATCTTTCTCTACAAGATCTCCACCACTCCCTAAGATCATCAGGCGAGGTCCATCTTCATGCACCACCAGTTCAACTGGGATCAGGCCTTCTCAGTTGTTTCCCCTAGGTTGTGGGACATGCGTCCTGTAAATATAAGAGGATTATCTTCCTTGCAGGCCTTCAGGAGAACCTTAAAGACCCGTCTCTTTAGCCTGGCTTTTAATGACACCTAGTTTTAATTTTAATTTTAATGAGTTTTAATCTGGTTTAAATGTTTTTTTTAATTTTAATTGTTTTATTATGTGCTTTTGTTTTTAATGCAAACTTCCCAGCCTGGAAGCCAAACTTCCCAGCCAAACTTTAGAAAGGGTGGTATATAAACTGAATGAATGAATGAATGAATGAATGAATGAAGTTAAGTTAGTAAGTATCAAGGGTTTGTGTACATCCTAGTGCAGCACCAGCATTTCATACATACTAAAATTTAAGTGAATTTCAGGGTTTTTCCCTAGACAAAACATTTGAAAATTTCAGAGAAGCAATACAGGAAATCCTCACTATTCACAGACTCACCATCAATGTTTTCACGTATTCGTAGTGTCTAATTGACATCCGATTTCATTATCTGCAGATACTAAAGGGTTAAAACCCATGAAAACCCCATGGTTTCTAGAGGGACGGAAGTGACTGTGAGGTAGGTATTTCTAAGCAGCATATATTTATTTTGTTATTTGCTTTATTTCTCTTTGTAAACAGCCCTAAGCCATTTTTGGAAGGGCGGTAGAGAAATTGAAATAATAATAATTATAATTATTATTATTATCATCATCATCATCAACAACAACAATATGGTGAGACATAACTTTAATAAATCTATACTGGATCGGTCGTCGCCCGGGTCAACAAGGACCACGCCAGGTGCTATAGGCCCTGGACATCTGGTGACAAGTGGGCAACAGGACTCAGGATCTTCAGTTGAGCAACCAGGGCTGAAGACAGCAAAGTTACTGGAAGAAACGGCGCTTAACCGAAAAAAATATACGAAAAATGCCAAAAAGGAAATAATGATCTGCTATTACAAGTCTAGTCCAACTAGAAGAGGTTATTTTAAAAGAATGTACCAAATTTGGAAAGAGAAGCATCCAGATACAGAAATAACAGAACAAAGGCTAGCAGACCAGAGAAAATTCATAATAAGAAATAAAGTATTCACAGGAGTTGAGCTGGAAGAACTGCAAAGAGCAACACAGGCTCAAGATATGGAAGAAGAATTACCACCAATTGAAGAAGTTGCTCAGGCGCAGGTGGAGGAGGTGTTGGAAATCGAGGACGCCACTGTTATTGAACTGTTTCAAAATCAAAACCAGGCAACCTCCCCTTTGCCTTCACCTCAAAAACCCAAATGCCGTTTAACAGAAAAGCAACAAGAACTAAAGCAAAAAATAACTGAGCACATGAACCAAACAACCACCAGGGTTCGACTTCCAGCTCTAAAAACAGTTACCAAAAAACAACTTGCTCAGGCATTAAAAGATGTCAATGCTGCACTTGCAGAAATAACAACCAAGAATTTGCAAGAAACAAACCAACTAATGTGCAGTGCAGCAACAATAACAACACAAGAGCTTGGATATAAGATCAATGGACCTGTAAAAAAAGAAAGTAGTACATCACCTAAATGGAAGATTAGGTTAGAAAATAAAATCTCCAGGCTTAGATCAGATGCTAGCAAATTGAAAGATATGAAAGACAAGAAGCTGAAGAATGAAAACACCAAAGAGTATCTAATCCAAAAATACCACCTAGATTCAAGGAAAATTAGAGAAGTCCTGGAAATAATAAAGCAGCAAATAACAGCAGTGTCAAAGAAGATTAGCAGATATGAAGCCAGAATTACACAACACAGGCAGAATCTCCAATTCCAGTCGAATCAGAGACGTTTCTACCAAAGCATAGAAGGAGAAACTGCAAGAGACGTAGAAACACCAAATAAAGAAGAAACAGTGCAATTCTGGGGGAAATTATGGGACAATCCAATAGATTATAATAAAAAAGCAGGCTGGATGAAAGAGGCCAAAAAATGTAACCAACAAATGCAAGATCGAATAATAACACCAGAATTAATAAGTGAATAGAGCAAAGAAAATTAAAAATTGGACTGCTCCAGGCGATGATGAACTGCACAGCTTTTGGCTTAAACACCTAACCAGTCTTCATAAACAACTATCAAAACAGTTCAATCACATTTTGCAAGGAGGTGATATTGAACAATGGCTAACAACTGGGAAAACTCATCTCATCATGAAAGACCCAGCAAAAGGTGCCGTTCCAAGTAATTATAGACCGATAACCTGCCTGCCAACCATGTTCAAATTATTAACTGGAATAATAGCAGATGAAGTGATGCAACACTTATTAACTAACAAACAGCTTCCAGTTGAACAGAAAGGAAATTGCCCGAACACCAGAGGCACAAAAGACCAGCTGCTGATTGACAAAATGATTTTAGAAAACGGCAAGAGAAGAAAAACCAATCTAAGTGTTGCATGGATTGACTACAAGAAAGCCTTCGATTCATTGCCTCACACATGGATACTAAAATGTTTAGAAACAACTGGTGTCAGCAAAAACATTCAGATATTTATTAAAAAAGCAATGAGCATGTGGAGTACACAGTTAACAATCAATGGCGAGACACTTGGACAGGTTAGCATTAGAAGAGGTATTTTCCAAGGGGACTCACTATCCCCTCTGTTGTTTGTAATCGCCATGACCCCACTTTCACAAATACTAAACAAAACAGGCCTCGGATACCAAACATCTAAAACATCAAGTAAAATCAACCATCTGCTGTACATGGATGATCTGAAGTTGTATGGAAAGTCCCAGTCAGAAATCGAATCACTGCTAAACACTGTCCGTATATTCAGTAGCGATATAGCAATGGAGTTTGGACTGGACAAGTGTGCTGCATTAATAATGAACAGAAGGAAAATAAGAAAAACAGAAGGAATAGAACTGCCCAATGGAAGCAAGATCAAGAACCTGGAAGATAAAGGACCTTACAAATACTTGGGCATTCTCCAGGCTGATAACATCGCACACACTGAAGATAAAAGAAAAATTGGAAGTGAATACATCAAGAGAGTTAGAAAAATCCTCAAGTCCAAACTCAATGGGGGGAACACCATACAA
The DNA here is from genome assembly GCF_027244095.1 of Hemicordylus capensis. NCBI lineage: Eukaryota > Metazoa > Chordata > Lepidosauria > Squamata > Cordylidae > Hemicordylus > Hemicordylus capensis. The sequence goes on along the minus strand of NC_069658.1, from coordinate 374,983,028 downwards.
GCCATAAACACCTGGGCTATAGCTGTTATCAGATACACTGCAGGAATAATAGACTGGACCCAGGCAGAGCTAGAGACGCTAGATCGTAAGACCAGGAAAATCATGACCATCAATCATGCTCTGCACCCCAGCAGTGATGTCGATAGGCCATACCTCCCTTGCAGCTCAGGTGGAAGAGGAATGCTGCAAGTTCATCAAACAGTAGAGGAGGAGAAAAGAGGCCTAGAAGAATATATCAAGGACAGTGAAGAAGAGGCACTTAAAATGGTCAATAATGCAAAACTATTCAACACCAATGAAACAAAGCAGGCCTACAAGAAAGAACAAGTCAAGAACCGAGCAGAAAAATGGAAAAATAAGCCCCTGCATGGTCAATATTTGCACAATATAACTGGAAAATCAGACATCACCAAGACCTAGCAATGGCTTAAGAATGGCAACTTGAAGAAAGAAACAGAGGGTTTAATACTGGCTGCACAAGAACAGGCACTAAGAACAAATGCAATAAGAGCAAAAGTCGAACAATCAACCACAAACAGCAAGTGCCTCCTTTGTAAAGAAGCAGATGAAACTGTGGACCACCTAATCAGCTGTTGTAAAAAGATCACACAGACTGACTACAAACAAAGGCATGACAAAGTAGCAGGGATGATACACTGGAACATCTGCAAAAAATACAAGCTACCTGTAGCTAAACATTGGTGGGACCATAAAATTGAAAAAGTTGTCAAAAATGAAGATGCAAAAATATTATGGAACTTCTGACTACAAACAGACAAACATCTGCCACACAATACACCAGATATAACTGTAGTTGAGAAGAAAGAAAAACAAGTCAAAATAATCGACATAGCAATACCAGGGCATAGCATAATAGAAGAAAAAGAAATAGAAAAAAAATCACCAAATACAAAGATCTACAAATTGAAATTGAAAGGCTGTGGCAGAAAAAGACGCAAATAATCCCAGTGGTAATTGGCGCCCTGGGTGCAGTTCCAAAAGACCTTGAAGAGCACCTCAACACCATAGGGGCCACAGAAATCACCCTCAGCCAATTACAAAAAGCAGCTTTACTGGGAACAGCCTATATTCTGCGACGATATCTATAACAATGGACAATAAAATTCTGGCATCCCAGGTCCTTGGGAAGGACTCGATGTCTGGATAAAACAAACCCATCAATAACACCAGTCTGACTGTGTAAAATAATAATAATATAAGCGGGAGCCATTTTGTGGGCCATTTCTGTAAAAAATGAAAGACATGATTTTTCATGGTTTGGGGGACATTTTACTCCTTGGGGGACATTGCTTGACACAAGGAGGACACAAGGAGATACCAAAGAGCAAGGTACAGTTGTTCTTTCACCTGTTTTTCACCTGTTTTGACATTTTTTGCCCTTTTTATTCAATCCAGGACCTTAATCCCACTTTCCCCATAGGCATAATGCCTACTCAGGGTTTCGTTACTTGCAGTAGTTGGTGAGGAACGTAACCCCCATAGGAACATAGGAGTCTACCATATACTGAGTCAGACAATTGGTGTATCTAGCTCAGTAATGTTTACACAGACTGGCAGTGGCTTCTTCAAGGGTGCAGACCAGTGTCTCTCTCAGCCCTATCTTGGTAATGACAGGGAGGGAACTTGGAACCTTCTCCATGCAAGCATGTAGGTGCTTTTCCCAGAGCAGCCCCTTCCCCTAAGGGGAATATCTTACAGTGTCCACACATGTAGTCACCCATTCAAATGCAAGTCAGGGTGGACCCTACTTAGCAAAGGGAAAATTCCTGCTTGCTACTACAAGAGCAGCTCTCCTCCCATAGTAACAAGGTTTGCTGTATACATTTCTGTATAATGGGTAGCCACAATTTATTGTGGCTGGAGATGATAGGAGTTGTAGTTCAACTTTGGCTAGAGAGCCAAGGTTGCCTGCTCCTTCTGTAAAACATGTGAAAATTCACACATTTCATACCTGCTGAGCTCTGTTTGGTTTTGTGGCCTAGGATAGGCATGGAATTAATTTAATTTCATTTAAATCAATTAATTTAAACTAATTGGGTGGGGCACACAATTTGGAGTTGGATGTGGGGACAGAACGTACTTGCCTTGAAAGGTATTTCTCTCAGTAGCTACTAACTGGTGATGACACTTTTTTGCCCAGAAGTTCCCAGCTGAGCAATATTACATTACCATGTAGCATCACTATAGGGTTTTTTCTTGTTTTAGCTACCTATCTATCTATCTATCTATCTATCTATCTATCTATCTATCTATCTATCTATCTATCTATCATGTTTTTATACTGCCAGATATGTAAATCTCTACGTAGTGTACAAATTTTAATATTAAAAATCACAAGGTAAAACACTATAAAACAATATAAAATAAATTATTAAAATTATTAAAATTCTAATTAAAAGCTTGCGAGAACAGGAAAGTCTTGAGGGTCTTCCTGAAAACAAACAGAGAAGGAGATGCTCTTATTTCAGCATGGAGCATATTCCAAAGCCCTGTATATATTTACTGACATATGTCAAAAACAGCCTTTTGTAGGCTGTTCTACTGGTGGCCTGTTAGACTCTACTGCTTCTCAACGGGATCTGGGACTAGACAACATTTTTGTCCATTAAACTCTAATGGCATTCACACGACCTAATGGGATGGGGTGTGGAGTGGGGGAAGGCAGGATTGTACCTACCTTCTTCCCAGATGATCCCGCCATCCCCTTTGGCCATGTCGCTCACATGAGCCTTGCTGCTGGGTGTGGTGCGGCCATCTGGAGGCTGGGGAAATGCAATCCAGCCTCCAGAAATCCCACAATGCACCACACGAGAAGCATGGTGAATTGGGGGATTTCCCTGATGCTGGGCGTTCTAGCCACCCAACTCTGTATCTGCTCAGGCTTTAGGCAGCCCAAGTAACCACACAACCAGGGACTGGAGTAGAAGGGTGCACATATGCCATTCTACTCCAGTAAAAGCCCAGGTAGAAAGCTTGGGCTTCCCAGCCAGGCAGCACCAGGATTGGGTCAGAACCTGGAACTCAACATTCAAAGCTTCAGGTGAGTACCGGTAAGCTGCAAGATTATATATAGCCAACAAAAGTCGGTCAATAAAGAAATTTTCCTCTGACATTGCACTGGAAGAAGGAGGTGAGCTGAGAATTCTGAGAGAGGCTCTGAGTACAGTGAAGACCCATTCAGGGACAATGGGAATGTTGTCATTGATTCCAATATGAGGCAGGTTGCATTTCTTGAGAACTAACAGGTTATGAATGCTGTTCATTTTGACAAGAGATGGCAACTGAAAACTGAAGTTGCTTTTAATTGCAATCTCATGTAGTAGGCAAGCTGGTGATCTTTTGTATTCATGATTAAATATCTTTTCAGTCAGCTCCACAGACAAGCCAATTAAATATATATAACAAAATATTGTAAGGTCAGGGAGAAATGGGAAGAAGAAAAATACCTTACTGAGAATAAATATTTTAAAAGAAAATAGATGGTTCATTTTAAGCAGAAAAATGGTGCAGCGAAGAGTATTAACATTCCTCCTTGTGTGCTGTGGCCTCATATTAGATTGCCTCCCTTTTACAGCTGCTAAAGGAATGCTTCCAGTCTACTTCTGGTGCTAAAGCTGCCTGTAAATGAGGGGCTTATTGAAACATATAGGAGACTGATTTGGAGGATGAGAGGGAGTTTGCCCCAGGCTGGGTCTCTGCTCCGGTGACAGCCCCCCCAAACCAGAGCAGTTTGATCCAGCTGCTCACTTGGGGAGTTCTAGAACACTGAAAACCCAATGCCCCCTGCTGAATTTCCACCTCCTTTCCTAGAGCTCCCCGCCCCATCACTTTCAGGACTCAGTAGTGGACACAGAATCAGGCCAGGTGGAGCACATATTGCACATACTTGGTTGCTAAGGGCCTCCCTCCTGGTTCATCTCCTCAGGTTTGGGGGAAACCGACCTGGTGCCTCCTTGGGAGGAGGGCTGACTTAGGAGTTCAGAAAGGGACAGGAGCCCTGCAAGGTCATAAAGGCCTTCAATTATCACTAACTCTTCCCTGGTGCAACAGTTCCCATCTGAGGTTATGCTTCCAGTCTGCCTGGCTACGTTGACTGACCCAGGTTTGGACAAAGCCTGCCCAGTCTTTGTCCAAACCGGGAGAAGAAAGGCATAAAGCAGGGAGATTCAGACATCCCTAACCTTGCCCCCCTCTCTCATAATGTACCTTTGGCCAGGGTCTGAACCCCCTGTCATTGGGCCTCCAAACCCTCTGCCTTCCCCCCAGTGTTCATCAGCCTCCTGTTCGAATATCGCTCTGCAAGAAGCACAGATTGCCTGAGAGGCTGGGCTTCCTTATCCCATGAGATCCCATCCTTCCACAGAGTTGGCCATTGGCTATGGATCTTTTAGGATTGGCTCTCTGTCATCAGCCTCCTCATTGCTGAACCTCCAGGCCGTGGAATCAAATGACACAGCCAGTCACTGCCTGATACTGTGACCTCAGTTCTGTGGGCAGGGACCTGAACGGCTGCTTTTTGGCCATAAAGCATCCCCCCTGCCCTCTGCCAGTTGATTCTTGGACAACTACTTGGAGTGGGGTTTTTTGGTAATAAATGGTAGTTGGAGGCTTCCAGGAGAAACAGTTTTGCTACCACTATCAGTAATTTCATAATGCCCTGCAATTTTGCACCGTCGCCTCTGAGAAATTATCAAACTGCATCCCCATTTTGCCACATGCAAATAGGGTAGCAATCAGCTCTTGTAAAAACAAATGTGGGAAGAGCCAACCATGGATTTCCTGCCTCATATCTGTTCTGACTCTTAATGTCCTTGCATGTACACAGATAATAGCCAAAAGGAAATAATTCATTTCATAATTGCTGTCTTGTCTCAAAGCAGTTAAAAATGCTATAGTGCAAAAACATGTGGGTTACAGGACCAGAGGTTTTGAATTATGCTCCCAGGCAGTATAATGCTCTATTTAGTTGCAAACTGATATGTTTTAATTGTTATAGCAATCAATTAGTATGACATTTATTTAGAAAAGAAATGCATTAGAAAATTGGAAACTTGATTTAAACCAGTAATTTAAATTGGCCCTGCTTCTTAGTGATTTAAATAATGATTTAAGTCAATCCACTCTGTCTCTGGAATACATTATAAGGAATGCAAATGGCTTGTGAATGTAGGAAAGCAGATAAAGAATAGCAAAAATTCATTTTAGAACCTTCACTGCTAAACTTTCAAACATTGCCCCACTTCTCTCCACTAAGTCATAGCAAAGTTATATAGATAGCCACAGAGCCAGAATTTCACTTATGGTGACATCTACAAAGCCACTGTAAGTGGAAACTCAAATATTATAAGAAATGTTGGAGTGAAGCCAATGCTTGATAAAGACTGAATGTTCGTTGGCCAGAAGGGACCCCAAATTTTAGCAGAGTTTTGTATATTTGTAATAAAGAATATCCAGTTATGAAAGAAATTTGTTTTGGATCTTGATCTTTTGAGATATATTTTTTTTACTTAACAAACTGGAAGAAATTGGATTACTCATAACTACAAATTTATAACTCTTCTTTTTGTCACTCTTGTTCACAAGCTGTTAAGACATACACGCACAACATACTATCCCTTATTATTCTGTATTTAAAAATGATGGAAAAAGCAGAGATGTTGTCATCCTTCCCTTAACAGCCGCACACTTACTAGAGATGAAGCCTAGTGTTGAGATGGGTTCCTCAGAGGCACATTCCTTTGTGTTTAGTGGATTTCACTCCCCGGGAAGTGTGTATAACTTGGCAGCCTTATTTTGAAGCCTGTGGGTGTTCCTTGTCCACACTTAGCCTAATTCCCTAGTGCAGCAGTGACTAAGTGTCTTTAAAAAGCTTTTTTCTGGTGAACCATCCGTGGCCCTTTCTGTGAAATATCGGATATCTAGTCATATTTGGACAGGTTCAGTCCAGTTTGGATCAAATGTGAGAGGCCTCGAAAGCTTCACTCTGGTCTACCCCCTCCTTTGCCACTTATCCAACTCCTTAAGTTCCTTCCTGAACCAGGAAGGTGGACACCTTGGTCCACCTGTTGCTTGGCGCATCAATTCACATCATTTCACTTTTTAAAAAATTCTTGGTTTTTTAAGAATTCCCCTAGAGTCCTGGGAATGGCATGAGTGCTCCTGGAAATTACAGTTGCATAAGCTTCAGACTGCATAGACAGTCCCCGAATTGAAGTGATACTGCTTTGCACCATGGCATCACCAATGCCTTAAGCCAGGGTTTCTTAACCTTGGGCCCCCAGATGTTGTTGGACTACAACTCCCAGAATCCCCAGCCACAAAGGCCATGTCTGGGGATTCTGGGAGTTGTAGTCCAACAACATCTGGGGCCCAAGGTTAAGAATCCTTGCCTTAAGCTGTATACATTTTATCATGGGTCATCAGTGAAGATAATCTGGAAACTGGAACTGAAGCAAAATGTTGTGTATAGTATCTTGACAGGGGTGAGATGCAGAGAATATGTAACACCAGTGTTAGCATACTCTCTTAAAAGAGTGAGCATTGGGACTGCCTTGTAACATTCCTACTCTCATGCCACATCGTAATGCCTGTACCCTCTGCACATTTCTGGAGGATCCTTTGTCTATTTGATGCTGTGTATCTTTCCACTGCTATAGCTCTCCACTACTGACTTACATTAAGAGGGTCTTTGCTCTCCAAGAGGATTGTTTAATGTGTCCTATTTTTCTCTGCTCAAACTGTGTTCGCTTCCTCATCAGCAGTGCTGGCAAAGGTTAAGATAGTAGATTCTTGGTCAGAAGGGTGTTTTCCATTTCAGAATGCCATGAATATATATGTTTTAGAGGTTACAGAATTGCCTCTTCCTTCTTTATATAATGAAGTCAGCTAAGGCACTGTCAAGTTCATAACATTAGAAAACAAAAAGTCAGGCATTTGACCAACATCTTATATTTAAAGCATCCTATATTTGAAAAGAGGCCTGCAGACTTTTAAGAATATGTTTCACTGTGGTGTGTGGATCAATTGTGCTGTTGTCAGGTGTGGAATATTAATGCACAAAATGTACCCCTGTGTGGTACCAGGCTACCATTTAAGGTGCTTGGTCACAGAAAGCATTCAGAAAGACCTATTTATCATCCCTTTCATACTTTTAAAGCCACATTGCAGTGGTTGGTAAGTCTCCACCAAAAAGCCAATAGAAATCACATTAATCAAGATAAGTTGATGGTAAACATTGAAACCTATTCCTGCAGCAGAGGGGATGTGTATTCACACACACTCCTGATCAGTTCAAGGCTTCATTCTGAGTGATTTCCAAAGCAATTCGTTCCAGATCAAAGAGTTTAAGGCCAGAAGCAAATGTCTTTTAAATTTCACCTGATTAATGTCCCTTGCAAAAGTATTTGTCACCTCCATAGCCATCCACATGTTCTTATTGTGTGTACATTTTCTCTGTAGTGTATTTGGAAAGTACCTATGCCAGTTAAGCTGTTTTCCAAAAATGCTATTAGACCTTAATGTGACTATCATTCTGTAATCTCCTTTGTTTAACTGCAATTAAATATTAAGGCTCCCAAATAATGTGGGTTTTCCTTCTTCTTTAAAATTTAACTAGCTGTGATGTATTTCACCAGGGAGCCCTGGCTTAATTGGAGTACCTTTTCGCAAAGAAAGTCATTTTTCTCCTCCTCCCCCAACTCAAATTAACAAGGTCAGACCAGAGATTCCAGTATCAATCTTCTATTTCCCCCCATTAGTGCTCAATTTCATCCTTGAAGTTTGTCAAAATACATTTTCTGCCTCCAAATATTTTTTATGGAAAGAAAGGAACAACCATATAGAGGAAAATATTTTATTTTACTTATTTATTTATTTATTTACATGTCAGATTTGTACACTGCCCCAAACTTATGTCTCTGGTGGTTAACAATAACATAAAACAAGTTAAAACACAGACACACACAAAAAAACAATTTAGGTAATCTACAAATTAAAAACAGATTAAAACTTAAAAATTTAAAAAGCTGAAAAGGCTTGGGTGAAGAGGTGGGTTTTCAAGTGCTTTTTAAAAATTGCCAGAGAGGGGGAGGATCGTATTTCAGCAGGGAGCGCATTCCATGGTCTCGGGGCAGCAACCGAGAAGGCCCATTAATCTAAATATTAATCTAACATTTCAAGCTCCAAAATTTGGTAGTAAAAATTATAGTTTCCCAGAAAAACTGGAAATTATAAACAAAATATAAATATGGCAATTACAACTTTTGAAAAGAATATATAATTTGTGAGGGTGAATTCTGAGATGTTTGAGGGTTTCTGCCCCTGAACAGAACAATAGTTTAGAACAACCTGACCTTTATTGGCCATGAGGACTTATATTTGCCAGTTTGCCAAAGTGGCTCTCATTTTTTTAAAAAAGCTCAACTCCCATTTTAAGTCAACAGAATTAGTTTAGCTTGGAATGCCTAATCTTGCCTGTCTCTACTCCATCTCACTGCTGTCAATTTAGCCACTAAAACTAGAAAGCTGTTCCTTTGTTCCAATTTAGATTTTAACAATAACTATACTTATATGGCTGCCCAACATGAGTGGCTCACAAAACAATAAAAACATACAATTAAAAATATGAAACAAACAAAATCTACCAACAAATAAAACTTAAAAGACAAAAACACTGAAAAGCGTTTAAAAACCTATTTGAAAATTAGTCTGTTGTAAACAGACTTTTCTAAAAACAGTTGATATAAACATAAAGAATAATAGTATGTTAATCTTGTCCAAACTCCAAATGACTGGACTGAGATATAATCCAGCTACCTAGAGCAATGCCTGACTGGAGTTGTCCCATGTTGGGCTGAGAACATGCAGTGTGAGGCTGGCAAGGGAGGTCGAACATTTGAAGGGTTCCAGCAGGCAAGCAGGTGGCCAAGATGGGGTGGTTGGCAAAAAGATGAAGGGATAAGTAGACAGCAGAAAGTCTTGCAAGAGTGGGATAACTATCCCTTAGTTGGGATAAGAGCATGGAGATAGCTGGAAGTAGGAACATAGGAAGATGCCTTCTGTTGAGTCAGACTATTGCTCCATCTAACTCAGTATTGTCTATTCTGACTGGCAGGGAGAGAACTTGAAACTGAATGCATGCAAGTATGCAGATTCAGATTCTCATCCCAGAGCAGCTCCATCCCCTAAGAGGGATATTTTATAGTGCTCACACATGTAGTCTCCAATTCAAATGCAAACCAGGGTGGACCCTGCTTAGCAAAGGGGACAATTCAAGCCTGCTCCCACAAGATCAGCACTCCTCCCCAAAGAATCTTACGTACCCACCCTGTAAGATTGCATGAGAAGCACAGGATTATTTTAGGAGACAGAAGAAAGTACCAAGAATGAGCTGGAGGAAGATATGGGCAAAGCATAAGTCTCAGCTCCTAGTGAGGTGCAATGCTTCTCAGTATAACATCTAGAAAATGAAGGGTTGGGGTGAGAACAAAGCCCTCCCCTCTGAGCTGAGACTGTGGGGCATATTGCAGGAAGGGGTAGCAATTCCAGAGGTGATATGTACTTTGCTTTTCCATAACAAAACTGCTGCTGCTCCCCCCCTTCCTTTTTCATTGTCTTGACTAGAAAAAGAGACATAGGGGCCAATTTACCATGCAACGAATTCCATTTTGAAATTTCTTGAAACAAAGATCTTTTAGAACTGATGTAAGTCTGTGGGACCATGCTGGTAACAACATCTTAATCAAAAAGCAGAGAAATACACATCCCCCCCGCCCCTCAAACATGTTTAATCAAGAGATGAGAGGGAAGCAAAAGCACTGGCCATGCCCTCCAGTGGCAGTGCATCTACTGACCATGCCCCCTGACATCTGTGTGTTTATCATTAGTGTGAAAGAGCTCTGTGTTGCATATATTGTACATATTTAGGACTCCTACCTTCAATTGGAGAACCTGGGGTGATCAATGTAAGTGTTTCATGTCTGGCATATAATATGAGGTTGTGATATGTCAGTACTCCATGTGGTGGGGCATAATGCTTAGCAGTATGCCTCGTCTCAATCATGGAATATGTCAACAGTTGCCACCTGGAAATTGAGGTGCTGCATGGAGATGTTTTATGTGGTTGGACTGACTCATACCGTGGGCTCAGTTCAAACATCATCAATTATCATCATCATCATCATCATCATTGTAGTAAAAACAACAACTAGCTGGCCTGAGCGCAGAGCATCTGCGCCTTTAGTTCTCCCCCCTCCTTCTTGGCCCTTCCAAATCCCTCTTGGCTTTCCCTCCCTTCTCAGCCCCCCTCCCTTGTTCTTGGCCCTCCCCCCTCCTATCCCCTCCTGTCCCCTTCAGCTCCTCCCTCATTCTCGGTCCATTTCAGCCGCTGCTTTCCAGCCTTCCCCTGCCGCTACCCCCCACGCCGCTTCCCCCCCACCACCTCTTTTCCACCTCTCCTTGCCACTGCCTTCCTACCTCCCCAGCTACTGCTTTCCCCACCACCACTTTCGGCCATTCAGCTGTCATTAGCCTGCCCGTTTGCTCCCCCCGCCCCGCTGCAGCTCACTCACAAACTCTCACGAGAGCTGCCATACATGAGATTAGCAAAAAATATTTATTTATTATTTATTTATTATTAAAACTTTTATACCGCCCTTACAAAAGGCTCAGGGCGGTTTACATTAAAACACCATTAAAATCAGTTAATAATTAAAACAAAAATTATAAAGCATAAAACAATGATTAACAATTAAAAACATCATAAAACAACAATTAAATAATCAGAACAATTTAAAAACAAATTTTTAAAAGCTGAGAAAGCCTGGTTGAAGAGATGTGTTTTCAGGTGTTTTCTGAAAATTGCCAGAGATGGGGAGGATCGTATCTCAGCAGGGAGCGCATTCCACAGTCTCGGGGCAGCAGCCGAGAAGGCCCGTCTCTGTGTAGCCACCAAACGAGTTGTTGGCAACTGGAGACGGACCTCCTAAGGTGACCTCAATGGCCGGTGGGGCTCATAGCGAAGAAGACGCTCTCTTAAATACCCAGGGCCTAAGCCGTTTAGGGCTTTATAAGTTATAACTAGCACTTTGTATTTTTCCTGGAAACCTATTGGCAGCCAGTGTAACTCCATCAACAAAGGAGTAATGTGGTCTCTCCGAGATGACCCAGAGACCAACCTGGCTGCCGCATTCTGAACCAACTGAAGTTTCCGTACTACGCACAAAGGCAGCCCCACGTAGAGCGCATTACAGAAGTCCAGTCTGGAGGTTACCAACAAATGTACCACTGTTCTGAGGTCATTAATCTCGAGAAACGGGCGCAGCTGGCGTATCAGCCGGAGCTGATAGAAAGCACCCCTGGCTACCGCCTCAACCTGAGAAACCAAGGAGAGACGTTGATCCAGAAGTACTCCCAGATTGAGAACCTGTTCCTTTTGGGGAAGTGTGACCCCGTCTAGAACAGGCAGATCAATATCGTCTCTAGAGTTCCAACCCCGCACAATAAGTACCTCCGTCTTATCTGGATTCAACTTCAGTTTATTCTCCCTCATCCAGCCCATTACTGCTTCCAGGCAGGCATTTAGGGAGGATATGCCAACTCCTGAAGAAGTTGACATGGAGAAGTAGATCTGGGTGTCATCAGCATACTGGTAACACCCAGCTCCAAATCCCCTGATGATCTCTCCCAGCCGTTTCATGTAGATGATAAAAAGCATTGGAGAGAGTATGGAGCCTTGAGGAACACCATACTTAAGCTAAGATTTTGAAGAGCAACAATCTCCAATCAACACCATCTGGAATTTGTCCGAGAGGTAGGAGCGGAACCACTGTAAAACAGTGCCTCCCATGCCCAACCCTCTCAGACGTTCCAGAAGGATACTATGGTCGATAGTATCGAAAGCCACCAAGAGATCCAAGAGGACCAATAGAGTCACACTTCCTCTGTCAATTGCCAATTGGAGATCATCCATCAGGCCAACCAAGGCAGTCTCCACCCCATAGCCCGCCCGAAAACCAGTTTGAAATGGGTCTAGATAATCAGTTTCCTCCAAGACCGCCTGGAGCTGAGAGGCCACCACCCTCTCAATTACCTTGCCCAGCCATGGGAGGTTGGAAACAGGCCTATAATTGCTCAGCTCTGAGGGATCTAATGCAGGCTTCTTTAGAAGAGGTCTAATAATTGCCTCCTTAAGACAAGGAGGCATCCTGCCCTCCCTCAGAGAAGCATTTATGATTTCTATCAGGCCGCCTACAACAGCCTCCCTGCTAGATAGAACAAGCCATGTTGGAAAAGGATCAATAGAACAAGTGGTAGGCTTCACCGCTCCAAGGAGCTTGTCCTCATCCTCAGGAGTCACAAACTGAAATTGATCCAGTCAAATCATATAAGAGGAGTTGTCGGGCACCTCCAGTTCAGACATCAAATTAATTGTGCAGTCTCCATCTAGGTCGGCCAGAAACCGAGAGATTTTGTCTGCGAAAAATTCATTAAACACACCACAGTGGGTAACTGATGCCTCCAAATTCTGGTTCAAGGGAGAGGGAGCAGATACTAGTCCCCTCACAACCCTGAACAACTCCGCTGGATGTGAACTCGCAGAGGCAATACGGGCAGAAAAGAACCGCTTCTTTGCCACACGTATCGCCTGAGCATAGATCTTTAAATGTGCTTCATGTCGTAATCTGTCAGATTCGAGTTGAGTTTTTCTCCACTTGCGCTCCAGTCACCTACCTTGCTGCTTCAGCCCCCGTAGATCTTCCGTATACCAAGGGGCCAATTTTGAAGCAGGTCGGAGGGGACGCTTAGGAGCAATCGTGTCTACTGCCCTGGTGAGCAAGTTGTTCCAGTTCTCAACCAGGGCATCAACAGGATCACCAGCAGAACCAACATTAAATTCCTCCAAGGCTTCTTGGAATCCTACCGGATCCAGTAACCTCTTCGGGCGGACCATTCTAATAGGCCCCTCGCCCCTGCGGAGGTGGGAAGTGGTTGTAAGTCCAACCTTAACCAGATGGTGGTCCGTCCATTACAACGGGGAGATCGTAGGAGTCCCCACCCACGGAACACCACCCTGATCATTATAAAAGACCAAATCAAGCGTGTGACCTGCAATATGTGTCGATCCAGAGACCGCTTGGGATAGGCCCATAGTCATCATGGCCGCTATAAACTCCTGAGCTGCCCCGGACAAATTGGTCCCAAAATGAACATTGAAGTCCCCCAGCACCAAAAGTCTGGGACACTCCAACGCGAGTTCCGCGACCAAGTCCGTGAGCTCAGTAAGGGATTCCACTGGGCAGCGGGGCGATCGGTACACCAACAGAAGTCCCAATCTATCCCTGGTCCCCAAACTCAAGTACACACATTCAATATGTTCCGATACCCTAACAGGGACCCTGGTAAGGGAGATGTTATCATTATAGACCACAGCCACTACACCTCCCCGCCCATGTCCCCTCACCTGCTCCTCTACAGAATATCCTGGAGGAAGAAGCTGGGACCAAACTGGGCCAGTAGCCTCCCACAACCAAGTCTCAGTAATACACATCAGGTCGGCCCCTTCACCCATGATCAAATCATGGATGAGTTCAGATTTATTTTGGACTGACCTGGTATTGCAGAGGAGCAAGGTAAGGTTATGTGGGATGTTGGCAGTGCTCCCCAAGGTCAAAGACCTGGCAGGACAGCCGGAAAGGGGGACAGCTATTAGATTTCTGACCACCCTTCCCCTGGAACAGCCTGCTGACCTGCCAGCGTTTCTTCTTCTTTTCCCCAACAACACCAGAATAGCTGCCCTACCTTCACCGAAGGCACTCCCTGGCTCCCCATCTCCAGACAAACACACACATTACAACTTCAACCCAACCTCAGCACAACTTAAAACTGATTAAACAAAAGCCCCACTATTGAATGCCTCCCTCTATACAAATGGTCGGACAAAGTGTCCAGCCCTCACCCTCATTTCTCCCCCTAAGTGGCTCCCCCAAAGGGGCAACCCTCTTTGGTGTCACCCCTTCGGTGGCGACCCCACTAGTGGTGGGCCCGCCGCCACTGGCAGTCTTCCTATATAGGCTGAGCAGTAAGCTCAGCAGGTGGAACCAGGAAAAACTGCCCAGTCACCCTTACAGCCCCAGCCCTGCAAAGCATCTCTGCAAGCAGTCCTGGGGGGAGGCAGATGGCAACCAGGGAGGGCAGAAGAGAAGAGGCAAGCTCCCCAGTCTCACACCCTGGGGAAGATGGTATCCTCTTCTCCAGCAGGCTTAATAAATAAACAACTTTATTTGTTAGCCACGCCATAACAAATTGTTCTTTGTTTACATCCTGGCATGTGGATCTTACCTCACAGAAGCATTTTTGGTGGCCTCTACAGAGGGCAAATAACATTTGAATCAGCCTTCAGTTGTCTCATAGAGATAGGTTAGACAGTATTATGTGAATAAAAAGATGAAAGGAAATTCTCGTCTGAGATATCCCCACTTGAAGGCCAATGCCTTTTTCTGAGAAAATTACAGGAGAGACTATAGCTCAAAAGTAGAACACATGTTTTGTATATGGAAGGTTTATGGCATCTTTGGGAGGAAATTTCTGGTATCTTTAGTTGAAAGGATATTAGGAAGCAGTGCTGGGAATGGCTTATGTCAAAAGGAGCTGGGGGGGGGGGTCAGTCAGAGTAGAAAACACTGAGCTGAATGCACACAGGATTTAAGTTATACCATTGGTCTGTCTAGTCCAATAGTCTCTATTATAAATGGAAACAGTTCTCCAAGGTCTCAGACAAGGTTCTTTCTCACCCCAGAGAGATCCTAGGAGTTGAACTTAGGACTTTGTCCTGGTAAAACATCTATCTACTTTCAGATTTTTATAGCAGCCTTTCTCCATGAAACTCAAGATGGCCTACATGGTTCTCCCTCCATTTATCTTCACAACAACTCTGCAACGTTCAGATGAGAGGTGGTGATGACTGGATCAAGGTCACCTAGCCAAGCTTTATGACTGAGCAAGAATTTGAACCCAAGTCTCTCCACTGTACGTCCACTGGAATGTGTTCCACTAATGCACTATAGTCCTTCCCAAAGGTCAGATTCAACCATGTCATCTGTTCCTAAAAGGATTTTCATTGCTAGAAAACAGAGTCACTAATCCATGTCCTGTGTGTCAAAATAAATGCATATTTCTCAACCTGGTTTATCTACACCAAAAACATATTAAAAATGTCCCTGTGTGGATGACTGTGGAAGAGGTCATCAAGACGAATAGCTCACCTGGTATAGTCTGATGGCTGCATTTGCCATTAGAAGAGAATTATGTCACCCAGTAAGCCTTCAGGATTCATTTCCATAATAATTGTATATTTATTTAACATTTGTTTCATGGAAATAAAATTAAAATGACATAACTGGGTACTAACTGGAAAGACAGATGTACACGTAGGTTTTCAAAGGTGTTTTTTCTACCTCCTCCACCCACCACTCTTATTGCAATAGTTTTTTAAACTGCCACGAACGATCTTTTCATACTCTGAGTTAATGAATAGGGAGTGCAAAGGAAGATCATGTTCTGCCACAAAATAATGAGGTTGTTTCATCCAAGGAAGGCACTTTTTCAAGGAGCTGCTGTCTACCTCCTGCTAAGTGATGTATGGAGAAAACCTGGCATTGGTACTATGCTGAGAAACAGAACAAATGCAATTGTTTTAATCTTGTGGGCTATTCTTTTTAATCATCTCCGCATCTCTGTCCTTTTTGTCAGGCAGGACTTACTGTGAATTATTTGTTTGGTTTACTTATCTGCATGAAAAACTATCCTAATGCAGGACACATTTCCCATAAAGCCCCTGGCCTATGATTTGTCTTTCTTTTTAAAATTATATTTTTCTTTCTGTTTGCAATTTGGCTTTCAAGTGAAGTGTTATATATTTTATAAAGTCACCACCTGAAGTACTAATTACAGGGTTCTGGTTTAATTATTAGAAGACCATCCTTTCAGATGGTATCAATTTATCCACCTCCCAATGACTTCATTTGTAGTCAGTATAAAACATTGCCCATGGGACAAATGTGAATCCTTCTTGGGCTTCCCATACAATTTAAGGCCATTCTCACAAAATTGGGTTGCCTGGGGTGGAGGCAAATGATCCTGGAGTGATCCTGGAATGGTGAGGGGGAGTGGGGAAATTAGGATGTTTGGTCCAGTATCCCACAATGCACCACACGCGGAGTGCGGTGCATTGGGGTAGCTCCACATGGCCTGGCTGCTCCTTCCTCCTGACTCTATAAAAACTATGACTACTGATAGCCTGAGCTTCCACATGACCTTAGTATAAATTAGGAGGCGTGCGCTTTCCCTCATGCCTCACTTTTAACCTGGGTCTGAAATCCGGGTTACGCAGGGGAGAAGCACTGGGATACGGACACTTCTCATGACCAGCCCTATCCAGGCTAGTTGGGTAGGGCTGGTCATGAGAACAAGCTTTTTATAAAATAACAACAACAACAACAACAACAACCCCCAGTAAGGCACTACCTGAGTGTGGTTGTAGGGCTTGCGTGCTCTGAGGAAGGTGAGAGCTATGCCAGAGGTCCAACCATACTGGACAGGTTTCACCAAAGGAGCCAAAGGAAGAGTGCCTCTCCCATCAACAATATGGTGAGACATAACTTTAATAAATCTATACCGGATCGGTCATCGCCCGGGTCAACAAGGACCATGCCAGGTGCTGGAGTCCTTGGACATCTGGTGGCAAGTGGGCTACAGGAATGAGGATCTTCAGTTGAGCAACCAGGGCTGGAGACTGCAAAGTTACTGGAAGAAACGTTGCTTAACCGGAAAAAAATATAAAAAAATGCCAAAGAGGAAATAATGATCTGCTATTACAAGTCTAGTCCAACTAGAAGAGGTTATTTAAAAGAATGTACCAGATGGAAAGAGAAGCATCCAGATACAGAAATAACAGAACAAAGGCTAGCATTCCAGAAAAGATTCATAATAAGAAATAAAGTATTCACAGGAGTTGATCTGGAAGAACTGCAAAGAGCAACAGAGGCTCAGGATATGGAAGAATTACCACCAGCTAAAGAAGTTGCTCAGACGCAGGTGGAGGAGGTGTTGGAAATAGAAGATGCCACTGTTGCTGAACTGTTTCAAAGTCAAGACCAGGCAACCTTCCCTTTGCCTTCACCTCAAAAACCCGAATGCTGTTTAACAGAAAAGCAACAAGAACTAAAGCAAAAAATAAATGAGCACATGAAATAAATGAGCACATGTTCGACTTCCAGCTCTAAAAACAGTTGCCAAAAAACAACTTGCTCAGGCATTAAAAGATGTCAATGCTGCACTTGAAGAAATAACAACCAAGAATTTGCAAGAAACAAACCAACTAATGTACAGTGCAGAAACAATAACAACACACGAGCTCGGATATAAGATCAGTGGACCTGTAGAAAAAGAAAGTAGTACATCACTAAATGGAGGATTAGATAAGAAAATAAAATCGTCAGGCTTAGATCGGATGCTAGTAAATTGAAAGATATGAAAGACAAGAAGCTGACAAATGAAAAAACCAAACAGTGAGCTAAGCCCTCTCTCCCTGCTCATGATCAGTACGGAGCGTGGGCGGCCGGATCGGCCACCCACACAATTGCCAGCTCCATGATGGCAGGGGCTGGGGAGCTCAGGGGCCACGTGGCCCCCGGAAGTCCCAGTATGCCCTGTGCAAGCACACATATGCTGCGGCTACTCACAACCCGATAGCCTGGGTTTGTGGAGTGCTCGCTCCGCAGCACAGTTTAAGAGGAGGGGTACTTGAGCAGGTTACCTGCTCGAGAACCACTGGGCTCGCAACCGAGGCTTTCCTAGCACAATTTTTCCCAATTGTGAGAATAGCCCCAGTATCTGATCCAAAAATACCACCTAGATTCAAGGAAAATTAGAGCAGTCCTGGAAATAATAAAGCAGCAAATAACAGCAGTGTCAAAGAAGATTAGCAGATATGAAGCTAGAATTACACAACATAGGCAGAATCTCCAATTCCAGTCGAATCAGAAATGTTTCTACCAAAGCATAGAAGGAGAAACTTCAAGAAACGTAGTAACAGCAAATAAAGAAGAAACAGTGCAATTCTGGGGAAAATTATGGGACAATCCAATAGATTATAATGAAAAAGCAGGCTGGGCGAAAAAGGTCGGAAAAACCAACAAATACAAGATCTGATCATAACACCAGGATTAATATGTGAAAGCAGAGAAAATAAAATTGGACTGCACCAGGGGACGATGAACTGCATGGCTTTTGGCTTAAACACCTAACAAGCCTTCATAAACAACTATCAAAACAGTTCAATCACAGTTTGCAAGGAGGTGATATTAAACAATGGCTAACAACTGGGAAAATTCATCTCATAATGAAAGACCCAGAAAAAGGTGCAGTTCCAAGTAATTATAGACCAATCACCAGCCTGCCAACCATGTTCAAATTATTAACTGGAATAATAGCAGATGAAGTCATGCAACACTTATTAACTAATAAGCAGCTTCTAGCTGAAAGGAAAGGTAATAGCCCAAACACCAGAGGCACAAAAGACCAGCTGCTGATTGACAAAATGATTTTAGAAAATTGCAAGAGAAGAAAAACCAATCTAAGTGTTGCATGGATTGACTGCAAGAAAGCCTTCAACTCATTGCCTCATACATGGATACTAAAATGTTTAGAAACAACTGGTGTCAGCAAAAACATTCAGATATTTATTTTAGAAAAGCAATGGGCATGTGGAGTACACAGTTAACAATCAATGGCGAGACACTTGGACAGGTTAGCATTAGAAGAGGCATTTTCCAAGGGGACTCACTATCCCCTCTGTTGTTTGTAATCGGCATGACTCCACTTTCACAAATACTAAAAAAAACAGGCCTCAGATACCAAACATCTAAAACATGAAGTAAATAAACCATCTGCTGTACATGGACAATCTGAAGTTGTATGGAAAGTCCCAATCAGAAATCGAATCACTGCTAAACACTGTCCGTATATTCAGTAGTGATATAGCAATGGAGTTTGTACTAGACAAGTGTGCTGCATAAACAATGAACAGAGGGAAAATAACAAAAACAGAAGGAATCGAACTGCCCAATGGAAGCAAGATCAAGAACCTGGAAGAGAAAGAACATTACAAATACTTGGGCATTCTCCAGGCTGATAACATCGCACACACTGAAGTTAAAAGAAAAATTTGAAGTGAATACATCAGGAGAGTTAGAAAAATCCTCAAGTCCAAACTCAATGGCGGGAACACCATACAAGCCATAAACACCTGGGCTATACCTGTTATCAGATACAGTGCAGGGATAATAGACTGGACCCAGGCAGAGCTAGAGACGCTAGATCGTAAGACCAAGAAAATCATGACCATCAATCATGCTCTGCACCCCCGCAGTGATGTCGATAGGCCATACCTCCCTCGCAGCTCAGGTGGAAAAGGAATGCTGCAAGTTCATCAAACAATAGAGGAGGAGAAAAGAGGCCTTGAAGAATATATCAAGGACAGTGAAGAAGGTGCACTTCAAATGGTCAAAAACGCGAAACTATTCAACACCAATGAAACAAAGCAGGCCTACAAGAAAGAACAAGTCAAGAACCGAGCAGAAAAATGGAAAAATAAGCCACTGCATGGTCAATATTTGCACAATATAAGTGGAAAATCAGACATCACCAAGACCTGGCAATAGCTTAAGAATGGCAACTTGAAGAAAGAAACAGAGGGTTTAATACTGGCTGCACAAGAACAGGCACTAAGAACAAATGTAATAAGAGCAAAAGTAAAAAAATCAACCACAAACAGCAAGTGCTGCCTTTGTAAAGAAACAAATGATGCAGTGGACCACCTAATCAGCTGTTGTAAAAAGATCGCACAGACTGACTACAAACAAAGGCATGACAAGGTAGCAGGGTTGATACACTGGAACATCTGCAAAAAATACAAGGTACCTGTAGCCAAAAATTGGTGGGACCATAAAATTGAAAAAGTTGTCAAAAATGAAGATGCAAAAATATTATGGAACTTCCGACTACAAACAGACAAACATCTGCCACGTAATACACCAGATATAACTGTAATCGAGAAGAAAGAAAAACAAGTCAATATAATCAACATAGCAATACCAGAGGATAGCAGAATAGAAGAAAAAGAAATAGAAAAAATAACAAAATACAAAGATCTACAAATTGAAATTGAAAGGCTGTGGCAGAAAAAGAACAAAATAATCCCAGTGGTAATTGGCGCCCTGGGTGCAGTCCCAAAAGACCTTGAAGAGCACCTCAGCACCATAGGGGTCACAGAAATCACCATCAGCCAATTACAAAAAGCAGCTTTACTGGGAACAGCCTATATTCTGCGACGATATCTATAACAATTGACAATAAATTTCTGGCATCCGAGGTCCTTGGGAAGGACTCGATGTCTGGATAAAACAAACCAGTCAATAACACCTGGCTGACTGTGTAAACAAGAAATAATAATAATAAATAGTCAATTCTCATACCAGCTCTCTAGCATAGTCACATCCAGGAGAAATTTTATTTGTATTAAGTACAAATGTATTTTTCTTATATTCAGATAAGAAATCAAATAGAATTTCTCTGTAGTGCTTGGGCCTGTGGAAGAGCTTTCTCTCTTGCTCCCCGCCCCCCCAATCTGCAACCCTCCCCCCCCACCCCAGATTCGGTTTGCTTCCACACTTTCAGTCCTCCTTATTGAAGACATTTCTTTTCCACCAGACATTTGTCCTTTAATTTAAAGTTGTTGTTGTTTTTGTCTTGGATGCTCTTCGTGCTTTGTACACCACCCTGAGACTGTGGATTGGACAGTATATTAAATCTTTAAATAAATAAATAAATGGTGGGGTTTTGTTTTTTGGGTATTTTCTTTGTGATACTCTGTTGCAGTTGAAGATGGTCCTCACTTTGTTTTTGAAAGCAATGTGAGTATTTTCCTTCTTCCTGCCACACTTCCTGCCACAAGTCACAGCAATTATTTGTGCTCTTAACAGCTGTACTGCTGATTGTTGTCCCATTTAAAACATAGCTAATTTCAAAGATTTACAAGAATCTGTGGGTGAAGGAGCCAAACATTCACTAAATTAATTTAAGACTGTTCTGTATGAAGATTTCAAAAACTATCTTGAAAAAGTAGCTTTGTGACTTTGCCAAAGAGGAATTGCTCTTATCTTAGATTTGGACATAATAAGCCTTGTCTAAGGTTCTAACAAAATTTGAGATATTTTCTGATACTCATTTGGCAATCTTTAAAACATTTTGTCCCACTGGGCACAAGCCTTCAGTATCTCTGCACATCCTCTCCAGTGCCAAGAAACGGAATAAAAAGAACATGTAATTTTTGTTCACATAGGCTTACAGAGAATCCATATCTTTGCAACAGTCTAAAGCATAAGAAGGAAGGAAGGAACGAAGGGTCCAGACAAGGCAGTAAAGGTTGTGTCAGTTATCAAGGAGGTCATAACATCAACAATAAAGATTTGGCTTCATTCAGTGCTCACAATTCAATACCATATTTTTTCCAAATCTTGCATCTTGCCACTTTAAGAAGGCAATCTAATGGTAGCCAATGAAATAACACTTAGAAATGATATATCGCAGCTACGCTCAAAGAATTTCAAGTATCCAGTTGCCTAGGTTTCATATTCACAGTGATTTGCATTTTAGGAAAGTTTTATAGAGCACTGAGCATTTATAATTTCAAAGGGGTTGAAAGACTCCTGTTTGGAGCACCATTAAAAGCCCATTAATAGAAAATGAAGTAAATATTATTCCACAGTTAATAGCCTTGATCATGGTCTTCCCTGATACAAAGGAGTGTGTGTGTGTACACACATACACACACACATAGACACATGCTTTCAAGTAGGTCCACTGGATGCCATGTGCTGTTCACAGAGCTTGAACATAACATAAGAACAGCGCTGCTGGATCAGGCTCAAGGCCCATCTAGTCCAGCATCCTGTTTTGCACAGTGGCCCACCAGATGCCCCTGGAAGCCACAGGCAGGAGTTGAGGGAGTGCCCTCTCTCCTGCCATTGCTCCCCTGCAATTGGTACTCAGAGGCACACCCTTGAGGCTGGAGGTGGCCCACAGCCCTCTGACTAGTAGCCACTGATAGACCTCTCCTCCATGAAGTCATCCAAACCCCTCTTAAAGCCATCCAGGTTGTTGGCCGTCACCAGATCCTGTGGCAGAGAGTTCCACAAGTGGATCACGCATTGTGTGAAAAAGTACTTCCGTTTGTTGGTCCTAGACCTCCTGGCAATCAATTTCATGGAGTGACCCCTGGTTCTAGTGTTGTGTGAGAGGGAAAAGAATCTCTCTCTCTCTCCACTTTCTCCACGCCATGCATGATTTTATAGACCTCTATCATGTCTCCCCGCAGTCGTCTTTTTTCTAAACTAAAAAGCCCCAGGTGTTGTAGTCTTGCCTCATAGGAAAGGTGCTCTAGGCCCCTGATCATCTTGGTTGCCCTCTTCTGTACCTTCTCCAGTTCAACAATGTCCTTTTTAAGATGTGGTGACCAAAATTGTACGCAGTACTCCAAGCGTGGTCGCACCATAGTTTTGTATAAGGGCATTATAATGTTAGCCGTTTTATTTTCAATCCCCTTCCTAATGATCCCTAGCATGGAATTTGCCTTTTTCACAGCTGCCGCACATTGAATAGACACTTTCAACGAGCTGTCAACCACAACCCCAAGATCCCTTTCCTGGTCCGTCACTGAAAGCTCAGATCCCATCAGCATATACTTGAAGTTGGGGTTTTTCGTCCCAATGTGCATCACTTTACACTTGCTAACATTGAACCGCATTTGCCATTTTGTCGCCCACTCCTCCAGTTTGGAGAGATCCTTTTGGAGCTGCTCACAATCCGTTTTGGATTTCACTACCTGGAAGAGTTTGGTATCATCTGCAAATTTGGCCACATCGCTGCTTACCCCTGCTTCTAGATCATTTATGAATAAATTTAAAAGCACCGGTCCCAGTACAGATCCCTGGGGGACCCCACTTCTTACTTCCCTCCATTGTGAAAGCTCTCCATTTATACCTACCCTCTGTTTTCTGTCTTTCAACCAGTTAGCAATCCACACATGTACTTGTCCCTTTATTCCATGACAGCTAAGTTTCCTCAGGAGTCTTTGATGAGGAACTTTGTCAAAAGCTTTTTGGAAGTCCAGGTAGACTATGTCAACTGGATCACCTTTATCCACATACTTGTTGACACTCTCAAAGAAGTCCAAAAGGTTGGTGAGGCAAGATTTACCTTTGCGGAAGCCATGCTGGCTCACTCCCAGCAAGGCCTGTTCTTCTAGGTGCTTTACAATTTTATCCTTGAGGATGCTTTCCATCAATTTGCCTGGAACGGATGTTAGGCTAACCGGCCTGTAATTTCCCGGATCGCCCCTGGATCCTTTTTGAAAATCGGTGTGACATTTGCTACTCTCCAGTCCTCTGGTACAGAGCCCGATTTCAGGGATAGGTTAAATATTTTAGCAAGGAGGTCGGCAATTTCACATTTGAGTTCTTTGAGGACTCTTGGATGGATGCCATCCGGCCCTGGTGATTTGTTAGCTTTCAGTTTTTCCAGACAGTTTAGAACATCATCCCTTGTCACTTCTATCAGACTCAGCTCTCTAGCCTCCATCCCTAAAAAGCCTGGTTTGGGAACAGGTATATGCTCAGTATCCTCTGCCGTGAAGACATTCGCAAAGAACTCATTCAGTTTCTCTGCAACCTCCATATCCTCCTTAATAATCCCTTTCACTCCCTCATTGTCTAATGGCCCAACCGCCTCCCTGGCAGGTTTCCTGCTTCTGATGTACTTAAAGAAGTTTTTGTTATTCCCCTTGATACCTTTGGCTAAATGTTCCTCAAACTCTCTTTTTGCCTCCCTTATTGTCACCTTGCATTTCTTTTGCCAGAGTTTGTGTTCCTTTCTGTTCTTTTCGTTTGGACAGGCCTTCCAATTTCGGAACGAAGTCTTCTTCCCTTTTATGGCTTCCTTGACGGTACCTGTTAGCCATGCTGGCATCCTCCTGGACTTAGTGGTACCTTTCCTCCTTTTGGGTATACAATCTAACTGGGCTTCTAGTATTGTGGTTTTGAGTAAACTCCATGCACTCTGGAGTGAAGTGACTCTCCTGATTTTCCCCTTAGCTTTCTTTTCACCATACTCCTCATTTTGGAGAAGTTTCCTCTTTTGAAATTTAAAATGTCTGTGTTTGACATCCTTGGTGATTCTCTCCCCGCATGTATGCTGAATTTGATGGCACTGTGGTCACTGTTCCCTAAAGGGTCGATGACACTGCCATCACGCACCAGGTCCTGGGTGTCACTCAGAATTAGATCCAAGGTTGCCTTCTCTCTGGTCGGTTCCATGACCAACTGTTCTAGGGCACAGTCATTTAGCGTATCTAGAAATTTGACCTCTTTGTCCTGACTTGAATGTGAATTTACCCAGTCTATGTGTGGGTAGTTGAAATCACCCATTATTACAGCCCTGCCTCTCCTTGATGCCTCCCTGATTTCCTCCTGCAACTCCCAAGTTGGTTAAAGAACATAGTTTCAAAGCTATTTAACATGTATAATATGTATAATACATAATACAGGGTCTGTAAGGGATACATCTTTATACTAGAGATGTTGAAAGAAATCACACGAGAGTATGCACATAAGTGAATAAATTTGCTTGATTTCTACGAGTATACTGTAATTGGGATCCCCCTCTTGAATGAGTCTATCACCTCAACTCTGCTAGTACATACTCTGGCAACCTATCCTGGTCCCCAAGGGCCTGATTCATTTTTGGGTCAGGCAGCCTTCTGCTTGTCTGTCCCTAATTGTTACAACATTTTTTTCACAAAAATGTTATGTAGGCCTTGGATGGCCTGGAATTCCTTCAGGTGAGCGTGAAAGCTATTACTTCAGAGCATCTATTCAGAGGCAGCTGAGTGCCAGAGGAGCAGGCTTTCTGCTAAGAAGTCTCTCCCTTCACCCTGGCCATATTTTTCACCCAGTGCATTTTTTCTACAGTGGCAGAAGCATGAGTGCGTACTAGTGTATATCTGCTGTCACAATTTGTGATCCTTACTTCAGTGTTATACCTACTCATATAGAACTGATGTACAACAGCTCCTAAGAATAGACCTGTGATTGCCTCAGGGGCCAATTCTATGTCAAAGGGCTCAAAGGAAGGGCTAGATCTCTACAGCAACAAATGAAGTCCCATGCGGTATGTGCGCACGTGCAAG
The DNA here is from genome assembly GCF_027244095.1 of Hemicordylus capensis. Lineage (NCBI taxonomy): Eukaryota > Metazoa > Chordata > Lepidosauria > Squamata > Cordylidae > Hemicordylus > Hemicordylus capensis. The sequence goes on along the minus strand of NC_069658.1, from coordinate 374,957,707 downwards.
TGTGCTGTTTGGTATCACAGGAATCATCACTTTTCCTCTCTGCCTCTTCACTGTCCCTCCTTTCTGCATTTCAATCATATAGCGATTTCTTGTTGCAGGTGATGACCTGGACCTTCATCCTTGTCCTCTGAGCTCAGGCCCCCCACTTGAGGCCTTCTGATGTCTTATCAAGTGTAAGGGGTGGGCTCAGGCTCCTCCTTGAGGCTCTCCCAGACCCTACCCCCTAGCCCGAGGTGCTGGGGAAACAAGCCCCATCGGGGATTGCTATCTTCCCTCACAATCTGTTCATTGGCCTCCAAGCCAGTTGTCCAGAGATAGAGGCTCAGGATCACTCCCCAAAGTTCCCCCATATTGCTTCTGAGTCCACTGGTCATCCCCACCCTGGACTCAGTGTACGTAGTTGTCACCTGATAATGGCCACTACTTACACAGCCAGATTCAGCTAAACTGATAATAGCTAATGCTGCTCAGAAACACTTCCCATTTTCAGATTTTGTGAAACCTATGGAAAGGAAAATATGTGTGTGTGTGTCACAATGACAAAGATGCTTGAATAAATATAAGGTAAAAGACCAGGACAATGCTTCATTTGAATTTTATTCAGCTCTACTTGTGGTTTTGAAAATACACACAGATACAGCATCATTCATCTTTTGTCCTTTTTTGCAATATTTTTAATTTTGTAACTCACATATCTATGCATAAAATTATATTTTTCTGTCTACTATCTTGCTCTGTCTCCATCTTTTGTATGATTCAATTCATACACAAATACAATAAAGTCCATTGTAACAAATGTTCTCTGAGTTCACTTGCTGAGCTGTATAGATAATCTTTGCTCAATGAAAGTCTCCTTTCCTCATAACAAAGGAAAATGGTTTTTTGTGTGTGTGGTTAAGGCTCAGCTTGGAGAATCGACTGATCTGATCTGGTATCTACTTTTGCTTACAGTAAGTGAGGCTCCAGAATCTCATCTGAGCAACTGAAAGATGGTTTCACTGAAAACTGGGGAAAGGTTTTCATAAATGCTACGCTGTTAACTTTTATAAACTTAATTAAACTATCCTATTCCTCTCTCAAAGCATAAACTTTTCCTTACAGCAAATGATACAATATAGCAAAGTACAGCATGCACTCTATATCATCAACAAAAACTGTTTCTTTCAACCTTTCATATGTTTGCAAGATTACCAGCATTGCCACAGGGGAAGGCTCTGCTTTACTCTCTACTCATATCATGCCTTTTCTATTCTGGTCTTTATCCTATTCATGCTCATCCTTCTCACTTTAGGTCTCTCCCGCTTCTCCCCACATCAGCATTTGTCTATTTCTACTAAAAGGAAGGCCTTGATTATACCCCTCCTCTCACTAGCCCATTCAGATATCTATCTTTTCCCTCCCTCCAAATGACTCTTTTAAAAAAAATATGCCTGTCACCTATATTTTTCAAATCAGCAACAATGGGGGCAGGGGGGGAGCATGCTCAAGACAGTCCAAATGAAATCAAATAGCATTATTTGTCCTAAACAATAAACCATATCATTCCATACAAAAATACTCTGGATATTTAATGTACAAATAACAAGAAAAACACTGTTCACAAACAGATGCTGCTTATACACATTTGGACAGACAAATGAAAGCTTGAAATCCAAGGGACGGTCAGTGACACTAATACTCTCTTAAGTCTGCAGTTGTCATGTTTTGTGAATGGTAGAAGCCATTCGTCAAGATGGCAGGTGGTGATGCTCCCTGACTCAGCAGACATTTGAAACTTCACATCAGCACTGATGCTGCTGATGTGAAACTTCACAACATTGACGCTGATAGCAGCTTTCTCAGTGTTCATCCCCTGGCCAACCTGAATAACATCCTAAGCCCAACATTTAATAGATGCCCATGTTGTTGTGCATATTCTGGATTACTGATATTTTTGGTGATTATGATTGATCAATTTTTTCTTTCCCATTTTGTTTAATTCCATTTTATATCAATTTTGTTATGGCTGAACAAATACATTTCAATGCATTCAGGATGTAAGTACATTTATTTATTGTTGTAACCACTGCTCATAACATAACAAAGCATAAAACATAACATAACAGTAAAGAGAGCAAAAACCATGAAATATAACTCATGTTTAACATAAGTGGTGCAGCGGGGAAATGCTTGACTAACAAGCAGAAGTTTGCCAGTTCGAATCCCCGCTAGTACTATATCAGGCAGCAGTGATATAGGAAGATGCTGAAAGGCATCATCTCATACTGGAATGGAAGAGGCAATGGTAAACACCTCCTGTATTCAACCAAAGAAAACCACAGGGCTCTGTGGGCACCTGGAGTCGAAATCGACTTGATGGCACACTTTAACTTTAAACATAACATAAGAGGGAGAAAATAAATCTTCATAAAATTCAATTAAAATTATAGCCTAAAAAAACCTATCTGCAGTTACATCAATAAATAAAACATATAGTATAAGACTAGACCTCTACAATTTAGAGAAAGGCTTAGCAAATATAAATCTCTTTCTAGGTTTAAGACAATAAAGCAAAGGTAGCAACTTGGTAACTTAACATATGGAATGACTTCCTCAAGAAGCTAGTTTAAACATGCCACATCTGAGCCCTTAAATGAATAAATAATCTGCCTCAGCATTTTTTTCCTGATCACATCATAAAAGGGGCAGTGTAGGACATATTGGATAATTTACTTGCCCTGAGCCACAAGCGCAAAGACTCTGCTCCACTGGGAGTTTGCGAAATCTGTCATCAAGATACACTGTAGGCATGGTTTGAGAGCGTAAGATGGTAAATGCCTTGCTCTGTGGTGCACAGGTGAACTTAACCAGGTAATGTAAGAAACTTCTATGTTTATTATATTTACAGTACCAAGATGAAAACTTTGAGGACTGCACTGCAGCGGTGTCTTGGGTAGCATCCCGCTCAAGGAGCAATCTCTGAAGTTTTCTCTGCTCCAGGATTTAAGTTCTTCTACTGAGGGCAGGGAATACAATTGCAAAATATAGGACAGCAGATGTGTCCACTGATTTCCATCCATATAATACAAATAGCAGGATTTAACTAAATGATGTTCTGGGAGGCTGACTAATTTCTTAAAATACTTTAGCAGTGCCAGATGTTGAGGATGTACACAAAACTGGTTTTGCTTGTTCCATTCAAATAAGAACCAGATTCAAAACAATCCAGTCGGCCTGGTCTGTTTTTGGGTCTGGTCAAACCAGACTTGGTCCAGTTCGACTGCTGAACCCATTCAAACTGTTTGAGAGCTCTACTGGTAAAGGGGAATCTGGTAACAGGGAATCAGGGGAGTCAGTACTTACAAGTATTATCATGGGTGGCAGTGGCTGTGGGGTTCAGTGGGGGTGGCAGTGGCTCCCCACCCACACCCCACCAGCCTCTCCCAGAATAGCCAGGGCCACTGGTGGCCCGGTCTGGGCCTCCGTGAATGTGTGGAGGCCATTTTAGTGATCTCTATGCATGCACAGATGCCATTTGCTGCAGCTGTGTGCAGCCTTTTGAAGAGTGAGCACCAGGCTCAGAAAAACAGTGAGGCAGTGGAAGACCAGGTAAGGTCCTGCTTACCTGCTTTAAAAGGAAATGCCCCCTGCCCCACCGAACTGGTTCGGCATTTCCATAGGGAGGTACCAAAGTGGTTCAGATATATTCCTAGTGGATAGGGCTTTTCCAGTAGTGATACCCTCCCTTTGGAATTCTTAATCAGAAAAGCCCTGATTAGCCCCCTTACTATAGTTTGGAAGCTGAATTAAAACTATAGGATGTCATTTGAAAAATCTTTATTGACTGCCAAACTAGAGAGTCAATACGATGTAGTGGTCAATGTGCTGGGCTTGGACTTGGGAGCCCCACTATCAGTTCCTGCTGAGCCCTGAAGCTCTCAGAGGAGGAGCAGTGGTGGATTAACAGAGAGGCAGAGTAGGCATTTGCCTACAGCGGCAAAATGTGAGGAGCAGCAAATTTTGCCCCTCCTCAAATTTTGCTGCCCCCCTCTGTGGGCAGCAGCAGCTGCAGCAAGGGTGGAGTGGGTGAGGATGAAGTCCCCCTTTTTACATTATATAAAAAAGGCAAACCTTTTTTGACAGTCCTCTCATAAGGGGCTCCCACGGACAGCCCACTCATGGGGCTCTAAATAGAGCAAGGTTGCTTTGTAGATGGCAGCCATCGGGAGATGTACCCCAGAGACAGCCAAGCTGCTGCAAGGATGTGCTACCTGCCAACCCGCCAATGTGGAGGTGTGCACCCCTGCTTGTACCCCCAGGTGCGTACAATAAATAAATAACAATAAATAAAAATAATAAATAAATAAATAAATAAATAAATAACAATAAATACATTTAGAATGGGTTTAAGGGTCCAGGTTGAAACCCAAAATCTATACCGTCCATGCAAATGGTTTGGGTGGGGGTGCTATTGGCAAGGTTTGAAAGGTAGCCCCCCAGCAGGGATTCATGAGCAGCCAAGTCCTATCCTTCAAACAGAAAGGTTGGAGGAGGGGGACCCCATCCCCATCCCCTTTAGGGGTGTTCATGCCCCCAGGCTTACTCATGATCAAGGCCGATCACCTGGGTCTGTCTTGGGTAAACTGAAATCCTTCTTCAAAGATACAGCCACCCGATCCAGGGCACACTGGCCAGGCACGAGAGGGAAAGGTCATGGGGATAACCTCAGACAACTCATGAGAAGGCTCATCAGAGGGAAGGGGAGAGAACTGCCTGGACAAATCTGAAATGAATACATACAGCAAAACGTCCCCTCTTCCCACTGACACCTCCCTCATGAGAGTATCAGGACTTAGGTGCTCTAAATAGTGCCCGGTTGCTGTGTGCAGGTGAGCCATGGTGTGGGGGGACCCCACATATTGTTTTCCTTGTCTTGGGGACTACAGACAAGCTGCTGTGAACCCATGCCCCCTGACAGCCCATGTGTACATGTGCACAGTTGCCATCGCCCCAGAACAGCCACCCTGCTGTCCTGGGGTGGCTGGAGAATGGGATCTCACCTCTCCCATGATACCCCAGGCCTACAGATCTGCATATGGCATGGCGATGGACCAGGACCCTGGAATATGATTGGGTTTAAAAGTTTGTCCCTGTGTCTACCCCCCCCCCCCCACAACACATGCATCCAGGCAATGACACATGGAGCATCTGGATGTCCTCTGGGTGCATGAATGTCTGCACAGGGGAAGAGAGTGGGGAGATTTGGGGGGATTAAAACTTTTTTTTTTTTTTTGCAAAGAAAGGGCAGGGAAGTGTGGCCCAGCCACTTCCCCTTCCTCATGAACAACCCAGGCTTGCTCATGAGCAGGGCCAACAGGATAGGATCAATCCAGTTTTTGGAATGATTCTTCTTCTGCGATAATCACAGGTACCAAAGCTGATGTGGACTATGCCCACTCACGAGAGTGTCAGACCATGGGTGCCCTAAGTAGAGTTGTGCTATGTTGCTGTGTGTTTGGAAGCAGTGGGCAGGGGTATCCCAGGGACTGCTTTCCTGATCCCGTGGATGGCGGCCAATGTGCTGTGGAAAGACACCACCTGCCTGGCCATCCACACATGTGCACAGGTGCACCCTTGCCATCAGTCCCACTGCCCTGGAGCAGGGGGAGAAGAGGAAAGTACCCTCTCCTGCGATTCTCAATGCCAGCATATATGAATATGGCACAAAAATGGAGCGGACCTGGGATTTTTGGATTTGTATAAATGTACATCCTGTTGGCCCACTCCACAACAGTGCATGTAGCCAGGCTATTATGATTTGATTTGATTTGATTTGATTTGATTTGTATACTGCCCTTCCAAAATGGCTCAGGGCAGTTTACAATTAAAACAAACCACTAAAACAGTAAAGAGCTAAAACAAATTAAAAAACAATATAACTATTAACAATTTAAAAACATTTTAAAACAACAATTAAACAATTACAGTGATTAAAAACCCTGAAATCAGGTTTTGAATTTTAAAATAGACCAAATATTAAAACCCCCAAAATTTAGGAAGCTGGGAAAGCTTGGGTGAAAAGATGGGTTTTCAGGTGTTTTTTTAAAATTGCCAGAGATGGGGAGGATCCTATCTCAGCAGGGAGCACATTCCACAATCTCGGGGCAGCGACCGAGAAGGCCCGTCTCTGTGTAGCCACCAAATGGGTTGGCGGTAACTGTAGACGGACCTCCTCAGATGACCTCAACAGGGGGTGGGGCTCATAATGAAGAAGACGCTCTCTTAGCTACCCAGGGCCTAAGCCATTTAGGGCTTTGTAAGTTATAACTAGCACTTTGTATTTTGTCCAGGAACCTATTGGCAGCCAGTGTAACTCCATCAGTAAAGGAGTAACTTGGTCTCTCCGAGATGACCCAGAGACCAGTCCTGGCTGCCATGTTCTGAACCAACTGAAGTTTCCGTACTATGTACAAAGGCAGCCCCACGTAGAGTGCATTACAAAAGTCAAGTCTGGAGGTCACCAACAGATGTAACACAGTTTTGAGGTCATTGATCTCAAGAAACAGGCGCAGCTGGCGTATCAGCCGGAGCTGATAGAAAGCACCCCTGGCCACCGCCTCAACCTGAGAAACCAGGGGGAGGTGTGAATCCAGAAGTACTCCCAGACTGCGAACCTGTTCCTTTTGGGGAAGTGTGACCCCATCTAGAACAGGCAGATCAAAATCGTCTCTAGAGTTCTGACCCCGCACAATAAGTACCTCCGTCTTATCTGGATTCAACTTCAGTTTATTCTCCCTCATCCAGCCCATTACTGCTTCCAGGCAGGCATTTAGGGAGGATATGCCAGCTCCTGAAGAAGTTGACATGGAGAAGTAGATCTGGGTGTCATCAGCGAACTGGTAACACCCAGCTCCAAATCCCAGCAGTTTCATGTAGATGTTAAAAAGCATTGGAGAAAGTATGGAGCCTTGAGGGACACCATGTGCTATGGCACATGGGGTGTCAAAAATCCCCTCTCGGGTGTGTGCAAGGTTTCAGAAGGATTGCAGGGGAGTAATGCCAGGAGAGAGGGCACGCCCTCAACTCTTGCCTGTGGCTTCCAACAGCATCTGGTGGGCCACTGTGAGAAACAGGATGCTGGACTAGATGGGCCTTGGGCCTGATCCAGCAGGGCTGTTCTTATGTTCTTATGTTCTTATTCAGGGAGAGGGAGGTTGTGGAGCATCAGTTCTATTTTTTACAGTAGAGAGTTAGATACCCCACTAAAGCAGGGCCCCCTTGGATTCATTGGATGGTAAGTGGGCTGGTTATACTTGTGAGTTTACGAGTATGAAGGTGGTAGCCACCAGAGTCACCACCTCTCAAGTCCCAAAGCTCTGAGTGGGTGAGCTGAGTGGCACCCTAAAAGTAGTCCCTTCCCAGTCACCCCTGAGCCACAAAACGAGGGGCTGTTCTGTGAAACTACCCCTTCACCTGAAAAGTTGCCTATGGCTGAACACCAGTCAAGATCTTATCCTCCCAAGCTTGCACTCACCTGCCTGTGTGACCACCTAACTTACCAAATGACTCCCACTCCTAATATACCCTGAAAAACACTGTCAGTGAGGAGTAGGTGAAAAACTCTTCACTCAAGGCCAGTCAGGGGAAGACAAGAAAAAATCCTTCTCAGCCCCAAAGCGACCAGCTAATCTCTCACTGAACAGGGGATGGGAGAGCAGGAGATGAGGAACCTGGCTAGAGTGAGGAGGGGGGAAGCATGCACTGCACTTTATACTGCCATGGTGCAATGATGTGGTGGCCTCCTCCTCAAACAGGGCAAATGGCTACACATCTCTATGTAAACCGCTTTGAAAACTTTTGTTGAAAAGTGGAATATAAGTTGTTGTTGTTGTTGTTGTCGTCGTCGTCATCATCGTCGTCTCCCTTACCCTGCCAAACAGGCCTCTGGTGTTAGGTTAGAGTGACATTTCTAGTTTTCATTATCTGTGTTAATTTCAGTGCTTGTGGAGACTATCAAACTGTATCATTTCTTTTCGCTTACTCCATGCTGAGAAAAACAGTTTACAAGGAATTGAGATGGGAATGAAAAATATAATGCAGCATATATTGGTCAGATATTTTTAAAGCAAGAACCAGAAACCTAAGTAACTTTCCACAGAGGCTTGCTAAAAAAGCCACCTTTACATTCTCTTGTGCTGAAATCAAGAAGATTAAAAAGGGCTCAAGAAAAGAGTTCAGGGAGAACGTCAAAGTATGTTTTGTAGGCAGGAAAGCTAGTTCAAGGAAGGAATTGTGTGGAGCTGCAGAGAATCAGGAAGAGTAACATCTCAGTTATTTTTCACAGACAGAAAATATGCACCTGCAACAGATTATTACAGTATATTGTTGTAATGGTAGTAGTACTATTGTCATGGTAGTTGTAGCTGTGTATGCCTAGTGTCCATGTGTTAGCTGAGCCTGTGCCTGAGTATGGTGAAAGTTTTAGGCACTTCCCCCCTCAGAAGCAGAAGGGGGGGGGAATGCCTGTATTGAGGGAGTATTCTCCAAGCTGAGAAATTTCCTTCTCTTTTTGTTCAAGGTCTCTTTCCCCCAGCTCCTCGCCCATCAACCCAGTTGTCTGTTAAGTGTTCATGGAGTATGTGAACATTCCACTCCACAGAGTTACACTGGGCAGTTTTGGGGAGGGGGTTGGCCCCCTTAGGGTTTTTTCCTTCAGATTTTTGTGAAACTGATGTATCTGCTCGTTACCCTGAGTCTGCAAAGGTACCCTCTCATCCACAGATGCTCCAGTGATGCATTCATAAGGATAATAATATTTCCAGCTCTTTCAGAAATAGATAATAGATAGAACAAAGTTAAACTTTCCCTTTGGTTTTTCTTTTTTAAATCCACCTGCTAATTGTAATAACATACATTTTAATGAGGTATGGAAATACATCCTTCTTGAGCTATTTTCCTATTTAAACATAGGGATGCTTTATCAGCACTTCTCTGGCTACGCATAAAGACTGGAATAAGCCAGACTAGGTATTTAGCTTCAAACAGTCGAGAGAAATCTTTGGCCCACTTGGGAATTTTATTTTGTACTACAAGCCAGTTTTTTAAAAAGCGAGGCATTAGCCTGGAATTGCCATTGTGAAAGACTATTTATGATATTGAAAAGTTAAGGAAGTACAAAGCAGATAACAGACATGAAGAGAACTGCTAACAGCACTAGTTGGAAATAGGCATTAAAAAAAATGATAACATTGTACCTTAGATGTGTTATGTGTTTATTCCATGCTATAGAAGGATGGTGCTTTATGCACACTGTTGTTTGAAACACACACACAGGCCCCTTTCAGACAGAACAGCAAACCATGGGTCCAACGGACCTGCAGTTTGCTTCCATCTGCCCCACGCACTCCCAGGCAATCACAATCTTCAGTTTGGGAGGTGGCAAAGGGGGCAGGACTGGCTGTGCAGGCTTCCTCTGACCCTGGAAGGACAGCCCGCACCAGCCAATGGGATGGAAGCCCGTGGGAGAAGCATCCTCCCTTAACTACAGTTTGGAGTTAATTCAGAATCTGAATTTCGCACTGCAGGGAACAAGCCCTCGTTTGGGTTAGTGGAAGTCACTATAGACCAAGGGCTCATTCCTAGGTTTGGGGGCAAAACTGGAACCACAGTTGAGTCCGGGAACTGCAGTTCTGACCATCCGGACATCATAGGGGTCGAACATGAGGTGAGTTCACTTCAAGTTCCCTGTTATGTCCAAAAGCAGCCCTAGTTTTAGTCAGAATGTCAGCCAGTGGATGAGATTGTAAAATTGGTGAATATTGTCACAAAGGATTGCGAGGGGTGGGGTCCCCTAGCAGTGTTTTCAATTCAGAAATTTTATTTTATTTTATTTTATTTTATTTTATTTTATTTTATTATTTATTCTAAAATATTTAGATCCCACCCCCTCCAGTACACTACTGTTTGGAGTTCACAACATTAATAAAACAGATACAATGTAAAATAAAACTCCTAAAGTTAAACACGTTTAATCAAAAATAGCAAATTGAAAGTTATTTTAAAAGTTTCAAATTAAAGCTAAACACTGAGAAATGAGTTAAAAAGTTAAATTAAAAGCTAAACACTGAGAAATGAGGCAACATCAAATACACTCCAAATCACACAGCATTATGGTCAGTGGCTGACATCCAGACTATTGCTGCACTAGTGCACTGAACAAAGAAGCAAGAAGGTCGCAATGCTGAGCAGATGCTCAGTGTTGTGTTATCACTTGCAGTCCCTATCTCACTCATGTGTACTTGTTGATATTAATCTGAACTGTCTCTATGGATTCTATAGATTCTATACATGTGCATAAAACACATATTTGCATACAAACACATATTTTAATACCCACTTTTCTTGCGCACCTGTTGCACTTGTGCAACAAGGATAACAGATATCTTTGCATAATTCCCTGCAACATATATGGACTGAGGAAGGCGTTCCACAGCAGGAGGTGTGTCACTGGTTGTGCAAGCACACCCTGCTGCTGCATTAGTTCAACACTGGTCTGTTGGTCTCCCAAATGGGAAGAATTAGCAACTGCAACATGTTTGTGCTAATGCAGCATTAGTCGAGATGTCAGCTAGTATAAGAAAATCAGAGTGTTTCTATTTAAATGCCAATGACATTACACACTTACTACCTGATCTCTAAAAAGAGAGCTGTCAGTACAAACTTACTGCATTGTTCAGAACCTCTGTGCCCTTCTCCCTCCAGTTTATTGTCCTGGATAAATTGCACACAGGCCTTCCATAGTAAAAGGCAAGAACTAGGATTTACTAAATGTTTGAGTCTGCTTGTATCACATCAGGATGCTCTCTACTTAATGTGGAATGAGATGTTCCTAGTGGGTACGTTAGAAATATATTATAAAAAACTGTTGAAAAGAAAACACTTCACTTCTAGTTTTTAAAAAGGTGATCGGTGTAGTGTTGGCTGAAGAGGTAATTCTGTTTTTCCTACATATTTAATAAGGCTAATCACATGAGCATGTGTGAATAGTGGAGAAGGTGGGGGAGAAGGCAAGATCCAGCTTACCTTCCTCCCAGACAACTGTTGGGTATTTCTTCAGTGTGCCACCACACACCCACATGATCTGCACTGCTCCTGTCAATGTGGATCATTGGAGGCTGGGACAAAGGGATGTGCACAAATTAATTTTTTCTAATTCTATTTGTGCCCAAAACAAATCACCCCTGATTTGTTTTGTATCCAAATCTACCCCGCCACAAATCACCCCAGATTCAATTTGTATTTGCTTTGTTTCAATTTTGATTTGGATCAATTAGACCACTTAACAAGGTCCTAGGGGCACCAAGTTTGGGTGATAGGTGCCATGGGTGCCACCTACCACCCAAATTTCAAGGCAGTGGGACACTTGGTTGACTTTTTATGGATTATTTTAGTTAATACTGATTTTGATATTTCCGCCATAAGAAATAATGGGGATTTGACATCACCATATCCTAACCTTAAAATGGGTCACCAGCTTTCATTTTTTTAAAAAAGGTATCCTGCCGCCCCAATTTCTACAGTAAATACGAGTAAGCTCTAGCCCTTGTAAAAGCGGAGTTATGGAGCAAAATCTGCAATCATTATTTTTCAAGTGTTCAGATTCTTTGGTGTCTAATAATTTTTCCTCATAATGAATCCCTATGAACCTTTGTTTCTTCTTTTCATTTCAACTATTACTGGAAAGTGCCAACTGTCAACTGCCATGTATCAACTACACACACACACACACACACTGGGGTACTCAATTTATTTTTTAGTTATTTTGAAGTGTTTAGATCTTTTTGTGTCTTCATTACACACCTTCATTTCTTCTGTTCATTTTGACCCCACTACTTTGCAGGTGGGAGTGGGGAATTAGTGGCATCCCATGTTCCAACTACCCCCCAACCCACAAGCTGCTGGGTACTCAGTTTATATTTTAGGGATTTTTGAGGTGTTTAGATTCTTTGCTGTAATGAATCCTCATAGGGATTCATGATGAGGAAATGTTATTAGACACCAAAGAGCCTAAACACTTGAAAAAAATCCTAGAACATAAACTGAGTAGTACCCCACTGCCTTGTGGGTGGGAGGGGGGTGTAGTTGGCACATGGCAGTTGACACTGTCATGGGAGGAGAGCTGGTCTTGTGGTAGCAAGCATGACATGTCCTCTTAGCTAAGCAGGGTCAACATCAGAACATCAGAACATAAGAACAGCCCTACTGGATCAGGCCCAAGGCCCATCTAGTCCAGCATCCTGTTTCACACAGTGGCCTGGGGATGGGTCCGGACCGGTCCGGTGGCCATTGTAAAGGCCTCCGGACTGTCCGGACCGGTTCGGACCTGGCCGGTCTGGTCCAGGTGGAGGGGGTTCCTTTAAGGGCGGGGAGGGTTTACTTACCCCTCCCGCCACTTGTCCCCCTACAGCGCTCGTATTTACTGTAGAAATTGGGGCGGCAGGATACCTCCCTGCCGCCCCTTCTTGCTGCTCAATGTAAAAGGCTCAGAGGAGCCTTCTGCGCATGCGCACGCCACGCTCGAGCTTCACGTCTCCCCGACGCCGGAGGCCCGGTCTACCCGGCCTCGGCCCCTACCGGCAGGTAGACTGGGCCTCCAGCCCCTGGAGGCCCAGTCTACCCACCGGGACGAGGCCGAGTAGACCGGGGCTCTGGCAGTCGGAGTCCCAGTCTACCCAGCCTCGTCCCAGCAGGTAGACCGGGCCTCCGGCCACTGGAGGCCCGGTCTACCCGCTGGCAGGGGCTGAGGCCGGGTAGACCGGGCCTCCAGCGTTGGGGAGACGTGAAGCTCGCCGCGGCGTGCGCATGCACAGAAGGCTTGTCGGAGCCTTTTGCATTGAGCAGCAAGAAGGGGCAGCAGGGAGGTATCCTGCCGCCCCAATTTCTACAGTAAATACAAGCGCTGGAGGGGGCAAGGCGGCGGGAGGGGTAAGTAAACCCTCCCCGCCCTTAAAGGAACCCCCTCCACAGTGCTGGACCGCAGCTGTGCGGTTCCGTGCACACCCCTACAGTGGTCCACCAGATGCCACTGGAAGCCACAGGCAGGAGTTGAGGGCATGCCCTGGTTACAAATGAATGGGAGACTAGAAGTCTTAGCACTAAGATATTCCCTTCCAGGTATGAAGCTGCTCTGGGAAGAGCATCAGAAGGTTCCAAGTTCCCTCCCTGCCATCTCCAAGATAGGGCTGAGAGAGATTCCTGCCTGCAACTTTGGAAAAGCTGCTGCCAGTCTGTGAAGACAATACTGAGCTAAATAGACCAATGGTCTGACTCAGTATATGGCAGCTTCCTATGTTCTTTTGTTCCTATGTTCCACTGTCCAAATGACAGGCAAAATGAATAGAAGGGGATTCATTGAGGGAAAGTTATTATACACAAAAGAATTCAAACACTTGTAAAATAGTGACCACACATTTTGCTCCACAACTCAGTTTCTACAAGGGCTAGAGCCTAGATTTTTCAAAAATGAAATCTGGGAATTTGGGGGAAATTAATAGGAGGAATCCAAATCTTGAATCAATTCGAATCAAATCAGGTGCAATTACATTTCGATCCAAATCTAGCCAATGGACCACAGGGGTGATTTGTTTTGTCTCCAAATCACCCGAATCAGCTAGATTTGGGTACAAATCAATTTGTACCCGAATCAACTTGCACATCCCTAGACAATGTGTCCCGGACTTCAGGAATCCCACAATGCACTGCTGCACAGTGCATCAGGAGATTATCTTGGGAGTCCTCTAGGCACACAGGTAGTGCACACAACAAACAGCCAAACCCAGGCTGGGCTGCCCTAGCCTGGGTTTGACTGCTCATGTTGCATAGCCTTTCTGTGTAAGAAATCATTTAAGAGGCATACTACTCATTCCACATGTGCATGTGTAATGATGCCCCCACTGACCTTTCTTTGGTGCAATTCACAGGAAAGTGTTTTGTTTTGTTTTGTTTTTATTGTTTTATTATGTATTTTTTATTTTAATGTAAACCATCCTGAGCCATTTTAGGAAGGGCAGTATATGAATGAATGAATGAATGAATGAATGAACTGAATTGAATTGAATCCAATGTCATGAAAAGCAGCTAGGGGGCATTTGAGAATACTAATACATCAGAGAGAAGTCATTCAGCACATTCACACACTCATTGTCACTTCTCTGTTCAAATGAATTTGAAAAAATGTGGACAGAGAAGTGACGATTGGTATGTAAGTTTGCTGAATGACCTCTCTCTGTTGTTTTCTTGTTCCAAATGTCCCTAAGCTGCTTTTCATGGCATGAGATTATATTTATTTATTTATTTGGTCAATTCATATACTGCCCTTCCTCAAGTGGCTCAGGGCGATTTACATTAAAATCAAAAACACATAATAAAACAATTAATAAAAACATAATAATAAAACATAATAAAAATTTAAAATAAAAAAACCAGTTAAACCAGATTTAAATTAAAATTAGAACTAGATATCATTAAAAGCCAGGCTAAAAAGATGGGTCAAAGGCTCTCCTGAAGGCCTCCAAGGAAGATAATCCTTTTATATGCACAGGGAGTGCATTCCACAATTTAGGGCCAACAAATGAGACATCCTGATCCCAGTTCGCCACCAGATGAACTGGTGGTACCTGAAGACAGATCCCGCCTGATGATCTCAATGAGCGGTGGGGATTTTGTAGAAAATCTCAAGGCGCTCTCTCAGGCAATGTGGACCCAAGCCATTCAGGGCTTTAAAGGTAATAACCAGCATTTTGTACTTTGCCTGGAAACATATCAGCAGCCACTACATGTCAATATGCAGCCAGTGTGTGTTGAAACATATTGGCGTTCCAGGTGCATATTTACCTTTGCAAATCACATGTTTGCAAGGGTAAATACACACCAGGGTGTGTGTGTGGCTCACAACAATAAAAAGTATACAATTAAAAACATAAACCAGATAGAACACAGTGTAAAATTAATAATTTGATTAAAATAGACTTAATTAAAAATTAGAAACCCATCAGACTGTAATGGGAAACATTTTTAAAGTTTTTAAACAAGTATATATTTTTTAAAAAGCACACACCCGCAAAGGCTGAGAAAATCCTATCATGGTTCATTGAGTTCATTGCAAAATAATTTTGGGATACAGCAGATACAGTAGCAAGCTCCTTTCTATTAATTTATTCTGTTCCCAGTGACAAGGGAGCAGGAATAGAGACTGCTTTTTCCACCTATAAAATGGCAGCAGTACTGGGTTTATGTTTTAGTCCGATGCTGCCTAGAAAACTGAACTATTTTCCTGGAAGTCCAGGAAAATAGTTCAGCCCAGAATCTGACTCACCCCTCAATGTACAATTTAAATACTACATTCAAGTACATGATGAGGGATGATTCAGGCATTCCGCACTCCCTGCACTTATGAGGAGTGCAAGATCACAGCAGAGTATGTGGTGTGTGTGGCTGCAGGGTGGCATTTATTTATTTATTTATTTATTTATTTATTTATTTATTTATTTATTAAAAATGTGCATCCCTCTTTCTCAAGGCTGACTCAAGGTGGCATCTTCCAAACTGGTCCATTTGTGTGCCACAGGTTGCTTCAATGAACACTGAAATGCGAGATCTTGGAAGTCTAGGATATCTTTCTGTGGATGTCTGAGACAGGCTGTTGTTGAAACAAATCCTTTCCTTCCTCCTCATTTCCCAACACTCTTCATGTCATGTTATTTAGTCTTTGTACAGCATTTAGTAGTTTGTAAGCATTTTATTAATAAATGAGGAATTATGAGGATGACTAAGTAGCAGGTGTTAACACCATGAAACTAGGATAGCAGATTCAATGACATGTTTTCAAGCTTCAGTAGGCTCGTAGTCCTTTATAAAATAAGGTAAAAACATGATTCTTGTGAGGAGTGTGCATACCCAAACAGAAATGTCGTTCTTGGTCCAAATTAATCTGCTGTGTATTAACGTGAAGAGTGTATGCATTTACTAATAGTAGTAGTAGTACTACTACCACTTCTTCTACTACAACAACAAATATTTATATACCACTTTTCAATAAAGTTTTCAAAGTAGGTTACATAGAAAAATAAAAATAAATAAATAAATGTGATGGTATGCATGCATGTGGGTGTATGCATGAGCCAGCGTGGTGTAGTGGCTAGAGTGCTAGACTAGGACCGGGGAGACTCGAGTTCAAATCCCCATTCAGCCATGAAACTAGCTGGGTGACTCTGTGCCAGTCACTTCTCTCTCAGCCTAACCTATTTCACAGGGTTGTTGTGAGGAGAAACCTAAGTATGTAGTACACCGCTCTGGGTTCCTTGGAGGAAGAGCGGGATATAAAATGTATAAATAAATAAATAAATGTGTGTGAACATGTTTTATTTTGTTCTGATAACTTTGTATTGAAAATGGATACATGTAGATGCAAATCATTAATAAACTGATATGTGTTATTACCACACTGAGGCAAAAAAGGATGACAGCAATTGAAATTGTACTGATGAGAGTGTGGGAGAGCATAGAGATTGGGACTTTGAAACAGTGGGGTTTCTTTTGTTTACCCATGTAGGCAGGTCTTTGCTTTTGCACATGCACAGCAGGATCAGGAGGAGAACTACACGGGAGAGTAAGTGACTCTGCCAGATTGTTAAGAGAACTGGCTAGCTGATGGAAGGAAACAAGTAGTTTTTTCTCACAACCATTTTCTGAGGTTGAGAAGTCATTCCCACAATTTTTAATCCCACAAAAAAGAAGTTTCCCCACAATATTCACACAGTTGTATTGCTTTGTGTCTCTGCACTGGAGACAACAAATCGCCCCTGCGGTCCATTGACTAGATTCTGGTGCAAATCGAATCTCACCAGATTCTATTTGAATCTCTTCAGGATTCGGATTAATCATCCTATTATTTTCCCCAGATTCCCAGCTTTCATCTTTTTTAAAAAAAGCTAAGCTCTAGTCCTTGTAGAAGTGGAGTTATGGAACAAAATGTGAAGTCTCTATTTTTCAAGAGTTTGGACTCTTTGGTGGGTAATAACTTTCCATCAATGAATCCCTATGAGGATTTGTTACACACCTTCTATTCATTTTGAGTGCCAACTGTCAATTGCCATGTGCCAACTACCCCACCCCCTCCCATCTGCAAGGCAGTGGGATGCTACTCAGTTTATGTTATAGGAATTTTTTCAAGTGTTTAGACTCTTTGGTATCTAATAACCTTTCCTCATAATGAATCCCTATGAGGATTCATTACACACCAAAGAGTCTAAACAGCTCAAAAATGCAGTCCTCCAGTCTGCAGCTGATATCCTGGCATTTTCTCCCCAAAAGCTTTTTAATCCCTTCAGCCAAGTTCAAATATCAGTTGTACTACTGCTGTGAGAAAACTCCCTGGGAAGAGTTAAACTCCTTGGAAGTTGAGCAGTGGGCAGTGTGAGGAAGCGTCTGCTGTTCTTTTCCACTTATATGCCTCCCCTTCACAATCTTATTTTCTTTTCATATGAAAGGGGCCCATTCAAGCAGATAGGGTTATCAGAAATTAAATGAGTAACATCTCTGATATATTGAAATCCTGAAATTCTCTTTTGAATTTCACTTTGGAGAAATTTTAGTTCCAACACTGGATAATCTTTGAGCATTTAACATGAGGGTTATTTTACACAGATAGGCTGCAGCCATGAAACTGAGATGGTACCAACGTGTGGAAAAACAAATTTGAAGCAACATAATGCTGTGGTACTAGAAAGAGTGCAGCAAAAGAAAGGATAGGGGGGATTCCTACATTGCCAGCACTTTCAAATACAGCTCCAAAACAAACAACAAACTTAAAATTAGTTTCACGGCATGTTTTAACAGTTTTCATGGATAGAAAATTTGATATTCTCAGCCATCTAATCAATACAGTACTCTAGAGAGCTGTAAAGGAAGCTGGAGGTATTCTTAGGTCTGGAAAAGGCAGTCAGTCAGTTAGTCAGGGTTAAGGGAGCAAGCATGCCCTTATCCCGGGCTCTGGGATCGTGGGTCTCCTTGGACGTCACACAGCCTACGGTGCCCATCTCCTGGGGGGATTTGCCCAATGCACCATGCTCAGCATGTGTTGCATTGTGGGAAACCCAGAGCCTGGGATGCATCATCCTGGCCACTCAGAGCTCAATCACCTGGGAGCATGGCCCATGCTCCCAGGACATCTTTATTGATCGTCTGTGGGGAGGGTTGGGTTTGCGTAGCCTTCCTGCCCAGTACATCATGTGAACAGATCCCTTCTGGTTTTCATGTTGATCTCTTTCTAGTTTGGAAACTATTATTCAGACCTTGCCTATCTTTGTGGTTAGTTAGCTAGTTAGTTGGTTTATTGAATTTATATACCACCTAATACCGAAATCTCTAGGCGGTTTACAGAATTAAAACATAATTAAAACATAAGAGCCAGCGTGGTGCAGTGGTTAGAGTGCTGGACTAGGCCTGGGGAGACCCGAGTTCAAATCCCCATTCAGCCATGAGACTTGCTGGGTGACTCTGGGCCAGTCACCTCTCTCTCAGCCTAACCTACTTCACAGGGTTGTTGTGAGGAGAAACCTAAGTATGTAGTACACTGCTCTGGGCTCCTTGGAGAAAGAGCGGGATATAACATGTAAAAATAATAAAATAATAATAATAATATAAAATATAAAACATATAATATACATAAAATGAGAAAATAGATAACAACACTTTAAGATTTAAAAATTGCATCTTTAGCTTACTAATTTATACTGTTTTAAAATAAGATGTATTACTCAAGGGCTGAGCCAAGTCTTCTTTTACTTCCAGTAAAATATAACACAACACAACTTATTGCAAATGTTTAGATTTGGTTCCTTGTTTTCAAATTAAAAAATCTGGGAAATTTATTTAAAATATTTGTATCCCACTTTTTCATTCATCAAATAAAAAATGTGCAACAATTAAAGTCATGAGTGATTCTCCCTGCCTACCTCTGAATTTATCTCAGGATTTGGGTTCTGAATTATTGGATCCTTTATTTATTAATTGTATTTAATTATTAATTTTTTATCCTGGTTTTCTACAAATGTACTTGGTGGTATACAATCTTAGTTAAAACAGTTCTAAAACTATAGCAATTTTAGAAGCAGATGAAAATAAAATGCAAATCAGAAAAAGAGCAGCAAAAATTCAAGCCAGCAAACTTCAAATCAGCTGCTGGAAAATGCCTCCTGAAAGACAAATCTTTTGATCTGATGGTAAAAGGCAGCCACAGAGGGATCCTGCGAAGGGAGTTTCATAATCTAGGCATAACCACTGAGAGAATGCTGCCTCAGGTCACTGCCAAAAATGCCTCTTATAAAGGCAGGACCTGGAACAGAGCTCCTCCAGATATTCTCCTGTGGGAGAAGGTACCATGGTCCTAAGTCAGGCCCAGGGGCGTAACTAGGGGAGAGGGGGCCCATGTTAGCCCCTCTCCCCAGTGGCCCCTTGGAGTGAGGGAGATAATGAAGAAAATAGGGAGGGGTGGAGCTGGGGGGCCCTCAGGAGCTGGGGGCCCCGGGTTCTTTGAACCCGTCCACTCAATTAAAGCTACATCCCTGGTCAGGCCTGCTCAATTTTGCCCCCTCAGCTGTTTTTGGACTACAGCTCCCATAATCCCCAGTCACAGTGGCCAATAACCAGGGATTATGGAAGTTGTAGGCCAACATCTGCAGGAGGGCCAAAGTTGAGCAGCCCTGTCCTAAGTCAAGTAGAGCTTTATAGCACCTGGTTTTGGAGCCAGAAACAAATCCTGGATGATAGTGTAGTGGTCACTTGCTCCCTATAATGAGCTTCCAAGTCTGTCCCATTGCAGCATTCTAGACTAGGCAGACTGATATTGTCATGATATTTGCCATGAAGATTTTCTGAAAGCATTTCTGATCTGCCCAAATTGTAACAGATTCCTGCCAACAATAAAGTGAGAAATAACTCCACATTTATGTTCATTTTGTGTAGGTATGGAGTTATTTTAGAAAAAGAAAGGATACTTAATCTTCAGTTTGCTCTTTTTCCACCTGCTGGGCACAGTTGTTAATAAGGATGTGCTCAGCTCTGTTCCAAATATAAAACTTGCATGCATATATATGCAACATGTTCTTTATCTTTTGTGTGAGCAAAGAGAACCTAAGAAGTGAACTAGGGCAGCAAATCCTGATTGATTTATATTTACAGCAACAGATGGAAATGGAAGAGTGTTATTTAAAGGCTCTCATTTTAAAGAGCATCCTTTTCAGAGTAATTCTCTAACTGAAAGATGTGCAGCTGTAATTTTCATGCCACTCATTGCAAATGCTACTCGAACCACACAGGCAGTCAGTTTGTTCACATTACTTAGCCAGCTGGTGCAGGTGTGGTAGCACAAAAAAAAAAAGAAGAAGTAAAAAAAGTTAATGGAAGATGTGAATAGCAGATCAGAAGAAAAGCCCATGTTTCTAAATGTAATAGCATGCATTGCAGTTTCTGAGTTTTAATTATTCCAGTAAGAAAAAACTATCAGCCAACAAAACAGATGGCAGTCTCACTGCCCACTAGATTTAAAAATATCTCTGGGGATTTGAAACAATGAGCAGGCTTTCTGCAATTAATCTAGCAACTAAGGATTTTATCTGAAGCACTAATTAAAAGCCTAGCTTTGAATTAGTGAGTTTTCTAAAAGAAACACAGGTTCTGAAATTGTGTTAACTTTTTATCTGCCTTCTATTAGAGATCATTTTATAAACAACTTCCCAGAGAAAAAGTGGATTTCTTGTTCACTTTTTTATAAACTGTAATGAGCAATGTAAGAGTTTTCTGGTATTACATCCTTCTGGATAAAACAATGGATCTGATATTGCTAGAGAGGTAATAAACTTCTGCAGCACACATATAACAAAAATCAGTTGGCTATGAAATTTCTGTAATAGAAAGCTAGTCCATAAAGCACTGAAATTCAAAGAAAAAGCATTAGATCAACTTCCATACAGCTAGATGAAATTACCAGTAATGGGCTGGATGAAATATTAGTAATGGGCTGGACAGTAACGGGCTGGATGAGGGATAAAAAAATGAATCTGAATCCAAGCAAAACAGAGGTGCTCATTGTGGGGGATCGGAATCAGAGGGATGAGTTAGACCTTCCTGTCCTGGATGGGGTTACTCTCCCCCAGAAGGAACAGGTACGCCGCTTGAGAGTGCTCTTTGATCCAGGGCCAGGCTTCACCCTGGTATGGGAGCTATGGCTAGGAGGCTATAGCCAAGAGCACTTTCCATCAACTTCAGCTGATTCGACAATGGTGTCAATTCTTTGAAGAGAATGGTCTCAAAACAGCAGTGCATCAGCTGGTAACCTCCAGGCTTGACTATTGCAATGCACTATATGTGGAGCTAACTTTGTACATAGTTCAGACACTTCCGTTAGTTCAAAATGCGGCAGCCAGACTGGTCTCTGGGGCGGCCCAGATAAACCATATTATGCCTGTATTAAAACAGTTGCACTGGCTGCCAAGATGTTTCCGGGCAAAATACAAAGTGCAGCTAAAGAACTGAAGGCAATCAACCAGTCCTGTGCAGCTCCCAATATCACATACAGGAAAATATGTTGGCTAAACTGGTCGACCCCTGATAAAAAGACATAAAGCACATCTGACAGACATACAGCATAGAGATAGAACAAAACCAGGGACAGTGCATGCTAAAGAACAACATCAAGGTGAGGAAACAGAAAACATCACAGAAACCATATCTATAGAACAGTTGCACCCAACTATAAATGTTAAAAAGGAAGTGAAGGAAGCAATGAAACAACCGCTGTTAACTAAGCAAAGAGGCACCTTTTTAACATGGTGATTCTCTTTATTTGGCAGGGGAAGAGCAATTGGCCCTATCCACCCCCAGCACAGTACCTCCAGTGACTGTTGCTGGTGTCTATCTTGTGTATCTTTTTAGATTGTGAGCCCTTTCAGGGGACAGGGATCCATCTTATTTATTTATTATTTCTCAATGTAAATCTCTTTGAACACTTTTGTTTAAAAGCGTTATATAAATAGTTGCTGTTGTTGTTGGTGGTTATTGAGTGAGTGTATGAACTTCATTATGCTTTTGTGTTCTTCTTCCCCCCAACCCCTGTATGTGATATTGGGAACTGCACAGGATTGGTTGATTGCCTTCAGTGCTTTAGCTGAATCATGGTGTGGAGTTGTATTCAAAAGTTTTAAAACTTTTGAATGTTTTAAAACTTTAAAACTTTAAACTTTCAATTGTGCATTAAACAAGGTCATTGAAAAATTCTTTTAAGTATGGAAATGCATCTCTGATTGCCCGTCTGTTTTGAAATTGTTTTTATATTGTTTTAAGTAGTATGTTTTCGATGGTGCTGGTTTTATGTCTTTTTAAAATTGTTGTGCCAGATTCTTTGGATGGGGCAGTCTATAAATGTAATAAATAAATAAATAAATAATATGCACTAATATTTTATACACTAATATACTATTTTATGATGGGAAACACACAAAGTGAACTATGTGCAGCTTATCTAGCACATAAGATGTTTGTTTTTAAAAATACAGCGAAGCCATTTATATCTTAAATACCATAAGTATACTGAACAATAACGGTAAATATGTGTAGTGCTAGAGATCAAACTGTAAAGAAAAATAGTGGCCACCTTCACACATAACTGCAAACGGCCGGTCCATACAGACCCACAGTTTGCCTCCACCCCCCACCCCCAACGCATTCCCAGATGATCCATATGCAGTCTGGGAGACTGCGAAGGGGGAAGCACTGGCTGCGCATACGGCATGGACAGCCACAGCAGCCAATTCATTGGGAGAAGGAGAGGGGTTGCTTACCCTCAACCCCACATGGCAGCAGAATGTGGATGAAATGATGCTACCTTCAAACCTGAGGTTTCACCAGTAAAACTCACTGCAGACGTAAGCTGGCAATCGAGGTTGGGGGCTAAAACTGACCTGTGGTTTGGCAATGAAACCACAGTTTTCTGCATTTGCACTAACAAGATTTTTAACCTCTGCAATGTAGGGATGTGCGAAATGTTTCGGATACAAAACGTTTTGTACCCAAAACAGCCTGTTTCAGGTGTTTTGTAGACAAAACAAAACACCCATTTTCCAGATCCAAAAGTTTTGTATACAAAACAAAACGTCCCTGTTTCAGCTACAAAACATTTTGTTGTTTTGGACCTTCATTTTGTGGTGATCTCTGAGTCAGTCTCCATTTTGTGTTTGACATCTCTTTGAATTTCCCACCCTTCCAGCCTTCTGATTGTTGACCTAAATCATGGGCTGTCCTGCTGACAATTCCATCCTTGTTCTGCATTGGCTCATTTGCTTCTTCCCACTCTTTACTGACTCCACATTGGCCAGGGGAAGGATTGCTAACCCATGGGGTCCTGGGTTCTGTTGATTCTGTGGTGTTCTGAGTGTAGATTTTCTGGTAGCATATGAGAGTGGATAGTTGTTTTTCACTGAAAATCTCATATGCTACCAGAGAATCCACAATGAACACCTCATAAACAACAAAACTCAGTACCCCACAGGCTTGTGGGTATGGGGTTGTTTGGTACCCTATGTGCACTACACAGCCCCTCGCTCTGGGCAACCCCAGTGCCCCCCAAGTGGAATTATGGGACTGCTGAAACCTAAACCTCCATTATTCCCTATGGGAGAAATCTTAGACATGTACACCTCATCAAATCACAAAAGATCAGCCCTTTGCCCAATTTCTTTGAAATAATTCTGGAAGTTTCCTTGCCCACATTGGGCACTACCACCCACCACACTCCGCTCTGGGTCATCCCTTTCCCCTTGATTTGAAGCGATACATTTGCTGGAATCTCCATTATTCCCTATGGGGAAATCCTTAAAGATGTGTAAACTTTAAAAAAAATCACAAAAAATCAGCCCTTTGCCTAATTCCTTTGAAATTTGGCTGCTAGCTTCCACCCTTTGGACACTACCACCACCACGCACTCTTTTTGCCCTGGGACCCTTTTTAAAAACCAAATCGATTCGGATTCGGAAAATTCGGCTACAAAACAAAACAGGGCTGATTCAGATTCAGAAAATTTGGGTACAAAACAAAATGGGGGTGTTTCAATTCGGATATAAATCGAAACAAGAAAATTCCAAAATGCACACCCCTACTGCAATGTTTGCCTCCGGTTTGCCATTATGTGCTAAGGTGGCCAGTGTCTTAATCAAAATCACATTAGGGATGTACCCAAATCGATAATTGTAATTTGTTTTGCATCAAGTCAATGCCTGCTGTTTTGATTTGAACATGAATGTAATCTATGTAATCTGCTCAAAACTAGGTTGTTTCAATTTGGACTTGATTAGATTCTAATCGAATCTGAATCTGTTTGACCTGTGCCAGGGCAGGGGCTCATTTCATCCTTTAAAAACAAAGAGGTGCTGGAGGCATCCTGAAATTACCTTTAATGTGCAGAACCCATGTGGGGGGGGACCCAACTGCCATCTTACTTTGCCAAGGAAGCAGTGTGGAGGCACCTTGCAGAGCTGGCAGCAGTCCCAGTGGGAAAGCAGCAGCAACCTGATCGCCCAGTGCCCCTGTGGCCATCCCCCGCTTCTGGCACAGAGGCACCTTTAAACTGCTCCTAGCAGGAGTTGTTAGACTGCAGAACTGGAAGCAGATGAGAGGCAGCAACCAGACCTGCCATCCCTCCCCCCAGCCAGCCTGGCTGGCTGCCCACAACAACCTGACACAAGGCT
Source organism: Hemicordylus capensis (assembly GCF_027244095.1). Lineage (NCBI taxonomy): Eukaryota > Metazoa > Chordata > Lepidosauria > Squamata > Cordylidae > Hemicordylus > Hemicordylus capensis. Next base: position 374,932,931 of record NC_069658.1, on the reverse strand, counting down.
GCCTGTATCTAAGACTTTAAATTGTCTCTGTGCAGGTGCAGGGAAGCCATTTAAATGGACAGGCCGGTGTTCTTTTCACTAGAACATGGATGTTTCTGAAAGACATGCTGATCTTGTGGCTGCAAGCATGACTAAGCAGGGTTCACCTTGGTTTACCTTTGGCTGGGTATCTACTTGTGAGCATTCTCTGCTGTAAGGAATCCCCCTTAGGGAACGGATCTGTAGCTCAGTAGTAGAACATCTGTTTTGCATGCACAAGGTCCCAAGTTCTCCAGTTGGCCTGGAAGAGACTCCTGCCTGAAACCTTGGGCAGCCATGGCCAGAATAAAAAATAGTGAGCTAGATGTACCCATGGTCTGACTCGGTATAAGGCAGCTTCCAATGTTCCTATAAAACCAACACCTTGCACTGAAACAAATGCAGAACCAGTGTAATGTTGGTAGTACAAATAGGGGCAAACCTCCTTCATGACACAGAACATCAAGCTTCATTTGAAGCTAGCTGCTGCCTTCGGACATCATGAGGCAAAGTCGCCTCAGGTTAGCATTCTGTGATGTCCGAATAATCAGAATAATCAGAATAATAATTGGGTTGCAGGACCCAACCGCAGTTCGGATTTCTCCCCCAAACCTCTGATGGAACCCTCAGTTGCAATTAAGTTTCACTCACCTAACCAAGCCTCTGGAGGCTCCATTGTTTCATCTGGACTGGGCGAATAGCCCAAACTGAAGTTAAGGGTGGAAGCTCCTCCCATATTATATTGGCTGGTGCAGGCTGACCTTCCAGGATAGGAGGAAACCCACTCAGGCAGTTCCACTCCCTTTGCTGACTCCCATGCTGAGGATTATAATCATCTGGGAGTGCACCCATGGATGGCAAGCAAACTGCAGGTCCATTAGACCCACAGTTTCAAGGTGCATCCAAAAGTGGCCTCTGAGTTATTTTCAAGGGCAACCCCATATACAGGGTATCATAATGTGTAGATCATAAAGCAAAGTTCCTTGCTCTGTTATATATGTTTCTGACATTGTTTCCAAAAACATAACTGAAAGGTTTATGTAACTATCCAATTCCATTGGTGTATGTTTTAAGCACACTCCTCTGCCTCCAAGGTATGGTCAATATTCTTGAATAAAAAGTAGTGAATTCACATCAAGTACAGAGAGAACAAAATGTATTAAAGAAGCCATCTGAGAAACATTTTTCAAGGCATCTACAAGAAATTGATTTTTTTGTTTTTAATAACAGATGCTCAGTCTATGTTCTGTTTAACTGCCCACTGTGAACAGAAACATTATTTATTTTAATGGTAATATATTTTAATGGCCAGCAGTGTGGCATGTGTTCATCTTTTTGTCAAGTCTGTTTCTAATAGCTTGGTTGCAAAAACAAATCTTTCATCTGCTGGTAGAACATCTGTCTTTATCTTTAGTACTAAATATGAAAGGGAAAAAAACCCAAAAGGCTCAGGGGAAAACTCTTTTTATGGAACTATCTATTAGGGAAAAGAACAAGAAATAATGGGTACCACTAAAATGAATGGAATGAGAAACATATAATAATAGTCCATTATAAAGGGGGAGAAAGGTGAATTTAAAACTGTTGGAGAATTTAACTTAAACACAATCATGTTGAGTTAAAGAAAGTAATGGTATGCTGAATACAGACAACAGTTAAAATCACACAAGTTAAAAAATACTACTTTGGAGATCCTTATGACATGAGAACTAATTATGTAGTTCAATATTTGAGGCTAAAGATTGTCACATCTATATGAGCATACCTGTGAAATAGGTATGCTCATATAGAAATGAAATAGTTTTTACTTTAGAGCTTAATTTTTAACTTACTTTTTAGAGTTTAAACAGGATAAGACTGTAAATCAAAATGTACATGGGTTTTCGTGTCGGACACCTGTCAGAAATCTGATATTTCAACAAGATTATGAAATATAATTTCTTCATTTACAGAAACAGCTAAGTTATTGCTCTGCTTGACAGAAATCAAAATATATTTAAGGGCTAAATCACATAATATGACTGCCATATGGATGGTACTTGAATGGCCTCTGTGTAGGAGATATTCCATCTGTTAAGCCATTTCTTAGATTCTGGCTTGTCAGATGAATCAGCTCTTACAACACAGTTTACTTACATGATGCTGCAAAGAGCCACCAGGAATGTTTGGAAGCACCATGGAGATAAAGCAATGGGTAGAGATGGATCCATGTGCAGTTGGTACATTTGAAATGTATTGCTACACAGAAGAATTGCTGCACAGAAACAATTTGAGGTGATCTTGATGTAGGAGCTCTACAGTGAAGCAGATGTGAAGACTCTCATGTCTTCAACAGATACTGAGGCTATTCTCACACACATGCAAAATTGGGATAAGGGAGCCTAGCTTGATTTTGCATGTGCGTGAGAAGCAGTGGGCTCGCAGCTGAGCCCGGCCTCATGAAAGTGGGTCACCCACTTAAGCAACACTCCCCTAAGCCTGGGTTAGTGGAGAGAACACTCTGCTAACCCAGGCTTTCCGATCGTGAGTTGCCACGCCACGGCTCTGCGTCACGGCAACTCACATGTAGACCCCCGACCGGGAGGCTGAAAAGCAGCCTCCCGGTTTGGGGGTCTCTCCAGCATGTCCTGCGTGCTCGTGCAGGGCATGCTGCAGCTTCCGGGGGCCGCATGGCCCTCGATCCTCCCAGCCCCTGCTGGCTCCATAATGGAGCTGGCAGTCATGTGGGTGGCTGCTTCAGCCACCCAGAGCAGACTGCTTGTCTGTGGGGAAAGCAGGCTTAGCTCGCTCTTCCTTCAAACCCCATCCAGGCTCTTCTCACTAACTGTGAGAAGAGTCTCACCAGCTGATAGTACAGGGTTTCCCAATCTCGGGACCTTAGATGTTATTGGAGTTCAACTTCCAATGGCCAGAGGCCACTGTGGATGAGGTATTTCGACATCTGGGAACCCAAGACTGGAAACCAGTATATGGAAATGTATAGAGCAATGACTGGGCTTGCAGTCTGGCTTGGATCTCCCTGGAAGAGATTTTGTCAAGATGCCATGATCATGAATGGGTGTTTCTGTATGAGTTATATCCACAGCACCCTCATTCCCGTGATAATGATGATGGTGGCCCATTTTTGAGCTTCAGGAATCAAATAACTTGAGTAACCATGGATGGACAAGGACCTTGGAAGTGTTTTTAAAATGTGGGATTCAGGGCTGTTGGAACATAATGAATGTTATGTACTGTCAAGTAATGGTCTTTTTTCTCTTTTTTTCTTTTTTCTTTTTTGGCCAGGTGTAGTGGGAAGCCTCCTAGCAGCCACATAGGAAAGGCAGAAAGAGGTGGCTGGGGATGTGGCCAACCAGAGCCCTGAGGTTGAGGGCGAAGCAGCAGGACAGTAGTATTCCACTTGCTCTGCTGCTCTCTACCCTCCCACCTCCATAGTGAATGATGTAGCCAGTCTCCTCCTTCCCACAGCAGAGGGACAAACAATGATTAACCTTAATCTGGAGTAATAATTTTTTAACATATGAATAGAACTCCCTACTCCCAAGTAATCCCATTGGATACACAGGATGACCTCCGAAATTTTCAGTCCACAGAACCCACAATAATTAACACTTCACCCCAGAGGAGTGCAGCAGTGACCCCCCCCCCATCCCGAGCATGGTGCCCTGTGCCACTGAATGGCTCATTAAGAATGTGAGCTCTCAGCTAAGAAAAATGAGCACTTCAAACCTCACACTCATGATTATTCATACTTCAACCACTCAGTTCTCAGCATTTCAGCAGAAAGGACATACTGTGGCTGACCTAAAGTCAATCTAGGTGCTGATTAAGTGCATTCGACAGGCCAGTCACCCACAATCATTGCATATTTTGCTAGGTTTCTTGTCAGCTGTCCTGGGCACAAACTTTCTGGGTACACACAATACCAACATCTTCTGACGATCCAAGCCAAACACAGATGACAGTGCTTCCCTTTGTGAATGTGGTTGCATCTCTGGAGGTATGTCTGGCTTGTTGTGTCTCATAGTGCCTACACAAGTCAGCCACTTGCTCAGGAGACCCTCTGCCAGCTATACACTGTGGGGCAGGGAGTTGTCCCTCACCACAGTTCTCTGAAGGCAGGTTCAGATGAATATTGCCCTTCAAATGTGTGAGCATCAGGTGAGAACATGAATGTGAGAACATGAATGCACCTGCCCCGATGTCACTGGTGGATGCACCAGTGAACTCTTGGCACTTCCTTTAACCATGTTAAAGTGATGCTCATCTGAATCACCTCTCTACATGCACTTCAACATGCGGACCCAAGAGTTGTTCCATGCCTGTACACATTGCTGCAAAACTTGCAGGCCTACTTGTTGTTGTTGCAGTTCTCCAGCTTCCTTCCCAAGGACAACATTCAATAAGGCAGTGATTGAATAAAGAATGAATTAATATTAATTCGGTATCTTTTCCTTGCCCCCTCCCTTATCTTGGCAAATCTTCTGTTCCCAAAGCTGCTACCTGAGATGACCTCTTTAACCTGCTTCATGGAAGTCTTTGAGAATTAGGGGAAAACAACACTAATCTTTGGATAGATGTAGGATAAAAGAAGCAGACTGTGGCTGCATTTGCATGTAATGTGAAACCGCAGTTAAACAGGGCAGAGGTTGGAACTCCATTACATCCAAATGCGTGCAACTGTGGTTTTGAAGCAAAAGCAACCTGCAGTTTGCCTCACCAAACTCCAGTTTGAACTTTCAGTTTGTACTAAGTTTTGCCATTCCAACCTTAGGTTTGGGTGAGGCAGCATTACATCTGAATGTGGACTCTGCCATAACCATGGTTTTGTGTTGCTTTTGGAACCGTAAAAAGGCCCAGACCCACCCAGGACTGTGGTAGATCTATACATGCTGTGGGTCTCGATGGCTGCCTCCTGGCTGAAGTGCCATGCACTCTCCTTCCTCCTTTCTCTTCCCACTTCTGCCTGGCAACAGTGATGCCAAGACCTTGCAATGAGTATTTAAAGAGATATTTATTTATTATATTTCTTGTTAAAATTCTATGCCACCTTGTTAAATTGTTTCTCATTAAAACAATCTCAAGGTGGTCCACATAAAAGTTAAACAAGAACTATAAAAATCACACAATTAAAATATTAAGCTAGAATATGAAAATACAGATCTGATTTAAAAGATTTTAAAAGATTATGGTTATATAATATAACCATATAACAATATAACCATAAAGAAACAGAGCAGCAGCAATAGAAACAACCATATAAAAGCCTGGATAAAAAGCTTTTATCCACACAAGGCAGAAGGAAGACAGGTAGGTCTTGCAAGAGGTCACAACTCAGATAGGGCAGGCCTACGAACAGGTGTCTGAGCACACAGTGTAGGTCTACAAGAGTTCTAAGATTGCACTGTGAGGGAGGTGGTGGATACTATGGAGTGGTCTGATGCAGCAGCTGAGATGAGGTTTGAATGGTGAACTGCCTACCTAAAATGCATGGCTGACTCTATATCTAGAATCACCAAGCAGCTGCCATCTTTTCCCCCACAATCACAGCTGTGCTACCAACCTCAGCTGCTGATACCAGGACCTTATCTGCCCACACCTCTGGGCCATTCCCAAGCTACTCTGGCCTCTCAATGTACACAGGGGGAGTTCTTTGCACTCCTGCACCCACAGGCCCGGATGCCCCTGACCCACTGCAAGAGACCTTCAGGGTTCTGCAGGGTAGACGTTTGCCACCCACACCCAAGACACTCTTAAGACCTCCTTCTGTCCTCCACATGCAGGCCCATGGGCATGTCTGGGCAGCAAGCCAACACCCCTGCAAGTGCAGAGCACATGGCTCCTCTGCCAGTCCTGCAACAGCAGACACCCCAGTATCCCAGGCAACTGAGAGAAGGTTCCCCTGGTGCAGCCCCACAGCAGACACCATGCAAGGCCCTGAGAAAGACAAGATTATTCTGCCACATACCCCTACCCCCAAACCAAGAGCCTGGTTGCAAAGGGGGTCCAGGTGCATGTCCAGAAACACATTGCCCTCACTCAATCCTCCCCTTGCAAAAAATAAGAATAGGCACCGTGCAAGGGAGTGTTGTGCAGCTATGTTAATGCAAACAGCTGGCTAAATCCATGGCCAGCTCTCTTTCAGGAACATCCCCTCTTTGTCAGGAACACCACCCCCTTGTTCTGGCTGCTGTGCGAATTAGGTGAGTGGGCAATCCCACCCACTACCAGCCCCTTGGATGCCCCAAGTGAGTGGCATGCCAAATTAAAGCTCCTACGTGATCATGTGCCATTACCTGACCTCCCTGCCAGCAAGTGAGGGATAGTTTTCCCATGGCAGGCACAGCACCTAGCATCGCAGCCCACAGCATTATGGAGATGGTCCTGAGCTCCATGGAGGAGGAAGCAAGACCCAGAGTCATGGAAGTGCTTGTTGTGGGCACTAGGAGTTTGTGGCCCTTTGGAGCAGCAGCTTCCCATGGTGAGGCAGCAAGGCTTTTTGCATTCTCAAGGAGATTTGACAGACTGATTGCATGCTCCAGGGAAGCCATCCAGGGCAGCCATCCAGAGCCATGCGGTAGCCCTCTCCTTTGCTTCCCACTTCCTGCAGGAAGACTGGACAGTGGAATAGAGGTGGGTGCTGCCAAGGTACGACAGCACCTGGAGATCTGTGGAGGATGTGCATGAGTGGGACGACGAGCATTTTCAGGGCAGTTTCAGGATGTCTCCGAGGATTTTTGACTTTCTGTCAAGCGAGGTGGCCTTGTGCTCACAGTGCATCACAGTGCATCACAGTGTTTGGAGGGACACTGTGATGCACTGTGCGGTACCTACACAAGCAGCTTGCTGTAACAATTCACATGCTGGCCTCAAACTGCAACTACCTGGCACTGAGCAACCTGTTTGTGGTTGACACTTCTGGCTACTACATAGTCAAGGAAGTGATCAACCCGCTGGTGGAAATGTTCCTGGAGGACATGATCCGAATGGGCAACCTGCTGGAGGTTATGTTAGGGTTCTTGCAAAAGGGATGCCCAGACATCATTGGGTGTATAAATGGCACACATATGGTTATTTTAGATACCCTGATACCATGAGGAGTACTATGGATGGAAGCACTTCTACACAATGACCCTGAAAGTTATGGTAGACTCTACATGGCAGTTCATGGACATCTACACTGGGGTGACTGGTAGAAGCCATCACACAGCAATATTCTTGACCTCTTCACTCACCCGAAAGCTGCACTTCAGTACAGGGGCCCCCAGGAGAGACGGAGGTGCTGTGCAGGCAGGGGCGTAACAAGGCTGGAGTGGGCCCAGAGACAAAATTTTAAAATGGGCCCCTCGCTTACACACACACACACACACACACACTTCACAATATATAGTCATGTGACTTGCCTCTGGGGGGGCCCTCGAGGTGTGGGGGCCCCCAGGCAGTCGCCTCCCCTTGCCTAATAGTAGTTACGCCCCTGTGTGCAGGTGAACACCACGCCCCACTCCAAAGGATTGTTGGTGGCATCAGGGAGGCATGGGCAGTGAGAGCAGCCTTTACCAGACACACCTGGGAGCATCTCCCACTCACTGCTAAGGCAGGCAGGTGCATGGTGTTGGAAGGGAGTGACATTCTTAAAACCCATAAACAGCATCATTGCCCACCGCTTTGGTATCAGCAGGATCAGAGACTGGAAACACCTGTCCCCGCTGTGCCAATCTAAAGGCTGCCCATGTATTGCTGTTAAATAAAATTAAAGAAGTCTGCAGTAAGCCTATGTGTTTCTTTCCAAATGCAGATGCAAAGTGGCCCCCTAAGACCTGGCCAGTGAAGGGGAGGGTGATGTGTTGTGTGGTTCAGGTTGCTGGATGCAGCACAGGAGGACACATAATCTCCCCACCCCTCCACTTGGTGCATACTGAATGGATGGCAGGGGCAGGGGACATGGTGCGTGAAAAGCTTTCTTTTAATGAACCAGGAGGTGTGTCAGTCCATGGATCGTTTGGGTCAGAAACCTGAGGATGAGGTGAGAAGGGAGGGAAAGTTGGGTTATTTGGCAGCCATGGAGAGAAGAATAGCAAAGTTCCCTGGGACCCCCACCCAAATGCTGCCCACATCCAGTCATATGCCTAGGGGTTTAAGGAATAAAACACTCCCCCAATTCCCCCCACCATGTGGCTATGCCCCTCTGCAGTCTCAAATATAAAAGAATTAGCTCTCAATTCAATGTTCTGCTGTAGATTTATCCAAGGACAAAGCTGGGAGTACAGCAAAGAAACAGTTAAACTGTCATAGGTCCGATGAAGCCAGGACAAGTCGAGTGCAATCAACACACACCCTTGGGGTCGTGGCCCAATGGCAGTCACCTGGATGACATGCTGATGCCCTAACCTCAGTCTGGCAAAGCCAGCAGCGTGCACCTGCCTGGGATATGTCCTCAGCAGGTGAGGAGAAGGGTGCCCTGAAACCAGAGGCTGCTGAACTGTGGTGGGATGTATGTCTGTGATGTGTTTCATGGTTTGAAAAATTAACCACAGCTTCGCCAAACTCCAGCTTCACGTTACATGTGAATGTGGCCTTAATATCTGTTTCTGTTTTGTTTTCCTCCCTCCTAAACTCTTTACCATCACACACACACATCTCTTTTCATTTTTCTAATGTCTATTTTGATTCCTCTGAGATTGGGGCCTACTTTGCTTCCCTGCTATTTACAGAAACAGCACAATTTATTCACAAATGGCTGAGGCCTGCACAGCAGACATTTAATGAGGTATAAACTGCTATCCGATGCACACTTAGCTAGGAATAAATCCCACTGAGCTCAGTGGCACTGACCTCTGAGTAAATACATATATGATTGGGCAGTTAAATTTCATGATGCCTTTTCTGTTCCAAAGGGTGGGAGCAACCTGTGCAGACCTTCATGGCCACTACTGATATGTGTAGGTGACCAAATGTGAAGATGTATTTTCTTTCAGAAATATCTGAAAATAGGCTTTCCTTTCCTGAATAAAACTCAACTTAACTGTTATAATTAAGTACAACAAATGTTTTTTTAATGAATAAAACACCCCAAAAAGGAAAGGGGGGGGAGAGAACAGGCATCCCACCATCAAAGACTTATTATATAACAACTTACCAGCAGTCAGACTAATAAGGAAAGTCAAGTCAACTATTTTAAATTAGTCTCCAGATAAGAGAATGTTCTTCATTATTCAGAGGTCTCTTTATAGAGATCATTATGACTGTGATAAACTTTGAGAGAAAGCAACAAAAGCCAACTAAGAAAAAGCTGAGTTACTAATTATTCTTCCATTATCCCATAAAGACTAGCCTCCTGTGTTTTGTATCAAGAACATTTCAAATCAGTTATTGTGGGATACACTGACGTAAGGGAAATACACTGTATCCTTCTGTGAATAGGAATGCCTTCTTACAATAGCACCAAAGGATATGCAACCAGGGCAGTTAGAGGATGGGGTGGTGGTAGAAGGGATTGGTCCGAAGGAAAAGTAGCTTGTGAACGTAGCCTTCATTCACCTCTCTCCCTAGCACCCCCTCAGAGCCAGGGAGATAATGAAGAAAATAGGGAGGGGTGTAGTTAGGGGGCCCTCTGGAGCTTGGGGGCCTGGGTTTTTGAACCTATCTGCTCAATTACAGCTACGTGTGGAAGTTCAAGGCAAATATCCTCTCTCTACCTGTCAGTCCTCTCTACAAGCCTGACACCCCAACACAATGTGCCTTTTACTTAGCCTAAACCAGTTGGGAGGGGGTTCCTTCCTGCCCTCTCCAGTTAAAGTGCATTGTGTAAGAAACCTTTTTCCTCCTTCTGCATCCCTTCTAGTCTGCTGATCAGGTAGACAGACAGATACACACAGGGGCTGGTGGAAGTTGAGGTCTCTGCAAGGAACTCAACTCTCAGCTGTGCACGTTTTCCCCCAACTACAGAGCTATAGGGTGACAAGGGAGAAGAGGATGAAAAAGGTTCCCCTGCACATTTTCTTTTTGACATGCTGAAGACCAGAGCAACAGGGAAGGGGAAAGAAAGGAGCTTCCCTCCTCACTAGTGCTGGGATAAGTAACAACTTTGAGGGTTGTTGGAAGGCTGATGGAGCAGCAGGACCAACTAATCTCTGAAGTTCAACTTGAAAGTGGAGTTTTTAGGAACTTGCCCTCTTTGGGGGGAACAATTTCAAACATCCAAAACTCCTTTTGACCCCAAGCCCGGAGAATGTAACATCTCTAGAAATTGCCTCTCTGTTATGCTGCACCCAATATTAAATAAATGGTGTCTAGGCCTTCAGAATGGCCGCCACGCCGAGCGTGGAAGGCCAAAAACTGGCTGAAGAGCAGATGAATGGCTGATTTCTGGAATAAGGGAGGCTGGTGGGGGGAGGGAGGACCTCCCCACTGCCTCGGATGACTCCTCCAGAGGGGGTAAGTATAAAAAACTATTAAAAACAACAACAACAACAACAAACTTGTGAACCTCCGGGGGGGGGGCGTTGGTCTGGGGTCAGACCAAAACAGGGGGTGGTTTGGTTTGACCCCAAACAGTTGAATCGAACTGGTTCAACAGTGAACCTGTTTGCACATCTCTAGAACTGACTTGGCTGTTCTTGGAAACCTAAGTCTCTGGGAACTAGCTCAAATGGGATTCCAAAAGATCTAATCCTATGCTTTGACAAGCTAAAGAGTCTAGGGCTCCCTAAGCAGAAAACCCAAAGAAAACCCTTTTGTGGCTGAGGCTTTCACCAAATGGACTGACTATAGGGCTTGCATTTGGAGCAGGTGTGCTAGGGACCCTCAGAGTTCCCCCAAATTGCTGTGAGCTCATGCAGATCTACAGTTCTGGGTGCTACATCTGGAGCCTACTACCTGTCCATGTCCTCTTCTGGGAAGACCTAAGGATAGATCTTCAGAACCCCTAGGCAGAATTCAGGAGGAAGTATACAGAGCTTTCTATCTACTTCTACCTTTGTATTCTGTGCTCTCTACAAACCCACATCTCACCATGTAACTGCCCCACCCCCCACTTTTGGTTTGCTCATCTAAAGGTAAAGTTGTGCCATCGAGTCAGTGTCGACTCCTGGTGACCATAGCAGCATGTGGTTGTCTTTGGCAGAATACAGGAGGGGTTTACCATTGCCATTTCCCACGCAGTATGAGATGATGCCCAGCACCGTCCTAAATCACTGCTGCCCAGTATAGGTGTTTCTCCTAGTCTGGGAAACATACCCGCGGGGATTCAAACCAACAGCCTCCTGCTCCCTAGGCAAACTACTTCCCCGCTGCACCATTAGGTGGCTCACCTAATTGCTCCTAATTACATTTCAGTTCTTGACAGTTTTGCCCACAGAATTGATATGTATTCTCAGCACTGGTTGCCAAATACTTCCATTTTGCATTGTGCTTCAATAAACTTATTTTCTGTCTTCACAAGCCTAGTCTCTAAGTTTGTTGCTCCTTTAGGGTACTGTAAAGCTGACATTGGCTATACCCAGTTTCTCATCCTTTATTATTGCACACTTGCCAGTTGGTTTCAGAGCTTATTCCCTCAATTTGAATAAAATAATAATCACAGATTGTATTGTTTGACACGCATACGAGCATATGTGGTTACAGGTATTGCTGACAATCTATGTATTTAGGCACTTTTAAATACAAGTCAAGAAAAGCTGGGATATGCTACATGCTAGTTTGGAGTGTAAAGAACGTACATTTGGAAAATTAACTGGATTTCAAATATTCACTCTTATGTGGGTTTGATAATTTAAAAGGAGGCCTGGAATGGAAACCAGTTTGATAGAATAATTAGACAGCAGGAACTAGAATAATCTAGCCCCAGAACTGGCTGAAAGAAATAACTGAGCAGATAATAGCAGGATTGCACAGAAACACAAATGATTAGACAGCAGGAGACAGGAGAATAAGGCCAATTGAGTTTAAAGCATGAGGCACTGGGCAGCCTGTTCATAGAGAGTGGGTAACTTGTTCATTGGAAAGCTTGGACTATAGATACACAGCTACAGAGAAAACAAAGGCACTAAGATCCCCCTCCCACACACACACACAAAAGGTAAATGCAGGATATAGAAAGATTAGGCTTGATGAACCACAGGATGGAAGAAGGCTGATACAGGTATTCCATCAGGAAATGGGAATACAAAGAAAATAGCAAAGAATGACTGAATAATAGCAAGAACTGTATGTCAGAAACTTTAATGAGGGCATCTGAGTAAGATACGTTGCATAGAGATGTAATCCACTACAGAATCAACAGGGAAGCAAGATCTAGGGCCAATGCAGATTGAAAAGATCTTCTACATGGGATAATGTCAGAGCCATGGCAAGATGTGCCTGCCCCAATTAGAGATGTGCAAACAGGTTCGAATTCGAAACAGTTTGGTTAAAAGGTTTGAACTCAGACCAAACAGGGCATTGCATTGGCAATGCCGGTCTGAGTTTGAACCAAATGAGTCTGGTTTGGCTTGAACCAGTTCAAAGAGGGTTGAAGCCTCCATTTTAGGTGCTAGTGGCCATTTTGTGTCACTTGTCTTGCAGAAGATTCTGCAGGCCAACAAGGAGTAAGTGATTTCTTTATGATGCCCCCTTTGTCCTTAGTTTTCATTAAATAGGGCATCCTTTCTTGTTCGAGTTGGAGGAGGTATTTTGTGTGTGTGTGCTTTCCTTTGCACATTGTTTCTTGTTTGTCCAGGTTCCCCTTAGTTGCCCCCCATTGTATTTGTATTGTGTTGTTGTTGTGGGTGGGTACATGTGTGGTTTAATTTAGGGGATTTTTTGGTTAGGGGTCCCCCACCCAAATTTTAAAAAATAATTCGTAAATTGTTTAAAGGTCCACACCCACAGGGGTCATGTCTGACCACTGTGTGGTGAGCAAGGCTCACAGCAGGGTGGCAGTCAAAGTTGGGAGGGGTCCCCAGCTGGTGCGAGAGGCTGGGCTGGGCAGCAGGGAAGATGCCGGGATGGGGCCCCACAGGTCCCCATTGACTGGTTCTTTGATACAGGTGAGGTTGTGGTGTGAAGGCTCTCCTATCTGGAGGAGCCTGCTGCCACTGAGCTGGTGGGTCTATCGATGGGTATACCGCCAGAGCTGCCACACCATGCGGAGCCTGGCAGTGCATGGGGCTCTCCTGCCACGGAAGCTGCTTTGTCCCAGTGGCTTGACAGCTAGCAGTGCAGCCAGTTTTTCTCTCCCGCTGGCAGCCCGCCCCCCTCAGTGGGGGTGTGCAGCGCCAGCTGGCATCAGTGTGAGTGGAATGCACACTACTTTCCTGGCCCTAATGGCTCACTGGTGGGGCCCGGAAAGAGAGGAGATCTCCAGTGCTGCCTCTGGCTCTAGTGTGTCCCAAACTGCATTGCAGTTCAGGTGGGCTGCCTTGGATGTCAAGCAAACCAAGGTGGCAGCCATACTCGACCGCCCAATTGAGGAGTAGATAGGTGGGTTGCCATACCTCACCCAGGGCTTCATTGTGAAAGACAATGAGGCTATTCTCATGACTGCAAGAAAGCGGGTGAATGGAGCCAAGCCTGCTTTCCTGCAGTCGTGGGAACCACTGGGAGCCTTGCAGCTCCCAGCAGTTAAGTTCCCCCCTTAAACGAGGTTAGTGGATCGAGCTCTCCACTAAACCTGTTTTACTGATCATGTTCTGAATGGTGACACATGAGTAGACCCCAAACAGGAGGCTACAAGCAGCCTCCTGGTCTCAGGGGTCTCCCCAGAATGCCCGGAGCACTTCTGGGGGCCAAGTAGCCCCTGATCCGCACCACCCCTACTGCCTCCGTGGTGGAGCTGGTAGTCATGTGGGCAGTGGTTCCAGCCTCCCAGGGATGGCTCCTAGCTTCTCTGCAGGGAAAGCGGGCTGTGCAGGTGTGTGGGTGGGTGTGCGCACATGTGAAAGTTTTTGTTGTGTGGTTGTGTGTGGTGGTGACTAGAACTTTCTTTTGTGTAATTAGTGTTTTGGAAGCTTTGGTTTGTGTAGATAGTGAGGCTTTAGGAGGAAGTTATGGCATGATTTGCATTGCCCCCAAACCACTTAGATAAATGTAATGATGCAGCGAGGAAATGACTTGACTAGCAAGCCAGAGGTTTCCAGTTCAAATCCCTGCTTGTATGTTTCCCAGACTATGGGAATCACCTATATCGAACAGCAGCAATATAGGAAGATGCTGAAAGACATCATCTCATACTGTGCAGGAGATGGCAATGGCAAACCCCTCCTGTATTCTACCAAAGTCAATCACAGGTCTCTGTGTTTGCCAGGAGTCAACACCGACTCAACAGCACACTTTACCTTTACCAAACCCACTTTGGTGCGCAGGCATCCCCCATGGGGGCAGATGGGGCATCCGCAAATCCCCATTATTCCCTATGGGTAAAATGCAAAAAATGTAAAAATCTGCAAAAAATCATTTAGAATCGTTTGGTGTGTGCCTACCAACCACTCTGATTTTGTGTTCCTAGGTACTCTGCATAGGGAATAATGTGCCAGTTTGAATCCCCATTATACCCTATGTAGAACCTTTTTAGAGCCAGTTTGAGCTGGGCTCAAATTTGAACTGAACCAAAGGAGGGTTCGAGCAAAACCAAAACTGAACCTACCCACCCTTGTTCGAATTGGGTTTGAATTCAAGCCAAACAGGCCAATCCGGTTTTGTGCAATATCCTTGCCCCAATGTCACAAAAGGATGTGCCAATAAGTTCTCACAAATCTTTTAATCTTGTGTGAAGGGTTTCCATCGGAATCACCCTTGAACATGACTTGCAAAAACCTGTTTAATATGCAAACATATTTAAATATAAGTGATCATGTAAGTGACCAACTGATGAATTGGAAGGCAGATGATAAATCTACTGACTAATTTTGTATCAGTTCTAAAACTCTCACCTTATTTTGAATTGCAACCTACATCACCGACTGAAAGAAAACTTCTGAGAGTCACCTGGTTTGTGCAAATAATTCTAGATGTTTATATTCATTTGTTATCATTAGCCTTAATATCACAGTTCTCAGTAGAATTATTATTAGCCTTCTAGAAAGTCAGAAGATATATGTGATTGCATACTTTTTTACATGTAATTAATTCTGAAACTCACATTGCATATTACTAGCATATGTGTATGTGTCTATGCTCAACAAATATTACAGTGCTGGTACCTTCATATCATTAAGAGAATATTCAACTGCATAAAGTGGTCAACATACACTGTACATTAGGCTTCTATTTGATTGTTTTGTTCTCAGATTAACACACTTTCAGTTAGGAAGGACTTGCTGGTAGTCTTGAATTTTGGATTTTAAATAATATCTCTTTATGCTGATGTTTGTAATGTCTTCTTTTTAAATAATATTAAGTAGCTTATGTTTTATGAATTGTGCATTGTCTCAAGCACTTTTTATAAAAAGCGTCACTCACTATCTACACATGCACAGACAGATAGATAGACAGATATATCTATATAGATATATATAGATATAGATAATATACAAAATATCTTCAAGGAAAGAGTCAAAGAAACAAGTTGGCATTTTCGACCTCAGAATTGTGCAGCAGAGAATGCTGATCAGAATGGAGCACAGCTAGACTACTGAAGCAGGCAGGAAGAGAAAGAGAATGCCATAAGAATAAAGAATGGGAAAGGGCAATCAATTATACAGGGACAAGAGCCAATCAAGTGTGATGGCTGAACCGTCAGGCTGGTAAAAGGGCAGTGAGAAGGACCTCTAATTGTACAAACAACTTACCCCAAAGTGACAGGCACAGGAGGTGAGCAGCTGATTGGACACTGCTAACAACTAATTAATCAGCTGAACAGCTGATTCACATAATAGGCTTGGGCAGTGTGTGATCAGAAGAAAAGCACACAAGGTTCCAACAGCAGAGGTAGCATGTTCTGACCACACATCAAAGCAGCTCAGACCTTAACATGAGTGAACAACAAGGTCAAAAAAAGGAACAACAAGAAGAGAATAATTCCTCAGGCAGGTGGGCAATCCTACGTTAAATATCTAGAATCCAATAAATGAATCACAAGGGTGTTTGACCCATCATGTGTACATGTTTTTAATGAGAAGCTATAACATGACTAGTTAGATAACTTTCATGAAAAGACGTGGCAAATAGGTTCAGATGTATGTATCATGATTTGTCCAAGGAAGAATTACATAATATTGCAGTCATACCAGATATAACAAAAGTCAATCCATGTCATTCCTCACCCCGCAGGACATTTACTGCTCTCATTCTCACTTCAGTGGCAACATTTACCATCCATTTTGGAATTATAGCAGCATTATCTAAAAGAATAATTATAACAGAAACAAACAAGTAATGATTTCTTGCATCTGCTTTTTATGTAGAAGGTTGCAGGTTCAATCCTTGGCATCTCCAGGAGGTTTTCCAAACAGTGAATTACCCCAGCTTCACTACAAGTAGGGAAGGGGGGAGTTCATATGGGGAAGGGATTTATGACTTCAATATAGTAACAGCAAAGTGTTGTTCATACAGCCAATTGCTTTTTTCATGATGATTCATGACTACTAGTCCTTAAAATGTAATATAAGTTTGTTTAAAAACTTGCACTTTGGGAGAGTTTTGGAAAAGGCAGTGAGGAATACTCCAGCATTTTCGCTATGCCTTATGGAGATACCCAGCAGATAAAGCAAGAGGTGGAGGTGTGGTTACCTGCCTGAGAGTGACTTTGAGGAGTGCCTGCTCCACCTGCCTTCCCTCTCAATTCCTAACCGGGCAGATATTTCCATGCCCTGCAGTCAACTTCTGGTCAATACGTATATTTTTAATTTCCCCCTGATGCCCTTGTGCACAGGCAATGGTGTGCTAGAACAATGGACAGGAAAATCCAAAATCCATAGCACCTTCCATGCTCTGTACTGTAATCAGAAGCCTATCAGATTGGATATAATCCAGAAATGTCATTAAAATTATTGGAAAATCAGAAGATTAAATGGTGGCAGAAATACAAAATGTCATCCACAGTTGCTTTCTGAATGTGGTGAATCTCAGATGTGATGTTAGGTTTTTGCTGCAATTCTTCACTACTTCAAAAGAATTTCTGACTTTTCTTCCTTTTGCAATTGCAGGGGTGCACAAGACGATCTTGACAGACCAAGGAGAGATAGATGGACTGACAGAGAGAAGCTCAGAGAGTAGTTATCACAGATGTGATTGGGGGTGGTTGGTGGTGAATTGCCAGAACGGCAGAAAGAGGTTATGGATACCATTTTGTATTTCTGCTGCCATTTTGTATTCCAATACTCTGGTACAAGAGCATTGAAAATAATTTTAAAAATAAAAACTGGGGAAATCACTGAGAAGTATGCATGCACAGAACCTGATGCCTGGCTTCGCACTCCTTCCTAGTGTTGAATTAGTGCTTAATGATTGAATATGGAACATTGAATTCCATAGATTGAATATGGAACATTGGATTGTGCTTCTGTGCAGATGTACTTGCTCAAGAGCACCAGAAGAAAAAAATATTTTAAAATAATTCAGCAACCTAACTAGAAACCACACATGGACACACACTCACTCCTTACCTACCTGTGCACAGCTGAATGTATCATTAGGAAGCATGGCAGTGTGACACCCAGTCTCCCCTACAACTGTATTGCCAGAAATTGGTGGAATGAATGGGGAGAAGCCTGCTGTATGGACAAGCCAAGGTTTGAAAAACAATAACAAATCATAATCAACTGCAATAAAAATCAGCAATGTGAACGGCCCAGATTTACACCAATGTGTGTAATCATCCAAACCATGGTTTTTCCCGTGACACTCTATGGATGCGAAAGCTGGACTTTGAAGAAGCAAGAGAGAAAAAGCATTGATGCTTTTGAGCTTTGATGCTGGAGAAGACTTTTGAGGCTACCATGGACAGCCAGGAAAGCAAACAAATGGATCCTAGAACAAATCAATCCAGAATTTTCACTCAAGGCACAAATGACCAGGTTCAAACTATCATACTCCAGACACATTATGTGAAAACCCAGCTCCTTTGAGAAGTCCGTAATGATGGGGAAAGTTGAAGGAAAGAGAAGAAGAGGATGACCAGCAGCAAGGTGGATGGACTCAATTACAACAGCAATGAATGTACCAATGAGAGACCTTAAAGGCCAAGCTGAAGATGGATCATCCTGGAGAGAATTTATCTATGTGGTCGCTAAGAGTTGGCACCATCTTGTCAGCACTTCAATCATTCATTCATTCAATCAATCAATCAATCAGTCATGTGTTTTTACACTTACACATGCTTATATGCACTTTATATGCTTTCATCCTAACTTACACTACTTCCTCCCACAGTAAAGCCCTCTGTTTGGGTCAGGCTGAGAAAGATGCTGCTGCTGCTGCTGCTGCTGCTGCTGCTGCTGCTGCTACTACTACTACTACTATGATGGTGATGACAATGAATATTTATATACCGCTCTTCAACCAAAGTTCTCAAAGTGGTTTATAAAGAACGATAAGTAATACATAAATAAGATGGCCCCCTGTCCCCAAAGGGCTCACAATCTAAAAAGGAACATAAGACAGATACCAGCAAGTTCATTAGCTGGACTCCTGCCTGAAACCTTGAAGAGCTTCTATCAGTCAGTGTGGAGGGTACTGAGCTATATGGACCAATGGTCTGACTCAGTATAGGCAGCTTCCTTTGTTCCTAAGTTACTCGTTTTGCTCCAGAATTCACACTGAAGGGACAACTTAATAGACAAATCATCTGACTCAGATTCACATATACAGGTAGGTAAGGAGTGAGTAAGTGTGCATGTGTGGTTTCCAGTTATTGTGTTGAATTATTATTATTATTTTTTTTTCTTCCGATGCTCTTGTTCAAGTTCACCTGTATGGAATTTCCAAGGTGTTTGGTGACATAGTTGGAATCATGGGCTAAAGAAACTCACTATACTGACCAATATTCTGAGTAATAAAGTGTGCATGCAGCCATTGGTGTAGCTAGGGGAGGGTGGGCTTGTATTTACCCCCCTCCCTGGCAGCCCTGTGGGCAAAATGCACAAGCGGCCCCCACATATCTTTGGCCAGGGAAACTCCAGGGTCTCCGTATGGGCTGGAGGCCATGTAGGATCTTGCTCCTTTTCCATCAGAGTTCTGAACACTGACAGATGGTAAAAATATCAAGCAATCAAAGACATTGTCGAACAGCATCAAATGCTAGAACATGTGCCCTTGTATCTATTGATAAGAGGCCCAGTGTGAGCAAAATAACACAGGAGGAATATGATGGTTGCAAATGGAATTACAGTTGCAGAAATACACGCATAAGTGACACGCATGTAACATGTGTGTAACACTGGTTTGATCCTAGTGCACTTGGGAGAAAATGACTTGGAAGGAAATATCTTTGATTCTGCAAGCTCAGGTGGGCTTTGCAATGCTCCAGGAGCAGATTGTGGGACTTGTCATGGCTTGCGGGAGAGGGGGATTTGTTGCAACGTAGAGCATGGAGGGATGTTTCTAGCTTGAAGGGAGTGGAAATGGCTAGAAGGAAGATCACTAAGGACAGGGTATGGTGATCCTGGAACAGGGTGGCTTTGATGTGTCTTACCCCTGCATTGTTTTTCCGAGCTATGAACTGTTTTGGCCCGATGGTGTCCACCTCTCTGCCTCAGGGTGCAATATTTATCTGACCTGTGGCAGAGGGTTGTAGAATTCGGGGGGGGGGGAGGCCAGGCAAGGCTAGCCTTACCCAGTGTCAGGGGCAGTGGGAGGGGGGCATTCAGTGGATGCTGGGGGATTACACTGGGGAACATCCTGGAGCTATTTAAGTCAGGGGAGTGTGCAATCTGTCCTTAGAGGCTTTGTGGCTCAGGGGCTACATTTTACACTCACACCTGCTTCGAGGACTTCACAATTCCAAAGCCAGGGTGTGTTACCCATCAGGCTGGGGAAGGGCTATGTGGCTACATTGTCCAACCTTGGCATCAGTTTGTCCCGCGCTGCCTCAGGGTGGATTTTCCAGCATCAAAATCCAGTTTTGAATTCATCAATAAAGTTATGGCTCTTCTCTCAAGTCTTGCTTTCAGTGTTTTTTTGGGATGCCATGCAGGTGGGTGTGGGGACCCCACGTTGCAACTCTATGCTGTAGTGAATTAATCCTATCTGCATAATGAGTGGTAGGTATTCCTTGGCTCTGCAAAAACGAAGCTTTTGACAATGAGTATCCATTTTATTTATTTATTTATTTATATAGATTACATTTTATATCCTGCTCTTCCTTCAAGGAGTCCAGAGCGGAGTACAACATACTTGAGTTTTTCGTCACAACAACCCTGTGAAGTAGGTTAGGCTGAGAGAGAAGTGACTGGCCCAAAGTCACCCAGAAAGTATCATGGCTGAATGAGGATTTGAACTCGCATCTCCCCGGTCCTAGTCCAGCACTCTAACCACAACTGGCCACAACTGGCTCTCTGATATTCCTGAAATTTAATGTTCATTCTAAAACACAATTTTCCACAGAAAGAGGTACCTAAGGGCTTTTTTACCCTGGCATGACTGCCTGCTAGAAATCATCATTTCCAGGAGCTTTTCCAAAAAGTGATTTACTCCAGCTTCCCTATGCTTAAGATAGGGGGGAGTTCATACACAAGAGGAATTTACAGTGACTTCATTATTGCATCTTTCATACAGCCAGTGAAGTTATTTTCTTGACCATTTGTCCTTAATGCACTGTATAAGCATCCTAAAAGAATTGCACTTTGGGGGAGTGCATGAAAACACTTTACTGAAATTAGCTAATCTCCACCCCAGAGAATGAGTGTTCCAGCCAATCCCAGGTGAGCACCTTTTTGAAATCTTCATCTAGGAGGTGAGCAAGTTGCCTTTTTGACTGCTGGTGAAAGTGGCTTTCATTTGCCTCCAAAGAACTGCCTGTGCCTTCTGAATCCACTGCATAGCAACATAGGAAGCTGCCGTATACTGAGTCAGACCATTGGTCTATCTAGCTTAGTATTGTCTCCACAGACTGGCAGCGGCTTCTCCAAGGTTGCAGGCAGGAATCTCTCTCAGCCCTATCTTGGAGATGCCAGGGAGGGAACTTGGAACCTAGATGCTCTTCCCAGAGTGGCTCCATCCCCTAAGGGGAATATTTTGCAGTGCTCACACATCAAGTCCCCCATTCATATGCAACCAGGGCAGACCCTGCTTAGCTAAGGGGACAAGTCATGCTTGATAACACAAGACCAGCTCTCTTCTCCTTTAGACCAGATCTCCTCTCCACTTCTGCTGCTGCTGGTGCCGACACCTCCAACTCATTTTCCTTCCGTCCCTGTGAGCACAAGAAGCATAAGTACCTGAATAGTGGAGTCTGCACCAGTAATGGAAGGGAGTGTGGAGGACAGGAGCTGGGGTGAGGGGATCATCTGGAGGACTGGTGGGAACAAGGCAAATGCCTCCTCCCACTCCCTGCAGCTGTTCTGGCATCAGCCCCAGCAGGAGCAGCAGCACCTCCAGTGGGGTCCGGGAAGTAAAACAATGTAAAGTTGGGTGAGCCAAGAGAGCCAATGTGAATGGCCCCAGTTGTACTCCAATTTATGCATATTTACACTCGTGCGCCCATAAAGACACTTTATTTATACTCTCGTCCTAACTCATGCTAATTTAAGCCACTTTTCCCTGCAGTAAAGCTCACAGTCTGGAAAAGCTCCAGATGAGGCTCAAAGAGCAATGTTTGGTTTTAACTGCATCTAAGTGTCTAGTATCTTTTTCAAACTGATAGCTCCAGCAGTTTGAGTCAGCTGCCACTGATGTAGCACATCTTGAGAAGGGGAAGTTCTCAGCTGGGTGCTCATTTACACCCTATGATTAGAAAATGTACTTATCAGTTTCATTATCATGGATGCTCTGCAAGAACACAGTGATAACATTGAAAAGTATGTTGAGTATTTTTAGCTAGTTGTTCTCACACAGCTAAAAAAAAAATGCTTGACAAGTAGTACCTACATTGCTGGTCCTTTTAGGATATAACTGCAATTAAATTCACATTGTGTCACATGTAGTGTACCCAATGTATTTCCTGGATATAAAAGTAGTGTGGATATGAGAGAAGGAGCTATATCACACATAACTAAAGATGAGTGGGTATGTATTATTTATAAGATTTGTGCTTGGTTGTACTTAGATCAGCATACATGAGATTATCCTATTTTATCATTGCAATAACCCAGTGAGGCATGTAATGCTACAAGATGGAAGTTACCCATGACTATCAAGTTTTTTTCCACAGCTGAGCACCAGTGAATACTTCCAAGTCTCCCTGGTTCAAGCCCAGCACTTCTCTGTGGATCTCTAGCATGCCCACCCAGTCCAGGGCTTTAAGTCCCTTATGTATTATAGAGATGGATCGAGGAAAATACAATCTTATATTTCATGGCAGAACATTATGTTCCTGAGTAGGCTCATCAGTTTCATTTCCAGTTCTGCATACAGGCATTTCCTGTGTCTGGCAACCCTGCTCTCCAGTGTCAGTTATATATTTCTCTTCTCAAGGGCTTTTTTATGGGGGGGGGGAGTTGGGAAGGGTCCCCGTCAGGTGACTCGCCCTATCTTCCCATGCTGTGCTGTGACTCACAGCACACTATTCAAAGACAGAGAAGTGTTCCCACATTGCTCAGGTAACCAGGCAACACCTTCCGTATCCCAGCACCTCAGTATAAGGATACAGTATAAGGATACAGTAGGAAGCATCAATTGATTGCCTAGACAATTGGTTGATTTTCTGTATCTTCCAGTGATTTACTACAAGCTCATTTCTCCAGCTATGAAGACTGCAAACTGTCCCAGAAGAACTGCAGGTCTGTGGGACTTTTTGTGGGGGAAGAAGCATTTCATGCTCCATACCACCACCACCACCCATTTTCCTTATATTTATGAGAATATAAGTTCAGTGATGGTGTGGCTCAGCCATAGTGACAATGTCACTGAGAGGAAATTCAATGAGAGGAAGTTCAGATTAGGAGAAAGGCTTCCTGGAAACATGAAGAGGCTATTGACAAATGGGGATTTCAGTGTTGTTGGCCAAGTATGACCACAAAGCAAAACTGACTACTTTTGGCTCAGCTCCACTAATATCTTTGACTCAATTACAAAATATGAAGGACCAGGGTACAATCAATTAGAATGATATACTTAAGTTTCCACTAACAAATACTTAGTCACAACACCTAATCTTTATGAGATTGTACTCAATGTGTTCACTGATCCATAGATCTACATTTCCTTGGAAAAAAATATTTTGTGAAAATCTAATTGGGGACGGGGGTGGGGGAACAGCTCTTTCCATGAAGTGCTGTTTGATTAATTCTCTTGCACAGAAGTGCATTTTAATTCATTTGAGCTTTTACCCACGACAGAAGGCATCTTTCCATGCTGAGCACATCATCTCTAGAACACCGAAACACAGTGTAAGTCACCCCTCGGCATTGTTGTTGGCTGAATGCATAAAGAAACGTTGCCTCTTCAGAAAAAAAATGTCATGCTTCATTACGTCTCTGAGCATTTGGGAACTGAGGCAGGAAGGTTGCCTGTTGTGACCACCAAAGAAATCTATAAAAATACATTCCCTTAGCTCTCTCTTGAATAGTCATTTCCTTCATGGACGTTCATCACCGCTTTCTGAAGCAGCAGAAGAATCTGCAGCACTCTGCAAGTGATTATTATGATTTCCACTGCAATTGCTTACAAATCTATCAATTTCTTCAGTACACTTTTCCTGGTTAGATAGCTGCAGCCAGGGGGAAAAACCCAAACAGCAGCCTCAGCTAATAACAAATACGTTTTTTAAAAGCACACTCAGCTCAAAGTATACAGCAGGAGTATCAAACCTGCACACTCAAACATCCCTGCAAATACGTGCCTGCAAGATCCAATGCCTCCAAGCCCCTGTCTTCCCATGTAGCAATCCACATCTCCATGGCAGCATTATAATTGCTCTACCCAAAAGTGGGTAGTGGCACAAACCTTACAAGTCATATAATATTTTTCAGCACATATGAGCTAATAGGCTTGTTAATAAACTGCATTTAGCCGCCTGATTCAGTTCATGTATTTCTGGTACTTTGGTATCAGGGGGATGAGGCCACCCTCTAGCCTCATACAGCAGGTGGCATTTGCCTCACCCCACACTTGAAAGGACACAGGGATTGCTATTAAACAGACCCTGGGGTGGGTGGGGCTTAATGGCCACTGCAGTCTGCCCGTTCTTCTGGGGCCAAACAGGCTTTCCCTCCCTCCCAACCTGGTTCCATTACAGGATCGAGCTGGTCATCCTTTTGAGGGTCAAGTAGGAATTTTTGCTTCTCACATGATTGGCTGTTGTGTGGGTAGTTTTTCTCCTACTCTATTCTGTAGTCCACGTTAGTCCAGGTCACAACTGGCTGTGTGGGCTTCATACAACAGTAGGCTGGGTTAACTCACCTGCTAACAAGGCACCTTTTAAACTTGGTGATTCTCTTTATTTAGCAGGGGGAGACTAACTGGCCCTCTCCACACCCAGCACAGAACCTCCAGTTACTGTTGCTGGTGTTTATCTTATGGTTCTGTTTAGACTGTGAGCCCTTCGGGGACAGCGAGCCATCTTATTTATTTATTTATTATTTCTCTGTGTAAACCACTTTGGAAACATTTGTTGAAAAGCAGTATATAAATATGTATTATTATTATTTATTTATTTATTACACTTCTATACTGCCCCACACATGTGTCTCTGGGCGGTTCACAATGACAAAACAGTTAAAACACATATGAAAACCACATAAAAACAATTTAAAACTAACAATTTAAAACTAGCAATTTAAAAATCAATCACAGAATTAAAACTTACAGATTATTAAGAAGCTGAAAAAGCCTGAGTAAAAAGATGGGTTTTTAAATATTTTTTTAAAATTGCCAGAGATGGGGAGGATCGTATCTTAATAGGGAGTGCATTCTATAGTCCCAGGGCTCATAGTGAAGAAGATGCTTTCTTAAATACCCAGGGCCTAAGCTGTTTAGGGCTTTGTAAGTTATAACTACCACTTTGTATTTTGCCCGGAAACCTATAGGCAGCCAGTGTAACTCCATCAGCAGAGGTGTAAGTGGTCTCTCCGAGATGACCCAGAGACCAGCCTGGCTGATGCATTCTGAACCAACTGAAATTTCTGGACTACGTACAAAGGCAGCCCCACGTAGAGTGCATTACAGAAGTCAAGTCTGGAGGTTACCAACAAATGTACCGCTGTTTTGAGATCATTGATCTCAAGAAACGGGCACAGTTGGCCTATCAACCGGAGCTGATAGAAAACACTCCTGGCCACCGGTTCAACCTGAGAAATCAGGGAGAGGTGTGAATCCAGAAGTACTCCCAGACTGCAAACCTGTTCCTTTTGGGGAAGTGTGACCCCATCTAGAACAGGCAGATCAAAATCATCTCTGGAGTTCTGATCCCGCACAATAAGTACCTCCATCTTATCTGGATTGAGCTTCAGTTTATTCTCCCTCATCCAGCCCATTACTGCTTCCAGGAAGGCATTTAGGGAGGATATGCCAGCTCCTGAAGAAGCTGACATAGAGAAGTAGATCTGGGTGTCATCAGCATACTGATAGCACCCGGCTCCAAATCCCCTGATGATCTCGCCCAGCGGTTTCATGTAGATGTTAAAAAGCATTGGAGAAAGTATGGAGCCTTGAGAGACACCGCACTTAAGCTCAGATTTCGAAGAGCAACAATCTCCAATAGACACCATGTGGAATCAGTCTGAGAGGTAGGAGCGGAACAACTGTAAAACAGTGCCTCCCACCCCCAACCCCCTCAGACGTTCCAGAAGGATACTATGGTCGATAGTATCAAAAGCCACCGAAAGATTCAAAAAGACCAATAGAGTCACACTTCCTCTATCAAGTCCCAATTGGAGATCCTCCATCAGGCCGACCAAGGCAGTCTCCACCCCATAGCCCAGGGATCCTCAGTGTTGGGCCCCCAGATGTTATTGGACTTCAACTCCCATAATCCCCAACCAAAAGCCATTGGGGCTTGGGATTATGGGAGTTGAAGTCCACTAACATCTGGGGGCCCAATGTTGAGGATCCCTGCCATAGCCCATCCCAAAACCAATTTGAAATGTGTCTAGTTAATCAGTTTCCTCCAAAACTGCCTGGAGCTGAGAGGCCACCACCCTCTCAATTACCTTGACCAACCATGGGAGTTTGGAGACAGGCCTATAATTGCTCAACTCTGAGGGATCTAACTCAGGCTTCTTTAAAAGAGATCTAATAATTGTCTCTTTAAGACAAGGAGGCATCCTGCCCTCCTTCAGAGAGGCATGTATTATTTCTACCAGGCTGCCTAAAACAGCCTCCCTGCTAGATAGAACAAGCCATGTTTGGCAAGGGTCAAGAGAGCAAGTGATAGGCCTCACCGCTCCAAGCAGCTTGTCCACATCCTCAGAAGTCACAGACTGAAACTGATCCAGTCGAGTCGTATAAGAGGAGTTGTTGGACACCTCCAGTTCAGACATCAAATTAATTGTGGAGTCTCCATCTAAGTCGGTCTGAATCTGAGAGATTTTATCTGCAAAAAGCTCTTTAAACACATTGCAGTGGGTAACTGATGACTCCAAATTCTGGTTCAAGGGATAGGGAGCAGATACTAGTCCCCTTACAATCCTGAACAACTCCGCTGGACATGAACTCGCAGAGGCAATACAGGCAGAAAAGAACTGCTTCTTTTCCGCACGTTATCACCTGAACATAGATCTTTAGATATGCTCTATGTTGTAATCTGTTGGATTTGCATCGAGTCATTCTCCACTTGTGCTCCAGTCACCAGCCTTGCCGCTTCAGCCCCTGTAGATCTTCCATATACCAAGGGGCCAGTTTTGAAGCAGGTTGCTGTTATTTGTTGTTGTTGCTCTTGTGGGTTGCAATGGTGAACATCCTTGGGCTACTTAAATCAGGTTGGTGGTTAACCTGTCCTTAAAGGCTTCAGAGCTCAGGGATTGGTTTGCATCCATACCTGTTTCCTGGGCTGCACCGCTTCAAAGGCTGTGCAACTTGTGGAGGTTAAGTCCACAAAAGGCCCAGACCCTTTGGTTTGGTAAAGAAAGGTAGGAAACAGCATTACCTGATTCCAGACTCTGAGCCAGGATGTGTCACCCAAAGGGTCAAGAAGAGTTTCCTCTACATCATCCAGTTACTTATTTAGTTAATAAAGTTGTGGCCCTTTCCAGGGGCGTAGCTATGGGAGAGGGGGCCTGTGTTCATCCCTCTCTCTGGCAGCCTCCCAGAGTGCGGGAGATAATGAGGAAAATAGGTAGGGGTGGAGTTGGAGGGCCCTCAGAAGCTAGGGGCCCATGTTCTTTGAACCCTTTTGCTCAATTATAGCTACGCCTCTGGCCCTTTCTCCAAAAAGCTTTTGGTGTGTCTTTTCTTGTGCCATGCCTGAGGGTGTGGGGGCAAACCAACTGAGCTTCCCTCTAGAAGCACTGAACACTACACTGGAAAATTGTGTGCCATTTCTAATGGTATTGCCTGTGGCCAGCTGATATGTGAATGAGAATCTGAATATCTCTCTTTTGATGTGCAAAATCTTATATTTTACCATTTTTTAAAAATGTTGTAAAATAACATCTGTGACACTGATATGACATAGAATTATGCTGTCAAAAACATTTATAGATGATCAAACGTCTTCCATATTTCATTTTAATTATCCCAAACCATTGTATGGTTACATGGAACTATGATTTACATAGGTAGAAAGTTTACTGACCTCAGGAAGATTTACTTCTCATAGGTGTGCATCAAAATGGGCCTGCATCAGGCTGAAAATACCATACCTGCCAACATGTCTCTATTTCCCCATTGAGAGCCAGCGTGGTGTAGTGGTTAGAGTTCTGGACTAGGACCGGGGAGACCCGAGTTCAAATCCCCATTCAGTCATGAAACTAGCTGGGTGACTATGGGCCAGTCACTTCTCTCTCAGCCTAGTCTACTTCACAGGGTTGTTGTAAAAGAGAAACTTAAGTATGTAGTACACCGCTCTGGGCTCCTTGGAGGAAGAGCAGGATATAAATGTAATAACAACAACAACAACAACAACAACTGTATGAGGAAATAGTGACATGCTGGCCAGTCAATAACACCTGTTTGTGTAAATTAATAATAAATTAATATAGAGTCTTTGACTGGCCAGGAGGTCAATAATAATAATAATAATAATAGACTTCCTGGCCAATCAAAGACTCTATTATTATTTCTTGTTTACACAGTCAGACCGGTGTTATTGATGGGTTTGTTTTATCCAGACATCGAGTCCTTCCGAAGGACCTGGGACGGCCGAATTTTATTGTCAATGTTGTTGCTGTTATTATAGACAATGTTGTTGCTGTTATTATTGTTGCAGAAGATAGGCTGTTCCCAGTAAAGTTGCTTTTTGTAATTGGCTGATGGTGATTTCTGTGGCCCCTATGGTGTTGAGGTGCTCTTTGAGGTCTTCTGGAATTGCACCTAGGGTGCCAATTACCACTGGGATTATTTTGGTCGTTTTCTGCTACAGCCTTTCAATTTCAATTTGTAGATCTTTGTATTTTGTGATTTTTTCTATTTCTTTTTCTTCTATTCTGCTATTCCCTGGTAGTGCTATGTCAATTATATTGACTTGTTTTTCTTTCTTCTCAACTACAGTTATATCTGGTGTGTTGTGTGGCAGATGTTTGTCTGTTTGTAGTCGGAAGTCCAATAATATTTTTGCATCTTCATTTTCGACCACTTTTTCAATTTTACGGTCCCACCAATCTTTGACTACAGGTAGCGTGTAATTTTGGCAGATGTTCCAGTGTATCATCCCTGTTACCTTGTCATCCCTTTGTTTGTAGTCACTCTGTGCGATCATTTTACAACAGCTGATTAGGTGGTCCACGGTTTCATCTGCTTCTTTACAAAGGCGGCACTTGCTGTTTGTTGTTGATTTTTCTACTTTTGCTCTGATTGCATTTGTTCTTAGTGCCTGTTCTTGTGCAGCCAGTATTAAACTCAGACTAACCTACTTCACAGGGTTGTTGTGAGGATAAACTCAAGTATGTAGTACACCGCTCTGGGCTCCTTGGAGGAAGAGCGGGATATAAATGTAATAAATAAATAAATAAATAAATAAATAAATAAATAAATAAATAATAAACCCTTTGTTTCTTTCTTCAAGTTGCCGTTCTTAAGCCATTGCCAGGTCTTGGTGATGTCTGATTTTCCACTTATATTGTGCAAATATTGACCAAGCAGTGGCTTATTTTTCAATTTTTCTGCTCGGTTCTTGACTTGTTCTTTCTTGTACGCCTGCTTTGTTTCATTGGTGTTGAATTGTTTCTCATTATTGACCATTTAATTGCATCTTCTTCACTGTCCTTGATATATTCTTCTAGGCCTCTTTTCTCCTCCTCTACTGCTTGATGGACTTGCAGCATTCCTTTTCCACCTGAGTGGCAAGGGAGGTAGAGCCTATCTACATCACTGCGGGGGTGCAGAGCATGATTGATGGTCATGATTTTCCTGGTCTTACGATCTAGTGTCTCTAGCAATGCTTGGGTCCAGTCTATTATTCCTGCAGTGTATCTGATAACGGGTATAGCCCAGGTGTATATGGATTGTATGGTGTTCCCGCCATTGAGTTTGGACTTGAGGATTTTTCTAACTCTCCTGATGTATTCACTTCCAATTTTTCTTTTAACTTCAGTGTGTGCAATGTTATCAGCCTGGAGAATGCCCATGTATTTGTAATATTCTTTATCTTCCAGGTTCTTGATCTTGCTTCCATTGGGCAGTTCTATTCCTTCTCTTTTTCTTATTTTCCCTCTGTTCACTATTAATGCAGCACACTTGTCTAGTCCAAACTCCATTGCTATATCGCTACTGAATATACGGATAGTGTTTAGCACTGATTCGATTTCTGACTGGGACTTTGCGTACAACTTCAGATTGTCCATGTACAGCAGATGGTTTATTTACTTCATGTTTTAGATGTTTGGTATCTGAGGCCTGTTTTGTTTAGTATTTGTGAAAGTGGAATCATTGTGATTAAAAACAACAGAGGGGATAGTGAGTCTCCTTGGAAAATACCTCTTCTAATGCTAACGTGTCCAAGTGTCTCGCCATTGATTGTTATCTGTGTACTCCACATGCTCATTGCTTTTTAAAAAATAAATACCTGGATGGTTTTGCTGACACCAGTTGTTTCTAAACATTTTAGTATCCATGTGTGAGGCAATGAGTTGAAGGCTTTCTTGTAGTCAATCCATGCAACACTTAGATTTGTTTTTCTTCTTTTGCTATTTTCTGAAATCATGTTGTCAATCAGCAGCTGGTCTTTTGTGCCTCTGGTGTTTGGGCAGTTTCCTTTCTGTTCAACTGGAAGCTCTTTGTTAGTTAATAAGTGCTGCATTACTTCATCTGCTACTATTCCAGTTAATAATTTGAACATGGTTGGCAGGCAGGTTATTGGTCTATAATTACTTGGAACTGCACCTTTTTCTGGGTCTTTCATTATGAGATGAGTTTTCCCAGTTGTTAGCCATTATTCTATATCACCTCCTTGCAAAATGTGGTTGAAATGTTTTGATAGTTGTTTATGTAGGTGTTTGTTATGCTTGTTATGTGTTTAAGCAGTTCATCGTTGCCTGGTTCAGTCCGATTTTTAATTTTTTTTGCTCTTTCACTTATTAATTCTGGTGTTATTATTAGATCTTGCATTTGTTGGTTACATTTTCCGACCTCCGTCACCCAGCCTGCTTTTTTATTATAATCTATTGGATTGTCCCATAATTTCCCCCAGAATTGCACTGTTTCTTCTTTATTGAGTGTTTCTAGGTTTCTTGCAGTTTCTCCTTCTATGCTTTGGTAGAAACGTCTCTGATTCAACTGCAACTGGAGATTCTGCCTGTGTTGTGTAATTCTGGCTTCGTATCTGCTAATCTTCTTTGACACTGCTGTTATTTGCTGCTTTATTATTTCCAGGACTTTTCTAATTTTCCTTGAATCTAGTTGGTATTTTTGGATCAGAAACTGTTTAGTGTTTTCATTCTTCAGCTTCTTGTCTTTCATATCTTTCAATTTACTAGCATCTGATCTCAGCCTGGCGATTTTATTTTCTAATCTAATCTTCCATTTAGGTGATGTACTACTTGCTTTTTTTACATGTCCACTGATCTTATATCCGAGCTCTTGTGTTGTTATTGTTGCAGCACTGTACATTAGTTGGTTCATTTCTTGCAAATTATTGGTTGTTATTTCTGCACTGTACATTAGTTGGTTCATTTCTTGCAAAGTATTGGTTGTTATTTCTGCAAGTGCAGCATTGACATCTTTTAATGCATGAGCAATTTGTTTTTTGGCAACTGTTTTTAGAGCTGGAAGTCGAACCCTGGTGGTTATTTGGTTCATGTGCTCAGTTATTTTTTGCTTTAGTTCTTGTTGCTTTTCTGTTAAACAGCATTCAGGTTTTTGAGGTGAAGGCAAAGGGGAGGTTGGTTTGTTTTGATTTTGAAACATTTCAGCAACAGTGGCATCCTCTATTTCCAATACTTCCTCCACCTGCGCCTGAGCAACTGCTTCAGTTGGTGGTAATTCTTCTTCCATATCTTGAGCCTGTGTTGCTCTTTGCAGTTCTTCCAGCTCAACTTCTGTGAATACTTTATTTCTTATTATGAATCTTATCTGGTCTGCTAGCCTTTTTTCTGTTATTTCTGTATCTGGATGCTTCTCTTTCCAAATCTGGTACATTCTTTTTAAATAACCTCTTCTAGTTGGCAACTAATTGTAATAGAAGATCATTATTTCCTTGTTGGCATTGTATTATTTCTTATTTACACAGCCAGACAGGTGTTATTGACTGGTTTGTTTTATCCAGATATCGAGTCCTTCCCAAGGACCTGGGATGGCTGAATTTTATCATCAATACTGTTGGTTATTATAGATATCATCGCAAAATATAGGCTGTTCTCAGTAAAGTTGTTTTTTGTAATTGGCTGATGGTGATTTCTGTGGCTCCTATGGTGTTGAGGTGCTCTTCAAGTTGTTTTGGAATTGCACCTAGGGTGCCAATTACCACTGGGATTATTTTGTTCTTTTTCTGCCACAGCCTTTCAATTTCAATTCGTAGATCTTTGTATTTTGTTATTTTTCTATTTCTTTTTCTTCTTGTAATAGCAGATCATTATTTCCTTGTTGGCATTTTATTAATTATTATTGTTGTTGTTGTTATTGATATAAACTCAATAAAGTTGTTAAAAGGCTTATTACCAGCTTACATAGGAAACAACTGCACAGTGATATTCTTGATCAGGTTGGTTCCCTTTTAATTCTATGGTTAGTAGGGATGTGCGAAACATTTCGGATACAAAACGTTTTGTACCCAAAACAGCCCATTTTGGGTGTTTTGTAGACAAAACAAAACACCCGTTTTCCAGATCCAAAAGTTTTGTATACAAAACAAAATGTCCCTGTTTCGGCTACAAAACATTTTGTTGTTTCGGACCTCTATTTTGTGGTGATCTCTGAGTCAGTCTCCATTTTGTGTTTGACATCTCTTTGAATTTCCCACCCTTCCAGCCTTCTGATCAGTGACCTAAATCATGGGCTGACCTGCTGACAATTCCCTCCTTGTTCCCCATTGGCTCTTTTGCTTCTTCCCACTCTTTACTGACCCCACGTAGGCCAGGGGAAGGATTGCTAACCCATGGGGTCCTGGGTTCTGTTGATTCTGTGTTGTTCTGAGTGTAGATTTTCTGGTAGCATATGAGAGTGGATTCTTGTTTTTCACTGAAAATCTCATATGCTACCAGAGAATCTACAATGAACACCTCAGAAACAACAAAACCCCGTACCCCACGGACTTCTGGGTATGGGGTTGTTTGGCACCCTATGTGCACTACACAACCCCTTGCTCTGGGCAACCCCAGTGCCCCCCAAGTGGAATTATAGAGCTGCTGAAACCTAAACCTCCATTATTCCCTATGGGAGAAATCTTGGACATGTAAACCTCATCAAATCACAAAAGATCAGCCCTTTGCCCAATTTTTTTGAAATAATTTCGGAAGTTTCCTTGCCCCCTTTGGGCACTACCACCCACCACACTCCGCTCTGGGTCATCACTTTCCCCTTGATTTGAAGCGATACATTTGCTGGAATCTCCATTATTCCCTATGGGAAAATTCTTAAAGATGTGTAAACTTAAAAAAATTCACAAAAAAAATCAGCCCTTTGCCTAATTCCTTTGAAATTTGGTTGGTAGCTTCCACCCATTGGACACTACCACCACCACCCACTCTTTTTGCCCTGGGATCCTTTTTAAAAATCCAAATCGATTCGGATTTGGATTCGGAAAATTCGGCTACAAAACAAAACAGGGCTGATTCAGATTCAGAAAATTTGGGTACAAAACAAAACGGGGATGTTTCGATTTGGATACAAATCAAAACAAGAAAATTCCAAAATGCACACCCCTAATTGTTAGCATTCAAAGTTAAAAAGATTTATAGGGTCCAATGAACTGATAGGCCATTGAAAAGTGTCCTGATGTATGTCCCTGTTATATTGCTTTTTCATCCTGTGAACCTGCTTAGAAGTGAATGCAGAAGAACCAAAAAGCATTTCCCTCTAGTTAAAGTCTCCTGTTTGAATTGTAATAGCTCAAGTGCTAAAGGATTAAAGCAACATTAAAGATCTCTGTTCAAAGGACATATGGACAAGCTTCCAGACCTCCCCATTAATGAAAGGCAGATTGTACTTTTTCAAACCAGCTAAGCTTTCCATGCAACCACAACGATGGTAATGCATACCAATTAAGTGACTGCAAAAAATTTGTGCTGAACACGGTTTTCAGATCCTTCTTTCACCTGAAGCAAGGGAGTTTTGAAAAACATTCAAAGCAGTTTTGCCTCATGAAACAACTTTTACTGGGAAACTTGATATGTTTGAGGAATTTTCCACGTTGGCTGGGGGGGGCAGGGACTTTATATATATTTTAGCTGTTTATTTGGATAAAAGTGAGCGTCAATTTAAGTGAATGCCAATAAAATGATATCTTCCCATTTTATTACTACCAACTTTAAGCCTTTTAGGTGAAATGAGAACGGGCCGGGTCTCACCATCAGTGAGACCCGGTTTGCAAAGTTGAGTGGGGAGAGTGGGCTCAGCCTGCTCTCCCCACACATGAGCAAGTGGGAGCGGCTGCCCACATGATTGCCGGCTCCGTGACAGAGCCAGCGGGGGCTGGGGAGTTTGGGAGCCGCGCAGCCCCCGGAAGCTCCAGTATGCCCTGCACGAGTGCGCAGGGCATACTGGGGAGACCCCTGGAGCCAGGAGGAAGCTTTTCGCCTCCCCTCAGGGGGTCTTCTCGTGAGTAGGCATGGCACGGAGCCGCACTGCGGCTACTCATGATTTTGAAAACCGGGTTTGCGGAGCGCTTGCTCCACAACTTGAGCGGGTTACCTGTCCTAGACCCACCGGGCTCGCAGCTGAGCCCAGTGGTTCTCACGATTACAGAAAATCGGGCTAGCGGAGGCTAGCCTGATTTTCTGTAATCGTGAGAATAGCCTGAATGACTTCTAAAGAAATAAAAATACACTTTAATATTTTTTCAAATCGACCTAAATAGTTGTAATCTTTTTTTCTAGTTTTTGCCATGGAGATCTTTGGATTGCAACAGGATCAGTATACTTTTTTTTTAAATCAACACAACTACATACTTTAAATAACAGACCTACCCAGCTATGGAACTCATTTGCTGGCATTGTCAGGTGGCCAGTTTTTTTCCAGCCTAACCCACCTTTTGCAGCCTTTAACCTCCTTTTGCAGCCTAACCCACTTTACAAGATCGTTGTGAGAACAAAACAGGAAGGAACATTTACACCACCCTGAGCTCCTTGGATGAAGGGTGAGATAAAATCAAATGCAATAAATAAACAAATTGAAGGGAAACAACCATCCTTCTCTCCATTCAGAAACTGTATGGAAGATTTGCCCTACTGTCTTTTACAGGGTGCCCTAACTCAGAAGACAAAGCAGGATTTTTCGGGTCTCATGTATGTCTAGCAGGATGTTGTTGATTGTTTTTAACATGGGTAGTTACCTGGGTAGCATTAAATGTTTATGAAACCCAGGCAAAGTTTGTTCATAATGTCATTCTTAATATCTTTTGGGTTTTTTGTTTTTGTTTTTTGAGAAGACATTTTACTTCTGCTCTTGGACAGAGGAATACAAGATTACACAGCAAGATTTAGGCTGTGTTCACACATTCATGGCAACCCTGGTTAGAGAGTTAACCGGGATTGTTGAGCCCTGCATATCTAATTTTGAGAATCCCGCAATCTTGTCAAATCACTGGGGTGAAATCACATTTAACTAGATAGTTAAATAAGATAGTTAAAGAAGCAATCCTCACTTCTCCAGGAGTGAGAAGCTCTAGAAGCTCCAGGAGGCTACCCCCTTCTGCGGGGAGGAAGCCTGAAAGTGCTTACGTCCCCACAGATGATCGCTGACTCCTTCCTGGGTGGCCGCATCGGCTGCCCACATGATTACCGGCTCTGTCACAAAGCTGGTTGGGTCAGCAGGGATTGGGGACCATCTGGCCTCCGGAAGTCCAAAAATGCTCCACGTGAGTGGATGGGGCATTCAGGGGAGCCTACCAGGTGGGATATCCTTGTGAGTTACTGAGGCAGGTCTCACAATCCGTCAGACCCGCTTTTGTAAGAACTGCGGGGAGAACGGGCTAAGCCCACTCTCCCCGCAGACATGCGGGCTGGGAGCCCTGGGTGGCTGGATTGGCCGCCCACCCAACGGCTGGCTCTGAGACGGAGCCGGCAGGGGGTGGGGGGAGCAGGGGCCACGCGGCCCCCACAGGCCCCAGTATACCCTGCGCGAGCACGCAGGGCATACTGGGGAGACCCCCGAGCCGGGAGTCCACTTTTAAGCCTCCCGGCCGGGGATCTACTCATAAGTAGGTGCGGCGTGAAGGTGTGCTTCATCTACGCATGATTGCAAAAAGCAGGTTTCCAGGAGTGCTTGCTGCGCAAACCTGCTTTTTATGAGGGGTTCTCGAGCAGGTTTGCTGCTCCAGAACCACTGGGCTAGCCCGATTTTTGTTGATCGCGAGAAGCGCCCCACTGTGGTGCAGCTGCGCCATGGTGATGCATGATCAGGGAAATGGGGTTAGTGGAACAATAGCTCTGCTAACCTTGTTTTAGGAGAGGGGGAATTAGGCGGGCTAGCAGCCAGGAGCTGTGAAACTCCTGGTGCTGTACATGACTGTGGAAAAGCAAGCTGAGCACCCTTAGCCCTGTTTTCCATGGTCATGAGAATAGCCTCAGTGAATAGATAATCAGGGTCAGATTGTAGTTAGATGTGGTTTAACCACAGCAGTGTGACCAGGATTGCCTGGAAATGCTGGGTTCTCATAATCAGCTCTACAGGGCTTAGCAACTCTAGAGCCTGTTCTCACAATTGGTGAGACCCGGTTTGTACAGCACAGCAAGGAGAGCGGGCTAAGCCGGTTCTCCCCACAGACGATCTGGGTGGCCAGATTGGCTGCCAACACGATTGCTGGCTCTGTGATGGAGCGGGTGGGGGCTGGGGGGAGCGGGGGTTGATCGGCCCCCAGAAGCTCCAGCACGCCCTGCGTGAGCATGCAGGGCATGCTGGCGAGACCCCTGGAGCCAGGAGGCGGCTTTCCACCCCCCCGGGGGTCTCCTCGTGAGTAGCCGTGGTGCGGAGCCACACCACGGCTACTCACAATCTTGAAAACCGGGTTTGTGGAGCGCTTGGTCTGCAAACCCAGTTTTAGGGGTGGGGTACTTAGGCGGGTTAACCGCCTGGGAGCCACCGGGCTTGCCTGTGAGCCCAGTGGCTCCTACAATCAGGTAAAATTGGGCTAGGTTCCCCTAGCCTGATTTTGCCTGATCGTGGGAATAGCTCCCTAGATAATTCTTTAGCCACATCGCTGTGATTGTGTGAATGCAGCCTTATTCTTGCTATAAATGCCTGCTTTATGAGTAGTGAGGTTGTGTACACAAACATAAACACTGGCAGGGGGAGGGCTGGTGGGGAGGCAGGCTCCCCATACACATTCCCTCCTCATTCTCATTTTAGACCCATTTCATACTGGCTTTAGAGCTGGCTATGGGGTTGAGACAACCTTGGTCGGCCTGATGGATGACGTACACCGGGGAATCGACAGAGGGAGTGTGACTCTGCTGGTTCTTCTGGATCTCTCGGCAGTGTTCGATACCATCGACCATGGTATCCTTCTGGATCACCTGGGGGAGTTCGGGGATAGGGGGCACTGCTTTGCAGTGGTTCCACTCCTATCTCTCAGGTAGATTCCAGATGGTGGTGCTTGGTGACAGTTGCTCCTCAAAACAGGAGCTGTTATATGGAGTCCCTCAGGGCTCCATTCTGTCACAAATGCTTTTTAACATCTACATGAAACCGCTGGGTGAGGTCATCAGGAGGTTTGGTGCTGGGTGTTATAAGTATACTGTATGCTGATGACACCCAAATCTACTTCTCCTTTTCATCTTCAGGAAATGGCACTCATTCTCTAAATGCCTGCCTACAGGCAGTAATGGGCTGGATGAGGGATAACTAATTGAAGCTGAATCCAAGCAAGACAGAGGTGCTCATTGTGGGGGCTCAGAATCTGAGGGATGAGTTAGATCTTCCTGTGCTGGATGGGGTTACACTACCCCAGAAGGAGCAGGTGCGCAGCTTGGGAGTACTCCTGGACCCAGGCCTCACCCTGGTATCTCAGGTGGAGGCCATGGCTAGGAATGCTTTCTATCAGCTTCGGCTGATTCGACAGCTGCGCCCACTCCTTGAAGAGGATGACCTCAAAACAGTGGTGCATCAGCTGGTAACCTCCAGGATTGACTACTGCAATGCGCTCACGTGGGGCTACCTTTGTAAGTAGTCCGGAAACTTCAGTTAGTTCAGAATGCGGCAGCCAGATTGGTCTCTCGAAGATACCTTTTTTTTTTTTTTTAAAATAGTTACATTGTTTTGAAATTGTTCTGAAATAGTTAAACTGGCTGCCGATATGTTTCCAGGCAAAATACAAAGTGCTGGTGGTTATTACTTTTAAAGCCCTGAACGGCTTGGGTCCAAGTTAACTTAGAGAGCACCTTCTTCTGCATGATTCCCACTGCATGTTAAGGTCATCTGAGGAGGTCCGTCTCCAGTTATCACTGGCACGTCTAGTGGCGACTCAGAGGCGGGCCTTCTCTGTAGCTGCTCGCGGGCTGTGGAATGCACTCCCTGCGGAAATTAGTAATTTCAAATCCTTAGTGACCTTCAAGAGAGCCCTTAAAACCCACCTGTTTGGCCTGGCCTTTCAGGGTTTTTAATTTGTTTTAACTGTTTTAATGTTTGGCCTGGTTTGCCAGGGTTTTTAGCTGTTTAAATGTTTAATTGGTTTTATTCTGTTTTTATAGTTTTGATTTTAATTGTTAACTGGTTTTACTTGTTTTTATTCTGTTGTAAACCGCCCTGAGCCATTTTGGAAGGGCGGTATATAAACTGAACAAACAAACAAACAAACAAACAAAATTCCTCTCTGCCGCTCACCGTGGCACGTGAGTGGTGCCATGGTGAGTGGCAGAGCTGGCAGCCTGAGGAGGAAGTCCTGCGGCATCCTTCAATGAGCTAGGAGCACAGTGCATTGGGGGATCCTCCCTCAGCTGGGTCCACTTGCCACCTGCCTTGGTGTATGCTCAGGCTGTCTGCAGCCCAAGCATGCACATGACTCCGGTGCCAGGGTTAAGGGAGCACCCTCACCCTTAACCATGGCTAAAGGCCAAGGTAAAAGGTAGGGTCAGGCTGGGTGGGAGTGCCACGACCGGGAGTCATCCTGGTGCTCCACCTGAGCAGCCTAATCCAGGCTGGGCTGCCCCAGCCTGGCTTAGGCTGCTGATGTGGATAGCCTTACTGACGCTGTTTTAACCTTTAATTTTTTTGGTCATTGTTCTCCTTGCAGTGGTCAATGGCTGATAGCAATAAAACATGAACTAAAAAGCTAAATATTCAGCAGTGTACAATACTGAAGAATGGAAGGCTGCAAAAACCTTCTTGAAAATATTTGGTTGCCAGACAACTGCAAAATAATGCTGACTCTCTTCCAGCACCACCAAAGTATTTGAAAATCCTCTAATCTTTCTGAGGAATGAAGAAAATTATCAGGCCCTGTGGGGTTCTTGCTATGTTGTTTCTGATCATAAGTGAAGCTACTGCTTAATGATTTACCTGGCTTTCTGTGGCTTCCCTTGTTAGTACAAAGATGCACACACATAGCAGCTTGCAATGTGTGCAAAAAGTGACAAACCAATATATTCCTTACTTTCCACAAACTCCATTACCAATCTAACCCTGCTGACATGGAAGGAATGTTTTCCTTTGAAACCTTTCAAATAAGTAGCTTACTATTCCATTTGCAAGACCTTCAGATGAGCTCTCCAACTTTGTTCTGTCCTCTCCCATGCGAAAGCCAGCAATCGCCTATGCCTATGAACACATATTCAAATATATAACTTTCACACTCTGCTAGACATGATTACTTGTATTGTTATTGCTTATCAATTGTTGACAGCATGTGCAGCAATATATAGAACATGAGAGTGAAGCAATTCTTCAAAGACCCACTCAGATAGAAAAAGCTAGTGTTAAGAAATATTTGGATTTGTTCTCTGGTGGTTCTTTCCATATTGTTACGATGAATTGGTGAAAATGTTTCCACCCAAATATAAGGGGGTGGGGGTGGGGATATAGAGTTCCATGCATTTGTTGCTCTCAGTATGAACCTCCCACAAATTTTACAAGGTTTATTCCTCCTACATAATTCTTTTTAATAATCTAAAAACCATTGGTTTAAGATGAGAATTAAGGTACTTCAAATTTTCACTCGTGCTCTAAGAATCATGGAAATGGCAAGTTAAGGTGCTAGTCTTGACTTCTATGTCACATACGCTGTAAAGATTTCGTACAGTATCATATATTATACTGGATTTAGAAATGAAGCTCCATGCATCCACTCTTTGCCTTGGTCTTTCAACGGGATATGGGTCCTCCAGGCAGAACAGCAGAATAGGTACAGTACAGTTTCCCATCCCTTGCTAGAGATGCCCCTGATGAAGTTCTGCCTGATACATCTCCACAAGGCACAGTACTTGCCCAAAATGCTACACTCATTTCCTACAGATGCCGCAGAGTTAGTCTATTTCCATTGCAAAAGGATCACCTGGCATTCAGCACTAGATTAGGAGTTTTGAAGTGTCAGCCTGGGAAACAGTCCTAAGATTCTGAGCTAATCAGCAATGTATGTTAGTGATCTTCTGATTAACACCCCTTCCAAGGTTTTGTCCAGAGTCAGACAGCTTAAGACAAAATGAGACACAGAGAGGAAAAAATAAAGGAGCTCTTCTCACAATCAGCGAGAAGAGCTCTTTAGAGGTCTGCGGGGAGAGCGGATTTGCCCGGCCCTCCCCACAGACAATCACTTACTCTTCACTGGGCAAGTGGATCACCTGCCCAGATAAGTGGCAGCTCGCCTGTGGCTCTCCCACACCTTGTCCAGCCACTCCAGGGCTCAGGTGCAGGGAAGTGCCACCACATGGTGCCCCACCCCCCAAAGCCCCAACAATGCACTGTGCACATGCATCCCCCCTCCCACTGTGTATGCCCAAACAGGATTTTTTAAAAAAAGAGGTCTAAGGTGCACTCGCTCCCTTAACTTCATTCAAGCAGGGGGTTTCACAGGTGGGTTTGCCACTGTGTAGCCACCAGGATTGGGCACAGTGGTTCACATGAGCATGCAAAACCGGCCTCGGCTCCCTTAGCCCAGTTTTGCATGCTCATGTGAATAACCTCAAAGAATTAGATGAGCCCAAACAGAGTGATGAGCAAAAGGCTGCTGGAAAAAAGGAAACAGAAAAAAGGACAAAAGGTGAACACATTTGTGCTGAAAAGAAATGATTGATTTTAGAAGCTGGCTAAAATAGGATAGCAGTACAGAGAAGATTAGTTGGTTGTGTTTCTCCATTGTTATTCTTACATCCCTCCTGCTCTTATGGGTTTCTACAAAAGATGCTGGTTTTGTTACTGTTCAGAATTGTTTCTTACTGTGTTTGTTTTAAATAATCTTTAATAAAAATGTAACTCTCTTATTTTCTTACCACCCCTGAAAATTCATTTGCCACCCTTTGTCTAATTGCCACCCTAGTCCACTTGTTACAAATTAACAAGTGGAATTAACAATTAACAAATTAACAATTTGTTGAGTCCTCAAGAAATTCCCAGAAATTGGAGTAATAAATAGGGTTGTGCATAGACTGCAGTTTGAGTACTGGTCCAAATTCAGGCTGGTCTGCGATCTGGGGAACCTGTTCAGTCCAGTCCAGCCGAATCACGAACCAGTCCAGCGGTTCAAGGTGGTACCAGGGGGGCAGTGAGTGGCACCTTTAAGCTTACTGCTGTGGCTGGGGAGTGATGCTCAGTAACCTGCACACAGCGGCAGTGTGACTCTGTCACTCACCTGGCCTCTGCCCATGCACCATGCTGACCAAGCATGTGCAACACTATGCTGGTCATGCAAATGACCCCACAGGTGAGGGATGAAGCCATGCCACTGCTGTGCATGAGCTGCTGGGAGGAGCACTGCCACAGCAGGAAGCTGCCTGGAGCAGTGGTCACACTGGTAAGTACCTGTGTCTTCACTATTAAAAGTGCTGCTCACTCCCCCCCCCCCACAGTACCACCTTGAACTGCTGGACCAGTTCATGGTTCAGCTGAATTGGACTGAACCAGTTCACTGCACTGCAGCCTGGTCTAAAAAGTGTGGTTCCCCATAAAAAAGTCATTTCCAATAGAGGATCCACAACACATACAAATTCCTAAAAAATTACCCCTTTGCCTGATTCCTTTGGGGGCTGGATTGTGTTTAGAACTCATGGGGCCCTACCACCCAACCTGTT
Organism: Hemicordylus capensis; assembly: GCF_027244095.1. Lineage (NCBI taxonomy): Eukaryota > Metazoa > Chordata > Lepidosauria > Squamata > Cordylidae > Hemicordylus > Hemicordylus capensis. The sequence goes on along the minus strand of NC_069658.1, from coordinate 374,890,878 downwards.
TTGGTGTCCCTCGGCATTATTTGTGGGGAATTATAGGCCGCTTCGAATCCCCATTATTCTCTATGGTGCACCTTTTGAAACTGGGTCAAGCATGGTTAGAGCTTGAACTGAACCAGGGTACTTGAACTGGGGACCCAGTTCGAGCCCAGTTCTAACTTGAACCAAACTGCAAAATCCAGTTTTGTGCACACCTTTATTGCACACACCCCAGCCCCACCCCCTCCACCACCCACAAACTCAACACCTACCACTCCTGGTGCTCCCACCATCATCACCACCAAACCAATGACACCCAGCACCCACCCACACCCACAGAACCCAAACTGGAGGGGCTGACCTGCGGCATCCACAAACTGCACAACTACAGATGCAAGGTTCAGCAGCAATTGGCAAAGTGGGCTTAGGCCCATGTGATGGGCTGGCCACCCTCAGCTTGGAATCTCTGTTGCCCTCAGCGGGAACATTGGCATGGATGCATGGGGCTTCATGGTAGTTGCTGCCACTGGACCACCAAGACGTGCAGATTTGGTGGTGGCGGTGGCTGCAGTGGTGGTGGATGTGGCAGCTACCAGCAGAATGGGCCTGCTGATCCCTTGAGCACTTGTTGCCTACCACAGTTTGGCTTCCCCTTTGCCTCTTGCCTTGGATGGAGTGCCCAGTCCCTCCAGTGGCCACAGGCATAGTGTACGTCCTATCCAGAGGATGGATGCCAGCTGGTTGTAGTGGGGCATGGTCCTCAGCTTGACTTCCAACATCATGTTGTGGGTGGTCACCTCCTTGAATTTCTTCTTGAGGTTTCAATCTATTTCTTCGTCATTTCTTCTTGCTGGAGTCTCTCCTTGCACTGGGCGCTGGTGCATTGGAATCAACACTTTGACATCTGCTGGGATATCCAGTTGGACTCGTTCTGGAACTGGTTCTGCAGTGCAGACTGCACACTCTCACACCTCCACAAACCTGTCTCCACACTGTCCACAGCTTGGCACAGACCTTCTTGCCTCCTTCCCCAGCCCGGCTGCTCTCAGTGGTGCTTGTGGTACCAGAGCCACTAGTGGGTGGTGATGCAGTTGTAGGGTGCAGGGAATGCATTGCTCATGCCAACTCCCAAAGAAGGGTGTTTGAGGAGAAGGGCGTTGGACTGCAACCCATTGTCTTCACATGAGGGAGACGGTGGATGTATGTGGGTATATGCAGTGTGCGTGTTTGGTCAACACTGTACAGGGGTGTGTGGTCAGGCACCTTGTGCATGTACAGTGGGCCTAGTGCAGAGACCTGACATCATGGCCTTTCTAGAAGTCACTGTGGTCTGCCCGGGAAATCTTTCTTGAAGGCTTTGCTCTCACAGGCAGCTGCAGGGCAGGAGAGAGAACCAGGGACACCCAGTATGGACAGTGTTGACAGATTCATGGAAGGTCTGGGGGGGTGGGGGGTGGCAAGCCTAGCTAGGCAAGCTTCCTAGGAGACATGTGAGTGGTACAGATCTGCCCTTTCTCTGCACCAGCACCTGGTTCTTGGTCTGCACCTACCCCCTCATCCCCTACTTGCTATGGAACTAGGAGTTAATAAGTAACGTTGATGCCATTGTGCGGGTAATTTTATTTGTTTGTTTGTTTGTTTGTTTGTTTGTTTGTTTTTACATTTATACCCCACTCTTCATCCAAGGAGCCCCGAGCGGTGTACTACATACTTAGGTTTCTCCTCACAACAACCCTGTGAAGTAAGTTAGGCTGAGAGAGAAGTGACTGGCCCAGAGTCACCCAGCTAGTTTCATGGCTGAATGGATATTTGAACTCAGGTCTCCCCGGTCCTAGTCCAGCACTCTAGCCACTATACAAAGGGTCACTTGCAGGTCAGCTCTGGGCAAACTCTGCTCTCTGCTCCCACCACTGCTTGAGTATTCCTTCCTCCAAATTCTGACTTGGTACATGGACACCCCACTGCAGAGCATCTGTAGCACTGGTGGCTGCACTGAATGAGCAAGTAGTCCTCTGCATTTCTCCCATCTTAATGTAACCGCCCTGAGCCTTTTGGAAGGGTGGTATACACTTTTTAATAATAAACCAATCAACCAACCAACCAACAAACAAACAAACTTGCCCACCTAGTGGAAAGGAAACCATACAATGCATCCCTGAGGTGCCCCCTTCCATGTGCTTCCAGAGAAATGCACCAAGAATTGTGTCACCCCTGGGAACACTGGCACATAATACAGATCCCCCACTGCAATGTCAAAAATGAAGGCCATGCACCAGCTGTACAGTGACCCGGTAGCACATTTGTCATGTCTGCCATGAAATTCTCTCCAAGTGCATGTTAGGAATGCCATTTATGGTATGAGGGATGTGGGTTTGGGAGTGGGGATAAAAACTTGAGAACATCATCTGATAAGACTCTGCAGCCTTCTTCCTCAGACCCCTGAAGTTACACCTGGCAGTTTCTGGGGTAAGTCCTAGCCTGGAGTTAACCATGTCCTTAAACATCCCATAGTCATCCATGTCATTGCCTGGCATCTCACTTGACACTGCCACCAGAACAGAACCAGTCAAGCAAGTTCTCAAGTTCCTCATATACAAGCTCTCCTCAAACCAATAGCTTTGACAGGTCCTTTCAAAATTTGAGAGAAAATTGTCTGGATCCTCACCTTCTTTGAACTCTGGGAACTTGAGTCCCACCCCACTCCCCACCGCCGAGTGGAGGATGGTGCAGGGTTGGCTGGAGTATCTGTAGCTTTTGCTTGCCTTTTATTTATCCATGCCATTTGGGCCGCATGGGCCAGTTCAATTTTTTTTTGTCCCAAAGCCAGTTCCATTGCCCTCTCCTTTTCCTTCTCAACCCTTTGGAATTCACATTCTTTATCTCTATCCTCCTTCTCCAGCTTTTTCATTTCCAGCACCTGTTTTCTATCCTTCTCTTCCCCCTCTATTTTTAAAATTTCCAGTGCCTGTTGTATGTCCTTTTCCCTCTCCTCCAATTTTATAATATCCAGGGCTTGCTCCCCCACCAAGTGTGTGCTTGCAATCCCTTTTCTTCTCAGCCAACACTTAGGCTCCCTGGTCAAAAAACTAAAAAACAAAAGAGGGGGAAAATCTCTGTTTGTTTTTAGCCAGAGCACCTATGTGTCTGGGTCAAAACAGAAATAAAATAAAAAGGCAAATCCCTGTTTGGAATCAAAACCTCCCAAACAGAAGCCTCTCCTGCTTTGTCTCAATAAAGAGGCAAACAGAGATTATAACTGGTCTTTGGGGCCCTCTGGTAGCTGTTCATCCCAGCACTTGCCACCATGTAGCGAATAGCGGATTTAAGCCCAGCCTTTGTCTCAAGGCAAGTCCACGTGGGGGAAAGAAAAATGCCAATTCACTCCCTCCATGTTTGCTCAACAAAGGCTATTCCTTTAAAACCTAACCATTTCTTGGTAATCGCTGTCACCATGCCCACTTTTAACAGAGCTTAATCCCTCCCTGGTGTGGGTGAAATTCCAGGGAAATTCTCCTTCATTTACCATTGGAAAAAATACAGAAAATACAGAAAACCTTCCATGTGCACTCTACACATGAAGAGGAAACTTGGTAGGTGCTGATCAATTAACATTGAGGCATGTTTGCACCAGAGTAAACCCCCTTATTCCTGAGTTAAAAATCCACTCAGAGGCAGGTGAAATATAAAGAACAAAAAGAGAAAAACTTTATTCAAAATATTACAGACTGCTTCAGCCTGAGGCTCTCTCAGCTTTGATTTACAGGTAAAAAGAAATACTCAGTACTTTACAAGATTACTTCCAAAGAACACCCCAGCTGGTATTTGGAATGGCAAAATTGTGGTTACCCAGTTGCAAAGATAAATCAAAAAGCACCCCCCAGTTGCAAGGAACCTTTAAAAGCACCTTTACAGGGTACAGAGACTTCTACAGCCCCCTGGCTGGATAGAAAGGGCTCATGCTAGAGCTTCTTAGAATGTTACGTTACAAAATAAAACACAATAGACCAGGAGGAGAGTCTCATGATCCACCAAAAGCGGGCTAAGGGAGCCTAGCCTGCTTTTGGTGGATTGTGGGCTGCCACAGAAGCTGCGTGGCTCCTGGAAGCAAACCCTCTTAATTCTCCCTCCCCTTATCCAAGGTTAGCGGAGTGAGCACTCCACTAACCCCATCTTTTGGATCATGTGTTGCTGCGGTGTGGCTCCGTGCTGCGGCAACACACAAGGAGACACCTGCCAGGAGGCTGAAACAAGCCTCCCGACCCTGGGGGTCTCTCCAGGATGCCCTGTGCACTCACGTGGGACATCCTGGAACTTCCAGGGGCTGTGCAGCCCCCAAACCCTGCAGTCCCCACTGGCTCCATGACGGATCCAGCAGTTGTGTGAGCGGCCAATCTGGCTGCCCAGGGCTGCTTTCCTGCTCGTCTGTGGGGCTAGTGGGCTAAGCTCACTCTCCCTGCAGACCCCCTAGAGGTGAGACTCACGGATCGTAAGACTCGCCTCCAGCTGTAAGGATTTGCAAAGCACAAAAGGAAAGTAAATCATCTGACACAGGCTAGCTATCACACTTCCCTGTCTAAGTCTTTCTGCAGCCAAAAGCCTTTGGCTTTCTTTCTCCATGAACTCACCCCAAACTCCAGGAAAGAATTCAAGCTTCCTGCATGTTAGAGGTTGTTAATTCTTACCCACAATAGGTAAAACAGCAGAGCACTAAGAAATGAGCACACTCCAGTTACAGAGTGGGTAGCAGAGGATGGTTTAGTTGTTGCAGCTATTTAGAGAAAACACGTGGATATCCTTGTAGAACTAAATACTAAATATTTATTGGTGAAATACACTTGGACAGGAAAGACCTAAACCTAATCTAAAGGACTACATAATGGATAGGTAAGAGGGGAGAGAGAGAGAGAGAGAGAGAGAGAGAGAGAGAGAGAGAGAGAGAGAGAGAGAGATGTTTCCATCTTCTCTCTAGGAAGAAAAGAAGGATGGTGACTCAGCACAGGAAGTGTGGAAGTGTCAGATAGGGGTCATAGAGTAAAGACAGGTAGAACAGTCAGGGAGACCCTTACTCACTATCTCTACTCCCAATGCCCCTAGTGGTCATCAGGATAGTTTGTGCAAAAGATCGATGCACTGGAAGTCCATCTCCAACACTGCAATCCTGTCTCTCAAGGATCTGCAGATGTCTTTCCATGAGATAAGTCTCCAGACTGGCTGTTGGTCATGAGGCAGCAAGTCTTCTTTGCTGGTGCTCACGAAGCGGGCTCCCCATCTTCTCTCATTGCCCTCCTGGCTCCTTCTGATAATAAAGACCCCCTTCACTTCCTGCTGCCAGGCCCTCTAGGTCCAGGTCACTTTGTGCTGAATGGCTGATCCCCAGAGGTCACTGCCTGACAGATAGGACAGGGTTCACTTCCAGTTCACTCTTTAGGGTAAGGGAGGGGCCTATAGCAATAGGCCCCAAGATCTAACACAAGTGATAACTTGACATAACTTTGCTGTTCAAGAGTTTGAGACACTGAAGGGTTTTGAGACTGTTCTTTTCAGATGTTCCTTCACAGAGGAGGTGGCATTGTTATAACAGGCTCCACCCTGTCCAAAGTCCATGTATATCAAGCCTCTGAAGTAAGCCTTCTAAGGAGTTGCTAAGCATGTAGCTTTGCTTCAGATGTCAGCATAAATGCACATAGGTTAGGATTGAAGCCATAGTGCTACTCTCCCCGCTCCCTTCACACAAAGTTGTTCAGTCCAGAACACATGTCTGAAAAGGGCTTAACTATCTCAACTAAACTACACAACTATTCTGCAAATATGAATGTTTCCAGGGCTATGCCCCTACTATTTCAATTGTATAATACTATATTCAACATTGGGCATGCAATCCTGCTGCCATGGTAGATTGGTTAGGTTGACTGCATGCTATAGTACAGTATAGAAAGTAGGTTTTCTCCTACTTTCCATGCCTAAGCTCCCTTATATGCTAAATTCTATTTTTTCTGTTCAGAAAATTCATCACATCTATCTTGATGGAATCCCCAGAGACCTAACTGTATGCATTGCTAGTGAAGGCAAGAAGTGAAGCCACACCATGCCTTGGATCCTGCTGATAGAACGCCAGAAGGCACTTGCCCAGAGAAAGGCATTAGGAGAAAAAGAATAATAATCAGATAATTTGCAGCAGCTCATAACTCATTATAATCAGCATGTACTGGCTGCATGAGAGCTAGCTATTACAAACAAATAAATTCAATTAATTATTTTCCATTTTAGTATTTAGGGTGCATTTTCATATTTAGGGTGATGCTCTCAGCAGTGAGCATTGTCTGCATTATGGAATTATGACAGTAACCTACTGGCTCTTAGAGGCTGAAATGTCTTGCACAGAAATGCTGTTACTGTGGGGAAGAACTGATTGCTATAATGAGAGGCCTTGTAATCAAAACACAGATGTTTTCACTGTTTGGTATAAGACAAACTCCTAGAGGAGAAGCACCAGTGTTATTTTGTCTCTGCTAGGCACCCACTTGATATTTCCATCTCTGACCCGCTTGTGGCTTCCCACCCACTGTGACTGTGTTCCAGCACTAACTGTAGGCAGCCTGGAATAACACCATTTACAAGCTTGTATTAATGTAGTGACGAGAATCCTCCCATAGCAGACCTAAGTCAATCGCATGATTTTGTAGCACATCAATCATTTTTGGTAGTGCATAATTCTCATAACTCGGGAAAGAATAATGATGTGCTCTTTGGCATTGGTAAGATCTCATTTTGAGAAAGGGAGTTCTAGAGCATGGAAGCAACAATTGAGGATGAAGACCTAACATAATATAACATTTTAATTGTGCATAAGTGGCTTCAACACACACTCACTGCATGATGAAACATTTGTTTTCAGGGCAGTAAATGTACAGATCACTTCCACTTAAAACATCACATCTCTCTTCACCCTGTAAGCACGCTCGCACACGCACACACAAATAAATAAATTCCTTTTATAAATAAATAAATAATAATAAATAAATTTATACCTCACCTCTCCAGTGCAATACTGCTTGAGACAGCTCACAAAATTAGTAAAACAGAGAAAACAATATTACATTAATAAAATAAAAAATAACCGAAGTAAAACCAAATTTGAAATTTGAAAGTTAAAAAGTTAAAGCCCACCAGATATGATCTGCATTTGACCTATTATTAAAAGAGTTGATAATTTCAGAAATGATGTTCATATTTACCTTTCAGTGCAGTGGAAATTGTTATGGTCCCAAGCACATTAAATGGTCTGATTGGCCCCTCATAAAACATTCAGATTGCATATTTTGAGATGCAGATCTCTACCAAATGGTATCAGTTTCAGCCATGTACCTTATTATGTAATTAATGGCCCCCCTCTGGCCTTCTTCAGAGGGGTATGAAAGAGATTATGCCCTGTAATGATGGAGTTTGGGTTGTTCTTCAGACCCCACCCCCCAGAACCTTCTGGGTGGCCCCTGACTGGTATACTGCTATCACCACATGTTCACAACCTGGAAAGGGATTATTAACCCCTTACCCCTAGGGTTTACCAGACTGATCGAAAAGGATACCCAGTCTCCCTCACAGTTCCTCCAAATACCTGAAACTGTAAAGTGATCATTTAGAAATGAAACTGAAGGTCGGGGAAATCAGGACCAACAAGAGGGAGTACTTTTTCACATAGCACATAATTAATCTATGGAATTCTCTGTCATGGGATGTGGTGATGGTCACTAGTTTGGATGACTTTAAAATGAGCTTAGATAAATTAAAGGAGCACAGGTCTATCAATGGTTACTGGTCTGATGGCTATAGGCCACTTCCAGCTTCAGAGGCACAATGCTTCTCAATACCAGTTGCAGGCAAACAACAGCAAGAGAGAGGGTATGCCCTCACCTCTTGCCTGTGTGCTTCCCAGAGGCATCTGGTGGGCCACTGTGTGAAACAGGATGCTGGACTAGATGGGCCTTGGGCCTAATCCAGCAGGGCTGTTCTTATGTAGGAAAAGATATTAGAAACCTCTGGTCCCTTCAGCCTAGGGCTTGGAAGGCATGTGACTGGGGGACCTCCTTTCCCCACTGAACACTCAGGAAACAGTATTAACAACTGAAAAAGTTTTATTGTTAAAACGGGATAGGAATTGGAGCAAATGGGGGAAAATAGAAAATAAGGTCTCAGACCTTATCAATACACCCAGGCAACACAGAAAAGAAAAAGAACAAACTGACACAAACTGACTAAAATTACTGTCCCTACAATACCCTTTGTCCTGTGTTCTTGGGGCTGTTATACTCCACAGGCCTCCAAGCAATCTCCTCAGCTGAAGCTGAGCAAGTCCCCAGAGAAAGAGAAAGAGAGGCACTTTTTTCAGCTTCTCTTCTCTTCTTCCCAACTTCCAACTCTCACCAAAAAAAATGCTGAAGAGACACTCCCAAGAACAGAAACTGAGGTGGCAGGGTGGTGGTCCACTGAGGTTCCCACTCCCCCACCAGCCTTCCCTCCTTCAAGAACGGTCCTGTTTGACCATGTTAGGGCCTTTCGCACAGCACAGTGGCCATTTTGGATGCTGCTGGTCCTTCGTAATGGACCTCTGCATGGCCTGGGACATGAAAGATTTTTAAGTTTATACAGGTGAAACTCGGAAAATTAGAATATCGTGCAAAAGTCCATTAATTTCAGTAATGCAAATTAAAAGGTGAAACTGATATATGAGACAGACGCATTACATGCAAAGCGAGAGAAGTCAAGCCTTAATTTGTTATAATTGTGATGATCATGGCGTACAGCTCATGAAAACCCCAAATCCACAATCCCAGAAAATTAGAATATTACATGGAACCAAGAAGACAAGGATTGTAGAATAGAACAATATCGGACCTCTGAAAAGTATAAGCATGCATATGTATTCAGTACTTGGTTTGGGCCCCTTTTGCAGCAATTACTGCCTCAATGCGGCGTGGCATGGATGCTATCAGCCTGTGGCACTGATGAGGTATTATGGAAGACCAGGATGGCCCGACGAACCCCTGAATGGGTGTGTGTGTGTCCGGTCCAGAGTCAAGCCAAACCAGGGGTGATTTGGCTCAATCCTGAACCTTTGAACCAAACTGGTTCAATATTGAACCAGTTCAGACTGGAACCTGTTTGAACACCTCTACTTTTCACTTTAAGGCCTGACAAGATTTCAAAGGCTGATGACAACAAAAGTTCCAGCTGAAAGTGAAAACCCAGCCCAAAAAATGGTAGACTGAACAGCCATGGCTGAAGGAGCTGAAGGACAATGTGATCATCATGCCAACCAATAAAAGGGCAATTTCAGTCTCGCTGGGCAATCTTTAAAAGTACATTTTCTTTAAAACTATGACAACTACAGTGACAATTCTTGTTCCTCTAGCTATTGAGTATGTAATTGATGGAATTATAGGGCTGACACTGAAATTGGAGAGTTGGGGGGGGGGGATGACCCATTAGGCTGCCTTGCTGTCAAACCCACCCAAAAAGACAATCAGTCATTAAGCCTGGAACTGCATTCCTTTTTCAGTCCCTTCGAGATATACACTTACCTGCTGAACCTAGGCCAATGGAATATAAAGGTAGATAGACAGCAAGGGATTCACAAATATCAGTTCACAAATCAACACACATGATTGGCTTACCTGCCAAACATCTATCTGTCTCCCAAGACCCCCTCACTTTATTTGTGGGCCCACAACACATTCCCAACCTCCAACATATTCCAAATGCACATACCACCTCACCCTGCAAGTATATTCATAACACCCCCAAAAATACACAACTCTGACATCCAGTGCCACCATGATATCCAGTGCTACCATGTTCGTGTAACAATACAGTATTATATGCATTTTCAAAACAGAAGCTCAGGTACTAGTGCATGTGTGTTGGGGGGGGCAGGGCAACAGAGCTCTTCCCTCTGAAGAGCTCTGTGCCACCCAAAAATATGTCCCTGGTGTTTGCTAAGCCCTCAGGGACATGTTTTTGGGTGGCATAAAGTGTTTCAGATGAAAGAGGAGATAGGGCAAAATTGCCTCCTGCCACCTGAGCACCTATGCTGCTTTACCCTGGAATGCAGCAGCATGTGTGCTTCCTTTGCTGCACAGACACTGCATTGGTCAGCATACTGACCACCATTTCTAAATGTTTGCTCTACTTTTCTACAGTGTTATTCTGAGCCAGATGCTTTATCTACAAACGGAAAGAAATATCTAGTCCTACCCTGCAAGATTCTTTCTTTTCTGCCTTTCTTGCCTCTGTTCTGCCCCCCCCCCATATGCAAGGAGGGTACTTTTCTTTTGTTTTAAGCCTGGAATCCCTGCTAGCTTTATTTCCAAAGATAAAATCATGGGGATCCCACAAATGCTCTTTCAGAGTGATTTGGCCAACATCTCTATTTTTACCATTTGTGTTATAATGAGCCAAACAAATAGTAAACTTTAGAGCCTGTCTGAGCCTCATTGTTACCATCTCATTCATTTCAATCACCAATGTTGAGAGGAGCACTTTCCAGGACATGTGAGTACTGATTTTGTGGAATCTGAATAGGTGGAGCCACTTGGCCTCTGCTATACTAGGCAAGGCTATAATGTTTTAAGAGGAAACAAAAGCTCTCAGGAGACTGACTGACTGACCAAGCCTCAGACAAATATCCATCACCTCCTCTGAAAGATAACTCTCATTTATAAAAGTTTTGATTTTTGTTGTCATGGCATATTTCAGGGACATTTACCATCTCACCTTGCTGAAGCTAAACAGAATGGGTGACTGCCTGAGAACCCTGCCTTGATTCCCATGATGGAAGAAAGAGGATATATTGGAGTTTGTTTGTTTTTAAAGATGGATTATGATTTGTCTTCATGTGGTTTTCATTACATTTTTCAAGTTCTTCACACAACACTGATTGTAGAAACCTTCAACAGTTTCTCAGGAAGTAAGTTGCTTCTCAATATAAATAGTAGTTCATTTGGATGCTAAAGCATGCTCTCTCATCTTCACCAAGAGATCTAGGTCTCCAAAAAGGATTTATTTTGTCCAAAATGATCATGAATAGTTCTAGAGATAAGTCACGTAAAAAAACCCCAACAAAAAACAATCCAGGGAGCCATAAATCAATGTGAAATGGAGCAGAGCTTATCTTTTTCATGACGAGTAATTTGTGTGCTATATATAAGGGCAAAGAAAGGGTAATTTCTATTCCCTGGACAGAACATGTACATGCCCCTAATTTTGAAACAAAGTGATCTAGGAGTTTTATCAAGCGGCTATCTCTAATCTATTTGTAGTGGCAATTAATACTGTGGAGATGAAATGTACTAAATTAACCTTAGCTGTGGTGATTACTCCTTACAATGATACTTGATTGGAGGACATGGGAGCATTGAGCAAGTGGGTGCTTAAAGAATGGGAAGTCTATTGGATAGCATACACTCCAGTTTTTCATAGTTGCAACTGTCCAGAATTAGGCAGCATAAATTAAGCATTTTGAAATTTAAGAAGTGTTGGTATTTAACTTTCCATTTCCTTTTCCATTCAACATACAAACATATATTTCTCTGTCTGCACTGTGTGATCTTTCCTAGAGTATAACCCCATGCATTCGTTAGGACTGTATTTTATACAGGGGTGTGCGGAACTGGTTCAAATCGAACCTGGTTTGAGAGCCTGCTTCAACAGGTTTGAGTTCAAATAGGACTGCCCCCCCCCCCAAAGAGAGGGCCAGTCTGAGTTTGAACCGAACTGAGCCTGGTTTGGATTGAACTGGTTGGCCCAGTTTGACTGGCTTGATTGCCTTGCTTGTAAAGGAGAATCAAATGGGGGAAGGCATTGGAAACAAGGAAGAAGTGGGATAGCCACCTTGTAAGGGGATGCCAGCCCTTATGAAGCCTCTCTCCAAGCCTTAGAATGATGATCATTTTAGCCCTATTTTGAATGTGGTTGCTGAACATTACAGCATCTATTCTAGATCCCAACTGCCTGGTGAATCTATTGATCAATATGTCACAGCATTGCATGCCTTAAGTGTAACTAGTGGTGTGCATGGAACTGGCTGGCCCAGTTCACTTCAACTCTGAACTGGACCTGAACTGGATGGGCCAGATCAGTCCAGCACCCTCTTCAACCTCCCCCCTGCCCAGTCTGGTCTGGGGGGCCACGGTTCATGGACCTCTTACTATTTTTTAAAAAGATCTTACCCCCAGAAGTGGTGGTGGGATCCACGGAGGTCCCCCACTGGCCTTCCTTCTGTCAAGAACAGCCCTATTCAGTTATTCTCCAGCCCATTTGGGCCTTTCCCCTGGCACGGCAGCAATTTTGGAGGCGGCCACACCTGTGCAAGTGCAGCGGCTTCCAAACTGGCTGCCATGCCAGATGAAAGTCCCAAACAGGCTGAAGAATGCCTGAACAGAGCTATTATTGGGAGAAGGAAGGCCGGTGGGGGGAGGGGGAAACTCCATGGACCTCCCACCACCTCAGAGAAGCCCCCCAGAGGGGGTAAGTTTTTTAAAAAAATAAAAATCTTTTCTTAGTAAAAGGTCTGCAAATCCCCCCCCAAAAAGGGCCGGGGGGTGGGGTGGGGTGGTCCAGGGTCTAGTCAAACTAGGGTGGTTCAGCTCGACCTGAACCTTCAAACCAAACTAGTTTGACATCGAACTTGTTCAAAATCAAACTGGTTTGCACATCCCTAAGTATAACCTGTGTGTATGCCAACTTTCCTGATGAAATGATCAGGGATCAGATTGTTATGAATACAAACTGCTCAAAACTGCATGAAAAACTGCTACTGGAGTGGCAACATACCTTGGATAAAGTCATAGAGATTACTAGGATGGTGTAAAATGCTCTTCTCTGTGCCAAATCACTATCTGTGGTACCACAAAACTAGATTCCTGAAATCCAGGCTGTTCAGTCTAAATCCCTCCAATCCCTGTTGTCTCATATGGCATTCCCCAGAAAGTGGTAGCACAAGAGAGGAAGAGCTTATGCTGCTACCAATGTGGAGACAGCCCACAAAGCCAATTTTGCTCATGGTCTTGCACGGAACAGGTGCAAGAAAAGGGGATACTTTGCTATGTTTTGCAAGTATGCTGTTCACTCCAGTACTGATTCCCCATATGATGAGGATGAGGAAGACGAACCATTTCTTGTAAGTGTTTTAAGTGTGAAAGACTCAGAGTCTGCCACTTCCAATTGTGAAGTAAAACTCAATGGTCATGAACTATGGATGCTGGCTGATTCTGGTTATCCCCTGCTAACCGGGCAAAGAGGCACCTTTTTAATGTGGTGATTCTCTTTATTGAGCAGAAGGAGTGCAACTGGCCCTGTCCACCCCCAGCACAGTACCTCCGGTGACTGTTGCTGGTGTCTATCTTATGTTTCTTTTTAGATTGTGAGCCCTTTCAGGGGACAGGGAGCCATCTTTCTTCTCTCTCTCTTTCTCTTTCTCTCTCTCTCTCTTTCCCTCTCTCCATAAACCACTCTGGAAACTTTTGTTGAAATATTTGTTGTTGATGTTGTTGTTGCTGTTGATAAATGGATACTGTACTTCACTGCTGTCTTGGAATACAAAGGTCATACTGCAGAAGGGAAAGCATACATGTAACAAAAAGGAGTTTCAATATTGGGCTGGAAACATCAGAAAGATCTACTGACAGTGTTAGACCCAAATAGCATGGAATTGTATTATAGATGATGGAGCATGCATATGCTGATATGATTGATTTCTTTTGCTGATACTCCTGGCACTGCCATGCATTTCAAACGTAAAATTCAGATGAAGGCAAATTAAATTCCTGTACAACTTGAAGTGAGAAACGTATCCATAGCATTGTGCCAACCACTTAAAGAGGAGTTTTCAAGACTACAGCACGTTGACATCATAGAGCCCATTGATTCATCAGAATGGGTCTCTCTCATTGCTCTTGTATGACATTCAAATGGTACACTTTAAATGTGTATAGATTTAAAACATGTGAACTCCAACATGGTAGCAGATTGTCATCCATTACCTAATATCAATGAAATGCTGCTTATTCTGAAAGAAGCCTCTGTGTTTACAACTTTGGACTTGTCTTTGGCCTATCATCAAATTCCTGTGCTCAAAAGTTCTCGCAAATACACAGCCTTCATTACTCCAGAGGGTCTTTACAATTCAAAAGACTGTCCTTTGGATTAGCCTCTGCAGCTTCAGTATTTCATGCAATTTTGGGGACAGATGGCATCACTTACTTTCAGGATGAGATTTTAGTGTATGGCAAAATCATTGAGGAGCATGACAGAACTGACAGAAGTCTTAAGAAAACTCTGACTACATCAACTTAATATCTCTGCAGAGAAATGTCAATTTTGCACACACTCGGTGATGTACTTGGACACACAGTATCTCAGCGTGGCATACATCTGAAACAGACTGGGTGAAAGCTATTCGGAAAGCACCAGAGCAGGGGGCATAATGATAATAGGGCAAGGGGAGACAGTTGTCTGGGAGCCCACTGCCTTGCCCCCCCCCCCGCCCAGAGGCAAGTCACATGACTGACTTCCTTCAGTTCTATTCATTCTTTGAAATTGATGTGAGTGTTAAGACCTGGAGCTACCAGAACAGCATGTCTTTCTCTAGTACCATTAAATGACTTACATCGTCCACAATTTACAAAACCTTTAAAAAAATAATTTAGGATGATGTTCTCTCGTATATATACACACACACACACACACACATTTTACTATGCTTTTTGTTACCTCTATTCAGCCTCATCCAAGATTTCTTTACTTCATGAGCTGAGCTTCAGCGGGGGGGGGGGGGGATTTTGAAATCTTGTCTCTGGGCCCACTACAACCTTGCACCAGAGCCACACAACAAGGATGCACTTCATTCATTTTTAGGACTCTGTGAATATTTGTTACATAGTTTGCCTCAAAAGATACTCTATTGCATGTTATTCTTTAAAAGACTGTAGCATTTTTAAAAGAATGTAGTATTTTTAAAAGAATGTAGCATTTAACTGGGATGCATCCTTCAAGGCTAGTTTTCAGATTATCAAATTGGCCATTGCTGAAAGCCCTGCTCTCACTCCTTTTGACACCAGCAGGCACACTATTGTAACCACTAATGCTTCTGAATATGGTTTGGGTGTTGTCTTGACTCAGCAAAAAAGGGGACAGGGAAATTACAGTTAGCTTTGCTTCCAGAGTTTTTACTGCATCAGAGAAGATGTATTCTGTCATTGGAAAATGGGCAGTGAGGCATTCAGGACTTACTTGTGTGGCAGAAAATTCACTTTACAGTCAGATTATAAACCCCTATCTGCTTTATTTACTACTCAGGGATAAAGTCGAGTGACTCTAGCAATAGCCAAATGGACTTTGATTTGGAGGTGGAATATCTGCCAGATATTCAGAAGACAATTGCAAATTGTTTATCTCAAGTTCCACTTCCAGGCCAAGAGGAGATCATAGAATAACAGGACAAAGGACTAGTAATTGTGTAAATAGCTTCATCCACTCATGGAGTGCTAACGTCTTCTGAGTAGAAAGCAGTGCTCAGTGCTGATCAAGTACTTACTGCACTTAAATCTTACATAACTAATGGATGGCAATGCAAAAACAAGGTAGCTGAACCATGTTCAACCATACATGCATGTAGCGAATGACCTGTCCCTTCCAATGAACAGGTGCTGAGGACTGATTGTTTGGTGGTGCCAACCTCCTTACAAGCAAAAGTGATCAAAATTGTGGGCAAAGGTCACCTGGGCATGAAATAGACTAAAAGGTGAATCAGAGAAAATTTCTGGTGGCCAGGTATGGACGAACACATTGAAAATGTAATCAGGCACTATGGTTTTTGCTGTATCTGATGATTACAGGAGACTTCTTCTTCTTCTTCTTCTTCTTCTTCTTCTTCTTCTTATTATTATTATTATTATTATTATTATTATTATTATTATTATTACATTTATATCCTGCTCTTCCTCCAAAGAGCCCAGAGCGGTGTACTACATACTTGAGTTTCTCTTTCACAACAACCCTGTGAAGTAGGTTAGGCTGAGAGAGAAGTGACTGGCCCAGAGTCACCCAGCTAGTTTCAAGGCTGAATGGGGATTTGAACTCAGGTCTCCCTGGTCCAGCTCTCTAACCACTATACCACGCTGGTTCTACCACCCTCTTGACTCCAGAAGAGTTTCCGAATGGTCCCAGGGAAAAACTTGCTCTGGATATAATGGGGCCTTTTGATAACCAACCAACACAAAAAAAGATTTATTATTATGATGGTGGATTACTATTCTAGGTGGCCAGAAGTTTCAGTTGCTGACATTACTACAATCAAGGTGACACTGTTCCTGGCGGCAATTTTTGTGAGAGAAGATCTTCTTAAAGAACCAGTCACTGACAATGGGACATAGATTACCTCCTTTGAAATTGAGCAAAATTTGCATAAACATGGGATAAAACCAGAGGTGCTCTAACCCCTGGACCTTGGGGACCTGGTCCGGTCCTCCAAAGTCTGGGGGTGAGGCACCAAATGGCCGGGGCCAGGGGCCTCCAGCAGCCAGCCACAGCATGTTCGCCCTGTGAAACCTCAGTGGTTAAAAAAAAATATTATCATTACTGCAGCCGAGTGGTGGCTGGGGGGGGGGGAGAAGTCCCTCTCCCCTCTCTCCCCCTCTCCCAGCAGTGGCGGGGGCTGGAGCAAGACTGGGCCCATCCGTTCTGGCCACCATCCTTTTCCAACTGTGAGGTGTGCCTGTGCAGTTCAGATTGTCACAAGCCTGTGACATCTTGGGCTTGTGATGATCTCTCAACTGCACAAGCATGCCTCGCAGTTGGAAAAAGACACTGGCATGAACACATGGGCCCAGCATCACTACACCCCCCCACCCCCCACCACCACTGGGGGAGGGGGGAGAGGAGAGATGGACTGCTCCAATCCCCCCCCACACATCTACCCCTCGGCCATGGTAATGATACATTTTTTTTAAGCACGGAGGTCTCGTGGGGTGCGTGTGCTGCAGGCTCACCCTCCAAGGAGGTTTGGAGGGGCCTTGCGTGAAGAGGGCTCACGGCTGGGCAGTCCAGGCACCCAAATTGCCTAGGTGTGCCACTGGATAAAACATAAGACTCTTTCCTTGTACCATCCTCAAGAGAATGGCTTAGTGGAAAGAATGAACAGATTAATGAAACAAAGTTTACAAGTGGCTACTATGCAACAAGAAACATGGAAAGAGGCAATCCATGAAACTCTATTTGTTTATCAAACTGCTCCTCATTCTGCTAAAGGAAAATCACCTTTTGAACTGCTAAGAGGATGTAAAGCTATCACCAAACTTACCCAATGGCAACAACTGATAGGGCTTTACATGCCATCTTACCCTGAGGATACAGCAATTCAGGATCAGGTAAGGGAGAAACAACAAAAATATAGATTGTATGTGGATAAAAATGGGGTGTGAAACAGTGAAAATTTCCGGTGGGGGACTGTGTTAAAGTACAGCTGCCTTATAAAGTGAGTAAGGGATGTTCCTGATATTCTGGAACAAAATAAATAAACAAAATCCGAGGAGATTCTGTCATATCGGATGATGGGAAGGAACTGAACAATTTGAGATTCTCAAGCATGGATATTATGAGACAAGAGAGAAGGAAATCTGATCTCAAGAGAGAAATTGTAGAGGAATTTGATCTTGCCCTCTGTTTTTGTCTTCATGGATGAGGCTGATGAAAGTGATGGATAATCCTCTGCACCAGAAAACAAATCACTAACAGCTCATCTGCCAGAAACCCCAAGAATTACCGGTAGGAGAAGTGTGCATGACAGGAGACCACTTAAAAGACTTCAAAACATTGTCACGAAATTTTAATCAATTCAGTTCTATTTGTTTTAAAGTGGAGAGATGTGCTATATTCTATCTGGTGGCTCTTTATGTTTTGTTGATTAGAACTTTGTCCAAGTGGGGATCCAGACCCCAACTTGGGGGTGGAGTCAGAAAGAAAAGGCAGGGAAAAGAGAAGGAGAAAATTGAGTTGTTCCTGGAATAGTTAAACATAATATTACTTTGTATTTATGAGGAAAGCAGCTATAAAACAAGTACTTCTCTAGCTTCAGTTACAATCAAAATCAGACAATTACTTCTGGTTCATAATGCTTATCTCAAATCTGAGGTGAGCAATACTAGCTGCCAAAATTAAGTTTTAAGCCCCATGCACACTCCCAAGAAACAGTTGTGTGTCAGCAAACCTCCAGGTAGGAGGAAGGGAAAGCAGTAGTCTGCTAGCCCTGATCTGGGTAGTCACCCACTCCACCTCTTGTACCAAGTACTGTAGCTGGGTACATGACTTCTTCAGTACACAAACCAATGGTTCCCAGCCTGGGTTCCTTCAGATGTTGCTGAACTGCAACTCCCAGCATCCCAAGCCACAATAAATTGTAGCTGGGGGTGACAGGAGTTGTAGTTCAGCAACATCTGGAGGAACCCAGGTTGGGAACCACTGACACAAACACTTGGATGCAGAACCAAGTGGGCTTATTGCCATGGATCTTTCATTCCTGCTTGAATGTCACAATATCCAAGATGTGGAGTGGAAAAGATCAGGTGAGAAGGAACTATAGCACTGGCTCCACCCCCATGGGTTATGCACGCCAAAGTTACAAGGTATCATGAGAGGAAATGTCCAAATTGCTGCATTAACATGTGTATCAGTCCTTTTAGAAGCCTTAGCTATTGGAAATGATAATTTCATAATAAGGCCTTTTTGTGAGTATCTGGACAGTGGAAGTGGGTGGGTTAATCACAGTACTAATGAAGATATTTACAATTATGGGGTAGTTTAGAACTAAGTTAGAACAAGGATATTGATCATCTAGAGTTCATGGGACTCAGAGCTTCATTTCTCGCCTAGCATCTTATTAAGACTCTCCAATCATTATTTGTTTTAAGCAAAAATATTTCAGAATGTTCTCTTTTGCAACAAAAGTTGCTGATTACCTTAAGAATATGACTTGCTTTAGGAAGGTTGATTGCACTCTGAATTTAAAAAGCATAGGTGACATACACCAACAGAATGTAAGAAAGTCCCATCAATAGTTACTTGAGCATTAATTATTGCTGAAGGCAAGAATAAATTTTAAATGATTTCACTCTTGTGCAAAATTAATACATGTCCTAGCACAGTCATTTGCAATTTTGAGGAGGAAAAGCAAACATTTTTCCCTGTGTGAAGCCTTTTAGTAACTATTTAAAATGGCATGGGAACTGCTAGGCTCTGGAACTAGTCTTTTTTTTATAAGTGCATGTTATGTAACAGATTGTTGCAAAAAGTAGATATGGAAAGGCTTCAGTTATCAAAGTTCTCCTTGCCAGTAAAAGTCCTGCTGACTGGATTTGGCTCACTTTACTGGGACTCTGATTAATGGGTCTCCCACGTCTGCTTCTGATTTCATTTGCCACTCTTTTAAAATGGTAACTCCAATTCATTCTTTAAAGTTTCTTCTGGTTTTGATTTGCATGGAAGCTCATTTGCCTTTTGAAAGTTGCAGGTTGGTAATCTGAAATAATAAGATCTGAACTGTTAACTAATCCTACAACCCAACCCCTGATAGCTCAGAGAGGTCAAGAAGGAAAAAATCTTCTACGTACCCAACTACTTTTTGAAAAAACAAGTAACAGCAGCTTCCAGCTAAGGATGTGCATGAAACAGATTTTGCATTCTATCCTGAGCTTGAAACAAAATGCAAAACAGCTGAAACCTTCTGTAGAAACAGCAATTAAGCCAGCTGTTTTGATGGAAGAACTGGAAATATTGCGAGTGCTTCGGCCATAAGGAACAATGGGGAAACTCATAAGAACCATTGTTCCCCATGGGTAGCTCCTAGGATCACCAAAGTGGGTTGGGTGGTAAGGCATGATGAATGCTACCTACAACCTAACCCACAAAAGAAATGGTCAAGAGGGCAATTTTTAACACATTTTTAAGCTTCCCCTAAAAACATCATAGGATCCTCCCATCCAAAAATATCATAGGATCCTATAGGGGTTTGGGAGAAAGGTTAAATTTTTGTTTTAAACTGCCTACTTGCCCATTTCTTTTGTGGGTTGGGCGGTAGATAGCACCCATCATGCCCTACCACATAACCCACCTTGGTGTCCCTGGGAGTTACCCATGGGCAACGATGGGGTGTTTTGAGTTTCCCCTTTGTTCCCTGTGGCCGGAACAAGCTGCACTCACTGTGCATACACACAAGTTTTGCATTGCAATATGCAATGCATTTTGCAATCCTGCCTTGAAAACACACACCGCAGAAGTGCATAGTAAAAGTGAATCTGTTCCTCCCAACACAGCACACACATTTCACACAATCCAAAAATGCAATCCAAAAATGGCCAAAAAAGAATTAATGACCCAGAATCCACTGCCAGCCACACTGCCTGCACTGCAGTAACATCACTGGCACAAATTGCTCTCCCACACAAAATTATGACTCCTTATGTTCCTAGCATTGCAACAGCTGCCACAGCAGCACCCTTAGCAGAGCAAGTTCAGCCACATTTTGATTGAGTACACCTTGCAATGCAGATTGCAGAGCAGACCAAAGCAGTGAGTGAAGCATGTCAGTCTTAAGGTCAGACATGGAGCTCATCACAGCAATTACCAAGAAATGTTACATACACACAAAGCTGTGAATGGCCATTTCTCGCTACAACACTATGTCACAAACAAGCCAAATGACAACTCAAGGAAGGCAGGCACTCAAGTTTCTGCCTTCGTAATTCTGAGATCCAGCAAAACCCAATAGTTATAGCAACAATAGCACAGCATATTATAGTCAATGCTAAGAAAAGAAAAACCCAAAATCAAACCTACCTTCCTCCTCTCCTGATATATCCTCCTCAAGAGAGGCAATAGGGCTTTCCCTGCCTCCCTCTCAGTCCCTCTGAATAAATTTTAAAAGTCCCTCCCAAAGTGTCTCCCGCCCTTCTCCCTCCCACCAGCCAATGGGGGCACAGATGCCCATGACAAGACTTGATTTCTATGATAACAAGCCAACCAAGAAGCACAGAGATTGCAAGGCAATTGGAAGCCAGTGCCAAAAAAAACCAGTCAACAAGGAAAAAACACCCCTCCAAAATGGTGCTCGCAATGTTGAAATATTTTGATTGAAATGGGGGTGGTTCTACTTTGAGCTTGAAACAGGCCCTTTTAAAAGAGGATGTTCTGTTTCAAGCGTGAAACACTCATCAGGGTTCCCAGCCTAGGGTCTCCAGATCTCTCATCATCCCCAGCCACAATGACTTTCAGCCATTTCATGTTATTCAGTGGGGAAGATGAGAGGCATTGCTCTCATCTACTCCGACCACAGTGACCATCATGCATTGTGGTTGGGGATAATGCAAGTTGTAACTCAACAACATTTGGAGTAGGGGTGTGCATGCACAAATTTTTGTGGTGTGGTTCAAATTCAGACCAAATTTGAACCAAACCATGAGTCTGCAAACAGTCAATTGAACTGACTGGTGGATCCGGTCCATTCAATCGAACCAGCTTGAACCAGTTCTCTTCAATCCAGCAGTTTGAGGGGCAATACTTGTAAAGGGGAATCCCTTGACAATTCCCCTTTACAAGCCATGGGGAATCCTGGCTTTAAAAGGCTTCTAAACAGCAACAACAAATATTTATATACCACTTTTCAACAAAAGTTTCCAAAGCGGTATGTATGTATGAATGAATGAATGAATGAATGAATAAGATGGATCCCTGTCCCTGAAGGGCTCACAGTCTAAAAAGAAACCATAATATAGACTAGGCTTGTGCATTTTGATTCGGGTACAAAACGTTTTGTGCCCAAAAATGGCAATTTCGGAGGTTTTGTAACCAAGACAAAATCAAGAATTAAAAAACAGAAATTTTTGTTTTCAAATCGAAATGACTGTGTTTCAGACAGAATGCTTTGTTCTTCAGAAAAGCATTGCAATTGAAATTGACTTCTCTGACTATCTCCACTCCAGCTGAGACACTGAGTGATTAGCAGAAGATAAGATATGCAAAAAGCTTTTGAGCTTGAATGGTTTAGTTAAGTATGTGTTGTATTCAGTGTGATTGAAATGCAATCTGACCTTGCAAAAGGATTTGGATGACAGCATTTTGAGACAGAAATACCCAAATATCTTTGAGAGCTCAATGCAATTCCAAAGCTCTTGCTAAAAGCCATGGTATAAATTGTGTGGAGAAGCTTTTCCAGAAGCTGGTTAGGAAAGTTATGAAATGACACAGGTTTTTCTTTCCAAAGGTTTAGAAAGAATCTCTTGACTTGTTCAGGGGTCTTTTGAAGAGCTATTTTGTTTTTCCCCCTTCTGATTGTTATGAGTTATAGTGGTGTCTAAGTTTTGTTGCCCAAGTTGAGCAGTCTAATGTAATTTAGGCCACAATGTAATTTGGTGGGACATGTCTAAGCCAGTGGTTCACAACTTTTGCCATTACAGGGACAGGTCATCCACGTGGGACTACAGGAGACAAAAGGAGGGGGGTGGGGAATATCCCTGTCAATTTATTGACATCCCCAGGAATCTTAGTTGCTTCTGTCTTTCTTGCAACCATGATCCATTGTTTTGCACTTTCTTAACTGCAGTGATGATAAATCTCAACAATTCTGAACAGCAGGCTGATTTGTTTGGGCTACACCTCACTGCACTTCAGTTAAATGAACATTTGAAGCTGTTCCATAGTACCAGGGCAGTTTTATATTATTTTTATTTATTTATTTTACATTTTATATCCTGCTCTTCCTCCAAGGAGCCCAGAGCGGTGTACTACATACTTAGGTTTCTCCTCACAACAACCCTGTGAAGTAGGTTAGGCTGAGAGAAGTGACTGGCCCAGAGTCACCCAGCTGGTATCATGGCTGAATGGGGAGTTGAACTCGGGTCTCCCCGGTCCTAGTCCAGCACTCTAACCACTACACCACACTGGCTCATTGGTCTATCTTGCTATCTCAAATGACCTGTGGTCACAGTTCCATGGGGAGCGAGTGTTTTTATTGAAAGATTGTTTGAATCCACAAATGGGTTGTGCTGCTGTGCTAGTGCCACAGGGACAGGCTCCCTCCCGCTGCAAAATTCTCAAATAACTGTGCCAAAAAATTAAGTGTCGTTGTTCATCATTCTCTTCATTCTTTCAACTTGTTTATGTGGGGCTTCAGGGGCAAAACAGTGGGTTGGGTGGCAGTGCCCCAAGGGTGGTGCACCCAGATTACAAATAGGGCAAAGGGCTGATTTCTTAGGAATTTTTGAGGTTTACATGTCTTTAAGATTTTTCCCCATAGGGAATAATGGAGGTTTTGGCAGCCCCATAACTCCACCTGGGGGGCACTGGGATGGCCCAAAGCGAGTGTTGGTGTAGTGCACAGAGGGTGTCAACCACCCCCCTGGATTGCTAACCCATTGGGGTACTGGGCTTTGCTGTTTCTGAGGTATTGAGCTTAGATTCTCTGGTAGCAAATGAGATTTTTAATGAAAAACCATGAATCCACTCTCATATGCTACTAGAGAATCTACTCTTAGAACACCTCTAGAACAACAAAACCCTGTACTTCATGGGTTGGCAACCCATGTGGGTGGTTGGCACCCTATGTGCACTACACCGCCACTTGCTCTGGGCCACCCCAGTGCCCCTCAAGTGTAGTTATGGGACCAGAAACTTCCATTATACCCTACGAGGAAAATATGAAAGATGCGTAACTTCATTAATTCTTTAAAAACCAGCCCTTTGCCAAATTCCTCTGAAAAAAATGTGGTAGCTTCCTTGTATCAACTGGACACTACCACCAACCACACTCCACTCTGGGCCACCCCTCCCCCCGCATGAAACTATACTTTTCCTGAAACCTCCATCATACCCTATGAAAGACGCACAATCTGAAAGATGTGCAAACTTCAAAAATTCACCAAAAATCAGCAGTTTGCCCAATTCCTTTGAAATTTCTGTGGTAGCTTCCACTCATTGTGCACTATAACCCCCACCCCCTCTTTTGACCATGTGGCCTATTTTTAAATCTGAATTTATTCAGATTCAGATTCGGATTAATTCGGATACAAAACAAAACTGGGGTGATTTGGAAGGCTTAATTTCAGACAAAATACAAAATGGGGTTGATTCGGATTTGGTACAAATTGAAACAGAAAAAATACGAAACATACAACCCTAATATAGTCGCCAGCCACAGTCACTGGAGGTACTGTACTAGGGATGGATAGGACCAGTTACTCTCCCCCTGCTAAATAAAGAGAATCACCATGTTGAAAAGTTGCCTCTTTGCCCAGTTATCAGGGGTTAAAGGGTGGCTGGGCGTGGTGGTGAGAGGGCATCTTTAAAAGTGGAGTCCCCTTTATAAGCATAGCCCTTCGAACTACTAAAATGTGGTGAACAGGCCTGACATGGTCTGGGCTCATTTCTGCTTGATAGCAGACCAGCCTGCCTCTCATGGAAGCTGGTCTGGTTCACAATTGAACCATTGAACCAGCTCAGTTCATGGAGCACCAGTTTGCTGTCTGTTCAGGGGTGTAACTATAATAGGGCAAGGGGAGACCGTTGTCTCGAGAGCCCCTGCCTTGGGGGGGGGGGTGCGAGACATGTCTCCTCCACCCAATGCTGGCCTGAGCCTTCTTGAATATTTTGTTTTACATTTTTAGAGGAAGGCAGTGACGGGAGGGCATTTTAAAATTTCGTCTCTGGGCCCACTCCAACCTTGTTATGCCCCTGTGTCCGTTGGTTCATACATATTCCTAATCTGGAGATCCAAGTTTTGGAAGCCTTGGCATAAGGCCATAAAAAGCAGAGTATGTGATCGCATGGTCCTGATACATCCAGTCTGGATACCAGCCTTCAAACCTTATCTACAGGATTCCTGCTGCCCCATCCATACTTCCTCTGTTTAGTGACAGAGGTTCTGCAGATGCTTGTTTCTAAATCCTTACCAGTTTGAAAGAATATCTGTTTTCGTGACTTTTCTCCCTAGCTCTTTAGTGTGTCGCTCACAAACTGATTTCTGCTTAAACAGTAATTCTGATTTAACTGCTTAAGTTAAATTGAAAATTGCTTACCAAAAGCTAGGGTTGCTTAATTCCACATAATGCAGATTAATTTAGGATCCCTGGGTAAATGCCATCTGCCACATTATGCACATATTTTGCTTTCTTTACCTAGTCTCAGGAGCATGAATGGTCTTTAGATATTAATACAGAAGATGGAGTATGCTTGCTTTTGGATTTTAAATGAAGCTGACCAAGCCCCCTTCCCACCCACAAATGATTATGCATATTTTTGTTTACTAATGCTTCTTAATTAATAACAACATTTTCTGTAGAAACTAATGGTTACAACATGTAAACTGTGAGAGCACCTCATTACAATTAAGAATACTAAGTGTAAATGATTTAATGCAAAACATCAGAAAGAAATTAGATAACCCAGGAATTAGCATTAACAAAGACTTGCATTTTGGGCGGTAAACATATATGTTAAATAAATAAAATAAATAATTACATGGGCAAGATAGACTAACAAGCACCCATAACTGAACCCAGGGCTTCTACTAATAAAGGGATACAAAGTCATACTACAGACCACAGTCTATATTGTTCTCATACCAATGAAGACACAAAACAATGAGGCTATTCATACACGTGGGCAAAACAGGGCTAAGGGAGCCCAGCCAGGTTTTGCATGTGCATGTGAACTGCTGGAATTGGGCCTAATTCTGGTGGCAACACGGCAGCAAACCCACCTGTGAAGCCTCCCCCTAAAGTAAGCGCTCCCTTAACCCCATTTTTTTAATCATGTGGCAGCCGCGGCTGCCACACTGCAGGGAGCCCGGGGTGGGGGGAGAGCCCTATGATGCCCTGCACACTCGCACGGTGCATCATTATATTTCCAGGGGCCAGGATGACACATCCCGATCCCCGACTCGACCCTCCCTTCTGCCTCAGTGTGCATGGCATTGTCTGGGCACATGGGGCACACGCCTAGCAATGCTTCATTGATCGTCTGTGGGGAAGGTATAGTTGACCCACCTTCCCTGCAGCCCGCTCTTTAGTACCTTCTCACTAATCATGAGAAGAGGCTCATTAATCACCGAGAAGAGGCTCAATGAGTTAGAAGAAATGGGTCATAACTTGATCAAATCAAATTCCCAATTAAAACAAGTTAACAAGGGGATTGGGGCTCGATCCCAACTACAGCATGCGGGAACCATACATAATGTAATGCCCTGGGTGTGAGCCCTTAGCCTGCATTCTGAAAGATGATAACACCCTGGCTCAGAGCAACAACACAGCCCTGAGGCTGATCACTGCTCTTCTTAGCAGACCCAATAAAGTCAAGGGATCCACAGGAAACATCACTCCCTACAATCCATGCAGCCTTTAAGGTTGGTGATGCCCCCTTAACAGAGAAGCCCCAGTGAACTCCGAACTGCAAGCCTCTAGGGAATTCCTAAAACTCCTTTTTTCACCAAACATGTACATTAGGGTGCTCATCCTTAAATTGACCTAGGCATACTCAGACACACATTGTACCTGCTGCTTGTGACTGGGGAACCTGTCTATGGAGGACAGCATAAGGTAGGCAAAAAAACCCAAAGCAACTCATATTCAAGCCAATTCTACGGAGGGCCAAAAAATTCCTACCCAATCCCCTAAAGGACAACAAGCAAAAGCTTACATTGTGCTCCAGTGTGGGAGGAAGGATGCTGTTGTAAGGCCCAGAGAGGTTCTGGGTGGGCACAAGCTTCAACAGCTCACTAGCTCTGCCTATCCAAATACCTCCAATCAATCAGAACACCCACGTACCCACCCTCAGCCTCATGTCTCAGGAAAGCTACTTGGGAAATTTGCCATACCCAAGAAAAGCATGGACAATTTGCAACTTAGCACTTTGCATGTCAACTTTGCAAGAAAACCTTCCACCTTGAATATCCTGGCCAGATGTAGCCTCTGTTACTCAGACATAAAGAAGGGCTATGTAGAAAACCCATATAACATTACACAGTGGTGGCTGGCATGGATGGAGCTGGGTGTGTGGAAAACAAGCCACAGGTATGGTCCGTTCTCACTTGTCTTGCCCTATTCTGACTGACTCTCTGACTCTGCCTTGCTCCACCACAGTCTTAATTCCAGGAGTATGGGCTGGTATATTCCAGGGTGGTGAATGCATTCCCTGTGGCTTACTTTCCACACCCAGCCAGATCCATACTGGCCACCACTGACATTTTTAGGGAGCTATTGATGTTAAGACTGTAAGCTGCCAAGCAGGCACACAAGGAGCCAGTTTGGACAAGACACCTGCTGACACCTGCAAAAAGGACAGGGTTGTGCTAAGAGCATGCCCACTATGACATCAGTGAGGGACTCCAGACATGCTCTCAGGGCATCCCTTTATCACATGAGGGGGCTATTCATCTGAAACACTCCTCTACATGTACTTCAATACCTAACAAGCATTGGCAGTACGTGTAGAGAGATTATTCAGATGAACAGTCACTCATGTGATAAAAGGAAGCACATCATGACATCATCCTTGACATCATCCTACACTGATGTCATGGTGGGTGTGCTCTCAGTGTGACCCTGTCCTTATTACATGTGCCAGCAGGCGTCTCATCTGGATTGGCCCAAATTAAGCAGAATGTCAAGAACTTTAGTTCGATGTATGTGTGATTGTGAGGAGAGGAGACACATGACTATGGCAGTCCCGCAAACCATAGTGTGGGAGTTGGTCTTATATAAAGGAAACAGGATACCAAAATTGTTAGATGGAGTTGTATGATATTTCATTCTTCTAGGATTTGGTTCCTACTATGCATATATTAACCCCTTTATGGGATCAATGATAGTCTTCCATCCTTCCTTCCCCACTACGGGTGTGCACAGAACCAGCAGCAGAAGTTCAGTTCAAATCTGAACCAAATCCAAACTGAACCTACCAGTCTACAAACTGGTTCATTAGAACCAGCTGGCGATTGAGTTCATGCTGTTGAACCAAATCGAACTGATTTGGCCCGATTCGAGTGCCTCTTTGCTGGTGCCCATTTACAAGCAAATGGGGATTCCCTACATTAAAAGGATTTGGGGGAGGGCAAGAGAGCACCTTGCCAGCTATGGCTGTGGTGACAGCTGCTTCCTGCCACTGCCGGGGGCCCCTTTTGGCCCTGCTGACAGGCGGCTAGAACCATGGTGGTGGGGGGAGTGTGCCCGGGGAGGGGGGGAGGACTGCTGCTGTGGAGCCTCCACTGTTGCTGCCACAGCTGGTAAGGTGCCCACTCATCCCCCCATCCCTTTTTATGTAGGGAATCCCCCTTTGCTTGTAAAGGGGAATCCTTACTTGCTTTCCCTTTACAAGCAAGGTCAAACTGATTCGACCCAAACCCAGGTTCAGTTTACCTTTTTTGGTGCACCAATCTGGTTTAAGCTTGAATCGGTCAAACAGGGGTGGTTTGAATCAAATGCGTTTCGATTCAAACCAATTCTGCACACCCTTATTCCCCACTTTCGCTTCCTTGAACCTGATAGCAAACTTTCACAGCCGGTGCAGCCTGGGGTACACACAATTTAAATGTATAACTCACTAACTACATAATGCATAGAAGTTTCTACTGTGAAACTCAAGATATATAAGAAATTGCACCAAACCAATATGCTACTCTAACTTATTAAAAGATAAAACAGTCTGTATCACTCTGCATTGTCTGTCTTTGCAATTGCTTTTCCGAATGCCACACTACAATGCAGACTATTGTATCTGCTCTCTTTAAATGTTATCTCCTGTTTTGGGCAAAACAATTTCAGGAAGAATAGTTATTATTGAATCTGAGCATCCTTCCATTGTCGCAAAAGTAGTTGTAATACCAGTCAGGTACATCTGCAAAGTAAAACCTTGACAATACAATAAAGATAAGCAACTTTATTAACCTTTTCATACATGGGTTTCTCATCTAGCTGTTCCTACAACTATTCTGTACATTTCCCTGGGATAAAACCCAGAGACACTTACCAAATTATAAAACACAAGGAAGGAGCTAGTTGTTTGGTGATATACATTGAATTTCCAAAGTCGAGACTGTATTTGTAGTGAAGTGGTAGGTGGAAAAGAAATGCCAAACTTCCCCCTCTGGAACCCTTCCTCCTGGGGCACTTTAGCCCCACGTAGCTTAAAAACTGACTTTCCTACTCCAGTGAGAAAAAGCAGCTTGGGGAGGGGTTACAAATATGAACATTTATATACCGCTTTTCAACAAAGGTTCACAAAGCAGTTTACAAACAAACAAACAAACAAATATTTCTTTATTGCAGGGGGAAAACAGCAAGCAAGGGAGGCTTTCCCAATGAAAATGGTTGCCTCCACTTTGTGTATGAGAGGAAAACATGGGATTGGGAATCATGTGTGTTGCAGAGCAGCTGTGACTCAACACTGAGTTGGAGTCTCAAAGTGAGTCCATGGTAAAGCAGGGGCCCTGTCAAGTTTCTAGGAATCTAGTAGCATTGCCTTTCAGGCACAGCTGCAGAGTGGTGTTTCTTCCTTTTCTAGGATTCAACAACAAGAGAAAAATGCAAACAAAAGCTGCAGAGTTAGAGTTGCTTCCGTCTCAGAGGTGTAATACTCCTTGCTTCAGGGAACCTTGGCTCCTTCTCCTTGGACTAAGTTCCATGAAGTTTCTGGGCTTTGTTCTACAATGGGATTTATCTCACATTGGAAGCTGAGAAGGAGGGAAAGCCTTTTTGCTATCCCACTTGACCTCCATTCCATGGCTGCTTTACAGGGTTTGCCAGGTTTTGTATCCCACCACAATGTAAATTCATTTCCAGGGCTTTGCATGCATTTCATGACAAATGGAAAATGGAATTGAACTGGGCCCATTTGGTCCAATTCTAATTCTTTACCAAACAAAGTCTGTAGGGCCTGAATGAGGTGAATGGCATAAAGTATGAAAGGATAGAACTCTCGTAGCAGCTGGCTATTGGCAGCCTCCATGGTTTTCTTTTTTCACAATGATCCAAATATTGTATTGGTCCAGACATGGTGGTGGTGGCAGGAAGCATAATGAGCACCATGTTTTGTGATAGATGCCACATATTTTCCCTCTTGCCCTGGAAAAATGCAATATCAGAGGAATTCTGGCTGGGAGGAGCTTTGATATTCCTTTTACACTTAAAAATGTTGCCCACTTTCTTCTGCTACAAGCTAAGTCTTTTACTTCCATTTTTTATAAAGAGAAATAGGAAAATGAAAAGAGGGGGATGTGGTTTTATGTTGTTGTAACCCACCCAGAGACAGAAGTTTGGGGTGGTTTACAAATTTGAAAAATAAATTTTAACTGAAATGATCATGAATTTAACAAATTAATGGTAAAATGAATAAGAACTTTAACAACAAAAATGAGCAGCATGCTGAATGGGGAAAAAAAGTTGCTTGCAGACACATAGTATTTTCATGTCTGTTCTTTCATGGGAATAACCATAAAGTAAACCTTTGGAGAAAACTATGGTTCTTGTAAAAAGAAGTCACATGATCACCTTTGTACAGGTGAATGATAGCCGCCACCAGTCACAGAAATGTTGTGAGAATCGCCTTTATCTGCCAAAGGAGGAAAGAAAAACTTCTAGCCATTGTTCAATAAAACTAATAGCTGTATATAACTAACTGCAAACAAAGAAGCTTTACCTAGAAAACCCAATGGGCTTAAGTGGCAATTGCTAAAAGCAAATTTTAAATGAATATAACATAAAGATATATTGAATAGATTACCTATAACTGTAGGTTTCCCTGGCTCAGTCCAGGATGTGAATGTTTTTGCTTCACACAGCTTGATTTTGAGCAGTTCAGTAATATGCCCGTCTCAGATGTTCTAAAGCCAGAAGCCAAGCTCCAGTAATCTTGAGATAAAGAAAAATATTTGTTGTTCTCCCTTTCTTTGTAAGTTGTTCAAGTGCCAAGCTGCTTGGGAAGAGCAAAGAGCAATTCATTTCAACTGTTTTAGGTTAACAGTGCATGGGTTTAGAACAGAGTGCATGGGTTTAGGATGGATGTCAGCAAAAACACTTCCAGAAGCATAGCCATGAATGCTTGTGCAACCTTCTGACTAAAAAAGGATCCTGCTCCATAGAGTTCAAATGATTCCATCTTTTTACTTATTCCAAGCAAGGCAACTGACATATTGTTCTGCAAGTTTGTTTTTGGACTAGCAGCCCATGAGGCTGCAGTTTGAAATTAAAGACTGGCATGGCAGATAATTTAAGATCCGAAACCATGTGATCCAATATGACGCTGCCTGACTTTTGAGACTGGCCTCAGAGCTCCTGCTCATAGCCCATCCATATGTGAGATCAGGTGGATGAGTATAAGGTACAGATCCTTCCTGGTTATGCAATTCCCTCCCAGAGGAGATGCAGTAGGCTCCCTCTTTGCCACCTTTCAACAGATGGGTACAGACTTTTGTTTAATTCATCGCAATGGGTTGCTCTTTTTATAATGTTCCCTGCTAAATATTTTAATACCTTTTGATTTTTTTAATTATTTCACTGATTTCTAATTGATGTTTTATTATCAGATGTATTATTTTAGGCTTGGGCCATCATCATCATCATCATCATCATCATCATCATCATCATCTTGTTGTTGGCCTGGTATCACTATGCTATATCCTTCGGCAGCTGTTGGTATTCTGCCACCCCAGAAGGGCCCAGAGCAGACACTGGACCTTGGTGAGACCCCTTTTAAAGGGGGTGAGGAGGTTGTACATTCTAGTGATTCTCTGTGTCTGCCTCCTCTTGTCACTCGTCCCATTTCAGGATAAGAGGGAAGGGTAGAGAGAAGGTTAAAAACTTAACCTTGACTTAATTTTCATCGTCATGCAATTTTTCTGCTGAAAATTGCCTCCTCTGAGCTGCTTTTATCCCCACCGGTTCTCATATCTTTTTTCCCCTCAATGGAGGTGAAAGCAACTGGAGAACAATTTTCAGTGAAAAAAGGTGCTAGAGAAAAGTGTTAAAATGCTCCTCTTCCCTGTGCCATTCCAAACAAAAATGCTAGAACTACACATAACATGTAACTCTCCCTTCATATCAGTTTCACAGTTTTTCCCTGTTATTTAAAAGGATGTCCTGTTGCAGTAACCACATTTACATGTCTGAGTCTTCAAGTGCTATTTATGTGAATAGCTGATGATTGTTCATGCAGAAAGAAAAGCAAAGAGGCCTTTGATATATGAGTGACCTGAACACATTCTGGCCAGTGTCGGTTTTACATACTCATTATAAATGCAATTAAAGCAAGAGCTTCTTTAAGACTCATGTGTGAAAATGCCCTTACAGTAAGATTCATGCCCAGATTTGAAAGCTGATACATTTCATTCTCTGGCTTACTTCCAAAAGATCATTAAGATCACTGACCAAAAGCTGTGACAGGAATATGAATTAATGAAAAAGATGTAAGAGGTGATGAGGCCCCTGTTTTATAGCTGCTTCACTCATAAACACAAAGGAGCTATTAACATGCTTCACATGCCTGTTCAGGAGGGTGGTGTTGTGAACCAAGCCTGATCTGTATACTAGATATGCTCAGGAGCTAGTATACAAAATTAGGCTTGTTTCATCAGTGTCACAAAGTGACCAGTTCTTTTATACAGTGACCATGTAGGATCTGGGCACGCAAATTAGAGAGAGAGAGAGAGAGAGAGAGAGAGAGAGAGAGAGAGAGAGAGAGAGATGATAATGAATTGTTTAATCCAGGCCTACAAATAAGTATATAAAAGTGTGTATCAAAGTATAATTCAGGAAAGTTTGGTTCATATCCCTAATGGAGTATAGAGCCAGCCGTTTACTCAGAGTTGAGAAGCCTCTCAGTAACAGAGGCCAAAGTCAAGAGCGGGAGGCCCCCTCTCAAGAATGTGGGTTGAGAGGCCCACCAGAGATAACAGGTACCAGGAGTGGTCAAACACATGGCATTGGCTAAATTCCTCAGTCAGCAGAAAGAGGGTCTTGCTGGTACGAAGAGATACCATAGGGATTAAAGTTGTCATAAAAGCCAGGTAGTAACTCATCTTCTCAGGCTGTAGATGACACCTCTGAAATATGTAAGTTTAATAACTAATAACGTGTATTAATCACTTTGTTGATATGCTTGTATGTTTGAGACCTATAAAAATGAGCCAACTGCATGGCTCGTGCGTGCAGTATCAGCCAGATGCTCTCTGATGATACTTGTGCCTTTCATGACATGAAATAAAAGCTTTTTTGAGCAACGCACCCTTGTTGTTTGACTCCATTCAGTTGGACAGCAAGTATATCGGCGAGAATTGAGCCTAATCCTCTTTGGTTCTGGCAAGACGCCCCATTCCCTATCCACGATAGGAGGATGAAAGCCAGTGGCTGAATCAAACAGGAAGGCTAGATTCTAGAGGTTTTTCCTGCAACAGAGACACACTCAGAAAGTTCAATGGGCTTTATTATAGAAAGTTGCTCATCAGGATCGAATCATCCAAATTAAAGACATGTTTCCAATTCAAGGTGTGGTGCAATGTGCCTAACTAACATATGTGTGTGCAATCCGCAATTACAGCTATCTTATAATCTAACAAATCCTAATAAAACATTTAGAGAAAAGCAGAGAAAGAAGGAAGGAGGGAGGACTTAGGAGTGGGATGGCAGTGATTAGTATGGAGGAGGGAATAGGGATCCAAGGCTTGTGGAGGCAGCATATTACCAGGGTCAGAGGCTTTGAGAGTGGTGAGAATTCAGTTGAAGGAGAGATGCTGTAGCTGGAGACAGGAGCTTGGGAGCGATGGTCAAGCAGGCAGTTTGCTCAGAGCGAGGCAGAGTGTGAGAGCACCATGGCTGGGGAAGTCTTGACATCTCACTGTGCAGCAGAAGTCACAGACAGTTCCTGTCCATGGACAGAGTTCCTGCTCGTTGCCCCACGGCTTAGCAGCAAACTCTGGGATGGCTCTTGAGCAAGTATGCTTGTTAGACACCTCCAGTGTCTACATGGTGAACCTCATGGTGGATATCAATGCCATCACAACATTTTTCCAGTGGCTGTTGTTGGTATCTACCTTCTGTTTCTTTTAGATTGGGATTCCTTTTGTAACAGGGGACCATCTTATTTAATTATTATTCCTCTTTCTATGGAAACCACTTTGAGAACTTTTGTTGAAAAGAAGTATATAAATATTTGTAGTAGTAATAGTAGTTTCCACAGTGGCTGATCTGCATAGAGCCTGATCCATATGGGTTTCAGCTGCATGATCTAAACAAATGAAGTGCATAGACTATAAGGTTTGGACCTATGCATATTGGGCCCCACAGATCTTTGAAAATGTGATATTCAACATGTGAAATTGTCGGGATGATAGACTATCCTGGGAGGGAGCAAGTTGGGTTAATGAAATGCCGAACCCCTCTTCACAGATTTATCCCAGTTCCATGTCCAGACATTTAATTAAATATGTGCATAAGGCAATAGTGAGTGGCCTAAAGTTATCTAGTGAGCTTCATGGCTGAGCTGGGATTTGAATCTAGGTCTTCTCTGTTTAAAGCTGCCATTCTACCAATGCATTACAAACTGGCTCTAATAAGCCATGTGTGTGCTTGACTCCTTTTAAGGAGAGGACAGGAAATTATTAGAAAATAACAATATTAGAAGCCTTTGATAAGATTGTCCAGTGTTTAGGTCAAAAAAACCCTATACTAAATGCTAGACTATTAGAACCCCATATTCCATTCTTGAATCTAGTTCTTCATTTGAGAGCAGAGGCATATTTCATGAAGGATTAGTGAAAGTCAGTTTTTGTAATTGCTTCTTGAGCAAGAGCATTCTGAATGGGACCAAAATAATAAAGAAGCAGCTGTTTGTGCATGGATTTGAACAAAGCGACCCTGCCACCATCTATTGGGAATCTACCACACAGAGGGCAGCAGCTATGCTTCTAATCTTTACCAACATAATTCTGTTGGCAGTCATTTAGGCTCTGATGTGAACTCTTTGCACACAGGCCCATTGCCATTTCCTTCAAATATTTGGGGGGGGGGCACACAATTGGAGCAGATGGAGAGGGAGCAATGTTTTTTCTCAACTGCTCAGTCCTAGAATTTGCTGCTTTTCATTCCACACAAATATCATTAGGACGGTTTGAGAATTATGATGGCTGTTTTGGAACCCATAACTGGAACGGCACCAAGTGAACAGAATATAGAATAATACAGCAATAGCTTCCTTGTGTTGCCCCATCTAATGCAAAAGGCATGCTGTTGAAACAATGCTTGTGAATGGGCCACAGATAAAGAGCTACCCATTTACAGAACATTTTTGGTCTGATTTTTTCCCCCTGAATGCAAAAAGGAAAACTGCTGAAAATCAAGGCAAATGAGGTTAGTTCAGTTGCACAGCTAGTGAGAAAAACTCATCAAGCACATTTTAAAGTGTGCATTTAGAATAGCATTATTATAATGACCATAACAATCTGCAGTGCAAAGACAGGTATGAACGTCAGGAGGTATAAAGTAGGTGGGACTTTTGTAATTATCACAGAAAGAATCCTTTCTCACTATCATGGAGAAAGGGCTCCACGCTGCAGGGGAGAAAGCCTTAAAATGCTTACCTCCCCCACAGATAATCCTGGTCTTCTTGCTGGGTAAGTGGATCGCTCGCCCAGATGTTCACTGACTGCTCCAGCAGCTGGGGGATTTGGGGGCCAGGAAGCCCCTGGAACTGCCATAATGCACTGCATGAGTATAATGCTCCTGACACCGGCCGGGAGCCCTGCAGTCTCCCAATCCCAGCTGCAAGCAGTCAGGGCTGGCAGACGTTCAGCAAAATGGTGGCTGGCTCGGCGGGTTTATCGTCGAGGCACCACAAGAATCAGGCATGATCCCAGGGGGGTCTCACGCATGGGCAAGACGATGCTTGGCTTCATTATCCCAGTTTTGCCTGTGCATGAGAACAGCCTCAACATCTAGGACAGGATGTTGCCATACAGGACAACTTTGGTAAGGGAATGGAAAGATCAATTTGGAAAAACCTCATACAGAGTGAAGGGGCAGCAGAGGTTCTCTGTTAGTTATGATTACTAAATATTGCCAAGCAAGATCATTCTTCTTTCCAGTGTAATCTCTTTCATCGGGTTGTTTTGCAGAGCAGCTATATCTCCGTGCTTCTTAGGCAAGTGGGATGCAAAGCATAATAATAATTTGCATTTCCCCAAAATGTTTTCAATCTCTGTTATATTTCAGGCTTGCATGTCTGTTGGGATTTTAGTGAAAGTTTACAGCAGCCAATATGCCACTAGGAAATATATTTACCATATTTACCCAAATAGAAGATGACTCTGAATTTAAGACGACCCCCTTAAAAAATACAGGTTAAATACAGGTTGTACTGTATTAACTCAAAAGGAAGAGGACTCTGAATTTAAGATGGCCCCCTGATTTCTAACATAAAAGTGCTTGGGGAAAATCTTGTATTCAGGTAAATACAGCCCAATTTGCTTTATGCAGAATTGAGTGGCAACTACGTTTTTAAGATTCACTTCGCTGTTACTAATGGTTTTTCAATCTGAATGCCAGATATTCTTCCTCTTTGGTGGGCTTAGAGACTAATTTTGCTCAGGGCCGGCCACCCTGCTAAGTGAACCAAGCGCCTGCTTAGGGAGCAAAGTGGGTGGGGCGGCAACAGCCTGGGTCATATTGGACCCAGGGTCAGCCGCCCTCTACCCCTTCCTTGCAGCCTCCTCCTTGTGAAGGCTGCAGCCACAGCGGCAGATGCAAAATGACAGGTGGAGGTGGTGGCGAGGAGGGCATGTGCGTGTTCCCCGTTGCCCACCCACCCTCCTGCCTGCCATCTCTGCCACATTCGACTGCAATGGAGGCAGTGGGGGCACCCAGGTGGGCAGAGGTGCCCAGGTGTGCTTTGCCTGGGACCCCCTAGGCTTTGGGCTGGCTCTGATTTTGCTAAGTTCCTGGCTATTCAGTGTATGTGCAAGCTAGACTATTTCTCCCAAAATGTGGGATGTTTTTTGTTCAAATAAGAACTCAAGGATCACATTGCTGGATCAGACCACTGTCCATCTAGTCCAGCATTCTGTTTCCAAGAGCATCAATTCAGATGTCTCTGGGTGAAATTCTTCTCTAGTCTGGTTGTTGGTCACAAGCATCAGGCACTCAGAGATATACTGCCTCCGAAGAATATATGCAGGCATTCTTTTCAGCTATCATGTCTATTAGTTAAATTAGAAATGAACTAGTATTGCAATCAACAGTTTTTAAAAACAGAATTACTTTTCCTTTTAAGGCTTCTGGGAAAGAATTCGCATTCAGTTATTCTGAATAAAGTCTCTCTCTCCCTCTATAAAAATAGGTTTACTGCCAATATGGTAGGCTTACAGTATACTTCAGCAGAGGAAGAGAAAAAGAACTCCTGTAATGTATTCTGTCACTTACTTAAGAAGGAAAATGGTTTGCCAAATATTCATTGATTCCTGTCTGTATGTTATGCTTTTTAGTTCTGTACTATTGCTTTTTATTGGAATCACTTTACCTTCTTCCCCCCCTCCCACTGTCATCTACATCAGTCTTATGAGAATGTTGTTGCAGAATAAGTATGTGGGTATAAGCAAAACATGAGAATAATTTGTCTGTGTGTGCCTGAATGCCTTACAGAATGTACCTGTTACTGAAAGCAACTCATGAACTGTGACAATAACAGAACCAAAGGTATATATTTCATTGAAAATTTCAGTTACCCAAAGAGACAGCTCGAAATGACAATGGTGAGAGTAATAATAAATATAAGGGAACTAACTTTGGTATTGTAGAGACTGAAACAAGAGTGACCAAAAAAAGAAAAAAAAAGAAATGCAGCAACATGTGCTTTCATATACACAATCAAGTCAAAGTGAGACACTGACTTCAATGGAAGAGTTAAGTATATGCCAAGCTTTTCAAATAGTGAAGACGCTGAAATTAAGAACTGGGAGGAGCTCGTAATAGTAAATATTTGAGGTTTTTTTACACATATACATCCGTGAAATGACTATCCCTTCCATTTCTCTTTCCATCCACTTACTTGGTAGTTGGAGGCAGCAGCAACAACTGAAACAACAACTTCCTTTCCTGCAGAGGTGCACCTTGATAATTTTGGAGCCTGGACCTAAAGGCCTTTGGAGGCTCTGCTGTAAGTTAGGCATCACCCCCCCTCCCACACACACACACACACACACACCATGACACATGCAGTATTTTTAACACATGGGTTCCTGTGGGCACAAACAGCAACTGAATTCACAAGAATGTATGTATATAAAACAGGTATATTGATGCAAATATGCCATTAGCAGAAATATTTCAATATGCAACTTAACATATTTCCATCCCACATATTTCTTTCCCCACTCCCCCCTGTCTCTAAAGCATCTGGTGCAGGTTGCAATCATACTCGGCCACCCTACACAGCATGGGCTGGAAGCAGGGCACAGTGACCACACCACCCAGTACAAACTAAAAGAGGATTTGTGGCCCCCAAGGGGTGTGTGGAGGCCCTGAATTTTGGCTCTGAAGTCCAGGGATAAGAGTGCCTCTGCTTGCACATTGAATTCTGTAGCAGCACCATTCTAGGTGCGAGGGAAACTGTGAAGCACAGTGAGGCTTAATAGACATTAGGTACCCTGAAAATGACATATTTCAGGACTCCTTGGAGAAAACTACAAATCCCATGTTTTGCCCAAAAAGAAATAATGATTATGTCTCTATTTTCTAGTGAGTCTTTCCTGCTGCCAGTAACCTCTTCCTTTCTCAAAGGTTTTGAGGGTGTTTTGCTTGGGGGTGGGGGGTGACAGAACTGGCAGGGAGAGCTGCCTAGTGGCGGGGACAGGCCAGACCCAAATATTAAGTCTGGGTTGAGTTTCAAATGTAGTTCATATTTTGATCCTCCCAATTGAAATGTTGTCCCCATTTCTAGTTTATGAGCACTCCAGTTACTCATGTCCTTGGATAATTTCCAAATTACAAACAACTGGAATGATCATACAAAGTAAACGTATTATATTGTTTCCAGTAGGGATGTGCAAATTGATTCAGGTACAAATTGATTTGTACCCAAATCTAGCTGATTCGGGTGATTCGTAGACAAAACAAATCACCCCTGTGGTCCATTGGCTAGATTAGAGTACAAATCGAATCGCGCCTGATTCGATTTGAATATATTTGAGATTCAGATCCCTCCGAATAATTCCACAAGATTCCCAGCTTTCAATGAAAAAAAAAAGCTAAGCTCTAGCCCTTGTAGAAGTGAAGTTATGGAGCAAAATGTGTGGTCACTATTATTCAAGTGTTTTGATTCTTTGGTGTATAATAACTTTCCCTCAATGAATCCATATGAGGATTCATTACACACTTTCATTTCTTCTATTCATTTTGACTGTCTTTTTGACAGTGCCAACTGTCGACTACCATGTGCCAACTACACCCCACTCCCACCTGCAAGGCAGTGGGGTACTACTCCGTTTATGTTCTAGGATTGTTTTCAATGAAGAGTCTAAAAATTCCTAAAATATAAACCGAGTACCCAGTTGCTTGTGGGTTGTGGGGTAGTTGGAACATGGGATGCCACTAATTCCCCATGCCCACCTGCAAAGCAGTGGGGTCAAACTTTCAGGTCCCGAAATGGAAAATGGAAAATTTCCATTTGGGGTATGATGGAATATAGGAACATAGGAAGCTGCCATACAGTGATTCAGACCATTGGTCTATCTTGTTCAGTATTGTCTTCACAGACTGGCAGCATCTTCTCCAAGGTTGCAGGAAGGAATCTCTCTCAGCTCTATCTTGGAGAAGCCAGGGAGAGAACTTGAAACCTTCTGCTCTTCCCAGAGCGGCTCCATCCCCTGAGGGGAATATCTTACAGTGCTGACACTTCTATTCTCCCCTTCAAATGCAACCAGGGCTGACCCTGCTTAGCTAAGGGGACAAGGCATGCTTGCTACCATGATACAAGTATTGCTTCACGTCGGGGGGAAAGGGGTAGCCTAGAGTGGTGTGGCGTTGGTGGTAGTGCCCAAGGGGGGGCAAGGAAGCTACCAGAATTTTTTC
Organism: Hemicordylus capensis; assembly: GCF_027244095.1. Lineage (NCBI taxonomy): Eukaryota > Metazoa > Chordata > Lepidosauria > Squamata > Cordylidae > Hemicordylus > Hemicordylus capensis. The sequence continues at coordinate 374,850,757 of NC_069658.1, read as the reverse complement.
AAAGGATTTGGGCAGAGGGCTGATTTTTGGTGATTTGTTGAAGTTTATGGGTCTTTGAGGTTTCCCCCCATAAGGTGTAATGGAGGTTTCAGCAGCCCCATAACTGCAGTTGGGGGGCACTGGGGTGGCCCAGAGTGAGTGGTGGTGTAGTGAACAGGGGGTGCCAGCCACCCCCATGGGTTGCTAACCCATGGGGTACAGGTTTCTGTTGTTTCTGAGGGGTTCTGAATGTAGATTCTCTGGTAGCAAATGAGGGTGGATTCATGGTTTGTATTGAAAATCTCATTTGCTACCAGAGAATCTACACCTCATTCTTCTGTCCCAGATCCCACTTTATGCTCCAAATCTGCCCCAAAGACACTAAAACTTCAACAATTCACCAAAAATCAGCCCTTTGCCCAATTCCTCTGCAATTTGGGTGGTAGCCTCCACTCATTAGGCACTACCACACCACACCACTCTTTAGGCCCTGGGACCTAGTTTTTTAAATTCAAATCGATTCATATTCGTATTCGTATTAATCTGGATCTGAATCGAATCTGGGTGATTTGGATGGAGCAGATTTGGACCCAAAACCAAATCAGGGGTGTTTTGATTTGGATCAGAATTGAAACACCAAAAATCGGAATTGCTCACCCCTAGTTTCCAGGGTCAGGCAAATTATGATTCTTCTGACAGTGCCTGAAGGCTGACATCTTGACAAGGTTACTCAATATTTTTACTCAAGAGTTAATCTAAAGGACCAATACATTGCAATAGAATTTCCTCTAGTTAATTTAGTCAGGATATCAGCCATTGTATTCATAATGGCACATTGCCAATTGATTTGACTTTTTCCAACTTCATATGGGATTGGATCAGTGGAAGTAGGTGAGGTGGGAAACAATTTACCGGAGCTCTGGCTCAGAAATGCAGTTTTGAGAGGTCACCCCTCAGGGGTGGGGGTATCAAGACCTTAAAACTAGTGTCCAAGCTCAAAGAAGCTGCAACGCTAAATACGCTTACAAGCATGTAAGTACATTGAATAAGTGAACTTGATTCTGAATAAATAGACATGTGGCTGCACTGTGGATGTAGTAAAAGTTACTATGTCTGCCACCTTTAGTAAGTCAAAAGTGATATACCTTGGTAAGAGTGATCCAAATACTAATTTTGTATTATCCTAGTTTGCAACCTATGTAAAGTAATGTATACCAGCTCCCTTATAGTCTTTAAAAAAATGGTTGAAGACCCGTCATTTTAGAGAGGCGTATTATCATTTTAGCTGTAACTAAATGTGGTGGGTCTAGGTTTTTTAAAATCTTTTAACCTCTTAACTTTTAATGTTTTAATTTGTAGTTTTAAATTATGGTTTTAATTGAGATTTGTTATTAGTTTGTTTCTATTTTATTGGTTTTATATTGTTTTATAAAGATGGACCTCCCTATATGCAGATCCAGCATCCATGATTTCATGTATCTGTTGTCGAATAATTCACATCTACATATCCACAGGTCGGGTGTGGCTGGAAATTACCTTGGAGGTCATTTCTGGCCGCCATTTTGTGGAGAAGAGTCATTTTGTGGATTGTTTCTTAGAACAAACAACAAATAAGGTGTGGTTTTTCATGGAATTTCAGGGACTTTGGCTTGCGTGGGGGGGGCATCCTTGGACTTCTGGAGGACTGCGTAGCATGGTAGGGCACGTTATCTGGCCCATTTACATGGTGTTTTGCTTGGGGTTTTTGTTTTTGTTTTGCTATGGGGGCACTTTCCCCAAATTATGGGAACCTAACCCCTGTGATCCCATTGATTGTAATGATCCATTATCCACGGTTTTGTTACCCGCAGTAATCTGTGGGAATGGGAGCCTGGTGGATAATGAGGTCCACCTGTAGTGTACGGTTTTTATTGACTTTGTTAGCTGCTCTGAGCAGCTAGCTGGAAGGGCAGGGTATAAATATTTTAAATACAATAAAATAATTCAGTTATTTAATTATTTTAATAAACATTATTGCTGGGTTGTAGTCCATTATGCTTCTTTGTTGTGACCGACAGGACGAGGAGTCCAGATGATTTTGCTTAGTGAACTGCTAATATTTTATGTGAAAACACTTTCTTGAAATCAGGCAGACTGACATTGGACTGAACAGGCATCAGGAAGCTGCACACTCCAGATTAGAAGCAAGTGATGTGTGAATTCCCTAGCTCTGCTATCTCTCCCATCTGTTGTTGGCTGCGCTGATGACTCAGAGCACCATCATGCAGAACCTTTGGGAACATCAGATAGTTTCATAACTTCTAAATGAATTCTCCATGCCACAACATTACGCCCAAGATCAAACAAACAAATCTTTCAAAAATGTAGTTCGCCAAGTTGGTGATAGAGATAGATAGATATAGATAGGAACATAGGAAGCTGCCATGTACTGAGTCAGACCATTGGTCTATCTAGCTCAGTATTGTCTTCACAGACTGGCAGCGGCTTCTCCAAGGTTTCAGGCAGGAATCTCTCTCTGCCCTATCTTGGAGAAGCCAGGGAGGGAACTTGAAACCTTCTGCTCTTCCCAGAGTGGCTCCATCTCCTGAGGGGAATATCTTACAGTGCTCACACTTTTAGTCTCCTATTCATATACAACCAGGGCAGACCCTGCTTAGGTAAGAGGACAAGTCATGCTTGCTACCACAAGACCAGCTTTCCTCTCCATATAGATATAGATGATAGATAGATATAATTACATTTATATAGATATATAAATACCACAGTTTTGTAATACTTTTATTAGGACCAGAAGTGCAGCTAGGTAATTTTGGACCCTGGCCAAACACAACCCCACCCTTAAAAATAAGCAGCCTCTCCACATATACATTTCACCACACAGGTCTGGGTCAGAGTGCATTTGCCAGAACAAAACAAAACAAAAGATGATGCAAGCTCCAATGGATTCACACAGCTTCTTCACCATTCACAAACTAATTGAGACACAACAAGCCCTTTCTCACAATCTGTGAGAAAGGGCTTGGGGTGCACAGGGAGGAAGACTGTAAAACTTTACCTCCCCCCCGACAATTGCCCTATCTGTGCTGGGTATGTGGATCACATGCCCACACAGACTCCAGCTGTACCTGGCAGTGGTAGAGAGTAAGGACCAGGACTCATTGCCCCCACCAACCCCATAATACATTGTGTGAGTTAATGGTACATTAGGGGGATCCCCCTGATGCTGGCCAGGAGCCCAGCAGTCTCCCAGCCCACAGCTGTCATGCTGGTCTTTTGGATCACAAACCAATTTGAGCATATATAACAGAGAGCAATAATGTTGTATGTTTTTCTTTGATCTTTAGTTATTTTCTGCCCACTGACTTCTGTGGAGGGGTACTAAAAGGGTGGAGAATTGCTGATTCGCTTTTAAAGCTTTATATCCTCTTAACCTAGAAGCTTTCCAGATGGGGAGGTTTATTCCATAAGGAAGTGATATAAACACAAACTGTAGTCACTGTGGGCTCTGCACAAGGGCTGCCTCTCTTTCTGCTCCCCCTCCCCACTTTGGTCCATCCATACAGGGGGCATTTGTATTGGAAAAGTTCCCATTTTATCTCCCCACCTTTCCGTACCTTCCTCTTCTCCCACCTACTGTTATCCTCCCAGTCTGGAATCCCCCACTTATTTCCCCTTCCAATGCCTACATATTTATTATGTGTGTTTTTTTAATTAGCTGTGGGGGTGGGGGTGTGGAAAAGCAAAAAGGGTCAGGAAGGGCTACTTCTGATTGTAATAAAAGCAGATTTTACAAAGCAGGAAGGTGGAGACCCAAAATATGATTGCCAAGCTCCAACAGCAACATTGCTGTCAGGCAGTGCTCTTTTGCCACAGATGTCATTTCCATTGTGACTGTAATGTGTGGTCTGGAACTTACATGCATAAGGTTTATGCTTTAAATATAGGGAAGTATAAATATAGAGAAGTATCATATAATGCTCATATTTGTTGTATAGTAGCAGTATCCAATTACTGTAATAGGCATCCTCCGACAGCAAAGACAGGCCAATCTATGGTAATAAAACATGGTGCATTTATGGCATTGTGTATGCCATTTCTATAGTTACCCACCACATAAAACTGCCATAAGTGCAGTAAAGATAGTGAGAGAGTTTTTCAGCAATAAATAAATTAAGGGTCTTCAATAAAAGTCCATCTCCATGAGCATATTTTAATATAGGCTATCCTGCTTTCCTCTACAGAGTTTAATGATGATTCCTATTACAGAAACATAATGCTATAACAAAAGCAATTATATAGCTAAACTGGTTAGAATTTTTTAATTTGTTCCCCCCACTGCTTTCCAGTCCCCTTAATTTTTATTGTTCAGTATTCAGACATAACTCTGTAACTGATTTATTGTTCGTTCTTCTTTATTTTCTGCTATGGAAGATTTATTGTTCTTCCAGTTTACTACTTTTTCCCCATTTAGGAAACTCTCCTACATACTCATTATCTGGATAAGTAAATGAGCTTCCTCTGCCAAGAAATAAGTCTTGCATACACTCCACAGATACTGCATGCTTTCATCAGGCTGGAAAATCAAGTGAGTAGGAAGAAATAATTTTTGTATAATCAAATATTGATTGAGATAATGAAAAATTTGACAAGCATGGGGTGTTGTTTTTTGATGGCATTAAATTTATTAGCACCTGTTTCAACAATCTTTGCGGGATTATTGTTTCTAATTAAAAGGAGTTTTCATTTCCAAAATCTTCTGATGAAGAATGAACTCATCTATACTTTCAGGCAATGTTTCCAGTTACACAAGTGTGTGTTTATTTTAATGGATGCGTTTCTGCATTAACCAGAGTCATCCTCAATAGACCCAAGAGTCAGCTTTGGATAGTCAAAGAAACACTAAAGGAGGCGGCTTATGTAACTTGCTTTCTGTGTGAAGAGTGAAGAAGGAATTTGTACTTCTTCCCATTGTGAGCTGCGGTAACTGCACATACATTTGGGACTCTTGCATCTCACCACAGGGGAGATTTACAGGTTTTCATTTTGCATGACACAAGAAAATGAAATGATAATACACATCACTCGTATATCTTCCATTAATTCAATGAAGGAATGGACATGCAATTACCCCCAGAATAAGTTTATTAAAGTTTGATTTTCACGTTACAAGCAGTGCAAAAGATGTGAGAATCACACATGCTTCTGAAAACTTTCTACAAATTGATGTCCAAAGTGCTGGCATGCAAATTTGATCGACATTGAGATCTGGGTGCTCCAGCGTATACTCTAGGACAGGGGTGGGCAGTCTCGCATGATCGCTGTGAGTGTCCCCAGTCCCCAGAAGCCTGCTGGAGAAGAGAAGAAGAGGGATACCATCTGGCCTTGACAGATAGACCCCAGGGTGAGAGGCTGGGGTGCCTGCCTGCCTGTTCTATTTTTGGTCTCCCTAGATTGCCAGCTGCCCCCGTCCCCAGGACTGGTTGTGGTGAGGCTTCGCAGGATTGGGGCCTGCAAGGGTGTCTTGGCAGGTTTTCCAGGGCTCCACTTGCTGAGCTTGTAGCTCAGGAGGACTATATAAGAACACTGCCAGTGGCTGCCACCAAAGGGGTGGCACCAAATGGGGTCACCGCTTTGGGGGAGCCACTTCGGGGGACAGTGAGGGCCAGACCCTCTGTCCAGATATTTGTGTAAGAGGGAGGTATTCAATAGTGGGGCTTCTGTTTAGTTAGTTATAAGCTGCTTGGGAATTGGGTTGAAGTTGTTGCAATGTGTTTGAGTTCATTTGGAGATGGGGGCGCCTTTGTTGATGTGGGGCAGCTATTCTGGTGGTGGTGGGGAATAGAAGAAGTAACGCTGGCAGGTCAGCAGGCCGTTCCAGGGGAAGGGTAGTCAGAAATGTAATAGCTGTCTCCCCTTCCGGCTGCCCTACCAGCTCTTTGACCTTGGGGAGCACTGCCAACAACCCACATAACCTTACCTTGCTCCTCTGCAATGGCAGGTTGGTCCAAAATATACCTGAACTCACCCATGATTTGATTATGGATGAAGGGGGTGACTTGGTATGTATTACTGAGACTTGGTTGGGGGAGTCTCAGACTAGTGGACCAAACTAGTGGACCAGTTTGGTCCCAGCTTCTCCCTCCAGGATACTCTGTAGAGGAGCAGGTGAGGGGACATGGGCAGGGAGATGGAATGGCTGTGGTCTATAAGGATAATATCTCCCTCACCAGGGTCCCTGTTAGAGTGTCAGACCATATTGAATGTGTGTAAAGTTTGGAGACCAGGGAGAGATTGGGACTTCTGTTGGTGTACTGATCACCCCACTGCCCAATGGAATCCCTTACTGAGCTCACGGACTTGGTTGCAGAACTCGTGTTGGAGTCTCACAGACTTTTGGTGCTGGGGGACTTCAATGTTCATTTCAGGATCAATTTGTCCGGGGCAGCTCAGGAGTTCATAGCAGCCAAGACAACGATGGGCCTATCATGAGCTGTCTCTGGATCAACACACATTGGAGGTCACACGCTTGATTTGGTCTTTTACTCTGATCAGGGTGGTTTTCCATGGGTGGGGACTCCTGTGATCTCCCCATTGTCATGGATGGACCACCATCTCATTAAGGTTGGACTTCCAACCACTTCCAACCTCTGCAGGGGTGAGGGACCTATTAGAATGGTCCACCCGAAGAGGTAATTGGATCTGCTAGGATTCCAAGAAGCCTTAGAGGGATTTAATGTTGGCTTTGCCAGTGATCCTGTTGATATCCTGGTTGGAACTGGAACAACTTGCTCACCAGGGCAGTAGACAGGATTGCTCCTAAGCACCCCCTCCAAACGGCTTCAAAACTGGCCCCTTGGTATATGGAAGATCTACGGGGGCTGAAACAGCAAGGTAGGCAACTGGAGCACAAGTGGAGAAAGACTAGACTCGAAACAAACAGATTATGACATAGAGCACATTTAAAGTTCTATGCTAAGGCAATGCATGTGGCAAAGAAGCGGTTCTTTTCTGCCCATATTGCTTCTGTGAGTTCACATCCAGCAGAGTTGTTCAGGGTTTGAGGGGACTAGTATCTGCCCCCCCTCACTTGATCCAGAATTTGGAGTCATCAGTTATTTTTTTCGCAGATAAAATCTCTCGGATTCTGGCCGACTTAGATGGAGACTCCACACAGTTAATTTGATGTCTGAACTGGAGGTGTCCAACAACTCCTCTTATGTGATTTGACTAGATCAGTTCCAGCTGATGACTCCTGAGGATGTGGACAAGATGCTTGGAGCGGTGAGGCTTACCACTTGCTCTCTTGACCCTTGTCCAACATGGCTTGTTCTATCTAGCAGAGAGGCTGTTGTAGGTGGCCTGGTGGAAATAATAAATGCTTCTCTGAGGGAGGGCAGGATGCCTCCTTGTCTTAAGAAGGCAATCATTAGACCTCTTCTAAAAAAGGCTGCATTAGATCCCTCAGAGTTGAGTAACTATAGGCCTGTTTCCAATCTCCCATTGCTTGGCAAGGTAACTGGTGGCCTCTCAGCTCCAGGCAGTCATGGAGAAAACTGATTATCTAGACCCATTTCAAACTGGTTTTGGGGCGGGCTATGGGGTGGAAACTGCCTTGGTCGGCCTGATGGATGATCTCCAGTTGGGAACTGACAGAGGAAGTATGACTCTGTTGGCCCTTTTGGACCTCTCTGAGGCTTTTGATACTATCGACCATAGTATCCTTCTGGAACATCTGAGGGTTTTTAGGGTGGGAGGCACTGTTTTACAGTGGTTCCACTCCTACCTATCAGACAGATTCCACATGGTGTCGATTGGAGACTGCTGCTCTTCAAAATCTGAGCTTAAGTATGATGACCCTCAAGGCTCCATACTTTCTCCAATGCTTGTTAACATCTACATGAAACCACTGGGAGAGATCATCAGGGGATTTGGAGCTGGGTGTTACCAGTATGCTGATGATACCCAGATCTACTTCTCCATGTCAACCTCTTCAGGAGTTGGCATATCTTCCCTAAATGCCTGCCTGGAAGCAGTAATGGGCTGGATGAGGGAGAATAAACTGAAGCTCAATCCAGATAAGATGGAGGTACTTATTGTGTGGGGTCAGAACTCTAGAGATGATTTTGACCTACCTCTTCTAGATGGGGGTCACACTTCCCCATAAGGAACAAGTTCACAGTCTGGGAATACTTCTGGATCCACACCTCTCCCTGGTTTCTCAGGTTGAGGAGGTGGCCAGAGGTGCTTTCTGTCAGCTTCGGCTGATACACCACTGCACCTGTTTTTCAAGATTAATGACCTCAAAAGAGTGGTGAATTTTTTGGTAACCTCTATACGTGACTTCTGTAATGTGCTCTACATAGGACTGCCTTTGTATGCAGTCTGGAAACTTCAGTTGGTTCAGCATGCGGCAGCCAGGTTGGTCTCTGGATCATCTTGGAGAGACCACATTATTCCCTTGCTGATGGAGTTACACTGGCTGCCAATAGGTTTCTGGGCAAAATACAAAGTGCTAGTTATAACTTACGAAGCCCTGAATGGCATAGGCCCTGGGTATTTAAGAGAGTGTCTTCTTCACTATGAGCCACACCGCCCATTGAGGTCATCTGAGGAGGTCCGTCTCCAATTAACGCCAATTCGTCTGGTGGCTACACAGCGACAGGCCTTCTCAGTTGCTGCTCCGAGAATGGGGAATGCGCTCCCTTCTAAGATACGATCCTCCCCATCTCTGGCTATTTTTAAGAAACATCTGAAAACCCATCTTTGCACTCAATTTTTTTTTCAGCTTTTAAAAATTTGTAGGTTTTAATGTTGTGGTTGATTTTAAATTGTTGTACTGTTTTGAATTTTTATATGTGTTTTAATTGTTTTATCTAACTGTTAACCACCCAGAGACAAAAGTTTGGGCGGTATATAAATTTGATAAACAAACAACCAAGCAACCAACCAAACAAATAAATAAAATTTATTAGGTCTTTATTGGTACCCTAACATCTAACAGCTGGAGCCAGGTGCAAAATAATAACCCAGAGTCCTTAAATCCATAAGGATCCTTGGAATTATGGAACTGGATGTCTTTGAGCCAATGTTCAGCCCAGAAATTTTTTTTTCAGTACCTCAACTGAGTTCATAATCCTACTGCACCAAATTCCATTCTTGGTTTCCCCTAGCTTTCTTTATTTTGACACCTAATTTAGGTAGGTGGGAGTCTTTGATTAGAAGCCCTTGCTGATCTTCTATACTGAAAACTAGAAATATCTCAGTAGACTGTGTTCTACCTTCTGCCCAGCCCTGCTACATGACACATTTCTACCAGTGGGAGATTTGTGTGCTGGTGCCATAATACCCAACAGGAACACAAAAAGCTGCACTCTAATCATGGGCCATGACAAACTTTAGAAAACTTTAGAGACTGTTAGCTGCAAAAGAACAATTTATTATGGGGCGGCTAACAAATAAAATTGTTTGTTTGTTATCACCACCACCACCACCATCATCATTATTAGTGTATTTGTTCTCATGAGCTGGGTAGGGCAAGCATCCTACCCAGCTTTGGGAACTGTCCACTCAGTAAAAACCTTGGCCGTAGGAGGGGAAAGAGATCATGTGAGAGGTGGGCGCAGGCTCTGACAGCATCATCGTACTCAGCATTTTACCTAGCATATTACAAAGGTAGGAGGAAATGCCATTAAAGCCTGCACCCGCCTACCACATGATGACTCCCCCCTCCCCTGTACTAGCTTTTAACTCACACACAACCCAAAACTGGAAGTGAACTCAGCTCCTGAAGCTGGATAGGCTGTTTGTCCTACCCAATTAATGGTCACAAGAACAGCCCTCATAGCCAAACTAATGCTGTGCTGTTGCATGAGTGGGGACGGGGCAATTTTCAATGCTCTCCCTTTCCCCCTGAAGCCCACTGTAAATCACCAAAAAATGTCCATGAAGCACAGTGGGCTTCACGGCATTAGTCTGGAACTCACCATTGTCACATCAGCACAGTGCTAGTCTGGAGTCAGCTGTAAGGGCATTTAGCAAATGTGGAAATTCTCTGAAAATTCCAGGGTTTTTCAGGTGTTCTCCCGCAAGGAGAAACTGAAATTCTCTCTGAGAATTTACTCATATAGTTTCTCTACATCTCTGTACCAAATACTTTGGCTGACACCCAGACCAGATTTGCTAAATGTTTCCATAGTCTTCCTGTGGGAATTCTATTTGGGCAGGCCTGCTCAACTTTGGCCCTCCTGCAGATGTTGTCCTACAACTCCCATAATCCCTGGCCATTGGCCACTGTGGTTGGGGATTATGGGAGTTGTAGTCCAAAAACAGATGAGGGGCCAAATTTGAGCAGGCCTGTATTAGGATGAATAGGGATTGTGTAAGGACACAGTAGTGCTTTTGTGTAGCTCCCATTCATATTCATCTGTAAGACCTGCAGAACAATGCAATTCTGTAAGATTTTCTAAGAAATAATATCTTAGAAGAAGCATCTGTGAGACTTGCAGAAGAGAATCACAACCACTTTGAACTATGCTCTTTATTATCCATTTGAAGAGGGGAATTAACAATATCTTAGAAGAAGCTGGATATCTGCACATCTTCAAAGAAAATAATCCTTTCAAATGATCTTTAGATAACTGCTTAGTTAAGTCCACCTTAGTATGATGAAACTATGATGCCCATAGGACACAGCATTATAAGAGTTAGTTATACCAATGGCTCAGGTTTTCTGATATGTTTCATTTTATATCTACAGTGTAGAAAAGTGTTGGCCCCAAACTGAGTTATTTATTGTACAGAACTACCCAAAAGCTCACCAGTACCCTTTGCTGATATTGCTGTCCTTATCACTGAGCTACTGATAAATTGTATCAGGCTAAATTGAGTTTTTATCATATTTAATTTGATTTTGAGATAATTTCTACTGCAAACTCCACTTGTTATTTTTATCTTTGATAGAACACTTCTTTATCAAATGGAATCAAACAATTATCTTCCTAGCTAAAGAGGGGGACCATGTACTTCAAAAAAGCCTCAGGTAGTTTGAACTCCGTGACTCCACTATGGCAGTGCTGTTATCACAGTTGCATATATTGCTGTTTCAAACAGCACTGCAATTGTAATTGCTGAGCTTTGCTGGGGAGGGGGGACACAGTTTCTGGGTCTATTGAAGATCTTCCAATAAAGTTTGTTCTTGTATACTGTGTATTGTTGTATATTGTTGTATAGTATTTAACATTTATTTTGTGCCAACGATGTGTAGGCAGTATACATAACAGACAACTGTTACAGCCTTTGCCCAGATGGTTTGTACTGCATTTAAAATTAGGAGATTATTATAAAATAAGTCTAATTTTCACAAATTAATAGCTTACAACAGGGGTGTCACTACAATTGAACAAAAAGAGAGGGGCCCCAACAACTGGGTGACAGGATGCTCTATGCTCCCCTCCTTGCACCTGTCTGAAGAAAAAAGTGGGCAAGCAGGGGCCCACCTTCACTTTTCATTCCAGTAGATCCGGAAGATCTAAGTAAGAGCCCCTGGTGGTGCAGTGGTAAAACTGCCGCCCTGTAACCAGAAGGTTACAAGTTTGATCCTGACCAGGAGCTCAAGGTTGACTCAGCCTTCCATCCTTCCGAGGTCGGTAAAATGAGTACCCAGAATGTTGGGGGCAATATGCTAAATCATTGTAAACTGCTTAGAGAGCTCTGGCTATAGAGCGGTATATAAATGTAAGTGCTATTGCTATTGCTAAAGGGAAATCCAGAAAGGATTCCCCTTTACCAGTAAAGGGGAAGTGGGGGGGATCTGGAGGCTTAGCTAAAGCAAGTTGCCACCGAAGTGGAGTGATTTTTTTACTTTAAAGGTGTCACTGCCAGTGGTTGCAGCAGCCTCAGGGTTGGGCAGAGGTGGCAATGGGGGGCTACCCCAACCTCCACCAGAGCAGGCAGAGCCATTTGGGGGGCCTTTGGGGCCTTTGCATGTGCATAGGGGTCAATAAAATAGGTGCAAAGAGGCCATTTTCTTGATCCCCATGCAGATGCAGTGGCCCAAACTTGGCCTGAATCAGCACTGCCTGCTCCAGCAGGAATGGGAGGAGCCCCTGTCGCCACCCCTGCCCACCTCCGAGGCTGCCACAATTCGCTTGAGCTAAGTCACCTGGTCCCCACCTGTACTGGTAAAGGGGAATCCTTGCTGGATTCCCATTTACCAGTAAGTTTTGACCTGGCTCAAGCTGAACTGGGCCTGGTTCAGCTCAACCCAACCCACCTTGAGCCAAGCGGCTTGAAGGCGAGCTGGCTCACACACCCCAGCAAGCACGCAGTCCGAACCCCATGTGGGAAAAGCCATATGAAGGGATTATTATTTGGAGTGGCATAGTGGCAGGCAAGGCATTTCCCATTACTATGCTCAATGTGATTTCCCCTCCCCCCACAAAAAATAAGGGTTTAAAGAAGAAATAAAGAACTGCTGTCCATGTATCTGCAAATCAACTAGCTCTGAGTGCTTGGGCTGCTGAACACTGACTGTACATGCTCTGGATCTCATTTGACAATCTCTTGTTACCATAGTTCCACACATAGTCCCTGCCCACAGCAATTGCTCACACCTATCTAGGGTGCACATCACAGAAGGATCCTTGTAAAAATGAAATTTGAAAGCTTGCACCCAGCTGCTCTCCATGGGGATTCAGAGCTGGCTGGTACAAGTTCTCCTCCATCTCCTGCTAGAGCCAAGGCTCCTCAGTGGCACCTGGGCAGCAGCAGGGGCAAGAGGTGCAGGAGCCACTGCTGCTCACGTCTTAATGATAAGTAGACCAAGGATGAGTAGACTGAGGATGAGCAGATCAGTTGGGACAGGGTTTGTAAGCCTGACAGTCTCCCAAAGAAGGGCTCAGGCTTTTGGCTCCCACTGATAGAGGAAGGCAGGGAACTTACTTACTTCCCCAACTCTGAGGCAACACCCGTACCTATAATTCACTGTGAAAGAGCAGAAAGGGCACTTTGGAGAATTCCTCCTCCCAAAAGCCGGACAGGGGCCTTTTGATAACCAACCAGCAAAACAAAGATTTGTTATTGTGATGGTGGATTACTATTCCAGGTGGCCAGACGTTTCATTTGCTGACAGCTTGACTACAAACAAGTTGTTCCAGTTCATGGCTGCAGTTTTTGCAAGGGAAGGTCTGCCTAAAGATCTGGTGACTGACAATGGGACAGAAGTTATCTGATATGAAATGGAGCAATATTTGCATGACCATGGGATAAAACACAAGACTCTTTCCTTGTACCATCCCTGAGGGAATGGCTTAGTGGAAAGAATGAACAGATTTGTGAAAGTAAGTTTACAAGTGGCTAGTATGGAACAAGAAACCTGGAAAGTAGCAATCTATGAAACTATTTATCGAACTACTCCTCATTCTACTAAAGGAAAATCACCTTTTGAACTGCTGAGAGGATGCAAAGCTATCACCAAACTTACCCAATGGCAACAACTGATAGGGCTTTAGGTGCCATCTCACCCTGAGGATGCAGAGATTAGTGATCGGGTAAGGAAGAAGCAACAAAAATATAAACTGTATGTAGATCAGAAACATGGTGCGAAACAGTGAATAGTTCAGGTGGTAGATTTTGTTCAAGTACAACTGCTTTATAAAGTGAGAAAGGGATGTTCCCGATATTCTGGATCAAAACAAATTATCAAAATCCAAGGAGATTCTATTCTATTAGATGATGGGGGGAAATGGAACAGCCCAGGATTTTCCAGCATGCGTACTATGAGACAAGAGGGAACGGCATGCATACTATGAGACAAGAGAGAGTCTGATCTAGGCATGTGCCGAAACATGATTCAGCATTCAAATCACAGCACAATCCCTTTAACGGAGACAAAAGTTTGTGTGCTATATAAGTTTGATGAATCAAACAAACAAACAAACAAACAAATAAAATAAAACTGAAGGTTTTAAAACAGAGGATTCTAAATCCCTTTAAAACCATCTCCCAGCTGCCCCTGTGTAATGCAGGCATGCACATGGCCACTCTGCATGCAGGGTGTCACCTAGCATGCACAGAGGCATCTGGGAGACACCCCACTGGCACATGATCATAGCTGGGGAAGCACAGTGATGAAAGAAGTGGCAAGTGCAGAAAGAGCAAGTATGGGCCTGCTCTCTTCAGTGTTAAAGGGGCAGTGGAAGCCCTCCATTTTAAAGTGATTGTGCTGTGCTTCACCCTTCTATCTAGTATGTGCATATCTTTTTCTGTTTAAACCCTCACACTTTTAATGGAGTGATTGGACTGCTAAATAAATTTTTAAAAAGCAATGTTTGGCCAGCAACCATTTCAGCAGAGAATTTTTTTCAGCACACTTTACTCTTGGAACTCTCAGCTCACAAGGTCCTGAACTGTCAGATGCATTGATTAGTTGCTTACACTGCAATGCCCCTTTAGATTTAGTACCCGTGTTGCTTCAAATGCCTCTATTTGGCTTTTATTGTGTGTCAAAGTATTTCACATCACTAATACTGCTCATCTCTCATAGTAATCAAAAAGACTAGCCTTGTGAATGTGAAAACTAATTTAGATGATCTTTAGGCATGCTATTTGAACTCATTCTAAATGCTCAGATAAACCTTGTGCTACAGAATTCCCAGGAATATTTCATTCTGGCTGATCAAAAGTAGGGAAACAATCCAACATGAAACTCCCACTTGAAGTCTGGAATTGTATGTGAAAGGAACTTTTTTCATGAGATGTGTAGATTTCCTCCTAGTTTTGTGGTGGTGTTTATAATTTTCTTTTCTTTATTTTTTTAATTTTTGCTGCTACTGCTAGTCACCTCTGAAGCAATCTCATTTTCTCCCATGATATATACACTTCATGTCTGCTCCAGCAGAGGTAAAGGTAAAGTGTGCCATCGAGTTGATTTCGACTCCTGGCACCCACAGAGCCCTGTGGTTTTCTTTGGTAGAATACAGGAGGGGTTTACCATTGCCTTCCCCCATGCAGTATGAGATGATGCTATTCAGCATCTTCCTATGTCACTGCTGCCCAATATAGGTGTTTCCCATAGTCTGGGAGATTTCCCATAGTCTGGGAAACCAAATTTCCCACATTTCCCATAGTCTGGGAAACATACCAGTGGGGATTCGAACTGGCAACCTTCTGCTTGTTATTCAAGCATTTCCCCACTACGCCACTTAAGGTGGCTCCAGTAGAGGTGCACCTAGTTAATTTTGGAGCCTGAACCTAAAGGGCTTTGGAGCCCGCCCCCCCCCCCGCAAATTAAGCATTATCATGCTCCGCCGGGCCACCATACCACCTGGAACAGACTAAAGAGGATTTGGGGGGCCCGAGGGGCTGTGGAGGCCCTGGACTTCGGCCTCAAAGTCTAGGGGTAAGAGCACCTCTGTGCTGCAGTTAGGAGCAGACCTTGGCCTTGGGACCTATAGTACTGAATGTAAATTGCTTATCAGATTATTCCATTATCTATGGGAGCCTTCACACAACTATCTATACTTAAAAAGTAGGTACATACAAAGTACTTACAAAGTAGGTACAAGAGGAACTGGAGTTGTCAGAGAGCATGCTTTCTCGACATATGTGACATTTGAACACATCCACCTGCAGATCCTGATCTTAGATATACACTTCAGTATATACACTTAGATTTTATGGACTGTGTCAAGCCAACTTCAATTTGTCATTTCAAATGAGCACAATAGATTGGCAAAATTTAATGTGGAAGTGGGTAGTCAAGATCAGTAAACAGAGGTGGACAAGTTCAGACTAAGGAAGTGCAGCTCAGCTCTGTGTGTCAGTGTGTAATATTTTTTTGTGATTGCTGTAATGAGCTCCATGTCTGGCCTTGACTAACTTGTGATTCACTCACTGCTCTGGTCTGCTCTGCAATCTGCAGTACAAGGTGTACTTAGTCAAAACAGGGCTGAAGATGTTCTGGAAGAGCTTATGGCTTTGCTTGCTGGCTGCTAAGGGTGCTGCTGTGTTGTGGCAGCTGTTGCAAGTAAGGACGGAGTCATATCTGTGAGTGAGAGAACAAATTGTGCCAATGATGTTACTGTAGCACAGGCACTGTAGTTCCTTACAGCAGTCACCAAAAAATATTACACACCGACACACAGAGCTGAGCTGCACTTCCTTAGTCTGAACCTGTCCACCTCTGTTTACTGATCTTGACTACCCACTTCCACTGTTCTTGTTTTTCAAGGCAGTGATGCAAAATTTGTGCACTCTGTTTCACCTATAGGGAACAATGGAGAACTTGAATAACTCCATTGTTTCCCATGGGTGGATCACAATGGGTTGGATGGTATGGCATGATGGGTGCTACCTACCACCCAACCCACAAAAGAAATGGGCAAGCGGGCAATTTTTAATTTTTCTTCTCCCATAGGATCCTATAGGTTTCTTGGAGAAAGGTTTTTAAAACATTAAATAACAGCAGCTTGCCTGTTTCTTTTATGGTTTGGGTGGTAGGTAGCACCCATCATGTCCTACCGCCCAACCCACTTTGGTGTCCCTAGGACCTAACCATGCAGAACAATGGGGTGATTCGAGTTCCCCATTGTCCCCTATGGAAGCATCACGATTTTGTTTGCAAATTTTCAATTTGAGTTGTTGAACCAGCTGGCAATGTCTGGCCAGTTTGACAGATCAATTCAAATTTTTGCAATTCGATACAAGGTTGAATCAAATCAAATTTCTCTCTCTCTCTCTCTCTCTCTCTCTCTCTCTCTCTCTCTCACTCACTCTCTCTCACACACACACACAATTTGTGCACACCTCTAGTTCAGACATCACATCCTTCAGAAATGTGTACTCCCTGGCACCTTCAGTTCCTTCATATCTATATATGTACTAACAGGTGGTTGTGTGAATCTGCCCTATGTGAAACTAGGCTGCAACTGGGCAAGCTGTGACCTCAGTAGTCTGTGACACTTTTATTTATTTAATAATTTTCTTACATTTCTATACCACCCAAAACTTGCATCTCTGGGTGGTTTACAATTAAAATAATTTAAAACATCAAATCACTTAATTAAAAACATTAAAAAATTTGAAAACATTTTAAACCCAGTATTTTTTTAAAAAAATCATTTTAAATAGAACCATAAATCTAATTAAAAGCCAGGGTGAATAAATACATCTTCAGTGCCTTTTAAAAAGTTGCCAGAGATGAGGAGGCCATTATCTCAAGAGGGAGCGTATTTGAAAGTCCAGGGGCTGCAATGGAGAAGGGGTGTTCCCGAGTAGCCGCCAAACGAGTTGGCAGCCTGTAGACGAACCTCTCCAGATGATCTTAGCAGGTGGTGGGGCTCTTGGCGAAGAAAATGTTCTCTTAAATACCCAGGGCCTAAGCTGTTTAGGGCTTTATAGGTAATAACCAGCCACTTGTATTTTGCCTGGAAACGTATCAGCAGCCAGTGTAGTTCTTTCAACACAGGAGTAATCTGGTCTCTCCTAGATGGCCCAGAGACCAACCTGGCTACTGCATTCTGAATCAACTGCAGTTTTCGGACTACACACAAAGGCAGCACCACATAGAGCGCACTACAGTAATCCAACCTGAGGTTACCAGCATATGTATTACAATTTTGAGGTCGTTAATCTAAAGACAGATTTAACTGGCGTATCAGCCAAAGCTGATAAAAAGCACCTCTGGCCACCACCTCAACCTGGGACACCAGGGAGAGGTTGGGATCCAGAAGCACCCCCGGACTGCACACCTGTTCCTTCCGGGGGAGCGTGACTCCATCCAGAACAGGCAGATCAAAATCAACTCTTGAGTTTTGACCCCGCACAATAAGTACCTCCATCTTATCTGGATTCAGCCTCAGTTTGTTATTCCTCATCCAGCTTGGCCCCTTCATCCAGAATCAGATCATTGATTATTTCAGGTTTATTCTGGGCTGAACTGGCATTACAAAGGAGCAAGATGAGGCTCTGTGGGTTGTTGGCATTACTTTCCAAGGTCAAAGAGCTGACAGGC
This sequence comes from Hemicordylus capensis, assembly GCF_027244095.1. NCBI lineage: Eukaryota > Metazoa > Chordata > Lepidosauria > Squamata > Cordylidae > Hemicordylus > Hemicordylus capensis. The sequence continues at coordinate 374,832,768 of NC_069658.1, read as the reverse complement.
CAGCCAGAAGTGGAAACAGCAATTAAGTTTCTGAGGGGGATCCACCAGCCAATCATTTTACACTTGTAAGTTACCAATCTGAAACTTGGAAACCAGGATTTTCAAGGTTCTTCACAGGGACACAAAATGGAGATCTGAATCAATGAATCTATTTGGGTTTGAATCAGGACAATTCAATTTGAACCCAAATCTAGCCACTGGACCCCAGGGGTGATTTGTTTTGTTGCCAAATAGCCCAAATCCACTAGATTCAGATCAAATTGATTTGTACCCAAATCGATTCACACATCCCTAGTTTTAAACTTAATGCTAAAAAATGAAGATAAACTGGAGATTCTATGGGGATGCAAGCTAGTGGCTTAATTAAGCTTTTAATGATCTTTAGCCGTTTAAAATGCATAAGCACTATCAGAATGCTTCAGCAGAAAGTTACATAAAACAATGTCTTTATTCCATTTCTGTAACAGAAAGAAAAATAGTACTTTATTTTAACTGAGAGATAATTCAGAATCTTTACTGAATTTTGGGGAAGGTCTTGATTTCAATAATAATCAATTATTATTTCCCCTTCTCCTCTTGTAAGAAGATGTTGCAACCTGCGTATCCTTCCACACATGATGATGTACAATTCCAATTTGGATATTATTAAGAACTATGAAATCAGAAAGTGTGAAACTCTTGTATGGATGAATAGAACTGCAGAATATGCAGCCTCTATCTAATTGCATCTAATTGTTCCATGTAAGTTGCTTGGGATGAAAATAAATGATAGCAAGAGTCATCGAGATAAGAATATCTTAGTGAATCAGGACATCTGGAAAGGAATGAAACAATAAGTTTTTAAAAAGCAAAATTGCTGAGTGAGTTCAGGGGAGTTCAGAGGATTTGAAATAATAAGAGGTACCCAGAGGCTGCATTCACATGAAATGTGGGGACGGAGTTTTGTGGGAAAGTGGTTTCCTCACCGTGTTGTTTGAATGCTTGCAACTCTGCTTCTACATGGGGACTAACCCTTGGTTTCACTTTTTAAATTCCAGTTCGAACCTTTGGGTTGTAGTGAGTTTCATCTCCCCAACTTGAGCTTCCACACTGCATGCATGTCCAAATTTTGAACTGCAGGCTGCGTTAGCTGTAGCCAGAGTTGAAGGAGGAAGCTCCTTTGTCCCTCTGGATGTATTTGGCTGTGTGGGCTGTCCTCCATGCCAGAAGGAAGCCCTCACAGCCGGTTTCCCTCCCCTCAGCAGTCACTCTGACTGCAGTTAGAGTGCTCTCTTTTTCTCAGTTCTGCGTTATGTGCGAATGCTGCCTGATATTCCTTAAAGGAGTGCTTAAAGATGAGAGCTGAAATAGGCAATCTGGCCCTTCCCACTTTACAAATACTATTATTGAATTAGAAACACTCCATCCCATTCACTGCCACTTCTGCTGTTGCCATGGGGTAATTTAGTCAAGTCCTTGATAGGTGGCTGTTTGACATCACCTATGGAGGCAGCAGATGTCACAGAATAATGCAAGTGTCCACGTGAATTTTGAGATAATCATTTCTACTGATGAAGCTTTTATTAATAAGCTATACTGTGCTCCTTATGGAAAACTTAATGGAGTTTGTCCTGTTAATGATATGATCCTGTACATTTACTTGGGAATAGATTTTATGGGCTTCAGTGGAACTTGCATCTAAATAAATATACTTGGAATCAGGCTTCATCAGCCCCCAAACACCACCTGAAATATATTTGGAAGAAATGCATGTCTGCATAACTTTCCTGCAGAAACATCTCCAAGGTTTATTCATGGTCTTCAAGGGATATTGTACCTTAAGCTCAAATATGCCTTATATATCTTCGAGGAATATTTGGGGGCCTTGCCCAAGTCTGCTCAGCACCTGAGGTGATTGTGGTCTACCCAACCTTGCAATTCACAGACTGTGCTGTCAGGTACCCAGGTCACCGCCTGACCCCCTTACCTGGCAGTGATAGTGGAGACAGCTGCCACTGTTCATGGTCTTGATTTTCCAAAGGGCAGGAAATGGAGCAGCAGTCAGTGACTCAAAGGGACATTCTGCCACCCCAGCAGGATGAATGAGGGGAGGAGAAGGACAGTGGCAGTGACCATTGGTGTACACATGTACACTCCACCACTGGGCAAAGTGGGGTGATGGGGTATGTAAGGCAGCTGTCAGGCAATCTGCCACCTCCACCATATAGCCACTTGAGACAGCCATTTACCCAGTTTCATTAACAGGCTGGTTGTGCCTGGGGTTTTGGCCTTTGAAATAAAGTAGCAAGATCACTATGCTGTTGTTGACTTTCTTTCTATGAATAACTAAAACAAGTCTAACCTTTTATATACAAATTCTCCTGTTGCAATGAGGTTTTGATTATTGTTTTTCTTTTCCATAGGATTAAAAACCACATAGAAAGTATTTTCTCTTTAGTCAGACTAGCTGCACAAACAATTATTTTACTACTGAAGAGTTATTTCATAGTTACGACATTGAGTTAAATAACCTGGTGATCTCACATATGTTTGTGTAAATTGGAATTAACTACCCCATGAAACCATTCCCTATTCCATACACACAAAAGCCAAAGTACCTCATCAAGATTGACTGTGAAGACCAAAAATGGCATGATTCACATTTCTAAATGATCTCTAAATAAAATAACATTTTGACCTTTTGCAGACCAACGGAATGATGAGATGTATAGCAATAATTGACGTAAAGGGTTACTTTTAAGTTTAGTTTATCATGTCACTTATTAAGGAATAACCTAACAACAGGATAAGACTTGACAGACTGATTGAATTTTCAAGTACCAATTTTCACTGAATAGTCTGTAAGTGCATATTGAAAATTATGAGCGGGATCGTCAATAAGATTCCTTCCGCAAGGTGTTTTTTTAAAGCAATAATTTGAAAGAGGAGGGAAATAACTCATTACAATCAGTTATGAGGATCCAGGGGACTGCTAAGAAATGCATAAACAACAGAATTGGAAAGCAAGTCAGGTGTTTCTGCTGAATTTCTGCAGTTATTGTCTAGAGAAAGTGAATGGATGGGAGAAAATGGCTGATATTTTGGACATGGAGGGCATATCTGCAGTAAATATAAATTGTTCTATATTTCTTTGACTGCCTTCGCTTGGCTTTCCTCATAAAATCCCGGGAATTGTCACAATTGTCAAGAATTCTCAGCTAGATATCCCTTGTGCCCCCCCCCCTTTACAAAACTATTCCTAGGTTTCTCTGGGATGAGGGAATGACTTCTAAATCAGTTTAATTCTATGTCGTAGTCAGAGATGCTCTGAGATGCTGTATGTAAGGCTCTAAGCAGGTCTCTTATTCTGACCAAAAGTCCATGCTGTCTGGAAACTGCTTTTCCAGAGTCTTAGGCAGGAGTCTTTCCCATATATCAATTCACACTTTACAGTAGCAGGCATGTTTGTGATATTTACACTGGTGTTCTTTGCAATGAACACAAAAAGGCTGAAGGGAAATCTGGATCTCCAGACACCAAGAAACATATTGAAAACACACAGTCAGAAGCTGCAAGTGGGTGAAATCCCCTGGCACATGTCTGCGGAGTGTTTGGAGATGCATGCCTACCCTTGACACTTCACTTTTTCCCTATAGGAATCACTGGTGTAAATGCTGTAAATATGCAGAAGATTCTCTGTCTCTCCCAGCCTGTATCTATTGTGAAATGTGCCTCCCTGTTTCTCAATGGGAGTATTTTTAGGATGACTAGATGCAACAGAAGACAGGGGCTGGCTGCCTTTAATTACTGTGCAGAATGAGTGTGGAAAAGTAGAATAAAAAATGCAGTAATTGCAAAAGCCATCTTGTTTACGAGTGATAACACTGGCATTGCTAGTACTGGGCACAAGAGGCACAAGTCCCAAATGTCTGAATTGGGTGCCCTAAAATTGGGTGCCCTAAAATGCCCTAATTGGGTGCTCTTGCTGTGTCTGTCTGCCAGCCTGCCCCTCCTCCTGGGTGAAGCAGTGGTGAGGAAGAACACTTTGAATTAAAAATTCCAGGCCAGCAGGTGATCCCGGTCACGACCTCCTCCATCCTTCAGCCTCCCCCTCCCCCTCCCCTCCCCCTCTGTGCACTTCTAATGGAAGGGGGGGATGGAGCTCAGAGCACCTTCTCTCATTTCCTCTTTTACACTCCGTCCCCTCCCTTTCAATTTATGCATAAAGGAGTAAGGGAGGTGTTTGTGTTGGGGGCTGGCTCTTTTGGTGTGTTTTGGCTGTTGCAGATGGCCCAACAGGATCCTAGCTGCTGGGTTCAAGGGGAGGCAGGGCTGGTGGCCCCCCCAAAGGAAGTAGGTTACCCCCCTACACAAAAATATTGTTAACCTTGCCCCCTGAAAAACCCCCTCTGTTTAAAAAAACTCTGCAGCAGCGAAGCTGCCACCAAAAGGGAAAAAAGAAAAAGGAAAGGAATAAACCCACCCCGCCCAAGTTTAGCACAAAAAGTGACTGCAAAAGGAAGGGAATATGAAAATAAAGCAAGGACTAAGGACCAGGAACGTAGTTCTATCAGGATGCTAGCAATGCCCCTGGACAAAATGTGCCAGTTATAACAAGAGTGAACGGGTGATTAATGGCTTCAAAATCTGGAAGAGAGTTTTGTATTCCTTTAGAGAGCATGGAATGTTGCATTGTCAAAATGGGAGTGGGCGTGGGTCTGAGCTAGACCTGTGGTTCTGGGGCCTGGATCTTTTAAGAACCTATTTATTTATTTATTTATTTATTTATTTATTTAACATTTATATCCCGCTCTTCCTCCAAGGAGCCCAGAGCGGTGTACTACATACTTAAGTTTCTCCTCACAACAACCCTGTGAAGTAGGTTAGGCTGAGAGAGAAGTGACTGGCCCAGAGTCACCCAGCTAGTACCATGGCTGAATGGGGATTTTAACTCGGGTCTCTCCGGTCCTAGTCCAGCACTCTAACCACTACACCACGCTGGCTCTCCTCCAGAGAGCCACACTAGCAACACTCCTGAGTGACAATAATTGCAGTGCAGGCACTAGTGCTCAAAATGGTGCCTCTGAGTCCTAGAACACTGAAAGGAGCTGTCAGCCTAGATTAAAAGGCCACTTTTGAAAAGCACAAGGAGAAAAAGAACAACTAGCATTTCTTGCATGCATTGCATAGGGTGGGTAAACAAACAAACAAACAAACAAACAAACAAATTTATATTGATTGATTAAGTGCTGTCAAGTCAGTGTCGACTTTTAGCGACCACAAAGATAGATTCTCTCCAGAATGATCTCTCCAGGATGATCTATATAAACAAATTTATATAGGGTAAATATATATAAACAGATATGTTTTTCTGGCTAATTGTTTCTTACAAAGCACAAAAATAACAATACTGACATGGAATATGGACTTTCCCCCCTACTAAATTTTTTTGAATTAAGGCGCTAATACTGAATCATTCACAGAACATTTATGTTGATATGGCTGGGAATGAAAACCAGCTCTTTCAGATGGTCGATCAACTAACTGAAAGCTTTTTATTATGGTTTTAATTAGGCATTTATAAGCACCAAAATTTGTCTCCAATCGTAAAATGGAATGTTATTGCTCCATTTTAACGTTAATGTTAATTTTCTTGGAGGGATCTTTTAAAGAACATGTTAACAATAAAAATAAAAGATGCCAGTGATGCCAGAGAAACCAACTGTGTGAGTTCTAAGAGGCACGGCTACAGTTCAAGTTACTGTTCTGTGGTCCCTTTATAGACAATTAAGATAATATGCACATCAACACAAAGTGTACTAAATCTTCTTGTTGCCAAGCCAGGCTATTGGCCCTGATTGGCCATTAATATGAGAGTATAATAGTGATGTGAAGGAGGATGTGCTAGCTTTTGTTCCCAGCTGCAGGAAGAGAGAAACCACTGGGGACTACACAAAGCGCTTGCATCCTGAATAGGATTTCCCTTTCTCTGGCTCTTGGGATCAAGGCTAGTTGAATGTAGTAGGCCCATGTGCATTCATTTTCATGACAAAATACCCCTTTGGTATTCATTTCCAGTCATTCTGAGACTAATCATCCCAGAGACCATGGCAACAAATGGAGCTTCATTCTTCTTCTTTTTCATTTTTGTTTCATATGTGTTTTGTGATTATTTAAAGACAAAACAAATGCAACAGTGTACTTACTTTAACAATTGTCTTCCGATCAGGGCTATAGTCTCCTCCCAGTAGACATGTTGTTTTATCAAATGAGCATGCAGTACAGTTGTGGGACCAAAGTAGCTTTTATTTTAAACAAAACAAAAACCCCATCATTAAAAAGAAAATTAAATTAAAGAAATGGAAACAAAAACAAAACTAAAGAAAAATGAATGACAAGAATACACACACACACACACACACACACACACACACACACACACACACTCTAAAGCGCAGCTGTGGCAGCACATCTCCCATAGGCCTAAATTTTGTAGGCCTTTTTTCACTGCTTTTACTGATATATTCTCATGAAGGTAGTGAAGAAGGGGTTGGAAACTGATCAGGGGCTCTAGCTAGCAGTGCTGAGGGCTGCTAAACTCTTTCTCAAACAAACATAAGAACAGCACTGCTGGATCAGGCCCAAGGCCCATCTAGTCCAGCATCCTGTTTCACACAGTAGCCCACCAGATGCTGCTGGAAGCCACAGGCAGGAGTTGAGGGCATACCCTCTCTCCTGCTCTTACTCCACTGCAACTGGTACTGAGAGGCATCCTGCCTTTGAGAGTGGAGGTGGCCTTTAGCCATCCAACTAGTAGCCAATGATAGACTTCTCCTCCATGAAGTTATCCAAACCCCTCTTAAAGCCATCCAGGTTGTTGGCTGTCACCACATCTTGTGGAAGAGAATTCCACAAGTTGATTATGCATTGTGTGATCAACTTGTGAAATTCTCTGCCACAAGATGTGGTGACAGCACAAGCAAGGCTGCTGTCCAGAGTCTGTGCCAACTGCTCTGATGATTCAGCATAGTTCTTCTGCCCACCATTCTTCCATGTGTGTCCACTACACCACAGTCTCAAAATGGAGGTGGGGAGGGGAGGTCTCTATATAGGGACTTTTGTGCCTGAGGCCACTTCCAGGTGGTTGAAGGAGTTGGAAATACCTGGTGATGGGCTAAAGTGATGATTTAAAGTTAGGTGCTGGTCGCCTGTGTCATTCAGGTGGCAAGATAGCAATGGGCTGCTCTCTTACCAGGTTGATTAAGTTAGAAGTTATGTTTTGAAGTGTTAGGGAAAGAGGGAGGTGTCACGTGGCCTTGCATGCTCTGAGAGAAACATCAACATATCTGTCTGTCCCATAGAACTGTATGTTTTTCCAGGGACATACAGTAGTATACCTTGCTAATCGACCCCAATGGATCTCTTTCTTTGGTCATTCTAACCCTTTGTGAGACCAGGTTTCTCCAAAGAATTAAAATGACAAATCTCACTACTGGCACATTTTCAGGGATAAGCTGGGCATCATTGTAGAGAGCAGGGGGTGTTAAAAGGGCTGCCTGCTAACAGATCAGCTGCTGAAAGGTCTTGGGTGCTCAAAACACCCAAGCAGATTTTGTGGAAAGTAAAGGTCGTGAACAGAACTGGTTCAGGTGGTTCAGTTCAAATTCGAACCGTACCACCGGTCCACCACGAGTCAGTTTGAATGAATCGGCTGGTGGTCCAGTCCAGTCGGTTGACCTAGTTTTACTCAGTTTGAGGGCTATGCTTGTAAAGGGGAATCCAGCTCAATTTGAACCAGTTCTGCACACCCATATTGGAAAGTTGCTGATGTCTGATCTCTGACCTGAATTAGTGCCTGCACTGCTCGTGGGGTCAGCAGCGGGTAGAGTAGAGGCCTGCTGCAAGCATTCTGGTTGCAGTGTTAGTTGTGGCCCTTCCCCATGTTACTTGTCAGAGATTTTGTTTTCTGCTTCTTGTCTTCATGGATGCTGTTACCCACCCCAAGCATTTCGGAGTGGACAGTTTTGAAATAGAAAACAGCCTGATAAAGGAATTCATTTACAAACTTAATGGAATCTCGTTAGACAGGTAATTCATGTGATGATGGAAAATCAACTGACTTTTATTAAATGCATTATATGCTCAGCTTCAGCAAACCATACTGTTATAGCTTGTCAGCTAGGGGAGTTTCACAGACAATGCAAAATGCAATGGTGTTCTGTCAGGGAAGGAAAATGGCTGAATTGGAATTCTGTGCCACAGATATTCTGACAAAGCATCCACCTTATTGCATATCCCAATTTCAGCTGTGCTGGCTTTTTCATCTGGGCTGCTGATGTCCTTTCTATGTGCAGTATGATGGAATGATTAGCTGCTCCAAGATCCTTGATCTCGATGAGAAGCTCTTTCATGTCAGTTTCTGTAGCTGGAAGGGGGGTGCATTGCTTCTCCTGGGAGCTGTCTTACCCACTTAATAAAGTGAAGAGGGAGCTTCCTGAGCTGCTGGACTGTCATTCTCCTTGGTGAATGATTTCTAACAGTTTGTTTCTCTTTGCACATCATCACAGTTCCCCTTCTGGGTTGTTACTGTGCCTGGATGATGAGATTGGGGCATTCATAGCAGCAGATTCTGCACCTGCTGCCTTGGAGCTGGGTGGTGGATTATTTGTCAACCATCCCCTGACTGTTCTTCCTAGTGGCCTAATTTACATTTAAAATATTCTGGTGAGTGAAATACTTTAAAAAAAGAAAGAAAGAAACGTTTTTCTTTTTGAGTGGCAGGGATGTGGGGAAAATATTTGCAGAAACAGAAATACAGGCTTGAAAACATAATATTATCCCACTAAATAAGTGTCAGGGACTAAAATCTAACAAAGGTGGTAAGCACTGCCTCAAGATTTAGATACAAACCTAGAGCCTGTTCTCACGACATGAGCTGCCTGGGTTTCTTCAGGCAGCTCGTGTCATCGGGAGCCCCAGGAGGCCTCCACTCCCAGCTGCTCCAGACCTGTGGTGCCTGACTTTGATACCCCGCTCTTTACTAATGGTTTGCTCTTTACTGTTTACTGACAGTGTGTTCTACCTTGGCAGGAGATCATGTGTGTGATCACCACTGGGTAGCCAGACTTGCCTCTGACCTGCTGCCATTTTGGGCAGTGAACTGGGGGGAGAGTGGTCATGCAGAGTGGCGTGGCTGCAATAATGAGAGCAGCTGCTCCACTGCTCACAAGGTGCCCAATGGGACGCGGGACTGCTCCTGATCCCAGCTTGGGATTCTGTGATTCCATCACCTGTGGGTGTGTGGTGCAGTGTGCACCCACACACTGTGGGTGTGTGGTGCAGCAGAGCCCAAGATGGCCAACTCTCATCTGGGGGAAACTCAGGCACTTGCCTGCCCATCCCCAGCCCTCCCCAGCCCTGCAGCTAAAGTCATGTGAACCACCTTCTAGTGTGACATAATTCAGAGGATTATAACACCTGGATTAGTGAGCGAGATGCATTGGTGACCGAAGAAGATGTCCTGTTCTTGAGTTAAGCCACTCAAAAGTTAGAATGAAGGTTCAGAATAGGCATGAACTAGCGGCATGCAAAAACACAGCCAACCTGCTGCCTCGAGTGGAACATTCAAGAAACAGCTTTACCATTTGCTCTAGCTGATTGTATAAACTGACCCCAAGGAAAATAAAGGCTGGTTGAAATAAAAGACCACTAAATAAACCCAAGAGCAGCAATTTGCTATCTGTCTTTATTTTAGGAGCATAATATATATTTGGCTAATATATAGAATAGCCAACTGTGACAGATGTACTCCCAATGGATGTATCATACGAACATGTTTCAAAATGATGAAATCCATGTTGCCTTCATTCAGACCAGAAATGTAATGGACAGTGGCTGACATTCACACTAAAGCTGCACTGTCGTATGGGGGTGGGTGGGGGAGCTGTGATTTTCATGAATCTTCCCTTCTCTCTGAAGCCAACTAACTCCTGAAAATATGTTCCTGATGGTTACACAGCCCTCAGGGGCATATTTTTGGCAAGCACAGTGGGCTTCAGAGGGAAGGAAGCAGTTGCAAAAATTGCCCTCCTCAGGATGTCAGCCAGCATAATTAACTTTGCATCCACTGAAAGGTAGATAGGAGTGCAACTTTGGATGGACAATAAGCTCCAGAAGAATACACTTGTTCACAATTGGCTGTTTCCCCAAATAATTTTATCTTCCTGCTTTACCTTTCAAGGTGTGGTTTTCACAATGAATTGTTCAGCAGAATCTGAAGCCCATTCACTGTAGGGTTGTTTAAATTCATTTAGGGTGAGAGTCAGAAAATGATTTCTACGTTGTTCTTATGGGTAGCATTCTGGATAGGTAGTAGCTACCAGGATTTGCCCAAATAGGATCTTCTGAGGTCTTTTGTTTGTCTAAAGATTGTTTTGATTGTTTTAATGTTGTTTTTAGAACATGGTTTTAAAATTTTAAATGGTTGTGTTTTAAATTACTTGTTTTTAAATTTCTTGTTTTTGTTTTTAATTAATGTTTTACTTTTGTTTTTATCTTGTTGTGAAACTTCCCAGACATGTAAGTTTTGGGCAGTATAAAGATATGTTAAATAAATAAATAAATAAATAAACAAACAGACAGACAGACAGACAGACAGACAGACAGACTCAATTTTCACCCTATGAGATGACTTGAGAAACATCAGTATAGGTTACCATGACTATATACTACTGAAAATATGACATCATGATCCATCTGTACATCTTTTTCAAGAGGATACAGTAATCTGTGAAATGGAACTAATAGAATTCCAATATCAATGTACAGGATTGTCCTTGAATAAATTGCAAGATAACATTCTGAAGAGCAGCTGTCACATATATCCAGTATCTATGCAGTCATGTGAATACATTTGTATATGGAGGTTAACATCATAGACTGGCCACATTCTGGATACCCATGTGTAAAAATAATTCATACACCAAAAATCAAGTCAATGGAGCCAACACCAATATGTGCAATAAGAGGGTGGGTTGTTATATCTATACTGAGCCTTTCATATTTAATATGAAAATGGTTACATATATCTAAGACTAGATGCCCTGAATGTCAACAGTTGTCAGTTTGAGTTGTATGTGATGCAAGTACACTCTAGCCCTGTTCAGACATAACACCAGAGCAGAGGTAAATGTGCCAGATGTTTGAGTTTGTGATTATCCGGAAGTGTGAAGACGCAGATTCATCACCCACCTGCAGCTCCGTTTTCACTCTCAAACCTGAATTTGGACCCTCAGTTTGTAGTGAGTTTTGCTGCTGAATCCTGAGGTTAGAAGGTACCATTATGTCATACGAATTCTGATGCCACCCAGAACCTGGGTTTTGTGCACAAGCTCATCCCACCACCAAAGAGAGGCTAGCTCAGAGCAGCCCAGAAATGCGTCAGTTGGCTGTCTCTCAGGACCTAACTCCTGATCTAGCCCCTTTCCTGGTGCTCTCAGATCTTATCAGTGGAGTGCGGTTTCTTAGTCCTTGATGTAAACAAAGGTGTGTGTGTGGTTGTGGTTGCCGGACCATGGAAGGGCCAGGGCTGCTCATCTGGTACTCCAGAAACAGATCTTATTGACTTCCTATGAGGGGATATGAATATTAAGGCTGGCAAAGGTTCCTGGGGATTGGTTCACTGTAACCAAGGGTGCCACCACTAATATGTTTCAGCTCTCCATTTGTCTGCATTCTCATGAGATAAACCTTCCAACTATAGGGGACCCTGCTGTTGTGGGGCTTTCAACACCACTGGTTAACAATATAACTCATACTTCACACCTTCCCCTTTCCACACAATCCTTCTGGACCTAAAAGTGGTCTTGGCCACTTCATGTTTTGAGTGGTTCTGGATTGGGTGGGCAGAAAAGGAGAAACTGGGGATGAATCCTATGCCCCAGCCTTGGCTGTCTTGGCCCAATGCTGTGGCGAATGCAAACCAGCCACTGTGGAGCACTCAGGGATGGGACACCAATGGATTAGAACAGTCCCTGGCCAGGCAGGTTACTGTAAGCAGCAAAATGAAACATGGAGATGTGTTGCAGGTGTTGGAAATTCTCTGTGGTGAGAGAATTCCTTTCTCAATATAGCAGAGTGCACAGAGGCACGACACAGCGGATTTAGTTAAGCATGCGTGTTTGCTGAGAGTAAAGTAACTTGGAGCCAATTCATAGTTTCAAATCAATATAAAAGGCATTTATTAAGGAACTCCATTCTAGATAGGAAAGTGAGGATTTAGGATCTCTAATCTATCTATCTAAGTGGATGCAGTTGGATTCTGCATCCTCTCTGCACAAATGGTGCAGGGAGAGAACCTTGCCATGTTGCAAGGTAGGCAGCCAGGTAGCAAGAGAGAGAAGGAGGAAGGAAGTTGAATCCCTGAGATTAGCAATCTACATTTCAAAGGGATAGCATCAGAGCAGTGGAGAAGGGATGACAAATGTCTTGACCCTCTGGCCCTCTGACTTACTAGTCTGTCCTCCACTGTCTGAGGCAAGAGACAGCGCAAAGTCCTTTAACTTTCCAACAGCGGGGAGATCATACTCTTTTAAGGGGTGTTAAAAGTCACCAAGACCAGGAGGGATGTTGCTGAGGGACCTTTCCCAGGGCTTTGATTGCACTATCAACCAGCTCAGGTGGTAAAAGCCCCCCCTCTCTCTGCCCAGGCTCTCTCATGAGAGAGTTATCTGGTCCAGAGCAGGATTCATCTTCATCACGTAAGAGGATTCTCTTATATGATTTAATCGTGCTCTAGATGGATGGTTCTTCTCATGAGGTTTTGCTGAGACCAAACATGTTTGCACCCAGGGAAAGGGGCTGCCCCCACCTTCCCCTACCAATTTGTACAGAAAATAGAGCAATACTACTAAAACCAAAGGGGCAAATCCTAAGTAGTCTCGACCTATTCCTAGCAGTCTAATCTTATCCATCCTTATATAAGCACTCATGCATAGAATAGGGATGGGGGTCTATGGGGAGAAAAAAATAGAAGTCCCTGGAGAAAAACATATGAAAAAAAGTAGAAGGGTCACTTTTGCATTTTATCTTTAATCAGTACCAGTGGGAAGAGAGGGACCCAATCCTTTCTTCCCAGAGGAGGGAAGAGGGGAGCCAGAAGACCCTTCTTCCCCAACTGCAGAAGAAAGTGGTACAAACTATGTGAAGAAAGAATTAAAATGCCTTTGCCCTGCCAAGGTTGGGTGAACATTGCAGAAAAGGCATGATCATGCTGAGCACTCCCCTTCTAACATTGTGGCCAGTAGTTGCAGCTCCACTAGCATGCTGATGCTTTGTCAGCAGTCTGGGGATGTGAATGGGACGGAGCTTACTGGATGCAGCCTGAGCAGACTAGGAAGAAGGAGATGTTCCTCTACCCAGAAGCCGGAAGCTGCCAAACCGCAGTTGATCAAATGTCTGCATCATGATTCTTACCTTCACAGATTAACCACAGCATCATCTACCCAAGGTTTCATGCTATGTCTGAACAGGGCCTCTCTGTAGCAGCATATTAGGAACATAGTATATTATACATTATACTGTAATATATACAGGGGCGATTCTCATGACCAAGTAATGGGGAGTAATGGCAGGTGAGAGGGCACGCCCTCAACTCCTGTCTGTGGCTTCCAGCGGCATCTGGTGGGCCACTGTGCCCACCAGGATGCTGGACTAGATGGGCCTTGGGCCTGATCCAGCAGGGCTGTTCTTATGTTCTTATGACCAACAAAAAATTTTGTTGGTCGTAAGAATCACCGGGCTCGCAGCCGAGCCCGGTGGTTCTTGAGCGGGTAACCCGCTCGAGAACCCCTGCTAAAAAGCAGGTTTGCGGAGCGAGCGCTCCAGCAAACCTGCTTTTTAGGCTCATAAGTAGCCGTGGTGCGGCTTTGCGCTGTTCCTACTCATGAGTAGACCCCCGGCTGGGAGGCTTAAAAGCAGCCTCCCGGCTCGGGGGTCTCCCCAATATGCCCTGCGCACTTGCGCAGGGCATACTGGGGCTTGCGGAGGCTGCGCAGCCCCCGCTCCCCCCACTGGCTCCATCTCAGAGCCGGCTATCATGTGGGCAGCCGATCTGGCCACCCAGGGCTCCCTGCCCACTCATCTGTGGGGAGAGCGGGCTTTAGCCTGCTCTCCTTGCAGTTCTAACAAAAGCGGGCTTCACGGATTGTGAGACCCATCTCACGGTATATGAGGGCTTTTTATAAGCACATCTGACAATGAAGTACAGGTGCTCCTCTCATTATTTCATGCATTTCCAGAATTTGAATTCTGGATCTTAAAGAGCAATGTACACAGATTAATATAAATATTTGACTCAGAGGATCAACTTTTACTTGGTTTCAACACAGTTACAAATGGGGCTAAAGTATTTTTCCCCTTCCCTTTTTTTCTTTTCAGGGCAGTTAATTTGTTGTTTATGAGGAAGCTGTGACATCCAGAGCAATGAACTAGCTTAATATATGTTTGGTTTGCTAAAACCACCATTTCGGTTCAATTGGGTGGAAAAAATACTCTTGCAAATGGAGAGCTGTGCAGGCTAAAGCCCAATCCAGGAGTGAAATACAGCTGCTCATCTCTTTGGGGGAAGGAAAATGAAGAGCTGGATTCCTTTTTCTCTTCTCTTATCTTATTTAACAATCTGACTAGCTCCTGGACTGGGCTGTAGGTCTATAGCCTAGTCAAATATTCACTTAGCTTCTCCTTGCAAGCACATTTCCCCTTATTGGATCAGTTCCAGGGCTTTAGCCTAATGTCTTTGTTATATTATTAGCAATAATAACAAAAACAGCAGCATGGGAAATACAGGTATGCTGTATGAGTCATGGACTTCTTGCTAGTGCAGGAGATATCTTCAAAGCTTTATCTCCAAAGAGATATCTTCAAGGCCTTCAGAAATGCCACTGCATGTCATATGAGCAAATGTTTCAGAGTTGTTTGGGGCTAGCTTAATTCACAGCCCTAATTGCTGGTGGCCTGAGTGACTGGTACTTGATGAGCATTAATTAGTCTTCTGTGGTTTGACAAATCCCATGTCCCTATGGCTTGACACTAACTGACATGTACAAAATGCTTAATTTTCTTTTCTTTTCTTTCTTTCTTTTTTGGCACTCTCTCTTGGCATTATTAAAAATACACGACATCTCAGATTTAGCATAGGCTCTTGTTCATGACAGTTCAGTCTGTTACCAGATCTGGAGTACTGGGGTTTTAAATGGAATGCCCTCCAGTTTTCCAGTTACACTCAAATTCTGTTGATTCATCTTTAGTCATTAACATTGTACACTATGCTGTAACGTTAGTATACTTTCAGCTACAAAACTACTTGCTCTTTACAAAATGACTGTCTTTTTATAAAGAGAGCAAGCTGGGTTCATAACTATCGTATCAGTAATTGTTTGACATCATTGTAAATGCTGCCAATATCTGGGGGATATCATCCTAATTATGGGGGGGGGGGGCTCACACAACTGCCAGCATTGTAGTCAGCCAGTAACTTCTTCATAAAATATAAGTCCGCAAGAGGGCAGGCACGACATCTCAACCCATAATGTTGGGTTCTCCATCCAGGGTAATGAAGGGTGGAGAATCTCGGGAATCAGACTTAGGCAGATTCACAAACACCAGGAATACATGTCTAACATCCCAAAATTTCACAAAGAAGTTAACGACTTACTGACATGCCAGCAGTTGTGTGAAGCTGGACTATTTGGGCTTTGGAAGGAGATTAGTTTTTTATTTTAATATGTATTGTCTACTCAAGAAATTCTTCTAGAAGATGAATAAGAAACACAAACCTAAGCACATACTTTTGTCATATTCTTACTAAAATCTTATCAAAAATTTACGCTCAAACAGATGGTGCATGGGCATGCAAGGAACTGCATTGTCCCTGATAATCCAGCTAAACCTTAAGTGGCGCAGTGGGCAAATGCTTGACTAACAAGCACAAGGTTGCCGGTTTGAATCCCCACTGGTATGTTTCCCAGACTATGGAAAACAACTCTATCGGGCAGCAGCGATACAGGAAGATGCTGAAAGGCATCATCGCATTCTGTGTGGGAGGAAGCAATGGTAAACCCCTCCTGTATTCTACCAAAAGAAAACCACAGGGCTCTGTGGGCACCTGGAGTTGAAATCGACTTGACGGCACACTTTGCCTAATCCAACTAAAATTAATTGTGAATACATGTCCAACTGAAACCCATCCGAAAGAAAA
This sequence comes from Hemicordylus capensis, assembly GCF_027244095.1. Taxonomy (NCBI): domain Eukaryota; kingdom Metazoa; phylum Chordata; class Lepidosauria; order Squamata; family Cordylidae; genus Hemicordylus; species Hemicordylus capensis. Next base: position 374,816,534 of record NC_069658.1, on the reverse strand, counting down.
AATCCAAAATCTCTCAAAGTAAAATTTGGGGAGAATTTCAGATCTCCTCCTAAGGAGAAAGTTTTGAACATTTTCTCAGATGGTTTCTCCACACCCCTAAATCCACTGTGTTCAATGGCCCTTACTCCCAACCAAATTTATATTAAATTGTGTCCTTAATCCCAATTAATTTCAAATGGATTAAGATTTTAATATTTGAACAGCTTTGCAGACATAAAGCCTTTTGATGTGTATGTGTGAAATATGGGATCAAATGCATGAAAAGCCACTGAATGGCATTTATGAGAGGAAAATGCTGAAAAAACAAATCAGCAACTACATCAAAAACCTTCTGACCAAGGATATTTGCCCTTCACACTGATAGGTATTTTTCTTATTTCCATAACATTATGCTATGTATTTTCAGCAATAGATAGACTATTTTTCACATTCCAAAATATCTTGCTTTTCTTGTGAAGAAAGTGGCAATATAAAATCAATATTCTATGAAATTTAATAAATTAATTTATTAATTTATATTAAAAAATACCAAAGACATTGCTGAAAATAATTAAGATGTAGCAAAACCAGAAGCTTCTGACTACTTGACATACCCAAGTCCTTACTACATGATCATGTTCAGTGGTGATGTAAGCCACAGCCAGATTATGACATGACCCTAAACTATGTGATCCTATGACCCTAAACTATGTGAAGCTTAAAAGCCCCCCTAGCATTACAAAAAAGTATTATTCTAACAAAAAGGATGATGAGAATAGAAATAATAAAGCTGTATTTTTACTTAGCAGAGATGCAACAAAAAACTAATAATCTAACAAAAACAGTTATCGTGCAGTAAGCCTATTTGCATTAGAAATACTTTTAAATAAAAATGCATTATGTAAAACTTAAAATCTAGGTTTTAAAAAAAATTCAGATGAGCCTCATAATGTGAGGCCCTAAGCTACATCCAGCATTGATGTCACCAATGGCCTCTTACCTGGATGGAGTCCTGCTCAGGTCCTTTGTTTACTTTCTAATGCTAACCTCTGTGTTCGCAATAGTCAAGCACATATATGCTTGAATTATTGCTAAAATCTTCTGTAATGTGCAAATGATTTTACACACAGACACACACAGACACCCTGCAGTTGTCAGGTGGTTAGTATGTACCTTTGCCTCATCCCTTTTAATGAGGCATGAGATGGCCAGGAGAGCTCTGTCCATGTTAGGAAGTAGTTAGGCTGCAAGGGGAGGGGCAAGAATTCATTAGTCAACCCTCTCTTGATAGGGAGGATGTGTCAGTTCCCCTAAACTCCCAGGAAAAGGTGAGTGTTGGATTAGCCAGTCTCCATTTCCAGGGGCCAAAGAGAATTCTTTTTGCTTTCCCAGCAGAATGGCAAAATGAGGAAGTTTTTTGTGGCCTACTCCACATTATCACTGACCTTGTGTAGGAGGTTTGGTTTGATTTTGTTTTGTTTTAGCTAGGCAAGTTTAATAACTGGTCACAACTGGCAAGAATGGTGTGGTTAGGGTTGTGAAATGACAGAAAACATTTGGTGAGCATTGGTGAAAGAATCACTCTCTTGAGGCTGAACGGTGTAAGGGAAGCTGGATGGAAACTGTCTTGAACTCTGGTAGCCTCACTAAGCTTTGGGAGTAGTGACGTGGCCAGAAGTACCCTGTAGCTCCTTAAAGTGGGGTTGGCTACAAGATGCAAGGATCAGACTGCCTGTTCTGATATTTGGAGCTAAGATGGGGTCATCCAAAACCATGATAGCCATACTTAAATCTTCCTAATTCTCTCCTTAGACTCACCACCTGCACTGCATTTTGAGAGAGTTGACTAGATGAGACCACTGCAGGTGTTAAGAGCTATTTAACATAGTTGTGGACCAGTGTTCCATCCCTACCTTGCACATTGTAGTTTGCATTTGAAGACAAGAATCCAATACATAACACACACACACACACACACACACACACACACACACGGTATTTTCTGAGCATTTTGCCACAGAATCGCATGAATTAATACTATAGATGGTAGCAACTTAGCTGTCTTCATATGTGTCATTATGGTTGTTCTTTTTCTCCAGTAAAGAGAATAAAAAATATAGCCAATTATATAGAATGTCTGGGATCACACACTGCAAGTAGGAAAACTATCCTTATTTTTCATACCAAATGAAGTGCAGAGAGGAAGCAGATATGCCAGTAGCCACCTGCATCCTTTCCTAAGGCTAAACAGGTCTACCTCCAAACTAATGCAGCCATTCCCTCCTTGCCTTTTACTGCATCTTCTTGTGAACAATAGTCACGATGGAGTGGAGAGATTAAGGATGTGCACCAAACCAGATTTGAACCAACCTGGACCGATGCTGGGTCCAGTCAAACCAGGTCCAGTTTGGTTCAACCCTCAAACCAGGCCGAATCAATTTGAAGACTGGTTCAGGTATTTTTGTAAAGGGGAATCCTTGATGATTCCCCTTTACAAGTAAAGGGGTCATCCCTAAGACGTATGCTAAAGGTGCAGGGGTGGGGGTGGAGCAAAAAAGACACCTCCGTACCTTTAGAAGAGGCCACAGCAGAGGAGGTGAAGGTGGTGGAGAAACATTGGAGGCAGCAGGGGGTGGCAGCAGGGTCTCCCCCAAGCACTATGCTGGCCTTCCAAATGATGGCCTGGGTCATTTTCGTAAACTGTGCATATGCCAAGGCCCAAACCAGGCTGCAGCCAGCACATGCTGTCATTCAGGAGGAGTCCCCACTGCCCCACTGCCTATGCTGCCTCCACCATGGCCTCCTCTAAAGGTACAGAGGTGCCTTCTCTCTCCACCCATGCCCTGGCACCTTTAGCACAGGGCTTAAGGGTGCTTTACTTGTAAAGGGGAATTATCAAGGTATACCTGAGTCAGTCCTTGAATTTGTTCTTAGAATCAGGGGCTGTTCCGTTTTTAACTCAGCCCAGCACTCCCTTTGTGGGGGCATTCCAGTTTGAACCCGGTCTGGCCGAACTGGACTGGCTTGAATCGAGCCAGCTTGCACATCCCTAGGGAATATAAGATGGGGCTGCCTTTATCTTATATGTTGTAGTTTTCATAGGACATGACACTTGTCTGTATATTGCCTTGACCTATTAGGAAAATAAGGGGCTTTTTGAAAAGTCACCTCTGTGCTTGCAAAACTTTTGTTTGGACTATCTGCAAATAAAAATGCATTTAAGCTATGCCCTGTGTTTGAGTGTTTGGATAATATTCCTAACAATTTGCTTTGTATTTTTAGTCCCATCCCATGTCCTTGTACTCTCTACCAAAACAATTTAGCTGATAGAATCAATAAAAAGATGTACACATTTGCTGATAACACAATACTAAGCAGTTGATCAAATAACCTAGGATGACACCAGAAGGATTATGCAGGATTTAGACAGCCATTTAAAAATGCCAAGTGTCTGCTGGCATTCAGCTTAGAGGCATGCAAAATTAGTTAAGGCATTTTGAATATCAGCTGAAGGACACACAAGGTGCAGGAGAGTACCTAAAGATAATGCTAATTTTTAATAATAGCTAATTGTTATAGACAAACCATAGATTCTTCTTTTCTCCTCCCCACCACCTGGGTAATATGGGAGAGGTAAAATAATGCGGTTAGCGGTGTAGGGGTTTTTTCTTAGTAGATTAGGCAGTCTATTATCTAATAATGGATACAATATTAAGGAGGACAAACTGTTTGAACTGAAAGGTGTAATGGCAATGGGTGGCGGGATAAATGTATAAAGCAGCTGGTGAGTGGGAATGTTGTTCTTGTGTTCTTGAGCTGACTGTGAGCACTTGATAAATGGTAAATCCAATAACAGATATCAGAGGTAGTGCTTAACTCCATATACAGTAAATCACAGTTAACCTGTGATTTTGTCTGTGTCATCAAAAATACTTGCTTAAGGGAGTTTCACCTCTTAGAGACTGAAAACTGTGAACACCATAGAACAGAATTGTGCATTATTTCTTTATTGCTTATGGAAACAAGATGTTCTCATGGATCTCAACTTTTATTAGGTTTTTTAAAACAACAACACCACCACAGTGGGCTTACATGTGCGTAAGGAGAGCAATTAACTGTTTTATCTATATTATTAATTCTCCAAGACTGGCCATGCGTGGGGACATGGTAGAAAGGAGGCAATTGGCTGACAGAGGGGGAGAGAGTCCTGGAGCAGCAGGGAGTTTTGTGGGGTGGCTGGAAAGCAGTTTGACTGTTGGCTCGGGGGCGCCGTGAAGCAGCAGGGAGCTTGGGGACTGGGGGCAGCTTTGGGAGCTGGACAGTTGGCTCTGGGGGCTGTGGATGGCAAGCGGTTGGCTGAGCTGCACCGTAAAGGGGCAGGGAGCAGGGAGCTTGAAGGCTGTCAGGTGAGCAAGTGATAGTCCCTGGAAGTGGCAGGGGGAAGCAAGGACAGTGACACATAGATAGAAAGATGGAGGACAGAGAGCGAGAGCATTGTGGGGGGTGATGAGAGCGAGCGAGAGCATTGTGGGGGGTGCCGAGAGTGAGCGAGAGCGTTGTGGGGGTGCCGAGAGCGGGCAAGAGCATTGTGGGAGTGCCGAGAGCGGGCAAGAGCATTGTGGGGGTGCCGAGAGCGGGCAAGAGCGTTGTGGGGGGTGCCGAGAGCGGGCAAGAGTGTTGTGGGGGCGGCGAGAGCGTTGTGGGGGCAGCGAGAGCGTTGTGGGGGCAGCGAGAGCATTGTGGGGGCAGCGAAAGCAGGCGAGAGCATTGTGGGGGCGGCGAGAGCGGGCGAGAGCGTTGTGGGGGTGCCGAGAGCGGGCGAGAGCATTGTGGGGGGTGCCGAGAGCGGGCGAGAGCATTGTGGGGGCGGCAAGAGCATTGTGGGGGCAGCGAGAGCGTTGTGGGGGGTGATGAGAGCGGGCAAGAGCATTGTGGGGGTGCCGAGAGCGGGCGAGAGCGTTGTGGGGGGTGCCGAGAGCGGGCGAGAGTGTTGTGGGGGGTGCCGAGAGCAGGCAAGAGCGTTGTGGGGGCGGCAAGAGCGTTGTGGGGGCAGCGAGAGCATTGTGGGGGCAGCGAAAGCAGGCGAGAGCATTGTGGGGGCGGCGAGAGCGGGCGAGAGCGTTGTGGGGGTGCCGAGAGCGGGCGAGAGCATTGTGGGGGGTGCCAAGAGCGGGCGAGAGCATTGTGGGGGCGGCAAGAGCATTGTGGGGGCAGCGAGAGCGTTGTGGGGGGTGATGAGAGCGGGCGAGAGCATTGTGGGGGTGCCGAGAGCGGGCGAGAGCGTTGTGGGGGGTGCCGAGAGCGGGCGAGAGCGTTGTGGGGGGTGCCGAGAGCGGGCGAGAGCGTTGTGGGGGCGGCAAGAGCGTTGTGGGGGCAGCGAGAGCATTGTGGGGGCAGCGAAAGCAGGCGAGAGCATTGTGGGGGCGGCGAGAGCGGGCGAGAGCATTGTGGGGGTGCCGAGAGCGGGCGAGAGCATTGTGGGGGGTGCCAAGAGTGGGCGAGAGCGTTGTGGGGGCGGCAAGAGCATTGTGGGGGCAGCGAGAGCGTTGTGGGGGGTGATGAGAGCGGGCGAGAGCATTGTGGGGGTGCCGAGAGCGGGCGAGAGCGTTGTGGGGGGTGCCGAGAGCGGGCGAGAGCGTTGTGGGGGGTGCCGAGAGCAGGCAAGAGCGTTGTGGGGGAGGCAAGAGCGTTGTGGGGGCAGCGAGAGCATTGTGGGGGCAGCGAAAGCAGGCGAGAGCATTGTGGGGGCGGCGAGAGCGGGCGAGAGCGTTGTGGGGGTGCCGAGAGCGGGCGAGAGCATTGTGGGGGTGCCGAGAGCGGGTGAGAGCATTGTGGGGGTGCCGAGAGCGGGCGAGAGCATTGTGGGGGTGCCGAGAGCGGGCGAGAGCGTTGTGGGGGCGGCAAGAGCATTGTGGGGGCAGCGAGAGCGTTGTGGGGGGTGATGAGAGCGAGCGAGAGCGTTGTGGGGGTGCCGAGAGCGAGCGAGAGCGTTGTGGGGGGTGCCGAGAGCAGGCAAGAGCATTGTGGGGGCGGCAAGAGCGTTGTGGGGGCGGCAAGAGCGTTGTGGGGGCAGCGAGAGCGGGCGAGAGCATTGTGGGGGCAGCGAGAGCGGGCGAGAGCATTGTGGGGGCAGCGAAAGCGGGCGAGAGCGTTGTGGGGGCGGCGAGAGCGGGCGAGAGCGTTGTGGGGGCGGCGAGAGCGGGCGAGAGCGTTGTGGGGGCGGCGAGAGCGGGCGAGAGCGTTGTGGGGCGGCGAGAGCGGGCGAGAGCGTTGTGGGGCGGCGAGAGCGGGCGAGAGCGTTGTGGGGCGGCGAGAGCGTTGTGGGGGTGGCGAGAGCGGGCGAGAGCGTTGTGGGGGTGGCGAGAGAGGGCGAGAGCATTGTGGGGGTGGCGAGAGAGGGCGAGAGTGTTGTGGGGGTGGCGAGATCGGGCAAGAGCATTGTGGGGAGCAGCGAGAGCGGGCGAGAGTGTTGTGCGGGGCAGCGAGAGCGTTGTGGGGGCAGTGAGAGCGTTGTGGGGGCCGGCGAGAGTGGGTGAGAGCGTTGTGGGGGCGGCGAGAGCGGTGGGGGCGGCGAGAGCAAGCAAGAGCAGTGGGGGGCAGCGAGTGCGAGTGAGAGCGGTGGGGGGCGGCGAGAGTGGGCAAGTCCAGTGGAGGGGTGGTGAGAGCAGGCGAGAGCGTTGTGGGGGCTGGCAAGAGCGGGCGAGAGCATTGTGGGGCGGTGAGAGCATTGTGGGGGGTAGGATGCTTCAGGCTCAGTGCTCGACCACACAGATGCTCTGTGCACGGTCAGCTAGTTTGTTTTATTGTTCTTTGTGAGCTACCCTGAGCAGTATTGTACTGGAGGGGCAGAATACAAATATATTAAATGAATGAATGAAGATCATTGCACAACAAGGATACTTGAACTATTAATTACTTTCCCCCATAGGAAAGCTAGTATGCTGGCCATTTTTACTTTAATTTGTACAGAACAGCATGTAATCCACTTCAACAAGGAATTCACCCCTAACAATGACCAAACATGTGGTGAATGACCACTAGTTTGGTTGGCTTAAAAAAAACAACTAATATAGAGAATTATGGGCAAAGAGATCTTTCAATGGCTATTAGCCATGATAGCCAAAAGAATGCCCTTGTTCAGAGGCAGTAGTATATTTCTGAATATTAGGTGCTGGCTGGATAAAAACAGCAGGGATGGCTTTTGCCTCCATGCCCATCTTCTAAACTTCCCAGAGCATGGGCTCTCAACCTTGGCTCACCAGATGTTGTTGGACTTCAACTCGGCTTAGGTCCTGGGTATTTAAGAGAGCGTCTTCTTCGCTACGAACCCCACTGCCCATTGAGGTCATCTGAGGAGGTCCGTCTCCAGTTACCACCAACTCGTTTGGTTGTCACACAGAGATGGGCCTTCTCGGCTGCTGCCCTGAGATTATGGAATGCGCTCCCTTCTGAGTTACGATCGTCCCCATCTCTGGCTATTTTTTAAAAAAAACATTTGAAAACCTTTTTTTTTTACCCAAGCCTTCTCAGGTTTTTAATTAAAAATACTGTTTGTTAATTGTATGGTTTTAAAATTATTGTATGGTTTTAACTTTTATATATGTGTTATATGTTGCATTGTTTTAATTTTTATATATGTTTTAATTGTTAGCCGCCTAGAGACGTATGTTTGGGCGGGATATAAATTCAATAAATAAATAAATAAATAAATAAACTCCCATAATCCCCAACCAAAGGCCATTGGGGCTGGGGATTATGGGAGCTGAAGTCCGGTAACATCTGGGGACCCAAGATAGAGAATCCGTGTCCCAGAGGCATCTGACAACAGAAAGCTGGCCAGAACAGATGGACCTTTAGTTTGATTAATCAGGGATCCTCTTAAGTAAAAATGGCACCAGCTGAAGAAAAGCCGAAGAAGCAGGGCAGTGGTGGTGATGGGTGGCAGGCACAGGGGAAGCAAACACCTGAAGAGAGATCAGTAACAGAATATATCTGAATAGTTAATCCTACTTTTTTGATCCATGTCAAAATTCCAAGCAAGGACCCAATCCATACCAATCCTTACCCAAAGAAACATATGCTGCCTTAATAGAAACATCCATTCTCTCTGCCTCGATGGAACCATAGCCCTTTTATCCAGTGAACTCCACCGTTTCCTACCCTCCCAGTCATTAAGGCAACCCAGATGGTTGCTTCTCACTCACAGCTAAAATGCCTTAAACCAATTCAGTCTGTGTTAAAGAGAATAAAAGTCACTTCTAACACTTTGTTGTTTACCATGGTAACAAGAACAGATTATTCTGCATCTCTTTCAGTAGCAACTGACTACCTAGTTACTATTTTTATTTTTAACAGCTGATTTATCTGTCATTGCACCAAATGTGAGCCTATGTTACCATGTAAATGTAAAAAATGTAGAATACTGCCCTGGGAATCTGTCATCATGGTAACTGGCACCTAGCCTTCTTGACCTGTTTCAAAGTGTTATTACACCTCATAGACAGCATTTCCTACAGAAGGAAGATATTATTGACCGTATGAGTCATTTAAAGTTATATTGTATTTTTCCCATGATTTGTATGGTACAACCTACTTTCCACTGAAATTTCTTCATGACCCAGTAGCCCAAGCAAAAGTAGATAGATGTCATCTGCATTGTATGCCCATACATTGGATGAATATTGATAAAATAATGCAATCATGCTTTGCTAAGTATTCCTGATTAGTACAATGGCTTCTCTTTTGTGATGCACATATTTTCAGGAAAACCACACCAGCAATGCCTTTCTATTGTCGACATAGGGCAAAGTGGTTGGTTTCTATGCGGAAGAATCTATAGATGCACATAATGATATAAAAATGGGAACATTCAGAAAAAAGTAGTGAAAGAACATTTCAGTCTGTGAGAACACTTTGCTGCTGGCTTGAAAGCCACCATTATTCTCAACAAATGTACTTCAAATGTAAACCCTGGCATGAAAATGTTGAACTAGAAATTTTTCAGCAATTTTTATTTCTTTAGGGCTTGGTTGAGAGCACAGATTTCTCTTCCACTATGTTAAGTAACACTGACTGCTCTTTATAGAGAACTTTTCCACCAAAATTCTCTTTTTATAGATCTATAGCCAATTATAAAAGATTAGGCTTCCAGAAAAGGTGGCTATTTTATAAGTTGAATTTCTCAGTAAGGAAATTCTTGCCAGGGGAAATTATAATTTGTGAGCCCAAGTCTTATCACACTCCTTTTTGAAGGATAAAATCTAGAATTAAAATTATTAACCATCTAGTGCCATTTTATCAATTCATTTGGAATTAAAGCTCTATTTTGACTAAAATATTTGCTCGTGCTATAGTTTTCAGTTACCAAAAATATATCACAGATCTGTTATGGGGGAAAAAAAACATTTAAAATTATGAAAACAAAAAAGTCATTTACTGCTATGTTCTTATATGCTAAAAGTCACTTCCTGCTATGATGACTGGGAATTCTATATTGCCCCATCACCAAGATGGGCACTAAAGAACTATTTGTTCCACCAAGTCTTTGAAGTGGTCTCAGGTGAGCTGCCATTGCTGTTGCTAGATACTATTGTTTTATGCTTTTGATTTTACATGCTTTTTGTTGTAGTGTGTTTTTACTGGCTGACACTCAGATCAAGGATGTGCCAGTGCAGCAAGAGAGCAGCCTAACAGAACTTCCAACTAACTGCACCAGTGCAGCAGGGAAATAGAAAGTTTTGACAGTCTCCCTTTTGCAGGAACCCTGAGTGTCACTTGAAAGTATGTCCCTGAGGGATTTGGAGCCATTGGGGTCATTTTCTTGGGTGGTAGAGAGGGCTTCCAGGGGAAGGGGAGGGCATCAAAACTTGCCACTGGTGCAGTTAGGTGGGAAGTTATGTTAGGCTGCTCTCTCTCTGTAAAAGTGTATCCTTACTCTATGTCAGTCATTGATTTTTTTTAATATATATTATTGTATATATGTTTATCTGGTGTTCTATTCTGTTAATGCATATGTGTTTTAATTAAGTGAGCCATAGTGGGACGATTTTTTTAAAAAGTGAAATGCACTTTTAAATAAGCAAACAAATCTCAGTCCTGTAGCTCTGCAGTGACATCATCTAGCACCAGTACAAGTGGTCAAGTATCAGCAAATCTCAAACATACTTTGGAGATGTTGTATGGTCCAATACTTTTGATTAGACCAATGTCCAATCCCCAGTGCAGCAGGACAGCAGAAGGAAGTTAAGGAAGTTACCTCTGTCCTTTGACACTTCTCTCCATCTGCATTATCCTGTGGCATGGAGTGTTATAGGTGGAAGGGACAGGGTAGCTGCTTTGCACAAGCTTCCTGCTTTGTGTGTTTCTTTGGATTGAGCATGTGAGCTTTTAGCAATTGCAAGGGTTCCAGCTGGTAGCATCTTCAGTCAGTACAGCAGTTTGTAGAGCACACTGTAGACCATTCATTAACCCTGGAGCTGAGCTAGCATTTAGGGCTGGCTTAGTTAACAAGTCAAGCAACAAGGCAAGCAATAGCTAATCAGGCCAGAGGTAGGAAATTCAAAGCACCAGGAGGGGATCTGTTCTGGACCAAGATACCAGATGAAGTTCTAGGGCCATGCTGAAAGGAATTATCAGTAAAACTGCCATTGAATTTTATCCACAATAAGGGAAGGGATTCATATTATTGTTAGTTAGAGTTTCCAAGGAAGTAGCCTTTCTTAATGGATGCATGGATTGGATTGAAACAATGTGGGTTATAGCCAGGGCCCTTGTTCAGATGCTTCATTCCTCCCACATAATTGCCTGTGGAAGCATGCAGGGTCGCTGGTGGCCTTGCAAGCCTTCTGAGATTGTGGGGAGTGGCTGATTCCATGAGACAGTGTCTCTGTGTGAGCTCTATACATGCAACTGCTGTGTTTTTAATTCCTCTTCAAACTGCAGTGCAAAATACTAACTTGCAGTTGCCATGAAGAGACTGTTGAAAAATGGATGTGTAAGGCAACAGCTCTACTCAAGGACCATTTCATTGGCAAGACACCCCAGAATATAGCCCATTCACATAGCTAATTCCTAAGCCAGTGCCTCCCGGTATCTGCCAGGAATGTTCAGAGCTCACATAGTGTCTCTTTTGCCATATGATTTAACTGAGTGGAAGCACGCAAATATTATGGGTCCCATTGCCCCATGGAAGCATTTTTCAGTGGCAGTCACCTGAGGACCAAAACCAGGCCTGACCTTAGAGTGGGGTGACTGGGGTGGTAGCCCGGGCCCCCACGTTTGGAGAGGCCCCGCTGTGCCAGTGAGTGGTGGGCAGCCTCGCAGACTGCCCACAGGCTCGGCTCCTGGCAACAGCACGTGTGGCAGCCACTGTGACTGCCCGCCACAACCATGTGTGCTTGCCTGGGGGGAAGCAAGCCCCGCAGGTGCAGGGGGCACGGCTCCATTCTGAAACAGGGTTGCATGCTCCATTTCAGAGCAAATACCAGCAGCGCTGTGTTCACAGCGTGGAGCTGCTCTCCCTGCCTTAAGGGAAATGCAGCGCTGGTTGGCATTTGCTCTGAAACGGGTTGTGCGGCCCCATTTCGTAGCGAGGCCATGCCCCCTGCTGCGTTAGACGCTGCTGATGTCAGATGCAGGGGGTGGGCCCCTTCAGATGCAGGGGGTGGGCCCCTTCACCCCGAGCCCCACATCCCCCAAAAGACGGCGCTGACCCAAACATATGAATTGCTCCCTTACATCCATTCACTTTGCTCCAGGAACATTCTCAAGTTTTATTTCATTTCCTTTTTAACGTAGGAAATGTTGTCTGTATTTTAGTGCTTCTCCAGAGATGTTTCCTCTTCGGAGCAGTGTGTGTGCAATATGCAATGACAGCTCTGTGGAACAGCCTGTGCAGCAAGCTAATGCAAAGTAGAGTTTTTGGGGGGTGGGTGGGGGTGGGGAAGATGCTCGGTAGACATTAACACATGCCATCATTTCTGCATCAGTGGGTAATGTTTTGGCAAGAAAGTTTGAAATGAGTCATCTGAACATGCAATTAAATGGACTGAAATCATGCTGATTTCAGGGGGTTCCCCTTTTTATTTTGCAGATGGTTTTCGAAAGGAATGTATGCTAGAAAGGCATTTGCAGATTTCAAATATCTGATGTTATGGGCCAGTTGGGCAAAAATGGATGTTGAGCAGGCATCCATAAGGAAACAGGTAAGCAGTCCACAATCCTAGAGTGCAGGGGCTCCCAACCTGTGGCACTCTAGATGTTGCTGAACAAACCTAACCCCCAGCTGCAATAAATTGTAGTGCCCTGTTAGTGGCAGTGCACGCAACCCAGGCTGGCAAATCCCAGATATCACTGGGAGCTGAGACAACCAAACGGCTCAGTAATCTTACAACCACCACCCATGCACCTGCAACAATAGCAGTTCAGATGTTCATTAATACATCCGTAGTAAGCCTATGGGCAAAGGGGTTAAGAGAAGATGCATACCTGGTCATTTTTTCTGCTTTGACTCCTACCTTTTTGTTCTTGTCCTGTTGTGATTTCTCAGAGGCATGTGAATTTTATTGCTCCATAGTCTAACCATGTGCATGTGCACATTTCAGACTGAGTGCACTTGGGAAGGTGGATCGGCATTCAAGTAATGCATGTGACCAGCTGCCTTGTTGGCCTCCAGGGGATGGGGCCCTTGTGTGCAGAAGGCCCCAGGTTCAATCCCTGGCAGCATCTCCAGGTCCCCTGCTAACTGAGCACCAGTGGCAATTCTCCTTAATTAGCAGCAGGAGAGGAACCGATCCTACCCATCCCCGGTACAGCATCCCTCCAGTCAGTGGCTGTTGATGGTGTCTATCATATATTTGTTGTTGTTGTTGTCACTGTTGTTGTTGTTAGCCTTTTGGGGACAGGGAGACATTTTATTTATTTACTGGTAATTTGAAGCCCGTTATAATAACGGGCGCTAGCCCATGTATTTCCCCCAGCGGCCGCCACCGCTGACCAGCCGCGTGCCCTCCCAGCTGCTTTTTCATCCAACCCCCCCCCCCCACGTTTAAGGGCCAAATCGGCCCATGCACTTACCCCCGCCCTCCGCAGCACAGAGAAAAGGGGCCTGACGGGGCCAGAGTGCCGCCGCCTTGCCCGTACTCCCGCAGCCGCCGCTGCCGCAATCAGAATCGGCCCATGCACTTACCCCCGCCCGCCGCAGCACAAAGAAAAGGGGCCTGACAGGGCCAGAGTGTCACCGCCTCACCTGTACTCCTGCAGCGGCGGCGGCCGCCATCGGAATCAGCCCATTCACTTACCCCCGCCCGCCGCAGCGCAGAGAAAAGGGGCCTGACGGGGCCAGAGTGCCGCCGCCTCGCCCCTACTTCTGCGGCAGCCGCCGCCGCCATCGGGACCAGTCGCCCCGCCGCAGCTGCCGCTGCCTCACCCACACTCATTGTCACCGTGGCGGCCGCCACCACCATCAGGGCCAGTCGCCCCGCCGTGGCCACTGCCACCTCTGTCCGAGGCTGCGGCTCCGCCGCTGCCTCGCCAGCACTCTGCTCCCGTTGGCGGCGGCCGCTTCTCCTAGGCCGCCGCTTCTCGGGCTCCAACATGGCACCGGTGTCTGGGCGGCTGTGTTTTTTTGGGCCGATCTGGGCATGCGCTCTGCGCATGCCCAGAACAGCCCAAAAAGACACGGGCAGCATGGCTGCACGCTTAAGGCTTTTATGGTATAGGATTTTTATTTCCCTCTGTAAACCACTTTAGGAACTTCTGTTGAAGAGCGGTATATAAATATTCATAGTAGTTCATAATAGTTGAGTGCAAGGCCAACATCTCTGCATAAGCAGCTCTCTTGTTCGATTTGAACTTTGAAAATTCAACCAGAATGAAGGTTGTGAGAACATGTGCTGAGACTGAAGTATCAGGGAAGCGTTACTGAGTAATGGCATGAAGGATGAGGCAGTCGGGGCTTCTCTCAGCCCATTCCAGCCATGATCCATCATCCACCCTCCTCTCCTACCTGTTGTGGGACAAAGTGCGAATCTTGCTTGCTCCAGCAGGCAGCTGGGGAAAGCAGGTAAAGGACAGGGGATGAGTAATGAAGGAGATGAAATCCAGCTAAAAACTAGGAGGGTTTTTATGTATATTTAAATGCCTATATAAATAGCCTCCTTTAGCAGAAGGGTTGCTACTCTTCCTCAGTCATGCATACATATTGTTCATTAAAACAAGTGACCTGTTAGCATAATAAATCCAATAAAGGAAGGCGTTTTGAAAATGGTTCCTTAGCAATTAAAGTTTCTTAGTTGGAAATTAATTTATAGATAAAGGAAGAGAAAGACCATCAGCTAGTATAAATTAAGGGATAATATATAGTATGCTGATTCCTTCAGTATTGTAATTGATGAGGGCAGGAGGTGGAAGTAGAGGAAACGCTAACTGCCACAATTGTCTATCTTAGAAGTTAAAATATTGTCAAAGAAGTGCACTAAGTCGGCTTTGCACGCAGGCACTGAAATGATCTAAAAGGACAATCACTTCTTTGCATGCTAATTGCATCTGCACTGTAATGATAAAGTCCCATGAACTGTTTTTGCTAGCCCAATACATAATTGAGATGTTTGACACACAAAATGTTTCACAAAGAAAATGGCAAATTATATGTTTTGTTCACAGGGGAAAAATAATAATCTGTGACTTATAGGTGCAAACATGGATGCCACTGGGGGCTTTTGTCACTCATCTATTCTGTTTGTGTGTGTTTAACTCTATCTCTTTATGGAGTATTTAATGTGGAAATTAGTAAAGTTCTGCAGAAGAACAATTTTCTGTTTAGGTCCCTTAGCAAAGAGAACAGGTTGAATATGAACTTTAGCTCTATAATATTTTTATTATTCAACACAGACTTGCAAAAACAACAGCAACAGAGAACCTTGAAGTCTATGGAAAAGTACAGATAATGTTCATGACTTTCAGTGTGAACTTTCAAATATAAGAGATTCCTGTTTGCTCTTTGACATTGATAATCACTGCATTAGACTTGCTTTGTACTTGGATTCACCAGCTTCCTGGAATTTGGATTTCTTAAATTTTATCAAGATTTTCACTACAAATTGGGCACAGGGTTTCCAAGATATTAATTTTTAAAGACTGCACTTGGACACCTATGGTGCATTGTGGGCTTCAGATAAAAACGACATCACAAAACTTACTGTGCAGATGCGTACCTGCCAACATTTCTCCATTTAGGTATGCAGATGCAGTTCACACAAACAGCAAACTCAGAACATAGCCCAACTAACACAAAAATGTGATAAATTGCTCTAATAAGAACTAATCTGCCTATTTTCCTTTCACCATCCCTACAACTGGACTAAATTTGGGCCAAATCTGTTAGGCAATTCACAAGTTAGCCCACTTTCACCTCAAATGTGCATGTGCCCATCATTGAATTGGGATGGGTGACATCATCACAAACTATGCATTTGAGGTGTCCTTATGTGTCCATACAACTGTATCAAATTTGGTCGAAATCAGTTCCCACTTGCACTTCAAACATTCATATGTCTGCCACTTTAAATCAAGGTGGATGACATCATCACATACTATGCCTTTACTGTGTCCTTTCAGCTGTAGTAAATTTGGTTTAAATCAGTTAGGCTGCTCACAAGATAGCCCACATGTGGCTTAAAAGTTTACTCATCCACCATCTTGAAATGGGGTGGATGACATTATCACAATCTATGCTGTTGAGGTGTCCCTATATGTCCATACAATTGTGCCTGATTTGGTTCATATTGGTCCAGGCACTGCAAATTTGAGGGGACAAACACACACACGGATGGACACACACATGGAATGTCAGGTGATCTCATAAGCCTACTGGAAAGTAGGCTAAAAAATGTTCAGAGTTACTCCTAAATTCCTTTGTCATGACTTTAAGGCATGAGTGTGAACACTTTCTTGATATTATAATCTGTGCACCAAGTCGGGAGTGCAAGGATGCAAAGAAAAGCATTCTTGGTGGCTGTCCCTGAAGCTTGGAATTCTTTCCCCTTGGATACTTTCCAAGCCTGAGCTTGTGGGTCTTCCAGAAGCTGTGGAAGATAATTTCATTGAATCTTGCTTTGGGTGGGCAGTGATAGGGGTGGACAGAATAGAATAAATAGCATAGTGCTGCATTATATTACCGTGATGGGAAAAGCGATATTCCAATTAATTAAAGTATCTTTTTAAATTATTTCTATACTGCTTTTCAGCAAAATAAATATCATGATCCCAGAGTCAGAACTGCTGCATGCCCGCCCACCCCACCCACAGTCTGTACACAAGGTGGATAATTCCATGAATGAGAGAGAGAGAGAGAGGAATAAGTCCCCAGGTGCTCCCAATCCACTGGAAGCCCCTGCACCAGGAAACCAGGAGGGAGTTCCAGCAACCCATTCCTCAGACTAAGGGTTACAGCCTTGTCTTTGTCCTTTGACTTGGAGGAGTCCCTTGAGAACCAACAACCTTGGAGTGAGTACCTGTGAGAAAGGGCAATGCCCTTTAATTTACAGGTCCTTCTGCAGAGAAATGGTTGGGCTAATCACCCTAAACTAGCCAGCAACCTACCAAAGGTTGCAGACCTTTGCTGGCAATATGTTGTTCATCATTTTACCTGAGGTGTTGTTACCTTCCAGCTTACTCTCTCCTGCTTGGAGCTGCCCAAGGCCTCAAACCCCTTCCCCCTCCTTGCTCCCCCTTAGAGCTGCTTTGAAGTCTGATTTCTCCCAAGACTCTTCCTTCCACCCAGGTTCCTGCCTCAGCTGAAACCCGGGTTCAGTCAACGACCTCACCTGGAACTGGACAAAAAGTTCTTCAAGTAGTTCTAAAGCAGTTTGGCCACTGGTAGGATGCTATGCTGGTTGAAAAAGAACAGTTGTTATCCCTGTGAAGAGAGCCAGCACTTTAAAAAGTGCCTCTCTGCCCAGTTAGTAGAGGTCAAAGTTGTTAAACTGAATCCCCCATAATAGTGTCTCCCACTCTCCCCCAACATTTTCCCCTCTAGAAACTTACTGGAAGCAGTAAGAACATGTGTTTCTAACATATTAGAATGAAACAAGTGTTTCATTGTATCAATGAACATGTTCTGGCTCACTTCATAGCTGACTTGATTTTGGTAGATAATCTCACTTTTTTAAAATGGCCATGCATATTTTGCAAGCCAGATTGCCTGTAAATTTGTACTAGTTTTGCATAAGCAAGCCCTATGTATTTGAACAGGACTTTCTTTTGACTAATTTGAACAGGACCACATCCCGTGTTTTTACTGACCATGCAGTATGTAAGCAGCTTGCAATCCAATAAACTTAGTTTAGACAGGTGCTTGGATTAAGCTGATTTATAACCCAATTCACAGCCCAAATAAACTGAATTACTTGGATTTAGACTGATATACTCCCATTAATCAGTGGAACTGTATCAGTTTCAGTTCAAGTACTCTGCCTTAATTTGCCTGTGGGTCATGTGACCTGGCTACATCTCACAACCCAACTGAGTAAGACTATTTGAATCTAAACCACTTTAGTACTATTGACTGAAAAAGGATATTGTAGAGCTGGAAAATTACAGGGGGGGAAAGCTAGTAAAATAATCCAAGGAATTGAGCATCTTCCTTATGAATAAATGGTTGGGTTTTTCAGTTTACGGCAGGTGGGAAGTGCTACATGACCTGATAGTGGCTTACAAAATTTTGAATGTTGTAGAGAGGAAGAATCAAGACAGTTCTCCCTCCCTCTCCCTTTCTCTCTCCCCACTCAAACTAGGAGTTGGATACATCCTGACTAAGTGTGTGCCCATGTGCCAGGAAGAAGTATTTATTTATTTAACAAATTGTAAAGTAAAGTAAAGTGTGCCATCAAGTTGGTGTAGATTCCTGGTGTCCACAGAGCCCTGTGGTTGTCTTTGGTAGAATGCAGGAGGGATTTACCATTGCCATCTCCCACGCAGTATGGGATGATGCCTTTCAGCATCTTTCCTTTATCACTGCTATCCAGACTCTGTGGTCACTAGGAGTCAACACTGACTCGACGACACACTTTACCTTTATCAAATTTGTACACCACCCCAAACCTTCGTCTCTGGGTGCCTAATAATAACATAACACAAGTTAAAAACATACACAAAAACTTAAAACAATTAAGTAAAACAATTTAAGTAAAAACTTAAAAGTTTTAACTTTCTAACTTGGCAAAGAGGCACCTTTTAACATGGTGTTTCTCTTTATTTAGCAGGGGGAGAGTAACTGGCCCTATCCACCCCCAGCACAGTACCTCCAGTGACTGTTGCTGGTGTCTATCTTATGTTTCTTTTTAGATTGTGAGCCCTTTGGGGACAGGGATCCATCTTATTTATTAATTATTTCTTTGTGTAAACCGCCCTGAGCCCTTTTTGGAAGGGCGGTATAGAAATCAATCAATCAAATAAATAAATAAAAATAAAAATAAAAATAAAATAAAAGTCAAAACAGATTAAAACCTAAAAATTTAAAAAGCTGAAAAAGCTTGGGTGAAGAGGTGGGTTTTCAAGTGCTTCTTAAATCTTGCCAGAGATGGGGAGTATCGGCATTACGGAGAGCTTCCTTTGCTCTGCAGCATTTAACATGCAAGGGGAAGCCATTTTTGCTGAACTCCCTTCCCCAGAAGTGCTCCCTGGGACCTCAGCATAAGTCCCTGAGCTTGCACAGCCCTCAGAGACTACTTCAAGGTCAGACAGAATGCTTCCACAGGGCAGGCGGATTGGCAAAACTCAGAGCTTCAGAAGGCTGGCCACTAGCACTGCACACATGCTCTTTTTGGCTGCGCACACACAGCATTTGTCAAAATGTCAGCCATTGTGTTCCTCTAGCTTGATGAGTAACTCAAATAATGTTGTTATATTTGCTTCTAGTCTTTGTTGTTACAAACTAATATACCTTTAATAATAGCTGTATTCACACCTTATTTTCAGCACTCATACATTCAGTTTGCAGTGTACACAGATATAGATCTGTGCATAAGAAGTTATTCACACATTATGTTGAATGCAGATTTAGCAGTATACGTCCTATCTGCACCTTGCATTTGATGAACCCAAGATTCACTTTTAAAATGAATGCAGGTACTGTCATACACACAAGCACATGCAGGAGCGTATCTATGGTGGGGCAGGCAGGGCACATGCCCCAGGCACCATTTGAAGGGGGTGCCATTTTTTAAAAATAATTTTTTTAATGGCCACCGAAAACAAAATGGCCACCGCACATGCTCAGATGTCCTCTGTGAGGCCCTAGGCTATGCCAGGCTTCACAGAGGCCATTTGAGCATGCATGGTGGCCATTTTGTTTTCAGCAGCCATATTTTTTTAAAAAAAAAATCTTAGAAAATGGCCACCACACATGTTGAAATGGTCCCTGCGAGGTCCCTTCTGTTTAGTTTTCCAAGTACACCTCCACATAGTATTTGGGTATTTCATGAGCCACAGCATACTGAATTTTGTAGTTTTCCAGCATTTTTTGGTCTGGCTACGTCCACTGCTAAATAGTTTTTGAAATATTAAAAGATTAACAAGCTTGACTTGTATTTTTCAGCTGATATTATGGTAAAGTTATCTGAAAGATGGGTGTCAGATGTTTGGACAGGGGGCGCAATTTCAGTGCTTGCCCTAGGTGCTATTTTCCATAGATACACCTCTGAGCAAATGTACATCTGTTCACTCATGCAACATGAGGCTATCCACACGATCTCCACTGGGGCAGGGGCAGGGAGGGCAGCAGCAGAGAAGGCAGGGTTTCACCTACCTGCTCCCCAGATGACTCCTTGCCAAGTATTCGGCACATTGCTTTAGATTATCTTTGTTGATCTGTGCTGCTCCATGCAGTATAGATCATTCAAGGCCAGGACTCATTTATCCAGCCTTCGGATATCCCTCAATGCACCGCTCAATAAGCATGATGCATTGGGAGAATCCCTCAGGAGTTGGGCACTCTAGGCACCCAACTCTGTGCATGCTTGGGCTGTAAGTGGCCGGAGACACAAAAAATCCTGGTGCTGGGGTTAAGGGCACATTTTCACTCTTAACCATGGCTAAAGGCCAAGCTTCAAGATGGGGTTAAGCAGGCGGACAGTGCTGGGATCCACATGGATCCCGGTGCTGCACACCAGCAACCTAACCTAGGCTGATCTGCTGTAGCCTGTGTTAGGCTGCTCATGAGAACAGCTTTAGTTTCTAAATAGGGCCAGTGTACAATGTGCACAGATTCAGAATTCTATCCAGGTATATGTGCATGTTATGTGGAATGCAGGTACAGCAATACACTCTGTATCCTGCATTTCAGGGGGCCTATACCCAAGTTCTTTTACCTGTAACTAAAAGCTGAGAGAGCCGCAGAGGGAATCTGTCTGTAGTACTTTGAATAAAGTTTGTTGTTGTTGTTCTTTACAATTTTAACTAGCCTTCTTGAGTGGATTTTTTTTAAACTCAGGAAAGTGGGCCTGGAAAGGGGTTTACTCTGGTGCAGAACACATCTTAATTTGATCATTCAGCTACCAAGTTTTCTCACCATCTGTAAGCGTGCACATGGAAGGTTTTTGTACTTTTCCAATAGTAAAAGAAAGACAGTTTCCCTGGAAATTCACCCAAGCCGGGTTAGGGATAAACTCTGATAATTGGGTGTGGTGGCAGTGTACCAGGAAAGTTTTGGGAAGCCTTTGTTCAGAAAGCTCAGGGGGGAGATGAGTCAGCATTTTGCTTCCCCTCACATGGGCTTGCTCTGAGACAAAGGTTGGGTAATTCCACTACAGTTATGCTCTATGGGGATTCCTCTACCTGAGACTGCTATATCTTCAGTAAACCAGCTTGAACCCACTGAATATAATAAGGCACATTTCCATCTTCAAAATGAATTCAAAGCATTCTCATCAATTTCTCAATAAGTGGTGGTGTATGTTTGTAATACATAGTTAAAAGAGAAGAACTAACACAAGAAACATATTTTATCAAACATGAATCAGTTGCCTGTAGATAATCTGTCAGTTTCTGCTGCTGAAATAGCCCCTTCCTTAACCAAATTTTCTGTATCTTGACTGTGCCTATTAATACATGAAAGAAATATAATAAGCAACAACATGCCTCTGCTTAAGAGGCTAAATTATAGGACCCTCTGAACAATGTTATAAATCATAGAAGTGTTTTGCTTGAGCAAAATAAATGTGCTTTTACTACAAGAATATATCAAAGATACATTCTTGGCATTTTATTTGCCCATTTATTCTCCAACAAAAATTATCTTTGTGATAATGTTCTTCAGATAGCTATTTCTGAGTTGATGAAGTTGGTTTTCTAATCAGGAAGGGTGATCTTAAGAGTCAAGAGCAATCAGAAACTGCTAGGCAGGAATGATTAAGAAATAAATTCAATGATAACTTAAGAAATATATATATGAAAATAAAGATGGATTATGAAAGTATTGCTTAAGTAAAATCACAACATTAATTACTCTGCATTAATAATTTATATATTCTATTTTCACTAAATAATAAAATATCCACATAGTTTTGGATGTCTTATTTTACATTATTTTCAGTGGAATAAACTGCAACCACAACAAAATTGCAAGATTTTTAATTTTTTTAAATATTCTCAGGCAAAAGACTAAGTGGAACTCCTTAACAGATGAGAAGCTAAGTGTGTGATTTGAAGGAATGTTCCAGAATTCTTTCAGGTGGACTGTCATTGCTTATAGGTCCAGCATGCACCTACCAGGTCCTTCATCTTTCTGCTCCCCTAGAACTTTCTGCATCTCACAGAGAATTCTGAGGGACTATAATTTCTTCACTTTGTATGAGACTCTCACCTCTAAGGTCAGAGGCATAACGAAGACATGTTATTTTGCTTTCAGCATTTCCAGGTGAACTGCACAAAGTGAGAATTGTAGGGCTTCTGGCTCAGTGAACGTGTGTTACTGGTTTCTATGCTTTGGCAACTGAGCTATGTTGGCCACAGTAGCATGTAATGGCAATCCGCAGGTAGACAAACCTGAGGTTAATTTTTGTAACTGTGAATTGCATTGCAGACATTTGACCAACCGTAGCCTAGGGGTGTGCAAACAGGTTTGAATTCAAACCAGCTCAACATCAAACATGCCCAATTTGAGGGTTCGATGTCGAGCCAACCTCGAATCAAATCTGCCCCTGTTCAGCTTGAGATTGAGCCAAACACCCCTGGTCAGTTCAGGGGTTCTACCTTTAAATTTTTTTTAAAAAACTGAAATTTACCACCTCTCAGGGCGCTGCTACGGAGGGGGGGGGGTGTCTTTGGAGGTTGCGCCTCCCCCCGCCAGCCTCCCCCAGTGTCATTATGGCCCAGTTTGGGCAGTTTTCAGCCCATTCCGGGCTTCTGTGTAGTTGCTGCAGCCATTTTGGAGGCGGCTGCATATGCACAATAGGCCTCTGTGTGGCCGGGTCATGACCAGCCATTGGCCATGATCTTCAAAGGGGTGTGCAAGCATGATCGTGCCTTTTTGGAAAGGACCACCCGCCCACAGCAGGGAAATGGCATATAAATCCCTTTAAATGGCATTCAGGCCCTTCTCCTGGTAGCTGTTAGACCCCCCACCTTCGTAAGAGCCCCAGACCAAAACAGTCTCACACAAACGCAATGGGGGGATGCAAGGGGGAGTCTATTTTTCTGTTACTCTGAGAAGGGAACATGATGACTTCCTGGAAGGAATATGTATATGAGAGAGGCAAAGGATCCTACAGCATGGTCCACTGCAACTAAGGATATGCAATGGCTGACCCCAGCAAAGTCATCCAGGACACTGAAGCACACTCCTGCCCCTTTGTCAGCTTGACTCCTGGAGGTTATTCCTTTCATTAGAGGGCCAGTCCACTGGATAGGAACAGAGGCTCCAAGACCTTTGATCCTCCATTGGACTGTCCTGTGATGAGTTAGGTCATCCAAATCAAGCAGGCCCTGCTTTTGTGGAGACCCATTCTCTCTGGTAAATGATATAACTTGTACATAAATAATAAATAATAGAACCCGCTCCTCTCTGAGCAACCCTTTCATATTCCCAAGGAGCAGTAGCTACCCCATGTGTCTGGTGGGCAGACTAGGGAAACACCAAGATGGGGGATAAATCTTTACTCTCATTCAAATTTCCCGAGTGGACTGGCATTATGGTATGTGCAGATTGGCCACTTCAAGTAATCACGGGATAGGGGAGCCCTAATTATCAGCAATCCCAGGAAAGTAGAGTCGCCATACTGGGCAACAACTAACATGGATATGTGCCAGTGGATGAGTGGAGTAGCAGAGGGCCTGCTTGGACTGCTTGTTCATAGCAGTTCCCAAGACAGGGAAAGGTGTTGCCAGGGTACCCGTTCCCATGGCTTGCTTGTGTGGAGAAACCAGGCAGGGCAGCATCTGCCATCCGGCCCACATGCATGACTCCATGGCTTTTTACTCTCATGAGAAAGTGGTTCTTGGGAGAAGGGTCATAATCTCTTATTATTAGTGATTCAGCCCCATCCCTTTGTACTCTGGACAGTTCTTCTCTTGAGTAGTGCATAGGTGTCTCCATGGCCTTTCATTCTCATGGTAGAAAAGTCCTTGGGAGAAGGGGCATCATCATACATTCACACTTTATTAGCAATTCAGCCTGGGATGGTTCTTCTCATGAGTTTGATTCAGGCTCCTTCAATTTTGAACCAATCCCTGGAGACTATGTTCTGCTGTGATGCTCTTAATGGGTTCTTTGCAGACAAAATTTATTGTATTTGGGCTGACTTGGACTCCACTGTTTTTGCATAGTCTATTAAGGCAGTGTCCAGCAATCCCTCTTGCAATATTAGATTGCATCAGTTTCAATTTGTGGACTGAGGATGCGGACAAGCTGCTTGGGGTGGTGCGACCTACCACTTGTTCTCTGGATCCTTGCTGAACTTGGCTGCTTCTATCTAGCAAGGAGATTCTTGGAGGTGGCCTAGTTAATAGCATTAATTCATCACTGAGGGAAGGTAGCGTGCCTCCTTGTTTGAAGGAGGCAATGATTAGACCACTTCTTAAGAAGCTTTCCCTGGACCCCTTAGCGATGGATAGTTAAAGGCCAGTCTCCAGTCTCCCTTGGAAAAGGTGACTGAGGGGGTGGTGGTCAACCACCTCCAGGCAGTTTTGGAGGAAACTGATTATCTAGACCTATTTCAAACTGGGTCTATGGGGTGGCTATAGGGTGGAGACTGCCTTGGTCGGCCTGACGTATGACATTTACCAAAGAATCAACAGTGGGATTGTGACCACTGGGAGGGCAAATGTCCCTGGGCCAAGAGAGTCAGGGGGGCCACAAGCACAGGCCTCCTGCCTCCTGGGGTGCCTCCCAGTGATCTGGGGGGCCACTCCGCCACTGCCCCACCGCCACTGCTGCTGCCAACCACACCACCGATAGTTCTCACATTAGAGCTGAACAATAAGAGCCCAGGGAATGCACACATTCATCCACTCCCTTTCTCTTCTGCAGCAGCGGGGAGGGAGGGGGCCGCCAGAAGCTGGAGCAGCTCTTTCTTTTGGAGGACACAAAGCAGCGGCTCCACTGGCAACTGCGCAGGGCTTGGTAAGGGCTGCCTCCTCCCTTCTGAATGGAAGCACTGTTTTGTAAAGTACCCTTGGATTTATCATCTCTGGACATCACAGTGGAGAGGAGGAAGAGGCGAACAGGTTGCCCCACCCCCTTGCATCTGATGTCAGATGCAGGGGGCATGACTTGGGGCACACTGGAGTGATAGGGGCCCCCTTACTGCTCTTTGTCCTCAGGACCTAAGGAAGCTCATTACAGCCCTGAAAATAGGGATGGGTGCTTCTTTTTCTCCCTGGCTCTTCAAAAGAGGAGGGGTGGGAAATTGCCAACTGCATTTTCTCAAAAGCCTTCTACTTCTGCAGTGTCCGGTCGATCTCCCCTCCCCAGGAAGAATCATAAAATGCTCACAGAGGGGCAGAGAGGATCTGTGATCATATAGGTTGCTGCCAAAGGACAACCAAGAACCTTGAGATATCTTAAACTGACTGGACAACACATTGATTTGAGCTCCACATTTCCTAGACTGAAGCACATGTGCATCTGATGCAGGAACTGAGGATGTTTTTAAGGTATCACAAGACTGTGCTTTAAAAAAAAAAGTTTGCTCTGTTTTTCACCTCACTTCTGCAATGAAAAAGAGACACATCTGCTCCCCACCTTTAAATAAGTATAGGAAGGGGTTGAAGGAGAAGCTGTCCCCCCCCCTCTCCCTTCCTTTCTTCCCCCTTCCCTCTTTCTTCCCCCTTTCCTTCTTTCTTTCCTTTTTCCTCCCCCCTCCTTCTTTTCTTGTTCTCTTTCCCCCTACCTCGCTCTCCTCTTTATTTTCATTCCCACCTTTCTTTCACCTGTCCACACACCCCTCCCCCCTCACTCTCCCTCCCTCCCTTGGGAAGTTGCCCTAGATAATTTAGAAGGTCTGCAAGTAACATACTTGATTTCATCTACTGTCATCTTTGGCTTCAAAACAACCTCTATATCAGGGTCCCTTAAGAAACTAGGTCCAGGCTCTCTAATATCCTAGCTGCACCACTGGCCATGCCCAACCACTCCCCACACTCAGCTGCCACTACCCGCCCCCTGCCCTCCAGTGGTTCATTTGTCACTCTTCTCGCTGGAACAAGGAGGGAGGCGATTGAACTCCATAGTGCTCCCCGTGCTATTGGCGGGCAGGGGTGGGGGGAAGCACTGGTGAAGAAGGAGTGTGGCTGAGGAGTGGTGCCGCTCACCCCAGCCCCACATCCTCCTAGGGATGGGCCTGCCTGTCTTCACCCCCTGACTGGACATACTTGACCTTTTGCATGTTCATGGCCCCTGACTCTTGTCTCTGTCCCTGGGTCTGATTCCTGATGGATTACCTGGCTTAACTCCTGGCATGTACTTAGCTCTTAATTTCTGTCTTAATTCTTTAGCTGTAGTTAGTACTCCTCACCAGCACCCCATTCCTGGAGCTCTCAGTCCTGGCTTCTGGACCTACATCTCCAGATACTGTTGTCCACAGTAAATAAATAGATAGATAAATAATAAATAGATAGATAAATCTGGCTTGAAATGAGCCAAATTTTACAATTTTTAGCAATTTTAAACAAATGTCTCAAAAATTCAGCAAATATCATGGAATTGACCAATTCTCTTCAGGTTAACTAAAGGGGGCCTTGACATCCTTCCCCATGTGTATGGCGTGTTTCAAGGCTCTAGGACCAACTAGCGGATTTTGGTGATTTCCCCCTCATTGACGCCTTTCTTCATTGACCCATCTCCCCATTGACCACTATGGGGTGAAATCTGAATTTAAGTCAGAATTTCGATTTAAATTCCAAATCCAATCTGTCATATGACATCGCCAGAGCCCATAGAAAATAAATCCAACATTGTGTAAGTTGGATCAGGTTGGAGCCAAATATGGATCTGAATTTTATGAATTCATATGCTCAGGATCCTTATGCCTAGTTTCCAGACAGAGGCTACTAAATACAATATTGACCATTTGAAAGCCTCGTTGGTCAAATCTAAGACTGACTGAAAATATAAGGAAAACACTTGAACTTGAAGGAATCAGCTTCTTAGATACTGCATTTTGATCATTTATTTTAATTTATATAGCTCTTTCTATCAAGTTTCATGAAGAGTCACCATACCAGATCCCTGGGATAGAAAATGAGTATGAAAGCTATCCCTTTGTGCTTAAAAGTAGATTAACCTTTATATTTTCACAAATATAATCTTTAAATTGCAGACAGAGATGTAGAAAGTATAGATTTGTATTGATAAGAGAAAAGTGAATCACAGTGAGTGGGTTGTGATCCTTCGGGACTGTGGGATAGGGTTAGGGATTCTGAACAATTACACAAAGTTTATTTTTACATAAAAATAAACTATAAGTGCATAAGTAAAACAAATATTGCTTTAAAAGGGTTACCGTTAGACATTGTCCTTTGATAATGCACTTCTTTAGTATCAGTAATTCTTTCTAGGCTGGGTTGAATTGAAGAAACATTCAGTGTTTCATTGCTTTGTTTTTATTTCAAGCAATGACAAGAATCCCAGTTCACATGAGTGCGACATTGCAAATGGGATTAAAGCTTCCAGGGCTTCTTTTGCAAGCTGAAACTCATGCAGCTGTGCCAATTGAACTTCTTCTGGCTTGCTTACTTACTACCATTATTTATATACCACATTTCAGTGAAAAGCTTCTCAAAGGGGTTTGCATAGAAAGAGCAATAACAAGATGATGGTTCCCTGTCCCCGCAAAAGGTGCACAGTCTAAAAAGAAATGCAAAGTCGACATCAGCAACAGCCATTGGAGAGAGGATGAGCTGGAGTTGAAAAGGGCCAGTTAGGCCCCCTTCCCCCCACTAAATAAGAGAAGAATCACCACTTTGAAAGGTACCTCTTTGCCTAGTTAGCAGTGATGGTCACTTCTGCTGGAAGTGAACCCTCAAGACTTTCTTTTATTCTAATGATTATGATGTTGACTGATGATGATGCTTTGCAATATTTTTATCCTGCCCAGCCCGAAAGAGCTCAAGGTAGCACACATAGTTCATCCTTGCTTTTACATTCACAACAACCCAGTGAGGTTTTGAATCCTGAGTAGTTATCTCAATATCTCTATCGTGTGTGTGTGTGTGTGTGTGTGTGTGTGTGTGTAGAGAGATAATATATTTCTTTACAAGAAATGTGGAACTCAAGGAATATTTGTTAACTTCGTGCCTACAAATATACTTTATTTAAACAAGCTTGTTAGTATTTTAATGACTTCATCAAAAATCTGTATTTTCGTGGGCAACACTGTTCAATTTATTCAGTACACATTATCAAAACAATGCACCATTCTTTAAGGATTATGCAGATTCTAATTATGCAAAGTCCTTCAGGGGAGAAGCATCCCTCATGGTATTCCAAAGGAACATCCCTCAGGAAATCAAGGAGCTTCAAACAAGACAGAGCCAGCCACAATGTGAAATATTACCAATCATGATTAGATGTGTCTTAATGAAATGTAACATTTTTGAAGGTAGGCTTCCCTCTGACTGGAGCATCTTTCAAAAGTGATATCCCTAAGCAACATGAAACACTTTGATCTGGAATCAGCCCAAGCATTATAGGAGCTTGGCACAAGGCCAAACAAAAGGCCAAAAATGCCTCCACCATCAGCATGAAGTATTTTTGAATGTTTACCAAATGAACTCCAATAACTGGGAGGAAATAATATACCTCCACTGTCTTTATCTCTTTCTTACCCGTTTATTAGGATAGAGGCCTTCACATATATTTAGGAATATGAAGTCATCCCACTCTCCTTTTGTAGCAGTAACATTATTCTCACGCCTATAGGTCTCTCTATTGACTACCCATCATTTTTCATAGGAAACTCACTCTCATACATATTCAAGGCTCTCCAAGGATAAGTGTGCACTCTTTCAGCTGTATCTCATTTTAGTTATCAGATCTTCTGATCCCTCCAGTCAAAATCTGTTGCTTATCTGCAACATTTGATAATCAGAAATCTGTGCTATTTCTTAAAATGGGCATAGCACTTTCAGCTATTATGTCTGTAAGACTATATTGCGCAATCTCTGATGAAATTCCTCCTCCCTCTTATCTCTGTGTTAGTAGACAGCCTGCTTCCTTGCCTGCTTCACTTTCTCTTAGTTCATGCTAAGAACCAATGGCTTGGTGCCAGTCAGACACTTTTGCCAAGGTGAATATCGGATGCCCAGAGAAAGACTGTGAAATATCCATCTGCAAAAGGGAGTGTTCCACTCTGCTGAGTCAGGTGTGTCCCAGAGGAATCATGAGTTTTAGGTGGATAAAAGAAATGTTAATGCATGTAGGACATGCAAGGCTACAAAGACTTTAATTTATTCAGACCTCCCAGAATGTAATCAAATTCAGAAAGTTGAACTGAGTATACAAACTGAGAACAACAGTGTCCTTGTCCTGGTTAGAACTGAACAGACACCACAACCACACCTTTCCCCGAGATGACCCCTGTCACCTGAGCAGGGGATTCAGCCTAAAAGTTTCCCCATCCTAAACAATCCCTATAAAAGGTGCCATCAGTCTGTTGTTTGATCATTCCCAGGAAAGAAACATCCTGAGAGGTAGCAAGGCCTGCTACCACTGTCGGGATTTGGCAACACAAGTTGCTACTTCACTGCTCCAGAAGATCCAACCCAGCTGGGTGCTTGCATTTTGCACCCAAACCTTCTCCTTATGATGGAACTCCGGGCTGATGAGCCCTGAGCAAATCACAGTCCAAATAGAACTTAAGTCACTAGCTTGAAGCATGTGTTGTGTGGGACACCTGTTGCACTGCCTTGACTATTCTCAGAAACCAGAAACCTTGGCAAAATTCTCTGTGTCAAACTTACATGAGATTACTGTAGTTACCTGAATCTAAGATAAGTCCCCCAGCACCCAGTTCTTTCTATTAAAGATGGGTTGGGGTGGGGGTTGTCTTAGATTAAGATTCCTCTTTCTTTTGGGTAAATACAACACTTCCTCTTTCATTTTACCCAAAAGGAAGAGGAATCTGAATCTAGGGTATATCCTTTATTTAATCTCTATCTGTTAAGAAATTGTCTTACGCTCAGAGTCACCTTTTATTCGGGAGAGTTAATATGGCAGTCTTGTGTTTTGATTGTCGAAGAGCTCCAAAATTCCTTGAATGGGGAGCCCAGGAGATGAGTGGAATTCCCCCCAAAGAAGCTCTTAAGGCTGACTCCTTCCCAAAGTAGGTTTTCCACGAGCTAACCCATGTGCTTGACTGCCTTGGAACTTTAGTGTTCCCCTAGGTTGCTGAGGCCTTGTGTCGTGGGTGGAGTTCCTTCAACCTACTGTTTATCCTTGCCTTCTGTCAGGAACACCTCCTGAAGGATCCCCAACTTCTTGGCATTGCACAGGAGACAGCAGATTAAGGAAAGGTAACAATATTTTATCTGCAGTTCCAATCCTCTCCTCTTTACACACACATTCTTTCTCCTTTCACCATTCCCCTTTTGACCACATAACCATTGCTCCGCTTCTCCCCCTTTTGTTTATTGCCCACTTAGCCATTACTCCTTCACTCCCTTTCCTTCCTGCATAGACTCCAGGAACTGCTTGTTTTCTTAGTGCTTCCTCTAGGGGTACCCTAATGTTGACAAGTTGCCTGTGTCCAGGCAGTGATCCTTAGTCACACACACTTGTAA
Organism: Hemicordylus capensis; assembly: GCF_027244095.1. Taxonomy (NCBI): domain Eukaryota; kingdom Metazoa; phylum Chordata; class Lepidosauria; order Squamata; family Cordylidae; genus Hemicordylus; species Hemicordylus capensis. The sequence continues at coordinate 374,786,282 of NC_069658.1, read as the reverse complement.
ATTCTTTTGAGAGCTAACTTCCCCAACTCAAGCCAAAGCATAGATACAGACATGGTAGCATAACTCTCAGCAAGTGTGACAACACCCTTCACAGGCTGCAGTGGGAGATAAACAGTGAATAAGCATGTAGAAACCGACTTGAGGTTTACTCCATGTGTGAGCTGAAGAAGGCTGTGAGAGTTGTTTTTCATCTCACACTCCTAGGCTCAACCCTTGGCATTTCCATCACCCAACATCCTGCAGAGGCTACCAGAGTAGATTCTAGTTGGCCAAGATTGATCTGGCTGAGCTAATTTACACAAGTGCCTGTAAAATAGCCCCCATGTGCAATGAAGCCTCCACTTTCCTGTATCAGCTATCAATTCAGATAAGATGCTAGAAACATAGAGGGTTTATCCAGATGATACATCCAACCAGTCCACCTATTCGCATCCTTGCACACTATTACACAGTCTGAGATGGCAATTTAAATTGTATTTCATTTGCATGTGAAGGGTGGTTCAGAGGAACAGTCTCCTCACTACATAATTATGCAGATGGCATGCCAAGTGAGAGAAAGACATGCATGATCCCATTTTGAATCAGGTGGTTGACAAGACCATTCAGATGTATCATCCATGTTGGCCCATAGTCTCATTCCAGGCCTCGAAATAGTGCCATACTTCCTCTGGCAACGACTTCCTTATTTGTCTCTACTACTCAAAGAAACCAGGTTTTGGCAACACTGGTGTTGTAGAGAGAGTAGGAATGGGACACACTAAAGACGCTTTCAGCTATCAGAAGCTTTCAGCTATCAGAACTGACAACTAGGAAGGGCACTCAGAGGCTTCTGTAGACATAAGGACATCAAAAGAGTTGTTTTGATCATGCCTCTTTCCATTACCCCAAGTAAATATGTCTTATGAAGGGCAAATGGCCATTCAGTTCTGGCCTTAAACAAACACCTGTCTTGTCCTCTACCATCCTCTAGTCTTGAAGGGAGTCATACACATCCTCCATGCAATGCATCCTCACTGTTCCTGGAAATGCTTGCCCATTGAAAACATAATAAGCCTGTTCTCACACTCACACACTTCTGGGTAGAAGGGGGTTAACCCAGGAATCTGTGGTTGCCTGGGACACCAGGAGTCCTTCCAGTCCAGCAGTTCCAAACCTGGGTAGACCATATTTGCTACTTAAATTAAAAGTGAAGTAGGACAATACAAGATATTTATTTTGTTTTGGTCATCTATGCTGCTGCTGCTTTGTAAAATGTTCCTGGGATCCAGCAGCCATGTTTATCATAGAGTTGTGTGGCAACAGGAGCCATGGAGAGGAAAACTGTTGCTGTACTGAAGGCTGCCTCTCCACTGCTCACACAGTGCTCTGTGGGATTGTTGGAGATGAACTTCCAGTGCATTGACCTTTTGCACCAACTGTCCTAATGACCACTAGGGGGTCATGAGTCAGGGTCTCCCTATCTGTCCCTACTCTATGACCCGTGAACTGACTCTGCAGCACTTCCTGTGCTGAGTCACAATCCTTCCTTTCCTCCTAGAGAGCAGATGGAAACATCTCTCTCTCTCTCTCCTTACCTATCCATTATGTAGTCCTTTAGATTAGATATAGGTCTTTCCTATCTAAGTGTATTTAACCAATAAATATTTAGTGTTTAGTCATACAAGGATCTCCATGTGTTTTCTCTAAACAGCTGCAATATCCAAACCATCCTCTGCTACCTACTCTGTAACTGGAGTGTGTGCTCATTCCTTAGTGCTCTGCTGTTTTACCTATTGTGGGTAAAAATCAACAACCTCTAACAGGGATAGCTGGAGGCCAAAGCTCCCAATGTCAGCTATGGAGAACTCTGCTGCAGCATTCATGTGGGTGCACAAGCTGCAGAGCCAAAAGGAGGCTCTGATCATATGGGAGCAGCAAGGTAGGATCTTGCCTGCAACCACCCCCCATTTGGTTATGTGAGCAAGCCTACTGTGTACTCAAAGCCTTTCACAGGTATCACTGCACTTACATGGAGGCAATTCATGTGGCTGTAGCAATGCATTTTTTAAAGTAGCACAGTCATAAAAATTACCACCAGGAAGTAGCAGCAACGCATTCAAATCCATTCCACACCTGGATGTGCGCCAAAAGCCCCTAGTACATTTAAGACCACAGTCCCCAATTACCTGGTCCTAAATATATGTGCCTGTTGACATAGCCTTCTGCAGCCATGGATTCTACAATGTTGAGTTATGAATTCTTATGGAAAACTTAACTGAAATCAGAGGAAGTTCTCAAACATATATTGTAATAGAATCTCTCTCTCTCTCTCTCTCTCTCTCTCTCTCTCTCTCTCTCTCTCTCTCTCTCTCTCTCTCATTAGCTAATACTCTGGATGTTCTAGACAGCTTTAGTGTTTTCTTCTGGGAACAAACATTAACTGAGTGGTTGAATATCTGCTCTTTTATCCAGCAATTAAAGCCACCTACCTTTTCAGTGCTGATTATACTGTACTCATTTCCTCCTCACATCATTAGACTGTCTTAAGAACTTTCCCTCCAGTTTTGTGGAAGAAAAACTAATTTGAAGTTTCCAAGGAAGCTAGTTATGCCCAGCACATACTTACTGCTTCTTAATGTGATTTTTTAAAAGTCTGAAATTTAAGTATTTGGAGTTATACATTAGACTTGATTAGGCAAAATCAGATGAGAGTTGACAGGTTGCCACCTGAACTTTCACTCTCTGCTTTTTGGAATTTCAGAAGAAATAGGAGATGATGTAGTTGTGGATTCACTTGCTAGGTCCTTCCATTGAGCCCTTCCATCCCTCCCCCAGCCTCCTCCACAGGCTACAGTAAGCAGAATTCCAGTGGCACAGCAGAGCAGTCAAGAGAGCAAGTGTGTGTGTGGGGGGGGGGGACTATGGGGAAGAACCAGGTAGAAGAATTTGTGACTATTTCGTCTTCCACTTCTAATGGGACAGAGTGAATGTCCAAGAAGCAACCTGGCTACTGTAAGCCATAACTACACAAGCAGACATCAGGATGATTTATTTGAAATTACCACAATTTCAATTTGAAGTCATGGATTTAAGGTTTTTATTTCCTTTAGACCCATGAGTATCTTCTCATTGTGTTACCAAGAGGAAATTACCTATCAGATTCACATGGAATAATATTAATGATAAAACCTATTGTTAATTTATAATCTCACTGTAAGGCCATTGCATTATATTATGCACCACTGAAATCATTTGTGAAATCTTGCCTTTGTTTTAATACAAATCAATATAGATGAAATTAAACGAAGCATTATACTATATCGCTGTTGTGATTTTTCCAAGCACGCAGAATAAACTCCGTTACAGTTTTTGTAATCTTTATTGACACTTCCACAAGTTCTCACAGTTTCTTAACTGTGACTTCTGATATGAGATCAGAAACTTTTTTCCAAGTCTTTCAGTTGTGGTACATTCATCATTTTCTTGTAAGGTTTGTGTGCTAACCTATTCTTCAGGGTTCCAACATGGTCTAAAAAGCAAGGCTATATCCAGATAATGTTACTTTCTATTCAAATCTGATGCAAAGTAAGCCTATCCCTCAGCTCAGATTCATGCATCACACACCCTAGAAAAATGGGAGAAAATCTTAGATTTTAAGTTTAAAAGACTGAAATTAAATAGAAAAGGCAAAGACTGCAGAAAAAGGGAGGTCATGACTAAAGCATCTCTTTTCTCCTTGATGCACAATAACAAACTAGAAGGTTATTCTCACTACCATTACACCCAGCGGGGAGGGAGTGGGGGGGAGAAGATCAACCTTCCCCCCAAAAGATCTGGATCCTTGTGGGCGGTGTGCAGTTTGCGCACCCACAAAATCCATGCTGCTCTGGGCAGTGCGGATTTTCTGGAGGCTGGGTAAATGCAGCCCAGCCCACTACTATGAATATTTATATATTGCTCTTCAACTTAAGTTCACAAAGCGGTTTACAAATAAAAATACATGAATAAAATGGTCTCCTCCCCAAAAGGCTCATAATTGAAAAGAAGCACAAGGCAGATGCCATCAACAGCCACTGGAGGGATGCTCTGCTGGGGCTAGATAGGGGCTAAATATAAGAGAATCATCACTTTAAAAGGTGCTTCTTTGCTCAGTTAGCAGGGGGCCTACAGAGATTCCTAAATGCTCCACACGAGGGGTGTAGTGCATTGAAGGATTTCCCCTCAAGCCAGGTGCTCTAGGTACCCAGCTTTGTGTTTGCTTGGGCTGTGTGCAGCTTGAGCAGACACACAACCAGGAATCTGGGTAAAAAGACACACTCTGGTAAATACCCAGCAAAAATTCCTGGGATACCCAGTGAGGCAGCTTCAGGATTGGCCAGGATCCCAACACTAGGGATGTGCACCAAACCACGATGGGGCAGTTCAAAGGTGGTGCGGGTCTCCCTTTAAAAGTGGAGGGAGGGTGCACTTACCCCTCCTGCTGCTTTCCCCCCACCAGCAGTGGTTTCTTTAACAGTTCATCAAGGCCGCATACTTCCCTGCCGCCCCATTGCCCTCATCTTCCGGATACGACCGGAAGTTGCTGATGCACCTGTGCATGCCGGCACAGTGACCTGCACACATCCAAGCCACTACACCTTGCCAGGCTGTAGATAGCTCCCTCTTGCTATGCTACTGCAAGAGGAGTTCCACCGGGCAGGAACATCCTGAGGGATCAGGTATTCAGGCAGGCCCAGCTCAATCTGCCTCGCCTTGAGCAGGCACCTTGCCTTTTCACTCCAGTAGAAGTGGCCAGCAATCTTGCGGCACTGGTCCACAAGAGCGGCCACAGAAGGAGCAGGTTCTGGGGTGGGAACTAAACCTAACCTCTGGTGGCGCTTGGACTTTGCCTCCATAAGCCCAAGCGCATCCTGCACCACCAGGTTCAAAGTGTGTGCAGCGCAAGCGATGTGCACAAATTGAACCTGCCTGGCCGCCTTACTAGTGTTGGCAGCGTTTTCAGTGACTATGAAGCTTCAGCAGATGTTTGGCTCCCCGGCTAGCCAAGTCCCCACCTTTCGGTCCGTGACTGCCGACAACTCCTCCGACCTGTGGTCTGTGTCCATCGCCTCCACATGTGACACTGCCCAAGAAGGCTTGCGTGCATGGGAGGAGATGGATACAGCTCCAGCAGAACTGGATGTCCCCTCACCCTCATGCCCCCACTAGTGGGATGTCAGGGTCATGAAGGCAATGTGCAGCCCGCTGTGGCTCATCCAGAGATCTTCAGGGAAGTACACACTGGTGCTGGGCCCGGCTGCACACAACTGGGCCAACACAGGCTCCCTGCATGCACAGTACAGGGAGGACACCACCTTCTGGTGCATGAGGGGATTTTGTACTCTTGGGCAAGCAGCTGGAGCAGACAGCGGAAGCTGACATTCTCCATGATATTAAAAGGCTGATCATCCAAAGCCATCATCTTCCCAATGGCCCGGGCAATAAGATATGGTTTTGGGCAATTAGACCACTTCTCCAGAGGCTGCAATCACTGCTCAGTCACTGACTTTTTTCCTGCCTAGGAGCAGGAGCCACTGACTGATTGCTGCTAGTGCTAGATGAGGCACTTGGCTTAGCGCCACTGCCAGCAGAGGTCTGGACCCCCGGATGCCGCCGCCACAGGTGCAACAGCAGACCCGACATGCTGAAGTGCTTAGGGTCCTTGCGCCTGCTAACAGGTGCCTTGCAGTGGGTGTGGGCAGCATGGCTGGGGTGACCAGGGCAAAGCTCAAAGTGATCCCACACCACACTGCTGGACTCTCCTGTAGCATGGGGCCACTTGGGTGTTGGCACTTCTTCTGGTTCCTTCTGGGGCACACCACCACCACTGCCCTCAGAGCTGACTGGGAAGTCCCAGGGACAGGAAACACAGGGGCTTCCTCCTGGGCCTCCTCAGATGCAACCTTCCCCCACCCCCCCACGAACTGGTGGGGAGGGTGGCAAGGTGGATCTGACTGGGCTGGCAGCCAGCTCCACATGCACCACCTCCACATCTGCCATGGGAAGAACTTCTTTCCTGGCAGAGGAGGCCCTCCCCACTAACTGGTGTCTGGCCACAGGCCCTGGTGTAGGGCCAGGCAGATGAGAGAAGTCCAGCCTGGGCACCAAAGCAGGAGCAGGGGTGACTCGGGGAACAGGCCCCTGTTGCCGCCACCCCACCATGTCCAGCAAGAAAAACCCTCCCCCTACCTGGCACTCTACCACTCCTCCCAGCCATTTCTTTTAGGGCTTCTTTTTAAAACCCTGACTTTTAAAAATATATATATATATAATCTTTTTGAAAGAATTGGGGGGCAAGGGGCAGAAGCAGGGTGAGTGTCTTAGGGCAGGGGACACTCAGTTGGGAGAACAGGGGCTGGGCTGACTTCAGCCAAGTGTGCCCCCTGCAGTTGGGGGTGGGGTGGGTGGTAAGGGAGGAGACTAGAGTCTGTGCCCACTCAGAGCCTGTAGGCTGTTGGGCTGGGCAATAGAGAGGGAACAGAAACAATACTGCTGTTGCTGGACTACTGGGTTGATGGCTGAAGGCTTTGCTTGGGGGTGGGGGGTTAATTGGCAGAGTGAGGAGGCTGGAGTGTGTGTCCACTCAGAGCCTGTAGGCTGCTGGACAGAGAATATTAAGACATTTATATATTATGGGCACAGAGGGCTGGAGGACAAGCTTCTGTTTTTTTAAAAAAATGGGGGGAAACCCCAAACCCTTTGGGATGGGAAGGAAAGACATCCCAATTTGGTTTTTAAAATCATGAGGCTATGCTACCCTTCTAACCACTTACTAGTACTAGCTAACAGGGATCTCTCCCTCAGACAGAACCCCTAGTTAAACTTCTTCTAAATGAAAACACACAACTTTTTAAATTCAGTTGCAACCCAAAACTTCCCTCCAAACAGGAAAACAAACCCCAAGAATACACAATTCCAGAGACGTATGTGTGTATGGTGTGGTGTGTGTGTTAAAATAAATGGGTACTCGCTCAGTCTAAGGCTTTACCCACGTTGAGTTCAGTTTTCCACTTCTGTGGTCTGGTCGTTGAGTCTACTCTTTCTCCTCCTCCAATCTTCTTCAGTCTTCAGATGGGGGGCTGGGGGGGGGGGGCTGGGGCAAAAGCCTGGAAAATCTGGGGGGCAAAGGGTAGCTGGCTGACCAGGTGGCCAGTGGCCGCAGGCACTCTGGGGCTGGTGGCTGGCACAGGCATGCAGTGATTCTCGCAGCAGCAGGAAGGGGGTGAAAAATGATAGAATTCTCTTTTCTTTTCTATTCCTGAATCAGCAGCAGGAACAAAAAAGCAATGCAGCAGAGAATCCACTCCAGGCTGGCAGATTTAGCAGGGGCAGGCACAGGCACTAGCAGGTTGGGTCGCAAGGCAGGCTGGCGAGGCAGAACAATAGGCAGCAAAGCAAAGCAAAGCAAAGCAAAGCAAAGCAAAGCAAAGCAAATCTCTCTCTCTCTCTCTCTCTCTCTCTCTCTCTCTCTCTCTCTCTCTCTCTCTCTCTCTCTCTTCTTCCACAAGACAGAAAGGCAGAATGGTGGCTGCTGCCTCTTTAAATCTTTGAAAAATTTTCCTTGAACTCCCCCAACCCTTGCCCCTTCTTTGACCTTCCCCTGGCTAATGCAGGGTCATTTAGCATTTGCAACAGCCAATCTGGAATAAGGAGACAATTGTCAGCAGATCAGCCCATGCTTTTGTTCACCAATCTGAAGCCTGGAATGGCAGGAAATTCAAATCGATGTCAAACACAAAGTGAAGACTACTCAGAGATTGCCACAAAATGGAGGTCCGAAACAACAAACATTCAGCTCCGAAATTTGGGCGATTTGCTCTAGAGTCGAATCTTTTGGGACTCGCAGAGGGGCGATTTGTTTTGTGCACACATCACCTGAAACAGGCAGATTCAGGTACAGTTCTGTACCCAAAACGTTTCAAACATCCCTAGCTAGGAGTGCATCCCATAGCCCAGGAGCAGCTACAGAGAAGGCCCGCCTCTGAGTCACCACTAGACGAACCGCTGGTAACTGGAGATGGACCTCCTCAGATGACGTTAATGTGCAGTAGGGATCATGCAGAATTGGAACTGTGGGCTCACAATTCCAACTGCAGTTAGAACCGAAGGCTCTACTCCTACCTTTATGCGCCTCCTACGGCAAACCTTCTTCAATTTGGGCCCTAAGCTAAATTGCCTTCAGTAAGCTTGTGGTTAAGACTCTCAGTTAAGCTTTTATTGCCTTGCCCAATCAACCTTTGCCTTCCGGTACCCTCATTTACCCCAAATAAATCTGTTGCATTGCATGTCAGCCTCCTCATCTTTTCCAATAACCAAACTATGCACAAATTTTTTACAGATGCCGAACTGCTCCCTCAAGCCAAGCTCATTCCCCATTCTAAGCCAAAAGCATAGCTGGAGTGTCTTGCCAGCACTCTGGGGCAGTTCTGGTAACGAGCACGTAAGAATTTGCTCACCTCTTTCTTCTCCCACGCCACTCCTCTCCCTATGGTGCCAAACCTGTGCACATCGGTTCATGCACATCCTTAAGCTGAGTGTGACATATAGACCTTCAATACTTAAACTTTGGCATTTTAGTCCTTTTTGAAAAGGGGTAGCTAATAAGTGTGCCATAAAAGATTATGGGGTTTTTTAAAAAATAAACTGTATATTGCAAGCCAAATGAAAAATTCTGCTTCTGCTCATGTGTTACAACAGCAAATTAAGGCAGGTTTTCTAATGAATGTTTAATAGCTCGGGGATTTAAGGTAACTGGGTTTTACTCTGTGTGTACGTGTGAGAATATGCCTGTTACATACAAATGGGAATGAAAAAGGTCTTGTGATGTGACAAGAGGACTTGTGATTCTCCTTATAATTCAAATATTATGTATGGCATTCTGCCTAGTCATGTCTTTTCCTTTTTGCTGGCCAAGTCCATGGCTGAACTGCTTTTGGCCATTCACTGTTGAGCAATGCAATTTGCTATGGAGACTTTATAGCCTCTTTTCTGGTTTGTGATTTCCATGTGGGTACAGACAAAGCCATCCCCTGGCTCTCATCATCAGGTCCCATCCTCCAGCTGTTTTGTTTGTGTGGATTTTGGCACTACAAAGTGAACAGTAGGGATATGCACAAAATGGATTCTGTGTTTTGTTTTGAGCTTGAAACAAAATGCAGACAGCTGAAACATTTCATTGAAATAGCGGTCAACCTGGTTGTTTCGACGGAACAAACCTCAACATGTTTTGAGTGTTTCAGCTGTAGGGAACAATTGAGAAATTTGAAACACACCATTGTTCTCCATGGGTAGGGTTGTGCATTTTTTTTCTGTTTTGTTTTTGGCCCGAATCCGAAACACCCCCATTTTGTTCTTTGTTCGAAACCAGCCAATCCGAAACACCCCAATCTTGTTCTTTGTCCGAAATTGCAAAATCCAAATCTGAAATGTTTTGAATTTTAAAAATGGCCCTGGGGCAAAACTAGTGGGTGGGTGTGGTAGTGCCCAATGGGTGGAAGCTACTACCCAAATTTCAGAGGAATTGAGCAAAGGGCTGATTTTTGGTGAATTTTTGAAGTTTAAGATTTTTCCCATAGGGAAGAATGGAGGTTTCAGCAAAAGTATAGCTTTATGCTGGGGTGAAAGGGGTGGCCCAGAGCAAAGTAGGGTGGTAGTACCCAGTGGGAGCAAGGAAGCTGCCAGAATTATTTCAAAGGAATTGGGCAGAGGGCTGATTTTTAAAGATTTAATGGAGTTTACACATCTTTAAAGTTCTTCCCCATAGGGAATGATGGAGGTTTCAGCAGCCCCATAACTGCACTTGGGGGGCACCAGGGTGGCCCAGAGCAAGTGGTGGTGTAGAGCCCATAGGGTGCCAACCACCCCCATGGGTTGCTAACCCATGGGGTACTGGGTTCTGTTGTTTCTGAGTGCAGATTCTCTCGTAGCATAGGAGAGTGGATTCATGGTTTGTCATTGAAAATCTCATATGCTACCAGAGAATCTACACTCAGAACACCTCAGAAACAACAGAATCCAGTACCCCATGGGTTAGCCACCCATGGGGCTGGTTGGCACCCTATGTGCACTACACCACCACTCACTCCAGGCCACCCCAGTGCCCCACAGGTGGAGTTATGGGTCTGCTGATACCTCCATTATTCCCGGGGGGGGGGGGCTTAAATACATGTTCAACAATTCCTAAGAAATCAGCCCTTTGCCCTATTCCTTTGGAATCTGGGTTGTGGCAGGCACCCCTTGGGACACTGCCACCCAATCCACTGTTTTGCCCCTCAGGCCCCCTTTATGCCCCGAATCCACCCCAAAGACATGTACACTTCAGAAATTATTTAAAAATCAGCCCTTTCCCCAATTCCTTTGGAATCTGGGTGGCAGCAGGCACCCATTGGGGCACTACTACCAGACCCACTCTTCTGCCCCCAAAGCCCCCTTTCTGCCCTGAATCCACCCCAAATAACATCAATATCACACATCATCAACAACAGCAGAGCTTTGCAAAGAACCAGGCAGATTTCCAAAAGTCATGCACATCCACATCCCCGCCCCCATAAATGCAATTGATCTACACACAACAGTGTGAAACAACAACAATGAAATGCACACTGCTCCACGCAGTGTGCACACTGCCCCACTGGCCAATGAGGGTAAATTTTACCCTTAAATTTGCTTAAAAGGAATAAGGAGGCAATTGCCAGCAGATCAGCCCATGCTTTCGCTGGCTGAAAATTCAAACAGATGTCAAAACTGAAAATGGAGACTGAAGGAGAAAGACTTTTCACGATTGCAAAATGGAGTTCCAAAACAGCTGAAACAACAAAACGTTTTGTATCCGAAACAGGGATGTTTTGTTTCGGCTACAACATTTTCTGTTTTGAGCATTGGGTGTTTTGTTTCGGCTGGCCTGTTTGGGGCACAAAACATTTTGTATCCGAAACGAAACGCGCACCCCTATCCATTGGTAGCTCCTTCAGACAACAAATTGGGTTGGGTGGTAGGGAATGATGGGCTCTACCACCCAACCCACAAAAGAAATGGGAAAGCAGGCAATTTTAAACATTTTTTTAAGCTTTCCCCCAAACCCCTATTCCTACAGAATAGAGGCACAATTGCCCATGACAGCACTTGATTTGGATGATAACAAGCCAACCAACGAGCACGGAGAATGCAAACAAATTGGAAGCCAGAAAACCAACCAGCAAGGGAAAAACAAGCCTCCAAAATGGTGCTTGAAACATCAAAAATTTCAATCAAAACAGGATTGGTTTTTTCTGAGCTTTATTTAAAGGGCATTTTGTTCTGAGCTCAAAATAAATGGTGCTCGACATAGAAATGTTTTGCACATCCCTAGTGAACAGGATATTTGCAAAAATAAATCCACATATCCCTTCTTATGTTGGGGAGGATGCAGATTGGATTTGATTTTGCTCTTGGTGCTATATTATAAGAATTTAGAAGTAATAATCAGACAGAGAAATATGTGTGGTTGTAGCCAGTATTCCATCTAACAGGGATTCCCAGATGTTGTTGACTACAACTCCCATAATCCCCAAACAAACACCATGGCAGCTGGGGATTCTGGGAGTTGTGGTCAACAACATCAGAAAATCCCTGTTAGAGGGAACACAAGTTGTTGCACATTTTGAGCATTTTCTGACTATATTTATAGAGGAATAGATGAACTAGAATAGTGCAGGGAACTTTTGCTGGCTCCTATTCCTCAAACACTTCCAGAAACAAAAGAACTCAGTATAGTTTCTGTTCAATTCAAAAAAATTGTCATAAATCAAAAGATCAATGGTTGATAAGTATCCTAGGTTTACCATCTCTTTCAGAAACTGAGGTGGGAGCCAACATTTGCCTAGCTAACTCAATTAAATGCCAACTTCACTTCACCCATTGCCATAAATTGGTGTGGAGATGACGTGACCAAAAAAGGTTTCATCTGCTAAATTTCTGTAGCTGTTAGTAGCACAGCAGACCAGAAGGAAATAAGGTGGTGGCACTGTTATGGCAACAGTTGGAATTTATCAGGGTTGCTGACTTTTTTCTTTCTTTTGGCAGGACTCATGTGCTCTTAATAGCTACAGAAATTTAGAAGGTGAAACCTTTTAGAATCACTTCATCTCCAAGGCTAGCAACATGTTACTTTCCAGATTTTTATATCCGGCAGCTTATGTCAGCACAGGATCCCTGGGGGAGAGGGGGAATTGGTAACCATGCTATAACCATGCCGCCCCCCCCCCCCACCACCACCAGGATATCTGAGTGGTTTAACATTGACCCAGTAGCAACACAGTAAATAGTACAGCAGGATGAACTAGGTAGTGTTCTGGTCCATTTGACCTCTTTAATTCTATAGAGAGTAAGCTGTTTTCCTGTGAAAAGTTCAGCAGCTCTAAGAGAACATTGCTGAATGTATTCAAAGTGGCCCTAATTGGTGAATCCAAATAGAAGAATGAAATTAGATCGTCTGGATATTTAAGAGAACGTCTTCTTCGCCACGAGCCCCACCACCTGTTAAGATCATCTGGAGAGGATCGTCTGTGGTTGCCACCAACCCGTTTGGCAGATGCTTGAGAACCGGCCTTCTCCGTTGCTGCCCCTGGACTTTGGAATGAGCTCCCTGTTGAAATAAGAGCCTCTCTTATCTCTGGCAACTTTTAAAAGGCACTGAAGACACGTTTATTCACCCAGGCTTTTAATTAGATTTATAGTTCTAAAATTTTTCATAAAGCAAAGGTTGTGCCGTTGAATTGGTTTCAACTTCTTGCGACCACTGAGCCATGTGCTTTTCTTGGTAAAATACAGGAGGAGTTTACCATTGCCATCTCCCGCACATGATGCCTTTCAGTACCTGCTGGGTTTTTAAGTTTTCAATGTTTTAAATGATTTTAGTTGTTAATTAATTTGATGTTTTCAATTGTTTTAATTGTAAACTGCCCCAGAGACACAAGTTTCTCACAAGAAAAGACGCTTTCTTCACAAGAAAAGCAAGATATTTTGGAATGTGAAAAATAGTCTATCTATTGCTGAAAATACATAGCATAATGTTATGGAAATAATAAAAATACCTATCAGTGTGAAGGCAAATATCCTTGGTCAGAAGGTTTTTGATGTGGTTGTTGATTTGTTTTTTCAGCATTTTCCTCTCATAAATGCCATTCAGTGGCTTTTCATGCATTTGATCCCATATTTCACACATACACATCAAAAGGCTTTATGTCTGCAAAGCTGTTCAAATATTAAAATCTTAATCCATCTGAAATTAATTGGGATTAAGGACACAATTTAATATAAATTTGGTTGGGAGTAAGGCCCATTGAACACAGTGGATTTAGGGGTGTGGAGAAACCATCTGAGAAAATGTTCAAAACTTTCTCCTTGGGAGATCTGAAATTTTCCCCACATTTTTCTTGGAGAGATTTTGGATTTTTTCTTTTGGATGGGTTTCAGTTGGACACATATTCACAATTAACTTTAGCTGGATTAGGCAAAGTGTGCCATCAAATCGATTTCAACTCCAGGTGCCCACAGAGCCCTGTAGTTTGCTTTTTGTAGAATACAGGAGGGGTTTACCATTGCCTCCTCCCACACAGTCTGAGATGATGCCTTTCAGTACCTACTGGGTTTTAAAAGTTTTTAAGGTTTTAAATTATTTCAATTGTTAATTGATTTGATGTTTTAAATGATTGTAAACTGCCCCAGAGACAGAAGTTTTGGGCAGTATATAAATATTTTAAATAAATGAATGAATAAATAAAATAAACTACTTGCTCATTCAATAAGTATCCATTTTAAATTTCATAACTGGTGAGAACTTAAGCAGAGTCAAAAATCACACTAGTCAGGACTTGACAAATCCCAGGCATCAGTGAGCATGTACCTAGAAATTTACCTGTGGTACTTAGGCAATGATATTCAGAGGTGAAGTTATTTAATAAAAGCTTTATTTGTCCCAGGCAACCCTATTTCTTTTCTAAGTATGTTACTTGTAAAAGAGATAAAGAGAAGCCCATTGAACCTCCCCAGGGCGTAGCTAGAGGAGAGCAGGCCCGTGCTTACCCTTCTCTCTCCGGTGGCCCCTTGGAGTGAGTCAGATAATGACGAAAAAAGGAAGGGGTGGACCTGGGAGGCTTTCAAGAGCTGGGGCCCCCGGGTTCTTTGAACCTATTCACTCAATTATAACTACACCCCTGAACCTCACCCTCCACAATGTCTTCAGGTCAGTTTGTCAAATATCCATTCTCTGGCTCCTAACGTTTGGCCTATCTCCTAGTTCCAAATAAAATCTGTCAATGTCTGCACTAAATCACTGAAGATTTCCTCTGCATATGGAAAGAGATGCAAACCAAAACACTTGCCCATTTCTCATTAATATACATTTCTCTATAATATACCATCTTGTCTTATAAAGGGGGCATGGCGTTTCTTCATCTCTGCATTTCCCCCCAAATGGCTGCTGATTTTGCCATGACTGTGAATTGCAGAGTACATTTAAAAGAGGATACCATTCTTGCAAAACAAGAAGTAGAAAATGCAACGAGAGTAATTCTCTTGAGAAAATTGGGGCAATTTTTATTTATTTATTAGATACAGAAGGAAGCAGAAACTGGCAAGAATGCATAAAATATGCCATGTTGGCAACAGAAATAATAATTGAAGAGATTAATGTTACTATGTCCATGTGTTATAAAACAATAAGGAATTATTATTACTAGGATCTGATCTTCATGGAGTCCCAACAGTACCAGCTATCAGAGGATTCCTTTAGTAATTGTGGAACTCCTGCCAAGATCCAACATGTCTATCAGACTTCCTCTCACTACCCTCTCCTCCTCCTCCTCCTCCTCCTCCTCCTCCTCCTCCTCCTCCTCCTCATTGTCCTCCTCCTCTGACTGTGAGGGCAAAGGACAGGTTGCAATGCTTGCTCTTTGCTCTACAGGCATCACTCAAACCACTGCCTTGCCATCTGTGGCTTCAATACAAAAGGGTCTTGTTTTTCTTTAACTTTCCTTCTAGGTCCCTGAATGGTGCAGGTACTTAGGGATATTCAGAGGTGCAGCCTCAGGGGAAAAAATATCAATCCGTTTTTTTAAAGGTTCTGATCCTTTATTCAAATAAAGCCCTAATTAGGAATGGCTAAACTTAAAAACATTAATGATAGACAAATAAATGCTACTTCCAGGGATGTGTGTATGTCATGCTTTTTCAGGAGATCAGGAAATCCTTAGAGCTGAGAATTCTACTTTCCAAGAACCAAGGAAAGCTCTTGGGGAAGCAAACAGTTTGCCTCTCTACCCCAGACAGTTTGCCTCTCTACCTGCTCCACCCCCCCCCCCATTTCTGTTCAGCAGTCTAATATATGGGACACAGCTTGCCCATTCATAAATGCACTTTGCCCTCTCTGTGGCCACTTTCTTTTATTCTGGTGCCACCACTGCTGAGAACTAAAATTTCATATTTTTAAAAAGTGTATTATTATTTTAATAATCATGCTGATGCACCTTTTTAGAACTAGGCACAAGACAGTGCAGAATAAAAACATAATTAAAAACAATAAAACATAAAATTAAAGGTCCAATTCAGGTAATAACATTGGTTTGCATACTGTGCAGCATTTGGTAGGCATTCTGTACACTGCTGGCACTCCTGCACCTTCCCAATGCATGTTGAGCTAAAGCACAGGAAACTGCCATATACTGAGTCAGACCATTGGTCTATCTAGCTCAGTATTGTCTTTACAGACTGGCAGTGGCTTCTCCAAGGTTGCAGGCAGGAATCTCTCTCAGCCCTATCTTGGAGAAGCCAAGGAGGGAACTTGAAACCTTCTGCTCTTCCCAGAGTGGCTTCATCCCCTGAGGGGAATATCTTGCAGTGCTCACACATCAAGTCTCCCATTCAGATGCAACCAGGGCAGACCCTGCTTAGCTATGGGGACAAGTCATGCTTGCTACCACAAGACCAGCTCTCCTCTGCACACTTGTGCAGGTGCTGAAATTGTGCAAGGGAGTTGCATGATCACACTGCCATGATTTCCAGTGGCCAGACAATCACTCAACTCACTTGCACAATTTTAGTATTTGTGCAAGTGCGCTCTAGTGCAACTTGCATTGGGAAGATGCAGGAGCATCTACAGAATTCAATACTCCCACAGAATGCTGCACAGTATGTGAACCACTATAAGAGAAGCAGTCTTTCTAGTCCTTATTTTTGTAAAGATATGCTTGAGAGTACATGGTCTTAGATAGAAGCTAGAGGGGTGGCCAAATAAGAATTCTAGTTACTGGGGTCAGGGACATAGTGCATACTGTATAGGGATTCTTGCACATGTGGGTGGGTGGGGAGTCAGGGTACAACCTACTTTCTCTCAGATGATTGCTCTTGATCCCTTCGGCGTACAAGCTGCATACTCACACAACCTGTGCTGCCAGGAACAGCATGGATCAACAGAGACCAGGGCTCAGTTTCCTGACCTCCGCACATCCCACAAGGCATCACATGATGAATGTGGTGCCTCAGGGGGATTACCCCATCAGACAGGCACTCTAGGCACCTGTTTCTGTGCTCTGTGGAGCCCAAGGAGACAAGACAAGTGAGTCTGGCAGCCAGGTTGAGGGAGCACTTGCTGCCTTAACCTTGGTTAAGAGCCGGGCTTAGGAGCTGGGTTAGGCTGGGCTGAAACGCCAGGATCTGCATGAATCCTGGTGCTCCACATGAGCAGCCTAGCCTGGGCTTGGCAGCTTGTGAGAACAGCCTCTATATGTCCTTGCCTCTAACCAAACCAGTAATAAATTCTCAGAATAATAACTGCAGATTGAACTATGCAAAATAAACAGCACTGTGCCATGTTGTGCACTCTGAATAATTAATTAATCAATTGATGGTAGTCAATAGACCAGATTTTTAAATGCACCAAAAGGTCACCATTCTTTTTCATGATTCACCATACATATTCAGCAGTATACAAACTTCACATAATATATATGGACTGGAAATTTAACTTTTCTTGATGCAGAATTTGGATTACCTGAGCACATTTTAAGGTGCTTAGTGCTCAGGGATGGAGAGAACTCTTCATGTCCATTATCTCTGATTTTCATTTTTTACAATTTTTTTTGCCCTTAAAAAAAAAAAAGTTCTGTTCTGCTGTCTTCTGTTGAACCCGGTCGCAGATATTTTTCTGCACTGAAAGATATTTGCATTTGGATACACACTTAGACACATACTTTAGACACACACTTTCACAAGCATTTCAATGCATTTTCTATCCAAATAATCGACACAATAATATTGAAAGTTGTGTACTGCATATTTTAAAATGTCATTTTCCACAGATGCATGAAATGCATAGAATCCATACTAATCAGTGTTGATAATTCCTACTGCTGACTACACACAGCCCTGTCTTCTGGAACAATTAAGAATGATGTCAATCACCATGCCCTTTTCAAACTACCCACGACTAAAGAAATCAACTTCCAACCCTGTGAACGTTCAAAATGGATCTTGCAACAAGAACTCCAAGGATATTTGGAATTACTCCAATCAACATACAATATATATTGCATTGAATGAACATGGCTACAAACATATTTACTGTATTTGGTGCCAATTTTTTCACGCCTGTTCTGGCCCTTAAACTTCATTTACTATTCTCTTTCACTTAGGAGCGCTTACTTGGTTTATATTGTACCTTGATATTTCCCAGACTGGTCTTTCCCTTCTCTTTCTCACACACTATGACAAATATCCCCTGTGCATCAGACCAACTAACACAAGCCTGTTTTATAGCTGCTTCCCTCATCCACACAAGGGAATCTTATGTAGAGGAACTAAAAGTTTATTCAGCAACAACCCATTTCTCCTTCTCCTGTCCCTCCCCTTTCCTTTCTGTCTCCTCCCACACACTCTCTACAGGATCACCCCTGGGACAAATGTCCAAACAAACAAACAAACTGCAAAAGATTACTGGATAGAATACAACAAAGCCCTTCATCTGAAGCCAGCTTGTCAAATTCTTCCAAAGCAAGCAGACATGGAAGCAGCAGCAGCAATCAAAAAGGAAGGAAAAGGTTTTCCCCTGGAACACTATCAGGGCTTCAGCCAGCGGAGTTCATTTTCATCCTGACAAAAACCTTGCGAGGATGCGCTCCATGGGCCGCCAGTCTTTTGTTAATCCAGATGGAGCTACAAATGCTTCTGAATAAAGCTATATAACCCGTTTTTAAAATGTACTCAGTAGGGCTTTGATTACTACGGCATGTTGATCGTTTATAAAATCTGGCCACCTCTGTTAAGGATCCTTCATGCTGAAGAATACAGAGTACCATTTCTACTCTCAGCTGTTTTGGCTAGACAAAGAAAGAATGTGAATCTCTTCCATATTCCTTTCACCATATGCAGCCTCTACCCTCCCCCCACCACAAGACATTGGGCTAATGCTTAAAGTGTTCAACCTCTCCAGTTCTTGTATGCCTCCTAAATTCCCTTATGTCTTCTCCACAGCAGCAGCACCTTCTCGTTTGCTTTTGCCTCCCAGTTTTTTCATTTGCTTATTGCTTTTATTTCAGATTTTCTAAACTGTTGGCAGTCCCACTGTTCTAAAGAAATTGTGCTAATCTTACAAAAAGGGCCTACAGCTGTTCCACCTGTGCAACTCCCATTACTGCTCAATTCACTACTTGGGTTGAACTTGGGCGGCAACACTATTAAGAGCAGAATGACAAGTGATGGCAGCAGGCTGATGGCTTCAGTGGATTAAAAAAAAAAAGTTGTAAAGAGGGGTAGGGGGATTTCATGCAGAAAGGTAATGAGCAGGAAAAGGATTAGGCCCTAGCCTAGTGATAGAGCATCTGCTCTGCATGCAAAGCAGGTCCCAAGTTCAGCTCCAGGTAAGGCTAGGAGAAAATCCTGTCTGAAGCCTTGGAAAGCCACTACCAGTCAGTATAGACAATAGGGATGTGCATGAATCGGTTTTTTCAATTTGATTTGTGCCTGAATTGAATCATCCCTGATTTGTTTTGTGTCCGAATCTGTCCCCACATATCATCCCAGATTCAATTTGGATTTGATTAGATTCAATTTGGAAAGGTACTCAGTTTATTTTTTTTAGGAATATTTAAGTGTTTAGATTCTTTGGTGTCTTAATTACACACCTTCATTTCTTCTGCTCATTTTGACCCCACTGCTTTGTGGGTGGGGTGTGGAGAATTAGTGGCATCCCATGTGCCACAGCCAACTACCCCCCAACCTGCAAGCCACTGGGTACTCAGTTTATATTTTAGGAATGTTTGAAGTGTAAGAATCCAAACACTTGAAAAAGAGTGACCATTTTGCTCCATAACTTCCTAACCTTCTACAAGGGCTAGAGCATAGCTAAAAAAAAAAAAAAAAGATCTGGGAATCTGGGGGAAATAACAAGAGGGATCCAAGTCTCAAAGTGATTAGAACCAAATCTGGTACGATTCAATTTGGACCCGAATCTAGCCAATGGACCACAGTGGTGATTTGTCCTGTCTCCAAATCACCCAAATCAGCTAGATTTATACCCAAATCAATTTGCACATCCCTAATAGACAATACTGAGCTAGGTGGAACAATGGTCTCACTTGGTATAAAGCAGCTTCCTATGTTCCTAAGGGCACTAAATCATTCCTTTGCAGCTATTGCAAGTTCTGTTGCAGCACTATTTCAAATTCTATTGGAGAACAGCTATTGCACATACTTCTGCAGTTTCTTCCCCCCCACAACATATTAACCTGAGTTGGACACATTTTCAGTCTTGAAGCTTGGTTTGGGAGAAAAACAGCTGGAGGAAAGGGCTATAGAAGGGGGAAGTACTTGGTAAAGGAAGAGTTTAACATGTCTCACCTGCCCACTGTTTTTCTCTTTGTAATTTCTTACTACCAACTCCTCCTCTCCACACATACAACACAGGGTCTTTAGAGGCAACTTGCACTTAAAAACAGAAGTTATCTGGAACATGTTTTGTTCCACTGTAAGGACAGAGGAGGCAGATGAAATATTTTTCAACTCCCGAGGAACAGCAGAGATTGCACTAAAATAATCATCTTAAAACATCCAGTCCTAATTGTAGTTACTAAAGGCAATTTAATTTTTAGCCTAAGTAAGGAAAGTAAGGAAAGTTACTTTCCTTAAGGAAAGTAAGCTTGGTAGGTCAACCAGCATTGTGTGTGTGTGTGCGCGTATGCGTGTGCACATGCATGAGCATGCGCGTGTGTCAGTCCGTGTGTCTGTGTGTCCCCCACCCACATCAACTTTGCACTGCCTGGTCCAATATGAACCAAATTTGGTACAGTTGCAGGGGCACATAGGGACACCTCAGTGGCTTAGTTTATGATGATGTCTTTCATCCAGATTCAAGATGGTGGACATGGAAACAGTTGAGGTGCAAGTGGGCTAACTTGTGAACCACCTAACCTATTTGAACCAATTACATAAGTACACCTCAATGCATAGTTTGTAATTATGTCATCCACCCCCATTCAAGATGGTGGATGCATGAATGTTTATTGTGCAAGTAAGCTAAGCTGTGAACCGCCTAACCGATTTGAACCAAATTTTGTGCAGTTGTAGTGAGTGACACAGGGACAGCTCAAGGGCATACATAGTTGGTGTTGATGTCATCCATCCTAATTCAATATGTGGATGCCTGAATGTTTGAGACACAAGTGGGCTAACTTGTGAGGATGGTAATTATCAATTAGGATTATACTGAAAGGAAAGTAGGCAGATTAGTTCTTACCAAAACAGTTTCAACAGTTTCAATCAACCAGAAATAACATTGTGATCTTAAAAATTCTAATTAATGTTACCTTGGGGTTACAAGAAGAAAACTAAAAATTTTATGGAATGTTTTTAATGATGCTTTTGACTTAGTAATGGCAACTAGTGGTGCTGCCTGTGATCTTTCAAGAGTTGAGTTTTTTCTAGTAAGAAAAGACACCTGCATAAGACAGTATACTCACACCACCTGTGCCTTCTCTCTAAGGTCATTAGGCACAGATTTCATTTCACTTGATCATACATAGTCCAACCTGCCTAACCTTTGCAATTTGTCACCCAAGCACTTCCACTGTACATATAATGAAGTCTCATATTATCCCAGCCATAGGCTAATGGTAAAAAATGTAATTCAGTCAGAACTGAAGAGATAATAAAAAAGAGACATCACAAATGAAGAAGAAAATTGACTTCTGTATAAGACATCTTGGCTTTATACTCTCTTTGGCCATTTATTTTGCTTTGTGGTGCCCGACATCTTGGCAGAAGAGGAAGGTTCTCTAATAGTTCGGCTGGATGAATGATGACTTGCCAGAGGATGGCAAGAAAAGCAAATTAGAAATGGTTACTGAAAATGTAAAATTTTCACCATGGTGTCAAAAGACTAAAAGGCTCTTTCTGTTGAAGATTGAGTGAATGGGACAGTCTCTAAAAGCATATTGCCCAACCAACCTCCGAGGAAGCAGAACAACCATGTTTTTAGCAGAACTGAACCAAAAGTTCTCCAAGAAGTAATTTGATCCAAATCCAAAGATTCAAAAGAAAGGAACTAAAGCGGAAAAAATTCAAGGGCATGTGAGAAATGTGATAAATTCTTTAACAATTCCAAAAGAGGAGGCTTACCACTGTTTGGTGGGGGCAACAGAGGATGTTATTTTCCCTATCCTTGGAATTGCCTCCCTTTGGAGATATTGCCAAACTCCCTTCTTGGTTGCCTTTCACCAGTGAGTTAAAACTTCTCTAGTCTAGCAGGAGTTTCCTGACTCACTGATTTATTATTGTTCAATTGTGACTCTTTTACTGGTATGTAATTTGATTGTTTTAGCTTCAGTTTCATGTTTGTATTTTTAATTATCTTTTTAATATGCTGAATTGTACTTTCATCTTTGGTACACTACTCTGAGCTTTTAGGGAAAGCAATATTATTTTTGTTTACACAGTCAGACAGGTGTTATTGACTGGTTTGTTTTATCCAGACATCGAGTCCTTCCCTGGGATGGCTGGATTTTATTATCAGTGTTGTTGCTGTTATTATTATAGATATTGTTGCAGAATATAGGCTGTTCCCAGTAAAGTTGCTTTTTGTAATTAGCTGATGATGATTTCTGTGTCCCCTATGATGTTGAGGTGCTCTTCAAGTTGTTTTGGAATTGCACCTAGGGCGCCAATTACTACTGGGATTATTTTGGTATTTTTCTGCCACAGCTTTTCAATTTCAATTTGTAGATCTTTGTATGTAGTGATTTTTTCTATTCTTCTTCTTCTGTTCTGTTATCCCCTGTTGCTATGTCGATTATTTTAACTTGTTTTTGTTTCTTCTCAGCTACAGTTATATCTGTTGTATTGTGTGGCAGATGTTTGTCTGTTTGTAGTCGGAAGTCCAATAATATTTTTGCATCTTCGTTTTTACAACTTTTTCAATTATATGGTCCCACCAATTTTTCGCTACAGGTAGCTTGTAGTTTCATCTGCTTCTTTACAAAGGCAGCACTTGCTGTTTGTTGTGGATTTTTCTACTTTTGCTCTTATTGCATTTGTTCTTAGTGCTTGTTCTTGTGCAGCTAGTATTAAACCCTCTGTTTCTTTCTTCAAGTTGCCATTCTTAAGCCATTGCCAGGTCTTGGTAATTGGCTTGCTCTTTCTTGTAGGCCTGCTTTGTTTCATTGGTGTTGAATAGTTTCTCGTTTTTGACCATTTTAAGTGCATCTTCTTCACTGTCCTTTATATATTCTTCAAGGCCTCTTTTATCCTCCTCTACTGTTTGAAGGACTTGCAGCATTCCTCTTCCACCTGAGCTGCGAGGGAGGTATAGTCTATCTACATCACTGTGGGGGTGCAGAGCATGACTGATGGTCATTATTTTCCTGGTCTTATCTCTAGATCTGCCTGGGTCCAGTCTATTATTCCTGCAGTGTATCTGATAATAGGTATAGCCTAGGTGTTTATGGCTTGTATGGTGTTTCCACCATTGAGTTTGGACTTTAGAATTTTTCTAACTCTCCTGATGTATTCATTTCCAATTTTTCTTTTAACTTCAGTGTGTGCAATGTTATCAGCCTGGAGAATGCCTACGTATTTGTAATGTTATTATTCTCTTCCAGGTTCTTGATGTTGCTTCCATTGGGCAGTTCTGTTCCTTCTGTTTTTGTAATTTTTCCTCTGTTCATTATTAATGAACACTTGTCAGTTCTTAATGAACACTTGAGCAGCACACTTGTCTAGCCCAAACTCCATTGCTATATCGCTACTAAATATACGGACAGTGTTTAGCAGTGATTCAATTTCTGACCGGAAATCCATACAACTTCAGATCTTCCATGTACAGCAGTTGGTTTATTTTACTTGATGTTTTAGATGTTTAGTATCTGAGGCCTGTTTTGTTTAGTATTTGTGAAAGTGGGATCATGGTGATTACAAACAACAGAGGGGATAGTGAATCCACTTGGAAAATACCTCTTCTAATGCTAACCTGTCCAAGTGTCCCACCATTGATTGTTAACTGTGTACTCCACATGCTCATTGCCTTTTTTTATAAATATCTGAATGTTTTTGCTGACACCAGTTGTTTCTGAACATTTTAGTATCCATGTATGAGGCTATGAGTCGAAGGACTTCTTGTAGTCAATCCATGCAACACTTAGATTTGTTTTTCTTCTCTTGCAATTTTCTAAAATCATTTTGTCAATCAGCAGCTGGTCTTTTGTGCCTCTGGTGTTCAGGCAATTTCCCTTCTGTTCAGCTGGAAGCTGATTATTAGTTAATAAGTGTTGCATTACTTCATCTGCTATTATTCCAGTTAATAATTTGAACATGGTTGGCAGGCAGGATAGTGGTCTATAATTACTTGGAACTGCACCTTTTGCTGGGTCTTTCATTATGAGATGAGTTTTCCCAGTTGTTAACCATTGTTCAATATCACCTCCTTGCAAAATGTGATTGAACTGTTTTGATAGTTGTTTATGAAGGCTTGTTAGGTGTTTAAGCCAAAAGCCATGCAGTTCATCGTCGCCTGGAACTCAGATCCTGTTTATCCTGGATCGATCCAGAGGGTAACAGTGAACCATCCTTTTGTGATCCAGGAAGGATGGTGATATTTTGAGTAGACTCTATGGAGATCAAAGGAAGCAACAACTATAAGAATTTAGCTCACGGAACAGAGAGCTAGCAAGCTTTGCCTAACCAGCAGATCTTTGCTCAAGAGTGATCCCAGAGTTTGCTGCTCATGCCACAAGGCTAAAGCAGGAACACTTTCCAGGGAGAAGGGACTGTCTGTGACCTCTCCTACACAGTGAGAAGTCAAGACTCCCCAGCCATGATGCTCTCACTCTCTGTCTCACTTTGAGCATCTGCACCCAGCCTGCTTGACTGCTTGAAGCTTGCATCGTTCCCAAGCTCCTGTTCTCCAGCATCAGCATTCCTTCTCCATCTTAAGCCTCATCGCTCTCAAGCCTCGGACCCTAGCAATATGCTGCTTCTAGAGCCTTGCATCCCTCTTTCCTCCCCCTTCTCCCCTCCCTCTTCCCTCTACTAACTCCTGATTCCCCAACTATCCCACTCCTGTACCTTCCTTACCTCCCCCCGCCACTTCCATCTACAACATCTGAATTGTATTAGGCTTTAGGAAGTTTTAATGCTGACCTCACCTGCATCCACACACATATGATAGTTAGAGACAGTGGATTGATGTTACTAGCCATGATTGAAATATTTGGATTGATTGATCTGTTTTCCACTCAGATGCTTTTGTTCTTCAATACTCAATAAAGCCCACTGAATCATTTAGGAGTGTTTTGGGTCTTCTTCCTACATTTGTGCCCAGCATATACATGGTCACCATATAAAGAACTGGTCACTTTGTGACACTGGTGAAACCAGCCTAATTTTATATGCTAGCTCCGGAGCATGTCTAGTATACAAATCAGGCTTGGATCACAACAGGATATGCAATTGGCATATTATCATTATGTTCAATGCATGAAGAACAGTATACATGTACGTGGTTTTTCTGCCTATTATGTTCCATGCAGTGCCGGACCTAGGCATTTTGGGAGCCTGGACCTGAAGGGCTTTGGAGGGCCCCCTTCCTGCTTAGGGAAAGCTGGAGGGAATTATTATTATTTATTTATTATTATTTTATTTTTATATTTATTTATTTGTTTGTTTTTTAAAAAGGAAAAGGAAACCGTGCATTTTGCATGGTGTGTGCACACCATTCTCCTGTCTCCAGGGGCCTCCAGCTGTCTCTCCAGCAGTCCCCCGCCGTGCCTCCAGCTGCCATGCTGATCTTTCTCAGTTTCACTGCCAGGTGCGTGGCTTCGGGGGGTAGGGGGTAAGAGCCGAGTGGACCTCCTTGGTGGTGGGGGCTGGTGGGCCTGTCCAGGCCTCACTGAGCACAGGCAAGATGCTCCTGTGCACCAGCACACAGTGTGAGTCTCGAGTGTTGCAAGCCTGTGACATCACAGACCTGTGACACTTGAGAATCACACTGTGCAGGCACGCAGGAGTGTCTCGCCCATGCTCAGTAAGTCCTGGACAGGACCACCAGCCACCACCACCAGGGAGGCCTGCTTGGCTCTTACCCCCCACCCCCTAGCCACACACAAGGCAGCAAAAATGGGGAAGATCAGCATGGTGGCGGGGCAGGTATGGGGCTGCGGGGGGCTTCTGGGGAGGCCCCCTACCATGGCTTCATCCCAGAAGTCTGGCCTTAAGAGTGCCACTGGTTCCTTGCATCTACAGGTTCACTTTTAAAATGAATGCATGCATAGGCAAAGGCACAGAAACATGTACCATGTGGACAGACACCTGCAGACAAGCACATCATGAAGTCTGAACAGGGTTTAAGAGTCTGTGATAGACATGTTTTGCCTGCACTGTAACATTGGCCCCAGCTGTTGTATTGCACTGTTTCCTTAATGGGATTTATTCCATTTATTTGTATGACTCCCTTCCCACCACACAGGGTTGCACCTAAATCAACCCAGACATATTAAAATCAATGACTGACATTCTAATGAAGTGTCAGTGCAACAGTATTGAATTCCAGACTAAGGCTGCACCAGTGCACATGGGGGGGGGGCAATCTCCCCTTCTTTTTGTGGATGGCTCCTCCATCCAAAAATATGTCCCCAAGCCTCAGCCACATATTTTTGGGTGTTGTGGGCAACTGCAGATCCCCACCCCGCCCCCACTCCTGTGTGCTCTGGCTCAGTCTTTTTCCGGAACAGAGCACCAGCCCTTCATTAGGCTGTCGGCCAGTAACAACAATATATATCTTTTTTTTGGGTCCCAATTAAGAATATCAGTAACAATATCAGTAACAGAGCAACACTATGCCAGTATCACATGTACATATTTTGGTGTGAATGGCTGTACCTGTGTCCATTTAAAAAATGTTCAACAACATAATGAGCTCAACTTAATGTTTGAATAATTGTACCTGTGCACACTGTCCACTCATTGTCCAACATGTAAATAGGGCTAGTGTAATAGAATCAATCCTGAATTTAGCTCAGAACTGGGATTAGTTACCTTTAGATTACTGCTTTCCAGTCTTTCCTGTCTTGTTTTTGACTGTAATTAAGTTGTCTCTATCAAGAGAGGCTTAGACATTGTACCGTTTTAAACATAGTTCTAATTACATTTTTATTTACAAGAAAACAAAATACTTCATTTGGACACTAACACAAACAATTCAGAAAGGCACATATTGTTGTGAAAGAATGCAACTTCATTTGCACATATCGAAGTGTTTTGTTTTGTTTTCTTTGTCATTAAGTGCTGGTCTGCAATATCAGCAAAGCTTCAATTTAAGGACACAATACGCCAGAACATGAACAAAATAGAAAATCCAAAATATGTCAGAAAAAGAGGCTATTCACACAGGTGTGCAAAACCAGGCTAAGGGAGCCCAGCCTGGTTTCGCATGCATGTGTGAACCACCAGGATCGGGCCTGATTCCAGTAGCACCAGGGTGGCAATCCTGCCTATGGAGCCTCCCTTCTAAACAGGGTTAGAAGGAGTGCTCTCCTAACCTCCTTTATCTGATTGTGTGCCAGCCGCGGCTGCTTGCTGGCAGACTCGGGGATGGGAGGAGGGATCCCCATAATGTATCGTGTACATGCGTCCCAGCACCCTGATCCTTGGAGCTACCAGTGGAAGACTGTGCTCATCTGGGCAGGCAATCCACCCACGCAGGTACGGCAGGATGATCGTAAGCACTTTCAGACTTCCTCCCCACAAAATGGATAGCCCTTTCTTACCACATGTGAAAAGGGGCTTATAGAATGGATGCTTTTCAGTTTGCACAAAACATGGAAAGGATCCTTGGAAGACTGACCAATCACATATGTGACAACACCAGTCAGTCGGCTGAGTGGTAAGGTGAGGGCCCATTGCCTTATTATGTGAGGATGTTGTTTTGCCTACCCTGAAAGAGGCAGTAGTTAGAAAAGCGTTGGAAAGACCTTCCTTGAATCCCACTGTATTGGATAAGATCTGGCAATTCTCTGACATTTTATGGGGCAAAGTGCTTGAGTGCATAGTTGCATCTCAATTACAAGTCTTCCTTGAGTATTTATTTTTATTTATTTATTTGCATTTATATCCCACTCTTCCTCCAAGAAGCCTAGAGCAGAGTACATGGGTATGTTTATTCTCACAACAACCCTGTGAGGTAGCTGGGCAGCAGCTGAGAGGTAAGTGACTAGAGAAATAAGTGAGATACCACATATGAGGATTACAGTATCTGGTTATTTACAGTTCTAGAAAGTTGTGTTGGGGACTGCACTTTGAACCCTTAGCCATTGCTTGGTGGGGGGTGTTTTCTCCCACTTGCTATTTAATATTGACATACCTTGGAGGAGGTCGCCTGGGGATTTGGAGTTTTATATCACCAGTATGTAGACAACACCAAGCTCTAACTGGGCTGAAATTCCAGGGAAGCTGTAAAAGTTCTGTGGCAAGGTCTGTGGTCCATAATGGACAAATAAATAGAAGTTTAATTCAGAAAGAAAATGCAGAGATCCTTTTGGTCAAAAATCCTCTTGAACTGATACCTGGTACTAGGGTGCAGCAGATGGGGTTGTACTCCCCTTCAAAACTCAAGCTCACACTTTGGGGATGCTTGTAGAACTGACCTTAAGGATCTAGAGCTGCCATATGGAAAAGAGAACAGGTCATCTTTTCCTTTACTAGATGGACAGAAGAGGGAATTCAGTAGATGCAGCTTGTCATGCAGAGGAAAGAAAAGCTGCACCTGCTGAAATTCATTCTTTGCATCTCTTAAAGATACAAAAGAACTGTTCTCCAGTGGTGTAGCAATGTTGGTAGCAACCTGTGACTGGATTATTTTCCCCCCCAAAGCAAGCCAAAGAAGAATGTTCTGAAAATATGATGGTGCTGCAATGCAGAAACATCCTACCCATTGACAGGGGAATGTTGACCTTGGGAAGCAAGCTGGAGGACTCCAACAAAGACAAGTAGGCCTCCGAGTTGTGCAGCAATGTGTACAGCCATGGATTGACACTTGTGGCTGCTTGCTGAAGCACGTGTAGAGAGGTTATTCAGATGAACACCCCTCTCATGTGATTAAAGGATGTGCCAAGAGCACATTGGTGCATCCACCGGTGACATCAGGGCAGGTGTGTTCTTGCCACAGACCTGATGTTCTCGTGTTTGCAGGCAATGTTCATCTGAACCTGCCCTCAGAGAATTGTGATGAGGGATAATCCCCTCCCCCAGTGTATAGCTGGCAGAGGCTCTCCTGAAAAGTGGTTGGCTTCTGTAGGCACTATGAGACACAACAAGCCAGAGGTACCTCCAGTGATGCTACCACATTCACAAAGCGAAGCACTGTCATCTGTGTTTGGCTTGAATGGTCAGAAGATGTTGGTATTGTGTGTATCCAGGAAGTCTGTGCCCAGGACAACTGACAAAAAACCAAGCAAAAGATGTGATGATTGTGTTGACTGGCCTGTAGAATGCACTTGACCAGCTACCAGATGGCCTTCCGGTTATTGACAGTGTGTCCTTTCATCCGAAATGCTGAGAACTGAGATGCTGAAGTATGGATTCTCATTAGTGTAGGGTATGAAGTGTTCATTTTTCTTGGCTGAGAACTCATATTCTCAGTGAGTCGTGCAGTCACACAAGGCACCATGCTTGGGATGTGTGGGGACACCACTGCATCCCCTGGGATGAAATGTTAATTATTGTGGGTTATGTGGCCTGGAAAAAGTTGGGGGCATTCAGTGTGAGCCCCTGGTGGCGCAGTGGTAAAACTGCCGCCCTGTAACCAGAAGGCTACAAGTTCGATCCTGACCAGGGGCTCACGGTTGACTCAGCCTTCCATCCTTCCGAGGTCAGTAAAATGAGTACCCAGAATGTTGGGGGCAATATGCTAAATCATTGTAAACCGCTTAGAGAGCTCTGGCTATAGAGCGGTATATAAATGTAAGTGCTATTGCTATAGTGTATCCGATAGGACTGCTTAGGAGTAGGAAGTTCTACTCGTGTGTAGAAATCATGACTCCGGATGAGGGTTAACTGTTTGATTGTTTTGAATAAGTTGTTAGCAGCCTTGGGCATCCATTGCCTGGAAAGGTGAGATAAACATACATTAAACAACAAACAAAATAAGGGCAACAAAAAAATTAATGCCACATACTTTTTAATTCCAGCCTTCATAAAAGCAGGTATTTAAAAGCTAGTTTTCATGTGTGAATACAGTGCTGCTATGCTACTGGGGCGGGGGGGGGGGGGGCGGACAAAGAAAACCATGACTGGAATGCCACAATTTAATGTTTAAATTGGATAGAAAAGAAAGAAAAAGAATGGGTTCCTGAGGGCTGCATGTTATTGTGAAGGAATGAAAGCTGAACACGTCAAACGGAGTGAGCAATCTCAGGGGCCAAGCCAGAAGCTTTCAAAGCCAGGGTAAGGCATCGAATGAATGACAGTGCATGGAACTTTAAAAGGAACATGGTGTGATTCGAATCTATAAAAAGGGCTGATGCAGAGAAAAGAAGCTCTTCTGAGCATTCTCCCCCTTGCTCTCCAAGTCATCTTTCCTCTCTCCTGAATAAAAAGGCAGTGTCTTTCTCAGGATTTGGTTTGGGCCAGAAAAACGAGCAAACAAGAAAACACAATTGACAGGTTAGAAAAGAAAAGAAAAGTGTGAACATCAGTTAGGCAGGAGGGCTTGACTTCCATGGGCTCCCTTACGATTTACTATTATTCCTTGATGCATTCTCATTCTACCGGAGCCTGTCTCTTGAGGAGGTATAGCTGTTGTCTTGAAAGCACTGCCAAGTATGAGAGCCCGATTCTAGTGAAATATGACTTCCTTCTCCACTCCTATCATAAGTCTTGTTTTTCATGAAAAGTATGGAGTCTGGAAGGAGTGGGAGGTTGATGGACCAACAAAGGAAAAATATTTAATGTTGATCATTACTTGTATGCTGCCACACTGATGTTTGTCAAGGCCAGATGCAGGAACGAGGGATGTGCATGGAACCATTCAGCACTCCATTCCAGGAGCGCAAAACCAGTTCCGTGGACTGGTGTTTGAGCTGGTTTGGGGGGCAGGGCAGGGGTTTTTATTTAAGAGGCAGGAGAGGCGCTGCCTACCTGCCAGTCCCCGCCCTGCCACTTGCAGTGTCCCTCCCTGTGCCCCAGTCACTGTCACCACCGAACATGCATAAGAAACACATGCACTTTGGCCACTTCCATGGAGACACTGACCAGGGCGCAGGGAGGGACACTGCAGTCCCACATGCCCACTTTTCACAGGAGCTTCAGCAGGGGAAAGCAGTGGGGCACGGACTGGCAGGTAGGCCACACCTCCCCTGCCCCTTAAAGAATCCCCCACCCTCCCGGGAGTGCACCGAACTGGTTCTATGCACATCCCTAGCAGGAACTAGTATTTCTCTCCTTCTGCTATTGTTTTCAAGTAGTGAGATCATGAAGAACTATCATTCTGTTTATAATATATGCATGAATCATGACAGAATTAACATGATCATTTTCTTTTTCTCTAAAGAAAGTGTGTGTGTGTGTGTGTGTGTGTGTGTGTGTGTGTGTGTGTGTGTGTAAAACTGTGGCAGTTTTAATAAGAGCTTCTTGAAATGTATTACTAGTCAAGCAGGAAGTCATATGCTTGAGTGCAACTGTGTTCCCATTGTGATGAACATTAGCTATTTAACTACTCATACCTAATGAAGGGAGAAAAATGTGCTTTACGTCCTAAGACTGAGATGACAATAGAGGCAATAGACTAAATGCAATGTCCCAACATTCCTAACTAGAACATCTATAGTAATCAGGTGATCTGGGAAAGGAGGCAGACCAGAGTAGCATATACTGTTATGCTTGATTCAAACTCTTCTTCCATGAAGTACAATAAAATGGAACATTTGCTTATTGAATCCAATCAGTGGGCACTCCAGAAACTTGGGGGAGTGAAACAAGGTATATGCAAAATTAAAATAGGTAAAAACCATACAAGATTTTAGAATAAATCATGATTGCTTTGCAGATGGTCCAAGGAATCTGTATGTGATTCATGGAGGCAATTACAATATGAGAGCACATTATGCTTGTGAGCAGGAATTCATTGTAGTCTGAAAAATTAAGTCTTGGCCCCTAATTAAATTTTAAGAAAAATTAAGAAAAAAATAAAGAAAATGAAGTTTAGGTAGATGGGAGCTAGCAAGTCTGAATATATACATGTTATATATTATTCTTGGTAGTGATCAAACAGGTGAAAACATTGATCAGAACAGCTCTTCTCCAATCATCCATTGGCTATAGCCTTGATAGAACATTCTTGGATGATTTCACTCTGTTCCCACAACAAAAGACATAGATCTCTTAGAAATGCCATTTTTATTACTTTCCGAGTCAGTGTTGAACTCAGCAGGGCTAAGGCAACTGCTCCTGCTTCTTCCTGTGTGTGGGTAAGTAAGAGCCTGGGTCAGGAGAACAGATACATCAAGCAAAAATATCCCAAAGCTCTGCAGAGAGAAAGAGAGAGAAAGAGAGAGAGAGAGAGCGCAAGCTGTAGAAATACACAAAATATATGTCAAGCAGCAGCACTGAAGATGAATTCTGATGCTTTATATAGACATAAATTAGGCCTTACATTAAATATGTAACATGTAGCTTGTGACTATTTAGATATGTGTTTCATATCTCATACTTGTTTTTTTTAAACTATAATTATATTGAAAGAGGGTCCTTTTTTAAAAAAAACAATTTGGAGCTTAAAAAGAAAAAATGATACAAATAACACAGTAAACATGTCTGAGAATCTTGTTCCTTAACATGAAAGCAGCTTTTTAATAAAGATTTTTTTTTCTTAATGAGGGCCTTTACAGTGTAATAGACATGCATCTTGGAAGTTGTATAGAGTTGTATTTCCTGCTAACTGAGCAAAGAGGAATCTTTGTAAACTGGTGAGTCTCTTTCTTTCTTTCTTTTTACATTTTATATCCCGCTCTTCCTCCAAGGAGCCCAGAGTGGTGTACTACATACTTAAGTTTCTCCTCACAACAACCTTGTGAAGTAGGCTAGGCTGAGAGAGAAGTGACTGGCCCAGAGTCACCCAGCAAGTATCATGGCTGAATGGGGTTTTGAACCCGGGTCTCCCTGGTCCTAGTCCAGCACTCTAACCACTACACCACGCTTAGGAGGGGGAGAGCAATTGTACCCTCTCCTCCCTAGCATCTGTCCAACTAGGCTGCCCAGAGTTTCTACCCAGCCTTTAACCTAGGTGGGACAGAAACATCCACTGTCCTACCTCTGTTTGCAGTCAGTTGGGTGCCTGTGGCATTTTTTGCAGCTCCCAGGGCTAGTGACCATAGAGTGCTGTGGCTTGCCAGGGGATGTGGGCTGCCTCTCTGCTTCCTGTGCATTGCATTATGGGATAGTGGAGGACTTCCTCCTCCTGATTCCAGTTCTGCCTATCGCTGTAGTGCCGGCCATCTGGGTGCACAATTGGCAGAGGTCAAAGGAGTCTCTGATCATCAGGGGATGGGTAGGGAGGTTCCTGCCTCCTCCCACCCCCAGCTCCTCTCTATTTGGTCATGTGAATGATTGCACTGTTACATTATCCATTTCTTACAAGTGACATATGCATTCCATGATTAGTAGCACTGGGTAGGTCAGTACTTTCCTCATAACCAATCTCAGGCATACATTGAACAAAAGAGTTGAAGAGCAGTTTGTTTGATTTCTTGCTATGACTAATAGTTGGTAAAAAAAAATGCTAAATAACATATTCAGTTCTATTTTCCTACCCAAGCAGTGGATGGATTTCTGCAGAAAAAAATGTTAGCTAATCTGAATTTTGCCAGTTTCAGTGTTGCTTCAATGTCCACAAAAACCTGATTCATTGCTCATTTTAATTCAAGTTCCTAGATATTTCTGTGCATACATCCCCCTGCCCCCCATGGCTCTAATCCATTACTGGGTCTGTAGTTTTAAAGCAAACATAGCGGGGGGGGGGAGCTTTTTCTCCTTCAGAACCTTTTTATTGTGTTAAAAAAAACCAAATATCAGTCCGTTGTAAAAACAAATAAACATTTCAACGTCTATACATCAGCATCAGTGTTCTTCCTCCTCTTTCTGTGTTGTTTTTCTATTGTAAATCACATTGCATCACAGCTTTTGTAATCTAAAACTACATACACACTTTGCTATTGCTATATATTTATTATTTCTCTATGTAAACCACATTGGAAACTTTTGTTGAATAGTGGTATATAAATATTTGTTGCACTACTACTACTACTACTACTACTAGTAGTAGTAGTAGTAGTTGTTGTTGTTCTTGCACATGAATATTCAACTCCAGATCACACCTGCTATCATGGGATTTGGAGACTTTGCAAGCATTCATTTACATTGGATGATGTAAGTGGTTTGATGCAAAAGAATTAGAACGAGAGTCCATATATCACAAGAGCACACTCACAGTGCTCACTGATGCTAAGCATAAGAACCACTTGTCCAAAAAAATGTGTGGCAGATTTTCAGAGCAATTCTTGGAATTTCAGGACCAATGTATTCTGAATGTTATGCATTATAGTAGCAAGACTAATGTGTATGCATTTTTAGAGATGGCTCTTAATAGTCCTGAGAATTGCTAGTCTGAAAATCTAATCATATGCTACATGCACACACCAACACACACACACACACTACACAAGTTACCCAGAGTGCACAGCACATTTAGCTTCCTTGTAATCTTCTGTATAAAAGCAAATATCAGTCTGTGCAGACTCAGTGTACATTCCTGTTCAGGCTCATTTTCACAGCAAGCAACAGGCTGGGATGTTTCCACAAGCTTTTCAGTCTGTTTAACATACTACACAACAGGCCTCTGTCTTTTTTCTCCAGTCCATTAGCATTTCATTCTGGAATTTGGGAAGCTTGTGCAAACTTTGCAGGCCATTAGTACAAATGTCAACAGGCTAGAGCGTCTGTTCAAGATTTTTGGGTCATTAGTGTGTTGACTTGGATCCTGAGCAAGTTTTTCTACCCACACTAAGCAACTGCTCCAAGTGTCACTACAGCTTACAGCTTCCATAATTATTATTTGCATTTCTTAATCAGATGAATGTCATGCACACTCTAGGTTCAATGTGAATAAAGAAGCACGTTGAAATAAACTATGTTGTTTATGTCATAAGTTAAGGCAGCCATTGGCAATGGGTGGCTGTGTTCTCTTGGGTATCTAAGTACATTTGTGGAAACATTTAAAATGTGTATCTGGTTGATTTTTTCCTAGCTAAGTTCAGCCCAGCAATCATATGTATTGGTCCACTAGTGGTTGGCAACCCTCTGGATTTTGCCACCTGCCAGTGCAAAAAAGAGGGGTTGTCAAGCATTCAGCAAGCACAATAGATGTAAGTTGTTATTATTAAAGAGCCCCTGGTGGCGCAGTGGTAAAACTGCCGCCCTGTAACCAGAAAGTTACAAGTTCGATCCTGACCAGGGGCTCAAGGTTGACTCAGCCTTCCATCCTTCCGAGGTCGGTAAAATGAGTACCCAGAATGTTGGGGGCAATATGCTAAATCATTGTAAACCGCTTAGAGAGCTCCGGCTATAGAGCGGTATATAAATGTAAGTGCTACTGCTATTGCTATTATTATTATTACATTTATATCCCGCTCTTCCTCCAAGGAGCCCAGAGCGGTGCACTACATACTTGAGTTTCTCTTTCACAACAACCCTGTGAAGTAGGTTAGGCTGAGAGAGAAGTGACTGGCCCAGAGTCACCCAGCTAGTTTCATGGCTGAATGGGGATTTGAACTCGGGTTTCCCCGGTCCTAGTCCAGCACTCTAACCACTATACCACGCTGGGCTCTGTTTGGCTTGATGGGTCACAAGACTAGGGAAACAACAACCTCAGCCTTCAGGTTTATACATACCTTGCCTTTGTTTACATTACTGGGCTTTTGAAGTTTTTAGAGTTGTATTTTATAGACTTAGTACCTGTACTCTAGAAAAAGCTGCTATTTTAATAAAATTTCTCCTTATCTTAAAATTTCACAGAATCTTCTGCTACTGCTTTCTAAGAGGTTGCTATAAAAATGAAACTGTAGAAGTTCAACAAATGCAGTACAGATGGCCCTCATTATCCATGGTCCCATGGATCACAGATTCATGTATCTGTGGTTGGGTTTAAAAGACCCAGTTACTTTATTTGTGGTTTTTAAAAATAGGCAAAATTTGTTGCTGATTTGATGGAAATGACTTCCGATGTCATTTCTTGCTGCCATTTTGCAGCACAGAGCCATTTTGTGGCTCTTTAAAACAATTCCTTAAAAAAGAGTTCCTGAGATTTTTGGCAAACATTCACAAAAATTAGGAGAATTTGTGGGTTCTGGAGGACTGGAGATCAAGATACTGTGCTTTATTCCTTTTATTTCTGCTTTTCTGGCCCATTCTGTAGGGTTTGATGCTGAACCATGTTCAATGTCATGCCAGCAGGGGCGTAACTATAGGGGGCAGGGGGGGCACGTGCCCCGGCCGCCACTTGGCAGGGGCCGCCAAAAAGTGCCCCCGCCAATCTGCTGCCTTTGCCAATTTTTTTTTAATTTTTTTTTTTTGCGCAGCAGTCCAGAGCAGTCCCCCTCCCCCCTTCCCCCGGTCCCGGCGGCGCCCCCCTCATTGCTCATCAGTTTGCAGGTGCCTTCCTCCTCCTCTCCCCAGCTCGCCTGTGTGTGTTGGCGCGCGCGCAGGTCGTTCCGGATCCACTCCGGAGTGGCAGGCGGCGACCATGCAGAGGCCCATTGTGCAGGCGTGGTGGCCTCCAAAATGGCCACCACGCTGGGGGGAAAGACCAAAAAACAGCTGAAAGATGGCCGAACATTTTTTACTAAGGGAGGCCAGCGCGGGGAGGGGGAACCTCCACAGACCACCACCCCTGCCATCTCAGACAACTCTCCCAGAGGGGTAAGTTTTAAAAAATGGGAAAAAAGGAGCTTGCAACCAGACTGAACCGAACCAGGGTTAATGAAATCTATCTTCATTATTTGTTCATCTAAGCTGCTAAGAACAGCTGAACATGGCCTTTGAACTCCAGTCTCACCATCTCAGAGAGTGCAACTCCATACCCTTCATCCACTGTTATTTGCTAATCACAGCCCCCATTTTCTGGTCCCTATCCCTGATAAAACACTGGCCAGAATCCAAACTGCTCCTCTCACATAGTGTGCTGCAGCATTTTCATTACCAGTGCTTTGATAATCTGGATGGGAGCCACTGCCTCTATTGTCCCTATTTTTCCTCTGGAGGGATGCCCATTTAAAAGTTTCAGTTGTGTTTACTAGAGTTCTTCAGCTTCCTTCCTTTCACTCTAGAAACTACAACGCAAAGCAAGGTAACTACTGTGGCTACTTTTACTGGAGAATTAAGGCCATTGAACTCAGTACCTTGCTTGCTTAGTATCATGCTGCACATCCATGAGAAGGGTTCTCTCTCAGCGCCATTGTTTTCCCTCTAGTGGCCTCAGAGTTAATTACAGTGTGGGGAAATGCTTCTCCCATCTCCATCAGTACTCAACATCAGCCTCTGTGTTGGTCTTAGGGCTCATCCCTTTTTGGATACCCCTGCTCTCCCAGTGACTTGCCCCTTCATCATCAGCCTCTTTGGGATTAAATAGCATTGACAATCCATGCTATTTCATCAGGAAGACCTCCACTTGCGAGACTTCTGTCTTGGGAATTCTCACGAGCATGGGCCCGTCACATTGATGATGGATATGTTCCCATTCCTGCTTCCTGTCAGGATTTCCCCCTGCAACTGCCAGTACTGGCTCTCACCTAGCTCCTTGTAGCATGTGAGGAGGCTTGTGAGGAGTCTCTCCCTCCACATAGGGGGAGTTGTGGGCTGTGTGGCTGACATTACCATAGCACCCACATAATCCAACATTGAATCTAACACATATATGTGCAGAAGCATACACATAGATCTGCATAAACCCTGAACTGCCCATCCTACACTCTATCCCACACTGCCTTCCACTGCTTGTGGCTTGCTGGGTTGCATCTTTCTTCAGTTCTATGGCCCTGTCTACACTGGGGAAATCTTTTATGTTCATGAAAAGCAGACAGAGGGATGTCTCCTCAGTGGTGCTGTATCAGTTCTGACTGGGCTGTGTTTGCTTCCAGTTGGATCACGCATACCACGCACCTGTCAGGAAGCCATAAATGGCAGGTTACTGATTATAGAGATAGATATGAAAGAATACAGATCATGCATATTTATCTGTCAAGTTATGACACTTCCAGAACTCTGGGGGCTTCATTTTGGTGCACTGCTAGTTCATAATTGTTGTCGTCATACTGGTGTACATGATGGCATGACTTTTCCTGACTACTATGAAAATAGAAGATGTTGTAGTATTATATAGACAGCTGGATCATACAACCAATATGCAATAAACCAATATGCATTCTGGAAGTAAGATAAAGTCATCTTCTCATTGACCACAGAATCATTTCTATCCCCCCAAATGAGTTCTTTTCATAATGTCATAAAATCCATTAACCTTCTTCATAGCAAAAATGAAATTCTTGAAGCCTATAGTTACTTCCATCCTAATGCACACCCAATTATTTTAAAGAAAAGAAACAAATTACAAATAGTCAAAAGAATGGTACAAAGCACAAGGGGAAATTTCTGGAATAAGAGGAAAATGTTAGAAACTCTCTATTGCCATATATTACACTTAAATGGAAAATCAGCAGAATGGCACATTGTGACACAGTTAATGGGAAATGAAACTCATGATCAGAAATGAGAAATGTAAGTTGCTTTGGGTGCTGCACACTAGAATGCAAATCAGCCTCATGCTGCAGTGAGTGTGGCTGAGTGGTGCAGTGTCATCTGGAGCACCGTTTTGATTACTGATTAAGCAAGAAGTGCTGCAGATGTGCATTGACTATAAATAAAATGCCAACGTGAGATGCAGGCTGTGCTAGAAAGTCAGCTTGTTTGAGAAAAGGAAAACTTTATTTATAGGCACCTGGGATTTCTGGGAACTCTAGGAAGAGCAGAGAATGGAAGTTCTAATCGACACACAGACAAAACTCTGTGGGAGAACAGTTGTGCCCCTCTGGATAGAGACCTGGAACTGTATTTACAAGTCAAGTATAATGCTATTCGTGCTAGCCAGAGGCTATGTCAAACTAAAAAAGCTTCAACATACAGGCTTGCAGCAAGGTGTTTTCCCCCCCTAATACAGACAGTTAAACTTTGAAGTGTTGAATAACTGTTTTTGCTCTGATTTCATGACTGGCTAATGCAAAGCATGCCATGGATTGGGAAAACCAAACTCCATTTTGTCAATGTGCATTCTCTATGGCATTAGTAAGGTCACTCTTTCCCCCAGCTTCAGTTTTCCACCTGTAAAAGGTGCTAAAAAGAACGTTAAAAGGTAAAGTGTGCCGTCAAGTTGATTTCGACTCCTGGAGCTCACAGAGACCTGTGGGTTTCTTTGGTAGAATACAGGAAGGGTTTACCATTGCCTCCTCCCATGCAGTATGAAATTATGCCTTTCAGTATTTTCCTATATTGCTGATGCCCATTATAGTACTGATGGGGATTCGAACCGGCAACCTTCTGCTTGTTAGTCAAGCATTTCCCCGCTGCCGCAAAAAAGAATGTGGAGGACCTCAAATGGCTGTGAGACGGGGGATATAAATTAAAAGTTTATTAAGGAAGGGCAGCATTTGGTGAAAAAAAGGGGCTGTGATGCACAGCATTCCCAGGCTTATATGGATTGACTTAGACTATGCCAAGTTATTCCCAGCTTCCTAAATTAGGAAATTGCTGGATTTATTTTAAGTAATCTGATGCTGTTTCATTCCTGATCAGAGCCACAATGTTGTCCAGTTCTTACGCCAACCTCACATACTCCCAAATCTGCTCCCTCAGCCCCACCCACAAGTCTACCTTCAAGTCACTTTTCCCCTTCCCTCTTGCCCCCTGTCTGCTTACCTGACTTCCAGCTCTGGCAGCAGCAGGGAGAGGTCTCTTCCTTTCCACTCCAGCACCTACACAGCATGCCATGTTCAAGTAAACATAGGATATGTAGTTACTGTATCCCTTACAGATGGGAAAACTACATTTCATGGGTCTACTTGTGTCCAGTATGCTGCTATGAAGCACACCAAATGCCACAGTGGGAGAATGGTCACCCTTCTTTCTTTTCTCCCTCTGCTTACCATTGCCTTTACAGTAACAGAAGCAATCAATGAACTGGATAAGAGGAGGGGGGGATTGGGGGAGTACATACATTGGGTAGTGGGAGAAAAGGGGATGAATTATTCAATTGCTGCTTTTGCACATAACGGCAAACTGTGGGTTTGCCTCCATTCTCCTCTAATAAAGACACTTAAGCAGAATCTCGACACAATGCTGCTTTTTGACCTGAGGTTTCTGCACTGAAACTCACCACAAACCAAATTTTCAAATTAAGGTTTGGAGTTGGAAAACTTGAGTCGGGTCATTGACGAAACCGTGGGTTCACTCATTCAGACAACACATATATGTAACCTCTGGCATGGCTGCCTCTGTTTTGGCGTTATGTCTGAAAGTGGCGTATGGCTCAGGTTAAAATCTGTGTCAGAGAATGAAGGCGTCATCAATATTACTGAGTCAGGAAATCTCATTGGTATCTGTCAAGTGGGGGGCAAAAAGGGGCCAAATGCTTTCTGAAGATGTAAACTCCAACTCTCAGACAGAAACATCCTTATATTTCATATCTGGCAAGTTCAGATGATACTTTGATGGGTCTCCTTTAATTCTCTAATACTGGGGAGGAGCATGGAGGCACACATATCAGAAAGCATTCCTGATCTGTAATGTAGAAGAAGACCTTGTGGTAGCAGAAATGTTCGCTTTTACAAAAACTGAAGTATAAAAGCCTTTCCAGCATGAAGATGCAGTGATGGAAAGCTTTAACTGCTGAATTTCATGTATGTTTTACAGCAGTTAACTATGTAGGATTCCTGGCAGGTAGAAGAAAAGTTGGTAACCATAAATACCAATTGTATCTGAGGTGTTTTATTCAGTTACATAATCCAGATGACCCAAATAAATAAGCCAATCAACACACCTCAGTACATCCCTATGGGAACCATTTACACAAGATATCCAGTTCAATGAAAGAAAGGCAGCATGGATGCAGAATATGAATAAAACAGTTGATATGCAACAATGGGATATCAATGGAAAGTGAACATTACATTTACAGTGAATAGCACATTAAGAGAAAATTGGTACAAAATGTATTTCCATTGGTATATTACTCCAATGATGATTTCAAAGATAGACAATAAGTATCCCGAAAATTGCAGGAAGTGTATGAATCAGCCAGAAACCTTTTATAACATGTGGTGGACATGCACTAAAGGTCAGAAATTTTGGAAGTTACTTTTATTTTACCTTTATTTATTTATTTATTTATTTATTCAATTTCTATACCGCCCTTCCAAAAGTGGCTCAGGGCGGTTTATACAGAGAAACAACAAATAAATGAGATGGATCCCTCTCCCCAAAAGGCTCACAATCTAAAAAGGAACATGAAATAGACACCAGCAACAGTCAATGGAGGTACTGTGCTGGGGGTGGATAGGGCCAATTATTCTGCCCCTGCTAAATAAAGAGAATCGCCACGTTAAAAGGTGCTCTTTGCCAAGTTAGCAGGGATTCACAGTAAGATTCACAGATTCACAGTAAGATGCAACAAGTGTTAAAAATAGATTTTCATTTTTCTCCAGAGATTTTTATGTTAAATATTACTAAGCCTTATATACCTGCAGAATATACAGAGTTGACTTTATACATGATAACTGCGGCTAGAATTCTTTATGCTTCTTATTGGAAAACCCATTTGTTACTGCTGCTAGACGAGTGGCATCTTAAACTTTGGGAATACACTTCAATGCCTAGGATTACTTCATATATAAAAAAATAAATCAGAATTTAAATTTTGTTTTTCTTGGGAATCATTTATACGTTATAATCTGTCACAGGGTCAGATACCTCATCCGAGATTTAGATTTTCTCTGCTAATGAATCCTTGAGTGAGTCTCTTTTAATTTTGATACTGCTTATTTTTGATATTTAGTTATTCAGTTGGATGTTCTGTTTGAACATTTAAGATTGGTGGTTGAAAGTTTCAATTAGAATAATTAGTGGTTAGGAGGAGATGTTGATATGACAGAGTGTTGCTTCCTGGTCCGATGTACAAAATATATATGAAATTTTATTTACTGTACTTGTGTACTCCCCCGCCCTGTATTCTGTATTCCTCTCTCTCTCTCTCTCTCTCTCTCTCTCTCTCTCTCTCTCTCTCTCTCTATATATATATATATATATATAATTTAAAAAATGAAAAAATGAAGAAAGAAAAGGCAGGAGCTTGAGGTGAAAATGAAATGTAGAAGAGGCAGTGGTGAGTGGCATCCTTTCATGCTCACAAAGACTGAAGAAAACTCAATCTTTATGTAAGATCACATCTTTTCATCTGTATTTAATTCAGAATAACTGTCTATATTAGATGGACACATTTACCTCTTAATCCTTCTGTGTTCCACATTCTGAATTACTTAACAACAACAAAATGGAGGCCAAATTTGCCAGTTTCAACAGAACAGTAAGAATTTAAGGCTGTTCTTTGAAAACCTTACAAACGTCACCATTGTTTTGGTTAGAGAGATGTCGGCAAAGTCCTCCAGTCTCGGGCATGGGATTGCATTTTGGGTGTTGGAAATCATCCCCCACAAAGAAGGGGCAAGTTCCCGTGTGCTTCCACACTTTAGTCCAGAGGAGTTCTTCCCTGCATTCCTCCTTGCCAGCCTTCCAGCCCCCACAAACTTTCCCTTTACTTATCACAACTGTTGTAGGGGGTGAAGAGGAAACTCCTTCCTCCACCCCCTGTCAAGGGTGGAGTCACCACTGCATGAAGGGATTCAAAGAACCCAGGCTGTAATGCCTCAGGGGCTGTGCCTGGCGCCCCTCCCACACCCCCTGCTTCTGAAGTCAGACACAGGAGGTGTGGCCCCATTAGCCCAGCACTGACAGAAACCTCTCAAAAACGGAGCCCATTGAAGAGAGATTTCAGCCAGCGCTTGGCTCCCAGCCTGGCCAGAAACACCTCTCCCTGCCTTTGCAAGCAGGGAGAAGCCATCCTGGCCATGCTGCAAACACAGCACTGGCCGGATTTTACTTCCAAACAGGGTGTGTGGCCCTGTTTGCTAATGTGGCCATGCTACCTGCATCTGATGTCAGGGGTCATAGTGAGGGTTGGGAGGCCGCTGGCGACTGGCTGAACAAGGTCCGCCAGAGTCCTCATTATGCCCCCTACCATTGCCCCCTCCTCCCTGCCCCCTACCATTGCCTTGGTATACAGCACAAGAATAATAAGCTGCAGGGCTTATTCTGCCTTTTTGCTCTCCTCGTGCCACTCTGTTGCTGTGCTGACAAGGATCAGGTATAGGCAATGATGGTTCAAATCCTCACTCAGCCATGAAGAACACTAGATGACCTTGAGTCGCATTATCATTACGCTTCATCTACTTCTCAGAGTTGTTGTGAAAATGCTGGGCGGGGGGGGGGGGGAGAACCATGTCTGCCACCTGAACTCCTTGGAGGAAGGGCAGGAGAAAAATAATATAACAGATAAATAATAGTTACATTTGGAGAGTGACTTAAAACAACAGTTGAACTCAAATATTCAGTATTTCAAATCACATTCATGCGTGATATTATTTAAGTATGTAAGAGAAAAAAGAATTACTAGGATGATTAGCACCACTGAAGAGAGTTTTGATTAAGTGACACTTGAGTAATTAAAATTAATTATTCACAACATTTAAATTTTCAAGTGCTGAGTAAGTGCTTGATTAACCTGTCAGTTACAGAGTCACAGCTTGACTGGCATGTATCAAGGCCCACTTTACTCAAACAATCCTTTTTCAATAATGTAAGTGAAATCATCAACCCCAATTTAAAAAAAAAGAATATTCCTTTGTATCAAGAGTGTGCTTGCTACTATGTAAACAGTGTAAACTAGGTTTTAATTTTAGTCCATAACAAAACATTCCACACTATTAAGTTTATGTTTCATTTTTTCTTACCATGATAGCTATTTTCTTCCATTTATTTTCTGAAATTGTTAATCATTTCAGCAAATAATATTTAAGAACCTGAAACAGTCTTAATGAACAGTAAAACTATTACTGAAATTAGT
Source organism: Hemicordylus capensis (assembly GCF_027244095.1). NCBI lineage: Eukaryota > Metazoa > Chordata > Lepidosauria > Squamata > Cordylidae > Hemicordylus > Hemicordylus capensis. The sequence continues at coordinate 374,742,475 of NC_069658.1, read as the reverse complement.
TATACATTGTGAGCACATCTTTACAATTGCTCTCGTACAAATTCTGATACCTGGGGAAAATATATCCAAAGTCTCAGCACAAAGAAACCGAATGTTTTAAAATGCTGAACGAACCTTAGAAGAAGAAGAAAACTGCACCAAACTTCCCAGCATCACATGAACACTGGAAAGAAAATGCAAAGGTTTACATAGGGTCATTTCAGATAAAATGTTAAGTAAAGCTCAAGGAACACTCAGACTGAAAGACATGGGCTGCTTGCCATGCTAATCAATACTGGAGTAGGCCCATCACTCAGAATATGTAATATAGCAGGAATTAATAGATATACATTCAGAAGAGTTAAGGGACTCGTCTAGAGGGTGATATTTCAACTTCAGAGCAAATTCCAATGGGAAATGTACCGATGTGTCTGCATAAAGTTGCAGACACTGCCCTGAGCCATTTTTGGAAGGGTGGTATATAAATCAAATGAATTAATAAATGATAAATAATTAGGTTGAACAGTCATGTCTTTTCAATAGGGAAGTGCATACAAACAGTTTCCCCAGCTTGGTTAGAATCTGAACCAGATTTGAACTGGTCTGGGCCAGTTTGTTTTTGCTTCCCTCCAGACTGGGACCCATTTTAGTTCAAATTCAGACTGGTTCAGGCCTGCTTTGGAGCCCTACTGACAAAGGGGAATCCGACAAAGATTCCCCTTTACCAATTAATAGTCAGCGGGAGTAGGGGGCAGGAGTGCTTAAAAAGAGAAAGAAATGTAAAAGAAAGTATTCACTACAGCCATGTGGGGTGGCGCCGGCTTCCTGGGCCCCCACCGGCCTCCCCTCCCCACGGTGTCCAGGGCCAGTTCAGGCATGATTCAGGCCTGGTTTGGGCCTTCTTTGACCTGTTTCAGGCTTCTGCATGTGTGTGGAGGCATTTTTGGCCTCTGAATATGCACACTGGCCATTTGCATGACCCAGGTAAAACAAAATGGCCAGTGCACATTTGCGGAGGTTAAAAAAGAAAGTTACCTGCATGCATGTGCAGCGGCCCAGACTTGGCGCAAATTGGGCTGGATTCCTCTTTGACAGTAGGGCTCTGAACCGGACCTTGAGTTGCACTATTGGTTTGGTTCAGACCCAGACTGCACCAGGTTCAGTTCAAGGCTGAGCCACTCAAACAGAATCATTTCAAGTGTGAATCAGCTCGAGTTTCAACTGGTTCACACATCCCTACTTTTCAATACTATTTTTATTCTAACATTAGAAGACATGGTAGTTTTGCAGATCATCAGAAGATTGCCCATAGATGGTGCTAAGTTGCAACTTAGCTTGTTACATCTCTAGTGCAAATTCCCATAAAAGTTGGAATACATTATCACTGGAAAAGCTCCAGAAAAAGGCATGACTAGACAAGCACCCTGGGACAGGTTGGCATAACTTCTGCTTAGTTTCATGTACTCAGCATTGGAATATATAAAGTGGAATATTGATTTAGCAATCATTCTCCTTCTCACTGTAATTAGCTTTCTACAAAGACACGTTCTACATTTCTCCAGCCCTTCCTAAGACTCCCATCTGTTTGTGTCCCATTGTTTCTTCATCATAAAATAATTACCCCTACCTGACATCTGTTCTCTACTATTTGTCCTTTCTCACACAAAGGAGCCATGAATTCCCATGCCTCTCTTGCCCATCCTATCTACAGTTTCAACCTATCAGATTGAAAAGGACCTTGCAATGAAAATGCGCACACCTCTGAAACTACTAAAGGCAATGCAAAATGAAGGGTTTCTTTTTAGTATCTTTTTTGTTGTTCTTAGATAACTCATAAATACTGTGATTGTGTGAAGTGGCATTGCTTTGATTCAGAGGCAACTTGATTCAGGGGCTTTGATTCAGGAGCCGACCCTCTGATTCACTCTGACGTCCCAGTTTTGCTTCAACCCAATATGAAGCAGCTGCTGCAATTTGGGCTGAAGGTTTGGCTCACCTTCCTGCCACTACCTTAGCCCCTTTACCAGCTTACTGGACAGGAAGCAGGAGACAGACTGTAAATAGGATGGGCTGGAGAAATGTAGGAAGTGTAGCTTTGTAGAAAGCTAATTACAGTGGAGAATTATTGGTTAATCAACATTGCAATCTGCTAAAAAGATGGAAGGAAACTAATGGGGGGAAATGAAAGGCACAATAAGGGTGTTGCTAGTATAGAAGTGACAGTAAAGCCCGATTCAAACATTCTGTACATGTGTACAGATGTCTGTACACTTGTACATATGGTTATGTGAATGACTGCACCTGTGTTCATTTTAAAAGTGAACCTGGATGCAGGCCCTTTAAATGCATGGTACAGATAGGAAGTGTACTTCTGTATCTGAGTTCAGCATAACATGTGAATGACTGTACGACCACATTTGCATGTAATACAAAACTGGAAGTCCCGTCAATTCTGGTTTTGGAAACTGTATACCCCAAAGTGGGCAACTTCAGCTTTGTTGAGAAATGGACCCATGGTTTACCATCCTGAACTCTTAAGTTGAACCTTCAGTGTGAAATAAGGTCTGCCACCTGGACCTCTGGTTCTGCATTAAGTCTGAATGCTGGCACCACAGTTTTCCTCTCCTGCAACAGGAATTGAGGGAGGAAGCTCCTTCCTTGCTCTGGCTGCTGTTGGCTACTGGGGCTGTCCTTCAGTAAAGAAGGAAGCCCTGGCAGCCAGTTTACCTCCTCTCTGTTCATCCAAATGTGGACAGGAGAGCAGGGGAGAAGGGTGCAGAACCGCGGGTCCACTGACCCGCAGTTTTATGTTACAACCAAAGGCAACCAACCTTTGTACAGGTCTGTGCCTGTTTATACTGTACACTCATTGAACAAGTATTGAATATAATGTGTGAATTGGCTTTTTGAGGAAGCATAGGCTGGTCTCCTTGTTTTTGGAAGTTGAGCAGCAAGTCTCCCCCAACCCCTCCCCCACACACACACACTCAAAAACACAAAGTGAATTTTTCACCCAAAAGTATGTTATCTAAGCATATTGTAGGCTCCAGATAGACAGCGGATGCTGCTGGTTTATCTAAGAGATGAAAACTGTTCTACAGGCTCCCTGGCAGAACTTGCCAGGGTGATCATGGTGTCAATGGAATCACAGCAGCAGATCATAAACTGTTTCAACCTGATTGTGATGGTTAAATTATGGATAATTATATTTTAAAGTATTGTTAGTCTTTTTCAGTTCACAGAGGTGCAGGAGGTCCAAAATATGAGTAAATGAATGCTTATAGACCAGGGAAATCAATGTTTGGATTAAATTAAACTAATTTAACCCCACTAGAAGTACTGAATCAATTTCAATCCTTGTAACTACTCTTTGGATCAGAGCTAAATGATCTCTTCCATTTAGCTGCTCTGATGCTTCTCCTTCCTTCTACAGGACTAAGAATGATCTTACGATCACCTAAGACATATGCTGAAAATCTTTTGCCTAGGAGATGCACACTAGACACATTCAGCCCTGGCTTAATTTATAACTCTCCATTGTCTTATTTCCTGAATTTAAGTGCCTATTGTACAATATACTGAGAGTCATTCCCTCCTATAAAATATCTTGCTTTCCCTTCCCTGAGGTTTCAGATGCATGAAGTTTCCTTAGCCTCAGCTGGATGACAAAACCATGGCTTCATGCTTTCGGATGATCACAAACTCAAACTTCTAGCATGTTTTCCCTATGGTTTGGTGTTATGTCCAAATGTGGCCATATTCTCTCATGTGGCAATAAATACTATCAATATATATACAATCATAAATAATGCTTGGTAAACAGGGCAGCACCTTCTCAGGCCTTGCTGTCTGATCCTATGAACTCCTATGCTTATGCGATAGATTTATAGGATCAGGACATTGCACACTCTACTAACAAAATGTTTATGATATGATTATGAGCAGGTTTAGGAAGGAGAAAGAAGGCCCATACATTGCTAGGATCTCAGGTGGGTGCAAGGAAGGCTCAAGAAATCCACCTCCCAGATCCCTCAGTCCTGAAACCTGGCTGTAGCACAATGCTCTGCGAGAAATTTCCTTGGAGACCCTCATTCAATTCTGTCTAGGTTCAGGATGTCCGCACTGCACAATCCTCGGAGGAAGATTCCCCTTCAGGCTCAGGGAATTCATCTCCCAACCCATTTCATTCTGTCACTTGTCGTATACAATTTCTGCACCAAAAAGAGAACTCTGTTTGTAGAAAACTGGGTAAATTGGTGCTGGGTATAAATGTCTGGAAACTCCCCACCATCAAGCTGCGCACCCTGCTTGAAAAAACCCTGCTCAGAAATACCTTGCCATATCATGATGCTGAACCCAATCATAGACATAATTAAAGTTGGCTATGAAAAATAATATTACAGAGCCAAACAGCCTCAAAAATCATAAGCATGCAAAGAGGCAAACTTGTGTGTGTATGACCTATTCAGAAAACCTTAGAGATTATCATCCAGCATCCTCCCACACTGAGACAGATAAATTAAAAAAAATCACAAGTCATATTTTTTTTACAAACGCTAATAATGGAATGATGATTGAAGCTAATATTTAGGCACTAAAGGGTGCGATCAGACAAAGAAAGTGACAATCATTTGCAGTGTGTTTTATTAAAGCCAACATCACAGTTGCAACTGATTCTGAAATTAGTTCATCAAAGACACAGGTTTTTCAAAGCAAGCATTAAACAATTAAGTTCTAACATTTTTCTGCTTTTATTTCTGATCCTATGGAAAAGAGAAGAATTAAAATTGGATCCAAGTCTAGCACTGGTAAGCAAAGGTTTGATAATAATGAGGTGGGGGAAACATACATACTTTTGATTTCTGACAGCATCATAAACATTTTCATTAATGACAGTCTAAGGATACTTCTATTAGAACCAATCAAAATGTTCCAAAAACATGAACACCAAGCGTTTGAGTCCTTAAGAACTTTTCATCAGCCTACATGGATCCAACCAGATGAAAACTTCTGAAAGTATGCTTTGCATCCTTTTGTTTGGTCCTGATAAACTGTGGCTTTTGGATTTTTTCCCCTAAAGACCAACATGGCTACATACTGTTTTCATTAATAAGATGCTACTTGTCATAGCATATTCCCCAGGCAACAACTTTTTTAAAAAATGCAGAAGTCAAGTAGTGAGACTTGGGAGGATAGGAGAAACAGAGTGAAGAGTTGAAGGATAGAAGGAAGCATGATAGTTGTCTAACCAGCCTGCCTCATTTATCTTGAAGATAATACCTCACTGCTCTCTGTGCTATTTTGGCAACTCTTTTTCTCATACAGCTTATGAGAAATTGTGCCTCATGCAATATTTAAGATGTACTGGCTGCCGGCAAAGGAAGCATGCAGGCAAATAAAAAGTGCTTCCACTCCCCCTTATTGTATTTATTTATTTATTTATCAAATTTGTACATTGCCCCAAACTTTCATCTCTGGGCGGTTAACAATAGCATAAAACAAGTTAAAAACACATACAAAAACTTAAAACAATTTAACAATTTAAAATTAAACCAGAGATTAAAACCTAAAAAATTCAAAAAGCTGAGGAAGCTTGAGCAAAAAGATGGGTTTTCAGGTGTTTTTTAAAAATTGCCAGAGATAGGGAGAATCCTATCTCAGCAGGGAGTGCATTCCACAATCTCAGGGCAGTGACCGAGAAGGCCTGTCTCTGTGTAGCCACCAAACGAGTTGGCGGTAACTGGAGACAGATATCCTCACCTGACCTCAGTGGGTGGAGGGGCTCATAGTGAAGAAGACACTCTCTTAAATACCCAGGGCCTAAGCCTTTAAGGGCTTTATTAGTTATAACTAGCACTTTGTATTTTGTCTGGAAACCTATTGGCATCCAGTGTAGCTCCATCAGAATAGGAGTAGTGTGGTCTCTCCGAGATGACCCAGAGACCAGCCTGGCTGCCAAATTCTGAACCAACTGAAGTTTCCGGACTATGTACAAAGGCAGCCCCATGTAGAGCGCATTACAGAAGTCCAGTCTGGAGGTTACCAACAAATGTACCACTGTTTTGAGGTCATTGAGCTCGAGAAACGAGCACAGCTGGAGTATCAGCTGGAGCTGATAGAAAGCTCCCCTGGCCACCGCCTCAACCTGAGAAACCAGGGGGAGGTGTGAATCCAGAAGTACTCCCAGCCTGCGAACCTGTTCCTTTTGGGGAAGTGTGACCCCATCTAGAACAGGTAGGTCAAAATCATCTCTAGAATTCTGACCCTGCACAATAAGTACCTCCGTCTTATCTGGATTCAGCTTTAGTTTATTCTCCCTCATCCAGCCCTTTATTGCTTCCAGGCAGGCATTTAGAGAGGATATGCCAGCTCCTGAAGAAGCTGACATGGAAAAATAGATCTGGGTGTCATCAGCATACTGATAACACCCAGCTCCAAATCCCCTGATATTCTCTCCCAGAGGTTTCATGTAGATGTTAAAAGGCATTGGAGAAAGAATGGAGCCTTGAGGGACACCACACTTTAGCTCAGATTTCAAAGAGCAACAATCTCCAATCGACACCATCTGGAATCTGTCTGAGAGGTAGGAGCGGAACCACTGTAAAACAGTGCCTCCCACCTCGCAACACCCTCACACGTTCCAGGATACTATGGTTGATAGTATCGAAAGCTGCAGAGAGGTCCAAAAGGACCAAGAGAGTCACACTTCCTCTGTCAATTCCCAATGGTAGATAATCCATTAGGCCGACTAAGGCAGTCTCCACCCCATAGCCTGCCCAAAAACCAGTTAGAAATGGGTCTAGATAATCAATTTCCTCCAAGGTTGCCTGGAGCTGAGAGGCCACCACCCTCTCAATTACCTTGCCCAGCCATGGGAGGTTAGAAACAGGCCTTGTCACTGGGCCAGTTATCACAATTGTTCTGTCACCAAAAGTTGGGCAGTGGAGGCGTACACATCCCAAAAAATCATGGCTGGAGTAATCATGCTATGTAAAAACAGCATAGATCTCAGCTTGATGTGGTGACAAACCAACATTTAACCACTGTAGGTCATGATAGATTCATGATTGTGGTTAAATGTTGGTTTGGCACTGCAGCAAACCAAGATCTGTGTTGGTTTTTATGCAGCACATGATCGCTCCAGCCACAATCCATGGGAACACATGTACCTCCACAAGTAGCAGAAAGATTGTGAGAACCAGTCCAATGGTGGTGGGGGGAAGCCCTGCAGCTTGTCCTGGCACCACAGCCAAGACATGCACATATATATTATTTCGCTGCTCATATGTATGTTAGTAGTGGTGTCATGGCTGAGAAAAAAAGTTTTTTTCCTCTCCCAGGGCAAACTACTGCAGGCGAAATAGAGAGTGGCATTTCTAAAAGCAGCTTCTGTTCTGTAAAACGCTGAAATCCAGAGACTATTTAAAAGCCAAGAGTAATATTCTTGCGACTTTAAGCACCACTAAAACTTAACAGAGGAGATTGCTCCTAATGAATTTGGATTGCTGGTTTTCTACTCTCTATTTGATCAATGAGAAGCTATAAACATTTGGTTTAGATTAATAGTCACGATGAATTAGAAATAAAATATGCATAGAAAATCCTGATAGAATCAAGTCTTCTTGCATTAAACTTGAAGGCACCCAACACAAGCTCATGAGCTCAACTTCAGATTTAATTCTAGATGTCCTTTCCTTCTTGCACACGTGAATAAATAGGAAAATGATTTCCGTTTGAGAGATCTCTGGGCTCAGCAGCAATGCAATCATCACAGTGCCTAACTGTTGTGTGTACACTCTCTAACTCAATTTTCTCAGAATTATTTAGACACGCTCAGTGCTTAAGCCTGATGGAAAGCCTTTCCACCCATACCAATTAACCTAAGCCTGCAATTGCAGTCTATCCTGTTGCCCTTGATCTTTCCTTGTTCTCTTCTCTTGTGCTTAGTCTGAATACCTTTGCCAGCTGTGCTGCATTCTTTAAAGTGGCTTTCTACCTGTAAAAAAGCAGATCTCTTAAGATACAACTGCATCCTTCTTTACAGTGTCCTGACTTAAGTTATCATTTTAACTTGCTCACTATGCAGCTTCCGGATCTCGATGGGGGAAACTATGTAGACCTTCATTTAGAATAACTGGTTGCTTTAAATTTACTAAGATTCAGCATGCTGATTTGGATGACCTATTGCTCGGTTAGGGACATGCATGAGCATGTCTCGCTTGCCTTCCCAGCACATGTTCTCTGTCTTCAAATTGTGTGGGGGAGCATTCGTTCAAACAGCCCTCTCATACATGATCAAAATATCATACATCGGGCAGCAAAGAGAGTCACTGACTCTATAAATCAATTCAAGAGCAGGGTTATGTATTCTGCAGCCCACACAGTGTACAAATGCATAAAAGAAGAGTGGTTTCTAGCTTGTGCAGGGTCCAGGGCAGCAATCATTTGCAAGCATGCACATCCATGCATGCACACACCCACACACACACACCCCCCACAATGAATCAACCAGGCCTGCTGGAAATGCTGGAGGAGAGCTGGTCTTGTGGTAGCAAGCATGAATTGCCACCTTTGCTAAGCAGGACCTGCCATTTGGATGTATGCCTACATAAGAGCACTGTCTGCTGTAAGATATTCCCTTACAGAATGCGGCTGTAGCTCAGCGGTAGAGCATCTAGTTGCATACAGAAGGCCCCAGGTTAACTCCCTGGCATCTCCCTGCCTGGGAGAGAGTCCTGTCTGACACCTTGGAGAGCTGCTACCCAGGGGCGTACCTAGAGTAGGGCAGGCAGGGCATGTGCCCTGGGCACTACTTGAAGGGGGGCGCCATTTTTTAAAATTAAGAAAAAAAGTTTAAATGGCTGCTGAAAACAAAATGGCCACTGCACATGCTCAAATGGCCTCTGTGAGGCCCTAGACCATGCTAGGCCTCACAGAGGACATTTGAGCATGTGTGGTGGCCATTTTGTTTTCAGCAGCCATTTTTAAAAATTATTTTTAAAAATGGACACCGCACACCGCACATGCTCAAATGGTCCTTGCGTGGCCCTACAGCCCAGGGGGGAGGGAGGCGGGGCCTTTTCAGACCCTCCCCCACAGCCTTTAGGAAGCCCCCCGAAGGGGCTACAGGTAAAATCTTTTTTTAAAAAAAAAAATAATTAATATAATATGTCACCGTACACATATTCAGATTGGCACTATGTACAGAGAATCAGGGCTTGTGAATACTGAGCTGAAGCTTATGAGCTAGGATTGTATTCATTTGCTCTTACTTTGCTTCTTGTGATAAGTGAGTTAAATGTGATGTCTTAATAATATGGCTGTTAATGGTGAGTTTGTCTTTGAATCAGTGTGAAATCCTTAGTATTAAGGCCCACTGGGAGTTTCTTGCTCTCTTTCTCTCATTTTAACTGTCTTTCTGAAATACTAGAATATATTCCAAACAGTGACACAGTTTACTCTGCACATCCTTTAATTATTTTCAGATTATCTGGAAAAAGTCAAATTCTCCCTTTATTTTTAAAACTTAAGTAATAGTGGTGCTACAATGCATAGTAGAGAATTAGGCAGGCACTTCTGTTTAATTTTCCCAGTACACATCCATATAGTATTTGGGTATTTCATGAGCCCCAGCATACTGAAATTTGTAGTTTCTCAGCATTTTTTGGTCTGGCTACACCCACGGCTAAATAGTATTTGAAATATTAAAAGATTAACAAGCTTGACTTGTATTTTTCAGCTGATATTATGGTGAAGTTATCTGAAAGATGGGTGTCAGATGTTTGGACAGGGGGCGCAATTTCAGTGCTTGCCCTAGGCGCTATTTTCCCTAGATACGCCTCTGCTGCTACCAGTCACTATAGACAATACTGAGCTAGATGGACCAATGGTCTGACTCGGTAGAAGGCAACTTCTTGTGATCCTATGACTGGCAGATGAGTTTCTCAGTCACTGGTACCAGTTGACAGAGTTGTTCTACATCAGAATCAAGTCAACCTACTCCACATCAGCATGATCTCTGAGGCAGCTTTGGGTCCTATATTCAATTGGCTGAATGTCTGAAAGTCTGTGCTATATAGAACAGAACTACATTAAACTATATGAGTCTCTGTTGTGCTGCACTGTGGTACCCCTGTAAGTATGGTGTAAGTATGGGGCCCTGGCGGAACACCCTTTAACCCCCCATCCCCCACCCTCAGACAGCCCTAATTAAAAGTATAGAATTAGTATAACACAGTGTTTGACATCAGGTGAATCTTAGCTTTATTTTTCTTTCTACACCCCCCTTTCTTTCTTTTTTAAAATCTTTTTTTTTAAAAAAATTCTTCTTTTTTATTTTTTTCATAAAATTAGGCGTTTAGGCCTCATGTCTGTAAAGTTAGATTTGGAATTTCACAGGCAATGAGTGGTGAAATCATCAAGCTCAGTAGAATTTTCAGTGATCAAGGAGTAGGTTTTCAGAGTCCGACTCCTTTCCCTTTTCCGTGACTAACAAGATGTACGAGTTATGCAAAACAAGCAAAAATATACAAATGTGCCTGATTTACATAGCAATAGCAATAGCAATATAGCACTTACATTTATATACCGCTGTATAGCCGGAGCTCTCTAAGCGGTTTACAATGATTTAGCATATTGCCCCCAACATTCTGGGTACTCATTTTACCGACCTCGGAAGGATGGAAGGCTGAGTCAACCTTGAGCCCCTGGTCAGGATCGAACTTGTAACCTTCTGGTTACAGGGCGGCAGTTTTACCACTGCGCCACCAGGGGCTCTATCTACATAATTCACATAGGCTGCAGAATGCACATAATTTAGGTTTATTTGATGCCCAGTTGTACAATCAAGAATGCCCAGTCTTCTCGAATAGTGCCTTCAGTAGACACTGCTTTAGAGTCAAAGTTTATTGCTGCACCTATAAATACGAAAATGAATGTTGGGATTATAAGAGCCCCTGGTGGCGCAGTGGTAAAACTGCTGCCCTGTAACCAGAAGGTTACAAGTTCGATCCTGACCAGGGGCTCAAGGTTGACTCAGCCTTCCATCCTCCCGAGGTCGGTAAAATGAGTACCCATAATGTTGGGGGCAATATGCTGAAATCATTGTAAACCGCTTAGAGAGCTCCGGCTATAGAGCGGTATATAAATGTAAGTGCTATTGCTATTGCTATTGCTATAAATCTCAGAGCAAAATTAGCCATGGATGCCATGCTGAGCCAGCTCACCTAAAGCATGCTTAAGGCCATGCATGAGCATGTCTCACTCCCCTTCCCAGCACATGTTCTCTTTCTAAAGAGAAATTCTCTTCCTAAAGAGAAATTTGTAAAAATCTAATTTTGATTTTAAAATAGCTGCTATGTGGGGTCTTCTCTGGATCATGACCAGGACATAGAGGTAAGGGGCATTACCCACCAATGGCATGGAAGTTTAGTGCTTGCATTTGTTTTATTGCAAAAAAAATCCCTGCAGGGTGTGATAATACAGAAAAATAAGTGCCTCGTTCATAAACATTGGAATAGATCCTAAGTATTTATTTTGTGAGTGGAAGACACTTCTGTTGGTTCAAAAGGGGAATTTTTTGTTGATCCCCTGTTCCTTCTGCAACCCCCTGTGACACAAATCATCGTGTTCTAGAGGGTCCCTACATGCTCAGGACTTTGGAAGATGCAGGAGGCAGAAGAGGAAAGGGAGTGTGCACAATCACATACCACATCCATTAGCATTAGAAATGTTGCATAATTACTGGCTTCAGTAAATGAATTTGTCCAGCTCAAATTGCACAGCTGTGTTACAAATGAGCTTCATCTCTCCCACAACTTCTTCTCTGACTTGAAATGTAAAACAAGGTTCTAGATGGTCATCATTCATGCTAGGCTAGGCTGCTGGATGCAAGCTCCATCCATGCTTCTTCACTACTCGCCTACCATACCAAGCATCACTGCACCCTGGAATGTGAGGCTGGCCCAGTAGTGATGAAGAAGAGGGCTGGCATTGGGTCCAATGAGACAGGGGACAGGCCAGCGAGGGAGGTGGTGGCCGGCAAGGGGGAAGAGTGGCATCAGTTCTGGCTCCACCCCAGGGGCGAGAACCAGCAAGGAGGGCAGGTAGCTCACTGGTGTTTCGTGTTTGCCTCAAATGATTATCATCAGTGAGCCAGCTCTGCCCCCCCATCCAGATCCAAAACACTCTTTAGCAGGGGCATAGCTATAATTGAGTGGATGGGTTCAAAGAACCCGGGCCCCCATCGCCTGAGGGCCCCCCAGCTCCACCTCTCCCTCTTTTCTCCTTTATCTCCCTCACTCCAAGGGGCTGCCAGAAAAAGGTGAACACAGTCCCTCTCACCCCTAGCTACACCCTGCTCTCTAGGTTTATTCACACATTACATTTAACACACGTAAAGTAGTAAACTTCCTGTCCGTTTTCTGCATTTGAATGGCCTATACACAGGTTCACTCTTTAAATGAGTTCTTCATGATAAAACTTGTATAGACATCTGAAAGCATGTCGAACATAATAGGCTCATTCATTCAGATGACCCAGAAGGCTGGGGCAGGGGGGGTGATGTTGGGAAAAGCAGGATGCAACCTGCTTTGTGAGCTAGGGTTCACCTGTGTGACACATCGTGCGCCCACATGATCAGCATGTCAGTGATGTTCTGAAGGCGATCATGAGGAGGAAATCCTCCAGTATCCCACAATGCATTGCATGGGTAGCAGAGAGGCTGACACTTCAGTGCAGCAGCTCCTGCCTTCCTGGGTGTTCTATAGCAGCACTGTATTTTGAAAGGGAGTCAGGCTGCCAGGAACTGCGGCAAACTGCCCTGATCACAAACATGATCAGGGCCAGGGGGGCGGGGTTACTTGGGGCTGTGTGGCTTTAATGAAGGTTAAAAGTTTGGGTAGCCCTGCTCTGGAACAGCAGGGTAGGAGCAGGCCTCATGGCACCATACAAGCCTCACAACCTGGGTTTTCTCACCTTAAGTGGCGTAGCGGGGAAATGCTTGACTAACAAGCAGAAGGTTGCCGGTTCGAATACCCGCTGGTACTATATCGGGCAGTAGTGATATAGGGAGATTCTGAAAGGCATCGTCTCATATTGCGCAGGAGGAGGCAACGGTAAACCCCTCCTGTATTCTACCAAAAGAAAACCACAGGGCTCTGTGGGCACCTGGTATCGAAATCGACTTGACTTGACTTCACTTTACCCTGCTTTCACTGGTCATGAGAATGACCCTATTTTCTGAATAGAGCTTCCATGTGTTAGTGGTGGCAGGAGATCTCAGCCCTGGGCTCCTGCTGGAATAGATAATTGTTCCACCCTCCCCTTGCAGGTGCATTCTGCTGCTTGACAAGCCTTTGACTGAGTGCAGACAGCCCTCAATGTGAGGAGGCAACTCCTGCTGCTCCCTCCTAATGCTGCACTGGATGCAGCCACTTTATTTTGTCTGTCCTGAGTCTAATTTCTTAATGACCTGAAGTTGTCCATCAGTCCTTGTTACTTTCTTGCTCAGTCCTTGTTGCTCAGTGTAGATATGGAAAGAGTGGTTCAGTTTCTGAGGGGTTCGCTGTCCATAAAATGTCACACAGAACAGAGACGATAGGTTAGTAAGAGAGTGCTAAAGACAGTACAGTGGTCCCTCTACTTACGAAATTAATCCGTTCCGAATGCACATTTGTAAGTCGAAAAATTCGTAAGTCGAAAAGCGGTTTCCCATAGGAATGCATTGGGAACGGATTAATGCGTTCCGGAGCCTAGAAAAAAGACCCAGACCCCCAGTAAGGCTTGCAAACTGCACAGGAACATTTCTTTTCAAGAATAAACAGGCAGTAAACAGGCAGGCAAGTCAAGGAAACCGCATGTAAAATTTGTAAGTCGAGGAAACCCCATCTAAAAATTTGTAAGTTGAGGAAACCCCATCTAAAAATTTGTAAGTCGAAAAAACCGCATCTAAAACCGGATCTAAAACTGCCGTTTGTAACTCGAAAAATACTTATGTCGAGTAGTTTGTAAGTCGAGGGACCACTGTATATGACTGCCATGACCAGATGTGTGAGAAATTGTAGCTATATATAGCCAGCTTGACTCAGTGCATGTAGAATATTTTCTAGGCTATTTAAAGCATTCAGCTGCACCAAAAATACTGAAATTTCCATGCCATTTTATTCACTGTTACAATTTTAAGCAAATGAAATATTCATTGAAGCAAGAGTGAGGAAGCTTGTTTTACACAGGAAAGGCAAAATACAGCATATATTTGTGTGCCAGAAAGAAATTTACATCTCTTTTGTAGAACACTGAGCACTCATTTATTTCAAATAATATACATTTTGCATTGCAAATGTCCCCCTCCCCACTACCACTCACATTTTATTGAATAGCAGTTATTTAAAATGGCCAAAGCAGTCAATAAAATGACTTTAAGCTCAAGACCAAGAATCATCACCACCAGAAGCATGGGACTGAAAGGACCAAGCCAGAGGAGATGGGATCAAGCACAACAGGATCAGGCTTCAAGAACGATCACCACAGAGTTAAGCTCTTGTTCAGGAAAGAGCAGGAAGAGGACCTGGAAGTACTTCTATATAGCAGGCATGCAGGGGTCAAATAACGCTATGAACTGAGCCCATACGGATCTGATACAGGGATTTAGCCCATCAGCATCCAGTTCTGACCAAAGGGCAGGGGAGAGCTGTAAGGAGGCTAGCCACACCAGCCAAGAAAACCAGTTTTCACCAACAGATCACACAGCTCTCTGACACCCTGTAAAAGATTCTGAGTCAGACTTCCTCTCAGGACTGTGCGGCAAAGTGTCTCCATCCTTTAACTTCATGGGAGCTGAGTCCGACAGTGTGTGAGGGAGGAGAGTGGAATTCAATGGAAGTCATCTAAATGCCAGTTCACACTTACCCTGTGGTTTCTGTGAATGCCTTGCCTTGGTAATGTGCTGCTGAGATCAGTACTGGGAGGAGACTCGTGTGTGTACTCCAGAAATTTGCAGAGCTGTGGGAGGTGCACAGCCAGTAGTGCCACACAGCACATGCACAACAAAGTTTGTGTAATAGGATCTGAAACAGTTAGTGTAACTGCAACTCTAGTCTGGAACAGAAGCCCCCATCTTTGCACAACTACCATGTACTAAGCCCTTATGCTAGCACAACACTAGTTTCAAAACTGACCAGTGTTTGTATGAACTGAAGCTTCTATGTGGGCTCTGCTATAATTATGGCACTGCAACAGACCTTTTTCAGAGTGTGGTATGACCATGAAGATCAGGGCTGCTCAACTTTGACCTTCCAACTGTTTTGGGGTTACAGCTCCCATCATCCCCAACCACAGTGGCTAATAGTCAGGGATCTCTATTCATTCATTCATTCAATCAATCAATCAATTTTTATACCACCCTTCCAAAATGGCTCAGGGCAGTTTACAATTTTAAAAAACCCAATTAAAATCAGTTAACAATTAAAACAGAAATTATAAAACAGCATAAAACAACAATTAACAATTAACACAATATAAAACAGCAATTAAACAATATGAACAATTTAAAAACTCTGAAAGCCAGGTTTACAACCATTATAACCAATTACAACTATTTAAATACCCTGGAAGGCCAGGCCAAACAGAGAGGTTTTAAGGGCTCTCCTGAAGCTCAATGAAGAATTCAAATTGTGGATTTTTTAATGGGAGTTGTAGGTGAACATCTGCAAGTAGATTGAAGTTGAGCAGCCCCGATATAGATCAAAACAGCCACTTGTGTTAATTCAGTTGTACAAGCCTTACACTGAGGTATCAGTTCATGCCTCTGCATGAGTGTCTCCTGGACAGTGAGTTGCTTTGCATGGCCCTCAAGAGGGCAAGAGAAACAGCTGCTAATCTTAAAGATGCTGTTTCAAAATTGGCAAGTCCTAATTAAGGCATTTTCAGCTCATTGCTCTGGCATCAGATAACGAGTAAAGAGGAAGCTTCCAGATGTATGTGAATACCTATTTTGATTTTAAGAATGAGTACTTCTTGTTTGAGTTTTGTACTTTTGTTTTTATAGGCATACTTATGGAAATGATTATGCTGGTACCTTAGGTCCCTGAGTTTCAATTGCAACAGAAGTATATTGTTTGTTTCCCTTTAAATGGATGAATCCATTTTTGCTATTTAGAGTTATTACTGGGCAGGAAAAAACTTTATGGTGCTAGGTGACAACACTATTTTTAAAATTTAATGTCATTCCAGGTATTCACACAGTATTTCCCCTTAAATAACTTGAAAGCAAACATTATGGATTGATTAATTAGCAAGTCTTTTATGCAGGTACCCAGTGTCTAGAAAAATGAATAATGATACTTATGTGTCACTTTGGAATCTGCTGAAAGAAGGTAATAATGTAAGTTAACGGCAGATAGTTTGTGTTAGCCTATAATTAATTTTCTTCACCTTCTGTGTCCCAAATTTCATTAGACCGTGATATACAAATTGTAAAACAAATTATGGGAGGTCAGAGTGGGATCTTATTTCATTCCAGTGAAACGTATACTCTTCCAGGCAGACATATAAATTTTTGACCATGATCTCTGTAAAGTGACTTTTTGATATGTTGTGATCTTTATGATCATCTGTGAGAGCTTTGACACAGCCTACCTAAGTATAAAAGGACATAACATAAGTATAAAAGGACATCTTCTTCAACATCCTTTTAAATTCTTGTAAACCAAAGCACCTTTTCCTCTTTTACCTTCCTGCAATAATTCAAGATAATGAACCGAAGCAACTTTGCTCTGCATTGCTGGTGTATAGTCTTAGGCACAGGTGCAGCCTTTCATGAGGAAGTGAGGTTGCCTCAGGTGTGGGTGGAGGGAGGAGCATAGGGGGAGTGAGTGCTAGGCCCCCAGCACCACAGGAACCATTTTAACACCTTTTGCTACCACACTTCCTTGCCCCACTGGAATATGCTTTTCATTTTCCCCTTCTCATCCCATAGGGGTACATCTCTTCAACCCCCAAACTTGGAATGCCCTGCCACCACTACCTGGCTTGGTGGCATAGTCGAGAGTGCTCGTGTGTGGCTGCCATAGCCTCAGTAGCATGTAGAGGGGGGCAAATGTGTAGAGTGCCTAATGTGGACGGTAAATTGTTTTAGGGGGGAAACCCAAGCTATTTAGACAGAGGTTTGAGAACAGAATCATAGTCTGATACAATAAGTCACCCTAGCACAAATGCACAACATACAAACAAATGTACACAACACATACACAAATGCATACAAACAATACAAAAACATAATCACACACACAAATGTATGCAACACAAACACAACACAACTAGCTCGATTTTTGTTGACCGTAAGAACCACCGGGCTTGCAGCCGAGCCTGGTGGTTCTTGAGCGGGTAACCCGCTCAAGAACCCCTGCTAAAATCAGGTTTGCGGAGCGAGCACTCCAGCAAACCTGCTTTTTAGGATCATGAGTAGCCGCGGCGCGCCTTTGCGCTGCGCCTACTCATGAGTAGATCCCCGGCCGGGAGGCAAAAAGCTGCCTCCCGGCTCCGGGGGTCTCCCCAGTATGCCCTGCGCGCTCACGCAGGGTATACTGGGGCTTGCGGGGGCCGCGCGGCCCCCACCCCCCACCGGCTCCGTCATGGAGCCAGACATCATGTGGGAGGCCGATCCGGCAGCCCAGGGCTCCCTGCCCGCTCGTGAGCGAGGAGAGAGGGCTTACCCCGCTCTTCCTGCTCACTGCCCCAAACTGGGTCTCACTGATCATGAGACCTAGTCCATTATGTGAGACAATGTGCAATGCACACACAATGCAAACACACCAACATACACTCAACACATAAATGCACAAACACAGTGCAGCACACAAATACACACATAGCACACAAACACATGCAACAGACTCCAAACAGACATCACACAAATGCACACAACAGATATGCACCTATGGACAAATGCATGCAATATGCGCAAATACACAACACAAACACATATATGCAACACACAACACACAAATGGACACACGTACAACACAAATACACAAACACATGCAAACTCATGAACAACACTGTTGCACAGAAAGCCTGTTGGCACTCCCAGGAGCACCCCTACACCTGATTTGGAGCTACAGGCTTGTCGTTTCCATTTTTGTTGCTCTGCACCCACGGGATCATGAGTTCACCATTCCAGGGGCGTAACTATAATTAAGCAAGGGGAGACAGTTGTCTGGGGGCCCACTGCCTCCCCCACCAGAAGCAAGTCACATGACTGACTCCCCCAGCCACGCACCCGCCGGGGCTTCCTTCAGTTGTATTCATCCTCCGAAATTGAGGTGAGTGTTAAGACCTGGAGCTACCAGAACAGCATGTATTTCTCTAATACCATGAAATGACTTGCAACGTCCACAATTTACAAAACCTTTGAGCATTTTAAAATCTTGTCTCTGGGCCCACTCCAACATTGCTACACCCCTGCACCATTCGGTTCACATGAGCTACCTCACAGGGTATGTCACTTGGCACGTAGCACCGTAAAGGTGACTCTACATCAAGTCAAGCCATGACTGCTGGAAGACGGTCCCTCTCTTGCCTCCCTGATTTCAATCTAGGTTAGGTGCAGAAGCTGGAGCAGACATGGGTTAATTAAGCACTATTCTTCTAAAGAACAGCCAAATGCTCTCCCCCTATGTTGGCACATAGGAGCACTTCAAGCTTATCACCTTGTGAGGGGTCCCAGGGATTGGAGGTGGAGGGCAGGGAGGAGTGGTTGGTGGTCTGGGGTGATCGGGGCTCCCAATGGCAGCTGCTTACCCCAGCCTCAAACAGTGATTGTGGCACTCCTGCCCATGGCCTCACTTGTCGGCCCAAATGGGGGAGGAAGGAGACCATCACAGTTCCTGGTGAGGTCTCAGAGGATTGCCTTGGAGACTCGCGAGGGATCAGGGGGATTGTGCAAGATTTGAGGGCGAGATCTCTGCCTGTGCCTGGATCTTGCAAGGATTGCCCTGAAGTCAAGGGCTTTATAAGGATCAACTGGACTGTGAATAAGGGCCAGATAAAGAGGAGGGCTCAAAGCTGACAGAGCCCCGTGATTCCTGTTGGAGTTGGTGGTCCATACATGGCCAAACGGGGGACATGAAAGAACAAGCCCTGGGCGACACACACCAGACCGACTGCCGACGATCCTCTGAGGCTGGTCTGTGCCTGTGATCCCCTGACAAGTGGAACAAGAGCCATGGGACTGTTGGAGATGTGTGACACACCTTCACAGGAAGGAATAAGAGGTAGCAGGCACATCTCCTTCTCTAACACAAGTATTAACGGCTGCCTTGGGGCATGGGAAGCAAGCTTGTTAAAACATTGCAGGACATTCTCAAGGTCCTCTCTGACCACAAGATAAGCTCTGATGCACCCATTTCTTTCCACCCTACACAGGTTCTTTAACCTAATCACCTCATTGTGCTGGTAGAAACACACCCAGCAAAGTTTGAAATTGACACAATGTCCTCTTTTGTTCATCAGTACTGGCATCCTTTCTGACAGAAAGGTGTGGTCAACAATCCACCTCATGGCAAGATGCTGTCTATTTCTAGCCAAGACACAATTAATCCATGTGTACTATTCCTTGGATTTACCAGTTGCGTGTCCGTGCATTTGGGCATTAGCTATACCATCTCACTGTGCCTGGACTTCATGCCTGACCCACTTGCTGCCTCCAGATTGGCCCTGCTTCCAAGCCCGATCTGTGCAGTGTGCTTGGCTGCCTCCAGACACTGGGGCCCTGAGATCAGACCCTCTTTGGATTTTGCCTAGTTCTTGGATCCTCCCGTGGCACTTGCATCCCTGATCCTACCTTCTGCTTTTCTGCCTGTCCTGGAGTTGAGCTACAAGACATTGATATCGGACAAAATTAGGTATTCTAATCTCGGCTCTAATGCCTCTGGCTCCCCTCTTCTTCTGCTCTCTTTAAATCCAAAGATGTTTTCTAAGGCCATTTCTCTGGTCAGCCTTGAGTGGATTTAATTCAGATCACAGGCCAAAACACCTCTTCGTGAGCTTGGATTTAGTCCTATTTATTTATTAGCCTTGTTAGTTCTGTTAATTAATATTGTGTTGCTTGATAATCAAGATTTCTTCCCTGTACCCCAAAACCCTTAAATAATCCTGATTCTATTTTTGAATTGCCAACTCTCTGTCAGTCATTTCCATGACCAAAGCTTTACACAAATTTATTCTGAAAACAATCTGCTCTGGAAAAAAACCTGCAACTTTTAAAGAGGCACCGAAGACACATTTATTCACCCAGGCTTTTAATTAGATTTATAGTTTTAATATTTTTAATGTTGGGTTTTAAATGATTTTAATGTTAATGATTTTAATGTTTAAATGATTTTAATTGTTTAATTGATTTGCTGTTTAGAATAATTAATGATTCTAATTGTAAACCTCCCAGAGACATAAGTTTTGGGCGGTACAGAAATATGTTAAATAATAAATAATAAAATACAAGTATAAATTTCATTTTCATGAACCATGGACATTCAACAGTAAAAAACACTTCTGGTTTAAGATCAGTTAAGATATCTCAATCTGGTTCAAGCTTCACCAAGCCAGGAAATTGGAACCTAAGGCTGATGCCTTAACAGACGTGCCACATGATCAGTACTGATGTTCTGCAATGTCACAAATTGTGCTAGCTTACAATTTGCCCTCCATGCGCCATGCAGGTGCTCTTACCCCTGGACTTTGGGGCTGAAGTACAGGGCCTTCACAGCCCCTGGGAACCCCTAAATCCTCTTTAGTCTGTCCAGGGTGACGTGGTCGCACGACGGAGCATGATGATGCTTAATTTGCAGGGGAGGGGGGCATCCAAAGGCCTTTAGCTACAGGCTCCAAAATTACCTAGGCGCACCTCTGCACGCACCCACACATTCCCTTGGTCTTTGAGGCCCAAATCAAATTGGGGAGGATGGAGTGCCTGGCACCAGCAAAGATACCTAATGTCCAGTCCTGGCCTACACAATATCTGCCTGCCCCATGAATTACAATAGCCATATTGTAAAGAGCATAATGCAATCTCTCTTTTAATAAACAATCTATTTATAATATTCTCCCTTCAGCAGATTGAGCAAAATGGGTAAGAATGATTTCTAGCTAAATGCAAAGTGTTTCACCCTGCATTCATTTAAAACAAGGAAGACCAAGTATTAATTACATGAACTATTTCTCTATTTTTCTAAAAGAGATCTAGCTGCTTGGAAGTAGGACTCATTGGACTCAGTGAGGATTACTTCTGAGTAAACATGCATAGGATTGTACTTTAATAGTGAGAACAGGAAGCTTGTTTCTGTTTCTGAGTTTTCAGCCATGGATCCACGTGGATCCACTGGATCATTGGCTGAGCTCTGCCTACCTTAACTGACTTGCCCAGCGTCCCACCAGCCCCAGTGGGAACCAGCCATCACTGAAAAGGCCTGCAATTTTTTGGAAAAAATGTTACTTGTTCTTTACATGTATTCATTTATGTAGCTGGTAAAAGGGTTTTTTAAATGTAGAAGTTTTACCTATTCCTACAAAATGTATCAAATTCCAGGCTTATGTTCCAGCAGCCATAGCTCTTTAGCAACATAGGTCCATATTAGAAAACATATTTTGATTGACACACTGTGCAAACTTCTGTATATGTTGTAACATAACATGCATGCAACTGTGCAAGTGTGCTCCTTCGCATATGCAAAATGTGCAAATGTGGTTGCGTGATAGTAGGGCCATTACAGCAACTGCATTTGTGCAATTTATGCATGTGCACAGGAACACACTTGCACAACTGCATGCACATTTTGTTACAATGCACATGAAAGTTTGCACAATATGTCAGTCACTGTATTTATTTTTTCCTCTGACACTAACTAAGGTCAGATTACCACCACCAATTTAACAATTAATTATGTAATTTGCTACTCTTGTTGCTCTTGATTTTGCCTAATTGTCTGCTCACTTTAGAAAGAGCAATAATGAATAATGATAGTAATGAGTGGGGGTAAAAGAACAATAAACAGCAAATTAAATCTCCCCTTTACGCAGAAAATGAGTGAATTTATATTCTTGAGTGCTGGTTCTGTGCAGTTAATTCTATGCCTCACTAAAGGCTTTTATGGCACAACAGACCAGAGATTTCAGGCTACAATTGATAACATAATCCATTTTAGCCGGTACTGTCTGATTAGAACACAAAAGGGTTTCAGTGATTTTTAAATCCACCATCCGTCACACATTGCCAGACAATTCTACTTGGCATTCTTCATCTAAGCTACGTTTTAACGTTTATTATATGACAAAACAGGGTCCTAAGACTCTCTCGGATACATCTTCTTCCTTAGCTTTAGTTGTAACAAATTCAACTAGGTGTTTGCTATGACAAAACATTAACCAAAAGAAGGAGGGTGGAATTAAATTTCTGACCTCATGAACTCTCATTTTCAAATGTATGCCCAACCATCAAGGAGAAGTTTCAAAATGACATTGAAAATTCAGTAAATATTTCACAGACTCTGTCAAACTAAACCAACCGGACCAAAAATGTGTCTGCTAGAAGGGCTATGGATTGCTCAAACGATCAGACTTGCTCAGATCAGGCTGGATTTCAACTGAGTGCATCAGTTTGTTGATGCAACAGAGGCATCTGCACTGAACAGAGATGATTATCAGAGGCCTTAAGTGGCAGCAGTGCAGTGGGTTCTCTTCACTTCTTCTTACTTGAAGCAGCAGTAATGGAGTTTAAAAACACTCTCTGCAGCTGTCAAATTCGCAACATCATGACACCGAGGTGGGTCTCACGATCTAGGGATGTGCAAAACGTTTCGGGCACAGAATCGATCTGTGCCTGAAACGAGCAATTTCGGGTGATTCGGGGCCGAACCGAATCACCCCCGATGCCCCCCGATATTTTTCGGGCCCGAGCCGAATCACCCCTGATTCGTGCCTGAAAAATTCGGGTGATTCGGGATGACGTCTCTTTGAATTTCCCGCCTTTTTGCCTCCATTGATTTCAGTGCAAAAAGGTCTGGTGTGACGTCTGCTCGAATTTTGGGTCCCAGGGCCAAAATTGTTTAGCTTCCTTGCCCCTACCTGGCACAACCACCAACCCCACACTGCTCTAGGCCACCCCTTTGCCCCCCACGTGAAGCTATGCATTTGCTGACACCTCAATGCTTCTTTATGGAGAAAAACCTTAAAGACGCATAAACTTCAACAATTCCCCAAAAATCAGCCCTATGCCCAATCACTCTGAAATTGGGCTGGTAGCCTCCACACATTAGGCACTACCACCCCACTCCCCTCTTTTTGCCCAGATCCCACACTATGCCCCCGATCTGCTGCAAAGACACTAAAACTTCAAAAATTCCCCCAAAATCAGCCCTTTGCCCAATTCCCCTGAAACTTGGGTGGTAGCCTCCACCCATTGGGCACTACCACCCCACCCCACTATTTTGCCCCCTGGACCTGTTTTTCTTACCCGAATCAATTCAGATTCAGATTTAATCCAAATCCTAACCGAATCAGGGGCGATTCGGGAAGCCCATATTCGGGCACAGAATAGAACGGGGGTGATTCGGTTTGGGTCCTGAACCCAATCACCGAAAACCCAAATTGCACACCCCTATCACGATCAGTGAGGCCCGCTTTTGATGATACTGCGGGGAGAGCGGGCTAAGCTGCTCTCCCCACAGACGATCGGGGCAGTAGTCCTGGGCAGCCAGATTGGCCGCCCACATGATTGCCGGCTGCATGACAGAGCTGGCGGGGGCTGAGGGGAGCGGGTGCCAATTGGCCCCCGCAAGCTCCAGCATGCTTTGCACAAGTGCGCAGGGCATGCTGGTGAGACCCCCAGAACTGGGAGGCGGCTTTTCGCCTCACTTCCGGGGGTTTCCTCATGAGTAGCCACGGCACGGAGCCGCACCACAGCTACTCATGACCAGATAGCCCCGCGGCTACTGTGGCTACTCACAACCAGAGCGCTCACTCCTCAAACCCAGGCTAAGAGGGGGGCTACTAAAGCGGGTTACTCGCTCTAAAACCACGGGGCTTGCAGCTGAGCCCGGTGGTTCTTACGATTAGGAAAAACCGAGCTAGGCTCTCCTAGCCCGATTTTTGCTAATTGTGAGAATAGCCGCATTGTGTCCTTTCCCTAATGCATAACTGGGAAAATGCACATAGGTGGTGAGCATTTTCCCCCAGTAATGCACTGGGGAAGGTATGCAACATCTCAACATTGCTTTCTTCCCCAGAGTATCATGGACTGGCTGCTGGAAAGGAAGGTGGAGTTTTTGAACTACCTGCTGCTGTTTTTGAACTGAGGAGAAAGAAACAGAGCCCACTACAGTGGGTTCTTACCTTAAAGCAGGTATGAAGGTCTCTATTTGCTCCGATGCTGCCCTGCTACTTTTCCAGGCACGGTGCTCACTCTACCAAAGGCTGTGTGTGGCTGCAGCACTGGTCCCTGCAGCCTGTGTGCAGTGTCGGCACACACAGGACCATCACTTATACTTTTTAAGCATGCCACATGGCCTTTTAAGCTTGACATGGCTCAACATGTCATAATCCAGCCCAGTTATCAGGTAACACTGTGGTAGGGATGTGCATGCGCAGCGGCCATGTGTGTGCTGATGCTGCACATAGGCTGCAGGTGTAGGGCCACTGGTAGAGTGAGCACCGTGCCCAGAAAAGCAGCAGGGCGGCAGCAGAACAGGTAAGGATCTGCTTACCTGCTTTTTAATGGAACAACTCCCCGCTCCACCCATGCCTGCACAAGTCATTCATGCACATTCTTACCACAGTACTACCTGGTAACAGGGCTGGATAATGACATGTTGGGGCCCTAAGCTATGTCAAGGTTAAAAGGCCCCATAACATTACAAAATGGGTCAGAAGTCTCGCCCCAGTGCTAGAGATGTGCTCGAAATGCGATTCAGCTTCTGAATCGCTGCACAATCCCTTTAAAACCTAGAGCTTCTACAGCCCCTAACATGGAGGAGAACAGGTCCATCTCTGCTCCTCCTCTGCTCAATGCCACTTCCGTATTGACGGTGCTTCCTCCCCCCAGAAATCAGCGTGCACCAGTCACGCTCTTGCGCAGTTGCCCCTCCACAATGCAGGCACACACATGGCCTCTGTGCATGTGAATAGGCAAATGCTGCCTGTTACTATGATGGTGGGCAATGGTCTAAACTGGGCCCTGATCTAATAAAATGTTGATATAACACAGTTATTGTGTTGATATAGCACAGATTTATAAACTCAATATGACAAATAATTGTATAGCCATCAAAGTAAGTTTGTCTTATCAGAATGCTAACATCTGCTTTAGTGTATTTCCCCCCTTTCTCTTTTACCTTTCAACTAGTTATGTAAAACTTGAAATGAGGTATTTCCAGCCTACTTTCCAGTAGGCTTATGAGATCACCCGCCATTCTGTGCGTGTGTCCGTGTCCGTGTGTCCTTGTGTCTCCACCCCACCCCATCAGCTTTGCAACGACTGGACCGAGATGAACCAAATTGGGTACAGTTGTAGGGACACATAGAGAAACCTCGACGGCATAGTTTGTGATGATGTCATCCACCCCAGTCCAAAATGGTGGACGCATAAATTTTTGAGGCCCAAGTGGACTAACTTTTGAATCGCTTAACTGATTTGAATCAAATTTGTTACAGCTGTAGGGACACATGGGGATGCTCAAATGGCATGGTGTGTGGTGATGTCATCCACTCCAATTGAAGATGGCAGCCACATGAACATCTGAGGTGCAAGCGGGCTAATTTCTGGACTGTCTAACTGATTTAAACCAAAATGCATACAGTTGCAGTGAGTGACACACAGGGACACCTCAACGACATAGTTTGTGATTGTCATCTACCCCGATCCAAGATGGCGGACACATAAACTTTTGAGGCGCGTGTGGCTAACTTGTGAACCGGTTAACCAACTTGAACCAAATTTGCTGCAGTTGTAGGGACATATGGGGATGCCCTAGTGGCATGGTGTGTGATGATGTCATCCACACAGATTCAAGATTGCGGACATATAAACTTTGGAGGCACAAGCGGGCTAACTTGTGAAATGCTTAACCAATTTCAACCAAATTTGCTACAGCTGTAGCAACATATAGGGATGCCCAAATGGCATGGCATGTGATGATGTCATCCACTCCAATTCAAAATGGCAACTGCTTGAACATCTGAGCTGCAAGTGGGCTAATTTGTGGACTGTCTAACTGATTTAAACCAAATTGGGTATAGTTGCAGTGAGTGACTCACAGGGACACCTCAATGGCATAGTTTGTGATGAGGTCATCCACAGCAATCCAAGATAGCCAATGCGTAAACTTTGGAGGCACAAGTGGCCTAACTTGTGAACCGCTTACCTGATCTGAACCAAATTTGCTACATCTGTAGGGACACAAAGGGACACCTCAATGGCATAGATTGTGACAATGTCATCAAACCCAATTCAAGATGGAAGACCTGTAAACATTTGAAGCACAAGTAGCCTAACTTGTGAACTGTTTAACCATTTAGAGACGTCCCAACGGTGTAGTTTTTGATGATGTCTTCCACCTTGATCCAAGATGGTGGATGTGTGAACTTTTGAGGTGCAGGTGCTTGAGGACTGTCTAACCCATTTGAACCAAATTTGATACAGTTGTAGTGAGTGACACACAGGGACACCTCAATGGTATAGTTTGTAATAATGCGATCCACCCTAATCCAAGATGATGGATGCATGGACATTTGAGGTGCAAGTGATCTAACTTGTGAACCTCGATTTGAACCAAATTTAGTCCAGTTGTAGAGACAGTGAAAGGAAAGTAGGCTGGCTAGAACAACTTGTTTGGTATTCAGAAACCCGTCATAATGTGGATATATAGCTTGCTTAGCTTATGCCTTAATCCAGCATTGCCTGGTAAGCTTCCACTCCACATAGAGCTCCACACACTAATCCAGTCCCATCTGATACAGGGTGTACTGACCACCCTTGGATCTGATCGGGCCCTGTCTGGGAATCCTTTCATTGGACCTGAACTTGTGTGTGTGGTGGGGGGAATCTGATAGGGCCTGCATTGAATCAGGCCCATGTATTGGTCAATTCAGTGCACATCCCTATCTCTTTTCAGCTGCAGAACAAATAAAATGCCAGTATTGCTGATGGTTTATCATGATGGTGAAGAGTTGGACTATCTTTTTGCAGATCTCAGCTTAGCTATTAGGCAAGCCTCTCTCTGCCTAAGTGCCCCCCACACCCACCCCAGCACCTTGACAACCACCACTACAACAATTCATTGAAGTAGGCTACTTTAGATAGGAAACATAATTCTGTTTACATAAACAGCAGGCATACTGCCTAGCGTTGTACATGGAACTGAAACTACAGCACAGTGATAGCCCAAGGCAAGTGCTTTAACTCTAAATCTCAGTACAATATTTATGAAGATTGAATCCATGGAGTGAACAAGAGAAGGATCAAAACATATAGTACAAGTTCTATGAAAGGTAGGTAGAGGGTGGGGTGAGGGGAGGAAATGTTAATAGCAAGCAGTAGATATATCTGCTGAGCACCAGAAAGTTCATGTTTGACAATGGGGGAAACCAATATCATTCATACACACACACACACATTGCAAGTACCCTTGAATACTTTATTCTAACCTCAAAACAATATGCCGCAGTGTAAAACCACAATAATTTGTCTGAATGTCAATTAATGATGAAAAGCAACCAATGAAGTTTTTTTAAGGACATGTTTCTGACATTTTTAATTATAAAGAGACTGAATACTTCTGCTATTTCATTAGTGAAACAAACCTTCAGTGAGCATCTTGTGCTCCAAATGTATAGCACTCCATTATACAGTCATTGGAAGCTGAAGTCTGGTTGCTATGACTACCACAAGCTCCCATAGTGCATTCTGAATTTAACTGGCCTATCTAGATCACACAGAATACTAATAGAGTATAAGAATCCACCCAACAGTATTTCAGCTCAAGCTTGCTGTTTGCCAAAATAAAGCATTATGCAGTGAATGGATTTCAAAAAATATTTATCTCCTCTATTTCATTAAGAAAGAAAACAAAGCTTATAAAAGACAAATATCTTACTGTAGTTTTCAAATGAGTTTATGGTTTTCCATAGAGCACTGATTTTAAAAATAGCAAGAAGAAGAAGAAGAAGAAGAAGAAGAAGAAGAAGAAGAAGAAGAAGAAGAAGAAGAAGAAGAAGAAGAAGTCTGTTAGTACTTCAAATATCCATCTGTTTCAAAAACAGATTCCACTCCCCAGAAATTCTGAAACAGAAATTCAGAAACAGATTTTTAAAAATTATGGAAAAGTATAAAATTATACAATGTACAAGTCTTAGTTTGCAAAGTAAATAAATAATGTCCAAGGCAAGCACTTGAAAAGTTATTTGCCACACAGAATTGAAAAATTGGGGTGAGATCTCTTGCTTACAAGAGGATTCTTGAGAGTGGAAGCAGCATATTCTGGAAAATATATGTGTAAATTTATTTTTTCCCCACTGGATATAATGTGCTGTCATCTACAGGATAGGGGTTGGGTCTATATTTCAATGTTATGTAAACGCTGGAGAAGAGGTGATGGTTTACTGATTAATATTTTGTGTAAATTAAATATATTAAAAGTCATATTGTTATAATCTTTCAGAAAGAATTGGTGCTTTTTTTTAACTTTGGCTTTGCTTCTTGCCATTATCTAATATCCCTTTGTGAAAGTCAAAGAACCCTATCAGGGTCTACCTTTTTGACTGGTGCATGTTACTAACAAATACTGCAGAAGCTCACTGGTTAGTAATTTACTTCTGATGCTTTGTACCAAGCCCAACAGCATATTCAGCCTGCCTTGCTGAAGGCAAGAATATGAAGTCAATGGAACAAAATTATAGAAACTGAAATATTACAGTAAACTGTTTGAATAACAGCTTGTCTCATTTAAATGTACATTATTGGTCACAGGAAGACATACACTGGATCCTGGGTTCTGTTCTTGGATTCAATGTAGTACAGAGTGAAGAGATTACCTCTAACTAAGCAAAGAGACACCTTTCAACATGGTGATTCTCTTTATTTAGCAGAGGGAGAACAACTCTCCCTGTCCAACCCCCAGCATAGCATCCCTCCAGTGGCTGTTGCTGCTATCTGCCTTATGTTTCTTTTTAGGTTGTGAGCCCTTTGGGGACAGGGAACCATCTTATTCATGCATTATTTATTTTTCTATATAAACCACTTTGAGAACTTTGGTTGAGCAGCAGTATATAAATACTCTTCTTCGTCATGGTGGTGGTAGATGAAGCTTCCCATTTGCAGATCCAGCTTCCATGGTTTTGCATACGGTTGGGTAATTGACACCCAACCTCAGCATAAACTGCCCTTATTGTTATCCCCCCACCTTCAAGCCACCCCCCACCGGTTCCGTGCACATCCCTACACTGGGGCCTTGTTGTTGGACCACAGCCTGTAGATGGGCACTAGACAGACTACCAGACTTAGGGCATGCTTCTCCTCTTCCTCTTCTTTCCCCCCCTAGATCGCTCACAGGGAAATATAGTTTCTCCAAATATAGCTGGTTCGGAGAAGAAACATCACCAACTCTCAGAAGAATATCCTGAGTGTCCTTTATACCAATTTTTAATCAGTCGCCACTTTTTCTGTTCAGTTCAGGTTCAAGGCAACTAAGAGATTTTAGGTTTGGGTTCAGTTCTAGTTCACTGAAAAATCCTCTCTGAACTGTTTTTGAGATTCCAGTTCAGTTTGGCTTTCTGTTGACTAGAACTGCTCACATCATTGTAGACTTATGACATTTGGCTCAAATGCACCATTTTTAAAGCTGATCAAAATAGAGTGTAGCGGTAGCTATTGGTAATTATAGGGTTCTTTTTCTTTTCTGGGAAAAGCAAAAATCCCATTCTGGATATTTCTGCTCCACTAATGCTCATAAATATATGCTCATGTGAACCACTGGAAAACTATAATTGAAATACATTCTGAAAAGTCAGAGACCAGTTTGCTTGCTTCAGTAAAGGAAACAGCAAAACACATGTTAAACCCTCTACAACATGTTTAAAAGAAATATCATTCTTTAAATGTCATCCCTTCTTCCAGAAGAAAAAATATGAACAAAATAAAACCAAAAGGAGGCAAATTTACAATTTTAGAAGCCTTTCATGGCAATTTAAATTACCTTACTACATATTACTTACTGTTCCATCTTCTGGAATGGCGGGGGAAAGAATTACTTGCTTATGCATATGAAGAATTGCTGCAAATCATCTGGAATTCTGTCAAAGATCTGACAAGATGTGTATTAGGGCTAAACTAGATGTAATAGTGTTGCATCATTTGGCCCTGTGTGTTTGTTTACTTAATATAAACAGCAGTAATGAAGGAGCCAATCAGGACCTTGGCATCGAAGGAGGAGGGCTTTAGCTCTTTGCCCACTGTGGTCCCAATTAGAGATGCGAAGGCATGGAAAAAATTGGTGGGGGGACAGTACTTTCTTTCCTTCCTTCTTTCTTTCTTGAAAAAATTGGGTTTTTTTTAAACTGCCCAGAGACAAAAGTTTGGGGTGGTATACAAATTTGATAAATAAATAAACAAACAAACAAACAAACAAACAAACTGCCCCCCCACCCCAGTTCCCATCTCTAGTCCTGATACAGATCAGGGTCCCTCACTGGGTCCCTTGATGGCATGAATGGTAGCTTCCCTTCTGGGGCAAATAGTAGTTGTGCAGGAGGCATCCAAATCTGAATTGGGACCACACTGGTGATGAAGGGTTAAAAAGCCATTTCCCTACACACTGTATAACCTCCTCCCACGACAGCTATTTACATGTTTTTAAAAAACAGTATGGAATACCAAATAATGAGCTTGTTATCACAATGTCTACTTTGGCCCTTGGAGAAATCCTAAAGCATGGCTTTTTAATATAACTGCCTGATGAATGTTAAAATATAAAGGAAGAAATATAAAGGCAAAGCTCTAAATGTTACAGTGCAGTGTATCTGTAGAAATTTTGCACATAATTTCATGTGGGATTCATTTTCAATTGCAGCAGCTACTCAAGTAGTAAAGCTTGACTAATCCTAATATTAACAGTCATGCCAACTTAAATCTGACCTGGACAAGCCTTCAGTAATATCACATTTGTCCAAGCACTTCAGTTTTGAACAGAGAGTGCAGAAGAGGTAGTTTACATTTTTCAGAGCTGAGATCAAGACTATCCCTCAACAATGAAGGGAAACCACTCAATGCTCATGTCTTCTGTTCTGTTTCCTTTAGACAATGTGCTATTGCCACGGTCATTTAAGTGATAGCGGCCATGGCCATGGCCTGCCTGCTAGGGACCGCACTATAAGGAGAGGAGCCAATACCAGCTGATATGCCTTGTAGGCACGATACAACTAAGCCTCAATAAAAATGGCCAATTCCACCATAGCAATGTCTCCGTGTCTCCTTGGGTCTGGGTGCAAGCGAGCCGCCTTCCGCCTCCATCGGTGGCTCGGCTGGTTTGCCCGCAGCCCCTCCCCTGAGGAGCACACTGGACCTGGGAGACAGCTCCCATTGGCACTGGCTGTTTCCGGAGTGGGGCCAGAGGGGATGAGCTGGCAGCGTGCCTATGCTGGCAGCAGTCCGCCTCTCGACATTAGGCAGATTAGTTTTTACCAGAACTTCTTGTTTTAAAGCTTGAATTAGTACTTTCAAACAACAATTGTACATGTGCAGACAGAAAATATTGCAGAGTGGTTTCTCATAGGAATGAAGCTCCCATTTGCTTTGCACCCACCCTTACTCTTAGTGAGCCACTGCTGTGCATTCATGCTCCATTATGGTGCCCATTTTTAAAGAGGATTCAACCATTTCTTGAGGTCTTGCCTAGGATAATCTAGCAGCCTACTGTCTCCCAAGATGATACTTCTCAGAAGAAACAGGAGGTAGGCCACACACTCAAGATTTAGGAGGGAAGGGTTAATCTGCTTTAAAATCATAGAATTTTAGTTGGAAGACTTGGAGGCCTTCTAGTCCACCCCCCTGCTCAGCACAGGGAACTTATACAGCATCCCTGAAAGATGGATGTCCAGCCTGTTTTAAAACCTCCAGCGGATGGCTCACCACTGCATGAGTCAGACTGTTCCACTGTCCAACAACTATTACAATAGGAAACTCTTCCTAAATATGCTTCCTTGTAATTTCAGTCCATTGGTTCTAGCCTTACCCTCAAGAGAAACAGAGCAAGTCCACTTCTTTTATGTGATAGCCTTTCAGATATTTGAAGATGGCTATCATACCCTCCCCCCCGCCCTTAGTCTTCACTCCTCCAGGCTAGGGATGTGCACAAACCTGTTTGGAGGCCCTTTCCCCTAGTGGCAAGAAGTAACCCATGCACGTGCACACAGATGCATGCACGCACACGTTGCATTTGCTCTCACAGACGCTGGGCGTGCGCCAACTTGTGCATGCATGTGGGTTACTTCTGGTCACTTCCAGTCTGAGGAGAGGATAGGGCAGCAGAGAGGTATGCTGCCACCCCGCTAGACCAGTTTTTAAGAGCGTGCTGGCTGGGGAAATGTGGCGGGGAGCTTAGTGCCCCTCCCTGTGCTTAAAGTTATTCTGCTCACCTTTGAACCAGCCCCCACCACTTCCGTGCAAATCCCTACTCCAGGCTAAGCATATCCAGCAACTATTCCTCATCAAATTTGATTTCCATACCCCTCACATTTTTGTTGCTGTCACCGCCTGGTAGTAACCAGCCCTGCAAATAAAGAAGGAAGGCAAGCAAACCAACTTCTTCCTTCTTCCATCTTCTGGACTTGGCAGCCACAACCAAGTGGAAATTTTTATCCCTTGGCTACCTCCACCCAAACAGTCCATAGTATATTTCCCAACAGCAACTCAGGTAGAGTAGGATGGCAAGTAAGCATGGAGTGTGGAACAAAACTCACAGGCCATAAGAGAATCTGAACAAAGTTATTTCTTTACTTTAAAAGTAAAACAAAACAATCCTGTTTATATTCTTTGAAATTGTATGAGCAAAGGATAATAAGATAAAGCAGGATAAATGCATCCAGCCGTCCTGTCTAAAACTATGGCCCTAGTGCAGCCAGTTCCTCACCAGTTCCTCTGGCCTTCAGCAGATTTCTTCTTCTTGCAAAACCTTTGATCCTTCTTCTTCTGGCTTTCTTCTTTCAGTCTCTCTCTATTTCCTTCTGACTAAAGCCCTTTCCATGCTCTGCCATTTATACTCTAAAACTGCCCTCCCAAAGTTGCCAACAAAAAGGGCAGATTTTGAATACTTGGCTTCTATTCCTTGGGCTAACCTTTTCACTTCAGGATGTAATCGTTTTCCTGGGTTAACTTTTTCATCTCAGGAGGCTCTGTAACTAATTTCCTAGGCTAATCTTTTGATCTTAGGCTGCCATTTTAAAACATATAACATAACCCATAACAGAACACAAAATGGAGGACCTAATCTCAATCCTTCACAGTTGCCTTCCTCTGAACCCGTTAATTCACCACTGTCCTTCTTAAAATGCAGGTCCCAGATTTTGACATTGTATTCCCCAAGTGAAGATCAAAAGAGAATGCCTAGATTCATCCAATGACAAACTTAAAGTTGAAGACATGTTTCAGAAGAAAAGTCACAGAATCTTTTCATCTTATCCACAGTATAGACTTTCTATTACCTACGGACTTTTGCAGGACATCTTGTCTGGGATGTATGTTTGATGATATAGTTCTTTTGAGATAGTATGTTCAGCTATTATTGACATGTTTATGAATAATGTTTCATGTATTTCTTTATATTTCACATTATTAATTTATGTCATTTTTGGGCTAACCCTCCATTTTGTGGTTTGATAGGATCACGAAAGCGATGTTACATCCAAGGTTCATTTTACCTGTAATATGATATTGAGAAAATATAATCATATCACTCATTATTGCATTTCATCCACATAAATTAGCATGTAATCAGTGGAAATGAAATTATATGCCCAATTGAAACTACATGAAGAAAGTACGTAGGAATAATATAATAATCAGAATAGTAATTTAATCAGACTAGTGATGGTCTTCTTTTTTATGCTTGTGAAAGATGACAATGAGGCCATTCACATGACTGGGCGATTTGGGGGGTGGGTGGGGAGTCTGGGTCCAACTCACCTTCCCCCCAGATGATGTAGTAAATGTTACTGGAAGCACAAACCACACTCCCAGAAAAGCCATGTTGTGCGGATCTCTGGAGGACGGGATGATGCATCCTGACCTCTGGGAATCCCACAATGCACCATGTGCTGAGTGTGGTGCATTGGGGGATTCCCCCATCAGTCGGGGGCACTCTAGGTCCCATCTCTGTGTCTCCTCAGACTGTGTGCAGCCTGAGGAGACACATGATCCTGGTAGCCAGGTTAAGGGCATGCTTACACCTTTAACCTCAGATAAGAGCTGAGCTAAGAAGTGGCGTTAGCCTGGGTGGGGGCGCCGGGATCTGCATGGATCCTAGGAACATAGGCAGCTGCCATATACTGAGTCAGACCATTGGTCCATTGTGCTCAGTATTGCCTACACAGAGTAGCAGTAGCTTCTCCAAAGTTGCAGGCAGGAGTCTCTCTCAACCCTCTCTTGGAGATGCGAGGGAGGGAACTTGGAACCTTCTGCTCTTCCCAGAGCAGGTCCATCCCCTGAGGGGAATATCTTACAGTGCTCACACATCAAGTCTCCCATTCATATGCAACCAGGGCCGACCCTGCTTACCTAAGGGGACAAGTCATGCTTGCTACCTCAAGACCAGCTCTGGCGCTCCACATTAGCAGCCTAGTCCAGATTAGGCTGCCCTAGCCCGGGCTAGGCTGCTCATGAGAACAGCCTCATTGTCTTTTTAGAAACTAGTGGTAACATTTGATGTTGCTTTAGATTATGCTAGATGCTGTTACTTCTCATCTATAATTGTACATTTTAGGGTGTTTGTAAGAGAATCAAAGCTGTAACTCATTAAAAAAAGATTTCCCATTCTAATGGAGTTATACTTTCTACAACTGGAAAGAGAAATAGGCCCACTTTCTCGATGAATACCTTTCTGCTCACTATGCCAGATGAGAGAAATGTTTTCCAGGGATATAATATAATGCAATATGTAATGATCCTACACCTAGGTTGAATTCTTTCGCTAGATGGACCTTTCACATTTCCCATTTAAAACATTTCTGAGTCTGTAGGAAAGAAGATAAAGTAACAACATTAAAAAAATGAAATCCTACTATCATAGCTTTTATCTTCTTTTTAAAATAAGTACACAGGTATTCAATTTTACACCTCATCTCTGAACAACTCTAATCTTCGTCCTTATGGAAGCCATGGAAGTTTTAGTTTGCTTTTTAGATGGAGTTTTTCCACACAAACTTTTAAGAGACAGAACAACTGAAAAGTTGTTAGTACATCTGTCCTAAACCTTCACTAGACCTCATGAAAATGAAAACAATGTTGTAATCAAGGGGTAACTTTGTGCCCAATAAAATACATTGTTGTAATCATGGGGTAACTGTGTGCCTCATTCACTTGACCATTAAAAATCAGCAAAAGTATTAAATAACTCAGAAAAGCACTATTTATTTTCCTAGAATAAATTAAGCTGGGAAGAACATATTAACATTTTTATTTAACTCTGGAAAAAACTTTTTAAGACTATGCATTTTCTTTTTAATCAAAATATTTTTTTAAAACTTTGTATTAGAAAAATCACATTTACAATTTTAAATTATTTGCAGTAACAACTAAAAAAACCCCACCAGAAAATACACATCCACACATTTTTTTTTTATTTTACACTGTCACATAGCTGCATAGTGAGGTGCATTGCACAAGCAAATCTATGGCAGTTCTCATGCTTTCTGTGAGATTTACAATCTAATGTTCTTGGACAAAAATTACAACATCATTTCCCCCATTTTTCAGATTGGTAGGTTGGGAACTTGCAGTCAAGGGCACTCATTGCAGCTCTGATGGACTTGTTCAGCTGCTGGACTTCTAGCATTAATCTTTTGATCTGAGCTCTGATCAACTGGTGTCCAAGCTCCATCAAAAACACATGCCATCTTTCTTTAGCAGATTTCTTATTCCAGTTGGGAAGTTGCTTGTCCAAACTATGAAGTTGCCAATTGCACCTATATCTGTGGATGTTACTCTCTCGGGCAAAAAAAAAAAAAAAAGCACTGGCACAATTAAACATAATAATTAGCACTGCCTTCTCCCCATGGCTGCTCTCCTGTCACCATCTCGGCTACTCCCCCTTCCCCCCCTAGGGGAAAAACCCAGGGCAGCACATTGGTCAGTCTTAGTAACCATGGCAGAGAGGCACTGTGGGCTTTTCCTCCCACTGTG
Source organism: Hemicordylus capensis (assembly GCF_027244095.1). Classification (NCBI taxonomy): domain Eukaryota; kingdom Metazoa; phylum Chordata; class Lepidosauria; order Squamata; family Cordylidae; genus Hemicordylus; species Hemicordylus capensis. Next base: position 374,706,063 of record NC_069658.1, on the reverse strand, counting down.
GTGGAAGGTCTACATCAAAGGGACACAGAGTGTTACCTAGGAGCATGGTGTAACAATTCAGACCTGTCAGAGGTATAATCTCTTGAACCTTCTTGAAAGTAAGGTTCCGGTGAGGAACTGGAAGTAAGGAACTGGACACTTACTGGAAGTAGGTTTCCAGTATGTACTCCAGTTGGTTCAAGAGACTGAACTTCTGATTGTCTTAGGGTCACCCTAAGGACTCATATTTTTCCTTGATTCTTCACAGGGCTCCAAATCCTTTCCTCTACTTTGAGCCCTTCAGGTTGGTCACCACATTACTTCATGGGCAATCTTTGTTGCATGCTTGTTTCCCAGGGAAGGTCCCTCTGTTTGTTTCCCTGGTCAGCATCTCTTCTTCCTTAGTGGGGTGATGCACTCCCTCCGGCTCCACACTATATCATGCTGCAGCTGGAACCGGGGATCCTCCTTCCTCTTATTTCTCAACCTCTTCTCCACCAACCTCCCCCGTCATTTTGCTTGCCTTATTGGGTATAGAGCCATCTAATGGTGCAGAGGGGAAATGACTTGACTAGCAAGTCAGAGGTTGCCAGTTCAAATCCCCACTGGTATGTTTCCCAGACTATGTTTCCCAGACTATGGGAAACACCTATATCGGGCAGCAGTGATATAGGAAGATGCAGAGAGTCATCATCTCATACTGCATGGGAGATGGCAATTGTAAATCCCTCCTGTATTCTGCCAAGGACAACCACAGGGATCTGTGGTCACCAGGAGTCAACACCGACTCGACAGCACACTTTCCCTTTATCAGGTATAGACAGAAGGGTAACTCTAGTTTCTATCCTGTTTGCCACAGCTGAGGGCACTTTATCAGAACTTCCTCATGATCCCTATAATAGCCAGCATGAGTTGCATCCCCACTCATTAGAGGTCCAACCTGGGGCCTCTCTATCATATCCCCATATGACTCTCCTTCACAGGTTGGTCTCAGATCAACTGAGGGCTCTAGGACTTGGCCACAGTCACACAGAAGTCCTTAGATTCTCTTGCTTGATATTTGCTCTTAGTTATTTACTTTGTTTTACAGAAAGGGGGCAATGGAGAAAGGGGGCAATGGAGAAAGGGGGCAATGGAGAAAGGGGGCAATGGAGAAAGGGGGCAAAGATTACTGTTGGCATATGACTATTTATTCTGAAAGATCAAAAGTGCAGTGACTTGGCATTCTTGCGAAAGGAATGTAAAGAGGTGGCTCCTTCCTCTTAAGAACAGGTGATAATGATTTTTTTCTGTGTCTGGGTGACACAGGGGTTAGATAGCATTGGTAGCTGCTCAGAGGTAAAAATGCTGAAAAGTTTGCAAATGTGCCATTGTGGTAAACTTTGAATGACCCCTGACACATAGGTCAACCAAACAAAACATGCTGAAGCTAATCAAGTCCTAGATGAATACATTTCATTGAAAAAGTAGGTTTTTGTAAAGTCAGCTATATAAATGTTAAATAAATATGAGGGGTACATGAGTAGTACATACCCTAGTGGAGGATGTTTGAACCACAGCAGTTTTTTAACCACAGAGGCCAACCATTTTATGCTAATGACCTGTTATTTGTTGAATTTGTTTATTCGAGTGTCAGTGACAATATCCAAAATGGACATTTTACAATTAAGAACCAACAATTAATATATCTTTTGAGTCTCTTGGTGTGCACAAATATCCCATGAATGCCAGTGAAAGTTTTAAATATACATGTGCAGTTTATTCATCAGATGAGAGTTAGAAATTCTGTGCCTGCTCAGTAATATCCATGTCTTCTCTCCAGTTTCATCTACCAATATGGCTGGAACTGCCAACAAGAATGGTGCGTGTGTATATGTGTGAAGTTCCCCTCCCACTCTGTAACATTGGAAACACTGGAAGCAGCATGATGCCGGTTTCCACATGCTGTTTTAGGTAATTGCACAATTTCCCACATCTGCAACACCACTGGGGTTGCCTTTCATATTGTGCAGCAGCACCGGCAGCTCCTTACCAATTCAGCAAATGTAATGTTGACCATTGTATTACAAGTGTGTAGGTCTGTCAGGAGCTCTTGTACTGGGCCATATCTTACTAGACACTTTCAGCTGGTTCTGTCTCTCTCTCTGTCTTCACAGTCTGCTCATCTCAATCATGACTGAGCTTCTAACTCAAACCTTTTACAATTGCCTTCCTAGATGAACAGCAGCTTTTTCTGAATAGCTCCTGGCTTAAAAATAAGCCACAAGCAAACTAGTGGAGGTGATGAAAGGAACCTTATACTGAGAACTCTTACAGAGGGAGCACGATGGCATTGCACCCATTGAGGTTAGAGAAAGAGGACAAATCTTTGAAGCAGAAAATCTGAAATAAAGACAATGAAAAAATCAATACTTCCAGGTTTATCCATTTCCTGGCAGCTGAAAAAGTCATGAAATCGTTAGTATTGATTTAGTGAGGACCAGGGAAAAATTCTCCCAGATTTGTGTTTTTGTGTGTCTCCAAACTATTTCTTTTAGAAATAAAATTATATTTGTAATGAAAATATCAACTTATTAATAAGAAATACACCAGTGGGCTGGTCAACGGCATATACAATTCAGCAGCAAAGCACAATCAATTTATGTTAAAATATATATGTTTTAAAGTAGCTAATACCCACCCAGGATATATTAAAAGATATTTTCCCTACAGTGGTTGATCAGTGCAGTAGAAGTAGAATATATTTCTACTGCACTGATCTACCAATGTAGATCATTTATTTTAATGTATACTATTAGCTACTTTAAAACATATATAACAGGAAATTGATTGGGTTTTGTTGCTGAATTGCTTATTTGGTTGTATATGTAGTTTTACCCTAACTGGTTGAAGGACAGGAAACAGAAGGTAGATATAAATGGAGAGTTTTCACAATGCAGAGAAGTAAGAAGTGGGGTCCCCCAGGGATCTGTACTGGGACCGGTGCTTTTTAATTTATTCATAAATGATCGAGAAGCAGGGGTAAGCAGCGAGGTGGCCAAATTTGCAGATGATACCAAACTCTTTTGGGTAGTGAAATCCAAAAAGGATTGTGAGGAGCTCCAAACTGAGTGAGTGGGCGACAAAGTGGCAAATGTGGTTCAGTGTTGGCATGTGTAAAGTGATGCACATTGGGACGAGAAACCCCAGCTTCAAGTATACTTTGATGGGATCTGAGCTGCCGGTGACTGACCAGGAGAGTTTGGGTTGTGGTGGAGAAGCTCAGGGAGGGATGAGTCCCTCAGGGATGTGGTAGAGGCATCCCACTCCCATGCTGACAGTGCTTCTGCTGTCATGGAGGGTCTCAGGAAAGGAGGACATTGGTCTGAGGAAGAGGGAAGCATTTCCTCAGCAGTGACTCCTTCCTTGGGTGATGTACCTATATCCTCTTGCACAGAGGATAGGCCTCTTAGTAGTGGGTGATTTGATCATTAGGGGCATAGAGAGATGGGTATGTGACCCACATTTAGACTGCACGGTTACTTGCCTGCCTGGTGCAAAGGTTGCAGAAGTCACGCTGTGTCTAGGTAGGCTTTGGGCAGTGCTGGGAAGAAATCAGCTGTTGTGGTGCACATTGGCACCAATGATTTGGGAAATGTAGTCGAGAGGTCCTGGTAGCCAAATTTAGGCTGCTAGGTAGCATACTGAAGTCCAGGACCCTCAGGGTAGTGTTCTCTGAAGTGCTACCTGTTCCACGGGCAGGGACAGTGAGACAGGCGGAGCTGAGGGGTCTCAATGCATGGATGAGACGGTGGTGCTGGGAGGAGGGGTTTCGATTCATTAGGCAATGGGATACATTTGGGGGGAAGCGAAGCCTGTACAAAAGGGACAGGCTCCACTTGAACCAAAATGGAACCAGACTGCTGGCACTAAAAATCAAGAAAGTCGCAGAGCAGCTTTTAAAATGACTCCTGGAGGATCACCGGTGGGAATAGGGTGGTATCTGCTTCGGATGGCAAAATCCCCTAAGTGTGAGGGTGAACATGTTTTGGAAAAACCAGAAGGGGACAGGGTAGAGCCAGGAGTTTGCCAAATAGGTCAGATTATGGTAAGGGGGATAGCACATGCCAACACCAGGTGAGGGATCCGGCATACAGGTTTTTGTACATAAGAAACTTAAGAACAGCCCTGCTAGATCAGGCCCAAGGCCCATCTAGTCCAGCATCCTGTTTCGCACAGTGGCCCACCAGATGCCGCTGGAAGCCACAGACAGGAGTTGAGGGTGTGCCCTCTCACCTGCCATTACTCCCCTGCAACTGGTACTCAGAGGCATCCTGCCTTTGAGGCTGGAGGTGGCCAATAGCCCTCTGACTAGTAGCCATTGATAGACCTCTCCTCCATGAAGTCATCCAAACCCCTCTTAAAGCCATCCACGTTGCCAATGCCAGAAGCCCCCAAGCCAAGATGGGTGAGCCGGAGTACTTGGTTACTAATGAAAACATAGATATAGTGGGTATAACAGAAAACTGGTGGGATGGTGAGAACCAGTGGGACATGATTATTCCTGGATATAAACTCTATAGAAGGGAGGGGGAGGGGAGGGTTGGGGGGAGGAGTGGCACTGTATATCAAAGAAGGGATAGATTCCAATAAGCTAGAAAACCTAGGTGCAGCAGAGTCCTCCACAGAATCATTATGGGTAACATTATGAGGACTGAAAGGAAATGTGTTATGAGGGACGTGCTATCATCCTCAGGATCAAAGCTCTGAGAGTAACCTGGAGTTGGAGATACAAATAAGAGAGGCGTCACAGAGAAACAGGGTGGTAATAATGGGTGACTTCAACTACCCACACATAGACTGGGTATATTCACATTCAGATAATGACAGAGAGTCCAAATTCCTAGATGTGCTAAATGACAGCACCTTAGAACAGTTAGTCGCGGAACCATCCAAAGTCAGATGGTGACTTTGGATTTAATCCTGTGTGGTGCCCAGTAGAGGTGTGTATGGAACCAGCTAGCCCAGATTGGTTTGAGTGCAAGCTGCACTCGAACCTGACCAGGCCACTTCGGTCCGGCCCCCATCGACCACCTCACCACGTTCGTTATGTACCTGCAGCACTCAGATTGTATGAAGCCAAGCCGCTGGCACAATTACTCTATGGTGCCCATCCAGCCGCCCTGCCCCCACCTCTAACTTTAGTATACTAGAGCATGTCCAATCTAAATTCCTAAGAGTGGCCTTACAGGTGCCTAGCTGTATCTCCAATGCCACTCTGAGTCTGGAAACTGGCATGACAAAAGTTGAGGCTAAAGTTTGGTTGACTATTCTCAATCACTGGCTTAAACTAGCCCTCTGCCCACAGGGTCTGGCCCCATTTACACTGCAGGACAATTTTCAATCTTCATGGAAGCAGGTAGTCGATAATAAAGTAGCACTATTGGGCTTCTCTCCATCCCATCTCCTTGCTATGGGCAGTGACAAAGCAAAATTTGCCATCAGACAGAGGATCCTGGATACGGAACGTCAGTTGGATCTAAGTATGGTTCCTAGTTATCAGGCCTTGGACAGCTCTAGGTTCACAGTATCTCCCCCTACATATTTGACCCAGCTGGAGATACCAAGCCACAGAAGAGCATTCACCTTCGCCTGCTGCCATGCCCTTCCATCCACTGTTTTGAAAAGTAAATACAGGAAGATTCTATTTTTTGAAAGGCTATGCCCCTGTGCTTCTGGGGAGGTAGTAACCACTGAACACATTCTCTTGAGTTGTCCATTGTACAAAGATAGCCGGGAGAAGCTCATACTTCCCCTGCATTGCAACTACCCTGGCCACTTCATTCAAGTCTACAGTAAGATGCTGCTCTTGGATGAAAAGCGAACCTTCACATATAATGTTGCTAGGTTCTGTGCAGCAGCACGCAAGATCTGATGGACCCTGACTACCAACCTATAACTCATGATTTTAACTACTGATCAAATTATTTTAACATGTCTTTTAAAATATTTTTACTATTTTTACTACCTTGGTTGCCTTTATTTTATAGTCATATATGTACTTATACTGTTATTATAATAGAAATAGTATTATTTTATCTTCTTCATTTTAGTATTTTCTAGTTCTTAGAGTATACAGGTATATGCACTTTTATCAATCAATCCATCTCTTTATTTCGGTCAGCGACCAGCATGAGATTAAAACAAATGTAAAAGATAGGACAGTCAAACTTCTATTGCAAACAATAACACCAAATAAATTTTAAAAAGTCCTCCTCAGCATAGATCAGGATACTGAAAATACTACTAAAATAATTGAAGATAAAAGAGGCAGCAGTATTTCCTACTTATGAGGCTATTGCACACAAATCAAAACTCAACCAGTTGCCTTCTCAACTCCAAAATCTGAGGGGCGTTAAACAATTCTGGAGCTCTGGAAGATATTGTCATTAAATTTACAGCTGATATACAGGTGATACCAGTACCTGCGTGCCCACCTGCAGCTAGCCACATTATGGCTACAAGTTGCTCTGGCCTTAGATCCATCGCCTATTTTCCAATTATTAAGTTCTTCCGCAAACTGAGGGCTGCACTGCAAAATTTAGATACCTGTCTGGTAGCGCAGGAATTGCTTCCTTCCAACAGCATGTCAGTCATCTGAAGAGAATCAAGACCTGGGCATTTAGCTATCAAGGGATAAATGAGATCCCGGCGCAGGTCTCTATAGAACAAACATTCCAATAGCACATGGGTGACTGTTTCCACTTGACCCTGCACTTTTATCTACTCGTAAAATGAAATCATCTTTAATATTAGCCCTTCTATGATATGTATCGTTATATACTTTTTATTCATTTTATGTAACAGATTTTAAAACCCTATTACCCATTTTAGTTAGCCGCCTTACTATTTTAATTAGAAGTTTCATGCTTTCCTTTAGCCTATATATATTTTAGATACCTTGTTTACACTCTGCAGTATATCTTAAATATTTTGTATTTTTTAGATCCTTCTTTTCTTAGTTTTCATTGTAATACCAATCTCAGTCACAGTGATTTTTCATCTATTTTATTGTATTACTGTGTTATAACCTGTGCTGGTCTTTGACCATAATAAAGATTGATTGATTGACTGGCTGACCTTATTTTGCAAGCTTTGGCAGATTTTTGTGCTTTGTTGGTCCATTGGCCTCACTTGATTTTGGTATGGTCTTGTTTGTTCCCTAGGTGCTGGTGGCATGATGCCAGTGACCCTTGGGCAATAGACCATGTTTATAAGAATGTGAACCATGAGTTGGGTAGGGCAGTTCAAGTTATGGGTTTTTTGTCAGCACACATGGTACTGTGATACAGCAATGTACAAGGAGGATGGTGTTCATCTTTCTGAATGGGACAACAATGTTTTCTTGAAGGATCTGCATCAGGTTCTTTGACTAGTCTTAGTAAAAGGTGGTTAAGGAGGACTAAACTGAGGTTTGCCCCCTTTCTTTGGCAGGTGAGTGTGGGCTTCGGAGGTAAGATTGTCATTGGTGTTCAACCATAGGCACCTTTCAGGTGATTCTCATGGAGCAGCCCCTCAGGATCTTGAGTCCTGGTTGGAGTCTGGGAATGAACCACTTCTGGGGCACTGTTAAATTCACCCACTCAGAGTCTTGCGGCTTGGGGGTTGGTGACCTGGAAGGCTATTTCTTTGACACAGGTAACTGTGTGGTTTGTCATGGCCATGCCGAGTAGTCAGCCGGCAGGTGTCTAGCCCGGCTGCTTCACCCAACTTTAAGGGAAGGGCTGTCCTTTGGTCTTTACGCAGAAGGGGTGGAGATGCCAGCACCCTAGGCTTGTTTAGTTACAGTTGTTGCTGCAGATCCTTCATGACTGAATTATTAATAATGTGGCCCTAGTTTACATCCATGAGTACTTGTCCTGTCTTTATTCATGACTCTGGCTGCAATCAACTGCTGCGCCTGCAATGGATGCTCATCAAGTACCAAGTCAAGCAGAGGCGTAACTATAGGGGGGGCAGGGGGGGCACGTGCCCTGGGCGCCATCTTTTCTGGTCACATGGGGGGCGCCGCCATGACCAAATTTTTTAATTTTTTTTTAAAAAATTTGTTAATACAAATGTTTCCTGCTCAGTGCAGCAGCGCTGCAGCAGTCAAGGGAGCGCGTCGGTGCCCCCTTCCCCACGAGCGGTCCCTTCCGCGCCACCTGCGCCCCCCCCCCATTGCTTTGCTGGTGCCTGGCAGCCAGCCAGTGGCCTGGCTTGGCGGCGGGCGCTTGTGAGGAAAAACCTAAGTATAATGTAGTATGTTGGGGGGGGCGATGGGGGGGGCGCAGTGGGTGGGCACCATTTCAGTGCTTGCCCCGGGCGCCATTTTCCCTAGTTACGCCTCTGAAGTCAAGTCAAATCAACCAGGTCATAAATCTCTTTATATATAATCTGGGATATCAGACTCTCTTTTTAAAAAACTGTCTCCCTTAAACACTGTTCAAATGCTTGTGCTTATGGACAGAATATAGTTTCCTACTGATCTTTAGGAACCTCCTTTTAGAAACAGATGTCCACTTGAAAATGTTTGTATGTTGTATAATCAGATCAATATCGAAGTAACTGAACTCAAGTCCTGTCCTTCCTCCAGGTTTTTACTTCTTCTAAGAACGTGCTCTTCCCTCACTCTCTGACTGCATGGTACAATACTCTTTATTCTCTAAATCGACTGACCATCACCTTCATTCCATTAACCTCTCTCAAAACCTCCCCTCACTGTGCCAGGACAACTCCCTCTCTTATCTCTTTCAGCTCACATTTTCTATTAATAGGAACATCTTCCTTCACTAAGACCTCTAATACGTTCTTGCAGTTTTAAGAGTAAGAAATTGGCCTTTGTTTTGACCTTTGTAGGATACTTTATTCAGCACTCTTGCGTGCTGTCCCCTACTGGTCTTCCGAGTTATGCACTTACACCAGTTAAACCACTGGTCAGTCCAGCCTGGTGTTGGCTATTCTGACTGGTTGAAGCTCTTCAAGGCACAAGGCAGCTGTTTTCCCAGCTCAGTTACTAGAGCTCCATTTTAAATAGAAATGTCAGAAACCTTTTGCAATTCTGAAAGCTTTTGCATACAAAACAGAAACCATGAAGTTTTTCACAGCCAGCATTTAGTTCGCATCTCCTCCGGAATGGAGGAGGTGCATTCACATTCCGGTGAAGTTTACCCTGAAGTCCCTGTGAGCTATCAGGGAGCACTTCACAAACAATTCCGGTTTTTCATCGGGCATTAGAGTGTAGTCCAATTTATATCTGGGGTTAAAAAATCAACTTTTTGCATCAGTTTTTTGGGGGCAACTTCGAACTCACAGTAAAGCCTCACAGAAACCCTGCAGTAAAGCCTCCTGTCTGGGAAAGCTCCATGAGTTATAATGGAAAATGGGATTGCTTCCGATATATTTCTACATAGACTTGCATTTTATTTGTTTGTTTTCCTGCCCTCTTGCTGCATATTTCTATAGTTGTCAAAACAGATATGGGCCAACATCCAGACTAATGAAGCACTGGTGCAACAAATGCACAGCACTCTACAGAGGAGGGGTGATTCCTGGCTCCTGCCACCTTCTGTCCCTGCTAACTGCTGCCTCAGGAGGCACATGCAGTACCAAATCCCTTGTGTGCCCACACCACCTTTCTTTATCTCTGGAATGGAATTTAAACTGCAGGTTTGGCAATGAGGGAGGCAAGAAAGGAGCTTCTTCCTTTGCCATCTGCTTGACTTTATCTCTCCGGCTGCACCTTCCATCAACAGGCTTGGGTGCAAGGATTGGGGAGAGGGAGCAAGAGAGAAAGCCATCCTCCAAATAGCAAAGGAAGAAGTTCTTTTATCACTTCCCTCGCTGCCAGATCTGCTGTTTAATATCCATCCTTATCGTGGGGAAGAGCATAGTAGGCACATGAGGGAGGCTGCACTGACCCTGCCCCCCTGAAGCTCCTGTCCGCATTAGGGGTGTGGCCAGCACCATGGGATGTGGCCAGTGGTGCATGGGCCTTGCCTCAGGTGGCACCAGTGCTCAAGCTTGCACTTTCTCTATGTGGCTACTAAATGGATATCATAAGATCCATAGGCTTTCAGAGTTTGTTTCAGGGCATGGAACTAACCTGGGGTGAGATTAGTGTGCCAGTTCTTCATATATTACTTTTTAGCAGATATTTAGAGCAAATGATTCTCACATGTGTAACACTCTCTAAAAATACTGTCTGAATGGCTGTAGGAGTATATCATCTCAGTAAGAACAAAGACTTAATGTAAGCATATTAAATTGGAAGTGGGAGGAAAGGTACTACAAGGAACACATGCCAGCTAGCATGGAGACTGAGCACTATGCTCCATCCTTGGACCAGCCCCCCTATTCCATTCTTGCTTCTGCTGAGTGTGTTATTTGGATTGGCAGCAGTCAGCTTGGAGATGGTTATAGTCCCTTTGTGGATTGTCGATGCCAAGTGCAGTACAATCATCTCAAATGATCATCTCATAGCTTGTGTCTTTACTGGGTCTGCAAAGAAGTGTGGGGCAGGGCACCATCTGCCACACTAGCAGTGTGTCCAAAACAATGACATTTAACAAGAGGAGTAAGGATGTTAGAGCTGCAGTTCTGATAGCAGCTCCAGTGTAAATACATTTTTATTTGGACACCGCTGACAAAAACAAGCTTTGGAAGTTATAAAAGGCGCTGACAAGCAAATGTGCAAGGAATCAACATAGTTCCTTTTTACATAACTTCTAATATCTGAAAGGAAACTTGTGTGTGTGTTTAGATTCCAAACCTGCAGGCAGAATTGTATCATAGTTTATCTTATGGGATGTATAGAGAACAGAATCTTGTTTTTAGGCACTATGAAATATTATTGTTGTTCCTGGTGTGGATGGGTGGAAAAATAGGTTGTATGATCATGGTGTCTAAAAATTAAAAGGGTTGTGCAAAATGTTTCGACTGTTTTGAATGTTTCAAGCTTGAAACAAAAGTCCTTCAACAAAGTCCAATCTCCATCCCCCCCCCCAAATTAGAGGGGATGTGTGGATTTATTTTTGCAAACATCCTGTTCACTAGGGATATGAAAAACCTTTCAACGTTGAGCACCATTTGCCTCAAGCCTGAAACAAAATGCCCTTTAAACAAAGGGCCTGTTTTGAACTCAGAATGAAACAACCCCATTTTGAGTCAAAACATTTTGATTCTTCAAGCACCATTTTGGAGGCCTGTTTTTCCCTTGCCGATTGATTTTTTGACACTACTGATCCAATGGGGTTTGGGGGGAAAGGTTAAACATTTGTTAAAAATCAGCTACCTTATTGGATGGGAAGATTTTTGTAGGTGCAATATTGATCATGGCTTCACTGTGCTTTAATGTGAAGTTTTGGGATTTTATTATATGAGTTAATAAACTTTTAAATTATATTTTTAAAAATAAGACATTTACAAGAATCAACTGTCCATAAAACTGTGCTATTTTTCTTGGGAACGTTACAAGGGAGTCACAAGAGCAGAAGTTTAAGGTTTCTCTTCTCATGACATATCCAAATCCAATATTAGGAGTAAACAAAAGGTAGAAGTATTTTAAGCTAAAAGCTCTTGAACTGAAAACAGCATTCTGGAGACACTTTGACACTTCCATGTGTGAGTTTAGGTATTCATGCCTCTCTGTTACAGCAAAGCACTTTTATTCAGAATATATGTATTCTATCAGTCAAAAATACTTTCCATACAAGTGTTGGCATATAGTAGTAATCACAGAGTCCTATAGAAATGATACTGCTGCTTAAAAAAAACACAGAACCATGTTATATTCCTTCATTTCCAACCTACTGCTTTACTGTACCATCTTCTGATCTATAGAAGAACAAAGTGAGCATTCAGTTTCCATGAACATTTAGATGCCCACTGATTTTTGTACCACACTTTACATGGATTGTTCAAACAAAGAAGAATATTATAGTGAAACAAAAGAAGACTGTTAATCAAACAATAAGTATACAGTTGGAGAGAAATAAAGCTCTGGGGCTTTATCACATGAAAAAGCATTGTTTATAATCACAGTCAAAAGTTGGTTTTCAAATAACATGGGCCAGGGAGGAGCAAATATGACTACTACCAGGCTTTACTATAGTGAAGAGGAGGATTTGCCATAGGGAAGCTGTTTCAGTTGCTTCTGAATATCTGGTCTTCTCCTCCATGTTCTATCTGCATATTATATACTGTATAGCTCATGTGGATGTGGAAAGGATGATACATACAGAGTGTTGTATTTAAATGTGCAGGACACAGCTTTAATAACTGGAACAACTAAGAACATTGAATAACCCCAATAGGGAATAACACAAAACTAGAGACTGTCTACAGTTGATATGGTTCCTATGAATTAGGGATGTGCACATAATGGGATCTGCATGCTGTACTGAGCCAAGAATGGATCACAAATGCCCGGAACATTCTGTTTGAACCACCGATCGAGCTGGTTGTTTCAACAGAATGAGCTCAGAATGTTTCAAGCACCATTTTGGAGGGCTGTTTTACCCTTGCTGACTAGTTTTGGCACTGGTTTCTGATTGGCTTGCAATCTCCTTGCTTCTTCAACCTGATTTGTATGAAAACAAGCCAACCAAGAAGCAGGGAGATCACAAGCTAATCAGAAGTCATTGCCAAAACCAGTCAGCAAAGGTAAAAAAGGCCTCCAAAATGGCTCTAGGAAGACTCAAAACATTCCAACTCAGAACAGGGTTGTTCCATTCTGAACTTGAAACAGGCCCTTCATTTGAAGGGTGTTGTGTTTTGAGCTCCAAGCACTCAAAATGAGACAGAACATTTCGAGCTTGAAATGTTCTGCACATTCCTAATATTGAAACATCCATGGGTAGAGCCATTCCTTATTGAAACATCCATGGGTAGAGCCATTCCTTTCTGTCCCTGTTAGTGACATAGCATTAAGCTACATCCAAAGCTGTACCCACAAGCCAAACATTTGCATCGTTCACCACATCAAGTGAGCTAACATATAAAGCCATTATCAAAGCAGTTCTCTAGGGCAGAGACAGGCATATCTAGGCCATATTTAGCTTGGCAAAACTTTCCCCACACACCCACTCCACCCTCCACACCCAAGAAATAGTAGTCCACTGTGGAGTCTCTACATTGTTACACTTTGTCAGTTCACCATCATTGTATTACTTAGGAGCTGAACACCAGGAATGCTCAGGCCAGTTTACAATCATTCACATTTTATCTTCACAATATGAATAGTTGAGGCCCAGAGATAATGACTTGCCCATGGCCAGCTGTACCAAGCACTCTAGCCAGGATACCACACTGGCTCAGTCAAATGAGTTCAGTTATATGTCTGGAACACAAAACCATAAGTACAAGGAGTTTTAACCTTGGATATGTAACACCCTAAAGCTCTTGCTAAGGAATCACTAATAAATATGATTGATTTGAGTTGCTTCACAGAATATTTGTAGAGTTTAACAAATAAAAACCACTAAACCCACTTGTTATTTTTTACAGTCCTTTGACAATAATATGAACACATTGAGGCTCTCCTCACAAGCAGTGTGGAGAGCTGGATGGAGTTTGGTGGGGAGAGCAGGATAGGCCTGCTCCCCCAGCAGATGATCATACAGCCCTCCCTGGGCAGCCGGATCGGCCACCCACATGATAACCAGCTCTGTCACGGATAGGGATGTGCATAAAACCGGTTCTCCCGGTTCGGTTCGGGTCCGAATCGGGTCCGGACCGGACCGGGGAGGTTCGGTTTTGGTTTTGCCGGACCACCCCCCGGTCCGGTTCGGTTTCGAACCGGTTCGGATCTGAACCGAACTGGTTCAGATCACAAAAAGTGGCTGGTTTTGAAGGGGACATTGTGTTCTACCTGCCACCCAAGTTTCAAGTCGATTGGACCTTCCTCTGATTTTTTACAATTTTTTTTAAAAAAAAATAATTCTTGCCCATAACTCACAATGTGGAGCCCTTGGGGCAAAAAAGCTGGGGTGGGTGGTAGCCACCCATGGGTGTCCTCCACCCCAAAAATCCCAAGGCAATTGGTTGCTCCTAGTATTATTGGTGAATTTTTGAAGAAATTTTTTTCCATTGGCTAGAATGGGGGTTTGGGGCTGCCCCAGACCCGCCTCTGTGGGGTGGCAGCACCCCCAAAGTGGGTCCGGGGCCATGGCAAAAATGCCCTCAGTCCCTCCCTGCAATCCCCGTAGAGATAGGAGTGATGGTTCTGTTGTTTTTCTGAGGTGTTCTGAGTGTAGATTCTATGATAGCTAATGAGATTTCCAATGAGACACCACAATTTCTTCAGAAGAAGCAGGAGGCGGAGCAGCAGAGCAGCAGACCTGCCGCTCTGCATGATGGGTGATGTGACACCCAAAGAAACCACCGCCTCACTCAGTGCCTGCCACTGACTAGGCCCGACAGACAGAAGCCAGCCAACCTGCTCTGCTCTGCTCTGCTGCTCCCCATGGATGATGCACACACACCCTACATCTGCATCCAAATTACCAGACCAGACCAAGTGCGCAGAGTCAGCGCAGGCCAGCAGCCACCAGCCCAGCAACAGCAACAGCTACTACTGCTACCACCACAACCAGTGTTGCCGCTACAATAACATTCCCAGTCCAGTCACGCGTGCCACAGCCTGAGCCTAGCACACAGCCAACAGCTGCTGCCAGCCAGTGCCTGGCAAGCCCAGCCAACATGAGGAGGAGAGTGTGTGTGGGAGAAACTTCTTCTTTGTGGGGGGAAGGTCACCCCCGCTGTGCCACCCTCCTCCTCCTCCTCCTACCTCCCACTGGGCACTGACATGCCACCCACAGCAGCCAAGAAGAGGACCATCTCCTACCACCTAACTGACTTCCTCTTGCCTTGAGGGACGGGGAAGAAGAAATCTCCCCCACACACTGATACGAACAAGCTGGCAAACAAATTGGGGTGTGCTTTGAGAAACCCAGAAAAGCCAATTGAGGCTTGTGTCTAGAACTGTGGAAACTAGAATGTGCACTCTGATTCTGTTGAACTAGAATAACCAAATGGAATTGTTTTCTCTATGGCCAATTGTTTTTCTTCGTCAAGGTTCTGAAACTTGTTTTGCACTGTGTTCGTCAAGTGATAAGCAAGAAGCCTAGTTTAAGTGCATGATTAAATGCTGAGAGCCATTATATTAAGTGCTGGAAATCTTTACATTTTAGAGGTTATAGAAACCACATAAATAGATTAAGAACGCTTGCAATGGGGTACAATATTTTCACACAGTAACTACAGAAATTGCTTTGCATGCTATCTGTTAATAACCTTTCTTGGGACTGAAAGACTCCAAGCTCTGCTTCTAAACTGACCACTGGCCGTTTCTCTCCCCTGTCCCACTTCCCTTTCAGTGCGGAAGTGAGAGTTTGAACTCAACAACTCTTTTGCAATCAAAGACTGCCAGTCGAAAACGGGAAGGGAAGCCTGTGTGCCAGCCAGTAGTAGAGTGGGGGGAAGCGGCGAAGATGGGAAGGAGCAGCGGTGGGGGTGACTTGTATACAAGGGGGGGGACTGCCCTGGAGGCCCTTGGGGGCCTTGCAAACTATGTGGGCCCTGCTGAAATTGTCCTCTCTTGTCCAATGGAAGCTATGCCCCTGCGGGGGGGATACCTTTAAGGGCAGGGGAGAGTGTTCTTACCCCTTCCATCATGTTTCCCCGACCAGCGCTGCACTTTAAAAGGGTCAGGTGAGGCGGCAGCATACCTCCCTGCTGCCCCATTGCCTCGTTGGACCAAAAGTGGACTGGAAGTACCTGACGTGCATGCTTGCGTCAGGCGTATGCATGTGAGCGAGCCCAACATGCGCGCCCGACGTGCGTACGTGCGTCGGATACTTCCGTTCACTTCTGGTTCAACGAGGCAACGTGGCGGCAGGGAGGCACGCTGCCGCCCTGCTGAATCCTTTTTAAGTGCAGCACTAGCAGGGGAAACACGATGGGAGGTGTAAGAGCACCCTCCCTCACCTTTAAAGGTATTTCCCCTATATCCGAACTGGCCAAACCGCCAGTCTTTCAAACCTGTTTGGACTCCTGTAAAAGGGTCTCCAAACTGGTTCGTGCACATCCCTAGCTGACGGCTCTCAATAAAAAAAAAGCAATGCACACGGAAACCTTCTGCTTTCCAATGGGTGACCCATTTTCCTCCTATGTCTGTCTGGGGCTGAACGTAACTGCATTTCAGGTCTTGTTTTGCCAAGAGATGATATTCCCGAGATAGCTTCATGGCACCTCTATTCCAATGACTTTACAGCCATGTATAAGGCATGTGCATAAGCAGTTCTTCAGCATACAGGTGCCCAATGAAAGGCACTCATTCACAATATTTATTATTATTATTTCTTGTTTACACAGTCAGACAGGTGTTATTGGCTGGTTTGTTTTATCCAGACATCGAGTCCTTCCCAAGGACCTGGGATGCCAGAATTTTATTGTCAGTTGTTATAGATATCGTGGCAGAATATAGGCTGTTCCCAGTAAAGCTGCTTTTTGTAATTGGCTGATGGTGAATTCTGTGGCCCCTGTGGTGTTGAGGTGTTCTTCAAGGTCTTTTGGAACTGCACCCAGGGCGCCAATTACCACTGGGATTATTTTGGTCTTTTTCTGACACAGCCTTTCAATTTCAATTTGTAGATCTTTGTACCTGGTGATTTTTTCTATTTCTTTTTCTTCTATTCTGATATCCCCTGGTATTGCCATGTCGCTTATTTTCACTTGTTTTTCTTTCTTCTTGACTACAGTTATATCTGGTGTATTGTGTGGCAGATGTTTGTCTGTTTGTAGTTGGAAGTCCCATAATATTTTTACATCTTCATTTTCTACCACTTTTTCAATTTTATGGTCCCACCAATTTTTGGCTACAGGTAGCTTGTATTTTTTGCAGATGTTCCAGCGTATCATCCCTGCTACCTTGTCATGACTTTGTTTGTAGTCAGTCTGTGTGATCTCTTTACAACAGCTGATTAGGTGGTCCACTGTTCCATCTGCTTTTTACAAAGGCAGCACTTGCTGTTTGTTGTTGACTTTTCGACTTTTGCTCTTATTGCATTTGTTCTTAGTGCCTGTTCTTGTGCAGCCAATATTAAACCCTCTGTTTCTTTCTTCAAGTTGCCATTCTTAAGCCATTGCCAGGTCTTGATGATGTCTGATTTTCCACTTATATTGTGCAAATATTGACCATGCAGGGGCTTATTTTTCCATGTTTCTGCTCGGTTCTTGACTTGTTCTTTCTTGTAGGCCTGCTTTCTTTCATTGTTGTTGAATAGTTTCTTGTTCTTGATCATTTGAAGTGCATCTTCTTCACTGTCCTTTATATATTCTTCAAGGCCTCTTTTCTCCTCCTCTACTGTTTGATGGACTTGCAGCATTCCTCTTCCACCTGAGCTGCGAGGGATGTAGAGCCTATCTACATCACTGCGGGGGTGCAGAGCATGATTGATGGTCATGATTTTCCTGGTCTTACGATCCAGCGTCTCTAGCTCTGCCTGGGTCCAGTCTATTATTCCTGCAGTGTATCTGATAACAGGTATAGCCCAGGTGTTTATGGCTTGTATGGTGTTCCCGCCATTGAGTTTGGACTTGAGGATTTTTCTAACTCTCTTGATGTATTCACTTCCAATTTTTCTTTTAACTTCAGTGTGTGCGATGTTATCAGCCTGGAGAATGCCCAAGTATTTGTAATGTTCTTTCTCTTCCAGGTTCTTGATCTTGCTTCCATTGGGCAGTTCTATTCCTTCTGTTTTGGTTATTTTCCCTCTGTTCATTATTAATGCAGCACACTTGTCTAGTCCAAACTCCATTGCTATATTGCTACTGAATACACGGACAGTGCTTAGCAGTGATTCGATTTCTGACTGGGACTTTCCATACAACTTCAGATCATCCATGTACAGCAGATGGTTTATTTTACTTGATGTTTTAGATGTTTGGTATCCGAGGCCTGTTTTGTTTAGTATTTGTGAAAATGGGGTCATGGCGATTACAAACAATAGAGGGGATAGTGAGTCCCCTTGGAAAATGCCTCTTCTAATGCTAACCTGTCCAAGTGTCTCGCCATTGATTGTTAACTGTGTACTCCACATACTCATTGCTTTTTAAAAAATAAATATCTGAATGTTTTTGCTGACACCAGTTGTTTCTAAACATTTTAGTATCCAAGTGTGAGGCAATGAATATAAGGCTATCTTGTAGTCAATCCATGCAACACTTAGATTGGTTTTTCTTCTCTTGCAGTTTTCTGAAATCATTTTGTCAATCAGCAGCTGGTCTTTTGTGCCTCTGGTGCTCGTGCAATTTCCTTTCTGTTCAACTGGAAGCTGTTTGTTTGTTAATAAGTGTTGCATTACTTCATCTGCTATTATTCCAGTTAATAATTTGAACATGGTTGGTAGGGATGTGCATAAAACCGGTTCTCCCGGTTCGGTTTGGGTCCGAACCGGGTCCGGACCGGACCGGGGTGGTTCGGTTTTGGTTTTGCCGGACCACCCCCCCGGTCCGGTTCGGTTTCGAACCGGTTCGGATCCGAACCGAACTGGTTCGGATCACAAAAAGTGGCTGGTTTTGAAGGGGACATTGTGTTCTACCTGCCACCCAAATTTCAAGTCGATTGGACCTTCCTCTGATTTTTTACAATTTTTTTAAAAAAATTAATTTTTGCCCATAACTCACAATGTGGAGCCCTTAGGGGCAAAAAAGCTGGGGTGGGTGGTAGCCACCCATGGGTGTCCTCCACCCAAAAAATCCCAAGGCAATTGGTGGCTCCTAGTATTATTGGTGAATTTTTGAAAAAAAAAAATTCCATTGGCTAGAATGGGGGTTTAGGGCTGCCCCAGACCCACCTCTGTGGGGTGGCAGCACCCCCAAAGTGGGTCCGGGGCCATGGCAAAAATGCCCTCAGTCCCTCCCAGCAATCCCCGTAGAGATAGGAGTGATGGTTCTGTTGTTTTTCTGAGGTGTTCTGAGTGTAGATTCTATGATAGCTAATGAGATTTCCAATGAGACACCATGAATCCACTCTCATTTGCTATCACAGAATCCACACTCACTCAGAACACCTCAGAAAAACAACAGAACCATCACTCCTATCTCTCCGGGGATTGCTGGGAGGGACTGAGGGCATTTTTGCCATGGCCCCGGACCCACTTTGGGGGTGCTGCCACCCCACAGAGGTGGGTCTGGGGCAGCCCCAAACCCCCATTCTAGCCAATGGAAAAAAATTTTCTTCAAAAATTCACCAATAATACTAGGAGCAACCCAACAATTGCCACCGCATCTTTTTGGCCCCTCTCTCTGGGCGCCCTAACACGTAACACCTAGTCAGTCCATCTTAATGCCTACCTACTACCACCACTCCTATCCAAGCAAGTAAGAGGAGGACACTCAGAGAGACAACACCCACTCTCTGATCTAACAAAAAGGCCACTGCTGTGCTGCCTGCCAGCACAGCAGCAGCAGCGGAGCAGCACACTAAGCACAAGAGCAGCACACACAGAGAAGAAGCAGGAGGCGGAGCAGCAGAGCAGCAGACCTGCCGCTCTGCATGATGGGTGATGTGATGCCCAAAGAAACCACCGCCTCACTCAGTACCTGCCACTGACTAGGCCCGACAGACAGAAGCCAGCCAACCTGCTCTGCTCTGCTCTGATGCTCCCCATGGATGATGCACACACACCCTACATCTGCATCCAAATTACCAGACCAGACCAAGTGCGCAGAGTCAGCACAGGCCAGCAGCCACCAGCCCAGCAACAGCAACAGCTACTACTGCTACCACCACAACCAGTGTTGCTGCTACAATAACATTCCAAGTCCAGTCACGCGTGCCACAGCCTGAGCCTAGCACACAGCCAACAGCTGCTGCCAGCCAGTGCCTGGCAAGCCCAGCCAACATGAGGAGGAGAGAGCTAAGTAGACGGCGCACGCACATCACCAACCCATCACGACGGCGCAACTGCAAGGGGAGAGGGCACAATTACAGGCAGGAGGAGGAGGAGGAGGAGGCGAGGCAATCCTAGCACAGATTTGAAAGTTTAAAATCCACCAGGACATCTTCTAGAATCTAGACTTCTGTTTTTTCTACCACCAGCTGTAGTGTCTAGTTAGTCAGTGTGCTGTGCAGCTGAGCTGAGCTGAGCTGAGCTGCGTGTGAGGAAGGGTGATTGTAGCTAGTTCTTTAGTTTCAGCAGACTGAGCATTGAGCATGGGCAGTGGCCTTGGGAAGCAACACAATTACACGACACTCACCTGCTGCTGCTGGTTCTAGAAGTTGCCTCTTCTCGTCTTTTCACCTCTTCGTGTGTGTGTGTGTGTGTGTGTGTGTGTGTGTGTGTGTGTGTGTGCAGTGAGTGCATGCCTTTTGCCTTGCTGGAAAGAAATGCTTCTCTGGTCCACCACCACATATCTGCTCAAGGACACAGAGGCCCAAGGCAGAGGTGGTGGCACCAGTGTGATTGCATGTGTGCTGGTGGTGTTTGCCACCACAGGTGTTTTGTGTGTGTATGTGTGCGCTGCTAGCTAGGAGGGGGGAGGGAGGCAGGGTGGGAGGCAGGGAGGCAGGGGGGAGGAAAGGGGAGGGGGAGAGGGATGTAGAGGGGATTGAAGGGGGGAGGGTCCGGCTCAGAGTTGGTCAGCCACATATTTGTGCACACACGTGGTCACGTGTGTGCTTCGGTGGGAGAGACCAGACTCTCATCATCTGCCAGACCGGGGTTGGGGGCAGGTGAGGCGGTGGTGGGCTGGAAGGGAGGGAGGATGGAAGGTGGTGAAGAGGAAGGGGAGAGGATGAGAGGGGAAGGATGGAGGGAGGCATGGGGGGGGAGGAAAAAAAACATGTAGACACAGACACACACCACACTACACACAGAAAGCATCCACACACAGAGACAGTGCTAGGCATCCATTCACACAGACAGACAGACAGACAGACACACAACAGGAAGAGACAGATTGCGCCTGCACCACACACACACACACACAGACCCAATTCCCTCCCTGCACAGTTATCAATCAATATGTTGTGTTGGCAGCCAGTTCATTGCTATTCTGATGGTTTTGGGTTTTTTGCCATCAGCCAACATCAACAGTGACCACAATCAAGATGAACATAAGATGATAATAATTCATTCGTTTCATTTGAAAAAATCACCCAATCATTTTCTCCATGTAAACCAAGCCCCCCACACATGATTTCTGGTAACATTTTCAATAAAATCAATTCATTTGGCATTCATCATTTTGTTCTCCCTCTGTCACCTTTTTTTCTTTCTTTTGCATAATTTTGAGGCTTGATTTTAACATGGGGTTTTTAAAGAAAAATTTATTTACATGTTTATTTACATACAGTATTTACATATCTACACTGCATTTTAGAACGTATACCCGCCGCTGCCGCTAAGTCTAGTACTCCGTGGGCTGTGCTACTTTGGGGGGGTGTGCCGTGCCCACGCCAGGTCCCCAAATGCTGACAGGTGGATAGATAAAGGGCCTGTGCTGGTCAGCATTGGGTTTCTTTTTAGGTGGGCGTGGGCATTGTAAACATCTGGCCAGTCGCAGCACTACAACTACTACTACTACTGCATCTCTGTGTGGGCACACTACACGCTGCGACTGGCTGGCACGGCTCAGCATCTGTCACGTCAGCTCAGCTAGAGGTGGAAGGGGGGAGGGTAGGGATAAGCACAGAGGTCGAGCCAGGCAGGTGACCAACCATGGGGCAACCCACGGTAATCACTCGCCCGGCTCAAACTCCAGCTTGGGGTAGCCCAACAGGGGGAGGTTTACCTTAAGGAAGACCAGCTGCTCCACCAGACCAGGGTCCAAGCGGTTGCGAGAGGGTGTCACCATGTCCCCGGCACGTGAAAACACCCGCTCGCTCTGGACACTGGTTGGGGGGCAGGAGAGGAGGCGCACAGCCACCACCGCCAGGTCCGGCCAGACTTGGCGGCGGCTCGCCCAGAACTGTGCACAGTCCACGCCGTCTCCCTCCACAGGCTCCTCCAAGTACTGCGCAACGCATTGCTCAGCACTGGAGGGGGGCCTGGCATGTCGAGCCTCCCGCATACCGGGCATGGCGCCATAGCAGAACCGCTGAAACCACTGGGCGGATCTCGAGTCGGTAGCAAATGGCTGCTGCGATGGCGCCGCCTGGGATGCCGCGCTGCTGGACTGGGAAGAGGGAGGGGAAGGGGAAGCTGACGCCGGCTGGCCGCCCATGCTGCTGCTGGGTGCGGGTTGGGCCGCGAGGGCTGCCCCCGCACCACTACCAACACCCTGGTCTCTGCGGGCCCTAGCGGCCTCCTCCTCCCTAACCTTCTCGACCAGAATGCCCTTCCACCTGGGCAAGTCGTCGGCACTCACGGCATTGCCCTTGAGGGCTGGGTGACAGAGACAAGCGAGGACATACTCCTCCCTGTCTCCCAGCACATCAACGAGCCGCTTGTCAACCCCAGACCTCAGCCTCCCAGCCAGAGCACGACCCTCTGGCGTGGTCAGAGAGATATGGAGTCCACCCATCAGCTTCTCGAGACCAACAGCTGTGGGCAGCGCCTGGCTCAAGGGAGTGGTGTCGCCACACAAGCCCTTCGTGGCAAGCTGGAAGGGCTCGAGTGCCGACACCGCCTCGGACATCTGCTTCCACTCTGCGTTCGAGAAGTCGCAGACATCCAAGGACTCGTCCCTCGCCAGGGCGACAAGGGCTCTCTCCTGCTCCAACAGGCGCTGGAACAGGAGGAAGGTGGAGTTCCACCGCGTCTCGACATCCGTAGGGATGAGATGGCGAGGAAGGCCAAGGTCATCCTGCTTCTGGCGAAGCAGTCTCCTGGACTTCTCGCTGCGGTGGAAGTGGGCGGCCAGCTTGCGGGACTTATCCACAAGCGTGGCCGTGGCAGCAACAGCAGCTGGGATGGGGCGGGCCCCCTTCTCCTGGGACGCCTTCAGCTCCTTAAGGCCAAGGGCGTCCCTGACGGTCAGATGGAGCGTGTGTGCCATACACCGTATGTTCACACAGTCCATGACTGTCTCGACAGCGGCGGTAACGTTGGCTCCATTGTCGGTGACAATGAAGCCGCGGGAGAGGTGTGGACACCCGCCAATCCACTCCTCTATCTGGCGGTCGAGTACGGCCGCCACCTCCTCCGCGGTGTGCCTCGTGTCCATCGTCTCCACTTGCAGGACGGCCCACCTGTGCCGTAGTGCAGCGGGAGCCGCGCCGGACCCGGAAGCATCGCCCACGGAGGTCCCCTCACTCTCCGGTCCCCACCAGTGGGCAGTGAGGGCCAGGAAAGAAGCGTGCATCCCACTGACACTGGTCCAGAGGTCAGTCGTGAAATGCACGCTTGTCCCGGCCGGAGCTGCACGCAGCTCGGCCGACACGAGCTCCCTGCACCGGCGGTACAGGGAGGGGACCACGTTCCGGCTGAACGTGGTCCTTGAGGGGATGACATATTCGGGAGCCAGGTATTGGAGAATCCGGCGGAAGCCGTTGTTCTCGACCACCTGAAACGGCTGGTCATCGGTGGAAATCATCTCCCCTATGAGGCGGGTGAGGTGATGATGGTCCACGCGAACAATACGCTGGCTGCCCGAGGACTGCGTCCACCGCTGGACGGGCAGTGTAGCCTGCCTGCTGGCTGGCACACTGCTGCTGCCCGCCCTAGTGGCAGATGCACAAGGCGCACTAGCGCTGCCAGCCTGTCCCCTGAGACCTGGGTGGTGACGCTCTAGGTGTCTCCACATAGGCGTCATACCCAGGTGCGCAGGGTCCCTTCCATGGCTGACAAGCATCCTGCAGTGGACACAGCGGGCGTGGAATGGGTCATCTTGAGGGACCTCAAAATGCACCCATGCACCACTGCCCTTGGCCTCCTGCGCCCTGGGCGCCGTCCTAGGCCGTTTCTCGCAGGGTGGCTGCAGTCCTGGGGGGGGCGGCCGCCGCTGCCTGCCCACTGCTGCCACCCAACCCGCCCCTTCCGCCCTCCACAGCGGAGGAAGGGCCCGGCTCAACTGGCATCGGAGAGGCAGGCCTCTCCTCCACCACCTCGCCAGACCGCTCCCCACCAGAGTGTCGGGCTTCACGAGGGGGGGCCCCACTGAGCGGCGAAAGGATAGGGGGAAGGGGCCCCAGAGGGAGGGAGAACCTGGCTGCATCGCTGCCAGCCGCACGGTCCTCACCGCCCTCTACCTGCTCTTCCAACTCCACAGTCTCCTCCACCTCAACAACTGGCGGTAGCTCAGCAGCACCTGGTGCCGCCGGCGAGGAGGGACCCGCCACAGCCCTAACGGTGCCTCTGCCTCTGCCGCGATTGGCGGCAGCAGGCGTGGGGAACTGAATCCTGCGCACCAAAGATGGGGCCGGAGCAAAGAATTCTCCAATGGGGAGAACTGGGGTGTCCTCAGGCTCCCCGCGTCCTCTCCCTCCCCGTGCCGCAGGCGCACCCCGCACCTGGCCTCTCCCACCTCTGCCTGCCAGCCTTGAGCGAGCCCTGCCCGCCACACGGCGCTCAGACATGCTGCTAGGTCAGAAGGAGGGAGACTTTAGGAGGAAGGCCAGACAGGGTCAAAAAAATAATTTGGAGGGGCTTAGGGGCCAAAAAAAAAAGGCAGCTGATTTGGAGGAGGCGGGGGGGAAGTTTGTTTTCAAAAAAGGAAGCCAATTGGGGGGAAAGGAAGACTTTTTGATATGCGGGGGGGGGGGGGAAGCCAATCGAAGTGAGGGGGAGGGTGTCCTTTTTGAATTTGGGAGTCAACCACCAAACCAATTGGGGAGATGGGCCTGGGAGGGTTTTTTTTAGAAAAATAGGGGGTTAAAGGGTGGAACCCCGGTGTGGGAGGGTGGCACGGGCAGTTGGGTGGAGTAGTTGTGGTGTGGGTGGCAAGTTTTTAACTTTTTTGGGGGGGGAGAGTGGATGGGGGGAGGGCACAGCACCTACCGGGGGTGGGGGAGGGATGCAGTCAACGCTTGGGAACCTGCAGATCAAAGGAGGAAACCCTTATTTAGTGAACTTGAACACAAAGTTTGGGTTCTGGGGGGTGGTTCTCAAGTAATGCTCCTGTGGGGGGAGCATCAAACTCAATGCAGCCTATTTAGTGACTCTAAATTGCAAACAACCAAAACCAGAACCCAGTCACACCAACACAGAGGTTGAACCCACCCACTCTGTGACTCTGCCTGCCCAATGCCATGGCAAGCAAGCAGCAGCAAACACTTGATGGCAGCCTCATGGATTGAACATCATGATCATCATCATACGTGTGTATTGGCCCAGCATGTAGTGGCAGCATCAGAGCCCAGCCAGGACCCCACTCAGACTGCCCCAGAGGCAAGGAAGCACTCTGGCATGGCATGGGCCCAGCATGTAGTGGCAGCATCAGAGCCCAGCCAGAACCCCACTCAGACTGCCCCAGAGGCAAGGAAGCACTCTGGCATGGCATGGGCCCAGCATGTAGTGGCAGCATCGCATCCAACCCTGGACCCCACTCAGACTGCCCCAGAGGCAAGGAAGCACTCTGGAAGGCACCTGTTCAAAAACCACCTGCAAGACGCATGCAATGCAACGCAACACACAGCAGCAATTTCTTTATTGGGCATGGGCATGAAGACACAAGTTTTAAAACAGTACATCTCCTCTCCAAGGTTCCCTCCCTCCTCCCCACACCCAAATGCATTTCAGAATAGGGGTGTCCCTATTTAAAACCACCAGCTAGGGAGAGAAAGGGGCAACAAAAGGTGCACAATCACACACGCACTAACCCCTCTTCTTCCGGTCCTTCTCCTGCCGCTCACTGCTGGTCACGGATTCGCCGCCGCCAGCCAGCCACCCTGGGCTGAGACACAGCAGGGCGGCCGCACGAGGCACACAGGCAACCGGGGTAGTTCAACAACGATGGAGGGGCAGAAGTGAGGAGACAACACTATTTGTGTCGCTCAACTCACCCCCAAGCAGAGACAAAATCAACCAAAAACTATAAAAAGCAAAAAAAAAAAAAAACGATGGCAGCCGCCAGGTGGGTAGGCTACTGTGTGCGGCTGCAGCTGTGGGAGAGGAGGTGGAAAGTGAAGGGGAGCAGAGAGAGAAAAGACTAAGAGAGAGAGAAAAGAGGGGGGGGCAGGGACAAAGAGAAAGAGAGGAGAGAGAGAAAAAACAAAGAGAGAGAGAGGAGAAAGAGAGATGATAGAGAGAAAGAGGAGAGAGGAGAAGCGCAGCGCAGCAGGGAGGGGGGATTCAGGTGTGGGGGGAGGACACAGCAGTAGCAGCGGTCCAAAGAGGTGGGGGGAGCAGAGAGGGTGTGTGTGGTTGGGGGCTAGTGTGTGGCAGGGGGCCTGGGGTAAGTGGAGAGAGTCGGGGGCAAGGAGAAAAAGAGGTGGGGTGGGGGGAGCAGAGAGGGTGTGTGTGGTTGGGGGCTAGTGTGTGGCAGGGGGCCTGGGGTAAGTGGAGAGAGTCGGGGGCAAGGAGAAAAAGAGGTGGGGTGGGGGGAGCAGAGAGGGTGTGTGTGGTTGGGGGCTAGTGTGTGGCAGGGGGCCTGGGGTAAGTGGAGAGAGTCGGGGGCAAGGAGAAAAAGAGATGGGGTGGGGGGAGCAGAGAGGGTGTGTGTGGTTGGGGGCTAGTGTGTGGCAGGGGGCCTGGGGAAAGTGGAGAGAGTCGGGGGCAAGGAGAAAAAGAGGTGGGGTGGGGGGAGCAGAGAGGGTGTGTGTGGTTGGGGGCTAGTGTGTGGCAGGGGGCCTGGGGTAAGTGGAGAGAGTCAGGGGCAAGGAGAAAAAGAGGTGGGGTGGGGGGAGCAGAGAGGGTGTGTGTGGTTGGGGGCTAGTGTGTGGCAGGGGGCCTGGGGTAAGTGGAGAGAGTCAGGGGCAAGGAGAAAAAGAGGTGGGGTGGGGGGAGCAGAGAGGGTGTGTGTGGTTGGGGGCTAGTGTGTGGCAGGGGGCCTGGGGTAAGTGGAGAGAGTCAGGGGCAAGGAGAAAAAAGGGTTGCGGTGGGGGGAGCAGAGAGGGTGTGTGTGGTTGGGGGCTAGTGTGTGGCAGAGGGGTGTTGGGGGGAAGGGGAGGGGGCAACAACAAACAGCAAAGGAGAAACTGGAACAACTCGGGCAGCAGCAGCGATTAGGCTGGATGGGGTGGTTGGGGGAGGAGCTGGGCCTGGGCTAGGGTCTGGGAGGAGGGAGGGTGGGGGGGGGCAGGCAGGGGGGGGAGGAGGAGGAGGAGGGTAGCAAAATATATAAAGCAATATATATCAAGAGAACACAAGCCAGAAGTTTAAAAAAAAAATGAAAAGAAAGACTCTAACCAGCAGAAAAAACTTGGGGGTGGGGGTGTGGGGAGGGGGAACCAAACACAGACTCTGAGGGGGGCCACTAAGTGAACAGAGGCAATGAAACCACAATTGCTGCAAATTAATAATAGCAAATGAATAAGTGGAACCAAGCAAAGAAAACTGGACTCTGTTTGGCAGCAGCAAACTTGGGAGAAGGCTGGGTGGGGTGGGGTTGGGGTGGGGTGTGGTTGGACTTGGAGGGGCAAGTTGGGAGCAGGGAACCAAAACTGATTATATGGGACAACAAGAAACAACAACAGAATCCTCTGGGGGTGGGGGGGGAGGGATTCAGGGAACCAACTCGCAGGGCAGCAGCAGTCAGCAGAAACAAAAAAATGGTACAATTTAAGCAAAACCAGCAAGCAATATATAAATGAAACCAATGCAATGCAATGTGAAAATCAAAAAGTTGGACAAAAACAAGGCAGGACAAAGAGCAATAATTAATGGAAGAAGTTTTAAAGCAATGAGGATGCAGTGGATGGGAGTGGGGGAGGGGGAGGGTAGGCCCAAAGGATAAGGGAAAGGGGGGGAGGGGGGGAGAAAAGCAGACAGACAAGGAACAGGGAAAATTGGGGGAAATTAAGAAGAAAGTAAAGTGAAGTAACACACAGTATACAGACAAGAGACAGACAGAGAGAGGAGACACACAGAGAGTCACAAAGGGCAGGTGGACAAAGGATTAGACAGAGCACACACAGAGAGACACAGGACACAGTCAGGACTCACAGAGACACCAGAGCAGCCAGCAAAAGGACAAGCAGGTCTCAGAGATGATCCCACAACTGCAGCAAAGAGAAGTTTCCAGAGAAGAGGCTTGGGTTTATATAGGTTTGAAATTCCCTCCTTTGGGAGCCCCCACCTTTGCACTCCCCCCACGGCCAACAGGGTGCCAGCTCTCAACAGTGCAACAGCCAAGCAGCCTACCAGACCAAAGGACTCATTCTGGCCAATCAAGGATCAATAGCGCAGCCAATACAATGCCTGGAAATAGCATCACAAAATGGATGCAAGGAGGAGCAAAAGTTTCGGGAAGGAGACACAAAATGGAGGACACACTTGGAACTTTAAAGAGGCACTGAGTGAGACTCAATTTCATTCCCGAACCGGTTCGGGAAACCCGAGCCGGTTCGGTACCGAACCGGCTCGAATTCGGTCTGGCTCGGTCCCGGAAGGGCCCGATTCGGTCCGGGATCGAGCCGCCGGATCCGGACCGAACCGCACATCCCTAGTCACGGAGCCGGTTGGGGCTGCAGGGATCAAGGGCTGCCCAGCCTCTGGAAGTCCCAGAAGGCCCCACACGAGTGCACAGGGCATTCTGTAGAGACCCCAAGGTTGGGAGGCTTGCAGCAGCCTCCCAGTCAGAGGTCTCCTCACAAGTTGCTGTGGTGCGGAACCGTACGGCGGCGACTCACAATCATGAAAATGCAGTTCATTTTAGAGGAAGGGTATTTAGGTGGGCTAGCCACTCAGCTCACGAGCCCGGTGGTTCCCACGTCTGCTGGGAAGAGGGCTGGGCTCCCTTAGCCCATTTTCCAGTGGTTGTGAGAATAGCCTCATTGTCACTTTCTATTAAACCTTTAATGCATTCAGTGGCACCCTATTCTTTAAGCAAGAATTGTTCTGACCTTGAGGGGATAAAACCTGATCTTTTTCCAGTTGTCAGTCTTTTATGTGCAAGCTCTGAAGCTGATTGTTGGAAATATGACTCAAAGGATTTTGAAATACAGAGTCATGTACAATCTTCTCACAGGAAGTCTTAACAGACCTTCTAGGGAAATAAGGCTGCAAGCTACTCTACGTTAAATGAATAGTGTTCAGTCATTTTTCTGGTGATCGTAAGCTATAGAGCAAGCATCAGTGGAATTTGGGATATCATGGTCTCAATGTTTAGAATATCATGTGGTAAAGTAAAAGATAAAGTGTGCCATCAAGTCGATTTTGACTCCTGGTGCCCACAGAGTCCTGTGGTTTTCTTTTGGTTGAATATAGGAAGGGTTTACCATTGCCTCCTCCCATGCAGTATGAGATGATGCCTTTCAGTATCTCCCTATATCACTGCTGCCCGATATAGTACCAGCAGAGATTTGAAACGGCAACCTTCTGCTTGTTAGTCAAGCATTTCCCCACTGCGCCACTTAAGGTGCAGTACTGGCTGTTTTAACAGTAATCTTGATTTCTGTGTTTGGGCAGCTTTTTAAAACAAACAAACAAACAAAAAACACCAGTTGCTCTTGAGGTGTGCTTGTTAGAAAATGTTGAATGTAACATAGACAAAGTATATGTATAATATTTGTTTGTGTCATTTATATACTCTCCAACATTTCACAGCTGAGGCTAGGGATCCTCTTATGTACTTATAACATACTTGTTTTTTTCCTTAAGGATCACTGTCTGATTCCCTAATTCCTTTATTAGACATTGCTAAAGGCCCTTCTCAGCTTGCTCTACTGTATTCACATGCTCTACAATAGTCTGTTTTGCACTGGCTTGGGAAGCTGAGTGTGAAACTGGCCATGACTATGAGACTTGTATTTTGGATCTCAGAAATCTGAGTCTTGAGGGCTCAGAAGACTCATCTCAAATATGGACAAGCATTGCAACCCATGAATTCTTCTCCAACTTAGATTTTAATCTGAGCTGTAGAATTCTGTTCCTCCTCCCTCCCTCCCTCCCTCTCAACCAGCTATATTTCAAAGGTCTGAATTCCCTGGACTCCAGCTAGGTGCGGGGGGGGGGGGGAGGAGCAAAAGATTGTTCATTCCTCCCTCTCTCTTCATTCATTCTTCATTCATTCCTCCCTCTCTGCACCCTAGGGTTCAGGGTGGGAGTTTGAAGGCTGAGTGAGTATGAGAGGCTTAAGGCTTGGACCCTAACCCATTCCCAATGGGGGATGGCATGGAGTCCAAACCTATTTGGATTGGATCCAGCTATTTCCCAATGGGATAATATAGCATTGCTTAGTCCATGCCAGTTTGATTTGAACTGACTGATAGGGGGAGCCCATCTATCATTAACCATAGCAGTTAAAAAAAATGTTTAGGAATGTTTGATCACAAAATAGATTGTGTTGTACTTACTACAGAATATAATTCAAACTTTTAAATTTTAATGTGTTTTTATCTATTACTAGTATTTTTAAGCCCGTTATAATAACGGGCGCTAGCTTTCCCTCCCTCCCCCTTTTTTGTGTGTGTTTCTTTTTGTCCCTTCGGGGTTTTTTTTCACCCCCCTCGTCTCTCTCTCTCTCTCTCTCTTTGTGGTTTTTGCTCACTGTCTCTGGGTCTATGTTTTCCTGCACCCTTCCCCCCCCCCTCTCTCTTGTCTTGTCTGCTCTCCTTTTTGCCCCTGTTTCTTTGACTTTTTGCCCCTGTTTACTTTCCTCTCCTTTGCCCCTTTCCTCTCCCTTGCCCCTTTTTTACTCTCTCTGTTTTGTTTTCTTGTTCTTCGTCTCCCTTATTTTGTTGTTACATACGTATGAGGCTATGAGGCTATGTTTTGTGTAATAACTATTATTTATTTTTCTTGTTTCCCCCCCCCTCCGCCGTTATAGTATTTCTTTATACACCACATTCTTGGTGAATATTTGTTCTGAGTCTGGTATTAGTCTTCCTTGTTCTGGCCCTTCCAGCACCCTGACCACGACGTCTTTAAAACTTTGCACTCTTGATAACGCAACATATAATTGTCCGTGGCTGAACACGGGTTCAGGCAGATAGATTCCGACCTTTTCCAGGGTTTGTCCTTGTGACTTGTTGATTGTCATTGCGAATGCTAATTTCACTGGGTATTGTCGTCTTCTTAAGGTGAATGGCAGGTCCGTGCATGTTGGTGCCAAATCTATTCTTGGGATGAAGACCATGTCTCCCTGTGCTGATCCTGTAATTACTTCTGCTAGTATGATACTTTTTTCCAGGTGTGTGACAATCAGGCGGGTTCCATTGCATAAGCCTTTTTTTTGTGTTCAGGTTTCTTAGAAGCATTATGATTGCGCCTTCTTTTAGGGTGAGTGTATGTTTTGGCATTCCTGCGGGTGTTTGGTCATGTAGGAATTCTGCTGGGTAGTTTTTGGCATCTTCCTCAGTGGTGTCATCTATGGAGTCTGAGCTGAGATAAGTTATTGGTTCACCCTCTAATATGCGGAGCACCTGGTCGTTGATGCTGTCTACATCACTGTTTTTTGGGCAAAGGATGGATCTTTTTGCTATGTCGTGGATGTTCCGCACTTGTATTTTTTCTCCGAAAATTTCTTTCACGATATCTGTTCTGCATATGATGCTTGATGGGATCTCAATGATGTTTTCTTGTAATCCCTCAATGTGTGGTGTCTCTCCGTTGCCTACTGTGATTAGCCACTTACTGAATTCTGGGTCTTTTGATCTTATATTGTTGTGAAGTCTCAGGATCTTGAATGTGTTCCACAGTGTATTGTTTTTTATGCAGGCCTCTACAATATGGGTTTGGGTCCCATGCGGTACTACGGGAAGTGTCTGTCGGAAATCTCCTCCAAGTAAAAAAAGCTTACCACCCATGGGTTTGTTGTTCTCCATGATTTCCTTCATCAGTTTGTCTACTGTTGTTATTGCTTGAGTGGGTGCCATCGTTGACTCATCCCAAATGATTATTCTGGCTTTTTTGATGTTGTTTGCATCTTGGGAATTGAGGCGCATGTTAGACACGGAGTTTTCCAGTATTGGTACTGGCAGTTTGAATTGTGAGTGATATGTTCTGCCTCCTTGTAGAAGGTTGGCTGCTATCCCTGTGGAGGCTACAGGGAGCGCGAGTTCATTCTGGCCACGAATTGTGTTGAGGATGGTTTTGTATAAGTATGTCTTTCCACTGCCTCCTGGTCCATCCAAAAAAAAGCAGCGGTGTTCAAGCTCATTGTTTTGGCTAGCTGTTAAAATTTCTTCCATGGCTGCTCTTTGGTCATCATTGAAGGTTGTTGACATATGTTTTGCTGTTTGGTTTTCATAGGCTTGGTCGTATGTTTCTGTAAGGTGCTCGGTATTATGCTTGTTGTATGTCAGGCCGTAGTCTGTGCATCTCTTTCCATGGAGTGTTAAAATTTTTCCAATTTCCTGCAGGGCGAGGTCACGGCAGACTGTGCATTCTTTATTGTGTTGTAGATGTTTATGGGCATAATCCTCGATGAGGTAGTCTTCATATTTTGTAAATAGCTCCTGCATGTTTTGGAGGGATGCAAAGACACAGATGTAGGCGAAGAGTTCTCTGATTTGCGTGGGCATGTTGTACTGTGCTGCGTCTTCAAGTGTGCTGTCCCACACTGTTTCATCGTTTATGAGTCCTCTTGCTTTTGCTGCTTCTTGGAAAGTTGGGTATTCTTTTCCATCCACGCTTCTGAGGTTTCCATAGGATGTTGCTCCTGACACATGCAGCAGTAGGAGGCGCAGGCAATAGCGCTCCTGGTCTGTTTGTAAATTTGCAGAATACATTCTGCCAATCATTTTTTCTGCCCCACGCTGTCTAATTTTCCATGTGCTGTTTGCTTTGTCAAAGACATAATATACTAGGATGTCTGTGTACAATATGTGTCTTGCCTTCTCATCTTGCTGGTTTAATTTGAACCATGCTGTCAGTTGTGTTTCACGGCTTGCTGCTCTGTCGGTTGCTGCGCCAATGTCTTCTGGGTTGAAAATTACTGCTTGTTCGTCTGGGAGATGCACTGGCAGTCTTTGTACTGTATGGGATTGGTAATGCATCTCGAATCCATTTAGTCGCCATGCTGCCTCTGGCGCGCTGACATACCTTGCATCCATGTAGGTTGTGATCTCATCATGGTTCAAAGTGTCTGGTTCTAGGATTTCCACTTTTGCGCAATCATGGCCTTTGTATACATATTTGAATAGGTATTTGACACTTCTGACTGATGCGCAGACTTCGACATTGATGTGGCAGTTATACCTTAGGGTCAGAAATGGATTATAGGGCACAACCCATCTGTTATCTATTGGTTTTCCTCTCTGTGTTTTGCTGTTTCCAGAGTTTCTTCTTCTGTATTTGGGGTATCCATTGATGTTTGCAATAGTCTGGTCTTGGTACTCTTTTGGGAATTCTTTTGTACATTTTTCATTCAACATACATGGTGAATGTCGATTGTGAGTACCACATGGACCGTGGATCATATGCTTTGTTACTATTGCATGCAGACGTGGTGTTGTTTCAATGTTCGGGATTTCTGCAGATACTATGTTATCGATGGATGTTTCAGTCTTTGGCTTATAGTGTTCAGTTAGGATGAGCAATATGTGGGCATGTGGCAAGCCTCTTTTTTGGAACTCTATGACATATACAATGGCTGTTGGTGGGCCAAATATATGGTTTTTGCAGATGTCTTCAATTAGGGATCTAAGTTTCAGGTGAAAGACTCTTGCCACTATATCTGGTCTTGCTGCAGCATTTTGGCCCTGTTCTAGGTTGTCTTCTATTTCATTCCACTTTGGGTTGCATGTCATTGTAATGAAGAGGTCTGGTTTTCCGTATTTTCTGACAATAGCCATGGCATCCTGATAGTTCTGTAGCATATTTCTGGGGCTACCTGCAAATGAGGACGGCAAAATAAATGTCTTTCCTGGGAGTTGGCCTGTTGTATTGGCTGTTTCGTTTAAGTGGTCCATCAATCCTGAGTATTTTTCAACTCGCAATTTTGGTTGATTGTGTCGGATGAAATTGAGTCTATTGGCCTCTGTTTTTACATATGCATCAACCATGTATTGCTGCGTTAGGCGGCCTGCATTTAGAAAGGCGTTAAAGTTGTCTCTGATGGATAAACGGTGGCCATAGTACTGCATCTGGGTGACTCGTACTCTCGGTGAACATGGTTGCTTTGATAAATTCTTTAAGGCTTGTGGCCTCAGTTGTAAAGGTATGTCTATCCCCCAGCTTTGTTCTCCATTGGGGAATAGTAATGGGTATACCATGGGTTCTAGGTTGGGATCGAGGACACTTATTCTTTGTGTAATGTTATGGTCTGGGTTGCCTGCTCTAGGTTTACAGTGAATTAGTAGGTCTCTTTCCAGTGGTGGCTCTCCGTCATTGTTTTTGAATATAAATGCGACCTCATTATGCTGGGGTGCATTGTAACGTCTTTGGTCATTTTCTCGGTCTTGGACTATGGTCATGGTTACTTCCCTAAGTGCTTCGCCTGTCTGTTCTGCGTCCTCTTGGCACTCTGTTTCTACTTGGTGTAGCATCTTGCAAGCCTCAGCAAAGGGATTGTTTTTTGCAAAATGTGTACTTAGAGCTTGCATAAGTTGTGGGTTGATTTTTGTGTTGGATTTATTATGTAATCTTCTTTCTGCGGCCTCTGTGGGGTCTAAGATGTATAGTTGCGCATATTGTCTGTCTTGGCCCTGCTGTGGGTGCAGTGTGCCTGCTCGGTGGCAAATTGTGCCGTGTATTCGGAAGCAGTACGGCCCGTGGCCTGGTGGTGGCACTATGTTTGCTCCCATGGAGGCAAATGCTAGTGCACTGTTTATAGATCGGACATTCTCCATGAAGTTCTTGCTGTTTTCATGTTGTCCCGTCATCAGGTGCTGGATGAGCGGGTCGGTTTTAATAGGGGCAAGGGTCACTTTTCCCTTTGAGCAGCACTGTGTGAATTTCCGGTCTGTGGGTCTTTCTCCTTTGAAATGTTTTGCATTGCAGAATTCACATCTCTGGTCTAAATGTCCACATGTGTGTGGTTGGATGTTGTCTTCCGGGATGTTTGCTGTGTTGTTTATTGGTTTTGTTGTGTTTATTGCTGCACATATCAGTTGTTGTTGTTGTTGTTTATGTTGGCTTGGGGTTTTTATTTCTTTCCTCTGTTTTTTTTTTCTGTCTGCGTCTTGTTTGCGTTGTAATTGTTGCTCCTCTGGAGTCTGGCTTGCTCTCTTTTCTCTTCGTCTTTGAACATTTCTTTGATGTTCTTTTTTTTTCTCCTCCATGGTTTTATGTGCTCTTCTTTGTTTCTCTCCTGAGTTTTTTTTATTTTTCAGCTGTTCTTGGTGTTCTGCTGTCTCCCTCTCTCTTTGTTGTGTGTCTATGATTTCATGTTTCCGTCTTTTGGGTTTGGGTTCTTGGTCCTCTCTCTGTGTTATGTCAGTGTTTGTGTTCTGCTCTAAATTTGGACATGTGTGTGTGGCAATGTTGTTTTTAGTTTTTATTGTTATGTCATTTGGAGATGTTGTTGTGTGTTGGGGTGCACTGTCCTGGTCCCTTTTTCAGGTTTGTTTTTTGACGTTCTAATTGTTGCTCTGCAGCAGTCTTTTGCCTTTTTCTTGCTCTTTCTGCTTCTGCGTATTGCTTTTGCTTTAGTTTTCGTTCCTCTGGACTCTGCTCTTCTCTTCTTTCTCTGCGTCTTGCCTTGGCTCTGTCCTTTCTTTTTTGAATCTCCTCATTTGATCTTGTTGCGTGTTTTTGTTTTTCTCTTGTGGCTTTATTTTTTCTATGCTACATCTGCTGCGCTATTATTTCTTCCTCTATTGTTTGGTTGGCTCTGGTTTGTTTTGGTTCTTGTGGTTTGACATGTTTGTCCTGTTTCTGGTTTTTGTTGGCCATATTTGTTCTTTTTTGCTGGATTTTGTGTATTTTATATTTGGCTTATGTGTAAATTTTCTTTCTGGGTTCTGTAATGCTTCTGCAAGATGTTTTTGTTGTTGTTTTTTTTTTATTTGCTACTTCCTTGGCTGCTGTTTTAGGCTGGTTTTTTTTTTTAATAGGGTGGTTTTCCCTTCAGAGTTTTTTCTTGGTGTATTCAGCACAGCAGTGTCAATTTCTTTCTGTTTGGTTTTGGGTTTTTTTAATATATATATAATTGTTTACTTTGTTAGTGGCTTGCCGGTAGGCAGAGTCAGTCAGGATGTTGGGGGTGGTCTGTATATGCTATCTCTTGCCTCACCTGAGTGTGTCAAGACTGCCTTTTTCTCAGTCTTGGCAGCTTTGAGGTATTTTGGTGGAGTAGGGCTATTTGCAAGAGTTTGCAGCTCTTTCTCTTCTCTCTGCTATGTTGCTCGTCTGCTGTGTGCTTATAGCACTGTAGGAGTGATCTGTTGGCGACCGTTACTCTGACAGTCGGTGGGTGCGCGTGTAAATAACGGGTTTCCCCCCCTCCCTGGCTGTGGGTGGGGGACTGGCTTTGATTGGTTTGTTTTTATTGGGCGGGGAATGTGGGGACCGCCAGTGGCTGCTGCTCTATTTAGTGTATATCTTTTGCGTTGTGTTGTATGTGTGTAGGGTATTGTGCTTTGTGTCACTATTTGTTTTGATTTGGTTTATTGGGGTTGTGGTGTAGTGCTTGATGTAACTTTATTTATTTATTTTTTGGTTCCCGGAGCTGTTCGTGAAGAGGAAGTGAGGAGCTTGTGAAAAGAGTTCCTCTCTATGAGTTGCTGCTGCCCAGTCTGTTGCAATGGACGTGAATGACGCAATAAGCGTCCTTCATGTCCATACCGGCAGTCTAGGCAGAGGCTTACCACAGGGAGGAGCTCTTTCTGTAAGCTCTTCCCTTCTTCTTGGAGGTTGTCTGTTTGTTTGCTCGGTGCAGTGGGTAACTTGGGTTTCGGCAGCTGGTTGGGCGGGAGGGCGATAGGCGGGGGCGATGCAGTTTGCAAGGGGTTTTTGATCCTTAACCTGTGGGGGGGGGGAAGCGGGGGAGTTGATTTTCAGCACCTTGGAGGACGGTTGTGCGAGGACTATTCCTCTGGTGCATCTTGTTTTGTTTAGCGTGGCAGGTCTCATTGGCGGCTTCGCCGCCCTCTCGCCCGGCTTCCCCGCTCTCCTTCTGTTAATTGGCCGCCTTCCCCGTCCTCCTTTTTGTTTTGTTCGGCTTCCCCGTCCTTATTTTTGGTTTTTCCCCGTCGCCATTGCTCCTGGCGTATTTGGGGCGCCTGCCTCTGGCCGTCTCGGTGTTGCCCGGCTTTCCCGTCCTACTCATTGTTTATGCCCCGCCGCCATTGCTCCAGGCGTTTACGGGGTGGCCGTCTCTGGCCGTTTGGCGTTGTTTCGGCCGTGCTGTTAGTGGCCGAGGCGGTGGCAGAGCTCCCCTCCACAGAACACCAGGCTTGGTGCTCCCCTCCGCCGCTCACCCGGCTTCTTCTGGGCGGCCGTTTTTTGGGCGTCCAAGATGTCCGCCGGGTGCTGGCGGTCGTGTCTCCCTTGCCCTGTTCTGGGCCTGCGCTTCGCGCAGGCGCAGAACAGGGCAGGGAGGCACGAACACATGCTTGGTGCCCGTCCACGGACGGACACCAAGCGTTTTATTAGAGAGGATGCTTTTTATCTTTTTATTAATTTTAATTGTTTTATATTTTATATTATGTTTTAATTCTGTACACCACCTAGAGATTTCGATATTAGGTAGTATATAAATTCAATAGATAGATAGATAGATAGATAGATAGACAGATAGACAGAGTAAGTCAATCAGTAGCATTTTCAATTTGGAGGGGTGGGTTACGGTGATGAAAAGAGAAGAAACATGGTGCACACAATCAACACATTTTAAAAAACACTATATCCAAATCTTCCCAAAGGCAAAATAGGAACTAAATAGGGGCGTGCTTTATTAGGAACTGTGATGAAATGAAATTGGAGTGTAAATAGTTAAAGTTGTCCAGATATGAAGGAGCTAAAGCCCAGTGGCTGAGTCTGGGAAGCCTCCTGGTGGGGGAGAGAAAAACAGAGCAGTTAGCATTCAGTTAGAGTGTCATTTGGAGCTGAAGGTTCTCAGAGTGGCCACCTTCAGATATAGTGTGAAACGACAGGTTGACTAACCCAAGGCTAATTCTCAAAGCCGGGAATCATCCTGCAGATGATCCATCAACTACGGTCCAGCAATCTCCGGTTTCTGGGCAGAGAAGCCCCTCCCTCTTCTTGCTCAGCTGAGGCTGAATCATAGCCACCTTCAGGCTGCATATCATCAGACTATGGGCAGGGCATCAGGACAACAGTAAAGTGGCTACCATTTGGCACCATCTTTGAGAGGGTGTTATCATGTGATCACGCCTTTTCGGCACTGAAGACTGCCTACAGCAAGGCAGACATTTTAACCCCTTCCTCACACCACTTGCACCACCATGTAGACCCCCGATGGGAAGGCTACAACAAGAGTCCTGGTGTCGGGGGGCTCCCCAGAATGTCCCATGCACTCTCAAGGGGCATTCTAGTATTTCTGGGGGCCAGAAGGCCCCCAATCCCCACCACCCAACTGGCTCCATGACGGAGCTGTTAATTGTGTGGGCAACTGATCCGGCCACCCAGGGTGAGCTGCCTGCTCATGTGTGGGGAGAGCGGGTCAAGCCCACTCTCCCTGCAATCCTCCTTATGGTGCTTCTCACTACTATGTGAAGCGCCTTAGTGTGTGTCTGAGATACAGCTAGGGATGTGTGAACCGGTCCGGCAGTCCAGAGGGCTGGTCTGGAGGTTTGAGGGTTTGGGATCGAACCAAAACCCCACCCCGGGTTCCATCCGGACCGGAACCGAACTTCCAGACATGTTCAAAATTTGTTTTTAAAATTTTTAAAAATAAATTTAAAGTACCTTTAGCCCCTTTGGGGGGCTTCCTGTATGCAGTGGTGTGTGTGTGTGTGTGTGTGTGTGTGTGTGTGTGTGTGTGTGTGTCCACGAGGGTTCCCCTTCCCCCTGCTGGCCTTTGAAGTCACCGCCATGGCCTGGGAAATTGTGCATGCGCAAATGACCTCTGTGATGCCCTGGGTCATGACAGGGCTTGCAGGGGTCATTTACGCATGTGCAGCGGCGGCCAAAATGGCCACCGCCACACACTACAGAGGCCTGAATGGACCCAAAATGATCAATTTCCTGGGCCACGGCAGTGACTTCAGAGGCCGTCAGGGGGAAGGGGAACCCTCAGCCCCCCCCAGCATACAGGAAGCCCCCCATAGGGGCTAAAGGTACTTTACATTTATTTATTTATTTATAAATGCAAACATGTCCAGACACAGACCAGACTGGGGGGGGACAGTGTTTGGTGGGGGCCAGACCGGACTTGGCTGGTCTGGTTCAATTCCGGTCTGGACTCAAACCGAACCGGGCCAGCTGGTTCCGTGCACAGCCCTAGATACAGCCTGGAAGAAAGCTGGGTTAAGGAGAACCAGGGGAGATTCTGAAAAAATAAATATAGTTGTAACAAGAATATATGAGCTCTGGGAGGAAAGAGTATGTAAAACCAGACTCATAAAAAAGTGTTTAAGCCAGAAGTCAATGAAAGTGCACTGTTGTGTAAAAGAAACCATTTTGTAACCAAGCAAGAAAACTACCCTACTTATTAAGTAGAGAAACAAGCAGACCTCAGCAGCTGTAAATTAATAAACCTTTACTTATTTTGTTAAATAACTAAGGAGAGTGCCTATGTCTGGACCCTTTTGCCTAGCCTACCTTCCTGAGTTAACAAATCTGAAGACCCCTATAAAGAGAGTGCTTAATTATTAAGAGACTGAATATGGTGGCAGTGAAATAAGACCCTGTTGGGAAGATTAGGAAGAAAATACACACAATCTATCCCCCCCCCCTCCGCCCACCATCATCACAGGAACTGATATTAAAAAACAAGGATTTCCTGGTAGGACAATTGGAATATATGATGTCGTCACAACTTCTGCTGTTTTACCAACTAGTCTGGGCCTCTTCCACCCTCACCATGGCTATTTAGAACAGTTTCCCTGTGAGTTCAATGAGAGACAAAGCAACTGAGGCAAATCATCAGCTTCTTCTTCACCAGCTGTGATACTGGGAAAGAGAAAGGGAGTGTCCATAGTAAGAAAGTTGCCGTGTGGGAGAAGGAGAGTAACTGTGGCCAGGAAACAGCAGGAAATGGAAATAAATTATTGGCTGAAATTCTGACTAATGGTGTGCTTACATAACAAGCAAGGTTACCCTAATGCAAAAAGATTGCATAGCTGTGCAAAGGCATGGGGATTTTCAAAACTGCACTATTGTACAAGCATTCTTTTTAAAACATCCAAGGCATGCCACAGGTTGCGCACTTGTTGCATAAGTGCAAACATGGTTGTGCTAGTGCAATACTAGTCTGGATCACAAGCTCCAGAATTCGCACAGGCAGCCAGTACAGCAGCCTTGCACAAGTGCACCATTAGTCAGGATGTCAGCCACCATTTTTAGTTTCACCTCCTTTGTAATTTCCCCAAACTATCCAAATGTGTTATGGTCCATGTTTGGGCAGAGTCAGATATTGATGAAATTTCTGTGAGCTACCCTGAGCCCATTGTATGGGGTGGAGAAAGAATAGATGACCCATACGTACAGCCACAAATGAACTATACCTATATATGACCTAATACCTACACATGGGGGAAGGGATTGATGTATCCCTTCCCTCTCTGTCCTCCCCCAGCTTGCCAATTAGCCCTCACGAATGGGGGAACCAGGCACATCTCAGATGCACTCATCCCCTCCATCCCATGGCTGAAATCCAGAGATTATTTATCCTATGTGAACAGCCTTGGGATAAATTTATCAAAGGCAGTATAGAAATTTAACACAGGTTGTGCACACAACCAGAGATCCTTGCATAGGAGAGGTTGTAGTGGCACTGCAGAAGATATGGCGAGGAAGTTTAGTGCTGTGGTCCACTTTTTCCCTCAGCACATCTAGGATTTCATAGTTTTCTTATACTTTTCATATAAAGGGTTTCATTTTGAATTTAGGTAACCTTGAGATCTTGTTTTTCGCTAAAGATGTGGGAATCATTTTCATTCCTGTATACATGTTTTGGAATCTTATATCTTTGTGTCAGTTAGTATAGAAAGGCAGAGATAATGTTTACTTAGAACGTACTCCCTAGTTGACCATTTGCAGAGAGCAGGATAGATAAGATGTGCAGCAAGGATGATATCTTAAGTAGAATATCCTTGGCAGCTGGTCAAGTGTTTGGGTCTCATACATACCACTTCATACCATTTCAGATTTTCCTCATAGGGTATAATGGAGGTTTCTGCAGTCCCATAACTCCACTTGAGGGGCACTGGGGTGGCCCAGAGCAAGTGGCGGTGTAGTGTACATAGGGTGCCAACCACCCACATGGGTTGCCAAACCACAAAGTACAGGGTTTTGTTGTTCTAGAGGTGTTCTGAGAGTAGATTCTCTAGTAGCATATGAGAGTGGATTCATGGTTTTTCATTAAAAATCTCATTTGCTACCAAATAATCTAAACTCAACAACTCAGAAACAACAAAGCCCAGTACCCCAATGGGTTAGCAATCCAGGGGGGTGGTTGGCACCCTCTGTGCACTACACCACCACTTGCTTCAGGCCATCCCAGTGCCCCCCAGGTGGAGTTATGGGGCTGCTAAAAACCCCGTTATTCCCTATGGGGGAAAAATCTTAAAGACGTGTAAACCTCAAAAATTCCTAAGAAATCAGCCCTTTGCCCTATTTGGAATCTGGGTGCACCACCCTTGGGACACTGCCACCCAATCCACTGTTTTGCTCCTGAAGCCCCACATAAATAATTTGAAAGAGTGAAGAGAATGATGAACAACAACAACACTTAATTTTTTAGCACAGTTATTTGAGAATTTTGCAGTGGGAGGGAGCCTGTCCCTGTGGCACTAGCACAGCAGCACAACCCATTTGTGGATTCAAGCAATCTTTCAATAAAAACACTCCCTCCCCATGGAACAGTGACCACAAGTCATTTGAGATAGCAAGATAGACGAATGAACTGCCTTGGTACTATGGAACAGCTTCAAATGTTCATTTAACTGACGTGGAGTGAGCCGTAGCCCAAACAAATCAGCCTACTGTTCAGAATTGTTGAGATTTATCAACATTGCATTTAAGAAAGTGCAAAACCATGGATCATGGTTACAAGAAAGAGAGAAGCAACTAAGATTCCTGGGGATATCAATAGATTAACAGGGATATTCCCCACCCCCCTCCTTTTGTCTTCTGTAGTCCCATGTGGTTGACCTGTCCCTGCAATGGCAAAAGTTGTGAACCACTGGATTAGACATCATATCCCACCAAATTACATTGTGGCCTAAATTACATTAGACTGTTCAACTTGGGCAACAGAACTTAGACACCACTATAACTCATAACAATCAGAAGAAAAACAAAATAGCTCTTCAAAAGACCCCTGAGCAAGTCAAGAGATTCTTTCTAAACCTTTGGAAAGAAAAACCTGTGTAATTTCAGAACTTTCCTAAGCAGCTTCTCCACACAATTTATACCATGGCTTTTAGCAAGAGCTTTGGAATTGCATTGAGCTCCCAAAGATATTTGTGTATTTCTGTCTCAAAATGCTGTCTTCCAAATCCCTTTGCAAGGTCAGTTTGCATTTCAATCACACTGAATACAACACATATTTAACTAAACCATTCATGCTCAACAGCTTTTTGCATATCTTATCTTCTGCTAATCACTCAGTGTCTCAGCTGGAGTGGAGAGAGTCAGAGAAGTCAATTTCAATTGCAATACTTTTCCGAAGAACAAAGCATTCTGTCTGAAACACGGTCATTTCGATTTGGAAACAAAAATTTCTTTTTTTTAATTCTTGATTTTGTTTTGGTTACAAAACCTCTGAAATTGCCATTTTGGGGCAGAAAACATTTTGTACCCAAATTGAAATGCACAAGCCTACCCCCTAGTGCCAATATAGGGTTGCTACTCAGGTTAAAATTGAGGTAGGATAAAAACCAAGCCTGTCCTACCTGCTTGTTTGGTCGTCTCTGTGTGTGATCTGCAAGAAATGCAGCCCTCTCTGCTGGCAGCCATGATCATCATAGAGTTCTGGGCTAGCAGAGCCAGGCAGAGCTGAGTTGCTACAGTACTGAGGGCTGCTTCTCCATTGCTCATACAATGCACTGTGGAATACCAGAAGACTCAGCTTGGATTTTATTCCTTTCTGGAGTGTGCAGCAGCCCAGACATTTAGGGGTTGGGTAAGTTAACCCAACCAGGAATTTGGGTCATCTAGGAGGCATGTAGGAGTGTGCCTCTCTTCCAGCCCACTCCCACATGGTTGTGAGAACAGGCTCACAAACAAACATAGACCAAGACATGGGGAGGACATTCTTTTCTGTTTATGCAACAGTGCAGAGAGATGCTCATGCTTCTATTTGTTTACAAACACATTCTTTTTCAACTGCATACAAATTTAAGAGATGGGCCAGTATTTCCAATTTTAGAAAAACCTTAAGTCTTCTTGCTGAGTTATATCTGGTGTTACTGACATATAACTATTTGTTGTGATGCTAACGGAATGTCTTATTGGATGTGGATTCTATCAAATTTGGGAATCCAAGTATCCCAGAGTACTAGTTGTTCAGTAAAAGAACTATTTTTCCTATGAGTTTCTCTCATTACATTGTTCTGATTAAACCATGTTTAATACCTGATAACTCAAATCATTAATTTTCTATTAATTATTTGAAATAAGGTTTTTCTTTTTATCAGAGCCTAATGAATTGCTCTTATGAATTACTTAATTGATTATAGTAGCAAAATTGTGTCTTAAAGGAAGGGAGAAATGATCTTTCTTAATGAACTGACTCTATAAGTAAATTGCTTCTGGATTAATTCATTGAATTACCTAATTCTCATGGGTCTGATAATTTACTTCAGTTCACAAGGAAACATTATTTGGGCTCTCCATTTTATTGGAATGATTACCATTAATTAATAATATTCCTCCAAACAACATTATAAGTAAGGATATAACTTTAGATGTAGTCAGCATGCTACAAATTTGTTACAATGGTTTGACATGATTACAGAAATGTATTTGTTTAATGAAGTCATACAATTCAGATAGAAACTACGATCTTCAAATAAAACAGCTAATTATACATACAAATATTCACATTTCTTTTCTTGTTAGAATTTTTGCATGCAACGTGCAATCATGCTAGAGGGCAGTAGGTCCGGTATTACCCTCTTGCTTAGCATCATCACTGCATGTGACTGGCCCCTTTTTTCATTCCCAAGAAAGAGTTGACTGATGTCCATTGACCATTGGTCTTTAAGAG
Organism: Hemicordylus capensis; assembly: GCF_027244095.1. Taxonomy (NCBI): domain Eukaryota; kingdom Metazoa; phylum Chordata; class Lepidosauria; order Squamata; family Cordylidae; genus Hemicordylus; species Hemicordylus capensis. The sequence goes on along the minus strand of NC_069658.1, from coordinate 374,661,741 downwards.
GATGTACTGCCATGGGCATGTGAACACAGAGGCATAGGAAGCTGCCTTTATTGATTCAGACCCTTGATCCATCTAGCTCTGTGTGCTCTACACTGACTGGCAGTATCTTTCCAGGGATTCAGAGGGGGGCCTTAATTCTTCACTCACTCACTCATCCGTTCAATTTATATACCACCCTTCCTAAAGTGGCTCAAGACAGTTTACAATAAATCAAACATGCATAAAAAACAATTAAAATCAAAAAAGATTTAAACTAGATTAAAACTCCTTAAAAGTCAAATTCAAACTCTTAAAATAGATTCTTCAAATGAATATGGAATATAGATTAAAAACTGATGATCACATGGGCCTGGATGTCACAAGCATCAGTCTTAATTAGAGTCAGGGATGCAGATGGGGGCAGGCACAGAACCTTGAGGAGCAAGTCCTCACTTACATTTTTTGTTGCAGGAGAGCAAAGATAAGTTTGGTTGGAGAAAAATATGCTTTGAGAGAGCAAAACACGGGCGCTATTCCCACAATCTGCAAAAATCAGGCTAGGAGACCCTAGCCCAATATTTGCAGATCGTCAGAATCACTGGGCTCGGCTGCAAGCCTGGTGGTTCTGGAGTGGGTAACCCACTCAAGAACCCCTGCCCCCAAACCAGGTTTGCGGAGCGAGCGCTCCACAAACCTGTTTTTTTGAATCAAAAAACCCTTCACGCCGCGCCTACTCATGCGTAGACCCCCCCCAGAGGCGCGGCGAAAAGCCGCCTCCCAGCTTCCAGGGTCTCCCCAGTATGCCCTGCGTGCTCACGCAGGGCATATTGGGGCTTCCGAGGGCTGCGCGGCCCCCAAGCTCCCCAGCCCCCGCCGGCTCATTAAAAGACATTAACTGGCTCTAACATAATGGAAATTTGTTAGGGTAAACTTGTCCAACTGGTTTTATTCCTAGTTCTTGTTAGAATTACAGAGTGTAGGGATCCTGAGAGGTCATTCAGTTCAACTCCCCCAAAGTATCATAGGAATTCAGGGGGGTGTTGACAAAATTCAGAAACAGTATTAGGGAAATTGCTGGCAGGGAAAAAAAAATACAAATTACAATACATACCAGAGATAAAGCCAAAGGTTATTATTTGCTACTCTGAAAGGAGTTCATAAACTTTGGTTTGTTCCAATAACTTACAGCAGATACATTACGAAAGATACAGTGGTGTTTTCTGATAAGTTGCTGTCAACCTATTTAATGCAAAGAGAGTGATTGAAACCAGGGGGAGTTAAGGGGGCTATTCTAAAGATCAGCAAAAATCGGGCTAGCCTCCGCTAGCCAGATTTTTGCTGATCGTGAGAACCACCAGGCTCAGCTGCGAGCCCTGTGGTTCTAGAGTGGGTAACCCGCTCAAGTACCCCTCCCCTTACACCAGGTTTGCGGAGCGAGCACTCCACAAACCCAGGCTATCTGATCGTGAGTAGCCACGGCGCAGCTCCATGGCTACTCATGAGTAGACCCCCCAGAGGGGAGGTGAAAAGCCGCCTCCAGGCTCCAGGGGTCTACCCAGTATACCCTGCATGCTCGCACAGGGCATACTGGGGCTTCCAGAGGCCACACAGCCCCCGAGCTCCCCAGCCCCCCCCCCCGCTGGCTCTGTCACGGAGCCAGCAGTCATGTGGGTGGCTGATCCAGAGGCCCAGGGCTCCCTCCCCACTCGTGTGCGGGGAGAGTGGGCTTAGCCCGGTCCAAGATGTTGGACCCGGTCCAAGATGTTGTTGCTACTGCAGCTGCTGCTGTTGAAGCCAACATATGTTGTGAAATAGGAATACAGAACCAAAGGATGCTGCCTTTTTGCAGCATTAGGCAGCAAAAGAGGTGGTTAGTTGATAAGTTAGTTGCTGTTGGCGTAGTTGCTGTTGGCTCCCATACATGGCTGAAGTCCTGTATTCAGCTTAATGGATCACAAATTGTATTAATTTGCTTCCAGATAAAATGCTTTTTGTTTTGTGGTCTGTGAGGCTAGTATTCTGAGATATTATTTCAACTTGTATGCCCTTGTGGCAAATTAGGGTGAATTTCACATCTAACCAATGTAAATGGGAAAGTTCTCAAGTCAGAGGTTCTGGATTGAATCCTTGGATCTACTGATGACAAGCTCTAATCCTATTAACATGGCTTAAATGCAACATCATTGTTTGTAACGTAGCTTATACGTAATGATTGTCCCATTGTATGGCCTCTACAAAGAGAGCAAGATTTAACCCTCAGTCTGCAAGCTCCCTGAATTTGCAGGTCTACACTTTTTATAGCATACTGTATTACATTTATAAATGAACAAGCTAGTCTCCTGCTGAAAAGACATGTTTAAAAGTTCCTCTTCAAATGCATGAGCAATATATAATTTCCCCCCTTTTAATCAAAGTTTAAATGAATATTATTAACCATAGCAGACCTAATGAGCAGCTTTCGTATATTTGCAAAGCTGTTTGCATCCAGATGTTTTAATTTGGAAAGAAAGCCAAAAGTTTTGCTATAAATGGCAGATAATCATTATCCATTCAACTCTTCTGAAAGAAATTCCAGCTTAGAAATACAACTCAGTTATTATATCCTTCCAAAAGTGCTGAAAATTTTATTTATGTATAGGCGCACAAGTTTCTTTCTTGATTGTGTTTTTACACAATCTCTTCTCTTTTTCTTCTCAATACCCTTTCCTTCAAACTTTCTTGATATCAGATCAAGTGGCAAAAGTGAATACCCCGTTCAGGTTCAGGACCATGGTATGAGGTGAAAGGGCTTTAACACTTTGTCTCTGCCACAGCACCAGTTTGGATCAGGCCTCTCCACTAGGGATGTGTGAAACGTTTCGGGTACAGAATGATCTGTACCCGAAACAGTGAATTTCGGGTGATTCGGATCCGAAACGAATCACCCACGAAGAGCCCCGAATAATTTTGGGTCCGAATCGAATCACCCCTGTTTCAGATCCGAAATATTCAGATGTTTCAGCCCTCCATTTTGTGGCCAATAGATCCCCCTCCATTTTGAGCAATGACGTCTATGTGAATTTCCCGCCTTTTTGCCTCCCATTGACTTCAATGCAAAAAGGTCTGATGTGATGTCTGCTCGAATTTCGGGACCCAGGGGCAAAATAGTGGGGTGGGGTGGTAGTGCCTAATGGGTGGAGGTTACCACCCCAATTGCAGAGGGATTGGGCAAAGGGCTGATTTTTGGTGAATTTCTGAAGTTTTAGTGTCTTTGGGGCAGATCAGGGGCATAACGTGGGATCGGGGCCAAAAGAGTGGGGTGGGGTGGTAGTGCCTAATGGGTGGAGGCTACCACCCCAATTTCAGAGTGACTGGGCAGAGGGCTGATTTTTGGTGAATTGTTGAAGTTTACGCATCTTTAAGGTTTCCCCCCATTAGGTATAATGGAGGGTGTATCGCTTCACATCGGGGGGAAAGGGGTGGCCTAGAGCAGTGTGGGGTTGGTGGTAGTGCTGGGTAGGGGCAAGGAAGCTACCTGAATTTTTTCAAAGGATTTGGGCAGAGGGCTGATTTTTGGTTAATTGTTGAAGTTTTCGAATCTTTAAGGTTTTTCCTCATAAGTTATAATATAATGGAGCTTTCAGCAGTCCCATAAGTGCACTTGCGGGGTGCTGGGGTGGCCCAGAGCAAGTGGTGGTATAGTGCACATAGGGTGCCAACCACCCCCATGGGTTTCTAACCCATGGGGTACAGGGTTCTGTTGTTTCTGAGGTATTCTGAGTGTGGATTCTATGATAGCAAATGAGATTTTCAATGAGACACCATGAATCCACTCTAATATCCCGCACCAAGTGGGAAAGCGGCAGGAGGGGTAAGTAAACCCTCCCGCCACTCTTAAAGTTCCTCCCCCACCCCAGTGCCGGACCGCAGTTGGCGGTTCCGTGCACACCCCTACTGGAGAACTCCTGGCTCCCATACTCAGAAGAAGCTCCTCATCATCAGCTGCCTTGTCTTTTAATATCCCAGTGCAGAGCTGACAGGGCTTAAAGCCTATTTCTAGCCCCGCCCCCCTCCTGACCTTGCTTCCTGTTTTCTGCCACACCCAACCTAGCTGGGAGAGCTGCTGTTTCCTGCAGCTCTTCTTGCCCTCTCAACCCCACTGGGATCCGACCAGGCTGGGCCCTTCTTATCCCCACTGCCTTCAAAAGGGAATGAAAGCTTCAGAGAAGGGATGCCACGCCCTTCTTCAGTCTCCACAGGGCCACCCCTGTGACCAGGTAATATGGCATCCTGACAAATACTAAGCCTATTTATACAGACCAGGTGTGAAGCAGCATGGATCACCAAGCAGCAAGGATCACTGGAAGCTGAGACTATGTCTCCCAGCCTCCGGATATCTCACAACCAATGAGACGATGTCTCCCAGCCTCTGGATATCCCACAATGTACCATACAACAAGCATGGTGCACTGGAGAATACCCCATGAGATGGGTGCTCTAGGGGCCCATAACTCTGTATGCTCGGGCTGCTTATTTATTGATTGATTGATTTGATTTATATACCACCTTTCCAAAATGACTCAGGGCGATTCACAGCATGATAAAAACAATTAAAACACATTAACAATTAAAATCAAACTATTAAAACACAATAAAACCAATAAAACAGCTAAAAGCCCTGAAAATCAGGGCAACAATTTAAAATTAGATAACTCGGACCCAAGCCATTCAGGACTTTAAAGGTAATAACCAGCACTTTATATCTTGCCCGGAAACATATCGGCAGCCAGTGTAGCTGTTTCAAAACAGGCATAATATGGTCTCTCAGGGTTGCCCCAGAGACCAATCTGGCTGCTGCATTCTGAACCAACTGAAGTTTCCGGACTACGTACAAGGCAGCCCCACTTAAGAGTACATTGCAGTAGTTGAGCCGAGAGGTTACCAGCTGATTCACCACTGGTTTGAGGTAATCCTCTACAAGGAATGGGCACAGCTGTTGAATCAGCCGAAGCGGATAGAAAGCACTCCTGGCCATGGCCTCCACCTAAGATACCAGGGTGAGACCTGGGTCCAGGAATACTCCCAAGCAGTGCACCTGCTCCTTTTGGGGGAGTGTAACCCCACCCAGCACAGGGAGATCTAACTCAACTCTCAGATTCTGAGCCCCCACAATGAGCACCTCCGTCTTGCTTGGATTCAGCTTCAATTTGTTCTCCCTCATCCAGCCCATTACTGCCTGTAGGCAGGCATTTAGAGAATGAGTGCCATTTCCTGAAGATGAAAAGGAGAAGTAGATTTGGGTGTCATCAGCATACTGATAACACCCAGCACCAAATCTCCTGATGACCTCACCCAGCGGTTTCATGTAGATATTAAAAAGCATTGGTGACAGAATGGAGCCCTGGGGGACTCCATATAGCAGATCTCGTTTTGAGGAGCAACTGCCACCAAACTCCACCATCTGGAATCTACCCGAGAGACAGGAGCGGAACCACTGCAAAGCAGTGCCCCCTATCCCCAACTCCCCCAGGCGATCCAGAAGGATACCATGGTCGATGGTATCATAAGCCGCCGAGAGATCCAGAAGAACCAGCACACCCCCTCTGTCGATTCCCTGGTAAAGGTCATCCATCAGGCCAACCAAGCTGTCTCAACCCCATAGCCAGCCCTAAAGCCAGTTTGAAATGTATCTAGATAATCAGTTAGGCGAAGGTTATACAACGCCTTCATGACACTGAGCACCAGAATCTTGTTTCTAGGGGAAACAGGACCTGCTCTCCTCTATTTTTTGGTATCATGCACCCTTCGGAGAATAGAGGTGCTAAATATTTAGCTTCCCTACACTTTTTAAAGTTTAGGATAGCATTCAATAGAGCCTGTATGAATGTTCTACCTTCAGCCCTTTTGGAAAAAAATATTTAATAAGGGATTGCAAGATTTTGGCCTATGCCCTTGTAGTGCAGGCCTCCCTGAAACGGTTTCTCATGTGCTGTTATATTGCTCCCTTTATTCTGATACTAGGAAAGAACTCATATTCCCTCTGTTAGAGCAATTTCCAGGAAGACCTGACTCCTTTTATTTGAATTTCTGTCTTGAGGATCAAGATAATGAGGTTACTAAGGTGGTGGTGAAATTCTTTTATGTCGCTATTAGACTAAGATCTTGTTTAAGGTCTAATTCTTAGGAGCTATTGTTTTGTCCTGATTATTATATATTATATTACTGTTGGCATATTTTGCTTTTAATCTTGTTTTAATCTTTGTATGTTCTCTGTATGGCCTATGGCTGTGATAAATTGATTGACTGATTGACAGATAATCAGTTTCCTCCAAGACTGCCTGGAGCTGGTCGGCCACCACCCTCTCAATCACCTTGCCTAACCAAGGGAGATAGGCCTGTAACTGTCAATCACTAAGGGATCCAGAGAAGGCTTCTTTAGGAGTGGTCTAATCAATGCCTCCTTCAAACAAGGAGGCACCCTAACTTCCCTCAGTGATGCATTTATGATATTAACTAGGCCACCTCCAACAATCTCCCTGCTAGACAGAAGCAGCCAAGTCAGGCAAGGATCCAGAGAGCAGGTGGTAGGCCTCACCGCACCAAACAGCTTGTCCACATCCTCAGGAGTTACAGATTGAAACTGATCCAATCTAATACTGCAAGAGGGATTGCTGGACACCTCCATAGATCCTGCAAAAACAGTGGAGTCCAAGTCAGCCCGAATACAGGAGATCTTGTTTGCAAAAAACCCATTAAAGGCATCACAGCCAAACGACCTCAGGGACTGATTTGAAGTAGAAGGAGCAGAAATCAAACTCCTCACAACCCAAGATAACTCTGCTGAGTGCGAACCTGCAGCCGCAATGCGCGCAGACCAAAACCTCTTTTTTGCTGCACGCACCGCGACCGCATGGCTCTTCAAATAGGTCACATGCTGTATCCTGTCAGATCTGAACCGAGTTCTCCTCCACTTGCGCTCTAGTTGCCTACCCAACCGCTTCAGCCCCTGCAAGTATACTAAGGGGCCATTTTTGAAGCAGGTTGGAAGGGACGCTTAGGAGCAATCGTGTCTACTGCCCTGATGAGTTCCCTGTTCCAGGTTCCCACCAGGGCATCGACAGAATCACCGGCCGCAGCAACGTCAAAATCCTCCAAGGCCTTTTGAAATCCCACTGAGTCCAGCAGCCTTTTCGGACGGACCATCCTAATAGGTCCACCACCCCTGCAGGGGTGGATTGTGGCTGTGAGACCAACCTTAACCAGGTAGTGGTCCGTCCATGACAATGGGGAAATGACAGGATCCCCCACCTACAGAACACCCTCCTGATCTGAATCAAGTGTGTGGCCGGCAACATGAGTTGATTCAGAAACTAATTGGGATAGGCCCATAGTTGTCATGACTGCTATGAACTCCTGAGCCACACCAGACAAACCAGTCCCAAAGTGGATATTGAAGTCCCCTGGCACTAAATGTCTAGGAGACTCCAACACCAACTCCGCGACCAGCTCCGTCAGCTCAGTTAGGGAGTTGGTTGGGCAGCAGGGTGGACGGTACACCAACAGAATCCCCTATCTATCCCTAGTTCCCAGCCACAAAAATATGCACTTGATATAAGTCAGCTGTCTCAGAGGGGCCCTGGTAAGGGAAATGGTATTCTTATGGACCACAGCCACTCCACACACACACCCGCCCACATCCTCTAGCCTGCTCCACAACAGAATAACCTGGTGGGAGAAGCTGAGCCCACACAGGACCACTCGCCTCCCACAACCAGGTCTCAGTTATACATGCCAGGTCAGCTCCCTCATCCACGATCAAATCGTGGAGGATTTCAGTCTTATTCTGAACTGAACTGGCATTACAGAGGAGCAAGGCCAGACTCTGCGGGTCGTTGGGGCTGCTCCCCAAGGCCTGAGAGTTGACAGAGCAGTTGGAAGTGGAAACAGTTATTAAATTACTAATTTCCCTTTCCCTGTAACAGCCAGCTGTTCTGCCAGCGCCAATTCTTCTGTTCCCCACCACAACAGTAATAGCTGTCCCAGAAATGCTGGGTGCACTCCCAGAACCATCCCCCTCAAGAAAGCCCAAACACATATCTGCAAAAGACCCCACCCCAGCCCTCTGTCCCACCCTTGAAGGCCTGGCTCCAAAGGCCAGCTGCCTACAGGCAGCCCAATGGCTACACTTTTGGTGAGCCTCCCTGCTTTTAAGCCAACAAGCCCTGAAAGCCACACCTCTCATGTGTAGCTCCCAGAATGAGCAGCAGGTGTTTTTCCTCAACAGTCGGGGGGCTGGCAACCAGCCAGCTAGAACTTGGCAGCAGACAAGCAGGCTGCTCCCTGTCTGGGCTGGAAGCTCCACGGGAGGCAAAGGGACCAGTTGGTAAGTCCCTGCAGGCAGATGGAATAGCCTTGCAGCTCCTTGTCACCTCCCAGTTGTTGCAAGGCAAAGGGGCCAGGTTTCCATGTCCAGATGGAAGGGAAATTCTGTGGTGGGGAGAGAGGTTAGTACTAGGTCAGAAGAAATGGCCCTGCACACATGGCCTCATCTGGCCCAGTTCAGGGCTAGGAAGGAAGCTTAGGGGTTGGTCTAGCTCCTGGGAGGCTGGAGGAATCTCCTACCTACTTGGATGTAGGACTAGCTTCTGTTGCTTGTTCTGAGGTAGAGGAGTGAATAAATGAATCAATGAAGGATTTTAAACATAATTAATTCAAGCTATAGGACCATCATGTTCTGTGACTGTATTGTCTGACATTTTGCTGTAAACTTCCAGTCTGGTAGATGGGAGATTGAAAGGGGGAGTGGGAAATATTTTGAGGGGAGCAACTGTGCCCCTTGAGTTGCCTCTGTTCGTGTGAAAGGGGAGGGTATGGCCACTTCTAAACTTGCTTTTCTTATGTTCAGATGAGACAATAGGTTGTACTTTGTTCGAATATGGCTGCCTTATAAAGTGAGAGAGGGATGTTTCTGATATTCTGGACCAAAACAAATAATCAAAATCCAAGATTCTGTCATATTGGATGATGGAAAGAAATGGAACAGTTTGAGACTTTCCAGTATGCATACTATGAGAAAAGAGGGAAGGGATGGGAGTCCAATCTCCACAGAGGAACTGGAGAGGACTGATCTTGCCTCCGGTTTTGACCTCACAGATGAGGCTGATGAAAGTGATGGACAATCCTCTGTACCAATAAAAAAATAATAAAATAAAATAAAATAATCACTAACATCCCCTGTTCAGAGAACACAAGCGTGACAGGAGATCACCTAAAAGACTTTAAGACTTTGTCACTGAATTTTAAATTAATTTAATTCTGGTTGTTATAAAGGTCAAGGAGAGGCATGTGCTGTATTCTATTTAGTAATGTTTTATGTTTTGTAGTTGAGAGTGTTATCCCAGAGGGGATCCTGTATAGAATTTGTGGGGTAGAGTCAGAAGGGAGAAAGAAGGGAAAAGAGAAAGAGAAAATGGAGTTGTTTCTGAATAAACCTTCAGTTAAACCTACATAAGATTACTTGGTGTTTATGAGAGGAGCTACAGTATAAAACATAACCCTTCTGAGGAGTGCTGAAGCTGATCCATTGTGAGAAGTTCCTTCCGTTCTCAGAAGGAGAGCTGTGTTTATGTAAGCACCCTTTCCATTCATGGAATGATGACACAGCAGAACTCTACAAAATGTTAGGATACAACTATGAAATATTTTACAGCAGAACACCAACTATGTAGGAGTAGTGGTGTAAAATTTGTGGAAGGATGGCTGGCTTTAAAAATACCTTTTGTAAGAGGATTGTTCTGTCCATGAGGAGAATGGGGGTTCGTGTAAGATGAAGGGGGTAGTGTATAAAATTGAATGTGTGGAATGTGCATCATTCTATATTGGAGAAACAAGAAGACCACTAATGAAAAGATATAAAGAACATCGGGCTGATCTGCAGCATAATAAAAGTCAAACAAAACTATGGGTGATTCATATGAAAGAAGAACACAATGGAAAAGTGAACAATACAGAAGTGTCAATATTGGCTGTTGAAGGGAATTTAATAAGAGGTAAGCTCAATGAAGCAATGTTCATAGAACAATTGAAAGCTCATATTAATGTTAAGGATGAGATGGAAAGAACCTATGAGATACATTGTCCACTGAAAGAGTTAATCTCTTCTCTGCAAAAGGTCTGCTCTCTCATCCCTCAGGTGTTATCTGTTATCTGTTTGCTGCTTTCTGTTCTCAGCTTCTATATTTAAGTGCCTTCTTTGGTTATGCTAAATGGAGCACTGAGGATGGTGTATTATACCACCAAATTGTTTGCTTGGTTTTGTTACAGCGTATATGTTCTGTGTAAAAATCTGTAAGTTATTTTATTATCTTTTAGATCATTTTGAAGTTTGTCTTTCGAACAGAACAAAAATATATTTGAATACTAAGATCAAGCATGGTTTAGACCTTGGTCCAGTTATTCATAGGCTGATTTGTGCAATTATTCATTTCTGAAAATTTGAGGGGGTGGATTGGATAAAATTAGGCCTTATAAAATGTACAGCATGCTAGTGAACTGACTTTGACTCAAAGTGGATCTCAAAGAGGAGACTATATGCTTACTGATCTGGCAACTCATTTATAATGCATTCTTTATCTGTAATAAGCATTAACTCCCATAAATATTTACCACTGCTAATGTAACCTTTCCTCTCATATAGTGGGTTGAGAATTATAAAGGTCAGTGTAAATGACATGTTTTTAAGCTTTATATTATAACATTCATAATTTTCTCAGATATGACTAGAATTCTGCACAGATGTTGTTTCCTGATAGCCCAAACCTAAGATATGCTACAATAGCATGTAAATGTGTAGAAAGCAGGGGTGGAACTATCATTGCACAAAGTGCGATAAATGTCCTTGACACCTTGAGGGAGGGGACCCACTGGCTGGGCAACAGCTTGATCTTCACTCTTGTGCGCAGGGAGTGTGTGATATTGTTTGCACAGGAGTGAGATTAAAGGCATGAGGAAAATGTTGTTGTTGTTTTTACCATGTCCTCACAGTTCTTCTGCTGTAAAGACATGGGGAGTGGTCCAGGGGGTAGGGACTCATCTCCAACCTTGCTGTGCCCCCTGCTAGGAAGGGATGTAACACTACTGCTATTATAACAATGCAGATGCTGCTATAGATGCAACAAACTTATGACAGCATCAACAAAATCCGATTGATGAGTAGGCCATAGATCACACGGCCTCTGACTTGCCAAAGTGCACCCCACCACAATCCCGTTGGTAACCTGTTATTTACAGAACATTCAGGTATAGAGCAGAGTCACTTAAAGGACTCCTGTTGGGAACAACTGAAAGGATGCGGCCCCTTCACCCTTAGCATGGGAAAGCACTAGCACAGGAGCACTGTCAGCTGGCAAACTAGCCTTGTGCATATCACTGGCATCCGTTCGCAGTTTCCATGCAAAGATACCAGTTTTTCTCTGGTGGGAATGGAATGCAAATGGCTGATCCTAACAGCTGCTGTGGTCATAAAACAGCTCAGTTTAGAGATTTAGGTTTAGGCTATTAAATCTTTTTAGGTAAGATCTTAGATTTAGGCCATTAAGTTATGTACAGTGCAGGAAAGATAACTTACAGCTGTTAGCATTCTCTCTCTCTCTTTCTCTTTCTCTGTTTCTCATATTTCACACCTTACTTATTTTTTTAATTGGTCAAATTTATGATGGTATAGCCACTCAAAACTACAAATTATTGACAGTTCTACATTTCTGTATAATAGAGTGACAGCAACTCTGGAAGAATAAATGGTTGACACTGTTGGCCTCTTCTTTCTGTTTCTGTACTATGAAAGTAAAATATATCCACACACCATCTGTTCTGTTAATAGAAAATATTTTTGGAGGGGGAATATAGATGATGTAAATCTTATTTTCTTCCCCTTTGTATTGATTGTTCTGGATGAGATTGAGGAATGAAATGCTTTAGCTTAGAAAAAGATCCTTCTTATTGTTGGACCAGCTACAAACTATCGCTTAAAGAAAGTAATAAGGGGAGAAAAACTGTACTCCTGGAATCACCACATTTGTTAAGAGTTGACAGAACTTTTCCCTTGCAGTATATGAGGCCTGAGCAGATACTACTACCATGTTAATGCATTCATAATTCCTCTTACAGGCAAGTTTGCTCCAAACATGGCTTGAGACTTTATAATAAGGCAAAAATAGATTGAAATGGTCTTTTCCCCTTTGGGTAACCACATTTAAATCCAAAAAACTTGGGTATGGCTTGGTGCCTAGTTCAGAAGTGCAGGTGTGTCCCGTCATTTCTCATCAGAGAAAGGATAGTGCATTTTCTTCAGTTTAATTTCCTCATTTCAGGTCTACATGATACATATTTTGCATATCATACACCTCATTTGCCACTGCTTGAGTAAATTCCTGCCATTACCAATGTTTTGAATATTTTGTCCTTCCTTCTTTTGGACATATTAATGGAACTACCCTGATAAACCTGTCCTGCTCTTTTTGGAGGAGGCTATTCATTAAATAATAGATTCGAAGGTTCAGACATGCCAGAGCCATTTCAAATTGCTCCACCAAATCAGGCAATGCAACTGTGTGAAGGAAGTAACATAGGACTGGGTGCATTCCCATAAACCTATACTCTCTTCTGTCTGGGGGGTGGTAGTGAGAGGGAAGTGCCATTATTCTAATACAATGCAAATCACCACCAGGAAGCAGAAACTGTATCCGGAGGCTACATCCTTCATTACTTATTCCACATGGCTGCATCCCTAGATAAAGCTGAGCAGCTCCACATGCGGTGACTGATCATTGTTCCTTAGAGTTACCATATGAACATGCTACTGCACATAAATGTTTCCAGAAATATTCACATGGTGGCTGTAACATGGGTGTATCCTCCTTTCCTTCCTCCAAGTAATAACTGTTAAACAGTTTCTGAGCTTTATCACTGAATCAGAGAGGAAGGGAGAAGAAACTATTATTTGGGAGGTTAACTTTGACCATTCCTATCGGCAGTGCAGACCAAAAGAGCAGCAGCATAGTTGGGTGCCATATGGTTGCAGAAAGTAGATGTAGATGTATTGAGTAAATGTACCCCACCCCACAAAAGCTCATCAATTTCCTGAAACATCAGCTCAAGCAACCATGTCCCTAATGTGAGTCCCAAGGAATAAAATCTCAGAATTCATCCAGAATGTAACATTGTCCTTTGGTATTTTTGTAATCAACCTGTATGATATTGCTTCTGGATCATCAACTCAAATTAATTATTTACTTATGCTAATATTTTGGTCCACTTTAGTTGTTTTCTCACCTTTCTTAAAGAACTTCACTATTTACCAAGCATTTGATGTAAGAGCCATTTCCCTCTGTTCGGACCTCCACTCAGTACTGCACTTTTCTCAGTGCTGGGAGGACTGGAGCTCTTAAGAGAGACAGAAACCTCTCTTACTAGCTCTGTTGAAAAAGCACTGGGGAGGGCTACACTTCCTTGCACTCCATCAATGCCTTCCAAGATGGTGCAGGGCACAAGAGGGCTCTGTTTCCCTTAAAGAAGTGCCCCTCTGGTGCTGGGCAAAGCACACCACTGCACAGTGGGAATGGTTGCCTCCATATGGTGCCAGGGGAACTGTACAGAGTTTTCTCCTTTGGCTGAAGCTTCATGCAGGCCCAATAAACAATTAGGGAGCTGCACTTAGGGTTGATGGGGGCTGTCACTGGTCTCTTACAGTTGAGAACACTGAAACAGAAGATGACATAGAACTGCAAGTCAGGTAATTTGTTCAATATTTATAACAAACAGAAGACAATAAACATGAAGTCAAAAAGCAAAAGCAATGCAATGTAATCAAAACAAATTTAAAAAGATCATTTGTAATATGAACTTCGATTAAACATCTCATAATGAGGTACAGTAACAGTCTCCAGAGATGAACAGAGGCAGGTCCACCTTGGCAGCATTTCAGAAAATGTTACTACCATCCAGACCAGCACTGACACTGAGAATAATGCTGAGCTATCGCATGAGGAGGAAGAGGAAATTTTGGACAATCTCTGCTCTGCCACTCCAGAACCCTTCTGTGCCTCCTGAAAAAATGTCTGCACAGCCCTCAGGGACATATTTGCAGAAGGCACAGTGGGCTTCAGAGGGAAGGGGAGATTGTCCCAAATTGCCCTTCAGTGCAGCATTAGCCTGGATGTTAGCCATTGACTTTTACAGATGAGTAATTGTGCAATGACACAAGAATACAGGAATTACAAATCCTTAATTTTGAAGTGGACTAAATCCAGGATTTTCTTATCTAAGGGTGTTTGTTAGCATTATACCACATTCACCATTCACAATCATTTTTATACCTTGCTATGCTAAAACTTTATAAAACAACATGAACTTCGATGGTGATCTTGATTACTTCAGAGCCTTGTTTCACTTCATATATGAGACATGATGTAACCAACATTTATTTCCCCATTTATTACTGCAAATGCTCTTCGTGTTCCTACAGAGAACTCAAGGCATTGTCCCTCCCTGGATTAAGTCCATTCAGGCAGCTATGCAGTGATTTATTCTAAAGAACAATGACTCTAGAAATAATCTCGCAAAATGCCTTGAATATCATTCATGAAAAGCAGCTGAATCATTACCACTGATCTCTCCATAGCTCTCTTGAACTATTTTGGAGCTAACTTGCTAACTTGGCAAAGAGGCACCTTTTAACGTAGCAATTCTCTTAATTTAGCAGGGGGAGAGTAACTGGCCCTATCCACCCCCAGCACAGTATCTCCAGTGGCTGTTGCTGGTGTCTATCATGTTTCTTTTTAGATTGTGAGCCCTTTGGAGACAGGGATCCATCTTACTTATTATTTTTCAGTGTAAACTGCACTGAGCCATTTTTGGGAAGGCGGTATACTATTTATTTATTTATTTATTTATTTGATTTGATTTTTATACCACCCTTCCGATCTGGCTCAGGGCGGTTTACAATTAAAAAACAGAAATAATTAAAAACAATTAAAACAGAAATACAAATATAAACACCAATTTAAAAACATCTTAAAAAACAAACTATCAAAACAATTAAAACCCTGAAAACCAGGTTAACATTAAAACGATTAAAACTAATTAAAAACCCTGAAAGGCCAGGCCAAACAGATGGGTTTTAAGAAACTGAATGAATGAATTTATCTCCTGCTGCAGAAGAACATGCAGACTCAGGCCACATTCACACATCACAGAACTGGATTGGCAAGGGCAAGAGGTTTCCAAACCATTACATCTGAATATAACAGTCCCATTTTAAAGTGACCCAAGGTTGTACTCCGCAAACTCTAATTTGAACCCTCAGCTTGTAGGGAGTTTTGCTGCTCATAGCCGGGATTGGAGTTTGGGAGCATGATGTCTGAATGCAGCACTGGAGGCTACATTCGCTCTTACTGGAGTTGAGAGAGGAAGCTCCTCCCTCTCTCCGGGTGTGATTCAAGCAAGAACAAAGCCCACACAGCCAGTTTCTCCTCCTCTATGCAGTCTTCCTGACTGCAGAGAGCCTGCTCTCTCCATAATGTCATCTAACCTATGTTCTGGAAATTAGTTGTTCAGTGTATGCTTTTATTTCCAAGTCTTTGTTAGAAAAGACTTGTTAATGCTATAATAGTAAAGTAAAGTTGTGCCCTCGAGTCAGTGTTGACTCCTGGCAACCACAAAGCCATTTGTTTTTCTTTGGTAGAAAAAGAAAACAGGAGGGGTTTACCATTGCCATCTTCCATGCAGTGTGAGATGATGCCTTTCAGCACCTTCCCATATCGGTGTTCCCCGATATAGGGGTTTCCCCTGGGAAACATACCTGCAGGGATTCAAACTGGCAACCTCTGGCTTGCTAGGCAAGTAATTTCCCCACTGCGCCATGTGGTTTTCTTTTTATAGGGTTCAAGCCAAGAAAGTATGATCACTTTTCTAACTATGTATATTTCAGGAGGTCCATCAATCAATCACCTTTATTATGGCCAAAGACCAGCACATGATATAATACAGATACATTAAAACAAAAGATCACGTGGCAATAAAATCATATGACATTAAAATTATTATAAACCAAATTATCACAAAATAATTACAACTAAATTACTAAAAATTAATATACTATAATTAGACTATAAAATCATGATTTATAAAATACAACGTAAAATTGTGAGGAGACAAAATAGAGATAAAGCAAGGGTAAATATATAGGTATTCATACTTATATACAACTATCTATAAAAATAAAGGCATCTTAAAAATTATAAAATATTTAGCATATAAGGCAAAATAGCTAAGATGTGAAGTGAAGGGTGATCAGATAAAATAGTCAGTAGTTATAAATCTGCTACATGGGTTATGGGCTGGCATTCAGATCTTGCATGCTGCCATGCAGAACCTTCATGTATGTGAAGGTCCAATTTTCACCTGAGAGCAACATCTTTGTGTGGTCCTGACTAGGGCAACCAGGGTATATGAGAAGCAGTGGGAGTATGAGCTTGTCTCTGCTGTCTTTATAAAAGGGACAAGAGAGGAGTACATATTCAATGGTTTCCACCTCCCCGGAGTCACAAGGGCAAAGTCTTTTTCTGATTGGGAACTTCCTGTATTTGCCCAGAACAGCGGAAGGAAGGGCATGACAACAGGCAAGGGTAAACACCCTTCTGTGGTGTGGTATTTCCAACTGTGTCAAATAGGCAGAGGGGGAGACAGTGAATCTGAGACTATCCAAGGCCAGAAAGCCAGATGCCCTACTTAGATCCACCTGGCGTTCCATGTCCAGGATCCTCTGTTTGATGGCCAATTTCACCTTGCCACAGCCCACAGCAAGCAGGAGGGATGGGGGAAAGCCCAGTAGCGCCACTTTGTCATAGACTGCCAGGTTAATAGGGTGGGACCCTGTGGGCAAAGGGTTAGTTTGAGCCGGTGGTTGAGAACAGTCATCCAAACTCTGGCCTCCTCTTTTATCATACCAGTTTCTAAACATAGAGTGGCACTGGAGACATGGCAAGGCACTTTTCAGGAGGTCCAGAATATAAAAACTCTGGCCTCTGACAGATCAGAAAATGCAGGCCGACATGATATACCGTGCAAATGGGCATGGAAGGGTATTTCAGGGCTTCTGCTGCCAACATGGAAACCATGGTGCCACTGGGAAAGACACCAGTAGCGCTAACAGTATTACTGTAGTTTCTCCCATTTACCAAAATGGCAGACACTATGGTAGCATTGGTAGTGCAACTGGCATCCTCCCTAGCAGCACCATTGCATCTGTGTCCTCCGCAGCAGCCCTGAAAGACCCTCCCAAGGCTGATAGCCCTGCACATCATGTCAGCCACTCTGCTTTAGAGCTAACTGTTTTGTCTTTTCTCTCCTCATTTACAAATCCTTGTCCTTTGTGCTCTCGTTTAATTGTACTGTCTCTGGTTCACTAAAGTAACCTCTATTTCCCATGTGTAATTACATACTCGTGGGAAGAACACATGTTATCAACTGCCCACAGCTAAGACTATTGCATTTATTAACAGTCCTGTCATTCTGCACTGTGATTCATACGCTCAGACACAGTGAAGCGAATACTGAACAAATGTAATAGTGCATATGGAAGAGCAGCAGTTGGAACAGCCAGAGTAGCAGCAGCAACATCTAAGGCCTGAGGAGTGGATATTTTACATCAAAATCCCCATCAATGTCTTCATCAGTCACCTTGTCATCAGCAATAGCTAGAAGCTGCAGCTGTCTAACTCCCTGAGAGAGGAGATGCCCCAGCTCTTGGGGACAACAGCTTCTGGTGCTACCTGGTCTTGATAGCTAAGTTGCATACTTCTAGGCAGGCCTGTCTGACGGGCCACTGGTGAGAGTTGGGCCATACTTATGGGGACCCCATTATGAAGCAGAGCAAAATAGACTCTTCTAGTTCTAGATTGATTTATCATAGGGCCCCCTGCAAACTATTCTCACCCTTGGCCACACAAAAGATAGAGATAGTATTGCTTCCAGGAGCAGGGAGGTATTCTGGCTGCATTCATTAAAAGAACAACGTATGCCATAATCCATCACTCACCAGCCATGGTCCTGCAGAAGTAAGGGGGGGAAATGTACATTGCCTTTAAACAAGCCAGCAAGTGGCAAACAAACAATCAGGTACCTGGCTCCAGCCTCAAGCCTGCAAAAAAAAAGGGGACATCACACTGCTCACCTCAGGTACAGGTATAGGAGGGGAATGAGAGGAAGGGAGGCAAAGGCAGGGAAATGAGGGGGGAGGGGAGGGTTTGTCATAATGTCGGTAAAATATTGGGTCAATTCCAACATGACTCCAATTCCAAACTGCTTTTTAGAGGGGGGCATATCAGCCCTACTGAAAAAATTTTTGTTGCGTTGGATCAGATTGGAATTGATCCAACATTTTTTGCCATGCAAAAATTATATACATTATAGAATCATAGAAACAAAAAAGGTGAGGGTGAACTCATGGGCATAAACCTCAACACTATACCAGAAACAGGAATCCTAATTAAAGTAATCTGTGTCAAAGGACAATGCAACCTCATATCCCTTTAAGGTCATCATTTTAAGATGACCTTAAAATGTTCTTCTGTCAGTGATCCTTCTGCATGGATTAGATTCACCTGAACAAATCCAACCAAAATCCCTGTAAATTGATCTTAAAGATATCTGAAGATGGGGCTTTTTTTCTGTGCAATTGTGGTATGCTCTAGCTTGTTATAATGCACATATTAGTATGTATTATTAATAATTATTATTAGTTAAGAAACACTTTTTCACTACCTAAACATATTTTCTCCCTCTGTTTAGCTTCGTTCCTCTTCTGTTTAACGGTTAGATAACTTTTTTTCAGAAAAAAGAACTTACACATTTCTGAGGACACAAAAACTGTTGTCTTATGCAAAAGAGAGCTCTTACTGCAAGTTTGATTTCATTATGACTAAGTATTGTAGATACTTGTGAAGAAATTTTAAGATCCAGTATTCAAGACAGTAAAATGAGTCTGCAAATATTCTGGGAGAAGGTGCAAAATCTACTCGTTACACAATGGCCACCTCCCTTGCATATCATTGGCAACTGAAGAACTGATAGAAGAGCATTACCAAGAACAGTTAAAGCCTCAAGAAAAACACAAATATTCCATTTCATCAAGACTTGGTGTTTCTGGAAAAAATTAATAAAATGCAATAAATGACAGAAAGACAATAGAATATTGGCTGCCAGGTGTATCATAAAATTCCAATTTCACACTCTGACACCTTACATTACTGAAGAGAAAGATATAAACTGGTGCATTGATTAGGAGGAAGCCAAACAAATGACTTCCCCCACTTCCACTTGTTACTGTGAAAGATAACATCAGAGCAGCATAAACATACATTGAAATAGAGATAGAATGACATCTACTGGCTGTTGGAAGCTGGCTTCAAATACTGGTGAAAATATATTTTATCTTTACATTAAAATGTGTGTTTGGTGTTTTCTGTTCACCTTGTGAACAGTGCTGGCATACTTCAAACACAGGCAATGAAAACAATAATATATAATTTTAATTCTTTAACCAAGTAAGCAGAAGTTGTCATATAAATACATTAAAATATTCCATATTTTTTCCTGCCTCTATAGATATTGCATGCATATTGACTGAGAACACTTAAAAATACTATAAAAAGAAAAAAGAGACTTCTCTCATTGGAAAAAAGTATAACTTAAGCGGCTTACCTTTGCTTTAAAGTATTTGCAGTATTGTTTTGTAAAAGCAATCCTTAATGCTTTTTTCCTGAATGAATGTAGTGCCATTAATGTTAATATGCTTTCTATAAAAGACAAACTGCTCTTAGGAAAATTCACTTTATATAATCATTCTTTTTCTGGCCTTTTCTCTCCCTGACCCCCGCCGCCACTGTCTATAGTCAAATCATTTTCTTTAAAATTGTGTATTTCATTCCAAGAATTCATGTGCCTCCATCATATACCAGTTTTGGAAGGCTTGGGATTTCTTATTCAATCCATGAAGAATCTGGATTTATATACTTATGGATTCTCAGATGAACCCTTAACCTGTTGTGTGAAGATAAATCACAGAAAAACAAGATTTCTACTATCCAGTTGGGGAAATGAAGATACTATGAACATACTTTTCTTCTGTATGGGAAAAGGCCCTTGAACTGGGGATGGGGGTAGTTGGGGCTAAGGGAAGAAGCAGAGGGGAGGCTAGTTGAGAGGCTGGGGGCTCTTTTTTCCCATCAGCATCTCCCTGGCCTGAACCTGGAAGTTTATTGATCTGGCCCTGCCTCCTCCCTTTGGCCTTGACCAGCTGAAAACATCAGCTGCTGGGATTCAGCCACAGTTTTGATTGCTCTGACAAGCTGCTTGGGGACCAGTTTCATCAGCTGGCCTCCAGGGTTCATGTGAAGTGGGGTTTTGGCTGAAAAGGACTGGGGCAGGCCAGAGACACAGCCATCAACGTGGGCGCCTACCAAAGCCACCCACCAAATGGGACCAATCTTTAGGTGTAGGACTGAGGTCTAAGGGGAAATTATGGGGTTTTTTTTGTTTTGTTTTGTTACATTTTATATCCTGCTCTTCCTCCAAGGAGCCCAGAGTGGTGTATTACATACTTAAGTTCGTCCTCACAACAACCCTGTGAAGTACATTAGGCTGAGAGAGAAGTGACTGGCCCAGAGTCACCAAGTAGTATCATGGCTGAATGGGGATTTGAATTCAGGTCTCCCCGGTCCTAGTCCAGCACTCTAACCACTACACCATGCTGGCTCCTCCAGTCTTAGTTTTAATTTTAGGGTGTTTTGTTTTGTTTTTTTAATTGTTTTAGTGTTCTGTGCCAGGCTGTTTATAGGGGTGTCTGGGCTCTCTTGTTAAGGATGGATCAGGGACACGTTCAGTGAGTTTGGGGTGGCTATTTTGGTAGTGGTGGGTAATAGAGGATTGGACGTTGGCAGGCCAGCAGGCCATTCAGGGGAAGGGAGTCCAGTCATTTAATTACTGTTTCCCCTTCCAGCTGCCCTGTCATTTTCAGATCTCGGGGAGTAGTTCCGTCTCTCTCTGAAACTAACCAAGTCAGTTATAAATAAGATTGAAATAATCCATGATTTGATTGTGGATGAAGGAGTTGACCTGGCTTGTACAACTGAGACCTGACTGGGAGAGGTTAGTGTTCCTGTGTGGGCACAATGTCCTAGAGGACTCTGTTGTTGACCAGGTATGGGGAAGTGGGTGGGTAGTCTGTGGGTTGGAGTGGCTGTAGTCAGTAAGAATAACATCTCCCTGTCATCCCTGTGAGATAATTGATTTATATTGAGTATGTGTACCTTAGGCTAGGATTCTGTTGGGGTACTGCCCACCCTGCTGCCAAACAGACTCCCTAACTGAGTTGAGGGAGCTGGCCGCAGATTTGGTCTTGGAGTCGCCAAGGCTTTTGGTGCTGGGTGATTTCAACATCCCCTTTGGGACTGGTGATGCTCAGGAATTCATTGTCGCCATGACAACTATGGGCCTATCCCAATTATTCCTAGGACTTATGCATGTTGCTGGTCACATGCTAGATGTGAAAAAAAATTCAAAAAAATTATTACCTCTAGCCCCTTTGGGGGGCTTCATAAAGGCCACAAGGGGGTCCACAAAGGTCCCCTCCCCCTGCCAGCCTTGTTTATCACTACTGCGGCCTATTTAAGTATTTCCGGACCATATGGGCCTTGGTAAGCTGTCACGGTGGCCATTTTCCAAGCCACTGTGCATGCGTAAATGGCCTCTGCGAGGCCTGGTATGGTCCAGGGCCTCACAGAGGCCATTTGTGCATGTGCAGCAGTGGGAAAAATGGCCACCGTGCCAGCTTACCAAGGGCCAAATGGGCCGGAAATACTTAAACAGGCCGCAGTAGTGATAAACAAGGCTGGTGGGGGTAGGGGGAACCTTCATGGACACACACACACCGCATCCTTTAGGAAGCCCCCCAAAGGGGCTAGAGGCAATAAATATTTTTTTGATATATTTTTTAAAAAATAATAATTCACAAACCTGACCGGGCCGGACTGGGGTGGGGGTTGAAGGGGGGCTGTTCCGGTCAGGTTCAAATGCAGTTCACACTCAAACCGAACTGGGCCATGTGGTTCCATGCACACCCCTAGAAGTAGAGTTGGAATGTATAGCAAGAAGGAGGAAAGGTACCATCAAGTTCAGAAGGATGCCAGTGTGGCTAAGAAGTAGAGTCAGGGAAGCTATAAAAGGGAAGAAGACTTCCTTCAGAAAATGGAAGTCCTGCCCAAATGAATAGAACAGGAAGGAACATAAACTCTGGCAAAAGAAATGCAAGGGCACAATAAGGGACGCAAAGAGAGAGTTTGAGGAGCATATAGCTAGAAGTGTCAACGGGAATAACAAAAACTTCTTTAAATATATCAGAAGTAGAAAACCTGCCAGGGAGGTGGTTGGCCCGTTAGATGATGAGGGTGTGAAAGGGATTATTAAGGAGGATAAGGAGATTGCATAGAAGCTGAATGAGTTATTTGCATCTATCTTCATGGTGGAGGATACTGACCATACACCCTTTCCAGAATTGAGCTTTTCAGTTATAGCAGCTGATGAGCTGGGCCAATTTCATGTGACAAGGGAAGATGTTCTAGACTGTCTTGAAAAGCTAAAAATTAACAAATTGCCAGGGCCAGATGGCATCCATCCAAGAGTTCTGAAGGAACTCAAATGTGAAATTGCCAATCTCCTAGCAACAATATATAACTTGTCCCTACAATCAGGCTCTGTACCAGAGGACTGGGAAGTAGCCAATGTGACTCCAGTTTTCAAGAAGGGAACTGGAGAGATCCGGGAAATTACAGGCCGGTCAGCTTAACCGCTGCCGGGTAAATTGATGTAAAGCATACTTAAGGACAAAATTGTTAAGCATACAGAAGAACAGGCCTTGTTGAAGGAGAACCAGCATGGCTTCTGCAAGGGAAAGTCTTGCCTCACTAACCTTTTGGAATTCTTTGAGAGTGTCAACAGGCATGTGGATAAAGGTGATCCAGTTGACATAGGATACTTGGACTTCCAAAAAGCTTTTGATAAAGTTCCCCACCAAAGGCTCATGAGTAAACTTAGCAGTTATGGAATAAGGGGACAGGTTCATGTGTGGATTGGTAGCTGGTTGAAGGACAGGAAACAGAGAGTAGGAATAAATGGACAGTTTTCACAATTGAGATAAGTAGGAAATGGGGTCTCCCAGGGATCGGTACTCGAACCAGTGCTCTTTAACTTGTTCATAAACGATCTAGAAGTTCAGGTGACCAGCGAAGTGGCCAAATTTGCAGACGACACTAAACTATTTAGGGTAGTGAAATCCACAACGTATTGTGTGGAACTCCAAAAAGATCTCTCCAAACTGGGGGACTGCGCGACAAAATGGCAAATGCAGTTCAATGTATGCAAGTGTAAAGTGATGAACATTTGGGCAAAAACCACCAACTTCACATATACGCTGATGGGATCTAAGCTGTTGGTGACTGACCAGGAGAGAGATCTTGGGGTTGTGGTAGACAGCTCATTGAAAGTGTCATGTCAGTGCGTGACAGCTGTGAAAAAAGCTAATTCCATGCTAGGAATCATTAGGATGGAGGTTGAAAATGAAAATGCTAATATTCTAATGCCCTTTTACAAAACGATGGTGCGGCCACATCTGGAGTACTGCGTGCAGATTTGGTCACTGTATCTTAAGAAGAATATTGTAGAACTGGAAAAGGTGCAGAAGAGGGCAACCAAAATGATCAGGGCCCTGGAGCACCTTCATTATGAGGCTTGGCTACAGCATCTGGAGCTCTTTACCTTGGAAAAGAGGTGACTAAGGGGAGACATGATCAAAGTTTATAAAATTATGTATGGAGTGGAGAGGGTAGACAGAGCTAATCTTTTCTCCCTCTATCACAACACTAGAACCAAGGGTCAGCCCATGATACTGAAGGTTGGGAAATTTAGGACCGACAAGCACTTTTTCACACAGTACATAATTAATCTATGGCATTCCCTGCCATGGGATGTGGTGATGGCCACCAGTTTGGTTGGCTTCAAAAGGGTTGTAGAAAGATTCATGGAGGACAGGTCTATCAATGGCTACTAGTCTGATGGCTGTGGGCCATCTCCAGCCTCAGAGGCATGATGCCTCTCATACCAGTTGCAGGGGAGCAACAGCAGGAGAGAGGGCATACACATACCTTTTGCCTGTGGGCTCCCCAGAAGCATCTGATGGCCCACTGTGTGAAACGGGATGCTGGACTAGATGGGCCTTGTGCCTGATCCAGCAGGGCTGTTATGTTCTTATGACTCACAGTTATGTCTAATCCCTGCAGGGGTGGTGGACCTATTAGAATGGTCCACCCATTATGGCTGTTGGATCCAGTAGGGTTCCAAAGGGGCCTGGGGGGGTGGGGTTCATGGCTGATTTCATCTTGCAGGGAGGTTGTAGGAGCTGGCCTAGTTGATATCATTAATAACTCACTGAGGGAGGGTAGAATTCCATCTTGTCTGAAGGAGGCAGTGGTTAAGAAGTCTACTCTGGATCCCCTGGTGATGGATAATTATAGGCCAGTTTCCAACCTCCCACGGTTGGGCAAGATGATTGAGAGGGTGTTGGCTGACCAGCTCCAAGTAGTCTTGGAGGAAACTAATTATCTAGAGCAGTGATTCTCAAACTTGGGTCCTCAGGTGTTATTGGACTTCAACTCCCATAATCCCCAACCAAAGGCCACTGAGGCTGGGGATTATGGGAGTTGAAGTCCAATAACACCTGAGGACCCAAGTTTGAGAATCCCTGATCTAGACCCACTTCAAACTAGCTTTAGGGTGGGCTAAGGGGTTAAGATGGCCTTGGTCGGCCTGAAAGATTACCTTCTCCAGGGAATTGACAGAGGGACTGTGACTCTGCTGGTTTTTTGGATCTCTCATTAGCTTTCAATACCATGGAATCTTTCTGGATCACCTCAGGGATTGTGAGATAGAAGGCTCTGTTTAACAGTGGTTCCGCTCCTATGTCTCAGGTAGATTTCAGATGGTGATAGCCGCTCTTCAAAATGTGAGCTACTATATGAAGTCCCCTAGGGGTCCATTCTGTCATCAATGTTTTTTAATATCTACATGGAACCTCTGGGTGAGGTCATCAGGAGATTTGGTGCTAGGTGTTGTCAATATGCTAATGACACCCAAATCTATTTCTCTTTGCCATCAACATCAGGAAATGGTGTTAGCCCCTTAAATGCCTGCCTACAGGCAGTAATGGGCTGGATGAGGGATAATAAACTGAAGCTGATCTAAGCAAAATGGGGGTGCTCATTGTTGGGGGTTGTAATCTGCAAGATGGAATAGAACTTCCTGTTCTGGATGAGGTCACACTCCGCTGTAAAGAACAGATTTGTATCTTAGCAATAGCAATAGCAATAGCAATAGCACTTACATTTATATACCGCTCTATAGCTGGAAGCTCTCTAAGCGGTTTACAATGATTTAGCATATTGCCCGCAACATTCTGGGTACTCATGGTATCTTGGCAGTGCTCTTGGACTCAGGTCTCACCCTGGTACTTCAGGTTGAGGCTGCAGCTAGGAGTGCTTTTTACCAGCTGCAACTGATTCGACAACTTCTTGAGAAGAATGATCTGAAAACAGTGGTACGCCAGCTTGTAACCTCCAGGTTGGACTACTAAAATGCACTCTATGTAGGGCTGCCTTTGTATGTAGTTCAGGAACTTCAGTTAATTCAAAATGAACTAACTGATTGGTCTATGGGGTATCCTGGAAAGACCACATTATGCCTATTCTTAAAAGGTTGCACTGGCTGCCGATATGTTTCCAAGAAGGGATGAGCACAAACTGGTCTGCAGGCCATGTTAGAGGCCTGTGAACTGATTCGCAAGTGGCCTGGTCCGACGGTCCGATGCCGGGGAGGTGGCTTTTTAAGAGTGGGGGGGCTGTACTTACCCCTCCCGCTGCTTTTCCCCCTCCGGCACTCCATTTTCAAGTAAATTTGTCAAGGTGGCAGCAGTCCTCCCTGCCGCCCCTGCCCCCTTGTTAAGAGCGAAATGCAGAAGTAACTTCCACTCATGCAGCTGCTGCTGACAAGCACATGCGCACGCCGTGTGATGTGTGTGGTGCGCACACGTCAGTGGTGGCCACGTGCACGTTAGCAGCAGCCGCATGCCCGGAAGTTACTTCAGCATTTCCCAGCCAATGAGGGGGCAGGGGAGGCAGGGAGGACCGCTGCTTCATTGAAAATGGAGCGCCGGAGGGGGAATGCCCCTCCCCCGGGCCTCGTGCAAAGGGGAGGGCAATTTGTCCCAGCCACCCTGCACGAGGCCAGAAAAGCAGCCCCATTGGTTGGGAGCTGGGATGGGGCGGGGCTTGGGGCCGTTGCTTGGGCTGGCCCGCCCCAAACCCTCATTCTTGGCTGGGCATTCACAGTGGAAGGAGCTCTCAACCGGTGCTCCTCCACGGCCCAGGGCGAGTGGGGCTGTTTCCTCTGACTGGGAGCGGAGCGGCGGTATTCGGGGGCATCGGCGTTCCCACTCGGTGGCCTGCGGCAGTGGCGCACAGCAGCAGGTGGCTTTGATAGCTGCGGACCTCGGCTCTCCCTCGAGCGGTGCCCGGTGGCATAGGCTCCGGCTTGGGGTTTCGGCCCAGCTGTGAACCGCGGCGGTTCCTTGGGTCACCCTTGGGGCGGGAGGTGGCCTCAGCTGGGCGGCAGTTGGGGGGAGTGGACCTTAGCGGCCCGTAGGCCATCCCTGGGTGGGCCTGCAAGTAGCTAGGTGGTGGTAGCTAGGCTCCTGGATTCTCTCACCGCGGCGGTTCCTCGGGGCCCTCTAGGGTGGGAAGTGGCCTCAGCTGGGTGGCGGTTGGTGGGGGGGGTGGCCTTTGCGGCCCGTAGGCCGTTCCTGGTTGGGCCTGCCAGTAGCTGGGTGGTGGTTGGGCCTGCCTGCTGGGCCTCAGGAGCTAGGCTGCTGGGTTCTCTTCCCCGAGCTTGCTGTGGCTGGTGGGGAACTTGGGGTGTGCCCATTCTTTCTTGCATGACTTTTGCGGTCTATTGGCCTTACATAATGCCCAGGAAGGCGAAAGGGAAATCTGGGGGGAAGCCAATCAAGCAGCCTAAATGGCCTGCGCCTCCTCCCTCCTCTTCTGAGGATGATGATGAAGAGTTGGCATTAATACACGGCTTGGTTCAAAGAATGGAGGCCCTGGAGAAAGCTAAGGCAATACCTTCGGATAAGGGGGTGGGACCATCCGGGGTGCCCAGGAAGGTGCCCAGATGGACTAGGGGGACTGTTAAGACACAGTTATTGAAGTCTCTTTCCGACAGGTTGAGTGTGCTAGAGCGCGGGGACCTCCCTGTTGATCCGGCTGCCCCGGCTGATCCGTGTGATTCTCCTGCTCCTGGACTGCCTGCGGCTGCGTCTCCTGATGACCTGGTTCAGGATCCCGTCCTGCCTGCTGACCCGGGCCCTCTTGGTCCCTCCGTGCCTGTCCTTTTGGGTGAGCCCACTGCACCTACACCCCCTGGGGGTACCGGCCAGTGGCCTGCTTTTCCCTGGCCGATACCTGCTATGGGCAGATGGGGGGATTGTTCTGGGCACCCTACACACAACCTTGGGGCATGGGTTCCGTGCCGGGGATTCCGGGTGACTCCGCTGGTGTTCAAGGGGCAGCAGGGAACCGGAGGTGAAGCATAAAGAGGGAGAGTCGTGCAAAGAGCACGAGGCTACAAAGAGAAAACCGGTTGATAAGACATGGAACAACTGGCTCTCGGGCTTTACCATTTACATGGGTGTCATCATGCAGTCCCAGCTGGCTAGGGGCCCAGCCCTCCTGAAATATATGGACATAATCCATAGGGCTGTGTCTGACTTCGCCGGCATGGCGTGGGTGCGCTACGACGAAAGTTTTTGAATGTGTGCCACATTAGACCCTTCCCTGCCCTGGGACATGCCCTTACAGTAGCTGTAGCTCGTCATTATGTCACCGTCTTGGCTCGTCGAGGGCGATAGGTCAGATAGTGGGTATCTCCTCTCTAAACCTCATAATGCTTCTTCGGTTGTAGGGGCAAGCCAGCAGTGGGTTCAACCCCACATGGTTTGTTGGGAATTCAACAACGGTGGGCGCTGCGCACGCCCGGCATGCAAGTTTAGGCATGTGTATTGACTTTGTGGCGCCAAGCACCCGAGTTCCACTTGCCCCAGGGCTAGGATGCCAGGCTCAGGGAACAGGTTTAAGCCGGGGGGCGGCAAAAAGGGGGACCCCCACCCCCTCCAGGAAAGGGGGCCCAGCCCAATCAGGCTTGAGGTGCTTGGGCGCCGGTTGGTGGGGTACCCTGACGAGGCTGGGGCCGCTTATTTGTTCCAGGGTTTCAGGGATGGTTTCAGGATTCTCTCTAGTTCTCTGAGGGTGCTTACCATGTCCAACAATCTTAAGTCGGTGTCTGGAATGGAGGCTGTTGTTAAAAAGATTAATAAGGAAGTGGTGGCCGGTAGGGTCGCGTCCCCTTTGATCAACCCCCCTTTCCCGAGCTTAGGGTTTCCCCTTTGGGAGTGGTGCCTAAAAAGGCACCGGGTGAATTTCGCCCTATACAACATCTTTCTCATCCCAGAGGGTCTTCAGTTAACGATGGGATTCCTGAAGAGCTTTGTTCAGTTCGCTATACCTCCTTTGACCAAGCCGTACGGATGGTTAGGGAGAGGGGAGTTGGTGCCCCTTTAGCGAAATCCGATATTGAGTCCGCCTTCTGCCTGCTGCCGGTTCACCTGGCAGACTTTGACTCGCTGGGTTTTGCTTATGCAGGCAAGTTCTATTTTGACTGGGCTTTGCCAATGGGATGTTATATCTCTTGTGCGGCCTTCGAGGCCTTTAGCACATTCCTTGAGTGGGCTTTGAGGAGAAAGGCGGGCCTCAATTATACGGCTCATTAGCTTGATGATTTCCTTTTTGCTGGCCGGGCTGATTCTACTGAATGCCAGCATCTGCTTTTTTGTTTTGAGGAGCTGTCCCGAGAGTTGAGTGTCCCCTTAGCTCAGGACAAATCGGAAGGGCTGGTCACTCAGCTCTCCTTTTTGGGGATTTAACTTGACACCCTATCAGGCTGCTCTCGTTTACCCGTGGGCAAGTTGGCCGTTCTCCTGGATTTGGTCAGGGTTTTAGGCCAAGCCCGCAAGTCTACCTTGCGGGAGCTCCAGGTAGTGGTAGGACACCTCAACTTTGCTTACAGAGTAGTGACCCCGGGCAGGGCCTTTCTTAGGTGCTTATACGACCTTATGTCAGGTTTGCGGGCCCCACACCATCAGGTTAGGATCACGGAGGATGTTAGGGCCAATCTGGCCGTGTGGGAAGCCTTTCTGCTGGACTTTAATGGTGTGTCCTTTTGGAGGGGTGAACAGCTCCTGGAGTCCGAGCTGCAGGTTCATTCTGATGCAGCCAGGGCTGTGGGCTTTGGAGTCTACTTTCGGGGGCACTGATGTGCAGCTCGCTGGCCTTCTCAATGGGTGTTACGGGGGATCACAAGGGACTTGACGTTCCTGGAATTTTTTTCCATCGTCGTGGCGATGCACCTGTGTGCTGCGGAGTTTGCTGTCCATTTTTGGTGTGATGATCAGGCAGTGGTCCAGGTAATTAACTCCCAGACTTCCCATCCCACGCGGGTTATGGATCTGCTTCGAGCTTTTGTGTTACAGTGCCTCAGGGCTAACATTTTGTTTTTGGCACACCATGTCCCCGGCCTCTGAAATGATATAGCTGATGCCCTGTCTCGCTTTCAGGTGGACAGGTTCAGGGAATTAGCGCCCAAAGCTTCATTTCACCCGGAACCTATGCCTGCCGCTTTATGGCACCTTGGCAAGTAGAGGCACAGCGGGCTATAGCGGCTTCTTTGGCTCCCAGTACTCAGGCGAGCTACACATCCAAGATATCTGCTTTCGCCAGTTTTAGAAGGCCGTTGGGTCTAGCGGAGGTTTGGCCGGTACCAGGGGATCATTTATTGCAATTTTTAGTTCACCTACACGGGGAAGGGCGGGCTGTGACGACTTTACATGGTTATGTTGCAGCGCTGTCCTTCGAGGCCCAGGCCCGGGGGTTTGCTGATTTTTCTGGGGACCCCAGGGTTCACAGGATGTTGGTCCCGGGGGGTCCCAAGGGTAAGTGATAGAAGCCGCCCTCTTACTCTGCAACTAGTTCAGACATTACTGGGTCAATTACATGCGTGTTGCAGGTCCCCCTGGGAAGTACATCTTTTCCAGGCAGCCTTTCTGGTTGCCTTCTTTGGCGCATTCCGGCCTGGGGAGCTGTTTCCCAGGGGCAGGCGGTCTCCCTGGGATCGCTGCTTCTGTTTCTCTGACCTGTCCTTATCAGTGGGGGAGGCACAGCTCCGGTTACAGTATTCAAAGACTGATCAGAGGGGGCGAGGTCAGGTCGTCCGCCTGGCTGCGGCTGGTGCTTCCGCCATTTGTCCCGTGGCTGCGCTCAGGCGCTACGTGGATATGGGGCCCCAGAAGGAAGGCTGTTTATTTGTTCATGGGGGAGGGGATCCTCTTACCCAATATCAAGTTTTGATGGTATTCCGCAGAGCGTTGGTGGTGGCGCAAGTACCAACCTCGGGCCTCACGCTGCATTCCTTTAGAATTGGGGCTGCCACCACCGCTAGATGGCTGGGGTTTCAGGAGGAGGTTGTGCACCGTATTGGACGGTGGAAGTCCAAAGCGGTAAAGCGCTACGTGCGCTGGAGGGTGCCTATTGCGTGCTGTTTTACATGTTTGTTCTCTTGGCAGGTGCTGGCGGAGCAGCGGCTCCTGTTCGCGTCCTGGTTTGCAGCCATTTGTTGGTCTTTGGGGCGTTCAAGAGGGCCAGCACCTCCCAGTGGGGCACTCATTTGGGCCTGGGGAAGTACACAGCTGTTTATTGGAAGGGCATGCGGGGCATGCTGTGGAGTCAGTTGCTCCCAGCGGTTTGGGAGCACATAGCTAGGTTCCCTAGGCCCGACTTCCTGGTTATCCACTTGGGTGAAAATGACTTGGGCAAGCAGATTGGCATTTCTCTGGTGCAGCAAGCCTCCTCCGATTTCACGACATTGAAGGAGTGGCTTCCTCAGGCACGCATTTTGTGGGTTAATTGGATACAGCGGTGAATTTGGTGGGGGGTGCAGAATGTTAGGGGTATCGAGTGGGCTAGGCGTAAGGCCTCTATTGCCATTGGCAAGGTAGTGATAGCTGGTGGGGGGGGGGCTATTCTGCCCCAACCTGGGCTCTCCGCCCGGTTCCCTCAGCTTTATCGTTCAGACGGTGTCCACCTCTCTGAAGTAGGGTGCGACCTGTATATTAGGAATATTCGGAGTGGGCTTGCTAGCGTACTGGAGGAGTGTGGGGCAGGGAGGTCAAGCTAGGCTAACCTCCCTGTGTGGCTGGAACAGTGCGGGCTGGGGGGGAGGTTTCAAGATCAAAGCATTGGTGAGCACCTTTGGATAGTTAACTGGTGGATTGGTCAATCGCTCCCTTGTGGTTTGTGCAGCCCAGGGAGTTTGATTCGCTATGACACCGGCTTCAGGAACTCACCAACCCTTGGGCTGTGCGGACCGGGGTGGGTGAAGGCCTAGAAGTATTCAGGCCCCTTCAAAGGGGTTGGCCTTGAAGGTAAGGGGCAGGTTGTACCTGCCGCTCACCTAAGCCAAGGTTTGTCGCCCTTCAAAGGTACGGGGAGGGAGGACGGAGTCTCAACCCGGCCTTGTTAGGCCCGCACTGTTGCTTGGGGGTGATTAATCGCCCCCTGTTGATGTCAGCCCGCTATGCCCTGTAATTGGTTAAATAAAAGTTGTGGCCCTTTACCCAAAATGGATTCAAGTCTCTGTGTCTTTTCTGGTCTGGGGTCTGGGGACAAAAGCTGTGGGAGGGGTAAGTACAACTCCCCCGCCCTTAAAGAGCCACCCCCCCAGCGTCGAACAGCACCTCCACGGTCCGTGCACATCTCTATTTCCAAGCAAAATACAAAGTACTGGTTATTACCTTTAAAGTCCTGAAGGGCTTAGGTCCAGGTTACCTGAGTGAGCACCTTTCTCTACAAGATCCCCACCACTCAATAAGATCATCATCAGGAGGGGTCCATCTTCAGGTGCCACCAGTTTATCTGGGATAGGATCTTATCTGTTGTTGCCCTTAGGTTGTGGACATGCTCCCTGTGGATATTAGAGGATTATCTTACTTGGAGGGCTTCAGGAGAGCCTTAAAGATCCATATTTTTAGACTGGCTTTTGACAATATCTAATTCTAATTGTAATTTTAATCTTCTAATTGGTTTTTTTTTTAAATTATCATGTATTTTTTATTTTAGTGTAAACCATCCTGAGCCTGCGCCATATTAGGAAGGACGGTATACAAATAGAATAAACTAACCAATAAAACTACAAATAAATATTTGTTAAAACATATTCATAAACATCTCACAGACAAAAAATAGCAACACAGAATTCTAAGTGTGTGTGTGGTGCGGTATCAGTGATTCGTAATATTACAATTAGGGTATTTCATGTGATATCCCAATTGTCATACCAAAGATCACTAAGCCCCTCCACTAATCCCTAGAATTCTATAGCTCAGTTCAGAGATTGTGTTGTATGTGCATACTGATGTCTATATAGATGTACATGGTTTTGTGTGAATGGCTGTACCTGCATTCTTTTTAAAAGTGAAGCAGTACACAGGTCCCTTCAAAAGCAGGAGGGCATGCATTACTGTGTGTGTGATTGAACACAACATGGTAATAAATGTACATACGTACAGATCTGTACATGCGTAAACTGCACATTCTTCAAACTGCGTGTTGTACATGTGTACAGGACGTACATTTACATGATTGAGTGTGAATAATTGTACATGTGTTCACTTCAGAAGTGAACCTGGGCACAGATCTCAAGTAGAGGGTACAGTTAGGAAGTATTCTATTGTATGTGTGCTCAATGTAACACTTGAATATTCATGCACTGAATATAATGCTCATGTGCAAGTCTCTTAAGCAGTTCCCCTGCTAACTGAGCAAAGAGGCACCTTTTAAAAATGGTGATTCTTTTGATTGAGCAGCGGGAGAGCAACTGGCCCTATCCAACCCCAGCACAGCATCTCTCCAGTGGCTCTTGCTGGTGTCTACCTTATGCTTCTTTTTTAGATTGTGAGCCCTTTGAGGATAGAGAGCCATTTTATTTATTTATTTATATCTGTGTTAACTGCTTTGGGGACTTCTGTTTAAAAGTGGTATATAAATATTCATTGTATTGTATTGTATTGTATTGTATTGTATTCTAATTCTTTTCTGGACTTATTCTCCACTGATGCTGAGTGAGGATTGAAATGCAGATCATGATATGGCACTTTGTTTTTATCACAGTTCTGAGCCACAACTTTCAACAGGATGGCATAATCCAGGATTATCTCAATGAAAGCTTATTTTAATCACATTAAGTAATTATTCTTTAATCTTTTCTTCTAAACCCTACCAAAATGTGATTGCATTGTTTCATTGCAGGTTTCCATTACATGTTGGGTAGGAAACAGGGAACCACTTATTGCAAGTTTAAGCCTTGTCTGCACATTTAAGCTGTGCCTCCAGTGTCACAGGTAGCTGGTCCTGTTGATTCCCCTCACCCTTCATAAGGCAAATCTTGCCACATTCTTGCATCCATGAAGAGTATTATGATATATACCAAGAGATGGAAAATGTTAACATAACAGGTCAGTTAAATTATCATACAAGCTAACCCTGCACAGTCTCATTAGAAACATCTTGACTTTAGATGACGCAGCACATTTTAACCTCAGAGAGAATTTCTCGGGAAGCTGGGTTTCTCATTCTTATTGGAAAGAAGCTTAGCTCAAAATATTAAAATATTAATGCTTGAACAGTTACATAAACTGCAAACATGAAGGCAGTACCTTCTCTTTATATGCTGTGTACAGACTCTTTTTTTAAATATATATTATAATAAGAAGAAATATTATTTAGGTTAAACATCCTTTGGCCAAATTCTTTACAAAGGTATGCAGATCCTCAGCATGTGTACTCAGAAATTAACCTTACCAAGAAAATACACTTCCCAAATGTATTTTCATTGGTTCAAACTGGACCATGCTTCCCTCTTAGTGTGAAAATGTAGAGGCATTGTGTATCGTGGAACCACCATCTTTTTCATACATTCCTGTATTCTTCTACATTAGGATTAGTTGACTAGCTTTTTCTTTTATTTTCTGGTAAACCACCAGATTATTATTCTACTAAATATATGAACAATTCTGAAAATAAAGTTTTTGACTAAAGAGTCAAGATGCTTGAATCATCATCTTCATCTACATTTCTTCTCTTATTTTGGACAACTGAATAATCAGGTCTTGATTCAAAGTGGAATCCATATATCCGGAGTCCTCTATTGCCCTTTTTAGCCTTCTTTCCAAAGGGAAGAAGCCTTCTGAAATCACCATGTCTCTGTGTGTGTCAATGTATGTATCTGTGTGTCCCCTCAAATAACTTTTGCATTTTCAATCTGCTTCAAACTAAATTCACAGCATATGGGGGGGTGTCCTAGGAGACCCCAGCCATTGTATTCTTTTTACAATCTGCCATGTGTGTGTTTTTTAGAGGATGGCCATTCAAAATTCAGGCAACACCACTTTGTAACCCTTGTGTTGACAGTTGAATACAAACCAAATTCCCAGGACATGGGAGAAGGGTCTAGGAAACCCTGATGAGGCCTTTTTTGCTGATCCGTCATTTTGGTACAAGATGGCAGACACTCGTACTATAAGCAACACCTCCTTGTAACCCATGCACAGAAAATCAGAAACAAACCAAATAGAACATAAGAGAGAGTCCTTGGGAATTGTCACCATGTTAAAAGAAAGTGGGCTCCATTAGTTGTTTAGAAATAAACAAAGAATTGTTTATGTCTAAATTTATTTATTTATTTGATTGATTGATTGATTGATTGATTGTTCAATGTTTATATCGCCTTTCATAACGCATCTCAAGGCAGAAACTAGCAGCTTCTGAGGGGTAAAATCCTGAATAAATAAAAAAGTTTTTAGTTGTTTTTTTTTAAAGCAGCCACACATGTCAAAGAGCACTCACTGGGAAAGCATTCCAGAGCCTGGGGGCAACAACAGAGAAGGCCCTGTCCTGTGTGCATGGCAATTTTGCCTCTCTCAACGTTAGCACATGGAGCAAAGGCCCCTCTGATGATCTTGTTGGGTCGGCAGAAACCCTTTGGAGAAGGTGATTCCAAACCATTAAGGGCTTTAAAGGTAATAACCAACACCTTTAATTGGATCCTGAAACAAATTGGCAACCAGTGCAGCTCTTTCAGAGTAGCTGCAATGTGCTCCGAGCGAGCAGTCCCACAGAGAACTCTGACAGCTGCATTCTGCATCAACTGAAGTTTCCAAATATCCTTCAAGGGCAGCTCCACTGAAGTAATCCAGCCGCGACGTGACTAAGGCATGGGTAACTGTGGCCAAATCTGCCTTCTCAAGAAAGGACCACAGCTGGTGCATTAGCCAAAGCTGTGCAAATGCAGCCCTGGCTACTGCCTCCAAGTGGGAGCATCCAAAAGCTGAGTCTGGGTCCAGCAACAACCCCAAGCTGTGAACTTGCTCTTTCAAGGGAAGTACAACCCCATCCGGAGCTGGTTGAATCACCCTATCCCAATTGGATTTTATACTGACCAACAGCAACTCTGTCTTGTCTGGATTTAGCCTCAGTTTGTACTGAACGTTGTACAGAACTCTTTGCATGTCTTTCAGGTCATTCTTATTCTCTGGCTCCCAAATATATGCACTAATGCCTCAATAAAACACAGAAAAATGCAATCTTGATATTTTGTGCATATGATTGCATCAAGATTATTTTCATTTATATACAACTGCACCTGTGTGCATTGATAAAACATTGCACAGAAGCTGTGTTGGGGTGATTGTATGCATGATTGGATCAAGATGTTTGTGTGTGGTGATTTACTGATGCACAGCCTTGTATGATGTTGCTTCAGCAGTTCAAGTTCAGTTTAAGAAGCAACCTATTGCTTCAAAAATGGGAACTGCTGTGGTGGAAACATCAAACAATAACTCTGGCTCTGTTTTAATATATAGCTGCTTTGCACTGGAGCCATAGTAATATGAAATGCCCATTAATTGTTTATTTGGGATGTGTGAAGAAAGATAATTGATCTGGAAGTTGAAAATTTGAAATGTCTAAGTAACATGTGATGCCCATGTCCTTCGTGTTCATGTAGATCAGGGCTGCTCAACTTTAGCTCTCCTGCAGATGTTGGCCTACAACTCCCATAATCCCTGTCTATTGGCCATTGTGGCTGGAGATTATGGGAGTTGTGGTCCAAAAACAGCGGGGGGGGGGGGGGCTAAATTTAGCAGGCCTGATGTAGATGGACCAAAGTTCTATACCTGAGGAAACAGTTTCAGGAGGACCAATATCCCCAGCAGTACCATTGACCATATTATCTTTAGAGCTACATGGTGGACATTGGTTTACATATTGCTTAGCTCCTGCCTATCCAAGAGTGGGACACCCATGCTGGTTCCATCCTTCTCCATACTCCCTACATGCTGCTACTGAATGCAGAGGGAGAAGGCCAAAACCAGTGCATGTGCCCCACTCTTGGATCAGCATGGTGCTGCACAGTATCTAACCAGTGTCTACAGAGGCAAATGCATATTTCCATACTTCATATCTTCACAGCCCTAGGTCCATTTCTTTGTTCGGGCTGTAAGAAAAAATAGTGTGGTATTCCCAACCTAAATTTCCCTTCTTTTGTGATACAATATATCATCTTTGGAGGAAAATATTAGCACATACCCAGAGGCCAACCAAGGAAAACTTTGTTGCAACAATGGTTCTCCATGCCAACATCAAATGTTCAGTGTACCTAGATGTTTTACTCCACTATCTATGGCCATGACTATGTAAGATCCATCATTTATGAAGGTCATCCATGTTATTTCAGAATCCATCAGATATTTTCATGCATAAGAAGAACATCTCCCCTACATGCCCCTAATGGTATTTCATACATCTGTGTCAGTGTTTTTGAAGCTTACTGGTCTTCCCCACTTCAATCACCTTTTTCATGATATATTCTTTGATTAGCATACTTCTCAAATCTCACAGCATTCTTGAGAGATTCCTAGTTTCTCAGTCTTAGTGAATGCTTAATATTATCTTATAGATAAAAGCAAAAAAAAAAAAAAAAACACCCTGTAAGATGCTTTTATGCCTAGAGCAAATTCTGCAACTTATCTTTTTAAAGTCTGATCATTCTTGAAAATGTATTAGAACTTCATCCTCCTAGTTTAATTGAAGAATAGCAGTAAGCACAATAATTTTACTAGTAAATGTCTAGATTGATTGATTGATTGATTGATTGCATTTTTATAGTGCCTTTCTGCCTCAACAAAGGTACCCAAAGCAGTTTGCAATATTAAAACAAGGAAATTACATAAGATTAATACAACGTTGTCTCAGGCTGTTGATCTTTCCAGGAGCTGAGGACAAGAGCACGCTCGCCTGGGTGCCTTGCCTTCCTCCCAGGGCACACAGGTCTTTCAGTACTCCTGGGAAAGTGGGGGAGAGGTTGCCCCAACAATCCTCACAGGCCAGTCCTGGCCTCCATGATTGCTGATGTTATACTCTCCCATGTCCTGGGTGACTCCATTCCTGCCCCCTCCCAGTAAGGCATATAATTATGACAAGAATGTTGGGGAAGGGTCCATACAATGTGACTCTTTGGGGATATAACAACCCTGCATATATTGGATACTCAGTGGAAAGTTTGCAAGTGTTTCAGATTCTTCTATAACTGCCTTTCACAACAGCTTGATCTGGTCATGAGCAAATAGGTGTAACTCTTTCATTGATTGATTGATTGATTGATTAAGTGCCATCAAGTTGGTGTCAACTCATAGCGACCACATAGATAGATTCTCTCCAGGATGATCTATCAACTTGGCCTTTAAGGTCTCTCAGTGGCGCATTCATTTCTGTCATAATCGAGTCCATCCACCTTGCTGCTGGTCTTCCTCTTCTTCTCTTTCCTTCAACTTTCCCCAGCATAATGGACTTCTCAAGGGAGCTGGATCTTCACATAATGTGTCTGAAGTATGATAGTTTGAGCCTGGTCATTTGTGCCTCAAGTGAAAATTCTGGATTGATTTGTTCTATGATTCATTTGTTTGTTGTCCTGGCTGTCCATGGTGTCCTCAAATGTCTTCTCCAGCACCACAGTGCATAAGCGTCAATGCTTTTTCTATCTTGCTTCTTCAAGTCCAGCTCTTGCATCCATAGAGTGTCATGGGAAAAACCATGAACGATTCTAATATTTATAGGTGTAGACACATCACGGCATCTAAATATCCTTTCCAAGGCCTTCATTACAACCCTACCAAGTGCTAGTCTGCAGCCCATTTCTTGACTGCTGGATCCTTTACTGCTGATGGTTTGAGCCCAAAAGGCAGAAGCTATCCACCACTTCAGTGTCTTTATTGTCAATTCTGAGGCTGGTTGCTGTATCCGTTGTCATTAGTTTAGTCTTCTTTATTTTTAGTTGTAGTCCCATTTTTTCACTGTGCTCCTTGACTTTCATTACTAGAGCTTGCAGATCATCCGCATTCTCAGCTATCAGAGTGGTGTCATGAGCGCAGGTTATTGATGTTTCTTCCTCCAGCTTTAAAGCCACGATCATCTTCTTCCAATCCAGATTCTCTCAGAATATATGTTCAGCATATAAATTGAATAAAGAAGGGGAAAGTATACAACCTTGTCTTACTCCTTTGCTGATCTGGAACCAGTCTGTTTCACCATGTTCGGTCTGGATTGTGGCTTCCTGTCCTGTGTATAGGTTTTTCATGAGAACAATGAGGTGTTCTGGGACACCCATTTTCCTAAAGATATTCCACAACTTGACATGGTCAACACAATCAAAGGCTTTTCTGTAGTCAATAAAGCACATATTGACTTCTTCCTGGTATTCTTTGGCTTTCTCAATGATCCAGCGTGCATCAGCAATGATGTCTCTTGTTCCTCAGCCTTTTCTGAAACCAGCTTGAACATCAGGCCCTTTCCACGTAGGGCTCTAATCCGCATTGGATGATCCTGAGCATTATTTTACTAGCATATGAAATTAAGGATATTGTGCAATGGTTTGCGCAATCTGTTAAGTCTCCTTTCTTTGGTATGGGTATGTAGACTGACCTTTCCAAATCTTTTGGCCACTGTGTCATTCCCCAAATTTGCTAGAATAATTTCGTTAGAGTCTTGACTGATTCTTCTTCTGTTGCCTGCCATATTTCTGTAGCTATTCCATCAATTCCTGTAGCCTTCCAACTTGGTAATGACTAGAGTGCTGATAACTTCATCTTCCCATACTAGAGGTTCTTGCAAGTAGGGAATATCTTCTAGAGCAGGGATTCTCAACGTTGGGTCCCCAGATGTTATTGGACTTCAACTCCCATAATCCCCAGCCACAGGTTGGGGATTGTGGGAGTTGAAGTCTAATAACATCTGGGGACCCAACGTTGAGAATCTCTGTTCTAGAGTATCTTGGATGTTAACGTCCCTGCTGTACAGATTTTCAGTATACTCATTCCATCTCTGTTTGATCTTCTCTGAATCAGTTACTATCTGACCTTTGGCACCCCTTAACATACCAGTTCGAGGTTGGAACTTCCCTCTGAATTCAGAGATGTTTTGGAAAACCTGCCTTGTTTTTCCGTGTCTATTTCCATCCTCAAGGTCTTTGCAGATGTCATTGTAATATTGCTCCTTGTCCCTTCTAACTGCTTTCTGAAATTCCCTATTAAGTTCCTTTCTGATGTCTTTATCATTCTTGACTTTGGCTACTCTCCTCTTCTTGGCAATTTCCACCTTCTGACATCCATTTTGCTTTCTTCTGTTTCTTGGTCTTTGGCAGTCTTTGTGCTTAACAGCTTTGTGCTTATTTGTGCTTAACAGCTTCTTTGATTTCATTCCACAGTTCTTCTGGTTCCCTATCAATGAGGTTCAGAACTTCAAAGCACTTCCTGATGTTCTCCTTGAAAATGGTGGGTACATTCTCAAGATCATATTGTGGAAGCTGGATAGCTTTGTGTTTCCACTTTAGCTTGACTTGGAACTTGCACATGAGCAGTTCATGATCTGTTCCACAATCGGTTCCCGGCCATGTCTTTGCTGTTATAACTGAGCTCTTCCACCTCCTTGAACCAATAATGTAATCAATTTGATTTCTATGTACTTTATCTGGTGATGACCATGTGTATAAGCACTGCTTTGGTTGTTTGAAGAATGTGTTAGCAATGAAGAGATCATTGGCCAGGCAGAAACGAAAAAGTCGCTCTCCTGCTTCGTTTCTCTTTCCTAGGCCATACAGTCCAACTGTGTTTTCATCCTTACCTTTTCCAACTTTGGCATTCCAGTCTCCAACCACCAGCATCACCTCTTGCTTGCATGTTCTGTCAGTTTCAGACTGAACTTGAGCATAAAACTCATCAACTTCCTCTACTTCTACTTCAGTTGTGGGGGAATAAACTTGAAGAATTGTCATGTTAAAGGGTTGTCCACGAAATCTAATTGATATTAGTCAGTCACTGACTGCATTGTACCCAAGTATTGTCATTGCTATATCATTCCTGACTATGAAAACAACACCGTTCCTTCTTTGATTTTCGTGTCTTGAGTAGTAAATGGTGTAGTTTTCTGACTGAAAGTGTCCCATTCCAGTCCATTTTAATTCACTGATGCCCAAGATGTCAATCTGTAGTCGATTCATTTCATCTTTCACAGTGTCAAGCTTTCCCATTGTAATTTTGTCTTTGGATTTTCTTTTCCCACATAGCAACATCAGCTGCTAGACGTCCAAAAGGCTTTAGTCTAACCGCATCATGAACACCATTGGTAGTCTGAGAGATCCTTAGCTCTTCCTCAGTAGCATGTTGAATACCATCCAACCTGAGGGGCCCATCATCCAGCACTACATCGACAATCATTCCATTTTGTCTATCCATGTGGTTTTCTTGGTAAAATACAGGAGTGGTTTACAATTACCTTCTCTTGCACAGTATGAAATGATGCCTTTGTTGTTGTCACAAAAGTGATCATCCACCTCCAGCACCTTCCTATATCGCTGCTGCCCAATATAGGTGCCTGCTTGCTTTAGCTGGGCAGCTGGAATGACCTTTGCACTTTCAGTGACCCTACTGGGAGTATACCTCCCAGAGTACTTCGCTCATCCCTCCCAGGAACAACCCCCCCCACACGCATACACACTCACCATGATAAGGCAGCATAGCAGGACTTGGGGGGGGGGGACTCTTTCATACATTAAGCTATATACAGTCATTGAATGCACAGCTATTCATGCATAGCCCCTCTTTCACACCAGTGCAGAATATGTGACCATTGTGCTGGGGGACAGTGTGTAGGTCATGGGGGCAGAGGGGAAACAACACCTTTTGCACCTATTCCAACAGGCTTGGCAAGGGCAGCTTCTTAATTTTGTCCCATAGAGTTTAATGGGAACCAGTGAGAATCATGTCCACTCTTCAGTGCACAACTTTCTCCTCTCATCTGACCAGCTGTGTGTTCCATTTCTTGGTTACATTAGATTGTTGAAGAACCTAGGGCCTGGCTTTTGTGTCTATGGGAATGGGAAGGGTGTAGAAAACTGAAGGTAGAGAGAGGAGCTGATACTACTGGTTAATCCTCCCACAAGCTAGCTTCTGGGTTATTTATTATGGGATAGGTTAATTGTATTCATTCATTCATGCATTCATTAAAATTTTCTTATATACCGCCTCCTCCAAAGACTCTAGGTGGTG
Source organism: Hemicordylus capensis (assembly GCF_027244095.1). NCBI lineage: Eukaryota > Metazoa > Chordata > Lepidosauria > Squamata > Cordylidae > Hemicordylus > Hemicordylus capensis. The sequence continues at coordinate 374,619,860 of NC_069658.1, read as the reverse complement.
AACAACAACAATAACAATAACAATAACAATTAATTAAAATAAATCAATAATAATAATAATAAGAAGAAGAAGAAGAAGAAGAAGAAGGGCAAATGCCTGGAGGAACAGGTGGGTCTTAAGAAGGGCCTTAAAAGCAGCCATGGAGGGGGCTGAATTAATCTTGATGGGAAGAGTGTTCCAAAGAAGAGGATCTTGGATTCTGATCACCAGGCTTGTGAAATGAACTGACATTTGGTAGTGATTAAAGAGCCTTCCTTGAGCATCCCTCCAGTGCTGTTCTCTTCAGCTTATGTGTCTGGCAAGTACAGAGCTATGTCAGGCAGAAGTTTAGCTTGTGGAGCAAATGCTGCCCTAGACCTTTTAGCAGCTCTAGTTATCAATGCTCATAACTTCAGCAGGTTTAATAAGGTTCATAAAGCACTGGGGTATAAATAATGAAATCATGGCCATCCTAGACTGGTATTGATTGTTATATCATCATATATAACTTCAAATGTAAAGCAAAATCCTTTGAGCAGTGCTTTGCTTTTCAATATTTATCTCAATAGCTGTGAGAAAATTACTTTTCCTTGACCTTCTTTATTGGGTAAACATTTCATGTATCACTTATTGATCTTATGTATTTATAGTTCAATAGAAAGGATGGGTGATGCACCCAGAAGGCCTGGAAGTCTAAACAAGTTATAATGAAGTTTTCGGTTTCAAATGATGGACTCTCTCAATGATAGTCATAATGCAGACTTCATGTTTGATTCAGAAAATGAACAGAGTTCTGGTCTCTAAGGTCACAATCTGAAGATCTCCTTCAGGCATCCAAGGCCTTGGGAACACCAAGTGGGACTTTGGCCTTTATGATTTGTACAGTAAGCCCCCAGCCCTGCACAGCAATACAGTAGCATTAACTCTTTTTCAAATTCCCTCAAGATGGAAATTCCCTCAATATGGAAATCCCCTCAAATCCCCTCAAGCTCTCTAGACTGTTGTCTGAATGTGGAAAGTGGCTTTCTACCTTCCCTGTTACAAACAAACACTCCGATCTTTGTTACATTTATATTTCAATCCAGCACTTCCCTAAGGGCAAACTTGTTCCCAGCCAGGCATTATCTAAGTTGTTCATTTGGCCACACAAAAAGGGTACATTTGTACCTTACCTCTCCTCCCAAACAGCAGCAACTGAGGACAACCAGTGATAATGTTGTTAGTGGGATTTAACAGAGTTCTCCTTCTTTAGGGCTTAGCTCACATTTCTCAGGTCTCTAGAAGTTTACTTTCTGTGGAGGGGATGTGTGCATCTTGTTATGTGTCTTTACTTTGTGTACACATCAGTGCATATGTATGAACACTGAGGCATAGCCTGGAGGTACCATGTAGCCATGAAGACTAGTAGCCATTGATAGGCTTAAAGCCATCCGAGCTGCTGACAGTCACCACATCCCGTGGCAGAGAATTCCATGGATTCATTATGTGCTGTGTGAAATCATCCAATTGACATTTAAATCCCTGGAAGACAAGGCATTGCAGAGTAAATGGCCTTGCATGCCACAGGTGGTGTAGGGACTTCAGCAATGTAATCATGAAGAGGGTGAGGATTGTGAAGTATTCTGAAATATGGGAGCAACAGAGTTTTATAAGGATTCCCTTTTTTCACCTGCTGAATGTTGGAGGGTATGGAAAATTATTGTAATGTCTTCTGCCTTATAATGACTCTGTGGCAATATGACATCATCAAACTCTCCATTTCATGACTCTCCATATTTTGTAATCAGATATTTACTTCTAGTGGAGCCGAGTGTCCGCCAGAAGATTATTTTTCAGAAAGACAATGGGATGTAGGCCAATTTGTATTGTATCTTTTAGGACTTAATAGCACCGTTTTCTGTGACTCATTGACCATTTATCTATGACAATGCAGATATACAGGGCTGTAGTGATGCTACTTTATATCAGTGCAATAGGCCTTTGTTAGAGAGGACATAAAATCAATCCAGCAATAAAGCAGTATAACAAAAGCAATACATATTCAATTCACCCAACCCTTTAAATGCCCAGCACTTGCTTTTAATTCCCCATCTGCCTTTCAGGAAGTGCTTTTTTATTCTCCTCCTTGCACAATCCAGAGAAGCCAAAGTATACAGATACAAGCCATTTGGCTTCAAATGCTGTCCTTTATGCCTGCACTCTTTTATCTTTTAATGGGCCAAGTGTTGATGCCATTATCTGCTTCTTTCATAAACGGAATTATACCCATTACTCACTGATCTCATCCTAGATGGTTTTTTAATGGTTTTAAACCTCCCATGAACAAATTTTACTGGGTGCTCTGCATTATGTGAAAGGACCTGCTTCAGTCATTATGGGCTTTGGAGACCTGTGAATTTAGTCTATGCACACACATTTTTGTTCTTTCGATAAGAAAGGATACTCAACATAAATCAAAGGTTCCTTCTCATATACAAGAGCAGGAACCCTGTGTGTGCATGGTACTCTACATCAGGGATTCTCAATGTTGGGTTCTCAGATGTTATTGGACTTCAACCTCCATAATCCCCAACCAAAGGCCACTGGGGCTGGGGATTATGGGAGTTGAAGTCCAATAACATCTGGGGACTCAACATTGAGAATCCCTGCTCTACATCACACAAGGCCATTGTGCACTAGCATAGGGGGCTTGCCTGTTGCCCCGGGATAGACTGGCACCCCCACCCTACTGCTGCCTGACTGTGCACCAGCCACATCCCTTTCGGCAACATCACACACAGACACTGATGCAGGGGCATGGCAAGGACTGAGAAGGAGTACTTGCAGGCCCTCGCCTGGTTCCAGTTGGTGCCTTGTTCTCTGGCAGGGTGCTTTCTAGGGATGTGCAAAAAATTTCGGGCACAGAAAGATCTGTGCCCGAAACAAGCAATTTCAGGTGATTCGGAGCTGAACCGAATCACCCCCGATGTCCCTTGATATTTTTCAGGCCCGAGCCAAATCACCCGAATTTTGGGCATGAAAAATTCGGGTGATTCAGTTCATGGTTGATTTGAGGGGATTTTTTGAAGTTTTAGTGACTTTGGGGCAGTTCGGGGGTATAGCATGGGATCTGGGCAAAAAGAGTGGGGTGGTGTGGTAGTGCCTAATGGGTGCAGGCTACAACCCCAATTTCAGGGGGATTGGGCAAAGGGCTGATTTTTGGGAAATTTCTGAAATTTTCATGTCTTTGGGGCAGATTGGGGCAGATTGGGGCATAAAGTAGGGACTGGGGCAGAATAGTGGGGTGGGGTAGTAGCACCTAATGGGTGGAGGCTGCCACCCCAATTTCAGGGGGATTGGACAAAGGGATTATTTTTTGAGAATTTCTGAAGTTTTAGTGACTTTGGGGCAGTTTGGGGGCAGAAAGTGGATCTGCCCCAAAAGAGAGGGGTGGGGTGGTAGTGCCTAATGGGTGGAGGCTACCACCCCAATTTCAGGGGGATTGGGCAGAGGCCTGATTTTTTGGGAATATTTGAAGTTTTGGTGTCTTGGGGCAGATTGGGGGCAGAAAGTGGATCTGCCCCAAAGGAGTGGGGTGGGCTGGTAGATAGTGCCTAGTGGGTGGAGGCTACCACCCGTCCCCAATTTCAGAGTGATTGGGCAGAGGGGTGAATTTTGGTGAATTCTGAGGTTTGTCTTCATAAGGTGAAGTGTGCTAAATTGATTACTTCCTCATATTCATAGTAATTGAGAGTGTGAAAAAGTGAAAGTGGGGTCATGAGAGCTGTCTAATTGAAAAAAATCTCATTTGCTATGATAGAATGAGAATTCACACCTCAGAATTTTTTTCAAAAACAAATCCTCTTTAGTCTGTCCAGGTGGTGTGGTCACCCAGCCGAGCATGATGGTGCTTAATTTGCGGGGGGGGGGGGGGGGCTCCAAAGGCCTTTAACTCCAGGCTCCTAAATTACTTAAGTGCACCTCTGATCATGTCCTGTGTAGCACTCTTCCTTTTGGTACATCAGTTGCCCACTCACATTGCCTGTACCACTGATGTTCCCCTCCCCCTTTCTCTTTTCATTTTTTTTTCTGATTTCATGACCGTTATTCATTACTCCCCCCTTGCTAGAATTTAGAATACCAATCTGACAACTTCAGTGCTTGGGGGCGGGCGTACATGATCAGAAATACATGCACCTAGCACCCATCAACATATTCTTGATAAAGGCAGTGTTCACCATGATGATAAATTGATATGCAGTGAGCGTATTAATTCCAAACTCTGAACAAAAAGACCTTTTTATTGCGCACACAAAGGAAAAACTTAAAGTTGATAAACAAAAAATTAAGACATTTTGGTGTGCCACACCATCCACAGTTTAGGTAAAACAAATGAGCACAGATGAAAACCTCAGTTCCCTAGCTGTTAAATTCCTTAGACGTGATAACACACAGTTCCCTGACTGGCAGAGAGATAATAAGTGAGGGCAGGGGGAGAGAGAAGGGGAACATAGGAAGCTGCCGTATACTGAGTCAGACCATTGGTCCATCTAGCTCAGTGTTGTCTACACAGACTGGCAATGGCTTCTCCAAGGTTGCAGGCAGGAATCTCTCTCAGACCTATCTTATTGGGCACCATTTTAGTGGGCACCATTTGGCCTTCATGCTTAATTCTCCTATGCAGTGACCCTAAATGTTCTTTATATCTATCTTTCAAACCTGCCGGATTCCCCAATATAGAATGAAGTGCAACCTAAGCATTGAATTTTATATATTGTTCCTTTCTTTCCAATTTTCTTCCCCCTGTACACAAATTTCACAGTGTTGTACATCACATCACCTATCATACAATCGAGAGTTAACTAATAATTGTTTAAGCATCACTGGAGCTGTGGAAACCACATTCACCTTAATTCCCTGTCTTTCCAAGATTCTCTGGGTTTGCCATGTAAATCTATCAGTAATGAATGGTATTTTAAGTACCAGCACATCCTTAATGAATCTAGCTCTTTTCCAACTCTTTAAAACAGGTAATTCATACCCATTCTTCCTAATTAGGTTTTCAGCTTTCTCTCTAGATTCCTTTTGATGTTTAGCTGTGGATAAATCTTCTGCCCTCTTTATCACATGATGATAAATTTTACCACATCTCATTGAAACATGCCACAGACTTTGTTTGCCCAACTCAGTGACAATATTAAGTAAACCAAATTGGAAATATGTGTGCGTGGCAGGGGAGTCTGCTCTGGTCTATGCTCACATTTTATAGTTTTATTTCTGCAGAAACCACCAGCCTCCAACATTTATTTCTTATCAGCATGGATCTGAAATGACAGTGCTAATATTTGTTTGAATTTTGAGCAGACTGCCGTGTGTGTGTGTGTGTGTGTGTGTGTGTGTGTGTGTGAGAGAGAGAGAGAGAGAGAGAGAGAGAGAGAGAGAGATTGATTTGACAATGCTCACAATGTTCTTAAGCTGAGCATTTTTTAGACCATATGGTGTTACTGCTATCTTGCTAATATAACTTCTTGCTAATAGAAAAAGTTTCTTTATTGAATATATAGCCTTTCCAAACATGTTTATTGATAGCAAATAGAATAAGAAGAAAAACAGCCTGACTGAAATACAAGTCAGTTCTGGAAATGTTGTCTGAAGTGCTTTTATTTCAAAGAATCTCTATAGTGTACTTCTACTAAAATATGTTAAAATTATATATTCTTGCTCAGCAGAGTGTATCCATGTCAGCATTCAGTTATTCACTGTCTTTTCTGAGCAAAACACATGTTTATTTCTTTTCAGTGCTGCTAGACTAGTCTTGTACAGCAACCACTGTGTGAGTTATCTCTAGTGAGGCACACGTCCGTCTCAGAGTATAATGCTATGCTAAAAAAAGACTGGCCTGAGGCAGTATAGGATTTGATATAAGATCTCTGCATTAGAGTATTGCCAGAGTTAATCTGGAGCAAAGTTACTCTGGTGCAATTGTACTACCCATGCAAATTATGGCTGCCCTGAGCCATTTTGGAAGGGTGGTATACAAATCAAATCAAATCAAATCAAATCAAATCAAATCAATCAATAAATTAGCTGGTGCAAAGGCCAAAATGGATAGAGATAATGTATCATGGGCAGGATAGGAGGGAGCAGTTTTACATCAAATCTAATAACCCATCTGACCACATCCATGCTCCCAAATATGGCCGAAACACACACCGATTTCAGAGATTGCATTAGACAAAAGACACTTATAAAACTCAACAAAGAGGGGTACCATCCCTCCATCTCCTGCTTCACTCACGACACCCTCTGTGCCACAACTAAGTTTAGGATCCAGAGTTCAGACTAACTTTGTAGCCAATTCTACAGCACACATATTCTGCCCTATAAACCTCTGAGCAGGAGACCGTAACTTAGATGACAGGGCATGCAGTATCCCACTATACACTCTGGCCTCATAACGTATACACTTAGAGTACACAAGGGGACAATCTGATGATGAAAACTATGCAGAAGGGGCACTTGGCCCTCAAAGGAACCACTTTGCACAAACAGTCTGTTACCATCAGAACATATGAACATATATGGAAAGTGCCCTTTGCTGTCACATGTCTCAGTAACCTTACAGGTATTCTCCTTCAGGATTCCAGACAGAAACACCAATTAGAACAAGTATACTCCCACTGTTTCACCAATGATGAAACCAGACAGGCAAGCAGGCAGGGATGGGGGTAGGGGTGGGAAAGACATGCCTCAAAGTACAAACACTGTAAATGTTTATCATGTCTCTCCTTCCCCTTCAATATTCATTATTGTTGCTAGTGTCTTGGCTAAACTGATCGACCATTCCTTCCTCCAACAGCAGTAAATAGCAATGCTTCCCACACAGAAGACACAAAGCAAGCATATTCTTTGTTGATGAATGTCAGGCAGTACATCCATTGCTACAGCCAGCCAAATATTAAGGATCCTTTTGTTTTGCTTTGTTTTTCGGGCTTGTCGCCTGGTCACATGAAGCAGAATACTGCACACAAAGTTCCACTGTAATTCCTGACAGGAAAGAGAGGTATTTACTCAGCCTCTGCACTTGCTCTGAAAGCCAAGGCACTCCATAACACTCAGGTAGCCTTAATTCTACCATTCTCTCTGGTTGGCCTTGAACCTGGCTCCTATCCCAGGGCTTTGTTCAGTCAGGTTCAAGCATCTTCCCCTCTGTGGATGCAGAGTCATTTCCTGCATATGAACATTGCTCCCTCATGGACTCTTGAAACCTCCCCCTTGGAAGCTCTTTGTTTTACATGCTGATTGTGTATATATGAGTGGTATAAAACTATTTGAACTGCTAGGTCTTGAGGTCCTGTGCAGTCTTCATTTTTCTGGTCTCTGTCTCCTGTGCCACAGCAGAAGACACTGTGGAATCCTTGTGTAAGGTGACTGTGTGTTCTGTATGTGTGGTATGCATACACACCAACATGTCCCTATTTTCCTGTTCAGGCCAATGGAAAATAGGGGCATGTTGTCAGGTATGGGTTAACCATGTGCAGCCAGGAGCTGCATTTCTGAGCATGTCATAACAGGAGCAGGGCTTCAGAGTGCACTCTTGGGAGTGCCCTCTTGTGGTATGTGAGTACCACAACTCTACTCTATAACACCTGTTCAGGGCTAAGAAATCTAAAGAAAGGGTAAGCAGAGGGTGAAAGAAGAGGGTGAAATGGTAGCAGGTGATAGAGAGCTGCTTAATGCCTATCTTGCATCTTGAAAGGAAAGAAATGCACCTCAAGTGAAGAGATGGTAACAGAAATCCAAGCTACCATAAAAGTTTTTTTATATCTCAAAGTCCAGATGAATTACAATCCTGAGTACTGAAGGAAACTGCCGATGTGATCTCAGAACCACTGTCTCTAATAACTGAGAATGCTTGGAGAATGGATAAGATGCCGGAGACTAGAGACTAGCAAATGTTGTCTCTGCTAACAAAAAATGGGCAAAAGGAAGAGCTGGGAAACTGCAGACTTGACAGCTTTGTTGGGATTTTGCCATAGTGTCTCAGTTCCTAGTGGTTTTCATGCCCCTAGTGGGGCTTGCTAGTCTATGTTTGAATGTGTCCAGGAGCGGCTGGTGCAGGCACCACTGAGGGGCAGCAGTGAGAGGCACCTTTTAGCACAAATTAATTGGTGCTTACCTCTGCTCTGACTGCAGCTGCAAACTACTCTGAGCAACAGCGCACTGCCTGGTACTCTCTGTGGTGGCGGATCAGCTCTGCTGCTCACCTGGCCACTGGTGGGGAATGGGCCCTGTGGAAGCCAGGTGAGTGGTGGAGCTGATCCACCGCTGCCAAGAATGCCGGGCAGTGTGCTACTGCTCGGTGTCGTTTGCAGATGCAGCCAGAGCAGAGGTAAGCACCTGTTAATCTGTGCTTAAAGGTGCCTCTTGCCACTCAACCTCCCGGCAGCATCTGCAACAGCTGCTCCTGAATGTGTCTCTGTACTGGCTTGGGGGTCGAGTCACAGTTTGTTTGTCTCCTCCTTACTTGCTGTCCTGAATTCAAACTGACAGGTTCTCATTCTCTCTGCATAAGACACAGTAAGTCTATGAGCCGGGTTTCACGATCAGTGAGACCCGGTTTTTGTGAGCGCGCGGGGAGAGCGGGCTAAGCCTGCTCTCTCAGCACACAAGCAGGGAGGGAGCCCTGGGCAGCCGGATTGGCCGCCCACACGATGGCCGGCTCTGTGATGGAGCCGGCAGGGGCTGGGGGGAGTGAGGTCCGATTGGCCCCTGGAAGCTCCAGCATGCCCTGCATGAGCATGCAGGGCATGCTGGCGAGACCCCTGGAGCCAGGAGGAGGCTTTTTGCCTCCCCTCCAGGGGTCTCCTCGTTAGTAGCCATGGTGCGGAGCCGCACCATGGCTACTCACAGTCGGGAAGCCCGGGTTTGCAGAGTGCTCACTCTGCAAACCCGGGCTAAGGGGAGGGCTACAAAAGCGGGCTAACCGCTTGTAAGCCACTGGGCTTGCCTGCGAGCCCAGTGGTTTACACGATCAGCAAAAATCAGGCTAGGCTCTCCTAGCCCGATTTTTGCTGATTGTGAGAATAGCCTCCATGTATTGTTGGCTTCCTGTTCAATTATTTACAGAGCATAAGAAATTTCTCTGCAACACTGGGTTATGGGCCCAGTTGTGAAGCAATAAGTTGTGAGATAACAAAGAGTTTTTAGGCAAGAATGCTAGACAAAATGACTATGTCTGCATCTGTGGGGACGCATCCCATTGTTGAACTGCTCAGTTAAAAAGAACCAACAGAAGATGGTCCTTCAGAGTGAAGATGTTGCTGAATACTCTTGGACTATCTTCTGTTCTGGAGGAACAAAGACCCACAGAGAGAGAAAAAGAAACAGCGAGAATGGGATTCTGCAAACAAGCAAACCATTCTGCAAACAAGCAAACTCTGACTGAATGGGGAATATCTTAAAGTGCTCACACATCAAGTCTCCCATTCATATGCAACCAGGGCAGATCCTGCTTAGCTAAGGGACTGCTACCAAAAGACCAGCTCTCTTGCAATGGGTTAAAATTACAAGGAAGCAGATTTAAGCTAAAGATTAAAAATAATTTTCTAACTGAAAGGGGTGTTTGACAGTGGAACAGTCCATCTTGTACAGTGCCACTGGTGGGCTTTGCTGAAGGTTTTCAAACAGAGCCTGGGATCTGTCAGGAATACTGTAGGAGTTTCCTGCACCGAGGAGGAGGTTGGACTAGAAGACTTCCAGTGTCCCTCTTTAAAATTCAATGATACCAAACAGGGATATTCTAGAGAGACTGAAGTCTGAAGTTCCAAGATCTCACTGAGGAGCATTTCCCATTTCCCATTCCCTCACTGCTGACAAAATATTTGCATTTGTACTTTCATTAATATCAGCAGAACAAAACAATAATGCTTCTTCTCAGTTAAGCCTGTCCTTCCTGTCCTTATGAGACTACTTCTATAGTATTTCTTCCACAATTTTATTATTGATACAGATCCAATTCTTGGGAGTCTTACTGCACTAAAACAATTATAAAGAAGGGTTTCCTTCCCCTGCCATTTCTTTTGGCAGAATAGTGCAATGGGTCTGTCCAGGTTGCAGAAACGAAAAAGCATTCACATTGGATTCTTTTTTAAAAGAAAAAAAATAACTTTACAGAGTACATAATTATACTAAAAGCCAAAAAGGTAATTTTTTAAACAATCTGGCTGCTTGATGACAAGAAGCATGAGGCTTCTGTGGAACCCATTGGCTTCTGAGCCCATGTGGGGGTGGGGTTTCAGCCACGCTGCATGTTAGCATCTGTCCTCCTCATTCTGCTCTTAGCAGGCACCCTCCCTCCCTTCCCTGGGGTCCAGTCTGGGCTTGGCTGGTCACGTTTTGGCGCTGGGCATGAATTTGGGGGGCACTCACCTGCTTAGCCTGTGGTTTGCATCATTTTTCACCTGCCTCTGTATCTCATTTAGTTAGCTAGTTGAGGTTCCCTTTCCCAGTCACAATTTGGCAGGTACAGTGCAGTGGGGAAAAATATTAATTTGGTGAGCACCTTCTAGTAAGCGTTTGGCTATAGATCAGACAGGTCACTTCCCTAGATCCTGTGTGGATCAGGAAACTCTGGCTTGGCCCATTCTGCTCTGTCAGGCTAAGCTTCCTGGATATGCTGTGTGGCTGCAGGAGGGTGCTGCTATGGCAGAGACCTGACCTTAGGTCGGCTAAGATGGGCAGCTTATGCTTTAGAGCATTAGGGCTGTCTGGAGCCAAGGTGCATTGCCCATCTGCTTTAGGCAAGGCATGCCCTGTGTGTGCATGCCTTTAGCTTCTGCACTGTAGGGGTGGAGAGCCAATTCCAGTTTACTTTAACATCATGTTTTGAACTTATTAATACAATTGTGGCCCTTTTCACCATGCAAGAGTGTCTCGTGTCTTCTTAGGGTGTGGGGGCAATATCTATACTACATACACTCAACAAAGATGGAAATTAAAGATTTTTAATATATTTTATTAAAGAATGTTCATTTTACAAACTAAAAAGCAAGCAATTTTTTCTTATCTTAGATTACAGATGGTCAATTACAACTTCCCATTTTCACTTCCCAAAATAAATGTTGAACTGAATCTTAACACTCTCTTAAGTAGTTTTTGAATATATATTTTTCAAAAAAAATCCCTATCAACATTAGAAGCATTATTTGCTTGCCTCTTTAATTTGACTCAAAATTTAATCCAAGTTGCATTTCCCAAGGGCCGAGACTTATCAAATAATTATTTAACAGATGATATATTTCCTGCTCTTCCATTTTAATACTAGTTGCATTTTAACGTCAGTAGTAGTTCCTGTCTAATTAATGATATATATTTACCTAACGGACCAAGTATAATTGCTGCATATTCAAGAGGAATAATCTGGTCTATGACCATAATAATGACTATAATAAATCCATGTCAATTCAACAAGAGGAATAACATATTCTATAACTAAGTTTATGGCTGACATCCATAGTGTAGTGGTACACTCATGTTGTGCTGAAATGCTGTGCTGGTGCTACAGGGGAGGGGCAATTTCCATTGATCTTCCCTTCCCTCTGAAGCCCACTTTGGCACTTTAAAATCTGTCCCTGGAGGCTCCGCAGCCCTCAGGGACATCTGTTTGTGAGTCACAATAGGTTTCTTTTGTTTTTCATGTTGACAACCTAATATGACTTAGATACATAGTTGGTATGTTGAAAGAGATCTACTCAACTCTAAGATCAGCTCAACTAGCCATATAATACATGAAATACAGTTAACCAAAAATATTTAACAAAAACCACAGGTAAGAAGAATAGCCCTGTTCTAGTGCTGACCACCAAATATTAGCTCCTTTTCTACCTTAGCCCTATGAAACACTATTAGGGATCTGCTAGCCAGTTTGACATTGAACAGATCTGATGTCAAACCGGTTTGGTTCAGAGGTTCAGGGTCGAGCCAAACTGGTGGGGAGAGACCAAACCCCACCAGCCCGTTTGGAGGGGGGCAGGTTTGTGGACCTTTTACTACTTTTTTTAAGCTTACCTTCTCCAGGGGGCTTATCCGAGGTGGTGGTGGGGTCCCCATAGAGGTTTTCCCTCCCCCCATTGGCCTTCCTTTATGCAAAAAAGGCCCTATTTGGGCATTTGCAGTGGCCATTTTGGAGACCACCATGCCTGTGCAATGGTCCTCTGCTGCATGACCTGGGTCATGCGCACTCAGTCCCGTGCCAGGGAAAAGGCCTGAATGGGCTGAATAATGCCTGAATGGACCCATATTTTGCATAAAGGAAGGCCAGTGGTGCGGAGGGGGAACCTCCGCACACACACGCATACACACACACCTGCTGCCTTGTAGAAGCCCTGGGGGTTTTGAGTGGGTACCAGACTGAACTGGCTCAGTCTGGTCTGGGTTCAGTTCAGACTCAAACTGAACCAGGCCACCCGATTCCGTGCATGCCCCTAAACACTATATATCAGCGACACTAACTATAGTGCAGCATGTTCAGGTGAAGTCTGTCTTCATGCAGTTCAGTGTCTTTGTTCCCATTTCTGCATATTGAGATTGTAAACACAGATTTTTACAATCAACACCAACATACCTGTACTCACTGACAGAGAGAGGGAGCAAGCAAGGCTTCTAGTACATGTAAGGCAAGCCTGGGTACATGTACATGTATCATTTTTAACTTGCAGTTTCTTTCTTAGAAAGCTATGGAAACTGACCAAGTTAGCTAATGTCACATTCAGAGGTGTTGCTAGGTACTTAAAAGATCTGGGGTCCAGGCCCACAGCCGCCCTTTCAATCATAGCCCCCCCCCCCCCCCGCAAGAATAATTATGTTTTTTAAAGTCTCATATTATAATACAACAGATATGAAGATGGAAGCAGTGGAGAGCTGGGCTAGGAGCTCTCTCCCATGCTCTGTGTAGTTGCCTCCACTGTTGTACTTCTTTTTTGGAAGAGGTCACGGAGGAGGAAGGTGGCTGATGATATTCAGGGCTATGAGCAATTTACTGAGCCACCACACCCCATGGGCCAACTCCTATTGATACCCCGATCACATTTGGTCAGCTCCCACCGCTTTCTAAGAAAGTTCAGCAAACAGCTTTGTAAGAGATTTTTGACACCTCAAAATCCCTGCAACCAGGAATAAATGAGGGCTCCAAAAATCCTCACACTGATAGACCGATGGGTTCTTTTGATGGTCCTGGCTGTCAAGAATCCCAAGACTCAAGAAGACACGAGGAGAATGAAGGGATTATATTTAATCAAAACAGATTTATTTTCTTACCAATGTTCAGATGAATCACAGCATACAGCATGCAGCAAAATTTTGCATGCAGCAAAATTACTTCTCTCACACAAAGCAGTCACAAAACTAACAGCCTTGAGACACTGACAGGACAGCCAGACCCTTGCAGTCACAATATACTATACCCCAAGGGAACCTCGACTTGTTCCTCTTTTTACTAGATGCTAGGTGCCGTCAAATTGATTGATCGGATCAACTTCCTCCTTTCCTCCTCCTGTGTGTTGTACCTGAGCCACCCTCCCTGAGGGAGAGAGTGGTCCTTCTATCCTCAAATTAGGGTTTTAAGTATCCTCACCTTTCCCACCTACGCATCAATAGTGATTGGACAAAGAAGGGGTCCTGACCATTCATGACCTTCTGTTAACCTGTCCCTTTTGACATTTAATACTATTGGTCAAAGGTGGCCTGTGTGTAAGGAAACCAAAAGGTACAGAGTCTGGGCAGCACCAATTTTTCCAAGCATGACGTTTGTGGTTAGCATACTCTTACTTTTTAGACTATGCTTTTCAGTGAAAAATGAGGAAGTTTGCCTGAGTTGACAGTGGGTGAAAAATTACTCACTTTGCACTCTGTATAAGCTCTGGAGGTGTGTGCTCAACCATAAAAGGATATCTAATTTGAACATAATGTGGGAGAATGGGACTCCACCGAGGTAGGAGTATGTATATGGAACCATGAAGAGGATATCTAATTTTGAGCACAATGCAGAGGATCTGGGACTTTACCTATATGACAGCATTGCTCATGGGTTCATGCTAAGATCAAGGCCTAAACTGTATCAAGCGAACCGACTCATGTCAAGCATTTATCTAATACAATATGGCTAACCTATCTATGCACTTATTCAATATAAAATTGATCCCAATTGGATCTTACATCTTCATATTTAGCTATTTCCTTAGACTTCACCCACAGCAGATTGAAGCAGGAGAACTTAGATCTCCCCTGTACGCACATGATTGGAGAACAAATCTCTTTGTTATTCCTTTAAACCCACTCTTCTAGGACTTAGTTGTAGACAAATACCTAGAAATCATGAGGGCAACAGTGACAAGTTCCTCTGAAAGAAAATTGTTGGCCATCTCCATATCACATGAATGTGTGTCCTATGGCATCTCAAGCCCCTAGCATTCTCAGCACTCTATTTCAATGAACTTTGCTTCAAAGGACATCAGTATCAATTTCTTCAGTGTTTCTTGAAACTGAAAATCCAATGTGGGCATCCCATTTGAGACTGTTCTCCACAGAGTAAAAGGAATTACCTTTATGTTGTAATGTTTTATCAAACACCACATGCTTTTTTGTTTTTGATTATGGCACTTCAATGGGCAGTGTTCTTGCTAAAAACATTTATCAGGAAAGTTCCACATATCTTTAGGTAATCGCTGGATTTCCTCTTGTGCTCCCTTTGTCATTTCTCACTGGACAAAGGGCTGAGCTTTTTTCAGATTGCTCCTCTTGTCCTGGCAAGCCCATATTTTGGTCTTTGCACATGAGCAGATCACATGCACAAAAAGAAACAGAAGACCTGCATTTGCACATAACAGGAAACCAGAGTTGAATGAGCCAGAGGTTGCTAAACCTTTATCTCTGAATGTAATCAGACCGGGTCCCATCCAAAAAGTGACCTGAGGTTTTTAATTCTAATTCTAATCTAGAATCTGAGGTTATAGTGAGTTTCGTTGCTCATACCTGAGGTTTCCAGACACCTGTTGTACATCTGAATGTGGAACTTCTGGCTGCACTGGCTGAAACCGGAGCTGAAGGAGGCAGCTCTTCCCTTTCTCTGGTCGTGATTGGCTGTTGGGGCTATCCTTCATGTCAGAAGGAAGCCTGCACAGCCAATTCCCCCTCCTCTCGGCAGTCTCCCCCTCCTCTCCGCAGTTCAGCTCCTTTCTATTTCACCAAAAAGTGGACAGGTGTGTGTGAGTGGAACTGGTCTTTGGTTCTGCATTACATGCAAATGAAGCCAAGAACTGCTTGTGAGGGATGAGAAACCGAAAACATGCTTCAGCTCTTCTTTTAAATCTCTCACCTTTTTCATGTTGTTAGATCTTTTAAGAGGAGAGTGATGCATCACAGGAAAGATATGGGCAGTAGAATAGGGGAAAGAGAGGCATCTCTCTCTCTCCCCTTTCCTCCTCTTCCCCATGGCTTCTAAAGAACAATGGCTTTTTGCATACACCTTCCTCATGAAGATCGATAACTATGAAGACTGGCTTGGGAGCCAGGTTGCACAAATGATGCCTGTTGATCCTTAAAGAGGTTATACAGCAAAATAAGGAACTGGAAGACAGATGGTAAATAGGGATGTGCCCAAACCACGGTTTGAAGCACAGTTCAAGCACTTTTAAGGAAATTAGGAAGGGAACTTTAAGAAAAAGGAGAGCAGGAGCAACTTTATAATTTCCCTAAAAGTGCTCGAACCATGCTTCGGACACATCATTAATGGTAACAGTTCAAAGAATATAGTAGGAACAGTTCAGCCTTCTGCTGCAAGAAGAAATTGCAAGAAAGGCTTTTGCTGTGTGCATGCACCCTTAAAGAGAAAGTGATGGAATTTCCACTTCAGGCAAAATATTTGAGAAATTTTGAGGAAAGTCACAGCCATTTCAACTACTGACATTTCTCAGAGGACACATCTCTACTTTGTTCACAACCATTTTATGATTATTTTATATTAACTGGTTTACCAGAATGCCTCATTCATTTGCCTTGACATAAAAAAGGAAAAGATGAACATTTTCTTCTATGTGGCATTTTCCTGTCATTAAGGGAAACAATGTATTCCTTGGTTCTAAAGTAAATTTAATCAGTAACATCTGGGTAATCTATTATGCCCATTCTTGTTCCATTGAAGAGTACTTTGGGGATTTAGAGAGAGATTGCACTTTGATGCATTTTCATTCAGTTCCACAACCCAGTTAAGTCAAAGTACTTGAGTTTCAGCCAATTTTATTTAGTTCTTCAACTTAACAGGATTGTGGATTGGGCTGTCAGCCCCCTAACGTGCTTTTCCTGCTGACATGACTTTTTAAAAACCACTTATTCTTCTGACCTAGCATTTGTAGAAGATACAGTGTCACTGAAGTGAACTTGTTCTCAGTAATCCATCCCAGCGCAGCTATAAAAAAATAAAAACATTGAAAGAAACATAGAGAGAAAGAAGTCTAGATGTTTTTTGTACTCAGTGACATCTTCTCTCCTAATATTGTTATTATCTGAAACGTGGTGATGCATTTCTGGGAGGTTACAAGTAGATCGTATTTAACATCATAGGTTAAGAACTGGGGGAAGTTTGTCCTGGGAGAAGTATGGGGAGGCTAGAACTATTATTCATGTACAAAAGTCCTACTGCAAATATAATCCTTCTAGAGAGAAACTGGTGATGAATTGTGGACTGGAGCCTCAATTTATACTATTTCAAACAAAGAAGAAAGAAGTTCAATTTTTCTTGCAAATAAGTGGATTGGCCCTTATAAATAAGTGGATCTGGCCCTCTTCCAACTTCCAAAATGCAGACATATTTGAGGAACCAAAGATCCCTTGGTGTTTTCATGGAAATATGTCCTCAGTTTGAGAGTGAGGAGAGAACCAGATTGGAGATATCCTTCATCTGTGAGGCTGGTTTTTCCCTTTGTGGCTGTGTTTAAGGATTACAGAGCATCTTCACCCCCAAGACTTGGTAACTAGGCAAAGAGGAACCCTTTAAAGTGGTGGCCCTCTAATATCCAACCTAGCATAGCTTAGTCCCTCCCAGGGACTGTTGGTGGTGTCTCCCTTCTATCAGATAGTAAGCACTTTAGCACAGGAAAAACATCTACTTATTCTTATGATCAAACACCAGTCCTGCATTTATTAATAGCTATATTATGAGTGGCACAGAGCTGAAAAACATTTAGATGCCCCTTCAGTTTCATCTTGAATCTGTAAGAAATGATTAATGGTGAGCTTGCAAAAATTAATTAAGGAAATCTGAAAAGAAAATCCCTGCCAAATGAAAATAACTTTTTTACAAATGAATTTGTAAAAAAAAACACACACACACACACACACACACACACACACTCATACGTGAACTCTATTCAATTTACACTCATTTTTCTGATCTTCCCTTGTGAGTGCTAAACCTTCCCCACAGAAGCTTAAGCTGATGATTTTTACTCAATGCCTCCCATGGTCCCTTGTGGGACCATAGGCCCCCACTTCTCTCTTCCATGCGCCTCTTTCAGACTTCTGCATCAGCAGCATCCACAACAAGTAGGTCTCTCTGTTTATCTATCCCTTCTACCTTGTTTCTGTTGGGGTGCCTAGAAGAAAATACAGCCCAGGCACAAGGAATTATGGGATACATAGTTTTCCAGGGCTCCTGAGTCCAATGATACCCTGGTTGAAGGAGAAAAGGGGGAAATAGTTTGCTACCACCACTGTAATTGCCCCTACCCTATGGCCAGATCAGTTTGGAAGAAGAGAAAGGGAGTGACAGGAAAGGCAGAAAAGCAAGGAATGATGGAAGGCTGGGAATCTGTCTAGCAAGGAATGGTACTCACAGGACCGGGTCTCATGATCAGTGAGACCCGGTTCCTAGCTGTGAGCGGGAAGAGCGGGCTAAGCCCGCTCTCCCCACTCAAGAGTGGGCAGGAAGCCCTGGGCAGCCGGATCGGCCACCCACACGATTGCTGGCTCCGAGATGGAGCCGGCGGGGGCTAGGGAGCTCAGGGGCCGCGTGGCCACCGGAAGCTCCAGTATGCCCTGCATGAGCGCGCAGGGCATACTGGGGAGACCTCCAAGCCGGGAGGATGCATTTAAGCCTCCTGGCCGGGGCTCTACTCGCAAGTAGCCGCAGCGCAGAGCCGTGCCACAGCTATTCACGAGCAGTTATAGCCCAGATTTTCAGAGCGCTCGCTCCGCAAACCCGAGCTAAGGGGCGGGCTACAGGAGCGGGTTAGCCACTCCAGAACCACCGGGCTTGGCTGCAAGCCCGGTGGTTCTTACAATCACAAAAATCGAGCTAGGATTTTCCTAACCCGATTTTTGTGATCGTAAGAATAGCCCCATAGAATGTCAATTCAATATGAAGCAAAATAAAGCCAGAAACTATCTTGGCCTAAGATTGTTTGGTTTTGGGGTGAGACTTTTCAAACTGGGAATGTTTGAGCCCCCACATGCCTAATTTCATGTCCATCTAATACACTCACAGAGCCTTCCCCCCACCTATTTACATACACAGAGAGATCTTGATCACTTGTCCCCAACCTCACCCCAAATACACGTGAGTGCGAAATGGCTGAATGTTTCTCATTTCCATGTGAGGGGAACTTCATATCAACAATGGGATGTGCATGCAGAGCTGTCCCATCATCTAAGCTCTTACATGTGTAACAGCTGTGTACATATTGGAGCTGTGGAATTCATAGCTGTATAGAGACTGTACTTTAAACACTGAATCTAGATGTATTAAGTAAACAGTCCCCACAAAACATTTGGCTGAGTTTCTCCAGAGCCAGAATGAGTTTATTTTTGTAATGGGTTGCTATTAATGTCTATCCTTCATTCTGTTCTTCTATATTTATTTCAGTGTACATTAGTATATTTCTTTCAGTTGAGAAGATGTGTTCTGCAGTGAGAAATAATCCATACTGTTCAAAAGGACTTTTCCTTTCGTTCTTATCTTCTGTGCTGTGCTGTTCATAATCCTTCAGGATGTTTCAACTTGTCTCCCTCCTTTTCCAAGTTGTTTACTGACTCTTAAGTTCTCAAAGCAGTTTGATTTCTCAAACTGGAAATCTGTGTGTGTGAAAATGTTTCGCATGTCCTGAAGGAACAAGTACACTAACCAATAACAACAGAGAAAATGGTAATGACTAAATGGTAGTAAATAACAACAAAGAAAATGGTAATGACCAGATAGAATCTCAGAATGGTTTTGATTGCAATGTGTTGAGGGCTGGACAAAAATGGTACTGATCAAATTTCTGGGGAGTTTGTGCAGTGCATATGTCCAGTGAGTCTTGGCAACTGCTGTTGTCACATATGTCACTACTGTTAAGTATTCTGAAAATTCAGTACAGAATATATGGATTTATGATGAACCATAATAAAATCTGCATTCTAATCAAACATTTAGCAAAACATTTCTGTGTCCATGTGGGAATGGGAAGGGGTAGATTTGATCAATTTAATTTTGTTGTGATTTCTTCTATGGTCTATGTAATATATTTATTCAGCCTTTGCATATGGTTTTCCCTGGATCTTTGGGGTCTGTGCAAAGTCTTTATTAGGTGATACCAGCCTGTAAATTACCCCCAAAAATGTAGTCAGCATTTTAGTTTCTGCCACCAAAGTACATGGCAAGCTGATAAAATCTGAATAATTGCTCTGAATTATTGAGTCAATGTTAGCATTTTTTAGTATCCTACTCAATCAGTTAAACAAATTAACTGATTGAGTGATTGATTGACAGAAAAAGATTTTTCCTTATGATATATTTACTTATTATATGATCAAATCATAAAGTATGTTATCTAGTCAATAAAACATAAACATAAAAATGACCAAATAGAGTCAATCAGTGAAATTTCTTGATTTTATTAAGCTTCTCACAAGTTTACACAACCTGTTTGCTTTAAAAGGGCAATAGTTGCCTTTCTTTACTTCATAGTGAACATTAATGCTTGCAAGTGCTAGGTCCAATGACACCCCTCATGTCCACTAGTGCTCAATAGACTGGGAAATAAAACAGTGGGCATATTCACATGTAACCTGAAACCAGAGGCTGCTGAAGCTGTGGTTAATTTTTGTAACCATGAATCTCATTGCAGACATTTATCCAACCACAGCCCGGCAATCTCTGGTTGAGGGTAGGGTTGCCACTTCATCTTCCTGGTCTGCCGAGTTCACATCCCAGCAAGCTCCATAGCACTCATATCACCAGACTCTGGGCAAGGCATCAGAATGTCTGCAGGGTGGCAGCCATTGGCCATGGTCTTCAGGGGGCTGTGCCAAGCATGATTGTGCCTTTCCGGAATGGACTGGTCACCCTTGGTGGGAAATGGTATTTAAATCCCTTTAAACAGCATTTAAGCCCTTCTTCTGACAGCAATTGCACCACCACCCTCGTAAGTGACCCATACCAAAACATGTTAGCACAAGCACAATTGCTGGCAATGGTAGGATCCAAAGTGAGAGCACTATTTTTCTGGAAAGGGATCATGGGGACTTCCTAGGAGGGGATATGGGAGGGCAAAGGATCCCGGAGTCCACTGTGACCAAGGATGCCCTTGAGATGGCTGAGCCCAGCAAAGCAGTCCCGGGACAGCAAACCACATTCCTGTCCCTGTGTCAGCTTGCCGTCTGGGGATTACCCTTTTCATGAAAGGGCCAGTCCACTGGGGAGGACTAGAGGCTGCAATACCTTCAGTCCTGTGTGAGAGGACTGTGGTCTCACAAGTTAGGCCATGCAGATCAAAGGGGCTGCACATGTGTCAGGCTCCCATTCTCTTTGGTTAATAATAGAACTTTTACACTGTGGACCCCTACTCTTCAGGCAACCCTTCCATGTCCCCAAAGGAGCAGTTGTCACTCCATGTGTCCAGGCAGTACCAGGTGGGCAGATTAGGGAAACTGAAACACCAAGAACGGGGATAGGTCTTTACTTTCATTCAAATTTCCTGGGTTTGGACTGGCATTGAAGAGTATGCAGATCGGCTGTCGCAGGGAATCATGGGAGAGGAGAACCCTGATTATCAGCAACCCCAGGAGAGTAGGGTCACTGTGGTGGGCAAAAACCTACATGGATATGTTTGAATGGACGGACAGACTGGCAGAGGGCCTGCTTGGACTGCTTCTTTGCGGCAGTCACCAAGACAGGGAGAGGTGTTGCCAAGATATCTGTCACCATGGCTTGCTTGTGTAGAGCAAATAAGCTGAGTAGCATCTGCTGTCTGACCCACATGCGTGTCTCCATGGCCTTTCACTCATGAGAGAGAGATCCTTGGGAGAAGGGGCATCATCACAAATTATTGGCAATTCAGCCCCATCTCCATGTACCCTGAGATGCTGCTTCTCATGAGTTGTGAATGGATCTCTCCATGGCTTTCCACTCTCATGACAGAATAGTTCACTCCAGAGCAAAATCCATCCTCATCACATAGGAGGAATCTCTCCTGTGACTGGAGGATGTGCTGCTCCTGCTGGACAGTTATTCTTAAGAGTAATGCCACAGAGTACATGCTTTCACTGGGCTGGGCTCCCCTTCTTTCTTATTGATTGATTGATTTGATTTGATTTGATTTGATTTATATACCGCCCTTCCAAAATGGCTCAGGGCGGTTTACAATTAAAATAAGCCACTAAAACAATTTATTTATTTATTTTTTATTTATTTTTGCATTTATATACCGCCTTTCATTAAAAAGATAACCCCAAGGCGGTTAAAACAATGAAAAGCTAAAACAAATTTAAAAAAATATATCAACAATTAACAATTTAAAAACATTTTAAAACAACAATTAAACAGCTACAGTAATTAAAAGCCCCAAAATCAGGTTAAAATTTAAAAACCCTGGAAAGCCAGGCCAAACAAATACGTTTTAAGGGCTCTCCTGAAGGCTAATAAAGAATTCAAATTACGGATTTCCACAGGGAGCGCATTCCACAGCCCCGGAGCAGCCATAGAGAAGGCCTGCCTCTGAGTCGCCACCAGACGAGCTGGTGGCAACTGGAGACGAACCTCCTCAGATGACCTTAATGTGCGGTGGGGATCACGCAGAAGGAGGCGCTCTCTAAGGTAACTCGGGCCTAAGCCGTTCAGGGCTTTAAAGTTAATAACCAGCACTTTGTATTTTGCCCAGAAACATAACGGCAGCCAGTGCAATTGTTTCAAAATAGGCATAATATGGTCTCTCTGGGTTGCCCCAGAGACCAATCTGGCTGCCGCATTCTGAACTAATTGAAGTTTCCGAACTACGTACAAAGGCAGCCCCATGTAGAACGCATTGCAATAGTCAAGCCGGGAGGTTACCAGCTGGTGCACCACTGTTTTGAGGTCATCCTCCTCAAGGAATGGACGCAGCTGTCGAATCAGCCGAAGCTGATAGAAAGCACTCCTGGCCATGGCCTCCACCTGAGAAACCAGGGTGAGGCCTGGGTCCAGGAGTACTCCCAACCTGCGCACCTGCTCCTTCTGGGGGAGTGTAACCCCATCCAGAACAGGGAGATCTCACTCACTCCTCAGATTCTGAGCCCCCACAATGAGCACCTCCGTCTTGCTTGGATTAAGCTTCAATTTGTTATCCCTCATCCAGCCCATTACTGCCTGTAGGCAGGCATTTAAAGAGTGAGTGCCATTTCCTGAAGGTGAAAAGGAGAAGTAGATTTGGGTGTCATCAGCATACTGATAACACCCAGCACCAAATCTCCTGATGACCTCACCCAGCGGTTTCATGTAGATATTGAAAAGCATTGGTGACAGAATGGAGCCCTGAGGGACTCCATATAATAGCTCCTGCTTTGAGGAGCGACTGTCACCAAGCTCCACCATCCGGGATCTACCCGAGAGATAGGAACGGAACCACTGCAAAGCAGTGCCCTCTATTCCCAGCTCCTCCAGGCGACCCAGAAGGATACCATGGTCGATGGTATCGAACGCCGCCGAGAGATCCAAGAGGACCAACAGAGTCACACTCCCTCTGTTGATTCCCCAGTAAAGGTCATCCATCAGGCCGACCAAGGCTGTCTCAACCCCATAGCCCATTCTAAAGCCAGTTTGAAATGGGTCTAGATAATCAGTTTCCTCCAAAACTGCCTGGAGCTGGTTAGCCACCTCCCTCTCGATTATCTTGCCCAGCCAGGGGAGATTGGAGATTGGCCTATAACTATCCATCACTGAGGGATCCAGGGTAGGCTTCTTAAGAAGAGGTCTAACTATTGCATCCTTCAAACAAGGAGACACCCTACCCTCCCCCAGCGATGCATTTATGATATTAACTAGATTGTCTCCAACAATCTCTCTACTAGATCAAAGCAGCCAGGTCGGGCAAGGATCCAGAGAACAAGTGGTAGGCCGTACCACTCCAAGCAGCTTGTCCACGTCATCAGGAGTCACAGATTGAAACTGATCCAACCTAACACTGCAAGAGGGATTGCTGGATACCTCCCTCACAGACCCTGCAGAAATAGTGGAGTCCAAGTCGGCCCAAATACAGGAGATTTTATTCGCAAAGAACCCACTAAAGGCGTCACAACAGAGTATCTCTGGGAGCTGATTTGAGGCAGAAGGAGCAGAAATTATACTCCTCACCACCCGGGATAACTCTGCCATACGTGAACCCGCAGACGCAATGTGCGCCGACCAAAAACGCTTTTTTGCTGCGTGCACTTCCATTGCATAGGTCTTCAGATGGGTTCTATGCTGCATCCTGTCAGATTCGAGTCGAGTTCTCCTCCACTTGCGCTCAAGTCGCCTACCAAGCCGCTTCATCCCCCGCAACTCCTCTGTGTACCAGGAGGCCATCTTAGAAGCAGGCCTGGAGGGACGCTTAGGAGCAATAATATCTACTGCCCTGGTGAGTTCACTATTCCATGTTCCCACCAGGGCATTGACAGAATCACCGGCCGCACCAACATCAAAACCCTCCAAGCCCTTTTGGAAACCTGCTGGGTCCAGCAGCCTTTTTGGGTGGACCATCCTAATAGGTCCATCACCCCTGCAGGGGTGGATTGTGACCATGATACCAACCTTAAGCAGGTAGTGATCCGTCCATGACAATGGGGTAACCACCAGATTCCCCACCCACGGAACACCCCCCTGATCCGAACAGAAGACCAAATCCAGTGTGTGGCCGGCAACATGAGTTGGTTCAAAAATTAATTGGGATAGGCCCATAGTTGTCATGGGCACTATGAACTCCTGAGCCGCACCAGACAAGCCAGTCCCAAAGTGGATATTGAAGTTCCCCAGCACCAAGAGCCTGGGAGACTCCAACACCAACTCCGTGACCAGCTCCGTCAGCTCAGTTAGGGAGTCAGTTGGGCAGCAGGGTGAATGGTACACCAACAGAATCCCCAATCTATCCCTAGTTCCCAGCCTCAAAAATACACACTCAATATAGGTCAACTGTTTCACAGGGGCCCTGGTAAGGGAGATAGTATTTTTATGGACCACAGTCACTCCACCCCCACCCCCCGCCCACTTTATTGTAGGAAAAATAGAAGCATTAGAGAATTCCTGGGTGGGCAAGTCTTTTAAACCTCACCCTGGGAATGGTCCCCCTGCCATGTGTTCTCTTTGCAGCACATCAGGTTCTCAACAGGTTGCCCCGTTTATGGTGCCACCACAACTGCATGTGCAAAGTTTTTTGTTCACCAAAGAAAAATTGATGAACATACTTCATCGATTTTTCTTTGGTGAACAAAAAACTTTGTGCCCATCTTGCCCTTTTCTTCTGAGTGCCAGAGGGTCAAACAAGAGAGACAATGGGAAGCGGGCATCCCCCAGTGTGACTTCTCCTTTTGACAGGCTTAGAAACTTGGGATGGGGCAAGGTGGTGTCCCTTTTGCTGGGCAATGGCTTGAGTGGCAAGGAAATGGGGGGCGGGGCAAATGCTTGGAGAGGCGGAAATCAAGAAGTGCAGCAGCCATGGAGCAGGCACCTTCCTGGGTAGGTCTGGGCCGCATTCTCTATGATTTCAGTTCCAGAAACAGCATGAAGCCATGGTTATGGTGGCTTCTGCTTTCAGATGTAACACTGCCACCTTCAGACCTCAGGTTGGAGCAGTAAAACTCACTACAAAATGAATGTAGTGGCATGGGCGCATCAGAGAATGGTAGTTGTTTTCCTATGGAACGTTTGTTTGAACAACGCGGCTAAACTATCATACTATTAGTAGAGATCAAAGGCTTAGAACTGCATTTCCACTTCTAAATGGATCATGGCTGACCTTCTACTTCAGGAACATTTTTTATGGCCATTTTCAAAATTACCACTGCAGCTGGCAATGGTATATGAAACCTTTGATGTTTTACAATCGTATTATGTAAGTTTTTTGCAACTAGAATACTTTAATAAAACTCTCACTTTTTGTAAACCTCTTGGTCTGCTTTATAAGTAATCTATGACATTACTTGCTCTCAGCAATGGAAATAATGTATAGAGAAACATGGATAGGGATAGGGTACTTTTGGCCATTTATCTCATGAGGAGTTAGTCCTAAATCCCCCCAGAAGGAATTCATATTTATACTAAAAAGCATTTGCAACAAGGGTTGAGACTGTCATTTGCTATGTATTGGGCAAGTCCAGATATACTAATGATGTTACCAAAATTTGTATTCACCAGGTCAGAATATGAATTTCTCTAGCTCCTAATGCTCCACTATATTTACAAATCAAATGCTATTTGTTTGAGAAGTTCTTCTCTGACTTGAAAATAAAGATAATTTCTGGACATGCACAGATCAGCAACCCCATCCAGAACTGGTAAAATCTCCTCATCCCGATTGGCTTCCCCTGCTAACTGGGCAAAGAGGCACCTTTTACCGATTCTCTTTATTTAGCAGGGGGAGAGTAACTGGCCCTATCAACCCCCAGCACAGTACTTCCAGTGACTGTTGCTGGTGTGTGTCTTATGTTTCTTTTTAGAATGTGAGCCCTTTGGGGACAGGGAGCCGTCTTATTTGTTTGTTATTTCTCTTTGTAAACTGCCCTGAGCCATTTTTGGAAGGGCGGTATAGAAATAGAATTATTATTATTATTATTATTATTATTATTATTATTATTATTACTGACCAACAGTACCTCCGTCTTGTCCAGATTCAAGTTGTTTATTAGCCCACATCCAACTCATCACGGCCTCCAGACCCTGATTCAGCACATCCACCACCTCCCTAAGATCAGGTGACAAGGAGAGATAGAGCTGAGTGTCATCTGCATATTGCTGACAACTCAGTCCAAGTCCCCGGATGACCTCTCCCAGCGGTTTCATGTAGATGTTAAACAGCATGGGGGACAAGACCGAACCCTGCGGGACCCCATAGACCAGTGGCCACAGAGCCAAGCAGTAGTCCCCCAGCACCACCTTCTGGACCCTCCCTCCATGAAAGGACCAGAACCACTGCAATGCAGTACCTCCGACTCCCATACTCGAGAGTTGGCCCAGAAGGATACCATGGTTGATGGTATCGAACACCGCCGAGAGGTCCAGCAGAACCAACAAGGACACACACACCCTGTCTAGTTCCTGGCATAGGTCATCCACTAGAATGACCAAGGCGGTCTCAGTCCCATACCCGGGGTGGAAGCCAGATTGAAAAGGGTCCAGATAATCCGTATCATCCAAGACCCTCTGCAGCTGGGTCATCACCACATGCTCTATCACCTTGCCCCAAAACGGCAGGTTAGAGACCGGTCTATAGTTGTCCAGGTTGGAGGCATCAAGGGAGGACTTTTTAAATAACTGTCTTACCACCGCCTCCTTGAGGCACGGTAGCATCCTGCCCTCCCTTAATGAAGCATTAATAGTCACTTCCAACCAACCACCTGTACCCTCCCTGGCAGTTTTTTTATCCTATACCATAAAAGCCTTAAGCGTGCAGCCGTGCTGCCCGTGTCTTTTTGGGCCATTCTGGGCATGCGCAGAGCGCATGCCCAGATCGGCCCAAAAAGACACGGCCACCCAGACTCCGGCGGCCATGTTGGAGCCCGAGAAGCGGTGGCCTAGGAGAAGCGGCCGCCGCCAACGGGAGCAGAATGCTGGCGAGGTGGCGGCAGAGCCGCGGCCTCAGACAGAAGTGATGGTGGCTGCGGCGGGGCGACTGGCCCTGATGGCGGCCACTGCCGCCATGGTGACAATGAGTGCGGGTGAGGCAGCGGCGGCCGTGGTGGGCCGACTGGCCCCGATGGCGGTGGCCGCCGCCGCGGAAGTAGGGGCGAGGCGACGGCGCTCTGGCCCCATCAGGCCCCTTTTCTCTGCACTGCGGAGGGCAGGGGTAAGTGCATGGGCCGATTTGGCCCTTAAACATGGGGGGGGCGGTTTGGATGAAAAAGCAGCTGGGAGGGCGCGTGGCCGGTCGGCGGCGGCGGCCGCGGGGGGAAATACATGGGCTAGCGCCCGTTATTATAACGGGCTTCAAATTACTAGTTAGCCATAAAGGGCAAGGGTGAAGAGCAGATGATGCTGCCCTCACACTGCCCAGGATCTTGTCCACATCCTCAGGCCGCACCAACTGAAAAGAATCCAACACAACGAGACCAGATGGTACCAGAGGCACATCTGCCAGAACTGCCAAAACTCTGGAGTCCAAATCAGCACGGATGCGAGCAACTTTATTTGCAAAGTGACAAGCGAATTGTTCACAGCGGGCTGTAGGTGATTCCTTCCCCATTGTCTGGGGGGATGAGTGCAGCAATGTCTTTGCGACATGAAACAGCTCCTGTTTCGACACCTCTAAGAGCTGTAACATGGCAGATTCATGGCAGACATACGTGTACTTAAACTCAGAGGAATATTCTGGGGATCCTATGGAATAAATTACATCTACCCTTATTCGACCATATCAACCTATATAAATAATATTGCCAGCTACCTGTGTACAGAAGAAAACATGATGCCAAGATCATATATCAGTTTAGACTCTTGGCACTTATATTTTCAACATGTCATTGTGGTAGCCTTAAATTTCCCCTATTGGTAATTAATGTCCTATAGGCATCTGTTTCCCTGGGAAGGGGGGGAAAAACACATAAACCATGAAAAGATTAAATCTAATTATCATTATTTCCATTTCTGGGGCATGGCCTTTTCATAAATAATTATGTCTCCATGTAAAACTGGCAGGCTTTAAACTCTCACCATATCATTCATAATAATGAGTAAGATAATAAGCCACAAGCCAAACTTTCTCATGCTCATTAGTTACAGAAGGCTAATTAGGACTTTAACCAGAAATGCCACTAAGCATCATGCTCACAAAGGTAATTACAGAACTGAAGTCATTAAGACAGCAAGACACCCATTGGCCTATCGAAAAAGCTCCAAAACTAGCAAAAGATGACAAATGCACTTTTCACAAAGCCACCTTTGCTTTTTAACAAATTTGAACATGACAACACTTGACAGTGAATCACTTATGCTAATATTACTTGAAAATATAGAGCACTGTCCTCCTTCATGTGGGCACAGCACTGAGGGACAGCAGTAGGATCTCCAAAGCTCTGTCTTGCCACTCTCCCTTTGATTTCTGTGTACATTAGAACTCTGAATGTTCCTTGAATGATTGGATGATTAAACAGGGTTTTGCAGTGTGTGGGGAAGGGCAATTCCAATTATCATCCCTCACATGCAAATAAAGGACCTGGGGAGAATGCATCAGCACATCCTTTGATGATGGATCAAAGGGCATGAGGGCACATTCTTGGTGCAGCCTGACATGATCACATGTGTTCATGTGGCTGACCCCCTGTCAGATAAAAGCTGCAAAAGCAGCATATCAATTGTATAGTATAGGTGAATTGAAGCATATCAATTGTATGGATGAATTTACTTTATACACACTAGGCCTGTGCACAAACATGAAAGTTGGGATCAGGTCAAACCCGATCCAGTCCAAACCCTGCAAATATCAGTTCAGGGTCTTCTGAGCTCTTCAGGGTAAGGATTGGGTATGGGGTTGAACAAGTCTTTTTAAAAGTTTTAAAAGTAACCGCAGGTACTTGCTGAACCCAGAAGAAAAGTGCAGGGGAAGTGATGTAACATCACAGAATCTAAGGAGAAGTTACCTCACACCAGAGAATCACAGGAGAAACCCAAAAATTGGCTGCTTGCATTTGTAAGTTAAATGTGGACTAAAAAACTTACTATTATTTATTTATTTATTTAGTACATTTCTATACCACCCATCTTGTGTTTTTGAAAAACCAGAGAGAGAGAGAGAGAGAGAGAGAGAGAGAGAGAGAGAGAGATGCACAGGTAGCTAGGCAGGCAGGCAGAACAAGGGCAGAATATGGTTTTCCCCCAAATGCAATTGCTAAAAAAAGGAAAGAAAAAAAGACCAGAATCTCACCCCCATTTGGAGCTTCAGAAAGCTCCGAATGTTTCCAAAGTGGGTCAGAGAAGTCTGAGCCAAACTGGGATGTGCAAGTTCAGCTTCAGACTTTTTCCGAACCCCTCCAATTTGGGTAAAATTTGTACACTGCCTAGAGATTTACATATCAGGTGGTATAAAATATGATAAATAAATAAATTAAAATAAATATAATTGGACCATGGCCAATTTTACTAAGCCAGTTTTGCACATCTGTAATAGACACATACACAAAAGTGTATACTGTATGTGTGTGTGGGATCTACTTTTTCTGATTCTGATTTTATGCTGCCAAAATTTTATGCTATATCTGTAGAGGATAAGCAACAACAAAAACAATAACGAGGGTATATTTTGCCAATAGACAATGGTACTTAAGAACCACATAGAAGAATGAAGAAGGGAATGGCCCTGCCTTATAGGCTGGAAATCCAATCTCCAATTTTAACTGAAGATGGTTAATAAAAGCAAACCATAAATGCTTAAAGGATTGCTTTTAAAAACAAATCTGCTGGGGAAACAGCTTAGAGTACCAAGGTACATAGAATTTACATGGACTTTGCAGTAGGGTTGTGCATTTCTTTTCTGTTTTGTTTTTGGCCCGAATCCAAAACATCCCAATTTTGTGCTTTGTTTGAAATCAGCCAATTCGAATCACCCCAATTTTGTTCTTTGTTTGAAATTGCAAAATGGCCCCAGGGCAAAACTAGTGGGTGGGGGTGGTAGAGCCCAATGGGTGGAAACTACCACCCAAATTTCAGAGGAATTGGGCAAAGGGCTGATTTTTGGTGAATTTTTGGATTTTAAGATTTTTCCCATAGGGAATAATGGTGTATTTTTTGACATTTCTGCAACAAATTGGAGCCTGTGGCACCACACAACCTATGCAAGCAATCTGGTTTGAATAAAAATGATGATGATTCCAGAAGTCACAGTATGATCCAATCTTCATTGCAAAGAAGAGAGAGAGAGAGAGAGGGAGAGGGAGAGAGAGAGAAAGAGAGAGAGAGAGAACCAGGATGCCCATCCATGAGGTCCCCAAAATACAGCACAACATCAACCATCCAAGGCATTTGAATTGCATAATATATATACATTGTAACTGGGAAACAGATACAAGGGAACAGATATTTATTTATTTATTTATTCATTCATTCATTCATTTGATTTTTATACCGCCCTTCCGAAATGGCTCACGGCAGTTTACAATGAAAAACAGAAACCATTAAAACCAATAACAATTAAAACAGAGATATAAATATTAACACCAATTAAAAAACATCTTAAAAAACAATAAAACGATCAAACAATTAAAACCCTGAAAACCAGGTTAGCATTAAAACAATTAAAACTAATGAAAAACCCTGAAAGGCCAGGCCAAACAGATGGGTTTTTAGGGCTCTCTTGAAGGTCAGTAAAGAATTAAGATTACGAATTTCTGCTGGGAGTGCATTCCACAGCCCAGGAGCAGCCACAGAGAAGGCCTGCCTCTGAGTCACCACCAAACAAACCAGTGGTAACTGGAGATGGACCTCCTCAGATGACCTTAATGTGCGGTGGTACGTAAGGGAACAGAGGCACAAGCAGATACAAACAACATAACTCGTTCTCAGAATAGATACAATTAAGATACAATAGTGACTAGGGAACATCATATAACAGGCTGCTGAGCAGAGAATATCAGTTATGGGGCAGAGGGCAGGCTTCTGTTTTTTTCAAAGTGCCCCCCCCCCGCAAACTTTGGAATGGAGAAAAAGACAGAATTGTTTTTGTTTTAAATTGTTTTTTAAAAAAACCCACAAGGCTTCACTACCCTTAAACACCTACTAGTATGGGGATCCTTTCCACACAGAACCTCTGTTTAAACTTCTTCTGAAACTAAAGAAATCACACAACTTTTTAAATTCACTTGCAACTCTAAACCTCCCTTCAATCAGGAAAAAACCCCCAAGAACAGGGGCATAACTGATGTGAATGTTAAGAGCTACCAGAACAGCATATGATGATGTGAATATTCACATCATCATATGCTGTTCTGGTAGCTCTTAACATTCACATCAGTTATGCCCCTGTTCTTGGGGTTTTTTTCCTGATTGAAGGGAGGTTTAGAGTTGCAAGTGAATTTAAAAAGTTGTGTGATTTCTTTAGTTTCAGAAGAAGTTTAAACAGAGGTTCTGTGTGGAAAGGATCCCCCATACACACACACACACACACACACACACACACACATATATGCTTTTCTTCATGATCTGAGCTTCAGTGAGGGCGGACATTTTAAAATCTTGTCTTTGGGCCCACTACAGCCTTGCTACGCCCCTGCCCAAGAATATAGAATTCCAGAGGGAGAGGGGTGAAAGTAGGAGTACACACTTAGCTGAGGTGTGTCCAGTTGTCTGTGGTCTGGTCTCTGAGTCTACTCTTCTTCAATCTTCTTCTCGGTCTTCAGGTTGGTGGGGGCTGGGCCAAAAGCCTTGAAAATCTGGGGGAAAAGGGGGTGGCTGACCAGGTGGCCAGTGGCCACAGGGGCTGCGGCTGGTGGCACTGGTGGCTGGCACAGACACAGCAGGCTCAGGCAAGCAGTGATTCTCTCAAGAATTAATTCAATGTTGCTAAATTTTGTTGCTAAATTTTGTATTATTCGGAATGAAGTTGTTAATTCTAAATTATCTTATTCTTGTAATTCTGGCCATTGGCTGTACTAATAAAGACTGATTCTTTCAAGGGGGTGGAAAAAAAGTCTTATGGAGCAAAAAGCAATGCAGCAGATAAATCCATTCCAAGGCTGACATGCAGTAGCCATAGCAGGCTGGGCTGAGGCTGGCAATAAGGCAGGCATGTGCAATGGCATGGCATCATCATGGCAACTTGAGTCATGCCATGCAATGCAAATTAGTTCTCTCTCTCTCTCTCTCTCTCTCTCTCATGAGGCAGAATGGCGAATGAGTTGTTGAACTTGTTGAATGAACTGAAAACCCCTCCTTGAACTCCCTCCCCACCCTTGCCCCTTCTTCAACCCTTCCCCCTGGCCAATGTGGGGTCAGTAAAGAGTGGCAAGAGGCAAAAGAGCCAATGGGGAACAAGGAGGGAATCGTCAGCAGGTCAGCCCATGCTTTAAGTCACCGATCGGAAGGCTGGAAGGGCATGATATTCAAAGAGATGTCAAACAAAATGGAGACTGACTCAGAGATTGCCACAAAATGGAGGTCTTTGCTTTGTTTTGTCTACAAAACACCCAAAATGGCCCATTTCAAGTACAAAACATTTTGTACCCAAAACGTTTTGCACATCCCTACTTTGCAGTATCTCCTATTAATGACAACCTACATCTAATTCTGGTTTTTATGGTGACCCTCAATGTTTTTCTTGGTCATTACTGTATCTATGTCAAGCAAAAAAACATTCATTAAAAAGGGACTAGACAATTGAAAATTTGGATTACTTGATTCTTTGCAAAGAAAGGAGGTGGGGAGAGAGAAAATGGAACATATTTTGCTTTATCTCCAGTCAGCACTTGTAAGCAGCTGCTTTATGTGCTGTTAAACAGAGTTACAAACTTTGACAATAAATTAGGTTAGTTTCCCCCCTGAGGTTTCATAAGCATTTATTTTCATTTTGTATTGCAGCTTGTGGAGCTGACTTCCGCTCACCTGCACTGCTGCCATTTTAAACTTTTTAAAATAAGTAGTTTTATGTAAAACTAGTGAGCCATCTTTTTACTTCTTTAAACACTGAAGTCACATTAAAGGTTTAGAATGAATCTACTGGATAGCATCTGATTACTCTTGGAAAGCTTCTTTGTCCACTATTATTAGCTACTTTCTGAATGGAAGATGGCTTATGAGATCACCATGTCCACTTATGTATCCCTTCTAATAACTTTTACATTTACAGTCTGATACAACCCAAATCCACAGCAGATGGGAGAGGGTCCTAGAGGCCTTTGACAAAGTTTTGTTTTTGCCAATGCCTCCCCCCCCCCAAGATGGCAGCCACTCAAAGTATAGACAATAATCCTTTGTAACCCATGGGCTGACGGTTGGATACAAACCATACATAGCACATGTGAGGGGGTCCTAGGTAAGAGTCACCATGTTAAAAGAAACAGAAAGTAGAGTCAGTTAGGACTAACTGGTTTAAATATAATTTTAAAGGAGAGACACTTATAACATTCTTGACCACCATCTGATTTCTAGCAACAATCCCCATCAGGATAGCTTAGGCCTCATCCTATGTGCTGTGAATGTGTTTACACATTCACTGTCAGCACATTAGTTCTAAATCAATGGTGTTAATTAGTTCTAAATCACTTGCATATACTTTGAACCAGGATGATGTATGGGGGAAAATACCCCCTGTCAAATTCATCTAGGACTCTGTCCCATGTGCTGTGAATTTGCTTTATATTGAACCATAAACACACAATTTATTAGCGGAGTGGGTACAGAAACATAGCAATCTTATAAGTCTTCATGCCCTAGAAAGTAGGCTAAAACCATTTTTTAAAGAAGACAGAGGGAAATATGTGGGGTGCGGGGAGTGGGAGGAGAGCTAATGGCTTAGATCCAAAGAACAGCGAGCAGAAGGAAATATGATTTAGTGCTGTTCCATGAACTCTTCTGCAAATGTTACTGCAATAGTTCAGGGGTTGAATTACTGTATGAGAAACATGATTAGTAAGGAAGAGATAGGCTGTAGCACAGAAACTCTAGTGAGACAATAAGACATCTGACAAAGAGCTTTTGTTTACAGAAATTGTGGCCACCCTGACAACCACATTAGACCCACAGTTACCAATCCAAAATTATGTGAAATCTAGGCCTGGGTCTGATTCCACTTTATTAAGAAATCAATTAATGCCTGAACTCAGATGAACTGACCAGTGCATGATACCCAGGTCTCATGACTTGCCTTTGGGACAGATGGTAATTACTTTGTGAAGGTAGGGGCAATCCAGCATTGTTTCTCAATGTTTGTGAAACGTTTAATCAAGAGACACAATGGCCAGGCTTGTTTTCCTGTCTCACACATATCCAAATGCTATCACTGCGGAATGCCTTTACAGATGCATGTTAGGAAGAGTTACACACACTAGCAATTTGGATATGTTGTTGTCCAGATCATTCATGTTGGACCAGAACTCATAGTCCAGCAGGCCAGGCAACAGTTGTATCTTTCCTTGCAACAGGAGTTCAATGGAGTGAAATGGTTAAACTCCTAAAACTGTCTGGAACTTGCTCTCAGGTAATGTTTTTGGGGAAGCGAGAAGCTGAGCTCGCATTTCCTCTTACAGAAAGTTTTCATTAGTCATTGGTCATTGCTTTGCTATCTGGTGTGAATTGCCTTGAAAAGACAAGGAATAATCCTGCCTTTCTCTGAGGAGATATTTGCAATGCAGAATTAGAAGCATTGTTTATATCCTCTTGCTGTTTTTAGAACTACACTCTAGGTAGATGTACACAAAAGAAAATGATTTAATTGCTGTCTCACACATATATTGATTCTTCTTTCCTAACACCTTTAACATTCTTGAAGACTAGGCACCAGGAAGTCTGGGGACAAGAGAAGATGCCCATTTGCAAGTTCAGAGGTGCAGATTTGCTTTGGGAATGCCAATAGAACAATATTCTTCCCAACAACAGTTAATAGGAGATGGAACCCAGATCCTGTTTACCCTGGACTGACCTAATATCCTGAACTGATCAATAATTAGAAGACAGGATCTAGAGGGTAACAGCAATTGACACCTTTTGTGATCCAGAAAGGATGATGATATTTTGAATAGACTCTATGGAGATCAAACGATGGAACAACTATAAGAAGGGAGCCCGCAAGACAGAGAGTAGGAAGCTTTGCCTAACCAGCAGATCTTTGTTCATGTGCTCATCCCAAGTGCCTGCTGTCTAGCTGCGGAGCTAACAGGGGCCTGGAACCTGCAGACAAGAGAATGTTCAGTGATTCTTGCCACGGGGTGAAGAATCAAGGCCTAACTCTGTCTGTGAAATCCAGCACCAGCCTTTTCCATCTGAAGCCTCATCATTCCCAAGCCTCAGATCCAAGCTGTGTACACTGGCTGCCCCACATCTGACCCTGGTAAATATGCTGCTTCTACAGTCTTGGATCCCACTTCCCTCCCTGCTTTTTCCACTTCCTCTTCCCTCTACTAACTCCTAATTCCAAACCATCCCACTCAAGTGCCTTCCTAACCCCCACCCCACTTTCCCCATCTATATCTGAATTGTGTTAGGAAGATTTAATACTGACCTTACATGCAGCCACACACATATGATAGTTAGGAACACTGGGTTGATATTATTAAAGATTATTAGTAGTTCTGATTGATTGTTCTGTTTCCTGCTCATTTAGGTTGATGCTGGTGCTCTTTTATACTCAATAAAGCCCACTGAATTATTGGAGAGAGTTTTGGTTTTCTTCCTGGTTTCGTGCCCAGAATGTGCCTGGTCACCGTATAAAGAATTCCTCTAAGTCTGGGATCAGACTGAGAGGAACTCCCTTTTCTCACACAATGCTCTTGTCCATTGTTAGAAACAGCACTTCTGTGAGAGGAAGTGGCTTTGTGTTACGAGAAAGGCACCTCCAGATCCAAGCTAGATGGAAATAAAAGGCAGAAAGAAGAGAAAGATTGAGATATATTTGATATAAATTTAAAGAGGGTTCTGTATCACAGGTTAGCCTTTAGTTGGTGAGTTCTATATTATAGGCAGAGGCGTATCTAGGGAAAATAGTGCCTAGGGCAAGCACTGAAATAGCGCCCCTATCCAGACAGGAATAATGGGACTTGTAGTCAACAATAACTGGAAATCCCTGTTAAAAGGAACACTGTACCATCTAGACATGGTTGTTAATCAAAACCTGAAAACATGAGCCATCTCTGTTAAAGACTTAGAACAACAGTCAGGAGTTATGTGAGGATTCCAAGTGTCATTTTCTCTGTCTCATATCATGCTTTTTAAAAAAACATAACTTTGTCCTAGAGCATCACCTGCCCAAATAGCCACTAGCAAAATAGGGGAAGAAGAAGGTTGCGGGGCGGAGGGAGTCTATAAACCAGTGAATGATTCCTTCCAGCCTATCTTGTAATGACTGTTGGCTCATGATGGGGTATATGTGCATTCACCATTCTAGTGCTTACTTTGACACCAGGAGGAAGGAGGATATATTAGTTTGTCACACTAGACAGAGGAATTTGCAACAGGAGCAGACAGCCAAGTTCTGCCAGGGCCAAAACCAACCCCTGCCAGACTAAGAAATCATTGTAATTTGCCCCTTCCTGTCACAAGCAGTGTTCTGTTCTTTTATTATTGACTCTCAGATATCCCAGTCATGGATGAAAAATTCAGGGTCAGTTTACAAGTGACACATTTTCTACATGGAAGTTTCTTCTGTGCAGGTATTGTGCAGAAACCCATGTGTAGTGATCAATACATATGTATTTATTCCGCCAGGGGCATAGCAAGGTTGGAATGGGCCCAGAGATGAGATTTTAAAATGGGCCCCCAGCCCCTCAAAGTCCAGGGCCTCCACACACCCCAGGCCCCCAAGGATTTAAGTCTGATATTTCAAAACAAGTATGCTGCCTGGAAATATATTTCACTGAATACACATATGCACACTTCACAATATATAGTGATATACATTGAGTACTATATATTTGTGCCACTTTTAATGCCTAGAACACACTAGAAACACTAATTATTAAAACGGCCCCCTCACTGCAGATTAGCAAAGGAGACTGTCAACCATGGATTGTGAGCCTATGTATATTTTCTCAGAATTCTGAACAAATTCAGTAAAGTTTGATTCCAGGAGGTTTTTCACACAAGGCTTTTAAAGCCCTTTAACACATATCTCCTCTGGAATGGAGCAGCTGCATTCACATGTTGGCCAGATTTACCCTGAAGTACCTGTGAGTTATTGGGGAGCAGTTCACACACAAGAAAAATAAAATAAAATAAAATAAAATAAAAGCACAACACATTCTTCATAGTTCTCACTCAGATCTTCTGGGTTGCAAAACAACTTGAACATACGTGCATTTATAAATGAATGAATAAATCAATATAATATTGTTCCAGAAGTTTTTGTAATTTTCTGCCATGAAACAAGCCACTTATAGGCCTTTTAAGACAGTTTTTGTTTTTAAAGCCAGCAAATTTTCCAATCTGTTTTAAATTAAATTTTCAGAGGCTTCTCAGTCTCCCCCACACACCCCATATCAAAGCCCTATCACAAGCAGATCCCTATATATGGCGGGGGGGATAACCACAAAAAGAAATTCCCATTCTGCCTGACAAAAGCTGTGCTGGATGATCTGGGCAGAGGGTCTTCTGTTGCAGAGAACTCTGTCTGTCTGTCTGCCTGCCTGCCTCCTGGATGGCTTGGGTCCTGCCAACTTCATGCTTCAGGGAGGCCTGCACAGAGGCCTCTCTGTAAGCCCCGCCCAGCCACGGATCAGCTGAGAGGCGGGGAAAGAAGAGCTCTGCAGTTTGCAGGCCGCTCCTAGGCCAGAGGGCAAGGCAAGCAGGATGGCAAGTGGCTGAGGGACCCTGGGGCTGGGCAGGGGGACAACGGGGTAGGGGGGCAGGCACTGGCATGGCACCCCCCCTCAGTGGCACCTAGGGCATGTGCCTTGGCTGCCCTCCCCAATTATGCCCATGATTATAGGTCCGTCTTTAGGTGGTTCCCAGGTCTGTAAAAGCTTGAGGCGTTGCTGCAGTATACCATAACACAGCAAATGCAAATTTTACTGCTAAACTGGAAGCCTTAAATTAGAGGAAGGTATATAATCCATACAATATTGTCTATTAATCTTACTCTGCTCATTTTGCTGCGCTTTATAATTTACTAAATTAGCAATGATCTGATCCTGAGTATTACACATTCAGTTACTTATAATAGTACCGCAAGTTATGCTTCATTTAAACAATCAGCTATACTTATTACTAGTCATTTATTTTACCTTTCATTATTGATTGCATTATACTCCATTTGGTGACTGAAATTACACTGCCAATCTTGCAAGACATTTTGACAAAGCTCCCACCAAAAACTCTTGAGTAAACTTAGCAGTCATGGGATAAGGGGACAGGTTCATGTATGGATTGGTAACTGGTTGAAGGACAGGAAACAGAAGGTAGGACGGCTCTCTAAATGGAGGGAGGTAAGAAGTGGGGTTCCCCAGGGATCTGTACTGGGACCAGTGCTCTTTAATTTGTTCATAAATGACTTAGAAGTTTGGGTAACAAGCAAAGTAGTCAGATTTGTAGATTATACTAAACTGTTGAGGGTACTGAAATCCAAAACAAATCATAAGGAGCTCCAAAAGGATCTCTTCAAAATGGGTGAGTGGGCAACAATGTGGCAAATGCAATTCAATGTAAGCCAATGTAAAGTTGGGCAAAAACACTGGGCAAAAAACGTTGGGCAAAACAGCCTAACTTCACATATATGCTGATTGGGTCTGAGCTGTCAGTGACTGACCAGGAGAGATATCTTGGGGTTGTAGTGGACAACTGTTTGAAAGTGTTGATTCAGTGTGTGGCAGCTGTGAAAAAGGCAAATTCCATGCTAGGGGTCATTAGGAAGTTGACTGAAAATAAAAATGCTAATGTTATAAAGCCTTTATACAAATCTATGGTGTGGCCACATTTGGAGTCCTAAGAAGGACATCATATCCTAAGAAGGACATTGCAGAACTGGAAAAGGTGCAGAAGAGTGCAACCAAGATGATCAGGGACTTGGATCACCTTCTTTATGAGGCAAGGCTAAAGTGTCTGGGGCTTTTTAATTTGGAAAAGAGGATGCTACAGGGAGACATAATAGAAGTGTCTAAAATTATGCATGGAGTAGAGAGAGTGGACAGAGAGAAATTTTTCTCCCTTTCTCATAACTCTAGAACAAGGGATCATCCCATGAAATTGAAGGCCCGGAAAATTAGGACCAACAAAATGAAGTACTTTTTCATATCACACATAATTAATCTATGGAATTCTCTGCCGTGGGATGTAGTGATGGCCACTAGCTTGGATGGCTTTAGACAAATTCATGGAGGACAGGTCTATCAATGGCTACTAATCTGG
Source organism: Hemicordylus capensis (assembly GCF_027244095.1). Lineage (NCBI taxonomy): Eukaryota > Metazoa > Chordata > Lepidosauria > Squamata > Cordylidae > Hemicordylus > Hemicordylus capensis. The sequence continues at coordinate 374,580,388 of NC_069658.1, read as the reverse complement.
TGATTAGAGGCCACCTCCAGTCTCTAAATACCAAGATGCCTCTAAATACCATTTGTAGGGAAGCAACAGTGAGGGGATGCCTTCACCTTTTGCCTGTGGGCTTATCAGAGGCATCTTGGTTGGCCACTGTGTGAAACTGGATGATGAACTAGATAGGCCCTGGGCCTGATCCAACAGGGCTGTTCATATGGTATGTTCTCATGTTAAGAGATAATCAGTTAGGCACTATTAGAAAAATAGAGTGTTCCAAATCCTGGACAGGAGGAAAATAGGCTTCTCAATTGATTGTAAATATAGTTACTCTGCTTTCTTAAATATTTATCCCTCTGTCTTCTGCTCTGGATGCCTTGATGCACAATCTACTTCTAGATATATTTAGAAGTGAAATGAAATGAAAAATGAAATGAAAAATCATTTCCAGAACTAGAGTCTGCCACAACTTTCTATTCCTTCCAGTGATTTGCAATGTTTCTTCCCCTCTGTGTTACTGATGAGCACATGTATATTGATAAAATGCAGCAAAGATACCTTTATGCACTGGTTTGCAAGATTACATGGCGATTCTTTTCATGTGGTGTTTTACTGATGTGTGTGTGTGCATGTAACCTTGATCAAACACTGCACACAAAAAATCCTGATATAGCTATAAATACAACCACATCAAGATTGTTTTTGTGTGGTGCAAATGCAGAAGTATATTGTCAAAATAAAATTGTGCTAAAATAATCTTGATGTCATCATTCATACAATCAAATATAGGGCATGAGGCTGCCCAACTGGGAATCGGGAGATTTGCAAGCCATGTGTGCTCTCAATTTCCAGTCTTAAGAACGCAGAAACTTTCAGCAATGTTTCATTGGCACTGCATGAACCCAACATTTAACCAGGATCAGCAAACTTAGATCAAACCCCAGATTACTGATCCTAGTTAAATGTTACATTGGTGTAGTGACAACCCGACATCACCAAAAATTTCCAGTTTCTTATGACTGGAAATTGGGAGTGCACACATCTTATGAATCTCCCAGGTATCCTCACATGGGTCATGAGAACCCACCTGCAGGTTTTATCAATGTGCATTTGCATATCAGTCATGGGGTGGGGAGACACAAATGAACTGAAGGTAATGAAAGATGTAGCAAACTGTTCTTGCACAGCACTCTGTACAACATTTTGAAATAATAACCTGAACAAGAAGGGCACCTTATGCTTTGGTTCCACTTTGGAAACAAGACTGAGAAATTTAGAATTCCAAAATCCAGGGATAACTTTTAATGATAATGCTGGAAGCAACAATTTTAAAAACCGCTGCCTGACATAAATGCCTACTATATTCCTCCACTAGGAAAGGAGGAGGTAGGATTAGCTGAGGAATTCACAATTTGTGATTGCACTCTCCCCCCCCCCCCCCCGCTGCCACACAATTCCTGTTTACAGTGCAGTCTGCTGTAGAATGCAGAGTGTCTCCAGGGCTCTGGGCTGGCTGGCTGGCTGGCTGGCTAGCTAGCTGGCTTATTTTTTTTTGCATCTCAAGATAAAGTCAAAATGTCACAGAGGAAGCCAGAACAAAGAGCACAAACGTACCAGAGAGAAAGAGATGAAAGTATCTGCTAGGCTGGCTTTGAAAATGCTTTAGAAGATGAACAAAGCTTTTCCTTCTTTATCATTTAATCACACTATATATGGATACAAAAATTGTGCATTCATTTAGTGCTGTGATGTGACATAGAGACAAGCTATACAATATCCAGTACGAATGCATGTTCTACTCAGATCCCAAGACTCTAAACAATTACTGCTTCTCATGCATTTGAATCAGCTAATATTGTGAGTCAGCTAATGTGGTGGAATGACCAGTGTGGATAGTGGTTGGAACATTGGATGTGGAACAGGAAGACCAAAGTTCAAATCCCAGTCAGATCCTGATGAAGCCCATGGGTCAACATTGGACCAGTCCCTAACTCCCTATCTAACCACATCACATGATTATTGTAAGAATTTAAAATGGGAAGGAAATGTGAAAATGGAAAAGATCTGTGAAGAAGAAAAGGAGACAATGTAATAAATACATAGTAATAGAATAATATTGTCCTAGCTAAAAATAGTTATATACTAAAATCAAGATGTAGTCTATGCCTTAGCAAAAAGAGCAAAGAGAAATTCAAGTAGTATGATACATTGGCAAGATGAGAGACTTTAATTTGTTCAAAGGTTCCTGCTTGGGTGAACCATCTGTTTGAGAAAAACAAAGAGATTTGATAAAACTAGTGACATTTCTTGGGTGTGTGTGTCTACAAATCCCTAATTACATTGTGATGGATTGGGTCTAGAGTCACCATAGCAGAAAAGGGAGTATACTGTAATTCACAGATTGTTATTACATCTCCTCATAGCCTGAACTAGCTTTTAACTGCTTCAGTTTCATATTACGCATCTTTCTCTTCATGTGGGAGAATGCTTTTCTCCACTTGCCTGATTGTCTTTGAAACTAGTCCAGGGACACTTTGGGGCCAGTCCTACAATCGTCACCAGTATCTGTGCATTGCAAAGTTATGGGGTAGTGTAAGCAGCATACACTGAGTGGGATGTGACACAGGGACAAAGTAGATATAGCCCTGCTTCCCCCAACCCCATACTTTTCCCCTTTTTAGGAGTGAGGTTGGGGTCACTGCTGTACTAGAAGATACAGAAGATAAGATAAGGGGCATAGCATTCATTGTACAAACAGGTTCAAATAACCCAAGCTGCCATGCCCCAGGGGCTGTACCTGGTGCCCCAGCCACACCCCTGCATCTGATGTCAGACGTGGGGTGCATGGCAATGATAGTAAATGGGGCCATGCACACAATTTTGAAGTAAAATTTGCTATGTGCTAGGCTCCCACCATGGCTGGGATGGCTTCTCCCTGCTTTCAAAGGCAGAGAGAGGCATTCCCAGGCAAGTGGGGAGCTCATCGCTGGATGAAACCTCTTAAATGCAAGCTGCACAGCTCTGGTTTTGAGAGGTTCCAGCTCCCAGCCTGGTCAGGTATGCCTCTCCCGGCCTTTGAAAGCAGGGAGAAGCTATCCCAGCCACTCTGGGAACCCAGTGCTCAGCAAATTATACTTCAAAATGCAGCACACAGCCCCATTTACTAGCATTGCCATGCCCCCTGCATCTGACGTCAGACGCAGGAATGTCTGATGTCAGACGTGGGGTCGTGGCAGGGGTGGTGGGGACCACCAGTGGCAGTCTCAGAGTTACACTTAGGTAATTTTGGAGCCTGGACCTAAAGGCCTTTGGAGGCCCCACTCCCCTATAAATTAAGCATCATCATGCTCGGCTGGGCAAACACACCAACCGGGACAAACTAAAGAGGATTTGGAAGGCCTCAGGGGCTGTGGATGCCCTGGATTTCAGTCCTGAAGTCCAGGGGTAAGTGCATCTCTGGGCAGCCTGAACAAGAGCTGCCAGCAACCTCACTATGCCACTGGATAAAATGTTCCTCTATCTTCTGTCCTCTCCTTGACCACCTGTTGCTGAACATAAGGCTGCACCGTGTTGGTAGAATCCAGAGGAAAGAGTTGTGGTATGCAAGAACGAGACAGTGGAGTTGAATCAGGAATATTAATGGTTTAATAATGCAGATATTGGGCTTCTTCTCACATGCAGTGAGAAGGGCTAGAGGGCAGGCTATGGGGAAGGCTGGTTGAATGTATCTTCCCCACAGATGAGCTGTTCTTCCTCCTTAGGTGGGTGGATTGCCTGCCCAGATGAGCACCAGCTCCTGCTGGTGTAGGGGTACTGTGTTGCGTTATCTCATGTTGCCCCTGCCACCAGAGCTCCAATAATGCACCACCTGAGTGTGTGGTGCATTACGGGAATCCCCCCTCCCCTCCCCGAGTCTGTCAGTCACAGCTGCAAGCAGCTGAGGCTAACACAAAATCAGATAAATAGGGTTAGGAGAGTGCTTGCTCTCCTAACCCCATTTAGAAGGATGGCTCCACAAGTGGATTTGCCACCGTGGTGCTGCCAGGATTGGGTGCAATCCCAGCAGTTCACACGTGCATGCAGGACCAGGCTGGACTCCCTTAGCCCAGTTTTGCACGAGCATGTGACTAGCCTCATAATTTACAGAGAGGCAAGTGTAGTCTTCCTTCAGTGCTCTTGCTGCTGGCTGTTTGTTAGCCCCACCTCTAAACCAGGACTGGAATAAAAGTAACTAAAGCACCATTCAAAAGCTGGCCTGGATCAAGGAATGGATTATCCAAAAACACCACAGTGAGGCATTTCCCACAACCAGTGGGAGCTGCTTGGGGAGGGTTAGTGGGCAGAGCGGGGTAGGTAGTCTGCTCTGGGCAGCCAAAGGGGCCACCCACATGACTGCTGGCTCTGTTACGGAGTTGACAGGGGCTGGGAGGATGAGGGGCCGTGCGGCCCCCGGAAGCTCCAGCATACCCTGCACGAGTGCGCAGGGCATTCTGGAGAGACCCCTGAGCTGGGAGGCTGCCTTTAAGCCTCCAGGTCGGGGGTCTACTCGTGAGTTGCCATGGTGCAGAGCGCGCCACTGCAACACATGATTTAAAAAACCGGGCTTGCGGAGCGCTCGCTCCACAACCTGGTTCTAGGGCAGAGGTAGCTTAGTGGGTTAACTGCTTGGAGGCCACCAGGCTCTCCTGCGAGCCCGGTGGTTCTCACCGTCAGGCGAAATCACGTTAGGCTCCCCTAGGCCGTTTTCGCCTGATCATGGGAATAGCCTCAGTGTCTTCTTGGCCACAGTGCATATCCATGTAAGCTGCTCGCCTGTCAGTGGCTCTGTGTACATGTGTTTGGTTAAGATGCTTTCTCTGTTACAAGAAGTACATTGAACTACATGTGAATCTTTTCTTAAGGTAAAGGTAAAGTGTGCCGTCACGTCAGTTTCGACTCCTGGTGCTCACAGAGCCCTATGGTTTTCTTTGATAGAATACAGGAGGGGTTTACCATTGCCTCCTCTCGTGCAGTATGAGATGATGCCTTTCAGCATCTTCCTATATTGCTGTTCCCTATATAGTACCAGCGGGGATTCAAACCAGCAACCTTCTGCTTGTTAGTCAGGCATTTCCCCACTGCGCCACTATTAAGGAGTTAAAACAAAAATAGGTAGGGGTGGCTAGCCAATCCCTGTTCCTTTTACTTAAAGTTACGTTTGAATTTATACAGAGCCCCTGGTGGCACAGTGGTAAAACTGCCGCCCTGTAACCAGAAGGTTACAAGTTCGATCCTGACCAGGGGCTCAAGGTTGACTCAGCCTTCCATCCTTCCGAGGTCGGTAAAATGAGTACCCAGAATGTTGGGGGCAATATGCTAAATCATTGTAAACCGCTTAGAGAGCTCCGGCTATAGAGCGGTATATAAATGTAAGTGCTATTGCTATTGCTAAGTGCTATACATAATTTGTGGCCCTTTTTTCCTCCAAATATTATGTGTCTCATGTCTTCTTGGGGTGTGAGAGCAAAATATTTTTTTGGAAAAACTTTGGGCTTAAATAAAGATACTTGTGAGGCGTCGGAGATTTTCCTCTTCATTTATGTTTCTTCATTGGTGCCTCTACCCTCCCTTTTCTTTCTGCTCACTGAGTTGTTGATCAGTTAAGGAAGGGACCAAAGATGCTTGCGCAATATGGTTGTGCATAAGTTTTGGGACTTGGGCACATGGAACCAAGATCATGATCTTGCATGCAAGGTCATTATTTGACATGTAAGACTGCGATCTTGTAAGGTCTGGTCAGTCTTTAAGCTTCCTAAGGTGAGGTCAGTTTTCAAGAGACTTGCAGGATTAGTCTGACCTTGCCTATTGGTGAATGCAGTGACTGTCCTCCTTCCTTGAGAACCAATGCTTATGGCTGATCATGACAGTGCCTGAATTTGTCAATGGACCAGAGTCAATAAACCAGAGAAATAGGGCTATGGCCTTTCCCAACCATCAGTATGTTGCATGTTTGAAAGGCTAATTAAAGGTATCATATCTGGAAATTCTTCATATAAGCTCAGCATACTAACATACTTTTCGAGGTACACCAACCTAACCTGCATTTTCTGTTTAGTCACATCAATTTCATCACTTGCTGGATTATGATGATTTTCCTTTAGCTGGGCAGTGTAATGTACTTTCCTAAGTGTAATTAAGACACATTAATGAGTATTATTGGGTATTCCCTTGCAGTTTAGTTGATCCAAATGCTATTTAAATCACCACATATCCATTTGGCAGGCAAAATAATGCCACTTGACACTGAGATCTTTACCTGTCTTCTAAAATTGCTTCAGAAGCCTTTTTAAAGCCTCCTTCCTATTGTAATCATTTTTCATGTTGGGATGTTATCAAAGCATCTGATTCTATGAATGAAGTTATCTATACATTCCTGCAAGCTCCTGTTTGGCTGTTTGACCCTTCACAATATTGTCTGACATTTCTGAGCAGCGCATCCATTTGGAAAATAAAAGTGCATTTTCAAAAGAGTTCCAAACCCAATGAATTAAAAACAAAATGGGAAATATTTATCCAAATTCCAGGTTGATCCCTCATGTGTAATTTAAATTAAAACTGAACTGAATTTTTGTGAGGTTTGAGTTCCTTGTTGAAATATGCATGTTTGATGAGGGGAAACATAAATATCTAAAGCTGTCTTATACTGAGTCAGACCTCTGGTCCATCTCGTTCTATACTGTCTGCAGCATATCTCCAGTATTTCAGAGAGGGGATCTTCCCCAGCCCTACCTGGGGATACTAGGGTCTGAATCTGCGTTCAAAGCAGGTGCTCTAGCACAGAGCTGTGGCCCTTTTGTTAAGCAACTAAGCAAATGGCACAAAAGCATTCTCTGTTTTCCATCGGAATTCTGCCTACTGGTTATATTTCATACAGAGCTGTGCAAAAGGCCTCATAGACTGATTTTTTTAAACTTCAGGGAACTGTGCAGTCTCTGAGCTCTCTGAGGCAGCTGTCAATCCCTGTGCATAGCTGTGCATAGCTCAGGGAAGCTCCTGGATCCAACTGAGCCCAACAGGCAAAAGTCCTCCCTTCAGCTCTTTATCATATGGGCTGGAAAGGGGAAAGAGTTTGCAGAGAGTGTCTGAAAGAATTCTGCCTTCACTTTAGCTCCGTTATATCCAAGAGCTTCTCTGCAATTGGCCAGACAAGCTCAGGGATGCTCCCAAAGCATCCCTGAGCTCCAAGCTTTGCTGAGCTGAGCTGAGCTGCACTCTGTGCCAAGAGCTCAGGGACTGCACAGTTCCCTATAGTTTCAGAAGTGAGCCTTTGAGAGCACTTGCGTGCTTATTTCTAGTGTGTAGGGCTTGAATGAAAAACACAGAATTTCAAGGGGACAGTCAGAAGCACTGAAAATAGTTATTAAAGCATAAATGCACCTTTTTTTAAAAAGGCTGTTTCAGCTGTTTTACATTATATCCCCACATCTAAATTGTTTGTATAGAGTTACAGATGTGGCAAACATACAGCTGTTTATTTTAAAAAGACACACACCTGTAGACATTTTAGACATCATTAAGTACATTTAAGGATATTGCACAGGAGTGCCTGGGTATTACATATGGAGAGGTAAAACAGCATTCTATCCTGTTATTTCACCCAACCCCATGCCCTAACCTTTTGTGGCTTCTCAAAGATTTCTGTTTGCACTATACATGTCGGAAGGGGCATTTTTACACTCAGAATCACCTACTCACAAAGCGTGTCAGGTTTGTTTTTTTTTTAACTGAATCACAGTTAAGTTGTAATTAGGGATGTGCATGAATCACGATTTGATCAGTGATTCGCAGCACAGCCTGGGCACCTTTAAACAGGGGGAGAGCAAGTCCTTCTCTTCCACCACTTGCCAGAGCTTCCTGCTGAAGCAGCATCCCCCCCCACTCCAGCTGCTCTCGCACACCAGCGGCACTCCCCCCAGCTACCCTCGTGTGACAGTGGCACACACATGGCCTCTGCATATGCCACCATCATGTGGGGGTAGCTGGGGAGCACCACCGGCATGCAAGGACACTGTCTAATACACCTATTTTGGAAGAGCTGCACTGCGTGCCAATTTGTTACTGGATGTAATTCAAAGTGCTAGTTGTTACCTTTAAAGCCCTTAACAGTTTGGGCCCTGGGTCCTGAAGGACCACTGGCTCCAAAGGGTTTCTGCCCCCAAGAAGATCATCAGAGGAACTTTTGCTCCACGTACCAACATCGAGAGAGGCTAAATTGTCATGCACATGGGTCAGGGCCTTCTCTGTTGCCCGCAGGCTCTGGAATGCTCCCCCAATGAATGCCCACTCTTTGAAATCTGTGACTGTTTTTGTGTGTGTGTTTTTAAACAACTAAATATGTTTTAAATTGTTCAGGCTTTTACCCCTTAGGGGCTGCCAGGTCTCTCAACTCTCCTGCTTCTGTTTGTCTTTCTTTGGCTGCTGGTTGTTCTTCTTCTTGGTGTTTTATAGTTTTTACTCTTTGATTTTAAGGTTTTAAATGTGATTTTTTTACAGAGTTTTATTGTATTTTAACTTTTGTAAAAACCTCCTTGGAATGCCTTATGAAAGGCAGTATAAACACTGAACAATAAATAGATAACGATAACAAATATTTATATACCACTTTTTAACAAATGTTTCCAAAGCAGTTTACATAGAGAAAAAATACATACATACATACATACACAAATAAGATGGCTCCCTGTCCCCAAAGGGCTCACAGTCTAAAAAGAAACATAAGACAGACACCAGCAACAGTCACTGGAGGTACTGTGCTGGGGATGGATAGCGCCAGTTGCTCTCCCCCTGCTAAGTAAAGAGAATAACCACGTTAAAACGGTGCCTCTTTGCCTCGTTAGCAGATAAAATAAAGAAACCGGGGTGCTCCTACCTTGCTGGTCTGTCTTAGAACTATGTATTCTTATGAACAACTGGATATCATGTCTCTCCGAGACCCAACCAGAAGAGGTCCCGGCCCATTCTGGGCTGTTTTCAACCTGTTCTGGGCTTCTCTGCACTGTTGGTGGCCATTTGGGAGGCCGCCGCATATGCACACTGGTCATCTGCATGACTGGGATCATGCTGATGGCCAGTGTGCATGCACAGCGGCCTCCAAAATGGCCACCGCCAGAGCAGAGAGGCACAGAATAGGCCAAAAATAGGCCATTTTGAGACCGGAGGAGGCTGGAGGGGGGAGGGGGAACCACCGGAGACTCCCCTGTGGCCACTGCAGTGCCCCAGTATTTTTCAAAAGATTTTTAAAAGATTTTTCAGAAAACCGTTAGAACCCCTGAGCTGGCCATGAGCTGGCCAGGCAGGGTGGGGGTGGGTTCTTTTAAAAAAATTTTTGTTCAGCTCGACCTTTACAGTTCAATAGCGAACCAGCTCAAGGTCTAGCCAGTTCGCACATCCCTAGTTTTGTGCCTTTGTTGCCCAAATTACATGAGTATGTTCCTCCGCAAAACAATCTTCTAAGAAAACAGAAGATCATAGCGTAATTTTGCCCTTTACCTCACCAGAGACTACCAGGATTGAGAAGAAAAAGTGAAAGCAAGATGTTTACTGATATCCCCTCCTTCCTCTACTATGCACTTTGAGGAAGACAGATATTTTATTATTCTCTTACAGCTGGAAGACAACTTAAAGGATATTTCACATATGTTGTTTGTTCCTACATGACTGTCTGAGTGGGTATAGGAAAACATACCTGTATAAACTGTTGTATGAAAACTTCTGAAGTCAGGGCCGGATTAAGGGCAACTGATGCCCTAAGCACAGCCCAATAATGGTGCCCCCCCTTGGCCCCCTCCATTGCTTAACTGACAAGACATTAAGACTCAAGCAAATTATTTACTTATACCTTAATATTTATGTAAATTTTAAAAAGTTTTCTTCTAGCTTTTTAAGGTAAAACAAAACAGTTTGACTATAATTTCATATAAATAGCCACAACAGAAGGAATGATTGAGAAAAATATTTCATCTTCGAGGTCAGACATCATAACAGACGACCATCTTTTATGTGAATATTTTGTACTGCTCTTTACAGTAATTTTTTGCATATCAATGACTTTTTACTTCAGATACATAATTTAGTACTTTCTCAAAATTTTAGTCGCTCACCAAGCCAAAGAAAACATTTTTTTAACAATACAGAGTAAAGTTGAACATGGCAGATAAAAACAATTACAAAAAATCAAGTAAAGTTGAGTGTGGCAGTGGCAAAGGGGCAAAAGAAATGCAAGGTGACAGTAAGGGAGGCTAAAAGTAAATTTGAGGAACATTTAGTTAAAAGTATCAAGAGGAATAATAAAAACTTTTTTAAATACATCAGAAGCAGGAAACGTGCCAGGGAGGCTGTTGGACCATTAGACAATGAAGGAGTGAAAGGGATTATTAAGGAGGATATGGAGGTTGCAGAGAAGCTCAATGACTTCTTTGCATCCATCTTCACGGCAGATGATATAGAGCATATACCTGTTCCTGAACCAGACTTTTCAGGGATGGAGGCTAAAAGAACTGAGTCAGATAGAAGTGACAAGAGATGATGTTCTAAACTGTCTGGAAAAACTGAAAACTAACAAATCACCAAGGCCAGATGGCATCCATCCAAGAGTCCTCAAAGAACTCAAATGTGAAATTGCCGACCTCCTTGACAAAATATATAACTTATCCCTGCAATCAGGCTCTGTACCAGAGAACTGGAAAGTAGCAAATGTAACACCGATTTTCAAAAAGGGATCCAGGGGCGATCCGGGAAATTACAGGCCTGTTAGCTTAACGTCTGTTCCAGGCAAATTGATGGAAAGCATCCTCAAGGAAAAAATTGTAAACCACATATAAGAACAGGCCCTGCTCGTAGAGAACCAGCATGGCTTCTGCAAAGGTAAATCTTGCCTCACCAACCTTTTGGAGTTCTTTGAGAGTGTCAACAAGTGTGTGGATCAAGGTGATCCAGTTGACATAGTATACTTGCACTTCCAAAAAGCTTTCAACAAAGTTCCTCAACAAAGACTCCTGAGGAAACTTAGCTGTCAGAGGATAAGGGGACAAGTACATGTGTGGATTGCTAACTGGCTGAAAGACTGGATATAGAGGGTAGGGATAAATGGAGAGTTTGCACAATGGAGGGAAGTTAGAAATGGGGTCCCCCAGGGATCTGTACTGGGACTGGTGCATTTAAATTTATTCATAAATGTTCTAGAAGAAGATGGCAAAATTTGCAGATGATACCAAACTCTTTCGGGTAGTGAGATCCAAAACAGATTGGGAGAAGCTCCAAAAGGATCTCTCCAAACTAGGTGAGTGGGCGACAAAATGGCAAATGTGGTTCAATGTTGGCAAGTGTAAAGTGATGCACATTGGGACAAAAAACTCCAACTTCAAGTATATGCTGATGGAATCTGACCTGTTGGTGACTGACCAGGAAATGGATCTTGGGGTCATGGTGGACATCTCACTGAAAGTGTTGACTCAATGTGTGGCAGCTGTGAAAAAGGCCAATTCCATGCTAGGGATCATTAGGAAGGGGATTGAAAATAAAACTGCTAATATTATAATGCCCGTATACAAAATGATGGTGCAGCCACACCTGGAGTACTGCGTACAATTCTGGTCACCACATCTAAAAAAGGACTGGAAAAGGTGCAGAAGAGGGCAACCAAGATGATCAGAGGCCTAGAGCACCTTTCTTATGAGGCAAGGCTACAACACCTGGGGCTATTTAGTTTAGAAAAAAGATGACTGCAGAGAGACATGATAGAGGTCTATAAAATCATGCATGGTGTGGAGAAAGTGGATAGAGAGAAATTCTTCTCCCTCTCACATAACACTAGAACCAGGGGTCATCCCATAAAATTGATTGCCAGAAAATCTAGGACCAACAGATGGAAGTACTTTTTCACACAATGCATAATCAACTTGTGGAATTCTCTGTCATGATATGTGGTGACAGCCAACAACCTGGATGGCTTTAAGAGGGTTTTGGATGACTTCATGGAAGAGAGGTCTATCAACGGCTACTAGTTGGAGGGCTGTAGGCCACCTCCAGCCTCAAAGGCAGGATGCCTCTGAGTACAGTTGCAGGGGAGTAACAGCAGGAGAGAGGGCATATCCTCAACTCCTGCCTGTGGCTCCCAGCAGCATCTGGTGGGCCACTGTGTGAAACAGGATGCTGGACTAGATGGGCCTTGGGCCTGATCCAGCAGGGGTGTTCGTATGTTCAGTCAAAGAGTTAAGGGCATGATACTAAGGTGGAAACTCTGTGGTGCCCACCTTCCCTTGATGCCCTAAGCACGTGGGTTTTTTTGCCTTATGGTTAATCCAGGGCTGGCTGAAGTACACATGTGTTCCTTATATCCATGCAGTACACTCATTACATGCATTACATGCAGGAAATCTGTAGAGCATCCCTGGAAAAGATAAATACACATAGGTTGACATCAAGACTAACATTGCATGCATGCAGCAGCGTGAGTTACACACTACCACTGTACTGTTGCTTGAGCTGTGATTTTTGACAGTCTCCTCTTCCCTCTGAAGTCGCATGACCCTCAGGAACATGTTTTGGTGATGCACAGTGAGCTGCAGAAGGAAGTGAAGATCATTGAAATGTGTGCTGTGCTTGTCTGGGTGTTTTAACAATCCTTGCTTTTTCTAATGTTGCTAAACATTGTTGCCTAAACAAAACAAAAAGAGAGAGGCAGTGTTGCAATAAAAATAATAATATTTTAATTTCATTTTACTTCAGTAAAAATTGGGGGGAAGTTAGTAGGGAGCATATATATACTATTTTAATGCTGCATTTTTTCAGGCTGAAAGCATAACTATTTTTCTACTGCAGATCTAGGACACACACAACGCAATGCGGTGCACACATTATAATTCTATTTTTTATTAACCACTTTGTGGTCAGCATGACCTGAGCTACAACTTAATGCTTTAACGGATAAGCAGAGAGATAATATTGTTGTTGTGTATTTGGGTTAGAGGTTCTCCAGAAATTATAGTTCCAAAGATACTGAATCTGAGTCCCAAATATTGAAAACTATATAGAGAAAAACCGATCCCATCAGTATGGTGACTTTGCTTTCTCAGGACGTGAAAGCAATCTTGGTTAATCTGGAACAGGCAGAACTGATGCTATACAGATAGCAGGGAGCTGCTTGGAGTGATTTAAAATTTGTATTCAGGCAGTTCTGCTTCCTAGAAACTGAGGTAAAATTGGCCGCTTTAAGAATTGCTATTTTAACTCTGGAATTTTGTTTTTAAAGCTGCTACTAATAAAGTACTTCTCACTAGAATAGAATTTACATTCACCTGTGGTGGGCGTCTATTAAAGCCACTGGCTTTTGGGGGAGAATAAAAAATGACAGTGCCTTTCTATCCCTTGCTTTGCTTGCAGTGTGCCTGTACAGTGCACCCTAGGAGGAGCCAAGAGGGTGTGCTATACTAGGAGGGCAATGGGACCAAATAACAGAAGCCATAAAACGGACTTGTGCCTTATATGACAAGAAATCTGTCTGAAGAGCAGGTGTTGTATTTCAGGTGAGCAAGAATCCCATGGAGGGATGTCTCTCTTTCCTTACTCTTTTAGTCCTTTTAATTTACCTTTTTAATGGTACCAACCTATAGTACCACGTCATTTGCAACACTAGGTCTTGTTATGTGAGTGTAGTTGGAGAAAAAGAGATTCTCTCACACATGGGTTCTCTCAGACACCCATTCGAACTTAAGGTGAGCTGCCAGAGTAACTTCCATAGCAATCTGTGAGGAGCAGCAGATGCTCTCAAGTTTCTGGCAGCTCACCTCAGGGTGGGGAGGTTTTCAATGACGGCATGAGGTTCCAGCAGTAGCAGCCAGCAAGCCCTGTTCTGGGGGGTGGATGGTAAGGGCAACAAAAGATAACTTTAAATAGTGGTGAACTTGTGCTATCAGCACCCAGCATCTTATGCACCCCAGTGGTGGCTGAACCAGCATCCCACAGGGGCACATAAGATGCTGGGTGCTGGTGGTACCTGTTTAAAATCCCCACCCCCACTGCTCAGCTGGCCTCCACACATACGAACATATACCTTCTACACGTCCTTCTTCCTTCTGTTCTGCTTTGCATAATTGCACGGGATTCATCTGAACCAACCTTTACTGCACCATCTAAATTGTTGCTGCTGCTGCTACTGTTGTTGTTATATATCCTTTTGTTCAAAGACCCCAGTGTGGTTAACAAGAAGATAAAAATAATAATAAAACTTCAATAAAAACATCCTGATAAAGCAAAACAATGAGAGAGGCCCGGCTGTCGTGCACTTGGGACAGGGCCTTCTCTGTTGCTGTTCCCAGACTTTGGATTGCTCTCCCAGTGGCCATTCGCTCCTCGGACTCCATCATGGCTTTTAGAAAGCTTGTTAAAACTTGGCTTTTAACCCAGGCTTTTACATAATCATTTTTACTGCTAATTCTATGTGTTTTTACTTGTATTGTTTTTATGCCTGTTTTTAATATGTTTTTATATTTTTTTAGCTTGGTGTTTTTTATTGCCTTTTTAACTTTTGTAAACTGCCTTGGGGTTGTCTTTTAATGAAAGGCGGTATAGAAAGGAACAATAAATAAAATAAAATAAAATAAAACACAGCTAGGTTAAAAAGAGAATTGGGGGTCACTCATTGGCCAAAAGCCTGTATAAAAAGGGCGACCTTCAGTTTGCTCTTGAAGCCTGGGAGATAGGGAGCCATGTGTAGTAGCTAGTATTTAAATAAAGTAGATTTAGAGTATTAATGTAGATTTAGTATTTAAATTGCACATGAGGGGTGATTGGATGGGCTGCCCCCCATGCAATTATGCACACTCATGTACCTCATCAGGTGGTGGGTGGGCCAGATTGTATGTATGTATTTGTTTATTTTGGCCCAAGGCCAGCATAAATACAAGAAAAACAAAGAGTAACAACAACAACAGTAAAATACATAGTATATATACAACATTAATACCTTCAGATACCATATACATAACTAATTTCATTCAAATAAAAACCGGTTAATCTGAAGTGCACAACCCAGCATCTCGTGCCTCAGTCACTCTAAACCGAATCTTGCTTGCTATGAAATATTTTTTTTTGCTACCCTCCTGTAAGCGTGCTCTGACTTAGCAGTAAGCAGAAAAAGGACCTTGTCCCCATCGGAAGGGCAATTAGAGTTATAATGCGTTAGTAGTGGGGAGAGAAGCTTTCCCCTTAATTCAGTATAAAATCTGCACTTCAGCATCAGATGTTCCGTGGTCTCCACTTCACTGTTCTGACAGGGGCATAATCTTTTATCATAGGGCACCTTCCCGAAGCATCCTTCCAGTACCACCATATGAAGGGTGTTAAATCTAGCTGCTGAAGGAGCCCTATGATCCCTGTTAGAGATCTTACGTAAATATTCAGCGGAGGAGTGACTACTGATTTGATCTCCTAGGAATAGGCCAGAGCCTATTTGGGCAACATGGTGGGCCAGATTGACAGCATCATCCAAACCAGTCCTGAGACTGGGAAAAATCTTCTCTGTACATTTTTTTGTAATTTGAGTGCTTAGATTGTCTATATTGCAATTATAGGACACACTAATGCCTGTTCAGTCTTAAAGTATCTAAACAGCCATCCTCAGTATTTTGTCTCTGCAAGAATTCACTTGGTTTCTCAGGCCCAGGACTCATTGCTAGAATGTGAATACAATGAGGGCCATAATGATCAAGCAAATGCTAGTATTAATTCTCAGCCGTCAGGTTCTACACTTCAACCTCCTCTAATTCTGGAATAATTTTCTCAAGAGATCCCACAGCCAAAGAAGCATTCAATTGAGCAGCAGGAGGTTAGAAAGCAATTTATCAAGTAGCAGGAAAACATTTTCATGTGACAAGTTCAGCAAAGCAAACCCTTCCATTCAATTTACTAGTCCAGGTGTTTTAACCAGTATCTATTGGAGTAGTCTTTTTAGTGCCAATAGGCTGTGACTCTGGAGAAAATGAAAAACTAATCCCATTTCTGAATGTAAAAGAGACTATACACAATATCTGTGAGAATAAAAGCTGAGGTATGGATATGTAAAAAGAGTTCAATGAAAATCCCTCTTTCTACTCCTACACAAAATGCAACTTAATAATTATCTATTATGATTATGAATGTTACCCATTCATGTTTAAGGCAGGTGTTCTAAATGCTAGACAGAAGACTGGAATATAGAAAAGATAGCCAGAATTCACAATTCTTACAGGGCCAGTTCAAACAACATTTGTGACTTCTGAGGATGCAGACAAACTCCTTGGAGGTGTTCGGCTTGTCCTTTGGATCCATGTCCAATGTGGCTTATAATATCTAGCAGGGAGGTTGTTAGAGATGGCCTAGTTGACATCATAAATGCCTCATTGAGGGAGGGCAGGATGTTTGAAGGAGGCAATTGTAAGATCTGTGCTTAAGAAGCCTGCCCAAGAGCCCTCAGTGATGGATAATTATAGGCCAGTCTCCAATCTCCCTTGGGTGGGCAAGGTAATTGAGAGAGTGGAGGCTGATAAACTCCAGCAATTTTGGATGATACTGATTTTCTGATTATGGGAGTACCAGGGGCAGAGTAATGTGTTCTGCCCCCACCCCCACCCTCCATGCTGCCAGAGAAGGCAGCTGCACATCTGGGCACATCATCTCTGTGCCCAGCACAGAAGCAATCATCCTCTGTGGGGAACTAAACTTTTCAAGGCTTACTCTCCACTCTCCCTCTAGCCCTTTCTCTCTGATCATGAGAAAGGGTTCTGTGAGTGCAGCTTGTTCTGGCCAGAGGGAACATTGGGGAAACTTGAAACACCCCATTGTTCTCCATAGGTATCTCCTAGGGACACCAAAGTGAGTTGGGTGGTAGGGCATGATGGGTGCTACCTGTCATCCAACCCATAAAAGAAATGGGCAAGTGGGCAATTTTTAACAAACTTTTAACCTTTCCCCCAAACCCCCATCCTATGTGTACCAGTTCAGCAATGTGCCTGAACTGCTCATCCATGTGATTAAACAGAGGCTCACCATGTCCTAGATTCCATAAGCACATTGTAAACTATGGCATATCCATACCTTCAAGCAAAATATACTGGTTGCTAACTTTACCACTTCAACTGAAGAAGTCTTGTATTTGTTTTATTTGTGCAAAAAACATGTATCTAAACCTTTCCATGACTGTTCAAGGTTGCAGACAACTTTAAAAACAAGCTAAATCAGAAAAGCAAATAATCAAACTAATTACCATATCTATATGCCGGATCTCACAATCCCTTGTCTTCAGAAATTTAAAGGAGGTTCTGCTCTGGATTCCTTTGTCACCTACAGTGATACAGTATGTATGTATGGCAAAAAGAAGCAGGGCCTTCAGTGTGACACTCTTTTCCTGTAGAACTACCCCGTTCACTGTGGGATAAATTGAAGTGCTGCTTGCTTCAGCAGGTGGTGGTGGAAGACTGCCAAAGGGACTAATGGATCAGGAGAAGCCATGATTATTATTATTTTTCCTGACTCAAGTGCCAAAGGGCATACTGAGTTAAGGAAGAAGTTGTGCTCATGAAAGAGAGCATGTCTTGACTTGATTTGATCATTTTTGTCACACTGGTGACACTAGTACCACTTTGTTGACATGGATGTTGGATGCCCTCACACTATTGTGCCTGTTTTCAAGACACAAAGCTAGCTTCTGCAGTTAGGATATTCCTCCCGCCCCGAACACTTCTCCAGCTCCCTGGCTGATGTTCCTCAGAAGGCATCCTAGAGGTCTCTGTCTGTCTTCTTGGATTAACTTGAGCAATCTTCTTAAACAAGACTGACAGAATTGATGTTTTCTACTAACCAAATTATTCTGGTAAAAGTCAAGTTCAAAACGTTCATTTTGAGGTCTGCTACTGACAATATTTTGTCTAAATTAGAGGACTTTTAGATACATCACATTAAATATGTATTTAGGGCACTGAATTATATTACTTTTGAAAATTACTATTATAGATTGTAATTCCTTTCCAGAGAACATGGCTGAAACAGCAAACATATTGTTCTCACCACCCTAATGAAAGGCAAGAGAAAACAGCCAATGTCTCCAGAAGCTTAAGAGCCATCAGCCTGATCCTTTAAGTACAATACAGTTCAAAGAAAAGGACTCGATTGTCCAAGCAAAACTTATGATGAATAAAAATTTCAACAAGTAAGCCCCCTTAAAGCTTATCTCCAATGAAATGTACTTCAAGACATTGGCTGACAGCCAGACTAAGTTACTCATTAGTATTCACATTAAAATTAATGGGATACATTTGTTATGATTAATTTGTCCCATTAATTTCAATAGGATTACTCATAAGTAATTTAGTCCTTCTGTCAGCCAGTGTCTCCATCAAAGTGGATTGTATACAATAACTTCAAAATAGTTATCATGTGCATTAGTACTTGAGATGCAAGTGATAACTATTTTGAATAAAGAGACCATTGTTGCCTACACTAAGAGCTGGATTACAACTCATGTTTATAATGGTAATCCGGGGCGGGGGGGGGCGCGGAATCAGATCCCTGTGCAAAGCTTTTTCTCTTTCTGCCATAACATACAGTAGTGCTCACCATTAGAGGGGAAACACAATGTAGTAAAACTGCATCATATGGTGACTGATCCTAGATGATGTTATGAGGAGAATTCAACATGGGGATCTCCTTCTGGTGGGATTTCCACAGTAACCATGACTAGGAACACAAAACTGAAGATATGTTTTGAATGACTGACATGATATGCAGCCTCTAGGTGGATGGGAGTGACTTGCAGCACCTCTGCTGCAGACCCAGAAGCAGTGGCCTTGCTGTAGAGAACCAGGGTAGAGCTACAAACATCCCTGTATATCCTCCCACTGTGGCGAATGGGGAAACCTCTGGTAATGCTTGTAGCCCTACCCTGGTTCTCCACAGCAGCACTACTGTTTCTGGGTCCACAGCATTGGTGCCAAAAGTTAATCCCACCCCACTAGACTGGGCATCATGTCAATCAACAGCTACAAAAATAATTGCCAAGAAAGGACAGCTCCTCAAAGCAAGATTTTCAAACTGCTATAAAAATACATTCTTTATAGGATTGTTTTGAACTTTGACTTGATTATTCCCCTAACCAGTTAGATTCTCTGTGCCAGAATTCATACTGACAGGGCAAATCATCTCAATTTTCTGATGCATTGAATTTCCAGGCATTATAATGAACTAGCTGAACCCACACAGATCATCTGTGCACTAGGACTTTGTTGATCTCCTTGCCCCCCGCCATAGCCCTGCTTTATTGCTCAGTGTCAGCCACCCACTCTCACTTGCCCCCTCCCCGCCGCTCACTCGATCACTCTCCCCCTTCCTGCCACTTGCTCACTCACTCACCCCCTCCCTTCCACTCAGTCTCTAACTTGCCCCCTCCCCGCCAATCACTCACCCCCTTCCTGCCACTTGATCACTCACTCACCCCCTCCCTTTGAGCAGGGAGGGGGTGAGTGAGTTGCCCCCTCACTTGCCCCCTCCCCGCCACTCACTCACCCCCTTCTTGCCACTCACTCACACAACCCCTCACTTCCGCTCACTCGCTCACTTGCCGCCTTCCTGCCGATCACTCATCCCCTTCTTGCCACTCACTCACTCACCCCCTCCCTTCTGCTCACTCGCTCACTTGCCCCCTCCTTGCCAATCACTCATCCCCTTCCTGCCACTTGCTCACTCACTCACCCCCCCTTCTGCTCACTCTCTCACTTGCCCCCTCCCCGCCAATCACTCAATCACTCGCCCCCTTCCTGCCACTCACTCACTCACTTGCCCCCTC
Organism: Hemicordylus capensis; assembly: GCF_027244095.1. Taxonomy (NCBI): domain Eukaryota; kingdom Metazoa; phylum Chordata; class Lepidosauria; order Squamata; family Cordylidae; genus Hemicordylus; species Hemicordylus capensis. Next base: position 374,560,566 of record NC_069658.1, on the reverse strand, counting down.
CCCACTGCTTGATCGCTCACTCTCCCGCTACCCACTGCTTGCTCGTCCCCTCCCCATCACTTACTCTCTCACTCCCTGCTCGATCGCTCACAGACTCACCCCTCCCCGCTGCTTGCTTGCTTGCCCCCTCCCTGCCACTTGCTCACACACAAACCCTTCCCTGTTGCTCGCTCTCTCACTCTCTGCTCACTCTCTCACTCACTCATTCCCCGCTCACAAAGCTAGAATCCCAGCCTCTCCAAATCCAGGTTAGTCTCAGCCCTTAAAATTCTACTAGGTTCAATTTGTTTCAGAGTAAAGGATACAGCAATTTAATAACAGGGGGTCCTGCTAGGGATGCTTGGATTTGTGTGTATGAGGGAGAGACATTCACAGACATTTTAATCTATCTGAGATTCTGTGGATTTCTGTCTTCATTTTATTATATTAAATATGCTGTAACCTACCATGAGGCCTCATGATAAATAAATGGCAGAGTGGTAAGACTCTCATATGAAGAAGAAACATACTTACTAAGTGCCTGGATATTCTTAGAGGCGAGGTGAATTACATGCCCTGAAGCACATTGTTAATTATTCAGACAACTAAGTGTATGAATACATGCAACATCAATAATATATCTACTACTACCGCTTAAAGTCCTGGATTTGGCATCAAGAATGAGATCTGGAATTTTGAAAAAAGTATCTCTGAAATACAGTTTGTGGACCACTTGTTAACATATCATCTTTTATCAATATGTAAAGATTGTTTCACATGTTATGCTCTGAGACTGATTTTCCAGCCACTTACATATGAACTATTTTAGTCAGATCACCTATGTACACTCAAAAGGATTTTCAGAAATCAGGTCAGTGAACCCAACTCTTATACATTTCATAGTCCACTTTCTACCCATATGTTCATTTTACCATTTATAATTCAGTACACAATTTTGTTTCCCAATACTTTATTCAGCATTGCAAAGATTTTTTAACCCCACTGAAAACAAGCACATCAAGAGGCATTTGAAGTGGCTTGTTGAGTGACCGACAGCTGAATTTTTTGTACTTTCAAGTGATCACCTTATTGCAAAAATTTACATAGAGCTGGTGTTTAAAGGAGTTGCCCTCTGTCCTGCTTCTATGACACCACATGTCAAGCAAGACAAGTGTGAGGCTGCAAAGAATGCAAATAAAACAGAAGGGGATGGAGCAAAACTGCATAAAGAGCAGATGGGAGCCTGTGCCAGCAGGTCAAAGAGTCAAAAGAGTAGCATACATCAGGGGAGAGATTCAGCATATAGGGGCTTGTATGCCAATGCCAGAAGCCTCCAAACCAAGATGGGTGAGCTGGAGTGCTTGGTTGCTAACGCAGAAATAGACATAGTGGGCATAACAGAAACATGGTGGAACAGTGAGAACCAGTGGGACACTGTTATCCCTGGGTATAAACTCTACAGAAAGGACAGGGAGGGGCGCCTTGGAGGAGGGGTAGCACTGTATGTTAAAGAAGGGATAGAATCTAATAAGCTAGAAAATCTAAGTGGACTGGAGTCCTCCACAGAAACCCTGTGGGTAACTATACAAGGTCGGAAAGGAAACGTGCTACTGGGGACGTGCTATCGCCCTCCGGATCAAAATGCTGACAGTGACTGGGAGTTGCAGGAGGAAATCAGGGAGGTGTCAAGGAGAGGCAGGGCTATAATAATGGGTGATTTCAACTACCCACACATAGACTGGGTACATTCACATTCAAGTCAGGACAAAGAGGTCAAATTTCTAGATACGCTAAATGACTGTGCCCTAGAACAGTTGGTCATGGAACCAACCAGAGAGAAGGCGACCTTAGATCTAATTCTGAGTGACACCCAGGACCTGGTGCGTGATGTCAGTGTCATCGACCCTTTAGGGAACAGTGACCACAGTGCCATCAAATTCAGCATACATGCAGGGAGAGAATCACCAAGGATGTCTAACACGGACATTTTGAATTTCAGAAGAGGAAACTTCTCCAAAATGAGGAGTATGGTGAAAAAAAAGCTGAGGAGGGAAATCAGGAGAGTCACTTCGCTCCAGAGTGCATGGAGTTTACTCAAAACCACAATACTAGAAGCCCAGTTAGATTGTATACCCAAAAGGAGGAAAGGTACCACTAAGTCCAGGAGGATGCCAGCATGGCTAACGGGTACCGTCAAGGAAGCCATAAAAGGGAAGAAGACTTCCTTCTGAAATAGGAAGGCCTGTCCAAACAAAGAGAACAAAAAGGAACACAAACTCTGGCAAAAGAAATGCAAGGTGACAATAAGGGAGTCAAAAAGAGAGTTTGAGGAACATTTAGCCAAAAGTATCAAGGGGAATAACAAAAACTTCTTTAAGTACATCAGAAGCAGGAAACCTGCCAGGGAGGCGGTTGGGCCATTAAACAATGAGGGAGTGAAAGGGATTATTAAGGAGGATATGGAGGTTGCAGAGAAACTGAATGAGTTCTTTGCATCTGTCTTCATGGCAGAGGATACTGAGCATATACCTGTTCCTGAACCAGGCTTTTTAGGCATGGAGGCTAGAGAGCTGAGTCAGATAAAAGTGACAAGGGATGATGTTCTAAACTGTCTGGAAAAACTGAAAGCTAACAAATCACCAGGGCCGGATGACATCCATCCAAGAGTCCTCAAAGAACTCAAATGTGAAATTGCCGACCTTCTTGCTAAAATATTTAACTTATCCCTGAAATCGGGCTCTGTACCAGAGGACTAGAGAGTGGCAAATGTAACACCGATTTTCAAAAAGGGATCCAGGGGAGATCCGGGAAATTACAGGCCAGTTAGCCTAACATCCATTCCAGGCAAATTGATGGAAAGCATCCTCAAGGAAAAAATTGTAAAGCACCTAGAAGAACAGGCCCTGCTCAGAGTGAGCCAGCATGGCTTCCGCAAAGGTAAATCTTGCCTCACCAACCTTTGGGACTTCTTTGAGAGCGTCAACAAGTGTGTGGATCAAGGTGATCCAGTTGACATAGTCTACCTGGACTTCCAAAAAGCTTTTGACAAAGTTCCTCATCAAAGGCTCCTGAGGAAACTTAGCTGTCATGGGATAAAGGGACAAGTACATATATGGATTGCTAACTGGTTGAAAGACAGGAAACAGAGGGTAGGTATAAATGGAGAGTTTTCACAATGGAGGGAAGTAAGAAGTGGGGTCCCCCAGGGATCTGTACTGGGACCAGTGCTTTTTAATGTATTCATAAATGATCTAGAAGCAGGGGTAAGCAGCGACATGGCCAAATTTACAGATGATACCAAACTCTTCCGGGCAGTGAAATCTCAAACGGATTGTGAGCAGCTCCAAAAGGATCTCTCCAACCTGGGGGAGTGAGCGACAAAATGGCAAATGCAGTTCAATGTTAGCAAGTGTAAAGTGATGCACATTGGGATGAAAAACCCCAACTTCAAGTATATGCTGATGGGATCCAAGCTGTCGGTGACAGACCAGGAGAGGGATCTTGGGGTTGTGGGTGACAGCTCGTTGAAAGTGTTGACTCAATGTGCAGCAGCTGTGAAAAAGGCAAATTCCATGCTAGGGATCATTAGGAAGGGGATTGAAAATAAAACGGCTAACATTATAATGCCCTTATACAAAACTATGGTGCGACCACACTTGGACTACTGCGTACAGTTCTGGTCACCACATCTTAAAAAGGACATTGTTGAACTGGAGAAGGTACAGAAAAGGGCAACCAAGATGATCAGGGGACTAGAGCACCTTTCCTATGAGGCAAGACTACAACACCTGGGGCTTTTTAGTTTAGAAAAAAGACGACTGCGGGGAGACATGATAGAGGTCTATAAAATCATGCATGGTGTGGAGAAAGTGGAGAGAGAGAGATTCTTTTCCCTCTCACACAACACTAGAACCTGGGGTCACTCCATGAAATTGATTGCCAGAAGGTCTAGGACCAACAAACGGAAGTACTTTTTCACACAACGCGTGATCCACTTGTAGAACGCTCTGCCTCAGGAGGTGGTGACAGCCAACAACCTGGATGGCTTTAAGAGGGGTTTGGATGACTTCATGGAGCAGAGGTCTATCAATGGCTACTAGTCGGAGGGCTGTAGGCCACCTCCTGCCTCAAGGGCAGGGTGCCTCTGAGTACCAGTTGCAGGGGAGTAATGGCAGGAGAGAGGGCATGCCCTCAACTCCTGACTGTAGGCTCCCAATGGCATCTGGTGGGCCACTGTGCGAAACAGGATGCTGGACTAGATGGGCCTTGGGCCTGATCCAGCAGGGCTGTTCTTATGTTCTAAGACTTATTTTTGAGCATCACCAGGCATGGAGTGCATGCTAAGTTACCTGATGAGAATATTTGTGATGCAATCCTCTGTCACAATGTGATGTCCAAAAGCTGTCTCATGGTAACTAAAAACATGGTCAGGTCATTCTTTTTCAAACTAATGATTTATGTATGGATTCTAGAGAGAAGCCATCTATTATATTAATTCTCCTGGGTATGCCTTGGAATGTGTGTCCCAGAGCCCAGCTGATTGGCTTGGCAGCGGACGCACCTGATTGGCTGAGGCGCACCCAGGAGGATTGGTTGCCGTGGCAGTGGCCTGGCCGTGGAGGCCAGAGGTGGAGGCAAGGCCCAGGAGGGGGGAAAGAAAGTGGAGGGGGCAGAAGTGGATGTGGGGAGGAGAGGCGGCTGGGTCCAGAAGCAGAGACTGGGGCAGAAGTGGGGGGAGAGTTAACTGCCACCCCCAAAGTGCGCACAGATGCTCTGTGCGGGGTCAGCTAGTCAGTCATAATTAACTAATCACAAAAGAATGCAGATTGGGTAAGTGCTACCTATAACCACATTTACCACCCTTTTGGGGAATTTTCTGTTTGCTTAGGTTGAGTAGCTCTTTCAGGAGATTTCATAGTAGCAGTACTGAAACTAAATCTCTTCAAGGAGCTCAAAGGAGCCTGAATCATGCATTCAGGCCTTAAAAAACAACAATATAAATGAGCCTCTCCTGTACAACCTGTTGTAATCACTGCCAAAGGCTATAGCTTGAAGTGATGCTGCATGTGCATGGCTCAGAAGTAGGATGGATTCACAAAACACAAAGAACATGGGCTAGTTCCCAGAGAATGCCCACAAGCCCTACTTCCTGTATCGGGATGATTATGCTGATGATGGGCATGTCACCACCAGAACATGCCAGCATCAGCATATCCCACCCAACTTGCAGTTCCAAATGCAGAATCTGTAACAAACTTCAAATCTTGGTTACAGATGTTGAGTTTAGAACTGCAGATAGGATGGAATATGCCAAAAGCGGTGGGTTTAGATATCATGCCCAACATCAGCATAGGCCTCCAAATATTGGAAGTTAGACTTGTGGGTGTGCTCTAGTAATTGGAAGTTCGCACCTCTCCATGTTGTGTGAAGCCACCCATAGGATCTGGCAATCTCATAATGCTGATCTGCAATGACTGATAAGCATTATGTTTTACAAATCTCTTCTCTATCTTGGATTTTTATGTGAGCTGAGAAGAAATTTAGGGCATGCCTGCCACCCACCTCCACATGATCCCATCCTCCAAGACTACTCTGCTCCAGTGGCAGGCCAGTGGCAGACTGCTCTGCCTCCAGTGGCAGCAGCAGGAGAATGGGGGGCCATCTCTCTTCCCTCCTCCCTTGATGCCTGACAATATGTGCTGGGAATAGTAGCTTTTCTGGCACTAATGCCATAGGTCATTTCAGTACCACTGGGGGAAAATGCAGTTTCTAGCACTCTGTGCAGCTGCCATGCAGTCATTATCATGCAAGGCATCAGAGAAAGGAGGAGGGGAGAGAGGGCCCCCTATTCTCTTGTTGCTGCCACTGGTGCCATGAGAAAGGTAAGTGGGAGTGGAAATGACTTAGCGGAAGGCTGGCATATACGGTAAGTATTTATTGAGATTGTGGGGAGAACTGGATCAGACAGTGCTATGTTCCAAGAACATCATGGGTGGTGTGACAGGATTCAAAAACAGACTTGGCTTTGTGAATAATGAACTCCTTTCTGAGCTGGAAGTAGTTTCTGTTTCCCCCCAAACCCAATTCCAAGCCTGACTGAGCATCACTACTGAGCGTCACTGCTTTCAAACATTCAAATTAATATTTGCTACTTAAGACAACATGAAATTATCGTAAGACTCATCATGGCCCTGATGGGTGAACATTCAACACTTCATATGTTTAAAGTATCAGAGAAATCATTAGCAGGTCATATGCCATTTTACATATAGTATGCTCTGTTTTCCTGAATGCAGTGGAGTTTCATGCATAATTCAACTGTACAAAATACTTGAGAAGATGTTCAAAACATTTCACAGACGATACACAGCAAATGAGTTTTTATATGGTTGTGTTGTACAGGGATTTTTTTTTTCCTCCCTGCAGTATCTCAAAGTTATACTTTTCTGTTTGATTTCTGATCCTGTGAATTATTCTGTCGTTGTTCTATTGCCATCAGAAAAGAAAAATATGGAGGACGTAAGGGATTCCAGAAAGAGGTTTACTTGTAGCTATGTTCTGATTATAAATATATATGCAGTACATGCACTGCTGAGATTTATTTCATCACCATAAAAATGATTGTGTTGTAAAATGAAATGCCTAGATGTATTAAAGGTTTTGCAGGGTGGGGAATTTTTTTTGCTGTATGGCCTAGCTTAAATTTTATGAATTGTTCTACTGGAAAATTAATGCTATGATATAATAATTTTTTGTGTAAATGTCACTATTCCAGCACAGCAATATGATGGGCCTATTCATGGAGAACAGTTAATTCTGCTCCTTGCTTTCTGTGGAGATGCTTTGGTGTTTAGGAGATGAAGGCTTTTTAGTCACATTGGGTAGCTTGTCCAGAGAATGGATCTAATGCTGCACCATACAGGGCAATGGAAAACAGGATTTCATATTAATGCCCCAATGACAGAGCAAGGATCATGTTTTCCAATGAGGTGATTTATTATTTATCTATTTATTTTATTTTATTTATATACCACCTGACTCCAAAGGCTCTAGGCAGTTCACAAACTATACATTCAATATAACACAATAAAGCAAACTATTAAAACAACCATGAGTAAAACAATTCAAGGATTACTAAAAGACAGGCTTAAAAATGTGTCTTAAGGGCTCTTTTATAGGCTGACAAAGATATTATGCCATGCATTCCACAGCCCAGGAGCAACTACAGAGAAGACCTGCTGCTGAGTCAACACCTGACGAGCTGGCAGTATCCGGAGCTGGACCTCTCTCGATGACCTTAATGTGTAGTGGGGATCATGCAGAAGAAGGTGCTCACACTATTCTCCTTCTCCCATTTAGCCTCACAACTGTCCTGTGAGCTGAAATAAAAGCTGCCTTCAGACATAATGCAAAACCTAAGGTGAAGTCACCTCAGGTTCAGCTGAATTTAAAAAGCTGAATTTCACCTCAGGTTCACCCATGGGATGTCCGAATGATCAGAACCATAGTTCCAGGACCCAGCTGCTGTTCCAATTTTGCCCCCAAACCTCATAATTAACATTCAGAATGTAGTGAGTTACACTCATGCAATGAAAGGACTGTTGCCTCCTTGGTGCCATCTGGATTGGGATTGAACTCCAAACCGGAGTTAATGGAGGAAGCTCCTCCCATGGGCTTCTCTTCCATTGGCTGGCATGGGCTGTCCTTCCAGTCACATGCATCTTGTTCCATCCTCTTTTGCCAGCTCCCAGACTGAAGATTGTGATAGTCTGGGAGTGTGCCATGTTGCGGGGGGGGGGGGGGGGGGATGGAGGAAAATTGCACGTCTGTTGGACCTGCAGTTTGCCATTCTGTCCAAAGCGGGCCAAATTGACTGGCCCAATGTCATACAATGACTCAGTGGGAATTTCGAATTGGACTGGGATGCTGGGGTTGGACTTGGAATGCTTGCCAAGACCAACAGGTTAACTACAACACCACAGTGTAATGATTTGTGAAGGCAGGGGCAATCTAGCATTGTGTGTCAGTGCTTGTGAAACTCACAAGAGACACAATGGGTCTTGCTTGATTGCCTGTCTCACACTGCTAAAATTAACATGCTTTCAGGTAATCCTCTACCTCTGCTGGAAAGGATGCTTCTGCCATAGTCAAATATATTGATTAATTAGCCTCAAACCATGCACCCCTTTTGTTGCTACTTTAAACATTCTTTTGTTATAATTTCACACTAGGTAGATGTACACAAGAAGTAATTTAATTGCTGTCTCACACAAATAGATCTGATTATTTCACTAGCTCCTCTGACTTTTAACATTCTTGGAACAAGGCAGGAGAAGATGTAGATTTGTTTTGGGGAATGACAATAGAACAATACAATAGAACAAGATCCTGTGTTCCCTGACTGACTAAATATCCTGAGCTAATGTTGATAATTAAAAGACAATATCCAGAGGATAACAGGAATAGACATCAAAGGGAGAAGCAACTACAAAAATGGAGCAGGCCAAACAGAGAGCCAGCAAGCTTTGTATAACCAGCAGATCTGTGCTCAAGAGCCATCCCAGAGTTTTCTGCTGAAGCCGTGGGGCTAAAAGCAGGAACTCTTTCCACGGACAGGAACTGTCAGTGACTTCTACTGTGCAGTGAGAAGTCAAGACTCCTCATCCATGGTGCTCTCGCTCTCTGCCTCACTGCCTGCTCGACTGCCTGCTCGACTGCTTGAAGCTTGCACCCCAGGCTTCTGTTCTCCAGTACCCGCATTTCTCCTCCATCTGAAGCCTGCATCGTTTCCAAGCTCCAGCAATGCACAAGACCTTTGAAGCTTTCTTCGTGAACTTGGTGAGATGCCTATTCAACACACAGCCTAGCCTGCTCCCCACTTCACTCCTCCCTACTTATCACTGCCACCCCCTTCTTAAGCCTTCCCTTCCTCCTTCTTTTCTTTCTGTTTCTCTTTAAATGCTTTATTAGGGTTTATTAGACAGTTGTAACTATTGATTGCACACACATATGATAACTAGGCACACCACACTACCCCTTGAATCAGTAACATGTTTAATTTAGATGGCCTGTTTGAATTTTATCCTGATGAGCAACTTTCTATAATAAAGCCCATTAATTATTTAGGAGCGTTTTGGCCTTCTTTCTACCTTTGCGCCCAGACAATACATGGTCACCGTATAAAAGAACTGGTCACTTTGTGACACTGGTGAAGCCAGCCTAATTTCATATGCTAGCTCTTGAGCATATCTAGTATACAAATCAGGCTTGGTTCACAACAAAACACAATCTTACCTAATTTATTAAGATACCTGATTTGAGGGGGGAAATCAATATAAATTAAACACATCCAGCACCAATCCCAGTGTACAACATTTCTTTCTTTCTTCATACTGCAGGGTTACAAATGTCTTTAGGCAGATAACTTCTGAAATGATCATTTTCCCCCTAACCTTATCCTTGATAATATTTAATTAAGAGCATACATCATCTCCTCCAAAATAAGAATCTCAGGGTTCTTTCTTCTTTTTTTTTAAGTAGCAGCATTGACTCATCAAAAAAGCAACACAGTAAATGTATATGTGATATAACTAAATCAAGGGGATTTGTGCACCTCTGACATTTGTTGTTTTTATACACTTCAATATGACAGTAATTAACATCTATTCATGCAGATTCTCCTTTAAATAAACTCCATTAGCAAAGACTGTTTGTCAAATCTACCTTCAGCATGCAATGCTTAATGATATCCCTTATCGTTAAAAGCCTTAATCTCGTAATTTATTGCTCAAAGCAGTTTACATGTATTAGTCTAATAAACTGTAAGCAGTGAATTAACAAACGCCTGTTTGTGCATGGAATAATGTAACTAGAAATTCACACATCTCACAGTAACAATACGGTCCATTAATTCGGAGGAACCCTGCTGACTTGGAAAGGAGAAGAAAATGTGGATGCCACACACTGGGGAGAGCTGGTGGGGGAGTGCTGATATACAGGATTTGGACCCTGAAGCCACAAAGATCAGTTTACTAGCTTAGGCACAAACTCAGATTCCATTTTAATGTTTATCTGTGGAGAGATATTCAGATTCTACCATAATATTTCCCCAAATTCATGTGGTTTTCCCATTTTTGCTACTGCTCTTTAGTTCTCCACTTTCCCTACAACAGACAGTGGAGAAGAGAATTTCAAAGAAGCTTTGCCTTCCCCTTCCCTGATGAGCTCACACTTAACTAGTAACAGAGGCGTAACGATAGGGGGGGCAGGGGGGGCACGTGCCCCGGGCGCCATCTTTGCTGGTCACGTGGGGGGCGCCGCCATGAGCCCCGTCGCCGATCCAATTTTTTAAAAAAAGTTTTTAAAATAAAAATTACAGCACTCAAGGGAGCGCGTCGGCACCCCCTCCCCCATGAGCAGTCCCTTCCGCGCCAGCGGCCGTCCCCCCCCCCCCCATTGCATGCTATGTTTGCTGCTGCTGGTCTGGCTTCGGCTTGGCGGCGCCCCGGTGGGCGCCTAGTTCACTGCTTGTGTCGCGAACTTATCAGGCCAGAGGGAGGGTCTAGTCACGCATGGCACGTCACACTGCGCATGCGTGCGTGCGTGCGTCCTCCTCCCAGTTCGGCTCGCTTTCTGCATGTAGTGCGTGGAGAGGAGAGCCGAGCGAGCGATGAGTGTGGGGCTGGGGCTGCAGGCGCTGGCGCAGGCAGCGGCACATGGACAGCAAGAGAAAACTTTAAGAAAGGATTCAGCGGCGGCATTATTAAAGCGTGCACTGCACTCGAGGTGTGTGTGTTCCTCTCTTCTCTGTCTCTCTCGTGTCGTGGCGGGTGTCTTAGTTGCCTTAATCTAGCCCTCCCCCGGCCGCCCCGATGCTCCTCTCTTGTCTTGTCTGCCTCCACTCCAGTCCTCCCGCCCAGCATGGCAAAGGCAGCAGGTTCGCCCTCCGCGCCGTCTCCCCCCTTCTGCCAGCGGACATTTCATTTCAGGAGCCAGGCAACTGGCAATTATCCCCTTGAAGGGCGGGGGGAGGGGGTGTTGTGAATAATTCCCCCCGGCAGGGACAGGCAGGCAGCAGCAGCAAAGCCTGGCCGGCTGCCTCTCTCTTCCCCGGTTGCCCCGGCGCTCCAGAAGGAAGGGGCCAACTAGCATGCGGGGGCGGCGGGAGGAGGCAAAAGAAGGGCACCCCCCCACACACGCTCCTCCATGGCACACGGAAGGGTTGGGAAGGGAAGCTTCCCAAGCTTGGAAGCTGCTGTACGCACGCGCTCTCGCGCATCCCCCTCCCCCACCTCGGCTTGTCGGTTCATGCAGCGCTCAGCTGGGTCCCTTGTCCCTCAGTGTCTTCCCCCCTCCTCCTCCCCTCTGCATCTCGGACTTACACCTAAGTAGTGACTAGCGACGAAGTCCATTGATTTAAGGGGGATGGTTCTGCATAGGATAGGAATCCAATCCACAGTTACAATCCATGCACACTTACTTACTGAAAACTACGTCTCATTGAAAGGCTTACATTCTAGTAAATATGGATAGGATTGGGCTGTTAGCCTGCAATCCTATGCGCATTTACTTGGAAGTAAGCCCCATTGAACTGTGACTTACTTCCGAGTAGACACATATATAGAATTGGCCTGAAGAAACGGTAAATCTTTCCTTGCTGTCTTTCCCAGTTTCCCCTTCCCCCTGCAATGTTCCTTCTCCAGCTTTCTAGCATTTCATATTAATGCTGAGAATGTTTTGGAAACTATTCTGTCCTTCCCCAAGAATGATATATCTGAATTGCCCCCACCCACTCAACAGTCCTGAATCAGGTCTTCCTAACACTCCCCAAAAAGCAACCTGTTGCCACTATGAACTTTTATATAGCAACCAAACTAATCAGTTTTCTTCCAAATATTTGAGCGTGCTCCTTTTTGATTGCGTACACACACATCCCCAGGTTTCTTTCCCCCCTCTTTTTGACCCTTTAGCGCCACCGTAAAATCAGGATCTCTTAAGGGGGTCCCAACAACTTTCGCGAGCCAGTTCCGGCAAGTTCCGGCTAAAGCGCGCACAGTTCCGGCTAAAGCGCGCACAGGTTTTCCAATGGAGAAGTCGAGTGGGGGGGGGTTGGGGAAGGAGCGGGCGTGTGTGAGCACGCGTTGGTGAAGAAAAGAAATAGCAGGGAGGGTGAAAAGGGAGGAGGAATTTCTCCTGGTCCACCTTAAATGCAGAGCATCCACCATCGCCGCCGAGCGGCTTCAATTCTGAGGCGGCCCCAGGGGTTGCGGGGCAGAATCGGGTCCCCGCTGCCGGCGATGGCGCTGGAGGAGGAAAAGCAGGCGGGGTTTTCTCTGCGTAGAACTCAGGACAGGAGGAGGTGGAGACAGGATCACTCTCGCGCGCGGCTCACCCCGGATCATGCCCGTTGCGCGTCCATTACAAAGGTGAGAGGAGGGGGCAATGGAAATGACATACCAAATGAAATGCATTTAAGTAAAAGCAAAATAACACTGGAGGCAGCTGGTAAGTGCTTGTTGTAGGACTATGCTTTTAAAACTCAAAGCATATGAGTTCATGCTGATCTAGAAAAACACAATTCTGCTGTTCTATATTAAGTCCTCTTCTGAATTGGTTACCAAAGACAGACTTTGGATAGATAATCAGAAGAATATAGGCAGAGGGCAAAGTCTTTAAAAAAATACTCCACTTTTTTGTAGAAGCAAACCAAGAAGGCTTATAAAAATAAGGTACAGTATACAGAATCCTAAAAACACACACACACCTAGACAGAAACAAAGCAAAACATAATGCCCACACATACAAAGTCATAAACAAAAAGCTAAATGACCATTGGCTCAGAAAGCAACTTTTTCTAACAAAATCAGCCTCCAAAAACGAATCAGAGAAGCCATGTTTTAATTTTTAATTTAATTAAAATAGCAAAGATGTCTTGAAATAAGATAATACCATTGCACTTTTCCCAATTATGGACTTCATCCAAATTAGAGCTTTCAGTGGAGCTACATCTCTTTCAGGCCTTGTCTTAGAACACCATCTACAAACACGTTGATTCACCAGGATTGGCATTTGGACCTCTGCCACATAAAAATCTAAAGGGTGTTGTTGTCAGATTTGTGAATCAGGCTTATTCATAATTTATATTTCATCCCTTATTTGTTATAAATATAACTTTGCTAATCACAATTGTATGTTTTATTTATTTGATGTAATTGCAAATAACATAAATGTACCAATTAGTTCCTGGGACAAACTGGTTAGAAAGGAACGTAATTAGTACAATTAGTAAATGTTTTAATAGAGTTCTGAATTGTTAACAAACATGGCTGCAAGGGGGGAAATGACTCTACCAAGTTTACTGATTTCCCTTTTTGTATTATCTTTTTCTGGGCCAACAAACAAAACAAACAAACAACCACTTAAAACCATCAGTTTAAACAATATAAAAACAGATTTACAAGTTTAAAACATTTAAGAAGAATTTAAAAATCTAGGAAGGTCAGACTGAACAAATAGGTTTTTAGAGCTCTCTTGAAGGCCAACAACGAGTCCAAACTATGAATTTTTGCTGGGAGTGCACCCCACAGGCAATTTTTGTAATTTTTGGTAATTTTGGTAAATTTTGTAATTTTGGAGGTAATATTATGGTAAAATAAAAGTTTTTGGAAAGGTGCGTGTCAGATGTATGGGCGGGGGGGGGCGCAATTTTAGTGCTTGCCCTGGGCGCCGTTTTCCCTAGTTACGCCTCTGACTAGTAATTGAAGTTTCCACCACAGCCTGCTGTCCTGCCAGAACAGAAAATTCCCTACAGAGAATGAATCTCAAGGTGGTGCAAGGCAAACTGAGGGCTGAATTGGACTAGGTTTTACATGCATGCAATTATATGTAACTCACCCCAATATAGGAATGTGTATTCAATTTCGAACAAATGGGAAACTGGACATAATTAAGCCCTTTTGGTGCAGTTTTCATTTGCCATGAAATAAATGCCTTTGGGGCCCGGATTTGCTGAATGAAATTCAGGAAAACCTCAGTATTCGTGAGGGCTCCTTTCCCAGCTAATGCCACAGATACTGAAACCATGAATATTGAGGCATTGGGTAATGCAAGTCCAGAGGTTAGGTTCCTAAGTGGAAAATATGGCCCCCAAATGGCCAAAGAAACATGAAACAAGCATGGTAAAGTGCCCTCTTGTGCTCTGTGGGTCTCCAGCAGTCCTGCAGTGCCCCCCCCCCCGAGTAAAAAATCAGCTGAAAATCATGGTGCTTGTACTTTGGAGAAGGGGATGAGCTGTAAAATGGCTCCCAATAAATTCTGGCCACCCCGACCCACAGATATGCAAGCTTAACCTCCTTTTTGCTGGATTTTTACTACATATACTATGGTTGAGTGTCCGTTTCCCAACTGTGGATACACAAATCTTTGTTTGCTGGATCCACGAATATCAAGGTTCTCCTGTATGGTCCTTTCAGTTCATTTGACCCATTTTTGTAATGAGTGAGAGAATTTTGCAGTGAGTGAGGGTTTGCACTGATTTTGTTGCACAAGTGATGAGCTTGTTGTTGTTTGTTGAAAAGCTATGTTTAAACTGCAAAAAGAGTATCAGATTTTCTTATGGGAGCTGTCTCCTGTAAGCTCTCATTTCCCCTCCAGAATGCCCTAGACCTCTTCATGGTAGTCATTTACTGTAGGCTCCCATGTTTTCTTTTCCAAAAATGTCCTAGATGGACACAGTGTCTGGGGCATTGTGCAGGAGGAAAGAAGGTAGCCACTATGTGGCATGTGCTGGGAGGAGCTTTGATGCTCCATTTACACTCTAAACATTTAATTCTTTAAAAAAACAGGGGGAAACTACAGGGCATGCCTCCTTTCTATGAAAACAAACAGAGTAACAGAAACAGGAGGGGATTCTGAATTTATTGTATGTATTTATTTAATAAATTTTATACTACCCTCTACCAAAATCTCTAGGCAGCTTACAGCATAAAAAAATCCAAGAATAAAACAAACCAAGAATTTAAAAGTTAAAACATAAAACTATATTAAAATATCCATAAAAACACCAAATCTCAATGAATTCATTGTGAGGCAAATGAAGGCAATTGCCTCAGTTGATGAAGTGTGAGAGGGCTTACACACGCACACACACACCCCAATGCCATCTGGCTCAGTGGCATGGTCTCAGAGCACCCAGCCCATAGGGGATCTGATGCTCTCAACCAGTAGGCATGAAGAATTGCTCCTGCTCCTCTGGCAATGGATTTGAAAAGTAAGAACGTGGTGGAGCTGAAGAGAGTGATGAGGAGAGCTCTATGCCACCACTCGCATTTCCTCTCCTCCACTCTCTTTCTTGCTGTACCCCATCCTCCTTTTTGAAACCAGTTTAGGGGGAGGAGGAGGAGGAGGAATTCTATGCCGATGTCATTTATTCTTTTATTTTCCTGAAAAGTTACTTCAGGAAGGAGGTATTGTGACGTGGAGAAGTATGGCGGGATTCTTAAACTTTTCCCTGACTACTACTTCTCTGCTTCACATTGCCCCCTTCCAAAGCTGCTTTTTCAGAAAAGAAAGGACATTGATGTGAGTGGTATGCATTTCTGTGCAATGTCTACCAGTTTGGCCCCAGAAAAGAAGTGAATGAGATTTCTTGAGTAAAGCCCTGACTCTACTCATATTTTTTAATGCTACAAGTTATCTCAATGCACTGCAGTGATAGACACTCAAATAGCCTGATCTGAAGCTGGTTTAACTTCATGAAATTCAATTGGGGAAAGGGGAAAAAAAAAGCTTCTATCTCAATTCCTTGGCTTAACTGGGTTGTGGATCAGACTGACAGCTTGTGATGTCATTTAAACACCTCTTTAAGTACACGCAGGCTCAAATCAGATCACACAAAAGAGATATATAATGCAGAGGTGCAGCTAGATAATTTTGGAGCCTGTATATAATGGCCTTTTGCCTCCCCCTCCCACCATAAGATAAGAATAATCGCCCATGCACATGCGTGCAAACACACACACACACACACACACACAATGAGGGCCCAAACAGCAACTGAACTCACAAGAATGTAAGGATATAAAACAAGTATATTTATCTGTCAGTGCATTTATTGTGCTATTGTTGGATGTAGATTTAAAACTCACCATAAATGCATCATTTCTAAATTGCAAACATTTAAGCAACATGGAAGGTTGTTAACTTCATTGCCAGCTCCTTAAAGTACTGTTAAATGGGCTCTAAATGTCCTATAAAGTAATTTCTAAGATTTATTCACTTCCCCTGATTAGCCTTAAGCAAGATAAAAATGTTACAAGAGCCCATTGTAGCAGAACAGTCAGTTACTCAATGCAGAGATGGGTGGTTCTTTAGCAGTTTTGCTCGAAAACTTAATGACTCAGAAAGGTTTGTCAGTTTGAAAAGTGGCTTGATAGATTTGTGATATATGGGTGGAGCGGGGGAGGAATGAGATATACATGCATGCATACATACACACATGGCTTTCCGGCTGCTCACCATATGCATAGGTGGCATGGCCTGTTTGCCCCAGCCCCTTGCAAGGAGCACGAGGCAGGAGAAAGAGCCTATTGGCTTATAAGTGCTGAGGGGGAGCAGGGCCCAGCCGGCCATCCATTTGGCGGTGTCCTTTCTCCTCAGTCCATTCTTTTCAGGTGAGGAGGAAGGATGGGTGTTCTACAGAAGCAGCGGCTGCAGCTCCAGCATTGGGGCAGTGACAACAGGAGACAAGAAGACAAGGCTGGGCAGCACAGGCAGCAGAGGCTGCCAGGAGTTTGAGGTGGCAAAGGGGCAGTTGGCAGGGCGGTTGGCAGGCTTGCGTAGGCGAGGGGCCTGCCAAATGGCCAGGCAATTGAGTTGGGGCATCAGGCGACGGGTGCGCTCTCTTCTCCCCCAGCCCGTTATCCTTGGAGACAGCGCCGAGCTTAGGCCTGGTCTCAGGGGTATTTGCTGGGTTCCCAGCTTCTTCCCCCCACTCCACCATTTCATTTGCTTATGGTGCTTGGGCCAGCCAAGGAGCCGCGGCTAGGGCTTGAGGGAAGGCTTTGGTCAGGCAAAAACAGGCTTATTTGGGCCCTATAATAGTGTTCATAGTATGGTTAGAGGCTTTAGAAAAAGAGAAACTGGCACAGCCTGATGGCAAGGATAAATCCCCCTTGGGAGTTCCATCAGGGCCAAAGAAGCTAACCAGGGGAGCTTAGAAGGCAAGGCTCATCCAATCTCTGTTTAATAGATTGGCTTCCTTGGAAGCCGACATTAAGGGAACTGAACCTGCACCGGTGGACCTGCCCCATGAAAATGACCCCATGAAAATGACAGTTGCCCAAGACAACTAAACCCTCTGAGAGAGGCCGAGAACTGGTAGATGCCAGTACTAGTGAGTCATTTCATGGATTTTGGCCTTGGGGCATGGAGCCCTATTGGCCACCCCTGGGCCATCTTGGGTGGTATCCTGGCACCTTTGGGCAACTGTACCCTTATGGCACCTGTAAGCAAGTATGGCAGGGGCAGCCCCTTTAGGTTTAGCCGAATGGCCTGCATGAACCACTGCAGGGACTGCTGTGCCTGTCTCTTCAAGGGAAAACTACTGATACAGTTGGACTTCCCTTCCACTGGGGAATCATCTCATGCCAGCTGTAAAAGAGCACATATGTCAGGGCGAGTTCGTGGATATCTTCCAACTTTTTTTCAGGGAATCAGACCCTGTGCCCAAAGAGGGTGAGCAGAATAGGGACCAGGTAAAGTCCAAGAGAAAACACATTGAGCACAACTGGACTAACTAGTTGTCAGCTTTCACAGTTTACATGGGAGTGGTCTTACAAGTGCAGCTATCCAAAGGTCTGGCCTTAGTACTTTGACATAATACACAGGGACTATATGGACTTTGTGGGCAACACATGGCAGAGTTATGACCAGGTGTCTAAGATGTGCACAGCTTTGGATCCCACAATTCCATGGGCAGAGGCGTAACTATAGGGGGGGCAGGGGGGGCACGTGCCCCGGGCGCCATCTTTTCTGGTCACATGGGGGGCGCCGACATGACAAAAATTTTTTTTAATTTTTTAAAATTTTTTGTTAATACAAATGTTTCCTGCTCAGTGCAGCAGCGCTGCAGCAGTCAAGGGAGCGCGTCGGCAGCCCATCCCCCACGAGCAGTCCCTTCCACGCCGCCCACGCCCCCCCCATTGCTTTGCTGGCACCTGGCGGCCAGTCAGTGGCCTGGCTTGGCGGCGGCGGCGGGCGCTTGTGAGGAAAAACCTAAGTATAATGTAGTATGTTGTGGCGCGGGGGGCGCCATTTCAGTGCTTGCCCCGGGTGCCATTTTCCCTAGTTACGCCTCTGTCCATGGGTTATGGAGCACCATGAACTATGGCTCCAGATCATGACCCCATCCAGACCAATGCAATGTGACAGGTCCGATAGTGGACACATCATTTCTAAGAGGCCTGCAGTACCCTCTACTGAACCAGCTGTTGCTCAGGGGGTTTAAAGCCCAATACTGTGTTAGGATTTTAATGGCAGTGGCAAATCCAGGCACAAGCCATGCAGGTTCCGTCGCGAGTGTGGTTTGAGGGGTTAAGCATTTGGGCACCAATTTCCCACATACTAGAGGTTTCAAAGGTGGATTTAGGGACCAGGTCTCAGGAAACAGGAGAGGGGGCTAGGGTCTATTTGCTTTCAGGTTTTTTATTTTGGTTTTCATATTTCCTGCACACATCTGAGAGTGCACAAGGAAACCCCAAACTTAAAATCAGCTCAGGGTATGGAGGAAGTGGCAGAGTAGAAGATACCCGGAGCGGGTCTTGGGCCCATTTACTTCAAATTGTGACGTTGAATCCATGTTTCGCCTTTGGCCAGTACACCCCAGTGATTTTGATCTGCTTGGTTTTATTTTCCAAGGTCGCTTTCAAGGCTTTAAGCTCAAAGTTGGAATGGGAGGTTCAACACAGGGCGGGGCTGCAGATTTCGGCACATTTCCTAGATTATTTCCTTTTTGCCAGTCTGGGTGGCACTGACCAATGTGCCCACCTGATAAGAATATTTATTTATACTGTGTTCTGAGTTAGGGCTCACTCCAGCCCATAGCAAGACTGAGGGCCCTGCCCCCAAGCTCATATTTTTGGCATTGAATTGGATACACAGGCAGGTTGTTCCCAGCTACTGCAGGAGAAATTGGACATGCTGGGTCGGATGTTGATGGAGTGTTTGGGAGCCAGGAAAGTCATGCTTCAGCAGCTGCAGAGACTGATGGGTCACCTGAATTTTGCATGCAGAGTATGGCCTTGGGCTGAGCCTTTTTAAGCCACCTCTTTGATGCTGGGGGGCGGGGGCGGGGTGTGTGTGTGTTCGGGAACCTCACTTCCATATTAGGATTACTGCACATGCAGACCTCAAACTCTGGGCTTCATTTATCCACTCATACAATTCCTTCTGGTGCAGTGTACAATTGCTGGAGGCTGACCTACAGGTCCATTCAGAAACAGCTGGAGGACCTGGCTTTGGGGTCTATTTCAGAGGGAATTGGTGTGCAGAAAGGTGGTCTGCTGGTTGGGCTCCATGGGGCATCACCAAGGACTTTACAGTCCTAGAATTTTTTCCCATTGTAGTGGCAGTCCATATCTGGACCGACCTGTAGGGATTCTTCTGTCAGATCTTGGTGTGACAACCAGGCCGTGGTGCAAGTCATCAACCACCAAACCTCTAAGTCCCATAGGGTCAAGGGCTTAGTCCAGGTCTTTGTGCTTATATCCATGAGGCACAACATGTTGTTTGATGCCAAGCATGTTCCTGGAATTCAGAATGGCCTGGCGGATGCACTGTCTTGTTTTTAGGTACAGTGCTTCTGCCGGCTTTCCCTGGGAGCAGCACGGAAGCCTGATGACTCTGGAATCTTGGTGTCTAGAAGCACCTCTAAGGCCCCAACCACAAGTGCAGCCTATGATAGGAAGGGCAAGGATTTTCAGGAATGTAGGGACCAGGTTGGACTTGAACAGCGCTGCCCTTGAACATCTGATGCAATATTTGGTGCATCTGCCGTCCCAGGGTCTATCCCCTGGGACTTTGGCCAGTCACCTGATGGCCTTTGCATTTTACTCCAAATCAAGGGGCTGGCAGGATCACATGGGGGATTTCAGGCTCTGGCACATGCTGGAAGTTTGGGCCTGGGAGCAGTCAGATCAGCCTGATGCACAGAGGCCTTTGACCCCTGGGGTGATTGAGGCCATTTCCAGGCCATTCGTCTCTCATCATATGAAGTAGTGCTCTTTCGGGCTGCCACTATAGTCACCTTTTGGGGGACTTTCAGGGCAGCTGAACTTTTTCCCAAGGGGAAGGCCGGTCCGTCTTCCTGGGTATTGCAATGGGGGAACTTGAGCTTGCAGCCTGAGTCTGCGATCATAGTCTTGAGGCTTTCAGAGACTGACCAGAGTGGGAGGTGCCAGCAGGTCATTCTCAAAAGCACTGACAGTCCCACTCTTTGCCCCGTGGGGGCCCTAGAGTGTTATGTAGCCCTGGAAGGGTCTGCAAAGGGGTGTCTGTTCATACATGCTGATGGATGGACACTCTCGCAATTTCAGTTCTGGACAGTGGTTCAGGAGGCACTGGTGGCATCCAGGGTGTCCACAGATCACCTATCCTTCATTCGTTCCACTGCATTCCACCTTGGCTACCAAGCTCTGGTCATTCAGGGGATTGGCCAATGGCATTCCAGCATTTACCAGAGTTATGTGCATTAAGATCTCTGCCTTCAGTTACTGGCATTCATTTTCTCCCAACAGGGCCTGGGATGCTGGCAAGGCGAACTAGGGTGCTGAGCCTTGGGCACTCTATTGTGTTCTGGGCCTACAAGCAGGCATGAATGGATGACTTGGGAACTCAGCTGGGCCTGGGGGGGACGGGCATTGACCTCGTGGATCGGTCAGCAGGCTCTGTTGTTTGCCCAATTTTTGCCCATCATACAGACAATCTGCTAGTCCGCTTTCTGACATCTTTTACATTTGGGGTGAGAATGATTTGGTAGTGCAGTGAGGGATTTTCCTCATTTGCTGGGCTTGTATGGACCTGGGGCTAGTCCAACGGTGGCTTCCCGGTATCATAGTGATTTGGTCTGACCTGCTTCAGCACAGGGTATGGCAGGGCACCTGCAAACCGGGTTGACCAAAAGCAGAAGAAGGTCAGTGGTGGCATGACATGTTTTGTTGCTAAACTTGGAGGGGGAGGGTTTTCACACCCCAGTATTGTTTTTTCAGTGCCTTTACTTTATAGTGAAGATAGTGTTCACTGCTTGCCTCAGGGCACTGAGGTCTTCTTAGAGGTCCTACGGAGGCCATTGACTGCAGTTCTGCATGGCTGGTGCGCTGTGTGAGGGATCAAACCCCCCACTGTGCCAGGTACAGCACAGTGGGAATTAAGATGCTAGGAATGGTGAGCACCTACAGGTATGTGTTTGGCAATAGAGGGGCCTGGTCAATTCCTAGAGGCTTGGTGGCTCAGAGAACTCTGATCTGGCCCACTCTACTGTGTCAAGCAACACCTCCTTAAAAGGCTTTGTGACTTCAGGGTGGGGGGGGGTGACACTATGGGCTGAGACCTGACCTTAGGTCAGCTGAGATGGGCAGCTTTCACCTTAGAGCAATGGGCAGCCTGGAGCCAAGGTACGTCACCCATGGGATATCAGGTGAGGCTTGCACCAAGGTTGCATGCCTCTAGCTACTGCATTGTAGGGGTGGTGAGCCAATCCCTATTCCTTTAAATTTGTTTAATAAAATTGTGGCCCTTTATTCAAAATATCCTGTGTCTCTTGGGTGTGGGCACAATGGCAGTTCCTCAGCTGCCACCATACTCACCTTTTCATAAGTCTGATGATTGATTTTATCCT
Source organism: Hemicordylus capensis (assembly GCF_027244095.1). Taxonomy (NCBI): domain Eukaryota; kingdom Metazoa; phylum Chordata; class Lepidosauria; order Squamata; family Cordylidae; genus Hemicordylus; species Hemicordylus capensis. Next base: position 374,538,695 of record NC_069658.1, on the reverse strand, counting down.
GTTTGGGCTAGTGCTAGCCACTTTTAGTGTTTCTGGACATAGTCTTTCTGTCTGTGTTCAGCCAATGTGTGCCACCACCAATCTTGTGTGCAAGATTATGTGGTACTTTGGAAGGAGGGTTGGTGTTGCATGGTACCACAAATCTAAATGTTGAGTTGTTTGCAGTGATGTTCAGAATGCATTGTTTTGGACAGCAACTGATCACAAACAACTAGCTATGGGTAGTGTTCCCTGTAATGGGGATTTCCAGGTGTTGTTGACTATAACTCCCAACTCCTTTGGCCATTGTAGCTGGGGATTATGGGAGTTGTAGTCAACAACATCCAGTAATCCCTGTTACAGGGGACACTGGTACCAACCATAAATATGATATCTGAGTGAACTGACCACAAAATGCTTTTTCATGCTATTGTAATTTTAAAACATTTGGATTGAAGATAAGTTCAAAAAAAGTGAGAAATATCTACCTGATTCCTGGATTGCAACTCTCAATACTGGATTGCAACTCACAAGTTTAAAGAGTGCTTGAATTTAAGCTGGCACAATTGTATTAACAATTGTTCACTTGTTACCCATGGTTTTGTTTCATTTTGTTTGCTAGAGGTTTTGCTTGCTATTAATGAATGGTTACATTCATACCAGCTGGTTACATCTTGGAATGAATCTTTGATTAGGAATGCACTATGCAGGAACTTTGGCTCAGTGTAAGAGAGACCCAGAAAGCTGTAGTGCCAGAAGCTCTGGACCATTCAACATCAGGCATCAACATAAAACAAGAAAGCAACATAGAACAAGAAATATTTCTGTGTGAGAAGGGAATGTTTGGAGAGTAGACTCACACAATAGGGTTCCATTTAAAGGATGGATACCTCAATAGTCCTTCATTTTTGGCACCATATTTCGTTTTTGTTCCAGTTTCACCCTTCAACATCTTGTACTTCCTCTTCTCTCTGACATATATGTTTGTATGAAGATGGGGAATATGGACATTCCGATACTTAAGAATTTGCAAAGGACACCTATGAGATTTCCTTTATAAGGTTGAGATAATATGTTATATATAAGTCAACATATTCTATAGAGTTTAGAAGGTGTGAGGTAACCCTCCTGATGTATATACCCCATGACACTAGTTCTTGCTCCACTTCTCTGCTGGAACAGATCTTTCTGTGTTTTCCACTCTTTTGCCTCCCTGCCAGGCAGGACTGGCTCTAGGATAAGTAGTACTCTGAGTGATGAGTTATTTCTCTCCCGCCCCTGCAAGGTAAGTAATTGTTGTATTCTATCTAGTCACCTTTTATGTTTTATCTTCTAGAAGTTTGTCCCAGTGGGAATCCTGTAAAGAGAGTGTGGTGGGTGGAGTCAGAAAGAAAAAAGGAAGGAAAGGAGAAAATGCAGTTGTTTTGAAATAAAGTCTTAGTTAAACTGACATAGGATTTCTTTGAATTTATGAGGGAAGCAGTTATAGAACATTTTGCGGTGAGATTTTGAACCAGCTATGTGTGTGTCTGCAAAGCTTGTGAAAATTCCTACATCTTCATTTCATTGCATTATTGGGCCTACATTCCTGAACTACTGCAACTGTTGCTGCTGATTGTTTCTCCAGCTTCCTAACCCGCACAACCCCTAAAGGTACTTTTTCCTTATCAGTCTTAGACTCTGTTGTTCACTTGCTGCCCACTGCAGCATGGCGCAGATCCTACCACCACCATTTTTCTTGACAATCCCAAGAGAACCTGCTCTTCCCTGGAAACAATGGAGGTCCTATTTCTGCAATTACCTCCTCACTATACAGAGCCACAATTTTACTCCAGCAAAGCAGAAGGCTATATTGCTGCACTGCCTGGGCCCTGAAGGCCAAATAATATATAATAATTTGCCCTTTTCAACCAACTTGAAGGGGATGCCAAACTCCTTACAAGCAAAAGTGGTCAAAATTGCCCACGAGGGTCACGTGGGCATAAGCTTGACTAAAAGGTGAATAGGAGAAAGCTTTTGGTGGTCAGGTATGGACAAATACAGTGAAAATGTAATCCAACACTGTAATATTATTTCTTGTTTACACAGTCAGACAGGTGTTATTGACTGGTTTGTTTTATCCAGGGATCGAGTCCTTCCCAAGGACCTGGGATGCCAGAATTTTATTGTCAATTGTTATAGATATCATCGCAGAATATAGGCTGTTCCTAGTAAAGCTGCTTTTTGTAGTGGCTGATGGTGATTTCTGTGGCCCCTATGGTGTTGAGGTGCTCTTCAAGGTCTTTTGGAACTGCACCCAGGGCGCTAATTACCACTGGGATTATTTTGGTCTTTTTCTGCCACAGCCTTTCAATTTCAATTGGTAGATCTTTGTATTTGGTGATTTTTTTCTATTTCTTTTTCTTCTATTCTGCTATCCCCTGGTATTGCTAGGTTGATTATTTTGACTTGTTTTTCTTTCTTCTCGACTACAGTTATATCTGGTGTATTGTGTGGCAGATGTTTGTCTGTTTGTAGTAGGAAGTCCCATAATATTTTTACATCTTCATTTTCTTCAACTTTTTCAATTTTATGGTCCCACCAATTTTTGGCTACAGGTAGCTTGTATTTTTTGCAGATGTTCCAGTGTATCATCCCTGCTACCTTGTCATGCCTTTGTTTGTAGTCACTCTGTGCGATCTTTTTACAACAGCTGATTACATGGTCCACTGTTTCATCTGCTTCTTTACAAAGGCGGCACTTGCTGCTTGTTGTGGATTTTTCGACTTTTGCTCTTATTGCATTTGTTCTTGGTGCCTGTTCTTGTGCAGCCAGTATTAAACCCTCTGTTTCTTTCTTCAAGTAACCATTCTTAAGCCATTGCCAGGTCTTGCTGATGTCTGATTTTCCACTTATATTGTGCAAATATTGACCATGCGGGGGCTTATTTTTCCATTTTTCTGCTCGGTTCTTGACTTGTTCTTTCTTGTAGGCCTGCTTTGTTTCATTGGTGTTGAATAGTTTCGCGTTATTGACCATTTGAAGTGCATCTTCTTCACTGTCCTGGATATATTCTTCACGGCCTCTTTTCTCCTCCTCTACTGTTTGATGGACTTGCAGCATTCCTCTTCCACCTGAGCTACGAGGGAGGTATAACCTATCGACATCACTGCGGGGGTGCAGAGCATGATTGATGGTCATGATTTTCCTGTTCTTACAATCTAGCGTCTCTAGTTCTGCCTGGGTCCAGTCTATTATCCCTGCAGTGTATCTGATAACAGGTATAGCCCAGGTGTTTATGGCTTGTATGGTGTTCCCGCCATTGAGTTTGGACTTGAGGATTTTTCTAACTCTCCTGATGTATTCACTTCCGATTTTTCTTTTAACTTTTCTCCTCCTCCACAACCACGCCAAGGTAGTGCCATCATCATCATTATTATTACCCCACCACACCTTAAGGTCATCTGAGGAGGTCCATCTCCAGTTACGACCGGTTCATCTGCTGGCAACTCAGAGGCAGGCCTTCTCTGCAGATGCTCCTGGGCTTTGGAATGCACTCCTGGCAGAAATCCATAATTCAAGATCATTACTGTCCTTCAGGAGAGCCCTTAAAACCTATCTGTTTGGTCTGGCCTTCCAGGGTTTTTAAATGACTGAAAAACTGTTTTAAATTGTTTTACATTGTTGCCCTGGTTCTCTAGGGTTTTTTAGCTGTTTGAATTGGTTTTATTCTGTTTTTATAGTTTGATTTGTAACTGTTAACTTGTTTTAATTGTTTTTACCTAGTTGTAAACCACCCTGAGCCATTTTGGAAGGGCAATATATAAATTAAATAAATAAATAAATAAATAAATATTAACAATAATTATACTATAATAAAAATTAATAATACTTATTATAATAAATAAAGATGCCTCCATGCTTCAACATTCCTGCATTTTAAAGTATTATCTATTTTATTTTGGGAGGTTGAAGTATTCCCTCAGCACATATAGTAAGGGAGGCAGGAGATGCAGCTGACTGAAGATAACCCTGCACTTCATAGTGCATATTCTCATTTCACATCTGCGTGGTTTTGTATTCACAGGGCAAAGTATTTTTAGGACTTATTGTCATGATCGCTCCCTATCCACGGCAATAATTGTAATACAATATACAGTTCATTTACAAAGCTATAAAGTTTAACTTCATAGTGTGGAGCATTACGCAGAACATTGCTTTGCAAAACCATGAAATGACAATTGTCTTTTTCTTTTAAATGAATGAATATATTGTACTATTATTGCCTCATTTTCAAATACTCACAGTTCATCAGCTCAGCAGAAGTTACTGTGGATTAAGATGCTACAAAGATAATTCTGTGTATAGGCCAGACACAAAGCATACATTTGAGTGGAAATTGATCTGGACATCAAGGCATCAATTTCATATACTGTGAGTAGGCCCCATTGAACGCAGTGGGGTTTACTTCCAATAAAAAAAGGATGGGGCTGCACATGGTTATTTTTCAAGTGAAGGGCTTTTCAAAGTGTATTTCTGAAAGTTTCAACACCAAGATTACAAATAATAGCAGCTCAAGAAGTGCAAATAAGCACCAGTAAACTGTGTTGATTCTGCTCAGGGAAAGGCACTTAATTTGTTGCCCAAAACAACTCAGTTTGGGCTAAAGGGAAAATGTAAAATAGGGACTCTTGAGAAGCATTTAGGTTGTGTACACACGCTTTCACCTACATCAACAAGCACTTGAGGGATTGTTCCCGAACTGGATATAGGAGACAATCCTTTCGTTCTGCATCTGGCTGTTCTCTACCATTCTTAATTCAGGTCCCGAGTCAGTACCTCTCACCACATTTCTCTTAACTGTATTCCCTACCATCTGTGGGATGGGAGGTGCACTACAGTGGAGTAGAGACAATGCAAGCATGGAAATAAAGCAACTGTGCTACTATTGCTACCTACATTGGTAAAGCTTATTTACCTGCCTAGAACTTAGGGATGTGCACAAAGCCGGTTTTGCCAGTTCAGCTCAAAGCTGAACTGGATTCAAGCTGGCCCAGCCCAGTTTTGGGCCCAGAGGAACCGTACCCGGTTCGACTGACTCAGAGATCTACTGGTAAAGGAGAATCCAGTGAGGATTCCGCTTTACCAGTAAAGGGGCAGGGGGGCTTTCCTACTGTTACAGTGGGCAGGAAGGGTGTAAATGAATACTTACAAGAGCTGGAGGCTGTAGTGGTGGTGGCTGTTACGTCTGTGGTAGGGGTGGTGGCAGCTCCTCCACATCCCCACCTGTCTTCCCCAGAGTAGGCAGGACCACCGGTGGCCTGGTTCAGGCCTTCCTCAGCACTGTTCAAGCCTTTGCACATGCATGGAGGCCATTTTACTGACTTCTGTGCATGCACAGAGAACTTTTGCATGATCATACAATGTCATGGTCACACAGAGGTCAATAAAATGTCTTCCACGCAAGCACAGGGGCCTGAATCAGGTCAAGGAAGGCCTGAACTGGGCCACCAGCAGCCCTTACTACTCTGTGGGAGGCTGGTGGTGGTGAGCCTTTGCCACCTCCACCAGCCCTCCTCCACAGCTGCCATCGCAGTCACCACTGGCAGGACTTGTAAGTACTTATTTACTCCCAGCCCACCCACTCTAACATTAGGCAAACCCTCTTTAATAGTAAAGGGAACCCTCACCAGATTCCCCTTTACCAGCAGAGTTCCAAACTGGCTCAGTTTGGACCTGGCCCAGATTGGTTTGAACTTGGACTGGCTGAGGCTGGTACAGTTTGACTCTGAACTCGTCAAACCAAGCTAGCTGGACATCAAACCCGGCTTGAACCAAGCCAGCATGCACACCCCTACTAGAAGTACAAGTATGGTTACAGCTGTGCTGATCTGGCCGATGTGACCAGGTTAAGGGCTATTCCAAAGGGCTATACTTTGGAACATGCTTCCTAATGAAATTAGTGCTTCCCATTCTCTCGATGTTTTTAAGAAGGACCTGAAAACATACCCTGTTTAGTCAGGCTTTTAGTTTAGTGTTTTAAAGTTTTAAGTTTTTATCTGTATTTTAAACTATTTTAATTTAACTATTTTAAACAATAAAAATTGTTTCACATTTTTTAGATTGTGAACATCCAGGGACTTAAATATGGGGCAATATTAATTAATTAATTCTCCAGGTTACAATTTACAGTCACAGGTGCGTTCACATAGATCACTGCTGAGCATAAAAACAAACCTGGAAAGAATGCAGAGTCTCATATGTTGGAAGTGAAGGACTATGCGCTGTCTCTTGTCTCAGTGACATAGGAGGACAGACTAGTGAGTCAGAGGGCTAGAGGGTCAAGACCAGGGCTGCTCAACTTCGGCCCTCCTGCAGATGTTGGCCTACATTTCCCATAATCCCAGGCTATTGGCCACTGTGGCTGGGGATTATGGGAGTTGTAGTTCAAAAACAGCTGGGGGGCCTAAGTTGAGCAGGCCTGGTCAAGACATTGGTCATCCCTTCTCTACTGCTCTGACACTTTCCCTTTGATATGTAGATTGCTAATCTTAGGGACTTCCTTCCTTCCAGCCACTTCCTACTTCCTTCCCTTCTTTTCCCTTCCTTCTGCCTTGAAACATGCAAGCTCCTCTCCTCTGCACCATGTGTGCAGAGATGCAGAATCCATCTGCATCCAGATAGATAGATAGATTAGAGATTCTATCTCCTCACTTTCCTATCTAGAATGGAGTTCTCTAATAAATACTACTTATATTGATTTGAAACTATGAACTGGCTCCAAGTTACTTTACTCTCAGTATACACACATGCCTAACTAAATTCCACTGTGTTGTGCCTCTGTGCACTCTGCTATAATAAAAAAGGGTTTCTCTTACCAGAGAGAATTCCCAACATCATATACACATCTTTCACAATCCTAGGAGCAACATGTCAAATCATTTTCAATATTCACAGTCAGAGGCGTAACTAGGGAAAATGGCGCCCAGGGCAAGCACTGAAATTGCGCCCCCCCCCCGCCCATACATCTGACACGCACCTTTCCAAAAACTTTTATTTTACCATAATATTACCTCCAAAATTACAAAATTACCAAAAATTACAAAAATTACCTGTGGGGTGCACTCCCAGCAAAAATTCATAGTTTGGACTCGTTGGCCTTCAAGAGAGCTCTAAAAACCTATTTGTTCAGTCTGACCTTCCTAGATTTTTAAATTCTTCTTAAATGTTTTAAACTTGTAAATCTGTTTTTATATTGTTTAAACTGATGGTTTTAAGTGGTTGTTTGTTTGTTTTGTTTGTCGGCCCAGAAAAAGATAATACAAAAAGGGAAATCAGTAAACTTGGTAGAGTCATTTCCCCCCTTGCAGCCATGTTTGTTAACAATTCAGAACTCTATTAAAACATTTACTAATTGTACTAATTACGTTCCTTTCTAACCAGTTTGTCCCAGGAACTAATTGGTACATTTATGTTATTTGCAATTACATCAAATAAATAAAACATACAATTGTGATTAGCAAAGTTATATTTATAACAAATAAGGGATGAAATATAAATTATGAATAAGCCTGATTCACAAATCTGACAACAACACCCTTTAGATTTTTATGTGGCAGAGGTCCAAATGCCAATCCTGGTGAATCAACGTGTTTGTAGATGGTGTTCTAAGACAAGGCCTGAAAGAGATGTAGCTCCACTGAAAGCTCTAATTTGGATGAAGCCCATAGTTGGGAAAAGTGCAATGGTATTATCTTATTTCAAGACATCTTTGCTATTTTAAATTAAATTAAAAATTAAAACATGGCTTCTCTGATTAGATTTTGGAGGCTGATTTTGTTAGAAAAAGTTGCTTTCTGAGCCAATGGTCATTTAGCTTTTTGTTTATGACTTTGTATGTGTGGGCATTATGTTTTGCTTTGTTTCTGTCTAGGTGTGTGTGTTTTTTTAGGATTCTGTATACTGTACCTTATTTTTATAAGCCTTCTTGGTTTGCTTCTACAAAAAAGTGGAGTATTTTTTTTAAGACTTTGCCCTCTGCCTATATTCTTCTGATTATCTATCCAAAGTCTGTCTTTGGTAACCAATTCAGAAGAGGACTTAATATAGAACAGCAGAATTGTGTTTTTCTAGATCAGCATGAACTCATAAGCTTTGAGTTTTAATAGCATAGTCCTACAACAAGCACTTACCAGCTGCCTCCAGTGTTATTTTGCTTTTACTTAAATGCATTTCATTTGGTATGTCATTTCCATTGCCCCCTCCTCTCACCTTTGTAATGGATGCGCAACGGGCATGATCCGGGGTGAGCCGCGCGCGAGAGTGATCCTGTCTCCACCTCCTCCTGTCCTGAGTTCTACGCAGAGAAAACCCCGCCTGCTTTTCCTCCTCCAGCGCCATCGCCGGCAGCGGGGACCCGATTCTGCCCCGCGACCCCTGGGGCCGCCTCAGAATTGAAGCCGCTCGGCGGCGATGGTGGGAGCTCTGCATTTAAGGTGGACCAGGAGAAATTCCTCCTCCCTTTTTGCCCTCCCTGCTATTTCTTTTCTTCACCAACGCGTGCTCACACATGCCCGCTCCTTCCCCAACCCCCCCCCCACTCGACTTCTCCATTGGAAAACCTGTGCGCGCTTTAGCCGGAACTGTGCGCGCTTTAGCCGGAACTTGCCGGAACTGGCTCGCGAAAGTTGTTGGGACCCCCTTAAGAGATCCTGATTTTACGGTGGCGCTAAAGGGTCAAAAAGAGGGGGGAAAGAAACCTGGGGATGTGTGTGTACGCAATCAAAAAGGAACACGCTCAAATATTTGGAAGAAAACCGATTAGTTTGGTTGCTATATAAAAGTTCATAGTGGCAACAGGTTGCTTTTTGGGGAGTGTTAGGAAGACCTGATTCAGGACTGTTGAGTGGGTGGGGGCAATTCTGATATATCATTCTTGGGGAAGGACAGAATAGTTTCCAAAACATTCTCAGCATTAATATGAAATGCTAGAAAGCTGGAGAAGGAACATTGCAGGGGGAAGGGGAAACTGGGAAAGACAGCAAGGAAAGATTTACCGTTTCTTCAGGCCAATTCTATATACGTGTCTACTCGGAAGTAAGTCGCAGTTCAATGGGGCTTACTTCCAAGTAAATGCGCATAGGATTGCAGGCTAACAGCCCAATCCTATCCATATTTACTAGAATGTAAGCCTTTCAATGAGACGTAGTTTTCAGTAAGTAAGTGTGCATGGATTGTAACCGTGGATTGGATTCCTATCCTATGCAGAACCATCACCCTTAAATCAATGGACTTCGTCGCTAGTCGCTACTTAGGTGTAAGTCCGAGATGCGGAGGGGAGGAGGAGCGGGGGAAGACACTGGGGGACGAGGGACCCGGCTGAGCGCTGCATGAACCGACAAGCCGAGGTGGGGGAGGGGGATGCGCGAGAGCGCGTGCGTACAGCAGCTTCCAAGCTTGGGAAGCTTCCCTTCCCAACCCTTCCGTGTGCCATGGAGGAGCGTGTGTGTGTGGGGTGGTGGTGCCCTTCTTTTGCCTCCTCCCGCCGCCCCCGCATGCTAGTTGGCCCCTTCCTTCTGGAGCGCCGGGGCAACCGGGGAAGAGAGAGGCAGCCGGCCAGGCTTTGCTGCTGCTGCCTGCCTGTCCCTGCCAGGGGGAATTATTCACAACACCCCCTCCCCCCGCCCTTCAAGGGGATAATTACCAATGCCTGGCTCCTGAAATGAAATGACCGCTGGCAGAAGGGGGGAGACGGCGCGGAGGGCGAACCTGCTGCCTTTGCCATGCTGGGCGGGAGGACTGGAGTGGAGGCAGACAAGACAAGAGAGGAGCATCGGGGCGGCCGGGGGAGGGCTAGATTAAGGCAACTAAGACACCCGCCACGACACGAGAGAGACAGAGAAGAGAGGAACACACACACCTCGAGTGCAGTGCACGCTTTAATAATGCCGCCGCTGAATCCTTTCTTAAAGTTTTCTCTTGCTGTCCGTGTGCCGCTGCCTGCACCAGCGCTTGCAGCACCAGCCCCACACTCGTCGCTCGCTTGGCTCTCCTCTCCGCGCACCACGTGCAGAAAGCGAGCCGAGCTGGGAGGAGGAGGACGCACGCACGCATGCGCAGTGTGACGTGCCGTGCGTGACTAGACCCTCCCTCTGGCCTGATAAGTTCGCGACACAAGCAGTGAACTAGGCGCCCGCCGGGGCGCCGCCAAGCCGAAGCCAGACCAGCAGCAGCAAACATAGCATGCAATGGGGGGGGGGGGACGGCCGCTGGCGCGGAAGGGACTGCTCATGGGGGAGGGGGTGCCGACGCGCTCCCTTGAGTGCTGTAATTTTTATTTTAAAAACTTTTTTAAAAAAATTGGATCGGCGACGGGGCTCATGGCGGCGCCCCCCACGTGACCAGCAAAGATGGCACCCGGGGCACGTGCCCCCCTGCCCCCCCTATCATTACGCCTCTGTTCACAGTATTCCTTTATTTGGATATCTGTAGGTACCTTATAGTGAGTCAAATGGATGATTCAACTAACCAATTGTCTGCAGGGGAATAGTTTTAATAGAACACAGTGGGACAAATGCCACTGGGCCACTGCGGAAGGGAGACATGGGTTTCGCTCTCCACTTCCCACCTCCCTGACGCACTTGTACACAGAGCTCCCCATTGCAGGATTTGGGTTGACAAGTCCTCCACAAGAGGGGAGGGAAAGGAAAAAAGGAGCATCACATACCATCCCTCCCTATGCTTCTGATTGTGACTGGCTAGCTAGGTTTCGCTCACCTTTCCTACAGAATAACTGACAGGTCAGCAGTTATAGAAATGCTGGCTGATGCTCAGAAACAGCATTTCATTGCCCGCTGAGTCTTCCAATCAGGCTGAGGGAGTGCTGGTGAGCCTGAATACCTAGCGAGCCAATCAGGGATGGGGGAAGCCACATCAGAGAAGCCACAAAGCTTCAGAATTTGGAAAAATCCATGAGATCAGGTTAGATTCACATAGCTTGTATTTTCTTGCCACCAACATTGACTAAGAATATAAGAACATAAGAAAAGCCCTGCTGGATAAGGAACAAGGCCCATCTGTTTCACACAGTGGCCCACCAGATGCTCCTGGGGAGCCCACAGGCAAGAGGTATGCACATGCCCTCTCTCCTGCTGTTGCTCCCCCACAACTGGTATTGTGTGGCATCATGCCTCTGAGGCTGGAGATGGCCCATAGCCATCAGACTAGTAGCCATTGTCCTCCATGAATCTGTCTAAGCCCCTTTTAAAGCCATCCAAGCTGGTGGCCATCAACACATCCCATGGCAAGGAATTCCATTGATTAATTATGTGATGTGAAAAGACTATGTTTGCTTAAGGGTATATATGTGTCCCAGTTCATGGATGTAACATGTTAAAGAAACAGTAATGAGGGCCCCATCTTCACTTGTCCCAGGGCCATTCCAACTTTGCTATGCTCCTGCTTGTCTGGTCTGTTCAGCAGCAGCTATTCAGATTCTCAAGGAAGAACCTTCCCCAGCATATTTAGTTATCTCTATTGTATTGTATTGTAATATGCTATTTAAGAACATAAGAACAGCCCTGCTAGTTCAGGCCCAAGGCCCATCTAGTCCAGCATCCTGTTTCACACAGTGGCCCACCAGTTGCTGCTGGAAGCCGACAGGAAGGAGCTGAGGGCATGCCCTCCCTCGTGCTGTTACTCCCCTGCAATGGCTACTCAGAGGCATCCTGCCTTTGAGGATGGAGGTGGCCTATAGCCCACCGACCAGTAGCCATTGATAGAGCTCTCCTCCATGAAGTTATCCAAACCCCTCTTAAAGCCATCCAGGTTGTTGGCTGTCACCACATCTTGTGGCAGAGAATTTCACAAGTTGGTGAAAAAGTAATTCCGTTTGTTGGTCCTAAATTTCCTGGCAATCAATTTCATGGGATGACACCTGGTTCTAGTGTTATATGAGAGGGAGAAGAATTTCTCTCTATCCACTTTCTCCACACCATGCATTATTTTACAGACCTCTATCATGTCTCCCTGCAAAATAGCCCCAGGTGTTGTAGCCTTGCCTAATAAGAAAGGTGCTCTAGCCCCCTGATAGTCTTGGTTGCCCTCATCTGCACCTTTCCAGTTCTACAATGTCCTTTTTTAGATGTGGTGACCAGAATTGTATGCAGTACTCCAGGTGTGGCCGCACCATCATTTTGTATAAGGGCAATATTATATTAGCCGTTTTATTTTCAATCCCCTTCCTAATGATCCCTAGCATGGAATTGGCCTTTTTCATAGCTGCAGCACATTGGGTCTACACTTTCAACAAGCTGTCCACCATGACCCCAAGATCCCTCTCTTGGTCAGTCACCGACAGCTCGGATCCCATCAGCATATACTTGAAGTTGGGATTTTTTGTCTCAATGTGCATCACTTTATACTTGCCAACACTGAACTGCATTTGCCATTCTGTCGTCGACTCCCCCAGTTTGGAGAGATCCTTTTGAAGCTCCTCACAATCCATTTTGGATTCAACTATCCGAAAGAGTTTGGTATCATCTGCAAATTTTGCCACCTCGCTGCTTACCCCTACTTCTAGATCATTTACGAATAAATTAAAAAGCACTGGTCCTAGTACAGATCCCTGAGAGACCCCACTTTTTTCTTCCCTCTGTTGTGAAAACTCTCCATTTACATTTACCCTCTGCATCTTGTCTTTCAACCAGTTAGCAATCCACACATGTACTTGTCGCCTGATCCCATTACTGCTAAGTTTCCTCAGGAGTCTTTGATGAGGAACTTTGTCAAAAGATTTTTGGAAGTCCAGGTATACTATGTCAACTAGATCTCCTTGATCCACACACTTGTTGACACTCTCAAAGAACTCCAAACGTTTTGTGAGGCATGATTTACCTATGTGGAAGCCATGCTGGTTCTCTACAAGCAGGGCCTGTTCTTCTATGTGGTTTACAATTTTTTCCTTGAGGTTGCTTTCCATCAATTTGCCTGGAACGGACATTAAGCCAACTGACCTGTAATTTCCAGGATCGCCCCGGATCTCTTTTTGAAAATCGGTTTTACATTTGCTACTTTCCAGTTCTCTGGTACAGAGCCTGATTGCAGGGATAAGTTATATATTTTAGCAAGGAGGTCGGCAATTTCATATGTGAATTCTTTGAGGACTCTTGGATGGATGCCATCCGGCCCTGGCAATTTGTTAGTTTTCAGTTTTTCCAGACATTTTAGAACATCATCACTTGTCACTTCTGTTTGACTCAATTCTTTAGCCTGCATCTCCAAAAAGCCTGGTTCAGGAACAGGTATATGCTCAATATCCTCTGCCATGAAGACGGACACAAAGAACTCATTTAGCTTCTCTGCAACCTCCATATCCTCCTTAATCATTCCTTTCACTCCCTCATTGTCTAATGGTCCAACAGCCTCCCTAGCAGGTTTCCTGCTTCTGATGTATTTAAAGAAGTTTTTGTTATTCCCCTTGATGCTTTTGGCTAAATGTTCCTCAGACTCTCTTTTTGCCTCCCTTATTGTCACTTCTTTTGCCAGAGTTTGTGTTCCTTTCTGTTCTCTTCATTGGACAGGCCTTCCAGTTTCAGAAGGAAGTCTTCTTCCCTTTTATGGCTTCCTTGACAGTTCCAATTAGCTATGCTGTCATCCTCCTGGACTTAGTGGTACCTTTCCTCCTTTTGGGTATACAATCTAACTGGGCTTCTAGTATTATGGTTTTGAGTAAACTCCATGCACTCTGGAGCGAAGTGACTCTCCTGATTTTCCCCCTCAGCTTTCTTTCCACTATACTTCTCATTTTGGAGAAGTTTCCCTCTTCTGAAATTCAAAGTGTCTGTGTTAGACTTCCTTGGTGATTCTCTCCCCACATGTATGCTGAATTTGATAGCACTATGGTCACTGTTCCCTAAAGGGTCGATGACACTGACATCAGGCACCAGGTCCTGGTTGCCACTCATGATTAAGTCCAAAGTCACCTTCTCTCTGGTTGGTTCCAAGATTAACTGTTCTAGGGCACAGTCATTCAGCGTATCTAGAAATTTGACCTCTTTGTCATTACCTGACCATGAATTTACCCAGTCTGTATGGGTAATTGAAGTCACCCATTATTACTGCCCTGCCTCTCCTTGACGCCTGCCTGATTTCCTCCAGAAATTCCCGGTCACTATTTACACACAATCTACCAGATGTAATTGACTGGATTTGGTACTTTAATTTTTGGGCCCTTTCCAAGGTTCTAGGATAACTAAAGAAAAATTAAAGATATTGTCATAGTATTCATGCTGTCCCGAGTATTGCGGCCTTCTCTAGTTGAATTCTTCTTCTTCTGTAATTATTATTATTCCATAACTATTATTATTATTATTATTATTATTATTATTATTATTATTATTACTATTATCATCTTTTGTAATAATAATAACTAGCTTAGCCCATGCAGAGCATCTGCATGCTAGTACTTGATCACTCCCCTCACCCCAGAGCCCCACTCACCTCAGAGACCTCTCCACCATCACCTGAGCCACACTCCTGCTCTCCCTCCTCCATCCAGTTGCTTCCATCCCTCTCACATCCCTCGGTCACTCCTTCATCCCTTTATTCCACCCCCCTCACCCCTCTTGGTTGTGGCTGCAGCGTTGCTGGCGCCTATTGGACAAGCTGCAGCCCCCTATCCCCAGAGAACTCCCCACCCTCACCTGAGCCTCATTCCTGCTCCTCCTTACAGCAGGAGCAGCAGAGGCAGAGGTAGCTGACCAGGCCCTTCCTCACTGCCACCACCACCATGGCCACTTGTTCCCCTCAGGCCGCTGACAGGGCCCTCAGTTCGTTCCCTTGCCTGCCTGCCTCCGCCAATGGCCTCGGTAGCCCCAAACAGCAGCAGTGGTTGACTGAGCCCTTCCTTGCTGCCAATAGGCACCGCCATGGCTGCTCATTCCCCTCAGGTTACTGACAGGTTTGGGCGCATCCCTCGCCCTTCCTTCTTTCTCTCTTCCTGTCCCTTCTTTTTATCTTTTTCTGTCTCCTCCACTCAATCTTCACCTGTCTTTCTTCCCCTACATTCTTCTCTCTCTCCTCCCTTCCTGAATTAACAGATCTTGTTCATCTTCTTTCCTCAGCTAATTCACACAATGACAGCTTGAAGGGGCTTTTTCCTCTCTCACAACCCCTCTCTTTGCAGACTCGTGCCCACTATCCGTGTGTGTGGGGGGGATTGTATATGTGTATGTATATGTATGTATATATTCCTCTTCTCTACAATCAAGAACATCTTCTGACCAGGAACTTTTTCATTCCAACTGACCTTAACTATCACAGGCTCCTCCTCCCTATCTGCATATGGAATTCCCACTGCCCAATCAGGTGCTTCTGCTTGCAAACTCTCGCGAGAGCTGCCACACATGGGATTAGCCATGGGTATGCGTTAGAGAATTAAATATATAGAAGAAAATAATAATAATGGTTGTGGGCCTTGCGTGCTCTGAGGAAGGTGAGAGCTATGCCAGAGGTCCAACCATACTGGACAGGTCTCACCAGAGGAGCCAGACAAAGAGTGCCTCTCCCATCAACAAGATGGTGAGACATAACTTTAATAAATCTATACCGGATCGGTCATCGCCCAGGTCAACAAGGACCGCGCCAGGTGCTAGAGTCCTTGAACATCTGGTGGCAAGTGGGCAACAAGACTCAGGATCTTCAGTTAAGCAACCAGGGCTGGAGACTGCAAGGTTACTGGAAGAAACATCACTTAACCGGAAAAAGTATACGAAAAATGCCAACAAGGAAATAATGATCTGCTACACCGAGCCCCTGGTGGCGCAGTGGTAAAACTGCCGCCCTATGACCAGAAGGTTACAAGTTCAATCCTGACCAGGGGCTCAAGGTTGACTCAGCCTTCCATCCTTCCGAGGTCGGTAAAATGAGTACCCAGAATGTTGGGGGCAATATGCTAAATCATTGTAAACCGCTTAGAGAGCTCTGGCTATAGAGCGGTATATAAATGTAAGTGCTATTGCTATTGCTATTGCTATTACAAGTCTAGTCCAACTAGAAGAAGTTATTTAAAAAGAATGTACCAAATCTGGAAAGAGAAGCATCCAGATGCAGAAATAACAGAACAAAGGCTAGCAGACCAGAGAAGATACATAATAATAAAGTATTCACATAAAGAATAATAAAGTATTCACAGGAGTTGAGCTGGAAGAACTGTAAAGAGCAACACAGGCTCAAGATATGGAAGAAGAATTACCACCAACTGAAGAAGTTGCTCAGGCGCAGGTGGAGGAGGTGTTGGAAATCGAGGATGCCACTGTTACTGAACTGTTTCAAAATCAAAACCAGGCAACCGCCCCATTGCCTTCACCTCAAAAACCCAAATGCCGTTTAACAGAAAAGCAACCAGAACTAAAGCAAAAAATAACTGAGCACATGAACCAAACAACCACCAGGGTTCGACTTCCAGCTCTAAAAACAGTTGCCAAAAAACAACTTGCTCAGGCAGTAAAAGATGTCAATGCTGCACTTGCAGAAATAACAACCAAGAATTTGCAAGAAACAAACCAACTAATGTACTGTGCAGCAACAAAAACAACACAAGAGCTCACATATAAGATCAATGGACCTGCAAAACAAGAAAGCAGTACATCACCTAAATGGAAGATTAGATTAGAAAATAAAATCTCCAGGCTTAGGTCAGATGCTAGTAAATTGAAAGATATGAAAGACAAGAAGCTGAAGAATGAAAACACCAAACAGTATCTGATCCAAAAATACCACCTAGATTCAAGGAAGATTAGAGAAGTCCTGGAAATAATAAAGCAGCAAATAACAGCAGTGTCAAAGAGCATTAGCAGATATGAAGCCAGAATTACACAACACAGGCAGAATCTCCAATTCCAGTCGAATCAGAGACGTATCTACCAAAGAATAGAAGGAGAAACTGCAAGAAATGTAGAAACACCCAATAAAGAAGAAACAGTGCAATTCTGGGGGAAATTATGGGACAATCCAATAGATTATAATAAAAAAGCAGGCTGGGTGAAAGAGATCGAAAAATGTAACCAACAAATGCAAGATCTAATAATAACACCAGAATTAATAAGTGAAAGAGCAAAGAAAATTAAAAATTGGACTGTGCCAAGCGATGATGAATTGCATGGCTTTTGGTTTAAACACCTAACAAGCCTTCATAAACAACTATCAAAACAGTTGAATCACATTTTGCAAGGAGGTGATATTGAACAATGGCTAACAACTGGGAAAACTCATCTCATCATGAAAGACCCAGCAAAAGGTGCAGTTCCAAGTAATTACAGACCGATCACCTGTCTGCCAACCATGTTCGAATTATTAACTGGAATAATAGCAGATGAAGTGATGCAACACTTATTAACTAACAAACAGCTTCCAGTTGAACAGAAAGGAAATTTCCTGAACACCAGAGGCACAAAAGACCAGCTGCTGATTGACAAAATGATTTTAGAAAATTGCAAGAGAAGAAAAACCAGTCTAAGTGTTGCATGGATTGACTACAAGAAAGCCTTCGATTCATTGCCTCACACATGGATACTAAAACGTTTAGAAACAACTGGTGTCAACAAGAACATTCAAATATTTATTTAAAAAGCAATGAGCATGTGGAGTACACAGTTAACAATCAATGGAGAGACACTTGGATAGGTTAGCATTAGAAGAGACATTTTCCAAGGGGACTCACTATCCCCTCTGTTGTTTGTGATCGCCATGACCCCACTTTCACAAATACTAAACAAAACAGGCCTCAGATACCAAACATCTAACATCAAGTAAAATGAACCATCTGCTGTACATGGACGATCTGAAGTTGTATGGAAAGTCCCAGTCAGAAATCGAATCACTGCTAAACACTATCCATATATTTAGTAGCGATATAGCAATGGAGTTTGGACTAGACAAGTGTGCTGCATTAATAATGAACAGAGGAAATGTAACAAAAACAGAAGGAATAGAACTGCCCAGTGGAAGCAACACCAAGAACCTGGAAGAGAAAGAACATTACAAATACTTGGGCATTCTCCAGGCTGATAACTTTGCACACACTGAAGTAAACAAGGAAGTGAATACATCAGGGGAGTTAGAAAAATCCTAAAGTCCAAACTCAATGGCAGGAACACCATACAAGCCATAAACACCTGGGCTATACCTGTTATCAGATACACTGCAGGGATAATAGACTGGACCCAGGCAGAACTAGAGACGCTAGATCGTAAGACCAGGAAAATAATGACCATCAATCATGCTTTTCAGCCCTGCAGTGATGTAGATAGGCTATACCTCCCTCTCAGCTCAGGTGGAAGAGTAATGCTGCAAGTCCATCAAACAATAGAGGGGGAGAAAAGAGGCCGTGAAGAATATATCCAGGACAGTGAAGAAGATGCACTTCAAATGGTCAATAATGAGAAACTATTCAACACCAATGAAACAAAGCAGGCCTACAAGAAAGAACAAGTCAAGAACCGAGCAGAAAAATGGAAAAATAAGCCCCTGCATGGTCAATATTTGCACAATATAAGTGGAAAATCAGACATCACGAAGACCTGGCAATGGCTTCAGAATGGCAACTTGAAGAAAGAAACAGAGGGTTTAATACTGGCTGCACAAGAACAGGCACTAAGAACAAATGCAATAAGAGCAAAAGTCGAAAAATCCACAACAAGCAGTAAGTGCCGCCTTTGTAAAGAAGCAGATGAAACAGTGGACCACATAATCAGCTGTTGTAAAAAGGTCGCACAGAGTGACTACAAACAAAGGCATGACAAGGTAGCAGGGATGATACACTGGAACATCTGCAAAAAATACAAGCTACCTGTAGCCAAACATTGGTGGGACCATAAAATGGAAAAAGTTGAAGAAAATGAAGATGTAAAAATATTATGGGACTTCCTACTACAAACAGACAAATATCTGCCACACAATACACCAGATATAACTGTAGTCGAGAAGAAAGAAAAACAAGTTAAAATAATCGACATAGCAATACCAGGGGATAGCAGAATAGAAGAAAAAGAAATAAAAAAATCGCAAAATACAAAGATCTACAAATTGAAATTGAAAGGCTGTGGCAGAAAAAGAAGGAAATAATCCCACTGGTAATTGGTGCCCTAGGTGCAATTCCAAAACAACTTGAAGAGCACCTCAACACCATAGGGGCCACAGAAATCACCATCAGCCAATTACAAAAAGCAACTTTACTGGGAACAGCCTATATTCTGTGACAATATCTATAATAACAGCAACAACATTGATAATAAAATTTAGCCATCCCAGGCCCTTGGGAAGGACTCGATGTCTGGATAAAACAAACCTGTTAATATCACCTGTCTGACTGTGTAAATAAATAAATAAATAAATGATAATAATGGATAATGGTTGGATGATGATGATTATCATCTATTATTATTATTGATGATGATGATAATGATTGTATTCTGCCCAAAACATATGGCTCTGCTTTGTTTACAACATAAAACAAATTAAGACAAAAAATAAAACATTAAAACAATTTAAAACTACAATTCTAGTTAAAAAGCTTGAGTGAACAAATGTGTCTTTAAATACTTTTTATAAGCTGTCAGAAATGGGAGGCACTTATTTCAGCAGAGCCCACATTTAGAGTTGCCAGGATCAGATGGTTTAAAAAGACGATATTCATCACCAAAAAAGTGGAAATAGAGGACACCTTTCACCAAAAAAGTCTCCAAAATGTCTCCTTATAAAATTTGCATAGGTTTACTGATATTATTTATGCATATTTTGATAAATTTAGATAAATTTGGATAATTTGAGAATAAGTGCATCTCATCACTGTGAAGCTGATGACCAGGTGAGCTGTGTGTCTGCTCAATCACTGTCTACGTGCAGAGTTCTCAAGACCCCTGCTTCTTAACTGTACATTCATCTCCTGATTGGTTTATCACACACAGAGTCCTCTGTCCTCGTCACCCACAGGTCACCTGGCCTGCTCTCCCCAGCCAGGCCAGCAACTTCACCTCTTGGCTCGAGGCAGAACTGCCAGCTAGCTGCCTAGCTTGACTCTTTGCATGCTGGCACAGTGGTGCATGCATGGTCTCCCACTCGCTTGCTGTTCTCTATGACTACAAACATTTATATAGGACTTTACAATATGTGTTTTCAGTGGTTTTCAAAGAAAAATAAATAATAAGATGCTCCCTTGTCGCCAAACAGCTCACAGTCTAAAAAGAAATGCAAGGTAACATCAGCATTAGCCACTGAAGGAATGCTATGCTGTGGTTGGATAGGGCCAGTTGCTCTCCCCATGATAAACAGAAGAGTTTCACCACTTTAAAAGGGGGAACTGCTAATTGAATAAAGTTAGTTAGCTAACTGTTCACCGCCGCCACCACCTCCTATTTATTTATTTGTCTGTTTGTTTGTTTGTTGAACATATTTATATACCACCCAAAATGCAAGTCTCTGGGTGGTTTACAACAAAACAATAAAAACAACAAATAAAAAGGTTACAACAATTATTGTTGTTATATTACAACAATTTGCAACATTAAAACTATTAAAACCCATCAAACTATTAAAACAGTATCTAATTAAAATTCTGGGTGAATAAATGTGTCTTGACTGCCTTTTTAAAAGTTGTAAGAGATGGGGAGGCTCTTATTTCAACAGGGAGTACATTCCAAAGTCTCGAGGCAACAATGGAGAAGGCCCATCCCTGAGTAGCCACTAGGCAAGCCGGTGGCAATTGCAGATGAACCTCTCCTGATGGTTTCAATCAGTGGTGTGGTTCATAGTGAAGAAGAGGTACCCAGGGCCCAAGCTGTTTAGGGCTTTATAGGTTATAACCATGACCTTGTATTTTGCCTGGAAACTTATGGGCAGCCAGTGTAGATCTTTTAAGATAGGAGGGATATAGTCTCTCCAAGATGACCCAGAGACCAACCTGGCTGCTGCCCACTTCTCCATGCTCTTGCATCACATGGCTCTGCAACCTGCCACCGAAGCAGAAACTCCACTCTGGCTTCCCCATTGGATGGATGGTCAGTAGGAAGGGGAAGGAGGCAGGGGAAGAGAAGCTGTGCATGAGAGCAAAGTGTTCTGGGCAAACAAAGTGTTCCAGCTGCTCCCCAGAACTTCAGACACCACAACACATGAAAAAAAAAAAAAGGTCCAAAAAATAGCCTCTATTCCCCCCCAAACAAAACAAAAATCATTTGGTCCCAAAAATAGTCTCAAATCCTCTATACAAGTCCCTAGCTGGCAACCCTAACAAAGTCTCGGGCAGCAACAGAGAATGCCTCTCCCTGAGTAGCCACCAGACGAGCTGATGGCAAGGCAACTACAGATGGACCTATCCGGATGATATCAATGGGAGATGAATTGTAGCTGGGGATGATGGGAGTTGTAGTTCAGCAGCTTCTAGAGTACCACAGGTTAAGAACCCTTGCTTTAACTGGACATGTTGGGGACTGAATCATGAACTTCAACATGTATAGTACCTACTCCCTCAACTGAGTGGCATGTCTAATTCGCATGCATATGCACCTATGCATAGATTTGCATTTTATAGAGAGAGAGTTTTAGTCATGTAATTACTCACCACTCTCCTTTGACTTAAAACCAATGGCAAGACCGCAAATCCCAAAGAGACTTGTGGAGTACAATCTCAGCTTTTATATATTTTAGCCTTTCTGAATTTTGCAGTGGTGTGTGTGAGAGAGTGTGTTTTACTGTCCCAGTTTAACACAGATTTTCCCCGAATTTGGCCATACTTTTAAGTAACCAGCCTTCTATGATTCACTGCAATGACAGAGCAACATCAAAGTGGCATGCATCCAGGCATTTTATTCATCCATGTTTTTATATTTATACCTTGTTTTTAATGACATTGTCCTAAAATCAATCAAAACATACCAACAAAAAATACAGTATAAAACTACCAAACATGTGTACCAAACAGATTAAAAAGCCTAAGCAGCAGTCAAACTAGAAGCAGTCACTCCATAAAAGCCAGTCCCCTAAGAGTCTTACTGAAAAACAGGAAGGGTGGAGGCTTGGTGCATCTTTCTGGGGAGGGAGTGCCTGGGATTTGCTGGTTTGCATTACAACCAGGCCTAAGAGTAGAGCCTGCAAAGGGAAATGACAGACTCTGGTTGGCCCATATGTGTGAAGATCTCATGAAGACAGAGTCTGACAATTGCTATGGACTCTCTCTTAACAAAAATGAATATGAGCAAAGAAGCAAATATACTACTGACCAATAAGGAGGGGAGGGAAAGGATGAATATTCATTGTTTGTTTATTTAAAATATTTCTACCCCACCCCTCCAATACACTACTGCTCGGGGTGGCTCACAACAATAAAATAGATACAACATACAATAAAAATAAGAAAATCAACCAAATTAAATAAACAAGTTAAAAGTCAGGTTAAAAACCACATTCAGTATTAAGTTTCAAATTAAAAGTTATTTTAAAAGCTAAAAATTGAGAATTATAAAAACTAAACTAAACCTATTAGATATAACAAGGATGGAGCATTTTAAAGCCTCTTTTAAAAGATGTTTTTTTAGTTGTTTTTTAAAAACACTGAGGGAGGGAGCATGGCGGAGTTCTTCAGAGAGGGCATTCCAAAGCCGAGGAGCCACAACCGAAAAGACCCTGTCTCTAGTCCCCGCCAACTGAGCCATTTTTGGAAGGGTGGTATAGAAATTGAATAAACAACAACAGCAGCAACTCAGGACCAGACCTTTTTTGTGGCTGCCCCAGGGCTTTGGAACGCGCTCCCTGCTGAAATAAGAGCATCTCCTTCTCTGTTTGTTCTTAGGAAGACCCTGAAGACGTACCTGTTTTCCCAGGCCTTCAACTGAGATTCGATTTTTAAATTTTAATGTGTTTTTAAACATGTTTTTATCTAATTTTCATCTTATGAATTTTAAATGTGTTATATTTTATGTTTTAGTTCTGTACACCACCTGGAGATTGTTATACTAGATGATATATAAATTCAATAAACAAACAAACAACAACAACTGGATCTCTGTTAGTAGTGGGGCCATGAACAAGGCCTGAGATGATGAACAAAGGGCCCTGGCAGGTTCTTATGGGCAAATGCAGTCCGACAAGTTCCCTGGCCCCAAGCCATGTAGAGCTTTAAGGGTCAAGACCTATACCTTGAATCTAGCCTGGCCCTGGAAGTGGATCGGTAACCAATGAAACTGCGGTAGGATGGGTGTGAAACTCATGAAGTAACTTGCGCCCACGAGCATCCTTGCAGCAGCATTCTGGACCAGCTAAAGCTAGTGTTATGAATGAGATAGTTTTAGTAGAATTTGGTCTACTATTCTATTGCAGGAGAAATAACTCATCTGTCCCATGTGGCTAGGTTGTGATCATGCAAAGCAAAGGGCTTCATGGGGATTTTGGCTAGCAGTAACAATGGCTGGAGCAGACTGCTAGGCTCTGACACCACATTCTCACAGGGTTTTTTAAATGTAGGAACAGTCCCCCTTCGGGGGAGCGGGGGGAGATTACATCCAAGGATTGAAGCGGAGACATGCTTTTCACAGGAATAGGATCCCTCCTTCAATCCTCTTAGACCTAAAACAGTATTATATTTATTCTGATTCAACCAATTTTTTAAAAATGGAATGCACCAAAGAATGATGCTACTTTGTAATTTAGTGCATTCTGCTAAAGAATGGCAGCCAGGAAGTTAGCTGCTGGGATCATCACTTAAATTACTGCTGCAGCCACAGCATATTTTTTAAATGGATAGATAGATAGATAGATAGATAGATAGATAGATAGATAGATAGATAGATAGATAGATAGATGATTACTGTCCCTGCCACCACCACTTATTCTAAGTCCCCCACCTAGAAACTCTTCAAAATTTCCTAACCCTAAATCTCTGTAGTATCCCCCCGCACACAAAAAGGGAGATGCCCCCACATTTACCTGCAAACAGAGTGGGGGGGGGGAGTGGGAATGCATTTGGGTTAGCCTTAATATTCCAAAGCTCCATGGTGTGCCCTTTCCTTGTCTGCTGCTGTGGTTGGGTGCCTCTGTGGAATATGCCATATAGCAATAGCAATAGCAATAGCAATAGCACTTACATTTATATACCGCTCTATAGCCGGAGCTCTCTAAGTGGTTTACAATGATTTAGCATATTGCCCCCAACATTCTGGGTACTCATTTTACCGACCTCGGAAGGATGGAAGGCTGAGTCAA
The DNA here is from genome assembly GCF_027244095.1 of Hemicordylus capensis. Lineage (NCBI taxonomy): Eukaryota > Metazoa > Chordata > Lepidosauria > Squamata > Cordylidae > Hemicordylus > Hemicordylus capensis. Next base: position 374,514,488 of record NC_069658.1, on the reverse strand, counting down.
CCTTGAGCCCCTGGTCAGGATCGAACTTGTAACCTTCTGGTTACAGGGCAGCAGTTTTACCACTGCGCCACCAGGGGCTCCAATATGTATTGGTCCTGCCACCATCTCCTCTCTTTTGCTCATGACCTGACTGTTGTTGTGAGACATGCAAAAGATGAGTTCACATCTGCCTGTGCTAAATAGTTGCATTTGTGTCAAAGGCAGCCTCCAGAGCAGACCCTGTCAAGTTTGAGTAGGCTTATATGGGTGCAGAATCTTTATAGGGTACACAAACCCTATATGGGTTCTGATTCTGCCATTTCTCCTGCCCATTTGCACCTGGCTTCCAGCCCAGAGCTTTATGTAATGAGCTAATAGAAGTTATTGCAATAAATACGTAGCTGTGGTTTCTGGTTGTCTGAGGTCCTCCCAGGCCATCTGGTTTCCTCAGATGAGTATTGTTGCATCAGTGGGACTAGAAACTGTGGTCTGGGGAGGCCTGTTGCAAGCTGATGTTATGGGGAAATCTCCTTACGAATGGATTGGCTCCTTTTATGAGCTTCCTTCAGTGTTGGCATTTGGCTCTATAACTGCTGCCTGTTGGCCGTGTTGTTATGGATTCTGAGGAAGTGGCTCACAGGGCTGTTTTGATCTGCTTCTTTCTTTCCACCTTTCTTTTTCTGTGGTGTTCTTTTCTTTCCAGTATAGGACTCCAACTAAGTTGCATAAATGGAAGACCAGTATGGTGAGACCATGGTATTACTCAATAATTCAATTTCCTTCCCTAAAATAAATAGTTTAATAGTCTTCATGGCATGCTAAAGTGTTCGTGTCCCATTACATTGTATTTATTTACTTAACCTTTACCTGACATTTATATTTAATACTCAAGGGGAGCTTTCAATAAATCATTTAGTAAAATGGAAATGAAATTGCCTACTAGAAAGAGATAGCACTGTTTCTAAGTACTCCTCAACTGAAATGAAAAGATAAATGCACTTCACAACAAAACTTCAGCATCTTTCCTGTGTTACCAGGCAATACATAAAAGGATTGGCACAAAGGCTTAAAAGCTGCATACGGCTGAGAAATGCCAGGCATTTCTCACTGATGTCATTCTGTGAAAATAGTGTACTGCTTTCACTGCTAAGATGGAACTCCTAATATTTCTCCACCAATGTAATACTATTAAAATAAATGGGGGGGGGGGGCTTCCTAGATAGTAAAATGGGAGATGATGTTTATATACCACCTTTTCTCAAAGTAGTGTCCAACACAAATTAACAATCAAATCTCACTTGCCTATGAAAGCCAATGGGGGATAGTAGGGAGGGAATACCCCGGAGGGCATTTTAGAGTCTGGGGGCAATAACTGAGAAGGCTCTGTCCTATGTGCACAACACTCAGCCCTCTCTCAACATTGTCAAATGGAGCAGGGTCCCCCAAGCCCAACCCGATGAGCTTGTCTGATATGTAGAAACATATGGAGGCAACTGGTTTTTCAGATATCTAGGGTCCCAACTGTTTTGATAACTAAAGGTGATAACTAGTAGGACTGTGGATCACATGAAATTGATAATCCATTCTGAAGCAATGCAAACCTTATTGGGGCATTTTCCATCAGAAATTATTCTAATGGAAAATGTCCTCAATATTGCTAGATGATTTGATGCAATATTGCATCATATTGACACTTCATTGATTTATCAGAGAGTGAGGGGGTGTAACTTTAATGAAGATGACCTTGCTTCCTGACCCATTCTTGGGGGTAGACAAACTTAATTAAAGGTAAACCCCCCAACCCAATCCATTGAGCCAATACATCAAGCCAATGACTTGATGTGGTCCATGGCACCCCCAATATCTGATGCACAATTCGATCATTACCAGGACTGGATTGTTACTGATAATGATGGCCCTAATAACCAGCACCCTGAACTGGATATGGAAACAAAGTGATAGCCTGTGCAGTTTCTGCAAAATGCGGTAATATGCTTTCATCAGGTGGTTCCAGATATAATCCTGTCCCCTCAAGCTTCCAGATAATATTCAAGGGCAAACCCACATACTGGCTGGGTGACTCTGGGCTAGTCACTACTCTCTCAGCCTAACCTACTTCACAGGGTTGTTGTGAGGAGAAACCTAAGTATGTAGTACACGCTCTGGGATCTTTGGAGGAAGAGCGGGATATAAAATGTAAAAATAAAAAAATAAAAAATACTCTGAGTTGTAGTAACCCAAATGTGATGTGACTAAGTAATCCAAATGAGATGTGTCCCGATCTGCCTTCTCAAAAAAGTGGTGCAGCTGGTGCACAAAACAGAGCTATCAAAGGCGTTCCTGGCCATGGCCATTACCCAAGCATCCAAGAACAAAGCCAGATCCAGAAAACTCCCAAGCTGCAAACTTGCTCCTTCAGAGTCTAGAGCAGGTTGAGTCCTCTCATCGTGATTGGCTCTCCTAGTGACCAGCAGTATTCTCCATTTGGTAAGCTACATCCAGCTCATCATTGTCCCCAAACCCTGGTCCAGGATATCCATTGAGGCTGTTCTGATGATCAGCCAAAATAGGGCTAAGAATGCCAAGCCCAGTCTTGGCTGATCGTCCAAACTGCCTGGAGCCGCAATGCTCCCAGCAGCAGCAAACCTGCCTCTGGAGCCCACCTTTAAAATGATGCTAAGGGAACAAATGACCTCTTAGCCCTATTTTTTAATTGTCTGCCAGGCCCAGCTGCTTGCAGCTCGGGGTTGGGACGCTGCAGGCCTCCTGGCTGGCATTGGGGGGAATAACCATAATGCACCACACACCTGTGTGGTGCATTAGAATGTTCCGGGGGGCTCCTGGCCCCCAAAGCTCCCTGCTGCCGGCAGCAGCCAGCAATCGTCTGGACGGATGATCTGCTTGCTCAGCAAAGCAATGGAGACAGTCTGTGGGGGAGATAAGCATTTTGAGGCTTCCTCCCCTGCCCCTTCAAGCCCTTTCTCACAGATCAGAAGAAAGGGCTCATGGTCTCCCCAGGATGTCCGCTCTTTGACCTCAGTGGCTGTTTTTAAAAAACAACTGAGGACCTTTTTATTTGTTCAGGCTTTTATCCCTTAGAGACTGCCAGGTCTCTCAGCACTCCTGCTTCTGTTTGCCTTTTTGATGGTGGTTGGACTTTTTTGGTGTTTTATGGGGTTTAGTGTTTAACTGATTTTAAGGTTTTAAATGTGATTTAAATGGAGTTTTATAGTATTTTAACTTTTGTAAATCGCTGTGGGGAAAATTGAACAATCAATCAATCTATCAATTAAAAGTGATATAGAGCTCAATAGTAGGGATGTACACAAAACTGGCTGGCCAGGTTTGGTTTGGGTCTGAACAGGACCTGAACAGGACCCGGCCAGTTCTGTCCCCCACCCCCCATCGAACCACCTGGGGTCAGTTTGGGAGTGGGTGGGTGGTTCACGAGTCAATTAAAAAAACATTTTAATTGACTTGCGAACCACCCTGAACGGCCAGGTCTCAATGGGCGATGGGGCTCATAGCGAAGAAGACATTCTCTTAAATACCCAAGACCCAAGCTGTTTAGGGCTTTATAGGTTATAACCAGCACCTTGGATTTTGCCCGGAAACTTTTTGGTATCCAGTGTAGTTATTTCAATACAGGAGTAATATGATCTCCTTGAGATGACCCAGAGACCAACCTAGCTTCTACAATCTGGTCCAACTGCAGTTTCCAGACTATGTATAATCCCTACTGGATATTATTTGCATATTGCTGACTCCTCAGCCAAATCTCTGGATGATCTCCCCCAGTGGTTTCATGCAGATATTGAACAGCCTGGGGGACATGATAGAACCCTATGGCACCCCATAGGCCACTGACCAAGGGACCAAGCAGTATTCCCCAAGCACCACCTTCTGCACCTGTCCCTCAAAGGAGGATTGGCACCAGTTCAAAAGCAGTTCAAACTCCAGGCTAGGGATGTGCAATTCGATTCTCCCATTAATAGATTTGGGTCAAATTGGGGGTGATTCAATTATTTTACCCTGAATTGAATCACCCTGGAAAAAAAGGGCCACACTCAGGGTAGAATAGAATCACTCCCAATTCAACCCAAATAAATTTGGGTGATTTGGGCACCATTTTGAGGATTGTTTTCTGGAAAAATGGGCTTCAAAATGGTGCTTCTTTCTGGGAAGAGGTGGTATGCCAATTGGGATCAGTGGGTAGTCCAGATCTCCGAGGTGGGCTGATGCACCACGTCTGGGGTGGAGGGTTGGTCTGTCCACCGATCCCAATTGGTAGACCAGCTCTCCTCATAAAGAAGCACCATTTTGAGGCCCACTTGTCCAGAAAACCAGGCCTCAAAGTGGTACCCAAATTGCCCAAATAGATTCAGGTTGAATCAGGGATGATTCATCGAGGCAACTGGCCTCTGCTTTTGATGAATCAATTAGGGAGTCTGCTATTCAATTTGACTTTGAATGAAATCACAGAGCTTGATTTGTACAAACCCCTACTCCAGGCCCCATTTGTATGAGGCAGTCTAGAAGATTACCATGTTTGATGGTATCTAAAGCTACTGAAAAGCCCAGCAAAACCAACAGGTAAGCACTCCCCCTGTCTAGTTCCTGGTGTAGGACATCATTAGGACAGCCAAGGCAGTTTGCATCCCCAATCCTTTGTGTAAACCCAATTGAAAAGGGTCTAGATAGTCTATGTAATTCAAGACCTTCTGCAGCTAAGAGGCTATTACACACTTTATCACCTTGCCTCAGGAGTACAGCTAGGTAATTTTGGACCCTAGACCTAATGAGCTTAAGGGGGCTCCCCTGCAAAATAAGCATCCCCCCCTCTCTCCATATAGATATAGAGCTAGAGCCAGAGCTAGCGCTAGAGTTAGCTATAGAGATAGATAGATAGATAGATAGATAGATAGATAGATAGATAGATAGATAGATAGATAGATAGATAAGGAGCTTTAGAAATAAGGCTCCATGCACCCAAACTTTGTCTTGATCAGAGATGCATCAGGCAGAAATTCATCAGGGGCATCTCTAGGAAGTGATTAGGGAAACTGAACCTGTTAAATGCCTGCCAGGATGCATACCTCCCCAGCCCATTGTCCAACTGAAAGATCAATGTGAAGTGTGGGTGCATGGAGCCTCATTTCTAAAGCCATTATCATATACCAGACTGTACATATTTACCATATTTACAGCTTATATGGTGTGGAAGTTAAGTTGGGCACCGTAACTTGCAATTTCCATTCTTTTTAGGGCATGAGTGAAAATGTAAAGCATCTTAACTGTCATCTGAAACCAAAGATTTTTGGATTACTGAATTGCCTGCTGTTTTAAAAAGGAAAATCTGATTAGACACTATAGGAAGGCGCTTACCCAAACCACAAGGTAGAACTATCTGATGCTGAAAAGCAAAAACTGTGTAAAAACTTCAACTAAAATAGTCGGCCTGAAAAAACACAATTACATGAAATTTGTGGATTCAGTAATAGCGACTGTGTGATCCCACCTCATTATTGTTCAGCAGTGAATAAGGACCCAAGAAACAGATAATTTGTGTTCATTTTAAATCTGTTCTTCATGTTTTCCTTTTTCTTAAACACACACACACACACCAGCAATGAAAAATAAATGCTTTAATAACCATGTCCAAAACCACAGATTATCTTCCCAGAAATTACCCATAAACTCCACAGTTCTCCTGCTTGATTTAATTTCCTTTAGGATGGTGTTATCAGCAAAATAGTGTAAAAGTTGTACACAAGTGATGTAGCCATTCACACAAACACACAGAAACACAAATACTGCAGCCATACAAACACACACACACACACACACACACACACACACACACACTGTGGACACACACTGCAGACACAGACACAGACACTACAGACACGCGGACACAGACACACACTGTAGACACAGACACACATGCAGACACATTGCAGCCAGTCAAACACTCTCTCTCTCACACACACAGACTTCATCCATTCACACACAGTCACACACAGACAAACACCTCACATGTCCCAGCATGTGTCTCGCCCTGCCGGCTGCCCTGCTCCCAGGGGTCAGATGGCCTCTGTGTATGCATAGAGTTCACACATGCCTGGAGACCATCTGAGTCCTGAGGGCGGAAGCTGGGGCAGCTGGCAGGGAATGCCAGCTTTCCAGGGACAGGGACCATGGGGAGGCACACACTGGAATGCCTGAGGGGCACACGCTCAAATGGAGCAATTGGCAGGAGAGGTAGCAGTGAGCAGCAGCCGGCAGAAAAGGCAGCTGATGTCCACACATACACAAGCGCCATCTGAGCACTAGGAGCAGGGAGGCTGGAGGGGCAGAATGGCAAAGACAAGGAGGCCACACCTACTTAGGGTCAGCACTGGAGCACAGTGGTACAGCCCTGAGGAGACTGAGTGGCCATCAGGCCAGAGGCGCAGCTGGAGAAGCAGAGTGGTGAGTCAGCCACCATATTTGTTGTGGGCAGTGCTGTGGGCACTGTAATTTCAAAGTTGCAACTTCACACACTCTTTTAGCAGTAAAGGTGCATTTTTCTGCCTCTTAAAATGCAACTTGGGGGATCAATTGTGAAATAACCATCAATTGAGTCCCAGGAGTATATACAAAAGGCACTTGTCTGGCATGCAGTCTAAAACCTGAAACTATGCAACTGGACTACAAAATCATTTAAATACCACTGCCTCAGTCTGAAAAAATGTCACCAATTCTTTAAAACCTTTCCCAAATTCCAAAACTCTAGACCAAGCCATTCCAGAAATATAAAAGGTAACCTCTTTTCCCTAGGGGAAAATAATGAGGTTTCCTAGGAAAGTGGGCACACAAATCTGTACTCACAGGTCCAGGACTAACAGTGCCCCTGCCTTGCCTCACAGTGATATCATGGCTAAATGTGCTGACATGGTATACTCAGACTTCCAAAAAGCTTTTGACAAAGTTCCCCACCCAAGGCTCTTGAGTAAACTTAGCAGTCATGAGATAAGGAGACAGGGGACCGGGTCTCACGATCAGTGAGACCCGGTTTCGGGCAGTGAGCGGGAAGAGTGGGCTAAGCGGATCGGCCACCCACACAATGAGTGGAGCCGGCGGGGGGTGGGAGGAGCGGGGGCCACATGGCCCCCGCAAGCCCCAGTATGCCCTGCGCAAGTGCGCAGGGCATACTGGGGAGACCCCTGGAGCTGGGAGGTGGCTTTTTGCCTCTTGGCCTGGGGTCTACTCATGAGTAGGTGCGCCGCGAAGGTGCGCCGTGGCTATTCACAATCCTAAAAAGCAGGTTTGCTGGAGCGCTCGCTCCGCAAACCTGCTTTTTAGCAGGGGTTCTCGAGCAAGTTACCCGCTCAAGAACCACCAGGCTTGGCTGCGAGCCCAGTGGTTCTTACGGTCAACAAAAATTGGGCTAGCCTCTGCTAGCCCGATTTTTGTTGATTGTGAGAATCGCCCCAGGTTCAATTGTGTTTTGTAACTGGTTGAAGGACAGGAAACAGAGGGTTGGAATAAATGGACACTTTTCACAATGGAGGTAAGTAAGAAGTGGGGTGCGCCTGGGATCTGTACTGGGACTAGTGCTCTTTAAGTTGTTCATAAATGATCTAGAAGTTGGGATAAGCTGCAAAATAGCCAGATTTGCAGGTGAAACTATACTATTTAGGGTAATGAAATCCAAAGCAGATTGTGTGGATCTCCAAAAGCATCTCTCCAAACTGGGTGAGTGGACAACAAAATAGCAAATGTGGTTCAATGTATGCAAGTGTAAAGTGCATATTGGGGGTGGGGGCCCAACTTTACATATACACTGATGGGATCCGAGCTGTTGGTTAGGGATGTGCAAACAGATTCGACGTCAAACGTGTTCAACATTGAACTGGTTCAGTTTGACCATTCGGGGTTAGGGTTAGGATCCGACTCTGGACCGAACACCCCCACAACTGTTCGGGGGGTTTGCAGACTTTTTTAAAAAAAACTTACCCACTTCAGGGGAGTTGTTGGAGGAGGTAGCGGGGCGTCCACAGAGGTTCCCCCTCCCCCTGTTGGTCTCCCTTCATGCCTATAACAGCTCCACCTCTTCGGTCCATTCAGTCCTTCTACCTCCAGCACTGTGGCCATTTTGGAGGCCGCCACGCTTGCGCAATTGGCCTCTGCATGACCCAGGCCATGCAGAGGCCAATTGCACAGGTGTGGTGGCCTCCAAAATGGGGGTAAGTTAAAAAAATCGGGGCGCCGGGGGTAAGTAATTAAAAACATTTTTTTTGAATGTTTGTGTAACCCCCTCCAGACTGGAATGAACTGGGCAGGGGGGGGTTCGAGGGGGTGCCAGACGAAACTGGCCTGGTCTGGTTTGGGTCCATTCTGGACTCAAACCAAACTGGACCAGCTGGTTCTGTGCACACCCATACTGTTGGTGACTGGCCAGAACAGAGACCTTGGGATCATGGTGGTCAGCTCATTGAAAGTGTTGACTCCGTGCATGGCAGCTGTGGGAAAAGGCAAATTCCATTCTAGGGATCATTAGGAAGGGGGTTGAAAATAAAAATGCTAATATTATATTGCCCTCATACAAATCTACGGTGTGGCCATACTATACTGCATGCAGTTCTGGTCACCATATCTTATGAAGGACATTGTAGGACTGGAAAAGAAGCAGAAGAGGGCAACTAAGATGATCCATGGCCTGGAGCATCATCCTTATGAGGCAAGACTACAGCATCTAGAAAAATGCAGATCTTCTTTACTACAGATCTTTAATTTGGAAAAGAGGCTACTAACATGATAGAGATGTATAAAATTATGTGTGGAGTAGAAAGAGTGGACAGAGATCATTTTTCTCCCTCTCACACAACACTAGAACCATGGCTCATCCCCTGAAACTAAAGGCCAGTAAATATAGGACCAACAAAAGGAAGTACTTTTTCACACAGAACATAATTAATTTATGGAATTTTCTGCCACAGGATGTGGTGATGGCCACTAGCTTGAATGACTTTAAAAGAGCTTAGACAAATTCATGGAGGAGAGGTCTATCAATGGCTTCTAGTCTGATGGATGTAGGCCAGCTCCAGCCTCAGAGGCAAGATGCCTCTAAATACCAGTTGCAGGGGAGCAACAGCAAGAGAGAGGGCATGTGCTCAACACCTTCCTCAGGGGCTTCTCAGAGATCATCTGGTGACCACAGTGGAAAACAGGATGTTGGACTAGATAGGTCTTCAGCCTGATCCAGCAGGGCTGTTCTTATGTTCTTGTGAAATTGAACTATAATTATTTGGGTCTGAGAGATTAGGAGAGGGCTCTTTTAAAGAGCTCGTACACCACTTCCTTGAGGCTCATTGGTATCCTGCCCTCACTTAATGAAGAATTTATAATTTATCCCAGCCAACACATCTAACAGTTGGTAAAGTACATGCTGTTGCTCTCAAGCTGCCTAGGATTCCTGTCCATTTTTCAGGCTACACCAACTGAAACAAATGTTACCACTTGACCAAATCCATTACAACCTGAGCCATCTGAAGTAGGGTTGTGTGTTGCTGGGTTTTTTCCTGTTTTGCTTTTGGCCCGAATCCAAAATACCGCAATTTTGTTCTTTGTTCGAAATTGCAAAATCCAAATCTGAAACGTTTGGGATTTTAAAAAATGGCCCCGGGGGGAAACTAGTCGGTGGGGGTGGTAGTTCCCAATGGGTGGAAACTACCACCAAAATTTAAGAGGAATTGGGCAAAGGGCTGATTTTTGATGAATTTTTGAAGTAAAGGATTTTTCCCATAGGGAAGAATGGAGGTTTCAGCAAAAGTATAGCTTCATGTTGGGGGGAAAGGGGTGACCCAGAGCAGAGTAGGGTGGGTAGTAGTGCTCAGTGGGGGCAAGGAAGCTGCCAGAATTATTTCAAAGGAATTGGGCAGAGGGCTGATTTTTAAAGATGTAATGGAGTTTCCGTGTCTGTAAAGTTCTTCCCTATAGGGAATGATGGAATTCCATATTTCCTGCCCCATAACTGCACTTGGGGGGCACCAGGGTGGCCCAGAGTGAGTGGTGGTGTAGAGCACATAGGGTGCCAACCACCCCCATGGGTTGCTAACCTATGGGGTACTGGGTTTTGTTGTTTCTGGGATCTTTTGAGTGTAGATTCAGATTCTCTGGTAGCATATGAGAGTGGATTCATGGTTTGTCTTTGAAAATCTCATATGCTACCAGAGAATCTACACTCAGAACATCTCAGAAACAACAGAACCCAGCACCCCATGGGTTAGCAACCCATGGGGGTCGTTGGCACCCTATGTGCACTACACCACCACTTGTTCCAAGCCACCCCAGTGCCCCCCAGGTGGAGTTATGGGTCTGCTGAAACCTCCATTATTCCCTGCGGGGGGAACCTTAAAGAAGCGTAAACTTCAACAATTCCTAAGAAATCAGCCCTTTGCCCTATTCCTTTGGAATCTGGGTTGTGGCAGGCACCCCTTGGGGCACTGCCACCCAAGCCACTGTTTTGCCCCTCAGGCCCCCTTTCTGCCCCAAATCTTCAACTTCAGAAATTCTTTAAAAATCAGTCCTTTCCCCAATTCCTTTGGAATCTGGGTGGCAGCAGGCACCCATTGGGGCACTACCACCTGACCCACTCTTCTGCCCCCAAAGCCCCCTTTCTGCCTTGAATCCACCCCAAATAATATCAACATCACACATTAACAGCAGCAGAGCTTTGGAAAAAATCAGGCAGATTTCCAAAGGTCATGCACATCCACATCCCCCCCACCCGAAATGCAATTGATCTACACACAACAGTGTGAAACAACAACAATGAAATGCACACTGCCCCACTGGGCAATGAGGGTAAATGCACACTGCCCCACTAGCCAATGAGGGTAAAATTTACCCTTAAATTTGCTTAAAAGGAATAAGGAGGCAATTGCCAGCAGATTAGCCCATGCTTTCGCTGGCCAATCTGCGGGCTGGAAGGGCTGGAAATACAAACAAATGTCAAAACTCAAAATGGAGACTGAAGGAGAAAGACTTTTTGTGACTGCAAAATGGAGTTCCAAAACAGCCAAAACAACAAAACATTTTGTATCCAAAACAGGGACGTTTTGTTTTGGTTACAGAATTTTCTGTTTTGAGCATTGGGTGTTTTGTTTTGGCTACAAAACAGCCAAAATGGCCTGTTTTGTGCACAAAACGTTTTGTATCTGAAACGAAACGCACATCCCTAATCTGAAGTGAGTTACTAGATTAAACTCTACGTGTCCACATTCTTTTACCTAAAGATGTACAGGAAACAAATATTCTGGTTCATTTTGAATTCAAATAGATTTTAAAAAATCATTTCAAATTCGAATCAAATTTGAATCTGGTTCAAAAGTTCAATTCAAATATGAATCAAATTTGAATTGATTCTATCCTGCTTTGGCTCCTTTTTTAAACCAATCTAGGGGCCTAAATGGTTTTTAAAAGGTTCCCTGCAGCTCTCAGATCAAATTTGAATCAAGTTTGAAAAATTCTATTTGAATTCAAATTGGATTTCCCTTTTAAGGGTTAGGGTTAGGGTCAGATTTGAGTCAAATGAGTTTAAATTTGAATCAATTTACACATCCTTACTTGTACCAAAGTTCACTATTTCCATGCATAGTTAGGGAAATACAATAATCCCAAAATGTTGGCTATTTGCTCTCAACTCTCTATTCTCATATGCTTTAAAGTGTCTTACATTCTTCATGTTAACTCTTCTCGTTCTCTGGGAACATAGAAAGAAGGTCAACAGAAGGTACAGAGTTTCCTTCTATATGCCACTATGGCAGCTGCATCAGAGAAAACAATGCCACTATTTCTCACTTTACTGTTCCTTGCTATGATATGCAGAATTTGTTAAATGTTTACTGTAAGTTGAAATTGCCAGCAAGCTTTTGGAACCCTCAAAAGAGCAGAGTTCAAATCTATACACAAACCTCATATGCCTTCTCAGCATCAGCTGATTACATGCTCTACATGTTTTTCTTGATCACGCTTAAGGAAATACTAACACTTTCCCCTCTACATTTGAAACTGCCCGTGTAGCTGTCAACACAATGTAAGTTAGATGATACATTTTTCTTTTATCATTGGCAATTGCCTGCTGTTAAATAGCTTTTTAATTAAATGTTACCAGGTGCACAATTTTGTTATATTCACACTTTTTTCCTCTGTGCCCAGATCTGTCTTATGGTGAGGAAAATCTGACTTGTTCTTGTCATGGTGAATTTGCTGTATGAGTGGGGGGTGTGGGGGAGTGGAAGTCTGATATGAAAAAAATATATCTATCTTAATCTGCTAAAGCAGTTTATGGCACAAGAGCACATACTATCATGCTAGCTGCTTTTTGTTGTCAAAGCCAGGGAAAGCTCAATCAATCACCATCTTCATTACAATATCCAGTCAACCTTAAGGCCATCTGCTAACATGAGAGTCATTTAGACCTCTATCTGGAAAACAGTACCTAAAAACAACTCTACAAGTGTCTTATAGGTTTAGGCTATGCTTCATGGAAGCATTTAAGGTTATGCAGGATTCAGTGCTGGCTTGCTGTCATTTGTCCCTTCAGGTGAATGGCAGTGAGCTGCCATAGCCACCACACCCACCAGCTCCACCCCTAGGCCAGGGCCAGAACTGATGCCACTCCACCACCTCAATAGTCCCACCTCCTGTGTCCCTTGCCAGCCTGCCCCTGGCTCACTAACCTAGACCCAACACTCTTCCCCCTTGCCACTGCAGGCTATCTGTCCAGGCAAGTTTGATGTATGGAGGAGAGAGAGAGATGACCTGGCACTAGCACAGTGACAAAGAAAAATGGCTAGTGCATGAAGCTACTGGTGGATGAAGCTACTGGTGCTGTGTGCATGCTAACTTGCATACCTCACAGCATGCAAGTATCCAGCAATGGCAGGACACCCCGCTTAGTGGCAAAGGAAAAGAAGGAAGTGACTGGGTCAGTGAGGTAGGGAGGGCAAGCAGTGAGAGATATGGGGAGCAGGCGAGAGATGAGATCAGTGACATTACAGAGGGGGCAGGGGCATTAGGCAGGTATGGTGACATCCATGGCAAGGTGTACCACCCCATGGCACAACCACTACCTGAGATTGTTGCCTCATGAGGCAGCTGTACCTGGGCAAATTTTAACCCCTGCTAAAATGTGTGGTTTTGAAACTCACCATTCAGACAACATCTTCTATATTGACATATCAAACTTGCATATTCAATGCAGAGGATCTGGGGACATAATCTACGATATATAATTATACATTCTTTAGTTGGCACATATTCAGCTTATGCAGGGCACCACTGCTTCCCATGAGCTGAGACTATCCACACTACAGAGGCAGGGCAAAATGTTGCCCATCATTATCGAAAGCTGGTCTTCTAATTGTGGAAATCCCAGAAAGCTTCCCCAAACCCACAGAGTTGCCTTTAAAGGATTTGAAAATCACGAGCTTAAATGGTAGAATGCATTGAAATAACCTTTTATAAAGTACTCTTAAGAGTATGCAATCTTTTCTCTCTCTTTGAAATAAATATAGCTTTTTATTCTCAACATGCTCTCAATAATGCTATTCAGATAATATGGAAATGCTGCTGGTTTAATTAGCTTAAGATGGGGAAATTGAAGAAATTACTTATTAAGGGCCTGTTTAAAAGTCACTCCCATAGTCTGAAATGTCATCTTCTTTAACATCAGTATATATATTTTTTTGTACTCAGGAAAGTTTAATGCTCTTTTAGAAGTGACATCAAGTTTGATAAGTACAAAAATAACAAAGAGGGAATAAAAGAGTTTGCAAACATTTTCTAATCATACAATGTTAAAACTAAACTAAATTTCTAATGTATTATAATTTTTTTCCAGGAAATGTTTTTCCAGTCAAAGACTACATACAAATAAACCTCCCCTCAAAAAAACTTTTAAAAAGAGATGCAGTAAGGTCATTTTCATGGCCATTGCTGGGCTTGGGAAGGAGGGCAAGGGGGAAGCAGGGTTTAACCCACAGATTATTTTTGGCAGCCCAGGCAGCACCATGCCACCACACACACCAAAACTGTGCACACCATCAACCAGCACAGCATTCCTGAATCCCACAATGTACCCAAAATACACGGTGAGCATAGCACATTGGGGGATTCCCCTGTCAGATGGGCATTCTAGACACTCATCTCTGTGTCTCCTTGGGCTGCGTACATCCCAAGGAGATACATGACCCCGGCAGCTGGGTTAAGGGCACATTACTGCTCTTAATCTCGGTGAAGAGCTGGGCTTAATAGTAGGGTTAGGCTGGGCAGGAATTCTCCACAGGGAACTCCACGCAGTTCCTGGCGCTCCCCATGAGCAGCCTAACCCAGACTGGGATACCCTAGCCTCAGTTAGGCTGCTTGTGAGAACAGCCTTAATATCTTAATAGCAGTCTGCTATCAAGCATAAGTCCACTCTATCCCCCATCTATTAAATCAGAGGCTGATGTCTGAAAAAGCATATGTACTCTGAGTATGGGGGTGTGATGGAACTGCTCATGCAACTCCCCACCCCCACCCCGCTGCCGCCATTTCCCCTTGTGCCAAGCACTAGAGTTCCATTAGAGGTCCAAGCACTCCCTGCACTCCCAAAGAGCTCCCTAAGAAGAGCAAGACATTGCTGAAGGTCAATGAGGGAAAATGGAGGAGTTGCACATGGGCTCCAATTGTACCTCCCGAGTCCCTTGATGTGCTCACACTTCATTAGTCAGGATGTCAGGCACACATGAGAGGCTCTAAGTATATCATTGCTTAGAGCCAGCACCAGCATGGCATAGTGGTTAGAGTGCTGGACTAGGTCCAGGGAGATCGGCATTCAAATCACCATTCTATTCTATTCTAGATCCCAACTGCCTGGTGAATCTATAGATCAGTACGTCACAGCATTGCATGCCGTAAGTGTAATCTGTGAATTTGCCAGCTTCATTTATGAAATTTTCAGAGATCAGATTGTTATGAAAACAAACTGCTTTAAACTGTATGAAAAACTGCTACTACTTACTTTGGGCAAAGTTATAGAGATGGCTAGGAGGGTGATAAATGCTCATCACTGTACCAAATTGCTCTCTTTGGCACCCCAAACCCAACTTCCTGCAACCCAAGCTGTTCAGTCTAAATTCTTCCAATCCCAATCTTCTCATAGGGCACTGCCCCAGATAGTGGCAGCACAAGAAAGGAAGAGCTACTACTGCTACTGATCTGGAGACTCTTCCCGAAAAGCCAATTTTGCTCACTGTCCTGCATAGAAGGTCACTTGCAAACGATGCAAGAAAAGAAGACACCTTGCTAAGATTTGCAAGTCTGCTTTCTGCCCCATATGATTTACCATATGATACTGATTCACCATATGACAACTTCCTGACAGTGTTTTGTGACAGAATCAGAGCCTGCTTCTCCACATTAAGTAAAACTTAATGGACATGAAGTGTGGATGCTGGCTGATTCTGGTTCTCTGTACAATATCATTTCCCATCTACTTTACATGAAACTCCTTATGACATCAGATCTGTACCTGCAACCTTCAGACATCAACCCATGGGGATATGGCAGTTCCCCTATTGCCATAAATTTATATTTATCTTCTACCCTGGAATACAAAGGATGTACTGCAGAAGGGAAAGTGTATGTGTCACAAAAAGGAGTCTCAATATTGGGCTAGAAACATGAGAAAAATCTTCATATAGTGTAAGATCCAAATAACACAGAACTCATATTGCAGATGATGGAGCATCCATATGCTGATATGATTGCTGATTTCTCGGGCGTTTTTGCTAATACTCTGAGGTCAAGACTTTATTTCGGTCTATGACCAGCATAATAACAAAATAAACAAGAAACAATTAGGACAATCTCCTCCTAAAAGGTAATACGGGGTCTCTGTAAATTACCTAAAATGCCTAAAACATAATACAGTGAGCAGAATAAGCTAAAAATTAAGACTATGAACAGAAACTATATAAAATTACCGTAATCAACACTAGGGACAGAAGTATAAAGTATAAATGCTAAGTATAAAGGTGGCAAGATATCAAAATTATGTGCTTGATACAGAATGGTGTTAAATCTCATACCATTTTGTGTTCTATGCTATGTATGACAATATAATATCCAACCAGTGGATGCAAGACACATACATACAGGCCTTATTGCCCAACACCCAAGAATACATGAGACACAGAGGTATTGGTGTAATACACAAATACACAATATTTTTTTTTAAATAAATAAGAACATAAGAACAGCCCTGCTGGATCAGGCCCAAGGCCCATCTAGTCCAGCATCCTGTTTCGCACAGTGGCCCACCAGATGCCATTGGGAGCCTACAGTCAGGAGTTGAGGGCATGCCCTCTTACCTGCCATTACTCCCCTGCAACTGGTACTCAGAGGCACCCTGCCCTTGAGGCAGGAGGTGGCCTACAGCCCTCCGACTAGTAGCCATTGATAGACCTCTGCTTCATGAAGTCATCCAAACCCCTCTTAAAGCCATCCAGGTTGTTGGCTGTCACCACATCCTGTGGCAGAGAGTTCCACAAGTGGATCACGCGTTGTGTGAAAAAGTTCTTCCGTTTGTTGGTCCTAGACCTTCTGGCAATCAATTTCATGGAGTGACCCCTGGTTCTAGTGTTGTGTGAGAGGGAAAAGAATCTCTCTCTCTCCACTTTCTCCACACCATGCATGATTTTATAGACCTCTATCATGTCTCCCCGCAGTCATCTTTTTTCTAAACTAAAAAGCCCCAGGTGTTGTAGTCTTGCCTCATAGAAAAGGTGCTCTAGTCCCCTGATCATCTTGGTTGCCCTTTTCTGTACCTTCTCCAGTTCAACAATGTCCTTTTTAAGATGTGGTGACCAGAACTGTACGCAGTACTCCAAGTGTGGTCGCACCATAGTTTTGTATAAGGGTATTATAATGTTAGCCGTTTTATTTTCAATCCCCTTCCTAATGATCCCTAGCATGGAATTTGCCTTTTTCACAGCTGCCGCACATTGAGTCGACACTTTCAACGAGCTGTCAACCACAACCCCAAGATCCCTCTCCTGGTCCGTCACTGACAGCTCGGATCCCATCAGCATATACTTGAAGTTGGGGTTTTTCGTCCCAATGTGCATCACTTTACACTTGCTAACATTGAACTGCATTTGCCATTTTGTCGCCCACTCCCCCAGGTTGGAGAGATCCTTTTGGAGCTGCTCACAATCCGTTTGAGAATAAATAAATAAATGTCAAAGCAATGTTATTATAGAACAGGAATTGCCTCTCCACCCCTACAGTGCGGTATCTACAGGCATGCACCACCAGGGCATGCCTAGCCTATAGCATAGGGCAATGCACCTTGGCTCCAGGCAGCCCCAAATACTCTAAAGCAGGGGCTGCCCATCCTAGCCCGCCTAGGGACAGGCCTCTGCCATTGCAGCACCCCCTGGTAGCCGCTCAGCATGTCCGGTGAGCTTAGCTTGACAGAGTAGATCGGCCCAGGCCAGATCTCCCTGAGCTGCACAGCCTCTCGGGAGTTAACCGGTCCGACCTTTAGCCAAACGCTTACCTGAAGGTGGTCACTAACCTCAGATGTTATCCCCAGCCGCACTGCACCTGCCAAATTGTGACCAATAAAAGGGTTAATCTTGCTAATCAGCCATCGTGGTGTAGTGTTTAGAGTGCTGGACTAGGACTGGGAAGACCTGAGTTCAAATCCCCATTCAGCCATGATACTAGTTGGGTGACTCTGGGCCAGTCACTTCTCTCTCAGTCTAGTCTACTTCACAGGGTTGTTGTGAAAGAGAAACTTAAGTATGTAGTACACTGCTCTGGGCTCCTTGGAGGAAGAGCGGGATATAAATGTAATAACAACAATAACAACAACTGACTAAAGGCTAGTATAGTCAGGAGCAGGCAAACAAGGATGTGCACCACCGGCCAATCAGGTGAGCGCCCCCAAATCCCTGCCTGGCTGCAAAAGGCAACAAGCATAAGCCCAGGGAAGGAGGGAGGCGGTGCCTTCCAAGAGCGGACTGAGGACGATGGTGCCGGCAACAGCCGCATGGCCGAAGCCCCGCCCCCACACGGGCTGACCAGGCAATTCAGGGAGCCAAGCAAACCAGCCATGCCATCCATTCGGACAGCAGGCAGTGTGATTGCCCAGCACCCAGAAGTTATGAGACAGAGATATTGGTGTAAATCAGGGCCACAATTTATTTTCTAAAATGTCAAAGCAACATTATTAAAGAACAGGGGTTGGCTCGCCACCCCTAACCGAGGGTGGTCACCAACCTCAGATGTCATCCCAAACCACACTGTACCTGCCATGGCAGAGGTTAGCCTAGCTTAAGATCCTGCACCACCCACCAACCAAGCAAAACTGCAGCCAATCCCTGCTTGAGGTCCCCAAGGAACAAACCCATTCCCTTGGGTGAAAGGTGAATTCCATCCTCCCTAAACAATTCAGGCACCAAGAATACGATGTCAGAGTATGCCAAAGACCCTCCCCCAAGGGACCGGGCAAAATGTGCCATGTGGGCATTAACTTTACGTCAGGCCCGTTCAATCTTATAGGGGTCCCTGGCTCCCTTCTAGACCCTGCGCTGACCAGGTAACTATAATCCAGGTAACCACTCCTGAACCTGCATGAGGTCCGCCTGGATGATATGGGTGATGGAAAGCCCTGACTGTGTAACTAGATCACGCCATGTGAACCACCATTTGAACCATCAGACCCTGGGCGTCTGCCAGTTAATGACCTGTACAGTGGCCTGGTTATCACACCAAAAGCACACAATCTTATCCTTGAACCAGTCGGCCCAGATGTGTATGGCCATGACTATTGGAAAAAACTCAAGGAAGGTCAAGTCCCTGGTGATACCCGCTGTCACCCAGGCTTCTGGCCATTTTTCTGCGCACCAGTGCCCCCAGAAGTAGACCCCAAAACCCAGCCCGCCTGCAGCGTCCGACTGGACTAGGAGCTCAGCCTCCAACAGGAGTGA
Organism: Hemicordylus capensis; assembly: GCF_027244095.1. Classification (NCBI taxonomy): domain Eukaryota; kingdom Metazoa; phylum Chordata; class Lepidosauria; order Squamata; family Cordylidae; genus Hemicordylus; species Hemicordylus capensis. Next base: position 374,495,484 of record NC_069658.1, on the reverse strand, counting down.
ATCCTGACAAAAGGAAACCCCGTTGGAGGAGTCCATGAAGGATGCCCACAGCCCCAGATCGGCCCGCATGGGGGCTATGACCCTAATTGCCGTCTTAGAAATGGCCAACCATGGGCAGCCACCCCACATGAGAAGTTAAGGTGACCTATGAGCTGCTGCAACTGCCTCAGTGTGACCTTGCGCGCCCATATGCAGTCCTGTAACAAGGCCTGCAAAACCATCAGCTTAGCTTGGGGAGTCTCGAGCTGCCCGACTGCTTGCCTTCTCAATAGGAACATGAGGACAGGGGTGGGACCTTCGGTCTTGTTGAGTGCTAGCGGCACACCAAGCTCTGAACATAAACCCTAGAAGGCTTCTAAAAGTCACCTACACTGGTCGGTCCCCACCCATCTTGCAAAAAGGAAGTCGTTGAGGAAGTGAGCCATTGTTTGTAGCCCAGCCCCGTAGCGAAGTACGCACTCCAACATGGAGCTAAACACCTCAAAAGCTGCACAGGAAACCAAGCAACCCATGGGCAAGGCTCGATTGATGTAATAATGGCCCTGGAAGGCAAAGGCAAGGAGGTTGAAATCAGCTGGGTGTATAGGGAGCAGCCGAAAAGCTGAAATGCGGACTCGATGATGCATTTTACTAAGGCCACAGGAACGGACTACCCTAACTCATCGAAGAGGTGTACCTCACAGAGCAGAGTTTGGCTGGGATCCCTTTTTTAAAAAAGATTTTTTTATAAGTTTATTAAAATAATAAAAAGCAGAGTAAAACATAGTTACGTCTCTTGAAACATAAGACAAAATAAAAACTATAAAGCAAATCAGAGATAAGAGAGAATGAAGAAAAAAATTTTTTACATTCTCCACTGGCCGAGGTTCAAGAGTAATTACAGTAGATGTACCAAACTACAAATAAAACCCTAATCTCAAAGATAAACGATGACCTTGTCGAAGATTAAAGTTAATAAAAGGTTCCCAAACCAGCATAAATGACTCTACAAAGGTATTATTCATATAAGCAGTGGCTTTAGAAATAGAGGCATCATCCCATAGTTTTATTAGACTTCCTTCCCTCTTGTCTGGACTAGGACTGGGGAGACCCGAGTTCAAATCCCCATTCAGCCATGATACTTGCTAGGTGACTCTGGGCCAGTCACTTCTCTCTCAGCATAACCTACTTCACAGGGTTGTTGTGAAAGAGAAACTTAAGTATGTAGTACACCGCTCTGGGCTCCTTGGAGGAAAAGCGGGATATGAAATGTAAAATAACAACAACAACAACAACAACAAGAATGCTTGAAAGTCTCGAACTGTTCCATTTCTTTCCATCATCCAATATGACAGAATCTCCTCAGATTTTGATTATTTCTTCTGGTCCAGAATATCAGGAACATCCCTTTCTCACTTTATAAGACAGCCCTACTTGAACAAAATCCCCCACTTGAAATGTTTGCTGTTTCACACCCCATTTCTGATCCATATGCGATTAGTATTTTTGTTGTTTCTCCCTTACCCAATCACGAATCTCTATATCCTCAGGGTGAGTTGGCATGTAAAGTCCTATCAGTTGTTGGCATTGTGTAAGCTTGGTGGTAGCTTTGTATCCTCTCAGCAGTTCAAAAGGTGATTGATTTCCCTGTAGTAGAATGAGGAGGACTGATTGGAAGTAGAAGGAGCAGAAAGCAAACTCCTCACAACCCGGGATAGCTCCACCGAGCGTGAACCTGCAGCTGTCTTATCGAAATTAACAGGACAAGTTTACTTCAAATGAGAGTAAGTTGAAAAAGTTTATTTCAGTGGGAGTACTCAAGAGTGACTTGTCTGGATGTAAGCCACTGACTAGAGTAGCCTGTCTCACAACTCCAACGTGTGTGTGTGTGTGTGTACACCTGAGCTGAAGGTTTATGACAGAAGGGGTACACTTGTTTTAAAAAGTTTGGAAACCCTGAGTTAAACAATGAACCACCATCTGCAGTACAGCTGGTGCTGGGACGGGTACTTGGCCCCTTCAAATGGATGCATTCATTTCAGGATGAATGATAAACTATAATGAGCACAATCCATATTGTTCTGTTTGACATGTCTTTGTGCCTGAGTGTAGTGGCTATGAACCAGTTATGAGAACATAAGAACAGTCTTGCTAGATCAAGCCTGAGGCCTATCTAGTCCACCATCCTCTCTAGGAAATTCACAGGCAAAAGATGAAGGCATGCCCTCTCTCCTGCTGTTGCTTCCCTGCAACTGGTAAGCTAGTAGCCATGGGCAGACATGTTCTCCATGAATTTGTCTAAGTCCTTTTTAAAGCCAACCAAGTTAGAGGCCATCATCACATCCCATGACAGAGCAATCTACATTAATTATGTGTAGTGTGAAAAAGTACTTTGTTTTTAATAGGTGTTTCCCTTGTAAACACAAAACAATCTAATGTTTGTTTACCTAAAAATTTATTCCAGAAACAATGGTATTTTGTCCTTTGCCTTTCCCTCACTTTCCTTTCTGACTCCACCCCCTGCACTCTCCACAGGATCCCCACTGGGACAAAACTTTAAACAACAAAACATAAGAAACTCCTAGATGGAATATGACAGTCTTTTGAAGTCTATTGGGTGGTATTCTGTCAGGCGCACTTCTGATTCTAGGGCTCTCTGGCACAGGAGCTGTTAGTAATTTGTTTTCTGATACAGAGGATTGTCCATCTCTTTCATCAGCCTTACCTGTGAGGTCAAAACTGGAGGGAAGATCAAATTAGACTTTTATCTAACTCATATCCATTTCAAAGGGGCCTCTACATCAGAAAAACCTAGTGGGTTGTGCCCATAATATTATGAAAATCTTTCCCCAGATGGTTCTAAATGCTGGAATATTCCATATGGTCTGGATCCATTTATGAATATACCTCTGTCTCCATAATACAGGTTGTTGTTGTTGTTGTTGTTCTTATTAGCTTGTTTGCAAGCTTTACTTCTGCAAAAATTCGAATTAGCACTTCATGGTTATTTAATGTTAAGGTGCTAATGCAATTGTGCTGAGCCCCTTTGCTAGCACAAAACCAATCATATTTTGATGGACTAATCTATCAAGCAATTTGAAGCAGTGGAGGTTCTGCTATGCATTCAATTTATTTGAAAAACAGGATATGCTAATATAAATAGTCTGAAAGAACATTGGAAAATTATTTTAAAATACTTAATATTTGTCTTTATTTCCCATAATAGCTGGAGTTTTCAAATTATTTTTATGACACAATAGATCTTTGTCTATTTGGAAGCATTGATTTCCCTGATGCAATTTCAGTGTGCTTAAAATCAGAATAAAATGTACTGAAGATATGGAAATAGTAATTTCACATATGCAATGATGCTCTAATGCCACAGTGTGAGTGGACAGTTATCTCTACCATAACATCTGAATACAGTGTTTGTAAATTATCCATCATTATCAAGTACCCTGGCCTGAATGTTCAAGAACATGTGTCCTTAAGGAACACCAGAATAAATCTGAGTCCAGTTCCCTTAGTTATCCTATATAATATATAGCAGACAGAGGTGCCATCTTTGCTCATGTGCTAAGCAGCAGCTGGGTTAGAGGACTTTTCCTCCTACCTCATTCAGCATTTTGACTAGGGATGTGCACAAAACATGACTCAGATGCCGAATCGCAGCACATCCCTTTAATACAGAGGGATTATACATCCCCTTTAACACAGAGGATGGCAGGTCAGCATGGTTGCTGACCACACAAATGGCCACAAATGGCACATACATAGAGGCCATGTGTGTGCCAGTATTGCTCAGGGGCAGGTGGGGGAGAGTGCCACTGGTGCACGGTGATAGCTGTGGGTGGGTGGGTGGGTGGGCGCTGTGATTAAGGAATTGGCGGCGAGTGGTGGAGGAGCAGGTAGGAACCTGCTCTCCTCCATGTTAAAGAGGATGTGTAACCCCTCCATGTTAAAGGGTTGTGCTCCAATTTGTTGTCTGAATTGTGTTTTGTGCACATCCCTAATTCTGACAAGGCACAATCAGGGCTAAGCCACAGGCGAAACTTAAATGTCTGAACTCTGCACTAGAGCCTTTACTGCAGTATTGTGTGGAACATTTGTTAAGAGCACATTACACACAAATATGTCTTAACTGAAACTCGAGCAGATATTTTTCTTTATATATATATATATATATATATATATATATATATATATATATATATATAAAAGCTTAGGTGAAGAGCATAGGCATTGTTAGCCTTGGGCCAAAGGAACAACAAGTGCCCCAGATCTCTGTTCTTCCTCCAAAAGGTCCATCAAGGTTCAGTTACAAGCATTTTCATGTTATTAGGCTTTTAGTTTGCAAGATGATTATTATTTCAACCCAAGTAATGAGTATGCAAGATTTTGCTTTAATTTTTAATTTAAAAACTGATATCAGGCTGAGCAGTTGATCTAAAAGCAGTGGTTTTCATTTACATTCCCTGTTCAGTCCAGAAGAATCACAATGCAATTTGATATTCATCAAACATTAATATAGATATGGATACAAAAAATGTCTAATTTTTATATCTTCCAACTTTACAAAATTAAAGGTGTGTGTGTGTGTGTGTGTGTGTGTGTGTGTGTGTGTGTGTGTGTGTGTAAACACTAGAGCATGTCTAATTTGTACTGGCTTAATTGCAGTATAAATATTGATTTTGTACTTGCATATACTTACACATTTTTTAAAAAGCCCTTTCATGTAAACTTTCATTTTAGGGCAAAATCCTGTGTTGCAGGATGGCCTTGGTTACCAGTTGTATTTCTACAAAAAATCCAAGTTAACATTGTTCAACTCTGGCACATGAAACATCACCCGTCAGCTTTCTGCATCTAACTATTTATCTAGCATTAATGTAAGACAGAAGAGCAGTTAACTGCATACCAAAATGTTCTTGTGGCCACACTTCATCTTATACACCAGTGCTTCCTGAGCAGCAGTCTCGGGTGATCCAGGCTGCTGCTGGAAGTACTGGCCATCATGGTTGGTCTGTACTCCCCCTTTCACACAAACAGCACCATAACCATGAGTGGCCAGCTCAAGGGAGTGAGCGAGCTCTGGGGTGGGGCTTCCTCCCCGCATTTGGACAGTAACCGTGAGCATCACTTCACTCAATAACACCTGAAATGGGGCTTTAGTCTCACACAAATCCATCTAAAATTGAACTACGTTTATGTTACAGATGGATCTGGAACCTGGAATTAAATATATCTCACCCTAGTGGATGACTTTTTAATGAATTTTGTCCTTTTGTTTCCTAATACAGCATGAGTCTTGCATATCATACTGCTGTTATGGCTGGTCAGATCAGTGGAAAATTTAGAATAGTATCATCTGTAAGAATAACTCAACTATGGGTCACTTAATTTTCTATAGCAACATTAAGCAAGATGAAATAAGCCATTTTGGAAGGGCGGTATATAAATCAAATAAATAAATAATAATAATAATAAATAAATAAAACCAAAATTACTCAACAATTACTTATTTTCACTTTGTCAGTTCATGATGCCATCACTCTGCATAGTTCATCATTCTCATATGTTACAAAAAGATGGTTGTTGAGCATTCCTGACCAGAATAACAATCTGTACATGAGCTTCAACAGATGTTGATCATGATATGTTGAGCAAACTATGATATGGTGTGATGAGCAGTGGCGTAGCAAGGTTGGAGTGGGCCCAGAGACAAGATCTGAAAATGCCCCCCACTCACTGAAGCTCAGCTCATGAAGTAAAGAAATCTTAAATGAGACTGAATAGTGGTAACAAAAAGCATAGTAACATTTATATCTATCCATATCATCTATATCTATATCTATATCTATATCTATATCTATATCTATATCTATATCTATCTGTCTATGTGTATATATACATACTATGTGCCACAATAGAACATCATCCTAAATTATTTTTTTAAAGGTTTTGTAAATTGTGGATGCCAGACATGCTGTTCTGGTAGCTCCAGGTCTTAACACATCAATTTCGGAGGATGAATACAACTGAAGGAAGCCCGGGCAGGTGCATGGCTGGGGGAGTCAGTCATGCTACTTGACTCGGGGGGACCCCCAAGGCAGTGGGCCCCCAGACAACTGTCTTCCCTTGCCCTATTATAGTTACACCCCTGGTGATGAGCAAAAGCTGCATGCACAAAGAACATGAAAAATCCACTTTCTTTACTTAAATGAATGTACAACTGCAACCTGCTGAAATTCAAATTGGAAGCCAGCTTTTTTACAGAAATCTGCAATTCAAGATGGGAAGCAGAAATGAAAAATGGAATTCCTCCAGTGGGTTGCACATAGTTAGGCCACAGTGGGATGTGTTGATAGCTAAGGAGGCCAATTTCATTCTGCTTTCTATGCTTTCATATCTAAGCATGAGGAGTAATGGGATGGGCACTGAAAATGTTGTTAAGGCAGCAACAGCCCCTTGAAAGACCCTGCACTGGTGCTGCATATGAACAGTTGCTTCTCCCTGCTGAAAATAAGAGGACTGCTACTTTAAAAGGTGCCTCTTTGTCCTATTGTCCACTGGGCAAAATGTCCAAAAGTGCCACAGTGTAACTAACAGGTGGTCAGGGGTTGACTTCTGGCACAGTTTTTTTGTGTGTGATAGAAACAATTGCACAAGCTCTTTTTTCTGCTACAAGGACTAGATATTCACCTATGATATCAAATGTCTATTATACAGTCTAAAGAGCTGACCATGGTAGGTGTGCTGCAGCACAAATCCACACTCAATGTCCAAAACTACATGCACACTGCAGTGCAAAATGCTAACTTTAAAAGTAATAGTTCACTTACAGCCTCTTATCATGGTTACTATGAATAATCTAAGAACAACCATATTTGTCCTAAAACCTTCTGATGATCTGGCTGAACTATCTAAATGCCAAAGCGGCTGATAAAATGGATGTACATTGGTAGGCAGGGACATAGATGGATTGATCTCTCTTTCTGAGCAGGTTCCAGCTTTACAGAAGCTAGAATGAGAATTGCTGTCTAGCCCCATTCCCAATGGTTGTTGCTATAGCAACACTCAGCTCCGATAAAAAGAGACTGACAGACTTTGCCTTATAAAGGAGAGGTGGGGGAAAGGTGGTGAGTGGAGAAGGTTTGGAAATCTAAAGCAATAAAGAAATCCCTATACATTCTATATTTTAAAATGTATTAAAGTTAATTTATACATCCAACAGAAAACAATAAAATGCCATATCTGTTTGGCTACTGTGTTTCAGCTATTTATTCAGAGAAAAATGAATTTCTTTAAACTGATATTTAAATGAAAAATCAAAGTCATTCTAAATGTCACAGATTGGATTGTTTTCTTTAACAGTCGGCACTTCTGCACTGTGCATTGGAGGAGGAATGTAGGATATGATTCACTGGGAAATTATCTTGCATAAGCCCACCTCAAAAGAATGGGAACTGTAAAAGAAGCAGCAGAGTTCATTTTGTTCAAGTACAGTAATAGACTTTGGACCACTGGAAGTCCATTGGTCCAGTTCAAGGCAATTAGCCTGTAAAACCAGCAGTCATGAAAAACCAGCCTGTAAAACCAGCAGTCCCCCACCCTCCCACCCGGTTTAAACGTGTGCAACTGCTGTTAATTCAATCCTGTCAATTTTTAGCTTCAGTCTGCTAACCAAAGCTAGTTCCTGACCATAGCCAATCACCAAATAACCCCAAAGACCACAGTTTTCCAGAGACATTGGCCACATTCTCATGTAACACGAAACCGGATGTTGCCGAACTTGCAGTTAATTTTTCAAACCATGAATCACATCACAGATATTTGTCCAACCAAAGTCCAGTAATCTCTGGTTTCAGGGCAAGGGAGCTTCTCACTCTTCCTGGTTGCTGAGGCCACATCACAGCAAGCTCCACAGCATTCACATCACCAGCCTAGGGGCAAGGCATCAGCACATCACCAGGGTGGCAGCCATTGGCCATGATCTTCAAGGGGGCAAGCCAAGAAACATCATGCCCTTTTTCAGAATTGTCTACCTGCCCTCGACAGGGAAAGGGCATTTAAATCCCTTTAAATGCCATGCCAAGCAAACCCTTCTTCTAACAGTGATTGCATCACTGCCCTTCATTAGAGTCCTGAACCTAAACTGCCTTGCAGAAGCACAATTTCTGGTGGGGGGAGGGAATCTTGGGGAGTACTATTTCCCTGTTACTCAGGAAAGAGAAGGGAACATGATGACTTCCTAGGAGGGGATATGTATATAGAGGGCAAAGGATCCTGGGGTCTGGCCCGCTGTGACCAAGGATGCTCCTGCGATGGCTCACCCTGGCGAAACAGTCCATGGAGACCAAACCACACTCCTGACCCCCTTTGCACCTTGCTGCCAGGGGACTAGAACTCTCATGAGAGGGCCAGTCTACTCGGGAGGATCTTAGGTTTGACAACCTTTGGTCTTCCATTGGACTGGACATGACTTCAGCTAACCCAAAAAAGGAGGCTCCACTTGCATTTAGTCCCCATTCTCTCTGGTTAATAATAGAAAGGCTTCCCAGGAAGGGGGGCTCACTGAAAGGCTGCCCTGGAAAGGAGAAGGTCCCATGAAATGTTTTCCTGGAGGGGGGTTGCTGTGCAAAAGTACAGTGACTGCTCACTAGGGATGTGCATGGAACCAACTGGCCCCGTTCAGTTCGAGTCTGAACTGGACTCAAACCTGATCAGGACAGTTCAGTCTGGCACCCCCTCAAACTCCCCTGGTTTGGTTAGGTCCAGTGAGGTTCATGATTTGTTTTTAATTTAAAAAAAAATTTTTTAACCATATCCCCTTCGGTGGAGTTCTTTGGGGTGGTGGTGGGAGCCCGAGGAGGTTCCCCCTCCCCCCGCTGGCCTCCATTATTACCACCAGTGGCTTGTTCAGCTTCAAACTTTGGTGCGGTGGCCATTTTGGACACCACAGTGCCTGCGCAATTGGCCTCTGAGAGGCCTGGTATGGCCCAGGCCTCTCAGAGGCCAATTGAGTAGGTGCAGCGGCATCCAAAATGGCAACCATGCCAAAGTTCAAAGGCCTGAACGGGTCAAAGAACTGGCTGAACGGGCTGCTGGCAGTGATAACGGAGGCTGACGGGGGGAGTGGGAACCTCTGTGGACCCACCACCACCACCCCTAGGAACTCCTCCAAAGGGGATATAGTAAAAAAATATTTTTTAAAAAAAATTAAAATTCACACACACACACCCGAACAGTCGGGGGTGTTCGGTCCAGGGTCAGACTGAACAGGGGGTGGTTTGGTTCAACTCTGGACTGTCGAACCAAACTGGCTCGACGTTGAACCTGTTCAACGCTGAGCTAGTTTGCACATCCCTACCCCTCACCCCCAGAAGCCTTTCATGCACCTAAAGGAGATTTTAACACTCCATGTGTCTGGACATAGCCGGGAGGATCAGGGAAGGATCTGTACTCTCATCATATTTCTCAGGTTTGGACTGGCATTGTGATATATGCAGATCTGCTGCCATAGGGAATCACAGGAGAGGGGAGCCCAAATTTCCAGCGACCCCAAGAGTGGGGTCAGTGTTCCAGGCAAAAACAAAGATGGACATGTTCAAATGGGTGGATGGGCTAGCAGAGGGTGCACTTTGACAGCTTCTTTAAGGCAGTCACCAAGACAGGGAGAGCTGTTGCCAGGATACCCATTATCGTGGCTTGCTAAGGATGTGCACAAACCTCCAAACAGGTTCCAACACCTGGGGGGCTCAAAATTGCTCCCCCCACTTCCCCTCCACTGGTGCTTGTTTTACATAAAAGCCTTCGGGATGGCAATGTACCTCCCTGCCGCCCCATCCCCCTCTTTGCCCGGAAGTGGCTGGAAGTACTGGGTGAGTGTGTGCACTTCATGTGAGCGTGCACAACATGCATGTGTGCACCCAGTACTTCCGGTCACTTCTGGACAAAGAGGGGGAAGGGGAGGCAGGGAGGTACACTGCCACTCCAAAGGCTTTTATGGAAACTGAGCACTGGTGGGGGGGGAGTGGGGGAGGGGTAAGTGCACCCTCCCCTGCCCTTAAAGTGGCAACCCCCACCCCCTCTATCCACTCCCGCCCAGTTCTATGTACATCCCTACAGCTTGCTTATATAGAGCAACCTGGCTGGGCAGCATCTGCCATCCAGCTCCCACGCGTATTTCCATGGCCTGACACATTAGTGAGAGAGCAGTTCATGGGAGAAAGGGATGCCAGAGCACATTATTAATGATTTGACTTGACATCCCTGTCGCCACTTATGGTTCTTCTCATGAGTTCTGAAGGGGTTTTCCCATGGTCTTTCCCATGAATGAGTGGTCCACTAGGGATGTGTGAGCCAGCTCAGCTCGATGGTTCAGAGTAGAGCTGTACCAGCCTCATCCAGTCCAAGTTCGAACTGGGCCTAGTTTGAACTGAGCTGGTTCAGAACAAACAGTGCGGCAATGCAAATACATAGTCATGGCAGCCATGTTGGTCTCTGGGTCATCCTGGAGAGACCATATAACTCCTGTTTTGAAAGAGCTTCACTGGCTGCCGAGCAAAATACAAGGTGCTGGTGATAGCCTATAAAACCTTAAACAGCTTAGGCTTTGGGAATTTAAAGGAACATCTTCTCTGCCATGAGCCCCACAACCCACTGAGATCATCAGAAGAGGTTCATCTGCAGTTGCCACCAACCCATCTGGTGGCTACTCAGGGACAGGCCTTTTCCACTGCTCCCCCAAGGCTTTGGAATGCTCCGCCTGCTGAAATAGGAGGCTCCCCATCTCTTTTAAGAAGGCTTGTTCACCCCAGCTTTTAATTAGATCCACAATTTTTAATAGTTTTAACACTGTGTTAAATTTTAAAATTTTAATGTACTAACATTTTAATTCTGTTTTAATGTGTATTTTAATGTGAACTGCCCAGAGATGTAAGTTTTTGGTGGTATCAAACAAACAAATAAAATGGCTTCTGCGCATGCACAGAGGTCTCTAAAATGTGTGCACAGAGGCCCAAACTGGGCCAGAGAAGGCCCAAATTGGGCTGCCACCAGCCTGGGCTACTCAGGGGGATGCTGGTGGGTGGCCTGCAGCTGCCCCCACCATCCTCCCCCATGGCCACTGCTGCCACAGCCTCAACTTGTACTTGTGAGTATCAAATTTACCCCCTCTAGACTTAGGACAGCCCCCAACAACTGTACTGGATTCCCCTTTACCAGTATAGCTCTGAGCTGGTTGAACCAGCTTGGTTTGCACTCAAACCGGGTCTGGTTTGATCAGGCCCAAAGTACTGGCCCAGTAGAACCGGTTTTGTGCACATCCCTATGGTCTGCTCAGAAACAGCATCCATCCCCAACATCATTGTACAAAAAATAAACTGTGGCCATTCAAGAATTCCTGGTTGTGGTTGCCTTACAAACACTACCCCAGGTATCACCACCCCGCAATATGTTGCTGTCCCAGCACTCTAATGGGGTACCTCTGCTTACATTGCCATCTCGGGTGCATGTGCTTATGAACATACATCTTTATCACTTCATTTTCTGAGAACAAAGCATGAGAAGAGGGCATGCCCCTGTGTAACTTTGCAGATAAGAAGAAAAAACAAAATCCTATATGGATTCAACAATGTATACAAGAATTAACAGAGAATCCAAAGATCATGTACTGATTTTAATAGAATCTTTAAAAAAAACGTGATTAAAAAACTGTGCAATTGCGTGCATTATAATAACACTGGCACAAAAATAGATCTGTATGTTTCAATATAATTGATAGAAAACGCTCATTAAAATAGTCACCAAATCCATCTTGAAAGATTGGATACAATCCTTCATATTGAAAATATATTGCTGGTGAAGCGGGAGAAATATGAGTGAATATTCCTGAGAATATTCAAGTCTCATGTAGTGATTTCTAATGAGTCCCGTGTTCTTGACAAGCATGTTTCACCTCTGTTGAGTCTTCTTCAGTGGCAGATTTCTGGAAAATCTCTTTGTATTCGTGGTCTCCACCCACCATGAGGATTGAGCTGTTCGCTTCTCCCTTCAGCTGAAGGAGTGGGCATGATCCTGGGCAGGTGTGTGCCACTGTCTCTATGATTACAGTTCCAGAAAGTGAACGAAACTGTGGTTATGGCACTGTCTGCATTCAACCGTAACGCTGCCACCTCATGTCACAGTTCAAACTCACTACAAACCACAGGTTCAAATTGGAGTATGGCGAGGTGAACCTCAGGTTGCTTTTTCTGTGAAACCGCAGTTGTACACATTCAGATATAATGGAGTTCCAACCTCTGCCCCATTTAACTGCAGTTTCATGTTATGTGCAAATGGGGCCATTGAGTTATTTGGCATTATAACAACAATGGCATTGAATTCAGAATTTTGGATAACCGCAGCCCTAAACAGGCATTACTTTGTATATTCATACAAGTGTTTGCAGAAATGTACATGTTTTCGTGTGAATGACTGTACATGAGCTCATTTTAAAAGTGAACCTGAGTATAGGACCCTTCAAATGCATGATACAGTGAGCAAATGTACAAGTGTACAGAACTATATTACATACAGTACATTGTACACAGATTGTACTGCATTGAACATAAATAGGGCTCTCATCTCAATTAGGGGTATGCATGAGCCAGTTTTATGGTCCAATCATGGACCGAACCAGAGTTAGTTCAGTCTACGATTGAACCAAACTGAGCCCAGTCCTAGGTGGGCTAAGTCGAACCAGTTTGGTGGTTCAAGGGGGAATCCGGTCAGGATTCCGCTTTACAAGCAAAGGGGTGGGGGAATCCTTAAAAAGTCTTCTAAAAAGTCTTGGTAGTTGCCATATCATCACTCCTAGAAGCCCCCCCCCCCACGTGCTCCCCAACAGCCTGCCCACACAGCATGGCTCTGACATTGACTGGCCTCTGCACATGCATACACCATGCATGCATGCATGTAGCCCAGTCAATATCAGAACCATACCATGAAGGTGGCTGTTGTGGAGTGCCAGGGCCTTCTAGGAATGGCAATATGGCTGATACCATACTGGTAAGGCTCTTTAGCGCCTTTTTATATTTTTGCCTACCCTTTGCTTGTAAAGGGGAATCCTCACCAGGTTCCCCTTTACAAGCATAGCCCTCAAACCGAGTCGAACCATTTTGATCCAGATCAACCTGGCTCAACCAATCAAAGCAAACTGGCAGTTGGTTTGAATGGATTGGTTCGCAGACTAATTGTACAGTTCGAATTTGACTCAAATTTGAACCGAACCACAATAACGGTTCCATGTGCATTCCTAACCTCAATATCCTCATATATACAGCGACCATGTGGGGAGATTGAATTAATCTCAGAAGTAGTTAACAAAGCTCCATTGGCAGTGATAGACTACCATCAGCCATCTTGAGTCTCATTGTCAGGAAATCATGGAATGGTTTAAATGTTGTTTCAATAACCCACTCAAATTTCTCAGCTGTATCAACAAACCCTCACAATTGACAGAATCAAAGGCTCCTGAAGGATCTAATAAAGTAAATAGGTTACAATGTGCTCTAATCTCCTACCTTGATAATCAACCAAGGATCAACAACTGACTAAGCTGGACTTGTGGTAGCAAGCATTGTCCCCTTTGCTAAGCATGGTCTACCCTGGCTTGCATAAGGATGGGAGACTACATGTGTGTGCACTGTAAGGTCTTCCCCATAGGTAATGGGACCAGTCTGGGAACAGAATCTACATACTTGCATACAGAAGGTTCTAAGTTCCCTCCTGGGTGTTTTCCAGACAGTGAGCTAGGGGTGTTTTCCAGACTATGGGTGTTTTCCTGACGATGACACTAGGTGTTTTCCAGACTATGACACTAGGGATGTGCGAACTGGCTCGACGTTGAACAGGTTCAAAGTTGAGCCAGTTCAGTTCGATAGACTGAGGTCAAACCGAACCCCCCCCCCCCGCCCCATTCTGTTCAGGGTGAGCAGACTTTTAAAATAATTTTTTTAAATTAAATGTCACTTGCCCCTCTGGGGGAGTTGTTGGAGATGGCGGGGGGTATGTGGTTCGCGGAGGTTCCCCCTCCCCCCGCCAGCCTCAATGCATCCCGAACCAGCCCGTTCGGCTGGCTCTTCAGCTCGTTTGGGCCTTCCCCCTCGGCATGGTGGCCATTTTGGATGATTACACGCCTCCAACATCCTATTATCCTACAGAAGAATTACTCAGAGTTGTCCCATTGAAATTAAAAGAGTACACAAAAAGCATGCTTTTTCAATTTTAATCAGATTATGCTGAGTACTTTTCCTCATCATGTCAACCAATTTCTTTATTGGTAGGTTATACTCCACTATCTTCCTCATCCACTTCATTCCTTTCTTTAAGCTTTCTGGTTCCCCCTGATGAAGGGGCATAGCCCCAGATAACCCAAAAGATGCTGATAACTGAAAATTCAAATGGCATCTGAAATGGTGCTAAAAATATAATGATTTAAATTATTGATGATAAGGGTCACGGCTGGTTCTTCCATGAAATATGATGGAGCGTGTCACTCCATCCAGGAAAAAGATATGGAGGCATTCATCACACTTGCTTACTAACTCACGTGCAAGGGTGAGTTACCCTTACATGTGTAAGTATTAAAAATATAACATTTGTGTCCCTAAAGAGATATAACAGAAGAGGAGGCGCTTTTAGCAATTAAATAGAAAATAAAAGAAAGGAGAGGTATTTGAAAGAAGGAAGGAAATAGGGATGCAGTTTAAGAGAGAACTAGTTCCAGCAAATACCGCCCAGCACATGCAATAAAGTAAGGGATGCACCAGGAGCACACCCACCCTGATGTCATAAGAGGACATCCCAACATGCTCTCAAGGCATCCTTTAGTGTTGTGAGAGGGGCATTCATTTGAATCACACTTCTACATGCACTCCAACACCCCTTTAAAACAGGTTTTGGAGTGCATGTAAGAGGCAATATAGATCAACCTTAATCGCCCTCAAGCGATTAAACATAAGAACATAAGAACAGCCCTGCTGGATCAGACCCAAGGCCCATCTAGTCCAGCATCCTGTTTCACACCGTGGCCCACCAGATGCCTACAGGCAAGAGTTGAGGGCATGCCCTCTTTTCTGCTGTTACTCCCCTGCAACTGGTACTCAGAGGCATCCTGCCTTTGAGGCTGGAGGTGGCCTATAGCCCTCCGACTAGTAGCTGTTGATAGACCTCTCCTCCATGAACCAATCCAAACCCCTCTTAAACCTCTCTCATCCAGGTTGTTGCCTATCACGACATCTTGTGGCAGAGAATTCCACAAGTTGATTATGCATTGAGTGAAAAAGAATGCCCCAAAAGCACATCAGGATGTCCTCTTGTGGTGTCAGGCACACTATTTGTGCATTCCCGACCTTATTGTGTGTGCTGGGTAGCATTCACTTGAATCAGCCCAGAAAGAAAAAGGAAAAGGAAGGGAAGGAGCACAACTTGGTGCTCATCTTCATGCAGCAAACTGTGTAGGGCTAGTGCTGACTCGTGCCTTCTAACAATACTCCAAAATAAGATGCCTGATGTGTGCCACTTGTCCCTTTAAAGTCACCTTTCTCTTTCACAGGAACATAGAAAACTGTATTATACCAAGTTGGATCATTGGTCCATCTAGCACAGTGTAGTCTACACAGACTAACAGTGACTTCTCCAAGGTTTCCGGCAGGAGTCTCTCTCAGCCCTATTTTGGAGATGCCAGGGAGGGAACCTGGGACCTTCTACTAGGGGTGTGTGAGCCAGCTTGAAATTGAGCCAGCTTAAGCTCAAACTGGTTTGGCTCAAAACCTTGACCTTGAGCCCAGCCCAATTTGGTTTGAGATCGAACTGATTCAGCCGAGCTGCTTCGGGCCTGGTTTGAGGGTGGTAGGGGGTGGTAAAATGGAGTTTTAAAAGTAATGACTTACTGCTGCTGAGGACTACAAAGGCCTTGGGGGGTGCTGTGGCAGTTGCAAGTGTGTCTCTGGCAGCTCCCCCTCCCCCTGCTGGCCTCCCTTCAAGTCTCTCTGGGCTGGTTCGGCCCATTTTGGGGCTACATTGACCCTCTGCACATGCGCGGCAGCCATTTTTTGGGCTGCCACACATGCGCAATGACCATTTGTGTGACCCAGCCATTTGTGTCACCCCACCCAGGCTGCCACAGCCCTCAGCAGCAGTAAGCCATTACTATTAAAATTCAGTTTTAATGACCCCAGCTACCCTAGAACTGAGCCTGAACCAGCTCGAATTCGAACTGAACCAGGTCAGGCTCGAGGGGATGCCAAAATGAAACATGCCTGGTCTGTTTTGAATCCAGGTTGGATTCAAACTGAACTGAACAAAGCAGTTTTGTGCACATCCCTACCTTTTGCATGCAGGCATACAGATGCTCTTCCCAGAGGGCCCCATCTCTACTGGGGATATCTTACAGTACTCACATATATAATCCCCTCCCACACATTTCAAATTCAAAATGGATCTAAAGTAATTCCCAGAAATCCTCTCATGCCTGCCTGTTTTGCTACCAAAATGCAAAGCCAAAGGGTACCCCTGAGCTTTGCCCTAAGGCCTAAACCAGTGGTGTCCTTGGGCACCAGGCATTCACAGTTGGCTTTATGTGGGTTAGGAAAAAGACTGTTTTGTCTGGGCTTTGCTTCCTCCCTCCTTCAGCAATGGTTCATGAGAGGTGCAGCAATAGGGACTGCTCCATTCCAGAAAGAGAGTTGCTGTCTACGTAGATTTATTCACTTATAGATTTACTCACTAATGTGGCTCTCCACATCCCCTAGCCAGTTATTAATTTTGCCTTGTTTAATCCTGGGGATCTCTCTTTACCTAGTTCCACTAGCTCTTATTTGTATGTTTTCTGCTCTTCTGAAGCAAGTGAACTGATTATTAATTTGAGGGAATAGAGGACTCCTTTGTAATAAAATACAATGCAACAGCCTACCCAATTCCTCCAGCAAGAATATTCTTTTAATATTATGCCTCTTGAATTAAAACTTAAAAAAAAAAATCCCCCCAGCTCTAAATCTCATATGCACTAATCTTTTCCTGACACAATTCACAATCCTTTTATTTCTGCATTCCCATATATACTCTCAATCTACTTTTAATTGGAAATTCTTTGTTATGTTACGAATTAGATGGCTGGAAAATCTCAAACTGATTTATTACAAGCATGAAAATACCATGAGATTTGCCAATGCTGTTCACATGCTTATATCCATCTGGCATAGCAGAAGCGAAAACATGAAGACATGAAGAACTGTAATTCTCAATGCTAATGCAACAAGGCAGGTTAGTGACACTGCTCCGGGAAGGAAAGATGATTCCTTGGGACACTCCAGGTGGTGAACAATTAATGCTTCGAGGCATAAGCCAAATTGCCCTCATTTGTTTTTCCCTGTCTAGGTAACAGTTTTACTCTCTCAGTCCAGTGTGACTGGATAACCTTAGCAGCAAAATTCATAGTGTTGCTACAGTTGCGATATTTCCTAATATTTACTTTTCCTTTGCAGGATTCTTTCCAACAACAGGGATTTCAGTTCTGTGCTTTTGGCATGAGCAGAGTGTCAGTGCCATCTGGGAAACACACAGAGCAGCAACCTCTCATTTACAGCACCCTCAAGCATGTTCCCAGAGATTACAGTAGCCAGTGCAGAGAGCACAACACATAAGAACACAGAGGGACACCTTCTGGATCAGATCAGAGACCCATTTAGTTCAGCAGTCTGTTTTCAACAGTAGCCAGCTACATGCCTTTGGAAGCTCACAAGCAGAGCATGAAACTGATGATACTCAGAGGTATATAACAGCTGTAGGATCTATCTATCTATCTATCTATCTATCTATCTATCTATCTATCTATCTATCTATCTATCTATCACCTGATATATACATCTCTAGATGGTGAGAGATGTATCTTATCATAGCTAAGAAGAGTGGACCCAACCTCCATGTATTTGTCTATTTTTTTAAAAAAAACCCAACAACTATTTAAATAGATTATAATTTTGCAAGAAATGGCACCTAAGGTTGCAATGCTATAGACACTTACTTGAGAGTAAACTTCATTGAGCTTAGTGTGTTTTACTTCACTGTAAATATGCATAGAATCTAGGGGTGTGCAATTCGGATTTTCAGTGATTCGGTTCGGGACCCGAACCGAATCACCCCTGTTCTGTTTTGTGCCCGAATATGGGCCACCCGAATCACCCTTGATTCGGTTTGGATTCGGATTTAATCTGAATCCGAATCCGAATCGATTCAGGGGGAAAGGGCCCAGGGGCAAAATTTTGGGGTTGGGTGGTAGTGCCCAATGGGTGGAAGCTACCACCCCAATTTCAGGGGGATTGGGCAAAGGGCTGATTTTTGGGAAAATTCTGAATTTTTAGTGACTTTGGGGCAGTTTGGGGGCATAGCATGGGATCTGGGCAAAAAGAGTGGGTGAGGTGGTAGTGCCTAATGGGTGCAGGCTACCACCCCAATTTCAGGGGGATTGAGCAAAGGGCTGATTTTTTGGGAATTTTTGAAGTTTTTGTGTCTTTGGGGCAGTTTGGGGGCAGAAAGTGTATCTGCCCCAAAAGGGTAGGGTGGGATGGTAGTGCCTAATGGGTGGAGGCTACCACCCCAATTTCAGGGGGATTGGGCAGAGGGCTGATTTTTTGGGAATTTTTGAAGTTTTGGTGTCTTGGGGCAGATTGGGGGCAGAAAGTGGATCTGCCCCAAAAGAGTGGGGTGGGCTGGTAGATAGTGCCTAATGGGTGGATTACTAATGGGCTGGTAGATAGTGCCTAATGGGTGGATTAATTACCACCCATCCCCAATTTCAGAGTGATTGGGCAGAGGGCTGGATTTTGGTGAATTTCTGAGGTTTTTCTTCATAAGGTGCAGTGTGCTAGATTGATATTCATAGTAAATGAGAGTGTGGAAAAGTGAAAGTGGGGTCATGAGAGTTCTTTAACTGAAAAAAATCTCATTTGCTATCATTGAATGAGAATTCACACCTCAGAAAATAAGGGAATAACATCCCTTCAGAAAAACTTCTGAGGTGTGAATTCTCATTCAATGATAGCAAATGAGATTTTTTTTTCAATTAAAGAACTCTCATGACCCCACTTTCACTTTTTCAAAGTCACTAAAACTTCAAAAAATCCCCCAAAATTGGTCATGAGCCGAATCACCCGAATTTCGGGGCCGAAAAATGCGGGTGATTCGGCTCGGCCCCGAAAAATATCGGGGGACATCGAGGGTGATTCGGTTCAGCCCTGAATCACCCGAAATTTCTCATTTCCGGCACAGATCGATCTGTGCCCGAAATTTTTTGCACATCCCTAATAGAATCATAGAATCAGCTTGTACATCTTTGGTACTAATGGGATTTTTATGCCCCATCGTTCTCATTTCATATAGATATAGACAATCTTCTCCTGGATTATTAATCCTGTCACAAGGAGAGAAAAGTCAACATTTTTTGACCTGCTGAGAAATCGAAGGGATCTCAAATCATATAGACGGTTGTTGTTGTTTTTAAAGAAATATCTGAGGACATATAATTCCTAACCAGATGTGAGAGGCAGGGATGCTGTGGCATCACCTGCTTGGCTAAAGATGTGGGTAAGCTGTTGCAGGAAGAGTTTTTCATGATTAAAAGTGCGTTCCTACTAGAAGGCTATAGTTGTGTTGTTCTGTACATTTTCCTTGTAAGCTCCACCCAGCTTATGTGGCTGGAACCTAATTGCCTCCCTTTCCAAGTCATGGCTCCACAGCGCTAATGAACTGTGTGCTAAACCGACTGAAACAGGAATAGCCATGGCTGGAATGCTATTAGAGTGAAGTTCTGCCATAGGCCTCTTGCCAGCCTGGGGGCTCTGTAACAATTCTGCTTTTGACACTTAACACCTACTAAAGACGATTTAAATGTATCCAAGTGCCTTGGAATAAAAATCAGGAACCTTGAGCAAAAAGGACTCCAGCAGAAATGATGCTTTGAAGATGTGTTTACATCTGATTGGACTTGTTGAAACACAGCTGCTGAAAGCAAAATCCATGAAATAGAACCATCCTCCATGGCACTGGAGGATGACACTTGGCATGATCTGAGAGATTCTGTGTAGATCAAAGCCTTTTCTATGAAAGCCAAATGGTTGCCCATGTCCCTGTTATTGCAAACTGGGCACTCTCATATACAGTATGGTCCAGATGGATGGAATGGCCATAGCCATCTGCTGCCACAGACAAGGAATCAAGAGGTTTTAGGAACTCCTCCCACAACACTACCCTGGGAGCTTGAGCTTCTAAAGGGCACAGAATGGGGGAAGTGGTGCATTAGGGTTTATTTGCCCCATAATTAGTCCAGTGTTCTCAGATCCAGTGTCTGAATCTGAATCCCTTAAATCAGCTGCAAACTTCTGCAGTGTGATTCCTGAACCTATTCAGTTGGTGAACACCTCAGAACAGTCTGAGACAGTGCTGTCCTCACTGGGCAGGTCTACAAGGCATCCTGTGAAGTTGACTTGTAGATAGTAGTGGCTAGGGAAGACCTAGCAGAATAATCACACCTCCTGCTGACTGCTGAGATCAGGCAGTATACTTTGAAGGCATTCTCAAGACCAGCTCCTCCAGGCGTAGCACAGCCCTACCTCGGTAGAACTGCCAGAGGCAGATTTAGCCATGGACCTTGGGGATTAGGTCTGTGACCTCCTGTCTTGTGGGGAGGGCTCCAAATGTTCTGGGGGGAGAATCCTCAGAGCCCCGCTGCTGCCCTGCACCTGCCGTATCATTTAAATCTCTCTCTTTCTCTCTCTCTCTTTAACGTTTAACCATCTGCTGCTGTACGGTGGAGATGGCCACTTGAGGGGAGACTGAGGTGGGGAGGTGGGGGTGGCAGCAAGAGTTCCCTCCATGTGTTCGTCTGCCTCCTAAATTACAGATTGGGCCATTTCCGCCCCATTTAGGGGCTCTCTGTGTGTGCAGAGGCCAAAAACAGCCTGATCCATCATTTGGGAGGCAGGCAGGCTCAAGGAGTGAGCTCTTGCCTTCGCCTCCTCTGCCCTGGTCTTGCCTCAAGTGGCTGTCCCCGCTGTACAGAGACAGATGGTTAAAAGTTTTAAAAAATTAACTTGCCCCCCCCCCCAAGACTTGAAGCGGAGGGGTGGGGCACTCCGAAGCCCAGACCCTTCAGGACCAGGCTTCAAAATTACCTAGGTGTGCCCCTGAGAAGTGCTTGTGAGAACTGCTGGGATTGGTCCAGATCCCAGTGTTCCTCAGCTGGGTAGCTCAGGCTCTAGGCCCAGCTTCTACACCCGGGCTACACACAAGTTAGGAGGGCATGTGTATGTCCTCCTACCCTAGCACCCAGTCATGTGTGTGACTGGGCTGCCAGCAGCTCCACCTGGGCTACCAGCAGCCATTTGGATAATAGAGACAGGGGGGAAGGAGCAACCTGTTGCAGAGAAATTATGTTTCCTATACAAATAATTGTACAGGAAGTAACTTTAACTGAGCAACAGGAACTAAAACATAGGTAGAGTAAACAGTAAACAGACTAATAGTCTTATGCAGAGAGAGGGAGAACTTCTCAGTTTGAATTTAAGTCAACAAGTGAAGAGCAGACAAACTGTGACTCCAGCCCCAAGCCAGTACGTAGACACATTCAAACACAGACAAGCATGCCCCACACAAAGAACTTTGACAATATCCAAGGCAAAATCCCAACATGACCTAACCTCTGGAATTTGTACAATGCACCTCGCTGCTGCTCACTCAGTGCATTGCAGGATACCTTGAGGCCAGGTGTTGCTCCCCCTGCCTCTAGATTGGTGCACCACTTACTGCAGCACCAATCATGTGGGTGCACGAGCAGTGGTGCCTGGTGGATGATGGACCATGTGGGGGGGGAAATAGGTATGATCCTGCCTTCCGCCCACCCCTCCCCAGTACCAGGCAAATTGTTGTGTGAATGACCTTTCTGTAATTTTGGTAAAATATCCTGTGGGTCCATTTTCAGTTTTCACTCATTATCTGATTTTATTGACAAGTCTTCAAGGGTGGAACGATATGGTAACACTACCTTAGGGTTACCCTCCTGCTCTTCAGAATATGTGGGCAAGCTGTTATGTCTGAAGCTTTTCATTGTTAAAGGTGTGCAAATATGAGAAGACTGTTGGATTTGTGCTCTACTCCTAGGCCCAGCTTACATTAAATGTTCCCAAGCAGTCCTCTGTTTGACTGGTCCCTTTGCAGCATGAGTAATGCAATAGTTAATGGTTTCTGGCCAACTGTTTTAAAAGCCATCTCTGTTTTCTTTACTAGTAGTCTATGGCAGCAGAAGCAAAACAATGTTGGCAGGGTCTCTGGGACAAAAAGTGAAGATGGGCCCCCCTGCTGAATATATGCTTCCCTGCTGCTTGCTGGATCTTTGTTGCAGAACGACATGGTGAAAAACAAAACATCTTAGCACATGCTTTTCTCTCACTCCTGTGCAAACAATATCACACACTCCACACACATGCAGACACTTTCACACACAGAGAGACACACATTTGTGCACATGCACTTTCCTGGCATATATATATATATATATATATATATGAATGATTGAAGCAGAGATGAGTCCTCCAATCAGGAACCAGCAGTATGCCAGTGAGTCAAGGAGATTATCTGAAAAACCTCCTCTATGCATTTCTTAATGACTGGAACAGCTTTTTCAGCTATCTCCCCCTCTCATCAGTTTCTTCCATTGCCCCAAGTTCAATAATATCTTTTCTCCTATGGATCACTACAGTCTGACCTTGTGATCCTATAAGCTTATTGCAGCAGACATCAAGTGAGTGTGCATGCAGCATGCACAGAAATAAGTCGGGATAGGAAGCTAATGTGAATTTATACAGCTGTCACTTCTGTATAGAGAGTCAGAGAGACAAATAACCCTAACACTGGGCACCTGTGAGGATGGTTCAGTGTTATCTCAGCCCTGAACTGTAATCAGAGCATGTGCCATACAATTTGGCTTGCCCCATAAAAGCAAAACTCAGCATGGCTATGAAACAGCATAAAGCCTATGCCAGAGGATATACTTACATGCAACTAAGGGGCCAGTGTTACACTGTACAACATCAGAATACTGTATACTCTATATTCTACAGAATACTGTAGAAAGATCAGCTGATGGTGCATGCCCCTCTCCTTGGCCACATGCTTAATTTAAGATGTGAGGAGTGTGCTCCATGTGGAAGCATTTTCCCGTCTCAAAAAAGCGAAAGATTGGATGGATACATACAAAAGCTTCCCAGATGGAGCACCAATCTCACACATTATATTCTGGAGGTAAGCTGGAGGTGAGGGGCACAGTCTGACTTCTCTACCACATGAAGAGGATGTTGTATTCTAGCTATTAATCTTCTGTGTTTTGCTGTTTGGAAGTTTGTCCCAGTGAGGATCCTGTGGAGGGTGGTGTTGGTGGGGATGGGTGGAAACAGAAAGAAAAGAGAGGGAAAGGAGGAGGAGAGAAAATGGAATTGTTGTTCTGAATAAAATCCTAGTTATACCAATTTTAGATTACTTTGTAAGGGAAAGCAGTTATAAAACTCTGATTACTTATTAAGGTTACTTTGTGAGGAAAGCAGTTATAAAACAGAGGAGCACTGGCCTGCTAAACCAGGCCTGAGATGGTATTCTCTTGCTGACTATGTAAAGGGGAAGGCCCACAAAACTGCAAGAGGACCGATGTCCCCAAATAGATTAGATTACATATTAGGCACTGAGAGGGAGTGTCTATGCTATGGCAGTGGGAAAGGCTCAATTACCACTTTGGTGTGACCTTGAAACCTGACTGCTGAAATAGATTTAAATAAGTAGCTATTCATAGCAGCAGCACTGATTATTAGTGTGTTACAGTTTCAAAATGCTGAAGCTGTGCAAATACTGATGATATTTCAGACTAAGTAAATCCTGCCTACTGTACTTCTAGATGCTAATCTGTTGACAGAAGTTGCTCAGACCTCCACAATTACAGCTACCATGTTATGCTAAAAATTCAAATATGTTCACAAACTATGAATATATTTTGCTCACAGAGTGTCATGCTAATATGTGCCTTTACATAAACTGGACAGTTTTAAAAAGTTTGCAGCAGAATCCAATTACCTTGCCAAATGATAACACTATACTCTCTTATTGCATTGCTTTACAAAATCTAACAGAGAAGAAAAGATGAGTGTGCTATCAGATTCCCCTTTAGCACAACTGCTCAGAATGAGATGGCTGCTTCTGCACCTAAAGAAGATCCTAATCTTGATAGGGAGAGCAGAGTTACTGAGCTCTTCCCAACCAAAGTGAAATGTTTTAATAAGACATGTTCCACTCACTGGGCAGGGATGGGATT
The DNA here is from genome assembly GCF_027244095.1 of Hemicordylus capensis. Lineage (NCBI taxonomy): Eukaryota > Metazoa > Chordata > Lepidosauria > Squamata > Cordylidae > Hemicordylus > Hemicordylus capensis. The sequence goes on along the minus strand of NC_069658.1, from coordinate 374,471,111 downwards.
GACTTGGTAACCCCCCTGCACTGGCATGGATGCATTAGGTCAACATGGCAACAATCTTGCACTGAGGGTAGCTCAGATTACATGTTTTGCATCCAGAGGGTACCTGACTCTGTCCCTTGTCTCTAGGGATATGCACAAAATGGATTTTGTGTGTTGTTTCAAACTCAAAATGAAATGCAAAATGCTGAAAAACGTTTCAGCAAAACAGCGGACAAGCCAGCTGTTTTGATGAAATAAACTCGAAACATGTTTCGAGTATTTTGAGCGCCATTTTGATTTTCCAGGGAGAGCTGGTCAACCAATTGGGGTTGGTGGGTAGACCAGGCCACTCTGGACTTAGCATGTCAACTCGCCTCAGAGGACTAGTCCACCTAGTCAACCAGTCCTCTGAGGCGGGCCAACATGTTAAGTCCAGGGTGGAGGCTTGATCTACCCACCTCATGCATCAGACTAAACAGTCATCCAAGGTGGGCAAATATGCTGTCTGAAGCGGAGGTCTGGTCTACCCACCAGCCTCAATTGGTAGATCAACTCTGCCAGGAAAAAGAGCCCTCTAAAATTGTGCTTAGAATACTCAAAATGTTTCAACTCAAAATGGGGTTGTTGTTTTAAGCTCGAAACAGGCCCTTTATTTTAAGGGCATTTTGTTTTGAGCTAAAAATGTTTGGCACATCCCTAAGTGGCACAGTGGGGAAATGCACTTGACTAACAAGCAGAAGGTTGCCAGTTTGAATCCCTGCTGGTATGTTTCCCAGACTATGGGAAACACCTATATCAAGCAGCAGTGATAAAGAAAGATGCCGAAAGGCATCATCTCATACTGCATGGGAGGAGGCAATGGTAAACCCCTCCTGTATTCTACCAAAATAAAACCACAGGGCTTTGTAGGTGCCAGGAGTTGAGATCGACCTGACGGCACACTTTACCTTTACCTGTCTCCACTTTAAACAAGTTGTTCTAGTAAGAACTAATCAGCTTACTTTCCTTTCACTGTTTCTACATCTGGACTAAATTTGGTGCAAATCAAGGTCCACAAGTTACATCTCTTGCACCTCAAATATTCATGTGTCTGCCATCTTGGATAGTAATAATTACAATCTGCACCATTGAGGTGTCCCTGTGTGTCACTCACTACAGTTGTTCCAAATTTGGTTCATATCAGTTAGACAGTCCTCAAGTTAGTGCACTTGTGCCTCAAAAGTTTATGCATCCACCATCTTGGATTGGGGAGGGTGACATCATCACAAACGACACCATTGGGGCATCCCAACGTGTCCATTAAGCAGTAGCAAATTTGGTTCAAATCAGTTAGACTGTCCACAAGTTAGCCCACTTATGCCTAAGATGTTCATGCGGCTGCCATGTCCACCATATTGGATCAGGATGGATGACATCATCACAAATTATGTCATTTGAGGTGTCCCTATGTGTCCCTACAACTGTACCCAATTTGGTTCATATTGGTCCAGGCGTTGCAAAGTTGATTGGAGACACACACACACACACACACACACACAATGCCGGGTGATCTCATAAGGAGACTTCAGGAAGTGGATTTGGGAGATGCCTCCCTATGTCTGAGACCCTGGAAAACAGCTGCCAATCAGATAAGGCAATGCTTTACTAGATGAACCAATGGTCTCAGATGTATAAGGAAGCTATCAGTGCACTGGAGTGGGATTGTGGTAGGGGAGAAGAAGAGCTTAGGAAGAATCTTGTTCCTCCCCTGTGTTTGTCTCCATCTCCTAATGGTGTACAGACTAAAAGGGTGATTAAAAATGAAAGTCTGTTTTAAATTAAAAACCCTGGTTTTCTGACTGCATTCTGTAGGTGTGCAGTGTACAGACCCTGCCTACCTGCTGTGAAGGAATGAGGCACAAACCTCTTCTCCGTTGTAAATATGTATATATGTTGGCTGGTCTCTGTGTGGGGTCAAAAGTTCATTCTTGTTTTTCCATAGTTTCACTTTTGGTTTAGCATTTTGACAGTTGATTTTTTATTTTTTTTATTTTTTGGTGGTGGGGGGGAGATTTTTTTAAAACTGAGGTAATTTTTTGTTCTGATTGGCTGGGCTGAGAAACTGATGGGCCAGAGAAACTGTATATATTGGGAGAATCCTAGTAGTGAAGTCAACAAAGTCTTGGGAGAGAGTCTTAGATAGAGTCCTGAATCTTAGAGTCAGAGTCCTGGAAAGAGAGAAGTCAAGAGAGTCCTGGCAGCAGAAGGAAGAGAGAGTTTGGAAGTCTTCAGAGAGTGAGCAGCCAGGAAGATGAAAAGAAGGCTTCGTGCTGAAATCACTGGAAGAAAAGGAAGAGCCAGGCTGCATTGAGTCCCAGACCTGTGCCAAAATTAGAACAAAAAGAGTCTGCCCAGCAATGCCAAAGCTGAAAAGTAAGAATGTACAAGAGGACTCTGAGTAGGGGCCTGTTTAGAGCCAGGTAGTAATTGTGTTTCTCCAGCTTTTTATTTTCCCTGACATGCTCTGTAAGTAGCTGTTTTGAGTTTGTACTTTTTCTGTAAAAGAAATGTTTTAATTGAACCAATTGTTCTAAAGTAAATTTTCTCATTAAAAAATTAGAAGCTTGTTGAATGTCTCTCCCCCTCCCCATGCCTGTAAGCCTTTCCACACTACTGATGTTTGTTTTTGGTTTTGTGAAATTTTTGATAAATGTGAAGGGCTGTTGTAGTGGACCCAGGCATACCAAAAGTCCGAACTTGGTGGCAGTGGTAAAAAGGTTAGGAGAACTAGAGGGCTGTTCCTCCACACATGGTGGTAGAGGTGGGATCTGTCACTCATGATAGTATGGTGGGAAAGCTGTTCCTTCACAAGTGGTAGCACAGTAAGATAGCTGTTCCTCCACACATAGGTCACCTGTGGTAGCATGGAGGGATAGCTTTCCTCCACACCTACACATGCATGCTTTACACATGTGTAGTGACTGTACAGACAAAGGTCATTCACACAACCCAAGACAGTGGGGCGGAGAGGGCTGGGTGAAAGGCAAGGGCACTCTTACTTTCTCCTCAGATGATCTCTCTTCTACAAGCCCTACAGCTTGCATATCATGCGCACCCAATGAACTGCCATCTGGAGGCCAGGAAAATACAGTTCTGACTCCAGAAATCCTTCAGTGCACCATGTGAGGAGAGTGGTGCATTGGAGAATTTCCCCACAAGCCAGGCAATCTAGGCATCCAACTCTATGGCTGCAGGCAGCCCGAGCAGACATATAACTAGGTACCAGGGTAGAAGGGCACACTCATGCCCAAAACCTTGGTAATAGCTGGGAGGGGGGCTACCTGGCAGGGCAATGCTGGATCGAGCCTGATCCTGGCACTCCACATCTTGGGTAGGGCTGCACATGTGAACAGCATCACAGTCTAGTGAACTAATTTTAAAATGAGTTTTTAGGCGACTTTTAATTGTATTTTTTTATTTTCTTGTCACTTTTTTGACCGTTATGATTTAACGCATTATGTGTTTTTATTGTATGTTTTAATACTCTGTTGTGAGCTGTCCAGAGAACAATTTGTTATGGGGCAGCTAAGAAATATTTTTATATTATTATTATTATTGTTGTTGTTGTTGTTGTTGTTATTTCTTGTTTACACAGTCAGACAGGTGTTATTGACTGGTTTGTTTTATCCAGACATTGAGTCCTTCCCAAGGAACTGGTATGGCTGAATTTTTATTATTATTATTTTTGTTTACACAGTCAGAAAGTGTTATTCACTGGTTTGTTTTATCCAGACATCGAGTCCTTCCCAAGGACCTGGAATGGCTGAATTTTATTATCATTATTGTTCCTGTTATTATTATAGATATCGTCGCAGAATATAGGCTGTTCCTAGTAAAGTTGCTTTTTGTAATTGGCTGATGGTGATTTCTGTGGCCCCTATGATGTTGAGGTGCTCTTCAAGATCTTTTGGAATTGCACCTTGGGCGCCAATTACCACTGGGATTATTTTGGTCTTCTTCGACAGCCTTTCAATTTCAATTTGTAGATCTTTGTATTTTGTGATTTTTTTCTATTTCTTTTTCTTCTATTCTGCTATCACTTGGTATTGCTATGTCGATTATTTTAACTTGTTTTTCTTTCTTTTTGACTACAGTTATATCTGGTGTATTGTGTGGCAGATGTTTGTCTGTTTGTAGTCGGAAGTCCCATAATATTTTTGCATCTTCATTTTCTACATCCTTTTCAATTTTATGGTCCCACCAATTTTTGGCTACAGGTAGCTTGTATTTTTTGCAGATGTTCCAGTGTATCATCCCTGCTACCTTGTCATGCCTTTGTTTGTAGTCAGTCTGTGTGACCCTTTTACAACAGCTGATTAGGTGGTCCACTGTTTCATCTGCTTCTTTACAAAGGCCAGCGTGGTGTGTGGTTAGAGTGCTGGACTAGGGCCGGGGAGACCCGAGTTCAAATCCCCATTCAGCCATGAAACTAGCTAGGTGACTTTGGGCCAGTCACTTCTCTCTCAGCCTAACCTACTTCACAGGGTTGTTGTGAAAGAGAAACTCAAGTATGTAGTACACCGCTCTGGGCTCCTTGGAGGAAGAGCAGGATATAAATGTAAAAATAATAATAAAAATAAAAAGGCGGCACTTGCTGTTTGTTGTTGATTTTCCTACTTTTGCTCTTATTGCATTTGTTCTTAGTGCCTGTTCTTGTGCAGTCAGTATTAAACCCTCTGTTTCTTTCTTCAAGTTGCCATTCTTAAGCCATTGCCAGGTCTTGTTGATGTTTGATTTTCTAGTTATATTGTGCAAATATTGACCATGCAGGGGCTTGTTTTTCCATTTTTATGCATCACCATCATGATTATTTAGTTGCAATCCCAAAACAACTTGAAGAGCACCTCAACACCATATGTGCCACAGAAATCACCATCAGCCAGTTACAAAAAGCAACTTTACTGGTAACAGCCTATATTCTGCGATGATATCTATAACAATTGACAATAAAATTCAGCCATCCCAGGTCCTCAGGAAATTCTCGATGTCTGGATAAAACAAACCTGTCAATAACACCTGTCTGACTGTGTAAATAAATAGATGATGATGATGATGATGATGATGATGATGATGATGATTGAGAACCAAGCATTTAACATATTTCTGATAGCAGCTGGGTGAAGTTGAGAGCGAGAGGACACCTTACCACTGCTGGTGGCAGCAGCAGCATCTCCTCTAAACTTCAGACCAGGTCCTGCATTCCCAGAAACACTGCCCAGTTCTGGCCTCCACATATGTGCGGAGGTTGAAACCAAGCCATGCTGGAGGGAACTCCAGACTAGGTCTGGAATTTAGAGGAGCCACCATTGCTGCCGGTACTAATGGTAAGGTGCCCTCTTGCCCCCCTCCCCCGCCGTTATAAAATGCAGGTTTCTCCTTTGCTTGTTCAGGCAAATGCTCACCGGATTTCCCTTTACAAGCATACCCCTCAAAACTCTGAACCAGTTCTGGACCAGTTCCATTCGAAATAGGCTTGGTTTAATTCTAACTGAAATTGGCACCCCTTTTAGGGTGAGCTGGTTCAGTTTGAGTTCAAACCAGTCAAGCTGACCCAGTTCAAATAGAACTGTGTTCAAATAGAACCAATTCCACACATGCCTACTAAGGGAATATTGAATTTCATCCTTGAACCACCACAGTAGGCTTGCGGGCCTACTCTAAATTGTTGTGAGAATTAACTCTCAAATGTGGTGCATGCTGTGGTCTCTTAAGTGGTTGAACCTCAGGCAAGAGATGGTGCGGGCTCTGGGGTACTGAGCTGCTTAATGAGTCACTGGGATTTTTACTGCCAAGCACTGTCCAGTCCCACTGATCAATTGTTGGTAGTATTCACCAGTCCTCCTTCCCACCTTGCCTGACTTCCTTGCCCACTTTTAGTATGTTTACTTGTCACACATCAGAATATTCACATATTCCTGACTTAAATTATTTTTAAACACAAGACATACATGAAGTGAGTTTAAGCACACCCGGTCTAAATAGAACAATTTTATTCCCACAGATTCTAGTGGAAGCTGACCTTCAATTGAAATAAATGAGGTTTAAAAAGCTAAAGAGTATGTATCCTTGGTTCAAATCACTGTTTTTGAAAACATTTGAAGAAAGAAGGATGAATGACTAAAGTTATGACTTCATTTTAAAAATATTCAAAAGTTACCCACACTCCATACATTTCCAGAAATTTTCAACTGAAGTGGGAAGAAGAAATATTCTGGTACAGAGATGAAGTACACTTTGCGATACAATGATGTGCATTCAGAGACACTCTTACCTCCGGTCTTTGGGGCCCCAGATTGTGGGGCCACCACCCTGTGCCCTGCTCTGCCACTTCCCCACTGTGCCGAACCGCAGCTTTTCTGTAATTTTAGCCGCCATATGCGTGGCCAGGGGGTGAGTCGAGCAAGCCTCCCCTCCCCCACTCCCCGTGGTGGAGGCAGCAGTGAGTGGAGCGGCCACTGGGCCTTTCCTTCCAGCCCAGAAGCCCTTGAAAACTGTGAGGTGCAGCTGCACAGTTCAAATAGGTCATCGCAAGCCCATGCGATGATCTATTCAAATTCCACAGGTGTAGCTTGCAGTTTTCAAGGGCCGCTGGGCCAGACGGACAGGCCCAGAGGCCTACTCGTCTCACCCCCTGCCTGTGCACATGGCGGCAGACTCTTTTCCTGTGTTCCTAGCATTGGAACACAGGACGCTACTTTATACCAAGTCAGACCCTTGGTCCATTTAGCTCAGTATTGTCTACACTGACTGGCAGCAGCACTCCACAGTTTCAGGCACGGATTTTTCCTAGACCTATGTGGAAATGCTGGGTACTTCTGCATGCAAACCTGGTGTGGTACCACTGAGCTATGGCTGCTCACTATAAGCAGAGGCGTTCTTACCTACAGACCTTGGAGGCCCCAATCTGTGGCCTCCAAGGTCTGGGGGACTGCAAATGGACAGGGGGGGCATCCTGCCACCCCCCCATGCCTGCCCCACCACTGCCCCAATGTGCCAAACCTCCGATTTCCCCCCTCTTAATTTTAGCTGCCATGTGTGCAGCCGAGAGGTAGTGGCCGGGAGGTGAGGTGAGCTGCCCCCCACCGTGGTGACGGTGACCCTGTCCATCTGGCCCAGTAGCTCCTGAGACTGCAAGGCACTCCAGCCTGCCTGCACAGTTGAAATAGATGTTGCAACACCGCCTGATTGGCTCATCCCGCCCCCTCCAAAATCGGAGGTTCAGCGCAGTGGGGCAGGAGTGGGGTGGCAGCAGGAGGTCCCAGAAAGTAGATTTCAGGGGGGCCTCATGGCGGGGGGGGGGAGGTCGTCATGGTGGGAGTGGTCTGGGCACCAAAATTACCTAGGTGCACTGCTGTATGCATTAATCACAGATGCATTTTGAGAAGGGTGAAGGGAAAGGAAGTTAGTAGATTTTGATAAAATACCTGCCCACGCTATCAAAAAGAATTATTTATTCTCATGAATTAATCATCCAAAAGACAGAAGAAGAGGTCCCCACTTCCCATATTTGGACTGTAGTGTCAACCTTGTTCAACTGTGCAGTTGAATGCAGAGTTCAACTGTACGGTTTAATGTTTTAGAATTTTGAATCTTATTGTATAACATGGTTGCTTTCTTTTGAGCTTCCCCTTCTGTTTTCTTAAAAATATAAACAGTTCTGACATACTCTATAGCAACTTTCCTATATAGAATTTTCCCATATACAATTTTACAAAAAAGAAAAGAAAAGCTCAAAAGTGGGGGTGGGGTCCTTTATATATCAAAAAGTGTTCTTCTTCAAGAATTCTTGTCTGTAGAATGTTGAAAAATGTGACTTATCTCCTAGTCCAATCTGAGCATTGTCTTTTGTACGATAATGTGTCTGCACAGTTCTTTCATGTATATAAGTACATTCTTGGCTTTCAGATCTATATCGCCCTTGCTTTGACAATACTTTCTTCCCCCTGGCCTGTCAGGAATTAAGTACTGCTGTTTTCTAAAAGAAAGGGGGGTGGGGGAGAGAATGAGAACAGTCTTTTTCTCTTGGCTTCGGTTTCTTGCATCTTGAGCGTCTTCAAAGGGATTCTACAGGCCCAGCATAATTTGGAAGATAGTGTTTAAAAATGGACCTAATTCTTGGAAGTTACAAAATCTTTCTTAAATGCCACTGCACAAGTAACACACTTTCAGAAGGATGTAAACAGATTTTAATGGGTCCAAAAGGGGGCAATGAAAATGGTGAGGGGTCTGGAAAATAAGCCCCGTGAGGAGAGGCTGAAGGAACTGTGTATGTTTAGACTGGAGATGACTTCCTGTTACCCCAGAGGGCAAGATAGATTTAATGGGCTTAAGTTACAAGATTCTGGTTTAATATTAGGAGAAACTCCTTAATGGTAAAAGCAGTTAGTCAATGGAACCAATTACCTGTCTGGTGAGGAGAAACTTTCTGACACTGGTGATTTTTATGCAGAGGATGCAAAGCCATCCCATGGGGAAGCTTTAGGACTGGGTTTACTGTATTGAACTGGTGAGTAGAATGGGATGGCCTGCAAGCCCCTCCCTCTCAATTCTATGATCCTATCTCCAGACATCTATCTATCTATCTATCTATCTATCTATCTATCTATCTATCTATCTATCTATCTGATAAATAAATCTTTTCTTCCCAGAAACATTGTGGAGATTCCATGCCCACATTTTTCAGCAGTGTCTCTGTAATTATCAGGTTTCAAATCATACTTTCCTAGTTTGCATGATATGTACAAACCAGCCCCATCCATGTGTCCAGGGAAAGGGATGTAAGTGTGCACCTCCCTCTCTCCCTCCCTCCCAGTGTGCTGCTGCCCTACAGACTTGTGCTGTAATGATTAGTCATTGTGTGTGGGCAGTTCATCCAAACAGCCTTCACACACAACTATGAGTCTGTAGGATGGTGCACCAGGAGGGGAAGAAGAGGACAGTGTGTATACTGTCTCATATAATGTGCAGTGCCCTGCCAATCCAAGTGTGGGGTGAGCACACTGGCTCTGAGCATCACCAAACCCCACCGAAACTGCTAGCAAGTTCACAGAGGGGCTCTGCCACTATGAACAATTGTGTCATTGCTGCAGCAATTATTCTCCCTTTGGGAATAATGGAAGAATTGTTGCTGCAGTGATATCACAATTGATAGTAGTGATGGAGCCTCTGCAAGTTTGCTAGCAGTGTCAATGGATTTTGGAGATGCCCGGAGCCGGCATGTGTGCTCTGCACTTTGATTGGTGGTGTGATGTGCAGTATGCAAGCCTATGTTCCTTACTGTGGGTGAGGCTAGTTTGAACATATTGTCCATGCCAGCTCATTGTAATAAAGTAAAATATAAGGATCAAAGCAAGGCAGTCACAGTATTGCTCTTCCATGAAGGTTGCTTTGGCTGTGGACCCTGTTTCCTGCTTGCTGACTCAGACCTCTTTTCCCTCTTGCTTCAGCCACCCTTTTTATTTGCTGCTTGACCTCTGTCTCATATGCCTGGTCACACTGGCATGGCTGGATGAAAGAAGAGTAAGCAGGGCAGGGAGAAACAGAAAACTGGCATGGCAAGAAAGAGCCAGTGATTTTCTAGAGAGGGCAAAATTAGTATTACTTGTATCTCTCTCCTGCCCTTCCTTAATGGAGCTCTGGGCAGCATACATGGTTCTTCTACCCCTTTTCTTCACAACAGTCTCATGAGGTAGGTCAGGCTGAAAGATAGTGACTGGCCCAAGGTTGCCCTGTGCTTTTTATGTCTGAGAAGTTACTCAAAATCAGGTCTCCTTGGTTGTAGTCCAGCACTCAAACTACTCCTCTAGTATGCTCCCCTCCCCCGCACTGTGTCCTATGCAGTCAGCATCTGCATCAGAATGCTCCAGAGCTAAGTCAACCCACTGTGAAATGCATCATGAGTCTCAGGGACAAAAGAGAGTCCAGACATCTTACAATATGATGTACTCAAAAATAGTAGCAATGCAGAATCAGAAACATACATCTGTTATTCTACTGAAGTGCCTTAGGGCAGACACAGTGAAATCCACATGCTCCAGAGGTCATAATCTGATACACATTAATCCCCCCAGAGGTAATACCAATGAGTTCCTGTCTGGGGTGTTTCATTGGAAGCAGAGATTCAGTCTGATGATGAGCAGCGTATGCTTCTAAAAGCTGAGGTCCTTTGAATGCTTGAGCTGGCTCTCATATTCATGGCTAACTTTTAAGAATGTGAGAAAGTCAGTTGAGATCAATGGGGCTAATCACACACAATAATTAAAGTAGGAAGGGCTGGAGAGAAATCAGTATTCTTCAAGCCTGAGCCCTTAATGATCAAGGGGTTATTTCTGTCATTGATATTCTAATGCAAGGTTACTCAGTCCAAGATAAATATAGTTGCCTGTCTCCTATTATTAAAAGGGAGACATCATTTTCCCACTACAAAAAGTAATTTCCCCCATGTAGTGATATAATGATTTTATAAACAGACTGAGTGATGTCCAGAAAGGGCTGGGCATGCCTGGATCCCATTAATATCAGTCACTTGTTAACCACTCCACTGTGCTCCTTGGCTTCAGCTGGTTGGATTATATATTGCATTGCATTGCATTGCTCGCTCTCTCTCTCTCTCTCTCTCTCTCTCTCTCTCTCTCTCTCAACACCCCCGCCCTGCTTTCCCTGTCTTCCATGCATCTGAAAAAGTAGATTTTTGCCTATGAGCATTTATGTTACAATGAATCACTCTTTGAAGTACCACAAGTCATTTTGTTATTTCAGCAGACTAAATGGCTACTCTTCTAAAATAATTTGCTTTTCTGAAAAAACAGATGTAAGCTGGTGCATGGACAAAAATGTTGGGATTTCCAAACTGACATATCGACCCCTCCCAGCTGTTATGTCATGTGTCACGTTGGTTGGATAGCTGATCTGACCGATCTGCCGTGCCCTGCCCTGCTGTCTCGCCCTAGGACAGGTAGCAATGTAACCCAATCCTCATACGTATTTACTCAGAAGCAAACCTCATCTGACTTCCTCTTGAGGCAGTATGCATAGGACTGAAACCTAAAGCAAGAGCTTTTCAGGGATTCCTTGCAACCAGAGAGGAACCCAGTTCATATTCTCTGCCTGGATCTGGCCCCTGTCAGACACTGAAAGGCGAAGGATAGAGAACACTATCCCCAGCTTGGCCAATGAGGACTGGGCTCCTGCTATGTTCATCAGCTGTGGTTTTAGTGCAGGTGGGGGTTATGGGTATGGCCAAAGGAGGAGAGTGGGTATCATGAGTCCTGAATTATTTAATAATATATCCAGCACCATTGGGGTTCAGCTCATGGACATGGCCATTCAAAATAGAGCGCTTTTAGTCCCATTTTTAATTCCTTTAGGCATTCCAGATCAGACGAATCTGAATACTTTCAAATGGGTAGCTATTTTTATTTTTTTAAATTAAATGCTAGAAACATATAAGTGGAACATGCCAAGGTCATGCACACAACCATGCCAGGGATGGTGGGCGGGCTGCAGGGAATGCAGGAGCTTGCCTGCCTGCCCTGGCAGATGAGTGGCCACCGTGATGCACTCCAGCACACCCCATTCCCACACAAGCAGTGGCACAACCAAAGGAAATGCCAGCAGTGGGAGGACACCCACATCCCAGGTGCCCTGGGAGCATGAGTGCGGCCACTCCTCCCCACTCCCAGCTCACTGCCAGAAATGGCGGTGAGCCAGGGGAAGCCATTTAACCCAGTGGCAATCGCCCAGATGATCACCAACCAAGGTTAAGTGAACCACAGATTAATGCCTGGTAACACTGGGTTAAGAAGTGGGGCTTGGCTTAGTGCAGGGGTTGTGCCAGGAGCAACCTAGCTTCCAGTGCTTCACATGTGCAGCATAACCTAAGCTGGGCTGCCCTAACCTGGGTTAGGTTCAATCAATCAGTCAATCATCTTTATAACAGCCAAAGACTAGCACAACCTGGGTAAGCCTGTGCATGTGAATACCCTTGCCAATTGCTACTATAGTTTAGTATTCCAGATAATTCTGCATTTGGCTGCACAGGAAACACACGCGGCTCGTGAAGGTGCCTCTGGGGGGCAGTGGATGGCTTCTTTAAGGTAAATGGAGCCGGTGCTCCATGCCGCCCAACAGCCCCCGCGGCGGGGAATCGCCTCTGCCACTCACCTGGCCTCTGGCAGGGGCTCACCTCCATGGGAGCCAGGTGAGTGGCAGAGGCGATTCCCCGCCGCGGGGGCTGCTGGGCGGCATGGAGCACCGGCTCCGTTTACCTTAAAGAAGCCCCCCCCCCGGAGGTGTGTTCATGAGCTGTGCCTGACAGGAAAGGAACTTTTGAACTGAAGAGGGAGATCTTTTACCACCAGACAATAGGACTCCACTTTTGAGGAGTGAAAATGCCTCCGCTACTAGATAAAACACCCAGTTTGGCTTCAATTTGCTTTCGGCTTAATACAACACCTAAATTCATTTCTTGCTTTGACAATATAAAAGTCTATCTTGTTTGTCTGCTTTTTCCCGATTTCTGCCTTATTTATTTATTGTTAAATTTCTATACTGCCTTTCATTAAAACAGTCTCAGGGTGGTTCACACAAAAGTTAAAGAAGCCTACAAAAATTACACAATTAAAATATCAGCTAGAATATAAAAATACAGATCTGATTAAAATATTTTTTAAAAAACAATCGTGATATAACTATACAAGATACAAAGCAGCAGCAATATTTATTTATTTATTTATTTTTTATTTATTTAATGTATTTGTATATCACCCAAAATGCAAGTCTCTGGGCAGTTTACAACAAAACAGGAAAAACAAGAAGTAAAAAGGTTAAAACATTACAACAATTTAAAACTTAAAACAACATTAAAACTATTTAAATCATCAAACTATTAAAACAGTAACTAATTAAAAGCCTGGATAAACAAATGTGTCTTGACTGCCTTTTTAAAAGGTGTAAGAGGCTCTTATTTCAGCAGGGAGCACGTTCCAAAGCCTCGGGGCAGCAATGGCAAAGGCCCATCCTCGATTAGCCACCAGACGAGCCAGTGGCAACTGCAGACAAACCTCTCATGATGATCTCAGTGGGTGGTGAGGTTCATAGCAAAGAAGACTTTCTCTTAAATACCCAGAGCCCAAGCTGTTTAGGGCTTTATGGTTTATAACCAAGACCTTGTATTTTGGCCAATAATCCCCAATAGGAATAATCATATTCCTATTCCCCAGTAGGAACAATCATTTAAAAGCCTGGTCAAAAACCCAAAATTTCACACACTTTTGAAAAACTATGATGGAGACTAAGGAATGATTGGCCACTGGGAGAGCATTCCAGAGTCAGGGGCCAACAACTGAGAAGGCCCTGTCCCGCATGTATGAGAGCTGAGTCTCCCTCATTGTTGTCACCTGGAGCAGAGCCCCACCCACCCAGAAGACTTTATCAAGTGGGCAGCAACCTTTGGGAGCAGGCAGTCCATCAGGTATCTAGGATGCAAACTGTTAAGGGCTTTAAAGGTCAAAACTAGCACCTTGAATTGGATCCCGAAACAAATTGGCAGCCAGTGCAGTTCTTTCAAAATGGGTGTGATGTTATCCCAAAGGGCAGCTCCTGATAAAATACTAGCTGCCACTAGCTGCAAAAACATTCTGAATTTCTGAATATTCTTCAAGGGCAGCCCCATGTAGAGAGTGTTACAGTAATCGAGCCATGACGTGACTAAGGCATGAGTAATTGTGGCCAGATCTACCTTCTTGAGAAAGGGTCTCAGCTGGCACACTAGCCGAAGCTGTACAAAGACACCCCTGGATACTGCTCCAACGTGACCTTCCAAAAGCAGAGCCGGGTCCAGCAATAACCCCAAGCAGTGTACTTGCTCTTCCAAGGGGAGTGCAACTCCATCCAGAACCAACAGAATTTCCTCAACCCAATGGGCTCTTTTATTACCTCTGTTTTGTCTGAATTCAATCTCTGTTAATTAGCACACATCCAACCCATCACGGCTTCCAAGCCCTAATTCAGGACACCCACTGCCTCCCTCGGATCAGGTGACAAGGAGAGATAGAGCTGAGTGTCATCTGCATATTGCTGACAACTCAGTCCAAGTCCCCAGATGAACTTTCCTAGAGGTTTCATGTAGATGTTAAACAGCATGGGGGACAAAACCTAACCCTGCAGAACTCCACAGACCAATGGCCACAGAGCCAAGCAGTAGTCCTCCAGCACCACCTTCTGGTCCCTCCCCTGAAGAAAGGACCAAAGCCACTCCAAAGGAACACCTCCAATTCCTATACTTGATAGGTGGTCCAGAAGGAAACCATTGTTGATGGAATCAGTTGCCTTTGAGAGGTCCAGCAGAATCAATAGGGATGCACTCCCCTGTCTAGCTCCAGGCATAGATTGTCCTCTAGAGCGACCAAGGCAGTTTCAGTCCATTATCCTAGGCAGAAACAAATTAAAAAGGGTCTAGATAATCCGCATCATCCAAGACCCTCTGCAGCTGGATGCCACCACACACTCTATCACCTTGCCCCAAAAGGGAAGGTTAGAGGGTCTATACGGTTGGAGGGATCAAGGGAAGGCTTTTAGAATAATGGTCTTATGATCACCTCCTTGAGGCATGATGGCATCCTGCCCTCCCTTAATGAAGCATTAATGATTACCTCCAACCATCTGCCTGTACCCTCCCTGGCAGCTTTTATTAGTCATGAAGGACAAGGGTCAAGAGCTCACAATGTTGCTCACACACTGCCAAGGATCTTGTCCACATCTTCAAGCTGTATTAACTGAAAAGAATCCAACACAATAGAACCAGATGGTACCTGAGGCACGTCTGCTGAAACTGCCAAAACTCTGGAGTCCAAATCAGCATGGATGCGAGCAACTTTACCTGCAAAGTAATATGAAAACTGATCACAATGGGCTGTAGATGATTCCTCCCCAATTACCTGGTGGAATGTGTGGAGCAATCTCTTTGCTACACAAAACAGCTCCACTGGTCTGCACTGAGCAGATGCAATGGAAGCAGAGAAAACACATTTCTTCTCTGCCCCCACCGCCACAGAGTAGTCCCTAAAATGGGCTATAGCCCATGTTTGATCAGAATCATCATGACTCTTCCTCCAGCATTGTCCCAGCCATCGCCCAAATTGCCCAAGGAGGAGCAGAACAGGCTCCACCAAGCTGGAGAGGGCATTTAGGCACAACTGTGTCAACAGCCTGGGCTGTCTCTCCATTCTCGAGATTCACCAGGGCTTTGACTAAGTCTGGGCTTTCGAATGGAAACTCCTCGAGGGCTGTCTGGAAACTGAGTGGAGCCATAAGCCTCCGGGGGTAGACCTTTTTATTGGTTCACCACCCCTTCAGAGGACAGATAGAGCAGTCAAACTAAACCCCACCAGATGGTGATGTGTCCATGGCAAGGGAGTTATCTCAAATTTCCCCATCTCCAGATCATTTATTCCCCGGTCAGCAAAAACCAGATCCAGAATATGTCCTGCCATGTGAGAAGGGCCAGATACCAACTGTGATAGGCCCATGGTTGCCTTGGAGGCCATGAAATTCTGAGCTGCTCCTACTAGTGGAACCTCAGTGTGGACACTGAAATCCCCCAAGACATTAAGCTTGGGGGAATCCAAAGCCACCTCTAATAGAGGGACTGAAGTGCAGCAGGGTGGTTGGTACACCAGCAGAATCCTCAGCCTATCTCAGAGCCCCACACTCAAGGACAGACACTCAAAATTTTGAGATTGCCTTACCGGGTACATGGAAATGGGAAAGATCTTGCGATAGATGGCCACAACGTCTACTCTGACTGGCAGTGGCTCTCGTAAATTTCAGGCAGGTGTCCTTCCCAGCCCTTCCTGGAGATGCTGCCAGGGATTACACCTGGCACCATCAGCATACAAGTCCCATACTGGACTAGTGTCAGGACATCCTAAAACAAATGAAAGGGAATGTCCAATTAAATGCCCTGGTTCCTTCAAATGCATTGAATTTCCAAATGGCCAATGGCTATTCAGAAATTCCATACATTCCTATGGCCATTTGGAAGGAACCAGTGCATTTCAGTGGACATCCCCTATCATTCATTCTAGTGCATACCCTGGAGTCTACATGATCCTTCTTATTGTAACAGAACCACATGAATTACTGCATCTATCTAAGTGAGGAGTGTGGCCACTGGGATGTGCGTGGCCATGCAACATGGCTGTTAGGACGGGTGTGGCTATGGAGGCTGTCATGGAGAGTGCCTGCACTTCTGAATTACAACTACATCACTGATAAAAGCATTACCTGCTTTTGGACTACGGGTTTGTTTATTTGTTTACCTTCACATTGTTCTTCAGTGTCAATTAAGCAGAATCTGCATGATGCATCTTCTACAAATGGGTGAACTGGCTAAAAATCAGCTTCACAGAGAATGGTATGTTCCTCACATACTTCCTATTTTTCAAGAAGGCTTCTCTGGGTGTGTTCGTCCCATAACCTTCAGATGATTAGCAGCAGATTCCTTTGTTATTGCTGAAATATTGGATCCTGACACTAAGGTTATAAACAATCCTGGGCAGGATGTGTCTGGAATGACAAGTTCTCTCTCTGGTTTAATTAAAGTATATGGGGAGAGATGGTGTCAGTAAGGGAAATTTTAACAGAAGAGCTCATTTTTTTTAACAGCATGCCAATTATTGAGCAGGCATAGCTATGCTAAAAAGCACTCTAGGTGATAAGATCATTTCTCAGCTAAGCACAATTGATGTCTACAAAGGAAGGATGTGCTGTAGAAATGCATTTTCCTCTATGTCTGAGTGCGAAAACAATGCTTACGTACCAGTTCCATTTAAAGTTTTGTTATCGCCCTATCTTTTAAAAGTATGAAGAGTGTCACTTCTGTACACTCTTTCACTTTAAATGGACTTTTGCTGCACACAGGCTCCCCAGTCCAAATCTCTCTCATAAATTGCATTACTACTGTGTAAAGGATTGGCCTTGGTCTAGTTTCTATCAAAATGCTTCATCTTCACAGGGGTATGGATTAAGCTGAAAGATATCTCCAAACAAAGCTTTTCCTACTTCAGCATTCCTGTCTGTGCTTTCTGCACACCAAAGCACACCAGTCAATGCTGCATTATGATATTGCTTGCAGCAGGGGCAGTCCTTTCTGAAGCGAGTTGAGGCGGTCACCTCAGGTGATGTATTGGTGTCACCCAGGGGTGTAGCTATAATTGAGCGAATGGGTTCAAGGAACCCGGGCCACCCAGCTCCTGAGGGCTCCCCAGCTTCAATCCTCCCTTGTTTCTTCATTATCTCTCTCACTCTGAGAGGCCTCCAGAGAGAGAGGTAGGCCCCCTCTTCCCTAGTTCCCCCCCTGGAGTCACTTCAGGGGACATATTGCTACAAGGGCAGCAAGATGCCCCACTCCCTAGTGCTGCCAGCAGAGCAGCTTTTTGGTACTCATCTGAACTTTGGGAACTTGGCAAGGAGCACCTCTCCTCACACACATTGCAAAGCAAAGAAGCACAAGGCAAGGAGAAGAAGCTGCTGGCAACCTTCCCTTGTCTCTGATCTCCACAGCACTTTGAAAGCTTGCAGGGGTCAGCTTTGAAAGGGAGTTGGGCCCTACTCCCTGTGAGGTGGTTTTCTCAGCTGGCTCACCCCATGTCCGTTCAGAGCCACAAGCTCAGATACTCTTCAGAGCCCACCTACAGTATGTTTTCATGACGGAGGAATGGATGACGTGCACACGCCACCACTAAAGGCCGTTGCCTGCTTAGTCAATGAACTGGTTCACAATTATCACTAGCTCATGCATAAACCTGAAGCAGAGAAGAATGAATGGAGATTTTTGTAGATACAACATTTTATGTATTTAGTTATGAAAGCTATATCCCCGCCCAAAAGCTGTGCAAAGAAAGAGGAAGACTGAGTGAGAACCTTTCTCTCTGATACGCTGTTTTTCTGTTTTCTGCCCAAAGCAGCTCATTATAACCTTAAACCTAACCATAAAACATAAAGCACAGCACGATACCAATAATTACAGTATATCACATATAAAGCAGCATTCTAGTCATCAATACACAATGGCAAAATTCAAAATAAAATTAATATCCGGTTTATGCAGCACCAAATGCTTTCCTGAAAAGCCATGTTTTTCTCTAATGGCTAGTGTGGGTTAGGATGTGCATGGAACCAGCTGGCCCGGTTCAGTTCAAGTCCGGACCAGAGTCGACCCTGATCGGGCCAGTTCAGTCCATTACCCCCTCGAAACCCCCCCCCTGGCTCGGTCCGGTCTGGGGGGGTTCACAGACCTTTTTAATTCAAAAATAAACCTTTACTCCCCCTCCCCCTGCTGGCCTTCGATATGTCTCCCTTTGGCCAGCCATGCAGAGGCTCAGTGCTCAGTGCCTCCAAAATGGCCACCGGGCGAAAGCTGAAAACTGGTGGAAGAGTGCCCAAAGGGGCAAAGAGCTGGCCGAACTGGCCTGAGGGGGGCATATCAAAGGCTGGTGGGGGGAGGGGGTCCTCCACGGACCACCACCCCACACCGCCTCCAGCAACTCCCCAGAGGGGAGTAAAGGTCTTGGGTTTTTTACTAAAAACGTCCACGAACCCCGGGGGGTAGATCGACCCTGAGCCATCGAACCGAACCGGCTCAATGTCAAACTGGCTTGACATCAAGCTGGTTTGCACATCCCTAGTGTGGGTGCCTATTTGGCTGCCACAATGAGTGTGTTCCAAAGAAATGAAACCATTTAAAAGGCCCTGCTTCTAAGGGATACCTGCCAAACCTCAGATAGGCAGGACACTCAAAGCAGAGCCTCAAATGAAGGACACAATGCACAAGTCAATACTGCATAATTTCTAACTAAATTTACCTCAATTGACATAATAAAAAGAATAGTATATTCCATTAAAAAGATGAAACTCAACCTGATTGTGGAAGAAAGACTTTTGCTAACATATTGGCAAGGCTGGCCCAAATCTCCATGAGTCAGCCATGGTGAGGCAGCACCTTGTCACACAAAATTCTGCTCCTCTCCTCTTTCCTCAGCAGCATGCACCTTGAGTGTGTGTCCTCTTCCCTTTCCCAGTGGTGCACTACCTACCTCCGCTGCTGCTTTTCCATATCCTCCTCCCCCTGCTCTGGCTTTTTAAAATGGCAGAAGAGAATGAAGTGTGTGGACAGTAGAATAGTGGTCTAGCTCTCCTGAGCGACACTCTAGGCCATCACTCCACTCTCATTCACACATTTCCTCTTCTACTCTCTTCATTCTCCCTGCTTTAAAACAACAGCAACAAGTTATATTATTATTATTATTATTATTATTATTATTATTATTATTATTATTAAAACATTTTTATACCACCCAAAACACACGTTTCTGGGCGGCTTACAACAGAATAAAAACAAAGTAAAACATTCATTAAGACAAAAATCGGGGGGGGGGGGACACATTACAACATTTTAAAATTTTTAAAATAATATTTTAAAACACCATTAAAACAACATTAATTAAAAGCCTGGGTGAAGAGATGTGTTTTTAAAGACTTTTTTAAAGCTGTCAGAGATGGGGAGGCTCTTATTTCACAAGGGAGTGCATTCCAAAGCCTCGGGCAGCAGCGGAGAAGGCCCATCCCTGAGTGGCCACCAGAAAAGCCAGTGGCAGCTGCAGACGGACCTCTCCAGCAGATCTCAGTGGGCAGTGGGGTTCATGACGAAGAAGGCATTCCCTTAAATACCCAGGGCCCAAACTGTTTAGGACTTTATAGGTTATAACCAACACCTTGTATTTTGCCCGGAAACATATCGGCAGCCAGTGTAGCTCCTTCAATGCAGCAGTTATATGGTCTCTCCAAGATGACCCAGAGACCAGCCTGGCTGCCACATTCTGGACCTACATTCCATACCACATTCTGGACCTAGCTTCTGGACTATGTACAAGGGCAGCTCCACATAGAGCGCATTACAGTAATCCAGTCTGGAGGTTACCAGCAGATGCACCACTGTTTTGAGGTTGTTTACCTCAAGAAACGGACGCAGCTGGCGTATCAGCCAAAGCTGATAGAAGGCACTTCTGGCCACCGCCTCAACCTGGGACACCAGGGAGAGGCTTGGATCCAGAAGCACCCCTAGACTGCGTACCTGTTCCTTCCAGAAGAGTGTGACCCCATCCAGAAAAGGCAGATCAAAATAATCTCTTGAGTTCCAACCCCGCACAATGAGTACCTCCGTCTTAGCCAGATTCAGTCTCAGTTTGTTATCCCTCATCCAGCCCATCACCAACTCCAGGCAGGCATTTAGGGAGATTATGCCCTCTCCCAATGATGCTGACATGGAGAAATAGATTTGGGTGTCATCAGCATACTGATAGCACCCTGCACCAAATCTCCTGATGATCTCACCCAGCAGTTTCATGTAGATGTTAAACATTGGAGACAATTTGGAGCCCTGGGGAACACCATAAAAAAGTTCAGATTTTGAAGAACAGCAGTCTCCAAGGGACACCATCTGGAACCTGCCCGAGAGGTAGGAGTGGATCCACTGCAAATCAGTGCCCCCAACCCCCTCAGACGCTCCAGAACGATACTATGGTCGATTGTATCGAAAGCCGCCAAGAGGTCCAGAAGGACCAACAGAGTCACACTTCCTCTGTCAGTTGCCAATTGGAGATCATCCATCAGGCCGACCAAGGCAGTCTCCACCCCATAGCCAGCCCGAAAGCCAGTTTGAAATGGGTCAAGATAATCTGTTTCCTCCAAGACTGTCTGGAGCTGGGAGGCCAACACCCTCTCAATTACCTTGCCCAGCCACGGAAGGTTGGAGACAGGCCTGTAGTTGTTCAAGTCCGAGCGATCCAGGGTAGGCTTCTTCAGAAGTGGTCTAATAATTGCCTCCTTAAGACTAGGAGGCATCCTTCCTTCCCTCATAGATGCATTTATAATCTCTGCCAGGCCTTCTACAACAACTCCCCTGCCAGATAATATAAGCCATGTCGGGCAAGGGTCAAGAGAACAGGTGGTAGGCCACACCATTCCAATCAGCTTGTCCACATCCTCAGGGGTCACAAACTCAAACTGATCCAACCTAATCACACAAGAGGAGTCTCTTGACACCTCCACATCTGACACTGAGGTAATTGTGGAGACGGAGTCTAAGTCGGCCCGAATATGAGATATTTTCCCCCACAAAGAATTTATTAAACATCACAGTGGGTAATCGATGGTTCCAGATTCTGATTTAAGGGAGGAGGGGCACTCACTAGCCCTCTCACAATCCTGAACAACTCCGCCAGATGTGAACTTGCAGATGCAATATGGGCAGAAAGGAATCGCTTCTTTGCCGCACGTATGGTCTGAGCATAGGTCTTCAAATAAGCTTTATGTTGCAATCTGTCGAATTCAAGCTGAGTCTTTCTCCACTTGTGCTCCAGTTGTCTACCTCGCCTAGTTCTTCTGTATACCAAGGGGCCAAATTTGAAGCAGGTCGGAGAGGACGCTTAGGAACAATCATGTCTACTGCCCCAGTGAGTTTGCTGTTCCAATTCTCCACCAGGGCATCAACAGGATCGCCAGCAGAGCCAACACTAAATCCCTCCAAGGCTTCTTGAAATCCTATGGGATCCAATAACCTTCCCGGGTGGATCATCCTAATAGGTCCCTTGCCCCTGTGAAAGCGGGAAGTGATTGTGAGTCCGACCTTAACAAGATGGTGGTCCGTCCATGAATATGGGGAAATCACAGGTTTCCCCACCCACAGAACACCACCCTGATCAGAGTGAAAGACCAAATCAAGCATGTGACCAGCAATGTGTGTCAGCCTATATGAACTCCTGAGCCACCCCGGACAAATTGGTCTAAAAGTGAACACTGAAGTCCCCCAGCACCACAAGCCTGGGGGACTCCAACACCAAGTCCGAGATCAAGTCCATCAGCTTGGTTAGGCTTCTAAGTTGGAAGAGGACTTGAAGCACTTGTTAGTGGTGGCTGGCATGCCACTGACACACCATTAGGCCAAGTATGGGAGAAAGCCAGAGGGTGGAGGCCAGCAGGTGGAGGCAGCAGACAGATGTGGCTGATGGTTGTGGAGCATGAATGAGGCTCTCCTGCCAATCTGCTACCTCCAAACAGTCCTGAGGTGGTCACCTCACTGCACTTCTTTAGGAGGCTAGACATGCATAGTTGAACTGAACAAAGGGAAATTTTGATTTTGGTAATAATGAATTCTCCAGACTAACACTGCACTCACACAGTGAACAAAGTTGCATACATGCAAAAAGTTCAAAGTGGCACTTGTGCAACATTGAGGAACAGGACGTGGGCATCTCCTTCTGTGTCTTCTGCAAGCTTTCATGTTGCACTAGTACAACAATAGTATGGAGCACAAGCTCCTGACATAGTGCATATGGCTAGTGCAAGAGTCTTGTACGAGTGCAACATGCTTGTTGAAGCACAGCATTAGTCTGGATGGAGTAGTGGCTGGTGCGGAGACTGCCAGGCAGGCAGTGAGAGGCACCTTTAAGCATAAATGCATAGGTGCTTACCTCCGTTCTGGCTGCACCTGCAAGCTGCTCCAAGCAGTAGTGCACTGCCAGCACTCCCTGTGGCAGAGAATCGGCTCAGTCACCTGGTTGCTAGCAGGATATCAGCTATGCAGGGAGTGTTGGGCAGCATGCTGCTGTTCAGAGCAGCTTGCAGGTAAGGCCAGAGTGCAGGTAAGCGCCAACAGATTTATGCTTAAAGGTGCCTCTCACCACCACCGCCTGGCAGCATCTACACCAGCCAGTACTGTCTTGATTAGGGAGGTGTGAGCCAGTTTGATGTTGAACCAGCTTGACATCGAACAAGCCAGGTTTGAGGGCTCGAAATCAAATTGCATCTGCCCCAGTTTGGCTCAAGATCAAGCTGAACCTCTCTACCCCATCAGTTCTGGGGTTCTGACTGTTCAAATATATTTTTAATGAACTCAGTGCCTCTGGGAGTGCTGCTGCAGCTCTGGGGGATCCCTGGAGGTGGCCCTCCTCCCCCTGCCAGCCTCCCCTGGTCTTGTAAACACCAATTTTGGGGCAGTTTTTGGCCCATTTTGAGTCTCTGTGCAGTTGCAGTGGCCATTTTGGAGGCTGCCGTGCATGTAGCATCCCCAGAGGTGGTAAGTGTATGTATATATATATATAACAATTGGAATCCCTAAACCAGCTTGAACTCAATCCGAATCGGGGAGAGTTTGGGGGTGTTTGGAGATGCACAAAGATGAACATGCCCAGTGCGGTTCGAGTCCGGTTCAGACTCAAACCAAACTGAGCAAACCAGTTTTGTGCACAGCCCTAGTCTGGATGCCAGCCAATACGTTTCTTGTGAAATGTTCTATATGGATATTTACTTTATTCTTTTAAAAAATCTATCCGATCTTTCCATTAATTAGTCTCTATGATAGCTTACATACCTTTTTAAAAAAATAAAAGAGGTTAAATATAAAGACAGAATTAAAATTGAGCAAAGAACACTGAGTAACATGATGCACAGTTGAATGGAGCCTGAAGCGGGGTAAATGCAGAAATCCCACTTTTGCCTTTGATGGGCTTAAATGTGTTTGGATCAAATATATCTTATGGCTTTCCTGAAGTCCTGTACAGAGGGCTTTAGACTTCATATCATGTTAGCCAATGTGAATAGACAACACAACAGCAAAAGAGACAGCCAATAGAATTCCATTTTTTCTCCCTTCAAAAGCTTGGAGAACAGGACAGATTGAACCTGGCACTAACACATAGCAGCACAGGTGCTGGGCAAAAGTGTTTGGTGAGAGTATTTCCTAACTGGGGTTCTACAATAGAAAAGATCCTCTCCCTGAACTGAGGAATGCTGAATATATGGCTTTTGAACTATTTCCTTTTACAAGAATTGCAAATATATTGAATATATTTTTGTAATGACATTGATAGACTTATATAGCATGCATAGGACAATGCAAACTTTGGTTGGGCGGAAAAAAAACCATAGTGGGATGGTTGTTTTTGTACCTGCTTTTGTGATACATATTTTTCTCAGTCCGAAAAAAATAAAAGTAGCTTTGTGCATCATGTTTTTGTTCTTATTGTAATTGTGCTGGTCTGCATTGTGGCATAGATCAATAGCAAAAAAAAATTAAGTATATTAGATAAAAATATTACCCAGTTGCACAGATGAGGATTATTTGAATTTAATTACTTGAGGCTGCCCTGCAGTTTTAGAAGCCTATGCATTTTAATACAAAGAACATTAAATGATCTCTATCATATGTAACCAACTATTCACAGAAAGCAACATCTTTAAAGAAAGACACTTTGATGCATCTATTTTTAATATACACCCTATTATGATATTCTCGATGGATGTAATAATGTATAAGATTAATTAACTGACAACTGTGTTCATGGATTTGCTATAATAGATTATGTACATTAAAAAGAAGACAAACATAGGTTTTCCTAAATGACAGGTGATTGGCAGTCATTTTAAGTAACTATCAGTTATTTCTTGTCTTCACCAGTAAAGCAGCTGAACTCTTAGTCAAAGAGTTAGTGGCTGCGTGTTATTACCATGAAAGGCACCAGTTGTAGACATACGAAATAGAAATTCATTCAGATTGGCTATCCCCATAGAATGACCTTGAGATGCCTGCATGAGCTATGGGATAGGATGGTGACCTAGTAGAGGACGGACACAGCTAGCTCTTGTGGCCATTTATTAAAAAAAAAAAGCACCAAGAGGATGGGAGTTTCTTGTTGGGCCAGTTCAGACAAAACATCTGAGATGGCCCTGCCCACCACACAAGTAGGTCCATACATGAGCATACCCTGCTCCCACTTCCAACATGCCATTTTCCTTCTTGTAATTGCATGGGAGGATGGTTTCTCCAGTCTGGCCCCCACACATGATCTAAATACTAATGTAGTGTTGGATCACATGCAAAGGGGGAGCTTTTATGGTGGGGGATAGAAAGTGAAAGGCATGCCAGGAGGGGGAATGGGTGGTATGCTCATGCACGCTCTTAATCACATGGTGGGTGGGACTGGCTGGCCCATGGAAGATGCAGGCTAGTATTTTAGAGACAATGCCAGGGGTGGTCATTTTATGAGGTTATGTGAGGCCTCAGCCAGTGTTACTGGTGTGTCAGCAGATGCTACCATAACTGCTACCACCAAATCCTTGCAAGTTTTGTAAGTACTTCTCCTCACTTTCTTTGCAAAGCTTGCCAAAGCATTCCTTCTCCTTGCCCCCTCTCTCACTTTTCAAAGCTTCCCCCCCCTGCCTTTTAAAGGGGGCTGGTCCCATCAGGGGTGTGGGAGGCAGCATTAGGTGTTTTGGTTTATGGTAGTACTTTAAAATATGGATCTCTCTGGGGCATAGCAAGGTCAGTATGCGTCCTGGGATAAAATGATAGCCCCTCCCCCACATCTTTTTCTTTGAAGAGGCATGAGGGGGAGAACAAATAGCAAGCTTTCACACAGCTAGTGGACCCCACTCCCTCAGTGGCCCAGAGGCATTTGTCTTTTCACACTGTTCAATTGTGGCTATGCTCCAGGTGAATTCCATTCAGATCACTGCAGTCTAAAGTAGTTTAGTTTTTTGTTCCACTGATCAGCAACTCATATTGTTAATGTGTAGACCAGATCTTAGTTGAAAGGAAACCAAAAGAAATAGTTATAGTTATTAGGAGATCCCATCAGGGACCCTGAAGCTTATCTAGAACTATAACAGCAATTCAAATTAAAAGTATTCACAAGTTAAATTAAACAGAGGTGGCAAAGGATGAAGTTTTAAAACTAATCGACACATTAAAAATTAACAAGTCACCAAGAACAGATGAAGTTCACCAATGAGTTCTTAAATAACTCAAATGCAAAACACAGAGTAAAGAACTTACAAGCAATCAGGGACTAAAGCTAATAAGCAAAGGATATACCTTTGGAAAAACAGATAGTTTTGGAAGTGAAGTCTGAGAAATGCAAGTGGCATTTGCATTGACTCAAGGGCTACAAGCAACCTGTTTATAGAAAGGGAGAGATTTATAAACCTAGATACAAGTTGTAAAATCCCTATATATTTGGCAGATGGAAAACTGATATATGCAGAAGGGAAAGGATCTGTACAGTTGCTCTGCAAACTGGAGAAAGGAAAAACCATTGGATTAACAACTGAAGAAGCTTTGTATGTGCCTACTCTAGAAACAAATCTGATGTCTGTAAAATATGCTACAGAAAGGGGCTACAAAGTGAAATTTAAAGGAAGGCATGGTTTCATTACTCATAAACAGGAACTGCTTATGAAAGCAGTTTTACAAGAGAATGGATTGTTTGAAGTAGAATGTGTGACTGAAAAGGCCAAAACTGTGAAGGAATGCACACACAAAGGATGTCTTTATTTGTGGCACAGAAGGTTAGGCCATAGAGATGCCAAAATGATATGTCAGGCTGAAAAGTTGGATTTGGTAAATGATCTAAAAACAGCCCCCTGCAGCACTGAATCAAAGTATGCATGCAGGCAACATGGTTTGCTTTTCTTCCATGCAAAGAAAGAGAAACACAGCATCCTTTGGATCTGACTCATAGTGATGTTTGTAGACCTATGCAAGTTAATACATCAGGAGGGAATAAATATGTTCTCACTTTCATTGGTGACTATTCTAGATACATATATACATACCTGTTTAGTGAAAAGGGAGAAGTACTAGAAATACTAAAAGAATATGTTGCAAGAGCGAGCAACAAATTTGGGAGAAAGCCACAGATCATCTGCACTGACAAAAGATTGCCAATAAAGACCACAGGAACAATGCCACATGAGTTATGGCTTGGCAACAAGCCCGCTTTGAGTCATATGAGAGTGTTATCTAAAGCATACACCTACAGGTGAAACTCGGAAAATTAGAATATCGTGCAAAAGTCCATTAATTTCAGTAATGCAAATTAAAAGGTGAAACTGATATATGAGACAGACGCATTACATGCAAAGCGAGATAAGTCAAGCCTTAATTTGTTATAATTGTGATGATCATGGCGTACAGCTCATGAAAACCCCAAATCCACAATCTCAGAAAATTAGAATATTACATGGAACCAAGAAGACAAGGATTGAAGAATAGAACAATATCGGACCTCTGAAAAGTATACAGTGTACTGTGCTTGATTGGCCAGCAAACTCGCCTGACCTGACCCCATAGAGAATCTATGGGGCATTGCCAAGAGAAGGATGAGAGACATGAGACCAAACAATGCAGAATTGCTGAAGGCCGCTAATGAAGCATCCTGGTCTTCCATAATACCTCATCAGTGCCACAGGCTGATAGCATCCATGCCACGCCGCATTGAGGCAGTAATTGCTGCAAAAGGGGCCCAAACCAAGTACTGAATACATATGCATGCTTATGCTTTTCAGAGGTCCGATACTGTTCTATTCTTCAATCCTTGTCTTCTTGGTTCCATGTAATATTCTAATTTTCTGAGATTGTGGATTTGGGGTTTTCATGAGCTGTATGCCATGATCATCACAATTATAACAAATTAAGGCTTGACTTATCTCACTTTGCATGTAATGCGTCTGTCTCATATATCAGTTTCACCTTTTAATTTGCATTACTGAAATTAATGGACTTTTGCACGATATTCTAATTTTCTGAGTTTCACCTGTATATACCAAAAGCCAAAATGACCGCTCTCAACTGTAGATCTGAGGAAGGAATACTTGTTGGCTATTCCATAGGATGTAAAGGATATTGGATTTTAGGTCGCCACAGAAACAATTAAAATATGCAACATAGCACACTTCAGTGAAAATGAAAAGTCAACCTTGGAGAAAGAATCAAGGCAATATGACCAACAGAAAGGAGCCATTGTAAGTGTTACACCTGGTAGCAATTCAGCAAAAGAGAATGCTGATGGCGAAGAAAGGGTGCAGTGTTCAACATGACAAAATAAAGGAGTTTCACCTAAGAAACTTTCCTACATTGCAAAGGCAGAAAGGTTTCAAGAAACAAGCACATGGAAATAAATGGATAACTTGCCTGCAACTGAAGCACAAAATTGGAAAGAAGCTGTGAAAGAAGAAATGGAATCATTGACAAAAATAACACATGGACACTCACAGAGCTACCTGAAGACTATGGGAAGACTATGGGGTGCAAGTGGATTTTTTAAATGAAGCAAAATGCAGAAGGAGATGTCCAGCATTACAAAGCAAGACTGGTGGCAAAGGGATTCTTGCAAATATATGGGGAAAATTTTGATGAGACATTAAACACACCTCAGTAAGGACACTTCTAAGCATTGCTGCAGCAAAGAAAATGCAAGTGGATCACACAGATGTGAAAACTACATTTCATGGAAACATCAAAGAATATATTTATATGGAGCAGCCTCCAGAATTTGTGGAACCTCGTAAAGAAAAAGTTGTATGTAAACTGCAGAAAAGCATTTATGTACTAAAGCAGGCTACAAAAGCCTGGAATGTCAAGTTAAACCAATAAGGGATTTACCCAAGGAGAGGCTGACCCTTGCCTGTACTCAAGGCTCAAAGACAACAGATGGACCTATATAACCTGATAATTTGTTATGAGAATAAAGAGGACAATCTTGAAATAATAAAGCATCTGAATAGTTAGATAAGACTAAAAGAACTTGGGCCTGTTTCACACTATCCTGGGATACACATAGAGAGAGAAGAAGATGGAAGCTATTTGCTTAACCAAAAACAGAAAATAAATGATTTTCTAGAGTATTTGGGAATTACAGAGGCCAAAGAAATGAGTACACCTATGGAAACAGGTTACCTAAAACAGAAGAAGGAGAGTGAACTTCTACCAGACAACAGTGAGTACAGTACAGCGATGGGAAAGCTTTTATATGTAGCTATATTAACAAGACCGGATATAGATGCATCTGTGGGAATCTTGAGTAGGAAAGTAAGCACACCCAGCAAAGATGACTCGGCTGCGGTAAAGAGACCAGGTAGATACCTAAAAGTGACAATCCATCTAAAATTAAAGTTGCCTGCTAGTAGTGTACTCAAATTAGTAGGTTATAAGGATGCAGACTGGGCTGAGGATCAGACAGATCAGAAGTCAATCAGTGGTTATGTATTCTTTTATGGTGGTGGAGCAGTCAGTTGGCATAGCTGCAAGCAATCAATGGTTGCTCTCTCATCTACCATGACAGAATATTTATCTGTCTCTCAAGCATATCAAGAGGTGGTGTGGCTGCACAAGCTAATGTCAGATTTCAACACAGATGAACCCAAACCCATTGAGATGTTCAAGGATAATCAAAGCTGCATATAGATCTCACAAATGGAGAAAACTAAATTTAGAACAAAAAACATTGAAACAAAATATCATTATATGCAGGATGCACAAGAAAGGGGACTTGTAAAATTGATGTATCCAAGTGAACAAATGGTAGCAGATGTGCTAAGCCATTGCCCAGGAATCGTTTCAAAATCTTGAGAGAGAAGTTGGGACTTATAGGCAGCAGCATGAGCCAATGAGAAGGAGTGTTGGAGCTAGGACCCTGGCAGTGTCAGCTCTCAGCTGCAGTATCTCATTGTGACCACTCGAGGGTTTTATGGTCATGGATAAAAGTGCTGGACTCTTTGTTCTCCCTCTTTGTTCTCCCAATGTTAGTCTCCATTTTGTC
This sequence comes from Hemicordylus capensis, assembly GCF_027244095.1. Classification (NCBI taxonomy): domain Eukaryota; kingdom Metazoa; phylum Chordata; class Lepidosauria; order Squamata; family Cordylidae; genus Hemicordylus; species Hemicordylus capensis. Next base: position 374,441,439 of record NC_069658.1, on the reverse strand, counting down.
TCTCTGATGATGTCTTTGTTTTGGCCTCTCTCTTCAGCCATGAGCTACAGCTGAAATTAAGCTGAAGGCTTTTTCACATTTGTTTGTAACCTTTTCTTTAAATAAATCCTTGTAGTTCTTCGGCACTAAAGAACTGTCTCAAGACCTTTTGCTTTGCTGCTTTCTTACCAAACTGGATTTGCTTTGCTATTTGGGGACTGAATTGCCATTCTTCCCCTACAGTCCGCACCCAGTTAAAGCCTGGATGCTGCTGGTACAATTTAAATAAATTGGGGGGTGGGGAATCACAGCACCACAGTTATTAAAGGGGGGCTGGCAATGAGAGAGCTAATCAACCACACAAGGAAATAAATTCCAAACAGCATCCAGTTGAGCCATCGGGCTGCTGGTACTATTTTAAAATAATTATCAGGGGGAAATAGAACACACAGCACTCTAGTTATTAGAGCCACTGGGGTTTGGTTTGGTTACAAACATGAATAATAAAATAATATTCCAAGCAGCACCCAGTTAAAGCCACTGCTGTTGGTGGTACAAATAATAATAAAAAACAGATAGGGGAAAATAAATCAGCTGGTACTGCAAATTAAAAGGATTTTTAAAAAACAGTGTCAGAAGATAAGCCTCTGTCTCTCTCTCTCCACTCACTGGAAGCATGGGGCAGACAGGCTAGCAGGCCCAGACCACCACCACCACCACCACCACTCTGCTCTCAGTGCTGCTGCAGTCTCTCTTTGATGATCCTCTCCTGAGGCACAAAAAGCAATGGCTCTCTCTGCCTCCAAGCATCCCCTTATATACATTTTGTAACTCCCTCCTTTGACCTCCCCACTTCCTGTTCCTTTCCACCAGCCACTGGAGGCACAGTTGCCCATGCTAAAATATTTGGACAATATATTTATCTGAATGACAACAAGCAATCAGAAGCCAGTGCCATAAAAACAATCAGCATTTGAAAAACATGGAGACAAAATCGTGCCTGTGACACAAATCATACGAATCGATCCCCAACAAATCGGCTCCAATTCAGTTTGGCCTCTTATCAGCCCCTTTATTTAAGGGACAATTCGATTCTCAGGTGAATCCATGACTCACCCTCCAATTTGTCATGAACTAATTCACACACAAATCAAATTGCACATCCCTAGAAGTGAGGTAGAACCTAATTCTCATTTGTTGATGCTTCCCTTATAAAATGAAAATCCTTTTAATGAGCTGCCTTTTTTTTTTTTTTTTGAGCTCATGGTGGTGGAAATGTAGAGATTAACTTTCAACTTTCTTTCACAATGTCAATGCCCAAAGATCACGGAATTCTAAAAATGCCTGCCTGTCATAAGCAAATGTGAATATGTACCAAAAAGAGCCACCACTTGTTAAACTTAATTTAAATCCTGTTAACTGCCTTCATGCTGGTGTTCTATAAAAATGAAGTCAGTCACTCGCAATAGGCCACTGGTTAATATTCATTAGCTGTTCAAATAACAAATAGAAATGCCCTTCATTAAAATTTAAAGGAGGAAAAACCTCTCCTCACATTATCCCATTGATGAATCCAGTGCTCACTGAGATAGACTTTTCTGAATACAGCTCCTTTGTTGGATTTCAAATTCTAATAAATGGGCTGAGGTGCTTAGAATACAAAGTTGGTGGTTATCTTATTCAGTGACTCCTCAGAGTAATTCTTTTAGCCTGGACTGAACTAACTGTTGCAAGTACCAGATGCCTGACAATAAAGCAAAATTCCTCTTTTCTATCCTAATATATATTTTAGAGGCAGTGAAGTAACAGGGACTATAATTAAGAATCAAGTGTTATGCCAATATGTACAATACTGACAGTATTTTCTGTAAATGTTAGAAATGAGGGGAGCATGGTACAGAAAATGAACTTGTCATCAAAATGAGTGTGTTGGAATATTTTGAATATATCATTGCCAAGAAGAGACTTTTCAAAGGAACATTGGCATGGTTCTGTACTAGAAATCCATAGCTGTCAAAGGGAGATTAGGCAATAGATCTATTATTATTATTATTATCATTATCATTATCATTATCATTATCAGCTTACAACATAGATTCAATAGAATTAAAAAATTAATAAGGTTCAAAGGTTCAAAGACCAGGCTAAAACCACAATTAAAATATGTTTTAAAAGATTGAAATTAAAATTTATTGATAAAAAGCTAAACACAAAGAAACCTACCAGAGGATAAGATAAAAGCCTCTCTAAAAATCTACACCCTTGTATACTGGCAGGGGAATCATCCAAAACTAGCCTTAATGGAAAATACTGTGGTCAACATATCCCCCCAACCCCAAGCTGTCATGAAGCTAGTTAGTGCCTGCTGGCCACATGTTGGTTAGTTTCCATGACTTAACTGTGGGTTACTACGATTAGTATAAAGTAAGATGATACTTTAGAAATCTCACAAACTGTCTACTGTTTAATAATTGTCACACTGATGTACCACTGATGTACCATGGATGGTGCAACCAATGTTGTCAAATTTAAAAATGCATATGACATGCACTGCAGAAAGGACTGTTGGGTGTGCTCATGGCACTCTTTCCATTCACAGAAGGCAATGGTAACCCAAAAGTGCCCTGCATGAACTGAGGGTGCATCTAAAAATATGTCCCAGAATCCTCTGCAATGCACAGGGGTTCCACAGCAGGTGAGCAGGAGTTCCTTAGAGCAGGGATTCTCAACATTGGGTCTCCAGATGTTATTGGACTTCAAGTCCCATAATCCCTAGCCCTTGGTTGGATATTATGGGAGGTTGGCCTTTGGTTGGAGATTATGAGAGTTGAAGTCCAATAACATCTGGGGACCCAACATTGAGAATCCCTGCCTTAGAGGACAAGTCAAAGTGAAAAGTATATCCTGAAGGTGGAAGTTTTGAAATTCATTGTGAAGTACCATTGATGTACATCACAATGATAATTTACATAAATGGTACATCATATGGTACATTATTGTGATATACTATTGTGTATCAACATCAAGCAATGTCCAAATATGTTCCTTAGCTATCAGATTTAATCAAGCATCAACTGTTATGTACCCAAAATCCTGAAATAAAACAGGTGTCAAATACAGCTCAAGTTGAATACAAGACAACTTGTTTAATGGAGCCTTTAACAAAATGTTTTAATGTCTTCCATGGGCCAAAGAGAACTCAGAGTCCCTGCCCTTTTGAAATCAGACTTTACTTCTGCGTAGGGCAGGAGCACATCCTGACCATGGGTAAGGAGCACATTTTATTTATTTGCTTGTTTGTGTATTAAGAGAATGTACAAGACCCTTTTCCTTTGCTCAGGATGGCACACCACAATTTAAAACACAGTAACACCAAATAAAATCAAGGCTGCGTTCTCACTATGAGAACAATGGTAATTAAAGAATTAATTTCAATCAGCAAACTCTGCACGCTCCCATGGAGCCAATCCTGATCAGCAATACTGGTTAAATGCTGGATAGCCACAGTAATCTATCCAGGATTGCCCAGAAATTCCAAATTCTCATGACATGCTCTGCAGGAGCACATGGGGTTCGCTGATTGTGGTTAACTGTTTATTATTATTATTTCTTGTTTACACAGTCAGACAGATATTATTGACTGGTTTGTTTTATCCAGACATCGAGTCCTTCCCAAGGACCTGGGATGGCTGAATTTTATTATCAATGTTGTTGCTGTTGTAATAGATATCGTTGCAGAATATAGTTCCCAGTAAAGTTGCTTTTTGTATTTGGCTGATGGTGATTCCTGTGGCCCCTATGGTGTTGAGGTGCTCTTCAAGGTCTTTTGGAATTGCATCTAGGGTGCCAATTACCACTGGGATTATTTTGGTCTTCTTCTGCCACAGCCTTTCAGTTTCAATATGTAGATCTTTGTATTTGGTGATTTTTTCTATTTCTTTTTCTTCTATTCTGCTATCCCCTGGTATTACTATGTCGATTATTTTGATTTGTTTTTCTTTCTTCTCGGCTACAGTTATATCTGGTGTATTGTGTGGCAGATGTTTGTCTGTTTGTAGTCGGAAGTCCCATAATATTTTTGCATCTTCATTTTCTACCACTTCTTCAATTTTATGGTCTCGCCAATCTTTGGCTACAGGTAGCTTGTATTTTTTGCAGATGTTCCAGTGTATCATCCCTGCTACCTTGTCATGCCTTTGTTTGTAGTCAAGAAAACAAGTGCCGCCTTTGTAAAGAAGCAGATGAAACCGTGGACCACCTAATCAGCTGTTGTAAAAAGATCGCACAGACTGACTACTAACAAAGGTGTTTTGTCTCCCCATCCCCCACTTTTTCTTTCTTTCTTTTCTGAGCTTTATTTATTTTTCTGCCAACAAGGCCAGAGACTTGTCACAGACAGAGTGATGTAACTCCTCTGTCTTCCTTTTAAAAAATGTTTTTTTCTTTTCTTTTCTCACCTGGGTTGCTGCTAATTCCAGTGGTGCTGTGGTTGAGTGACATGACTCCCATGATTTGTGATTATTTGCTGCCAACCAGGGATAAGACTTTTCAGAGCTGGAACAAGGACTAAGTTGGTTTGGGGGGTCATTGCTGCAGGAGCTGGAGAGCCAGGGGAACTGGAGCAACAACTTATTCTTCACTTATTTCTGCCCTGCCCCCTGGATGATTTTGAGGACATGGAAAATTTCTGAGAAACATAAACCCCAGTTCCCCATAGGCTCAAGGATTCCCCCTGCCCATGGTTTTGCCATGCTAGTAGCCAGGAACCTAACCCCCACATAAAATGAGGGCCTCCTGTAGAAGTAGTAGTAGATTATTGTGTTCTCACAGTTAGAGAGATCACAGTTAGAGAGATCGTTAGTTATTATAGTTAATAATAATAGTAATAGTTAATAATAATTAAATCATCACCATCATCATCATCATCATAATCTGCACCCCCGCAATAATGTAGATAAGCTATACCCCCCTCGCAGCTCAGGTGGAAGAGGAATGCTGCAAGTCCATCAAACAGTAGAGGAGAAGAAAAGAGGCCTTGAAGAATATATCAAGGACAGTGAAGAAGATGCACTTAAAGTGGTCAATAACGAGTAACTATTCAACACCAATGAAACAAAGCAGGCCAACAAGAAAGAACAAGTCAAGAGCCAAGCAGAAAAATGGAAAAATAAGCCACTGCATGGTCAATATTTGCACAATATAAGTGGAAAATTAGACATCACCAAGACCTGGCAATGGCTTAAGAATGGCAACTTGAAGAAAGAAACAGAGGGTTGAATACTGGCTGCATAAGGACAGGTACTAAGAACAAATGCAATAAGAGCAAAAGTAGAAAAATCAACCACAAACAGCAAGTGCTGCCTTTGTAAAGAAGCAGATGAAACCGTGGACCACCTAATCAGCTGTTGTAAAAAGATCGCACAGACTGACTACAAACAAATAAAATGAACCCGTGTAGAATGAACAAGCTACAAAAATGTAGAGGCACAGTGGAAAATGAAGAAATACTACATATAATCTCAAACTGAAGGCTTCCAGAAATCAGCAGCAAAAAACAACAACAACAATATAGACTAATACAAACTCCCCAATGGCAAAAAAGCACTCCCAAAAGAACAATAGTACAAACACTGGTAATGTTAACAAACTGATGTAAAGCTGCTGGTGCCAGTTTGCTGAAAGTCCATCCTCCAACATGGAGAGGTAATCCCCTCTGCGCAGACCTTGGAAAATCTGGAAACTTTGCCCTGGAATCTTGAAGCTTGAATGAAGACTTGAAACTTGAAAAATTTGACAGACTCCCTAGATGATAGTCTGTTTCACATACATCTTCATCAGAAGTTCCTAATGTCTATACACCAGCAGCTTTACATCAGTTTTTTTGCTGCTTATTTCTGGATGCCTTCAGTTTGAGATTATATATGTAGTATTTCTTCATTTTCCACTGTGCCTCTGCATTTTTGTACCTTGTTCATTCTACACGGGTTCATTTTATTTGTTTGTTCTTGTGCCCGTGTCCCCATCTTTTCTTGTTTTCTTGACTACAAACAAAGGCATGACAAGGTAGCAGGGATGATACACTGGAACATCTGCAAAAAATACATGCTACCTGTAGCCAAAGATTGGTGAGACCATAAAATTGAAGAAGTGGTAGAAAATGAAGATGCAAAAATATTATGGGACTTCCAACTACAAACAGACAAACATCTGCCACACAATACACCAGATATAACTGCAGTCGAGAAGAAAGAAAAACAAGTTAAAATAATCGACATAGCAATACCAGGGGATAGCAGAATAGAAGAAAAAGAAATAGAAAAAATCACCAAATACAAAGATCTACAAATTGAAATTGAAAGGCTGTGGCAGAAAAAGACCAAAATAATTGGCGCCCTGGATGCAGTTCCAAAAGACCTTGAAGAGCACCTCAACACCATAGGGGCCACAGAAATCACCCTCAGCCAATTACAAAAAGCAGCTTTACTGGGAACAGCCGATATTCTGCAACAATATCTATAACAACAGCAACATTGACAATAAAATCCAGTCATCCTAGGTCCTTGGGAAGGACTCGATGTCTGGATAAAACAAACCAGTCAATAACACCTGTCTGACTGTGTAAACAAGAAATAATAATAATATATAAGGCACATGTTAAGCAAAAGCTAAAAACCATGCCCGCAAAAACCATGAACAGCTGAAATTTGCTTGTCAACTGTGAATAAGTGAAACTGCATAAAATAAACCCACGGAAACAAGGGCCACCTGTATACAGCACTGCTTTTCAATAAATATTCTCAAAATGGTTTGGATAGATAGATAGACAGACAGACAGATAGATAGACAGATATGTTTCTCTGTCCCCAAAGGGCTCACAAAGAAACATAAGGTAGACAGCAGGAACAGCCACTGGAAGGATGCTGTGCTGTGGTTGGATAGGGACAGTTGCTCTCTCCCTGCTTATTATAAGAGATCCACCACTTTAAGAGGTGCCTTTTTGCTCAGTTAGCAGTAGTAACCTAAATAAAACAACATGCATAACAATGTGCATTGAACACAATGTGAACAGGGATGTAGAATACATTAACACAGTAATCTGTTTCAAATAATCTGAATTAGCACAGAAGAAATACAAGCAAGCAAGAAACAGATGGAATGATCTCCATTTGTTTTATAGAAAAATGCTCTCCTCTGGGATCTTTCTATCTTTTAATAGTTACTAGTATTTTTAATATTTTTTGGTATTAATATTCATTCATTAATATTTATTTGGATACAAGGTTTTTCCTTGGCTTTTATAACAGCATCTGGTGATGTTTTCAGGGAGTCAGCCACACTGTGGCCTTTGTAAAGGCACTGTGACTCCAAAACCTCTTTGATGGGAACGATGGACTACAGAGCACAGGTGCAGTTTGTAATTCACATGTGGGTATTTATCCCAGTATTTTTGGTGACAGCTTTGTACTAGAAAGAAAGGAAATAATGCTCCTACTTTGTAGCAAATCTTAAATGTGCTGAAGAGCAACAAATAAAGAGGAAGCCAGAATTCAAAGGATTTGAGTCAATGCTTTGCTCCAACATATGGCAAACATGGTTCAACAAAAACAACTGCAAAATAATTAGTCAGGATGCAAAGAAGCAAACCAAAAAGTGGTGCTAAATGAAACAATTATACAGCACATTGATCAGGGAAAGGATTTAGGATGCTAGAGAGGGGGAAATGTGCTGAAAGTATTAATTTTGTTTTGATCTTGATTATTATTATTATTGTGAAGTATTTCATATACTTTAAATGCTATATTTAAAGTGATGAGGGTGATATAGGTAAATGCAAAAATGCATACCTGAGTCTGTGGGACCAATGCTGGGGATAGATTTTGTGCAGGCAGAAAATATTCCCTCTTCTTCTTAAAGGAGGCAAAGACCACAATGAATTCAGCCTTCGTTAGATGTCTGCCATTTGTTTCAAGGATCAAAAACTTTTGAAAAATAAATAATCAGAAATGCATTTGGGCATATAAAAGTTTAAGGCATGTGGAGACAGATTGTTTGCTTTTTATTCAGTGTCCTCACCCACCCACCCCATTTTCTGTTATGACCACAATGACAAGGGCAACTTACAAATTACTAAGGATTAAAGTAACCAGAACAGACTTCCAGGGCTTCAAGGGAAGCATAACATACTTCTAAGGAATGCAGTAGAAGCACCACACCCCAAACTGACCATGGAAAAGTCTCTCTGACAGGCAAATTTTGAAGACAATAAGTCAGTGGCTTATATTTTTATCTCAGAAATCAAATCCAAATTTAGCCTTCAGTAGGCCCCAAATTAGATTTATGTTGATCACAACTGATCCCAGTTGTGGGAACAGTGGTAAGAGTAGAGATACTTTAACCTTATCCCCTCCTGCAGTTCCTGTCTGGATTTCTCTTGCCCCCACCCCCTCTCTACATGCTCTTTGTCTTGGGGCAGGGGAAGAAGCCCAATGAAGCTGCTTTGTGGGGCACATAGTGCTCACTGGAGGGGAGCTGCATCGGGATCACAGCAGGGGTTAGGGTAAAGCCTCCTTCCTTGCCCCCACTATGGTCCTGATCTGGATTGCCCTCCATCTGTGCTGCTTACTTGGGAGGGGGAGAGTCAAGCATGCCCAAACCAATGACGTGATCATGTCTAGTTTGTCTCTAACAATATAACAGGATAATATTATATTATAGCAACAGCTTTTAAATAACACAAGTTCAGTGCATGTTGATCTTTTATCTATTTATTTATTTATTCAAAACTTACGTCTCTGGGCAGTTTACAACAAGATTAAAAATAAAACATTAATTAAAAACAAGAACCAAAAATTTAAAAGCAAGAAATCTAAAACACAATTTAAAATTTTAAAACAATATTCTAAAAACATTAAAACAATCAAAACAATATCAGTTAAAAGTCTGGGTGAAGAAATGCATCTTTATAGACTTTTAAAAAGCTGTCAGAGATGGGGAGGCTCTTATTTCACTAGGGAGCGCATTCCAAAGCCTCGGGGCAGCAACAGAGAAGGCCCGTCCCTAAGTAGCCACCAGATGAGCTGGTGGCAAATGCAGACAGACCTCTCCTGATGATCTCAATGGGTGGTGGGGTTCATAACGAAGAAGACATTGTTTTAAAAACCCAGGGCCCAAGCTGTTTAGGGCTTTATAGGTTATGACCAACACCTTGTATTTTTCCCGGAAACATATTGGCAGCCAGAGTAACTCCTTCAATACGGGAGTAATATGGTCTCTCCTAGATGACCCAGAGACCAGCCTGGCTGCCGCATTCTGGATCAACTGTAGTTTCTGGACTACGTACAAGGGCAGCACCAAACAAAGCTCATTGCAGTACTTTAAGGACACATTTCAGGGAAGCCTTTTCCAACGTGACCTCAAAGTTAGCAGCCCATACTAGATCACTTTCAACTTTTGTTGCAAGGCAGGCTTCACAAGCCCAGAGTTATTAGTGGTGAAATTTCAATCACGGTGTCAACATGCATCCACAATTTTTAATTACACTTTTTCATGTATCTAACTGGCCAGCATGTTGATTCTTGCCAAGCCATGAGCCTAGTAGGCCATGATGATGTAGACGCTGCTGCATGTACAGTATGAACTGGCCCTTAATTTCCATTTCTTTTCTCATTACAAACTGGGGCCAGGTAACCATTCATCCTGCATAATTTTAACTTTTTCCAGAAAGTGTGTATATCCTGGGCCATTTAGTTGCATACTCATATGTTCTAATAGTCCAGGTGTTGGTACTCCTTGGTACTCCAGGTGTTGCTGAACTACAACTCCCAGCATCCCCAGCTACAATGTTTTGTGGCTGGGTATGATAGGAGTTGCTGTTCAGCAACATCTGGAGTACCACTGGTTAGGGACCCTTGTAACAGGCCATTAGAACCAAGGAAAGACATGTTATCTGACAGTCCAACATCCTGTAAAACTGAAATCCTAGGACTGGAGCAATACTCTAGCTTCAGCTTAGTGTAGATCCCAGGAATGTAGCAGAACTGGGGATTGTGAGATGAATTTTGCCTGAGATACAGTATACCCAGTCTTCCTAACATTTGGAAGTGGAATATAACTCCTCCACAGAATTTAATTTCTGCAAAATGAAAAGAAGTAGTAAAGAAAGCAGAACTGAGATCAAACTAAAAGGACAAGTATATTGATCCAAATTGCAATTTTCATGCGTTCTTCATTCCTAAAATGTCATGGGAAGAATAATGTGAGGAAATATAGATAGGCACAGCTGTGTGGTACTGCAAAGCTCACTTTGTTGTCTGACATATGGCTAGCTTGTGACAACAGCTGACAGCTCTTCAGTTTAACTGACGAAACTGGTTTCTGGAAGCCACCACTCTCCAATAACACAGTGAAGAAAAATCTATGGCAGTCAACCAAAATCCCTCTTTCATTTAGAAAGCACATCAGAAAGAGGAAAGATAAGCATGCCTGATCATTTGTCACCTTTTGTCTGGTAGAAGTTGACTTTGCTTACATCTCTTAATGTACGGGATGGCAACAAGTTATATGTCAAGCCAAAGACAAGTAAATGTTTTCAGTTGCCACTTGAGAAGGAATGATTCATTTGGGCAGAGTAAAATAATGGGTGCTGGATCAGCCATTTTCCTTGATGATAAGTAAAGTACATGTGCTGCAAGAAACCATATGCCACAATATAGCTCTATATTTTAGAAATATGCTTCCCAAGAGTTTGGTCCATCTTTTAGTACTAAGGTGGTTAAAATATGCATTGCAAGATAAAATATATTTAATGGCTGTAATGAACAGCTACTCAGGATACTCAGTTGACTCTAAGAACTTTCAGATGTAAATATGAAAATCTTGTTACATTTTGTTACTCAGCTAAGAACTTTGAAAATCTTGAAAATATGAAAATCTTGTTACTTTTTCTGCACATTATCCATATTATAGGTGCATATGTTGGTATCGGCATTAAAAATGATTTTTTAAACTATCAGTGCAAAAGACTAGCCTTCAGTTTTGAGCAGAATGGGCATTGAAGACAGGGAATATGCATCAGTAGAGAGGCATTGATAGGCAAACCAGGGTCAAAAAATTTGTAAGAGGGGTCACAGAGGGACCCTAGTGCAATCACATCCTAAAATGCTGCAGAAGAACATACATAAGAACAGTCCAAACTGGATCAGGCCTTAGGCCTATCTAGTCAAGCATCGTTTTTCACACAGTGGCCCACCAAATGGCTCTGAGAAACCCACAGGCAAGAGTTAAGGTCATGCCCTCTCTCTTGCTGTTGCTTCCTGCAACTGGTATTTAGCGACATCGTGCTCCTGTGGCTGGTGTTGGCCTATAGCCACCAAACTAGTAGCCACTAATAGACCTGTCCTCCATGAATTTGTCTAAACCTCATTTAAAGCCATCCAAGCTAGTGGTCAACTCATCACCACATCCCGTGGCAGAGAATTCCATAGATTAATTATGTGTGTGTGAAAAAGTACTTCCTTTTGTCAGTCCTAATTTTCCTGGTCATCAGTTTCATGGGATGACCCCTGGTTCTAGTGCTGTGAGAAAGGGTGAAAAATGTCTCTCTGTCCACTTTCTCTACATCATACATGTCCCCCCGTAGTCATGTCTTTCCAAACTAAAAAGCCCCAGATGCTGTAGGTGCTCATAAGGAAGGCTCTCCAAGCCCCTGATCATTAATCATCTTGGTTGCCCACTTCTTAGAGGTGCACCTACCGTGTTTCCCCAAAAATAAGACAGTGTCTTATATTAATTTTAGCCCCCCAAAATGCACTAGGGCAATTAGCGGTACATCAGAAATTACTGCTAGGTCTTACTTTCGGGGTAGGTCTTACTTTCGGGGAAACAGGGTAGGTGATGTTGGAGCCTGGACCTAAAAGTCTTTGCCCCACCCCCCGCCCACCACTGCAAGATAGGCATCATCCCCCCACACAAACTCAAGCACACACCATGACACACACAAACACAAACACACCATGACACACAAAGTATTTTTAACTCATGGGTTCTTGAGGACGCAAACAGCAACTGAACATTAGCTGAATACACTACTTTTTACACCAGAACATGCTCAGGGAAAGGTGGGAACCTTTTTATTTTAATTTTAGAAGAAATTCTGAATAAGATACTTCCCACTGGCCTGCACATACCACATTTTCCATAGTCAGTCCTGCCAGTTAAATTAACTGAACCTCACCTCTATTATTTTACAAAGAGCACGTGTGCCTCTTCTGCACTTTTCCCAGTTCTGCAATGTCCTCTTTAAGATATGGTAACTCAAACTTTATGCAGTAGGAATGAATGTGTGAATCGGCTTAATTCTAACTGGCAATTGTGTGGCGATGCAAATTGCCCATGTGCATAGTCAGAGGCCCCAAAATGGCCACTGTGCATGTGCAGAGGGCCAAAACAGCCTACAAATGGACCGAACCAACCTGCAGAAACTCAAGGGGAGTCGGTGGGAAAATGGGGAGCTGCCAGAGACCCCCTTGGCAGCAGTAAGTCCACCTTTTAAAAAAAGGATTTTAATGCCACTCGGCACGCCCAAACCAGGCCCAAACTGGTACAAATTCAAAATGAACCGGGCCCCCGTTCAACGGGGGGGGGACAACTGAAAATGCCTGGTCCAATTCGAATCTGGTTCAGATTCAAACCAGACTGGGAAAACAAGTTTTGCTCACATCCCTTGTATGTAGTACTCCAAACGTGGCTGGCCGTACCACATTTGACCAGGTGCGACAGTTGATGAGAAAGGGTGTTGGAGATGAACTTCCAGTGCATCAACCTTTAGCACCAACTGTCCTAATGACCACTAGGGGCATTGGGAGTAGAGACAGTGAGTAAGGGTCTCCCTATCTGTCCCTACTCTATGACCCCTGAACTGACTCTGCAGCACTTCCTGTGCTGAGTCACAATACTTCTTTTCCTCCTAGAGAGCAGATGGAAACATATCTCTCTCTCTCCTTACCTATCCATTATGTAGTCCTTTAGATTAGATATAGGTCTTTCCTATCTAAGTGTATTTAACCAATAAATATTTAGTGTTTAGTCATACAAGGATGTCCATGTTTTTTCTCTAAATAGCTTCAATATCCAAACCATCCTCTGCTACCTACTCTGTAACTGGAGTGTGTGCTCATTCCTTAGTGCTCTGCTGTTTCCTGCAGTAATGCCATTTCCTTACAGTAATCTGAGATAATTTTATTGTGGGTAAAAATCAACAGCCTCTAACAAGATTTGTATAATGTCATTATAATATTGGGGTTTTTATTTTCAATCTCCTTCCTAATGATCCCTAGCATCAAATTGGCCTTTTTCACAACTGCCACACACTGAGTCAACACATTCAAGCTGTCCACCACAGCCCGAAGATCTCTCTCCTGGTCAGTCACTGACAGCTCAGACCCCATCAGTGTGTATGCAAAGCTGGGTTTTTTTTTGCCCCAGTATGCATCATTTTACAGTTGCTTACCTTCAACTGCATTTACCAGTTCGTCACCCACTCCCCCAGTTTGGAGAGATCCATTTGGAGCTCCTCATGATCTGTTTTGGATTTCACTACCCTAAACAGTTTAGAGTCATCTGCAAATTTGGCCGGTTTGCTACTTACCCCAACTTCTAGATCATTGTCCCCAGACCCCGGCCCAAGAAGACACAGAGACGTTAAATGGATGAAACGGGCCACGTTTATTAATAAACAAATAGGCATAGGCGGACTGTAAACCAGGTGATTAATCACCAACATAGAACAGTGCGGGCCCCTAGGCGTGAGCTAGGATGCTACCATCCTATTCATCACCTGACATGGGCGACACACCCTGGCTCAGGAAACAGGCGGGTATACCCCACCTGTATCCTTCAAAGCCAACCGCCCTCCAGAGAAGAGGGGATCTGGACAGCTCAAGGTCTTCACCCACCCCGGACCGCACAGCCCAAAGGTTGATGAAATCCTTAAGCAGGTTTCCTGGCAATCCATTTCTCCCCGTGCCGCACAGGCTACAAAGGAGCGATTGACCATTCCACCTTACAATATCCAAGGGTGCTCACCATACTCTAACCAACCACTTACCCCTTAGCCCGCACTGTTACTGCCACCCAGGGAGGTCAGCCCTTGCTTGGCCTCCCTGCCCCATGCCATCCAACAGTGCAGCAAGCCGATTCCGAATATTGCATAAATACAAATCTCACCCAGCCTCGGAAAGGTGAACACCATCCGGGCGATATAGCTCGTGGAAGCGAGCTGCTAAATCAGGTTGCCTAATGATGTCCCCACCAGCCGCCAAAACTAACTTACCTATGGCGGCCGAAACCTTGTGCCGGGCTTTTTCTAACTTAAACCCATTAAATGCAGCACGCCAAACCCTGCGCTGAAGCCAATTGATCCAGAGGATACGAACCCCGGGCATCCACCTGCGCAGTACGGTCAAATCGGAGGTGGCTTGCTGCACCATGGACAGGCCAGTCCGCCTGCCTGTCATTCTCACCCAAGTGAAGGACAAGAACGGTGGGCACAGGGAATCTAGCTAAGTGATCCTTAATGGCCGGGAGCAGCTGACTCCACAGCATGCCCCACATGCCCAACCAATACACCAGGGCTCTTCGTCCAAACCCCAGCTGTGAACCCCAGTGGGAGGTGCTGGTACGCTTGAAGGCCCAAAAGACCAACGAATGGCCACAGATCAGGACCCGTACAGGAGCCGCTGCCCCACCAGCACCTGCCAAAAAGAAAATTCGATCAATCCAGATAATATAGTCCGCTGTCAGTGCACATAACGCCTGACCGCCACGGACTTCCGCCGGCCGATCCGCCATACCACGGCCTCTTGTAGGCCCAACCGGGAAGCTGTAGTAGCTGCCCCAATCCTGAAGGAGTGTAATGTGAGCCCTTCAGGCGGCACCCCAGCTGCAACCAATGCCCTTCTTACCACTGCCAGGAACTGGTATTGGGTAAGAGGTGCCTGATCCGCGTGGACAAACAGGCACCCCGCTGAGGCAGGCCCGAGGGCCGCGTAGTGCTGCAAGGCGATCACCGGGCAAATGCCAGGGTCAGAGGCAGCTGCCAAGCGCACCAACTGCCCTTTACCGTGTTGATCCGTCTTAGAACGGCGTAGAAAAAGCTGTGCCACCCCGTCACTGAGTGACAAATCAGAAAATTGCAAACAACGGTCCCTCGGGGAGCCCCTGTTCCATGGTAGCAACTCACCTGGACGAAAGGCGCTGAAAAAGGTGACTAAAAGAGCCGCCCGAAAAAGAGTTACCTCCCACTGGTTAGCACAGCAGGCCTCAAGTTGCTGCAGCACTGCGGCAACCAAATCTATGGTGAAAGGACGTCTAGAGTCGAGGCTGCCCGGGTTCTCCCTGGACCAGCCCTCGAGCATGCGCCGTACCCGAGGATCCGCTGAAAAATCACTAACCGCTTTTACCTGTGCTGTAAAGGCCAGAGCAGCTAAGTAGCCGCCAAGCGTGGACACAGCCCGCCCCGCCCTACGTAACATAACGAGGAACTGTTGCAGCTGGCACACTGGAACAGGCCAAACCTCCTCCAAAGCTTCAGATCCTCAAAACAAGGAAAAGGCTTGAAGCTTAGCTGCATAACTGGCTCTGGTGCTGGGCGCCAGAGACGCCGCTATGGCCTGTTGTGCCTCCAACTGCCAAGCTGCCACAGAAAGGCAGGCATGAGATCCGGTTGCAGTGCCGCCTCGGGAGCTAACTGTCTGAACCTGTGCAACTGAAAATGAGACAGAGCATCAGCTATGTCGTTGCGCACGCCCGGAACATGCCGGGACCGGAACAAGATGTTAGCCCGGAGGCACTGCAACACCAGGGCCCCTACCAGCCCCATAACCCTCCGGGAGCGAGAGGTTTGTGAGTTGATGACCTGCACTACTGCCTGGTTGTCACACCAGAACCAGACCAACGAGTTAGAAGACTCGTCGGCCCAAATGTGCACTGCAACTATGATAGGAAAAAGCTCCAGAAACGTAAGATCCCTACCTAACCCTTGTCTCACCCACTCGACGGGCCAGGGGGCCGCACACCAGCGACCCCTAAAATAGACCCCAAAACCCACTCCACCTGCTGCATTGGAATGGACTTGTAGGTCAGCCTCCACTAACAGTTCATTCCTCCAAAAGGCTACCCCATTGAAACCCAACAGAAAGGATTCCCAAAGGGAGAGGTCAGCTCTAGCGCCCTCAGTAATCCTGACCCCATGATGGGGGGCCCAAAGGCCAGCCATCATATCACACAGCCGCCGCAAAAATGCCCGACTTGGGGCCACCACCCTACATGCAAAATTAAGATGGCCCACTAACACTTGTAAATCCCTCAGGGTAATTTTTTGGGCTCAGCCAGCTGCCCTAACTAGGTCCAGAAGGGCCAACAATTTTTCCTGGGGTAACCTTGAGCAACCAGCAACTGAGTCAAGTTCAATCCGCAAAAAGGAGAGCCTCGTGATGGGGCCTTCCATTTTGTCCCTTGCCAAAGGGAACCCCAGCTCGTCCGCCAGCTCCATAAAGGAGCGAAGCAAATGCTGGCATTCCTCAGAATAGCCCCGCCCTACAAAAAGAAAATCAACCAGGTAATGCGAGGTGGATATAAGCCCCGCCCTCCACTGCACTGCCCATTCCAGAAATGTACTGAAAGCCTCAAAAGCTGTGCAAGAAATGGAGCAGCCCATGGGCAGGGCACGGTCAAAATAGAATCACCCGGCAAAGGCGAAGCCCAGCAGCTCAAAATCACTGGGGTGAACGGGCAGCAAGCGGAAGGCGGACTTGATATCACACTTGGCCATAAGGGCCCCTGGTCCCAGGCCCCTAACCACCCAGACAGAATCATCAAAAGATGCGTATCGTACTGAGCACAAACTATCCGGGATGCCATCATTCACTGATGACCCCCGAGGGTGAGATAGATGGTGAATTAACCCAAATTCGCCAGGTACCTTCTTAGGGACCACCCCCAGGGGCGAGACCCTCAAACCCGGGAAGGGAGTGCTCTCGAACGGGCCCAAAACCCTACCAGCTGCCCCCTGCTTATTGATTTTCTTGAGAACCACCTGTTCCTTACCTATGACAGACCTCAAGTTATGAGAGCTACTAAGCCCACAACGGGCCGAAGACGGTATCCTAAAACCTTCCTGGAAACCCCGGTTCAAATAGGCAGCCACAACCCGATCCGGATAGTCCCGGAGCAAAAGCTCCAGTACATCAAGCTTGATGGGGCTGGGGCCCTTTCCCCACAGGGGGTGGAGGAGGGGCACCCTTCTTGTTGTTGCTGCCAGGCCGGAACTTGGACCCTGAGCTACTGAACTTGGCCCTAGGGCAGGCAGAGCTAGGATGCTTGGCCCCACACACGCCGCATGCGCGTTTGAAGTGGCAGGGGGACCGGGTACACTTACCGTGGGTATTGTACTCCCAGCAGACCAGGTGGGGTTGAACCCACTGCTGGCCAGCCCCGCCCGATGTCGATGGGACCGCTGCCCTAGATAACAGGTGGCCACTGTCTGACCGATCCCCTTCTACGGGGCGGGGCGGGGACATAATAACTAACCACAATTCCTGTAAAGGGGTGTCCCACGGTAGGGAAGGGTCCAAGGCAGCCCTCATGCAAAACTCTCATCATACCGGATCCAAGAGGAGCCGGCAAAATCGGACACTGCCCTATGGATCATATCCATTTATTTTAAAAGCGCCGGGCCAC
The DNA here is from genome assembly GCF_027244095.1 of Hemicordylus capensis. Classification (NCBI taxonomy): domain Eukaryota; kingdom Metazoa; phylum Chordata; class Lepidosauria; order Squamata; family Cordylidae; genus Hemicordylus; species Hemicordylus capensis. Next base: position 374,423,724 of record NC_069658.1, on the reverse strand, counting down.
AGGCAGGCTGCGCCTGAACTATGACGCCCATATAAATGGTAAATCCTGACAACCAGTTATTCCACATCTTCTCAACTGGCTTACGCTTAGTGGCCTCGTGGTCCTTAAAGGATTCCCCTTCTTTATGTTTTACTCCTGGCTCGCGAAAAAGGAGACTAAAAATGTCAATATACTCTCCCTTCAAAATCTTTTCCTTGGTAGCAGGCAGTAAGTGGTCACCAAGCAGCAGCCCCATGCCACCGTATGGGGCATGATAACCGGCGGGGAGAATCCCCATGGGATAGTGACCGGTGGTACCAGAAATCGCTGGAACCGGGCTAGGGATCACACCTGCAGGTGGGGCAACCGGAGTACCCGGGGGCACAGCGCCCGTCCATACCCGCTCACCCGCCCCTTGCAGGCCAGCAGTAACCCCCGGTATACTAACAGGGGGACCTAAACCCCAAGGATGTGTATAAGGAGGCCAATATGAGTGTACTCCCCAACTCCCGCTCGCTGGCATCAGCCAGGGTACATAGGGCCACTGGCCGGTGCCGCTGGGAGGTGTAGGTGCTGCTGGCTCACCCGGAGCCACCGGTACTCGAGGGTCCACAGGCGGAGGTTCAACCGGCGCAGCAGGCAGTGGAAGCGACGGAGCAGGCAGCACAGGAGCCGGGTCCTCAGGCGACGGCAATGGAGCCACGGGAGCAGGCCTTCCAGGAACCAGGTCATCAGGCATGGATGGATCTTGCGGACCTGAGGGAGGAGCCGGGCCGGCTGCCCCCTCCCTTTTCCAACGCCTCCAACCTACTAGAGAGTGATTTTAAAAGCTGATTCCGGGCAGCCCTCCTGGTCCTGCGAGGCACCTTGGGAGGAGGGACACCACCACCCCGCCAGAAGGACCAGCACCCTTATCAGAAGGAGCGCTGCGAGACTTCTCCAAGGCCTCCATCCTACCAATCAAGCCCCTAATAAGGGCCATTTCTTCATCATCCTCATCCAAGGAAGAAGGGGGGGGGCCTTTGGGCTGCCTAACAGGCTTCCCACTCTTTTTCTCCTTAGCTTTCCTGGGCATCGTGAAAACACCCACAAGCCCTCAACCAATATTAGAAGGAGAAGCCAACCCCCAATTCTTGCTCTACAGAGCAACCCTATGGATGTGGGAGAGGTTTGCACGAAGGGAAAAAACCTTAGCCACCCCCAGGGAATACCAAAGCTCAAGGAAAAAACCCCAGAAGCCAACTCGAAAGCCCAGCAACAACCCCTCACAACAAGGCCCCCAAAAGCAGCCAGAAACCCCTTCCAAAGATCAGGAGAGCTAAGAAAGCTGTAGAAAAACTTGCAAAATGCCCCACCCCACGGCCCTCCCGGGCCTGCAACAAACCAAAGGGCCAAAGCCCTGTCGTGATGCAGATGCCGGAACAGGACACTGGAGAAGGCTGCGATCGGGCCCACAGGCCACAGAGCCCCGCTGGTATTTTGCAAAGCCTGGAGACTTGTCTACCTAATGCCCTGCACAGCGGGACCTGAAGGAACCCGCTGGAGAACTGCCACACCCGCTCCTGGGCGAACCCTCCCCAGGCCTAAGTGGAAGGAGCCCAAGTAAAGAGCTCCTTCCTCATGCAGATCCTGAAAAGAACTGAAGAGTAGAGGCGTGGATCGACCGTGCTGCAGCCGAAACCACGCCCCTTTTTGCAAATTGGCCAATCAGGCCACTTCTAGGGCCTCATGTCCAGGGTGGCTGAGACAAACTCCCTCCCCCCCCGCACAAGGCGAAGGGGAGGGGAATTTATGAACAAGTTAAAGAGCACTGGTCGCAGTGCCGATCCCTGGGGGACCTCACTTCTTACTTCCCTCTATTGTGAAAACTTTCCATTAACACCTACACTCTTCTTCCTGTCCTTCAACCAGTTACTAATCTACTGTTGAACCCGTCTCTTTATCCCATGACTGCTACATTTACTCAAGATCCTTTGGTGGGGAACTTTGTCAAAAGCTTTTTGGAAGTCCAAGTATACTACGTCAACCAGATCCACATGCGTGTTGACACTCTCAGAGAATTGCAAAATGTTAGTGAGGCAAACTTGCCCTTGCAGAAGCCATGCTGGTTCTCCTTCAGCAAGGTGTGTTCTTCTGTATGTTTAATAATGTTGTCCTTAAGTGCTTTCCATCAATTTATCCTGCACAGAAGTTAAGCTAACTGGCCTGTGGTTTCCCAGACCCACCTGGATCGCTTTTTGAAAACAGGAGTTACATTAACTACTTTCCAGGCCTCTGGTACAGAGCTTGATTGGTGGGGAAAGTTCCATATTTTTTGCTAAGCAATCAGCAATTTCACATTTGAGTTTCTTCAGTACTCTTGGGTGGATGCCATCTGGCCCTGGCGATTTGTTAAGTTTTAGTTTTTCAAGACAGTATAGCACATCCTCTCTCATTACCTCAAATTGCCCCAGTTCTTCAGCCTCCAAGCCTGAGAAGCTCAGTTCCAGAGCGGGTATATGGTTAGTATCCTCTGCTGTGAAGATAGATGCAAAGAATTTATTCAGCTTCTCTGCAATCTCCCTATCCTCCTTAACAATCCCTTTCATGCCATCATCATCTAAGGGTCCAACTGCCTCCCTGGCAGGTTTTCTGCTTCTGGTATTTAAAGGTTCTTGTTATTCCCCATGACACTGCTAGCTATATGCTCAAATTCTCTTTTTGCATCCCTTATTGTCGCCTTGCTTTTCTTTTGCCAGAGTTTATGTTACTTTCTTTTCTCTTCATTTGTACAGGACTTTTCTGAAGGAAGACGTCTTCCCTTTTAGAACTTCCCTGACTCTACTGGTTAGCCATTCTGGTGTCCTCCTGAACTTGATGGTACCTTTCCTCCTCCTTGCTATACATTCCAATTGAGCTTCTATTATTGTGGTTTTAAATAATTTCCATGCTTAGTTCTGGAGTGATTTGACGCTCCTGACTTTCCCTTTCAGCTTCCTCTTTACCATTCTCCTCATTTTTGAGAAGTTTCCTCTTCTGAAGTCCAATGCATCTGTGTTGGTTTTTCTTGGCAATGCTCCACGTGCATATAAGCTGAACTGGATCACACTATAGTCACTGTTCCCCAATGGTTCTTCAACTCGGACATCTCGCACCAGGTGCTGGGCACCACTTGAGCTATCACAGTCCCTCCTGGAGAGGGTTCAGTGTCCATGATCCTTTCACATATTCCGGGCCTCAGATAATGAGGAGATTCTCACGATCCACCAAAAGTGGCTAAGGGAGCCTAGCCAGCTTTTGGTGGATCGTGTGCTGCCACGGGAGCTGCGTGGCTCCTGGCAGCAAACCCTCTTAATTCTCCCTTCCCTTAGATGAGGTTAGTGGAGTGAGCGCTCTGCTAACCCCGTCTATTTGATCATCTGTTGCTGTGGCGTGGCTCTGTGCCACTGAAACAATCCTCCTAGCCCTGGAGGTCTCTCCAGGATGCCCTGCCATGCGGCCCCTGATCCCCGCAATCCCCACCGGCTCTGTGACGGAGCTGGCAGTCGTGTGGGCAGCCAATCCAGCCACCCAGGGCTGCTTCTCTGCTCGTCTGCGGCTAAGCCCGCTCTCCCCGCAAACCCCCTAGAGGCAGGTCTCACTGATCGTGAGACTCGCCTCAATCTCAGTGTGGTATTTTTGTGGGAAGGTAATAACTATGGAGTGGGAGTGGGAACATGTGACTAAGGTCATCACACAAAGAAAGCTGTTCTGTGTAAGTGGTAGTTTGGTACAGAACTCATTTTTATTTAAATGACTGGACTGATCTTCCAAGAATAAATGTGTGACAGTATCTATAGTTACAAAGAGATTTCAGCAATGCAGTTAAGCTCAGTAGCTTTCAGAAATGCAACTCATCCGGGCACATTCACTTTCAAGAATGAGAATAATTTATGAACATATGGCCTTATACCACCAGATCATGCAGTGTGTTGTAGGGATGTGCACATTTTGGGAATGGTTGGGGGGGAACATTAGGAAAGAGGTGAGCAGTTCCTTACCTGCTTTCCTCTGCCCCATGCAGTTTCATGCTGGAGTGGTGCACATCCCAAGCCCCTCACAGCATCAGTATGCACATGTCACCTGTGCAGGTATGTATGCCATTGTGTGCTGATGCTACATGGGGCTTATTGGCAGGAAGCTGCATGGGGCAGCGGAGAGCAGGTAAGGGCTTTCTTCTCCTGTGCTGCTCCCGAAATGTGTTTGAACCATGGTTCAAGCACATCCCTAGTGTGTTGCAGGTGTTACTTGATTTACTTGATTGTATGTTTTAGGCCTTTCCCTATTTTTAATCATTTTTTTCTTTTCTAAAAGAAAAGCTAAAATGATCTTAAGTAGGGCATTAGTAGTATAGGTATATCCTAGATGTGTTATACAAAGTCCAAGCTAGATCATGATAACATTTATTTTTGTAAAAAAATACAGATTGGCCTGAAATATATGACCAGATAGCACCTGCAAAATATTACATGACCTTCCCAATGTATTTGTGGATAGTTTTATTCAACTCTGTAGCTTAGGAGGAAACCAATGGAGACCAATCATTGGTTTTGCTATACAAGATGCAATCTGAGATCAATTACAAACACGTTAATATGAGGTGTTGTTTTGCACTTCCATTGGGATTTTGTTGTGATTGATTTCTTACTTCTTATTCAATTTAAGTTTTAATTATTCAGTATCAAGTCTGATGATATGATGTGATACATTCATATAACAAACTATTTTTCATATAAAGGTGGATTTCAGAAAGTTTTCCCTCAGATTCTTTCCTACAATAAACTTCAATAAAAGCACACACTAACAGCTGCATTTAAGTGGAAAATTAAAAACAAACTTGCTGTAATGATATGGTACATTTGGTGCCAAGAGATAGAATTGAATTTTACAGATGTAATAATTTGGACAAATGCAATGCAATTTGGGATATACTTCTGGAATATTTTAAAATTAGAATAACTAAAATTAATTGAGTATAGAAGATTAGAAGCCCTATCCTTCTACAAAGAGCTTGATTTTTTGCATGTTTCTTTTTTTCCATCTACACTAATTAAGGCTGAGGAATAAATATTAAACGTACTTTGCACATGAAAAATGGTACTGACTAATAGGGATGGGCAAATCGATTCAGATGTACACATCGATTTGTACCCAAATCAAGCTGATTCGGGCAATTTGGAGGCGGAACAAATAGCCCATGTGGTCCATTGGCTAGATTCAGGTCCAAATCGAATTGCAACAGATTTAATTCAAATTACTTCGAGATTTGGATTCTTCCTATCATTTTCCCCAGATTCCCAGCTTTCTTTCCCCCCACCCCAAAGCTAAGCTCTAGCCCTTGTAGAAGTAGAGTTATGGAGAAAAATGTGTGACCACTATCTTTTAAGTGTTTGGATTATTTGCTCTATAACCTTTCCTCAATGAATGAATGTATGAGGATTCATTACACACCTTCATTTCTTCTGTTCATTTTGACTGTTTTTGGACAGTGCCAACTGTCAATGCCATGTGCCAACTACACCCCCCTCCTGCCCGCAAGGCAGTGGGGTATTATTCACTTTATGTTCTAGGAATTTTCTCAAGTGTTTAGACTCTTTGGTGTCTAATAATCTTTCCTCATAATGAATCCCTATGAGGATTAATTACACACCAAAGAGTCTAAACACCTCAAAAATTCCAAAAATATAAACTGAGTACCCAGTGGCTTGTGGGGTAGTTGGAACATGGGATGCCACTAATTCTCAAAATGAACAGAAGGAATGAAGGTGTGTAATGAAGACACCAATGAATGTAAACACTTCAAAAATTCCTAAAAAATAATCTGAGTACCCCTGTGTGTGTGTGTGGGGGGGGGTTGTAGTTGACACATGGCATTTGACAGTTGGCATTGTCCTATGACAGTCCAAATGAACAGAAGAAATGAAGGCATATAATGAATCCTCATACGGATTCATTATGAGGAAAAGTTATTAGACACCAGAGAATCTAAGCACTTTAATATTCCTAAAAAAATAAACTGAGTACCCCAGTGCCTTGCAGATTGGTGCGGGTGTAGTTGGCACATGGCAGTTGACAGCTGGCACTGTCCAATGACAGTCAGAATGAACAGAAGAAATGAAGGTGTATAATGAATCCTCATAGGGATTCATTAAGAGGAAAGGTTATTAGACACTAAAGAATCCAAACACTTGAAAAATAGTGACCACACATTTTGCTCCATAACTCCACTTCTACAAGGGCTAGAGCTCAGCTTAAAAAAACAATTAAAGCTGGGGATCCATGTTAGGGTTAGGATGGGGTGACTCCGAATCCCCATTATTTCCTATGGTGGAAAAATACAAAATCAATAAAAACTAATGAAAATCATTAAACATCAACCAAGTACCCCACTGCCTTAAAAACTGGGTGGTAGGAAGCACCCATGGGGCACTCACCACCCAAATTTGGTTCCCCTGGGAACTTTCTAAGTGATCTGAATCAATCCAAATTCAATCAAAACAAATCAAAATCAAAACGGGTTATTTAGGGGGACAGATTCAGACACAAAGCAAATCAAGGGTGATTCAATTTGGGCACAAATCAAATAAAAACAAATCGATTTGTGGACATCACAGATATGTGGGTAAACTATGAACTTTAAGTTTATTGAATACACTGCTGATGTGCAAGGAGCCAATTAACGTTCTGAGTCCTGTCTCACAAGTCAAGAGCCGGGAACTTACATTCCCATCTTTCCATTGTATGAACAATGCTACTCTGGCTTTGAGCATCAGACTGAATGATACTCTGATTTCAGCTCTTCAGTGGCAGACCGCCTAACTGTGTAGCAAGGAGACCAATATTGTTATCCTTCCAGGTCTGGTAAGCTTGGACCAACAATGCTATCAGACTCCAAGGATGGTCCCCCTTTTCCTCCCCCTGCCACAAAGGTTAGTTCAATTACTCTTATCAGCACTTGTTTACACTTCAGCTATAGCTCTGTTCAGAAATCCTGTTGTACATGGTTTTGTGTGTATGGATGTCTGTATGTGTGTTCATTTTAAAGGCCTCAGATGCAGGCTACAGATAGGTTGTGTTCTACTGTACATGTGCTGAAAATTATATCTGAATAACTGTATGTGCATACAGACTTGTGCATGCATACGCTGTACACAGATTGTACATGGTTTGAACATAACATATGAATAGTATGTCTTTAGTACGTCTTCCGTTAAAATAGGCTATTCAGAACCACATGCAACCACAGTACGCAATGATCAACTTCTTTCAATGCTCCATTGCAGCATGCTTATATATTTGTCCCTCCACCTTCTTTTCAAAGCACCCAAGACATTGTTTCATTAAAAAAATGTGTAGGGATGATGGGAGTTATGTGGCACTGGTTTTCAAGGTTTTTATTAGCTGCCTTAAGCAAGGTCAGGCTGTTGAGGGGCCAGGAGGGCTATTTCTCCCAGGTCTCAAGCTCAAAGGGAGTCTCAGATTTAGACACGTCTTGATTTTTGGTGTCTTATTTAGGGATGTCCAAATCAATTTCGGTACAAAACCATTTGTACATGCAACTACCTGTTTCAGGAGATTTGTGGACAAACAAATTGCCCCTGTGCTAGCTGGCCAGTTTTGGACCCAAAACAAATCAGGGGTGATTCGATTCGGGTACAAAACAAATAAAAAAAAAATCAATTTGTGCACACCACTAGCCTTATTTTGATTTCATGTGTCATAGTGTGTTTCATTTTTATTATGTTTAGGGACCTCAAAAGCTCAAAGGGGCTGGGACCTCTCTGGACCTCTGAGAGGGCCTGGCCTTAAGCGTAATGACACCTTTAGCAAAGTCCCAAGGCACCCAATGCGGTACGCTTCGATGGCCAGTTAAAGTCAATGAACTGTGTATGTATTTTTCTATGTAAACTGCTTTGAGAATTTTGTTGAAGAGCAGTATATAAATAGTTGTAGTCATAGTTGTAGTCGTAGTCAATGTACAATAAATCAGGGCCACACCAGAGTTTAAAAATGGTCATGAATTTTTGCCCTCATCTAAGTAATCTGTCTTATTCATACCCTTCTAGTTTCACTCCCTGTAACTTCTTTTTTAAATGAAACCTCCTGTGCATCTTATTTGTGCACCAATTATAAATGGCTTACTCATAGGGAAAAAAGTCTTTGAATATTCATGGGAACAAATACCAAGAGGCATTTCATATTCATTCCTGAATACAAATCAGTGCAGGACAAATATAAATCAGGATAGAACATTTTCATTCTCTCACTTGCTGCCAGTTTGGGGATAACAGGAATTAATCTGAGGTCAGAACAAGTTTGCCACACAGTTGACTAGGACTGGATGTTGCATCCCTTTTTAATGCAGTCTTAGGAGCCATAACTGCTAGATGATATAAACTGATAACACAGTATTGTCTGTACTTGATTCTTCCAAACTCCTTAAAAATTTCAGGAAAAGCAATTTCTTACATCCACTGTCCCTGGCATCCTATTTTACACAGTATCATTCAGATGGCTGAGAAAGATTGCATCCAATCATCTCCAGCTGTCTATCAGGAACACAACCTGGATAGACCTCATGGCAATGAGTAGGCACAGTACATTGTGTGTGTATGTGTGTAAGAAAGGTTCTTGGTGGATCGTGTTCTGTATTAGCATTACTCTCTGATCACTTCATGTGCTTCAGTCTATAGATTGGTCTCCATTGTCTTTTGCAAGCCTCTACAGGGCGCTTTCCAGATTACACTCTAGAACAGCAGTAAAATGCTTTGGCTTGGCAGGATCGTATTGAAAGCAATCCGAAGAATCTTAAACTCCTACAACAGGAAAATACAACTATTTTTCTGCAATGGACTTGCAACATTGTAGTACTAAATCACAAAGATAAAATCCGAAGTAAGGCATCGGAAATGTGAATGGCACTGTTATGGGCACCACAACATATTACTCAGAGGTACCAACCCAGAAGTATATGGAATTCAGGCCTGTGTCTGATTTCATTTTTATTAAGAGTTCAATTAATGCCTGGGCTCAGGGTGAATTGACACCCCAGATCTCAACTGGTCTGTGAGGGAAAAGGCAATCCAGCATTGTATTGTGAAATGGGTACTCAAGGAAGCACAAAAGCCAGGGCCGAACAATCCAAATGCTAAAATGTGACTCACTATCAGATAATGTCTGTGGAAGAGGCCAGAGGCTGATCTCCCCTCTCCTGTTGCAAGAAGTCCATGTTAATCCTTGTCGATGATTGACTCAATTGCTCTCTATAGAAATTCAACATAGGTAGATGCATACAAAGAAAACACCTATAGACTTTAATTCTTACCTTACTAACACTTTAACACCTTTTTGGGTCAGACTGGCAAATCAGGGAAGATGCCATTTGTAGCTCAGAGATGCAGATTTGCTTTGGGCAATGCCCCCCCTTCTAAGTGCACAGTTTACAGAAGATGGGATTCAGATCTCTCTGGACTGGCCAATATCCTGAATAATTAAAAGACATTGTCCAGAAGGTAACAGCATTGTCACCCCTTTTTGAGGACCCAGGAAAAGATGAGATTTGAATAGATCAAAGGAAAATACAACTATAAAGAATGAGGCTACTGGACAGAGAGTTAGCAATCTTGTGCCTACAAGCAAGATCTGCTCACAAGCAATCCCAGAGTTTGCTGCTAAGCCGTGGGGCAACAAGCAGGAACTCTGTCCATGGACAGGAGCTGTCTGTGACTTCTACTGTGCAATGAGAAGTCAAGACTTCCCCAGCCATGGTGATCTGACTCTCAGCCGTGCTCTGAGCAAACTGCATGCTTGATCCAAAAGCTCCTGTCTCCAGCCCGAAGCCTCGCTCCTTCATTTGAAAGATCCACCACTCTCAAAGCCTCTGATCCTGGTAACATGCTGCCCCTACAAGCCTCGAATCCCTTCATCCCTTCCCCTTCGTCCCCCTTCCCTTCGTCCCTCTACTAATTCCTGATCTCCCCAAACCATGCCAGTCCTCAGCCTTCCCTACCCCCGCTTTTTCTGTCTATATCTGAATTATATTAGGCTCTAGGAAGATTTAATACACAGACATACATTAGTTAGGAACACGGGTTGAACATTGGTGCTGGCTAGGATGTTCTGTTTAAATACTGTTAGTAATATTGATAGAGTGTTCTGCTTTCTGCTCTGCTAGAGTGATGTTGTTATTCTTTTATACTCAGTAAAGCCCATTGAATCCTTTTAGGATTGGTTTGATCTCCTTTCTTCCTTGTGCCCAGATCCTACATGGTCACTATATAAAAGAACTTGTTCACTTGGTGACACTATGGGACAGGCCTAATTTTGTATGCTAGCTAATGAGCATATTTGGTATATAAATCAGGCCTGGACCGTAACAGCACCTTGTTGTCAGCGCAGGGGCTGCAGTGCCACAACACAGGAAGTATAGAAGCAGGCTTTGCAGATCCATAGTGACACTGTGGTAAAGGTTAATCTGGAAACTGCCCAGGTCAGCATATGCCTCGTCCTTTTCTCTTCTTTTAGTTTGCTTCCTATAGTTGTAAGCTTTCCTCTTGCTCCCTTTCATTCGTGTCAAATGAATCCACTATTTCTTATAGTATATCCTTCTTTAATCCTACCCAGCCTTCCTTTCTGAATTCATTCTCTGTACTCTCCTCTTGAGTCCAAACAACACCTCAGTGGCTGCCATTGAGCTGTCTCAAGGATAAACTGTGAGTAGCCAGAGCCACCCCTGGTTTGGGCGAGGCAGGTGAAAAGCTCCATCAAGCCCCTTCTGCGAGGAGTGACTTTCAGACAGCTGTCATGCCATGGTTTTTATTGAGTTTTTAACTTTTGTATGCCACTTTTGAGCAGCTGTCTGGAAAAGTAATACAGAAATCTAAATACATAAACTGTAAAAGCCTTTTACCCCTTAGCAATTTTCTTTTTAAAAAAATAGCAGTCTTCTCACAATCACAATAACAGCCTTCTGCTCTGCTAATAAGAACATAGGAAAGGAGAGGTGGTCATGTGGTAGCAAGCATGACATGTCCCCTTAGCTAAGCAGGGTCTGCCCTGGTTGCATTTGAATGGGAGACTTGACTTGTGACCACTGTAAGGTATTCCCCTCAGGGGATGGAGCCACTCTGGGAAGAGCATCTAGGTTCCAAGTTCCCTCCCTGTCAGCATCTCCAAGATTCCTGCTTGCAACCTTGGAGAAGCCCCTGCCAGTCTGTATAGACAATACTGAGCGAGATGGACCTATGGTCTGATTCAGTATATGGCAGCTTCCTTTGTTCCTATGAAACTGTCTTACACCAAATCAGACCATTGTCCATCTGGCTAAGTATTGTCTATGCTGACTGGCAGTGGTTCTCCAGGGTTGCAGGCAGGAGTCTCTCCCAATCCTACCTGAAGATGCCAGGGATTGAACCTGGGATTTTCTATATGCAAACATGCAGATGCTCTTCCACTGAGCTATGGCTCCATCCCCTAAGGGACCTTACATCGCTCACATGTAGTCTCCCATCCAAATGCAAATCAAGACAAATGCTGCTTAGCAAAGGGGACAATTCATGCCCGCTGCCACAAGACCAGCTCTCCTTCCATTCCAACAACCCCGAATAATTTGTTGCTGTCTCTTCATAGAAGCAAATTGTTAGTAAATCGCCTTCTAATCCTGGGAGATCACTCCGGAGCATTTTCAGAATTCCTCAGTGCTTGTGGGAGCTCACAAAGAGAGGGAGAGGGTACTACAGGAGGGAGCTAGGTATATGGGTGTGTGCATGCATTGTTCTGGTGATCTGATGTGGGGAGGCTAGTCTATCTGATGCCTTGTTAGATGACTGTTGACCCACTTATGATCTGCTTATATAGTTGTAAATAAGGCAAAAATTACAAAAACAACATATTTCTCCAAGGCTCACTTTCTCATCTAGGGGCCATCAAACCAAAGTAACGCTACCCCTGTAACTTCTCACTACTTGGGGAAGTGCGGGGGCAAGCAATAATACACTACTTCTGCCGAATTTCATCATGGACCTCAGTGTTTTGGCAGAAAGTCATTTTCTTGAGGCCCAGGGAGCAAAATCATTACAAAGAACTGAGTGTATTATTAAAGCAGAATGTGTCTATTTAATTTCTTCCATGCTCCACTACCTTGTAGCCTTCTGAATATCCTTGCTGTAATGCAAAAGGCTACTCTGTCATGGAGTTTTAAGATCAGTTGGAAGTCAAATGGCACTAGTGTGAAGCTTAAGGCACTTCATAAACTTTCCTGGCTTAATCATTATCGCTTCTGAACACTTATCTGGAAATTTTGGAAAATCACCCACCATGGATTAGCAGCACATCAAGGCAGAACATAAAAGCAGTCCCAAATACCTTCTACCATTCTCATTTCAAACTCAGATCATTGTGGGGGCTTGGGGAGAGGGGTAGGCATTAGAAATGCTGTAAATAAATATCTATCATTTCATATTATAAGGCATACTGCACAAGGAAAGAATCTAAACCTCAGGGGTATTTTCATGAAAGCGGAATTTCCACTGCAGGTAGCATTTATGGTTATTCACAATGCAAATGTCACCGTGCTGACAGAGAACTTCTTTGTTCTTGCTCTTCTGTTTATCTGTTCTCATCTTTGTAAGGATTTGTGTCTGTATAACTGTGGATGGTTCCATGCCTAGATGCTCCCTTTCACAAGGCTCCCATGGGTGACATTTTAACTGAGCAGTCTCTCTACCCTCTCCACTCCCTGTATGACAACTGGGAACCTCTGACTTAATAGTTTGCTCTACCATTGAGCAATTGCTGTAATTAGCAGAGGTTTGCACAATATCCTATGCTTATCCTTGCATGACAAGGAATGTCAGGTATGCAATTAAGAAAGGACAACTGGTTAGGGCCCCGTTTGAGAGTGGAGGGGGGGGCGATAAAATTGAGTTGAAAAAGTCATGGCTTACCATCACCGCGGGCGGTTGCTGCGGCAGCAGCGGGGGGAGTCTCTAGTGGCTCCCCCATCCCCCCAGCCTCCTCTGAGTATCCCTGGGCCATTCAAGCCGTTTCAGGGCTGTTTCAGTCCTCTGTGCATGTGTGGTGGCCCCCAAAATGGATGCAGCACACACAGAGGGCCCAAACAGCTCCAAAACAGGCCCAACAGGCCCAGTGAGAGTTGGGGGAGGCTGGTGGAGGGAGCCACTGGAGACTCCCCCTGCAGCTTCCACAGCGGCCCCTGAGGCTGCCCAGACCTTGGTGGGTTTACTTGTAAAAACTCTGTTTTAATGCCCCCCGCACTGCCCTCAAACTGGGCCCAAACTGGCTCAAAGTCAACCAAATTGGGCCCAGCTCATGGGAGTGCCAAAAATGAATATGCAATATGCCCGGTCCAGTTCGAATCTGGTTTGGATTTGAACTGAAGTGGGTAAAGCAGTTTTGTGCACATCCCTCCACATGAGCAGCCCTACTCAGACTTGCACAGCCCTCCTGGGCTAGGGCTGCTTATGTAAAGCACCAGGATTCTGGCCAATTCCTGTGCTGCCCAGGTAGTCTGAGGTTTACCCAGGCAGAAGGGTACAAACATGCCATTCTCCCTGGATCCCTCGTTGTTTTTCTGTCCGGGCTGCCTGCAGAGCCAGGCGGTTAGAGCAAACAGCTCTGGGGAAATCCCCCAATTCACTGCACTCCTCACAAAGTGCTTTGTGGGATTTCTGGAGGCTGGACTGTATTTCCCCAGCCTCCAGATGGCCGTGGGGTTCTTGGAAGATCCATTCATCTGGGTGCACGAGATGAACAAACAGAGCAGAACAGAGATTGTCGGGGCGGGGAAGGTAGGTGCTATCCTGCCTTCCCCCCACCCTCCATGCCCCACTTAAAGGTTGTGTGAATGCCCTTACATTTTATTTTATTTTATTACATTTATATCCCGCTCCTCCTCTGAGGAGCTCAGAGTGGTGTCCACGGTTATTTTTATTCTCACAACAACCCTGTGAAGTAGGTTAGGCTGAGAGATACATGACAGGCCCAGAGTCACCCAGTGAGTTTCATGGATGAATGGGGATTTGAACTCAGGTCTTCCTGGTCCTATTCCAACACTCTTAGCACTAAGTTATGCTGGCACTCTAAAGTTCATATTCAGGACTGAGCCAGCCCCTAAAGTTTAGTGCTGGGCTGCTAGCTGTTGCATTAGCTGCCCTTCTTTGAGAGCTTTTCATAAAGACAAAACTTCCATATCTGGGGCTGGCAGAAGCCCTGAAAAAGATCACTGCAGCCCTTTTACTAGATTCCTGTCTTGCTTGAACAAGAGCACTGTGGCATTAGCCATAACTCTATATAGTACAAAGCTCCCACTGAGGTATGGTTAATGCTGGAAATATACTGCAACATTTTGTTGGGGGTCCCCCCATTTGTCCTTAGTATAGCACCCTTATAAGACCTAAGCACTTATAAGTAAGTCTATATAGGTTTCTCTATGTAGTTGGGTTTTTTTAAACTTTTTATTACAAATTACAAATTGCAACTCTGTTTAACTGCTGTAAGCAGCTTTGTGGGACCAACACAGCTACTAAGACTTTGATCATTTAACATGAAAGAAGCCTTTTTTAAAGAAAGGAAAATAAAGAAAGGACTTCAAGGGAATTATATAATTAAATGAAGAAATTAAAAACATCCAAAACTGACTTAGAGAGATTTAATGGAGTGCACTAGAACTGAGGGGATATTGGGGGTGGGGAGGAAGTAGAATTAAGAAGTAGAATATTCATGACTAGGAAAGCCAGCATGGTGTAGCCACAGGACAGGGAAACTTCAGGCTTGTGGGATCTACTTTCTTTTTGTTAGAGTAAGCTAAAGGCAGTCACAAAATGGTGGCACAGAGAACAGAACATATGCAAAATGATAGTAAAAGGAGGAGTCAATCTCAGTTACAATTATTGGATCCAAGCCAATACCAAGATGATGAAAGTGATTATTGAATCATGCAACCAATAATTGCACCAACCCAGATATAATTGTTCAGTGTATCAGTATCAGGTCGCTGCATTGACCCATACGGTGTAATAGCCCATGGGAAATGAAGGAAAATAACTGAAATGTTTATAAACGGCACCAGAGTGAAAAAATTGAGAGGAGCACAGCAGGAGCAAAGTGCATTTATGAGTGGCTGACCTGTGCCCCACCTATTAGATTTCTGAAACAGAAATGGGGGGTGGGGTCAAGCCATTTCCTGGGGGGGGTCCCCCACAGCCTCCCCAGCGCCAGTTCCGGAGCCACCCCTGTTTATAAAAGTATTATTGTAAGTCAGAATGTGATGGGATGGAACTTTCAGGTGTGGTAAACTTTTCTTAGAGTTGATGGTGAACTCTTCATAGGGCTTGATACCACTCTCATTTCATGCAAAAGTGCGAGAGCTTCTGAGAAACAGGCAAACCTCCTCTTCTTTCACATTTCTGCTTTGCTTGAATCCTTCCTTTACTCAGATGCTTGGGGGCAAGCTCCTCCTGGCATGACTTTGTCCCCCCAAGTGCAGGCTGATATGTTCTAGCCAGGGTGCCTGAGAAGAAGGCAGGCAGGCAGGGCATAGTGGTTTTGGAGGAGCAGCAATCATGTGCAGGAGCCCCCTGGTCCCAAGGGGTTGGTAGCAGCAGTTGTGTCAAGGCATAGACACTGAAGCTCCCAGCCATCAACAATTCTATATCCCTCCCCCCATGCACTATGGCTGGAAGGGAAATGAGCCAACTGAAGCCTACTTTGAGCAGCCAGAAGCCTAAAGAGGCATTGATTTGAAGCAGGGATGTCAATCATATATAACTGCACTCCTCCCCTAGCCCTTGTTTTCCATATATGAAACATTCACCCAGTTCAACATTGAGCAAGTTTTGTGACATCAGCAACAGAAAAAGGCAACATGAAAACAGTCGTCTGATAACCAGACTCTGATACAATATGGAAAATATTGTAGTGAGTGGTGCTGAAATTATCAGTTTTGCATCAAAACCAATACAATGAAAATGTTGACAATAGAGACTTTATCAAATGTGATCCTATTACTGTTCTGAGTTTATGTATTATATAGCCCTGTTAAATGAATGGAGAGGGCTAGGGCCATGCCTGGTAGCAACTCATCGTGATATGTTCTGGCCCTACATACTCTATTCACCTATAAGGGGAAGAGAGCACAGTTTTCTGTAGCAATCAAAATATGTTACCATCATCTGATAAAGCATGGTGAGAAGCATGAAGTTCTTGACTTCAAAAAACGGACGTGAGCCACATTCACTCAGCCAAAGTACTCATTGCATGCTTCTTTTAGGGCTGGTTCTCATGATCAAAACTATATCTAGTAAATGAAAACCGGGCTTCTTTGCACATGCACACTCCTGCTGAGCGTGCTGTGAGAAATCAAAACATTCCCCCAATCTCCATCTGGCACTGCACCAACAGAGCATTTACCTGGGATCAACAGCTGGAGTTCAGATCTCATATTAATGATCCTGGGCAAATGTCAGGTTGGCACAGGGCCAACTGAAAATCAACAGAAGTTCTGGATTCTCACAACCTGCTTGGTGCACACCCCTGAGATATATAGTTTTCGTTCACCAGATATTGGTGAATTGCTGCCTCTTTAAAAACCACCTTTTTGAAAATGTAAATAGCAATGATGGAGGAACAGTCAGGATTGGGACCATAGCACGAAGGGAGGAGAAGTCCCCTTGCTGTGGTCCCAATATGGACATAATTGGGTCTATCACAGACAGTTGTTTCCTCCAGGGGGGAAGTTTCCATCTGCATCAATGGGAGTGATGTTTCTGAGGGAAATAGTAGGTGGGGGGGGCATCCAGGTCAGGTCAGAAGCAGGGCAGGAGAGGAGTCCCCCCGCTGTAATCCTGATCACAGCTATTTACACACAGAAAAATAAGCATTCAAGGCCAAACTTCTCAACATAGGAAGCTGCCATATACTGAGTCAGACCATTGGTCTATCTAGCTCAGTATTGTCTTCACAGACTGGCAGCGGCTTCTCCAAGGTTGCAGGTAGGAATCTCTCTCAACCCTATCTTGGAGATGCCAGGGAGGGAACTTGAAACCTTCTGCTCTTCCCAGAGCGGCTCCATCCACTGAAGGGAATATTATCTTACACTTCTAGTCTCCTTTCATATGTAACCAGGGCAGACCCTGCTTAGCTTAAGGGGACAAGTCATGCTTGCTACCACAAGACCAGCTCTCCTCCTCATTTAACAAAACATGCAGTTTGGCTCTAAAGTGGAATCTGCAAGAGCAGACACTCTTTTGGACTGCATGTGAGCAGAGAGGACATTAAAGCCATGTAGGGAACTCACATGGGGAAAGAACTGCTAGCAAAATGAGCAATATGCTGCTGAAATTGTATAATTACAAGGCGAAATGTGAAACAGTTTTTAAAAGTCTCCACAATGCAAAATATGGAACATGAAATGTTTCACAGGTGGTGGCAGATTGTGCTTTGGCTTGATGGAGGACTTCCAGGCAGTTTTGTCAACTGAGCACAACTTAATGGGAAGGGAACCCAACATCCTTTCTGGAGGGTGTTGCAAAGTGTAGAGGTGCTGCCATTTCAGCAGGCACAGAAGCACCCAGGGGTCGCGGGGGGGGGGGGGGAGATTCACAGCCATTACTCCCTTGCCTTTTGTTGTTGTCTTGCCTTCCAGGCTTAGATGCAGAAAAGGTATATTATGATTAGCCATATGTGTGGGATCTGTACAATTCCTAAACAAAAGGGGATTGCTATAATTAGATCTTCAAAAACACAATCATGCTTCTAGGAAATACAAAATTAAAGCTGCCAGTTCAATCCAGAAAGATTTTCATCTAGCAGGGCACTTCATACCTTTCCCAGTAGAAATAAAATACAAATAAAAGAGCTGCAGGTGCACCAAGTCACACTGGCTGATGGCTCCTCCAGTGCCCCTTTCTTCAGCTGCTGCAGCAGCCAAACTGAGCCCCACTAACAGCCAGACAGGGAGCAATCAAACTAGAGAGAGTACTGTAATGCAGTTTCTGCCGCCACCACCCCTCTGGGATGGGCACACAGTGCCCTAGTATTATTTACAGATAACGCTTCCGTTCTAGCCAGCGTGTACAGGCCTGGGTTCCTGTAACAGATGTGGGTTGTTTTAGCAAGTGGAGGTATATACAGCAATACAGGTAGGGGGAAAACCTCCATCAAGGTTTTTGCTGCTTTCCCCCTGAAACCCTCTTATGTGTCATGCAGACCAACCCTGCACATGTTTACTTGGAAGTTGCTGTTCCTTGGACAGAAAATTAAAAACTGAAAAACGAGAGGGAAGAAAGGAAGCCCCAAACATCACTCATGAAAAGTCAGCCTGAAGTTTTAAAAAATAATAATTTAAATCACAGTCATATGTAAGAATACGTTGCCATCTACAGGCAGAGCAGGACTTTCTTGTTGTCTGAAGTCCTCATTTTGAATCTGAAGTCCTCATTTTCACTCAGAGCGAGGGGCAGCCTTCCCCACAAACTTCTGGGAGGACATCCGGTCCACCACACCTTCTGGGACCCCCAAATTATCTCTTAAATGTTGCGGGTGGCCACACCACCGCTCACTGCTGGGTCGCACTGCACCAGATGGCTGAGCATGACTGTGCTAAGGGTGGAGGGGATGAGTGTGGCGACCAGCCCCCATGCACACCATGCATAGCCAGGGGCTGATGGCTGAGTGTGGCTGAGGGAGACTGAATCCTGAGCTGGGGAGGGCAGACTGGGCAGCCGAAGACAGTCCCTGGGCTCTATTCAGTGGCTGACCCCTGGCTATGCTCAGATTATATGCAGGGAGGTTGCTTGCTTTGGTCCTGGTTTCCTGTCCTTGTTTTAAGACTGCTCCGAGCTGAGATGGAACTCGGGGGCTCCTCTCCACCCTGCCTCATTTCTCATCCAGCTCTTTTCAAGGTCTTCTTCTAAGAAAAGCAAACCCTCATGTGGTATGTGCAGGTCAGTGGGAAGTGTCTTATTCAGTATCTGTTTTTTAAATACCCCTCAAAAGTTTCCAGCTTTCCTTGAGCATATTCTGGTGTGAAAATTAGAGACTGTAGCTAATTGCAGCTTATCATGGAAGCAGGGTGGGGGGCAAAAGACCTTTGGTTCCAGACACCAAAATTGCCTAGGTGCACCTCTGCTCAGAACTGGAGTTCTCAGTTTGGCTCTTTTCTTCAGCCATGGAGAAACACTGGGAGCTACTGGTATTCAAAAAGATGGGGCCTTCCCTTTTTACAGTATTTTGAAGCACCAGCTCTTTACCATAGATGGTCACACGCCATACAGCAACTGAAGTAGACTCAAGGCATGTCCAGATTGTAGAGAACTGTACTCCAGTTGAACACTGCAGCACACAAGCAGGAATACAGAAAGTGCCTGAGAGAACAGCAAGTACCATTTTCTCCAGTGCTCAGCCTGATGTGCTTACTGCAGGCCATGCAGATTACTAGCACTACTAGTAGTGCTAATAAGCCACTATTCCTTTTATAAACTCAGAGTTGCTGAAATGGGACTCCCAGGGATCTTGCATCTAGGCAAATAAATAATAAATCACATCATCTTAGTTTCACCAGCACTACAGAGTTGGATGGACTTTGTTCAGTTTCTGGGACAAATGTTTGTCTGTCATCCACATTACTCCCATGCCAGTCTCTCCCAGCTGCATGGACTGATTGGGGAGTTGGATATGGAGTTCCAGTGCATTGACCTTTTGCACCAACTATCCTAATAACCACTAGGGGCATTGGGAGCAGAAGTAGCTAGTGATGGTCTCCTTAGTAGGGATGTGCATTTCGTTTTGGATACAAAACGTTTTGTGCACAAAACAGGCCATTTTGGCTGTTTTGTAGCCAAAACAAAACACCCAATGCTCAAAACAGAAAATTTTGTAGACAAAACAAAACGTCCCTGTTTCAGATACAAAACGTTTTGTTGTTTCGGCTGTTTTGGAACTCCATTTTGCAGTCACAAAAAGTCTTTCTCTTTCAGTCTCCATTTTCAGTTTTGGCATCTGTTTGAATTTCCAGCCCTTCCAGCCCGCAGATTGTCCAGTGAAAGCATGGGCTGATCTGCTGGCAATTACCTCCTTATTACTTTTAAGCAAATTTAAGGGTAAATTTTACCCTCATTGGCTAGTGGGGGAGTGTGCATTTACCCTCATTGGCCAGTGGGGCAGTGTGCATTTCATTGTTGTTTTTTCACACTGTTGTGTGTAGATCAATTGGATTTCGGACGGGGGAGATGTGGATGTGCATGACCTTTGGAAATCTGCCTGATTTTTTCAAAAGCTCTGCTGTTGTTGATGTGAGATGTTGATGTTATTTGGGGTGGATTCAAGGCAGAAAGGGGGCTTTGGGGGCAGAAGAGTGGGTCAGGTGGTAGTGCCCCAATGGGTACCTGCTGCCACACAGATTCCAAAGGAATTGGGGAAAGGGCTGATTTTTAAAGAATTTCTGAAGTTGACATGTCTTTGGGGCAGATTCGGGGCAGAAAGGGGGCCTGAGAGGCAAAACAGTAGGTTGGGCGGCAGTGCCCCAAGGGGTGCCTGCCACAACCCAGATTCCAAAGGAATAGGGCAAAGGGCTGATTTCTTAGAAATTGTTGAAGTTTACTTACACTTCTTTAAGGTCCCCCCCCAGGGGATAATGGAGGTTTAATCAGACCCATAACTCCACCTGGCGGGCACTGGGGTGGCCGGGAGTGAGTGGTGGTGTAATGCACATAGGGTGCCAATGACCCCCATGGGTTGCTAACCCATGGGGTGCTGGGTTCTGTTGTTTCTGAGGTGTTCTGAGTGTAGATTCTCTGGTAGCATATGAGATCTTCAATGGCAAACCATGAATCCACTCTCATATGCTACCAGAGAATCTGAATCTACACTCAAAACATCTCAGAAATAACAGAACTCAGTAACCCATGGGTTAGCAACCCATGGGGGTGGTTGGCATCCTATGTGCTCTACACCACCACTCGCTCTGGGCCACCCTGGTGCCCCCCAAGTGCAGTTATGGGGCAGGAATTATGGAGGTCCATCATTCCCTATGGGGAAGAACTTTACAGATGCGCAAACTCCATTACATCTTTAAAAATCAGCCCTCTGCCCAATTCCTTTGAAATAATTCTGGCAGCTTCCTTGCCCCCACTGGGCACTACCACCCACTCTACTCTGCTCTGGGCCACCCCTCCCCCCTCATGAAGCTATACTTTTGCTGAAACTTCCATTCTTCCCTATGGGAAAAATGCTATATTTCAAAAATTCACCAAATATTTGCCCAATTTCTCTGAAATTTGGGTGATAGTTTCCACCCATTGGGTACTACCACCCCCACCCACTAGTTTTTCCCGGGGCCATTTTTTAAAATCCAAAATGTTGCGGATTCAGATTTTGCAATTTTGAACAAAGAACAAAATGGGGTGTTTTGGATTCGGGCCAAAAAAAAAAAAAATGGGGGGTGGGATGCACAACCCTACTCCTTAGCTGTCTCTGCTTTCCTCTGCTCGTTGACCCCTGCTTTGACTTCTCAGGTACTTCCTGTAGTGATTCAGTCCTCTTCCTTTCCTCCTAGAGAGATGATGGAAACATATCTCTCTCTCCCTAACTATTCATTATGTAGCTGATAGATAGGATAGGTCTTTCCTATTTCAAATGTATTTCACCAATAAATCAATTTAGTTTATACTCTACAGTGGTCTTCATGCATGTTACTTAAATAGCTGCAACAGTTAAACTCTGCAATCTGTAACTGGAATGGTAGCTTCTTTGGTGGTGCTCTGGAACAGTGCAGACTGAGGCACTTCACATATCTGTTCTTTGGGTAAAATATTTCTAAGATTAGAACTGTGTGGGTTTTCATGTCCTCTCACTGTGTTATACTCTGCTGATGTTATTTTCACCAGCACAGTGTTCTACCATGTGGATAGTTTTAATTCTCGTTCTCTCTCTCTCTCGCAACTCCATTGAAGTAAATAACTACACAGTCACTGACTCAGCAGAGACTTAGCTCATGATACTGAGAAATAAATCAATATTTATATCTATCTAAGAGCTATTCATTAATGACAAAATCATCTACTTTCATTGAATTGGCCACAAATGATTTGCAATACATTTTTTTACAGCATGACAGTTAGATAAACAGTTTTTCTTCTTTATAAGATATTTTTTCAGCGAAGTTCATATTTCTCTAGCCTTCCTTTCTGCAGTACATTTACAGCACTTTCCATGGGAAATTTACTTTAATATTGTATTTGCCAAATGGTTTGAACTGGACATTAGCAGACACAGAGGTAGTTCACATAACTGGGTGGGCAGGGCAGCGGGCAGGTAAGGGGAAGGCTGGTTACACTCATCTTTCCTCCCCGATGAGTGATTGTAGGTTTCTGGGAGTGTGGGCCATGCTCCCAGATGAGCAGTGCTGCCTGGCACAACCCGCAGCTCCAGAAACTGGGTTGACACATCTTGGCCTCCGGGAATCTCACAATGCATCATACGACATGCGTGAGGTACTGGGGGGATTCCACCAGGAAACAGGTGCTCCAGGAACCTGTCTCTGTGTCTGCATCTTTCTATCTTGCTTCTTCAAAGTCCAGCTTTCACATCCATAGAGTATTATGGGGAAAACTATTGCCAGAAGGTATAGACACATCATGGCATCTAAATATCCTTTCCAAGGATATTTAAGGACAACATTATTTAAGAACAAGCATTCTTAAGGACAACATTATTAAATGTATAGAAGAACAGGCCTTGCTGAAGGAGAACCAGCATGGCTTCTGCAAGGGCAAGTCTTGCCTCACTAACCTTTTGCTACTCTTTGAGAGTGTCAAAAGGCACGTGGATAAAGGTGATCCAGTTGACATAGGATACTTGGACTTCCAAAAAAGCTTTTGACACAGTTCCCCACCAAAGCCTCTTGAGTAAACCAAGCAGTTATGAGATAAATGGTCAGGTTCATGTGTGGATTGGTAACTGTTTGAAGGACAGGAAACGGAGGAGAGGAATAAATAATAAGTTTTCAAAATAAAGGGAAGTAAGAAGTGAAGTCCCCCAGGGGTCTGTACTGAGACCAGAGCACTTTAACTTGTTCATAAATGATCTAGAAATTGGGTAATTGGTGTTGTTCAGTTTTATGGGATGACCCCTGGTTCTAGTGTTGTGAGGGGGGGGGGGGAATCCTCTCTGTCTACTCTCTTTATTCCATGTTTAATCTTATACACCTCTTGCATGTCTCCCCATAGCTGCCTCTTTTCCAAAATAAAGAGCTCCAGATGCTCTAGCCTTGCCTCATAAGGAAGATGCACCAGGCCCTAATCATCTTGTTTGCCCTCTTCTGCTCCTTTTCCAGTTCTACAGTATCGTTCTTTAGATACAGTGACCAGAACTGTACACAGTGCTCCATCTGGAGTACTGCACCATTGATTTGTATAAGGGCATTATAATATTAGCATTTTTATTTTCAACTCCATTCCTAATGATCCGTAGCATTTTCCTTTTTCACAGCTGCCGCACACTGATTTAACACTTTCAACCCTAAGATCTCTCTCCTGGTCAGTTACTGAGAGCTCAGACCCTATCAGCATATATGCAAATCTGGGGACAGGAGAAGAACAGGCCGTGCTGGGAGTGAACCAACATGGCTTCCACAAAGGTAAATCTTGCCTCACAAAACTTTTGGAGTTCTTTGAGAGTGTCAACAAGTGTGTGGATCAAGGTGATCCAGTTGACATAGTATACCTGGACTTCCAAAAAGCTTTTGACAAAGTTCCTTATCAAAGACTCCTGAGGAAACTTAGCGGTCATGGGATAAGGGGACAAGTACATGTGTGGATTCCTAACTGGTTGCAAGACAGGAAACTTCAAGTATACGCTGATGGGATCTGAGCTGTCGCTGACTGACCAGGAGAGGGATCTTGGGGTCATGGTGGACAGCTCATTGAACATGTTGACTCAATGTGCAGCAGCTGTGAAAAAGGCAAATTCCATGTTAGGGATCATTAGGAAGGGGATTGAAAATAAAATGGCTAATATTATAATGCCCTTATACAAAACTATGGTGCGGCCACACCTGGAGTACTGCGTACAATTCTGGTCACCACATCTAAAAAAGGACATTGTAGAACTGGAAAAGGTACAGAAGAGGGCAACCAAGATGATCAGGGGCCTAGAGCACCTACAGCACATTTCTTATGAGGCAAGGCTACAACACCTGAAGCTTTTTAGTTTAGAAAAAAGACGACTGCAGGGAGACATGATAGAGATCTATAAAATCATGCATGGTGTGGAGAAAGTGGATAGAGAGAAATTCTTCTCCCTCTCCCATAACACTAGAACTAGGGGTCATTCCATGAAATTGATTGCCAGAAAATCTAGGACCAACAAACGGAAGTACTTTTTCACACAACGCACAATCAACTTGTGGAATTCTCTGCCACGAGATGTGGTGACAGCCAACAACCTGGATGGCTTTAAGAGGGGTTTGGATAACTTCATGGAAGAGAGGTCTATCATTGGCTACTAGTTGGAGGGCTACAGGCCACCTCCATCCTCAAAGGCAGGATGCCTCTGAGTACCAGTTGCGGGGGAGTAACAGCAGGAGAGAGGGCATGCCCTCAACTCCTGCCTGTAGGCTTCTAGAGGCATCTGGTGGGCCACTGTGATGAAACAGGATGCTGGACTAGATGAGACTTGGGCGTGATCCAGCATGGCTGTTCTTATGTTCTTATAGGCAGACTTCAGATATCACACCAAACTGGAGGCAACCATGCCAGAAGTTTGGGTTTGTGGTAATCTGAATGCAGGAGCCCACGGTTCTGCAAGAAAATTGACCCAAGGTTAACAACCCAAAACCTTAATTGTCACTCTCAGTTCCTCCTTAGTTTCGACGGTGATGCCCTCAACTCCTGCCTGTGGCTTCCAGCAGCATCTGGTGGGCCACTGTGCAAAACAGGATGCCTGGACTAGATGGGCCTTGGGCGTAATACAGCAGGGCTGTTCTTATGTTTGGGGGGGTGCTTCAATATGCATCATTTTACACTTACTTACATTGACCTGCATCTGACATTTTGTCACCCACTAACCTAATTTGGAGAGATCCTTTTGGAGGGCCACACATTTCACTACCCTAAATAATTAAATGTCATCTGCAAATTTGACCACTTTACTACCACTCTCAAATTTGGCCACTCACAACACTAGAATCAAGGGTCATCCCATGAAATCAAAGGCCAGGAAATTTAGGACCATCAGAAGGAAGTACTTTTTCACATAGCACATACTTAATCTTTGGAATTCTCTGTCACGAGATGTGGTGATGGCTGCTAGCTTGGATGGCTTTAAAGGGGGCTTAGACAATTCATGGAAGACAGGACTATCAATGGCTACTAGTCTGGTGGCTATGAGCCACCTCCAGCCTCAGAGGCATGATGCCTTTCAATACCATTTGCAGGGGAGCAACAGCAGGAGAGGGCCTGCCCTCACCTCTTGCCTGTGGGCTTCTCAAAGGCACCTGGTGAGGCACTGTATGAAATCAGATGCTGGACTAGAGAGGCTTTGGGCCTGATCCAGCAGGGCTGTTCTTATGAGACATGACTGCTTGAGCACATGCAGTTGCTATTTTTAGTCTGTCTCTTGCAGCTTCCATCCCTATTGCTCTATTGGTCCAGGGTGAGATGGTTGCATATGTACCACTGAGACACAATGAACTGAGCCTGGGTTGACTTTTGTCAGGCTTGAAAATGGAGTGGGAGGCACCTTAAGAAAAAGGAAAGTGAATCTCTCTCTAGAAATATATATTTATGAATACTTCAGGAATACTAGGGTGTCTCCTCTTCAAAGAGGACTACTCCTTCCTATTATGTATTATGAGGTTTCTTCAGTTTGTTCTGTGTCCCCACCAGCCGTAGCAACCTCTAAGTCTGAGGTAAAGTTGTCTGCTGCAGTGTTTTGGAAGGAAAGTTACAATGTGTTGTGATTGATTGTCTTTAGGTGTTGTAGGGGTGTGCAGGGGTGTGCACGGAACCGCAGAGCTGCGGTCCGGCACTGTGGGGTGGGATCCTTTAAGAGCGAGGGAGGGTTTACTTACCCCTTCCGCCGCTTTGCCCCCTCAAGCGCTCGTATTTATTGTAAAAATTGGGGCGGCAGGATACCTCCCTGCCGCCCCTTCTTGCTCTTCACTGCAAAAGGCTCCGACAAGCCTTTTGTGCACGCGCACGCCGCGCGCGAACTTCACGTCTCCCTGACGCATGTCGGGGAGACGTGAAGCTTGTGCACGTGCGCAAAAGGCTTGTCGGAGCCTTTTGCAGTGAAGAGCAAGAAGGGGCGGCAGGGAAGTATCCTGCTGCCCCAATTTTTACAATAAATACGAGCGCTTGAGGGGGAAAAGCAGCAGGAGGGGTAAGTAAACCCTCCCCCGCTCTTAAAGGAACCCCCTCGACCCGAACCGGCCAGGTCCGGACGATCCGGAGGCCTTTACAATGGCCTCCGGACCGGTCCGGACCCATCCCTAAGGTATTGCGGTCCAGGCCTGATTTATATACCAAATATGCTCATTAGCTAGCATACAAAATTAGGCCTGTCTCATAGTGTCACCTAGTGACCAAGTTCTTTTATATAGTGACCATGTAGGATCTGGACGCAAGGAAGAAAGGAGATCAAACCAATCCTAAATGATTCAATGGGCTTTATTGAGTATAAAAGAATAACAACATCAATCAATCTGAGCAGAAAGCAGAACATCCTATCAGTATTACTAACAGTATTTCAACCCTAGCCGGCACCAATATTCACCCAGTGTTCCTAACTAACATATGTGTGTGTGTTAAATCTTCCTAGAGCCTAATACAATTCAGATATAGATGGAAGGACGGGGGTAAGGAAAGCTGAGGGCTGGCATGATTTGGGGAGATCAGGAATTAGTAGAGGGAAAGGCGGGGGGAAGGAGAAGGAGGGGAAAGGATGGAGGGAGCCAAGGCTTGTGGGATGCCATATTACCAGGATCAGAGGCTTGAGAACGGTGGATCTTTCAGCTGAAGGAGAGAAGCTTTAGGCTGGAGACATGAGCCTTTAGAGCGATCATCAAGCATGCAGTTTGCTCAGAGAAAGGCTGAGAGTCAGAGCACCATGGTTGGGGAAGTCTTGACTTCTCACTGCGCAGCAGAAGTCACAAACAGTCCCTTCTCCCATGGAAAGAGTTCCTGCCTCTAGCCCCGCGGCTTGGGCAGCAAACCCTTGGATTGCTCATGAGCAGATCTTGCTTGTAGGCACAAGATTACTTGTAGGCACAAGACTGCCCGTAGGCACAAGACTCCTCCTCTGCCACGTCCCTCTGGGATGTCCCACTCCTTCTTATAGTGGTTCCATCCTTTGATGTCCTTTTGAGTCTTCTGGATCACAAAAGGCGTCTATTCCTGCTAACCTCTGAATATTGTCTTTTAATTACCAAAATTAGCTCAGGATATTTGGTCAGTCCAGAGAGATCTCAATCTCATCTTCTGTTAGCTGCTATCTTGAGGAGGGGACATTTTGCCCAAAGGAAATCTGCATCTCTGAGTTGCAAATGGGCCCCTTCTCTTGTCCCAGATTTTGCTAGCCTGGTCCCCAAAAGGTGTTAAAAGTCAGGAGTTAGTGAGAGAATTAATTCTATTTGTGTGAGACAGCAATTACATTATTTCTTGTGTACCTCTATCTAGTGTGTAATTATAACAAGAGAATATTTAAAGTAACATAAAAGGGGGTACATGTGTGAGACGAGTTAATCAATACATTTGACTAAGGCAGAAGAATCCTGTCAGTGAGGTAAGGGGATTACTGGACAGCAGGTTAATTTCAGCAGTGTGAGACTGGTAATTAAGCCTGACCCATTGTGTTTCTTGTGAGTTCCACAGATAAACAATGCTAGATTACCCCTGCCTCTATAATTCATTTACCAGGCATTACCCAGGCAGATCTGGGTGTCCATTCACCCTGAGTCCAGGCATTAATTCCTGTAATAAAATGGAATTAGGCCTGAATTGCACAGGCCTGAATTCCATATAGTTCTGGGTTGGTAGCTTTAAGTCTAAGGCTGGGGTACATGTGCCCGTACATGTGCCCCAACATAGGCAGAGATAGATGGTTCTGGCTGCATGACGGAAGAAACTCCCTGTTTGGTTAATGTATCCCTTTGGAAAAGGAAGGTTGAACAGCCCAGAGGAAGAAGGCGTTGGGAAAGGAGTGCTATGTGTGAGAGAGTGCAGCTGAGCTTTGTGTGAGCTGGAAGGCTGGAACACCAGCAGTGTAGGGTTGGGCTAAAACTGCTAGGGAAGGTAGCAGTGAGGGAGCTGATCCTACCAGAAACTGCTAGGCCTTGAAAGAGAAGGCAAGCAAGCTTGTGTGTTTTCTATTTTGTGTACCCTTGCCAAGTGACCTTTACATCATTTGTTCCTGTACTGTTTGAATTTTTGCAACATTTTATTGCACCCCCAACCCCAGTGAAGACAAGACATGCTTAGTTGGAGGAAAATAGGGCCACTTTATTAATGTGCAACAGCAGGGGCGTAGCAAGGTTGGAGTGGGCCCAGAGACAAGATTTTAAAATGGGCCCCTCTGCTCACTGAAGCTCAGCTCATGAAGTAAAGAAATCTTAAATGAGGCTGAATAGTGGTAACAAAAAGCAGATAGATAGATAGATAGATAGATAGATAGATAGATAGATAGATAGATAGATAGATAGATAGACCCTATGTGCCACAATAGAACATCATCCTAAATTATTTTTTAAAAGGTTTTGTAAATTGTGGACGCTGCAAGTCATTTAATGGTACTAGAGAAGGACATGTTGTTCTGGTAGTTCCAAGTCTTAACACTCACATCAATTTCGGAGGATGAATACAACTGAAGGAAGCCCAGGCGGATGCGCGGCTGGGGGAGTCAGTCATGTGACTTGCCTCTGGGGGGCCCCCTAAGGCAGTGGGCCCCCAGACAACTCTCTCCCCTTGCCCTATTATTGTTACGCCCCTGTGCAGCAGAATAAGGCTTGCAATGAGGTACCTAACTAATGAGAGTATGGGTACTCCTCCCTTGTGGAACCGCCTCCTAGGGAGGGCCATCCCACACCTGGGCGAAGGGCCGGGTACTGATTCAGTCAGGCTCCAGGTCCTGACTTCCTCTCACTGTGAGGCTTTCCCCCGCTGAGGGGGGGCAACCTGGCCCATCCTGAGAGCCAGCGTGGTGTAGTGGCTAGAGTGCTGGACTAGGACCGGGGAGACCCGAGTTCAAATCCCCATTCAGCTATGAAACTAGCTGGGTGACTCTGGGCCAGTCACCCTCTCTCAGCCTAACCTACTTCACAGGGTTGTTGTGAAGAGAAACCTAAGTATGTAGTACACCACTCTGGGCTCCTTGGTTCGGGACATAAAATGTAAATAAAATAAAATAAAATAATCCCCAACTCAAGCCACAAAAGCACTGAGTTGTTGAGTCAAGCCACCCCTGGGCGAGGACCATTCCCAGCCCTCTGGGCTGCAGAAACCCTGAAGGGTTGTTCCTTGGCCCCCCTCACCCCAAATGGCCCTCCAGCCAAACACCATTTTATAATAGCAAACCTGTTCTTGTTTTTATACTGTTTTACTGGTGTCTCTGTCTGTAATTTTGGCCCCAGCTAACATTTACCTGCCCATTTTATTTACCACACTACTGAGTTTTGATATTGTTTTAGAAAGACAGAGAGTTCAGTGACTAGGAGGAGTAGAACCTTTCTCTCTAGCTAAATTTCTTATATTGGTGGCAGTGGGTGCTTAGACTGAGGGCCAGCTGCAACCAAGCCCTCACTGGAGCACATATTCCAGCATTCTTCTCATTACAGTTCCTCTTTCAGAGGAAGTTGCCAGACTACATTCATATAGCCTGAGATGCAAACCACATTCATTGCAATCAGTAGTACTATGTGTCAGTAGCTCCATATATTGGTTCTCTACTTCTTAGAAGCAATGCAGCATAATACCCATTGAACTCTTCTTTTGCATGTCAGCTATATAAAGTTTAAATCAACCTCATGCATATTTTCTCAAAATTAACCCCCACTTCATTTTAGAGGGTATATTCCTATGTAAGTGTTTTTAGGACTGCAGCCTAAATAAAATCATTGCAATGAAATATGTACAAATATTTCACCTTCTAAATTACATCAATACATTCAGGCCCAGTTCATACATACAGGAAACCAGAGGTCTCTTTACCTCTAGTTCCCAAACCTGAACATATGAACAGGAGAATGAAAGTTACCAAAGGAAGGAAGGAAGGAAGGAAGGAAAGGACCCGCAGTTTCCCTCTCCAACTGGTGCTTTGTCACCCTCAGTTTTCTATAGGTTTTATCTGCTCGGCCTCCAGACTGCCTGTGCCAGTGTTACATATCAATGCTGGCACACAGTTTCATTGCTCTAAAACTGGAGTTAAGGGAGAAAGCTCCTCTCTCCTCCAGTTCCTATTGGCTGTGCAGTCTGCCCTTCAGGAAAGAAGGAAGCCCGCACAGCCACCTCGACTCTCCTCAGTCTTGTGGACTGCAGAGAGGCCCTTCTCCCAAATGTACGACACATATGGGAGAGTGGGGGACGGGCACAGAACCATGGGTATACTGAACCCATGGTTCCATGTTACATCTGGCCTGGCCCTCAGTATTAAATACTAAATACAATTGTGCTGCCTCTAGATCATCTGTGGCAGATGGTTAACAGCTGAGTTTTGAGCCAAGAAGTCCTTGGTTCCACTTCCTGACAAACTCATATTGTATGGTCTTCTGCAAGCTGCACTCTCAATCTGTAATACACAGATAAGAATGCTGGTCTACCTTGCAGGTTTCTTGTGAAGATTTCCTAGAGAGTTGTGTACAGCACTTTGAGGCACTTAGGAAATTTGCTGTAAACATCTAAGTATTATAATGTCATCCTCTCTACTGAGCAACTGAAATCCATTCTTAGAGAGAATTTAAATGCTTAGCAATGGGATCAGGTCATTTTGGAGCAGATTCAAATATTTAGCAAGAGTGATGTTTCATACACATAATACTGTATAGACTCAAACATCATATTGTAAATAATCTGTTCATATTGCCGATAGACACACACACACAATCTCCCTACATGTCCAAAGCTTGACACCCCAGGGAAATGTCTTGTATTTTAGACTTCTGCCTGAACTATATACCTTTGTATGTATGGAGGGAGATTTTGAAATGGGGTCATTTTGAGGCAACTGATTCCCAGCCTATATATCCGAAGAAGCACAAAATGTCCCATACACCTATCACTGAACATTTGAAATCAGATCTTTCAATGGCATAGTCTGCACTGAAGAATGCTGTGTCTGGGCTATATCCTTTCAGGATGCAGATGAGGGACTGCCATATTGTTGATTACAGCAACATTTTTGAAAAAGTTCCAGTCTAGCTTCTTTCTGACTTGCTAGTGTTCTGTGTGAAGGGATTTATAAAAGACCATTTAATCGGCCACTTCCTGCAGTCTAAAGTGATGCAACCCACACTCATGGACATCACCTCAATGAAAATCCTGTTCATATGAACAAGACTGGTGTCAGAAGTTGGCATTGTTATTTCCTTCCTTCCTTCCTTCCTTCCTTCCTTCCTTCCTTCCTTCCTTCCGGGAGAGAGAGAGAGAGATGATGGATAGATAAAATTTTGATAAATTATACACAACTCATTGCAACTGTACCTAATTTGGTTTAAATTGGTTAGACAGTCTACAAATTAGCTTGCTTTTGCCTCAGATGTTCACACGGCCATCATCTTGAATTGGAGTGGATGACCTCATCACACATCACACCATTTGGGCACCCTGATGTGTCTCTACAGCTGTAGCAAATTTAGTTCAAATCGGTTAAACGGTCCACAACTTAGCCCACTTGCACCTCAAAAGTTCACATGTCTGCCATCTTGGATCGGGGTGGATGACATCATCACTAACTATGCCATTGAGTTGTCCCTATGTGTCCCTACAACTGTGCCCGATTTGGTTCATATTGGTCCAGGTGTTGCGAAGTTGATGGGGGGGACACACAGAAGGACACAGACACAGAATGTGAGGTGATCTCATAAGCCTACTGGAAAGTAGACTAAAAAGAGATTAAAACCTAAAAATTTAAGAAGCTCAAAAAGCTTGCGGAAAGAGGTGGGTTTTCAAAGGCTTTTTAAAAATGGTCAGAGATGGGGAGGATTGTATTTCAGTAGGGAGCGCATTCCACAATCTTGGGGCAGCAACCAAGAAGGCCTGTTAGACAATTCCCAAGGGTTCAGGGCCCTCAGAAGAAACTTCTGCTTTTATCTAGAACATTTCTGTGCCCAAAGCATTTTGGTGGTGGTGGTGGTGGTAGAGTGAGTCTTTCAGGGTTCCATCCAGGTAAAAGAACAGTTTTCTGAGGGTATCCTGGAGCTGAGCCTGCAGATGACTAATCTGAAGATAATCTGAAGATAATTAAAATGCAGAAGGAAAGCAAGAAGTTGCCTGCTCCCACAGGTTCCATTTCCAGCCTCCACACATGGATTGGCTTTTCTACTTAATTTGCACGTATGGAGGCTCTGTCTATGCAATTTGTACCCTGAATCTTTGCTGGGTAGAGATCATCATTAGTGGCTATATGTGCTGTGCATGCAGTATGCTCTGTTTGGAAGAACCAATCAACACATTAAGACTGCAGGGTGGAGCCAGCAGAGGCAATCCCTATCGACTGGTCGATCTTATTAACAGATGTTAATTAGACTTCCCCATCTGTTTGGTCTTCAAGGTGGTTTACACATTGTAATTTCTTTTTTTTTAAGTGTACATTTATCCCTCGCCAACTGCGAGGGTTCTGTTCCTGGAAACCCTCATGGTTGGCAAATTCGCAGTTGATGAGGCATAGCTATGCATGGGAAACAGGAGGTTAGGGTAACTGTGGTCAGATAAGGCAGGAAAAAATAAGATTAAAAAGAAAAAGAAAAACCACCCCTGACCCCCCAAAATGACCCCCTGACCCCTGAAAATGACCCCCTGGCCCCTGGAAACTACCCCCCAAACCACCCAAATTTGGAAAAAAAATGTCACCAAACCACAGATACCCAGGTCGTGGTTGGTGAGTGTAGGTACTATTTCCCATTTGTGGATACTCAAATCCATGATTGGGAAATCTGTGGTTGGCAAGGGACAACTGTATTCAGTTTCACAGGGCAGGTTTCCACATGTAGATCTTCCACTCTATTATGCCAGAGTGACTTGGTCAGCAGAGTCCTCAGAAAAGGAGCTGTGATGGAAGTGCCATCCTTGCCACTCATTGCTATCAATGGAGGATCCCTAAATCTCATCCACTGATTGTTCCCAGATTAGCCATCTGCACTGGGCTTATACTTTATTAAAAAATGTAAAAGAAAATCCATCATTCCCCACTCCCACCTATCTTTCTTATAACATAATAGAAACCCAACTGTCTGGTACTCAGAAGTCCGAGCTCCATTTCCTGGAATCGAATTAGATCTTTTGAGGGGAAAGGGAACTTTTGAGTATTAGCAACTTCCTGAAGCATGGCATATGTGGCTCCCAGAGTCTAATGCACTTGAACAAGTACCTTTGTTTTCAGTCAGTCTGAATCAGAGCTGTGTCTTTGGGGATGATCTTGGGACATTGTTGCAGAAAGGTTTAAATCCCAAGGGTTTCTAGAGAGCTACGTCAGTCTCATCACTGTTTTTATTAGTGATATGATTAGACTTTAGTATGGTAAGAAAAGGGAAATAGTCTGGTATGATGTGAACTGCTTACATGGGAGATTTTCCAAGCTGCTACATTAACTTTATTGGTGTTACAAATTTAGGTGGATTAGTAAATGAGAAAGACTTGTTTGTCACGGAACATCACTGGAGGCCAGTTGGGAATGGGATGCCACTGAAATAAACTCCCAAACTGGCATAGAAAGATTCTGAAGGATTCATCGTGACAGTCTTCCAAGCTTGGAATCCTCAGGCCCAAAGAAGCATAGTTAAAGGGGATTACATGCTCCACCACTATGAGGATTAAAACAATGGATCTAATAATAGATGCATTATGGCACATTGGGTCATAACTCAGAGCCCCATGAGATAGAGAAAGAGAGGTGGGGGAGGGAGAGGGGAGAGAGAGTCCATGCATACATACTTGATTGTGTGCTCGTGTGTGCGTGCACGTGCATGCATTCATGCATGTGCCATTTCTAGTTCAACTCAAGAACTACCTTTTCAAGCAGCTACATGATTGATTATAATTTTCAAATCACAACATGCTTTTGGTGGAAGAGCAGGATAGCTAAATCAGAAAAGATTCAAAAACTCTGGATGCACATGCGAAAATCCATGTCTATGTTGGTATCTGTCTGTGGTGGTGGTGTTTGGGGCTTTTCAGAATTATAGAGAGGGCTGACATCCTGACTACGTTCTGCTGAAATGTAATGGTCCTTTAGAGTAACTCCTGAATAGCTGGATGTCAGCTATTCTCTATAAATTTCTCCATACAAAAATAACTTCAAAGCATAGACTCTATCTTCCTTTTCCAGGTATAGTGGAATTGGCAAAGGAGGTTTCTCTCCTTCCCTAAGATCAGATGAGATGAGAGTTATGTCTGAACTATCATTTTAAGCAGTTTGAAACTGAATGTATAAATGACCCTACTACAATCACTTTCTCAGTAGTGGTAAACATTCTGTTTAGACTTAACTTGGACTTGAGGATCACTCTACATATAATTTAGTACATATCCTTAGTGGGTGTCACTTCTATGTAAGAAAAAGGATGTACCCCTCCCAATAAGTATGGAAGTGTATATGCTTTTGGCCACATGGAAATGATCTCCATATGTAGGGAAGCTGTTGCCTGAATATCCTCATAATGAAAGGCATACAAAGGTTAGAATTCCAGAAAGGGTAGGACAGTGAGTAAAAGATGTGACACTTCAAACTCCACACGTCACTTTATTTACTTGTTAGTGCAGATATATTTCTCTGTTACCATGACAGAGGAGGTATAAATTTTCATTAACTAATATTTGGAAATAAGTTGGACAGAGATGCATATGTAAAATGGAATGAGTCATTATTTGAGGTTAAGTAATGTCAGTGTTCAAAAATGAGTTACAGTATTTGCATCATTAAGTAATCTCATTGCAAATACATCATAGCAAATGCTGTAGCCTAGTGATTATTAAGGAAGGGTAAATCACTACAGACTGATTTGTTTATTGTGCTTGTGACCTTTTAAAGCCTCACTTGTTCATTAATGTTACACATTTCCTCACTGAAATCAGGAATACAGTGAGGGAAATAAGTATTTGATCCCCTGCTGATTTTGTCCGTTAGCCCTCTGACACAGAAATGACCAGGCTATAATTGGAATGGTAGGTTTATTGTAGCTGTGAGAGACAGAATAACAACAAACAAACCCTCAAAAGCCCAGTGCCCAAAAGTCAGCGATGGATTTGCATTGTAGTGAGGGAAATAAGTATTCGATCCCCTATCAACCAGCAAGATTTCAGGCTCCCAGGTGTCTTTTCACTATTTGCAGGTAACGAGCTGAGATGAGGAACACCCTCTGTAAGGGAGTGCTCCTAATCCCAGCTTGTTACAGTACCTGTATAAAAGACGCCTGTCCATAGAAGCAAGCAATCACTCAGCTTCCAAACTCACCACCATGCCCAAGACCAAAGAGCTGTCGAAGGATGTCAGGGACAAGGTTGTAGACCTGCACAAGGCTGGACTGGGCTACAAGACTATCGCCAAGCAGCTTGGTGAGAAGGTGACTACAGTTGGCACGATAACTCGCAAATGGAAGAAACACAAAACAACTGTCAATCTCCCTCGGTCTGGGGCTCCATGCAAGATCTCACCTCGTGGAGTTGCAATGATCATGAGAACGGTGACAAAGCAGCCCAGAACTACACGGGGGGAACTTGTCAATGATCTCAGGGCAGCTGGAACCATAGTCACCAAGAAAACAATTGGTAACACACTACGCCGTGAAGGACTGAAATCTTGCCGTGCCCGCAAGGTCCCCCTGCTCAAGGCAGCACATGTACAGGCCCGTCTGCAGTTTGCCAATGCACATCTGAATGATCCAGAGGAGAACTGGGCGAAAGTGTTGTGGTCAGATGAGACCAAAATCGAGCTCTTTGGCATCAACTCAACTTGCCGTGTGTGGAGGAGGAGGAATGCTGACTATGAGCCCAAGAACACCATCCCCACCGTCAAACATGGAGGTGGACACATTATGCTTTGGGGGTGTTTTTCTGCTAAGGGGACAGGACACCTTCACCGCATTGAAGGGACGATGGACGGGACCATGTACTGTCAGATCTTGGGTGAGCACCTCCTTCCCTCAGCCAGGGCATTGAGAATGGGTCGTGGATGGGTATTCCAGCATGACAATGACCCAAAACACAGCCAAGGAAACAAAGGAGTGGCTCAAGAAGAAGCACATGAAGGTCCTGGAGAGGCCCAGCCAGTCTCCAGACCTTAATCCCATAGAAAATCTGTGGAGGGAGCTGAAGGTTCGGGTTGCCAAACATCAGCCTCGAAACCTTTCTGACTTGGAGAGGATTTGCAAAGAGGAGTGGGACAACATCCCTCCTGGGCTATGTGCAAACCTGGTGGCCAACTACAAGAAACGACTGACCTCTGTGATTACCAACAAGGGTTTTGCCACCAAGTACTAAGACATCTTTTGTGAAGGGATCAAATACTTATTTCCCTCACTACAATGCAAATCCATCGCTGACTTTTGGGCACTGGGCTTTTGAGGGTTTGTTTGTTGTTATTCTGTCTCTCACAGCTACAATAAACCTACCATTCCAATTATAGCCTGGTCATTTCTGTGTCAGAGGGCAAATGGACAAAATCAGCAGGGGATCAAATACTTATTTCCCTCACTGTATGTCAACTCCCAAGGTGGAGAAAAAGCAGCATCATTTTCATATATATTTAATTTTTTGTCTAAGAAAAGTTTAGGCTACAATCCTATGTGCACTTATTACAGAATATGTTCCATTGAATTTACTGGGAATTAATTCTGAGTAAATATTGACTAATTAAATTTATATCCCTTTCGTAACTCAAGGCAGTATACAGGGAGTTCTCAGGAGACCTCCCATTCAGGCACTGACCACACCTAAACCTGCTTAGCTTCTGCAAAGTTGCTGCATCATTCTGGCCACAGTCCCAGCTATGACTCTGCCAGGTAAGGCCCACACATATGCAAAGGTATATACACTTACTTGGGACAAAATGTCATTAAACTCAGTGATACCTGTATCTGCTGAATCAACAAGCATACAACTATGTCTATGTGTGTGTTTTGCGCTCCTCCCAGTGCTCATACTTTGGCTTTAAGTGACTGAACTGGAATAAAAGAAATTCTCTCTTTTTAAGAAGGAGCAATATGGCAGCAGAGTACCACTCCTGTCATATTATAGCCCTCGACCACTGCCCAGTTACCATGGCTACACCTCTCTGTGGTGCAGATGGCATACTGCAAGGTCTAGTACAGATTCTGTGGATTTGGAATATCTTGTTGCACATCCAGCAAAGATCCTTTCCCCAGATTGGTGTCAGTCCAAGTATTCCCTTACACAAGAAAAGAAATAAATCACAGCTGAGGTCAGCAAATGATAATAGTTAAGGGCTAGCCCCAAATCAAGACATAAATAAGAATGTAAGGGAAATGACACTAGCTTTATGATTAATCAAAACTGATGGTCAATAGCTCTTCCTGGATTTTAGTGAAGTAAAACACAAAAATCCAGAGATATCGAAGGAAACTGTCTGAACTATTAATGCAGACTCCTAAGGGTTCTATCTTCTTTCAGTACTTGTTCAGTATTACTATAGAAAAATCAATAAAACCAGTCAATATAGCAAACCACAGGTAGAGATAGATAGAGATTTTTCATTCTCATGAAATTGCAACCCAAAGAAAAGAGCTAGAGTAATAACAAGACAGAGAGTACAAGACTGAAGCTACTGTATAGAGTCTATGTACTTTGGACAACTAGCATTTCCCTGCCTCCTCCATGTGTCAGAGAGGGTTTGGGTCAAACATTCCTGCAATAAATTTTGTAGAATGCACTTTGGATTCCACAATTCACTTCCAGACTTTCTGTGGAGTGAAAGGTTCCGTTCTGCCTGCCCACCACAAAACTTTTCAAATTTTGATATGCATTGTGTAATGTCACATTGTGATGATGTCATCTTTCCATGGTTTCAGTTTGTTGATTTGGAACTCAGGGGTTGTTTTTAAACTTTGTATATGTTCATTTGTATGTAACAGTTCAGAATAAGTTACACAATTTACAGCAGAACCTGAAGGTTCAAAAGGAACATTCAGGCAAGTTCTCTTGATGCAACACTTAACTCTATACCAGTGTTCAGATACTGTTATAGAGACTCAGTAAATAGGCTGAAATGGCATGTGAAATGGCAGCCCATTCCAGCCAAATAAAGCTATAGGGTCTATATACTTGAACTAGCTTGTTGATCCTCAGACAAAGATGACTAACAAACAAGCAATTTCAGTGCCTGGAGAAGGCACAACTTGAATGTTCTGCTCTAGCATGTGAAACCTTTTCTGAAGGATGATTTGAACAGATTTGTTTTTATTGGGATTAATTTACTGTATTTGTACTTTCAACATTTGGTATTGCTGTGAGCAGTGGCTATTGCAGGGTAAGATCTAATCAAAGCGGAGCAAGTTTTAATATATTTTAATTTTAACACATGCCTTATTTTCCCATGTAACCAATGAGACTTCCAAATGCTTGACTATGACTGGATCATGCTTATAACTGACACTCTGAACTGAACTGTATTCACATTAGTGATTTTGAGTATGTTGTCTTGCTTTATTTATGTTGTGTTAAATTTATGCCAGTGTAGGATTAAAGCAGGAAAATTTAAAAACTTTAAAACATTTTATGTGATAAGGTCATTCACATGATCCTGATTCAGCAGCGGGGAGAACTGGGGGTGGGAAGGCAAGATCGCTCTTACCTTCTCCCCAGATGATCCTTGACTTTTCTTCAGCCACAACACTCAAGCACCCACATGAACCAGATTGCCAGGAGCGGTGTGGCCATCTGGAAGCCGGAGAAACAAAGCCAGGACTCCAGAAATCCCACAGTGTGCCGCATTAGGAGTGTGGTGCACTGGCGGATTTCTCCGCTGCTGGGCGCTCTAGCCACCCAGCTCTGTGGCTGCTTGGGCTACAGGCAGCCCGAGCAGCCACATTCCCAGGGTCTGAGGTAAAAGGGCATGCTCTTGGCCTTCTACCTCAGTGTAAGCCTGGGGGGTTGGTAAGCCTGGGACTCAGGCTACCCGGTAGAGCACCGCTGGGATTGGGACCCATCCCAGCACTCCACATGAGCAGCCCTACCCAGGTAGGGCTGTGGAAGCCTGGGTAGGGCTACTTGTGTTCATGCCCTCAATGTCTATCTAGTATGGAATTAGGTATATGTTTCCTTTGTATTGTCTGTAGATTTCCTTCCATCCAACTGAATGCCCTTGGAATGCCACACTATATGGTTAATTGGTTTTAAACTGAGGGGAGTTTAACAAGTAGTTTTGCATACACCATACGGATCTGTTCAAATTAAAACAAAAATACAATAGGCTAGCCCAAGCCTGTTGCATATGCCCAGTACAAGCTATTCTTTGATTCTGAACCATAGGCCACATTTTTTAAAAATCAATGAAAATTATAAACAGCAACAAGAAACTTTGAAATAAACACCAACTGAATGGAGCAACTAAGACTCTCAATCAAATCTGACCTTGACATGAAAGCCTTGACAAGTTTTCTAAAAGTAACAAAAGATGTGAGTTGGCAGGCCTCCCTAAAGTAGGAATTGCACATATGGCCTCACCATAGAAACACCCCTATTCTATGTAATTGCCAGCCAAGCTTCTGACCCCAAAGGCCCAGAGGCTTTCTCCAGGATATCAGAAGAAGAATGAGGTGTGGTATATACTTCATAGTCCCAAACAATTGACAGCAAGCAAGCAAATCCATCCATCCACAAGAAAACAAAGGGGGAAGGACAAGGTGAGCTTGCTAGGGCTAGACTTTCCTGGGGTTTGATTTCTGGCTGCCTATGGGTGTGTTTTTGACAGAGCAGTTTCAGTGTCAGTTGTGCCTCAAGAGACACTGGGAGGGGATTAGCTGCAGGTGAATCACACAGCTTGAGGGTGAGGCCACATTTCTGATTTGGCTTAGTTTGGAAGCAGCTCCTGAGAAGGCAAGAGGCATACCAGGGGAAGCAGCAAACTTGATTTATTTCTAAGGACAGCAATTTGCCCAGTTCTTTGAATGGTCTCTCAGGCCACTGGTGCCATTAGGTAGTTTATTGCATTCTAGCAAGTTCTTGTACAGGAACATGCCAGAAAATGAAGCATGCCACAGACCAACTGAACCTTTAAGGTAATAGAGCCCCCTACAAATGACCAGAGTACCCCAGGGTGACAATTCTTGTCCTCCTAAACATATAGATGAGTTACCACACATCCGGTACAGATGTGGGGCAGAACTAGGCAAGTCTCCTACCATCCCTCCTATATGTTTGCATCCATATGATAAGAACTAGAGGTTATACACTCCATAAAAGCATCTCACCACATGGAATAGTCTCCATCATGTGATTGGATTCAGAGCAGTTACCACAAGGTTGTCTGGCTGATGAAATCCTCACCTTGTTGCCTCTAGTTCAGTTGCTCACAACAGTATAAAAAACAAAGTTGGATGTATTGTCAGTACTTATATATGTCAGCATGAATAGCACATCCTCCCTGACAGCTGGTTCACTGCAATCAGGGCCTTATGATGTAACATGCTCTATTTTAGGACATAAAAGTCATCCTTTCTCTGACTGCCCAAAAAGAATTAGATTTACATCTAGGAAAGCACAAAACTCTTTTTCTTTTTCTTTTTTTAAAAAAGGAAATAAGTAAGCATGCTGTGGATTTTCACAATTTTAATGTTTTTATATATCAGTGCCACATGCCTCCACAAGGTTTTTATATAGAATTTCCCACCCCCTGAAATTGTTTGCCAAATATTCCCTTGCCTGAGCTACAAAGCTTGGATCATGAAACAACTATAAAAATGGACATTTATAAAATGAGAGATAAAAACCAATGTTCTGTTAAAAATCCCATCAGAGCTTTCACAAAACTAAAGGTGTTTGCTCTGATATCCTGGATGAATTCCAACTTCACTGATTGCACTCTGCTTCCCTGAATTTCTCTGGCAGAGAGCCGTCTCCACTTCCTGCCCTATTCTCTAGTGTAGTTATGCTCATAATTCTTAGACACCAATCTGGAGTCTAGTAATTTCGCAAGGATCAAATATTGATCCTATTTGAAAAGGGACAAGTGTTCAAGTTTGCCAGATTTCCTGCATCCCTGTTTCAAGAGCCAGCACATCACAGAGTAATATAAGAGGCCATCCAGGGATCTCAGATCAATCAACAGATGTGCTGGACCATCTGTGTTAACCCAAGTTTCCTGAAGGGATTTCGCCCTCTTGACCAGTGTTTCTCAACCACCAGTCCATGGACCGTTGCCGGTCCATGAGGAGTTCAGTGCTGGTTTGTGCTGGTCCATAAGGAATTAATCCCTCCACCAAACAATTTCGAGCCGCTGGGGGCCACCGGTGCTGGGAGCTCTCCAGAGCTAATTTCTAGGCAGGCAGCCCTCACTGCTGGGATAACGTTGATTTCAAGGAAGCTAAATGAGTGTTATCCCAGCAGCGAGGGCTGCCTGCCTGGAAATGAGCTCTGGAGAGCTCCCAGCAGCGGTATCCACCCCCAGCTTTAACTTGTTTGGGGGGTTACCTGGTGGGGGGGTGAGGGGGAGCAAACCCTTTACTAATTGCTGGTCCTGGAAACTGTGCATAAACGATGTACCGGTCCATAACTCCAAAAACGTTGAAAAACACTGCTCTTGACTATGGTTTTCAGCTTCTTTGTAACTGTTGTATTCTATCTAGTAACAGTTTGTGTTTTGTTGTTTGGACATTGGCCCCTGTGGCTATCCTGCAGTGTGTGTGTGTGTGTGTGTGTGTGTGTGTGTGTAGTCAGAAATTAAAGGAAGGGAAAGGAGAAGGAGAAGAAATGGAGTTGTTTCTGAATAAAGTCTTAGTGAAATCAGCATAATATTTCTTCATGTTTACAAGGGAAGTAGTTATAAACCATTTGGCAATGAGGTTTTGAACCAGCAATGTGTTTGAGCCTACAAAGATTGTGAACATTCCCGCATCTTCCTTTCATTGCATTACTGGGCCTACATTCCTGAACTGCTACAATCTACTATTGCTGCTGCTGATTGTTTCTCCAGGGAGTTATTTGCACATGTCTTCATGCTGCAGGATGTTGAGTGAAGCCACTTCAAATTACACTTGGGGCATAGGGGTTTTGTTTTGGTGCAAGTTCACATTGCATGCCTCCATGTTTTCCTTCTAGTCAATGGGGGGGGGGAGAGAGAGAGAGAGAGAGAGAGAGAGAGAGAGAGAGAGAGAGAGAGAGAGATTTCTTAAGAGCTATATCTGCATTTCTAAAGAGAGTATCCCTCTTATCATGCTAATGATTCTACGTCAGTGCCTCTCCCTATTTGTTCTGGCATTTTCAGAAAAAGTAGCTTAAAACCAGCATTTTAAAAACCTGGAAATACATCAAGATAAGCTAGAATTCGTAAGACAAAGCCCGATTTGTGTGTAGAATTATTATTATCATTATTATTACATTTATATCCCTCTCTTCACCCAAGGAGCCCAGAGCGGTGTACTACATACTTGAGTTTCTCTTTCACAACAACCCTGTGAAGTAGGTTAGGCTGAGAGAGAAGTGACTGGCCCAGAGTCACCCAGCTAGTTTCATGACTGAATGGGGATTTGAACTCGGGTCTCCTCGGTACTAGTCCAGCACTCTAACCACTACACCACGCTGGCTCTCCAAGGATGCTTCCAAGGATCTCAAAGGGACTTCAGGGTAAGCTTGGCTGGTGTGTGAATGCACATACTGTCTTCTGAAGGAAGACTGAACACTGTTGTTCACTGCAGCATAGCTCAGATCCCACCACTACCTTTTTTCCTGTCCACCCCAAGAACCTGCTCTTCCCTCAAAACAATGGTGGTCCTATTTCTGCAATTACCTCTTCACTATACAGAGCCCTGATTTTACTCAAGCAAAGCAGAAGGCTATATTGCTTCACTGCTTGGGCCCTGAAAGGCAAGGAATATAATCATTTGCCCTTTCCTGCCAACTTGGAAGGGGATGCCAGCCCTTATGAAGCTCTTCAAGCCTTAGATGATCATTTCAACCCTAGTTTGAATGTGATTGCTGAATGTTACAACATCTATTCTAGCTCCCAATTGCCTGGTGAATCTATAGATCTTTATGTCAAAGCACTGCATGCCTTAAGTATAACTTGTGAGTTTGCCAACTTTACTGATGAAATGATCAGATTCTTATGAAAACAAACTGCTCCAAACAGCATGAGAAACTGTGACTGGAAGGAAAACTGACCTTGGATACTGTTATAGAGATGGCTAGGAGGGTGGGGAATGCTCTTCACTGTGCCAAATTGCTCTCCTTGGTACCCCAAAATGAACTTCCTGAAATCCAGGCTGTTCTAAATTCCTCCAAGCCTGACCTTCTCATATGGCACTGACCCAGAAAGTGGCAGCACAGGAAAGGAAGAGCTACCAATGCTACTGATGTGGAGACTCTGCCAACAAAGCCAATTGTGCTCACTGTCCTACGTGGAGGGTCACTTGTAAAAGGTGCAAGAAAAGGGGACACTTTGCTCAGGTTTGCAAGTCTGCTGTCCACTCCGTTACTGATTCACTATATGACAAGGATGAGGCAGATGAACTGCTTTCTTACAGCATTTTACTTGTGCCAGAATCAGAAGCTGCTTCTCCACATTGTCAAGTTAAACTTAATGGCCATGAAGTGCAGATGCTGGATGATCTGGTCCTCCATACACTATCATTTCCCATATACAGAAGCCCTGCAGCATGGGGAGAGACCACCTGCTTCCTAGACAGCCCCCAGGGTGTGAGACTGGTGTGGGGCTGTCTGCCGGTTGCTGTTGCTGCTGCTGCTGCGTGTCTACCTGCAGGAGTGGGGGGGGGGGAAGGCGAGTCCACCTGCCAGCCCCTTGCCTGACCTGCAGAACTGTGGCCTTTGGCTGCTTCACAGGACCTGGGCCAGGAGTGAGTCAGCAGTTCTTGCTACCAGCTGACCAGAGGGGCTATCTCTGGCCCTATATAGGAACGCTGCCTCCTGCCCAGCCTGCCAGAAGCCTTGCAGCATTGGGAGAGACCACCTGCCTCTTAGACAGCCCTCAGGGTGAGAGACTGGTGTGGGCTATCTGTCTGTTGCTGCTGTGTAGAACATCTGCCTGCAGGAGTGGGCGGGGGGGGGGAGAGAAGGTGAGTCCAGCTGCCA
Source organism: Hemicordylus capensis (assembly GCF_027244095.1). Classification (NCBI taxonomy): domain Eukaryota; kingdom Metazoa; phylum Chordata; class Lepidosauria; order Squamata; family Cordylidae; genus Hemicordylus; species Hemicordylus capensis. Next base: position 374,379,247 of record NC_069658.1, on the reverse strand, counting down.
GCCCCTTGCCTGACCTGCGGCTTTTGGCAGTGGCTGCTTTGCAGGATCAGGGCCAGGAGTGAGTCAGCAGTTCTTGCTACCAGCTGACCAAAGGAGTGACATCAGAGGGGTGACACCAAAGGGGGTTACCCCTTTGGGGGACAGTGAGGGTGAAGGCCAGGCCTCTTGGCCCACGTATTTTTTATGTGGTGGGCTTTTAATAATGGGGCTTTTGTTTTATTTAGTCTTGGGTGAGGATCTTTTAGAATGTGTCTGGGCTTGCCTGGAGATGGGGAGATAGGAGGCGTGTCCACTGACTGTGGGGTGGCCATGCTGGTGGTGGTGGGAAACCGAAGAAGTAACGTTTGTATGGTGTCCCTCAGAGTTCCGTATTGTCTCCGATGTTGTTTAACATCTACATGAAACCTCTGGGAGAGATCATTAGGAGATTTGGTGCAAGGTGCTATCAGTATGTTGATGACACCCAAATCTATTTCTCCATATCAGCATCATTGGGAGAGGGCATAACCTCCCTAAATGCCTGCCTGGAGGTGGTAATGGGTGAGGGATAACATACTGAGACTGAATTTAGATAAGATGGAGGTACTCATTGTGAGGGGTCAAAACTCTAGAGATGATCTTGATCTGCCTGTTCTGGATGGGGTCACACTTCCCCAGAAAGAACAGGTACACGGTCTAGGGGTGCTTCTGGACCCAGGTCTCTCCCTGGTCTCCCAGGTTGAGGCAGTGGCCAGAGGTGCCTTTTATCAGCTTCGGCTGATACGCCAGCTGTGCCCATTTCTTGGTAAAGACATCTGCTGGTAACCTCCAGACTAGATTACTGCAATGCGCTCTATGTGGGGCTGCCCTTGTACGTAGTCCGGAAACTACAGTTGCTCCAGAATGCGGCAGCCAGGCTGGTCTCTGGGTCATCTAGGAGGGACCATATAACTGCTGCATTGAAGGAGCTACACTGGCTGCCGATATGTTTCCGGGAAAAATACAAGGTGCTGGTCATAACCTATAAAGCCCTAAACAGCTTGGGCCCTGGGTATTTAAGAGAACGTCTTCTTCGTTATGAACCCCACTGCCCATTGAGATCATCAGGAGAGGTCCATCTGCATTTGCCACCAGCTCATCTGGTGGCTACTCAGGGATGGGCCTTCTCTGTTGCTGGCTCGAGGCTTTGGAATGCGCTCCCTAATGAATAAGAACCTTCCCATCTCTGACAATTTTTAAAACATCTTTAAAGACACATCTGTTCACCCAGGCTTTTAACTGATATTGTTTTAATTGTTTTGTTGTTCTAATTGTTTTAGAATATTGTTTTTTTTTTAAAAAAAAATTGTTGTGTTTTAAATTTCTTGTTTTTGTTTTTAACTGATGTTTTACCTTTGTTTTTATCTGGTTGTAAACCGCCCAGAGACGTAAGTTTTGGGCTGTATGAAAATCTGTTAAATAAATTTTAAAAATATACTTTACAAGGAACTCCTCACTGCATCAATTTTGCACTTGCAGCCTTCAGGCATCCACCCATGGGGGATATGGAGGTTCCACTTTTGCCATAAATGGATATTTCACTGCTGTCCTGGAATACAAAAGACTTACTGCAGAAGTAAAAGTATATGTGTCACAAAAAGGAGTCTCAATATTGTGTTGGAAACATCTACAGAGAGTGTTAGACCCAATAGCACGGAACCATATTACAGATGATGAATCATCCATATGCTGATATGACTGCTGATTTTTCAGATGTTTTTACTGATACTCCTGGCACTGCCATACATTTCAAACATCAAATTCAGATGAAGGCAAATGCAATACCTGTACAATACCAAGTGAGGAATGTACCCATGGCATTCATTGTGCCAACCACTTAGAGAGGAGCTTTCAAGACTACAGCATGCTGACATGATAGAGCCTGATGATTTATCGGAACTGGTCTACTCATTGTTCTTGTATGGAAATCAAATGGTATACTTCAAATGTGTGAAGATTTAAGAAATGTGAACTTTAACATGGTAGTGGATTGTCATCCATTACCCAATCTCAACAAAATGCTGCTTACTCTGAAAAAGCCCTCCATGTTCACAACTTGGGACCAGTGGTGGCTGGTCAGTAAGGGCAGGAGGGGCAGCGTCCCCCAAACAAAAACAAGCTAAAGGATCAGACTTACCAGCAGCCAGGGTAACCTTCAGAGCAGTGAGCTTCTTCCTGCCCCTCCTCCCCTGCCTGTAATTTGCTTTGGTCTTACTGGCTGGAACTGCTGCTACTCAGGCTGCTCCAGCCAATCTGATTCCTAGGGGGCTCCTCCTAGAACTGCCCACTGGAAGAACTAAAATAAAGGGTAACAATGCACTTCCTGGTTGCTTTAAGGAGTATATTTTAATACATTTCTTCTTTCTTGGTGCATTGCCAGCAGGAGCCCCCTAGGAATCAGGTTGGCTGGAGTAGCTTGAGTAGCAGCTGTTCCAGTCAGTAAGACCAAAAGAGGAAGTTTCAAGCAGAGGAGGAGGGGCTGGAGGAAGGTTCTGGAGGATTCCCTGGCTGCTGGTAAGTCAGGTCTTTTATTAGCTTGTTTGTTTGGTGGGAGGGGCAATGCAATCCCTGCTTTCGCCTTTCTATCTGTCTTTATGCCTTTTGCCCTTCCTTTCTGCTTTCTGACTTGCTCCATGCTTTTCGCCCTGGCATTTTTGCTTTCTGTTTCCTACTTTTGCTCCATGTTTCTGCTTTTTCTGTTTTCCTTAGTGCTGGCAGGCTTGGGTAAATACCTAAGCCTGCTGGTGTGGAGGAAATTGGGGTAGGGGGTAGGCTTCTGCCTCAGTGACCAGGTTCTCCCTTGCTCCCTCCCTGCTCCAGTGCCACTACTGCTTTGGACTTGTCTTTGCCCCATCATCAAATTCCTCTGCTCAAAAGTTCATGCAAATATACAGCCTTTATTACACAAGAGGGCCCTTTTCAATTCAAAAGACTGCCCTTTGGATTAGCTTTTGAAGATTTGGTATTTCAAAGAATGATGCATGCACTTTTGGGCACTGTGGATGGCACCACTTACTCTCAGAATGACATTTTAGTTTATGGCAAAACCATTGAGGAGCATGATGCTGACTGAGAGAAGTCTTAAGAAAACTCTGACAACATGGACTTACTACCTCTGCAGAGAAATGTCACTTTTGCACACGCTCGGTTATATACTTGGGACACACAATATCTCAGCATCGCATACATCCCAGACTTGGTGAAATGTATTCAGGAAGCAATAGAGCCACACAACAAGGATGCACTTCACTAATTGTTAGGATTCTGTATTACTCCAAATTTGTTACACAATTTGCCTGAAAAGATGCTCTATTGCATGCTCTTTTTCTTTTTTAAAAATGTAGCATTTAACTGTGAAGTATCCTGTAAGGCTAGTTTTCAGACTATCAAATCGGCCATTGCTGAAAGCTCTGCTCTCACTACTTTTGACACTCACAGGCACACTTTTGTAACCAGTGATGCTTCTGAATATGATTTGGGTGTTGTCTTGACCTAGCAAAAACAGGACAGAGAAGTTACAGTTGCTTTTGCTTCTGGAGTGCTTACTGCATCAGAGAAGATGTATTCTGTCATTGAAAAAGAAGCTCTAGCAGGTTTCTGGTTGGTGAGGCACTTCAGGACTCACTTGTGGGACATAAAATTCACTTTATGTTCAGACTATAAACCCCTATCTGCTTTATTTGCTATTCGGGGATCAAGTCCTGCAACCCCAAGAATAACCAAATGGATCACCAGACTTATAGGCTTTGATTTCCAGGTGGAATATCTTCCAGGTCTTCAGAAAACAACTGTGGGTTGTTTATCTCAAACTTCCCTTCCAGGCCAAGAGGAGATCCCAGAAGAAGAGGATTAAGCACTAGTAATTGCGCAAATAGCTTTATCCACTCATGGAGTGATCACATCTTCTGAATGGAAAGTGGCCATCAGTGCTGATCAAGTTGTTACTGAACTTAAACTTTACATAACTCATGGATGGCCACACAAAAACAAGGTACCTGAACATCTTTAACCATATATGCACATAGCGAGTGAGATGTCTCTTCTCAATGAGCTGGTGCTGAGGACTGAGGTTTGGTGGTGCCAACCTCCTTACAAGCAAAAGTGATCAGAATTGCCCATGAAGGTCACCTGGCCATGATGATGGCTAAAAGGTGAATCAGGGAAAGTTTCTGGTGGCCAGGCATGGACAAACACATTGAAGATATAATAAGCACTGTGTGGCTGTGCTGTATGTGACAAATCACAGAAGACTTTTACGCATACCACACCCTTACTCCAGTAGCAAGTAGACTTCATTTTCCAATGGTCCATGGGAAAAACTTGTGCTGGATATAATGGGGCCTTTTGATAGTGAACCCACAAAACAAAGATTTGTTATTGTGATGGTGGGTTACTGTTCCAGGTGGGCAGAAGTTTCATTTTCTGACCACATTTATACAAACAAGGTAATCCAGGTCATGGCTGCAGTTTTTGTAAGAGACGGTCTTCCTAAAGAACTAGTGCCTGATAATGGGACATAGCTTACCTCCTTTGAAATGGAGCAATACTTGAATAACCATGGGATAAAACACAAGACTATTTCCTTTTTATTTTATGTATTTATTTAACACATTTGTATACCATCCAAAACTCTCTGGGTGGTTTACAATACAAATTAACACAAAATTCAAAAGGTTAAAACATTAAAATAATTTTAAATTTAACACAATGTTAAACCTTTACAAACTTTAAATCAAATTAAAAACCTATGTGATCAAATGTGTCTTAACTGCTTTTTAAAAAGTTGACAGAGATGGTGAGGCTCTTATTTCAGCAGGAAGCCTCAGAGCAGCAATAAATGATCTGGTGGCAACTGCAGACAAACCTCTCCAGATGTTCTCAATGGGCAGTGGGGCTCATGGCGAAGAAGACCCAGAGCCTAAGCTGTGTAGGACTTTATATGTTATAACCAGCACCTTGTATTTTGCCTGGGAACTTAACAGTAGCCATTGTAGCTCTTTCAATACAGGAGTACTATGATCTCTCCAAGATGACCCAGAGACCAATCCGCCTGCTGCATTCTGTACTAACTACAGTTTCCACATTGTGAACACAGGCAGCCCCACATAGAATGCATTGCAGTGATCAAGTCTGGAGGTTATCAGCAAATGTATCACTGTTCTGAGATCATTTATCTCAAGAAATGGATGCAGGTGGCATATCAGGCAAAGCTGATAGAAAGCACCTCTGTCCACTGCCTCAACCTGGGCTACCAGGGAAAGGTTAGGATTCAGAAACACCCCCAGACTGCATACCTATTCCTTCTGGGGAAGTAGGACCCATCCAGAACCAGCAGATCAAAACCATCTCTTCAATACCAACCATGCACAAATACCTCCTTCTTATCTGGAATCCTTGTAGCATCCTTGAGGGAATGGCTTTGTGGAAAGAATGAAGAGATTAGTGAAAGTAAGTTTACAACTGGCTACTATGCAACAACAACCCTGGAAAGAGGCAATCCATGAAATTCTATTTGCTTATTGAATTATCCCTCATAGTACTGCAGGAAAATCACCTTTTGAACTGCTGTGAGAATGCAAAGCTACAGCCGAATTTACCCAATGGCAGCAACTTATGGGGCTTTCCATACCCTCTCTCGCTGTGTATGCAGAGATTCATAATCGGGTAAAGAAAAAGAAAGAAATGTATAAATTGTATGTGCGTTAGAAATGAGGTACAAGACAGCAAATATTTCAAGTGGGAGACTTCGAGTATGGTTGCTTTATAAAGTAATAACAGGATGTTCCCAATATTCTGAACCAAAACAAAAAATTGCAATCCAAGGAAATTCTGTCATATTGGATAATGGAAAGAAATGGAACAGTTTAAAATTTTCCAGCATGCACACTGTGAGAAAAGAGGGAAGGGAGTCTGATCTAAAGAGAGGAACTGGAGAAGAATTTGATTTTGTCTCCAGTTTTGTCCTCGCAGATGAGGCTGATGAAAGTGATAGACAATCCTCAGTACTGGAGGAAAAATCACAAACTGCTCCTGTGCTAGAGAACGCAAGAATTAGAAGTGTTTTTGACAGGAGACCACCTAAAAGACTTTTTTTTAAAAAAACATTTTTTATATCCCGTTCTTCCTCCAAGTTGCCCAGAGCGGTGTACTACATATTTAAGTTTCTCCTCACAACAACCCAGTGAAGTAGGTTAGGCTGAGAGATAAGTGACTGGCCCAGAGTCACCTAGCAAATATCATGGGTGCCTTCAAGGGTTTCTCACTAAATTTTAAATTAATTTGGTTTGGGGTGTTATAAAGGGGGAGAGAATAAAGATTATTCTGTCTAGTAATCTTTCATATTGTGTTGTTTTTGGAGTTTTGTCCCAGTGGGGATCATGTAGAGAATATGGGAGCTGGAGTCATGATGCAGGCCACGCAAATGGCCAAGGTGCATGCATGATAGCCTCCAAAATGGCCATTGCCACATCAGAAAGGGCTGAAACGCCCAAAAATGGGCTGAACTGGCCCATAGAAGACCAGGGGAAGGCCAGCAGGGAAAGTGGGAACCTCTGGAGACCTTCCCACGGTCACGGCAGCACTCCCGGAGGCCACCAGACCAAGCAGTAACTTTAAAAAATATATGTTTAGAACCCCGAACCAGCTTGAATTCAAGCCAAGCTGATATTCTAGATCAGGGGTACAAAACCAAATATGCCCAGTCTGGTTCAAGTCTGGTTTGGACTCAAATTGAACAGGGCAAATCAGTTTTGTGCTCACCCCTACATTCTGCCACTGCCTTAACCTGGGTTTCATGGTGTGGCTGCTGCCCAAACGATAGAGAGGGAGGCTCAAACCAGCCCAGAAATGTGCCAGCTCTATGCCTGCCATGCTTCTTGCTGGCTGCTTCTCCAAGCACTTGTCTCGCCCCGCCCCCCGCTGTCTCTGCATTCCTCCAGCAATCTCCCAGCAACATGGATGCTGTATTGCCACATCCCAATCTTCAAAGCATGAAAAAGGAAAAGCCACATTGGGGGTGCCCCCTTTCCACTGTGTTCCATGTTCCCCTCTTTGGCAATCTGCAGGAAAAGGGGATGGGAAGACAAGATGGGCACTTTGTGGAGAGGTCTCCACAAATCAAGTAATGAAGAAGTATATGCACAAGTACATGGAGTCCTGGTAACACCATGAGTTAGGCAACCCAGTTGTTTCTGAACAAAGATAACACATGCCTGGGGAATGATACCCTGGGTCTGGGTTGAAAGGCATCCCCTGTAATTCTTGAGTGGCTCTGCTCTGGGGGGCACAGCCCCTTCTCCTTGGGTGCAGGCACACACTCTGTGGCATTACTCATGAGAAGAACTGTCTTGGGGTACACTAGGATGGTGTTTCAAGGGCTGAATCAGTAATAATGTGTGATGATGGGTCTTTCTCCCAAGGACCGCTCTCTCATGAGAGCGACAGGCCATAGGGGCATGAATGTGGGCTGGAGAGCTGTCACTGCCCAGCCCTGTTGCTAGATCTATTGCAAGCCCCAGAGAAGGGTACCACACCAACACCTTTACAGGTGAGTGAAAGCACTCACTCTGGCAGTCTGGTCATCCTTTGGCACACATGCCTTTTGATTTTTATCCAGTATGGCCACCCAGCTTGCCAGGGATCACTGAAAATAGAGGCTCCCCTCGCCCATTCCCAGTGGTGGCCAATCTGCATATTCCACATTGCCAATCCCAGACCAGGAAGTTTGAATGTGTACTATGAGCCATCCTTGACCTTGCCAGACTGAGCCCACAGGGAAACGGCCAGACACATGGAGCAGCCCAGAGTCCTTGGGAGTTGGTAGGGATGAGTGGAGTGGAGTATTACTTTTAAACAGATATGCCTGGGGCTACACATCAGTGGGGCCTCCTGCAGTTTAATGGCCTAACTCAGTCCATTGGAAATCCAAAGCTCATGGAGCCTCCGGCCCTCCCCGATGGGCTGGCCCTCTCAAGAGAGGACTTATCCCTGGCCAGCAAGACAAAATGGGGGTAAGAATTTTCTGTGGGTTCCTGCTTTGACCATCCCAAAAACATCCTTTGTCACAGTGGTCCAGACCCCCACAGTAGTCTTTTGCCTGCCCTCATATACTTATTCACCCACTAGGAAGTAATCATGATTCATTCCTGGAGTAACAGGAAAATAGTGCCCCATTTCCATCCCCCCATTACCAGCAATCTTGTTGGTGCAGGGATCTTGTGAGGGTGGTGGTGTAGTGTTGTGAAGAAAAGGGTTTAAATGCCATTTTGAAGGGTTAAAAGCCCTTTCTCTATTGAGGGCAGGTGGTCAATGCCAAAAAGGCATGCTCGCGCTGGGCAAGCCCCCTTGAAGATTGTGGCCTATCGGTATCGCCCTGCTGACATACTGACAGCTTGTCCGCATGCCTTGCCCACAGTCTGGTGACACAAGCACTATGGAGCTTGCTGGGTTGCAGCCTTTACAGACCAGAGGGAGGGAGAGGCTTCTCTGCCCTGAAACTGGAGGTTTCCTGACCCAGATTGGAAGATTATCTATGGGACGATTCTCGAGTTCAAGAATTAACCTCCGGTTCAGCAACCCATGGTTTGGCATTATGTGCAAAGATGGTCTATCTCAGTGACACTAGCTGTGCTAAGACCAATATCAGAAGATAATACTCACAGCCAGCATGTCAACATCCCACTAAATCATTTCAAAATGCTGATAAAAGAGTTGCAGCCACTCTGCTGATGTAGCACTTTCTCTACTAGCTGCTGCTGCAGCTCACCAGATCAATTATTTAGTATGCAAATATATCAAAGAGAGTGAAACCTGGGAAAGGCTTGGCTTGGGGTTGCTGGCTGTCAAAGACTGTAGGGATTGCTTTGTGATGTACTGGGATACACTTCTAAATGCATCCCATTAAATTTTAAACATTTTCAATGGTGCATAGCCTGGATTGGTCAGATCTGGCACCATGCCCTTTTGCTTATTTAATGGCAAACAGGTTCATTCAAATGCCAGAGAGAGCTTCAGCAAGAACAACATGCCTTGTGGCATCTGAAAGACTAGCAAATCTATTGTAGCTGATTGTATTTTATGGGCCAGAGCATCAGATGCATATACTGCATATCCCTAAAGGATTTAAAGAATTTAAAAAGCTTTTAAAAAAAACAAAATAAAGTGAGAAGGCAAAGCAATTCAAGGGACTGCTGTAGTCATGCCACATTACTACACAGAACACAAACGTATAAAGGTTGTGTATCACTTATCCAGACATCTGAAATCTGGAATGCTCTGAAATCCAGAAACCATCACGGCATGCGCCATAGCAAAACAAAAAACAACAACCCTTATTTATTACCTTGGTGAGCTGGGCGATCTTTGTACACATTTTCATATGCATTTCCTGATCACCTTCCTCCAATGAACTACAATGACTAGTGGCTTTAGAAGACCCATTGCCAGTCCCAGCTTGATGGGCTTTGTTTATGCCAGAAGCCATCAGGCAGCGAGCTACAAAGTTTATTTTTTTTTAAAAAAGCCTTGACGACTGCTGTAATAATCGCTCTCACACACGCACAATTCACTAGCAAAAGGAAAACAGTTCAGTTCCCAAACCAAGCTGGCTGAAGGCACGGCTACCTTTCTTCCTCTCCTCGTATGTGCCCAATCCACAAGCAGAACATGCGGGTGAGCAAAAGTAGACCACTTTTCAATTGCAAGCCCACCCCCTCTTTCTCTCACCATGGTCCCTCCCCCGTCTCAGCTTCCACCATGAGGAGACGCCACTGGCTGGATGCTACACATATTCAATTTTTTTTAAAAAAAAAAATCAGAAATTCGGAACACTTCTGGTCCCAAGCAGTCCCGATAAGGGATACTAAACCTGTACAATATCCAGTCAAATGAAAACATCGATGTGTGTGTGTGTGTGTTTGTGTTCCGCTCCCAACTAGTGCCATTGCTGGTAGAATGGCAGCAAGATGAGTAATGTAAAGAAATATCTAGAGAGGAAAGATGGTAGCAAGACAAGCTGTGTACAGAAACACCTAGAAAAGGACGCAGCTTTCTCCTGGCATCTCTTCTTGAAACTGGTAGGGGTGTGCATGAAATGATTTTTTGTGATTCAATTTGTACCCGAATCGAAACACCCCCATTTCGATTTGTGTCCGAATCTGACCCATCCGAATCAGCCCAGATTAGATTTGGATCCAAATTTATCCAAATCCGAATCCAAATCGATTTGGATCAGAAAAATGGGTCATGGGGTCAAAAAAGTGGGGTGGGGTGGTAGTGCCTAATGGGTGGAGGCTACCACCCCAATTTCCGGGGGGAAATGGGCAAAGGGTTGATTAAAAATTTTTTTTGAAGTCTGTTTCTTTAAGGGTTTTTTTTTTCTTCTATTAACAGTAGCAAATGAGAGTGGATTCATGGTTTCTCATTGAAAATCTCATATGCAACCAGAGAATCTACACTCAGGACACTTTCAAAACAACAGAACCCAGTACACCATGGGTTATCAAGCCATGGGGGTGGTTGGCACCCTATATTCACTATGCCACCACTCTCTCTGGGCCACCCAAGTGCCCCACATGTGCAATTCTGGGGCTGCTGAAACCTCCATTCTTCACTATGGGGGAAAAGAGTAAACTTCACTTCAAAAATCAAATAATATGAGCCCTTTGCCCAATCACTCTGAAACCTAGGTGGTAGCAGGCACCTATTGGGGCACTACCACCCAACCCACTCTCCAAAATAACATCAACATCACACATCTACAACACCCGCAGAGCTTTGCAAAGAACAAGTTTTGGTCACGCACATTCACATCCCCCCCCAGAAATGCAATTTATCCACACACATGAGTGTGAAACAACAACTAACAACAAACACCACACATAACTTTTTAAATTCAATTGCTGCAACCCCAAAGCCCATGCTCCCCTGCTGCCACCCCAGATCCCACGCTGCGCTCCCCAACCCCAGACCCCGTGCTCCCCTGCTGGCCAATCTGCAGGCTGGAAGTGCTGGAAATTCAAACAGATGTCAAAACTCAAAATGGAGACTGAAGGAGAAAGTTTTTTGTGATTGCAAAATGGAGTTCCAAAACAGCCGAAACAACAAAACGTTTTGTATCCGAAACAGGGATGTTTTGTTTCGGCTACAAAATTTTCTGTTTTAAGCATTGGGTGTTTTGTTTTGGCTACAAAACAGCTGAAACGGCCTGTTTTGTGCACAAAACGTTTTGTATCCGAAACGAAACGCACATCCCTAGAAACTGGATGCTGCTACTATGGCTCCCACAACCAAAGCATAAGAGTTATAGCAACATAGTTCAGAGATGTGAGGAGACTCTGAATGTGGTCCAGCATAAGAGCCCCATGTCTTTAATAAACTGCTAACCAAGACCCTAGGTCTATAAGATTTGTGAAGAAATAATAATCAAGAAGGTTGCACAATGGTGTGTAATTGGTTCCTATGCCCAGATTATGTATCAAAGCAGCAGAGAGATTTATTCTGCCAGTTCTCCAATGTGATGTGGTAGACAAAGTGCAAGGGGGAATGTATTTGGTTATAGATCACTTGCTACTTCTAGTCAAGCAGCAAGTGAGGCTCCATGAAATTATGTCCATGATTAGTCTGTCACTGTACACTTGTAACTTCTTGTGTGCCTCCAGCTTTGCCTGAGCCACATTGGGAAGATGTGAGAAACACCGTAAGCCTGAATCACAGTAACAGAGCTTGTGCTCATTTCCTGCCACATCATTTTTGCCTGGACATGGAATATATTCTGACAAGTGAGAACATTTCTCATTATCAAAATCAAGGCTGGTACCTCCTTCACAGGGCACTCTAGCATGTTATGCAAACTGATGGCTTTTCAGGACTGGTTTCCCCACCTGCAACATCAGTCGTTCTGCATGATGAGATGGAGGGTTGATTCCATTTCTGCAACATGAGTTGTTCTGCAATGATGAAATGGAGGATTGGCAGTTGCAGAGACACTACCTGTGTGTCGAGCAACTTTGCCGCTTTCTCCTCACATGGGCGCAACTGCATGGACACATTGATACTGCAAGAGCTAAAAAAATGGTTCATGATGACCCCAGTCCCAACTAGTGATTCCAAGTCCAATGCCATAGAAGTGGGACCAGCACGACCCATCCCCAGAGCCTGAGAAAACTCGAGAGATGGACTCAAGACAACACCAATAGAGCCTGAATTCCCCAAAGAGACACATAAGAACAGACCTGCTGGATCAGGCCCAAGGCCCATCTAGTCCAGCATCCTGATACGCACAGTGGCCCACCAGATACCGCTGGAAGCCTACATGCAGGAGTTGAAGGCATGCCCTCCCTCCTCCTCCTCCTCCCCCGCAGCTGGTACTCAGAGGCATCCCGCCTTTGAGGCTGGATGTGGCCGATAGCCCTCTGACTAGTAGCCAATGATAGATCTCTTCTCCATGAAGTTATCCAAACCCCTCTTCAAGCCATCCAGGTTGTTGGCTGTCACCAAATCTTGTGGCAGAGAATTCCACAAGTAGATTATGTGTTGTGTAAAAAACTACCTCCGTTTGTTGGTCCTAAATCTCCTGGCAATCAATTTCATGGGATGACCCCTGGTTCTAGTGTTATGGGAGAGGGAGAAGAATTTCTCTCTATCCACCTTCTCCACACCATGCATGATTATATAGACCTCTAGAGAATCTATCTAGTGATCGCTAAGAATCAACACCAACATGACAGCACTTAATCAATAAATCAATCATGTGTCCCTGCGTTTGTGTTTTTTCTAAACTAAATAGCGCCAGGTGTTATAGCCTTGCCTCATAAGAAAGGTGCTCTAGGCCCCTGATCATCTTGCTTGCCCTCTTCTGCACCTTTTCCAGTTCTACAATGGGTTTTTTTAGATGTAGTGGCCAGAGTTGTATGCAGTACTCCAGGTGTGGCCGCATCATAGTTTGTATAAGGGCATTATAATATTAGTAGTTTTATTTTCTTCCTAATGATCCCTAACATGGAATTGGCCTTTTCCCCAGCTACCACACATTGAGTTGATACTTTCAACAAGCTGTCCACCACAACCCCAAGATCCCTCTCCTGGTCAGTCACCAGATAGGGAGTGAGATGGGAGCTGTATTTCCATACAGAAAAGGAAAAATTGGTCTTACAGACTTGGACGGGGGATGGATGAGGCTTGTGTCACACATTTCTAGCTGGGCCAGTGGAGAGAAGTGTCTCTGAGCCAGGTTGGAGTTGTCCCAGAGGTGCACCTAGGTAATTTTGGAGCCTAGACCTAAAGGTTGTTTTGCCCCCGCCCCCAGCCACAAGATAAGCATCATCCCCCACCACACACTGCTTGGACCTCATTCACTCACACTGACATGAAACTTCCAGACCAAACCACAAAGGATTGAAACATGCTATTTTTCACAGGTAGGTTCCAGACCTTGCCCTGACTATGAAATTAATGGAAAAGCCAGGGAATTTTCATTAAATTCCTGGAAAATGTGGGGAAACTCTCCCATTGGAAAAGTATGGGTTAGGATTAGTGTAATGGTTGGGGCTAACGTTGGGGCTGGGTTTAGGCTTGGGTTTGGGTGAGGGTTGGGTTAGGGTTTTAATAATCTTTGGCAATTTTCTTGGATACTCTTACACACCAAGTCCAGACTTTGTAGTATAGGATGCATGCTTGCAAATTGCAAGCCATTTTACTAGTATATTATAAAATAGCCAACTATTTAATATTTGTTGACTATGTTCTATGTTACCCCAAGAGCCTGTTTGGGGGCTCCCCCAAAGAGCACCCTTCTATATTTGAAACTACATGCCTCTAGTTACCATTGTTTGGATCCCACAGAACTGTGAGATAGCTGCTTTAGCTAATTTTTAGCTGACTAAAAGGCAGAGGCGTAACTAGGGAAAATGGCGCCCGGGGCAAGCACTGAAATGGCGCCCCCCGCCCCCCACCCCGTGCCACAACATACTACATTATACTTAGGTTTTTCCTCACAAGCGCCCGCTGCCGCCGCCAAGCCAGGACACTGACTGGCCGCCAGGCACCAGCAAAGCAATGGGGGGGGGCGCGGGCGCCGCGGAAGGGACCGCTCATGGGGGATGGGCTGCCTATGCGCTCCCTTGACTGTTGCAGCGCTTCTGCACTGAGCAGGAAACATTTGTATTAACAAAAAATTTTTTTTTAAAAAAAATTTTTTGTCATGACGGCGCCCCCCATGTGACCAGAAAAGATGGTGCCCGGGGCACGTGCCCCCCCTGCCCCCCTATAGTTACGCCTCTGCTAAAAGGAGACATCATTTTGGCAAGCAGCTGGCGAGAAGGGTCTCTTAGGTCAAGTTCAAAGCACAAAGACTGCAGGAGAGCCTTCCCGTGCGATCGTCCCCTTATTGCTCAACAGATGGGAAGCTGAAATAGAGGTGAGTTAATCAAGCTAGCCACCCAATGGCACAGCGGGGAAACAACCTGCCTAGAGAGCAGGAGGCTGTTGGTTCAAATCCCTGCTGGTGTGTTTCCCAGAATATGAGAAACTCCTATATCGGGCAGCAGCGATATAGGAAAGTGCTGAGAGGCATCATCTCATACTGCGTGGGAGAAGGCAATGGTAAACCTCTCCTGTATTCTACCAAGAAAACCACATGGCTCTGTGGTCGCCAGGGGAGCACACCGACTTGATGGCACAACCTTTCCTTTAATCAAGAACTATTCTTTAAAGAATAAGCCAAATATTTTCCCTGTGTTGGCTCAGCTAATTAAGTCAAGATATCACCTCCTCAGGAAGGAGTGATAAGGAAGCAACAGGTCATCTCCTCTTGTTAAGGAGCACTTGGATTCACTCAAGGAAGTGGGAATCGACTTGTTTGCATTTTAGTTACTCACAGATATTCTAACAGACAGGAGAAATAAACTCTGATACAAGCATCTGGCCTCTCCTCACATGGGTCTTTTCAGACCTTCCCTAGCCTTTGTTAAAGAAGAGTCTTAATCTTCCACAGCTTTTGTTAAAGAAGAAATTCACTCCTCACTTTTGAAAAGCACAATGACAGGTCCTGTGTTTTGTACCTATTTTCTGCCTTTGTCGGGTACGTTTAAAACAATGCCTTCAGGCAAGAATTTTCCTGTATCTGGTGAAGCCAGCATCAATCAGTGTGTCTTCTGGGTAGCCAGTACCTTCTGCATATCTCTGAACCACCATTCTTTTTCCCACATCTTGCCATCAACACTTCCATTTCCACCCACCCTTCCACACCGGCTTTTCCTAATCCGGTCTGAGCAATACTGCGAGGTCTGGCAGTGAGGTTTTTTTCATTTTTGGGTTTCATTTTGGTTCCTGGACCCCTGCCTGGTCTTTGGATCGCTGCTCCTGCCTTCCTGCTCCAGAGAAGAGAAGCCTCCGGCCTTGGTGCATCTCTCTTGGAAAGATTGAGGTAGTATATAAACTCTATCTTTAAACTCTCCCTTCTCCTCATTTCTCCTAAAAATTCAAATCTATTTGTTTCTCTCTTGCCAGCCTCATAGCAGATACCTGTCCAGTCTTCATTATTCTAATCCTCCAAGAAAATGTTTTCTCAGCCTTTGCATTTTGGTCTGAAGGCACGTTCTACTGCTGAAGCTAAGCCAGTGTGGCCCTATAAACCGCTTGGATGGGATACAACAAGAACTCCTTAGGAGAGGGTACGTGTAATCAGTTAATACATACATAGTTGTTCTATGGCTAAATTGTACTTATAGTTGAGAAGCTAGTTTTGCAAAGTTTTAATTAACTTAAATATAACCAAGTCAATGACATCTATTGCTATTGTTCCTGTTTTCTCAGAATGGGATGAACAATTCCCCCCCTCTCCTTTTTTTCTCAGGCATCTTCTTAATAGCTGATAACTGTCAGAATCTTGCCAGTATTGTCAGCAAGGCATTATCATAGTCAGATTGTGAGTCACAGCCTTCAGTTAATATTGCTGTTCCATTAGACACAGGCATATTCCGTAGGTGTGCTGTGGATTGTGTGGACAGAACATCTGCATTCAAATGTAAATGTTAGACATTAATGCACGCTTGAGCTATTGCATGTATAATACATTAAAACCCAGTGATTTACATGTTGCCCAAAGATAATGATTAATTTCCAAGAGTACATAAGAATTGCCTTTCTGGAGCAGAGCAGACCAAAGTCCCATCTTGCCAAGCTCTCTCCCTCCATCAGAATTAGCTGCCAAGAAGCTTATCAGGACGGTACAATGATGACCAATATCCCGGGTTGTTTTCTCCTAATGTCTAGTAGTTGCTTCTAAATACAGAGTTTCATTTAGCTGTTTTGGCTGATAGAATTAATATTATTTGTTTGTTTGATTGATTGATTTATATACCGCCCTTCCAAAAATATTGATTTATATACCGCCCTTCCAAAAATGGGACAGTTTACATCAAAATAAAAATAATTAAAATCAACTAACAATTAAAATCAAAACTAAATCAATAAAACAATTAAAATCATTTGTTTGTTTGTTTGTTTGAATATTTTTATACTGCCCAAAACTTAAGTCTCCAGGCGGTTTACAAAAGAATAAAAACAAAGTAAAACATTCATTAAGACAAAGACAAAAATGGGGAAGGGGGAAAAAACACAATACAACAATTTAAAAGTTGTAAAATAATATTTTAAAACAGCATTAAAACCATTAAAATAACATTAATTAAAAGCTTGGGTGAAGAGATGTGTTTTTAAAGACTTTTTAAAAGCTGTCAGAGATGGGGAGGCTCTTATTTCACTAGGGAGCGCATTCCAAAGCCTTGGGGCAGCAGCGGAGAAGGCCCGTCCCTGAGTGGCCACCAGACGAGCCGGTGGCAGCTGCAGACAGACCTCTCCAGCAGATCTCAGTGGGCGGTGGGGTTCCTGACAAAGAAGACATTCTCTTAAATACCCAGGGCCCAAACTGTTTAGGGCTTTATAGATTATAACCAGCACCCTGTATTTTGCCCAGAAACATATCGGCAGCCAGTGTAGCTCCTTCAATGCAGCAGTTATATGGTCTCTCCAAGATGACCCAGAGACCAGCCTGGCTGCCACATTCTGGACCAACTGTAGTTTCCGGACTACGTAAAAGGCAGCCTCACACAGAGCGCATTACAGTAATCCAGTCTGGAGGTTACTAGCAGATGTACCACTGTTCTGAGGTTGTTCCACCTCAAGAAATGGACGCATCTGACGTAACAGCCGAAGCTGATAGAAGGCACTTCTGGCCACTGCCTCAACCTGGGACACCAGGGAGAGGTTCAGATCCAGAAGCACCCCTAGACTGTGTACCTGTTCTTTCTGGGGAAGTGTGACCCCATCCAGAACAGGCAGCTCAAAATCATCTCTTGAGTTCCAACCCCGCACAATGAGTACCTCCGACTTAGCCGGA
Source organism: Hemicordylus capensis (assembly GCF_027244095.1). NCBI lineage: Eukaryota > Metazoa > Chordata > Lepidosauria > Squamata > Cordylidae > Hemicordylus > Hemicordylus capensis. Next base: position 374,361,834 of record NC_069658.1, on the reverse strand, counting down.
TTCAGTCTCAGTTTGTTATCCCTTATCCAGCCCATCACTGACTCCAGGCAGGCATTTAGGGAGGTTATGCCCTCTCCCAATGATGCTGACATGTAGAAATAGATTTGGGTGTCATCAGCACACTGATAACATGCTGCACCAAATCTCCTGATGATCTCTCCCAGCGGTTTCGTGTAGATGTTAAACAACATTGGAGACAATATGGAGCCCTGGGGCACACCATACCAAGAGCTCAGATTTTGAAGAACAGCAGTCTCCAAGGGACACCATCTGGAACCTGCCCAAGAAGTAGGAGCATAACCACTGCAAAGCATTCCCTCCAACTCCCAACCCCCTCAGACACTACAGAAAGATACTATGGTCGATTGTATCGAAAGCCGCCAAGAGATCCAGAAGGACCAACAGCTCTGTCAGTTGCCAATTGGAGATCATCCGACCAAGGCAGTCTCCACCCCATAGCCAGCCCGAAAGCCAGTTTGAAATGGGTCAAGATAATCAGTTTCATCCAAGACTGTATGGAGCTGGGAGGCCAGCACCCTCTCAATTACCTTGCCCAGCCATAGAAGGTTGGAGACAGGTCTGTAGTTGTTCAAGTCTGAGGGATCCAGGGTAGGCTTCTTCGGAAGTGGTCTAATAATTGCCTCCTTAAGACAAGGAGGCATCCTACCTTCCCTCAGAGACGCATTTATAATCTCTACCAGGCCTTCTACAACAACTCCCTTGCCAGATAATATAAGCCATGTCGGGCAAGGGTCAAGAGAACAGGTGGTATGCCGCACCATTCCAATCGCTTGTCCACATCCTCAGGAGTCACAAACTGGAACTGATCCAATCTAATGCTGGAGTACCCAGAATGTTGGGGGGCAATATGCTAAATCATTGTAAACCGCTTAGAGAGCTTCCAGCTATAGAACGGTATATAAATGTAAGTGCTATTGCTATTGCTATTGCTAATCACACAGGAGTTGCTGGACACCTCCACATCAGACACTGATGTAATTGTGGAGATGGATTCTAAGTCTGCCTGAATACGAGAGATTTTTTCCACAAATAATTCATTAAACACATCACAGCAGGTAATCAATAGTTCCAGATTCTGATTCAAGGGAGGAGGGGCACATACTAGCCCTCTAACAACCCTGAACAACTCCACCGGATGTGAACTTGTGGATGCAATATGGGCAGAAAAGAGTCGCTTCTTTGCCGCACGTATTACCTGAGCACAGGTCTTCAAATGAGCTCTATGTTGCAATCTGTCAGATTCAAGACGAGTCTTTCTCCATTTGCACTCCAGTCATCTGCCCCGGCACTTCAGCCCCCATAGTTCTTCCATATACCAAGGGGCCAATTTTGAAGCAGGTCGGAGAGGACGCTTAGGAGCAATCATGTCTACTGCCCCAGTGAGTTTGCTGTTCCAATTCTCCACCAGGGCATCAACAGGATTACCAGCAGAGCCAACACGAAATCCCTCCAAGGCTTATTGAAATCCTTTTGGATCCAATAACCTTCTTGGGCGGATCATTCTAATAGGTCCCTCACCTCTGTGAAGGTGGGAAGTGATTGTGAGTCCAATCTTAACCAGATGGTGGTCCGTCCATGACAATGGGGAAATTACAGGATTCCCCACCCACGGAACACCACCCTGATCAGAGTGAAAGACCAAATTTTAAACATTAAAATCATTAACATTAAAACCATTTAAAACCAACATTACAAATTTTAAACCATGATTATAATTAAAAGCCTGGGTGAATAAATGTGTCTTCAGTGCTTTTGTATAAGTTGCCAGAGACGGTTTGGCTCTTATTTCAACAGGGAGTGCATTACAAAGTCCCGGAGCAGCAACAGAGAAGGCCCATTTCTGAGTAGCTGCCAAATGGGTTGGTGGCAACCATAGATGAACCTCTCCAGATGATCTTAACAGGCAGTGGGGCTCATGGCGAAGAGGACATTCTCTTAAATACCCAGGGCCTAAGCTGTTTAGAAACATGAAACATTGAAACATGAATCTATACCATTACCAATGCTGTTGCCCAAGGCCTGCTTCATGCATGTATTTTAGGATCATAGGAACATAGGAAGCTACCTTATACTAAGTCAGACCCTTGGTCCATCTAGCTCAGTATTGTCTACACAGAGTAGCAGCTGCTTCTCCAAGGTTGTAGGCATGACTATATCTCAGCCCTATCTTGGAGATGCCAGAAGGAAACCTGTAACCATTTTTTATGCAAGCATGCAGGTGCTCTTCCCAGAGCAGCCCCATCCCCTGGGGGGAATATCTTACAATGTTCACATGTCTCCCATTCAAATGCAAGCCAGGGTGGACCCAGCTTAGCAAAGGTGACAATTCATGCTTTCTACCATAAGAACCGCTTCTCCTTTAGCCTCCTTTACCCAGACCAGCTCTCCTTTACTGCACTTGATTACTAGTTTGGTGGTCACTGTATAAGCACTAGCATCATTAGGTGCTCACTAAGGAAGAGCTGGTCTTGTAGTAAGTGATCATGAATTGTCCCCTTTGCTAAGCAGGGATCCTCTTGGTTTGCATTTGGATGGATGGCTACATGTGAGTGTTGTAAGCCTTAAGGGATGTGACCATAGCTCAGTGATAGAGAATCTGCTTTGCTTGCAGAAGGTCTCAGATTCACCCCCTGAAATCTCCAGGCTGGGCTGGGAAGACTCCTGTCTGAAACCTTGGAGAGCCACTGCCAGTTAGGGGAACCAGTTCATGCACGGAACTGGTTTGGCTGGTTCAGTTTGAATCTGAACTGGATTTGAACCAACCTGGCCCGGCCCGGTTCCATGTCCACCCAGACCTAGTCTGGGCTAGTTCAACCATTGAACTGGGCTGAACCTGTTCAGGGGATATTCTTGTAAAGGGGAATCTGGTGAAATTGCCTTTTGCAAGTAAAGGGGGTGGGGGACCCTTTCAGGGGCAACCGGGTGGGGGTAGCGAGCAAGTAAGTAAGCTGTTTACCTGGCTGGTGTGGCTGCTGGCGCTGCTCACCGTGCTTGCCCTCCCGGTGGCCCCAAGCAGCATGCTCCCCCCCTTTACCAAACCACCAGCTTGGCAGCAGCTCAGTAAAAGAGAGGGAAGTGTGTTGCTTGGGACTGCCAGGAGGGTAGGCAACGGCGAGCAGCAGCACTGGCATGGTAAGCAGCTTACTTACTCACTTGCCATCCCCGCCCAGCCCCCTTATCATGCCGACCTGATTTGCCCTAACCGGGCCTATTTCATTTTGATCACGGATTGAATCACCCCCAGTAATCGAACCAATGAAAGTTCAAGGTCAACCGATTTGGCAAGAACTGGTTGTGCTCTTCCCTACTGCCAGTTAGGGGTGTGCACAAAACCACTTGGCCCGGTTCAGTTTGAGTTTGAGCTGGACTCAAACTGGGCTGGGCCAGTTTGGTTTTGCCCCCATCAACCCCCCTCCCCCGGTTTGGTTCGGTTTGCGGGTTGGTCAAACTTTTTTTAAATTTTCTTTTTAAAAAACTTGCCCCCTCCAGGGAGTGTCTCTGAGGTGGTGGGGAGTCCGTCGTGGTTCCCTCTCCCCCTGCTAGTCTTCCTTTATGTAAAAATAACCTTGTTTGAACAGTCTTTGGCCTTTCCGAGGCCTATTCCCTGGCGTGATGGCCATTTTGGAGGCCGCTGCACATGTGCAGTGGGACCCTGCATGACCGGGTCATGGCTGATCAAACTGATTTTTGCATAAAGGAAGGCCAGCGGGGAGAGAGGCAACCTCTGCAAATACACACACCCACCACCTCAGAGAAGCCCCCAGAGGGGGTAAGTTAAAAAAGAAGAATCCTAGCATGTGTGCTCCTTCTCCTTCCCCAAATGGAAGCTGTCAGACCGTCTTGTATGGAAACTGCAATTAAATGTTTGGCAACGTGCCACGGTGTGTGTTGCAGGTTGCTCAAGTAATGCAAGCAAATTGACAGATACAGGCAGGAGATTTGTGGGGATACAGTAAATGTTGTCTCTTTCTTTATATGGACGGACAACAGGAAGGTTTAAGTGGACGGAGTTTCTATGAGTTTCTGCACTGGGTTGGCACATTGGTATTTCTGCCAAGCAACATGGTATCGCTCCCCTGGCATGTGTGCCCTTTTCTGAGGAACAACCGAGTTGCCCAGTTCCTGGTGTCACTGGGCCTCCATGTGTTTATGCACATACTTCTGCAGTCCTTGATTTCTGGAGACCTCACCTGCTGTGCCCATCTTATCATCCCATCTTTTTTGTGTGGATTGACAAAGGGGGCACCATAAGAAACAGTGGAAAGCGGGCATTCCACAATGTGGTTCTTTCCCTTTAAATGCATTTAGGTTTGGGAAGTGACAAAGTGGCATCCCTGCAGACAGGCAATGGCAGGAGGAGTCTGGACACTGTGGAGGGTGGAGCAACTGATCAGAGAGGTGGCCAGCCAGAAGCGCAGCAGTCTGGTCTGGGCCACCCTCTCTCTGGTTGGGGTGCAGCCATAGCACAAAACCCAGGTTACAAAAGCGGCAGAATTTGGACAACATGATGCCGCCTTCAAACCTGAGATTCTGGCAGCAAAACTCATTGCAAACCGAAAGTCCAGACTATGGTTTGGGGTTGGAGACCTTGGGTCGGTTGGGTAACAAAACCATGGTCTCACGCATTTGGGTGATCACAAAATTGAACCTCTGGCACAGTTGCCTCCAGTTTGGCATTATGTCCAAATGCAGCCTATCCCTTGTTTCCTCACTCATGGCAGAGTCCCTGAACCACCCAACTGTGATGCATTGGGTTGGTGGGGAGATGAGCATTTTAGTGGTGACAGTAGCTCATATTTTCATACTGCAGTGACAAGCACATACTTTTCTCCCACAAAAGGAGAATGGTTTATGCAAGCTATGATTCTAACATTTCTTAAAACTCACACTTGGGTTGAATTTGGTCCTTTACAATGTATAGCAATACAGGATTTATTTATAATGGGTACACCAAGGCGATGGAAACAGGGAGCTGCAGAAAGAAAGGATGAATTTCTTAACACCAGGAGAGCTGTGTGTTGTTTAACAATTTTAGCATTAAATCTTTCATAGCTCAAAATAGCCAACTAGTGAGATATGCCTCTTTCTCCTCATCTATAAGGATATAACATTCTCTATTCATAATAAGATATATTTCTTTCTCTGAAGTAGCTGCAGGTCTTCAATCAAAAATGTCTGAGGAACTGGAAACCTGATCACATGAACAGAACCTCTGAATAATCTGGTGAAAGAGATTTTATTGTACATTATTCTTATTTGAGCCCAGGTAATTTGAAAACTTGCTCATAGTTGCCACATTCTGATGGATGCATACGAAAAGGAATGAAGACAGAGAAATCAAAGGGGGCTGGCAGGAAGGGTGGGTGAGGTCATGTCAACCTAGAGATAAAGAATTAAATTGAATTCTATCACAACATAGGAGCCATTTGTTGTAGCAGAATTTCACTCCCCATGTCAGTGGAACAATCAGGTATACTTGTTGGGAAAATGTGTTAAATCATTGACTTTATTTATTTCATAATATGTCTTCTGCCTATCCATTTTGTAATGAAAAAGTCAAGGCAGCTAACATATTAAATTAAAGCAAAAAAATTGCAATATGAGTTTAAAAGAAAAAACACCAAAAAAATCAAAATTACATTAAAAATACAAAACAATTGCTGGGGAGGGCAAGACAACAATGTAAATAGAAGGCAGGCTTACTGAAACATGGAAATTAAGGAGTCAGAATCGTCCGTCAAGGTGTAAATTATGAACTTAAAAAGCTAGAACATATGCAGGATTGGAATATTTCTTGGTTCCAATACCATCAAATCAATGCTTTATTTAAGCAAGACTGTAAAAGGGGTTTCAACCAATTAAAGTCAGAATTTGAACTACAGCTGTGCGATAAAGAAGAAAAACTTGTATCCAGGATGTATGGTCTATTACTATTGGAAGATACAAGAACGGAGGTAGTAAAAAACCTCAATGATTAAATGGGCCCAGGATCTTGGTTATAACATTGATTTTGAAAAATGGGGAAAACTTTGGATAAAAGATATAAATTTTACTGCTTGCTCTAACCTAAAGGAAAATATTTTGAAAATGATGTATAGATGGCATCTTACGCCCAAAAAGTTGGCCATAATTTACAAGAATATGCCAAATAAATGTTGGAAGTGTAAGAAAGAAGAGAGTTCTTATTTTCATTTATGGTGGACATGCAATAAAGTGAGAGGTTATTGGGACTTAATATATAACGAACTTAAAAATTTGTTCAAAATGACCTTTCCTAAGAGTCCAGAATCAATACTATTAGGTATTGATAACAATGCTCTCCCGAGGAAATATTGGACCCTCTTCATGTACTTAACAGCGGCAGCAAGACTGATATTTGCACGCAAATGGAAAGATGGTCAATGCCCATCTAAAGGGGATTGGATCCTGAAAATACTAGAATTGGCAGAAATGGCGAAATTAACATCACTACTAAGAAATAAATTTGAAGATTTTAAAAAAGAATGGGACCCTCTTCTTGTCTATTTAAAAATACATCATAAAATGGATTTTTCTCAGGCCTTTGAGGGCTATTAACAAATGTGTCAAAAATATTCTTAAGTTTATATGATTATTGGGGAGAGAATGTTTAATCTACAGGCAAGAAATGGTTATTGTCAGTAACACTTGTTCCAATGATTGAGATGGAAGTCTTCATCGTATGTCTTTGTGAATGTTTGTATAAGCTGTGTTTGTCCTTTTGTGTTGTGAAACTTGAATAAAAAGTATATTTTAAAAAAAGAAAGAAATTAAGGAGTCAGAAGACCATCAAAGAGCAGGTAGCACTTTGAATTTCCTGGGACACTACAACAGAAAAGTCTCTTTCTCTTGCTCCCACCAATTGTAATTCTGACCATAGTGGGACATGCAGATATGCCTCTCCCATTCACAGAAATGAAGAGGCAGGTTTATGCTAGAGGGAATAGCCCTCCTGGTATCTCTGTCCCAAACTGTTTATTTAACATATTTGCATACCACCCACTCAACATGCTACTGAGGAAGAGCTGAGGACCTAGTGGGTGATTCGATCATTAGATGTATAGAGAGAGGGGTTTGTGACCCGCGTGTTGACTACATGGTGACATGCTTGCCTGCTGCAAAGGTTGTGGACATCACGCAGTGTCTAGATAAGCTCTTAGGCAGTGCTGGGGAGGAGACAGCTGTTGTGGTGCACGTTGGCACCAATGATGTGGGGAAATGTAGTCGGGAGGTCATGGAAGCCAAATTTAGGCTAATAGGGAACGTTATGAAGTCCAGGACCCACAAGGTAGCATTCTCAGAAATGCTACCTGTTTCATGCACAAGTACAGTGAGACAGGCAAAGCTGAGGGGTTTCAGCGCGTGGATGAGACGTTGGTGCTGGCAGGAGGGGTTTCGATTTGTTAGGCACCGGGATACATTTTGGAACAAGTATGATAGTCTGAGCCTGGTCATTTGTGCCTCAAGTGAAATTTCTGATTTGTTCTATGATCCATTTGTTTGTTTTCCTGGCTGTCCATGGTATCCTCAAAAGTCTTCTCCAGCACCAAAGTTCAAAAGTGTTAATATTTTTTCTACCTTGCTTCTTCAAAGTCCAGCTTTCACATCCATAGAGTGTCACAGGGAAAACCATGGTCCAGACAATTCTAATCTTTGTAGGTATAGCCACGTCACGGCATCTAAATATCGTTTCCAAGGCCTTCGTTGCAACCCTACCAAGTGCTTGTTCATGGTGTATTTCTTGACTTCTGGATCCTTTACTGTTGATGGTCGATCCTAAAAGGCAGAAGCTATCCACCACTTTAATGACTGACTGACTGACTGAATGATTGATTGATTGATTGATTGTTACATTTATATACCGCCTTTCATTAAAACAATCCCAAGGTGGTTTACAGCAAAATTTAAAAACAAGATGGTAAAAAAGACACAATTAAAATATTAAGTGAAAAATATTAAACAAATCTGATTAAAATTTTAAAACAAAAGCACAAAAGCAATACAGAGTACAAAGAGCAGCAGCAGAGAATCAAAAAAATGCCTGGGTGAAAAGCAAGCTTTTACACTCTTTCTGAAAGCTGTGATGGAGACTGAGGAGCAAATAGCCACCGGGAGAGCATTCCAGAGTCTGGGGGCAGCAACAGAGAAGGTCCTGTCCTGCGTGCACGACAACCGAGCCTCCCTCATTGTCGGCACCCGGAGCAGAGCCCCCTCAGATGACATCGTCAAGTGGGCAGTAACCCTTGGGAGCAGGAGGTCCCTCAGGTATCCCAGACCCAAGCTGTTAAGGTCTTCAAAACCAGCACCTTGAATTGGACCCAGAAACAAACTGGTAGCCAGTGCAGCTCTTTCAAAATGGGTGTGATGTGCTCCCACCGGGCAGCTCCAGATAAAATCCTAGCTGCCGCATTTTGCACTAGCTGCAGTTTCCGGATATTCTTCAAGGGCAGCCCCACATAGAGCGCGTTACAGTAATCCAGCTGTGACGTGACTAAGGCATGGGTAACTGTGGCCAGATCTGCCTTCTTGAGAAAGGGACGTAGCTGGCGCACTAGCCAAAGCCATGCAAAGGCACCCCTGGCCACCGCCTCCACCTGAGTTTCCAAAAGCAGAGCCGAGTCCAGTAATATCCCCAAGCTGCGTACTTCCTCCTTCAAGGGGAGTGCAACCCCATCCAGAAACGGTAAAATCTTCTCATCCCGTTCGGCTCTCCTACTGACCAACATTACCTTCGTCTTGTCCGGATTCAATTTCAGTTTATTAGCCCACATCCAACCCATTATCCATTCTGAGGCTGGTTGCTGTGCCCATTGTCATTAGTTTAGTCTTCTTTACTTTTAGTCATAGTCCCATTTTTTCACTGTGCTCCTTGACTTTCATTACTAGAGCTTGCAGATCACCCGCATTCTCAGCTATCAGAGTGGTGTCATCCTTTTTTAGCCACTATCCTTGATTAAAATTGTTGGTCCCTTGATGGGGGAAAATGATACACAAGTAAATAATAAATGCTTTCTTTAATATTGTTAATTAGTTTTAATGCAACAATGTGCTGAAAATTGACTGCGGCCCCTGCACACCAAGTCGTGGTTGGTTCCAGTTCAACAGTGCATGTGATTTGAGAACCCTCGGTCTATAGTGTAAGAGTGCTCCACTAATTCTCCATCCTGTGCTAAGCCTTTGAAGCCCAGTGCCCTTTTAATGGGAATGACATTCAAGAGATGAAGTCTAGATAGTGGAGTTGTATGTGGCCCCATCACAGGCAGGTCAAAAGTCCTGATTTAGCATGCTGAGGTTTTACCAAGAACACTAGTATTGAGTCAGCAGGGAACCAATTTCATGGTCACTTGCTTGCATGAAGTGATCTTGAATGAAGGTCAGGATCTACTAAGTCATTCTTGCAAGAAACAGAGAAGGAACAAATGTTAACAAGCCAAAGCAGGAGGAAACAGGAAAAAGACACAACCAAAGGTTAACAGAGAATCCTAAAGCAGCAAAGAAAAGAACAAAGTCATAGGAGCAAGGATCAATGATCTCAGGAACAAGAATCAATGCTCTCAATAATGAATGTGGCAAAGCTAGAAAATTGATTCATGAGCCGATTAATCTGGGTGCAGAAAAGATGACTTGAGGATCCATTGCTGGTCAAGGAGGTACATTTTTGTTCTGTTATGTCAAACAATGGAGCCATATATTAAGTCGGAGGTCAATTTTTTGTTTTAAATGAGCAAAGCATGCATGGCAGTTGCTGCATCACCCAGTAACTCATTCTACTTAGCATACAGTAGGGTTGTGCACAAAACCAGTTGGCCCAGTTCAGTTCGGTTCAGTTTCAAACTGAACCTGAACTGGACCGGGCCAGACTGGCACTCCCTCAAACCCGCCTCCCCTGGTTTGGTTTGGTTTGGTTGAGGGGAGGGTTGTTTCTCAAACAATGTTTTAAAAATATTTTATTTTAATTTTATGTACTTACCCCCCTCCAGGGGGCTTCTCTGAGGCCACTAGGGGGTCCTCTGGAGGGTCCCCCCCCCACCACCAGCCTCAATTATGTTTTAAATCGCCCTGTTCAAGTGGTCTTCAGCCTGTTCCAGGCCTCACTCCAGGCCGTGCAGAGGCCCATTGGTCATGCACGGCAGACTCCAAAATGGCTGCCGTGACACGGGGGAGGCCCAGAATGGGCTGGACCACCCAACAGGGTAATTTGAAACATAACTGAGATCAGTGGGGAGAGGAGAAACCCCCATGTCCTTAGAGTAGCCCCCCAGAAGGGGTAAGTACACAAAATTAAAATTAATTTTAAAAGAAGAAGAAGAAGATTGCGAACCCCACTGAATGGATGGGGAGGAGGTTCCAGTCCAATGCTGAAATGAACCGTGGGGGTTGGTTCAACACCAGGCCATAACTGAGATCGGTGGGGAGAGGAGAAACCTCTGGAGACACTCACCCCCATGTCCTCAGAGTAGCCACCCAGAAGGGGTAAGTACACAAAATTAAAATTAATTTTTTTAAAAAAGAAGAAGAAGATTGCGAACCCCACTGAATGGATAGTGGGGGAGGTTCCAGTCCAATGCTGAAATGAACCGTGGGGGTTGGTTCAACACTAGGCCATTGAACCGAACAGATTCAATGTCAAACCTGTTCAATATCAAAGCTGTTCGAAAATTGAACCTGTTCGCACATCCCTAGCATACAGTGCTTCCAGCTTCCTCATTCTGTAACACAGAAGAACTAATGTGTAGTTCTAGGTCACCTGATCCTGATTCAGCAACTACTAGCAGCAGGTTCAGAGTTGCCACCATTGGCCGAGTGAGAGTTCTCAAGTGTGGTTCCTTCACTTAGCCTTCATGTCTGGAGATACACATGTAGGTATTTTGGTTTGCCTTGTAGCTAGTCTTCAAATCAAATAACATCTACCAGGTTGCTGTCTTTTCAACATTACAGTTCATGTCCAGCAGGGAGCATGGCGTGGTGTGCTTTGTGACTTCAGGATTACCTAATATATTTATTAAATGACATTTGCTGAATTATATGTGATCATCCATAATCACTATTATTGCTGTTGCTATGGCCATTCTCTCTCTCCTCTCTCTCTCTCTCTCTCTCTCTCTCTCTCTCTCTCTCTCTCTCTCTCTCGGTGTATACTAAATATTACTTCAGAATAGTTTTATATTTTTCCTCAAGGCTTCTTTGTTTTTCCATGTGAATTGGAGAGTACCCATTCCTTGTTTTTTAGCTTAACAAGGAACAACGTGCTACTTGTGTTGTTTCTACTAAGAAGAACCAGTCTCAGAAGGAACCATGTATTTCCACTTTATTTTGCAGCTGCACACCACCCATCTGGGACTGGATCTTCTTAGCAGAAACAGTGCACTACTAAAGGCCAGCCTGTGCCTTCTGCTGTCACTGAAGCATACCATATCTGCTTTGTACTTCCAGAGACCATGACATCAGTCCAGACTTCACCCAGTATGATGACACTGAAGGATGTTGTTGCAATGAATCAACACAGTAAACTCAGGACAGTGATGTAGTGATGGGTCACCATTGATAGTTGCTCAGACAGGCTAACAGACATCACAGGGCTACATGTTTTCACATAATCATCCTTCATAGAAGCTCCCATCATTCTGAGAAGATGTTATGATGAAAAGTATCCTTTGATCAGCAGATTACTCTGCTACTCTGGTATGGGCCATGGAGCAGGTGCTGAAGTGCCCCCCCCCCCGCCATGCTTGTGTGGTTTTGTGGGGTTTTTTTTCTTAATCACACTATAAAGTAGAAATTGTATTTCAGCTGTGTTTGCATCATTAGTTCACTGGCAATCATCTAAGCCTAAATTATCCATGCAAGCAGCTTCATTTATTGAGCCCTCTTGCAGGAAGAGAGTAGCAATCAAATCAGTCAGCCCAAATTATTCTTGACATTAACAAAAGGCTCCAGGATCATTCTAAGAAACAACTTTCTTCTCCTATTACTGGGCTGATTATGTTGGAGCTATGGCTGTGGCATCGCAGCACAAAAGCAAGTTTAAAATAAAAATGTTTATTAAGAGCATGTAATTTTCATTGCCAGTGTTTGTTGTATTCAGTGTGTTAATAAAGCTGGCTAAATATACTTTAGACAAGCTGCAGTAGCTGGCACATCAGCAGCCAAAAAGTCACATGTGACAATGGAGAGAAGGGTATAGATCCTGAATCTATATAGCACTTAAAATCTTGAACAGTAATCTTTTCACCAGTACAGCTGGTGAAAGCACAGCATGTCAATCTCTCCCCTTTACTCCCACACCCAGACTGCTCACGTTGATCATCTTGTTTGATTTTCTGTTGCACGATTTCTACATTAATCCATAATAGCAATCGTTTTCAATATAAACAAGTTTATACTTAAACCAAATTTTAGCACAGGATCTTATTAGCACTATAAGATAGCAGGCCTCCTATCCTCAAGAGGGACCTTACAGATGTTTGTGAGTCAGAAGTTGTCTGAGTGGGGAGGTTAATATATGCTGATGCTAGAAACGTTAGAAGGGTTTCAATATGGGCCAGAAGAACAGGAAAGCAACTAAACCACAGGCATCATGTGTGTAAAACTGGGCAATGATTCATAGTGCGTGCATGATCATGGTGGTGCACATGATCATAATGTGTATGTGCTGTGTGGCACTGCCAATCAAATTTTGCGGGAAAAACAACTGTTGTCAGCAAACTGTAGAAGGCATAAAATGGATTGCATTACATTGTTCTGGGCTGATTTGGATTTCTGAGTACAGGATCTGTCAGTCCAACCAGTTGTAGCAGCCTTGTAAGATAGAAACAAAGTCTTGCAGGAATTTTTCCTAACTTTCTTTCTTACTTGGTTGATTTCTGTGGGAAACAGCTTGCCTGTCTTATCATTGCTTAGGGTCAATTAAAGAGGCTTACCCAAATGAATCTAACTTTCTGAACTGGGTATTTCATTTTGGGCAGGGCCAAGTCCATTTGAAATAATCCCTTACACAAAACTAAATTAAAATCTAGGCATGTGCACGAAGCATTTCATGCACATCTGGGGTGGGGGCTGGGGTGGAAAGCAATCACTTTAACTGGAGGAAGTCCAGTTGTAGAGGTGCCAAAATAGAGGTGCTGAAATGCCTTGAGCACATCCCTATAAAAATCCTTTTTATAACAATTTTTAATCCTTACAGTCTGAACACCATAAGCAAGTTGGCTGGCACTTCTGCAATCTGGTGTGGTGTGCCCCAGGCTGCCGATCACAGATGCACCCACCATCTACGTTCACAGCGGTCACCTCTTCAGACAACCACTGTGATCATGAGCGGTGCAGGGGAGGAGTGAGGGGGAATAACGGACATGCTGGGTGGCCAGGACTTCCACATCTGCTTTTGATGGCTGTATTCCCATACAGCTTTTTCTTAATAACATCTGTATAAGGCTAATGTATTAACCCTATTCAGGCATTTCTTTAACCATGTCCAGTATACACACAGTGCCACCCAGTAATCCTTCCTCTTCTGACAAATGCTGTACTTATGGTGAGTGGGGGGGGGGGGGGCAGCAGGATCACATGCTGTGCCAGTGCAGAGCTTACTGGGGGTATTGTTAACTGCTCTGAAGAGGGTTATTGACATCCACCGGAATGGACTGAGAAGATAATCTTTTTGTGACTTTGCAGTAGTCTCTTGTGATTAAGTGGGTAATAATCTAACATTGAGCCTACTGGATAACAAGTGTAAAGAGAAGAACACAAGAAGAGCCCTACAGCAGGCTTCCCCAACCTGCAGCCCTCCAGATGTTGCTGAACTACAACTCCCAGCATCCCTAGCCACAATTTATTGTGACTAGGGATCAAACCAAAGGTACATCCAGTCAGCATCCTGTTTCCCACATCTGGGAAACAGTGGCCAACCAGATGCTTCTTGGAAGCTCATAAGCAGAACGTGAAGGCTAGAGTCATGTTCCACTGTTGATCCCCTAGCACCTCTAAACTCAGAGGTCTCATACTGCCATCATGGTTAGTAGCCACTGATAGACTTTTCCTCCATGAAATATGAAGGCAACATTTAACCCCAGTGAAACAACATGTCTCACCATTCGGGTGGTATATGGGGAGATGTGATCACTAGTATCAAGAAGAAAGTGAAGTATGGAAAAAGATAATGTTTTCCTCCACAATTTCACTCCTCTTTCATGTCTTAATCATAGGGGTAGTAATTTATTATTGGATAATTTGTATAATTTACATAATTTATTCTTCTTCTTTACAGAGAATGTAGATATTTGACAATAAAGCCATAATCTAAGTGCTCTGATAGAGAACTGTAAACAAAGAACATCAAATCATAACTCTAAAACTGTGGATCATTTAATGGAGCAGGGATCAGAGTCACATCCACCATCCTTCTTCACACATGGATTCAGTGTTCTGGACAGAACTAAGTACATACATGCTTACATATATAGACTCCAGCCTGATATCCCACCTCTTGTAAATGTCTGAAAAAGTTCATGGATATCTCTTTGTTGCCTCCTTCTCTGCATCAACTCTGCACTCTAGAAAGCAACAGTAGTAAAATTTCTGGCAACTACTTTCTGTAATAAGTTAATGCACTATGGACATTAAATAACCCTTTATAAATTGTACAGTTTGCTACATCATACTGCCTAAGTAGGTACACTTGAAGTTGTTGGTATTCAAATTCCTTAGTTCAGCTTTTTAAAATGGCTATAATCAAATCATCAGCAGAAATTCTGTTTATTGTACCAGTGGACAAGTACCAACAGCTGTTTGATTCTATGAGGATCTAGCCAAAAATGTAATACCAAAAATGCATTTTCATTTTCATGCCATTTATATTTGATGCAAAGAAGATGGGTCAATAGGACAGTTTCAGATGATCAAGGGACATCTATAACAAGATTGGTGGTGGTGTCTCATGCTTTCTATGGTCCAAGCTATTGAACTTTATATGTTAGTTCCAGCATCAACTTGAATGATCCAAAAGGTACAGGAAAACATAATCCAAAAAAGCTAGTAATGCAGAAGCTGGAAGACTGAGATTATATGCTTCCCAAAGCTCATTCCTCGAAAGGTTCAGATGATATGTCTCATGCACACACCTAATTGAATGGTAGATGGGCCAGTTAGGACGTACATGAGAACCCCAGTATCTGCAGGGGTTCCATTCTCTATTACATTAACTGTGAACTAATGAAGCCAGATTTGGGAGTTTGGGGAGGCACTGCTGGAGACCTGTGTAGCATGGTAGGGCACTCGCCGCAGTTTTTAGGGCCCTTTCTTGCCATTTTCCACAGTTTCCAGAATCTCCAGGAACCTAACCCCCTGAGTCCTATTGGCTCAATGCCTGTGGATACTGCACTGGCCACAGCTATGTGAAACCACAGATGCTGGATCCGCAAAAGGCAAATCTCCTGTTCTCCTGTATCATCTGAACTAGCCTTTATCTAGAGGGGAAAGGCCCTGTGTAAACGTCATTGGTCTGCCAATATGAAGGAGTAAAATTCATACAGTGGACTGTGTGCTGGACTTGGTCTAGGGAAATAGCCCCTCTTACTGGGCAAAGAGGCACCTTTTAATGTGGTGATTTCACTTTATTTAGCAGGGGGAGAGTAACTGGCCCTATCCACCCCCAGCACAGTACCTCCAGTGACTGTTGTCGGTGTCTTTCTCATGTTTCTTTTTAGATTGTGAGCCCTTTGGGGACAGGGGTCCATCCATCTTTCTTTCTTTCTTTCTTTCTTTCTTTCTTTCTTTCTTTCTTTCTTTCTTTCTTTCTTTCTTTCTTTTTCATTCATTCATTCATTCATTCATTCATTCATTCATTCATTCTCTGTGCAAACCGCCCTGAGCCATTTTTGGAAGGGCAGTATAGAAATCAATCAATTAAATAAATAACTAAATCTAGCTTCAAATCCCCGCTTAACAATAAATCTAATGGGATGGCTGGTCATTGAGCAGGATCCAAAATAAGTTAGTCATGACTAAGCACAATTGAAGTAAAATAGATATGGCTAACAATCAGGTTAATCTTCATGACCGACAAACAGTCTGGATCCTGCCCATTATCTCTTAGCTTAACATGCCACATAGCTTTATTGTGACCATAAAATAGAATACCTTTATGTGTGTTGCATAGAACTCTTTTGGGTAGGGAAAAAATGCTCTCCTAGTGAATGTCTGCTTTTTAACATATATGGCTGCTTTAAAAAAGGGGGAAATGTCCTTTTTTATTTGTTCAGGCTTTTTCCCCTTAGGGGCTGGCAGATCTCTCAGCTCTACTGCTTCTGTTTGTCTTTTTTAGGGAAGTATGAGCTGGCTTGACTTGGAGCTGTTGGGCCCGAAGGGGTTCAGGTCGAGCTAAATTGGGCCAGGTTCAGCTCAAGCCAGCTTGAAACTCACTGGTAAAGGGGAATCTGGTAAGGATTTCCCTTTACCAGTAAGGGGGAGGGAGGGGGATTTGTTAAACATAGTTGGGGTGGGAACATAGGCAGCTGCCATATACTGAGTCAGACCATAGGTCCATCTTGCTCAGTATTGTCTATACAGACTGGCGGAAGCTTCCCCCACGCTGCAACCAGGAATCTCTCTCAGCCCTATCTTGGAGATGCCAGGGAAGGAGGAGGGGAGGGGAGTAAAAGTTTACCGTAAAGGTGCCGCCGCCAGTGGTGGCAATGGCTGTGGCAGCAGCTGTGCCAGCTGCAGCAGTCACAGGGGTGGGCAGGACTGTCTGCAGGGGTCCCCCCCCTCCAGAATAGGCAGCCCTGGTTCAGGCCTGTTTCAGACCTGGTTGAGGTCTCTCCATGTGCATGGAGATAAAATGGTCTACACATATGTGCACAGGCCATCTGCATGACCACACAATTATGTGGTCACGCAAATGGCACCCGAAATGGGTCTGAAGTAGGCCTGAACCAAGCCTGACTGTTCCAGTGGGGGTTGGAGGGAGACCACCACCACAACAGTATGCTGATGGCACCCAAATGTGTTTCTTGGGATTGTTTTAATGAAAGGCAGTATATAAATTTAACAATACATAAATAAATAAATAAATAATTTCCATGTCAACATCATTGAGAGTAGGCGTAAACTCCCAAAATGCCTGCCTGGAGGCAGTGATGGGCTCAATGAGGGATAACAAACAGACTGAATCCAGAGCAGACAGAGGTAATTATTGTGCAGGGAGATGATTTTGATCTGCCTCTTCTGGATAGGGTCACACGTTCCCTGAGGAACATGTATGCAGTCTGGGAGGGCTTCTGGATCAAAACCTCTCCCTAGTGTCCCAGTTTGAGGTGGTGGCCAGAGGTGCTTTCTATCACCTTTGGCTGGTACACCAGTTACATCCATTTCTTGAGATAAACCAACTCAGAACGGTGGTACATCTGCTTGTAACCTCCAGACTTGACTGCTGACTACTGCAATGCACTCTATGTGAGGCTTCCTTTGTGTGTAGTCTGGAAACTGCAGTTGGTAAAGAATGCGGCAGCCAGGGTGATCTCTGGGTCATCTTGGAGAGACCATATTACTCCTGTTTTGAAAGACCTACACTGGCTACCGATAAGTTTGCAGGCAAAATACAAAGTGCTGGTTTTGACCTATAAGGATCTAAACAGTGTAGGACCTCAGTCTTTAAGAAAATATTTTCTTCGCCATAAAGTCCATTGCCCATTGAGATCGTCTGGAAAGGTTCATCTGCAGTTGCTGCCATCTCATCTGGTGGCTACTCAGGGATGGGCTTTCTCTGTTGCTGCCCTGAGGCTTTGGCTCCAAGCAAGCCCACGTGATTCAGAAAAATGCTGAATCATCCTCTCTCTTGCTTTCATCCACAGAGGCTGTTCCTTTAAACTTTCCTATTTCTTCTGTGGGTGAAATTCCAGGGAGACTTGCCTTTTCTTTACTATTGGAAAAGTACACAAAAGCCTCCACGTGCAGTGTGCACGTGATGAGAAAACTTGGTAGAGTTGCTGAGCAATCAAACTGAGATGTGTGTTGCATCAGAGACACAAACCCCTTTCCAGCCCCCCTTTCCTGAGTTAAAAATCCACCCAAAGAGGCTGGTTAAAATTGCAAAGGACAAAAATAAAAATAAACTTTATTTAAAATACTACAGACTACTTCCACCTGAGGCTTTCTCATATTTAAGTTACAGGAAAAGGAACATGCAGTAACTACAAGAATACTCCAAAAAGCACCCTCAGATGATATTGGGGTGGCACACTTTAAAAATCATGGTTCCCAGTTGCAAAGAACATAGATGTAGGAAAATGCAAGAGCCCCTTGAAAAACTTGCAGGGTCTCTTACAACACCCTGGGGCTATTCTTACAATCACAAAAATCGGGCTAGGAAAATCCTACCCCAATTTTTGTGATCGTAAGAACCACCGGGCTCGCAGCCAAGCCCGGTGGTTCTGGAGCGGCTAACCCGCTCCTGTAGCCCACCCCTTAGCCCGGGTTTGCGGAGCGAGCGCTCCGCAAACCCGGGCTATCTGCTCATGAGTAGCCGTGGCGTGGCTCTGCACCACGGCTACTCGCAAGTAGATCCCTGGCCGGGAGGCTTAAAAGCAGCCTCCCAGCTTGGGGGTCTCCCCAGTATGCCCTACGCGCTCGCGCAGGGCATACTGGGGCTTCTGGGGGCCACATAGCCCCCGAGCTCCCCAGCCCCCGCCGGCTCCATCTCGGAGCCGGCCATCGTGTGGGCGGCCAATCTGGCCACCCTGGGCTCCCTTCCCGCTCACATCCCAAAACCGGGTAAGCGTTTCTTAGCTTAGTTACATTCTAGATAGACAAACTTAGAACAATATCAGGGATGCACAATTCACACAAAAGAAAGATAAGTTTCTAATGCCACATCTGACTAACCAACTGTTTCCTAGTTTAAACTCTCCCTGAAGCCAAAAGCCCTGGCTTCCTTTGCCTTGAATTCACTAAAACCATGGTAGAGAATTCAAGTTTTCTTCCCTCCTGGCTTCCCCAGACCTTATGGCCACATCCCTGCCCTCCAGCCAGCTCCTTTTTCTTGAGCGAAATCTCCAGGTAGGCTTTTGACCATGAGGGAACAAAATTCCATTGCTGCTCACTAAGCCTTTTCCCCTGTGCTTCCCTCACCTCCCACCAAGCTCCTTCTAAACAAAGACACACTTCTCTACCTGCCTCATGGCCCTCTAGGTCCCACCCAGCATGTGCTAAGTGGCTGATCCCTATCCTGTCAGTCAGGACAGGGTACACTTCCAGTTCACTCTTTACAAGAAAGGAAAGACTGTTACTGCTTGATCGTTACAGTATCAGATTGGCATTCTGCATACATATGCTAACCTGGTCTCACAGGCATCCAGCAGACATGCCTGAAAAATCAGATAAAGGCTTACACCAGAAATCAGCTTTGCTTTCGCAGTATCACTGACATCATCATGTTCTTATCATGGAGATCTATCTATCTGTCTATCTATCTATCTATCTATCTATCTATCTATCTATCTATCTATCTATCTCCCAGAAAAGTGCTAAGATGTCTTTGTTTTGAAAACAATGCAGATGATGATACTTTGGGAGTGCATTTTATTTCAAGAAATAGTCTTCTGCTTTTAAATAGTTGAACAACAATTTAGAAGCAAAACAAGATATGATGATGAGAGAGACCCATGATTAGGTTCCTCCTTAGATGTTGTTTTGCTCATTCACAGCCACATGGGGCTGCTTTGAAAATACCAGAAGTGGTATTCTAGGATGTTATTTAAACTTCTCCTCACACATCCTTCCTCCAAAGAAAATTCTCTCTCTCTCTCTCTCTCTCTCTCACACACACACACACACACTCCACTCCTCGAAGCTGCTAATTGTTCCATGAAGTGAGGTGAATACAAAAACAGATTTGTGTCTTTACCCCATTGATACCTCAGCTTTTGTGAGTTGGGGGAATGATCTACATTGGGGAAAGAACATGGGAAGAAGAAATTTGGCATTGCACTCTCTCCCAGAAGACCAGATTCCTAAACTTCAAAGCAGTCCCACAGGGTTGTTAATTAGCAACACACATAAATGGAAAATAGATCTTCTGCTTCAAGTCTAGTTTGACCCTATGATCATTGTAATTGAATTAATGTTTAAAATGCATTGAGAGCTACTAGAATTCTACACCTCTTCCCCACTTGTGTTTCTATATATGAGTACGGTAACAAACACATAGATCTACCCTTCTGCTTTTATTATGCTTGCTGCTGAGAAGGTCCTTGTAGGCTCTTGCAAGAACAAGGAGTAGAGCAATAAGAGAACTTGCAAATATTGGGAATTGCTACTAAATGCCATAACTTTTTCATTGTTGAGGCGATGTTTGCTTGGAGAAGACAGTCAAAATCCCTGGCCACCTCTCAGTCATTAGGAATATCTTTTGCTGATTGTGAGAAGTATTCCCTAGAATTCCAACACCAATTACAGCCTAGTTCTGTATTGGATCATGACATATGAATAATATAGAGTCAGGTCTCACGATTGGTGAGACCCGGTTTGGTGAGCTGAGCGGGGAGAGTGGGCTAAGCCTGCTCTCCCTGCAGACAATCCAGGCGGGAGCCCTGGGTGGCCGGATTGGCCGCCTACATGATTGCCAGCTCCGTGATGGAGCTGGCAGGGGCTGATCGGCCACTGGAAGCACCAGCATGCCCTACGCAAGCTGGCGAGACCCCCAGAAATGAGAGGTGGCTTTTCGTCTCCCCTCCAAGGGTCTCCTCGTGAGTAGCTGCGGTGTGGAGCTGAGCCACAGCTACTCATGATTTTTAAAACCAGAGTTTCCAGAGTGCTTGCTCCGCAAACCTGGTTTTAGAGCAGGGGTACTTAGGTGGGTTACCCGCCTAGGAACCACCGGGCTCGCAGTCAAGCCTGGTGGTTCACACGATGGGGTGAAATCGGACTAGCCTCCGCTAGCCCGATTTCACCCCATCATGTGAATAGCCTCATAATCTGCTCCAGACATATAATTGAATTTTTCCTCCACCTCTTCTTCCACAGGTCATAGGAAAACACTAATGTTTATTTTTAGTCCTAGATGAATTTTGCACTTTACAGATTTTAGCATTTGCATCTGAGGAATATTTTTATATTAACTCTGCATTAAAGGGTTTTTGCATTAAATATTTAATTTTAAAACATCAATAAACTGTAGCAAATTTAGAATTTTCAAAGGTTTTTCCTCAGCCTTCAGGGCTTAATTTGAGCCAAAGTTCCCCTGAGCTTAACCCCAGAAATTTGTTTGAAATGCCAGAGCTTAACCCTGGAATCTGTGATGGAATGTGAGGAGGAACAGAATGCATCACTTCATGTTTATGCAGTACTTGCCTTTCCCTTAGTAGACTCATCAGCCATACAAGGGAAAGAACTTCACTGTGAGAGTGTATTCTTTTTCAGGTGTTCTTCCTCCCATGTTCAGCAAAAATGTGAGGGGAGACCAGGTCGTGCTGGCTAGTAACAATGTGCAACTTGATTTGTGCTGAATCAGGGACAATTCACTTATTCATCCTCAAATTAAATCACCCCTAAAATGGAGGGCCTGATTTGAGGTTGAATCAAATTGGGGCTGATTCGATATGAATCGATTCAAGTGATTCACATCACGGGCACCATTTTGTCCCCGTGGTTTTCCCTTGCTGATTGGTTTTCTGGCTCTATCTTCTGATGGGCTTCAGATTTCCTTGCTTCTTGGTTGGCTTATCATTCAGATCCAAGTGTTGGCATGGGAAACTGTGCCCCCATTGGCTGGGGGGAGGAAGCAGGGAGGCTGAAGGAGGGATTTTAAAAATGAATATAAGGGGCTGCTTGGAGGCAGAGAGAGCCATTGCTTTTGTGCCTCCAGAGAGAAGGATCAGATAGAGATTGCAGCAACACTGAGAGCAGAGTGGTGGTGGTCTGGGCCTGCTTGCCTGCCTGGCCCCCAGTAAGTGGAGAAAGAGATAGAGAGTGCATGCTGGGCTTATCTGTGTCTCTATTTTTTATTTTATTTATTTATTTATTTATTTTAAAAAAAATTCCTTTAAATTTGCAATGCCAACTGCTTTTTTCTTCTTCTGTTTTTTTAAATTGTACCAGTACAACCAGTGGTTTTAACTGGGTGCTGCTTGGAATTTTATTTTCTTATTCTTTCTTGTAGACAACTTCACCCCCAGTGGCTTCAATAACTGGGGTGTTGTGCTGATCCCCTACCCCTAATTATTTGAAAATTTTACCAGCAGCCCCAGTGGCTTAACTGGGTGATGATTGGAATTTTTTTCCTTGTGTGGGATTTTTTCCACACTAGCTTATTGCTTTTAGATCCTCCCAACAATGTTATTGCTTGCAGCTAGCCCCCAGTGGTTTTAATAACTGGGGTGTTGTGCTGCTCCCCCCCCCCATAGGCCCAAGCTGTACCTCTATTTGCTGCTGCTGCTGACAGGTGAATTCTTATTATTGTTGCAGTCTGATGTGCTGTGACTTCTGTCTGGTGTTCTTTTCAGGTTCTTTTTTGTTTTGATTGTTTGGGTAGATGCCTGACTGGTGCCAACCTCCCCTCCCCCCAGCTATTGAGTCCCAGTGTCTACTCAACCCAAGAGTGCTTCCGAGAGCAACACCTGGCAGACTACAGCCAAAGACACCGCTGGAAGCCCCTGGCTGAAGACACTGGAAGGTGAGAGCCCACCCCCATCTGCCTTGGTCAGGTTAAGTTCTTTAAATAGGTCCTAGTTTGGGGGAGGGGGGATTAGGTGGCAGGACTGTAGGACAGGAGGGGTGGGTTAGAGAGAGGCCACAGAAATCCCTTGCCCTTCTTTGCCTTGTCTTCACTTAGACTTGCCCCATTGTTGCTCACTCCCCACCAAAAAAGCCCCCTCCCATAAAGTCTGCTTCTTTATTTGAGAGGATTTAATTTTTATAGTTTCTGCATGTGCACCACAGTGCTGTGGTACACACAACATAAATAGACCACCCCTGACTGCATAGGGAAAATATCCTATCGGGGTTTGGGGAAAAGGTTATTTAAAATTGCCTGCTTGCCCATTTCTTTTGTGGGTTGGGTGGTATGTAGCGCCCATCACATAATACCAACTTTGGTGTCCGTAGGAGGTAACTATGGGGAAAAATGGGGTGTTTCAAGTTCCCCCACTGTTCCTATGACTGAAACACTCAAAATGTTTCAAGTTTTGTTCCATCAAAACCAGTGGGAGTTTTGTTCCATCAAAACAAGCAAAACACTGTTTTGCTCCCCTCTAAAGAAGCCCCACTCCAATAAAGCCTGTTTCTTTATATGGGGGTATTTAGTTTTTCTAGCTTCTGTGCACCACAGTGCTATAGATAGTGCTATGTGTGGCACACAAAACATAAATAGACCATCCTCAACCCCACATCCCCTTAACCTGTGTTTCTTACCCCACATCAGAGTTAGGGCTTAATTTTTTAAAAAACACTCAAGATTTCTGGGATGCTGGTCCCAGGAGCAGAGTGGCAGGCAGGTGGTGATTCTCTTTTATTTAGCAGGGGGAGAGTAACTGGTCCTATCCAACCCCAGCACAGTACCTCCAGTGACTGTTGCTGGTGTCTAGCTTATGTTTCTTTTAGATTGTGAGCCCTTTGGCAACAGGGATCCATCTTATTTTTTTGTTATTTCCCTGAGCCATTTTTGGAAGGGCGGTATAGAAATTGAATAAATAAAAATAAATAAATACAAACCTTTGCCATGGGTTCATCATCTGACAATGCCGCCAACAATACTAAGACAACCAAGCAGGGTTATTTTGTGCCCATCTGTACACATTCTGAACCTGGCTGTGCACGATGCACTTGGCCCTTCTGAGCCTGCGGTCAGATGAGACATCCCTGTTGCATGAGCTGGATGCCATCTTGCTGCTACCATGGCTGCTCTTAAGGATAAGTGCCATAAGGTAGCAGCTTACTTCCACTGGAGCAAAATATGTAGGCATATGCTCAGGGAGTAGCAGCTTGAGCTATGCCTACCACAACACTTGATCCCTCAGGAATTTCCAGCCAGATGGAACGCTACCTCCGGTGCCTGCAGGAGCAAAGACTGGCCATTCATACCCTGGCAAGGAGGTATGGCTTGGAAGTGTGCGATCTATCCAACCAGGACTGAGTGTTCCTTCCCGAGGTTCTCTTGGCACTCGAGCTGTTCTTTGTTGCCACAAAAAGCTTGTGTGCCAAGGAAGCAACACTGAGCCAGGCTTTGCCCAATGGTCTTCTTCTCAAGAAGACAATGAGCGAGCACCAGACCATGCTGACCACTGGGGAAGCAATTGCCTTAGCAGGTCAGCTGAGGACTGGAGTGGTGGATTGGCTCAGGACACCCTTGGGAGCATCAGCAGTGCATGTTTTCTCTTGCTTATGTGACCCTAGGATGAAGGGCAAAGCCAACACCCCTGCCCAGCTGCCAAGGTGGAGGGCCCTCCTGGTTGCAGAGGTTAGGCAAGGCAAGGAGAGGAAGCTGGGCACAACCAGGAGGAGGGTTCCGGAGCACCTACTGCTAGTGCACAGTCCACCCCTAGCAACAGTTTCACTGCCACTTCCTGGGCCAGCAGCGTGGTGTCCCTGGCAGGGACAAGTGAGGCAGCAGATCTGCCTCAGTGTTCCACCCAGTGGTTAATGGAGGGGTTCCTTGGCACCTTACCAGGGGGATAGGAGGAGCCTACTGAGCCCTGCAGTAGTGCTGAGCAGTGTGTGCTGAAGATGGAGTGTGTCCTGCCGGAAAATGGAGCCGATCCAGTTTTGGGCAATGTGTCACCAAGTCTGGCCAGACTTGTTGATGGTTGCTAGACAGTTCCTCTCTGCCCACCAACCAGCGTACAGGGGCCATGGTGACACCCTGTCAATCACACCTGGATGCTGACATGGTGGAGCGGCTAGTCTTCCTGAAGGCCAACCTCCACCTGCCTGACTATCCTAAACTGGCCACAGAGGGTAAGGGAAGTAAGGAGTCATGACTGTATGTGAGAGAGCAACTTGTGTCAATGATGTCACTGCAGCATACGGCAGCACTGTGGCTGGCAGTGGATTCTGGGTCAGTGATTCGTTTTTGGCAATCTTTGGACTATGTGTTTGGCAAAATGTGGTGTTCTGTGTTGGGAGGGACTGTGTGTGCTTCTGTTCTGCATTGCTGTGCAAAATGTGTGCACTCTGCTTGTTTTGCCCATAGGGAATGATGGGGAACTCAAATCACTCCATTGTTTCTCATTGATAGGTCCTAGGGATACCAAAGTGGGTTGAGTGGTTCAGTATTATGGTTGCTACCTACCACCCAACCCAAAAAATAAATGGGCAAGTGGGCAACTGTTCTGCATTGCTGTGCAAAATGTGTGCACTCTGCTTGTTTTGCCCATAGGGAATGATGGGGAACTCAAATCACCCCATTGTTTCCCATTGATAGGTCCTAGGGATACCAAAGTGGGTTGAGTGGTTTGGTATTATGGTTGCTACCTACCACACAACCCACAAAATAAATGGGCAAGTGGGCAACTTTTAAATTATTTTTAACCCAAACCCCCAAAGGATCCTATGAATTGTAGGGGGAGTTTAATTTTTTTAAATCACCCATTTGCCCATTTCTTTTGTGGGTTAGGTGGTAGGTAGCACCCATCATGCCCTACCACTCAACCACATTGTTGTCCCTAGGACCTACCCATGGGGAACAATGGGGTGATTTGCATTCCCCATTGTTTCCGATGAGCAAATAATGCATTTTTTAAAAAAATTCTATTTGATTTGTCAAACTGGCCAGCAATGGCCTGCTGTTTCAACAAATAGATTTGAGTTTTTGCTATTCTATTTGCGGTCAAATTGAATCTGAAAAAACTATTTGTGCACATCTCATTGTAAGCCACCCAGAGCCATAAGTGTTGGGTGGTATAAGAATATGTTAATTAATTAAATTAAAAATATCTACTGGCTAGCCACTCTCCTGTTCCCCAAATGTGGCAGTGAACGACAAACTCCAGGTATCTACCTATCCAGTATGCCAAGGCCAGCAATGAATGCATGGTGGCTGTACCCATGTATTCACTCGCACTGGCCTTTACAAATGAGATTTGGACAAGTGGAATGCTGGGGGCACGGCAGACCTATTCCCCCTTCCATGCATACACTGATAATTTCTCAAGAGCTCTGCTGTGATTTGTCATATTTGAGACCTGGCACTTCCAAATTTAGAAATAAATCACTCTAAACAAGGAGTATACTCTTGAAACAAGAAATTATCAGAATTAAGAGCTGAAGGATTAATCTTCATCATTTGAAAAAAGTCATCATGATGATGAATTTACATTAGCAAGGGAAATGAAGTAGGAATTGGGCACTTTTAAAATTCATGTCCATAACTAGTGAATGTTTTGATTTGGTTTTGGTTTTGACTTTTAGAGAGTTGGCACTGGAACCTCTGACTATGCATTGAGCTTGGCCTTAGCAAGTCTTAAGAATGTTTTGTCTGATTGAGCTGTCAAAGGCTGGAACCAAAATTATACATTTTGCAGCAAGTAAAAGGAGATGTGATGGAATTATCATTGTAAATCATGCACACACTCATTTCCCTATCAATTCTGCTCAAATAGCTTTTGTGTGTTTCAGTTCTTCAAATACCTGAAAAACCTGTTTATATCAGAGCTGATGATGAGACAAAAGGAAGAAATGTATACCCTGTGGGCAAAGATGGCTCTCAAATCTCTTTAAAGTTGAGGCAAGCAGCGAGGTGGCCATATTTGCAGATGATACTAAACTATTTAGGGTAGTGAAATCCACAACAGATTGTGAGGAGCTCCAAAACAATCTCTCCAAACTGTGTGAGTGGGCGACAAAATGGCAAATGCAGTTCAATGTAAGCAAACGTAAAGTGATGCATACTGGGGCAAAAAAACCCAACTTCACATGTACGCTGGTGGGGTCTGAGCTAGCAGTGACTGACCAGGAGAGAGATCTTGGGGTCATGATGGACAGCTCATTTAAAGTGTTCACTCAGTGCACGGCAACTGTGAGAAAGGCAAATTCCATTCTAGGGATCATTAGGAAGGGGATTGAAAATAAAAATACTAATATTATAATGTCCTTATACAAATCTCTAGTGTGGCCACATTTGGAGTACTGCGTGCCCTTATATTGACCAGAACTGTATTTATCAGAAGGACACTGTAGAACTGGAAAAGGTGCAGAAGAGGGCAACCAAGATGATCAGGAGCCTGGAGCACCTTCCTGATGGGGAAGACTATGGGGAGACGTGATAGAGGTGTATAAAATTATACATGGAGTAGAGAGAGTGGATTTTTTCTCCCTCTCTCACAACACTAGAACCAAGGGTCATCCCATGAAACTGAAGGACGGAGATTTTAGGACCAACAAAAGGAAGTACTTTTTCACACAGCATGTAATTAATCTATGGAATTCTCTGCCATGGGATGTGGTGATGGCCATTAGCTTGAATGGCTTTAAAAGGGGCTTAGATAGATTCATGGAGAACAGGTCTATCAATGGCTACTAATCTAGTGGTGATGAGCCACCTCCAGCCTCAGAGGCAGGATGCCTCTGAATACCAGTTGCAGGGGAGCAACAGCAGGAGAGAGTGAGCATGCCCTCACCTCCCTTGGGCTTCTCAGAGCCATCTGTGAGAAACAGGATGCTGGACCGGATAGGCCCTGGGCCTCATCCAGCAAGGCTGTTCTTATATTCTTATGTACTGGGCTTTTTCCTAGAGAAAATTGTTGATAGAAAGATAGGGAGAAGTCTGTGTGAGGGTAAGACACACAACTGATTCTTAATAAATATGTAGTACACACTGTAGTGACAAATATTGTTACAGCAAAAACTACAAGTTTTTAAAAGAAACAATAATATTAAAGTTATTCAAAATCTTGATATCAGTTAAAACAACTTCAACTTTTTTAAAAAGAGAGAAAGGAAACTGAGCCACATTAAAACCTTGCAGGACTGCTACAATTCACTGTGAATAATACATTCCACTTGGCTTTTGGCCAGTGCCCTTTTATTATGAGTGATGAGTGTTTGTGCTGACATGGTCTACCAAGCTTCTCCCCACCCCTTCCTTCCCTCCTTTCTCATTGGTTTTGCTTGAGGCAAGACATTATTTCATGGGTGACTGACAGGTAGAAATGCCCAAATGCTCTTGCCTAGATCTCCAGCAATATCAGCATGCAGATCATTTTAAAAGCTTGTATAAGTCTCACACTGGTTGAGGAAGGGAAATGCAAGGGTGGGAACAGGATATTTATGTGTGTGTGGGGGGGGGTGTTTGTGTGTGTGGTGTGTGTGTGTGTTCATTCTGCTTTGAAACATGCATATTTAAAGAATGCAAACATAGGAATTAATGTAACTTCTTTATTCTCAACCCTGAAGAATGCCCCGAGGTTTGCCCCAGGTGCTTTTATGAATATTTCCAGCTTTTTTGAAAAAAGACTTCCTTACTTATCTTCAAGCTAAATACCCATGTAAGCCCTGACCAATGCAAAAATAAGGTTCACCAAAGTGTTGAACTCCTGTGCCCTCTACCAAATGCATTCCTCAAGACAGCTCAGAAGGTTTAATGTTTTCCGTGGTCCATTTGATCATTATGACTTGTTCTGAGCTTTCACCCTTCAAGGCCTTTGTCTTTCAGCCTGAATCTAAGTTAGCTACGAATTAGAATGAGAAGGACTGCATTAGCCATTTTGATAGGAAGTGGGTTAGAGGGAAACTTTATAGAAAGACTTTCTGCTGCTCTTATCAGAGAGCAACCATCATGTCCCCTGGGTCATGATGCTTTCCCTTGTTAAGAGATCTACATTCTCCTTTTTTGCATGTCAAAGGGGCTTACTGGTTCTGTGAAACAAGGAAGCACATTGTTCAGGTTTTCAAACTTGATTAACAAAAAATAACTTTATACTTCAGTTGTTCCCTGATCTTCCTTAGAAGAAGATAACCACAACTTACAAGAGTGCATGTCTCTGGCCTTGACCTGCCTCAGTGTTGGCAAATGTTGTGAACTTCATAGGAACATAGGAACATAGGAAGCTGCCATATACTGAGTCAGACCATAGGTCCATCTCGCTCAGTATTGTCTACACAGACTGGTAGTGGCTTCTCCAAGGTTGCAGGCAGGAATCTCTCTCAGCCCTATCTTGGAGATGCCAGGGAAGGAACTTGGCACCAGGGAAGGAACTTGGCACCTTGGCACCTCTTTCCAGAGCGGCTCCATCCCCTAAGGAGAATATCTTACAGTGCTCACACTTTTAGTCTCTCTTTCATATGCAGCCAGGGCAGACCCTGCTTAGCTAAGGGGACAAGAAATGCTTGCTACCACAAGACCAACCGTCTTCCTCTGATTTCCTTCCTTTCACAGAAGGAAGACCAGCTCTCTTTCTCTGACTTTCTTCCTTTCACAGAAGTCCTGAAGTAATGCTATATGCTGGCTGCCTCAGCAATTCCCAGATGGCTTATCCCATTCCACAATCACCAGAGTCCACAAAGGGTTCCCAAGTGTTTTGCTGAACTGAACAATGCCTTGTGAAACCAGCCACTGCAATAGTTGCAGACCTCACCAATTTTCTCAGTGGCTACACACATACAGAAGGAATGGTGGATAAATCATAGTTGGTGAGATACCCTGTGTATAAAAACATTACATTCGCATTACAGTAATAAAGTAAAGGTAAAGTTGTGTCGTTGAGCTGGTGTCGACTCCTGGTGACCGCAGAGCAATGTGGTTTTCTTTGGTAGAATACAGGAGGGGTTTAAGATTGCCACCTCCCACGCAGTATGAGATGATGCCTTTCAGCATCTTCCTATATCGCTGCTGCCCAATATAGATGTTTCCCATAGTCTGGGAAACAAACCAGCAGGTATTCGAACCAGCAACCTCTTGCTCCCTAGGCAAGTTACTTCCCTGCTGTGCCATTAGGTGGCTATTATAGCAATAGCAATAGCACTTACATTTATATACCGCTCTATAACCGGAGCTCTCTAAGCGGTTTACAATGATTTAGCATATTGCCCCCAACATTCTGGGTACTCATTTTACCGACCTCGGAAGGATGGAAGGCTGAGTCAACCTTGAGCCCCTGGTCAGGATTGAACTTGTAACCTTCTGGTTACAGGGCGGCAGTTTTACCATTGCGCCACCAGGGGCTCTTCTGGATGGATGCACTTTAATACTTTGCACCAATACAGAGCATAACAGATATCTCTTATTTCATACACTGTTGCCATAAAACACCACTTTGATATATTTTTATTTAGAAACTCTTATTACAAGTAGGCATATCAACATTTTATACCACCACACTATGGATCTATGGGTGGGTATGGGATCAGAAGTAAGTCAGTGGAGTGGCCAGCTAAGATTCAGCAACGTGTGCTCACAAAAATATTTCATCTGTGCAAAAAAATACTGGTCGGATGACTGGGAAGTGATTGTGTGTGGAGAGCATGTTTGTCAGCGTGGGCAGCCAACCTCTGCCATCCAAATCAAATCGAAGATGACTGATGTTAGCTGCCCATGCTGACCACCTATGATTGACTCCTCACACACAATCACTTCCCAGGGAGCATGCATAGCTACTGAATCTTAGCGGCTGCTCTGCTGACTTGGTTCTGATTATGAGAACCCACCATGTGTGCCTTCAACATTTGGGTTCAAACTATTTTGAATGTTTCCAGTTACACACCTTTCCACTGAATCCCCCTGCCCCACACACACACATTAGATTGGTAACAGAGTATACAGCTTCCATATATTTGGTACCAGATACAATTGCCTAAAACTCCAGTAGAAGCATATCAAGTAGCAGTTTAGAATGAAGGTTCTACATAAGATCTTAGAGAGCAGTGCCTATGATCAATCAGAGTTATCTCTATCATATCATGCGCTGTGTCATAATAAATGAATGTGAAAGACAGACACAATGGAAATCATGGTGACCCCATTAGCACATGTACCTTGAGCTACATTTTAGGAGATGCTAGAAAAAATAATGTGTTTGTTAATAAGTTTGTGTGATAAATAATAATGGTACACAGTCAGGAGAAGTGATTAAAGCAGGCCAAGCCAATAACTCATCTAACCTAGCATGACAAACTCTGAATATAGGAGTTCTTCTCTAGGGTCTCATTCAGAATTATCATCCTATGCACCTACTTTGAGATCCTTCAGCTAGAGGTACAAGGGTGAAGAGAATTTGAAATATGCAAAACACATGCAAAGGTCATACACATGATTGTCCAGGGCTGGTTTGGGGGAGAGAGGATTGGCTACCCTGATCCTAACACATGAGCATAAGCTTCATGTGTCTCTGGCAACGCACCCCACAGTTGATCAAGGATCCAGGCACTCTGTTACTAGACAACAACAACAACAAAATATATTTATATACTGCTTTTCAACAAAGGTCCCCAAAGTGGTTTACAAAGAAATAAAAATCAATAAAGATGAATCCCTGTCCCCAAAGGGCTCACAGTCTAAAAAGAAACGTAAGACAGCCACCAGCAACAGCCACTGGAGGGATGCTGTTCTGGGACTGGATAGGGCCAGTTGCTCTCCCGCTGCTCAATAAAGAATCACCACTTTTAAAAGGTGCCTCTTTGCTTGGTTAGCAGGGGTTAGACAACAAAGCGGGGTCCATCAAGGAACTCCCAGCATTCATTGCACACACAACCCTCAGTACAACAGCTCCTCTCTGCCTGGCCCCTCTAGCCACAGAGTTATATGATAAATCGGGCTGTCAGCTGCCAGGAGCAATAGTATATGGCGATTGTACCTACACAACCAAATTCTGAGATAAGACAACAGCGATTTTTGTCCTCCATTGGATTTTGGTTTGGATCGAGGTAGAAATTTCGAGCTATCCAGATTTGGACAGGGTGGCTCGGCAGGCATCCCATAGCTCCACACGAGCACAAAGAGCTAGGTTTACCGCCTTCTACCCAGCTTTGAATGGACAAAACAGCCCTATTCTGTTACTAGTGGAAGAATGTAACAGCTTGTCTTTCAAGTTGTTCTCCTAACCATGCAACTTATCAAGGTGGAGGAGACATATATTTAGTTGCTTGCAACAGCCAAAATAAGTCACTACTTTGAATGTTGTGTTCTGAATTATCTCAGTACAGTTTCTAATTCTTTCCCATGTTTTTGGGCCCTGCAGAGTTGGCATTCCTTGTGTCCTCCAAATCAAGGGAGGAGGGGGGAACCTGTACATTTTTTTTCTATTGTATGTGCTTTCATATGGTGAGTAATAGAATAGGATGCTAAGCTCTTTAGTATTTATGGACCACCATGACTGACAAATCAATTATTGCTATTTATATTTTTACACTGCACTGAGAAGTGCAATGCATACTAGTGTTGTCTTATGGAATTATTTAATTTTTAAAAACTGAACAAAATACAAAATATGCTCAGTAAGTATATATGGAATTAATTTGTAATTAAAATCATACAAGAGAGCATCTTTTGGTGATAGGGATACCTTAAGATACCTAATATCTTAAGGTATCACTATACTGCTGTTTTGATTGTGGCATTATAATGGAACAAATGACTCTCTGTGGAGTCTGGAACAAATGGGCTTGAACTGCTGCTAATTGCTTTGTTCTGGTTAAATAAGAATGCTAGACAAAATTTAGTAAATTACAAAATAAGATATATAGTTTCCCATACAGAGTGACACCAGCAGAATGCAAAATGTGCAAAACTGCCTCTTCCTGGGGCAGCTCCCTGAACTTCCTGAAAAGCCCTTGTCAAGGGTCAGGGAGCCTTGGCAAAGCCATGTGCTGAGTAGTCCTGCAAACCTCCAGGGCTTTTCGGGAAGCTCAGGACACTACCGAAGGAGGAAATGATGGTTGTGTGGATTGTGTGTTCCATGGACCATTGCTCTGCCTATGAACTGCCATTAAGGTATAAGGAAATTATCGACGATGACTGACATCTTGACTAAATAACTCAGTGGAAGTTCCCTTGAAATTAATAGGACAACTCATTCATAACTACTTTTCCCTATTAATTTCAATGGGACTTCCATTGTGTAATGGAAGTCCCATTGAAATGGATAAGGTATGAGTAAAATATATATGATAGCTGACATCCTGACTAAATTACTCAATTGAAATCCCACTGAAATTAAAAAGACAAGTTCGGGACAAACTTGTCCTATTAATTTCAATTGGACTTTTGATGAGAAATTTAGTTGGGACAGAAGCTCTCCTGGGCTATCCCCCTCAACATCTATCATGTATAGCCAAAGATTCCAAATAATAAGGTGCTTGCACACTTAATTTGCCTATATATGTATTGGGTTGTGGACAGCTCTCTGCATTTGTTGGTTTTATAAAACAGGGAACTTTATTTCTTTAACAGATATGATTTATAACGCTTCTGATGTTCCATTCCTTTTTTAAAAAAAAATTATTTTTTGGTGAACACATTCCAAGCCATATTCATCAGGAATTATTCTTAGGTCTGATAGTGGACAAAAAGGCCACTATCTTCCAGAACATATACATGTTTAATGGAAACAGATCAAGCTGAGATTAGTTATAAATTGAAAAGGGATAGAGATTTAAATCTTCAGATAACTGAAAGGCAATGGGCCTTAGATGTATAAAGAAATAGATATTAGATATATGATCTAGAGGGGGGGGGACTTAAATGTTATAGATGGTATTATACTACAGACATAAAATGTATGTTGGAAAATGGAAAATGGTGGAGATGTAAGCACCAATGTGGGGCTTCTTCCATAATTGGACAGAGTGTAAATATGTTTACATATACTGAGAAAATATTGTGTCATCTGCTAATGGTTTAATTGGGTCAAATTATCCAATTATTTCTATATTTCATGGATTTTTAAAGATTTTTTTAATTAGTTCTGAGTATAGACATATATAATAGGTATCCTATCAATTACAGAAAGATATTGGTTGCTAAATATTGGAAAACAGGACTATTTACTAACCATGAACATAAGCAAATACAGAATTAGAATTAGAATCTAAAATGCCGATGATTGAATTAACTTATATGCATCAAACAGGGGTGAAGCTAGGGGAGAGGGGGCCTGTGTTTGCTTCATTTCCTTCATTATCTCCCTCACTGAGGGGCTGAAGGAAATAGGGAGGGGTAGAGCTGGGGGAGCCTCAGGAGCTGGGGGCCCGGGTTCCTTGAACCCATCCACTCAATTATAGCTACACCCCATTTGGAAAATGGGAATACGAGCATAAGTATAAGAGAGCTTTTTTGGTCAAATTACCCAATACTGAGAGGTCAGTGCTAAGGAAGAATGTTCAGCTGGAGATTTTGAAAAAGGTTTGAAATATTGATGCAATATAAAAAGCTAAAGAACCTACCAGATGTAGCAAAAAAAATTGAGCATTAAAAAGCATCCTTTAAAAGGTGCATTTTAAGATTTTTTAAAAAAAACACTGAGGGAGGGAGCATGGCAAAGCTCTTCATGGAGGGTGTTCCAAACCTGAGGGACCATAACCAAAAAGGCCCTGTCTCTAGTCCCCCACAACCGGATCTCTGTTAGTGGTGGGGTCGTGAGCAGGGCCTGAGATGATGAGCGGAGGGCCCTGGCAGATTCATATGGGCGAATGTGGTCTGACAGGTACCTCGGCCCCAAGCTGTGTAGGGCTTTAAAGGTCAATACCAGCACCTTGAATCTAGCCTGGAAACGGACCAGTAGCCAATGAAGCTGATGCAGGATGGGTGTAATACTCATGAAGCGACTTGCAGTCATAAGCATCCTTGCGACAGCATTCTGAATCAGCTGAAGCTTCCAAACAGTCTTCAAGGACAGCCCCATGTAGAGCGCATTGCAGTAGTCCAAACTGGATGTTACCAATGCATGAGTGACTGAGGTCAGGTCTGACTTCTCCGAGTAGGATCGCAGCTGGCGCACCAGTTGTAATTAGTAAAAGGTGCTTCTGCACACTGCCGCCACCTGCACCTCCAAGGACAGTGTTGGGTCCAGAAGCACCCTCAAGCTACAGACTGTCTTTCAGAGGGAGCATGACCCCGTCCAAGACCAGATTTTTCTCATTACTTGGATGATCAATTCTACCAGTCCAGAGTATTTCTGTCTTATCTGGATTAAGTTTCAGCTTGTTTGCCCCCTTCCAGTCCAGAACAGCCTCTAAGCCCCAGTTCAGAGCATCCACTGCCTCCCTGGTGTCTGCTGACTTAAAAGATAGGTAGAGCTGGGTGTCATCAGCATATTGATGGCACCGCAGCCCACACCTACAGATGACCTCTACCAGAAGATTCATGTAAATGTTAAACAGCATGGGTGTTACATATTGCTTTTCAGCACGAGTTTCCAAAGCAGTGGGAACTTTTGTTCCCAAATCAGTGGGAAGTGATGCATGCCTACTTCTGAAGAGCACACACTTAAATCCGGGGGCAGGGGGAGGTGTTTCCCCGAGAAGTGCTCTCTCAAACCTGCAGTTTTCCTGAGTGCTGTGCAACCCCCAGGAACATAATTATGGGTTACACAGAACACTTCTGGGAGGGGGGGAACCACACCACAAAAACAAACCCACCCTCTACATACTTGAGAATGTGTATTTCAGAAGCAGGCATCTAGCCATTTCATGCATGCACTTTTGAGCTTTGTGTGTCCAGTATTCATGTGGATGTCAGCCAGACAAGCCACTCTTGTCTTACACCCAAAAATGGAAGAGCAGTAGAGGTGGCAATGTAAAGGTAACAAAAGGAACTAGACAATGTAGTTCTCTGTATCATGGGGTTCTGTGCTTCACACTAGCCCTATTCAGACATTTAAAAAAAGAGGATGCTATACCTGTCTAGAGTATCCCAAGATCACACTGGCAAGCCCTACCCTGGCAAATGCCATAAATGTGGATAACACAGTGACATGAGAAGCTTCACACCACTGTACTATCCACAGGAGGCTGAAGCTTCTCAATATGTCAGTGTGGGATGAAACTTCCAGGTGAGATCTCAGGATGCTTACAAGAGTACAATGTCCCGTGTCTAAGTCTCCTGAATATGAGAAAAATGACACTGAGGTGAATCAATTTGTGACAACCACATTTTGTATGTAGACCACAGCCTTCTTCTGGCATTAAAAAATGTCGTGCTGCAGCTGTGCACAGTGGGACGAAGGGGGAGCAAGTTCCACCCCCGCTGTGTCACACCCCATCACTCATGGTTTCTACAGGGCTTGTCTGAAGAGGGATAATCCTTCCCCACGAAAGCAGGCATGAAAGCAGGCCATGAAAGCAGGCAATCCATGATTGTGAAGGTGGATCAATCCAACCAGAACAACCAGAAATTAGCAGTAGTTAAATGGATAGTGATCACCCATAAAAATGATTCTAAAACTTACTGGTTCAATTTCTGCATGCGAACTTCATCAAGAAATGGCATGAACCAGACCCCTGCCCCCAAGTGCCTGCCTGGAAGCGATATTGGGTTGGATGAGGGATAACAGGCTGAAGTTGACTCCAAACAAGACAGCGGTGGTTTAGATCCGCCTGTTCAGGATAGTTACACTCCCCTTAAAAGATCTGTTTCGTAGTCTGGGAGTGCTCCTGGATTCCAAACTCCCCCTGGTTTCTCAGGTTGAGGCTGTGGCCAGGAGTGCTTTTTATCAGCTTGGCAGATATGTCCATTTCTGGAGATAAATGACATTAAAACGGTGGTACATATTCTGGTAACCTCTAGGCTTGACTACTGTAATGCACTCTATGTGGGGCTGTTCATAAACTACAATTGGTTCAGAATGCGGCAGCAAGATTGGTCTCTGGGTTTACCCAAAAAGACCATATAACACCGATTCTAAAAGAACGGCACTGGCTGTCGATATGTTTCAGAACAAAATACAAAGTACTGGTTATTACCTATAAAGCCCTTAATGGCTTAGGTCCAGGGTACTTAAGAGAGTGCCTTCTCTGTCATGTACCCTGATGCCTATTAAGATCATCTGGAGAGGTCTAGTTATGGTTGCTGCCAACTTGTTTGGTGGCACATCAGGATTGGGCCTTCTCTGTGGCTGCCCTAGGGCTTTGGAACGTGCTCCCTGCTGAAATAAGAGACTCTCCTTCTCTGTTTGTTTTTAGGAGGACCCTGAAGGCATACCTATTTTCCCAGACCTTCAACTGAGACCAAATTTTTAAAATTTTAATGTGTTTTGATCTATTATTACTTTTATCTTTTAATGCATTTTAAATGTTTTATATTTTATAATAAGTTTTAATTCTGTACACTGCCTAGAGATTTCAATATTAGGTAGTATATAAATTCAATAAATAAATAATAGAATAGGAGATTCTCTTCTTAAACACCCATGGAAAAGCAAAGTCTGCAAGTCAAAGGGAGCAGTTATCTGCTCAAAGGAAAGATGCTAGTAACAAATGAGAACACAGTAGGGTACAGTACAGTAGACAGAAGCAAAGATTAAGAATCAAGCATTCAGTGACCAGAACAAAGGATTACCAGAGCGGAGGTCAGAAAACACCAAGGCCACTTGGGCAGAGAAGCCAGGAGCAGGAAAGGACAGTAAGCAACAGTACAGAGCTAAAGGTAGGCCAGAAGCAAAAGAAGTCTTGGAAGTGCAGTCTCAAAACACAAGGTCAAATGTCCACTGCCACATCCATCACCAAGATAAGTGTCAGGGAGTCTACTGAGGTAGATAGGGACTGGAGTGTACCTTGCCAAGGACCCTGTGAAACCTGGAGCCAGTTCTGCGAATAAGGAAGGGAAAAAGTCATCCACTAGCATTTCTGCTGATCTTGGCAATTCAGTCAGGCAGCCAGCAAAATGCCGATTCAAGAGATGTACACACACCCTGCTCCTGCAGCTTGAGTGTTGATGGGAGCTACAAAAATATACCTTCATGGAGATTAGTGTGTAATTGCAGATGCATCACTTTAGTCCTCAAAGCAGTAAAGACTGAAGACACTTTTCCTGCAGGCATTATGTCAGCTGGAGTTCTTTGAAGTGATGCATCTCTCCTTTTGCAGCACTGACTCATGTCTAAGGATTAATTTAAAAAACAGGCTGACTTATGACCATTTCTTTTCAGTAATTTGAGTCTGAAAAGTATCACTGCAGATCCAGTGCAGAGATCTTGGAAGCCAGTGCAGCAGTAGTGGTTTAAAAGTATACATTACCTAGCAACCTAATTGTGAGTTTTTATTAACACTGTTCAGCCACACTCTTGTGTATCATTCTTGTTCATTGCCCTTTCGGTGTGCATTGCAAAAGTAATACCATGGAAGAAATTCTCTTCCTTCTTGTGTTTTCCTGTGAAGAAGAAGATGATGATGAGAGTTTTACAACAATATAAAACAAATTAAAATGAACATTAAAACATTAAAACAATTTAAAACCACAATTCTGGTTTAAAAGTTTGGATGAATAAATGCATAAAGAATTTTTAAAAGCTGTCAGAGTTGAGGAGGTTCTTATTTCAGCAAGAAGCACATTCCATTTTCCACAGTCCAACTGCTGATGGACCTCTCCAGATGATCTCAATGGGCTATGGGGCTCATAGTGAAGAAGACGTTCTCTTATAATTATAACTACTAGTCTGGAGTGGAAAGTATTTTGCTTCAAACATTTACAAAAAGGATAAAGTGTAATTGAACGCTAGTAATTAACATTTTGGACTGTGGAAGGAACATTTCCAGACAGTATTAAAGGATGAAATCCTACACACACACACACACACACACACACACACACATTTTGCAGATAAACAATGAACGAATCCATATCACAACTCATCCAAAAAAAAAGAAAACAAAGAAAATAACAACTGGGGGGGAAATCACATTAAAGCCTAAAATATAACTTATATAATTAATATCATATTATTTTATTTATTTTTATTTTATTGTTACATTTGTATACTGCCTTTCATTAAAACAATCGCAAGGCGGTTGACACAGAAAAATTAAAACAAGACTATAAAAATTACACAATTAAAATATTAAGCTAAAATATAAAAACAGAGATCTGACTAAAAAGGTTTAAAATACAAACATAACCATACAAAAATACAAATATAAGATAACCATACACAATACAAAGAAGCAGCAGTAGAGACAATCATAAAGAAGCCAAGATTTCACACACTTTCTAAAAACTGTGATGGTGACCAACAGGGGCATATCTAGGGTGGGGCAGGCAGGGCACGTGCCTCAGGCGCCACTTGAAGGGGGGCGCAATTTTTTAAAATTAATTTTTTTTAAGAAAAGGTCCACCGAAAGCAAAATGGCCACCATGCATGCTCAAATGGCCTCTGTGAGACCCTAGGCCATGCCAGGCCTTGCAGAGGCCATTTGAGCATGCATGGTGGCCATTTTGTTTTCAGCGGCCATTTTAAAAAAAAGTTTTTTAAATGGCCTCCATACATGCTCAAATGGTTCCTGTGAGG
Organism: Hemicordylus capensis; assembly: GCF_027244095.1. Classification (NCBI taxonomy): domain Eukaryota; kingdom Metazoa; phylum Chordata; class Lepidosauria; order Squamata; family Cordylidae; genus Hemicordylus; species Hemicordylus capensis. The sequence goes on along the minus strand of NC_069658.1, from coordinate 374,322,379 downwards.
CCCTAGAGGCCAGCAGGGGGAGGGGGAACCTTTGCAGACACCCCACGGCCTTTAGGGAGCCCCCCGAAGGGTCTACAGGTAAAAAAGATTTTTTTAAAAAATAATATAATATGTCACTGTACACATATTCAGATTGGCACTATGTACAGAGAATCAGGGCTTGTGAACACTGAGCTGAAGCTTATGAGCTAGGATTGTATTCATTTGCTCTTACTTTGCTTCTTGTGATAAGTGAGTTAAATGTGATGTCTTAATAATATGGCTATTAATGGTGAGTTTGTCTTTGAATCAGTGTGAAATCCTTAGTATTAAGGCCCACTTGGAGTTTCTTGCTCTCTTTCACTCATTTTAATTGTCTTTCTGAAATACTAGAATATATTCTAAGCAGTGACACAGTTTACTCTGCATATCCTTTAATTATTTTCAGAGTATCTGGGAAAAGTCAAATTCTCCATTGATTTTTAAAACTTATGTAACAGTGATGCTACAATACATAGTAGAGAATTAGACAGGCACTTCTGTCTAGTTTTCCAATTACACCTCCACATAGTATTTGGGTATTTCATGAGCCCCAGCATACTGAAATTTGTAGTTTTCCAGCATTTTTTGGTCTGGCTATGTCCACTGCTAAATGTACAGCAGATGGTTCATTTTACTTGATGTTTTAGATGTTTGGTATCCGAGGCCTGTTTTGTTTAGTATTTGTGAAAGTGTTCATGGCGATTACAAACAACAGAGGGGATAGTGAGTCCCCTTGGAAAATGCCTCTTCTAATGCTAACCTGTCCAAGTGTCTCACCATTGATTGTTAACTGTGTACTCCACATGCTCATTGCTTTTTTGCTTTTGTGCCTCTGGTGTTCGGGCAATTTCCTTTGTGTTCAACTGGAAATTGACTATTAACTATAAACTGGAAGTTCAACTATTATTATTATTATTATTATTATTATTATTATTATTATTATTATGCTAGCTATTTACACAGCTGTTATTCACTGGATTTGGTACTTTTATTATCGGGCCCTTTCCAAGAGTCTAGGATAACTAAAGAAAAATTAAAGATAGCATCATAGTATTCGTGCTGTCCCGAGTAGTGTGGCCTTCTGTAGCTGATGTGTTCTAATTTTATCAATGCGTAAGGTGTCAAGATGGTGTTCAAGTTCTTTTGGCACTGCACCAAGAGCGCCAACAACTATTGGCACCACTACCATTTTCTTTTTCCAGAGCTGCTCAATTTCAATCTGAAGGTCCTTGTATTTAGTTGTTTTCTCCAGTTATTTTTCACCAACTCGTCTATCCCCTGGGATTGCAATATCAGTTATCAGAACCCAATTCTTCTCGATGAATGTCAGATCCGGCGTATTATGAGCTAAATGCCTATCAGTTTGTATTCAAAAATCCCAAAGGATTTTTGCCGCCTCCATTTTCTGTGACCTTCTCAATTGGATGATTCCACCAATTCTTGCTTGCTGGCAATTTATATTATTATTATTTCTTGTTTACACAGTCAGACAGGTGTTATTGACTGGAAGCTGCTTATTAGTTAATAAGTGTTGCATTACTTCATCTGCTATTATTCCAGTTAATAATTTGAACATGTTTGGCAGGCTGGTTATCGGTCTATAATTACTTGGAACTGCACCTTTTGCTGGGTCTTTCATGATGAGATGAGCTTTCCCAGTTGTTAGCCATTGTTCAATATCACCTCCTTGCAAAATGTGATTGAGCTGCTTTGATAGTTGTTTATGAAGGCTTGTTAGTTATTTAAGCCAAAAGCCATGCAGTTCATCGTCACCTGTTGCAGTCCAATTTTTAATTTTCTTTGCTCTTTCACTTATTAATTCTGGTGTTATTATTAGATCTATGCATCTTTTGCTGGCTCCAAAATTGTTTTCAGTACAAGAAATGTCCTCCTCATGCTGTCTAAAGTACCAGTGTTCCAAATTTTACTGGAGGTGCAAATATGGCTTCTGCTCTTCTGTCATGCAACAAGAGAACAGACTCCGCATCCTCAGATTATAAATGTAATAAATGTATATGTAAGTATATAAATTATATTGTATAATCTCAGCATAAAGATTAGCATAACCTCCAGATTGCATCTGATCAACTGGGTTATTGCCTGTTGAGGGTGGCAACACAACAATGTGTTGTTGTAAAGGAGTTTATTACATAGAACAAAAAATTAATTTCAAACTATTCTGCATTGGTCAGACTTTATTTGGAGTCTGGACACTGGGCAGATCCAGTTCTGAGCACTGTACTTTAGGAAGGACAGTGATAAACTGGAATGGGTTCAGAGAACGGCAGCAGAGATAATGGCGGCATTAACACATAACTCAGAACCCAAGTTGAAGGGGCCAACGGTTACCGGACTATTATGTTCAAATGCAAGCCAGCCCTTGGAACTCTGGGTCCACTCAAAGAGCGACTCAAGGTTCCTCTCTCCAAACGGCAATTTGTACCCTCGGGTTGTAGTGATTTTCACCACTCCAACCTGAAATTTAAACACAGCCTGCATTGCATCTGAATGCAGAAACACAGGCTACATTAACTCCAAATGGAGTCAAGAAAGGAAGTTTTGCCCTCTGTCCGGCTGTCATTCACCAATGAAAGAACCTCATGAAAGAAGGAAGCTCACACAGCCAGGTCCCCCTCCTCTACAGTCTCATTGACTGCAGAGAGGGAGCTCTCCAATGTGTCTGAATTTGGACAGAAGATCATGGGTGGGGAGGAGTGGATCCCCTGGCCCATTGGACTCGCAGTTCTGCATTACATGCGAATGTGGCCAGGGAGTGGTCTGAAAGCCAAGTCCTGTGATGAATACTTAAAGAAGCTGAGTATGTGCAGCTTGGAGAAAAGGACTAAGGAAGATACGAAGCTATCTTCAGATGTCTGAAAGGCATGAAAGAGTGGACTTGTTTTCTGTTGCTCCTGAGGGTGACTAGGAGACTTCCAAGATCCCTTTCAGTTCTAAGTTTCTATGATTCTATAATTCTGTGGCTCCATATTGATTAATTATTATGTCATACCAGGGTTGAAAAATAGGCCAGGTATGTGTTCTGCAGATTACTTAACGTGTCAGTTAATCCATCCTTGTATGGTATAAACAAAAATAGCCCTTTAGACAATGCATATATTTATCAAATCTATATGATATTCAAAGATAAAGAAATGTCTGTACTTCCTATGGATATTTCAGAAATCCTTTTAAAATTGAAGTATTGCTTATACTGTCATGTTATCCATTATCCAGCAGGCAACTACATATCACCCTCTTTCTAAAGATGACCATACTTCCTAAACGTTCTGCATTTTGGTGAATTTCTTGCATTTAGCAGTGTGTGTTCTTGTTGCCCCATATGTACAATTGTGGGCATTTCAACTTTCAAAAATTAAGGCAAATATATGCCTGAAATATATGCCCCAATAAAGAACATTTAAAAGGAATGAAAAGTATCAGCAATAGTCCAAACAAAAGAATGGTGCTGGTATAGTTACCGTTCATGTGATGTGCCCATCTCATGAGATTCCTTAATTGAAACCTTAACCAGCGCAGCAAGGAATTATGACAGAGGGAAGCAAAAACGATGCCACAGTGGTATTCCTCAGTTCTAGTTGTGTCCAAGCAATTATTGTATAAATAACTGCAATTTGTATTACAGCTGAGCTTTAAAAAGGTCTTTAAATTTTCAAGCTGGATCCCCAATTGATATAAACTGGCAGAGAGCCACTGGTGATTTACAACAAAAATGCATTAATTCTGGATATGACAGTGGAAACAAATGCTTACATCCTCTGATGCAAATCTATTATTCTGTATGGTACCTGTCAGACAGCGTTATCATCAGGTTTTGCAGCACTTGGGAGAAAGGGCTCATTAACAATTCGCAAGCAGTTTAAAAGGTCAAACTAAAGTCACAACAGTCTGTAATTAATACTGAATCTTTGGCTCATTTCGGTACATAGGACTTAACCTTCATGGTGAGATTTCCTTCAACAAAACATTTGTTTCTGGGTGTGTAGACTTAAGCAGGGAACTTCACCTCTATTGCTTAGAATTAATCATATACAAGTGGGAAACACAATTGTATATAGCAGGAGTTCTCAGACTGGGGTCGGGACACCCCAGTGGGTCCCAAACAACTTTAAAGGGGGTCCAAAATGACTTAAGAGGGAGCTGTCAGGGGGGCAGAGGCCTTACCCGACATGTCCAAGGTGTGGAGATGGTCATGAAGATAGACTCCAACAGCCACTTGGCTCCTCGGAGGAGCTTCCTCCACTGCTCACAAAGCCAAGGGCAGGCACGGCAGTGGCACTCATTTGACTGACAGGCCAGGGCAGAGTTGCCTCTCATTCACAAAAGCTCATCTAGTGAGTGGCCAGAGAAGTGCCATTGCTGTGCTGTCCTTGGCTTTGTGAGCACTGGAGAATCCAGGTGGTTTCCAACTCCTGTTCCCCTGTCCACCTCTCCATGCCCCAGAGAAGTTGGAGAAACTCTTAGCTTTACATTCTCAACTGTATCTTTTACTGAATTTTGGATTAGTGTGCAAGCAGAGTACAAAGAATCAAGCAAGAAAGTGATAAAAAATACTGCCTACTTGATTCGTATTTGTGTGAATCAAAGTTTTCAGCAGTTGCTGCTATAAGGAGCAAATACTTAGTGAAAATAACTTGGAGCCTGATTGGCAGCCTTAAATATAAAGCCCAGGTTTGTGAACAGGTCCATCCTCATTTAAGAGGTAAATGAGCTTTATTTATCTCTACCTAATCAAACCAATAACCACCTTAAATGGTGCAGCGGGGAAATGCTTGACTAACAAGCAGAAAGTTGCCGGTATCACTACAAAGTACAGCGCCACATATTATAGGTAAGTAGGTAGCCACTTAATGGCACAGCGGGGAAATGATTTGACTAGCCAGACAGAGGTTGCTGGTTTGAACCTCCGCTGATGTGTCTCCCAGACTATGTCGGGAAACACCTATATCGGGCAGCAGCAATATAGGAAGATGCTGAGGCATCATCTCACACTGCATGGGAGGAGGCAGTGGTAAACCCCTCCTGTATTCTACCAAAGAAAACCACATGGCTCTGTGGGCACCAGGAGTCAAAATTTACTTGACGGCACAGTTTACCTTTTACCTTTAATCAAACCAATGGCTGACATCTTGACTAACAAAGTGTTGGTATGTGCCTAAGGTCAATGAAGCACTAGCCCCTCTGCTTGTCTGCCATGCTTCCAAAGCGTAGGCACTCTTTCACTCTTGTGCAAGCATGCACATACTTTTTGGAGCTTGCCTGCACTCTGGGAGCACAGGAGCACTCTGCTAGACTGGAAACAGGTTGCTTGACTCTCAGCAACATGTTTCTGCTCTACACATCATTAGTCAGGATGTTAGCCAGTAGCTTTAAATTGGGGGTGGGGGGTGGGTTTCCACATAGTATTATACATTATTTTAGGGGGTCACAGTATCAATTTAAGAGGGGTGGTCTAAAATGAAGAGGGGGTCACAGTATCATTTAAGAATCCATAGAATACAGAGTACATCTGAGGAAAGATAAGGAAGAATAATGGAGAATGAATGCTATATGCATACCTCTCCCCCACTCCGCTGCACCCACCCTTTCTTTAAATTTTCTGGTAAATCCATTTAGAATCTTTGGGGATATCACAAATAATAAGCAATGTCCATAATAAGGCAGTTGTGTCAGACATACACCAGCTGCATGTGAGAAATGTACCCTTTTTTCATGATTGTTGACAACCATTACATTTCACACAATCACTGTAGCATAGCAGGCTGGGTTCAGATGCTATGTAAAGTGCTGGGAGTTTAGAGGAGAGAGGAGGAGTGAATGTCAATATTCACACTCCAATGTGGGGAACCACATTTCTGTCTGTTCAGCTATTTCACAGGAGGCCAGGAGTAGATGCACTCACTCTATTTCTCTCCCTTACTTTATCAAATCAATACATAATGTTCAAAATCAGCATGAAGGCCAAACTACACATTAAGCTGAAATGTGCTATGCTGATCCCTACCACTGAGCCAGCATGATGAGGCAGCGGGGGGCAGGGTTGTGCCCCCAGCACATGCCATCTTGCCTTCCTCTACACATGGCCGGGATCGCCCAATCAGGGAAGGAGGTGGGCCGGTTACAGTAGTGACCTGCCTCCATTCAGACCAGTCACTCGGCAGCATGGTAGCAGGGAGGATCACTGCTGAGGGTTGCTGAAGAACACACATGTGGGTGGTGCCAGGATCAGGAAGCAAGAATGCGGTGGCGACTGTGAATGAGCGAGCAAGCAACGGAGCAGCAGCAGGGCACTAGGTGCAACATTTTTGCCTACTTCTCACTGAGTCCCTTGGGGTTAGGACATAGGTATCTAGTAAGGGCGTAATCGGTCACTTGGCAGGAGAGTGTGGCTGTGGTCTATAAGAATAACCTCTCCCTGACCAGGATTGGTGTGGAAGTGGGATGTGTGAACTAGTTTGGGGGTTTGATGGTTCAGGATAGAACTGAACCCCACCTCTGGTTCTGTCCAGACCAGGACTGAACCCACAACCCCGCCAGTTCCTGAATTTTTAATTTTTTTTAAAAAAAATGTCTCTACCTCTAGCCCCTTGGGGGGGCTTCCTAAAGGACACGGGGGGTCAGCAAAGGTTCCCCTCCCGCCAGGCTCAGTAGTCACTGCCGCGGCCTGTTTTACTGTATTTTCTGGCCCATTCAGGCCTCCGTAAGTAGGTGCAGTGGCCATTTTGTCCGCCGCCGCACATGCGCAAATGGCCTCTGTGAGGCCTGGCATGGCCCAGGACATCGTGGAAGCCATTTGTGCTTGCACAATTGTTTTTATTCTGTGAATTGTTTTAACTGTTTTTATTATGTAAAATTTTGTTTTTACTCTGTTTTATATTGGTTGTGTTTTAAATTGTGTACGCCACCTAGAGATACACATATCAGGCAGTATATAAATATGAGAGAGAGAGAGAGAGAGAGAGAGAGAGAGAGAGAGAGAGAGAGTTGCATGATACTGTTGATCATGCAACAGTAAGCAGTTATGGATGTGCACAAAATCGGTTTTATTAAAAACAGTTATAAGTTTATTTGGTCATTGACCAGCAAAAGGTTTTATTAGTTCAGTTCAAATCTGAACAGGATTTGAACCGAACCAGCCCAGTTTGGTTTTTGTTCTGTCAAACCGGACCAGTTCAAACTGGTTCGGTGAATCCTGTGAGTATTCCTCTTTACCAGTAAAGGAGCTGGGGAGCTTCTCTAAGCCTAGAGAAGATGGGAGGAGAGTCAATTAGTACTTACAAGTACTATCATCATCAATGGCAGTGGCAAAGGCCGTGGGGGTGGCAGGGGTGGGAGTGGCTTCACACACACCCCCAGCATCTCTCAGAATAGCAAATGCCACCAGTGGCCTGATTCAGGTTTCCACATACACATGGAGGCCATTTTAGTGACCTCCATGCACACACGGTGGCCCGAACCAGGCCGCTGCCAGCACTGGATACTCTGGGGGAGGCCAGAAGGCGTGGTGGGGGGGAGCCACCGCCACCCCTTCCCCTGCTGCTGGCTCCACCGATGATAGTACTTGTTAGCACTGAGTCTCCTCCTGCCCCCTCTAGGCTTAGGGAAACCCCCTGCCATTTTACTGGTAAAGGGGAATCCTCACTAGATTCCCCTTTACCAGCAGAGCTCTGAACCAGTTTGTTTCAAACTGGGCCCTGTTTGGTTCAACCTCTGACTGGCCAAGGCTGGTCCGGTTCGATCCCAAACTTTTCTAGCCAAGCCAGTTTGATGTTGGGCCTGGCTTGAACCAAGCCGGCTCACACACCCCTATAAGTAGAATTGGAACAGCTATTATGTATAGCAGTGTAGGTGTCTGTTTAGGCACTGGGTGTTGGCCATTGTTCTCTATTCACCTTGAGCAACAAAGTGGGGAATATCCACTAAGAGAAACTTGAGGTCTTGCAAACTTTTCTCTCCCTGATACAGAAGCGTTCAATTTTATATGTTACCAAACTTGTATATTTACTACAAAAATATAATTGAACTAGCATTCCCACACTGACAACAGGAGAAGAAGCAGGGGGGTTGCTTTAATTACTGCAAAACCGATTGGTCTCTTCAGATGACCTGAGGTCATCCTGGAGTTTCCACTGTCAGTACAGATAAGGAATTTCATCAGCCTACATCAGTTAAGATTTCACCCTTGGCTTAAATTTACTTTCAACCTTGTTATCATTTCTTAACTTTTTGCACTACAGGGGGCTAAATCATTCATGCAGATTTAATTTATGGCAATTTAAGCTGTGTCAGAAAGTTAATAACTGGGGAATAATGCATGTGTATATTACAGGGTTTAATCAAGTGTCTTTCAATGTGTCTGTTGGTTTTGCCTTTCTTCTTATCATATGTTTTGAATTAGAGGGACGCTTACTATGTTCCTTCCACATTGCCTTTATCTCACACAACATCAGATATCCAGTCTTCCCAACTATCATCAACCTTGTAATGATCAAAGGCATGGGGAGATACAAAATATCTCCTCTAGCTGTGAGGAGTCCCAGGTAGGCTGCAACTATCCACTTCTTATATGAGCAAATACACCCATCCAAGGGAATGTTCTGGGAGAGTAAAGTGGAAAACCCCTCCCTACAAAAAAGGCTTAAGCAATCTTAGGCCTTCATGAGTGTGTGACTAAGGCAGGATCAAATAAGAAGTGACACTCTGTAACAACAACAAAGATTTCTTAATAACTATAATGATATTGATAATGAAATGATAATGATGATAATAAAAACTAGAGTCATCAAAAATTGCTGCTTCCATTCAAATAAAACCCTTCCCCAGGAACTATAAGAACCATGCAGTCAGATCCAAGCACTTGAACAAAAATAAGTTTCCTGATGCACCTAGCTAAACTGGTCCCTATCCTTCCTACTTACTTCCAAGTAAGGAACTAGTTTATCCACTGTTCAAGGCTTTTAATCTCCCCTTTCCTTACAATAGTTGCTGATCAGACTTAACATAAGAACAGCCCTGCTGGATCAGGCCCAAGGACCATCTAGTCCAGCATTCTGTTTCACACAGTGGCCCACCAGATGCTGCTGGAAGCCACAGGCAGGAGTTGAGGGCATGTTCTCCCTGCAACTGGTACTCAGAGGCATCCTGCCTTTGAGGCTGGAGGTGGCCTATAGCCCTCTCGACTAGTAGCCGATGACAGACCTCTCCTCCATGAAGTTATCCAAACCCCTCTTAAAGCCATCCAGGTTGTTGGCTGTCACTACATCTTGTGGCAGAGAATTCCACAAGTTGATTATGAGTTGTGTGAAAAAGTACTTCTGTTTGTTAGTCCTAAATTTCCTGGCAATAGGTTTCATGGGATGACCCCTGGTTCTAGTGTTATGTGAGAGGGAGGAAAAAAGCACTGGTCCCAGTACAGATCCCTGGGGGCCCCCAATTCTTACTTACCTCCATTGTGAAAAGGCTCCATTTATACCTACCATCTGTTTCCTGCCCTTCAACCAGTTAGCAATCCACACATGTACGTGTCCCCTTATCCCATGATTGCTAAGTTCTCTCAGGAGTCTTTGATGAGGAACTTTGTCGAAAGCTTTTTGGAAGTCCAGGTATAGTATGTCAACTGGATCACCTTGATCCACACACTTGTTGACACTCTCAAAGAACTCCAAAAGGTTTGTGAGGGAAGATTTACCTTTGCAGAAGCCATGCTGGTTCTCTCCCAGCAGGGCCTGTTGTTCTGTGTGCTTTACAGTTTGTTCCTTGAGGATGCTTTCCATCAATTTGCCTGGAACAGACGTTAAGCTAACCAGCCTGTAATTTTCTGGATCGCCCCTGGATCCCTTTTTGAAAATCAGTGTTACATTTGCAACTTTCCAGTGCTCTGGTACAGAGCCTATTTGCAGGGATAAGTTGTATATTTTAGCAAGGAGGTCAGCAATGTCACATTTGAGTTCTTTGAGGACTCTTGGATGGATGCCAACCAGTCCTGGCGATTTGCTAGTTTTCAGTTTTTCCAAACAGTTTAGAACATCATCTCTTGTCACTTCTATCTGACTCAGTTCTCTAGTCTCCATCCCTAAAAAGCCTGGTTCAGGAACAGGTATATGCTCAGTGTTCTCTGCCGTGAAGACGGACACGAAGAATTCATTTAGCTTCTCTGCAACCTCCATATCCTCCTTAATCATCATCCCTTTCACTCCCTCATCGTCTAATGGTCCAACCGCCTTCCTGGCAGGTTTCCTGCATCTGATAGCCTTCCTGGCAGGTTTCCTGCATCTGAAAGAAGTTTTTGTTATTCCCCTTGATGCTTTTAGCTAAATGTTCCTCAAACTCTCATTTTGCCTCCCTTATTATCACCTTGCATTTATTTTGCCATAGTTTGTGTTCCTTTCTGTTCTCTCCATTTGGACAGTCCTTCTAATCCTTTATGGTTTCCTTGTCTTTACCTGTTAGCCATGCTGGCATCCTCCTGGACTTAGTGGTACCTTTCCTCTTTATGGGTATATAATCTAACTGGGCTTCTAGTATTGTGGTTTTGAGTAAACTCCATGCATTGTGAAGCGAAGTGACTCTTCTGATTTTCCCTTTCTGCTTTCTTTTCACCATACTCATTTTGGAGAAGTTTCCTCTTCTGAAATTCAAAGTGTCTGTGTTAGACTTCCTTGGTGATTCTCTCCCCACATGTACTTCACTCAGAGGCCTCCAAGGAAGAACTGAACTCTTACACATACATACCCTGGAAATGACTTTTTCTCTACACACCCAGGATAAAGACACAATATGAGATAAGGACTGAAACCTTATTTAGGAAAAGGGATTTGCAATGAGTTAAATTTCAAAATTTAAGTATGGACTTCCTTCCTTGAAAGGCAAGCTCTGGGAGACAGAATTCCTACTGTTAACCTTGCATGGGGAATGTTCCAAATGGAAGAGCAGTCCTTGAAGTGATCTGCACTTCTTACAGTCAGCTCACCAAAAAAAGTGTCCTCAAGGGGCCTTTCCTACCACACCATACCTGAGCTGGTCAGCCCTGGATGGAATGAGAGAGGAAGGGTCCAAGTGTAGCCTATCTTCCCATACCCCTCAAGCTAGTTGGCCTGCAGTTACGATAGGACACCTTTGTCATGCTGATGCCACAGCCTCTGGGTGCTCATCATCATAGCTGATGTGGAACGTGGGCTTATACTCCCTTGAAGGGGCAGGTTCACAGCCTAGGGAGTTCTCTTTGACCCAGAATTATACTGGAATGCTCTGGTGTCTGCAAGACTACTCTGTGGCAGTGGGGGTGGGACTTTTATCTCCACATCCATTGCATCTGCTCAGTGCAGACCAGCAGAGCTTTTCCATGTAGCAATGGAACACAACTTGGCAGTCGTGTTCTGTTGTTTTTCAACATTGTTCCTGTAAGCTACTTTGAATTTCTTTGAAAGAAAGGAAGCATATCATTTTTTAAAAATGAATGAATGAATAAATAAAATAATAAAACAAATTTCCTTGTCTCTGTCATTGCTCAACCAGTGCAAGGTCCGAAAAAGGTGAGTCTTTTTCCCCCTGTGACTGTCCATTTTAACTTGTGCTTCTTCAACAAGAATTGCCTATCCTGTCGAGTGATTGGCAGCTCCAAAAAAGAAGAAGAAGAAGAAGATCTGCCTAGCAGTCTGATTATAAAGTGTTTGATTTATAATTTCTGCCAGTTATGTTTGCTGAGCAAGGCCTGTCATGTCAGCATATCATTTCCTTCTTCTCCACTCATATCTTCCTCCAGTGGCAAGGCAGTCAGCTTGCTGGCTGCAAACACAAAGATTAAGTGGTCAGTAAAGTCAATTGCTTGGGAGAAATTAAGGCCAAGAGAGATAACAGTGGCAGGGGAGGGGAAGGCTTTGAGCTTGTGACAAATTACTCATCTCATATGTTTTAAGTGAACACTGTGAAATTCTGACAGGCATAGGCACATCACTGTAGTGTCCTTGGGTGGCAGCTGGAGCAAATATTAAGTAGGATTTCAAACTCAGTTGAAGGCCCACATTACAATTTTCACATGCTCCAGGACTGTACAAGAAGATAAAAGTAGAAACATTCTTTCAGGAAAACGTGCTCTGCAATGCACCTGTCTGCTAATTAATGTGCATAGTTTCTCAAGAGCTAACCCAAACCATGCTGATCAAGTGAAGCATGGACACCCTGTACACACATGCCTTATTCAGCTGAGAGTGAAATGAACAGGAGTGGCAAGGAGAAAGACAAGAGAGGGAGGTTACAATGACCTATCAGGGTCTTCTTCTTTGAATGCACATTCCCCTGAGCATCCAACACATTTGATTGAATTATTAAATAAGTAAGTAATAGTTTGAATTATCAATGTGCTTTTAAAAACATTATTTTTCTTGCAGTAAAATTTACTTGTAAATTTGTCATTTACTGCTGGCAGTTAACCTTTCTGTATATACTGTACCTTTCTATTGTGCCTGATGAACAGGTCTTGGTAAACACATCCTTGTACCCTGATCCAGAACATTACTTATGTTTGAAGTATTTATTGTCTGGGACCAAAGTGACAATGTGTATCTATAGTGAACTTGACATTTACAGCTAGTTTTTGAGACTGAGCTGTTTACAGAGAAATAAGTTACATATTTCTGCTCAAGATACTGGGACACTGAAGAAAGAACTGACAACAATTCTGTCAATTCTTTTGACAATTGACAGGAGAGCTGGTCTGATGGTAGCAAGCATGAATTTCCCCCTTTGGTAAGCAGGGTCTGCCCTGGTTTGCATTTGTATTGTTTACTTGTGAGTATTGTAAGATATTCCCCTTAGAGGATGAGGCTGCTCAGGGAAGAGCATCTTTATTCTTGTATGCAGAAGATTCCAAGTTCCCTCCCTGGCATCTCCAAGATAGGGTTGAGAGATTCCTGCCTGCAACCTTGAGGAAGCCACTGTCAGTCAGTGTAGACAATACTGAGCTAGATGGGCCAATGGTCTGATTTGGTATAAGGCAGCTTCCTATGTTCCTGTTATCAGGGGTAGATTAAGCTTTTTGCCACTCTTTTACCTGAAACAAAAAAGGTTTGCCTTTTTAATATAATGTAAAAGGGGGAACTTTCTCCTCATCCACTCCACCCTTGCTGCAGCTGCTGCTGCCCACAAAGAGGGGCAGCAAAATTTGAGGAGGGGAAAATTTGCTGCTCCTCAAATTTTGCCGCCGTAGGAAAATGCCTACTCTGCCTCTCCATTAATCCACCACTGCCTGTTATCTTGTCTTCGAGCAGATGCAATCAATGCACTTTCACCTTTCTTGAAAATGGTGTACAATGATGTAAAATTTTATCTCGCCACAACTAGCACCCAGCCTTTTTGCATCATACTGATGGAACTGTTCCAGTCATTTAGAGTAAAAAGGGCAGACCATGCTGTATCTTGTGATAGCTTTGGATAATTTGTTTGTAAGAAATGTCATGACCTACCAGACCTTACCCAAGATTTCTGTTAATTGTATTTCACATTAGATGTAGGCAGATCATATGAAAGTTATCTGATTATGAAACCACTGATTCTTGTATGATTAGCCCCTAATTAGGAATAACATTTTGATGGTGTGAATTTAAAAACTGAGTACAATGGAAAATATATATTGTGCTGAAATCCTGTCAAACTTTAACTGTATGCTTAAAAGTCTAATTGGAATTTTAAAAATAGTAAACTTGCTCTGGATTATTTCTAGTGTGCTTAATCCTCATCCAGAGTCATGATTTTTTACACAAATGTAGAACTTCCTACTCCTGAGCATTCCCATTAGTTACATTGGATGCCCCCCAACTTTTTCAGGCCACAGAACCCACAACAATTTAACATTTCACTCCAGGAGAAAGCAGTGGTGACCCCCGACATCCCAAGCATGGTGCCCTGTGTGACCGCACGATTCACTGAGAATGTGAGCTCTCAGTTAAGAAAAACAAACACGTTAAACCCCATACTAATGAGAATCCATACTATAACTGCGTTCTTAGTGTTTCAGCTGAAAGTACATGCTGTGACTGACCTAAAGGCAATCTGGGAGTTTGTCAAGTACATTCTACAGGCCAGTCACCCACAATCATCACATTTTTCGTTTGGTTTCTTGTCAGCTGTCCTAGGTGCAAACCTCTTGAGTACACACAAGACCAACATCTTCTGTCCATCCAAGCCAAACACAGATGACAGTGCTTCCGTTTGTGGATGTGGCTGCATTTCTGAGGGTATGTCCTTGCTCAGAAGAGCCTTTGGGTAAAGAGTTATCCCTCAACACAATTCTATGAGGGTAGGTTCAGACATGGGTGGATTACGGGAGAGGTAGTGTAGTTGGATGCCTACGGCAGCAAATATCCCACCCCACCCCTGCCCCCGTGGCTTTTATTTATTTATTTATTTTGCAATAAATAAATATATTTATGTGAAAGACAGGGACAGCAGCAGCCAGGAAGCAACAGCCAAGAAGCAGGCTGCAATGTTGTGGCTGTTTGGGCTGGCAGCCAGCATGGGGCTTCTGCTGCTGCAAACTGGCTGGCTGGTGTTGCAGCCAGGGCCAGGCCGAGGAAGTTCCTTTCCATTTTCTAAGTGCAGAGCCGAGTGGCAGCTGTCTGTGAGGTGGGGGGGGGAAGCATTTCTCACCACTCGGAGCATGTGCACGCACAGTCACAACAGAGCAGCCCAGCCAAGTCAGTGCATTGAGAGCAGAGCCGTCAATGGGTCTTGCTCTCTAACAAGTGTGTACAACTACAACTAAATTCACTGCATACTAGGAATCACAAGCTTTTTTCTGTTATACAGAATACAACTGAAGGGAAAACCCATTTCAAGTGGCAAATTCCACGATATTGCACTTGTCTGGAGTTGTAGGAATGCTTGGATTCCTCCATCTCCAGGCAACCGACGCTCACTAGAGATAGAACAAGAAGTGAAGGGAGGGAAGGGAAGAAAAAAAAGTCTTACCTACAACCAAGAGAAGGTATCACCTGAGGGTTTTTAACCAAAGTTTTGGGGAAAGGCATTCACTAACACAGACTACATTCTTAGTAGCTCTTCACTTAGTATTAATAAGACCAGTGACTTTTATCTGCTGCCAAATAATGACATCTGATGTACTCACTTGTCCACCTACTCCAACTAAAGTATCAAAATAAAAGTCTCTAATCTGCCTAAGCGCAATCACCTGCCGTCAAACTAACAAAACAAATACTTGGCTTCATTCTAAGGAAACTAATGATGCAGCTCGAGACTGTGCATGTTTACATGGGAGCAAGCCTCGGAGAGTGCAATGGGGCTTGCTCCCAAATAAGCATGGTGGATAGGATTATTGCAGCTTTAACTGCATATCATGGGTTGGGTGCTCGCTCCAAGCAGCTATTCTGAGCAGGATAAGGGAAAACAAATTAGGAATGTCCTTCAGACAACAAGCCTTGCTATTAATATCTGCACACTCAGATATTTTGGGGCAAAGCATAAAGAAAGCGGGGAAATGGATTTGCTGCCTTGGTGGGAGAGCAATAAAAGCTCTAGACCAAAGAGGAGTGCTCACAAGGGCAAGGAAAACAAAACATTCCATCAGCATTTCAATAAAGCCTTGTGGAAGATGCCCGTCAGTCCATATCCTTCACTTGTTGCTGCCAGCTGCAGGTTCCACAGCAGCAGTAAGGGAAGAGGAGCTGAGTATGAGGGGGCGGGGCCACACACACACACACACACACAACACACACACACCACAGGCATGGAGAGAGATCAGGAAGAAGCTCCGCTTGATCTTCCTGACCTCTTTCTCTCTCAGACAAGGACGGTGGACGGGAGTTCCTCCGGCTGGGAGGCTGGGAGCAAAGAAAGTGGACTTAGTTCTGTGGCTTCCTGGTGCCGAGAAGAGAGCAGAGCAGTGGCTGCCTGCTGCGGGCAGGCAGGCAGGCAGCGCACCAATCGCCATGACTTTCTGGGACTCTAGACTGAGTTGCTGTTTGTTTCTGCTTTGCCTAGCCTTTCCTTGAGAGTTGGGGCCGGAAATGGCTTAGGAGGGGCTTGAGAGTGGCAAATTCCTTCTGCCTACTGGTGGCAGAAGGGTTAATCCACCCCTGGGTTCTGATCTACATTGCCCTGCACATGCGAGGACATCAGGTCTGTGGCAAGAACGCATGTGCCCTGATGTCACTGGTGGGTGTGCCAGTGTACTCTTGGCATATCCTTTAAATCATGTGAGAGGGATACTCATCTGAATCACCCCTCTACATGTGCTTCAGCAAGTGGACCCAAGTGTTGATCCATGGCTGTCCACATTGATGCATAATGTGCAGGCCTACTAGTCTTTGTTGCAGTCCTCCTCCAACTTGCTTCCCAAGGTCAACATTCTCTGCCAGTGGATAGGATGTTTCTGCATCACAGCACCATCATATTTTAATACTGTTCTTCTTTGGCTTGCTCGGCATGTGTTGTCATAAAGAACAGTGCCTCGGAAACCTAACAGCTGCTCATCAACAGCTGGCCAGACCCAGGAATGTAGCTGTACTGCAGTTCCTGCACAAACAAGGTCCAGCTCAATGTTCCCTGTAAGAGGGAATCCCAGATGCTGTTGACTACAGCTACCAGAATCCCTAGCTGCAATGGGCTTTGACTGAGGATGCTGGGAGTTGTAGTTAACATCTGGAATTTTCTGTTACAGGGAACACTGGTCCAGATACCTGTAATGGTTGCCAGCTTGGCAATCACTCTTCTCTCCATGTTGCTTTGTCATCAAATCTTAAATTACTTGTGATGACCTTAAATCATTCCAGCTGCATCATGGCACAGAATATGAGGGTCCCAAATGCAAATATATTGCCCACAGTCCTTGTAGCACTTCATGACTGGCATGAAACAAACCAGCCACGAATAGCAGGCCAAGATACACTTTCAGCTCTGTTAGGTCAAGGTGCTTCCATTGGAACATAGGAAGTTACTGCCTTCTGAATCAGTCCTTTGGTCCATCTAAAGCAGTATTGTCTACTCTGACTGGCAGTGACTCTCCAGGAGTTCAGGCAGTATTTGTATTCCTCTCTCAGAGCTCATGATGGTCCCTGTGCCTCTCTCTCAGTGTCAGATTGAAGGGGAAGGAGTTGCTTCATTCACTGCCTCCTCCTGCTGGACTAAACTTATCTTGGTTTGGCCTCTCAGTGGAAGAGCCAGACCCCACCTTATCACTGTGAGTGATAGACTGGTTGTAAACCACCATTTCTGCTTGTCATGTTACCCATTATCTTGGTACCCTCACTGGTAGGTGAGTAGTGTTCAGCAGACTGTTCAGTGTCACACACCCTACCTTTACAGTACCTCATCTTGCTCTCTGCACCTGGAACCAAGCTCCAACCCCCACCCCTTCTGAGCTGTATCTCACTAGAAGAAATGGGGAAAGACCAGAGATGTACTTTGGATGGTTGATCCATTGATGCCGAGCTTACTGAAGCTGCCATGTTGTGGTTGCTGCTGCTGTGATTCATTTGGCTTTATTCTAAAACCCCTGCTTCTGTGAGGTCAAATGCTTCTGAATGATTTACGTGTTCTAAACCCTGAGTCTGACATTGTGGGAGGGGCTGGTCTCATCTGCCCTAACTTGGGAGCAGTTCCTCAGACTGAGTGAGACACTATCATCATCAGGGGAAACAAAACTGAAGTTTCCAAAGATAAACAGGATGTTCTCCTCCATCCCAAATGGCTTAACATGGGCAAGGGATAGAAACTATAGAAAGCCACCCACCCCACCCCCAAAATTGGATAGAAACCACCTCACCATAAGGATTCCATTCATTTCTGGGGTGGCTTTTCTCCCAATTGACTTATAATTGTGATGGGATAGAAACCACCCCACCATAGGGAGCCCATTCATTTTGGGGTAGTTTTCTACCCTGTGTCATCTTATTATTAGTAACATAAATATCATAAATGGTGAGGGGCCATAATTGTGGATATATTGCATACCAAAGTGCAGGTAAGAGTATGACAAGAAGAGCATAGCTGGGGGTTCAGTAGTTTGCTTTTGTACACACCTTTATGCAGCTGGGGGTGGAAATCCAGATGAGAGTTAATATAGCAGGTCAAGTAAGGAGGACTGTCTTGCACCTACTTCCATGCTTAACTTCAAACAGAAGGGAAATAAATTTAATATATGGAGTATTTTGAATAATAGAATCACACGGGAGGAAGATTCATTGATCCAAACACCTTATAACGAGAGGGACCTTCAGACTTCCAGTCCATGTTACAGACCATCAAATCAGACATCATTTGTATCTGTGGGGAAACAATCAAGCTCTGGACCTGATCAGCATTGCTGATATGGTTTTCAGGAAATTTACTTGCCTATCACTACTCTGAACTGAAAACATTCCCATCAAGTATCATCTTTAAAGTCTCCCATTAAGGAGTTTTCACATCTTGCCTGGTCAACTTGTTCCATTAGTCCAAGTTTTCTTCTGTCAATCATGTGCTCTACATTATCTGAGTTTCAAATATTCTACTATTCCAGGTTCAGACCAAATATGTAAGATTCCTAAAAATGTGCATTTTTACATGCTAGTGCAAACAACAATAATGCAAGTTAGTCTTTGGAGTGATGCTTCTACACAGCCCTCAGGGACATATTCATGGCAGAGAAAAAGGCTTCTGCAGGGAGGGGAAAGAGGCAAAAATCCCTTCTTCCTCTCCCTTTGCCTGCCCTGTGCTGTGAACCAAACTTTGCCTGCAGTTAATTTAATGTGCTGCGAATATTGCTTTGCCCTCAGAAGACTGCATATAACGTCAATGTTGCGAGATATATATATATATATATATATATATATATATATATATATATATATAAAATTTCAACCAAAAAAAAGGGTTCTCAGAATGGTTTACATAGAATATGCCAATGCATCTAAATTCCCTCCACACCATCATCTCAAGGTGATTGTGTGGGGGAAGGACAGTATGAATACGGGTGCACAGCATTGCAGCAAGGACTGCAGCTATTAGAGCAGTCAAAAAAGAACAAGTTTGGAGGGTGTTGCTAATACAGGGCTCTTGTATAACTTCCACATATTTCTGATCTTCCCAGTGGAGTGTATCCAATTACTCTGACTGGTTAGAGATAAAATTCATCTGCTTTCTTATTTCAGGGGACATTATTTGAAATGAAACCACATTGAGTATATAATTCTGTGATTAATTTCCATAACACAGTAATCTAAATCACCATCTCAGCTATGTTATTTTCATCCATACCAATAAACATCCTGTTTTTAGCTGAAAATATCCCCTGAACCTGCTGCTACCCAAGCCCGATATCTTTTTGTGGTTGCTTCGATTAAAAAATCATGTTAATGTAGTCACTGAAATACAAAATATTCTTTAAAAAATATTGAGAGCTGTTTTGGTTGACTAATTCACATATTAGGCTGTGATCAATGCAAATTAATCCACTCAGCACCATGAATGTGTTAGTGTATGCTCTTTATGTTGCAGCACGGAAGGAAGAGGGCTGATAAAGAATGGATGAATAGGCAGGATAAATAATTTGTCACACAACTTCTTCTTCACAGCAGAGAGTAATTAATTTAGGCAAGTTATATGAAGTGTCCTGCATTTTCTATGAGAATGCCATTAAAGTAATGAAGCTTTGATTTACCTCCCCACTAATGTAGAAGCTGGGCTGGACAACATCAGCAGTTTAATTTCCTGTTGAGCCAGTTCATTCATACCAGATGCTTAGCTTTTACCATTTTTGGAAGGGTGGTATATAACTTGAATAAATAAATAAAATAAATACTTCTATATGCAAGAAGTCCTCCTGACAAGCTCATGTGAACAGTAACAAATGTGATGTGTGCACCAGATGGTGAAAGAGACAACCAGCAGCAATTCCTGTGCAGACTGTGTCACCAGTTTCTGCCCCTGCAGCCATGCGAAGTTCTGCTGGCTGTGTGTCTATGATTGCCTACTTCACGTATTAGCAATAGCAATAGCAATAGCAATAGCACTTACATTTATATACTGCTCTATAGCTGGAAGCTCTCTAAGCGGTTTACAATGATTTAGCATATTGCCCCCCAACATTCTGGGTACTCATTTTACCGACCTCGGAAGGATGGAAGGCTGAGTCAACCTTGAGCCCCTGGTCAGGATCGAACTTGTAACCTTCTGGTTACAGGGCGGCAGTTTTACCACTGCGCCACCAGGGGCTCTTCTGTTTCTCTTCTGTATTACGTTTCTTTATGTGAGCACATGCTTGAGACCACAGTTGCATGTAAAACAAAGGATCTTGGGTGAACCAGCCCTTTTTGTGTGTTTATAGACTCCTAGGCTGTAATCCTATACACATCTCCCTATAAGTAAGTCTCATTGATCTCAATAGGATCTTTTAAGGTTAGCCAGCCTGAATCCTTATTTCTATCTCTCCATGGCTTCCACTGGCCACATTTGAACATAACATGGAACTGGAGTTTCAAGGGGCAGAGATTTTCTTATTGTTACATCTGAATGCAGGAAGCTCCAGTTCTGCAAGGTGACTTACGCAAGGTTCTGTTTATTAAACTCCAATCTGAACCCTTGGGTTGTAGTGAGTTTCATAAGCCCTACTCAAGCTTAAACACAGCCTGTGTTGCATCCAAATTTGGAACCATAGGCTGCATTCCCTTCAACCAGAGCTGAGGGAGAAAGCTCCTCCCTCGCTCCGGCCGTGATTGGCTGTGTGCGCTGTCCTTCATGCCAGAAGGAAGCCCACACAGCCAGTTCCCCCTCCTCTCTGCAGTCTCACTGACTGCAGAGAGAGTGTTCGCCATTACATCCGAATTTGGACAGGTGAGCGCAGATGCGTGGGGAGCAGAACCTCAGGTCCATTGGACCCATGGTTCTGCATTACATGTGAATGCGGCCACTGTGTTCATGATTTGGCTCTGAGCATGGGAGTCTGACCAGTATGATATAGCATTCCTAATGCCCAGAAAACAAGAATCGCAAAGTGCTTGCAATGGCCATTACAAAGGCCAAAAGCCATTCTGGACTAGTAAGGGTGTTGATGCTGAATTGGCATCTCTGCTTTAAGAGGTAACTGGTCTGATAACAATGAGAGCTGCTAATATTTTTTCCTGTGAGTATTCAAAGAAGCTAAGACATGACCCACAATGATTGCCTGAGACTGCCCATTTATTAACTAACAAAGAAAAGCAAGAAGTACCCGCCTTTTATCTGTCCAGGTACATGAATAGGGTAAATGGGAATCACCAGCCCTAATTAGATTAAACCTTTTGTTTGCAACCAGGGATGGTTGTTACTAACATGGCATATGCCTAACCCTACCCCAAGGGCAAAGAATCACTATAAAGGATTCCCCCTTTTCCTTCAATGTGTGCAGTGTGTGTGTGTGTGTGTGTGTGTGTGTGTGTGTGTGTGCGTGCGCGCGCGCATGCATTGCCAACCTGCACAGTTTATGTGATTTCCCCCAATCCCATGAAGAGCTCCATCATGCACCCCATAGCCAGCTAAAGACCCTGGTCAGACAGTTCCTGGTTTTGTCCCTTGTATCTTTTTCTGCTGGGGGTCCACTGCATTACAGTTCTTCTTGCTGTCTTGGCCCCTTCCCCTTCCCCACAACTTCCACTGACATTACAGTCTCCCTGAAGTGGGTCAGCATGAGTTCCCATATTTGCATTTTGAACTGCCTATGATCCTCAAGCCTTCTTCGAAACATACAACTTTCCACTTCCTCATAATATCCAGAAGAATGACCAACAATCTTGAAATCAACACTTACCAGCTATACAGGACAGGTATATTGATGTTAACTCCATCTATTCATTTGTTTTGTCTACCATCTCCATTTTTCCCCACCACCACCAATGCTCGGCTTCTATCAAGCTTGCATTCATCAGTGCTAAGGAAGACTAGCATCTTGAAGTCTGATCCTTCTGTCCTGCCCCCCCACCGCCCAATAAGTTGCCAACTACCACTGTGTACTTGTGTGCCTCTGTCTTTAATAAACATTCTTTATTTTTGAAGAAAACTGCTCTTGATTCCTTTTGGGTACCCTAACTCTGATTTGCTTTTACCCACATCAACTATCCCAAAACGTATTACTGCTGTATACGTGTTTGTACTCAACTTGAGTTAATTCTTCCACATAGATCAAAAGCACACTCACAGGATGTGATATTATTATTATTATTATTATTATTATTATTATTATTCATTCATTCATTCATTCATTCATTCAATTCTATACTGCCCTTCCAAAAATGGCTCAGGGTGGTTTACACAGAGAAATAATAAGTAAATAAGCTCAATCTCTGTCCCCAAAGGGCTCACAATCTAAAAAGAAATAGTAATCACACGCCTAACAAATGTGGTAACAGATCAATTGGACTTTGGAGTAGACGTGCATAGGATTGTGCTGCTAACAAACCTGCTCACTAATCTACTACAGCAGCAATATTCCATTATTTTGACCTTTAACTAATTAATTTTGTTAGTTGACATTATGTACTCTTTTGTAATAGATTTCAGTGCCTTGCCTATCAAAGAAAAATGCTATTTGATATTGCAGAGTTACTGTTTGATTTTGAAAATTACATTTTATGTTTCTTGATTCACTCACTTCCACTTACTTTGCCTTGTTCATATAGATAATTTTAGTTCAGTTATTTTCAGGACTTGACTTATACTATTGTTATAAACTTCCATTTTACTTGGCTTTGAACTTCAGTTCTACAAAGGATGAACAATAAAAATATCAGACATTTATTGCAAATCACTTCACCCACATTTTCTCAATAAGCTTTTCAGCAGTCTCGTAGGATAGATCAGTATTGCAGATATAGGCTGAGGAAATGTGGTTGGCTCTGGATTGCCTAGTGAATTCATGAGAGTGTAGAGATTTGAAATGGGGGCTTCCTGGTTTCCAGTTCAGTCTTTTTCAGTGATACACTAGCTCACACTTCGTCTTAAGCACCTGAGTAATCCTGACCATTTATCTGCTTAAAATGAAGCATGCCTCCCATTCTCTGATGGATCATGACTTCCAACTCACTTCTGACTTAAGTGCTGCCACTAGCACGGCATGCTGTGGAACTACACTCCAGCTTGATTTTATCTTCCTGGTGTTTCTCCACTTAGCCTGAATGGGATTTATTGATTTTCTTGAAAGTGGAAAAAAGAATCTGCATCAGCAGCAACAGCATGGAATTCTAACAGTCTTCACGGCCGTTGAGAGATCCATTCACAGCTAAAGCAACACTTCTCTAAAGTTTCACAAACCTATCAGAAAGTTTTCAGTGGTAACCCAACAACAAAGATGCTAAGGAGTGACACAGTCATGCAATGAAGGCATGTCATCTCAATTAACACCCTCAGCCAACTTGATGTTATGAAACCAGGCTGAATTCCAGTTATAATAGCACCCCACAGAAGGAGTCCCTTGAAGACTATTCTGATAAGGTCATGTCTGTGCTTGTGCCTTTCACACTGGAGGTTCAATGTGCTATCCTAAAATAGTGTTGCGGCACTAAAATGGTGAAGAAAGGAGTACCATGTTCAGTATGGGTAGCAGAACATTCCTCTGTGGAGGCAGTAACATTCACAATTACCCTGTAATTCTACCAGTACTAAATTACATAAAAATGAATGTTTCATATAAGCCTGCTGATCATTCTAGGACAGCAGTCACCCGAGGGCAGCAGTAGAAGTGCGCTAACTAGCCTCACATCCTGCACTGACATGCTCCACAGCCACAGTCCCAACCCTCTCTGCATTTAGCACCCTGCAGCCATGGCAGCACCCCCTGGAGGTGGTGAGTTCTTTATTTTTTTTTTAAAAAAAAAACCAAAACCTGTAGAACCCCCAAACCAAGTGGAATTTGAGCCAAGTCACGGAGTCTTTTTGGAGAGATGAAACTGAACATGCCCAGTTTGATTCAAGTCCAGTTCGGACTCAAACCGAACCGGGCAATCTGGTTTTGTGCACACCCCTACTGTCAGGGAACACATTGCAACGGGGGCAGACATAGTTAGCCAGTACACTCCTGTTTCCCTTCTACCCAGGTTCTCCCAACAAACTTGTTAGAATATTATGATGACGATGAATATTTATATACTGCTTTTCAACAAAAGTTCCCAAAGCAGTTTACATAGAGAAATAAAAATAAATAAAGATGGCTCACTGTCCCCTCACTGTTCACAATCTAAACAAGAAATGTACGATAGACATCAGCAACAGCCACTGGAGGGATGCTGTGCTGGGGCTGGATAGGTCCAGTTACTCTCCCCCTGCTCAATAAAGAAATCACCACTTTTAAAAGGTCCCTCTTTGCTCTGTTAGCAGGGAACACCTGAACTAGGCTTCAGAAATGTGCTTCAATCTGGCAGTTCCTTTTGTTTAAGCAGCCTTGAAGGGAGATCCAGAATCATGGCACATGAATCATGGCACATGAGAAGGGGACTTAACCTTCCACCCATGTACTTTTCTCCCTGAGAGTCACCCTGAAATTGCAATATGTCTATTATGTGGCTGCTTCAAAGGCATACAGCTTCCTTGTGAGTTGCCTTTTGGCAGGAAAACAGTACGAGGGAATAGTTAATCCTCCTCCCTGTGCCCCGGAATCCTGATGTGGATGCCTTACTTGCAGTTGCAAGTGAAACAAGAGACGTTTCCGGGTTTAAGTGTGTCTTTTAACAACCCCGTTTTCCCCCTTTAAGGCAGAGGCGTAACTATAGGGGGGGCAGGGGGACACGTGCCCCGGGCGCCATCTTTTCGGGTCACGTGGGGGGCGCCACCATGACCAAATTTTTTTTTAAAAAAATGTTTAATACAAATTTCTCCTGCTCAGTGCAGCAGCGCTGCAGCAGTCAAGGGAGCGCGTCGGCGCCCCATCCCCCACGAGTGGTCCCTTCCGCACCTCCCGCGGCCCCCCCCATTGCTTTACTGGAGGCCAGTCAGTGGCCTGGCTTGGCGGCGGCGGGTGCCACGGCGGGCACCTTTAATGCTGCTCACTGCGCCTGCCCGCCCACGCCCCCCCCATTGCTTTGCTTGCGGCCAGTCAGTGGCCTGGCTTGGTGGCGGGCGCCGTGGCGGGCGCCTTTCATGCTGCTCACTGCGCCTGCCCTTGGCTGAGGCTCGCTCGCTCCGTCGCTCTCTTAGTCTGGAACAGCCAGAAAGAGGCCCTCTAGTGGCTTGCCAGCCAGAGGGTCTCCAGTCAGTGACGCACGCGCAACTCGGCCAGCGTGCCGAGTCGCGCTGCGCATGCGTGCGGTGAGTCCGTCCTCCTCTGTTCGCCTGCATGTGGTGGTGCGGTCGCCGTCGCGGAGGAAAGCATCGTTGCTGGGGCTATGGCTGCACTGCAGCAGGCGCAGGCAGGACGACGAGGACACATACGGACACCCGGCATGGAAGAAAGGATTCGGCGGCGGGTGGGTGGAAGCAGCAGACCAAGTGTCAGGGTGAGAATGAGTTGCAAAAACTACAGAAGCCACATGTGAAAAAAAAAACATATTAAAGAATCAGGCTTTTATTTAGCTGCCCAACTATGATCTCAGGTGCCTAAAAGGTGTTAATGTTTGCATTATATGCTCCTCTCTCCGCCCCAAAAGAAAGAAAAACAATCATAAAGATTCTTTGGCACTCAATCTTAAATGCATGCATGTATATGGAACTGAGAGTCAATTCCCACAGCCTGGGTAGTACAGCAGTGTGAGTTGACTCAAGCAGTGTAACATAGCTGCCTGTGCATTGTTACAAGGTGTTTCAAGAGAGTTTTACCATGAGTTCTGCTTGCTGGCATGCTTGTTTTTGCACTGTGAAAGCTTGCCTTATGATCTCAGTTACGCTGAAGTGCTCCTATAACAGCTCCATCTCAGAAAAACCTGCAGTGTTAGCTTTAACAAGTGCCTGTGGTATCCTGCTAAAGACACAAAGTTTGGCAAGAAAAATGGGGGAGGGGGTTATATGCCAGGACCTTTGGAGATTGTCTCTTGCTTGTGAGGAAAAACCTAAGTATAATGTGGTGTGTATCATCAATCATTGCATCATAATTCTGTTATTTGAGATACAAGCCAACTCCACAGGGTTGTTGCTTGTGAGGAAAAACCTAAGTATAATGTGGTGTGTATCATCATTGCATCATAATTCTGTTGTTTGAGATACAAGCCAACTCCACAGGGTTGTTGCTTGTGAGGAAAAACCTAAGTATGTAGTGCACCACTCTGGGCTACTTGGAGGGAGAGTTCGCATTTTTGGTTATTTATCGCATTTTGAAATTTTTGGTAATTTTTGTAATTTTTTTAAATTTTTTAAATTAAAGTTTTCTGAAACATGTGTGTCAGATCTATGCTGGGGGGCGGCGGGGGGGGCGTGGCGGGGGGGGCACAATTTCAGTGCTTGCCCCGGGCACCGTTTTCCCTAGTTACGCCTCTGCTTTAAGGTGAAGTTTGCTGCCCCCACTCCCCAGTCTCCTTTGTGAGTGAGGCCTGGCAAAGGACTTTGCACTGAAGCTTCACAGAAATCCTTTGCCCACATGCCTTAAGGGATGCCCTAGACCAGGCCTGTTCAACTTAGGCCCCCAAGCTGTTTTTGGACTACAACTCCCATAAGCCCCAGCCACAGGGGCCAATAGCCAGGGATTATGGGAGTTGTAGGTCAACATCTGCAGGAAGGCCGAAGTTGAGCAGGCCTGCCCTAGACTGACACCAAATGTCCTGCCACCATTGTAAATTCGCACTGATGGCTCTGTATAAATATTTGGAATTTGGGGGCAATTTCAAAATCCTCAAACAGGCACTCATTGGGAAGCCACAAAAGAATCCCCCATTGGGTAGGGGCTTGAACAAGTCAGATCACTGTATCTACAGAATGGAGGTTCTTGTGCCCTTACATTCACATGATGCTGAATGCATCATTTGTCCCTCTGTCCTTTGTTTTTGAAATTCAGATAGCTGTCCTGGGTGGCGGGGGGCATGGCACTTGAGGGACAGAGTACTTGGCTCTTTCCCAATGGAAGCTTCCCTCCTGGGGCAAACAGCAGCTACAGGGGGCCATTTTTCTCAGGACCAAGGCATGAGTGAAAGGGGTTAAATGGTCACTGACAACTCCCACCACTACTGCTGCAATTATTTGTGGTTTGACACTTCATCTCTACATTTGCAGGAAAGGCAGGGGCTAACTGTATATTTGCATGCATAAATGTAATCCCAGCTCTCAAAATATCTAAGAAATGCCCTCTCCTTGCATTTAATAGAGCAAGAGCGTCACATCATATCTTTTAAATGGATTTTAAGTGATAGGAAGAGCCCAACCTTTCTACCACTGAAATTCCGTATGATTGACAATCAGTGAACCGATGTCTCTAAGGGCAATTGTTCAGTGCCAACTCATTAGCTCTAATTCCTCAGTACTGGACTGAAATTCAGAATTCTCTACAGGTGGGTACACAGGAGATTGAAAGTATTGATATTCTTCTCAGCCAAATAAAAGTGTTCACCATCTACTCTTAGGTTAGGGAGACCAAAGTTAGATGTGATAATGATGGGTACGTACAAGCATTGATGTGCTTCATCCAAAACACTCTCATTCCTATCTGTGTAAATGGTTTGAGAATTGCACTCCACACTAATGCATACAAATGTGTTGCCTCTTACTAGGATCCAAGCTTGTCAGTCGTTTATGGAATTTGGAACCTGATGTTTTTGTGCAGCAATAGCTTTGAAATCAAATACTTAAAAACAGGTTCCCCGCCCCTTTCCCTGGTTACAACTATGGGAATATTACTAAGTCTACAAAACAGTTTGTCCCAGTCCTGTTCCAGTCCTTGACAGTCCTAGAGACTAGCAGGGGTATGTGCAGTCAGATGTATCCAGCATGTCTGTACTATTGTTATTGGGAACCCCAGATCCACAAAAAGAGAGCCATCTGTACAAATGGTTAGAAGGTTTGTAAGATAATGTCAGCAACCTTTGTGCATTTGCTGCCCAGAATGTGCCTGAACTGGAAAGCTGCTCCTTTCCTGGCAGTTGTTGGGGGAGTGGAATTGTACATGGCTGTCAATGAGGAGAGACATGTCATCCTGTGTAGCAGAGCTGATGTGCTCGAGTGAGAGCCAGGCAGAGGTATCGAAGCTATCCCCATCCTTGCACTGACCCTCCTTCAATTTCAGCTTGAAACTGAAGCCAGTTCTCCCCTGTGCCAGTGCACACAAGTTAGTTGCCAATGATGCTGAGTATGATTTTTTTTTAATCTCCAACTTAATTGACCTTTGATGGGGATTTGTAGTCACCTACTCCACACACACACAGACACACAAATATCTCATCCTTATATCTTATTGGAAAAGACCTTACCAATGCAAAATATTGATAAACATAAGAACATAAAAACAGCCCTGTTGGATCAGGCACATCTAGTCCAGCATCCTGTTTCACACAGTGGCCTACAGGCAAGAGGTATGTGCATGCCCTCTCTCCTGCTGCTGCTTCCCTGCAACTGGTATGGAGAGGCATCGTGCTTCTGAGACTGGAGATGGCCCACAGCCATCAGACTAGTAGCTATTGATAGATCTGTCCACCATGAATCTGTCTAAGCCCTTTTTAAAGCCACCCAAGCTGGTGGCCATCACTGCATCCCATGGCAAATAATTCTACAGATTAATTATGCGCTGTGTGAAAAAGTACTTCCTCTTGTCAGCCCTAAATTTCCTGACCTTCAGTTTCATGGGGTGACCGCTTGTTCTAGTGTTGTGAGAGAGGGAGAAAAATTTCTCTCTGTCCACCCTCTCCACTCCATGCATAATTTTATACACCTCAATGATGTCTCCCCTTAGTTGCCTCTTAAAGAGTCCCAGATGCTATAGCCAGGCCTCATAACGAAGGTGGAGCATTTTGCTCCTGGTCATTTTGGTTGCCCTCTTCTGTACCTTTTCTAGTTCTACAATATCCTTCTTATGATATGGTGACCAAAGCTGTACACAGTACTCCAGATGTGGCCTCATCATAGTATTGTATAAGGGCATTATAATCATCCAGCGCTATTAGATTGGGTAGTATATAAATGTAATTAAGTGATAGATGAAGAAATAAGTATGTCATATGTATATTTCAGCTAGTTCATCAGAAAAGTACGTAATACTTTCTGAGATTTTTTAATAAATATGTAACCTCCTATAATCATCGGGGTATTTGAGGAACCGCCTGCTCCCAAGGGTTGCTGCCCGCTTGACGAAGACATCTGAGGGGGCCCTGCTCCGGGTGCCGACAATGAGAGAGGCCCAGCTGCCGTGCACTCGGGACAGGGCCTTCTCTGTTGCTGCCCCCAGACTCTGGAATGCTCTCCCAGTGGCCATTCGTTCCTCGGACTCCATCACAGCTTTTAGAAAGCTTGTAAAGACTTGGCTTTTACATAATCGTTTTTACTGCTGCTTCTGGGTGTTTTTATTTGTTGTATTGTTTTATGCCTGTTTTTATACTTTTAGCATGATGTTTTTATTGTGTTTTTATTGTATGTTTTTAACTTTTGTAAACCGCCTTGGGGTTATCTTTTAATGAAAGGCGGTATAAAAATGCAAAAATAAATAAATAAATAAATAATCATGTCTAACACATTTGCAAGTTTATATGTCTGCCTGCCTTTTTAATCTCTGTTGTTATGCCACGAATAGGCAGGAGACCCAGAGATCTTAAGGGACGGTGTCTGGGGAATATGCCTTTAGGAAGCCTCTAAAACAGTGATTCCCAAAGCAGGAGCCCCCAGATGTCGCTGATGGGAGTTGTAGTTCAGCAACATCTGGAAGCTCCCACTTTGGGAACCACTGCTCTAAAACGTTCTTTTTACCTGGGAACACATATGAGGGAATAACATTGTACCCCTCTATTTGGGGCAGTTATGAGTGTCTTTGTGAAATCAGCAACCATCACACTAGTCCCTACTGTCAACTCTGACCTATTTGCATGCCTTGCAACCAGTGTACCTTATTCTAAAGAAAGAGGCAAAGGCTGCCATGGTTAATAGGTTTACAATGCAGGTATGCAGAGTTGAGCAAAACTCAGCAAAGCTGGAAGCACAACTGAATGATAATGCAGGACCTGAAGAAGCAAAATAAGAGGTTCACAAAGGTTCGAGAAAGGGAGGAAAGAGGTGCAAGGGAAAGAAAGATCTTGAAGCTACCATGCAATCCCAGCCCATCTTAATGGCTACCTTTTAAAATATGGCTGCACCATTTAATGGGCATTTTTCTAGCTGAATATATTGCTCCACCAGGGCATCATATATAGATATTGCTACAAATATGATTAGAATGGGGATAGCAAAAAGCATTCATCACTTAGAAATTGAATTGATTTAAACATTGTGCAGCTACTTAGCCAGTCAACAATTTGATGTCTAATAAATCTCAATTACAGTGCCATTAAAGCAAGACGTATTAGAGAATAAAATATCTTTCCATCAAAAATATGACTTTTTAAACACACACACCCCTCTTTCCTAAAGGCCAACTACCTGTTGCCTGTGTGAAATAAAAGTTTGGTGTCCTGCTTCCTCACCGCAAAGCAGCATTGAGAGGGGGCAATTTGCTGCAAATAAGTGGTGGTTAGAAGAGGGCTTTACCCCGCCCCCCTTTCCCTGTCTTCTTCCCCCAAAGCCCCTCTTCCTCTCATGGTATTCGTTCCCATTTCTGTTTGCAAAGTGAACACAACCGGAACCCCACAGATGGGGAAGCAAGCTAGTGGGGAGTTCCACACAAAATGCAATAGACAGACAGGGGAAGAATTAAGAATGAATCCTTCCCTCCATCACAATTTCTCTATTGAGAAATTTATCTGTCCTTTTACCCATGCTGCTTTGCAGTGAGGAGACAGGTCATCAGGGTTTTATTTCATGCATTCATGCTTAATGAGTGGTTAGACACTCAGACTAAGGTTTAAATGAACCGAAGCTTTAAAACTTCATCTGTAGTGATGAAGATCATTTCCCAAAATGTATCAAAGCCCATCTTCTGGAGAATTACAAGTTATAGAGCATAAGAAAGCTCAATCAGCTTTCATCCAAATATATTCCTTGTTAATTTCTAATGTATTACAACAGGAAGGCTTTTGATTTGCAGACTTGCTCACCCTGTCTCCATCACAGCTTTTCATACATGTAGATGCATAGCTATTTAATATTGCAAGATGTGGCTCAGCTTTAGAGACAAGGAAACACAGGGAGAGTTTGCACATGCATATTCATCATCACTTGTTTGTTTGTGTCCTTTAAAAAAAATTGTATCCTGCTCCTTGGCCCTCTAGGCACCTTGCTGGTGGTTGCATTAATTGAGAGCTAGGATGCTTGAATCCCCCTTCCCAGATTAATCACAGATAGTACTTTTGTACCACAAGGTGCTTACTCAAAGAGAATATTTTTCATTCGGATATGGTGCACATATCCATCTGAAGGTCATCGAAGTTATTATCATGCATGTGTGAATCAGCCCTTTAATCTAAGTGTACCATCAGTATTACAGCAACAACAACAAAAATGGAAGATCTAATAAATTACGTTGATATTTTGACAAAAGAGCCTGCTGTCATTGATATCGGTTTATTTTTCAGTTTGTATCATAGTTGTACTAGGTTGAAGGCTGTTCCGATGGTTGCTACTGGAAGTTGGCGCTGCTGGAGGAGGAAGAGCTGGGCAGGGAGGAGGGTTCCAGGACATGTGAGTTAATCATTGCCCAGCAGGTAGGCAGGTGTTAAGTAGCATCCTAACACGTGGAACTGATCTCTCCCTCCCTCCCTTTCTTTCTTTCCCCCCACCCCTCTTCAAATTTTATGCTTAAAATGAATTTTGATTTTATTTGGCCTCTTGTTCCCTCCAGGCATTAATTTGTTTTTAAATTGTGAGACCATTGGAGACAGGTCTATTAATATTTAGAAGCATTAGAAGAAACTGCTGTAAGTCGCTCTGAGCCCATGGGATATAGTGGGATATAAATCAGATAAATAAATAATACTTCCTTATATAACCTTTCTGATTCTTGTCTTTTCTTTTCTTTCAGGATTCACACTCTAGGGACCAGTGCTGAAATAGACTCGGAGGCAATCGAGAACATTTTGCACATTTATATTACCAATATTTATAAAATCAATTTAACCCCAAGTTATCTCACTGCTGCATTCAGCCTTTGCAATGTATAATTTATTGCACAGCATTTAAACCCACTGTCTTTCCATGAACTCTATTGGAATGATGTGGAGAAATTTCTCCAAAGTGGAAATTCTCTTTGAATTTCAGAGTTTTCAGGATTCTCCCAAAGAGAAACAGAAATTTCCTCCAAATGTGAAGGGTTCTTCTCAAGGGAGAAACTGAAATTCTCTCCAAATTATAGGTTTCTTCCCAAGGAGTAATTTTGGAGAATTTTCTCATTTTCTCCACATCCCACAGCTCCCTGTCCTCCTTGAGGAAATGACACACCAGGATGAAGGTGAACCTCTACAACAGAAAGAACAAGAGCCAGCATAGCATCAGGGCTGTCCCTAGTGGGGTGTGGGGCTGGGGGCAAATCAGCAGGTGTGGGGGCCCCTTAACATTTCTTATGGTTACAGAATCATACTGATGGGTGATATACTGTGTAAATAGTGTGAGTGAGCTAGTGAGTTTGTTTTAAGATGGTAAGCTCCTCTGGAGCAGAGAATCATTTTCTTATACATTTCGCTATGTAAACCACTTTTCAACAACAAAAAATCCAAGGCATAAATTTATATTTCATGCATTTATACCCCCTGCATCTACAAATTTAATTTTCTCGAGATTATAGAGAAATATAAATACAATTATATACAATCATCAAGGCAAAAAATGATAACAATCACTGCCTCAGTGATTTATTTGCTGTTAACTTTAGTACCTGAACTTTCACTGTGCTTTCTATTCTGATGTGCTGAGCTGGGAAGCGGAGAAGGCAGCAGCTCCATGAGGGAAGGGAGTCAGGCTGAAGGGGAGAGATAACTGGTGGCCAGAAGGGCAGGGGTGGTGCTAGGGGCCATGTGCTGCGGAAATCAAAACAAATGCCGCGACAGGACAGGGGAGAGGTAGCAGCCACTATTCCATCCCCGGTTATATCTCTGTCCCTCTCTTTCTCTATACAGTCACCAGTTCTGCTTCTCTCTGCTGCTCCTGCTCCTGCAGTCTCATGCTCATTTGTCCTTGGAGAAGATTCCAATTTCCAATCCTCCTGTGCCCTGCCTGGGGACTCGGGAGTGCTGCTGCTGATTGAGACAGGATGGGACATGGAGTGGCCTGCTGGTGGGGGAAACAGGGAGGGAGGCGTGCATTGCACACTGACCCACTCGGTGTCATGGGGTGGGGGCCTCACTTGCCACTGCCAGCCTCACTCTTATTATTGCTGCTCCTGTGATTAAGGGTGGCTGGAGGCTCAATGGAAGCAGCAGCCGCAGCAAACAGGGAACAATGCAAGGCAAGGAGCTGGGAGGAGATCAGGCTTCCACTGGGGCTGCAGCCATCCATCCAGCCATGCTGCCCTTGGAGAGTCACTCCAAGGAGCAACAGGAAATTCCTGCCCGTCGTGGTGTTGGCCAGCAGGAGACAGAGGCTGGCTGCAGCAAATAAAGCCATGGATGATGGGTGATACTATCTTCAGGAGAATTCTACTGTTCACAGTTGGCCATGTTCAAATCAATTTGTTGATCGAACAAATTGGTGACCAGGGCTGGGATAGAAATAAGGGTGTGCAGGATAGTTGGGAGAGTCAGGAAAGAGTGACAGAAGGGCCTGGGGAAGCGCAGGGCTGGGGCTATCGCCCTGATTGCCCTGCCCTAAGGACAGCCCTGCAATGCATAGCATAATGCTTAGAGCGTTGAACTAGGACCAGGAAGACCCGGTTTCAAATCCCCATTAAACAAGGGAATTCACTGGGTGACTCTGGGCCACTCACGTAACTCTCAGCCTAACCCACCTCACAGGGTTGTTGTGAGGATAAAAATAACCATGTACACTGCTCTGAGCTCCTTGAAGGAAGAGCGGGATATAAGTGTAAATAAAATAAATAAATATCCTTACCAAAATATCCTTACCAAAATATACCTTCTCAACAGGCATAGGGAAGGACACTATCATCTACCCATCTACTCATCTGAGTCAGCCTTGGAACTTCTGAGCCAAGCTGTTGTAGGCCTATTTTGTGAGCAGGCTGGTTGTCACTAACACAACTGTAATCAACCAGACTACTTTTGATTCATTATCTTGAGATCATGTACATTCCACCATGATTACATTCAGGCAATTAAGCACGCAGGCATGCAATCAAAATAGTTATTCCTTGTAATATAGAGTTCTCGACAACATTTCAAAATCATTCATCCTTAATGGAAACCGTTAGCAGCAAAAAACAACTTCTGCTCTGAGTAAAGTGGAGACACATTCCTGTCTAGTCCAGGCTAGCGGTCAAAATTCAGTCTTATCTCTTCTGCTGCATATCAACAAACATATCAACAAACCAAAACAATCTCACAGCCCAGCTCTAGCAGTGAAAGGCATTTTCCCCTACTTTTGCAAAGAAGTTCACCTCTTCTCTTCTTTCATGCAGCTAAAATGAAGGTTAGCAATGTCCGTTATCTCCAGTTTTGTTTCCAAATAACCCAAGGTTGCTCAGACAGAAAGCAGAAATTCATGCATAGTCTCTGAGCCGAGAGAAAGCCAAGACAGAGAAAGGAGGGGGAGAAGAGAGCTCATTGCTGAAGTAGAGAAGTATGAGCCAAAGGCAAATGGAATAAGAGGTGGAGGGATTGAGGGGGAAGAAAAGATGGTGGCGGGGAGCGCAGACCTAGGCAGAATACTGTTAGGCCTGCTAACAGGGGCTGAGAGCAGCCCTCCTGGGAAGCAGAGAAGACAGAGACTGAAAGGAGAGGAGACAAAATGAGAAAGGTATGTTATTCTGGGAGGAAGACATTCTTTTAGGCAGTGTTGTAGACAAAAATTTACCAGTCAGCGCTGGCTGTATCTCCAGGAGGCCTTGGGATCTGTGGGAAGGCCGTGGCTGCCTAGGCAGCTTAGGTAAAATATCTAGAAATGGCCACGAAGCCCAGACTGTCTTCCCAGACTAACCCAAGGGGCAGAGGAGGTGTCTCCCCCATCCAGCTCCCTGGTGTCTGAGCAAGTCTCCCTTCTGTGGGTGTCCGGATAGTGGTGTGGTATGTCCTTGTGTGGAAGAGGGAGGTTCTTTTATAACCTTTCCCCAAACCTGTTTGTCATAGTTCCCATCCAAGACAGCCATATCATTTCTTTCTAAGTCTCCATCATTAATGTAAACAATCTCTGGTCTCCCATCCTTGCATGGTGTGGTCCAGGCCTATTGTTTATTTAATCCAAAAAGGAAACAATTCTGTTTGTGCCCAGCTTTGACTGCTCTGTGGTCCTAATTGGCGCCTTTTCAGTTCCAAGAAATGTTATTTAGAGATAGCATGCAAAGAATTGTTATTAGGAAATAGCATGTAGAGCAATTCAGCAGTTATTGTGTAAACATATATACCCCTATAATATGTAGGTACTGATAATCTAAAATGTAGTTTCCTAAGACCTTCTAAATATAGCAATAGCAATAGCAATAGCAATAGCACTCACATTTATATACCGCTCTATAGCCGAAGCTCTCTAAGCGGATTACAATGATTTTTAGCATATTGCCCCCAACATTCTGGGTACTCATTTTACCGACCTCGGAAGGATGGAAGGCTGAGTCAACCTTGAGCCCCTGGTCAGGATCGAACTTGTAACCTTCTGGTTACAGGGCGGCAGTTTTACCACTGCGCCACCAGGGGCTCTTTAAATATGATTAAATATGATTAACGTAGCAAGTTTCAAGCTGGTTCTCATGATTGACATCAGCATAGCACAGTGCCTAAACAAGCTCCAAGGCAGGACAGGTTAAATTTCCCTTCTCTTCAGGCCTTGACTACAGAATAAACAATTCCATTTCTGTTACTTTGGCTCACAGAACCAAATTTCACACTTCAATTTCTTGCAAACCAGCCATTTTAGACATAGGCCTGAGCTTTACCTTTTGTAAAACTCTGCTGCTGGTCCCAATCCCTGGGTGCTCACCACACCTATAGAAAAGAACAAAACTCAGATAATTTATCCAAACTGGGCCTCATAGTCTACAGCAGCAAATCCAAAAGCGAAAGTAAACGGAAAACTTTCCAAACAAACAAAAAAGCTGCGCAGTTGGCCTCTGCGTGGCCTGGGTCCACTAATCCTGTTTCTCTCATCGTGTTGCACTGTGGTGTGGCTTCGCACCATAGCAACTCACAAGTTGCCCCCCAACTGGGAAGCTACAACAAGCCTCCTGGCATCGGGGGGCTCCCTAGAATGCCGCATACACACTCATGGGGCATGCTGGGACTTCCAGAGACTAGGAGGTCCCCAAACCCCGCTGCCCCAACCAGCGGGGCTCCCTCCTCGTCTGCGGGGAGAGCGGGTCAAGCCCACTCTCCCCACAAAATGCTTTTAGGCTCTCCACACTGCTCATGTGGAGAGCCTTTAAGATTCTTATGTGAATTATAAAGTAGCTAAATTTGGAGTATTTCAGCCTCTAGGTCTTGTCATATGTTTCTAAATTATGTTTAGGTTACACAGGTCAGTGTTGTAGGAGTACTATATGCTATCTATAGAAATCTCTATACAATGCTATCTATAGAAATCTCTATACAATGCTATCTATAGAAATCTCTATACAAATGTATTGTTCCTTTTCTTGTTGCTTGTTTGGTTGGTTATGACTGTAGTAAAGATGAACTGAACTGAACTGAATCTTGAGGGAAATAATATCTCCCCCTGTACCTGCCTATTCCTTTTCTTCTGGGCAGAAAAGATGGGATAGGTTGCTTAGTTTAACTATAACCCTGCTTGAGAACAGAAAGGATCTGGACCAAGCCCCTCCCCACCATACATAGAGGCGGTTCAGATTAATAGCCCAGCCTGGGCTAGACTGAGCATGTGAAGCACCAGCATAGAGTCTGATCCCGATGCTGTCCCTGTGCCTAGCCCCAATTTTCAACCCGGCATTTAATCAAGAGTTCACTTAACCTCGGCAGACAGTCATCTGGGTGTTTACCACCACTGGGTTAAGAGGCTTCTCCCAGGCCCACTGCCATTTATGGCAATGAGTCAGGTGGGGGGAAGTGCGGCTGCACCAAGTGCAATGGCTGCTCTAATGCAAGCAGCTGCCATGCCTGTGGCATAGCCCAGCCTGGAATGGGGGGGGGGGCAAAGTCCTCCCACTCTCACTATAGCCTTAGCCACAGTGCTGCTCATGCAGGTGCATGGCATGGCAAAAGCTCAGACAGCTGCTGCTCGTCTGCCAGGGAAGGCAGGTGAGTTCCTCTCTTCCCTCTAAGCCCTCCCAGAAGCAGTCATGAGGTTGTGTGAAAGACCTCACTATCTACCAACAATGGTAATGTTGTCTACACCTTTTCTATCCCATTGTTCCATAAGGCAGCTGGGCACTTGCCTGACTTGTGCAATTATCTAATAAATGAAGGCGCATTTCCAATGTAAGTACAATTATTGTGAATACTCGTTAGATGACCCCATGACTCTTGCTGCATAGCCAGTTCACAAGACCATTCTTCTGAGGAGTAATCAATTTGGAAATCATTTGTCACAAGCACAGATCCTTGTGCCACTACAGTACTTAGGAAGTTACTTAGGTAGTTGTTTGAACTGGCCTATATTCAAAGCTACAGGGTTGAGATATGAGAGGAGACTACAATCAGAGGTCATCTCACCTGCAAGACACTTAGGAAGATTATCTTTATCATAAGATATTTGTAAATAAGGAGGATCTTGTTGATCTCTGAAAAGGTACTAGCTCCATTGGGATGTAATCCCAAACTGCAGTTGAATGGAGCAGAGATTGGAATTTCTGTACATCCGAATACGTGAAACCATGGTTTCATGGCAAAAGTGACCTGTGATTTCCCTCACCAAACTCCAGTTTAAACCCTTGGTTTGTAGTGAGTTTTGCTGTGATGTGCGATGTGATGCAATGTGATCTGTGATGTAATTCACGGTTACAAAAATTAACCTCAGGTTCATCTACCCATGGTTTGCCATTATATGCAAATAGGGCCACTCTGTTTAACAATGAAAACATATCATATTGAGGTTGGTATTGCACACAAGATCTTCCAAGTTGTTTTTAAAGTGACCTTTATGGAGTTAAGATTTATTTTTTTTTAATGGCAAATGTTATCATGGTCCCTTCAGACCCATCTCTGCAGGAAGGTTTCAGTCTAAACAGTTTAAATGTCTCCATTCTTCAGGTTTACATTTGACTTAACAACCCTGCAATTGATATTTTCTAATCTTATGACAGGAAAATAAGACAAGAAATGACTTTAGAAAGATAAATTTAAGAGGGCTGATCATGCCTCTGCTCTCCCAAGGGACATTCAGACTGCAGATACAATGGATAAGGATTTCCTTAGAGAAACAATCTAATAAATATTCCATAGAGGGGACAGATTTCCTGAGCAGCACCAAAGATCATTTGGGCTGCTTATGCTGCTACTGATCAATTTTTAAAGAACTTTCCTAAATAATTTAAAATATTGCCTCATTAGACAGAGAATAAATAGTATAAGTATAAATAGTGTACAAAATATGATTTCTTAAAGCCAAACATGCATTTGCTGTTTTTTCATCAAACTTTCCATTGCATGCTCTCTCTATATGGAGCATTTCAAGATACTCATCCATCTGTGAAAGCGTAACATTGATTCAATCATTTTCTGATCTTAGTTAATTTGTACCCCATTTTTCTGAAAATTCAGTCTGCAAATACTAAACAAAAATGTAAATATATTATTAATAATAATAATCTGAAGTACAATAGTCAGCCAATGTGCATGGTGGGTCTTCTGACTTTACCTTCTTCCTGCTCCATTTCCTCAGTACTGAGGAAAGAGAGTTATGTTCCATTCTTGTACTCCTCCAGGACAATTTTGCTCATAAGCCTTGTTCTCTCGAAGCCAAGACTCTCCTCATGTCCTTTTCCCCATCCTCAGCACTTGCCCCTTGCTCCCTAAATAGTGTGGTGCATCCCATGCAATCCTGGCGGGAATATCTGGTTTCTCCCATCCTCCTGTCCTGATCTTGCAAGAGCCCTTGCAAGAGCTCAACACTGCTTCATACACTCACGTTCCTTCCTCCATGATGTATACCTTCCAGCCATCCATTCACTTCCATCCCCCTTTCAGGCATTGTGTCACATACCCACAGCCTCCTGCTGTTAGGTGCCACAACATCCTGCCAGATGGGCAGCTCTCCCTCTCTAAAAGACAGGGAAATATCTTCTTCAGGAGGACCCTACTCCATTAATGTTGTATTAATGGTATATTTACTGTAAGTCAGAATTCTTTTTTGGAAAACTTACTAAATTAGACTGAGCACACTTCCTTTCCCCTTGATCCATGGTAGAGAGAGGTCCGCTCCTATAGTGTCCAATGTGTTCATGACACTTTGTTAGCACAGTATTTCCTAAACCTTTGATAGTTGCAAGATATTTTTTCTCTAAATTAAAATGGAAAACATATTTCATTCTTACATCCCCAAAGATCTATGTTTAGGCTAGGGTGTGTAAGGATAAGAAAGAGAGGAGGCCACCCCTTTGGTTTTTTTTAATGAGTTCCTGTTATGGCCCTGCCCTTTTGAGGGAACAGACATAATTGTGCTGCATCTCTACATACACAGTGAGCCGGGTCTCACGATCAGTGAGACCCAGTTCGTAAGAGTGAGCGGGGAGAGTGGGTTAAGCCCACTCTCCCCACTCACAATTAGAGGGGGAGCCCTGGGCAGCCGGATTGGTCGCCCACATGATTGCTGGCTCCGTGACGGAGCCGCAGGGGGCTGGGGAGCTCAGCCCCAGTATGCTCTGCTCGAGCACGCAGGGCATACTGGGAGAGCCGGGAGGTGGCTTTTCACCTTCCCTCTGGGGGTCTACTTGTGAGTAACCACAGCGCAGAACCGCACTGTGGCTACTTACGATCTTTAAAACCAGGTTTGCAGAGCACGCGCTTTGCAAACCTGGTTTTAGGGGAGGGGTAGTTAGGCGGGTTACCCGCCTAGGAACCACCGGGCTCGCAGCCGAGCCCGATGCTTCACACGATGGGGCAGAATCGGTCTAGCCTTCGCTAGCCTGATTTCACCCCATCGTGTGAATAGCCTCCAGATGGAAAGATCTCATCACTCATCTTGATGTAGCAGAATTGTTCACCTTCAGCAGGGTCTAATGGAAGGGACAATGCCAGAAGAGTCAATGTCACAGAGACATAGCAGGCAGTCTCCTTGGTGGGTGGGTCCTTCA
This sequence comes from Hemicordylus capensis, assembly GCF_027244095.1. Taxonomy (NCBI): domain Eukaryota; kingdom Metazoa; phylum Chordata; class Lepidosauria; order Squamata; family Cordylidae; genus Hemicordylus; species Hemicordylus capensis. The sequence continues at coordinate 374,281,983 of NC_069658.1, read as the reverse complement.
CACAAAGCCTGATTATGATGATGACGACGATGATGAAGATGATGGAAATGATGATGAAGATGAAGAGCACGGTAATTCTCTTGTGGTGCATACTAGTATGCCCTAACACGTTTCAGAATTACAGTTTAAAATGTCTGCCATCGCTTTTTCACAAGCTCTGGTAATTTTTGATAACAACCTCTGCCCTCCATTTCTGCTCAATTACAGAACAATTGATGCACAATTTGCCAGAGGAATTTAAGAGAGGAAGGTAAAATTGGTAGCTTGCATCAAAGTATTTTCACACACTGGAGAATGACAGAAAGCTCTGAGGTATGGAAGTTAAGCAAATGAGATAGTTCATTCTGAGAGAGTCCAGGTCCAGATACTTTGCTTTTCAAAAATTATTAAATTTAAAAGACTCTAAGCGAATTCATAACACCCCACCCCTTCAACATCCACAGTGAAAAACGCAGGGCACAAATCTCTCTGGCAGTTTGCTTTAATGTTGTGCTGCTCCAATTTATTTCAATAAGCCTTTTGTAGGACCTCTTTCCAGTGGATTATGCTTGTAGACAATGGGGCTATTCTCACGATCAGCCAAAATCGGGCTAGGAGAGCCTAGCCTGGTTTTGGCTGATTGTGTAAACCACCGGGCTCGCAGGTGAGCCCGGTGGCTTACAAGCGGCTAGCCCGCTTTTTTAGCCCTCTCCAAAGCGAGTGCTCTGCAAACCCGGGCTTTCCGATTATGGGTAGCTGTGGCGCGGCTCCGTGCCATGGCTACTCACGAGTAGACCCCTGGAGGGGAGACGAAAAGCCGCCTCCTGGCTCCGGGAGTCTCCCCCGTATGCCCTGCGCCCCGCTCTTCTGGGGCCGCATGGCCCCCAAGCATCCCAGCCCCTGACAGCTCCATCACGGAGCCAGCAATCGTGTGGGCGGCCGATCCAGCCACCCAGGACTCCCTTCCCGCTCATGTGCGGGGAGAGTGGGCTTAGCCCGCTCATGTGCGGGGAGAGTGGGCTTAGCCCGCTCTCCCTGTGCACACTCCAAAACCGGGTCTCACTGATCGTGAGATCCGGCTCAATGTTTTCTTTAGGTTTTCAAAGCTACTGATTTCCCCCCTTATGTACAGGGCAAAAAGCCTTTGTTATTTCAAGATAAATGAATCAAACTCATAATGTAGCTGAAACTCTCCTTTTTTCCTGTTTTGCTATTCAGTGAGTAGTATGTTTTCTCTCACTAAGATTGTGATAGAATTCTCATTATGATATAGATTAAACGGACAGCTGATACTCACCAGAATTCCCCTGTATTTCTGAAATAAAGAAAAGAGTCCTCATATATAAGAAAATAGCAGTGAGAGTTCTTACTGAGATTCAAAACTGATGGAAATTATTTGGTAAACTATTGTTTTATTTGTGAGATACCTGAAATCTAATAACTCTTTTAAAAAAATTAAATGTAAGCCCTGCTTTACCATCTTTTAGGCTGCTCGAAGCAGCTTTCAATCATCATGATACAACAAAGAAGTATAGTTTTGGTAGTTAAAACAATAAAATTTAGTTTAAAACCCTCTCTCTCAGAGCATTCTGTTCACTATTACCCTTAATAGAGATGTGCAAAATGACTCACATTTGAATTGATTTGAGCTTGAAACCAGTTTTGAGTATTTTGGACTCAAAATAAAGGGCCTATTTCAAGCTCAAAATGAAATGATCCCATTTTGAGCTTGAATCGTTTTGAGTGTTCTCAGTGCCAGGAGGGCTGGTTGGAGGGCTGGTTTGGAGGGCTGGTTTTGCTTTGCTGATCAAATATTGTAAAGGACAACTGTGGCCCCATTGGCTCAGGGGAGGTGGGGGGACCACAAAGGAGGGAGTTTCAAATGTATTTAAGGGATGGGAGGCAAAGAGCCCTTACAGAATGCCAGTGCCTCTTGAAGAGGAAGGATACACCAGGACAGAGACTGCAGCAGCACAGCAGCAGAGGAGAGCAGAGTTGTGGTGGGGCCTGGGACTGCCTGGCTCAGTGGAGTGAGACAGAGAGGCTATTTACACGATTGCAGAAAATCGGGCTAGCCTCTCCTAACCCGATTTTCTGCCATCGTGAGAACTACCGGGCTTGGCTGCGAGCCTGGTAGTTCTTGAGCGGGTAACCCGCTCAAGTAGCCCACTCCTAAAACCGAGGACTCTGCGCCACGACTACTCACAAGGAGACCCCTGGAGGGGAGGCAAAAAGCCACCTCCCGGCTCCGGGGGTCTTGCCAGCATGCCCTGTGCACTTGCGCAGGGCATGCTGGAGCTTCAGGGGGCTGATTGGCTCCCCCCAGAACCCACTGGTCCCATCACAGAGCCGGCAATCACGTGGGCGGCCAATCCGGCTGCCCAGGGGTCCCGTCCTGTTCGTGTGCGGGGACAGTGGGCTTAGCCCGCTCTCCCGGCTCAGCTCCCCAAACCAGTTCTCACTCATCATGAGACCTGGCTCAGAGAATTCCTGTGGCCTCTCTCTCTCTCTCTCTCTCTCTCTCCTCCTTTAATTTTCAGTACCAACAATTGGTTCTCTTTTTTATTCTTTTTAAAAAAAATTATCAGCAGCCTCAGTGGCTTTAATTAGGTGCAGCTTTGATTATTTTCTTTGTCTGTGGATCTCTTCTTGCTTTTAGCCAGCTATCCCCCAGTGGCTTTAATAAGTGGGTGTTGTGCTGACTTTTTTCTTTTGCATTCTAAAACTGCACCTCTTTGCTGCTGTGGCTGCGGCAGTGTACCACTGCACCTGGATTGGACTGCCTCCCCCACCCTTTTTTGTCTGCAGGCTGTTGTACTGTGAATTCTGTCAGGTACCCAGCCTGCCCAGGCTGTCTCTGTTTCCCTGGTTTTCCTCTCCCCTGCCCCCAGCTTTTCATTTTTTTAAAAATGGTGGGGTGGGGTGCTGGAGTGGTGCCCACCTAGCTGTTGAGTCTTGGTCTGAATGCCTCGGGGAGCACCACCTGGCCAGACTCCAGCAGAAGAGACTGGGAGAAGATCCTGGAAGTTAAGACACCACCACCCCTTGGTCAGGTTATCAGAGACCTTAAAGGTCTTAATCTTTAAATATGACCTAGTTTGCGGAAGGGATAAGGTAGGTCCTAGTAGTCTAGTACTACTAGTATAGTGCAGTGGGGTAGCTTAAGAGAGGCCACACTGGAAGGAAGGCCCTTCACTTCCCTTGGACTAACCACACTGTTGCTTGCTCCCGTCCAAAAAAAAAGCAGCCCCCCCATTAAGCCTGCTTCTTTATTTGAGGGGCATTTAATTCTTGTTAGTTTCTGTGTGTGCACCACAGTGCTGTATAGATAGTGCTTTGTGTAGCACACACAGCATAAATAGACCGCCCCTGACCCCATAGGAAAAGGATCCTATAGGGGTTTGGGGAAAAGGTTAAAAATTGGTTTAAAATTGCCTGCTTGCCCATTTCTTTTGTGGGTTCGGTGTAGGTTGCACCCACCCACCATGCCCTACCATACAACCCACTTTGGTGTCCCTAGGAGGTACCTATAGGGAACAATGAAGTGTTTTGAATTCCCCCATTGTTCCCTAAGGCTGAAACACTCAAAACGTTTTGGGTTTTGTTCTGTCATAACAACCTGTTTGACCACTGTTTCAACAAAATATTTCGGCCATCTGCATTTTGTTTTGAGCTTGAAACAAAACACAAAATCCATTCTGTGCACATCCCTATTGCTGAATCATGTTAAGTCATGAGGCACTTATCAATATTCCATTTTTTTTAGCTGGGCTAGCTTTGGGGTACCACTTTATACACTGTAAAAGGAATTCCATTCTCAATGGTGTCCGATGAAATTCAAACCTAATTAGAAACCTAAATATGCCTTTAACTTTCTCCTTGTTGGTGATTAGTTTTTTAAAATTAATTTAGAAATCTATTGATATTATATCAGTCTTTACCTACATAGTTGTAATGTGAAAAGATCTGGGTAAATTTGACAACAATTGCATCTCTGTTGAATGAAGGAAAGATGAATTAAAGAGAAATAATATTTAGCAGGAGGATAGTCACCACCATTATGCTTTCTTGTTTTTTACTTTGTTTTCCCCCCAAATATTTTGAGATTTCAGCATTATCTTTCCCAAATTGCTACCACTTGTCCATTGTGAAACATTTAAGAATGCAAGGCATATTACAAAATGAAATGGAAAGAAAAGCTGTGCTGGAGATGAGAGAGCATGCTGAGTCAATATGGCTTACTTTTTTGAAAGGATGTTTCCCCCATTGGACTGTCTTTTAAGATGTTCAATCAGTATTAAACCAGCTTAAGTAGTTGTGCAGATAATTTTCTCTATAAAGGGTGAGTATCTTTTGTGCTCAGGAACATGACCATGTGGGCAGTAAAAAGGAACTAAACAGAATACACAAATCACAGTAAATTGGTGACTGACTGCATTGGCCATTTATATGGTTGAGGAGCTCACAGAATGCTCATCCAGTCGTTAAGTGTGTGATATGTGTTGCTCACTACAATTGGAAAGCATTTGAAACCTAAAATAAGCCCTGTCTAAGGCCCAACTTCATGTTATCCAGGCTGTGTAATTGCCACCAAGATTTCAAATCTCATGAAAATCCATTGGAGTACATCAGCAACCATGCAAGAAAAGATGCTTTTCACCACTTTATTGGAAAATAATGGTGACAGTCATTTTTGGAATTGGGGGAGCTCAGAAGCAAATCCCTCAGTTTTGAATTCCTGAACTCATTGCTAGCCAAGCCCAAACCCAGCTTTCAGCCCAAACCACCAACTAGTCCAGTTCCCTGCCAGCCCCGCTTCCTTTCACAAGCAGACTTGTTCTTGCAAACAAAAGAGAAACAAAAGAGAGGAGGGCAGCAGGTCAGGTCATGACAGGGGCAACCATTGCTGATGGGATCATGGAAAAATTATAGTTTCCTATAAATCCTGGTTCAATATATTGGATATGAAGGCAAGGAAATTACAATTCCCATGTATCTCAGTGGCAAAGGATGATCTTGATCATGCTCAGGTGCATTCTGGATTTAAGAAGAAGATCTACAATATGCCTTCTGCCATTTCCAGCCGGTCCTCCTTTTTGCTACTTCCCCCTTTTATTTGTTTATTTTTACTTTTTGTTACATTTCTGTACCACCTCTCATTAAAACAATCTCAAGGCAGTTCACACAAACGTTAAAACAAGACTATAAAAATTACACAATTAAAATGTTAAGCTAGCATATAAAAATACAGCTCTGATTTAAAAGATTTTTTAAAAAGCACAAAATAACCATTACAAGTACAAAGCAGCAGCAATAGAAACAATCATATAAAATCCTGGATAAAAAGCCAAAATTTCACAAGCTTTCTAAAAACTGTGATGGAGACTGTGGAGCGGATACCCACTGGGAGAGCATTCCAGAGTCTGGGGGCAACAACTGAGAAGGCCCTGTCCTGCGTGCATGGTAGCCGAGCCTCCCTCATTGTTGGCACCCTTTTCACAAGGGGTAAACATTTCACTTGGGAAGTGGGGGCCTGGGGTGAACTCCTGTCAGCTTACTTTTTCTGAGATTTCTTTGAGAACTCTTGAAAAGAGAAAACACTTTCCTGAGAGTTCTGTAAGAAAGCTCAGAAAGATGGAGTGAATTTTGTAGTGAGCTGGGATGAGGACATTCATGGTGAGCAGAAACACCTGCAAATAAGTAGCTCCACATATGTGATTAACAGAACGCCTCATGTGGTTTAGCATCAAAATGGCAACTGCTCTGTAGAGATAATATGACATTTAAAGCTGAATCTCTGTGTCTTTCTGCATTTGCTTCAATTTCTTGCCCTTATATATTTTTTTCATACCTTCTTTTACTATTTCAGTTTCATCATTCATCTTTTCACTCACTGAAGCTATTCATATCCCCTTGCAAAACTGGGCTGAGGGAGCCCAGCCCGGTTTTGCAGATGCATGTGAACTGCCAGGATCGGGCCCAATTGATTGCCAGAAAATCTAGGACCAACAAACACAAGTACTTTTTCACACAATGCATAATAAACTTGTGGAATTCTCTGCCACAAGATGTGGTGGCAGCCAACAACCTGGATTACTTTAAGAGGGGTTTGGATAACTTCATAGAGGAGAGGTCTATCATCGGCTACTAGTCGGAGGGCTATAGGCCAGCTCCAGCCTCAAAGGCAGGATGCCTCTGAGTACCAGTTGCAGGGGAGTAACAGCAGGAGAAGAGATGTGCCTTCAACTCCTGCCTGTGGCTTCCAGCGGTATCTGGTGGGCCAATGTGTGAAACTATTCACACATGCTGGACTAGATGGGCCTTGGGCCTGATCCAGTAGGGCTGTTCTTATGTTCTTATGTTCACACAGTGGCAAACCTGCCTGTGAAGCCACACTCTAAAATGAGGTTAAAGGAGTGAGTGCTCCCTTAACCTCTTTTTTGGGGGGGGGGCTCATGTGGCAGCCGCAGCTCCTTGCAGCCATGGCTGCCACACTGTGGGGAGCCTGGGAGGGGAGGGGGGATCCCCAGGATACACTGCACATCTTGGTAGTTCCAGGGGCCAGGATGACACATCCCGGACCCTGATCCTCCCCACTGCCTCATCACACGGGGTATCGTCTGGGCGCGCGGGGAGCACATCCAGCATTGCTCAGTCAATCATCTGCAGGGAAGGTAAGCTTGACCCACCTTCCCTGCAGACCGCCCTCTAGCTCTTCTCACTATTTGTGAGAAGAGGCTCACTTACTCCATGCTTTGTCTCTCTTCCTCTGTGCAAAACTAGAAACTAATCTACTACTTTCCCCCCCACACCTTTGTTCCTTTTTCTTGCTCCTAGCACGCTGCACATCAACCCCATTGTGATCAAACCATCTTCCTCTTTTGCTTCCAGTCTCTCCTCAATCCTGCTTCTGTGAAGCCTTTTGTGGACTCCTGTAGATTAACTCTTGCGTCTCGACTCTGTTAGCAAATCAACATTTTTTAACCCAGGTTTTGTGTCTAGGCTTTTGTTAATGCAAATTCCTCTGTGAGTAATGTTGAGACAAACATACATCTCACTACAGAATGCTGTTCAGCCTTGTATCATTCACATCAGCCAGATGGAAAGCTATTGGATGGAGGCACTTTATTTATTTTGGCAATCTGTCAGGGTAGAAAGGGTCTGTCACTGAAATGTTCAACTGTGACAGACGAAGTGCCATATCTGATAAAGCCAAGATCTGCCATATCAGATAAGTACAGAGTACAGTTTCTGACAGCATTCAATAATAAATGATGTGAAGAACTGTAGAATCATCGAGCTGGAAGGCCTGCCTATCCAAAGGTCATCTAGTCCATCTAGTCTTCCGTCTACTCTAGTGCTCAAGGTGACCTGCAAACATTACTGTTGCACTGAACAGTTACAACAACTGAGTACAAAATCATAGCCAAAAAAAACCCCATTGTGCAGAAGATTATTCTTGCATGAAATTTAGCAAGCTGAATTTGGCCCTTCCCTTGGCTGGTTTGGCTTCAAGTGGTACTAGCAGTGATAGAAAATTGCATCCTGGCTTTTGCAGTCCCTGATAGTTGACGGCGGTGCTATACACTATTAAAAGGGACTCCCCTGCCTTAACTTTCCTTCTAGGTATGAGTGGTGCAGAGGCTTCTGGGATTGGCAGTTTTTGTTTTATTTCTGAGGCTGCAGCCACGGCACTCACACCACTCACAAGACCAAAAGTTTTATTTTTAAAAGGGGTGGGGTGGGGGGAGTCCTTTTTAAACCAAAGCCATGGGAGGCAGCTCCCTGTGTGTTGACTGTGTGCTCTGTCTGGAACAAAGAGGAAGCAACACAGCCTGCCCCCTGTCCCCACCTGTTCACAGGTAAAGGAAGAGAAGGCAAAGAAAGGGAAGATGAGAGCAATGGGAGGGGCCGTGTTTGACAGAGCTTGGACCTCCAACATGACCTGACTGTTGGGAGGGGATGACATGACCCCTCCCAATTGGGCCACTGTAGTGTGATGCCAGGTTGGAATCCAGCTTTTCGGTGCCATGCACAGGCCTCCTGCTGGTTAGCAACTTTCTTCTTAATTCCATTTGCAATGAACTGATTTTATCACATTAGGTGTTAACTACCCACCTTAAGTGGTGCAGGGGGAAATGCTTGACTAACAAGCAGAAGATTGCCAGTTTGAATCCCTGCTGGTATGTTTCCCAGACTATGGGAAGATGCTGAAAGGCATCATCTCATACTGCATGGGAGGAGGCAATGGTAAACCCTTCCTGTATTCTAAAGTGTGACTTGATGGCACACTTTACCTTTACCTTTACTTTATCCTGAAGAGTTCTCTCCCACTTTCTTGGAGATCAGTCTTGTTGTGTATGGACAGTGCACCAAAGCTATTTTAGGGTGGGGGTGGGATCTCCATCAGTTAACTGCCTGTATTAAACAAGCAAATGGCTTGTAAAATTCCCCTGATTCTAATGAATATTGGGAGTTTGGCAGAGAAAGTTGAAAGAAAAACTGATCAATCAACAAGCCTACCAGCTTACCTGATGTAGCCGATGTGTAAGAAGGAGCAAACTGGAGCATAGTCTCCAAACTGGGTGAGTGGGCGACAAAATGGCAAATGCGGTTCAGTGTTGGCAAGTGTAAAGTGATGCACATTGGGATGAAAAATCTCAGCTTCAAGTATATGCTGATGGGATCTGAGCTGTTGGTGACTGACCAGGAGAGGGATCTTGGGTTCGTGGTGTCTTCAGGTGTTCCAGGGTTCTACCTCCAGCAGCCTCATCCCAGGCTCTTTAGACGTTTATTTACCTCTGGCTGCCCTTCCAACCTATCTTCCCCTTCCTGTCCCCTGCTTAATTTTTCTTTCTTTCCTTCTCAGATGCTGTGAGTCTATCTCAGAAGCTCACTGTCTCGCATGGTAAGAGTTTCCTGTTCACTATAGCATTCTGGGCTTGGGGTGGGGCTTCTGTGTCAAGGGTGAGTATCTCCATCACATCTGCTGGGGCCTCAGCACTCACTGAAACTCTTCTCATGATCTGTGAGAAGAGCTTCTGTTGGGTCTGTGGGGAGAGGGGGCTTAGCCCACTCTCCCCACAGACAATCAAAGTGCAGCCCTGGGGTGGCCAGATCAGCTGCCCACACGACTGCTGGCTCCGTCATGGAGCCAGTGGGGCTGCGGGGATCGGGAGCCATGCGGCCCCCACAAGTCCCAGTATGCCCCATGCGAATGTGTGGGGTATCCTGGAGAGACCCCCATGCCCGGGAGACTGGCTGCAGCCTCCCAGTCAGGGGTCTACGTGTGTGTCACCGTGCACCACAGTAACACACAAGCAAAAAAAATGAGGTTAACGGAGCGCTCACTCAGTTAACCTCCTTTAAGGGGAGGGAGAATTAGGCGGGCTAGCCACCTTGGAACCACCGGGCTCACCTGTGAGCCCAGTGGTTCCCATGATTACTGGGAAGTGAGCTAATCTCCCTTAGCCCGCTTCCCAGTGATTGTGGGAATAGCCTCATTGTTTGGGCTCTGTGACACAACACGGGCTGAAAAACTAATGTTAGGGTACTTTGCGTTGATCAGCACAAATGTTCTGTGTGTCTCAGCTATTTTCCATTTTTAAATCTTTATTTTTGAAAGAGTATTTCCCATTCCATAAAAAGACTGAGGCAGGCGGAATCACCCTGCCTATGTTCAGAACTAGCCGTTTGGTGGTTCTAGCCAAAAAGCAATGCTTCTAATCAATTGATTTAGGTCCACTGATTGAGCTTTCCTGAATCTGGTAGTTCAAGGCCAGGGGCTCTGTTGCTGAAATAGCAGAGGGCTTAGGAATGTCAAACTTTACTAGCACTTTCATGAAGAATCATTCTGTAACAGTTGTTAAATCCCCCCCCCCCCGCCCGCCCCAAGTGAGTTCTCTATTGGGATAATTTGTTGCACTGGCTTGGCTTCCGAGAGCACTTTCTGTCAGCTGCACTTCTGCCAGCCTTTGGGTTAGAAAAGCTGCCTCCTTTCACTCTCAGGGAGTTTCAAACTTGGCCTGGATTTTTTTCCCCCTCTGCTCAGAGCTTTCTTGTGATATACACTCAGGCTAAGCTTTTTCTTTTCTTTTTCTTTTTTTGCTGCTGTAGTTAACCAAGAAAAAACAGGAATGAAAGGTACTTTCCTAAAGGAAAAGCTACTTTACAATCAAACACATTGAGCCGGGTCTCACAATCAGTGAGACCCGGTTTGGGAAGCTCAGCGGTGAGAGCGGGCTAAGCCCACTCTCCCCGCAGACAGGGCAGGAGCCCTGGGCAGCCAGATTGGCTGCCCACATGATTACTGGCTCTGTGACAGAGCAAGCGGGGGCTGGGGAGTTCAGGGGCTCCACAGCCCCCAGAAGCACCAGTGTGCCCTGTGAGTGCTTTTCAGCCTCCCGCCGGGGGTCTACTCGTGAGTAGCCGCGGCTACTCACAATTAAAAAAACCAGTTTAAGGGGCGGGCTACTTGAGCGGGTTACCTGCTCAAGAACCACCGGGCTTGCAGCTGAGCACAGTGGTGCTCACGATTGCATAAAATCAAGCTAGTGCAGGCTAGCCCAATTTTCTACAATCGTGTGAATAGCCCCAAAGTATCTCTTTCCTCATTTGTTTTTCCTCCGGTAAACCATTCTGTGTGAACCAAGTGAACATAAGAACAGCCCAGCTGGATCAGGCCCGATACAAATACAAAGTATTGTAAATGGACCCCAAGTTTTTCAGAGAACATTGTTTCCTTGGGGCCATGCCCCACAGATCCTAAGATCAATCCATCTCTCCTAGTGACCATGTTTTTCTTCTGTTGTACCTTTCTCTAGACTCATGGCAACTGTGTTGCCACTTTTTACTCTCAGCATACACACAGTACCTGCTAGTCTTTTAAAAAACAAATCTTGAGGACCATTAGACTGAGAGGCTATTCCCACGATCAGCTGAAATTGGGCTAGGGAGCCTAGCCCGATTTTGGCTGATCGTGAGAGTCACCGGGCTTGCAGGCAAGCCCGGTTGCCTCCCGGCAGTTAATCTACCAAACAACTCCTCCCCTTAAAGCGGGCTTGCGGAACGAGTGCTCCACAAACCCGTTTTTTAAAATCGTGGGTAGCTGCAGCGTGACTCTGCACCATGGCTACTCATGAGTAGATCCCCAGATGGGAGGCGAAAAGCTGCCTCCCAGCTCCAGGGATCTCTCAAGTATGCCCTGCGCACTCAGTCCATCACGGGGCCGGCAGTCGTGTGGGCAGCCGATCCGGTCGCCCAGGGCTCCCACCCTGCTCATCTGCAGGGAGAGTGGGCTTAGCCTGCTCTCCCCGCTTACCTTCCCAAACCAGGAGACCTGGCTCGGAACCTAGCATGTCTTATCTCCAGTGGTGCCTGGGGGCTTTATCAGGCTGCTATCTTACTCAAAAGGATCCTGATCTCTGAACCTAGGTCTGTGTGTTTGCTTCTCAGGTGAATCTGCATGTATCTTGTCTTTGTCCCTGTCTGAAACTCTGATACTATCTGCCAGCTTTAACTAGAATCCAAAGGACTACTTTTGGTGTATCTAGCTCAAACCTTAGCTTGGCTCGTTGACTGTAAACCCAGTTCACTTTGTGACTCTGGATTATGCATTTGTGCTGATGCAGCCTCTGGCTTTTCAGAGTTATCCTGAATTGCTGTTATTAACCTAATTGCAGAAATAATAGTCATGGTATTCCTTGCATCCGACAAAAGAGCAAACTGGTGCTTAAACACAGTGCAACAAAACTGAGGGCAGTTTTTTTTAAAAAGACCTCTCCAAATATCTTGAGATGTTTCTCTTTTTTATATGCTGGAATGAATAAGGGGTAAAGGATTGGAAGGGATAAGACTTGTTTTGAAATCTGATTGTTAATTAGACTATCAGACTAATTCACAAATCATATATGTTAAATTCACAAGACTGACAGGTAATCTTCCAAGTCTTTCCCCCGTAACGTATATAGTTCAGCTGCTTATCTGTATTTACTCTATAGCAGAATTAAGGAACCTCTTCATTAACGATATGTGAGAAGGGCTCCAGAGCAGGCTGTGGGGAAGGCAGATTACACCTACATGTGAAACTCGGAAAATTAGAATATCGTGCAAAAGTCCATTAATTTCAGTAATGCAAATTAAAAGGTGAAACTGATATATGAGACAGATGCATTACATGCAAAGCGAGATAAGTCAAGCCTTAATTTGTTATAATTGTGATGATCATGGCGTACAGCTCATGAAAACCCCAAATCCACAATCTCAGAAAATTAGAATATTACATGGAACCAAGAAGACAAGGATTGAAGAATAGAACAATATCGGACCTCTGAAAAGTGTAAGCATGCATATGTATTCAGTACTTGGTTTGGGCCCCTTTTGCAGCAATTACTGCCTCAATGCGGCATGGCATGGATGCTATCAGCCTGTGGCACTGATGAGGTGTTATGGAAGACCAGGATGCTTCACTAGCGGCCTTCAGCAATTCTGCATTGTTTGGTCTCATGTCTCTCATCCTTCTCTTGGCAATGCCCCATAGATTCTCTATGGGGTCAGGTCAGGCGAGTTTGCTGGCCAATCAAGCACAGTACACTGTATACTTTTCAGAGGTCCGATATTGTTCTATTCTTCAATCCTTGTCTTCTTGGTTCCATGTAATATTCTAATTTTCTGAGATTGTGGATTTGGGGTTTTCATGAGCTGTACACCATGATCATCACAATTATAACAAATTAAGGCTTGACTTATCTCGCTTTGCATGTAATGCGTCTGTCTCATATATCAGTTTCACCTTTTAATTTGCATTACTGAAATTAATGGACTTTTGCACGATATTCTAATTTTCTGAGTTTCACCTGTATGTTCCCCACAGACGATCCAAGTGCTGTTGCTGGGTGCGCTCTCCGTATGCCAAGATGATTCCCCATGCATTGAGGCAGCAGGGACAGGAGAGAAGGGGGCTGGGATGTGTTGTCCTGGCCCCTGAAAATAACATGATGCCGTGTGCAAGTGTGCTGCCAGACAATTAAAAAAACAAGGTTAATGTTGGGAATTTTCTCTGGTAAGCAAGGCGTATCTAGGGAAAATAGTGCCTAGGGCAAGCACTGAAATTGCGCCCCTGTCCAAATATCTGACACCCATCTTTCAGATAGCTTTACCATAATATCAGCTGAAAAATACAAGTCAAGCTCGTTAATCTTTTAATATTTCAAAAATTATTTAACAGTGAATGTAACCAGACCAAAAAATGCTGGAAAACTATGAATTTCAGTATGCTGGGGCTCATGAAATACCCAAATACTATGTGGAGGTGTACTTGGAAAACTAAACAGAAGTGCCTGTATAATTCTCTACTATGCATTGTAGCATAGCTATTACATAAGTTTTAAAAGGAGAATTTGACTTTTCCCAGATACTCTGAAAATAATTAAAGGATATGCAGAGTAAACTGTGTCACTGCTTGGAATATATTCTAGTATTTCAGAAAGACAGTTAAATGAGAGAAAGAGAGCAAGAAACTCCCAGTGGGCCTTAATACTAAGGATTTCACACTGATTCAAAGACAAATTCACCATTAATAGCAATATGATTAAGGCATCACATTTAACTCACTTATCACAAGAAGCAAAGTAAGAGCAAATGAATACAGTCCTAGCTCATAAGCTTCAACTCAGTATTCACAAGCCCTGATTCTCTGTACTTAGTGACAAACTGGCCTCTAGGGCCTTGCAGGGACCATTTGAGCATGTGCGGTGGCTGTTTTTAAAAACATTTTTTAAAAACAAAATGGCCACCGCACATGCTCAAATGGCCTCTGCAAGGCCTGGCATGGCCTAGGGCCTCAAAGAGGCCATTTGAGTATGCACAGTGGCCATTTTGTTTTTGGCAGCCATTTTTTAAATTTTTTAATTTTTAATAATGGCGCCCCCCTTCAAGTGGCGCCCGGGGCATGTGCCCTGCCTGCCCTACCCTAGATACGCCCCTGATGGTAAGAGATACCCTTCTATTACAGCAGAGTGCACTGAGGCACAAGACAGCAGAGTCTGCCTAGGCATGTGTGTATGCTGAGAGTAAAAGAAACTTGGAGCCAGTTCATAGTTTCAAATCAATATAAGGAGTCTTTATTGGTGAACTCCATTCTAGATAGTAAAGTGGAGAGATAGGATCTCTAATCTAGCTAGCTAGCTGGATGCAGAGGGATGGTTTCTGCATCTCTGCACACATGGTGAAGGGAGAGAGGAGCGTGTGTGTTGCAAGGGAGAAGAAAGTGAAAGAGGAAGTGGCAGGCAGGCAGGCAGGAAGTCCCTGAGAATAGCAATCTACATATCAAAGGGATACTGTCAGAGCAGTAGAGAAGGGATGACCAATGTCTTGGTCCCTCTGGCCCTCTGACTCACTAACCTGTCCCCCTCTGTCACTGAGACATGAGACAGCACAGAGTCCTTCACTTCCAACAGTTAAGAGAGCACTCATTCCCTTAACCTTGATTTCAAGGGTGGCTATTTAGGTGGGTTTGCCACCATGTTGCTGCTGGGATCAGCCTGATCCTGGCAGTTCACATGCACATGCAAAACCAGGCTGGGCTCCATTAGCCCAGTTTTGCACATGCATAAGAATAGCCTCAAGGTCTTTTTCTCTCTCTTTTTGGTAGTGCAGATCTGTGGTGTGAGATCAAACAATTCCCTGGGTTTTTTATGGAATGATTGTTCAGCAATATGTTCTCTTTTCCAGTATTAAGATCCCATATTGTTTAGAAGAAAGTTGGAAACAGAAGTCATCAAAGAACTTTCTGATCACTAGTCGATCCTTACCCATCAAAATGAGATTTGCCATCTTAAGTGTATCACCCATTTTGGCCTCCTTTGGGTTTATTCCTTGTGTGCACAGCTGAGACCTGCCAGGACATGAAGCACACCTTGTGCTGAGCACTAATTTAAATAAATAGCACTTAGTTTCAGAAGCAATTGGGGAAGACTAATTATCTATGCACGACAGATTTTTAAATCCCTCAGAGCCTTTCAGAATCAAACTACTCTTTGGAATTTTATTACTAGCAGAGAACCCTGAAGATGAACAACAACAAAAAAGCTTATGTTTTTTCAAGAGATTCTGAAAGAGTGCGAAACTGGATTTTGCCATTATATGGATATTAGAAATTGTATTACATAAAGTCTAGAACTATAGACCAGAACTGTTAACTCTAATTGGCTGTGCCTGTCTTCAATAACCTACTTCCCCCCACCCCCTGGCTCCTGCCTTTAGTTGTGATTTGTTAATTCACACACTCCTGTGAGTCTCTGTTTCATGAGAGCCTCTCTGTTTTATATTTTATTTAGATGTAGGGAGCACTGGATCAGGACTTTTGAGTTCTTTTTCATTCTTGGTCCTAGTGCTCACTGAGATGGTAAGTTTGTGTATGGATGTTATGGAGTTCACATAACTGAATGTTCTTCCATACAAAAAAAATAGTATTCCTGAACATAGAAAACTAAGTGTTAGGGATACAGATTTTAGCCTAGCTTTCTATCTGATATGTTAGTTTTCTATGTGGAGGAATCTTCTTTCTGAGGGAGGATTTTGTCATGTGAGCTGATAACTGAAGGCTGAAATAATACACTAGTTTATCCCCTCAGAGAAAGCTTTATTTGCTTTCTTTTCACAAATAATGTTAAAACCTTTCTTTTTCCATCCAGGTCTCCTGATTTTCTGAGAGGAGTAAGAGACCTTCTCAGCTACAATTAGGGAGCATAGACTGAGGTTAAAATTCGAGATGCCAGGGAGCTGTCCGTGTTATAGTACTGAAAAACTCTCACTGGGAACTCAGACTCTCCAACTAGTTGCCCTTTTAAGAGCTTGTAACCATCTACAAGTGGCGCAGCAGGGAAATGCTTGACTAACAAGCAGAAGGTTGCCAGTTCGAATCCCCACTGCTACTATATCTGGCAGAAGTGATATAAAAAGATGCTGAAAGGCATCATCTCATACTGCTCGTGAGGAGGCAATGGTAAACCCCTCCTGTATTCTACCAAAAGAAAACCACAGAGCTCTGTGGGCACCAGGAGTCGAAATCAACCTGATGGCACACTTTACCTTTACTTTAACTATCTACAATCCAAATACAACATTTATTAAAGTTGCTTAATAACAATTTCTGCATTCATCTCATGCTAAATCCAAAATTAGACCAACTAATCTATATAAAGGTAAAGGTAAAGTGTGCCGTCAAGTCGATTACGATGCCCACAGAGCCCTGTGGTTTTCTTTGGTAGAATACAGGAGGGGTTTACCATCGCCTCCTCCCGTGCAGTGTGAGATGATGCCTTTCAGCATCTTCCTATATCGCTGCTTCCTGATATAAACCATGGGGTTTTTTTGACATGTATGTTGCATTTCTGTGAGATCTTACAATGTATTTTATCCAGGAATTTTATGTAAATTAATCATACTTGTGAGAATCTGCAAACAAAATTTGCTCAAATTCTTATAACCGGTAACTTCACGGGTAATATCTATCCATATTCAATAGGAGTGGGTACTGGGGAAATCTAGAGAGACTAATAGCAAAGGTTATAAATCATCTATTGGTAAATAAATTCCCCTGCATTGCTCAGGGTGGTCCTGATTGGATTGGTGTCAGTGAAATACCCTGAAGATATTTTCAGTCCTAAAACATAGAAGGTTTTAATGTTCTTTTAAAAGGGGTTTTGCTTGTATGACTAGTGCAATCCATAGTAAATTGCTGCAAGAGGAAGAGGTTGGTACTCCCGCAGGTAGGCAGCTCACAGGACAATTCAGAGACTAGAAGCAGTAAAATTGTTTAATTATTTCAGCATGGAAACTTGTAATTATCTAGAATTTCCCTAACAGCTTGTTTTTGCACTTCCAGCTCCATTTGATAGGCAATGGATGTGGCGCATTGTGGCAGATCTTTGTGTTAGCAGCAGCACACTCCAAAGGAAACAATGTAAACAAAACAGAAAGGAAATAATTGCTAAGCATCAAAGAAGGGCTTTTCTACGAATACACAAGGCCTATCAAAGTCTGTGTAGTGCTTGTGCTGCTTCCCACAGAGCTCTCCTCTCCCGCTTCCTGCTGCAGCTTCCCCAACCCTGTTCCTCTCACCAGTCCTTCACCTCATCCTGCTGTGGGATGAGGACACACAGCAGGACACACAGACCCTGCTGCCTCCAGCCGTCAAGAAGGGTGATGGGCAATGGAGCTTGCTAGAACAGATGGAGCTGCATTAGAGCAGTGCCCATTGCTCAGACTGTCAGCCATTGCCCAGGGTGCCAGGCAAAGTTCTTTCCTAGCCCTGTTACCAGAGATCCTTTTAGGTAGAGATGTCCAGGATAGAAACTAGCACTTTCTGCATGATATGCATGAGTGTTACCATGGAATTGTGACCTGGAACAGTCCAGAGGAACCATAGCTGTATCTTCTTTTGTGCTGAAAGGCTGTTAAAGAGATGCGGGAGATGGGTTCCCTGAGTTCAGACCTAGCAACCCAAATGTGAACACAACCTAAGGCTCATAATGCAGAAATCGCTGCATAGACTTTCCATTTCCCTCCCTTTCTGAGATGCAGCACATTCCAGGACTTTAAAAGTTATGAAGAAATATTATGTGATAAGCAAGTTTTAAAATGAGAGGCTTCTCCACCACCCCACATTTCCTTTCCCTTTTCTTTAGCTTCACTGTATTTTCCCCCATTTCCTTCCCTTTCCCCTGATAATTCTTGAGCTCAATAGAAATCTGCAGGATGCTATGGCACAACATTGCCACCTACAGACCACAGAAACCAGAGACATGATCCTTCAGAACTTGGCTGAAAAAATGCAGGGGGGAAGCAAGCATTGAAACCTGTGGTATATTCCATAAAAATTCAGCTCTGATCCTCTTTTCCTCTCCAAATGCTTTGACTCAGAACATTTACTCTACCTGTGGACAGAAGATTACAGTTAAGGTGATGTGGCACATCGAGATTAAATAGACATGATAAAAAAGATTACACTTCCTGTAAATGCTTCTACATATTCATGCCCCTCTTCTTATCATTTCCTTTAGAGCTCCTGAAGATTATTATATGCTCCTGCATTCTAATATCCTTACAATTTTCTCCCGACAGTTCATATTATGATATTAAGGCAGCAGCTCAACATATATATATATATAGGAAGAATATTTCAAAATGATTGCAATAGTGCAGCTGCAAGATTATCAGTTTTCCCCCTGGATCCGCCCAGATTGTTGTTGGTTGGTGGTGGTGGTTGTTTTTAGAAATAGAGGGTTTTCTTTTGATGCCTAGCTGCTGAAATAAGTTTCACTACTTTCATCTGAAACAGATTTCCATGTGTTTCTAAGCTTTTGTGCCTAAAAGCTAAGACATCATAACTTTTGGAGCATTGATTGTACAAAGACATAGCAAGAACATGGTTACAATCCTTGCTTTTGTCCTGTTCTGTGGTGTTAACTTTGTTTGTTCACTAGGAAGCATAGAATGAAATGACTTCTAGAAATATAGTAATATCATGTGGGCCACAATGTCGTTCCACTCATTGAACAGATGTCACCTCATCTGGCTTCAGGACAACCTATTCCATCCTCAAATCAGAAGAACTGTTTTTCCACCTGCCCAGTCTTCTCTAACCATTATCTCTCCATGAAGAAAGGACCCATTAATGTGACCAGGTTTTACATTATTTCCCTGCATTATTGTAGTGTGTTGATCTAATTGTATTAATAATAATCCATAATGTGATATCACAGCTTTGAAGCAAATTGAAGGAAACTTGATTAGCTGTTATATAGACACACATCAGAACATTAAAAAACAAACAAACACAGAACAAATCTAAGGTGGATCTTACACCTTCCTGAAGCTGATGCAAATTTTACCTGAGACTTTGACTGGAGATCCCTCTGATCAGCTCCATTCTGGCTACCTCTCCCATGTTTGTTTACTCTTACTTGTTTTGCACTCAGAATGGGTGCTCTCATTTCAGGATACAAATGAATGTCGTTGAAAAAATTGAAGTGATTCCAGCCTGTTTCTATTAATCAATATTGGATAAAATTGATTCTGGCAATATTTCACATGCTAATATGTTTTCCAAATTGTGAAATATGAAGACAAGGCAAGCAGGATTTCTCCTCTGCAATGAGATCAGGGGATTTATATCTTATTGTTGCTTTCAAAAAGAAGCTTGACCTCTCATGCCTAAAGGAGATAATTGCTAAGCAACACACAGCTCATGTTTCTCTATTCCATAGCACCACATGCACAAGAGTGTTCAGTAGGATATACAGTGCTAAATTATCTTCCACTTAGACTTTTCAAGGAAGAGCAATACCTGACTTAAACATATTGGCTGACAAGCTGTGCAGCATAACATTGACTTTTCTGACCCAATGAGGTGGCTGTGGATGTAAAAGGCAGCACCAGTTTTGTTGTGCAATGGTGCGCTTGTGCAACTACCTCAAACAGCACGAGCACAGTTGTGCCGTGTTATTTCCCCTGGAAACAATGGAAGCAGTGTAACACAAGGGCACACATGCTGTTTCATGGAGTTGTGCAAGTGTGCTTTTGTGTAATACCACTGGGGCTGACATTTGCATGCACAGCAGCCCTGTCGGGGTAGAAACATTGATGCTGCATTGCGCAGCATGCCAGCCAGCATTCTGATCAGGTCTGTGCAGTGGGGTGTAACTTCTTCTTCTCCATGCCTTCTGAGGCTTCTGTGAATCTAACATCTTGTCTGAAACAAAAGGAGGTCAATTAATCCACACACACTTGGTCATGTATTATGGACAAGTTGGTGATTGACAAGTTCATTGTCATACAGGAGTGGGGTGATCACATTTGTATTAACCAATGTTGCTATTTTTAGTTTTTAAAAAACAAACAATTGAATCATTTTTAATATCCCACTCTTCCTCCAAGGAGCTCAGAGCGGTGTACTGCATACTTAAGTTTCTCCTCACAACAACCCTGTGAAGTAGGTTAGGCTGAGATTGAAGTGACAGGCCCAGAGTTACCCAGCAGGTATCATGGCTGAATGGGGATTTGAACTCGGGTCTCCTTGGTCCTAGTCCAGCACTCTAACCGCTACACCATGCTGGCTAACTAACTAACTACCAGCAAATCAGTGTGGAGATAGCATATGCACAGCTGCACATACACTATCAGGAATATACACAATTATTTAAGCTACACCATAGCCAAATTTCTTAGGAAGCTGATGTGTGGTCACTCAGTGAAGATAGGCTCTATAAACAAATTGCTTTGTACACTGGAAGACAAAAATATCTCCTACACTTTACTGTGACATTCATGTGGTTTTATTTTTGTTGTAGGCCACTTTTGGAGCTGTGGGGATGGTAGAGCATGTGGGCATATCTATGAATAAATGGTTTTCTCATTATTGATTAGAAAATGAATGGCACATTTGTTTACACGTGATTCCTTCTGAATACATTATGACCCAATCTTTAAACCCTTTGACATCCTTGAGAGTCTCACAGTTCAAATGTCCCACCTTGCCCTTTTCCCCAAGAACTATGCTTATAGCTGGCACATAATGCAAAACATTTCTTATAATGCAAAGAAACAGTACTGCTAAATGGGATAAAATGTCAAAAGATGAATGGCTTATTTTGCTGAAGCACTGATGAAATTAAGACTCTTCCTCAGCTCAGATGTCAAGCATTTCATATCACTGGCTACTGAGACACTGGGTTTCAAAAGAGCCATACATCTAATGGCTGAACAGCATAGGCTTGTGTGGTTTGTTTATGAGTCAGCACTGTAATGCTGCCAGATGATTATTATTCAAGCCAACTCATTCTAACTGCAATGTATCCTGTTTGTTGCCTTCCCTGATTTCACCAACACTGCCACTCATTTTTTAGCCTACTTTACAGTAGGCTTATGAGATCACCCGACATTCTCTGTGTGTGTCCTTGTGTGCCCCTCTATCAACTTCGCAATGCCTGAACCAGTATGAACCAACTCCGCTACAGTTGTAGGGTCACATAGGGACACCTCAATGACGTAGTTTGTGACGATGTCATCTACTCAAATCCAAGATAGCGGATAAATAAACTTTTGAGGCTCAAGTGCACTAACTTGTGGACAGTCTAACTGATTTGATCCAAACTTGCTACAGCTGTATGGACACATAGATATGTCCCAGTGGTGTAGTTTGTGATGATGTCTTCCACCTTGATCCAAGGTGGTGGATGTGTGAACTTCTGATGGGCAAGTGCACTAACCTGAGGACTGTCTAACCCATTTGCACCAAATTTGATACAGTTGTAGTGAGTGACACACAGGGACACTTCAGTGGTATAGTTTGTAATAATGTCATTCACCCTGATCCAAGATGGTGGATGCATGAACATTCGAGTGCAAGAGATCTAACTTGTGAACCTCGATTTGCACCAGATTTAGTCCAGTTATAGAGACAGTGAAAGGCAAGTAGGCTGATTAGTTCTTACTAGAACAACTTGTGTTGTTGTTGTTGTTTACAGATGGAGATATATTTTTGAATATGGGAGGAGGTGCTGTGAAAGAGCAAAGTGAACTGCAGGTGATGAAGAGATACCACTAGAATTCCCCCCACCCCCACAATCCTGAGAGAGTTAAATGAAATTATTATTATTATTATTATTATTAACATTTATATTCCGCTCTTCTTCCAAGGAGCCCAGAGCAGTGTACTACATACTTGAGTTTCTCTTTCACAACAACCCTGCGAAGTAGGTTAGGCTGAGAGAGAAGTGACTGGCCCAGAGTCACCCAGCTAGTATCATGGCTGAATGGGGATTTGAACTCTGGTCTCCCCGGTTCTAGTCCAGCACTCTAACCACTACACCACGCTGGCTCAATCAACAAGGAGGGCTCAATCACAACAGAAAATCAATGCATCATACTGAGTGTAGTGCAGGCAAGAGAGTCCAATGCCACTGGAAATGCCTCTTTGTCCAACAAATGTGTGACATACCTATCATGATCTGGTGGTGAAGGGAAACAAGTGAATACATACTCTTTTAAAAAGAGTATTTTGATCAATTTGTGCATGCAAGAAACTGTTTGGCTCTCCTTTCTTTCAGGAATTCTATAGCCCTTTCTCATGCCCACATCATGGGCAACATTACTATGGCCAGCAGAAAAGGAAGTGAATGGCATGGGCAGGTCCCTGAAAAATAGGCAACGTCAGGCTGGCCAATGGGAGAAGGACCATGGGAGGAAATAAGGGCCCAGCACCCTCTTCCCAGCCACAGTCTTGGCTTGAACTGATACTACCCCTCACACCCAGCTGACAGTGTGCTCTTAGCCAACTGCTTTAAAGCTCCAAGTAGGATTTTGCCCCCACATCCCAGCCACAAGGAAGACATAGAAACATTTCGTTTTGGGTAAAAGGGCCACAACTTTATTAATTAATCAAATTAGCAAACTAAGTGTGGAATAAACTCCACTGCTCTCAACAGTGCAGGCCTACCGAAGGCAGGGTTATGACATTTATGTCCTTGCCCGTCCTTGAAAGGGCGACACATCCTTTAGTGTGTCGCCCTTTCAAGGATATAAGCAGTGCAAACCTGCTTCATCTCCATCATTGTCAACCCAAAATGGGGCCAGGGCAATTTCTAGGGCTTCACACACCCCAGGCTGCACAGCCTTTAAGGTTTGTGAAGCCCTGAAACAGGTGTCATGGTGAATCGTAGTCCCTGAATTGCGAAGCCTCTAAGGACTGATTGACTAATCCACTCTTTCAAACTGCCCAAGGGTGTTCATCGATCTCAAATCCTTCTACACCTCTATCCAGCCCGCACTATACCAGGTGTACATGACTGTACGGGAGGGACACTAACTGCTAAATATTCCCACAATGCTGGAAGCAACTGGCTGCACAGCATACCCCATCTGCTCAACCAGCCCATGCTGGCACATTTCCCCAAACCAAGATAGGTACCCATCTGAGAGGTGCTGGCTCATCCATAGGCCCAGGAAACAATTGAATAGCCGCAGATCAGAACACACACAAGAGCCACTGCTCTTCCAGAACCTGCCAAAGGAACAGAAGGATTCAAACACCTGGCGATAGGCCATGGAGTAACCCAACACAGCTTAATGCACATAAACGCTTTGGACTTCTAATGTCCCATATACGTATTTTCAGCATCATTAAAGCCCATTGGCACAGGCAGCTGACACAGCCCTATTCTGGAAGGAGTGCAAGCTAAGGAGGTGAGCAGGTCTACCCAGCCCAAGAAGTGTGTCATGCAATGAATCCCATAGCTGATTGTATCAGAGGCATGCCAGGCATGCACAATTAAGCACCCTCCAGTGGGCGGCTATAGCGCAATATGGCACCGGAAAGCCTGAATCGGACATAAGGCATGTCTACCTGAGCAAGTGCAAGCAAGACCCCTGAAAACTGACACAGGCACCACTGCATGCAAGAGTCCCGCCTCCCACGAGGGGTTACAAAGGGATTGCAACTGCAAGAGGATGACCTCTTAGGTGGAAACAGCCCATCTTGAAGAGTGCAGGCACCCGAAGTACCCCATTAGGTGGTCAGGGGGTATAGGCCACAAGTTGAATTGACCCTCTTGCTGCCTAAAGGTAAAGAAAAAAGGCTACCTTACAGGAGTAACCAGCCCTAATGCTGGGAGCCAAATGTGCATCAACAGCCCGGTGGGCTTCTATCCGCCAAGCCTCCACAGAGCCTATGGCATCATTTCTGGCTCCAAATTGTCTTCTAGAGCTAACTCCCTGAACCCTTCTACCTGAAAATGAGAGGGGGTGTCAGTTACGACAGTCCAGAGCCCCCCAAACATGTCATGCTACAAAAAGAATGCTAAGCTGCAGGCATTGAGAGATAAAGGGATGCAGGAGCCCCATAACCCTGGGTGAATGGGAGGTTTGAGAGTTCACAACCTGCACTACTGTCACGGTGGAGTCATGATATTTGTCCACCCACAAGTGCACAGCCCTGACAATAGGGGACAGGTCCAAATTGTAAGGTCTCTCATAATCCCTTCCTCTGCCCCTCTTAAGGGCCACAGGGCGGAGCCCCATTTCCCCTAAAATATATTCCAAAAACCGAAAAGTGCATCAGAATGCGCCTGGAGCATGGCTTCCAAAAGCCATTCAGCATGCTGGAATGAAAATCATTAAAGTCCCTCAGAAATGAAGCCCATACTGCCAGGTCAGCACACATGCCCTCAATAACCTGCTAGGGGTGTGCAAACCAGCTCGACGTTGACCCTGGACCGAACACCCCCTGAATCTTTGGGGGGTTTGCGGACCTTTTTATGTTTAAAAAATATCTTATCCCTCTTGGGGGAATTCCTGGAGGCGGCGGGGTGTGTGTGTGTGTCCGCGGAGGTTCCCCCTCTCCCTGCCAGCTCTTCTTATTGCCCCCTCTGGCTGGTTTGGCCGGCTTTTCAGCCATTCGGCCACTCTTTGGCCAGTTATTGGCCTTCTCCCTTCAGCGCAGTGGCTGAAGGAGTAGTCCTGTCTCAGTGTATTGATTGTGTGGATGCATTTGTTGTTTCTAGGACTCCCTGGGAGCAAGCGGCCATGCTTGTAGTAGATTGCTATGGTTGCATGGGCTGGCATTTGTAAATGTGCTGCTCTGCACAGTACACTCTATGGTCCTTTGGTAGCAATGCCTTCAGTAGGGCTGGGCCCACCTGCAGCCCCTTCATGGCCAATCAGAGGTCAGCTGATGATGCAATAAGGGCTGCCAGTCTCCTGGCAGCATCGTGGGAATTTTTTGCCAATCTTTGGAGGACCATTTTATCCCGGTTTCCTGTTTGCAGCAAGTGCCATGATCGTCTGGGTGTTACATTTGCAGACCCAAACAGCTCATTTTCAGGAAACAGGGTATGAACTCTTTATCCCCCAAACCACCCCTATATGATCATGTGCAAGGCCCTTGTGAGTGGCAACCACTTGCTCCCATATGGAGGGCCATGAATCCTGGTGCAAGAAGCCCTGGAATCATACCCCCAAACCAACAGCCTCCACCATGTCTGAATGCACTTGAAGGTTGGCCTCTAATAATTATGTGGATCTCAAGGACACCCCATAGAAAGCATCTAAAATTTTCCCCAAATAGCCGAGTCTACTTTCAGATTGGCAGAGACTCAAAATCAAGCCTGTTATGGTTCAACTAGCACTGGTCCTCCAGTTATGGTTTGATTACCACTGCCATCATCCCCAATCACAGTGGCCAGTACTAGTCAGGGATTATGGGAGTTGCAATCCAGCAACAGGGCCAAAGTCAAAGAAAACTCATTGCAATTGCTCACTGCCATACGATAAGATTCTTTGGAAATTCAAACTCTAGGATAGTGATATAAGACAAACAACAAATAATTTGGGGTGGGCCACTCTTATGGACACAAAGAATAGAGTTTCACAAAATAGAGGCCTGATGGCATAGCACTGTACTCATTAGCTGAGCAATGACATTAAAAGAGTAATTTGTAGGGCTGGCGCCAAAATAGCAAAAAAAAGTGAACTTGAGTTATATCCTCAGCTATCAAGATGTGTTCAGAATTATAAATACATTGGAACTCTTTCATCCTCTATGACACTGAAGGATTAAGGATTTTGTGCAGGGTTGAATAGAGGTAGCCTTTCGCTGGACACCGATTCATGACTACAATGCTTCTTGTAGCAGCCACTTTCTATTTCCTAGTATGGTGTTTCTCTACTTGTGATGAATGGCTCATTGAACTTGTTTACCAGGAACATTTGCCCACATACATTCCTTGTTTTCCTCACCTCTGCAATCCCTTCTTTCCTTTGTTCTCTTCCCACTGTCAAAATTTATAATGTAGACTCCTCAAGGTGGGGTCATTCCCATCCCCACCTTGTTTGTATACCGATACACATAATTTTAAAAGCGATTTACTTGAATGGACCAGCTCTGTGTTAGGGATTGGGATGCAACCCAGATCTCCTTACCTGAGCTCAAAAGGTCATTTTTCTTCCCATTAGCAAGTAGTCAAACTTTTATATAGTACCAAGAGAGAAAGATAAAATAATTGCCGCTATAAAGCCCTGGTCAGAAACTGGTTTTATTGGAGGGCCATTTTCAAGAGGCAACATAATAGAAATTAGAAGGTTGGGGTTGGTGGGTGGGTTGGTTCTCTCTCTCTCTCTCTCCCCCCCCCTCTCTCACACACACACACAGGATTGCCAGAAGATGGCCCTTAGAGGACTAATTTTGGCCTACAAAATTCCAATTGTTCAACAATCCTATTGTAAGAACAATATGGATACTTCTGCAGACTGCCATTGATCCATTTTTGAGCAGTGCCCTGTGTTCTGTGCATTAATTTTGTAAGATAAATAAAATTCTGGGATATTCAATACCGGGAAAAGCAAGGGTTATTTCCATAACTGCAGATGAACTTCTAAGCTGTTACTATCTGGATCTAATAAAAATATTACCCATTACCTATTAAGTCACCTTAAGTGGCGCAACAGGGAGATGCTTGACTAACAAGCAGAAGGTTGCTGGTTCGAATCTCTGCTGCTACTATATCAGGCAGCAGCTATATAGGAAGATGCTGAAAGGCATCATCTCATACTGCGTGGGAGGAGGCAATGGTAAACCCCTCCAGTATTCTACCAGAGAAAACCACAAGGCTCAGTGGGCAACAGGAGTCAAAATCAAATTGATGGCACACTTTATTTTTATTACCTATTATTCATTGCACACTTCTGAGCAAAATTTGGTGTTGCAGATTAAAAAAATTTAAAGGAAACTGGGCAATGCTTTAAATGACTCTGGCACAATATTTCAAGAGTCCTCCAACACAGCACAATGCCTGCTGAAGAACAGCAGTATTAGAGCTTTGATGCTCAGATTAGGCTTCATCTAGCTCTTAATAAAGGTTTGCAATAACTACAACACTATGACAATTATGCATCAAGAACAAATGGGTGTTCAGGAGATCATCTCATATACTCCATTGCTTTGTTTTAAATTATCTC
The DNA here is from genome assembly GCF_027244095.1 of Hemicordylus capensis. NCBI lineage: Eukaryota > Metazoa > Chordata > Lepidosauria > Squamata > Cordylidae > Hemicordylus > Hemicordylus capensis. The sequence goes on along the minus strand of NC_069658.1, from coordinate 374,254,992 downwards.
ACATATAGGACTTAAGTATCAAAACCAAATGGGTATGTTGACTGACACCAAGAACAGAGTCATATATTGAAACCAATTAACATGGACATACGGCCCCATTGAAATATAGCCTGATTTATTTATTTATTTATTTTTATTTGATTTGTATACCACCCTTCCAAAATGACTCAGGGTGGTTTACAATTAAAACAGACCACAAAAACAGTAAAGAGCTAAAACAATTTAAAAACAATATAACAATTAACAATTTAAAAGCATTTTAAAACAATTAAACAATTACAGTGATTAAAATTCCGATTGGGTTTTTAATTTTAAAATAAGCAAGATATTTTAAAAAACCCAAATTTAGGAAGCTGAGAAAGCTTGGGTGAAAAGATGAGTTTTCAGGTGTTTTTTGAAAATTGCCAGAGATGGGGAGGATCGTATCCCAGCAGGGAGCGCATTCCACAATTGCGGGGCAGCAGCCAAGAAGGCCCATCTCTGTGTAGCCAACAAACGAGTTGGCGGCAACTGGAGATGGACCTCCTCAAGTGACCTCAATGGGCGATGGGGCTCATAGCGAAGAAAACGCTCTCTTAAATACCCAGGGCCTAAGCTGTTTAGGGCTTTATAAGTTATAAGTAGCACTTTGTATTTTGTCCGGGAATCTATTGGCAGCCAGTGTAACTCCATCAGTAAAGGATTAACGTGGTCTCTCTGAGATGACCCAGAGACCAAACCTGGCTGCCTCATACTGAACCAACTGAAGTTTCCAGACTACGTACAAAGGCAGCCCCACATAGAGCACATTACAAAAGTCAATTCTGGAGGTCACCAACAGATGTACCACTGTTCTGAGGTCATTGATCTTGAGAAACGGACACAGCTGGAGTATCAGCTGAAGCTGATAGAAAGCATTACTGCTTCCAGGCAGGCATTTAGGGAGGTTGGAAACAGGCCTATAATTGCTCAAATCCGAGGTATCTAATGCAGGCTTCTTTAGAAGAGGTCTAATGATTGCCTCCTTAAGACAAGGAGGCATCCTGCCCTCCCTCAGAGAAGCATTTATGATTTCCACCAGGCTGTTTACAACAACCTCCCTGCTAGATCGAACAAGCTATGTTGGACGAGGGTCAAGAGAACAAGTGGTAGGACTCACCTCTCCAAGCAGCTTGTCCACATCCTCAGGAGTCACAAACTGAAACCGATCCAGTCGAATCACATAAGAGGAGTCGTTCGGCACCTCCAGCTCAGACATCAAATTAATTGTGGAGTTTCCATCTAGGTTGGCCCAAATCAGAGAGATTTTGTCTGCTAAAAATTCTTTAAACACATCACAGCAGGTAACTGATAACTCCAAATTCTGGTTCAAGGGAGGGGGGGGCAGATACTAGTCCCCTCACAACCCTGAACAACTCCGCCAGACGTGAATTCGCAGAGGCAATACGGGCAGAAAAGAACCGCCTCTTTGCCACACGTATTGCCTGAGCATAGATCTTTAGATGTGCTCTATGTCGCTATCTGTCAGATTCGAGTCGAGTCTTCCTGCACTTGCACTCCAGTTGTCTACCTTGCTGCTTCAGCCCCCGTAGATCTTCTGTATACCAAGGGGCCAATTTTGAAGCAGGTCGGAGGGGACGCTTGGGAGCAATCATGTCTACTGCCCTGGTGAGCAAGTTGTTCCAATTCTCAACCAGGGCATCAACAGGATCACCAGCAAAGCCAACATTAAATCCCTCCAAGGCTTCTTGGAATCTTAGTGGATCCAATAACCTCTTTGGATGGACCATTCTAATGGGCCCCTTGCCACTGCGGAGGTGGGAAGTGGTCCTAAGTCCAACCTTAACCAGATGGTGGTCCGTCCATGACAATGGGGAAATCACAGGAGTCCCCACCCACAGAACACCACCCTGATCAGAGTAAAAGGCCAAATCAAGCGTGTGACCTGCAATATGTGTCGGTCCAGAGACCACTTGGGATAGGCCTATAGTTGTTATGGCCGCTATGAACTCCCGAGCTACCCCAGACAGATTGGTCCTGAAATGAACATTGAAGTCCCCCAGCACCAAGAGTCTGAGAGACTCCAACGTGAGTTCCATGACCAAGTCCATGAGCTCAGTAAGGGATTCCACTGGGCAGCAGGGCAATCGGTGCACCAACAGAAGTCCCAATCTATCCCTGGTCCCCAAACTCAAGTACACACATTCAATATGGTCTAATACCCTGACAGGGACCCTGGTAAGGGAGATGTTATCCTTATAGACCACAGCCATCCCACCTCCCCACCCACGTCCCCTCACCTGCTCCTCTACAGAATATCCTGGAGGGAGAAGCTGGGACCAAACTGGACTACTAGCCTCCCCCAACCAAGTCTCAGTAATACATACCAGGTCGGCCTCTTCATTCATGATCAAATAATGGATGAGTTCAGATTTATTTTGGACCAACCTGGCATTAAAGAGGAGCAGGGGGAAACTATGTGGGTTGTTGGCAGTGCTCCCCGAGGTCAAAGAGCTGGCAAGACAGCCGGAAGGGGAGACAGCTATTAAATTTCTGACTACCCTTCCCCTGGAATGGCCTGCCGACCTGCCAACGTTACTTCATCTATTCCCAACCACCACCAGGATAGCTGCCCCATAGTCAACCAAGGCGCCCCCTGTCCCCCCTCCAGACGAACCCAAACACATTATAGCAACTTCAACCCAAGTCTAAAACAGCTTAAAACTGATTTAATGGAGGCCCTCTAGCCCTCGTCCTCCCCCAAAGTAGCTCCCCCAGAATGGCTCCCCCAAAGGGGCAACCCCCTTTGGTGTCGCCCCTTTGGTGGTGACTCCGCCACCACAAGGAGCCTTCCTATAAAGCCCAAAACTGAGCAGGTGACCCGAGGAACAGCTGAGTCACTTAGGGGCTGGTCCCAATCCTGCCCCCACTTCCCACAGATGTTAACCTGAGGCTGCAGCCCCACAGGGGAAGCAAAAGCAGGCAGGCAACAGCAGAAGGAACCCTTAAATAGTCAACCACTTCTGGAATTGCCCTCAACATGTAGTCAGTTGTCATCTAACATACAGCTCTCATTGTAGTCCCACACCTAGTGTGACACTTGGTTCTAAGATCATTATCATTACAGAAGACAGAAACCAAGATTGTTCAAGAGAAAGGGGAATGCATAACAGCAGTGATAAGAGAACTGACTGGATCAATGGAAAGGTGTGGGACTTTGCTCTCAGACTCTTTTACCTTATAGATACTGGGTAATCAATCACATTAACGCTGCAATCCTAAGCACAATGTGCTGGGGCGGAAGTCACATTGACTCCTGTGGGACCTAACTTCAACTAAGCACATTTGGGATCTCCCTATGCCATTGAGGATATTAAGGAACTGTGCACAAGAACATTCCAAAGCAGGAAGAAAGCTGTGTTTCAACCTTCCCCTTCTGGGAATTAGACCTTTAATTGTGGCATGTGAAATCCACTAATAAAATCCCCCCCTCCCGCTGCTGTATACAGTATATGGTCTTACAGACATAAACACTTTAATTTTTTGGTGTAGTTTTTAAACTTTTCTTCCTCCTTTCAAAAAAGAATGGAAAATTCAAGTTAAAGTGATCAGCTTAGCTTCCATATCATGTAAGCAGAAATATTTTGGACAGTCTCATATGGTGATGCTGGCTTTACAAATTACGCTCCATGCATTCACACTTTGAGTTTGACATTGAACTCAGGAAGAGTGTGTCTAGGCATACATTCTAGAGATGCAATTTCCCCAATAGCTTCTTAGAGATGAACCTGATGGGTTTTTTTTGTTGTTTTATTTTTTTGCCTGATATATCACTACAAATAGAGTATTATTGGTAGGTAGGTAGCCACCTAATGGTGCAGGCGTGAAATGACTTGACTGGCAAGCCAGAGGTTGCTGGTTCGAATCCCTGCTTGTATGTTTCCCAGACTATGCGAAACACCTATATCGGGCAGCAACGATATAGGAAGATGCTGAAAGGCATCATCTCATACTGTTCAGGAGATGGCAATGGTAAACCCCTCCTGTATTCTACCAAAGACAACCACAGGGCTCTGTGGGCACCAGGAGTCAACACCAACTCAATGGCACACTTTACCTTTACCTAGGTACATAAACAGACTGATTAGTTTATTTTAAACCTACACATTAAGCTAGAGGCACACTTACCCTCGGACCTGGGGCACTGGTCCATGGCCTCCAATGTCCGGGGGGGGCTCTAAATTTCTGGGAGGGGCTCCTGCCACCACCCCACACCTGCCCTGCCTCTGCCCCGCTGATCTTTGCCTTGTATCCACCATGTGCACAACCAGGGGATGGGAGGTGAGCTGAGCAGGCCTCCCCTGTGGTGGTGTGGTGGCAGGAGCAATGGCTGGTTACACCACCACGGGGAGGCCTGCTTGGCTCACCCCACCCCATGCAGCTAAACATGGCAAAGATCGGTGGTTTGGGGCAGTGGGGCAGCAGCAGGCTTCTGAGGAGGCCCTCTGGGACATTTGGAGGGCCCCCCCCCAAATGCAGGTTTCTTCTCTTTTTTAACTTTAAAATTTTAAGGGGGGCCTTGGGGCAGGGGTAGGGGCTTGCAGTGGGGGGGAAGCTACGAAGTCCTTTAGGTCCGGGCGCCAAAATTACCTAGATGTGCCACTGTGCTAGGCTTTGCTTTAGGGCTGATTCATTGTATCCAAAACTGGCTCTGAATGCATGGGAATGGCAAACTCAAAGTATATGACAGCTGGCTACATCATGAAACCACCTTAAGTGGTGCAGCAGGGAAATGCTTGGCTAACAAGCAGAAGGTTGCCGGTTTGAATCCCCACTGGTACTATATTGGGCAGCAGCAATATGGGAATATGCTGAAAGGCATCATCTCATACTGCGCAGGAGGAGGCAATGGTAAACCCCTCCTGTATTCTACCAAACAAAACCACAAGGCTCTGTGGGTGCCAGGAGTCGAAATTGACTTGACGGCACACTTTACCTTACCTTACATCATGAAGCTCTCATCTGATTGCTTCATCTCATGGTCAGATCAGTTTTTAGATCATTAACTCTGTAGAAACAATGAAAAAGCTTACCTTATGCTAAAAGCTGATGGAGAAATCAGATAACCAGTTCACCACGTACCTGTTCTGTACATGCAATTTGCTGTGCAATCACAACTGATACTCATATGAATCAGCAAGGGCACTGCCTTCCAATCAACTGAGATTAACTGAGCATTGTGATGGCTTAATATTTCATCCCTGGTGTTATTTCATAGAATGGAAGCAATATATGAAATGTTAAAGGAACAAAGACATACTTTAAAACTAATTACATTCTGAAAGTCATATGGACTGGCCTTTATTTTCAGTGCAAGCATAATAATCTTGTACAATTCAGCAAATTATACCCTCAAGCAAATTATAACCTGGAGGTGACATCCAGCTCTCTCTACCTTACCTTATGCATCACATCTTTTCACTATATATTAATTACTCATTAATTAATTCAGCTTCACTACCACACACTTATTTCATGTTTCTAATCAAGATCACAGTCGAGACTCCCACTTCATGAACAAAAAGGGTGGGGAAACACATCACGTTGTCTCTTTTTAGCCATCCTGATTGTGAATATAACATGTTGATACAAGGTTTCAATCAATCTCTGTTACTGATTTTCAGTATTCAGCCCCATAGGTTGCATGCATGCAGATCTTGGGACTGGAACCAACCTTGGGGGATAGAAAATGACAAAGCTGTTTGTTCACATATGCTGTTTCATTATAATGATACCATAATAAACAATTCATTTGGAACACTCCTGTTGCTTTCAGAAGGACCATTCAAGAGTGATGAACAAAGAGCTATGGTCCATGTGATCCATAATTGAATAACTGATTTTCATTAACATATGAAATGTGAGACAATCTACTGTTGTGTGAATACGTGACATACTAGGAGATAACTGCCCTCATTCTACTTTAATCCTAAAACTGGATTCACACTAAAAGCCTCTTCAGATGTGATGTTGTGCATGCGTTCAGGTGTCTGTATACATGTACATTTTGTGTGAATGACTGTACATGCATTCATGTTAGAAGTGAATGAGAGATGCACACGTTCTTAAACACAGGTACAGGCAGGCAGTGTACTGCTGTAAGTATGTTTAATATAATGTGTGAATAACTATTAAACAAGGATTGTTTGGCCTATAAACAAGGATTGTTGATTCTACAGCCTCTGATACAGCCTTGGTTATTCTTGTGGATGAGATCAGCAGATCTCAGTGGAGATGCAATTCATAGGGAACAAGTCAGATCAGACTCTCTCTGTGATTGACCTCGATTTGCTGCTTCTGGGCAGGGTTTATTCTAAGCTTTTCCCCCCAACAGCACAAGAAGCTGGTGCAGCCCACCAACCCTGATCCATAAGCTCCTCCCACACTTTTACTAATTGGAAAAAAGAAAAAGAAAACCATGGGAGGGGAAATGAAAACCAATACAGAGGGAGGAGGGAAGGAAGGAAGAATAAGAAATAAGAGAAGGGAAGAAGAAGAATGGATGAATGAAATTATTTTCCTTCCCTAAACTGTAGCTGAGGACTGAGACTTTCTCCCCGCAGAAGGGTAACTGAGGGGGTGATTATCATTTATCCTCTGTTAGAATGTATCCTGTATAACAAAATGGTTGTTCCTGAAAAATAGGGTGAAGATTCTGTAGGGAAGCAATAATAGGTTCTAAGGCTGTCACAGAAAAGAGGCTTATCACAAAATGGCTGCTTATGACCTGCATAGCTGTTGCTGCCCTGAATCAACTTTAGCTACAAACCTCTTGTAGGGACAGTGCAACAGGGAGAACAGGTCTGGTGCAAACACTAAGAGATCTAATTTTCGCCTTGCATGGTAAACATTGGGGTATATATCTACTAGGAAGTGATGGAGAATATTTCAAAAGCCACACATTTTACCATAAAGGCAGGTGGGGGTGGGTGGGGACTCTGAGTAAGGAGGCAGGAGAATGCAGACAACTATAGAGACTATATTGGAGGAGCAAACCAGAATGAGACACGATTCCTGTAGGGTAACAAGAAACTCCTGGCTTATTCATAATGATCTCTGGAAATGCACAAACATCAGTCTGTTTATGTAAAGAGATAAAGGAACTGTCCTTTATCTCTGGCAGTGGCTCTCACGCTTAAGAGCAGTAAAAGTGGGGAGGAAGTCCTGCCCTGGAGCTGTCATTCACCCTCTTACAGCTGTTTGTTTGAAGGGGGATCACCTCAGGTTGCTGCTCACAGAAGCTCCAGTCATCACAGTCATGGCACTTTCCCCTTCACAACAAACAGAGCCATGAGCAGAACCAGGAGCAGCCAGCTCGTGGGGGTGAGTTGCAGTGCCGATGCCCAGAGGTGCACCTAGGTGATTTTGGAGACTAGACCTAAAGGCCTTTGGAGACCCCCCTGCTGCAATGTAAGCATCATTTTCCAACACAAACTATACCACCCAGGACAGACTAAAGTGGATTTTGGGGGCCCCAGGCAGTGTGGAAGCCCTAGATAAGAGCACCTTTGCCGATGCCAGTACTTTCTCCCCGCTGTTGCCATTGTAAGCATGAGCACTACTGCTGGGAAAATGTGTGAGTAGAGCTATTGTGTCTGGAAGTCCTGAACTCTTTGGCCAAACCCAGTCTGAAAAGTCTGGCACTCTGCTTGGCTTAGGTCTTGTCTCAGTTTCAGGGCCCATAGAAATATTAACTCCTGAAAAGCCTGTGCTGAACTGAAATTTCTGGAAATCCAGTTATGTGATATGAGTGTTTTTCAAGAATTCCACATTTTTTAGGGAGGGTGAAGGTGGCACAAAACTAATGGAGACAACCAGAGAAAACAAGGCCCCAGTGGACTCTGGGAACTGTCCTTTAGACTAGGGGTTCTCAAACTGGGAGTCAGGACTCACCAGGGAGTCTCAAACAACTCAAGAGGGAGTTGTCAGGAGGGCAGGGGCCTTACCCGACATGTCCAAAATGTGGAGAGGGTCAGGTATGAAGGGAGGCAGACAGAGACAGGAACTAACAACATTTTGGCTCTGTTCACAAAGCAAACAGCAGGCACAGCGGTATCACTTCTTTGGCTGACAGGTCGGGGCACTGTTCCCCCTTGGGAGACACTCACTAGAGCTCATCTAATGAATCATTAAAGATATGCCATCGCTGAGCCTATCCTGGATGTTCTGGGCAGCAGAGGAGCTGGGTGGTTTTCAATTCCTGTCTGCCTCTCCATGCTTCAGGGAACTTGGAGCAGCTCTTTGCTTTATGAACTTGACAGTGTCTCTTCCTGAATTTTGGATTAGCAAGCCAAGTACAAAGAATTAAGCAAGAAAGCTGTAAGAACACTGCCTCCCTTTGCTGGATTCCTAATTGTTTTCAGCAGTTGCTGCAATAAGGAGCAAATACTTAGTGAAAATAACTTGGAGCCTTCTTGGCAGCCTCAAAGATAAAGCCCAGGTTTGAAAAACTAAGTAGGAGTGAACAAGTCCATCCTCACTTAAGAGGTAAATGTGCTTTGTTTATCTCTACCTAATCAAATCAATGACTGACATCTTGACTAACAAAGTGTTGGCATGCGCCTAAGGTCAATGAAGCACTAGCCCCTCTGCTTGTCTGCCATGCTCCCAAAGCGTAGGCACTCTTTCACTCTTGTGCAAGCATGCAAATACTTTTTGGAGCTTGCCTGCACTCTGGGAGCACAGGAGCACTCTGCTAGACTGGAAACAGGTTGCTTGACTCTCAGCAACATGTTTCTGCTCTACACATCATTAGTCAGGGTAGAAACATAGGAAGTTGCCATATACTGAGTCAGACCATAGGTCCATCTTGTTCAGTATTGTCTACATGGACTGGCAGCAGCTTCTCCAAGGTTGCAGGCAGAAATCTCTCTCAGCTCTATCTTGGAGATGTCAGGGGGGGCACTTGGAACCTAGGTGCTCTTCCCAGAGCGGCTCCATCCCCTGAAGGGAATATCTTGCAGTGTTCACACATCAAGTCTCCCATTCATATGCAACCAGGATAGACCCTGTTTAGCTAAGGGGACAAGTCTTGCTTGTGACCACAAGACCAGCTTTAAAGCTACTGTCAGCCAGTAGCTTTAAACTGGTGGGGCAGGGGAGTTCACATAGTTTTATACATTATTTTAGGGAGTCACCGTATCAATCATTTGAGAACCCCTACATTAGACAATATCAGTAGTGTGTATCAGTAAAGTTGGATTTCTGACATCAGAAATCCCTACCCACACCACCAGGAGACATCAGAACATGCGACCTTTTAATCCAGCACAGACGCAGGGTGGTTAGGCAGCACCCAGAGCTTCTGAGCAGAACTATCATCTCCAGATCCAAACACGTCCTCCCATCAGCTGCATGGTCTTCCCAGGCTTCCCTGCATCACTCCCTGCCTCCCTCCGAAGCTTCCAAGAATTATTGCACCACACAGCCACCTCCGTGCCAGTGCTGGGTTGGCAGTAAATGGCCCACCACCACCACACTACCTAAGGCACTTGCACAGCATTTTGATGCCTCCTGGTGAGGGAGGCAGGGATTTCCCACATCGGAAAGCCAACTTGACTGACACACATAGTTCTAATAGGTAATAGAGGTCTGTGTCCTGCATTGTAATTGCTGTTGTAGTTGGAAGAATCTAGAAGAGTAAGAGCAGGAGGAAGACAAGAAGCCTACAAAAAGATCTGGAAGTGGAGTTGTCCTGTCTTATCTCTTGAGTTCTCTGGTGAAAGACCTGAAGGGCTGACGAAGAAGTTCGTTCAGGGGCTGCTGCTGAGAACAACTGTAGCTAGAGGTGTCCTTAGCAGCCAGAGCTAGGTAATTTTGGACCCTGGACCCTAATGAACTTACAGGGGCTCCCCTACAAAATAAGCATCTTTTCCCTATATGTACATTTCACCACAAACCCACAGGTCTGGGCCAGAATTTGTGGGGAAAGGACTACACAATCCCCCGAGGATCCATAAAGCTTTTTGATCATTCATCACACACCCACAGATCTGGCCCAGAGTGTATTCGGGGGCGGGGGGCGGGGGGAAGACTGCACAAGCCCCAATGGATTCACATAGCTTCTTGACCATTCACAAACTAACTGGGATGAAACATGTGTCCCTTCTCCACAGTACAAACATAAAACCCACTTGAACATATAGTACATTCTTAAGGTGGGGGGGGGGGTATTAAAGCTACAACATATGCCCTTTGCTTCACAGTTCCTATGCAGACTTTTTGGATCACAAACCAACTTGAGGATCGTGCATTTGTAAAATAAAATAAAAATTTGTTTATTCAGAAGTTATAGTTAGTTCCACTTTCACTCAGGCATGGAGCCTGACCGCCGGCAGCCTGTGTGTGGCCGCGGCAGTGGCCCCATTGACCCCGCTCCCCACATCTGACATTGGACACGAGGGCTAGCCACGCCCCCACATCTGATGTCATATGCGAGGGTGTGGTCTGGCTCCCAAATGGAGCCTTGAGACCTTAGTTTAGCTCCCGAAGGGGCCGCGTGGCTCCCACTCTGGAGTTAAAACAGCACCCCCACATCTGACGTCAGACACTTGGGGTTGTGTCAGGGCTGTGAGGCACAGCCCTTTATTGGGCGTGGCCCGGGTTCTTTGAACCTGTTGGCCGAATGGTGACTCCGCCCCTGCTTTCACTAGATATGAAGTACTCTATGGATAGAGCTAATACAGAATCCTGCCATCTTGGACTACACATGTGCCCAATTTAAGAAATCTAAACTTAGCCATTCCGGAAGTGTAAAGCGTTGGGCAAAGTGGAGACATGTTGCACTTTTTTATGAATGCAAAAGGCAGAATCCTTCACATGGGGGTGGAATGATGGTCCAAGGGGGGACAGGGCTTCAGTTCCAGCATTTTTTGTAATTTTCTGCCATGAAACAAGTCATTTATAGTACTTTTTTGAAGTTGTTTTAATTTTTTTCTAATCAGTAAAAATCAACGAATCTGCTTCAAAATCAATACACAGTGTTATGATAAGCTGTCCTATATTTGTTCCAAATTTCAGAACTCTAGGCCATGCCATTCTGGAAATATAAAACGAGCCCTCTTTTCCCATGGGAAAAATCATGGGGCCCTCTAGGAGAGTGGGCACATGGACCTGTGCCTTCAGGTCTGTGCCTGATGGTATCCCTGACTGTAGCTGTTAGAGTTGGTAGCAGGTTGCTAAAGAAGCCCAGATTTTATTAAGCCACTTTATCTTTGAAAGAGTTTCTTGCTGGCTAGAGCAAGGCAAGCACAAGATCTGTACTGTGTGGTATATGTATTATGTTGCTTTACAGCCAGTTAGTTAAATGCCTTGCATTTCATTCCTTCCTTTAAAAAGGCTCTTGGTAAAGCAATAGTTGTACTAGTTTGTATCAAAAAGAAAAGAGACATCAATCCAAGATGCGCAAAACCAGGCCTTCTGCAGTGCTGGATTGTACCATCTAACAATGCAGTACAACCTACAGCAGCTTTGCTAGCTGCTATAACTTATGCACTACTTACAGAGACTCCATTCACCACAAAGCTGTTTATATGTAGAATTCAGTGGGTTAATGAATGCTTTTGAGTAGTTAAGTAGTTGGCCATAATATAATATAATACAATATAATATAATATAATATAATATAATGTAATGTAATGTAATGTAATGTAATATAAATAATGTTATGAAGATTGAAACAATCTTAATTTTCTGTTTCTTTCTTTCTCACCAATTTTTACAACTCTGTTTCTTATTAAACCCCCATAAAGGTAAATTGTGCCATCAATTTTGACTCCTGGTGCCCACAGAGCCCTGTGGTTTTCTTTAGTAGAATACAGGAGGGGTTTACCATTGCCTCCTCCCATGCAGTATGAGATGATGCCTTTCAGCATCTTCCTATATCACTGCTGCCCGATATAGTAGCAGTGGTGATTCAAACCAGCAGCATTCTGCTTGTTAGTCAAGCATTTCCCCACTGCGCCACTTAAACACACACACCCCATATTCCCAACTGCACAAAAACCTAGTTCCAACTACCCAGAAAAATTCCCCACTGCACAAACTTTGTCCAGCTGCACATTAGAATAAACCCTGCCTCTGGATATCACTAACTCTGTGTCTCACACCATTGCTGTAATTGTACTTTGAGGCAGGAAGTTCATTCTTTCTACAGCACATCTAGGTGTATAGGAAAGTATCTGCCTATGCAAATAGTGTCCATGTTTGCTCCTGGAAAGCACTGAACCTGAAAGCAAGATTGTGCTGAAGTGAGTTAGAGGTTCGACATAAATATTAAGCAGAAGTCAGAACCCCCAAGAGTTCTTCATCCAATTGCGTACCTCTTTTCTTGGATGTCGCTGCAGTCATTCATGCATGCAAAGGTCATGGTTTGTAGATAACACATCAAATCAACGTGTTACTGTGGACCTTAAATCATGCATTTTTAAAAAGAGGCTTTGAAAGGATTCTTGGGTGAAAGACTATAGAAGCATATGTTGTGATACATTATTAAAGAAATTGCATGTGTTATTTGTACCTCTAACATGACTGCCATGTTATTTTCCTTTCAATTTTTTAAGAGCAAATTGTGACCTCGGAATGCCTGGACTCAGAACATGCTTAAATAACATTTTGCCCTGAGTTAACATAACATAAGAACAGCCCTGCTGGATCAGACCCAAGGCCCATCTAGTCCAGCATCCTGGTTCACACAGTGGATCACGAAATGCCGCTGGAAGTCCACAGGCAGAAGTTGAGGGCATGCTCTCTCTCCTGCTGTTACTCCCCTGCAACTGGTATTCAGAGGCATCCTGCCTCTGAGGCTGAAGGTAGCTTATAGCCCTCAGACTAGTAGCCATTGATAGACCTCTCCTCCGTGAAGTTATCCAAACCCTGTTTAAACCATGGAATGTCAGATGTGAATTCATGCCAGTGAGTTGGCCCGTGGTTTAAACAGGGCTTGGGAGCAGGTGTAGAGGGATGATTTGGATGAATACTCCTCTTATGAGATTAAAGGAAATCCCAACGGTGCATTTGGATGTCCTGAGAATGCAGGGAGAATGGCAGGGAAGCGCTCCAAAAGTTACACTTATCCATAGGCGGAACTGGGGGGTCAGGTAGGGCACGTGCCCTAGGCGCCACTGAGGTGGGGGTGCCATGCCAGTTCCTGCCACCCCATTGCCCATCTGCCCAGCCCCAGGGCCCCTCAGCCACTTGCCTCTAGCTCCGGCCTAGGATTGGTGAGGCCTAGGATCAGAGCAGCCTGCAAACTGCAGAGCTCTTCTCTCCCCGCCTCTCAGCTGATCGGTGGGCGGGCGGGGCTTCCAGAGAGGTCTCCAAGTAGGCCTCCCTGAAGCCTGAACTCGGCAGGCCCCAAGGGAGCCAGGAAGGAGGCTGACAGAGCTCCCTGCAGCAGACCAGACCATCCAGCACAGCTTTTGCCAGGTAGGCTGTGAATTCCTTTTTGTGGTTACCCCCATATATAGGGATCTGCTTGCCATAGGGCTTTGATATGGGTGGTGGGGCGAGACTGAGAAGTCTCTGAATATTTAATTTAAAACAGACTGAAAAATGTGCTGGCTTTAAAAACAAAAACTATCTAAGGCCTATAAGTGGCTTGTTTCATGGCAGGAAATTCCAAAAACTTCTGGAACAAGTATATTTTATTTATTTATTTTCATTAATTCATTCATTCATAAATGCACTTATGTTCAAGTTGTTTTGCAAGCCAGAAGGTCTGAGTGAGAACTGTGAAGCATGTGTTGTGCTTTTATTTTATTTTGTTTTGTTTTGTTTTATTTTATTATTTTATTTTTCTTGTGTGTGAACTGCTCTCCAATAACTCGCAGGGAATTCAGGGTAAATCTGGCCAACATGTGAATGCAGCACCTCCATTCCAGAGGAGATGTGTGTTAAAGGGCTTTAAAAGCCTTGTGTGAAAAACCTCCTGGAATCAAACTTTACTGAATTTGTTCAGAATTCTGAGAAAACAAACACAGGCTCACCCTGCATGGTTAAAAGTCTCCTTTGCTAATCTGCAGCCAGGGGGGCATTTTAATAATTAGTGTTTCTAGTGTGTTCTAGGCATTAAAAGTAGCACAAATATATAGTACTCAATGTATATCACTATATACTGTGAAGTGTGCGTGTGTGTATTCAGTGAAATATATTTCCAGGCAGCATACTTATTTTGAAATATCAGACTTAAGTCCTTGGGGGCCTGGGGTGTGTGGAGGCCCTGGACTTTGAGGGGCTGGGGGCCCATTTTAAAATCTCATCTTGGCCCATTCCAACCTTGCTATGCCCCTGGCGGTCACTACACATGGGTTTCTGCACAACACCTGCACAGAAGAAACTTCCATGTAGAAAATGTGTCTCTTGTAAATTGACCCTGAATTTTCCATCCATGACTGGGATATCTGAGAGTTACAGTCAATAATAAAAGAACAGCACACTGCTTGTGATAGGAAGAGGCAAATTACAATGATTTTTTAGTCTGGCAGGGGCTGGTTTTGGCCCCGGCAGAACTTGGCTGTCTGCTCCTGTTGCAAACTCCTCTGTCTAGTGTGGCAAACTAATGTAGCCTCCTCCCTCTTGGTGTCAAAGTAAGCACTAGTGTGGTGAATGCACATATACCCCATCATGAGCCAACAGTCATCATAAGACAAAGGCTGGCAGGAATCATTCACTGGTTTATAGACTGCTCCCACCACCACCTTCTTCTTCTCCTATTTTGCTAGTGGCTATTTGGGCAGGTGATCCTCTAGGACAAAGTCATGTTTTTAAAAAAAGAATGAGATGAGACAGAGAAAATGACACTTGGAATCCTCGCATAACTCCTGATTGTTGTTCTAAGTCTTTTACAGAGATGGCTCATGTTTTCAGGTTTTGATCAACAACCATGTCTAGATGGTACAGTGTTCCTTTTAACAGGGATTTCCAGATATTGTTGACTACAAGTCCCATCATTCCTGTTTGGACAGGGGCGCAATTTCAGTGCTTGCCCTAGGCGCTATTTTCCCTAGTTACACCTCTGCACTTATCCCATCATTTGATTGAATATGTATCCCCAGACATAAACAAGCTATGCATGGAAAACTAGTATGACAGGATGAGAAGTTAAACCTTTCTTTCATGACATCTAGTTTAACTAAACTAAACTCCCAAAGTCATAAGAAAAAGATTTTTAAAATTAATAAATAAATAAATAAATAATAGGCTGCCATGGTTTCTCTTTGCTCTTTTATTTGTGACTGTTGGTCCATCTCCACTTTTATTCCTATGCCCCTAAGTCAAACATCTTTGTCCTCTGTTAGCAATTGAATTTAATAAATCCTGTTATCACCTTTTTCATTTTACTGACAAGAACCTTGAGCCCGTATACTTTTGTAATGAATATTTCATTGTTGGACTATGTTTTGTTGTTCTGAAACACAGAGAGAGAGAGAGGGAGGGAGGGAGGGAGGGAGAGCGCCCAAAACATCCAGAGACATACACTTTGTTTTCAGACACACTTGAAGAAGATCATTAGCTGTGGCACAGAGGTCCTCTGCATTAGGTATTTACTGCATGCATACACTCCCCCAAAACATACTAATACAATAATCTGTGAGTCAACCCTCAATTCTTCCTGCCAGAAGTGTTGTGTGCCTTCTCCTGTTATTCATTTGATTAATTTTTATCCCCAACCAAGGAATGCAGGAATTCCAAGAAACTCAGAGCAGCATCCATTTGCCAACCCTCCATTTTGACCTCACACCCACCCTATAAAATAGGTTATGCTGTGTGAAAGAGTGACTGGCCCAAGTTTGCCCAATGAGTTTCATGGCTCCAATCTACTTTGATTTAATATTGAACTGATTTTTTAGTTACAAAAAATGAGTAATATTTATAAATAGAAATGGGATGGGGGAGAAAAGGAGAGGGGGGAGAAGGAGAACAGCAACATCCAGTGTTCCAATTTTAGGGGAAAGAGACTGTCTGTAGGTTTGGAGATGGCACTTGTTTGCATTCCATTGAACCAAAGGGCTTGCTTCCTGTTGGATTATTATTATTATTATTATTATTATTAATGAAGGTTTTGTTGAGACTGTTCAAGTTGTTGTCAGTCAGTCAATGCTGCAAACTGACATTTATACTGGCACTCCTTTATCAATTTACTGTAATGGTAATTTATAAATAATAAGAAATACACAATACACTGTTCTAACTAACATCATTAGTCCATTAAGGCTTATTATGGATTTGCAACTCATGTAACACAGACCTTTCTCCTTTTGATAACAACATACTGTAGGTAGCTATTCAGAAATGCACCGTTCCCTATTACTTCAGGATCAGACAGTAACTCCATGCTCACTTGTGTGTGATAAACAATAATGTTTCTTGCAGCAGAGGTGTTGTATCTTGAAACAGCTTAAAGTATTAATAAGTGTCACCGTTCCTATGGTGCTGCAAGAACCTTTTTTCCTGAAACATGTTTCCACCCACACTGTCACATTTAGCGTTCAGTTTGAAAATCTTAAGCACTGAAAACCTTACTCATCATACAGCAGTCAACTGCTAAGTAACCAACAGAACAGAGTTTTCCATCACAGGTCATATCATGATGCTTATGATTGGAGTTGCTAGTCGACTGCATGGTGGGTGGCAAGATTCTACCCTACTCCACTTTAGGTCCTGTCTTCTCCCTCTACTTCTGATTTCCCTTCCCCAGCCTGCCCCATGGAGATAAATTCTGTACAAGCTGCCCAATTCATGCTTATAGTAGGGGAAAGATGTACAGTTAATACAAGAGGCACACAGATTGTATATTTCCTTTGTTGTGTGGGAGAGGAAAGCTGCAAGATGGTGGTATTACAGCTTTACACTTGGAAAGCCACATTTCAGAGTTTGGGTCACCCTATGGGAGTGTTTCAGCTCCTGTAACATCAGTACCTCTTAAGGCTGCAATTCAAGGGACACATTGGCCACATTTGCAAATAACACAGAATCACGGGTCCAATGGACCCATGATTCTGCTTTCCCCCCCCCCGCCACCTGCCTCTCCCATCCAAATTTGGTCGTAATGGTCATAAATTTGGTCATCACAGTTCTTGAACTTGGATAGGAGGCTTCTCCTACCCAGTTAATGATTGTAGGAACAGAGTAAGGGGTATATGAACTGACAGCACAACTCCTCTACACCCAGGACATGCTGTTGCTTCCTGGGGTGGAACTTATCTTTGGGCAAAGCGGACGGCTCCCACATTAAATTTCTCAGTCAGCCATTTGTCTCTGCTTCCATTTTGTGTACCTTCTGCCTCCCTCTGTTGTTCCTTGCTGCTCTGGCCTGAAGCCTTCTGTAGGGGTGTGTGAACTGGCTTGATTCGAACCACAGTTCAAATTGAATTTCACCTCTAGCAGCACAATATGAATGCCCCCAGCCATCCCTTTTAATCATGGCCCCAATTCAGAAAACCAACAAAATAGAACCAGAGTCCTATTCCATTATTCCTAGCTGGATTATTCCAGCAACCGGCCTGGTCTGGACGATCTGAGTTCACACCAAACCAGACCCCTGCAAGGCAGGTGCCGGTCTGAGTGAGAACCAGCCCAGCCCCAGTTCTAAGAACTGGTTCGTGGGCCAGTTCAGGTATACTTGTAAAGGGAAATCCCAGCAATGACAAAATTATAGTATTGTGCAGAGGTCACTAGAGAGGGAAACAGATCCCACATTGAAGGATTGAACATGTATCACCAGACACAAAGAAGCTATGCATGGAAAACTAGCATGCTCTAGATTCTATGACTGGCCACTTCAGTTTTAATAGAGTGAGGAAGATCACAGATAAAATGGTTTTGCTAAATAGCCAAATGGTGACCTTCAGACAGCATCAATCCCATTGGATAATGGTAAATACTTGGCTCCCATATGTCTACCCAATGCAGTGTCAGGGCCACACTAGAGTCCTGGATGGCTGTAATTGAATCTGCATGAAAGAGCTGTGTTCTCTAGTTCAGGTTAGTGACTTGAGTTGAAATGTCTGAAGTAAATCAGATGCTGCTCTGTTAACCAATGAAATGCAGAAGGTCAGGTGGCCAATATTACACCCTCCAATATTTCATGAGCAAAAACACATGCCTGTGAATGCATAGGGGGCATGGCCATGCAGACTAGGAGGCATCATGTTTAATTCTGACTACAAGCCTGCTACAAACTGATCGCATGTATAGCATACATGTAGAGAACATTTTTCCAGATTAGCAAAGCAGATGAGCCAAGCACAAATCCCCCAACATTTCACAGAGGAAAGCAAATGCAGTTGTAACTGTTAGAAGTGAGAATTCTATAGCATTGCTCTTAGCACCGCAGTAACATCTTCTTTCCACTAGGGGCATAATGAGATGTCTTGGTCTGTTAGAGTCAGTTAGAATTGTTCAGTTTTTCTTGTTGAAGGTCTGCTTGGGTATGTTGTTCTGTGTCTCAGTATTTGATGTTTAGTTGCTTAAAAAAAAATCTTTGGACTGGGTCTCACGATCTGTGAGACCCAGTTTGGGGCTGTGAGCAGGAAGAGCGGGCTAAGCCTACTCTCCCCACTCACGAGTAGGGAGGGAGCCCTAGGCAACCAGATTGGCTGCCCACACGATTGCCGGTTCCGAGACTGAGCCGGTGGGGGCTGGGGAGCTCGGGGGCCACACTGCCCCCGGAAGCCCCAGTATTCCCTGCACAAGTGTGCAGGGCATACTGGGGAGACCCCCAGAGCTGAGAGGCAGCTTTTCGCCTCCCCTCTGCGGGTATACCTGTGAGTAGGCACGGTGCAAAGCCATGCCGAAGCTACTCACGATTAAAAAAAACAGGTTTGCGGAGCGCTCGCTAAGCAAACCTGGTTTGGGGGCACGGGTTCTTGAGTGGGTTACCTGCTCCAGAACCACCAGGCTCACAGCCGAGCCCAGTGGTTCTGACAATCTGCAAATATCAGACTAAGCTCTCCGAGCCCAATTTTTGCAGATCGGGGGAATAGCCCCCAAATTTGTTTTTAGAACTCAGCCTGCTATCTCCAGATAATCTCTTGGGCTAAGCATCTTTACCACCAGAGCATATTCTGCTTTGTGAGGATTCCAGTGTTTCTCCTCACACCCTCAATAGTAACAACCAGTTCTCATACCAATGGTTGCTGTCCTGGCCCCCTATTGCTGAAGCCCAGATTCCACTTGTTATATGCTGCATACTGTATCATGCCTTTGTGTTGTGCATTTGCTTACATCCAGGTGCTCTAAAGACACAAAGGACCGGGTCTCACGATCAGTGAGACCCAGTTCCTAGCCGTGAGCGGGCAGGGAGCCCTGGGCGGCCAGCTCTGAGTGCGCAGGGCATACTGAGGAGACCCCCGAGCTGGGAGGCTGCTTTTAAGCCTCCTGGCCGGGGGTCTGCTTCTGAGTAGCCATGCCACGGAGCCATGCCACAGCTACTCACGAGCAGATAGCCCAGGTTTGCGAAGCGCTCGCTCCGCAAACCCGGGCTAAGGGGCGGGCTACAGGAGCGGGTTAGCTGCTCCAGAACCACCGGGCTGGGCTGCAAACCCGGTGTTTCTTACGATCACAAAAATCGGGCCAGGATTTTCCTAGCCCGATTTTTGTGATCGTAAGAATAGCCCCAATGTGTCTACCCATCCATTTGGAGATTTGAACTGGAATCTCTGGGGACGTAAGTTGAATCCTGGAAAATGACAACTCTAGTTAAACTCACATGAAGGAAATGTGAGGCATCCTTAAGAGGCACAATCAGGGACAGGGCATTATTAGGGACAGATTCTAGAAAATAGGAACTGTCCCTGATAAGTAGGGACAGTTGGCACATGCGCAATCAGTTGGCACATGATTTTAAAAACCTTAGAAAATGTCCCAGGCCTGGTCCATTTTGGGGTCTGTTGTTTCACCTCCTTATTCCCTTCTTTGTGGAACACAGTCACAATCTCAGAGTGGAGGCTCCTAAATCAACATGGAGGTTTCCCTGGTAGATGGGAGAGGGCAGTTCCGAAGCGGTGTGTGAGTCCATCATATGCTGTTTTTAGCCCAGGCAACTTCGCTCCCAATGCTCATTAATACAGGAAAGAACATCAGCAAGGCAAAGAACAGTGAGCAGAAGGCAGGCAAGTGACCAGAAAGCAATATTTCACTGGATTTCTGTCTCTCTCAAGAAACAGAGAAGGCACACCGGATTGGGAGGGGGCAGTGGGGGAGAGAGAGAGTCCTGCTATGCAGTGCAAAAGAATGAGAAGAGGAAAGCTACTTTTAAGACTCACTCTGCTCAAATAATGGATAAACAGAGATGAATCAATGTCAAACTAGTAGTTATGAAGGGGCGAGAGTGCCTACAGGCCCTGTCTGCTCCTGGAGTTAGTCAGCCAAGTTTAAAGCAATGTGAGCTGCAAGCATGCTTCTGGAAAAGGGTTGTAAAGTTCAGCACAGTCATTAATGCACTGCATTTCCGTTAACAAATGCCAGTGGTGGGTCAGAAATACAGCTTGGATTATACTCTTAATGCACAGGGTGTGTGTGTGTGTGTGTGTGTGTAGGAGAGGTAGCCCATTTGAACTGCTTAGCAGCATTTGTTGTGGCAGGAAATAACCCAGATTTCTTTGAAATAGGCTGCCTGGAAGATGTGTATAAGCACACAGGCTGGAGAGGCCAAACTGTTAGCTGTGAGCCGCTGAGCCAGAATTAGCACTGACTGTATGGGATCTTAATTATAAATTGACTCCCAGAAAACAACAGTGTCCTGGGTTGCAGTTTGCTACTTATTAACTTTGAGGGTCTGTGTGCTCCTGGAACTATATAGTTCAACTTGATATGCAAAATCATTAGAAAAAACAGTAACGAGAGATAAGAAATGCCACATATTTAGATTACTGCAACTTGCTCTATGTGGGGCAGCCCTCGAAGAGTATTCAGTGGGGCTGCTTGGGTGGAATATATCACACCTATTTTGAGAGAGCTGCACTGGCTGCTGATTTGTTTCCAGATCCAATTCAAGATGCTGGCTGTTACCTGTAAATCCTTTAATAGCCTGGATCCTGGATATCTGAAGGACCACCTGCATCCAAGGGAAATTTACAAGGTCTTCAGTGGGTGGAGTAGTGCGTTCTGCTTCTCAAGCCAACAGCAAGTTAAGCCCTGTTCTCATGTGAGCAGGGCATTAGAACAGGATTATCCCTAGAGACAATGGAATGCCATTCCAGGAGAAATCCACACTCTTCCAGTATTCAACAAACATTTGAGGATGACGGATCACAGACAGATGATTTTTTTTGTTTTGTTTACTTGTTTTAAGTAACTGTAATATGAATCTTGCTGTTTGTCATATTCATATGGCTTGTTTTATTCTATTCTGTTTTTATCTGTTGAACATTCGCTTGAGGTTAATTTTATGAGACACAGTGAGGCGATTCTCACAATTGGCCAAAAGCGGGCTAAGGGAGCCTAGCCCACTTTTGGGCGATCGTGTGCTGCAACAGGAGTTAAGCAGCTCCCAGCAGCAAACCTCCCAAAGTACGCCTTCCCTTAGCCGAGGTTAACAGATCAAGTGCTCCATTAACATCATCTTTTTGATTGTGTGTCGCCACAACACGCGGCAACACATGAGTAGACACCCGACCGGGGGTCTCTCCAGGATGCCTGCACACTCGCGCAGGGCATCCTGGAGCCTCCGGGGGCAGTGTCGCCCCTGATCCCCGCAGCACCCTGCGGCTCCTTGACAGAGCTGGCAGTCATGTGGGTGGCCGATCTGGCTGCCCAGGGCTCCCTTTCAATCATCTGCGGGGAGAGCGGGCTAATTTACGGCACATGCAGGCACGTTGGGTACTTCTGGCCATATCCAGGCTACAGGGGCAATGGGGCGGCAGGGAGGTACGCTGTCACCCCAATCAGGTTTCTTAACAATGACGCCGGCTGGGGGAAAGCAGTGGGAGGGGTAAGTGCACCCTCTCCCGCTCTTAAAGTGGCACCACCCCCACCGCCTTTGAAATGGTAGAACCACCAGTTCTTTGAACCAATTCAGAGGCCCATAAAGGGCCTCTGAACCAGTTCTATGCACATCCCTAATCTATACTTGTAATAATAATTAAAAAGGAACCATAACACACTCAAAATACATGGTTTATTTGTGATAGTATCTTTGATCATCATGTTGCCAGTGCCACTGAAATATCTCCCCTGCCCCCACTGAAATGGCAGTGTTGAAGTTGAGGATAGTATCTTGTTTAAGGTCACCCTAGTGAGTTCATGACTGAGCTGAGAGTAGTTCTGTTTCACAGTGCATGAGTTTCCAACTTTCGGACCACAGATGTTGCAGAATCTCATCACCTTTACCAGTGGCTGGGGGTGATGGGAAGTTGTACTGTACTGAGAAGAAGTTTGTGAACCCCCTAGGATGATCTTATGTTAGCACAACTCTTAATAAAATATGATTAGATCCTAAGCTAAACCCTGTAAGAGAGAAAGGCAACAACATTGTATAGGTGACTCAGGCAGAAAGGATATAGTCTGAATATTCATTCAATAGAAAGAGTCAACAACAATCATCCTTGTGTGGAAAAGTATGTGAACCCTAGGGATGTGTATGGAACCATTCAGCACTCCATTCTGGGAGCACAGAACCGGTTCCGTAGATGGACATTTGAACCGGTTCGGAGGACGGGGGTACATTTAAGGGGCAAGGCAAGCACTGCCTACCTGCCAGCCCCTGCACCACTCCTTTTCCCCCACCAGCACTCTCGTAAAAACTGGGCATGTGAGGCTGCAGCATGCCTCCCTGCAGCCCCGGTCAGTGTCGCCTCTGAAATGGCCAGCATCTGCCATTTCCAGGGTGCCACTGACCAGGGCTGTAGGGAGGCACACTGCAGTCCTGTGTGCCCGCTTTTTACAATTGCGCCAGTGGAGGGAAAGCAGCAGAGTGGTGGCTGGCAGGTAGGCAGCACCTCCCCTAACCCTTAAAGGAACCCCACCACCAGCCTCCCAGGTGTGCACGGAATCAGTTCCGTGCACATTCCCAGTGAACCATTCATTCAGTAACTGCTGATGAGCAATAACTACAACTAATAGTTTCCTGTAACTGGTGATCAGTCTCTCACATCAGCTTGGTCCATTCTCCCATACAAACTGTTATAGCTCTGTGACATTTGAGGGCTTCCTTGCATGAATAGCTCGCTTCAGGTCTTGCCACAACATTTCAATTGGATTTACAGTACGCAAAAGAGGATTTGATGTTCATTTGTCTAGACAAGGTTACAAGGCAATTTCTAAGCATTTGGAGCTCCATCCATCCACTGTCCAACCAATAGTCTACAAATGGAAAAAGCTGAAGACTATTATGAATCTACTCAGAACCAGTCATCCTGCCAAGATCACCCGAAAAGCAACCCGGGAAATCATCCATGAAGGCACACAGAACTCCAAACTAACATCTAAAGATCTGCAGGCCTCTCTCACTGCATCTGATGTGAGGATTCATGCATCAACCTTCAGGGGGGGAAAAACTGAATGGGAATGGTGTTTAGAGATGTGCAGACTGGTCCGGGGGTTCGATGGTTCTAGGTCAAACTGAACCAACCCCCCCCCCCAGTTCTGTCCGGACTGGGACCGAACCCCCCAACTAGTTCACGAATTTTAAAAAAAAAAATTTTAACCTTTCTCCCCTCTGGGGGAGTTCACTGGGGTGGGGGGTGTCCACAGACATTTCCCCTCCCCCCGCCAGCCTTCAAAAGGCCTCCCTCTGGCCCGTTCAGGCTGCCTCCATATATTTGCATGGTGGCCATTTTGGAAGCCACCATGCGTGTGCAAATGGCCTCTGTGAGGCCTGGCACCTCACAGAGGCTATTTGCACATGCGCAGTGGCCATTTAAGTTTTTTAAAAAAGAAGCTTTCACTAGTGATTATAATAGGTTTCACAAAGCACCAAATTGTTGTTGTTGTTTTTTAATTATCAAAACATCAGTGTTTCACATTAAAAAATTTCCCTTATCTTTGTCTTAAAACAGTTGATATACTCTCATAACAATTCCAAAAGCCTGTGAATCCTAAGATAAAAAGGGTTTTCAGCAGACAAATGATGAAATCCAATTACTCTGAGATATCTCAATCGATGACTTTAGAGTTGTGATCCCAAACTCAAATTTCTGTTTCCACTTGTTCTAAAAATCTATGCTTATGCTTGCTCAAAAGTACTATGCTGCTACCTTGAAGTATTTGCTTGTTTCTGAAGTCATCTTATCCATTAACTCCAACCATTTCAAGTGCTAAATAGAAGCAAAGAAATGGTTCATGTTAGCAAATTGATTCAGAAGGGCTGAAAGCAGCCAAATACTAATAGCATTTGAGAACTGAGTGATGTGACTGAACATACTTCCTGGCTCAGATTTACAGGTTTCAGGGGCTCATAATATTCACTTCAACTGTGAAGTGAGAATTAGATGACTATGACCCTCAAAATCTTCTCTGGCTCTGATTTTAATCTGCTGGAGAAAAATTCTTCATCCATCCTGCTCCTTTACACAAAGCCCCCAACCCCGCTTCCTTTCAATCCCACAGATGAGTCTGGTAAGGCCAGTAGTCGCATTCTTTTGCCAAATCATAGGGAGAGAACAGGAGGAATGTCTCTTGTATCTCCCTTTTCTGGCCTATGGCATTCTGCATAGCCGTATTCAAGGCCACAAGTAGCCCCTGGGAAATGTAGTTTTCTCAAGGGCTATTGGCAATACTGGCTTCAAAGAGAAGAAGGGAGAAATCTCGAGCTGCACTATCACTACAGCCTGTAGGTAGAGTGTAAGAGAAGAAGGAAGAGGTTTAAATAAGTGGGTCTAGTGGGTGGGAGGTGGGGAGTTGGGACTCAAGGGGAGGCAAATTCAGTATGGCTTGGAAATAAGCTGAGCTGCTTCTCTGTTTGGGTGGAAGAAGCTTTAGTTATTTCTGAGCCAACCTGATGTGAGTCAGAAGGGAGGCTAAACTAATTGCTGCTACCAAACTACACCTTGTGACTCTACACACAATCCATGTGTAGAGCCTGGGAGGGTTCTGTGGGGGAAAGCGGGCTTAGCCTGCTCTCCCCACAGACAAGCAGCCGCTCATTGCTGGGCGGCCAGATCGGCTGCCCATATGACTACTTGCTCCATTATGGAGCTGGTAGGGGCTGCAGGGATCGGGTGCCGCCTGGCCCCTGGAAGTCCCAGGACGCCCCACGTGAGTGCGCTGGGCATCCTGGGGAGACCCCCGACACTGGGAGGCTCGTTTTAGTCTCCTCACGAGTCACCATGGCGACTCATGATCAGGAAAACAGGGTTAGTGGAATGCTTGCTTCTCTAACCCCATTTAAGGGGAGGGCTTCTTTGGAGGGCTAGGTGCCACACACACACACACACACACACCTCCATGCACAAGAACACCAGTACATCAGAGTAACCCAGCAATGAAAGGAAACATTGCTGGGTTACTCCGATGTACTGATGTTCTTGTGCACGGAGGTGTGTGTATATGTATAGGTGTACGTGTACATGTCTGTGTGCCTGTGAACCAACTGGAAGAGGACACAGGCTTCCTGAGCCCCAACTCTGCTATTTTGTGTGTACAGAGCATATAAATTCTCCAGCTCCTCCATAGCCCCACTTCAGAGCATGAAACCTGCAATGGACCTTCCTGTTGTTCTAGTGCACTCCTATTAGAGTGCTAGAACACTACGATTATTTTTTTAACAGTATTTGATGGAGCTCTGGACCAGAAGCAGATTGCAGGGTGCAGAAAGCAAATCTGCCCAGGAGTAGAAATGAGAAGGGTCGCAGGTAGAGTCGATACTCCTCAAAGTCATTCCCAGATGGGTAATCACACCTCCATCTCACACTTCAAGACTTCAAGACTATTCTCATGAGCAGCCTCACCCAGGCTAGGGTAACACCAGTATCAAGGCCAATCCCTACACTGCTGTGCCATCTAACCCTTCTTTTTGTCCTAGCCTTTTAACCCCAGCCTTTAGCCAGGGCACACTTTAGTGAGTGTCCCCTTAACTCCAGCACTGGCATGCAGCCTGAGTATACACAGAGTCAGATGCCTAGAGCCCAATGCACCACGCTCATCATGCAGTGCATTCACGGATTCCTGGAGGCCAGGAAAAGGAGTCGTGGCTTCCCAAGATCCACAGCGCACAGAGCAGTGCAGATCATTTGGGTGCATGGCAGGGTGCTGCTGCAGATGTGCCTGAAGATCATCGGGGGGAAAGGTAGATGAAATCCTGTCATTCCCCCCACCCATCCTCCCTGCCCCAAAATGATCATGTACATGACATTGGATATCTCCACACGGCTCTGCAAAAATGCCAGAGAATCCCCCACTACTGTTTCCAACACTCTTCCAAACTATAACTTTTAAAAGATGTTTATATTATACATTAAGGGCCATCATCATGCAAAAATCCAAATAATGCCACTGGATAAATGAACAACATGTTGCTGTATTGAAAGTGCTCTAAATTTCCCGCTTGTTTGAACAACCCCCAACCTAACTGTAGTGAAGCAGGAGTAAATTGTGGTCTGGAAAATGTCATAATGATGTGTTGGACAAACTCAGAGATGAGACCCAAGGGGGCTATTCACACAATGGGAGAAAACCTGAGCCTAGCCTGGTTTTCTCCCATCATGAGAACTGCCAGGCTTACAGGGGGGCCCGGTAGTTCTCTGGGAACCCATCTGGGAATGACTTTGAGGAGTATCGACTCTACCTGCGACCCTTCTCATTTCCACTCCTGGGCAGATTTGCTTTCTGCACCCTGCAATCTGCTTCTGGTCCAGAGCTCCATCAAATACTGTTTAAAAAAATAATCGTAGTGTTCTAGCACTCTAATAGGAGTGCACTAGAACAACAGGAAGGTCCATTGCAGGTTTCATGCTCTGAAGTGGGGCTATGGAGGAGCTGGAGAGTTTATATGCTCTGTACACACAAAAAAGCAGAGTTGGGGCTCAGGAAGCCTGTGTCCTCTTCCAGTTGGTTCACAGGCACACAGACATGTACACGTACACCTATACATATACACACACCTCCGTGCACAAGAACATCAGTACATCGGAGTAACCCAGCAATGTTTCCTTTCATTGCTGGGTTACTCTGATGTACTGGTGTTCTTGTGCATGGAGGGGTGTGTGTGTGTGTGTACACACACACACACACACACACACATGTTCATGTCTGTGTGTAAAGAAGAACCAACTGGAAGGGAACACGGGCTTTCTGACACACACCCCACCCCAACTCTGCTTTTTTGTGTGTACAGAGCATATAATCATCCCATATAATCTCCTGTATTCTCCAAATCCATTCAAAAATAAATTAAACTCATCAGGTATTGAATAAATTAAAATCATCAGATATGCAGCAACTGACAGCTGGTCTTCAGGATTCTAATGCTAATGTGGTAATATAGCTGTGCTTTTCAACTGCAGGACTAATAATAAAGTCTGCTTTAACAGTTTGTTTTTATGATATCATTGTAAAAATTTACTGCAAACTATATTAAGAGTTAGTCAAAACATAAAACTGTGCAGCCCATCAGCCAATAAAACAAAGCAGTTGTGCTGATTAGCAATGAGGTCTCGTTTTATAAAGTAATATCAATGTTGGAACAAAATAAATAGTGGGTTTGTGGCTCTCATTTATTTATTGGCATCAGCCACCATGACAACTCAGAGTCACCAGCTTCTCTTCAAGTTTTAGAAGGCCACCACCTCAGATGCATGCTTGCTTTTCCTGAGGCTTAACTTCCAACAATCCATTCGTGTTCCTTAGGGAGCAATGTCAATTATACGATCATCAATGCAAATGACATTTTAAAGAGGCCCTGAAGCAGGCAAAGCATGTTAATGCCAATCAGAGGTGCCAAGATTCAGTGCATGGCTCCTAGAAGCTCTTTAACCCATCATGCATCTTTATTTGATTGGCTCTACCCCTAGCACGTTTTGTGACCCCTCTTTGCCTTTGTCACTCAAATTCACCCATTAAAACAATCTATTTTCCAGAACCAGATAGTGTGGAATGCGGTAGTGGCAGCCGCAAAGAGATAAACTCCCGTATAGGGAGGCTGATAATGAGAAGTCTACTGGTTTTCTTGCATGATGGGTTATTTTTATTAAGATAAAATGTTTTCCAAAAGCTTCTCAGAAATTGGCAGTGGAAAACTTTAGTTAATAAGAGAGTGTAATGGAATATTAATAGCCTATAATTACAGGATGAGGGATTTGGTTCCAAGTGGGGGCTCACCCTGTCATTTAATGATTAGAATTCCTTCATGGATGGAGATCAGTTTCTCCTTGTATATAACAGCAATATATCTCAAACCTCATAAAACAAGTTTCTTCATAGAGCAGCCTGACAGGTGTAAAGAAAGCATCCATATTGGCCCAAAGGAATGACTTTGTTCCACCTAAAATACATTCAGATTTTGTTAGAGAATCATCCATTGGGACAGGGTAAAGCAGGCACAAGCCCAAGCACTTCAAAAGTAACGAAAGGCTATTTTTGAAGTCAATTGTCATATTGGCACACTCCCACCTTGAATAGGGGCAGGCTGATTTGTGTGGGGGATGATGAGCATGAATGCACTATCCCGCTTCCCACACCTTCTCGAGGAGTGGGTTTTTTTGGTGGGGGCGTATTTATAGAGAGGTTTTAGCTCATCTCTCATGCTGGCAAGTTTATGTGGTGTGGGGAAATGGCATAGCCATATGTAGCAAAAGATTCTAGGGGCATGCCCCCTTGGTTGCTACCCAAGAGGCTGGGGCTCACCTTTCAATAATGGAGCCATTTGCCAGAGTGGCCTTTTATTTTTTATTTAGCACATTTATATACAGCCCCAAACTCAAGTCTCTCTCTTTTGCAAAAGAGTGGGGTCCGGCCACAGCATGGATGGTGACCATCCCTAAGCCCATTCTCCAAGAGGATGAGGGCCCATCCAGGCCACCAGCTGGTATATCACCTGGGTCAGCAACAACCAAGCAGAAGTTTGGTGAGTGTCGCACCGAGACTGCAGTTTCCCTTTATCTCAAGGCCTGGTTAAAATGAGTGGTCTGTGAACATGGGGTTCGTATTACCCACTCCATCGAAGTCTGAGCAGCTGATGTTCAGGATCCAGGCCACCATGCCTTTCAGGCCAGCCTCGCCAGGACATCGGGCTCAGGTTCCCGGGGGTTTGTGAAATCACTAAGGCTTCACAGGGATGGCCACTTTCAGCATTGCCCCTACTGTTTCCTCCCGCATGGCCTTTGAAGAGACAGCCAGGCAGTGGGACTTGCTGATGGCAGAGAAGCTAGTGGGGTCTGTGGAAATCATGTCATGACACTGCCTATGGGCAAGAGGGGTCTGTGGGGGGCAGATATTGGGGATGAAACAGTGCCCCAGAAGTTGGGTAATTAGCATTCAGTCTGTCCCTCTGGGTTCCACATTCCACAGAGTTTGATTGGGTTAGGTAAATGGGTAGTAGGGATCCAGGTGGGTGTTTTCACCTCTTCCATGACGCCTTGGGTGGGGGCACCTATTGGTGCTTTGAAGAACTACTGCTACTACAAATATCTATATACCACTTTTCAACCATAGTTTCCAAAGCAGTTTACATATAGAAATAATAAATAAACAAGCTATTAGGGGGCTGGCACAAAGGCCTTGCTGCCTTTCCTTAGGTTTTATTATCACATTTGTGGCAGCCGCTTATTGGGTAGTCCTCACACTGTGCCAGTTGTGTGCATTGGGGTTTGGAAGCCTGCTGTTTTGTTGCTGTGGAGGCAGAATTTTTGACCCACATTGTCTTCAGGATGCCTGGGGGCTGGTTATGCTCCTCTTATAATTGGGGATTTATTTTATTTTATTTTATTTTATTTTATTTTATTTTCCCCCATCCTGCAGAGGCCTGAGCAGTGGCATTTTCCCAGGTCCTCTTTACTGAAGCTCTACCCCACTTCCTTCCCTCTTCTTTTGTCATTTCGGATTCCTGCTTCCATAACTAGGAACATAGGAAGCTGCCTTCTACCAAGTATTATCAGTATTGCCTGTACAGACTGGCAGCAGCTTCTCCAAGGTTACAATCAGGACTCTCTCTCTCTCTCTCAGCCTTGACTAGAGATGCCAGGGAAGAAACTTGGAACCTTCTGCATGCAAGCATGCAGATATTCTTCCCAGAGCAGCCCCATCCCATAAGGGGAATATCTTACAGTGTTCACATGTAGTCTCCCATTCAAAAGCAAACCAGGGTGGACCCTGCTTATCAAAGGGGATAATTAATGCTCACTACCCATAGTCTGGGTCTCTTTCCAACTCCACTTTTCCACCTTGGGTGGAGTTTGCAAGGAGACTGTGCCCCCCCTTTTCTCTTGCAGGTGTCCTCATGACTGATGGGTTTTCTCTTTTAGGCCTTGCTGCGGCAGGGTCAATGTCATTTTTTCTTTGAATTTGCAGGTGTCCCATCCAGGCATCAGCAATGGTGTGAATATTTCCCAGCTGAAGTTGCTCCTCGCTATTTTGGTCATAAGCCCATGAGTGTGCTCCTGGGCCGTGTCTTCTGTGGTCTCGCTTTTCAGCATTTTCAGGGGGCCCAGCCAGACTGGCCTTGCTCTGTTTCACCATCCTTTGTAGGTCTCTTTCGGCAATCTTCTTTTTCTTACAGACGTTCCATGTTGAGGCATGTTTTGCCAGTTCTCGACCTCCCCCACCCCACCGCCATCTTTAGCCTCTCTTCCCTGATGCTGTGTTGACCCATCTGTGAGTGTGGGCAGTTTTATTTCTAGGTATCCTTGTGTGGACACTATGGATGACACCAAAGCCGCCTTTTCCAACATCCTGTTGCCAACAATGGCCAGCTAGATGCCTTTGGGAAGCTAACGTGCAGGGCATGAACAGAACAGCCTTCCTTGTATTAGTCCCTAACATCTGGTATTCAGAGCTAGTGCCTTCCCATTCCTTTGAAAATCCATGTTGCCTTGCTATCATGGCAAACAGCTGTCCTTTGAACGAATGTTTTCAGGATTATGTAGAATATATCTACTCAGAGGGGAAGCTGTCCTTTTTGCTTATAATTCCTTTTTTCATTGGATTTTTAAAAAAGTTTTATCATTATACTTTGCAGAATGAAAAGAAGAAAAGAAAGCCCTCAAGGGAGAAAGCCAATTTTACGTAAGCACGCTGATGAAGCATTTGAGGGCTAATAAATGTGCATGAGGCACTTTTCAGTTGTGCTGCATCTGCCAATGACTGGGAGATTGTTCTTTGAAATAGTTTTCTCTCTTATTGGCAGTAAAATGCGACATTTCATGTGAATTTTGTTTATTCAGTGTCAACTTGAGAAATTTGCAGGAAAAAACACATCAAGGCGCCAGAAAAATCTGCTGAAAAAGCTTTTCTAAATATATTCATTTAATTGAAAACAATGGAGACATTGTAGCTCAGGTTCTCAGCTTCAACTCCCCTAGACCAAGAAATCTTTTCTTCTGTTACCGGTCATGATGCAATCAATTCATTTCCCCTTGTTCAGATGTATTCATAACAACAGAGGTATCATTTAAGTGATATGCATAAGAGGTATACATCAGCATGTAATAGGTTATGAAGGCAAATAGGTAGGATATCTACTAAGTTCCTCCTTGTCTTACAACAAGAATCTTCATAAACAGTTAAAACTACACCAGACAACACCAGTTATGATAGCTGAACTGAGCCATGAGTATGCTCAAAGTATAATTAATGAATTAAAATATTCACACAAGTATCCAGGAGCACGCTAGCATACACTACATTTTTGCAAAGGAATATGCATCATTTAATTTACAGCCATATTGTGAGAATGTTTACTTAGGAGAAATTTGACTTGATTTCTGCCCTAGTGATTTTACTTACTCCCAAGAGAGTATGCACAGGGACTGCAGCATTTATTTATTTATTTTTAATTTTATATTCTGTCCTTTCCAACCCCAGTAGCACCCAAGATGGCTTACAACAAAACAAATATATAGAACACCATTAAAAACAATAAAATAAAACAACAATTAACAGATGGTAAGGATAATGACTTAGGATACTTACATACCACTTTTCAAGAAAGAAGTTCTCAAAGTAGTTATATCATCATCAGATAGTAACACAATGAAAAAAGCAATCAAAATTGTAGAGGTAGCTTTGCCTTAATTCCCCCCACACACACCCCACCCCACCACTCTCAGAGAGTGATTTTTGCCTTCCTGCCTGATCTCAGTGTTCAGTCACAAAGAAAACTTGCCTGGGGCCATCAGAAGGCCCAAGGATGACTCAAGTGCCCACCATCATGCAGAGGCAGCAGTGGCAGTGTGACTTTCTCAGCTGAAGGCATTCCATTGCTGCCTTCTCCCAGCATTCCCCATCTACAAACGGGAACATACTCTAGAGGCCCTTGCATCATTGTGCCCTCTAGGGAATGCTTCCCTTTGCACACGGAATGCCAGGAGAAGGCAACAAGACTCTGCTGAGGGAACTGTGCTGCCACTGCCTTTCATCTCACCTTCCAGAAGCTCTTGCAGTGATGCAAGGGCCTTTGGGAGTAAGCCATTCATAGACAGTGGAGGTAGAAGGAAGAGGAGCTGTCACCAGCAAGCCCCCCCCCCCCGTGATGGAATGGGAAGGGTGAGAGGAGGAGAAGCCACCACCTATTCCTCAGATTTAGGAATGTGCTCAAAATGTGATCTGGCTGCCAAATCACGGGCACATCCCTTTAAAAGTGAGGGCTTACGCATTCCATTTAAAGCAGTGGAGAGCAGGTCCATACCTGCTCCTCCTCCAATTGCCACCATTGCTGTAATCCTGGTGCTCCCCCCAGCTATGCCACACAAATGGCCACCACAATTTGGCAACCAAATCACGTTTTGACACATCCCTACTCAGATTCATGGACAGAAACATTTGGATGAGGAGCTGGTGTTGCTGACTATGAGTACTGTGATTGTGACTATGAGTAAGAGGGTCCTAAGGCACATTACCAGGTTATAGTGTTGGGAAGGAGGATAGAGGCTTGAGGGTGAAAGAAAGAGAATGAGGGAAGCTACTTGCGTCTAGCTAGGTATCCATCTCTCTGAAAGTTCAAAAATGAGGCAAACAATGAGGAGTTCCCAGGCAGTGTGAGGCACAGAGTCTGATGGTAGGGTACACGTGAGTGCATGGGCAGCAAAGGTGGCACAGCTGGCAACCAAAGGTAGATAGACATAATGCCATTTTTGAGGTTTTTTAAAATAGGCATAAATATTCCCTGAGGCATGATTGAGAAGTTTCAGTGGAGGAGACTGATAAAAGGCCTCCTTGAATTTTTAGGACTGTAGGTCTTGCTTCAAATAATGCATGAATATAGAGTATTTACTGGATTATGCTTGGGTGGATCTCCTGTATGCTCCTTAAATGATCACTTGTTCAATGAGATGGTTTAGGGCAATCACCTGAATAGAGAGGAGGGGACACATTGCACATTCTGGCATTTACTCCCTTATTCTGATAATGGCTGGGAGGAAACAAGGTGAGAAGTTTGGTTTAGCTTGAAACTTTTTATCATATATGGGAGGAAGAGAGTTTGCATTCCTTCCCATTTATCTCTTTTCAACTCTAATTTGGGTCTGCCCTGCATCTCTCTCTGTCTATGCTCAGATGCAATCAGAGAGGAGCATTCCCTTTGTCCATTTCAGATCATTTTGCAAATGACTGCAAAGGCACCTTAGAGAAATTCCTTGTCAGAATGACCGTTTATCTGGAATGCCAACAGAGTGTCTCTTCCAAGCAATCTATTGAAAGAAGGAAAGAAGAAAGCTAAGTGACTAAATTTGAGAGGTACACTGAAACACCCCAAAATGGTGTGGCAAGCATGGCTAGTAACAGAGTCTCCTTTGGGGCAACCAATGAAAAAGCCATTCTTCTTGCCTCCTGTAGAAATGGAATATTAAGAGAAGTCTTAGATGGCGCCTGACCATGCAAGCAGATTCATACCCTTATGAGTTTAGGTGATATCCATAGGACTTGTGGTTCCATGTACATCCGACCACAGCCAGTATATGATTAATTTGTTCTATTGGTTTTAACAGGGCTTCCATTGGTTAATTTAGTCAGGGTAGCTACTGTTTTCCAGGGGTGGGTACAGATGGCATACCCACAAAATGATTCCTCACGCCAAAACTTCCAATGATCTTCTCCAATACTTATATATGGGGAATATATATTTTATATATGAGTGGAAAGTTCATTCAGTCTCTGGTCAGAGCCAGAAAGTAGCCTGAATCTGTGTGCATCTTTCTCTTTCCCATTTTTCTGTATTCCACTATGTAGGCCCTAATATTGGAAGGCATTGGAGGAAAGTTTGCATATCCATTAGGCAGCCAATCCTTCCAATCAAAGGAACATAGGAAACTGCCATATACTGAGTCAGACCATAGGTCTATCTAGCTCAGTATTGTCTACACAGACTGGCAGCAGCTTCTCCAAGGTTGCAGGCAGGAATCTCTCTCAGGCTTATCTTGGAGATGCCAGGGAGGGAATTTGGAACCTTCTGCTCTTCCCAAAGCGGCTCCATCCCCTAAGGAGAATATCTTACAGTGCTAACACATCAAGTCCCCCATTCATATGCAACCAAGGTGGACCTTGCTTAGCTAAGGGGACAAGTCATACTTGCTACCACAAGACCAGCCCTCCTCTCCCTGCAGAGAAGACAAGATGCTTGTCCTTTAGGCAAAGAGAAGGGAGAGCATTGCACTGAGATTTGCACCTGTCTGCAGACACGCCTTACACTTGTGCATATCAAATTCAAGTTTATTTTGTTAAAAATCATCGTTCTTCACAAATCACAGGAAGTTACGAATTTTATAAGCATAAAATTACAGGATTAAACAGATCAAAGAGTAGCTCTTAGCCTGAATTTCTAAATAATTCAAGATAGAGATAAGGAAATTCTGATAACAACCCAAATGGCATCTCTGTTTATGTTAAGTGATTGCTGTTCCAGGAAGCTACAATCACTGCCAACAGGGAGACTTTATGGGTTATATTTTTTAATCACAAACTGATAACACAATCCCCTTTTCCATATCATTCATGATCTCATAATTACTTAAAGTGAGACTCAGAAATCTAATTCTTGGTTCACAATGGAGATGGTAATGGACAATGTTCTCTATCACAGTTGGTACACAAATGAAAAATACACAGAATATTTGGGAACTTTAAAAGAAAAAAACACCTCCCATCTAGACATTGGAGGAGTGTTGAATGGAAACAGAGCCTTACTGATCTTTTCCTATGAGATAAAATGAGTGGGTCTTTGTAAGTACTTTTGTTGTTTGTGGAAGGTTTTCAGCAAATACTATTCAAGCAGAATACTGAGCATGATTGACCACTTCAATTGGCTGCATCTCTGGAAAAGATACAATCGCCTGATGGTCCTTTGGAGGAAGGGTGGAACTGCAATATCTTTTGGTGTTATTTAGAAGCAGAAGGCATAAGAAAAAAAAGTAAAATATACCTGTCCATCTCCCACCTTCAGGAGAAGGGAGAAATGCACAAAGTTCTCATCTGCTCTTGATGGCTCCTTCATGGAAATCCAAGGTAGAAAATGGTGGACTCCAGTAGCTTTTTCATATGTCCAGGAGTAGATCTGGGGGTAGGAAGAAGGTTAGGAACCCACCCTGCCTTGCACAAGCACAATTTTTCTCATGCAAGTCCGGATGTATTCAAAGTAAAGCTTCCAATATAGTCTGAAGCAATTTTTCTTAGTCAGTTATGGAACACAGGTTTCCAGCATAGACAGCTTTTCACTTCACTTCTTAAATTAGCAGCAAATCCTCCTGTTTTTAATGTGATATTCCTGAAAGGTTTCCTGTTGATTTCTACTATCCACATGCCCTTGAACGCTTGTAACTAACAGCAGCAAGCTGACTATTACACCACTTGAGTGGATACAAGTTTGACAAGGTAAACACAATACCAAGCAGCTTGAGACAGGATGACACTTGGCATCAGGCTCTGACTCAAAAGGGAAGAAAATGCTAAGAAAATGCTTGGAAGATATTTTTCTGTCCTGTGGCTTAGGAAATGAAAGTCTTATTTGTTAAGGACATGGATGCCACCACTGAAGAAACTTAGGGTCAACTTTCCATAGTGCCCCTTTTCATAGTGCCATAGTGCCACTTCAGTAATGCCAAATAGATGAATATCCCATAAATTAGAGAAAAGAGGCTTCTCCCCATAGTAATGCAAGGGTGGGGATCACAGAAAAGGAACCAATTTTATTACCTTTATAAAATAAAGCAGCGGCTCCTTTATACAGGTAGCAGGGGCACTGCCCACCCTCCCAGCATTCTCCCTCCAAACATACAAGCCCCCCCCACCAAACACCACATAATCTATTCCTCTCCCTTCCTCCTTCCCTGTTTTCTTGCTCTTTCTCCAACCCCAGCACCACCACCACCACCGCCATCACATTCTGACAGAGAGGACATGCCCACTTTTCCTATGCAGAGCTCTAGCTCCTTATTCATTTGCTTTTCCCCATCCTTGAGTGGTTGGTGTCTTTATCACCCTCATTTGTCCTGCTTTGCGCCTGCCCAGTTCAAATGTTTAACTCTCCAGAGGTAGTCAGTGTGTTGATTTTTTCAAACTAATGAGGTCGGAGGTGTCACCAACCAGTCAGCCAGACTAAAACCCTGAGTAGGCGCATGTACCTATTGAACAGGCTCAAGGAAATCTACTGCCATCCTCCCCTTAACTTACCTGAACCAAGCTGTTCAGGGGATACAACAAAGTACTTATCTATAATCCCTGCAAACAAAGCCAAACTCCAGGAAGTCATCTGCAGAAATGAAAAATTCAGAAAACCTCCAAATAACTCTCCCTCTGTGTGTGTGTGTGTGTGTGTGTGTGTGTGTGTGTTACACATGCCCTGTCTCTCTCTCGCACGTGCTTTCTCTCTCTCACACACACGTGCACTCTCACACACACAAACACACATGTGTAAATTCAAACTGCCCCCTCTTAATTGAAAGAATTAAGCACACTGGCAAGCACAATGCCCTAAGCCAAAGCTCTTCAGACTTTGCTATGGCAGCTTCATAGGGCCACTGGAGATGCTTTTGTAAATAGCACATTACTCATACTCAAGCTTGAACAAATCTTTAAAGTTGTAGGATCATGGAGTACAGGAGGGATTCAGAAAGACAAAAAAACAACCCCTGAAGGACCAGAGTGGCAAAAAAAACACTGCTAGCTATCTGGACCTGCAACGTGAATGAGAACACAGAAAGATTAAGGGCACAGTTTTGAACTAAGTGGTTGGGAAGGATCCAGAACAGTCATGCAGCACAGAACGGCAAGCAAAGGGTGAGTCGTTGCTTGCACAACACTAGGGGCACAGGAGGCAGAAACAAATGTGAAAAATGAGTGTTGATAATGCAGAAGAAGAGAGAACAGAATCTTAATTTGGGAAGGAGCAGCAGCCTAAGATATATACTGAACTGCAATTCTATGCACAGTTCCTTGGGAGAACATCCCATTAGAAGCAATGGTAATTTCTTTTGAATAAATATTTATATTGTAATGAGTCTGCAACCATGCATGCTAGCTGGCAGGTCACAGACTAATAGCTCAAGATGATCGTGGATGTTTCTTATTTAAGAGAGCACCTTCTTCTCCATGAATCCTGCCACCTATTAAGATCATCGGGGGAGGTCCGGTTGCAGGTGCCACTGGCTTGTTTGGTGGTGACCCAAAACCTGGCCTTCTCTAGGGTTGCCCTGGAATTCTGGAACAACTCTCAAATGACATCAGAATCTCCCCACCTCTGGTTGTTTTTATATAACTTTTGAAGACACAGCTGTTTTATCAGGTTTTTAGTTTGAGGCTGTTCTCACAACTAGCCAAAAATGGGCTAAGGGAGCCCAGTCCAGTTTCAGCTGGTCTTGTGCTGCAACAGGAGCCACATGGCTCCTGGCAGCCAGCCCTCTTAAATGCCCCCCATTAAACGAAGTTAGCAGAACACACGGTCCGCTAACCCTGTTTTCCTGGTTGTGTGTCACTGCAGCTCCATGCCATGTCAACTCACGAGTACACCCCCAATGGGGAGGCTACAACAAGCCTCCCGGAGTCGGGTGGGGGGCTCCCCAGAATGCCCCGCACACTTGAGCGAGGCATTCTGCTACTTCTGTGATGGAGCCGGTAATTGTGTGGGTGGCCGATCCGGCTGCCGAGGGCAAACTGCCTGCTTGTGTGCAGGAAGAGCAGGTCACCCCGCTCTCCCCACAAACTCACTTATGGCACTTTATACTGCTCATGTGAAGCACCTCTATGATGTTTTAAAGTTTTGTGGTGATGGGGTTTGGTTGTTCAGACCC
Source organism: Hemicordylus capensis (assembly GCF_027244095.1). Taxonomy (NCBI): domain Eukaryota; kingdom Metazoa; phylum Chordata; class Lepidosauria; order Squamata; family Cordylidae; genus Hemicordylus; species Hemicordylus capensis. Next base: position 374,216,587 of record NC_069658.1, on the reverse strand, counting down.
CCCAGAACCTTCTGGGCAGGCCCTGACTGGTATCCCACTGCCACCACCTGTTCACAGCCTGGAAAGGGTTTACTGACCCCTTCGCCCTAGGGTTCACCAGACTGGATTGAACAGGATCCCCAGTCTCCCTCACAGTTTCTCTAAATACCTGACATAGTAAAGTGATCACTTAGGAAATAATATTAGAAAAATGCGGTTCCTTCGGCCAAGAGGTTGGGAGGCATATGACTGAGGGCCCTGCTTTCCTCCTGAGCACTCAGGAAACAATATTAACAAGTGAAAAAGCTTTGTTGTTACAATGGGATATGAATTGGAGCATATTGGCCGGGGGGGGGGGGAGATAGAAAAGACAGCTTCAGCCTTATCAATACACCTAGCAACACAGAGGGGCTATTCTCATGACCAGGAGAAATCGGGTGAAAGGAGCCTAGCCCATTTTATCCTGGTCGTCTGCTGCCATGGGAGCCATGCAGCTCCTGGCAGCAAACCACCCAAACCACCCCTCTGCTTAAACGAGATTAGCAGAGCAAGCACTCTGCTAACCCCGTTTAGCTGATCATGTGCTGCCGCAGCATGGCTCAGCTCCATGGCAACACACAAGGAGAAGCCCGCTGGGAGTCTAAGACAAGCCTCCTGGTCTCGGGAGTCTCCCCAGGATGCCCCGTGCACTCGCGCGGGACATCCTGGGACTTCCAGGGGCCACACAGCCCCCAAGCCTTACAGCCCCTACAGCCCCTACCAGCTCTGTGACAAATGCAGTTAGGAGCCGATAGTCGTGTGGGCAGCCGATCCAGACGCCCAGGACTTGGAGGCTGCTCATGTGTGGGGAGAGCAGACTAAGCCTGCTCTCCCTGCACAAACCCTCCTGGCACTTCACACAGGTCATGTGAAGCGTCTCAGAGAGAGAAAAGAACAAACTATGATAAACTGACTACAAGTACTGCCTCTACAATACCTCCTGAAGCTATTATACTCCACAGGCCTCCAGGTGACCTGCCCAGCTCAAGCTGAGCAGGGAGAGGGACAGAGCAGGACTTTTCACCTTCTCTCCTTCTCCACACCCAACAACTCTAAACCCTTCTCCCAGACAAGCAAAAGAAACAAAACCCTTCCTCCCCAAAACAGAGGGGGAAACCAACTGCCAATTTAATTGGTTTCCTATGGGAGACTGTAGCCAATTAAAGGGATCGGTTTGTGGTCTGACTGTGATGCCTTCTACCCTAGCAACCAGGCACAGACACTGTTAACCCCTTGCTCAACACACATTTAAAAACTTTATTTATGATAAATTTAATCTGTTTATATGATTTTTAGGTTTGGGTTGTTTATAAAGTATCCTGAGATTTTATATAGGGTGGTTTATAATGTGACTGAAAAAGGAATAAATGAATGAGTGAATGAATGGTTGAGCTAACAACTGAAAGATATCTCTGGATTGGGTGTTCTGTAAGATGGCATGTATCCTCCACCAAATGGGATAGGCCAATATGAGACTATAAAACAGGGCTGCTCAACTTCGTCCCTCCTGCAGATGTTGGCCTAAAGCTCCCATAATACCTGGCTATTGGCCACTATGGCTGGGGATTATGGGTGTTGTAGTAAAAAAACCCGGGGGGGGGCTACGTTGAGCCGGCCTGGTATAAAGTGACTCATCCTTGCCCTGCTCAGCCAGGTGTTGTGTGGGGGAGGAGTTGATGAAAAGAATTTCAGACATCTTCTCTGTAATACACTCTGAGGCTATTCCCACAATCATCCGAAATCAGGCTAGGGGAGCCTATCCCAATTTTGCCTCATTGTGGGAGCCACCAGGCTCACAGCCAAGCCTGGTTGCCTCCCGGTGGTTAACCCACCAAAAAAACCCTCCCCTTAAACCGGGTGGTCTCTCCAGTATGCCCTGCACACTTGTGCAGGGCATACTGGAACTTCCGGCGGCCTCATGGCCCTCAAACTCCCCAGCCCCTGCCGGCTCCATCATGGAGCTAGCAGGTGTGTGGATGGCCGATCCAGCCACCCAGAGTTCCCGCCCTGCTCATCTGCGGGAAGAGTGGGCTTAGCCCGCTCTCCCCACAAACCTGGACAAACCGGGTCTCACTGATCGTGAGATATACTGAGTCAGACCATTGGTCTGTCTAGCTCAGTATTGTCTTCACAGACTGGCAGCAGCTTCTCCAAGGTTGCAGGCAGGAATCTCTCTCAGCCCTATCTTGGAGAAGCCAGGGAGGGAACTTGGAACCTAGATGATTTTTCTCAGAGTGGCTCCATCCCCTAAGGGGAATCTTGCAGTGCAGTGCAGTGCAGTGCAACCAAGGAAGACCCTGCTTAGCTAAGGAGACAAGTCATGCTTGCTACCACAAAACCAGCTCTCCTCCCTACAGAGAGGGAGAATGTTTTGGAACTGCTTGACTCAAGATTTCCAGACAAATGCTGTAAATCAGATTGAAGGGGAATTCTTATGCTGAGTATTTCCTCTCTGTCCAACACACCCGAATTAAACAGAGACTCTCCTTGTACACATCTTGCAATGCATACTGCATTGCAACACATACACACAGAGAGAAGAAAATGTGAAAAACAAATGCACTATTTTCAACAGCACATATGAGAGGATATAGTGAGCTAAGGTCCAAATTTAAGTCCATTCCATTATGATGCTGAAACATTTGGGGACCCTTGAACATCTGACTCACACACTGAGCTGGGTCTCACGATCAGGCTGAGTGGGGAGAGTGGTCTAAGCCTGCTCTCCCTGCACACGGCAACACATGATTGCCGGCTCCATGATGGAGCTGGTGGGGGCTGGGAGCTTGGGGGCTGCGCGGCCCCTGGAAGCTCCAGTATGCCCTGCACGAGCACGCCGGGCATACTGGGGAGACCCCCGGAGCTGTGAGGCGGCTTTTTGCCTCCCTTCTGGGGATCTACTCACGAGCAACTGTGGTGCGGAGTCATGCCACAGCTACTCACAATCTTGAAAACCAGTTTTGCGGAACGCTCACTCCGCAAACCTGGTTTTAGGGCAGGGGTACTTAGGCGGGTTACCCGCCTAGGAACCACCGGGCTCGCAGCCGAGCCCAGTGGTTCACATGATGGGGCAAAACTGGGCTAGCCTCCACTAGCCCGATTTTTCTCCATCGTGTGAATAGCCTCCCTATCTCATATGTACTCTATATAGCTAGCATGTGTATTTATGTGCGCTACCTGCCACCATGAGTTATCAGCAAAGAAGCAATCAAGCAAGCACTCATACTGGCAAGCAAATTCCCTTTTATTCCATACTAGAAATCTGGCATAGTACAGAGATCTGTGATCCCCATTTGGAGCTGATTCCTCTAGTATCTTGTATTCCCTCCCAACTGTGCACACTTATACCTCATTTAATAAAGAGAAGAAGCAACTATATCCTGAGCTGCTGTGAGTTTCAAAGGAGGCTGTGCAAGAAGCAACGTAAGCATGAGCTCATAACGAGGTGCTCTGAGCAAACTGTAATAATGACTTGATCTTGGCTATGTATCTAGATTTTTATCTTTATCCCAAATTAACAGGAGTCTAGCAAAAATGGAATAACCAATCACAAACTCTAAAGTGTAAGGGTAGGGCTGAAACTAGAACTGTTTGCTTGATGATTGAGCCAGGTGGCATATTCTTCTCCAAAACATTATTATTTATGTATTTATTTATTTATTTATTTATTTATTCAATTTCTATACCGCCCTTCCAAAAATGGCTCCGGGCGGTTTACACAGAGAAATAACAAATAAATAAGATGGACCCCTGTCCCCAAAGGGCTCACAATCTAAAATGAAACATAAGATAGACACCAGCAACAGTCATTGGAGTCACTGGATAATTTTAGAAAATTATCTCAAGTCTAGTAGTTTTTAGTAAGTCAAAAAGTTTGGATTCATATTTTTAGTGGTCTGCAATAGGGCTGTGTTCAGGATCCTATTCAGCTTCGGGTCAAAGCAAAGCAAACCAGACCAAAATTCCAGTGATTTCCCTTTATGGATTAAGTTAACCCACATCAAGTGGGTTGTGTTGCTCTTCAATCAGAGACCAAGCAAGACTTTCAGCTAAAATTTCCTGCAGAGGGGGGGTTATGAAACTGAAGCATTTAATTAAAACAAGCCAAACCACATACTACACAAATGGAGGTAAGCCTCAATCTTCCCAGGAGAATATTCTTTACTGATTTCTAATATGTCAGTCTGTTCAATCCTTGCAAAAAATAGAGTCTAGCCACTGAATATTTCCAAGGGAAAAGAAGTTGTACCTCTAAGGGTAACTAGATCAATATCTAGTGATGTGGATATTTGATGCTGCCTTACATTGACTCCATCTAACCCATTTTGTTAACCATGCCTTTTAAAATCTTTCCCAGACCCTGCGGAACAAGCTTTTCTGCTGCAGATACCAAGAATTGAGATAGGTACCTTTTACATAGCACAACCATTGAGCTGTGGCTCTTTGCCACAGTTTTTAGGAGAGGAGGGCTGAAACCTGTTGCGTTCCCATGGCAATTCCTCTTAAGACACGTTTCCTATCATAGAGATTTTTTGACAGCACTTTAGGGCATCTCTGATCTTCATGCAACTTAAATGAACCTTATGCAACCTAGCACACAATTTCCTGACTGGAAAGATCAATAGAAAAACCCAACATGGGAATGCCTACATCTGTAGTACACTCTGGAAGTGAACTACTAAGAGGCCCTTGTAATATTTATGACATAAACACTTAATCTGAGTCACTCACATTGAGTCAATTGCTTCCTTTAGTTATAAGTGAAATGCGAAAAATGTCAGGGGTCATTGTCTGGAGAAGTTCCCAGGTTTGTGTCAAGCCATATATAGATTTTGGTGATGCAAGGCAGGCTTGTTCTCAAGGGATTATTGGTTTCTTAGAATAGTCTGTCCATGAGGTGCACTAAGGTAGTCACTACAAGTGGCAGATTATTGGGGAGGGGCTGACGGTGGCTGCCCCACCATCTCCAGCCCCATTTCTCCTCCTCCTGTACTTGCTGAAATTGAAAAGCAGAAGGATAATGGAAGAAAAGAAGAGACATGGAAGAAAAAGGAGAGAGTGGTGGGGTGACTCTCTAGACCACTATCGAATACGATGAATATGAATATGACAAGTATTTATATACTGCTTTTCAACCATAGTTCCCCAAAGCGTTTTATATACAGAAATTATTTAAATGGCTACCTGTCCCCAAAGGGCTCACAGTCTAAAAAGGAAACATAAGAAAGCCACCACCAACAGCCATGGGAGGGAAGCTGTGCTGGGGTTGGATAGGGCCAGTTGCTCTACCTCTGCTAAACAAAGAGAATTACCACTTTTAAAAGGTGCCTCTTTGCTCAGTTAGCAGGCTCAGTTAGCTATCCTCCTTTCCTCTCCAATAGAATAGATAGAAACTATCCCCTCTCCCCTTCAGCCAGATAGGAAGGGGCCCAAAGAAAGAAATTTAAAAAGGATCCCTAAAACCTGGAGCCAGCCCTGAGTATATAGGTTCTACAGGCTCTGCTGGGAGAGCAGGCTTGACACATGATTACAAAAACAAGGTTAACGGAGCACTCGCTCCGTCAACCTCATTTAGGGGAGGGGCATTTAGGCAGGCTAGCTGCCATTGAACCACCGGGCTTGCTCGTGAGCCTTATGGTTCTCATGGTCTATGGAAACCAGACTGGGCTCCCTTAGCCCAGTTTCCAGTGATTGTGAGAACAGCCCTACTACTGACAACCCCCAACACATTTCATGAATCTCTAGAAATAAGTGCCTGTTTCCCCACCTGTTGGACAAAAAGCAGTGGATATTATCAACACCTACTGGTGTATTTCTAACTTTGTAGGCATTCACTAGATTCATTTTCATCGTCAGGGTCCCTGTCAGGATATTGGACCATATTGAATGTGTGTACTTGAGTTTGGGGACCAGGGACAGATTGGGACTTCTGCTGGTGTACTGATCGCCCTGCTGCCCAGCGGAATCCCTTACTGAGCTCACGGACTTGGTTGCGGAACTCGCATTGGAGTCTCCCAGACTCTTGGTGCTGGGGGACTTCAATGTTCATTTTGGGACCAATCTGTCCGGGGCAGCTCAGGAGTTCATAGCGGCCATGACGACTATGGGCCTATCCCAAGCGGTCTCTGGACCGATGCATATTGCAGGTCACACACTTGATTTGGTATTTTACTCTGATCAGGGTGGTGTTCCGTGGGTGGGGACTCCTGTGATTTCCCCATTGTCATGGACGGACCACCATTTGGTTAAGGTTGGACTTACAACCACTTCCCACCTCCGCAGCGGCTAGGGTCCCATTAGAATGGTTCGTCCGAAGAGGTTATTGGATCCATTAAGATTCCAAGAAGCCTTGGAGGGATTTAATGTTGGCTTTGCTGGTGATCCTGTTGATGCCCTGGTTGAGAATTGGAACAACTTGCTCACCAGGGCGGTAGACACGATTGCTCCCAAGGGTCCCCTCCGACCCGCTTCAAAATTGGCCCCTTGGTATACAGAAGATCTACGGGGGCTTAAAAGGCAAGATAGGTGACTGGAGCGCAAGTAGAGAAAGACTCAACTCGAATCTGACAGATTGCGAAATAGAGCACATCTAAAGATCTATGCTCAGGCAATTCATGCGGCAAAAAGGCGGTTCTTTTCTGCCCGTATTGCCTCTGCGAATTCACATCCAGCAGAGTTGTTCAGGGTTGTGAGGGGATTAGTATCTGCCCCCCCTCCCTTGAACCAGAATTTGGAGGCATCAGTTACCTACTGTGATGTGTTTAAAGAGTTTTTCGCAGAAAAAATCTCTTGGATTTGGGCCAACTTAGATGGAGACTCCACAATTAATTTGATGTCTGAGCTGGAGGTGCCCAATGACTCCTCTTATGTGATTCGACTGGATCGGTTTCTGTTTGTGACTCCTGAGGATGTGGACAAGCTGCTTGGATCAGTGAGGCCTACCACTTGTTGTCTTGACCCTTGTCCAACATAGCTTGTTCGATCTAGCAGGGAGGTAGTTGTAAACAGCCTGGTGGATATCATAAATGCTTCTCTGAGGGAGGGCACGATGCCTCCTTGTCTAAAGGAGGCAATCATTAGTCCTCTTCTAAAGAAACCTCCATTAGATCCCTCAGAGTTGAGCAATTATAGGGCTGTTTCCAACCTCCCATGGCTGGGCAAGGTAATTGAGAGGGTGGTGGCTTCTCAGCTCCTGGCTGAGAAACTGATTATCTAGACCCATTTCAAACTGGTTTTCGGGCGGGCTATGGGGTGGAGACTGCCTTGGTCGGCTTGATGGATGAGCTCCAATTGGCAATTGACAGAGGAAGTGTGACTCTGTTAGTCCTTTTGGATCTGTCAGCGGCTTTTGATACTATTGACCATAGTATCCTTCTGGAACTTCTGAAGGTGTTGGGGGTGGGAGGCACTGTTTTACAGTGGTTCCGCTCCTACCTCTTGGATAGATTCCAGATGGTGTCGATTGGAGACTGTTGCTCTTCAAAATCTGAGCTTTATGGTATCGCTCAAGGCTCTGTACTTTCTCCAAAGCTTTTTATCATCTACATGAAACGGCTGGGAGAGATCATGAGGGGATTTGGAGCTGGGTGTTACCAGTATGCTGATGACACCCAGATCTACTTCTTCATGTCAACTTCTTCAGGAGCTGGCATATCCTCCCTAAATGCCTGTCTAGAAACAGTAATGGGCTGGATGAGGGAGAATGAACGGACACTGAATCCAGATAAGACGGAGGTACTTATTGTGCGGGGTCAGAACTCTAGAGACAATTTTGATCTGCCTGTTCTAGATGAAGTCACACTTCCCCAAAAGAAACAGGTTCGCAGTCTGGGAGTACTTCTGGATTCACATCTCTCCCTGGTTTCTCAGGTTGAGGCGGTGGCCAGGGATGCTTTCTATCAGCTCCGGCTGATACGCCAGCTGCGCCTGTTTAGCGGGATCAATGACATCAAAACTGTGGGACATCAGCTGCTAACCTCCAGACTTGACTTTTGTAATGCGCTCTACGTGGGGCTGTCTTTGTACGTAGTCCGGAAACTTCATTTGGTTCAGAACACGGCAGCCAGGTTGGTCTCTGGGTCATCTCGGAGAGACCATGTTACTCTTTTACTGATGGAGTTACACTGGCTGCCAATAGGTTTCCGGACAAAATACAAACTGCTAGTTATAACTTACAAAGCCCTAAACGGCTTAGGCCCTAGGTACCTAAGAGAGCGTCTTCTTCGTTATGAGCCCCACCGCCCACTGAGGTCATGTGAGGAGGTCCGTCTCCAGTCACCACCAACTTGTTTGGTGGCGACACAGAGACGGGCCTTCTCGGTCGCTGCCCCGAGATTGTGGAATGCACTCCCTGCTGAGATATGATCCTCCCCATCTTTGGCAATTTTCAAAAAACACCTGAAAACCCTTATTTTCACCTAAGCTTTCTCAGCTTCCTAAATTGTGGGGGTTTTAATTTCTCGTTTATTTTAAAATTCAAAACCCAATTTCGGGATTTTTAATCACTGTAATTGTTTAATTGTTGTTTTAAAATGTTTTTAAATTGTTAATTGTTATGTTGTTTTTTAATTTGTTTTAGCTCTTTACTGTTTTAGTGGTGTGTTTAAATTGTAAACTGCCCTGAGCCATTTTCGAAGGGCGGTATACAAATCAAATCAAATCAATAAAATAAAATAAATCTAGAATTGTCAAAAATCACAAATTTTGGACATTCGCTGTATCAGATAAATGTTATACACCTCTGACACAAATGTTATGCAATTTAGTACATTGATTTTACAGAGGTAAACATGACATGTTGACATCATCACATTGATGATGTTGCTGAAGCACAGTAGCCAACTTGAATTTCTCTCATGAGCTTCTTAATTGCTACTGAATGCAGCGTTTCCTCTATCAGTGGGCTGCCTTCCCACTATCCAGGCAAGTCTCCCCTCTCTTCCTCTCACAAAGGAATGAATGAGAATCTCTCCTTCAAACCTCACATGAAGGACTTTGTGCCTGGTGTCACATATGGTCATTCCTCCTAAACTGTTCGCATATCAAAATTAAATATTCATGAAATGTGCCATTCAAAATGTGTCCTGAGATTCCATGGACTGACTCACTGCTTGCTGCTCCCCTAAGGGATGTTTATGAACTTTCCCTTGCTAAAAATGATGAGCATGCATTACTTAAAAGTGGATTTTCGCTTGTGGAAACCAGACCAGGGAGGAGGGGTTAGAAAGATAAAGGCAGAAGACAATGTATAACCTTCAGAACCAAATCCCTTTGGCTGCATGACAGATTTTCCTACAGTCAAAGAAAAACTTCCCAAATTAACATTTGTATAACTGTTTAGTCATTCATGCATAGATCTGAAACATGAACATAGAAAGAAGTACAATCAAATATTTATCTTCATTATGGATATGTTTATTTATTTATACAATAACCATCAGTGTGCCTGTTACTCTGCAAAGCAAAAAGACAGGTCCAAGTTCTGAGGAGAATACAGTCAAAAGATGATCAAGAAGGTGAAATAAGGAGGGACAGAACATAGGACCATAGGAAGCTATCTTATACAGAGTCAGACTATTGTTTCATCTAACTCAGTAGCCCAATTCAGACATTATAATGTATGAGTGTACAGATGTCTGCACACTCATACATGTGTTTGTGTGAATGACTCTGCCTGTGTTCATTTTAAAAGTAAACTTGGGACCTTCTGCATGCAAAGCAGATACTCTACGATTGAGCTATGTTCCCATCCCTTAAATGGAATATCTTAGAGTTGACAGTGCTTACATACATTAGTCACCCATCCAAATGCACACCAGAGCAGACCCTGCTTAGTAAAGGGGACAATTCATGCAGATAATATGACAATAGGAAAGGAAAACAAACTTTTGTTGTAGATGTGAAAAAAAGATTTGCTTAAAGTGATGTGCAGGCCTTAAATAAGTCTCTTCCTTCTCTAAAGTGGGAAGGAAAGCAGTACTGATGGATGATTTTGATAATGAAGGACTATTAAACACTGGATGGCTTGTAAACTGCAAAGAGAACTAACACAGAGAAGTGTTCAAAGAGGGAAAGGGGTTTGCATTTCTTTTCCCTTTAAAGACTCCATACATTTTCACACTAATAGGTGAAGCTTCTTCTAGCCTACAGTGTCATTGAATTTCTCCTGTAATTAAGATTATAGAAACAGTGTAGGTGTAGGTGATGTTCTCTGGGGGAAAGTGTAGCTTGTTTCTCTTACCAGGATGCACGCATATGGTCCTTGGGGAGGAGGGAAAATGGGAGAAAGAATTTGACCTCTCTGCGAATTAAAGCCTCTTCCTCTTAGCACTACCAGCTTTGGTCTACCAGCCACTGGTAAATCATATGCATGCTGCCAATCAGACGCATTAATATGTCCCTCCAGGAGCTCCTGCTGTCTGACTTGGTTATCTATTTGACTTCCCTCCCCCTGCAATCTCAGCAATATCTGGAGAAACAGCTAACTGCCAGGGGCAATGTTTTAATCCCTTGGCCAGTAGACATGGTGCCGAATTCTTCCACTCAATCACACTAACTGACATTGAAATGTTACAAAGTTGCCAAGTACAGCTCAGAAGTTCAACATCTTTAAGGAGAGGATAAACACCGTATTGATGTTCATATTCAGTAGCTAACTGGAAAGCAGAGGTTGGGGGTGGTAATGAATTATGCATTTAATAAATGTAATGCTGGGTTGGGCGTGTCTCTACTGGTGAACCCCAGAAGTACCTTTATGGAGGAATGTTCAAAGGTGCATAAAGGACTTTTCAAGGGCATAACAAGATTGGAGTGGTACAAAAAGTAAAGATGGGTCCCTGCTCTCCCACCACTTTCTTCTTCATAGAGTTGCAAGAAGGATATCAAGGAGCAAGCTGTCACCTAGCTAGTCAACCCCCACCCTGACTGAGGGGCCCAAGGACATTTCTCTCGCCTTCTTCAATTATAGCTGTATCCCTGGTGTCTCCCCACCACAACCACTTTCCAAAATTTCATCAAGAATAATTGGCCAGAAAAAGTTTCAGGTTTGCTAGAGAACATTTATGGGATCTGTCAAAGGTACTTTTTACATGTGCAATTCTCAACAAGGTAATTAAAAGACACATTTCACATAACTATACAAAGCAAGTGAAGGGGGTCACAGGGCCCTGATTCACTCAAGCCAGGATGGTTTAGGGGTTAACAAGTTTGACTTGAATCAAAGAGGTCTACATGAATATTTGACATCAGCCATGACTTTGTAGGTGGCCTTGAACAATTGCTGTCTGTTGGCATCAGTTCCCCATTCTGGAAAATGGAAGCAGAAGTGACCCACCATGCCAGGTTTTTACTGGAAGAAACAATGTAAATATTGTGAGCTGCTTTGTCCCTCAAAAAAACACAATTATGCTGTGAATCTGGACACTGAGTAATGGAAAGATAAAAAGCATAAGGAGACCATTGAAAAGCCTTCACCATTGTGTCATAGGTCAGTGTTCTTCGTTGTAAGGCCCAGAGGCAGTGGCAACCACCGTCAACTCTAATTATGGCTACCTGAATAATTGTTTATTGGGCCTGTGTTGAACCTTCAGCCAAAGCTGAGCACAGTCCATCTGGCATCGTGCTGAGGCAACCATTCCCACTGTGGAATGCTGCTCTTTGTCCAGTGCCCGGGGGGGGGGCTCCTTCAAGGGAAATTGAGCCCTCTTGAGCTTCTGCACCATCTTGTAAGGTGTGCACAGAGTGCTGGGAAGTGTCACCATTCCCAGTGCTTTCTTCCTAGAGCCCTTGAGAGGGCTCTCTCTCTCTTAAAGAGCCTTCGCAGCTCAGAGAAAGGCGCAGTATTGTAAAAGGGTCAGCACAGTGGAAAATGACTTGCACACTGAAGGTTTTTTGCCAAAGTGGCCCTCGCTTGCAAAACAGTGAAGATCAATGAGCTAGATACAAATTGAACTGGAACACAGAGTGGTGGTGCTGCAGAGTGTAACCATAACAATTAAAACTGTATTTGAGGTGTTTTGCCTGGATAGGACAATCTGAATATAGTTGGAAGATATTAGAATTTATGCTGTATCAGCAAAAAAAATTCTAAATGCCATCCTCTGAATAAATTATACTAATCAAAATCAGATTTAAAAGTTAAATGGATTTGGCCTAATCTGCATAATTTGTTCTGATTGCAAATCCTAGTTTTCTGCTTAAAGGGCAGAATTTGCAATTTAATCGTTAGGAGGAGGAAAGCATGCACCTGTGGTAGCATATGAAAAAATGATATGGAAACTGCATGACATTGTGGGGAGGGTTTGCAAGGGAGGGAGGGCTTGAATGGTGTATAATTGTCAAGGACAGAATGCCGGCACAAAGCTGAGTATTCCCCAGGTTGTGAAGTTTTGTTTGCAGAAACAAAATAACTCCTTCTAGCTCCTACTTTCTATGCAAATCTGTTTAGTTGTTGCCCCTTAGTAGAACGGGCTCTACTCCAGTCTTTTTGGTGTCATCGGTGTATATACCTTCTTCCACTCTGCCCTGCCTCAGTCCACTGGGTACTAGAAAGGCTATCTCTAAACTATGCCTGTAGCAACATTTGCTGGTGGCTTAGCTAAGTATGCCCAATAGTGCTAAGAGTGTGAGCGGTGAACTAGGAACCCCTGGTAGGGATAGGAACATCATTTTCTGTGTGTTTATTTTCAGAACTCATTTGTTTTTTGAAATGCAATTTTAAAAAATTCAGTTTTTCAGGCTTCATAATGAGGCGGTCTTGATAAAAATAAAACATTTCCTTGAAAATTCTGTCATCAGAACATTGTTTGAACCCTGTGTGGAGGCCTCTTGCATGCTGGCATCATGGGGGCAGCTGGGGGAGAACACCGTTGGTGTACTAAGATAGCTGGGAGCAGCACCACCAATTCAAGAAGTGGAGGCAGGGAGCAGGTATGTACCTGCTCTCCTCCATTTTAAAGGTGCAGGGGATGTGTTATGAACCTTTGCATCATGATTCATGCCCATCCCTAGTTTCGAGTTTCCCCATTGTTCCCTATGGCTGAAACACTTGAAACATTTTGAGGTTTGTTCCATCAAAACAACTAGGTCGACAGCTGTTTCGACAAAACGTTTTGGCCACCTGTGTTTTGTTTCAAGCTCAAAACGAAATGCAAAATCCATTTCATGCACATCCCTACTGCCTCAGTGTATGTGAACCACTTTGAGTATTTAAAAAAGCAAGCTTTGTAAATACTAAGTATTATAATCAGTGGTGTAATACCACAGGGACAGGCAGCGATGCAGTCCCGGGATTCCCCCCCCCCCTTCAAAGCGCTTTGCTTTCTAAATAAAAATAATTTGCTGCTCTTGCTGTTCCAACAGTTTGTTACATAACGGAATATTGAACAACAATTGCTTTTATTACCTTTCTTCCTCTCTTCTGTTACAGGGAGTATCATCCACCCTTTGTGGCTGACAATCCAGACTACACTTCTGGCTGAATAACCATATGAGGTTCAAGCTCTGTAGAATTAGAAAACTGTCCTTGACTTCTTATAACAGATTGTCAGAAATCCTGTCATCAGCCTCTACACTCGCCGCTGCCTCCAGCAGGAATTTGCACATTGCAGCTTCTCCAGCCTCCAGGCTCTTGCTGCATGGAGGCCTGCGACTGGATCCAGTACAGGCAGGAAGGGTATAAGAGACCTTCTGTCAGGAGTACTCTCTGAGCCGGGTCTCATGATCAGTGAGACTTGGTTTGGGAAGCCCGCTCTCCCTGCAGACGATCAGGGTGGGAGCTCTGGGCGGCTGGATTGGCCGCCCACACAATTGCCAGTTCCATGATGGAGCCAGCGGGGGCTGGGGAGTTTGGGGGCTGCACTGCCCCCAGAAGCACTAGTATGCCCTGTGCGAGAGTGCAGGGTATACTGGGGAGACCCCCGAGCCGGGAGGCTACTTTTCAGCCTCCTGCTGGGGGTCTACTCATAAGTAACCACAGTGCGGATCCATGCCGTGGCTACTCACGATAAAAACCCGAGTTTGCGGAGTGCTCGCTCTGCAGACCTGGGCTAAAGGGAGGGCTAAAAAAAGTGGGCTAGCCACTTGTAAGCCACCGGGCTCGCCTTACAAGCAGCTAGCCCGCTTTTTTAGCCCTCCCCTTAGCCTGAGTTTGCAGAGCAAGCACTCCGCAAACCTGGGCTTTCTGATTGTGAGTAGCCGCAGCGCGTAGCCGCGCCACGGTTACTCACAAGGAGACCCCCGGAGGGGAGGTGCGCTCATGCAGGGCATACTGGAGCTTCTGGGGGCTGCGTGGCCCCCAAGCTCCCCAGCCCCTGCCGGCTCGGACACGGAGCCGGCAATTGTGTGGGTGGCCGATCCGGCCGCCCAGGGCTCCCTCCCTGCTCTTGTGTCTCCCCGCGCAGCTCCTGAAACCGGGTCTCACAGTCAGTGAGACCCGGCTCCCTCTGTCTTTGTATCAAGGTTCCCTGATTTGGTGTGCATCTCTTTAACTCCTGACTTCCATTGTGACTCCTGGCCTGTCTCTTGACTTCATTCCCATCTGCTCCTATGGGCTTCTGAGTCACCACGTGGTTGACTCTTGGCATGAATCTAACTACCGGCTCTGCTTTGACCTTCTAATCTGACAGATCATTAGTTTTGACCTCTTGCCTGATCCTGAGAGTTTCAACCTCTTCTTGTAACTCTCTGAGCCCTGCTTGGCTGACCCTCTGGTGTGTATTTGGACTTCTGTCTCACCTGGTGTGATCCTGTGACCCTCTGAACCTGCATTTTTGGACCTCCCAGCCCAGGCCTCCAATCCCTCGCTCACAGGTATCACCACCCAATGCCCAGCTGCCCTAACACAGATCACCCCCAAATTATTGCATGTATCTATGCGGGGTGTATGTCCATTGGGAGGGTGTGGCTATGGGGGTTGTCATGGAGAACGCCTGAATTTGTGACTACACCACTGATTATAATTATGGTTGCTGGTTTATTATTTGTTGTTATGCTGATAGCTTGCAAATAGTTAAAGATGATTAGTTGATCTTCCCTCAGTGGAAGATGTTCTCCCTCATTGGACAATTTCCCTGCAGAGTGGGATCTGTGTCCAGTGCTCTTCATGGAAGAGAGGGTAAGAAGATAAAATGAATTTACTTTAACCTGGGTCACACAATTGTTCAAATCTATAAGGAGATTCTCACGATCGGCCACAAGCAGGCTAAGGGAGATGCTTAGGGGCGAGCCCGGTTTCCTCAAAGCGAGTCACCCGCTTAGGTAGCCCTCCCCTTAGACGAGGTTAGCGGAGCAAGCTTTCTGCTAGCCCCATCTATTTGATTGTTTATTGCCACAGTGCGGCTCCGTGCCGTGGCAACACACGAGGAGACGCCCGCCGGGAGGCTGAAACAAGCTTCCCATCCCTGGGGGTCTCCAGGATGCTCCGCACGCTCACATGGAACATCCTGGAACTCCTGGGGCAGCCAATCGTGAGACTCACCTCTATGTTTAACATGGGTTACCAACATTAGTGTGATTGTGTGAACCATGTCAAGGTATTCAACGGTCTGAGAGGAATCCAAGATTCCTGCTTTGGCTTGGGTTCACACTACCACACTGATGCTTGTAACCTATATTAAACTTAATTTGAAAGACTGGGTGAATCATGCCAATTTTGAATTTTGAAACAATCAAAGCTAACTGAGAGTTTTTGAGCTGGAGTTTAGCTCATCTAGAAGCAGCAAGAAGCCAGCCCTGTTGCTTTGGGGAATCTGATGTGAGATCAGCAGTTCTGCTGCCTGATACTAGAGTGCATTTTCTTCTTTTGTTCTGCTAATATATCTGCAAAGTAAACAAATGTTACAAATGCCACTGCACCATCATGGGTGACATCGTGGAAATAAAAATTCTGTAAACACTCACCATTTATATTCATATAGCTAGGTTTCCCAAGCCGTCAGAACTGAGTAGCATCTTAGCACCTGCAGTTTCTCTATTTCTCTATTAGCTTAATACCTTCATTTTACAGTTAAATTGTTTTTACTATTAGTCCACTCCCCTGTTACTATCAGAGTCTTATGATCTGCCTTCCACAAACCTCGGGGTCTTCTAAAGGGCTGTATCTCCATTGGGCTTTGGAGCCAGTTTGTTTAATTAATTTATTTATTTATCCTATCCAATCCAATCTTTATTACGGTCATAGACCAGAGTAAAAAACACAATTTATTTATCACATTTATATCCCATATGATATCTATATGTCTAGGGTGTGTACATAATATAAGTTACAATATAAAAATAAAACAAAAACAATTAAAACTCATACAATAAAAACAATTAAAAACAATTCACATAATAAAACAATTAAAACAATTTCACAAAGTAAAACAATTACAAAGTTTAAAAGTCATTTTAATTAAAAACCTGAGAAAACAGATTTGTCTTAAGGTTCTTTTAAAAAGCAAGCAGAGATGCAGAAACTCTTCTTATGACACGGACTGCATTCTAACCCCATGAGGCAGCCACAGAGAAGGTCCAGCCCCGAGTTGCCACTGAATGAGCCTATGGCAACCATAACCGGACCTCCCAGGGTTCATGACAAAGGAGGTGCTCTCTTAAGTACCCTGGACCTAAACTGTTCAGGGCTTTATAGGTAATGACCAGCACTTTGTATTTTGCTTGGAAAGATATCAGCAGCCAGTACAATTCTTTAAAAACCGATGTTTTATGTTCCCTTCAGGTACCCAGGTTGTCCCAGAGACCAACCTGGCTGCTGCATTCTGTACCAGTTGTACAAAATTCTGGACTATGTACAAAGGCAACCACATGTAGAGTGCATTATAGTAGTCAAGCTTGGAGGTACCAGCATACGTATTACTATTTTAAGGTCATTTACCTGCAGAAATGGGCATAGCTGATGTATCAGCAGAAGCTGATAACAAGGGCTCTTAGCTACCTCCTCAACCTGAGAAACCAGAGAGAGTTTTGGATCAAGGAGCACTCCCAAGCTATGTACCTGATCTTTCAGGGGGAGTGTAATTCCATCCAGAATTGGCAGATCTAAACCATCTCTTGGGTTTTGACCCCCCACAATCAGTACCTCTGTCTTATTTAGATTCAGCTTCAGTTTGTTATTCCTCATCCAACCCATTATTGCCTCCAGGCAGACCAGCATTTAGGGAAGTTATGCCATTTCCTGATGAAGTTGATAGGTAGAAAAAGATTTGGATGTCATCACAATAGTGATAACACCCTGCAAAAAATCTCCTGATGATCTCTTCCTGTGCTTTAATGTAGATGTTAAAAAGCATTGGAGACAGTATGGAGCCTTGTGGAACTCTGTACAGTAACTCTCACTTTGCAGAGCAACAGTCTCCAAGTGACACCATCTGGAATCTACCTGAGAGGTGGGAATGGAACCACTGTAAAACAGTGCCACCTAATCCCACCTTCTTCAAGTGACCCAGAAGGATACCATGGTCAATGGTATTGAAAGCCGCCAAGAGATCCAAAAGAATCAGCAGAGTCACACTCCCTCTGTCAATACCTAATTGGATATCATCCCTCAGGCCGACTAAGGCAGTCTCAACCACATAGCCAACTCAAAAGCCAGTTTGAAATTGATCTTGATGATCAGTTTTCTCCAGGAAAACTGTCTAGAGCGGAGCGGCCACCAGCCTCTTGATTACCTCACCCAACCATGGGAGATTAGAGATGGGCCTATAGTTGCCTAACTCTGAGGGGTCCAATGTAGGCTTTTTTCTAGTATGGACTAATGATAGCCTCCTTAAGACAAGGAGACATCCTTGCCACATGTGACTTCTCCATTATTCAGCTTCATTTGGCACTGGTCCATTTCTGGCTTCAGTTCAAAGGGTCATTACCTTTAAATGCCTAACTAACTTGGAGCCAGGATCACCTCCTACCACATAATCCTGTCTGTCTGCTGAGGTCAGCTGGGGAGACCTAGCTGAATATCCTGCCACCTTCTGAAGTGTGGATGGCAGGTACACATGGAGGGTCTTTTTCTGCTTTGGTGCCATGTTTTAGAATTCTCTGACCCAGCAGTTCCATCTGGCTCCCTCCTTGATGATTTTGTCTAGGCAACTGAATAGTTTTTTTATTCTGCTAGGTCTTTGACCTGTTCAGTGGCTGGTTCCGTTTTTTCTGGCTCTCCATGTACTTTCTTTTTTTTTTTTTAAGTTATTATATTTTCCCCCTTCAAAATACAATGACAGGTGGGTATCATGTACTTTCATTTTTTAAAATCTGTTTTTGTCTATATTTTACAGGGGTTTTTTTGCTCGTTTGTTTTGTTTTGCCCTTATAACCTTTTGACACTATAAATAAATCCATGGAAATGGATTTCACCAAAAGATGTACTTGGCCCAGCATGTCCTGGTCCTCTGAAATTGTACACAGATGCATTTTATAGATGCTTGGCCCTTTCCATTATCTAACATTGCTATTTAAATTGGATAAATTGAGAAACATTGACTTTTGTGGTGATACTGAATATCTCATGATATGTGGGTGGTTGTTGGTTTCCACTGCAAATCTCACTCATTTATTAGCTACAACCTAGCATCTGGATTTCCTGGTGAGGAGGGAGGAATCAAGAGTAGAATAGTGGAATAAATGTGAATTAAAGAAAGACAGGAAATAGCTGGAAGAGATGAGCAGCAGCACATTATTGTTAAAAGGTCATCTTGACCTGCAAGGCATGTGCTATATCTTTTTGTTTTGAGAACAGAAAAGGAACACACAAGGTTGATGATGATGCTGGTGTGACTATGGATGACCTTCATGGTTTTAAGGTCATTACCAGATCCTCTTCTGTTTGAATTAATGTTTTAGAAGTTAAAAGGAGGGGCATGGAGAACTGTGACAGTGCCTGCAGCCATAGAGAGGCAATGTTATCATATTTGGTGTGCAAAATGGAAGTAAATGGAATATTCACTGGCAGAGGTGACACGTTTACATTCTTATCAGATTCGACAAGGGTTCTTAGAATGTTATGCAATGTCAATGCATATAAAAACCTGATCTATGCTGTGGTGATGACTCCTACAGCTGGGCTACAGAGATGTGAAAATGGCATGCACTGACAAATTTTCCCCTCCCACTATGATGTTTACAGGAGCTGACCATATGACTCATCTCCATCACACTGAATACCCCTGCCTCTGCCATGAGTCACCAGTAACATGGGTAGTAACTATATAATAGAGCTGAGTCATGTGGCAAGAACCTGTATATAATAACACACCCCAGTAATGGCTTTTTGGGGTGTGGTGGTGGTATACGCATGTCAAAAGTAATATGTAGCCCAGTTCTCAGAATTACATCCTTGCAGGAAGTGAAATGAAGATAATTGGTGAGAAGCTGTAGAACAATAGTAGGAGGACTCAACCAAATAGAATGCAAAAGGGCAGGATCAAAAGCAAATAAAGTCATTGCAGTGGTGCAGAGAAAGTCACCCTATGGCCATGATGAGCCCACTGCACATGAACAAATGTCTCTCCATGTGGTGACATTTGCCACATTAAGCAACCCAGGGGCGTAGCAAGATTGGAGTGGGCACAGAGACAAGATTTTAAAATGCCCCCCCCCCAAAGTAAAGTGTGTGTGTGTGCGCGCGCGCAACCTACGTGCCACAATAGAACATCATCCTAATTTTTTTTAAGGTTTTGTAAATTGTTGCTGATGCAAGTCATTTAATGGTAATAGAGAAAGACATGCTGTTCTGATAGCTCCAGGTCTTAACACCCACATCAGTTTCAGAGGATGAGTACAATTGAAGGAAGCGCTGGTGGGTGTGCGTCTGGAGGAGTCAGTCATGTGACTTGCCTCTGGGGGCCCCCCCAAGGCAGTGGGCCCCCAGACAATTGCCTCCCCTTGCCCTATTATAGTTACACCCCTGAAGCAACTTTCATACCCCCACCAGCTCCTGAGGGCTCCCAGATCCTCCCCTTCCTATTTTCTTCATTATCTCCCTCACTCTGAGAGGCCACCAGGGAGAAGGGCAATCAAGGGCCCCCTCTCCTCTAGCTACACGCCTGCTCCACACTGTGGCTCTCATGTATCAATTAGACCGAGGGTTCTCAAACTTGGGTCCCCAGATGTCCTACAACTCTCATCATTCCCAGACACAATGGCTAAAAACTGGGGATGTTGGGATTTGTAGTCCAACAACATCTGGCAACCCAAATTTGAGAACCTGCCCATTAGCCATTAATGTAAGTTGTTAACCCTGAACTAAGAGCCTACCCACTAAACCACATCTGAACCTTTCAAGAATCTCTCAAACTAGAGTTTGGTAACTTTTAGACTATAACCATGATGAATGCAAAGCTTTAAGAACATAAGAACAGCCCTGCTGGATCAGGCCCAAGCCCCATCTAGTCCAGCATCCTGTTTCACACAGTGGCCCACCAGATGCTGCTGGAAGCCACAGACAGGAGTTGAGGGTGTGCCCTCTCTCCTGCCATTACTTCCCTGCAACTGGTACTGAGAGGCACCCTGCCCTTGAGGCTGGAGGTGGCCCACAGCCCTCCGACTAGTAGCGGACTACTAGTAGTAGTAGTTCTTTCTCCTTTTTATTCCCGTGTGAAACTGATCAATGAAGTGGTGATATTCCAGAATCTTTAAGCCTTTACCTTTACATCAAGGTAAAGAAAACCAGTCATAACTCTCTAGGGACACCAAAAATCAATAATGAGGAAAACATGAAATAGTTCTTGGTAGACTATGCAGCTTGTAGACTAGGCAGATTGTTTTAATTTGAAAACAAACTGAGTCAATCACTGGACCAGTTGAGTCAAACATTTAAATGCATGTCCCTCCTTGATGCATTTAACCGAAATCAGCCTCAACCCATGTTGTGGTCATTGTGTAGAAGAAATTCGTGGACAGTTCCATCTCTGTAAAGGGGGAGGTTTGCCTCACAGTTATATACAGATCTTTCTACTGCCATATTAAAAGCAGCTGATCTGAGGGTTTTAAGGATAGTTTTCAAGATAATGGCATATTTTTAAAAAGGGAGTTGAAAGCAACACATGATGCAACCTGAAAGAAAGAGTTTTTAAAAAATCTTTCTAAATTGCCATTCCTTTTTCTTTGCTTGCAATGCTTCATTGTTTTACCATGTGGGGCGGGGATTACTGCAGTGAGTGATGATGGTTTATTCTCACACCATCTCTCAACAGCCTTCCTCTTCTGCACCAAAAGTGCTGTAGGTGTGAATGATTCATTCCTTTGTCACTTAATCAGTTCATCTGTCTCTACTACCATGTGTGATATCAGACAGACTGAAGAAAGAAAATCCATATACCTGGATGAAAGGTCTGAGGACCATCGATTGCTTTTCTTATGAGTGTCTGGGAAAACAAGAGTTAAGATGGAGAACTACTGTGAAAAGGGAAACTATTTAAGGAAGCATTGGTCAAAATCTGCATCTATATACCACTATCTTGGCTTATTTACCTTGCCTGAATCTGCTTCCCCCCACCCTTCTGTCACTGACCATGTCAGGTGCCTTCATCTAAGCAGAGACAAAGACCAGAACCCCCACCTTGCTGATGCCTGAGGCAGAGAGGGGAAAGGGGATGAAATACAGTGAAGGCAGAGAACAGATCTCCGTCAGTGGCAAATTATCCAGGCTGCAGGAGAGCAGCATATCTTAAGAGTTTATTAGGAACATAGGGAGCATCATGCTGTCTTATACCGAATCAGACCATTGGTCCATCTAGCTCAGTATTGTCTATGCTGACTGGCAGCAGCTCCTCCATTTCAGGCAGGAGTCTTTTCTAGCTCTGCTTGGAGTTGCCAGGGATTGAACCTGGGACCTTCTGCATACAAAGCAGATGCTCTACCACTGAGCTGTGGCCCCATTCACAAAGGTGGCATCCATGGGTCTCCCATCCAGCCCTGACTATGCCAGGACCTGCCAGCAAGATGGCTGTATCAAGGAACTCTTAAACCATTCTCTGGGACAAGCAGGATCACAGCATTGGCTTTCCAGAAGCATCTGATTGTCAGTATCAGGAGGATACTGACAA
Source organism: Hemicordylus capensis (assembly GCF_027244095.1). Classification (NCBI taxonomy): domain Eukaryota; kingdom Metazoa; phylum Chordata; class Lepidosauria; order Squamata; family Cordylidae; genus Hemicordylus; species Hemicordylus capensis. The sequence goes on along the minus strand of NC_069658.1, from coordinate 374,194,535 downwards.
TAATATCAGATCATTGGTCTATCTAGCCCAACATCCTCTTTTTCTACAGATGTTTCCAATATGCCAGCAAAAAGAGAATGAAGGCCACAGCCTTTCCTGCTGCTGCTCCCCAGTAACCGGTATTGAGTGGCATGCTGCCTCTGAAGGTGAGGTGTTCTATCCTCATCGTGACTAAAAGCCATTGACAGATCTGTCCTCCATGAATGTGTCCAATTCTCTTTTAAAGGCATCTAGTTTAGTGGCCATCAATTTATGGCAAGAAGCTCCATAAATTAAGTATATATTCTTTTGTCTGTTCCAAATCAGTTTTACTGGATGAGTATTGTAAAGTGCAGTGGGAGAAAAACATATCTATTTATATTTTATCCATACCATGCCTATTTTATAAATGGTTATTCTGGTGTTAGTATGCTGGATTGAACTGCCTGCAGTTCCCTCCTCCAGCCAGATGTCTTGCTGATACAGTGAATAAAACACGAGTGCCTTAGCTGTAGGGATCCCATTTCAAGTCCCAGAAAAATGCTGTTCTAAAATATTCCTCTCTGTGCTTTCCCATCTCTTTCAAAATATTGAATTCTCCTTTGAGCTAGTCTATGTATTAGGAATACCCAAAGGTTCCTAGACATCCTCCATGCTGTGCCATGCATTAGCTGTGATGTGTTACATGACTTGCCGCATGGATCATGCCATCACAGATAAACTTTCCATGTATCCACCAGACATTCCTTGCTAAATCTGGTGGTTGGGTAAAAATTCCCCATTCAAGGCATTGGATCAAATCAATGTGGTGATTGGTGCATGGATGAGCCACCATAGAGCTTGTCTCCATAACATAGAAGCCAGTACTTTCAAAAGGTTGAAAGAGTGATCTTAATTCTATTTAATGCCTTCTTGTCTCCATCTTCCTGCCAGGCTTCCATCTTCAACTCTATTTTACCCTCCTCTTCCCAAAGAAATAGAGGCCGCATTCTCACGTAATACAGTCCAAAAGTGCCACTAAAATTTTTAAGAATAAACTGTAGGAGACTTCCATGGGAGAAGCTAGTGGTGATCTTCAGTCACTCAGTACCATCTGCACTTGCATGTAATACTGCAATTGAATAGGCCTGTGGTTCCATGGACATTATGTGCAAATGCGGGAAAATGGAATCCAGCACAGCGACTAAACCAGGGGTTCAGAATTGGAACTCCAAATCTGAACCTTCAGATTGTAGTGAGTTTCATCACTGCAAACCTGTAGGGCAGGCTTCCCCAAACTGCGGCCCTCCAGATGTTGCTGAACTACAACCCCTGCTAACTGGGCAAAGAGGCACCTTTTACAATGGTGATTCTCTTTATTTAGCAGGGGGAGAGTAACTGGCCCTATCCACCCCCACCATAGTACTTCCAGTGACTGTTGCTGGTGTGTGTCTTATGTTTCTTTTTAGAATGTGAGCCCTTTGGGGACAGGGAGCCATCTTATTTGTTTGTTATCTCTCTTTGTAAAGCGCCCTGAGCCATTTTTGGAAGGGCGGTATAGAAATCGAATTAACAACAACAACAACAACTCCCAGCATCCTGAGCCACAATTTATTGTGGCTGGGTATGCTTGGGGTTGTAGTTCAGCAACATCTGGAGGGCCGCAGTTTGGGGACGCCTGCTGTAGGGGAAGAATGGCAGTTCAGTCCCAAATTAGCAAAGCAAAACCAGTTTGGTGAGAAAGCAAAGCAAGAGGTCTTGAGACAGTTCTTCAGTATTGAAGAACTACAAGAATTTATTTAAAGAAAAGGTTACAAATGAATGTGGAAAAGCCTGCAGTTTAATTTCAGCTGTAGCTCATGGCTGAGGAGAGAGACCAAAACAAACAGCCATTTCTGGAGAGACAAAATGGAGACTAACACTGGAGAAACAAAGAGGGGAGCAGTCCAGCATTTTTATCCGACCCTAACCCACCCCCCAGTGGTCACTATGAGACATTGCAGCTGAGAGCTGATGCTGCCAAGGTCCTAGCTCCAACAAAACTGAGGTTCCAGGCAGGCTGTGGTACGTCCAAATTTGGAACCACAAGCTGCAGGCCCTAAAACCAGAGTTGAGGGAGGATGCTTTTTAAAGCATGATTGGCTGTATGGGCTGTCTTTCAGTAAAGAAGGAAACCCACACAGCCAGGTTCCCCATCTCTCTGCCGTCTCACTGCAGAGATCCAGAAGTCCTGAAAATCTGAATTCAGAAGGGAGAGTGGGGACCCACAGTTCCTTGTTACATGCGAATGTGTCCAGATAGTGCAGGAGCAAACAAACATCAGCATATATGTATTGTCTGAGGTATCTCACTTCCTCAAGCAGGGAGAAGGAGTTTTAGGGCAGCACCAGATTTCTTGAGAGGAAGGAGTAGGAGGGGCTGATAGTGAGTCTGCTTTTTAAAAATATTTATTTACTTATCACTTTCCAAGAAAAATGTTCACAAAGCAGTTTACATAGAAAAAGAATAATAAGGAGAAGATGGTTCCATGTCTCCAAAGGGCTTACAGTCTAAAAAGAAACACAAGATAGACACCAGCAACTGGAGGAATGCTGTCCTAGGGCTGAATAGGGCCAGTTGCCTCCCCTCTGCTACATATAAAGAGAACCATCACTTTTCAAGGTGCAGGTGTATTCATTTATTTTGTAGCATCTCTTTATAAGCTGAGCATGGGAGCAGCAGCCACATAATCTGAATCTTCAAAGCAACTTCAGTTCCCACAAAGAAATTGCTTGCCATTAGAGTTCCTCCCAAAGCTGCTTCCTTCCTCTTTTCCTCAGCGAGCTACAAAGATGCCAAACTTTGATACACTTTGCCGGCTGCATTGCAACTGCCAAATTGTTTCTTTCCAGCCCTCCTTTGGGCAGCTGTGCTAGCCACCAGACATAAAAAGACATCAGTGTTAATTTTAACAAGCTTCTTCTAGTCAGTGCCTACTGAGGCAACATTATTACTTTCAGCTTGCATTTAGCTAGAAGAAAAGATCTCCTTCCTTTTGTAGCCATAATGATGCAAGTGGTATGCTAGAATTTGGTTTACTAGAATTTGGATTGCAGCAGTAATGATAATGTGACTGTATTCACTTTGAAGTAAATAAGCAAAATCATATATTTATAGATGATTGGTCTTTGACTTCTGAAGTTTGAAAGGAGCAGTATAAAAATAATGTTGATTCCAATAAATTATTTATTCAGATATGATGTAGTATTGGTATTTTAAAATAGTTTTATGTGGCTTTCAAACAAACAAACAAACAAACAAACAAACCTCTAGTGTTCAACTAAAGCTGAAATTGGTTTGCTCCCCAAAATTATCCTCAGAATTTTCCTTTGCAGATTTTTGACACTGAACATTCTCCAAGTTTTCTCAATATTCTAATATTGGCTGCTTGTACTTGGAATCCACTCATATTTGTTTGTTTTCAGTACTTGATAGATGAAATGCAGTTGTGTTCATTATTTGACAACAGCTGATACCCAACATTCTATATCACAGTAGTTACATTCAGTGATCAGTTTCCACATCCACATCTACCACAGAACCCCTACACACCGCACAAGATTCTGGTACAGGTTCTAGTGTGCACTTTCGGTTCACATGGAACAGTGTTTGCCTTCACAATCCTCAATGGTGAACTGTGTACTGTGTGGACACAGCCAATATTCCTCTATATGAGTGCATATTGTCCAAAAACGGGCTGCTTACGGGTATGCACTCATTTGAGAGGGAGGAGGTGGGCTGAAAGGAGTTCTCCCTCATTGCTCTTGTTAATTGTTGGTTCATCCATGCAGCAGCAAAAGCTGCTTTAAAGTAAAATAGGAAACTTTCTCCCCGCCACCACAACTCTCCCAGTCCCCGCTGCAGCTAGCTGCCCCATTCCGCCCAGCGGCATTTTAATGTAGAAGAGGGGACAGACGTGCTTCTCACCCACCACTCCCTGTGGCCACTGTGGCAGCATTTAGAAGTAAAAGGGCAGGGGCTTCAGCTTCACCACCCCTACCCTCCTCACTGCAGCAGTGGGGCAGCAAGAGGCTTAATCTCTCGTTGTCGCCACCACTAGCAGCAGCCTTAAAAGTTAAAAATAACAACAACACTTCCCCGTCCAAAGATCTGCTGCTCTTCCAGGATTTGCCGCTGTAGGCAATTGCCTCCATTGCCTCTGCAGTAATCCGCCCATGTAGACAAAGCACTATATATGTAAAAGCTTAGTGATACTATGAAGATAACATTTGTACCCAAGCAAACCACCTCCCCAATTTAACTCACAGAAAATGAATTAAATGAATTCTAATGAAATCTAATTGCTTCCCTTTAAGGAGCATGAGGCATATACTGTTCCACCTGAGTTCAAGTTCTTGAGCTGCATCTTATGTTCATTTCCTAGGGAGGATCCCATTTAATTCAGTGTGACTATCTGAGTAAACATGCATAGTGTTTTGAGACTGTAAGTTAAATGAGAATTAGAAGCTCATCGAAGAGGTAACTGTTAACAAATATTTAAATTGGATATCAACTTCAAACTTTCTTTTCAAACAATTGGGCTGTTTTGTATTGATTCTCACTTTGATCCATTAAATCTAGTCTACCTAGCATTACTTCTTAGAGTGCATTATATTTCCCAAGATGTCTATGGTTATTGGAGACATTTCCTCTCTTGGCACCAAGTGCATTGCAAATTATCCTGAGGGGGAATATTGTGAAATAGCTTTCAGACATGTAATGTAAAAGCTCTTTTACAGGAATGAAGTGGTGAGGTAGGAAAGAGAGGGTGTGTGCGCTCAAGATCGTATTAGGTGCCATTGATAAAAATAAACTATAGCTTTGGTGTGACATGGGACAGGTGTTCGGTAAACGGTTTTATAGTCACATTTGGGCAATGAATCTCTGAAAAACCAGTGAATCAGAAAACAAGGAGACTTCAGAAAACATAATTACCCATGGATCTCTTTGAGCTCACAGTAAAGTCTTTTCAGACAGTCAAGTAACACATTATCACCTAGCACTTTACAAGGGCAGTAAATGCACCACAGGGCTTTGCTTCTAGGCACTACTTTTTATTTTGGTTGATATTTATGAATTACAAGAAAGCTTGGAGTAAATATTCCATATATGCAGCCCGGGAGCCTTGTTAACATGGCATGATGTAATGTGTTTAATGTGTATGGCAAATTTGTGCTTCAGATTCTATGCCATTCAACACAAAACTACATGTGTTTACCCAGAAACAAATCTCATTGTATCCAGTAGGTTTGCTCCCAGGTAAGAGCATAGTATTACATTGACTATCAACCACTTTCTTTGTTTATATCTATGTACACATCATTTTTTCTTTTCAACTTTTCAACGTTTGTTGAAAAGCAGTATATCATTTGTTGTATTCATATAATTCACTGGACTACACACACACACACACACACACACACACACACACACACACACACACATGCCAGCACTCTCTCAGGAGTTCTTCAAAGTACCAAGTGTACTCATCCTTCTTTCTGCAGTGATTTGCTTTCAATTCCATTCTGATGGCTGTTAACTCTTCCAAACAGGGCACAGGAGAGCTGCATGAATTGTCCTCTTTGATGAGCAGGGTCTGCCCTGGTTTCATTTGAATGGGAGACTACATGTGTGATCACTGTAAGATATTCCCCTTGGGGATGGAACCACCACAGGAAGAACAACTGCTTGCTTGCATGCAGAAGGTTCCAAGTTCCCTCCCTGTCATCTCCAGATAGAGCTGAGAGAGACTCCTTCCCACAACCTTGGAGAAACCACTGCCAGTCTGTGCAGAATTACTGAGCTAGATGGACCAATGGTTTGACGCGGTAGAAGGCAGCTTCCTTCTTTCTTGTTCCCATATGTGAAGAATGTTGAAACTATTAGTAGCTAGCCCATTTTAAGAAGCTCCATTATTACTCTGGCTCTTTTTTGTTACTCTTAAAGGACTCTGTAAGAAAGTCAGTCAAGGATTTTTCACACCTGCTCCATGAATCATGGCAGAGCTGACAATGCAAATTCAGGGATATACCCCCCAAAAAAACTGCTTAGATCACTGTATTTATTTATTTTGCAAAGTGTATGCCACCTTCCCATGCACAAAGTGGCTCACAAATTATTTTAACATATTAAAACTATAATAGAATATAAAATATAGTAGTATTTAACTTATTACAGTTATTATTATTTTCAAATATAAAACAGCAGGGATGTGCAAAAGAAGATTGAATTGAATTTGATTAGTACTGGCCCAGATTGACCGGTTTGAGCTCGAACTGGACTAGCCCTCCAAAGGGTGGGGGGGAGTGTTCCAAGTTCAAGCTGAATTGGGCCCAGTTTGGAGCGAACTGGTTCAGCCCAGTTCAGCTGGTTCTGCATGCTTGCAAAAGGGCATCCAGTAAGGATTCCACTTTACAAGCAAAGGAAGGAATCGGATGGGGTTCAAAAGGGACAGTGGGGTGGGTGGGAGGTCATCTTACGTGCCACAATGGTGGAGCAGCTTCTTGACTGTGGTGGGCTGGCAGCAGCTCCCCTAGGCCCAACCAGCATTTTCCTCATCAGTGCAGGCCAGTGGGGGCCCAGTTTGGGCCTCCACACAAGTGCAGAGGCCATTAGAGGGACCTCCATGCATGCATGGAGGTCACTATCCCAAACCAGGCCCCTACTGGCTTGCATGGATGGGGAAAGCACCAATGAGGCCTAAGGGAACTGCTGTCAGTCCACTGCAGCAGCAGCCCGAAGGGTGACCTCCCCAGCCTCCTGCCCTCCCTTTTCAACCCCATACAGTCCCCCCCCCCTTTGCTTGTAAAGGGGAATCCTTACTGTATCCAAACTGGCCCAGTTTGGCTGGTTTCCGGGCCACCACGCCTTTGTGGAGGGCCGGTCCAAATTCAAAGCCAACTTCAGAACTTTTTCTTAAGTGGCAATATTTAGCAATGGCTTCAAATTGGTTGTTGTCTCTTTGTATCACTTGACATTTTAAAAGTCCACATTTTCTGGACTCAGATTTCTAAGAGTGGAATTTATGTAATAAGGCTTATTTATGTAATAAATATGTAATTTATATGTAATAAATATGTAATTTATGTAATAAATTATGTAATAAGTATGCTACCAATCCCTGGTTCACATATATATATGTACATCATTCAGTTATTGTGCACTTGAGAATTGTCATGTATGAGCTGATTCAGAGGAGAGCATTGGGTTTTGACACCGACTTGATGGCACACTTTACCTTTAAAGAGATATGAAAGTCCTGTCAAAGAGGTTCTATATGTGATGGTGCATTTCATATATACAAGCCACTACCTGAGGAGCAGCCACAACTCAGTTGTAGAGCACATGCTTTTCACGCAGATTGGTCCCAGGTTCAATCCCTAGCATCTCCAAGTAGGGCTCGGAATGACCACCATCTGAAACTCTGAGAATGCTGCTGCCAGTTAATCAGTGCAGATAATGCTAAGCCTAGATGGACCAAAGGTCAGACTCAGGCAGCATCATGTTTTACCTGAGGTTTCAGCCATCAGTTGATAATTATGATGAATTGGGAACCAACCCCAAGACACCATGTATTATCATCTAAACCAGGAACTGGTAAGTCAACACCTAAGCTTTGACAAGGGAAAATAGGAATATTTTATTTATTTATTTATTTTATTACATTTATATACTGCCCCATCTGAACAGCTCTGAGTGGTACACAATAACAAAAATAAAACCCACGAATCAGTATTTTAAAAACAATCATTACAAAACAATTTTAAAACAGCATAAAACCATTAACAAAACTTTTAAATCAGTTTAAAAACCCTGGTAGGTCAGGCTCAACAGATACGTTTTGAAGGCTCTCCTGAAGGCCAACAATGAACTCAAGCTACACATTTCTGCCAGGAGTGCATTCCAAAGCCCAGGAGCAGCTAAAAATGCCCGCCTCTGAGTCACCACCAGATGTACCGGTGGTAACTGGAGACGGACCTCCTCAGATGACCTTAACTATGGTGGGGAACATGCAGAAGAAGGCATTCTCTAAGGCAGTGTTTCTCAACCGCTGGTCCGCGGACCGGTGCCGGTCCGTGGAGGGTTGAGTGCCGGTCCGTGCCTTCGTGAGTTAACACCTCCCTCCCTGCGAACCTCCGTGTTGTTTTTTGGGCAGGCAGGCAAGCAAGCAGCTTTCCGCTTGCCTTCCCCTGCCATGAACCTCCGTGTATCTTTAAAAAACCCAATGCTGAGGGGATGGCTACTGGGTGGGGGGTGAGCCAGTAGTCCTTCCACCCCCCACCCCCTGTGAACCTCCGTGTTGTAACCAAAATTCTTCACATTCCAGCTGCCACGCGACTGAGGAGATAGCTATTGGGGTGTGTGAGGTAGTCCTTCCAATCACACACACCCCGGCAACGGCAGCGGCAGGTGGCGGATGGCAAGCAGAGCGACGCCGTAGCCTGCCATTTGGCCCGGCCCCACTTCCCAACTGAGAGAGGCACGCCTGCGCAGTTACTGATTGGAAGGACTACCTCACACACCCCAATAGCTATCTCCTCAGTCGCGCGGCAGCTGGAATGTGAAGAATTTTGGTTACAACACGGAGGTTCTACCTTTTGTTTCCTAGATTTTCTAGGGTTTTTTTTCTAAGTTCACTGACACATTTTTAAAATTAAAGCAAGAGTGCACGCTCAGGATTTCTTAACGGTTAGGGGATACTTAGTCTGTGTAAAGTGATCCTGAGTATGTATTATTGCTTAAGAATATAAGTGAGCCGGATGAATATTAGATGTGGCACATGCCAGGTTGGCGTGGTGCGGGCGCCACCAGGGGCGGTGGTGGGAGGCACCTTTTACTCTAAATTAATAGGTGCTTACCTCTCCTCCTGCCACACCTGAAAGCTGTTGTGAGCAGCGGCAAGCTGCCCAGCACCCATACACTGGAGGATCAGCTCCGCCACTCAGCTGGCCTCCACACATGCATGGAGGCCATTTGCTGGCTACTCAAATGGCCTCCGTCAGATGAGTGGCAGAGCTGATCCTCCACCACAGCAAGTGCTGGGTGGCATGCCACTGCTCACAACAGCTTTCAGGTGTGGCAGGAGGAAAGGTAAGAACCTAGTAATTTAAAGGTACCTCCTGCCACCCCACCACCCCGCCAGCACCCGCACCAGCCATCGCTGGCACATGCCATGAAGAAAACGGCTTGCATCTTGCACTTTGAGAAAATCTCTGGAAGGAGATAAAAAGTTTCATAACTTTAAATGCATATTTTCTAACTTTATTTGTCAAAGTGATAACATTTTCCTCTCTTCAGTGAGCTGTCGTATTTCTCTTTGGAACTTGAAAATCATTCTTGAGGGAGGTTAATTTTAAAGCCTTTTTTAATAAAAACTATCTTCCTTCACAGTCTTTTCTGGTACTTCTCAGCCCTGGAATTATATGTAGAAATAGTTTTGCAACTTTCCCAGAAATGCTTAGTATAAATATACAGCAACTCACAGTCTTTAATGAGCATTACATTAAACAGGAAAAAAGGCAACATAAATCATGTATCAACAGCTCCCCCCATTGGAAAGCCAAGTTATACCTGCCTTCATGCCTCATTTTTGCAGCTTGCAAAATATGTAATCATCCAATGTCACGTATTAAACGATATTTGCATTTTAGCCTTTTGTACTGATAGAATATTCTAACTATACCATAATTAACAATTGAGAAAATGAGATTGTTACTTACATCCAACAAAAATGAAGGAAAATTCCAACTCTAATACATATGTCTGAGGGGAAAACAAGAGAATATAGAGCAAATTACTTTCCCACTGTCTTCATCTCATTATGGAATGGGAGGTGCTTGGTAGTTCTAAATTAGCAATGGGAAGTTTTCAAATGTAAATGTAGCTTTATAAAACTGTGCAGCAGAAACTGAAAGCTTTGGCCAGTTGTACTTATACATTAGCAAGTTTCGGGCATCTTCAATACCATGTAATTACTGAGTGTTTCTCTAGTTATTTATACCTAAATAAGGTGATGGTGGAGAACTTAGTAACAATAAAGCACAATACTGTAATTTAAGAAAAGGGTGCCAAAAATAAAGGAGAAAAGTACAAATGCCAAAGGAAGAGAGCTTTCAATGGTGTTTGCATGCCTCTGCTTGCAGATATATACAGGTAGAATTACAAAACACAAACACGTAGAATCAGGAATCCTGTGTCTTTCCTTTCTGAGTCCAGACTGCAATTATGCAGCATGCATACGAACTACCTAACGAGGACACAAGAATGCACAGTCACTTGGGTTCCAATTGCCTGACCTTTTCCATTCTAACATTAAGCAATGACTATTTCTGGACCACAACATGCTTCCTGAAAGACAGATAGATTATATACTATGCATTCTAAAGTGGAAGGTTGCTATGGTTTCTCACAGCAAGTTCAGGAGTCTCTGCTAGATTGTCAAGGCCCCAGGAACTGATCTTGTTTAGCCATCTTGCTTCTCGGAACAAGCTAAAGGATGACTTAACCACAAGATCACAGGCAAACCACCTTCAGCACTAGCTCTTTCCTCAGGGTAACTACCATATTTTACAATATATTCTGATAAGTAAAAGCACTTGATTTTTTAAAACAAATAGGAGCTGATATGAAATCTATGTCCATCACATTCTTATATAACTCAGGAGCTTTCTAGCATCACAAACCATCCCCTTAAAGATTATGCCCTCAAAGACATAGAACCAAGTAGACTGAGGCTTATATGGATCAAGACTAGAACATTTGAATCGTCAAATTGACCCTCGTGAATATTCTTAAACAAGGAATTTTTTTTTATTTAGAAAAACAAGATTCATTAAGTGCCTACATAAATCGTTTTTTTAAAAGTACATTCTAGTTTTCTAGCTTAACTATATGCTGTTTGGGGTGTAGAGATGGAAAATGCCAAATTCAGGGTTGAAACTGATATAAGATATTTGAAAGAAGTTCGAATATTACCAATACGTTTCAATATGTTTCAATACACGCTGAATTAAACTTTTTTTTCTCTTCCAAACACACAGTTCTTCCTAGTTTCAGGCACACACCTCATATCAGTCATCAAGGTCAAGTATGCACATCTGAAAATAAAAGGGTAGCCAATGACCTGCCTTTTAGGAAACTATAATGACCTCACAACTCATGTGACTTAGTACCAATCAATAGGTAAACTAAGCAAAGGCTTATGGATGACAAATCATGAGGGAGGAAGGCCAGCTGTCCACTTGGCAGAAAATGTGTGAAGGAAATACCCTCCCTAGTAGCAGAGTTTAATTAATATAGAATCAATATGGGCTCTATAGCTACATAGATTTATCAACAAATAAATATTGACAACCAAGTCGGATAGGTTGAAAGCTTAACAGTTAGTGCTAGCAGGCCTGACAATACAAAAAAACAAACAAAACAAACAAAACACCTATACCCTATGCTCTATGCCCTAGGCCTAGGCCTGACTATACAAAAAACAAAACAAAACCCACCTATGCCATATATATGATTTCCTCTTCCTCAGAGCATAGGCCATAGGCTTTTTAAAAAATTGTATGTGTGCGTGCATACACACACACACACACACACACACACACACGTACACACATTATATATAAACATATATTAAATTAAATATTTATTATATATATTCATTATAGATATATATTATATATTAAATATAATATATACTATATATACACACACACACACACACACACATTTGGTGTGTGTGTGTGTGTGTGTGTGTGTGTGTGTGTGTGTGTGTGTGTGTGTGTATAGAGATAGATAGATAGATAGATAGATAGATAGATAGATAGATAGATAGATAGATAGATAGATAGATAGCCCCCAAAACTGGGTTATCAATTTTATTGTTTCAAAACATTCTGTCAAGGGAACAGACTTTAACTTTCTTTATTGGCATCTTAGAACAAACAGATCCTCTAAAACACAATGCTTTTCTCCCAAAGAAAAATTGGAAAAGGATGGAATGTGGCTCAGCAGGAGTTGGCTATTTAATAGACTGAGACATTTTCAATACTTTATGTCATGTTGTGTATCGCTGCTAGTTTCCACTGAAAGTGAGGATAGCAGCTACTTGATGGACTCAAAATATTATGCTTGGAAGCTGGCTTTTATATTTAAGAGAGCTGAGAGCATGTGTTCATGCATTATTGTCCACTCTTCACCATCAAGCAAGAAGAACAATTGCAAAACCAGGACCAAGATGGACCAAAATGAGCCAATTGCCTATAATGATCCAATAAGGCTGAAAATTTGATGACTTGTCTTGGAGCTATAGCACGTGGATCACTCAAGATGATTAAACACAACTGACTCAGGATTATCCTGGGGGAAAGCAGATGTGTAGATCCAATAATCATATACTGACTACAGACAGAACAGTTAATTTGAAATCAGTTTTCATAAAACGGAACCACCACCGCCCCTGCCCCAAATTATTCCTTTTAGTCTCGATTGGGTGCTTGTGTCAGCTTGCCTTGGCCTTAGATGGAACAGTTCATTTGAAATCTCATTTTAAAATAACACATCCTAATACCCCCATTATTCGAATTCTTGCTTTCTCTTTATCATTACTCACAGGCTGCCTGTGAGATTATATTACTTCTGGGGTGGGGTGGGGGCAGGAGGGGAGTTTCCCTTACGTCTAGTGTGTTCCTTTACTTTGATGTAAATATCTGTTACCAAAGTCTGCAGACTTGGGTGCTCTTCCACCTGGTGTCCAGTTCTGCACACCTGAGTGCACATATCTGTAGGATTTATTTCTATTTGCCGTTAGTTTAGAGACAGCAGGTAGATTGTATCTGAATGCCCTTTTTAATGGCCTCTAAAGTGAGGTCCTTTTGTTTTATGTCTGAATTTTGGCCAATCAATCCCCTGGTTGGTTCCTAGATTACCAATAAATCTAATGTCTATTGGCTGCAGGATTAGAGAGTGAAGTGCAGCTGGTTCTCCTGCCAAGGTCAATGGGAACTGATTGAACAAATGAAACAGATAATTTCATGAAAACAGAAAATGTATTAATATTACCAAGAATATTGCTTTTAGCAGTGGAAATGGAGAAATAAAATGCATGTAAGCCCCTAACTGAGTAAACCGGTAAAGCCATTTCAACTCACAGGAATAGAACCCCATGATCACAAGCACATCTGCTTCTCTTAATCCACCACAGTCACTTTTCTTTATCAATTTCTTGCTGAGCCATTACTCCTCCCTTTCCCCAGCCTATCGTACCCAATGATTCTGCCAAATCTGGAATCCATTCTACTAATGATTTCTTCCCTTGGGTTCTCTGAAAATGCTATCTGGATCTATTTTCAAAACCACTCAAGAAAGAGACAGTTGCAGAGATCCAGCAAATCAGCCTGTGGTGATCTGGTCACATGCATGCTGCCACTGCTGCTAAATTCAGCTTTTTTGCATAGTAACAAATATGGCCATTGGGACAATGGGTCTCAAACTGGGTGTTATAAGATTACTGCTAGTGACTCATGAGGAAAGAAAATATATATTTTTTTAAAAAAAGTGGGGAGCTGCAACAAAATATTGTGCAAACTTCACATTATATACAACAAGAAACCTTTGCAACTGCCTCAGAACTAGGCTTGTGCATTTCAATTCAGGTACAAAATGTTTTGTGCCCGAAAATGGCAATTTCGGAGGTTTTGTAACCAAAACAAAAACAAGAATTAAAAAAACCGAGATTTTTGTTTCCAAATCAAAATGACTGTGTTTCAGACAGAATGCTTTGTTCTTCAGAAAAGTATTGCAATCAAATTGACTTCTCTGACTCTCTCCACTCCAGCTGAGGCACTGAGTGATTAGCAGAAGATAAGATATGCAAAAAGCTGTTGTGCATGAATGGCTTAGTTTAATATGTGTTGTATTCAGTTTGACTGAAGTGCAAACTGACCTTGCAAAGGGATTTGGAAGACAGCATTTTGAGACAGAAATACCCAAATATCTTTGGGAGCTCAATGCAATTCCAAAGCTCTTGCTAAAAGCCATGGTATAAATTGTGTGGAGAAGCTTTTCGAGAAGCTGGTTGGAAAAGTTCTGAAATGACACAGGTTTTTCTTTCCAAAGGTTTAAAAAGAATCTCTTGACTTGTTCAGGGGTCTTTTGAAGAGCTATTTTGTTTTTCTTCTGATTTTTATGAGTTATAGTGGTGTCTAAGTTTTGTTGCCCAAGTTGAGCAGTCTAATGTAATTTAAGCCACAATATAATTTAGTGGGACATGATGTCTAAGCCAGTGGTTCACAACTTTTGCCATTGCAGGGACAGGTCATCCACATGGGACTACAGGAGACAAAAGGAGCGGGGTGGGGAATACCCCTGTCAATCTATTGACATCCCCAGGAATCTTAATTGCTTCCCTCTTTCTTGTAACCATGATCCATGGTTTTACACTTTCTTAAATGCAGTGATGATAAATCTCAACAATTCTTAATAGTAGGCTGATTTGTTTGGGCTATGGCTCACTGCACTTCAGTTAAATGAACATTTGAAGCTGTTCCATAGTACCAAGGCAGTTCATTGGTCTATCTTGCTATCTCAAATGACCTGTGTTCACTGTTCCATGGGGAGGGAGTGTTTTTATTGAGAGATTGTTTGAATCCCAGTGCCTCTCAAGTGGAGTTATGGGACTGCAGGAACCTCCATTATACCCTACAAGAGCCAGCATGGCGTAGTGGCTAGAGTGCTGCACTAGGACCAGGAAGACCCGAGTTCGAATCCCCATTCAGCCATGAGACTAGCTGGGTGACTCTGGGTCAGTCACTTCTCTCTCAGCCTAGCCTACTTCACAGGGTAGTTGTGAAAGAGAAACATAAGTATGTAGTTCACCATTCTGGGCTCCTTGGAGGAAGAGCGGGATATAAATATAAAAATAAATAATCAATAAATAAATAATCCACAAATGGGTTGTTATGATAAAACCAAAATCATGGTCTTTGCGGCTAGACCTAGGATGCTTACGTGGATACTCAATGGGCATACTTTAGAGCAGATCAGACAATTTAAATATCTTGGAGTTGTGCTACAAGCCAATAGAAGCACTACAGCACATAGGGATTATGTTATTGCCAATGCTCAGAAAGCCACCTCAGCAATTTGCTCCTTGCACATAAAGGAACGAGCTCATTCGCTGCAAGGACCATTACAGCTTTTTAAGGCCAAGGCTCTTGCCTTGCTCCTAGTGGGAGGCATGCTAGGGAATAAAACTAATTATCTGAAGTTGGAGATGGTCCAATCTAAGTTTATTAGGTCTCTTCTTAGATTACCATGCTCAGTCTCAAATGCAGCCATTAGGCTCATGATCGGATGGCCATCTGTAGAAGCAAGACTGTGGAAAATGGTTTTCTCTTATTGGCTTAACCTGATTTTTTACCCTACGGGTATTGCTCCCTTGATATTGGAGGATGGCTTTATGACCCATCAGAAAAATGGGTTTTTCCCTGCCCCTGATTAGAACTCTGGGCCACAGCAAGGCCAAAATTGCCATTAACTCACCGTATCTGGGATATGGTGAAGCAGGGGGATGTTGCCCAAATAGGCTCTGGCCTATTCCTAGAAGATCAAATCAGTAGTCACTCCCCCGCTGAATATTTACTTAGGATCTCTAATGGGGATCTTTCAGCGGCTAGACATAACGCCCTTCATACGGCGGTATTGGAAGGACGCTTCGGGAAGGTGCCCTATGATCAAAGATTATGTCCCTGGCAGAACGGTGAAGTGGAGACCATGGAAAATCTGATGCTGAAGTGCAGATTTTATACTGAGTTAAGGTGAAAGCTTCTTTCCCCACTACTAACTCATTATAACTCTAATTGCCCTTCTGATGGGGACAAGGTCCTTTTTCTACTTACTGCTAAGTCAGAGCATGCTTACAGGAGGGTAGCAAAATTTTTCTTCATAGCAACCAAGATTCGGTTTAGAGTGATTGAGGCACAAGATGCCGGGTTGTGCACTTCAGATTAACCAGTTTTATTTGAATGAAATTAGTTATGTATACGGTATCTGAAGGAATTAATGTTGTATGTATACTATGTATTTTACTGTTGTTGTTGTTTGTCTTTGTTTTTCTTGTATTTATGCTGGCCTTGGGCCAAAATAAACAAATACATACAATAGGTTGTGCTGCTGTGCTAGTGCCACAGGGACAGGCTCCCTCCCGCTGCAAAAAAATCTCAAATAACTGTGCCAAAAAATTAAGTGTCGTTGTTTATCATTCTCTTCATTCTTTCAACATGTTTATGTGGGGCTTCAGGGACAAAACAGTGGTTTGGGTGGCAGTGCCCCAAGGGTGGTGCATCCAGATTCCAAATAGGGCAAAGGGCTGATTTCTTAGGAATTTTTGAGGTTTACGTGTCTTTAAGATTTTTCCCCATAGGGAATAATGGAGGTTTCAACAGCCCCATAACTCCACCTGGGGGGCACTGGGAGGGGCCGAAGTGAGTGGTGGCATAGTGCACAGAGGGTGCCAACCACCTCCCTGGATTGCTAACCCATTGGGGTACTGGGCATTGTTGTTTCTGACGTGTTGAGTTTAGATTCTCTGGTAGCAAATGAGATTTTTAATGAAAAACCATGAATCCACTCTCATAGGCTACTAGAGAATCTGTAGAATTCTCTAGTAGAACACCTCTAGAACAACAGAACACCTCTAGAACAACAAAACCCTGTACTTCATGGGTTGGCAACCCATGCGGGTGGTTGGCACCCTAGGTGCACTACACTGCCACTTGCTCTGGGCCACCCCAGTGCCCCTCAAGTGGAGTTATGGGACTGCAGAAACCTCCATTATACTCTACAAGGAAAATCTGAAAGACATATAACTTCATTAATTCTTTAAAAATCAGCCCTTCTCCAAATTCCTCTGAAAAAATTGTGGTAGCTTCCTTGTACCAACTGTGCACTACCACCAACCACACTCCACTCTGGGCCACCCCTCCCCCCTGCCCCGCCGCGTGAAGCTATACTTTTCCTAAAACCTCCATCATACCCATGGGGAAAATCTGAAAGACGCGCAAAATTCAAAAATTCACCAAAAATCAGCAGTTTGCCCAATTCTTTTGAAATTTTTGTGGTAGCTTCCACTCATTGCGCACTATAATCCCTACCCCCTCTTTTGACCATGTGACCCATTTTTTAATCTGAATTAATTCAGATTCGGATTAATTCGGATACAAAACAAAACTGGGGTGATTTGGAAGGCTTAATTTCAGACAAAATACAAAATGGGGTTGATTCGGATTTGGTACAAATTGAAACAGAAAAAATATAAAACGTGCAACCTTACTCAGAACAAAACAAGATCTCTTGCGGGACGATTGAAGGAATGCCATTATAATTCATCTCAGCAGGCCTGCAGTAGGAGGGAGCAACCTGCTGAAGGGAGGAAAGCCCTCCCCACCCTGCTTGGTGCCCTAGGCCAGGGATTCTCAGAATTGGGTCCCCAGATGTTATTGGACTTCAACTCCCCTAATCCCCAGCCCTAGTGGCCTTTGGTAGGGGATTATGGGAGCTGAAGTCCAATAACATCTGGGAACCCTAATGTTGAGAATCCCTGCCCTAGGCAACCACCTAGTTCACCTAGCGGGTGGGCCAGCCCTGCATAGACTTGTTCTCTGCTGCTCCCGAGGGCAGTGTCACATATACAATGCTTTTGATTAGGAGTTATATGTAAGTGCTTCTCAAGTATACTTTATCTCAACTTGATTAGGAGTTGTATGTAACTGCTGAGAACGTACACTTTATCTCAGCAGTCCAAGAAAAATGAACACCTGTGGTATTAGGGTAGGCTAATCCAAGGATAGTTCAGACAAGTAAAAACAAAGATGACTTGAAGAAAAGTTGCAAAACACAAGCATTAATGTAATGTTAAGGTACATAGCTTAAAGAAGAGGTTTTCGGTTTCAAAAAAGCAATAGCAGTAGTAATAGCAAAAATTTAAAAGATCCAAAAAATAATCCCCCCCTTCTCTCAGCTGTGGATGTGATATGTGATAGCAGGATTAGATCTAATGGCCTTAAGATACTGGAGGGTAGGTTTTGGTTGAACATTGGAAGAAACTTCTTAGTGGTAAGAGCCATTTAACAACAGCACCACCTGGGTAGGTGGGATGGAGACTCCCTCACTGCAGGTCAAGCAGATTGGACAGCCATCTGTTGGGAATGCTCTAGCTTTGGATCTCATGGACTTGTATCAAACAAGGGTTTGGACCAGATGGCCTATAGGGCCCCTCCTATTTATTCTGTGGGTCAGAAGGTAGGTTATTTATTTTTATTTAGTCAAGGGTGGATTCAGAGGTAGAGGTTTGAGGACATTTCCCCCATATCTTCTACTCCAGATACATTTTTAAAAAGAGTTTCTGATCCATTATTTCAGGTACTCTGGGCTTATTCAGTAATATATCTAATGGTACAAAAAGCAAAAAAAACTTTTCCAAATCAATCATGGTGCACTTTAAACTGTTACAAAAGTTTTGGGCTGTAATGTAATTGAATTCTAGGAAAGAGGGAAATGTTAATGTAGTACTTTAAATTAAGTAGAACTAGGAGGAATTGTCATGCCAATCAGTAGCACTGAGAACCTACCTACTGATATCTTCATTTAAAAATATAGTTACTTGTAATAAAAGCTTCACACTTGTCCTAGCTTCCTGAATGCTGACAGATTGCCTAAGAGCAAGCCATCAGAAATCAGGTAGGAAGAAGTAAAAGTCAGAGAAGAAGTGCGTGAGGGGAGAGAGACAAACAGAGCAATATGGCAACAATCAGGAGAACCTAAACCAGCTTGACTATTTCTTTTAGCTTTCATCATAATTAGCACCATCAGAATTCTTTCAGCTTGATTTGCTACTTGCTAAGTTTTCCCTAGCATGCATCTTGCTGCAACTGTATCGTCCAATTATTTTTGTAATATATACCCATATGATTCATACATTTATTTATTTAAAAATCTTCCTTCTCAGATTTTGCAACCTTAGGCAAATGCCTATTCTGCCTCTCCATTACTCTGCCACTGAGAGTCGCCACATTAAAAGAAGGGGAAAACAGGCTGTATTAGTTCCACTTAGAACTACTTGTTTCATTCATTAAAACATTTTTTGAAATACAAAACATTTCTATAGTTTCCAGGGTAGTACCCCAGAGAACCAGATTTGTGAAAGGAACTGTGGTTTGCTAGCATGGATTAGTAGCTCACAGCAGTGTAATCCTATAGTTTGTCAGAATTAGGGAAGTGTGAACTGCTTCGAACTCAAACCAGTTCAAATTCTAACCAGGGTGGTTTGATGGTTGGAATTCAAACCAAACCAGCCATCTGGTTCGAGCTGCAGGTTCGAATCCGAACCAAACTGGGGGTGGTTTGATTTGAACCGGTTTGAACTGGTTTGAACATGTTTGGACCTCCAAAAGTGGGTGAGGTGGTAGCTGGCACCTATGGGTACCTTCCACCGAAACCCCAAAGCAATTGGACATTCGTACGATTTTTAATGAATTTTTGAAATATATATTTATTTTTCTCTCATAGGGTATAATGGGACTCGAACCAGACCATTATTCCCTATTGTGGAGCACCCATGGGTGCCAACAACCACCCAAACTAATAAACTGGGCTAATAAACTGAGATTGAATCTGGACAAGACGGAGGTGATGTTGGTCAGTAGGAGAGCCAATCGGGATGAGGAGATTTTACCGGTTCTGGATGGGGTTGCACTCTCCTTGAAGAAGCAAATACACAGCTTGGGGGTGCTACTGGACCTGGCTCTGCTTTTGGAAGCTCAGGTGGAGGCGGTGGCCAGGGGTGCCTTTGCACGGCTTTGGCTAGTGCGCCAGCTGCGTCCTTTTCTCGAGAAGGCAGATCTGGCCACAGTTACCCACGCCTTAGTCACGTCACGGCTGGATTACTGCAATGTGCTCTATGTGGGGCTGCCTTTGAAGAATATTCGGAAACTGCAGCTTGTACAAAATGTGGCAGCTAAGGTTCTATCTGGAGCTGCCCGGTGTAATCATATCACACCTATTTTGAAAGAGCTGCACTGGTTACCAGTGTGTTTCTGGGTCCAATTCAAGGTGCTGGTGTTGACCTTTGCCAGTGGTGTTGACATCCAGCCCATCACGGCCTCCAATCCCCGATTCAGGACATCCACCGCCTCCCTAGGATCCGGTGACAAGGAGAGATAGAGCTGAGTGTCATCTGCATACTGCTGACAACTCAGTCTAAGTCTCTGGATGACCTCTCCCAGCGGCTTCATGTAAATGTTAAACAGCATAGGGGACAGAATCGAACCCTGCGGGACCCCACAGGCCAATGGCCACGGGGCCGAGCAGTAGTCCCCCAGCACCACCTTCTGGACCCTCCCCCCAAGAAAGGAATGGAGCCACTCCAACACAGTACCTCCAATTCCCATACTCAAGAGGCGGTCCAGAAGGATACCATGGTTGATGGTATCGAATGCCACCGAGAGGTCTAGCAGAACCTTAACAGTTTGGGCCCGGGATATTTGAGGGACCGCCTGCTTCCAAGAGTTTCTGCCTGCTTGATGAGATCATCTGACAGGGCTCTGCTCCGGGTGCCAACAATGAGGGAGGCTAGGTTGTCGTGCACTTGGGACAGGGCCTTCTCTGTTGCTGCCCCCAAGCTTTGGAATGCTCTCCCTGTGGCCATTCGCTCCTCAGACTCCATTACTGTTTTTAGAAAGCTGTTAAATCTTGGCTTTTTATCAAGACCTTTACATGATTGTTTTATTGCTGCTTCTCTGTGTTTTTATTCATGTATAGTTTTTTGTATATTATATATTTTAATATCAGATTGTTTTTATATTTTAGCTAAATATTTTAATTCATTTTTATTATGTGTTTTAACTTTTGTAAACCGCCTTGGGGTTGTTTTTAGCAAAAGGCAGTATAGAAATCTAACAATAAATAAATAAATAAATAAATAAAAAGACGGAAGCCCCTCATCTACCGGGGAAGGCAGGCTACCTCCTGCCTTCCCTACAAAGCGAGGTCATATGCATGACCTTGTGTTATATGCTTTGTGTCAGTTATCTTGGGGACACACACTCAAACGTTGGACATAGAGACAGAGGGAGGCAAAAAGAGAGAAAGAGTCATGTTGTTGTGCTAGGTCAATATGACAACATTTTTGAAAGCAGGGCCCAGAGTAAGGATGCAGGGTCAAAGCAAGGATCATGCTATAGTCCCAGAAATGGGACACCATGGGCTTATCCAGTTGATATTTTCTGACCAATCCCACATCCTTGCAGTTAGGGACATGAGTGCATATGTCTTGTTCCCATCTGGTGCCCTGGCATGCCATCATTTAATCACATGGGGTGGGGGTGTTGTCAGAACCACTCCACTTATAATTTAAATACTACTGCAAAGTAGTATTTCAGTTCAGATTAACAGCTCAACCAATTCAGCAACAGCACAATAGGAGAAAAGTGGAACACATGTTCCTGTGTGAGAAGAGGACTGGTCTGTCAGTAAAATCTTGACCCTCATGGCTGTGCAGGGGAAAAATAGAAAACGTATGACAGATTGTGCTAAGCATGGGTGGTCAATATGGTTGGACCATCAACCATATGGTTGGTCCATCATATGGTTGGTCCATCTAGTTCACTATGGTTTACGTTGAGTTGTAGCAGCTCTCCACGTCTCTCTGCTGAAGATACCAAGGACTGAACTTGGGACCCTATGTAGAGTATGAGGTCATGCACACAACCTCTCGGGGGAGGGCAGGAGGGCTGTGGGAAAGGCAGGAGCTTACCTGCCTTCCCTAGTGGACAATCAGTTGCTATCCTCCCCTCCACCACACCACGTCCCCACATGAGCAGTGGTGTGGCGGCGGGAGATCCTGGGAGTGGGAGGAGCCCTGAATCCGATGGTGCCCTGGGGCATGAGTCTGGCAGCTCCTTCCCCTTGGCTTGCATGGCAGTGGGCTAGTGGGTGGGGGGAGCCATTAAACCCAGCGTCAATTGCCCATGTGTGCTAAATGCCAGGTTTGAAAGCGGGGCTTGGCACAGATGCAGTGCTGGAAGTGACCTTGCTCCCAGCGCTTCACACATATAGCCTAACCCAGGCTGGACTGCCCTAGCCTGGGTTAGGCTAAGTGTATGAATGCCCTTTATGTGTGCTACTGTGAGCTACTAGAAAGACAATTCCATGAAGTCTATCTATCACCAGAAGAACATACAAACCAAGAGATTCCTGTATCAGCCTGAGATGCAGACAAATAAATATGTGCATGAGAATTATTTATTCAGGCCATATAATCTATATTCCATCCTCACCATTAAGAAAACATTTATTTACAGTGTGGACTATTAAAAAGTAGACCAATAATTTAAAGGTAACCAAGAACTGTTCCTGTTGAGTATTACAACAAAATTAATCCAATTTACTTCATTTTTCCTTACATAGATTACCCACCACTCAATTATTTTGCATTCCAATCTAATTAGTGTTCCAATTAATTATACCTCTTCATGTTGAGAAGCAAATGTTCATTTCACTGATTGCAAGATATTTCCCCTTTCCTGTTAGGAAGGGGGAAAGTAACTATAAGGGATTGTGGAACATCTTTTAATGAGATAAAGTGGGTCAGGTAAAGAGATTATCTGAAGTGCCAGGGGGAGAAAGAGCCTAAGTAAAATAGTTGCTGAATTTAAAAATATAAAATTGGTTATAATTACCAGCCTGTAGTGACTAGATTGGAGTAAGGCTACCAACAAGGTTCTGCTAACAAAAGCATTCCAATGCCATTAGGCAATTGGCACATAGAGAGCCCTGTTGTTGACTGAAGTGTGTAGGTTGTCAAAATAGTTTAATTCCACTTGAAATGATTTTTGACCTCTAACATCAATAGGCTTGATTATAGCTGTTCTATAACAGCTTTTTCAAGAATACCAGAGGAAAGGCATGAAAGACCTCTGCTCTGTCCCCCTCTAGGGAACACAATTAGAACAAGAAGTTGAAGGGAATAATTTTTTTGAGAAGGAAGAGGAATTCTAACATGATTTCCCCAGTCCACCTCTCATATCTTTCCAATGTCTCATGAAGTGGTGAAGTTGCTGGTTTTCACTGTCTTAGAAACATCAGGGTGAGAGGGAGAAACATATATTTTTCAGGCATGGTAACTTGTGACCTTACCACCCAGAGCACTTTTAGGATCATTTTACTAGGGATGTGAATGAATCATATTTTGCAATTCGATTCAAGTTAGAATAAAAACAGTTCATTTTCATTTGAATTCAAATCAAACTTCATAAAATCAGGGTTGATTCAATTTGAACTTGATTTGATTTGATTCAAATTTGATAATTTGAGTGCAATTTAAAGGGCTAGGGGCACCAAAGTGGGTTGGGCAGTGGGACACCAGAGGTGCTACCCACCACCCAACCCATGGAGCAATTGGCCACTCAATTGATTTTTCCTGAATTTTTAAAATTTTACAGGAGACAGAACTTTAATTTTACAAGGCAGATGTGGGAGTTCTCTACACAGTAGGTTTTAATGTGAGTTTTCTGGGAGGTTTTACCACAAAGTTATGCCAAAAACCCGACGTAAAAAGTGGATTTTTTTACCCCGGATATAACTCAGGCTGCACTGTAATACACAGTGGAAAAACCCAAATTGTGTATGGAGTGCTCCCTGGTCTACCCATTGGGTTTGCTGGAGAGCTGGTCTACCCATTGAACTCAATAGGTAGACCAGTTTCCCTTTTATCTTTAATTTTAACATAAAATTTTTAAAATGCACCAAAAATCAGCCAAGTGGCCAGTTACTCCATGGATTTGGTTGTAGGTAGCATCTATGGTGCCCCACCACTCAACCCACTGTGGTGCCCCTAGCAGCCACCCATAGGTGACAATGGGGTGTTTTGAGTCCCCATTCCCTATGGGTGAAACAAGCTGCTGCACATCCTACACTCAATCACTATCTGTCCCTCCCTCCACATGCAGAATGACAACATGCATTTCCACATGAATGAAACAGCACTGTTATATTTTGAGTCCCCTGCATTGCACATGAATACATTTTTACAATGCAGATCCTTGATATCCACCCCAGAAATAATAGTGCAAGCTAATAAACTAACAAAATTTGAAGTACTCGTTTTGGAAGCGCCAGACACCACAAGGGTGTGGTTTCAAAATTATATGATTTGATTATAAATGATACATTTAATCCATTGCCTAGCCTTAAAGTGTCTTGGGAAAATGACTTCCAACAGAAAATCAAAGATCAGGAATGGAAGAACATATACCGTAGAAATGGAAGCCAGTTACTTCAACTTTGGCCCAAATTAAGGAGAATTTTCTTAACGTTTTCCATAGATGGTACCGGACCTCAGTAAAAATTGCATATATCCAGAAGGACTGATCTTTGCTTTTCTGGAGTGGTTGTTGGAAGAAGGGAGCCTATTTCCATCTTTGGTGGTCCTGTCCTAGGGTTTCATCCTTTTGGATGGAGGTATTCATGGAGATGAGCAGGATTACAAACCAGAAAATACATATATGCCCCCAACTGGTGCTAGTAAATGTATTTTCTGGAGTAAACAGAGATGCGACATCAAAAAATATTGTGTTTATGGTAACTGCTGCCAGGTTAGCTATAGCCAAACAATGGACAAATCAAACCATGATGATGGACATCTGGTATAATAATTTATGGCATTTTGCGATCTCAGAAAAGCTAACCCATATTATTCGGTCCCATTCAAACCAGACTACAAATAATGCTTTCTATGGTATATGGTCAGATTTTATCCTTTACACCATTCAGTAAAATTTTGGTTGTTTTCCTTCTTCAGACCATACTAGAGTTTGGATGGATTGAGGAATCAAGATTTGTTGTATTATGTTTTTCTTTTTGTTCTTGGATCAGTGTCATTTAGCATGCTAAACTTGTTTTAATAAAGTTTTTTTTTTTAAGGTGGTGTACATGCAGTGTGCATGTTGCACGCATGCACACACAGTCAAGCCCTTGCCGCTGTCCCTTAAAAGTGCAAAGACAAAGGTGGTCAATAAATGAAAAGAGGATTTGGAGAGATGTAGCAGACCTGAGCAAGGAGAACAACTTTCAAGTTGTTATAAATGCAAGGGATTGGGGGGAATAGTGGAAACAAAAGTGAACAGAACATATTCATGCAATCATGAGGATACCTTTTTGGAATTTATCTTGTGGAGGGGAAAGACCATGACAGCAGGCTGTAAAAGAGACACAATTTGGGAATATTTTGATGAAGTCTCTGTGGGTAAGACAGGCATGTTGCCAACAGTGCAACAGTAAGGCCTGGTTGCTTGAATGAAACAGCATTATGAGAAGACTGTGGGTTTTACAGCGTGTGCCTGCCTTCTAAATATGAAACAACTTACTTCTATTTCAGGACATGTATAAAGGTTGCTAAATATGAGAAATCCCCATCGTAGTGTAGGGGAACCCCATCATAGGGAAGGACTCCTTGAGAGGAAGAAACACCTCCTGAGGCCATTCCTCCCCTGCACTGGCCTTGTGGGGCTTTTCCAACCCAGTGGAGGAGAACAGAAGCAAAAAATCTCATCCCAGGAACACCCAGCTGGCAGTGACAGGGATTGGAGGAATCACCGCCAGATTGCAGCGAAATTTCATGAGACCAGGGGCAGCTCTCATGAGATTTTGGCCTGAGATCTCACATGCTGGTGAGATCTCATGAGAATTGCCCTTCTTGTCAGGTGCTATATAAGAAAGGACCGGCCTATAATGAATGGCCATTCCAAGAGGAGGGCTCATGGTGGAAGGAGTCCTTGGAATACATTGGAGTCATGTGGTAGCTGCTCCAGCAGGAGGTTTGTGAAGGCAACAAGCCTCGAAATTGGGAGAATTGCTCTGCAGTGGCCATAAAATCTGAGGCTATCCTGACTACGCTGATGTTCGGGGAGTAAAGAGCCTGAAAATAAGGTTACTAAATACTTGAGGTTACAAATATACAAAAGGTAACTAAATACAAATAAAGGGATGTTTACTATAGGGATGTGCAAACAGGTTAGGGGGTTCATGGTTTGAGTTCAGGGGTTCGACAGTTCGACCCCTGAACCAAACCACCCCCAATTTGGACCGGACATGGACCAAACCTCCTGCAAAGTTCAAGGATTCACGAACTATTTGAAGATTTTTTTTAAAAAACTACCTTAAAAAGGCTCCTCAGGTTGGCGGTGTGTGTGTGTGCGTGGAGGTTCCCTCTCCCCCCACCAGCCTTCAAAATGCCCCCCTCAGGCCTTTTAGGCCCTTTTTTGGCCCATTCTGGCCTTCCTAAAATGGCATGGCAGCCAAAATGGCAGCTGCCACGCATGCACAAATGGCCTCTCACTAGGCCTGGCATGGACCACAGCCTCACAGAGGCCATTTGCACATAAGCAGTGGCCATTTAAAAATAATAATAATTTTTAAATGGCCACCACACATTTGTAAATGGCCTCTGTGAGGTCATGGGCCATGCCAGACCTCGCGAGAGGCCATTTGCACATGTGTGTGGGCCACCATTTTGCCCACCGTACCATTTTAGGAAGGCCTCAACAGACCGCAAAATGGGCCTAAAAGGAAGCCTGGCGGGGGGAGGGGGAACCAACCCAAGGAGCATTTTTAAGGTAATTTAAAAAAAAAAAAAAACCTTTAAAAAGTTCATGAATCCCCCTCGACCAAACCAAACCGGTGGGGGTTCAAGGGGTGCCAGACCAAACTGGCCTGCTTGGGTTCGAGGCCAGTTCAGCCTCAAACCAAACTGGGCTAGCCAGTTTTGTGCACATCCCTAGTTTACTAGGAGAATAAGAGTTAAGAGGTAAAAATCAAATTTGTGTGTGCTTGTATATGCGTGGATAAGGGTTGTGCCATGGTCTCAGAAGGAAGTTCCCTGACTGACAGGCAGGTTTACACATGTCAGGGCACCAGCCAAGCTCATCTTCAGCCATGGCTCTGTGTGTGTGTGTGTGTGTGTGTGTGTGTGTGTGTGTGTGTGTGTGTTTCTATGATCCTCTGAACTGGGGGTAAATGCAAGTTAACATAAACAACAGTCAGCAGTAGGTAATACAATAACAAAATCAAACCTCCTACCTGCTCGACACCACAGCCTCTGATGCTTGGGTGCTTCTGGGCATCAGAGCATCATCCATCCATCATTATCGGCCTGGCTTGCATACAGGCATGTTGGAGTGTGCCAGCAACACTAATGGATAGACTATAACACATCTTGGTCAGGGTGAGCTGCCAGTGACATAGGAGATGGTGCATAGGGAGTGACAATGAATCACTCACCCTCCACAGACTGCTCGGAGTAGCCCAGCAGGGGAGATTGGCCTTCAGGAAGAGCAGCTGCTCCACCAACTCAGCATGCAAGCATAAGCAATGAGGTGTCACCATGTTCCTGGCCATGGAAAACAACCTCTCACTCTGGACACTGGTTGACGGGTACAATAGGAACTGTCCAGCAACTGTCACCAAGTCTGTCCAGACTTGGTGACACGTCGCCCAAAACTGGATCAGCTCCATCTTCCATCCTGCAACCAGATCCTGCAGGTACCGCAGAAGACACTACTCAGGATTTCTGCAGAGCTCAGTGGGCTCCTCCTGCCCCACCTAGTAAGGCACCAAGGAAGCCCTCTGTGAAGCACTGAGTGGTGGAATGTGGAGGTGGAACTGTGGCTCAGTTGCCATTGCTGCCAGAGAGATCACACTGCTGGACTGGGAAGCGGTGGTGACACTGCTTCTGGAACTTGATTGTGCACTGGTAGGTGTACATCTCCACAAGA
Source organism: Hemicordylus capensis (assembly GCF_027244095.1). Lineage (NCBI taxonomy): Eukaryota > Metazoa > Chordata > Lepidosauria > Squamata > Cordylidae > Hemicordylus > Hemicordylus capensis. The sequence goes on along the minus strand of NC_069658.1, from coordinate 374,166,714 downwards.
ATGGCCACAGAAGTATCAGCACCTGTGTAGAGGACTCCCCTGCTGCACTTGGCCTTTGCTTCCTTAAGGCCAAGAACATAGTGCACAACTGGATTCAACGTGTGCTCCACACAATGGATATGAACAATGGATGTGCTCTACTTGGCTGCCCTGACTATGTTGGCTGCTTTGTCAGTGACCAAGAAGCCTTGCTGCAGGCTTGTCTCCCCTACCAGCCAAGCATCAAATTGCCAGTCCATGATCACCGGCAACGCATCTGCCACATGGTCTGTGTCCATCATCTCTACATGCAATACAACCCACCTGAGCTTGGCTGCATGGCAGCCGATGGACACCACACCAGCAGTGCCAGATGTCCCCTCACCCTCATGCCCCCACCAGTGGGCTGTCAGGGACATGAAGGCAGTGTGCAGCCCACTGCAGCTGGTCCAAAGGTCTGCGGTAAAATGCATACTTGTGTTGGGCCCTGCTGAAGGAAGCTGAGATCCCTGCACTCACGGAGTAAGTGATCCCTGCACTCACCCTGGACTCCCTGCACTCATGGTACAGAGAGGGCACCACCCTCCTACTGAAGTTGGTGCATAAGGGAACCTTACACTCTTGGGCAAGCAGCTGAGCAGCCAGCAGAAGCTGGCATTCTCCACCATCTGGAAAGGCTGATAGTCCAAAGCCATCATCTCCCCAATGGTCTGGATAATGAGATGTGTCTTTGGGTGATCAGACTGCTTCCCCAGAGGCTGCACCCACTGCACAGTCAGTTTTTCCTGCCTAGGAGCTGGAGCTTACTGCCGCTAGCCAAGGGCACACCCACCTAGGGCTGCCAGCAGGGGCAATGACCCCTGGGTAATGTCGCTGCAGATGCATTAATCATGCCAATGTCATGAAATGCTTAGGGTCCTTGATCCTGTTCACTTGTGCCCTGCAGACAGCATGGGCAGGATCACCAAGGCAGAATCACTTGATTCTCCTGCACTTGGCCACTTGGGTGATGATGGGTCTGGTGGTTCCTTCTTGGGCACACCACCCCCACCTTTGGTGTGGGCGTGGGAAGGTCCAGGAATGGGAAGCGTGATTATTTCCTCCTGGCCCTCCTCAAACCCAGACCAGGGGCTCACACTCTCAGAGAGCATTGCACAGGATGTTGAGATGGGTCTGGCTGGATTGGCAGCCAGCTCCTTCTGCACTTTCTCCATGGCTGCCATGGGAAGAGCTTCTTCCCAGACATGGGTGGACTGCCCTGTTAATTCCTGCTTGACCACAGGCCACAGCATGGGCCCAGGCTCACTTGAAAATGAGAGCATGCAAATGACCAAGGAAGTGGGGCGATGGCAACTCAGGGAGTAAGCCCCTGTGGCTGCACCCCACCATGACCAGCATCATCTCTCCCTCTCCCAGCCACTCTACCTCTAGCCCTGCCTCTAACCCTCCCAAACATCTCTCTCTTTTAAAAATTTAAGCCTTGATTCTAATGGGGCCAAGGACTCAAAGACTTTTATTTAGGGAGCCAATCAATCAAGAAAAAAAGTGGGGCAAGTGTCAGGGGAGGGGGCTGTTTAGAAGATGGCATAGACTTCAGCTGCATGTGCCACATACACACACAGTGCCACTGTGGGTTGGGCACACACAAGATGGAATATGATTAAGCACAGTAAGTGGAGGGAGAGGTTTTTTATTTTGGAGGCAAAAATATATATATATTTTAAAGCAATAAAAAGTGGGGTGAGTGCTACACAAACTCTCCTGATACCTACCTAACTGGAGAATCCTTTCCCTCAAAACTATTGAAAATTAAAAAGTATTAAAGCTAAGTGAACAGATAACAATATTGTCTCTGTGTTTAAAAAACTCACCCACTAAAACTCACCCACTGAAATCTTCTCCCGTGGTGTGGAATCTCAGTCCTCGTCTCTCGAGCTGGTCTTCAACTGGCGTCTCCAGGAGCTTCTGCCTGCCAAGCAGCCCACTGGCACCCCTCAACAGCCTGGGGGTGGGCACCCAGCCACCCAAACAGTTATAAAATTTTAAAAGCTAGAAGCAACAAGCAAGCCAGCAGAAGAGAACTTTTAAAAAGCCATTTCTAATATATAACATAAGAATAGGGGGATGTGGAAAAGCCACATGTGGATGTGGACAAGCTGCTTGGAGCGGTGAGGCCTACCATTTGTTCTCTTGACCCTTGTCCAACATGGCTTGTTCTATCTAACAGGGAGGCTGTTGTAGGTGGCCTGGTGGAAATCATAAATGCTTCTCTGAGGGAAGGCAGGATGCCTCTTTGTCTTAAGGAGGCAATCATTAGATCTCTTCTAAAGAAGCCTGCATTAGATCCCTCAGAGCTGAGCAATTATATGCCTGTTTCCAACCTCCCATGGTTGGGCAAGGTAATTGAGAGGGTGGTGGCCTCTCAGCTCCAGGCAGTCTTGGAGGAAACTGATTATCTAGACCCATTTCAAACTCTGGGAGGGATATGGGGTGGAGCCTTAGTTGGCTTGATGGATAATCTCCAATTGGGAATTGACAGAGGAAGTGTGACTCTGTTGGTCCTTTTGGACCTCTCAGCGGCTTTCGACACTATCAACCATAGTATCCTTCTGGAGCGTCTGAGGGTGTTGGGGGTGGGAGGCATTGTTTTACAGTGGTTCCGCTCCTACCTCTCAGATAGATTCCAGATGGTGTTGATTGGAGATTGTTGCTCTTCGCAATCTGAGCTTAAGTATGGTGTCCCTCAAGGCTCCGTACTTTCTCCAATGCTTTTTAACATCCACATGAAACCACTGGGAGAGACCATCAGGGGATTTGGAGCTGGGTGTTACCAGTACGCTGATAACACCCAGATCTACTTCTCTATGACAACTTCTTCAGGAGCTGGCATATCCTCCCTAAATGCCTGCCTGGAAGCAGTAATGGGCTGGAAAAGGGAGAATAAACTGAAGCTGGATCCAGATAAGATGGAGGTACTTATTGTGCAGGGTCAGAACTCTAGATGATCTACGACGATTTTGATCTACCTGACCTAAATGCAGTCGCACTTCCCCATAAGGAACAGGTTTGCAGTCTGGGAGTACTTCTGGATACCCACCTCTCCCTGGTTTCTCAGGTTGAGGCGGTAGCCAGGGGTGCTTTCTATCAGCTCCGGCTGATACCCCAGCTGCACCCGTTTCTTGAGATCAATGACCTCAAAACAGTGGTACATTTGTTGGTAACCTCCAGGCTTCACTTCTGTAATGTGCTCTACATAGGGCTGCCTTTGTACATAATCCGGAAACTTTGGTTGGTTCAGAATGCGACAGCCAGGTTGGTCTCTGGGTCATCTTGGAGAGACCATGTTACTCCTTTACTTATGGAGTTACACTGGCTGCCAGTAGGTTCCCGGACAAAATACAAAGTGCTAGTTATAACTTACAAAGCCCTAAACAGCTTAGGCCCTGGGTATCTAAGAGAGCGTTTTCTTCACTATGAGCCCTACCACCCATTGAGGTTGTCTGAGGAGATCTGTCTCCAGTTACCGCCAACTCGTTTGGTGGCGACACAGAGATGGGCCTTCTTGGTTGCTGCCCCAAGATTGTGGAATGCGCTCCCTGCTGAGATACGATCCTCCCCATCTCTGGCAATTTTCAAAAAACACCTGAAAACCCATCTTTTCACCCAAGCTTTCTCAGCTTCCTAAAAAAAAAGAAAAGGTTTTAATCTCTGGTTTATTTTTAGATTGTTAAATTATTTTAAGTTTCTGTATATGTTTTTAACTTGTTTTATGCTATTGTTAACCACCCAGAGATGAAAGTTTGGGGCGGTGTACAAATTAGATAGATAGATAGATAGATAGATAGATAGATAGATAGATAGATGATAGATAGATAGATAGATAGATAGATAGATGGGGTTGTGTCTTTTTACTTCTTCTCATCAACAGTCACAGAGCAAGCAGCAGTGATTTTCAGCTCAGTCGTCCCCCACCCCAAAGGCAGAAGAATAATCTCCTTCTCTTCAGGCTCCTCCAGCAGGTAGAAGAATTAATTCCAGCAGCGAGTGCAGAAAGAAGAATCTTCCTCTCAGCAGTAGCAGACTCTTCCTTCATGAAGGCAGAATCACTCCAGCACAGAATCTACAGCAGCAGCAGCAGTCTCTCCTCCTCCTCCTCCTCAAAGTCACCAGACACAATGGCTGCCTCAGAGACTCTTTCTTCTTAAATACATTTTGAAATTCCCTCCCTCCATCTGCCTCCCCCCTAACTTCTCCCATCCCCCAGAAAATGGGGGCACGGTTCCCCCTGGCAACACTTCATTTGAACAAGTCAACCAAGAAGCAAGGAGATCGCCAGCCAATCAGAAGTTAGTGCAAGGAAACCAACCAGAAAAGCTTTAAGGAATGGCATTGGCAATACACTAATTGTCAAATCGATTTGAGTAGAAACTGGGTGGATTTGACTTGACCTCAAATCTTGCAATTGCACTCAATGGTGATTCAATTCGAGATCAACCAGATTAGAATCAAATTGATTCGACCCGAAATTGATTCACACATCTCTATATTTTACCATATGAATATTTAGAAATGTCAGTTTGTGCTACAGTTCACATCCAAAGCTGGTCACAAGAATCGCTTCAATATACCCCTAATGGAGCTGGTTAAAGAGCCTGATTTCTTGAGGTAGATACATGGCTGGACACTCACAGGAATCTTCTACTCAAGGAAGGGTGCCTTGGAAATTATTGATTATATCAGATTACCTCAGAGTTGCAAGTTATTTATAAAATAATCAGTGAGGAGCTTACTGCTAGTGCTACTAAAACTACTATCCTTTAACAGGAATTCCCAACTTTTTGGTCTACAATTCCCATCGCCTTGGGACCCAAAGTTGGGTACCCTTGTTTTAACTTTTAGCTGTGCTCTTTGGGAGCTGAGCTGAGTAAAGTGCTGGAGATATGTGATCACCAGCCGGATCCCTCAAAACTCACAGGGGGTTTGCCACATTTTAAAAATGCTTGTATGAAAAAGTCCAAGCTACTCTCTTCTCTCCCCCCACCCCGTCCCCTTTTTTGTGGTTTGTTTAAGAGAGGGAACAGTAGCAGATTTGGTGCAGTTGTGATGACAAAGAGAATGGCAATTTTTTTTTCCTGCCAGGAGAGCAGCCAGGTCAGGCACCACACATATGTTGGGTCAGCCCTTGAATCTTCCCAGTACCAGTGGCAGCAGTGGTGGAAGTTGATAAGAGACTTGCTTTACTCAGCACCCCATTTGCAAGTGGGAGCATTCACCAGAGGCACCTGCATGATTGTCTAAGGGATACTCCCATTGGCCAACAGAGGGAATGGGAGAAGAAGGAGCTGCCACACAAGTTTATTTGCCAACAGACTATGCGGAAGTTCCTCCTCTCACCTTCCCTTTCAGCCAATGGAATTTCTCTTAAAAGCCCTTGCAAGGACTCGTGGGCCTTTGGAAGCAAATCCATTGGCTGGTGGTAAGAGTGGGAGAAGGAGGAGCAGTTTGCTGGAAACCCTAGGAAAAAGTCTTCCAGTACCCCCACACTGGTGGCAGGCAACAAGCAGAGGTGGATGATGCACCCTCTTCATCAGTGAATGGTGGAATTTTTCAGTGGAAGCAGCTTCTACCCCTCCCACTTCAAAGTAGCAGCAGCCATATCCTTCCATTTGTCAATGGGATCAGAAGGTGAGAAGAACAGCAGCTGCCACCATTACTGAGTCCCCTAGTAGAAGTCTTGTGTGGCCCTCAGTGGAGGCTGCAGGCCCTTGAGTCTTGTCGGGGCCTTTGGAGAAAGTCCTTGGTTGTTTGGTTGAAGGGTAGAGCTGCCAAGTTAACTCCTCCTTTCCCATGCATTCCAATGGAATCCTCCATGCAGCCCAATGGAAGTCTCCCTTAAGCAGGGGCCTCTAGAGAATGCTGCCGTTTGTAGATGGGGGCACTGAGCATGAGTCTATCAGCTCACTCATGCCATCACTGCCTCCAGAACTAGGGAGGTTGAGGATTTCAAATGATGGGCTCTCTGATGAATTTGGGCCCTTGGCCAATGCCTGACCTAGTTGAATCTGTTACTCCTGGCTACCACTGAGAGATTCTTCTTTCCATTCTCTGTCCCCATCAACAAATGAAGGTGGGGCATGACATATGCTCCTCTTCCTCCTACCTACTGAGAATAGGAGGAAGGAGCTCTCACTGCCATCAAAGATTCAACCCATTCACTGATGGGGGGGTGGGAGGTGTCACTGGCCATCTCCACACATCACCCATTGCCCACCACTGATAATCTTAGAGCTGGTGTGGGTGAGGACCTATCATGCTATAGGAGGCAAGCATGGACCAATGCACCATGGAGAACCATTGCAAAACCTGGCCCCACAGTCCACAGCAACCTGGTGTCACCCCTGGCTCTCACAACTCTTCATTTCACTCAAAGTTCTGGGCATCTAATATTTCCCAGAAAGCTTTGCAAACTTTGCAAAGCCCTTATCAGATCAACACCAAGGGGAAAAGCTGACAATCTGTGCTCCCTGAGCCTGTCAGATGGTTTGACCAAACTGGCTGGATAATAGAATTGTCTCTAGTTACATAACAATAAAAAGTAAAAGTCTCTTTTTCAACCACTTTTTGTGATAGAGCAGGAATTCCCAACCTTTGGTACTCCAGATGTTGCTGAACTACAACTTCTATCATCCCCAGCCACAATATATTGTAGCTGGGGATGATGGGAGTTATAGTTCAGTAACATCTAGAGTATCACAGGTTGGGAAACCCTGCAATAGAGTGAAATGGTAGGGTCAAAACATTCTTTTCCCTTAGTTCATAAGTAGTAAATGCAGTGGCTGCTATGACACACACTCCACCATTGAAGTTTCTGACCTGGTGCTGCTGCACACGTGAAAGGCAGCCCTGGCAGTATTGCGGAGATGAGCAGTGGCAGAATTACTTAAAACTGGATGTTGGCCCTCCAACAGTGCTACTTCCACTGATCGATCAATCAATCAATCAATAGATCATGTTTATTACGGTCTAAGATCAGCATAACATAGAACAGTAGAGTATGATTCAAAATAATAAAAACAAATTATGGAACCATAAAACTAGAGTACTTTAAAGTTACTACTCTAATAGTATAAAGCTGTATTATAATACCGTAACATTGCTATCCTTATATGTAAAATGCAAAAAGCAGTGGCTAAAACAGGGTATATAAAATAAGGCATCTAAATAGGAACACTAAAAAAGTCAATGGTTTAAAACTAAGCAGACCGGATGCAATGGAATGGCCTGGTAGTCATGACCCAGAGGATCCTACACACTGCTACGCAGAACTGGGCAGTGTTAAACATGAAGGGCAGGTCTTCATCCGAGAGCAGCAACTGGGTGTAGACATGGTTTGGGCAGCCAGGGTACTTGCGAAGTAGCAGAAATATAAGCTTGGCCTGAATATCTCTGTAAAAGGTTTCAGTACTGGATTTGCGGAAACAAGAGTTTTCCTAGCATCAACACAGTCCTTGTTAAACCACAGTTTGGATGGATGCACACGCACCGGGGAGAGGGGGGCGGTCAGCCTTAGGGATTAGGTGCTTTTGTCACTTGTGCAGGAGGGTTTTGTAGGTCGCCAGTGGGGCTACTTCCACTGGAAACAATGGAATCCCAAACCATGTGTAGGCTGCACACACACACACACACACACACACACACACACACACACACACACACGAACATAGGGACATAGGAAGCTGCCATATACTGAGTCAGACCAATGGTCCTTCAAGCTCAATATTGTCTTCACAGACTGGCAGTGACTTCTCCAAGGTTGCAGGCAGGAGTGTCTCTCAACCCTATCTTGGAGATTCCAGCGAGGAAACTTGAAACATAGATGCTCTTCCCAGAGCAGCCCCATCCCCTTAGGGGAATATCTTACAGTGCTCACACATGTAGTCTCCCATTCATATTCAACCAGGGTGGACCCTGTTTAGCTAGGAGGACAAGTCATGCTTGCTACTACAAGACCAGCTCTCCATATACACACACATTGCACTCCTTGAGAAAAGAAGTGGGGGAAATCCTCCTTAAACAGAATTTAGAAGGCACAAATGTCGAAAAAGTGGTTATGGATTAGAATGACAGTCATATAATGCACAATTAAATAGAACATTTTGCTTTCTGGGAAGCTTGAATTTTTAAGGGAAAGCATTAAATTCTTTATATTCAACAGCCTGACAAAGTGACCTTCCTATGGATTGATTTAAAGCAAAGAATGCAGATCACATTGTCTTTGCTGCTGGCCTGTAGCTAGAGAGCTCTCTTGCTTTCCAGGCTGAAGGACATGACAGAGAGAGAAAGTCACAGTGGAATTCAACTGCACATTCTTAAGCCCTGTTTGAGTCACTAAACCATTCAATTATTTAGAATAAGGTTTGAGGTCATTTCCATTTTGGTTGAAACTGAAAAGGTGGGTGGTGGGAGGAGCGCTGATTATGCCGACCTCATACAAATCTCAGGTGTTACCTTATTAAAACATAGTTGAAGGCTGAATAGAGCAGTTAAGGCTTTGTATTGTCATTTCTTTCAAAGCTATTAAAATTAGCAATGATTAAGAACAGCAAACTAGAAGAATGAAATGTTGCCAAGATCTACAACAATGCCCTCCCTTCCCTTGAAAAGACCTAATTGCTATCAGCTGGCCTTTTCTTTCTAGTCCTACATGGTATTATTTTAGCTGGACCTGGCTTCTCTATATTTGTCATTGGCTTGGATCCGAAGAAAAGCATGCACGACTTGTTCTGGGTGCTCAAGGGAGATTTGGACTTGAATTTCTTGAACAGCAGCTCCCCCATGGTGTATGATAAACCCTCTTGAAAGGGTGGAAAGTTTGAGAAGGTGTTTGCAATACAGCATAGGGAAATAAATGTATGTATGCATGCATGCATTTCTGTATTGCCAAAATTAATATCTCTAGGCAGTTTACATGATAAAAACAACACACAATTAAATTAAACAGAAAAATTAAAACAAAATTTCCAAACAATTTAAAGTCTAACTAAAAGAGTGATTAAAAGGGTGTCTTAAACGTCTTTTTAAAGGTTGTCAGAGATGGTGAGGCTCCTGTTCCTGGTGTAGCGAATGCATTCCACAGCTCCTGGGGCAGGTACAGAGACAGCCCAGCCCTATGGACCAATTGTCTGACTCAGTATAAGGCAGCTTCCTATGTTCCTAAATGGAATTGGCCTGAATCAGCCTAATTTGGCCCAAATCTAATGCCATCTGGATTTTGCCAAAAAGGCTTCACCTGCCCCCAACCCTGAACATCCCATCCCATACCTTATTGACCTGGAAGAGAGGCAAGGTCCTCCTGGTGGCAAGGGAGCAACAGCTGCAATGTTTCGTTTCTGTTTCAAATGATTCCAGAAAGAAGAGAGGATAATCCTGCAGTCCTGAGAAAGGAACATAGTTTCTTTGGAACTGTGTCCTTTTCAGAGACCATTCTGAATCAGTTCCAGAGGCCATTCCAAATTTTGATTTAGCCATTCCAAATGAAAGTGACTACTTCCAAGTCAAAGTAACTACATCAGATTGGGTTGAGTCAAATTGGCCTGGCCCCGCAAAGTGCCAATTCAAATTGGTACCCCCAAATGTCTCAACCTGGACCTTAATATCTTCTTCAGAGCCCTCCTCCAGGTGATCCTGCCAAACGAGGTGAGGCGGGTGGCTACCAAAGATTTCGGTGGTTTGCTTTTTGGTGGTTGCACTCTGTTTATTGAATAGCCTCCCCAGTGAGGTTTGCCTGGCTTCATCACTTTATTCTTTTAGATGCCAGGTAAAGACCTTTTTGTTCACCCAGGCCTTTTAAATTCTGATTTTCATATTTCATTTGATTTTTAACTAATTTTAAAATGCGTTTTTAAACTGCTTTGTATTGTATTTTGTATTGTATTTTCTCCCTTTTGTCTTTTTGTCTGAGTCATGGCCCAATCACTCAGAAGCCCATTGGGCATGTGCAGTGGCCTCCAAAATGGCTACTGTGATGGGGGTGAGACCCGATGGGCCAAAGACTCCCCAAACAGAGTGATTTGAGACATAATGGAGGCCCATGGGTGGGGACCCTCCAGAGATCCCCTGAGGCCTCAGAGAAGCCCCCCTGAGGTGGTAAGTACAAAAAAAATCTTTTTACAGTAAAAGCTCATTAACTCCCACCCCCAAACTGAACCAAAATGATGGGGGGTCCAAGGGGGTGCTGGACCAAACTGGCCCAGTCCAGTTCAGGTTCAGTTTGGACTCGAACCGAACCAGGCAAGCCGGTTTTATGCACACCCCTAGTCTTAAAAACCATCAGACTGTTTTGCAAACTGGATACATAGTAGGCCTCTGGAATACATACTTCACTCATTCTATTTGCACCAAGATTATACTTCAAATAAACTGTGACCTTTCCTTCTGCAAAAATTTTCTCCCCATTAGCAAGTTATCTAGGACTTTTATGTTTCATGCTTATTTCAGAAAAATCTTGCCAGTTATTGAAGAAATGTGAAGTAGCTCCACTATTCAAATATATTTTGTTTCTATTTTGACTTGCATCAACCCTGCAGATGATTTCTTTTGCAGCACACAATTTTTCTTCATTCCCAGCATAGGCAAATTTAATTTTTAGGAAGTCACTTTTTCTGGAATTGAGTCTTATTCCCTTTTCTCTATTGAGAATAATTCCCTTGCTCTTTGCTAGAACAAGCATTCCTCAAATGCAAGATGCTTCCACATATAAAACATTGCCTTTTATCAGCAACTTTGTAGGCTTGGTTTTTAAGTGATTCCTCCCTTTCTTTTTGCCTTTTCAAATTAAAATCTTGCAAACACTCCTGCACGAAACTCTAAGTCACATTTTCTTTATTTTGCAGGAAATTGACATATCCTTTAGGCAAAGTATTGAGCAAAAGTCCAATATTTTCTAGTTCAGGCAAATTTATCTCCTGCATTTCCAACTCTTTCAGTATTCCCAAAATGTGCTCTTGCAAACTCTCTCTCTCTCTCTCTCTTTGAATCCTTTATTACACAACTGCAGCATAAGAGAAACTTGACTATTCATAGTTCTTTGCTGAAAGACCTCCTTCAATCTTTCCCACATTTCTCTTGCCGTGTTTTTGTCTTCTAAATGATAGATGAACTGATTGCTTACATTCAGAGAGAGAGATTCCCTGACTTGTTTGTTTGCAGAATCCCATTCTTGCTGTTTCTCTTCATTCTCTGTTGGTCTTTGTTCCTCCAGAACATGAGATAGTCCAAGAATATTCAGCAACATCTTCACCTTTAAGGACCATCTTCTGCAGTTTGTTTTTCTGAGTAGTTCAACTGTGGGATGTCTTCCACAGACATAAAAATCATCATCTTGTCTAGCTTTCTTGCCTACAGATCTTTGTTATCTCACAACCTATTGCTTCACAGCTGGGCCCGTAACAATTGGTGATATTGGTTGATCTGCAGGGTGAGCAGCTAGGCATGAACTGCTCTCCACAGTTTGGGATTTCAAGCAGCTACCCCTGGAGCACTATTGAACTGCCTGTAACATTTCAAACATGTTCTTAAGAGCAGCTCTTCTTCAAGACAACACAGCAAGTTTCCTTGACACCTTGTTGTATAACACAACACATTTAGTCGCATCAGTCATGTTTCATTATATCCACTACCCATCCAGTTCGAGAATAAATTTGCTTATCTGTGTTGTACTCTCACACTAAAGTGCAGCATGCTGGGACATAAGCCCAGTTGCACTTATATGCTGCAGCTAACACCAAATATAGATGGAACTAAATACAGCTACACCTGCCAATTGCTTTCCTGAGATATTGCTTACAGGGAAGGATCCAGCAAGACTGTATCCCAATTTCAGGGACAACAGTATCTGTAGACAAGCTGCCTATGATCATACTCAAGTTCAAATAAGTGTCCTTCTATGACAGGTTTACAACAGCTTCTTCACACAATCTCACTTCCCTTGCTGTTCTGTCACACTCAGATCCTTGGGGACTATAGTGCCAGTTTATTATTAAGGGTAAGCTCAGTGCATTGAGCCCATAAAAATGATTTGCTTAATCATGAAATTTCCCTGGGATTGCCAAAGTAAAAAAACAACAACCCAGTTTTTAAAACACAAGGGATACAGGAAGAAAACATTATGAGTCAAATCAACCGAAGACTTCACTTCCATTTAATCTTTTTATGCTAACCCAAGGTCTGGTCCATGGTGTTAAAAAAGAAAAGAGAATAAGATCTTTCTTTTCTTTTTCTTTCTTTTTTTTACAGTGAATTAATGTGAAAGCTATTTAAGACACACCATATAAAAAAAGAAGTCCTTTTGATCCACCGGCTGATCATATGCACAGTAATTTCAGGAAGACTTCAATAAAGGATATTTTCTATTTTTAAAAAAACATAAAGAGCACTTCCTTCGTGATATGTAATTTTGTATTTTTAATTTAGATAACTCAGATTATTTACTGCCAAGTGTTTCTAACCAGAAAAAAGATGCATATTCATGAAGCCTGATTTACTGTAATCATTTTTTTCCTGATGTTCTGCATCTGCAAATACTTTAAGTACTTGAGTTCTGATTCACAAGCAATTATGTGGGCATATCTCATAAGAAAGTACTAGGCTGACATTGTAGGAGAAGTTTTTCAGTAGTCAGGGTTTCTAAGAAGCACCGTTTCACATTTCTGGGGGTAACATCTTACACGATCCAAAGGCCTACATTTGGATGTATTCCAATTAAGTAGTGGAAAAGGTGTGGATTTTAAGAGCATTTATTGTAATATTTTATTTTTTCTACCCCATAACAATAGCAACATATCAATAAAGGTCAAACAGTCACCATTTTCTTTTTCCTTTTTCTAATACCTAGTATACAAATACAAACCTGTTTCATTCAGGGGCATAGTGAGGGGAGAGGAGGCCTGTGTTCCCATACCGGTGGCCTCCTCACTTGCAGGGGTGCCCCTTGTGTGGTGCATGTGCACCCCTCACTCATAGGAGCATAGGAAGCTGTCATATATTGAGTCAGACCATTGGTCCACCTAGTTCAGCATTGTCTACACAGACTGGCAGCAGCCTCTCCAAGGTTGCAGGCAGTCTCTCTCACCCCTATCTTGGAGATGCCAGGGAGGGAACTTGGAGCCTTCTGCATGTAAACATGCAGATGCTTTTCTTAGAGTGGCCTCATCCTCAAAGGGGAATATCTTACAGTGATCACACATGTAGTCTCCAATTCAAATGCAACCAGGGCAGACACTGCTTAGCTAAGGGGACAAGTCATGCTTGCTACCACAAGATCAGCTTTCCTCATCTGGCTTCCCCCACCCTTCTTCTATCATCTAAGAGCACAAAGGAGGTGGCTGGCAGCATGCAACCCTCCTGGTCAGGCTTTGCCCATCCTCCTTCCGTCAGACAGGCTCCTGAATGGGAGGACACCAGGTGAGGGGGGAGCACCACCATTCCATCAGCCAAGACTCAAGCCTAGCCGAAGGGAGGAGGATGGACAGAACCTGGTCAGAGTGGCTGTGCACCACTTGCCACCTCCTTCTGTCACTTGCCCTCTTCCCATCCTCCTTCCATCAACTGGGCTCCTGACATGGGATGATGGCATGCATATCTGACCAGCTGGCTGGTGGAGGGATAGTGGCTGATGGTGGCTGGTGGCCACCACTGCTGGCGATGGGAACTCTCGCCAGGGGAAGGGGGAAGCTCAGCATCTCCTCCTGGAGGCTTGGTGGCTCCTGCAAACAGGGCAGATGAGTTCTTCAAACACTTCTGCTCTATTAGAGCTCTTCCCCTGATTTAATTGGTTATATATATCAGCAGTCACTCAGAACAAAGAACTGTGGCCAGAAATATAGGTAATAATTACATGCGATCTGGAGGTGTTCCCTACCCCCTCCACACTTTTCTAGTTGCTGTTCATTTTGTCATAGATATTGTTTGGGAACTGTATTTTTCTTTTGATACAGAAACAGACTGAATAAGGGGGAGGGAACAATCAAAGTTATCACAGCAGATGGCCAAGCTGTCAAGTGCAACAAACAGGATTTTAGTTAGCTGATGTGGAAATCGGGAAAAAGAGGACACTGGGGGAAACAGAGGTCTGCACTGTAGAGCCTAGTGGTTATGGAAGAAATAGTGTCTTAGGGAAAGTAAGTTGAGAAAAGACACATAAAGAAAGAAAATTGGAATCTTTGGCAGCGGGGCTGGGGATCTTTAGTGGGTCGTTATCTCGGTCATGTTGATATTAAAAGGTCTACATAAATAGGCACATAGAGATCAGTGACATTTCATAGAAATTGTGAGGGCACATCCTTTCCAAGTGTTCTTTTGCCATTTGGAGAGAAATAAGGGACTTAAAAAAAACACTAACTAGATAAATAAATGCTGGCCTGGTGTGCTTTGGAGTGAGGAGAATTGGTGGCAGGAGGGAAAGCTGGGAAGAGATTTCCGCCTTGGGGATTTGGGCCATTGCCTGCCAGCTTTTTCACATGGGGCTTTAAACTTCTGTTATATCCAATGAGCAAAGCCACTTCAAATAAGAATCACAGCATTATGGTAGCAGCTCCTCTCCGTTGCTGAAATCCAGGATTTATTTATTTTTACCCCAGACATAAATTGGGCTAAGCTTCAATTCATAAGGAATAACCCAAATTGTGTGTGAATTGCTCCCAAAGATCTCTCATGGACTGACTTAGGTGAGCATCTGGCCGATGTGCAAACACACACACTCCTGGCAGAGATTCGAGATAATAAAAGCCCCGTGTGAAAAAGCTCCAGGCAGCTTCTTCATCCTAGATGGTAGATTCTTCACCCTCTCAACTAAAACTGTCAGAATGGGTACAGAAGGCTCCACATGATTAAACAAGCTGAAAGTCTCATGCTAATGCCCAGCATACATGGCATGACGGGGAGTGAGTCAGAACAGATATATCTGCTTGTTTAGTCATCTCGCTCGCCACTTGCCATTCTATCTTTCACTTCTTGCCTTTCTCTCTCTTTAACTTCGCCTGTGAGTGGGTTCAGACAACACAGAGAACTGGCTGAACCATCATTCCTGTGGCATGACTGCAAGCCCAACTTCCAGTGTGGAGATGGCTATGCTGACATTGGGCGTGTTGTCTGAACCAACCAATATCGGCATATTGGCATATCTTTTCCCTCTTATTCTTTTTTACTTCCTGCTCTCTGCCTTTCTTTCTCCTTTTATTTCCCTCTTTGGCTGTACATAGACAATTTTTTTTAAAAAAATTAAATAATTAACAATAGCTTAACAGCTGGTCTGAAAGAGGCAGAACTTCCTGTAATGTGCACACATATTTCTTTTGTCTCACAGTTGCTTCTGGTCAAACAAACTGTATAGGTTTTTGAGACAATATAAGACCTCGCCAAACTTGTTTACCCAAGGTGAAAGTGGAATGAGTGTACACACCACACACACATCACTCCATCTTTCAGAATGCCTTGAGCTCTCAGAGTCTCATTTGTCTCCAGACACTTGTCTCCAGATTGTAGTGGAGAAGCAGCATCATTTTTCACCATTCCCCACTAAAACCTTATGCAAGTTTGGAACTCCAATTGAAACAGAAATGGCTGGGAGAAGTTGTTTCATGGGGGAAATGATGGGAGTGGGAAGTAGATCAATGAGAAGGAAAGATAAGAACCCCCTGGGTCCTGTTACTTCTCAGCTGAAAATTGGTCCCTGCAGGGAAACTTGGGAGTGAACAAGAGGCTACTGGATAAGATGTTAGTCCCTATTGGTAACATCTTGGTAAGATGTTAGTCCCTATTGGACTAACATTAATGTGGCCAAAGTGTAATGTGTAGTACAGCCCTGAAGCTTATCCTTTGGAAGCACTCCTAAAAAATAAAAGCCATGAATCTTTTAATTCCTCCTGAAAGCTGGGAGATTTGGCATGAGGTGGATATCATATTTTCCAAGAGTATCAGTCAATAATATTGTTTAAAGAGAGTTTGAAAGCTCCCAAAATGAGCATCCCCAGCTAGATATAGGACTTGCCTACTGCTTGGATATGCAAGTTGTATATGATCCACAAAGACATCACCACCTAAGTTACAGCTCATTTCTTGTTCACTGGCTTCATTACAAAGAAAAAGCAGGTTGATTTCATACCATTATTACTTAGACAGCTTCCCCCAAGCTCTCATTTTGATAACAAATGGAGAGACAAGGCTGACAACCCCATTACGGCAGTTCAATATCGACTGAAGAAAAACTACTTCACACATTTCATGCTAGTTTAATAGTGTTCAAGGAACAAATGAACTCTGCTGTTTGTATTTTTGATCTCTGCTTGCAATCTGAAGATCTGCTAACTGTATATTGTTGGACTGACTCTTGCTTACTGGGGTTTGGGGGAATAAATTTCATGAAAAAGAAGGTGGAAAGGATGCTGCTGCTGTGGACCTGGCATTTAGTTCGTGGCACAAATTTAAATAGTGACTGGGTTCGCCTTGGTCTTGTTCCTGATGGAGAAGCAGCAGCTGAATGTCCTCTTCTCTGAGAACCTCTCTCTCTCTCTCTCTCTCTCTCTCTCTCACACACACACACACACACACACACACAGCTGCTATTTGCCCTGCAGAAGGGGGGGATACATCAGTACTCTTCCTCTACCGTTGCTTGCAGAGATGAAGTTCATACTGCAATGCTGGTAAGATGGTGGTCCCTACTGATATCAGTTTGATTGATTGTATAGCAATTGTGTTAATACTAAAGACACTTCATTTAGCAATGAAAGCCATGCTAAGCAGACACAGAGAGATGCCTTAATTGCAAAAATACAATCTACTTCGGGAGTGCATGTAGAATGCCCATTCAGATGAGCTGTCTCCCACACACAAGATAAAGGGATGTGCCAGGGGAACATTGGGACAGCTGCAGAAGATGTCCCTGTGAGCATGCTCTTGCCACGCTCTCTTTCTAATTGTATGGGCCAGTAAGATATTGTCTGAACTGGCCCAATATCTGCTTTTATTGATCTGTGACAGAAACATTAATGCTCCCTCCCTCAGTGTTGTTGTTTTTTAAATTAAAAAGACATCTTTTTAAAAGAGGCTTCTTAATGTTTTATATGCTGCTTATATCCTGTAGGTTCTTTCATGTTTATAGTTCTAACTCTTTATATTTTTAAAATAACTTTTAATTTGAAACTTTAAAAAAATAAAATGCAATTAAAATTGTCATTTTAACCTAGGCTTTTAAGTTGTTTAACTTAACTTCTTTAATTTTATTAGTCTCTTATTGAACATTGTATCTGTTTTATTAATATTGTGAACTGCCCTGAGCATTAGGTACCCCTTGCCCCCAATAGGGGAGGTTCGTTCCTGGGCGGATGGAGCCCAATAATCAGCCCAGATGAGAGGACTTAAGATCAAAGTTTTATTTGCCCTTAAGTAGCAAAGGTGCTGCTTGGCTCGCGCTCAAAGCAGGACAAAGACTGATACAGAAGCAGCACATTTTATACACCAAAGTCTCCTTAGGAAAACAATTACCGAAAGTTACAGAAAAAGAAACAGTTATATGTCATAGGTCATAACTCAAGTAAGCTCCCCATTCGTCTGGGAAGGGGTCTGGCATTAGGTCATAAATCAGCTTGTGCAAGCTGGTCTGGTCTTTTAACCTATTTTAACCTAGGCTTTTAAGTTGTTTAACTTAACTTCTTTAATTTTATTAGTCTCTTATTGAACATTGTATCTGTTTTATTAATATTGTGAACTGCCCTGAGCAGTAGTGTACTGGAGGAGTAGGGTATAAATATTTTAAATAAATAAAATACATACATACATCTTGCTCAATGACTGCTTATAAAGGATTCAGGAAGAAACAATAAGATACTTGCCATGCCATTTGAATTATATACAGACACCTTTGAAGAATGTGGGCCTAAGTGACAATGCATTAAAAATCCAAAACGCAAGTTTATAAACAATGAACAATATGTTTGTACAAGAATCTGCAGTTACTTTCAGCCTGTCATGTCCAATAAAGCTCTGTTATTGTTGTTGGCATAAACTTTGTTCAACAGAAGCTGCACTTGATTTTAGGTCAGCGAAAATCAGCTGCTTGATAGAAATCTAGGAATCAGTGGTGGCTGAGGGGGCGGGGAGAAAACAAGCCACAGGTGAGGCAGATTTGCACTTGTCTCACTGCACCCCAGCTTCCTCTCTGTCTCTTACCTTGTCCCATTGTGGTGTTAACACCAGGTGCATAGACTGGTATTCACTGGGATGGGGAAAACCTGGCAAATACCAGCCAGTGCACCTGGGGCTTAGGCTGTGGTGGGGTGAGGCAAGAGAAAAAAGGGGTAGTTCGGTCATGGTGAGACAAGTTCAAATCTCCAACCCCCACCGATACCAGCTGCCACGGCCAGCAATTTGTTAGCTCAAAATTTGGGGTTGGAATCACTGGGTCTGCACCTCTAGAGCTCGCTCGAGGTAAAGTGTTATACATTTATAGCCTATGTATCAAAAGACATGTTCTAAAGACATGATGTAAAAGTTATATAACTCAAAAGTGCAATTTTGTGATTTTTATTTATTCATTCTATTTGTACACCACCCCAAATCTCTGTCTCTGGGAGGTTTACAGCAACATAAAACAAATGAAAACAGAAATAAAAACCTTAAAACCATTTAAAACTACAAGTCTAGTTAAAATGTTTGGGTGAAAAAATGTGTCTAAAGACTTCTTAAAAGTTGGGAGAGATAGGGTGGTTCTTATTTCAGCAGGGAGCACATTCCTTAGTCTTGGGGCAGTAACAGAGAAGGCCCATCCCTGTGAGGCCACCAGACAAGCTGGTGGCAACTGCAGATGAACTTCTCTGGATGATCTCAGTGGGTTAAGGGGCTCATGGCAAAGAAGATGTTCTCTTAAATACCCAGGGCCTAAGCTGTTTAGGGCTTTATAGGTTATAGCCAGCACCTTGTATTTTGCCTAGCAACTTACAGGTAGCCAGCGTAGTTCTTTCAGTACCGGAGTAATATGGTCTCCTCGAGATGACCCAGAAACCAGCCTGACTGCTTCATACTGTACCAGCTGCAGTTTCCAGACTATGTACAAAGGCAGCCCCACATAGAGAGCATTGGAGTAGTCAAGTCTGGAGGTTATCAGCAAATAGACCATTTGTTCTGAGGGCATTTATCTCGAGAAACAGACGCAGCTGGTGTATCAAGTGAAACTGATAGAAGGCACCTCTGGCTACTGCCGCAACCTGAGATATGAGGGAGAGGTTTGGATCCAGAAGCAGTCCCGGACTGCGTACCTGTTGCTTCTGGGAAAGTGTGGCCCCCTCCAGAACCAGAAGATCAAAACTGTCTCCCGAGTTCTGACTCTGCACAATAAGTACCCCCATCTTATTTGGATTCATTCTTAGTATGTTATCCCTCATCCAGCCCAGCACTGCCTCCAGGCAGGCATTTAAGGAGGTTATGCCTTCACCTGATGATGTTGACATGGAGAAATAGATTTAGGTGTCATCAGCATACTCATAAAACCCTGCACCAAATCTCCTGATGATCTCTCCCAACGGTTTCATCTAGATGGAATATATCTACATGGAATATATCCTTAGATATTAGGGATGTGCAAATACGTTCAACGTCGAACCTGTTCGGTTTGACCGTTCAGGGTCGAACTGAACCATCCCCTGTTGGGTCCAACCCTGAACTGAACACCCCCTGCCTGTTCAGGGGGTTCATGGATTTAAAAAAAATAAAATAACTTAGCCTTTTGGGGGAGTTGTTGGAGGTGCCGGGGGGGGGGTCTGCTGAGGTTCCCCCTCCCCACCCTGCCAGCCTCCCTTATTGCTGCCACTGGCCATTCGGCTGGCTCTTCGGCACATTCGGGCCTTCCCCCTTCGGTGTGGTGGCCATTTTGGAGGCTGCTGCACCTGCACAATTGGCCTCTGCATGACCCAAGCCACACAGAGGCCAATTGGGCAGGCATGGCAGCTTCCAAAATGCCACGCCAGAGGAGGAAGGCCTAAACGGGCCAAAGAGCCAACTAAATGGCTGGTGGTAGCAATGAGGGAGGCCAGCAAGGGGAGGGGGAACCTCCACAGACCCCACCACCTCCAACAACTCCCCCAAAGGGGGTAAGTTAAAAAATAATTATTTACAAAAAAATTGTTGTGAAACCCGCCCCCCTGGACTGGACTGGGGGGGGAGTTCGAGGGGGTGCCGGACCAAACTGGCCCAGTCCAGTTTGGGTCCAGTACGGACTTGAACTGAACTGGACCAGTTGGTTCCGTGCACACCCCTATCAGATATATAGCTAATATATGCATATTCTTCCCGTTTCAAGAAATGCTCTGAATAAATTGACCAAGTTTATTCTTTATGCCTGTCTTAATGTTGAGTCTTCCACAAGGAACGAAGCTAGTGTTGAGTTGGCAGCCTTGGTCCCAAGATCCTAAGTGTGCTTTTCTGACACATATTTCATGCTATATATGCAGAGAGGCATTCAGCTTTTCCCGCACCCCTACCTTCACAGGGTTAGTAGGAGGGAAGAGGAAGTCCCAGAAATTTAACCACTGGACCCAATTCAAAAGGTTTGAGAAATGCTATACTAAAGTCCATTTTGTGTTATTCTAACTTGAACTACTAAACAAGTATTAATACCCAAATACATGGGGGCAACTTTTTTTTTTTTTTAAAGACACTTGCTGTTTAGAACCTTTGCCAACATGCTGCCTCTTCCACAGTGTTCATGCAGCAACCATGACTGAAGCACAAACTGCAACGATGTCATCCTAAGAGACATGCTTTAAAGAAGTTACATCTTTTTATCTTCAGCACAAATATTGATTGACCTGCTTTCTGCTACGTATTGCTGCAGGCCTCAGGGCTTTCACAGAAAATGAAGCTCTCCAAGGAGATTCTGGAGAAAGAAAAGTAGGTTATGTGGAGAACATGAAAGGTGGGGTAGGGAAGGAAATACACCACCGTTGTTCAGGCTGTGCATTTTCAACAGTATATGGTAAGACGTAATCAGCCTATTGTTCCAGACTTTCATTTAAATGCACTTGACTTGTGCTTTGTGCCTTGAAAAATGAAATTTTAACCTTGTGTCGTGCATATGACACAGCTTAGCAAGAAATCTCTAGAAACCTCCAATTTGTGCTATAAAATGTGTATTCTGTTCTTCTTCAATATAGTCTTACCACAGTTCGGCACACATAAGGCCTGGGGACCAGATCTGGCCTGCGGAGATGTTTTTGCTGAGCCCCTGGGTTGGGATATCCTGCAGCAACAGCAGAAGCCATGAAGAGCTCTTGACTTGTCCCACTAATGAGCAGCAGCAGCAACTCAATACAGTTGGCCACTCGAGACCAGCTGAGATGCATGAGGCAGCGATGGACCAGCCAGCAAGTGAACCAGTTGCTACAGCAGAAGCAGAAGCCACAGTGATGGATAGAGTGGGTTTGAAAAGCAGTGGCAGCAGCATCAGGTGGGAACAGGCAGAAAGCACCCCAGAAAGGCAGACAATCACTCTTCTGGTCAGTTCCTTTCTCTCTGAGTGGGGCCATCCTCTGTCTTCTTTGGAAACTGCCTTAAAATGCTATCCTAAGCAGAAATATGTCCCACAATGTACCAGGTAAGGCTTATTCCTAAATACGTATGGCTAGGATTGCAGTCTGAGAGCAAGAGTGATTTAGGGAGAGGAGAGGACTTGGCATTTGTGTGCAGCTGGCATGCACTCCAGGTTGACTAATCAGGGAAAGAGTGGGGCTGGCATGCACCCATTGACTAAGCAGGGAAAGAGCCTATTTTCTGGCCACTAACCTAATGGCACAGAGGGAAATGACTTGACTAGCAAGCCAGAGGCTGCCAATTCGAATCCCCACTTGTATGTTTCCCAGACTATGGGAAACACCTATATCAGTTAGCAGTGATACAGGAAGATGCTGAAAGGCATAATCTCATACCGCATGGGAGGAAGCAATGGTAAACCTCTCCTGTATTCTACCAAAGACAACCATGGGGCTCTGTGGTCGCCAGGAGCCGACACCAACTGGATGGCACACTTTACCTTATCCTTGATTAAAATAGTGAGTCCCTTGATATGGGGGGGGGAGATCCACAAGTAACTAATAATTGCTTTCATTAATATTGTTAATTAATTTTAATGTAATAGTGCACTGAAAATTGCACACCAAGTCATGGTTGTTTCGGACCCACCGGGGCATTTGAGTTGTGCCCCGTCTTACTATCTCCACACCTGAATTACTTTAAATATTCCAAGTTAGCGGAATGGTGCACAGAAGTGGCAAAGTGGAATATTTCCCTGCCCCAGATAGAGTATCATCAGTAAAAAAACCAAAAAAGCATTAGCACTGACTAAAGATAAGAGAGTCTAAAAGATCGTGAAAGACATAAAGAGGCTTTTGTGCCCAGCCATATTACTGATTTTCCTTTTATTCCCACTGAATTCAAATGCAAAGTGTATATTCTGTGCTGCAAAATGAGGTAGATCTTCACAGAGGAAATAATAAGAGGCCCAGTAAATATGACTTGTCCTTCCCCTAGTAAAAATGTGCTCTTTCATCCTCACTCCTACAATCCCCAATGAGCTGCCATTATTCTTCTTCTACAAGAGAGCAGCAGGGAAGATGGTTAGAGATCACACTAAAACTTAAGAGACATGAGGTGTGTGTTCTTGCAAAGAAAGGGTCCTGTTGCCTAGATGCATGCGGGGCCCTTTCTTGAATTCACAAAGAAGGCTCCTTCCTACCAAGAGTACACCATGCACACCACTCTGCAGTCTGTAAATCGTCTTCCCCAGCTGGTCTATGAAGCTCTGAAAAAGCAGCAGTGAGGGTGGATTTAGGACTCAGTCCAGTTCATTGACTCAACTTGGCAGGCTCTTTAAGGGCCTATCCACTGGCCTGAAGTAGCTGTCCAGCCTCACTGGGTGCTGATACCAGACATATATAAATGTCCTAAATACTGAAGTTTAAGTACACTTCTAGGATTGCCAGCTCCTTGCCTGAAGGGAACTCCTACATCTTTCAACGCTTATTACTCAGCAAGCACAGCACTGTGATGGGATATGCTGTACTTGTCAGAGGTCTGCCCTAGGTCACAACTGTGAGCTATTAAAGGATTAAAGGTGCCCCACTGGAATGTTCCATTATTTATATCCTACCCAGCAGCCATCCTGCCAGAAGCATCAGAGGAAAAGCTCACTGAGTAACCTTGGGCCAGTCACAGTCTTTCAGCCAAATCTACCTCAGAAGGGGTGGGGGGAGGATAAAAGGGGGGGGGACCCCCCACCTATGCCACCCTGAGCTCCATGGAGAAAGAGTGGAATACAGATGAAATTAATTAAATAAACATATACACAATTCCCACCACCACACATACATTTTCAAGCTTATTCCTGATAAGGAAAACTAGGCAAGATCAAAATATACACAAGCAAAAATATCTGTGTTCATTAATCACTTTGTTTCTGCACCCCCTGGCCTTCACCTTCTGTTCCTCAGCATTAGAATAACGAGTCCTGAGGGCCAGATGAAAGAAACTGTGAAGAGGACAAACTACTAACACAGAGAAAGCAAATGAAGTGCAGCTTTTAGGATGCAGCAATGTGCTTTGGGGTTTGGGGTCCTGCTTTCAGGACATGGCAGGAGTTTGTCTGATGGTTTTTAAAGTGCAGCTCCCTAAATAAACAACAAGCCTTCACATCTGTCATTCTACAGTGGCTGATAGCAGCAATAGATTTCAGAACCATATCCAGAATTCTTTTTATTCTCAGTTATCCCCAGCCTCTTTCTTACACAACCCATCCCTTTCAAAATGCTCCAGTTTCTTGCCATATTCTGAAATGTTACTAGTCATGCTCCCCAAACTAAAGCACTTGGAGGGCCCTCGTGAAGTGTGCCTACCTGCTGTCATAACAATCCATTAATAACAATGGAAACACCTTCAAGATGTGTGTGCTTCCAAAGCGGAACGTGAGATGCCAGTGAGCTTAATTAAAGCCTGTGCTTGCCATATACCTTTCAGAGCCTTTTCTATGAACATCAGGAACATTTATTGTCACGATTTATGGGAGGACTCCAAAGAGGTGGATGTCAAGACTCTGTGTGGGATAGAGAAGAACAAGAGTGCAATGTTTATTGAACTCTTCTCTTCTGGAGAATGCTTTCCACCTAAATTTAGATAGATTGTTCCCAGGGCTACGAACTCAAATGCTGGAACAATGCTGCCATCCTCAGACAGAATGGGAAAACAGCAGAGAATAAAGAAATGGTAATATAAGAAAATGGATGAAGGCAAAGGGGTAGTTGTCTGTGATCCTTTAATTATTGTCCTTTCAGATTCTGTAGCTCAGTCAACCAAAGAACCTAGTGGAGGCTGAGAATTCAGTTTTGCTTGTTATAGCTGTACATAAGCTATATAAGGGTGTAGAGAGGTTGGCAGTGGCCTTGGGACAGGCTGCCATGCCCAGGTAATGGCCAAACCCCTTGCACTAAATGTCAGAAGCACACTGATGCAGGGGGCATAGCCGACACCAGGGCATAGGTGCGTGGCCCCTCATTCTCTGACAACCAGCCACACTTTCTTCACCAGCTGGGTGCTTCTTTCCTCTCCTTTGCTTCTTTGCTTACCCTCACATTGAAGCAGGGAAGAGAAAGGAAACAACCAGCCAGCAAGCAAACTGCTGAATCTGTCTCTCCAAGCTGGCAAGTACTTCACTGAGCAGTGGGATGGAGAGGGCAAGGGTGTGCCCTCTTTCTGTGATGGTTATGCCACTGAATGGAAGAAGGTGAAAGTGGAAGTGCTTATGTGGAAGTGCTGCCATGTCATACTCTCCCTAAAGGCTCCTTCTCCCAGACGCGTTAGCTTTTCATTGGCAGGAGGATGCATCTGCCATGGGTAGACTTACAAATTGCAGTGGAGTGTAACAGAGTGGAAACTGAGGCTTGTTAGGTTTATTGAACAAAGTTACTAAGATTTATTACTTAACTTTTAGCAAATAAACAGCAGTCCTACTCAGAGTGAAAGATCATCTGAATAGAAAAATAACACTCTCAAGCATCCATTAAGATGACCAATCAAATTGACCAATCAGCCTACAGAACTGATGACTGACATGAACATTCTAAACTCTACCCCAAGCCTATACACAAATATGCATACAATACATCTGTGGCAAGAACAAAGAATGAACATATATTATATTATTACACATAAATCCCAACATTCCCTTTATCATTGTCTTGTTCCTTAATTTATGAGCCCAATTGCCATCCGCACATTTTGAAATTGTTCTGTGGTTAATATTTTGTTAGTATGTCTGCAACCATTTCTTCTGAAGCACGATATTTTATATCAATAATATTTTTCTCTTGTAATTCTCATACAAAATGATATTTCACATCAATATGTTTATTTCTTTGTGTAACCTTCTCACTTTGTGACAGAATAATACAACTTTGATTGTCTTCATACTTTATAGTAGGCTTCAATGCAACTACTCCAAAATCTTGTCGAAGTTTATGCAACCAAATAACCTCTTGAAAAGCTTGTACCATGGATATATACTCAGCTTTGGCTGAAGATAAAGCTACAATAGATTGTGTCTTGCTTAACCATGAGATTGCCCCTCCAACACAGAAAAATATATTGCCACTAGCTGACTTTCTATCATATCTATCTTCAGCCCAGTGGGCATACATGTATCCCATTAACTTGGGTGGCTCACATGCTGACAGTACTAATTCCAGATCTGCTGTGCCCTTTAAATACTGTGTTATTCTTTTAAGTGCAATCCAGTCCTTCTTTGTCAGTGAATTCATTTCCCTACACAATATTCCAACTGTTGCTGCAATATCAGAATGCAATCCAGTTGTAATGAACAGTTACTTTCCAATTCCCATTCTTAATTTTCATTGCTTTCCAGAGACTGGTTGGATTCCTTCTCCTTTAAGAAACACACTTCTTTTGGCGTACCTTTCTCATTCACCTCTGTTAAACCAAGACACCCAATTAAGTCTATTATCTTTTGCCTCTGATTGGGTATAAAACTTCCATCAACTCACCTTTTTATTTGTATCCCGAGATATTTCACCCCAATCTTTAATTTCTACTTCTTTATTTAAATTCTTATTTTATTTTATTTTATTTAACATATTTGTATACCACTCACTACTGAATTTTCTAGACAGTTTACAACAAATATGTATGTCCATCTATGGCCACCTTCGCACATAATGGGAAACTGTGGGTCCAATGGACCTGCGGTTTGCCCCCATTCCCCACACCACAATCCCATATTATCTGATCTGGAGTCTGAGAGAGTGGAGGGGGGGGGGGGACTGGCTTCACGGGCTTCCTCCTTCCCATGAAGGATAGCTGCAGCAGCCAATTGCAAATGGAGAGAGGGAAACCCTCAACTCTGGTTTCAAGCAGTAGCAGCCTTCAGACAACACGGCACTACTTTCTAGATGAAGATATCACCATCGAAACTAAGGAGGAACTGAGAGTGACAATTAAGGTTTTGGGTTGTTAACCTTGGGTCAATTTTCTTGCAGAACCGTGGGCTCCTGCATTCAGATAACCACAAACCCAAACTTCTGGCATGGTTGCCTCCAGTTTGGTGTGATATCTGAAGTCTGCCTATAAGAACATAAGAACAGCCCTGCTGGATCAGGCCCAAGGCCCATCTAGTCCAGCATCCTGTTTCATTACAGTGGCCCACCAGATGCCTCTAGAAGCCTACAGGCAGGAGTTGAGGGCATGCCCTCTCTCCTGCTGTTACTCCCCAGCAACTGGTACTCAGAGGCATCCTGCTTTTAAGGCTGAAGGTGGCCTACAGCTCTCTGACTAATAGCCATGGATAGACCTCTCCTCCATGAAGTTATCCAAGCCCCTCTTAAAGCCTTCCAGGTTGTTGGCTGTCACCACACCTCATGGCAGTGAATTCCACAAGTTGATTTTGCGTTGTGTGAAAAAATACTTCCATTTGCTGGTCCTAAATTTCCCGACAATCAATTTCATGGCATGACCCTTGGTTCTAGTGTTATGTAAGAAGGAGAAGAATTTCTCTATCCACTTTCTCCACACCATGCATGATCTTATAGACCTCTAGCATGTCTCCCTGTAGTTGTCTTGTTTCTAAACTAAATAGCCACAGGTCTTGTAGCCTTGCCTCATAAGAAAGGTGCTCTAGGCCCCTGATCATTTTGGTTGCGCTCTTCTGCACTTTTTCCAGTTCTACAATGTCCTTTTTTAGATGTGGTAACCAGAATTGTACACAGTACTCCAGGTGTGGCCGCACCATAGTTTTGTATAAGGGCATTATAATGTTAGCAGTTTTAGTTTTAATCCCCTTCCTAATGATCCCTTGCATGGAATTGGCCTTTTTCACAGCTGTTGCAAATTGAGTCAACACTTACAATGATCTGTCCACTGTGACCCCAAGATCCCTCTCCTGGTCAGTCACTGACAGCTCAGATCCCATCAACGTATACTTGAAGTTGGGGTTTTTCATCCCAATGTGCATCACTTTACACTTGCCAATACTGAAGCACATTTGCCACTTTGTTCATTTTGGAGCTCCTCACAATCTGTTTTGGATTTCACTACCCAAAAGAGTTTGGTATCATCTGCAAATTTGGCCACCTCGCTGCTTACCCCTACTTCTAGATCATTTTTGAATAAATTAAAAAGCACTGGTCCCAGTACAGATCCCTGGGGGACCCCACTTCTTATTTCCCTCCATTGGGAAGTTGCTCCACTGTCTACAAATATCTTGTTTTTACTCTGGTTTGAATTAATGCTGCAAATAATTTCTCTGGCAGTACAACCCTTTCTGTTATTCACAACTTTACTTTCATTTTTATATGCAGAAGTCTATTTTTTAAAGACCTGACTTTCTGAGATTTATCCTTATCTTTCTTCCTCTCCTCCCCCAAATTGTTTTTCTCTCCTCTTTAGGATATGTACTCTTTAAATGTGAAGTACTTCCACACATGAAACATTGCCTGCCATTAGTAAATGTATGCACATAATTTTGGACGGTTTCTTCCTTTTCTGTTTGTTTCCTCAGATTAAACTCCGACAAATGTTCTTGTACAAAACTTAAAGTCACATTCTCCTTTATTTGCAGGAAGTTAATAATACATTCCTAATGCTTAGGCAAAGTATTTAGCTAGAGCCCAATTTTGGCTAGTTCAGATTATCCTACCTTCTAATTCTTTCATCACTCCCAGGAAAGAGCCTATGCGCTCCTATAATTTTTCTCCGTCTATGCATCTTTTGTTGCACAAATTTAGCATAAGAGTGATTTGACTGGTCATAAGTTTCTGTTTAAAAAAACCTCCTTCTGTCTCTCCCACATTTCTCTTGCAGTTTTTAAATCTTCTATATGATATATCAATTTATCACTTAAAGAGATATGCCTCATGGCCTGCATGTTTGCAGCATCCCATGCCTGCAGGTCTCTTCCACTCTCTAATGTTCTCTGTTCTTCCAGTACAAAAGACAATCCAAGAGTATGTAGCCATATATTTACTTTAAATAACCAACTTCTATAGTTTGTATCACTCAGCATCTCTACAGTTGATTGCATCTTAGTAGACCCGAAAGTAGCCATCTCTCGTTCATAAACTTCTTGTTGCCTATTTTATTATTCCCAGCACTCTGGGCCCATAACTCCAGTTACCGGAGTGTAACAAAGTGGAAACTGGGGCTTGTTAATTTAATTGAAGAAAGTTACTAAGGTTTATTACCTAACTATTACCATTTTTTAAAAAGAAAGAAAACAGTCCTACTCTGAGTGAAAGATAATCCTAATAGAAAAACAACAGTCTCAAGTGTTCAGTAAGAAAAACAAACTGACCAATCAATCTACAGAACTGATAACTAACATGAGCATTCTAAACTCTAGCCCAAGCCTATACCCATGTATACATACAATACATCAGTGGCAGGAACAAATATAATGTATAGGCACATACATCCTAACACAAATACAGTCCCCCATGTGGGTTTCATTCTGAGATGGTAACCTCTTGTAGAACTGTGCTACATGCATAGTTGAATGTTTAAATCACCCTTCCATCAGAAGCTGAGAAGGTGTTAGACAGCTTCTTATCACAGGATCAAGAGCTGATCTATCACCATTGGGTTCTCCCCAGTTCAATAGAAAAATGAGAGAACTACATCTGCATCCTGTTGAAAGAGTCCCAGGTCATCTCTAACCTCAACAAGCAACCAAGTTCTGTTTGCACACCTCAGAGCTGAGACTGCGAGGGAGCTTATTCTTAATCCTACAACAGCTTCCACCAGAGAAAACCATCATTTTTATTTAACGCATTACTTGATCTTCTCAGAAAAGTCACAGCTTGCAATCACATAGTAGAAGGCAGTCTGCCCTGAGTGTCAGCATCCATATACCAACTTTAGCCCATAGCAGCATGGCTTAAAGTCAGACATGGAATATCTAAGCAGCACGGCTGCCATGACTTGAAGTGGCTGTGCAAACAGGTGCTTAGGAAGTTGAGCTTCCCTGTCAGCAATCTCTCTCTGCTAACTTTGCATGTACAACTCAGCATTCTGGCTATTCAATTTCCAGTGAGAGAAGCCTGATTGTTTTCCCCAGAAAATTGCCAAAAGCTTTCTGAGAGATCGCCATAATCGTGCACAGAATTAAAAAAAACATTAACAATAATCAACATGCTAATTTAGAGTCATGGCTCCTGCCACTATGGTGCTTTACCATGGTTGGCTGTACTGTAACCAGGGTGTCAGAGGAACCAACCACAGTGAAGCAGTCTGATAGGAGTAATTGTGATGCTAAAGTAACATATAAATAGACTCTTTGGGTGACTAACAAGAACCATTTGCAGCACAAACTCTTCTTGTAAACAAATGACAATGTGATTATGTCCATACAGCCATGAAGGAAACTGGTCATCAGTAATATCTAGCAATGAGACTGTTTTAAATCACATTTCCAGTTCACTGGATTCTTTCTGGATGAGTGATTTAAAAAATCACAGCAACACATGGCCAGATCTACAGATCACAGACTTTCCATGTGTTGTGTGTGTACCCAGTAAACTTACAGGTGGCAAACCAGCAAACCCAAGAAGCAGAATGTCACAGAAAACACCCCCTCATGTTAAAGCTCTATCAACAGGCAAATAAAACAGGCAAAGGCTCTACAAACAGGCTTTGGGCAGAGATATATGCTTGCAGGATGAATCAAGCATTAGCTTGTGCTTGATCAGCAGTTTGGGAGAGTTGAATGATCACATTGTTTAAAAAAAAAGTGACATTGTTAACATAGGTGTTGCCTCAGTGGAGCAGACCAGATGCCATCTAGTCCACTATTCTAACTTCAGCAGAGGTCAGCAATGCACCTCTGGAAAACATGTGCATGATGTTGCAGCCATGCCCTTTGTTTGAATCCAGCATCCAACAATCAGAGGTACACTGTCTCTAATCATGGAAGAACCATTTAGCTTGTCATGGCTACTAACAGTTAATAAAGCTGTGGAAATCTATTTTCTGCATCTCTTCCATGCTAAAATAGAAGGTGTAAGAACATGTGCCATCTGCTAACCTTTCCCAAGGTTCCACAATTTACTGAAGTTTAGTACATCATAAATATTCATATGTAAATCAATGACAGTAAACAGGAACACTAAAAATAACCCTTTCTTCTGAAGTGGCCTATACTATAAAGCATTGGCCGCTGAAGGAAATATGCATTAGTGACAAACACTGGAAAGAGAATCTGTAATTCTTGTTAATGAGGATTTGGTGATTCATGGCTTTGAGAGCTGCATTGAAAAATTTACCCTGGCCCTTCCCAGATGGCTATTTTACGTCACTTCACCAGAGAAAGGGTGGGTATAAATTCATACATTGGGGGAGTTTACATCAAAATCCATGTGAGACATCAAGATGCTCTCTATACAGGATCTGGATTCCCCCCTGCACACTGGAGTTTAGCCTGCATTATCTCCATGCTAAAAAGTTCAACTTTTACAGAGCCTTTTTGAGATACTTTGATATATCCCAATGTTTCTTCTGAGATGTATGGAAGAGTCATACTGATAGAGCACTTTTTGTTAAAGCCTCGCTTTTATTTTTTAATTTTTAAAATAGATTTACTGGGTGATCTTCCTCAAGATTGACTGCCTGGAGGGAGAGCAAAGAAGAAGGAAACCCAGACAAATCTATCCAAACACAAAACCCAGCAGAACAGTGCAGTGGCATAGGGTGGCCTGTGTTCAGGCTGCCCGCTCTCCCAATCCAGAGGCACCCCCCCACCCCCCAGTGCCCCTCTCCCCCCCCCAGTGCCCCTTCCTTTTCTGCTGTGTGTGGGGAGCTCCATTTCTCCCTGAGGGAGCAGCCCAGGGTAGGCTGCCCTGCCGCTCAGCCACTACCGCTGCTGCCACTGTGTGGCGTGTGCATGATGGGGAGAGAAGGTACACCCTGTGTGCATGGCAGAAAAAGAAGCTACATATGTGCACGTATGTATCAAGAGGAAGCAGTTCATGAAAGTACATACCGGAGTCAGCAAGGGAAGGGTATGTGCAATGGGGACCTAGATGTGCCCCCCTCCCCAGTGTAAGTCTATATCAGAGTGGAACCTACATGTGTGAAGAGAGGGCAGCAGCCACTATGGTAGCTGAACAGCAGGAGCAGGGCAGCCTATCGGGCTGCTCTCTCAGGGAATCTGCTGATTCCCTAGGAATCTGCCACCCCCACACCTGCAGTCACCCCTGCCATGAGCAGTGGGGGGGGGGGAGCAGTGCCAGGGGCCACTGCCACTTCCAGCTTCACCTGCTGGTAACAGACACAAATTTTATTGCAGGCTTTATGAAAGGCCAAAAAAAAAAGTCATTGTGGTTGGCAAGTCACTGGTCTTGCAGAAGGAAAAAAAAGAAAATTGAAATAGATTTTAATGGGCCCAATTGAAAATATTTAAAGACACACACCGCACATGTCTAGGTAGGAGAAAGGAGAAGTGGCGTCCTGCCTTCTCTAGAAAGCCACTGGCCAGAAAGGGCCAGAGAAAGACCGAGGAGCCAGCGGTATGATCAGTGTATTGGAAAAAAAATCACAAAGAACAGAGAGGAACTCTATTAAAACACCAGCATGAACAGCCCTCAGGTTTATCCAAATTATCTTTATTGTGTTTATATGCTGCTAATATATACGCACTCATAACTCACTCTACCCCACTTAATCCCGCCATCTGAGAAAGGCCCCTAGCAGGTGGTGCACTTCTCATAAGCCCCACAAATGTGTTATGGGGTGTAATCCACAAAAGTGATGTGGATGACTCTCTTTTGCTAGGAAGATGAGTCATGAGAAAGAAGCACTGCAGTAAAGTCACACAGCAGCTTTGCAAATTCTGTTTTTGTAGCTCCAAAACAGAGTTTAGATTATTTCCCAATCCCTAAACTCCTGTCATATGCTTTTTATGAAACAGTAGACACATACATTGTCCATTTCACCAGTTTCTCTCTTGGCAGGCATGACATATAAACAGTAGTTACAAAAGATTGCTGTCCTAAAGGTTTGATGAGTGGAGTAAATTACTGTGAGTTTTAGATGA
Organism: Hemicordylus capensis; assembly: GCF_027244095.1. NCBI lineage: Eukaryota > Metazoa > Chordata > Lepidosauria > Squamata > Cordylidae > Hemicordylus > Hemicordylus capensis. The sequence continues at coordinate 374,134,103 of NC_069658.1, read as the reverse complement.
ATAGAAGTGACATCAATTTGGCTTTTGTTGGGGTTAAATTCACTGGAATAGAGAGATCTCACACTATGGGAGGTGGCAAATTCACAGCATGGTTGAAAGATCTATACCTGGTGTAGTGACCAGCCTCTGATCAGCCCCTCCTCTCCCCTAAAGAGTAACCGGAAGTGAACCCTGTCCTGACTGACAGGCTATGAACTCCAGGGCTCAGCAAATCAGCACACCAGGTGGGTGGGACCTAGACAGCAGTGAGGAGAAAGAGAAGAGTTTCTTTGTTAGAAAGGGAGCAGGCGGGGGGTGGGGGAGAACAGGACGTGTGGCCATTGAGTATGGCTGTGAAAAGAACTGCAGATCCTTGAAAGACAAGATTATAGGATGCTAGATTCTCATCCGGTATTGGGTGAGTTTTCAAGGAAAAGGGGATAAAGCATAAAGAACAGTTTGCTAGATTTTGCTTCAGAAAATTATATTACTTTCATGTGTTTTGCATACTCCTGAAACCGTTCTATTGTTGTTTACCTGTAACATAGCTAAGCTAAGCCTGTGCCCATCCAGCTAGGGCATTGCAAAAGACTCTGTAAACTTTTAAAGGTATTTTTGTATTTTCTTACATTCATGTTCTTTGCAACTGGGTAACCACAATTTTTAAAGTGTGCCACCCCAATATCATCTGGGGTGCTTTTTGAAGTATTATTGTAACCACTGAGTATTGCTTTTGTTTACCTGAAACTAAAAGCTGAAAGAGTTTCAGACGGAAGCTGCATGTAATATTTTGAATAAAGTTTTTTCCCCTTTTTTCCCCTTTGCATTTTAAAAGCCTCTCTGAATAGATTTTTAACTCAGAAGAAAGGGGGCTGGAAGGAGGGAGTCTCACTCTGTTGCACACACATGCTTCAGGAGCTCGGCTGCTGTTAGTTTTCTCACCATGTGTAAACTTGCACGTGGAAGGTTTTTGTATACTTTTCCAGTAGCAAAAGCATGAGAGTTTCCCTGGATTTCCACCCAAGCCCGGTGTGGGGGTATTTAAGCTCTATCAATAAGTTGGCGATGGTGGCAGCCTTAGAACTACCAGAAGTACAGGAAAGTTTAAAGGGAGAAGCCTTTGCTCAGAAAGCATATTGGGGAAGATTCAGCATTTTTATTCCCCTCACATGGGCTTGCTCTGAGACAAAGGCTGGTAATCCACTACACTTGTATATATAAAATAAATATTGTATTTTGAGAATTTTGTTGTGGTTTCATTTTTATACCTAATAATAACTATATCAAGTGATAGATGAACTTCCTTCAGCTCAATTCAGCATGGGTCACCAGGTAAGTGTATTTTTAGGGAACTCTTGGGAAAATATATCTTTTTCCCTGAAAAGTCTAAATTGCCTCAGAATGTTGGTTGCACTACATTAGATTGTTGAAAGCTTCATCTATTTTTAGTCTACATCTTGGACATGAATTAGTGCTTGTAGAGAGCAAAAGGGGTGTTTATTTCTGTGTGAGCATTAATTGGTGTCCCAACCATGGACTAAAGGAGAGCCAGCGTGGTGTAGTGGTTAGAGTGCTGGACTAGGACCGGGGAGACCCGAGTTCAAATCCCCATTCAGCCATGAAACTAGCTGGGTGACTCTGGGCCAGTCATTTCTCTCTCAGCCTAACATACTTCACAGGGTTGTTGTGAAAGAGAAACTCAAGTATGTAGTACACTGCTCTGGGCTCCTTGGAGGAAGAGCAGGATATAAATGTAAAAATAAAAACAGATTAATGTTACACAGTCTGAGGACGTGTGGAACCTTGTTCTGTATTCCAAGCTGGTGAAGAACTTTCAGCCTCAGGATGGTAATGCTTTCTTTGTATTAGAGGCAAGTAGAGCTGTCAAGATTCGTATTTTCAGGAAAACCAGGAAAATGCAAAACTGTGTGATATCCCTAAAGATGATCAAGACAAGACAGTAAGGCATATGCACACACACATTTTGGTTTAAACAAAGGGAATTGTGCTCTTGGTATGTATACCTAGGTAAATGTAATATAAGAAAAATGCATATCATCATAAAAGACTAGAAGTACAGGTGCTCCAACTGCTTGAAGAATAATTGCACATGGTCCAAAATATAGGGGTGAGAGGAACTACTCCTCTGCCTTCCTTAAATAGTATATCTGATTAAAAGTAGTTCTTCCAATTTCTTGGTTGGGTTGTTTTTCAACTAATTCAGATATACTGCATGTATAGCTGATATACATGCAGATATACTGCATGTATATCTGAATTAGGCAACAAACCAATCAAAGTTAACCTCTTTAATTTCAGTGGGGAGATGCCAAGCATATGCTTAAAACTTGAGTTGAAATAAATGTGATTAAAAATGCTGAAACTATGACCTTATTTACCAAGGTTACAGGCACCTTCTATTGTGGTATGTCCATATTCAGTAAATCTATTCACATAGTCTAGACTATGGTGGCTAATTTAGAATATCCTTTCTAGCTGCCGTTTATCAGAGCATACCAAACCTTTAAGCTGAACAGAGTAGGTATTAAACCTAATCATAATCACCATCATCCTTCTGTGGTCATGAATAACTAGTTGGCTTTGGATTGGAATACTGCAAGTGAAGGAAGGCGTGGAAACTCAAGAAGCCCTTGACACTTGATTGAATATAAGGGACTGGGGAATGGGGGAGGGCAGTTACCCTGAGTGTGATATTAGTGTGAAATACAGTTAGCTTATTCTCATTTGTAAATCTCAGAGTGTTTCTGAGAGTGACTATAAGTCTTGCAGAAAAGTCTCTGGAATCACGACAGTCACAGTGGGAGCAAGAGAACACCTGTTTTTAGTTAAAGTCCTTGGCTGCTCATCAATAACAAATAATAAACGCCCAAAATGAATATGAATATTGTGTCCCTTCTTGATCCATTTTGGCATGTATACCTGGGGTTTGCTCTACCATCTATTTTTGCTTTAGCAGCTGATATTGTTAAACTGAGAAGTCATCTACTATACTCAGGTGAGTTTTTTTTAAAAGTGTGTGTTTGGGTGAGATGCTAAACTAAAATCAGAAGCAAAAATCTTGGCATACCTTCTGGTTCTAGAAGTCTCAGGCTCATTGACCCTTTTCTTGTTTCTGCAACTATGATGCACATTTCTTAGTAGTGTAGATCAGTTTTAAGTTTGAGTTTGTTCACAGGTTGCAAACATTCAGTGATGAGTAATATCTGATGATCCAGTTGTAGCACAGAGGGATGAATTTGACCTTGACATTCCTTGTATCCTCCATTGAAGCCTAGCCAGATCATAGTGAAAAACGGTTGCCTGGCCGTGAAAAACCTCTGGCATATATAAATTTATACACTTTGAACGTATGCAATTTAATTTTATTAACAAAAAATGATCTCCTAAAAGATTTCAACTTAGTGGTACTTAGGAACTGGAACCTCCAATAGAGGTGATTTTAAAATATGATACTATTAAACTAAAGACAGTCGGGTGGGGGGGATAGCAATGATTGCTGAATAGGGGCAATTGCTTTCCCCCTGATAAATATAAGACAGACACCACTTTAAATGGTTGGCAAAGGTTCAGTTAGCAAGGGTTCAGCTTCCTTTAAGAATCAGTTTATGGGACACTGGGGGGAGGAGGAGAAAGAGAAGGGGGGAAAGTGAATATATGCAGTATGAAGCACTGATCTGGTCCACAGCCAGTTTAATGCAGCAGGCAGGCTGCATAGACCTCCACAGGCCAAACTGCCATGGGGTGTGTGTGGATATTTAGTGCTGTTGGTATAAATCTTAGAAGCTAAGCATGTTACAAGCATCCTGCACTTTGCCACATGCACCTTCAGCTGAATGTGGCATTGCACTGAAAAGTGCTCTCTGCCAGGTATGCACAAAATCGGCTGGCGCGGTTTGGTTTGAGTCTGTACCAGACCCAAACAGGACCGGGCCAGTTCAGTTTTGTCCCCCATCACCACCACCACCCCGGGTTTGGTTCGGATCAGGGGGATTTGTAAGTCAATTTTAAATAATAATATTTTTTTTTAGTACTTTCCCCCTCTGGGGAGCTTCTCCAAGGCCACCCGGGGTGTGTGTGTGTCCATGGAGGTTCCATCTCCCCCTGCCAGCCTTCCTCATGGCAAATATCACCCAGTTCAGGCATTCTTCGGCCTTTCCCAAGCCTTCCCCCCTCATGGTGACCATCTTGGAGGCCGCCACGCATGCGCGGTGGCCTCCATAATGGCCACAACGATGGTGGAAAGGCCTGGAAAGGGTCGACAAACACCTGAACAGGGTGATTTTGGCCACAAGGAAGGTCGGCGGGGGGAGGGGGGACCTCCACAGACACACAAACACCCCACTGTGGCCTCGGAGAACCCCTTCAGAGGGGGTAAGTACTTTTTTTTTTTTAATGACTCATAGGATGATTCAGTTCAACCCCAAGCTGTTGAACCGAACTGGTTCGACATCAAACACATTCGATATTGAACTTGTTTGCACATCCCTACTCTCTGCCTCCCGGGTAGGCATCAAGGGCACTTTCTCTGTATGGGCTGATCTATACATGCAGACTGGTACCACTGAAATGCAGAAAGGGTCTGAATGGAGCCCAGCTGCTACTTTGAAGGATGCCCTTGCTGGAGTGGTTATGGAGTGGGTGACTGAGCTACTTATATGACTGTGACTGGCACTGGGCCATCATAGATATGAACTAATACATCATTCATTTGCATTCTAGGTAAGCATTTTCTCAGAGAATTGGGTCACAACCTACATTGTTGTTTCAGAAGCAAAAGAACCTCCATTTGCACAGGGGTGGATGTTTGATTTTTGCCAGTCTCCCCTTTCTTCAGCAGTCTCCTGGTGCCACATGCAATCATGATTCAGATGATCTCCCTCACCTCAGCTTTTTAGTGGTCACAAGAGGATACAGCAAAAATACCGTCTCCTTTTTGTGAATCAACCTAGGATACAATCCTAAGGTTTACATATATTGTAAACCACTTAAGGATTATTTTAATGAAAAGCAGTATAGAAATCAATCAATCAATCAATCAATCAATCAATCAACAATCCATTGTTAACCAGAATGTCACATATATGTTGTACATTTTTATCTATATGTTGATGACATCCACATCTATTTTTCCATATAAACTTCTTCAGGAAATGTCATTACTTCCCTCACTAGGGGTGGTAATGGGCTAGATGAGGGATAACAAACTGAAATTGAATCTGAATAAGAAGGAGGAACTGACTGTGTAGGGTCAGGACGCAAGAGCTGGTTTAGATCAGCCCTTTCTGGATGGGGTTACACTCCTCCAGAAAGAACAAGTATGTAGCTTGGGAGTGCTCCTGGAAACAAACCTCTCTGGTTTCTCAGGCTGAGAAAGTGGCCAGGGATCTTTTTATCAGCTTTGGCTGATATGTCAGCTACACTCATTTTTGGAAGTAAATGACCTTAAAGCAGTGGTACATACACTGGTAACCTCCAGACCTGACTACTGTAATGCACTCTACATGGGGCTGCCTTTGTACATAGTCTGGAAACAACAATTGTTGCAGAATGTGGCAGCCAGATTGGTCTCTGGGATAACCTAAAGAGACCATATAACACTGATATTAAAAGAACTGCACTGGCTACTGATATGTTTCCGAGAAAAATACAAAGTGTTAGTTATTACCTATAAAGCCCTCAATGGCTTCGGTTTAGTGTATTTAAGAGAGCACCTCCTTTGTAATGAACCCAGCCGCCTATTAAGATCATCTGGGGAGATCCGGTTACAGTTACCATCAGCTCTTTTGGTGGCTATCTGGGACCAGACCTTCTCTGTGGCTGCCCCAGGGCTCTGGAATGAACTCTCTGTTAAGACCAGAGCTTTTACATCTCTGGTTGTTTTTAAAAAGATGCTTAAGATACTTTTAAAAGAACTTTAAGATACACCTGATTTCTCAGGTCTTTAATTAATTAATTTTAAGTGTCTTGTTTTATATAATAGAATTGTTTTAATCAATTTATCCTCTTTTATATGTTGTATTTTAACATGTACACACCACCTAGGGATACACATGTCAGGCAGTATATAAACATGATAAATAAAATAAATAATTATAAAATAAATATATGAGATAAACACCTTTTAATGCAATTTGTGAAGCAGGTTGTTCATAGCAATTAATTCCATGAGGCACTAAATAGCAGGAAGATTTGGGGCCACAGTTGTAACTTAAAGCAGAAACTACTTTCAGTTTATAATTGGCAGAAACTACTCACAGTTCTTCTAAACAATTGCCCTTTACACAAAAATAACAAAGACTTGACTGGCAAATTGGAGAGAACAAGAATTTGCATAGATACAATTACAAAGAAGTAAATACACATTCATTATGCAAAACAGGCCACTCACTCTGTCAAAATGAGAAATAATCAAATAGGTCAGCCTCAGAACAAAAATTACTTATATTTGTTTTCCAAGAGGACTAAACACCAGTATTTGTCTCATATGTACATTGTGTGACTCAGATATAGATTATTTTAAATATGGAAGTATATGTAGATTGTTTAAAAAACCCTAAATGTGAAACCAGAGTGCAGGGGTAGCCCATCTGAGGCTCTACAGCTGTTGTTGGACTACAAATCCCATCATCCCACCCCAGCTATAATTTATTGTAATGAATGAGAGTTGCACAAAAGAAAGCGCTCCTCTGAGCACAACTACGTGTTCTTACAACTTTCATTCACTTCAGTGCACCTGAACTTTCCAAAAGGACTGTGTCCAGTATCTTGGGAACATGATTATACTTTGCTACTTTTGCCATCCTATACCATTTTCCTCCATATATATGAAACTCAGTTCAGTAAGTAAAATGGGCAGTAATGTATGTATGACTTTTAACTTAATTGTGCTTCATTCTAAACAAGTTCTCTGCAAATGCTCTCAGCCATAAGAAAAGAAAGCCATAAATAATATTTAACAGCTGAAAGACAGAATTATGCACAATCAACAGCTGCTAGTTACAGAATTGCTACTCTAAAAGTGCAGCTGTTTGATTGTATATCCACTTTAAAGCATTAGTCAACCATCCTTTCCAGAGGCCTTCGAAGAAGCCATCATTCTTGTACAAAGAGGAGAATTAGAGCTTAACCTTCAACAACTGCAGTCTGCAAAAGAGGATGCAGTGTCAGCAGTCTAAGAAGTCCCAGCTCATATGCTTTTGCAGAGCCAAGGGCTGATCTGAACCACCCCACTTCCAATGTCTCCGCCAGATTCACAGCCAGCAAAACTGGTGGCAGGGCAGGGGCCATTTCAGCAGTTTCTCAGTCACAATATTTGCCCAGAATCCTCCTCAGAGTGACACTGCATTGTGACTAGGGCTGATCTGTACAGTTGTCAATTCACTTCTCACCACATAGGAGGCAACAGCAACTGGGTAAATAGCTTCTCTCCTGAATTCCCCAAGTGTCCAGGACTTTTGGGAGACCTGTAGGACCCCACCCCAGTATAGGAGAGCTGGTCTTGGAGAGGAGAGCTGGTCTGGAGAGGAGAGCTGGTCTTGTGGTAGCAAGCATGACTTGTCCCCATAGCTCAGCAGGGTCTGCCCTGGTTGCATATGAATGGGAGACTTGATGTGTGAGCACTGCAAGATATTCCCCCTCGGGATGAAGCCTCTCTGGGAAGAGCAGAAGGTTTCAAGTTCCCTCCCTGGCTTCTCCAAGATAGCGCTGAGAGAGATTCATGCCTGCAACCTTGGAGAATCCGCTGCCAGTCTGTGAAGACAATACTGAGCTAGATAGACCAATGGTGTGACTCAGTATATGGCAGTTTCTTATGTTCCTATGTTCCTAATAGGGGTGATGTGGTGAGGCCCACACTAGAGGCCCACACTAGAAGGCACTGGCTGCTTTCAGATATAGCGTGAAACCACGAGTTGACAAACCTGAGGTTAATTCTTGAACTGGGGAATCATCCCACATACTATTGCCCAACTGTGATCCGGCACCCTCCAGTTTCTGGGCAGAGGAGCCCCTTCTTCTTTGTGGTCTGCCAAGGCTGAATCCTAGCAAGGCATGGGCTGCTGGCATTACCAGACTGCGGGCAAAGCATCAGCATGCCATTAGGGCTACAACCATTGCCTGCGATCTTCAAGGGTGTGTTCTGAGCACGATTGTGCCTTTTCGGCATCGGTTGGCTGCCCTTGGGAGGTATAGGGCATGGAAACTCCTTCATTAAACCAATTGAGCCACACCCCTTGCAAGGGCCCAGCAGCCAAGCAGTCTCGCACAGTGCTTTGACTCCTGCTGTCCACCAGTCGCTGGGCCTGGGAAAGGAGTTGCAGGGGTGCCGATCCCTGGGGCTTGCAGGGATCTAGCAATCAGGCTGGGTAGCAACAGTCCTCTGTCCCACATGCGTGTCTCCACTCTCACAAAAGAGCAGTCCTTGGTAGAAGGGGACTCAATCCTGTCCCAACTTCATCCCAGTTTAACCCAGGACGGTCCCACTTATGAGGAATGGCCAAGACTACATGCTTGGACCCAAGGGGAAGGGGCTGGGCCTCCCTTCCCCAACAAACATGTACAAAAAAGAGGGCAGCAGCACTCCATAACTCCATGGGCCATCTTTTCACCCAAATTTCAGCTACTGCTCCCCTGGCATGTGTAATCTTTGTTGGGGGACAACATTGCTGCCCGGCTCCTGTGTCACCAGGACTCCATGTGCTTATGCAAATACTTTTCCAGCCCTTGCTTTGTGGAGACCTCTCCCACTGTGCCCATCTTGTCATCCCATCCCTTTTTTAATGCAGATTGGGAAAGGGGGAACACAGGATGCAGTGGAAAGCACCCCACCCCCCATGTGGGGTCTCTCCCTTTACATGCAATGAAGCTTGGGAAAGGGCAATGCAGCATCACTGTTGCAATGGCGGGAGAAATGTGGAGACTCCAGAAGGTGGGGCAACTGATCTGAGAGGTGGCCAGTGAGAAGTGTTGCAGGCATAGAGCTGACATGTTTCTGGGCTGGTCTGAGCTGTCCTCTCTATGGTTTTGGGAGCAGCCACAGCTTGGAACACAGGTTATGATGGTGGCAGAATTTTGATGACACAATGCCACCTTCAAACCTGAGGTTCAAGCAGTGAAACTCACTACAAACAGAAGGTTCAAATTACTGTTTGGGGTCTCATAACAAAATCACGGTTTCATGCATTTGGACAACCATGAAACACAACCTCAGGCTTGTTCACCTCTGGTTTGGTGTTATGTGTGAAGGGGGCCACTGAAATTCTGGCCACTGAAGCACTGTTCAACTGTAGCCAGTCCAAAAGCCCCTCCCATTTTCTCCACCAAATATTCCAAGAAAATGGGCCAAGTTCTGCAATTTGCAGGGGACTTGAGAAATTATGAATACTTTCCCAGCCCATTTGCTTTCCTTAGAAGTCCCCTTGGAATGACAATATGGGCTGGTTCAGACAAACTGTCCTAGCAGTGATACATCACATTTCAAGAAGTTAGAATGTGCCTTTCTGGCCCAACCCACACCCCCACCCCCATGTGCTATCCCCAGTCCTACATAATCACACAGAACCACAATGTTCAAACCAGCTCCTAATTGCATGGTTTGGACTGCAGTTTAAATATTCGAAATTCACCCTCTGTGATGGCTGGTGCTGATCTGATGGGCCCCATTCTGAGCCAGCAAAAATGGAAGTGCCATTTGACATTTTAAGGGAAGTGTGCATGCAAAATTCTTAAAGTTTTATGAGAGAGAGTAAACAACCAGTATGTGGAGGTTCCAGGTGCCCTTTCCCCTTCTTTAATAACCCAATTGTATGCTATACCTGTCTGTACCCCATACACCCACCCAAGGTATGGGATGCTTCTAAAGCAGATGGTAGAAAAAGCACTGGAAATGCAAGACAGATGCCAGGAAGAGGCATACTACTTCCAGCACTATTTCTGCTGGTACCTGCAAAGACATAGCATGAACTCAACATTAACAAGAAAAGTAACACCCTCTGTTGCTACCATCAAAGAGCATCTCCCTCATAGTGTTTGAAGAATTTATCCAATTTCTCACCCAGTCCCAGAAATTAACTTATGAACAAAACAAAACAAACCCAGCTCTGCTGGATCAGGCGTAAGGCCCATCCAGTCCAGTATCCTGTTTTCCACAGTGGCCCACCAGATGTCTCTTGGAAGCCCATGAGCAGAGATGAAGGCATGCCCTCACTCCTGCCATGGCTCTCCTGCAACTGGTATTTGGAGGCATCTTGCCTCTGAGGCTGAAGTTGGTCTATAGCCATCAGACTAGCAGCCATTGATAGACCTGTCCTACATGAATTTGTCTAAGCCCTTTTTAAAGCCACACAAGCTAGTGGCTTTCACCACATCCTGTGGCAGGGAATTCCATAGATTACTTATGTGTGTGTGAAAAAGTACTTACCTTTGTCAGATCTAAATTTCCTGGTCATCTGTTTCATGGGATGACCTCTGGTTCTAAAGTTGTGAGAAAGGGATAATAATTTCTTTCTGTCCACTCTCTCTAATCCATGCACAATCTTATAAACCTCGATCAGGTTTCCCTGTAGTTGCCTCTTTTCCAAGCTAAAAGCCCCAGACCCGGTAGCCTTTGTTAGGATTGCCTACAAACATTGGGGCTATTCTCACAATCGGGGGAAATCGGGCTAGGAAAGCCTAGCCTGATTTTTCCTGATCGTGGGAACCACTGGGCTCAGCTGCGAGCCCGGTGGTTCTTAGGTGGGTAACCCACCTAAGTACCCCTGACTTTAGCCCGGGTTTGCGGAGCGAGCGCTCTGCAAAACCGGGCTCCCTGATCGTGAGTAGCCACGACTACTTGCAAGAAGTCCCCCGGAAAGGAGGCGAAAAGCTGCCTCCTGGCTCCGGGGGGTCTCCCCAGTAGTCTCCCCAGTATACTGGGGGTCTCCCGGGGCTGCGCAGTCCCTGAGCTCCCCAGCCCCTGCCGGCTCCGTCATGGAGCTGGCAATCAAGTGGGTGGCCGATCCAGCTGCCCAGGGCTCCCTGCCCGATCGTTGGCTTAGCCCCCTCTCCCTGCTCAGCTCACTAAACCGGGTCTCACGGATTGTGAGACCCGGCTCATTGTCTTAGTTCTTTGTACAGGGCATGCTTCTCTGTTTGAATGCTGTATGCTGGTGGGTGGAGTCACAGTTTGTTTTTCTGCTCCTCACTTGTCTTGAATTCAAACTGAGAGTGTCTCCCTCTCTCTTTGCATAAGAACTATTTATTGTTATCTTAGCCTATGTTTAGTTAGTAATAAATAGCAAACTCTTGTTTCTCATTTAAAGTTGCTTCCTGTTCAATTACTTATAGAGGATAATAATTACTCCACAACACTGGGTTATGGGCCCTGTTGTAAAGCATTAAGTTGTGAGATAACAAATAGTTTGAAGACAAGAAAGCTGGATAAGATGACTACTTTTGCATCTGTGGGGGAGGCATATCACTGTTGAACTGCTCAATGAAACAAACTATATAAGATGGTTCTTCAGAGTGAAGATATTGCTGAATACTCTTGGACTGCCTTATGTTCTAGAGGAACAAAGACCAACAGAGAATGAAGAGAAACAAACAAGCAAACAAGCAAGCCTTGGGACACACATCTCTGACTAAGTGATCAGTTAAAAACAAAAACAAAAGAGATATGGGAAAGATTGAAGGTTTTTCAACAAAGAGCCATGAATAGTCAATTTTCTCTTATGCTGCAGTTGTGTAATAAAAGATTCAAAGAGGGAGAGAGTTTGCAATAGCGCATATGCTCATTTCTGAAAATACTGAAAGAGTTGGAACTGCAGGAGGAGACCAGAAAAAAATTTGAATGAGCAAAAATTGGACTTTTGCTTTACACCTTGGGTAAAAAAAATGTGAGATTTCCCAGTGATAACTATGTAGTCAATGATGCTCATTCTGGAACCTGATAGGTAAGTGAATTCTCCTGGGTGATCATCCTCAAGTAAGCCATTTAAAATAAAAAGGTTAAGCCTGGTAGCTGATTGGGCTAGATACAGAGACCCATATAGTTTGATCTCTGATCCTTTGAAAGATGGGTGAGGGGGAGATGGTATGCCTCCAGGTTGGGAGGGCAGCACAGATATTTGGTGTATAAAGTATAGTCATTGGGTCCCAGCCTGGCATTGAGGTCACCACCCAGCACCACATACGTGTTGGGGTTGGTGAGAAGGAGGTCGGCTATAGAGTGTTCTAGTTTTTGATGCATTGGAGGGAGGTAAGTGTTCATTATCAGTAGGGAGCTGTGTCTGAAGTGGATTAGAACAGCCATAGTGTACTGTTTGAGTGGGGGAAGTGGTGCTGATGATGTGCACAGAGTGGTGGAGACTATCATCCCCAGGGCGCTCTGGATCTCTGCTGGAGATAGACCATCCAGCTACGTTCCAGGACAGTATGTAGACCTCATGCTGGTTTTTTGGATGTCAGAGAGTCACACTGAGAGTGGGAGTCTGGGTGGGGATTCTCCTTGGGGGCTCCAGAGGATCTCCAGGAGGTGAGCTAGGCAGCTGGGTCTCTTGCTGGAGTGGTGGTGGAGGAGGTGGGGGGCACTTGTATGATCCAGTGCTTCTATCTCAGGGGTCACTAGGCCTGTCTCTGGTCATGGGAGCTCTGCGGGATGGGCCGGAGGGTCCCATGGCTCAGGCAAGTTGGCTGGGGAGATCAGTGTGATGATGTCATTCAAGTGTGGGTCACTGGCATACAGTTTTCCAGGGTCTGTGGATCGTGGGGCAGTGTCCCTGAAAGTTGCGTATGCCAATTGTTGTTTCTGTGGCAAAAGGTGTGATGTGCAGGCTCCATCGAGCAGTGTGTTGGCTCTTTAGATCTGCCAGGTTGTCATGAATGGATTTGTGCAGTTGGGGTCCTTCAGCTAGTAAGGGGTTAATCTGCTGAGGCTTGGCAAGGCTAGAAGATTTATTGCAGTTAGTGTTCAGTGCTTTGGCGGTCTTATCTAGAGGGCTATTGATCATTTGCCTGGTGGTCAGAGATTGAACTAATTGGTCTGCAAAAACCCTCATGGGTCTAATGCCATAAATCTGAAGACTTTCAGCCAATTTCATAAGCCTAGTTGGCATCGTTGTTTATTGGAACGATAGGGAAAGACACCTGGAAACTAATCGGCTGGAGTAAAAGTGATAATATTTTAGATTAACATTCTTTGGATGACAGTTTAATAGCTGGCACAAGGAAAGTGTTATTGCCCTGCAGTTTATCCATTTATGGCCATTTCCAGATATCTCAGGGAGGATCTAGGTTGGCTACAGCACTCAGAGAAAGTTAGTTGGGCTGTTTGTTTCTGGTTGTCCTGTTGGCATCTTACGTGGAGAGATGGTAACAGATACGATGGAGGGGGCTGCCCAAGTGTTGCCAATGATGAGTTCAGCTGGGCTTTTAACCCCTTGGTGACCTTGGAATATAAATTGATCAAAGGCATGCCTGAGATTGTCCACTGTGGCTATTATATCTTTTAGGTATCCTAGAATTGTTATTAGTGCTGAGAGGAGATAGGCTGAGTGAGAGGAGACTTAAATGTTGAGTGATGAGGTGATGGGGTGGGGGTAGTACATGTCTCGAAAATTTAGGTCCCCTATTTCCCTGTTCCGGTGGGTTTCTCAGGCCAGCCCTCTGAGATGGCATGGAAGCAACCTGATTTAATGCCGGCCCATGGCCATAAATCTGTTCTTAGTTGGTAGAGAACTCATGTCTTCATTTGGTATGTGGGTGGAATGTAGGAGTCGATTCTCATCTGTTTCCCTGCCTTAGCTGACTGATGAACTCTGGTATCATTGCTGGGGCTAATCCTATTTGTTTTCTTTTCTTTGGTTGGTATGATTTGACTGAGTAGATAGCATTCACAGGGGATGAGGCCAGTAGTGGGATGGGAGTTCATGAATGAAGCTGCTAGCTGGTTGCCAACTGGGCTCCTCCTCTTGAGGAATACTTAAAGTAACAAGGAATTAAACATGAGAAAACAATACCTTATACTCCAGAGCAAATGGGGTCGTGGAGAGAAAGAACAGAACCTGGATTAAAATGTCTAGAAGTATGCTCCTTGATTCAGGCCTGGAGAATAAATATTGCAGAGAAGCTGTAATGACTGCAACTTATTTTCAGAATAGACTACCTACTAAAACTAAAAGAGTAACACTCTTTGAGCTGTGGAATGGGACAAAACCAAACTTAAAACATATTATTAGGGATGTGCCCAAACAGCGGTTCTAAGTGCAGTTCAAGCACTTTTAAGATAATTGTACCAGGAATTTTAAGAAAAGGAGACCAGCCCTTACCTGCTCTCTGTCACCCCATGCAGCTTCCTGCTGGGGTGGTGTGCATCCCGATAACCGCCCACACAATGCCAGCATGCACATGTGCAGGCACCATTTGTGTGGTCAGCAACACCATGGAGATGGTGGCAGACATTCTCACAAAGCCTCTAGCCAGAGAACAATTTCAGAATCTGCAAGAGGCACTGGACTCATGAATTAAAGAATGAATTAAAGAATGAATTAAAGAATGAGAAGGGGGATGTTGGGATTTTGCCATAACGTTGTCCCAGTTCTTTTAGTGGGGCATGCTTGTCTATGTTTGAATGTGTCTGTACTTTCTTGGAGGTAGAGTCACAGATTATTTGTCTCCTCCTTACATGCTGTCCTGAGTTCAAAGAGGTTCTCTTTCTCTGCATAAGAAACCATTAGTCTGTTATTTGTTTTCTTAACTTATGTTTAGTTAGTAATAAATATCAAACTCTTGTTTCTCAGATAAAGTTGGCTTCCTGGTCAATTATGTATAGAGGAAAAATAATTATTCCACAACAACCTTGCCTCATAAGGAAAGTGCTCTAGGCCCTTGATAATCTTGGTTGCCATTTTTTTGGTTGCCAATTCTACAATGGCAAAAGAAAGGGAGGAATCAGTTAAAAATCAAGCCTACAAAGTTGCCAACTCCAAGATCTCTCTCCTGGTCAGTCACCTACAGTTGATGTATATGTGAAGTTCAGTATGTGTGAAGTTGAGAATTTTTTTGCCCCAATATGCATCACTTTACACTTGCTTACATTGAACTGCATCTGCCATTTTGTTGCCAGTTTGGTTAGATCCTTTTGGAACTCCTCACAGTCTGTTTTGGATTGCACTACCTAAATAGTTCAGTGTCAGCTACAAAGTTGGCCACTTTGCTGCTTACCCCAACTTCTAGATCATTTATAAATAAATTAAAGAGCACTGGTCCCAGTACAGATCCCTGGGAGACCCCACTTCTCACTTCCCTCCACTGTGAAACAATTTCCTGTTTAGTTTCTCAACCCTTGAACCTTTGAATTTTTCAGAAAATGTTTCTGGGTGAATTTATGGTTTAGTTACAGAATACAGCTTCATGTGAAAATGAAGAGCCTTCTGTATCAGTTTCCCCACGGACTTAGCAAGGTTGAAGTGGGCCCTGGGACAAGAAGTGAAGATGGGCCCCTGAGCCTTCTTTTTCTCTCCCCACCCTCATGTCTTTGCTGCAGGAAAAAAAATGACATAATGAAAAATAAAATATTTGGGTTGTGCACTTTCTTTTGCTCATGTTGAAATGATATCACACACTCCCCACACTCTGATTAGGAGCCAGTAGCTTGTCAATGAGTCAGGGAGATGGAGGGGAGAGTGAAGAATAGTTTGTTTCTCAGCCAGCTGGTCCCCATCATCATGGGCTCAGGGCGTTTGCGTGCCCCCCCCCATTTAGTTATAGCTACACCCCTGGATTTCCTTCTCTGGTCTTGCAAACACTGTGGCTCTGGTTATTTTAGCAAAGTTAACGTCAGCGTAACTTCAGAAGTGTAGTGAAGGTGGGGGGCGTGCAGGGATGGCTTGCTGGTACTTCTTGGCCTCTCTGGCTGTTGGGGTGGGCATGGCCATGGGAGCTGTCATGGAGGACGCCTGCACTTCTGAATGTGCAACTACATCACTGTGTAACTTGGGTTTTCAAAGAATGTTGGGCCTTCTTATTCATTGCTGGGGAACAGAAAATATTGTGTTCCTAGAGTTGCTTCCAAGTAAGTACTACTTTAAGGCTAATATAATCCTCTTTTTAAAATAGTCTTTTGAGTCTCGTGCAGCACCAGTCTAAACATACTTATTCAAAAGGAAGTTCTGTGCTCAAGTTACTAGAAGGGCAGAAGAGGCACAGCCTCACCCGCCTTTTGTGATGGTCCTTTTACTAGCTCCTTTTTAAAGAAGGCTATAGGGGAGGCATTTAATTAAAATGTTGCGGCAGGAGGTGATCTGTGGATTTCATTAAGCCACCCCTCTCTTCCCTCATAATTCAAGCATTACGTAAGTCCCACAAATACAATGGGACTTACTACAGGGAGGCTATTCACATGGAGTTGGTGGGGGGAGGTTTTGCCAACATCTTCCCCCCAGATAATCAGCAGACTGCTGCTGCTGGGTGTGTGTCTCATGATCCCAGACAATCTACGCTGCTCCAAGCATTTTCCTGTCCTCCACGTATCCCACAATGCACCATACAACAAGCGCAGTGCATTGGGGATACCCCCATGCAATGGGCATTCTAGGCACCTGTCTCTGTGTCCGCTTGGGCTGCAAAGTTGCACCCTTAACCTTGGTAAGAGGCTGGGGTTAAAAGCTGGGTTTAGCAGGTGCCCCGAGCTGGAATCTGTGCAGATCCTGATGGCTGCTGCACACGAGAAACCTAACCCAGGCTGGGCTGCTCTAGCCTGGGTTAGGCTGCTCATGAGAACAGCCTTAGTAAGTCTGCTGCATGTGTACTTGTTCAAACAAAAGCCTCATTCAGACATTGTTACATGGGCATTCAAGTGTATGTACACATGCACATGTTTGTGTGTGAATTACTGTACATGCATTCATTTTAAAAGTGAATTGGGATGCAGGCCCCATCAAATGCCGGGTACTATTGTACGTATGTTGAACACAACATGTTGAATACAAATATATATCTGTATCCATACACAACTGTGTATGGATACATATATATGCACACACTGTATACAGATTGCACATGTGTTGAGCAGAACTTACTCCCAAGTATGCATGCATAGCCTCATGCAGTGTTAGGTACATCCCTTCCAAGGTCCCTCAGAACAAGGCCTTTGTGCAACCTGCAAATACTCCCCCAAGCCTGAATCCTTCTGCCTTCTTCACTTCTCTCACAGATATAAGAAAGCATTTGGCAAAAAAATGCCTTTGTCTCAGATCAGATTTCCTGGTTGTTTTTGAAATCAGGAAAGAAAACTGAAAAACCTGGAACTCTATCGTTGTGTTGATTGGACAGTAAGGCCTCTGCTAGAAATAGAAGCAACACTGGATGTTCTTGATCTTTCTTATTTATTTATTTATTTATTTGATTTTTATACTGCCCTTCCAAAATTGCTCAGGGCAGTTAATCAGATCTCATTGTAGAAAGAAAATATTTTTTTTTAAAAAAGAGAAAATTAAAACATTTAAATGCACTGCAAATGCAAATATAGCTTTGTAATATTTCTCCCATATTGCAGGTGGGGAGGCTGACTGAGACACAGTGGTTTACAACAATCCTGTAATGAAATACACCGTTGTTATCCCTACATTACAAGTAAAGGTGTGGGGCAAAATTGAACAAAAGTGATTTACAACAACCCTGTAATGTAGTTCAGTGATTATTACTATCAGTACACTGCACTGGTAACTTATAACCACTCTGTCATGATCTCCATAAATTGAATGGATGCTGGATGCTGAAACTGATCAGTGTAGTCGCCTATTTGTACAAGCCATCTGGCTCGCTTGTTAACATTAATGCTTGTACCACGGAATTTGCGTCTCTTTGCTTGCAATGACTGATCATTCTTTTAGCGGTTTGTCCGCAAAAGCTATAAAAACACACTTCAGGTTGGAGCAAAGATTAACCAGAATAATTGCAATTATCTCTGTGACGCCCCAAAATCCATTCACCACGATCTCAATTAAAGGCAGACGCGTTGAGCTCCAACCAGTTTAACAGAAACAGAAGCGAGCCATCAAATCAATCCACTAGGCAGCGATCGAGCTTGGCTCCAGTTTTCTCTCTCTGTGGTTTCCTTCTCCCTGTCAGGGACTGATGCAGAACCGCCCGTTTTGATTGGCTACTAGTCCAGCGTATTAACCAATGGGAGAGAGCAGCACTTCCTCCATTAAAAACTTGGGGCGGAGTCAACAGCCGGAGTAGCCGAGATGGAAAGGAAGTTTGCTTTGTTCAGCGCTTCGCTTAGCATTTGAAGGCAGCTGTGCTGCCTCTTCTCTTAATAAAACACATACACGTTTTGTTTTATGCAAAGCAGGCAGCCTGTAGCACGATTTATTTATTTAATTTAAATTATCTATTTGGAGCATAGCCCTTAATTTATTTTTAACTTAACGTCAGCTCAGAGAATCACCAGCCTTGACCAAGAGCCTGCAATTCTTTTTTTTTTCTTTCGCCGCCTGTTCAAGGTAAGTGTTGGCTGGTCTGAAACGTGGTAAGTGTGTTGGGATGAGTGCTTATGGGTGAATAAGCGGGCCCTGAAGTGGGGCGATGGTCAATCCCCTATGCTCATATCTGACGTGCGGAGCCTCTCGAATCGCGAGAGAAAGGCAAGTCTAGGCATGTGCGTCGGGAACCGACTGACAGTAGAGAGGGTCTTCGATTCAGTTCGTGATGCAGCTAAGCTGGCACGCCCCCTTCTTCATCACTGGGACTGTTTTCTCCTCGGCCCCGTTCTGCACGCAGCCCAAACGAAATGTTGCCTGTGCAATCTTGGTTGGCGCACGGCCCCTGTAGAGTAGACCCTGGCTGGCAGAAAGAGAAGGCCACACCTCCTTCAAAGGGATGAAGTGATCTTAAAGGAGTTTGGCTACAGGGCTCTACAACAAACGAGCCTGTCAACTAGCAACTAAGGCATACAGTGGTGTTAAAAGGCTTCCCACTGGAATCCCACATACTGGAATGATGCAAAATATGCCTTTGCGGCAAGGTATGCCGTTTCTGATCATTAAGAGCCCCTGCCTCCCCCCCCTCCTTTTTCATATTGGCAAACATGACTTATTATGCTAATGTGCAGCTGGGCACATTTTATGCAGTGTCAAAAAATGTGCATTGCGAAATGTTTGTGTAGTTGGGCTTAAGGGGTTTAATAAGTTGAGAAAAATGAAATTGGTAAAAAGAAATAAAAATGAAAAATTACTGTTTCAGTTTTCACAACCTTGTATAAACTGTTTATCACAGGACTAATTGCTTGATTAGTCAAACGCACTTTTTGACTCTTATTGAGTCCAACTTAGAATAAACTTTGGTATCAAACCTTCATGGGATAATGAAGCCCTGGGTCTTCATCCACTAACCTGAGCATGTACCTGGAAGATCCAGGGCTTCATTTTCCCATGAGTGCTCTCTTTTAGATGTAATGGTGTCTGAAACTGTAAGCCATAGACCTAGCAGAATGGTTGTCTTATATGTAGTATTATAAATGCAGACTCAATATGTTTAAAGAGGAGGCAACTTCTGTTTCGGCACAGGCCCCAAAGTTCTTTGAGCCCTGTACCTGTAGAATGCCTAGCCATGGCTGATATCTCTTGCCCTTGCCTATCACTTGTAAAGTCTTGTCACTGCTTATAAATGATGAAGTGCTTGTCAGGTGTTCACAAATGTGAGTTGGCCTTGTTAGCAAGCCAAAACTTGAGGGGGGTGGTGCTTGGCCTCATGCACATTAGACTTCTTACTGTATTGACAGGCCCAGCAGCTGCAGCTTTCTCTTACCCACTCCTTGTGCTGCCCTGCTCAGTTGCTTTTGTTTACTGTGCCACTGCATTCTCTTTAGACAATCTTACTCTAACCTTTCAAGAAGAGTGATTTTTCAAGAAGTATAACTTTCTGATCCCCTTGTTTTCCTCACATGGCAAACTGGGAGCTGAGAAATAGCTGGAAGGGAGATGCTTAATCCTCATCTCCTGATTCTCGCCTGCGGAGGATACCTCACCAGGTTGTGTTTAATATTCTCCTGCGCCACGCTCCCCCAGTTGGGCTCCAAAAGTAGAAATAAGCCTAGCTGAAGGAAAAATTGCCTGTGAGGAGACACACTCACAGAAGAGTATCAATTTTTCTGCCTGCCTGCATATTCTCAGCTACCAACCCCCGCACTTCTTGCATTTGCATTGCATCAGCAAATGTGGATTTAAGAACGGTATTTGGTGGAAATGTATTTTGCTAAGATAACACATTAGATCTTACAGCCTTTGATGTTGTACTAGTGGATGTTGCTAATAGTCTGCAACTAATGAAAGATCAAATGTGATCTTCCCACAACTTGACATTTTAAAAACAAAAACAAAACTTTTGCTGTAAGCAGTTGTTCTGAACCAAGTCTTGTATTTCAGATGATTGAAATGCTTGTGACAAGTGGAACTCTGGAATTGCTGCATCAGCTGAATGTGCTGCTGGAACAGGAGTTAAGATGTCAGCCAAGGTTTTCTGGCCTGAGAATAATTGAATCTGCTCATGATAACGGGCTCCGAATGACTGCAAGGTTGCGAGACTTTGAAGTGAAAGACCTACTTAGTTTAAGTCAGTTCTTTGGCTTTGATACAGAGACATTTTCTCTTGCTGTGAACTACTTGGACAGGTTTTTATCAAAAATGAAGGTAAGCTTTGAAGAGTGTCAAGCTATGCCACCTTAAGTTGTAGGGCTGTGCAATATATGGATTTCTAAGTATTCAGCTGCACTTGAACTTGAACGCGACATTAGTCTGTAGTCTTGCATGTAGTTATGGTTTGAAAACCCATTTGACTGAAATCAGACTTAGCATGACTAACTATATATAGAATGGGTCTTTGTTTCTTCTGTTCAAACACTAGAAAAGCACAGTGTTGAAGAGGTGTTGCTTGCTCCTAAGCCCCTTGGAAGATAGGTGCAGAGGCTGAACTTGGTTTTGAATATGAAATATGTAATTGTAACTGGACTGTCATCTCGATGACTATCATTGCACTTGCATTGTGTTATACATCTTTTCTGACCCCCTTGAAAAAGCAGTGTGGGGGCTGAGCCAAAGTTTGTACTTGAAACACAGAACATTTTTGTAAATATGCATACTAATTTTCATTCTGATGTGTGCAGTATTTGAAGCAGACAGTGTGTAACTGACTGACAAACAATTGGTTTAAAACAAAGGCAATAAATCAGCTGCTTGTCCAAATGCCAAGACTTCTGAATGGTTTAGCAACAAGTAGATGAAGTAACATGAAGAGCGCTTATGTGTGAATAACTTTGTCTGAAATGAGAACAGATGTCACTGCTAGCATCCGTGCAAATACTAGACCTGGGCTCTTCATGCAAGTGTTGTGCTAAAACCAATATAGGAACCCTAATGCCCCATGCTGATCCATCCTGTTCACTGGTTGCTCTGGCACAGAGATTAATGGGATCAGGTAGCTACAGTATAATGCTTTATCCACAAACTGCATAGAGACAGATGGCTGCTTAAAACACAATGGGGCCTAGATGCTGCTGCATTATAAAAGCCCATTACCTACCTAACCAGGCACAGGCTGGAGTCAGTGTTCCCTCTAGCAGGGATTCTCAGAAATTGTTGACTACAACTCCCAGAATCCCCAAGCAAAAGCCATTGCACTGGATTCTGGGAGCTGTAGTCAGCAATATCTGGGAATCCCTGTTAGAGGGAACACTGGCTGGTGCGGTAGGCTCCTGCTGGATATCCTGCAGGAAACCTAACTGTCCATGGACAATTTATCTGATAGTTAATTTTCTACTGTAGTGGGTATGAACTAGTAGCATCTTAAGATGGGCTGTGCAAGGAACAATCTGAGCTTCTGCCAGGAGTTCTTAAGCAAAGGCCTGTTACGTTCAAAGTCGCCTCTTCTAGTCTCGCTATAGGGATCTGATCTGTGTTGGATTGCTGAGAGTATATGGAAAGCTGCTGGTAGTAGCTCTGTATAGCAGAGAGTAGTGGGTTCTAAACAAATGTTGTGTCCCTGTAAGACTGCTCTAGCAACAAACTATTGCTAGATATGCACAGAGATCGTCTCTGTTGCCATTTCTGCAAAGGAATTGGTCTACACTGAACTGAAACACGGAACGCATAAGGGAAATCTTTGGTGTCGGGTGCGTGATCAGAACTGGGCACTAAAACTCTGCATTGGGACTGCATTGGTGTTCAGTTCAAAGGGTTGGTAGTTCAGTCTGGCATTGTTTTTAACAAACTATCTGGATTGTTTTTAAAAGGTACTTCAAATAAACTAGCACTGCTCAAATCCAGCAGTTGCCGTGAAAAACAGAAAAGCCTTGTTTGGCTGCCTTCTAGTCTGTGCGAAGTCAAACCCAAGAAACCTTTGTTGAATCAAAAGCAAATATGAATGAGCTGAAAGGTACATACTTCTGTGCAAGTGTGCATAGAGTTGCCGCCTAAATATAAAACACATTTTTGATGTTGTAGATAATCTTCAGTGGAAACCACCTTGTCTTAAAGCTTAAACCTTCTCTTCTAGGTACAGCCAAAACACTTGGGCTGTGTTGGGCTAAGCTGCTTCTACCTGGCTGTGAAAGCAACGGAAGAAGAGAGAAATATTCCATTAGCCACTGACTTAATCCGACTAAGTCAGTACCGGTTCACGGTTTCTGACCTGATGAGAATGGAGGAGATTCTTCTAGACAAACTTTGTGGGAAAGTGAGAGCAACAACTGCTTTTCAGTTCCTGCAGCTCTTTCACTCAGTCCTGCATGACAACCTAAGCTGCGACAGGTAAAGCCTCCCTTTCACACTGAAGCTGGAATATTAAGACAAGGTGATGAGTGGTGGTTGCATGTCTACATTTAGAGAGAAATGGAGACTGAAGATACAGTGAGGGAAATAAGTATTTGATACCCTGCTGATTTTGTCCATTTGCCCTCTGACACAGAAATGACTAGGCTATAATTGGAATGGTAGGTTTATTGTAGCTGTGAGAGACAGAATAACAACAAACAAACCCTCAAAAGCCCAGTGCCCAAAAGTCAGCGATGGATTTACATTGTAGTGAGGGAAATAAGTATTCGATCCCTTCACAAAAGATGTCTTAGTACTTGGTGGCAAAACCCTTGTTGGCAATCACAGAGGTCAGACGTTTCTTGTAGTTGGCCACCAGGTTTGCACACAACCCAGGAGGGATGTTGTCCCACTCCTCTTTGCAGATCCTCTCCAAGTCAGAAAGGTTTCGAGGCTGATGTTTGGCAACCCAAACCTTCAGCTCCCTCCACAGATTTTCTATGGGATTAAGGTCTGGAGACTGGCTGGGCCACTCCAGGACCTTCATGTGCTTCTTCTTGAGCCACTCCTTTGTTGCCTTGGCTGTGTGTTTTGGGTCATTGTCATGCTGGAATACCCATCCACGACCCATTCTCAATGCCCTGGCTGAGGGAAGGAGGTGCTCACCCAAGATCTGACGGTACATGGTCCCGTCCATCGTCCCTTCGATGCGGTGAAGGTGTCCTGTCCCCTTATCAGAAAAACACCCCCAAAGTATAATGTGTCCACCTCCATGTTTGACGGTGGGGATGGTGTTCTTGGGCTCATAGGCAGCATTCCTCCTCCTCCACACACGGCGAGTTGAGTTGATGCCAAAGAGCTCGATTTTGGTCTCATCTGACCACAACACTTTCGCCCAGTTCTCCTCTGGATCATTCAGATGTGCATTGGCAAACTGCAGACGGGCCTGTACATGTGCTGCCTTGAGCAGGGGGACCTTGCGGGCACTACAAGATTTCAGTCCTTCACGGCGTAGTGTGTTACCAATTGTTTTCTTGGTGACTATGGTTCCAGCTGCCCTGAGATCATTGACAAGTTCCCCCCGTGTAGTTCTGGGCTGCTTTGTCACCGTTCTCATGTTCATTGCAACTCCACGAGGTGAGATCTTGCATGGAGCCCCAGACCGAGGGAGATTGACAGTTATTTTGTGTTTCTTCCATTTGCGAGTTATCGTGCCAACTGTAGTCACCTTCTCACCAAGCTGCTTGGCGATAGTCTTGTAGCCCAGTCCAGCCTTGTGCAGGTCTACAACCTTGCCCCTGACATCCTTCGACAGCTCTTTGGTCTTGGGCATGGTGGTGAGTTTGGAAGCTGAGTGATTGCTTGCTTCTATGGACAGGTGTCTTTTATACAGGTACTGTAACAAGCTGGAATTAGGAGCACTCCCTTACAGAGGGTGTTCCTCATCTCAGCTCGTTACCTGCATATAGTGAAAAGACACCTGGGAGCCTGAAATCTTGCTGGTTGATAGGGGATCGAATACTTATTTCCCTCACTACAATGCAAATCCATCGCTGACTTTTGGGCACTGGGCTTTTGAGGGTTTGTTTGTTGTTGTTCTGTCTCTCACAGCTACAATAAACCTACCATTCCAATTATAGCCTGGACATTTCTGTGTCAGAGGGCAAACGGACAAAATCAGCAGGGGATCAAATACTTATTTCCCTCACTGTACCTTTGCCTATTGATTGTCAACAGGCATGCATTGCAACAGGATTGCAAGTTTGTTATGCGTTAGATAGCCAACCGCTAGTTGTCTGGTTTATATAAAATAACTGCATTGTATAGGGGGGGTTGTGTTCCCTATCTTCCCCCCCCCCCGCTAAAATGGTGTCTAAGGGGGCAGGAGAGGGAACATGAGGAAGTATCATTAGTTTTGGAGGTGAAATGCTTCTGATTGCTGGGTTTCCATGCAAGCTGCATCTAAATCAAAACTTGATATTCCAAACTAAGTTCACTTCTACTTATGAATAAGGATGAACAAGTGTTTCTGTAGTCCTGCAGTTGACAGAGTGGATTGATTCACATGATCAGTAAATGGTTTGGATCAAGAGCCCAACCCAAAGCTGCTGAGTCACATGCTCTCCCCCAACCACCACCACCACCAACCTGACTATGTAATCTCTGGTGTGCAACTGTATTTACATCCTAGGTCTCTGAACCAGAGTTAAATCACATTCTGCTCAGAGATGAGCCATGGGAGCTTTTTCAAAATAGGATGTAAAAATAGAATTTAATCTCTATTTTGCATTCTGAGTTGTGACACTTCCTAGCATCACATCATTTAAACACAAAGGGATCTCAACGACAGAGGAAGGAAAAGAGCATGTGGTCTTGGTAGATTTCAGGCGGCATTCCCAATCCAAACTAACCATAACTTGTTGCTTGTGTGAACTGGTCCAATATCATGTTGATTGTGTGAACTGGTCCAGAGTTGCAATGTGTTGCAACTCTGGGTAACCACTCATAAGAGTTAACATTGGCAATTATTCCGGATCATTTTAATCTAATTGCTACTCAAGGCTAGAAAAAGGTTGTTCTTGCCATTGACTGTTTATAATTGACAAAACTTGACTTCTTTCTTTGCAGGAAAAAACAGCTTAATTTTGAGAGACTTGAAGTTCAGCTTAAGGCATGTCACTGCAGAATTGTCTTTTCTAAAGCAAAGGTAAGGATCTCCAGTACATACCTGCCAGTATTTTGCAGAAGCGTAATGTAATTAGTTGCCAGTCTGATTGATTTCTGTTTGCTTCAGCCATCTGTGTTGGCTCTTTCAATAATGGCTCTGGAATCTGAAGAAGAGAAGCTGCTGGAGCTGATGGAGATGATAGAATGTCTCAGAATACATTCCAAGGTAAGCTGTAGCTAATACTAAATACTAAACTAAAAAGTGAAACTGAGATATTGGGGGGAAATCTGTAGTGCCTGAACCTTATAGAACAGGGCTCTATTCGTTTTGGAAGAAAATATGGATGAGATGATTGTCTGAAAGGACATTCTCTACTGAATATCTGTGCTGATCTGGTTGTCTGCATTTCCAAACTCAAAATGTCTTGTAGCATTGATATAATGGAGTACCAAGCTAATGGCACAGTAGGTTCTGTAGTTCAGCCACAGGAGCAATCTTGATTTATGATACTGTTAGCTTGAAACAGTTTACAATGGAATTGGCTAGCTGCTCTCTACTGGAGTGCTGGTTCCCTTCTCCTATGAGCATTGTGCTTTGGAATACAGGGTATAGTAGTACCTATGCAGTAGGGAATTAGTTGCTTTGGACAAATTGTGCTTGTAATAAACTGGACATCAAGGGCAAGTAATAGTTATTATCAGAGGGTAAACTTACATGAATAAACTTTAGAGTTGTGGTAAATGCAGGCTGGCCACCAAGAGTAAAGTTTTACAGTTTATACTAGAGTCAGTTTAATTGGCCTTAACATCAC
The DNA here is from genome assembly GCF_027244095.1 of Hemicordylus capensis. Taxonomy (NCBI): domain Eukaryota; kingdom Metazoa; phylum Chordata; class Lepidosauria; order Squamata; family Cordylidae; genus Hemicordylus; species Hemicordylus capensis. Next base: position 374,107,840 of record NC_069658.1, on the reverse strand, counting down.
ATGCCAAGAACCAAGTGTGTATCTGGCTGCCTGTCTTTCTCCCTGGATGTCACCTGCTCACCTTAATTTTGCTTAATACTGGGTGATATAGTTTCCAAACTTGCCTTCTGCAGATAAATGGCAGAGAGCTGTTCTTTTGGAAAGAACTTGTGTCAAAGTGCCTCACAGAATATTCCTCAAGCAAGTGCTCCAAACCAAATGTTCAGAAGCTAAAATGGATTGTGTCTGGTCGCACAGCACAGCAACTAAAGCACAGCTACTACAGGATAGCCCATCTTCCCACTATCCCAGAAACTGGTTCCTAGAAGGTGAGTACTTCTGGATGGCTTGACTTGTAATGTCTAAGTCCAGCGTGATGCCTAAATTAGGCTCTGAAAGCCTGCTGTTAATGATTTTGTAGAACTTTGTGAGCCTGTGGGGTGAAGTGAGCTAGAAAAGTATAAGTATGCAAAAGCCCTAGCAGTTCTTATGAGAAGATGAAGAATCCCTTATTTCTTTACCTATTTGGACAGTTCTGGAAATACAGGCTCAACTCACTTCAAGCTCTGCTAGTACTATGAATATTTATATACTGCTTTTCAGCAAAACACCCTGCTGCATTCTGGATCCTGCATGCTTGTTTGTCAGGATAAGAGGTGTTGGCAAATATCAAAGCTGCTAACTTCACTTTTCTGATCCTTGAAAGGCTGAAGAGAAGTACATATGAAGAGAAATGCACCCCTGCAAACTAAGCAAAGAGGCACCTTTTGAAAAGAGATTCTCTTTATTTAGCAGGGGGCAAGCAACTGGCCCTATCCATCCCTAGCACAGCATCCCTCCAGTGGCTGTGGCTGGTGTCTCTTGTGGTTCTTTTTTAGACTGAGCCCTTTGGGGACAGGGAGCCTATTTATTATTTATAGATAGATATGTAAACCACTTTGGGAACTTGTGTTGCTAAGCGGTATATAAATATTTGTCATATGCGTATATGTTTAGATGCTGACAGCAGTCATGACTGATACAAAAGAGCTCCCATTATGGGAGAGCAGCTGGTGGTCAAGCAGCAAATGTCTGTCTTGAAGCAATATAGAGTGTCTATTGTCCTGGCTTCTCCTAGTTGTGAATATGCTTGTCAACTTTACATGAGAAATGCCTTTATTGTATAGGCTAGAGACAAAAGCCAATTCTGATGTTTGAACAACGAAAAATAGTGATACAAATCTTGCACCATATAATTTGATGGTCTAGAAATAACTGCTGTTGTTAAAAGCGTTGCTTACACCTTGCAGTAAAAAAAGGATATTTCTTTTGGCTAGAGACAATCCTGAAGAGAGAAGATGGAGCATGACCTGGCAAACTTAAGGGCAAGGATCTATTTTATGCTGAAGCAGAGAACCTTTTGGAACTCTGACCCTGCTGAAAGCCTAATTCCAGGATTGAGAACACGGTGGCCTTTTGGTGCCTGCCTCTGTGCTAGGGGGCCATACAGCATGTTGCAAGAGGACTGCTTTTTTTACTCCTTTCAGGATTCCTAATAAGAAAACTGTGAAGACATATTTTTAAAACGCCTGAGCCTAAAACACCAAAACATGGCAGCTATTCTAGTGTTTAATCCAGACTCCCTGGGACACTGAAGTATACAACACCAGTAGCATGTGATCTCAAACATTTCTGTTAATATAGTACTTCCTGGACCAGATACTAGCTTGTAAAAAAGCACACTGAACAGGACAAACGGCTAATACATAGTTGAAACATTAAATTTTGTGCAATGCATCACTGCAGACTAGAGCACTATGAAGTACTATCTACTTAAAGCAGATGCTAACTTGGCTGTGGCTCATTGTGATAGTCTTTAAGACAAGGCAGCATAGCTTTCTTTTTTAAAGCCTCTCAATTTAATCCAGCATTCTAAAGTGCATCATGGTTTCAAGCAATCAGAGGAATATGAAATGGAAGCAAATGTTTACAGCAGAACTAGATAATATGGGGATTTTAAGTGCCTCAGCTACATGGCTGGGCTTGCCCTCTTCCCAAGTTTTTGCCTAAATAACAAAACATGTTAAAACAATAGAGTATTCTATGTTATGGGAGAAGCACCAGTCAATACAAGGTCCATCAAGTGTAAATGCTGCTTTATCGAGCACTCCCCACTGCCCTCGAAGAATAACTACTTGTCTAGTTTCAAACCTTAAAAATGTTCACTAAAAACATAGTTTAGGTTAAAGGACAACTGAGGATGCTGACAATCAGGCCTGTGGAATACTTAGCTCTGAATATCCAGTTGAACAATTTGCATAGCCTCTGGTGCTGTGTGAAAGCAATCATTCCTCCACGCAACCCTCAAGGTGACCACTCCCCTCTCTGCACTGTTGTGCTTTTTCTTTGCACCTGTGGAGCCCATTAAAGAAAAATGCAACCTAGCAACATCTGGGAAGGTGCATGGAGAGTACTCGGAAGTGGAGTTCTTTCCAGCACTTTCCCTATAGAGCTCAATGGGGAATCCACATCATTCCCTGTGCTCCTTCCCAGATGTTGCTGGGTCTTGGTTTCTCTTTTAAGAGGCTCCACCAGGACTGAGAAAAGCACAGCAGTGCACAGTGGAAACAGTGGCCTTCACATAGTGCCAGGTAGGCTGTGTGTATTATCCAGAGTCAAATATTTACAGAGCCTTACTGATTGTCTAAAACCTAGAACTACAAACTGAGAGGAGACACTTCATGCATGGTATGAGGGTAAACATTTCCCCAGTTTGGCAAGTAGAAAATGGGTGCATCTTGGTGTGCCTTTCGTGTCTGATGCAGCAAAATGCTGGATTAAGTTGACTTCCTAAAATAGAGCTTGGTGCTGTACTTGGTTAAAATAGCCGTCTTAACTAGCTTGTAGACTCACAGTAATCAGCTTCTACTATTTTCTACTGGAAATGTGACTTACTAGCTGAAGTAATTGTATTTTGCACTCGTGAATATGGGCTGACATGATAAAGATAAGTAGTCTCATTAAAGCTAGGTACTACTAACATGTCCTTTTTAATTTCAAGGGATTCATTCTAGGTAATTTTTTCCTTATGTCAGCCATGGAATGGGCTCAGTGTGGTCGTCTTAATGTCAATATAAGCCAGGCTGTAATTGCTGCCTTGGCAGAAGCCCACATATGACTATAGGTAGGCTTGGCTGTTCAGATGTGGTGGAGAGCTAACTCAGGGTAACATTTGGCATCATAACCACATAAGAGCTGTAGGATGAAGATGAGAGCACAGCTCTTGACTCCTGGAAAGTCCTTGTAAGGTAAGCTAAAGATGCCAAACTGCCATGTTTCCATATGGCTGTGATGTGTTGAAACTTTTAAATCAGGGATTCTCAGACTTGGGTCTCCAGATGTTATTGGACTTCAACTCCCATAATCCCCAGCCCCAGTGGCCTTTGGCTGGGGATTATGGGAGCTGAAGTCCAATATCATCTGGGGACCCAAGTTTGAGAAACACTGATTTAAATTAACTTGTCAAAGTGATACTTGGTATTATAGCATCTTGCCCATCTTGACTGACTAGCTGAGTAGGACTAGTGGCAAAGCTATTTTGGGTGGAATCTGCTCAGTCCTGACTTGCTACTATGTTGACTGGAATGGTGTCGTGGACTAGCAGGCTTGCCAGGAACCATTAACTTGAGTCTGCAGACACTCGTACCTGCTAAACTGTCATCTAAAAGGTGTATAGAAAAATGTGTGATCAGTGTTAAAATCCCAGAGGCAATCAGTTCCTCATTTGTACTCTTGTATAATAATATTCTATCTTTGAGGGATTACTTAAGTGTTTGGCTACTGCTTAATGGCTCTTAGGGTTTTGATGTATCAGGGCTACATTGTTTCCTGATCTGGCTTGGTATGATGCCAATTACAAAAATCTAAGGATTCCTATTGTTCCTGGGTCTAATCCAGCCTTGACTTCTACCTCATTACAAGCTACTTTTCAATAGAATGAATGGTAACTCTGGTAAGATTGAATTACTTAAACCATTTGGTTTGCAAATGATCATCATAGTATTAAACTTTTTAATGTGTGGATTTTCCCTAACTTCTGCCTTTGCCATCTTGATGAAGAATGGTGGGGAACAGACGATAAAAATGAAAAATTGTATTTTAGTGTGAGGGAGGAAATACTGTAACTAGTTATCAAAAGTGCCATTATGTCTTAAGCAGCAAGCATACTTTTCAATAAAACACACTGAGACTGTCTAAAGGGCACTGTTGTGATTTTTCATGAGTCTTGAATTCTCTAGAACCGGTTTCCTTGGGCTTCATGCAGCTAGCGGAGACACAGATGCAGGTGTCTGGAATCCCCCAAGGCACCATGTTCATTGCACGGTGCCTTGTGGGGTATCCAGAGGTTAGGAAAATGAGTTGTGTGAACAGGGAACCAAAGATAGTGATAATCTGAAGGTAGGTTGAACCCTGCCTGCCCATGTGGTTGTATGAATAGCCCCTATCAGTTTCTTCCTTCACTAATATGACTTAAAAATTGCAAGTTGAACATGTTTGGATATTTATGCATATCACACCATCAAAACTGAAGTTTCTAGAATCAGATTCAACTAACACTTGCATAAAATGGAGGTCTGTCTTGGGGCAACCTAGAGCATGAATCAACTCTCTTCTGAGAGCCAGTATGGTGTAGTGGCTGGAGTGCTGGACTAGGACAGGGGAGACCCAAGCTCAAATCCCCATTCAGCCATGAGACTAGCTGGGTGACTCTGGGCCAGTCACTTCTCTCTCAGCCTAACCTACTTCACAGGGTTGTTGTGAGGAGAAACCTAAGTGTGCAGTACACCACTCTGGGCTCCTTGAAGTAAGAGCAGGATATAAAATGAATAAATATAGCTAACTTGAAGTTAGCTATATAGCTAACACTTCAGTTATAGATACTAAGTATACACTGTTGGAGGTAAATCAGCTCAACTCAAACTAAAATTTATTCAGTTCATTACACAAACACCCCCACCCCCACCACTAAAATATGAGCCACAAACAGGCCATAAACCAAGCTTGTGCTTACCCTTCTTTAGAAGGTGGTGCAACTAAGTTGTGACTATTCACTAATTAAGAATGTTTTATTGTGAACTTGGGGGAAAACTCATTTAGTGACAAAACCCAAGATGTATAGTTCTGATACTGGAACAAAATGATGTCATATGCTAGAGGGAGACTTTGGACCTGTGTCTTGAAAACCAGCTTCCTTATGCTGCATTCTGTTAAAAGTTCAGAAGCAGTTTGATCTAGTGCAGAGGTTTTCTGGTCATAGGTCAAAAATCCCACTGAGCACATAGAAACCTCTCTGTGTGCCCAACACAGCCCTCCGAATCCTACCCAGAACACCTCATTAGGAGGAAAGTACTGCATGAGCATTAGAATTCCTGTACCTGCAAAGGACTACTGGCATTGGCTGCAGGCACAAAGTGTTAATATACTGAGTCTTAAGCTACTTTACCTACAACTGCAGCTTGACTTTTTCACTTCTGTGGTTCAAAGTTTGTACCAGAGAAGAATTTGGCACAGAAGTATGGAAGATCTTCATTAGCATTACTGAATCTATTGTGCTTGGGTCCACTGAGCTGGTTTTATATTGAACCTTAAGAGCATATCAGATCTGCTTTTAAGTGACCTAGATCAAAATAATATGCCTTTATTATATAGGAACTCTTTGAAAACTGTTCAAACATTATAGCACAGGGGAAAGGCTGTTCATTGTCAAACACCCAACTGGTATGTACAAGTAAGGTGTTTAGCTTTCATTACTATGTAAGTACAACTTAAATAAGAACGTTTTATCATTTTGTGATCAAAGGATAAGCAGCTGTACAGAAAAAGCAGTAAACCATTCTGGAAATGTCAAGAGATTCCTTGAACACATAGTCCTTCATAACTGGGGTTTCCTAGTCCAAGGAAACACAGCTGAAAGCATATGGCTATCTTTCAAGACTAGAGAAGTCTGGCCCTCCTTTGCTGTAATTTCCAGAGATTTCTGCTCCACTGAAGTCAAATCCAGGATTCTGCAAAGAGATCATAAAATGTTTAAATGATTGATGAGCATGTTCTTCAGGTTTACTTGCAGTATTGGTAAAGCTTTACAACTTAATTGCATAGCACTCTGTTCTATGCCCTTTCCAACAAGACATACTGGGCAATAAAGAAGTCTTGTTGCTTATTTATTTATAAAAATAAATTTTCTTCCCTATCCAATGCTGCCTTATACCAAAGTCAGACTATGGTCCATCCAGCTCACTATGTTCTACACTGACTTGTATTTGAGACAGCCCCTTCCCAGCCCTATCTGAAGGTGCCAGGGACCTTCTGAATGCAGAGCATATCTGCTGCTACTGAGCAATTAAAACTATTGAGAAGTGCTCATGTCTTGAACTTTGAGATACTTAACAAATCCTAGAGAACTATTACAAAGCTTAAGTTTGAAGTCAGAATAAGATCAGAAAAACATGAGCTGTGGTTGTATTTTGATGACATTCTGCTTCCTTAACATATCAATGCTCAAGGATGAAGAAGCCACAAATACTAACATGCCAGTAAACTTGCCTCTCTCTGAAACCTTTCCAGTGTAAGCTTCCTCTGCATTTGGTCCTGGACCCAAGGATCAGCAACATACTCATTCTCTAACAGAGAACTCCAACAGTTTCCAGCATCTCGATTGGTTTTTGTCAAGATGATTCGTATCAGTTTTTGATCCTCTTTAGAAAAAAGGGGGGAAACACATAAAAATGACTTGTCAAACAGGACACTTGTTTTGACCAGCAAACAAAATCACTATTTCTCTGTAAATAGTGTGACAGGCACTATTTGAGTGTACAGCACTGAATGTTAAATTGTCTATTTGTGACTAGGGTTTTCTTCTTCCTGCATTCAGGCTTAGAGAGAATTTTCCTAGAGCAGGCACTGTTGATTAATACAGGGCAATAAATCAGGTTAGATAACCAATTCTAACGCTGAAGAATATGGTTAGGAGTAATGCGACAGCTTATTTATGAGATGGCTGTCACCTCCACCTCATGGAAATTCAGATATATATTATACAAACAATTCCCATTGGCAGAAATATGTAAAGTGATATGCTTGTGTGATAATTACAAGCTCCAGGTGTTGTTTTTTTAAGCGTGCCTGTGGATTCAGGTGGGTATGGAGAACAGGAAATCTGTGAACACCTCCCATATCTCTATCCAACTCTCCATTTTTGCTTGACCATGTTTGGTGAAATCAGAAAGAGTAGAGTTGGATGGGAAAGCATGCTTTCATTTCCTTGGGGTGCCCAGATGGCAGGGACAAGCCAGAGAAACAGTGCTCTATAAAGCACCATGGCAATCAATCTATCTGCATATGAGTGATGAACCCATGTGGGAAAGAATAAACAAGAGAGTGATTTTCATTAATAGAACAAAAAAACTTGCTGAGGAAACAATGAAACTAAACTGACTATCAAAAGTTCAGGGTAAAAAGTAGTCACATTACCTAATGTCCATGTTGCTTCATCAGCTATTGTAGAATCAAAGAGTTTACCCTGAAATAAATATTTGCAGTTAGAAGAAGAAGAGAGAGGGCACATTCTGTATTTTAAATAAGCAAAGCTTTTTTGTTAATCTCCAACATTCCCAAACTAGTCACAAGAACTATTGGGTTGTATCCTAAGTGGCATGAGTTCGACAGCAAAAATACAAGCAGTCTTCCCTAGGATAGCTCCTGATGCCCATTAAAAACTGCTTTTGGGGGTCAGGAGACCCTTGGGAATGTGATTCTGTGTGGTTTCTGGGGGATTCTCCCCTCACACTGCAGGATAGGGAAGATCGCTTGTATGAATAACACTGCAGTGCGATGAACTAGTGCTACTAGTTGCACTGCTACTTAGTAAGCACTAAGCAGTACGGCTACTTAGGATACACCCATTTTTTAATTTGCATCTGAAGACACACATGACAATCTAGCAGAATACATTAGAAAAGATTCAGCTGGTTCAATGAAAACAGCTTGCTTTTTTTTGATAATTACCATTTTAATTCTAAAGACTCCAAGAGCTTCATTAAGTTTTGTAATTCTGCAATAGCTAAATTACAATTATTTTTGCCTATTTATTTTTCATGGGTTTGCACTCCATTAAGTTTAAATGGCAGGATTTAATTCCAAACCATCTGACCTTTTTGAGCAACATTGGATGAAGTAGGAAATTGCCTACAAATCCAACTCATACAATATGACTACTGACAGCTAAATGATGGAACTGGGCTTTGCAGGACTAAAGCTGAAAAGGTTAGAGGTGAGCCAGAGGAAACGTCACACCAGCATTAGACACAAACAGCACATACAGTTGGCAGCGGAGGAATGGATCCTGCCATGTGAAGTCAAGACAAAAATAGAACCTCCAAGATCTGTTCTGATTACAGAACTAACATGTAATGCAACCATGCAACCCTTGAATCAGCTTGACAAGCTAAGCATCCCAGAACAACCAACGTTTAAGGACCACTGCAGACAGTTCTGCAGCTAAAAATATGTGGAAGCTATTACTTCCTTAGGCTGTTCTTGCCAGCTGTACTATGGATGATGGTTTCTAAAAGATTATACCTTCATGATTTCCTGCTACTCAAGTCTGCTACATCTTAGGAAATTAATATATGTGTTTGGAAAAGTATGTAAAACATTATATATGAATGGTGGCGTGTCCTTTTTGTTCCCGTTATTCACCTCCAACACAGGTAATAATTTTAACTAAAAATTTGTCAGAAAAAACATATTTGAAATAGCCATATTATCAACAATGAGAATATTTCTGCTTCTCAAGTAGAGAATCTATCTCAACAATCATTATAGTAATTTTGTTTACTGAGCTTTCTTTCATGTAAGTTAGACAGTAGTTAAGTATGCACAAATGAAAAGTAGTAAAAAGAAAAAGGGGAAAAAGCAATTTAGTACACTGATAAATGCCTTTTTGTGGCAATCACAATCCAGTTTGGATGTCTGCTGGACCATCCTAACCACTTGGGGAGGAGCACCCATCCAACTCCCCAACTGGCATGGACCTCTTGGTTGATCAGATCAAGGGGCCATACATTCAAGTAAGTATTTAATTCATACATTTTGGAGTGATTTGGATTAATTATCCAACACATGATTAGGAGCCCATGTCAGAGAGACAAAACTGGCCACCATCTTGCTCCACATGTTTGTGTGTGACTGGAAGTATCATCTGAACCAGCCCAGTGGCTATCTCCAATTGCCATTTTCACCTAAAAGATTCTCTTGCAAGCTAAGTAGGAAGACAGTATCAAAAGAGTAAAAAAGTAAAATGAAACAAAATATATTTATAGACTCAAAACTGAAAGCAGCTTTTGGTATAGGCTATTTTCCCACAATTTGCTTCCAAAGAATCCTGCTGGATATAAAATCTAAAGAAAATGAGGGAGAAAGAGAGACAACTTAGGGGCATAACTATAATAGGGCAAGGGGAGACAGTTGTCTGGGGGCCCATTGCCTTGCCCCCCACCGAGGCAAGTCACATGACTGACTCCCCCAGCCACACACCTGCCCAGGCTTCCTTCGGTTGTATTCATCCTCCAAAACGGATGTGAGTGTTAAGACCTGGAGCTACCAGAACAGCATGGCCTTCTCTAGTACCATTAAATGACTTGCATCATCCACAATTTACAAAACCTTTACTCTGGGAGAATACCATTCACAAGAAGTATCATATTTTTGGAAATGTTATTCTTGATTTTAAAGTAGTAAATTTTTTCTGTTTACTATGAACCAACCATTTCTGAACCAGTCTGTGATTCAAGGAGTCACATCTGTTAACACAGGAAGCTTACCAAAAATTAGATTCTTCTGTCCCACTAATTGACCCGCCCTCAACCATTCAGTTCCTTGATTCTGAGGCTAGATCATAGCATGTACACGATGCCCACCCCCAACCAGTGTTCTCTCTAATTTTTTTCATCTGTGTGCGGAATGAGTTTTGATGACAGCAGTATAAAGGCAGTGTGTGTGCACGTACATTCAGAGTGGGGCCTTCTGGATTCAAACTGAGCGGGACCTAAAATTAACTGAGCAGAATTAAAAAGTGTGTGTGCGTGCGCGCACACACACATGCCTTAGAAGGAACACTAACCTCAACAGTTTCCCCAAAATCCAAAACTCACTTTCAAACAGATGATCAGGAATTCATCCAGGAGGTTGTAAACCTAAGGCAAACTCTGTCAGTAGCATGTTTGGGTTTTCCCTTGTACTGGCATTTTAGTTTTGTTATAGCTTTTTGGCTAAACAAATACAACTTGCTTAAAAGTACAACAAATTGAACTCATTCTCTATTAGGCTGGGTAATAATTAATTAATTAAATTAATTATTATCCATTCCATAACAAATTGTTCTCCAGGCAGCTCACAAAACAGCATTAAAGCTTTGGGTAAAACACACATAAAACACATGAATTCATAACACATTAAAAAAAATAGAGTACAAAACAATTTTGTATAAGTCAGTTTTAAAAATAAAATTTAAAAATAAAATTGATTTATGCTATGTGTAGAGCACAATATGTTATAATTCCAGTGCCTATCTACTATCTTGGACTCTACTCCATTTGACTTAATCCTGCCCAACAGTAATAGATAATCCACACTCCTTATATTAATCCTCAGAACAATTTTTGAAGCAGAGCCTGCAAATATGTGGAAATAAGAAGTGACCAATAAAACAATTTTGGGAGAGGCTAGCTGCAACTTGGAACTGAATCTGACCATTTTTTCCCATCCTTTAGAAGAGGAACCAGGTCAATAACGTTGACGTTTAGGACACATAAGCAGAGCCTGTTGAAGAACCAAAAGGGAATTGGCAACCACAAGATTAGGATAGCTAATGGCCAAGAGAATGTAGTGATCAGCCAGATGTGGGGTGGGTTGAAATATACCAACTTTCCACACTTACCTCCTCTTGGACAGTCAGAAACTCTTCTCTAATGGACTGTTCACACATGCAGCTTCCACACTAATATCTTGATGGCTATTTCATCAAGGGATGGCTTGCACATATGAATAGGCCTGATCAGACACAACGCCACTAATCAACCATAGGGTCACATTACTGTGACAAGGACAACAAATATTTATCTATCGCTCTTCAACCAAAGTTCTCAAAGTGGTTTACAGAGAAAAATAAAAACATAAATAAGATGGTCCACTGTCCCCAAAGGGCTCACAATCTGAAAAGAAACATAAGGTGGATACCAGCCACAGCCACTGGAGGGATGCTGTGCTGGGGTTGGATAAGGCCAGTTGCTCTCCACCTGATAAATATACGAGAATAACTACTTTAAAAAGGGGTCTCTTTGCTCAGTTAGTAAAGGGTACCTCAAATGCAGTGGAGATGTTTTTTTTTAACCGAGTCAGTTCACGAGGCCGTCATGGAACGTACCATAACCAAGCGTACCGCACTCACATACTGTACACTTCAGCAGGTAATATATTTACTCTCTGCTTCTTGACATGCTCAGGAGCACTTCTGGTGGCCAATCTAATCGCAAATACTACATATGAGCCAGGGGGCGTACTAAATTAATCTGGACTATTTATTCCACAGCAAGAGTGGCAGGGGGAGCCCACTTTTCCCTCGATGGCGGGCTTCCCTGCAGTCATAGGAAACTAAGCAAGGAGCCTGCCTTGCCTCTGCTTCCTTTCCATACCTTGAGCACCTCCGTCCCTCGCACGGCCAGCGCCAGGTGCCGGCTTTTCAGGCTGCACTCCACCTCCCGCGCACGGGTCCCCTGCGGCACGTTCACCTCGATGAAGACCTCTTCCATGGTCTGGTACCAGCGGCCCCAGGGGGTGGCGCACGGCACCAGCCCGCTCCGCTCTTCGAACGGCGCCGACATCCCCCGCGGCTCACACGCCACCGAGAAGGCGCACTTAGTCTTTCACAAAGAGACTAGAGCAGTCCTTGGGAGAGAAGATCGCATTCCGGGCCTACATGTGACACTTCCGGGCAAACATTTGGAACTTCCCCCCTCGCTTCCGGGCAAAGGAAAAAGCCGCCCGTAGAAATCAATGGTGAAATTCCGGAATAAACCAATTACTGTGACTGGGCAACAGCATGTCCACCCAGAAACAGAGGGAGGCAGTAAATACAGGTGCTTATGTTTTTTTCTAACCCAGGTTTTATTTAAGATGAAAAATGTCATTTTTATTGTCTATGTGCTCATAGGGAATCATGGCCAATAACAGTTGAATTTTTTTTACCAAAGGTAAAGATTATGTGACTCTAGTCTTATTTCTATCTCTATGATGACTTACAACATCATTATTTTCCTCCTGCAGAACTACTGCTGGCGGTAGTCGCGCAAAGAAACTGCATCAGCAGCCCCACCTCCACCAGCTCGTCACTAAGCAACCCATAGGGCTAGGGAAAAGAGTTGCCCTAAGTCTAAGCGGTTAGAGTTGCAAGTCGATTTAAAATGAACCTAAGGAACGCCAGCCCATCTTGAGGAGATTCTAAAAGCTGTCCACTTCAGTTGCTCAGTGTTATAAGCTGTTTGTTGTTACGGTGAAATATTCTTTATCGTTGCAGTTTGCCACCGGACAAAGTGTAGCTGCCCACTGCAACGCAACATAGTGAACGCTTTACACCAAGATGTGGGATGCACATGGAAAAATCACGTGGAACATGACCGGATTTGCTAGGAAGCCCCCGTACATTAAAAAGAGAAAAGAAAGAACAGAAAAGAGAAGCCCATGGTGGGGCACTTCTTTTGGCCGCTATCATTATTTATATAGAGAAGAGGGTTATTTCTTTCCAGGGAGACAGTGATTCATGCACCATATGTAGTTAATTGTCGTTTGTGCGTCCGGAGAAAAAAATGTATGGGGGGCGGGGTGGGAACCAAAACAAAACTGCAGATCGTGTTAAACTATAGCCAGTTTATAGACTGTGCAAGTACTTCTGTTTTTCTGCTCTCGCTCTTAAAGGAGTAGACAATTTAAGCTTCGAAACTGAGAACGGTTCAGAACTACTTGAATTTAGCCTCGGGATTTCTTAGTTATACTAACCTTAACCTGTAGAGTGTTGGACTAGGACCGGGAAGACTCGAATTCGAATCCCCATTCAACCATGACACTCACCTGGATGACTCTGGACCAGTCATGTATCTCTCAGACTAACCTACCTCACAGGGTTGTTGGGAGAATAAACATAACCATGTATACCACTCTGAGCTCCTTGTAGAAAAAAACAGGATATAAATGTAATAAAATAAATAAATAATAATAAGTATACTTGTCACTTTGAAACAAGGGCAGGTTTGATTGTCTCTGAGTCTACTCCTCCCTCTTTTCCCCATACCGCTCTGCCCTACGTTATTCTAGTACGCAGGCTCAAGGCGAAGGCTCTGATTTGTGGAGCTTCTAGCCGGTCAAGTATTCTGATTGGCTGACTTGGGCTTTTTTTTAAGAAGGCGGCTTCAGCTGGCTTTTTTGAATTTGTGTTGCTGCTATTTCAGGGGGTGGCGCGGTGGGTTATCATGTCGTTTCCGAAGGCCCCGCTGAAGCGTTTCAATGAAACCGCAAGTAAGTGAGCGGGGGATGGGGTCCTTGTTCCCTCCTGCTGTATAGTCTGTGCCTCTTAATGAAAAAAGTGCGAGAAAAGGAGGATACTGCCTCTTGCAAGGCTAATTGCCCACGAGACAAAAAGGCATTTTCTAACGTGGCTATTTGAGCAACTGCTTCAGCCCAGTTTGATGCCTTTCTCCCGACGGCTGTTGTGGGTCCTTCCTTGTGTTTCTCTTTAGATTGTGAGCTCCTTTGGGACAGGGAACCGCCTTCTAATTCCCTTTCCTATGTAAACCTATTTGAGGCACTATCTAAAATGCCTCTATAATAGTGGAGGCCTAGCATGACACCTCACCTGGGAGGTGTTTGGGGCCTGACCTTGTTCCCTTGAGAACTTCTCTGTCGTTGTTTCTCTCTTTCTTTCTCCTATTTTCTCTGTTACATAAATAGGCTTCTTCAGTTAAACCACTGCTGTACTGGACCAAAAATCCACCTAATCTGATATTTAGTTTTCAGCAGTGGATATAGTAGCCTGATTCCACTGGATAGCTCACAAGCAGGGTATGAAGGCAGTGGTCCGCTTCAATTGATTGTATGTAGTTTTTGGTACCCAGAAGTACTGTTTTTGAACATAGAGGTTCCATTTAGTGTGTTGTGACCACAGATATGGGTTTTCTGGAAAACTTCCAATTTTTTCATACTTGTTTGCATAAAATTGCATTGACTTCTCAAAGTTGAAAACTTTCCTGATGCCCTAAATACATATGGGTATCAGAAACACTTGTGTATATATAATTTTTGGGAACTTTTGTGCAAATCTTGTACAAATAAATTATCTTCTGATTAGGCATATTTCACCTATTTATGCAGGGGGGAGAAAGCCCTTCTTCGCCATACTAATTTTCTGTACTATATCTTGAAAGTTGTGATTTAGAAAGTAACCAGGTAGCTGAACTAAAATATGTGATTGGTGAAGAGGATTCAATAGACACTTTACATGCTTTTTTAATACTGAAGCAAATTCAAAGCTTCATGTGGAAAGAATGTTTATTGCAGTACTCAATAATTTCAACACATGAACCTACTTATTAGGTGTAATCACCTGAAAAACATTGGCAACTTTGAAATGGCTGAATTTGCCTAATATTGCATTGGCATCCATTAATGGTTACAATGAATTTATGAAATAATTTTGGACACCCAGACTGTCATTGTGTATGTGCAGCAGTGAGAGTTCCATACTACCATGGCTTTGTCACTTGAGTGGGGGAAGAGTGGTTTTTGTCAGGCTTCCGTTCCGCTCCCTAGTCATCTGTGTGTCGCCAAAGTCTATCCCTGAGGATATCCTATAACTCTCGGGGAAATATTTTGGTGATAAGATGACTTAGGAGGGAAGGGAAGACTGGCAAAAACCACCCCTTTCCCCAATCAAGTGACCAAGCAGTGGTAGTTTGGAACTCCCACGACTGCCCATACACAATGCTAGTCTTAAGTGTTGGCCAATAAAATTTTAGAAATTGAAATTTTCCCATCCCACATCTGCCAGTAATAGATTCTGCTGGATTCATGATCCATGCAAAGAGTTACAGCTATTGCATTGTATCCATTGTGATCTGTGACTTAGAAAGCAACAACCTGGGATCTGTTCCTGATAAAGCACTTCTCTACTATGCCTTTTTGCTTAAAGCCTAGCCTGTTCCAGTTCCCAAGCAAGGAGTTGCCTCCTTGCAGGTTGAGCACTGGTGTTAGGCTAACAACATAGTGTAGGTGCATATGAAGCTGTTTTGGGTAGAGTTGAATGTTGGCCCATCCAGGTCAGTATGGTCTACTCTGGCTGGTTGCAGCTCTTTGGGATTCCAACCCTGCCTGGAGAGATCTAGAATCTGGGACCTTCTCCAAGCAAAGCATGTGCTTTGCTACTGAGTGATGAC
The DNA here is from genome assembly GCF_027244095.1 of Hemicordylus capensis. Lineage (NCBI taxonomy): Eukaryota > Metazoa > Chordata > Lepidosauria > Squamata > Cordylidae > Hemicordylus > Hemicordylus capensis. The sequence goes on along the minus strand of NC_069658.1, from coordinate 374,092,343 downwards.
CCATCCCTACATACTTGTGTATCTTTTTAACTCTGGCGTTGTGGATCCTATTAGTAGATAGCATGGCAGTTGCATAACTATGTTCCAAATAGATGCGCCATGGCTAGCTTGAGTACCAACTCTGGAAATAACTGTATTTCCATGGGAATAATATTGCTTCTGAATGAGGAAGTGTTTAGCTCCAGAGCCTGAAAAAAGGCTCTGCTTTGAAACAAAATATCTGGATCCTCTACAACTTGGGGTGCTATAAAATAACTGTCCGGGAAGGCCATAGCTCAGGGGCAGAGGAGGTCTCTAGTTTCCTGGCATCTCCAGTGACAAGGCTTCCTACTAGCAGGGCTGGGAAACTTTACCGGAGTCATTGAAGGGCCACTGCTAGCCAGATTACAGTACCTGGACAGAAGGACCAGCTATCTGATGTGACATAAGGCAGCTTTATACATTATACTGGAGGAATCTGCTTTCCTTTGGGCCTTCTCAGAGTACTTCTATAAACATTTATTGAAACATCTTGTTTAAACAACTGCCACTTCTGAACCAAAACCTGCTTGAATGCACGCCCCCACTCATTCATATATGTGCGCACATGCACACACTCAACTATATTAATAAAATGGAAAGAAGCAATGCTAGCTTATCTTCACTTTTCTTTGTATCCCCCACTTCAGTGCAGAACAAGAAGCATAGCCTCAGGTGTTGCCTTGAGTATATGGGAGCACGCAGTCCAGGCTGGAAAACCAACACTGAATTGCACCAGGAAAACAGAGCCAGTGCAGATATTTCTGCACATTTGAATATGTAAAACAGGTGCCAGTTAAATCAGCCTAGCTACCACATTGTGGACCAGCTGTGGCTTCTGAATTTTCTTTCAGTTTCTTTCCTCTTTCTTTGAAGTCATACTTAGAGCAAGACAACTGGGGTGGTGAAAGGTCTACCTTCTGCAGTGCATTAGCACTTGAGTCTTTTCAAAAATGATGATCAAGCTGCTACACTTCTGAACCTAACTAGAGTTAAAGTACTGTTAAGAGTTAAGTAAGTACTGTCACTGCACTTGACTAGTTAATCACACTTTTTATTAACTTTAAGTTACCTTTTAAAGAGATCCAAGTGGTAGCCCTATTGGTCTGTAACAGCAAAAATAACAAAAAAATCTTGTGACAATCAAATTTATTGTAGCATAGGCTTTCACGACTAGAACTCGCTTCATCAGATGCCTGAAAGGTTATTTATCCTCACTTGGCAGGAGTTGAATATACACAAGCACGACCCTCCCAGATGTATACAGAGAAGGTTAAATGACAAATTCAAGAGGCCTAATGACGATCTTAGAAGTGCAGTATACCCAGTGAACTCTGTGAAGCTTGAATTTGAGATTATTGAGAATGTCTATCATAATTTGAGCTTCCTAGGGTACTCGTTGCATGCTTTTATCACAAAATGCAGTCATCTTGTTTTTCTGTCGTCTTGCTAATCCACAGTAGTAATAGTAATGTAACACATCTATGTTCCTTGTTTGGTCTGAGTTCATTTTGGGTGGGGTGTGTGTGCTGTGTATGTACAAAAAGTGTGTGCACACATCCAATCACTTGGGTGATTCCTTTATACATCTGACAAAGTAAAATCTGACCTATGCAAGTTCATGCCTCAGTGTGTTAGATTTTTAGGTGCTGCAGTAGTGGTCTTTCTACCTATCAGTTAAGTTCCAGAAGTATTGTTGAACCCAAGCCAAGTCTGAATGTGCCAGACCAGTTACTAGTATAATCTAGCATACTCTTGCTTTCTCCGCTTGGTGCAAAGATTTGTGAAAAGTAGCAGGAAGCAACTAGAATATCTTCAAAATGTGCCTAGTAAAGTGAGTGTGTGTGTGTGCGTGCGCGCTTTTGAACAACTTGAATTGGTTTTTTTACATAACTGCTGAATAACTCAAAACTTGAATCAATCTTTTAAAATTAAATCAGTGCTGATAAGTGGAATGCATCTCTTTGTGTGGGAGGAAGCCTCTATATGCCTTGCAGAAATACTCAAATTCAAAGGATATATTGTGTGTGTGTGTGTGTGCGCATGTGCATGCACACGTGCCTTCTCATGGAACTGAGCTCCTACTCAGTGGGCGCACAGTCAGAAATAAAAGAATCAACAGGTCATCCGGTGTGCCATAGAGAACATGGTACAGGTGGCCAGTGTGTGTTCTCTCTCTTCATCTGTGCGTGGAATGAATTTTGTTTTGGGCAGCAGTATCAAGGCAGTGTGTGCGCACATGCATTCAGAGTGGTGCCTTCTGGATTCAACCTGAGCAGGATCTGAAATTAACTGAGCGGAATTAAAAAGTGTGTGAGTGCACACATGCCATAGAAGTAACACTGCAGGTAGTCTTCATTATTTGTAGGGGTTCTGTTCTCACTTATAGGCATGAATACGGAAACCATGTATAATGAAACCTTGAGTCAATAGAAATGGGGCAGGGTGGGGTTTAGGTTCCTTTAGCTTAACACACATCCAGAAAAAGCAAAAATAAGGGAAATAAAGCATAGTACCTTGATCTTCAGGCCTACAGCTCTGCAGAAAGGCTCCACAAACTCTCCAAATTGGAGAACCCTTTTCAAAAAGTCTTGTGGGTGTTTTTTTAAGAGCTACAAAATGGCTCCATGCTGCAAAATGGTGGCTGGAAAACCACCCAAGAACTGCAGATAGGCAAAAAAAATTACCTATTTTTAAAACTGTGGATAAAGAAACTGGATCCAGATTGTTGTACCCCAACAAAGGAAGGTTCTTTTCTGGGTCAGTAGCCAAACACGTCACTAGTCGAGAAGGATTTAAAAGGCTTTATTCGCTTCGGTCTGGTTCAGGCCTACACCACTATGACACTATGGGAGCCAGGACTCTGATTAGGGCCACCTGTATAATACTGTTGAAACATTTGCAATCATACTTGCTTATCAGATTCTTGGAGGTAGCGTTCTGACTGGTGAATGCTCCCTCCCTCGCTTTTAGCTTGTGCTCCACCACCAGGTTCTTATGATGTCAAATCTTCAGACCCCTCTAAAGGACCTGTGTCTTTTGACAAGTCCCAACGGTTCAGCAAGCAGATGGGTAAGTAACAGCAAAGACTCAGCAGAGCTGAATCAGCAGTTGCTTGCTTTCATGATTGATATTAATCTGCCTCCAGATCCGTGCTTTTGCTTTGTGCACCCAGAGCCTCTGTTTTTGTCCTTCATTGTATTCTTGAGCATTTGCAATGCATGTTGAATGTTGATCATTTCTGAGATTGCTTTCTGACCCGGCTGCAATCTAAGCATACTTGTGGGAGGAAGAGCTATTGAAAACAGTGAGCTTTACTTCCAAGTAAGCATGTACCAAACATTTATTGAATTGAGACTTTTCATTGATGCTTACTGCTGTGTCCAATTCTGTTAATTACTAACACATGCATTCTTTGGAATCTGCTCAAATATCCCTTTTCAGAGTGTCTCATTGTCAAGAATGAACTATTGCTAAGTTATATTCAATGTTCTATAAATTCCAGCGTTTATCCTCTTAAGTTATATCTGCGCCAGAACCTCTGTTTGCATCTTGTTTCTTTGTTGCAATTTGTTACTTACTTCTGCAAAGCTCAGCAGAAGTATAATGACACCATGAGGGCTGACTGGGTTTGCTTGCAAGTTGCCTTGCAGGTGGATATCTGAGTGTGCTCTTCTTAAGGACAGACTCTTACACTTACCCAGTTCCAGAAATACCAGTAGTTGTACTTCTGTTAAAGTATTTATACCCCACTGTTTCAGTACGCTATTGCTCAGGGAGCAGTAAATCAATAAAACCAATACACTATAAAACTAATTAAATAGAAACAAACTAAAAACATTTCAGTTAAAACCAAAATCTAGAATTACAGATTGAAATACTAAAAATTAACAAGCTAAGCTCTGTGCTATATATAGGCCTCTGTCCATGAGAAGCAAGATAGTTTTCTGTACTTCTGTATAAAGTGTGATAACTTGGTTGTGAAGATAAATCTAGTGCACCAGTTCCTCTACTTGTATACAAACCAGAACTTCTATATATTTTCACCAAGAAGAATGTAGTGGGTGTAACTTGGGAAAATAATCTTATATAAACACTTTCTCAAGGATAGGTAACTAAAGCTTATGTTCTTTACAGAAGAAGCAGGAACTCAGCAGAACCCCTGCAGTATGAAACCTGTACCTTCCCCAGCAACTGCAAGAAAACTAAAATCCCTTGGTTCAAAAGTAAGGTTTGCACATGGGCCTTGTCTCTTTAGCAATTAGAAAAAATGATCCCATTAATTTTGTTTTGACAGAAGCACAATTTAAGCAATCCTACAAACCATAGTTTGTATGAACAAGCTGTGTTCCTGCATGCTCATCCATCCTACCTCCTCCCCTTAATATGTATCACTGAATTCAAAGCTTCCTGGTTTAAGCCACAGTTTCCCTGTGATATCTGAACAAGGCTTAAACAAGTGCTGTATACAAACTACCAGCCAAGGTTAAACCATAACCTGTAATCCTGGTAGAAGGGGATTGCTTGAACCACAGTCTTGTGCTTTGGACCTTATGAGCAAACTGAAGCTTAACAAGCCAGGAAGCTTTGAATTCAGTCCGGTGTGTGCAATGGTGAGAATGGGAGAGGAGAGAATAAAAGCACCCAAGCTGGTTCATGGTCCATTAAGCCAGTGGTTTCCGACAGAGGGTACCTGAAGGTCTCCCAGGGGTACTTGGAGCCCTCCTGTTTCCCATCTGAGGATCACTGGCCTGAAGCCGACATGTACATTACAGAAGAGGAGGGAGGAGGTTGAAGACTCTGCTCCTGATTGTCTGGCTACTTGCAGAAGCTTCCTGACAGGCTTCAGAAAGTCATAGCTGAGTACTCCCACTGAAATTAATCTGACAAATTGTCTGATTAATTTCAATAAGACTGCTTGTGAGTAACTTAGTATAGATGTGAGCCAGTGACTGGAGTAGCCTCTTTGATTACAAACTTCTCTTTATCTCATGTGACTGGAGTAGCTTCTCTCATAACATTTGTGTATGTTCTCTCTCTCTCTCTCAAAATCTCTTGAGTATCTGAGCTGAAGGCTTGCAACACTTGTTTAATGCAGAGTTTTCTAATCTTTTTAACAATGGTTTGTTGGATTGTCTAGATGGTGTGTAAAACTGGTAAAGAAGCTAGACACAGGTCTTCTGCTCTTAAAGAGCAGTTTCTGACCCATGGTAGAAGATACATAATGCCTAAACACAAGCAGTCTTTCAGGACCAGCTGGGAAGACATTATTAGTTTACCTTTAGTTGTGGGGGTTGGGAGGAATCCCAAATCCAGGGTTCGATCAGAGTAAACAACTTGCATAAGCTTGGTAATGTCTTTCTTCAGAGGGATTTTCTACAAAAACGTTATTGGGGTGAGTGTCAGATCCATGAATATATCTGGAAGATGATTTTCTGACAAGTGGTGTGTGTCTGTTTCCAGAACTTGCTCTCAGATTACCTGCATTTATACTTGTAAAAGCTGCTGCCATAAAATATATTTAGAGAGAAGCCTTCAGTTTATTAATTTCAGCAAACTTCAAATGCCTTAATCTTGGTTCTGCACCTCTTTAAATTTTAAAGCCAAACAGTGGAGTGAAGTCTGAAAAGGATTCAAAACTCATGAAAGATCTGAAACGACAAAAAGAGCTGGAAAAAGAGGTATGAACATCTGTTTTAAATTGTTTGTTTATAATTATCTTCACATTTAATCTAATTAGTAACATTGTGAGGCATCTAAGATTGGGCTCTATTAAAACATTTGTGGAAAATGACCTGCTATTTTTTTTAAAAAATATTTTTTTGCTTTGAACTATTCTGTCCTGTTGGAGCTTAATCTATGTAGGCATCAAACCTGATTTTTCATTAGATATTTGATGCAAGGCAATGTAATTATTGGAGTGGAGTATGCTTTACTAATCTCTCTTTGCTAGCCTTGGTTAAGGTGAAGGGAGTAGCCAAACTAATCTTTGTGACTTTTACTTTCAAGTAAGTAGAGCATGGGAGCTTTAAAAAGAAAAGCAAGGTGATCTAACAGCTATCATTAAACTTCCCGCTTCATAAATCATGCCAATTTGGTGCCACCGTTGTTTGGGAGACTCAGTGGTTACTCCATTCAGCAAGTGGCTGAGAAATGGGCTGACATGATGGGGCAACCATGCATTAATCTTAGGGACCTGTTGGAGCTGGTGTACGACTTGAAAGGCAGCCCTGATGGTGTATAGTATCTGCTATGGAATGACTTAAAACCACTTCTGGGCAGTAGCTCCTTCTAATGGAAGGAGTGTTATGCAGCTGCTAGAAGCAGTATTAAGACACTTTGCAGCAGCCCCATTGCGCTATACCAAGGGCTGCACAAAGACTCTCCAGCTGTTGGGCTATTATTTATATCTCTTTCTAGTGGCTTTCAAGTTGTGCTGCAGCTCCAACAGGTCCCTAAGGTCAACACAGGGCTGCCTGTCTCATCGACAATCACATATAATTCTGTTTGTGTAGGAACAAGTAGTTGCACATGCATTCCTCATAATGGAATTATGTGGGACGCTTGCCGCCTTCTCAGTGAACCATTTATTTATTTAACATATTTGTATACTGCCTGCTACTGAAGTCTCTAAGGCGGCTTACAGCGTTTCATGCTAACTTATAGATTCGTGTGCTAGTTGGAGAACGTGGCCAGCAAGATAAAAGGCTGCAAGCTCTAGAAGATGATCTAACAAAATCTGAATCAAAGCTGTCTGCTGCAATAAGGGAGAAAACCTCCCTTTTGGCAAATGTTGCATCTCTGGAAAAGCAGCTACTGGAGCTAACCAGAACCAATGAATTGCTCAAAACAAAGGTATGTACAGCTAACCTTGGTTACTTTCTGTGGCATTTTGCCTTCCCATACCCCACGCCTGCCCTACTAAAGATTGCATGAGTTTTCCCTCGGCTGGCAATCTCTGGAATCAAAGCTACCTGCCTGAAGAGCTCTAGCCCTTGGAAGCAAGTCAAGACTGCACAGATAAGTAGTGATCAGCCCTCTGCAAGCCTAATGCTGTGATGTTCAGTTAAAAGAATAAAGGTGGGTTTGGCTGATCCCTGCTGCTTTTCCTAGTGGCATGATTATACTCTTTCTCTAGTCAATAGCTACTGTGATATAACCTGTGCACAATAAAGACAGTTCAGAGATTGGGGAGTTATAGTCCAGTGTCGGGCACAATATGGTCTCACTGTCTTGCCTTGATTTCAGGCAATAGGTTTAAGGAAAATCATGTTTCTTTTTGATGCTGTTGAATTTTAAAGGTGAGGGTTTTGTATCTTCCATGAAGCAACTGCACCAAACAATTATCTGATCATTTGTTGCTGCATACCTTATGAACACTTCTAAGTCTTATTTATTTATCATACTTGTATACTCCCTGATATATATGTGGTATATACGTATAATCCAAGTAACAATATAAAATAAAACTACTTTCACAGAATACAACTTCGCAGAGTAAAACCAAAGAGTTTAAAGGGTTTTTGACACTGATTTTGACTTGATAATTTTACTATATTTATATACTGCCTAATAAAAACCTGTAGGTGGTTTACAACTGATTAAAATACACCAGCTACAAACAATTAAAAGTTAAAATTAAAACATCTGGTTAAAAAGATGTCTTTAAAGCTCGAGAAAGCAAGGCAAACTCTGTATTTTTGGCTGGAGTGCATTCCAAAGCTGGGTGGCAGCTGCAGGGAAAGTCACCACCAGAGGACGTGGTGGCAACTGCAGGCAGACTTCTCCCAAGGTCCTTAACAAGCAGTGAGGATGATGTAGAAGGTGCTGCTATCTTAAATACCCAGGGCCCACTCCACTAAGGACTTTATAGATAACTACCAGCACTTTGTATTTCTCTGAGAAGCAATCTGGCAGCCAGTGCAATGCTCTTGGAACAAGAAACATGTTGCTCCAAGTTGTCCCAGATACCAACCTGGCTGCTGCATTTTTGCACTAACTGAAGCTTCTGAACTATGTACAAAGGCAGCCCTACGTAGTCCACGTTGCAGTAGTCAAGCCTGGACTATGTTACGCATAGGATTAATCTCACTGAAATCAGTGCAATACCAAAGTATGCCCCCTTATATAACCTCCCCTCAAACCACTTGTCATATCCCAGATCCAAGACAGTCATATCAAATCTTAAGTGTTGCTATTCTAAAGTAAACATTTTTGGTCTCCCACCCTTCACTCTAGTGGGGTCCGGCTAACATGCTTACTGAATTTAGATGGCAACATCCCTGCTTATGTCCAGTTTGACAGCCTGTGGTCAATTCTCGAGCTTTATTTATGCCTCCAATTCCAAGAAATGTTATTAGGATATAGCATGCAAAGAATTGTTATTAGCAAATAACATATAAGAAATGTTATCAGGAGATAACCTGTAAAAGCAATTCAGCAGTTACTGTGTGAAAGTATGTACTCCAAATGCATACATGTACTGATATCTAAAATATGGTTTTCTAAGACCTTCTAAATATGATTAACATAGCAAGTTTCAAGCTGGTCCTCATGATTGACGTTAGCATAGCACAATGCAAATACAACTCCAAGGCAGGACAGGGTAAATTTGCCTTCTCCTCAGGCCTTGACTACAGAATAAACAATTCCATTCGGTTACTCTAGTTCAGCAAAATCAAAAGCTCACATCCTAGTTTCCTGCAAACCAGCATTTTTAGACACAGGCCTGAGTTCTGCCTTTTGGGCCTGCAGAGCTGCTGGTGGTCTCAATCCCAGGGTGCTCACCACAATATCAGTTTGAAAGCAACATTTTCTTATCTCCATTAACTTAAGTTTTCTGAAGATGGAACACAGAAGAAAATGAGCAGTCTTTGCCTAGAGTTAATGAAGCTCAGGAATCTGATGAATTCCAAAAAGGTGAGTTGCAGAGCTAATACTGTGACTTGAGCTGGTGTCTCCCACAGAATAACTGGCTTCCATTTTAAATTGCTTAAAATTAATCATGCTTGTTTTGACATGCTAGAACTAGACTTTTCCTTGTAAATTTGTTGGGGAGGTAGATTTATAACTTGCTAAAATAGATACTTATTTGAAAATGGGGATGGGTGGATGTCCAAATAAAGGTCATGTTCATTTATGTCGTTATACTAATTGACTAAGCTAAGTTTGAGTAAGAGAAGAATCTGTGATCTGCATATGCTGATCTTCTGTATCATTCCTGTGTATGGGTTTTTAGATGACCCATGTTAGGCGGGAAGACACAGAACCTAAATTGCAGACAACTCAAAGAACTGTGGAGCATTCAAAGGAAAAAGCAGCACAGTTGGAAGAACTGTAAGTCTATACACAATGTCAAATACTGGTAGCAAATTTACATCACTGTAATGTAATGACTTGTAAATATGAGGGGGTCTAAAAAAGCAACTGAGCATCCATTTTGCTATGTAGCAAAATACCTTTACGTATTTAGTAACCTATGAGGTCATTCACACAACCAAAAACTGGGTAGGACAAGTGTCCTATCCAGGTTTGAGACTTGTATGCACCCCTAATTTTTGATTAAGGGAGCAAACAGCTAGGTAAGAGGAGGAAGAAGTGATTGTGTGGAATCAAGCAAGCAGGAAAAGCTGGGTAGGACAGCTTTCCTCTTAACTTGGTTAAATGTTGGGTAGGGCAGCCCTGTCCATTCCAGATTTCCTTACTACCTTGATTCCACACAATCACTTCTCCCTCCTCCTAACTGTTTGCTCCCATACAACCAAAAACTGGGAGCACACACAGCTACCAAACTTGGGTAGGATACCTGTCCTACCCAGTTTTCGATTGTGTAAATGACCTTAATATGTTACGTGCCTAGCCACATTAACATTACTTGGAATAATGAATGCTATCGTTCTGGATGAGGTGGGGGAGCGTGCAAGGAAGCTGAGTTGGAGGGGACAGTAGTAATGCTGGTTGGTGCTCATGGTTGCAGACATATTACACTGTGTCCTAACGTTTCCCTTCTATCAGTCCCATGTCTAAGCATAGAACTGGAGCAAATGGGCTCCTGATCAGGTAATACAGGCTACCATTACTACTGCTTTGTAGTTGGCAGTTCTAGTAGAATCTCTTGGGTAAGCCATTACTTGAAGAAATGTTTCCTGCTATCTCCATAATGTATGTTAAAACCAGCATGTGTTAGCTGAACATCTTAAAAGGGGAGGGGGGCAGTGTTTCCTCTAACAGGGATTCCCAGATGTTGTTGACTAAAACTCCCAAAATCCCCAAGCAAAAGCCATTGCAGCTGGGGATTCTGGGAGTTGTAGTCAACATCTGGGAATCCCTGTTAGAGGGAACACTTGATGGGATATACTCTCAAGACTTTTGATGTCATTTCTGTCGCCATTTTGAAGCACGAAGCCATCTTGTGGCTTGTTTGTCTCTAAAAAAATTAATTAATTAAACACGATTTGGAGGCATCCCTGGAGAACTTTTCTACCCTTATTTCTGCCCCTCCCTGCTTTTTTAGTGTTTGTTTAAGCTCAAGGAACGTAACCCCCAGTCCCCATAGGGTTAAGGTCTCTATTCACTTTCATTATCCTCATAGATTGGTGGGAAGGGAACCCTGCAAATAATGAGGGCCACCTGTAGCATTTTAAACATGGTACATTTAAAGGACAGTGCCTGGACTGATGGAAATGGCAACTTCCATTGATGGCTTTTTAAATGCATAAACCTGGTGAAAACTATCATATGGGCAACATCCTGTAATGTGTTTGGACATTAGTCTGTTCACTGACAAACACTTAGGGACATGTTTGACTAGATTCTCAAGTATGAGATAGCAAAAGGAAGCTAAACAGATAAGCTTCTTTGCTTTCCAGTACCTTAGTGAAGCACTGAGAAGGCTAAGCAAGTCTGTATTTTCTGTGATGGGTATAAAAATGAAACCCTTAAATGTAAGGGCTGTAGTTGTGTTTTATTTTCAATTAAGTCAAGCTTTCCAATGGTTACCTAATGCAATTGACATGTGCTAATGCTTGTTTTAAAAACCTGGTTTTCCTTTCAAAAAGGAAATCTTAACTTGCTGATCAAAAGTACTCTTAAGAAGTATTCACTTCTTAAACTGTACTTGTTTACATGTGTCTTCTGATTGCACATTCACTGGATATCGCAGGCTGTTAGAAGGCCAAATCTAACTTGGTAAGCCAAATACTAATGCTGTGCTATCTCTTGAAACTGTATTAGAACAGCAACTGAGATACTGTCAGAGGAGAAATGTGACTCTGAGAAACTCTTAGAATATATTGCAGAACTTGGGTAAGTCAAGTGTCTATAAAATGTTAATAACTTAGGAGATCATTGTGCAATACAGATACTTGAGAGTGTTTCCCTATATCTTGTTAGTCGATATAACTGTGTATATCTGCACTTCATAAACTGGAGAGTTAAGTTGGTAGCCAAAAAGGCGCAAACTATTTGGACTGCAATTTGGGTGCCAGCCAGTTCAAAGGGTGGGTGCATAGACTTACTAAGGGTTGGATTACTGCCTAGGGTGTCTGTCTACTGGCATTGCCTAACGTTTCCTTTTAATTTCAGTGGGACTATTCTGGGTAACTTTTCCTCATGTTTGCCACTGTCAGTGGGGCAAGGTGCAGGGAGAATGTGCATGGGGACTCTGCTCCATTCTTGAACTAATGGGGAAGAGGTGTGAGAAGTCTCCCTAACTGCTCAATCTTAAACTTGTATTGGTAGTACAGTGTTGAAAGACCAAAGCAGAAACCAGCAGGTGGCAGTTATAGTTTCCAGGTTGGGGGCACACTGGGATGAGCCAGAAGGTGCTCATGTCACTCCCTTTCCAAGCTGCTAGTATGCCTGCTTGTCCTTTTGAAAAGCTCATACTTTGCACAAACTGTAGTAAAATGGCAAGGTGTGGAATCCTGTATCTGGATACTTGTGGAACAAATCTAAACTGTATGTGAGATTGGAAAGACATTTAGAAGATATTGGCGCTTTTATGCTGTAGATATTCATTAGCCCTCTTCTACAGCAGTCTTGGGTAACGGTATGGTAAGTAGACTAGAATAGTTTGAGGGTCAGAGACGGTATAATCTGCTGTGTGATTATTATTTTTCCCCAGAAGATTGCTTGGAAAAAGAGTTATTTGTCTCAAAGATGAAGAAATGCATCTTAGATTGCAAGACTAATACTACTAAATGTAGGGTCTTGTGTAGAACTGAGGGGTGCTGAAGAGGAGTTCTCTTCAACTGAAAGAAGCAGTGCTGTCTGCACAAATCAATGAGTTCCATGAAAAGTCTTGTGTGCATATCTTTGTTTGGGGAAAGGAAAGGTACTGCTATCCTAAACTACAATGACACCACTGGTATTTTCAATGACACCATTTCCCCCTCAACAGCAATGCTGCAGAACAAGTAGATAAATACAAGCTGGAAATATCCCAACTGGAGGGAATAATAGCAGCGAAGGATAAGGAAATTGAAACACTGAGGAGTTCTCTTCAGCTGAAAGAAGCAATGCTGTCTGCACAAATCAATGAGTTCCGTGAAAAGTGCAAGGTGATTGAACAGCAAAGAGGTAACTGAGAAGTATATAACAACTTGTGGGTGGAAATACAAGCAGATAAAACTTATTTCAGCACGTTGTGTATTGGATGCAGAAATAATCCAAGTATCAGGAAAAAAAATCTGAACATGTATTGGAGCAGAATGATCAGCACTTGGAATGTACTTTGGCAAGTAGAATGTCTGTATATCAGCAATGTTTGTGGTATTACTTTCTTAGAGGCACTTCTAATTGAACATGGAGAAAGGGAGCAAAGCATGAAAGCTGAGATAGGATCCTTGAAAGAAAAATTTCATCTAGAAGAACAAGAACACCAAAAGCAGAAGCAAGTCTGTCAGGTAAAGACAACTGAGTGAGAGTAGAACAAGCTAGATAATGGCAAGGACTAGAGTTGCTCTGCACATCAAGAAGCTTTTGGTCCTTTCTCCAGCTATTCATGTAGAGCTATGCTTGAGTTTAAAAAACACCCTCCTTAAAGAATTGTCCCAGCTTCCTACCTTAGATCACTTTTGGCCATCTTTGGAGCCTGATGAATATGGTTAGATCAGTGCAATGCTTCTGTTTGTTGAACCAACCACCACAACTTTAGTTACATCATCATCAGCCTAACCTACTTCACAGGGTTGTTGAGAAGAGAATCCTAAGTATGTAGTACACCACTCTGGGCTCCTTGGAGGAAGAGCAGGATATAAAATGTAAATAAATCATCATCATTATTAGATTTCTATACCACCCTTCCAAAAATGGTTCAGGGCAGTTTACACAGAGAAATAATAAATAAGATGGATCCCTGTCCCCAAAGGGCTCACAATCTAAAAGAAGCATAAAGGTAGACACCAGCAACAGTCACTGGAGGTAATGTGCTGGGGGTGAATAGGGCCAGTTACTCTCCCCTTGTTAAATAAAGAGAATCGCCACGTTAAGGTGCCTCTTTGCCAAGTTAGCCGGGGTACATATCATCATGTGGTAAAATGTGAAAGGACAGAGGGTAAATATTTTTAGGAGCTTTTCAAAAATGGATCTGTGCGTCTACTATAAGTTTGAATGTGACTGACCTTTCTGTCCATTTTTCTTCTGAGAAATATTTGGCTTAGGGCCTTGTTATGTTTTCTGTTGAACAGAAAGCAGGTTCTTCAGGGGCAGAGGATAACTCTATTATTGCTAATGGGTATGCTCTACATTGCTGACTCCACTCCAGGAACTCTCTGCTACTATGCATCAGAAGCTGCTCAAATTCCAAGAGGAGGTAGCTAAGGAGAAAGAGCTTCTGGAGAGAGAACTAAGAGCAACCATGGCAGAGTTGGAGGAACTGCACACCAATGAAGAGAAAGTGGAGAAGCTGTTGAAGCATCTGGAACAAGAGAACAAGCTGCAAGCTGAGGAGCTGGTACAGCTGGAAGCAAAACTGAAAGGGTTTGTGGAAAAACACCTTGTACAGAGCTTGAGTTTAGTTCTTGGACCAAGTGGCAAACCCATATTCAGCTGTGTCACTTCAAATTAAAAGTGAAGACTTGTGAGGTGAAAGACTTCCCCACCCAAAAAGATAGTGGAGACTAAGCAAGAACGTACCCTGATGTCTAGTTATATGCATTCAGAGAATGTTGTTGAAGGGAAGAACATTCAGTTACATGAATTGCTACCTATTGGTGGTGCAGCCCAGAATAGGTTTGCCACTTCATCTGTTTGTGAGAACCATAAATCAGGAAGAGAATGCAAAAAAATAAAATAAAAATGAAGTACTGTGCAGAAACGGTCTTGCTGATGCTTATGCAATAAATAGTGAAGGAGAACAGCATACAAATACATTCAAAGTATTATGAAGCCTGGGTGTAAAGTTCACTATGTACACCAAATTAGATCTCTAAAAGTTGTAGCTTTGTTCCAGAGTTGTATAAACTGTGGACACTTATGGATCCTACAGGGCTCCTGCAAGGCTCTTCGTATGTCTCAGTGAAGCAGGATGGCGGGAGATATTGCAAGAGCAGGGAGGTTTTGAAGTGTTCCGAATCCTTGTCTCTGACTTTGTAGGCACTTGTACCAAGAGTGAATCTACCATCCGCTGGCTTGCCTGCCTTCCACATCCTACTCCCTCACACCCCGGGCTGTTTGTTATGTCTGATCCCTAAACACCTTCTAGTAACTGTCACAAACCTCAAAAGAGGAGAGGCTCCCATTGTACACAAGTTTGCCCAATGACAAACTCCTAGACTGCCTCCTTCTGTATCCTATCCTGGATTTGCTTTCCAGTCCTGCCATGGATCCTGCTGCCCTGACCAGTTCCTTCCTGGTTTTGTGGGTGAAGTCACAGGATGCTGACTTCCCTACAGCTTATCTGTATACAGTGCCCTTAGCAATATGCTTGGAAAATCTATTCCCTGCTCCCCATGGCTTTATCTGCAGAAACAAAATATTGTAATCATGGAAATTGGGGTTTGGGGCCAGAGATGGGACTGAACAGTGTTTGTCTCTTATTGATATTGCATACATGGCATGGCAGTGCTGTATAAGTAACTAGCCAGGAAAACTTGGTCCTTTTAAAATTGCATTTCATATGGCCATGAAGGCAGTGACTTCTGTTAGTGAATCCTAAGTAGTTATATTTATCCTATGGTGATGGATCAACACTGCTGTTTCAGCTATTGTGTACAGAGCAAGACATCTTATTCATACTATCCATATATACTACATTTTCTGCAAGAGGCATCAGCATTATTTTTAATGGATTGACAGTCATCTGTTTTGTGTGTTCACTTGTTTTTGCTACCTCCCAGGATGTACCTTTCTCCTTGTACTGAAGGATATATTTGCTGATATGCAAAAGTCCTATTTGGTATTTCTAACCATAAGTGTCTCGTTGGGTACAGGGTCTTGTCTCTTCAGGCAAATACTAAACTTGGGGGGGAAATGGGTTATGTAGTACAGTGGGACTTGTTGGATAATGCTGTAACATCCAGACTTAAAGTAAGGTCTGAATAGGACTAAAGACTAAAATGAGGATGAACTGGCTCACCAGTTTGCAGAGGAGTAGCTTGTTGGTGCTTTTTGCTGGAGCCCACTTGGTAATCCATTTCATAGCTACAGCCCCCAAAAGGTTACACTGAAATGTTTTAATAATGGTTTTATGTTTTTACATTTTTCGATTTTAACAGTTAATTGATTTTAGTATTAATGTAAACTGCCCTGAGCCATTTTTGGAAGGGTGGTATAGAAATCAAATAAAAAGAATAAAGGGTAGCATCTGCTTCTAATGCACATTATGCTCAAGTAGGCACTTTGCCCATTACCTTCTCCCTACTGAGCACTCTGAAAAACTATAGATGGCTTCTAGGATCTCCCACCCCACAAAAGTGTCCCATGCATTGCTGAAAGTTTTCAGTCTTCAGCCACAGTTGTACAGGGGGGTGAAGGTTGTCTTCCTTCCTCATAGGCAGGAAGAGGTAGAGAATGTGCCTTCCACTAGCATGTCATATCTGCATTCTTGTGGCTGATATGCAAGATGCCACAAGTCTTGTGCTTGGCTTACCCATGAGATACATCTTAAATATGAGATGCATATATAATACTTTTTTGCTTTTACAATTAAAAAAGACCATTGTACTTAAATATCTGAGAGATGCATTGAACCTACAGGGCAACTCTTTAAAGCACTGGTTTACAAAAATAATATTGGTTTCTATTGGTTACTTTGGAAGACTCTTTAAGTGAATTAATGAGTCATAATACCTTTTTCTCCTTCAGGAAAACCAAAGAGTTAGATGAAATGGCTGAATCTCACAGCAATGCCATTGTTCAGATGCAGGAAGAGTACAGCCATACCCTACGTAAACTTGGGGAGACTGTTGCTGAATTTGAAACGTACGTAAGACTTTGAATAGTAAATAATAGATTCCAGTTCTGTGTGTAAGTAGTGTCCATAGCAATAATTCCTCTCCATCTTCCCTGCCCTCATTTATAATTGACTATTTCAGAAACCTTGCATATAGATAACCTTGATACCTATAGCATTTCCTGAGGACAGACAGCAAGCATACTCATCTTGTGCAGAAGTTTGCTTGCTTTAAGTAAACAAGGATTCTATTTGCTTCAAGTGTGTATTTTTAGCATACCTTCTATAAAATAGACTCTAAGTCAGCCTGTAACAATTAAAACACATAGCTGGCAAATAAGTGAAGAACAATGTAAAAACAGAACACAGCAGTAGTGTAGAACCAGTACCTCTTCAGTATCTAGAAAATGTCTGAAGCACTAGCTGCTGCTGTTCTGCAGAGCCTGCATGTGTGCATACCTTCTCTTCAGTCCCCTTGGATTGAGAGGTGTGAGGACGCATGAATGGAAGTAGGAGCAGCTGTCTCTTTCATTATCGTTGAGGTGTTAGGAAGGGGGCAGGATGTACGGTAGCTCTTCTGCTCCCAGCATTGATTTGGGAAGGAAAGGCAAAGTGCATAGGTCACTTAGCTCACATCCATGCTTCTCCTCCTACCCAAGTCACAGGTGGGCTTGAAGGCCAGCTTCTATCCACCTATGAACACAATGCAAGTAGACCATTCAGTGGCATCTGGTAAGTTTTAGGCTTCAGTGGCATTTAGAGGACATGGAAACATTTAACTTTCCATTAGAAAACTCTTATCAGATTCTCATCCTGCAGCAAAAGTTAATAGCACCTCATTGCTTCAAAAGTGTTGTGTTGCAGAAATGAGTGAGAACCAAATGGATAGCAACACCAACATTCCTACATAGCCTTTAGTATTGGGGCTAGGATCTGGGGGGTGGAGGACATCACTGAAGAGTGCCTGGATTGGGTTCTACCTGAATAGAGGTGGCACAGTAAGGAGATTGTGCCACCTGAAGTCAATCTTCTAACTTGATTTTAGCAAAGTCCAAATGGTGTTCCTGAATCCGCACACATGCATACGATGACTAACTCTAATGCATAGCAGTATATAAATATTGTAAAGTCAGCTCTGCACAGCAGGAGCTGACATGGCCCTTGTCAATGGAATTTTCCAATTTTAAGATGAGACGCAGGTGAAAAGATATAATATGGTTGAGAGAGCTAGCTTGTACCTTTTCCTGTCGGAGCAAGGAGGGAGAAATGGATTAATTGCATAGAAAGGGAAAGGCTGCTCAGGAAGAGGGGATAGCATAGTGTAAGGCATATTGAAGGAAGGAAGTGAGAAGCAGCTGGAAATGGATGAAACTCTGTATTGGTTAGGGATGTACACGAACTGAGGTTTCGTGGAAGGTCTTCAGGGGAAGTCGGTCCATTTGCAGGTAGCTTGCATGCAGTTCATCAGTGCCCTTGATACAACTTCTGATGATTTGGATTTCAGACTTCACATTAGAAATGAATGAACTGAGGTTTATGCACTAGTTTGCTGCCACAGGAAGGTGAGCGGCAAGTGGGATCTTTAAAGAAGAGATGTTAAGGACCTGCTTTCCACCACAGTATGCACTGCCTCCAGAACCAATGCACAGCACGGACATGGCATCAGCACAAGTGCCATTTGCATGGTCAGCATGGTGTTGCTGACCTTGCAAATGGTGCCTGTGCATGCTCTGACACCATGGTGGCCGAAAGATGCTGCTCACCACCTCCAACTCTGTGGCACCGAACTGGTGCATGAACCACTGTTTGTGTACATCCCTAGTGTTGATATAAAAAAGCAAAACACACAGGATCCAACAGTTGCCAGAAGCCTTACAGGGAGGAGGAACATCTGCTTCCCAGAGACAGCTGCTGCCCATTGGTTAGAGCCTGTGTGGCTGCTGTCTGCTGTTGTCAGCTTGCCAGCCTATGTGTCCCTTAACGTGTGGGGCTGTGGCTGCTGCCCTGTGGGTGAGTGGGATCGAGGCCAGAGGCAGTGATTCAGCAGTTCTTGAGGATCAGCTGCCCAGATTAACCATTTTTCTGGGCTTATAAAAGGGCTGCTGCCCTTTGGCAGCAGGCCCGCCACCGAAGTCAGGCAGGTCAGCATGTCGTTACAGGGGAAGGGAAGTCAGAAACCTATTGGCTGTTTCCCCTTCTGGCTGCCCTGCCAGCTCTTTGACCTTGGGGAGCAGTGCCAACCTCCCACAGACTCTCACCTTGCTCCTCTGTAATGCCAGGTCTGTCCAGAATAGGTTGGAAAACATCCATGATTTGATTCTGGATGAAGGGGCAGACCTGGTATGTATTACAGAGACTTGGTTTAGGGAGGCTGGTGGCCCAGTCTGGTCCCAGCTTCTCCCTCTAGGGAGGAGCAGGTGTGGGTAGGTGGACTGGCTATGGTCTATAAGAATAACATCTCACTGAGCAGGATCCCTGTGGAAGTGTCTGACCTGAAGTGTGTACCTTCATTTGGGGACCAGGTATAGACTGGGACTTCTCTTGGTTTACCGATTACCCCGCTGCCTGATGGAGTCCCTAACCGAGCTGATGGACTTGGTCTCGGGTTTAGTGTTGGAGTCTCCCAGGCTTGTGGTGCTGGGGAAATTCAATGTCCACTTTGGGACCGATTTGTCTGGGACAGCTCAGGAGTTCATAGCGGCCATGACAACTATGGGTCTATCCCAAAGGGTCTCGAGACCAAAGCACACTGCAGGTCACACGCTTGATCTGGTCTTTCACTCTGATCAGGGTGGTGTTCTGTGGGTGGGGACTCCTATGATTTTCTGTTTGTCATGGACGGACCACCATCTGGTTAAGGTTTGGCCCACAGTTGCACCCCACCTTTGCAGGGGCAAGGGACCCATTAGAATGGTCCACCTGAGAAGGGTATAGGATCCAGTAGGGTTCCAAGAAGCCTTGGAGGGATTTAGTGTTGGCTCTGCCACTGATCCTGTTGATGCCCTAGTGGAGAACTGGAATAGCAAGCTCACCAGGGCAGTAGACATGATTGCACCTAAGTGTCCTCTCTGACCCGCTTCAAAATTGGCGCCTTGGTATATGGAAGTACTACGGTGGCTGAAGCGGTGAGGTAGATGACTGGAACGCAAGTGGAGGGAGATTCAACTCAAAACCGACAGATTAAAACATAGAGCACATTTGAAGATCTATGCTCTGGCAATACGGTTGGCAAAGAAGCGATTCTTTTCAGCCTGTATTGTGTCTGCAAGTTCATGTCCAGCAGAGCTGTTCAGGATTGTGAGAGGGCTAGTGAATGCCTCTCCTCCCTTGAATCAGAATTTGGAACCATCTATTACCCGCTGTGACGTGTTGAATGATTTTTTTGTGGATAAAATCTCTCGTATTCGGGCCAACTTGGATTTAGACCCCACAATTACTGCAGTGTCTGAATCTGAGGTGTTTAGCGACTCCTCTGATGTGGTTAGGCTGGATCAGTTTCAGTTTGCGACTCGTGGGGATGTGGACAAGATGCTTGGAGCGATGTGGCCTACCACCTGTTCTCTTGATCCTTGCCCAACATGGCTAATACTATATGGCAGGTCGGTTGTAGAAGGCCTAGTAGAGATGATAAATGCTTCTCTGAGGGAGGGCAGGATGCCTTAAGGAGGCAATTATTAGAACACTTCTGAAGAATCCTGCCTTGGATTCCTCAGACTTGAGCAACTATAGGCTAGTCTCTAACTTTCCGTGGCTAGGCAAGGTAATTGAGAGGGTGGTGGCCTCCCAACTACACGCAGTCTTGGATGAAACTAATTAGCAAGTCCCATTTCAGACCAGCTTTCGGGTGGGCTATGGGGTGGAGACTGCCTTGATCGGCCTGATGGATGTTCTCCAATTGGGAATTGACAGAGGAAGTGTGACTCTGTCGGTCCTTTTGGACTGCTCAGCGGCTTTCGATACGATCAGCCATAGTATCCTCCTGGAGTGTCTGAGGGGGTGGGAGGCACTGCTTTGCAGTGCTCCCACTCTTATCTTTCAGGCAGATTCCAGATGGTGTCCCTCGGGGACTGTTGTTCTTCAAAATCTGAACTTCGGTATGGTGTCCCTCAGGGCCCCATATTGTCCCAGATGTTGTTTAACATCTAAGTGAAGCTGCTGGGAGAGATCAGGAAACTTGGTACAGGGTGTTATCAGTATGCTGATGACACCCAGATCTATTTCTCCATGTAACCAACATCAGGAGAAGGCATAACCTCCCTAAATGCCTGCCTGGAGGCAGTGATGGGCGGGATGAGAGGTAACTGGCTGAGTTTGAATCCAGATAAGATGGAGGTACTCATTGTGTGGGGTCAAAACTTGGGAGATGATTTTGATCTGCCAGTTCTGGATGGGGGTCACACTTTGCCAGAAGGAACAGTTATGCAGTCTGGGGTTGCTTCTGGACACAAAACTCTCCCTGGTGTCCCAGGTTGAGGCAGTGGCCAGAGGTGCCTTTTATCAGCTTCTGCTGATACTCCAGCTGCGTCCATTTCTTGAGATAAATGACCTCAGAACAGTAGTACATTTGCTGGGCACCTCCAGACTTGACTACTGCAATGTGCTCTATGTGGGGCTGCCTTTGGACGTAGTCCGGAAACTGCAGTTAGTCCAGAATGCGGCGGCTAGGTTGGTCTCCAGTCATCTTGGAAAGACGATATCACTCCCATCTCAAAAGATCTACACTGGCTGTCAATAGGTTTCCAGGCAAACTACAAGGTTTTGGTTATAACCTATAAAGCCCTAAACAGCTTGGGCCCTGGATATTTAAGAGAACATCTTCTTTGAGATTATCTGGAGAGGCAAGTATGCAGTTGCCAACGGCTTATCTGGTGGCTACTTTGATACGGGCCTTTTCCATTGCTGCCTCAAGGCTTTGGAACACACCTCCTGCTGAAATAAGAGCCTCCCCATCTCTTAAAACTTTTAAAAAGGCAGTCAAGACACACTTGTTCACTCAGGCTTTTAATTAGATATTTAAAATTTTAATCGTGTGTTTAATAGTTTTAATGTTTTAAACTTTAATTGTGATGTCTTTTATCTTTCTATCGGTTGTTTTTATTTTATTGTTGTAAACCGCCCAGAGACTTGCCTTTTGGGCGGCATACAAATGTGTTAAATAAATAAATAAAACTCAAACAACATAAATGTTCTCATCCTCAGTTACAAAGCTTGTGTGGCTGAAGACATTGCATGCCACAGAGAGGAAAATACTACCCTGAAGGACAAACTTCTTGAGATGAATAAGGCAGTCCAGCACACAACTCAATTGATGCAAGAAGTACAGCATGCTAAAGATAAGGCAAAGGAAGAATATGCAAGGTATGCCTAAATGTACATACTGATGGAATTGAGCAAAGGCTGATACCTCCCTTAGAGCTACTTTGAATTGAGAGTTGTCAACTGGAGATGATCCCATTAGACTGAGAAGTTCCTTTAAATGATTTAATATTTGATTATTGCAATACAAGTGCACACAGCTACCTTCCTCTGTTTTGGACAACAGTGTGCAAATTTTGCACACCGCACTGGCAATTTTATACTAGAAAAATCTTTTACCAGGAGTATCTCTTCACACTTAGGATGCTCTTGGATGCTCAGACAAAGCTAGCATTAAAAGATGCAGAAATAAAAAGGACCAAGGAATCAAGCTTTGCACAAATTGCTAATCTACAAGCAAGACTAGAAGAGCAAAGTGAAGACTTAAAGAAACGACTTGAAATTGAAAGGTGATTTCTAATTTTACACTGAGTTATGAGATCAATCACATCCCTGAAGATGTGTGGGTGACCCACTTTCGAGCTTTGAATGGGATATCTGCCTTTGATGAAATGTCCTTATTCCCCCAGCTAGAATCTCTACTGATTTGGCCCTCAGTTTCCATCAATGAGTTCACTAGTTTAGTGACCCAACTAAAACTGGGTTAGGTTCCAGGGTTCAATCAGATACCTTCTGAATGTTGAATGATGGGCCCCTGTACTTGCAAGATGTTTTACTTATATTGATCGTACCACCTGTATCGTACCAAATTTGGTACGTACATAGTGTGTCGTGCCAAATTTGCAGATGACACCAAACTACTTAGGGTAGTGAAATCCAAAACAAATTGTGAGGAGCTCCAAAAAGATCTCTCCAAACTGGGTGAGTGGGCAACAAAATGGCAAATGCGGTTCAATGCTGGCAAGTGTAAAGTGATGCACATTGGGACGAAAACCCCCAACTTCACATATATGCTGATGGGATCTTAGCTGTCAGTGACTGACCAGGAGAGGGATCTTGGGGTCGTGGTGGATAGCTCATTGAAAGTGTCAGCTCAATGTGCGGCAGCTGTGAAAAAGGCCAATTCCATGCTAGGGATCATTAGGAAGGGGATTGAAAATAAAGCTGCTAATATCATAATGCCCTTGTACAAAACGAAGGTGCGGCCACACCTGGAGTACTGCGTACAATTCTGGTCAGCACATCTAAAAAAGGACATTGTAGAACTGGAAAAGGTGCAGAAGTGGGCAACCAAGATGATCAGGGGCCTAGAGCATGTTATGAGGCAAGGCTACAACAGCTGAGGCTTTTTCGTTTAGAAAAAAGATGATTGAGGGGAGATATGATAGTGATCTACAAAAATCATGCATGGTGTGGAGAAAGAGGATAGAGAGATTCTTCTCCCTCTCACAGAACATTAGAGCCAGGCGTCATCCCATGAAATTGATTGCCAGGAAATTTAGGACCAAGAAATGGAAGTACTTTTTCACACAATGCATAATGTTTTGATGAAAGGCCGTATATAAACTTAACAATAAATAAATAATCAATCGATCAATTTGTGGAATTCTCTACCACAAGATGTAGCAACAGCCAACAACCTGAATGGCTTTAAGAAGGTTTTAGATAACTTCATGAAGTTGAGGGAGAATGCAGGGGAGTAACATCAGGAAAAAAGGCACGCCCTCAACTCCTGCCTGTAGGCTTCGTGGCATCTGGTGGGCCACTGTTTGAAACGGGATGCTGTACTAGATGGGCCTTGGGCCTGATCCAGCAGGGCTGTTCTTGTGTTCTTATCCCAGAGAAGTGGGGTACAGTGGTGGTGGTTCCCATCTATAAGAAAGGCCAATACTCTGACCCTTCTAATTATCAACCAATCAGTCTGTTGAACATTATTAGTAAACTAGCTGGGCTGGGTGCAGGGCATCTGTGCCTCTAGTTCTCCCCTATTCCCCTGCCCCCATTCTGCCCCCCGACCGGCGCTCCTACCACCAGTGCTCCTGCCTTGAAGCCAGCACGCAGGCCAGAGAGGGAGGCTGAGCCACCCTCTCCGCCGGCCGCTGCCACCATTGCCATTTTCTCCCCCTTCCCTGTGGCTAATCGGCAGCTGCTTGTGAGCTCTCACAAGAGTTTCCACACATGGGATTAGCCACGGGTACGTCTTAGAGAAATAAATATTAGTAAATTATGTTCTAGACACCTATATGTTAAACTCATGGACTGGTTGCAACAGGAGAACATACTAAGGGAGGAACAGGTGGGGTTTAGGTCCAGTTGGTTGACTCCTGATCAAGTCCTAGTTATATAACATCTGGCTGTAAAGTATTCACCGTTATATGCCGCTCTTATTGATTTTAAGACAGCGCTTTTTAGGGAGCACTTGTGGAGTAAACTTGCCAATTCCTCCATCGATCGTCACCTGTTTCTCCTTATCTGAATGTTGCATGAGACACCTCACTCAGGGTGAGATCTAGTGTCCAAGGACATCTTACTCAGTCTGTACGCACACAGAAGGGAGGGATGCATTTTGTCCCCACTTATTTTCAAGCTTTATATAAACTCTCTTATTGAATGCATGGATAACACGGATTTCCACCCTCCTAAATTAGCCAGTAAATCTATTGCAGTGCCAGTTTTTGCTAACAATGTTCTAGATATCTAGAACATCTGTTGGCATAAGAAGAGCTTTACCTAGGTTAGCTCGACACGTGAAGAGGAGTATTTATCTATTAATGTCCAAAAGTCTAAGATCATGGTTTTTGCTTTAAAAAAAAAAAAAAAACCCCAAGAAACATGTCTGGTGGGTTAATGGAGAAGTAATTGTTCAAGCAAGGATGTGTTAATATCTGGAAGTGGTTTTTGGTGAAAACAGCTCTTGGAGGGTCCACCGTGAGCATGTTTGCAACGAAGGCTTAGAAGAGTACCTCTGCTATCTTAAAGTTCTTCTTCCACAGAGGCCACTGTATACCTGCTGCAATTGAGGTTTATGAGGCTAAAGTACTCTCTCAATTGGCGTATGGTGCTGCTATTTGTGCTCTGAATACCTTTAAACAAATGTAGGTGGCCCAATCAAAATTTTTGCCTGTTATATTCTTGGCCCCTAGATGCATGCTCAATGTCATTCTATGGCTGGAGGCCAGCCTAATGAGTGGAGACCAAGCTTTGGATGCATGTATCTAACCTTTTGGATTAAAATCATTTTCTGTCTTAAAGGACTAGCTCCCCTTGTTTTAGAGGATTGCTTCCGGTCTAGCTGGCATAAATGACTCTATGATATGTTGGGCAAGCATGGATTTCCCCTCAATTTCTAATGCCTCTGGGCATTGATGCGGCTTAAAGGGCTTATAAAACAATATATAGCAGACATTTGAAAAGCAGAGCGATCTGGCATGATTTTTGGCAAGAAACTTTCTTGGTAGTTTCATGAATTACCCTAAACCAGCCCACTTTAATGAATTTTACTACCTTTTCTCAGAGAAGGTCCTTCTCGCTCGCACAATTTAACGCACTTCCAGCTGCTCTACTGGAGGGTAGGTACTGTAAAATCCCCATTACTAGTACTAGAAATTACTAAATTACTAGTAGCTATTAGCTCCTCGGTCTCCATCACAGCTTTTAGAAAGAGTGTAAAATCTTGGCTTTTTGCCCAGGCTTCTATTTGATTGTCTCTGCTGCTGCTCTTTGTACTCTGTATTGCTTTTATGCTTTACTTTTAAATTTTTGATCAGATTTGTTTTATATTTTTAGCTTAATATTTTAATTGTGTCTTTTTTAGTCTTGTTTTTAAATTTTGCTGTAAACCACCTTGGGATTGTTTGAATGAAAGGTGGTGTATAAATTTAAGTATAAATAAATAAATTACCTGTCGAATCTGCCCTTGTAGGCAGGGTGTTAAAACTGTTTTTCTATATTGCTCATTATATAGAGAGATTTGTATTTCTCTTATCTCCCCATTCTTATCAAACATCCATGTTAGAATGGATGGTGGATATACAACTTTTTTTTTAGCTGATTACTGCATTTACAACACTGTGTGGCCAAATTTTGTGCGGCCACATGTAAGATCAGGTCTGAGCTGTTCTGAGTATTGTTTCTGTGATGTTGGGTCAATGACCATAATAAATCAATCACTAGCCAACCCCGCACCATGCTTGGGGGCCGGCTGTTTCCCTGTTTTTTCTCTCCCCGTGGCCCGCCGGCGCCTTTCTCTCCCCGCGGCCCGCCGGCCACCACCAGCACTTTCTTCCCCCTCTTCTCCTCAGTCCTCACTTCGGAACTCTCACAGCGTGTCGCGAGCGTTCCACTGCCAAATCCTGGGCACACATGTCCCAAGAGAATTAAATATATAGATGTCCCAAGAGAATTAAATATATAGATGTCCCAAGAGAATTAAAAATATAGATGTCCCAAGAGAATTAAAAATATAGATTCATGAGATCAAAATGCATCTGAAACCAGAATGTGTCTGCTGGAAATGTTGCACAATCTATTAAGACAAATGTAGACTTTAGAAACTGCTTGCTTTCTTTTAAAGGAAAGCCATATCTGAAAAAGTGAAAGCTAATTATGAAGAGAATATGAAATCTTGGCGTGTCCTGTATGAAGAGCTGTATAATAAAGTTAAACCATTTCAGGTAAATATGCATTGAGCCCTGACTTTAGTAACATCTAGAACCTTAAGGAATTTTTAAAAGATCATGCTGAAATGATGACTGCTGTTTCCAGTTCTGGTTTGTTCATAGATTCCTCCTGTATTGGACTGTTTATCTCTAACTAAAAGCCAAGAAATTTGAAAGCTGCTGAAGTCCTGCGTATTGCCATTGTACAGTATATATTAAATGTCCTGTTTGCAGGAACAACTTGATGCATACGAGGCTGAGAAAAATGCTCTTCTGAACCAGCATGGTGCAGCCCAAGAAGAGCTCAACCAACTTAGTGATGCATATGCTAAGCTACTAGGTCATCAGAATCAGAAGCAGAAAATCAAACATGTAGTGAAACTGAAAGAGGAGAATGCCCAACTGAAACAGGTTTGTGAAGACATGAAATATCTGCTAGATATAGCCTTTAATAAAGAAGTCTTTATTATTTTAAGCTGGTTGTATGTTGAAGGTCTCCCCTGCTAATCTAGAAAAGAGACATCTTTTTAAAGTGGTGATTCTCTTTATTTAGCAGGGAGAGAGTAACTGGCCCTATCCACCCCCAGCACAGTAACTCCAGTGACTGTTGCTGGTGTCTATCTTATGTTACTTTTAGATTGTGAGCCCTTTGTGGACAGGGATCCATCTTATTTATTTCTCGGTGTAAACCGCTTTTGAAACTTTTGTTGAAAAGCGGTATATAAATAGTTGTTTTCTTCAGGTTCTATACCTCAAATAAGATTCTCCATTCTCTTCTCCCTGACTTATTTTTCATAAATCACCTGCTGGGTTGATGTATACAGATCTTTATACACATAGTTATTGTAAGCTATCTTCAATGTACATACAACAGTACGCTTCCTATCTGTCGCCTGCATTTGAGGGGCCTCTACCCAGGGTCACTTATAAAATGAACACATGTATAGTCCTTCACATGAGCCCTGTTCAGGCATTATAGCAAGTGGGGATGCTGTACTCATACACAGCATCCCTAAAAACGCAAGCCCTAAATCCACCTTGGCACTCTCTGGAAACCACCTACCAGCCCAACTTTCCAGTTTTACAACTTTTATCTAGAGACACATGTTATATGGAGGAAAATCCCTCCCTGTGACTAGGAATGTTGGGTGCCCCAGGGGCCTAATCAAGAAAAGAATTTATCCATGGGTGCAGAGTTTGGAGAGAGAAAATACTACAAGCATCCCAAGCAGGATGTATGTGGTACAGGGTCCCAGAGTGCATCATGGGACTAGAGCTTTCTGGCATGTTCTCAGGGATGCTATGAGTGTACCCACTTTCACTCCTGAATTAGGCTACCTGTAAGTAAAGTTGCACTGTCAAGTTGGTGTCGACTCCTCGCGCCCACAGAGCCCTGTGGTTTTCTTTGGTAGAATACAGGAGGGGTTAACCATTGCCTCCTCCCGTGCAGTATGAGATGATGCCTTTCAGCATCTTCCTATATTGCTGCTGCCCGGTATAGGTGTTTCCCATAGTCTGGGAGACATACCAGGAGGGATTCAAACAGGCAACCTCTTTCTCACTAGGCAAGTTATTTCCCTGCTGTGCTCATTGTATTGGACGTATTTGCTACCTCCTATTCTTGCTGGCCAATGGCTGAAATAAAATTTGATGATGATGATGATCCCTGCTGTGCCTACATCTAACATAACAGATACATAGGACTAGAGGTACATGAAAAACAGAGCGTCAAGGGAGTACAGGAATTATCTCTCTATGCCACTTCATTTATTCTTAGTTGACCCTCATGCCTCTTCGTGCTAGAAGTTCCTGACCATTGTAAACCAAATTTTTTTGACTAGAATTAGCCATGAGTTAAGCTCTTCTTGGGTAGCTTGAGACTTGTAGTAACTGCATTAGCATATGAATAGTTTTCCTGCCTAGGCTCATTGCAGAGATGAGGCCCCCTGACTTATTGTCTGCGCTAAACTTGAAGTCTAGTGTTGAGAAAAGTTAGATACTTTTTTGTGTCCTATAGGATGAAGTTCACTTTGCTACACCCTCTGTTTAGCTCTAGAGAATGTTTTAAACAACTTCTGAGGTATTCTCTAGAGTTAGTCAGTCTACATAAAGCTTTCGGATTTATTATGCCATGTTTTTATATAGTTTTATTTTGAGAGTATGAGAGAGAATATGAAGGAGAGGCTAGAAAACAGTTCTTTTGGATATTCTAATGTCTGTCTATATTAACTTACTTGCAAGAGTAAAAAAAAAAAAAAAAAGTGACCCAGTGCCAGAGGAGGGGGGAGTTCATGAGGTGGATCCTTGACTAAAAGGGATTCATAGTAGGCAGCTACCATCCACTTTATTTTGATGTGGGAAAACCCACTCTCCATATAAGGGCTGAGCAGTCTGAGGCCTTCAAAGGAGTGATTAAGACAGACCAAAAATGAAGAATAGTACATCTCACCCACAAGGGTTTATTATCACATTATTATCACATAAACAAAAAGTATGCAATAACTCTTTTCACAGAGTAGACTGCAAGAGAAGCTTTCATTAACCAGGCAACTCAGATTCAAGCAATACAATAAAGGAAAATAATTTCCCTCATTCTTCTAACCAAACTGACTCCTATCTTATTACTCACACAGTCAGGGGTCTTTGTGCTGTCTACAGACTGTGGCCTCTTTTTGCCAACTGCTTCCTCAGGGCACTCTTGGAACAGAACAAAGCTTACTAGGAAAGGCCCATCCTCCCAATAAGGCTTAGTCCTCTCTCACATCCTTCCCATCACTGCACCTGGATTGTCTAGTTTCAGGTTTGGTTGTTGTACACTGCCCAGAGCCTCTGGATGGGGCGGTTTATAAATGTAATAAATAAGAGTAACTTATGTAATTGGAGAAAATGCTATCTAGTGACTTGGTTTGCATAATGCTGTGTAAAATTAGGGTTTTTTTTAGTTCCATTAGATTTACGATAGTGGTTTGAGAGCACTGTTCCCTGTAACAGGGATTCTGAGATATTACTACAATTCCCATCATCCTCAGTTGCATTGACCTTTAGCTGGTAATGATGGGAAATATAGTCAGCATCTGGGAATCCTTGTAACAGGGCCCAGAGACAAATGTTCATTCAGGTACAGTGAAGTTTTACTGGATATCAACCTGTCTTTCCTCAGGAATTAACAAGACTGCGCACTCAACTAGGAAGGGAAAAACAATTTCGAGGAGAGCTCCAGGATCAGCTGAACGTAATTCAGGGTGTCAAACGATTTGATCCTTCTAAAGCTTTTCAGCATTCCATCAAGGAAAATGTCACTCCCCAAACACCCTTTAAAGAAAGTGAGTGTGGCCTGTGATATATTCGATTTTGCTGATGTATTTCTTCAAATGCTTCATGCTCATTTGCAATGGGGGAAAAATGTTCTTTCAAGCAGCTGACTTTAGTTTCTCTGTGTAACAGGTAACAGAAACAAAAGCCAAACTACCCCCTACTGAACAGGAAGAAATTCACATGCTTCGAGCCGGAGGTGCTGCTATGAAGGCTTCAAGGATCACTGCTATGAAGAAAGCAACTACTGTTTTGTATTGTGTTGTGTATGCAAAATGAGGATCTTTCAGTACAGCTGGCAGCAGTAGAAAGGTTATTTTTTTAAAAAAAAACAAAACAAAACCAATAAAGCAACTGATCACCAGAGGGTTTTTTGTTTTGTGTAGGTTGAGTGTGAAAGACTGGCCTTAATGTATGCTTGATATAGCAGTAAAGCATAGCTTGAAGTCTTCTAAGTGTCTAGTGTAGTGAACCTTTTGCAGACTTCAACATATCAAGCATGTTGACTGGACTTGGAATTTCTAAGTCAATAGTGCAAGGCTATACAGAAGTACAGTACATCTTTGTAACTTTTTTCACAGAGGTCTCATTTTCTATGGTGTTTGGAAACTGAAGCAGATAATCCATCTTATATTTTCACATCTCTGAACTATTTAATCCATTACAGCATGCCAAATACCTCTTCTGTAGCTGTACAGTGAATATAGATAAGACTACCTTCTTAAAAGTTAAACTTCTGAAATTGTTTCAAAGACTTGTTTAATTTAAAATGCTTTTCCTAATCCTGCAAGCCATAACAATGTTTCAAGTTTTAACTGAGTAAAGTGTGCTACTTCCCCTTAGCTTACATGTAAGGGAACTTGCCCTTGTATTAAACTACTGGTCCATCTTCTAGCCATATAGATGAAGCATTTGCCTTTGCACTAAGGTATAATCCTTATTTTATGGAGAACAAATCAAGAAAACTACTAGTAACAAAGGATACAGAAATTTTAATCAGAGTGAATTTAACTTGAAATTAATCAAAATAGAGTGGTGGTCTTGTTCAGTAATCCACAGTTCAAACAGAAGGATACATGAAGTCCTTCACTCTTATAATAAAGTTTTTTCCCCCCCAAAAAGTGCTGGTTACCTTCTTTCTTCTTCCCTGAAGTGGGTTTGTAGAAAGTCCTGAGGCAGCATCCTGACTAGTTCTCCTGCTCACACATGGAGAAGTGTATTTCACTGACTCCTGCCCCACTCTGAAGCTCCCTCAAGTCAGGGACACTTGCAGAGGCAGATAGCAGAAACTGGGGCACACATCTCGTTCCCAGGATCCTATTCCATCAGCTAATGCTCTGCACTTGAGAAATGCTAGTTTAATTACTTTAGTTCTGTAAAAATAAAGAACATAAATATCCCACATCACAAGGAGAATCAAAGGACAGTGTCTAACTGTCTCGTCAAACTCCGCTTAGTGACAACATGGGGTTAGGGCTTGTAAACATGTCTTGGGGACATGATGTGCAACGGTACAACCTCCATGCTTTTCTTTGTAACATTTCACAGCCATTACAGAAGCAAACCTACAGGGCTGTGGTGAGAACCATTTTAGCACAGGCTAAAAATGGTACATGGATGACAAGTACTGTTTACAGTATTCCAAATCTAGTGCATTTTACTGAAAGCTTGTAAGCGCCAGCACTATCTTGGAAGGTGCTCATGGTTCTCTGGGAAACATAGTGCTTGCCCTATGTTTCCATAGAGCCAGCATGGTATAGTGGTGAGAGTGCTGGACTAGGACGGGCAAGACCAGAGTTCAAATCCCCATTCAGCCATGATACTAGCTGGGTGACTCTGGGCCAGACACTCCTCTCTCAGCCTAACCTACTTCATAGGGTTGTTGTGAGGAGAAACCTAAGTATGTAGTACACTGCTCTGGGCTCCTTGGAGGAAGAGCAGGATATAAATAAATATAGAGCTCTGTTGGGAAAGTCCTTTCCAATACAGATCTGGGGCTCAATTTCTCTTAAAGACCTCCACCCCTCACAGCTGGGGAAAGCATAGCACTTTATGGAGATTACACATAAGAGTTCTCCATAAAATGCCAGATGATATTTCCTTGAAATCAATCTTCATTATTATGGTCTATGTTCAGCAAATTTGAGAGATTTTGTCCTCCAGAAAGTTATAAAGTACATGATACATAAAACAATGTTATAGTATTACAGAGCATCATTCTCTAAACTATATCAATCAAAACCTAACATTCTGAATACCATCTCTACATCTATCAAATTAGAAGTTGATGTTAGTTCATACTCATGGTGAATTCAGTAAGCAGCTGCACAAAACTACACCATAAGGATTGCTATGACCACAAATGATACAGAAGCTCGGCCCAGACCTTTTAACCTTAATTTTAAAGGTTTTTCTAGAGTTGGAGATCCTGTGCCACCATGGGGGAGCGGGGCGGCGGAAGCAGGAGCAGAAGCCTTTGTTGCTGCCTCTGTCTCAATGGCAGCAGCAGAACTTGTCACCACCGCAATGGCAGCAGTGGAACTGTCTTGCAGTGGAGGTGAGAGACAAAGGAGGTCTGGGGCACACCCACAACATTGGGGGCCTGTGTCACCTAATGACACCACTGATTAAGTAATGAATGGTTGCTGATAAGAAATAAGTAACAGAATACATCTGTACAACCTAGCAAATTTGATAAAATGGAAAATCAGTTTTGTAAATCACGATAAATGCAGTATAATAAAACATGACCTATTGTCACAACAGCACTTAAGCCACAAGGGCAGATACATTCTTGATAAGGATTTTTCCAATATCTGCTTTCAGTCGCTTCAGAAGGAAGCACATTGAATCTTTCCATCCAAAACACTCTTCAATGCTTAGGAATAAGAGATGTAAGATAGTCATGGTGGAGTATTCTAAGAGAGTCTCCATTTTTTAACACGATTGGGGCTATACTTAGGTCATTTTGTTCTTCTATGTCTGAAATACACTGCTTAAGAATAGTCCTGGCCTCAACCATACTAACATTGGTATAGCTAGAAAGGAACAGGAAGAGGTTCCTGCTTTGCATCCCTCAGAGTTATCTAATTACTTGTCTCTAATCTTCCTTGGTTGGGCAAGGTGATTAAGCGAGTGATTGCTTCTCAGCTCCAGGCAGTTTTTGTTTTTTTGTTTTTTACACATACTTTTTATTGAATTATGACAACATCAAAGACAAACACAAATAATACAAACACTCACAAACACACACTATAAGGACTTCCATCTCATCCTTGGAACAAGTGTTGTTATCAATAATCAAGATCTTGCCTAGAGGTTAAACATTCTCTCCCCTGTAGTTCATGTAATGTTAATTATTATCAACACATCTACATTGGCCCGTATGTTCTATTCTCATATACGAATTATGTCTATCTAAAAAATAAAAATAAGAAATAAAGGGTCTACTCCCTCGCATCTGTATGATTTACCAAATATCATATAAACCATAGTGCTCAATCATCTTGGTAATTTCCCCACAGTTTTTCCTCATATCCCTACAGCCTACA
Source organism: Hemicordylus capensis (assembly GCF_027244095.1). NCBI lineage: Eukaryota > Metazoa > Chordata > Lepidosauria > Squamata > Cordylidae > Hemicordylus > Hemicordylus capensis. The sequence goes on along the minus strand of NC_069658.1, from coordinate 374,059,155 downwards.
TTACAAAAAGAAGTTCCAAAAAAGTCCCATTAATATAGTCTGATGCCTATCTATTTCTGTTGTTTGTTTTTCCAGTTTTCAACAAAATTCTACTTTTGCCTCAATAGAGGCATATATGCCCACTGCTATATACTTTGAATCGCCAACCTTAATTACTACCACCAATACTCTTCCATAATCATCTTGAAATGACAATTTTAACTCTAAAAATTCTTTTGTGTAAGAGACTGTGCCCCTTTTTTCCCCTTAATATCATAACGTTTCAAATTATTAAACTGCTCCAGGCAGTTTTGGATGACAGACTAGATCCTTTCCAGACTGGCTTTCGGATGGTGTTGAGACTGCCTTGATTGGCCTGATGGATGATCTCTAATTGGTGATTGACAGAGGGAGTGTGATTCTTGCTAATGCTTTTGGATATCTCAGCAGCTTTCAATACCATTGACCATAGTACCCTGCTGGGTCGCTTGAAGGAGGTGGGATTGGGTTTACACTGTTTTACAGTGGTTCCGTTCCTACCTCTCTGGCAGATTCCAGATAGTGTCACTTAGAGACTATTGCTCTGAAAAGCGAGAGCTGAAGTTTGAGGTTCCACAAAGCTCCATACTGTCTCCCAGGCTTTTTAACATCTACATGAAACCACTGGGAGAGATTGTCAAGAAGTTTGGGCATAACCCCCGCTAAGTGTCTGTCTGGAGCCGATATTGGGCTGGATGAGGGATAACAGCTTGAAGTTGAATCCAAACAAGATGGAGGTACTATTTAGGGGACTGGATTCCAATAGATGGTTTAGATCTGCCCGTTCTGTATTGGGTTACACTCTCCCTAAAAGGTAAGGTTCGTAGTCTGGGAGTGCACCTGGATCCCAAACTCTCCTTGGTCTCTCAGGTTGAGGCTGTGGACAGGAGTGCTTTTTATCAGCTTCGGCTGATACACCAGATATGTCCGTTCTTGGAGACTAGTGACCTTAAAACGGTGGTACATATGCTGGTAATCTCCAGGCTTGACTACTGTAATGCACTCTACGTGGGGCTGCCTTTTTATGTAATTCGGAAACTACAATTGGTACAGAATACGGCAGCCAGCCTGGTCTCTGGGTTTACCCGAAGTGACCATATAACATTGATTCTAAAAGAACTGCACTGGCTGTCGATAAGTTTCCAAACAAAATACAAAGTGCTAGTCATTACCTATAAAGCCCTTAACGGATTAGATCCAGGGTATTTAAGTCATCTTTGTCGTGAACCCTGTCGCCTATTAAGATCATCTAGAGAGGTCCGATTACGGTTGCCGCAAACTCATTTGGTGGCAACTCGGGACGGTCTTTTCTATGGCTGCCCCAGGGCTTTGGAACCTGCTTCCTGGTGAAATAAGAGCATCTCCTTCTCTGTTTGCTTTTAGGAGGACCCTGAAGAAGTACCTGTTTTCCCAGGCCTTCAACTGAGATTCGATTTTTACATTTTAATATGTTTTTATTTATTTTTAATTTTAAAATTAATCTTAAATGTGTTATATTTTATGTTTTAATTCTGTACACTGCCTAGAGATTTTTATACTAAGCGGTATATAAATTCCTGAAATAAATAAATAATAAAGAGGAGCTTTAGTTTTGCCAAATATGGTACTCTAGAGGCTTGGAAAGCTGTGGGTCAAATGTGAAGAAACACTTGTCAAATCTGTTCTACTAAAGGACAGACTTTTGCTTTATCTTCTGCCTGCAGTATTGTTGACACAGAAAACGAAGATTGCTGTATCTATCGGGGGCGGGGGCAGGAATTCAAGCGCCACGTTTTTACTATCTTTATTATATTGACCCATCAAAATGACACATTTAAAACAATTTCGTAATATTTATCACAGCTGGAGGCTTTTCAGATAGCAGAGTTTAACGCGAGATTTTACTGCGAGTTCGGGACATAACGGATACTCTGACGCAAAAATGGGTGGTGTTTTTTTTTAAACCCGGACATAAACCGCCCTACGCGACCTATTGTATGAGCAGAAGTTTAGGTTGACAAGTAACCCGTAAACATTTATTAGCAACTCAGTTGCATTGGATTAAGTGAAAATGAGTAAAGACAATATTCGTGTGCTGCAGTTAAGTTTCTAAAATCCCCTCATCCTACGTGACATTTTTGGCTCAAAAGCCGGCCCCGGACTACCAGAAAGCCAGGGCACAGGACATTCATACCTTTGCTTCTTAGCTAGCATATGCATTTCACGTAGGAGACAGGCAATTCCTCCTCAAGGCCTAGCTCCTGCTGCCCGTTTTTCGAACACTTGTGCAAACTTGTGTGTGTTTACTAAGAAATCCCATCGTGCTTATTAGTAAAGTGTGACTAGGCTGGCAGGCTTCACCTATAAATTGGTAAAACGAGCTGCTAAATTAGCACCTTCTCTCCAAGGTGCCTCTGCCTTCCTTCCGCTCCCTCTCCTGGGGAGAAGGGGAAAGGCTAGCAGCATCCCGACCCGTAGGCTTGCTTATTCGGAAGTCGTGTTGACTTTCCCCAGCTGAGGGTGCTGAGGCTGCAGTCATGCAGATTACTTCCGAGTAGAACGCGCTCATCCGAAGGCTCGGAAGTAGAACGCGCGCAGTAGAAGGCTCGGAACCCTTTTTAAACCATTGCCCACATTCTTGTTAGGGGTTGCTCTTGCTTAGTCAGGTGTTGCTCCTCTCCGTAACTGCTATTGGCTGCCCTTGCAATCGGAATGACTGGAGGCTGTTCTTCGATTCAGATGCAAGGAAAAAAGATAGAGAGGTTGCTCCATCACTTGTTTTGTTTTCCCTTCAAATAACAATGGTCAGGTCAGACGAAGCTAGTCGTGGCTGAGTCTTGTTGATTAGTGGGACTTGAGTGAGTTGTGTCTCAATGGTGCTTACACAAACAACAACCACAAGCCACCGCTTTCCGACCACGCTCCTAATCTGTATAACAGAGTCTGCCGCAGCTCCTTTAAGAAGTCAGGACGTGGGTATGCTGGGAGAACTGCCGGACTACCCTCCCGGCGCAGCCAATAAGCGGCAGTTCGAAAGTATCCCCGCGTGCCCGCCCACGCGCCCAATCCCCACCTCCTAAGGTGGAGCATCCAATGAGCTGTTGGGGTTGCGTGGCTGCCGAGTGGGCGTGTCCCGGAGGTGGCTCAGTCCGCCGCCTTAGGGCGAGAGAGACCGCAGTGTTCTTGCGTACGGACGCCGGAGTGATGGTCGGGTGGGAGAAAGCGCTGCATATCCGCTTCGAACCGGGTAGCTGCTGGCTTGAGGAGGTGAGGGGGGATTGGTCCGCCTCCTTCGCTCCCTTCCTCCCTTTAAGAGCTTCTCTGCGGTAAACAAACTGTGACCCCGCCCCTCTTTCCTTTAGCCCCCAGATCCGGAGGGTGCTTCTCTCCAAGGTGCCTCTGCCTTCCTTCTTTCCGCTTCCTCTCCTGGGCAGAAGGGGAAAGGCTAGCAGCATCCCGACCCGTAGGCTTGTTTATTCGGAAGTCGTGTTGACTTTCCCCAGCTGAGGGTGCCGAGGCTGCAGTCATGCAGATTACTTCCGAGTAGAACGCGCGCATCGAGTCGGGCTCGGAACCCTTTTTAAACCATTGCCCACATTCTTGTTAGGGGTTGCTCTTGCTTAGTCAGGTGTTGCTCCTCCCCGTAACTGCTATTGGCTGCCCTTGCAATCGGAATGACTGGAGGCTGCTCTTCGATTCAGATGCAAGGAAAAAAGATAGAGAGGTTGCTCCATCACTTGTTTTGTTTTCCCTTCAAATAACAATGGGCAGGTCAGACGAAGCTAGTCGTGGCTGAGTCTTGTTGATTAGTGGGACTTGAGTGAGTTGTGTCTCAATGGTGTTTAGTCATGACTAGCTTGCTTGTTTCAGTGGTGCTTAGTCCCCATCCTGCCCTGTGACTCTGCTTCTCCTACCCCCAATTCTACCCTGTTGCACAGCCTTTTGAACTCAAACACTTATGATCTATTTTGTTACCAGATTAGCAGTTTTGTTAGCCGATGTGGGGTCATAGCATTATGTATTTATTAAAAAGATTTTTTGAGAGTGGTCGCTACATAATGTATATTGCAGCTGCCTCTTAATGTGGAAGTGATAGTACAGGCAACACGAGCCGATCAATATTTACTCAATGAGGCTGTTATCTCACACAGCCTAACCCAGGCTAGGGAAGAACCTTATCCAGGATTGGGTCTGATCCTGGAAGGGCAGTGTCACTTAGCGTGGCTTTTTAGCCTGGCTGTTACCCAAGGTTAAGGGAGTGAGTGTTCCCCTAACCCAGGCTTGCTGCTTGGGTGTGAGCTCAGCTACTTCCAGCCTGGTCCCACACAGAGACTGGCACCTAGAGCACCTGACTCTTGGGGGAATCCCCCAATGCATTTCATATGTTGTGCAGTGCATTGTGGGATTCCCGGAGGCTGGGATATGACGTCCTGGAGTTGTGCACTGTGCCATGCAGCACTGCTTGTCTGGGAGCACTGTCCACACTCCCAGAATCATGTCATTCATTTAGGGAGAAGGTGAGTTTAACCAGCCTCTCCGCACCCTCTCATTGTGAACAATCTCATTGTTTCTTCAGTATTTATGTGTTCTTGGGTTTTCTGTGCAACACATGATTGCTAAGCTTTTGGAAAACAGAAAATATTCATAGTTATATGCAAGTACAGAATGCTTGTTCTTTTATGTGCACATTTTTTCCTTCCAGGAGGATGTTGAGATTCCAAATAGACGTGTTCTGATTACAGGTGCCACTGGGCTTCTTGGAAGAGCAGTCTACAAGGAGTTTAAAGCAAATAATTGGCATTCTGTTGGCTGTGGGTACAGTAGAGCTCGGCCTTTGTTTGAGAAAGTTAATCTTCTGGATCTTACTGCTGTTCATAGCCTTATCCAGGATTTTCAGGTGAGAATTATGGAAGGAAAGGGGAAGTAGGTAACACATTTTCTTAATGATGAGCATATAACTTCAGTAACGTGTTTTTTTTCATTGATCAGTTCAGGTTTCACATACTGGATCCTAAGTTATTGATACTCCCTAATCGTTCTTTAATGCTGCCTATGAATCATTTACTGCCTTGGATATCTTGACAGTGTTTTACTCTGTTATCTTCTCCTAGAAAACAGTCAGTAGAAAGGATGCATTTGTGCAACTTCTTTGCATGAAATACTGTGATTCAGATAAGTGTTTCAGGAATTTTTTATCAGTGGTATTTGTTCTTAACTAAAATCTGTTGTCTGCTGCTGTATTTACGAATCAGCCTGGGAAGATTTATTTAAAGTAATGCTACAGGTCAGTAGACTCCTTATCCAGAGCCTGGTTAGGAAGCAATTCTAGTTATATAAATCGTATATGAACGTTGTTTCCTAGAATTGGTTTGGGATAACCTAGTTTCTCTATAGCTGATCATTTCTGTGGCTCATATGCACAGCTACATGGAACCCAGTTATGCTATCTGGGTTAAAATGGAATTGGTTCAACTGCTTGCTTGTTCAGTATGCATTAAGATGGCTTTTTAATTTCCAGCCTCATGTGATAGTACATTGTGCAGCTGAGAGAAGGCCAGATGTTGTAGACAGTCAACCAGATGCTGCTTCTCAACTCAATGTGGCTGCTTCAGGGACCATAGCAAAAGAAGCAGGTAAAAAAGAGAGAGGTTTGCATTTCCTATAAGAATGCATCCTTATTTTATATGGCAGTCAAAGTATGGGCAGTATACCTAACCCTTTTGCTAGCTATTTAAATACCATGTGTGGTCTGATGGTTATGGGTAGTGGGTCTGTTGGCCAGGTGGACCTTAGTCTGATCCAGCCAGGCACTATTTTTTTAACTGGAGAAAGGAAAGGGGAAAATGTACTAGCTACTGTAGACTTGTGCATTTCTAAATAGTCTTTGTGTTTGTTCTAGCTGTTGTAGGAGCGTTTCTCATCTACATTAGCACAGACTATGTATTTGATGGAACAAATCCTCCCTATAAGGAGAACGATGTACCAAATCCCTTAAATCTGTATGGCAAAACTAAACTAGAAGGTGAAAAAGTAGTCCTAGCAAACAATGCAGGTAAGTGTAAACATGGAACTGTTAACTTTAAACTATAATCACAGAACTGTGAGGGAGCTATTGTTGGGCATCCATGCTCAGCAATTCTTGCACTACTTTGTCACACTGTTGTTCACACCAGGGCAGGCGTTGTGGGTTGCACTCCCTCCCTGTCACTCCCACTGTCCCTCCTACTTGCACCACCTCCCTCTAAGGTATTCATTGTGTGCATGCACTGAAGGCAAATGTTTGAGTGTTTTAAGTGTTTCCAGTTTCTCAGCTAGGAATTATTAGCATGGGATTTAAAACAGAGACTAAAAATAAAATTGCCAGCATCATAATACCTTTATATAAATCTATGATGCAGCCACATTTGGAATATTTAATAAAGTTCCGGTCACCCCCTCTCAGAAGCAGCTTTTTGGGTGGGTTTTTGCTGAAAAAATGCAGAAAAGGGCCATAAGACCTATGAGATCAGGAGGCTGGAGCATTTTCTATACAAGAAACGATTAACGTATTGGGGGCTTTTTAGGAAATAGAATATGGAGAAGTGTAACACTTTGTGGATAAAGTGAATAGAAATTATTTCCTGCAATACCAGAATTCTGGGTCATTCCATGAAATTGACAGTGGATTTTAAGAAAAAGAAAGGACTTCTTCACAAATTGTAGTGATGGGAAGGATTTGAGGGAAAACTAGGTCACACTTAGAGCAACTGCTGAGAGGGTGGGCTTCTCCTAAAAAGGGAAAGCCTGGAAAATCAAAACAAAAGGACTAATTGGAAGATAGGGACCAGTTCAATTAGACGCATAGGGGAAGTTATTTTCCTTCATTGTATTGCTTGAATCGGAGCTGCCAAGTTAATGGAAACACGCTCCCCCCCCCCTTACAATCTGCTTTATGAAGAGACAATTGTTCTTATTATATACTCTTGTTTTTCTTTTAATCTGATAATAAACGTTTGTTTGGTAAAGTGTGCCACTCCTCATTTTGGGTCTTCCTTAGTCACACGCCTTTGGAAGCCTAAGACTGCTCAGCCCTTCTAGGGAAGGTTTTGCTACTTAAACCTCCCCCAGGAATCATAGGTGGAAAGAGTGGTTTGTCCCACATTAAAATAAAGTGGTTGCTGACAGCCAACTGTGAATCCCTTACAGTCAAGGATTCACCCCCGTGAACTCCCCCCCCCCGGCTCTTGAAGGAGCTATACCACAAATACAGAACTGGGTTATATAATTTACTACCACAAAATGTGGGGATAGCTACTGAATTAGAAGGCTTTAAAAGGAACTGGACAAATCTATGGTGGAAATGGCTATCAATGGCTAGTGACAATAATGGGTAAATGGAACTTCTGTGTTTAGAGGCAATAAGCCATTAAATATCAGTTGTTAGTCTGTGCATGACAGCTATTATTTATTTATTTATTTATTTATTTATTTAATGGATTTTTATACCGCCCCAAACCAAATTCTCAGGGCGGTTCACAATAATAAAACAATACAAATAAAACATTAAAATCAATTAAAACTTTAAAAGCTGCCTAAAATCAGAACAATTTACAATATTAAAAATTACAAAAGCTAAAAGGTTAAAAGGCTTGGTTTAAAAAAGAGTCTTCAAAGATCTTTTAAAAACCACTAGAGATGGGGAGAGTCTTATGTCAGCGGGAAGTGCATTCCAAAGTCTCAGAGCGACCACTGAGAAGGCCCATCCCTGAGTGGCCACCAAACGACTTGAAGATAGCCACAGACGGGCCTCCCCTGACGAACGCAGTGGGCGATGGGGATCATGTAGAAGAAGACATTCTCTTAAATACCGTGGGCCTAAGCTGTTTAGGGCTTTATAGATTACTAGTATTTTTAAGCCCGTTAAAATAACAGGCGCTAGCACCTTTTTTTTTTGGTTGTCTCCTTTATTCCTTCTCCCTTTCTCCTTTGCCCTCCTTTCATTTTTTCTTTTTCTTTCTCTCTCTTTCACTCCTCTCCTTCCTTTTCTCTCCCTCTTCCTCTGTTTCCTTTCCTTCCTTTCTTCTCTCTCCTTTCCTTCCTTTCTTCCACCTCTTCTCACTCCCATCTTTCTGTTTTCTTTCTCTGGCATTCCACCAGCCAGGCCCAGTAGAGCTGCAGCGAGTGCCCGGACATGCTGTAGCGGTGCTGCTCCAGGCGCAGCTGAAGCACCTGCTCCAGCGGCCCCATAGTGGCCACTCAGCTGACGCCACCCTGCCTGGACCCGGGGACTGCCTGCTCGCGAACGCGGCTGCAGGAGGAGCCCGGCCACCTCTGCGGGCTGAGCTAGGGCGGGGTAGCTGCTCGGGCTCTCTGGCTAGAAGAGGCGGGCAGGAAGTGATTTTTGGGCCATTAAATAACGGCCGCTAGTAAGCGCTCCAGGCCCCCCGCCGCCATTCCCCCTCCCGCCGCCGCCAGCCTCCATGCCGTGGCTGGTCTCACCGGCCAGGCAAGGGCCCCAAAGTCTCCCCCCTGCCTGGCTTCGGTGGTGCCGCCAGGCCTCGGCGGCGGCTCCGCCACCACCTCAGCCAGCTTCACCCGCCGCTTCTTTCCCCCGCCTCTTTCCCCCGCCCGGCTTCGGCAGCTCCGCCAGGCTTCGGCCATGGCTCTGCCGCCGCCTCAGCCACGCCGCGTCCTCTGGCCGCTCTCTGTGTCTGCTCTTCTCCTCCTCTTCCTCGGGCTGGCACACCTTCTCATTCTGCAACCCGAGCCCCCACTCCCGCCTGCACTCTCTCCCTTCCTCTAGCCAGTTTTCGAGGAGCGAAGGAACTTTCTCTCCATCTTTTCCTCTCTCTCTCTCTCTCTCTCTGACGGAGAGGAAGGGGCAACGGCAAGGTATTCTTCAGCACCTCCTTGAACTCTCGCTTGATCCTCTGATCCGTGATGTTGGCCATCTCCGCAGCGGGCTCCAACGACCCGCACAACCCCCAGGGCGCTGCAGCCACCTCTCAGCCGAGCTGGGCTGAGCACCGCCACCTGTCACCACCACCACCACCGCTCCTGCTGGTTAATCCCCGGCCCTTCCAAAATGGCGCCTGTGCCGAGCATGCACGTTGTGACATGCGGAGCTTGCCCGGCCCGGGAGTGGGCCTCGGGACTGTGGAGTCCCCTCCGTTTCCTTGTTCTGCCAGGCCGGAAAGCAGCCGTTCTGCGCATGCGCTCCGTGCATGCATAGAACGGCCGAGGGAGGCACGGACACACGCTTGGTTGTCCACGGACGGACACCAAGCCTTTTATTAGAGAGGATAACCAGCACTTTGTATTTTGCCTGGAAACCTATTGGTAGGTTACTCCTGTATATTATTCCTGTAATATAGGAGTAATATGGTCTCTTCGAGATGACCTGGAGACCAACCTGGCTGCTGCGTTCTGTACTAATTGTAGTTTCTGGACTATGTACAAAGGCAGCCCCACATAGAGCACATTGCAGTAATCAAGTCTGGAGGTTACCAGCAAATGTACTACTGTTCTGAGGCAGTGGCCAGAAGTCAACAACTCTTAGCTATTGCCTTCAAGTCCTGCTTATGAGGTTCCCAGACACCCCCATGGAGAGGCAAGATACTAGACTGGATTTTAATAAGGTACTTCTGAATAATCACCATCTCTCTGTCTCACTTTCCCACTGAGAACTGAGTAAAAGTAACAAGTTGTGTGAAGGTGAACTGCTATAAGAATTGTAAAGCACATTCATATAATGCTTTTTAATGGCTAGTATTGGAGCAGAGGTTGTAGGATTTAAGGGAGAGAAGTGATGTCAGAAGATCAGATTGGGAACTGGAGTAATATGAGAGAATAAAAGAAACCAAGTTGCTGTGGTGAGAAGGGCCCAGGTAATGGTGAACTCCTGGGGTGAAACTGACTGGTAGTAGTGACATAAAAGTGCACATAAGATGTGTAGCTGTTGGCTTAGGCTAGCTGTTAGAAGGCAAATTTGGGGCAGGGGGTATATATCAACAACTCTTAGCCACAATAGTTAAATAGAACCAGTTAAGTTCACGAGCTCTTAACCCAGAGTAATGAATGTTGGGGACAAATGGGTGAGTGTGTGGTGGAACATTGTGGACGTGGCAAGCAGCATGGATGTTCACTCCAGATTTTTATTTCAAAAAATGGTGCCCATCGCATCTGTATTTCAGAGGCAGAGTCAGTGGAACCTCTATGCCAGTGCTTCCACAATGTTCTCTCTCTGTCAGTGTTACACAGTTCTGGAGACTGCTCACTCAGTGCACTGCTCTGCCATTGGCACAAGACAGTGGAGTTCATTGACTAGATCAGAGATTCTCAACGTTGGGTCCTCAGATGTTTTTGGACTTCAGCTCCCATAATCCCCAACCAAAGGCCACTGGGACTGGGGATTATGGGAGTTGAAGTCCAAAAACATCGGAGGGCCCAACGTTGAGAATCCCTGGACTAGATAATCATTGGAAACAAAAGCTTCCTACCTTCGATTAAATCTACTGAGGCTAGTTGAAGATACATTGCTGCATTGTAGTAGAGGTGTGCACAAACGGTTTGAAGCAAACTGGTCTGCTGTGAACCAGGCTGGTTAGAATGGCTTGACTGCAAACTGAACTGGTCTCCAAGAAAGAGTGCTGGTCCGCAATACAACCAAACCTGGTTCACGGCGGGCTGGTTTGAGCCGGGCTCGGTGAGGGTGAGGGTGGTGCTGGGTGGTGGGGAGAGATATCTTTAAAGGTAAAGGAGATGGTCCCTTCTTACCAGTTCTGCTGAAGCTTAGCAGTGGTTCTCCTGCCAGCAGCCAGCGCATGGCAGTGCAGCTCCAGCACTAACTTGGTTTCCATGTATGCATGGAGGCTGGGTTAGTGCCAGAGCTGTGCCGCCACACACAGACTTTTGGTGGGAGCGCTGCTGCTAAGCTTTGGCACAGCTGGTAAGAAGGGACTATCTCCTTTTCCTTTTAAAGATCTCTCGCCCTCCTCATCCCTCAGTTGCCACCCTAATCAAGCCCAGCTCAAACCAGCCAACTGATTCGAGCTAGTTCGGTTAAACCCCTTCACGGACTGTCGTTTGGTCCAAATTTGGTTCGAATTCAGACCAAACCGCGCAAAAAAGAGAGAGACTTGAACATACCTGGTTTGTAGCAATCCAGAATCCAAATGAATAGTTTTGTCCATGCACAGCATGAAATATAAATTGGTCTGTCCCTGAGCTGGTAGCAGTCTTTTGAAACTTAAAAAAAAATTAAATTACATGTGGACAAGTAGCTGCAAGCTGGTGGTCTGCCTGATACATGACACCCAGTCTGAGGACACCAGTCTGTGCATACTTATGTAGGGCAGATTGAGTAGAGGATTTTTGTGGCATACTTTCATGCAATAAATTACTTATCCTGGGCTAGTATCCTAACTGCAGGGGATGTTGTGGATTATTTTCTGTACAGTGACATAGTTGAGGACTCTTAGACTTTTTTTAAACTTATTGAATTGCTCAGGACATGCAAAAGAAGATGTCTTTCCCCATTTTTACTTTGCTACTTATTGTGTCTAAAGTATTACATATGTGCATTTTATTTCCTGTTAGGCAACAAGGTGCTTAATTCTGTAAAATTAAGCTTTGCTTGCTTGTACTAATCCGAAGTTTCACCTGAAACCTTTTGGGACTCACTTTCTTAACATGGGCCAACAATGCTTTACCATGGCGGGACACAAGCAGGCTAACTTTCTTGAGTGGGTGATATATGTTGTGAGTTCAAAGACAGTTTGGATTTTTTTGCCTCCCTTTTAAAGTTAGGTTTTGAAGTTCCATCATACTTGTTTATAACTACTGCTTTATCTTTTAATTATTTTCTTTAAAGGTGCTGCTGTACTCAGAATTCCAATATTATATGGAGAAGTTGAACAATTGGAAGAGAGTGCTGTGACAGTTATGTTTGATAAAGTGCAGTTCAATAATAAATCTGCCAATATGGACCATTGGCAACAGAGGTTTCCTACCTACGTCAAGGATGTAGCCAGTATTTGTCGGCAGCTAGCAGAGAAGAGAATGGTGGTAAGAAATTTCGTAAAGAAACTTGACTCAAACTGATTGAGTCAGAGTTTTAAGGTCGTCTTCACACACTGTTAATAGAACAGAGTAACAGACTGTATCAGTACTAGAAGTGGTTCCTTGCAGTATTTTTTTCCCATCTGAGAAGTTTAAAAAAACTATTCTTAATTGTTCTACAGGCCTGTAAATTTTCTCTGTTAATATTAGCATGAGAAGTACTATGCAGTTTAGGGATGTGCATGAAATGGTCCAGAGGCCATATTGGAGGCCTCCGAACTGGTTCGAACGGGGTCCGGTCTGGCATCTAGTGCCAGCGGAGGTCTCCCTTTAAGAGCAGAGGGGGTTACACTCACTCCTGCAACATTTCCCCTGCCGGCACTCCCTTTTCCTGAAACTATTTTGGGGCAGCAGTGTTCCTCCCTGCCGCCCCTGCCCACGTTGTTAGCCAGAAATGCTGGAAGTCGCAAGCAAGCTCGCTGCACACATCACACATTGCATGCGTGATGTGCGCACACAACATGTGATGTGCGTCGCGGGCACGCACTTGTGACTTCCAGAATTTCCGGCTAACAAGGGCAGCAGAGAGGAATGCTGCCGCCCTAAAATCATTTCAGAAAAAGGGAGCGCCGGTGGGGGGAAAGCAGCAAGAGGGGTAAGTGCAACCCCCCCTCCGCCGCCCTTAAAGGGAGACCCCCCCACACACCAGCACCAGACTGCACCTCCGCGGTTCCGTACACATCCCTAATGCAATTCAGATTAAGAATTGTAAAATACTTTATGGAATGGTAAGTAGGGTGGAAACATATCCACCTTTAAAAATGGATATTCTGATAGCAGTTTTGGCAGAGTTTGAATATTTACCCTGTAGTGAGGATAGTAAAAAAGACAATAAATGTGTTGGCTGGAGAACAAGAATTAACATTGATGAATAGGATAAAGTTCTGTATGTGGGCAAAGTGCAGGCATCCTGTTTCTCCAGTAGCATGTTGTAAGTAACATGATTCTGTTGCTAAAAAGGGCAGTCCTGTCAAGTTTTCCCCTCCCACTTGTAGTTCAGTTTACCTTGGGTCTTGATGTCATTTTGCTGAATATTTCTCTGCCCCCACAAGCTTTGAAGAAGGATCAAGGGGTATTCAGTGTTGTGAGGGCAAGGAAACATACAGCATAATGATGCTGAGCATGTGATAGATTGAACCACACTCTATAGAACACAAAGAAGGAATATTGTAAGACTGGCCATTTCAGCACATCATTCTGCCAGCCTTTGGTTTGGAAATGTTTGAGTTCACTATTATGTTCTCAATTATCCCACCATTAAATAAAGCTAGAAGCCTTTTACAGGATGGATGTAGGCACAGCTTCTTTGAATCCTGAAAAGGCTTCCAGGTTTTCACATGCCCCTGCTGTTTTCACAAGCCCTCCTGTTGTTAATGGCAAGCAGGCAGGAGCTATTTGGTTAATACTTATTGCATTAACTGGTTGCAACCAGAACACATTACTTAATCTTCAGAGCATTAATCAAAGAGACGACACTGCCTTGGAATGATAAGCATTGGTTGCAGCAGAGATTCTCTGAAAGCAAGTCCCAGATATTGCTTATATACAAGATACTAGAATGGCCTTGAATTGTAAGTAGTTACAACAGCAGTATCTTCCTGTGTATTTTAGAACAATATGAGAAGTTTTACTTTAAAGGCAGAAAACGGGTGCTTTGAGTTGCTTAGAACACATTATGGGGCTTAAGTAGCTCTAGAAGCTGCTTGAATCTGATGAAAAGAATGCTGGACAAGATGGACCTTGGCCAGTGAGGCAGTTCTTTTGTTCCTATGTGGGGAGAGACTTTGATAACTGCAGCGTTTTTCTTGAAAGGGTTTATCAAGCCCCTTATATAGCGAACGCTAGTGCTTAAAGGCAGTACTGCCAGAAGAGCTAGGAACTTGGAGTATTTTGTGTGTGGCTCCATGTTCCCTGTCAGAACCATACTTATTACCCACTAATACTGTGGTGTTCCTGATGCTAATGTGTTCCCTATGCATGTACTGTAATCACGCATGGCAAGTTTAATCCCTTAGCAGACAAAATATATTGTAGGCTTGTGCCCGAAACGTTTCGGAGGCCATTGTAAAGGCCTCCGAAACGTTTTGGCACTGGGGTGGGATTCGGTGCTTTGGCACCGGCGGGGGTAGCTCTAAGGGTGGGGGAGGGTGTACTCACCCCCCCGCCATGTTTCCCCTGCTGGCGCTCTTGAAAATCCAACCCCCGTGGGGCGGCAGTGTTCCTCCCTGCCGCCCCGTTCCCCCCGCCGGCCAGAAGTGGCTGAAAGTTGTGAGCGTGTGTGCGCCCGTCGTGCGTGCGCGCGCGCGCCTTCCCATCTGCCGTGCGCGTGCACGCAACTTTCAGCCACTTCCGGCTGACGGGGGGAACGGGGCGGCAGGGAGGAACGCTGCCGCCCCTCGGGGCTTGGATTTTGAAGAGCGCCGGTGGGGGAAATGAGGCGGGGGGGGTGAGTACACCCTCCCCACCCTTAAAGTGCTACCCCCGCCAGTGCCGAAGACCATTCGGGCACATCCCTAATATATTGGAAGGGGCGTTAGAACAAAAATTCATTTTTCACTCTTTGGAGAAGTCTTTTGAGTTGACAACTAACAATGTTCTGCTATGTGGAATGGCAAAAGGCCAGGGCTTGCATTTTGGCAGGATGCTTGTTTTGAAAAATAATTTCTTTTGGTTCTTAGAATTTTTGCTCCTGTTAGGAGAAAAAACCCACAGGTGATAGGTTGGTCTTTGCCTAGCCATTGTTGAAATATTCCAGAAATGTTGATTTAGAATTCATCTGCTTTGTAAATGAAAGGAACTGTTATCCAGCATTGCATGGGGTGTGCGCTCCCTTGGCACCATAAAATATGCAACAATCTAAATTTCTACATATGCTTGAATTTTTCTTCAGGATCCATCCATAAAAGGAATATTCCATTGGTCTGGTAATGAGCAGATGACCAAGTTTGAAATGGCATGTGTTATGGCTGATGCTTTCAACCTTCCCAGTAGCCACTTAAGACCAGTAAGTAAAGGGGAGTCATGTGTGTGTGCGTGCATGCGGATGCGCGCACACACACACACACACACACAGGACCAAGCTACAATTTGTGCATGTTTTGCATTTGTTCTTTGGAACTTTTATCCTGTGTTCAAATAAATACCATTGTTGTCCCGTGCTAATTGGGCAAAGAGGCACTAGGGGTGTTCACGGAACTGCACAGGGGGGTGTCCCTTTAAGGAACTATGGAGGGGGTTCCTTTAAGGACGGGGAGGGTTTACTTACCCCTCCCGCCGCTTTGCCCCCTCCAGCGCCTGTAGTTACTGTAGAAATTGGGGTGGCAGGATACCTCCCCACTGCCCCCTCTGCCTCCTCTGCCTCCTCCTCATTGCAAAAGGCTGCAACAAGCCTTCTGCACACGCGGCACGCGAGCTTCACGTCTCCCTGACACGACGGGTAGACCGGGCCTCCGATCTCTGGAAGCCCATCTACCCACCGGGACAAGGTCGGAGGCCCAGTTACCCGGCCTCATCCCGGCAGGTAGACCGAGCCTCTGGCGGTTGGAGGCCCGGTCTATGCATCGGGGAGATGTGAAGCTTGCGCGCTGCGTGTGCAGAAGGCTTGTCACAGCCTTTTGCAATGAGGAGGAGGCAGAGGGGGCGGCGGGGAGGTATCCTGCCACCCCCATTTCTACAGTAACTACGGGCCCTGGAGGGTGCAGTAGGACTAGCAAGCATAGCATAGCATATCATAGTGGGGGGGAATTAGTGGCATCTCATGTTCCAACTATCCCCCCAACCCACTGGGTACACATTTTATATTTTAGGAATTGTTGAGGTGTTTACTCTTTGGTGTGTAATAAATCCTCATAGGGATTCATTATGAGGAAAGGTTATTAGACACCAAAGAGCCTAAACACTTAGAACATAAACTTGAGTACCACCCCACTGCCTTGCAGGTGGGAGTGAGGTATAGTTGGCACATGGTAGTTGACAGTTGACACTGTCAAAAAGACAGTCAAAATGAATAGAAGAAATGAAGATGTTTAATGAATCCTCATAGGGATTCATTGAGGGAAAGTTATTATATACCTAAAAATCCAAACACTTGAAAAATAGTGACCACACATTTTGCTCCATAGCTCCACTTCTACAAGGGCTAGAGCTTAGCTTTTGCTTTTTTTGTTAAATGAAAGCTGGGAATCTGGGGACATTAATAGGAGGGATCCAAATCTCAAATTGATTTGAATAAAATCAGGCACGATTCGATTTGGAACTGAATCTAGCCAATGGACCACGGGGGTGATTTGTTTTGTCTCCAAATCACCTGAATCAGCAAGATTCGAGTACAAATCAGTTTGTACCCAAATCAATTTGCACATCCCTAGCTGCTAGTAGACATTGTCCATGAATTTGTGCTAAACCCTTTTTAAAGCTAGTGGTCATCACCATATCTTGTGACAGTGAATTCCAGGCATTAATTATGCACTTATGTACAGTACTTACTCCTATTTATTCTGAATCGCTTGCCAATCAGTTTCATTGTATCTTGTACTGTTGAAGAGTGAGAAACAAAATTTTCTCTATTCATGTTCTTCACATCATGCCTGTTCTTATAAATGCCTGTCATCCCTCCCATACACCCCATTGCCTTTTTTTCTAAACTAAAAAGCCCCAAATGCCTTTCCTTGTAATGAAAGTACTCCAGTTCCCTGATCATTCTGGTTGCCCTCTTTGGCATGTTCTGCGGGTCTATAATGTCCTCTTTGAGGTTTGGTGACCAGAATGGTGCATGGCATGCCAGATATGGCCACACCATATATCTGTACAAAGGCAGCGCAATATTAGCAGTTTTATTTCCATTCTTCTCCACAGCATGCAATGTGGCTTTTTCACAGCAGTCAGCATTTTAATTAAGCTCTCCACCATAGCCCCAAGATCTCTTTCCTGGCTAGTCACTAGTGGCCTCAGAACCTGTCAGTTTATATGTGGAAT
The DNA here is from genome assembly GCF_027244095.1 of Hemicordylus capensis. NCBI lineage: Eukaryota > Metazoa > Chordata > Lepidosauria > Squamata > Cordylidae > Hemicordylus > Hemicordylus capensis. The sequence goes on along the minus strand of NC_069658.1, from coordinate 374,042,085 downwards.
TTCAATTTATTTTTGCCAAAATTACATGTACTTACACAGAAATACATTTGCCATTTTGTTGCCCAGTTTAGAAGAAACATTTTGGAGTCCTTTGCAGTCTGTTTTGGTTTTCATCATACTAAATAGATTGGTATGATCTGCAAACTTGACCATCTTGCTGCTGGCTCTAGATGATGTATGAACAAGTTGAAAAGCACCAGTCTCAATTCAAATCCTTGAGGGACTTCTTTCTTCCCTCAGTTGTGAAAATTCTCCATGTATTCCTATTCTCCCTCAGACGAGGATTGTATCCGAGGATCATGGGTTGTCGCCACCTACGGCTCCGAGACAGGGCCAATCAGGAAAGATCTTGACATCAGGAGGGAAGGACAATCCCCTCGCCCCTTCAGTCTTTCGCCCTGTCTCGCTCCAAGCAGGTGCTATTTTTCGCTTCGCTCCTACCTCACCTTTTCTTGTGGTTGAGGGCTAGATAGGAAGTTTGGGGAGAGATCCGTGTTAGCGCGTCCGCTCGCAATCTTTTCTGCATTCGCGGTGGTGTCTTAGAGCCATGGAGGCTTCTACTTCGCGCTGTGAGAGGGAGGCGTCTCCCTCCCTCTCCGAGGATTCGATAGCCCCAGCGACCTGCTATGCTGAGTGGGCTGCGGCCACTTCACCCGCGCCCAAAGCTCAGCCCCCAAAAGCGAAGAAGGCAAAGAAGCTCTCTAAGGAGCAGAGAGTGGCGGCACGCGCAGTTAAGCGCAACGCGCCACAGTCGCTTGCGGGGCCCCAGTCGGCAGGCGGTCTCCCGCTGACACTGCAGGACGACAGCTCAGTGCCTGAGGATCGGACAGCGAATGAAGGCTCTCAGGTAGGGGCTCTGGGCACCCCACCGCTGGGCGAGCCTCCCGCCAAACGCGCCTGTCCCTCCTCCCCACTTCGGGAAAGGGCGTCAGCCGGAGCAGCGGAGGAGGAGATTTGTCCGAGTTTTGCTGCCCTTCTCTGGCGGGTGGTGGCGGAGGAGTTCAGGAAGCTGGTTCCCGATCTAGCTAGGCAAATTCCCGCGTCCACCGCTCCGGCCACCATTTTGGGTGCTCCGGCAGCGGGAAAAGCCGTTCCATCCACCATCTTGAACGTTCAAGCGGCGGGGGTGGTTAGTGCTCCAGCGCCACAATCGTCTGTCCAGACATCCCCGAGGACTCACTTGGGACCTCCTAATCTGTCTCCCTGTGATCCTTCCCGCCTTCCAGCTCAGGGGTCTGCCTTAGCGGCACCCATTTTGTTTCCGGCGGGGGAGGGAGAGCAGCCCTCAGAGGACTCCGACTCCGGCAGGGAGGAGGGAGAACTTTCTGGGGATGAAGGGGAGATTTTGCCGCCTTCGCAGGCCCCCTATAGGCTGTTTGCTCAAGCTGATTTTCCGGTGCTTCTGCATAAGGCGCGAAAATCTTTACGTTTGGAGGGGCTTGTGCCGTCCCCTCAGGACGCCCCCAAGGGGGACCCAGCTGTATTGCCCTCTTTAAAGGCCCCAGAGGTGGCTGTACCATGCCCACAGCTTTTCCTGGATATCATCTGGGCTGAATGGGACCAGCCCTTGGAGAGTAAGGGGCCACCACCTGGGGTTAGACGGCTGTATACCATTCCTAAAGGGGTTATGGACATGCTCCATGTCCCTCCTGTGGACAAGGAGGTAGCGTCACTAGTGACTGGGGCCGTTCTTCCAAAAGACGGGGAAGAGGTGCTTCGTAATGTAGAAGACAAAAAGTGTGATGCTTTGTTGCGCCGTTCACACGAGGGTCCTGCGCTTGCCCTTAGGGCTTCTGTGGCAAATTCTATTTTTGCTCGGGCCTCTGTCCTGTGGGTAAGGGAGCTTCTACCTCTGGTCCCACCAGAACTGGTGGCCCTTCGACAGGGTCTCAACAAGCTGGGCAAAGTTTCCACTTTTATGGCCGATAGCTCCCTTGATTCTGTCCAATTGTCTGCCCGGGCCATGGCTTCTGACATCGCCGTCAGAAGGCACTTGTGGCTCAAGAATTGGAAAGTAGATCAAAAATCTAGAAGTAATTTGGCCAATTCAGCCTTTAAGGGAGGTAAGCTTTTTGGGGAAGCATTGGATCTGGTGCTAATCGAAACTAAGGATAAGAAAAAGGCTATGCCCTCCTCCGTGCAGCGGCAGGAGTGCAGATCCTTCTCTAATGCTTCTTCTTCCTTTTCCTACCCCTCAAGCAGCTTTGGGCAGAGGGGGTTCCGGTCTAATTTTCATTCCCGTCAGAACAAGCAGGACAAGCCTTCCTGGTCCAGACCTCAGGGCTTCGCCAGAGACCGACCTCAAACAAAATTCTAGCAGTCAGGCCAGTATGCAAAGTCCGGGTTCAAACATCCCGCTCCACAATGACTCTGTTTCGGGGCGGCAGGTGGGTGGCCGGCTGGGGTTCTTCGCTCACCAGTGGGCCCGGATGACCACAGATGCCTGGGTTCAGCACACAGTTTCCCTGGGTTACAGCCTGGAGTTCCTGTCCCGTCCTCCAGACCGTTTTCTCTCCTCCCCTCAATCCCGCAGTGTTCACAAGCATTCCCTGATGGTCAAGGCAATTCTTCATCTGCTCAACATCAGGGCGATCGAACCGGTCCCTCCAGAGGAGGTGGGACATGGAGTCTATTCTATACTCTTCTTGGTGCCAAAAAAGACCACAGAATGGAGGGCCATCCTGGATTTGAAGTTTGTCAACCGCTTCCTCAGGGGGAGGCACTTTCGGATGGAAACCCGAGGTCCATTCTGATGGTCCTCCAGGAAGGGGACTTCTTGGTCTCCATAGACCTCATGGAGGTGTATCTCCATGTTCCCATTCATCCTCTGGACAGGAGGTTTCTGCGCTTCGCATACGCAGGGGTTCACTACCAGTACCGGGCCTTCCCCTTCAGTCTCTCATCTGCTCCGTGAGTGTTCACCAAGATCATGGTGGCACCTGTGGCTCACTTGAGGACCAAGGGGATAAATCTTTACCCGTTTTTGGATGACCTTTTAATAAGGTTGCCATATTGGGAGAAAGGACTGTTGGATGTCAAGGAGACCCTGGAGGTCTTGGCAGGGCACGGGTTTCTGATGAATTTCAAAAAGAGCTCCCTCACCCCCAGAAACGTGATTCAGCATTTGGGGGCAGTCATAGATACATCACGGGGGACGGTCCACCTGACCGACGAAAGGAGACAGAAGCTGTTCGCTGCTTGCCGCAGGCTGCTGGGTCATCATCATTCAAACATCTTTTCTCTATCGCAATTGCAGGGTCTGATGGTTTCCACAATCGGGATCGTGCCTTGGGCATGTTTTTATTCTCGTCCTCTGCAGTGGATTCTCCTGCCTCTCCAGGAACTTGTTGCGGGCAGGTCGAAACTCAGTGTCCCTGACCCCTCGCGTGTGCCTATCTCTCAGGTGGTGGACGTCCCAAGTTCTGCACAAGGGGGTGAGTTTCCTGCCGGTCGACCGTGTTGTGGTAACGACCGACGCAAGTCTCCTAGGTTGGGGAGGTCACTGCGGTCGCCAAGTGGCTCAAGGTCGAAGGTCAGACGAAGAGCGGTGTCAGTCCATCAATTGGCTGGAACTCCGGGCCGTCCGGCTGGCTCTTGCTCGGTTCCTCCCCGAGGTTCGCGGTCAGCACGTCCTGGTCCGCACCGACAATGCCACCGCCAAGGCGCACCTCAATCGCCAGGAGGGACGAAGTCTTGGCCCTTGATGTGCGAGGCCGAGAGCCTGCTGCGCTGGGCAGAAAAGAATCTGCTCATTGTAGGCCGATCATGTCAGCGGGGTGGACAACACGGTGGCAGACTGGCTGAGCCGGTCTCAGCTGGATCAGGGGGAGTGGATCCTAGACAATCAGGTGTTCAGGGAGATTGTTCACCGGTTCGGGGTTCCCCTGGTTGACCTCTTTGTACTTCCAGTCAACGCCAAGGTGCCCAGATTCTTCTCAAGGTATCCATCTCCGGGGGTGGAGGAGGTGGATGCTCTGATGTCCCCCGGCCGCAGGGTCTGCTCTATGCCTTCCCGCCTTTTGCGGTGCTATCCCGGATGGTGCGAAGGATCAAGCACCAGAAAGCAGAAGTCATCCTTGTGGCTCCGCATTGGCCACGGTGGCCGTGGCTTTCGGACCTGGTCACTCTCTCGACAGAGCCTCCTCTCCCTCTAGGGTATTGGGTCCATCTCCTTCACCAGGGCCCTGTCTTTCATCCAGACCCCGAGTGGATCAATCTTCGCGCTTGGAGATTGAGCGGAGCTCTCTAGCGTGTCACGGCTATTCCTCTGCGGTCCAGGACACCATTATGGCCTCTAGGCGCCCGTCCACAGCTCGGGTCTATCAGTCCACCTGGCAGACTTTTTCACGGTGGTGTCTCACTTCTGGGAAGGATCCTCTGTCGGCTTCTGTGGCCCAGGTTTTAGGTTTCTTGCAGGTGGGACCAGATAAAGGCCTTCGGCCCAACACCTTGCACCGCCAGGTGTTCGCTATCTCGTCTGTGTTACAGGTCCCAGACCTTCCTTCCTTTGGCAGGGCATCCCCATGTACAGCGTTTCCTGAAGGGGGCGGCTGTGTTGAAGCCTCCCCCCATTCACTGCTTTCCCACTTGGGACCTCAATCTGGTACTCAGGGTTCTATCGAAGGCCCCATTTGAGCCACTGCGTACTGTACCTTTACGTATTCTTACTCTGAAGGTCCTGTTTTTGGTGGCCATCACGTCAGCTCAAAGGGGTTTCCGACCTGGGTGCTCTGTCCGTCAGGAAGGAGTTGTGCTTAGTTTTTCCTGACTATGTGGTCCTCTGTACAGATCCAACTTACCTTCCCAAAGTGAATTCTATCTTCCACAGAGCGCAGGAGCTGATGCTCCCTTCCTTTTGTCCCAGTCCCTCTACTCCTAAGGAGAGGGAGTGGCACAAATTGGATGTCAGCCGTGCGATCCGCATTTACCTTAGGTGGACCAAACCCTTCAGGGTTTCCGAATCCTTTTTTGTCTCTTTTCGCGCTTGTTCAATGGGGAAGAAGGTTTCCAATTCTTCTTTGTCGCGCTGGATTTGTCAAACTATCCAGTTGGCGTATGCTGCAGCGGGGGAGGCGGCGCCTGAGGACATTATTGCTCACTCCACTCGCAGCGCAGCGGCCTCTGCGGCTCTCTCTACCTTGGCCCCTCTGGCTGACATCTGTAGGGAGGCACCTGGGCTTCTCTTTCGACCTTCACTAGACATTACAAGATACATGACTGGGCCTCTGCAGATGCATCCTTTGGCCGGTGTGTGTTGCAGAGGGTGGTTCCTCCTTAGGATCAGACCTTCTGTTTCTTGCCCTCCCGAAATTGGTTGCAGCTTGGGTATGTCCCATGATCCTCGGATACAATCCTCGACTGAGGGAGAATGAATCGTTGGCACTTACCTGAATGGTCATTCTCCTCAGACGTATGGATTGTATCCGACCCACCCGATTGTATGTCTGATCCTGTTACCCTCTATTGTCCACCTTATTCGAAGGGGTGTTTTTAGCCTTAGGATTGGACCTAGTATCTTGGTCTTCTTATCTTGCATTTTCGGCGGCATGTTACCTTATTTGATTCTTATACACTGCTTGTGCTAGTTTTCCCTTTTTGGAGCTTCGAAGCGCTTTGTTAATGACTGAAGAGGCGAGGGGGTTGTCCTTCCCTCCTGATGTCAAGATCTTTCCTGATTGGCCCTGTCTCGGAGCAGTAGGTGGCGACAACCCATGATCCTTGGATACAATCCATACGTCTGAGGAGAATGACCATTCAGGTAAGTGCCAACAATTCAATCTCTGCTTCCCCAAAAGGCCACTTCTGTTAAAAAGTCAATCTATAAAAAGATCTTTCTTCATATCCCATGACTGCTAAATTCAAATGTTTTTGGTGAGGGACTTTGTATCAAAATCTTCTAGAAAATCTGTTTCAATACTAGCATTCATACCTAAGTACAACTGTGATAAAGCATTTGGGATGTCCTATATTGCAGAGACTAAGCGAAGTATATTCTAAAAAGTACACACGTGCATCTAGAACAAAACATTTTATCTCATTTTGCTTTTATTCTTTTAAAGATCACTGATAGTCCAGTAGTGGGTGCTCTTCGTCCCAGAAATGCTCAGCTTGACTGCTCTCGTCTACGGATGCTGGGCATTGGACATCAAACTCCATTTCGTGTTGGAATAAAGGAATCACTTTGGCCTTTCCTTACTGACAAGAGATGGCGACAGACTGTCTTCCACTAGTTTGTAAATAATTTAGCATTAATATGGTATGAGGCACTTTTTTGAAAAGGGCGGCGGGCCAATAGTTTTATATTGTGTATTTTGTGTTTCAGATTTAATTCAATCAGGTAAAATATGGTCTTGCACTAGGTTTAACTGGCAAAAAAGAACCTTGTTTGAAGTGATTGCTATTTCTTTCTGTTGTGTTACCAGCTTACTGTAAATTTTGTGATTATTGCAGTCATCAGTAACAGCTGAAATCAGGATATAATTCCTAATTGCTGAAATATACATTTGCTTGTGTCTTTGCTATTGCAGTACAGAAACTTCCTTGATACTGATTTCCGTAAATTGCCAAAAACACACTTTTTCATTTTTGAAGCTGTTCTGATGTGATTGAATTAGAAGCGGGAAGTTTTCGAGTTAGCTTGAGTTATGATCAAAATTTGTACAGTAATACAAGTTCGATCCTGAGGACTTCTTTCACAGTCAAAATTCTGTTAGCAAGGAGAGGAGGTTGACTTCCAGCTATTTTTCCTCTGCAGCCCCCTGAAAGTCTGTTGCCGAGGCTTTAGTCCTCAGGAGCAGATCTTCAGGGGTCTGCAGAGAGAAGGGGGATCAACCAGAGTTCCTCCCTGCTGTTCGAACAAAACATCATTCACTTGTGGAAACCATTCTTAGGACCTCCATCCTTTATTTTTGCAGTTAATGTGTAGTTTGATTCTTGAAGGATTTTCAATAAGTTCTACATTTTAAAACTCCTATAGCTTTCTTATATTTGTATGGTGCAGCATTTAACATACCTGTCACACACATGCTTGCAGACATAGACTTCTCTCTTTTGGGGGGTTGGAACAGAGGCATGAAATACTTTCTCCCTTCTTTTTTTCTTGCTGGTGTTTTACCTTTGATATTTTGATCCTGTAGAATCTAAAAAAACCCATTAAAGCACTGTTTAATCTCCTTAGTTAAATGGGTAGGACCAGCAAGCGGTCTTATTTTTAAAAGTTTAATACTGTTGGGCATGAATATACAGCTAAAATGGCAGGTCAACCTTCATATTTTCCCTTTTAATTAAGAAAAGTTGCATTTTCATTGTGAGCAGACTTTCTAGAAAAAGGAGGTGTTTTTTGCAGTGTGATCTCTCGCTCTTTCCTCCCCACTAGCCATCCCTGACTCACCAAGTTTAAAACATCCAAGAAAAGGGCATGAATTCCTCAGTTTTCCCCTCTGTTGCCCAATCAGCATCAGTTCAATTCATACAATGCTTCGGGACCACTCTTAATGTTAGTTTCTGTCCACAAAAACCTATATTCTAGCTTTGTTGTAGTCTGAAGTCCTGATATGCACTTGGTAAGCTATAAATACAAAATGACATTAAAGACACATTACTGCCGTAATATCTTGTGTTGTCTCTTTCTTGAGCATCTCTTCTGGAGCTCCATGTATGCTCCATGGGACTGTTCTAAAATTGTGTGTAAAACTTCTTATGTAGACACTTCTCAGTAAATTCTGCACTTAATCATTATCTGACTGATTAGTTCAGAATGTACCTGCCCACCTTCAAAAAGATAAATGTGCTGGGAAATTCCAATTAATTGTGGCTCGGTGTATGTGAACTATGTATAAATACAGTGAACTTCATGTGGGATGTTATACCCTTTTGGTCTCTTTACAGTACTCTCTATTTGTATTTTAGTGTACCACCCCACTGTAATTCAATAGAGTCAGAGTCTGCTGCTTTTCCCTATTATCAAGTGGTCCCACCATGACTTATTAGGCTTCTGTTACCATTTTTTGCACACTAATAATAATAAACATTTGTTAGCTGCCCTATAACAAATTGTTCTCTGGACAGCTAACAACTACTCAACAGTAGAGATGTGCACAAATACCATTTTGCATTTTGATTTGTGCTCAAATTGAATTTCAAGATACTCAGATGCAAGTTATTTGGCCATGGGGACTTTGAATCATTCATTCATGGGGAACTTGAATAATATAACATTATGACAGCAATGAATGCACCTCTGAGAGATCTTAAAGTCCAAGTTGAAGACAGATCCTCTTGGAGAGAATCTATGTGGTCGCTAAGAATTGACACCAACTTCATGGCACTTAAATCGATCTATCTTGAATCACCCCATTGTTTCCCACAGGTAGGTTCTAGGGACACCAAAGTGGGTGGGTGGGTTTGTTGGTAGGGCATGAGTGCTACCTGCCACACAATGAACATAAGAAATGGGAGAGTGGGTAATTTAATCTTTTAACTATTCCTCAAACCCCATGTTACACTGGGGTTACACCCCAAACCCATATTGCACTGCAGTAGCATCACTGGCACAAGTTGCTCTCAAAAACAACTATGCCTCCTTACTTCAGCATTGCAACAGCTACTGCAGCAGTGCCCTTGCTTAGCCAGAAAGCATAGCCATAAGCTCAACTAGAACATCTTCAGCTACATCTTGACTGAGTGCACCTTGCAATGAAGATTGCAGAGCAGTGAGTGAAGCACAAGTTAGTCTCAAGGCCAGACATGGAGTTCATCACAGCAATTAAGAAATATTACATTACATACATAGAGCTGAGCTACCACTGTCCATTTCTCACCACATCACAGACAAAACAAACTACAGCTCAAGGATTTGCCTGTGTAAATCTGAGATCTTGCAAAACCAGATCGTTAACAGCAAGCAATAGCACAGCAAGCATATTGAAAACCACAAAATCAAACCTTCCTTTAATCCTACTTGCCACAGAGAGACAGGAGGATAGAGCAGTTAGAGGTGTGCACAAATTTAACATCAAATTGCAAAACTTTGAATTGATTTACTGATCCAGCCAACCATTGCCAGGTGGTTGGACTAATCAAATTGAAAATTCACCCCAAAAAATCACAATTTGCCATAGGGAACAATTGGGAACTCAAATCACCCCATTGTTCCCCATAAGTAGTTCCTAGGGACACCACAGTGGGTTGGGTAGGGCATGATAGGTGCTACTGTACATTCAGCCCACAAAAGAAATGGGCAAGTGGGTGATCTTAAAATCCCAAAAAAACTCCATAGAATCCTATGGGGGCTTAGGACTTTGGTTTTGTAAAAACTTGAATCACCCACTTGCCCATTTCTTTTGTGGGTTGGGTGGTAGGTATGACCCATCATGCCCTACCATACAACTGACTTTGGTGTCCCTAGGACCCACCCATGGAGAACAACTTGAAAGATGATACCCTTTAAATAACTTGAAAGATAATTGGCTGTTCTCATGTGCAGCCTAACCTAGGCTAGGAAAGCCCAGCCTAGGTTAGGCTGTGTGACTATCACGATTATGCCTGATCACAGTAGGGTATTGCTGCTTAGCCCAGCTCTTTACCCTGGCTTTTAGCTGGGGTTTAGAGTGTGAGCATTAACCCCATCTCTGGGGTTGTGTGTTGAGCTCCAGTGGACACAGAGAAGTGAATCCTGTCAATGCATGATGCTCATGGTGTGGTGCATTGTGAGATAGCCAGAGGCCAGGATGTGCCATCCTGGTCTCCAGAGCTCCACACTGGACAGGAACATTTCTGCTATCATCTGGGAGGAAAGTGAACTGGACCAGCCTTCCTACCCCCCAACCTGTTCAGTCATGTGATTGGCCCCAGTGTCTATCCAGTAGTCTGAGACACTGCATAGTTTCTTGCTCCCTAGTTTGGAAACCAGTGTTTCCCAGAATGTCAGATCTGGTGTTTGGGATGACTAAATCTTTCAGTAACAGCTGGCCTTGCAAATGCAGGAATTTTAGCCACCAGACTGAAGGCAGATGAATTGCAACAGGCAGCACCTAAAGCATTCTCAGCTTCATTAAGCTTGTCACTAGTTGGTCAACAGTATGTACCTGGTCTTTTCCTTTTTCTCCTGGTGGGATACATCCCAACAAAAGGGTACAGAGCTTGGTTCAAGGTGGAGAGAGCAAGAAGATGTAGAGGTGGGATGTGAAGGTGATAAGATCATGGGTTATTTGACAGAAAGTAATAGCTGAAGATGATGTATAGCTTTACAGTCTATCATTGGCCCAATGCAGACATTATAATTGAACCTGCAGGGATAGCATGTGAAACAAATATGCAGCAGAGGAAACCTTCATGCCTGTGGTCATAAAAGGTAGCTTGCACACCATTCATAGGGAAACCAATAAAGAGACTGAATATGCATTCACACAATGGAATGAGAGCCATCCCCAGAGGAAACATGTAGAAGGCGCTTGACCTAACAGAATAGGCATTACCTTGGCCTCCTAATCATGAATGGTGTATTTCAGTCATCAAGTGCTGCAGGGACTGACACAGCCCAATGCTCAAATGGTTTTAAAAATTATTTGTGTGTTATCTGTTCTGATGCACTTTAGACTACGGGAATGAGACTTAGCGTCATTAAACTGTTTGTTAATTCATGTTTAATGTGCGGCTCTCGTAAAGGAGCATGGCCCTTTTTAGTGTACATATTTGAAATATTTATACTGTGTTTTTCTACTTTGGGTGCTCAGAGAGGCTTACAGATTATAGCAGACCTAAAATCATGTCACAAGCATGAATAAATCAACAGTAACAAAGGTCTCTCTCACAAACACCTGCATAAAATGGCAAAGCTTAAGCACATTTAAGCTTATCCAGCCAAAATTGCATATGAAGTCCAAGAGACTAAAACAGGCACCTGCTGATAATACTGTGGGTTCCAAGCAGACATATCTGGGGAGGGGGTGTTCTCTCATTGGAATGCGAGTTTATAACAGCCTGAGATACAAATTCCTGCTCTTTAAATCAGTCCTCTTCATCCAGATATTGATACCAGGTGGCCTTTGCTTTTGTCTTTCAAAGTCCAATGCATTATCTCTCTCTTTATTGCTTGGCTTGAAAATTGCTCAGTTTGAACCACCCAAATTGCAGTGAAAATTTTGGCTTGGCCTAAACAGTACAGATCTGTTCCAATAACCTCACAGCTGAGAGCTGATAAATGGGGATGGGGTGGGGTGTCTAGAAAATAGAAGTTTCTTCTTGAGCATTAAAGCTACAAGGCTGTTTCGGTGAATTGGCTTGAAGTGATTTGAGGGATTCAAGTGATTTGGCCATAGGAAACAATGGGGAACTTGAAACACTCCATTGTTCCCCATGGGTAGATCCTAGGGACACCAAAGTGAGCTGGGTGGTAGGGCATGATGGGTGCAATGCAGAATGCACCTATCATGCCATACCACCCAACCCACTTTGGGGTCCCTAGGAATTGCCCATGGGGAACAATTTCTGAGATTCCCATTGTTCCCTATGGCCAAAACAGAGTTTACACATTTTGCAACCCTGCCCTGAAAAAACACTGCAGAACAGAAGCACGCATTCTCTCCCAACACAGAACACCACATGCTGCCAAACACGCAGTCCAAAAATGGACAAAAAAGAATCACTGACCCAGAATCCACTGCCAGCCACAGTGCCTGTGCTGCAGTATCATCACTGGTACAAGTTGCTCTCTCTCACACAGCTGATACCTTTCTTCAGCAACAGCTGCCACCGCAGCACAGTATCCTTAGCAGCCAGCAAGCATAGCCATAAGCTCAACTAGAACAATGTCTTCAGGCACATTTTGACTGAGTATAGCTTCCAATACAGATTGCAGAGCAGTGAGTAAAGCACAAGTTAGTCTAAAGGCCAGACATGGAGGTCATCACAGCAGTCACCAAGAAATACTACACACAAACCCCTACCCACACCTACACCTGAGCTGCCACTGCCCATGTCATCTTTTATCACTGTCCATTTTACTCTTATCAGTTCAGGGCAGCCCTCAGCCTTTGTTATGCAGCTAGCCATGTCTTTAGGCCACTGTAAAAATAGTATGGCCAACTCAGCCCTGTCTGAATCCTGTTTTGTGTGTCTGGGGTACTAGGAGGGCCAGCCTGATGATACTGATACCTACCACCCCACACTTTGGAGATAAGTTACAGACATGATGGGGGTTGTAAGGAGAGAGCAATGAAGGGTTCAGGCTGGCTGCTTTTAACATACGTAAATGCATACAGCTGAATTATATGTCCATGAGGGAATCTACATGACAAACAAAGGAAAAGTGCTGTTATTTCATGGGAATGTCTATGCTGAAAACAGCCAGTGGAAAGTCAGTGAGGAAAGAAGATGGATGATGCTGATCTTGCTAAAACCCTGAACAGTGGCCCATTACTCATTAGTCTGACTGAAGGAGGACACATTCTGGAAACAAGAACAAGTGAGATGTTAAAAGGCTTTATCATTATACTGGAGTCAACAGGCAATTAGAACTATTAAAGTCTGACAAGGCATAAGGTCAAGATGGATTATGTTTTTCAGCAATCTGATGGGCCCATAGAGTAGAAATGCACAGGTAATACAGGCTAGCAATGGCAATGCACAGCAGTATAGAACTGACGGGGAAACAGCAAGGAGAAACAATAAAGGCTTGATGAACTATAAGAGTGTTTGCAGGACACATGCATACTGTATATGGCTTCCTTCTTTCAAGTGAGCCCCTGAAGGCTTGAGATAGTCCCTTGAAGAATGCATTAACAATCCTTAGAAAGGCCATGTTTAACCACTGTTGAAAGATCCATGGTGCAATGCTATGGGTTCGTTCATCACTTTGTGTTGTACAGGTATTGCATTTGCCTTCATCTGAATTTTATGTTTGAAATGTATGGCAGTGCCAGGAATAAGAGCAAAAATGTATGAGAAATCAGCAGTCATATCCGCATAAGGATTTTTCCATTATCTATATGGGTTCCATGCTATTGGGTCTAACATGATCCGTAGATCTTTCTGATGTTTTCAGCCCCGTATTGAGAGTTTCTCCTTTTTGTGACACACTTGTCTTCTGCAGTGCATCCTTTGTATTTGAGGACAGCAGTGAAGTATCCATTAATGGCAATAGGGGAACCTACACATTCCCATGGGTGGATGTCTGCAAGCTGCAGGTGCAGATCTGATATAGTAAGGACTGGTGGTTCTTGTAAAGCAGATGGGAAATTATAGTGTACAGAGAAACAGAATCAGCCAGCATCCACACTTCATGGCCATTAAGTTTAACTTGACAATGTGGGGAAGCAGGCTCTGAGTCTGTCACACTTAAAACACTGTCAAGAAATGGTTCATCTGCCTCCTCATCATACAGTGCACTGTAAGATGTTCCCCTAACGGAATAAGGCTGCTCTAGGAACAGCATCTGCGTGCTTGCATGCAGAAAGTTCCAAGTTAATATCTCCAAGATAGGACTGAGAGAAAGCCACTACTAGTCTGTGTAGACAATACTGAGCTAGATGGACCAATGGTGTGACTTGGTATAAGGCAGCTTCCTATGTTCCTAAGTTTCCATTCCAGTAGCAGTTTTTCACACAGTTTGGAGCAGTCTGTTTTCATAACTATCTGATTGCTCATCATTTCATCAGTAAAGTTGGCAAACTCTCAGGTTATACTTAAGGCACTCAGTGCTGTGACATATTGATCAATAGATTCACCAGGCAGTTGGAATCTAGAACAGATGTTGTAATGATCAGCAATCACATTCAAAGTAGGGTTGAAATGATCATCTAAGGCTTGGAGCAGCTTCATAAGAATTGGCATCCCCTTCCAAGTTGGCAGCAAAGGGCAAATGAGTACATATTATTTGGCCTTCAGGGCCCATGCAGTGAAGCAATATGCCCTGTTTTTCTGGAGTAAAATCAGGGATCTGTATAGTGAGGAAGCAATTGCAGAAATAAGACCTCCATTGTTTCCAGGTAAGAACAGGTTCTCCTGGGGTGGACAAGAAAAAAGGTGGTGGTGGGATCTGAGCCATGCTGAAGTGGGCAACCAGAGAACAACAGAGTCCAGGACTGATAAGGAAAAAGTACCTTCGGAGTTGTGTACGTCAGGAACCTGGAGAAACAAGCAGCAGCCACAGTAGAATGTAGCAAATCAGAAACGTAGGCCCAAGAATACAGTGAAATGAAGATTCAGGAACATTCACAAGTTTTGCAAGCTCACACACACAGCTGGTTCCAAATTTCATCGCCAAATATTTTATAGCTGCGTCCCTCACAAACACAAAACAATCTTATGTTAATTTAACTCAGCTTTATTCAGAAACAACTCCATTTTCCCACTTCTCCTTTCCCGCCCTTTCCTTTCTGACACCAGCCCCCACAGCTCTACAGGTTACCCATGGGGACAAACTTCTAATTAACAAAACATAAAAGATAACTAAATAGAATACAATAGTGGACAACCATCTTGTGCGCATGGTGTTGCTGATCATGCACCTGGCATCCACGAATGCATGGAGGCCAGGTGTGTGCTGGCACTGTGCTGCTGCCACCCACAGGCTGCTGGGAGGAGTGCCACAGCAGCAGGAAGCTGCCTGGAGTGGCGGTCACAGGTAAGGACCTGTGTACTTACTTTTAAAGGCACTGCATGCTGACCCCCTCCCCTGACGCCGCTCTCAAACGGCCGAACCGGTTTGTGTCTGGGCTGAGACAGTACAAACTGGTTCACGGAACCATGAACCAGTCTGCATTCGTCCCCGCGCATGAGCCTTGGTTTGTGCACATGCCTGCCTGATATTTCTTATCTTTTTAATGGCAGCCTTTCGAGTACACCAAGAGGGATATCATGCTGTATGCTTCATACAGCACATGGTTTTCTTTTAATTTCTCCTCCTATGATTTGGACTCTATCTGAATGCTTTGCACTTGCTATTCAACTCAAGGGCCTACTGATCAATGAGGGCGAGTATTGTATTCCGTCAGTCAAACTGAACCAAAGCCTGCAGGACACAAGTTAATGGAGCGTGTACCAACACAATATAAGCAGGGTCAATTGACTGACTTGCTCAACCTCCTTAATAAAAAGCAATCATATGCAAGGAGGGCAAGGCTCCCATGCTTTGCACAGGAAAGTTGATTTCCTCATGCAGGGAGAAGAGCTCCATTGACTGTAATGCCCTCTTCTGCACAACCGTTGAAGATTAGGTCTGTGCTCTGAGCAAATTGTCAGTATCCGTATTGGTTCTGATCAAATACCAATTAATTTGCATTGCGTGGCCAATGCACAGGGTTTTATGCACAAAGTCAAGCCACTATATCAGAGTGGCTTGATGCAATGGGGGGTGGGGGAGGCTTACCTGAATTAATTCAAGAAGCAGGCCTCCTTCTGGCTTCTAAGTAGAAACTGGCTGCTTTCTGGACAGCTGCAATGGTGGCGCTTTACAGTGTCATCCCCCTGCCCCAGCAATCACTGCACAGTGCCCTAGGGAAGGAAGGAACATAACATCAGGTCCTTTTCCTGGGGTAATGGGGGGGGGGATGGCAACCCCCTATAGTTAAAGGAAGGCCACCTTAAGTGGCGCAGCAGGGAAATGCTTGACCAACAAGCAGAAGGTTGCCGGTTCAAATCCCCGCTGGTACTATATCGGACAGCAGCGATATAGAAAGATGCTGAAAGGCATCATTTCATACTGCACAGGAGGAGGCAATGGTAAACTGCTCCTGTATTCTACCAGAAGAAAACCACAGGGCTCTGTGGGCGCCAGGAGTCGAAATCGACTTGACTTTACCTTTATAGTTAAAGGGAGGAGTCCAATTTTTTTCCACATTAATGCATTGGGGGAAGGATGCAATATCATAACTGCATCCTTACCCCGGTAGGTTTGTGGGTTTGTTGCCAGGAAGATAAAGGTGATGCTTTATGCAGAGATCCTCAACGTTGGGCCCCCAGATGTTAGTGGACTTCAACGCCCATAATCCCAAACCCCAGTGAACTTTGGTTGGGGATTATGGGAGCTGAAGTCCAATAACATCTGGGGGCCCAACGTTGAGGATCCCTGCAAATTTAAAGCATTGCCACTGTGTATCAGAAGATAGACAGAAATGCTTCTTGGATTTTTATTTTTTTTTTAAATACCAAACCCAACCAAAATCCGTTCAAAACAATGCAATTTGTGTTGTATCTAAATGTATCTTTTTTATCAGACAAATTTGTCATCAGATTGTTTCCTGTAAAAAAAATTGTCCAATAAGTCTTCCATTGCATTAGTTCAAATTATCAGCCAAAAGCACAGCCCCAAGCAGATACAGGAACCCTGCCCTTCTTTGTCTCTGGTCACCACAAAATAGCATATCAGGTATTGTGCAAACACAATGAGAAGCGTCTTTTGTAAAGTGAGCTTACTTACCTCTGTTTGTGGTTACTTTAGCTTCAGTGACGTAACTATGAGATCACTAGACTTGCCAGTAAATCCTATTGAACATCTCCTTTTCCAAAGGAAAGGTTGATTGTTCATTTGAATCACTTAGCTCACAGGCCTTTTTTTTAGCCTACTTTCCTCATGGAAAGTAGTCTTATAAATTCACCCTGCTGTGTGAGTGTCCATCCGTGTGCAAACAACTGAACCCACCACACCAGCTGAGGCCTCATTGCTACCTCAGCCTGCTACCTCCTATAAAAGTTCTCCTGCCCATGGAAACCATTGCCTCTGTCGAAACATCTGAGGAGATGCATGATCCAGTGGCTCCTGGAGAGCAGCCACCTACTACTCCTTCAAACCGCCCCCTCCTCACCCACAAGGAGATGTCAGAGAGGAGACGTCATCATATCCGAGCAGAGACCCAGCAGAGAAGGAGAAGTACACCATTAGCCTGGCAGGGCTTGCCCCTCGATGAGTCTTCTTGGGAGGAAGGGGTAACCTGCACCAAGGTCTCCTCATGAGCAAAGCATTCCTAGACAGGGCAGGAAAGGGGGTGGCTTTGGACTTTGCTGACTCAACAGTTCTCCCAGAGATATTAGCCCAGGTCCCAGTTCTTTGACCCTAACCTGCCCGGCTTTTTTGCCTTGTGATCTGGCTCTTGGTTATTCAGGTAGCTCCTGCCTCCCTGCTCTGTTTCCTTGTGTGTTGCTGTTGCTCTACTCTTCTGTTCCCACCTGGGTGCTGCTCCACCATCCCTGCATGCTCTGCCTACAGGAACAGATACCCAGAGTCAGGCAGATGAAGAGAGGGTGATCAAGGTCTCCCTTATTAGCATGCACCACTTCTGGTAGGGCTTGCCATGTCTTGATCAGCTTCTTTTCATAGTAGTCATACGGGAATGAATCCCTACAACATTAACCAACTTCATACTCTTCTTCGACTAATGGCCTCACTCTGCACTAGGTTCCATCCCATCCCACCTGCTCTAGTACATGGGTGCCCTGCAGGGCAGTTCTCCCCATACCTTAAACCAGGGATTCTCAATGTTGGGCCCCCAGATGTTATTGGACTTCAACTCCCATAATCCCCAACCAAAGGCCACTGGGGCTTGGGATTATGGGAGTTGAAGTCCACTAACATCTGGGGGCCCAACGTTGAGGATCCCTGCCTCAAAGGACTAGGAGTTTCTCAGTTCAGATGCAGCCCTTCCATGAGGCAAAGTGAGTTGAGCACCTCAGGCAGAAAATTATTGGGATGCCCGCAGAGCAGCAAGCCAACTCATCTACCCCCCCCACTCTGCCTTCTCTGATCCTCTGAACAGCTCTTTGTCACTCCCACCACCTCCTCCCCCTCCCCCTCCCCACCGCTTCCTTCTCCCTTGTTTGCCATGGAATAAGGAGAAAAAGCAGAAGAGGAACTTCACTGGAGATGCACTGTAAAGGGAAGAAGATGTCTTCTTCCTGCCATGTCACACAATGTAGGATATTGTTGCAGCAAGAGGAGGAGGAGGAGAGTATGTGTGCGTGTGCAGAAGTGCACATACCAAGTCAAGCAATGGCTCTTTATTCCACCGCTTGAAAGAAGGGAGAGAATGGCATTTGGCATAATCGTAGCTCGTTTTCAGTTCTTTAAACAGAGACTGGGAAAAGGATGCAAACTTTGATAAAACTGGCTGCTGATGGCTCTCTGTGCACTGGAACAAGGGAAAGTGTAACAACAATTAGAACCATTGCTCAAAATCCCCTTGGGTTCTGTTTTGAATTTGACATATGGAAGAAGGTAACTGTTTATAAACATTGTTTCTGAGAAAGATCAAAGAAAGAACCTGAAGTGGCTGATTGTCAGTTCCAGGGATGTTGGTTTTTATCTGTACCACAAGGGGTCAGTCTTGTCCCACAAAAGCGGCTCCTCTTTTCTTGGCTGCCACACAGTAGATGGCCGGTTTGTTGTGGTTTTTTTGTTTGTTAAAACGTAAGGGAATTTCTTGTTTGCAGGTAGAACTAGACAGGTAGTTAAAAATTTATATTGTGTATTATTTATTTGTGGGCATATATTGATGGAAGCAGCAAAACAGGTGATTCATCTTCATTTCCCGGCTTGATTGACACATGCTAACAATCTGAATAGATGGTTCAATTCTGATCTGATAGTGCAATTACAGAATAGGAGGCATACAGCTAGAAATGCCACTAAGATAATACACACATAGAACTGAATGGAAAGGAAGCTGGACATTGTTTAGCAATCCTTGTCTCTCAGGCACTTGCCCATGTATTGTGTAAGGGGTTTACAATGAGAAACACAACCAGGTTTTTCAATAATCTATTGATCTTTAGTTTGAAAACATTTAGAACATAAGAACAGCCCTGCTGGATCAGACCCAAGGCCCATCTAGTCCAGCATCCTGTTTCACACAGTGGCCCACCACTGCCTCTGGGGAACCCACAGGCAAGACGTAGGTGCATGCCCTCTCTCCTGCTGTTCCTCCCCTGCAACTGGTATTCAGAGGCATCCTGCCTCTGAGGCTGGAGGTGGCCCACCAGACTAGCAGCCATTGATAGACCTGTCCACCATAAATCTGTCTAAACCCTTTTTAAAGCCATCCAAGCTTGACCATCACCACATCGCAGTACACATTGTTTGTATACTGCTGTACAGATCAACAAGTGAGCATCAGTTAATGCCAGTGGCATTAGTGAGAGCTACCTTTAGAACTCCTTATCAGAGATACCGCCAGCACCTGCAAGCCATGGTGAGTAGCGCCGTACTGCCCAGCATCCTGTGTGATGACTGCCCCACCTGCAGCACTCACTTGGCCCCATCATGGCTATTTGGATGGTCAGTATGGTGTTGCTGACCACACAAATGGCCACCACACATGTGCAGAGGCAAGATGAGTGTGCCACAAGAGGGGCAGCTGACACACTGGATTCCAGGTGGAGCAACGCTGCTCATGGTGGCTTACAGATACCGGTGGTATCTCTGAAAAGTACTTTTAAAGATACCTCTCATCGCCCTTGCCCCTGCGCCACACTCACCAGCTGCCACAGGTTAATGCAGTCTTAGGTTGCAGAAGCATATTGTCCAGATGGCAAGAAGTAATAAGCCCTATTCAGACATTATGTTCAGTACTTGACAACATGCATACAAATGTACACAGGTACAGATCTGTACACAGGTACAGTTATTCACACATTACGTTGAACATAGGTACAGCAGTACACTTCCTATCTCTGTCCTGCACTTGAGGGGCCGGCACCCAGGTTCATTTTTAAAATTGATGGAGGTACAGTCATCCATACAAAACAACATAATATCTGAATATGGCTAGAGTTCCACCTTTTTCTGAGCTGGTCAGAGCTCACTTGGCAAAGAAGCACTTTTTAACGTGGTGATTTTCTTTATTTAGCAGGGGGAGAGTAACTGGCCCTATCCACCCCCAGCATAGTACTTCCAGTGACTGTTGCTGGTGTCTATCTTATGTTTCTTTTTGGATTGTGAGCCCTTTGGGGACAGGTATCCATCTTATTTATCTTACTTATTTATTATTTCTCTGTGTAAACCGCCCTGAGCCATTTTTGGAAGGGCAGTATAAAAACTGAAGAAATAAATAAAAATAATAATATTGTGTCCAATTCTGGACCCCACATTTTAAGAGGATGTTGATAAAATGGAACAGGTTCATAAGGGGGAATATGATGGCAATCTTCAAATATCTGAAGGACTGTTACACAGAAGGAACAAACTTGTTCTCTGTTGCTCCTGAGGGCAGGACTAGAACTGACAGGTTGAAATTGAAAGGAAGCAGATTGAGGCCAGACATTAGGAAGAGTTTCCTAACTGTGCGAGCTGTTTAACAGTGAAACAGTCTGCCTTGTGCAGTGGTGGACTCTTCTTCGCTGGAGGTTCTCAAACAGAGGCTGGGCAACTGTTAAGGATGTTAAGGATGATGTAGCCGTTTCCTAAGCTGAACAGGGGTCTGGACCAGAAGACTTCTGAAGTCTCTTCCAACTCTAAAATTCTCTGACTGTGCCATGGAAGGGCTGGGCCATGTTTCTATGGCCTCTGTTCAATCCCCAAATTGCATCCTCGCATCTAGCAAAATTGCAGCGCCTCCATGGCTCCTAGGAATGGCACAACTACTGCAGCGATAGAAATAATGGGAGGCCCATCGCTGCAGCAGTTCTACGATTCTTAGGAACCATGGAGACTCTGCAGTTTTGCTATATGTGAGGACATGATTGGGGATCAATCCGAGATAGTGCACGCATGTAGGTGTGAGTCCTTGATTTTAAATTTTATTGAGTACAAAGTGAAGCTAGAATTATCTAAACCAGCAGGATATTTCCACATGTCATAAAACACGAAAGATGGAAATGCATGTTCTGGCATTAACACTTAACCTATGATCAAGCTTTTATATGATTAAATGCTGTAATGTGTGTTAGGAGTTTAGATGGATTAGGAGTATGATACCTTAAACCAGGGCTGCTCAACTCGGCTCTCCTGCGGATGTTATCCTACAATTCCCATAATCCCTGCCTATTGGCCACTCTGTCTGGGGATTATGGGAGTTGGAGTTCAAAAACAGTTGGGGGGGGGGCTAAGTTGAGCAAGCCTGCCTTAAACCTAAAGAAGAGGAGATAGGAAACCAGGGTAGGAAGGAGTTAACCAAATGAAATGCCCTAACTGATGTTGAGGAGAGCTTTAGAATCAAAACAAAACCAAAACAATCTGAGAAAGAGTTCAGGTTCCTAATACAGGCCAAGCCAGTCTGGGCTCCCAGAGCTTAGGGCAAGTCAAGTCAACCCAGTCTCAGAAAGCTGAGCCCACTCAGGAAGATGGCTGCATCTGTGAATTTATTATTATTTATTTTATTTAAAATATCTATACCCCCACCCCTCCAGTGCACTACTGCTTGGGGCGGCTCACAACAATAAAACAGATACAATAAAAGTAATAAAATTAACAAACCAGCTAAAATTCAGGTTTAAACCACACTCATTATTAGGTTTGAATTAAAAGTTATTTTAAAAACTAAAAACTGAAAATTATAAAAAGGTAAAGAACCTACCAGATTTAGCCAAAAATGGGGCACCTTTAAAAAGGTGTGTTTTAAGTTGTTTTTTAAAAACACCGAGGGAGGGAGTTCTTCAGGGAGGGCGTTCCAAAGCCATGTCTCTAGTCCCAGCCAACTGGATCTCTGTTAGTGGCGGGGCCATGAGCAGGGCCTGAGATGATGAGCGGAGGGTCCTGTCAGATTTATATGGGCAAATGTGGTCTGACAGGTACCCCAGCCCCAAGCCATATAGAGCTTTAAAGGTCAAGACCAGCACCTTGAATCTAGCCCAGAAGCAGACCAGTAACCACAGGATGCGTGTGATACTCATGAAATGACTTGCACCCACGAGCATCCTTGCAGCAGCATTCTGAACCAGCTGAAGCTTCTGAACAGTCTTCAAGGGCAGCCCCATGTAGAGCACATTGTAGTAGTCCAATCTGGATGTTACCAATGCATGAGTGACTGAGGTCAGGTCTGACTTCTCCAAGCAGGGTTGCAGCTGGTAACCAGCCATAGTTGGTAAAAGGCGCTTCTGCACACTGCTGCCATCTGTGCCTCCAAGGACAACATCAGGTCCAAAAATGCCCCCAAGCTGTAGACTTTGTCTTTCAGAGGGTGTGTGACCCCATCCAAGACCAGATGTACCTCATTACTTGGATGATCAGTTTTACCAACCCAGAGCACTTCCATCTTATCTGGATCAAGTTTCAGCTTGTTTGCCCCGATCCAGTCCAGAACAGCCTCCAAGCCCCAGTTCAGAGCATCCACTGCCTGACTTGAAAGATAGGTAGAGCTGGGTGTCATCAGCATATAGATGGCACCGCAGCCCACACCTACAGATGACCACTCCCAGGGGTTTCATGTACATGTTAAACATCATGGGGGACAGAATAGATCCTTGTGGCACTCCATAGGTCAAAGGTCAAGGGGTGGAGCAGGCATCCCCCAGCACCACCTTCTGAGTATGACCCTCTAGGTAGGAGCAGAGCCACCGTATAACTGTGCCCCCAATTCTCAACCTGGAGAGATGTCCCAGAAGGATACCATGGTCGATGGTATTGAAAGCTGCTGAGAGGTCAAAGAGGATCAACACATTCACACTCCCTCTGTCTATCTCCCGGCGTAGGTCATCCACCAGGGTGTCCAAGGCATTTTCCATCCCATATTCAGGTTAGAAGTCAGACTAGAAAGGATCTAAGTAATCAGATTCATCCAGGGCTGCCTGGAGCTGAGACATCACAACGTTCTCCAACACCTTGCCCAAGAAGGGGAGGTTTGAAGCTGGTCAAAAGTTATTTAAGTCATCTGGGTCCAATGAGGGTTTTTTTAAGGAGGGGGCCTAAGGACTGCCTCCTTCAAGCGAGGGGAAACCACCCCCAGCTCTACAGAGGCATTCACCACCCCCACCACCCATGGACCCAGTCCCTCCCTAGAAGCCTTCACCAACCTTGAAGGGCAAGGGTCAAGGACACACGTGGTAGGCCTCAACCTTCCAAGCAGCCTGACCACCTCCTCAGGCAACACAGTTTGAATCCCAGCCAGTGCTGTGTCTCTCCTCCTATGGTGCTAGGCACAATCCTTCCCTCTCCACCCCATGAAACTGTGAGGAGGAGCCAGGAGGAAGGAGCATCTTAGCCTAAGGTTATAAATGAAGTCACTACCTAATATGAGGTGAGCCCCTCAGTGTCTGTTGCCACTATATATTTACCTGCCTACTGAACTACTATTTATGAAACAGAAATGTTATTTGAAAAAGTATTCAGTATTTTCTCTCTACAGAAGTTGATTTTGCTTGTTATCAAGGCTATCTCATGAAAAATAGTCATTGCCCATGGTTCTTTAGATACTATTCTCATATAAACTATTAGAGTTTTAGGCGCAGTGTGTGTCATGAAGCTAAAACAAACAAACAAACAAAAACCACTAGCTCAGATAAAAATGTTTTAAAATGCCGTATCAGTCTGCTCTTCTGATGGCTTCATGAATTAGACGTATGTGTGGCAAATCTCAATATTCATTTTAATATTGGCAGCTTTGTGTGTGTGAAAATTTCAATTTTATTCTGGTCCATGAGTTGAAAAGATCAACAAAAACATAATGGAAGACATTTTAAAAGGCATTGTTATAAGAATTTGCCCAATGAATAGCTGCTTTTGTTGTGCAAATCCTCTGGATGGCACTGGAGCCTCACATATACTCTCCAGTCCCATCTTTTGGGTACCAAATCCTATTATCTAGGTTAGCTCATCTGTATTCAAAAGATCAATGTTGCATTATTACAAAGATCCTTTCAAGTGTAAAAAGGATGGCACTTCATTACCGAAAGTAAAAGAAACTAATCAAACTTTCTTGGGGAAATCATTGACTTTTTTCAGTAAAGGGCAAATTTAAGAATTTTAAAGTCCGAGATGTGAGAGAACTGCACTGGGTGCTTCTCGCTTTGGCTTAAATCTTGTGTAACACATTTCTTGGATTTTCATGTAACCCGAAGAAGAAAGTGGCACAGTACTGCTCTCTAAATGGATTCCAATTACATAAATGTTGCCACTCACCCTCCCTGAATGTTCAGTACTCTATCTCTGGCAACATGCCCAGTTTTGTAAGAGGTTTCTTGCATAGTGGAGAATAGGGAAAGAGCTAAACTGCTCTGAGCAAGCACCACACACTAGTGTATACCAGAAAGGTGCAGAATTATTTACTGAATCTGAAATCATATGCATTGGATTTTAAAATTCAGGGCAGGTATCAGCAAGGGATTAGCAAATATTTCACAAGCAATAATTTATTCATGGGACTGCTTTTTCTTCTTCCGTGTGTGTGTGTGTGTGTGTGTGTGTGTGTGTGTGTGTGTGTGAGAGAGAGAGAAAGAGAGAGAGAGAGAGAGAGAGAGAGTGTTACCCATAAACAGATCACAGGAAAACCGGGTTCATTCACTGTTTGCAATCCAAAGGTTTACCAACATTAAGAATTCATGGTGCATTCCTAATACTTGATGCATCTAAGCTGGCCTATATGATTTTTGTAGTGTGGCCATTTTCATAAATTCTGAAGGTGAAAGAAGTTTGCCAAGGCTTGGGAATGAAGACAGGGTGTAACAACAGTTCTCATAGTTAAGTCATTACCTGAATTCCCACCCCACAAATAATGAATTCCCAACCCACAAATAATAAACATTTGCCACCCGCCCTAGCAAACAAATTGGAGTTCTACTTTGAAGTTTTGTCTCTGCAGTAGAGAATGTACCCCACAAACTATCAAGAACAGTGGTCTCTGTAGCATTGAAGTCAATTTACTAGATCATGTTCTCTATAGAATCTATTCTGATGCTGGCATAATGATATGGGGGAAAGGACAACAATTCACAGGATGAAAGAGGCCAGGGGCACTTTTCTCTGTGCCTAGATTCTTCCCTTTGAATCAATATCTGCTGAGCAGGATTTCTAACTGTAATTTTAGTAGGCAGAATCAAGGCATAGAGAAATGTTATCTTCCAAGCATGCACACTTATCTTGCTTTCTGCACCTGTGTTGTGTGAAGGCTCATTGCACAAGTGCTTTGGCCTGTAGGAAAAGTCAATGAAGACAGCAGCTGAGGATCAGATGTACGGTAGATACCTATGTAAGTATGGTCTATGTAGGATAGCCATATTCAGGTTCCATTAACCGAGGTGGACTAATTTGCGTACTATGCAAAGGACTTCCTATTAATTAATCTGAGTAAAATAAAGATGATGTTGATTCTAGTGCATGATGTGGCTGATTTAATAATCAGGCAGGTCATCTCTTACAGGGCTGATAGGAAAAGACAATAGTTGAATAAGACACCAAAAGCTACTCTTTGCCCTACTGGAAGAAAATGCAGCATGTAGGATCCTGGGACTGAGAGTAGAGTTTCTTTTGACTCCAACAGAAGACTCTTATGGAAAGTCTAGGTCACATGTTTATAGGTGCTTTCCTGAAAAATGGATACAGTGGCATGAGTTGCTGTAGGATAGAAGGTATATATGCAACAAAGGTCAACCATGGATAGCATCGTGCATGTTTGCCTCCAAGGAAAGCAGGCTGGAAGGTCCATGTGAAATCAAAACCAGACACAGATGTACAGATGATATGAAATTTAACATCTTAACCTGTTGCATCTGTAACCTTCTTAACTTCAATAAGCAGAATGTCACCTTAAATATAGCAAAAGACTAGAGTGATGTACCATTTAGTTCAAGAGTTGGTTTGGTACGGCGATGTGACACTTTTCTTGAGGGAGGCAAAAGTACAATGCAGCTGCACAGCAGTCAATGAAACATGAGGTTTCTGCATGCAGTTGAGCTAGGAAGGAGTCTGAGGTGACACTCAAGCTAGATTGATCTTTGTTGTGTGTTTTGTATGAGCTATTTTTGGTTAGCCAGCCAATGATCCAAACCATAATTGAACCAGCCATTGACAGGAAGTGGGGTGGGAGGTGGTAATAATGTCTCCTATGGAATCTTAAAGAGCTGTTAAGGCTCAAACATGGGGGTGGGGAGTGGCTACAAAACTGATTGCTGCAGCAACACTTTCCCTACAAGTTGTTTCTGTAAACAACACCCCACCTCACTGTGCACTGTCCTCTATTTCTCCCCCAGGCATGGAAAAGCTGTTGATCACCCCCTTCCCAAATTCCAGGGCACTGGATAACAATGCTCCAGTACTCTGCAAGGTTGTCATACACTAGTTTCTCAGTGTCCTCCACCAGCAACATGGGTATTAGGGGTGTGCAAAAAAACAGTTTACCCGGTTAGGTTCAAGTCCGAACTGGACTCAAACCGAATTGGGCATGTTCAGTTTTGTGCCCCCTGAACAGAACCCTGGCTTGGCTTGAATTCGAGCCAGTTCAGGGGTTCTAAGGTTAAAAAAGCTTTTGTTTAGGACACACTGCCAGGTTCAGAGGTACTGCTGTGGGGTTCTCTGCCATCTCCCGCCCTCCCGGTGGTCTTCCCCAGGGCCATTTCAGCCTATTTAATGTTCATTCTGGCCATTCCTCCAGTGATGGTGGCCATTTTGGATGCCACTGCACATGTGCCCTGGCTCCCAGGCCACGCAAATGGCCAGGGCACATTGCACAGCAGCCTCCTAAATGCCCATCACCACCAGAGGAAGGGCCAGAACAGCCTGAAAATGGGTCAAAACGGCCCTTGAAAGAGTGGGGGAGGGCCAGGCCAGGGGAGGGGGAGATGGCAGAGACCCTCTTGCAGCTGCAGCAACACTCCCGGACTCAGCAGTGGTTCCTACCTCAAGCCAAACCTCCATCCTGGGGGGTTTGGCTTGAGGTAGAGCCCCTTGAGCCAGTTCACACATCCTTAATGGGTATAGCAGCCCTGGCATACTTTACAGGGCTGTGGGAATCCATGCTTTCTCAGCCATAGCCTCCCCCACCCCCCACATCTGCAGTAAGTGGATAACAATGATGGACTACATTGGCATTGGCAAAGTAACAAAAAAAATAAAAAGCAGCTAATGATTGGGGCTGGTGTGTGAATGTGAAGAAACAGCAGGGTTGTACCTTCTGGTGTGAGACAGAGATAAACTGAAGGCGAGATCGAGGAGGTTAACTGAAGCCACTTGTGATCTGCAGATCTGGCTCTCTGGGGCTCTGATATATCACTGGCTGGAGTGCATGCTTTTTGCTTCCACACAATGCTTCCCTTGTGCACTTGTAAATAAATCAAGGCACAAAGCCTCCAAAAGACTCCTCTCCTCCAAAGGGAGCCAAAACCCAAGTTGTGCTAACCCTGGAAATTCTCAGCATTCAAGGAAGTATGGAGTGTGGAGCAACATGGTAGTATAATGGGAATAGTTCCAATGAACATGAAATGTTTTTCGTATTATTCTTCTGCAGTAACGGAAGCGATTTGATTGTAGGACCAAACCTGTTTTGACAAGCAGACAAATTGTGCAACCTAATTGCTCAGTGCCTTGTGTGGCATTTGGTGCGATTCAGTTCACTGAACATTTTAGCTCTTTGACTTCAAGTGAGAAGGAATTGTGTGAGATTATTAGTTGATCCCAATGAGAACAGTTGGATGTCTCTGCAGGGAAGCTCTCCCAAATATGTCAAGAAGGTTACCATCCCCTAAACAATCTGCGGATCCTTGCATGTACAGGCACTCTGCCCTGGTGTTGCTATAGTGACTGTTGTTTTATCCTCTCCTTCTACCTGCTCAAGGTAAAGCTGGTGTGTGTAGTTCCTGCTGTATTCCACAGCAGACAGGAAGGCAGTCGAAGCAGGAGCAGAAGCAGCCTGATGATGTTCATTCATATAGCAATATTTCCACAGAACCTAAGAGCACAATGTAAGAACATCAGGAAAGCCCTGCTAGATCAGGCCCAAGGCCGTCCTTTGGGTGGGGTGACTGGTGTGATCACCCTGGGCCCCACGCCGGAATTGGCCAAACAGCCGGCCCTGGCTTGCTGCACTGCTCCCACAGTCTGCAGCAGCAATTCCAAGTGTTCCCCGCCCCACCATGGCCGCACCATCCAGCAGCAGGACACAGAGCAGGCGACCGTTGTTTTCCCTGCCCATCCTGCATTTGCCCAGCCAGGGGGCGGCAGCTCTTCAGAGAGGAGGCTTGGGCTCTGCACCTCCCCAGGTCCCCACTCTCTCGCTCTCCCCTGCCCACACTCTTTCTCCTTGCTCTTCTGCCCAAGAACTTGCCTCCTTCAAATGGGCATCTTTCAATGAGTCCAACAAGCTCTGCAGAAGCAGGGGGATGCTCAGCTTTCTACAGGAGGAGAGAGATGTGTGCCCAGGGCTCACTGGTCTAGCCTGCAGCTCTCCCCACCCCCATTATCAGCTCTTGTCTGAAAGAGGGAAGAGGTTGGGAAGAGAGGCCAGATTCCTGGGTTCTCCTGAGAGGGAATGCAACCTGAGCTCTGATGAGTCAAAGCCTCCTTTCAGCCCCCATTCTTCCTTTTGGAAGCCCCTGCCAGGGCAAAATGCTGCCAGCAAAAAAATAGTCTGCATGGTCCAAAGTCCCACGGCCGGAGAAGAGAGGAGAGCTGGTCTTGTGGTAGCAAGCATGACTTGTCCCCTTAGCTAAGCAGGGTCCACCCTGGTTACATATGAATGGTAGACTTGACTTGTGGTCACTGTAAGGTATTCCCCTCAGGGATGGAGCCGCTCTGGGAAGAGCATCTAGGTTCCAAGTTCCTTCCCTGGCATCTCCAAGATAGGGCTGAGAGAGATTCCTGCCTGCAGCCTTGGAGAAGCCGCTGCCAGTCTGTGTAGACAATTCTGAGCTAGATGGACCAATGGTCTGACTCAGTATATGGCAGCTTCCTGTGTTCCTATGAGTCTTGAGGCTCACTCCCACTCAGACCCCCCCTGAGCAAAGTCAGGATGCCTGGTTCCTCCTTGGGCACTGCCAGAACTCCTGGTGAAAGACTGCTAGCTGCCACAGCCCTAAATCTGTCTGGAGTGCTCCCCAATAGCTTGCAGGGACTTCAGGGTAAATCTGGCCAATATGTGAATGCACACCTTCCATTCTGGAGCAAAAGCAAGCTAAAAGCCCCTGGAGACCCAGGTGTAGACAGAAATTGCTCCTGGAGGATGAAACACCCCTCAGTTCCAGTTTTGATTTTTGAGAAGGAGAGGAAAGGCACATTTTGGAGGGAGGGGGAAGAGAATAGCATGCTTTGGGGACTGAAAATATGGGTGATTAGGCTTTGGGAGGGAGTTCTATAAAGTGAGGGGTGAGGTATCTGGACCTCTGATCATGACAACCCCCCCCCCCAATGTCTAGCCCCGCAAACCCCTAGGGATGGCCCTGATCAGGCCCAAGGCCTATCCTGGGATCAGGCCCACAGTGGCACACCGAATGCCTCTGAGAAGCCCAAAGGCAAGACGTGAGGGCATGTCCTCTCTCTTGCTGTTGCTCCCCTGCAACTGGTATTTATAGGCATCTTGCCTCTGAGGCTGGAGGCGGCCTATAGCCATCAGACTAGTAGCCATTGATAGATCTCTCTATGAATTTGTCTAAGCCTCTTTTAAAGCCATCCAAGCTAGTGGCCATCACCACATCCTGTGGCAGATTCCCTAGATTAATTATGCGCCATGTGGGAAAGTAGTTATTTTTGTCTGTCCTAAATTTCCTGGCCTTCAATTTCATGGGATGACCCCTGGTTCTAGCATCATGAGAGAGGGAGAAAAATTTCTCACTTTCCATCTCTCTACTCCATGCATAATTTTATATACCTCTATCATGTCTCCTCGTAGTTGCTTCTTTTCCAAACTAAAAAGTCCCAGCTGCTATAGCCTTGCTTCATAATATGGTTGTGCAGCATTAGATGCTCGCCTGGACCAAACCCCATCTGATGTGAACCGGTTCAGTACTGACGAGGGAGTAGCCAGCTGTGGGGGAGCAGTGAGAAAGGTTGTTTAAGGTTCTGACCTGCTCGCTGCTGCTCGCCACTGCCCTACACCCCCCTCGCTTCTCCATACAGACAAATCACCGGCTAGATCACTCTTCAAACTGGCGAGCTGGTAAGAACATTAAACAACCTTTCTTACCATTTCCCTGCTGCCAGCCACCTCCCTTTGATGTTGAACCAGTTCACATCGAACTAGGTGTATGCACAAACACCAAAGCATGGTTCGGTTCAAATTCAAATTGAATTTGAACCAAACAATTCCTCTTAATTTGGTTCAAATTCAAATTGAATTCTAACCAAGCGTTCTTCTGAACTTGTTCAGTCAAACCAACTGGCCAGTCCAGTCCATTCAGTTGAACTGGTTCAGCAGTTTGAGTGGCAATACTTGTCAAGGGGAATCTGGTGAGGATTCCCCTTTACAAGTGGAGGGGTGGGGGAGTGGCGCAGCAGGTTGTTTAAGGTTCTTACCCACTCGGGTAAGAGAACCTTACACTTGTTTAAGGTTCTTGCCACTCCCTGCTGCTTCCTGCCAGGCAGGTAGCCAGTTTAAAGAGTGATCTGGTTGATGATTCGGCTGTATTGGGGGGCAGCAAGTGGTGGTGGTTGAATGGTGTGTGAGCAGTGAGACAGATTGTTTAAGGTTCTTACCCGCTCACTACTGTTCTCCACTCCTCCGCCCCTTTGCTTGTAAAGGGGAATCCTCACTGGTTTAGTGCAACTGGCAAATTTGTGAAAACTGTCAATTTATTCCTACCCTCTGTTTCCTATCCTTCAACCAGTTACCGATCAACAACTGAACATGTTCCCTTATCCCATGACTGCTAAGTTTACTCAAGAATCTATGGTGGGGAACTTTGTCAGAATCTTTTTGGAAGTCCATGTATACTATATCAACCAGATGGCCTTTATCCACACACCTGTTGACACTCTCAAAGAATTCCAAAAGGTTAGTGAGGCAAGACTTGCCCTTGCAGAAGCCATGCTGGTTCTCCTTCAACAAGGCCTGTTCTTCTATACGCTTAACAATTCTCTCCTTAAGTATGCTTTCCATCAATTTACCCGGCATATATGTTAAACTAAATGACCTGTAGTTTCCCAGATCCCCCCTGGATTCCATTTGAAAACCAGAGTTACATTAGCTACTTTCTAGTCCCCTGGTATAGAGCCTGATTGTAGAGACAAGTACATATTTTTGCTCAGATATCAGCATTTCCACATTTAAGTTCATTCAGAACTCTTGAGTAGATGCCATCTGGCCCTGGCAATTTTTAATTTTTCAAGACTGTTTAGAACGTCCTCTCTTGTCACCTCAAAATAGCTCAGTTCTTCAGCCTCCAAACCTGTGAATCTCATGTCCAGAGCAGGTATATGGTAAGTATCCTTCGCCGTGAAGACAGATACAAAGAACTCATTCAGCTTCTCTGCAATCTCCTTATACTCCTTAATAATCCCTTTCATGACCTCATCATCTCAGGGTCCAATCACTTCCCTGACATTTTTTAATTTTTATGTATTAATCAATCAATCAGTCAGTCAGTCAATCAATCAACCAAATTCATATGCTACCCCAAGCTTCTATCTCTGATTTCTTCCATTTCTGCTTCTCATATATTTAAATACATTTTTCTTATTCCTCTTGACACTTCTAGCTATATGTTCCTCAAACTTTCTTTTTGCATTCCTTATTGTCTCCTTGTATTTTTTTTTTTTTTTTTTGGCAAGAGTTTATGTTCCTTCCTGTTCCCTTCATTTGGGTAGGACTTCCATTTTCTGAAGAAAGTCTTCTTCCCTTTTAGAGTTTCCCTGACTCTACTTGTTAGACATGCTGGTTTCCTCCTGAACTTGGTGGTACCTTTCCTCCTTTTGGATATACATTCCAACTGTTATTCCAACTTTCCCAACTTTTGGATATACATTCCAACTTTGGATATACATTCCACAATTCTATTATTGTGGTTTAAAATAAGTCCCATGCTTTCTGGAGTGATCTGACCCTCCTGACTTTCCCTTTCAGTTTTCTTTTTACCAGTCCCCTCGTTTCTGGGGAGCTTCTTCTTTTGAAGCCCAATGCTTCCATGTTGTACTTCCTTGGCAATGCTGCACTCACATATAAGATGAATTGGATCAAACTATGGTCACTGTTCTTCAGTGGTTCTAGAACTCTGACGTCTCACACCAGGTCCTGGGCACCACTCAGGATTAAGTCCAAGGTTACCTTCTCTCTGATTGGTTTCATGACCAGCTGTTCTCAGGCAGAGTCATTTAGCATGTCTAGAAATTTGGCCTCTTTTTTACTATCTGAACGTGCATCTACCCAGTCTATGTGAGGGTAATTGAAATCACCCATTATTACAGCTCTCTTTGACACCTCTCTGATTTGCTTCTCCAACTCCAGATCACTCTCAGCATTTTGATCCAGAGGGCAATAGCTAGTACATCCCTAGTAACACATTTCTTTTCAGTCCTTGTATTACCACCCACAATGATTCTGTGGAAGACTCTGGTCCTCCTATGTTTTCTGGCCTGTAGGATCCTATCTTTTCTTTAATATGCAACTCCACCACCCCAATACACCCCTTCCTGTTCTTTATGTAGAGTTTGTATCCAGTGTCCCACTGAATAATAGTGTCCCACTTGTTCTCACCATTCCACCAGGTTTCCATTATGCCCACTGTATCTATGTTTTCATTAGGAACCAAGCACTCCAGCTTTCCCATCTTGGCTTGGAGGCTTCTGGCATCAGTATATTAAAAACCTATATGAGTATCTTGCTTGGCACTGGCATGTGCTATCTCCCTTACTTTCATTTAACTTTTTTTTACCAGCTGTCATGTGTTTACATCTGCGCTACTCCTGGTTCTATGTGGTTCCCTTCTCATTTATCTGAAAAGGTTGCACCCTTGCACCTTAGGGGATTTTGCTTGCTAAACAAGATAGCATCCAGTTCCTGACGGCAATCCCCCAGGTGTCATTTTAAAATCTGCTCTGCAACCTTTTTAATTTTAAGTGCCAGCAGTCTGGTTCCATCATGGTTCAAGTGGAGCCCATCCCTTTTGTACAGGCTTTGTTTGCCCCAAAATGTATCCCAGTGCCTAACAAATCTAAACGCCTGCTTCTGTCACCACCGTCTCATCCACAAATTGAGATCCCTCGGCTCCACCTGTCTTGCTGGCCCTAAACATGGAACAGGTGCCAATTCAGAGAACACTGGCCTAAACTTCAATATGCTACCTGGCAGCCTAAAGTTGGCTTCCAGGACCTCCTGACTGCATTTCCCCACATCGTTGGTGCTGACATGCACCACAACAGCTGACTCTTCCCAGCACTGCCTAACAGCCTATCTAGATGCTGTGTGATGTCCACAACCTTTACACCAGACAGGCAAGTCACTATGTGGTTACACATGGGTCACAAACCCATCTCTCTATGCCCCTAATGATCAAATCACCCACTACTAGGAGACCCCACCCCCCAGAAGAGTACCGACCAATCAGTCTACAGAATTGATGATTGACACAAACATTCTAAACTCTCTTGGCTGGTGTTGAGGAAAGAAGAAAGAGGAAGCTGCATTCCTGAAAGAGGAAAGAAGAAGCTGCAGTGCTGAGAGGCAATTGCTTGCCTGTCTTGAAGAGGGAGGAAGCAACATTTCCACAGCAAGGAAATAAAATAAATCAATCAATCACTAAGAAAACAAGAGGGGAATGCGAATCTAGGTCTGCTAGGGCTGGAAATCTCCTAGGGTTGGATTTCTGGCGGGATGGCAGTGTTTGTGTCTTTGCCAGAGGAGAAGTCTGAGTGGGGGATACATTCCAGGTGAGGGCCACAGCTTGTGGGAGGCCCAACATTCCTGAGCTGAGTCAGTTTGACTGCTGGTGTTGAATACAAGGCTCGAACCAGAGGAGCTTTGCTCCCAGGATCTTTCCTAACAGGAGCTTACAAACAGATAACAAAGGAGTTTTGCAGGAATTTAGCAGGAGATTGGTGGGAAAAGGTGTGGGGAGACACACAACACAAGAATGAGGTGAGTACTACCCAACCTTTGTAATTTTATTGGAGGACAAAAGTAAAAACCATTCATTAGCTGACAACTGTACCTAGTACCTAGCTTCAAACTCCATATACTCTACATAGCCAATAAAACTAGTTATGAAGGTAGAATGCCAGCAGCTGAGGGGGTGCTTCCCAGTGTATTGCACAGAATGTCACATGTATGACTATCTGCCAAGATGGAACCAGACTGCTAGCGCTAAAAATCAAGAAGGTCGCAGAGCAGCCTTTAAAATGATGCCTGGGGGATTGCCAGTGGGAACAGGGTGGTATCTGCTTTGGCCGGCAAAATCCCATAAGCTGTGAGGGTGAACATGTGCCAGATAAACCAGAGGTGGACAGAGTAGAACAAGGAGTTAAGCAGAAAGAAACACAGGAAAGCTTGCCAAATAGGATAAATGATGGTAAGGGGGAGAGAACATGCCAACACCAGGTGAGAGATCCGGCATATATGTATTTGTATAGCAATGCCAGAAGTCTCTGGGCCAAGATGGGTGAGCTGGAGTACTTGATTACTAATGAAAACATAGATATAGTGGGTGTAACAGAAACCTGGTGGAATGGTGAGAACCAGTGGGACACGATTATTCCTGGATATAAAGTCAATAGAAGGGACGGTGGGGGGGAGGTTGGCGGAGGAGTAGCACTGTATATCAAAGAAGGGATAGATTCCAATAAACTAGAAAACCTAGGTGGACCAGAGTCCTCCACAGAATCATTATGGGTAACATTATGAGGTCTGAAAGGAAATGTGTTATTGCGAAGCAAATTGGACGCCGGCTGGAACGATGCTGGAGAAAAAGTCGTGACGAATCCGACCAAACACGGGCTAGAGCCCACTTTAGGGACTACTCCGTGGCAGTGGGGGCGGCGAAGAAATGCTTTTTCTCCGCCTCCATTGCATCTGCTCAGTGCAAACAAACAGAGCTGTTTCGTGTGGTAAAAACCTTGCTCCACAGATCCCCCCAGACAATGGGGGAAGAGTCAGCTACAGCTCTTTGTGATCAGTTTGCCTGTCACTTTTGGCAGGCAGAACTGCCAAAACAAAGCATGAGTGACTGAGGTCAGGTCAGACATCTCTAAGTAGGGTTGCAGCTGGTGTACAAGCCATAGTTAGTAAAAGGCATTTCTGCACACTGCCTCCACCTGTGCTTCCAAGGATAGCATCAGGTCTAGAAACACCTCCAAGCTGTGGAATTTGTTTAGCTGCAGCCATAAGAGTTGTAGCCATAAGAGCTGTAGCCATAAGAGTCCTCAAAACCTTGAGGTTTATCTATCTATCTATCTATCTATCTATCTATCTATCTATCTATCTATCTATCTATCTATCTCCTCTTTGATAGCAACATATAAAAATGCAGTCTTTACATCTAGATGATGCACATCCATTCCCTTAGATGCAGCAATTGCAAGGAGGGGTGTGCACAGAACCAGTTTTGCTGGTTCAGTTTGAATCTGAACTGGATTCAAACTGACCCACCAGGTCTGGTTCCTGTTCCAGTCAAACTGGATCCAGTCTGGTTTTATCACTGGACTGATTCAAACTGAAACTGAAACTGCCCTGCCAACAACTAGCCCCAAGCCAGCCAGAAATCAAACCCTAGAAAAGATTAGCCCTAACAAACTTACCTTGTTCTTTCCTCCTTATTTTCTTGTTGGTTTATCTATTTATTTGCTTGCTTGTATGTGTTCTTCTTTACCCCTGCTAACTGGTCAAAGAGGCACCTTTTAAAAGTGGTGATTCTCTTTATTTAGCAGGGGGAGAGTAACTGGCCCTATCCATCCCCAGCACAATACCTCCCATGACTGTTGGTGTCTATCTTACATTTCTTTTAGATTGTGAGCCATTTGGGGAGATGGATCCATCTTATTTATTTATTATTTCTCTATGTAAACCACTTTGGAAACTTTTGTTAACAAATAAATTGTTATTTTTGTTTAGGAAAGAAAACAAAAGTTTGCTCCCTCACCTGGTCTGAGCCTTTTCTTCTCAAGAGCGTCTTCCAGAAGTTTCCTGTTTGAACCACAATAGCTGTGAGTTTACCTTTTCAACCTATAGATTATAAGCCATCAATATTGGTGACATTTCTGTACACTACTCCAATCATGCTGTCATTTAACTGTGTTCTTCTGTCACCAATTAGTTATCAGCTTAAGACAGTGTGTGCTTAGAGTGCACTCTGCTTAAAAGATGTTTCCATCAAGGAAAGAGCAGATGAGGATAAACACAACAGTTATCCCTTTGCATAAGGTTCTTCTAGGAGCAGGATGTGTTTCTCATCTCCATTGCTCAAGAATAAGACTTATGTTGCCTGGAATCAGAACCAGGCTCTCTCGATCTGTTTCATTAGATTGTATCTATATTCATTAAAATAGACTGCACCTACAAAACAACCAATACTTGCTGGCTGCCACTTGTTTAGTGACACACAAGACATGTTAGAGGCACTCTGGATGAGATGAATTAAATATCTGCTGCATTAAAGGAGCAAGGTTATCAGGCTGAAATTAATAAAAGGTTTTCAGATCAGTGAAAAGGTTCCTTTTAAGGTCTTGGTCTGCAAAAATTCCAGTGTACAGAAGCACCTCTAAAATGTTTGCAGCCTTTTCTTTCTAAAATGTGCCCATATTTTACACCCTGTGTATTTTACCCTAGTTGTTTATAGTGTTATGGTAATTGCATCCATAAATTACCAATCTGACACTGACTGTATTTGTACAGAATATCACAGCTGAGAATTGCACATATTTTAAAATACCATCAACACTGAAAGGGACTAGAAATGACTCAGACGATGCAGTTTGACTTTTTAGCACTAAATGTATGCATTAAGTTATGTCTGCACTGGTCAATCCTTGCACAATTTATTCTAATATTTGGTTCTTGATTTGTCCTTATGTGATTTATCCACAATCACTACCTTGCGTATATCCTATGTGATGTCCTGTCCATTTTTTAAAAAAAACATGTGAACACTGGAATCTTACAAATAGTGCCACTGAATCTTTCAGTTATATTCTTAGTCCAAACTGAA
The DNA here is from genome assembly GCF_027244095.1 of Hemicordylus capensis. Lineage (NCBI taxonomy): Eukaryota > Metazoa > Chordata > Lepidosauria > Squamata > Cordylidae > Hemicordylus > Hemicordylus capensis. Next base: position 374,005,107 of record NC_069658.1, on the reverse strand, counting down.
GTTGTTTTAAATTAATATTTTGCATTGCTTTCCATCATAGTTCTTTTTCTTCTGTCCTCTTTCAAGTGGTTTACATTTTTAAAATTACATTTTTAATAAGTTCCCTTACCTAGGTAAACCTCATTCCAATATTGCTTTCTTTTTTCTTGTTAATTTTGTGCCTCCATATTTTTCTGTCTTGACATGTTTTCACAAATACTTGCTAAAAGGCACCTTTTAAAGTGGCGGCTTTATTATATTTAGCAACTGTAAAAAAACAAAAAGGGGGAGAAGAACAGGATTGATGCAGAACAGAAGGAAAGAAGGGAGGGAAATCTTGAAAGGGTTTTGACTGTGGACTATGCCGATAAAATCATGTCCATCTGATGCATTTTGAATGAAAGCAAAAAGTAAGTGATTTCAAAGTAATATTCTCAAAAGCTGAAGACAAAAAAGATGCTTCTTATATTAAATCAATTATACCTCTGGTATCTAACATACAGTTACAAATATTTCCAACCTCAGCAAAATACCCTATTCACCACAGCATAGCATTCGTCACAGTACTGTTGTTGTATCTCTCTTGTGTTTCTTTTTATACTGAGAGCTCGTTTGAAGCAGAGAAGTATCTTCTAATTTCCTTTTGCTATAGGAACCTTTTAGATAATTGTTTTTGGTTGAAAAGCAGTACATAAGGATTCTAAATAAAATATCTCCATTCTTCTTCTTCTTCTTCTTCTTCTTCTTCTTCTTCTTCTTCTTGGTTCTGCATGGTCTTTTACTGCAAATTTATACAAACCTGTACATATGAAACTGCCTTACACTGGCTCAGACCATTAGTCCTGCTAGCTCAGTATTGTACAGTAACTGGCAGTGGTTCTCCAGCATTTAAGGCAGGGGTGTTTCCCAGTCCTACCTGGAAGAACCAGGAACTGAACCTGGGACCTTCTGCATATAAAGCGTATGCTCTATCATTGAACAATGACCCTCCCCAGTTTAAAAGAATAGGATCCAAGAGGGAGCTATATTTACTCACATTTTTCTGAGAATTCCCCTTTTAGAAATCATACCCCCTGCAGCCTCCTAGTGAGAGAAATATGAATGCAGGGCCAGCCTTAGGGGTGGGGCAAGTGGGGCTGTTGCCGAAGGATGCTTATCTGGAGAGAATGAGCTGAGCTGAGCTGAATCTCCAGAAGCCACATCACTTGTCAACACTAATCATGGGGGCACCAAAGGTTCTCCACACCCAGGATACTCTTTATGCTCAGGCTAACCCTGTTAAATATTAGAAATCAATCAATAAACAAACACTCTTGTGTGAACATAGGAAGCTGCCATGTCGGACCATTGGTCCATCTAGCTCAGTATTGTCTTCACAAACTCTCAGGGGCTTCTCCAAGGCAGCAGGCAGGAATGTCTCTCAGCCCTACCTTGGAGAAGCCAAGGAGGGAACTTGAAACCTTCTGCTCTTCCCAGAGCGGCTCCATCCCCTAAGGGGAATATCTTACAGTGCTTACACTTCTAGTCTCCTTTTCATATGCAACCAGGGTAGACCCTGCTTAGCTAAGGGGACAAGTCATGCTTGCTACCACGAGACCAGCTCTCCTCTCCTAGACCAGCTCGACCATATGTGTAAACATGTACACATGTTTATCTCAATGTGTTTATACCACGAGAAAAAGATATAGGAGATAGTATTGCAGGAGCCCAGGTATCATATCCCACCATGCTCCTGTTAGTATGGGCTTATGTCAGGAACCAGAGCTAGATAAGACTTCCTTGGAAGAAAGGCAGCTATTGTTGGCCTCAGCTCATACAGGGACCAAGGAGGTCAGCAGACACTGGCAAACCCCTGGAGACCACCACCCTGAAAGATGCCTCACTCAGGGAATCAGCAGTGTCAAGGAATCTGATGTCCCCTGACTAAACTCACACATGCACACACCTCTCCAGACCCTCCCCAGTCATCACAGCTATCAGACAGAGCTATAAAATTCTAGTTGCCAGGTAGGTGATAGTACAATGCTTTATTCTGCTCAACTCCTAGATGTATGTCTTAGTCCTGACTCATGAGTCCTGTTCAGACATTAAGGTCATTCTCATGACCAGCCACAGCAGGGTAGGAGCAGGAAAACCTGGGTAGAGAGGCTCATGTAGAGCCTCAAGACCCACTCCTACCCCACTGCTTCAGAGCATGGCAACCCTGTTCTTTAACCTTGCATTAAACCAAGGTTAGAGGGGCAAAGCCCCATATTACCTCAAAAGTCCAAATCAAATGCACAATCAAGGCTGTTTGCAGCAGCTCCTGGCAGCCTAAATGGTTCTCAACCATAGAGTGCCACCTCTAGGAAGCTGGGAACTGCTGCATTGCACCCTAACCCTAACCCCTGCTTACTGAGCAAAGAGACACCTTTTTAACATGGTGATTCTCTTTATTTAGCAGGGGGAGAGTAACTGACCCTATCCACCCCCAGCACAGTACCTCCAGTGACTGTTGCTGGTGTCTATCTTGTGTTTCTTTTTAGATTGTGAGCCCTTTGAGGACAGGGATCCATCTTATGTATTTATTATTTCTCTGTGTCAACTGCTTTGGAAACATTTGTTGAAAAGCAGTATATAAATATTTGTTGTTGTTGTTGTTGTTGCATTGCCGTGGGCAGCCTTTCCGCTTGCCGCACAGTGAATCTTGGGATACTGGAGGACTTCCTCCTCCACATCCCTTCAGCAGAAACTCTGCTGTATTGATCATGTGGGTGCATGACACAACAATGTGCTGGAGACTCTTTGCTCATGTGGGGGAAGGTAGGTATACCTTCCTGCCTTCCCCCAACCCTCCTTAGCCCCAGGGATTTTGGTCATGTGAATGACCTTACTATGCCATACCTGTGTTCAGATATCTGTACACAGATATATCTTTTTGTGTGAATGACTACCTGTGCTTGTTTTTAAAGTGAACCTGGGTACAGGCCCCTCATGGCACAGATAGGAACTGTACTGTACCTGTGTTCAACATAGCATGTGAATGTACCTGCATACAGATATGTCGGTGTGCACTGTATATTCAATGTATGAGTGTTCAAACTAACATGTGAATAGGGCTATGGGCTGGGCAGCTTCCCTGATGCTTCAGCAGTCTTGCTGTGAGTTCTCTTCATGCCCTGCTCAACCGCTCCTCAGTAGGATGAGCCATCTAAGTCTCATAGCAGTGATGGCAGAAATTGACACAACAGAAAAGAAGAGTTGAAAGGTGGCATATGATAACAACAGCTGAAGGAACAGTAAATTAATACCTTTAATTTGATATCCTTATCAGAAGTTCTTAGCTCATGGGGCCTTCCAATCAGTGGATCGATCTAATATGGCCACCCCCCCCACCCCAAAGACATTTCTTTTTCTTTATTATCCACCTCTCTTCTCAGTGTTCCTTCTAAGGCATATGCACACACTCACATGCTTTTTGATGTTCACTCAATTAATTTTAGATCCCACTCAGGATTCATCAGGAAGGTCCTACTCTGAATGCATGTGCACACACACTGTCTTGATACTAAGTTCTGACCAGAAAAAACTCATTCTGCACCCAGACGAAAAAAATTATAGAGAACACTAGTTCTTACCCCCCCTTATCATCACAACAACACTGCAAGGTAGGTTAGGCTAAGAGACAGTGGCAAGGTCCAGTGTGCTTAATGACTGAGTGGGGATTTTAACCAGTTCTTCCTAGGCCTGGTTCCAACACCCTAACTACCACACCACGGTGTCTATGTTTTTAGCTATTTTTTAATTATCATTTTCTTTCTTCTTTTTTACAGTTCAAAATGGCATAGTAACTAATTTGAAAAATATAGGAATGACAGATCATCTCACATGCCACAAAAAAACTGTGATGAAAAGTCATAAGCAAGAATACAACATTATAGATATGTAATACAATACTGTGAAGCAAATACATATTTCCAGAGCAAAGTTTGTGAATACTGGATTTTTCTTGTGAATACTGGGTTTTTCTTGGTATGTGAGAGCAATGGATAACATCTCTTTATGTGTGAGTCCATGTGAAACTGTGGCTGTTGAGTGGAAGTCTCCATTGTCTTGGATACCACTGAGTAATGGTTGGTAGTGTTGAGTTACTCCAGTGATAGGAAGATTCGGTTCTATCAGTCAGTAAACTGCAAGTAAAGAGATCCCTAAAGAAGACATTTTCCTAGCTCTGAAAAATTTGCAGTAATGTGAACTTGGGATAAGGCCATTGTTGTGAGCTACACCTGGTTTTTGAACAGAGGGAAAGAGGAAAAAATCACATCATATATAAACTGCATTAGCTCTTGGAGATGGTGACCATGTAGGATCTGAGTGCACAAACAGACACAGAGGATGACACACTCAGAAAGTTCAATGGGCTTTATTATAGAAAGTTGCTCATCAGGATAACATTCAAACAGGTCATCCAAATTAAACATGTTTCTGATTTGAGGTATAGTGCAATGTGCCTAGCTATCAAATGTATGTGCAATCAGTAATTACAGCTGCTTAACAAATCCTAATAAAACATTTAGAGAAACAGAGAGAGAGAGAAGAAAGAAGGGAGGGCTTAGGAATGGGATGGCAGTGATGAGGAGGGAGGAGGGAAGGGGGAGCAGGTTGAGCTGTTAGTTGAACAGGCAACTCACCAGTTTCACAAAGAAGGCTTCAAAAGGATTTGTTCGTCGCTTAGGGCACAAGGCTTGGGAACGATGCAGGCTTCAGGCAGACCAGCAGGCTAGTGGTAGATGCTCAGAACAAGGCACACATACACAGAGAGAGAGTCATGGCTGTGTAGTCTTGACTTCTCACTACGCAGCAGAAGTAACAGACAGTTCCTATCCATGGACAGAATTCCTGCTTTAGCCCTGCGGCTGGGAGCAGCTAACTCTGGGGATCGCTCTTGAGCAAAGGTCTGCTGGTTAGGCAAAGCTTGCTGACTGGCCATGTCTGCGGTGGCCCCTTTTATACAAGCTGGTCCTTTTGATCTGACATGAATGTAAATTGCTGCTATCCTCTATATCCTAATTCCTGACAATTATCGATTAGTGCAAGATATTAGTTCAGTCCAGGATAAACAGGATTTAGGTTCCATCTCCTGTTAGCTGCTATCAGAAAACATTGTATTCTTGTGTTCCCAAAACATCTGCATTTCTTAAGCTGTTGGTTTGTCTTTGCTTAAGAGACAGACCCGTGGCACCTCTTGCTCCAGAGGGTGTTAGAAGTCAGAAAGGTGTGAGGAGGAAGAGATCTAAGCACTAACTATGTGAGATAGAAACCAGATTACTTGTGTGTGTGTAAATCTACCTAACATGCATCTGTAAAGGCATTCCACAGTGATAGCATTTGAATATATGCGAGACAGGAAAACAAGCCTGGCCATTCTATTTCTTGATTACAAGCTGCACAAACATTGTGAAACACCTTTCCATAGGAAATGCTGGATTATCCCTACCTTCACAAAGCAATTACCATTTGTCACGAAAGCAAGTCATGAGGCCTGGATGCCATGTACTGATCAGTTCATTCAGAGTTGAGTGAGGCCTTGCATCAGTGCCTCTGAGCTGAAAATCACTATCGGAAATAGGCCTGAGTAATGAACCAAATTCTGGGTCCAGTTCACTAATGCTGACCATGCTGGCCATAAAACCATGTATTGTAACCTAGAGTTAATCTGATGAGCAAGTACACTTTCCCAGTACCTTTTGTATCTCTACACATGACCAGCACTTATGAAACAGAATTCCAGTATCTCCACTACCCCTGGACTTCCAGACTGAAGTCCAGGGCCTCTACAGCCCTTGGGAGCCCCTCTTTAGTCTGTCCCAGGTGGTGTGGTTGAGTGGCCGAGCATGATGATGCTTAATGTGCAGGGGAGGCCTCTAAAGGCCTTTAAGTCCAGGCTCCAAAATTACCTAGGTGCACCTCTGATGACCACAGCTATGCCAGCAGATAGGGGAGAGATTTATTTTTTAAAAAAAATAAAACACGTATAATTTTAATGGAGTCAGATGCCAGCAGACACCATTAAATTTCTTTCAAAGTACATCTCAGAGCAGCTCGTTTCACATTGCATTCTAACCATTATCCAATATATAAATAGGCTGATTTGGATATGCAAAAATATATACATTATTTTGATTGAGGAACAAAAGAAAATAAATAACCCCCCTGCAAAGATGCCATAACACCTGACTGCTGCTGTATGACTTGGTTAAATTCTTTTGGATCAATATTGTCAATGCACCCTCCCTAATTACGGGCTATTTGCATGTCTGGCTAATTTCCCTGTGTTGTATAACCATTCTGTCACAACGGCTCGCCTCATTTCTGGCCCTGGACAAAAAGAAAGAAAAAGTACTTGGGAAAGAAATGGAAATAGCCAGGCTTTAGCCTGGTTTTTGTCACTGGTATATTGCAGCTTAAGTGATACAGGGCTGAAATCCTCTGCCATTTCATTGTGATTTATAGAAGCTAGAGTGGAGTGCACTAAGATATCAAGCAAGATTGCTAGTTGCTTTCAAGGGCCATTTTCTTTACATTTTTGACATTTTGTTTGCTCAAGAAATGTTTGGGCTGCCTCCATTTCCCCCTCCAAGTGTTGCTTTGATGAATCTCTGGGCTAGAGATAGATACAATTGAAGACAGACCTTTGCCAAAAGTTTCATTTTTATATCCAAGTGTTCTCAGAATCCTGAGAGAACAGCTCTTGTAATGCCTTTTGCTGGACTTCTGTTGCAATACGCAACACATTCAATATATACTGCAGAATGTACACAGCATCAGTGGATCTATTTATTGAATGCATTTGTTAAGAAATCTACTTATTTAACTGTGTTGGAAATCTATTATCCTATTCTTCACCAAAGTAGCCCGGGGTGGCATACAGGCAGGAAGTCCTATTTTATTCTCACCAGCATCCATTATGTAGATTGAGGTGAGAGTGCCGAGATGCTGTTCTTGGTACAAAATCATCTTATAGCCAAGTCAGCTAAAAGGTCAAGCAGGGCTTTGAAATCCTGGGCCCACACAATTGAAATCCTGGGCCCACACAATTAATGTATTAATTAAACCTATAGCACACTTTGGGGTCAGGATTGGCACTCCAAATGGCTGACAATGAAAATCCACATAAAGGTGTAACAACATGTGAGATACATCGATGTATTTGTATGACTGTCTCTTCCAGCCTCTGGCAATTGGTAAGAGTGAAAAGGCCAGGTTCCAAGCTCTTTACTCTAGCAAGAGGAGGCAGAAGGAGATACAGATGGACTCAGGGGTTGGCTGATGATAAAGATGCCAGCTCACACAAGCAATCCTTCCACTTATTTCAGCATCTTCTGGCCAAACATGCTGCTGCTGGTGGCACTAAAATAGCACCACTGAGGAGCCACACAAACTCTCCTTACCCAGCATGCAGGTAGACACCAGTGGGAACCCAGTCTTTCATGTAAACAGATAATTGTGTACAGTAGACCCAATTTGTGTGCTCTTTACATCCTTTTTTGAAGGTGATGCAAACTGGTCCTCCACATGACTGTTAGTCTGAGAACCCAGTTCACACTGGAAGCTGCCTGCAAGGTGGAGGGGATGTGGCTTGTGCCACTCTTGGACCACACTTTTGCAGTGCCACCCTAGCTGGATGTATTAACCAGGGCATTCTATTGACTACAACACAATGAGGCTGTTGACATGACCAAACCGGGGCGGATGGGGGGCTTGTGGGAAATCAAGAGCCTCCTACTTATCCCCCAGACAATCAGTGCCTCTTTGGGGCTCCACTACTCACATGCTCATACAACTGATGTGGCAGCCAGTGCCTAAAGTTGGATCAGGAGGAAGTCCTCCAACATCCCACAATACACCACTTGGGCAACAGAGAGGCAGCCCTTGCCAGTGCAGCTAGGCTTCTCTCCCTGGCCACACTGCACATAAGATTATGTGGCTGCCTCTCCCAGCAGCTGTTTTCAGAACCTCAGTGCTGCAGATGACCAGAAAGTGAACTAGGGAGGACTCCTTTTTCCCTCCTCCTGGGTAGTGGATCTGGGCTACCTGAGTCTGCAGCAGCTGAGCCAGGAGGCCTCCCAGTCCCCCAGATGACGCGGGCTGCTTGGGTAAACACTCTTCTACCTAAGCAGCATGTATTGTGCATATCATGTGAATGGGCTCAATGGCTCAGAGCCTATAGCACAGGGAGAGCTATGTGTTCCATTTTGCAGTGGATTAAGCTGATAATTGAAGACAGACATTAACACATAATCAGTGTGGTATAGTTGTCAAAGGGCTGAATTTCAACCAAAATGATCTGCATTCCAATGCACACAAATGAAGCTTGCTGGTTGGACTTCAGCATCACGACCTCTTTACCTAATTTACCTCCCAAGGTTTTAAGAAGAAAGTGGGCTAGCTTTGTATGTGCCATGCTGAACTCCTTGAAGGAGGTGCTGGATACTAACATGGTATATAATAGGCTCAGTCTGTAGTTCAGCCCTTCATTCGTAAATGCATTCCCATTTTTACATGAGCTTTTGTAAGCCAGGTTAGCAAGACCAGAGAAACAGCAAGGGGGGCCTTATATTGTGCAATACTTTGCACGTTAAGATATGTGTGCAAAGGTTCTTATTCTGCAGAAAGACTTAGTATTTCTGAAAATACTTTCCATCCAGTGGGTGCTAGAGAAGCGGTCTTTCTCATGTACATTCATGCCACTTTCAGAAGCGATACTGTAACACTACCTGAACATTTTGCGCCAGGCCATCCAGTTTATTTATGCTAGCTCTAGAGTCTAGATAACATGTGCTCAGGCGTAGCTCCCTTTTTCTTCATGTGTTATGTATGTCCACTTTTCCATGGTGCATGACAGAACTATCCTGTGTGACTACAGCATGGGCATACTCAGTGTAAAATTGCTCTTTCGGCTTGTGTGTATAAAATTCTGTTCTATTTACGAGAGACGGAATGTGAAAGACAGGCATTAAATATTTTTAGTTCTGCCAAAGAAGTCGAACAAAGAGCTTTTAAAAAAAGAGTGTCTGAGGCTTATTTCTTCCTCTTCATTTCCCTTCTGCCTTGAACTCATGCAGCCCAATTTCTTGCTTGTTTTCAGCAATCTTTCCTAGTGCTTTATGGAAGGTTTAGCATGTGATTGAGCCACAATAATTCTATTAAGCCTGTCTTCCCACTATTTTATCTCATTAATTGCTTGATCACTTGGAATAAAAATAATCTGCCATTAGTTCACAACTTCAAAGGACCTAGTCTGGAGATCAAGCAGCTCTTCAACAGCTCTTTAAACAACTCTTTATATCCAAGAGGTTAAACTTCAAAGTGTACCTTGTGGGTGTTCCAATTTCAGCTGACAGGTAAACAGTAATTTATGACCAAAGACAGGTAGGTAATGAAGTGCTTGCTTAACCATAGATGTTGTCCTTTCCCTTCCTTGAAAAAAAGGAATTAAAGGATTTTAAAACTATCAAAAGGTTCTGTTTTGACAACACTAGAAACAGATTGCTCCATTAGCCAGTAGAAGAGCTACCATTGTTCATCAGACATAGAACTTTAAATGTCATCTCATTTATATATGATAAATGTGCATATTTCAAGGTGTTTTCACACATTAATCTTAAAGCAATTCCGTAGTTTTGTAACATGAATTTAAAAAACCCTCTACAATAGCCAGAATGCTCATTTGTATTATAAATGCCACTCTTTCACTTTCCCATTGACAATTAAATAGTTGCATAAAGAAATTCAAATGTAATTGAAGGGGACATTCACATGACTTACCAAGTGGGTGGGCAGAGGGAAGGCTTCACAAATCGTCTTCTCCCCAGACGATTATCTTGTGCTTGATGGGAGCACAGAGCACGCTCCCATCACCCTGCTTCGTGCAGTATGGAGCAGGGCAGATTGCTCTGAGGCCAAGACACATTATCCCAGCCTCCAGGTATCCCTCAGTGCACCATGCACTGAGTGTGGTGCACTGAGGGATTCCCCCAGGGGATGGGTATGCCAGGCGCCCGTCTCTGGGTCACCATGAGTGCATGCCGACACACAATCCCAGCAGTTGGGTTAAAGGAGCATTTACGCCCTTAACCTTGGCTAAGAGCTGGGCTTCAGTGCTGGGTTTGGCACCATGGCACTGCAGGGATCTGTGTGGATCCTGGTGGTTCTCCCGGGTAGCCAAGACGGGTACCCAGACTTGGCTGCCCATGAAAACAGCCTCAAAGTCTCTTTGTAGAATGTAGTTGCATGGCCATCTACGAGAAAGTACCTGGAGCACTACCACTGTGAATGTTGCCATACAATTTGCACTTGTGCAGATGAATGAAGTTCTCTGCATGGAGCATACAGTCCCTTCTGTTCTCATAAGTGAGTCCCTTTCCCTCCCGGCCTCCTGAATCATTATTTGGCAGTGATGGTGGTGAGAAGAGCCACAAGGCATTCTACAGTGGTGACTCTTAAAAGACTCACATATACATCAGAAGCTGGCAGACTAGGTAGCTTAATCCCACTTTTGGTAGCCATCTCTGTCTGACAGTGAAGTCTTCAAACCTGCTCACATATTTTCTCCTGTCCTTGGCCCTTTGGTTTCCAAACTGACCTCTCACTTCACTCACAGAAACTGCAAACATTCTAGTGCTGATAGTTCCATTCCTAAAACTATTAGAATGTTGATAAATATTACACGTCAAAGTAGCTAAGTCTATCACTTACATCCATCACGATATAGATGGATTCATCTGTCAGATAGATGACTCTAGCCACTCTGTAAAAAGCTGTATCTCTTGGTTCCACAACTATCTTTGATAATAATCATTATTTGTGTCCCCCCCCCACACCTCTAGGAATTGCAGGGGGAACAATTTACCCTGAAAGTCATCAAAGTGGGATTAGGCTCAGATAAAGCTTCCTCTGATCCCAGTTGCAGCATCCCCCATTGCTTTGAAGCCAGAAATTGAGCAATCCCTTCATCACACAAAGTGATCATTGGGGACATGAGACTTGACACAGAGACTATTGACACTTTGGCAAATCTCCCTTTGCCTCTGAGAAAGCCCACAAGTTTTAATTAGAAATCCCCCCCCCCGAGTTCCAAGTCCAGAATTCCAGATAACATTTAGTTGGCATCTGAGACAACTGTAGTTGGGTGAGGGATTGAAGGTGGGAACTAGTAGGAAGGAAGCATCTGGGGGAGTCAGCACTGTGGCCCTAGAGTGTCCCCACACCCTTATTCATCCCACCCAGGCAGAGGCGTAATGGGGGGAAAAGGCGCCCAGGGCAAGCTCTGCCCCTGAAATTGCGCCCCCGCCCCCCCACATACCTGGGCCCCCCTGGCCGGAGTGAGCACGGCGGTGGCGGGCGGTGGCAGATCGCGTGTCGGTGGCGGGTGGCAGCGGGAGTGAGCGTGGAGGTGGCGGGTGGCTGTGGATCGCCGAGTGCGGCGGTGGCGGGTGGCGGCGGATCGTCAAGTGCAGATTTCTTTTCTCCTCCTCTACTCAGGGGCGTAACAATAGGGGGGGCAGGCGCGCCTGTGCAGTTGGGAAGCGACGCCGGGCCAGACGGCAGGCCTCGGTGTCTCTCTGCTGCACTCGGCGATCCGCCGCCGCCTGCCACCGCCGCACTCGGTGATCCGCCGCCGCCCACCACCGCCGCACTCGGCGATCCGCCGCCGCCTGCCACCGACACGCTCACTCCCGCTGCTGCCCGCAACCAACGTGCGATCCGGGGGGGTGTCTGGGGGGCATGCCACTTTTGGGCCCCCCCGTGACCCACCAGAGTGGCGCCCAGGGCACGTGCCCCCCCGCCCCCCTATCGTTACGCCCCTGCACCCAGGAGTTTCAAGGTACAAGCACATGGGTGTAACCTGGGTAGCTTAGCACTTTGGCCCAAGAATTCTTAGCCAGTATGCAGCATTGTCTTCCCCAGTGATGTTCCACTTGGCAGCTCCCATCTACTCCACTTCCTCCATCTCTTCCAGGCCCAGTGCTAAAGCCTCATCTTTTCCCTCTGCCACTGAGGATATCTCTAAGTGACATAGGGTACTATGTCAGTCTCTAAGGAGACCGTGCAGGCTTGCCCTGGGCAGTGATCCCGTTCTTGCGACCTCATGGGGGTGGGCTGCAGGGGACGCACACTCCTATCTCATCCCTCCTAGATGACCCAAACCCCTGGTTCGATTAATTTACCCAACCTGCAAATGTTTGGGCTCCTGTGCCCTCAGGCGGGGTGGGAGGGGAGAAAACCCAAGCTGAGTTGCCCAGTATCCCACATTGCATTGCACAAGCAGCGGAATGCAATAGCTGCACTAGCTCAGCTCAGCTCAGTACTGCAGCAGTTCAGCTCTGCCTAGCCCTGCAAGCCCAGCACTCTGTGATAATATTATTGTTGGCAGCTGGAGCTATATTTATTGCAGATTGCACACACAGACTACCACAAAGAAGGTTGTCCTCCTACCTCAGTTTCAACCTTGGTAGTGAATCTGGGCTACCCAGGTATGGTACAGCTGGGACAGGAGGGCTCCTGGTTCCCCAGATGACCAGGAATTCCAGGGTCCTACCCATGGATCTCTGGTCATGAGAACAGCCTCATTTTGTGGGAATAGAGGGAAGATGCAGGATCTCGTTTCAACTCCCTGCTTTTTCTGCAAAAGTAAGGGGTCTCTTTCATTGGTAAGACCTTCTTCTACCCTTCCCTCCTACCCATTTAGGCACCTGGTATGTGCACATGCAGACATCCAACTTTTACAAATACATAGATTGGTCTTCTCAGTAAATGTTTATAATCTTTTGGATATTAACCTTCATAACTTCTCAGGGAAATGAAATGTCCTTAACAAATGTAATGATGTCTAATATTAATCTGTCTCTTCTAAAAAAAATCCTAATGTGGTTTTCTTGATGCCTCGCATAAGAAATACTATAATTATGATTTGGATTGAGGCTACAAACCCCTTTAAATAGATGTAAACAGTCTAATTATATATCACCCAAGTAACATAGAAGCCATATTTTATATGAACCATTTAGAATCATAATATGTCTTCTGTAAATAATACTTACTCAACATGCTTTCTGATTAAATACCTCTGCTGACATTTTCAAATATAGGCCCCTAGCATTAGACACATTACTAAGTGCTGATTATTAGGAGATATCCCACTGACTTGAGATGATTCATTTGGCCTGGATATGAACTGGTGACCTAGCGATTAAAAACTCCTTTCTCATTAGCGTCCTTGGAGCTGTTGCGGTTGAATATTCCAATCTTTTTCTATTTCAATTACATTTCTAGCAATTCTGCCTCAGGGTTGGTGCATCTGAGCAAATGACATTTCAATGGCAGCAAATCAGACGCTCAGTATTTTAAATGTCAGACTTGCAAGGCACAGCCCCTGAAGAGCTTCTGTTCAAAATGGCCCCGGGTGCAACTGGATTGCTCAGTAATGCTGGTTTTACTTTCTTTCTTGCGATTTATGTCTGTAGCACACTACCAGCATTTAGAAAACATAGCACACCACTCAGTTTTGGCCATAGCCAGCCTCATCATGAGGTGAACTGAGGCAGATGCCTCAAGTGTCAGATGATTAGAAAGTGTAGGGGGCAGCCTCACCACTACCACCAAATCACCTGCCTGCCACTGGCATTGCCAGCAATATGATGTGCTCAGCAGGTTCATAGAACTGCTTCTCCTTCTCCATCTTTTCATGTATAGGACTGAAGGTCAATGAGGGAGAGAGGGATTCTCTTCTCTGCTTTGATGCCACATGCATGGGGACCATAGACCATAGAGGTATAGTTGTGGTTGCCACCAGCTTGTCTGGCGGTGACTCAGGACCAGGCTTTCTCTGTGGCTGCCCCAGGGCTTTAGAATATGCTCCTGGCTGAAATAAGAGCATCTCCTTCAACCTCAAGGCTTTCCTGTTCTTCAAGCTTTTAATTAGAATTTTAATAATTTGTTTTATATTGTTTTTATTGTGTTTTATGTATTTTAACCTGTGGTTTTAATGTTGGGATTTGTACACCGCCTAGATATTTACATATCAGGTGGTATAAAAATATGATAAATAAATAATAAATAAATAATAAAACACAAGTCACTAATTCACATTGCACCTGCATGCAGTAGGCTCCAAGTTCCCTCCCTGGCATCTCCAAGATAGGGCTGAGAGAGACTTCTGCCTGCAACCTTGGAGAAGCCACTGCCAGTCTGTGTAGACAATGCTGAGCTAGATGGACTAAATGGTCTGACTCGGTTTAAGGCAGCTTCCTATGTTCCACATTTGGGTGTCAGGTCATACTACCAGTAAAGCACTTATTTACAGTTTCATAATAATCAAATTAACTTAATTAATAAAATAATATGGAATCTGAACATATTTTGAATATCTTCTAGTCCAACTCTCCAAGGGTGCAGATCCCCCTCAAACATCTGAGAAATTTCCCCCCACATTTTACTGGACTCCATCCACCAACCTAATAAGCCATATGTTCAGTCCACAAAATGTCCTTCCTCTCTCCTTCAAAATTTAAGTGAGTTAAGGGATATGCGAGGCCAAGCCGGGTCGAGGTTGAACTGGATAGGTTCAAATGTTCACCACTGAGCCGAACCAGCCTCCTGAAAAATGAGGCCAATCTGACTTAGAACCGAGCCACCCCCAGTTCAGAGCCCTGACTTATGAGTGGTTCAAGGGACACACTTGTAAAGGGGAATTGGGTGAGGATTCCCCTTTAGAAGCAGGGAACTGGCAGCAGTAATTCCAGTGGGGTGGGTGGATGGGTGGGTGAAAAATGCTTTAAAATCTTTGCCAGAATGAAACCATGGTGGTGGTGGGGAATGTAAACATGTCATTTCTTTACATGTAAGCAAGAACACAAGCCAATGGTGGCAGTGGGCAGCAGCCTGGATGGTGGTGATCCACCGCTGATTGTGCTGCTCATTGCGGCAGAGGGATGATGATCATGGTGGTGGAATGGCGTCTGTGGTGTGGGATGTTGGCCATGGCAGGAGCAGCGGCGGAGTTTTCTCCAGCCCACCTCCCACCTCCCAAATGCAGGACTGTCTGTGTCTGAGGCTGGCTTTGGGCCTCTACACAAGCCCAGACCTCACTTTAATGGAGATTGCACTTGCAAGGGATTGCGCTCCAAATCCCTACTTGTAAAGGGGAATCCTTGCCAGATTCCCCTTTACGAGTATGCCCCTCAAGCCAGAGGAGGATTGGGGGGGCTTGATGATTGGACCAGACCAGGGGACAGCTCAGTTGAACCTGAACCTCCCAGTTAAGTTCAAATTTAGTTCTGGGATTCTTGGTTTTGTGCACATTCTCGGATTTGTGCACAGTTTGAAGCCTACACAGTTTGAAGCCTACTTGGGGAAGAGCAGAAGCAGCTTCAGGAGGTGAGCAAGCTTTTCTAAACAGAACAACATCTTGCGTTTCCCCCTTTAAACTAACTAACAGGAGGAGGGGAGATTTTGAGGGGCTGGTTTCTCTTTAAGGGATAAGTCCTAGTCTGTCTGTCTCTCTGTGTTATTTGCCAGGGCTAGCAAACTCCAGTGTTTTTGTTTGTCCCTGCCTGGAGGGGGTGAAGCCAGCTAGGGCTTTGGGAGGCCCCACATTCCTTCGACCCACATCCGGTGTCTCAATTTGAAGCCTACTCTCTATATAAGAGGTGTAGGCCCGAGAGCATAGAGAACAAAGCATAGTGAACAGGACGTTGGAGTTTTGCGGGAGTTTAGTGGGAAGTGTGCGAGGGAGCCTGGAACAAGCCCCTCTGATCACAAGGAATCCGGTGGAGAAGAGACGGTAAGGACAAATCCCTTCCGGATATAATTACTGATCTCTCCTTTATATTCTTGTGAAAGGCTTTTTGGACAGTTAAATAGCTGACCATTACAGCTGAGACATATCCTAATAAACTATCTCTAAATGCTGTAAACAGCCAACAAAACCAGTATGAAGATAGAAAGTCAGCAGGGGAGGGGATACTTCCCAGTGTATTGCACAGAGTGCCCCATGTATGACTATTTGCTCCATGGGCAGAAGTCATGGGGGTGTGTTCGGTGCAACGAGCTCCTGGCTCTCAGGGAACAAGTTTGTTCTCTCGAGACTAAGGTGGCTGATCTGGAGAAGCTCAGAGAGACAGAGAGGCATGCGGATGACTGAGACCTTCAGGGATGTGCTAGAGGAGTCCCGCTCTAGGGCCGCTAGCTTCTCTGCTGTCAGGGAGAATGAAGGTCTTGGGGAAGGTCTCTCTGGAAGATGAGCCCATATCTTCTTGCACAGGGGATACTCCTCCGGGGGCTGGGGGCCTCCTTGTAGTGGGTAATTCAATCATTAGAGGTATAGAGAGAAGGGTTTGTGACCAACGTGTTGACTGCATGGTGACTTGCCTGCCTGGTGCGAAGGTTGCAGATAGCACACAGCATCTAGATAGGCTCTTAGGCAGTGCTGGAGAGGAGACAGCTGTTGTGGTGCATGTCAGCACCAACCATGTGGGAAAATGTATCCGGGAGGTCCTGGAACCCCAATTTAGGCTGATAGGTAGAGTATTGAAGTCCAGGACCACCAAGGTAGCATTCTCAGAAATGCTACCTGTTCCACGCGCAGGTACAGTGAGACAGGCAGAGCTGAGGGTTTCAATGCATGGACGAGATGTTGGTGTCGGGAGGAGGGGTTTAGATTTGTTAGGCACTGGGATACATTTTGGAGCAAGCAAGGCCTGTACAAAAGGGATGGGCTGCACTTGAACCAAGATAGAAACAGACTGCTGGCACTTAAAATCAAAAAGGTCACAGAACAGCTTTTAAAATGACGCCTGGGGAATAGCCGACAGGACCTGGCCAATATCCAGTTCAGCAAATGCCACCCTTTAAAATGCAAGGGTGCAAAGGATTGAGATAAAACAGAAGGGGTCAATGAACAGAGCAGAACCACATAATGATCAGACAGAAGGCTGTACCAGCTGGTTAAAGAGTTAAAAGAAAGATAGCATACCCCAGGGAAGAGATTCATAGTATAGATGCTTATATGCCAATGCCAGAAGCCTCCGAGCCAAGATGGGTGAGCTGGACTGCTTGGTTGCTAACACAGAAATAGATATAGTGGGCATAACAGAAACATGGTGGAACAGTTTGAACCAGTGGGACACTATTATCCCTGGATATACTCTCTATAGGAAGGACAGGGAGGGGCGCCTTGGAGGAGGGGTAGCACTGTATGTTAAAGACGGCATAGAATCTAACAAGCTAGAAAATCTAGGTGGACTGGAGTCCTCCACAGAAACCCTGTGGGTGGCAATACAAGGCCTGAAATGAAATATGCTACTGGGAACATCCTATCGCCCTCAGGATTAAAACGCTGACAGTGACTGGGCATTGCAGCAGGAAATCGGAGGCGTCAAGGACCCTTATCAAGGATAATAGTGTCCCACTGGTTCAGACTGTTCCACCATGTTTCTGTTATGCCCACTATATCTATTTCTATTATATCTATTAGAGGTCAAGGACCTCTCCTTGACGCCTCCCTGATTTCCTGCTGCAATGCTCAGTCACTGTCAGCGTTTTAATCACTGTCAAAGCAGTAATAATGGGTGACTTCAATTACCCACACACAGACTGGGTAAATTCTGTCAGGGAATGACAGAGAGGTCAAATTTCTAGATACGCTGAATGACTGTGCCCTAGAATAGTTGTTCTTGGAACAAACCAGAGAGAAGGTGACCTTGGACTTAATCCTGAGTGGCACCCAGGATCTGGTGTGTGATGTCAGTGTCATCGACCCTTTAAGGTACAGTGACCATAGTGCAGGATACCTCTGAGTACCAGTTGCAGGGGAGTAACAGCAGGAGGGAGGGCATGTTCTTATGTTCTTATGTACTTAAGAACGTAGGAACAGCCCTGCTGGATCAGACCCAAGGCCCATCTAGTCTAGCATCCTGTTTCACACAGTGGCCTACCAGATGCTGCTGGAAGCCTACAGGGAGGAGCTGAGGGCATGCCCTCTCTCCTGCTGTTACTCCCCTGTAACTGGTACTCAGAGGCATCCTGCCTTTGAGGCTGGATGTGGCCTTCAGCCCTCCGACTAGTAGCCGTTGATAGACCTCTCCTCCATGAAGTTATCCAAATCCCTCTTAAAGCCATCCAGGTTGTTGGCTGTCACCACATCTTGTGGCAATGCATCATGCATATTAGAATTTCCTGGCCAGAGTTTGAAAAGTTAGGCAAATCTTGATGAAAGTTTATTTCCTTTATTTTGATGGTATGACAGTCCTTCTACTTGTTCATGTTAATTCGCCAGTTATGCCTCTCCATCAGCTACATCTCTGTGGCTCTACAGCATAAGAAACAACACTTCTCCCATTTCTACATTTAAACTACCAAGAGATTTGGAGTATGGGATCACTACGGGATACCAGCACACAAAAATCAACTGGCCAATTGGCTGTGTGTGTGTATGTTTTAATTTATTAAGACAAATTTACATTGAAATACATCTTAGAAGAATTCATAACACTACAAGTCCATATTGCTCCTGATACTTAACATACACACAATGTGAAATTTAAAAAGAATGTACCAACCAAGCTTCCATACCAAAAAAGGAGAAAAGAGAGATGACATGGGGTATGTCCTCTATTCGGCCTACTTGGTTTTCATTAGTTAGCTGAAGTTACCATCTTTAATAATTTCTTACTAGCTGGCCTGGGTGCAGAGCATCTGCGCCTCTAATTCCCCCTCCTTCTCGGCCCCCCTCACTTTTTCTCTCCCAGTGGCCTGGCCACTGCTTTCTCTCCCCACCCGTTGGCCTGGCTGCCTGGCCGTTCACATTATCTTCTCCACTGTTGCTTTCCTCTCCCCCTTCTCTTGCTCACGAATTCACGCGATTGTTGCCACGTATGGGATTAGAGAAGGGTACATCTGTCTAAGAGAATTATATTATTACACTTACTTTCAAATATAGTCATAGCATTATCTTTCCCATCTTTTTATTTCAATGAGTGCAATTATTTTCTCCATAAGCATAACCCACTATATCTTCCTATGCCACTCCTCAATGCTTGGCAATCTACTTGACTTTAAATATTTTGCAGTTAGCCATCATCCTTATTTTACTGAGCTTCTCAAATCCATTAAAAGTAGAAATTGGGGTTTACAGTCCAATCTGCTGTGATTTCACAGCACTTAGTGAAAACTTTTTTACACTTAGTTTTACACTTAGCCAATTTTTTTAATTGCCTTGAAGTCCCACCATATATTAAGAAATCCTGCCTGATGTGATTGGTATCTCCAACAAACATTTGATGCTGCAAGGTACATAACATTTCTTTATGTCTTTCACTCTGATCAGGGTGGTGTTCCATTGGTGGGGAATCCTGTGATTTCCCCATTATCAGGGACGGACCACCATCTGGTTAAGGTTGGATTCGCAATCATACCCTACATTTGTAGGGGCGAGGGACCTATTAGGATGGTCCACCCGAGAAGGTTATTGGATCCAATAAGATTTCACGAAGCCATGGAGGGATTTAGTGTTGGCTCTGCCAGTGATCCTGTTGATGCCCTGGAGGAGAATTGGAACCACAAACTCACCAGGGCAGTAGACATGATTGCTCCTAAGTGTCCTCTCTGACCCACTTCAAAACTGGCCCCTTGGTATACAGAAGAAGTACGGGGGCTGAAGCGGCGAGGTAGATGACTGGAGTGCAAGTGGAGAAAGACTCGGCTTGAATCCAACAGATTGCAACATAGAGCTTATTTGAAGACCTATGCTCAGGTGTTACGTGCAGCAAAGAAGCAATTCTTTTCTGCCTGTATTGCTTCCACAAGTTCTCGTCCAGCAGAGTTGTTCAGGGTTGTGAGAGGGCTACTATGTGCCCCTCTTCCCTTGAATCAGAATTTGGAACCATCCATTACGTGCTGTGATGTGTTTAATGGTTTTTTGTGTGATTTGGAAAAAATCTCTCGTATTCGGGCTAACTTAGATTCCATCTCCACAATTATTTCAGTGTCCGATGTGGAGGTGTCCAGCCACTCCTCTTATGTGTTTAGGTGGGATCAGTTCCACTTTTTGACTCCTTAGGATGTGGACAAGCTAACTGGAATGGTGTGGCCTACCACCTGTTCTCTTGACCCTTGCTGGACATGGCAGGGAGGTTATTGTAGAAGGCCTAGCAGAGATTATAAATGCATCTGAGGAAAGGTAGGATGCCTCAATGTCTTAAGGAGGCAATTATTAGACCACTTCTGAAGAAGCCTACCTTGGATACCGCAGAGCTGAGTAACTACAGGCCTGTCTCCAACCTTCCATGGCTGGGCAAGGTAACTGAGAGGGTGGTGGCCTCCCAGCTCCAGACAATCTTGGAGGAAACTGATTATCTTGACCGATTTCAAACGGGCTTTCGGGCTGGCTATGGGATAGAGACTGCCTTGGTCGGCCTGATGGATGATCTCCATTTGGGATTTGACAGAGGAAGTGTGACTCTGTTGGTCCTTTTGGACCTCTCAGTGGCTTTCAAGACCATAGTATCCTTCTGAGGCTTCTGAGGGGGTTGGGAGTGGGAGGCACTGCTTTACAGTGGTTCCGCTCCTACCTCTGGGGCAGGTTTTATATATATATATATATATATATATATATATATATATATATATATATAATGCCCAAACTTTTGTCTTTGGGCGGTTAACATAAAACAATTAAAACACATATAAAAAGTTAAAGCATATCAACAATTTAAAATCAATCACAAAATTAAAACTAACAAATTTTAAAATTTTAAATCTTGGTCAAAAAGATGGGTTTTCAGATTTTTTAAAAAAATTGCCAGAGATGGGGAGGATTGTGTCTTAGTAGGAAGCTCATTCCACAATCTTGGGGCAGCAACCGAGAAGGTCTGTCTCTGTGTAGCCATCAGACGGGTTGGTGGTAACTGGAGACGGACTTCCTCAGATGACCTGAATGGGCGGTGGGGCTCATAGTGAAGAAGATGCTCTCTTAAATACCCAGGGCCTAAGCCATTTAGGGCTTTATAACTAGCACTTTGTATTTTATCCAGAAACCTATTGGCAGCCAGTGTAGCTCCATCAGCAAAGGAGTAATGTGGTATCTCCAAGATGACCCAGAGACAAAGCTGGCTGCCACATTCTGAACCAACTGAAGTTTCTGGACTACGTACAAAGGCTGCCCCACAAAAAGCGCATTATAGAAGTCAAGTCTGGAGGTTACCAACAAATGTACCACTGTTTTGAGGTCATTGATCTCGAGAAACGGGCACAGCTGGCGTATCAGCTGAAGCTGATAGAAAGCTCCCCTGGCCACCACCTCAACCTGAGAAACCAGGGAGAGGTGTTAATCCAGAAGTACCCCCAGACTGCAAACCTGTTCCTTTTGGGGAAGTGTGACCCCATCTAGAACAGGGAGATCAAAATTGTCTCTAGAGTTCTGACCTTGCACAATAAGTACCCCTGTCTTATCTGGATTCATCTTCAGTTTATTCTCCCTCATCCAGACCATTACTGCTTCCAGGCAGGCATTTAGGGAGGATATGCCAGCTTCTGAAGAAGTTGACATGGAGAAGTAGACCTGGGTGTCATCAGCATACTGGTAATACCCAGCTCCAAATCCCCTGATGATCTCTCCCAGGGGTTTCATGTAGATGTTAAAAAGCATTGGTGAGAGTATGGAGCCCTGAGGGGTACCATATTTAACCTCAGATTTAGAAGAGCAACAATCTCCAATCGACACCATCTGGAATCTGTCCGAGAGGTAGGAGCGCAACCACTGTAAAACAGTGCCTCTCACCCCCAACACCCTCAGACAATCTAGAAGGATACTATGGTCGATAATATTGAAAGCTGCTGAGAAATCCAAAATGACCAGCAGAGTCACACTTCCTCCGTCAATTCCCAATTGGAGATCATCCATCAGGCTGACCAAGGCAGTCTCCACCCCATAGCCCGCCCAAAACCCAATATGAAATGAGTCTAGATAATCAGTTTCCTCCAAGACTGCCTGGAGCTGAGAGGCCACTAACCTCTCCATTACCTTGCCCAGCCATGTGAGGTTAGAAACAGGCCTATAATTGCTAAACTCTGAGGGGTATTATGCAGGCTTCTTTAGAAGAGGTCTAATAATTGCCCCCTTAAGACAAGGAGTCAACCTGCCCTCCCACAGACAAGCATTTATGATTTCCACCAGGCTGCCTACAACAGCTTCCCTGCTAGATAGAACAAGCAATGTTGGACAAGGGTCAAGAGAACAAGTGGTAGACCTCACTGCTCCAAGCAGCTTGTCCACATCCTCAGGAGTCATAAACTGAAACTCATCCAGTCGAACCGCATAAGAGGAGTTGTTGGACACCTCCAGTTCAGACATCAAATTAATTGTGGAGTCTCCATCTAAGTTGGCCCCAATCCAAGAGCTTTTATCTGCTAAAAACTCTTTAAACACATTGCAGCAGGTAACTGATGACTCAAAATTCTGGTTCAAGGGAGGAGGGGCAGATACTAGTCCCCTCACAACCCTGAACAACTCCTCTGGACATGAACTCACAGAAGCAATATGGGCAGAAAAGAACCACTTCTTTGCCGCACACATTGCCTGAGCATAGATCTTTAAATGTGCTCTATGTTGTAATCTGTCGGATTCAAGTTGAGTCTTTCTCCACTTGCACTCCAGTTGCCTATCATGCCACTTCTGCCCCCGTAGATCTTCCATATACCAAGGGGCCAATTTTGAAGCGGGTCAGAGGGCATATTTTGGAGACTTCTTTTCATCAAAATCTGAGCTTTCATATGGTATCCCTCAGGGCTCCGTATTGTCTTTGATGTTGTTTAACATCTACATAAAACAGCTGGGAGAGATCATCAGGAGATTTGGTGCAGGGTGCTATTAGTATGCTGATGACACCCAAATCTATTTCTCTCTGTCAGCATCATCAGGAGAGGGCATAACCTTCCTAAATTCCTGTCTGGAGTCGGTGATGGACTGGATGAGGGATAACAAACTGAGACTGAATCCAGATAAGATGGAGGTACTCATTGTGCGGGTTCGAAACTCGAGAGATGATTTTGATCTGCCTGTTCTGGATGGGGTCACACTTACCCAGAAGGAACAGGTACACAGTCTAGAGGTGTTTATGGATCCAAGCCTCTTCCTGGTGTCCCAGGTTGAGGCAGTGGCCAGAGGTGCCTTCTATCAGCTTCGACTGATACACCAGCTGCGTCCATTTCTTGAGGTTGAACAACCTCAGAACAGTGGTACATCTGCTGGTAACCTCCAGACTGGATTACTGTAATGCGTTCTATGTGGGGCTGCCCTTGTGTGTAGTCCGGAAACTACAGTTGGTCCAGAATGCGGCAGCCAGGCTGGTCTCTGGGTCATCTCAGAGAGACCATATTACTCCTGTATTGAAGGAGCTACACCAGCTGCCAATATGTTTCCGGGCAAAATACAAGGTGTTGGTTGTAACCTATAAAGCCCTAAACATCTTGGGCGCTGGGTATTTAAGAGAATGCCTTCTTCGTCATGAACCCCACCGCCCATTGAGATCATCAAGAGAGGTCTGTCTGCATTTGCCACCTGCTTGTCTGGTATCTACTCAGAGATGGGTCTTCCCTGTTGCTGCCCCGAGGCTCTGGAATTCGCTCCCTAGTGAAAAAAGAGCCCTCTCATCTCTGACAGCTTTTAAAAAGTCTTTAAAGATGCATCTGTTCACCCAGGCTTTTAATTAATGTTGTTTGATTGTTTTAATGTTGTTTTAGAATATTGTTTTTAAAATTTAAAATTGTTGTATTTTAAATTTCTTGTTTGTGTTTTTAACAAATGTTTTATTTTCTGTTTTTATTTTGTTGTAAACTGCACAGAGATGTGAGTTTGGGACAGTATGAATATATGTTAAATAAATAAAAATAAAATAAACAAATTTATTCTAATTGGTGTGTAATACCACTGAAGCAACATTTTAAAGTGGTTTTCTTTAACAGAAATACTTTTTGAAATCTCAATTCCAGATTGGCACATATATTTCCACTGGTCTGTTGGAAGTGTTTCATTAAGTTCTGCTTCCCATTTTCATCTGTATAGATCAGATTTTTAGTACCCTCTTTTAATAATTCATACATTTTTTATTTCAAAAAAACAACCCTTTGCATATGTTCCCAGATATTAATAATGATTCTAAGTTGTATTTACTGTGGCCTAAATCAGTTCTCTTTGCCACTCTTTAAAAAAGATGTCATACTTGTAAGCATGGAAAGCTCTTACCTTTAGCTGGGGGACTACTTTCCTCAGCTGAAGGGAATCCACAAATTCTTCTCTACGCCAGAGTTTTTCATATGTAACATATTCAATTTGTTTCCACTTAGAAATGTCAGATACCTGTTTTGTCACAGCAAAATCCTTGTGATATAAAAATGATGGAATAATGATTTGTCCTGGAATGAAAATTGCTTTGTATTTGTCCCACATATACTCTATAGAATTTCTCACTTTATTGGGTCTTTTGACATATTGAGTTCACTTTTTAAAAGAGTTCCCTTCTTCTAAAGGAATATTTATGCTTTCCTGCTCCAAATCCCAAGCCAGCTCACTACGTGAGAATAGCTGCATGGTAATATTAAATCCAATCAGGAATTCCCAACACACACACACGGCACTTGTCTTTATCCTTGAAGGTTTATTTTTCCACATAAATTGTAAACTGAGATGTACATTTTTGTATTAACCTTAACATTTTCAGTGGAATCCTTACTGGCAGATTTAGAAAATAATATATACATGCTGGAAGAATATTCATTTTAATAGCTGCAATTCTCCCCATCCAAGATAAATTTAATTTATTCCACTTTCCCATTTTCACTCGCATGATGTTAATTAAAGCATCTAGATTTTCTTTAATTAGGTCTTTAGCGTTCTTAGAAATTTAATTCCTAAGTAGCTAACCTCCTTATCTTTCCATCTTGCATACTTCAATTCACCAGTATCGTGTTTTGTAGAGTTTTGGATATTAATTTCCATTGTGCCAGATTTGTTTCTGTTGATCTGGTATCCAGATATTTCTCCAAATGTGTCCAGGAGACTCTTAAGCTTATTCAACAATTCTTTGGGTTCACTGAGAAAGAACACAGCATCATCTGCATATAAAGCTAGTTTGTGCTCTTTATTGATGTTTTAATACCCAATACATTTTCTTCACTGCACACTGCTATAGCCATTATTTCAATACACAAGTTAAACAAAAGAGGGGATAGAGGACATCCTTGTCTCACACCCCTTCTTAATTAAATAGGTTCAGATAATACTCCATTGACTCTAATTTTAGCCATGGGTTGGTGACATAATAATTTAATCAATTTATTAATAACTTCTCCCCAACCAAATTTGTTTATTACAGTTTTAATAAAATCCCATTCTACTCTGCAAATACATTTTAGCACTAAAAACAAATTACAATTTCCTTTTTATTTTTTGAGGCAAAGGCTATTATGTTCAAAATTTGCCTGGTATTACTTTTTAGTTGTCTTCCCCTAAGAAAACCTGCCTGGTCTTTCGGAATGTAATCTCCTAAAATAGCATTCAACTTCTCAGGTAAAATTGTGATTAGTTTTATGTAATCTATATTTAAAAGGGAAATAGATCTATAGGAGCTGACTTGTACTGGATCTTTATCTGGCTTGGGAATCAAGACAACTGTAGCTTCCAGTCGTTTTCAGTATGCTGAAATCACTAATAATTTAAATAATTTCCTCAGAATTGGGACTAGTTAATCTATAAAGGTTTTATAAATTTCAGTTATAAACCCATTTACTCCAGGTGATTTGTTGATCTGTAACTTTTAAACGGCTTTTTAAATTTCTTCCTTAGTAATCGGTAGGTTAGGCTATTGTCTATCATAGCTATCTGATATCTCTTTTAAAAATTTTGTATCTTTTCTTCTGGTGAATTAGAGGAAGAATATACATTTTGATAATAACTTTGAAATTCTTGTGCTTTATCTTCAGCTGTGACCAACTTCCTTCCATTTTTTTTAGCATTGATAGTTGAGATGGGCTTTTTTGATCCTTGCTTTCTGCCAATACTCTAGCTAACATTTCCCTGGGCTTATCCCAGTATTATTATCTTTATATATATTTCTCCTAGGCGTACCAGTCACTAATCCCATGCATGGCAGCTCTCGTGAGGGTTCAGGATAGTGATGGGATGGCAGGGAGGGGAAAAAATGGTGGTGGCGGCAGTCGCCAGCTGCTTGGCTGGTGGGGAAATAAAATGCCAATGAGCAGCGGTATGGCTGGCGGGTGGGGGGAAGAGGCCAGCTGACTGGCAGGTGGGGGGAATGGGGCAGACAGGAAGAAAATGGCATCAATGGCAGCAGGTGGGTGAAGTGGGGGGGTAACAGTGGCAGAGGCTGGCAGGTTGGCGAGGAAATGGCAGTGGAGGCGGGCAGGGAAGAAGGTGGCAGCGGAGAACTAGAGGCCAGGCCAGCTGGCTGACAGGCAGGGAGGAGAAGCGGCAGTGGGCGGGGAGGAGAAGCCTGGCCACCTAAGGAGAACAAACTGGGGCAGGGGGAAAATGAAATGGGGCTGAAGGGGGGCAACAGGGAGGACTAGGAGCATAGATGCTCTGCGCCAGGTCAGCTAGTTATTAATTTATTATTATTATTATTATTATTATTATTATTATTATTATTTTGAAAAAGCGACATCTCTTGCCACTACATCTCTTGCCTCAACATCTATTAGTAAGTTTATTCAAAGCTGTATCCAATTTGTTTTTGTTGTCTATGTTGTTACTGACTTTATGGGCTTTTTCTAGTGTTTCAGTTTCTTTTTTTGTATGTTCTTGTGTTCTTCGCTTATAGCAATAAGAATATAAAGATACTATCAGACCTCTCATAAAAGCTGTTTCCCATACTGTGACTAAGTATGATTTTAAGAGATTGATAGCAAAATATAGATCTATTTCCTCTTTAATTTTTTCTTTAATTACTTGGGAATCCAGAAGACTATTATTCAAATGCCAGTTTTTAAATATATTCTTTTTTGCCTTCCTCTCCCAGATTATTTTTACAGGAGCATGATCTGCATAGATTTTAGGAGCTATATTAACTGACTTTAGCTCTGCTGTTCTACTTTCAGATATAATGATGTAGTCAGTTCTCGTGTATGTAATTGTGTCTTCCTGAATAAGAAGTGTAGTCTCTTTGATCTATATTCTTTTCTTATCAGGCATCTTTCAACCCTCTATCCTGTAACCATTTACACCATATTTTTTTTGGTAGGCCACCAGCCCCAGTTGTACTGAATAATTTATCCAAATTGACATCCATAACTCCATTAAGATCTCCCATAAGTATTATTTCTCAATTTGAATATTCATCCAATAACTGTATTATTTCATCATAAAATTGACCTTTTGCTGTATTTGGTGCATGTATTCCTGCTATGGTTATTTCCTGATTTTCACTTTATACATTGTTAATGGAAGATGTTTAACTATTCCTATCATAACCCTTTTTGCCTTCATTTTTGCTGGTGCATGATATATTGGCCCTTTCCAAATATTATTCAAATATTTATCTTCTGTATTTTGTAAATGAATTTCTTGCATGCATATTATTTCTAATTTCTCTGATCTCAACAACCTAGCCACACGTCTTATCTTAAAAGGATTGTTTAGGCCTGCCTCATTAAGTGTCATAATTTCTATAGTAGCTGCCATTCAGTCACTTAAACTAAACTAGAAAAAATATAATACAAAAAAGTACCTTAAATGTCTTTATTGTTAAAACCAGTTACTCCAGCAGGTTACCCAGTTGGTCTACCTCTTCCTGTAAACTATATCTTTTATTTGGACCAATATATTCTTGAGATCTTTCTTCTATTTCCTCTTTTGTTTCCATTTTTTCTATCCTTGTATCTTCTCTCTCTTCCTCTTCTGGACTGTCCAACATCTGCATAAATGGATTTGCCCTTGCTAAAGATTTTACTATGACCAACCTATCTTGATAATTAATTATTAGCCTGAATGGAAATCCCCTTTTATACTGTACATGATGTTTTCCTTATACAATCTCTTGGTTAATTGTTTTAGATCTTTACGTTTTCTCAAGGTGATTGGTGAAATATCTGAAAGCACTAATACTTCAAATTCACCTACTGTTATTCTTGGTTGTTGCCAAAATACCTGAGTAATTAATTCTTTGGAAAGACTATTTGCTAATTTTTCCAATATGTCTCTAGGCTTGCTTCTCCTGTTCCATTCTTTAGTATTTATTCTGACAATCCTTATTTTTAATCCATCCTCTTCAAGTATTTTAAAAAATAATTCATCTAAGTAGGAGATTAGATGATTATGTTCTGTTTCTTCCTTGAGCCCTTTTAACCATTCATGATTCTTCCTACTCCTGTTGTAGACTTCCTCTAATAAATAACTTGTCCACTCCTGTGTGGATTCCTGATGTGTAAGAGCTTTCCCCAGTAGCTCATAGGCTTTCTCTAACTGGTCAGTTCTTTTATTAATATTGACAGTACGGTAGTATATCTTATTTGTCTTCTTTTCTAAGACCTGATTAGCTTCCTCTACTTAACACAATTTCCTTTCTAATTCTGGTAACTTCTTTTCAAACTTCTTCTCTACTTCCTCAACTGATTCCACAATCTCCTCTTTAAATATTTCCAAATTACTATTTAATTTACTGAATTGAGCATTCATCATTACTTGAATAACTTCTAAAGAAAGTACTGTCCCTTCTCTAGTTTCTTCTTTCTTTGTATTCCTTGCTGTCATTGTAACAGGGGTGAAGCATATAGTGATTAACTTATTAGTAGTATTCATGGAACAGAGTATCAGTTTAGAATCAATCCAAAACACACTTAACAAAGATATCTACCCCTATAGGCTGACAAGATGTTTAAATAATCATTTAGTACCTTGGACAGTCAAAATAGTTATCTAAAAACTGACTCATTTCAAACTATTCAGGAATCTATCTAAGGACCCGAGGGAACACTGGCAGCACCTTTTGGTCTCTATGTGCACCATCATTATTAGAAATCAAGGACTGATAAAGCACAGATACTCACAATCGTCAAGTTTATTTATTTATTTATTATTTGCATTTCTAGCCCGCCCTATACCCAAAGGTCTCCGAGTGGATTACAATAAAACCAATATGAGGTTTTCATACTCATAAACTAATATTGAGCATTCACAACAATTATTTGGGACTGGAACTTGAACAATTTATCTGTATGTAATCTCAAGCTGTCCAGTCAAAAGACAATTAGTACCCATAAGGGTTAGGCAAATCAAAAACAATCAAAACCTGATTAGTCAAGGAAAAAAGGTTGGCACAATACTTGTCCTGTGCTCCAACCTAGCAGCAGCAAACCTGACCTTCCAAGCAGACACAAACTCCTCCCATAGCTGCCGACTTCGAGCCTCTCACTGATTGCTGCAAGTTGAGAGCCCTTTATCTCTCACCCTTTGGCTCACACCAATGCCTGCACCCTTGGCAAGCACAAGGCTTTGTATCTGATAGAGAGGGATAGAGTACAGCAAACACTCAGGGCAAGCACAGCTGAAGCAAGAGTCCACTCTTCTACTCTTCCCCAATTGGCTGTGTTTTCTAAGGGTGTTCTTTTGTATTCGTTGTGCTGCACTAACAGTAGGAAGGGTGAGAAGAATATGAGAGTATGGACTTTCAATTGAGGGAGGTATCTTAAAGTGGTTCATCTAGTGGTTCATCTTAAAGTACATCTAGAGGGAGAGAAAGAAGAGCCACATTAGAATGGACTTTTTCCTTTCCTTCCCTTCCTTC
The DNA here is from genome assembly GCF_027244095.1 of Hemicordylus capensis. Taxonomy (NCBI): domain Eukaryota; kingdom Metazoa; phylum Chordata; class Lepidosauria; order Squamata; family Cordylidae; genus Hemicordylus; species Hemicordylus capensis. The sequence continues at coordinate 373,975,294 of NC_069658.1, read as the reverse complement.
CTTCCTTCCTTCCTTTCTTTCTTTCTTTCTTTCTTTCTTTCTTTCTTTCTTTCCCTTTAACAGCAGTCTGGTAAGCAGAAGTTTAGTGAGTGACGCTTGGAACTAAAGTGAATGGGAAAGCTTTGCTTCATAATTTCTGCATTCTGGGTTTGCTGGTTTTATGTTTACATTCTTATAGCAGTGAAAATAACCTGAACTACAGAGTGAGATCTTCACAGATTGCTTCCATATTAAACTGCCTGTCTTTGAATCTTCAGGTAGTTACCATACCACAACATAATGCATCATTCAGCTGTTACACAAAACTGCATCCGTATATGGCTTCATGAAAGCACTGTACTAGAGATATGCAAATAAATCCGAGTAGAATCAATTCAAGCTTGAAATGGATTGATTCAAGTCATGCAATCTCGAATAGAATTGGCCTCAGAATAATGGGCCTGATTTGAGTTCGAATCAATGCTAGTGATTTAAGCACCATTCTGGTGGGCTTCCCCCCCTTGCCGATTGGTTTTCTAGCACTGGCTTCCAATTGGCTTGAGATCTCCTTGCTACTTGATTGGCTTGTTATACAAATCAGTGTTGTCATGCGCAACTGTGGCCCCATTGGCTGGGTGGAGGGAGGAGGGAGGGGGGACAAAAAGGAGGGAATTTAAAAAAAATTCAAAGAGCTTGGGGAGGGGAGACAGAGAGAACCCTTCGTGTGCCCTTAAAGAGTATACCTCAGAAGAGGAGAGAGGAAGGAATCAAGGAAAGTATGATTTTCTGGTTTCCTTTTCTCAGCACTGAGTATAATATGCTGTGCTGTTGCTGCTATATTATTAACTATCTGGTTTTGCTGGATCTCAGCTTAACAAAGGCAGAACTTGGGTGCCTACCTGCCTCTCTTGAGTTGTGGGTTGGTCTGCTGGTGACATGGTGTTGTGGCAAGAAATGGAAAGTGGCGGCTCAGGTGTGTGTGTGTGTGTATGTATGTGTGTGTAATATTTCTTGGTGATTGCTGTGATGTCCCATATCTGACTTGAAACTAACTTGTGTTTCACTCACTGCTCTAGTCTGCTCTGTAATCTGCATTGCAAGATGTACTCAGTCAAAGTGTGGCTGAAGAGGTAGTTCTAGTTGAGCTTATGGCTTTGCTTGCTGGCAGCTAAGGGTGCTACTGTGGTAGTTGTTGCAATGCTGAAGTAAGAAGTCATAATTGTGTATGTGAGCAACTTGTGCCAATGATGTTACTGCAGCACAGACATTGTGGCTGGCAGTGGATCCTGGGTCAGTGATTCATTTTTGGCCATTTTTGGACTGTGTGTTTGGCAAAATGTGGTGTTCTGTGTTGGGAGGGACTGTGTGCTTCTGTTTTGCAATGTTTTTCAAGGCACGGTTACAAAATGTGTGGACTCTGCTTGTTTTGGCCATAGAGAACAATGGAAAACTCAAAGCACCCCATTGTTCCCCATGGGTAGGGTCCTCAAGACACCCAAGTGGGCTGGGTGGCATGGCATGATGGGTGCTACCTAGCACCCAACCCACAAAAGAAATGGGTAAGCAAGTGATTTTTTTTAAACTTTCCCCCCAACCTCCCATAGGATGTTATGGGGTGTTGGGGCAAAGATCAAAACCCTTTTTAAAATCTGACTTGCCAGTTTCTTTTGAGGGTTGAACCCATCATGCCCTACCACCCAGCCCACATGGTGTCCCTAGAATCTACGAAGGTGCAACAATGGGGTGATTTGAGTCCCCTTTGTTCCCTATGGCCAAATGACTTGAATCAATTTGAGTAGATTTGTCAAAACAGCTGACAATTGCTGTTGTTTCCAAGAATCAATTTGAATATTTTGCAATTTGATTCGATATCGAATGGAATCACAAAATCCGATTCTTGCACATCTCTACACTGTACTGATGGTTAGGGTTTACAAAAGAGGATCTCTCCTTCCCCCAGTCTGCATGTTCATGCTCTCTCATGCTCCCTCACACACCTGAGGCTCAGTACACATGGTATGAAAAGAGGTATGCCTAGAGCATCCTCCCCATCAGCAAATACAGCAATGTTTGGCATGTGCCTGGAAACAATGATAGGCTGACAATCCTTAATATACATTTGCAGATGTGTCTCTGCCCTCAAACATTATGGTGATCATCACTGAAAACATCTCGTTTGCACAATGTGAAATGGCCCTAGTTATACCAAAACAATGCCTACTTCTGAGTGGATTTTTTGCTTCAACACGTGCTGGATCACAAATTTAGCACACAATTTATACATGCACAAGACCCTTTGAAGTTGGTAGAACATAAGGCATATATAATTACTTGCTGGATTGTGTTGCTGGACTTCTTCCTATCAGAAAAAAAATGAAATCTTATGAATCACAGTGGATTTTCCCCCACACTTCAAAAATAAGGGGAAAGTGACAGAAAAACCGTTTACTCTATAACATCTTGACAGTTGTTCCAGACAATTTCTGCATCTGTCATCCAAATATAATTGCATCTAGCCTGCAATAATTCATTTTCTTATTATTTTCTCCTTCATCATCTGGAAATTGTCCATCCTGCTTGATTTTTGACTTAATTATTTTTTGTCTGGTGTGAATATTACAATATTGCTAATAGCGGCATAGATCTGCAGTATGTACAATACAGCTGGGAGATATATCAAGTGATGTTTGTTTCTAGTGAATTAGATTCACTGTTATGGTTTCTAAATATATGGTAGCATCAAAAATAGCTGACCTTTTGAAAATCACTAGTGCATTTTTATCTGTCCATGCCAGGTGGCCATTTCAATATCAGTACGAGAATATATCATAGCAGCAAAACCTTTCATAAGATTTATATATTTTCAAAAAAGAAAATTTCTCTTTGTAGCTGTTGATTTTTTAAAGGATTGCTCTCCAACCATAGAAAAGAAATTAAAACCATACCGACTCAATCATAACAAAGTCCAAGGATCCGAACCTGTTATTCCTGGGCATGAAATTTAACTTCAGACACAATATTAGATGCTTCATAGGTCCTGTGCACGTATGGTAATAGAAAAAGGTCTGAAAAGTTTTGGATTATAATTACAAAAGGTTTGCAACATATTGCTAAAAATAATCTCCTATTTTGAAGGGGGCAGGAATTAAACAAGGCTAAAATAAAATCTAGCTAGCAACAGTGTGATGAAAAATAGGGTGAATTTTCGCAACAGCAGACAAAGGGAGCAGCAAACCTGTTGCAAAAGGAATAGAATTTGAATTTCAAAGAGATGTTCAGTTTGTTTTTGTTGCTTATGAATGTATGAGAGATTAAGATTAATGTTTACATTCAATTTAAGTAGGAATAACTATAGCATATACATGGCTGACAAGCGTATATATTGAATGGCAGAAAAATTGGTGATCTGAAGGGAGACTGTTTCCTTAACTAGTGTCAAAAACAGGGCACTCCCTCCACAAGCCTGGCGTTTCGGCCCTTTCATGAGGCAGCAGATCATTGGGGTGCCAGTGAAGTGGCAAGATGTCACCACTGCTGGTCTTGTGGTAGCAAGCATAAATTGTCCCCTTTGTTAAGCAGGGTCCACCCTCATTCACATTTGAATGGGAGTCCAAAAGTGAGCACTGTAAGATATTCCCCTTTGGGGATGGTGCCATCCCGGGAAGAGCACCTGCTGCTTGCATGCAGAAAGTTCCAAGTTCCCTCCCTGACATATTCAAGATAGGGTTGAGAGCGACTCCTGCCTGCAGCCTTGCAGAAGCTGCTGCCAGTCTTTGTAGAAAATACTGAGCTATATGGACCAATGGGCTGACTCAGTATAAGGCAGCTGCCTAGGTTCCTATGAAAGAGAAAGGTGACTCTGCAGGGACAGGTGGACCACATCTCTTCAGAACCAATGTTCAAGATCTTTGGAAGCTTTGCAAGGAACACCTGTCTTCACACTCATTGCAAAGTATGTAAGAAGTGTGAGGAGAGAAGAAAAGGCTGCTGGCAACTTATGCTCCTCCCTGCCTGCATTCCACTTTCAAAAACACTGAGATGTTTTTTGGTTTTGGCAATATCTTTAAAAAATAAAGAATACCTGAGCAAATGTATTTGAGAGACAAATTACAAGAGTATTGAAAATACGTATTTTAAATACTTGAATTTTAGATACTGTGTGTGGTGGGGGGGATATTATTATATTTGAAACGATAACCTCATTCAGAGGTTATGTGAGGAGACTGTATTTGAGTACAGCCTTCAAAAATGAAGTGGAAATCCCATACAGCAGAATCGTCTGAGACAAGAGCCTCATTTAGACTTTATGTGAGGAGACTGTACTTGGGAACAGTCTCTGGAAATGAGATGGAAGTCCCTCCCAGCGCATCAGTTACTCTCTCCTGCCGGTCCACCATGCTTACAGCCTTTGTCTGAAGAGTGGAAGGCTGTAAGTGTGATGGAGGCTGGGGTTGGGAGGCTCCTTTTCTAGCTCTGCCTGCGATGCTGGTATAGTTGAAAGTGTCCTCCATCATGCTTGTGGCCTTCCTCTCTTCAGACAAAGGCTGTAAGTATGGTGGACCCAGCCGGCAGGGGACAGCGATTGACGCACCAGGTGGGACTTCCATCTCATTTCCAAAGGCTGTACTCAAGAACACTCTCCTCACATAACGTTTGAATGAAGCTCTTGCCTCAGACAATGCTCACATAGCCTATAGCACTCTACTCATCCTTTCACACATAAACCTCTTGGCAAAAAAATCTGGTCCTCCTCTCTTACCTCTCAACTCATTACCAGTGGAAACTTAGAAGAACAAGGCCGGGAGACATCCACATCCGAGGTACAGCTAGAAAAATGTTGGTGGTGGGGAGAATAGGGGTTATCCTATTGTGTACACAAGACACAGATTTTCTCTCAGATATGAGAGAATGAAAATATGAGGCTCTCCATATGAGCAGTGTAGAGAGCCATAAGAGGTTTCACATGGAGAGTGGGCTTGATCAGCTCTCCCTGCACACCAGCAGGCAGCTCACCCTGGGCGGCCAGATTGGCCATCCAGGTGATTGCCAGCTCCGTCACGGAACTGCGAGTGCGCAGGGCATGCTGGTGAGACCCCCCGAGCCGGGAGGCGGATTTTCGCCTCCCCTCCAGGGTCTCCTCATGAGTAGCTGTGGCATGGAGCTGCGCCACGGCTATGCTCGCTCTGCAAACCCGGTTTTAGGGGAAGGGTATTTAGGCGGGTTAACTGCCTGGGAGACACCGGGCTCACTTTCTAGCCTGGTGGCTCCCACGATCAGCCAAAATCAGGCTAGGCTCCCCTAGCCCGATTTTGCCTGATTGTGGGAATAGCCCCTAAGCCCCTAAGTGATATGAACTCTTTGTTCACCCCCAATAGATTTGCTGTTTTAGATCCAGAGAAGTCTCTAATTGCAGAGACTACACCATCCCTCTCGCCTGGTGGATCAGTGAGATGATTTAGTCAGCAAGAAGAATGAGTGTTGCTCGGAGAACCTCCCCCCTCCTGCACACACACATAATTTTTAACTGTTAATTGATTTTTGTTGTTTTTATTTAAATGTAAACTGCTCTGAGCCACTTTTGGAAGGGTGTTATAGAAATCAAATAAATAAATAATGAGCAAGCCCCCCCCCCCCGACAATTGCAAGAATACACAGTAGAGTTTATTATTAATCAATGCCTTCACTGTCCACACTGTCATTTCAATATTTGAGTATATATCCAAAATTGATAAACAATTAGACTCACTTAAACTCTCTTTTGATACATTTACTCAGAAATTTCTGAATAAATGAGAAGACTCATTTGCTTGGTTCTGGCTTACAAGGAGAGGAAGAAAGATGTAATGAGAGAGCAAAGTGGCACAAAGCTAGGAGTATGCTTGAACTGCGGTTTGAGCAGCGGTTCGAGCCCTGGTTGGGAGAGAGAGCTTTAAGAAAGCTCCCATGGGGAGTGGCAGCTTTCTGCTGGGGCAGTGGGTGGCCCAAGTACCCCTGCACAGCACCAGAGAGCATATGGCAACTGCACACTCACATACACCATTTGTGTGGTCAGGATGGTGCTGCGCTACGTGCGGGTATATGGGCCAAGTGTTGCCCCGGCTGGAAGATGCATGGGGTGGCAGAGAGCAGGTAAGAACCTGCTCTCCTCTTTCTTAAAGCTTCCGCTGCTTGCTCCCAACCAGGGCTGAAACCAAGGCTTGAGTTACAGTTTGGGCACACCCCTACACCAACCCAGCCTCCAAAGGGGCAGATAAAGTACTCAGACTTTGGAAACTAATCAAGTTATGCTGCAAGTTACCTCTATTAGAGTTAACAAGGGCCTTTGGGGGGCATGAAGAACCATAAAGCATTTGCTGTGCCAACCCTTAAAATGTCACCCATATCATGCTGATCTGACTGATGTTGCTATCTATCTATTATATTTGTACACTACCCCAAACATCTGTCTCTGTGTGGTTTACAGCAACATAAACATATTAAAACAGAAATTAAAACCTTAAAATAATTTAAAACTACAAGTCTAGTTAAAATGCTTGAATAAATAAATATATGTGTCTTTAAATACTTTTTATAAAAGTGTCAGAGATGAGGAGGCTCTTATTTCAGCAGTGAGCACATTCCAGAGTCTCAGATTGGCAACGAATAAGGCCTGTCTCTGTGTAGCCACCAAATTAGCTGGTGGCATGATGAAAACTTTTAAGATGAAAACATTGCTTTCCACTTTTCAAATTCTTCCTGCGAGAGCATTTTGTGCCTCAATACTTCACCTACTGCTTGCTCAGAGGAATGGCCTTGAAACAGCTAGAGCTAATCAGAACCATGCAACTCCTGCTGCCACAGAAAATAAAACATTGCCTTTATCTCCCTTGCTTTCCAAGTGAACTTCATGCAATCAGCAGCCGAAAAGTACCTCTGAAGAGACATTGGATGACTCAGTGGAAGCAGAAGTGATTAACTCTTTCGGCTCCCTCCCTAAGAAAGAACAGGTAGATTTCATTTTTAGGTTGGAGAGCCATAAGAGCATCTTATCATTTTTATGAACCACTGATGAATACAAATACGATGAATGTGTATATAGCGCTTTTCAACAAACATTTCCAAAGTGGTTTACATAGATATAAATAAATAAATAAAATGGCCACCCTGTCCCCAAGGGGCTCACAGTCTAAAAAATAAAAATAAAAAAGACACCAGCAACAGCCACTGGAGGTAAGGGTGTGGATGGAACTGGCTGGTCCAGTTTGGTCCATCACCCCCTCAAACCTCCGCCGGTTCAGTGAGGTCCGGGGTTTTTTTTTTTGCAATTTTTTAATTATTTAAAAAAATCTTACCCCCCTCCAGGGGTGTTCTCTGAGGTGGTGCTGGTGGGTTCATGGAGGTTTCCCCTCCCCCCGCTGGCCTCCATTCTGCTAAAACCAGCTCGTTCGGCTGTTCTTGTGCCCATTCGGGCCTTCCCCCCTGGATATTTTGGAGGCCACCGTGCCTGTGCAGTGGGCCTCTGCATGTCCTGGCTATCCATGCAGAGCCTCTGCATGGCCTGGGTCATGACCTGGCCATGCAGGGTCTCACTTCACAGGTGTGGTGGCCTCCAGAATGGCCGCTCTGACAGGGAATAGGCCTGGAAAAGGTTGAAGATGCCCGAACCAGGAAATTTTTACAAAAAGGTAGGCTGGTGGGGGGAGGGAGGATGTCCAAAGACCCCCCCACCATCACCTTGGAGAAGCCCCCCAGAGGACATAAGTAAAAAAAGAAAAGAAATTTCAAAAAGGCTCAACAAACCCCCGAACTGGAGGGTGGGGGAGTGTGTGGTCTGGGTTCGAGCCAAATCGGGGGTAATTCGGCTCAACCACAAACTTTCAAACTGAACTGGTTTTATATGGAACCTGTTCATATTCAAACCTGTTTGCACACACCTACCAAATAATGCCTGAACCAGATGATTTTTGCCACAAGGAAGCCCGGTGGGGGGAAGGTGAACTTCCATGACCCCCCTCCCCAATGGCCTCAGAGAAGCCTCCCGGAGGCTTTGATTCATGAACCCCCTGAATGGCCGGTGTGTGTGTGTTTTCGTCCAGGGTTGGACCAAACTGAGGGTGGTTCGGTTCGACCCTGAACTGTCAAACAGAACTGGTTCAACATTGAACCTGTTCGATGTTGAACCTGTTCGCACATCCCTATGGAGTTCCAACCTCTGCCCTGTTTAACAGCAGTTTTGCAATATGTGTGAATGCAGCCATTGTTGGATTGGTGGGAACGGGACAATATCTTGAAGAATGAACAGGCGGGTTTCAGAATGGGAAGCTCAATGGCTGACCAGAGCTTAATCATTCAAAAATTGCTGGGAAAATATGTTTCCCCACATAAAGGTTCACTCTACACAGCCTTTATAGATTTTAAATCAGTATTTGACTTTATACCTAGTGACAGACTGTGGAGAAAATTAGAGGCCTCCATTTTCGATAGATGTCTGTTTGTGCTAATTTGCAGTCTGTATGAAAACAGTTATGAGTTAGATGCAGCCATGCAGGACATTTAACAGGTCTTGTTCTCACTTTTAGAGGAGTTAAACAGGGTTGTGTTTGGGCTCCCACTTTGTTTAATTTATATATCAATTATTTGGTTAAAAGTTTAGTTGGTACTAGTTTTCACTCTCGCAAACTCAGAAATAGACCTTTGTCAATTCTCTTCTATGACGATGATGCAGTACTTCTAGCAAGGATGATTATTGTTTTAAAGCTTCTTCTAAGGGCACTAATTGCAATAATGAACTTTTAATAATTAATTATAACAAGACCAAAATCATCGTCTTTGCTAGAAGGCCATCGAACGCAGATGGCACATTAATGGGAATTCTATTGAACAGGTGACAAGCTACAAGTATTTAGGAGCTATTTTTTAGGCTTGTGCCCGAAAGCACTTCGGCGCCAGTGGGGGTAGTACTTCAAGGGCGGGGGAGGGTGTACTCATCCCCCCCGCCGCGTTTCCCCCACCGGTGGTCTGTAAGCTTTAAGCCCCTCGGGGCAGCAGCGTTCCTCCCTGCCGCCCCATTCCCCCCATTGACCAGAAGTGGTCGGAAGTTGTGAGCACTCGTGTGCCCATCATGCATGCGCGCCTGTCTGCCGGGTTCACGACGGGCGCACGTGCACTTGCAACTTCCGGCCACTTCCGGCCAATGGAGGGAATGGGGCGGCAGGGAGGAACGCTGCCACCCCGAGGGGCTTAAAGCTTACAGAGCGCTGGCGGGGAAAATGTGGTGGGGGGTGAGTACATCCTCCCCCGCCCTTAAAGTACTACCCCCGCCAGCACTGAAATGCCAAATACCGCCCCCCCCCCCCAGTGCTGAAACATTTCGGAGGCCTTTACAATGGCCTCCAAAACATTTCGGGCACAAGCCTACTATTTTTCACTCCTTCTCCTGGCTAACCCATATTAAACACACTGCAGAGAATACTCAGAAGAATGTCTAAGCCCTACAGAGGTTTTTCTGTACACAAGTGGGGGATCATATTCCATTAGGAATAGAGGTGTTTGTTGCTACAGTTGTTGCTCTAATGCTATACGGTTCCCAGTAGTGTGTGTATGGTAATTAAGGTCCCATGGAAGTGGTACAGAACAAATTTCTAAGAGCCATATTTTCAGTTCCATGTTATGTCCTCAATGCTACATTGCAGCTAGAGGCGGGCATAATTTCTATAGTGACTCAAGCCTGGATCTCTGTATTTAAATTCTGCTTAAAAAAAAAAAAAATCCCCTGTGGGACTGGCACCATTGGCCTTATCTGACACATTCCAGTCAACATGGAGAAAATTATTGGATGAGAAAATTTCAACCTCTTTTCTTACTCCTAGAGGCTATTCCCACAATTGGCAAAAATCAGGCTAGGGAAGCCGAGCCTGATTTCTCCCGATCGTGAGTAGCAATGGGAGCCATGTGGCTTTTGGTGGCAAGTCTGCTTACAGAGCCTACCGCTAAACCTGGCTTTCAAGCGCTAGAGCACACGAAAGGCAGCTTCCTTGATCATGTGTCATTGCGGTGTGGCTCCACGCTGCACCAACTCACAAGTAGCCTCCTGACTGGAAGGCTACAACAAGACTTCTAGCATCAGGTGGTTCCCCCAAAAGGCACTACACATTAGTACGGTACCTTGTGGAACTTCCTGAGCTGGTAATCGTTTGGGTGGCCATTCGGGCCACCCAAGGAGGGCTCCCTGATCATCTGCAGGGAGAGTGGGTCAAACCCGCTCTTCTTGCAAATCCCCTTTCAACTGTTCACACTAATCTTATGGAAAGCCTGCTAGTTTTTTATTAGCCCTTGGATACTGCAATGCTAAATCTATTCTGAAACAATGAATATAGGACACTGAATTACAGAAACATTTAAGTTTAGTAATCTGTGAATGTTTTAAATTGTTTTAATGGTTGTTTTATTCTGCTTTTATTTTATTTACTTTTGTGAACTGCCTTTGGAGTCAGGCAGTATAAACATTAAACAAACAAACAAACAAATAATAATAAAAATAGCCCATCCTAGGAGCCACTAGGAATGCTTTGACACCTGCTAGCTACCTAACCAACTTAACAATTCCAAAATGTTTCAGGGCATTTACATTAGCCAGCTGCAATGTGTTGCTATCTGCTCTTTTGGAGGGGAGATATCAGACGGTCCCTCATCATAAACATATAAGTCCTCGTGAAGGGGGAAAAGTGGAATCTGTAGGGCATGTTCTTTTACATTGCCCTTTTTATTGTGATATGCACTCAGCCTTTATTACAAACATTCTACCAAAAAAATCAAGGTAGGATAGAGGAATTTTATCTTTTTTCCCTCTTCTCTCTGATGAGAGCCCACAGATTACAGATAAAGTGGACAAATTTTGTGCAGCTGCTTGTGCCTGTTGCATACTGTTTGTTAAATAGCTCTATTTTAATGGATGTAATAAAATAACAACAACAACAATAACAACCCCCCAGTGAGGCACTACCTTGGTGTGGTTGTGGGGTTTGTGTGCTCTGAGAAAGGTGAGAGCTATGCCAGAGGTCCAACCATACTGGACAGGTCTCACCAGAGGAGCCAGACAAAGAGTGCCTCTCCCATCAACAATATGGTGAGGCATAACTTTAATAAAACTATACTGGATTGGTTGTCACCCGGGTCAACAAGAACCATGCCAGGTGCTGGAGTCCCTGGACATCTGGTGGCAAGTGGGCAACAGGAATCAGGATCTTCAGTTGAGCAACCAGGGCTGGAGACTGCAAGGTTACTGGAAGAAATGTCACTTAACCGAAAAAAATATTCGAAAACTGCCAACAATGATCTGCTATTACAATATTATGTAATACTGCTATTATCTGCTATTCTAGTCCAACTAGAAGAGGTTATTTTAAAAGAATGTACCAAATTTGGAAAGAGAAGCATCCAGATACAGAAACAACAGAACAAAGGCTAGCAGACCAGAGAAGATTCATAATAACAAATAAAGGATTCACAGGAGTTGAGCTGGAAGAACTGCAAAGAGCAACACAGGCTCAAGATATGGAAGAAGAATTACCACCAACTGAAGCAGTTGCTCAGGCGCAGGTGGAGGAGGTGTTGGAAATAGAGGATGCCACTGTTGCTGAACTGTTTCAAAATCAAAACCAGGCAACCTCCCCTTTGCCTTCACCTCAAAAACCCAAATGCCGTTTAACAGAAAAGCAACAAGAACTAAAGCAAAAAATAACTGAGCACATGAACCAAATAACCACCAGGGTTCGACTTCCAGCTCTAAAAATAGTTGCCAAAAAACAACTTGCTCAGGCATTAAAAGATGTTAATGCTGCACTTGCAGAAATAACAACCAAGAATTTGCAAGAAACAAACCAACTAATGTACAGTGCAGCAACAATAACAACACAAGAGCTCGGACATAAGATCAATGGACCTGTAAAAAAAGAAAGAAGTACATCACCTAAATGGAAGATTAGATAAGAAAATAAAATCGCCAGGCTTAGATCAGATGCTAGTAAATAGAAAGATATGAAAGACAAGAAGCTGAAGAATGAAAACACCAAACAGTATCTGATCCAAAAATACCACCTAGATTCAAGGAAAATTAGAGAAATCCTGGAAATAATAAAGCAGCAAATAACAGCAGTGTCAAAGAAGATTAGCAGGTATGAAGCCAGAACTACACAACACAGGCAGAATCTCCAATTCCAGTCGAATCAGAGACGTTTCTACCAAAGCATAGAAGGAGAAACTGCAAGAAATGTAGAAATACCAAATAAAGAAGAAACAGTGCAATTCTGGGGGAAATTATGGGACAATCCAATAGATTATAATAAAAAAAGCAGGCTGTATGAAAGAGGTCAAAAAATGTAACCAACAAACGCAAGATCTAATAATAATACCAGAATTAATAAGTGAAAGAGCAAAGAAAATTAAAAATTGGACTGTACCAGGCGACGATGAACTGCATGGCTTTTGGCTTAAACACCTAACAAGCCTTCATAAACAACTATCAAAACAGTTCAATCACATTTTGCAAGGAGGTGATATTGAACAATGACTCATCTCATCATGAAAGACCCAGCAAAAGGTACAGTTCCAAGTAATTATAGACCGATAACCTGCCTGCCAACCATCTTCAAATTATGAACTGGAATAATAGCAGATGAAGTGATGCAACACTTATTAACTAACAAACAGCTTCCATTTGAACAGAAAGGAAATTGCCCAAACACCAGAGGCACAAAAGACCAGCTGCTAATTGACAAAATGATTTTAGAAAACTGCAAGAGAAGAAAAACAAATCTAAGTGTTGCATGGATTGACTACAAGAATGCCTTCGACTCATTGCCTCTCACATTGATACTAAAATGTTTAGAAACAACTGGTGTCAGCAAAAACTTTCAGATATTTATAAAAAAAGCAATGAGCATGTGGAGTACACAGTTAACAATCAATGGCGAGACACTTGGACAGGTGAGTCCAAGAGGACTCACTATCCCCTCTGTTGTTTGTAATCGCCATGACCCCACTTTCACAAATACTAAACAAAACAGGCCTCGGATACCAAACATCTAAAACATCAAGTAAAATCAACCCTCTGCTGTACATGGACGATCTGAAGTTGCATGGAAAGTCCAAGTCAGAAATTGAATCACTGCTAAACACTGTCCGTATATTCAGTAGCGATATAGCAATGGAGTTTGGACTAGACAAATGTGCTGCATTAATAATGAACAAAGGAAAAATAAGAAAAACAGAAGGAATAGAACTGCTCAATGGAAGCAACATTAAGAACCTGGAAGATAAAGAACCTTACAAATACTTGGGCATACTCCAGGCTGATAACACTGCACACTGACTGAAGTTAAAAGAAAAATTGGAAATGAATACATCAGGAGAGTTAGAAAAATTCTCAAGTCCAAGCTCAATGGCGGGAACACCATACAAGCCATAAACACCTGGGCTATACCTGTTATCAGATACAGTGCAGGAATAATAGACTGGACCCAGGCAGAGCTAGAGATGCTAGATCGTAAGAACAGGAAAATAATGACCATCAATCATGCTCTGCACCCCTGCAGTGATGTAGATAGGCTATACCTCCCCCACAGCTCAGGTGGAAGAGGAATGCTGCAAGTCCATCAAACAGTAGAGGAGGAGAAAAGAGGCCTTGAAGAATATATCAAGGACAGTGAAGAAGATGCACTTAAAATGGTCAATAACGCGAAGCTATTCAACACCAATGAAACAAAGCAGGCCTACAAGAAAGAACAAGTCAAGAACCGAGCAGAAAAATGGAAACATAAGCCACTGCATGGTCCATATTTGCACAATATAAGTGGAAAATCAGACATCACCAAGACCTGGCAATGGCTTAAGAATGGCAACTTGAAGAAAGAAACAGAGGGTTTAATACTGGCTGCACAAGAACAGGCACTAAGAACAAATGCAATAAGAGCAAAAGTCGAAAAGTCAACAACAAACAGCAAGTGCCACCTTTGTAAAGAAGCAGATGAAACAGTGGACCACCTAATCAGCTGTTGTAAAAAGATCGCACAGACTGACTACAAACAAAGGCATTGTCAAGATAGCAGAGATGATACACTGGAACATCTGCAAAAAATACAAGCTACCTGTAGCCAAGAATTGGTGGGACCATCAAATTGAAAAAGTTGAAGAAAATGAAGATGTAAAAATATTATGGGACTTCCGACTACAAAGCGACAAACATCTGCCACACAATACACCAGATATAACTGTAGTTGAGAAGAAAGAAAAACAAGTCAAAATAATCAACATAGCAATACCTGGGGATAGTAGAATAGAAGAAAAATAAATAGAAAAAATCACAAAATACAAAGATCTACAGATTGAAATTGAAAGGCTGTGGCAGAAGAAGACCAAAATAATCCCAGTGGTAACTGGCACTCTAGGTGCAGTTCCAAAAGACCTTGAAGAGCACCTCAACACCATAGGGGCCACAGAAATCACCACCAGCCAATTACAAAAAGCAGCTTTAGTGGGAACAGCCTATATTCTGCGACGATATCTATAACAATTGACAATAATATTCAGCCATCCCAGGTCCTTGGGAAGGACTCGATGTCTGGATAAAACAAACCAGTCAATAACACCTGTCTGACTGTGTAAACAAGAAATAATAATAATATATCATCATCACTATTACTAATTTTGTTGCTGCTGTTGTATCATCATCATCATCATCATCAGGTAGAATATGACTGAGCGGTTTGTCATGCTCCTTTTGTATAGGCCTATGATACTAATTTGTGTATGCTACTTTTTGAGGTCGTGCACATGACCATAAACACCGGTGATGGGAGGACTGATGGGAGGCAGGCTTCCTGCACATTATCTCCTTCCCCATTCTGCTCTTGTGCTCGCAGTGAGTGGTGCATTGAGGGATCATCCCTCGGCCAGGTGTTCTTGCTTAGTTAAATCTATATAAGATTACTTCATGTTTGTGAGGCAAGCAGCTATAAAGCAGTTGCATATAACAGGAGCTGTGTGTGGTTGAATGCTGGGACACCGAGAAGGTACACATGTTACATCCTTTGTACTCACTACAAGCCTGCTAGTCTGTTCCTGATCATTAGTCAGTGATCTCCCCTGTGCTGCCACGTCATCCTCCACAGTTTGAGTGCCATCCAGTTACTGAGTTATGACCCAGTGGCAGTGATGAGTCGCTTGTTGTTATATTGGTAGTTGTATT
Source organism: Hemicordylus capensis (assembly GCF_027244095.1). Lineage (NCBI taxonomy): Eukaryota > Metazoa > Chordata > Lepidosauria > Squamata > Cordylidae > Hemicordylus > Hemicordylus capensis. The sequence continues at coordinate 373,960,092 of NC_069658.1, read as the reverse complement.
GCCCAACATTTAAGCGGTACATATCCTTTAATGCATTTGTTTACATGTATTTTATTATAGACATAAAAGTATGTGGAGAGCCTGAATGGGGTTTGCAGGAAGAGCGGCTGGCCTGCTCTTCCCGCACATGAGCAGGAAGCCCTCCCTGGGTGGCTGCATCAACCACCCAGATGATTACTGGCTCCGTCATGGCATTCTGGAGAGCCCCCCTGAGGCCGGCTTGTTGTAGTTGCTGTGGCACAGAGCTGTGCTGTGGCAACACATGAGCAACTGACCCGCTTTTCCTGCAGCCAAAACCAGGGGTTAAGCGGCAGGCTACCCAAGAGGCAGAGGCGTAACTATAATAGGGCAAGGGGAGACAGTTGTCTGGGGGCCCACTGCCTTGGAGGGCCCCCCAGAGGCAAATCACATGACTGACTCCCCCAGTTGCACACCCTCCCAGGCTGCCTTTAATTGTATTCATCCTCCGAAATGGATATGAGTGTTAAGACCTGGAGCTACCAGAACAGCATGTCTTTCTCTAGTACCATTAACTGACTTGCATCATGGTATTTTGTTACTACTCTTCAGCCTCATTTAAGATTTCTTTACTTCATGAGCTGAGCTTCAGTGAGGGGGGGGGGTCCCATTTTAAAATCTTGTCTCTGGGCCTACTCCAACCTTGCTACGCCCCTGCCAAGAGGGTTTGCTGCCGTGCCACCACCAGGAGCTGCATGGCTCCCAGCGGTTCTCACACACAGTGGGAACTGGGCTAGGCTGGGCTCCCTTAGCCCGGTTCCCACTATGTGTGAGAATCACATCATAGTCTTTCTTTGTATGCACAGGAGCAAAGTAGAAACACAGGTTTCATCATCAAACTCGTGGAAAAAAATTGGTTTTGACAGGAGACCGATGTTCCCTTTTTAATTTAAATAAGTGACAATCGCCATTAGTCTTTCTGTCCCTCATTCTCCGTCTAGCTCCCCTGAGCTCCTGGTTGCTCTGTCCTGAATCTGCTTTATCTCAGTTGTAGCTCACAGGTATTTAGGGGCAAAACAATTAATGAAAGACACAGAGCAGTGGCTGAAAATAGCACCCTGGAAATATTGCTTTATGCTTCAGGATACAGATGGCATAACTGCTTTCTAGGCACAAGGCAACAATGGCCTGCTAGATTGTATAGGAGTTTCAGGGTTTGCTTTCTGTTCTGTGATTATGGAACACATTCCCACAAGAGATAATATTCATTACAACTGCTTGCATTAAGCACAGGGTACTCTTCCACAGTCAAACATGATAAGCAAACTTGCAGTAGCATGCAAAAACAAACAAACAGAATTGTAAATCCATGAAAACAGATTGAGCAACCAAAGAAACCTACACCACCATATTATTACAGAATTAGTGTATTTTCACCCTTTGTTCAAGCCCTAAAGAGAACAAGCTGATATTGTTAAAAAGCCAGCACTGCATGCATTAAAACAGGAAAGAGACTTTGAGTTAACTGAGCCTATAAAATCCCCACCCGACCTGCACCCCCAATGATATCTGTCTTAGACCCATGCAGGCAAAAATATGTTGCTTGCTGATTGCCTCACCACTCTATAATCAAGTGCTTCATGGTTGCGAGCACACTTCTTCAGCGTGTTGTAATTGCCCTTTGTTTCAGTCAAGAGACTGGTAATTACAGCTATGGGCAATGTTTTTCGTTTGAGCAGCATTTGATTGCAACTAACCATTTATTGTGGTAAAAATCTAAAGCTTTGTTGCAATGTTTATAGATAAGCCTTTTGCATGACAGACATTTAGTCTAATCATCCATCCATGGAGTCAAAATACCACTTTCTCATTGTCTGGAACACAATTCAAGTGTTGCCTTCGACTGCATTACTGTTCACAAATATCTTAGCAATGGGGTTTTGTTTCTCTTATGATCCTCTTGGCAAGTCCAGCCTCTTACAAAAACCTGTTATTCCAGACATCAGCTTTTCCATTTACTATCACTTCAAACTAGCCTGGAAGTGAAATGGGAATCGCTTAGAAGACATGTCTATCACCTTTACAATTTTAAATGTCTTGGTTCCAGAATACTGAAGAACCTCCTCTGAGGGAACAAACAAGGCGGAAACGGTGTCAATGCAGGACCTCCTGAACATCAGAAGGGTGCGTTTATTTATAGAGTACAAAAGAGGTGGTGCAAATGTATAGGGAGAGAGCGTGGAAAGAGCGGATTGGTTCTATTTTGCCGCAGTATGGGAGGAGTGCTTATCAGGGTGCGACCGCCACATTCCAGTATGGTATGCCAGTCCTGGGTGGGGTGTTTACCCTTATCAGCCTACATCTCCCCCTTTTCTGTTTTAACATGGTGATATGCATAATGGGTGCTCACATATCAGGGAGACATTGGTTCCATGGGTGTGAAACATATAATACGCGTGACGGACCCACATGTTGGGGTGTGAAAGAGAAGCCAAGGGCAAAGCTTCAGTAGGTACATTAAAAAGGCAGAAGAAATAACAAAACAGAATAAGGCAAGAATTTGCATTCAGGGCTGCAAACACGGCTGCCAGAAAGTTCTCAGGGGTCTTTTCTTTTTCCTCCTGCTCCAGGAGCACGGTCGCCTGCGCTGCCAGATTCTTCACCATTCCCCAGGTCACTGGCGGGTTGTTCTTCCTGTTGCTGCCTCGTTGTCGGGGCTGTGCCGGGAAGCTCTCCTTCAGGTGGAGACCGAAGTTCGGGATCGGGTTGGACAGACCTTGATGCCACGACATCCTGGGTGGGTCGAACACAGCGGGCAGGTACCCACAACGGGCCTGTTGGGAGATCCACAGCAGCATAACCCCGGCCCCAAGTGATCAGGGGAACAGGACCTTTCCACTGCGGGTCCGGCAGGCGCTTGTAACGCACCAAGGGCCGGGGGGACGGCTCGGTGGTGCGAAAGTGTTTTTGTACGCGGGATAAATAATGAGAATCAGAGAAAATAAGGTTTAAGTGATTAATAGTAAATAGAACATGTGCAAGCAGTTGCTCCCTGTCCGGCAAGGACAGGGGACTTCCCCCTTTCCTGTCTTGTCGAACCAAAGCAGCCTTCAAAGTGCGGTTGGCCCGTTCAACGATAGCTTGGCCTGTTGAGTTGTAAGGTATGCCGAAAGTATGACGGATGTCCCAACGCGCACAGAAGGAAGCAAAGGCCGAGGAACAGTAGGCAGGGCCATTATCAGTTTTTAAAGCGGACGGCTGTCCCATGACTGCAAAGCAGCGGACAAGGTGATTGCAGACATGGCGAGTTTTTTCGCCCTTCTGCGGGGTGGCCCAAATGTACCCTGAGTAAGTATCGATTGTAACGTGAAGCCAGCGCCAGGGAGCAAATGGGGGCCACTGCGTTACATCCATCTGCCACAACGCATTGGCTCCCAACCCCCTGGGATTTACCCCTGTGGACGGGTAAGAGGCTTGGCCTGAACATTGGGGGCACTGTTGAATAATGGCCTGGGCGTCTGTGAGGGGAATAGAGAACCTATGGGCGAGGCTGCGGGCAGATTGATGGTGCATGGCATGACTTTGCGCTGGGGAGACTGGAAAGGCGCGTAACAGCTGATCAGCTTTTGCATTTCCCTCTGCCAGCGAGCCTGGAAAGGGTTGATGGCTGCGAATATGGGCGGCAAAGAGAAGCGTTCTGCGCTGCGCCAGCAGACGTTGCAACGCAATAAACAAACCAAGAAGGTTCCTGTCTAGATTGTGAGAGACATAACTTCCTTCAAGTACAGTGAGGACATTATAAACGTACAAGCTGTCAGTGATTAAATTAAAACTAGAGTCTGCAAACACTGTGCAAGCCAGGACTACCGCAGCAAGCTCTGCACGTTGCGGAGATGTTTGTGGGGTAGTATATCGGGCTTTCCATTCACCATCCACCTGCCAAGTCATCACACCTCTGGTAGGTGACCCATCAGTAAAGACAGTGGGCGCCCCTTGGAGGGGGGCTGGGCTTAGGCAAGTGCCGAGTCTAATAGGCAAATGGGGGAGAAGTTGCAATCGTACATCCTTGGGAAGGTGGTATGCAACCTCTCCAGTAAAATCAGCTAACGCGAGTTGCAAGGCTAAGGAAGAACGGAAACCAGACTCCCAGTCACTTTGGGGGATGGGTATGTGGAGTCGAATAGGATCCATGCCAAAAAGGGCCAAGCAACGATCGCGCCCTTTGCGGAGGATCAAAGCTAGCATAGCCAATTGAGTCAAGACAGTGGTTTTTGGCGTATGTGCAAGGTGGAGCCACTCCAAGATATGCACCTCCGACGAGGAGACTTGAGCGATTGCTCCGGTGAACTGAGGTCGGGTTGCTACGATTAGAAGTGCAGGGGGCATATTTTCTATTGCACGATCTACCCAACGCTCTTTTAGGGTGATATTCACCTTCTTAATCACTTCTAACTGAGGCTGAGATAATGTAATGAGGTCAGCCGGTTGTCGGCCTTGCTTAAGAGCCTCAAAAAGCGGGTGGAGGTCATTAGTTGTCAATTTATAGTATGGCCGTGCCCAATTAAGGGTCCCTAAGATTTGTTGTAAGTGTACATAAGTCAGCTTTGGTGGCAAAATAATTTCGGGTAGTTGGGGCATGGCGTAGGCGCTCATCAAACGGTGGCCAAGATACAAAAAGGGCTCGGAGAGCTGGATTTTTTCAGGTGCAATTATTAACCCAAACTCTCTCAGGGACTGAGTTAGAATAGGTAACCAATTAAGAGGTAATCTAGGCCCCGATACCAAGATATCATCCATGTAATGAATAACTAGGAGGGTCGGATAACGCTTACGAAACTCCGATAATGCTTGATGCACGTAAAGCTGACACAGCACAGGGCTGTTCAACATGCCCTGGACAATACAGACCAATGATACCTTTGTGTGGGCTGGGCATTATTCAGAACTGGTACCGTGAAAGCAAACTTTTTCTTATCTTGAGGCTGAAGGGGAATAGTGTAAAAACAGTCTTTCAAATCTACGATGGCGACCTGGTAACCCGCAGGTATTAAGTTAGGATTAGGTAGTCCACATTGCAAGGGGCCCATGGGTTCAATAATTTTATTTACTTCCCTCAAATCATGTAAGAGTCGCCATTTCCCTGATTTTTTCTTTATCACAAAAACAGGGGTATTGTAGGGGCTAGAGGAAAATTCCAAGTGTCCAGCTTGCACCTGCTCCTTTACCAGGTGCAGCAGAGCCTCTAATTTGTCTTTTGGCAAAGGCCATTGCTCTACCCAAATGGGTTCTTCAGTTTTCCAGGTGAGGGCCAATGCTCGGTGCGGGGAAGCTACTCCCGCATGTTGATCCGAGTTCCCAGCTGTTGCAGGAGGTCGCGTCCCCATAGGTTAAAAGGGAGCGGTATTATGACTGGTTGAAAGTGAGCTATAACTGGACCGGCTTGACTTGCTCTCACCGCCAACCACTCAGTGCTCTGGCTAGAAGATTGTTCCCCACCCACTCCCCAAATAGAGGGGGCGGGCTCCTTAGGCCACTGAGACGGCCATTCCTTTACCGTAATGACCGACACATCCGCCCCAGTGTCCAACAACCCTTCGAGGCAGTGCCCATGAATCCAAAACTTACGAGTTGGCTTTCCACTGGCAATGTTCGTCTGGACCAGCGCAACCTGTGGGGATAACATAGAGGCCTTAGGCCCCACTGGGGTGAGGTTCCGTACGCTTAGGCAATGAGCCCACGAATCTCCCTGCTTAAGGGTCAGGGGCATGTGCCCCCAAACCTGAAGCATGATAGATGTCTGGGGAATGTAGTCAAGCAATTCCGGGACCACAAAAATCCCTTGAGGGCTCGCTGCTTGCGTTGGTAAAATAAGCAGTGGCTCAGGACCCTCAAAGGGAGTCGCTGGCAATGTGGGAACAAGTATAACTTCCCCTGGGAACACTGAGGTGGCATTCTTTTGAAGCACAAGCGCGACAGCACATCCGGGTGTCGGCAATGATTCCTCTTTCTTTATTCCGGGGCCCGAGGAAGGCCCGCTCCCCGGTTTCCCGGGGAGGTCTCTGTTCCTACAGGGTTAGTACGGCATTGGTTAGCCCAATGGTAGCCCTTGCTACATCTGGGACACTTCTTCGAGGGGCGACCAGCATTCTTCTGGTTCGATCCAGATTTATGTGCTCCTCCGCCTGGCGCTCGGCACGCAGCACGGAAGTGGCCAGGCTTCTGGCAGTTGTAGCAGTTCCCCGTGGGCTTATTGGATTGTTTCAAAGCCATAGCTAACAGGCCCATATCGTACGATTTTGAGCCGATTTCAGCACAAGCCTGAATCATGTCCGCCAGGGAATAAGTCTGACGGTGGATAACTCCCTGCAAGGCCTTTTTGCTGTCCGCGTTGGCATTCTCAAATGCCAATTTTTGCAGCAGCTCTCCCTGAGCCTCAACATTGTCCAACTGCCGAGCGATCGCAACCTTCAAACGGTCCACAAAGCTTGTGTATGGCTCTGAGGGTCCTTGCTTGATCACTGCAAAGGAGCGAGCCGGGGTGCCAGCCGAGGGCACCCTGCGGAGCGCCCGGAGGACACACATTCCAACCGCCTTAATGTGTCCATCAGGCAACTGGCATTGCATGGCCAGAGGCTCGAACTGCCCAGAACCATAAACCTGCTCTGCTGTAATCTGCGCTGTGGCGCCCAAACGGGCTGCCTGCTGGTATTCGCTATCCCACACCACATACTGTGAAGGCGTTAAAATCATACGAAACAACGCCTTCCAGTCGTGCGGGGTCATGAGGTATCCATTGTTAAGACCTTCCAAAATGCCCTGGACAAAGGTAGACTGGAGTCCTGAGTCCTTCACGGCTCGATTTAACTCCCGGAGGACCGAATACGGAAGTGGTTCCCAGTCCACGTGGGCGTTTCCTTGGCCGTCTACCGGACCTCGCATCACTGGGAACAGAGCTGGGTTCTCTCCAGCCCATTCTTCCCCATCTACCAGGATTTGTCCGGACTTTTTGGCATGATGGAGTCCCTCCACAACAACCCCTCGAAAGCCCAGCTTCTCCTTAAGAGCCCTGGAGTTCGGGGCCCCCGAGGCCGTCGGCGTGACGGCGGGCAGCAACACAGGGTATGGAGGGGGTGCGGCATCCACAACTTCAGATTTCAGGAGCACAGGCTCCCCACCGAAGAAAGCCGCGACTGCTTCCAGCACCTTTCTGCTGAGCAGGAGGTGCTGGATCGGAGCTCGTGGCTCCGCCTGCAGCTCGGTCCCTATCTTTCTCCAATGTTCTGCTTTCAATGTCCCTTTGTACGGATACCAAGGGCATTGACAATCGACCTCCCGTAAGAGATCAGCGAGATCATGCACAGGCACCACCTCCCCGGAATGTTGCCGGATAATTTTTTGCAATTCTTCCGCATGCTGTTTCTGATCAACAGAAAGACTAGAGCCCATACTTACGAGGGAGCCGAAGCTGAGTGCACTAAGAAGACTGTTCCAGTCGCGTAAGCAGGGTGCTGAGGGATCTGGATCACGTCGGGGTCACCAGATGAGGGAACAAACAAGGCGGAAACGGTGTCAATGCAGGACCTCCTGAACATCAGAAGGGTGCGTTTATTTATAGAGTACAAAAGAGGTGGTGCAAATGTATAGGGAGAGAGCGTGGAAAGAGCGGATTGGTTCTATTTTGCCGCAGTATGGGAGGAGTGCTTATCAGGGTGCGACCGCCACATTCCAGTATGGTATGCCAGTCCTGGGTGGGGTGTTTACCCTTATCAGCCTACACTCCTCTGTCATATGAATCAGCCCTCCTGCTGATGTCATCAGAGGAGATTCTGGACCGGGTCTCACGATCAGTGAGACCCGGTTCCTAGCGGTGAGCGGGCTGGGCGGCTGGATCGGATGCCCACATGATGGCCAGATCTGAGATAGAGCCGGCAGGGGCTGGGAAGCTCGGGGGCAGCGCGGCCCCCGGAAGCCCCAGTATGCCCTGTGTGAGACATTCACGAGACAGTATCACCCTGCGCGAGACAGTATGCCCTGTGAGACCCCTGAGCCGGGAGGCTGCTTTTAAGCCTCCCTGCCGGGGGTCTACTCACAAGTAGCCGTGGTGCGGAGCCGCACCGTGGCTACTCACGAGCAGAGAGCCCGGGTTTGCAGAGCGCTTGCTCCGCAAACCCGGGCTAAGGGGTGGGCTACAGGAGTGGGTTAGCCGCTCCAGAACCACCGGGCTCGGCTGCAAGCCCGGTGGTTATGACGATCACAAAAATTGGGCTAGGATTTTCCTAGCCCGATTTTTGTGATCGTAAGAATAGCCCCTCTGTTTTTGGTCCTAACACCCTTGAAGGCGAGGCTGGTGCTGGTAGGAACTCAGGGTACTGGCAGGAACTAGGGAGGAGAGCTGGTCTTGTAGCAAGCATGAATTGTCCCCTTTGCTAAGCAGTGTCCACCCTGGTTTGCATTTGAATGGGAGACATGTGAGCACCATAAAATATTCCTCTCAGGGCAGCTCTGGGAAGAGCATGCAGAAAGTTCCATGTTCCCTCACTGGCATCTCCAAGATAGGGCTGAGACTCCTGCCTGCAACCTTGAGGAAGCCACTGTCAGTCTGTGTAGACAATACTGAGCTAGGTGGACCAATGGTCTGACTTGGCATAAGGCAACTTCCTATGTTCCTAACATGGTCTTCTCAATGGCTGCACCTAGGTTATGAAGGTCCCTATGCTGAGAGGCATCTCTGGTCGCATCTCTGGTAAAGACCACCATCTTCCAGCAGGCCATTGATGTATGCTGAGCTGATCATTCCTATGGTATATTATTTTGTTTGAGATATTGGATTGTGGTTGCATTCCTAGGTTATCTGGCTTGTTGAAATGTTTCTTCGTGTTTCAGTTGTTCTGGTTTTCTCTGCTGTTCCTTGTTTGTTGTTCTTTTAGGTAGTTGTAGTTTTAGATAGTTATGATACTGATGGCTATATTTTCTTGTGAGTCACATTTTGTGTGCCGTTTGGAGGGCAAAAAGATGGCATACATACTTCTAAAGTAAATAACTGCAACTGACAACTTTGTGCAATAAGTTTTCAGTGAAGCAAAAGTAAAAATAAAAATGAGGACATAGCATATTTTCAAAAATCCCCAGGTGCTTATTTTTTTGCATCTTACAAACAAAAATACGTTTTTGGCTGTGTTGTCATTAAAATGGGAAGTTGTTTCTCTAATAATTTTACTATGGGTCATAATGGCTTGAACTGACTAAATAACTAAACAAATTAACCTTTTGATTTTGTTGTTTCTCTCTCTGGAGCACAAGATTTTTTAGTCTTGCTGCTGCTTTCTTAAAAAAACAACAACAATAGGGAGAGCAATGATTGCATTTTTAAACAAGTGTGCTAAGGTAGACAGTGAGGATCTCCAGACTAATATGGTTTAATTGTGAATGTAATTAGTATTTATCAGAGGGGTTGAACGTTCTTGCTTACATAGTAGTAGTGCCACAAGATCCAATGGTGGTGAGTAAATCCATCACACATCTGGTTCATGAGACAGACAGGTAGTCCTGTGCCTAGAGCGTACCTTTCCATTACTTGTAATTCAGCCTGTTGGCACTGGTCCTCGTGTCTACCAATGCTATAGCCATTACAGTGGAATACAGGACAATGTGAGGAGAGCTGGCCTTGTGGTAGCAAGCATGAATTGTCCCCTTTGCATAGCAGAGTCCACCCTGCATCTTAATGGAAGAGTACATGTATCAGCACTGTAAAATATTCCCCTCAGGGGATGGGGTCGCTCTGGGAAGAACACTTGGATAGTTGTATGCAGAAGGTTCCAAGTGCCCTCCCTAACATCTCCAAGATAGGACTGAGAGAAACTCCTGCCTACACTCTTGGAGAAGCTGCTGCCAATCTGTGTATTTATTTTATTTATCATTAAATTTATATACTGCTTTTCATTAAAATAATTCTAAAGCATGGAATTATTGTGTACTATCTATTGTGTAGACTAGGGATTCTCAACGTTGGGTCCCCAGATGTTCTTGGACTTCAACTCCCATAATCTCCAGTCTGTGACCTTTGGTTAGGGATTATGGGAGTTGAAGTCCAATTACATCTGGGGACCCAACGTTGAGAATCCCTGGTGTAGACAATACCAAGCTAGATGGATCAATTGTCTGACTTGGTAGAAGGCAGTTTCCTACATTCCTATGTGAGAAATAGTGATGGCTGTCTGTGTTGTGCCTTGAACCTTAACAACTGAATTTGGGCTCCACGTAGGTGTTGGTAAACATGTTTATTTAACAAGATTCTTTACAGCTCCATGACAGGGCTTCAAACATAGACCCATATCAGGGTTTTTCCTAGTTTGTGGGAAGAGGGGTTGAAGGCTAGACTGTAGTTAGGTGTTAATGATTTGTGCTTGAATATAGCATGGACAAGAACCCAATGAGGATCTTAAAAACTCTGCAAAATAGACCATGATTTCAAAGAGACTTTTAGATCTCTTTTCAAAGAGACTCCATGATTTCAAAGAGCCTTTAGACGTGTGTGTGTGTGTGTGTGTGTGTGTGTGTGTGTGTGTGCAGAGCAGCCCTCTAGGAAGCATGGCAACTAGCTTTTGAAATTGCAGAATTACACGAACCTAAATAACTCTATGAGGCAATTCTCATGAGAAGCAGAAACTGGGCTAAGAGAGCCCAGCTCCTTTTCTGCTGCTCGTGTGCAGCAACGGGAGCTGTGTGGCTCCCAGTGGCAAGACCGCCTCAATGCCCGCCCACTTAAACAAGGTTAGCGGAGCGGACGCTGCTCTAACCCTGGATTTTTCAGCTGTGTGTGCCATGTCTGCTTGCAGCCATGGTGGACACACTCAGGTGGGGGAGGGGGGACCCTAGGAATTCACTGCATTGCTAGGGCTCCAGGGGGCAGGGTGTCGCACAGTGGTGCTTCCCTTTGCCCAAACCCTGGAGCTGTCAGATGAGTTGCGGCCAGGTCCAAGACTGCCCGAGTGAAACCATCGCTCGTCTGACCATGGGGAGGGGTAGTTGATCATCTGTGGGTTCCCCGCAGAACCTCTTTCAGCTCTACACATGGATCGTGTGTAGAGCCTTTATGGATACCTGTCAAAGGGTTTTACATACCACTGGATCCTACCTTCCAATAAATACCACATATCTTGCTGGATCAGGGTAAACACGAAATGGGGTCAGTCAATAACAAGCAGGTCCAGATTTCTAGGTCAAGGTTGCTCATGGTAGGGCTGGTCATCACAGACAATGTTTCCAGCTTTCAGGCTGCTTTAAATAGGCAGTGTGCTGAGCGTCCCACCCATCACTGCAGCTGGGCCTTGTCAGGGAGATGCAGCCAGGCCAGAGCTGGGACACTTGTTCCTTCTGGCCAGCCTCTCTGACCTACACTGTTCCTCCCTCTGAGCCTGTACTCTGGCCAAGTGTCACTGTTGGGGATCTGGGGCAGGCACCTTGACTTCTGTGGCCTTGGAGGCTTCATCAGGAAGAGGGAGGGAAGGAGGCAGAGTGGCCTATAAGCCTGTCAGCTCTGGCTCTGTTGAGTTGACTGGAGTTTCGGCCTGCTCCCCCTGCTCTGGATCTTCATCTAATGGAATCCTCCTCCATGACCCCCATAGGAGTCATCACACACAGGGGCTTTTAGTAGGGATGTGCAAAATGTTTTGACGTTGAAATGTTTTGACGTTAAAATGTTTTGATGTTGAAATGTTTTGACTAGAAATGGGCCATTTTGAGTGTTTTGTGCTTGGAACAAAGCAACCGTTTTTCAATCAAAACGTTTCATCATTTTGAGTGCTGTTTTGGAGGCCTATTTTCAACTTGCTGATTGGTTTTCTGACATTAACTTCTGATTGGCTTGTGATCTCCTTGCTTCTTAGTTGGCTTGTTATCACACAAATGCAGTGTTGTCATGGGAAACTGTGCCCCCATTGGCTGGGGGAATACAAAAGGAGGGCATTTTGAAATGTATTCAAAGGGACTAGGAGGCAGAGAGAGTTCTTATAGTTAATCTCTCTTGAGAGCATACATCAGGAGGAAAGGAGGAAGGAATCAAGAAAGCTTTGATTTTGTGGTTTTCTTTTCTCAGCATTGAGTATAATATGCTGTGCTACTGCTGCTATAACTATCTATTTTTTAGCTTTTAAAATAAATTTTTGTTTGAACTTAATACCAATTGTGGTTCTTAACCTGACTTTTAACTTGTTACTCAATTTGGTTAATTTTATTACTTTTATTATATATTGAGGCTATTCACATGATGGGAGGAAATCGGGCTAGCGGAGGCTAACCCAATTTCCTCCAATCGTGAGAGCCACCAGGCTCGGCTGTGAGCCCAGTAGTTCTTAAGTGGGTCACCCACTTAAGTAGCCTAGCAGTTAAACCAGGTTTGCTGAGCGAGCACTCCACAAACCCAGTTTTTCTGATTGTGAGTTGCTGCAGCTACCCATGAGAAGACCCCCGATTGGGAGGCTGAAAAGCAGCCTCCTGGCTCGGGGGTCTCTCCAGCATGCCCAGCGCACTCACGCAGGGCATGCTGGAGCTTCTGGGGACCGCACAGCACCCAAACTCTCCAGCCCCCGCTGGCTCTGTGATGGAGCTGGCAGTCGTGTGGGTGGCTGCTGCAGCTGCCCGGAGCAGACTGACTGCTCGTCTGTGGGGAGAGCGGGCTTAGGCCACTCTCCTCTCCAGGGGCATATCTAGGGTAGGGCAGGCAGGGCACATGCCCCGGGTGCCACTTGAAGGGGGGGTGCCATTTTCTAAAATTATTATTATTTTTTTAAAGGCTGCTGAAAACAAAATGGCCACCATGCATGCTCAAATGGCATCTGTGAGGCCCTAGGCCATGCCAGGACTCACAGAGGCTATTTGAGCATGCACGGTGGTCATTTTGTTTTCAGCGGCTATTAAAAAAATAAAAAATGGCCACCACACATGCTCAAATGGTCCCTGTGAGGCCCTAGAGGCCAGCAGAGGGAGGGGGGACCTTTGCAGACACCCCCCCCACAGCCTTTAGGAAGCCCCCCGAAGGGGCTACAGGTTACAAAAAATTAATTTAATATAATATGTCACTGTACACATATTTAATTTGGCACTATGTACAGAGAATCAGGGCTTGTGAATACTGAGCTGAAGCTTATGACCTAGGATTGTATTCATTTCCTCTTACTTTGCTTCTTGTGATAAGTGAGTTAAATGTGATGTCTTAATAATATGACTATTAATGGTGAGTTTGTCTTTGAATCAGTGTGAAATCCTCAGTATTAAGACCCACTGGGAGTCTCTTGCTCTCTTTCTCTCATTTTAACTGTCTTTCTGAAATACTAGAATATATTCCAAGCACTGACACAGTTTACTCAGCATATACTTTAATTATTTTCAGAGTATCTGGGAAAAGTCAATTTCTCCATTTATTTTTAAAACTTATATAATAGTGATGCAACAATGCATAGTAGAAAACTAGACAGACACTTCTGTTTAGTTTTCCAAGTATACCTCCACATAGTTTTTGGATATTTCATGAGCCCCAGCATACTGAAATTTGTAGTTTTCCAGCATTTTTTGGTCTGGCTACGTCCACTGCTAAATATTTTTTGAAATTTTAGAAGATTAACGAGCTTGACCTTTATTTTTGAGCTATTATTATGGTAAAGTTATCTGAAAGATGGGTGTCAGATGTCTGGTCAGGAGGCGCAATTTGAGTTCTTGCCCTAGGCGCTGTTTTCCCTAGATATGCCTCTGCTCCTTGCAAATGCAAACCCCCTCATGGCTGTTCTCACTAATCGTAAGAGCCTCATTGTATCTATTTTATTGTTGTGAGCCGCCCTGAGCAGTAGTGTACTGGAGGGGTGGGATATAAATATTTTAAATAAATAAAAATAATAATAAAAATAAATAAATAGTTTTTTTGGATCTCACATTGACAACAGCAGAACTTGGGTGCCTTCCTTCCTAGAGTTGTGGCTTGTTTAGTTTGTGAGATAGTGGTATGGCAAGAAGTGGACAGTGGCAGAGAGCTCCCTTCCTTCCTTCCTTCCTTCCTTTCTCTCATTTCTTGATGGTTGCTATGATGATCTCCATTCTGGCCTTGGGACTAACTTGTGCTTCACTCACTGCTCTGATCTGCTCTGCAATCTGCATTGCAAAGTGCACTCAGTTGAAATGTGGTTGAAATTGCTCCAGTTGCTTATGGCTATGCTTGTTGCTAAGGGACCTTCTGTGGCAGCTGTTGCAATGCTAGGAAGTAGGAGTCATAGTTGTGTGTGAGAGAGAAACTTGTAACAATGATGTTACTGCAGCTCAGTCAGTGTGGCTGCCAGTGGATTCCTGGTCAGTGATTATTTTTTGGCCATTTTTGAACAGTGTTTGAAATGTGTGTTCTGTGTTGGGAGGGACAAAGTCCCTTTTACTGTGTGCTTCTGTGGTGTTTTTCAAGGCAGGATTGCAAAATGCATTGCAAATTGCAATGCCAAATTTATGTGCAGTACACTCTCTGAGTGAAGCCTGTTCTGGACAGAAGAAACAATGTGGAAACTTTAAACACCCCATTGTTCGCCACAGGTAGCTCCTAGGGACACCAGACTGGTTTGTGTGGTAGGGCATGATGGGTGCTCTCTACCACCCAATCAACAAAAGAAATGGGAAAGTGGGCAATTGTGAACAAATTTTTAACCTTTCTCCATAGGATCCCAGCAACAGCTTGCTTGTCAGGGATTCTGAGAAGTTATGGCTTTGGGAAAGAGAAGGGATTGATGTTTCCAACAGGCAAGATGCCCCATACATTCTCATTCTTCTAGGTCTAAGGATTATGATTTTACAAGCATGTAGAATTTGTGACCTACCCAGCCAGAGTCTACCAATCTTGACCGACACTGTATCCCACCCGCCCCCCCAAGTCCTATGTGAGGACAGAAACAGAAGATATGTGGGAGCCCTCATTCACCACCATACATGCTTGGTGGGCTACATTTGGATTGGTGGGCCACAATTGTGTCATCTGTCACTTGTATCTTAATTTTCCTGTCAGAAGTCTCTGGAATGTTAATAATGCTTGCTTACCTACCAAATGGCCCAAGTTGCCTCTCTTTCTCTCTAGGCAGAGATTGGATTTCAGTCAGGGATGAAAATTAACTGCAGAGAATAAATTAGGACAGGGTGGGCCACATGTGCCATCTATTGACAGAACCAAATTAGTAGTCAAAAATAAATGTACCTGAATGCATTGGTGCCCAGACATAATGAGGTTGAGCAAATATAATTATGTTTGTGGGTCGATAGAAAGATGCTACGCAGACAGTAGTTCATTTATAAGGCAGATTTTTCTCCTTACAGCCGAGAGCACTGCATCCAGCTTTCAAAATGTGCTAGCTTTCCTACTATGACTGGGGGATGAAGGAATAACCTGCCTGCCACTCTCTTTGAGTCTTTTTGCCACTGCTCTTCTCATGCAAGTGTAGTGCTGCCATGATCGCCCATTGACTATGCATTGAAACGACCGTGGTGTCAGACCTCATGCTTTGAGCAGCACAGCAGGTGCTTTCCGGCTTGATATACAGAGGCAGTGCAATGAGAGCAGCCTTTTCATGCGGAATCCCCCCAGGAGGAAATGGAAGCTTGGTGAATACTCAGTAGAAAGAAGTAGTTAACTATAAATATCCTTTCTTTTTTACGATGCAAGAAAAAAGTTTTAAATGCTTTGTAATTCATCTAAGAAGCACATTTGCAAATGAAAGCAACTACAGTGTGCCAGAAACTAGCTAGAACTGGCTGTAGGGTTCTGCATGAAGGCAAGTCTTTGCCATTATTATTATTATTATTATTATTATTATTATTATTATTATTATTATTATTATTAAAAACATGTTTTATTGAATGTATACTCTGGCCAAATAAGTTCATAAGGTTGCTCGTGAAAGTAACATTCGTACAATGTCAACTCACAACCCAACAAACAACTACAATAAAAATCAATATAGAATGTCACAACATTTACCCATAATTCAAGCTCTCCAAGAAGCCATCTAGAGAGAAAGGTCTTCTGAAACTCACGGGAGAACTTGTCTGATGAGTCTATCTGGGAGGGAATTCCAGCAGACAGGGGTCATTGCTGAGAAGGTCCTGCTTCTGGTCACCATCCATTTTGAGCAGGGTCAGGTATGAGAGCAGAGTCTCTCTGGATGATCTGATGACTCAGCTGGACTAATAGAGGAGAAGTAGTTTTCCACTGTTTTAATATCTGGGCAGTTTTGCATAATGGAAGGAGTGCTGTGTGGCTGTCCAGGAGCAGTTCTAAGCAGTTCTGTGGCAGCCCAATCACACTCCACCATCAGGAGTGCCTTTCACATTGAGCCCTTTCTCACAATCGGTGAAAAAGGGCTCAAAGGAGAGCGGGGAGGAAGGCTGCTTGCACTTACATCCCTGCAGATGATCCTACTTCTCTACCTGGGTGGATGGATCACCAGGGGCGTATCTAGGGTGGGGCAGGCAGGGCACGTGCCCCGGGCGCCACTTGAAGGGGGGTACAATTTCTTAAAATTAATTAAAAAAAAAAAGGCCACCAAAAACAAAATGGCCACTGGGAATGCTCAAATGGCCTCTGTGAGGCCCTAGGGCATGCCACGCCTCACAGAGGCCATTTGAGCATGCACAGCGGCCATTTTGTTTTCAGCGGCCATTTTTAAAAAACAAAAATATTTTTAAAAATGACTACCGCACATGCTCAAATGGTGCCTGTGAGGCCCTAGAGGCCAGTGGGAGGAGGGGAAAACTTTGCAGACCCCCCACAGCCATTAGAAAGTCCCCCGAAGGGGCTACAGGTAATTTCTTTTTTAAAAAATTAATATAATATAAGTCACTGTACACATATTCAGATTGGCACTATGTACAGAGAATCAGGGCTTGTGAATACTGAGCTGAAGTTTATGAGCTAAGATTGTATCCATTTGCTCTTACTTTGCTTCTTGTGATAAGTGAGTTAAATGTGATGTCTTAATAATATGGCTATTAATGGTGAGTTTGTCTTTGAATCAATGTGAAATCCTTAGTATTAAGGCCCATTGGGAGTTTCTTGCTCTTTCTCTCATTTTAACTGTCTTTCTGAAATACTAGAATATATTCCAAGCAGTGACACTGTTTACTCTGCATATTGTTTAATTATTTTCAGAGTATCTGGGAAAAGTCAAATTCTCCATTTATTTTTAAAATTTATGTAATCGTGATGCTATGAGAATTAGACAGGCACTTCTATTTAGTTTTTCCAAGTACACCTCCGCATAATATTTGGGTATTTCATGAGCCCCAGCATACTGAAATTTGTAGTTTTCCAGCCTTTTTTGGTCTGGCTATGTCCACTGCTAAATAGTTTTCGAAATATTAAAAGATTAACAAGCTTGACTTGTATTTTTCAGCTGACATTAAGGTAAAGTTATCTGAAAGATGGGTGTCAGATGTTTGGACAGGGGGCGCAATTTCAGTGCTTGCCCTAGGTGCTATTTTCCCTAGATACGCCTCTGTGGATCACCCATCCACATAACTGCCAGCAGCCGCTGGCAGTGTGGAGGGACAGGAGCTGGGGTGCTTCATGCCAGCCACTGGAACTCCATAATGCACCACACAGGTGCGCAGTGTATTATGGGGATTCCCCTGACACTAACCAGGAGCCCCAGAGTCTCCCAGCCCCAGCTGCAAGGAGCCAGGGTGGGCAAACAATTTTTTAAAATGGGGCTAAGAGGGCTCTAGCTTTCTTAATTCCATATAAGAGGGTGGCTGGCTTGGTGGGTTTGCTGCTGAGGCACCGCTGAGACTGGGCACAATCCCAGCAGTTATCATTCAGGGCTTGGCTTTGTTAGCCCAGTTTTGCCTGTGTGTGAGAAGAAGCTCATTGTGTAGCAGCCCCAGTGGATCCCTGACATCGATGGAGGGCTGCCCACCATATCAGCCATTGTTTGGGTTCGGGGTTGCCAGAGTTAGAGAAACCTCACTCACAGCTAGCATGGATATCTAAACACCTTAAAGATCAACATGCAAGTGCTCTTCCTTAGTAGATGAGGTTTAGGTTTAGATTAAATAGTAACCTGTTTAATCCAGACAAAGCTGTAGCTAGATTACAACAATTGCATTTTAAAATTTTTATTGACTTTTACAATAACTTTACAATCCAACTACTTTCATTTATTTGATTAAGTAAATATTGACTTCCCGCTTACCAGTCTGTGTGATTCATGTTAACTATACATATAAACCATTGCTATAATAATTCAAAACATACATACTCCACATTGCTACTCAATTTTACCCAACCCAACCTGCTGTTATTGCTATATTTCAAACCCTGCTGAAAGGTCCATATTAGAAAAATAATTATTTAAGTAAAGTAAAAATGGTTCCCAGTCTTCTTTGAAACATTTCAAATTTTCATCCCTTAGAAGTGCTGTAAGTTTTGCCATCTCCGCATATTCCAAAATTTTTATCAACCAATCTTCTTTTGAGGGCATTTTATTGTCTTTCCATTTCTGCACATATACTATTCTAGCCGCTGTGGTTGCATACATAAAAATGTTAAATTTCTTCTGGAGAACTCTCCTTGAGTTATTCCCAGCAGGAAGGACTCTGGCCTCTTAGGAAATGTCAACAATTGATACATTAGATACAGAACTCACATTACAAACTAGAGTGTGCATTTAATTTTGGAATGAATGAACCAAATTGGCCCTATTCTGTTCATTTTCCATTCTAAAAACAAATGCCAAATGTAGCAAATGCATGTAGGTGCCATATGTGCTATTTGTTAACACAGAACCAGCCCAAGGATGTATGGTACCCTGGGCAAAGCATGACTTTGGCACCCTCTGACTCTTTGCCCACATGGTCACCCACATTCTCTTTGCCTTTGTGGGTTGATGTTTCCTGTTGTCTGAGTTGGCGGGCAATCCCTGTTGCCTGTCTGGCCACCCACTTAAGAACATAAGTACAGCCCTGCTGGATCAGGCCCAAGGTCCATCTAGCATCCTCTTTCACACAGTGGCCCACCAGATGCCACTGGAAACCTACAGGCAGGAGTTGAGGGCATACCCTCTCTCCTGCTGTTACTCCCCTGCAACTGGTACTCAGAAGCATCCTGCCTTTGAGGCTGGAGGTGGCCTATAGCCCTCTGACTAGTAGCCGTTGACAGACCTCTCCTCGATGAAGTTATCCAAACCCCTCTTAAACCTCTCTCATCCAGATTGTTGGCTGTCACCACATCTTGTGACAGAGAATTCCACAAGTTGATTATATGTTGCGTGAAAAAGTTCTTCCATTTGTTGTCCTAAATTTCTTGGCAATTTAATGGGATGACCCCTGGGTCTAGAGTTATGTGAGAGGGAGAAAAATTTCTCCCTACCCAGTTTCTCCACACCATGCATGATTTTGTAGACCTCTAGCATATCTCCCCACAATCATCTTTTTTCTAAACTAAAAAGGCCCAGGTGTTGTAGCCTTGCCTCATAAGAAAGGTACTCTAGGTCCCTGATCATCTTGGTGGCCCTCTTCTGCACCTTTTCCAGTTCTACGATGTCCTTCTTTAGATGTGGTGACCAGAATTGTATGCAGTACTCTAAGTGTGGCCTCACCATAGTTTTCTATAAGGGCATTATAATAGAGTATTAGCAGTTTTATTTTCAGTCCCCTTCCTAATGATCCCTAGCATGGAATTGGCCTTTTTAAAAAACAGCTGCTGCACATTGAGTCAACATTTTCAATTAGCTGTCCACCACAGTCCCAAGATCACTCTCTTGGTCACTCACCGACAGCTCAGATCCCATCAGCCTATACCTGAAGTTGGCGTTTTTCATCCCAATGTGCATCACTTCACACTTGCCAACATTGAACTGCATTTGCCATTTTGTCACCCACTCACCCAATTTGGAGAGATCCTTTTGGATCTCACAATCTGTTTTGGATTTCACTACCCTAAATAGTTTGGTGTCATCTTCAAATCTGTCCCCAACTTCTAAATCATTTATGAATAAATTAAAAAGCACTGGTCTGAGTCTCCAGGTTTCCTCACCGTTCTTCCTCTGCCTGTCATTGCTGGGGCGCATTATAATGCTGGCACAGCTACGCAAGCTGCCCATTATAATGTTGTGTGGCAGGCTGTCTCCACGGCAGGAGCAGCAGAGGCAGCCAGCAAGGAGAGCAATTGGGCATGTGGACGATGGGGATGTGGACTGCCTGCTTACTTACTAACCCACTTGCTGACTTGGTCGTATGATGGGAGGCATCTGCCCATGGGGTTGATGGCTGTGTCTTCTGCCTCTGCTGAATGCTCTCTGCAACCTCTTTCTTGTTGTGGCCAAGAGGTGGGGCAGCAGGCAAGTACCCACACCCCATCTGTCTATACTTTTGGCTCATGGTGCAATACATGACCCAGGCAATTGGCCTCCCTCCCTGCTTGGTGCCCTAGGCCAGGGATTCTCAACGTTGGGTCTCCAGATGTTATTGGACTTCAACTCCCATAATCCCCAACCAAAGGCCATTGGGGTTGGGGATTAGGGGAGTTGAAGTCCACTAACATCTAGGGACCCAACGTTGAGAATCCCTGCCCTAGGCAACCACCTAGTTAGCCTACTGGATGAGCCAGCCCTGTGTTCACATTTGCTACCCCTTTTTACTTCCAGAATGGGTAGTGGGGGGACTTAGCTTGTAGTGTGGCCGACCAGAGCATATTTTTTTCTCTTAGTGTAAAAGCAACATCAGAGCTCTTCTCTTTAGCAGCTTCCTGGCAGCTACTATACTTTACTCATCCCCAGTAATGCCACAGATGTTGCAAGGCATTGTGTGGAAAAATTGCCGCCACCAATCAGGGTTTCCACCACCAGTCATCTTTTAGTGGCAGCCACCATTTTTTCCTTCATTATATATTCTGGATGCTGGCTTTATAGAAAAGCACCAGCAGCTTTAATTATGCCTAGCTTAGAAAGAGGTGCCAAAGCAGTAGATAGACATGGTTCTTGTTTCTTACCACCATTCTAGCGTTGCTGCTGTTCACAACAGTCAGTACCATTTTATTTCAAACTTTGGATGGATATAAGTAGCCATTTCCTGAGTTGTGGCAGCCATACAACACAGGCTGTAATACAACACAGGCTGTAATAGCCGCTCATGTGGTGAGTTAGGACAAGCAAATTCCTCCCAATTCTGTAATTGTTCCCAGATTCTGTTCCTGTTCAATTCAGCAGGACTTCTGCTGGGAATATTGGAACAGATTTTGTGCATACCTTCAAGTGGGTAATATCTTTTTATGCCAATACAATTAAAACTGGGTTGCCTTTTGTGTGGAAGATTTCATTTTATAATTTACTTTTGGTGTGTTTTTACCACTTCCAGAAAAGGGAGCAAGTATTCCCCCTTCCCTGGCTTGCTAAATTCCAGAAATATATCTCAAAAACAATAATGAATTCTGAAATTTTGAATTCAAGTGCAGGGGAACCTTAAAATATGTGTCCGAATCCAGCAGAGGATGGTTTTGGACAACTGCATAACATTGAGGCAGTAATTTTAATCTGTGTTATATGATGTTTAGGGTTTAGTTGCCGTTTGTTTAAATTGTAAACCACCCTGAGATTTTATATAGGCCACCTTTGCATATAACAGCAAACCATGGGTCCAGTGGACCCACGGTTTGCCCCCATTTCCCCCACTACACTACCAGGCAATGCCAGTTTGGAGTCAGGGATATAGGAGGAAGTGGCTGAGCAGACTTCCTCCTTCATAT
The DNA here is from genome assembly GCF_027244095.1 of Hemicordylus capensis. Lineage (NCBI taxonomy): Eukaryota > Metazoa > Chordata > Lepidosauria > Squamata > Cordylidae > Hemicordylus > Hemicordylus capensis. The sequence continues at coordinate 373,938,377 of NC_069658.1, read as the reverse complement.
AAAGGAAAGCCGTGGCAGCCAAATGGAAAAGGAGAGAGGGAGAGCTTCCTACCCTCAACTTCGATTTCAAAAAATAGCAACCTTTGGATGACATGATGTTGCCTTCTGACCGGAGGTTTCAGTGGTGAAACTAAAGTGCAACCAAGGGTTCAAATTCAGGTTTGGGGTTGGAAACCTCAGGTTGCTTTTCTTATGGAACCACGGGTTCCCTTATTCAGATGTTCATAAACCCACACCACATAGTTGCCTCTAGTTTGGTGTATGTCCAAAGGCAGCCATTGGGTGGTATATAAATGGATCAAATAAATAAGTAAATGTTTATCAAAATAAATTACCACATGGGAGATGATCTTTTGTACTTCATTTTCTGCGGACCCGTGGATTGTGGTTTTGTGTATCTGCGGTACGGTCTTAGAGACACAGATCCGGGTCTCACGATTTGTGAGACCCGGTTTCATTTGGTGAGCGGGAAGGGAGCCCTGGGCGGCCGGATCGGCCACCCACATGATGGCCGGCTCCGAGATGGAGCTGGCGGGGGCTGGGGAGCTCGTGGGCTGTGCAGCCCCCGAAAGCCCCAGTATGCCCTGCGTGAGCACGCGGGGCATACTGGGGAGACCCCCGAGCCAGGAGGCTGCTTTTAAGCCTCCCGGCCGGGGGTCAACTTGCGAGTAGCCATGGCACGGAGCCGTGCTGCGGCTATTCACGAGCAGTTAGCCCGGGTTTGTGGAGTGCTCGCTCCGCAAACCCGGGCTAAGAGGTGGGCTACAGGAGTAGGTTAGCCACTCCGGAACCACCGGGCTCAGCTGCGAGCCCGGTAGTTCTAACAATCACAAAAATCGGGCTAGGATTTTCCTAGCCCAATTTTTATGATCATAAGAATAGCCCCTCAGTTTCTTTATCTGCGGGTAGAAAGATAGTTGAAATTCACTTATCTGTGGCTTGAGTGGCCAGAAATGACTTCTGATGTCATTTCTGGTCACCATTTTGCAGTAGGGAGCTGTTTTGTGGGCCTATAAAAACGATTTTGGCCAATATTTGACTGTTTTCAGGATATGGGAGCATTACTGAAGACCTGAAGAATAAAGTACAGTGCTTTTCACCTCTTATTTCTGCCTCCTTTGCTTTATTTGGCCCCTTCTAACTCCTAGATTTCCATAGGGGTAAGGTTTCATTATTCATGGTTTCCATATCTGCACCTAGAGGTGAGAATGGAATAATGAATAATAATCTTGTGGATAACGAGGGCCTCCTGTATTTAGTCTTTGAAGTACACTGATGTGAAGAAAGATTGCTATGCATAAACAAACATGGTGCATGTGTCACTGTAGTTGTTTAAGAACCACTTTTAAGGATTGTCATGCAGCATCTACATGGAGGTTCCACGGCAGCTGGAACAGATGGGATCAACCCAAACCTTGAGTGCAGGCATGAAGCTTCATATCAATGACTTACAGCTCCCCAGGATCCAAACTGGCATGTGCAGCCCTATTTGGCAAGCATTCTTTATGCTGTGATGTTAAGAAGTAGACTCTGGCTCATCTGCATTACTCTTTATAATGACAGATCAATAGAGCCTAAAAAGCTACTAAAACACATTTGGCCTCATTTCATGGCACCCAAGTTAGACTCATCTCATTCTATTCTAAATATCACACTTTATTGAAAATTAGAGAACATTGTCTTGATCCAGTAGTTTTGGAGCCATATTGGCAATATAGCTATAGAGAAAGAGAGAAGCTGGAAAAATGCATCACTTAGAGAAGATGATTTTAAACAATCAGTTGGCCCTTTCTTGCAGCAAAAATGAAACTGTGAGTATTTAATAGAAACAAAGGATAATTTAATCAGCATATGAAAGCTGCTATTCAATGGTATGCATGAGGATATTCAACATATTCTCCAAATTCAAACTGCTTAAGTAGGAAAACTTGAGTATGATAGATGAATTCCACACCCTTTGTGACTGTTAATAGATCCTTGCAAAATGAAACACATTGTGAAACTTCATTTTTTCAGGAGTATGCAACCCTCAAATAGCTGTATGTCATACTTTACCCCTCCCCCGCCCCCGAAAGCTGCATTTCAAACTATTTTCGAGTTTCAAGACTACTTTCAAGACTTCATTGATTTTCCCCCTGCATAGCACTCTGGCTTCTGTAGCTCTGCTGTGGTAAACTTTCTTTGTAACATTTTGCTTCTGTAGTCATAACAGTGATCGGAATATCGAGATACTGGGGCAGCAGCTTCTTTTTTAGAGGTCTGCCAAATTCTTGGGTCAAATTCTGAATAGTGGCTCACGTCCAGGCTAATGAAGTGTTGGTGCAGTGAAGGTGCAGAATGCACTATGGAGATGGGGTGATTTTTTGCCCATCTCCCCTTTCTTCTGGAGCTCACTGTGCAACCCTACAATATTTCCCTGATGGCTGCATGACCCCCAGGAACATATTTTTGGGACTCATAGTCAGCTACAGGGGGAAGGAGAGATCAATGAAAACCATCTCTTCCCATAACACATGTGCAGTGTTGCTGCATATGTGCTTCGTTAGTCTGGATGTTGGTCACTGTTCTTAAGTAAAGATTTTCATTACCATACCCTGCATTACATCATAAACAGAGTAGATAAAATTATGCACATCCTTCTTTTATCACACGATAGGTAATGTATTTGTGTTCATGTGAACAGTCATTAAGCTACTTCATCCTGTTAATGGCAGAGAGGTTGAAAACACTACCCATGTTTCAAAGTATCAATGATAGCAGGTGCCTCTTGGATAAAAGTAGGATTTGTGCAAGTATGATTTCAGGGCTGAACCTACCAGTTTTCTAGAGCAGCAACAATACATAATCTTGTTTCAGCATTAATGTAAGTCATTCAGACAAGCCAATTTTAGCAACAAGACTCTCACTGAGACTCTCATTCTCACTGGATGAATATCTGCTGGCTGATTTGGACTGGAATACCATGGAGTCACAACTGAGCTCAATAGAAAGGACAGAGACACAACAGAAAAAATGGCCACATTCAAACATAATGGGGGAGTTGAAGAGAGCCACATTTTCCTTACTGTTATGTCCGAAACCAGCCAATAGCATGGCCCGAGGTCATGCAAACCCTCAGTTTGTAGTGAGTTTTGCTGCTCCAAACAGAGGGTCCAGGGAGCCTCATTTTTGTCCAAATGCAGCACTGGAGGCTGCATTTGGCCAGACTGGAAGGAGAAAGCTCCTCCTTCTCTCCCTCCCTGATTGGCTGTGTAGGCTGCCCTTCAAGCAAGAAGGAAGCCTGCACAGCCAGCTCCCCTGCCTCTCTGCAATCTCGCTGACTGCAGAGAGATAGTTCTCCAGTACATCTGAATGAGGATGAGAGAGCGGGGGTGGGTGGGTGCAGAACCATGGGTCCATTGGACCCTCAATTTCATATTACATGCCAATGACTTGGAGAGTTGGCCATAGACTTGGAGTGTATGCCCATAGACTTGGCCATAGACTCAGGAAAACTGTTTTCCTGAAAATTCAGTTATTTGTGGGCAGGAGAAACCAAACACAGAGTTAGCTATGCTAAATGTAACTGATCACATACAACTGAACTACAAATTTTGTCATGCTATCAGGTATTTTAACTCTTGGTGTGTATAACTAATGCGATAAACCTGGATGACTAGATGCTCCTTGTTGTGTGTTTATGTATAAGCTATATAACTTATCGTTTCCTGCTTGTATTTGCTACATAATTTTTTGTTTGTAAACTCTACAGTTGCTGCACTCATAAGCCTGATTCACACATAATGCTGTACAAGTGTACAGATGTCTGTACATTCATACATATGTTGTACCTGTGTTCATTTTAAAAGTGAACCTGGATACAAGCCATTCAAATATATGGTACAGATAGGAACTGTATCCACATTCAGTATAACATGTCAATGATTGTACCTGTGCACAGATATGTACAAGTGCTGTACAAGTGTTGAACATAATGTGTGAATCGGTCTATAGTTTGTTTTTGAACAGGTATCTTATGCTTGTAACATCTGGACCCCCAAGTCTCTTCGAGATGCTTGGACCCACTCCACACACAAATTGGGCTTTGTGATGTGAATTCTAGCTTATCTCAACATATTTCCAGATTTTTAAAATGCTGGTTTTAAGCTACTTTTTTCTGAAAACGCCAGAGCAAATAGGGAGAGGCACTGACATAGAATCATTAGAATGACATGAGGGATGTTATCTTTAGAAATGCAGATATCTCCCTTTAGGAAGCTCTCCCCCCACCCCCCGCCGCCGCCATTGGCTAGAAGGAAAAGACGGAGCATGCCATGTGAACTTGTTTCAAAACAAAATCTGAGAGCAGAGTGGAGGGGCTGCTTCCCTCAATGTCGTGAGTGTAATTCGAAGTGGCTTCACTCAACATTTACTCCGAAGCATGAAGCCATGTGTGAATAACTCCATGGTGATCTATGTAACAAAGGATGGCTGAGATGATGCAGGTGGAAAGACTTGCGGAACTGTGTCTTCTGTGCAAACCCAGAAGCGGCAGTACCACGACAGAGAACAGGTGGTAGGGCCACCCTTCTCCCATTCGCAACAATGGGAAGAAATACAGTAATGCTGTTAGCCCTACTGTCCATTCTCTACAGCAGTTTGGCCGTGTTCATGTCTGCAGCTGTGGAACTCTAGGTCACTCTCTATGTGCTAACTGTGTGCATCATATTAGGTAATGTCTTTTCTCCCTTCTGAATGACAATATTGTATGTTTATTTATTATTTTTAATTGACTACATTTTTATACTGCCTTTCTGCCTTGACAAAGGCACCCAAAGCAGTTTACAATATTAAAAGAAGCAAATTACAGAAGATTAATAAAATGTCTTTTCAGGAGCTGAGGACAAGAGCCCCCTGGCCTGGGCGCCTCCTTTCTTGCCTTCCTTTCAGGGCACACACTGGTCTTTGTCCCCAGACCCCAAGGAGACATGGAGGCAACATGTGATGGTGAACGGTCAGACTTTATTTTGCTTTGGTTACAACCATATGAGCTGGGATTGGCAATGCCCACCACCCACGCAGTGTGATAGCTAACGGGCCAGCCACGCGGTGGCCGCCCCTCCTACTGACCGTGGCGTTAGCACCCTGGCTCCAGGCGAATCCTCCGCCAGACAGCGGAGGTGCCCTTCTTAGGTCAGGCATTTAACTAACAGCACGCCATCCCCCCGACGCTGCACAGCCGTACGGTGAGGATGCGCCTGTAAAAGGAATGGGCCACATCCCTGATCTGTCAAGCCTCAAGGGATTGGCCCTCCCCATAGATTTTTACGTCACCTCAGGTGCCACACCAATTTAGTTAGCGTTCTTTACCGCACTGTACCTGCCACAGCGGTCGTTAGCCCAGCTTAACGACCCGCACCCCCGCAGACCCAGACTCAGTCACCGATGCCAATCCCAATCTCAGGTCGTCCGCAAAGCGCCTGATCTACTACGTTCTGAGCTGTAACTCCCCAGGAGTGATGGGGCGGCGCCGGTCTAGCTGGATGGGCGTCTCCCTGGCCCAGCCCTCCAGCATGTGCCGCCCCTGAAATTGCCCGAACGGCTGGGCAGTCCCCTTGCCTTGGCATGGAGGGCCAGCGCCACCAGGTGCCCGGCTGTGGCGCACGTAGGGTGCTTGGGTGGCCGGCCTGAACCCTTCCTGCAACCTGAGGAGTTGGAAGACCTGCACCCTCGTGCCATAAGACACTCACTTCCTAGGTGTCAGCGAGGCCTCGCTTGCCCTTAGAGCCCCGGCACTCCAAGGCTCCATAGCCAGGCCGGCCTCTTCTCAGGCATTGGGTGTGCGCGTCAGGAGCCTGTTGCCAAAACGCCGCGTCTGAAGCGAGACAGAGCACCTGCGATATCTTCCTGGGCTCCCGGCACGTGCTGCGCTGTAAACAGAATGTTAATCCGCAGACCCCAAAGGACCCACGCAATGCCCCCCAGAGGCTTTCTTGGGAACCATGCCTAAGGGGATGTTCTAGAATGGGCCCAGGACCCGTCCCAGGGCAAACCTCCTTGTTAACCTTCTTCAGCTCCACATGCACCCCCCCATTCACCGCCTGTAGGTTGTTGGCTGAAATAGAATCGCGTGGAAGCTGGCTCGGACGCTGAAAGCCGTCCGAGAAACCAGCCACCCGGTACTGTGCGCCCTCCCCGTCTGGGTAGTCGCGCAGTGGGGCCCTGCGGGGCCCTGCGGGACTGCAATCCTAGTTGGGGTGCGGGCCCTTTGCAGGGCCTCCACGGGCCGGCGATGGGCCTTTGCGCCCGCCCGCCCCAGAGCCCCCCCAAAGCCCCCCACGTGAGAGCAGTTGGGGGCAGGGTGCTTGCCCCCGCAGAAGCTGCAGTCATGCCTGAACTTGCAGGGGGCCCGCGTGCACCTCCCACTTTTACTGTACTCCCAGCACACCAGCGGACTCCGCATCCCCTGGGCGCCAATGGGGGAAGCCACTGGCGCTGCTTGGGTTGTAGAAATTAAATGACCGCTCTTGGCCCGCTCCCCAGTCAGTGGCCTAGAGGGGGTCATGATTCTGAGCCATAGTTCAGAGTGCTGCCTCTCCCAGGATACACCCGGGTAATTGGAGGCGCGCTCCCTGAACGCCTGGTCGTAGGCCTCCCAGGAGTTACCTGAGAAGTCCATGTATGCCCTATGGATGGTGTCAAAATATTTAATAAGGGCAGGGCCTCTCTCAGGGTACTGCTCTGTGATCACCCCCATGTACATAGTGAACCCTGACACCCAGTTGTTCTAATTGCGTTCTATTGGCTTCCTCCTGGACCTTTCTTTTTCCCGCTCTAGCTCCCCATCCTTCCCCACAGGCTCCGGCTCCTTGAAGAGCAGCTGGAATACATCTATGAATTCACCCTTCCAGATGCGCTCCTTAACGTGTGGCAGCAAGTGATCGCCCAAGGGGACCGGCCCGTCCAGGCCGCTCCTGCCGCTAGCTGGCATCGCCGGCCTGAAAGCTGTGTGAGCCCCAGCCTGCCCCGCTCCCCCATTCCAGACCTGGTTGCATGAGGCGTGTGGGGAAGCCCAGTTCGTCGGGCCAGGGAACCAGCCAAAGGGGATCCCGGGAGGGGTCCATGGTAGACCCCACGGCCATACCCCCTGTGGGGACTCACCACCGCGGCCAGCCTGGTCCTCAGCCTTCGCTCCCTTTCCATGTCTTGCCATTGCCGCACTGTCACCGCCAGCTTCCTCAGCTTCCTTGTTTCCGTCCGTGCCGATAATGGAGGCCGTGGCGGCCTCCAATGCTGCAGTGAAGCCTTGCATTAGTTTTGTCCGTTTCGCAGCCCTGGTTAACACTCGCGTGCCGGCGGGGTGCGGGGCACCCTTCCCCTTGGGCTCCGCTATGCCTGATGGGCCCCCCCGTCACCCTGCGGGGCTTCCCTTTCATGCGTGATAGCCTCGAGTCACACGACGAGGGCCCTGATGGCACCCAACCCCATGTCCCGCTCGTTCTCCGAGGAGGAGTCATGCTGTGCTGGGTGAGCCCTTGCCTTTGTGGCGGGCTTTTTGCCCTTTCCCTTCTTCTCCATTGTTGCGGGCTTTTTGCCCTTCTCCTTTGGGGCCTTCTTCCCGCTTCCCGTTCTGGCCTTCTTAGGTGCCATTACCCGCCAATCCCCTACCGGGGTTGTGCCAGAAGATGGGGGGGGGAAGGGGAGGGAGATGGTGTGGGCCCCCGAGCTCCTTCGTGCCCCTAGAGGGCCGCCCCTGTCCCAAGCGCACGCAAGCCCCTCTCACCCTTTCAAGCCCTACCCCGGCAAGCCCCCTGGCAACCCGTGCCCAAACCTGAGCTGGGTTGTAGAACCCCACATGGGACTGGAGGAAGCCCGGGCTGAAATGGCGGCCGGTGGCGCCTAAAACAGCCACTGGCCTGCACGCCAAGCGGCGGCACCCTGCGGCAACGGGCCAAGCGGCGGCTCCTGCAGTGACGGGCGGGCCCGTGCCCAACCTTAGTCCTCCTCCTCCCCGTTACCACAGCGGCAGGCAAGCAGCTGGCCTGACTCTCCACCTCTCAGCGCGGAGATCCAAGCCCCCCAGGTGCGGGGTTGCGCCGGAGCTCGCTTGTCCCAGATAGTCCCGCTTGTCCCAGATAGTCCCCCGCTGGGCTGCTCGGCCCGCCGCCTGCGCCTGCCCAGCAACTAGGCCATTCGCTTCCCAGCAACCCGGCCCCGATACCGGAGGCGGCCGGGCTTAAAAGCCCTGGCCACCGCTTGTTGTCTCTGCTGCCTCGCTGCGGCTCCTGGCCCCGGCCTCCGCAGTCGCTCCCCCCGGCACCCGGCCACGTGGCTCTCTCAGGAGCTCGGCAGCAGCACATCCTCTTCTTCTGCTTGTCTGAGAAGGGCTGAGTTGGCGGAGGCGTGCTGGCTGCCGCCTCGCTTCCGGCCCCGCCCCCAGAAGCAGACGGGGCCTATCAGGGCCAGCTCCCAGCCCCTCGTGCTCCTTGTGAAGGAGGGGGCTGGGCCAAATCAGCTGCGCCGTGGAGGGCGGCTTGCGGCTCAATTCTGTACTCCTGGGAAGGAGGGGGAGGGGCTGCCCCAACAGTCCTCACAGGCCAGAGCATGGGGGCCGATGAAGCTAGGACATTCTGTTGCATAAATACTGGTGCCAGAGTTGTATGGACTCCTATGATCATTCTCCATAGTTCTCTCTATTCTTTAATCTCTTCCTGATGCTTGAGTACAGCTTGCCTGTGTGACTTTCAGCACTTTGATACAGCCACATTCTCAGCACTTACTCTCTCTGTCTCTCTTTGCCATAGCTTATAGGTGGATAATAGCTCTTTCGTATTTTGCTGGAGTGGTGCAAGGACAAATGCATTAGAGACAGACTTTTATACACACATATAAACTCAGTTTACATTTACGACATTCTTTTTCTATGTAAGTGCTTCGGTTTAGTTCGTGTAATGGTATTATGTTTTCTATAGACTTGCCAATGGTTCCATATAAGCCAAGGACAGATGGTTTATCAGTTCAGAAGATGGTTGGTGGAAGATCAGAAAGAATGTTTTTTTTTTTTTAAACCCTTCCTACAATTCAAGAAAAACTTGAGTATATGAAGAATTCCCCTTCCCATCCTGGAGGCAATTGCCCTAACAATTTCATGAAGGCATATGTAGCCTAGATACAATTAGAAAAAGACAGAGAAACCTAACACTGTGTGCCAAAATGAAGGGCTTTTTTTGGAATGAGCAGCATCTGGTTGCGTTGAGAAGAGATTGTATAAAACAAATTGGAGTTGACATGATTCTTAAATGATTTCAGTTTCTCCAGTGGTAGTTCACTGTGATTGCTTTCCTTTCAGCCACTGAGAAGCTTCAAATTGAGGAACTAATGCAGTGACTACTTTTCGAAACCTGAGGGCAATTTCTGCTTGCTCTGTTCCTTGAAAAGTCTCATTGGACTTGATTTTCACTGCCTTTGGCCTTCAGCAACCAATTTACTCATGCAGAGCAGGTACCACATGCTTCCATTTTCTTCTTCCTTTCAGCAGTGTAGCCCAGGGTCCCCCCCCCTTATAAAGAAGGCGATGCTTGCAGATGTTGAAACCAGCATTCAATTGCAAAAGTCGTCTCAGCATTGAGTATGCGTCCCAAATGTTCTAATCAGAAAAAAAGCCAACAATGCCTTGATTTTCTACACGGGAGTCCAATACGTCACATGGAGATAATTGGCCATCTCTATTTAATGCATTACCTGCTTTTGCAATAAGCTCAGAGGCTCTTTGTGGAGAGACAAGAAGTGAGGAGGTCAAGCAGAGGATTGAACCACCCCGCCCCCCGCTCACCAAATACATGAACCTCCTACACTTGCATCTGCAGACAGTTCCCTTGAAATATTCAGACAACAATTGTATTTATCAGGCACCACCCTTGCAAACAGGCCTCAATAAGCATTGCTTAATCATTAATACACTTCTTACTTCTAGGCATTTGGATGTTAGCTCTAGGCTTCAATTCATTAAATAAAGACCCCAAAGATTGGCAGTAGTGTGATCACAACAAAGTGTTTGAGCATGGATAGGCAGGTTTAGTAAGGCAGAAAAAGAGGGACAGAACCCACAAGGAATTCACAAATATATAATTTCATGGAGGTATTTCAAGAAGTGGTTAACAGCAGCCTTTCTTTGTCCTAGAACAGCAAAAGAGGCAAGGCCCATGGACACACTTGCATAATTATAGGATTGTAAGAGTGGAAGTATATGTTCCAATATAGGGGCAGAACACAGCAGTAAGCATCCCTACTTATTTCTTACGTAGGCTCCAACTTCTTTCTGGATTCAGTTCCTGGTAAATCACTGTCTGTGTTCTTGCCCTTTGGGGATGCTTTGCTCATTCTTTTTCATGTGAGTTGCTAGAGATTAAGATTCAGATCCCTCACCAGAATCCATGTGGAATGCACTCCCAGCAGAAACTCGTAATCTTGATTCCTTACTGACCTTCAAGAGATCCCTTAAAACCCATCTGTTTGGCCTGGCCTTTCAGGGTTTTTAATCAGTTTTAATTGTTTTAATGTTAACCTGGTTTTCAGGGTTTTAATTGTTTTGATAGTTTAATTGTTTTTAAGATGTTTTAAACAGGTATTTATATTTGTATCTCTGTTTTAATTGTTTTAAATGATTTCTGTTTTAATTGTAAACCGCCCTGAGCCATTTCGGAAGGGCGGTATAAAAATTGAGTTAAATAAATAAATAAATAAATAAATAAATAAGATTGTATCTCCAAGTGGCTGGGCAGGTACAGCCTGTCTCTAACACACTGCAATATATAACAACAACAATAATAAACTTTATTTGTTAGCCACCCCATAACAGATTGTTCCCTGAGTGGCTCACAACACAGCATTAAAACATGAAATAAAAACACATAACACATTAAATCATAACAGACCAAAGGGTGGGAGTGGGGAAGAAAATACAAAATATAATACAAAGAAATTTTAAAACTCTTTTAAAATCAGTTTAAAAATCAAATTTGAAAATCAAAATTAAGAGAGAGAGAGAGAGAGAGATTGTGTATCACACACACACATACACACACACACACACACACACACAGTGTATATATAGTATGAGCCACCTAATGGCGCAGCAGGGAAATGACTTGAGTAGCAAGCCAGAGGTTGCTGATTCGAATCCCTGCTGGTATGTTTCCCAGGCTATGGGAAACACCTATATCGGGCAGCAGTGATACAGGAAGATGCTGAAAGGCATCATCTCATACTGCACGGGAGATAGCAATGGTAAATCTCTCCTGTATTCTACCAAAGAAAACCACATGGCTCTGTGGTCGCCAGGAGTTGACACCGACTCGATTGCAGTCTTTATTTTTATAAAGAGGTATAGGTATACAACAATGTATACAATGTATATAGGTATACATTAGGTATACAACACTAAAGCACTACCTTGCACAGGATATAGTGGGTGGAATCCAATCTTTAATTTTGTGTAACAGTGGGGAGAGGGCTTGGGCAATTCAATCAATCATTTTATTTACGGCCATAAGACAAACAAAATTAAAACTTTAATCTTTAAACTTGGACAATTGTTGGTGTGAGAATTCTTTGTTAGAGGTGTAGCCCTACTTTCATCTGTGAAATTTTGGAGCGTTCAAATGGCTCATCAGCTCTGGTAATCTGGAACAATGTGTTCTGCATGCACCTTACTACTTGCATTCCATTGCAGAATGTTTATTAGGGATGTGTGAAATGATTTGGGTACAAAATGATTTCTCCCTGAATCTGGCAGATTCAGGTGATTTGTAGACAAAACAAATCACCCCTCTTCCTCAATTACACAGATTTGGGTACAAAACAAATCACCCCCAATTCGGATCTGAAAAATTCAGAGATTTGGACCCCCATTTTGTGGCCAAAGTGGGTTGGGTGGTAGTGCCTAATGGGTGAAAGCTGCCATACAAATTTCAAAGACATTGGGCAAAGGGGTGATTTTTAAAGAATTTTTGAAGTTGGCACATCTTTAAGCTTTTCTCCATAGGGAAAAATTGGGATTTCGGCAGCCCTATAACTCCACTTGGGGGGCACCAGGGTGGCCCAGAGCGAGTGGTGTTGTAGTGCACATAGGGTGGATTACTCTCATTTGCTACCAGAGAATCTACTGTCAGAACATCTCAGAAACAACATAACCCAGTGCCCCATGGGCTTGTAGTGCACATAACCCTATGTGCACTTCAACAACACTTGCTCTGGGCTACCCTGTTGCCCCCCAAGTGGAGTTATGGGGCTGCTGAGATCACCATTATTCCCTTTGGGGGGAAAGCTTAAAGACACACAAACTTCAGAAATTCTTTAAAAATCACCCCTTTCACCAATTTATTGGAAATCTGGATGGTAGCATGCACCCATTGGGGCACTACTACCTGACCCACTCTTCTGCCCCCCAAACCCCCTTTCTGCCCCAAAGACATGCTAACTCAAAAATTCTTTAAAAACCACCCCTTTGCCCAATTCCTTTGAAATCTGGGTGGTAGCTTCCTTGCACCCATTGAGTACTACCACCCACCACAACCCGCTCTGGGACACCCTGGTGCCCCCCCATGTGGAGCTATAGGGTTGCTGAAATCCCCAATATTCCTATGGGAAAAAGCTTAAAGATGCGCCAACTTCAAAAATTCTTTAAAAACCACCCATTTGCCCAATTTCTTTGACATTTGGGTGGTAGCTTCCACCCATTGGGCACTACCACCCACCCCATGCTTTTGACCCTTTTGCTCACTGAATCAATTCAGATTCAGAAAATTTGGGTACAAATCAAATCTGGGGTAATTTGGGGGGGAGGGTCAGATTCAGACCCAAAACAAATCAGAGGGGTTTCGATTTGGGTACAAATAAAAATGAAAAAATCAATTTGTGCACATCCCTAATGTTTATAGTCAGATGCCTCACCTCCCAAGTTGCTTGGCTACACTGTCACCCTATTTCTATCAGTGAACTGTTAGAAAGTATGCTTTCAGTGAGTTGTGAATCATAGTTAAAGCCCAAGGTGAGTGCTACTGGAACAAGATTTCTGTCTTCTTTGCCCTAGACCCTACAGGACCCTACATGATTGTCCCTTGAGTAGAGGCGTAGCTAGAGAAAATAGCACCTAGGGCAAGCACTGAAATTGCGCCCCCTGTCCAAACATCTGACACCCATCTTTCAGATAACTTTACCATAATATCAGCGCAAAAATACAAGTCAAGCTCGTTAATCTTTTAATATTTCAAAGACTATTTAGCAGTGGACATAGCCAGACCAAAAAAATGCTGGGTAACTACAAATTTCAGTATGCTGGGACTCATGAAATACCCAAATACTATGTGGAGGTGTACTTGGAAAACTAAACAGAAGTGCCTGTCTAATTATCTACTGTGCATTGTAGCATTACTATTACATACGTTTTAAAAATGGAGAATTTGACTTTTCCCAGATACTTTGAAAATAATTAAAGGATATGCAGAGTAAACTGTGTCACTGCTTGGAATATATTCTAGTATTTCAGAAAGACAGTTAAAATGAGAGAAAGAGAGCAAGAAACCCCCAGTGGGCCTTAATACTGTTACTGTATCTTAATACTGTTACTGTTCAGTAACACTGTTAATGAAACTCCCAGTGGGCCTTTCACATGGATTCAAAGACAAACTCACCATTAATAGCCATATTATTAAGACATCACATTTAACTCACTTATAACAAGAAGCAAAGTAAGATGAAATGAATACAATCCTAGCTTATAAGCTTCAGCTCAGTATTCACAAGCCCTGATTCTCTGTACATAGTGCCAAACTGAATATGTGTACAGTGACTTATATTATATTAAAAAAAATACATGTCATCCCTTCGGGGGGCTTCCTAAAGGCCAGTGGGGGGATCTGCAAAGGTTCCCCTGCCCTGCTGGCCTCTAGGGCCTCACAGGGACCATTTGAGCATGTGCGGTGGCCATTTTTAAAAATAGTTTTTTAAAATGACTGCTGAAAACAAAATGGCCACCGTGCATGCTCAGATGGCCTCTGTGAGGCCTGGCATGGCCTAGGGCCTCACAGAGGCCATTTGAGCATGCACAGTGGCCATTTTGTTTTCAGTGGCCATTTAAAAAAATTAATTTTAAAAAATGGTACCCCCCTTCAAGTGGCACCCAGGGCACATGCCCTGCCTGTCCTACCCTAGATATGCCCCTGCCCTTGAGATAACTATTCTGCAAGACTCCTCCTTTTTAACAGAGGAAGTCCTCTGAAGATGTAGCAATGTCATAAAATATTGTGGGGGAACATGAGCTCCAGATCCCTTCATACATTTACAGGTTGCGGAAAATTAAAGTAGAATTAACATTACAAATGTCAACATATAATTTTACACTTCTTAGTAGTGTGTGTATAGGGGGTTTGGATATTTTGCTGCCTGCTCCTTTCCGCAATCATAGTTTTGGTATGTTGTCAGTTTGCCTTCTTGTTTTTTGTACTGAGATCAAGCCTAGAGAGTCTCCTGTCTGAGGGTGAGGTGAAGTAACCTTTGTGGTCTTGTATCTCTTCTGTAACAGCTTTTAAAGTGGCTAGGAAAAATGAAAAGTTGAGCTTTGCACTTACATGATTTACTTGGTGAGATCTGACTTTTGGGCTGCAATTTTTTAATAAAATGGGTTTGGGTTTCAATGATTTGTCCTCTGCCAGTTTGGTTTAACTATGGCTCTTGGGGGTGGGGGGATCCTTCTGAAGAGCTAATAACATAAAACTCTTCTATAATATGAGAGGCAGAGGTGAACAGTGATGAATACTTAGGCGTGTGTAATTGTGTTCCAGTGGGTCAGCTGAAACACCACTTCTTCTCTCTGCTTCCCATTTATGAATCAATCTTACATAGAATCCATCATACACAAATTCTGGCAATGAGCACAAATCGATCATGTTAGCTTCTCCTGCCTTCTCTCATAAAAAGGCTACTGACTCGCTTTCTCAGATCATCAATGGAATATAGGCCATGGAGGCATGTTTATAGCCTGGCCTGAGCAGCAGCCCCAGAGTTCTGACAATCAAGCCATTGATTTTTCCCCCCAAGTGCAAACAGCATGATTATATTGCTCTAAATGAAGCTGGGCAAATATTCACAAGTCTTCCTCCAAGTTTATGTCAGGGCAAAATACCAATTTTTGGAAGGAAAGACTGCAGACATCTTCTCACTGTTGATGATATTTTCTAAGAACCATGAGGCCATTTACAAGCCTGGAATACACTCATCGTTTTGCTTCCAGAAATTCAATAAAATACTGTATGAGGGAGAAGAGTGAGCTTAGTATTGAAGCACTAATTTAAGGTGTTCATCCAGGATTAACTTATTAGGACTGTTGAAACATTCCTCCTTGAACTTTCATCTCAAGGAGAAAATGGGTTGGATCCTGAGCAGCATTAGCAGAAGTAAATTGATCCAAGAGATCTTCCCAGACCGCAGCTCATGTGTCTCTGAACAGTCATTCTAGTGAGTCGGAAATTCTTCAGAACAGCATGTAATGTGTGCAGGAGGGGGAGGCGTGAATCAAACTCAGGCAGAGGCACTTTGTATAAGTGGAACCTGCACATGTGGAACTGGTGGCAGCTGCCCCTGCCAGTTTTGGCTGGCTCCTTCTCCACATGGACAGGCTCTTTGCCCAAGCATGTTTTCCTGACAGTGCTACCAATAACCACTTTTCCTCCCTATTTACACACCACCAGAAGGGAGAGTGAGAAAGGAGAAGCTTGGAGATTGGGAAGTCAATCAGTTAAGTCAAGCACCTCCAGAAGGAAAGAGAAAGAAGCCATAATGCCAAACTGGAGGTGAACTCACCTCCAGTCCCGCCCGCCCCAATGTTGTCTGAATGATTGGAACCGTGGTTTCTGGATTCAACCCCCACCCCCCACCCTCAACCTTGGAATGAACTCTTGGTCTGAAGTGAGTTTCACTCACCAGACTGAGAGTCCATTGACAACACCATGTCGTTTGGATTGATATTCCTCCTTTAGCTGCAGTTAAGGGAGGAAGTTGCTTCCTGTGGGCTGCAACTCTATTGGCTGGCACAGGCTGTCCTTCCAGGGTCGAAGGAAACCCATGCAGCAGTCTTACCCCAGACAGGGATTGTGATTGTCTAGGAGTGCACGGGGGTGGGGACGGAGGCTAACTGTGGGTCTTTTGAACCTGTGGTTTGCCATTATGTCTGAGGAACCCCAGAGGTTGTAGAGACAGGGAAAGGGCCATCAGAGGCACGCTGGTTATGTTATCAGGAACAAGTAAAGGACAACTTTCATTTCCTACCTGGCTTCAGAGAGGTGAGACCAAAGAGTGAGAGAGTTCTGTAAACCTTCTTTACTTTAAATGAAATATAAAGTTTGTTAGAAAGGCAGAGAGTCTGCTTGCTGATTGAAGCAAGACAAACAAAGACAAACAAAGGTTAGGGCAGATGCAGAGCTGGGTGTAATCAGGGTGACAATTTGGCCTTCTCGGATTCCTATCTGCCTTTGCACAAAGAAAGTGGAGTGCCACCTTGAGCAGGAGACAGTCAGTCCTCCTTAGAAAAGTGGGTCTTCTGGGGGGGGGACCACCACCACCAGCAGAGGAAATGATATCTACCTTGTTTGACCTGCAAGTTAATTGGCTAATAAGGGTTTCCCTTTCCTCCCTAAAACTATGGTTAACTGGATGCTAGTCCTAATTAACTCTTTGAAATTGGTTTTCAAATAAACATGGTTCAGATTAGGGGTGTGCATGAATCAGTACTTGCAATTTGATTCAAGGTCAAATTGATTTGGGCAAATTGGGCACCATTTTGAGTCCCATTTTGCTGGAAAAACGGGCTTCAAAATGGCGATTCTTTCCAAGGAGAGCTGGTCTACCAATTGGGAACAGCGGGAAGACCCGCTCTCCAAGGTGGGCTAGTGCATGAAGTCTGGAATGGAGGGTTGGTCTACCCACCAATTCCAAAAGACGATGGGGCTATTCTGACGATCTGATGATCGGTTATTCTGACGATCCGAGCCCGGTGGCTCAGTTGTGAGCCCAGTGGTTCTAGATCAGGTAACTCGCTCAAGAACGCCTGCCTCAAAACCAGGTTTGCGGAGTGAGCGCTCTGCAAACCTGGTTTTAATTATCGTGAGTAGCCGCGCCGTGCCTTCGTGCTGTGCCTACTCATGAGTAGACTCCCAAAGGGGAGGCGAAAAGCTGCCTCTGAGCTCTGGGGGTCTCCCCAGTATGCCCTGCGCACTGGCGCAGGGCATACTGGGGCTTCCGAGGTCCGCGCAGCCCCTGAGCTCCCCAGCCCCTCGGAGTTTGTTAGAAAGGCAGAGAGTCTGCTTGCTGATTGAAGCAAGACAAACAAAGACAAACAAAGGTTAGGGCAGATGCAGAGCTGGGTGTAATCAGGGTGACAATTTGGCCTTTCTAACAAATCTTGGAGCCAGCAATCATGTGGGCGGCTGATCTGGCTGCCCAGGGCTCCCTCTCCGCTCGTGTTTCTTTGGTTTCACCCAAAGAAACTGAGAGTCTCACGGCTCATGAGACCTGGCTCTATCTCTCCTGATTTTCAGAGCAATTTGGGTTAAATCAGGGGTGATTCTTTTCTGTTCCAAATCTGTCCCCTTTTTTCAGGGTGATTCAGTTCAGGGTAGAATAATCACCTCCAATTTGACTTGTATAGATTTGTAGTTGAGTCCATTTGCAAATCCCTAGTTCAACTAAGTTTTGTCAATTCACACACTTCCCACCCCCCAATATTTTGCATTTGGAAATATTGGTGGTGATCCACAAACCTTTTAAAGCCAGGTAGATATGGACTCTAGTCAATGTCCTAACACAGCACAGATGCTATGTGAGATGTGCATGTGCTGCAGATATGTTTGACTAACGCGGCAGCATCTAGCATGAGCTCTCAGGGACATATATTTTGGTGCACAGAACATTTCCAGAAGAAGGAGAGATTGGTGAAATTCCCCATCCCATCCAAGTGCCGGTGCTGTGTAAGTCAGGAGCTCATCAACAGCACCAGTGCTTCTTCCCTTAGCACGGGTCAGGATGTTGGCCCCCATAACCCTTGTGTGTATTTGCTGCCTATTTCTAGGTGTCTCTTGTGGTGCCTCTCTCACTTGCATGCCACCAGCACCTCTGACTCTCTTCCCTCCTCTCTTTCCAGATTGATAACATGCACTCTTTGTGGCAAGATTCATCATCACAAGCAGAGTACAATATAAATAAGATATGGCAATGTGTGAGTTACAATGCTGCTTTTCAGCAATAAATTAATTCTCATTCTCGTTCTGTCTAGTCAAGTAGCAACATTATGGTTGGTGGTATCCAAACAAGTTTTGACCCCCCTCCCCGTCCCATGGCTACTCTGTTTAGAAGGCAACTGGGGGCATGCTTTGGATGATGTTTGTGGCTTTCCCCAAGGGCTGCTTACCTATTTTACCATTGTTTGACTTATGGACTTCAGGGCCTTTTCTGTGGTGGGCCCCCATTTTTGGAATGTGCTCCTAGAGGAGCTTCACCAGTCTCCCTCTCTGATAAGTTTTAAAAAGAGCTGGAGAGTACTCTTCTAAGAGGTTTTAATCTATTTTCTGGTTTTAATCTGTTCTCCACTTTTAATCACTTTTAGCCTTTGTGCTGTTGTTTTTAATTTTTGTCATTGTTTGTTTTAATTACTGACATTGCTATGTTTTCTTGTTATTGTAAGCTGTCCCAAGTAATGGGGTCAGGGTACAAATATTTTACATACAGATGTGACTATATTCCTGTTTTAATCTTTGTATGATCTGGTTTTTGATAAAGCACCACACCTTCGTATTTCAGGTGTGTTATGTACTTGTTATTTCATCATGTTACCATCTGTAATTTCAATGTAAAACAGCAAACCCTTATTGTATAGGGATTTTTAAATTGTTTGTTCCTTCCATTTAACAGAAGCGCTGTTCATAGTCAAAGCAAAGAAAAATGTAACTTAACATCTACTACCCTTGCCCAGGAGTAGAATTAGTGAGAAACTGTTCATAATCATGTAAGCTGTGTTATAACAAACCTGTTGATTTAAATGATGAAGTTTTATTTATATATCTAAAAATCCATAGTCTTATTTCCCAACTCGTTTTCTTTGAACTGATTTTTTTTCATTGTCAACATAATTGGCAGTTGATCAATAGGTGTGATTTTGATTAGCTCATTCTGAATCCCCAGCCCAGGAGACCGAAAAGCAGAAAAGGTTAGCAAAGTGCTTTGCTGATGATCCAATCTATTTTAAGTGAATGCAGGCTTGCTAATAAATATTTAATGGGTACTTGTTTGCAGTTTAATAGAATTAGATAATTCTATTAGAGTTCTGTTTGGAGATTTACATGTACCATACATCACTGTTGAGGACATGGTAAATAATTTAGGTTAAGTGACTAGTAATTAGAGGCACAGTCAGATTAAGCTGAGGCTTTCTTATTTTTAGGTTACCTTGGAATATAAATGGTATAATTGCAGGTTTAAGTTTTGGCCGTGCATAGAACAGCTAATGTAACGAGTCTAGGAAATGCCTTAAATGTGATAACAAAGTATGAGGCCCCCAGGGTTTATTTGATATCTCATCCTCTGAGTTAATGAGATGGAAAATAGTTCGCTGTTTATCTACACTAGATTGAGCAGATGTCGCCGATTCAGTTTTATGGAAAGTAATCTTGGAGAAATTGTCTCCTGCCTATTACGCTTTCATGGGTTGAATCTCCATTGTCCTCTTCTGAGCTCCAAGAGAACATTTCCCATGTCAACCATGGCGTTGATAAAAGATCACCCCAGCAGAACATGCCAATGAGAGCTATAAGGTAGCATTGAGAACAAATATCTTTGCTGCAGTGCAGACTGGCAGAAAAAGAAAGTAATGATCAGCTGTTTAGAAAGCATTTGATTAGAAAGCTGCTTATAAAAGGACTGTGCTAAACTTTAATTTTGGCCCTTGATACTCTGTAGCTGTCACTGTTCCACTAGGAAATTATCTTCCATAAATATTTAGCATATATGAAGCTACAAAATAGCAACAGTTAAGAGTTTTCTCTATTACAGATCATGCTGAAACTGCCACATAATTGCAACATTTGGCAATTTTTGAAAATTTAGAAGTTTGGATGTTAATGTTAAAATTTAATGAGACTATTCCCATGATCAGCTGAAATCGGGCTAGGGGAGCCAAGCCCGATTTTGGCTGATCGTGGGAGCCACCGGGCTCGCAGGCAAGCCCGGTTGCCTCCTGCCAGTTAACCCATCAAACAACCCCTCCTCTTAAACTGGGTTTGTGGAGTGCTTGCTTTAATCGTGAGTAGCCATGGTGCGGTTCTGCAGCATGGCTACTGCAGCGTGGCTACCTCCCAGCTCCAGGGGTCTCTCCAGTATGCCCTGCATGCTTGCGCAGGGCATACTGGAGCTTCCGGGGGCCACGCAGCCCCTGATCCTCCCAGCACTCACCGGCTCCATCATAGAGCCAGCAGTCGTGTAGGTGGCCCGCTCTCCCCGCTTACCTTCCCAGACTGGGTCTCACTGATTGTGAAACCCGGCTTAATATATCTGGGATAAAAATGAACATCAAAATGAAAGTGACGTGTTTTGATTGGCTATGTGAATACAGCTGCAGTGAAATTTACTCAGTCATTTCAGGTGTCACATACTGCCTCACACACCGACTCCTCCATAGGGAAGAGAGCTGGTCTTGCGGTAGCAAGTATGACTTGTCTCCTTAAGCTTGCATACTCAAGAGTATGCATTGACATACTCAAGCATGATCTAAAACAGGGCTGGGTAATCTTGGCACTCCAGCTGTTGTAGAACTACAACTCCCATAATCCCTTGCCACTATTTATTGCTGCTGCGTGATCCTCAGGGAAATTTAGGAGAGGAGAGCTGGTCTTGTGCTAGCAAGCATGACGTCCCCTTAGCTAAGCAGGTTCTGCCCTGGCTGCATATGAAAGGGAGACTAGAAGTGTGAACACTGTAAGAAATTCCCCTCAGGGAATGGAGCCACTCTGGGAAGAGCATCTAGGTTCCAAGTTCCTCTTCCTGCCTTCTCCAAGATAGGGTTAAGAGAGATTAGATAAGATAAGATAAGAAGATAAGATAAGAAGCTGCCATATACTGAATCAGACCACTGGTCTATCTAGCTCAGTATTGTCTTCACAGACTGGCAGCGGCTTCTCCAAGGTTGCAGGCAGGAATCTCTCTCAGCCCCATCTTGGAGAAGCCAGGGAGGGAACTTGAAACCTTCTGCTCTTCCTAGAGCGGCTCCATCCCAAGGGAAATATCTTAGAGTAAATTCCACCAAGTTGAATGGGACAATTCCAGGTACGCAAGCACAAGATTGCACCACAAGACTTATGGAGAGGTTTACAGATCTGAGAAAAACTGATTAGAAAAAGTACAACATATCCTTAAAATGCTCTGAAACCTTCAAGATAATGTTAGAAAGATCATTAACAATGCCTTAAGAACAGAAGCACAGAGTTAACTTGTGTTTTATCTTTATTTGTGAACTGAATAGTTTACTCCCGAGCCATCAATTTCTGCTTCTTCAGTTTCTTTTGAGAGATCTTCTTTTGAGCAACTTCTTCTTCTGGCTTAGGAACAATCGGCTTCTTCTCTGTGAGGATCATCTCAATGTGGCAGGGAGAACTCAAGTGGTAGCAGGCATTATGGGAATGTGGAATATGGGAATTCACTTGCTGCTCCATGTGCCCATGTTCCACCCATGTTGTTGCACAATGGGACAAATGGGGACTCCTCGTGCAGTACTACTCTCCTTACTCATGAAGTCCTCTTTTACTATGGAAAAACATCACAGTCCTCTGTGACATATTTCTGTGCTGACAAAGGGGTTCAGGAGGAAGAAGGGAGAGCACTGTGCAATAAGTCCCTGTCCACTCCACTGCACAGCATCATGTGCATAATGCGGGTGCACAAGAGTAGTGTGTGTGTTCCCCCCACATCTTCCTGCTGCCACAAGCACCCCATTGTCTCCATGACTTCATCCATGGAAGACAGAAGTCAGGCATGATCCTCCTCCTGCTCCATGTGCTTAATATTCCCAGATTCTGACTACATGATCAAGGCTACTGTTCTGGACACTCTTTGAAATTGATACTTAGCAGGAAAAAGGCAAAGTTGCATGTGAAATTCCAAGGGTAGCTCAGTAGTAGAGCTTGTGCTTCACCTATATGGGGTTCCAAGGCCACTCTTATCTTCTCTC
The DNA here is from genome assembly GCF_027244095.1 of Hemicordylus capensis. NCBI lineage: Eukaryota > Metazoa > Chordata > Lepidosauria > Squamata > Cordylidae > Hemicordylus > Hemicordylus capensis. The sequence goes on along the minus strand of NC_069658.1, from coordinate 373,916,131 downwards.
CAGTCATGGTCAGGATGGACAACCTTTCAGCATAACGTCCCTTGTTTTATTACTGTATTTCCATTTATTTCCCCCCCCACCAAAATAATTAAAACAAACAAAATAAAAACAAACCCAAAGAAGATTAGAAAGTGCATGGCACATACCAAAGCCAAAACTGAAAGTGTCATCAATTAGGACAAATTTTCACAGAATGAGCAGTCATCCACAGAAATAGTAATTGTACAAAAATCATGTAGAAATTAAGTTCTTTCCAAAAAGGCCCAGAAGGAGTTCTTATATTATTTGAGAGTTGTAGAGAAGAAGGGATTTTGACAGACCAGGGCTGACATTCTCCACAGAGCTGTGAAAATGGAAGTAGCCCTGCAGAGATGCAGACAGACTGGAACTTAATTATGCTCCAGTCTTTTCCCACAGTCCCACTGGAGGTGGAGCAGGGGAGGGTGCCATTTTGACTGCTCTCTCTCCTCCCTCCTGTGGAGATTTTTTTTACTTCTAGGAATCTCCAGCCCAGATTCTTGGAAGTAAAAACTCCATCTGAAGGAGGAGAAAGCAGTGCAGATCACACTGCACACTGGAAAAAGAGTGGAGTGCAATTAAGCTCCAGTCTGTTTGCATATCTGCAGGGCTACTTACGTTTTCATAGCTCTGTAGAGAATGTCATCCATGGGTTTTAAAGGCCTTAGGGCAGGGGTGGGGAACCTTGGCCCTCCAGCTGTTTATAGACTACAACTCCCATAATCCCCAGCCACAGAGGCCAATAGCTAGGGATTATGGGAATTGTAGGCCAACTTCTGCAGGAGGGCCAAGGTTCCCTACCCCTACCTTTGGGGCTATTCACACATGCAGGCAAAACTGGGCTAAAGAAGTCCAGCCTAGTTTTGCCGGCATGTGTGAATCAACAAGAGCCATGCAGCTTCTGGCAGCAGTGCAGCAGGAAGCCCACTTAGGGAACCCATTGCTTAGCCCACGTTTTCAGTGTGAGGGCACCCTTAAACTGGGCTTAGTGCTCCTGTGTTAGTGCTGCGGGCCTCTGCACAGCACCTACACATAAGTAGCCTCCCAGCCTATGCCAGGAGAATAGCCCTATAATGCACTGTGCTCTTGCAGTCTATATTTTTGGAGGGAGTGGAGTTGTGGGAAATAAACTTATCCTCAATCTATATTATTAATTCTCCTGGGTGCACCTTAGAATGTGTGTCTTGGCACCCAGATAATTGGCTGGGCTGCGGAGGCGCTTGATTGGCTGAGGCGCACCCAGGAGGATTGGGTGCCATGGCAGCGACAGCCCAGCCGCGGAGGCCAGAGGCGGTGGCGGGCCCGGCCCAGCCACGGAGGTAAGCGGTGGCGGGCCTGGCCCGGCCGCAGAGATAAGCAGCGGCGGAGGGTCCAGCCCGGCCTGGCCGTGGAAGCAAGCAGCGGTGGCGAGGCGCCCAGCCACAGAGCCTGGCCACGGAGTTGGGTGGGAGGAGGAGGGAGGGCAAGAGAGGGGAAGGAGGAAGGGAAGGAGGGAGGGCAAGAGAGTGGGGTAGGAGGGAGGGGAGAACAGTCGGCCCCAAATTGCTCACAGATGCTCTGTGCGGGTCGGCTAGTATTATAAAAAAAGGCTTGAGACTTCTCAGATTTTTTTTTTTTAAAGCTGTTTGGGCAAATCAATTACAGCTAGAGTGACAGGCAATAGTAGCAAGAATGGAAACAAGCTTCATTAGCCAGTCTTTCCAGCTTCTCAAAGATTTTTGGCTCGGTCACTAAAATAGCTGCGAATGTGGGTCAAGGGCCTGAGCATGTAAGGGAACCTCATTTATCATCAGCAAAGGTTGAGACAACAGTAATCAGTTTGTTTTGACTCCAGCTGGGAAGTGAACAGCTTATTTTGGTTTAGTGATGATTTGAGAGGCTCATCAATAAAATCACCAATATCCTCTTCAGTGCAGTAATCTGTCTGTGTCTCCATGGCCTCTGTGATTGCTGGCTGCAAAAGAGGAAGGCAGGAGTTCACATTTTAGTACTATCACTGGCACAGACTCCAGACTGCTATAACAAATTCACCTACATTGGGTTCTCTTGTCTTCTTTGACAGCTTCATCTTACTGATCAGGGACAGTTTCTGAAAAATATGCTGTAGTAGAAGTAAAAAGATGAGGCAATGGAAGCATGCCCAGGATCATGTGGAAGGGCATAGCCCCATTTTCATCAGAGATATTTCAGTACTGCCATTTTGGCAGCGTCTGCTGCAGCCTACTTAACATCTCCATTCTTACAGTGCAATAATATATCATAGACTACTGAAAGCCTTGGCAAATGTCAATTATTCAGGTTCATCTATGTAGTGTCAGAGCATTACGTCTCACTAATTTCAAGATTAAACCAGGTTCTGTTTTTCAAATGGGTAATGTAACCCATGACTTTATGAAGTTCTCCTGCTCATGTCCCCACTGTTGTTATGTTAGCAAAACCTAAATTCAAAATTTAAACCTCAGAGCCCCAGGGTCTAAGAACACACGACACATCACAGCCACCTTCCTGAAGCTAAACAAGTCTTGGTGTGGTCAGTGCCTGGATGGGAGACCTATGTGTGCCACATTTGGGGATGGAGCTATAGCTCAGTGGAAGAGCATCTGAGTTCAATGCAGAAGGCCAAAGCCTTACTCCCTGGCACCTCTAGGTAGGGCTGGGAAAGACTCCTGCCTGCAACCTTAGAGAAGCCTCTGCTAGTCAGTGTAGATCAGGCCTGCTCAACTTTGGCCCCCAGCTGTTTTTAGACTATCAATCAATCAATCAATTTTTTTATTACAGCTGTTGGCCAGCCAAGTTTTTAGACTACATTTCCCATAATCCCCAGCCACAGTGGCCAATAGCCAGGGATTATGCGAGTTGTAGGCCAAAGTCTGCAGGAGGGCTGAAGCTGAGCAGGTCTGGTGTAGACAATACTGAGCTAGATGGACCAATAGTCTGACTCCATATAAGGCAGCATCCTATGTTCTGTATTCCTAGATTCAAAACAACAACTTAACTCTAAACTAATCACTATTGCTAAAACAAACAACTAAACAAATGTGGGCACTGCAATTGAATGCGGGCATCATTTTACAAAAAAATATTTATTTTATTTATTGTTAAATTTATACCCCGCCTTTCATTAAGAAAATCTCAAGGCGGCTCACAATAAAATTTAAAAACACGATTATAAAAAAGATACATTAAAATACTGAGTTAAAAAGTATAAAAACAAATCTGATTATTATTATTATTAATAATAATAATAAATTAAAACACAAGGATAAAAACAGTACAAAATACAAGAAGTTTAATACCAGTGACAGGTTTTCTGTGAGCTAGGTGGCCGGAGAGAGGACTCATCTCTGTGGTTTGTAGTCCAATGGTGGACTTGCACTTCTCTAAGACTGCATCTCCTCCGGCAACTGTTTCTGGAATTGCAGGTCTCTTTGAATGAATTCATGGGAAGCAGCTGAACTTAGGAGGTGGCAGGTTCAACAGGAAGGTGGGAATTTCCTTGACTCTCACCCTTCATTTTGGAGATCTCTCAAGGGCATTGTACTGTAGGAGTAGGAAGGGAGCTGGTCTAAGAGGAAGGGAGCTGGTCTTGTGGTAGCAAGCATGACTTGTCCCCTTAGCTAAGCAGGGTCCACCCTGGTTGAATATGAATGGGAGACTTGATGTATGAGCACTGTAAGATATTCCCCTCAGGGGATGGAGCCGCTCTGGGAAGAGCATCTAGATTCCAAGTTCCCTCCCTGGCATTTCCAAGATAGGGCTGAGACAGATTCTTGCCTGCAACCTTGGAGAAGCTGCTGCCAGTCTGTGAAGACAATACTGAGCGAGATGGACCTATGATCTGACTCAGTATATGGCAGCTTCCTATATTCGTATGTACTGGATCTGCACTTAGGTTGATGACTGAACATAGGCACAGCAGGCAGGTGGCTTTCCAACCAATAAAACTCTTGTCTTTTTCTCTGTGAAGCATTTCAAGTACAACAAATATCCTCGCCCCACCCCCTGTGGCTTTCCAAAAAGCACCTGCTATGGAGATGCCTAGTGCACTTGGCAATCGAAAAAAATGACCCAATCCCTGGAACACAGCCTGTGGGGCTGACTAACTTTAAAAACATGCGAGTGAAACTTGTGCACAATTTGGGAGGAAAAGGGGGCCTTTCTTAGAGGCCTCCCACCCTCAATAAAGGGTTAGGCTTATATCCATGCTGGAAGCAACACTTTTGCTTTCCCCCTTGACTCTGCAAACTTGAAAACATATTATTTTGACTAGTTCCATCTGCACATGGGGAGAAGCTGTGTCTGAGCACTCAGTGTTATCGCTGATAGCAACGTGACTTCTTGGCATAGATAAGGCAGGCAGGGGATTTCATAAACGGAGATAACTGAGGGGCACTGGTGCAAAACATAGCTTGACCTTCTCTCAAATTAGGGAACAGTGCTGGCCTAGATATATGGGCCACTCAGTCACAGCCATGGCCAAGTACAGAAAACTCCTGCACAAAGTCTGCAGATAAGTCCCCTGACTATTCAAGGGCAAAGAGAGCCCTTCAGTCAGAAGACATTCTTTTTTACTTAGTCATTCTTCAGAGTACAGGTGACCTTTTCAGTTGTGCTCAGGGAGAATTTTCACCGTGAAGAACACACCATTTTCTTCTACATTTCATTTGTTTGTATTTTAATCTCCTATTTACTGCTGCATGGTTATGTATTTCAATAACTGGCTCTTGTTTGCTAACCTCCCAAATGAATAATGGAAATAAATTACTCACAAATATTACTTAGGGTACACCAAAATTCTCATGTGGAAGGCAATAAAGCAGTGCAAACAATGAATTAAGGCTTCTAACCCCTCAAAGGATGGGTAAATAATATTATTCATATTTAACAAATGGAGAAACTGAAGCAAGTGTTTTACTTAAGGCCTGTGTTGGAAAGGGAAACAGAATGGGAAATGAGGAGCCACATTCCTTTTTGTGAGGACAACGTGATGAGGCTTTCATTCCATCCACCAGGGATTGTTTTATTCTTCAATCACCCATTTCTCCATCCACCCATCCAGATATATTTTCTAAACACAGTCTTGGTTCATTTGGCTCACATCCTTATTCTCACTGATAAGGAAAAGACTGCTTTTTCTGTCAACTCATACTACTGCCCCTTGCTTGCTTGTCTCTTAGTTCTTTGAAGGGACTGACAAATACAATTTCCAAAATCAGAGGGACATTGTTGACTTACTGGTCTGTGAGCAATGTGACATAGTGTCACATTTGCCAAGAGCCCTGCTGTTTCAATGTATGACACCATAACCTTCAGCCTAGGTTACTTGGCCCTCCTGGTTTAATTTGCTGGTGTCTGGTGAGAATGATAGCAATGAGAGATTCAGAAGCAGTGTGTGTGTGTGTGTGTGTGTGTGTGTGTGTGTGTGTGTGTGTGTGTTTAACATCATTGAACCTGAATCATGAGTGTCTTGGGGCGTCTGGCAACTTTAATCTTGAATTCTTTACATGGTTTATTGTGCTTACTTGAGCAAAGTAGACTTCTGTTGTGTTTCCTAGTGCACTCCTCTGTCCCTCAGCTGAAAACACACTTTCCCTGAGCCAGCAATAGACCTTTACTGCATCACATACACTGCTTTATCTATTTGTAGTACCACTCTTTAAAGTTGGAGGCAATATTAGTGTGAACAGGAGAGGGTCCCTGTTTCTTTAACAGTTGGTTCCACTGTTCAAAGATATGGAGGCCCTCTGCTTTCTCAGCTGAAAAGCAGACTTTTGAGACAGTAAATGAATGGCCAGACAATACCGTAGTGATAGTTGCCAATATGAACCAGAATAACATCCAGGGCAGTGCAATCACGCACTGCCAAGGAATTTGCACAAATAAACTGTACAGCAGCTATTAATTCATGAAAATATAAGGTTAGAAGCATCTGCCAATTCAAACAAATAAATAATAAGATTCAATGTAGCCATGAAATATCCTAAACAGCCCTATAAAATTAGCATTCAAAGCTAATTGCTATGCTGCCCTCCAGTCTCTGCCACCAAAGGAGGGCCTGCAGACACACTTGGACCCATCCCGCCAAACGCTTAGACAGAAAGGCAGAGATGACCACCTTTAAAGTAGGGATGTTGAAGGAGGCCCAGTAAGGAATACCATGGTCAATAAGCCAAATCAATAGATCCTCCCCTCTAGCTGCAGCACCTGAATGAAGAAAACAAAATAAAACAATTAACCAGGGTAACAGAATAATCCTTTGTGAAAATAGAGCCTGACTGCATTCGAAGACCAATGCCAAATCCTCTTTAAATCCTTGGCTGCAACAGAAGCTGCTCCAATGTGAAAAGAGTGAGCGTCCAAATGATCTGTGGGGAAACCAGCAATACTAAGCAACCACAGCTTCCAGGGGGGCAGATGCCTTGCACAACTCTTCCTCTCAATTCAACCAGGGTGCCCTTACCCAACTGATCCATCTTGGAAAAACATAAGTGCAAAGAAACTACAGAAAACTGCACTGAAACATCCTTAAGAATAGACAACAGTTAGAAAAATCAAACTTGGACCAAGGCAACAGCTCAGTTATATGCAAGGCCCCCCAAAACAGCAAGACAAAGGCCATGAAAAAGGCAGACCTCAAAAGTTGAGGAATAAAATAGTGGCAAGGCAGCCAGGATCCACAGCAAAATGGAAACCTTAACCTGCAGTCTAGCATCCACAGACTTATATACTAATCTGACCCAACCTTGAACAGCCTTACAGACTCTAAAATCCCCACATGGATCAGGCTGACCCTATGCCTTAATGAAAAATGATATTTCAGCCAACCACTACAAAAGAGAACAATGAGACAAATCTTTTTTGTAGACTAAAACTAGGAATTCCTAAACATGCTGGGGGGGGGGGGGGGAGCCTGCGTAGTGACTCCAAAGAACTCCAAAAATTGCCCAAAAGCTTTAGAATAGGCACCATGAGTAGAAGAAGCCAGGGATGTGAGGAGATCCTGCTCTAACTTGCTGCATCATGCAACCACAAGTCTGGAAGAAAGGGCACTGGCTCCACCTTGGCCTCTGGAGTGAGCAGCCTGAACCTGGAAAACTGAAAGCATGAAAGGGCATCTGCAATTCCATTGTCCAAGCCAGGCATGTGACGCGCTTTAAAAGAAATATTAAATTTTAAACCCAGCAAAACAAACTCATAACAAAACTCATAATACAGCAAAACTAGACACATAACCCTTGCCAATTTAGAAGACTGACTGTTGACTATCATAAGGTTGTCACACTAAAAAAATAACAGACGTGTTGCAGAAAGAAAGACCCCAAATGGGCACTGCTGCTAAGATTGGGCAGAATTTTTAAAAAGTGAGATCATTCTCCACACCATTAGCCTGCCATTCTGCAGGTCAAGGGGCTGCACACCACTGGCCTCGCCAATATAGACTGGAGCCAACAGATCTGGCTGTATCTGAGTGGACTTTAAAACTCTTTCCCAAACAAATAGAATCCCTCCAAAATGAGACTCCATTGAACGGTCAACAATTCCAACCAGACAGCAACATCCTCGTGAAACCCTCTTGATAACCTAATCCTGCAGGCCTTAGCTAGGGATAACAGCAAGTAAATGTGATAACAAAATGGTCTGCCATGAGCCACTACCCTACAAGCAAAATTCAGATGTCTGACTAAAGAATGCAGTTCATGCAGGGAACCTTTTCTGTCACCGTGAAATGACAACAATTCACAAAGGGCAAGTAACTTGTGCCCTGGCAACCAAGAAACATGGTTAACAGAGTCCAACTCTATGTCCCAAAATTGGAGGATAGAAGTAGGGCCCTCAGACTTGTCAGGCACCAATGGAACTCCCAGCTCCATCATGAACTTAGCAAATATTCTCATGGCCCCTGGCACAAGAGTCAGTGCCCACTGGACCAACAAAAAGGGAGTCATCGAAAGAATGCAAAATAGAATGCAATCCAGAGATCTATGTAAAGCACTACTAAAGGAAAGTGCTAAACGTTTAAAAAGCAAAACAGGAAATAGAACAACCCATGGATAAGATTGTGTCAAAGTAACAATCACCCTGAAAATGAAGAAGACCCGATAGCTCAAAGTCATCAGGGTGAACTGGGAGTAAGTGAATCTGAGGTCCATGTATGGACTATGGAAGCCCTGAGAAAAATTCAGCCACAAATAATTGACCACAACTCTGTTAGGATATATAGACAAGTACCTATGAAGAGTTTCCAGCTGTACTGTCATTGAGGCCCGTGTTTTGAGAGCCTTTGGCTGTCCTCATTGCTGGCTGCTGCTTGGGGAAAATGATCCCACTGTGCCATGAGGCTGCCACTCAAAAGCAGTTGGGTGATTATGACCACAGTCAGAACACTCATGGTTGAACTTGCATGGTGAGGGCAAACATTTACCTGCAGAATCTCAGCAAACAAGCATCCCAATATCTCAGGATATTGGAAGGATTCATGTAGTGGAATCCTTTTCCTCCTCTGCCTTCCTGTAAGGACCTCTAGTGGAGCCCATTGCCAGAATGCTTACCAGTCATGAATGCAAAACTTCCAAAATTAATAAATATGTTTATAAATAATCATGAATTGGTAATAATACATATATCCAAAATCTGAATTCAAGGATTGTGCCATACACCACCCAAAAGCTTTTCACAGCCAGGAATATCACTAACTAAATGCCAGTGCCATCTGATTTTTTTTTTAACTTGATAGCCTAAAGTTGAGAATTCTAAGGACCAGACCAATCGCTGCATAGTAGGTTTATTAGATGTTGTAAATGAGGCAGATCTATCCATGGACCCAGTTCTAGTAATAGCTCTATCCAGGACAACTTGAGGATAACCTCTATTCCTAAATTGAGCTAACATAATTTTTGCTTCCTTCTCAAATTCGCTTTTTAAAATTTTTATTGGTTTTTACAATATCTTAACAATCTCGTTACATCTAATTAAGAAAATATAGACTTCCCGCTCATCAATCTGCACGATTCATTAACTATACAAGTCAACCATTGCTATAGTAATTCAAAACATATATCCTACACATTGCAAACTTGATTTTGCTCTACCCAACCTGCTATGGTTACTAAATTTCAAACCCTGCTGAAAGGTCCATATTAGAAAAATAGTTCTTTAAGTATAGTAAGAATGGTTTCCAATCTTCTTTAAAAGATTCCAAGTTTTCATCCCTTATCAGTACTGTAAGTTTTGCCATCTCAGCATATTCCAAAATTTTTATCAACCAATCTTCTTTTGAGGGCATTTCATTGTCCTTCCATTTCTGCACATATACTATTCTGGCCGCCATGGCTGCATACATAAAAAATGTTAAGTTTCTTCTGGAAAACTCTCCTTGCGTTATTCCCAGCAGGAAGGATTCTGGCCTCTTAGGAAATGTCATTTTAAAATTTTTCTTCAACTCATTAGATATCATATCCCAAAAGGCCTTTGCCTTCCCACAAGACCACCACATATGAAAAAAAATTCCTTCACAATGTCCACATTTCCAACATTTGTTTGGAACATTTTTATACATTGATGCTAATTTTTTGGGTGTCAAGTACCACCTATACATCATCTTATAATAATTTTCTTTTAAAGTATAACATGCAGTGAACTTTAATTCCATTTTCCATAATTTTTCCCAAGCTGCCATATCTATATTATGACCCACATCTTGAGCCCATTTTATCATAGTCGTTTTAACCACTTCATCTCTTGTCTCCTCCAAAAGCAACAACTTATACATCTTAGAAACTAATTTTTCATTGTTTTCACACAGCTCCTTCTCAAATCTCGACATTTGATTCTCAAATCCAACTTTAAGATCCTTCTTATAGATTTCATTTAACTGATGGTACTGAAACCAGTTACTAACCAAATTTTGTACTTCGAATTTACAGCCCTTTTCTTGGAAACATAACAAATCCCTATAGGTACCCCATTCAGATTGCATATTTGTCTCTTTACGTGCTAAAGCTTCAATCGGGGATAACCATAATGGAGTTTTAGATTCCAACCATTTTTTATATTTTACCCACACTCTCATTAGACTCCTTCTTACATAATGATTAAGAAAATCTTTATGCACTTTACTTTTATTGTACCGCTTCCTTCTCAAATTCCATAGGCTCAGTGGCAATGCGTTTAATTCTTAATAGCTGACTATAGGGAATGCTGTCTTTCATTTGTTTAGGATACCAAGAGGAATAATGTAAATAAGACCTTCTATCAGTAGGTTTAGTGTACACTTCAAAAGTAAGATATCCATCATTATTTACCCGTACCCTTGTGTCCAATAATGGAATTTCACAATTATTAAACTGACCTGTAAAATGAATCAGGATGAACATTGTCCATCCATTGCATAAATTCCTGTATGTTATCAGGATTGGTATAAATCAAAATTCCCCCATGTGGAATGCGGAGCAGCTATTCTGGTGGTGGTGGGGAATAGAAGAAGTAATGTTGGCAGGTCAGCAGGCCATTTCAGGGGAAGGGTGGCCAGAAATTTAATAGCTGTCTCCCCTTCCAGCTGCCCTGTCAGCTCTTTGACCTTGGGAAGCACTGCCAACAACCCACATAGCCTTACCTTGCTCCTTTGCAATGCCAGATCGGTCCAAAATAAACCTGAAGTCATCCATGATTTGGTTATGGATGAAGGGGCTGACCTGATGTGCATCACCGAGACTTGGTTGGGGGAGGCTAGTGGCCCAGTCTGGTCCCAGCTTCTTCCTCCAGGGTATTCTGTAGAAGAGCAGGTGAGGGGACTTGGGCAGGAAGGTGGAGTGGCTGTAGTCTATAAGGATAACATCTCCCTTACCAGGGTCCCTGTTAGGGTATCAGACCATATTGAAAATTTGTACTTAAGTTGGGGGACCAGGGATAGATTGGGACTTCTGTTGGTGTACCGATTGCCCTGCTGCCCAACAGAATCACTTACTGAGCTTGCGGACTTAGTAGCATAACTTGCGTTGGAGTCTCACAGACTTCTGGTACTGTTCGTTTTGGGACAAACTTGTCCGGGGCAGCTCAGGAGTTCATAGCGGTCATCACAACTATGGGCCTATCCCAAGTGGTCTCTGGTTCGATGCATATTACAGGTCACAGACTTGATTTGGTCTTTTATTCTGATCAGGGTGGTGTTCCATGAGTGGGGACACCAGTGATATCCCCATTGTCATGGACGGATCACCATCTGGTTAAGGTTGGACTTACAACCACCTACAACCTCCGCAGGGGCGAGGGGCCTATTAGAATGGTCTGCCTGAAGGGGTTATTGGATCCGGTAGGATTCCAAGAAGCCTTGGAGGGATTCAGTGTTGGCTCTGCTAGTGAACCTGTTGATGCCCTGGTTGAGAATTGGAACAACTTGCTCATGAAGGCAGTAGACACGATTGCTCCTAAGCGTCCCTTCTGACCCGCTTCAAAATTGGTCCCTTGATATACAGAAGATCTATGGGGGCTGAAGCGGCAAGGTAGGTGACTGGAGCGCAAGTGGAGAAAGACTCGACTGGAGAAAGACAGATTACAACATGAAGCACATCTAAAGATCTATGCTCAGGCAATACGTGCGTCACAGAAGCGGTTCTTTTCTGCCTGTATTGCCTCTGGGAGTTCATGTCCAGCGGAGTTGTTCAGGGTTGTGAGGGGACTAGTATCTACCCACCCTTGAACCAGAATTTGGAATCATCAGTTACCCGCTGCGATGTGTTTAAAGAATTTTTCGCAGATAAAATCTCTCGGATTTGGGCCGACTTAGATGAAGACTCCACAATTAATTTGATGTCAGAACTGGAGGTGTCTATTCCTCTTATGTTATTCGAATGTGCGGGTTTCAGTTTGTGACTCCTGAGGATGTGGACAAGCTGCTTGGGGCTATGAGGCCTACCATTTGTTCTCTTGACCCTTGTCCAACATGGTTTGTTCAATCTAGCAGGGAGGTTGTTATAGGCAGCCTGGTGGAAATCATAAATGCTTCTCTGAGCGAGGGCAAGATGCCTCCTTGTCTTAAGGAGGCAATTATTAGACCTCTTCTAAAGAAGCCTGCATCATATCCCTCAGAGTTGAGCAATTATAGGCCTGTTCCCGATCTCCCATGGTTGGGCAAGGTAATTCAGAGGGTGGTGGCCTCTCAGCTCCAGTCGGTCTTGGAGGAAACTGATTATCTAGACCCATTTCTAACTGGTTTTCGGGTGGGCTGTGGGGTAGAGACTGCCTTGGTCGGTCTGAGGGATGATCTCTAATTGGGAATTGACAGAGGAAGTGTGACTCTGTTGGTCCTTTTGGACCTCTCGGTGGCTTTCGATACTATCAACCATAGTATCCTTGTGGAACGTCTGAGAGTGTTGGAGGTGGGAGGCACTGTTTTACAGTGGTTGCACTCCTACCTCTTGGACAGATTTCAGATGGTGACGATTGGAGATTGTTGCTCTTCAAAATCTGAGCTTAAGTATGGTGTCCCACAAGGCTCCATACTTTCTCCAATGCTTTTTAACATCTACATGAAACCGCTGGGAGAGATCATCAGGGGATTTGGAGCTGGGTGTTATCAGTATGCTGATGACACCCAGATCTACTTCTCAATGTCAACCGCTTCAGGAGTTGGCATATCCTCCCTACATGCCTGCCTGGAAGCAGTAATGGGCTGGATGAGGGAGAATAAACTGAAGTTGAATCCAGATGAGACAGAGGTACTTATTGTGTGGGGTCAGAACTCTAGAGACAATTTTGATCTACCTGTTCTGGATGGGGTCACACTTCCCCAAAAGGAACAGGTTTGCAGTTTGGGAGTACTTCTGGATTCACACCTCTCCCTGGTTTCTCAGGTTGAGGCAGTGGCCAGGGCTGCTTTCTATCAGCTTCGGCTGATACGTCAGCTGAGCCCGTTTCTCAAGATCAGTGACCTCAAAACAGTGGTACATTTGTTGGTAACCTTCAGACTTGACTTCTGTAATGCCCTCTATGTGAGGCTTCCTTTGTACGTAGTCCGGAAACTTCAGTTGGTTCAGAATGCGGCAGCCAGGTTGGTCTCTCAGTCATTTTGGAGAGACCATGTTACTCCTCTGTTGATGGAGCTACACTAGCTGCCAATAGGTTTCCGGGCAAAATGCAAAGTGCTAGTTATAACTTACAAAGCCCTAAACGGCTTAGGCCCTGGGTATTTAAGAGAACATCTTCTTCGCTTTGTGCCCCACCACCCATTGAGGTCACTTGAGGAGGTCCGTCTCCAGTTGCCACTTACCCGTTTGGTGGCTACACAGAGATGGGTCTTCTCGGTTGCTGCCCTGAGATTGTGGAATGCGCTCCCTCCTAAAATAAGAGCCTCCTCATCTCTGGCAGTTTTAAAGAAACTTCTGAAAACACATCTCTTCAACCAAGCTTTCTCAGCTTTTTAAAAATTGTTTTAAAATCATTTTGGCTATTTAATTGGTGTTTTATGATGTTTTAATTGTTAATTATTATTTTATGCAATTTAATAATTTCTGTTTTAATTGTTAATTGATTTTAATGGTGTTTTAATGTAAACCACCCTGAGCCTTTTGGAAGGGCGGTATAAAAATTTAATAATAATAATAATAATAATAATAATAATAATAATAATAATAATAAAGATGTCATCTATATATCTCCAGAACATATAGATCTGAGAAAGAAATGGATTGACACAAGGGTTCAAGTAAAATGCGGTCTCAAGAGAGTTCATAAATAAAATGGCTACATCCAGAGCTACTGGTGAACCCATAGCAACTCCTCTAATTTGAAGATAAAATTGCTGCCAAAATTTGAAATAATTTTTCTCAAAAATGAGATCCAAGAATTTCATCAGAAAAAACGTGGGAGGATATTTATCAAGTTGAGAATCCAAAGTGTCTTCAACAACCATTCTAGCCTGTTCAAGAGGAATACAGGTGTATAACGATTTAACATCCATGGTCATAAGGACTGAATTGGGAGGGATAAACTTCCCTTCAACTTTTTGAATGAATTCACGTGTGTCCCTGATGTAAGTAGATGTTTTTAGTACAAAAGGTTTAAGATAATAGTCTATGTATGTAGCGAGGGGAGCTAAAGCAGTGCCAGAGCCACTTATAATAGGCCGACCTGGAGGAGGACTAATTCCTTTATGTATTTTAGGCAATACATATATAACCGGAATGCGTGGAAACTTGTTCACCAAAAAAGTAGCTTCCTTAGTGGAGATAAACCCCATAGTCAGAGCCTCTTCCACTACTATCTTAATCAGTTGGATAACATTATCAGAAGGGTCACTATTGATGGGAGCCTAACTCTCCCTATCTGCTAACTGCCTTTCAATTTCCTGAATACAGTCATTTGTGTTTAAAATGACAAGAGCTCCCCCCTTATCTGCATGTTTAATAACTATATCTGGATCATTGGATAATTGCTGAAGTATGTCTCTCTCCTCATGAGTAAAATTAGAGGGACCTTTAGATCTAAACCTCTCTCACTGTTCAAGTAAATTCAAATCCCTTTTCATCACTTTATGAAACATTACAATTGCCGGGTTGTCCATAGTAGGTACAAATGAGGAAGGGACCTTAAATGGATCCTGCTGATATTCCCTATTAGATCCAAAATGTGATTTCAGTTTCAATAGTATGATTAAGTTGTATAGATCAATACAAGTCCGAAAGGAATCATACAGTGGTTTAAGAATAAAATTTAAACCCAAAAGCCAATATACGTAGTTCATGAGCTGTAAATCATCTAGAACAGGGATCCTCAACCTTGGGCCTCCAGATGTTCTGGGACTTCAACTCCCATAATCCCCAGCCCCAGTGGCCTTTGGTTGGGGATTATGGGAGTTGAAGTCCAATAACATCTGGGGGCCCAACGTTGAGGATCCCTGGTCTAGAACTCAAATTTACAATGGGGGATTCTTGAATTGGGAGCGAGGTCTCCCTCCCCTCCCAAAAAACCAGGATGTACTTAACAGCTTTAGTTCCACATTCCAAAAAGGCTATTTTCCTTCTCAAAAGATCATCTTCCTCTGATGAATTACCAGTATCAGTTGCAGACGAATCTAAATCTGAAAGTGGCTCTCTCCAAGATACCCCCTTTTTGGTTTATTAGTCACGGGCCTAAAAGACCAATTGTATATATGTCCACTACCATAATCCCTTTCATATTTCTTATTTTTGAATTCCTTCAACTTATCCTTGAATGAATTGATCTGTGTCTCAAGCTCCTGCATCTTAGCATCCATATCATCTTTAGAGTATATAGCACTGAGCTTACTTTCAAAGGTACCCGTCTCCTCTAGTATATTTTGAAATTCATTCATAGATCTTTGAATGATCAATAATATTAAATCTACAGAGCAAAATTTCTGACCATCTAGCTTTAAATGTTCTATCTCTATCAAACAGTGCTGGAGGTTTCTGAATACGCAAACCTCTGGGTATTTTGAGATGTTCTACATATTTTTTAAGATAAACTGCATGTAGATGAAACTTGACCACTCTCTTGCTGAGATACAATAATTGAGACCACTCCTCTCCTGGGTTTGGGGAGGCACTTTCCTCATGGAGGGGGGCTCTGCTCTGCGTGCCAATGGTGTAAGAGGCTTGGCTGTCAAGCTCACGAAATGGGGCCTTCTCAGTCATTGCCCCCAGGCTTTGGAATGCTTTCCCAGCTGGTATCTGCTCCTCAGCCTCTATCTCAGTTTTTAGAAAACAAGTAAAGACTTGGTTCGTCACCCAGGCTTTTATATGAGAGTACAGTTTTTGCTGCTGTTGCTCTGTGTTTTGTTTTACCATTTTATGTAGGTTTTAAAACTTTTATATAGATATATTATTTTTATAGTTAATGTCTGTACTTTTTATATTTTAAATGTGCATTGTTTTAATTATACTGTATACCACTTTGAGATTATTTTAATGAAAAGCAGTATAGAAATTGAAACTGAATAGAAATTACAGACTTACTGTATAGCATGAGGGAAGGTGCTTGCCCTCATCCTACCTTTTAAATCCCTGGAAATGAATACTGGTAGATGTGTCAGGCACACAAATTGATCATTCAAAAGAACTTGGTTCATGTGCTCAGAGCTATGGCAAGGAGAAATAAAAAATACAGAATGAAATTAATAGCTAATGCACTCCCCTTTTTGCCTTTGGTTCCACCTCTCCCTTCTTTCTATGCTTGCTCTCTCCTATTTTCTGCCCTGAACTATGGCCTTTGACTTTACTTTTTCTTATAATCAAGTGACATCTTTCCCCCCACTGAAGTAATGCTAGCTCTGCTGAATCCAGATTGCATGAAAGGAAATTTGCATTTCAAGGCAACTTTTCTATATCAGCCTTGTCTCAAAGATGGGAGCCCTTGGTGCCAAGCAGGAATGAAGAGATAGGGAGGGGAAAACAATTATGCAGAGAGACGATAGGTACGTGCTTTGATTTGGCAGCTTCTGGGCAGCCTTTTTCAGTACATGCAGTGCTTCTTGTCAGCCTTTTTTTGATGCCAAATCTCATGGTGCTATATAGGAATTAGTCTGTCATTTCAAGGCTGAAGAAAGCTGATACAGAGAGCCACAGTTCTATACCACCACCATCACCTCCCCCCGCCCACAAAAAAAAATATTGCTGGGGATCAAATCAAGGCTGGCTTATACTGTATAAATGAAGGCTACGTTATTCCACATAGTAAACTGGAGGCATTTTCAGATACTCAGCCAGCAGTATGGGAGCTGTGTTCCACTTCTGGGAACTGCTGATGAATGTTATACCAACATGGGCACGGCTGCTCATGTGGGTCTATCCCACTTAACTGGTACTGTGCCAAGAGGGAGTATTTCCATTGCGGAGAACCATCATGAGACTGACCCTTTCCATTAGGGGTACACACGGAACTGGTTTTGGCAGTTTGGTTGGAATTTGAACCGAATTCGAACCAAACCGTCAGTCTGAGAGCTGCCTCTGTCAAACTGGCTGGTGGTCCAGTCCATTCAGTTGAACTACTTTGACTCAGTGTGAGGGGCTCTGCTTGTAAAGGGGACTCTGGTGAGGATTCCCCTTTACAAGCAAAGGAGAATCCTCCCTCTAAAAGGGTTCTAAGGGTGGCCAGGAGGGCAGCGAGAGGCGGGCACTTGACCAGCTTCAGAGGTGTTGTGGCGGTGGTGGCTCCTCTAAACCTCTCCAGCACCCTCCCTCAGCAGCGCAGGCTGGCAGTAGCCCAGTTTTAGTCCCGACAGATGCACAGAGGCTATTTGCATGCATGGAAGTCATGCAAATGGCCTTCACGCATCCGCAGAGGCCAGAACTGGGCCACCACCAGCCTGTACTGTTGGGTGGGGGGAGCACGAGCAGAGTTTAGAGAAGCCGCCGCCTCCAAAGTCGGTAAGGTGCCCTTTCATCCCCCCTGCCTTGGCTGCGCTTAGAATCCTTTTAGAGGAAAGATTCCGCTTTGCTTGTAAAGGGGAATCTTCACTGGATTCCCATTTATAAGCAGAGCCTCTCAATCCAGGCTGAACCTGGTCAAACCAGTCCCTATCAAACTGGGCCTGACCAGGTTCGAACTCAGACCTGCTGCCTTTTTTTGAGGCCAGTCTGGTTTGAGTTCAAACCGGTCAAACCAGCCTGTATCCACACAGCCCTAGTTTCCACATGGTTGCAATAGCCAACACATGCTCCCTAGCAGCATACAGCAGCACCACCATCACCACAAGAAAATGGCTCCTATGCTGTTGGTTGTGTCTGTGAAGGAGGCCTTGGTAAGATGTTCATGAGCAGTTTTTTGTCATGTGCAGTTTTCTCCATATTCTACTTTGCTTAAATATGGCACTACTCTGTGAGATTCACAGGCCTTCAATGAGTAGAAGTTTCAAAGTTTCGAAGCTTTGATATAATCCTCCCCAAATATTAGTTTCCTGGAGGGTTTCATTCTTGGAGAAAACAAGTCACCTCTTAATTCCCCCCCCCAATTACTTTACAACTTTATTCCAGTGCATAGTATTAGACTATGCAGGGGGTGATAATTTGCATAGGAGAAAGAAGAAACATTATGATTACGTGTTTATAAATTAAAAACAAAGTAACAAAAAGAAATATTTTCCATTTAATCTTCTTAAGCATTTTCAGTTAATCTCTTTTGAAAAGTCTTCTGCTAAGGTGGCATAAATGTATTACAACAGGGACTCTAACTCAGCATGGAACTTGTCTAATCTGGCTGGAATACTGTCTCACATATCACTGTACCTAGTCAATATTCTATTATTGTAAGTTAAGTGGTTTGCTACACTATTCTGGTGCAGGCTATTAGAAGGCATGTTACCTAATTTCCTAAGCAATAATGGGATAAACAGTATGCATTTTTTTATTATAAAAAACTAACAATTGCCTCCTCAGAGTTAATGGCTTTTTATATACAATTGACACTTGGGATACTGAGTCATAAATCAGAACAAAATTAAATGCAAAGTCTGTGAAGATTTTGGAAAATGACAATTTATTACAGTTCTAAGGTGTTTAATTCTACCTGGACTTACCTTGATCTTCAGATGTATTGGAGATGTACATGTTTGTTTATGGTAAGTTTGGTTACTGTCCACAACTGAACATAAATTAATAGCAATTTTAATGCTGCCAATGCTATCAATGCTCAGGAATATGACTGAGCCACCTCAGAATGCTTAGGGCATTGTTTGTCAACATCTCCTTGTACTTGGGAAGCACAGTCATAAGGGTAAAAGCTTCCTATAAGCAGTCTTTGTTGTTTAATGAGATTTTTCTGCAGGGGTACCAGCAAGGGCCCCATCACAGACATTCTGAAGTTATACAGTTATATGGAGGCTTGCATCACGCGATCCTGAAATGAACAATGATGAAATGTATCTTGTCCTCCTGCTCCAAAGAACACTAGAGCTCCATAACAATGAGCCAGCATGGTGTAGTGGCTAGAGTGCTGGATTAGGACCGGGGAGACCCGAGTTCAAATCCCCATTCAGCCATGATACTAGCTGGGTGACTCTGGGCCAGTCACTTCTCTCTCAGCCTAACCTACTTCACAGGGTTGTTGTGAGGAGAAACTTAAGTATGTAGTACACCGCTCTGGGATCCTTGGAGGAAGAGTGGGATATAAGTGTTGTTGTTGTTGTTATATAATAATAATAATAATAATAATAATAATAACGGCCATTGGAGGAATGCTGTTGGGGGTGGATAGGGATAGTTGCTCTCCTCCTGCTAAATAAAGAGAATCACCGCTTTAGAAAGCTGCCTCTGCTCAGTATATCCTAAGACATATTTAATATTCTACCGAATCTTCTGCTTCTACTGAACCTCTGTGAAGCAGTCTTCTGTTGTATCTGACCATTGGTCCATCTACCCCAGTATTGCCTACAATGATGTCTGGCAGCAATTCTCCAAGTTCAGGCAGGAATCTATCTGAAGCTACCTTGGAATGCCAGAATTGTACCTGGCACCTTCTGCATGCAAAGCTATTCCATTCTGTTCTATTCTATTCTATTCTATTCTATTCCACTTAGTGCTTAAACCCATGCAAGTGAGTTTAGGATCACAGAATATGCTCTCATCTACACAGTATTTTTGTTGGAGGGGAGAAATTAAGTTCACCCCAATTTTAGCAAAGCAAGCATGTGTGGGAAGAGCAAGACCATTAAAGAGTATCTTGAGACAAACTAAGTTCAAAAGCAAATAGGTTTATTTCGGAAATTACACACTTGGAAAGTCTGTACCTATGAGCTTTCTATCATCATAGTGCAGAACAGAGAGGGAGAAAAAGAAGCCACGTGGCTAATGGAGAATGCAGCGGAGCAGGGAATAAAAAGGAGGAAGTGAGAAACCCCTGAGAGTATCAGACTACCAATCAGAGAATGCCAGAGCAGACAGAAAGACAACAAGAAGAGGGAATAAAGGGGCAGGGCTGACCCTAGGGGATTGTGGGGCGGAGGGTGAACCAGCATGTTCAAGGCCTCCTTAACATTTGATACTGACTGATGACATACTGTGTGTAAAGCCAACGAGGTGTAGTGGTTAGTGGACTAGGACCGGGGAGACCCGAGTTCAAATCCCCACTCAGCCATGAAACTAGCTGGGTGACTCTGGGCCAGTCACTTCTCTCTCAGCCTAACCTACTTCACAGGGTTGTTGTGAAAGAGAAACTCAAGTATGTAGTACACCGCTCTGGGCTCCTTGGAGGAAGAGTGGGATATAAATGTATGTATGTATGAATAAATAAATAAATAAATAAATAGTGGGAGTGAGTGAGTGAGTGAGATTGGACATGTCCAACCAACTTGGACATATAGTGAATTTTTAAGGAAAGAAGTTAAAAGCACAACACATACCCCTTGCTTCACAGTTCTCACTCAGACCTTTTGGATTGCCAGCCAACTTGAGCATAGTGCAATTATGGAAGGAAGGAAGGAAGGAAGGAAGGAAGGAAGGAAGGAAGGAAGGAAGGAAAAGTTTGTTTATTTTGCCGTTTCCAGTTAGCTGCACTTTCACTAGGTGTGTAGTGCTCTATGGACAGAGAGAACTCTTTCTGGCACGTTTACCCAAGAAGGGAAAAATTATTACAAATCAAAGGATTGACCAATCCACTTCACATTAAATAAAACAGATCTCTCCTACCCTGCCCCACATCTGTGCTCAATATCAAAGCCCTATGCCAAGCCATTCCATGGGATCTAAAGGGTGAGGCAAAAAGGGGATGCTTTACCCATTTTTATGAAGGCAAAGGCCAGATTCATCTACATGGGAATGGAATGATGGCATATTCAGAATGTTTTCCCATTTTCTGCCATGAAACAAACCATTTATAGGACCTTTTTGATGGGCTTTAAAATTAAAAAAATTAAAAATATATATATTAACCAATCTGCTTCAAATTAAACAGCTCATCCCCCTGCGCTGCTTCTATGCTAAATCTACACTGGCTGCCGATAAGTTTCTGGGCAAAATACAAGGTGCTGTTTATAACCTATAAAGCCCTAAATGGCCTGGGCCCTGGTTACTTAAGAGAACGTCTTCTCCGTTATGAACCCCACCGCCCATTGAGATCATCAGGAGAGGTCCGTCTGCATTTGCCACTGGCTCGTTTGGTGGCTACTCAGGGATGGGCCTTCTCCACTGCTGCCCCAGAGCTTTGGGACATGCTCCCTGGTGAAATAAGAGCCTCCTCATCTCTGACAACTTTTTAAAAGTTTTTAATGATGCACCTATTCACCCAGGCTTTTAATTAAATATTGTTTTAACAGTTTTATCATCATTTTAAAATGATTTAAAATTTAAATTGTTGTAATGTTTTAACTTTTACTATGTCATTTTATTTTATTTTTGTTTTAACTACTGTTTTAAGGGGTTTTTTTGTTATTTATTTTAACTAATATTTTAACTTTCTGTTGTTTTGTTGTAAACCTCCCAGAGATGTGAGTTTTGGGCGATAGAAAAATGTGTTAAATAAATAAATAAATATGCCAAGTCACTCCAGGTGATCTAAAGGGTGGGGCAAAAGGGGGGTTGCTTTACCCTTCTTTATGAAGGCAAAGGGCAGATTCCTCCACATGAGGGTGGCATGATGGTCCGGGAGAGGGGCTTCAGTTCCAGAAGTATTTGTAATTTTCTTCCATGAAACAAGCCACTGATAGGACTTTTTTGTGGTTTTAGAAAAAATAATTAAAAAATAATTAAAACCAACAGATTGTCTACTCCACTTCGCATTAAATATAAAGCCCTCCCACCCTGCCCAACACCTGTGCCTGATATCAAAGCGCTATAGCAAGCCATTCCATCAATATACAAGGGGCCGGGGGATAATCACAAAAGGGAAATCTCATATCTTCCATTACTGGCTCTGAGGAGGAAGAAGGCACAGGCTCAGCACATGGCTGAAGGGCAGGGAAGAGGATGTGCACAGCACTCGGGTGTGAAGCCAGCACTGGCCACTCTGTCTCCTTTCTTCTCTGCTGCCTGCAGGGAGCCACTGTCTGTCAGCCCTCTCTGGAGAGCTTCAGGGAGGCTGGCAGACAGGACTCTAGAAGCCCCGCCCACCCACCAAACAATTCATAGTTGGGTGGGGGGAGCTGTAGCTGGGAGCGTGCCCCAGTGTGTGGGGTGCCTTTCAATGGCAGGTAAGCTTTCCTATCCTGGCCAGCCCCATGCTGCTGGTGCATGGGGCGCAGAGGAGGCATCTTGGAGTCTGTGTTGGCTGCAGGGAAGGGAGGCCGGTGCGGAGGTCTGCAGAGGCTGGGGGCGATTGCCCTGGTTGTCACACCCTAAGGACAGCCCTGTAAAGAGGAAGATTCTTCTTCACTATCTCTGCTCCCAATGTCCCTAGTGGTCACTAGGATAGAAGGTGCAAACAGACAATGCAACTGGAACTGTGTCTCCAACAATTTTTCCACTGCTACTACATCACAAGTGTTAGTAACTCCTGCTAGGAACATATTGATTGATTGATTGCATTTCTATACTGCCCTATATAAAATCTGAGGGCAGTTTACAATTTAAACAAACAGCAACTAAAACCTTAAAATAATATAAAACAGATTAAAAATATTATAAAGCAATCTTTAAAACTTTTTAAAAAAATAATAAACTAAATGCCTGGTGAAACAGGTGAGTTTTCAAAAGTCGTTTAAAAACAACCAGAGATGGGGAGATTCTGATTTCATTTGAGAGTGTGTTCAGTTCCTTGGGGCAACTCTAGAGAAGGCATGGTTCTGGGTCGCCACCAAGCAACCCAGTGGCAACCGCAACCAGACCTCCCTCGATTATCTTAATAGGTGGTGGGGCTCATGAAGAAGGAACTCTCTTAAATACTCTAGGCCCAAGCCATTCGGGGCTTTATAGGTAATAACCAACACTTTGCATTTTGCCCAGAAACTAATTGGCGGCCAGTGTAGATCTTTTAAAACAAGAATAATGTGGTCTCTATGTGTGGCCCTGGAGACTGACAAACCTGGCTGCTGCATTCCACACCAGTTGCAGTTTCTACATGCAGTTTGCATGTAGAAAGGTAGCCCAACATAGAGTGCATTGCAGTAGTCAAGCATGGATGTTACCAGCATATGCACCACTGTTTTAAGGTTTTGTCTTTAGAAATGGATGTAGCTGGTGTTTCAGTCGAAGTTGATAAAAAGCACTCCTGGCTACTGCCTCAACCTCAATCAGGGAGAGATTTGGGTCCAGAAGTACTCCCAAGTGACATACCTGATCCTTCAGAGGGAGTGTATCCCCATCCTTAATAGGCAGATCTAAACCACTCCCTAAGTTCCAGCCTCCCACAACGAGTACCTCCGTCTTATTTGTATTCAACTTCAGTTGAATATATCCAAGGAAGCACTAAAATAGTTATGTGGTGGTTTCAACCTTAATAATGTCATACTTTCTGCTCACACAAAGGGGGGACCCTCCTGTCTCTTGTGCGAGGCCACTGAAAATAAGTCCCTGAAGTCTCCCAACCCTCAGGGATGTATTTCTCTTCTATTTAGCAGGGGGAGAGCAACTGGCCTTATCCAGCCCCAGCACGGCATCCCTCCAGTGGCTGTTGCCGGTGTTTACCTTATTAGAATTGTGAGATCTTTGGGGACAGGGGACCATCTTATTTATGTATTATTTATTTTTCTGCGCTTTGAGAATTTTGTTGAAGAGTGGTATATAAAAATTCATAGTAGTAGTAGGAGGAGGAGGAGGCATTGGGACCAATAAAGGGAAGGGAGATATGGGTAAAATTCTACCCCTCCTCACATGATTGTTCCTCCATGAAAAATGCCCTCGTCAGAGAAAACTGGAGCAAGCCTTCACCCTCACTCCCACTTTTCTAAGTGCAAGGAAACCTTTGAACAACAGGAAATGTAGTCATGTGAGCCCTCACATGCAGTCTGAAGTTGTATAGCCCAGTCACATGTTTGCCTTTGAAGATCAGAACTGGGCCAATATTAATACAGCAAAAATATGATAAAATAAAGTTAAAATATTAAAACCTCATTAATAGAAATAAAAAGTCATATTTGCATTAAACTGCATGTGCACATACAAGGTGGAAGTATACTTTGCTGTTTGCTCTTTTGTTTGCTTTTATGATAACCACTGTATCTTTTCTTTGCATGCAGTATCAAGAAGAGTGCATGGAATGCTCTTTTACTAGTCATTGAATAAGGAATTACAGGCTCGATGTTTCAGGAAAGCTAGATTTCTCCTGAGTAGGAATTATCTCTGTTTTAATTTTGGTTGAATCCTGTTTATGTTGGAGCCATCTGTTACCCATTCCTTCACTAGAAATGCCAAGCAGACTAGGTGAAGTCATGATTTCAGCAGCAGGAAAGAGGGCTGTCCACTTTTTGATAGAAAGCTCTTGGATGGCACCATACCGAAAACCTAATATTCCAGTGAATCCACAAGGACCTGAAGTGACTAGAAGTGTCAGTGAAACATGTCAAGATGCCATCAAAATGGCATATCTCTATGGGATTCATATCACTTCTTTTCTACCTCAGCAAGGAGGTCTCTTAGAGTTAGCAACATGAAGGGATGGAGAGCACTGATAAATGCACACACGCGCGCGCGCGCACACACACACACACACACACACCCTTCTAAAAATATAGCTATAAAGATTTACAGCTTTCTTCAAGGTTTCTTTCGAACATTTTTTCTTTAAATATAGTTTTGCCTGAAAAATCGGCATTCAATTTGAATAAAATTGAATACGTTTCAGGGCTCAAGCAGCGTGTCTTCCATCTGAAGTAAAACGGAGATGAATTTCAATTAGATGCTTCCATTATAATCTGTCTCCACCTGTAGTTTTCATCAAAATTGCTAGGAAGTGTGATAAAATGTATGATCAGGATTTGCCCACTGGCAGCAAGTTGGCCCGTTATCTTAGCCATATAGACAGCAGTGTCTTGCAGTGTCGTTTAATTGTAGTCTGTACAATTGTAATCTGTGTGGCATTCAGAAGACTTTATATCCTCATCCTCCCTTCAGTCCAGCAGACACCAATTACTAGTTCCATTGACACAATAACAATGTTTTTGTGAACAGAACCTAGCAGTCAAATAATCCCTGTAAAATGCCAATTTTACGGTCTTATTTTTTTAAGAACCTAATTTATGGAAATTCTTTTGAAAAACCTCAAAGCCCGCCCCCTTCTCTCTCAAGTTGCATGATTGTATTGTAGGATTAGTAGAGTGATACTTTTGAAGTTTGTAACAGCAATTCAAACACATTTAACATAACTAGCATTGACCAGCACTTTGAGTTCCAGTGCTGTTGTTTTGCTGAGAGCTGGTATATTTCTCAGATGAAGGACTTTATGAAAGGTGATGTTTCCCTCATTTCCAGAGTTTTTATTGGGAGTATCTGTTCAATAACTCCCCTCCTGATAATAAAATAAATTAATTTCACGCCTATCTTACTCTGAAACCTAGGAAGAGACCAGAAAGATTTATACTCCATGTATGTCAGTGTGAACACACTTACAGGTACATTTTATTATCTGTCATCACGTTTTATATTTTAGAGGTTAGAATTACTTGGTTACGCTTAAAAGGCTTACAAAATGACAGTTTGATACTACCTATCACAGCTGCTGTTATTAATTTATTTCTTGCCAGTACTACTATGATATTGACATGCCTTAATTAATGCCAAGAATCCAAAGTCTTGACCTGTCAGAAGCATCATTATTATAAGCAGCTAGGTGTCTTCCCTTAACTTAGTGTAGGTAGTTTAAAGCATAACATGACAATGAGAAGAATTAGCAACTGTTGCTTAATTTTATCTGAGGATGTTGGATTTTGATTCCTTTTATTAATAGCAGTATACTCACTCTTCACTCACTGGTGATAGAATTAAATTGGAGGCTTCCTAAACTGTCAGTCTGATGCTCTAAAATTCTATCAAATTGCCTGTAATGTTGATGATGACACAAATTGAAAACAAAACAAAACACAGCAGAAGCATAGCTCTTTTCCAGTGTGGTTTTGCTTTTGATAAATAACTTGAACCATTTCTCTGTAGTCGGGAATCCACAGAGAAAAAGTTATTGTGTAGATACATAGACATGGAAATACTTATTTCTTTAACAATGGATTGTCTCTCTGATTGGACCAACATTTGGGCACTGCTGACATGAAAATCAGGTTTCACTGAACAAGTGTCTGGGGGGAAGTGGGGGAGCAGGATTGTAATAATAAGCCTGTTGAAGCTGTGAATAGAGCCTACACATATGTTCAGAGGAGATACCAACAGTGCTTCCATCATCAGTCTAACTTTCTATCTCTTTAGTAACTGTTAACTTCTACCCACCATTATGCACAGAGACAGGGGCCAAATCTTTTCATCTTCTGTGGGTCAGCCTAAGATTTAAGAACCAGATAAATTGTTTTTGCTCTCAGCCTTTATACTTATGACTTCTGAATTTCATTCTTTCTCCCTCCCACCTATGGTGGGGGGGGGGGGGGAAGAGAGATTTTCTGACAAAAATCTTTTCCCATTATCTGACACATTCTTGCTCCTTTTAGCACCAGGCCCACCATATTTCCTTTAACTGTGCTGTTCTTAAGCATAGAAGTCATGTCTATCA
Source organism: Hemicordylus capensis (assembly GCF_027244095.1). Classification (NCBI taxonomy): domain Eukaryota; kingdom Metazoa; phylum Chordata; class Lepidosauria; order Squamata; family Cordylidae; genus Hemicordylus; species Hemicordylus capensis. The sequence goes on along the minus strand of NC_069658.1, from coordinate 373,889,521 downwards.
TGGCAGTGCCAAGAAGAGAACTTTTTTTCTTTGTTTCTTGCATAAAAACTGCTCTCCTAGGGTCTAGGTATTAAGCTAGCCTTAATATAGGTCATTCTTGTTCTTATTCTGGGCAGCGCATTAGTATTTTAAATGTTACCATGCAACATCCTGAGTTGTATTGAACATTAAAAGCTGCAGAACAAAACAGTCTCCATATAAAAGTGCTACCTCCACCCAACCAAATAATGGCACTGCAGTGGGTGTCTGGATTTGCATGAGGCAAATACTCCACCACAGAGTTCTTGTAAAGGCTAGTCCACTTCTGTGGTGAAATCTGATAATATATATTCTCATGTAAGAATATGGCCAACTCCGAATGCAGGCTAATATTTCAGGAGCTGTCCAACCCCACAAAAAAACCTGCACTGAAAATTTAGAAGAAGATTATTGTAATATGAATAAAGTTAACCAGTTACAAAGCAGAATTTCCATTACTCTTTCTGAGATCCAGAAATCAAAGGTCTACAGTGGATGACTGGGAATCTGATTGGCATTAAAGAAAGCTGTAGTCAGAGCAGATGTTCCTTAAAACCACTAGAAGAAACATGAACAATTAGTAGTGACCTTTTAGACTGTTAAAAGTGGAAAAGGCCACTAATGTAGTTTCATTAAGATGCATTTGGTTTCCAAATTTGTTAAACTAGAGTTAGAAGTGGATGAATTTGCAAATTCCTGCTCAGTGGGTCTGCCAAGATAGAAGTGCAGCTTGGATGTTGTCTGCAAACATTTTTCACTATTATTCATAATCTCAGTAGACTGGTCTTTCCTTGCAGGAGAACCAGTATTTCCACTGCATGTTCTTTGCCTGAAAGATTTTGGGTGGAAAAGAAACAAAAAAAGCCTCGGGTATTTATGACACTTAAATGATCATTCAGCTTTTGATGCTTTAAGCAATGTGAGACATATTAAGGCAGTTCACACAACTGAAAACTGGGTAGGACAAGCATTGCAACCAACCTTGGGAGTTGCACGTGCTCCCAATTTTCCATCGTATGTGAGCAAACTACAGATCTTGTAACCAGCATTTTAACAGAGCAGAAGGAAAAGCCATGCTACTCAGCTCTCCTCTCACATACTGTATGATCACTTCCCTCTCCTGCTTAATTGTTTGCTCACACATGATCAAAAATCAGGAGTGCACAGAACTCTCAAAGCTGATAGGACTACTCAGCTTGTCCTACCTAATTTTAACCATGTGAATTGCCTCATTACCTAGAGTGTTCTGTCAGTGGTGTCACAAGGAGCAAGCAAGTTGGAGCAAGACCCATGTGATGATGGTGTCACAGATTTGGATGCTCTAGGTCAGGGCTGCACATCTTTGGCCCACCTGCAGTCCTCTTGTTGGACTTCAACTCCATCACCCCTGATTATTGCCCACAGTGGCTGGGAATGATGGGAGCTGTAGTCCAAAAACAGCTGGAGGGCTGAAGTTGTGCAGCCGTGCTCTAGGCCGTGTGTCTCACAGTATTGTTGCTGCTATTGCCTTTGCTGACATATAGGGAAAAGCAGTGGAGGCAAGTTCCTTCCCCTCACTTGCCTCTCTTGGTAGCCACAGAGCTACTACTAACATTTTAGGGCATTCTAGATATACTAGAAATTTCACAGTAATTTAATTGTCACTGCCCCAAATTTGCAATTTCACTATGTGACAGCAGTATGTTGGAAGAGTGGTGCAAGCCCCTTCTCTCTGTTATACAGGTAACCTGTCATGGGGCCTTCATGCAAAAACCTGATTCTGCAAAGACATTTGCCCCATTCAAGCATTCTTGAGCACAGCAGCACTCATGGTTATAGCTCTGAAAGCGAGGAGGGAGGGGGAAGTGCCATAATAACCGTGATGGCTGGCGCTTCCATGAGCAACAGCCTTGGACGATCCAAGCTAATGCTCATGGAAGCGCCAGCCATCACGGTTATGGCACTTCCCCCTTAACACAAACAGCACCTTAACAATGAGTGGCCAGCTCAAGGGGGTGAGTGACAGCTCTGGGACGGGATTTCATCCCTGCTTTTGGAGCTGTAACTGTGAGTGCCCTTGCACTCATGAACGTCTGAATGGGGCTTCTGTTTGTGTGATTTCTCACCTCCCCCCCCTTTCTTTTAAAGGAATAAATCAGACCCTTTGCATGACTTCATTTGGGTGGTGGAGTGAAGGGACTCATATTATGGGGAAATATGGCTGTGCTAGCCCCCAGAGATTCATGAAGAAGGAAAATATGAGAGGAAAAATGGCAGATCGTGCTTTATAATAAAAATTGATTTTACTTTTTAACAAATCTTGCATGTCTGTTAGCACTTGTGGAATTAAATTATCTTCTCTCTCTCTCTCTCTCTCTCTCTCTCTCTCTCTCTCTCTCTCTATCTCAACATAAACTGGTTGAAGAATTACTAGAATACTAAGAGTTTGGATACCTTGTACATCAAAATCTGTCCTAGGTCTCAGGTTCTATTCCCTTATATATGGATTTTGCCATTTATACTTGGTATTAATGGATGTAAACCACTGCTGTACTGATTCTGCACAAAGAATACAGCAGCTGGACATCCAGCCCGGGAAGCATACCTAATATCAATACTTGTGTAGCAGCATACTTTGAGTTGTGACATATAAAACACCCATGCAAGCTGAATGCCATTTTCAGCAGCTCAACTCTGTTACCTGAATGCTTTGAAAAGGACTGTAAAATGCTTAAGAGCCAGGAACGCTGCATGGTGCTGAATTATGTCAAGAATAAATATGTACTTGACCTGCAGGAGCGCCATTATGGAGCATAAGGTAAATCAGTTGCCAGGAAAGCTATAGCTTGTCCTTCCTTCCTTCCTGAAGGATTGCCAACTGTGCTCACGTGTAATGACAACACATGAATGTTCGTGCAGGTTTCATTTAGCTATCTGCAGCAAAATCATATTCTTAGTTGTAGCAAGTTGAGCTGGAGTGGGAAACCCCACAAGCAAATCACCATTTTAATCTCTTTTCTCATTCAGATATCAAGGGATGTCTGTATTAGTTGAGGCCCAATTATAGGGAATCTTGGTCACGAGATATTAGTGATGCTATACTTTGATAGATAGACCAGGCATTCACGTTGGAAACAAGAGGGTTTTGTGTTTTTTTTTTTAATCATTAGTTCTGCTAAGCTCAATCTGTGGTAGCTTATCTATGGATTTTCTTTTTAGAAGTTCAAATATTCCCTCTGCAATTTAGGTTTCATCAAACAAAGGAGATCTGATAACTCTTCTTGTAAGAAAGCAATTGGTGCTTCAGTCTGCCATTCATTCTGATCCATTGATGCTAGGTTAAGCATTCATTTATCAGAATTCAGAATCAAACACAACATATTGCATTACATTTACAATAAATTGATAGGTAAGTAGTTTTAAGCACTTGCCATTCATAGGCACATTGGAAGCTGCCTTCTACCGAGTCAGATCATTAGTCCATGTAGCTCAGTATTGTCTACACAGACTGGTAACAGCTTCTCTGAGGTTGCAGGCAGGGGTCTCTCTCAGCCCTATCTTGGAGATGCCAGGGAGGGAATGTGGAACCTTCTGCATGCAAACATGCAGATGTTCTTCCCAGAGTGGACCCCATCCCCTAAGGGGAATATCTAACAGTGCTCACACTGTAGTCTCCCATTCAAATGCAGACCAGAGCAGACCCTGCTTATCAAAGGGGACAATTCATGCTTGCTACCATGATTCTAGCACTCTTCCCACAAATATACCTGATCTCTAAGAAGGCAGGAGGTACTGTACAATATAACGAAGTTGTGCCCATGACCATTTTCAGTGGGTGGGGAGGCACGGGGGAAGGTAAGACCAAGCTTAACTTCCCCCCAGATGATCAGTCCTCTTCTGTATAGCATGCAGCATGCACACCCACACGATCTGTGTTGGGCAGAGCAGTGCAGATCTCTGGAAGCTGGAAAAAGGAGTCCAGGCCTCTAAGGTGCTTTCCAGGCTGCAGGAGGAAGTGGTGTAACATCCCATGGCTTTTACCCTGACAGTTTGAAGCCACTGTGGGATTTAACAACACTTCCTACTAGGAGAGAGTGAGATAAGGGGGCAGGTAACTGACGGCTTTCGCTCACCTCCTTCCCCCATGAGGTGAATTTGCACATGGACACCACCAGTCCTCTGGGGACTTGCTGCTCACCATGCCTCCTCAACACCCACATGTAAGGCAAACTGGGGAGGAAGACTGAACAGCTGGGGAGTTGGGGTGGAGAGTGGTGAATTTCCTCTAGGGGCTTGCTGGGGGAGTTGCGGTGGAGTGGTGAGGGGAGAAGAAATAAGAGGTGTGGGGTGAGAGAGAAGGAGGCACATACATACCACGAGGAGGGAAAGAGTGTGTGGGGAAGCTGAAAAACAGAGCAAGGCTGCTAGAAACCCCCAGCGATTATTTTATCATGCACGTACAATGATTTAAGCCTGAAACATCAAGATAAGATCTGATTCAGGCTGTGGCTCTGCAAACATTCCTTTATGCAATACGGTGTCAAATTTTATTTTTAAAATTTATTTGTTGAATTTGCCAAATACATACAAAATCCAGAATGAACGGATGGACACCAAGCCTATATGTTGCAAAGCAATTTTAAGCTGCCATATGGAAAGCAACCAGGACTTACAAGATGCCGAGTGCAAACAGGCATGCAGCCCAAGCATACACACAATCCCAGACCTGGGTTAGAGACCCGAGTACTCTAATCCAGGCTAAAGGCTCAGTTCAAAACCTGGGCTTCAAAGGGAGGCCGCATTGGGATTGGCCTCGATCCCAGCACTCCAAACAAGCAGCACAACCCAGGTTGGTCTGCCTTAGCTTGGGTTGGGCTGCTTGTGTGAACAGCCTCAATATCAGCCAACACATGGAACTTTGAAGAACCGTGGTTATACTGAAAGTTCATCAAGAACCAAGGAGTTGTTCCTTTTTTGCATTTGTTTCTGGTTTTGAATACATGAGGGATGGAACAGGCACAGAGGCACCCCACATTGGGCTGATTCTTAAGAAAGTACCTATGTCATCAGCTATGCATAAAAAATCTCTGTGCTATTCTCCGGACACATAAGCAGATGTCAGGGCTCTACCAGTGCAATGATTGCATCACTTGTTGTTGACTATAGCCTGACCTGTGGAGTCAGCCATTCAATAAAGCTTGGGAACTGCTGTGAAGCAGATGCTTTCCCACTTTCCTAATCCTCCACTGCTACAAACATGTAAAGATGTGCTCACCTGGCCACTGGTGGAAGGTTTCATTTAGGTCACAAACGGATAACAGGATGTTAAAATTATGAGTAAATAACCCCTCCACCAGTGTTCCCTGTAATAGAGATTCCTAGATGCTTTTGACTACACCTCTCATCATGTGCAGCCAAAGGCTATTGTAGCTGGGGATGGTGGGATTTGTAGTCAATAAAATCTAGGAATCCCTGTTACAAGGAGCACTGTCCTCCACTTGTTTGGAGAGGAGGATTTGTATACTTTAGTTCTGAGTGAATACAGGTTAGTATAACCTTTTTTGTGGGGGGTGAATCAGTGGCTGACATTCAGAGCAGCCACTGGGCATGCAGCGAGGCTGCTTTTACCTTGGCCAGAGTGTTGCCAAGCAACAGAGTGCACGTGTGAGAGGAAGGGAAGCAAGTTTTGCTCCTCTAATGACAGCAAAAACCATCAGGGACATATTTCTGGACAGCAAAACACACTTATAGGGGCATGAGAGAACATGCTCTCCTCTTCCCCTGCACTCCACTGCTCGGCAACACTCTGGCTGAGTTAAGAGTAGCCGCTCTGCACAGAACACAGTGATGAAGCTCTGCTGCATCCCCTGATGGCTTCTCTGGATCTTAGCCTGTAGCTTTTATGGCTCTACAAGCAAGACTATACTGCTCTGAGTAACATGGCACTTGGTGGCCAGTGTTAGTCTCTTGCCTTCAAAAAGAGCAAGCTCTCGGCCTGAGAGAACTTCTGATAGATGAAATAACTGACTAATAGAGCAAACAGGATGTCTCTAGGCCAGTATTTAGGATGAGAGTGCCATCTGAGGAAGCTGTCAGAGAATTATAGCTCTTCAGTGGCTTTGCCCAGTTCCATGTGTATGATGAACATTCCATCCTATTCTCAGATAAAATAGCAACCAACAATCATGGCTTCATCAACCAACAAGGATCTCTGTGGCACAAGAGAAATTTGAGTGTCCTCTGCCTCCTAAAGCTTCTAAGTCCAGTCCACTTTAATAATTTCCATATGAAGGCTTTTCACCTCCCTCTTTTAATGTTATATATGTGGATTAATAGGATTTTTAGTAAATGCATCTGGTTTCCCCTCTAAAAGCGGCCTGCTGGGCCATTTTACTTTAAGTAATAATATAGGAAGCATGGCCTGCCGTGAGCTGAAGATGAAAAATATATGTCACTAGAGGCCCTAATTCAGTTGCTGGCCACTTGGTGCCACTCTAGCTTTATGAACTACCCAGCATCACACAAATACATATGAATATAGCTATTTTTCTCTCTAGGTTTTTTCTTCCAAGGCCTGAAATATGCAGCCCTTTAGCAACCATTCCTCAGCTCTGATGTTCTGATCCTGAAGGATATGGAGGGTGGAGGAAATGTTGAAGAGTCAAGAAGAGGGATGGTGGAGGTCAGACTGCAAATGTTACTTTTCTGAAATGACCAGAGGCAGGGGTGGTGGTGCGGCTGATGCCGCCAGCTCTTCTACACTGTTACTCTTCTGTCATTTATTACAAATAGGCATTTCATACAGTTCTGCTGCCTTGACGAAATGGCAGCATTGCAACTATGTGCTGCATTTACATCTGCAGTGACCACTTTTCAGCCACAGATGAAAGCTGTGCATTTCAAGGTTATTTTGTGTGTGGTCTGAAAACTTCTGTAGAAATGGAAAGAGACAGTAGCTGAGCACCTCCCTTCCATGCTACCGACTTGCCTGCCAACTCTCAAAATTGCATGCTCATGGAGTTGTCAAGACTCCCTCTTCCCCACTTCCATTTTAATTGTGCATTCAACATGAAGCAAACAGCAAACAGTCTGGGGGAGATGGGATGTATCTGTAAACAAATAGTGCTTATTGATATGAGTTTGCAACTGGGATGAGCAGCTGGCTAGAGTCCTTATTAAATATTTCATATCTCACTCATTCATCCATTATAGCGCATCTTATACAGCCTGGTTGGCAGAGACTGGAAGTGGTGTACCGACACAAATCCTGTCATGATGAACTGTGGTTTGATTAGTACAGATGTACATTTTGAACATCGCAAAGGCTCAGGCCACCCTGAGATTCACATCCATCATCATCATCATCATCATCATCATCATCATCATCACATCATCATCATTATTGCTACACAGTCAGACAGGTGTTATTAACTGGTTTGTTTTATCCAGACATCCAGTCCTTCCCAAGGACTTGGGATGGCTGAATTTTATTATCAATGTTGTTGTTGCTGCTGCTGTTGTTATTATTGTTATTATTATCTATATTATTATTTCTCCAAGACGGGCCACACGTGGCGATGTGGTAGGAAGGAGGCGATTGGCTGTTCTCCAAGACAGGCCATGCGTGGCGACGTGGTAGGAAGGAGGCGATTGGCTGAGTTTGCTAGCAGAAGCACTTGATTGGGCAGTGGGGATTCCATATGCAGAGTATGCAAGCAGAAGCACCTGACTGGGCAGTGAGGATTCCATATGCAGATAGGGAGAAGGAGCCTGTGAGAGCAGAACACCATGGTGATTGGGCAGTGGGGATTCCCTATGCAGATAAGGAGGAAGGGCCTGTGATGGTTAAGGTCAGCTGGAATGCAGCTGTTACTGGTCTGAAGATGTATGGATATAAAAGGAAGAGCAAGTGGAGGAGAGAGAAAGAGAAAAAAAAGGGAGGGGGAAGAGAGACAGAAGGAAGGGCAAGGGATGGGTCTGAGCCTGTCAGCAGCCTGACAGGGGAATGAGTGGCCATGGTGGCACTGGCAGCAAGGAAGGGTCCAGGCAACCACTGCTGCTGTTTGGGGCTACTGAGGCCATTGTAAGAGGGAGGCAGGCAGGCAAGGGATGGGCCTGGGCCTGTCAGCAGCCTGAGGGCAATGAGCAGCCATGGTGGTGGCAGCAGCGAGGAACGGCCTAGTCAACCACTGCTGCTGCTCATGAAGGGAGAAGCAGCAGCGGGGCTCGGGAGAGGGTGGGGAGGTCTCTGGGGATAGGGGGCTGCAGTTTGGCCAATAGGCGGCAGCAATGCTGCAGCCACAACCAAGAAGGGTGAGGAGGATGGAAGCAACGGGATGGAGGAGGAACAGGAGTGCAGACCAGTTGAGGGTGGGGAGATCTCTGAGGTGAGGGGAGCAATCAAGTACTAACGCGCAGATGTAGAGCGTGCAAGAGTTCCAGCACTGAAGCAGAGAGAAATAATGGCTGCGGTCAGGATGCAGAGGTGGAGGGCTGCAAGGCGAAGCCCCTCCGACCAGAAGAGGTGGGTGGACGGCGGGCAAAGCCCCACCGGCCAGGAAGAGGAGGCGGTGGCAGGGAGAAATGATGGCGGCATTGAGGAGGTGGGCAGACGGCGGGCAAAGCCCTACCAGCCGGGAAGAGAAGGTGGGAGGCGGTGGTGGGATGGCCTGGCCCTGGCCCACCCAATGGGGAGAGCTGCAGGGGGGGAGCAAGCGAGTGAGCAGCGGGGGAGAGCGAGCGACCGGCGGGGGGAGAGCGAGTGAGCGGTGGGGGAGAGCGAGTGAGTGGGGGGGGGGAGAGTGAGCGAGTGGCATGGGAGAGCGAGCGGCGGGGGAGAGCAAGCAAGCGAGCTGCGGGGAGAGAGCGAACGAGCTGTGGGGAGAGTGAGCGGCAGGGGAGAGGGAGCGAGCGGCGAGCGAGCAAGCAGCGGGGGAGAGCGAGTGAGCAAGAGGTGGGGGAGAGCGAGTGAGCGAGCGGCGGGGGAGAGCGAGTAAGTGGCAGGGGGAGAGCGAGCGAGTGGCGGGGGAGATCGGGTGAGCGAGGGGAGAGCGAGTGAGCAGTGGGGGAGAGTGAGCGAGCGTCGGCGGGGAGCGAGAGAGAGAGCAGCGGGGGGAGAGCGAGCGAGAGAGCTGCGGGGGGAGAGCGAGCTGTGGGTGATGTCACAAGCTCAGTACACAACTGCACAGATGCTCTGTGCGGGGTCAGCTAGTTATTATTATTGCATCACTAACAATTACAAATGTGCAGGCTTCAGCAACTACTTCATTTTTTCCTTATGAGGAAAATAAAATAAGATCTTCTTCTCTTTCTGTTCTGCCTCACCCACATTGGCATTGGGACAAGTAGCTTTTCACCAAATCTGCACCTTCACCCAATCAGTCATGGGGTTCCAATAAGCGGCACTGTTCCTGTGCTGTTCCTAGTATGAGTTTACTCACCCTCCACAACTTTTCCTGGGGGCTTTCCAGACTGCGCGGGAGGAAGTGGTGTAAAATCCTATGGCAGATCCTAACATTTTGAAGCCAGTTAGATTTAGCCATGTCAGATTTTATACCACTTCCTCCCACACTGAGGCTTTGAGGGGAGAGGATGGTGTGGGTAACATGATGGCTTTCCCTCCCCTCCTCCTCCCTTTGGTGAATTTGCACACAAGCACCAGGCTCTTGCAAAACAAACAAACAAACAAACAAAAAACAAACCCAGTGATTTTTTCCAATACCACTGGCACCACTGGTACTGTTGTGCAAGATAATGAAATGGCGCACCAAAGCAAAACACACACACAAGTTTTCTCCCTAGACCAAAAAGCAGACAGGTCATTTCAATTACTCCCAACAATAATAATAAAACACACAGATTCAGACACACACACCTCTAAAAGGCACAGAGGAGGAAAGACAGCTGCTATCCTATGCACTCTTACTTGCCCATTGAACTAGATTGTTTGCAAACTGTTCTCAAAACTTAAAAAACCAGCTATTTTATCATGCACATGCAACACTTTAAACCTAAAACATCAAGAAAAGATGTGAATACAGGCTATGGCTGTGCGAACAGCACTTTGCTGTTCCTGTATGCAAAACGATGTCAAAACCCAGATTGTATAAATGCATACCAAGTCTCTATGTAGTGAAGCAATTTTAAGTTTCTGTCTGGAAAGCACCCAGGCTTCTGTTGTCTTTCCCAGCACAAATTCTTGCTCTTTTCAGACAACATTCACAGCGCCACCTGCCAGTCATCTCTTCATCTATCAATATTGAGAGAATCATTTTTTTCCTCATCCTATCATGGTGGGTTTGCAATCAGAAAGCTGCTGCTGAAATAGTTAAATTATCCTGTAGGAAGAGAAGAAAAGACCATCTATCCTAAGGAAAGTAACATTCTTATGCATTTATTATTTAACAAGAAATATCAGTTCCAGGACAAAATTCAAAAGCTTTTCAACACTTGAGGGGAAAAAATGGACATTGCTGTTCAAAAAAGATGTGAAGTCAGGGGTGAACAGTGACATAGCAAGTATAAGATGGCATCAGCTGACATGATCGACAGTGTTCTAGAGATGAAATGCTGCATGCCAGGTCTGCTGTGGAGCCAGAAGGCAGCCCCAACACTGGTCAGGTGGAAGCACAAGCAGTGCTTCCTCAGTTTCCCACATTCATGGTATCATATCAGGGCTGCCAGCAGCACCGGCATGCAGCGTTCCATCTCCAGAATGCTGCGGATCATGTCACCAATCTATAAAGTGAGGATGGTGGGATTCCAACCAGATTGTGAAGAGCTCCAAAAGGACCTTGCCAGATTGGGTGATGGTCTCGGAAATGGCAGGCGAAATTCAGTGCAAGTAACTGTAAAGTATTGCCCATTGGAGCAAAATAAAGCGGGGCGGGGGCTGGAATGTCAACTCGGTATGTTGTGACAGTCATGAGACTGTATTAGGAATCTGTATCTAGATTCACTGTATGCTGAAAATAAAGCTGAAATTGAACAATTAAGATTGAAAGGATGGCATACAAATTATATAAACAAATATGATAGATCTGTAGTATAGTTGCATTTGGCTGGCAGCCCCATCTCAAAAGGGGAGATAACAGAGCAAAGATAACAGTGGATGGAGCACCTTCTGTATGAAGCAAAACTCTAAGGCAGTTGGTGGGATTTTCAGCTGAAGGAAAAAAAAAGATTAAGAGGGGGATATAACATAAATTTATAAAATTATGTAGAATGTAGAAAAAAGTGAAAAAAGGGATGTTTCAGCTTTAATAATGCTACAGACTAATTCAAAGAAGATGATTGGCAGGAGATTCAGGAGAGACAAGAGAAAAGGCTTCATCATATAACTTAATTTACAGAAACAGAATGATGTTCCAGTCTAGCAAGGAAATTCTGATGGTCTTCCTTATGCTGTTTTACACATAAACATAGCCGTGGCTTATTCCCTGAGAATATGCTTTTCCCTGTTGTTCTACTTAATTACTGATTGCAATGATACTCTAACGTCTACATGGCCATTTAATCCAAATGCATGCATTGCTATTTGTCACAGGCTCCATGGATTACTTTTACAGTTTTAATGCTAAGCAAACATTTACGCTTCTGTTACAATGAAGCTGAGAATGGTGACCATTTGTTTTACAAGATGTCCATTAGTGTCAGAGCTAATGGAAGACCTCATTTGGAAGAAAGTTAATTACTGAGAAGGAAGGGCTGCAGAAAGGTTTGCGTTCTTCCTAATCTTGCTTCATTACTTAATCTCAGCATACCATGGAGTGCATAACTGACTTGGCTCTGACATCAGGAAGATGCACACTACAAAAAACCTGTCATGTTTATAGGGCTAACTTCTTCTTAGAAGTAAGGTTTGATACATTTCAATATTCTGTTTGTCTTCAAAAAATCACCTTCTGGCCAGAACATAGTTTGGATGCCTGTGAATGAGAATATAATCAAAATTGCAATATGCCCATGAGAGCAGCTCAGCATTGAGGGAAGGTGTTTGGATTGCAAATGACAGACAAAAACAAATTTGTGAAAAACTTCATCTGGAAAAGTACTTAGACTCCCATCCTTTAATTTAAATTATACTTATGAGAAATGTGTTGAGGTTCACAGTGGCTCCTCCTCCTCCATGTGTTAATTTGAGTTGAATGCACCCAGTTCTACCTTATGAGGGAAATTTCAGACACGCTAAAATCTTAAGTGACAAGATCTTACTGAGGAGAATTTCACTATCCTATTTCCTCAATCCTGAGAAAAGACTTTTACTTCTTTTGTCACCCCCATTGGAAAATGTTCTTCTAGATAAATACCTTTGCACAAGGAGATAAACTACCACTTTATGAGACTATAAAACCATAATTGTCCCTGGACTACTATCCTAATGTTTCTTCCCTAATTATACTTCCAGTTCTTATGAGTAGGGGTGTGCAGAACCAGTTCAAACTGAATCTGGTTTGATTTGAACTGGCCTGGTTCAAATGGTTCAAGCTTGAACCGGACTGGCCCCCCCAAAAGAGGGGGCCAGTGTGACTTCAAACCAAACCAGGCCCAGTTCGACCAGTTTGACTGCCTTCTTGTAAAGGGGAATCCGGTAAGAATTTCCCTTTATAAGCAAATAGGGATTGCCTATGTAAAAAATAAGAGGGTGTGTGTGGACAAGGGGCACCTCACTGGCTATCACAGTGGCTGTGCTGGTGGCTCCTCAGCGGCAGCAGGGGCAGTTCAATGGTGGCAGCCCCTCTCAGGCCCCCAGAGCTCCCCCACAAAACTCTGGGCCATGGGTGGCCTGGTTCCAGCCTCTGCAGATGTGCAGAGGCCATTTACATGACTTCCATGCATTATGACACCACAAAATTTGTACATGCTAATTTGTGCATGCAATTTGTGTGGTGATGTAAATGGCCTTTGCACATGCACGGAGGTCATGCAAATGGTCTCTGCGCATATGCGGAGGCCAGAACCAGGCTGTGTGCTGGCCAGGAGAGGGAGTGCCGGCGGGGCTGAGAGGGGCCAATGGCAGGGCCGAGAGTGGACACTGCCACTGCCATGGAGCCACCCCTGCCTCTGGGGCCACTGCCACAGCCACTGCCTTCAAAGCCGATAAGATGCCCTCTTGCCCGCTCCCTGAACCCCCTTTTATACAGGCATAACAAACATTACAATCCTCTCTAATAAAACGCTTGGTGTCCGTCCGTGGACGGACACCAAGCGTGTGTCTGTGCCTCCCTGCCCTGTTCTGCGCCTGCGCAAAGCGCAGGCCCAGAACAGGGCAAGGGAGACACACTCGCCGGCACCCGGCAGCCATCTTGGGCGGCCAGAAGCGGCTGCCCCGAAGAAGCTGGAGAGGTGGCGGCGGGAAAGTGACCAAGGCGGCAGCAGAGCCGCCGCCTCGGCCAAAATAGATAGAGGCCGGGGGCGGAGCGGAGGCCATGTAACCTTAAAAAAAAATTTACTCCCGCGGCCGACGCCGCCGACCGCCCACCCTCCCTCCCAGCTGCCGAGTCCCCCTTACCCTGGCCGACTGCTGTCGGCCGTACACAGCCCTTAATTTAAGAGGCAGAGAGGAGCTCGCAAGCAGAGCTCCTCTCTGTGCAAAGCCTCTTGCCGAACTGCCACTTTGGGCGCTTGCGTCTCTTGCGCCCAAAGCGGCAGTTCGGCAAGAGGCTTTGCACAGAGAGGAGCTCTGCTTGCAAGCTCCTCTCTGCCTCTTAAATTGAGGGCAGTCTTTGGCCTACAGCAGTCGGCCAGGGTAAGGGGGACTCGGCAGCTGGGAGGGAGGGTGGGCGGTCGGCGGCGTCGGCCGCGGGAGTAAATTTTTTAAAAAAAGTTACATGGCCTCCGCTCCGCCCCCGGTCTCCGTCTCCCCGGCCTGGCGGGGGCAAGTGCCTGGGCCGATTTGGCCCTTAAAGGTAGGGGAGGGAGGGGGAATGGCGGCAGGGGGCCAGGAGCACCGTTACTCGCGCCCGTTATTCAACGGGCCAAAATTCACTTGTCAAAACAATAAAGAGCCTTCTATAGCATCCCAAAAGGTGCAAAATAGCTTGGCCTCCAGTAAAGATTTTAACAGTTCAGCAAATTTGTTTAGGAATTATTATTTATGAAACTACTGTCCTTGGGGCCTTGCGTTCAGAGAGCTGGAATAGCATAGAGGTTACGAGACTGAGCTGCAGGGAAATTCCCTAGGTTGAATCTCCTCTCTGCCCCCTCAGGCAAGTCACTCCTGCCTTAGCTCCCCAGCAATAATATGGGATTAATAATACTTAATTTATTGGTTGTTGTAAAGATTATATTAAGATAATGCTGTAGATGTGAGGCACTTCATACACCCAAAAAACACTATATAAATGCTAGGTATTACTATTAGAGATTAGGCTGAACTTCTTAGGAAAAAGTGTTCATCTTGAGTTCCTTGAACCTACTGTTCAACCAACAGATGAATAGAATCATTAGCATTGAAAAATAATTGAAACTGGGTACATATTAACACAGTAGCACAAACACTGGGCAATCAAGTTCCTTATTAAGCAGATGATGGATTAGTCTGATGCATCTGGTAAACTGATTTTCATATATTTTTAGAGTGGGCTGAGGAAGTTATTTTTATTTCAATGCTTCCATGTCACCATGGTGACAAGGTCCAGTCTTCAACCTTCCATATGCAAATATCAATTTTCACAATTAAAGCCAATGAGATTTCTCCCTTATCCCATTTCAAAATATTTGATCCTATTATTGGTTGAGGCTGTGTTCCAGAAGGGGTCCCACCTATGGTCTGTGTTTGTACCTGCTTTCTTTGTGGAATTTAATGTTTCAAACTGACCCGAAAGAACCTCCAGGCTTGACTTTCAACTCTCTTGAGCTCAAAAATAAGTTGCAGAGTTGTTGTTTGCATGCTATTTCTCCCCTTTTACAAATGTCATTTTAAAATCCTCATATATTTTTGCTTCAAGGTCGTTTCACAAATTACACAGCAACCAATAAATGAATCCTCCAAGGAGTCTCAGCTAATCCTGGCTCTCTGACGAGCATGCCTGTGCAGTATATTTGCCCTGACACCAATGAAGACATGAGGCAATAACCACTCAGACAACTAAATGTGGGTGAAAAGCCCACAACTTTATTGAAATAACATATAACTTAGTCAACTTCAGCAGATTTAACCAGAGGTGCACCTAGGTAATTTTGGAGCCTGGACCTAAAGGCCTTGGAGGCCTCCCTCCCCTGCAAATTAAGCATCATCATTCTTGGCTGGGAAACCATGCCACCCAGGAGAGACTAAAGAGGATTGCGGGGGATAGGCCCTGTGGAGGCCCTGGACTTCGGCCCAGGAGTCCAGGAGTAAGAGCGCTTCTTGGATTAACCTCTACTTCACTCTCACAGCAGTATGGGCACTGAAGTCTAAGGAGATTAGACACAAAGGAGATTAGCAGAATTGCATGGATCACATTCTGGCTCAGAGCAATTCAGATCCCTGATCTTCACCGCCAACCCCTTAAAGGGGCTAGGGTAATTTCAGGGGCCTCATCCTTCCCTCGGCCATTTAGCCTTTGAGGTGGGTAATGTCACCAAAGGAAGGGGGCTTTCAGTCCTAGCCCTCTTGATGCCAAGCTGCTAATGACTGATAGACATTAACCCCCTTTACACAACCATGCCAAGGAGTGGTGCTCACCGGTAACTCACCATTACTCCTATTGCCTGCCTGCACGGGCCTAAAACTAACTAGTTGTTCCTTTTAGGTCAGTTGTTACCTAAAAGTAACTAAAGAGGACAGAATGAAGTAGGAGAAAAAACCCTCCCAACTGGGCCAATCTATTGGGAAGCCAACAATTCCTACTTGGACCCAACAGAATGTCCAGCAACACCCATTCTGTCCCCAAGGGAGGGAGGGAAGCTGAAGAACAAGCTGAATGAGGTGCCAAGCAGAGAGAAGCGTTCAGTGATTAAACTAGTAGCTCACATACCGTGCAATGCACAGTGGGCTGCTGAAGCATTGCCCATGCAGCTGCCTCCATATAAACCACATGAATTGAGTTGCTCACAAGGGCAGCTCCACTCTGTTGGAAAGTTGTGCAAACACAGGTGCACAATGGGCAATTGTGCTTGCACAATTTTCCGACAGAGCAGAGCTACCCTGGTGTATAACTCGGTCGATGTTTTTACAGAGGCTGCAATGCGGGTGTGGTTACAAGGGACAATATGTCTAGTCAACTAATGTTAGCATCATTTGTTTGTCTTCTTTGTTTCCAAATTGCATTTGAGCATTCCCCACTAGCTTGGGACCCTGTCTCCCTGCCTCATTTCCCCCCCAAGATCTATTTAACAGTATTACTTCATGGTCTTTGAATGTGCTACCTTAGGGCATTTTGTAGACTGTGGTACTTTCTTAATTGAAAATGTGTCCCATCTGACCTTGAATTCTGTAAAATCTGCCTGTTTGCCTTCTGCCACTTATTGAGCATCATACACTTTATTGCTTGGGTAGGACAAGGACAGTGAATTAGTGATCTTGTAACAGTGTAAATGGCTTTTAGGATATTTGGGAAGAAAACTCATAAACTTAAACAGGGGTTGTGCAGGGAATTAAAACAGATTTTTGGTCACTCTTATGAAAGAGAGATAAAGGAAGTGGTTGCAGAACACCCACTTTCTCTTATGCACTGTGTGATGATCCTGGTCTGCTTAACGTGTCTGCTTCCATTTTACACTGCCCAAACAGCAAATATGGTAAAGAAATCAAGCAATCAATCTTACTAGCAGTAGCAGGGCATGATCCCTTTGCACCTGAGGCAGGGTGCCAAATGTTGTGTACCCTGCTTTAAAAAAAAAGCACAGAGAAGAGGGCATTCTGCCCACTTGCTGTTACCCCAATAATCTGTTGCCTCACCTTGCCTAATGACTGCCCCTGTTTTCTAGATATGCATTTGTATTGCTTGTGGGGGGAGGGCCTTAGCTTGTTTGAGGCAAACAATGAATGACTTGTCAGGCTCTCTCTCCCGCCCCCGCCCCCGCTTTTTAGGCCTTCCTAAGAAACAAGTTGTGTATTCTGCCTAGAGTGTAGGCCCCTAAAAGTTAGAAGGCTTTATTTCCCAGCAATAGTGAGCACTAGTGTCTGAGGTAATTCATGATTTGCCCAGGACCCTGGAGTGAAGCAGTGGAGGTCAGACCTGGTTACTGAGGTGGAGAAGAATTTTATTTTACTGAGAAGCAGGGTGGGTTGAAAAAACCCCCTCTCTTTTATGGGTTTGTTCTAACTGATGCTTGTGTAAGAGGCACATGGGCTGGCTAGAGCTTCTTCAGGGCATGGGGGGTGGGCTACAAATCAGGTGCTCAGTGCCATTTTGAACACTCTGAGATGCATTGAACAAAGGTCTCTAGGAATTGTATTTTTTTAAAGTCCTGCTGGGTAATTGCAACCCAGCTAAGCAGTGTTGAAAGAAAACAATTGAAATAACACCAGAAGAGCCCTGCTGAATAAGAACAAAGATCCATCTGGTCCAGCATCTTCTTCCTTCCACAGGTGCCTCTGGGAAGCCCACAAACAATCCTTTATTTTCTCTTGTTGTATGCTACAGTTTTCCCCGTCTCTGTAATACAATGAACCCATTCTCATGACTGAATGAGAGGGCTCTTGGGGTGGGAAGTGGGGAAGGCTGCTTAAACTTTCCTTCCCCACAGAAGACTGCTCTTCCATGGCTAGGCACGCTCACTGTGTGCCCAGGTGATCCTCCGCTACTACAGGCAGCATGGAGGGGACCGGGATATGTCATCCCAGCCCCGTAAATCCCATAATGCACTATGCAAATGCATGGTGTATTGTGGGAACCCCCTCAATGACGGGCTACAGCATGGGCTAAAAGCAGCTGGTGCTGCACACAATTTTTTAAAAATGGGGCTAAGGGAGCACTCACTCCCTTCACCTCATTTAGGAGGCCCTACTTGATCTAAAAGTTCATCAAATCCAGCATCCCGTTTTCCCAAGCAGTGCCTCTGGAAAGTCCAGAAGCAGAAGATGAAGTCTATTGTCCCCCCTACCACTATCCAGGTACTGGTATTTAGTGGTATAGTATCTCTGAATGTGGAGGTTCCACATAGCCATCTTTACTAACCTGTCTTGCATTTTATACAAGAGACTGCCCCGGTTGCTTGATTATATGCATTCTTGAAAAACCTTTAGGTTTTCAAGAAGATAATTGATCAGTCCAGGAAAAGGCAGAATTCTTTCATGTCATTGTGGCACATGGATTTTTTTTTTTAAGGCTTTCAGAATAGTCTGTTTGAAGACTCTTGCTCAAGGACAGTCTATGTCTTTTGTTTAATTAATGGTAGGCTGATGGCAGTAATTAAGAAATAGTCCTTGCCAGCAGGTTAGAAGAACATGTATAGGCTTGGGATGAGTGTTCTATTCCACCACAGCCAGATCTGGGATCTGCAGTAAAAAGAAGGGGAAAGCCTTTGTACACTGATGCTTAAGATTTTGAAGCAAAGAGAGAGAGAGAGAGAAATGATGGTTTGCAGAAGTCGAAAAGTAGCTTTGGAGGAACAGAAGGGTATGTTCTACACACCTCTGTTGAGTCTGTCTGTTTCTATGATTGCTGTTGAACCTGAGGTTGCAAGAAGCGTAACATGCCAACCCCATCTATGGATTATTATCTTCATGTCAATTTCCCTCTAGATAGTTTGCATTGCAATACAAAAATACTGATTTCTCACAAATATATCTTTCTCTGATTCTTCTCTACAGTCAATAGAGCTCTGCCCACTCATGCCTGGGCTATTACTTGACATTTTGAAATTTATTGGCTGTGACTCTCAGCACTTATCACATCACAGACAGACAGTCAGTCAGTCAGTCAGTCAAACAGATAAATGCCACTGAGCTGAAGATATAGCTTTGCTTCACTTGGCCTGTTATTTTACTGTGTACATAACACTGTTTATTGAATCTTCTCCATCCATTCTTCACAGAGAGGGTTTTTTCCCCGGGGTGTGTGTGCATTAAGTGCTGCCCCCATATTTAGCAATGAGAACTGCCTGGTCAGATATGTTTTCTCCTATTATCACCAAGTCCTACCTCTTAGAATCTGAGGAATGGGGATCATGATGTGAACCAATTTCTCCCAGAATGAGGCTTTGCAGTGGTGGTTTGAATTCTGTATTTTGCTAAATCTGCAAATGAGGCTAAGCCTGTTTACATTTTGCTTGTCTAAATTCAGAGCTTGTTCAGCAGAAAAGAAT
Organism: Hemicordylus capensis; assembly: GCF_027244095.1. NCBI lineage: Eukaryota > Metazoa > Chordata > Lepidosauria > Squamata > Cordylidae > Hemicordylus > Hemicordylus capensis. The sequence goes on along the minus strand of NC_069658.1, from coordinate 373,870,291 downwards.
TGATGCCAAGGTAGATAAAAGCACCTTTTGGCCCAGTGGCTCTCTTTTATATCCACTTGTGCCTGACTTTTGGCTCTTTCATTTTCAGAATTCCCTGCGTCTGTGTATGTTTTACGTGTTTACAGTGTATGCCAGACTTCAACGCAGTGTCAAAAGCATCCTTTTCTAGTTTCTATCTAATTGCTTTCAGTAATGCTTTCAAGTCTAGAGCTGATCTAGGCTGAGAAGGCCCAGGATATGCATTGGACAAGTCACCCTGTCTTTGATTTATTAAAACCTTCCACATTTTCTAATCTTCTCTTGCTCCAACCAACCTCTCAAGCTTCCAATGACTTATTGCGTGGGAGTGAATCTGGTGTCCTGAGATAATTTATCTTTTTTGCTTTCTTCACTCACCTCAGTAACTGTGCCATTTCCTTTCAAAGGTTTTTATTTACCTTGGATGTGCGTATGCAGTAGGCAACTTTCCTTTTGCTTTCATTCATATCCTTCACATCAGTTTTCATCGAGTCCACGAGAATGGCTTTTCCTGTGACCTTACGGATGAAGGGTTGCTGTTTCAGTCAGTATTTCTCTTAGAGCACTATCCCCAAGGAATGTCTCAAAGGCATCAAGCTTACAGTATTACTGATAACATTAAATACCTCTCTCAGAAGGCATGCATTAAAGCTAAGGTCCCTCTGCTGCTGCTTCCTTTATCTTTCCCTTTCAAGGATTTCTGCCCATTCTGCATGCAAAAGCAAGCAGGACTGAGGGGTCTTGAGTGATTTCATGATAAGGAGTGGAAAATCATTTTGTCTTGTTAGAGTACTCCAAACCCTCAGCCTGCTTGGGGAATAGAGACAAGCAAATCAGAGCATGGCCCCTCCAGGTGTCACAGTTTAGGACTAGGATTAACCTTGTCCTTTTCAGAAATTGAGAGAAACTGATGGCTTTCCTTCCTCTCCTGCACTACCTATAAACAGTTTGCAGTGTCAGTGTCAGTTCTAACCCTGTTTGGGGAGAAGCTGTCTTATTATGCAGCCCTGTAGTTACTGTTGCACCTTTTCTGTGTTCAGGTTTTGTCCATCCTCCTCCATCCTGTCCAAACTGTTTTAGCTAATCAGTTTCAATAGTGTCCTCAGTACTACTTTAGGGATATAGGAAGCTGCCTTCTACCGAGTCAGACCATTGGTCCTTCTAGCTCAGTATTGTATTGTAACTGGCAGCAGCTCTCCAGGGTATAGGAACATAGGAAGTGGCCATATACCAAGTCAGACCATTGGTCCGTTTACCCAGACTGGCAGCAGCTTCTGCAAAGTTGCAGGCAGGAATCCTTGGAGGTGCCAGGGAGGGAACATGGAACCTCAGATACTCTTCCCAGGGTGTCTCCATCCCCTAAGGGGAATATCTTACAGTACTCACATGTGGTCTCCCATTCAAATGCAACCAGGGTGGACCCTTCTTAGCAAAAGGGACAATTCATGCTTGCTACCACAAGATCAGCTCTGTGCTGAAGTCCATGCAAGGTATTGGGGAGCACTTCACACAGGATTCAGGTTTTGTCATTGCTCATTAGAGCCTAGCCTGATTTCAGGGGCACAGCCACCATTGTGTGACTGGATTCAAAGAACCCAGGTCACGGCCCCAATACCCACCCCTTGCGTCTGACGTCAGAGGCAAAAGAACCCATAAAAGAATCCACTTTTTTGGTAAAAGAATCCACTTTTTGCTTTGATTTTATTGGACAAATTAGAACTCACAGTAAATCCATGGTAAAGCCTGCTGTCTGGGAAAACTCCTGGAGATACCAGGAACTGAACCTGGAATCTTTTGCTTGCAAAGTAGATGTTTTACCACTGTGTTACGGCCCAACCACATAGATAAATAAAAGCAAGCCCAGTGGCTGAACAACAACACATTTAATTGTTTGTCCAGTTACTTCTTGGCCGGAACTGCAACACACATACAATAAACTCAGAATTTTGTGATTCATAAAGATCAGCATGAATGAGCTGAAGAGATGTCCTGAATCTCTTTCAGTATCATATCTACACTACAGATCTATAGGGGGCTAGATTTCCACCATTATCTGGAGGAAGCTATTCATTTATATTTTATTTATTTATTTTTAAATGTCTATTCTACTTTTCTTGGAAACTTACTCAAGGAGGCTGACACCAAGCAAAACTAAAAACAATTGAAACCAAAAACATCACTATTCACTGAGCAGTTATTCCACCACAAACCGAGTCTAATAAAATTCCTTCATTTCTCAAAGCAAATACAAGCAAAACCTTTTGGAGGATGAAACCGGAACTAAACACTATTTTATACTGCCAACATTTTAACCAGCCTAATAAACTGAAAACCTTCAAGCTCATTCTGATTTTAAAAGTCAGTTACTAATCATGGTAACTCGTTCCATCTCCTTAATTAAATCATTTGATACAGTCTTTGATAGGAAGCATCAGTTAACTGGAATCAAGCTGACAAAGCAGAGCAAAGTTGCACTCTTTAATATTTTATACCACCCTATGGCAGCCTCATAGGGACTCTTCAAGGAATTGTTTAATAGGGATATCTTTCAAAGGTAATGGGGCAGATGCTTTCTAAATAGAAGGTTGTAAAATATAAATAATTAATCTGCATCAACCCCCATACCATGACACTAGCAAAAACTAATCCCTGGGGGGGGGACCCTGTAAATGTTAAGAAATCCGATGAAAACAAGTACTTCGGCCAAAAAAGGCACTGGATATTGGGAGCCCTGTAGCTTCCATGTAGGCTCTATGACCACTTTAAGTGGCCATATGTAAACCATTTGAGCAGTCAGAACCATATGCCTCATTACTGTCATTACCACAGCTGACTTAATTGTAGTATAAAGTGTAATTCACATGCAATCCCTGCAGACTTACTAGATAGCAAAGAAATGGTGCTTGCTTATCAATTTATGTTCAGTGCACCTCTCCTAATTGTTCTACTAGAAGTGATAGGATCCTGGTAATTCAAAATTCTCTCTCTCTCTCTCTCTCTCTCTCTCGTTGGCCAAGGTTTGGGGCAGCTTGGTTTGAATTCCAACTGAGCTATGACTGTCACTGGGTGACTCTTCTGGGCCCAGTATCACAGAGTTATTAGTCTCACAGAAAGATTATGTGTGCCACCCTGAGCTCCTTGGAGGCAGGGTGGGATACAAATGTGATAAATACACACATGCTTAATGTCCTTTCCTTCCATTCTCAAAATGTTCTTTCTTTTGTGTATAGGAAGTGTGTGTGTGTCAGTAGTGGCTCGTGAACGTGCCACTGCGGGGGGCGGCGGGAGGCATCTTTAAGGGAAAAGAAAGTTCTGCTTGCCTCCGCAATGCGCCTCCCAGCCGGTGGCAGAGCCTGACCACCAGTGGCCTGTGCAGAGGCCCCGCTCACCACGCCCCCTGTGTCTGAGGTCAGACACAGGGACTAGCCATGCCCCCACATATGACATCAGACGTGGGGGGCATGGCCTGGCTCGCGAACGGAGCCCTGTAGCTCAGGCTGGTGCAGGGCTGGCCATTTAACTCCCAAAGGGGCCATGCAGCCCCTTTGGGAGCTAGACTCAGGCTGGCACTGCGTTCTCAGGGCGGCCCAGAGTGGATCTTCCCTGCAGGGAAGAGCTGCTCCGGGCCATGCTGCGAATGCAGTGCTGGCCATCTAACTCCCGAAGGGGCCACATGGCCCCTTCGGGAGTTAAACCTCTGCTGGAGCTGCATTCGCAGCGCATTCCCTGCAGGGAAGAGCCACTCCTGGTCACACCGCGAACACAGTAGCCCTTTAACTCCCACATCTGACGTCAGACGCGGGGGGGGGGGCATGTCAGGGCCACAAAGTGCCCTGATTGGGTGCGGCCCAGGTTTCTTGAACCCATTGGCCCAATGGTGGCTCCACCCCTGCTCCCAGCAGCCCCTGCAGTGGGGAATCGCCACTGCCACTTACCTGGCATAAACAGACCTGAGCCCCTGCCAGCAGCCAGGTGAGTGGTGGCAGCGAATCCCCACTGCAGGTGCTTCTGGGAGGCATGCTGCAGAGGTAAGCACTGACTTTCATTTCCCTTAAAGATGCCTTCCACTCCCCCCCCCCCCAGTAGTACGTTCATGAGCCACTACTGGGCTCTCTCTCTCTCTCTCTCTGTAAGAAGATGTCCTTGACAATAATCCAGGTTGCACCAAGCTCATAAAGTAGAGAAATTCACTAAAAATTTATTCACAAGCAGATATGGAAATGATGTATAATAGTAGTCTCTCCTAATTTTAAGTAGCTGCAGGGACAGATCTCACTCTTCCTCCTCTATATAATTATTCTCTAAGAGAATATCTCTAAGAAAAGGAGGACAGCTTTATATAGCTCTACACAGACATTATCCAAAATGGCACTGTTCATGAGAACAGTGCCGAAAGTGGGACTGGAAGTCCTGCTGCGGCACATCACTCATCCCACAGTTCTGCGTTATGGCATCACTCATCTACAGAGGGAAATGCCATGACTACGACGAGTAGTTAGTAATTATGGAGTTAAAGAGGGAATCTGAATAGCTTCGCATCCCTGGTCCAGGAGGGTTTGGAGAGGGAAAATGGAACAAAAATAAGAGTAAGCCTGAAGAAGTTAGGTTAGCATGACAAGTGGGGAAAGGCAAAGTGACATAGAAAGGACATATGGAAAATGAAGGGGAAGACTCTCAGCCCTGGGATGTGGGGGAGAGAGTGCAGAGAGTTGGGGAGAGAAAGCATCCAATGCCCGGGGAGTCTCAGATATTGGGGTTAAAAGAGTCCTGCTAAACCTCCAGGTAAGGCAGCAGCAGCTATTTGAAAGTGAAGCCCGAGCAAGCTCAAGTAAGCAAAGATTGGGGAGATTTAGTTTAGGCGGCAGCTTGGCTTTCCAGCCATTGTTAGATTGGCAGGGCAGAGTCATGTAAATGGGCGGAGATTTGGGGGCTTCTGGGGCCAGATGCTCAGGAAAACAGTGTCTTCCCTGGGCCATCAGATGAGTGCTCCAAGTGCCATAGAGGACCATGATGGGTCCTGGGCCATACTAACATTCTGGGATGGAGTTTTAATGGGAGGTGGCCAAAAACCAGCAGAATTTAAAGAGCAACTGAATGGAGCCCCCTAGCAGGGGAAAATCCATGAAAAATCATGCTGGATCACTTTGCCCACTCTGGACCTTTTCCAGCTTTGCTTTCCTCTTCTTCCATGGTTTTTTGACTAGCAGGGGAAGCTCTCATGAGGGGTGGATTTCTGGGCAGACTGATTGAGAAGCCACTTGGAGGTTTCTCTTTTTATTCTGGGGAGGACTTGTGCATCCTCCCTGCAGGGATTGGGGATGTACCTCAATCCCACTAATCTGGTGAAAAATAGTACTCAGGGTGGGAAACCTTCCAGCCTAGCTAGCTGGATTCCTATTCCCATCTTCACTCTCACACACATACAACCTCAAGCCAGGGATGGGGGGTGGTTGGGTTGGGAAGGAAGGGCATTGCCTGTCCTGGGTCAAGTGGTGGAAGCTCGAATCTCCAAGGGGAAGGATGCTAGAGAGCAATGCAAAATTCAGTTGGGCAGCAATCTTGAGCATGTGTCTCAGAAATTGTGCAAAAATGGAGGGGGTGAGGAATATATATTTTATAGGATGGATTCCAGGATCTCAAAGAGCATACCTGGTTACTAATTACCTGTGGCTATTTCCCATGTGGGACAAAGGACAATATGAAAAATAAACAGTTGGAATAGAAGAATCAAAAGGTGTAAAAGGGGGGTGTTTGCCTGTCTGCGTGATTCCAATTTGATTTTGAGAGGGATGGGAAGGAGGGAAATTGATCTTAATATTCTGAGCTTTTATCAGGGAGGCATCCTGTTTCCCTCTGGAATTAAAGGGAATATGGAATGATGATTCAATGAGATAGCTATCTGGAGGAGTTGGTGAAGTAATGCCAGTGTGTATTACATATTTCTAGGCAATGAAGTTTCAAGATGCGAGTCTCAGGAATGGCTTGGTTTGGTTTATGGGAATGTTGGTTTTCAATGTTGGGTGGCCTTTTGCAGACTCCCAAATGATCAGGGGGTTGCTACCCTGTTTCTTCTACATGATCTCCCCTAGGTTACCCTTTGCCATAGCACAAAACAAGGATTTCCCTGGACTATGTTACAAGTGTATCTTAACCAATTCATGCCAGACACTTCATATAGGGGTGTCTAGGGTGTGTCCAGACCCTCCAAAAGTGAGTAACAACACATCGGGTGGGATTTACGGATGCACTCTTGGCATTTTAATTGTGTACAGTGCCAGTTTAGAGAATGTCTTTATAGGGCTTATATCACCTATCAAAACAAACAAATACACCCAAGCTGACTTTCCTTGCTTCTCAACCCCAGTGCCACATTTATTTATCTCTCCTTCCATGCTAGTAAAAAAAGACCACATATTTCACTGTCAGTTCTTACAGGTCATCCTTTCCTGAGAGCATCAAGAAATTCTGGCAATCCTGCTGATGGACTTGGCACATTATAGAGAACTGTATAAAACGAACAAAAAGATGAGTAGCCAAAACAAGGCTGCAGCTTTTTTTGGCACAACAGTGAAGAAGCTTCTCAGGTTTGGAGGCTGAAGAACTGGGCCAATTTGAGGTGACAAGGGAAATTGTTCTAAACTGTCTTGAAAAAGTAAAAATTAACAAATTGCCAGGGCCAGATGGCATTCACCCGAGTTCTGCAGGAACTCAAATGTGAAATTACTGATCTCCTAACAAAAATATGTCACTTGTCCCTTCAATCAGGCTTTGTACCAGAGGACTAGAAAATAGCTAATGTAACTCCAATTTTCAAAAATGGATCCTGGGTGATCCAGGAAACTTCAGGACAGTCAGCTTTTCTGTGCCAGGTAAATTAATGGAAAGCATACTTAAGGACAAAATTGTTAAACATATAGAAGAACAGGCCTTGCTGAAGGGGAACCAGCATGGCTTTTGCAAGGACTAGGGATACGCACAAAACATGATTTGTAAACAGAATCATGGCACATCCCTTTAAAGCAGAGGGATTACACATCCCCTTTATCATGGAGGAGAGCAGGTACATACTTCCTCCTCCACTAGCCACCATTTCTGTAATCGCGGTGCTCTCCCGAGCTATTCTCATATGTCAGCAGGGCTTCTCCCAGCTCCCTCCATGTGGCACCACCATGCACATGGAGCCAGCACATATCTTTTGAAGTCCCTTGAGAGTGTCAACAGGCTTGTGGATAAAAGTTATCAGGTTGACATAGTATACTTGGACTTCCAAAAAACTTTTGACTAGCAGTCATGGGATAAGGGGACAGTTTCAGATGTGGATTGGTAACTGGATGAAGGACAGGAAACAGAGGGTTGGAATAAATGGACTGTTTTCACAATGGAGGGAAGTAAGAAGTGGGGTCCGACCCCCAGGGATCTGTAGTGGGACCAGTGCTCTTTATATGATCTAGAAGTAGGGACAACCAGTGAAGTGGCAAAATATGAAGATGACACCAAACTATTGAGGGTAGTGAAATCCCAAACAGATTGTGAGGAGCTCCAAAAGGATCTCTCCAAACTGGGTGAGTGGGTGACAAAATGGCAAATGTTGGTTAAGAACATAAGAATAGGTGCAGAAGAAGGCAAGGATCAGGGGCCTGGAGCACCTTCCTTATGAGGCAAGGCTACAGGATCTGGGGCTTTTTAGTTTGGAAAAGAAGTGACTACAGGGAGACATGATAGAGGCGTATAATATTATGCATGGAGTAGAGAGAGTAAACAGAAATTTCTCTCTCTCCTTCTCTCACAACTCTAGAACCAGGAGTTATCCCATGAAATTGAAGGCCAGAAAATTTAGGACCAACAAAAGGAAGTACTTTTTCACACAGCGCATAATTAATCAATGGAATTCTTTGCCATGGGATGTGGATGGCCACTAGCTTGGATAGCTTTAAAAGGGGCTTAGACAAATTCATGGAGGACAGGTGTATCAATGGCGACTAGTCTGGTGGCTATAGGCCACTTCCAGCTTCAAAGACAAGATGCCTCTAAATACCAAATGCAGGGGAGCAACAGCAAGAGGGAGGGCATACCCTCACCTCTTGCCTGTGGGCTTCTCAGGGGTATCTGGTGAGCCACTGTGCAACAGGACTCTGGACTAGATGAGCCCTGGGCCTGTTCCAGCAGGGCTGTTGTGTTCTTCTTAAGAAGACAGACCTGTGGCACATTCATCAGTAGTCTCTTTGGTTTTCATGAAAAGCAAGATGATTGTGGCTTAACCCTTGCAGAGTTCCTCCAGATCAAATAGGTATCATGTATCTTACTTTGAACATCAGAAGAACAAAAGCCACAGGTATTCACAATGGCTTATTCAGGAATTGTGCCTTAACGTGTATTAATTGGATATTGTCATCAGAGCAGAATCCACATAACGCTTTTCATGTTTTAATAAAAGACATTATTTTCTACAGTAGATCTTCAGTCGAAGATCTACTATACAAAACGTTTTCAGATAGAAAATGAGAAAAATATATACAGGTGAAACCTGAAAAATTAGAATATCGTGCAAAAGTTCATTAATTTCAGTAATGCAAATTAAAAGGTGAAACTGATATATGAGATAGACGCATTACATGCAAAGGGAGATAAGTCAAGCCTAAATTTGTTATAATTGTGATGATCATGGCGTACAGCTCATGAGAACCCCAAATCCACAATCCCAGAAAATTAGAATATTGTGAAAAGGTTCAACAGTCTAGGCTCCAGGTGTCCCACTCCAATCAGCTAATCAATCCATAACACCTGCAAAGGGTTCCTGAGCCTTTAAATGGTCTCTCAGTCTGGTTCATTAGGAATCACAATCATGGGAAAGACTGCTGACTTGACAGTTGTGCAGAAAACCATCATTGACACCCTCCATAAGGAGGGAAAGCCTCAAAAGTAATTGCAAAAGAAGTTGGATGTTCCCAAAGTGCTGTATTAAAGCACATTAACAGGAAGTTATGTGGAAGGGAAAAGTGTGGAAGAAAAAGGTGCACAAGCAGCAGGGTTGACCGCAGCCTGGAGAGGATTGTCAGGAAAAGCCCATTAAAAAGTGTTGGGCACTTTCACAAGGAGTGGACTGAGGCTGGAGTTAGTGCATCAAGAGCCACCACACACAGACGGATCCTGGACATGGGCTTCAAATGTCGTATTCCTCTTGTCAAGCCACTCCTGAACAACAAACAACATCAGAAGCATCTTACCTGGGCTCAAGAAAAAAAGAACTGGTCTGTTGCTCAGTGGTCCAAAGTCCTCTTTTCTGATGAGAGCAACTTTTGCATCTCATTTGGAAACCAAGGACCCAGAGTCTGGAGGAAGAATGGAGAGGCACACAATGCAAGATGCTTGAAGTCCAGTGTGAAGTTTCCACAGTCTGTGTTGATTTGGGGAGCCATGTCATCTGCTGGTGTTGGTCCACTGTGCTTCATTAAGTCCAGGGTCAACGCAGCCGTCTATCAGGAGATTTTGGAGCATTTCATGCTTCCTTCCGCAGACGAGCTGTATGGGGATGCTGACTTCATTTTCCAGCAGGACTTGGCACCTGCCCACACTGCCAAAAGTACCAAAACCTGGTTCAATGACCATGGGATTAGTGTGCTTGATTGGCCAGCAAACTCGCCTGACCTGAACCCCATAGAGAATCTATGGGGCATTGCCAAGAGAAGGATGAGAGACATGAGACCAAACAATGCAGAAGAGCTAAAGGCCGCTATTGAAGCATCCTGGTCTTCCATAACACCTCAGCAGTGCCACAGGCTGATAGCATTCATGCCACGCCGTATTGAGGCAGTAATTGCTGCAAAAGGGGCCCAAACCAAGTACTGAATACATATGCATGCTTATACTTTTCAGAGGTCCGATATTGTTCTATTTACAATCCTTGTTTTATTGGTTTCATGTAATATTCTAATATTCTGGGATTGTGGATTTGAGGTTCTCATGAGCTGTACGCCATGATCATCACAATTATAACAAATTAAGGCTTGACTTATCTCGCTTTGCATGTAATGCGTCTATCTCATATATCAGTTTCACCTTTTAATTTGCATTACTGAAATTAATGAACTTTTGCACAATATTCTAATTTTTCTGGTTTCACCTGTAGATGCTGCCGTGAGGAAGAGCTCTGTTCACAACACATAGGAAATTTAGATCCTGAATTAACAATTTAGATGAAACTAGGTTTTTTCTAAAAAAATAAATAAATTTCCTCCTGCGATAGTCCTTGCTGCTGTAGGGGTAGCCCTATTGTCTGCTTTTTCATATTCTGCAGTTAGAGGAGGATGGTAATAGGGACTTGTGAATATAGGGGAAATATCTAGCTTTCCTGAACCTTCTTAAACTTTGATTTCCAAAGTATTTTAGAATCACATCTATTGTATGACATTATATACTAAATATATAAAAATAATGTATTAATTAGACTACATAAAAATTAGAATGTGCTGACATCTCTGATAACTGAGGTGCCAGTAAACCCTTGTGTATCATCCTTGAATTATTCCTGTAATAGTTGCATTTTCTTATATCTATTAATAGTTTGACCTTTGTGTGCATGTGTGTTTTCTAGTTTCATTCTTAGTGCTTCAGGCCAAGCTGACATGCTCTAAATCATTAACCTTATGCTACAGGGAACTGATCCTTTTGGCAATATCTTTGATATTAAATTGGTATCCTTCCGGGCTGAATTTAATTGACTGGATTTCTAGGGGGATAGCTGATTCCCCTAGGTTTCCACTACTACCTAACTGTCATGATTGCTTCAGTAGCTCATGTAGGTTGCATTCCCCAAGCTTGTGCTTTGGACTTTAAGGGGACTATTCCAAAGAAAGTAGTTTAAGGACAAGGAAGTCTAACCCAGACCTTTTAAAAATTGCATGAGTGAGACAGGTTGCGTATCTGAGCTCAAAGGCTGTTCTTTGTAGTTTGGCGTATATGTTTCTTCACTGATGGATATTTACATGTTGTGGCACCTGGTATGCACTATTGCCAGCAAAAACAGTTTGGAGTGGGCAAATTAAATTTTTATAGTGCTTGATGGCATATCACATTGAAATATGCCCACAATAATAAATCAAAGATGATGTGCCATTTGTATTAAAGCAGAGAGCAAACTCAACCAAATGCTGTAGCCAGGATGGCTGTTTGCTTTTTTGATTACGAAAATGGATTGTGATAGGTCTGACTACTGGAAAGAGATCTCACCTAGCCAAGCCACCAAAGGTTTTGTGGTTTGGCTCACCCTAGGCCAATTCATTTGTGCGGATTTACAGTATTTCGTACATAAGGAAGCATTTGTCTGAAATCACTACATTATGAAAAACATGAGCTTGCTATGTCCAAAAGATGCTTTGAAGCCTTCACTAAGGTATGCCAAGTGCTTTCGTTTTCACATGAATACAGTTTCAGAATAATGCTTTCCTAAGTGCAACTATGGTTGAATAAGCATGGAGGTAGAAGCTAGGGTTGTGCTTGAACTGTCCGATGGCGAACCAGTCCACCACACTATGGAGTGGTCATGCAAATGGACTCAGTGACAGTTGAGTGAGGACCCAGCCGGGAGCCAGGATGCCACACTGCCGCTGCACCACTGGGGGGAGCGCCGCTGCAGTATGCACTGGTAAGCACGAGCAGCACCTTCTCCTTTACTTCTAAAGGTGCCCACCACCACTCCGCCCTGGTGCCACCTGTCTGCCCTCACCATGGATGCCCTTAGCTTTATCCTATTCCTAACTTTACAATACCTTTATCCTAGCTTTACCATAGCCGCTTTAACCAATGAACCAGTTCAATCCAGTTCGATCTAACGGACCAGACCAGCTGATCGGTTTGACTAAACCTGTTCGTGGACCGCAGTCAGGTCCAAATTTGTTTTGAATTCAGACCAAACTGCGCATAAACGTTGTGTGCACACCCCCTAGTAGAAGCAGACAAATCGGTATTAAAAGGAATGCTGCTCAGAAGATAGTCTGACCAAATTTAGATACCTTGGAACTAGACACAAGAAAGATGTCAGTTATTGGTAGCAGCTAAGGAAAGATATGAACCAGAATAATGCTAAGGTGATGGAAAGGCAGGTAGCAGGAATTAGCTCCTGTAGCTGCAAGCAAAATACCCAAGCCTAATCTGGAAAAGAGCCCAAAGTACAAGATTCCCCTAGGGTTTGTGTGGACAAAGGGTTTGTGTGGACAAAGGACCAGTTCAAACAATACTGGTAGCAGCACATGTGAAGAAGGAAGGTGTGCACACACTGGGATGTCCTCCATGGATGCCCCAGTGCCTTCCTGGTGCATCCCTTTATTGTGTGTGGGACAGTTCACTCGAATGGCTTCTAAACTTGTGCTTCAAGTACTGGTTTAAACAAATATTTGTTGTTTTTTTAAAAAACAAGATTCTGCAATCTGTTTCTTGGGCAAAATGATACCAAAAAGGGCACCATCTTTGTAATTATTTGGAGTTTGAAATTTTCCCCCAAAACATGATGCCACCCCCCCCTTTAATTTTAGGGGAAGTGATGTGAATGCATGAATTTAAAAACAGAGCTGATGGAAATATTCACGGAAAAATTCTTATTCATATATTGTACTAGATTCCAAATTTAATCTGGCTATAAAGTCAGTCTCTCTTCCCCCACCCCCCATAAAAAATTAAATACTCCCATGAACTTCAACAATCAACAAGTGTTAATTGATTAACTTCATTCCTATGGGTTCTGTGATTTTGTAACCGATTTGATTAGAAATAAAATTAAGCTACTCAAGTGGTGCGGGGTGGAGGAGAGGGATGAGTACCTCAGTTTAAACTGAAGGTTCCCTCAAAACTAAAATACATCTTCATGAATTTAAGTCATAACCATAAGCACAGACTTCATATGTACATATTTATATCAAGAATTACTATTAGTGTATTAGTATTAGGGATGTATTAGTATTAGTATTAGTGTTTATATCAAGAATTAGTATTAGTGTATTAGTATTAGGGATGGGCTGCACTTGAACCAAGATGGAACCAGACTGCTGGCACTTAAAATCAAAAAAGTTGCAGAGCAGCTTTCAAAATGATGCCTGGGGAATAGTCGACAGGAGCTGGGCAGTATCCGGTTTGGCAAATGCCATCCTTTAAAGTGCGAGGGTGAAAAGGATGCAGATAAAACAGAAGGGGACAGAACAGAACCACATAAAGAGCAGACAGGAGGCTGGGCCACCTGGTCAAAGAGTCAAAAGAAAGATAGTATACATCAGGTGAGAGGGTATAGGTGCTTATATGCCAATGCCAGAAGCCTCTGAGCCAAGAAGATGGGTGAGCTGGAGTGCTTGGTTGCTAATGCAGAAATAGACTGCGTGGGCATAACACAAATATGGTGAAACAGTGAGAACCAGTGGGACACTGTTATACCTGGACATAAACTCTACAGAAAGGACAGGGAGGGGTGCCTTGGAGGTGGAGTAGCACTGTATGTTAAAGAGGGGATAGAATCTAAAAAGGTAGAAAACCTAGGTGGACTGGAGTCCTCCACAGAAACCCTGTGGGTGACAATACAAGGCCTGAAAGGAAACGTGCTACTGGGGACATGCTATTGCCCTCCAGATCAAAACGCTGACAGTGACTGGGAGTTGCAGCAGGAAATCAGGGAGGCGTCAAAGAGAGGTAGGGCTGTAATAATGAGTGACTTCAATTACCCACACATAGACTGGGTAAATTCACAGTCAGGTAATGACAGAGAGGTCAAATTTCTAGATATGCTGAATGACTGTGCCCTAGAACAGTTGGTCTTGGAACCCACTAGAGAGAAGGCAACCTTGGACTTAATCCTGAGTGGCACCCAGGACCTGGTGCGTGATGTCAGTGTCATTGACCCTTTAGGGAACAGTGATCATAGTGCGATTAAATTTAGCATATATGCAGGGAGAGAATTACCAAGTGCGATCAAATTCAGCATACATGCGGGGAGAGAATCACCAAGGAAGTCTAACACAGAGATTTTGAATTTCAGAAGAGGAAACCTCTCCAAAATAAGGAATATGGTGAAAAGAAAGCTGAAAGGGAAAATCAGGAGAGTCATTTTGCTCCAGAATGCATGGAGTTTACTCAAAACCACAATACTAGAAGCCCCGTTAGATTGCATACCCAAATGGAGGAAACATATCACTAAGTCCAGGAGGATGCCAGCATGGCTAACAGGTAATGTCAAGACTTCCTTCGGAAATTGGAAGGCCTGTCCAAATGAAGGGAACAGAAAGGAACACAAACTCTAGCAAAAGAAATGCAAGGTGACAATAAGGGTGGTGAAAAGAGAGTTTGAGAAACATTTAACTAAAAGCATCAAGGGGAATAACAAAAACTTGTTTAAATACATCAGAAGCAGGAAACCTGCTAGGGAGGTGGTTGGACAATTAAAGAATGAGGGAGTGAAAGGGATTATTAAGGAGGATATGGAAGTTGCAGAGAAGATAAATGGGTTTTTTGCATCCGTCTTCATGGCAGAGGATACTGAGCATATACCTGTTCCTGAACCAGGCTTTTTGGGGATGGAGGCTAAAGAACTGAGTCAGATAGAAGTGACAAGAGATGATGTTCTAAACTGTCTGGAATAACTAAAAACTAACAAATCACCAGGGCCAGATGGCATCCATCCAAGAGTCCTCAAATAACTCAAATGTGAAATTGTTGACCTCCTTGCTAAAATATATAACTTATCCCTGCAATCAGGCTCTGTAATGGAGTCCTGGTCCTTTGTAGCTGAGGAAAGTAAACAACGATTTTCAAAAAGTGATCCAGAGTGATCCGGGAAATTACAGTCCAGTTAGTTTAACGTCCATTCCAGGCAAATTGATTGAAAGCATCCTCAAGGAAAAAATTGTAAAGCACATAGAACAGGCCCTGCTGGGAGTGAACCAGCATGGCTTCCACAAAGGTAAATCTTGCCTCACAAACGTTTTGGAGTTTTTTGAGAGTGTCAACAAGTGTGTGGATCAAGGAGATGCAGTTGACATAGTATACCTGGACTTCCAAAAAACTTTCAACAAAGTTCCTCACCAAAGACTCCTGAGGAAACTTAGCAGTGATGGGATAAGGGGACAAGTGCATGTATGGATTGCTAACTGGTTGAAAGACAGGAAACAGAGGGTGGGTATAAATGGAGAGTTTTCACAATGGAGGGAAGTAAGAAGTGGGGTCCCCCTGGGCTCTGTACTGGGACCAGTGCTTTTTAATTTATTCATAAGTGATCTAGAAGTAGGGGTAGGCAGCGAGGTGGCCAAATTTGCAGATGATACCAAACTCTTTTGGGTAGTGAAATCCAAAACTGATTGTGAGGACCTCCAAAAGGATCTCTCCAAACAAGGGGAGTGGGCGACAAAATGGCAAATGCACTTCAATTTTGGCAAGTGTAAAGTGATGCACATTGGGATGAAAACCCCCAACTTCAATTATACTTTGATGGGATCTGAGCTGTTGGATCTTGGGGTCATGGTGGACAGCTCGTTGAAAGTGTCAACTCAATGTGTGGCTGCTGTGAAAAAGGCCAATTCCATGCTAAGGATAATTAGGGAGGGGATTGAAAATAAAACTGCTAATATCATAATGCCCTTATACAAAACTATGGTGTGGCCACACTTGGAGTACTGCGTACATTTCTGGTCACCATATCTAAAAAGGGACATTGTAGAACTGGAAAAGGTGCAGAAGAGGGCAACTAAGATGATCAAGGGCCTAGAGCACCTTCCTTATGAGGTAAGGCTACAACACCTGGGGCTATTTAGTTTAGAAACAAGACAACTGCAGGGAGACATGATAGAGGTCTATAAAATCATGCATGGTGTGGAGAAAGTGATAGAGAGAAATTCTTCTCCCTCTCACATAACACTAGAACCAGGGGCCATCCCATGAAACTGATTGCTGGGAAATTAAGGACCAGCAAAAAGAAGTTTTTCACACAACGCATCATCAACTTGTGGGATTCTCTGCCACAAGATGTGGTGACAGCCAACAACCTGGATGACTTTAAGAGGGCTTTGGATAACTTCATGGAGGAGAAGTATATCAACAGCTACTAGCTGGAGGGCTATAGGCCACCTCCAGCCTCAAAGGCAGGATGCTTCTGAGTACCTGCTGCAGGCGAGTAACAGCAGGAGAGAGGGCATGCCCTCAACTCCTGCCTGTAGGCTCCCCATGGCATCTGGTGGGCCACTGTGCAAAACAGAATGCTGGACTAGATGGGGCTTGGGCCTGATACAGCAGGGCTGTTCTTATGTTCTTAGTGATTATTGGAAAGATACCAAGAAATAAATGATACCAACCAAAACAGCTTATAAAAAGAATACTTATGCCATTTCATTTGTTTCTTAAAATCTGGGGCACTTTATACCACAGGCTAAAAGCAGTTTTCATTTGAAGAAGAATGACTTTATATTTCCTCTTATGGTAATGCATGCATTCAAGTAAATGTGGACTTGAAAGCCAAAGTTGAGATAGAGCTGGCTGCATCACTTGATCTCTATCTCAATGTTACTGGCATGATTATCAGAGTTCACTGGCTCAGCAGGGGACTTAGGAGATGGAGAGACAGAAAGAAATTACATTTGCAAGAAATACAATGGGGAGGGGGAGAGAATTTTCTTAGCAATTACTAAGTAAGATTGCTCCTGTATGTTGCCGAACACTGCAAATATGTTACTGGAATAAAACAGAGACTTTTCGTCAGGCGGTGGGCATGTGGTATGGGAAAGTTAGTACAATGTAATAGTGAATTTGTGGAAATAAAGGCAAAGAATGGATGGAGGCAGAGAAAAAGGATTAATCAGCTATAGTAGGGTGGAATTATGGAAAAGACAGCAAGCAATTTCATTGCATCAAAATACCCTTTTGAAAAAAAGAAAAGGCAGGAGAGCTAGTGGCATTCATTTCACTGGTCCTGCCCTGTTTTACATTTGAATTGTCCCGGCATTCATTAGTACTGTATGGTAAAGAATGGAGTGCAGTGAAGCAACAAGGAAACTCTAGATACAAATGTAATGGCGCTACAACAGGAAACAAAGGGGAGCAGCAGGGCAGCAAAATAAATGGCAGGAAGAAAAGTGAATCTTTTTCAGCCAATGGGAGTGTCTGTGTGTGTTGGGGGTGGGGTGCAGTGGGGAACCGGCCATTAGCACAAATAGCTTCCCTCTGTGTACAAAGACTATTACCGGCTTTTACAGTTCTCCACTTTCGCTCTCTTACCTTCTTAGTACTTTCCCCTACCACAAAACATTCTTTCATGGTCGGCAGCTTTCCCAGCAGATAGCAGCTGCAGAGATGCTTGAGGCCATTTCCCACTAATCATCTTTGTCATTTACCTGTGTCAACCCTCTCTGTGAGATTCTTACTGTATGTTCCAGGTCTGTCTTATCCCACGAGAGGAGAGCAGGCATGGTGTCTTAGAGATCTAAAATGAAGGATGGGATGAACTCTGATTCCATCATGTTCTTTAGAACTTCCTTCAAAGTACTCCTGCCACTGCAAGTGCTTTCTTTTTCTCTGCTCAAACACAAAGTCAACAGGGATAACATGAGAATCCCATTCAGAGCGCCCATTGTTGGAAGCTTATTTTATGAGCCCTAGCCCTAGGTTTTGGGGAAACCTAGGGCAAGATGTTATAACTGCAACCCTTACAAATATAGGGGGGTACCCCTCCCATACGCCCAGCCCCACCTCAGGGCAATGAGGAGTCTTGCAGAAGGAGAGCTAGTCTTGTGGTAGCAAGCATGAATTGTCCCCTTTCCTAAGCAGGGTCTACCCTGGTGTGCATCTGAATGGGAGATATGTGAGCACCATAAGATATTCCCCTTAGGGGGGTGGGGCTGCTCTAGGAAGAGCATCTTCATGCTTGCATGCAGAAGGTTCCAAGTTCCCTCCCAGGCATCACCAAGATGGGATTGAGAGAGACTCCTTTCTGAACCTTGGAGAAGCTGCTGCCAGTCTGTGTAGAGATAATACATACTGAGCTAGATGGACCAATGGTGGTCTGCTCATAGGAAGTATAGCAGCAGATGCTCCCTGCTGCTCCCCAAAGTAAAAGTGAGAGTGACAGACAAGGATGGTGAGGAGGAGGAGGGAGGAGGAGGAGAAAGAGAACGACAGCAGCACTGACCTTTGGCCACAACGAGGAAGAGGGCAAGCAAGTGAACATGCAGAATTGACTCTGCCTCTCCTCCTCATTTGTGCCATTCACTCATTTATCCGCAGTGTTCCGTGTGAGAGAGTAAGTAGGTGATCATATGATACTGTGCTAGCAATGAGAAAGACCACCAGCAGTGGGCCCATGCCACTGTGTGTGCCCTGGAAGGAATTCCAGGTGTCACTGTCCTAAAACCAGAAATTGCTAAATTAGCAATGAATGGAAATCTGTGGAATGGTAGTTTTGGGTGAAAATTAGACAGTTGCTTATCCTTAATGGCTAACAGTCTATGCAGTATTAGAGCTGGGTAACAGGAGCTGTGTTAGTGGAAGAACCTGAGCAGGAAAACATGCACAGAAGGGGAGGGGAGTGATTTTCAATTTTGTCTCCAAAAGGAGACAGAGCCCTTCCTCATGATTACGTGAGAGGGCTTGAGGGTGGGTGGCACGGAAGGTAGCAGAAACTCATATTCCCTACAGACTATTCTTGTGTTATTGCTGGGCACGCAAATCATGCACCCAGACAATCAGCTACTGCCCCAGGCAACATGGAGCTGCAGGGGCATGATGTGTCATCTTGCCCCCCGGAAATTCCACAATGCATCACGCAAGTGCACAGTGCATTGTGGGGATTACAGTGGCTGAAAGGAGCCAACACTGAAACACAGTCTAGTCAATGGGGTCAAGGGAGAGCTCACTCCCTTAACCTCATTTAACTGCCTGGCTTTTTAGCTGGGTTTGCCGCTGAGGCGCCACCAGCCAGGAGCCCTGTGGCTCCCGGTGGTTCCCACAGGCAGCCAAGCCTGGGCTTAGCTGCCCTAGCCAAGTCTTGGCTGCTTGTGAAAACTGGCTCATTGCACAGCCCTCAAGTCAAAGTAAAAAAATCATTTGGGGGGAAAGAGAGAGCAGTGAAAATTGCTCCTCCCTCCTGTTCCATGCACATTTCCCTACTTGGCAATGTACTGGGTAGAGCAGCGATGCAGAGTTTTCTACTGACACTGCTCCTGTTATGTGCTGCTAACACTGCACATAATGTCAGCCACTGGTAGGTCTGGACAAAGGGCTGCTTTGGTGAAATGGAAGAAAGGGAACAAGAGCTGTTTGGACTAAATGGAAGGAATTACAGTGGAGATAGAGAAAGGGGGGCTTTTAAATATTACACATGACAGAGAAATAAGATGTTAGGTATACACCATTGACAGTGGCAAAATACTCGGCTAGACTCAAGCCCTCTTCTGACATTCAGGCTCTTTTCCCGATCAGTGAGAAGAGCTTCTGGCGGCTCTGCAGCGGGGAGAGAGGGCTTAGCCTGCTCTCCCCGCAGACGAGCAGCCTCCAAGCCCTGGGCAGCAAGATTGGCCACCCACATGACTGCGCAAGTGCTCGGGACATTCTGGAGAGACCCCCGAGGCCAGGAGGCTGGCTGCAGCCTCTCAGCCGGGCGTCTATTCATGAGTCACCACACGCCATGGCGGCATACGTGCAAAAAAAGAGGTGAATGGAGCGCTCGCTCCGTTAACCTCATTTAAGGGGAGGGGGGATTAGGGGGGCTAGCCGCCTTGGAACTAACGGGCTCACCCGTGAGCCCGGTGGTTCCGATAATCAGTAGAAAGTGGGCTAGGTTCCCTTAGCCCACTTTCTACTGATTGTGAGACTAGTTTGATTATGTTGTACCTGCATTCAGATGTCTATACACTCATATACCTGTTTTTGTGTGAATAACTGTGCCTGCATTCCTTTTGAAAGTATTTTTGTGTGAATGACAGTAGTCCTATTCAGACATTGAGCCTCTTCTCACGTCATGAGCTGCCTGGATTACCATGTCGTCTGGATTACCATGCCATCTGGAGCGCCAGGAACCCTCCGGTCTTGGCTGCTCCAGACCTTCAGAGCCCGACTTTGCTACCCAGCTCTTTACTGACGTAGAATGAACTGACGGTTCATTCTTTCCTGGTAGGCAATCATGTGAATGATGACCCCGGGTATATGGTACCATATTACACAGGTACAGAATGATCTGATCCTGTGTCTACTGTACACTTGTATAAGTGTTGAACATAATGTGTGAATAGGGTTTGCACCTACATTTATTCTGAAAGTGAACCGGGGCTCAGGTCCCTCTGTATTTAACATAACTTGTGAATAACAGTATAGGGGTGTGTCTGAACCGGTCCGGCGGCCATTCTAAAGAATGGCCGAACTGCCGGACCGGTTCGGCCCTGGCTGGTCCGGGTCCGGGTGGGGGGTATGTCTTTAAGGGCGAGAGGGCTTGCTTACCCCTCCCGCCTCTTTGCCCCCTCCAGCGCCCGTATTTAACAGAATAACGGGGTGCTGGAAACCAGCTGCCCCCCCCGCCGCCCCCCTGCCGCGAGCAGATTTAGCCCAAAAACTACCGATACCACTGCCGCCGCCGCCCGCCAGCCCTCCCTCCCTCCCAGCCACCCGCCTGCCCGCCCGCCCGAGTCCTGACCCGATGCTTTGTAAATAACGAGAGGAGCTACCCAACAGAGCTCCTCTCGCTAGGAAGTCCTGCAGCATACTGAAGCTTTGCGCGCGCGCGCATGCACGCACCGCAAAGGACGCCGATTGCCGGAGGCCCGGTCTACCCGCCGGGAAAAGGCCGGGTAGACCGGGCCTCCGGCGATCGGCGTCCTTTGCGGTGCGCGCATGCGCGCGCGCGCAAAGCTTCAGTATGCTGCAGGACTTCCTAGCGAGAGGAGCTCTGTTGGGTAGCTCCTCTCGTTATTTACAAAGCATCGGGTGAGGACTCGGGCGGGCGGGCAGGCGGGCGGCTGGGAGGGAGGGAGGGCTGGTGGGCGGCGGCGGCAGTGGTATCGGTAGTTTTTGGGCTAAATCTGCTCGTGGCGGGGGGGGGCGGCGGGGGGGCAGCTGGTTTCCAGCGCCCCGTTATTCTGTTAAATACGGGCACTGGAGGGGGCAAAGAGGCGGGAGGGGTAAGCAAGCCCTCCCCGCCCTAAAAGGAAGGCCCCCCTTCGGTGCCTGTCCGGACTGCTCCGGACCGTGCACATGTCTATAACAGTACCTGTGTATGGATTTGTAACTGTGCACACTGCACACTGTACGAGTAAATATTCTCAGAAGTCAGCCACTGATATATGTATTTTATACAGCTGGTCTGTGCAGCTTATGGCAAACATAGGCCATCAGCCCTGTCTTGTGACCTGCCAGGTGGTTACAGTGGAAAGCAGGGAAGGCACTGAATCCAGGAACAGAAGAGCCCTATTCACATGTTTTATCCAACACTCATACAATCACTGTACAGTGTACACTGGTACAGATCTGTCTATAGCTGCAATTATTTACCTGTCATGTTGAACACATGAACAACTGTAAACTTCCTATCTGTAGCAAGCATTTGATGGGTTCACTTTTAAAATGAGTGTAGGTACAGTCATTCACTCAAAAACACATACAAGTGTTTGTATGTGAATCTGCATACTTATGACAACATAATTTCTGAATAGGGCTAAGGTGAGAAAAACTCAAAGGTGAACATGAGACAATTTAGTGCCAAATGTGTTACGAGCATTAGACCTCTGTGCCAGGCCAATTCAATCCAGCTCTTT
Source organism: Hemicordylus capensis (assembly GCF_027244095.1). Taxonomy (NCBI): domain Eukaryota; kingdom Metazoa; phylum Chordata; class Lepidosauria; order Squamata; family Cordylidae; genus Hemicordylus; species Hemicordylus capensis. The sequence goes on along the minus strand of NC_069658.1, from coordinate 373,848,512 downwards.
CAAAGAAAAACCACTGTGTCTTCTACACTGTCTCAAAGTGGGGTTGTCTCCTTCCTCAGACAATTTTGCTGTCCCTCACATGTGTTCAATGAATAGAGACTTTAGATGCAATATTAATCTTTATTTATTTATCATATATTATACCACCTGATATGTACATCTCTAGGCAGTGTACAAAATTTAAAATATAAAACAGATTAAAAATCCACAAAACACAATTAAAGCAATCTCATAAAACAAGTTGTTAAAACAAATTCTCAAAATTAAAATATATTTAATTTTAAGAAATATGTAATATTTCTTTGATGAGTAGTTCTAACTTGTCCCTTTCTGCCTTAGTTCATTAGTTCAGTTAATTAGTTCATAGCTGGTTGTTTTACCAATTACATTTTTGCCTATGTAATCCTTGCACTGTCTGTCTTTCATTATGGTTGTTTTTAATTATTAAATTGCCTGTCAGTCATTTGAAAAAAATGGGATGATGATCTTTGGGATTTGAAGCATGTTGACATTGTGCAAGCTGATAGATTTCCAGACTTTCCAGTCAGGATTCCTGTGAATGGATTTTAATCATTGTTTATAGCCAATCTTTTCTCAATGCTAATGTCTCTGCTTTCATGTACGCTTATTTTAATAGGCAGTAGTAGACTCAACCTATGGTATGTGTCAATTGTTTATTTATAGGAGTAAATAAATAAAATAACTATGGGCCTACTCATACAGGAAGTAAAGTACCTTTTTCTACTACCCGCCCCACACCCCCAAGTAGTTTTTCTGCATAATCCATACATGGAAGCTATGCAAGAAGATTAGTATGCACGCACAGCATAGTAATCCAAGTATTATTAGTATTACTACACCACATTCATAGCCTGCTTTTCTTCCATCATGGAAGAAAAGCTTATAGGGCTCCCAGGGCACTGACCAGGCCCAGACTTCCTTACTACCAGCAAGCTTGTCATGATACATCCTTCCCTAAAGGTAAAGTATGCCATTGAGTTGGTGTTGACTCCTGGCGCCCACAGAGCCCTGTGGTTGTCTTTGGTAGAATGCATGAGGGGTTTGTCATTGCCATCTCCCGTGCAGTATGATATTATGCCTTTCAGCATCTTCCTATATCACAGCTGCCCAATATAGGTACTAGTGTGTTTTCGAACAGGCTACCTCTGGCTTGCTAATAGTCATTTCCCCACTTTGCCATTAGGTATCCTTCCCTAGTGAGCATTTGCTTCAAAAGTGCTTGATAGGAGAACTACCTGCAAGGACCTTGTTTGGGTACTGTCTTGGAAATGCAGGGTTTCTGGTGTATGTTTTCCATGATGCAGATCAGCTGCAATCCAGCAAATGTCAGTCACCAGTCACTACCAAGTCCCAATGAAATCAATCAAATTGAAATTAATTATGAATGAATCCCTTTCTATACTTTCAGTGGGAATTCATTGTAAGTAACCTTTGCTGCATTGTGCCTGTCATAGTCTTGTACCACAACAGTCCTAAGACCCTTTAACAGCCATTGCTTTGATGCAGAAGATACATGGATGTTCCAGTTACTAATAGCCCAGTTAAAATTGCAGGATAGGGTATTTGTTTCTCCAAGGATAGATTAGCTTATTAGGAGGGGGAGAGGCATAGACATTTATATGTGACAAACAATGGCCAGCTCAATTTTATCCTAAATGTTGCAACATTCATGAAGGGGAAATAAATCTGAACTTCACTAGACTGTTCTTCTGAAGATAAAATCCAGCCAAAGTTTATCTCTGGTGATTTCTTTTCTCTAATGCTGCATACTGGGGAAAGTTTCATCTCCCAATATATATTTCCCTGCCCTCTGTTAGAACTCATCTGTGAACCCTACCGCTCCACAGTCTTTTTCCGCTTTCCTGTGAAATTGGTGCTTATGCTGTCCTGGTGATGCTGTTTCTGCCAAAATCCATTGAGCTGATTCTTACTCTGACGCAATGTGAATGGGTGTGCTTCTCACTTATTACATATCTTAAATTCAATTAGTGCCCCTTATGCCATGGGAGGCCACTGCAATATTGGAAATGGAGAAAAGGCAACATTCCAGGAGACTTTTTTCATTAATCTCTCTTACTATCTTTTGAGAGACAAGAGAGAGAATCTGTTAGGAATTTAAATTCTATTCACAGCAAGTGTCACAAATCAGTGATTGTTAGAATGCATTATGAAGAAATAAACATTTATCAAATTGTCTTTTGAGAATGTGAATAATTTAGCTGGGGGTGGGGGAAGGCTCAGCGACAACAAAAACCATGCTGCTGACTGACAATTTATTTTATTCCACTGAGATACAATGAGCTGTTGTGTGTTGAGTGAATATTGATCAGCAGTACACAGAGAAATGAAATTTCATTTAGAATTCTTGGCTGGCTAGCTTGGTACCAATTAAAACTAAACAGCATGGTCATGAACAAAAAAGTATAAACACTCCTGAGGGCTGTTTCTTTGCAGACTCAGAAGACCATGAGCTAAGCCGCTGACTCCAGCACTCAAAAGGATAGATGGTCTGAAGTGCAGCTGGCCTTTCTTAATGCTAGGTTAGGCTTTATAAGTATCCGACTTTCAAGTTGGGACTGCTGATTGACCTCCGTTTTTACTTTGTTTTTGTTTATATGCTGTGATTGTGTTACATCAAACATCTAAAATAAAATTAAAATAGAAAACAAAGTTGAACTTTTTAGTTCATTCTATCCTTTTCCAGTAGTGTGTAGAAGGAATTAAGGTTTGGTTTCATTCTGCCATTCTGCCCACTGCATGCCGTCAGTATGGCCTCTCTAGAATTGAGAGTCTGTGTAATGGTAGTGGTCAGTGTGTCACTCAGAGGTGTAGCTAGGGGAGAGGGGGCCCATGTTCACCCCTCTCCCCAGCGGCCCCTCCGAGTGAGGGAGATAATGAAGAAAATAGGGAGGGGCGGAGCTGGGGCGGGGCGGCCTGGGTTCTTTGAACCCATCCGCTCAATTATAGCTGCATCCCTGGTGTCACTCCAGGAGTGGGGAGATCTGAGATTAAATCCTCAACCTCATTAGGTCACCTCAGGCCAGTCACACTCTCTCAGCCTAAGCCACCTAACAGGGTTGTTGGGAGGATACAATGGGAGGAAGAATCATATTTGCCAAAAGGAAAGGGTAAACATGTAATTGATAATTTTAAGAGTTCTTACTGCTTTCCATGAACATTTTTGACAGTGCTGAGAAGTGTTTCATTCTTCCAACATTTTTTGGCAATTGCTTCAAAAGAGTCCTGTCTATTCACCTTCAGATTGTTTGCCTTCAATGACATTTCCAAATCTGATTTGCTACACATTATTGTGCCATTATGCCAGTTGCTATGAGATCTTCAACTGGTGAGATTGCCCATTTGACCAATTCAAGATGCAGCAACTAGAGAAAAGAATGGTAACAAACAGATTTAGAAAAGGTATTTTCATGTTTAAGATTTCTTGAGGGAAATATTCCTGCCCCTGGATAAAACCAGTTTTAACAAACAAAAAATTCAAACCAGAAGAACATTTTATACAATGGTAGGCTTGGTCATTCTGGAATATTTACAGGCTTAAACTTGCTTCAGTGTCTGATTTGTTTGTATTACCCTGTGAATTACTCCCACTTTATGTAGAGCTGAGTGTTATCCTGGCTCACTTTTCACTCCCAAAGTAGCAATTTCAGGGGAGCTGAACTCATTCTCAAACCCAACTTACATCTTTTCATGGCTGTTTGCAATTGTTCACAGGCACTGTTTCCCCTTCCTTTTTGATGACTTAGCGGGTTTTTCCTCTGCCTCATTTTCCCTTGAATTATCTCACACAATCAGGGATCACATGTAGAGATCATTCACACAATCAAAAACTGTGTTCTACCCAGGTTTTGGAGCTAAGTGTGCTTCCAGTTTTCGTGAGCTTTTCCTGGGTAAACCTGGGTAGCTTTTCCTCCTACCTTGCTTCCACACAATCACTTCTACCCAGGTTTTCCTCTTATATTGCTTCCAGACAACTGAAAATTGGAAGCACATATAGCTCCCAAATCCAGGTAGAACACAGTTTTTGATTATGTGAATGACCTCATGCTCTGACGGCATTATGTTGCTGTGTAGCCCAATAGATTTGACTATCTGATGGGCTACAGATATTCTATTTCTATTCAGTAAAGATGACACGAAGCCCATTTAAATCAAGAGGAAAGCTCCTTACACTTAGGGGGGCTATTCTCATGACTAGGAGGAACTGGGCTAAGGTAGTCTAGCCCGGTTCCTCCTGGTCGTACGCTGCCACGGGAGCTGTGCGGCTCCTGGCAGCAAACCTCACAAAATACCCCTCCCCTTAAATAAGGTTAGCGGAGCGAGTTCTCCACCGACTCCGTTTCGTGTGCTGCTGTGGCTGCAGAGCTGCCACGGTGCAGCTCCGCAGCAACACACGAGTAGATGTGTGTCGCCCAGGGCGAGCTCCCTGCTCATCTGTTGGGAGAGTGGGCTAAGCCCGCTCTCCCCACAGAACCCCGCTAGGCTCTACACACGGATCGTGTGTAGAGCCTCAGGGAATCCTAGCTGATCAGGAATCACTCTTACAACCAACCATGCAGCCTCTGAAAAGTTGTCAGATATGGAACCCCTCTTGATAATTATGAAGCTTTTGGTTTAACTCCACTTCCATTTCCTCTTTTCATGGCTCCAGTATAACAAGCGAAGAGTAGCTGATGCATCTTTTCCATGGTGAAATGCCTTCACAATTGGAGGTTATGCATGAATTATATCTCCAGAAATTTCAGTAGTATCTCAAAACAACAACAAACAAAACACCACAGTGAGTCACTCACAGTTCTCTTACACTCCTTTCTATAATGTGCAAAAGTGCCCTCTGAAGCCGAAGGAAGCTGAAAATAACCTCTAGATAATGAGGGCCTTTCATGTCACGGTTATATTGAGCATGTCATCCACAGGATAGTTATTGCATCAGAAATACAGAAGGGGATGAAGTAATGTGAGAATGCATTTGTAGTGAGGCAGTTCAGTAATATTAAGACACCCCTAATTATTCCCACCCTGATGCTGATTTAGGGTATGAATCCCTAATCATGTAGGATATGAGCCCCTAATCGAATCACCTTCTAAAACCATCTCTTATAATCTTGTTTCCTATATACAAGCTCTATAGAGGTTGGTGGGTTTTTTAAAAAAATGCTGGCCACCTGTAAATTATTTCCTTAAATTAAGAGCATGATTTACATAGAGTGCATGGACAGATGCTTTGTGATATATCACAAACAGAAAAGAAGTTGACAAACATAGATATCTGTTTGTAATAATTGATATTTCTGAAGCTGGAGATTTGTTCTGAAATGGATTGTGATAGCTGTAATGCTGGGCCTTAAAGCTAATGATGTTTCAGGGCAAATGTATAAGTGCCCTGGCTCATAACTGGCAGGAAAAAGAAAAAGAGATAAAAAGAAAATGGCAACAAGCAAGAACTTTATGTGAGCTGTTGTCTATGATCTGACACAGCTCTTTAGATTATGTTGTTGGGTTTTTTTGTTCTGCATCGTTAAAACAAATATTTCAACAGACTGCATCAAATCTGGACCATAGAGAATAAAGAAGCCACCACAACGGTCCTAATAAAAGCTAGGTACTTTGGCAAAATGTTTTCCATTGAGATTTGGGGTGTGGGGGGGAGGTTCTTCAGAGGCCTCTTCCTCATAAAAAAAGGCTGAGAATAAACAAGCAATTCAATGGGATTCATATCTTTTATGCTGAGGCAGAGCTTGAGTTGTTTTCAGACATCTATTCCCTTGCCCTCCACTCTGACTCCCTAACGATCAGAATCAGAATCTGGAACTTGATTTGAAAATGACACTTCGTCGTACAGGCAGTATTAAAAATACCATCATTTCCAATCGCTTGAGGCAATGAAAATATTGATTCAGCAACAACATTGTTTTTCATAAAGCCATGTTAGGAGTCTTGTTTCTGAACTACAGTCCGTTGCTGCAGGCACTGCAGCAGATCTCTAACAAGCAGGGAGAAAAGCCACTGCCAATGCATTGGCAGAATGCATTGCTGAAAGAATCAAAACTATTGAAGGAGGCTTACTGATGGGGCAGATTTTTTTTTTTAACTGTTGCTTCCGCTTCCAGCTAGTTTAGAAATAAACTACTCTGACTCCCATAGGGTTAGTATCATTGCTTCTCCTAATTCTTGGGGGGAGACACCATGATTAGCTCACCATGAGATCCTATTCACTGAACATCTGTTAACTGTAAAAACCCTGAGCACCAAATGGGACACTCTAACAAAATTCAGAGGATTTGAACAAATTAAAATAATAAAATACTGATGAACCACACACCAAACTGTGCTGTAGTTTATATGGAAATGGGACATTACAAACCAGGCCGGAAACACTTCTTTGTAGATGCAATGCAATTATCTTTTCATTAGGAAGAGAACAATGGGAAGCTTGGGGGGGAAAGCATCCCCTTCCTAGGTCTATTGATCCCCACCCCCCACCCCTAAAAGCTTGTTTGACAACCAGAGCAAATAAACTGTGCACACAGAGGGAGATGGTGAGAGAGGAAGAAGAGCCAACACAGAGTGCAAAGGTAAAAAGTAGTATATAGCACTAGGATCAACTGACCTTCCAAAATGTTTTGGCATCTTCCAGGCAGAGAGGGACTTGAGTTCCTAGAATAAGTGTGGTAGGGAATAGTCTGCAGAGCACCTTACTGAAGCAAAGCAGGTCCAGACCTGTAATTGGATGGGAGACTTTCTGAAAACCCCTATATACCACCTTGAGCTCCACAATGGAAGAAATGAGAGATATAAATAGTGCTCTCAGGCCAGCCTGTAGGCACAATGATATGGAAGGAAATGGAGGATGAGGAAAATGGTGTCAGATTAAAGATGGAAAGGTTGATCATTGCGGCTGCTGCTGCTCTCATCCCTCTTTAAGAAGACTTACCTTATAGGTTCATGGGCCTCATGTTTCTCTCATACATGCCTCCACCCTTTATAGAAGCACCACATGAATCATTCTTCTCAAGCAGAGGTGCACCTAGGTAATTTTGGAGCCTGGACCTAAAGGCTTTTGGAGGCCCCCCTGCTGCAAGTTAATCATCTTTTTTTTTTAACACATAGGTTCTTGAGGGCACAAACCACACTACCCAGAACAGACTAAAGAAGATTTTGGGGGCCCCAGGGGGTGTGGAGGCCCTGGACTTTGGCTCCAAAGTCCAGGGGTAAGAGCACCTCTGCTTATAGAGCTGCAGGTTGGTCACCCCTGCTACATAACCACTTGCCTTGAGGAAGCTCCTGTACCTTTCCACTGCAACGCAGTGGTATTCTCAGAAAACTTCTGAGAATGACACTGGAGGACTCTAGCAAAATTTTTACACCCAGATTTTCTTTACCAAGGTAGTGGGAGGAGAGGAAAGGGTAGAAATAATTAAAACAAGAAAAGCTATGCAAAAGGCATGCTCCTTTCCATGTACAGCTCCAGATAATGCTCTTTGCTTCTGCCCCACAGTAACAGCAAATGCCTTTGCGACTGCAACACACATCCTGCACACACACACTCCTTATGTTTCTCTCTGACTAGCTGAAAAGCAGAGAGACACTTCTGTGCTCTTTTTATAATATGTTATAAAACGCAGCCGCCGCCTCCTCTTTTGCCATGGCTCTTTAATGCTGGCCACTCCTGGACAGAGACTGGAGCAGCTTTCTGTAATGGTCTTCTGGGAGTTGTAGTTTCAGCAATTTCCTCAAGTTGTACTGAAACATCTTTAAGTTGTTCATGGAGAAGATCAATAAGGTGTCAGGACATAAAATTACAAATGACTTACTTCTTTATTTCTTTTTAGGATGGGCATGGTAAAGAAGAATGTAGAATTTAAAACAAGTCAACAACATGCATTCCTGATGGGTAGCTCATTTAATATGCTGCTCCAAATACAAGGGTCTGATGATCCCTCCTGAAGCAGCAGCTGCTGCTGAATATGCCCTTCATAGACACAGGGGACAGCAGGAGTGGACAGTGAGAGCAGGAGCAGAAGGCAGGAGGAGGGAGGGAAGAAAGGGGAGAGAGAGACAGGAAATTTTGGGAGGAAGTGAAGAAGAGTGAGGCTGGAGTGCAGAAGGCGTCTTCCTCAAAACACTGTATTCCAGTTCTTCTTACCCCTGGTCTGCCTGCTCTTCCTGCTCTGTCCCTGAACACAGATTCCTCCCACTCAAGCTCCCATCAGAGCAGGCGGCCACTCAGGCTCCCACCCTCCCAAGCAACCCTGCTCTGCCTCTTTGGCCTGGAGCAGCCTTTCCCGCTTGCTCTTGTGGCGCTCCAGCTCCACATGCTTGGAGTTCCTGCTGGGAAATCTGCCCTGGGAGTGCTTGGGCTTCTCTTTGCAAGCCTGCCTCTTGTCTTTCTGTTGTGTGAGGTTTTGCAGCTGCTGGCCCCCTGTGCACATGGCAGCGGCTGCCAGTGAGGCCCACCATTTGCAGCGTTTCTCTTTCTGTGTGTTCGGCACTGCACAGCATGAGCACGGGCAGCGGCACAGCCTCCCCGCCACCCATGGAACTCCCCACACCTGCTGCCCTGCCCTCCCCAGCAACAGAAGCACCGGGGGGCGGCCCATACAGATGCTGCCACCAGCACTTAGAGAGGGGTGGAGCACTGCCATTTTAGAGCCCTGCCCCGTTGGCCAAGCCAAGGCAGTTTGCGGGTGGCCCACCACGATTTCAGGTGCAAGGCCGGGCTGGATGGGTGTTTGAGCCACAGCGGAGGCCCCTGGGAGAACACTTGGAGTCCCTTCCCATAGCAGAGGATTGGACCTGGTCCCCGAGGTCCGATCTTAAGTGTGCCCCTGTTCTCAAGTCTTGAGAGGATGCACCCCCACTTCTTTGCTCATATGCAAAGAAAACAAGGGACAGTGAATTGTTAGGAGTCTTGCATCTCTATCCACCGTATAGCTTTAATGTTTAAAATCACATTTGAAGACTGCATATACTGCAAGGATCATTCTTAAATAATTGTTTATAAAATCTCTTTAGAAGAATGCCGACATCTCTTGGCAAGGTGATAGCATTTGTCTTGTCAAGTTGGTTAAGTCATACCACATTATATCAAAAGATGTGACCTCTCAGTTTTTAATTATGTGACTCCGAGTGGCACATTACACATTATCACATGTCATCTGTGGCATCTGAGATGAAAGGACAAGAACTTTTCTCTCTCTTAGAGGGAATAATAACTATTCCTCACTGAAATGTTACATGAATGCAAACTTGATTTATGTAAGAAAGGATGCTTAGCTACAAAAATCTGCAAGAAATAACTGACTAATTTAGAACAAACTTTTCCTCATTGCTACCTCTTCTGAAACATGTTAATACAAGGGGCTTACAGAAGTTACAGGTGCCTAATTTTTTCAGCAGCCTCTCGTCATCTCCACCCACCCTCAGTCAGTGGTGTTGATTATTTGATAGCAAAATCAGTGGCATTATTGTGCTTTCCTTTTTAATTTAAGGTGGGAAAATGGATCCTTAAAAAATTGCTCTCAAATATGATTGTATACAATGGCTGATCTGGAGGCTTCATCCCACATACATGACTGTTCAAAACAATTTATACTAATTATTTCCATTAGAAGAATGCAGAACGCTGTTTCCATAATGAACATGGTGACATGTAAATTATAGTGCAGAGTGTGCACAAAAGTCTTTAAAATCAACAATCCAGGGTCAAAATCATACTCAGAAATTTGTGAGGGCAACTTAATTAAGTTTTCTCTGATGCTAACAGTACACTTAGAACTGGAGCTCAGTTATTCAAGCTCATAGGAGCGCCCTGGGTGCCAAAGAGCTTTCCTCTTGACACAAACAGAAGCAATGGAGGATCAGGACTGAGCCATGGGGGGATCAGGACTGAGCCTCTTCACCCGGTTTCTGCTGCTCGTGAGACTAGCCTCAAGGAGTGCGATTTGTCACAGTTATTCATTATTATTTATTTATTTGATTTCTATACTGCCCTTCCAAAAATGACTCAGGGTGGTTTACACAGAGAAATATTACATAAATAAGATGGATCCCTGTCCCCAAAGGGCTCACAATCTAAATAGAAACACAAGATAGACACCAACAACAGTCACTGAAGGTACTGTGTTGGGGGTGGATAGGGCCAGTTACTCTCCTCCTGCTAAATAAAGAGAATCACCATATTAAAAGGTGCCTCTTTGCCAAGTTAGCAGGGATTAATGCCACTGATGAAGACTGTGCATCAGTTGAAATGCTTTTATCTTTATTATGGAGTGTATATTTTTATTAATTGTCTTTTTTATACATATTCTGTTTTGATTGACATTGGTTTTATCTATATTACCTTTATGGTCATATGGTACCTATCTTTACAAAGTGAGAATATAGATTGTGGCTCCTGATGGCCTATAGCCACCAGCCGTTGATAGACCTCTTAGTCTCCTAGACCTCCTAGACATCCACAGCAAGGAAGCATCGGTGTAGCAAGAGGAACAGACTAATAGCACTTCCAGACTAACGGAAGTGGTGCACTGGGAAAAGGGCAGTTTTTGGACCCTCAGGGACATATTGGGGGGCGGGCACAGAAGGCTTCCTGGGGAAAGGGAGGTTTTCAAAAATTGTTCCTTTCCTGGTGCACCAGTGCAATTAGTCTGGATGTCAGCCAGTGAGACTTATTCCTGAGACTTACTTCCATAGGGTTGCACTGTAAACATTGTTGTGCAAGTCAGAAATGTCAGCAAGTATCAGCAATGATGGCAGGAAGACAATACACATTCTCAAGCTTATATTTCTTCCCTTGAACCAGACGGTGATAAAGGCTGGTTGTGAAAGAGAGGAAAATAAACCATCTTTTAGTGTCCTGTATTAGCTTCCCTTCTGGCAGCTACTGGTTTTATCCAGTAAAACTGGATGATTGTGGTAGATATTCCTGAAAACAGGTGCTCAAGAGTGTTATGGGAGCTGAATGCCTAAAATAGCTGGAAAAGAAACGGATTTATATAAGTAAACGCTTTCTCTGAATTTCATTTGCATGCTTTGGGATTGCAGTATTCTAATTCTGAGTGTCCGGGCTTGTTCATATACATATCACTTGATCTCTCACCACAAATACGCCACACTTGATAATGTTCATCTCTTATCACAAATACTCAACACTGAGATTATGTTTCAGCAAAATGTTTGAGGTAGCTCCCTGAAAAGTATTTTGTTTCAGTTGATATCAGATGATATGCAAGTTCTAGCTATAGTGTCTCCATTTACACCTGCAAATCACTACTTGATATGAGTGGGGATCACACATGTATGAACCAGACTTTATGGTGGTTTCTCACAACTATTTAAAAAAATGATAATAATGTGGAGACTTTGCAGATGCCAACTTCTAGTCTTGTATTCAGAAACCTCAAAGTGTCAAGGCATGTGAACATGATCAGCATCATGAACTGAATGTGTGTTAAGTCTGCAGCTGATCATCCTGGCTCATCCTAGGAATGGCTTGTTTTTATGTCCATGTGTGTGCTGGTGCTGTGCAGGGGGTATTTGGGCCAAACACTGCCTCAGCAGGAAGCTGTATGGGGTGGCAGAGAGCAGGTAAGGACCTGCTCAACTCTTTTTTAAAAGCCGCCCCCCCCCGCCCCCAATGCTGCTCCTGAAATGTGCTCTAACCATACTTCGAACTGCAGTTTGGGCACATTCCTACTTCCCTGGTAAGAATTGCAGGTACAGTGTGGAATAGGTAAAATTAGGATAGTGATTGGTGATCTCTAAGGCACTTATTAGATATGAGGAGTCCTGGGTCAGTCCCTAGCTGCATGATGGGGAGTGGTGGTGGTGGCTTTCTCTAACCTGCACGAGCAAAGGGGCATCATATTTCAAGTGAACTGACCTTTTAAAGCTTTAGCTGTGGTATGGGGGTGGATGGGAAGGAGGGAAGTTTGCCAGCGGTCTCCTCATGCTTCTTTCAACCTTTACAAGGAGTGTGAGGAGAGGCAACCTGTGCCAAGCTTAGTCCTGAAAAGCTACTCTGATGGTGGGTAGGAGCATCCTGCTGCCCCAGTAATCTGCTGCATCACCTCACCTCATGAAAGGACCATAATGATGTATATTTATGAAGTATGAATAATAAAGTATATTTATTATTGAGCAATCTACCTTTCCAGTGCTTTGAAAAGCTGTATTTATGCAACTTAAGACTTCTCCATAATATTAATATATTTGCTTGTTCACACAAATACCTCGGCTTTACACACAGATTAAAAAGGGACTATAAACTGCATCTATTGTACTGTATTTTGACTACTGGGCAATTACAACAAAATATTGAAGAGATTTTTTAAATTAAGTGGCTAATACGTTTCACTTCCAAATACTAAGGCCAATCTCCTCAGAAGAACCCCAAGGAGGCTGCTGTATCATTGGCACTATTGCAGAGAAGAGACAAGAAATGCCTCCTTTTGTATAAGTACACTAAGTGGGTTTTATTTACCATTACACCTAATAGCGCAGTGGGAAAGAAACTTGCCCAGGGAGCAAGAGGCTGCTGGTTCGAATCCCCGCTGCTATGTTTCCCAGATTATGGGGAAACACCTATATCGAGAAGCAGCAATATAGGAAGATGCTGAAAGGCATCATCTCAGACTGCACAGAAGATAGCAATGGTATACCTCTCCTGTATTCTACCAAAGAAAACCACGTGGCTCTGTAGTCACCAGGAATTGACACTGCCTTGATGGCACAACTTTACTTTACTGTTTGCTTAACAATGCTGTGTTGGGGTGATTAAATGACCTTGATCTTGCCAATTGAGGCAACAGTTGTCATAGGCTCACCGGAAGGTTAAAAAAACAAGAATCTGGGTCCGCACTCATCACATAATTGTCTGGGAATGGGGTGGCATTGTTTTGAGCAGTAAAAGGAACCATATCACTTGAGATTAGGATGTGACATTGCGTTTCTGAATGGTTTCAACATTAAAAAACAAGAAGACACCCTCCCTGTAAGACGTAAACTTGCACAGCAGGGAGAGAATGGTCTGGAACCTTTCATCTAATGTAGTAGTTTTCTACTTGCATGGATGGCTATTTTTTTCCCAAGGCAGGAAAGCAATCACAAATGGTATATCCCCACCTGTAGTCTGTACTGTCCATTCTAGCACCTTATTCTCATCTCCTGCTGCTACATGTGCAGATCTGCCCTGAGGTGAAGATGGTGGATGATTATTAGAATGAGTATAGCTTTAATTGAGTTGCTTCCAAATTTGCCAGATCCTGTTACAGCCAGGAGATAACAAAAAGCCCCTTAAAGCCAGAGGGGAACTGAAAAAAACGAATAATGTTTTGAGTGACAGGCTAAGTTAGCTGTTGGCTTGTATAATGAATAAGCAAATGAGGGCTGGGATAAAATTTGCACTTTCTATAGATACATATTACCCTAAATCCCTTTCCCTCAGTCTCTTCATTTGCTACCTACAGTGCACTCAAGACAAGAGGGCAGTAGTTTCTTCTAAAGCAACAGACCATTATTTTAATTGAGTTCATTCTCCTTTTCTCTTGTGTTGTATTGCCAGGTGGGTTTATCCAGGCTCTCTCAAGCTTTAATTATCTGTTCTCTTAATGAGTACAGTAGCTGATCCAGATTTATTGCAGTCGCTAGAAGCTTGTGTGAATAAAATATCAGGCCTGTTTGGGATCTGGCAGCTATCTTTGTTTGCCAACTCTTCCAATTACTTCCAGGTCATTAGGCCCATCTCTAGTAGATACTTTACTGTCATTAGGAAATGTGGTGTAATGACATTCAATGAGTCAACAGCTACTGCAGAAAAGAGAAAGAGAAGTTCAAAGAAGTCAGCTGAGGGCAGGAGATAGATTCTGTGTACCTAGTCTTGCTATCTGTTTAACACAGATCTATCAATGGGCTCATGCTGGATGCAACTCACTTACCTTGCTAACTAGTGGCTAACTTCATTAACCTCTTGGAGTCCTTTGAATGTCAATAGGTGATCCTGTTGACATAGTATATTTGGACATCCAGTAGGGTCCTTCAGGGATCTATACTGACCAGTGCGCTTTAACTTATCCATAAATGATCTAGAAGTTGGGGTAAGCAGTGAAGTGGTCAAATTTGAAGATGACACTAAACTATGTAGGGCAGTGAAATCGAAAACAGATTGTGAGGAGCTCCAAAAGGATCTTCCCAAACTGGGTGAGTCAGCAACAAAATGGCAAATGTGGTTCAGTGGAAATAAGTGTAAAGTGATGCGCACTGGGGCATCATATACAGTGATGAGATCTGAGATGTCAACGACTGACTAGAAGAGCGATCCTGGGGTTGTGCTGGACAGCTCATTGAAAGTGTTGATTCAGTGTGTAGCAGCTGTAAAAAAGGCAAATTCCATGCTAGGGATCATTAGGAAGGGAATTGAGAAAAACACTGCTATTATAATACCCTTATAGAAATCTATGGTGCGGCTACATTTGGAGTACTGTGTACGGTTCTGTTCACCATATCTCAAAAGGGACATTGATATGAACAGGCAGGTGGATCCCTTTTTAGAACCAGGACCTGCTCTGAGACCCCCAAAAGCAAAGGGCTAGATTGAGGCCTGTGGATTGTTGTTCTGGCAGGAAGTTGAAGCCTGACTTTGATTCCCCCCCCCCCCTCTAAGCCAGGCTAGTGAACAGAAATGCTTATTCTTGAGGTCTGAGAGAGAAGAAGAATTTTCCCTCACTCTCCCAGCCTTGAAGCCTGTTGACTGCCTTGCTAAATACCTTGGGCTGCTTGTTGACTTGCTAAAACCAATCATAAGAACTAGTTCAACATGTCAGTCGTAATCATATTTAGGTGATTTAGGAAATTATAAGAAACCACATAGATAATACCGCCTATGCCGCACTATGGGGAATGTTACATTCATATAACACTGAGGACCCCCCCAACCCCACTCTTGCTTATGTAACATTTCCTGCCCTTCTGACATATTTCTCTGGGCTGAAGAACATCAACAAGGATCTGAGATGGCCACAAGCCAGGGCCGGCTGGACATAAAAAAAGTGTCTCTATCTTGAATTTAATCAAAGAAAGAGCCAGGCCAAGCCCCTGATTGGCTCCTTGCCTGAAGGGTGAGAGAGGGATTTGGGGAGTTTGTTTATCAAATTGGAGACACCCAGGAGCAGATGAGCTGATTATTTTGACTTTGAGAGGTGACAAAAAGGTATTAAAAGCTGAAGGCAGCCATTCATGGGGAAAGGGTAGGCATGGGCTTACTTCATGGAAGAAACCCCTCTCCTTTAAAGAGAAAAGGAGGGGAATGCTAGATGCTGCTTTAATTGAAAGTAGCATTGTGCGGCCCTCTCCCTGCATCTTTAGAGCCAAGTCACCCTCCCACCACAGAAGCCAGCAAAGGAAGGACTGCCCTCCCAAGATTATTCCAGTTGTCGTGGAAGACAGTAAAGAAACTGCCCAAGCCATGCCTTCACAACTAACCACTTCTGATTAAAACACCTGCCTCCATCCTCTTTCTCTCTCTCCCTCCTCCCTCTCCCTTCTGTCTCTGGATCTTCTCTCTTACCTATCCTGAGCTCCAGCGAAGTCCCTGCTGCAGCTGTCGGTTGTCAGGTGACAGGAAATGGCATCTTTCCCCCCCTTTCCTCCTTCCGGCCCCTCTTTCTCCCCCTTCCTAAGCTGCCTTAATGTACATTCCTCTTGCCGGTCTCCCTCCCTCCCTCTTTGAAAACTTTATTTTCGCTTTTTTGCTCTCTGCCAACACAACTTCTGGATTGTTTTGGAACAATCAGGAGATAGCCAAAGGTCACTGGGCATGAGGATTATGGGAGTTGAAGTCCAATAACATCTGGGGACCCAACGTTGAGAATCCCTGGTGTAGACAGTACTGAGCTAGATGGATCAAGTGTCTAAGATGGCTTCCTATGTTTCTATGAGAGATCCAGAAAGATTGGAGGCTTGTTCCCTTTGGCAACTAGAAAACTGTCCATACTTGTCAGACAACTTTATGGATCTCTGTAGGTTATGTAAGGCCATGGTAGCCCACTGATTAGTGAAACCTCCCTCCACCACCACTCTGCAATTCTTCACAGGTTTCAGCTTGTATGAGCTGGTTGTCATCAGTGCTGAGATGCAAATGTAACCTTTTCTGATATATAAAAAGCAGTTCTACAAAAAGAAAATTGCCAGTGACTGCCAGTGTTTTAAAATTCCTTTTGAAAACAGTTTGCAAAGAAATTCAAGGATGAAGAAGCTTGAATTCCTTAAGTTCTTTATGATGAAGCCACGGCTTAATTGGACACTGGCTTGCACCAATAAAGGGTTGGAGTGTGAATATTAGCACTGAACAGTAGAAAAAGAAAAGGAAAGAGCCAAATGTCTCTTGCAAGGACCTTTTAATCAACAACTTGTTAAGAGAGAACGAGGCAATCCCTGGTAATGTGTCTCTTTGTTCTCTGAATAGTTTTGAGCACTGGATTGTATGAGCTCAAGCAGGTATCATTTTGCATTCAAGATAGTGTGTGTGAAGGGTACCTACTTCATTTCCTTCAGGCATTTGTGGAATAAAGCTTTGTGGCAGTGCAGCATTTGGTCAGTTCATTCTTTGGAATTTTATATTTACTACCCTCTTCCATTAAAGGCAAGGCATGCATACTGTTTGACAGATCAAAGCTGGGTCAATAGAAGACACCTTTGGACAATTCTAGGTATCTACAGACCAGTTTAAAGTATTACCCTCCTATGTATAGTCTAATCTTTATATAGGCCTGTTGGTGACAAGCTTTGCTTTCTAGCTGCAAACTTCAACATATTAAACAATGTAAATGGCAAAAACACTCACAGTAAAACAAAAAAGTTCCTTCCTTGCTCCTTACATCACAGACCTCTTCAGATTTCCTCCTTCATGTTTAGAATAAATGTGTGATGGGAAAAATGGGGGATCCCACTGTTTGGCCTTGCTGACCCCAATGTGTTCAGCTGAAAATCTTTAAAAGGCTGCCAATGCATATATTACTGTACATATATAGGCACTCCATGAGCTGAGCTCATTGAGCTCAGAAGCATTGTACCATCAGGGAGATGCTCTCCTCAATATGTGGAGCAAATTTATTTTATTTCATTTTATTTTTTACATTGATATCCTGCTCTTCCTCCAAGGAGCTCAGAGCAGTGTACATGGTTATTTTTTATCCTCACAACAACCCTGTGAGGTAGGTTAGGCTGAGAGATACATGACTGGCCCAGAGTCACCCAGCGAGTTTTATGGTTGAATAGGGATTCAGACTCAGGTCTTCCCAGTCCTAGTCCAATACTCTAACCACTATGCTATGCTGGCTCCCCTGGCCCCACCTCTAATCTCCATTTCTTCAGCAAAACATTAGAAAGCACCAATGTACATGCATTAGAAAAGGGTGCCTGCAATCTGTGGCATGGCAGCTCTGGATCCACCCCCAACCTCCACACCCTCAGCAAAACATTAGGAAGTGGCAGCTATATGCATACAGTATTAGAAAGGGGTGCCTACAAGTACACGGCTGTGTAGAGGTTAGGGATTAGGGTTGCCATGTTTCCCCAGTATTTAGGGTAGCCTCCGGATTTTGGCTCCTCCGCCCGGCTCCTAAATTCCACCTGGTTTACAGAGATTTCAAACGCACTGCCCAGATTTTAGTCTGGATCTGATCACATGGGAGGGCAGAGAAGCAGGGGGGAAGTATACAAATCTGTCAACTAAATAAATAAATGCAAATTAGTTGCCACATAATTTACATAATATGCAGATTAGGCCACCTGGATTTGGGAAGCTTGAATATGGCAACCCTATTAAGGGTGGAGCCAGAGATGCAACCACATGCAGTGCAGGACTTTCTCCATTATAAGTCTGGAAGAAGTGTCAGAGCAGATAATGGTTCCTAATTGTTTGGAGTACTTACATGTATACAGCTATCAGTACATAGGCATCCTTCTTCAGGTCTTCATTTACAGTACATGTGTGGAAGTTGGACACAGAGCTAGTGAGCAAGCCGATGGCAGGGTTAGTACCACAGCTGTTATCTCACAGCCTCTGCACACATTTACCCTATGCCTGGAAAAGAAGGTCTAAAAGGGCCTGAAGAAGTCCAAGATGAGATGAAAAAAGATCTCATGCAGCTATTTCCTCCTAGATCTGAAATGAATTATTTGTGATTTACCGTGCCTGGATCAGCTCCTCTTTCCCCTGTGATATACTGTATATCCTATAAGCATTTGACACAATAATGTCCAGAGTAAAGATTTAACTTTGGGGTGTTTTCCTGTCCCTTAAGAAAGTGAATGTATCATTAAAGATACTTCGAGGTCGTGCACATGACCATGGCAGCGACGGGGAAGGTGGGCTGGTGAGGTGAGTGAACCTTCCTTCCCCCCAGATGATCAATGGGCTCCTTTTTGGTGCGCCATTGTGCACTGACATGATCTGTGCTACTCCTGGAAGCACAAATCACTGGAGGCCGGGAAAACCAGCCCTGGCCTCCAGGAATTGCAAAATGTACCTCACAAGCAGCATGGTGCATTGGGGGAATTCCCTGGTGAGTCAGACACTCTAGGCTCCTCACTTTGTGTATTCTCGAGCTGTGTGCAGCCTGAGCATACACATGATCCTGGACCAGCATGCTTTCAATCTCTAACCCAGGCTAAAGGCCAGGTTTAAAACCCTTGATCCTGGTGCTGCATATGAGCTGCCCGACCCAGGTTAGGCTGCCCTAGCCTGGGTTGGGCTGCTCGTGTGCACCGCTTAGTCTCCTTCTTTTCTTTATAAGTGTTTTCTACTTGAGATGAGGAGGTTCAGTGCTTTTCTCCCCCATCCAAGATCTGGTCATGAAGAATGGCTGCAGCCCTGTGAAATGTTTCTCTGCATCCTTGGCAGGGAAACATAAAGCGATGGGGGGCGGGGGGGGGATTTTGCCTTCCCAATACATTTTTACAAGTTTGCCTCTCTTCCTGCTGGAGATATATTCGGTTGTGGAGACATTGCCTTAATAATCTGGCCTCATTGGGTGCTACTGGGTGTGTGTTGTGCCCAAGGGCTGTGTTGTCTGTCTTCTACTTTGTTTTGCTGCATTGCTCTTCCACTGTTTTCTTGTCCTTGCTGCCAGTTGGCTTCCCTGCCACTCTACACCCCAGTGTTAGTAAGTGTCAGCTAAAATATTTGATACAGAACACAAACTTTTATGGAAGAAGCTGGCTCTCATGTTGACCCACTGCAGGTGAGAGAATGGAAAAGGACAAAAGGACTGGACAGGGATGGGCTGGAAGAAGCTGTGACTCTACCATCTTTCCATGCTGCAGACCTGTAAAAGGAACAATTGTGATCTCTGGGTTGCAGCTTTGCAGCCCAAGCAGTATATCTCTTCAGCCATGCCTTATCTCAACCAGTCTCTGCAAACTCTATTTGCTTACGCTGATAAAAGAAGCTCAGAATTCTTCATTGGAGACAACCTCTCCACGCCACTCTCCCTAGCCTCATTTTTGTACTGAAATACTATTTAAAGCAAGGGGTTCATCCACACACTAATTGTCCAATCATGGCTGTTGTCAGTTTGCCTCAGTTCCTAATACGTTGTTGAACTGACTCATCCAATAGCTGTCTTTCCCCCAGTCATCTGTTTGTGAGATATTTGAAAAGAATGCAGTTCTTCGGAATGGGCTCTACAGCTATAATTAGATTCTGACACTCCAGTTAAGTAGTCAATGCCAGTGATTGTGATTCTGGAGGAAGATTTCAAAGTGCAAGGTCATGGAACATCTGAAAAGGTGCAGTTTAACCTACTTCTTCAATTGACCACTTATCCTGACAGCTCTAATTGTTCACCAGTGGACTCATCTATCCATTAAAATGTCTTTCAGGATTGTTCTAAATCAAAGGATAATCTGACTTCAATCATCAGGTTTGAATTAGGAGGCTAATTGCATCTCTTCCTTGAGCCTTTAAAAGAGTTGCTCTTTCAATTTAACAAATCCCCAATGTGTTCTTTCAAACATAGCTACTCTGTAATAGAGAGAAAATCTCAGAGACTTGCTCAGGCTGTTTGCTGCAAACTGAAAAGTTTGCTGCAGAGGTACTTTGCAAGTGTCAGCTTTCAAGAGTGGCAGTAACCACTATGAAAGGTTTGCAGTTGCATTTTGTAGTTAGCTTGAAGCTTAATGCTCTATTTTTTTTGTTAAGGCAGAGTGTATTTTCAGTCCATTTTGTCCTAATAACACAAACCCTAGGTGGGTTTGCCCCCAAGGCACTGCCAGGATCGGGCTTCCTTAGCCTGGTTTTGCCTGCACATGTGAAGAGCTTCACTTTATTTTCTCTCTTCAGTTTCAAACCCGGGGCTTTACATTCCTCGAGTTCTTTTTCATTTGCCCATGCTTTAACATGGCATATACATTGATAGCACTGTATCTATGAATACATACATGGAAATAAATAATTATTTCAGAATTCTATAGTTCATATGAAAGATAATAACTCCCAAGTTCTCTTCAGCTGTCTTTGATTGTCTCCTGTTGAGTGCAGTGTGTATGCTCAAAACGTCAATACCTTGTTATGCTCGCAGAGATTTAAATACGGGGACAGGTTGTTTGGGGAGCTATAAAAGGTAACACTTCCACATCCTAATCAGAGATGCATTAGTCAAATGTGAAGGGGAAAGTCTAATACCACAAGGCATTAAGAAATCATTGAGATGTGAAGTAATCCTTCTTGGGAAAGGATTTTAATAATATATTCTTCATAATGTTAGGGAGTTGTCAAATCAGTCATAGGTAGCAAGCATTTTATTCCTTCTTGCAGGCTGAATTCATGTTATGAAAACAGGCATGGGATGGAGTTATTAATAAAAAACCATTCACTGTTAAGGAAAATGCATGTTCATAGTTTGATGATTAGGGTAATCTATCTCCCACCCCCCACCCCCACACACACACACTGAGAGAGAGGGAGAGAGAGAGAGAACACTTGACAGAGTATTTGATTTAAAAAGATTCTCAATTTTCAAACAACAGTAGCTTTACACTCATACAGAAGGTTCTCTTCTTTTGCTCCACAATTATTAAACTTTAACTTGCTAGTGTGGAAACCAGTTTTCATGACATCTTCACACACAATTCTAGTAATGTATATCACAGAACCACACAGACACAGGCAGCTCCATCAAAACCACATGCTGTGCTTCATCATCATCATCATCATCATCATTATTACATTTATATCCCGCTCTTCCTCCAAGGAGCCCAGAGCGGTGTACGACATACTTGAGTTTCTCTTTCACAACAACCCTGTGAAGTAGGTTAGGCTGAGAGAGAAGTGACTGGCCCAGAGTTACCCAGTTAGTTTCATGGCTGAATGGGGATTTGAACTTGGGTCTCCCCAGTCCTAGTCCAGCACTCTAAGCACTATACTACGCTGGCTCTTAGCAAAGCTGTTCCCATTTTGGATTTAGGGCATCCATTTTGGACAAGCAAGGGGGTTGGAAGAAGATCTAAGTTCATATAAGTGTGTCCACGTGCTGGAGTGTCACTAGAAAATGCACTCCTCTAGCATACAGGTTGACTGCAATCAGTACTGTAGTTTACAGACTGTGAAGTTGTAACTGATTGTTTCACTGTGTATTCAGATTGCCAATCATCCAGAAAAGGGCTGAGCAAAACAACTCAGCACAGACTGTTATCTGATTGTGTGATGGCAAAGCAATCAAACAGTTGTTTCACCAGCATTATTGATCATAATCAATCCACACATAAGTCCTGTCTGGACATTATGGTAAAATATGCTGTACTTGCATACAGCATCTAAAGTGGGTTCGGAAATCCTGCCTCTGCCCCATCATTCACCCCTGGCAGTGTGCCACTCATGGTGACAGCAGTGTTCTTTTGTAGAGGTGAATGTCATAACAGTGATGCCCGGCGTTTCTGTGATTGGGAGGCTGGGGTGCCAGGCATCAAAACATGCCAGGTGTTTCATGGAAAGGCTAGCCATCACTGTTATGACATTCACCTCTTCAGATGCACACTGTTGTAACCATGAGTAGTGCGCTGCCAGGGGTGAGTGATGGGGCCAGAGCAGGACTTCCAGACCTGCTTTATACACTCTGTGCATGAGTACAGAGGCTTTTACCATAATGGCTTTTCTTCATCAGCCATTTGTTGTATACACCTATAATATTGGAACAATGAAGACAATACATAGCCTTGATTTGCACACAATATAGCCTCTGTTTTGTAGTAGCCAAGTATTTCATTATGAGGCTCAAATTACACATTGGAGCTATTCACACGTGTGTGCAAAACTGCGCTAAAGGAACCCAGCCTGGCTTTGCATGTACATGTGAAATGCCAGGATTGGGCCCAATCCTGGCAGCACCATGGCGGTAAACCCGCCCATGGAGCCACCCTTGATAATGAGGTTAAGAGAGTGAGTGCTCCCTTAACCTTGTTTTTTTGGTCACCAAACCAACGGCTAGCAGACTTGGGAGGGGAGGGGGACCCCCACTCATACAGTACATTATTGGCGGCCCGGAGGGCGGAGTAGTGCAGGGTGACATGTCCCAACAACCTGACCCTTGGAGCTGCTGGCAGCAGCCAGTGCTCATGTGGGCAGGCCATCCAACTGCCCAGGGACGGCAGAATGACCATCCCTGGACAGCTCTTTAGGTACAGTAAGCTCTTTAGGGCTTCCTCCCCACAAACCCAGTAGCCTTTTCTCACTGTGAGAAAGGGCTCATTATGTAGAGTTGTATGCAGGGGCAACTCTAGAACAACTAGTTTGGGGGAGCAAAGGGGCCAAAGAATATTTTCAGCTGAGCAAGGGGGCTGAAGCGGCAAGGTAGACTGGAGCACAAGTGGAGAAAGACTCAGCTCAAATTCGACAGATTACAACATAGAGTGCATTTGAAGACCTATGCTCAGGCAATACGTGAGGCAAAGGAGCAATTCTTTTCTGCCCATATTGCATCTGCAAGCTCACGTCTAGTGGAGATGTTTAGGTTTGTGAGAGGGCTAGTACATGCCCCACAAATCAGTACATCCCTTGAATCAGAATTTGGAACCATCAGTTACACACTGTGACATTTTTAATGAGCTCTTTGTGGATAAAATATCTCGTATTCGGGCCTACTTAGACTCTGACTCCACAATTATTGCAGAGTCCAGCAATTATTGCGAAGGTGTCCAGCAACTCCTCTTATGTGGTTAGGCTGGATAAGTTTCAGTTTGTGACTCCTGATGATGTGGATAAACTGCTTGGAACAGTGTGGACAACCACCTGTTCTCTTGACCCTTATCAGACATGGCTTATACTGCCTAGCAGGGGGGTAGTTATAGAAGGCATGGAAGATATTATAAATGTTTCTCTGAGAGAGGACAGGATGCTTCCCACTCTTAAGGAGGCAATCATTAGACCTCTTCTGAAAAAGCCTGCATTGGATCCCTCAGAGGTAAGTAACTATAGGCCTCTCTCCAACCTTAAGTTCCATGGCTGGGCAAACTAATTGAGAGGGTGGTGGCCTCTGAGCTCCAGGCAGTCTTGGAGGAAACTGATTATCTAGACACATTTCAAACTGCTTTTCAGGCAGGTTATGGAGTGGAAACTGCCTTGGTCTGCCTGATGGATGATCTTCAATGGGGAATTGATAGAGGGAGAGTGACTCTGTTGGTCCTTTTGGATCTCTTGGTCGCTATAAGTATGCTGTTATAAGTATGCTGATGACACCCAAATCTATTTCACCATGTCAATATCACCAGGAGAAGGCATAACCTCACTAAATGCCTGTCTGAAGGCAATGATGGGCTGGATGAGAGATAACAAACTAAGACTGAATCCAAATAAGTTAGAGGTACTTATTGTGTGGGGTCAGAACTCAGGAGAGAAGTTTGATCTGCTGATTCTGGATGGGATCACACTTTCCCAGAAGGAACAAGTACGCAGTCTAGGGGTGCTTCTGAATCCAAACCTCTACCTTATGTCTCAGGTTGAGATAGTGGCCAGCTGCATCAGCTTCGGCTGATATTCCAGCTGCATCCATTTCTTAAGATAAACGATATCAGAACAGTAGTACATATGCTGGTAACCTCGAGACTTGACTATATGGAGCTGCCTTGTACGTAGTCCAGAAACTGCCATTGGTACTGAATGTGGCAGCCAGGTTGGTCTCTAGGTCATCTCGAAGAGACTATATTATGCATCTATTAAAAGAACTACACTGGATACCAATAAGTTTCTGGGCAAAATATAAAGTGCTGGTTATAACCTATTAAGCCCTAAACAGCTTAGACTCAGGGTATTTAAGATAATGAAGCTATTCTCATGAGCAGCAGAAACCGGGCTAAGGGAGCGCAGCCCAGTTTCTGCAGCTCGTGTGCACCAATGGGAGCTGTGCGGTTCCTAGCCATGGCTCAGTGGCAAGCCCGCTTATGGAGCCAGCCACTTAACCTGGGTTCTGGGCACAAGCATGCCCCCAAACCGGGTTATCAGATTGTGTGTCCACCGTGGCTTCTTGCAGCTGTGGCACACACTCAGGGAGGAAGGTAGAGTCGTGGTGTATTATCAGAGCTCTGTGGGGGTCATGGTGGTGCATTCCAGCACCCTGACCCCCAGAGATGCAGAGGGAGCTGCCGCTTGTCTGAGTGGGCGATCCGCCCACTCAGGGATGGAGAGGAGAAAGTCTGCAGGGAGGGTGAGTGTAACCCGTTCTCCGCACAGACCATCCTGGAGCTTTTCTCACTGATCATGAGAAGAGCTCCATGATGTTGAATCCTGTCTTGTTTAAACCTTGGCTACATGGCTCATGCAAAACGAGGAACTGTGGGTTTGACTCTGATATTACCTACTATCAAATTCTGGTTTCACATACTGAGACTATTCACAAACGTATGCAAAACAGGGCTAAGGGAGCCCAGCCTGGATTTGCACGTGCACGTGAAGCGCTGGAATCAGGCCCGATCCTGGTGGATACACGGCGGCCAACCCACCTAAGTAATCTCATTTATTTGCTCATGTGTCAGCCAAGCAGCCGCAGCTGGCACACAATGGGGAGCAGGGAATCCCATAAAGCACCGCACACTCGCGAGGTGCATTATTGGAGCTTGGGGGCTGGGTGATGCACGGTGATGCATCCTGGCTCCCCAACCCTTGGAGCTGCAGGGAGCAGCCACCGATTGTCTGGGCAGATGATCTGCCCATCCTGGGAAGCAAGCACAATCGTCCGTGGGGAGGGTAAGTGTAACCCACTCTCCCCACAGATCACCCAGGAGCTCTTCTCACTGATTGTGAGAAGAGCTCCACTGGCTTGTTAATCAGAGTTAGACCATAGTTTCTGGTTTTGCACAAGCTGAGGAGCTATGGTTTAAAGCAGTCAGGATTCCCTGCTGCATGAGTAGAGGAGGTAAGGGGAGAGGGGAGAAACAGAGCATGAGCCCAGGGTTCTCTTGCAGTGGGAAATTATGTTTTCCCATTATATCTGAACTGGCCCATATAATACTCATTACTTAAGTCTCATACATGAGAAGAGCTACATGATGTTGAATCCTGTCTTGTTTAAACCTTGGCTACATGGCTCATGCAAAATGAGGAACTGTGGATTTGACTCTGATATTACCTACTATCAAATTCTGGTTTCACAGTATGAAATTCTGGTTTCACAGTATGAGTAATGAGTATGAGACTTAAGTAACCTTTTTCAGTAAATGAAGAAAATTTCTAAATGTTTGGCAGCCCTATAAGGGGATGGCAACAAGAGGACAGGATGAAATGGAAGTTGACATACTGGTAAGACAAGAACTGAAAGCTCAACAAAGAGACACTTCATAGCAGTCCTTGGATATATTTCTGAGATGTTGAGGAATATCAATTTCACTCCATTATATTCCTAGAAGGGGAGTGATTAAGTCTTAGCAGTAAAAAGACTAAAGGAAATTAGGAGTGCATGAAATAGTAATGATCATGGCATGTCTTTTGAAGCTGATGGAGACGAAACTAAATCATCTTTAAAAGAGATCATGAAGAGAGTTTAAAGAACGATATGTTAGCTAAGGCAGTATCAAGGTGGCCAATTAATAAAATTGTTCTAAATGCAGCACTTTCACAAATAAAGAGATATATGAAAGGAAATTGAATCAAGATACATGAATCTAGCTTTCAACCATATGTGCAAATTAGAGATAATAGAATCAGCTGGCTAATGCACCAAGTGGAATTAATTGTAGCAAACCTCTTCCATTTCTTAATTTCAGTTGATAAAAAAACAAAAGCATTAGTGCATTTTAACTAATTAAGTTGGGCATAGTTGTAGTTAAGAGAATAATATGTCTAGGCAGTTGTCCAATAGCACCAAAGTGAAGAGTTTTAAACTATGTTGAAAAGCCATGATTAACTTCAGCTATCAGCATTACTGCTGGCTTCCTACTCTTGAAAATAACCAATAATCTTATTCTTTTTTAAAAAATTGTTTTTCATTGTACATTTTCACAAAATTCTTGAATCTACAAGACTTACCAGTATGTACATTTCAATTTCCCAGAGTTTTAAATGATGGTGGCTGCCATTCTATGCACAAATGGCATAGAATGGTATTTATTTAAGAATAAATGCTTCTTAACAAACATAGAATTGGGCTGAACAATTGAATTATGCTACAAGAAAGTCACAAATATAGGTGATTTTGGACTATTAATTGATTACACTTGTGTTAATTGGAATGGGGGTTAATGGTAGATGGAACCTTCATTTGCTGCGTGTGTTGAGACCACTCCAATCCTGCACTGATTTACTTTGAAGGGCATCATACTGTGCTGAATGGAGCTTACTCCTAGGGAAATATGCATAACTGCCTAAAGCTTCCTAAGGCATATTACATTTTTATGCCCAAGTGTCTCTTTCGTGGAAGCAGGGCAAACAGCGCTTGCGAGACTTGACTTCATTGATAGTTGAGCGAGGACAATATAATGAAGCTCTGCCCCTGTTGTTGTTGTTGTTGCTGCTGCTGCTGCTGTTGATGATATACTGCCCCCGCAAAAGCATATAAATATTCTTGATAATAATTTTTCCAGCAGAAAAGTTCTCAAAGTAGTTTCCACAATAAAAGAAAAAGAATATTTCCTTGTCCCTAAAGGGCTTATAATAGTAACAACAACAACAACAATCCGTTGTAGATGAAATTCATTTTTAGCCAAACCTTGGACAAAAAACCCCACCCACCCAACCTTGGGAGGGGCCAATGCAGGAGCTCTAGCTAACCAACCAACTCCCTCATTGGCCCCTTTGAATGGCATTGTTGTCTTAGACAGGTGATTCTGGGAAGTAGTGGTGTGTAGCTGTGCTCAATGGCTCCTGTAGTGCTATCACTTTGGCCAGAGCCAGGACTCACCCAATATTCAGAATAAGCTTATCTCATCCTAAATACTATTCCCAATTAACTCTGTCTGTGTTCTTCATTCCTTTGACCGATTCGTTTAGTAGCAAATAGTCCCATATGAGCAATTCTACCTCCACAGTTTAGTTTATGTGTATGTTCATACTTTTCATAGTACTTTTTTGGAGGGGGAGGGGTAATATTTTAATTAATTAATTACTCCATTAATAAGTTAATATAGTGTAATTTTCTGTATCTAGCATCCTGTCACAACTAGAGTCACATCTGAAATAGTAGTTGGACTTTTGGAATTTTAGCACTCATGTGCTGTGTAATCATGTGCTAATGACATCTGAACAGCCAGAGTGTGAGAATGCTGTTTGGTCAGATGCAATCAAAGTGCCATGGAGCTCTGTCAGGATACTCTCATAACTAGCTGACATACCGTACAAACTTCTGTGCATTATTTCCAGTGGCCATACTATCACAGAACCACAGTTGCAGTTTTTGCACATGTGCAAGAGTGCTTGTTCTTTAATTTTCCAAGAATGCATTGCTTCTTCTGAGCTCTTGCCTAAAGATACAAAAGGTTCAGCCCAATAAATGACTGTCTTAGGGTTCCCCCCCCTCTTCACACAGTAGTGAATTAGATCGTTGCCTTTTACAATATTTAATTAACAATTCTATCAATTATCCTGAACAAATATGCAAATATAACCACTGCCATTTCTTGCTGTGTGTTCAGACTTGGCATTTATTAAATACTCTTTGAGATTGTATAGCATATTCAATTCATTCCGCAAACAGCAATTGTCATTGCTTAGAGAATTGTCCCTTGTATGTTAAGTACGTCCGTCTTACCTTGAAAAATTTCCCCATGTATGAAGAAAGGAGACATAATTGTTCTGTATCCGTTGAGGCTGCCCCCAGGCTCTGGAATGCACTCCCTGTTAAAATCAGATTGTTCATCTCTGGCTATTTCAAAAAAGACTCTTAAGACTCACCTGTTTTCTCAGGCTTTTAATTAATTTTAATTTGTTTTATATCATAATTGTTATAATCATTTTATCCTGTTTTTTATATTTGTTGTATTTTAACTTATGTACACTGCCTAGGCATAAAAATGTCAGGCAGTATAGAAATATGATTGATAAACAATCAAATCATTTTAAAAGCTTAAAAGTTATTGGAAATGTATAGATGCATATCAGAAGGATGGTAATGTTAATTAACCTTCAGCACCACAGTATCTCTGATCAGTTTGCTGGCAGGGCATAATTAGTCTATGAGATTCCCTGCTATAGAGTACATAATTATAGATAACAAAGAGTTGTAAGAAAATACCAGGGTCATCTATTTGAACCGCTACCATGATGAGGCAGGAATCCCTATAACAACTGAAAATTTCTTAATAAATGTTTATCTACTTCTGTCTTCAAAAGCTCCTCCTTTTCAACAATAGCCTACATCTAAGCCAATATTTTCCTCAATTTCACTGGTGCACTGAATTATCGGTTTTTTAAATTATAATGTTGTATAGTCCTCTTCCTTTAGTTAATTTATTGTTAATCTTGAGGTAGGCTTGGGAATTGATACAAGAATAGTCTGCCTCCCAGTACCAGTACCTGGTGTCTCCCTTCTGTTTCTTCTTAGATTTAATTTTGAGCCTTTTTGGGACAAGGAGCTATTTTCTTATTCCTTGCACTGCTTTGAGAACCTTTTTTTTGTTTAAAGCATGCCACCACCACCAACAACACTCAAATCAGTACCCATTGGATATGTTCTCTTATTGGCCTAGGAATAATCCATAGCTGTTAGAAATGCCTTTAATTCTTTATTCAAAGAGAAAGCAGAACAAATTTCATTCATAGAGGTCATTCTCACGATCGGGGAAAACCAAGCTAAGGGAGCCCTGCTCGGTTTTCCCCCATCATGAGAACTGCCGGGCTCGCGGGTGAGCCTAGAGGTTCAACGGCGGCTAGCCCGCCAAAGTAGCCTTCCCCTTAAACAAGGTCAGCGGAGCGAGTGCTCCGCTAACCCTGTTTGCAAGATCGTGAGATGCCGTGGCGACTTATGAGTAGACCCCCAACTGGGAGGCTACAACAAGCCTCCCAGCCTTGGGGGTCTCCCCAGAATGCCCCTAGGATTTCTGGGGGTCAGACAGCCCCATGACGGAGCTGGTAGTCATGTGGGCTGCTGATCCACCGCCCAGGGCTGAGCACCTGCTCAGCCTGCTTGTGTACAGGGAGAGTGGACTAAGCCCTCTCTCCCAAGAGAGTCCAGTTGGGCTCTACACATGGATCGTGTGTACAGCCCCAATCAAAAACTGTGTTCTACCCAGGTTTGGTTGCTGTGTGTACTCCTAGTGTTTGGTTCTATGGAAGCAAGGTAGAAGGAAAACCTGGGTAGCTTTTCCTCCTTCCTTGCTTCCACATAGTAAAAAAACTAGGAGCACACACAGCTCCCAAAACCGGGAAATACACAGTTTTTGATTGTGTGAATGACCTCATAGAATCATAGGGCTATAAGAGATTTGGAAGGTCACTTACTCAAACCTCCTGCCCTAAGGCTTGATTCACACATTTTCTTGGAAAGATAGCCCTCACCACCATCTTTTGCTTCATCCAAATTAGGTTGGTGTAGAGGAGCTGTGGAGGGAGCCAGCCAATAGATTTGTGTCACCCAGGCAAACATTAGGGGCACATGCTCTTTATGCTCACTGTTAGCAATGTGTGGTAGATGCCAAAGAACTGCATCCATGTGCTTGGTGGTCCATGAGGCAACAATAACATATGCAAATAGCAAGAACCAGAATATTTCAGATAGTTTAGGATCACACTTCAATCTGCTGGCTTTGGCTTGGGAAGCAGTCATAAGATCCAGATGGTGGATGTGGTTGTGCTAACTTTCCATATGTTACCATGGAATTCCATTATATTACCACTCTGTAAGGATGTGCAAATCGATTCGTGGCCAAATTGATTCGACTTAAATCTGGATTTTTTGAGTGATTCAACCATTAATCTTCTGTGGAGGTGTCCAGCAATTCCTCTTAAGAGATTAGTTTGGATCATTTTCCGTTTATGACTCCTGAGGAAGTGGACAATCTTCTTTGGACTGTGCATCCTACAACCTGCTCTCTTGACCCTTGCCCAGCTTGGCTTATCTCATCTGATAATTATATTATCAGAGACGGTCTGGTAAATATTATAAATGCTTCTCTGAGGGAGGTCAGGATGCCTCCTTGTCTTAAGGAGGCTGTTATTAGTAAGCTGCACTGGATCCCTCAGAGTTAGCTAATTACAGATCTATTTCTAATCTTCCATGGTTGGGAAAAGTGGTTGAGGGGGTGGCGGCCTCTCAGCTCCAGACAGTTTTGGATGATGCAGATTATCTAGACCCATTTCAAAATGGCTTTTGTGTGGGCTATGCGATTGAGACTGCCTTGGTCGGCCTGATGGATGATCTCCAACTGGCTATCGACAGAGCGAGAGCAACTCCGATGACACTTTTGGATCTTTCTGCGGCTTTTGATACCATCGACCAGGGTGGATTTGATTTAAATCAAACTGATTTAAATCACGATTTAAATCACGATTTAAATCATGATTTAAATCACTAGCAGGGTGGATAAAAATAAAAAAATCCAATTTAAATCAAAAAAATCCGATTTAAATCAAAAAAATCGGATTTTTTTATTTAAATTGGATTTTTGATTTAAATCGGATTTTTTAAAATTTAAATTGGATTTTTTTGATTTTTATCCACCCTGCTAGTGATTTAAATCGTGATTTAAATCATGATTTAAATCAGTTTGATTTAAATCAAATCCACCCTGCCATCGACCATGGTATCCTTCTGGACCACCTGAGGGAGGTGAGTTTGGTGGCACTGTTTCACAGTGGTTCCTCTCCTGCCTCTCTGGTAAATTCCAGATGGTGTCACTTGGGGGTAAGTGAGAACTAAAGTGTGGAGTTCCACAAGGCTCTATACTGTCTCCAGTGCTCTTTAACATCTACATGAAGCTGCTGGGAGTGATAATCAGGTTTGGTGCAGGGTGTTATCAATATGTTTATGTCACCCAGATCTACTGCTCCATGTAGACCTCATCAGGAAATGGCACATCTTCCCTAAATGCCTGCCTGGAGGCAGTAATAGGATGAGGGATAACAAACTGAAGGTGAATCCAAATAAGATGGAGGGACTGCTTGTGGGGGTTCAGGACCCGAGAGATGGTTTAGATCTGCCTGTTCTGGGTAGGGTTACACTCCCGCTGAAAGATCAGATACGTAGCTTGAGAGTGCTCCTGGACCCCAAGTTCTCCCTGGTTTCTCAGGTTGAGGCAGTGGCTAGGAGCGCTTTTTATCAGCTTCGGCTGATACGTCAGCTATGTCAATTTCTAGAGCTGAATGTCTTTAAAACTGCGGTACATTGCTGGTGACCTCTAGGCTTGACTACTGTAATGCGCTCTACGTGGGGCTGCCTTTGTACGTAGTCTGGAAATTAAAATTGGTACAGAATGCGGCAGCAAGATTGGTCTCTGGGACAGCACAAAGGGACCACATAACACCAGTGTTAAAAGAATGGCATTGGTTGCCAATATGTTTCCGGGTGCAATACAAAGTGCTGGTTATTACCAATAAAGTCCTTAATGGCTTGGGTCCAGGCTATTTAAGACAGCGCCTCCTTTGTCATGAACCTTGTCGCTGGTTACAGTTGCTACCAGCCCGTTTGGTGGCAACCCAGGACCAGGCTTTCTCTGTGACTGCCCCAGGGCTTTGGAATATGCTCTCTGCTGAAATAAGAGCATCTCCTTGAGCCTATTTCCACAATGACTAGAAAGCAGGCTAAGAGAGCCTAGCCCGGCAGTTCCACGGCAGCTAGCCCACCTAATTCCCCCTCCCCTTACACGAAGTTAACGGAGCAAGCGCTCCGTTAACCTTGTTTTTTTGACCATGTGCTGCCGTGGTGCATGGCAACACATGAGTAGACCCCCGACTGAGAGGCAGCAACAAGCCTCCTGGCCTCAGTGGTCCCCCCAGCATGGGCGGAATTACGATTAGGCAAGGGAAGACAGATTAGGCAAAGGGCCCCCCAGAGACACCTCACATGACTCCCCATTGCCCCCTGCCCAGCCCCAAGGCCCCTCAGACACTTGCCCTGTTCTTCCTTTCTCCTGCTTGTCGTCCTGGCTGGCAATCTAAGCAGAGAACAAGCTGCTAGGAGCTCCTTATCTCCCTGCCTCTCAGCTGATTGGCGGGTGGGCTGAGCTTCCAGAGAGTCCTCCATGTAGGCCTCGCTGAATCCTGAACTCAAGTAGGCCAGCAGGCCTCAAGCAAGCAAGGAAGGAGGCAGGCAGAGTGGCCACCACAGTTCTCTGCAGCAGACCCTCTGCCCAGGCCAGCCCGCCCAGCCTTTGCCAGGTAGAATGTGAATTCCTTTTTGTGGTTACGCCCCGCCCCATATATAGGGATCTGCTTGCCATAGGGCTTTGATATTGGAGGGGGGGCTGAGAAGTCTCTGAATATTTAATTTAAAATTAAATATTTTAAATTTTGCTGGCTTTAAATTTTTTTCCACATTTTTGGAAAATTTGCTGGCTTTAAAAAAAACTATCTGAAAAGCCCTATAAGTGGCTTGTTTCATGGCAGAAAATTACAAAAACTTCTAGAACAAATATTATATTCATTCATTCATTCATTCATTTATAAATGCACTTATGTTCAAGTTATTTTGCAACCCAGAAGGTCTGAGTGAGAACTTTGAAGCATGTATTGTGCTTTTATTTTATTTTATTTTTCTTGTGTGTGAACTGCTCCCCAATAACTCGCAGGGACTTCAGGGTAAATCTGGCCAACATGTGAATGCAGTACCTCCATTCCAGAGGAGGAGATGTGTGTTAAAGGGCTTTAAAAGCCCCATGTGAAAAAAACCTCCTGGAATCAAACTTTACTGAATTTGTTCAGAATTCTGAGTAGAGGTGTGCACGGAACCGCGGAGCTGCGGTCCGGCACTGGGGTGGGAGGTTCTAAGAAAGTACGGGGGGGCTTTACTTACCCCCCAAAGAACGTCACCGTATTCTTTTGAGTAAGCGGGCGGCATACCTCCCTGCCGCCCGCTTCATTCCCCCTCTGGAGCGGCTCTTCTCCTTTAAATTCTCAATCGGGCGGCAGGGTATCTTCCTGTCCCTGCCGCCCGGCTCTTCATCAATGTCTTCGATCGGCTGGCGGCCGCCCCCTGTGCACCCCCAAGACCCCTGCCGCCCCTTCCCTTCCCATTTCAAGGGGTCGGCAGGAGAACTCCCCTGCCGACCCCGTCCCCTTCCCCGGCTGTGCTGCAAATGGCTTCTAGGAGTTAACGCTCTCTAAAGTTAACTTTAGCGAGCGGGCGGCGGGAGAACTCCCTGCCGTCCGCTCGCTTCCCCGGCTGCGCTGCAAATGGCTTCTAGGAAGCCTTTTGCGCAGGCGCACAAAAGGCTTCCTAGAAGCCATTTGCAGCACAGCCGGGGAAGGGGACGGTGTCGGCAGGGGAGTTCTCCTGCCGACCCCTTGAAATGGGAAGGGAAGGGGCGGCAGGGGTCTTGGGGGTGCACAGGGGGCGGCCGCCAGCCGATCGAAGACATTGATGAAGAGCCAGGCGGCAGGGACTGGAAGATACCCTGCCGCCCGATTGAGAATTTAAAGGAGAAGAGCCGCGCCAGAGGGGGAATGAAGCGGGCGGCAGGTAGGTATGCCGCCCGCTTACTCAAAAGAATACGGTGACGTTCTTTGGGGGGTAAGTAAAGCCCCCCCCCGTACTTTCTTAGAACCTCCCACCCGAACCAAAACCACCCGTGTCCGGACCGGTCTGGAGGCCTTTAGAATGGCCTCCGAACCGGTCTGTGCACATGCCTAATTCTGAGAAAACATACATAGGATTACACTCCATGGTTGAAGGTCTCCTTTGCTAATCTGCAGCGAGGGGGCCATTTTAATAATTAGTGTTTCTAGTGTGTTCTAGGCATTAAAAGCAGCACAAACATATAGTATTCAATGTATATCACTATATATTGTGAAGTGTGCATGTGTGTATTCAGTAAAATGTATTTCCAGGCTGCATACCTATTTTGAAATATCAGACTTAAATCTTTGGGAGCCGGGGGTGTGTGGAGGCCCTGGACTTTTTTTGGGGGGGGGGATTTAAAATCTTGTCTCTGGGCCCACTCCAACCTTGCTACGCCCCTGCCCACCAGAATGCCCCACACTGGCATGGAGCATTCTGGGACTTCCAGGGGCCGGGCGGCCCCCGACCCCTGCAGCTCCAACTGGCTCAGTGACTGAGCCGGTAGTTGTGTGGGCAGCCGATCCGGCCACCCAGGGCTTCACGACTGATCATCTGTGCAGAAAGCAGGCTAAGTCCGCTCCCCCTGCCGAACCCTCCCAGGCTCTACACACCACTCATGTGTAGAGCCTCTTTTTCTCGTTGTTTTCAGGAAGACCCTCAAGACTCTCCTGTTTTCTCAGGATTTTAATTAGAATTTCTAATAATTTTAACAATTTGTTTTAATAATTGTTTTATGTTCTTATTGTGTCATTTTTAAAAATCTATTTTGACTTTTGAATATTTTAAATTTTGTACACCATCTAGAGATGTACATAACAGGCAGTATAAAAATATGATAAACAAACAAACAAACAAATAAGTGGAATCAGCCCTGGGTTCTAGTGGCTAGATTTGAGCATGAATTGAATAACCTAGATTTGAGCTTGAATTGCTTTGCTGATTCGAATCTTTTGCCATTTTGTGTCACTGAAAAATTCCAGCCCTCCGAGCTTCTCTGCCACTCTGGTTGGTTCCTTTGCAGTGTGCAATTATTGGCTGGCCACACCCCATGCTTCTTGGTTGTCTTGTTATCTTTCAAATCCTGTGTTGCCAGGGAGAATTGGCTGAGGGGAGGGACAAGTTAGTGGAGGAGGCAGATGGAGGCACTTTCAATGTACCTGAGGGGACAGAGTCCCCTGAGGCGACCATTGCTTCAGGGTCAGACTCCTGCCTGCAACCTTGGATAAGATAGACCAATGGTATGACTCGGTATATGGCAACTTCCTATTGTTGGAAGTGAAGGACTTTGCGCTGTCTCTTGTCTCAATGACAGTGGAGGACAGGCTAGTGAGTAAGAGGGCTAGACAGTAAAGACATTGGTCATCCCTTCTCTACTGCTCTGACACTATCCATTTGGAATGTAGATTGCTACTCTCAGGGACACTTCCTTCCTTCCAGCCACTTCCTTCCTCTCCCTCTTTTCTTCCTGTTCCTTCTACCTTGCAACATACAAGCTCCTCTCCCTGCACCATGTGTGCAAAGATGCAGAATACATCTGCATCCAGCTAGCTAGCTAGATTAGAGATCCTAAGTCCTCACTTTCCTGTCTAGAATGGAGTTCTCTAATAATTACCATATATATTGATTTGAAACTATGAACTGGCCCCAAGTTACTTTACTCTCAGCATACACGCATGCCTAACTAAATTCCGCTGTGTTGTGCCTCTGTGCACTCTGCTATAATGGAAAAGGGTTTCTCTACCAGAGAGAATTCCCAACAGGTTATGGGCCCAATATTTTGAGCTGCGTGTACTGCAACTAAAGAGTTAAGTCTGTTCCAGGAGATCCAGTGAGATCTAGCCGTGGACACTTTGAATTGCTAATCTAAAGCAGCTGCCCTTTTACGGAGCTCAGTGAGGATGGCTACTTACCTAGAGGTAAAGCTCAGGCTGACTATCCTGAACCCAGACAATTACTTGGAATGGAAAACATGACTGAGGCTTGCATTGTGAGCTGAAGGACTAAAGAGAGTCACTGAGGAAGATCCCCCTGCAGATGGAACCTCAGCTGCTGAGAAAAATGCTAAAGAGGCGTGGCAACTCAAGGATGCAAAAGCTCACGCTTTGATCGCTGCTTCTGTGAGTAAAAATTATCTTTCTACCATATGTGGTTTTGAAACCTCAAAGGAAATGCTAAGCAAGCTAGATTCCTTGCATATGAAAAAGGGGTGGGCATGCACTTTTAACTTGAGAAAGAAAATGCACAATCTCCAGTATAAAGACGGGGACTGTTTTGTCACACATGTAGGATTGCTGGAAAAAAAAAATTGTTTGAATTTAAAGCTGCAAGGGAGGAATTTACAGTGAGTCAGAAATTGGAAGCTCTGTTCCTAAGCATGCCGCCCAGCTATAGCAATATAATCAGCCAATTGGAAACCCACACTGCTCTAACCTTTGAGAGAGCTGTGGAAACTATCTCTTCTGAGGCAATCAGAAGAAAAGTTTTGAATTCTCGATATGAAGGTGAATTGGCAAATAACTTTGCTCTTAAGGCAACAATTGGCCATTCCAGAATAAACCCAAGGTGGGGAGGGAATGCTGCAAGAGGAAACTGCATGGGCCCACCACATTTGTATACAAAGAGGTCTGGCTTCGTTGCCAAGGGAACTAAATCCAGAGAGAGAGGTCACATGACCGCCAGCATGGAGACTGCTCCTGGAATGAGGCCAACTGGGACTAATGCCTTTATAAGTTTTCTGTGTAACCAATTTGGCCACAAGGTGGTGAACTGTCCCAAGAATCTGACAAGGAAAGCTGATTTTACTGAGAGCGATTTAAATAAGGATTTTAAGAGTGCTGATACAAATAAGAATTTCAATGTTTCCTTGATACAAGAAAATGGAAGATTCATACTAGACAGTGGTTCCACAGTTCATATCTCGAATCATTTGGATTTCTATACTGAACTGTTTGATATTCCTGAAGACATTGTTCATTTGGGCAATAATACTACAATTAAAGCAAAGAAGAAAAGTGAAGGAATTTTGTATTGTAAGTTATTGGATGGATCAATTAATGAGTTTTTTTGTGAGAGATGTTCTGTATATCCCTGACTTCTCAAGCTCCTTGATTTCAATATCCAAGCTAGAGAAACAAGGCTGTGAACTGTATATTAGAGATGGACAATGTGTTGTTACCCAGAATGGAGAAGTTTGCCTTGTAGGCTCTGAATGCAAAGGCCTGTACAGCGTGCAGGAGCCACTTGTGTCAAAGACAGACAGAGAAAGACCAGCCTGGTCCAAACCTGATGCATACCAGCCCAATGAAGTGAACCTTGCTCAGTCATGCTCTCATGAAAACTGCTTACAACTGTGGCATAGACGCCTGGGACACAGGAGCTATGAGTCAATCCAGAACATGAAGTAAAGGGGATTAGCTGATGGCATTGATTTTGTACCATGTGACATTGTGACTAACTGTGTTTGTTGTCTTGAGTCCAAAGCAGTTAACAAGCCATTTCCTAAGCAGAGTGAAAGGAAGACTAGAAGACCCTTGGAGCTGATCCACAGCGATATATCTGGACCACTACCAGCAACCATAGGTAATTTCAAATATTTTCTCATATTCATTGATGATTCCTCACAAAACATGATTGTATTTCTACTAAAGGAGAAATCACAGATGCTTGAGAAACTCCAGGACTACATGGCCATGGCAAGCAACAAATTTGGGTGGAAGCCAAAGACCCTGCGCACAGACAATGGAGGAGAGTATATGTCCAGTGCCACACAGCAGTTCCTGAGAGAACGTGGAATCGTGCATCAAACCACGGTAGCTTCCAACCCATTGCAGAATGAAATGTCAGAGAACAGAAGCCTCCTGGACATGGTAACATGCATGCTTGCTGATGCACACATCCCACAGAAACTCTGGGGAGAAGGCATCATGACTGCTACATACATACAAAACAGAATGCACACAAAGCCTGTAGGAACAACACCATATGAACTTTGGCATGGTGATAAACCGTCCATGACGCATTTGTGTGTCTTTGGAAGCACGGCTTACTCATACATCCCAAAGGAAAAAAGGACTAAGTTAGGGACTAGGGCCACAAAAGGGATTTTTGTAGGCTGCTCAGTGCAATCCAAAGGCTACTGAATTCTGGATCCTGACACCAACAAGATAACCATTAGCAGATCGGTGTATTTTGATGAGAATGAGTTATGTCTTCAGAGGGGTCCTACACTGAAGCAAGCAACCAGACCAAACACCCTGATGATGGATTATGCTTCCTGATCTCAGCGGAATTGAGGAGGAGACGACAGTAGATCCAGATCCAACCACGCTCGACACAGAGACCCCCAGTGATCCACCAGATGCACCTGAGATAATGGAAGAAACCACAGAGGGTGAGGCGAGGCGATCAACGCGCTCAAACAGAGGTGTTCCAGCCCTGAGACTGCCCTACCTCGCAAGAACGGTGGAACAACCAGAACCCTCATCATGGGAGGAAATATCCCAGCTACCACAACCAGAAGCCCAGAAGTGGAAACAAGCTGCAATTGAAGAGCTTGAGACTCTACAGAAAAACAAAACCTGGACTCTTACTAAGTTACCTCAAGGAAGGAAAGTTATAGGCTGCAAATGGGTTTTCAAACTCAAACATGATGCTGATAGTGAGATTCAGCGCTACAAAGCCAGATTAGTAGCGAAAGGATATTCACAGAAATATGGAAAAGATTATGATGAAACATTTGCACCAGTGGTCAAACACACCACAGTAAGGACTATGTTAAGTATTGCTGCTAGCAAAGGGATGCATGTTGAACACCTAGATGTGAAAACTGCATTTTTGCATGGCAAACTACAAGAGGACATTTACATGCAACAACCACCAGGTTTCTTAGAGAAAGGTAAAGAGGACCTTGTATGCAAACTGCAAAAAGCATTTATGGTTTAAAACAGGCTGCCAGAGCATGGAACACAAAACTAAATGATATGCTGCTTCAAGCAAACTTCAAAAGAAGTGAAGCTGATCCCTGCCTGTACACGAAATTCAGGGATGGCAAATGGACTTACATTTTGGCGTATGTTGATGATTTGATTCTTGCCTATGAGAATCCAGATGACAGCAAGGAAATAATGCATCATCTGAACAGAGATGTAGAAGTCAAGCAACTTGGCAACATTGCACACTACTTGGGCATTCAAGTACAAAGAGAGAAAGATGGAAGTTTCCTCATCAACCAAGAACAGAAAATTAAAGACCTGATAAACCTGCTCAGACTGGAAGATGCTAATCCTACACCAACTCCAATAGAAGTGAATTACATAAAACAAGATCAAACTGAGCCACTATCTGACAACCATAGATATCGTGAAGCATTGGGTATGCTTTTATACATTAGTACACTCACAAGGCCAGATATTAGTACAGCAGTTGGCTTACTTTGCAGAAAGACTGCATCACCAACAGTCAAGGACTGGAATGCAATTAAGAGAGTTGTTAAGTACCTAAAGGGTACTGCACACTTTAAGCACAAGCTGCCAGCTAACAGTCAACCAAAACTCGAAGCTTACGTAGATGCAGACTGGGATGGAGACCTAACAGAAAGGAAATCCACCAGTGGTCACATAATTTTCTGTAGAGATGGAGCCATAAGTTGGTCAAGCACAAAGCAAGACATAACAGCACCATAAACCACTGTAGCAGAATATGTATCAGCAGCACAGGGCTGTCACAAGATACAGTGGCTGTGTCAACTACTGAAAGATCTAGGTATGGATGTACCACAGCCCATACCAGTGTATGAAGACAACCAAAGCTGCATTCAACTCTCCAAACAAGAAGATGTAAAGAGGCGTACCAAACATATTGATGTGAAGTACAATGTAGTGAGAAATCTGCAAAAGGATGGACTAATCAAGCTGATCTACTGCCCAACAAATGAATGCTTGCAGATCTACTCACTAAGCCACTACCAAGACCCTGCTTTGAAAAGCTGAGAGAGAAAATGAATCTTGTGAACTGAGTCACGAGACATCGAGAGGGGCTGTTGGAAGTGAAGGACTATACGCTGTCTCTTGTCTCTTCACTTTACTATCTAGAATGGAGTTTTATAATAAATACTCCTTATATTGATTTGAAACTATGAACTGGTTCCAAGTTATTTTACTCTCAGCATACACGCATGTCTAACCAAATTCTGCTGTGTTGTGCCTCTGTGCACTCTGCTATAATGAAGAAGGGTTTCTCTTACCAGAGAGAATTCCCAACAAATACAAAAGGGGTCTGGTCTCGTGTAGTCAGCTTCTCGTAGCAGTGAGGCATGCTGGGCAGATCGTGCCAGTGAGGGAGGCCAATCTGGAGGCTGAGAGCAGGAATGCCACAAAGAGCAAGACACAGCCTGGTGTTATGGTGGGTGTCAGGTCAATCTCCCAAACAGTGGGTGACTCCAAGGTGTAGAGACCAAATGAAGCACACTGGTCAGGGGCATAACTATAATAGGGCAAGGGGTGACCGTTGTTTGGGGGCCCTCTGCCTTGGGGGGCCCCCAGAGGTAAGTCACATGACTGACTCCCCCATCCGCTCACACGCCTGGGCTTCATTCAGTTGTACTCATCCTCTGAAATTGATTTGAGTGTTAAGACCTGGAGCTACCAGAACAGCATGTCTTTCTCTAGTACCATTAAATGACTTGTATGTTCCACAATTTACAAAACCTTTAGGATGATGTTCTATTGTGGCACCTAGGGGTGTGTACACACACACACACACACACACACACACACACACACACACACACCTAGGTGCCACAATAGAACATCACCCTAAAGGTTTTGTAAACTGTGGATGATACAAGTCATTTAATCGTACTAGAGAAAGACATGCTGTGTGTGTGTGTGTGTGTGTGTGTATTACTATGCTTTTTGTTACCACTATTCAACCTCATTTAAGATTTCTTTACTTCATGAGCTGAACTTCAGGGGGGGGGGCATTTTAAAATCTTGTCTCTGGGTCCACTCCTACCTTGCTGCACCCCTGACACTGGTTAAAGAAACTATGGCCAGTTATAGCCCAAAATGTGCACTGGTGCAAAATTATGATTCCTCCTCCTTCCTGGGGTGGGGAATTCCTGTGGATCTCAAAAGAATCAATTGTCTTTGTTGGGTGTGCTAGTATAAGCATAATGGCATGAAAAGGTCAAGAACAACCTGTATGTAAATGGTCTGAGTGGACATGCAAGGACTTATCTGTCAGGTCGGAGGGATGCAGTAAACCAATCAATATTTTTAATGAGCACATCTCCTGAGTCCCTATGGCCCATCAAGTTCTTTTGTTCGGGAGGAGAGTAGCGTTCTTAGTGCCTTAAATCCTTCCCTGCTGAGATGATTAGTTTTGCTTGCCTGAGGCAACCAAGGACGGGAGGTAAAGGGGTCAGTCTCTGGACAGAGAGACCTTGACGTTAACTCGAAAGCTAACTCGGGTCTGCTTAGACATTCCCCATAGAGGAAAAGGCATGAGGCTAATCCCCTTTCGATTCACATGATAGCTGGTGAACCTGGTGATTGTCCTCACTGCCTGCTAAGTGACCTGTCCCCAATGACAGGTGATGAGCCCACAATCCCGTAAGGCTTTGAGTGTGTTCAGAGTGGAAGCTGCAAGCCTGTTGTTCCAGACATGAGCAGAGAAGCTCCTGGGAGCCCATAGA
This sequence comes from Hemicordylus capensis, assembly GCF_027244095.1. Lineage (NCBI taxonomy): Eukaryota > Metazoa > Chordata > Lepidosauria > Squamata > Cordylidae > Hemicordylus > Hemicordylus capensis. The sequence continues at coordinate 373,806,590 of NC_069658.1, read as the reverse complement.
ACAGCAGTGCTGGCAACAGGGCACCATGGGTGGCAACTCCCACCCAACTTGCAAGGCAGTGGAGTACTCAGGTAATTTTTAAAGGAATTTTTATGTATTTTAAATTATCTGATGTTAACTAACATTTTCTCATAATGAATCCCTATGAAGAAGCAATGTAACATCTGAGAATCTATATACAGAATCTACACTATTTGGGAGACCAAATTACTTTTTTTGTATTAGGAGGAATAGAGATTATTTTGTTGTGGTGTCTGAAGTTCTGGGGAGTAGCTGGAACATTTCGTTCGCTCAGAATACTTTGCTCTCATGAGCAGCTTCCCTTCCTCTATCTCCTTCCCCTTCCTACCGACCATCCATCCAGTGGGGAAGCCAGAGTGGAGGTTCTGCTTCACTGGCAGGTTGCAGCGCCATGTGATGCAGGAGCACAGATAGGTGGGCTCAGCAGGTGCAGCTTCCTTCCTTCATGTGGTGGTGGTGGCGGCAGTAAGAAGTTAGCAGTTAGCTAACTAATGGCACAGAGGGAAATGACTTGCCTAGCAAGCATGAGGTTGCCGGTTCGAATCCCTGCTGGTACTTATATCAGGCAGCAGTGATATAGGAAGATGCTGAAAGGCATCATATCATACTGCATGGGAGGGGGCAATGGTAAACCCCTCATGTATGCTACCAAAGACAACCACAGGGCTCTGTGGTCGCCAGGAGTTGACAGCACACTTTACTTCACTTTAACTAACTGTATTCAATTAGCAGCTACCCCTGCTAGCTGACTAAAAAGGCACCTTTTAAAGTGGTGATTCTCTTCTGTTTATCATGGGGAGAGCTGCTTATCTGATGACAGGCTACTCTATCATATCTTGCCTCCCCATAGGGCAAGATGGGTCTAAAAGAGCATCAGTTGGGAATCATCTCACTTGGAATCAATGGCTGATCCTGACACTAATGCAGACTAAATGCACCAGGAAGAAGATGCATCTGCACTGCATGATGCATCCGCACCAGGCATCTGCATCTGCAGAGGGCTACCCCACTACTGGAGCATGTGTGCATGTGGGGATAGGAGCAATTTTCACTGATCTTCCCTGTCTTTGGAAGTGCCTTGTGCCATCTAAGACAAATAGGAACATAGGAAGCTGCCATCCAGTGATGCATAAGTGATGTCATCCATATTTATTCAATTTCTATACCGCCCTTCCATAAGCTGCCATATACTGAGTCAGATCATTGGCCTATCTAGCTTAGTATTGTCTACACAGACTGGCAGCCAGCTTCTCCAAGGCTGCAAGCAGGAATCTCTCTCTGCCCTATCTTGGAGAAGCCAGGGAGGGAACTTGACACCTTCTGCTCTTCCCAGATAGTGGCTTCATCCCCTGAGGGGAATATCTTACAGTGCTCACACTTCTAGTCTCCCATTCATATGCAACCAGGGCAACCCTGCTTAGCTAAGGGGACAAGTCATGCTTGCTAGCACAAGACCAGTTCTCCTCTCCTAAATGTCCCTGAGGATCACGCAGCAGCAATAAATAGTAGCAAGGGATTATGGGAGTTGTAGTTCTACAACAGCTGGAGTGCAAAGATTACCCAGCCCTGTTTTAGATCATGCTTGAGTATGTCTGTGCATACTCTTGAGTATGCAAACTGTATCTATATGTGTGTACCAATCTTGTAATATCCTGTGAGAACTGTTGGAGCTAATTGGAAGCAGTGTTATAACAGAACAAGCAACCTTCTGAACTATGACCTGCTGACTCTGACCCTCCTTTAAGACAGAGAGGCAGAGAGCACACTTGTACAGAAAACTCTAGGAGCTGTAGTTGAGAGAGAAAACAAACGTGTCCTTCCCTGGATGACATGCTGCCCCAAGAACTACATGCAGCTATTCACATGTGCAGCCAAGAGCAGGCTGCCAAGCCCAATCTTGGCTGTGCGTGTTGGAGATGAACTTCCAGTGCATCGACCTTTTGCACCAACTGTCCTAATGACCACTAGGGGCATTGGGAGTAGAGACAGTGAGTCAGGGTCTCCCTATCTGTCCCTACTCTAGGACCCCTGAACTGACTCTGCAGCACTTCCTGTGCTGAGTCACAATCCTTCCTTTCCTCCTAGAGAGCAGATGGAAACATCTCTCTCTCTCTCCCTCTCCTTACCTATCCACTATGTAGTCCTTTAGATTAGAGACAGGTCTTTCCTATCTAAGTGTATTTAACCAATAAATATTTAGTGTTTAGTCATACAAGGATCTCCATGTGTTTTCTGTAAATAGCTGCAATATCCAAACCATCCTCTGCTACCTACTCTGTAACTGGAGTGTGTGCTCATTCCTTAGTGCTCTGCTGTTTTACCTATTGTGGGTAAAAATCAACAACCTCTAACAGTGCAGCAGCCAACCCGCTTAGGGGGCTTGTTGTTTAAGGCACCTTAAACCCTGTCTAAGTGCTTGTGTGTTCATGCCATGTGGCGCCAACATAGTAGCAGGCTCACGGCCAGTGCTGGGAGATCCCATAATGCCCCATACACTTGCACTGCACGTTATGGGAGTTCCAGAGCCAGGGCAATGTGTCCCGGCCCCAACCTCTGTGCTTCCAGGGAAAGCCAATTTATGTGTGGGTGTGTGATTCACGTGCCCAGCATGGACCCAAGTATCATCTGCGGAGGAGGTAAGTGTTAGCAGCCTTGCTCCCACTCTCCCTCAAGCTCTTCTCCGTAATCGTGAGAAAGGGCTCCATGTCTCAAAGTTCCTTAGTTGCTGCCATGATTTCCTATGTACATGCAGGAGGCACTGACAGAGTGTGGCATCTGATGGGCAAAAGGAAGATGTGACAAGCACCATAATCATCAGGTACATCAGGTGAGATCCCAGATACAGCAAGTGCTGCTGATAGGATTTGCAGGCCCCAGAACATGAATAACAAAGGAAGGCCTTTGGTCTTCAGAATGCATAGAAGAACTGACAAGAGATCTCAGGAACAAGGAGCAGTTGTCTAAAGGGGAAAAAAGACAACCAAAGTTGTCTTTAGTTGTCTAAAGTCACTTGGATTCCTGCAATTCCTGAAGGAAAAAAAACACTGGTTACAACAGTTTTGTTGTAAACTGCCTAGAGAACTTGTGTTTTGGGTGGTATAAAAATGTGTTAAATAAATAAAATAAATAATAAAATTCTGCCATGTCAGAATGGAATAGAAATACATACCTGACCACCAGAAACATAAGGAACGTAAGCAAAGGGACCTAAATAAGCTAAAGGACTCCAGTAATGTTTCCATTTTTGGAAAACTGACAAGGCCTTTCATGGCAGGGAGAGAGAGAGTTACAAATTTGTACTGGGCGCAGAGAACTGATGCTTGGGCACTGATTGGGAGCTGGATAGTGGGCAGCTCCCATCAGGTTAATCTGTGTTCTCATATATGATGTATACTGCATTCCCGTTTTGTTCCTCCATATTAATGAAATTGGATGTGGAAGCTACATCCCACTGCAGCCTAAAGTGTTTGATAGGTGAGATTTGATTCACCTACCAAACATATCATCATCCTTTCAGGTATATAAAATGTCAAGATTTTAGGGGCCACTTGCTGTTCTTATCATAATAGCTTTGTAGCTATTTAGAGAATTTGCTCACTTAAGCAATCTATGCTCATAAATAAGAGCTAGCAGCATGAAACAGAATACATTCTTGAGGCTTTTAAAGAGATAAGAGATTAAACACAATGCATTTGTCTCTGTTATGGGTTCTGTGTTCCGCTGTGTGGCATTTCATTGTTCTTTATGGGGCAATATTTGTGTTTGTCAAATTAGAAGGCTGCAGTACAGGAAAATGAAACCTTCTGTTTCTCAAAGGAAGCCTTAGAGTGGTGCAATCTCAGCAAAAGCCCTAAGTAGAAATGGCAGGGAAATCAATCAAGGACTTCCTATATATTCCAACTAGAGACCTTCCATGCTGGTACAGATATAAGATAAATAGGTATCTATCACCTTTACTGAATCCATGGTACATGGAATCCATGGTATTGGAAGATTCTGGAAGTCAACATCCTTGAAAAATATTAGCCTATAGATATGTCTTGTCATTGGCTCCTAGTCAACTCTTCCTTTAAGGTTGACTTGAAACTTTTATTTGAAATTTCTCCTAATACTGGATATGATCCTGCTCTTTTAAAATAGAGATGTGCCCTAGAGCTGTTAGTAACCCAGTCCTTGGTGGAAGAAGGGATTTGGAGCCTTTGTTGGAGTATGTGATTGATCAAGCTGCATCCCAGAGGCTGGAGCAGCGTTAAGGAGGCCAGTGCATATAATGGCATCCAAGTCCAGTGATTATCACAACCAGCAGGAAGCCGTTTTATATCTGGCCTATCTTCTAGCCCCTGGAATTTGTCCTGATTGTCCCATCCATCTATATTCATATACCACTTTTCAACAAAAGTTTTTTTAGTCTTAAGTAGTGAAACTGGAAAGAGAATGTGAGGTTCCTCCCAAGGAGAAATATTGGACCTAGCTGACCGCACACGGAACATCTGTGCAGTTGTGGTCTAACTGTGAAGAAATCTGCATTCTTTTTTTTTAATGTACCCATGAGGCAGGCTTCTGGGCTTACTATGAGATAAAGAGTTACAACCTAATCTTCAAGCCAAAGTAGGGCAACCGTTTCTGCCATGGTGCTCTTAGCCCAGCAGCTTTCTTTTCCCATTTGCTCCCCGCCAGCCCCATGTCTCCCTTCCCGCTCCCTCTCTCCTCCATGTATCCTCCCTCAGAAGCCTATGCAGCCTAATGCTTCGTGCTGTGAGGTTGTGCGTAGTTCTTTTGGGATGTCAGTCCTCTCTCTCTCTCCTCCGTGTCTCTCTCCCTCCTCCATTTTTATCTCTTTCTCTCTCTCTTTCCCTCTCTCTCATCCACGCTCCCCCCCCCCCCTTCCACCACATTTTAGCCTTCTTGCTTGTGTTTTCCCTGCTGGCTGCTTCTGTGTCCTCCTTCCCTGGTCCCTGGCATCGGGTGGCCAAGCGGTGCCTGAACGCTCCCGTGTCTCCCCCCAGCCCTACATCTCCCCCTGCCCCAGCTCCCTTGTAAGAGATTTTTTACTCTTCCAAATCCCTGCAACCAGGAATAATTGAAGACTCCAAAAATCCTCACACTAATAGATTGTGGGTCCTTTCTGAAGGTCCTGGCTGCCAAGAATCCCAAGACTCAAGAAGACCCAAGGAGAATGAAGGGGTTATATTTGATCAAAACACATTTATTTTCTTACCAATATTCAGATGAATCACAGTAATGGGCACAGTAAGCTCTCCTTCCCTCACAGCAATTAAAACAATATCAAGCTGACACTCTATAGATTGCCAGAACTTTCACTCATTCTTTGTGGCTTATTCAATTCCCCTGAGCTTACCATAGGAAACTGATGTTTCCTTCTTTGCGAGATGTCAGGTGTGTCAGGTTGAGCAATCGATTCTTCCCCTCCTTTCTCTATTTTCTTCACCCTCTGCGTCCCCTGGTCCCATTGACCCCTTTTCACCCCAGATCAGGGTTTTAAGTACCCTCACCTTTCCCACCTATGCACTAATAGTGATTGGATAAAGAAGGGGTCCTGACCATCCATGACCCTCGGCTAACCTGTCCCCCTTGACATTTAATATCATTGGCTAGGGAAGATGTGAAAGAGGAACAAGGCGTGGGACAAGTGACCCCCCCCCTTCAAATGGAACACCGAGTCTTGGCATACTTTCGATCTGAGGTACTGAAAAATGAGGAAGTGTGCCTGAGCTGACAGGCCAATTCTCTCTAATTTTAGACAAAAGCTCTAGATGGGGGCTGTTTTTGACAGCATGGAAGATTTGCTGGAACAGGGGAATTTGGCATGGTCAAACATGGTCAAACAACAGGGGAATTTGGCATGGACTAATTTCTGTCCAACCGTGGGAGGTTTAGGTACAGGCCCGTAAGGAGGATATCTTAATTTGGATGCATTGTGTGGGATTTGGAAATCCACCTTCTATGATGGCATTCACTCATGGGTTCATGCTAAGATCAAGGCCTAAACTGTGTCAAGCAAACAGACTCATGTCAAGCAATTTGGCTAACTTGTTCAAGCACTTCTTCAATGTAAAATTGACCTGATTAGGCCTTACACCCTCCCTCTCCCCTCTGTTTCTTTCTTTCTCTCATTCTCTCCTCTGTGTCTCTTTCTCTCCTCTGTGTCTGTCTCCTTAGCAGATGTCTCCTCCCTCAGAAGCCTAAGCACCCTATTGCTTGGTGCTGTGATGCCTGCCTGCTTGTGTTTTCCCCGCTGGCTGCTGCTGCCTTCTTTTCCCCCCAGTCCCTGGCGTCGGGTGGCCAAGTGGCGCCTGAGGGCTCCCGTGTCTCCCCCAGCCGGCTCCTTCCTGGGCGAGCAAGCGAGCAATGAAGGTGACCATTGGAGTGCGGTGGCTGTTCAACTGCCTCCTGCCGCGTGCGAACCTCTGCCGCCCAGCCAATCTGGCGTCCCTGCCACACATTGGAACCCGCCGCACATGGTCCATCTACAGGAATTAATTATATAGATTTTCTCAGATGTTTTCTCTACATCCTGAGTGATTGGTCTTCAAAATGAAGACTAGTGAAGAATGTACAAGTGAGGTTTTAGAACACCTGGTGATTATATAAGTGTAGGATGCAGTGGGGCACTTCTAAATAGAGCAGCATATGGTGCCAAGAAAACTGCAGCAAAGCTCTCATAGTGTTTGAGGGAAAGCATATGGCAGCAGGATATCAGCAGCTCCAAAGGCAAAAAGCTCTCATGTGGGATAGAGGTAGGGATGGGTGAACCAGCTTGCATTGAGCTGGCCTGGTTCGGGCAGTCCGAGTTGAGACTGGACCAGCCCCCCACAGGGGGGTGCTGGTCGGAGTTTGAACCGGACCTCCCCCCAAGAACCAGTTCACGGGCCAGCTGGGAGGGGAATACTTGTAAAGGGGAATTTGGATAGGATTCCTTTTTACAAGTAAAGGGGGATACCCTAGACTAAGAAGAGGGGATGGGGAAAGGGGAATATTTACCTTTAGTTTCCCACCAGCCATTAGAGTTGCCTCTGTGCAGAGGGCCTTCCTGGGCTGTAGTTGGCCCAGCTTCTCATTTGGGAGGCCAGAAGGAGGTTTGGAGGAGCCCCCGCCGCTGCCATCTCTGATGTCACCACCACTGCTGCAGCCACAGCAGCCACTTCCACTGTCCCTGCCGGTGGGAAACCCCCTTCTTAGTCTAGGAAATCCCTCTCCCAGATCCCTCCCTCCCTATTTTCTTCATTAGCTCCCTCACTCCAAGAGGCCACCAAGGAAAGGGGTGAGCGCAGGCCCCCTTTCTCCTAGCTATGCCCCTGGGTCTGACTATAATTTTCTGCCCCACAAATGAGCCCCAGAAACATGCTAGAGCTTCTTTTTCAAAGACAGAATACATTTTCTCTGATGCAGTAAGCACTCTGGAAGCAAAAGCAACTGTCACATTCCTGTCCCCTTTTTCTGAATCAAGACAGCACCCAAACCATATTCAGAAGCATCAGTGCAGTGATTACAATAGTGTGCTGGTTGGTATCAAAAGAAGTGAGAGCAGGGCTTTCAGCAATGGCTGATTTGATAGTCTGAAAACTAGCCCTGCAGGATGCATCCTAGTTAAATGCTACAATCTTTTTAAAAAGAAGATGCAATGGAGCAACATTTGGGGTAAATTATCTAACAAATTTAGAGTAATACAGAGTCCTAAAAATAATCAAAGTGCAAATATACTCCCTGGTGATGATCTGGTGCTTCCTAAATAAGTCACCAAGACTGTTCTGGGATGTATGCAACTCTGACATATTGTGTGTCCCAAGTACATCACCGAGTGCGTGCAAAACTGACATTTCACTGCAGAGATAGTAAATCTGTGTTGTCAGAATTTTCTTAAGACTTCTGTCAGTTTAGCATCATGCTCCTCAATGGTTTTGCCATACACTAAAATGTCATCCTGAAAGTAAGTGATGCCATCCAGATTTCCAAAAATTGCATGCATCATTCTTTGAAATACTGAAGCTGCAGAGGCTAATCCAAAGGGCAATCTTTTGAATTGAAAAGACCCTCTGGGGTAATGAAGGCTGTGTATTTGCAAGAACATTTGAGCACAGGAATTTGATGATAGGCCAAGGACGAGTCCAAAGTTGTGAGCACGGAGGCATCATTCAGAGTTGGCACAATTTTTAATGATACTGGGTAATGGATGACAATCCATTACCATGTTGGAGATCACATCTCTTAAACATATGCACATTTGAAGTGTACCATTTGATTTCCATACAGGAACAATGAGAGAGACTCATTCTGATGAATCAACAGACTCTATGATGTCAGCATGCTGAAGTCTTAAGAGCGCCTCTCTGAGTGTTTGGTGCAATGCTATGGGTACGTTCCTCACTTTGTGCTGTACAAGTATTGCATTTGCCTTCATCTGAATTTGATGTTTGGAATATATGGCAATACCAGGAGTATCAGCAAAAGAGTATGAAAAATCAGCAATGATATCAGCATATGCATACTCCATCATCTGTGATATGATGATGCCCCTGCTAACCTGGCAAACTTGGCAACCTTGGCAAACCATACCCCTGCCAACTTGGCAAAGATGCACCTTTTAACGTGGTGATTTTCTTTATTTATCGGGGGAGAGTAACTGCCCTATCCACCTCCAGCACAGTACCTCCAGTCACTGTTGCTGGTGTCTGTCTTATGTTTCTTTTTAGATTGTGAGCCCTTTGGGGAAAGGGATCCATCTTATTTATTTGTTACTTCTCTGGGTAAACTGCCCTGAGCCATTTTTGGAAGGGCGGTATAGAAATCGAATGAATGAATGAATGAATGAATATGGGTTCTTTGTTATTTGGGTCTAATACTATCCATAGATGTTTCTGATGTTTCCAGCCCAATTTTGAAACTCCCTTTTGTGACACATATACTTTCCCTTCTGCAGTGTGTGCTTTGTATTCCAAGACAGCAGTGAAGTATCAATTTATGGCAATAGGGGAACCTCCATTTCCCCATGAGTGGGTTTCTGAAGGCTGCAAATGCAGATTTGATGCAATGAGCAGTTTCTCTAAAGCATGTAGGAAATGATGATAGTGTACGGAGAGCCAGAATCAGCCAGCATCTGCACTTCATTAGGGATGTGCACGGAACCACGGAGTCATGGTCCGGCATTGGGGGGGAGTGTGTCTTTAAGGGGGGGTAGTACTTACCCCCCCCCGCTGCACTTCCCCCTCTGGCGCTGGACTTTCCAAAAAAGTTCTTGGGGCGGCAGAGTTCCTCCCTGCCGCCCCTGCCCCCGTTGTCTTCAAAGAGTTAACAAGTAGAAAAAGCTGGCGCCATGCATGTGCCCTTCGCGGTGCGCGCGCCCGTTGCTGCCGCCAGTGTGTGCACTGCATACGCCACAATGACATATGTTGCGTTTGTGCACCAGCAGCGAAGACAAGCGCGCGCGCCGCGAAGAGTGCATGTGTGGCGCCAGCTTTTTCTACTTGTTAACTCTTTGAAGACAACGGGGGCAGGGGCGGCAGGGAGGAAATCTGCCGCCCCAAGAACGTTTTTGAAAAGTCCAGCACCAGAGGGGGAAGAGCGGCGGGGTGTGTGTGTGTGTGAGTATTACCCCTCCCCTTAAAGACACACTCCCCACCCCCGCAAAACCACCGGACCGGCCGAATTCTGGACTGGTCCGGAGGCCTTTTGTATGGCCCCGGACCGATCCATGCACACTCCTACACTTCATGGCCATTACGTTTTACTTGTAAATGTGGAACAGCAGGCTCTGACTCTGTGACACTTAAAGTGCTCTCAGGAAGCTGTTCAGCTGCCTCATCCTCATCATATGGTGAATCAGTAATGGAGTGCACAGCAGACTTGGAAACCTTAGCAAAGTGTCGCTCCTTCTTGCACCTTTTGCAAGTGACATTCTGTACAGGACAGTGAGCAAAATTATTGGCAGTTCCTCCTTTCTTGTGCTGCCACTGATTGGGGCATCCTCTATAATAAAAAGGTAAAGCGTGATCCCGTGTCTTTCTTCGGGCCGTATCTTTCTCGGACGTTCTGGGCATGCGTTCCGCGCATGCCCAGAACGGCCGAGAAAGACACGGCCGCCCAGACACGGGCGGCCATGTTGGGGGCGGGTGGAGGAGAAGCAGTGGAGGAGAAGCGGCCGCCACCAATGCCGGGAGGAGAGTGTGGGCGAGGCGGCGGCAGAGCCACGGCCTTGGCCAGAGGTGGCGGTGGCCACGGCGGGGCGACTGGCCCCGATGGCGGCGGCGGCAAGAATGCGGGTGAGGCAGCAGCGGCGGGGCAACTGGCCCCGATGGCGGCAGCGACCACCGTGGGAGTACAGGCGAGGCGGCGGCGGAGCCGCGGCCTCAGCAAGAGGTGGTGGTGGCCGCGGCGGGGCAACTGGCCCTGATGGCAGCGGACACCACGGACTGGGAAGGACTGGGCCCGCTGGTGGCCGCACTCGGCCCCGCGGGAGACGGGGGTGGGGGCGGTCTACTAGCGCCCGTTAATCTAATGGACTGAAAATTGCTAGTTGCCATATAAGAAGCTTGGGTTTGGAAGGTTTGGAATCCAGGACTGAACAGCCTGGATTTAAGGAGGTGGATTTTGGTGTACCAAAGAGAGTGATTTGACACAGTATAGAACATTTTCCACCCTTCCACCCATCTCTATAACCTTATCCAGGGTATATTTCTGCTCCAATAGCAGTTTTCCATGCAGTTTGGAGCTGTTCTTTTTCATAACAATCATTTCATCAGGAAAGGTGACAAACTCACAGGTTACACTTAAGGCACACAATGCTGTGATATACTGATTGATAGATTCACCAGGCAGTTGGGAACTAGAACAGAACTTGTAATGTTCAGCAATCACATTCAAAGTAGGTTTGAAATGATAATCTAAGGCTTGAAGAGCAGCTTAATAAGAAATGTTATCCCCTTTCAAGTTGGCAGGAAAGGGCAAATGGTTATATATTCTCTGGCCTTCAAGGCCCAGGCAGTGACGCAATATGACCTTATGCTTCGCTGGAGTAAAATCAGGGCTCAGTATGGTGAGGAGGTAATTGCAGAAATTGGACCTCCATTGTTTCCGGAGAAGGGTAAAGCAAGGTTTCTTGTCCACCCCACCCACTCCTGAGGTAGACAAGAAAAAGTTGGTGTTGGGATCTGAGCCATGCTGCAGTGGGCAACCAGTGAACAACAGAGTCCAGGATTGATAAGAAAAAGTGCCTTTAGGGATTGTGCAGGTCAGGAAGCCGGAGAACCAATTATCAGCAGTGACAGTAGAAGGCAGTGCTGGAATGTAGGCCCAGTGATGCAATTAAATGAGGAACCTTCATGGTATTTGCAGGCTCTCACACTTAGCTGGTTAAAAATCTCATCACCAAATGTTTTATCATTGCTTCCCTCATACACACGAGGAAATCTTATGTAGATTTAAGCAACTACTCCATTTTCTCCTTCTCCTTTCCCTCCCTTTTCCTTTCTGACTCATCCCCCCACCTCATCTCTACAAGGTCGCTTTTGGGACAAATGTCCAAACAAACTGCTAAAGATAACTCGATAGGATACAACAACAAGTTTGTGCACATGGCCTCACTTCCTGGGGCCGGGGAGAGCCAGGGGAAGGTAGGATTGCTCCTACCTTCCCCTACACCACTGTTGCTGCTGCCTAGCCCTCTGCACCGCAGTCCCAGATGAACACTGCTGAGAAAAGTGGCATGGCAACAGAGGGTGGGATGAAGGATGCCCGGCCTCCAGAAAGCTCACAATGTACCACACTGTTTCCCTGGTGCATTGAAGTCATGTTACAGGCCGAGGCAACAACAACAACAAATATTTATATACCACTTTTCAACAAAAGTTTCCAAAGCGGTTTACATAAATAATAAACAAATAAGATGGATCGCTGTTGCCAAAGGGCTCACAATCTAAAAATAAATGTAAGATAGACACCAGCAACAGTCACTGGAGGTACTGTGCTGAGGATGGATAGGGCCAGTTACTCTCCCTCTGCTAAATAAAGAGAATCACCACCTTAAAAAGGTGCCTCTTTGCCCAGTTAGCAGGGGCAACTGGGCAAAGTTTCCCAGCTGAGGCACTCCTTCCCTCCGCCTCTATAGTAGCATGGCTGCCACACAACTAGGTAGTGGGGTAGGAGGGTGTGAGTGCCCACTCACCTCACTTTTAGCCCAGGATCAGGCGTGATCCTGGTGATCCACATGAGCAGCCCTACCTGGATAGTGCTGTGCAAGCCTGAGTAGGGCTTGAACAGCTGTATAGTCTCAGGCAATGATGGGGCTTCATTCATTCAGGACAGGGATAATGTGGACTTTGGTGGGTGGAAAGAGGAAGCCCTTTGTGTACCTACCCATCCCAGGATTTGTGCCTCATCGTTTGAGAAATAATATTTTATTTGGGACCGCCGGGTGCAGTGCACACGTATGGTGAGGTTGGGCTACATTTGCCCTTTTTCAGTCTTCTCAGACATTTTCTGGTTGGCTTTAGATGTACTATTCTGGCCAAACATTCACTAATATTTTATAATGGTTTGCGTTTATACAACTGTACAAATGAAAAGTCAGCAACCTACATATTAATACATCTCCCAGCCTGCTTTTTTGGCAGTGGAGAGAATAGTGATTATATTTTTATATTTTGTACAAAATATACTGCATGAACCAAGTGTATATAATATATATTGTTGTGGCATATATTTGTTAGACCTCACGGGTGAAGCTGAGCACACTGTCTGGATAACCATGGTGAACTGTTAAATTGCGTGTGTGTGTGTGTGTGTGTGTGTGTGTGTGTGTGTGTGTGAATTTAAATATCATTATATACTGTCTAGGATATGCACTGATAATTCCTAGAAAATTCTATTCTGCAGATATTTCCTAGATAGATTCAGTATAAGCACTCGTCTGTTTTGTTAATAAAATTGGCAGTTTTAAGCCAAGCCTGCATGACTTGTGACCTACCAATACAATAGACATGCATGCTGGCTCACCTGGAGCTTCATAATTTTTTTTTAATTTTTCTGTTTCCGGAGACTGGAAAAACAGGGGGAAGGAGACTGCCAAGGGCTTGGGATGGCTGAATTTTATTATCAATATTGTTGTTATTATTATAGATATCACTGCAAAATATAGGCTGTTCCCAATAAAGTTATTTTTTGTAATTGGCTGATGGTAATTTCTGTGGCCCCATGGTGTTGGGGTGCTCTTCACGGTGTTTTGGAATTGCACCTAGGGCGCCATTTACTACTGGGATTATGTTGGTCTTCTTCTGCCATACCTTTCAATTTCAATTTGTAGATCTTTGTATTTTATTTTTTCTATTTCTTTTTCTTCTATTCTGCTATCACCTGGTATTGCTATGTCGATTATTTTGTTTTTGTTTTTCTGTGTTTTTGTTTTTCTTTTTTCTTTTGTTTTTCTTTCTTCTCGACTACAGTTATATCTGGTATATTGTGTTGCAGATGTTTGTCTGTTTGTAGTCGGAAGTCCCATAATATTTTTGCATCTTCATTTTCTACCACTTTTTCAATTTTATGGTCCCACCAATTTCTTGTATTTTTTGCAGATGTTCCAGTGTATCATCCCTGCTACCTTGTCATGCCTTTGTTTGTAGTCAGTCTGTGCAATTTTTTTACAACAGCTGATTAGGTGGTCCACGGTTTCATCTGCTTCTTTACAAACGCGGCACTTGCTGTTTGTTGTGTATTTTTCGACTTTGGCTCTTCTTGCATTTATTCTTAGTGCCTGTTCTTGTGCAGCCAGTATTAAACCCTCTGTTTCTTTCTTCAAGTTGCCATTCTTAAGCCACTTCCATGTCTTACGGATTATCTAGACCGATTTCAAACTGGCTTCTGGGCTGGCTATGGGGTGGAGACTGCCTTGGTCGGCCTGATGGATGATCTCCAACTGGCAACTGACAGAGGAAGTGTGACTCTGTTGGTCCTTTTGGACCTCTCGGTGGCTTTCAATACTATCGACCATAGTATCCTTCTGGAGCGTCTTAGGGGGTTGGGGGTGGGAGGCACTGCTTTGCAGTGGTTCTGCTCCTATCTCTCAGGCAGGTTCCAGATGGTGTCCCTTGGAGACTGCTGTTCTTCAAAATCTGAACTTTTGTATGGTGTTCCTCAGGGCTCCGTATTGTCTCCGATGTTGTTTAACATCTACATGAAACCGCTGGGAGAGATCATCAGGAGATTTGGTGCAGGGTGCTATCAGTATGCTGATGACACCCAAATCTATTTCTCTATGTCAGCATCATCGGGAGAGGGCATAACCTCCCTAAATGCCTGCCTGGAGTCGGTAATGGGCTGGATGAGGGATAACAAACTGAGACTGAATCCAGATAAGACAGAGGTACTCATTATGCGGGGTCGGAACTCGAGAGACGAGTTTGATCTGCCTGTTCTGGATGGGGTCACACTTCCCCAGAAGGAACCAGGTACGCAGTCTAGGGGTGCTTCTGGATCCAAGTCTCTCCTTGGTGTCCCAGGTTGAGACAGTGGCCAGAAGTGCCTTCTATCAGCTTCGGCTTATTCACCAACTGTGTCCATTTCTTGAGTTAGACGACCTCAAAACAGTGGTACATCTGCTGGTAAACTCCAGACTGGATTACTGCAATGTGCTCTATGTGGGGCTGCCCTTGTACGTAGTCCAGAAACTACAACTGGTCCAGAATGCGGCAGCCAGGCTGGTCTCTGGGTCATATAGGAGAGACCATATTACTCCTGTATTGAAGCAGCTACACTGGCTGCCAATATGTTTCCGGGCAAAATACAAGGTGTTGGTCATAACCTATAAAGCCCTAAACAGCTTGGGCCCTGGATTTTTAAGAGAACGGCTTCTTCGTAATGAACCCCGCTGCCCTTTGAGATCATCCGGAGAAGTCCATCTGCATTTGCCACTGGCTCGTCTGGTGGCTACTTAGGGACAGGCCTTCTCTGTTGCTGCCCCGAGGCTTTGGAATGCACTCCCTAGTGCAATCCCCTAGCGCCTCCCCATCTCTGACATCCTTTAAAAAGTCCTTAAGGACACATTTCTTCACCCAAGCTTTTAACTGAAATTGTTTTGATTTTTTGAATGTTATTTTTAAAATATTGTTTTAAAAATTTTAAATTGTGTTTTACATTTCTTGCTTTTAAATTTTTGTTTTGTTTTGTTTTAATTAATGTTTTACTTTTTAATCTTGTAAACCGCTCAGAGACGTAAGTTTTGGGTGGTGTAAAAATACGATAAATAAATAAAATAAAATAATAAATAAATGTCTTGGTGATCTTTGATTTTCCAGTTATATTGTACAAATATTGACCATGCAGTGGCTTATTTTTCCATTTTTCTGCTCAGTTCTTGACTTGTTCTATCTTGTAGGCCTGCTTTGTTTCATTGGTATTTAATAGTTTCTTGTTATTGACCATTTTAAGTGCATCTTCTTCACTGTCCTTGATATATTCTTCAAGGCCTCTTTTCTCTTCCTTTACTGTTTGATGGACTTGCAGAATTCCTCTTCCACCTGAGCTGCAAGGGAGGTATAGACTATCGACATCACTGTGGGTGTACAGAGCATGATTGATGGGCATTATTATCCTGGTCTTACAATCTAGCATCTCTAGCTCTGCCTGGGTCCAGTCTATTATTCCTGCAGTGTATCTAATAATAGGTATAGCCCAGGTGTTTATGGCTTGTATGTTGTTCCCACCATTGAGTTTGGACTTTAGAATTTTTCTAACTCTCCTAATGTATTCACTTCCAATTTTTCTTTTAACTTCAGTGTGTGCGATGTTATGAGCCTTGAGAATGCCCAAGTATTTGTAATGTTCTTTTTCTTCCAGGTTCTTGAAGTTGCTTCCATTGTGCAATCCTATTCCTTCTGTTTTTGTTATTTTTCCTGTGTTCATTATTAATGCAGCACACTTGTCTAGTCCAAACTTCATTGCTATATCGCTACTGAATATACGGACAGTGTTTAGCAGTGATTCAATTTCTGATTGGGACTTTCCATACAACCTCAAATCGTCCATGTAGAGCAGATGGTTGATTTTACTTGATGTTTTAGATGTTTGGTATCCGAGGCCTGTTTTGTTTAGTATTTATTATTATCATCATTATCATTATCATTATTGGTGGGAGATGGGATGTGTGTGTGTGTGTGTGTGTGTGTGTGTGTGTGTATTCCTATGGAAGAGCAGTTAATTCACAAACATGTTTTTCTGACAGTCCCGATGATGTGATATTTCCTGGGAGCCTTGAATAATCAGCCTTGATTCTCAAGATATACTCTCTTTAGTTGTCCAAATGGTCTTTGAATGTTTCCTCAGGATATATAGGACTTTTAGCCTACATTTCTAAGGACAATTTATTTGAACAGTCTCATGAACTGGTCTTACATATCTAAGGCTCATATGAATGAATCCAAAACTTTATTTGAGCCTTTATGCAATGCATTACACATCAAAACACTGAAAAATGCTAGTTTCTTAAAGAAGTATTGCGAGCTTCTTTCTCCCCACCTTCTATTTCATTAGTACCCTGAGCCTAAATTTCAAGTTTCATAATAGAGTGCTTCCTTTGTTTTTGTTGTTCTTGCTGCTGTTGTTTGCATGTGTAAATAAGTTCACTAAATGAGTTGTAATTGCACAGGGGCATTAGTTTAAACAAGTCAATTAGATCATAAGTATTTCAGAAATAAGAGGATGTATTTGTAATGCAATTAGTGTTTTAATAGCCTAATACATTCATTATGTAACAGCTTAATTGCATAATAGTAAATCACAAGAAAGAGTGCTAAATTATGTAAGGGGAGCTTTTGCCTTTGACATGAGGTTTAGTAATGCCCTTTCCCAGAGCAACAAATGAGGTCCCAAGAATTTTGGCTAATGAATTCCCCTAAGGAGCTGCCCAAATGGATTAATACTGAAAGGTTATCTGGATCTAGTTAGATCATCATCCACTTTTTAATTCAGTAGTACATTTTTTAATATCCCCACCTTCCTATCTATTGTAAGAATAATACAATCAATGAAAAAAGTATTTGCTACATCCTGTCTCATTTCTTTAATAACGATCAATCAGTCTTTTCTAACAAACCAAACTGTACTCAAGCAGTGAACAAAATGATATACTGGTGCTGAAGTGACATTTTATTAAAGTCTTGTCCTTATTAATATTATAACATAATAATTATCTGAAATTAAGCAGGCACAGAACTCCATGTGCAGCACATTATCATTGTCAGTGTCACAGGATGATATAACAGAGTTCAGATTCTGATCAAAAGGGCTGTCCATTACAGTTGGTTAGCTATACCTCACAGTTTGGAACAGGCCAATGCTACCTTGCAAGAAATGTTTTTCCTCCTCTGCAGAAAATACATTTAGGATTGTTTTTCTTTCATTATATATTTAGATTAGATTATAGTAGTCACAGGGCTGTCCTTAGAGAGCCCTGGTTGGGTACAGGGCCTGGGGCAAATCAGCCAGTGTGGAGTCCCCTTCAAGTTCATCCTAATGGGGGTTAAAAGAGCTGGCCCCAGGGCGGTCACCCTGCTTGCCAGTGCCCTAAGGACAGCCCAGAGTAGCCAAGAAGCCAGCCTATGTTCTAGGGATATGGAATTTCAGGCATTTGGAATTATATATGGAATTATAGGCATTTGGTTGTCTGCATAGCATAGCTTCTCCAGACATCAGAGACTTGGTTGCAACATCTAGGGCTTTTTAGTTTAGAAAAAAGGCAAATCAGGGGAGATAAGACAGAGGTCTACAAAATTATGCATGGTGTGGAAAGAGTGAGGAGAGAGAACTGTCTCACAATATTAGAACCAGGGGCCATGTCATGGAACTGATTGCCAGGAAATTTAGGACAAACAAAAGGAAGTACTTCTTCACACTGTGCATAATTAACCTATGGAATGATCTGCCATGGGATGTGGTGATGGCCACCAGCTTCGATGGTTTTAAAAGAGGTTAGACAAATTCATGGAGGACGGGTCTATCAATGGCTATTGGTCTTGATGGCTGTAGGTAGGATGCCTCTGAATACCAGTAGCAGGGAAGAGAGAGAACATGCCCTCATCTCTTGCAAGTGGGCTTCCCAAAGGCACCTGGTGGCTACTGTGGGAAGCAGGATTCTGGACTAGATGGGCCATGGGCATAATCCAGCAGGCTGTTCTTATATTCTTATGAGAGATTTTTCACTCCCATCATTCTACTACCCACCCATTGCCCACTGCCACTGAACCAGCAGCAAGGCAATCTTGTTGAAAGGACTAGAATCTGTGCCAAACAAAAATTCAGGCAGTTGTGATGCTTGCCTCATATTTACGTATGAATGTTGGCAACATCTAATTTCTTTACCTTATTCTCTGCTGCCAAATGGCAACCAAAGCGGTAATCAACATGCTAAAAAAACCCAGTAAAATAGCAATAAAACAATTTAAAACACTATCAGCATAATAAAGACATCCGTAGAATGACATCCATTATAGTAGCACTAGGGAAAAAAAAGTGCAGTCACTGGCTGATATGTTTAGCTTGTACTTAAGACTTGCTTGAGTTAATTTAGTCAGCATGTCAGCCATTAAGGCTGTGCACATGAGCAGCCCTACCCAGGTTAGGGCTGCCCAACCTGGGTAGGGCTGCTCATGTGCACCACTGGGTTTGAAACTGATCTCCATGCTGCCTCCCCTGTAAGCCCAAGTTTCTTACCTGGGCTTTTACCTGGGTTAAAAGGTGCATGTACGCCCTTTACCCCAGGTCTGGGGTCACTGCACGCAGCCCAAGCATACACAGAGATGGTTGCCTAGAGCACCCTTTCAGGACACATTGCTGGGGACTTTTAATAACCTTGAACCAAGGCCTCTAGAAAATGGCATGTCTGTAGCAGAAAGTGCTGAACCACTCTGCCCAAATCGCTCGGAATCAGCTACCAGTGATACATGTCAATCCTCGGAATATAGAACTCGGGTGGGCAGGAAAATAAAAAAGTTATGTTGGCAAGCTGATTATGAACTTTCTTAATTTGTGAGGTGTTTACTTTAGGGGAAGGAAGTTGAAATGATTGTATAAGTAACACTGCCGACCAATAGGTGGTGCTCTTCCATGCTTTAGGGATGTGTGAAACGTTTCGATTTCGGGTGATTCGTTCATTCGTTCCATGCTTTAGGGATGTGTGAAACGTTTTGATTTTGGGTGATTCATTCCCAAAACAAATCACCCTCCTAGCCCCCCGAAATGGTTTGGAGCTGAAACGAATCACCCCTGTTTTGGCTCCGAATTATATGGTGTTTTGGCCCTCAATTTTGTGGCTGATAGTGCTTTTTCTTCCCCCTCCATTTCGAGCAATGACATCTATTTGAATTTCCTGCCTTTTCCCCTCTCATTGACTTCAATGCAAAAAGGTCCGATGTGATGTCTACTTGAATTTCGGGTCCCAGGGCCAAAAGAGTTGGGTGGGGTGGTAGTGCCTAATGGGTGGAGGCTACCACCCAAACTGCAGAGGGATTGGGCAAAGGGCTGATTTTTGATGAATTGTTGAAGTTTACGTGTCTTTAAGGTTTCCCCCCATAAGGTATAATGGAGGTGTATCGCTTCACATCGGGGGGAAAGGGGTTTCGGATTGGTGGTAGTACCCAAGGGGGGCAAGGAAGCTACCAGAATTTTTTCAAAGGATTTGGGCAGAGGGCTTATTTTTGGTGATTTGTTGAAGTTTACGCGTCTTTAAGGTTTTTCCTCATAAGGTATAATGGTTTCAGCAGTCCCATAACTGTACTTGGGGGGTGCTAGAGTGGCCCAGAGTGAGTAGTGGTGTAGTGCAAATAGGGTGCCAACTATCCTACAGGGTTACAGGGTTCTGTTTTTTCTGAGGTGTTCTGAGTGTAGATTCTCTGATAGCCAATGAGATTTTCAATACAAACCATGAATCCACTCTCATTGGCTGTCAGAGAATCCACACTCAGAACACCTCATAAACAACAGAACCCTGTACCCCTGTACCACCATGGGGGTGGTTGGCACCCTATGTCACCCTAAATTTCAACAAATCACCAAAAATAAGCCCGCTGCCCAAATCCTTTGAAAAAATTCTGGTAGCTTCCTTGTCCCCCTTGGGCACTACCAGCAACCCCACACCACTCTAGGCCACCCCTTTCCCCCCGACGTGAAGCGATACACCCTCCATTATACTTTATGGGGAAAAACCTTAAAGACGCGTAAACTTCAAGAATTCACCAAAAACCAGCCCTTTGCCCAATCCCTCTGCAATTTGGGTGGTAGCCTCCACCCATTACGCACTACAACCCCACCACACTCTTCCACCCCAGATCCCACTTTATGCCCCAAATCTGCCCCAAAGACACTAAAGCTTCAACAATTCACCAAAAACCAGCCATTTGCCCAATCCCTCTGTAATTTGCGTGGTAGCCTCTATCCATTAGGCACTACCACCCCACTCTTTTGGCCCTGGGACCCATTTTCTTGATCTGAATCGATTCAGATTTGGGTTAATTCAGATATGAATTGGATCTGGGTTGATTTGGATGGGTCAGATTCTGACCCAAAAATGAATTGGAGGTGTTTTGATTCAGATCTGAATCAAAACTCCGAAAATTCAAATTGCACACACCCCTACCGTGCTTTACTATTTAATAAGGTTCTGTATCTTCTCTTAGCTGTTCTGTTCTATTGTTGTCACACAGAGAGAGTTCCCCTCCAAAGTGACGTCTGTCTGAATTTCCTGAAGAATCTCAGGCCCGTAATAAACTTCTCCTGTTAAACCAGTATTGCAGATTTTTTTCACTTATAGTGCTTCCAAGCTGCCACTATACTGGAAAGCCAGCTTTCACATCTGCTGCTTCCAAACTATACTTGTGCAAATGATTTTTCTTACATAATTGCAGGATTAACATATGCTTCCTTTGAACTCCCATCTTCTTTGCTTTGGCTCAGTTTTTGAGCCAGTCTAGATAGTTTTGAATCTTGATTCTACTTTCCAGTGTATCCCCTCCCCTGCAGCTTCATGTTCTCTGCAGATTTGATAAGTATCCCCACTATTACTTCTTCCAAGTCATTTATAAAAAATGTTTAACAACAATCGATGGATATGGGTAGGTATTTGAGCAGCTGTGCACCCATATAACAATATCATATAGAGCCTGTATGGTGTATGGAACACAGTTTGGAGTAATTGGTTGCTGTAGCTTTAAGGAGTACTTCCTGGTTGTTGAGTTCTTGGTTAGAATGTAAGCTGTGACTCTGCAGATTAGCAGGGAGCTGGAAGCCTGCTGGTTGAAAGCCTTTCTTCCTGTTCTGTTTATTGTTGTTTGGTCTCCAAATAAAAGTTGAGACCTCATATTGCACTGGTGTGGAGCCTATTCATAACAGCCTGCATATCTGTTCAGAATGTATTTTTAATGGAAAATCTCCCAGCTGAAGATGCAGTCTCAGAACCACTCACTCCAGAGTGTTTTTGGGGTTTTACTCAAAAGACTTAAGAGTCCTTGTGTGACTGAGATATCTGCAGAGTACAAAGTGCCAACATAAGCACTGAAATGCTATAATGTGGTTCTTTTTGAAGTGCATCAAAATTTAGGAGGAACAATTATCACTAGATTTCACTCTTATAAAGAAGCATGTGTTGCTTGGCTCTGATTCAAATAACTGACAAGATTATTTGCCATAGATCAAACACATCCACAATCAAATAAAGTTTTCATTAACTTTATGGGTGGATCCAGAATATTGGATTCAGCAGGAGAGGAGACAAGAGAAAATTGCTCTAAATTTTTCCTTGAAGCACCTTCACTATTGTCACACTAGGTGGTGGTTGGGTGAATCTCAGCAAGCAGTTTTAAAATGAAAATCAATGAATCATATTTTTGTCAATATGCTGTACTATCATTTCATTGTAGAGTGTTTTTATGAAAGCAAATTAAATCTGAGGACAGAATTTCCACAAATGATTCCATCTGCTGAAGTGCTCACTGAATCTTTGCCTTCTCTGAGGATAAAATAAAATATTTTGGGGAAATGGGCATGTAGCATTATGGAATTATATACTTTTTAAAATCTTTAATTTGTGTTAGGTGTCCCTTAGAAGATGGAATAAGAATATCATTTAAGAAAGAAAGAATTCATGTGTATTGATGCTACTTTTAAGGAGGACAGAAGGGTGGATAGGACGATAATATTTCAATGACAAAAAGCAAATAACCTCAAAAATCAGTTGGCTTCTCTTTTGGAACCTTCATATACACAAATATATAAATACAATTTTCATACATTATGTTACCATTGTCAGACATAGAGACTGAGCAAGCAACATGAATAAGAAGATAATCATTTGTGAAATGAGGTGTCTCCTTTCAACTGTTAATAAAAAAAGATAGGATCAAATAAAGAATGAATCCATCAGAGAAATGGCTGGTATTAAATTAGCACTGGGGCAGATAGACAAGCAGACTTTTCTCTACTATAATTGCTTTCATAGGAAATGAGGTGCAGGTGGTGTGGCAGAAACATAATAAGAAGCTATATGCAAAGGCCTTACTGAAGCTTCCTGTTAACACAGATAAAAATATTTTGTGTTAATATAAAAGAAGTGTCCTAACCTACTGGCCAGTTAAGCTAGACTATTTGGATTTAAAAGTTGTTTTAGTTACTTTGACTACATCCAAGTTCCATCTTAACTTGTTCTTGGAATAAGCTAGTAGTAGCCCATGTAAATACATATTTACATGGAAATAAACCACAGTAGGTTCAAAGGGACTTACTCCCAAATAAGTGTGCGTGCAGTCTTAGGCTGAACCTTGTGCCAGATCTCTGCCTTAAACCTTGGCTACTATCCACATCTCCTTCTCCCACTTTGATTTTGTTCCTTCTAGCTGATACCTTATTCTACCTTACAAAGTTTACTAGGATTCTACCTTACAAGGTTTTCCACTCTTCAGCTTGCGATGCTGGTGATGCTATCTGTGTACATGCCTCTTTATAAAGAATGAGAGGAAAAGTTGCTGCCCCAAAGGATTTACAGTCTAGAAGATGACCCAATGGGCAAGGACGGAGCAAGAGAAGGAAAACAGAGGCAGATATAAACAGGAAAAGACTATAGCCCTGTTCAGGCATAAACTTACCTTGAATGCTGTACCCATATACAGCACCACAGAAGCATGCCTGTGAGCCCCGGCCCTGCACTGATATGCTCTGAACTCCACCCCACTCTGCTTACAGAACAAGCTAGTGTCTTCAGCTAGTGTTTGTCTGAAATGACAAATGCTGTATTTAGGGAGATAGCTCTGTGTTCAGGAATATTGGCATCCCAGCATTCCTTATCACGAGCTCTCTCCTTGAAAAGCATTATCTTCAGACAAATGCTGTCCTGCCTACAGTGTTGGTAAGTGAATGCCTGAAAGTAGAGCATATATGATTGCTGCAGTTACAAATACTTAGCTCTAATTAAAGTAGGGTATGGGATTAGGTTGTTGTGCCAAAGGCTTCATGAAAGAATGGGTTTTGAGGAAGAATTTGAGAAAGAAAAGTGGCATCATTGGAAGCATCCCTACCTATTAAGGGCAGCAAAAGTGAAAGGACAATGTCGTTTGAGGGAGCTTGAGACCTTTGGAGAACTGATGGTAGCAGAACTGAATGAGTGAAAGTCACAGAGAGGGATTTATTGGGGGGATAACAGTGGAGGCCATGGCCATACAAGATTTTAAGGAGAGTATGCAGATATAAGAGTGAGTGAACAGGAAGCCATTCTAGGATTTTCTAGAGAGACTCAAACTCCATCTGCAGGCCTACAGCTGTCAGCTTGTACCAGCCTCCAGTACTATATGACAACTTTTCTGTTTAGGGATGGGACTTCCTATCAGTCATTCTCCCAACTAAATAGGAAGCACCACCTAACCTATAATCAAACTCTCCCCCTCCCCCCCAGCTCACTTATATATAAGACACACCCATACACCCACCCCAGTGTTCAAATATAACACAGCTGCCCTTATGATGCAGCCATCTCAATACTTTAATGCCAAGCTTGAAATAAAATTTACTCTTTGCTCTCAGCAAGAACTAATTCTTATCAAATGCCCTGGTCAAACACAATAAAATCACACTGGGTAAGGAAATTGCTTTTGTAATTGATTTACTGCTTTTCGTAGAAAAGGTATTTCAATATCATTTTCATTAAATTGCTCATCTACAACAAAGAAATCCTACATTTCTATTTTTAAAGACCAAATACCTTGGTTTCCATGAAAAAGTTGTAGTGATAGAGAGTTGAAGAACAAAGTATTCATTTGAATAAGCACAATCAACAGACCTGAACAAGAGGGCGTCAGGATTTTTAAAAGTGAGATTTTAAATCTTTGTCATTATTCTGAATTGTCTTGTAGTGAAAAGAGGGAGACAGGAGATTTTTGAGTAGCTCAAGTTACAATGTAGGAGCCAACAATGCTCTCTGGATATGCACGTGTGCAGTGGTGCTCTTACATTTGGACTTCGGGGCTGAAGTCCAGGCCTCTGCAGCCGATGGGGGCTCCCAAATCCTCTTTAGTCTGTCTCAGGTGATGTGGTTGCCTGGTCGAGTATGATGATGCTCAATTTGCAGGGGGAGGGGGGCTCTAAAGGCCTTTATTTCCAGGCTCCAAAATTACCTCGGTGCACCTCTGCATGTGTGTTTGTGTGTGTGTATAAATGTGCACATGTACACATGTTCATCCTCACACATGGATAAGAGAATTAGCTATGTGAACACCTAATACAGACTTTCAGCCTTGTCTCTGTCAAATCCTGAGGACATGATACTATCCATCCAACTTACTTATCTTGCTGCACCATGTTCAAATGTATGAAAATATGGAGGTGGGGAGTGCAGAGTTATGTGAACCAACTTCCACACATTCATGAAAAAGGTTTCCTAATCACACATAATGAATGCCATTCATTACGATATCTGAAATAGTTCCCATATGTAATGTGTGAAAATTGGAAACGATCCCAGTCCCTCTCTCCCCATGTTCATACATGTGAAGGGAGCGCTCGTATACATGCATATCACGCCATCTTCTTTACCCCCATTCTTCATTCCACAGATGCTGTTTTAACATATCAGGAAAGAATGAAACCTGTGGTTGAGATGCAGCACAAAACAATTCATTTTCTCACAGCAACGGTTAAACAGTTGCTCATAACATGAAGCAAAAATACACAGCAAGGTGTCATCTTCCAGCTTCATCAGAAACAGCGTGGTTGGTTTCCAGAACAGGAACTGAGGGCCAAGGTAACAGAATGCTCAGGTTGGAGAGAATTAGCAGGTAGGTAACATTTACCCTATCAATAAGGGGCAAGGAAGGTTTAAAAAAGAAAACCAACTTTAATCTATGTATTGCTTTCCAAGGGCTGGTTTGGATGATACTTCATCCTTCGGCGTAGTACACACAATAAGGACTTTGTCCAAACTGCCCCACTTGTGTTACACATACTAGTTTAATCTATGGTTTAACTCCCCTTCATGCCATTAGGGAAAGGTGCACTCTATAAAAGATGTAACTTTCTAGACTTACAGGTGCAATTCTGTTTAATGTACTAAGTGTTGCCCATCATTCTGCTTTTGAAGTTTGTTTATTCACGATAAGTATACGTGATACTATTGGCTTTACAATAATACAACCCCAGTTGAATGGTGGGAGGAAGACATGGGAAACCTGAGGTTCTCCTGATGCCTTAGGATTAAATTCCCATTAGCCCCAGCCCCAATTTGTTTAGGCTGAGAATCACAACCACAGGTTTCATTCTCTTCTGATACCTACTTGATGTGTTCAGTGGAAGGAATGTGAGAACTGATAAGTTTACTGTAAAGATCTATGACTATTTTCTTTTGCTCTGTGGCAAGAAGAATTCAGGAAAGGGATGTATGAATTTTTGATGGTGCTGTTGCATGAAAATTTGATTGTGCGATGGATAGAGAGGTGATACAGTTCAGATCATATGATTCTCACCCCCCACCTCCCTCCCTCCCTCCCTCTCACACACAGAAAATTACTGTTTCCAGCCTATAGAAGCCAAGAATTATCATTCAAGTTAAGCCTGCTTTAGATATAATGCTATATTACAGAGCCCTGAACTGACATTTAAAATACTTGCTTGCACAAATGACACTGTTCGTATTACCAAAAATTAATTACCCTGATCTCACTCTCTTTTATGTATTATAATTCATGGATTACTGAAATTCATAATTGAATAATGTGTAGAAGTCACCTAGAGGTACTAAAGCAATTCTCTCTTGTAATTGCCTGACTAAATAAGAATGACACTAACTTTAGTGTTTTCTTTCTGATTAGGACTGCTATAGGCTAGTCAACTCAATGTAATATAAATCAATAAAGAATAATTTTCCAGGTGGTAAATCAATTGTCAGTTCACAGACCCTAATACCTCTATGCTGGATTTATTGAAAAAATGAATGGCAGTCTTGTTAGTAGAGGTACCGCATGCTTTATGGGGGCATAATGGTGTAAAACCCAAACAATTACAGTCACGGCAGTATCTACTGATCAAATGTATTAACCCTTTTTTTGTCATTTAAAAAGCATGATGCTATGAACCACTGCACTGGCAAATTCCGTAGAAGATCAATGACTGCTCTGCACCTTGAAATGTTGCCTGAGCCAGCAACATTTCAGAGCTGACCTAGTTTCTCCCAGCAGGATAGCAGCAGCAGCATGTGTCCATGCAACTGCACTAATGGTTGCCCTGGCCAGGTGTGGCAGGATAGAGCTGAATACATCTCTGACAGGGTGCAGGTATTTCCGCTACATAGAACAGGTGAAGTGGTGCACCCCTGTCCTGCATGTAATTTCTTGCAACTGATTTACAATTGAGAGTTGCATTGTAGGACAGGCTTACTTCACTGAGGAGGCTGCTAAACTCCATCTAATCAGCATATGCTATTTTATGCATCATTGCAGCTACATGTCTATTGGAGTACAACTGTAGAAGCCCTATTCAGGCATTACAGTGTACATGCATAGGTACATGCTTTTTTGTGACTGACCATACATGGCCATTTAAAAAGTGAACCCTGGTACAGGCCCCCTAAAACATGGGTTCAGATAGGAAGTACAACGTGAGTAGCTTTGTACCTGACAAGAACTTGCTTTTTTGAGAAAACATTCTAGAAACAATAGAGGTGGTTGTAAAATAGAAATACTTTGGAGCATGTGGATCAAGCCTATGTCAAGACAAACTTCCACTTGAGAAAGATCCATTTTGAAACAGAGGTCACTGTGTCACCCTCATGTGGACTTATTCGTTTATGCATCACATCAATTTGCACTCTATGGACTTTATCATTCCTCTCACACCATACAATTGTTTCGTTGATACCATTTCCAATTGTTTTGTGGAGACGTGATGTGCGCGCGATGTGCACACACACACAAGGCTTCCTGAAGCCTTTTGCAGCCAAGCAGGGGAAGGGGTGGCAGGGAGGAATCCTGCTGCCCCAATTGCTAACTAAAAAAGGCGCACGGAGGGGGTAAGTAAACCCTCCCCCCGCCCTTAAGGGAACTGCCCCAATTGCTAATTTAAAAAGGCATGCGGAGGGGGAAAAGCACTGGAGGAGTAAATACACCCTCGCCCCACCATTAAAGAAACCCCCACCCCAGTTCCAGACCACAGCTCCGCGGTTCCGTGCACATCACTACCCATCATCACTGATAGGGCGCTTCCCTATTCAGACAAACTGCTCTAAGCTTGAGTGTTGAGGAGTGCTGATGACTGATGGGGCAGGGGTGGAACTACAGACCTGTTCGTGCCTCTGTACACATACATGGTTACAGCAGTGCTTTTAAAAACATCTGAATAGGGCTTTTCAGGTAGGTATACTCAGGAGCATAGAATAAAAGGAGCATGGAATAAAAGTCAATCAATAGAAGTAATACCTTCGTTTGCTAAAAATTGCATACTTCACAGGGTGGCATTGACTGAAGTTGCCTGGAACGGAAAGGCTCTGAGTTTGAAGGGTTACTGAAGCATCCTAATTTTTATTGCCACTGTACTTCCTCCTCTACCAGATATAATCACTGTTGTTTAAGCAGTAACCCTATTACATGTCTACAGCTGACAAAAGAACTGAAGAGAGGAGAGCATATTGTCAAAACTTGCTGTCATGGCGAATACATAGGGTATGAAATTGAAGTAATAACTGGAATATCTGCAGCATCTGTTCGAAGGTTTTGGACAATTTTGGCCAGCCAGGATCCTCCCAACTCTGGCTGAGTGACGATATCTGTCAAACATCTTTGTCTTTCATCTGCACATATGATATAGTGTCAGATATCTGTGCACTGGAGGGGAAAAGCTTTCAAATTGTGGGTCAGGGACAACAGTAGCTGTGCATTGGGGACATACATGGTTGACAGAATACTTAACTTGGGCTTGTTACACAAAAGGTCCCAGGAAGAGAAAAGAGGGGAATGCTTGCATTTGAAGAAGCTGATGAGCTCAATGACCATGCTAATAGGAATAGTCATATGCCATTGTTAATTAACACACTGCTTACAACAGCGGGTATTATTTACTACATGGCCTGAGGATTTTATCCAGCTTTTGGGTTGTTCTCATTTGGTAGGCAATGTAAAGAGTGAATTTTTTGATGGACATGGCAGAACACAGAAGGATTTGATTTCTGAAGACTTTCCAGAATCAGAGAGTTGGAAAGGAACCAATTGATAATCCAATCTCCTACTTGCTCTTATTGAAACAAAACATCCAAAAGCTAAAGCATCCTAGAAAATCCTAAAAGCTTGTCTAACCTTCTCAAAAGAAAGAAAGAAAGAAAGAAAGATCCATAAACTGTAAAAGAGGTTTGCCATTCAACTCCTCAAATAAACCTCTGCAACTGTTAAAAGCAAAACAAAACAAAACCCAAAGCTCCTTTAGGAATGTACCGCTATTTCTGCAGATCTTTGGAATTAGGCTATGATTGGATATTTGAATTGATGTGGGTTGGTACCTTGGATCTTAGTGGTGATCCAATATCGTGGACTTTGTGCCTGTGCAGTAGTCCCTGTGGAAGAATTTCAAGCTCCTCAAAGTGCTCTGAGGTTCTGCCCTTTGCGCATGGAGTACACTCTGTATCTTCAGCAGCAGAGCAATGTTGTGAACACTCCCTTGGGATTTGCTCCTTGCCTTGGTTCCAGAAAGAAAAAGATTTACAGTTTGCTTTACTGGTTATCTTGACATCCAGACAGTTTCTGACTACTCGTTACCTAGCGTTTTGGTTTGGTTTCTAATGGCCTCTAAAAAGACCTTCAAGCAGTGTTCTTCTTGCTGCTTAATGCGACAAATATGAATTTTGCTTGCTTTGTCTTGGGGAAGACCACAATATTTGTACATGTAAAATTTGCCTCTTATTTTCCAAAAAAAGCTCAGAAAAGCAGAGAATTACGATTGAGAGTGGCTCTTTATAAACAGGCTCTACACCCGTCAACTCCAATACCATGTTCCCTGTTATCACCAGTGCCATCGACATTGACGTCAGTGCTGTCGAAGTCAGGCTTGACTTTGGGTACCTCTTTATCTGCTGCCCAAGCCTTTTTTTAAGAAACCTAAGGAAGTCTCCAAGGATGGACATAGACATCATAAAAAATACAAACATCAAGAAGAAGATTATTCATCCCTATCCAAACATTAGAAAATTTCCTCGATGCCAGTGTCAACACCAACAGCCCCAGCCTTGTAGACCTCTCTCGGACCTGTTGCTCAGGCTGGGAAAGCCCATCAACTGTCCACCTCACTTTCAATTAGCCTGAAGTCGGCCTGACCATCAACATGAGCATCCACATTGACATTGAGTCTCCCACCAACACCATTGTTTGTCATCGACAATGTCAATACTGGATATTTTCGAATGCTGTCCCCATTGGTTGTTCAAACCGTCCCTTCACATTTATCCTTCTCTTCACCGGAACTCATCAAAGTGGCTTCAAATGCACCTTTGACATTGCCTTCAACATCAGTATTGATCCTGTCAACATCTACTATTCCAGCACTATCAATTTTGACACAACTACTGATCTTGACTGAGTGCACTCCACCCAAGGACCTGCCCACTCCTACCGCTATTTCCTCAACACCTGACTTTGGATCCCACTTCCCATCAATACTGTCAAGATTGAAAGAGTTTCCTTTCTTTCAGGACATTGAATCAATGTTGACTTCTCCAATTACAATGCCTTTGGGATCAAACTTCAAAGGGTTATTCCTCCATGGCTTAGATGTTGATGATAAGAACAGCTACTGTAGGGTGCTTTGGAGATTCCTAAGACTCCCTCTGCATCCCCAGTTAGAGCAACTCTGCATTGCTCCCCATCTCACTGGAAGGAAAGACTTCACTTTTTGCTCCCCATATACGCCCCTTATAGGAGGCTGGACTAGTGGAGCTCCCCTGGGGCCCTGGACCTAGGTTACATTAGAAGATTGGGGAGGTTTAAGGACCCATCTTACATACCTTCCCCATCTTTTCCATATGATTATGAAGAATTTTGACTATGGAAATACAAAAAGATTAAATCCGGTATACCTCTCAAAGCCAACTGTCTCTTTCTACTGGAGACCCTTCCTACAAATATCCCTTGTACCCTCCTCCAGCTCCATACCCTGCTCTTGCACAGCCTATTGAACTGGCCATCTGCCTTCTCCTCTTAGCAAATTCCTTCCTCCATAACTGCTCGGGAATCAGCTCCTGTTCCAGAAAAACTGAACTATAACAATGAATGCACTTCTTCAGACTCTGATAATGAGTCTACACAAACTAAAAATCCATCAGATCCTTCCCCTGATAACAATGTCCCAAACAATCCATCAAATACTCCCACAGAAGAGATAAAATCATACCGGTTCCAGGTCGCTGAAATGGCTAAGGTTCTTGGCCTAAAGCTAAAGTTTCCAGTCCCTATGTTAATGATCCTGTCTATGATTTTGTCACATCAACTACAACACCCTATGCTGCAGCACTACCCATGTTACCAGTGCTGATAAGTTCTGCCAAGTCAGCATGGGAAACTCCATCAACTGCTACCTCCAACTCCAATCGACTAGAATTTTTTTACAGAGTCCAGGAGGATGATTGCAAGTTTCTATTTAAGCATCTTACTCGCTAGTTGTGGATGGAGCAAAGGGCAGCAAGTTGGGCCGAAAGCACTCTGCCCCTACAGACAAAGAGGGCAGAAAACTGGATTCTGTTAGTTGCAAATTTATTCTTCATCCTCTCTGTCAATGAAAATTGCTACCTATATGGCCTGCATGGCCAAGTTCAACTACTTGGTTTGGGGAGGCTTTGCAGATGACCTCAAGGATATTCCTGCACTGATCCAAACCAGGTTTAAGGAGATGCTTGCCAAATCAGCAGACGTAACATGCCAAAATTTGAGCACTGCTAAGGATCTCATGGAAGCAGAATAAATGGCTAGCACTATTTCATTAAGGTGACATGCCTGGCTCTACATCCAGACATGAGAGACAAAACTGAAGACCTCCGCTTCGATGGAGAAGGTCTCTTTTGTTCTCAAACAGATGAAACAATGGAAAGAATGAAAAAGTCTCATTTTACAGCTACAACCTTTACTTCTTTATCCTCTTCGCAGTCTTACTCTCAAAGATTTAAGAGGTTTGACAGACCCAGATACCAATACAACTGGTCTGAGTGTAGGGACAATAGGAAAACCTTCCAGTACTCTCAGAAATGCACCTTTCCTCAAAGACATAGGTGGCAACAACAACAACAACAAACCAAACATCAGGAGAACCCAAGCAGAACATTTGACTGGTCCCCCATCTGTCAGAGTTTCTGTACCCACAAAGGTTGCCCCTTTCCTTTCCACCCGGTGTCTTATCATATCCGACACCTGGGTGCTATGTATCATCTCTACTGGCTACACCATAAAGTTCCATACAACTCCACCTTTCCTAGAAATAAGACCCCCGCCCCCAACTCCTACCTTACTAGCTGACGCTCAAGAACTATTGTCCAAGGCGGCAACAGAACCGGTTTTGCAGAAGCACCAATGGGCAAGGTTTTATTCAAGGTACTTCCAGTTACTCAAACAGGATGGTAGTCTCTGTCCTATACTAGATCCCCACTCCCTCAATAACTTTATCGACATGAGAAAGTTCTGTATGCCTACTATTCAACAACTCCTGCCTCTCCTAGTGGAAAAAGAATGGCTTGCCATGCTAGACCTCAGAGATGCCTATTTCCATGTGGGCATTTGACCACCACACAGGAAATTCCTGTGGTTCACTGTGCGGAATCTAATCTTCCAATACACAATCCTTCCTTTCAGTCTCTCCACAGCTCCTTCTGTCTTCACAAAATATGTGAGCATGATTATTGCTCATCTAAGGACAGAGAGCATTTCAGTCTACCTGTTCTTAGATGACTGGCTAATCATCTCTCCAGAAAACTCCTTGCTCTCCATCCAGACTGTGCTCAGCCTTCTGGAAAATCTTGGCATGGAAATGAATTGGAAAAAGTCCATTCTAGTTCCACAGAGATCCCTATTGTACATAGGAGCAATTTTGGATGCAAGTACAAAGTGTGCCTTCCTACCAGAGGAGAGGAGACTCAACCCTTCAGATCCAAACCCGTCCAGGAGGCACAAACCATCCAATGCCTCTTGGGTCTTATGACATCCTGCACAACAACTGTTCATTACTCCTTTCCAAGTTCAAACCCAATGCACGTTGCAGAATGTGAGCTGTCAGAACAAACACCAGGGCAAGGTTTAAGACAACTTTACTTGTGAGACAAAAACTTAGAGGTCAGTACAGAACTTGCTGGCTCACACACACAAGAATGAACAGGAACAGGAAGAAGAGTAGAAACTCCCAGCTAGCCCAACCCATACAGAGGAAATTATAGTGCCCCTCTGGCTTCACAGTAAATTACATACAAACTGCACAGCAAGTCAGGCTGCAGCTGTTGCATATCCCAACACTCCTTCTCAACAGCTGAAGCAGTAGCCCACTAAGTTCATTACTCTTGACAGCTCAAAATTCCTCTCTCTGACCAAAGGCTTTGTAAGAATGTCTGCTATCATGTCCTCAGTTGGACAATACTGCAGGTCTATACGTCATTGTTCCTGTAAGTCTTTCAGAAAGTGATACATCACATCTATATGCTTGGTTCTAGTGTTAACTCTCTCAGTTTGTGCAAGTGAAATACACCCTTGATTATCTTCCAAGATTTGTGTGGGTTCTCTTGGACATTGACCCAAATCCATCAATTAATTCTTGACTAATGTGTGCAGTTGTGATGTAGTCTGCTTCTGTAGAAGAAAGTGCTACTGAAGCTTGTTTTCTGCTGGCCCAACTGATCAGTCCCCCTCCAAGCAAAAACAGATAACCACTGGTAGATTTTCTGTCTCCAGCCCAATTTGCATCAACATATCTAGTTAGGTTGCATTCAGAAGTTGCTGGAAGTCATAGCTTCAGGTGCAAAGTTCCCTT
Source organism: Hemicordylus capensis (assembly GCF_027244095.1). Lineage (NCBI taxonomy): Eukaryota > Metazoa > Chordata > Lepidosauria > Squamata > Cordylidae > Hemicordylus > Hemicordylus capensis. The sequence continues at coordinate 373,773,053 of NC_069658.1, read as the reverse complement.
CAGGTGACATATAACCCTTTTCACTGCATTCCAGTCCTTCTGACTGGATGCTGAGACCTTCCTGCATAAGATACTGATTGCTGCTGCAATGTCAGGTCATGTGATATTGGATAGTGTGATAGTATAACAATTGCCCAAATACTTCTCTATATTGTTGAGTGTTTGGCGGCAATGTACTTTGCTCTCCTTTAAATAACTGGTTTCCATGGGAGTACTTACTGTCTTTGCATCTTTCATTCTAAAGTCCTCTATTATTTCTTCTGTTTTGCAGCTTTGACTAAGGAGGTAGCTCCCATTATCTTCTCTCTCCATCTGTATTCCCAGGTAGTGTATTATGTTTCCCACATCTTTAATTTTGAACTGTTGATCTAATGCAGGGATTCTCAAACTTGGGTCCTCAGGTGTTATTGGACTTCAACTCCCATAATCCCCAGCCTCAGTGGCCTTTGGTTGGGGATTATGGGAGTTGAAGTCCAATAACACCTGAGGACCCAAGTTTGAGAATCCCTGATCTAATGCTTACATTATTCCACTGTCATCCCCTTCTTGTTCAAGACATATCAGTAGGTCATGTACAAAGACCAGAAGAAAGATCCATCAATTGACCACTTTCTTTGAGTATATTCTGCTTTACTTCTGGTAAAATTTTCATTTATGAGTACTTCATTTATTTTTGAATTCCAGGCCCTTGCGGCCTGTTTAAGTCGATATATGCTCTTGTGCAACTTACATACAAAGTCAGATCTTTCAGTGTTTTTGAAACCAGGTGGCTGTTCCATGTAGATTTCCTCTTTAAGTTTGCCATGCAAAAAGGCTGTTTTTACATCTAGATGTTTGACATATATTCCTCTTCCAGCTGCAACACCTAGAGAAGCTATTCCCACGATCACTGGAAAGTGGGCTAAGGGAGGTTAGCCCATTTTCCAGTGGTCGTGGGAACTACCGGGTTTGCAGGCAAGCCCAGTGCTCCCAAGGCAGCTAGCCCACCTAAACCACCCTCCCCTTAAATGAGGTTAAAGGAGCGAGTGCTCCGTTAACCTCATTTCGTTGCTTGTGTGTTGCTGTGGTGCACGGTGACACATAAGTAAACCTCTGACCTCCCGGGCTTGGGGGTCTGTCTAGGTTGCCCCGTGCACTTACGTGAGGCACCCTGGAACTTCCGGGGGTCGCGCGGCCCCCGATCCTCGCAGCCCCTGCCGGCTCCATGATGGAGCTGGCAGTCATATGGGTGGCCAATCTGACTGCCTAGCTATGAGCATCTGCTCATCTGCAGGGAGAGCGGACTACGCCCATGCTTCCCGCAGAACCCCCTCAGGTGCTTCCCTCGTGTTGTGTGACGTGCCTCAGTAATGTCCTAATTGTTGTGTGCTTAACAACCAGAGTGAATGTTTTATCATAATCCTCTCCAAACTTTTTTGAGTAGCCTTTTGCTACTGGTCATGTGACTAGTTGCACCAGAGTCAATTCACCAGCCCTAGGATGAGTTACACTGTACTGTTTTGAAGTATCTGCTCCATTGTTTTGTGACACTAGTTGTAGCCTTTGCCTTTTGCTTAGGTGCTTGTGGAGACTTTCTTTGTAGTTTCTCTTGTTCTGCCTTCCATATGGAGCAGTCTTTCCTTAAATGTCCCTCTTTCTTGCACTAGAAACATGCTCTTGTTTCCTTCTTGTGCGCCTTGTCATCTGCAGTTTTCAGTGAAGATTCTCCATTCTGACTGATACTGTCCTCCATGACTTCCTTTCTGTGCTGGAATTCATCCAGAAGTCTGCCTCTCACAAATCTCCGTGTCAGGTCTTCCTCAGGCCTTGTCTCAAGGTCATTAATGAGGGCACCATAGGAGTCAGACAAGCTACATAGTAGGGATGTGCATAAAACCGGTTCTCCCGGTTCGGTTCGGGTCCGAACCGGGTCCGGACCGGACCGGGGTGGTTCGGTTTTGGTTTTGCCAGACCACCCCCCCGGTCCGGTTCGGTTTCGAACCGGTTCGGATCCGAACCGAACCGGTTCGGATCACAAAAAGTGGCTGGTTTTGAAGGGGACATTGTGTTCTACCTGCCACCCAAATTTCAAGTCGATTGGACCTTCCTCTGATTTTTTACAAATTTTTTTCAAAAAATAAATTTTTGCCCATAACTCACAATGTGGAGCCCTTAGGGGCAAAAAAGCTGGGGTGGGTGGTAGCCACCCATGGGTGTCCTCCACCCCAAAAATCCCAAGGCAATTGGTGGCTCCTAGTATTATTGGTGAATTTCTGAAGAAAATTTTTTTTCCCATTGGCTAGAATGGGGGTTCGGGGCTGCCCCAGACCCACCTCTGTGGGGTGGCAGCACCCCCAAAGTGGGTCCGGGGCCATGGCAAAAATGCCCTCAGTCCCTCCCAGCAATCCCCGTAGAGATAGGAGTGATGGTTCTGTTGTTTTTCTGAGGTATTCTGAGTGTAGATTCTATGATAGCTTATGAGATTTCCAATGAGACACCATGAATCCACTCTCATTTGCTATCACAGAATCCACACTCACTCAGAACACCTCAGAAAAACAACAGAACCATCACTCCTATCTCTACGGGGATTGCTGGGAGGGACTGAGGGCATTTTTGCCATGGCCCCGGACCCACTTTGGCGGTGCTGCCACCCCACAGAGGCGGGTCTGGGGCAGCCCCGAACCCCCATTCTAGCCAATGGAAAAAAATTTTTTCTTCAGAAATTCACCAATAATACTAGGAGCAACCCAACAATTGCCACCCCATCTTTTTGGCCCCTCTCTCTGGGCGCCCTAACACGTAACACCTAGTCAGTCCATCTTAATGCCTACCTACTACCACCACTCCTATCCAAGCAAGTAAGAGGAGGACACTCAGAGAGACAACACCCACTCTCTGATCTAACAAAAAGGCCACTGCTGTGCTGCCTGCCAGCACAGCAGCAGCAGCGGAGCAGCACACTAAGCACAAGAGCAGCACACACAGAGAAGAAGCAGGAGGCGGAGCAGCAGAGCAGCAGACCTGCCGCTCTGCATGATGGGTGACGTGATGCCCAAAGGAACCACCGCCTCACTCAGTGCCTGCCACTGACTAGGCCCGACAGACAGAAGCCAGCCAACCTGCTCTGCTCTGCTCTGATGCTCCCCATGGATGATGCACACACACCCTACATCTGCATCCCAATGACCAGACCAGACCAGACCAAGTGCGCAGAGTCAGCACAGGCCAGCAGCCAACAGCCCAGCAACAACAACAGCTACTACTGCTACCACCACAACCAGTGTTGCCGCTACAATAACATTCCCAGTCCAGTCACGCGCGCCACAGCCTGAGCCTAGCACACAGCCAACAGCTGCTGCCAGCCAGTGCCTGGCAAGCCCAGCCAACATGAGGAGGAGAGAGCTAACAAGTAGACGGCGCACGCACATCACCAACCCATCACGACGGCGCAACTGCAAGGGGAGAGGGCACAATTACAGGCAGGAGGAGGAGGAGGAAGAGGAGGAGGAGGCGGGCGAGGCAATCCTAGCACAGATTTGAAAGTTTAAAATCCACCAGGACATCTTCTAGAATCTAGACTTCTGTTTTTTCTACCACCAGCTGTAGTGTCTAGTTAGTCAGTGTGCTGTGCAGCTGAGCTGAGCTGAGCTGAGCTGCATGTGAGGAAGGGTGATTGTAGCTAGTTCTTTAGTTTCAGCAGACTGAGCATTGAGCATGGGCAGTGGCCTTGGGAAGCAACACAATTACACGACACTCACCTGCTGCTGCTGGTTCTAGAAGTTGCCTCTTCTCGTCTTCACCTCTTCGTGTGTGTGTGTGTGTGTGTGTGTGCAGTGAGTGCATGCCTTTTGCCTTGCTGGAAAGAAATGCTTCTCTGGTCCACCACCACATATCTGCTCAAGGACACAGAGGCCCAAGGCAGAGGTGGTGGCACCAGTGTGAGTGCATGTGTGCTGGTGGTGTTTGCCACCACAGGTGTTTTGTGTGTGTATGTGTGCGCTGCTAGCTAGGAGGGGGGAGGGAGGCAGGGAGGGAGGCTGGGAGGCAGGGGGGAGGAAAGGGGAGGGGGAGAGGGATGTAGAGGGGATTGAAGGGGGGAGGGTCCGGCTCAGAGTTGGTCAGCCACATATTTGTGCACACACGTGCTCACGTGTGTGCTTCGGTGGGAGAGACCAGACTCTCATCATCTGCCAGACCGGGGTTGGGGGCAGGTGAGGCGGTGGTGGGCTGGAAGGGAGGGAGGATGGAAGGTGGTGAAGAGGAAGGGGAGAGGATGAGAGGGGAAGGATGGAGGGAGGCATGGGGGGGAGGAAAAAAAACATGTAGACAGACACACACCACACTACACACAGAAAGCATCCACACACAGAGACAGTGCTAGGCATCCATTCACACAGACAGACAGACAGACAGACACACAACAGGAAGAGACAGACTGAGCCTGCACCACACACACACACACAGACCCAATTCCCCCCCTGCACAGTTATCAATCAATATGTTGTGTTGGCAGCCAGTTCATTGCTATTCTGATGGTTTTGGGTTTTTTGCCATCAGCCAACATCAACAGTGACCACAATCAAGATGAACATAAGATGATAATAATTCATTCGTTTCATTTCAAAAAATCACCCAATCATCTTCTCCATGTAAACCAAGCCCCCCACACATGATTTCTGGTGACATTTTCAATAAAATCAATTCATTTGGCATTCATCATTTTGTTCTCCCTTTGTCACCTTTTTTTCTTTCTTTTGCATAATTTTGAGGCTTGATTGTGACATGGGGTTTTTAAAGAAAAAATTATTTACATGTTTATTTACATACAGTATTTACATATCTACACTGCATTTTTGAATGTATACCCGCCGCTGCCGCTAAGTCTAGTACTCCGTGGGCTGTGCTACTTTGGGGGGGTGTGCCGTGCCCACGCCAGGTCCCCAAATGCTGACAGGTGGATAGATAAAGGGCCTGTGCTGGTCAGCATTGGGTTTCTTTTTAGGTGGGCGTGGGCATTGTAAACATCTGGCCAGTCGCAGCACTACAACTACTACTACAACTGCATCTCTGTGTGGGCACACTACACGCTGCGACTGGCTGGCACGGCTCAGCATCTGTCACGTCAGCTCAGCTAGAGGTGGAAGGGGGGAGGGTAGGGATAAGCACAGAGTTCGAGCCAGGCAGGTGACCAACCATGGGGCAACCCACGGTAATCACTCGCCCGTCTCAAACTGCAGCTTGGGGTAGCCCAACAGGGGGAGGTTCACCTTAAGGAAGACCAGCTGCTCCACCAGACCAGGGTCCAAGCGGGAGCGAGAGGGTGTCACCACGTCCCCGGCACGTGAAAACACCCGCTCGCTCTGGACACTGGTTGGGGGGCAGGAGAGGAGGTGCACAGCCACCACCGCCAGGTCCGGCCAGACTTGGCGGCGGCTCGCCCAGAACTGTGCGCAGTCCACGCCGTCTCCCTCCACAGGCTCCTCCAAGTACTGCGCAACGCATTGCTCAGCACTGGAGGGGGGCCTGGCAGGTCGAGCCTCCCGCATACCAGGCATGGCGCCATAGCAGAACCGCTGAAACCACTGGGCGGATCTCGAGTCGGTAGCAAATGGCTGCTGCGATGGCGCCGCCTGGGATGCCGCGCTGCTGGACTGGGAAGAGGGAGGGGAAGGGGAAGCTGACGCCGGCTGGCCGCCCATGCTGCTGCTGGGTGCGGGTTGGGCCGCGAGGGCTGCCCCCGCACCACTACCAACACCCTGGTCTCTGCGGGCCCTAGCGGCCTCCTCCTCCCTAACCTTCTCGACCAGGATGCCCTTCCACCTGGGCAAGTCGTCGGCACTCACGGCATTGCCCTTGAGGGCTGGGTGACAGAGACAAGCGAGGACATACTCCTCCCTGTCTCCCAGCACATCAACGAGCCGCTTGTCAACCCCAGACCTCAGCCTCCCAGCCAGAGCACGACCCTCTGGCGTGGTCAGAGAGATATGGAGTCCACCCATCAGCTTCTCGAGACCAACAGCTGTGGGCAGCGCTTGGCTCAAGGGAGTGGTGTCGCCACACAAGCCCTTCGTGGCAAGCTGGAAGGGCTCGAGTGCCGACACCGCCTCGGACATCTGCTTCCACTCTGCGTTCGAGAAGTCGCAGACATCCAAGGACTCGTCCCTCGCCAGGGCGACAAGGGCTCTCTCCTGCTCCAACAGGCGCTGGAACAGGAGGAAGGTGGAGTTCCACCGCGTCTCCACATCCGTAGGGATGAGATGGCGAGGAAGGCCAAGGTCATCCTGCTTCTGGCGAAGCAGTCTCCTGGACTTCTCGCTGCGGTGGAAGTGGGCGGCCAGCTTGCGGGACTTATCCACAAGCGTAGCCGTGGCAGCAACAGCACCTGCGATGGGGCGGGCCCCCTTCTCCTGGGACGCCCTCAGCTCCTTAAGGCCAAGGGCGTCCCTGACGGTCAGATGGAGCGTGTGTGCCATACACCGTATGTTCACACAGTCCATGACTGTCTCGACAGCGGCGGTAACGTTGGCTCCATTGTCGGTGACAATGAAGCCGCGGGAGAGGTGTGGACACCCGCCAATCCACTCCTCTATCTGGCGGTCGAGTACGGCCGCCACCTCCTCCGCGGTGTGCCTCGTGTCCATCGTCTCCACGTGCAGGACGGCCCACCTGTGCCGTAGTGCATCGGGAGCCGCGCCGGACCCGGAAGCATCGCCCGCGGAGGTCCCCTCACTCTCCGGTCCCCACCAGTGGGCAGTGAGGGCCAGGAAAGAAGCGTGCATCCCACTGACACTGGTCCAGAGGTCAGTCGTGAAATGCACGCTTGTCCCGGCCGGAGCTGCACGCAGCTCGGCCGACACGAGCTCCCTGCACCGGCGGTACAGGGAGGGGACCACGTTCCGGCTGAACGTCGTCCTTGAGGGGATGACGTATTCGGGAGCCAGGTATTGGAGAATACGGCGGAAGCCGTTGTTCTCGACCACCTGAAACGGCTGGTCATCGGTGGAAATCATCTCCCCTATGAGGCGGGTGAGGTGATGATGGTCCACGCGAACAATACGCTGGCTGCCCGAGGACTGCGTCCACCGCTGGACGGGCAGTGTAGCCTGCCTGCTGGCTGGCACACTGCCGCTGCCCGCCCTAGTGGCAGATGCACAAGGCGCACTAGCGCTGCCAGCCTGTCCCCTGAGACCTGGGTGGTGACGCTCTAGGTGTCTCCACATAGGCGTCGTACCCAGGTGCGCAGGGTCCCTTCCACGGCTGACAAGCATCCTGCAGTGGACACAGCGGGCGTGGAATGGGGCATCTTGAGGGACCTCAAAATGCACCCATGCACCACTGCCCTTGGCCTCCTGCGCCCTGGGCGCCGTCCTAGGCCGTTTCTCGCAGGGTGGCTGCAGTCCTGGGGGGGGGCGGCCGCCGCTGCCTGCCCACTGCTGCCACCCAACCCGCCCCTTCCGCCCTCCACAGCGGAGGAAGGGCCCGGCTCAACTGGCATCGGAGAGGCAGGCCTCTCCTCCACCACCTCGCCAGACCGCTCCCCACCAGAGTGTCGGGCTTCACGAGGGGGGGCCCCACTGAGCGGCGAAAGGATAGGGGGAAGGGGCCCCAGAGGGAGGGAGAACCTGGCTGCATCGCTGCCAGCCGCACGGTCCTCACCGCCCTCTACCTGCTCTTCCAACTCCACAGTCTCCTCCACCTCAACAACTGGCGGTAGCTCAGCAGCACCTGGTGCCGCCGGCGAGGAGGGACCCGCCACAGCCCTAACAGTGCCTCTGCCTCTGCCGCGATTGGCGGCAGCAGGCGTGGGGAACTGAATCCTGCGCACCAAAGATGGGGCCGGAGCAAAGAATTCTCCAATGGGGAGAACTGGGGTGTCCTCAGGCTCCCCGCGTCCTCTCCCTCCCCGTGCCGCAGGCGCACCCCGCACCTGGCCTCTCCCACCTCTGCCTGCCAGCCTTGAGCTAGCCCTGCCCGCCACACGGCGCTCAGACATGCTGCTAGGTCAGAAGGAGGGAGACTTTAGGAGGAAGGCCAGACAGGGTCAAAAAAATAATTTGGAGGGGCTTAGGGGCCAAAAAAAAGGCAGCTGATTTGGAGGCGGCGGGGGGGAAGTTTGTTTTCAAAAAAGGAAGCCAATTGGGGGGAAAGGAAGACTTTTTGATATGGGGGGGGAAGCCAATCGAAGTGAGGGGGAGGGTGTCCTTTTTGAATTTGGGAGTCAACCACCAAGCCAATTGAGGAGATGGGTCTGGGAGGGTTTTTTTTTAGAAAAATAGGGGGTTAAAGGGTGGAACCCCGGTGTGGGAGGGTGGCACGGGCAGTTGGGTGGAGTAGTTGTGGTGTGGGTGGCAAGTTTTTAGCTTTTTTGGGGGGGGAGAGTGGATGGGGGGAGGGCACAGCACCTACCGGGGGTGGGGGAGGGATGCAGTCAACGCTTGGGAACCTGCAGATCAAAGGAGGAAACCCTTATTTAGTGAACTGGAACACAAAGTGTGGGTTCTGGGGGGTGGTTCTCAAGTAATGCTCCTGTGGGGGGAGCATCAAACTCAATGCAGCCTATTTAGTGACTCTAAATTGCACACAACCAAAACCAGAACCCAGTCACACCAACACAGAGGTTGAACCCACCCACTCTGTGACTCTGCCTGCCCAATGCCATGGCAAGCAAGCAGCAGCAAACACTTGATGGCAGCCTCATGGATTGAACATCATGATCATCATCATACGTGTGTATTGGCCCAGCATGTAGTGGCAGCATCAGAGCCCAGCCAGGACCCCACTCAGACTGCCCCAGAGGCAAGGAAGCACTCTGGCATGGCATGGGCCCAGCATGTAGTGGCAGCATCAGAGCCCAGCCAGGACCCCACTCAGACTGCCCCAGAGGCAAGGAAGCACTCTGGCATGGCATGGGCCCAGCATGTAGTGGCAGCATCGCATCAGAACCCTGGACCCCACTCAGACTGCCCCAGAGGCAAGGAAGCACTCTGGAAGGCACCTGTTCAAAAACCACCTGCAAGACGCATGCAATGCAACGCAACACACAGCAGCAATTTCTTTACTGGGCATGGGCATGAAGACACAAGTTTTACAACAGTACATCTCCTCTCCAAGGTTCCCTCCCTCCTCCCCACACCCAAATGCATTTCAGAATAGGGGTGTCCCTATTTAAAACCGCCAGCTAGGGAGAGAAAGGGGCAACAAAAGGTGCACAATCGCACACGCACTAACCCCTCTTCTTCCGGTCCTTCTCCTGCCACTCACTGCTGGTCACGGATTCGCCGCCGCCAGCCAGCCACCCTGGGCTGAGACACAGCAGGGCGGCCGCACGAGGCACACAGGCAACCGGGGTAGTTCAACAACGATGGAGGGGCAGAAGTGAGGAGACAACACTATTTGTGTCGCTCAACTCACCCCCAAGCAGAGACAAAATCAACCAAAAACTATAAAAAGAAAAAAAAAACCGATGGCAGCCGCCAGGTGGGTAGGCTACTGTGTGCGGCTGCAGCTGTGGGAGAGGAGGTGGAAAGTGAAGGGGAGCAGAGAGAGAAAAGACTAAGAGAGAGAGAAAAGAGAGGGGGGGCAGGGACAAAGAGAAAGAGAGGAGAGAGAGAGAAAAGAAAGAGAGAGAGAGGAGAAAGAGAGATGATAGAGAGAAAGAGGAGAGAGGAGAAGCGCAGCGCAGCAGGGAGGGGGGATTCAGGTGTGGGGGGAGGACACAGCAGTAGCAGCGGTCCAAAGAGGTGGGGGGAGCAGAGAGGGTGTGTGTGGTTGGGGGCTAGTGTGTGGCAGGGGGCCTGGGGTAAGTGGAGAGAGTCGGGGGCAAGGAGGAAAAGGGGTGGGGTGGGGGGAGCAGAGAGGGTGTGTGTGGTTGGGGGCTAGTGTGTGGCAGGGGGCCTGGGGTAAGTGGAGAGAGTCGGGGGCAAGGAGAAAAAGAGGTGGGGTGGGGGGAGCAGAGAGGGTGTGTGTGGTTGGGGGCTAGTGTGTGGCAGGGGGCCTGGGGTAAGTGGAGAGAGTCGGGGGCAAGGAGAAAAAGAGGTGGGGTGGGGGGAGCAGAGAGGGTGTGTGTGGTTGGGGCTAGTGTGTGGCAGGGGGCCTGGGGTAAGTGGAGAGAGTCGGGGGCAAGGAGGAAAAGAGGTGGGATGGGGGGAGCAGAGAGGCTGTGTGTGGTTGGGGGCTAGTGTGTGGCAGGGGGCCTGGGGTAAGTGGAGAGAGTCGGGGGCAAGGAGAAAAAGAGGTGGGGTGGGGGGAGCAGAGAGGGTGTGTGTGGTTGGGGGCTAGTGTGTGGCAGGGGGCCTGGGGTAAGTGGAGAGAGTCGGGGGCAAGGAGAAAAAGAGGTGGGGTGGGGGGAGCAGAGAGGGTGTGTGTGGTTGGGGCTAGTGTGTGGCAGGGGGCCTGGGGTAAGTGGAGAGAGTCGGGGGCAAGGAGGAAAAGAGGTGGGGTGGGGGGAGCAGAGAGGCTGTGTGTGGTTGGGGGCTAGTGTGTGGCAGGGGGCCTGGGGTAAGTGGAGAGAGTCGGGGGCAAGGAGAAAAAGAGGTGGGGTGGGGGGAGCAGAGAGGGTGTGTGTGGTTGGGGCTAGTGTGTGGCAGGGGGCCTGGGGTAAGTGGAGAGAGTCCGGGGCAAGGAGGAAAAGAGGTGGGGTGGGGGGAGCAGAGAGGGTGTGTGTGGTTGGGGGCTAGTGTGTGGCAGGGGGCCTGGGGTGAGTGGAGAGAGTCAGGGGCAAGGAGAAAAAGAGGTGGGGTGGGGGGAGCAGAGAGGGTGTGTGTGGTTGGGGGCTAGTGTGTGGCAGAGGGGTGTTGGGGGGAAGGGGAGGGGGCAACAATAAACAGCAAAGGAGAAACTGGAACAACTCGGGCAGCAGCAGCGATTAGGCTGGATGGGGTGGTTGGGGGAGGAGCTGGGCCTGGGCTAGGGTAGGGTCTGGGAGGAGGGAGGGTGGGGGGGGCAGGCAGGGGGGGGAGGAGGAGGAGGAGGGTAGCAAAATATATAAAGCAATATATATCAAGAGAACACAAGCCAGAAGTTTAAAAAAAAAATTAAAAGAAAGACTATAACCAGCAGAAAAAACTTGGGGGTGGGGGTGTGGGGAGGGGGAACCAAACACAGACTCTGAGGGGGGCCACTAAGTGAACAGAGACAATGAAACCACAATTGCTGCAAATTAATAATAGCAAATGAATAAGTGGAACCAAGCAAAGAAAACTGGACTCGGTTTGGCAGCAGCAAACTTGGGAGAAGGCTGGATGGGGTGGGGTTGGGGTGGGGTGTGGTTGGACTTGGAGGGGCAAGTTTGGAGCAGGGAACCAAAACTGATTATATGGGACAACAAGAAACAACAACAGAATCCTCTGGGGGTGGGGGGGAGGGATTCAGGGAACCAACTCGCAGGGCAGCAGCAGTCAGCAGAAACAAACAAAATGGTACAATTTAAGCAAAACCAGCAAGCAATATATAACTGAAACCAATGGAATGCAATGTGAAAATCAAAAAGTTGGACAACAACAAGGCAGGACAAAGAGCAATAATTAATGGAAGAAGATTTAAAGCAATGAGGATGCAGTGGGTGGGAGTGGGGGAGGGGGAGGGTAGGCCCAAAGGATGAGAAGGGAAAGGGGGGGGGGGAGAAAAGCAGACAGACAAGGAACAGGGAAAATTGGGGGAAATTAAGAAGAAAGTAAAGTGAAGTAACACACAGTATACAGACAAGAGACAGACAGAGAGAGGAGACACACAGAGAGTCACAAAGGGCAGGTGGACAAAGGATTAGACAGAGCACACACAGAGAGACACAGGACACAGTCAGGACTCACAGAGACACCAGAGCAGCCAGCAAAGGGCAAGCAGGTCTCAGAGATGATCCCACAACTGCAGCCAAGAGAAGTTTCCAGAGAAGAGGCTTGGGTTTATATAGGTTTGAAATTCCCTCCTTTGGGAGCCCCCACCTTTGCACTCCCCCCACGGCCAACAGGGTGCCAGCTCTCAACAGTGCAACAGCCAAGCAGCCTACCAGACCAAAGGACTCATTCTGGCCAATCAAGGATCAATAGCGCAGCCAATACAATGCCTGGAAATAGCATCACAAAATGGATGCAAGGAGGAGCAAAAGTTTCGGGAAGGAGACACAAAATGGAGGACACACTTTAAAGAGACACTGAGTGAGACTCAATTTCATTCCCGAACCGGTTCGGGAAACCCGAGCCGGTTCGGTACCGAACCGGCTCGAATTCGGTCCGGCTCGGTCCCCGGGAGGGCCCGATTCGGTCCGGGATCGAGCCGCCGGATCCGGACCGGTTCGGACGAACCGGTCCGGATCCGAACCGAACCGCACATCCCTACTACATAGTAACAGGGCTGCTATGTGACTGTCTTTGATTTCTTCCCTAATTCCATGCAATTGTGCCACCACTTCCAGCATGGCATTTATGTGGTCTTGCATTTATGTTCCCTTCCCAAGTCTCATTTTGTACAGCTTCCTCGAAAAGAAGAGGCTAACTTTGGGCAGATGGTGCTTAAGAAAGTACTGTAACTTCAGATTCTCGGGCCCAATTTCTTTTAGAGAGCTTGCTAATTGCTCATGTTGTGAAGGATACCGGATCACCACTAAGATAAAGGTTGCCGACCTGTAACCTTTGATCTTTTGGTGACTAAGTATCATTCACAACACTCACCCAGCCACCCAGCCTTTTGGTTGTACATAATTACTTATCTTTCTTGTTTTATGAAGTCTATTCTGTACAACGGCCATTCAGGAACTGAGATAAGAAGCATTTTGCCACTGAAGATACCAAGTGTGCTCTATGCATGAAGGATGGAGCCTCAGAACACTTTGAGGAACTTGAAATCCTTTCACAGGGAATATTGTGTAGGTGCAAAGTTCATGTTGTGAATGATACCGGATCACCAAAAGATCAAGGGTCACAGGTGAGCAACCTGTTTTGTTGGTTTGTTTTAAAATGGGAGTTCACCTTTACAGGCAGAAAAGTAGCTTGGAATTAATTCACATGATAAACAGTACTGGCAGCAAAGTAATCCCTCATTAACTTTAACCTGACTGGTCCTTTTTGCCCAATGTTTTATTTCCTGTCTAATCACAATTTCAGAGCAGTGACTATAGACAGTGGCTGGCAGGTAGTGCAATGCTAGAAGCTGGGACCTGGAGACTCAGGCAACCAGTTGAGACTCGGGGACCAAACCAGTAACCAGAGGTCAAGGCAAGCAGACATTCAGGAACAGAGGTCGAACCAGTAGCCAAAAGTCAGGAATAGCCAGAGGTCAAGCTGAGCAGACAGTCAAGAATCGGAGTACAAACCAGTAGCCAGAGGTCAGGAACATACCAGAAGTCAAACCAAGCAGAGAGGATTCAGGGGACAAATCAGTAGCCAAAGGTCAGGAACACACCACAGGTTAAACTGAGCAGGAAGTCGGGAATCAGGGGAAAATCTGATAGCCAAAGGTCAGGAACACATCAGAGACTGAGCCAAGCAGACTGTTTAAGAAGGCAAGCAGGGAAAAAAAACACTAGAAGAAGAAGAAGACATTGATTCCTGATTCAGACAGGAAGCCTCTTAACCTTCCTGCTACCAATGGAGTCAATGGGTGATCCCACAGGGGAGAGGTTGCCCAGGAGTTAAAGACTTAAAAACCCTTTGTAGTGCAACAAGCTGTGCTTCAGATCAGGTAGAACTTGACACATGAGCACAATTATTTATGAGTACCTACTGTGTTGTCAAAAGTGATATCCTTGTGCTATAGTGTTTGAAGAAAATGCTGCAGAGAACTGGAGAAGATGGAAGCAAAGTTTTGACTTTCTCTGTATTGCACTCTTCGTGTTGAATCTATAGCTCTGTTCCCCTCCATGCATATATGAACACAAAGAGAGGGAAGTGGCACTGCACCCACATGCCATGCCCCCAACATTGGTACCCACAGACCACACTGTTGACTTCCACATGTTCAACTGAACATACAACTATATATGCGTATAGGCTTCCTGCATCATTGGTTTTCCTGATCAGGTGAAAGCCATTAGACACATAGAACTGCACATGTATAGAGGCCCTTTCCATGCATTGAACTGAATACATGAAGGTCACTGGACATGGACAGGGCACAATCCCTCTGCCCCCCACTCCATGTATAACACATTCAGTGAGCTCATGAAGAGGAATGACTGAATGGGGCTTGTTTCCTTTAATAATCTGATTCTCATTTTGTTTGACATTATGCCACACACTATACATTCTTCAATAAGTGATTCACACGGCTCCCCAAATTTACAAGTTTCTGCAGACAGCTTTATATCAATCACATATAGGTCTATGTTTTTCCTTCACTCTGATCTCCAGTGAAGAATCTGTGCATTTCATACGTAACTTTTATTTTGGGTGCACAGTATGCTTCAAATGTATTAATCAAAACTTGAATTTCTTTCCTTATCTGCACTGTCATCAAAACTGAAGAGTATGAAAAACCTCTGGTTTGCCACATAAAAAATAGTGCTGACTGAAGTGTCTCATCTTTCTTATCGCCTTCACTTGCAATGCAGTACTACTAAAACTCTTGCTTCCATCTTCCCCAATTCTCTGCAGTATTTTCTTTAAACACCAACTTTCATGGTGCTAAAGCTGCCCCTCCTTTTTTGCTTCACTGCTTTATTTTTCCTTCAACATGATGTCATATTTACTGCTGCAAATTTTGTGAAATGATGACACAGGAGCAACCAAACTTTACCTAACACTGTCAGCTGCAACCACTCAAAATGGCTGCTGCCCAAAGGCTTCAGTTTTCTTCTACTGCTCCCAAGAACTGCTTCCTTTTATGCACTCATTCACAAAACATTTTGATTACCATTATCATTACATTACTAATCCTAAATGACAAATTGAAACACATGTAACCCCACTTTGCATCTGTCAATAGGAAAGAAAATGAGTCAGGTTCAGTAAAGGTAAAGTTTGGAAGCAGCTCTTGGGAATACAAGGCTCAGACCAGGGTAGGCAGCAACCTTTGTTTTCTTTCCAAAAGAAGCAAGCTAGCAAATAAATATATAAATCAACAAGAAAACAAGGGGGGAAAGACAAGGGGGCTATTCTCACAATCTGCAAAAATTGGGCTAGGAGAGCCTAGCCCGATTTTTGCTGATCGTGTAAATGACCAGGCTCACAGGCAAACCTGTTGGCTTACAAGCAGCTAGCCCTCCTCTTAGCCCGGGTTTGCAGAGCAAGCGCTCTGCAAACCCAGGCTTCCCGATCGTGAGTAGCCACGACACGGCTCTGTGCCGTGGCTACTCATGAGGAGACCCCCGGAGGGGAGGCGAAAAGCTGCCTCCAGGCTCCAGGGGTCTCGCCAGCATGCCCTGCGCACTTGCGCAGGGCATGCTGGAGCTTCCGGGGGTCAATCGGCCCCTGCTCCCCCCAGCCCTCACCAGCTCCATCACGAAGCCAACAATCATGTGGATGGCCAATCTGGCCGCCCAGGGCTCCCCCCCTGCTCGGGTGCGGGGAGAGTGGGCTTAGCGTGCTCTCCCCATGCACTCACAAAAACTGGGTCTCACTGATCGTAAGACCCAGCTCAAGGTGAGTTTGTTAGGGCTGATCTTTCCTAGGGTTTGATTTCTGGCTGTATAGGGGTTTGTTTTAGACAGGGCAGTTTCAGTTGTGCCTAGAGAGACAGTGGGTAGAGATTAGCTGCAGATATGTCACACAGGGTCTGGGAGGGGCCACATTCCTGAGGAGTGGTCTTCTACACTTCTATTGAGTACACTTCTATTGTCAGCGGCGGCTTTCAACCTTCGGGCGGACCTAATTGTAGGGCAGCTTAATGGCACTGACACCTTTTTTTAAGAGCTATATAAGCGTCTGGTTGATCTACTTATGCTGGTTCTAGCCAATACAATTCCCATTCCCAACAAGACTGTTAAATATACCTCCTATACCTGGTTTGACCACAATTGACCGGAGGCCAAAAGAAAGTTAGTTCATACGTTTAAATCTTACACTGAGGGCACTACGAATATTTCGGCCCAGACCTTAGTTACCTGGAAGAAGCAGTATAAGAAATTACTGAGAAATAAGAAATTACAGGCCAAGAAAGCAGAATGGGCTGACTTGATTGGCGTCGCTAAACTTAAGAACCAGGCTTAATTTGGGCGTTTGGTCTCGCGCCCTATAACAAGGGTTCCTTCTGCTTTCAATTTAATTATCCCAGCCGGGGTATGGGAACGCCACTTTTTGGCACTATATAAAAAGGAGGGTCCATCTACAGTTATTCTGGATTATAATGTTGATCAACTACCAGGTTGGAGTCTGGTTTCTGTTTCTGAAATTAAGAGCTTAGTTAAGAAATGCAAGGTGGGCAAGGCCCCAGGGTCGGACTACATTACAATCGAAATTATACGTAACAATATGGAATGGTGGGTCCATCTATTAGCCTCGTTATTTACCTTTATTGACTCGACCACCAAAATTCCTGAAGATTGGGGCACTGCAATAATTATTCCAATTTATAAAAAAGGGACTATAGATGATCCTAGCAATTATCAGCCGATTAGTTTGCTTAGTGTCATCAGCAAATTGAACGCCAGACACCTCCTGGGAAAATTGCATGAGTGGTTTTATTCTGATGACAATCTTTTGGCTGAACAGGCGGGCTTACATGAGGGATGTTCCACCATCCAGCAAGCATTTACTTTACAGCATCTAGTTGAAAAATATTCCTTTAGGCCCAAGTCTTCCCTGTTTGCTTCATTTATAGATTTTAAAGGAGCTTTCGGTTCCATCTCGAGGGATAGATTTTGGGCTAAGCTAAAGGAGTCTACTTTTGAGTCACATTTATTGCTACTAATACATAATATCCACGTTAACACCCGCCTTAGAGTGTGCTGCAGTGCGAAAGGACATCTCTCTGCAGAAATACCTACATATAGAGGAGTGAGGCAAGGGTGTATTTTAGCCCCATCTCTATTTAATTTCTATATTAACTCTTTAGTCTCCCACCTGAATGATCCAGCCCTTCACCCTCCTAAATTGGTGAGTAGACATGTCCCAATACTACTCTACGCAGATGACATAGTGCTGCTTTCACAAACTAAAATAGGGCTAAGGCGTGCCCTAGCATCTCTGAGTTCTTACTGTGCTAAGGAGGCCTTAGAGATAAACTATTCCAAAACAAAGGTCTTGGTGTTTGCAAAGTTTCCAAAGAATTTTAGATGGTCTATAAATGGGCAAAGAATTGAACAGGTGAGGGTGTTTACATATCTTGGGGTGGCCTTCCACTTTAGTGGGGGTCGTAAAGCCCACCTTAATACTGTCGCTCATAGCGCACAGCAATTGGCAAATGCCATTAAGTCTTTTCATTTCTCAAGAGGTGCCCTTTTTGTTCCAGCAGCCATTAAACTCTTTATCGCTAAGGTATACCCTCAGATTCTCTATGGTGCACAGCTTGGCCCTTATGGCAACTCTACTCCTTTGGAAGTAATCCAGACAAAGTTTCTAAGGGCTATTCTCCAAGTTCCCTGTGCTGTTACTAATGCTGCTTTCCGAAGAGAGGCTGGGATTACCACGTTTGCTGTGTATAATCAAATTTTGGTCAAATCTGGTATTTTTTCCTACTGGCCTTGCCCCTCTAGTATTAGCTGATAGCTTTATATCCAAATGGAAAACAGCATTAAAAACAAAGTTGCATCATCTTGGTACATCCCAGGAAGAGCTTATAGGGTCGGGATTCAATCAGGCTATTCAATTTATCAAACAACAAGCTCTAGATATAGAGCTGCAAGAGGAATCTGCACACGTGACAAGAGGGCTATATATAGGCCCTCAAGGTTTTAATCTTAAACCCGCCGATTATTTAGATAACATCCTAGTATCTAAATTTAGGAGAGCATTGACCCTGGCCTGCCTCAATGTACTTTCTACTGCGGTCCTGGAGGGAAAATACAAGCGGGTACCTTATACGGCGTGTCTTTGTCCCTGTGGTGCAGGTGAAATAGAGACCACTGCTCATGTAATCCTTTATTGTGAATTTTATAGGGATAGTCATTCTAAGTTTATTTTACCTTTGCTGAAGAATTGTCTGGGCCACACCGATCTTTTTTACTTGGAGTATCTGCTGTTCAATTTTAAACCAGGGATGACTGTTAATGTGGCCAAATTTTGTTTTACTGTATGTAAGCTTCGTAAAGCTTGCATTACTTAATCGAATATTTTGTAAAATGTAAAGATGAACTGGTCTATGACCGTAATAAACTTTATCTTATCTTATCTTTCCTGAAGAGGCTCAGTTTGGAAGCAGCTTTTCAAAAGACAAGGCTAAGACCAGGGGAACTTTGCTATCCAGAGCTTTTCGAAGAGGACTTTGCTAACAGATATCAAAGGATTTTTGCATGGAGTTTATCAGGGGAATGTGCAGGGAGGCACACAAGCAGTCCCCCTTTATCACAAAGGAGGCACACAGAACCAGATGAATTTGAGGACTACTGCACTTTTGTAATTTTCTTGGAAGGCAGCGCTTAAAACCTTTAATTATCTGACAACTGCAGCTAAGACCTAGCTTTCAAGTAAACACTTATATATTCTAAATATCTAATAAAAATAGTTATGAAGCAGGGGCAGGGTGCTTCCCAGTGTATTGCACAGAGTTTTGCATGTATGACTATCTGCCTGAGGGGCAGAAGTCATGGATGTGTACTCAGTGCAAATTGCTCCTGGCGCTCAGGAAACAAGTTAATTTTCTACAAGCCAAGGTGGCTGACATGGAGAAGCTCAGAGAGGTCTGTGCATGAGACTGACAGGGATGTGGTAGAAGCATTCCACTCCAAGGCTGACAGCTCCTCTGCTGTCATGGAGAATCAGGGAAGGAGGATATCAGTCTAAGGAAGAGGGGAACTCCTGGGAAGGTAGGAGAGACGCTGACCAAGGCTGAGGTGTGTGCTGGGACATGAAGGAAGGAGGGGAACAGAGACATGAGCACTCCAACTGGCTGCATTTTTCAATCCTCAGCTATCGCAAGAATCACATGATAATTGAGAGACATCCAATAAGATATAAATGAATGAATGAATGAATGAAAAAATGCAATTTCTTGCCCAGGATATTACTTTTTTAATCAAGTGCACATGTTTCCTGAGATACCAGGCTGTGGAAGGGCAATATCAGGGCCCAACAGGAGTCAGCAATTTGACTCCAATGGAACTGAGGAGGTGCAAGGTGTCCCAAGTTCCAGAAGGCCCATTGCACACCACAGCTATCCTCCTGCTATACTTACTATTGATGTGCTATTGCCCTCCAGATCAAAACTCTGAGAGTGACCCTGAGCTGGAGAAGCAAATCAGAGAGGCATCAAAGAATAGGGATGTGCACGAACCTGTTTGGAGGCCCTTTTATGGGCCGGGGGGATTGAAGTTCGACGCTGGGGGGATGCCACTTTAAGGGCAGGTGAAGGTGCACATACCCCTCCTGTGGCTTCTCCTCCACCGGCGCTTGTTGCTGGTAAAAACCTTCGGAACGGCAGCATACCTCCCTGCTGCCCCTTCCCCCTCCTTGGACGAAAGTGGCCAGAAGTACTGGGTACACACGCGGGGGGGGGAGTGGCGAGAGGGGTAAGTGCACCTTCCCCTGCCCTTAAAGCGGCATCCCCACTGGAATCGAATCGCCCCGCCGTTGTTCTGTGCACATCCCTATCAAAGAGAGACAGAGCTGCAATAATGGGCAACTTCAAATTGCAATAATGGGTGGCTTCAATTACCCTCACATAGACTGTACAAATTCATGTGCAGGTATTGACAGAGAGGCCAGTTTCCAAGACTTGTTAAATGACTGTGCATTATAACAGATGGTTGCGGAACCAACCAGAGAGATGGTGACCTAAGACTTAATCCTGAGTGGTGCCCAGGACCTGGTTCAAGATGTCAATAGAGTTTTAGAACAGTTGGCGAACAGTGACCATAGTGTGATCCAATTCAGCTTATGGAGTGGAGCATTGCCAAAGAAGTCCAACACAGATGCAGTGGACTTCAGAAGAAGAAACTTCTCAAAAATGAAGGGACTGGTAAACAGGAAGCTGAAAGAGAAAGTCAGGAGGGTGTTTCCAAGGCAGGTAGCCCACCTAAAACACCCTCCCCTTAAATGAAGTTAACAGAGCAGGCGCTCCGTTAACCTTGTTTTCCTGCTCGTGTGCCGGTGACACACAAGTAGACCCCAAACCGGGAGGTTACAAGCAGCCTCCCGGTATTGGGGGTTCCCAAGAATGCCCAGTGCACTTGTGTGGGGCATCCTGGGACTGCCGATCCTTGCAGCCCCCAATGGCTCCGTGCTGGAGCTGGTAGTCATTTGGGTGGCCGATCCGGCCACCCAGGGCTGCACAACTGCTCATCTGCGGGGAGAGTGGGCCAAGCCTGCTCTCTTGGCAGAACCCTCCTAGGCTCTACACACAGATCATGTGTAGAGTCTCCCAGTATGGGACACATCAAATTATTTGGGTGCAAAGCTTACATATACATCCCAAAAGACAAACTTATCAAGCTGTAAAACAGGGCAGTGGAAGGAATTCTAGTTGGCTGCAGTGAATGCTCTCAAGAATATAGAATTCTAAACCCAAACACAGATAAAGTGACTAGGGGTGTGCAAACAGGTTTGACGTTGAACAGGTTCAATGTTGAACTGGTTTGGTTTGACAGTTTGGGGTCAAACTGAACCACCCTCTGTTTGGTCTGACCCCAGACAGAACACCCCCAAATGTTTGGGGGGTTCGCAGACCATTTTAGTAAAACAAACAAATAAATAAATAAATAGTTTTACCTTATTCCCCCTCAGGGGAGTTCCTGGAAGTGGTGGGGAGTTCCGCAGAGGTTCCCCCTCCCCCCACCGGCCCTCCTTATGCCCTGCTCGGCTTGTTCAGCCACTCTTCGGCCAGTTTTTGGCTTTCACCTGGTGGCCTGGCTGCCATTATGGAGGCCATGTGCCTGCACACTTGGCCTCTGTGAGGCCTGGGCTATGCAGAGGCCAAGTGCGCAGGTGCACAGCCTCCATAATGGCCTCCGGGCCACCGGTTCAGGGCCAAACACCGGCCAAAGAGCGGCTGAACTGGCCAATGGGGGCATGAGGAAGGCTGGTGGGGGGAGGGGGAATCTCTGCAGACCTGCCCCTGCCTGCCGCCTCCAGGAACTCCCGTGAGGGGGGATAAGGTAAAACAAATTTTGTTAACTAAAATTGTTTGCGAACCCCACCGGACAGAACTGAGCTGGGGAGGTTGAAGGGGTGCCGGACCATTCTGGCCTGGTTGGGTTCGAGTCCGGTCCAGACTCGAACCGAACCGAGACAGCTGGTTCCATGCACATCCCTAAAAGTAACTATTGGTAACAGTATGACATTTGAGGAAAGCTTTGCTGTGATGATAGCAATAGCAATAGCACTTACATTTATATACCGCTCTACTGTATAGCTGGAAGCTCTCTAAGCGGTTTACAATGCTTTAGCATATTGCCCCCCAACATTCTGGGTACTCATTTTACCGACCTCGGAAGGATGGAAGGCTGAGTCAACCTTGAGCCCTTGGTCAGGATTGAACTTGCAACCTTCTGGTTACAGGGCGGCAGTTTTACCACTGCGCCACCAGGGGCTCTGTAATGTAATGATGTAATGATTTTACAAGAATCAGGAGAACAACCACCAAAAGACACAGAACAACTTTCCAAACAAATTGTTGGTGTGTGGGGAATTGTTTGGGCACACGGAGAGTGCACCCAGCAATGGCGCCGTGATCGTCTGCTGGGAGGGTAAGTGTAGCCCCCTCTCCCCACAGCCCACCCTGGAGCTCTTCTCACGGATTGTAATAAGAGGCTCAATGTTTCAGGTAGCCTAAAGGTTCTGATCACCTTTTCACACAGAGGGATACTTAGTCAACTGGCTTGACTACATGTTATAAGGATATGCATATGCTGTGAGTGCGCATGTAATGCCATTAGTGTGCATATATTTCTCCCCCTTCCAGTGCACTGGGGCACCTGTCCCTAATAGCATGGGAGGTTCATGAGAATTAAGTCTCTGTGCATACTACAAATAATAGTTTAAGCTACTATTCATAGTACAAATACTAGCGGTTTGGATAAACCACCCTCTGTGCAATTAATGAACAGTGCCTTGGCATGTTGGAGGTGGAGGGGGGATATGTGCTTTCATTGCATGCACATGTCCTTATCACATGTGGATGGGCAGGTGGATGAAAACTTATCATCCAAAACCAATCCAGTATATCCTAAAATATGCATTTTAAGCTTTCATTGTAATGTTTGGATTACAACAACTCTTAGATAGAGTCCTGGATTAGTTAGATAATTTACATTTTCTAGTGAAAGGAACACAGCAGCCGCATAATTCAGTGCTGCAGACAAAACTATAATAAACTATGAGGGGTCAGATGTCAATGTTATTATTTTTCTTCTTAGAGAGATTACATGCAGGTTTTAAATATTCTTTTGAAAAACAGCACACCTTGGGTCCCTAAGGAAATATAATGATGCATTGTCCTATGCTTGCATGTTGTTTCCTCTCTTTTTCAAATAATTTGTCAGGTGTTCTTTTCCCTTTCTTAGAAAACAAACTTTTCACATGTTGAAATGATTGCTTCATGCCTCACAGCTATTTGTGGATATCAGGAAGGGATCTAGCTGATTCAACTGACATCTTGCTGACAGACATATCAAAAGGCCTGGCAAGGATGTCATAATCTTTGGTTATGCAAATCTTTGGATCAAGATTGCTCAGAGGCAGACTGCAGAGCAGATGATAATGCGGCTCCCTTGTAGTACAACAGCAATTGTTTTGACAGATGAATTTGAATGTTTCGAGAATAATAATGCAAGGAGGAAAATAGAGCTGGCTTTATATATTGCTGGATGTTTATCATCAAAATACAAACTTAATATCAGTAAAAGCATGATTTCCCGCCCCCCTCTGAATTAATGACCGAAACAAAGCAAAGAATATATACATTTCTGACTGCCCTATTCTCCTCCCTTGTTCCCCGAAAGAACATTCAGAAAGAACATTCGTGATCAAGCAATAATTGAACATTGATTGATTGTCATTGAAGAAGAGGATTGCTGGAGTAACAGCAGGAGAGAGGGCATGCCCTCAGCTACTGCCTGGAGGCTTCCAGTGCAGCGGCATCTGGTGGGGTCACTGTATGAAACAGGATGCTGGACTAGATGGGCCTTGGGCCTTAAGCATACACAGCTAAAAGCAGTCTTCCATGTGTGCATCTCTAACTTAATGTACAACATGCATGCAAACAGGTGCTGTGTGTGCATGGTTTATCTGCCAATCTAGCTTTGTGGACTTTCCAAGAAGCACTAATAGCAGCTATCAACTATACAGAATTCGGAGCAGGAATGTGCTAGATGTAGTTGTCTTTGTGTTTCCTTCCTGCCCAAAACCTGAATGGTGCAATGGATGATTGTGTAGAAGAACGACATGTTTGCAGCCCAAGCCAGTACACACACACTTGCTTGGATAGGGTTTGGTATAAAAATTTGCTGCTCCTGACATGCATCAGTGTCACATGATGCTATACTGGAAGACCAGAGGTATGTTCACACAATTATCAAAATCAGGATAGAAGCTGGGTTACTCTGTTTTGCATGATTGTAAGAAATCATGAAAAACCCTCCAACCCATGTTCCTCAAGCTGAGTAACCCATCATTGTACCTTGACTAAAGTAGAAGAAGAGGAGAGCTCTTCCACCTTGGTTTTCTGGTTGTGTGGATACCCTTACCTCTTTTACTAAGCTATTGGGACACAGCGGCCATAGAGAGATGTGGCTACAGGGGCTGCCAACTATGGATGTGCCACTCTGCAAAGCACACACTATAATCCTGTCTGTGCAGCCACATCAGCAGGACTGGGTCAGTCTCCTGCTCTTTTGTGGCCAATCAGAAGGGAGCTGCTGCTGTAATGAGTCTTTCCAGTTTACTGGCAGTGCAAAACATGCTGGGAAGACATGGAGGCCTTGGAGGAATTTCTATACTCGCAGCTCCCAATTTCAACATTGCTTGGCTTAATCATTTGTTCCCTGGGTTTGTTGACCCAAACACAGGTTCTGCTCATGTGTCGCTACTGAGGTAGGAACCCTTGTTGTATCCTCTCTAGCAGTCCTTTATGTTCTGTTAATTAGAAGTTTTCCCCAGTGGGTATACTGTAGAAACTGTGGAGGTTGGAGTCAGAAAGGAAAAGGAGAGAAAGGAGAAGGAAAAAAATGGAGTTGTCTCTGAATAAAGTTTAATTAAACAAACATAAGATTGTTTAGTGTTCATGGGGGAAGCAGTTAAAAATATTTGGTGATGAGATTTCGAACGAGCAACGTGTGTGTGAGCCTGCAAAGCTTGTGAAGTTTCCTGCATCTTCATTTTATTACCTTACTGGGCCTACATTCCAGAACTGCTGCATGCTGCTGCTGCTGCTGCTGCTTGTTCTTCCAGCTTCCTGACCTGCCCAACCTCTGACGGTACTTTCCCCTTATCAATTCTGGACTCAGTTTCACACGATGCCCACTGCATCATGGCTCATATCCCACCACCACCATTTTTCTTATCCATTCCAAGAGAACCTGCTCTTCCCTGGAAACAATGGAAGTCCTATTTCTGCAATTACCTCCTCGCTATACAGACACCTGATTTTACTCCAATGAAGCAGAAGGCTAGATTCAGGGGCGTAACTATAATAGGGCAAGGGGAGACAGTTGTCTGGGGGCCCACTGCTGGGGGGGGCCCAGAGGCAAGTCACATGACTGACTCCCCCAGCCGCGCACCCGCCTGGGCTTCCTTCAGTTGTCTTCATCCTCCGAAACTGATGTGAGTGTTAAGACCCGGAGCTACCAGAACAGCATGTCTTTCTCTAGTACCATTAAATGACTTGCATCGTCCACAATTTACAAAACCTTAAAAAAAAATTTAGGACGATGTTCTATTGTGGCACATAGGGGTTTATATATATATTTATTATATATATAATATAAATTTTTTATAAATTTTTAACTCTGCTTTTTGTTACCACTATTCAGCCTCATTTAAGATTTCTTGACTTCATGAGCTGAGCTTCAGTGAGGGGGGGGGCATTCTAAAATCTTGTCTCTGGGCCCACTCCAACCTTGCTACGCCTCTGGCTAGATTGCTTCATTGCCTGGGCTCTGAAGGCCAAATAATATGAACCCATTTGCCATTTCCTACAAATCTGGAAGGGGATGCCAACCCTTATGAAGCTGCTCTTCAAGCCTTAGATGTTCATTTCAATCCTATTTTGAATGTGATTGCTGAATATTACAAATTCTATTCTAGATTCCAACTGCCCAGTGAATCTATCGATCAATATGTCACAGCATTGTGTGCCTTAAGTGAGTTTGCCAACCTTACTGCTGAAATGATCAGGGATAAGTTTGTTATGCTCCAAACTGTGTGGAAAAACTGCTAATGGAGCAGAAACACACACTGGATGAAATTACAGAGTTGACTAGGAAGATGCAAAATGCTCTTCACTGTGCCAAATCACTCTCTTTGGTACCTCAAAACCAACTTCCTGAAATCAAGGCTGTTCATTCTAAATCCTTCCAATCCCAATCTTCTCATATAGCACTGCCCCAGAAAGTGGCAGCACAAGAAAGGAGGAGCTAGCAATACTACCAATATGGAGACTCTGCCCACAAAGCCAATTTTGCTCACTGTCCTGTACAGAATGTCACTTGCAAACGGTGCAAGAAGAAGGGACACTTTGCCAATATTTGCAAGTCTGCCTTCCACTCCATTACTGAGTCACCATATTATGTGGATGCGGCAGATCAGCCACTTCCTGTCAACATTTTAAGTGTGACAGTTTCTGAGCTTGTTCTTGTAAAACTTAATGGCCATGAAGTGCAGATGCTGGCTGATTCTGGTTCTCCATACACTATTATTTACCATCTACTTAATAAGAAACTCCTTATTACTTCAGATCTGCACCTGCAGCCTTCATCCACCCATGGGGATATGGAGGTTCCCCTATTGCCATAAATGAATACATCACTCCTGTCCTAGAATACAAAGGGTGGACTGCAGAAGTGAAAGTGCACGTCACAAAAAGGAGTCTCAATATTGGGCTAGAAACATCAGCAAGATCTACGGATAGTGTTAGACCCAAATAGCACAGAACACATATTACAGATCATGAAGCATCCATATGCTGACATGATTGCTAATTTCTTAGATGTTTCTGCTGATACTCCTGGCACTGCCATATATTTCAAACATCAAATTCAGATGAAGGCAAATGCAATACTGGTACAACACAAAGTAAGGAACGTAACCATAGTAATGCACCAAACACTTAGAGAGGCGCTCTTAAGACTTCAGCATGCTGACATCATAGAGTCTGTTGATTCATCAGAATGGGTCTCTCTCATTGTTCCTGTACGGAAATCAAATGGTACACTTCAAATGTGCATATATTTAAGAGATGTGATCTCCAACATGGTAATGGATTGTCATCCATTACCCAGTATCAATAAAAATTCTGCTAACTCTGAATGACACCTCCAGTCTTCGGCCTATCATCAAATTCCTGTGCTCAAATGTTCTTGCAAATACACAGCATTCATTACCCCGAGGGTCTTTTTCAGTTCAAAAGACTGCCCTTTGGATTAGCCTCTGCAGCTTCAGTATTTCAAAGAATGATGCATGCAATTTTTGGGACTACGGATGCCATCACTTGCTTTCAGGATGACCTTTTAGTGTGTGGCAAAATTATTGAGAAGCCTGATTCTAAACTGACAGAAGTCTTAAGAAAACTCCAACAACAAGGACTTACTATCTCTGCAGTGAAATGTCAGTTTTGCACACACTTGGTGATGTACTTGGGACACACAATATCTCAGAGTGGCATAACATACCTGAACAGACTTAATGAAAGCTATTTGAGAAGCACCAGAGCCACACAACTAAGATACTCTTTTAATAACGAATTTAGTATTTAGCTGGGATGTAACCTGCAAGTCTAGTTTTCAGGCTAGCTAACTGGCCATTGCTGAAAGCCCTGCTCTTACTTCTTTTGACACCAGCAGGCACACTATTGTAGTCACTGCACTGATGCTTCTGAATATGGTTTGGGTGCTGTCTTCCAGCAAAAAAGGGGACAGGGAAGTTACAATTGCCTTTGCTTCCAGAGTGCTTACTGCATAATAGAAGATGCATTCTGACATTGAAAAAGAAGCTCTAGCATGTTTGGTGGTGAGGCACGTTTGGTGGTGAGGCACTTTAGGACCTACTTGTGGGGCAGAAAATTCATTTTACCCTTATCTGCTTTGTTTACTACTTGGGGATCAAGTGGAACATCCCCAAGAATAGCCAAGTGGATCACCAGACTTATGGACTTTGATTTCCAGGTGGAATATCTGCCAGGTATTCAGAATACAGCTGCAGATTGTTTGTCTCAATGTCCACTTCCAGGCTGAGAGGAGATCCCAGAAGAAGAGGATGAAAGAGTAGTAATTGCGCAAATAGCTTGCACAATTATTCCACCACCATTATTCCACCACTTCCATTATTGCAGCACTCCCTCCAGCTATGAACACACACCAGCGGGGCATCTCCCAGCTGCCCCTGCATGATACATGATGCCCCTGCATGCACAAGTCCTCTGCACATCTCTGTGTGTCAGCATTGTGTGGACACTATCTCAGCATTGAACAGGTGTGTGTTGGCATTGAACAGGTGCAGCTGGGAGGCACCACACTGGCGTGCAATCATAGCTGGAAGAAGCACCGCAATACCAGAAGTTGCGGTGAGTGGAGGAGGAGCAGATATGGACCTGCTCTCCTCCATATTAAAGGAGTTATGGAAGCCCTTGCTTTTAAAGGGATTATGCTGCAACTTGGACACCGAATTGTATTTTGGCACATCTTTAGTGTGCTGCATGTGTGCTGGCAGATTAACTTGCAAAATTAATAGCAAACATGGCATGAGTTCATCATCTCCAAAAAAGTTTCCTAAAGTTAAAATCAAAAAATGACCACTAAAATTTTATTCCTTTTTTCAAGTAGCTGAGTGAAAACTGCTTGTGAACTTTCTGTTAGACAAGCCTGCCTTGTTTCATGGGTTGTTGTGCGTACACAATGGGATATCTCCATGTATTGGGCTTATAGCACCTGAAAGGAAAGAAAGAGAAAGGTCATTCATACAATCGTAAAGGGGATCCAGGTTCAGGATACTAAAGTAAGTCTCTGAATGGTACTATAAACAACACAGTTAATACTCACCAGAGCATGTGTTTAAGAGCAGATTCACATACTGTGCTGATCATGAGGATGATGTAGCATATAGTGCCTATATCACACTGAGACATCACGCTGAGAGCTACTTGCTGTAGTGGTAACACTACTCAGGCATGATCTGATATGATAATGATGCATGTGCAGAGAGAAAATAAATGCATGAATTAGGCTTTTCTGCATGTAGGTTTCCATAGAGTCCCCATAGCACACATTGAGGCAGCCAAACTTGGGTGGGCTGCTCCTGAGAACCACCAGGATCCACGCAGATACCGCAGTACCAAACCCAGCGCCAAAGCCCGACTCTTAGCCAAGGTTAAGGGTGCAAATGCCAGGATCGTGTGTCAGTGCAGGCTGCTTACAGGGATGGAGGCCTAGATCTCCTGTCCCCTGGAGGAATCCCTCAGTGCACTGCGATAATCCCGGGATAGCAAGTCCCGGCCTAAGAGCGATATGACCTGCTCCAGGCTGCACGGAGCAGTGCGGATCAAGTGGGTGTGCACTCTGCGCTCCTCCATTATTTATTTATTTATTTATTTATTTAAAATATTTATACCCCACCCCTCCAGTGCACTACTGCTCAGGGCAGCTTACAACAATAAAATAGATACAAGACACAATAAAAGTAATAAAATTAACCAAATTGAACAAACAAGTTAAAAGTCAGGTTAAAAACCACAACTATTATTAGGTTCAAATTAAAAATTGTTTTAAAAGATAAAATCTGAAACTTATAAAAAGCTAAAGATCCTACCAGATATAACCAAAAATGGAGCATTAAAAAGCCTCCTTAAAAAGGTGTGTTTTAAGTTGGGTTTTTTTAAATCACTGAGGGCGGGAGCATGGCAAAGCTCTTCAGGGAGGATGTTTCAGAGCCAAGGGGCCACAACCGAAAAGGCCCTCTCTCTAGTCCCCGCCAACCAGATCTCTGTTAATGGCGGGGCCATGAGCAGGGCCTGAGACAATGAGCAGAGGGCTCTGGCAGATTCATATTAGTGAATGCGGTCCGACAGGCACCCCAGCCCCAAGCCATGTAGAGTTTTAAAAGTCAAGATCAGTACCTTGAATCTAGCCCAGAAGTGGACCGGTAACTAATGAAGCTGCCGCTGGATGGGTGTGATATTCATGAAATGACTTGCACCCATGAGCATCCTTGCAGCAGCATTCTGGATCAGCTGAAGCTTCGGAACAGTCTTTGAGGGCAGCCTCATATAGAGCGCATTGCAGTAATCCAATCTGGATGTTACCAACACATGAGTGACTGAGGTCAGGTCCAACTTCTCCAAGTAGGGTCGCAGCTGGGGTACCAGCCATAGTTGGTAAAAGGCGCTCCTGCACACCACTGCCACCGAGCATAGAATGATAGTCTGGGGGAAGGCAAGGTTTGTGAAGCCTTGGTTTGTGAAGCCTCCCCCCCACACACACACACACCTGCCTGTTAGGTCGTGTGAATGCCCCATTATGTGTCTGCAATATAGCCCTGCTAACTGAGCAAAGAGGCAACTTTTCAAGTGGTAATTCTCTTATATTTAGCAGAGGAAGTGCAACTACCCCATCCATTTGTTTTGAACAAACCTCCTAGTTCTCCTTCTTTATTTAATTTCCTACTGGGTGGTATTACCGGCAATTCTGTCTCCTGAAATAGTGGTAGGCCTTAAGCCAATCTTACTGAAATAGTAGACCTTAATCCTCTGAATTGTGCCTTTTAATCATATATAGTTACTCATGATCTGCTTTATGACCCCTAGAGAATAAAAGCCCTCCAGTTCTTGAAACTGCAGCTGTTTTAAGAGATGGAAGCCTATATGAGCCCTTATACCCTTCCCCCCCCCACCCACTCCTTCCTTCACTCAGGACTCACAGGCCTTGAGCACCTGCCCTCCCCACAACCTGCCCACCTTTCCAGGGCCTGTTCTCTGGCTACAGTTGAGCCCTGAGGAGCTGATATGTGCTCTTCTGGCCTTGGCTCTTCTTCTTTTAATAAAGTTGTGGCATGTTTTAATGATACTTTAGTGTCTGTCTCTTTTCCTTCTGCCCCTGAATCCTTAATACCAACCTCTCTCTCCTTTACCTGGCTATACTGTAAGTTGATACAAAACAGGAAATTGTTCCAGAGGCCAGAACATGGGTTGTGGTTAGAGTTGCCAGGTCTAGATGGTGAAAGAAGTCAATATCCATCACCAGAAAAGTGGAAATAGAGGACACAAGTCTCCCAAAAGTCTCCACCTTGCATAAAATTTGCATATGTTTATTGGTATGATATTTGCATATTTTGGTAATTTGGATAATTTGAGGATAAATACAGCTCACTGTCAGTGTTGCCTCTAAGGTATGCGTGGTGACACATTTTTTGATGTCCACTCAGTTAATTTTAGATCCTGCTCAGGCTGAACCATTCTGAATGCACGTGCGCGCACACTGCCTTGATACGGCTACCCAGAACAAAACTCATTCTCACACAGATGAAAAAAATTAGAGCGAACACTGCTCACCACTGTGAAGCTGATGACCAGGTGAGCTGTATTTCAGACTGCTGTCTAGGTGCTTCTTAACTGTAAATCCATCTCCTGGTTAGGTTTACCACACATACAGTCCTCTGTCCTCCTCCCCCATGGGTCACCCAGCCTGCTCTTCCTAGCCAGGCCAGCAACTTAACCTCTTGGCTCAAGGCAAGGCAGCCAGCTAGCTACAGTCCAGCCTCTTGGTATGTTGGTGCAGCAGTGCATGCATGGTTTCCCACTCACTCGCTGTTCTCTCTGACTACAAACATTTATAGCCAAATGAGCCAAATTAGGAAGGGCAGGACAAAATTGTAATAAATAAATACATACATACATACATACTGCTTTTCAACAGAAGGGTTCACAGGGTTTTCAAAGAAAAATAATAAGATATTCAGCTGTCCCCAAAGGGCTCACAATGTAAAAAGAAATGCAAGGCAACAACCACTGAAGGAATATTGTACTGGGATTGGATAGGGCCAGTTGCTCTCCCCATGATAAATAGAAGAGACCCACCACTTTAAAAGGTGCCTTTTTACTTACTTAGCAGGGGTAACTGCTAACTGAACACAGTTACTTAGCTAGCTGTTCACCGCCACCGCCACCCGTGAAGGAAGAAAACTGCACCTGCATCACATCACATGGCTCTGCAACCAGCCACTGAAGCACAACCTCAGCTCCAGCTTCTCCATTGGATGGATGGTCTGTAGGAAGGGGGAGGAGACCAAGGAAGAAAAGCTGCTCATGAGAGCAAAGTGTTCTGAGCGAGCAAAATGTTCCAGCTGCTCCCCAGAACTTCAGACACCACATGCAGAAAGAAAGAAAGAAAGAAAGAAAGAAAGAAAGAAAGAAAGAAAGAAAGAAAAGTAATTTGGTCCCCAAAATAGTTGCATGTCCTCTATAAAAGTCCCTAGTTGGCAACTCTTGTTGTGGTTGTGCCCTAGCAGGAAATAATCCTGCCAAGAGCCAAAGGCATCTTTCAAGCTATCACTGAGACAGTTTCACAATGGCAACAAAAATCTGTTTTGTTTTGGTTTGGTTTTTTGTAGCATAAAAGGTAAAGTTGTGGTGTCGACTTCTGGTGACCACAGAGCCATGTGGTTTTCTTTGGTAGAATACAGGAGGGGTTTACCACTGTCATCATCCAGGCCATATGAGATGAGATTATGCCTTTCAGCATCTTCCTATATTGCTGCTGCCCGATATAGGTGTTTCCCATAGTCTGGGAAACATACCAGTGGGGATTCAAACCGGCAACCTCTTGCTCTCTAGGCAAGTAACTTCTGCTGGCCACACCCAAGTCATTAGAGTTTCTGGTTTCCAGTACAGTCTGGTGGTGTGTAGTTTTTATTTCTGGGCAACGTCTCATATTACCATGGATTGTGCTCTGTAGAAAATAAAATTCCAGGTTGCTGAAAAGGTGATAGGATTCAAGACAGTGATAGAGAGTCATATCTTAAAGATCTGCCATTCATATGTCCCTGCTGCAGAGCAACCTTCTTCAGAATGTGCCCTTGGGCTGTCTTCATATGTGCAGTCACCCCTTCAATGTGAGGACTCCTTTTCAAGGGAAATTTCATCTATTGCACTGCCATAGGAACTCTCTGTCATTGTGAGAGCGTGGAAAATGTTAACCTTTAACTGAATTGCCCTTGTCGCTTACAGGATGTCATTTGCAAGAGACTCTAGGAATTGTGCCTGTCATGAACATCTGATGCAACCATTAGGTCTTGCTGGGGAGCATTGCAAATAGCCATTTGTAATGGTACATTTCTGCCACTAGCACTAATACCCCTCTTAACATTCCTGCTAGTTGAAAGGCCCAGAGAGTGAGGGGGTGGGGTGTGTAGAAACAGCTGTTTCTACACTTCTGTTTCTGCGGGGGGAAAGAGGCAATGGCTTTTTCCTCCTCTTAAGCCGAAATACTCTAACATGCAAAGGGGGAGGAAAAAGCAAGAGTGCTGTGCTGATTATTTTAAAGGAAGTACTAAAAAGCTCAGTTTTGCTGAAGGGCAGAAGAAATAAAATGTCTTCCTTTAAAATTTTATTTCTGCCATCACAACGCCCTGCTGTATAGCCCCTGATAAATGACTGCCATTTACAAATGAATGAATGCTTACCTGTTTGTAAGACAGGTCACCTTGGATGCCATCTGTCATTCTCACAGGGTGCCTGCTTTCTATTCCTTACAGCAATTGAACAATGTGCCTGAGAGAACTCTTTAAAATCATATCAGTAAAGATGTTTTGTTGGGAATCTATAAAGCATCTTGGAGGTTCATTCCCTATTATTATCTCCTGCCACTTTAGTTCTATTTCTGTCATCTTTAGAAACAACAAATAAACCCAGTCAAGCAAGCACGGGACATACTTTAACCAAAGCTTTTATTTCCCCCCAATTCTAATTATGTTTCACAATTTTTATTTCTGTGTATGTGTGTCACTTCTGTGTCAGATGAGGTGGACAGTATGCAAACAAATTGCACAGGTTAAACAAGATCTATTGGTGTTAGTCTAATTCTTTTATTGTGATATGTGCATTTATATTTTGCAAATGGGTATTATTTAGGGAGGAACTACTAAGAGTGAAATTCTGTACTCTATTCTGGTGGTTTTCAAACAGTCTTCCTAGGACCAGAGATTTCACTGTCAGAAAACCAGTAGTGGCCCTACAGACAGCATGTTCAAGAGTTAGGAGTCTGAGTACAGAAACAGGATGCTGTTTGGGATAGACCAGCAGTCTAGTACAGTTGTTCTTATTTTAGATTTTAATTTAATTTAATTTAATTTAATAATGTTGTTTGCTGACTTCCTGCACTTCTAGAACTTTTGCTTCCCAGCAATATTTTTTCATGCCATGTGTTTTTGTTCTTCAAATATAGCAGCATTAAGGAAGGACAAACAATGTGGAAGTTCAAGTGTGACAATTAAACATGGAAGGAATATGTGAGGAATTCCATCAGAGTCCAGTGGGCCAGACTATGGGAGGCATTGCTTTAGCCTTTATGCCGGTATAGAAATCGAATGAATGAATGAATGAATGAGGAGGAGGAAAAGGAGGTTGTGGCTACACCAACTTCCACCAATGCGGCACCACTGCACTGAAGGGCTGGATACAGAACAAGGTCTGAACCGGTTCTGTGTCATGGGGAGTGGAGCAAGGAGCAGGAGTTTTAAGAAAGAGGAGAGTGGGTCCTTACCTGCACTCCCCCAGCAGCTTCTTGCTGGGGTGGCACTCATCCCAAGTACCCATGCATGGGGCCAGCATACACATGGCATCTGCGCATGTGCAGGCACAATTTATGTGGTCAGCATGGTGTTGCAGGAAGCTGCATGGGGTGGTGGAGAGCAGGTTAGGACCTGCTCGCCTGTTTCTTAAAGTTCCTGCTCCCCACTCTCATCCCTGCAGCACTGAATGGGTTCATACCTCATTGAACTGGTTTGGCGCCGAACCAGTACTTGAACCTTGGTTCGCACACACCCTTATGCCCATGTATGTGATGTCCTTTGAACAACTGAAAAAGTAAATATACAATATGAGTGCAAAGATGGTAATGATGGTCATTTCTCATAGGATAGCCCTATGGATCAGATTAAGGGGCCATCTAGTTCAGCAACTAGTCCCGTTTCCAAATAGTTACCAGCAATATGCTTCTGGACATCCCACAGAAGGGCAGAAAAATATTAGCACTCTTCAGCAACTCGTATTCCGAGAAATACTACCTTTGCAGCTGGACCCAGAGAGGCCTGACCAGAGTTCCTTCAGAGTGGAACTGCACAACTCTGGCCCTCCAGCTATTGTTAGAGTGCAACTTCCATCACCCCTGTCTATTGGCCACTGCGGCTGGGGATGATGGGAGTTGTAGCCCAATAACAGCTGGAGGGCCAAAGTTGTGCAGCCCTGCCTTAGAGGTAGAATGGGAAAAGGAAGGGAAAATTCCTCTTGCCTCTAAAGGAATAATATATGCTCGTATAATATTTTGTCTTGAGCTTCAATATTCCTTAGGCTGGCTGTGTCCTTCTATTCTATACTTGCAGGATACAATGATATGAGAAAAATGGGCAGCTCTACAGTTGATAGTTTTGTTTTGGGGAGTCCTCCTTCCTCAGGTTCAGGCTATTCTGGCCTTGTAATTCTACTTTGCATCAGTAAGTCTAGAAAACAAGGATATGAAAATGAACTTCAGCCAGTTTTATTGAATTTTCCCCACACTTCATATCCTCAATTGCAAAGAGTTTCCCCAAGTGTTTGAAACCTCATTGCTGGTAAGGTTTACTTTTAATTTCATAGTGTCACTTGTAAAAGAAATAAAACCAGGTTCCTAATTGACTTTGGAATGTACCCTACTTAGCCTTTGTCAACATAATTTCTCACCTTTTCCGCCAACGACATGATCTTTCTTTTTAAATCTCAGAGAGCCGCTGATTTTCTTTTTATTATGCCACAAGCTGTAATTCGCAAAATGAGCAGAGATTGTACTTTCAGTTATTTGCCATTTGCATTAATGTTATTACTCCCGTGAAAGCCACTGACAATACAGTGTAGTTAGGCATTAGCTGAAGCTGTTCTAATGTTAAAGAGCATCACGTACCTGCAGAAAAATGAGTGAGGCTTTGATTTGAGAGGGCAATTGGCAGGCAAAGAATATTCAATGGTCCTAAAGCAAAACACTTTAAAAAAAATTTTCCGCTGTACATCTTTCTGTGAGAGCAAGAACAGTGGCCTACAACTTTCTAGACAATTTCATTTGAGGGCTTCTTTATGTTTACATTTTTATTGGCACAGCTAAATACGTAAAATATGCATGTGGCAAACAAGCATTCTAAAACTCATGTACAGTGGTCCCTCGACTTACGTAAATAATCCATTCCGAACGCACGTTCGGAGGTCGAAATTTTCGTAAGTCGAGGAGCGCACCACGGAAGTCTGAAAACATTCGTAATTCGAGGAAGCCGCATCTAAAAATTCGTAGGTCGAGTAAGCTGAATCTAAACCGGCAACTACTTCCGGTCTTTTTTGTCGCTCGTAACTCGAAAACAACGTTAGCCGAGTAGTTCGTAGGTCGAGGGATTACTGTACCATATTCTATTGGCCAGCGTGGTGTAGTGGCTAGAGTGCTGGACTAGGACTGGGGAGACCCAAGTTCAAATCCCCATTCAGCCATGAAACTAGCTGGGTGACTCTGGGCCAGTCACTTCTCTCTCAGCCTAACCTACTTCACAGGGTTGTTGTGAAAGACAAACTCAAGTATGTAGTACACTGCTCTGGGCTCCTTGGAGGAAGAGCGGGATATAAATGTAAAATAATAATAATAATAAAATAATAATATTCTGTTCTATTCTATTCTATTCTATTCTATTCTATTCTATTCTATTCTATTCTATTCTATAATTCATGTGTTCATTCATTTAGTAAATTTGTATACCACTCATCTGAGCAATGTCCTGGGCCACTTTACAATACCATGAGGCAATTCTCACAACATGGGAAAGCGGGCTAAGAGAGCCAAGCCCACTTTCCTGTGGTCATGTGCTGCCATGGGAGCCATGCTGCTCCCGGCAGCAAACCTCAGTAAGTCCCCCGCTTTAAATGAGGTTAGTGGAGTGAGTGCTCTGCTAACCCCGTTTTGGTGATAATGAGTCACCATGGCGCAGCTTCATGCCACGGCGACTCACAAGAGACCGCTGACTGGGGGGGCTCCAATAAGCCCCCCTGGTCTTGGGGGTCTCCATGGGATGCCCCACACACTCAACTGGGACATCCTGGGACTTCTGGGGGCCAGGTGGCCCCCAATCCCCACCGCCCCACTGGCTCTGTGATAGAGCTGGTAATTGTGTGGGTGGCCAATCTGGCCACCCAGGGACAGCTCCCTGCTCATCTGTGGGGAGAGCGACCTTAGCCCACTCTCCCCGCAGATGCCCTGCAGGCTCTACGCACGGATTGTATGTAGAGCTTCTTCTTTGAATCCTTTTGTGGATCTTTATGTATTTTGCTCCAAATGACAAATTTATTTTTAAAATTATTTATATTTTAATGTATTTTATATGTATACTGTTCAATCCATGACAGCTCAGGGTGGTTCAGAATGCACTGGAAATAGTTGCTTGTGGACTGTAGCTTTGAAAGAAGGAATTTCATTGGCAAAACAGGGTAGGGGAAGGATTAACAGCCTCCTCCATGAGTCCTGATCTAACTCAGGGACCTTCTCTGTGTAGAACCATGGGGGGTTCTTTTTATTGATATTCCATGTCACATCTGCTTCAGCCCCTGGAAACCTTGGTTTGTCTTTGTCACATTCCTGAATGTACACTCAATGGTAGCTTTAGATCTGCTGCTGAGCTTTGTGTGAAATGGTGAGTTGTGTCACTTCAGCGAAGTCACAGCATTTACAATAGGGTTTAGTTTTTCACCCAGTGATTATTCTCTGATCTATTTTTTCCTGTTCCATTGCTCATATAAAATTGTATAAAATTGCCTTTGCTCCATGGGGCGGTCCAGAAGTTCTCTGGCCTTCTGCTTGGAATGGATGTTCTTTCCAGAGAGTACAAAGGTTGGGTAGAATTTGTGAAGTCCAGCATGTCCTACCTGATAGTGGCCATATAAGACTGTCTGCCTTCACCACAATCCCAGAGGAGCTAATCATGCTTCATGTTCAGGAAGTCATTTTTCTTTTCTTTGTTCAGTACACTATCTTACAATTCTATTCTTCTGGCCTCCCACCCCACTTTTTGAATTCATTTGTTGGCTAACCCTTTGAAGGATGTGACTCAAAGATATGACTCCTGCTCTCTTTCTTGACATTCTTCCTGAAAATCCCACCTCTTCCAGGAAGCTGTTGGTGTTACCTTGGCTAGCTGGGAGCCATAGCTATGCCATTGCTTCTAGGGATGCGTACGAATCACGAATCAAACAGCAATTCACAGCACAGTCTGGGCACCTTTAAAAAGGTGGAGAGCAGGCCCATACCTGCTCCTCTTCCACTTGCTGCAGCTTTCTGTTTTGATGCCCTGCTAACTGAGCAAAGAGGCATCTTTTAAAAGTGGTGATTCTCTTGTATTTAGCAGGGAGAGAGCAACTGGCCCTCTACATCCCCAGCACAGCATCCCAAAGCCATATTTATTTGTTTGTTTGTTTATATCTATGTAAACTGTTTTGGGAACTTTAGTTGAAAAGTGGTATATAAATATTCATCATTCGTCATTCATTTGTGGCATGCCCCCCACCCCGCTGTCATTGAGCACCAGTGGTGCTCCCCCCAGTTTTCCTCGCATGATGGCAGCATGCACATGGCCTCCATGCATGCACAGGAAAGATGCTGCTGAGGGACCCTTCCCCGGGGCCTGCAACTAGCAACCAGGCTGGGCCGCAACATCCTCCAACCCACATGTGTCCCCATGGCCAAGCACTCTCATGAGAGAGCGGTCCTTGGGAGAAAGATATAAGCACTCATTATTATACATTCTGTATAATAAACACAGAACATTTGAGCCCAATCCCTTTGTCCCATCGGATGGCTCCGCTCATGAGGTATGGCTGAGACTGCATGCTTTCACCCAAGTGGAAGGGGATGGGCCCCCCTTCGCCTACAAACTGGTACAAAAAAATAGAACAGAGTCACTGGAAAAAACAAGGGTTTTCTTTTAAGTCAAACTTAGGGTTTTCCCATTCATGGTAGATTTTGCTCTGTTGGAATACTTAATA
Organism: Hemicordylus capensis; assembly: GCF_027244095.1. Classification (NCBI taxonomy): domain Eukaryota; kingdom Metazoa; phylum Chordata; class Lepidosauria; order Squamata; family Cordylidae; genus Hemicordylus; species Hemicordylus capensis. The sequence continues at coordinate 373,734,584 of NC_069658.1, read as the reverse complement.
CCACACCAGTCTGGGGTACCTCCAAACTGGGGTGGCGGGCAAAGCTGAACATGATAGCTAGCCGGCTACCTCTCTCTCCTCCCGCCTCAGTCTCCGGCCAGGCCAAGTGCGGCCGCCATCATGGCCGGGCCCGCCGCTACCTCGCATCCGGGCCTGCCACCGCCTCCGCGGCCGTGCTGGACCCACCACCACACCAGACCTGCTGCCTCATCTCGCCTCCGCGGCTGCCCGACCGTAGCCCACTACTGCCGCTGCAGCTTGGTCCACTACTGCTGCCGCACCGGGCCCACCACTTTGTCTCGCCTCCGCGGCTGCCTGGCAAGCCAATTCTCCCGCCGCCGTAGCCTGCCGCCACCGCCACGGCCTGGCCCACTACTACCGCCATGCAGGGCCCGCCGCCTTGCCTCCACAGCCTCCCAGCCAGCCAATTCTCCTGGGTGCACCAGCCAATCTCAGTGTTGTGGGAAGGTGTATGGCTACAGCAGCTTCCACACCACAGAGGTAAAATAAGAACACAGACTTAGTCCTCCTCCACAAGCCTAAGTACATCGTGTAGCTGCTGCATTGCTTGCATATAGTCTTCCTCTGCGACTTTCGCCTCTCCTTCCCTCTCATCCACTTCTCTACCTCAGATGTCTTCTCCAGTGTCAAAATTAGAATCAAAATTCTAAGCTCCTCAGGAGGCACAGGGACCTTTTGACTTCTTTTGCTTGTGTTATTTCCTACAGTGCAAGTACATGGATGGCATTAACATCTATTTTTGTAATATCCTCATCTCAACACTCTCCATAACTTTAGAGATAAAGTAGCTTGCTGGATGAATCTCATTAGAGGTGTAGCTTACTGGATGAACCTCAGCAGTCAAGATGCATGCAGTGAAGCAAATCAACAGCAGACTTAAAACCCATAAAGGCATTTCTCTTCTGCCTTCCCTCCCCGTGCCCCCTCCCTGCAACACACACCGTTTATCTTGTCACTGTTGACTCATGTGCATGGTAAATCAAAGTTGTACATACTGAGATGTTATCCTCATTAACTGCAAGAAAGGTCACTGCATGTACAACACTATCGCATATGTCAAATTAGTGAATCGGGTTTTTTAAAAAAAGATTTCATATCTTTGGGATATGTTTCATTAAACTATTTTGTTTCAAATACAGATGGTAATCAGAAGTTGACCTTTACAACAAAAGAAATAGTCTCACTGACATTCTCATGACAGGGATAAAAAGAAAGCTGGTTCCAGAGTGCTGCATTGTAGAATTTATCTGTGTAATTGGGATATTACACAAGTGAAAAGATGACTTTTCTAAACATCACAGCAGCCCTGAAATTTATCAGATGAGTGCTAATATCCGTTGAGAATGTTGAGTAGATGGCACTCAACCCATGCCATCCTTTTCTTTCTGCATCTTAACCTGATGAGTGGAATTGGAGTGTTTCCGGTCCTTTCTTGCGGGGAGGTTCCAGAAGGTGGTGCTGGAGGACTTCTGCTCGACTCCTTGACCTCTGGCCTCTAGGGTCCCACAAAGCTCAGTATTGTCCCTCATGCTGTTTAACATCTACATGAAACCACTGGGAGAGGTCATCAGGAGGTCATCAGGAGGTTTGACTGAAGTGCCATCAGTATGCAGATGACACTCAGCTCTACCTTTCTATCTTTCTTTGACATCAGATACTAGGAAAGCATTTAATGTACTGAACTGGGGGCTGGTGATGATCTGGATGCAAGCTAACAAACTGAGGCTAAATCCAGACATAGGAACATAGGAAACTGCCATATACTGAGTCAGACCATTGGTCTATCAAGCTCAGTATTGTCTTCACAGACTGGCAGCGGCTTCTCCAAGGTTGCAGGCAGGAATCTCTCTCAGCCCTATCTTGGAGAAGCCAGGGAGGGAACTTGAAACCTTCTGCTCTTCCCAGAGCAGCTTCATCCCCTGAGGGGAATATCTTGCAGTGCTCACACATCAAGTCTCCCATTCATATGCAACCAGGGCAGACCCTGCTTAGCTATGGGGACAAGTCATGCTTGCTACCACAAGACCAGCTCTCCTTCTAAAGACAAGATGGAAGTGCTGCTAGTCAGTAGAAAAGCCAATTGGGAAAGGGTGATTCAACCAGCTCTGGAAGGGGTTGTACTCCCCTTGAAAGAACAAGTGTGTAGCTTGGAGTTATTGCTGGACCCGGCTCTGCTTTTGGATGCTCATGTGGAGGCAGTGGCCAGGGGTGCCTTTGACTAGTGCGCCATCCCTTTTCTCAAGAAGGCAGATCTGGCAATGTTACCCATGCCTTAGTCACGTCACTGCTGGATTACTGCAATGTGCTCTATTTGGGGCTGCCATCGAAGAATATTCAGAAACTTCAGTTGGTGCAGAATGCATTTGCCAGGATTCTTTCTGGAACTGGTCACTCAGACCATATTACATCTATTTTGAAAGAGCTATGCTGGTTGCCAATTCAAGGTGCTGGTTATTACCTTTAAATCACTTTACAGTTTGGGCCCTGGATACCTGAAGGACTGCCTGCTCCCAAGGTTGGCAAGGGTCCTTTGCACCATGTGCTGACGAGATAGGCTAAATTGTCCTGCACATGGGACAAGGCCTTCTGTTGTTGCCCCAAGTTACCAGCAACAGTCACTGGAGAAATACTGAGCTGGGTTTGAATAGGGCCAATCCCTCCACCCTTTTATCTTGACACTTGCCCACGCTTATGTCACTTTATGCCCATGCTTGGCATAAAGAGAATCACCACTTTGAAAGGTGCCTTTTTGCCCAGTTAGCAGGGGTTTTGCGATTGTCTCATGGCTTTTAATGAGATTTAGCCACAATTAATTGTAACTATACTAGAGCCTACATTTCCAAATGGGAAGCAGGATACCACCAGATCTTAATAGCAAGTGACAATTCCTCATCAGAGAAGAGTTTATATACTTCTCTAGCCTAGTAAGGTCTGAGGCTAGGTTTGGTGCATTGACAAAATGGTGTACTAAAATGAGCAGCCCACAGCCTATTCTGGGCTTTCTTAGAATTGGGATTAATGGTGAACTGTTCAGGTAACTAGTTTAATACATAAAAAGCTGCATGGGAGTGAGAGGGAAAGGAGTCTACTTGGTTTAAAGCAAGCCTCGGAATGGGCCATGTGAAATGAATAAATAGAAAGTAATAGTCAGTTACTGCCTGGTTGTTTTCCTGGGTTCATTCTTTCATTTTATATCAAATGACACCGTCAAAACTATTATAAGGGTAACTGTGCTGGTCTCTTGCCTTTGCTGTAGTAAAAAGTCCTGTGTCACCTTAAAAACTCATGTGATTATTGGGGCATAAATGTTCCTGAGTCAGAGCCCCACTTACAGTAGGCATGAAACCTGAGCCCTATTCAGACATTGGGGCTATGCACACGAGCAGCCCAATCCAGGCTAGGGCAGCTTAGCCTGGGTTGGGCTGCTTGTGTGGCATGCTGGGATTGGGAGCAATCCCGACACTTCTGACCCGCTAGCCCGATCTTTTGCCCTGGCCCTTAACCCAGTTGAGAGAGTACAGGTGCACCCTCAACACTAGGTCTGGGGTCATGTGAATGCTCGGACTGCACACAGCCCAAGCAGTCACAGAGCCAAGCTCCTAGAGCATCCAGCTTGAGAGGGAATCCTTCAATTCTGGGATTCCTGGAGGCCAGGACTCATCTTCACAGCCTCTGGTGATCCATGTGGCTCCGAGTAGCATGGAATGCATAGGTGTGCAAGGCGCGCCCAGCAACTAAGGACCAGACCATCTAGGGGAATGTTCAGATCAATCTTGCCTTCCTCCCACACCCTCCCTGCTGGGCTGCAATGGCCGTGTGAACAACCTTATTATATTGTACTCATGTACAGGTGTCTGTGCACATGTACATATTCTTGCGTGAATGATTGTACATGCATTGGCTTACATACAGTGCAGTGCCTGTGCCACACACTTGCCTGGGGCCACAGTCTCCAGCTGCCTCCTTTCCTCTGCTCCTGCTCACAGGCTGTTGAAGTGGCCTCAGAAGTTCTGGGGAGGGGATTAATTTTCAGCCTATTCCTCCTCCAGCCATCAGGGAGAGGGGTAGATTGCTCCTCGCCAAGGGTCCCTAGGGCCAAGGCACTCCCATCTCTCCATAACTCTTCATCCTTGGCAATCCAGACCTTAAATAAAGCCCTGCAATCAGAGCAAACCCAATCACCTCCTGACTCCGCCCGCTCCAATCGAGCTGCCCGCATCATCTAACTACCTGCATCCTCCCTCCAGCTGTTGCCCCTCTTGCCAGCTCTTGAGGCCCTGCCTTCTCCTTTTTGCCACCAGGAGGCAACCTGCTGGGCTATGCTGGCCCAACCATGGTCTGTTGGTTCCTGGGTGTCCCAGGTCTCCCTGTCACCTTGGAAGGGTTCCAGCTGGCTTTGTCTGTACCCAGGAGCTGTGTAGCCTCCATCTTCTCGGCCCCATGATGAGGGCTGGACTGGGGGCCAGGTATGTATGTGGGGAGGGTGCCAGGTTTTGAGCAGAATGGGTACTTAAGGGTGGGAGTATTCACTGCCGGAGAGTGTGGTGGGGTGCAGGGGCACCCTGCAAGTGGGGGTATGCTGGGAATATGCCCTGTGGGCCAGTCCGAGCCTGCCCATGACTGGGTGAGTACTTGGGCCAGCGGGAAGGTTCATCAGTCCGCCAATCCAAGAAGTGTTCCATGTACTTGTTCTATCCTTCCCCAAACTCCCTGCATTCTGCTAAGCAAAGGAGGAGAGGCTCCATTGCTACTACACACTGAGTAATCGCCATAGGAACAAGCCTCCAATTATTCCAAGTTACCCAATCCTTAGTAGTGATGGAGTCTCTCCTCCTTCACTAGCAGCATGAAGGGTGTTTGGAGAAGGGTGGAATAAACATGTGCACCCCCGTTGGATCAGCAGAGTGCTGCACTGTAAGTAAGCCATCATTTTAAAAGTGAATATGAGTACAGACCTTCTCTAATACAGGTACTTCTAGGAGGTTTACTGCTGTGTACATGCATATAACACACATGCATGTGTTGAACATACAATGTGATTACTGTACTTGCATACACTGTACACAGATTATATGTATGTACAATGAAAGATCTGAATAGGGCTTTGGTTGCAGCTCCATCAATCTAGCAAAGTGGGCTTATGCCCCACTAAATGTGTGAGTCTTTAAGAATCCACAAAATTCTTTTTTGTTTTGACATGTTGATTTGATGCTACAATAGCTGGTAATGTGCTATTTCAGTTTTCCTCTCCCGTTTTTGTTAGCAAAAATATTGTGTGTGTGTTACAGAAGAGTTATAGAAAACCTGTCATTAAAAGAAGTTTTTCCTTCTGCTAGTGATTTATATCACACAACAAATATATATATATATATATTAAAAGGATATTTTGAAATGGGGTGGTGGGAGAGAGAGAGAGAGAGAGAGAGTGGCTTGGAATGCTCAGGCCCATAGGGCAATTCTCTAGGAAACTTTTCAAAATGTGTTTACCATGATTTTCAAAAGTTCTTGAAAAAACAGCCGCTCTGAATATGTAAAGAAAAAGAACAATGCTACCTCCTCTGGCTTTTGATACTCTGCGATCAGTGATAAGACAATCTCAGCTGTTATAATAACCTTGTGCTCTGTCCTTTGAAGCCATTCAAAGATTTCGTTGCTGCAGCCCACGCACCTTGCTCTCACTTATCCTCTTTGCAGTGCTGCTGCTTTTGTTTTTCTGGGAGCTGCCTGATCTGATCTAATCTGCTCTGTCTTCTTGTATTGAAATTAACAAGCCATATACCCCGAGGCACAGGCTCTATCTACGCCAGTGAAGCACAAATGAACTTGAACACGAGGTCAATCAACTGCACAAAATACATCACACAGTTATTCCAAGACTCATGCTGTGTCCATAATTGCCCCTTGTTCTGTCATTAGAGCTCCCCTACAAGTCATTATTTTGAGTCAGCAAAGCTGCAGGGAGTATTCAGCTCAACAGTTAGTGGAAAGCTGGATAGATAATATAAATATCTCCATACACACATAGGAGAAGCAGGTATTTAGATTAGCTCTTATAAAGTACGTAGCTGTTTAGTCCCTTTATGAATCCAAAGTAAAGCGATAATAATGAAACCTTCAGTATGGGTACCCTTTCATATATTCCCCAGGAAGAAACCAAAGACTCCCAAAAGCTGACAGTGTTTCAGAGAAAAGGAGCAGAAATGGACCCCACATTCTCCATTATGGTTCTAAAGCCTGCTTTAAGGTTTGCGGCCAGCTGGTGCAATGCTAAAAATCACAAAGGCATGAAAAAATGTTGCTTTGTTTTGTTGTTTAAGTGAAGGATGTGCTCACAAAAGGCTGCTTGTACCAAGCTAGTAACTTGCCTCTTCAAAAACAGGTCAGCTAAGTCTGGAGACTAGGAGTGCATACTTTTTTTAAAAAAATTGTTCCCAAGATGATCATTAGCATCCCTGCATCAGGCTGTTTTCCAGGGTCAGCAGTATGACTGACTATAAATGTTCAAAATGTTGGGCAACCAGAATCTGAAGATTTGCTGAATGATATATTTTTAATGATGATTCTCTTGATTTAAACACTGAAAATAAGGTAAAGTAGCCTGTGAATGTAACTCCAAATTAGAGTTGCCATGCCCCCCAGAATTTCAGGTTTCACCCGGATTTTAAGCATCTAACCCTGATTTCTTAGCCCACCCAGATTGGCCCAGATTTCAGATTTCATTTAAAAAAGAAAAGCTCAGCTCTAGCCCTTGCAGAAGCAGGGTTTTGGAGCAAAACTTGCAAGTCACTTTTCTGCTCAAAAATTATTTTCAAGCCAATTTACATAATATGCAAATTAGGCACCCGGGTTTGGAAAGCCAGAATATGGCAGCCCTACTCCAAACTATTCCAGTCCCATAAAGTAGCTCAAATTCAGGCAGCTGCAAAGACTCATATAGGAAGTGCTTCTAGTGACAGTAGCTATTTCTAACCATCTCCGTTATCACTTATATGCTGCATTACCACCTTAAATGCAGAACAAATGATCATGTATAGAAACTAGTAATACAGCTTCTGGGTGCTAAATATTGAATAAGTTGGTTCAGAACAAAGGGCCATCTAGTCTGCCATTCTTTCTCTTGCATTGACGAGTCTTATGTCTTGGGAAGTTCAGGTTGGGTGTGATGTAATAGTCATGCTTTGTTGTTTGCCCCCAGCATCCAGCAAAATGTTGTATGTCTAAGCATGGAGCCTGTGTGATTTGTTCTAGCCAATTGTGTTTTCCGTGAGTCCATCTTATCCTATAACATAAGAACATAAAGATTACCTTACTGGATCAATCTGAACCTTGCTGGATCACAGAAGAGCTGGTCTTGTGGTAGCAAGCACGACTTGTCCCCTTAGCTAAGCAGGGTCTGCCCTGGTTGCATATGAAAGGGAGACTAGAAGTGTGAGCTCTGTAAGATATTCCCCTCAGGGGATGGAGCTGCTCTGGGAAGAGCAGAAAGTTTCAAGTTCCCTCCCGGGCTTCTCCAAGATAGGGCTGAGAGAGAGATTCCTGCCTGCAACCTCGGAGAAGCCACTGCCAGTCTGTGAAGACAATACTGAGCTAGATAGACCAATGGTCTGACTCAGTATATGGCAACTTCCTGTGTTCCTGTGACTTAGATATTGCACCTAAAAAACATCAGTGTTCCCCAGGAATGAGACTTAAGCTCACAGTTCCTGTATGCCATTGCATACAGTGGAATCCTGTGTGCAGTTGCATGTACATTGCAGTCTTCTTACCCACTGAGCTACTACCAAAGCTATACATCATTGGGAACCATGTTGGGACTTCTTTTATGTCTTCATCCTGAAGGCTATATTTGGGCATAAGGGAGAGCAGTAAAGTGAAAATAAAATAGCACAGGGAAGGGGAAAGGTTGAACCCATGAATGCACATGTGCACCTCAAGGAAAGGACCACAACTAGACTATTGCATCATGGCATCAAAGTACACTTGATGACATTTGCAATAGACTCCTGTGGTTTGCAGTGTGAAGAATGTATATGGATACTGTGCTTGTGAAAGCAAACATTGTAGCCGAGTGTGCTTTTGTTTCATTTGTTTTTCATGGGAGTAAAAGCATGACAGATCAGGTACCCAGAAGCAACAGTAAGCAACAGAAATGTCTTAAACATCCTAATGAGCCTATCCCACAATGGTACAAGAAGGTTGAACCTTGCTTAATTCCAGTGAAGGACACCAATGAATTGAAATGAGATGCAGCAGGACATGGCCTGCAACAAAGCAAAATAGATTATGGCAGCATTGCTTATGCCCTGTGAATATGGTTTCCCCGTGTAATAAATAGAATCTTTTTTGTCCTATATGTAAAGGATAAACTAACCAAACTCCAGTCAAAACATATGAGTATCAAGTGTCCTTTCCTCCATTCCAAACCACTCCCCCACCATGAAATCTTGGTGTGAAAGGTTGCTGGTAGAAATCAGTATGAAAATATCCACTGCCAGCTAGGAAATGCACATGTGTGTTGAGGATTCAAGTTAAACAATGGGGAAATTCCCCATCTAGTTCATATTCGCTCAGAAGAAAGATCTTTATTTTGACAATCAATTTATTTTGACTGTCACTTGGCCAGTGATGCAGTAGACTCCAGAAAACACAAAGTACACACATCAATTTGTTTTTCCTATGCTCCAGCTTACAATAGGAGGACAAAATGGTATCAGAATCCATGCACAGACATGCATACAGTTCTAGCCAGCCCCAAATCTTTATTTACAATAATGATCAAGTGTTCACAGTGCAGCTGCTCCTATGTGTATGACACCCATCTTTCTCCCTGACCAGTTATGCTGGAGGCATACCTAAAAACTTTAGTTAAATCTAAATTTGCATAACCAATGCATGATACACTTTTCTCAATAGGGCTGTCTCTGGCCTTTACATTGTCCAAGGTGGAAATGATTTTCAGGACTACTCCTCATGATGAATCAATATTGTCCTAGCCCTGCTGGTCTCTGTTGCTGTGCTCCGTTACACATAGGAGCCCTGTAAGCATGGGGTCCTGGGTGACCACCCCACCCCACTCCTATTCAGGCAGGATAGTTTCTCAAGGTTTTTACAGTAATTTGTTAATATCATGGAATGGTATTAACATTGAGTGATCTTGGGTGCAAGAACTGTGATTCAGTCTTCAAAAACTAATCATATGAAGCTTCCACTTCTCCATCTAGCCCAGGGCTACTCAGTTTTAGCCCTCTTGCAGATCTTGGCCTACAGCTCCCATAATCCCTGGCTATTGGACACTGTGGCTGGGGATCATGGGAGCTGTAGTCAAAAACAGATGCAGCGGGGGGGCGGGGGGTGCCTAAGCTGAGCTGGCCTGATCTAGCCTAATGTGACTGCTGTTACTTGGCTGGGGCATTCCAACAGCTCAAGCAGAAGTCTTCCTTATAGTGAGCATTTTTGCTAGGCTCATTGACATTTGGAGATTTCTGCATGCTCTGCTACTGAGCTATAGTTCCTTCCTCCCCAAATTATCTTTCCAGGTTTTATGAAGCATTTCCTGCAAGGGTAGAGCTTATTACTCTGGCAGTTCATGGTTTTCTCTGTGTTTGCATTATTATTTTTGGAATAGATTACAGGGGGAGGGGAATGGAGAGGTGCCTGCAAATCTCACCATATTCCATATGTAATTTGCCTTTCGTTTGCCTTTTGTGCAGCTGCAGGTAAAGCCAACAAGGAACAAAGCAAAGGCATAAGAAAGGAAGCAGAGGCAAGCAGAGGAGAGACAAGATCAAGTGATGAGCAGAAGGAGGAAATAAAATGTCACACAAATGATAGCAGGAAGAAAAATTACAGAACATTGCCCTACAGTGGATTTTGATCCTTCGGCTTGAGAAGTCTGGGTATTGCTATTCCATAAGGGGCATTGTCATAAGGAAAGAAGGAGAGATGTATATCTTTCTGGTGTGTTGTTGATGTGATTACAGCAAAAGAAACTGAGTTTCTCGGGAGACCAAATGCAGTACTGCTGTGTATGCATCTCTTCAGTCCTAGTTCAGCTGGTTTGCTCTGCAAATGTAAGCGTCTACATTTCTGTCTATAAGTGAATCTTCCCTGTCTTGAATAGAGATTGAATAGAGCACATGTCAAGAACTGAGATTCCTCTGCATTTTCTTTCAAGCTTTTGTGTATATGATGAGCTAGAATAACCTCCCTGAACTGAATTATCCTTCTATACTATGGTTCAGTGAACATCATTATATTCCAGCACAGCTTGAGTGATTTTTAATGCCAAAAACATTGGCGAGAAATACAAATGTTACAAAAATATTGAAACAATACCCTCTTGGGGGGGAAAGCCACAGGATCATAAATACTTTACTTTGCCAGGCTTCCAAGGTCAACATTGCTTGAGTGTGGAAAATTAAAATGCTTACCGTTGGCTTTGGCAAAGAGGCATTCACCATTTAGTCTTAAAACGGCAAAATTCCAGCCCTGGAACCTATTGTAGACTGATTAACAAGAACAGTCCATTTTTCTGGTAGTTGGAACTGACAAAGTTAGTCAAGTGTATTTTTTCATTCTTGTTCCCCTGTATGCTCTCACTAATATTCAATTCAATTAAGGCAGAAAAGTTGAGCCTGGGGAAAAAGAGGCAATTTCATTGTTTGCACATTGAACATAGTGTGTGCTCACAAGCAAATAGGATTTATGGTCAACACAAAAATAAAACAACAAAACATGCAGAGAGGGGGGAATTTGAAACTAGACTCTTTACAGGCACAATTTCTTGTCATGTATTATTATTATTGACTTTTATTATTGCTTTTCACATATACTGTGGTTTCAAAAAATCCCTTTTTAAGTGCTTTGAATCATGGTGAGATTGATAGGATAGCCATCTTGTGGACAGGTGCAATATGTCACATGCTTCTCTCTACCATCATACATCCATTAGCCCTGATCTATGGATCTTGCTCACCAGTTGTGGTGAAGACTCCATTTTGTATCCATCCTCTAGAATTTGCCTCAGTGAAAAAAATAAATGAATGAATTCTACAAGTGAATTCTGATGAATATTTTCTTCACATAGGAACATAGGAAACTGTCATATACTGAGTCAGACCATTGGTCTAACTTGCTCAGTATTGTCTTCACAGACTGGCAGCGGCTTCTCCAAGGTTGCAGGCAGGAATCTCTCTCAGCCCTATCTTGGAGAAGCCAGGGAGGGAACTTGAAACCTTTTGCTCTTCCCAGAGCGGCTTCATCCCCTGAGGGGAATATCTTGCAGTGCTCACACATCAAGTCTCCCATTCATATGCAACCAGGGCAGACCCTGCTTAGCTATGGAGACAAGTCATGCTTGCTACCACAAGACCAGCTCTCCTCGCCTGCATACCACATAGTTCTTTACAGTGGCTTACATATCACATAGTTCCCTGTCATTCAAAGTGAGATGTACCCATGCTGCAGTCAGGCATTGGTTGTGGAGGTGGGCTGTCTCCATGCCTACAGTGGCATTGGTGCTTAGAACCATGCTTTCATTGAACAATGCTTTCATTGCAATTCCAGGGGCGGGGGGGTGTTCCAAAATTTTGCTGATCTCCTCTTGCACCAGAAGTGCCCTATGCCACCTGAAAATATGTCCTTAAGGGCTGCACAATCCTCAGGGACATATTTTGAAGTGGCACAGGGCATTTGTAGGGAAAGAAGAAATGGGGGGGGGATCTTTGCCCTCCCCAATTGGCCATAGCTGAGTTAGTAGAAACTTTCTGCTGTATGGGTATATCTCATGTAGCGTGCACACAGCATCAGTCAGGATATTGGTCTTTGTGTTTATCAGGTGATGGGATATAAATGTAACTGGGTTGTCTATTTTTGATAGATTCAGATGCCACCAGACTTTCCAGAGGCAAGCTTGTTCAAAGCATAGCAAATCAAATAACATCATGCATTCAGACATTCTCAGTGCCTGTAGATGTCATGCTACAGTTACTGTAACTGAGAACCCAGTAGATTCTTGTCAGTCCCCACTGGTATCAAGTAATCTGAGAGGAATTATTGAAGTTCTGTGGAATCTAGATGGGAAAATGTAGGTTTTCCAACCTAATTCCTGAGAAAAAGCCAGTAATTCCACCCATGTGTGTCTGAATCCATGCTAAGGAACTGCCCGATAAATGAAAACCTGTATTACATTAGTATTAACTTCGTGACTATTTTGACCAGATTTTGGTTTAGAGTTGTCAGCTGACATCTAGACTCAGTTACTCACTATTACCATTCAGGACTACTCTAAAGGACTACTTAATTTACTTACTACTTACTTACTAACTTTCTACATAATTTACTAACTACTCTAAAGAATACTTAATTTCAACAGGATTTCCATCGAGTAATTTAGTTAGGATTTCAACCATTCTTCTTTCTTTATCTTCAGATAGCCTTTCCCCTAAATAGGCAACAGCTTCTGATCCCCATGTCCTGCCTCCTGGAGTGGAATCAAATAGAACTTTAACCTCCAATTTTTTACACCAATATATTTTTGTCTAGATAACAAACAATATATTTTATCTTTGGCAGCTCCAGAAAGAGCTGTCCCTTTAGGCAAGCAAGGTTATCAGTTTTGGCACATGGGGCACATTGGTTCACTTCAATATACTCTGACTTTTAGATATTTCAGTGTTAGCAAGTTCTTTTAGTGTCATCAGAGCTAGCATCTGTAATCAATATTGTGAAGCTTCATTAATCCTTAACTCGCAGTTATGTAAACTTCCAGGCACTTTGCAACACATCACATAATTTTAAAGTGTTCGTGTCAACACCTGATTCAGAAACTAATCATTTTACACAGTCATTATACTTGTCCTTCTGGCTTATGAATAAATGGCAGCTAATCAAGATGCTTTTTGGCAGTGGGGGGGGGGAGTATTTTTTGATGCTAACCCCAACAAAGGGTCATCTTGTAAAGGTGGGATTTTGTCTTCTCTGCTTAACAAGCTCTCTTGAAAATCCAAATTATAGTTTCCAAAGGAAACAGTAAGTGATCCTATAAGTTGATTAAACAAAATCTTTGTTTAAGAAAGATAGTTCTTGTGCATTGTCCCACACCCACCAGCAAGGCACCCAAAAATATGCAGTGAGCAAGACTTGGGAGAAAGGGCCACAACTTTATTGATAAATTGAGCCCCTGGTGGCGCAGTGGTAAAACTGCCACCCTGTAACCAGAAGGTTACAAGTTCGATCCTGACCAGGGGCTCAAGGTTGACTCAGCCTTCCATCCTTCCGAGGTCGGTAAAATGAGTACCCAGAATGTTGGGGGCAATATGCTAAATCATTGTAAACCGCTTAGAGAGCTCCGGCTATAAAGCAGTATATAAATGTAAGTGCTATTGCTATTGCTATAAATTCAAATTGGATTTTGCTGCTTGAAAAATCCACCCCAGGCAATGCAAGACTAACCTATGCCAAGGCTGAACACCCCAGGCAAAAGAGTGATACACCCTGGCTGAGAACCTAGAGACAGATCAGTGCTGATACCTGTCCCTCATGGCCAACCCAAAGGGTTGGGGGCCTTTTGTGAACTTCACGTACCCCAGCTGCACAGCCTTTGAAGTTGACCTAGAAGCAGGTGAGAGTGTGAAACATAGGGATGGTGCATGGAACCAGTTTGGAGGCCCTTTATGGTCCTCTGAACCTGTTTGAATAACCGGCGGTTCTGCCAGTTTGAAGGTGGGGGGTTGACTTTAAGGGTGGGAGAGGGTGCACTTACCCCTCCCTCCTCTTTTCCCTCACCAGTGCTTGGTCTGCAAAGGGTTTGTCGGGGCGGCAGCGTACCTCCCTGCCACCCCGTTGCCTTAGTGGACCCTACATCAGCGGAAGTACCCGGCGCACCTGCACCTGACCTAGCAAACTAAACTACCAGGATTACAGAACAACGTAGGCCAAAAACAAAAAGAAAAACATTGGACCCCACACAAGTCCAATCAGGTGAACTGCAAAAAATTCCTACTTAGCCTCCAAAAGGACGACCATCCAGAGCCTGTTTTATATCCAGGAAGGTTATATCCAGCTCGCCTATACAGGACTGACTCTGGGAGGGAGCATACTGGGCAAATGGCTTTTGAAGCTCCACTGCCTCCAGAAGGACCCAACCACAGGCAACCACCATGCTGCCTGCTCCCGGAAGTGGAACAAAGTACCACCACCCCAGCACGAGGCCTTTGGGTGGCTTCATTTACACACACAATCTATTTATTTATATATTATTTATTTATTTGATTTATATACCGCCCTTCCGAAATGGCTCAGGCGGTTTATAGCTTTGACTGAGAAGATAGCTCCCATCATCTTATCTTTCTATCTGTAGTCCCAATCTATGGGGTGAATTCAAACTAAGTTAATCATGACAACATTCCATTGTTGTGACCACCCTGATGACCATATTAGGTCCAGAGTTACCAATCCAAAATTATGTGAAATCCGGGTCTGTGCCTGATTTTACTTTATTAAGAAATCAATTAATACCTGAACCCAGATGTCATGTGACAGTGGCAATGTATAATAATTTCTCAATTACTTCTTTGTATTGTTGGTTGTCTGGCAACAACAACCAACAACAACCTTGCTCTCATTTAAGTAACTGGTTGCCATGAGAGTACTTACTGCCTTTGTATCTTTCATTTCAAAGTTCTTGATTATTTCTTCTATTTTGCAGCTTTGACTGAGAAGATAGCTCCCATCATCTTATCTTTCTATCTGTAGTCCCAAGTAATATTTTACGTTTCCCAGATCTTTCATTTCAAATTGCTTTCATTATTTCATTGTCATCCCCTTCTTGTTCAAGACATATCAGTCCTTACATATCAGACATATTGTTCAAGACATATCAGTCAAGACATATCAAGACATTGTTCAAGACGTATCCACAAAGACCAGAAGAAAGATCCATTGATTGTCCACTTTCTTTGAATATAGGCAAGGATCTGCTTTATTTCTCATGCATTCTAAGCCCTTATAGCCTGTTTAAGTACATATATGCTCTTGCGCAACTTACATACAAAGTCAGGTCCTTCTGTATCTTTGAAACCTGGTGCTGTTCCATATAGATTTCCTCTTTAAGTTCACCATGCAAAAAGGCTTTTTTTACATCTAATTGTTTGGCATGCAGGAACTTCATTTCCTCATCTGCTGCCTTAGCCATTTCTGGCTTCCCCTTCTGGCATTTGCTGAATGTCTTCCCAGTAGGAAGGTTCAGATAACCTATTGGTACTAGCTTTGTATGACAGACAGAGAGATGGTTTACCTGTGTTTGATCATCTGAGCACAACATCTGTTGATTCTGCTTGCATCTGCACTTCAGCTGGTTGTATATTGACAGGCCGGAATCTGTCAGCATGCATCTAATCATTCTTCTTTTTTTTCTAAATTAAATTTTTATTAATTTTAACAATAATAACATTGACATTCACAACAAATAAACAAATATGGACTTCCCGCTCACACCTCCTCGTGAAACATCAACTATAGAATTAACCCTTGCTATAATAATAATTCAAAACATAAATTTAAACCTTACAAACACAATTTTAATCTACCCCACCTGCAATTATTACTAAATTTCAAACCCTGTTGTAAAGTCAATAGTAGGAAAATAGTTCTTTAGATACAACAAGAATGGTTTCCAATCTTCTTTAAAACATTCTAAATTTTGGTCTCTTATCAATATTGTAAGTTTTGCCATCTCCGCATATTCCAAAATTTTTATCAGCCAATCTTCTTTTGAAGGCAGTTCATTATTCTTCCATTTCTGTGCATATATTATTCTGGCTGCCATGGAAGCGTACATAAAAAATGTTAAATTAGCTGTAGAAAATACTCGTGTTATTCCCAGCAGGAAGGATTCTGGCTTCTTAGGAAATGTCATTTTAAATATTTTCTTTAACTCGTTATATATCATGTCCCAATAGGCCTTAGCCTTCCTACAGGTCCACCACATATGAAAAAAGGTTCCTTCGGAGTGTCCGCATTTCCAGCATTTGTCTGAAACATTTTTATACATTAGTGCCAGTTTTTTTGGTGTCAAATACAATCTATACATCATTTTATAGTAATTTTCTTTTAAAGCATAACATGCAGTAAACTTCAAATCAGTTTTCCATAATTTTTCACAGGCTGCCATTTCTATATTGCACCCTACATCTTGAGCCCACTTTACCATAGTCGTTTTAACCACTTTGTCTCTTGTTTCCTCTAAAAGCAAGAGCTTATACATTTTAGAAACTAATTTTTCATCATTTTCACATAGCTCCTTTTCAAATCTCGACATCTGATCCTCAAATCCAACTTTAAGATCCTTCTTATATAGTGGGTATTTTCCAAATAGGATCAGTTCAACTCATATATCTTATCACTGCCTGTTGAATTTTCTCACGGTAGTGTGGAACGCCTCCTTCCTTTAATTGGCTGAATTAATGATAGACATATTCAATGGCAAACAACAAAACGCCTCTTCCATAAACTTTCTCAAACAGCAGTAAAGGGGGGGGGAGTAATTCCCACTAATATACTTTCATTTTTTTAAGCTTTAAAACTTTTAAACATCAGTTCAGTTCTTGAATTCCAGCATTTAGTAAGAAGATTGAAATTCCCTCCTTGATTTATAATCCGAAAACTTACTGCAGCGGTTTGAGTTCTGTGATGTCTTTCCAGCAAAAGCAGGGGAAATTCCAGCAAGTATCCTTAATAACGTTGAAAGGTGAGGTTCTTGAACTTTAAGTAATTAATTAAATCCAGACCGTAGAGATTAGATGCCAACCGGCTTCAGTCAAAAAGATTTCCGATGAAGGAGTGAGCTTGATGAATCCCAGCCCCCACCGCTCAACTTAAAACAGAACTGCGTTCTTCAACACAATTCTAAATTAAGGAGCCGGCTCAGGGGGAGTCTGTGGGCTATCTTAGTCCAAACCCTTTAATCCAGGGTGGCGTGGGGGGGGGAGGGTTATGAAGCCTCAAAAACCCCTAAAATTACTCCTCCTCGGTCTCCCCTGTCAGGAAGTGTGCAGCCTCGTTAGCAATCCAACCGGAAGTCCTGCATCTAATCATTCTTCCACTCCATTCTGTTCAGGTATGTATGGGACTGTTTTGTGATGCTTTATTCCAGGAGCTCTTATTAAGTCCTCAAGTTTTTCTTCCCTGTGAACTCGCCTCCACTGTCAGTTTGAAGTATAAGTGGCTTGCACTGAAATCTGTTACTTGTCATGGAAACATAATCATTTAAGTTTTCCCATACTTCATCCTTGTGCTTCATGAGATAGGTGACTGCATATCTTGAGAGGTCATCTATAAAGGTCACTATGTATCTATTGCCTCCAGGTGTTGGTACTTGCATTGGGTCACATATCACTGTGTATGAGATCAAGTAGTTTTGAAGCTCTGGTTTGGCTTTCTTTGGGAAGTGTTGCTCTTGTAGCCTTAGCACTGATACAACAGTCACACTTCATAGTCACTAGACAGGCTGACATCACAAGATCTTTTGTCAGGTGCTGTATTGAAAGTTCTTATACACAAAGGAAAAGGAAGAGGGAGGAGAATAGACACTCCTATCTAGCCCAACCAATACAGAGGAAACTACAGTGCCCCCTCTGGCTTCATAGTCAATTGCAAATTATACCGCAAGTTAGGATGCAGCTGTTGCATATCCCAACACCCACCACACTGTTTTTGTACATGTAAGCAGTCTTCTTCACTGCTCTAGGTATACACACCATGTAGAGCCCACATAAGATAACATGAAATAGTCCAAAGCTGGTTTAAAAAAAAAAAGATGCTCCCATGATCATGGAAAGTGCTGCAAACTATATCCATGATCATTCATTTTATTTATGTTCCTTCTAATCCTGCATATTAAAGGGTGATTTAGACAAGAACTTAGATGATATTTTGAAAGTTGGAATGTTTTGAAATTCATCAGAATTTGAAATTATGGAACAGGTTTTGAACCTGATGCCTGCAGTGTTGTCTATAGGACCCATGCTGGTCTTGTGCTAACTGTTGCTTCTCCAGTGCAAACAAGCAAGGGCAAATGAAAACCAGCATCAGATGGACACATGAACATTTGGTATATGTGAACTACAAGGGACAGATTGTGCTAGATAAGCCTCAAGATATACTTCAAGATGTCCCTAAATTACTTAAGTCATTGCGATGCTCTCTAAGCCTTAACAAAAACAACGTATTTCAGCAGGGGGCAGGGCGGGGGGAAAGGTGAGAAGCTTAGCTCTGCCGGAAGCTCCTATGTGGACATATGGTATTTGGGTTATTCAGCTTGAGCTTGAGTTGGCAACAGGTTTCATCTGGTGAAGTATCTGCTGCCTTTGGAAGCTCATGCCAAATAAGCATAAGGTAACATAGCAGCTTACTCTTCTGGCTTTTGCTGTTACTGATTATTCCTTTCAAATCTGTTGATTAGCCTTTCCCAAAGTGGAAGTCCCCCCCCCCCCCAAGTTCTGCTATGCTGCCTTATCATGTTGGTGGCAGGGTGTTCATGGGAAGGATGACCGAAGTACACTGAGAGGTATACTGCCAGTAGCATCACCCAAAACATGAAGGTCATCCCAGCTGCCCAGCAAAAGCAAGCTATATGGGGCAGCAGCAATATAGGAAGATGCTGGATGAGCGAAGTACACCGAGAGGTATACTACCAGTAGCATCACCCAAAACATGAAGGTCATCCCAGCTGCCCAGCAAAAGCAAGCTATATGGGGCAGCAGCAATATAGGAAGGTGCAATATAGGAAGTATTATTTCATACTGTATGGGAGAAGGAAATGGTAAACCATTTCTGTATTTTACCAAGAAAACCACATGGATAGAAAAGATAGAATGATTGTTGATGTAGTGCCGGATGATGGGCCCCTCAGGTTGGATGGTACTCAACATGCTACTGAGGAAGAGCTGAGGATCTCTCAGAGTACCAATGGTGTTTATGACATGGTTAGATTAAAGCCTTTTTGATGTCTAGTGGCTGATGTTGCCATCTAGGAAAAGAAAATCCGAAGCTGCAAAGACAGAATTACAATGGGAACATTAGAAGCATGAATATGGGAAAGCTGGACACAGTGAAAGATTGAATGAATCGACTACCGATTGACATCTTGGGCATCAGTAAATTAAAATGGACTGGAATGGGACATTTTCAGTCAGAAAATCATACCATTTACTACTCAGGACACAAAAAACAAAGAAGGAAAGGTGTTGCTTTCATAATCAGGAAGGATATAGCAATGACAGTATTTGGGTACAAGGCGGTCCGTGACTGACTAATATCAATTAGATTTCATGGACAACCCTTTAATATGACAGTTTTTCAAGTCTATGCCCCAATGACTGATGTGGAAGAAGAGGAAGTTGACGGGTTTTAAGCTCAAGTTCAGTCTGAAATTGACAGAACATGCAAGCAAGATGTGCTGCTGGTGGTTGGAGACTGAGATGCCAAAGTTGGAAATGGTAAGGAGAAAAACACAGTTGGACTACATGGCCTAGGAAACAGAATTGAAGCAGGAGAACGACTTATTAGTTTCTGCCAAGCCACTTATCTCTTCATTGCTAACACATTCTTCAAATAACCAAAGCAGTGCCTATACACATGGACATTACCAGATGGAGTACACAGAAATCAAACTGATTACATTATTGGTGCAAGGAGGTGGAAGAGCTCAGTTATAACAGCAAAGACATGGCCAGGGGCTGATGGTGGAACAGATCACAAACTGCTCTTGTGCAAGTTCCAAGTCACAATAAGGCGGTAAAACAAAGCTATCCAGTTTCCATGATAGGATCTTGAGAATATACCCACAATTTTCAGGGAGAACATCAGGAACTGCTTCTGAACCTCATTGTTCAGTTCTGAACCTCATTGATAGGGAACCAGAGAAACTGTGGAATAAAATCAAAGAAGTTGTTAAGGAGAAATGTGAAAAGAGACAGTCAAAGGCCAAGAAACAGAAGAAAGTAAAATGGATGTCAGAATAAACAGTGGCAATTTCCAAGAGGAGGAGAGAAGCCAAAGCTACGAAAGCTAAAGACCTCAGGAAGGAACTTAATAGGGAATTTCAGAAACATCAGTATGTTAAGGGATGCCAAAGGACAGATAGTAACTGATTCAGAGAAGATCAAACAGAGATGGAAGGAGTATACTGAAAATCTGTACAGCAGGGACGTCAACATCCAAGATACTTTAGATTAGAAGATATTCCTAACCTGCAGGAACCTCTAGTACGGGAAGATGAAGTTAGATCACACTCCGGTCATTACCAAGTCAGAAGGCTACAGAAATTGATGGATTAGCTATAGAAATATGGCAGGCAACAGAAGAAGAATCAGTCAAGGCTGTAACTAAACTATACCAGCAAATTTGGAGAATTACACAGTGGCCAACAGATAGGAAGAGGTCAGTCTACATACTCATACTAATGAAAGGAGACTTAACATATTGTGCAAATCATTGCACAATATCCTTAATTTCAAATGCCGGATATTCAAGCTGGTTTCAGAAAAGGCCGAGGAAGAAGAGACATCATTGCTGATGCACGCTGGATAACTGAGAACTGAGCCTTTGATTGCATCAACCATGCCAAGTTGTGGAATATCTTTAGGAAAATGGGTGTCCCAGAACATCTAATTGTTCTCATGAGAAACCTATACACACAACAGGAAGCCACAGTCCGGAAGGAACATGGTGAAACAGACTGGTTCCAGATCAGCAAAGGAGTAATATAAGGCTGTATACTTTCTCCTTCTTTATTCAGTTTATATGCTGAAAATATAGTGAGAGAAGCTGGATTGGAAGAAGATGAGTGTGGTTTTAAAGCTGGAGGAAGAAACATCAATAACCTGCTCTCCGCTGATGACACCACTCTGATACTGAGCATGCGGATGATCCTCAAGCTCTAGTAATGAAAGTCAAGGAGCACAGTGAAAAAATGGGACTACAACTAAATATAAAGAAGACTAAACTAATGACAACGGATATAGCAACCAACCTCAGAATTGACAATAAGACATTGAAGTGGTGGATAGCTTCTGCCTTTTAGGTTCAACCATCAAGTGTGAAGGATCCAGCAGACAAGAAATATGTCACAGACTAGGACTTGGTAGGGTTGCAATGAAGGCCTTGGAAGGGATATTTAGATGCCATGACGTGTCTACATCTACAAAGATTAGAATCATTTGGACAATGGTTTTTCCCGTAACACTCTATGGATGTGAAAGCTGGACTTTGAAGAAGCAAGATAGAAAAGGTATTGACATTTTTGAACTTTGGTGCTGGAGAAGACTTTTGAGGATACCGTGGACAGCCAGGAAAACAAACAAATGGATCATAGAACAAATCAATCCAGAATTGTCACTCAAAGCATAAATGACCAGGCTCAAACTATCATACTTTGGACACATTATGTGAAGACCCAACTCCCTTGAGATGTCCATAACGCTGGGTAAAGTTGAAGGAAAGAGAAGAAGAGGAAGACCAGCAGCAAGGTGGATGGACTCAATTACAGCAGCAATGAATGTACCACTGAGAGACCTTAAAGGCCAAGTTGAAAACAGATCATCCTGGAGAGAATCTATCTATGTGGTCGCTAAGCGTCGACACCGACTTGATGGCACTTAGTCAATCAATCAATCAATCAATCAAAAGTGGAAGTAGTATAATCAGATGCAAAGAGTTACTAGACATATTGTTTTGTTTCCCAGGAAGGAACAACTTACACTTCCTCCAGTCTGGAGAGGCTGGAAATGAGCAAACCCAACAAGAACCTGTACTTCAAAATAAAGTACAGACTGTTTGATGGTTCCTAATGAATCTGGCAATGACAATATACTAGGCCCAAAGAACCCATGTAAGTAGAGCCATAATTGGAAAAGAAATATAAGGACCTGTCCTTATTTAGCTTTTGAGAACTCTCTGTTCATCCCGTTGGATAGCTTGCATTTGCAAACAAATACTGCACCCTCAACCCTGGATGTATGTTCTGTTTCTGCCTCCTTCCCTCATATCTCTGCCTCACATAAATAGCTTTTATTTATTTATTTATTTATTTATTTATTTATTTATTTATTTATTTATTTATTTATTTATTTAGTTTGTATACCACCCCTCCAAAATGGCTCAGGGCGGTTTACAATTAAAACACACCGCTAAAACAAATTTAAAAACAACATAACAATTAACAATTTTAAAACATTTAAAAACAACAATTAAACAATTACAATGATTAAAACCCCCAAAATCAGGTTTTGAATTTTAAAATAAACCAGAAATCAAAACCCCCACAATTTAAGAAGCTCAGAAAGCTTGGGTGAAAAGAAGGGTTTTCAGGTGTTTTTTGAAAATTGCCAGAGATGGGGAGGATCGTATCTCAGCAGGGAGTGCATTCCACAATCTTGGGGCAGTGACCGAGAAGGCCCATCTCTGTGTAGCCACCAAACAAGTTAGCGGTAACTGGAGACGGACCTCCTCAGATGACCTCAATGGGCAGTGGGGCTCATAACGAAGAAGACGCTCTCTTAGGTACCCAGGGCCTAAGTTGTTTAGGGCTTTGTAAGTTATAACTAGCACTTTGTAATTTGTCCGGAAACCTATTGGCAGCCAGTGTAACTCCATCAGTAAAGGAGTAACATGGTCTCTCCGAGATGACCCAGAGACCAACCTGGCTGCCGCGTTCTGAACCAACTGAAGTTTCCGGACTGCGTACAAAGGCAGCCCCACGTAGAGTGCATTATAGAAATCAAGCCTGGAGGTTACCAACAAATGTACCACTGTTTTGAGGTAATTGATCTCGAGAAACAGGCGCAGCTGGCATATCAGCCGAAGCTGATAGAAAGCACCTCTGGCCACCGCCTCAACCTGAGAAATCAAGGAGAAGTGTGAATCCAGAAGTACTCCCAGACTGCGAACCTGTTTCTTTTGGGGAAGTGTGACCCCATCTAGAACAGGGAGATCAAAATCATCTCTGGAGTTCTGAGCCCGCACAATAAGTACCTCCGTCTTATCTGGATTCAGCTTCAGTTTATTCTCCCTTATCCAGCCCATTACTGCTTCCAGGCAGGCATTTAGAGAGGATATGCCAACTCCTGAAGAGGTTGACATGACGAAGTAGAGCTGGGTGTCATCAGCGTACTGGTAACACCCGGCTCCAAATCCCCTGATGATCTCTCCCAGAGGTTTCATGTAGTTGTTAAAAAGCATTGGAGAAAGTACAGAGCCTTGAGGGACACCATACTTAAGCTCAGATTTTGAAGAGCAACAGTCTCCAATCGACACCATCTGGAATCTATCTGAGAGGTAGGTGCGGAACCACTGTAAAAAAGTGCCTCCCACCCTCAACACCCTCAGACGTTCCAGAAGGATACTATGGTCGACAGTATAGAAAGCCACTGAGAGATCCAAAAGGACCAACAGAGTCACACTTCCTCTGTCAATTGCCAATTGGAGCTCATCCATCAAGCTGACCAAGGCAGTCTCCACCCCATAGCCCACCCGAAAACCAGTTTGAAATGGGTCTAGATAATCAGTTTCCTCCAAGACCGCCTGGGGCTGAGAGGCCACCACCCTCTCAAAATCCCTGCCCAGCCATGGGGGGTTGGAAACAGGCCTATAATTGCTCAACTCCAAGGGATCTAATGCAGGCTTCTTTGCAGTCTAATGTTTGCCTCCTTAAGACAAGGAGGCATCCTGCCCTCCCTCAGAGAAGCATTTATGATATCCACCAGGCTGTTTACAACAATCTACCTGCTACATAGAACAAGCCATGTTGGACAAGGGTCAAGAGAACAAGTGGTAGGCCTCACCGATCCAAGCAGCTTGTCCACATCCTCAGGAGTCACAAACTGAAACCGATCCAGTCGAATCACATAAGAGGAGTCATCGGGCACCTTCAGCTCAGACATCAAATTAATTGTGGAGTCTCCATCTAGGTCAGCCCGAATCTGAAAAATTTCATCTGCGAAAATCTCTTTAAACACATCACAGCGGGTAACTGATTACTCCAAATTCTGGTTCAAGGGAGGGGGGCAGATAGTAATCCCCTCACAACTCTGAACAACTCCAGACGTGAATTCGCAGAGGTAATATGGGCAGAAAACCACCTCTTTGCCTCACGTATTGCCTGAGCATAGATCTTTAGATGTGCTCTATGTCGCAATCTGTCAGATTCGAGTCGAGTCTTCCTCCACTTGCACTCCAGTCGCCCACCTTGCCGCTTCAGCCCCCATAGATCTTCCATATACCAAGGGGCCAATTTTGAAGCAGGTTGGAGGGGACGCCTGGGAGCAATCGTGTCTACTGCCCTGGTGAGCAAGTTGTTCCAATTCTCACCCAGGGCATCAACAGGATCACCAGCCAACATTAAATCCCTCCAAGGCTTCTTGGAATCTTAATGAATCCAATAACCTCTTCAGGCGGACCATTCTAATGCGCCCCTCGCCCCTGCAGAGGTGGGAAGTGGTCGTAAGTCCAACCTTAACCAGATGGTGGTCCGTCCATGACAATGGGGAAATCACAGGAGTCCCCACCCACGGAACACCACCCTGATCAGAGTAAAATACCAAATCAAGCGTGTGACCTGCAATATGTGTCAGTCCAGACACCACTTTGGATAGGCCCATAGTTGTCATGGCTGCTATGAACTCCTGAGCTGCCCCGGATAAAATGGTCCTGAAATGAACATTGAAGTCCTCCAGTACCAACAGTCTGGGAGACTCCAACATGAGTTCCGTGACCAAGTCCGTGAGCTCAGTAAGGGATTCCGCTGGGCAGCGGGGCAATCAGTACACCAACAGAAGTCCCAATCTATCCCTGGTCCCCAAACTCAAGTACATATATTCAATATGGTCGGATAGCCTGACAGGGACTCTGGTAAGGGAAATGTTATCCTTACAGACCACAGCCACGCCACCTCCCCGCCCACGTCCCCTCACCTGCTCCTCTACAGAATATCCTGGAGGGAGAAGCTGGGACCAAACTGGACCACTACCCTCCCCCAACCAAGTCTTGGTAATACATACCAGGTCAGCCCCTTCATCCATGATAAAATCATGGATAAGTTCAGATTTATTTTGGACCGACCTGGCATTACAGAGGATCAGGGGAAAGCTATGTGGGTTGTTGGCAGTGCTGCCCGAGGTCAAAGAGCTGGCAGGACAGCCGGAAGGGGAGACAGCTATTAAATTTCTGACTACCCTTCCCCTAGAATTGCCCGCTGACCTGCCAACATTACTTCTTCTATTCCCTACTCCCACCGGGATAATCTAACCTGGACCTTTTCTATAGAGGTGTGTGAACCCGTATGGTTATAACCCCAGTTTGACTTGAAGTGGGGCAGTTTGAGTGGTCCAGGTTCAAACTTGAACCAGACATGCCCCAATTCGAACTGGATGGATTAGAGGGTTTACTTGTAAAGGGGAATCCAGTGAGGATTCCCCTTTATGAGTAAAGAGACAGGGGGCTTCCTAGAGTTAGAAGGTTCAGGAGGGGAGCCAGGTCTACTTACTTTAATCAGCGATAGGACATGAGGCTTCCCCCACCACAATTGTAGGTGGCTCCCCCCCCAGTAGAGGAAGTCAGCGGGGGTGGGGTGGAGCCACCACCCCAGATGTCACCAGTGCCAACCAGGGCCGGACTGGGGGCACCGAGAGGGCGTCGGAATGTATGTGGGGAGGGCGCCAGAATGTATATGGGGAGGGCGCCAGGTTTTGAGCAGAATAGGTAATTAAGGGTGAGAGTTGGGGCGCAGGGGCACCGTGTGGGTAGGGCACACTGGGAATATGCCCTGTTGACCTATGGGTCAGTCCGAGCCTGATGCCAACAATGAAAGTAAGTAGCCTTCACTCCCCTCTTGCATCCTCTAACTCTAGGAAGCCCCCCTGTCCTTTTACTCACAAAGGGGAATCCTCACTGGATTCCCCTTTACAAGTAGACCCCTGAACCGGTGTGTAATCCATTTTAAACTAGACCGGTTCTCTGATTGGAACCAGGACATGTTGGTTCGGTTCAAATCCTGTTCAGATTCAAACCAAATGGGCCTGGCCAGTTCTTTGCACACCCCTACTCTTCTCTAGTTATTGGAGAACAATTATTCTTTTAGTGGGTCCCTAAATGTCCCTGTTTTTCCTTGCTTTGAAATGAAACTTGTAAGGTCTCCTGCTTGCCTTGGATGTACTCCGCCTTGTGGCCTCAGAACAGAGTATAGTAAGTGAGGAGGTATTTGCACCTTGCTTCTCCATCTTTCCTCCACAAACAGGCTTTGTGCTGAGTGGCAGGGTTTCACGGCTTGAACTTCGTCGGATATTTCTACCCTCAACCTCCTTCATCTCTCCGCAGCATCAACCCTTCCTTGGTAAATGAGTCCTGGCAAGCTTTACAGCTTCTTCTTTTGGCAGCTAGAGCATAATGTTCAGTTGTTGCCTTAGGACCACTTCCAATATTATATTACGACCAGAAAGAACTGTGTGCCAATAATCACAGGAGACAACTGAAAGCATGCTGATTTTGCTCCACTTACTCACAGTGAAGACACATACATGTACAGCCAATTGCAAGCAGAATAAAAGCAAGCAAGGTGAAGCTCATGAAAATGTTCTATCCTCACTTGATAAAAATGCAAGTTGCTGCATGACCCCTTTCCTACCTCATTTGGCTTCATAAAGGGACATGTCAGAAGCACACATCACATTTTCCCCTTAGGCAAGCATTTACAAGAGGGAGGGGGAGAGAGAAAGCTTTGAACAAATTGCTAAAAATAAGTTTCTCTCTTTCTATTTCCTGCAAAATGTAAGGAAAGTTCATAATGAATAACAACAAGAATGAAAGGGAATAGGAAATGAAGGAACCTTTATGGCCTCAGATGTCTCTTTCCCCTTCTCCTCCTACAGTAGCACATTTTGCAAACATTAGATACCTAACATGTCCTTTTCAACTCAGAGCATGGGAAATTTGCCTCTACTATGTTGTGAAGTGAAATGAAATCTTTATGCTATTAGTTCTATTAGTTATGTAATTCTTTTGCCTATGACAATAGTTTCTACAATCAGGGGGAAACCTCAAAGGTTTAGATGTTCCTCCACAGCATACACATTATGATCTCCTAGATCATGTTTTCCTGCAGTGATCAGCTTTCCTTCCATCACTGAGCAAGAGCAGATGCTTGAGTCTACGGCATCTTGTTCGAAGCGATTGCAAGCAGCAAACCCAAATGCACAGCAGCTTAAGTATCATTTTATCTCCCTTTACCCAGAGAAAAATGGCTTCTTTGCTCTGGGATATAGAGCCTTTTGGTCACTTTTAAGAGAGCCAGAACAAATCTTCAAGTTGTAATAACTGCCTCTTAAGTGAATTAACCTTGTTTCCCCTTGGGCTCATGTTAAAGGAAGAGGAATTGTTGCCCATTACTTCGTAAGAATTATGACACTCTGCTTGCACTGTGTGAAATGTACTGTTGGGTTTGGAGGGGAGGGTCTTGTTTTCAGAGCCTTACAAGCAAATATTTTGCACTTTAACCTTCTTAAGCATGATAAAATGTGGGAAATATAAAAAATGGATGTATAATTCCCTATGGAAGCAATAAGTAGAATCACTCCCACAGTGCCGCAGTATTTATGAAAACAAACCTCTCTGATACTATTATGTAATTTAGTGGCAGCTTAGGACACAGTGTCTGCTCAAAGGTGCTGACTGTCTCCGATGGATGGTCATTACTAATTTAATAAGCAGCCCTCAAAGCTGTTGCAAATACAAAGAGATCTGGCCTTACATGTGTAATGTGCAGCGTGCATGAAATACTTAGCACTGTTCTCTTTGAAACCTAGGAGGACAGTGATTAAATTTTTATGGTGCAAATTAAAATTTAAGATTAAAATACAAGATCAAAAGAATCCTTCCTCCTCACCTCCCCATCCATGCTATTAAGAATAAGCCTCTTGGAAGAGTGAAACTCAATGTCTTAGTGTCATGTCCTTCCCCTCTGGAGAGCTAGATAAGAACTAATCAGAGCTGACTAGAGAAACATATCTCTCTGTATTTTTTTTTTAAATGAGTGAACAAGTGTCTATTACTTTTTAATGGATTAAGTCATGGTGAAGTCATCTACCAGTGAGTGCATCTTAGGAACTAGGCTGGCCTCTTCGGAAGAGCCATTCCAGCTCAACAACAAAACTCCAATATGGGGTGCTGCCACCATCATTACAATTATATGGAGATTGTGAAAAGATTTACCTCTTGTCCAAAATGGAGACTGCTTACCCGTTGCATGGTAGGATGATTAATAACCCCTCTCTATAAGGCTGTTCACCATAAAGATGTCAACAATTGTCCAATAATTATTAATTCTGTGGGACATATTTATAATATAGTGCAAAATCAATGAAGTGTTCAAGAAGCTTTAGAAAATGAATAATGGGAACAGCAGGGAACAAACTCTGGCTGATATCCAACATTTTCCATTGAGCGAAGAGAGGTGGCAATTTTTGACTAGTTCCCTTCCCTCTGCGGATACCTGTGCCTTGTGAAATGATGGCTACACTCTCACATCATGTGGAACCATGGGTCCTCTCCCCCCCCCCGCCCTTTCCATATTCGGACAACAGGGAGAGCGTCCTCTCTGCAGTCAGTGAGTCTACAGGCTGTGTGGGCTTTCTTCTTGCTTGAAGGACAGCCTTCATAGACAGTCATGGAGGGAGAGAGGGAGAAGCTTCCTCCTTCAACTTCAGTCTGGCTGAATGCAGCCTCCAGAGCTGCATTCAAATGGAATGGAGGCTCTGTGGACCCTTGGTTTTGAGCAGCAAAACTTACTACAAACTGAGGGTCCAAACTGGAGTCTCTGGAGTAAAGCCTCAGGTCACACAATGGATGTGACTGGAGTTGCATGCATTCGGACGTAACCGTAAGGAAACTCCAGGTCCCTGCAACTCTGGTTCCCCATTCTGTGTAAATGCGGCTGGTGTCTCTGACAGTCCCCCAGCCCTCAGGAATGTAGTTTTGCAAGGCACAGAAAGCCACAGAGAGAAGGGAAGATTGTGGCAGAAAACACTGGCATGTTGGTGCAGCATTAGGCTGGATGTCAGCCACTGTCTTGCCTCATCTGATTTTTAGATTGCAATTACAGTACAGCTTTTTATGTGCATATGTTTGTGTGTGTGTTTAGCTATTCAGCTTGATGGATCAGCTTAATACATTGAGGAAGACAAACAGGAAGTAATACAACCCATAAATATAATCCATATGGATAAAAAAGGGGATTGGGCAACTATTACAGAAACATATTCCAATGCAATATCTGCAGCACAGAGATTTGTTATAACACTGAATCAACAGTCTTAGCCAACATATTAAAGTAGTAACTTATCAGTGGTTTTCAAATGATAACCAATGTACTGCTATATTTTCCTAACAGCAACTTGCTTATTCTGCAACTATCTTATTAAGACGGTGATGTATTAATGGCTGTAATCAAATCAGTAGGGCCCTAAAAAGCTTTCTGAGAGTGGGAAATCAACTAAATGGTTATTAGATGTTACAGAAATTAACAATAGTGCAAATTACTACCAGATTGCAAGACATGGAGGATTTTAACTTGGAAGAGCATGAAGTGGATAGTGGAACCAACTTGCTCAGAAGATTAACTGCAAGAAAAGTAGATGACAGATCATGATGAGAACAAGTCATAGAGGCACTTCACATGAGTAGTGTGAAGTGGCAAAAGGAGGTCTGCCGGGAGAGCGAGTTTGCCCAACCTTCCTGCAGATAAGCACTCCCCATTCCCTGGGTGGGCAGATCGCCCACCTAGATGAGTGTCAGCTTGGCTTTGGCTCTCCCACAGTTTGCCTGGCAGCTCCAGGGGTCAGGCGCAGGGAAGTGCCACCATGTGACTATTGCAATGTGCTCTACGTGGGGCTGCCTTTGTATGTAGTTCGGAAACTTCAATTAGTTCAGAGTGTGGCAGCCAGATTGGTCTCTGGAGTAACCCAGAGAGACCATATTATGCCTATTTTGAAACAACTGCAGTGGCTGCTGATATGTTTCCAGGCAAAACACAAAGTACTGGTTATTACCTTTAAAGCCCTGAACGGCTTAGGCCCGAGTTACCTTAGAGAGCGCCTTCTTCTGTGTGATCCCCACCGCACATTAAGGTCATCTGAGGAGGCCTGTCTCAGTTACCACCAGCTCGTCTGGTGGCGACTCGGAGGCGGGCCTTCTCTATAGCTGCTCCAGGGCTGTGGAATGCGCTCCCTGTGGAAATCCGCAATTTGAATTCTCTATTAGCCTTCAGGAGAGCCCTTAAAACCTATTTGTTTGGCCTGGCTTTCCAGGGTTTTTACATCTGTTTTAATATTTTAACCCCATTTGGGGGCTTTTAATCACTGTAATTGTTTAATTGTTGTTTTAAAATGTTTTTAAATTGTTAATTGTTATATTGTTTTTAATTTGTTTTAGCTCTTTATTGTTTTAGTGGTTTTTAGGGATGTGCGAACCGGTTCGGATTTGAACCGGTTCGGGTCCGAACCGGTTCCGGTTCGGAGGTTCGGATCGAACCGAACCACCCCCGGTTCGGTTCGAATCCGAACCGAACTGGGGGTGGTTCGTTTCAAACCGGTTCGGACTGGTTAGGATCAGTTCGGAAAGCTGAAAATTGGTCAGATGGTAGCTGGCACCCAGGGGTACCTGTCACCCAAACCCCAAAGCAATCGGACACTCGTACGATTTTTTATGAATTTTTGAAAAATATTTTTATTTTTCTCTCATAGGATATAATGGGACCCGAATCAGGCCATTATTTCTTATTGTGGAGCACTCATGGGTGCCAACAACCATGCAAACCCTGAAGCAATCAGACACCCCTATGATTTTTTATGAATATTTGAAATATTTTTAATTATTTTTCTCATTGAGTATAATGGGACCCGAACCAGTCCATATCCCCTGTTGTGGAGGACCTAGGAGCACAAAAGCAGGGTGGGTGGTAGACAGGCATGGGTGCCTACCACCCAAAAAATCTCAAGGCAATTGGACACTCCTCTGATTATTGGTGAATTGTTAAGTGTTTTTGAATTCCTCATAGAGAATAATTAGGATTGCAGCAAATGTATAGCTTCACGTCGGGGGGAAAGGGGTGTCGTAGAGTGCAGTGTGGTGGGTGGTAGTTCCTAGGGTGGGCAAGGAAGCTATCAGAATTATTTGAAAGGAATTGGGCAAAGAGGTGATTTTTAAGTGATTTTTGAAGTTTACGCGTCTTTAAGGTTTTTCCTCATAATAAGTTATAATGGAGCTTTCAGCAGCCCTATAAGTGCACATGGGGGTGCTGGGGTGGCCCAGAGCAAGTGGTGGTGTAGTGCACATAGGGTGCCAACCACCCCCATGGGTTTCTAACCCATGGGGTACGGGGATCTCTGGTAGGGGCACCCCCATGGGTACAGGGTTCTCTTGTTTCTGAGGTATTGAGTGTGGATTCTATGATAGCAAATGAGATTTTCAATGAGACACCATCAATCCACTCTAATATGCTATCATAGAATCCACACTCCGCCTCCTGCTTCTTCTCTGTGTGTGTGCTGCTTAGTGTGCTGCTCCACTGCTGGCAGGCAGCAGCAGCAGTGGCCTTTTTGTTAGATCAGAGAGTTGGTGTGTTGTCTCTCTGAGTGTCATCTTGCTTGGGTAGGTGGTAGGTACTAGGTGTTAAGTGTTAGGGCGCCCAGAGAGCGGGGCAAAAAGGCTGGGGTGGCAATTGATGGGTGCCCCTAGCATTGTTGGTGGATTTCTTGAAAAGAAGAGAAAAAATCCCATTGGCTAGATTGGGGTTTTTTGGGGGGCAGCCCCGGACCCGCCTCTGTGGGGTGGCAGCACCCCCAAAGTGGGTCTGGGGCCATGGCAAAAATGGCCTCAGTCCCTCCCGGCAATCCCCGGAGAGATAGGAGTGATGGTTTTTTTATTAGGATTTCCTAAGGCATTAAATGAATAACTGTCTCTCTATGTGGCTTTTTATCACCTTTCACCCAGTGACACACATTCTATTCTTTCCAATTAAGATATTATTTAATGCCTTAGAAAATCTTAATTAAAAAAACCATCACTCCTATCTCTCCGGGGATTGCTGGGAAGGACTGAGGCCATTTTTGCCATGGCCCCGGACCCACTTTGGTGGTGATGCTGCCCCACAGAGCCGGGTCTGGGGCAGCCCAAAACCCCCATTCTAGTCAATGGGAAATTTTCCCCCCCCAAAAATTCACCAATAATACTAGGAGCAACCAATTGCCTTGGGATTGTTGGGGTGGAGGACACCCATTGGTGGCTACCACCCACCCCAGCTTTTTGCCCCTAAGTGCTCCACATAGGGAGTTATGGGCAAAAATTGAAAATTTTTTAAAAAATTGTAAAAAATCAGAGAAAGGTCCAATCGACTTGAAATTTGGGTGGCAGGTAGAACACAAGGTCCCCTTTCAAACCAGCTATTTTTTTTGAGATCTGAACCGGTTCGGTTAGGATCCGAACCGGTTCGGATCCGAACCGAACCGGGGGGTGGTTCGGCAAAACCAAAACCGAACCACCCTGGTCCGGTTCGGACCCGGTTCGGATCCGAACCGAACCGGGAGAACCGGTTTTATGCACATCCATAGTGGTTTTTAGCTCTTTATTGTTTTAGTGGTTTAGTGGTTTTAATTTGTAAACCGCCCTGAGCCATTTTGGAAGGGCGGTATATAAATCCAATCAATCAATCAATCAATCAATCAATAAAATAATGTGGCACCCCAGAGACCCCAATAATGCACCATGTGAGTGTATGGTGCATTACTGGGAAACACACACACCCCGTCCCGAGTGTGTCCACCACAGCTGCAAGCAGCCACAGCAGACCCACAATCACATAGCCTAGTTTTTGTGTGTGCTCATGCCCCAAACCTTGGCTAAGCAGTGGGCTACTTTAAAGGGCTCCCAGAAGTTCACACGAGCAGGCTTGGCTCCCTTAACCTGGTTTTTGCTGTGCATGAGAATAGCTTCCTTTGTGTGTGGGGAGAAATTATGCCTGACAGTTCCCCTTGGCTACAGTCTGGCCTGTTCATGCAGATAAAGAAGCTGGTAAAGAGGCCTGGTGCTGTACCTTTTCAGACTGTATGTGTTTAAGTATGTCTTCATTTAAAAAAAAAAAATCCCCTTGCACATCTCAAGTGAACATGTCAGGAAGAGAGCTAGGCTGGAAGCCCTTCCCTGCCTCTGATAGGTTGAGATGTCGGTGTGAGGTACAATTCAGCTATACAATATCACACCTTAAGCCAGAAATGGTACAGTCTCAGGAACTCTGTACCCCATGCATGGGTAGATAGCTCTACATTTTGAGGGTTTTTGTCCTGTTCTCTAGACTGGTGTCAGCCATTCCCCAACCTGTACTGAGGCATCCTGGTGGGTGAATTGAGAGAACCACTAGTTTAACAAAGCCTCAAAATATAGGAACATGGAAGATGCATTACAGCACGGCATTGGGTAAATGTGCTCATTTTAGTCATCTCTGTAAGGCTAGGGTTACTTGGATGTTGATCTCATTACATTAGATGGCCAACAGGCTGCACAGTGCAAAGCTGGCTTTTCTGAACTGCCAGGGCTGCTGCACATGTGAAAGCCAGCCTCAGAAGGTTTGTCCAAGGGCAAGTCCTGAAAATGGGGTGGGAACTTGTGCAGTGCTTCTTCCACTGGCTGACATGATAGGAGGATATTGCAGCACTACTACTATGGACACTGACACAGTGGCACCTCTGGGGAGGATGCCAGTGGAACTACCAGCATTACTTACTTTATCCCATTGTGATGAATGGGAGAAACTACAGCAAGGCTGCTAGTGCTACTGACATCCTCTGATCCTTTTGATTCCACTTGGAAACACCTTGTCAACACTAAATCCCAATGTTACGGGCTTTCACTGGACACCCTTATCAGTTTGGGGCATGATACTGCAGGGAAAGTTATCAAGCAATGTATTTCCAACACTGATTTACAGTCTGAAGTTGCTAAAATTCCAAAAGGCTCGTACTTAAGAGATCAGATTTTCAGTAGTAAACCAGCTACTTATTTATTTAATGTCACTCTCCCTAAGTTTAGGCTTGCCTTGACTTTAGCATGTTTAAATGTGCTACCCTCAGTGGTACTTTTTGGGAGGTTTAGAGGAGTGCCATATACATCCCGCCTTTGCCTTTGTGGAATGGGTGTTATTGAATCTATTGAGCATGTTAGCCTACATTGTGCACTTTACAAGGATGATCGTTTAAATCTTATTGCTCCTTTGCTTGATAGGTTTCCAAGATGAATTTTATTTAGTCTTTTTATTAGCAAATTTTAATTATAAGTATACAAATATAGCGGCCAAGTTTTGTCACATTTTATGTAAATTGAGATTGGCTATTGTGTAATAATGTAATGTTTTTGGTCAATGACTGAAATAAATTGATTGATTGATTGATTGATTCATGTCAGCGTCTGTTTGCAACATTTGCACTGTGCAAATGCTCGTGCACTGTTGTAAACTGTGTGCAACTGTGCACTTGTGCAGCACTGGTGGGGCTGGCTTTCATGACCCAACAGGTCAGAAACACCAGTGTTGCATTGCACCATATATTGGTCTTACTTGAATTAGACATAGCATGGATCAAGCTGCAGATCTTAGTGCTTTCACATCAGGCCTGGAATGTGTGGAAAAGGCAAAGGTTTTCCATTTATGCATTACTAATTAACTCATTCAGCAATTGCATTTAATTATTAATGTGAAGTGGTGGCGTGTTTTAGTCTTACAAAGTGAATCTTTTCAGCTGTATATGAGTGATACTAGATTGGAGTTTGCTCATCCAGAAGAAAATAAGTAGCTTCCCTTTTATCCTGTACTGGTGATAACATTCACTAAACCATACTCCAGTGCACTCCCTGTTACTATAGCTATTACTTCTCACTCTTTTAGCACTGACAGCATTGGGTATTAATTACATACCCATACAGGTCCTAATTGTATAAAACCAGGTATTTATATTAGTGCTACATGGAATTTCCATTAAGTTTGATTTTATTCCCCTGCAAAAGTTGCTCGGGGGGGGGGGGAGAGGGAGAGATCACCACAACCCCACACACCCTATTCTCTTTCCCCCATATATTTTCTGTGTGTCTTCTCAGTTATTGTTCCCCTGCTCTGCTGATGCTTGGAGGGCAAGGGAGGGGGAGACAAGGCAAAGGGAACTTACAGTATTCCCATACCTTAGGCATCTGTACCAATACTCCTTTGCACTGGGAAAGGCATCAAAATGCCCATCCCATTGAAATTAATGCTGTGTGGAAGAATTATACCCACAAGAAAATGTGCACACAAGTGTGCATCTAAATGCAGATATTGGCTAATGTTCTGTACAGTGCAATGCTAATCCAAGTGCAGGGTGCATGCGCTGGTACCATGCAACTCCAATGTCCTTCCACACTGCTCGAAGTAGCAAAAGTAGAGGGACTTCATGGCTAATAAGGACTGCATCCTTGATGTAGTGACACTGGGTTCCCCCCGCCACCCCGGGCTCAGTCAGTTAATGACTAAGGTCTAAAGGTTACTTCCCTGCAACCACCAATGGTAACCAAAGGGAGAAATGAAACCTCAAGTCCTTGCAAATCAGAAACCAAGAATGCCAGATCTTACCTCCTGAATGTCTAGACTTTAGAAGGAGGGTAAATATAGGGAATATAAGGCAGAGTTTGACAAAAGGTTTAGACAGAGAGAAAGAGGGGTGGATCTATAATTGGGTGGATGCATCCCAAGAATATGCTTCGCTCTCTGGAGCATGTGCCAGCCTCCAGAGCTGTCTTACCCTGCCTCATGGGCCACCTCACTGGTTTCCCCTGCTTCCCCTTCCCCACCAGCCAGTCACTCTTGCTTCCATGCTCCCCTGAGTTCTTCCTGCCTCCTCCCCCCGCCTGTAGCCCCGCCACCACTTTGCTCAGAGTTCTGACCCAAAGCGGCTGGGAATGAAGCCGTGCATGCGCTCTGTGTCATCAGGGCACATGCATGCCTTTCATTCCCAGCCCTCTAGGGTCAGAGCCAGCTGGAGCATGGCACATGGGGGAGGCCGCCACCATTGTCATAATTGCTGCTGCCAAGATAGAGAGTGTAACACTGCTACTCCTGCCACCACAATGAGAAAACTTACTGTGGGAACACAGGCTACCAAAAAAGGATGAGAGTTGCAAGAAGAAAAAACCTGAATAAAAAAGCTGATGGGAAGGCTTAAGGGTTGGTGAGGCCAAATGAAATAGGGACAGTTTGGACAGAAGTATTTATCCTGGTTTCATTTATTATCCTTTGATCTTAAGGGGTTTTTTTGCTTTGTTTTTTGAGGAGATATTAAAAAAACTTTTTCTAAGAATATAAATTGGATTAACGTTTTCTTTTTCTTTATTTATTTTATGTTTACATTCACATCCCACTCTTCCTTCTAGGAGCCTAGCCCTGTCTATTCCAGGGTTTCTTAACCTTGGACCTCCAGAGGTTGCTGGACTACAACTCCCATCATCCTCAGCCACAAAGGCCATGTCTAGGGTTGATGGGAGTTGTAGTCCAACAACATCTGGGGGCCCAAGGTTAATAAACCCTGGTCTATTCCATTCTATTTATCCCCACAATGACCATGTGAGGTAGCTTAGGCTGAGATATAAGTGACTGACCCAGAGTCACCCACATTGCCTCTAAAAACCCTATGAATATAATGCCTCCTCTCCTCTCCTGAGTCATTATCCATGCTATGCTCCACCCCCATCCATTTCTGTGCCTCTTTCAATCTCTGTACAGCTGGAGTTCATGACAGATCCTCCTGGTATGACAGCTCAGGTTAGTTCATGTTGCTGATGCGACATGGTCATTTCAGACTACTATACAGCAGGGAGGCTGTTGTACACCAAGAAGTTCCTGTATTTTCTGAAACACGGTCTTTTAGAATTGGACGTTCTAGAACATTGGCCTGAAGAATTCTAGTCTTTAAACTCATAGAAACAAAAACTGACAAACATGATCAGACAAATTAATGGAGGGTATTGTTGGGGACACCCTGACCCCAACATTAAATCCAGAGTTACCATCCCAGAATTATATGGAATCCAGGGCTATGTCTGATTCCATTTATTAAGGGATCAATTAATGCCTGAACTCAAGATGAACTGACCAGACCTGACACCCAGGTCCCATGACTGCCTCTGCTAATTGCTTTGTGAAGGCAGAGGCAATCCAGCATTGTATTCTCAATGTTTGTAAAATGGGTACTCAAAAGAAATACAATGGTCAGGCTTGGTCTATCCAAATGCTAAAATTTAACTTACAATCAGATAATGTCTCTGGAAGAAGCTAGAAGCTGAACTCGCATTTACTCCTGCAAAAAGTCTATGTTAATCCTTGTTAATGTTTGCTCTGCTCTGCCCAGGGGATAATACTGTCTCTTTTGCTGAGAGATCCACTGTGTAGAATTAGTAGTATTGTTACACCCAATTGCTGTCTTTAGGAATGATTTAATCATTATCTTACACTATCGCTTCAATTATTCTTTGCTAACAGCTTTTAACAGAAATCTGGGGACAAGAGATGATGCCCATTTGCAAGCTCAGAGATGCAGATTTGCTTTGGGGCAAAACTCAATAGAACAATCTCCTCCCCAAAACAGCAGCTAACAGAAGATGGGATTCAGCTCTCCCTGGACTGAGCTAATATCCTGAAATAATGTCAATAATTAAAAGACAATATCCAGAGGGTAAGAGCAAATTGTCACCTTTTGGGGATCCAGGAAGGATGAGGATATTTTGATATTTGATGAGGATATTTTGAATGGACTCTATAGAGATCAAAGGAAGAAACAACTATAAAGAATGGAGCTCACTGAACAGAGAGCTAGCAAGCTTTGCCTAACCAGCAGATCTGTGCTCAAGAGCCATCCCAGAATTTGCTGCTAAAGCCGCAGGGCTAAAAGCAGGAACTTTTTCCATGGACAGGAACTGTCGATGACTTCTGCTGCGCAGTAAGCAGTCAAGACTACCCAGCCATGGTGCTCTCTCTCTTCTCTTTGCTCTGAGCAGCTACCCCCAGCCTGCTTGACTGCTTGAAGCTTGCACCCCAGGCTCCTGTTCTCCAGCACCCACATTTCTCCTCCATCTGAAGCCTGCATTGTTTCCAAGCTCCAGCAATGAACAAATCCTTTGAAGCCTTCTTCGTGAACCTCGTGAGATGCCTATTCAACACACAGTGCAGCTTGCTCCCCCCTGCCCTCCTCCCTCCTGACTGTCATGCCTCTTCTAAGCCCTCCCTTCTTCCTTCTTTCTCTGCTTCCCTCTAAATGTTTTATTAGGATTTGTTAGATAGCTGTAATTACTTACTGAACACACACATGTTAGTTAGGCACGTTGCACTACATGCACTACACCTTGAATCAGAAACATGTGTTGTTGTTTTTAATTTGGATGATCTGTTTGAATTTTATCCTGATGAGCAACTTCCTATAATCAAGCCCATTGAACTTTCTGAGTGTGTCTTTCTCTATCTCTGTTTGTGCACCCAGATCCTACACGGTCACCATCTCCAAGAACCAATTAAGTTTGTGTATGATGTGACTTTCCCTCTTTCCCTCTGAGCATATACAGAGTGCAAAACCAGGTGTAGTTCACAAAAGTATCAACAACTATACTATCTAAAGGGAACTTCAATGTATAGAAATTATATACTTCTGAATAGCAGATGCTGGGGGATAGACAATTGGGGTGGGGGCTTGTTGCCTTTGTGCCTTATTTAAGAGCTTCCCCAATGCTGTACTAGATGGATCTCAGGTAGGGATGTGCATTGTGCACAAAACTGGGGCCCTCAATTCAAGTACTGGTTTGATCGACCTGGCCACTGGTTTGGATGAAATTCAAATTGGGATTGAACCAGTTTGAAGTGGTTCTGCCATAGGGACTAATGGGAATTTGAACCGGCCCATTATTCCCTATGGGTAACACCTAGGGACACCAAAAGGAGTTGTGTGGTAGGTCATGATGTGTCCCAGTTACCACCCAAACTGCAAAGCAATTGGGCTATTTTTAATGTTGTTTTAATGGGGGGGTCATCATCAGGTGATGACCTATTGACCCTGAAAAAATGCAAAAATTCATTAAAAATAGTCCAATTGCCCAATTGCCTTGTGGATTGGGTGTAGGTAGCACCCATCATGACATATCACCCAACCCATTTTGGTGTCCTTAGGCCCTACCCATAGGGGATAATGGGCCAGTTCGACTTCCCATTATTTCCTATGGCAGAACCAAACAGCACTGCAAGTTCACACATATTATTATTTTTTTTGAAAGGGGGGGATTCTCCCACAGAACATGGTGCAAAGCAGACCAATAAAGAATCACTGACCCAGATTCTGTGCCAGCCACAGTGCCCTGCCCAGTGCCAAATGACACATCATTGCCAGTGCCACAAGTTGCTCTCCAGACACACAAAATTATTATTCCATAGCAACAGCAGCAGTGGGCACTCTTTTGACAGAAGACCATAAGAACAGCCCTGCTGGATCAGGCCCAAGACCTATCTAGTCCAGCATCCTGTTTCACCTAGTAGCCCACCAGATGCCCCTAATTCTGAGTGTATATGCAGAATGCACAGAGTCAGACCACAGTCCACAGTGTGCTGTGCTGCTGAAAGGACAGACACATGTGTCATGGGGCAAATCTCACATGGAAAATCAACAACAGACAGATTTCACCACAACACCAGACTGAACCACAAGTCTCAGGAAGGAAGGACAGGCTGTGGTTCAGTCTGGTGTTGTGGTGAAATCTCTGTCTGTCCATCTGAGTGAGATCCAGCAAAAGCAAGCAGAATTGAAGTGTGTAAGTGTGTGTGTGTGTGTGTGTGTGTGTGTGTGTGTGTGTGTATACACTGACATTGAAAAAAGAAAACCACATGAGAAGTCTTCTTTATTCTTTTTGTGTGTGCAGTAAGTTGGCCTCAGGTAGGGCTGGGCCTTGGCTGACAGCCAGGTGGCAGCAGCAAGGCAGCAGTGGCAAGGTGGGTGGATCAGGTGGCAAGGCAGATGGATCAGGTGGTGCAGGAAAGGTGGGTAAAGCAGCGGTGGAAAGGCTGGCCGGAGAGGCAGTGGCAGAAAGGCGGGGATCCAACAGGCAGGCAAGGCAGGCAGAGTAGGCAGCAGCGGTAGGCGGGGGATCCAACAGGCAGGCTGGCTGGGTGGGTGGCAGCAGCAGGCAGGGGTCCAACAGGCAAGTGAGGTGGGGATCCAACAACAGGTAGGCAAGGGGGTTCCAACAACATAAAGATGAGACGGGGGTTCAACAACATGCAGGCGATGTGGAGATCAAACAACAGGCAGGTAAGATGCGGGGTCCAACAGGTAGGTGGGGAGCAGATCAGAAAAGCAGGGGTTGGGTTGACATGGGGTCCACACAGCAGCAGTCCAAGGTGCAGAACAATCCTCCAAAAGGCAGAGCAATCCTCCAACATACAAAGAGAGCAATCCTCCAAAATCCAGCAGCTGGTCCTGGAGTACAGCCAAAGCTTCTCCCCAAAAGCAGAAGAGTAAAGCCTGGCAGGCACTTCCTGGCTTTAGATACATTTTGAAACTCCCTCCTTTTTTCTCCCTCTCCCTTGTCCCTCCCCCCTGGCCAATGGTGGCAGAGTTGCCCAGACAACACTCTGATCTGATTGACAACAAGCCAACCACAGCAAAGGAGATCACTAGCCAATTGGAAGGCAATGGCTGAAAATCAACCAGGAGGGCTGAAATTTCACAAACAGACCTCAGTATTGAACAATTGAACCAGTTCAAACTGATTCTGTTTGAACCAGGCTTGTACCATTTCGAACTTGGATTGGCCTCTCTTTTCAGGGGGCTGGTCTGGTTTGAACTTGAACCGGTCGAACTGGGCCTATTTGAATTGAGCAAAGTTCAATTCAAACCAAGTTTGCACACCTTTAATCTTAGGTTCAGTCCAATAAATCTTTGTATGTGTGTATGTTCTTAATGACTCAGATGGGGGGAGGGGAAAGATTGTGCCATCGAATCAGTGTTGACTCCTGGTGACCACACAGCCATGTGGTTTTCTTGGTAGAATACAGGTGTTTTACCATTGCCTTCTCCCGCGCAGTATGGGATGATGCCTTACAGCACCTTCCTATATCGCTGCTGCCTTCCTACATTCTGGGAAACACACCAGCAGGGATTCAAACTAACAGCTTCCCCACTACACCATTAGATGACTTAATGACTCAGATACTTCCCTCTAAATGTCTGTAATACATTTAGTAGATTTTTGAAAGTGTGGACAGATTATCAGATAAAGATTTGGGTGCATAGGTAGCTGGACAAAGGTTGCTTCCAGAATGGGATGCCAGAAATTATTTTACATTATAGTGTCAAGACTAGGATAACTCTTTCTCTGAAGGCAAGAAAATGCCACACAAATAGCAACAACAAAAATAATCAGGGGCACACACACACAAAAAAAATCAGGGGCATAGTTATAATTGAGCAAGGGGAGATAAATGTTCCTGGACCCATGAGGTAGGGTGCCTTCTCACTGGGAACCAGCCCACTCATTGTTCTCCACTCCTGACGCCCTGATTCTTTGGCAAGCTTCTGGTTCCTAATTGGAATATGTGATATATTTGTATAGGAGCAAGAAAAAGGGTATACCAATAATGTTTTAGCTTTTACCATATATTTATAGTTCTTCTGCTGCAAGGGCATGGCGGTGGGAGGGAGAATAAGGCAGGGAGCCCAGAGACCCATCTTCACTTCTTGTCCCAGGGCCCACTTCAGCCTTGCTGTGCCCATGCTGATCATGCAGAATTAAACTTTTCAAATATTCTGCATTTCTTGTTATGTTACTGAAGTGCTTATAATGGACCAACTGGCCAATGTGAAATTCATTAATTGAACAGATTTGGTGTAATCCAGTCTCACATTTCTTAAGAACTAAAGAATAAAGAACATTATCAGGATTTCAGTGACAGATTCCCTAGACTGACAAGTATTAGTTATAACAATGAACAAAAAGCACTGCATGAAAACGTAGGCTACAAAACTCATTAATAAGTACCTTAAAAAAAAATGAGACGCACCAGACTGTCTCCTATTATGAAATCCAAAGCCTGACCATCTGCAGTTATCAGTTTCTCAGACATATGTATCAGTGAAGCCAGATTGATGAACAGGCAGGCTAGACCAAAGAGATGTAATTTTATTTGATAATGCAACAGAGGAAAAGAGCAGGATCAAATGAGGAACATGAAATAGATTGGAAAGGGAAAAAATGCTTTATCTCTAAAGAGCAAGCAAACAGATGATGGTTAGGTCTGACTGCACACCATGGGTGGATTTCCAGAATAAAGCAAGAGATAATCAGTACTTCTCAAGAGGAATGGGAAACTCCTATCCCTTCTTTGTTCCAGTCTGAATTGGCAAATCAAAAAAGAAAAAGGAAAAAGAATAAAATAGTGTGGTTGATTCTGAGCCCTGGGCTGGATTCTTCCAGGTGGTGGTTTATGTCATCTTGGCCACTGATTGCCACAGGGAATTTTGTGGGGTGTTTGCATGATTTTGGATGCATCTGTGGTAATTCAAAGCTACTGCTCTAAAACACCCATGTATTTTCCTACGACATTGCCTCTGACATGAAAATCCTAGTAGAACAAGTTGTGCAATGAGCAAATGTGTAGATAGATCATGGCACAACTCTGAAGGGGCATGGTTTCCATGCACATGTATCTGGGTTGGTTCCCAAGGCATGCCTCACCCCCTTTCTGCACCTGAGTGCACCTCAGCTACTGTGCCACTTAACTTGCAGTCCTTCTCCTATGCTGCTCTTTCCATCCCCCCTGAGGACAGTTTTACTGCCATCACAATCATTGGACTTCCCCTTCTTTTTATTTTAAAAAATAACAACCCACTCCTATTCACATTTACTCATATGTAGGCCTCACTGTTGTTAATGGAAGTTCCTTCCAAGAAGCAGGGGGAGAGGAGAACTACAAGTGTGAGAGACTGAAATAGGGCTGTGCATTGATTTTAAATTTTAAAAATTAAATTATCCCCATCCCAACAGCTCCAACTGCAGCAGTTTAAATGGCAAAAGGTAAAGCCTGAAAACTTGAAAGTGTGTCTGCATAGAAACCACTGGAGCCATTTCTATGAAATTTAGGGTGAACTCTCATGGCCTTAGAGAGTTCGACCATGCATGCAAATTTTATCACATTTTGTAGAAATGAAAAAGTTATGGAATGGGTTGATCCCAAACTTTAATGTGTGATTGCACAGAAATCACCGTACATACCTGCCTGCAAATCTGGCCCACCCAAGGAAACATGTGCCTGCAACATTCTTCCAATTCTGACAAGAAACAAAAAGTTCTGAGAAATAGCTGATGCTCAAGGCTTACCTATACAGAATCCCTGCACTTCTCTGCCTGAAATTTGGGTGGATAATGCCCTCGTACGGCAATTTTCATAACATTTTGTCAATATGTTTTTAAAATGTTATAGGCATTTTAGTTATTTCTTATTATAGTCTAAAGCAGGGATTCTCAATGTTGGGTGCCCAGATGTTATTGGACTTCAACTCCCATAATCCCCAGCCCCAGTGTCCTTGGGTTGGGGATTGCTAGATTGATTGCTAGATTGATTGATTGTTAAATTTATATACCACCTTTCATTAAAACAATCCCAAGGCAGTTTACAGCAAAATTTAAAACCAAGATGGTAAAAAAGACACAATTAAAATATTAAGTGAAAAATATTAAACAAATCTGATTAAAATTTTAAGACAAAAGCATAAAAGCAATACAGAGTACAAAGAGCAGCAGCAGAGAATCAAATAAATGCCTGGGCAAAAAGCCAAGATTTTACACTCTTTCTGAAAGCTGTAATGAAGACCGAGGAGCGAATAGCCACTGGGAGAGCATTCCAGAGTCTATGGGAGTTGAAGTCCAACAACATCTGGGGACCCAATGTTGAGAATCCCTGGTCTAAAGGATTCTTTTAGCAGTAGTCTAGATAGTTGTTTTAGAGAGGAATTATTTTACTGCTATTACTATCTTGTGCTATACTGCTTATTCTCCCTGTCGCCAGTAATCAAAAGAGTGCAAGAGTAGCAATTTAACATGGGAATCTAAAAAATAAAAGGGGGAAATGGTGGCTTCAACAGCACAATGCATGCATGTTTACTTGGAAATAAGTCTCACTGTTATTCCATTTTCCTCCCAAGCAAGTGGGCATAGATTTCAGCCTAGTCATCAAAGGGAAACAACCGGATGGAAGGAGAGCTGAAGGACTGAGTGGGAATTCAGGAAGTGATTAATTAACAACCAAGAGCAATGTCCAGAGAATCAGGAGACTCTTAAAACCACATCAGATATTCTTTCTTTTGTTTCTTCCTTCCAGGCTCCACAGACGTCCCGACTGCAAAAGGGGAGGAAATGCTACTGGAATTCAATAAAGCAGAAGTTCAGTGAACCAGAAGTGTGCAACAATAGGATGCAAATTTTTAAAAGAGGCAAACTCTAGTGGGGGCAGTGGAAGTACAGAGGAGGTAAAGGCAACCAACAGCCATGTTCCACCCTTTGATGTGAATGAGTACTACACAAAAGAAGCCTGCATTAACTGTTGCATGTCAAAGGTCTGTTTCTTTCCCACATGCAGTTCAATTTGGAAATCCATGGAAGTAAGCCATCCACCTGGAAGTGCCCAATGTTGTGGCATCATCAGGAGCACA
Source organism: Hemicordylus capensis (assembly GCF_027244095.1). NCBI lineage: Eukaryota > Metazoa > Chordata > Lepidosauria > Squamata > Cordylidae > Hemicordylus > Hemicordylus capensis. The sequence goes on along the minus strand of NC_069658.1, from coordinate 373,689,762 downwards.
AAGGGACAGTAGTCCCAATGACTCTTCAAAGCTTCTTTTCTAGCTTGCTAGCTTTGATGTCAGCAGAAGGGAGGTCTCTGGCCATCCCTGCCCTCCAACCAAGTTTCTCCCTTCTCTTCCTTCTTCAGATTTCAATCTGACATCAAATGGAGGGGCGTGGCAATGATAGTACATGGGACCACATGCCCCAATTTGCAAAGCGCTGAGCTCCCAGTGTGGCTGGCATGGCTTCTCCTTGCTTTCAAAGGCAGGGAGAGGTGTCCCCATCCAGGCTGGGAGCTCAGAGCTGATGTCCTCGCTATGCCACTGACTATAGGGGAGAAAGAAAATGGCTTAGTTCAGAATCCTGGAATGCTTTACAAGTGTGCTTTTAAACAAAAAACAAAACAACATTGTATGAAACTTGTTGGAATCACTACTTTGTTCAGTGGATCCATTGAGGCCTCCTCTGGGTTCTTCCACCATTTGAACTGTTGCAGAGTAATTACTTATCCTTTATAAAGCCATCTTGCACTTTAATGCCTTGGCTCTGCTGACTGCTGGCCAGTATGGCTCTGTTCAATGGCAATGGAAGAGTACCCAAACAAGCTGTGAGGGTAGGCAAGAGAGGGTAGCAACCATGGCAGTATTATCTGGTGAACAATGAGGAGGAGAAGTGAAGAGGAGGAGGAGGAGTACGAACACTGTATGGTCTCTGCTTCCTGGAGAACTATGCCTGACTCCTGTTGCCTGCTCCTGAGCCTCAGCTGAGTAGCCAAATAAGGGAGTGAGGGATGAAGAGATGCCATTTGGTGCTTGTCTCAGGCTGCGACTGTCCAATATTGCAGCAAAATGAACAGATCTTTTAAATATTATCAAATTAAATTGAATAATCATATTATTGCTGAATGCTAAAATTCAGCCAGGAAAGACAACTATGCAATGTGCCTCTTTTTCTTATGGCTATGGAGTATCAGTCCAGTGCCCAGAGAGTATTGGATTTGAACCAGAGAATCCTGTGTTCAAGTTCCCAAGTCAGCCATGGAATTTGCTGGGTGGTTTTGATCCAAGTCACAATCTCTGAGCTTGTCCTAACTTACAAGGTCATTTTGTGCACATATGTGGACCATTGCTCTTTGGCAGATAAGGAGCAAGATAAGGAGAAAATATGGAGAGGAAACAAATACATTATTTCCTCTGTGACGTTCATTAATAGTTCACTACATTTGTGCATCCATGTTGGTAATCTATTTAATCTATTGAATTGTTTGCCATAGGATGTGGTGATGGACACTAGTTTGGATGCCTTTAAAAGGGACTTAGACAAATTCATGGAGGACAGGTCTATCAATGGCTACTAGTCTGGTGGCTATAAGCCACCTCCAGCCACAGAGGCATGATGCCTCTCAATACCAGTTGCAGGGGAGCAACAGCAGGAGGGAGGTCATGCCCTCACCTCTTGCCTGTGGGCTTCCTAGTAGGCCACTGTGTAAAACAGGATGCTGGACTAGATAGGCCATGGGCCTGATCCAACAGACCTGTTCTTATATTCTTATGATCCCAATGGTGACTTTTTCTTGGAGATGTAACTTTGCAGATTGTGTAGTGTGAAACTGAAACAGGAGGACATCGCTAAATATAGGGTGCTCCCTTCCTCATTTGTATTTCCTTTGCAGAGAAACTTATCCTAAATCCAATCTGAACAAATGTAGAATTAGGTCAACTCATCTGCGCAGGATACATTTCCCCCCTCCTTGTTCCCTTTCTGTTGTGGCACCTGGTTTAGCAAAAAGGCAATCGGGCTTTTGAAGTAGGGTGATAAAACGTGCCTGTTTCCTGAAGGTGCCCTGGTTTTTTCTCAGAGAATACTTGTCTGCCAGCCAATTACATGAAAGTCCTCATTGTATTCCTTTTTCATTTCAAGCAGCAGTCTAGCTGGCTTTCCTGATTTCCTGCCCAGCAACCCACAGAATACTGTAAAGCGTCCTCAAACGTAGAATCTCAGTACAAAACTTGATTTGATCTGCATGCCTAGACTACCTTAAATCTCTATCTCACTGAAGTTAAGACAGATTCTGGAGAACTTCAAAAATGCTTACATATCAGAATGTTTAAAAAAGAAAATTGGTCTTTTACTTTCACTGGCATCCACAGCTTTAGAAATGCTTACTTCCACAGCTGAGTGTGTGGAGCTTTTTACTCTGAAGAATGTACAGGTGCACCTCATTATCCATGTGGGTTCCATTCTGCCCTACAGCCATGGATAATGGAACCACAGACAATGAGTCACTTAGTGATATTATTAATTTTAAAGATCATGGCTGGGATCCATACTATCATGAGCAGCTGATCCACTTGTGGGCCAGAGTTTAAACAACCCTTTCAAACAGCAGCACCCCACACTTCCCAAAAGCCCCTTCTCAAGGCCAGGAGGTCCTCTGTCCTGGCGCTCCAGTGGGGCTGCCACTGGAAGGCATGTTGCTACCTCCCCAACACATAAGCAGAAGCATATTTTGCTTATGCATGGGGGAAGGATGCCACTCAATATTTCTAAATCAGTAATTTCCCAATGATTTTCAGATGTTCTTCAGTGAAAAGCAGAGGAGTGTGAGATCAGCAGGCCCACTCCCAAAATATTTTTATGCAGAGTTGAATAAATGTATACTTGCTCTATCCAAACTCCGGAGTGAATTTCAGCAACCTAAATGGATTATGTAATCAGGGTTGTAACTATAATAGGGCAAGGGGAGACAGTTGTCTGGGGGCCCACTGCCTCGCCCCCCCGAGGCAAGTCACATGACTAACTCCCCCATTTTGCACCCGCCCGGGCTTCCTTCAGTTGTATTCATCCTCCAAAACTGGTGTGTATGTTAAGACCTGGAGCTACCCGAACAGCATGTCTTTCTCTCACACCATTAAATGACTTGCATCATCCACAATTTACAAAACCTATTAAAAAATAATTTAGGATTATGTTCTATTGTGGCACATAGGAGATAGATAGATAGATAGATAGATAGATAGATAGATAGATAGATAGATAGATAGATAGATAGATGCTTTTTGTTACCACAGCCTCATTTAAGATTTCTTTACTTCATGAGCTGAGCTTCAGTGAGGGGAGGGAAATTTTATAATCTTGTCTCTGGGCCCACTCCAACCTTGCTACACCCCTGTATGTAATCTACTACAGGCATGTACAGAGAACCCTAGCACAGTTAATATTCTCTGCACATGCTCCAAGGCAACCAGTGTGCAGAGCAGGTGCTTTATATCTCTACCAACTTAGTAGACAAGGGCCTTCACAGAAGTTAATATCGCCTAATATAGTTCTCCAAGATGCCCCAAACCTTGCCTCTTCTGGCATGATGAATAAGTGGTGATATTCTTGTTCCCTTGGCATGGCCCAGGTCCCCAAGCATGGGAGGCTAGTGTAGCATCATCTGGTGACATCCCATGAGATATCTTATCTCAATGCAAGATGGTTATACCAATCCTACTTTCCATGTATTTCTGGAACAGGCCTGGACCCTGGGGCCTGTCAGCACACAGCATGTTGTAAGCCTTCTCTGCAAATATTCTATCATCCATCTATTTTTTATACTGTCTGACACATTTATACATATCTAGGTGGTGTACAAATGAGAAAATTCAACAAATATTTTTAAAAGTTTAAAACAGTTAAAATTCTCAAAACAAATAAAACAAGGTCACAGATAAAAGCACATTACATAACAATTTTTTAAAATCTATATCTGAGTGCTGAAGCTTACCTGAATGAAACTGCATCAAGGAAAAGGTGAGCATTATAATATGCTGAAAATGAACTTTCCATGGATAATTGTCAGAATACACTAGAGGAGACTGTAACAAAAGACGGAAAAGAACAAGCACATTCCAGTGCTGCAGCAATGGAACTTATTTCAAATTAATTTGATTAAACAGAATATTTCATTTCATTCCTTTAATAATGTATTTATAAATCACACATACTGATGAAATGTAATATTTGCAATGTCATTAAAATAGTAAAATGTAATTTCTTTTGTAGAGTGAATGAATTATGTGATATGTACAAAATACTTTTGCTTTTTCTAAGGTAGAATGTTGGCATCTAATTATTTCCCAAGTCATTTTCTTTTAAAAATCAAGTTATGTCTTGAAACAGGACAGTCACTATGCCATATACTTTTAAAGGCTACAGCTAAGGACAAGAATGGCTTGATGTAACAAGTACAGGAGGACCTCAGTATTCATGGGGATTACCTTCTCCGCAATGACCACAGATATGGAAACCGCAAATACTGAATCATTGGCGCAATGGAATAGTGAGGGTTAGTTTCCTGGAGGTTGGGAAAATGTCTAAAACCCTGGTTAAATGGCCCTAGAAATAGGGGAGTGGCCTGCTGTACTCCACAAGTCCCCAGCGGTCCAGGCAGCAATTCCCTCCAAGAGTCTCAATTCTGCCATTTTTTTGGATGAAAAATCACTGTTTAATTTCCCCCCTTATTTTAAAATTAGCCACAAAATGGCCCCTGAGCACAAAACGGTGACCAGAAACGACTTTTGGGGTTTTGTAACACATTGTAACACATTCCTTCAACAACAATTGGTGACTGTTCAGAAATATTGTTTGTTGAAATCACGTTTGATTATTCAGTTTATTCTGAAATAATAATTAAAAAGCTTTCAATGTATTAAAGGGGGGGGAAATCTGAAAAATTGACTCATGCTTGCCTCCCCAAGCAGAAAGGCTACTTTCACCAATAGTGTAGGCTTTAGCCTTCTTGTTAACTAGTCCCACCAACACCTAAGCACCACTTTCTCTCAAAGAAAGTAAGCACCAAGTTAGGACTAGTTCATTTACCCACATGTGGTGCGCCACAGAGTGGCTTGTTAATGAACACTGACCACTAAAGTTCAATTAGGCTGTACTTTGTCCAAAGGATTTCGGTATAGGTCATCCCTATGGGCCAGGTTGGAAACCAGTTTGGACTTTGGTCTGATATGTATGAGTGCATGGGAGCAAAGGAGAGCTTTTTTGCATGGGAAGTTGAAGGTCAGCAGTTTCTGGAGAGTCCCACTGATTCAGCTTCCTATGAGTAAGGTTTCTTGCTTGAGTAAGGGCAATTAATGTAGTCTTTCATGAGCTTCCTTGCATAATAAAGCACTCTCAAAATAGAACTGATTAGCAGTAATGCTTGACGATTCATCAGGTAAGTGAAAGTCTTCCTATCAGTTATACATCCAGTCGTTAATTTTCTCTTTATTTCATTTTAAAAGCAAATCTTGCCTTAGTCATTTTCACTTGCATACTTGGGCTCATAACTTGAATGTGACATTTAGAAGTTGGCAATAGTTTGTGGATAATTTCTGGGCAGTACAAAGGAATATTAAAAATGGTCATGAAAGGAGCTTATTTCATTGCTTGTTCAGGAAAGACATTTTTACCCTTGTCTTACACAGTTTTGCATGGTACTTCGATTGTAAAACAATATGTATTAACAAAACAATATGAGGTGTATTCATTACAAAACATTTACATCACACAGGAAGGATACATTCTTCACATACTTGTTTAATGAAGTATTAACATTCATATAAATATCCATGAAGCTTAGAAAATAAATATATCCATTTGTGTCTATTTCTTTAATAGCCTTCATGAAAATGTTTAAAATAAATGTTTCAGTAATCTTTTCACTTTCTTCCTTTTCCCATTCTTTACTTATATCTATAATTGCAAAATTTCCATTTCCTTTCTTCTGCCAGAGTAATTTATGTTCATGTTGTAATAGGAACAAAATGATCTGTCTTAGAGGCAAGTCAATTTTTTCTAATAAGATTGTAAAAAGCAAATAAGATATCACATTTTATAAACTCTAAAGGTTCTGATATTTGATTGTTAAACAAAACACCAAATAAATTTACAAATAAATGGAGCAAAAATCAATAATGATTATAAACTGCATGAGAGAATGGCTTCTTTTAATGTTCAAGGACAAATTCTCCAGTAAATCTATAATGCATGAAATAATTTAACCTGATGATGAAAAATTGGAAACAGTTACCTGGATTTTTCTGTGACTACTACACCATATATTCAAGACATATTTGATTACCTACTCAGCTCTTTCACTTGGAGTAGGTTTATGTGATTATTGTAAGGTGACATTTAGCAGTCATTACTGGGATGTGATGAATATGGATGTAGGAGGGAACAGTGCAGCCCAAGTTTGATGACCCCAATGTCTTGACCTATACCAAATTTGTGTCAGTTAGTGTCCCCATGGTACATTAATTCCTCTTCACAAGGTGATTCAAAAAGGTAGTACTTTATTGGGGGGAAAGAAGTATGTATCCACTACAAAATTAGAGTCAATTCATACCTCAGTGCCTTTTGAGTTCCTTTTAGGATAGATTTTTTTAAAATGGGCTTATGGAAAAGCATCACTGGAAAGTACTGTACTAGGGTGAACTTGGTAGCAGATGTATAAACTGGAAGTTAGCAAAAATGACCACAGATCAGTGCCACCCAAAAATATGTCCCCAAAGATTGCACAACCTTCAGGGATAAATTTCAGGTTGCATAGAGGGCTTCCTGAGGAAGGGGAGGGCATCAAATGGCTGCATGCCCACACCAGTGCAGTTGTTAAGCTGCTTCTGTTAAGCAGCTTTCTTGCTGCACTGGTGAATCCTTGCTCTGTATGTCAGCCATTACCAACTTCTTTTGGAAAATGCTTATTTGCATTTGACGATCATGTTAGTCACTAGGCTAAGGCCAAACTAGATGTGGTTTTAACACCAAAGTAGTGAACTTTGAACAGGGATTTGGATTCAAAAAACCTCAGTGCAAGTCCAACATACTATTAGTGTTTCCACATCAACAAAGCCACAGTTACTCAAACAGCAATATCTATCCATCCATCCATCCATCATATTTGTACACCGTCCAAAAAAAAACATCCATGTCTGGGTAGTTTACAGCAACATGAAACAAATTAAAACAGAAATTGAAACCTTTAAACAATTTAAAACATGTCTAGTTAAAAAGCATGGGTGAATACATTTGTCTTTCGAGACTTTTAAAATGTTGTCTGAGATGGGGAGGCTCTTGTTTCAGCAGGGACATTTGATGATGATGATGATGATGATGATGATGATAATAATAATAATAATAATAATAATAATAATAATAATAATAATAATAAAATAAAAATAAAAATAATACTCATCTCATCTCATCATGAAAGACCCAGCAAAAGGTGCAGTTCCAAGTAATTATAGACCGATCACCTGCATGCCAACCATCTTCAAATTATTAACTGGAATAATAGCAGATGAAGTGATGCAACACTTATTAACTAACAAACAGCTTCCAGTTGAACAGAAAGGAAATTGTCCGAACACCAGAGGCACAAAAGACTAGCTGCTGATTGACAAAATGATTTTAGAAAACTGCAAGAGAAGAAAAACCAATCTAAGTGTTGCATGGATTGACTACAAGAAAGCCTTCGATTCATTGCCTCACACATGGATACTAAAATGTTTAGAAACAATTGGTGTCAGCAAAAACATTCAGATATTTATAAAAAAAAGCAATGAGCATGTGGAGTACACAGTTAACAATCAATAGCGAGACACTTGGACAGGTTAGCATTAGAAGAGGCATTTTCCAAGGGGACTCACTATCCCCTCTGTTGTTTCTAATCGGCATGACCCCACTTTCACAAATACTAAACAAAACAGGCCTCAGATACCAAACATCTAAAACATCAAGTAAAATCAACCATCTGCTGTACATGGACAATCTGAAGTTGTATGGAAAGTCCCAGTCAGAAATTGAATCACTGCTAAACACTGTCCGTATATTCAGTAGCGATATAGCAATGGAGTTTGGACTAGACAAGTGTGGTGCATTAATAATGAACAGAGGAAAAATAAGAAAAACAGGAGGAATAGAACTGCCCAATGGAAGCAAGATCAAGAACCTGGAAGAGAAAGAACCTTACAAATACTTGGGCATTCTCCAGGCTGATAACATCGCACACACTGAAGTTAAAAGAAAAATTGGAAGTGAATACATCAGGAGAGTTAGAAAAATCCTCAAGTCCAAACTCAATGGTGGGAATACCATACAAGCCATAAACACCTGGGCTATACCTGTTATCAGATACAATGCAGGAATAATAGACTGGACCCAGGCAGAGCTAGAGATGCTAGATCGTAAGAACAGGAAAATCATGACCATCATTCATGCTCTGCACCCCCGCAGTGATGTAGATAGGCTCTACCTCCCTTGCAGCTCAGGTGGAAGAGGAATGCTGCAAGTCCATCAAACAGTAGAGGAGGAGAAAAGAGGCCTTGAAGAATATATCAAAGACAGTGAAGAAGATGCACTTCAAATGGTCAATAACTCAAAACTATTCAACACCAATGAAAGAAAGCAGGCCTACAAGAAAGAACAAGTCAAGAACCGAGCAGAAAAATGGAAAAATAAGCCCCTGCATGGTCAATATTTGCACAATATAAGTGGAAATTCAGACATCACCAAGACCTGGCTATGGCTTAAGAATGGTTACTTGAAGAGAGAAACAGAGGGTTTAATACTGGCTGCACAAGAACAGGCACTAAGAACAAATGCAATAAGAGCAAAAGTCGAAAAATCCACAACAAACAGCAAGTGCCACCTTTGTAAAGAAGCAGATGAAACAGTGGACCACCTAATCAGCTGTTGTAAAAAGATTGCATAGACTGACTACAAACAAAGGCATGACAAGGTAGCAGGGATGATACACTGGAACATCTGCAAAAAATACAAGCTACCTATAGCCAAAAATTGGTGGGACCATACAATTGAAAAAGTGGTAGAAAATGAAGATGTAAAAATATTATGGGACTTCCGACTACAAACAGACAAACTTCTGCCACACAATACACCAGATATAACTGTAGTCGAGAAGAAAGAAAAACAAGTTAAAACAATCGACATAGCAATACCAGGTGATAGCAGAATAGAAGAAAAAGAAATAGAAAAAATCACCAAATACAAAGATCTACAAATTGAAATTGAAAGGCTGTGGCAGAAAAAGACCAAAATAATCCCAGTGGTAATTGGCGCCCTGGGTGCAGTTCCAAAAGACCTTGAAGAGCACCTCAACACCATAGGGGCCACAGAAATAACCATCAGCCAATTACAAAAAGCAGCTTTACTGGGAACAGCCTATATTCTGCGATGATATCTATAACAACAGCAACAACATTGACAATAAAATTCTGGCATCCCAGGTTCTTGGGAAGAACCAAGAGCCAAGCTTCCTTCTCTTTCTCACATGCTTTTTCAAATAAATCATCAGCTAGTCTTTTGTGCCTCTGGTGTTCGGGCAATTTCCTTTCTGTTCAACTGGAAGCTGTTTGTTAGTTAATAAGTGTTGCATCACTTCATCTGCTATTATACCAGTTAATAATTTGAAGATGGTTGGCAGGCAGGTTATCGGTCTATAATTACTTGAAACTGCACCTTTTGCTGGGTCTTTCATGATGAGATGAGTTTTCCCAGTTGTTAGCCATTGTTCAATATCACCTGCTTGCAAAATGTGATTGAACTGTTTTGATAGTTGTTTATGAAGGCTTTTTAGGTGTTTAAGCCAAAAGCCGTGCAGTTCATCGTCGCCTGGAGCAGTCCAATTTTTAATTTTCTTTGCTCTTTCACTTATTAATTCTGGTGTTATTATTAGATCTTGCATTTGTTGGTTACATTTTTTGACCTTTTTCATCCACCCTGCTTTTTAATTATAATCTATTGGATTGTCCCATAATTTCCCCCAGAATTGCACAGTTTCTTCTTTATTTGGTGTTTCTATGTTTCTTGCAGTTTCTCCTTCTATGCTTTGGTAGAAAAGTCTCTGATTCGACTAGAATTGGAGATTCTGCCTGTGTTGTGTAGTTCTGGCTTCATATCTGGTAATCTTCTTTAACACTGCTGTTATTTGCTGCTTTATTATTTCCAGGACTTCTCTAATTTTCCTTGAATCTAGGTGGTATTTTTGGATCAGATACTGTTTGGTGTTTTCATTCTTCAGCTTCTTGTCTTTCATATCTTTCTATTTACTAGCATCTGATCTAAGCCTGGAGATTTTATTTTCTAATCTAATCTTCCATTTAGGTGATGTACTACTTTCTTTTTTTACAGGTCCATTGGTCTTATATCCGAACTCTTGTGTTGTTATTGTTGCTGCACTGTACATTAGTTGGTTTGTTTCTTGCAAATTATTGGTTGTTATTTCTGCAAGTGCAGCATTGACATCTTTTAATACTTGAGCAAGTTGTTTTTTGGTAACTGTTTTTAGAGCTGGAAGTCGAACCCTGGTGGTTGTTTGGTTCATGTGCTCAGTTATTTTTTTCTTTAGTTCTTGTTGCTTTTCTGTTAAATGGCATTCGGGTTTTTGAGGTGAAGGCAAAGGGGAGGTTGGTTGGTTTTGATTTTGAAACAGTTCAGCAACAGTGGTATCCTCTATTTCCAACACCTCCTCCACCTGCATCTGAGCAACTGCTTCCGTTGGTGATAATTCTTCTTCCATATCTTGAGCCTGTATTGCTCTTTGCAGTTCTTCCAGCTCAACTTCTGTGAATACTTTATTTCTTATTATGAATCTTCTCTGGTCTGCTCGCCTTTGTTCTGTTATTTCTGTGTCTGGATGCTTCTCTTTCCAAATTTGGTACATTCTTTTTAAATAACCTCTTCTAGTTGGACTAGACTTGTAATAGCAGATAATTATTTCCTTGTTGGCATTTTTCGTATATTTTTTCCGGTTATTATTATTATTATTTACATTTTCTATCCCGCTCTTCCTCCAAGGAGCCCAGAGCGGTGTACTACATACTTAGGTTTCTCCTCACAACATCCATGTGAAGTAGGTTAGGCTGAGAGAGAAGTGACTGGCCCAGAGCCACCCAGCTAATATCATGGTTGAATCCCCATTCATGTTCAGACGCCATTTCCTACTGGGAACAGGGAACTTCTTGTTCCTAAGCAAATGCCCAGATGCTTCATACAAACAGTGCTGCTCTGGGCAGTGGGGGCAGTGGAGCTGCAAAGGACGGGCAGGTGAGACCTCCTTTTAAAGTGTCTGCTCGCCCCCCTGCCGAAACAATTCAGCTAGGGCAGCTTAAAGTGTTTTGGCACCTGGAAATGGAGGTGCTGAAACACTCGAACACATCCCTAGAAATGGGCAAAAGCCAACCCCCCCAACACCACATTCTGACTCCCATCAATCTGTCAGAAAACAGCAACAAAAATTTATGTACACTTGGGGTGTGCACGAATCAAGATCTGTGATTTGAATTGAGGTAGAACTGAATCACAGAACCACCACCACCCCCGGCCCACACACACACAAACAGACACTTATTAGTCAAAAGTAGCTGACTTGGCCAGCTCTATCAACAAATTACTGCAATTCAACCCAAATCTCCTGGTTTTCTGGAGAGAGCTGGTCTACCAATTGGGTTCAATGGGTAGACGAACCCTCCGCTCCAGACTTCGTGTTTCAGCCCGCCTCAACGAGCTGGTCTATCTGCTCATCCCAATTGGTAGACCAGCTCTCCCTAACATTTTTAGGCCTGTTTTTCCCCGCAAAATGAGCCTCAAAGTGGTGCCTGAAATGATGTGGGTTGAATCAGGGTGATTCTATTCTACCCCAAATCTGGCCCCTTTCCCCCAGGGTGATTTGATTCAGAGTAGAATAACAAAATAACCCCTGATTCAACCTAAACTGATTCATGGTCGAATCAATTTCCACATTCCTACTGTTCAGTCCCTAGTTAGACAACCAACAATACCCATTCTGTGCCCACAGTGGAGGCAGAGAACTTGATAAAGTGCTGAATGAGACAGCAGTGAGAATCCACTCCACAATGCCTAGATAAGGCCCACATCTGCTGCCCGTCTGCACCAGTCATGGAAGTCTCATGCCCTACTCAAACACAATGTCAGGCAAAGCCACCACCTCTCATGAGATTGGGCACATAGTGATATTGTCCACAGTGTACTTGTAGTAATATATCTTTGTTTAGAATAAGAATCCTAAAGAATTAATTTTCTTTCATAGCATGAATCCCACCACCTCCATAAGAAATGGCCTAGAGAGAAATATATAAAATCAGTATGCATCAGTGAGCTTGTCAAATCAATTATTTTACTCTCCATATGCAAAAAAAATTGATGCAACCAGTCCAGTGCTGTGTAACTCCTAATTGCCCCTGGTGACAGCACAGAAAATGTATCAATTACATATTGGCTTCATTGAAATCAGTTGAGGAAAGGAAATGTGGGAGGAAGAGACAGCTAGAAAAACTGCAACATCAACAAGGTTAACAGAGTAGAAAATATCTCCTTTCTGTACAAAAAGAAGCACAGCTTATTTCACACGTCCTAGTTTCCCTCTCTGCACTTTTTCCAGGTACAAGAATTGCTGAAATGCACAGGCCAACATTCAAAATAGACTTAAGTGAAATTAGTGCACTGGAGCACACTAAACTCTGCATTGAATTGTGGCCATTGGAAACAGCCTTATAAACAGAATTATAAATTTATCTGGAGTGACTTCTATCAGGTTGGCTATTTTAATTCTACATAAGGATAGACCTCAAAAGGATGACTTTAAGAATACTGGCTAATGGCCAGACTGCATTGTGCTGGCTGAATAATGTTTCACATACACAATGCAGGAGCAATGATCTTCACCAATGCTACCTTCTCTCTGCAGCCCTCTGTGTCTCCCAAAAATATATCCCTGAGGGTCCATAGTCCTCAGAGACATATTTTTAGAAAGCACAAATGGTTGCTTTGTAGGACTGGTGAAAATCATCCCTCCTGTTGTGCAAAATGCTATTCAATACATACAGCATTAGTCTGGGTGTCAGCCTCTGAGCTGGTAAATCTGGAATCTATGGCTGACATCCTAACTCAGTCCTTGTGCTAGAAGCCTGTTGTGCAAAATAGTCATGCTAAGTAGGGGTGTGTGAGCTGACTCAGTTTGAGCTACACTCGATGTTGAGCCAGCTTGGCTTGACAGGTTCAGGGTCGAACCAAGCCAGCTCAGAGCTCAACTAGTAAATCTGGTGAGGATTCCCCTTTACCAGCAAAGAGGCAGCTTTTCTAAGGGTAGAGCAGGCAGGAGGCGAGTAAATAACCATGTACCCAGGCCAGCAGCGGTGGCTGTGGTGGCAGCAGCAGCAGCCGACATCAGATGCAGGGGGCGTGGCTTCGCTCCCAAACAGGGCCATGCAGCCTCGTCTGGGAGCATATTCCAGCCTGTGCTGCATTCACAGCATGGCCAGAAAGCTCTCCCTGCCATGCTGCAAATGCAGCACTGGCCAGTATTTGCTTTCAAATGGGGCCCTGGGGCCCCATTTGGGAGCAAAGCCACTCCCCCTGCATCTGATGTCTGATGTAGTGTCTGTAGTAGTGTCTGATGTCAGATGCAGGGGGTGGCGGCGGGGGGGGGGGTGCACTGGCGGAAGGAACACGGGCTGCAAGCGCAGTATTAGTCAAGATATCAGCCAGTTAATTAATCACATTTTCATTCTATTCCACACCACTTTTGAGACTGGAGATCTCTTAGCATGCATGTTTAGACATGTTATGTGTTTGTTCCAAAACACAATGGCTGACACACTGCACAATGGACATACAACAATTGAGCGCTTTTGTGGGAATTTTGCGGGAATTTGTGAAAATACAATTGTGTGATCAATGGTCACTGGAAATATTCTTTTTTAAAAAATGATTTTGCTGTGTTGCGAGCCAGCCTGAGTGCTTCATATTGGGGCAGAAAGACAGGCTAGAAGGATTTTAAATAAACAAACTCTGCCTCCTTGTCTCCCAAAGTCTAGGATGACGATGATGCACAAGGAAACTTGTAGGACAAAGAGGGTAGATATATGCTACCCACTTTGCCCATCCAGATCTCCATAACAAATGTCATATCAAGCTGCTTATCCAGAGTCAGACCCTAGATGGTCTTGCTCTTGCCAGTCATCAATCTGGCAACAGGAACAGCACCTTTCGACCAGAGGGGCCATTTCCTTGGCCACTGAAAGCCACTGGATAAGAGAAGACCGATGGTGGCTTTGAAATGTCTAATCCTTCTTCCTCTGCAATGCCCAGTCATTCTTTCACTGCCCTCCCTCCCTCCTTCCCTCTGCTAGAGACATAAGCTCTCTGCAAACCCTCTATCCTGTTGTTTTTTTAAAGGAACCATATTGCATGTGATCCTCCTCTACCCTCCCCTACTTCATAATCCTATTTGTTTCATCTCTTACAAGCTGGACCATCATTCTTTTGCTCATGCCGCCACATGCTGCTTCACTCTCATTGAATTTGGTGATACTACTTGTTGGCTCCGATGGTGGTCGGATAGAACAAGGGACCCCCAGGGTGGACCCCAGTGTTTCTTTGTGAGGCTTATTCCTGGCATCCCAGAAGTAGCATGTTTCAGACTGGAGGCTATGAATTTCCACAGTGCTTGGAAGTTTTCATCTTGCCATTTCCTGATTTTCTGAGTGACAAACTAGACATTATGGGCAACTGGGTGTTTGTTAAACATATCCTTGCCCCATTAACCTATAAAATGTGGTGGTTGGAGTGGGGAGGCCTGATTTTATTTAAAAAGGACTGTGCAGGAGAGGGGAAGGAAACCTCACCTTTCCTCACTGCACTTCATTGTTTTTAAGCAGCATTTCCTAGTCTGCTTCAGATACCAGAATTGAGAAATTGCATGGAGAAAATTGCTTAAAGCAGCTGAGCAGTAAGAAGTAAAGGAGGAGGGGTTGGATATACTTCGACTACCCTCACATATCGGTTTGCTGCTAACTACATCTGCATGATCTATCTTCCTGTTTGCATGGATGGATGGCAAGGAGAAAGACTTCCGCATGCTCAAGCAGGAACCACCCTACATGCTGGGGGCCACGTAGCCCCTAACACCTGCACATGAGCAAAAACATGTACCATACCATGCAGTGCCATATGAGGTGTTCCAGATCCCATCAAATGGCCAGCCCTGTCCAAACACTAACATTGTTTTCGGCAGCTATTGCTTTTTGTTTATGACGTTCTGGTACAAACTCATCAATCTGGTCAATGATTTATTTCTCAGACATACTCTCTCATTACTCATGGAACCTCAGCTTCCTTCTCTTTCTCACATGCTTTTTCAAATAAAATAAGGGCAATACAATATGACCTGAACACATTGCAGAGAGAGAGAGAGAGAGAGAGAGAGACTCTGACTGGACAGAGCAGTGTTCAAAAGCATCCTTTAAAGCATCATAAAGAACAGAATGAAAGTTTCAGAGAAAATCTGACTGACAGCCAGTGTAGCTGAGACAAGGCTGTCATTATGTACTTGCTTTCCATCTGGCACCAGGTAGAAGCCTAGCAAGACAGCATTTTGTACCAGCTGTGTTCCTAATTGTGTGTGCAGGCAGACCAGCAGAATGGGTGTTATTATAGCCTGCGTGGAATGAAACAAAGCCATGAACATCTGGACTTCTGCATCAACAAGACAAACATTAGAAGGCATATTGGTTTTGTTCCCACCCACCCCAAGAAGCCAGGAGGTATATTTCAGCACAGTAAACATGTGTTATTCAAGTGTAAAAGTGGAAATTTAAGTGGACTTCATTGTATGTAGCCATGGGTAATAGATATAAATGCTAACTGCAACAATTTTACCTTTACTACAGGTTGCAATCTATTGTTATTTGGTGTGAGTGACTGTATGGGCTTTGACCTGGAAAGGGGTCTGTAGTGCAGGGCTGGCCTCTACAGCTTGTGGCCCACCATTCAGAATGGTGTTTACCAGTAACGTATGGTAAACTAACAAGTGCTAATAAAGCTACACTTTCTGCTGCTGATCTGCCTACAAGACAGGAGGGTTAATATCAGGCACTTGGTGAGATAAATGGCTGCATGGCAAAAACAAAACACAAACACAAAAACCACTGCGCTGGCTGTTTTATTTTGTTTTGTTGTGCAACTTTAAAAGCAAAAGGTTTTCAAGTTGCACGAGAAAAGTGAAAGGTTTTCTCTGGGGGAAAAGGATGAATTTTCCCTCCTTCAGCCATTTTGTTTTAGTCGTAGTCCTTGTGAAAAGACAGATTTTTGTGCTGGGCTACACCTTTGAACACAGCTGGCCTCCACCTCTGGCCTCCACCAAAACTGGTCTCCACCTCTGGTTCTGTCCCTGGCCCATCCCAGGAAAGCTCTGCCTAGGTGCCAGAATTCTTTGTTTCAAGAACTAGCAATCCTACTTTGCCTTGCTGTGCAAGCCTTCATTAGCTGTTCATTTAAAGTAGACAGAGCACAACACAGGAGTTAAGTCACTAGATAATGGTGCAGTTGACAGCTGATTGTAAAATCAGCATAGGATGATTTACTTATTTTGTTGTGATATAAGGGTCAGATTAAGGCTGTGAGGGTCTGAAGGCTAATGGGAGAGAAAAGCCAAAATAGAAGGTCTAATGGAAGGTTGATCGTGGCCTAAAATATGAGGCCTAAGGCTAAAGTGTTCTTAGCCTATGGGTCAATTTGAACCTGTGTGAGATTCTACAACTTTACCCAAGACAAGAGGATGCATCCATACATGCATCGGCATAGACCTCTTTGATTCTGGGTTAAAAATATTCAAATGCCATTTTGGATTTCTGTTTTCTGCTCTCCTGATTTTATTGACAACAGTAGGTTTATCACTGGATAAAGGATATATCTAATGTCCACTCCTTGGACATTAGCTATGTCAGACAAATCACATACATACATTAACAAAAGCCCTATTCAGATGTTAATCTTCAAAGCTCCATTCATGGCTATAGTTGTGAAGTAGGATGGAAGTCCCGCCCCAAAGCTGTCACTCACCTTCTCTCTCTAGCTTCTCATGGTTAAGGTGCCATTTGTCTGAAGGGGGCGGGGAGTGGCCAGCACAGTTACAGTGCTTCCCTCTTCAGACAAATGAAATTGTAACTGTGAGCGGACACCTGGAGGGAGGGAGTGACTTCCTCCCCACTTTCTAAACTGTAACCATGAGTGCCTATGTGCTGTATGACATCTGAAGAGGGCTAAAGAGTTGTTTCAGACACAACACCAAACCATGTTGTGGTGTTAAGTGAATAAGCAGTCGGGGTCATTGAGCTTACATTCTCCCTCTTCCCTTTCCCCTCACATTTGGTGATTCCTTGTATGTTGCCCTGATTTAAAGCTAACTGGGATGGGAAATGAGGGTTGTTGCTTTTCTGCCTTGTTTCTTTTTTCTGTATAAACAGGAAGCAGAGAAATGACTGGGTCATTTTCTCATAGGATGCTTAATAGTAACACTATGAGCACAGTCCAACTGAAACTTCTCCAGTGGAAATTGATCGACGGAGATCTCTAACCATTTTCATTGTCTGTAAACTACTATGCAGTAAAGAGAACATATTAGAAATATATGAATTATTCTTGAAGAAAAGGAAATTGTCCTCTCCAGAAGGAAACTATGAAAGCAACTGTAGTTTAAACAGGACACATTTGAAGTAGAAAAACTAGACAGACTTGGTTGTTTTGATGGCTTTTTCCCTTAGAACAGAATCTTCTATATATTTAATTCTCTAAGGCATACCCATGACTAATCCCGTGTGTGGCAGCTCTCGCGAGAGTTCGTGAGCAAAAGCACTGGACTGGGCAGTGGGGATTCCATATGCAGACAGGGAGGAGGAGCCTGTAACAGCAGAAGCACCATGGTGACTGGGCAAGGGGGATTCCATATGCATATAGGGAGGAGGAGCCTGTGATGGTTAAGGTCAGTTGGAATGCAACTGTTACTGGTCAGAAGATGTTCTTGATTGCAGAGGAGAGAAATCTATATATATAAAAGTGGGCAGGGGTCCGCAAAAAGAGGGGTTGTGAGGGAGGAAAGAGCCCCTTCAAGAAAAGGAGGGTGCTGTTGTGTGAGTTAGAGGAGGAAACAAGATGAACAAGATCTGTTAACACAGGAAGGGAGAGAGAGAGGGAGGGAGGAGAAGACAGACAGAGGGGGGAAGCGAGTGGAGGAGAGAGAAAGAGAGTAAAAGGGAGGGGAATAGAGAAAGAAGGAAGGGCAAGGGATGGGCCTGAGCCTGTCAGCGGCCTGAGGGGAAAGAGCGGCCATGGCACCAGCAGCAAGGAAGGGCCCAGTCAACCACTGCTGCTGTTTGGGCCTTTGGCAGAGGGAGGGAGGCAGGCAAGGATGAGCCCGAGCCTGTCAGCGGTCTGAGGGGAACAAGCGGCCATGGCAGTGGCATGGCAATGGCAGCAGTGAGGAAGGGCCTGTCAACTGCTGCTGCTGCTCCTGTGGGAAGCAGGAGCGGGGCTCAGGTGAGGGTGGGGATGTCTCTGGGGATAGGAGGCTGCAGCTTGGCCAATAGGTGTTAGCCACAACCTAGAGGGTTGAGGGGGATGGAAGCAATGTGATGGAGAGGAGGAACAGGAGTGTGGCTCAGGTGAGGGTGGAGAGATCTCTGAGGTGAGGGGGGCTGTGGCAAGGGGGGAGGGGAGCAATCAAGTACTAGCATGCAGATGCTCTGCGCAGGTTAAGCTAGTTATGAAACAATAAGGTTGTTCACATGAGCACCCCTACGCAGGCCTGGACAGCCCTACCTGGGTAGGGCTGCTTGTGTGAAGCATGGGGATCGGCCTCAATCCCAGCACTACCCTTCTGGGTAGTCGAGGTTTTTAATCTGACTATTTACCTGGATAGAAGGGCGAGAGTGCACCCTTCTACCCAGGTACAGGGTCATGTGAATGCTCAGGCTGCACACAGCCCGAGCAGAGACAGAACCAGGCAGCTAGAGCGCCTGACTCATGTGAGAATCCCGCAATGCACCGTGCTGCTCATATGGTGCATTATGAGATATCTGGAGGCTGGGCAGGATTTCCCTGGCCTCCGGAATGCCGTGCTGCTCACCACAGTTGTGCTTGTGTGTGCAGCAACATGGTGCAGCAATGGGAGCAAGAAGATCATGTGGGGGGAGGTAGCTATACTCCTGCCTTCCCCGAACAACATTAAAGAATATACTATACATTTTCCCATGACCTTTCTGATGTTATGCCTAAAATACTGTATACACAGGAACATTCATAGGATCCTGAGCTCTTTTGCATGCTTTTTCCTGCTTTATTGTCATTTCTATGAACAGTCACTGGAAGTATTATACTCTTTCCTGTTGAGGTTGACACATTACCACTGTTTTCATTTGGATGTTTCCATGAGATACGTTTCCATATCTCCCCTTTAAAGATATGATAGTAATGTAAATTGTCTGTATTTTAGATGAGCTGTTGTCTACATTAATCTAGAGCAGTGATTCTCAAACTTGGGTCCTCAGGTGTTATTGGACTTCAGCTCCCATAATCCTCAACCAAAGGCCACTGAGGCTGGGGATTATGGGAGTTGAAGTCCAATAACACCTGAGGACCCAAGTTTGAGAATCCCTGATCTAGAGTGACAAACTATAACAAATACACAATTAGCAAACATGAAGTATTTTATTTCATATGGAAGAAATAAACAGTAGGGATAGGAGATGCTTAACCTTTTCCCCTCTTCTCTACAAACTGCCCCCTTCCAAACTATTCTTTCATAAAAAGAGCTGTCCCAGTCCAGTTGAAAACATGAATTCCTTAGCTAAATTCTAGTTCAGTCCTGAAAAGGGGCGGGGGCTCTCTTGATCATAAGGTTTATAGAGATTCACTAAAAATAAAACTCCTCATTAAAGAGTTGTATATATGTGCAATGGCTTGGCCATGTATGCTTGAAATTTTCATATTTCCCTACCTCCCACCTCTTCACCAACAGACACTTCTGCTGCATTGGAAGAAGGCAATCAAAATAACCAATTCTGTCTAGTTTTTTCACTTAGGAACATAGGAAGCTGCAAATACTGAGTCAGACCATAGGTCCATCTAGTTCAGTATTGTCTACACAGACTGGGAGTGGCTTCTCCAAGGTTTCAGGCAGGAATCTCTCTCAGACATATTTTGGAGATGCCAGAGAGGGAACTTGAAAGCTTCTGCTCTTCCCAGAGTGGCACCATCCCCCAAACTGTGGCCCTCCAGATGTTGCAGAACTACAACTCCCAGCATCCCTAGACACAATTTTTTGTGGCTGGGTATGCTGGAAGTTGTAGTTCAGCAACATCTGGAGGGCTGCAGTTTGGGGATGCCTGCCCTAAGGGAATATCTTACAGTGCTCACACATCAAGTCTCCCATTCATATGCAACCATGGTAGACCCTGCTTAGCAAAGGGGACAAGTCACGCTTGTAACCACAAGACCAGCTCTCCCCTCCACACTTCAAATGTGTGCTGTTTAAACTATAGTAGTTATCTGATTTCTTATCAGAGAGGAAAATTGGTTTCCCCCATGATTACATTATATATGAAGCCACCTAATGGTGCAGCGGACAAATGACTTGATTAGCAAGCCAGAGGTTGCCGGTTCGAATCCCTGCTGGTATTTTCCCCAGACTATGGGAAACACCTATATTGGGCAGCAGAGATATAGAGAGAAACTGAAGGGTATCATCTCATACTGCGTGGAAGACAGCAATGGTAAATCCCTCCTGTATGCTACCATAGACAACCACAGGGCTCTGTGGTTGCCAGGAGTCAACACCAACTCGACGGTACACTTTACTTTACTTACCTTACATTTCTTATGAGCTTTCTTTACTGCAAAGTAGTTTACAAACAATGCAAATACTCCTGGGTTCTGTGAGCAGTTTATCAGGAGCTAGGTAAAATCAGAAGGGAGGGATCTTGGTAGCGCTCTTCCACACACAGAGCTTGATGCATGGATCTTTTGGCTGAGACAACCACTCATGGTTGTCAAGTACTCATATGTGCCTGTTCACACTTTTAATGTGATGCATACACTTTGTCCCTCTGCGTGCATGTGAGAGAAAATGGCAGCCTCATCCAGTGCTTTGCTTTCATTTTTACTAGAGCACTTTCTTCTGCTAAAGAGACCAGCTGTTTGGTTTACTATGGTTTGGTTTACTTCTCTATGGCTACAGAAACATACTACAATAAAATCACCACGCAAAGCTCCAGAGGTGTACACAGTTCTTTTCTGCACACACATGTCCTTACTATGAATAAATGTCTGTACATTTTAAACATGTGTGTGATATGGGTCTTCCAATTTTTTAAAAAATGGAGAGGGTTACAGATGTGCTGCATCAGAAAAGTCATGCATTTTTTAATCTTATAGTTTTCTTACACTAAATAAAATAAAGTATGAAAAGAAGAGGAATAGAGGGAGAGACAGCAACATGTACTTAAATGAAAGAATATTGGAATTCAGAAGATGTTCAAAAGTACACAATAAAATATATGCTGAAGAGGCAATGTGCATGAAAATGAGATTCATAGAGAGTAATAATAAAACACAATTTGGGGAAGAACACGAAGAGGCATAAAACAGAACTGTGTCTGCTGATCTTTTTCTTTGTGAATGTACAAAGACTTTTGCATAAAGACATAGCCACTGATTATAATTAGTTGAAGATTGTTTTTCCAATCTTTTAAATGCAAATTAATGGATTCTATGACAAAAAAGTCCTTGACACCTCTTGAAGGAAGACTCATGTTAAATGAATTATTTTCTAAGATGAGTAGCCAAAAGCTATCAAGGAAAGATAGAACCTCATCTCAAATAAAGTGGACCAGCACTGTTCAAAGACAACCATAATTTCAAAGTAGATTCTTGGCATGAGAAGGTTTTCACTGAATGAAATGAAGTGCCCATGAATACACATTGAGCCTGAATCCACAACACTTGGAAGATACAATTTAAAAAATTTGGGTTCATCAATGGGTTTCTTTCCTTCTGTTTTAAGATGACATTACATCTTTATTTTAAAAATTTGCCCTGCAGCTATTGTTCAAAATGTATGTTGAAATCACTCATAGATCAACTTAGAATCACCAAGATTGTACATGAGTAAACTCAACAATCTCTTCCTGGTCAAAGGAAAGTCACTAGAATGAAAATCTAAAGATAAACCTCATACATGTAACCGGTTCTATCCCCAAACAGGCAAGGCTATTAGCTTCCAAAGTGGGTTTGTTGCAATTTTGTCTCAGTATTACACCTCTCATAGTTGAGAAACATTCTTCTGATTCTCAACCTATGGTATAAATTAACACGTTTTATCCTTAAGTTCTAGCAGCTACAATGGGGCAGGTGGACAGGTGGGGGGAAAGGCTGTGCTGAACTTACCTTCCCCCCAGATTACCTCCTTGTCCTCCCTGCCACCTCCTGGCCATGCGGCTCAGCCACATACACAAGCCACACACGCAAGTGAGCCATGTGGCTCAGCCACGCACATTTCTGGGATCTGTATGGCTTTCTGGAGGCCATTCTGACTGTTGGGAATCCCACAATGCACTGCATGACAGGCACAGTGCATTGGGGGATTCTGCCGTCACCAGGCACTCTAGGCACCCCTCTCTGTGTCTCCTCTCAAGCAGCCCTCTCATGCAGCCCGAGCAAACACACAATCCTGGCTGTCGTGTTAATGGCGCACTCGCACACTTAATCCTGGATAAATGCTGGGTCAACAAGGTGGGTTAGGTACCATGGCAGTGCTGGGATCTACCTCGATCCCAGTGCTGCACACGAGCAGCCTAATCCAGGCTGGGATGCTCTAGCCTAACCCAGGCTGGGGTGCCCTAACCCATGCCCTAGCCTTTTGTCTCATTTAAACCAAATGGCTGGCATACTGTGCAAGAGTATATCAGCCTAGTAATGTTGCATTTGCGCAATTTGTGTAAGTTGCTCAAAATGTAAACAAATTCCGTTTCATAAGAGCAAATCCATTGGAAATACAGGGCTTGTTATTGTAAAGGGAAGAGTGTTCTGTTGGGAGGGGCCCTGACTGTTTGCATCTGCTCTACCCCCTCCAGGTGACTGCTATAAAAGAACAGGCTCTTCCTGGGGGAAGAGGAGAGGCATGCCTTGGCAGGAGCTGAAGGGCTCTTATCTGTTCAGATCTCAGCCCTGAGGTGAAAAGACTGGGGCCTTGGAAGCACAGATTAAAAAGGAAAGTCATAAGTCTGGGACCAGGAGACTGCCTGCACAATGTCGTAGCTCTATAGGGATCACCATCCACTTTGCCTTCCACAGCTTCTGTTGACAAGGCATTCTCTCCCCCCCCCACCCCCCAAACCTTCCCTTTTAAGTCTCCGAGCAGCTTGGGGGGCTCTGGGGTTCATAGTATTTTTTTTTTCTAGGCTGCAGCCATATCCCAAAGCCCCTTGCACCACCTGGGGACTTAAAAGGGAATTTTTAAAATATTGCCTTTTAAACAGAAGCTACCGAAGGCAAGGAGGCTGACTGAATGCTTCCTAGGGAATAAAGAGGACATTACAAAGCCTGTCCCTGCCCCAATCTCAGATAAATGAGGGAGAAGAGAAGAGGGCAGGCGTGGCAGACATGTTTGATGTCCACTGAGTTCTGCCATGCCAGCAAGGGACCTTCCGACAATTCCAAATGTCAGGAGGCTCCCTACTATCATAATGGAACTCCTTCCAACAATACGACAGAGGGCATGCTATTCCAACATGTCTGTCAGATGGACAGGACCACATAGCCCTAGTAGCAGCCCTCTGCAGCTGGTGCTGGTGCAGATGTGCATCTGGATACATCCCTCTCCTTTTCATCACACTATGTATGTCAGTCCTACTGAGTTGGGTAGTTGAGTCCTTTGATATGCATCTGCATCATGAGCCAACCGTTGTTTTGTTTGACTAATTGTTCCATATATATATTGAAATTGTCATACTGCTACATATCAAGACAGTATTGATATGTGCATATTGCTAGTTCTTAAAGCAATTCTGAAACAGGCACGTGTTTGCCAACAATGGGCCAAATCTACATTCCTTAGGCCAAAGTGAATTAGAGAGCAACTGAAATTAATTCAGTTTCACTAACATGTTTCTATTTCTCTTCCAGTGTCTCCAGTAAAACACCGAACACATTCTTAAGATGGATCCCCAATGGACTGAACACTTCTTTGCAACTTTAAAGTTTTCCTTTTACACAACCCATTGTACTCTCCTTTTTAACCTGCTTTGCCCTTCTTACTGTAACTGCATTGATACCCCTCTTTTCAAATCTCAGTAACATCCTACATAGCTCTGAATCAGCTACTTCAACAGTAGAAATGGATTAGATCAGACACCTGCACATTTCTTTTCTGGTCTACTGTCATTCTTTATTCCCCTTACCTACAAAAATAGATGAAGTTTGGCTTGCCTGCATTATTCTGTTTCATCTTTTGCCCAATCCTGTCCCTGCAGAACTGCTTATACAGCAAATGCATACTACTTTCTCCATCCTTTTCTTCTTTCATCTAAGGGAAAGCTCTCATGGTTTTAAAAAAATGTTGAGTTCCCAGTTTGTGACAAAAGCCCACCGAGGAGCTGCTGCCCAGTAGTGTGGTATTGGGGGGTAAGGCTGTAAAATATCTGCCGTGGATAGGTCCCATAGCCTGACAGATATTCAGGTGTTAGGTTCACACACTGTGATCGCTCCTCAGGACTTGTCATGTTGTGGAAACTAAAGGCTAAGGCTATTATTGAAGTATCCTCAGAGGATCATGTTCTTAGCTGGCCCTCCCAGGTGGGGGAGTTGGAGAACCTTCTGACCTCCATTTTTATATAGGATATGAAGTATCCACTTTATCCCTGGCCTTAATGTGCTACCAGCACTGAGTTGTTCTCAGCTTTAGGGAAACCTCGATGCACTTCTTACATGGGGCTGCCCATAGAAAGTAGGCTCAGCTCTGTGAGCACTGTAAAATATCCCCCTTAGGGGATGGGGCTGCTCTGGGAAGAGCACCTGCCTACTTGCATGCAGAAGGTTCCAAATTCCCTCCCAGGCATCTCCAAAATAGGACTGAGAAACACTTCTGCCTGCTACCTTGGAAAAGCTGCTGCCAGTCTGTGCAGACAATATTGAGTTAGACGGACCAATGGTCTGACTTGGTAGAAGGCAACTTCCTATCTTCTTCAATGACCTAACAGAATAAACAATGAGACTGAATGACACAAAGCTCACCAGTGCTTCACCAGCATGAATTTCCACTCACTGCTTCAGAGAAGTGTGCAACTGTTTCAAGATAATCAGAACAAACTACTCGTTAATTTATGTGAACCTTCATGGTGGTCCAAGTATATCCTGGGGGGTAGGCCGGAGACCGATCCAAAAATACAAGATCCAGTAGCTGGATATGATCATTAATATATTACCAGAAAGGGATACATTGCGCTTTAGATACACAGCAGGATGCACAAATACGTCCAGCTATTTTTGCAGTTCCAAATCCAGCAAGGAAATCAATGCTTATCTCACTTGCAAGATTGGGGTGCCTGAAGGTATTCCTGCCTCCAGCACACTGGAATACAGGCAATGTAGAAAAGAAAATGATAAACATTATGGGGGAGGGGGGGATCCTAGGTTATTCAATCCAAGATTTGCCTTCCATTTTCACACCTAACACTGAAGATTTGAAATCCAGCACACACACACACACACACACACACACACACACACAACCCCAACCCACCAAAAAACCCTCTACAGTCTTGTAGCACCTCAAAATTGACTGTAATGCAGGCCTTTTATGTGCAATTTGACTATCACTCAATAGGTAAGTAGGCATGTTTGATTTAGTTGTGCCATTTTTAAATTGTGTTATTTGACAAATTGAGTACAGAATGCATAATTAGATCATGCTACTGCATTTATGATAATGAATGCTGCATTTGCAATACTTGAAGCTTCACGGTAGGCAGGTATTTAATTTTTTATGGCTGTTTCTGACAGGTAACATTTTTTATCCTGCACATAAATTTGTATAGGACTACTATTTGTACGCTTGGCTCACACTTGGATTTTTAACTTGAGGGTATGAGAGTGTGTTTTATTTAAGCACAGTCTCATTTTAAAAAGCCTTGCATTTCTAATTACCCTTCCTTTATTATCCAACCTAATTAAAAAAAATGCAAGCCTACAGATATGTAAAATTATTTTCCTTGTAAACCAAATGGTTTTTATCATTCTGAGGTTCAAAATAAAATCAAACTTGTTTAAGCTGAATATACCAGGAAGGAGTGAAACAAAAGTATGCCAATACAGAGCAAATGTTTGAGGTTGCTTCAAAATGTGTGAGGTTGATTCCATTTTAATGAGGGAACTAGAGAGGCTGGAGAAAAACTGAGGAGGTTCAGGCCTGAAGAGAAATTCTAGGCTTAGAAATCCCTCCTCCAAGAGTGGCAAATTGCCAGAAGTGTTCCAAATTCTGAGACAGTCTCCCTGCCAGCTTCCCCATCCGTTCTGCACTCTTTACTTGCCTGCCTCAATAGCTGGAGAAGCAGCTGCAGCAGAGAGGCACAAGGAGAAGGGAGGATTTTTTTTAACCTCCCCAGTGTGTTCTTCCAGAGCAGTACACCCTGGTAGAAGCAGTGGTGACTGGCACTGCCACAGGGGGCCTTTCCCTTTCCCCTCCCTTCGTTGCTTTAATGCACTGCCCTATAGCTCTATAGTGTTATGGTTGCCATGGAAGATTTCAAACCCCAAGGGCCGCTGTGCCTTTGCTTGGTGCACTGCTGAGCAGCAGATCAGAGCAACAAGGATACTGGGAAGGAAATCAGCCACTAAGGCCACATCTGGTAGTGTTGCTAATGCTTCTCCTCCTGCCCTACCATCATAAGGACCATTAACTAGAGAGTGGGCTGATGGAGGAGTCACAGACAGGGAGGGAATGAATCATTTTTCTGAGCCACCCTAGGTTGGTTCAGTCAGCAAATGATCCAAATTCTTCCTGAATTTTTGAAGAAGAATTTGGATTGTTTATGGGCCAGGTTATGGCAAATACTGAAAAAAATCTCCCTAGAAGAAGCATATATAATCAAGACCCAGTCTACCAGTATGGATCTGTTGTCCAGCCTTCCCACTGGCCGCAGGCAGGCACTAGTACTCACGCAGTCAGGGGGCCAAGAAGACAAATGCAATACAGCCCCCAGGTACAGGCAGAGTCAGCTGGGACCCTACACAGTTGCCAGGGAGAGGCAGGACACACAGGATCCCAAAGACCATGGATGGGCCAGCATGGCCCAACAGGTTGCCTCATGGTGGCAAAGAAGAGAAGGACCTCAACAGCTGGCAAGGCAGGCAACAGCTGAAGGAGGGAGGATGCAGGCAGCTACACTGGAGAGGGTGGAGTTAGGAGAGGGTGGTTGGGATTGCCCTGATTGCAGGGCTTTATTTAAGGCTTGGATGGCCAGGGATGAGGAGGTCTGAAGAGATGGGAGTGATTTGGACCTAGAGTCTCCCAGTAAGGAGCAGTCTTACCCCTCTCCCTGACTGCTGGTAGAGGAATTGAGTGACAATTAACTCCTTCACCAGCACCTCTGAGGCCACCTCCACAGCCTATGAACTGGATCAGAGGAAGGGAGGCATTTGGATACTGTGATCCCAAGCCAGTGCATGACATCTGTGAAATAAGAGGCCAGACACTTTCCTTCTCCTGGTCGTCATGCATGGACAGATCTACCCAGGCACTCACTTTTCCCTTTGCCTTGCTTTTCGCTTCCAGAAAGGAGAACACTCCAGAACAAGTACAGACCCACAACAAAATGTTGCCATATACCACTGGTGTGCATGTGTTACGTGAACCTGTGCCTGAGCATGGTGAACAAACAACAGTCAGCAAGAAAGACAAGAGTTTCTGCTCTCACGTGAGACATGTCATTTGCCACTGCTCACTTTCTCTGGGTGTTTTTTGTTTGGGTTTTTTTTTTGGTGGGGAGGGTGTTGGGTGTGGGGAGGGCACTGGTGCTTAGTCCCAATTCCTTTTGATATTGTCACAAGTTGATGACTGGTCAGTTTAATGTTTTCATTAAAACTTGCTGACGTTGTAAGGAGAGGAAGGGATCATGGAACAGGTTATATCTACAGGTTTCTGTCATTAGTTTATTGTATGAGAAGAGGTCCATTCACATGTTATGTACAACTAGTATACAATGACTACAGGTATAGATCTGTACACAGGTACAGTCATTCACATGTTAGTGGAATGCAGGTACAGAAGTACACTTCCTATCTGTACTGTGCATTTGAAGGGGCTCTATCCAGGTTCACTTTTAAAATGAACACAGGTACAGTCATTCATACAAGCACATGTACAAGGGTACAGACATCTGTACACTCATACAGCATAATGTCTGAATAGGGATTGTGTGTGTGCATGTGCACATACAACGATCAGCAGATTCAGTACACACCTTTCTCCTACATTCCTCAGGAGAGTTTATACACATATAGCAGTTTTTATGTTATGGGGTGGGTGGGTTTACAAAGAGCTTAAATGTGTCAAAGGTGTGAAATGGCTGGTGAAGAAACAGAAGGGGTTGAGATTGAGACTGCCTTGAAGGAGTATTCTTAAAGTTGAGAAATTCACCATTCTTTTTGTTCAAGTCGTCTTCCATGCCTGAATTTCATTAGCTCCACTCACCTGCTTATCTGCTAACTGAATTCGGAACCCACAAACTTTCTGCTCCATATGGGGCACTTTTAGGGGTGGTTCCCCCCCTGCCACTTAGTTACTTTTCTTTAGAATTTTTGAACACTGCTGTTTCTGTGGGTCCCTGAGCAAACACTTCTGTGAAGGTTTTCTCTTTTCACAATTTACAGAGAGAAACACCAGTGTTGAGTTAATGGGAACAACAAACACTGCTGTAAAAAGCAAGACATCCACAGAGAAAGCACCTTGGTACAACACCACTGGTAGAGTTCTTTCTGGAAACAGAAGGCCAGACAAAGGAAGAAGCGCGTGAATTCCTACTTATGTCTTCCACTGGCTAGTACAGTCAGAGGGGCCTTAATTACACATGTCTCATTAAGAGAAGAATATGTGAAACAGCTCTCACATGTGAGCTGTCATGGAAATATTTTGAGTATTTGCATCCAGATTAACACCCGCAATACTTATGCAACAAATTGGTGAAGTTAGTATCTAGCATGGTGTCTTGAGGAGAATATCCTAAGGGTTTATTTTGCTAGCTTCAGGTGCAAAACTACATGAGCTTTCCACTTAATTCCCTTCAAGTTTTGGGTAATGAGAATATTTTATGCCATGTTCCTCAAACGTTGATTTTTATTTATTTTACACATGTTTATACCACCCTATATTAAATCTCAGGGCGGTTTACAATTTAAACAAACAGCAAATAAAACCTAAAAATGATATAAAACAGATTAAAATCACCATAAATAAAACTTTGAAACTTTTAAAACATCATAAACTAAAAGCCTGATGAAACCAGTGTGTTTCAGTATATACCTGGTGTGTTTCAGTATGTACAGTATGTACCTTGGTTCAAACATATCACTTTTCCCAGGGGAAGAGAGCCCAAACTATATGAAGTAATCTGTCTCTGTCTTGTCCATCCTGTTACATTTTATATATAATCTGTGAATAAACAAGCAGTAGAGCAATGGCATTAATAGAGATAGTTCATATTGTGTAGAATCAAAGACGGACAGAGAGATCTGACACAAAAGTTTCTGTTAATTTTATTTACATTTTCATCATGCCCTTCTCCCAAGGAATTCGGAGTTCCATATCCCACCCACCCCCATTTTATCCTCGAAGCAACCCTCAAAGTAAGGCAAATTAGGCTGAGACAGAGAGACTGGCTCAAGTTCACCCAAGGAGTGTCATGGCTGAGTGGGGATTTGAATCTGGGCCTCCTAGTCTGATATTCTAACCATTAAATCCTGCTTTCTAAAGAGATACACTTGATCCCAAAGACTGACCAAGACAAGTCACTGAAGAAAAGCTATAGATTCTTTCCTCTGTCCCTACACTCACTGCACAAGGACTTTACCAACCCACACATATTACTTAGTTCTACATCTCTATTATTTACAGGAATGTACCATCATTGAGAACTGATGTAGCACAGTGGCTGAGGTGTAAATTAGGACCTTCCTTGGTTCAAATTTTGCCTTTGTTATGAACTCATTAGGTGACTTAGGCAATCTTGATCACTGAAAGGATTACATCAAGATAATATATGTGAAATGCTTTCAAAAAGAGCTATACAAATGCAATGTATGATCATTTATAGAGAAAATTTAAATTGATTTTCATCAAAGTGCTTTCTTTACAGCTCTGTAATTGACAATGTGATGGATACAGAGAGAATATCCCCAGGCTTGCTATAGGGACTCCAGACAGATGTCTTCAGAACCTAGTTGGAAGAAACTAGAGATGAGAATGACAAGAAGAAAAGTTGCAGTGGTGGCTGAACTGCTGCAACCTTCTGGAAAATGTGGGGACACAATAAGTGAATCCAACAATTCACTGGTGGTACTGGCTCTACTCACACTGAGAATGAAAGCTTAAGTGGGTAGTCGTCTATTGTAGCTATGATTTATTATCTTTGATTGTAGATCATAATTTTTAATTGTCTTATTTTTTATTGTACACCACCTTGTGTTCCAATCCTTGGAAGAAAAGCAGTATATAAATGTAACAAGTATATAAATACTTAACTATACCAAGGGCTATTGGTGTGTATGTTATTTTGCAGGAAGAACCAAGCAGAGAACTCCCAAGGTCAGGGAAAGTTGTTTACTTCATTCCCTCTTGGGGAAATCCATGTCTGCTCCCTTAAGCTGTGATCCCCTGTAGGGCATGGCCACAGTAACAGTTGAAGGGCAGTCCTATACAGACAAAAGATTTGCTGAGTCCATGTATGTGTACTCAGCAATCAGACCACCTAAAAGGTTCAATTATAGTCAGAAAGTATCTTAGTCCCAAACAGGGATATAAACATAATTGTAGAAATTTGGGTGGGTAGTCCAGTCCATGTAATTTACCAGCAGTGAGACTTTTCTCCTGATTGCCTGCCTTACTAAACCTCCTGTAACTATCTGCAGGATAGTTCAGAGAGAAGCAAACTTCCATCACTGTATAGAGAAGTATCAAGCTACTTTGGCTCCCATCCCCTTCCCTCCTCCATTTCCCCTCCAGCAATAATTCAGAAACCACAGAAGTTGGACTAAGCCACATCTGTGTGGTTCTGTTTGCTCAACACTCATGGCATGGATGAAGGCATAACACTCAGGCAGGGAGTCGGGGGTGTGGGGCAACCCCAGCCCTTGCACCAAGGCTTTCACTGGCTGCCTAACTTCTGATTGAAGCATGTGCTATAAAGCTCCTTTATTATAAATGAAAGCTGTTGAAAAACCATTGCTTATAAAAACAATTATAGCATTGTTTTCTTCGGGGTTTTACTGCAGCCACTGTAATCCCCATGACTGGGTGTTGAATTTACTGTAATGGGTTGCATGAATATTTTATTTGAAATACTTTGGTCAAAGCTTGTAGCTCACAGTATGGTAGAATTTACAGGATGTGCTTTCCCCGATGATTTCATGTTTTTTAATGCTTCTGAGAAAAGCTGGTGGCTCTCAGATGTACTTACATGTCAAACAAATATATTCTGTCCATTATTTTCATTACATATTGCTTCACTAACACCAGATATCTTTAGTTAATGAATATCTGCTGCATTGTGTCGTGCAGTTGCATCTATGAATCTTAGGTAAGTTCCACCCCACGCACCCACTCACCCCATTTAATTGTATCTCATTCACTCCAAGAACTGACATAAAGAAATAAATGTGGACCCTCTTGCTTTGATTGAAAGTACACTACTAGTTTGAATAAGCACGTCTAGAACCTGATTTCAGCCTTTGCTTGATTCAAACAACATGAGGCCTGGAGTGCACTAGAGCACTATCCTCCTGGCAACCGACTGTGGTACTGAAAAACAGTCATTTCTTAGAAGGGAAATTATGGCCACAAAGGGATCACAAAGAAATTCTACCTCACTATGGCCAATTAAAAATGCAGTTATCAGAACACCACCACAAAGTTTCATTATACAATCAAACAGAGTGATCCTGCCCAACCCTACATCTTCTCAGTGGAGATAGGACCACTCAAAAGCCTCCTTGTTCAGTGGTGGGGGAAAAAGATACACATGTAGTTGTGGTGTGAGGCATATGGCAATAGGCTCAGGAAATTGGGTTGCAAAGCTGGCTGCAGAAGAATGGGAACAACAACACAGGTTCTACGGAAAGCCTTGTAAATAAGTATCTGTTATTCATGGCAAGCAAAGTTTTGCTGCTGGATTCATCATCCTATCCATGCAAGCCTCATTGTTCCCCTTTGCTCACCTTCCTTGTCTCTCTAGCTTTAATCTCAAATCACTGGTGAGGCAACTCTAGCAAACCACAAAGCGCCCCTTCATATAGGATTGCCAGCGTGACAGAGCAGCTTTACTCCTGCCTAAGCCATGAAAACTCAGTGAGAGACATAGGAACATAGGAAGCTGCCATATACTGAGTCAAACCATTGGTCTATCTAGCTCAGTATTGTCTACACAGACTGGCAGTGGCTTCTCCAAGGCTGCAGGCAGGAATCTCTCTCAGCTCTATCTGGAGATGCTAGGGAGGAAACGTGGAACCGATGCTCTTCCCAAACTGGCCCCATCTCCTAAGGGGAATATGTTATAGTGCTCACATGGAGATGCATGAATCAAAATATGAAATTCAATTTGAGGTTGAATTGGATCGCAGACCCTTGAATTGGCTCATCAAAAGCAGCTGGCTTGGCTAGTTGCCTCAATGAATCAGCCCCCAATCACCTGAATCAATTTGGGTGACTCACATGCCATTTTGAGACCTGTTTTTCTCGGAAACTGGGCCTCACAATGGTGCTTCCCCCCACCCATGGAGACCTGGTCTACCAATTGGGATGAGCGGATAGATCAACTGTATGCTCTGGACTTTGCTCATCAGTCCACCTTGGAGGACAGGTCTACCTGGGTAGACCTGTCCTTCGAGGTGGTCTGACACACTAAGTCCAGAGTGGAGGGTTGGTCTACCCTCCATTCGCAATTGGTAGACCAGCTGTTCTGTTTTTTTGGGGGGGGGAAGAGCTTGTCTACCAATTGGGATGGGCAAGCAGACTAGCCCTCTTCTCTGGACAAAACACATCAACCCACCTCAGAGGACAGGTCTACTCAGGTTAGGGGAAAGCTGGTCTACCAATTGAGATTGGTGGGTAGACCAGCCCTCCACTCCAGACTTGGTGGGTCAGCCTGACAGGTCTACCTGGAAAGAAGTGCCATTTGGACAGGACTAAATGGAAAGAAATGCTGTTTGTAAATGGCATTTGAATTGCCCAAATCTATTCGGGTCGAATTGGGGGTGATTCTATTCAACCCCAAATCTGGCCCTTCATTTTTAGGGTGATTTGGTTTGGGGTCAGATCATTGCATTGCCCTTGATTTGATCCAAATTGATTCATGGGCAAATTGAATTGCACATCCCTACTCACATGTAGTCTCTCATTCAAATGTAAACCAGGGTGGATGGACCCTGCTAACTAAAGGGTACAATTCATGCTTTCTATCACAAGACCAACTCTGCTCTAGCTTCTTGTTCCTTGAACAAATTCCTAAATATATGTTTATTAAACATTTTTTCAAGACACAGTAGCTCAACAAGGGGAGTAGCAAACCTCTTCCTTTCTCCCCCTCCCCCTCCCTTCTTTTTTTCCCTCCCACATGAACCTCATAGCTAGGTCTAGTAAGTCCAAATGGTTAAAGGTATAGAGTTACAGACCACTTCTCTCCAAGCATCCTGTTTGTATTTGCAGGCCACAGTAAGTGAAATGCATCCAAGAACAAATAGCTAGAGTGATCCCTTGGAACATTCTGATTTTGTACATAAGGTCGCATCCAGTAGAGTAGAGGCAAGTGATTCTTATCTGTAAAATGCCTTGCAAATTAGTCACAGCAAGCCACTGCTGATTCTAAATTCTCATCATGAGAAAAGACTGAGAACACCTCTCACCATTCAGAACAACTTCATTTGACAGGTTTGTGCAGATGTGATAATTGCGAAGAACTAATTATGCATCATCAACACCATAGAGTAAGCTCTAAAATGATCTCTAACGTGTGTTCAGTTATGTTCACTCCAAGTTTTCTTCCACTTACACTCAAGCCAGCCTATTTGGTCCCTTTGTAT
The DNA here is from genome assembly GCF_027244095.1 of Hemicordylus capensis. Lineage (NCBI taxonomy): Eukaryota > Metazoa > Chordata > Lepidosauria > Squamata > Cordylidae > Hemicordylus > Hemicordylus capensis. The sequence goes on along the minus strand of NC_069658.1, from coordinate 373,655,585 downwards.
GCAATCAGAGAAGAGCATTGGTGGTATAAGTGCACGTTAGGGATGTGCGAGCCGGATCGCATACAGCCAGGCTTGACATAGAACTGGCCTGGTTCAGGCAGTCTGAGTTCGAACTGGACCATCCCCTAGTTCTAAGATCTGGTTTGCTGGCCTGCTTGCAGGGTAGACACATAAAGGGGAATATGGCTAGGATTCCCCTTTCCAAGCAAAGAACCTAGACTAAGAAGCGGGGGGGGGGCAGTGAAAGGAGAATCCTTTATCTTCGTTTCGCAATGGTGGGGATGGCAGTGGCACTGGCAACATCGGAGGTGGTGCTGGGGGTCCTCCAACACCCCCCACTGCCCCCCAAATGACCTCCTCATTTGGGAGGCTAGCAGGGGAGTTGGAGAAGCCCCCAGTGCCACCTTCAATGTTGCGGCCACTGCCACTGCCATCCCCACTGTCCTCACCAGTGAGAAATTAAAGGTGAAGGGTTCCCTTTTCACACACACACCCCCCGTTAGGCTAAGGAATCCCCTTTCATTGTACAGGGGAATCCTAGCTGGATTCCTCTTTACAAGTATACCCCCTGAGCTGGCCCTCAAGCTGGCTTAGCCGGCTCAATGGCCAGACTGGAACCGGTTCAGCCGAGCCTGAGACCGGGCCATCCCAGGTCGGCTCGAATCTGGTCCAGTTTCGAGCTGAACCAGAAAAACTGGTTCTGTGCACTTCCCTCGTGCACTTATACCGTGCAATGGAGAAAGAGGAGCTGTGGGAATTGGGAAACACAGAATAAGAAACAGTAAAGAGTCTTGTGAGGATCATTGTGTGTGCATCTGTGTGGATGCTCCATCCAGACCAGACTGGATATTAGGAAGTCTGTAAGTGCATATCTGCACATGTATAACTAGCTTGTCATAGTTAAATGACAAATGTTATTTTAGAAATGCATTAAGCCATACCAATAGTAGACATCACATATGCTTCCGAATTGATTCATTTATGGCTTTGGTTGCCAAAAACACTGTGTCAGTTGCTAGAAATTCTTGTTAACTTAAAATTGCTTAATTTTGGAAAGAATGATACCTCTCTCTTTTTTTAAAAAAAGAAAAAGCTGCAACTGCTTAGATAAACCTAAAAGATGGCCATACAGCAGGTCACCAAATACTAGTGCTGGCCCATCAGAGCACCAAATCGTCCCCCCTCTTTCTTTAAAAATATAATAACACTCCCAATTCCTTTCTTCTTTCAAATAGCTCCCCCCTTCTTTCCTTTTCCAATAATAATGATAGTGGGAAAGCAGCTCAGTGCTCTTTTGCTTTTCTTCCTCTACAGATCATTCATGGTGTGTGGGCATGGATGTGGGCATGGGGTGGAATGCTGGATGAGGCTGCAGAGTCACCCCTGGGAAATGAACCACAGGACTGAAGATTCCTGCTAAGCCTTTGAGGAACCTCCCCTTGCCAGCCACCACCACCATTTTACTGAACTCTCCACCACCATGTCTTAGGATCAGTCTACCCCCCCACCCCCGAAGTGCCTTTCCTCCCCCACCAAAACAGTCATTGTTAGGAGCTGCTCCTCAGACTCCTCAGCCCCTCTGTTTGCACCCCTGCTGGACCACTTCACCATGGTAGTGCTGACCCTGCTGGACCACTTCATAGGAACATAGGGAGCTGCCATATACTGACTCAGACCATTGGTCTATCTAGTTCAGTATTGTCTTCACAGACTGGCAGCAGCATCTCCAAGGTTGAAGGAATCTCTCTCAGCCCTATCTTGGAGAAACAAGGGAGGGAACTTGAAATCTTCTGCTCTTCCCAGAGTGGCTCCATATCTTACAGTGCTCACACTTCTAGTCTCCCATTCATATGCAACCAGGGCAGACCCTGCTTATCCAAGGGGACAAGTCATGCTTGCTACCACAAGACCAGCTCTCTTGCTACTTCATGGTAGCACTGGCTCTGCATAACACCTCTCCTTGCCAATGCAGCCCAAGGTATTTTCATGTTGGCTGTTTAACTTTACTGGCTTACATGATCTCTAAGCTATCAGCTCGTTCATTCTGATTCTATTTTTAAGCATATTGCATTTCTTTCATCCTTATATGGCATCCAGGATGTCAACTTTACGAAGGCAGGCAAGAACAGGGTGACATACCCCCAAGCTCAACACTCCTGTAGTGAGGTTAAGTCGTCTATGGAATCACCCAAGACACCCAGCAGAGACAATTAGAGTGTATACACTTCAAAATACCCTCTAGCGAGCCACTGGAACTAGCTAATTAGAAACACATATACAGCCCACAGAGATGGTGATGTTGCACATCTTTTTCCTCCATAGAAAAGAGAAACAGTTAAATCAGAAAATTCACAGTTACTTATAGTGGCAGGAAATCTAACAGGAACTCATTTGTCTGGATCAAGAATTCTAGAAAGCTTTCAGCACTTTCTGTTGCTTAGGCTGCCATCCTACACACAATCATCTGTGAGTAACTTTATTGACGTCAGTGAGATTTAACATGCAGGAAACATTGAGCAGAACTGCACTCTTATATATGTTGAATCAGACAGATCCTTATCCTCTGCCAATTGGCCCAGATCATTGCTTGATGAGAGCTCTGAGTCTAAAAATGGAAGTGGAGAGCCACAGTCAGTTGACAAGGACATGCATTGCTGCTGGTTCCTGGCTTCATTCTGTGTACTTATATTGTCCCATCTTGCACCCACGTGTGAATATCAGGCCCTAGGACCCTGCTTTGTAGAACCTTCCCTATATATTCTGAACTGTACAATATAAACCTTTCGGTTTGGACGAGGTGTATGTAGGGAGCAAGAGTAAGGGGAGAGAAAAGAAATAGGGGTTGGATCCCAATGTTCTGCTGCATTCACAGAAGCTGATTTTATCAGAGCTAGTTCCAAGTTTCAGGGGCTCTCCATGGACTCCCTTCTACCTAGATTGACTCCAGGGGAGTCCACCACTTCTACATGAAGGCTGTGGGCACAGAGATGATTTCAGTTATCATCCCCAGTCCTTCTGAGGGCCCTGGGTTCTTGGCAGCTGCCCAGTGCTGCCAGCCCCTGACCCTAGTCCTGCCTTTTGTGAAGAGTTGTGTTCACTTGTGGACCCCTTCCACTTGTGGAAGGCTCCTTCCATGAGTACAACTCTCCTTTCACTCATGGTAAGTTGGGATTCCCCCAGGTGAATGCTGAGGCAGGGGAAGAACATGGTTAAAGCATCCAGTTGATTCACGTACCTCAGCTCCCTCAGTCAAGGTTAATGCAGAGCACAGATGAGTGTTGCTGAAGGGCCCATGACATCTGGAACTGGCTCTGAGACTAAAAGAGGTCTATTATCTATGCAGCCTTGCTGCCATCTCAGCAGCCGTCCCCCCTCACTGGTATCAGACCTGCCTGATGTCATCTTGCTGCCCTCGGAATCCATTCATTCATACTTTTGAGCAGTGAACTCAGGAACTGTTTCAAATTGCAGGATTGCTTACAACATCAGACAGACTCTGCTTTGTAAACTTAACATTACATTTTATTCAAGTAATTTATTTCCCCCTTAATGTTCCCAGTTTGCAGCCTCCTTCTTCTTGGGCTAGAAGACGTGGGTGTAGATTTTTACTAGCTCCTGGTTCCTCCCAGGAAGCACTGTACAACCAGACTACAACTGGTGGCTCTTTTTCATATTGTTATATGAAGTGTCACATTTGTCATACTTTTAAAAAGCTTTTTAATCCCTTCCACGCTTGTTACACTCTGCCTATTTTAACCATTACCCAATCTTGGTTATTTTCCTGTGCACCGTTTGCGCAATTGCTTTGGGCCGCTCGTGCATTTAAATTGTCTTCACTGTCATTTATGTCCCATGAGTTTCCAGAAAAAAAGAATCCATCAGCGAGGAATCTGACTGTGCATAAATTAACGTTTTAACCAATGCGGAAACTCTGGCACTGGAATAGGACAAATTCTGTACTGCATAAAAATCCGATTAAAATGACCAAACTCCCCACATCGGGAGAAGTGGCTGTAGTTAAGCAAGGTATAAAGTAGGTTTTAGTATTGCATAATGAAACTTGCTGCCATCAGACCATTAGAAGCCTGTTACTCATCTCTGCTATTAATAGGCATTTAGATTTTGGGCTTCGTGCCATAAAAAGCTCAGATTTATCTAGCTTACTTCAGTCTTTAAGCTTGAGCTCCTTCTGATTTAGCAAATGTAAATTTGGCTTCCCTGTAAGGCAAATAATGGCTGCACTTTAACGGTTTGTCATAACCTTCCCTCCACCCCCTCCCGCTTTGCATGCAAAGTGATGTGGGAGATGTCTTGGCATTTCTCCTCTCCTGTTGGCTCCTATATGAAAGAAACACAGCAGCCTCCAGATTGTTGTGCCCTCCATTGCAAGAACAACAATTGCACATCTTACTGGCTTATAAATGAAATATGAAAATAATTCCTGCTCGTTTGCATCCTCCCAAAGGGACTTACTTGTTAGCAAGGTAATGGAATGAGTTTCCAGAATGCCTTTTTTGCTTAAGCCTGTGGTTCAAGATAAATCTTAACATCTTCGAATGTGTTTCCAGGGACACATTCTACTTGTTTTGCACACAGATCAGCTAGTGTCCAATTCACCCTTATTTAAAATAAAAAAAAAAAGGAAGAGAGCCATTCTCTCTCCCTTCCCCCATGCAGAGCAAAGCTTGGAAGGAAGGCTCCTTGGGAGGCTGATGTTGCCAGCCATAGGGTGTCACTGTTGCTCTACACAACTCCTTTGAAAAGAACCTTTCTCTAGGAAAATTATGCTTCTTAAAGAACTTGGAACATAGCGAAATCAGAAGTAGTAGTAGTAGTAGTAGTAGTAGTAGTAGTTGTTGTTGTTGTTATTGTTATTATTATTATTATTATTATTATTCCAAGTCTATCAGGAAGGAAAGAATCTTGTTTGTTCCTTTTATCAGTCTAATGAAGGAAAAATTTGCTGGTGGCTGGAACTGACTGAAATTGGACGGAGTACTCCCTGGACACTGGCAAGCAGGTGTGTGTGGGGTGTTTGTGTGGTGTTGTTGTTGTTGTTGAAACCCAAAGCAAAAACTCAAGGCACAAATGACCAGGCTCAAACTATCATACTTCAGACACATTATGCGAAAACCCAGCTCCCTTGAGAAGTCCATAATGCTGGGGAAAGTTGAAGGAAAGAGAAGAAGAGGACAACCAGCAGCAAGGTGGATGGACTCGATTACGACATCAATGAATGCACCACTGAGAGACCTTGAAGGCCAAGTTGAAGACAGATCATCCTGGAGAGAAACTATCTATGTGGTCGCTAAGAGTCAACACCGACTTGCCAGCATATAATCAATCAATCAATCAATCAATCAATAAAAAAATAAAGGACCTGATGTTGAGGTTTCGTAATCAAAATTTTTACTTTGTTTTTACAAATAAGGACTGTAATGAATACTTCCCCTTAAAACCTATCTTGCACTTCTCCAATTTGCAGATATGGCAAAAAAATAGTGGCCTGATGCGCTTATGCACTTATGCGCTTCAGAGGCTCTGTCACACTTGCTGGTGTCTTGTGCTGCTTCCACAGAAGCCATTCTCTTATTAAACACCATTCAGTTATGACTGAGAAACCAAGTGAAGTTGCTGCCTGACCAATGCATTCCACCACTTTCTATTATTCTGTCCCATTTTTTTTAAAAAAAATTGCCCTCTTTCTTATTCATTCATTCATTCATTCATTCATTCATTCTCTGTTTAAACTGCCCTGAGCCATTTTTGGAAGGGTGGTATCGAAATAGAATTAACAACAACAACAATAATGATGTAGCCTGCAGCATTTTTTTCTGACTTGCAAACACAATTGCAATAGCATACTGTCTAGCATGGCATGGCAAAGTGCTATGATGGTACCGAATGGAAGGGACAAACTATGCATTCTCTTAATTGCATTTTGAACTGGTATGCTTAAACCTAGAAGCAGAGGCGATCTTACCCCTGGACTTCAGGGCTGAAGTCCAGGGCCTCCACAGCCCCTGGGACCCCCAAATCCCTTTTAGTCTGTCCCAGATGGTGTGGTCACCCAGCCCAGCATGATGCTGCTTAATTTTCTGGGGAGGGGGGCCTCCAAAGGCCTTTCGGTCCAGGCTCCAAAATTACCTAGGTGCACCTTTGCCTGGAAGTGTCTCCTCTGGGGATGGGGACATAGCTCAGTAGTAGAGCTACTTTCTTCTGTGCAGAAGGTCCCAGGTTCAATCCCTGGAATCTCTAGGTGGGGCTGAGGAAGACACCTGCCTGAAACATTGGGGAGCCTCTGCCAGTGTAGACAATAGTGAGCTAGATGGACCAATGGTCTGATTCGGTATAAGGCAGCTTCCTATGGCCTGATTCAGTATAGAGCAGTTTCCTATGTTCCTAAGAACAGCCATGCAGGAAGATTCAAATCAGGACTAGGGATGTGCAGAACTGATTCATACTGTTTGTTCTTGACCTGGACTGCCCTCCCCAAAGGGGGCTGGCCTGTGTTTGAACTGCTTCAGCTGGGTTCAGAATGCTTGTAAAGGATAATCCAGTAAGGATTCCCCTTTACAAGCAAAGGGGATCACTAACACTAAAAGGGGGTTGAAAGGGTAGGTGGGGGAGGGCAAGGGGGTACCTTACCTGCAGTGGTGTGTTAGTGGTTCCTCGGTGGCAGCAGAGGGCCAGTGGTGGCTTCCCTAGGCCCTACTGGAGCCCCTCCCCCCACCAGCAGTGCGGGCCAGCAGGGACTGGTTTTGGCCTCCACACATGAATGATGGAGGGAGCACTGGCGGGGCATAGAGGAGCTGACACAGTGCCATCAGCACTGCCAAAAAGCAGCAAGTGGAGCCTTGAGGAGCCACTGCTGGCTCACTGGCACTGCCGAGGAGCAGCCGGAGCAGGTAAGGAGCCCCCTCACCCACCACACAGCCTCTTTTTCAACCCTCATTTATTGTTAGGGATCCCCCTTTGCTTGTAAAGAGGAATCCTTACCAGATTCCCCTTTAAAAGCATCCCAAACCAGGTCGACCTGTTTTGACCTGGTAAGCGTGCACAAACTGAAACACCAGCCAGTTCTAACGAACCAGTTTGCAGACTGGCAGCTCACTTCGACTTGAGTTCAAATTTGAACTAAACTGCCCAGAGGTGTTTCCATGCAGACCTCTAAAGTCTCTCGTATTCAGGTTGATCTATATCTAGATTTAGACTCCACAGTTATCGCAGTGTCAGATGCAGAGGTATCCAGCAACACCTCTTGTGTGGTTAGGCTGGATCAATTTCAGTTTGTGACTCCCGAGGATGTGGACAAGCTGCTCGGAATGGTGCGTCCTACCACCTGTCTGCTTGATCCTTGCCCAACATGGCTTATATTATCTGGCAAGGGGGTTGTTGTAGAGAGCCTGGTGGCAATTATAAATACCTCTCTGAGAGAGAGCAGGATGCCTCCTTGTTTAAAGGAGGCAATTATTAGACCTATTCTTAAGAAGCCTGCCTTGGACCCCTCAGAGTTTAATAGCTACAGGCCTGTCTCCAACCTCCCATGGTTGGGCAAGGTGACTGAGAGGGTGGTGGCCTCCCAGCTCCAGGCAGTCTAGGGGGAAACTGATTATCCAGACCCATTTCAAACTGGTTTTCAGATGGGCTATGGGATGGAGATTGCCTTGGTTGGCCTGATGGATGATCTCCAACTGGGACTTGACAGAAGAAGTGTGACTCTGTTGGACCTTTTGGATCTCTCGATGGCTTTCGATACTATCGACTATATTATCCTTCTGGAATGTCTGAGTGAGTAGGTTTTAGGAGGCACTGCTTTACAGTGGTTCCACTCCTACCTTTCCGGCAGATTCCAAATGGTATCACTTGGAGACTGTTGCTCTTCAAAATCTGAGCTTTTATATGGGGTCCCTCAGGGCTCCATACTGTCTCCAATGCTTTTTAATATCTACATGAAACCATTGGGAGATATCATCCGGAGATTTGGTGCTGGATGTTATCAGTATGCTGATGACACCCAAATCTATTTCTCCATGTCAACATCGTCAGGAGAAGGCATCTCCTCTCTGAATACCTGCCTGGAAGCAGTAATGGACTGGATGAGGGATAAAAAACTGAGACTGAATCCAGACAAGACGGAGGTACTTATTGTGCGGGGTCGTCACTCAGGAAATGATATTGATCTACCTGTTCTAGATGGAGTCACACTTCCTCAGAAGGAACAGGTTCACAATCTGGGAGTGCTTCTGGATCCACACATTTCCTTGCTTCCCCAGGTTGAGGCAGTGGCCAGAAGTGCTTTCTATCAGCTTCGGTTGATACGCCAGCTGCGTTGATTTCTTGAGGTTCATGATCTCAAAACAGTAGTATACCTGTTGGTAACCTCCAGACTTGATTACTGCAATGCGCTCTATGTGGGGCTGCCTTTGTACGTAGTCCGGAAACTGCAATTAGTACAAAATGCGGCAGCCAGGTTGGTCTCCGGGTCATCTCGAAGAGACCATATTACTACTATATTAGAGGCGTTGTACTGGCTGCCAATAAGTTTCCGGGCAAAATAGAAAGTGCTGGTTATAACCTATAAAGCACTAAACAGCTTATGCCCATGGTATTTAAGAGAGTGTCTTCTTCTGCATGATCCCCATCGTCCACTGTGTACATCAGGGGAGGCTCGTCTGTGGCTACCGTCATGTTATCTGGTGGCCACCCAGGGACGGGCCTTCTCTGTTGTTGCCCCGAGACTTTGGAATGAGCTTCCCGTGGGAATAAGAGTCTCCCCATCTCTAGCAGCTTTAAAAAAAGTCTCTAGACTTATCTTTATACCCAGGCCTTTTAGCTTTGTAACTTTTAAAATTTTGGATTATTTATTGATTTGTTTTTAATATTTAATTGATTAACTATTTTAAGCTGTTTTTAATATTTAATTGATTTTAATGATTTGTTTTTATTAGTTGTGAACTGCCCTGAGACCTTGGGTTAGGGCGGTATAAAAATGCACTAAATAAATAAATAAATAAATAATCAAGGGGAAGGAAGGATCAAACATTCCCCTCAGGGTTGTTTTAAATTGCCCCTCAAATTTATCTTAGTCCTTGAAGCTTCAAAAAATAGGGGCTGGAATAACACAATGAGCCAATTCTCACAACATGCCCTGCTTGGGCAGGAGAGAGTAAACCCAAGTAGTTCATGTCATCTGGGTGACCAGGAGGCCTCCCAACCCAGCTGCTGCAGACCTGGGTAGCCAGGATCCACTGCCCAGGCAAAAAGTGAAGTAGGAGGGCAAAAGAGTATGTCCTACTTCACCTTTTGGTCGTCTGCAGCACTGTGGCTCCTGGAACAGCTGCTGGTAGTGGAAGTTCCTAATCTGAACCTCACCCCTGCTATGAACTCACTAGATGGCCATGCGCAATCTTAGGGATCACATCAATAAAATAGAAGTGAAGTACTTTGAACATAATATAAGTGTTTTGCAGCTAACAAATACAGTTGTTTGTTGTTGTTGTCATATATATATATATATATATATATATATATATATATATATATATATATATAAGACATACCTGTCGTTAATCCCATGTGTGGCAGTTCTTGCGAGAGTATGTGAGCAGCTGCCTATAGCGAAGGGGATGGGCTAAAAGGGCCTTTTCATACTCCCAAGGAGTAATGGCCACTCCATGAGTCTGGGTGGTCCTGGGAGGGAAGACTAGGGAAATACCAGGACCAGGAATATATCTTTACTCTCATTCAAATTTCCAGGGTTTGGACAGGCATTGTGGCATATGTAGATCATCCTCCATGGGGAATCGCAGGTGAGGGAAGCCCCGATTATCAGTGAAACCAGGAAAGTAGGGTTTGTGTGCCAGGCAAAACCAAACATGGTTATGTGTCAATGGACAATCCAGCTCTTCAGAGTCTTGTGGGCTGATCTCCATATTATTGCAGTATCTCTAGGTTTGTTTGTTTGCTTGCTTATTGTTTTATTATTGTATTTTACTGTACATTTACTTCACATTATAAGATTTTAGTCGTGTTATAAGCTGCCTTGGTACTTTATTGATAAGGTGGCAAAGAAGGATGAAAAAATAAAATAAAAATTGTGTCTGAACAGATAATGGGTATGAGCCACACTTGGAGCTACTTTTGCAAAATGCTGTTTCTTGCATAGAGAGTTGCCTTATACGAACTAGTCCATCTATCTCAGTATTGTGGTCACTGACTGGCAGAGGGACCGCTTGGACTGTTTCTTCATGGCAGTCATCATGACAGAAAAAGGTGTTGCTAGGTTGCCCGTCCCCATGGCTTGCTTGTGTTGAGCAACAAGGCTGGGTGGCAGCTGTCATCCGGCCTGTATAGGTATTTCCATCGCCCTTCACTCTCATGAGAAAGTGTCTGCTTTGCAGCAGCATTCATCATCATCACACAGGAGGAATCTTTCCTGTGACCGGAGGCAATACTTCTCCTGCTAGACAGTTCTTCTCACAAGTCACGCCAGAGACCGCATGCTTTTATCCAAGGGGAAGGGCCTGGGCCCACCTTCCCCAACTTAATTGTAAAAAAAAAATTGACCAGAGTCGTTTAAGAATTTCTGTGTGGGGCTGCTTTTTAAAGCTAATCCCAGGTATTGCTGCCTTACCATATGTTATCTTTGTAGCATCTAATTGCATTGCCCAGTTTATGGTGCCACCACAACTTCATGTCCTTGTGAACATACTTCTTTATCGATTCATTTTTGTCGGCCAAAACACATATTGCCTGTCTTGCCATCCTGTCTCCTTTCTCTTCTGATTGCCAGAGGCAGGAATAAGAGAAACAGAGGGAAATGGGCATCCCGTAATGTTATTGCTCCCTTTGACAGTCATACAAGTAGGGATGTACATGAATTGATTTTTTGCATTTTGACTCAAGGTCGAATAGAATCAGCCAGATTTGATTCAATCTCAAATCTTCAAACTCAAATCTGGCCTATGGCTGTAATAATAATAATAATTAAAAAATATCAGCCTAACCTACTTCACAGGATTGTTGTGAGGAGAAACTTATTATTGTTTGTTTGTTTGTTTATTATTTACATTTTCTATCCCGCTCTTCTTCCAAGGAGCCCAGAGCGCTGTACTACATACTTAAACTCTGGGCTCCTTGGAGGAAGAGCAGGATATAAAATGTAATAAAATAAAATAAAATAAAATAAAATAAAATAAAATACATTACACACCTTCATTTCTTCTGTTTATTTTGACCCCACTGCTTTGTTGGTGGGGGTGGGGAATTAGTGGCATCTTATGTGCCAACTACCCCCCAACCCACAAGCCACTGGGGTACTCAGTTTATATTTTAGGGATTTTTGAGGAGTTTAGACTCTTTGGTGTGTAATGAATCCTCATAGGGATTTAGGAAAAATTCTTATACACCAAAGAATCCAAACATTTGAAAAATAGTGACCACACATTTTGCTCCATAACTCCACTTCTACAAGGGTTAGAACTTAGCTTTTTTAAAAAAAAAAAAATGAAAGCTGGGAATCTGTTAGAATTAATAGGAAGAAACCAAATCTTGAATCAATTTGAATCTAATCTGGCGTGATTTGATTCATGCTCAGAATTGGCCAGGAGTGTCTGGGCAGATTCGTTTCAAGCTCAAATCACCCAAATCAACCAGATTTGCATCGAATCAATTCGAATCCAAATCAGTTTGCACATCCCTACTTAGAAGCTTGGTGCAATGCAGCTTCCCTGTTGCTGGGCAATAGCTTGAGGAGCACAGAGACAGTGGCAAGGGCTTGGAGAGGTGACCAGCGAGAAGCATGACCAGCATGGAGCAGTTGCATTCCTGGGTGGGTCTGGGCCACCTGCTCTATGATTTCAGTTCCAGAAACAGCACGAAACCCAGGTTATGGCAGCATCTGCATTTGGATGTAACACTGCTGTCTTCAAACTTCAGGTTCGAGCAGCGACTCACTACAAACTGAAGCTTCAAATTAGAGTTCATTGAGGGAAACTGCAGGTTACTTTTGCTGCGAAACCATGGTTTCATACATTCGGAAGTACATGAATTCCAACCTCCACCCCATTCAACTCTGGTTTAGTATTATGAGTGAATGTGGCCATAGAGTCGTTTAGAACTGTTCAGTCATTATTGAAGACTAGTGCCTGTTCAGGTTCTTCATAACTCTACATTTGTTTTTGGAACGCAACCTAAAGTTTCCATATAATCTCTTGGATTGAACTTCTTTACCACCATAGCATACTCTGCTGCGTGAAGGTTTTAATGTTTCTTCTCAGACCCCTGAACAATAAAGATATAAGGAGAGCCCTGTCAAATCATACCAAAGGTCCTTCTAGTATAGAGGATATCCAGATGCCTCCAAGAAACCCATGAGCAGGACATGGAGGCAATGATCCTTGTCTGATGCTGCTCACCCTACCAAACTGGTATTTGTCTAAAAAATGAATCTGGTTCCTAAATTTTGGAGCTGGCTCTTATGTAAATAAAGTTTGTCAAGGTCTGAAGAAGCATCATTCTGAGGAGATTTCTAAGTTGGGGAGAAGGCAGTTGGATGGAGCCACTAGCAAGGAATGGGTATTGTGCTTCCATGCTGCTTTTGTTGCTGCCTTCAGAGACACAATATGCACTGGAAAGACAACACACAGGAGTACCATGAAGGAGTTCAGAAAATAGAAATAGAAAAGACACCTAATACTGCCACTAACCAGTAGGAAGCTGCTTCCCAAGAACTTTAAAATAGCGTATGCCCAGTCCAGAACATGTCAAATACCGCCACAACTCAGTTAGAGACCGGTTTTGATGTTCTGGCCCCATATGATTATGTAGGGTCAGGGACAACATGCCAGACAGGCATGGCAAGAATTATGCACCTCACTTCTCCATGTAAAAAAGGCAGCCCCTTGGATAGTTTATCTGAAGTGGGCCATTGTGTTGTTGAAAGGGAATGGGGGGGGCATTGGGGTTGCCAATGGTCTGATAATTCATCAAAATTTCTCAGCCCCCACCATGAAAAATTGCAGAAACTGGCTTCCCATTTTCTTTGCTTGAGAACTTGTTTGAGAAAATAGGAGGGGCATTTCGGATCAGCTCTCCCCAAGACATTTAGGACTTGTGGGAATAATATTTTTGGCCGTGTTTGTTCTTGAACATATGGAACTGCCATATATTGACTGGTCCAGCTAGTTCAGTGTTAACTATACTGATTGGCCATGGTGTCTAAGGTTACAGACAGGGGTCTTCTGCAACCTTATTTGGAGATGCCATGACTTGACTGTAACCTTATACAAACATGTGCATATGATCTATGACTGAACTATGGCCCATCCCGCAGTATTATGATACCAGGAATCTTCTACTCAGAATTCCATCACTCACTCCTGAAAACCTCTTGCCTCAAAGTTCTTATACCCATGTTATATTGAACTTGAATCTCTTTTTCCATTCCCTCCACCACTTGCTAAATTTTGGTTTTTAAAACAGCTATATCTTTATTTACCAGTAGAGTTTCCACATGTTCCCTATTCATCTTTCAGTTCTCGTCCTGTAGCTATTCATCATTATGAAGTTAACAAAATAATATGTGGTCTTAGATCTAGTTCTCTCACTGGCTGCATTTGCGCATAACACAGAACCATGGGTCCAATGGACCACAATCCCACCCCCCTGTACTGTCCGCATCTGGACAAAATAGAGGGTGGGCTCGTTGCAGTGAGGGAGACTGAAGAGAGGAGAGGGGACTGGCTGTGTGGGTTTCCTTCTTGCTTGAAGGACAGCCCACACAGCCAATCACTACCAGGGAGATGCTTCCTCCCTCAGCTCTGTTTAGAGTGAATGCAGCCTCCAGTGCTGCATTCACACATCCCACTCCAAAATTCCAACCCCAGTTATGAGCAGCAAAACTGACTACAAGTCAAGAGTTCAAAGTGGATTTTGCTGAGCACAACCATGGGTTGCTTTACAGAAGGGACTGGAGTCCACACATTCAGACATAGCAGCAGGGAAACCTCTTCCCCTTGCAACTCCAGTTCCATGTTATATGCAAATACAGCCACTGAGTTGGCAAACCCATGACTTTGACTGTACCACTTCAGCCTGCAGGTGGGGAACACATGTAGTGGAATGTTCCCTCATAAAAACCCTACACATACACAAGGAAGGCTAAGTTAAGTAAGAACACTTTCCCTTGATATTTAGCTGGTTGTATGCAGGGATTGGTGGGGGGATATATGGAGGACCATTTTTTCGCACCTAGACTATGAAATGGCACAATCCAAACACAGGCTTGCCACTTTAGTGAGAACAAGGCCCAAGTCTCCAACGTTTTCACTGGTCGTTTCATGACATTTGGCTATTCTTGTTATTTTTCTTAGGCTTTTTCCAGTTCTACCCACAAACACATAGCTATTGAGTGCTCTTTTTTGTCTCTACAGCTACCAGCATAATTGCCTTTAAAAGTGTCAAATAACCCGTTGCTGGGTCTAAGTATGTATGTATTTGTGAACAACAGGGAATCTGCACATTATGGAATACATGCTGGGTGTGTAATGATCGGGAACATTTGGTTGGTTCTGTAAGAATAGCAGAGGAGCACTCTGAAAGATTAATGTGTAGAAGCCATTTTACTTATGAATCATGGTTGCAACAGAATCAGAAATAGTGTCTTGGGCAGTTTCCCCCCCGTTCAAGTGGCAGCAACTTCCAAGGTACAAATGTTATGTTGCTACCCAAGTTATAGCTTTAAATGTTGATTTCTTTAAATGGATGCAAACATTTTCTGATTGTGTCTTCCATCTGTTTTCTGTGGCACAGCTGTTTCAGCAGTTTACCTGCCGTGTGGACAGCAAGCTTCATGGAACCTTACAATATTGTCTGTATTTTAGATCAAGTGCAGCACACAGGTGAACACAGCCAATATGGAAACAAGAGGAGAGGTGTCAATGTCTCCTTTCCAAATGAATGATGAGGATGCAGAGCTTTCATACAGAAATAATGGCTCAAGTCATGAGCTGGACTGTATGGCTTGCTGCAGATTCCAGCCAGATGAGGATCTTTGTGGCACAAACAACCGCACAGTAGAATGGCTGCCAAGCTCATTCTGTGACGGAAAATCCCCTTTAGGGTTACATTTCGACACTCCAGAAATTAAAAACTGACCGACAGGCTTTTATGTGAGCAGGCTGATGACTCACCTTGCAAGATTCCTTGAAGGAGGAGGAGTGTAGCTCAATGCCAGAACATCTGCTTTGCATGGAGAAGGTCCCAAGTTCGATCCTTGACATCCCCAGATAGGGCTGGGGGAAGCCAAATCCTGGACAGCTGCTGCCAATCTGTGAAGACAATCCTGAGACAGATAGACTAGTGGTATGACTTGTTATAAGGCAATTTCCTATGTAAGAGACAGCACGAAGTGGCTCCAAATGTGCCTCACACTCATTGTCTCTTCACTCACAATACACTGTATTTATTTTATTTTTTCTTTGCCACCTTATCAATAAAGTCTCAAGGCAGCTTTTAACAAGATTAAAATATCTTAATGTGAAGTAAATATATTCTAAAATACAATAATAAAACAATAAGCAAAAACAAAACAAAACCCAGAGATACAGCAACAACATGGAGACCAGCCCACCCAGTTCTTCAGAGTTCCAGAGGTCCAGCTAAACAGCCAAATCTTCAGCAGATGCCTGGAGGGTAAGAAAAAGGGGGCAGTTTGAATCGTTCCAGAGCCTCTTGCCACCACCAAGAAGGCCCAGTTCCACATGCTAGCCAAACAATATTTCATAGGCAGTGGCACAGAGAGCATGGCCTTCTCTGAAGATCTTAATGGGTGGGTAGAAATCTATGGAAGCAGGTAGTCCTTAAGGTACTTGGAGTCTAAACTGTTTAAAGCTTAAGATCAAAAACTAGCAGTTTGTGGATGTTAAAGAACATGTGGGGGTAGATGGAACCCTGCAGGACCCAAAGGCCAATGGCCATGGGGCTGAGCGGTCGTCCCTCAAGACATTTTCTTCCAGATAGCTCGATCAGTTAAATGGTAATCTTAAGGGACATCTACGACCTTTTGCCCCATTTGCTCTAGTAATCAGTAACACACTTTTCTTTGTCACCCATTACATTTCACCACCCTTACTGAGCAGCAGGCCCGCCATTTCCTTCATCCTCTTCCTGCTACCTGAAAAAGCACTTTTTGGTGCTTTTAGCATCCCTCACCAGATTGGCTTGTTTGGAGTTCTTGCTTTCTGTCACTGGCTGCCAGATCCAGACTAACGTTGTGCACCTGAAAAGCATTTTTATGTGTTCAACAGGGGAGGTGTGATTTGCTGGGCCTGCTTCTTCAGCAGCCCTCTGTACCTGATGAAAATAAACCCCTGACTTCCTGAAGCTCTCAGGGACATATTTTTGCACGCACAGTGGGCTGCAGAAGGGAGAGCACTGGGGGCTGGTGCATCTCCCTGTCGTGAATGCAAAATAGTTCTTGCTGCGTGCAACCTTAGTCTGGATGGCATTCATTGTCCATCAGATGTCAATCTGGGCTATTTGTATTGTGGTGTGTGTGTGTGTGTGTTCAAATAGCCCCTCTACACATGCTCAAAATACAAAATACTTAAATCGTACTTGGAATGTGTAGAAGGTCCATTTGGATAAACAGTCCTCTTGCACAATAAAGGGACACACTAGAAGAGTGTTGGGGCATCTGCCATGGATGGCTCAATAATAGGCTCTCCATAATCAAATGGGCAAAAGCAGTATTGTCCATACTGGCCCTTTATTTCCTTCTCCTTGTGGATTTTCCTTAGCAAGCATGACTTGTCCCCTTAGCTAAGCAGGGTCTGCCCTGGTTGCATATGAATGGGAGACTTGATGTGTGAGCACTGTAAGATATTCCCCTTAGGGGATGGAGCCACTCTGGGAAGAGCAGAAAGTTCCAAATTCCCTCCCTGGCTTCTCCAAGATGGGGCTGAGAGAGATTCCTGCCTGCAACCTTGGAGAAGCCGCTGCCAGTCTGTGAAGACAATACTGAGCTAGATGGACCAATGGTCTGACTCAGTATATGGCAGTTTCCTATGTTCCTATGATCTTCTGTGAAGGTATACACATTTCTGATATATAGTGCTACTCCCCTTCCCTTTCTGGAACATCTGTTCTTTTTGAATAAGTTACATCCTTCAATTGCTGTATTCCAATTCTATGACTCAGTCATCCCACCAAGTCTTAAATATACCTTTATATCTTCCTTTATTAGGAGTTCAAGCACATCTTGCTAATTTCCTGTATTCTGTTGCAATTCAGTACACAAGCTGAACCAGTTTTGCCAAGTTGTAGATACATTATTTTTTACCAATGTTTAGATTTTTTTTAAACTAAGAGTTTAGCAACCATATATTTGCAATGTTAAAAAAAAAAGGCAGTGCAAATGAATAAATAAAACAATTTGCAGGTTGCCACACTAGGATTGCACTACCTGCCAGTGAAAATGTAAGGCCTGATTTATTTCAAAGATACATGATGCAGAACATTTCTAAGAGTCTGAAACTTTTGTCTTTAAAAAGAATGAATTGCTCCATTCCTGTTGATAATAAAATGAAATTCATTCCTCTACCTCCCAATAAATCCAAAGAGCATTATGCAAATTGAAGAATGCACCCTTGTCAGAATGCTGTCAGATAGGACCTCTCACTTTGGAGGACTATTTGTACGCACAGAAAAACATTGAGAAAGTAGTAATAAATTGCTATGGTGCACACTTCTGGCAGCCGTTAATAAATCAATATGAAGGGGAGTTCTGAAGGGCAAAATGTTGCTGTCGGTGGGTGTCCAATTTAATTTTGCTCAAAATTAATATTTCGGATATGATAAGTGAGCTGGCAGGAACAGATTTCATGATTAATTCTGCAGAATTGAAAATGCTTTGATGGCACTTTAATAGCAGTTCCAATAATCTAAAAGTCCAAGAAACTAACTCATACACCCCAGCTTCCACAGCATGTGACAATGACATTTTTGTTTTTCTTCAAATAATAAATGAATGTTGTTTAATTTAAATTGTGGGATGAAATTTCCAGTGGTTCATGGCCAATGGAATCACTCCAGGTGAAACCAAATGCTGTATTCTGCAGGTCCCATATTACAGCCCAACACTTTTAGTCCACCTTTAGCCAAACCTACAAGTGTTTCCATTGTTTTCAGTGGGAATTATTCCCAAGTAATTGCACATAGGACTGAAGCCATATGATATTTTCAGAGACTCCCCATGAATCTCAAGGTGTCAAGGGCCCTTTCCTTGAATCTAAGGACTTGCTTCCAAGTAAATATGCTTAGGTTCCTTTAACACTGACTAGCAATTTGTCATTGATTTCTGTAAGAACAGGAATGCACTTTAAGAGAACAATATCTGCGCATGACCTTCAAACTGCTTAAAAAGCAGTTGTCTTATTTCATTCACCTTCTCACTCTTAGCCAGTGTTTGTCACAGAAAGCTGGCTTCTGAAGACGTTGATGCAGATGGTTCAATGCTTCAAGGATGCAAAATTATTTATAAAGAATGCTATAATAAAAACAATTTTGTCTGTATGCCTATATACAGACCAAAAGACCAGAGACTTGCATTTTGGGCAGTATACAAATATGTTAAATGAATAAATAAAATAAAATATATTATTATCTTTTAAGAACAGCAGGATGTGTGCACTGGCTATGTGCTAGTCCGAACCATGTCCACCACATTGCTAGCAAGGGCAAAGAGGCTCCATGATTCCCAAGAATTGCATCTGGGTGGTAGTGCCAATTCCCCCATCATTCCCAATGGGAAAATTGACATTACAGTCCTGATGCAATCCTATGGAGCCCCTATGTACTCACTAGCAGCATGGGTGTGGTTTGGACAAGCACATAGCCAGTGCTGCACACATCTTGCTCTCTTTTCAGTGGGGCTCTGTGGAGCAAGCCAGCCACTGAGCCACATCTCACAATCACATGAGAGGGCTTCAAGGTGGGCAGTGGGGAAGGCAGCAGAAGCTCGCCTTCCCCACAGATGATCCAGCTGCTGGGTCTAGGAGGGTCAGAGTGAACAATCCCGCACGCCCAGATGGTCTGCTCCACTGATTGCCCTGGTAGCGTGGAGGTCAGGATGCATCGTTTCTGCTCCCAGAACTCCCACAATGCACTGCACATGTGCATGCAACCCCCTGCAATGGGCGGGTGCCCATCAGTGCTGCAGCATTGGCTGAAAGCTGCCAGCCCTGCACACACTCAGGAAAACGGAGCTAAGGGAGTGCTCACTTGTTTAGGAGGCGGTACTCATGTGCAGTCAAGCCCAGGCATGGCTTCCTTGGCCCTTTCTTGGCTGCACGTGAGAACAGCCTCACTATCTCTTAAAGCAGGCCTGCTCAACTTAGGCCCCCCAGCTGTTTTTGGAGTACAACTCCCATAATCCCCAGCCACAGTGGCCAATAGCCAGGGATTATGGGAGTTGTAGGCCAACATCTGCAGGAGGGCCGAAGTTGAGCAGGCCTGTCTTAAAGGTAATAATATAAGCAAACTGACACCAAATTGGGGCTGAAGAATACTATCCCCTGACAAGATGTTACATGCTCACGATTTCCTGAGGGAATGTTGAAATAAGGCCTACATAAATATCCATGATTTGTACAGTCTTTCGCCCCCAAGGCTGAGGGTTAACGATTAATGCCAAGATGATTCAGTTCACTTGAAAAATGAAGATGTTAATGGTGGGGGAGGGGGGTTCTAAGAACATATTGAGGCACTTCAAATGACACATGTGAAGCGCTTGTGCGGGTTCTGTAGAGGGAGCCAGCAGGGGCTGCGGAGATCGGGGGCCACGTGGCCCCCGGAAATTCCAGGATGCCCCGCTCAATCCCTGGAGAGACCCCTGAGCCCAGGAGGTTGCTTGCAGCCTCCCAGCCTGGGGTCTACTCATGTGTCGCCACGTGCCATGGCAACACACGAACAATGAAATGAGGTTAACGGAGCGCTCACTCCTTTAACCTCATTTAAGGGGAGGGTGGTTTAGGTGGGCTAGCTGCCTTGGGAGCACTGGGCTTGCCTGTGAGCTCAGTGGTTCCCATGACCACTGGAAAGCGGGACAAGCTCCCTTAGCCCACTTTCCAGTGATCATGGGAATAGCTTCATTGTCATCTAGGCGTTTATTTATTTATTTGATTTATATACCGCCTTTTCAAAAAAGGGCTCATGGTGGTTTACATTTATACACAACAGTGCACAGCTATGGGGGTGGGGTGGGGGAAGAATGCAGACAATGCAGCTTTATTTGCCTTCAGAAATCAATATGTAGCCAAACCATATTTAGTTAAGTGGGTCTGTGATGCTGTCATGTCTACTATACGCTCCCTGATTGGCTGGGAGCGATAAATTTATATAAATATTCTTTGTCATATTGCCAGGTTGGTTTCTGGGTCATCTTGGAGAGACCATGGACCAGGTCTCACAATCCGTGAGACTTGGTTTGGGGTGGTGAGTGGGAAGAGCGGGCTAAGCCCACTCTCCCCTCTCACGAGCAGGGAGGGAGTCCTGGGCGGCCGGATCGGCCACCCACAGGATTGCCGGCTCTGAGATGGAGCCGGCGGGGGCTGGGGAGCTTGGGGGCCACGCGGCCCCTGGAAGCCCCAGTATGCCCTGCACAAGCACGCAGGGCATACTGGGGAGACCCCCAGAGCTGGGAGGCGGCTTTTTGCCTCCCCTCGGGGGGGCTACTCACGATTCTAAAAACCAGGTTTGCGGAGTGCTTACTCTGCAAACCTGGTTTGGGGACAGGGGCGGAGGCTAGCCTGATTTTTGGGCTAGCCCAGGGGCAGGGGCGGAGGCTAGCCTGATTTTTGCTGATTGTCAGAATAGCCCCCATATCACTCTTTTCTTAAAAGATCTACACTGGTTGCCAATAAGTTTCTGGGCAAAATACTAGGCTTTGGTTCTAACCTATAAAGCCCTAAACGGCTTGGGCCCTGGGTATTTAAGATAACGCCTTCTTTGCTATGAACCACACCACACACTGAAATCAACTGAAGAGGTTTGTCTGCAGTTGCCACCGGCTCGTCTGCTGGCTACTCTGGTACAGGCCTTCTCCATTGCTGCCCCAAGGCTTTGGAACTGAAATAAGTGATCAAATAAGAGCCTCCCCATCTCTTACAACTTTTTAAAAGACAGTCAAGATGCATATGTTCACCCAGGCTTTTAATTAGATATTGTTTTAATTGTGTTTTTAATAGTTTTAACATTTTACATTTTAATTGTTGTAATGTTTTAATCTTTTTATCTGTTGTTTTTATTGTTTTGTTGTAAACTGCCCAGAGACTTGCATTTTGGGTGGTATATAAATGTGTTAAATAAATAAATGTGTTAAATAAATAAATAAATAAATAAATAAATAAATAAATCATATTGATGAAAAAGCCATATCAAGTTAAAAAAATGAGTACAGCAACTGATCAAAGAACAACGGCTCTCAAGCAAAAAATGCATGCAAGAGTGAAAGACAGAGAGGTTTTAATG
This sequence comes from Hemicordylus capensis, assembly GCF_027244095.1. Classification (NCBI taxonomy): domain Eukaryota; kingdom Metazoa; phylum Chordata; class Lepidosauria; order Squamata; family Cordylidae; genus Hemicordylus; species Hemicordylus capensis. Next base: position 373,634,054 of record NC_069658.1, on the reverse strand, counting down.
AACCATATTGTGTCCTTTTAAACAGCAACCTTTTCATCAAAACATTTAAACGATATGGAAACTTAACACAGTATGGGTTGGGTCTATGCATTGTACTTTCCACTAAAAGAAAAAAGCCCTATCCTGTTGTATTCAGCATATGGTCATCTGGTAGGTGGGCCTGGAAGTTCATTTAGTAAGTAGAGAAAGTAGGCACAATTCTTCTCCTTCACTGTGTATAGGCTGTGCAGTGTGGAGGGTTGCATGTTTCAAAGTAGAAAATAAACTTACTGCATATAGAGAGCTAGCATGCCAGACTATACTATCACTTCCATGATGTGCTAGCTTTCCATGGACGGAGAGATGTAAGAGAATATTTGAACCTGTGATTCCCTCCCCACCTACCGTCTGAAATGGTATAGTCCTGGGCATTGTGTACCCCATCTGCATGTACTTCCAAATAAGTAAGTTTATTATAGCAGCTTTTGGCTCACAATGCCATTAGTTGTATTCAGCACCAGTATGAGCTGTTGCAACTCTAATGGCTCAGAAATAGCTTCACTTGCCTAAGCGATTTGTCAGTAGGACCACCTGTGAAAAAGAGTCCGTTAAGTTCATTTTGTAGAGTAGGAATGAAGATAAAGGGAGACAAGTTTGGTACTGATATAAATGATGACCACGTTGGATAGAAAATAGGAGCAAGTGGAAAAGCAGTTTGTCTTACACTGATCTTAAAAGCAGTAGGTCTGCATAATGAAGGCAATTTAAATGACATGGTGAATGAAGAAGAGTGTAGAAAAATAGACAACTAAAAGCAGCTAGTAAGAAGAAGCATCCCCTCTCCTCTCCTGGTATTTTAAACTCCGCTGTTGAGAATGAGTTCTGTCCCATTCCTTTCTCCATCCAGCAAATTGATATATTTGTTTCTCAAACTTTAGCAAATTACCTAGGCATCTTTTAAAGGTAACAGGGAAAATGAAAATAAAATGTGTCCTAAATATAAATATCTATGTGCATATTTGTGGAATGCAAACAAAAATAGGCACCCACATATAAGAAAACTGATTAACATCTTCAATGTAAATTACCCTCTTTATGCTTACACATTTCTTTCTATTTAGAATATTCATAAGGAGGCCTGGAAATAAGACATCTTGCTGGCTATATTTCAGTGAAATCGAAGCTCTTTCTCATTAACTCCCTAGAAGCACAGGAGATCTTTGTATGTGCCTATTCATGCATATACTAGTAAATACAGCTTGCATTTGTAAGCATAGATGCATTCTTGAATGCTACTGGAAATATGTCCTAACCAAATTCACAGACTATTAAAGCAGGTGAAAAGGGCAGTCATGAAGTACTTGTCTTGTTTTCAGAGAAGTTTGCAGCCTGCAGGGATCCCATGAAGCTCACCTCAATGGCACTTCAATGTAGGGGGCTTATTCATGCAGCTTCTGTGATTTGTGTGATCTTGGACACCCGTTTTTGAGTCACTGTGGTCATGGCAGCCATGTTGATAGAACTCATGTGGAAGCACCGGGTCATTAAGTCAGCACCTTCAGTCATCTGTTGCCAGGCTATTGCTATGATTGACTGTTTCCATAGGCCAGGGGTTCCCAACCTTTTAAAAAAACACACATACCACTTCTGTTACAAAGTTTCAGCTCAGGTACTCCATAGAAAGAATGTGTGTGTGTGTGTGTGTGCACGCGCGCGCACACACACACACACACACACAAATTTAAATGTTACAGTTATGAGACAGGTTACTCCATTCACTGGCTTATGTCCAGATTAAGTTACTCATGAGCACTCCCGTTGAAGTCAATTGTCCCATTAATTTCAATAAGACTGCTTATGAGTAACTTAAACTGGATGAAAACCAGTGAGTGGGGTCGCCCATCTCATAACGGAAAGGTGTGTGTGTGCGTGTGTGTGTATACATACAAATTTAAGAGTTAACACTTAAATGTTTGTACGTACACTCACACACCCCACTACAGTTATTGTAGTGTAGGGAGACAGCCACTGGCACATATCCACACTAAGTTATTTATAAGCAGTTTTATTGAAATGAATGGTTTTTCTGAGCTCTGTCAGTGAGCCTGAGGAAAGGAGTATGCTGGTCTTTAGCATGCAGCCTGCCAATCAGGAGCAGAGGAAGAAATTCTTCACCCTGCTCCTCCCCTTCTGCAGCAGGCACATAGCTGAGGGCACGCTGGCTTCAAGCTGATGATCCTAAGATGGGAGGGTCGGAGGGCCCTGTGAGCCCTTCAAATACCCCTAGGGGTACTAGTACCTTGTGTTGGGAACCCCTCCAAAAGGCAATCATAAGAAGGCTCCCGAGAGGCTAAACTGAGCCTATATGTAGCGGAAGTGAACACTTAAGCAAAGTAGATGCTCTAAATATAAGTGAATGAGTGCATTAAGTCCCAACCATTCTATAAACAGATGAATTATGAGTCCTTTCTGTTTAGAACATGATACTTTATAATTCCTCATGGCAAGCAAACATATCCATGATTCTCAGAATTCCGCATTAAATACTTACTTCTTTGATAGTAGCAGAAAGATAACAGACATTTTGAATATCACACCATATTCCTCCTTCGCTCTCAAAGTAAGATGTAATAAAGAGCCTGTTTCATATGAAGTGCTCATATTCTCTATACACAGTGGACATTTCCCTTCTGTGCCTACAAGGCACTTAGTTCAGATTCTTAACCAAACAGAGCACAGTAAGTGCATTCCTTTCTGATAGGGACAGCAATATGTTTCCTCCTGTTTTCAAAATGGCCACTTGAAGAACAAACAAAAATAGGTCCCTATCTATGAAGATAGTAGCAATTAGATAGTTCTGAATCATAGTGGCACAAGCAATTTCTCAATGTTGCTTTTTTCCCATCATAAATCCATTAAGGTAAGAACAATATCAAACAAGCAACTGTATTGTTCACATCCAGCACATAACACTTGGCTGTCAGTTGAAGAAAATACATGTTACATTCTGAGTGGTCTTTCCCCCCCCCCCCCTTGCTTTCCGAATGAATGGAAGAATGCTGAGGAGGAAATGAAAAATAAATTCTCTTACACAAATTGGCCATTCTAATGATAAACTAGCAATCATTTCCCCTATGTTGCCACAGAAACACAGAAAGATCTAGTGTTCCTACGGTTGCAGTTCCCTGACTCATTCCTTGAAATTAATGCAATCTTTTTATTTGAGAGGGTAGATTTGGTGGGGAGGGGGACTTCAGAAGCATCACTTTGATGTATTTCTGTTGCCAAGAAAAACCTTTAATTAGGTCACCTAAACTTCATTTTCTTTCAAACAGTTCATTTTTATGATTCCCTTTTTCTTCTGCTTCCTTTGATGTTTCAAAATATATGCCAGTGATATTTAAGTTTATTTATTATGCACAGGCATTAAACTTCTGCTATTAACATTTATTCATGCCCTTGAAAATTGATTAGTTAATTAAGTGCAGAAGGCCTCTTATGGAAAGCTATTCATTCATGTTTCATTTAATAATCTACATGTACTGTGTACAGTACATACATTTTTTTCCAGCAATAACAGCTGTTACTTATATGGTATAGCTTTTACAACCTCCAATGGGGTGACATTTTAAATGAACTTTTCTTGGTGCTATTACTAACCCCCTGTGTGTCTTGATATAAACTTTACTAATTCTGCAAGAGTGACTTGCTTTGCTGATAAAAAGGCAACTCGAGATGAGGACTGGGCACAAGAAGTACCAGAATCTGCTGTTGTTGTTTAAGGCTTAAGCTTGGTTAAAATGCAGTTGTTCCATTTGCCTTGGTGAACTAAGGTTCATATCCATGGACTTGCAATAGACTTTGGTCTCATTCATTCATTCAATTTTTATACCACCCTTCCAAAATGCCTCAGGGCGGTTTACAACTAAAACAAAACCATTAAAATCAATTAAAAGTTAAAACAGAGATTATAAAACACCATAAAACAACAATTAAACAATCAGAACAATTGAAAAACCCGGAAAAACCAGGTTACAACATTAAAACCATTTACAACAATTGAAAAACCCTGAAAGGTCAGGCCAGACAGACAGGTTTCAAGGGCTCTCCTGAAAGTCAATAAAGAATTCAAATTACAGATTTCTGCAAGGAGTGCATTCCATAGCTCAGGAGTGGCTACAGAGAAGGCCTCTGAGTCGCCACCAGATGTATTGGTGGTAACTGGAGGCAGACCTCTTCAGATGACCATAACATGCAGTGGGGCTCATGCAGAAGAAGACACTCTCTAATGGATGTTTTTAAATGTTGTTCTGACCAGAGGTGCCATTCCCCTGGACTTTGGGGTGGAAGACCAGTCTCCCACAGCCTCTGGCAGCCCTGGGGCCCCCAAATCATGCTCTCCACTGCTAACATCACCTCCACCAGCCTGTGCTGCCACTGCTGTGTTGAGTGGCCAAGCGTGGTTATTTTCAGTGCTGGGCAGTGAGCATGCAGCAGCCAGCCTGTAGAAAAATCCCAGCCTGCCCGATCTGCTCCCATTGCGGGGGGCAGGGCTAGACTGGGTGAGCAACTCAGTACAGGAGGAAATGCCACCACTTGAGCAGGTGCGGCTGGCAGAGTGGGGAAGAAATGCAGCAGCAGCAGGAACCATCCCCAGCCCATGGGGGAAATGGAGGGAAAGAAACATGGGGTGGGGGAGGGAAGAAATGTAGTGGTAGTGGTGGCAGCAGCATCCACAGCAGGAAGGCGGCATACTAGCTCCTGCAGCTGGGGACAGAGATGGGAGAAGATTTGCTACTTCCTGCCGCTGCTTCTGGTGCAGGAAGTCTCCCCCCTCCTCACTGCCCACACCTTCCAAGTGCCAAACAATTTGCTTCACTGTGTTTCTCCAGCACCCCTGCCTTTGCTGGGGCTGGTGCACTCTGGACAGAGTGAGTGGAGGCAAGGGAGGAACCGAGGAAAGTGGCAGGACTGTCCATGCAAAATGTGGTATGTGCAGGTCATTATTCAGCATTCAGCATTCCTTCTAAAAATACAAAAAAGAGAGAAAGTTTTCAGCTTCCTCTGAGCATGGGGACATTTCCTGAGATGTTTCCTTGAACACCTGGTGTAAAAAAAATAAAACAATGCATTCAGCTAATATAAGCTGCAGGATTTTCCATGCAAAATGTGGTATGAGCAAGTCAGTGGGAAGTATCTTATTCAGAATTTATTCTAAAAAATTTTTAAAAAAAGTTTCCAGCTCTCCCTGAGCAGATTCATTCAACTTATTTAAGTGGCAGGATTAAATCTGTGTTTGTCACTGCTGTTTAAATACTGGCAGAGACAATGATGGTAAATGCCTCTCTTTTCACAAAAACTTGGGGACTGCAATATTCATGGTGCTTATGGTATTATATATATATATATATATATATATATATATATATATATATATATATATGGCAAGCTATAATGGCATGAATTTTGTTTGTTTGTTTTTTTATTTCACTATGTAAACTGCTTTGGGAACTTATGTTGAAAAGTGGTATATAAATATTTGTCTTTGTCTTCGCTGATATAAGTTTCAAGGCCACAGTGAAGTTTGGAAAACAGCATAACAAGAAGCTAAAGACGGAAGGGAATAAAAATTATTGCTTATGGCAAGCCATCATGGCTACATACATCATTGATTTTGATTTTTATCTGCTTATTTAATTATCTGTTGTAAAGTGCTCTATAGCCCCTGTGTAGCTCGTCAAAGAACAGGAAATGAGTGTCCTCTGAGACCTTGCTTGCTATTCCTTGTTTATTCTGCAGGTGCTTTCATAATGTCTAAATGTGAACATCCAAGTGGGTCTTCAAAAATGAAATTAGCCAGATCTCATGTGTGTGTGGCTGTGTATACGTATGTACTGTACATGTATATGTAGAGCATGTTTACCTTGTAAAGTGAGAGGCATTATTAACCAATTAGGTCTAGGCCCCAAAATTACCTAGCTGCACCTCTGGCTCTGATGCTGGTGGAAGGAAAAAGCATAGACTCAAGTCCTTGGAGACTGGCACTGCCTGCTGATAGGTGATGGTGTGTTGCTTCTTCGCATTGATACACTGCTGCCATCAAAATGTCAGTGCAACGTCCTCAAGAGTGAGGAACTTCCCTCCAGCCCAAGGCTTCTCTGCGCCAGCAACACCTTAGCTGTGAAATTTTTGAAACACATAGTTCCTAATAAGTGGCAATTACATTTTAAGTCCTGTCTGTGATGTTTCTCTAATTGGAGATGCAGCAAAATGTTGAGGCTGCTCCAAGGAGGGGTGGGCAGAACTGGTTCAAACTTGAACCAAAGTAGCCACAGAAAAAGGTGACTGGTCCAAGTTTGAACCAAAGTGGGTCTGGTCTGTTACAGTCTGATTTGACCTGGTTTAACAATTTGAGGTGCTATGCTTTTAAAGGGCAATAAGCAGCGTGGCTCATATGGTGGTGGTGCAGTTCTGGCCTCCAGGCATGCACAGAGGCTGGAACTCGCTGCTGCTTCATGGGCCGCACTGCTGCGGGGAGCACCAGGGTTTAGAGGAACTGCCACTGTTGATGGCGGCAAGATGTCCTCTCACCACCCACCCCCAGCTGCCCTTAGATACCTTTTAAAGGCAGGATTCCCCTTTGCTTTTAAAGGGGAACCCTCACTGGATTTCCCCTTACAAGCATAGCCCCTCAAACTGGGTTGAACCACATCAACCCGGTTCGATCAAATGGACCGAACCACTGGTTGGTTTGACTGAACCGGTTCGTGGACTGGTGGTTCAGTTCAAATTTGGTTCAAATTAGGACAACAACAAAAAACCAAACAAACCCAGTTCCATGCACACCCCTAGCTCTAACCTGTATCCTCTTCCTGTGGTCTTCATTTCAATCTTTGACATTGCAAAAAATACAGAGTTGGCAGGGAAATAGAATATATGTGGAAATAAGCTGTCTGTTGCTATTAAAAAGTGTCCTGCTCAGAATGGGACGACTCATCAAGAGTCATCCCACTTAACTACAAAAGAAAGACTTTTAATTAGACTTTAGAATCCTATTATGAAAAACAAATACCACTACTTAACTGCTCATATATGACATGATGAAAATTACTGACATAATTAGATTTTTAATAGTGTTAATGAGTCTTGTATCTTATTAATATGAATTAAGGCTAATGCATGCTGTATGATGAAAGATTGCTACTGCATGCTCTCCTACAGTTAAATCTAATCACAATCATGCCTATTTCCATGGCAGAGAAATTCTGTTTTAATTTTGTCTCTTTCATGATGCTAAAAGATTCGATTGCTGTAGCATTTAATACTGTTTCATCTTCATAGATACTCCCATTACATATTTTTAGACAGTGTCAGCCAGCAGGTAGATGCTGAGGCAGTACAAGTTACTTGTTTAAACACTGAAATGTCTGTAAGGCACAATACAGTGGTATAACAATGATATATTTATATACCTTTTCAGCAGCCAATTATTCTTCCTTGGAATGCTCAAAGGTATGAATGCAGCATGAATGAATGGAGACAGGATTCATACAGAATGTACTTGCATTTAGCTAGGCAGAGGTTTCAGCTAAGATCTCCAGCTCTCTGGTTCTATATTTATGTTCACACATGTGTGTTCCTCACATAATGACAATAACTTTGGTTTGCATGTGCAGGGCATTTTTCAGATCATGCATGGTCACAGTTTCGCAACATGTCCGCTAAGTGTCCCTCCGTATTGCCTGTGTTTTGACATCACAGTTGTTGCGCTGTCAGCAGGTTGTTGTTCATATTTCCCATGCCCTGTTTTGGAATTTATTGATGTGTTTTAACCCTACAACATTCTAAGTGTGCTGTAGGAAAATAGCTGTATTTTTCTGTTGTAGGAGGCTTGCCCTGTCATTTCTGAGTTGCAATGAAGTTTTGTTTGAATGGTTCAGATCACAGTGTGACAATTTGGTCACATACTTAAGAGGAAGCCCATTGAACTGCATCATTTACTTCATTCCCATTTGCTTCCTGCACTTGTTTACAGATTTTTTCCCTTAATTAACTGCAAGCAACAAAACCCAGTGAACAGAATCATTATTTATTTTTACAGCCCCTTTCTGCTCCGTTACATTCTATTTCTTGTTATTTCTATTTCTTCTTCTTCTTTCTTTTTATTGTGCAAAGGGGGAGCCAGGCGCGTAACAATGATAGGGCAAGGGGAGACAGTTGTCTGGGGGCCCCACTGCCTGGAGGAGCACCCCAGAGGCACCTCATGTGACTCCCCATTGCCCCCTGCCCAGCCCCATAGCCTCTCAGCCACTTGCCCTCTTCGCTGACTCTCCTGCTTGTTCTGCTGGCCCGCAATCGAAGCAGCAGGTAAGCTGCAAAGAGCTCCTTTTCTCCCGCCTCTCAGCTGATCGGCGGGTGGGCGGGGCTTCCACCGAGGCCTCCGTGTAGGCCGCAGTGAAGCCTGAACTCGAGTAGGGCCCAAGCCAGCCAGGAAGGAGGAGGCAGCCAGAGTGTTCTCTGCAGCAGAAGATCCCTTGCTGCACTGCTTAACCCAGACCAGCATTTGCCAGGTAGAGTGTGAACTCCTTTTTGTGGTTACCTTTCCCGCCCCCCCCCCATATATAGGGATCTGCTTGCCATAGGGCTTGGATATGTGGGGGGGGGGACCGAGAAGTCTCTGAATATTTATTTTTAAACAGCTTGGAAAATTTGCTGACTTAAAAAAAACTATCTAAAAAGTCCTATAAGTGGCTTATTTCATGGCAGAAAATTGCAAAAACTTCTGGAACAGTATTTTATTAATTTTATTTATTCATTCATTCATTTATAAATGCACTTATGTTCAAGTTGTTTTGCAACGCAGAAGGTCTGAGTGAGAACTGTGAAGCATGTGTGGTGCTTTTATTTTATTTTTCTTGTGTGTGAACTGCTCCCCAATAACTTGCAGGGACTTCAGGGTAAATCTGGCCAACATGTGAATGCAGCACCTCCATTCCAGAGGAGATGTGTCTTAAAGGGCTTTAAAAGCCTCCTGTGAAAAACCTCCTGGAATCAAACTTGACTGAATTTGTTCAGAATTCTGAGAAAACAAACATAGGTTCACCCTGCATGGTTGAAAGTCTCCTTTGCTAATCTGCAGCGAGGGGACCATTTTAATAATTCATCTTTCTAGTGTGTTCTAGGCATTAAAAGTAATACAAATGTATAGTACTCAATGTATATCACTATATATTGTGACGTGTGTGTGTGTATTCAGTGAAATGTATTTGCAGGCAGCATACTTATTTTGGAATATCAGACTTAAATCCTTGGGGGCCTGGGGTGTGCGGAGGCCCTGGACTTTGAGGGGGGGGGGCCCATTTTAAAATCTTGTCTCTGGGCCCACTCCAACCTTGCTACGCCCCTGGGGGGAGCAGCAGCCAGGTGGGCTATACCAGAGAGATGTGGGGGTGGGGGAAAGCGCAGGCGATCAGGCAGTAAAGCTTGGCACACTGATTAAAACCTGGCCCCCTCCCCTTGGTGCGGCTCTTGGAAAATGCAAACATATTTCTAAAGGCTTGCAAAGCAAACCAGTTCTGCAGCATGTGGAGTCCTGGCAATGAGGATTGCCAGAAGGTCTGAGGGTCATTGCTGCCACAGCCATCCACCATCCTCCAGCACTGCCTAGGGTGCTGAATGAGGAGGAGTGGCGGAGGCTGCTGCAGCAGCAACCACCCCCAGCAGCCCTGGCAAAGGAGCTGAGGGGCTGCTGGCCGCCACCACCATGGACGAGAGCGCCCACCCGGGTGTGTCACTTCCTCTATTCCCCCCTTCCAGGCTTGCCACAGGATTCCCCATTTAAATAATAATGTTTAAAAACCCACACAAAAAAACCCACCATGGAATCACTTGTGTAAGGATGTAATGATGAAAGGTTTTATTTTGGAACAGCGCTTCACCCTGCTGGCAGATTAGTGCCAGGCAGTCTAGAAATCAGATATATATAGATATATATATATATATATATATATATATAGTCATCTACTAGTCATCTTCTTCTCCTCTTTCCTTCAACTTTTCCCAGCATTACGGACTTCTCAAGGGATCTGGGTCTTCGCATAATGTGTCCAAAGTAGGATAGTTTGAGCCTGGTCTCATTCATATATATATATATATATATATATATATATATATATGAATGAGACCAGGCTTGTTGAAGGAAAGAGGAGAAGAAGATGACTAGTAGCAAGGCAGATGGACTCGATCACGACAGCAAGGAATGCACTACTGAGAGACCTTAAAGGCCAAGTTGAAGACAGATCATCCTGGATAGATGTCCAAGATGATATGTCCAAGATGATATGTGGTTGCTTAGAGTTGACACTGACTTGACGGCACTCTATCTATCTATCTTTGTCATGTCACACATACTCAATGACTCTATTGGCCCAAATGGAGCAAGAGGAGGGGCAGATAAATGCATTTCAAGGAGAATATGGACACTCCTGCCTGGAAAATACATTGCAGTGGATGGAAAATATGAATGGCCACCAGCTTACAATGAAGCATTAAACCCTGCACTCTGATTTTGAAACCGTTGCACTATTCCGTTACAATGTGCAAAGCATTAACCATTGCAAATCTTGTAGTCTGGAAAACGACCAGATGTCCTTTCACAAGTACTGTGTAGTTTGCATGTCCAGATGATCCTTCACAAGTACTGCAGGGAAAGATTCCAGATTATTACCTCCAACACTTTGCTTTTCAATGAGATTAGAGAACACATTCTTCTGCAACCTATCCAAGGCTGGTTTGCACTTGGGCTAATCATCAGATGATGGATTGCATGTGTGAATGAGTCATCATAGGTATCACTGAAAACAGAACTTCCAGTTCATTCACATCACCTCTAACACCATGCTTTTCAATGAAGTTGGTTAACCTATCCATCCACCATTCATCAAGTGCCAGTTATTAGTAATCAGGCGTAAAGAAACCAAGTGTTTGGGTATACATTCGTGAACTGAGCCTAAGAGTGGAATATATATTGTTGGTTACATTCCAGAAGCAGAGTTATGGTAATCACCTTACTTCCAAGGCAATGAGCACATTCAGTAACACATTATTTTCCTCTTTGTCTATGCACCCTGATCACCAGCATAATGTCACCTACAATTCAGGCCCTGGCATCCAATGGATTCATATCTGGATTGCCGTTGAGCCTTTAAAAAAAATTTTTGTGCTTGTGCTCCCATGCCTTGTTTCTGACAGGTGTAAGAGCAATTAGAGCTTGATTACATCATATCCAGAACCTTTTACTGAATATGGCATATATTATTCATCTTTTGTTGTCTCATCTCCATAACAATGTGAGGACATGTGAGGGTATGGCATAATTATTGTGGACTTTTTCCAAGGCTCATAAATTGCTCCACTGGCATCAGCTGGTATTGCATGAGACTTTATGAGTGTTATCATTCAAGAATCTGCAAAACAAAACTATTGTCCTCCAATATATGCTAAGTTAAATATTCTGTATGTTTTGCCTTCTGACAGCAAGACACACAAAAAATCCAACTGACCATTTGGCACATTCTGTGCAGCCAGACTTTTCATGCCACAATTCAGTGATGCTTGAATGATTTTATTTTGGAAGGTGAGAAGCAGACACAGCTCCTCAGATAGTCAGAAATTGGTTTCTTTGCAGTCAAGTCCCCCTCCTCCCCTTTCCAGCCTAGCATATCTAGTTTTAGCACCTGTCATCAGTTCTAGTGTATTTTCTTTGTGGAGAAACATTGCGTGCTGGCCCGAGGCTGCCTTTTATTCTGGCATTCAATAATAATGGACAGTGTGTAAAGATCTGTAATCAAAAGGTAAACACTCCAGCGTTGTGTACAAATAACTCCTGAGATATTTATCCGGAAAAACAGCAAGGTTAACATTACTGGAGGAGACGCAAGGGAAAACCCACCTGATAAGAGAGCAAGTGCCTTTGTCTTTGTCTGCTCCTATAAACTGTTTGCCAAGCATGTTCAAGATTGCAAGCTCAGAACATGAAATCTTTGCTGTAGTGAGGCAAGGTATCAGCTGTAATTAAACACTTATCCACATGATTATGACTTGAATCCTGAGAACTAGATATAGCACTTGATCCAGACCTTTACTGCTGCCCAGACTGTATAGTCCAGACCTCCTTTTTCTCAGGAGCTTTACTCTTTCTCACAGAGTTAAGTCATGTTCCTGTAAAAAGCAGGATGCATGATTGGAATCAGATTAGCTGAAGTCCCCACCAGAACCTGATGCAAAATAATGTGGTTTGAGGATTTAGGGGGCTGATGGATTTCAGCATTTGATCTAGTAACTCCTATTCAGTTCCAAGCCAAGCCAATCATCTTCTGCCCTGCTAGGGGCTCTGAACATTGCTGATTCAGAATGATGACAATGCTTCTCAAGAAGCATATCATAAAGATCACCCATGAGGCTCAGTGAGGAAGAAAAAGATACAGTATTGAGTAAGAAAAAAATGGAACTGAATCAGTAGCAGGAAGGAGAAGCAAGGAAAGTGAACAAAACTGAAAAATGTGCTCTTTATTGCCATTCAAAGGGTTTTCAGGAAACATATCTGACTGTAGGGATGTGCAAATTAATTTGTATTTGAATTGATTCATCTCTAACCTGGCTGATTCAAGTGATTTGGCTTCAATTTGAATCACCCCTAAAAGTCAAATCGAATTAGCCCAAGTCAGTTTGAATCCATCCAAAGGTATTTGAGTTGTAATGTATGGGGAGGAGGGAGGGATAGGAAGGAGAGTCTCTCTCTCTTCTGACTTAAAAAAAAAAAAAAGAGGTTCCAAGGTGCCCGGAAATTACCTTTATTGTGCAGAGCTCACAGTGGGGAAGGGGGGAGGTGTCAACCCAACCCACTGGCTGGCTGGCTGCTACTTTACAAACTGGAGGTGAGGAGGTGCCTTTGAACTGCTCCTGACGAGACTGGTAACTGCAGATCTGGCAGTGGCGGGGAAGCAGCAACCCAACTTTGAATTTGTATTTGAATTTGTATTGTAGATTGTAGTTGGGGGGGAGGGGTGACCTTGTAAACTGTATTTAGTTAACTGTGCATGTTTCTTTATTGTGTTATTTTTAATGCTCTTGTTTACCTGTTCATTTATTTTTCTTGCAAAGAAAACTATGAACCATTTAAAACAATCTGGGATGGATCTGTTTGAAAGGGGGATTATATTACAGGTTAGGTAATAGATTCTAGATTATTTCTGTGTTTGGAAAGATGTTGTCTGACACCAGTGGATATCTTGATAGAGAAAGTTGATGGTTCTGAAGTACCCTGTTAGGGAAAATCATAAAAGCCTGGTAAAATATCCCATACCCACCTAATGGAAAGGATTGATGTGAAAATGTAAGGTGATGTCTAAGTGTAAAGAGAGAATTAAAAATTCAACTCAGGATAGCAATTAGGGATGTGCCCTGAACTGGTTCCGTGCACTCCCGAAAGGGCAGGGCTTTTCCTTTTAAGGAGCAGGGAAGGCACTGCCTATCTGCCAGCCCCTGCACTGCCGCTTTCCCCCACCAGTGCTCTCTCCAAAAGTGGGCATGTTGGACAGCAGCATCCCTCTCTGGACCCCATTCGGCATCACTGTTCTGCATCACCATGCACCCCATTCTGCATCGCCATGCACGCACATGGCCATTTGCATGGTGACACAGAACAGGGTGCAGAGAGGGACTCTGCTGTCCCACGTGCCAGCTTTTGGAGAGAGTGCTGGTGGGGGTGTGTCAGGAGCTGGAAGGTAGGCAGCGCCTTCCTCACCTCTTAAGTGAAACCCTGCCCCCCCATATTCGAACTGGCTCGGACGCCAGTCCACAGAACTGGTTTGGCATTCCAGAAAAGGAGCATCAGACCAGTTCCGTCTACATCCCTAATAGCAACTAGGTTTGAGACAGAGGGAGACTCAGACAGAAGTCTGGTTCACACAGTTGTTCAAATCCAGGTTTAATGTGGTTAGTGACATTGGTATGATTGTGCAAAGCCACACCAAGGTGGTGATCTCAGATTCATCTTGGGCCATAAACCACCTTGACGTGGGTTCACACAATCATGCTAATGTTGGTAACCCACATTAAACCTAAATTTGAATTATTGAGGCTATTCTTACAAGCAGCCAAGATGCAGCCAAGTTTTATCTTGTATGAACTAGGTGAGGGTGGAGAGTCAGACAGACTTTGTAAAATGTACATCAACTTTACTTTCTCCTAAGAGACTGACATCTCCATTACCTCTTGTCTTTTGTAGGCCTTGGGTCCAGAAAAGCGTGTCCAGTTTGGAAAATTTTCTCACCTTTGTGAGGAATGGAAGATAATACATGGTGTGTTCACATCTTTTCCTCTTAGCTTTTACTTGGATAAGGATGCATGGTAATGTAGCAGCAAGTGCTACCAAGCTGACTGAATCTGGCCTTTTAGTTTAGTCTTCTCCAAGGAAAACTGCTAAAAAGAAAACATTTAATTAATGTGGCAAGTCAACCTGTTGGTGACAGCAGAGTTACATGTAAGCAGAATGCTCTCAAACACTCAGAGATTTCCATTCAAAACATTCACACAGAGGGATGGACACAGCTTAATGCATTTTCATTAAATTGCTTAATTACTTTGATATGAAAAGCACCTGGATTCTTCTATTTATAAAGTAATGGGCTGACCTACTAAGATGAGAAAAGCAAAAGGAGGGCAAAGAGGAAATTGCTGGTACTTGGAAGGGATCTGTATTTCTTTGAGATGAGCTAAAAAAAATCCCACACTGGATGTTGATAGAGAGAAGATTTAGGGGGAGAAATACTTTGGTTTATATTCCTTTGCTAATTATCCTGTCAAGTTGGGCCAACTCAGAACACCGAGGTACTGTCACATTTACCTGCTACACTGATACTGAGGCTGCATTTCAATAGTTTATATGACATTGAGCTATTACATTTTTTGTTTCAGTTGGATTAGGAGTTAGGCAGAGAAGGATGAAAAGGGAGAAGGAAACACTCTGATTTAGGAAGCAAAAGATCTGATGGATAAAAGATCTTAAAGGAACAAATTTTTGTAATTCTAATGAGTATGATTTATCTGACACTTTAAAATATTTAGAAATATTTGACACTTTTTAAAAACAACCAACCAACCTGTGATTCTAGACAAGGACCAGAGATTTCTCCAGTGCTGCTCTCTGGCCCCTGAAACCTTTGCACCCTCTACTGCCTACCTGTTGGGGTGGGAGACAAGTGGAGCTTCTGAGTTCTGAAGCTGGTCACATCTCTTGTGGCAGCACATTAATGCAGGGGGCATAGCTGGCATAGGAGTATTGTTGCACACCTCATCAGCCCAGTCGGCAAGCAGTTCCTTCACTGGCTGGGTGCTTAAGCTGGCATTATATATTCAAACCATTCAGTTTTCTTTATCCTCTGAAGCAATAATTGTTAGCAAATGGTTCAAGCTGCATCCATTTTTTAATGCCCATTGATTAAAAACCAAACCAAACCCAGAAGAATTCTTTAGTTGCATTTTCAGTCTGTACCTGGTTTTGGAGTACAAGGAACCTGAAATCTGCTGGATGGTGACTATGAGTTAATTGTTAATATTATTTGAATAAGTCCAAGATGAACATCAGGGAACACAGGACACAACAGCAAGGTTACAAAATACATAATCTTTGATGAAATCTAGCAGCTTGTCCCAATTCAGTATTGCTGAAGAAGTTAGAGAAAATTTTACTTATGAAAAGCCAATTGAACAAAGGAGTTGAATTTTTTTTAAAAAGACAAACAAACCTAAAATGTTAATTAATGTGTCTCATGTTGGGCAAGAGATGTTGTCCATCATCTGATGCCCTCTGATGCTTATCAAATCATATCTGGTTAGAGAAACATTATGTTTTGTAGAGTGCACAAATCTATAACAATAACTAAGTTAGTCAAGAGATTCACTTTTTTCAAGTCTTGTTTACTAACTATGACAGGAGATTACCACATATTTGCTGAAGATGCTATTAATCACAAGACTTTATTTTCTCCCTCATTGTGGACAACTGGTGAGATTTCTACCTGATTATTGCATTAAAAGAGGAACATTCTCTGCAGTGAACATGCTTTCAAAAAAACCCCCAAATTGATATCAATCACAGTAAGCTATTTTTCAGACTTAGCAAGCAGCTATTTTACTGCCAGTCAAGTTGTTTTATTTCAGATTTGATGAAACATCTGGGTCCCACATTTCCTTCAAGACATTTTTGCCTCAAGTTTTAATATTGCCATGTGTTTGCCACACAGACAATTCATCTTAGTTTTGCTGTTCTGATAAATTGAATGCAATTTCAATCTATACTTTATAATAAACAAAGACTTTTGATTACTATTGCTAGGTAAAACCTGAATACCTGTAAGTCTGTTTATGATCCTACCACTATAGTGTTTATCTTTCTTTCATATATTAGAACATAAGAACAGCCCGGCTGGATCAGGCCCAAGACCTATCTAGTCCAGCATCCTGTTTACCACAGTGGCCCACCAGATGGCTCTGGGGAGCCCACAGGCAAGAGGTATGTGCATGCCCTCTCTCCTGCTGTGGCTCCCCTGCAACTGGTATTGAGAGGCATCTTGCCCTTGAGGAAGGAGTCGGCCTATAGCCAGACTAGTAGCCATTGATATACCAATCTTCCATGAATTTGTCTAAGCCCCTTTTAAAGCAATCCCAGCTGGTGGCCACCACCACATTGAAAATCTTTAACTTGCAAAGTCTGATTGGTGAGGTAGGAAAGCACTACTGAAGAACATAATTAGATTGGATTCTAAGAGGCTCTTGCACAAATGAAAGGGACTTCTGGTTGAGCAATGGGGGCAATTTTTAACCACCCCCTTTGCTCTGCAGCTTATAACATTTTGCTCTAGAGTGGCCCCCGATGCTCAGAAGCAGCTTTTCAAGAGGCAAAGGGGAAATCTGTGCTAAAGAGGAGCAGGGATGTTTGCTTGCATGAACTTCTTTGCACCCAGGCCAATGAAGGCATGAGACATATTTGGAAGTAAAGGGTCACAGCATTATTAATTAAACAATCCAATGAACAACAAGAAGAGATTGGCTCTCCACCTCCTACAGTGTGGAAACTCACATTGGAAGTTAACTAAAATGCATCAGGTGACACGCCTTGGCTCCAAGCAGCATCGTTGTCCTATGGCTGATTGCTGCCCCTCTTAGCTGCTACTGGGACTCCTCATGCCACATGCATGCCTTGAGGTGGTCACTAAACCCCACACTACTACTTCTCATTCTGCACTGTGCCTGCCATTGTGACTGGGAAAGACCTAATTAAGCAGGAGCACAGAGTGAGGTAGGCAAAAGAAAAAGACCTCCATCATCATGAACCAATTTGATGCAGGGCAAAGAAATTCCTACTCAGTTTGTCCTTCAAAAGGACAACCAGTTGAAACCATGTTACATCTAAGGATGGTAGGAATTCCAGAATCCTGACTGCCAGGCCAGGTGAGTGAGAGCTGCTGCAACATCTCTCTAACTCCACCCTCCCTGGCCCAAAAGTCATGTTTGCCTCACGCTCCATCTGAACCAAGGCTGAGGCAAGCAAGCTGCACCCCACATGCATCTGGATGTGCATCTAGATTCCATTCTCGCTCCTTTGTATCCAACTCAATGATTCCTAATACAAACTACTGGAAAGATCCAGCCAAATTTAAACAGCTTAAGCACATAAACATCAATAGGAGATAAATGTCCGTAACTTTGGCTGGATCATACCCATTTGTTGTACACCGCATGGATTTTTCATATTCTAAGCAAACCTGCAGTACTATTCTGGATGGTCATATCATTGCAGGAATGGACAGAAATACATGCCCAGTTATATATATTTTCAAAGTGGTTACCTGCTTAACAAGTGAGCCTGTTTGAAAGGAGAAAAGTAGTTTGTCTTTTCTTGGTAGTCTGTTGTAGGGGGGAAAATTCAAATCTTGAGGAAATGTTCAGATTGGCTACGTGACTGCTTCTCCACAATGATTATCTAGGACTCTAAAGAAAAGAAAATATGATGCTTCAAACTGGTACCCAAATTTATTGATACATAAGCCCAATACAATATATTGTAATTAATTTGTAGATTAATTCAATTGTTGCTCCCTGCCGCTGTGTTAGTGCAGTTTGGAGGGGGCAGGGTTGTGCCTGTACTAAAGGAGCAGGATACTCATAGTCGCCATCTTGACTGGTGAGCACGTGACCATGCTCAAGCAATTTGGATGTGGGGGGGGGCAGACCTAAGGGCCCCGTCATGCCTCCTGGAGAGTATTTGCTTTGCAGTGTGGCAAGAAGGAGGATGCATTGCAGAGCTCTCTCTGCTTGTGGTTGTGGCCTGAGTCATGCTGGAGTAGGGACTAGAAGTAGTGCTGAGTCAGCCTGGCTGGGGCTGGCTGCAGCATAGTTGGGGGTCAGCCCAGAGCGGTAATGTAAATGGGTGGCTGTGGTGCAGTCGGGCACAGAGCGCAGCATGGTGTTTGGCCATAGGGGAGACTGGGTGTGGCCTTCTTTCAGCCCCAGTGTGTGGTCCCTTGTTGGGAACACCCCAGGCTGGAGCTCAGCTGTTGGCCGCTGGGATGGTCGGGTGTGGCCGCAGCAGTCTGCTGCAGTGCACTATCAGGCCGCAGGGGTAAAGCACGGCCCTATTTGGGTCTGGGTGGGGATTCACTTCCCTGTTTCTTGGAGTAGTCTATACATATTGCCTGTACATAGCATGGCTTGCTGGGGCCTGTGTGTGGGGATTCCCACCCTCTCCGGTTCTTAAGGAGTGGTTGTGGAAGTTCCTTACTGGTTTCTCCCAACCCCACCACCAATTGGAATAGGAGGCTCATCATTTGATGACTCTAAATATAATTCAGGGCAACTACAGGCAAACCATGATATCAGGTACAAGTTCAGTTGAATTGAAGTTGGCAGTTTGTGGTTATATGCCTGTAGTATTTAGCAATTCAAATCTCTAAGATGCCGCCTATGAAAGGGACTGGTAAGGGTAAAGCCCCTGCCCCACAACACCCTGGAGCCTGGGCATCTGGATCCGGATTTCTCAATTTCCTTGGAGGATGGGGTCTAGTTAGTTATGGCATGGATTTTATCCCACCTGAAGGTGTTGGAGAAGCAAAATAAAGCTCCAGGCAGGTCACTAGCAACAGTTCTAAGAAAATTGGGACTCGGGCTTATAAATATTTGCAACTGTTCCAGTCTATTGAAATGCAGGAGGAAGGCAGTCCTCTTTAGGAGGTGCGTCATCCAAAGGATTTGCCATCATTGCCGGCAAATACCTCATTGCCGGCATTACCTCCCAAGCTAACAAACTGGATGTAGATTTTGGAAGATAAGAACATAGGAAACTGTCTTTTACTGAATCAGACTATTGGTCCATCTAGCTCAGTATTGTCTACACAGACTAGCATCAGTTTTTCCCAGGTTGCAGGCAGGAGTCTCTCTCTCTCTCAGACATATCTGGAGATGACAGGAAGGGAACTTAGAATCTTCTACTTGCAGATGCTCTTCCCAGAAAAGCCACATCTCCTAAGGGGAATATCTTACAATGCTCACATGTAGTCTCCCATTCAAATTCAAACTAGGATGGACACTGCTTAGTAAAGGGGATAACTCTTGCTTGATACCACAAGACAAGCTGGTGAGGCCTATCTGGTGAGTATGATTGGAATGTGGAATATCCACCATGGGCCTTCTCGGCCTTCATGTCCCAGTTACCTAATGCCCATTTGGCCAGGTGGCCCTGCCATGCCTGTCACCACACTAGAGGAGACTCATAAAAAGCTGGTGCCCTCAGCATAGCAGCTGTCCTCCCCCCCCCCCCACCCCCCGGGACAGGAATGTCTCTGGGGGATCATTTGCTCATGTCTCAAATGGGAAAGTTCTGGAAGCACTGTAGGGGAAGAATGGCAATTCAGTCCCCAAATAGCAAAGCAAAACCAGTTTGGTGAGAAAGTGGCAAAGCAAGAGGTCTTGAGATAGTTCTTTAGTAATGAAGAACTACAAGGGTTTATTCAAATAAAAGGTTACAAAAGAATGTGAAAAAGCCTGCAGCTTAATTTCAGCTGTGACTCATGGCTGAAGAGAGAGACCAAAACAAACAGCCATCTCTGGAGAGACAAAATGGAGAACAAAGAACAAAGAGGGGAGGAGTCCAGAACTCTTGTCCATGACCCTACCTCCCCCCCCCCCGCATGGTCACTATGAGATATTGCAGCTGAGAGCTGATGCTGCTGGGATCTTAGCTCCAACAAGAACAAGTACATGGATATGTTTTATTTGTTGTTCCATGAGACTGAGTCCAAACATACAAACTGGACAACAAGGAAAGTGAAGCGGAAAGTGGTTCATCGTAATTGGTCCAATGCACATTTGGCTGGGTGGCCCTGCCATGTCTGTTGCCACAGTAGAACCAACCTCCTAAAGAGGACCGCACCCACACAAGGGCTCAGACTGGCTTTTGGGAGCCACAGGGTAGCAGACAAGGGGGGAGGTCCCAACCCTTCTCCTTGTACAAGGACCTAGTCCAATCTAGTTGATTCCTCTGCTGCACCTCTTACAGTGTTATCCTGCTTTGCATGATGTTAAGTATTTGAGGGAAGGGTTTCAGCTTGGTTTTTGTATCCCTTACCAGGGCTCCAGGGTTACATTTAGAGTGAATAATTTGAAGTCAGTACTGGGGTTGGAGCATGTTCTGCGGTCTAAAATTGGAAAAGTAGTAGAGGAAGGAAGGGTGCTTGCTCCCTTCTCTGAGCCACCAGTGCTCTGTGTCTTAGGGTGTCTCCACTGGGCATGGTCCTCAAAAAGGCCAGTGGAGAGTATGACCTTATTAATCATCTTTCATTCCCTGCAGGAGGATTGGGGAACGATGCCATACCTCACCATCTGTGTTCTGTTCCCTGTACTTTGTTTGATTCAGCAGATGAGATTATCCGCAGACAGGGGATGGAGGCTCTGATGGGTAAGTGTGACATCAAGTCAGCTTTTAGGCTTTTGCCTGTGCATCCGGCTGACTGTGAACCCATAGGGTTTTATTTTCAAGGTGCATTTTATATGGCCTGGGTGTTGCCTATGGGGTGTTCCATCTCTTGTGCCACTTTGGAGCATATCAGCTCTTTTTTGGAGTGGGCAGTTCAAGACAGTTCTCGCTTTGACTTGGCTGCATATTGCTTAGATGACTTTCTCTTCGCTGGTACTGGATCCTCCTATCAATGTAACTATCAGATGTGGACATTTCAGATACTGGTGCATGAGCTGGGTGTCACCCTAGTGGTTGAGAAAACCGAGAGGCCTGCCCCAAATTTAGCCTTTTAGGGCAAAAAGAAAAAAAGCCATATCTCTCACTGGGAGAGATCATCAGAGGATTTAGAGCGGAGTGTTATCAGTATGCTGATGGTACCCAGATCTACTTCTCCTTGTCAGCCTCTTCAGGAGTTGGCATATCTTCGCTAAATGCCAGCCTAGAAGCAGTAATGAGCTGGATGAGGGAGAATAAACTGAAACTGAATCCAGATAAGACAGAGGTACTTATTGTGCAGGGTCAGAACTCGGGAGATGATTTTGATCTACCTATTCTAGATGGGGTCATACTCCCTCAAAAGGAACAGGTTCGTAGTCTGGAGCACATCTGGAGCCACACCGCTCCCTGGTTTCTTAGGCTGAGGGGGTGGCGAGAGCTGCTTTCTATCAGCTTTGGCAGATCCGCCAGCTACACCCATTTCTCAAGATTAATGACCTCAAAACAGTGGTACATTTGTTGGTAACTTCCAGACTTGACTTCTGTAATGCACTCTACATGGGTCTGTCTTTGTACATAGTCCGGAAACTTTAGCTGGTTCAGCATGGAGCAGCCAGGTTGGTTTCTGGGTCATCTCAGAGAGACACATTATTCCCTTGCTGATGGAGTTACACTGGCTGCCAATAGGTTTTTGGGCAAAATACAAAGTGCTAGTTTGTATTAACCCTTAACAGCTTAGGCCCTGGGTATTTAAGAGAGCGTCTTCTTCACTTTGAGCCCCACCACCCATTGAGGTCATCTGAGAAGGTACCTCTCCAGTTACCGCCAACTCGTCTGGTGGCTACACAGAGACGGGTCTTCTCGGTTGCTGCCCCAAGATTTGTGGAATGCACTCCCTACTAAGATACGATCCGCCCCATCTCTGGCTATTTTTAAGAAACTTCTGAAAACCCATCTTTTTACCCAAGCTTTTTCTGCTTTTTAAAATTTGTAGGTTTTAATTTTGTGGTTGATTTTAAATTGAATTGCTTTAAATTTTTATATGTGTTTTAATTGTTTTATCTAACTGTTAACCTCTCAGAGACAAAAGTTTGGGCGGTATTTAAATTTGATAGATAGATAATGAGTTTGATACTTAGTTGTATTGTGATTGATACTGTACCCAATACCTTTAGATTGATACCCTTTAGCTGTCTTGAGATTGATGCTGTGGCCCAATGTTGTAGGTTACCAGCAGACAAGGTTAAGAATTGAGGGGTTCAACTGACCAGTCTTTTGGTAGCCAAAAAGTTTATGCTGCATGAGCTGCAAGGCATGATTAAACATTTGAACTCTGCTTGCAGAGTAATAGCGCCAGGCAAAGCCTTTCTGAGGAGGTTGTGTGATGTCACAAAAGGGATCAAAGTGCCTCATCACCTCATCAGGGTTACTTTTGACATTAGAGAAGATGCCCTAATGTGAATTGAATTTTAAAGGAATTGAACAGCATCTCATTCTGGTATTCCAGTTTTTTGCTTGAGGCTGAGCTGCAAGTTTATTCAGATGCAGCAGTGGGCAGGGGCAAGGCTTCAGCCTCTACTTTCAGGGTAGCAGGTGTTCAGCTCCATGATATGAGGCTTGGGCCTCTCTCATTACATGCAATTTAATGTTTCTGGAGTCACAGTGCATGTCTGGTCTGGGGAATTTGCCAATCACTCCATACGGTTTTGTTGTGATAATATGACTACTGTGTAGGTGATCAACTCTGGGACTTCCAGGACTCCCCGAGTGATGGGCCTTGTTCAGAGCTTTATATTGCAGTGATTGTGACACAACGTTTTGTTTGCTGCATGGCTTCTCCCTGGATTATTAGATAATAGCATTGCAAACACACTGTCTCGGATGCAGGAAGAGTGATTTCAGGCACTGGCCCCAATGGCCAAGGAGATTCCTGAGGTCTTTTTTGCCAGTCTGTGGAAACTTGGAGGCTCTAAGTAGAGCAGGCCACTCATTTCTCTTTGGACCTACCAGGGCTTGATACTCTGCAGCCTTATGTGAGCTTAACCAGTTTAGGCTGTCATTGGGTCTTCATCTGGCCCCTCCTGGTGGATCACATGTTACGCTTTTGTGTTCAATTACACAATCAGGGTTTGTTGCCTGGGTCCATTGGCAGCAGGCTAGATAAGCTGGAAGGACATCCCAATTCCACCTCTGACTTTATAGAATTTACAGAATGCTAGAAGGTTGGGTGTGAATGCACCTGTACTGCCCTGGTTCCAGGGTTCTGTTTTCCCTTCAACTGTTGAGTAAGTTGCTTGTCCATTTTAATTCCATTTGTTTCTCCAACTTTGAAGTTCTGCTGTTCAGAACTTCTTTCCTAGTAGCTTTCTTTGGGGCCTTGAGGATTGGCAAGCGGGTTGTTGCTTCCGGGTTTGATACTTCAGGACAGGCTCTTTAAAGCCAGGATGCTGACATGAGGGGAGTGGGGGTTGTTATACACATCCGAACGGCCAAGACCAATCTAAGTGGCAAGGGTATCAGGGTAACCCTTGCACAGGGATCCTATGTGGCATTGTGTCTGGTGCAGGCTTTGCTCACTTATGTTGAGGCCCTGGCGGGGGCGGGATGCAGAGCAGATGGCCTTTTGTTCAGGCACGAGAACATTTCTCCCTTTACCCGCTTTAAATTTTGGTCCAATGTAAAGGCAACATTTGTGAAGGAAGGTCTCAACCCTTCAGATTATGGGTTTTGTAAGGCCACATCTTCAGTGGCTGCTGCTGGGCTGCCTGAGAGTCACATTTGCACACTGGGGCATTGGCATTTGTCTGCCTGCCACAGTTACATTCGTCCTCTGCGGTGGTAAGTTTAAGTTGTGATGCATGAAGGGTTAGTGATCTTGTTTTCTGTTTCAGTTCTGTGGTACCTTCTAACGACTATTCAGGTGCTCATCTGTAATCTTTTGGGCAAGTCGTAGAGCGTGCCACACCAGCGTGGGTACTCAGCTGGTTTGTGCTGGTGTCACTGAAGTGGACTGGCTTGGCCATCAAGGAATGCTGTGGTGCCTCTTCCAAACTCTACTGGATGAGTACACCATGTCACATGGGCCCCCCCATGTCATTATTATTCACCCGGGGGGCAATGGTCTTGGCTTGCTGAAAGGCAAAGCCTTGATTTTGCAGACAGATTTGCAGACTGATCTGCATGTTTTGGCAGCCAGGTTTGTTTTTAATAAGATCCAACATGATTCCTCATCTGTGTTGGAGGGGTCAAAGTAGATAGGCAAGGCGATTTCTGCCTTGGGTGTCAGGATAATTTTGTACCCAGATATATGACGACAGTGTGGTTCACTTTATAGGGCAGATGGTGTGCAGCTTTCAGAATTGGGGAATGGTTTGTTTCTCCAGGACTTCAGGAAGTGTTATTGTAGTGGGGAAAGGGGCACTAAAGTGAGGTTTACCCCCCTTTTGTGGCAGGAGAGTGTGGGTGTGGGTAGGTAGGATTGCCTATCGGTGTTCGGCCAGAGAACCCTTGAGGTGAAGGGGGGTTACCATGGAACAGCCCTTCAGGGTTTTGTGGCCCAGGGGGTTAGGAACAGCCCCCTTTCAGGTAGTTGCTTTGCTCACCAACTTTTTGCGGCTTGCGTTGTGGTGGGTTGGGTAGCCCTCCCCTTGATGTGGGAAGGCCATGTGGTGAAAGGATATCAGGAGTTTGGCTCCTGACAGCTTCAACACCTGGCCATTTTGCTCTTATGTGGATGTAGTCCTCTTTAGGAGATTGTTTCACACGGCAAAGAGTACTCGTCCCGCACTCTGGTTAGTTTAATTTATGTTTATCAATAAAGTGGCCCTAGTTTATTCCACTTATGAGCGTCTTGTTTTCTTTGTTTTCTTTGGTGTCTGGGTGCAATTTCAATTAATAATTTTAAATGAATATTTAATATCTAATATAAATATTAAAATGAGTACAAAATGCTGAAGAAAATCCAATAAATGTCTGATGCCATGTGGTACATACATTATGCAATATTACCTAAAAACCCCAAGATGTACAGTAACCAATCATGCATCACCTGTAACATCAACTCAAAAGCATCTAGAAATGAAATGTAATGAAAATATAATAAACAACCAATTTAGCAGAGGAGTGTCATTTTAATCTTAAGAGTATTGACTGTGTCACTCTTATTCCAATATTTTAAGGGAAAGTAAGCTCCTAAGTACTGTTTTAAAACAATGGGACGGGGGAGATAATGACAAAATCAGACTGAAATAAAACTGAACTCAAAAGCATTTAATGCAATACATAAATAGGATGTGCAACATGTGTGATAGTCATAAAGAAGTTCTAAAAATAGGAGTATACTGTAAAATGAACTGCACTTACTACTGACATTGTCATGGATGTAGGTGTTAAGAAAGCTGACTACAGCATTGGTCCCTGGATACTGGTTATCTCCTCTCTTATTTTTGATTTATTAAAACTTGCCAAATAATGGACAGTGGAGCTGTGTGCTTTATAAATAAATGTATAATAAGATCTTATTCCCAGATGTACCTGTTCTCTGTGTAAGTGGAAGCACTTACGCACAAGTTTTTGCAAAAGCCTAGATCAGCTAATTCTTTTCATTGTTGGGAAATGCACTGAGCAGGAAACATTTGTATTAACAAAAATTTTTTTAAAAAATTAAAAATTTGGTCATGGTGGCGCCCCCCCACGTGACCATAAAAGATGGCGCCCGGGGCACGTGCCCCCCCTGCCCCCCCTATAGTTACACCTCTGTCTTTGACCCACTTTTGATCCCAGGACCTCCTAGGTGGTTTACATCAGGAAGTTTATACAAATAACTTAGAACGACTGTTTAGAAACCAATACAGAAAAACAAACAGACAACTACTAATGCATACAGAACCAAATGCTCACCATCACGATTAGGCTTTTGCCACTTGCTGAAAGGCAAGAAGTGAGGACTGGACATTCCATAATTTAATGCTTTGCTTGGAAAAACCTGCCCGCCCACCCACCAACCACAGTTCAGGTGATGGGGAAACACAAAGCAGGGTCTCAGCCACTGAGCTAAAGGCATGGAAAGGTTCCTATCCAGGGGTGTAACCACGGGGGGGGGGCAGGCAGGGCACGTGCCCTGGGCGCCACTTGGTGGAGGGCGCCAAAAACTGCCATGACCCCGCCACACAAAATCTATTTTTTACTTTGCAACACGCACTGGCACTGCAGCCTGCAGGTTAGCAGCAGCTGCGACTGCATGGCGCCGGCGCCCCTCCCAGCGAGTGCTCGGCTCCAGCCTGCCTATGCCAATGCCCCCCGCTCACACACCAAATTAATCTTCAGGACAGGAGTGGCATGCGGCGCCCCCCCCAGCGAGCGCTAGGCTCCGGCTCCTGCCGTGCTGGGCGCCCTCACTGCCTGCAGCCACGGACCTCCACCTCGTGGTACTCCTCCCCACCCACCCTACTCGTGCATGCACGAGATTACCTGCTCTCGTCGCCTCGCACGCACATGCATTTGTCTGAGGCGACAAGAGAGCGAGAACGTCTGTGCTGCCTTGCTTGCTCACTCCCACAATTTGAAGACAGGCCCAAGAAAGAAAACCAGCAACAACAACACATCATCATCTCCAAGGACTGCCGTAAAGTACAAGTAACATGGAAGGACAAGGTGTGTGTGTGTGGGTTTTTTTTTTTTTAAAAATTATTATTAACATTAATGTTTTATTTTTATTTAAAATGTCTGGGCCGAGCGGCGGTGGGCTTGCTTTGAACTGGCTGGCGGCTGGGTGGTGGTGGCGGGGCCGGGGATTGGGGGACGGCAGCAGGGTGGCCTCCGAGTCCTACGGTAGAAGAGGCGGCGCATGGCCCATGCCGGGCAGGTTGTCGTCATCAGGCCGGGCCGGCCGGCTGCGAAGGTGGCTCAGTCCTCGTCGCGTCAGTGGCAGGAATCGGATTCCCCCTAGGGAGGGACCCCCTCCCATCTGGCTGTGGCTGCCCTTTCCCCCCTGGGCCGTACGGCGGTGCTGCACACCCTTGCCAGCTCGCTCGCGCTGCTGCTACCTGCGCCCTGGCCGGCGGCCCAACGGAGTTGTCGTGTGTACCCTCTGGGATGGCTTGTGGGGAGTGAACACCAAGGTCATCATATAGCCTCCCTATCCTTTAGCGACTGCACGGTGGCGGTGGATGGCCGAGAACAGAGTGACGCCGAGGCCTGCCATCTGGCTCAGCGTCGCTTCCCAACTGCACAGGTGTGCCTGCACAGTTAATAGAATGAACTGCGCAGGTGCGCCTCGCAATTGGGAAGCGACACCCGGGCCAGATGGCAGGCCTCGGCGTCGCTCTGTTCTCAGCCATCCACCGCCGCCCGCCGCAACGCGCGGTCGCTAAAGGATAGGGTGGCTATATGACGACCTTGGTGCTCACTCCCCACAAGCCATCCCAGGGGGCACACACGACGACTCCGTCGGGCCGCCGGCCAAGGCGCAGGTAGCGGCGGCATGAGCTGGCATGGATAGGGTTACACCTTGCTGCTCCCCAGCCACCCCCTCGAACTATAGCCTTGTATAAATGAAGCATTGGATTTGGTAGGGCCTCACAAAGCTAGAGGCCCTACCTGTCTTTGTCTTTCCTTTTAGTTGGATCCCTTTATTTGGATTTGCGTGTCAGATGTTGGGGGGGGGGCGCAATTTCAGTGCTTGCCCTGGGTGCCGTTTTCCCTAGTTACGCCTCTGGTCAAAGATATCCTAAATAAATACACAAATAACTGAACACCCCAGTTTGTACAGAGAGAAAAATATATCATCATCATGCATCTTTAGCCTTTACTTAGAATTTTTAAAAAACATAATATACTTTTTAGAATTTATGAAACATATAGCTTTTTAATACACATTACAACAAAATGAGCATTCAAGCAAGATTCTCCCACAGTAGCTTATAAGCTAACTTCATTTTGCTAATAACACATGTATAAACAGCATATCATTCCAGACTGAGAAGAGAAGAGGCAACTTCTTTACTCATCCATCCTTGAAGCCTTGAGCCAGAAATGCTGAATAGTTCACAAGCCTATTCAAGATAAAGGTCCACTGAATATTCATTCCTTTCCCTGGCAATATCAGGGATATCTTTGAAGGAAAAATGGTAGAAAAGCCAAGAAACTGTGAAGGAGGTTCTCCGCCCCCTTCATTCCTTCTCCACTTCTGTGATACTGAGTGAATAATGGACAGGAACACCAACTGCCTTCTTTCCCCCACTTTGTCTAAGCCTGCATTCATGTCAAGCCACTCAGACTTGCAATGGTTCTATTTTTCAAAATCAAATTTTATTTCCCACTTATACTCTTTTGACTTTCATATATACATTTCAGGTTTGGAAATTACTCTCTTTGTTTCCATCTGTGCATCCTTCACTCCCTTGATTCACCTTTATCTTTTACTTCAGAAATGCTTATAATTAGCCATGCCATACTTGAAATGCTGGTTGTGTTTCTCTAATTTCCCTTTGCTCAAAATACTTCTTAGATGAAAATAAAATCCTGCAGATAGCAGAGGAAATAAGGTCCTCATGAATGTTGGCAGTTTTCCATTTCTTTTGCGTATATTTTGCTTTCTCGTAATTAACTCTCCTCACATTTGCACATTTTGTTTTATATATCAGAAACAGAACATTTGTAATATGAATGAGGACATGCTAGAGGTTTGACATTTATCTTACTTATTCTCACATTCATTATTTATATCTCCATTCTTTGACACTGCTATTTTTCCTTGTCAGTTTTTCTTCAGGCTTGGGTTGAACTCCATAAATTTCCAGGAATAATAATGCATGCATGGCCTCTCTCATTTCTTGATAAGGGATATGGTAGCATTGCACCCAGACAAATAAGGAAACAAGACACCATAACTTTTGGGTAAAACGGGCCATAACTTTGTTGATTGAGAAATCTCCACCCACAACAGTGTGGTCCCTAAAGACTTGCCAACCTGGGTGAGTCTTGCCTATAATGCAAAGGGTGAAAACAACTGGGCTAGAGACAGCATCCTGCCAAGAGCTGGTGCTGTCGTTCTTAGCCAATCTAAGGTCAGCTAACTGCCTCTGACACACACCAGCAGAGCTGAATCAGCCGCCCACACGACTACCAGCTCTGTCATGGAGCTGGTAGGAGTGGTGGGGATTGGGGGCCACCTGGCCCCCAGAAATCCCAGCTTGCCCTGCATGAATGCACAGGGCATGCTGGGGAGACATCCCCCCCCCAGGCCGGGAGGCTTGATGGAGCCTCCTGGTTGGGGGTGTGGCATCTCATGACCCGAAAACCCAGGTTAGCAGAGCACTCACTCTGCTAACCTAGATTAATGGGAGGGGTGTTTAGGTGGGCTAGCTGCCAAGGAACCATTGGGCTCACCCACAAGCCTGGTGGTTCTCACAACTGTGTGAAAGCAGGCTGGGCTGCATTAGCCCACTCGCTTGGAGCCTCCCGCTCGGGGGTCTACTCGTGTGTCACCCTGCCCCACACAATAAAAAAGACAAGGTTAATGGAGTGTTTGCTTTGTTAATGTTGGCTAAGGGGAGGGTACTTTGGGAGGTTTGCTGCCAGGAACTGCATGGCTCCTATTGCAGCGCACAATCAGCTGAAATTGAGCTAGGCTCCCTTAGCCTGATTTTGGCTGATAGTACGAATAGCCTCAGAAGCTTCATTGAAGAGCAGAAATATGTGAAGCTGGGGGAGGGGGTATGCTTAATTTTTTTCCATATGCTGTTTTACCACTCAAAATCCTGTTCCCTCTAGTTGCTTTCCCATAGGTAGGCAATTATGGAGACCCCATATTTTTTCCACAGAGGTGGGGAAAAAGCATGGAAGGGAAATTTGGGGTAGACAAATGCCAGGAAGGGAAAGGATTCTTCTCTCACCACTCTTCCTACTCTCAGCTGGAGTCTATGGGATTGTTTTGCATTAAAATGCTGGGGTCACTCCTTTGGGGGAGCCACTTCAGGGGAGAACGAGGGCGAGGGCTAGAGGGCTTCTGTTTAGTTGGTTTTTAGCTGTTTGGGAATTGGGTTTAAGTTGCTGCAATGTGTTTGGGTTCATCTGGAGATGGGGAAACGAGGGGCGCCTTCGTTGACTGTGGGGCAGCTATTCCTGTGGTGGTGGGGAATAGAAGAAGAATCGTTGGCAGGTCAGCAGGCCATTCCAGGGGAAGAGTAGTCAGAAATCTATTAGCTGTCTCCCCTTGAGGCTTTCCTGCCAGCAACCCACATAGCCTTACCTTGCTCCTCTGCAATGCCAGGTCGGTCCAAAATAAGGTTGAACTCATCCATGATTTGATGGATTATGGATGAAGGGGCCAACCTGGTATGTATTACCGATACTTGGTTGGGGGAGGCTAGTGGTCCAGTCTGGTCCCGGCTTCTCCCTTCAGGATATTCTGTAGAGGAGCAGGTGAGGGGATGTGGGTGGGGACGCGGAGCGGCTGTGGTCTATAACGATAACAACTCCCTCTCCAGGGTCCCTGTTAGGATATTGAACCATATTGAATGTGTGTACTTGAGTTTGGGGACCAGGGATAGATTTGGACTTCGGTTGGTATACCGATTGCCCCACTGCTCAACGGCATCCCTTACTGAGCTCATGGACATGGTCGCGGAACTCGCATAGGAGTCTCCCAGACTTTTGGTGCTGGAGGACTTCAGTGTTCATTTTGGGACCATTTTGTTTGGGACAGCTCAGGAGTTCATAGCAGCCATGAAAACTATGGGCCTATCCCAAGCGGTCTGAACCAACACATATTGCAGGTCACACACTTGATTTGGTCTTCTACTCTGATCGGGGTGGTGTTCTGTGGGTGGAGACTCCTTTGATCTCCCCATTGTCATGGACGGACCACCATCTGGTTAAGTTTGGACTTACAACCACTTCCCACCTCCTCAGGGGCGAGAGGCCTATTAGAATGGTCCACTTGAAGAGATTATTGGATCCAGTAAGATTCCAAGAAGCCTTGAAGGGATTTAATGTTGGCTTTGCTGGTGATCCTGTTGATGCCCTGGTTGAGAATTGGAACAACTTGCTCACCAGGGCAGTAGACACAATTACCTCCAAGTGTCCCCTCCGACCTGCTTCAAAATTGGCCCCTTGGTATACGGAAGATCTGCAGGAGCTGAAGTGGCAAGGTAGGCCACTGGAGCGCAAGTGGAGAAAGACTCAACTCAAATCCGACAGACTACGGCATAGAACATATTTAAAGATCTATGCTCAGGCAATACGCACTGCAAAGAGGTGTTTCTTTTCTGCCTGTATTGCCTCTGCAAGTTCGTGCCAAGCGGAGTTGTTCGGGGTTGTGAGGGGACTAGTATCCACCCCCACTCCCTTAAACCAGAATTTGGAGCCATCGGTTACCTGCTGTGACGTGTTTAAAGAGTTTTTCGCAGATAAAATCTCTCGGATTTGGGCCGATCTAGATGGAGACTCCACAGCTAATTTGATGTCTGAACTGGAGGTGCCCAACAACTCCTCTTATGTGATTCGACATAATCTGTTTCACTTTGTGACTCCTGAGCATATGGACAAGCTGCTTCGAGCAGTGAGGCCTACCACTTGTTCTCTTGACCCTTGTCCAACATGGCTTGTTCTATCTAGCAGGGAGGCTGTTGTAGACAGCCTGGAGGCAATCATAAATGCTTTTCTGAAGGAGGGCAGGATGCCTCCTTGGTTAAGGAGGCAATCATTAGACCTTTTCTAAAGAAGCCTGCATTAGATCCCTCAGAGTTGAGCAATTATAGGCCTGTTTCCAACCTCCCATGACTGGGCAAGGTAATTGAGTGGGTGGTGGCCTCTCAGCTCCAGTCGGTCTTGGAGGAAACTGATTATCTAGAACCATTTCAAACTGGTTTTTGGGCAGGCTATGGGGTGGAGACTGCCTTGGTTGGCCTGGTGGATGATATCCAATTGGGAATTGACAGAGGAAGTGTGACTCTGTTGGTCCTTTTGGATCTTGCGGCGGCTTTCAATACTATTGACCATAGTATCCTTCTGGAATGTCTGAGGGGGTTGGGGGTGGGAGGCATTGTTATACAGTGGTTCCGCTCCTACCTCTCGGACAGATTCCAGATGGTGTCGATTGGAGACTGTTGCTCTTCAAAATCTGAGCTTATGTATGGTGTCCCTCAAGGCTCTGTACTTTCTCCAATGCTTTTTAACAACTACATGAAACCTCTGGGAGAGATCATCAGGGGATTTGGAGCCGGGTGTTACCAGTATGCGGATGACACCCAGCTCTGCTTCTCCATGTCAACTTCTTCAGGAACTGGCATATCCTCCCTAAATGCCTTCCTGGAAGCAGTAATGGGCTGGATGAAGGAGAATAAACTGAAGCTGAATCCAGATAAGACGGAGGTACTTATTGTGCGGGCTCAGAACTCCAGAGACGATTTTGATCTCCCTGTTCTAGATGGGGTCACACTTCCCCAAAAGGAACAGGTTCACAGTCTGGGAGTACTTCTGGATTCACACCTCTTCTTTATTTTTCAGGTTGAGGCGGTGGCCAGAGGTGCTTTCTATCAGCTTTGGCTGATACGCCAGCTGCGCCTGTTTCTCGAGTTCTATGACCTCAAAACAGTGGTACATTTGTTGGTAACCTCCAGGCTTGACTTCTATAATGCACTCTACATGGGGCTGCCTTTGTACGTAGTCTGGAAACTTCAGTTGGTTCAGAATGTGGCAGCCAGGTTGGTCTCTGGGTCATCTCGGAGAGACCACATTACTCCTTTGTTGATGGAGTTACACTGGCTGCCAATAGTTTTCCGGGCAAAATACAAAGTGCTAGTTATAACTTATAAAGCCCTAAACAGCTTAGGCCCTGAGTATTTAAGAGAGCGTCTTCTTCACTATGAGCCACACTGCTAATTGAGGTCATCAGAGTAGGTCCTTCTCCAGCTAGTAGCAACTCGTTTGGTGGCTACGCAGAGACAGGCTTTCTTGGTCGCTGCCCCGAGATTGTGGAATGCGCTCCCTGCTGAGATAGATCCTTCCCTTCTCTGGCAATTTTGAAAAAATACCTGAAAACCCATATTTTCACCCAAGCTTTCCCAGCTTTTTAAAATGGTCTGTTTTTAATTTTATGGCTGTTTTTAAATTGTTGCATTGTTTTAACTTTTATATGTGTTTTAATTATTTTTGTGTTAACTGCCCAGAAATGAAAGTTTGGGTGGTATAGATGATAGATAGATAGAAAGACCAGATTATTGGGTAAAATAATGCCACTGCATGTCACACCACTTCAAGTGCTGTGAAGCCTCATTGGAGCCTCATATCCCAGTGATAACCCCATCCCCGATTTGCAGCTAGTTTTGAGGCTATTTAATAATAATCGGCAAAACAGAGTTCTTCACTCTTTTACTATGGGATGGGATTATGTTGCATGTTTATGCAGGCATAATAGTTATGAGTACCTACATGCAACATATCTGGTTAATTGATTATCCTTATCCCAGGTGTGTTTAATTCAGTTTCTTTGCTTAATATTGGCACTGCAGGTAGTACTAATCCCTTTTGAAACATTGAGATCATATATTGCTCTATTTATTTCATGCAGTGTTTAGAGCATTTCCAAATGGCCAAGACCTTTTCAAAGACATCTGGAGTAGATGAAGAGCATGAAAACTGAGAAAAGCAACAGTGGTTAGTCATAACATCCTTTGTTCAGTCTTAGGAACAAAGGAAGCTGATTCTACCAAATCAAACCATTGGTCTGCCTAACTCAGTACTGTCTACACTGACTGGCCGACGGTCTCCAAGGTTTCAGGCAGAGGTCTTTCTCAGCCCTACTTGCAGATGCCAGGGATTGAACCTAGAACTGTCTGCATGCTAAGCAAATGCTCTACCACTAGATGTGTCCTCATTCCTATTCTTCTCTGCAGCCAGTGCCCAACATTCAAATTTCACCTTAACAAACTCTTCAGCTCAAGGTGAGAACTTCAACTCTGAATCACGTATGATGTCCAAAGAAGCTGATGACATGTACCAAGCAGGAGTAGATATCTCAGAATGTTGCAAGACCCAGGATTGTCATATAATTCGGAATTGCTATGAGATCAGGTGATGCTGTGAGACTGGAAATGAGATGAAGAAGGCTTAAAGGCCTAACCAGGGACTCCAGATTCAGGTTGAAAATAGATAAAGAAAGCTCCAGTCCTGACATCAGAAAGCAACCCACTCATGAGGGACATGGGACAGGACAGAATGCTTATGAAGTGGTGAACCACAGTCTGAAGTACTGGACTGAGGGTGAAATTCCCATCACACTACTTTCACTTCTACTGCCACATTTCAGTCCCATTTTCCCTTATAGGTTTTACCCATCAATGAACTTTCCCCAACAGGTGGTTCTTTCTGCTCCTCTGAACCAACCAGCCAACTAAAATCATATTTTGATCGATTACCCCCTGAAACCTAGGCATTGTCCCCACACCCCAGTCCCAAGAAAGACACATACAACATAATTATAGGTGTAAGGGCCACAACTTTATTAATCAAATTAATTGACTGTAGGAGGGTCATAACTCCACCCCCCAACAGTGTGGGCCAACCAAAGCCCAGGTTCAGACATTCGAGTCCTTCCCCGCGCCTTGTGTGGGCAACACACCCTGATTCAGAAAAGAAGCAGGTAAAATCTGCTTCATTCCCTTCATAGTCAATCCTAAAGGGGCATGGACAACTTCTAGGTCTTTGTATCCCCTGAGCCATCAAGCCCTGAGGTTTGTGAAGCCCTGAAGCAGGTTTCATGGTGAATCGGCGTTGCTGGGCTGCCAAAACCACAAGACCAATCCACCCTTTTAACTTCCCAAGGGTGCTCACCGATGTTAACTCCCACTAACTTCTCACCCAGCCCACACTGTCCCTGCCAAGTTGTGACCTAACTATCTACAACTAGGAAAAGCAGAGCGGAGTAGGCAAAAAGAATCCCAACAGGGCCAATTTGCTGGGAGCCAAAAACTCCCCAACAGGATGACCAGCCGAAATCCACTCTGCCCCTAGGGAAGGGAGGGAGGGCAACTTGACAAATATCCAACTGAACTTCAGGGGTGGGAAACTGCCTGAACAGCCGTCCAGACTCCACCCTCAATTGGCCAACTACCATTCCCCTCTGCTCTTGGGACTGGCTGATGAGGTGGGTGGAACAAATCACCCTCTCATCAGCACAAGGCCTCAAGAGGGGCATTTCCCCATCTCCATCTATTTGAATAGCCTGAATTATTCAGGTTATTTGAATAATTATTATTCAAATTATTTGAATAGCCTGAATTATTATTGAATAGTCAGTAGTTATTTCCCGAGGTTTACTATGGTAGGTCATATGGTAACACTTCTCTAGCTGTTTTCAAGTGTAAATTGTACTTCTGCCACCTTTAGGTTCTTCATAGCTTTATGTTTTATCCTTTGTAGTGTCATGCTTTGTGCTAATAGGCTTGGGAATTTCTTTGGCCTTCAGTCCTCCCTGTGATGACCAACCAAGCCATGAATGTTGAAGTTTTTTTGTCATTATCACACCCACCAATTCACTCTCCCCAATCCAGTCTGCAAAACCAAGCCATGATGAGGATGAGCAGGTCATACCCCTTAGTAGAGCATTGAACTAGCAAGCTGTGGTTAGCTTAAGAGAAGCTGCCTTTTATTTCATCTCTGCTTTACATATTTCTAAGAAACCCCCCTCCCCCCCCTTTTTTTAAAAGAGCTGCAGGAAGATTTAGGGGCTACAACCTGGAAATCTTTGATTTTCATATAAATGTTTCTTCTGATTTAAGAACGGGGATGATTTAATTCAAATGAGTGCAGCACATCTTGCAGCTAGGTAGAGCGTGAATGTACAAGATAGGGCAAAATCAAATAGAGCCTTGTAATACCATTATCAGTGCTTTTAATGCACTTTTTTTGTTCTGCAAGCTTAGTTCTTATAGTATGTAGTCCATGTATGGCTTTTTAAAAAGATGTTAAATGCCATGTTATTATGATTCACAGTACTGAAGTGCCAATCTGTTATTAATGTCCCGGAGACAGGCATTAAAGAAGAGCTATATATAAAGCAAAGCATTTCTTAGTTGGCATTACACTCTGACTTCAAGCACATTAAAGTGTGGACATGAGATAATAGTCCTCAAGTGTGGCTCTTGAGTTTCATCACTGAAAACTGCAGTGACATTGGGTGATCAGAGATTTGAGACTGCGGGTCAGCTGTAAACTGTCCACAAAAGGAGAGCAGTAGATTTTTAAAAGCATTTCTTTTTCCTCCCAGAGGAAACATTTATTCAATTTGTAGTGATGTGACTATTTTAAGAAGTGTTAGTGGTGGGCCCTACATTCATCTCTATGAGAATGGGAAATGATTGGAAAGGTGTCAAAGTGATACTTAGAACATCCAGGGAAGGAGCTTTCCTTATTCTTAAAAAGAGCTCTTGCTGTCCTTGATAAATAGTAACTACAGTGATCCGTCACCAACCATGAGTGTTCCGTTCTGAGAAAACCTTCCAGTTGGTGAATCTGTGGTCATGAAAGGACTGCATAATATAGTAAAAATAGAAAAAAAAATCCCCCCTTAAATCTCCCCTAATTAACAGGAGTGAGTAAGAGGAATGAAGGGGACTCCTGAAAATGACCCCCAACCTCCAAAATTGATCCCAACTCCCCAAAATTGGGGGGGGGACCCAACACCCCACACCCCACACCGCAATTGCAAAAAATATATATCTCACCAAACCACAGATACTCAGGTTGTGGTTGGTGAGACCTGCCACAATTTCCAGGTTGTGGTTACCCAAAACTGCAATTTTTGCGGTTGGCTAAGGATGACTGTAATCATATTATTAAAAAGTATTAAGATGCATGAGGAATGCACTGCTAAAAGATTTTCTGCATTTTATGGGAAATCAAACACACACACACACACACACACACACACACACACACACACACACACACCTGCAAATAGAATCATTTGCTCATTACTAGATTATAACTGGTCAGAATGAGGGGATTCTTTTCTGTTACCACCTTGCAGCATATGGGATAATTCTGAGGTATTTTTTATTTATGAGGTAAACATTAAATCCACTAGTTGGAGGTCTGGAAATAAAACATTTGAGATTATTACTGTAATGAAGATCGAAAAGCTCTAGTAACCAGCTTATTTGTATCAAGATCAGTTGCACTCATCTCTTCTTGTGGCCACCTAATCCTGAATGGGTAGGACTGATATGCCTCTAAAAGGAATGCACAAAGGAAAAGTAAGAAGTCCAACAGAAGCTGCTTAAGTCAGTTTGCATTTCAATGCCAAAGTTGCCAGATATGGTTATGTGGCACTGGGCAACAGGTTTTCTCAGTGAACTTTGCTCATAGTCTGGAGGTAGGTATTAGACCTGTAAAGGTAAAGTGTGCTGTCAAGTCAATTTCAACTCCTGGTGCCCACAGAGCCTTGTGGTTTTCTTTCATAGAATACAGGAGGGGTTTACCATTGCCTCCTCTCACACAGTATGAGATGATGCCTTTCAGCATCTTCCTATATTGCTGCTGCCCGATATAGTAGCAGCAGGGATTCAAATCCACAACCTTCTGTTTGTTAGTCAAGCATTTCCCTGCTGTGCCACTTAAGGTGACTGTGCATGGCCCAAAATGTTGGATTCTGACAAGACACTACAACATAACATGGTCAGTATGAGGAGATCCTAGCCAGCATTCCCAACTGCTGTGTTGTATCAGGTTGCTGAGGAACAGCAACATGTCTGCCAGACCCACCTCCCTTGCTGCCATCTTCTCCTCCTTGTCCTCCTTTCGGGACAAAGCTACAATTGAACAAGGGGTCAATTGACAAATTCACAAATGTCCCTGGGCCCTTGAGGGGGGACACCCTGCTGAGTGACAGCTTGCTCACTGCCTCTCTCCTCACACCTCTCCTAAGAACGTGAAGGAGCAGAGGTCCATCTTCACTTTTTGTCCCAGGGCCCACTCCAACCTTGCTACATCCCTGCCCCCTTCCCCTCCTTTACAGGGATACTGGATCCTTTTTCGACATTCCACGAAAGTAACAATAATGTATTTGTCTAGATTAAGGTTTGATTTGTTTACCCATGTCTAGTGCATCACTGATCTCAGGTACTATTTCAGGACTTCTGCAGGTTTCTTGCATGGAAAAGAAAGGTGGGTGTCATGCGCTTATTGTTGGCAATGTACCACACGTTTCCAAACAACTTCTTCTGTAAGTTTCATTTTCATGTTAATCTGCATTGGCAGGACAATCCTCTGGTATCCCATAAGCCAAAGGCCATGGGGATAAAGTGTGGTCTCCCAGCACCACCTTCTTTAACCTACCCTCCAGGAATGGCCAACATCACTGTTGAACATTGCTCCCACGGCCCAGCTAAGCAGTCAGAAGGACACCATGGACAATGGTATCAAATATTGCTAAAAGGTCCAGCAGAAGCAACAGGGATAGCTTGCACCATCAGCCCCCAAAGTGGATTGGAAACAAGATTGAAAGGGAGATAGAGAATCAGTTTCACCCTGGAATCCTTAGAGTTGAGCAATCAAAAGATGGGCAAATGAAACTTTGTCATGGTTTGCTTGCAGCCAGAGGCGTATCTAGGGAAAATAGCGTCTAGGGCAAACACTGAAATTGCGCCCTCTGTCCAAACATCTGACACCCATCTTACAGATAACTTCACCATAATATCAGCTCAAAAATACAAGTCAAGCTCGTTAATCTTTTAATATTTCAAAAACTATTTAGCAGTGGATGTAGCCAGACCAAGAAATGCTGGAAAACTACAAATTTAAGTATGCTGGGGCTCATGAAATACCCAAATACTATGTGGAGGTGTACTTGGAAAACTAAACAGAAGTGCCTGTCTAATACTCAACTATGCACTGTAGCATCACCATTACATAAGCTTTAAAAATCAATGGAGAATTTGACTTTTCCCAGATACTCTGAAAATAATTAAAGGATATGCAGAGTAAACTGTGCCACTGCTTGGAATATATCCTAGTCTTTCAGAAAGACAGTTGAAATGAGAGAAAGAGAGCAAGAAACTCCCAGTGGACCTTAATACTAAGGATTTCATGCTGATCCAATGACAAACTTACCATTAATAGCCATATTATTAAGAGATCACATTAAACTCACTTATCACAAGAAGCAAAGTAAGAGCAAATGAATACAATCCTAGGACATAAGCGTCAGCTCAGTATTCACAAGCCCTGATTCTCTGTACATAGTGCCAATCTGAATATGTGTACAGTGTCTTATATTATTTATTTATTTTTAAAAATTAACTTTAGCCCCTTCGGGGGGCTTCCTAAATACCGTGGGGGGGGGGAAGGTGCCTGCAAAGGTTCCCCCTCTGCTCACTGGCCTCTAGGGCCTCGCAGGGACCATTTGAGCATGTGCGGTGGCCATTTTTTAAAATAATCTTTTTTTAAAAAAAATGGCCGCTGAAAACAAAATGGCCACTGTGCATATTCATATGGTTTCTGCAAGGCCTGGTATGTCCTAGGGCCTCACAGAGGCCATTTGAGCATGCACGGTGGCCATTTTGTTTTTGGCAGCCTTTAAAAAAAAATTTACAAAATGGCGCCCCCTTCAAGTGGTGCCCGGGGCATGTGCCCTGCCTGCCCTACCCTAGATACTCTCCTGCTTGCAGCAGTGGGAGATGCTTGCATTAAATTGGTGTAATTTAGGCCTGCACAACATAAGGCCCGGGGGCTGGATTTGGCCCCCAGGGACTATTTTACTGGCCCCCAGGTTAAAACTATGGTTAAAACTATGGGTCCATTGACAGGGGGAATAAATGCATAAGTAGCAATAATATTTTAATGTAATAATGTGCTAAAAATTTGACCTCGGCCCCTGCACGCCAAGTTGTGGGTGGTTCCGGCCCACCAGGGCATTTGAGTTGTTCAGTCCTGGTGTAATTCTTTTAAATGTTCTTCCAGCATGCAGCTCCTGCAAGGACATCAGTATAACTTCAGAGTATTATACACAGACATTTGAGAATAGTTTTGGATAGTATGATTCCCATACATAAGATTTTACAGTGCAGCCTCTGAGGCATACCTCCAGTAATACAACGGAGCCCTGTCTGGCTGATAAACTGAAGGTGGATTTGGGAAAGTCAGGACAGGGCAGCCACAGAACAGCCCTATCTTGTATTACCAGAGTTGCAGGCAGCAGTATACAGAAGGGATTATTAGCGAATGGAATGGAAGTCCTTTGCATTTCCTGCTTACTGAATTAATCCTATTTAATGCATGCTGTCAGACAACATTATTATAATTTGTTTACATAAAATGAGGGCTTTATTTTCATGTTAGTGTAACCTTGCAGAGGATGGAATGTTTGTTCGGGACTCTGCCCTTCAGTGCCTAAAATCAGATGAAGTGTGGATCTGTTTGAGTCATCTTCTAGTTGTTAATCTCAGGCCATAACAGAAAACATGTACATTCAAATTGAAGTTGGGGTGCCCTACACCCCAAGAAGACACAAGACATGCAGGTATGGGGAAATAAAGTGCCACAACTTATTTGCCAATTCAAAATGTAACTTCAAATAATAACAGGGATTGGATCTCCACCCCTACAGTGCAGAAGCTAAAGACATAAGCCCTCAGGGCATGCCTGCCTAAAGTGTAAAAAAGGTGATGCACCTTGGCTCCAGACAGCCCCAGTGCTCTAAAGCAGAGGCTGCCCATCCTAGCCAACCAAAGGTCAGGCCTCTGCCATAGCATGACCCCTGGCAGCCGCCCAGCATGCCCGGGGAGCTTAGCCTGACAGAGTAGAGTGTTGTTGTTGTTGGTGGTGGTGTTGTTTACACAGTCAGACAGGTGTTATTGACTTGTTTGTTTTTATCCAGACATCAAGTCCTTCTCAAGGACATGGGATGGCTGAATTTTATTAATGTTGTTGCTGTTATTACTATAGATATGTCACAGAATATAGGCTGTTCCCAGTAAAGTTGCTTTTTGTAATTGGCTGATGTTGATTTCTCTGGCCCCTATGGTGTTAATTCAATTTCTATACCACCCTTCCAAAAATGGCTCAGGGTAGTTTAACAGAGAAATAATAAATAAATAAGATGGATCTCTGTCCCCAAAGGGCTCACAAGCTAAAAGAAACATAAGATAGACACCAGCAACAGTCACTGGAGGTAGTGTGCTGGGGTGGATAAGGCCAGAGTTCTCTGTGCCATGAAGCATCTAGGGAGCTGACCTGTCCAATCTATCAGCTAAAAACTTACCTGAAGCTGCTCACTGACTTAAGATGTTCTCCCCAACTGCACTGTACTAGGGGTGTGCCTGAAATGATTTTTCCATTTCAATTTGTACCCAAATTGAAACAACCCTGATACATTTTGGGTCCGAATCTGACCTCCTCGAATCACCCTGATTCGATTTGTATCCAAATTTTTCCGAATCCAAATAGATTCAGATCAAAAAATGGGGTACCAGGGCAAAAGGAGTGGGGGTGGTAGTGCCCAATGGGTGGAAGATACCACCCAAATTTCAAAGAAATAGGGCAAAGGGCTGATTTTTTTGATGATTTTTTTGAAGAGCCAGTGTGGTGTAGTGGTTAGAGTGCTGGACTAGGACCAGGGAGACCTGAGTTCAAATCCCCATTTGGCCATGATACTAGCTGGGTGACTCTGGGCCAGTTACTTCACTCTCAGCCTAACCTAATTCACAGGGTTGTTGTGAAAGAGAAATGTAAGTATGTAGTATACTGCTCTGGGCTCCTTGGAGGAAGAGCGGGATATAATAATAATAATAATAATAATAATAATATATCTAAAACAATGGAAGCAAGATCAAGAACCTGGAAGAGAAAGAACCTTACAAATACTTGGGCATTCTCCAGGCTGATAACATCGCACACACTGAAGTTAAAAGAAAAATTGGAAGTGAATACATCAGGAGAGTTAGAAAAATCCTCAAGTCCAAACTCAATGGCGGGAACACCATACAAGCCATAAACTCCTGGGCTATACCTGTTATCAGATACACTGCAGGAATAATAGACTGGACCCAGGCAGAGCTAGAGACACTAGATCGTAAGACCAGGAAAATCATGACCATCAATCATGCTCTCCACCCCCGCAGTGATGTATACAGGCTATACCTCCCTCACAGCTCAGGAGGAAGAGGAATACTGCAAGTCCATCAAACAGTAGAGGAGAAGAAAAGAGGCCTTGAAGAATATATCAAGGACAGTGAAGAAGATGCACTTCAAATGGTCAACACCAATGAAACAAAGCAGGCCTACAAAAAAGAACAAGTCATGAACCAAGCAGAACAATGGAAAAATAAGCCACTGCATGGTCAATATTTGCACAATATAAGTGGAAAATCAGGCATCACCAAGACCTGGCAATGGCTTAAGAATGGCAACTTGAAGAAAGAAACAGAGGGTCTAATATTGGCTGCACAAGAACAGGCACTTAGAACAAATGCAATAAGAGCAAAAGTAGAAAAATCAACAACAAACAGTAAGTGCCACCTTTGTAAAGAAGCAGATGAAACAGTGGACCACCTAATCAGCTGTTGTAAAAAGATCACACAGACTGACTACAAACAAAGGCATGACAAAGTAGCAGGGATGATACACTGGAACATCTGCAAAAAATACAAGCTACCTGTGGCCAAAAATTGGTAGGACCATAAAATTGAAGAAGTTGTATAAAACGAAGATGTAAAAATATTATGGGACTTCCGACTACAAACAGACAAACATCTGCCACACAATACATCAGATATAACTGTAGTCGAGAAGAAAGAAAAACAAGTCAAAATAATCGACATAGCAATACCAGGTGATAGCAGAATAGAAGAAAAAGAAATAGAAAAAATCACCAAATAGAAAGATCTACAAATTGAAATTGAAAGGCTGTGGCAGAAAAAGACCAAAATAATCCCAGTGGTAACTGGCGCCCTGGGTGCAATTCCAAAAGACCTTGAAGAGCACCTCAACACCATAGGGGCCACAGAAATCACCATCAGCCAATTACAAAAAGCAGCTTTACTGGGAACAGCCTATATTTTGCGACAATATCTATAATAATAACAGTATTAATAATAAAATTCAGCAATCCCAGGTCCTTGGGAAGGACTCGATGTCTGGTTTAAATAAACCAGTCTGACTGTGTAAACAAGAAAAATAATAATAAGTTTATGCGTCTTTAAGATTTTTATTCCAGCAAAAATGTTGCTTCATGTCGGGGGGGAAAGGGGTGGCACAGAGCCTAGTGTGGTGGGTGGTAGTGCCCAATGGGGGCAAGGAAGGTACCACAAATATTTCAAAGGAATTGGGAAAAGGGCTGATTTTTTGAAGTTTAAGCATTAAGATTTTCCCCCATAGGGAATAATGGAGGTTTCAGCAGCCCCATAACTGCATTTGCGGGCACCAGGGTGGCCCAGAGCGAGTGGTGGTGCAGTGCACATAGGGTGCCAACCACCCCCATGGCTTGCTAACGCATGGGGTACTGGGTTTTGTTGTTTCTGATGTGTTCTGAGTGTAGATTTTCTGTAGCATATGAGAGTGGATTCACAGTTTGTCACTGAGAATCTCATATGCTACCAGAGAATCTATACCCAGAATGGGAGTGGTTGGCACCCTCTTTTGCCTCAGAAGCCCCCTTTCTGCCCTGAATCTACCCAAAAAACCATTAACAGCACACATCAACAACAGCAGAGTTTTGCAAAGAACCAGGTTTCCAAAGCAAGCATGATAGCACAGATGCAGCAGGCTAGGCCAACAACAGCATCAAATGTGCAGTGCCCTCCCTCCCCCAAGCATTTTTCGTCCACAAGCAACAGAGACACAGCAACATCCATGGCACCCGGCCATGAAAGCAGGTTAAGTAAGGATGCAAAACAACATTCTGCCAGTGGAACAGTGAAACTTCCCCCGCTCCCACTTACACAAGTAGAAGAGATGATGACAACAACGTCACACAATTTTTTGGCACATTGACATTTTGGCAAATATAGTACTGCTCTATAAAATGGGCACAAAGGACCGATGGATAGATGGTGGGGCAGACGTCTGTTTTTTAATAACACAAAAAGTGTGTGCCCACTGCAGAGCCTAGGCTGCTGGGCAGAGAATAGCAATATTAATACTATACCTGTATATTAGGGCACTGGAGGACAGGCTTCTTAAAAAAAAAGAAAAGAGAAGAAATATTTGGAAGAGGGAGAAGATTTTTTTTTTAAATTAAAGAACAAACAAACCCACAAGGCTACACTACCCTCTAATCACCTAGCTAGGTAATGGGGATCCCTATTTAAACTCTAAAGCTAAACAGAACCTCTATTTAAACTTATTCTAAATAGCACACAAATGTTTAAATTCAGTTGCAAACTAAAACCTGCTTCCAAACAGGAAAAAAAACCCCAAGAATATACAATTCAGAAATAC
This sequence comes from Hemicordylus capensis, assembly GCF_027244095.1. Classification (NCBI taxonomy): domain Eukaryota; kingdom Metazoa; phylum Chordata; class Lepidosauria; order Squamata; family Cordylidae; genus Hemicordylus; species Hemicordylus capensis. Next base: position 373,589,350 of record NC_069658.1, on the reverse strand, counting down.
ACATGTGTGTGCATGGTGTGTTATGTGTGTGTTAAAAAATAAATGGATATTCACTCACTAGGTCTTCTCCAACATTCAATCTAGTAGTCCACTTCTGTGCAGGTCTGGTCAGTCTTTCACTTTAGTTTTTTGGGGCAAAAAAGCCTCAAAACTTTGGAAGATCGGGGGGGGGGGTAGCTGCTGGCCTGTTCTCCTGCATTTTAAGCACTGCCCGCATGGGGGCAGTGACCCTTATGCAATTATGGGGTGCTGAGACTCCTACAGTGGTGTTGCAAAGGCATTGCAGGAAGGCATGGCCTGGCGCAATAACCCTGCAAGCAAAGTTGAGTTGACCTATAATCCTTTGTAGCTGACGAAGCATGACCTTACGGAACAGCAGGCATTCAGACAGTAATGCCTTTAACTTGACCAACATCTCTGTGGGCAGGCGCGAGCATCCTTTCAGCGTGCCAAGTTCAATGCCCAAAAATGTAAAGACTGGGGCTGGGCCTTCTGTTTCCTCCCACACCAAGGGAACTCCCAATTCCTCATATAATCCTTGAAAAGACTCCATCGGGTGCCTACATGAGTTCCAGCTCATCCAGAGAAGAGGAAGTCATCTAAAGAGTGCACTGTGCTGAGTCCTGCCCTGCATTGAACCGCCCACTCCAACATGGTGCTGAAACACTTCAAAAACAGTGCAGGTCACCAAGCAACTCATGGGCAAGGCTCAGTCGATGTAATACCAGCCCTGGAAAGCAAAGTCCAGGAGGTTAAAATCATCAGGATGCACGAGAAAAAAGCAGCCTCGATGTCGCACTTTGCAAGCAAAGTGCCTGCCTGCATGAACGAACCATTTGAACTGCCTCATCAAACAAGATATACCTAATCGAGCAGAACTCAGCTGGAATCCCATAATTCACTGAAGAATTGCGTGGGAATGACAGGTGATGAATCAATCTGTATTCCCCCAGGGCCATTTTTGGCACCACCCCGAGTGGAGATATGTCCAGGTTAGGCAAAGGCAACACTTCAAATGGACTTAGGCCCTGACCCAAGGCAACCTCCTTCTGGATTTTCCTGAAGACCACACCCTCCATGCCCAGAACGGACTTAAAAGTCAGGGCTGAGCAATGTGTCCTCTGCAGAGTACAAGGGATTCAAAACCCACAACTAAAACCACCCCAACGGTAACAAGTCTGATCCCTGTATGGGTAGCTTTCCAAAATGTGTGCAAGTGCTGTGAGCCTAACTGGGCTGGGTCCCTTTTCCAGCACTGTTGCCCTGCTGTGCCCCCTCCTTTTCTATTGCCCTGGTGCTGCTCCCTGAAGCCTCCTTGGTAGCCCTTAGCCCTTTGACAGTATGCACTGGAGTGTTTTCCACCGCAGAAACCACAGTCATGCCTGAACCTACAAGGGGAATGGGAGCATTTCCCATTGCTATTGAACTCTCAGAATAGCAGGGGACTTTGAACAACTTGTGCAGCCACCTGAGTAGAAGTCAGGGGTCTGCGGGAGTCTAGGAAATAATGTGACCACTATCAGAACATTCCCTTTGGATGGGTCTGGACAGTGTCATGATCACCAGATGCAGCTCCTGGTGTTGTTTGTCCCATGGGATCGATGGATCTAGAGAAGTCCATAACCGGAAGGCACGATCATAGTGCTCCCAGGCATTTCCCATGAAATCCTATGTATTATGTCCAGGTACTTAACTAGGGCTGGCCCCTTAGATGGCTGCACCTGAAGGACAACCCCCATATAAACCATAAATGCTGACAGCCAGTTGGACCATTTATGCTCAGATGGCTTCCTCTTGGATCTCTCCAGTTCCCTCTTTTGTTCCCCCCTCCTTGACTACTGGCTCGGGTTCCCTAAAAAGCAATTGAAAGATATCTACAAATTCACCCGATAAAATGCACACCTTAACTGCTGGCAAGAAGTGATCCTCTAGTGGAAGGGACATGCCACATGGCAGCACCAGTGCCCCCACCACAGAAGCAGGGAATGACAATGGGGCCCCCAGAGCCCCAGCTGCGCCAATCCCCTGCCACACCTGAGAGCAAGTCCCAAAGGGAGCAGTCATGCCATAAAGTCCCTGGTGCCATCCATATGGTCCATATGGGGTGCCATAAGGGGACATGCCCCATGGCCAAAAACCTTGAGGGGACTCACCTTGCCCACTGCTGTCCAGCTCACCACCATCTCCCCCTGGTGCGCTTGGCTTATAGGGAACATCACTCTTTTCCACTGTCAGGTCCACAGGTGTAGGCTCTGGCCTGGATTTTCCCACCTCGAGCGCAGCCAGTCTGTCGGATAATGATTGCATTAACTCAGCCTTGTCAGCTCCTCTGGTGAGTTTTTTTGGCCCAGCTGGGACCCCCGAAGGCCACCCTCTAACTAGAGTGTTATGGGAAAAACCATTGTCTGAATGATTCTAATCTTTGTAGATATAGATACGTCATGGCATCTAAATATCCTGTCCAAGGCTTCATTGCAACCCTACTAAGTGCTAGTTTGCGACATAGTCTGCTAGCATAGTAGCCCTTTTTTCTTGTAATGGTCTAATTGTCAACTCCTGGTAAACAAATAAAGGGCTGGACCCATCCTTAAAAGTGGTAATCACAGAACTGTTTATCCAGTCCACCAGGAGAGCCAAAGCAATCCTTGCAGGAGTTGTTCATATCTGGACGGTGCTATTCCCCCCCACCACACACCCTTTTATTGATACCTTTGTGTACCTACCATGATGTGATTGCCTACAACATGCAATTTCTTTTACCTGTGTTAATTTCTGTGGAAGATTAGAGCAGGTGAGCCTGTTTAGGTGGCTGCCAGGTTTTCATGCCTACAGAAAATCTGATGTCTTCTAATATTCTTAATACATGACTCCAAAATCATAAACATTGCACAAACAGGTTAGATACTTGCATAGTGTGCCAAGGAATGCTCATGGTTGTCTTTGGATGTTTTCTCCTTTTTTAAAAAAAATCAACATAACATCACAAACGATCAGTTCAGGTCAGCTTAATAAATTGCTTAGAATACTTATGCATGGAAAGTTCTTCTTTGTCTATCCTAGAATTTCTTTTTGCTTTTCATAGGCCTCTATTTAAAGGATACTTCACATATTACACAATCAATCTGAGGCAAACCCACATGTAGTTTATAACATGAGGGCAGCTTGAGTCATGACAATTGCCGCAAGAAACATCCATGTTACATAAATGTTTCTTGTCTGCATTAAACATGGAATACATGGCTAGCACATACCAGCATCCTTAACACTAGCTGGGTTTCCCAGACACATGGACACTGATGCTCAAAGATGCATGTACATTCCTGTGACATGTTCATAGATTATATATTTGGTACAAGGAACACAGATATAATACCTGTCCTTCCCACTGCAATTGTAATGCTTAGTGCTGCTGTGCAGGGGTGTATCTAGGGTAGGGCAGGCAGGGCATGTGCCCCGGGCACCACTTGAAGGGGGCACCATTTTGTAAAATTATTATTATTTTTTAAAATGGCTTCTGAAAACAAAATGGCCACTGTGCATGCTCAAATGGCCTCTGTGAGGCCCTAGGTCATGCCAGGCCTTGCAGAAGCCATTTGAGCATGCGCGGTGGCCATTTTGTTTTCAGTGGCCTTTAAAAAAAAGATTATTTTTAAAAATGGCCACCGCACATGCTCAAATGGTCCCTGCGGGACCCTAGAGGCCAGCGGGGTGAGGGGGGACCTTTGCAACCCCCCAGCCTTTAGGAAGCCCCCCCAAAGGGGCTACAGGTAAAGATAAATAAATAAATAAAATATAATATAAGACACTGTACACATATTCAGATTGGCACTATGTACAGAGAATCAGGGCTTGTGAATGCAGAGCTGACGCTTATGTCCTAGGATTGTATTCATTTGCTCTTACCTTGCTTCTTGTGATAAGTGAGTTAAATGTGATGTCTTGCTAATATGGCTATTAATGCTGAGTTTGTTTTTGAATCAATGTGAAATCCTTAATATGAAGGCCAACTGGGAGTTACTTGCTTTCTCTTATTTTAACTGTCTTTCTGAAAGACTAGAATATATTCCAAGCAGTGACACAGTTTACTCTGCATATCCTTCAGTTATTTTCAGAGTATCTGGGAAAAGTCAAATTCTCCATTGATTTTTAAAACTTATGTAATGGTGATGCTACAATGCATAGTTGAGTATTAGACAGGCACTTCTGTTTAGTTTTCCAAGCACACCTTCACATAGTATTTGGGTATTTCATGAGCCCCAGCATACTTAAATTTGTAGTTTTCCAGCATTTTTTGGTCTGGCTACATCCACTGCTAAATAGTTTTTGAAATATTAAAAGATTAATGAGCTTGACTTGTATTTTTGAGCTGATATTATGGTAAAGTTATCTGAAAGATGGGTGTCAGATGCTTGGACAGGGGGCGCAATTTCAGTGTTTGCCCTAGGCGCTATTTTCCCTAGATACGCCTCTGCTGCTGTGTGACAGTGTTCAGACTGGAACTTAGAAAAATCACTGCTGATAGATTGAGATTGGGTAGAGTGCGATAACAATTCAAAACTCATTTGCATTCCATTATAATGTTCAGCAAGCAAAACCTGAGCCCTAATGATGGAAAAGACCTGGTGCTGACTGAGTCCTTTGTTGATTAGAAAGGAGCTAGCATAATAGAAAAGCGTTTAAAGCATTTCACACCAAAGCCTAAGCCAGTGGTGTCTTTAAATTTTGTGAAAAGAAATGCAAATCCAGCTATTCCTGTAGGAAAGTGAAAAACTATCTGTAGATTTAAAAATTAAGAAGGCCATAATTATCGGGTGTAATGATGCAAAAAGCAAAGGAGGAAAGCTGCATCTACTGCCATTTTCCAATTCATGCACATGAAGGCAGATCCCAAAAGCTAGTTCAGTGCTTCCTTGATACAATTTACTGCTTGAAACTTGAGTGGCAATAATTTCTTTATGGCCTTCAGTTGTGAGAAAGATACAGGTTATCAGGTTTACAAATATGCTTCTCCTAAGTAACTTGTCACAAAAGATTAATGAAGTTTCCTCCCATCTATAAAGTGCTAGGGTGCTTGGTTTACCAGTGTTCTGAAAGCCAAGGGAACAGTGCACTCCACTGAGATTTTAGATTTCCTTTTTATGTTTCATTTCCCTGCCTTTTCAATTTCACTTTCTAACTGTCTGAGTTAATTCTCATTACTTCTCTTTGTCTCTTCTGGTTAAAGTCTCAATTTTATTTCTGTCTTCCATCTACAAGGCACCAGAGCACTATTTAACAACAAGGTTACAAGAATCACTTAAATGCATCTCTACTTGGCAAAAATAAAAGAACCCCGCCCCCGCCCCCCCACACACACAGCTGAACAAGATAATTTTTTCTTGGAACTAGATTGCATACTATGGCCGCCTTCAGACATCATGCCAAAGTGGAGGCAACTATGCCAGAATTTCAGGTTTGTGGTCATCTGAATGTGAAACTCAAGGTGCTGTGAGAAAAGCAACCCAAAGCTAATGACCACAAACCTGAATTTGAACCCTCAGTTGCTCTTCTGTTTCAGCAGTGATAACTCTGGTTTCAAAGTGACACTGTGTCATCCAAAGGCTGCTGCTGATTGGAACCAGAGTTGAGGGTAGGAAGTTCCTCCTTCTCTCCATCCTCAGTTGGCTGCTGCATCTGACCTTCATGAAAAGGAGGAAGCCTGCACAACCAGTCCCCCTACCCCTGTCTCCCAGACTCCAGATCGAATTGTTTGGTAGTGCAGGGAGGAATGGGGGCAAACCGTGGTTTCCTTTTATGTGCAAAGGCAGCCTATGATCAACAAGAATCTAATATATCTTCAATCCATAAGTATCAAGGACTTTAGGTCATGTGAACAAGCTCCTTTGTCTGCTGAGATTGATGTGGCAATGATTGTACCTGTATGGGCTGTTTGATCTGTTTTAACAAATTTGCTGGGTTCCTGAAAAAAACGTATATCTATATTTTTCAGGAATTCTTCCTGCACTTCTTCTCATGCAGTAAATCAAGACCATAGGCAGCTGCTATGATTGTGTGTGACCATCATGTCCTTTAATTGCCCCAGTGGGCAAAATGCTGAGGCTAGATGCTTGATCAGAAATGAATGTACATCAACTCAAGGACAACTCATTCACAGATTTAACTGATATGAAGAAATAGTGCTTTACTGAAGCATTCAGTGTGATATACAAGTGATAGAATAGTAGCAACATAACTGAAACAACAAGAATGAACTTTTAATTACAGTGAATAAGGTAACTGAGCAAGGAAGCAAGACTTAAGCAATATATAAAGTACGGTATGGCACATTAAGCATGGATCAGCATGGACAGTAGAGAGAGAAACCCATGATATATTTGAACAGATGACAGTGACAGGCAGAGTTTGAAAACAAAAAATAACAACACATACAAATAAATATAAATCTATAATATCTATGAACCCTATTCTATGTGATTGCTATTGTTATTCGCCCCTTTACACAACTTTCTGCCCTCTGTTTTAAAAAGCTCTATAATTTCAAGTAAGAACATGAATAACCTTAAAAGCCAATGCTTAGCTGTGAGGAAATGGACTTCTCTCACAAGCAAGAAGGAAAACAGGACTGATTAAGAGAAAGTATAGAGATTGCCTAGAGAGGGATATTGAAACAATGTCTACGAGAAAGAGAACATTATTTAGACAGAGTAGTTCTGTTCTCATTGATAGGGAACCAGAGGAACTGTGGAATGAAATCAACTAAGTTGTTAAGGACAAATGTGAAAAGAGACTGCCAAAGACCAAGAAACAGAAGAAAGCAAAATGGATGTCAGAAGAGACGGTGGAAATTGCCAAGAAGAGGAGAGAAGCCAACGTCAAGAAAGATAAAGACCTCAGGAAGGAACTTAATAGCAAATTTCAGAAAGCTGTTAGAAGAGACAAGGAGCAGTACTACAATGACATCTGTAAAGAGGATGGAAATAGACACAGAAAAACAAGGAAAGCTTTCCAAAAGACCTCTGAACTCAGAAGGAGGTTCCAACCTCGAACTGGTATGTTAAGGGATGCCAAACAACAGATAGTAACTGATTCAGAGAAGATCAACCAGAGATGGAAGGAGTATACTGAAAATCTGTACAGCAGGGATGTCAACATCCAAGATAGTCTAGATTAGAAGATATTCCCTACTTGCAAGAACCTCTAGTAGGAGAAGATGAAGTTAGATCAGCACTCCGGTCATTATCAAGTCGGAAGGCTACAAGAATTGATGGAATAGCTACAGAAATATGGCAGGCAACAGAAGAAGAATCAGTCAAGGCTGTAACGAAACTATGCCAGCAAATTTGGAGAACAGTACAATGGCCAACAGATTGGAAGAGGACAGTCTACATACCCATACCAAAGAAAGGAGACTCAACAGATTGCTCAAACCATCACATAAAATCTTTAATTTCACATGCTAGCAAAATAATGTTCAGGATCATCCAATGCAAATTAGAGCCCTTCATGGAAAGGGAAATGCTGGATGTTCAAGCTGGTTGGTGGAGGAACAAGAGACATCATTGCCGATGCATGCTAGATAATTGAGAAAGCCAAAGAATACCAAAAAGAAGTTAATATGTACTTTATTGACTACAAAAAAGTCTGTGATTGTGTCAACCATGTCAAGTTGTGGAATATCCTTAGGAAAATGGGTGTCCCAGAACACCTCATTGTTCTCATGAGAAACCTATACACAGGACAGGAAGCCACAGTCCAGACGGAACATGATGAAACAGACTGGTTCCAGATCGGCAAAGAGAAAGCTGTATACTTTCTCCGTATTTATTCAGCTTATATGCTGAACATATACTGAGAAAAGCTGGATTGGAAGAAGATGAGCATGGTTTTAAAGTTGGAGGAAAAAACATCAATAACCGGCGCTACGCTGATGATACCACTCTGATAGCTGAGAATGCGGATGATCTGCAAGCTCTAGTAATGAAAGTCAAGGAGCACAGTGAAAAAATGAGATGACGACTTAATGTAAAGACTAAACTAATGACAATGGGCACAGCAAGCATCCTTAGAATTGATTCTGAAGACACTGAAGTGGTGGATAACTTCTGCCTTTTAGGACTGACATCAACAATAAAGGATCCAGCAGTAAAGAAATACGACGCAGATTAGTACTTGGTAGGGTTGTAATGAAGTCCTTGGAAATGATATTTAGATGCTGTGATGTGGCTATACCAACAAAGATTAGAATCGTTTGGGCAATGGTTTATCCCGTGACACTCTATGGATGCAAAAGTTGGACTTTGAAGAAGGAAGATAGAAAACGTATTGACACTTTTGAACTTTGGTGCTGGGGAAGACTTTTGAGGATATCATGGAGAGCCAGGATAACAAAGAAATGGATTATAGAACAAATCAATCCAGAATTTTCACTCAAGGCACAAATGACCAGGCTCAGACTATCATACCTTGGACACATTATGCGAAAACCCATTTCCCTTGAGAAGGCCATAATGCTGGGAAAAGTTGAAGGAAAGAGAAGAAGAGGACAACCAGAAAAAAAGTGTATGGACTCAATCATGACAGCAATGAATGCACCACTGAGAGACTAGAGACCAAGTTGAATAATATATTAACAATTATTAATATATTATTAATAATCAATAATATATTAATCATTTTAATATATTTTTCCTGTCTTAAAGTGCTCATTAAACCATCAAATGGGGATGAACTTCCAAATATGCAGTGCTGTTCTTCAAAAGGTGCAAGAACCCCTGCTGATCCCTCATCCAACAGATACATGCCATTCAGCAAAATCTTTGGAGAAAAGGCTCTATCTCATGACCTTGACACTGTTCAGTGCCAGCTGTATAGCATCTTGTCCTGTATCTAAGGCAAAAACAGGTTAAACCAACCTTATCTTTGAGCGTCTGTAGCAGAAACAGTCATACAGGCTCAAAAGTCTGATGTTGCTTTGAACATCTTCCTTCTCCATAATCAGATTCGTTGATAGAGTTTACTCACAAATAAATTTCATTTATTAGGCAAACATCTTTTCCAGTGTTAATTAAAAGTCTCATACTTGCAGGTTGTTTCACTGCGCCTTGTTGATAGTGACTGAGAGTTGGTTTTAGTTGATCACGGCCCAGGGATTATTGCCTCTTAAATATCCTCTCTTAATTACCACAGTGTCAGTTTCTTTTTCTACAGAGCAGAAAAGCTTTGATTACTGATTTCCTTGCAGTGGGTTGTTTCCTACGATCCCCCCCCCCCTATTTTCAGAAGGAGCTCTATTTACACATGAGAGTGAGGAATGGTTTTCACTGATCCCCCTTTCCTTCCCCAACTCTCTGTACCACTGAAAAATCTGTTCCGGAGTGTTGGGACAGATTTTCTGAACTGTGGGGGCAAATTTTTCCCGGAACAAATGGAGCTTCTTCCATGCACAAGAAAAAGCAAACCAATTATTTTCTCCTTTTCTTTTTTAAAAATTGCAAAATAGCAGCATGTCACTATTAAAAAAAGAAGAGTAGATCAATATTTATATTTTTTGTATAATATTCTGCCTTTACATAAAATATCTGACTTACAATAAAACAATTTGAAGCCATATAGTTAATAAAAGCATATGATTTATAACCATATGATCAGTTAAAGATTCCCCCAGATGAATAGTCTTTCGCTGTTAGGAACAGAAAACAACTCTGGGGCAATAAGAGGCTATGACAACCATTCTATATAAAAAGACTAGTGTTGAAGCAACCCTTAACAGGTAAGCTAGGAAGTGTGAGATGATCAGGTAATCTGATTACTTGCTTTTTCTATTTTAAGTCATTTACAGGAATTTCCCCCTTCTTGTAGTCCTATTGTTGGACTTGTGGCAATATATATTTTTGGCATGCTATACCAGTCTTCAGGGAGGGTGATTCTGATTTAAAATAATAATGGATTTGGTAGAAAATCCAACAGTCTGTTTTTCAGAACAGTAAATAAACATAGTGATTAATGAGAGCACCAGTTTCACAACTTTCCCAGAGTTATAATTGCTACTCCATATATGGAAAGAATCATAAGACTTCTCCTCTTTTCATCAGCTTCATTTCTACAGAACTACTTGACCATCTGCTTTCTGCAGGCAATGTGATGACCAAGAGATTTTCAAATCCTGCTTTTAAACTTACATCTATTGATTTTTTGGGAAGCAGTGGATATAGGCATGGAAGAAATCAAGAGCAGGAACAGGAGATGAGCTGTTAGTGTCTGATAATAGCTGGAAGTGAACAGAAACATTTCAAACAATAATGATGTTATAAAAAGGCAAGCTGAAGATATTGCGGAGTACCTTTGCAAAGTACTCTGCACAGGATTCATTTCCTGCACTTCAATACTAGGGAGTTAATAAGGGAGCAATTATCAGTATTTATTGGAGATATGCACAGTGTTCCTTTCTGCAAGAATGTGCACCCAGATATTTCCAGAGTGACAGCATGGATCTCTACATATAATAAGCAATGTCAGGACTGTGATTATCCATGCCTCCCATGTCAGATCAGCTAATTACCAGAACTTTCAAATTCTTTGAGGTTATTAGCAACAGACAGGACCTTTCCATCTAAGGATTTTGTTATTTATTCAAATTGTATTATGCACTTCCTCAAACCTAAGTTAAGTTAGCCTCTCAGAAAGAAAATGATTGGCCAAGGCCAATCTGTGAGCTTTATAGCTGATCAGGGATTTGAACATGAGTTTGAGTCCAGCACAGTGCAACAAATGCTAGAGCTCTAATTGTCAGTAGCCTAAACAAGGTACCTCACCTATGGCAATAGGTGCGATAGGAGCCAATCAGTCTCTGGAAGCTTGGACAATGAGTCTGAAAGAGCTCAAGAGGGTCTAAAGGAGTGTACCTGAAGCCCAACCAAGGCTTGTAGAGTTTCTTGCTGCTCTTTCTCTCCATATGTCAGACACAGTAACCTCATATATAATAGGATTCATCTTATACTTGTGAGGTGCTAATCAAATTCTAAGACCCACCTCTAAGTTCTGGGTAAGGCTCTCATTAGTGAAGCTACAGGTGATCCTTTGGTTTTTCTGTTCATCAATCTTCAGGCTACTCTCCCAAGTTAATGGAGACATTCTTATAATTTTTTTTCCATATATGGTAAAGAGGACTACACAACTGAGAATCTAAATAGTTAGGAATCTAAATAGTTAGGAAATGAAAGGGCCACATTCAGAATTGTGGCCCTTAAAATATGGTGCCAGGTCTTCCATCTCAGGGGGTCTCAACCTTGGGTCTTCAGATGTTGGACTACAGCTCCCATCATCCCCAGCCACAATAATCTTGACCACTGTGGCTAGGAACAAAGGGAGCAGTAGATCAACAATATCTGGAAACCCAACCTTAGAAACTCCTGTGATAGAAGACTTGGCATCCTGTTTCGAAGGCCACGATTCTAAGTATCTGTTCATTTTCTAGAGGTTGATTTCCTAGTTATTTAGATATAATAACCTCTATGATACGTTCTGTCATAAATACAGGTTTGCAGAAAAGCCTCAAACTTATTGTCAGCTGATAATGGCTAGAGTTTGTCCATAGATATCCTCCCTAATATGCTTCTTACTCTGTTTATATCTCAGAATTAGATTTAAAAAACTCACTTCATTGGAGTTAACTTTGGGTTATGACTGGACATTAATTGCAGCAAAATATGGGGTATTTTATTTTTATTTTTCTGATCATGCTTAATAGTCTTGGTTTTGTCCACATTTCCACATGGACTTTATGTTAAGGTTTTAACACATCCCTAAAAAGCTTTATTTGTTGTTTTCACATTGTCATGTGGGAGAAAAATGCTTAAAGCCTTGGAGGACATCACAGTATACATGAGCAGGGCAGCCACGTGGGTTAAATCCACACCTAGTGTGACCCTTATTCATAGCATACTGTAATTGATTATTTGCATCCCAAATTAGGACCATTTTATGCATTATAGTTTTGAGGTTGTACACCTATGATGTTTTAAGTTTGTTTGTTTGTTTATTCGATTTTTATACCGCCCTTCCAAGCTGGCTCAGGGCGGTTTACAATTAAAAAACAGAAATCATTAAAAACAATTATGCCTTAAGTATAAGTACATTAAGTATGCCTTAATGTACACGTGAAGGTGACAAACATGTTTTCCAGGGGCGTAGCAAGGTTGGAGTGGGTCCCGGGGCAAAAGGTGGACATGCCCCCCTGCTTCCCTGCTTCCTTTTTGGGAGAGGTGTGGAAGTGAAGGACTATACGCTGTCTCTTGTCTCAATGACAGTGGAGGACAGACTAGTGAGTCAGAGGGCTAAAGGGTCAAGACATTGGTCATCCCTTTTCTACTGCTCTGACACTATCCCTTTGGAATGTAGATTGCTACTCTTAGGGACACTTCCTTCCTTCCAGCCACTTCCTTCTTCTCTCCCTTCTCTTCCTGTTCCTTCTACCTTGCAACATGCAAGCTCCTCTCCCTGCACCATGTGTGCAGTGATGCAGAATCAATATGCATCCAGATAGCTAGATAGATTATTGATCCTAACTCCTCACTTTCCTATCTAGAATGAGTTCTATAAATACCACTTATATTGATTTGCAACTATGAACTGGCTCCAAGTTACTTTACTCTCAGCATCCACACATGCCTACCTAAATTACACTCTGTTGTGCCTCTGTGCACTCTGCTATAATGAAAAAGGGTTTCTCTACCAGATAGAATTCCCAACAGGTTATGGGAGCCCAGTATTTTGAGCTGCGTGTACTGCAACTGAAGAGTTAAGTTTGTTCCAGGAGATCGAGTGAGATCTAGCCGTGGACATTTTGAATTGCTAATCTACAGCAGCTGCCCTTTCTTAGAGCTCAGTGAGGATGGCTACTTACCTAGAGGGAAAGCTCAGGCTGACTATTCTGAACCCAGACAATTACTTGGAATGGAAAACCTGACTGAGGATTGCATTGCGAGCCGAAGGACTACAGAGAGTAACTGAGGAAGACCCCCCCCCCATCAGATGGAACTACAGCTGCTGAGAAGACTGCTAAAGAAAAATGGCTGCTCAAAGCTGCTCAAGCTCAAGCTTTGTTAGCTGCTTTTGTGAGTAAAAACCATCTTACTACTATATGTGATCTTGAGACCTAAAAGGAAATGCTAAGCAAGCTAGATTCCTTGCATATGAAAAAGGGGTGGGCATACACCTATAACTTGAGAAAGAAAATGCAGGATATCCAGTATAAAGACAGGGACTGTTTTGCCACGCATGTTGGACTGCTATGGGACTTTTTTTGCACAATTTATAGCTGCAGAGGAGGAATTTACAGCAAGTCAGAAATTGGAAGCTCTGGTCCTAAGCATGCCCCCCAGCTATAGCAATATAATTGGCCAATTGGATGTCCACACCGCTCTAAGCTTTGAGAGAGCAGTGGAAACCATATCTTCTGAAGCAAGCAGAAGAAAAGTTTTGAATTCTCGCTATGAAAGTGAATTGGCAAGTAACTTTGCTCTTAAAGCAACAATTGGCCATTCCAGAGGAAGCCCAAGGTGGGGAGGGAATGCTGCAAGAGGAAACTGCATGGGCCCCCCTCATTTGCATACCAAAAGGTCTGGCTTCATTGCCAAGGAAACTCAGTCCAGAGAGAGAGGTCACATGATCACCAGCAGGGAGACTGCTCCTGGAATGAGGCCAACTGGGACTAATGGAATGAGGCCAACTGGGACTAATGCCTTTAGATATTTTCTGTGTAACCGATTTGGCCACAAGGTGGTGAACTGTCACAAGAATCAGACAAGAAGAGTTGATTTTACTGAGAGAAATTTAAATAAGGATGTTAAGTGTGCTGATGATTCAAATAAGAATTTCAATTTCTGCCTGATGCAAGGTGATGAAAAGTTTATTTTAGACAGTGGTTCCTCAGTTCATATCTCAAATAATTTGGATTTCTATACTGAACTGTTTGATATTCCTGAAGAGATGGTTCATTTGGGCAATAATACTACAATTAAAGCAAAGAAGAAAGGCGAAGGAATTTTGTATTGCAAGTTATTGGATGGATCAATTAATGAGTTTTTTTGTGAGAGATGTCTTGTATACCCCTGACTTCTCAAGCTCCTTGCTTTCAATATCCAAGAGAAATACGCTAGAGCAATGGTTCTCAAAGTGGGTGGTATCGCCCCCTAGTGGGCGTTGGAGCAATCCAAGGGAGCGTTGGAAGCTCCATGTAAAATTAGGGGGCACCAGGAACCAATCGGTGGGCGGCAGAGGATTCAGCTGGCTCCCCTGCTGCGCCTGCACAATGAGCCAAGGGAGGGGCTCATTGCACAGGCGCAGCAGGGGAGCCGGCTAAATCCTCTGCCGCCCACCGAGACTCCACTGAGACGCTGGAGGACTGAAGCCCAGGGCAGCAGCTGCCTGAAGACACTGGAGGTCTTCAGGCAGCTGCCGCCCTGGGCTTCAGTCCTCCAGCTATCCCACCCACCGCTGGCCAAAACTTTTCAGGGGAAGGCAGTCACTAGTTTTACATGCAGTAGAGGGAGCCCACTGACTTTTTAAATGCTCCCGCCCCTCGGAGCTCCAATGTTTCTTGTTTCAGTTATTACCATGTCTGAGGCAGAGAAAAAATGCAAGCAGCACATTGTTGATTATTTGAAATATGGTTTCATTCCGTCTCCTTCAAATAATGCATTACCAATGTGTATAATATGCCAAAAGGTTTTCTCAAATGAAGCTATGAAGCCTTCTAGACTCCAAGAACATCTGACAAAAATCCATCCAGATAAAAAGAATAAAGATTTGCATTATTTTCAAGGACTCAAAGAAAAGTTTGTAAAACAGCCCAAATTGGAAACTATCTTTTCAACAGCTTCCAAACAAGGTAACGATGGGTTGCGTGCTTCTTACAATATAGCTTTACTTATTGCAAAATCAGGGAAACCGCATACTATTGGGGAAGAACTTATTATACCAGCCATAAAGGAGGTATTACAGACTGTACTACACAAGTCACCAACTGACATTGTCAAAAAAATTCCTTTGAGTAATGACACAGTCCAAAGAATTGATGAAATGGCTGAAAACATTGAAAACTCTCTATGTAATTATTTAAAAACATCTCAGTTTTCAATGCAACTTGATGAGTCAACTTTGCCAGGGAATGAAGCCTTACTTCTCGCTTATGTGCGTTTCATAAGGGATCAACAAATCTGCCAAGAGTTATTGTTTGCCCAAACTTTAGAAACTGATACTAAAGGAGCATCATTATTTTGTGTAATGAAAGATTTTTTTTGAAGAGAAAGAAATTCCCCTGAATAACATATTGTCTGTTGCTACTGATGGTGCTCCAGCAATGGTTGGATGCTACAATGGTTTTATGGCACATTTAAAAGAAGAGGTACCAAATATATTGGCCATACACTGTGTTATTCACCGGCAACATCTAGTAGTGAAAAACCTGAGTGAACGCTTACATAGCTCACTTCATCTCGTCATCAGAGCAGTGAACAAAATCAGAGGTAAATCTTTGCAGGACAGGATATTTGGACAACTCTGTATGGAGAACGATGAAGATTACAATCGTCTGCTTCTTCATGCAGAAGTTTGTTGGCTATCAAAGGGAGCCAGTTTGAGCTGTTTTTCCACCCTTTTCAACTCAGTGCTAGAGTTTTTGGAAGACAAAGATGCTACTTTAAGAGCAGATTTGATAAAATCAAAACCAGATATAGCTTATCTGACAGATTTGTTTAACAAATTAAGTGAAATGAACCTTCAGCTCCAAGGTGATGACCTGAATCTAATAAAAACTAAAAATGTAATTTCTGCACTTGTGGGAAAGCTTCAAATACATAAAAGAAACTTGGGACGGGGAGAATTTATCCACTTTCCAAATTTGTCAACAGTAGAAAAAAATGACGAAGATTTACTTGAATATTGCCAACATTTGGAAACTCTGGAATTGGACTTCAAAAAACGATTTCAGGATATTTTAAAAATGGATGTACCTGATTGGCTTTTGGACCCATTTTCCTGTGAAATTTCAGAAGCATCTCCAAACTTAGAAGAAGAGTTGATTGAGTTAAGAACAAATGAAGAGCTGAAATTTAAATTTAAATCTGGATACCAACAGTTTTGGCTGCAGAAGCAGATACCTGAACTTTATCCTGGTTTATGGACTATTGTTCAAAAACTTCTTATTGCATTCCCTTCGTCTTATTTAGTGGAACGTGGGTTCAGTGCAGTAACAACGCTAATAACAAAAAAAAGAAATAGGCTGCAGATAGCTAACTGTGGAGATTTGAGAATGCTGTTAACAAACATGGAGCCGAATATTGACAAATTGTTAGAATCTCATCAGGCTCATCCTTCTCATTAAAACTTATTCTGTTACTAGTTTAGTTCGTTTTCCTGTCCTCTATGTCCTCACCATTACTCGGGGCTGGCCCAACCCCCAGCAGTGCCTTAGGCAAGGGGCGGGACATTCCAGGGGCGGGGCTTGGGCAGCTCACCCCCCACCCCGGGGGTGGGGCTTAGCAGGGGGGCATTAAGCATTCAATTTTTTCTAAAAGGGGGTGGCGAACCAACAAAGTTTGAGAAACACTGCGCTAGAGAAACAAGGCTGTGAACTCTACATTAGAAATAGACAATGTGTTGTTACCCAGAATGGAGAGGTTTGCCTTGTAGGCTCTGAATGCAAAGGCCTGTACAGCGTGCAGGAGCAACCTGTATCAAAGCCAGACAGAGAAAGACCAGTCTGGTCCAAACCTAAGGCATACCAGCCCAATGAAGTGAACCTTGCTCAGTCATGCCTGCATGAAAACTGCTTGCAACTGTGGCATAGATGCCTAGGACATAGGAGCTATGAGTCAATCCAGAACATGAAGGAAAAGGGATTAGCTGATGGCATTGATTTTGTACCATGTGACATTGTGACTAACTGTGTTTGTTGTCTTGAGTCCAAAGCAGTTAACAAGCCATTTCCTAAGCAGAGTGAAAGGAAGACCAGAAGATCCCTGGAGCTGATCCACAGCAATATATCTGGACCACTACCAGCAACCATAGGTAATTTCAGATATTTTCTCACAATCACTGATGATTATACACAATATTTAGTTGTGTTTATACTAAAGGAGAAATCACAGATGCTTGAGAAACTCCAGGACAACGTGGCCATGGCAAACAACAAATTTGGGTGGAAGCCAAAGATCCTGCGTATAGACAATGGAGGAGAATATATGTCCAGCGCCACACAGCAGTTCCTGAGAGAATGTGAAATCGTGCATCAAACCACGGTAGCTTACAATCCATCCCAAAATGGAGCCTCAGAAAGAAAGAATAGAAGCCTCCTGGATATGGTAAGATGCATGCTTGCTGATGCACACATCCCACAGAAACTCTGGAGAGAGGGCATCATGACTGCTATATACATACAAAACAGAATGTACACAAAGCCTATAGGAACAACACCATATGAACTTTGGCATGGTCATAAGCCATCCATGACACATTTGCATGTCTTGGAAGCACGGCTTACTCATACATCCCAAAGGAAAAAAGGACTAAGTTAGAGGCTAGGGCCACAAAAGGGATTTTTGTAGGCTACTCAGCGCAATCAAAAGACTAAAGAATTCTGGATCCTGACACCAACAAGATAACCATTAGCAGATCGGTGTATTTTGATGAGAATGAAAGGGCTACGTCTTCAGAGGGGGCCTACACCGAAGCAAGCAACCAGCCAAACACCTGATACTGGATTATGCTTCCTGATCTCAGCGGAATTGAGGAGGAGGAGACAGCAGATCCAGATCCAACCACACTCAACACAGAGACCCCCAGTGATCCACCAGACGCATTTGAGATATTGGAAGGGACCACAGATGGTGAGGTGAGGCAATCAACGCGCTCAAACAGAGGTGTTCCAGCCCCGAGACTGTCCTACCTCGCAAGAACGGCGGAACAACCAGAAGCTTCATCATGGAAGGAAATATCCCAGCTAGCACAACCAGAAGCCCAGAAGTGGAAACAAGCTGCAATTGAAGAGCTTGAGGCTCTACAGAAAAACAAAACCTGGACTCTTATTAAGTTACCTCAAAGAAGGAAAGTTATAGGCTGCAAATGGGTTTTCAAACTCAAACATGATGCTGATGGTGAGATTCAGTGCTACAAAGCCAGATTAGTAGCGAAAGGATATTCACAGAAATATGGAGAAGATTATGATGGAAACATTTGCACCAGTGGTTAAACATACCACAATAAGGACTCTGTTTAGTATTGCTGCTAGGAAAGGAATGCATGTTGAACACCTAGAGGTGAAAACTGCATTCTTGCATGGCGAACTAGAAGAGGACATTTACATGCAACAACCACCAGATTTCTCAGAGAAAGGCAAAGAGGACTATGTATGCAAACTGCAAAAGAGCATTTATGGTTTAAAACAGGCTGCCAGAGAATGGAACACAAAACTAAATGATATGCTTCAAAAAATGATATGCTTCAAAACAAGTGAAGCTGATCCCTGCCTGTACACGAAATGCAGGGATGGCAAATGGACTTACATTTTGGCGTATGTTGATGATTTGATTCTTGCCTATGAGAATCCAGATGACAGCAAGGAAATAATGCATCATCTGAACAGAGATGTGAAAGTCAAGCAACTTGGCAACATTGCACACTACTTGGGCATTCAAGTACAAAGAAAGAAAGATGGAAGTTTCCTCATCAACCAAGAACAGAAAATTAAAGACCTGATAAACCTGCTCAGACTGGAAGATGAGAATCCTACACCAACTCCAATAGAAGTGAATTACATAAAATGAGAAGATCAAACTGAGCCACTATCTGACAACCATAGATATCGTGAAGCATTGGGTATGCTTTTATACATTAGTACACTCACTAGGCCAGATATTAGTACAGCAGTTGTCTTACTTTGCAGAAAGACTGCATCACCAACAGTCAAGGACTGGAATGCAATTAAGAGACTTGTTAAGTACCTAAAGGGTACTGCACACTTTAAGCACAAGATGCAAGCAACAGTCAACCAAAACTAGAAGCATACGTAGATGCAAACTGGGATGGAGACCTAACAGAAAGGAGATCCACCAGCAGTCACATAATTTTCTGTAGAGATGGAGCCATAAGCTGGTCAAGCACCAAGCAAGACATAACAGCACCATAAACCACTGTAGCAGAATATGTATCAGCAGCACAGGGCTGTCATGAGATACAGTGGCTGTGTCAACTACTGAAAGATCTAGGTATGGATGTACCACAGCCCATACCTGTGTATGAAGACAACCAAAGCTGCATTCAACTCTCCAAACAAGAAGATGTAAAGAGGCGTACCAAGCATATTGATGTGAAGTACAATGTAGTGAGAAATCTGCAAAAGGATGGACTAATCAAGCTGATCTACTGCCCAACAAATGAAATGCTTGCAGATCTACTCACTAAGCCACTACCAAGACCCTGCTTTGAAAAGCTGAGAGAGAAAATGAATCTTGTGAACTGAGTCACGAGACATCGAGAGGGGCTGTTGGAAGTGAAGGACTATACGCTGTCTCTTGTCTCAATAACAGTGGAGGACAGACTAGTGAATTAGAGGGCTAGAGGGTCAAGACATTGGTCATCCCTTCTTTACTGCTCTGACACTATCCCTTTGAAATGTAGATTGCTACTCTCAGGGGACTTCCTTCCTTCCAGCCACTTCCTTCCTCTCTTCTCTTCCTGTTCCTACTACCTTGCAACATGCAAGCTTCTCTCCCCTGCACCATGTGTTCAGAGATGCAGAATCAATCTGCATCCAGCTAGCTAGCTAGAATAGAGATCCTAACTCCTCACTTTCCTATCTAGAATGGAGTTCTTTAATAAATGCCATATATATTGATTTGCAACTATGAACTGGCTCCAAGTTACTTTACTCTCAGCATACATGCATGCCTAACTAAATTCAACTGTGTTGTGCCTCTGTGCACTCTGCTATAATGAAAAAGGGTTTCTCTACCAGAAAGAATTCCCAACATGAGGGGGAGGGGGGACTAAAGAACAAGCTGTTGCCCAGCTGACAGGCCACCTCTCCCTCAGGGCCCAGGGACATTTTTTCCCTCCTGTTCAGTCATAGCTATACCTCTGACATTATGGCACATATACACTTGTCCGGGAGCAGTGATTGCTTGCAGGCCATTTTTGAGTGTATGTATACTGCTGCTGGCAACTCCAGGCTTGCCTCTGCGCAGTGTGTGAAATGACCCTCAGAGATCTTCCCAAGCAGATTTTTCAGCCTCTGGAATACAACTTTGCCATCTTTCCAGATGAAGTAGGGTTAAGAAAAAAAACAACACCCTGCATATACTACACTTAGTGAAACGAGTTAACCTTTCAAATTGGGCTGTTTTGTGTGGCAGCAGGAAAGCTGTTGAAAGTGCTTTTGCTTCTCCATTTTCATACCATGCTTCATTTGGTACCAGTTTGTGTTGGCCTCATCTATAAGACTATCATAAACTCCACTTTTCTTTATTCCTTTTTGTTTGTTTGTTATTGCTGTTTACTAGATGTGCACATTTCTTTGCAAATAGGACAATCTCATCCTCTTGATGATGATGCTTGACATTTCAAAGCATCGCTTCTAAGTTGCTTTCTGCTGAAGAGGTCAATTGCTGGTGTACACATTAGTACTCAATTAATACATTTATCAGCCCAGAGGAATTATGAATACAGATTTTAGTTTAATGCATAGTTTAAAAGGCATATTTTGAGGATGGTTCTTAAATTAAAAACGTTTCTCAAAATTATTGGTCTCTTTGTTTAAAGCAGAGAATCAAGATCCATCTCACATTTTGTCTTTAATAAGCTGTAATTTTTGTTTCTGAGGTTCAACATAATAACTCTGCACAAGTCTATTATTTGTTTTAATGCATAGAAGCCTGTGTTCTATTACTTAGTGTTCTTAAGACTCTCAACACAAATACTTTTCTTATATGACATGCACAGATTATTTGTATGTGACAGAATGGAGGCAAACTTCAATTGTCAGCCTTTGCAGCATGCTCACCCAGAGAAAAAAAAGAATAAAAACATTAAGCAGGACTCTTAAAAATGTTTATTTTGTAATTTGTTCTCCTTATGGCTTTGATAGTGCCATAAATCCTGCTGTCTGTTTTTGCATCTCATTTTCTGCTGACTGGTTTTTCTAGGGACTATTCTATTTTAAATACTTTGATTACTTTTTCCTCTTAGATGGACCTTAAAAATATTTTTATCGCTTGAGATCAATTAGGAAACTAGAGAGAATTATATAAAGTATTATAAAAGATAGGAACCAGTAAAATTATTTACCATTTTAATGGATTACTTACCAACGAAATCCATTAAAACATTCAGTTGCTTATAACTTTAATCTTAAACAAGACTAGGTGGGGGCTATTTCAGAATTTGTTATTGGTCAGTGGACTGTCTTCATATTTATACAGAGACATGTCAGTTTTTTAAAGACCCATGTTGCATGTTATTTGGAGTGTGAGGACTCAGACCTGTACTTCAGGTTAGATCTAAATGTGACCTGTGAAGTATAGTGCATACAACTTTTTCCAAGAGTTTTTTCACTGCAGTCCACCCATTTCTAGATTCACATGCTTAGAAATATTTGTTTTAGATAGCCATTAGGGGTGTACACGGAACAGATTGTGGTGGTTCAGTTTGAATTCGAACCAAATTCGAACCGGACCGCCAGTCCGTGAGCCGGGTTGGTTGAACCGACTTGTGGCCCAGTCTGGGGTTGAACTGGGTTGAGCCAGTTCAAACCAGTTCAACCCATTTTGAGGGGCTCTGCTTGTAAAGAGGAATTCTTCCTCTAAAAGGGCATTAAGGGCGGCTGGAGGGGTAGCAAGAGGGCACTTTACTGGCTTTGGCAGCAGCAGTGGCAAAGCTGCACGGGATCCTTTAAACCCCGCCAGCACTTCCCCCTGCCACCAGGCGCACAGGCCAGCAGTGGCCCGGTTCCGGCCTCTGCACATGTATGGAGGCCACTTGTGTGACCTCTGTGGATGCGCAGAGGCCACTGGGACCTTTTGGCTGCAAAGCAGATATTTCTACCACTGAGCTAGAGCACCATGCCCTCATATTATCTACACTGGTCATGAATATCTTACTTGAAACCAAGAACAAAACGTAGTGTGAAAGTGCAGTTGTCCATGTGTTTGCCCCATTCACAAATAAAGTGGCATGAGGGAGTCTGATTTATTTATTTATTTATTTAACCCATTTTTATACCGCTCCAACCCAAGGTCTCAGGGCGGTTCACAATCAAACAAAAAACAAAACTTTAAAATCAATTAAATAATAAAAACAGTTTAAAACAAATCAATAAATAATCCAAAATTTAAAAAGTTACAAAGTTAAAAAGCTAAGAGGCCTGGGTAAAAAGATAAGTCTTTAGACACTTTTAAAAAGCTGCTAGAGATGGGCAGACTCTTATTCCCACGGGAAGCGTGTTCCAAAGTCTCAGGGCAACAACGGAGAAGGCCCGTCCCTGGGTGGCCACCAGATGACATGAAGGTAGCCACAGATGAGCCTCCCCTGATGTACACAGTGGAAGATGGGGATCATGCAGAAGAAGACTCTCTCTTGAGTACCGTGGGCTTAAGCTGTTTAGGGCTTTATAGGTTATAACCAGCACTTTCTATTTTGCCCGGAAACATATTGGCAGCCAGTACAACTCCTGTAATATAGGAGTAATATGGTCTCTTTGAGATGACCCGGAGCCAAAGGCAGCCTTATTTGGGTAATCTTATATTGAGGTAATCTAGTCTGGAGGTTACCAGCAAGTATACTACTGTTTTGAGATCATGAACCTCAAGAAATCGACGCAGCTGGCGTATCAACCGAAGCTGATAGAAAGTGCTTCTGGCCACTGCCTGAACCTGGGGAACCAGAGAAAGGTGTGGATCCAGAAGCACTCCCAGATTGTGAACCTGCTCATTCTGAGGAAGTGTGACCTCATCTAGAACAGGTAGATCAGTATCATTTCCTGAGTGACGACCCTGCACAATAAGTACCTCTGTCTTGTCTGGATTCAGTCTCAGTTTTTTATCCCTCATCCAGTCCTTTACTGCTTCCAAGCAGGCATTCAGGGAGGATATGCCTTCTCCTGATGATGTTGACATAGAGAAATAGATTTGGGTGTCATCAGCATACAGATAGCAGCCAGCACCAAATTTCCAGATGATCTCTCCCAATGGTTTCATGTAGATATTAAAAAGCATTAGAGACAGTATGGAGCCCTGAGGGACCCCATATAAAAGCTCAGATTTTGAAGAGCAACAGTCTCCAAGTGACACCATTTGGAATCTGCCGGAAAGGTAGGAGTGGAACCACTGTAAAGCAGTGCCTCCTAAAACCTACTCACTCAGACATTCCAGAAGGATAATATAGTCGATAGTATCGAAAGCCACCGAGAGATCCAAAAGGTCCAACAGAGTCACACTTCTTCTGTCAAGTCCCAATTGGAGATCATCCATCAGGCCAACCAAGGCAATCTCCATCCCAAAGCCCATCTGAAAACCAGTTTGAAATGGGTCTGGATAATCAGTTTCCCCCTAGACTGCCTGGAGCTGGGAGGCCACCACCCTCTCAGTCACCTTGCCCAACCATGGGAGGTTGGAGACAGGCCTGTAGCTATTAAACTCTGAGGGGTCCAAGGCAGGCTTCTTAAGAATAGGTCTAATAATTGCCTCCTTTTAAAAAGGAGGCATCCTGCCCTCCCTCAGAGAGGTATTTATAATTGCTATCAGGCTTTCCACAACAACCTCCTTGCCAGATAATATAAGCCATGTTGGGCAAGGATCAAGCAGACAGGTGGTAGGACGCACCATTCTGAGCAGCTTGTCCACATCCTCAGGAGTCACAAACTGAAATTGATCCAGTCTAACCACACAAGAGGAGTTGCTGGATACCTCTGCATCTGACACTGCGATAACTGTGGAGTCTAAATCTAGATGAACCCAAATAAGAGAGATTTTGTCCACAAATATTAATTACAAGCATCACAGCGGGCAACTGATGGTTCCAAATTCTGATTCAAGGGAGTAGGAGGCTCTACTAGCCCCCTCACAACCCTGAATAGCTCCGCTGGTCGAGAGTTTGCGGAAGCAATACAGGCAGAATAGAAACAATTCTTTGTTGCACGTATAGCCAGAACATAGATCTTTAAATGCACTCTATGTCATAATCTGTTGGATTCGAGTAGAGTCTTCCTCCAATTGCGCTCTAGTCATTGGCCTTGCCGCTTCAGCTTCCTTCCGTATACCAAGGAGCCATTTTTGAAATGGGTTGGAGAGGATGCTTAGGAGTGATCATGTCTACTGGCCTGGTGAGCTGACTATTCCAATTCTCCAGCAGGGCATCAACCCTAACCCTAACCCTAATCGCCTAGAGACGAAAGTCTGGGGCAGTATACAAATTATACAAATTTGATAAATAAATAAATAAATAAATAAATAAATAAAATAAACCAGATCGCTGGCAGGGCCAACATTAAATCCTTTCAAGGCTTTTTGGAATCCTATTGGATCCAATAACCTTTTTGGACAGGCCATTCTAATAGGTCCCTCACCCCTGCAGAGGTGGGATGCAACTGTGAGTCCAACCTTAACCAGATGGTGGTCCGTCCATGACAATGGGGGAAATCACAAGAGTCTCCACCCACGGAACACCACCTTGATCAGAAAGAAAGATCAGATCAAGCACATGACCAGCAACATGTGTTGGTCCAGAGACCAGTAGGGATAGGTCCATAGTTGTCATGGCCGCTATGAACTCCTGAGTAATAATATAAATATATTATTTAAACACCTTGACTTTGTCTACATAGTTCTACCAGTTTATCTTTAGTATGTCTAGAACAAACGTTCCCATCCTCCAGATGTTGCTGAACTACAACTCCCAAAAAATTGTAGCTGGGAATGATGGGAGTTGTCATTCAGCAACATCTGGAGGTCCACAGGTTGTAAACCCCTGGTCTAAAAGGATTGTTTCACCACTAAAGTTTACCTCAACTCATAAATATCATACTCTGGTTAGCATGGTCAGTGTATAAATGGAGCTTAAATCAAATGGCCAGTGGATAAATGGTGTATATACCAAATAAACAAATAAATTTAATTTAAATTGAATTAAATTAAATTAAATTAAATTAAATGGAGCTAGGACCTAGACAAAAGTAGGTGTGACCAGATCAATGAACACATAAATCTGTCATATACTGAGTCAGACTGTTGGTTCAACTAGCTCAATACTAGGTTAGTCCACACAACCATAAACTGTGTAGGACAAGTGACCCAGCCAGCTTTGGGAGTCGGGTGTGCTTCTGATTTTTGGTTGAGTGTGAGTAAAAACATAGGTAGAAGGAGGAGGAAGTGATTGTGTGGTAACTTTGCACTGGGTAGGAAGGCTTTTCCTCTTCCCTCATTAAACAGCTAATTACAGGTCCTGGGGAGGACAGTACTGTCCTTCCCAGTAAGAGACGTGCACACAGTCACTTCTGCCTCCCCACTACATAGGATTTTACTTACACGTGGTCAAAAACTGAGAACGCCCATAGCTCCTTAAGCTGAGTAGGATACTTGCCCTACCCAAATAACACATGTGAGAACCAGCCTAATGTCTGCTCTGACAGTGAGCAAAGCTCCAAAGTCTTAGACAGAGACTTTATAAATGGAGAACCTCGGGACTGAGCAGTTGACTTTGCATCTGTACCCTATGGAGACATGAGACACTGGTTATGGAATAAAAATGGGCCACAACTTTTTAAATTAACGTTTAACATAAGAGGATTGGCACTCCACCTCTTATTGTGCAGAAACTAAAGACTCACTACTGCAGAATGAGTCACACCTAAACACATAGGGTGATACACCTTGGTTCCAAGCAGCATCAACCCTATGAGTGATTGCTGCGCATCTTAGCTCACCTAATGTGAAGGCACCTGTTGTAGGATTCCACGCCCCTAAGCCACCAAGTCTTAGAAGGTGATGATTCCTTAGCAGGTGGAGTAATCTGCCAAGTCTCTAGGGATTGGCAAGAACTCTTCCCTACACCAAACACATACCTAAAAGGTGCCCACCAAACATAAAATACCCCCCACAAACTGCACTGTATGTGTCTAGCTTGCCTACTTCTCCACCCACCATCCTTCCAAGACTGCTGCCAATCTTCTCTGCAGATTAGATAAGAAATAATCAGCATCCCTTGGAGATGAATGAACCCCGTCAGCCTGGAACAATTCAGGGTGAGTGGAAACCCACCTACCATGGAGCCCAGCCACAGCACACTCATGCCACGAGGTTCTGGCCTCCCTCATGGGGAGCAAAAAGGCCCCAAACAAGAAAGGCCTGAGGCCCCAAAAGGATTGCCTGAGGTGAGCCCACACTGCTGACACTCAGCTGCATGGTCCAGCCTGCTTGGCCTATTTCTCCCCTGCTGCCCGGGTGGCCTACATATGCCCTGCCCGCCCCACAGCCCATGCTGCTCCCAGTGGCCTACCACTGCCTGCCTCCCAACATGTTCTGCCCAAGCAGCAGGCCTATTGCCTTGGCTACAATCGAGCAGCAGGCCTACCACCATGACTACTATGTTGCCTGTGCACTACCAAAGGTGCATCACCAATACCACTTATGGGGTGAGGAAACAGGATTGTCCATGTGCCGAGGAAGGTGTGCCCACCCAACACCCTACAGGAAGAACACAGCAGCCTGGACAGCCTTGGAAGAAAGAGCATAGAGGGAGCAACCAAGCCCAAAGGCCTCAATGGCCTTGCTGCCCCACCACTGCACCTCCACCTGCCACCCCTCCATCTGCTGTCTCCTCTTCTGGTGCCACTCATTTTCATGGCACAGTCCTTGGGGGAGCAACATGAGAGAGCACCTCTCACATCACTTCCTGGAACAGGACTGCCAAACAGCAGTTGCTGCCAAACAGTTCCTGCCAAACGGAAGCTGTGCCCCCTCCCCCGCCATTCCTGGTGAGATGTGCCTGTCTGGACTAGAAGGAAACCAGGGTGACTAAGCAGGCTAAATTGTTACAATCAAGGTGCCTGGAGGCTTTGGCCTACTGAGTCCATTAGGGATTTATCTGCAGGTTTTCTCTCCAGGGCAGCTGGGGACTTTGGTGGGACTACAGGCCTGGTCAGAGGGGTTCCCCAACCAGCAGCTTCCAGCTTGGGGGGCTGCAATGAGGTGTGGCAGGATGCCAGAACAGGTGGCCTGACCAGGATAGGGTAGTAAAAGTGCCATGGTGTTACTTCTCCCTCTCCCACAGAGCATAATCCCTTTGGTGGGGTATCATTACCCCTTGGGGATCATCTTCTTCCCACCACAAAGGAGGAGGGGGGAGTATGTGCATGTTTTATAGATACACTAGTGTTTTCAGGCCCGTTGAAATAACGGGCACTAGCAGGGGAGAGTTTTTCCCCCCTGCCCCACTCCTTGGCCAGAGGAGATGGAGACCGGGACCGGGGGTGAAGCGGAGGCTGTTAAAAATATATATATATATGAAAAATTGCTGCTGCGGTCACCGCCGCCACCCGCCCTCCCTCCCAACTGCCGAGACCTCTTTACCTCGGTCCGCGTCAGTCGGGCGATGAAAGTTCTTAATTTGAGAGGGAGAGAGCAGCTCGCAAGCGGAGCTCCTCTCTGCAAAGCCTCTTCCCGAAATGGCACTTTGGGAGCAAAGGATGCCTATTGCGTCCTTTGCGTCCATAGTGCCAGTTCGGGCAGAGCCTTTGCACAGAGAGGAGCACTGTTCGCGAGCTCCTCTCTCCCTCTTAAATTAAGGTCTTTCTTTGCCCGACTGACATGGGCCGGGGTAAGGAGGTCTCGGCAGTTGGGAGGGAGGGCGGGGGGCGGCGGCGACCGCGGCAGCATTTTATTTTTTTAATGGCCTCTGCTTCGCCCCTGGTCCCGGTCTCTGTCTCCTCTGGGCGAAGCGGCGGCTCTGCCGCCGCCTCGGCCAATTTCCCCCGCCGCCTCTTCCCCGGCTTCGCGGCGGCCGCTTCTGGCCTTTCTGCGGCCGGGCGAAGTGACCAACATGGCTGCCTGGTTCCTGCCTCCGTTTCTGCCTCGGCCTGTTCTGGGCATGCGCTCCGCGCATGCCCAGAACGGCCAAGGGAGGCACGGACACACGCCTTGGTGTCCACGGAGGGACACCAAGGCTTTTATTAGAGAGGATTGAATGACTGTGCCCTAGAACAGTTGGTCTTGGAACCAACCAGAGAGAAGGCAACCTTGGATTAATCCTGAGTGGCACCCAGGACCTGGTGTGGGATGGCAGTGTCATTGACCCTTTAAGGGAACAGTGACCATAGTGCAATTAAATTCCGCATACATGTGGGGAGAGAATCACCAAGGAAGTCTAACACAGACACTCTGAATTTCAGAAGAGGAATCTTCTCCAAAATGAGGAGTATGGTGAAAAGAAAGCTGAAAGGGAAAATCAGGAGAGTCACTTCACTCCAGAATGCATGGAGTTTACACAAAACAATACAAGAAGGTGAGTTAGACTGTATACCCAAAAGGAGGAAAGGTACCACTAAGTCCAGGAAGATATCAGCATGGGTAACAGGTAAAGTCAAGGAAGCCATAACAGGGAAGAAGATTTCCTTCTAAAATTGGAAGGCCTGCCCAAATGAGGAGAACAGAAAGGAACACAAATACTGGCAAAAGAAATGCAAGGTGACAATAAGGGAGGCAAAAAGAGAGTTTGAGGAACATATAGCTAAAAGCATCAAGGGGAATAACAAATACTTCTTTAAATACATCAGAAGCAGAAAACCTGCCAGGGAGGCGGTTGGACCATTAGACAATGAGGGAGTGAAAGTTTACACAGTCAGACAGGTGTTATTGACTGGTTTGTTTTATCCAGACATCAAGTCCTTCCCAAGGACCTGGGATGCCAGAATTTTATTGTCAATGTTGTTGCTGTTGTTATAGATATCCTCGCAGAATATACGCTGTTCCCTAAAGCTGCTTTTTGTAAATGGCTGATGGTGATTTCTGTGGCCCCTATAGTGTTGAGGTGCTTTTCAAGTTGTTTTGGAACTGCACCCAGGGTGCCAATTACCACTGGGATTATTTTGGTCTTTTTCTGCCACAGCCTTTCAATTTCAATTTGTAGATCTTTGTATTTGGTGATTTTTTTCTATTTCTTTTTCTTCTATTCTGCTATCGCCTGGTATTGCTATGTCGATTATTTTGACTTGTTTTTCTTTCTTCTCGACTACAGTTATATCTGGTGTATTGTGTGGCTGATGTTTGTCTGTTTGTAGTCAGAAGTCCCATAATATTTTTACATCTTCATTTTCTTCAACTTTTTCAATTTTATGGTCCCACCAATCTTTGGCTACAGGTAGCTTGTATTTTTTTGCAGATGTTCCAGTGTATCATCCCTGCTACTTTGTAATGCCTTTGTTTGTAGTCAGTCTGTGTGATCTTTTTACAATAGCTGATTAGGTGGTCCACTGTTTCATCTGCTTCTTTACAAAGGCGGCACTTGCTGTTTGTGGTTGATTTTTTGACTTTGGCTCTTACTGCATTTGTTCTTAGTGCCTGTTCTTGTGCAGCCAGTATTAAACCCTCTGTTTCTTTCTTCAAGTTGCCATCCTTAAGCCATTGCCAGGTCTTGGTGATGCCTGATTTTCCACTTATATTGTGCAAATATTGACCATGCAGTGGCTTATTTTTCCATTTTTCTGCTCGGTTCTTGACTTGTTCTTTCTTGTAGGCCTGCTTTGTTTCATTGGTGTTGAATAGTTTTGCATTATTGACCATTTGAAGTGCATCTTCTTCACTGTCCTTGATATATTCTTCAAGGCCTCTTTTCTCCTCCTCTACTGTTTGATGGACTTGCAGCATTCTTCTTCCACCTGAGCTGCGAGGGAGGATAGCCTATCGACATCACTGCGGGGGTGCAGAGCATGATTGATGGTCATGATTTTCCTGGTCTTACGATCTAGCATCTCTAGCTCTGCCTGGGTCCAGTCTATTATTCCTGCAGTGTATCTGATAACAGGTATAGCCCAGGAGTTTATGGCTTGTATGGTGTTCCCGCCATTGAGTTTGGACTTGAGGATTTTTCTAACTCTCCTGATGTATTCACTTCCAATTTTTCTTTTAACTTCACTGTGTGCGATGTTATCAGCCTGGAGAATGCCCAAGTATTTGTAATGATCTTTCTCTTCCAGGTTCTTGATGTTGCTTCCATTGGGCAGTTCTATTCCTTCTGTTTTTGTTATTTTCCCTCTGTTCATTATTAATGCAGCACACTTGTCTAGTCCAAACTCCTTTGCTATATCACTACTGAATATACGGACAGTGTTTAGCAGTGATTCGATTTCTGACTGGGACTTTCCATACAACTTCAGATCGTTGTTGTTGTTACTGTTATTATTATTATTTTACATTTATATCCTGCTCTTCCTCCAAGGAGCCCAGAGCAGTGTACTACATACTTGAGTTTCCCCTTCACAACAACCCTGTGAAGTAGGTTAGGCTGAGAGAGTAGTGACTGGCCCAGAGTCACCCAGTTAGTTTTATGGCTGAATGGGGATTTGAACTCGGGTCTCCCCAGTCCTGCTAAATGAGTTCTTTGCATCTGTCTTCACAGCAGAGGATACTGAGCATATACCTGTTCCTGAACCAGGCTTTTTAGGGATGGAGGCTAAAGAATGGAGTCAGATAGAAGTGACAAGAGATGATGTTCTAAAATGTCTGGAAAAACTGAAAACTAGCAAATCATCAGGGCCGGATGGCATCCATCCTAGAGTCCTCAGATAAATCAAATGTGAAATTGCCAACCTCCTTGCTAAAATATATAACTTATCCCTGAAATCAGGCTCTGTACTGGATGAGCAAATGTAACACCGATTTTCAAAAACGGATCCAGGGGCAATCCGAGAAATTACAGGCTGGTTATCTTAACTGTTCAAGGCAAATTGATGGAAAGCATCCTCAAGGATAAAATTGTAAAGCACATAGAAGAACGGACCCTGCTGTGGGAGAACCAGCATGGCTTCTGCAAAGGTAAATCTTGCCTCACCAACCTTTTAGAGTTCTTTGAGAGTGTCAACAAGCATGTGGATCAAGGTGATCCAGTTGACATAGTATACCTGGACTTCCAAAAAGCTTTCAACAAAGTACCTCATCAAAGATTCCTTAGGAATCTTAGTGGTCATGGGATAAGGGGACAAGTACATGTGTGGATTGCTAACTGGTTGAAAGACAGGAAACAGAGGGTAGGTATAAATGGAGAGTTTTTACAAAAGGAGGGAAGTAAGAAGTGCGATCCCCCAGGGATCTGTACTGAGACCAGTGCTTTTTAATTTATTCATAAATGATTTAGAAGTAGGTGTAAGCAGCAATGTGGCCAAATTTGCAGATGATACCTAACTCTTTCAGGTAGTGAAATCCAAAACAGATTGTGAGGAGCTCCAAAAGGATATCTCCAAACTGGGTGAGTGGGCAACAAAGTGGCAAATGAGCTTCAGTGTTGGCAAGTGTAAAGTGATGCACATTGGGATGAAAAACCCCAACTTCAAGTATACGTTGATGGGATCTGAGCTGTTGGTGACTGATGAAGAGAGGGATCTTGGGTTCGTGGTGGATAGCTTGTTGAAAGTGTCGACTCAATGTATGGCAGCTGTGAAAAAGGCAAGTTACATGCTAGGGATCATTAGGAAAGGGATTGAAACTAAAACTGCTATTATAATGCTCTTATACAAAACTATGGTGCGGCCACACCTGGAGTACTGTGTACAATTCTGGTCACTACATCAAAAAGAGGACATTGTAGAACTAGAAAAGGTGCAGAAGAGGGCAAGCAAGATGATTAGGGGCCTAGAGCACCTTTCTTATGAGGCAGGGCTACAACACCTAGGGCTTTTTTGTTTAGAAAAAAGACGACTGCGGGGCGATGTGACAGAGGTCTATTAAATCATGCATGGTGTGGAGAAAGTGGATAGAGAGAAAATCTTCTGCCTCTCATATAACACTAGAACCAGGGTTCATCCCATGAAATTGATTGCTGGGAAATTTAGAAACAGCAAACAGAAGTATTTTTTCATACAACACATAATCCACTTGTGGAATTCTCTGCTACAAGATGTGGTGACAGCCAACAACCTGGATGGCTTTAAGAGGGCTTTGTATAACTTCATGGAGGAGAGGTCTATCAGCGGCTACTAGTTGGAAGGCTATAGGCCACCTCCAGCCTCAAAGGCAGGATGCCTCTGAGTACCAGCTGCAGCGGAGTAACAGCAGGAGAGAGGGCATGCCCTCAACTCCTGCCTGTAGGCTTTTAGTGGCATCTGGTGGGCCACTGTGTGGAACAGGATGCTGGACTAGATGGGCCTTGGACCCAATCCAGCACGGCTGTTCTTATGACTGCTGGGGCTGAAGTGTGGTCCCGAAACAGCCATGCAACCCCCGTCCCCCACTGGACTTCCAGCCCCTGGCTGTCCCCTAGCTGCTTCGTGCATCACTTGAAGCCAGAGGCAAAGAGTCCCCCCCGCCCCCAGACAAGCTGCAGGGAGGTGGCCAACTTCTGCATATAAAACATGTGCTCTGTCATTGTGATATAGACTTTCACCATTAATAGAAGTCCAAAATAATAATAGAAGTCAGAAAGCCACATTTGATACTGTACATATGTTGTAGGTTCCTCATCCCTCTCTCAGCATTTGCATCCAGGCAATGTCCAGGGTAATGACACAGCTTGTAATTAGTGCATTTATATAGCAGTCATTGCACCCTATTCTTAGCACTAATGAGCTGACACAATAATTTTAGGACTAAGCTGTTTAAAAAGTTACACATAGCTTGCAAATGTTGTTCAGCATGAATGAATGACAAATGGACATTTATGAATTATTTAACAGCCGGCATATGAAGACATGGGTTTAATCAACAATGAGTGGTGCTTAGGTAAATGACAGAGGTTGTCAAGCCATTGCTTTTTAAAGGACTGAATTCATATGCACTGTGGATATTTGGAAAAGAGCCGGGCTGCATAGCTGCATGGGAAGCACAAACAGGCATCCCACATATACTGTAAGGTGTGTATCACAGTGAGCCTGCACAGTATCTGCTGGGTGAAAGACTGGTGGCAGAGAGAGATGGGGAAATGGGCTATATACAGTCCTATAGGGATTTTCCCTGCATGCATGCAGAGCTATACATTATACAAATGGGGATGGATTATGGCTAACAAAAAAAGAAAATGAATATTCTCAACAAACCAATTTCTTTGCCCTATATCCACTTCTGTTTGGAGTGTCGTACCTACAGTATTGCAAAAGGCAAACAATTCTACAGGTGTTCACAAAACTTGCTAGCCCAGTTTGGTTTGAGTCTGGACCAGACTCAAACTGGGCAAGTTTGGTTTTGCCACCCCCTGAACACTCCCCTCTCCTGGTCTGTCCCGGGGCGGGGGGGGGGATTATGGTTTGTGTTTTTAAAAATTGTTTCTTTAAAAATATTTTTAGTTTTTTAAAAAAATCACTTACTGCCACCCGGTACAGGAGCTTAGACTCGGCCATGCAGAGGCCCATTGGGTATGTACGGTGGCCTCCAAAATGGCCACTGCCACAGGGATGAGGCCTGGAACAGGGCAAAGACCACCTGAATTGGGTCATTTGGCACATAATGGAGGCTCGCAGGGAGACGGAGAACTTCTGGAGAACACCCCCCCCACCCGCTGGCAACTAAATCTAAGTCCCCGGACCTGCTGGCAGTGAGTGACATTTATTTTTTAAAACTAAAGATAATAAAATTTAAAACTCATGAACTTCCCTGGACATCTGGGGGGCGGGGGTGGTTCAGTTTGATTTCTGACCCATTGAACCGCACAGCTTCAATTTAGAACCTGTTCGCACATCCCTAAACAACTCTACAAATAAGCTGTGTCTAAAGGCATGAAGTTACAATATATCAAATGCTGTTAAGGACATCATGTGATATCTTGTGAGGTAGGGTGTCTGCTATATTTCTTTCTTTTCTTTTTTTAAGAATGTAGCTCTTATGACCTTGCATATGACACATGTAAATGTCAATAACTTTATTCATTCAATATATTGATATAGGTTCCAGATGTGGTGTGTTAGTAAAAAGGGTGAAAAGGGCTCAAGGCAATGATACTGTAAATGTTACTGCGCTCCTGTTCCCTGCAAGGGCATGAATTTAATTTTTCTCATTTAGTAAAGTGCATGATTCAGCAAAACCTGTAGAGTTTAACAACCTACAGTAGGTGACGTGATCAGAGGCAAAGAGAGAAACTAACAAGAGTTGTTTAAAGGATGCATGCTTATATAGGCTATAATGAGGAAGATCCACATATACGTGGTCCCATTTGATTACCAAACACAATTTATGAACACTATCTAATATATATAATTTTAAGTGTGTGCTGTGGATTGGTTGCTCTTTCTCCAAAATGCATACTTTTCCTCACCTTCTTGGACACTTAAAGATTTAGAAAATTCAAATGTACACTCCATCCCTCTACAGAAAATGGTCACCTCAGAAGCTTGATTAATTTAGACACCCTTAAAACAAGTGCCATTGTTTCCAGTGGAGTCCCAGCCTCTGGAAAGACAAGCTTCCATCAGCTTTGGCTATTTGGTTCTGAAACATTGGAGGATTGATTATTATCCTTTATCTCTTTTTATTTTACTTTTAGAATCTTACATTTCTGCTGATTTTGTATAGTCAGACATGCAAGTATGGCATTGTGTCAGTTCTTCTATGTACTCTGGAGGCCTCACTCATTTGCTCACATGTGCTCCAGGGCCTAAATCTTCTTAGCAGGACCGGCATCACAGTGCCTCTAAGCAGAGGCATAGCTAGGGAAAATAGTGCCTAGGGCAAGCACTGAAATTGCGCCCCCTGGCCAAACATCTGACACCCATCTTTCAGATAACTTTACCATAATATCACCTGAAAAATACAAGTCAAGCTCGTTAATCTTTCAATATTTCAAAAACTGTTTAGCAGTGGATGTAGCCAGACCAAAAAATGCTGGAAAATGACAAATTTCAGCATGCTGGGGCTCATGAAATACCCAAATACTATGTGGAGGTGTACTTGGAAAACTAAACAGAAGTGCCTGTATAATTCTCTACAGTGCATTGTTGCATCACTATTACATAAGTTTTAAAAATAAATGGAGAATTTGACTTTCCCCAGATACTCTGAAAATAATTAAAGGATATGCAGAGTAAACTGTGTCACAGCTTGGAATATATTCTAGTATTTCAGAAAGACAGTTAAAATGAGAGAAAGAGAGCAAGAAACTCCCAGTGGGCCTTAATACTAAGGATTTAACACTGATTCAAAGACAAGCTCACCATTAATAGCCATATTATTAAGACATCACATTTAACTCACTTATCACAAGAAGCAAAGTAAGAGCAAATGAATACAATCCTAGGACATAAGCTTCAGCTCAGTATTCACAAGCCCTGATTCTCTGTACATAGTGCCAAACTAAATATGTGTACAGTGACATATTATATTAAATTTATTTATTTATTTATTTATTTATTTATAACTGTAGCCCCTTTGGAAGGCTTCCTTAAGGCTGGGGGGGGTGTCTTCAAAGGTTCCCCCTCCCCCCGCTGGCCTCTAGGGCCTTGGAGGGACCATTTGAGCATGTGCGGTGGCCTTTAAAAAAGAAAGTTAATGGCTGCTGGGGCGGGGGCAGGCCACCGCACATGCTCAAATGGTTTCTGCAAGGCCTGGCATGGACTAGGACCTCATAGAGGCCCTTTGAGCATGCACAGTGGCCATTTTGTTTTCGGTGGCCATTTTTTTAAAGTTTAAAAAATTGCGCCCCCCTTCAAGTGGCGCCCGGGGCACGTGCCCTGCCTGCCCCACCCTAGATACGCCCCTGCCTCTAAGTGTTTGTACGTTTTGCCAGTTGTCAGTCCAATGCCACACACTCATTTCTGTCTGGTCCTAGGAAATGTCAGTAGGAACGAAGCAATTCTGAGTCTTTAAGTTCTTTAGAAGGCATGCTACACAGGATGTTACATCTTCCCCTATCTCTCAAACTGTTTCCTGTTTGATAACATTCCATACTGTATGATAACATTCCATACTGTACTGTAACATGATACTGTAAACCGCCTTGGGATTATTTTAATGAAAGGTGGTGGATAGATAGATAGATATTTTTTTTACACTTCTATCCCGCTCTTCGTCCAAGGAGCTCAGAGCAGTGTACATGGTTATTTTTATCCTCACAACAGCCCTGTGAGGTAGGTTAGGCTGAGAGATACATGACTGGCCCAGAGTCACCCAGTGAGTTTCATGGCTGAATGGGGATTCGAACTCTGGTCTTCCTAGTCCAACAGTCTAACCACTACACAATGCTGGTTTGTTCTACTTGTTCTGTTTCAACACCAATTCTACGTGGCTCCAACAAATCTCATATCCCATATAGATAAAGGAAAATAAGTTTGTCTTCAAGCATGATCTAAGACATCTTCAAGGATTCTCTACAATTTAGCCTCAAATTTTCCCTCATAATAATGAGTAATGCCAGGACCCTCAAGACCTCTGAGCCCCAGTAAGTTGTGGCCTTTCTTACCACCACACTGCATCTCACTACACTTGTTACACTAACTAGATTTATTAATGTTGTAAGCTGCCTCGAGCACTAGTGTACTGGAGGAGTAGAGTATAAATACTTTTTAAAATAATAAACAGATAAACAAATACATGTTTAACCACTTTACTTGCATCTTGTTGATGTTGCATCTTGCAGTTCGTCAAAAATTAAAGGTGAGTGTAAAAGCAAACACAGCCAGTAATACACTTCCTGTCAGTGCCCTCCTTTTGATGGCCTGCACCCAAGTTCACTTTTAAAATTAATGCATACACAGTTAAGTACAAACACCTGTACAGACATGCAACATAATGTCTGAAGAACTAAGCATGCCCGTGAATTACAGTATGACTAGAAAGAATTTGGTAGTGGATGTCAGATTCCACCTTAGCAAGCTGGAATGGAGACATACTAGAATCTGGTGTTGGTTCTTTTGGGTTCCAGTAACTCCCCCAAACTGCTGTAGTCCTCACATAGGTGCCTTGCATGGACAACCAGTGTCCTGGTTTTGTCAACTTGGCATGGCACAGGAAGCTTCCACACATATATAAAAATGCCTGGGCTTTAAGACTTAGTTTACAGCCTGAAATGAGATGGCAGCTCTGTAATCTGAAGCACATACCGGCAGCATTCCCCAAAGTTTAGCAGAATCCCGATTAAAATCCAGATTAAAATGCGGTTCCTGGACTGAATCCAGTGGCTCTGCCCGTTTCTATTAACTGCTATCGGAGAAAGTAAACAAGTGAAAAATAACAAGGAGTTCAAACCAAAAGCAAGAACGATACTCTCCCAATCTTACAATCTGTTCCTAAACACCAGTGGCAGTTAATTTGCCAGCAGTGTTGGCATAACATAATATTCTTTCACAAGTCGTGCTGCTGGTTGCAGCAGTTGCTGTTCCACAGTACATATAAGCATTTATATTCTGACATAGCAAGTCTTGAGATTGTGCTACTTAGTCTAATGCACTTAAAGCAAATCTCATACGTAATCCAATATAGCATCCATCAAAGGTAATGAAAAGCTGCCCTCTGAGTCAGTAGACACAACCTTTTTTTAAAAATTATTGCGGCCCCATATTTTAGGCCTTATATATGGAGAGCCTATTTTAAAAGGTGACAGTATCAGCTATCCACTATTAATGCAGATTCTGCAACACATTTCAGCAATGAAGAGATTCTTCAATTTTTCTCTGTCTCATTCCTTGCATTACCATGACAGCAGTTGCCCTGTTGCATGCAGAATCCCCCACCACACACACACACATAATGAGTACATTAGAAATTAGTTTTTCAGAACCTGTTGTGAAGATCTGTCTCTTTCATGGGTTTATTTTAGAGACTAATGATAAGGCAACAATGGCATTTCAGTTTCAGGACACACTTTGTTTAAAATATGTATTCTATCACTTTTCAGAACGACAGGGTCAGAAGTTTCCCAGACTCAGGAGTCCAGTACTGCCAGTTCAAAACAACTTCTGTAGATCTTGACAATCTATCCAAGTTTCTATCCTACTGGCCCACTTTGGATGATACTCAGAACCATTCAAGGCAAAAGTGTGGCGGAAGAGCAGGGGTATGCATCTCCCAGTGCACCCTCTCATTACACAGGGGATAGTTAATGCAAACAACCCTTTTACATATACTTCAAATATTATATTAAAACTATCTGGGCTGGGCGCAGAGCACCTGTGCCTCTGACAACCTGCCTGGCCCGCTTCTCCCCCCCCCCCACCTGGCCGTGGTTTCTGGCTGGCTTTCAAGCCAGCCTGTCCCCTCCTCCTGCCCGCCGCCTGCTCCTGTCGGCCAGCCCAGCCCGCTGCTGCCTCCACATCCCAGTGGCCAGGCCGGGCCCACCTCCACTGCCTCCTCATATTGGCAGCCGGGCCAGACTTGCCACCGCTACCTCATTCTGGTGGCCATTTTCTCCCCGTCCCCATTGCTCGTCTGGCAGCTGCTCGTGAACTCTTGTGAGAGCTGCCACACATGGGATTAGAGACAGATATGCCTAGGAGAAATAAATATATAGATGTAATCAAACTTTCATAATTTGCTGACTGCAGAGAGGACACTCTCAGTTACATCTGAATTCTAACAGGAGAGGGTGGAGCGGGCATGGAACCAGAGTCAATTGGAACCATAGTTCTGTGTTACATGCGAAAGCGGCCAGTATGTTAAAGGCAAAAGTGGGCAGACAGAAGGGTTTGTTTGTTTGTTTGTTTGTTTTATTTAATACATTTCTGTACCACCCAAAATGCAAGTTCTCTGGGCGGTTTACAAAACAATAAAAACAGCCAATAAAAGATTAAAACATTTCAACAATTAAAATTAAAAAATTAAAACTATTAAAACACAATCAAAACAATTAAAACAGTATCTAATTAAAAGCCTGGGTGAACAAATGCATCTTGACTGCCCTTTAAAAAGTTGTAAGAGAGGTAAAAGTTCTGGGATATCCCCGCCTGAAATAGCATGAAATAGCAATAGTATAGTGGTTAGGGTGTTGGACCAGGACTGGGAAGACCTGAGTTCAAATCCCCATTCAACCATGAAACTCAATGGGTGACTCTGGCCCAGTCATGCATATCTCTCAGCATAACCTACCTCACAGAGTTGTTGTTAGGATAAAAATAACCATGTACACTGCTCTGAGCTCCTCGGAGGAAGAATGGGATATAAGTGTAAAAATAAATTAAAAATTAAAATAGCAGCTTAGTCAGTCACAAAATGGCAGCTTGTTCAGATACTGACATCTACAGAATGAGGGATTTTCAGTGTCAAAACCCCTGAATTCCAGGATTATTTTGCTGCAGGACAGGAGGGGAACATGACAGTCCACTTTGTAGGAGAAGAAAATGGAGAGAAAGTAAAAGTGCCCCTGAGCACCTGAAGAGAAACAAATTTAAAATAGTACACCTGAGCTACCTAATGTCTGCCCCTGTTTAAGAGCATAATTTTCCTTTAAATTCTCCTCCACATCTCTCGTTCATTTCAATTCATTCTGTGCAACAGTGCTTGCACAGAAATTCCCAGAGAAGTCTGCCCTAAGAGGAAACACTTCATATCATTATTCAACTTCATCACCAAGTTCTTAAGTATCCCTTTTCATAGCTGCTTTTCAGTATATGTGAGGTCAAGGGGAAAACTTCATTCTGAAAACCAGTTATTCTGTGTCACTTCACAATAATGCATCACATTTATGCCGTCTTTCATGCTGCCTATTATTTGTAATTAGGTGTTTAATATACACTTCATCTTTCCTTTGGAAGCCTTTTATTGTGTTTTTGAGTGTCACACCTAAACCTGTAGGACTGTTTGTAGTTATAATGATTTAATATTGAAATGATAAGTACACTATGACAGATTTAAATTATGTATAAAAACAAAGCTTCCCTTGTGGAAAGAGGCTGTCTCCTCCCTGCTCTGCCTCTCAGAATATGGGAGGTGCCCCCTTTTTTCTCCTCTCAAAGGTCTTCAGACTGTTGCTGATGGTTCTGTTTACTGAATTCACTTTTCCAGGCTTCATTTTTAATTTGCTAAAACAACAAAGTGGCAGAGCAGAGCTTGCTTAGGAGGAATAACTCCTCCCCATCTGCCAGAATAGCAATAAACCAGCACTATAATCTTGTTTTCTTGACAGCTTCACTAGGCCTTCTGAGGAAATAATGGGCAGGTAAAATAAAATATTTGGCTTCCTATGGGCAATTCTTTGAAATTTTCTAATTTGTCTGAAGTGCTAGCAGGATTACATTTCATACTGGCACTGTTTGAGTTTATTAGGAGACTTGTGCACTATAAAAGTTAGAATATGACATTTGTTTATACCTTTGTGAATGCAACTCTCCAATTTTTTAAAAGGGAAAAGAACACATGAGAAGCACAATGAAATGTGTCAATTATCATTTGGTTTCTGTATTTAAAAAGTAAACCCATATGTAAGTTGTCAAAATCAAATCTTTTATTGCGGTCTTAAACCAGCATAGAGTTATGAACATAATATGTCTCAGAGAGGTGACATTCCTTTTATCCACACTCAAGAACTTGCCTTCTCTACTGTTGTGGACTAACAGTTTTGCTTGATGCTGAATAAGTTTAACTAGCTAGGCCAGGCACAGAGCATCTGCGCCCCTAGTTCTCGCCCCTCCTTCCCGCCCGCTGCTGTTTTCTTTCCCCACCTGCCCACCACTATAGCCATTTTCTCCCCTCCCCACCGCTGTGGTTTCCTCCCCTCCCACCCACTACTGCGATTTTCTCCCCCCCATCTTTCCTGCCTCACCCACAAGCCTGTCTGCTAGCACCTCTGCTTTCCTCTCCCCCTGCCAGCAGCTAGCTCATGAACTCTCATGAGAGCTGCCACGCATGGGTTTAGTGACAGGTATGCCTTAGATAGATAGATAGATAGATAGATAGATAGATAGATAGATAGATAGATAGATAAAGTGATGGGATGCAGATCAGCTTTCTGCTTCTCCTGTCTAACTCAGGGTTAAAGGACACAAAAGAAAAACCCCTTGTATCCTGAAAAACTGCATAGCCACAGTCATTGCCATAATGAATTGTCATGAGTTTATTTGTTGCCCAACACATGTGATAATCTATTTTTTAGTGTCATGGAGCATCATAGGTAGTAGATTCTGGAATACCTATTGTACATCAGGATGAATTGATCTTATATGATTTAATATGACATGTACAGTTACTAAAGCAACTAGTACTAGAAATGCTGTAGTGATTAAACATATCATATATATATATTTAATAATATTTATTAGTAGCTGATAATAAGGTCTAAGCAATGACATATCTCCACATTCACTCACTGTAAAGAACAACCTGGTATTCACTCAGTGGCAGTTTTGGAGTTGGAGAGAAGCAGACAATGTAATGACTGAAGAGTGCAAAGGTTTGGGTCGGTTTTAGCCCAGGGGCTACTAATCTACAAGCTTATACAATTATTTTCTGCCATTTGACAGCCTGATCTCACCAGCATTCTTTTAAAACTGATCCAGCTTTGACCAACAAGCCTGAAGGACTATTTGGGGGTGGGTGGGTGAATTATTGTCTCCTTTCATGTTCTTGTCTAAACATCTAGTTCATGTGTGTAGTTGTGGAAATCGTTTTTGTGTCATGTAAAATTCACAAGTATTTGTTCCAGTGTTTGGGGAAAATAGTAGGGTGGTCATTAATGAAAACCGCATGCACCAAATTTTTGCCCCTTCCTCATTAGCCACTCTCCCTAGCTCAGCTCCAACATCAGGGGTAGGCAACCTTTGGCACTCCAACTGCTATTGCCGTTGATCTCCAGCTACAATTTGTTGTGGAAATTGTAATTCAACAAAAGGTGGCATGGCAAAAGTTGCCTACCCCTGTCCTATATGATGGTGTACAAATTATACATATATAGGAACTTGATTAAGGATAAATTTTGAAGGCACTGAATGTCCCAAGAGTTATGGCCCCCGACACCTGCTCAATTGCATATAAATGACAGAATAAGTGTTTTCTCTTGAACTTTGTTTGTTGGTGACTGTTAAAAAAAAAATCCACAGCAAGAAAAATGCTCTCCTGCTTTGTTCTCATTCACCTTCTGAGCAATGGAGTCTGGAAAGGGAAAAAAGGGCTTAATGCTGGGCTCACCCAACTAGAAATACCCCAGTGAAGGGGTATCAGCTGAGATACAATATGGATTGGACAGTGGATTATTCCTTTTGCTACTCAAATTACCCTTAAGTAGTGAAATGTCTGCACCAGTCTGTCTCTGCAATGTGACAGAGACACCATGCTCCAAGGCTTGGCTTTTTCTGGGCTGGAATTTATTCTTTCTACAAGGAAATTGTTAGGAATTTGTTATTTGCTTTTCATGTTCCCCATTCTGAGCAAAGAGGCCTAAGCATTTTTTAGCCTACTTTCCAGTCTTGGGGGGGGGAGCCTTGGAGGGGGGGAGGAAAAAAAACATGTAGACACACAGCACAGACAGACAGACAGCACACTACAGAAAGCATCCACACACAGAGACAGTGCTAGGCATCCATTCACACAGACAGACAGACACACAACAGAAAGAAACAGCCTGCACCGCACAGACACACACACAGAGACCCAATTCCCTCCCCTGCATAGTTATCAATCAATATGTTGTGTTGGCAGCCAGTTCATTGCTATTCTGATAGTTGTTTTTCCCCCGCCATCAGCCAACATCAACAGTGACCACAATCAAGATGAACATAAGATGATAATTCATTCGTTTCATTGAAAAAAAAATATTAAATTCTTTTTTTCATGTAAACCAAGCCCCCCACACATGATTTTTGGTAACATTTTCAATAAAATCAATTCATTCAGCATTCATTTTGTTATCCCTTTGTTACCATTTTTTTTTCTTTTGCACAATTTTGAGGGTTGATTTTAACATGGGATTTTAAAGAAAAAAATATTTACATGTTTATTTACATACTAATATTTACATATTTACACTGCATTAGAACGTATACCCGCCGCTGCCACTGAGTCTAGTACTATTAGGGCTGTGCTACTTTGGGTGTGTGTGTGCCGTGCCCATGCCAAGTCCCCAAATGCTGACAGGTGGAGATAAGGGCCTGTGCTGGTCAGCAAGCATTGGGTTTCTTTTTAGGTGGGCGTGGGCGTTGAAAATATTTGGCCAGTCGCAGCACTACTACTACTCCTACCACTGCATCTGTGTGGGCACTGCACATGCTGTGACTGGCTGGCATGGCTCAGCATCCGTCACGTCAGCTCAGCTAGAGGTGGAAGGGGGGAGGGTAGGGATGAGCACAGAGGTTGAGCCAGGCAGTGACCAACCATGGGGCAACCATGGTAATCACTCACCCATCTCAAACTCCAGCTTGGGGTAGCCCAGCAGGGGGAGGTTGACCTTGAGGAAGACCAACTGCTCCACCAGACCAGGGTCCAAGCAGGAGCGAGAGGGTGTCACCACGTCCCA
This sequence comes from Hemicordylus capensis, assembly GCF_027244095.1. Lineage (NCBI taxonomy): Eukaryota > Metazoa > Chordata > Lepidosauria > Squamata > Cordylidae > Hemicordylus > Hemicordylus capensis. Next base: position 373,545,736 of record NC_069658.1, on the reverse strand, counting down.
GGCACGTGAAAACACCCGCTCGCTCTGGACACTGGTTGGGGGGCAGGAGAAGAGGCGCACAGCAACCACCGCCAGGTCTGGCCAGACTTGGCGGTGGGTAGCCCAGAACTGTGCGCAGTCCACGCCATCTTCCTCTACAGGCTCCTCCAAATACTGCGCAACGCATTGCTCAGCACTGGAGGGGGGCCTGGCAGGTCGAGCCTCCCGCATACCAGGCAAGGCGCCATAGCAGACCCGCTGAAACCACTGGGCGGATTTCATGGCGGGAGCAACTGGCTGCTGCGATGGCGCTGCCTGGGATGCCACGCTGCTGGACTGGGAAGAGGGAGGGGAAGGGGAAGCTGACTCTGGCTGGCCACCCACGCTGCTGCTGGGTGTGGGTTGGGCGGCGGGGGCTGCCCCCGCACCACTACCAACATCATGGTCTCTGCAGGCCCTAGCGGCCTCCTCCTCCCTCACCTTCTGTACCAGGATGTCCCTCCACCTGGGCAATTCATCGGCACTCACGGCATTGCCCTTGATGGCTGGGTTACAAAGACAAGCAAGGACATACTCCTCCCTGTCTCCCAGCGCACCAACGAGCTGCCTGTCAACCCCAGACTTCAGCCTCCCAGCCAGAGCACGACCCTTTGGCGTGGTCAGAGAAATTTGGAGTTCACCCATCAGCTTATCCAGACCCATAGCTGTGGGCAGCGCCTGGCTCAAGGGAGTGGTGTCGCCACACAAGCCCTTCGTGGCAAATTGGAAGGGCTCGAGTGCCGACACCGCCTTGGACATCTGCTTCCACTCTGCATTCGAGAGGTCGCAGACGTCCAAGGACTCATCCCTCGCCAGGGCGACAAGGGCTGTCTCCTGCTCCAACAGGCGCTGGAACAGGAGGAAGGTGGAGTTCCACCGCGTATCAACATCTGTAGGGATGAGATGGTGAGTAAGCCCAAGGTCATCCTGCTTCTGGCGAAGCAGTCTCCTGGACTTCTCGCTGCGGTGGAAGTGGGCGGCCAGCTTGTGAGCCTTCTCAACAAGTGTGGCCGTGGCAGCAACAGCACCTAGGAGGGGGCGGCCCTTCTCCTGGGACGCCTTCAGCTCCTTAAGGCCAAGGGCGTCCCTGATGGTCAGATGGAGCGTGTGTGCCATACACCATATGTTCACACAGTCCATGACTGTCTCGACAGCGGCGGTAACATTGGATCCATTGTCTGTGACAATGATTCCCCTGGAGAGTTGTGGACACCCGCCAATCCACTCCTCTATCTGGCGGTCGAGAACGGCCGCCACCTCCTCCCCGGTGTGCCTCGTGTCCATCGTCTCCACGTGCAGAATGGCCCACCTGTGCCGTAGTGCAGCGGGAGCCACGCCGGACCCGGAAGCATCGCCCGAGGAGGTCCCCTCACTCTCCGGTCCCCACCAGTGGGCAGTGAGGGCCAGGAAAGCAGCGTGCATCCCACTGACACTGGTCCAGAGGTCAGTCGTGAAATGCACGCAGGTGTCCACTGGAGCCGCATGCAGCCTGGCCGACACGAGCTCCCTGCACTTGCGGTACAGGGAGGGGACCACGTTCCGGCTGAACATGGTCCTTGAGGGGATGACATAATCGGGAACCAGGTACTGGAGTATCCGGCGGAAGCCGGAGTTCTCAACCACCTGAAACGGCTGGTCATCGGTGGAAATCATCTCCCCTATGAGGCGGGTGAGGTGATGATTGTCCACACGAACAGTACGCTGGCTGCCCGACAACTGTGTCCACCGCTGGACTGGCAGTGCAGCCTGCCTTTTGGCTTGCACAGGCACACTGCCGCTGTCTGCCCTAGTGGCAGATGCACAAAGCGCACTAGCGCTGCCAGCCTGTCCACAGAGACCTGGGTGGTGACGCTCCATGTGCCTCCACATGCGTGTCGTACCCAGGTGCCCGGGATCCTTGCCACGGCTGACCTGCATCCTGCAGTGGACACAGCAGGCATGGAGTGGGGCATTTTCAGGCACCTCAAAATGCTCCCATACACCACTGCCCTTGGCCTCCTGCGCCCTGGGCGCTGTTCCTAGGCTGTTTCTCTCTGGGTAGCTGCAGTCCTGGGGGGGGGGGGCGGCCGCCGCTGCCTGTCCACTGCTGCCACCCAACCCGCCCCTTCCACCCTCCACACGAGAGGAAGGGCCCGGCTCCACGGGCAGAGGAGAGGCAGGCCTCTCCTCCACCACCTGGGCAGACCATTCCCCAGAGTGGCGGGCTTCACGAGGGGGGGCCACTAAGCAGCAAAAGGATAGGGGGAAGGGGCCCCAGAGGGAGGGAGAACCTGGCTGCATGATCCTCACCACCCTCTACCTGCTCTTCCACATCCACTGTCTCCTCCACCACAACCACTGGCGGTACCCCAGCAGCACCTGTTGCCGCCGAGGAGGGACCCCTCCACAGCCCTACCAGTGCCTATGCCCCTGCCGCGATTGCCGGCAGCAGGAAATCAATCCTGCGGACCAAACTTGGAGCTGGGGCGAAGATTTGTCCAATGGGGAGGAGAGGGGTATCCACAGGCTCCCCGCGTCCTCTCCGACTCCCTCTCTGCGCCGCAGGCGCACCCCGCACCTGGCCTCTCCCACCTCTGCCTGGCAACCTTGTGCAAGGCCTGGCCGGCACACGGTGCTCACGTTGCTCAGACATGCTTAGGTTAGGTAAGGAGGGAGGGAGACTTTAAGAGGAAGGCCAGAAAGGGGCAAGAAAATAATTTGGAGGGGGTTGGAAGGGGCAAAAAAAAAAAGCCAATTGATTGGGAGGCGGGGGGGAGGGAGATTTGGTTTGAAAAAGCCAATTGGGGGGGAAAGGAAGACTTTTTGATATGGGGAAAAAAGCCAATTGAATTGAGGGGGAGGGTAACCTTTTGAAATTGGGGTGTTAATCCAATTGGGGAGATGGGGCTGGGTTTTCTTTTTTTAAAATTGGGGAAAGGGTGGACCCCTGGGGTGGGTGGCATGGGCAGTTGGGTGGAGCAGTTGTGGGGTGGGGGGCAAGTCTTTTTATTATTATGGGGAGAATGGATGGGGGAGGGCACAGCACCTACCGGGGGGGGAGGGATGCAGTCAAAGCTTGGGAACCAAAGGAAACCCTTCTTTAGTGAACTGAACAGAGTGTGGTTCGGGGGGGGGGGGTTCAAGTAATTCTGTGGGGGGAGCATCAACCTTGCAATGCAGCCTATTTAGTGACTTTAAATTTCACAAAACCCAAACTGCACTTCCAGAACCCAGTTGCACTTTCACAGAACCCACCCACTCTGACTCTGCCTGCCCATGGCAAGCAAGCAGCAAACACTTGATGGCACACTTGGCAGCATGGAACATCATCATATATCTTCCAAACATAACTAAAATGACCCCAGGAAGGAAACCCTTCTTTGGTGAACTGAACACAGTGTGTTGTGCTGGGGGGTGGTTTTCAAGTAATGCCGCTGCTGTGGGATAAGCAAGCATCAACCTTCTTGCAATGCAGAGCCTATTTAGGAACTTTCAGTTTCACAAAACCCAAATTGCACTTTCAGAACCCAATTGCACTTTCACAGAGAGAACCCACCCACTCTGCCCAAGGCAAGCAAGCAAGCAAGCAGCACTTGATGGCATGATGGCACATCATCATATATCTTCCAAACACAATGACCTGGGGTGTGGTGTGTTGGGGAACCTGTTGGAAAACCACCTGCATGCAATGCAACAACACACACAGCAGCAATTTCTTCATCAAGCAAGACAGGACACAAGTTACAACAGTAGTACATCTCCAAGGGCCCCTCCCTCCTCCCCACACACAAATGCATTTCAAAATAGGGGTGTCCCTATCTAAAACCAGCTGCCAACTAGCTAGGGAGGGAAAGGGGGCAACAAAAGGTGCACAATTGCGCACGCACTAACCCCTCTTCTTCTGGTCCTTCTCCTGCCACACACTGCTGATGGATGCGCTGCCGCCAGCCAACCACCCTGGGCTGGGACACAGACAGGGCGGCCACACGAGCACAGGCAGCCGGGGTAGGTCAACGATGGAGGGGCAGAAGCGAGGAGACAACACTATTTGTGTCGTTCAACTCACCCCCAAGCAGAGACAAATGAAATGAACAGCAACTTTCAGAAAAGAAAAAAAACAAACCCCGATGGCAGGGACCTCCAGGTGAGGTCAGAGGTGGTAGGCTACGGTGTGGCTGCAGCTGTGGGAGGAAGAAGTGAAGGGATGGAGGAGGGAGAGAGAGAAGAGAGAGAGAGAGGAGAGAGAGAGAGAGAGAGAAGAGAGGAGCAGCAGCATGGAGGGGGGGAGATGTGATGTAGCAGCAGTGAGGGGGGATTCAGGTGTGGGGGGAGGACAGCAGCAGCAGCGGTCCCAAGAGGAGGGACCAGAGGGTGTGTTTCCGGGGGGTTAGTGTGGCAAGGGGTCTGCGGTGTGTAAAGGGAGTCAGCGGGGCAAGAAGAGGAGAGACCAGAGGGTGTGTGTTGTGGCAAGGGGTCTGGGGTATGTAGAGGGAGTCAGGGGGGCAAGAAGAGACCAGAGGGTGTGTTTCTGGGGGGTTGGTGTGGCAAGGGGTCTGGGGTGTGTATAGGGAGTCAGGGGGGCAAGAAGAGGAGAGACCAGAGGGTGTGTGTTCTGGCAAGGGGTCTGGGGTATGTAAAGGGAGTCAGGGGTGCTAGAAGAGACCAGAGGGTGTGTTTCCGGGGGGTTAGTGTGGCAAGGGGTCTGGGGTATGTAAAGGGACAGGAGTAAGGGGGCAAGAAGAGGAGAGACCAGAGGGTGTGTTTCGGGGGGGGGGGGGTTAGTGTGGCAAGGGGGGAACAATCTGGGAACAATCAATGAATCAAACGAACCAATATGCAAAGTTAAACAAAGAAAACCTTAAACCAATTAAGAGAATCAAAACTTGGTGGAAAGTCTCGAGGGGGGGCAAGGGAACCAACAACCAACAGGGAGGAAGGGACACACACAACAAAACCAGAACCAAAGATGCTGATCAAACAACTAAAATCCTAAAGAAAGCGGAACTCGGGCAGGCAGCAGCGAGGATTAGGGAAACAATCTGGGTGGGAGGGGGCAGGGCAGGAGTGGAGGTGGTGGTGGGGGGTTTCTGGATGGGAGGGAGGGGGGAAGCTAGGGGCAGGGCCACACAGAGGGGAACAACCAAACCAACCAATATGCAAAGTTAAACAAAGAAAACCTTAAATCAATTAAGAGAATCAAAACTTGGTGGAAAGTCTCGGGGGGGGGGGGGGAACCAACAACCAACAGGGAGGAAGGGACACATACAACAAAACCAGAACCAAAGATGCTGATCACACAACTAAAAAATCCTAAAGAAGGAGGGAGGGGGGAAGCTAGGAGCAGGACCACACAGAGGGGAACAAATTAACAATCAGAATCCAATGAATCAACAAAAGCAGAAACCCAATTTAAATTAATATAAGAACAACACAGCCAGCAACTGAGGGCAGGAAATCTCGGGTGGGGGTGGGTGGGGGGGAACCAACCAAAAACTAAGAAAGACCACTCAGAGAAGCAAAAAAGACAATAAATCAATTGCAACAATAATACAAACTAAATCCTCAGTCTGAACAAAAAGAAACAGAACTCAGGCGGGCAGCAACAACACAGGCAATGGCACAAATTATTAATTAACAATCAAACCAACCTAAGCATCAAATATATAAATTAACACAGAAGCAATAAATAATCAAATTGAATGAAAATCAAAAGGTGGAACAAAAACAAGCCAGGCAAGGCACAAACAGCAATAAATGAAAGCAATGCAGATGGGTGGGGTTGGGGGAGGGGAAGCCAAAAGGAGGAGGAATGAGAGAGAGAGAAAGGGTAAAGGAAGGGTGGGGAAAGGAGGAGAGAACAGAAGAAAAACAAGTTCAACAGGAAAAGTTGGGAAAAGTTGAGAAGAAAATAAAGTAAGTAAAGAGAAGAGACAGACAGACACAGGGCAGATGGACAAAAGAAGGTGGCACAACAGAGAGAGAGAGAGAGAGAGAGAGAGAGACTATAGGACACAGTCAGGGACTCACACAGACACCAGCAGCAAAAGCAAGGGTCTCAGATGATGATCCCACAACTGCAGCCAAAGAGAAGTTTCTAGGCAAGAGGCTTGGGTTTATATAGGTTTGAAATTCCCTCCTTTGGGAGCCCCCACCTTTGCACTCCCCCCCCCCCAGCCAACAGGGTGCCAGCTCTCAACAGTGCAACAGACAAGCAGCCTACCTAAGACTCATTCTGGCCAGTCAAAGGATCAATAGCACAGCCAATGCAATGCCTGAAAAATAGCCTCACAAAATGGATGCCAGGAGCAAAGGTTGCAGGAAGGGAGCCACAAAATGGAGGACACACTTTAAACTTGAATGCAAGTCAATAGAAGCCTATGGGACATCCGAACCGGTTTGGATTTTCCGAACCGGTTTGGATCTGAACTGGCCCGGATTCGGTCCGGATCCGGACTGAAAGGGCCCGATTCGGTCCGGATTCGAACCTCCGAATACAAACAGGTTCGGATCACGGTTCAAATCCGAACCGAACCGCACATCCCTAGCTGTGGCTTCAGATATAAGACAAGTTTTAAGGCACTGAGAGAGGTTGTAAAGATCCCTCCGCCAGGGTAAACAGACTTGAAGATAACCTTTAGGGTGTGAGAGACTGATTGTCATGAGGGAGTATCTCAGCAAACCAAGTACAAAGGGGGAGAAGGGGAGGCAAGCAGACAGCCAGCTAATGAGACATCCTTCCTGAAGAATGATTAAGGAAGAAAAAAAATTTCCTGTCAGGCTACACAAAGCTCAGTAGCCAACATCTTCACTATGAAACGCCAATGCTTCTTGAGATGTGCAAGTACTGCAGATTGGTTTGCAAATTTGAGTTTGCTGGTGAGTACACCAGCACTGACTCCTTCCCCTGGAAGACCTTTATGCCCCCAAAAAATATTCACTGAGGGTCACACAGCCCCAGAAACATATTTCAGGTGACTCAGAGAACTGGGGAAGGGAAGGTAATTAAAGTCCTCCCACAACCATGTAAGTCTCTGTGCTGAATTTGTCAATCACGTCCTCAGCATCAGTGCATCTAACAAAGCAGTGGTGTCTTGTTAGGTCGAATTCACACATAACACAGAACCACGGGTCCAATGGATCCACGTTTCCACACCCACCCACCCCATCTGAATTTGGACATTCCAGGGAGCTGTCTCTCTGTAGTCAGTGAAACTTCAGAGAGGCAGGGGAGCTTGTTGTGCGGGCTTCGTTCTTGAAGGTTCAGAGTGAAGGTTGGGGAGGGAAACCACGGGTCACTTTTTGCTATTAACTACAGATTCCTCAATTCCAATGTGTGGCTTGGGAAACCAGAGGTGAAAGGACCTCCGGTTTCCTATTACATCCAAATTTGGCATTAGTCAGGATGTCAGCCAGTGCTTTTATCCTGCTGACCATACAAGGAAGGACACACGTGTGCTGAGCCTTCAGATGTTACAAAGCCTCATATGATGGATGATCCCACCCACCCCCTCTACTAATGACTTTTGGATGTGGTCAGAAACGCTAAGGTTCCAATGCAACTCTTACACAAACAAGATATTGCAGGTAAACAGGCTGTTGAGGTACCTGTAGAGGTTTGGCTTCAGGGAGCAAGAGGGAGAACCCAGATGTGTTTAATCAAACCTGGTCCTCTCTTCGAGTTCTTTGCACACAAAGTCAACCAAAGTAGCTGGCTTTAAGTGATTTAGAAAAGAATGCATCAGCAATACCTCAACTTGCAGCTTTCCCCATCAGCTGATATTTGGCATACACTGTAATTGAACAACAGATTGGTCTTGAAGCCTCTAATGCTGTAGATCAGTGTTTCCTAACCTTGAGTCTCCATATGTTCTTGGACAACAACTCCCAGCATTCCCAGTCACAATGGCAGAAAGGGAACCCCTTCTGTAGAAGCTGGTACAAATCTACTGTTCTAGAATCAGACATGAATTTTGCTTCCACTTAAAGAAAAAAGAAAAGGACTTGTCCTTTTCTAAATGGCCAGGAACCAGTAATTCTGTGTCACTGGTTCCACATTTAAGAAAATCTATATTTTAGAGCATTAATCTGATCCCTACAGCTGGAAAATATCATTTATGTAAATGTTTAACCCTGCTACTTTGTGTCAGGGCACCAACTATAGACTGGTGTTTACTTTTCTAATTAAGTAAACATGACTGATGCAGAGAATTAAGATAATAGAACACTTTTACAAGATAATTAATCTGTTCTTTCTGATCCAGCCCGCCCTATCCCAATCTTGATAATGTTATTTACCTCAGAGGCAAGCCCAACGTCAGGATGTAATTGGAAACGTTTGCCATGACCGTTGGCTAGGATAAGAGATCAGGTAATTTGCATCTCATCTATTTAGAAATTAAAAATGAAGGACTGACCACTTGACACTGCAGAAGTTCTTGAAATAAAGCCTGCTGAGATCTATTTGCAGTAACTGCTAAATGATTCTGCTCGCCAATTTGAATGCATGATGAAATTCCTATTAGGACACTGTGCTGCAATTATGGCTAACATAAGGGAAGTGTGAGAGACGGCAAATAATGTTAGTGTTAACCCTTTACCTTCAGTACCTTAAAAGAAACCCAGTGGATGAAGCATTTAAATCAACCTGTTTGGGGTGTTCTGTTCTGCTACTTTATTTTCCTGATTGACTGATGGAGGTGTGGGAAGAAGGTAGACAATGTTCCACTGAAATTTACTGGGTAGCAGTGCAGTAGCAATGGCTGCATGGGTGGCCACTCCAATGGGCAGAGGTCCTCAGTGAAAGGCACTGGGTGCCATACTGCACAGCAAGCTACCCAACCAAGCAGGATGCATGCTTGCTGCTTCCGAGACAACCAAGAGCCTGTTCCAAAGGCAGAGGCTGCTTTGTGCCTCTGAAGCTATCATAGCTATTGAGCTGCTACTGCTGTTGGTAATCATGTCAGTAGCCTTCAGAAGCTGCATGGATAGGCTCTTGGCTGGCTCGAAAGCAATAAGCATGTCCGTCCCTTTGGATGGATGGCTCGCTGCACAGTATGTCATCAATTCCCTGTTACATTTGCCACCTGGACTTCCAATCTATTAGCATGCCCAGATTCCGAACCTGATCCTTTAGGGAAAGTTCAGCCTCATTCAGAACCTCTTGAGCACCTACATCCCTGGTAATATGAACCACCTATCAACAGCACCCGATAATAGCACAACGTGCTTTAAGACCATTCTCTTGTCAGTGGGTCACTTAATCTTAGTTCTACTTCTTCCTGCACTCTCTTGCAGTCCAGTTTCACTTTATTTGTGACACCTGATAGACTAGATTACAAAGGCTAGTCACTGCGCCCAGTAGATGGATGGTCACACCTTGCAGCAAGGCTTCGTTTATCAGTCACTCTCAGCTTTATGACCCTATTCTATCCAAAGCTTGTTTCAAAGAGCCCTGAACGGTATGTATGAATGTATGTATTTAACATATTTTTATACTGGCCAAAACTTACATCTCTGGGCAGTTTACAACAAAATAAAAACAGAAAGTGAAACATACGTTAAAACAAAAACAAAAAATTTAAAACATTACAACAATTTTAAAAATTTAAAACAATATTTTAAAACAGCATTAAAACCATTAAAACAATATTAATTAAAAGCCTGGGTGAACAGATACATCTTTAAAGACTTTTTAAAAGCTGTCAGAGATGGGGAGGCTCTTATTTCACTAGAGAGCGCATTCCAAAGCCTCGGGGCAGCAGCGGAGAAGGCCAGTCCCTGAGTGGCCACCAGACGAGCCAGTGGCAAATGCAGACAGACCTCTCCAGATGATCTCAGTGAGCGGTGTGGCTCACTGACAAAGAAGACATTATCTTAAATACCCAGGGCCCAAGCTGTTTAGGGCTTTATAGGTTATAACCAGAACCTTGTATTTTGCCCGGAAACATATCAGCAGCCAGTGTAGCTCTGTCAATATGGGAGTGATATGGTCTTTCCGAGATGACCCAGAAACCAACCTGGCTGCAGCATTCTGGACCAACAGTAGTTTCCGGACTACATACAAGGGCAGCCCTACATAAAGTGCATTGCGGTAATCCAGTCTGGAGGTTACCAGCAGATGTACCACTGTTTTGAGGTCATTCATTTCGAGAAACAGCTGGCATATCAGCCGAAGCTGATAGAAGGCACTTCTGGCCGCAGTCTCAACCTGGGACACCAGGGAGAGGCTTGGATCCAGAAGCACCCCTAGACTGTGTACCTGTTCCTTCTGTGGAAATGTGACCTCATCCAGAACAGGCAGATCAAATTCATCACGCAAGTTCTGACCCCGCACAATGAGCACCTCCGCATTATCTGGATTCAGTCGCAGTTTGTTATCCCTCATTCAGCCCATCACCGACTCCAGGCAGGCATTTAGGGAGGTTATGCCCTCTCCTGATGATGCTGACATAGAGAAATAGGTTTGGTTGTCATCAGAATACTGATAGCACCCAGAGCCCTGAGGAAAGTTCAGATTTTGAAGAACAATAGTTTCCAAGAGACACCATCTGGAATCTGCCCATGAGGTAGGATTGGAACTACTGCAAAGCAGTGCTTCCCACCCCCAATCTCCTCATATGTTCCAGAAGAATACTATGGTCAATAATATCAAAAGCCACTGAGAGATCCAAAACGACCAACAGAGTCACACTTCCTCTGTCAATTCCCAGTTGGAGATCATCCATCAGGCTGACCAAGACAGTCTCCACCCCATAGCCAGCCCGGAAGCCAGTTTGAAATGGGTCAAGATAATCAGTTTCCTCCAAGACTGTCTGGAGCTGGGAGGCCACCAACCTCTCAATTACCCTGCCCAGCCCCAGAAGGTTGGAGACAGGCCTGTAGTTTCTCAACTCTGAGGGATCTATGGTAGGCTTCTTCAGAAGTGGTCTAATAATTGCCTCCTTAAGACAAGGAGGCATCCTACCTTCCTTCAGAGATGCATTTATGATCTCTTCCAGGCCTTCTACAACAACCCCCCTGCCAGATAATATAAGCCATGTTGGGCAAGGGTCAAGAGAACATGTGGTAGGCCACACCATTCCAATCAGCTTCTCCACATCCTCAGGAGTCACAAACTGGAACCTAATCTCACAAGAGGAGTCGCTGGACACCTCCACATCAGATCCTGAAGTAATTGTGGAGATGCAGTCTATGTCGGCCCGAATACGAGAGATTTTCCCCACAAAGAATTCGTTAAACACATCACAGCAGGTAATTGATGGTTCCAGATTCTGATTCAAGGCAGGAGGGGCACACACTAGCTTTCTCACAACCCTGAACAACTCCACCAGACGTGAACTTGCAGATTCAGTACAGGCAGAAAAGAATTGCTTCTTTGCCACATGTATCATCTGAGCATAGGTCTTCAAATGAGCTCTATATTTCAATCTGTCAGATTCAAGCTGAGTCTTTCTCCACATGTGCTCCAGTCATCTACCTCATCGCTTCAGCCCCTGTAGTTCTTCCATATACCTAGGGGTCAGTTTTGAAGCAGGTCGGAGAGGACGTTTAGGAGCAATCATGTGTACTGCCCCAGTGAGTTTGCTGTTCCAGTTCTCCACCAGGGCATCAACAGGATCATTGGCAGATCCAACACTAAATCCTGCCAAGGCTTCTTGAAATCCTATTGGATCCATTAACCTTCTTGGGCACACTATCCTAATAGGTCCCTTGCCCCTGCAAAGGTGGGAAGTGACTGTAAGTCCAACCTTAACCAGATGGTGGTCCGTCCATGAAAATAGGGAAGTCACAGGATTCCCCTCCCATGGAAAATCACCCCGATCAGAGGATTAATTGTAACTGTTATTGTAATTAATTGGAACTGTAATAGAGGATTAATTGTAACTCTGTGCTGGATAAGCCTAGATGAAGTATTTGAGGATGCGTTTTCAATGTGATCTTGCCTTTTAAGTCCAGGAAGAAAGGTTTATAATATCTCTATATATAATTCTCTTAGACATACCCGTCACTAATCCCATGTGTGGCAGTTCTTGAGAGAATTCATGAGCGAGGGGAGGGGGAGAAGAAAGTGACAGCAGAAAAGATAAGGCAAATGGCCAGGTGACCAGGCTGGCAGGCGGGGAGAGAAAGTGGAGGCCAGGCCGGTTGGCTGGCAGACAGAGAAAGCGGCGGCCATGCCAGCCGGTGGGCAGGGAAAGAAAACAGTGACCAGACAGATCAGTGGGTGGGGAGAGAAAGCGGCAGCCAGGACTGCCGAAAGAAGCCAGGCCAATGGTGGGGTGAGTAGAAAGCAGTGGCCAGGCTGGTGGGAAAGCGGGGGGCAAGAATGAGGGATAAATAGAGGTACAGATGCTCTGAGCCTGGGCAAGCTAGTTTTAATTATTTTTCTTCCACTTTAGCACTAGATATGATACAACTTGATGAGATGTTCAGATATCAAAGCAACCTAGATCATTTATTGTCCATGATGGCTTGAGATGTCTGGTTCATCTTATTGAGGATTAAGAAAGAATTAGACCAGATTGTCTGATAAGAGTGGGGACAGGAGTTTCCATGTCCCTTTATTATAATCAATAACTGATTCACAGGTTATTGTTGCAGCATAGTCTCTGCTGAGACTCGAGGCCTAGGGACTCCACATAGGTAGGTTGGAACTGTGTGCTCAACTCCCAAACTACACTCTGCCTCCACTGGAACCTCTGCCATTGATGTGGACAGCAACCGGTGATCTCATGCCAACATTATTTGCAAACACTGCTGGTGAAGCATCACTAAACAGGCCTTGATCATACAAAAGGGATTTGCTGAGAACAGCCATATTATTCATTCATTCATTCATTCATTCATTCATTCATTCATTCATTTGTTCAATTTTTAGACCGCCCTTACAAAATAGCTCAGGGCGGTTCACAAACATCAAAGACCTTTAAAACAATTTAAGAGCACTGAGGCCAGGCCAAACAGGAAGGTCTTTAGGGCTCTCCTAAATTCCAATAAATAATTCAAATTATGGATGTCTGCAAGGAGCGCATTCCACAGTCCAGGAGCGGCTACAGAGAAGGCCCGCCTCTGGGTTACAAACAGAAGAGCTGGTGGCAACTGGGGCCAGACCTCCTCAGATGATCTTAGCATGTGGTAGGTATCAGACCGAAGAAGATGCTCTCTAAGGTAACCTGCACCTAAGCTGTTCAGGGCTTTAAAGGTAATAACCAGCACTTTGTATTTTGCTCGGAAACAATTGCAGCCAGTGCAGCTGTTTCAAAACAGGCATAATATGGTCTCTCCGGGTTGTCCTGGAGAGTAGCCTTGCGGCCGCATTTTCAACTAACTGAAGTTTCCGAACTATGTACAAAGGCAGCCCCACATAGAGTGCATTACAGTAGTCAAGCCTAGAGGTTACCAGCTGGTGCACCAATGTTCTGAGGTCATCCTCCTCTAGGAATGGACGCAGCTGTTGAATCAGCCTAAGCTGATAAAAAGCACTCTTGGCCACAGCCACCACCTGAGATACCAGAGTGAGGCCTAGATCCAGGAGTACACCCAAGCTGCGTACCTGCTCCTTCCGGGGGAGTGTAACCCCATCCAGCACAGGGAGATCTAACTCATCCCTCAGATTCTGAGCCCCTACAATGAGCACCTCCATCTTGCTTGGATTCAGCTTCAATTTGTTATCCCTCATCCAGCCCATTACTGTCTGTAGGCAGGTATTTAGGGAATGAACACCATTTCCTGATGAAGCAGATGAAAGAGAGAAGTAGATTTGGGTGTCATCAGCATACTGACAACATCCAGCACCAAATCTCCTGATGACCTCACCCAGCTGTTTCATGTAAATATTGAAAAGCATTGGTGACAGAATTGAGCCCTGAAGGATTCCATATAACAGCTGTCATTGAGAAGAGCAACTGTCACCAACCTCCGCCATCTGGGATCTGCCCAAGAGATAGGAGCGGAACCACTGCAGAGCAGTGCCTCCTATCCCCAACTCCTCCAGGTGACCCAGAAGGATACCACGGTCGATGGTATCGAACACCGCTGAGAGATCCAAGAGAACCAACAGAGTCACACTCCCTCTGTCGATTTCCCGGTATAGGTCATCCACCAGGCCGAACAAGGCTATCTCAACCCCATAGCCCGCTCTAAAGCCAGTTTGAAATGGGTCTAGATAATCAGTTTCCTGCAAAACTGCCTGGAGCTGGTTGGCCACCACTCTCTCGATCACCTTGTCCAACCAAGGGAGATTAGAGATTGGCCTAAAATTACCCATTGCCGAGGGATCTAGGGAAGACTTCTTAAGAAATGGTCTAATTATTGCCTCCTTCAAGCATGGAGGAACCTTACCCTCCCTCAGTGATGCATTTATGATATTCACTAGGCCTCCTTGAATAATCTCCCTGCTAGATCGAAGCAGCCAAGTTGGGCAAGGGTCCAGAGAACAAGTGGTGGACCGCACTGCTCCAAGCAGCTTGTCCACATCCTCAGGAATCACAGATTGAAACTGATCCAACCTAATACTGCAAGAAGCACATATTGCAGCAGTAATATGGATTAAATAGGCCTTATTTCCCATGCCAATTTATCTTTCCCATGCCAATTTATCTTTCTTAGTGATGTGTCTCTTGCTCCCTGATTGGGGAATATTATAATCCACACATAATCTGTCTCTAATAAACAATTATGTTGTTATTGTTGTTGTTGTTGTTGTTATTATTATTATTATTATTATTAATTTTTTTGCAGTGTGCTGTATCTTGTCTCATGCTAACGGCTAGACATGGACCCAAACCACACATAAAGCCCTAGAACAGGGGTTCCCAACCTTGGGTCCCCAGTTTGTGGACTACAATCTCCATCATTCCTATCCACAATGGCCTTGATCATTGGCTGGGGATGATTGCCACTCAAGGTGGGGAATCCCTGCTCTAGAATATGCATGAATTATATTGTCTTTGATGCTTCTCAGGAATTGATACAATGAAGCGCACACAATGTATGGCAGCTGCAATTCCAGATCCCACCTCACTCCGCAAATAACATGTTTCCTGTTTGTTTGTTTTTTAAAAAAATATTATGCTGATTGAGTATTCAATGCCCCAAATATGTACAATATATTTCAAAGGGCATAATACAAGAATGGAAGTTGCTTAAAGGAAAATGGCCATTTTGCCTACCGACTGTTAGGTAATCAGGTTGGACTTTTCATTTTAGTAGCAGAATTCATAGGAAGTACTATACTGTCATATTCAAAATATTTCATGCAGAGATTAATTCCTGCAAAGCAAAGTTGAAGGAATTAATTCCTCAGCTATATTATATCTACTGCGTCAGTATCTTTCTGCTTTCATAAAAAATGGGATGCACTAGTTGCCACAAATTCAAAAACTTGGGAAATGTGACTGTGCTTGGTAATTAGATATTATATGATACAGTCCATTCAGATCATATCATTTGAAAGCAAATAATTTTCAGAGCACATCCTTTACAATATTAACAATAAGCCATCATTAGAAGCCTGTAACAACTGAGACAGAGTGACAGAAGAAGAAGCTTGGAAAACCACAGTTTTCCCCACACGTTCCTTTGTGTCATTCATAGTTAATTGACATATAGTAAGTGAATTATCAAGCATACTTGAAGGTTAATGGCTAGAGGACAAGACTGGAGGATAGGGAAGACCTTAGGGAGAATTTGGAAACTACACATAATTCCTGTGAAAATGGGATGTTGTGTTGTTGCTCGTAAGTCTAGTTAAAACCAAAAAGGAACTTAAAGAAAACAAAAGTTCTGAAAGCAAATTTGAGCTGAATCATGTTTGGCTGAGGGCTCCTCCTCACCCACTGGACTGGATCTTAAGTAGTTCTGCAGGTGGAAGGCACATCCATTCATGCAAGAGATATTTGCTGGTTCCTCTTCTCTCTATAGGCTTCTGAGCCAGTCCAAAATCTGCTCTTGAGATGGGAAGACCATATGAAGACATGTGACATGGGAGGCTGGAGCAAAAAAGGCATACATTCCATGCCCAAAGAGAAGTGCCCAGATTCTGTATCCTGGTCTAAAATCTGGAGGTCCACTCACCTCTTCTATGTAGCTCTTGGGCCACAGCAACCATTGCAACAATAGAGAGCTGCTGCTACAGGAATTCAACCCATGGAAATGCTTCTCTGCAAAGGACACTCTATGATCCAGTCTCTGCCCCTGCATCAGCAGGGCTGGGTCTGCCTTCCACTCCTTGGTGGTGAATCATAGGGCAGCTATGATGTAATGAGGCTTGCCAATCTACTGGCAGCACAAGGCATGCTGGGAAGGCTTCTCAGTCTTCTGAGGATGTTCTATTGTTCCAGCTCCTGATTTCAGAAATGGAGTCCTCAGCTGCCTTACATGTGACCCAAAGAGAGGTTCTGCTTGTCTGTGGCTACTAGGATAGGAGCTGTTTACCCCAACCCACTCCCATATGGTAATGTGAAAGGACTCATTGTTTTACGGTAGCAGCATCTGTTTGAAAACATGATTATCATGCAGGTACATTCATCAGAGTGTAACTGTGTGTTATAATTGTTTTATAATCTGTGCATAAGCACTGTGTTTTAGAATTTGTTCTAGTATCTTCCTGGTACTGAAGTCAGATAGATCAGTTTGTAATTTTCCAGATATTCCTTCTCCTCTTTTTGTAGAGCAGGACCACATTAGTCCAACTCCAGTCTTGTGGAATCTCACCTCCATCAGGATTTCTCAAAGTTGATAGACATAGGTTCTGAGATTACATGCACAAGTTCTTCCGATACCCTGGGATGCAATAATGGCTCCTGAAGACTTTAACTAATTTTATGTGGGTAGGTAATTCTTTACCACCTCCTTATCAATCTTGAACTGCAATGTTGACCCCTCAGATGATGGCCACACAGTTCCTAACTGCAAGCCAGTCACAATTTGGATCTAGAAGGGTTCGAGGTGAAAAGAATGGAATAAACCCATTCCTTGCTGATACTGCTGCCTATCAATTCTCCCTCTTATTGGTGTCCAATTCCTCTCTCAGTTTCTACAACTCTCCCCACCCCCAGTGGGTTAGGACATGTAAATATGGGAGGATGTTAAAGGCTGTCCACTACTGAATAGCTGAGCACTGAATTGATTTTCCTCTGGGTCATTAGGTAATCCTTGTACTTGAGATCCTTGAGGGCCCTTCTTTCCAATGACACAAGAAGAGCTGGTTTATATGTTACCTTTGTTATAGGGATCATCACACTGTATTGTGAAGTAGAACTCACCATGTAAAACAGGTCCATCACCTACTGAATTTCTCCATGTTGGTGGTTGTAGAATCCATAGGGAAAAGTTGTGGTATGCAAGGACAAGGCAGTGGAGTTGAATCAGGAATATTATCAGTTTAAAGAAATATAATTTACAGAAAGGTAAGTGCAATCTGCCTTCAGTGCTCTTGCTGCTGGCTGTTTGTTCACTCCCCGCCCCCTTCAATTCCAGGACTGGAATAATTTATTTAATGTTTTAAATTATTTTCATTGTAAACCACACAGAGATACAAGTTTTGGGCGGTATAGGAATATTTTAAATAAAATAAATTAAATAAAAATAAATTAAAGAAACTAAAGCATGATTCAAAAGCTGGCCTGGGTCAATGAATGAATTAACCAAAAACACCACAGTGGTCACCATTGTTTAGATCACACTGGATCAGAATGTGATTCAGGTGGTATATTGTGCTTCACAATATGACTAGTAATATGTCCTGAGTGGCTCAGGAGTTCATAGTGGCCATGACAACTATGCGCCTATACCAAGCGGTCTCTGGACTGACGTACATTGCAGATCACACGCTTGATCTGGTCTTTTACTCTGATCAGGGTGGTGGTCCATGGGTGGGGACTCCTGTGATCTCCCCATTGTCATGGATGGACCACCATCTGATTAAGGTCGGATTTACAACCACTTCCTACCTCCACAGGGGTGAGGGGCCTATTAGAATGGTCTGCCCAAAGAGGTTATTGGATCCAGTAGGATTCCAAGAAGCCTTGGAGGGATTCAGTGTTGGCTTTGCCGGTGATCCTGTTGATACCCTGGTTGAGAATTGGAACAACTTGCTCACCAGGGCAGTAGACAAAATTGCTCCCAAGTGGCCCCTCCGACCTGCTTCAAAACTGGCCCCTTGGTATATGGAAGATCTATGGGGTCTTAAGCAGCAAGGTAGGTGGCTGGAGCGCAAGTGGAGAAAGACTCGACTCGAATCCGACAGATTACGACATAGAGCACATTTAAAGATCTATGCTCAGGCAATACATGTGGCAAAGAAGCAGTTCTTTACTGCCTGTATTGCTTCTGCAAGCTCATATCCAGCGGAGTTGTTCAGGGTTGTGAGGGGACTAGTATCCGTTCCCATCTCCCTTGAACCAGAATTTGGAGTCATCAGTTACCCGCTATGATGTGTTTAAAGAATTTTTCGCAAATACAATCTCTTGGATTCAGACCGACTTAGATGAAGACTCCACAATTAATTTGATGTCTGAATTGGAGGTGTCCAACAACTCCTCTTATGTGGTCCGACTGGATTGGTTTCAGTTTGTGACTCCTGAGGATGTGGACAAACAGCTTGGAGCGATGAGGCCTACCACTTGTTCTCTTGACCCTTGTCCAACATGGCTTGCTCTATCTAGCAGGGACGCTGTTGTAGGAGGCCTGGTGGAAATCATAAATACTTCCCTGAGGGAGGGCAGGATGCCTCCTTGTCTTAACGAGGCAATTATTAGGCCTCTTCTTAAGAAGCCTGCATTAGTTCACTCAGAGTTGAACAACTATAGGCCTGTTTCCAACCTCCCATGGCTGGGCAAGGTAATTGAGAGGGTGGTGGCCTCTCAGCTCCAAATGTACTTGGAGGAAACTGATTATCTAGACCCTTTTCTAACTGGCTTTCGGGCAGGCTATGGGGTGGAGACTGCCTTGGTCGTCCTGATGGATGATCTCCAGTTGGGAATTGACAGAGGAAGTGTGACTCTGTTGGTCCTTTTGGATCTCTCTGCAGCTTCGATACTATCGACCATAGTTTCCTTCTGGAATGTCTGAGAGTGTTGGGGGTGGGAGGCACTGTTTTACAATGGTTCTGCTCCTACCTCTCTGACAGATTCCAGATGGTGTCGATTGGAGCCTGTTACTCTTCAAAATCTGAGCTTCAGTATGGTGTCCCACAAGGCTCCATACTTTCTCCAATGCTTTTTAACATATACTGTATATGAAACCACTGGGAGAGAACATCAGGAGAGATGGAGTGGGGTGTTACCAGTACACTGATGACACCCAGATCTACTTCTCCATGTCAGCTTCTTCAGGAGATGGCATATCTTCCCTAAATGCCTGCCTAGAAGCAGTAATGGGCTGGATGAGGGAGAACAAACTGAAGCTGAATCCAGATAAGATGGAGGTACTTATTGTGCGGGGTCAGAACTCTAGAGACAATTTTGATCTACCTGTTCTGGATGGTGTCACACTTCCCCAAAATGAACAGGTTCACAGTCTGGGATTACTTCTGGATCCATACTTCTCCCTGGTGTCTCAGGTTGAGACGGTGGCCAGAGGTGCTTTCTATCAGCTGTGGCTGATACGTCAGCTGCATCTGTTTCTCGAAATCAGTGTCCTCAAAACAGTGGTACATTTGTTGGTAGCCTCCAGACATGACTTCTGTAATGTGCTCTATCTGGGGCTGCCTTTATACATAGTACGGAAACTTCAGCTTGTTCAGAATGCGGCAGCCGGGCTGGTCTCTGGGTCATCTTGGAGAGACCATATTTCTCCCTTGCTGATGGAGTTACACTGGCTGCCAATAGGTTTCCAGGCAAAATACAAAGTGCTAGTTATAACTTATAAAGCCCTAAATGGCTTAGGCCCTGGGTATTTAAGAGAACATCTTCTTCATTCTTCACCGCCCATTGAGGTCACCTGAGGGGTTCTATCTCCAGTTACCACCAGCTCGTCTGGTCGCCACACCGAGATGGGCCATCTCGATCGTTGCCCTGAGGTTATGGAATAAGCTCCCTGTTGAATTGTGATCCTCCCCATCTCTGATTATTTAAAAAAAAAAAAATCTGAAAAGGAAACCACTCTCTTCACCCAAGCTTTTTAGCTTTTTAAATTTGTAGGTTTTAATTTTATACTGATTTTAAATTGTTATTTTGTTTTAACCTTTTATATGTATTTTAATTGTTTTTATCTCATTGTTAAGCACCCAGAGGTGAAAGTATGTGTGCTATATAAATTTGATAGATAGATAGATAGATACAGAAGGGAAAGGAATGAATGGGAAAGCAACATCTAGAGCAGCACAATCATAAGCGCCTTGTAGATTTATCAGTAATGCACCTTACATTTCAGCCATTTCAAGGACTGAATTTAGAGTAGTTTGAGTCAAGTCTTTCCAAGGTATGGGAAAGGATCCATAGTATTCTCCAGCTGTATGAATAGGAATTCATATTCTTTATAGTAGTTGGAGGCCCTCCTCCTCCTCCATAACAACCACCAAAACAACAGAAAGGTTCTCAAAATGGTTTAAATCTCAAAAATGAATAAGAAGATGCTTGTCCTGAAGGAGCTCACAATCTAAAATGAAACACAAAGGAGACAATGGCAGCAGCAGCCACTTGGGCAACCACAATCCTCAGTTGAATAGAGACAGAGTCCTTTCACATGAACATATGGGGGTGGTGAGGCTGAGAGTAAAGAACCCATGCCCTGATTGCCACAGATGAGCAGAAATTCTGTTTGGGTCTTCAAACTCAACACACAAGAAAAGCTACACAGCAGCAGTCTCCAATACTGAAAACAGGAGCTGGTCCTCTGAGGATGGAAGCAGCTATCCCAGCATGCATTGCACTTCCAGGGAACTATTAACACTCTTTACATCATCAGCTGTTCCCTGACTGATCACTAAGGGGCAGGATGCAGGACCAGCCCTATGGACAACGTTGCAAGCAAAGGATCATGGAGTATAGGAACATAGGAAACTGCCATATACTGAGTCAGACCATTGGTCTATCTAGCTCAGTATTGTCTTCACAGACTGGCAGTGACTTTTCTAAGGTTGCAGGCAGGAATCTTTCTCAGCCCTATCTTGGAGAAGCCAGGGAGGGAACTTGAAACCTTCTGCTCTTCCCAGAGCGGCTTCATCCCCTGAGGGGAATATCTTGCAGTGCTCACACATCAAGTCCCCCATTCAGATGCAACCAGCAGGGGCGTATCTAGGGTAAGGCAGGCAGGGCATGTGCCCCGGGCGCCACTTGACGGGGGCACCATTTTGTAAAATTTAATAAATGGCCGCCGAAAACAAAATGGCCACCGCAATGCTCAAATGGCCACTGTGAGGCCCTAGGCCGTGCCAGGCCTTGCAGAGGCCATTTGAGCATGTGCGGTGACCATTTTGTTTTCAGCGGCCATTTTTTAAAAAATATATTTTTTTAAATGGCCACTGCACATGCTCAAATTGTCCCTTTGAGGGCCTAGAGGCCAGCAGGGGGTGGGGGAACTTTAGCAGACCCCCTCCAGCCTTTAGGAAGCCCCACAAAGGGGCTACAGGTAAAAAATTTAATATAATATAAGTCACTGTACACATATTCAGTTTGGCACTATGTACAGAGAATCAGGGCTTGTGAATACTGAGCTGAAGCTTATGAGCTAAGATTGTATTCTTTTGCTCTTACTCTGCTTCTTGTGATAAGTGAGTTAAATGTGATGTCTTAATAATATGGCTATTAATGGTGAGTTTGTCTTTGAATCAATGTGAACTCCTTAGTATTACGGCCCACTGGGAGTTTCTTCCTCTCTCTTTTTCTCACTTTAACTGTCTTTTTGAAATACTAGAATATATTCCAAGCAGTGACACAGTTTACTCTGCATATCCTTTAATTATTTTCAGAGTATCTGGGAAAAGTCCAATTCTCCATCTATTTTAAAAACATATGTAACAGTGATGCCACAATGCATAGTAGAGAATTACTTCTGTTTAGTTTTCCAAGTACACCTCCACATAGTATTTGGGTATTTCATGAGCCCCAGCATACTGAAATGTGTAGTTTTCTAGCATTGTTTGGTCTGTCTACATCCACTGCTAAATAGTTTTTGAAATATTAAAAGATTAATGAGCTTGACTTGTATTTTTGAGCTGATATTATGGTAAAGTTATCTGAAAGATGGGTGTCAGATTTTTGGACAAGGGGCACAATTTCAGTGCTTGCCCTAGGTGCTATTTTCCCTAGATACGCCTCTGGCAACCAGGGCAGACACTGCTTAGCTATGGGGACAAGTCATGCTTGCTACCACAAGACCAGCTCTCCTCTCTAAAGTATGCTTTGCAGAGTGGCACATTCACAGATGCCAGCCCCTGTAGCCACAGAACTCTATTACATTCATGGCTGCTGCCTCCTGAGACTTCTTACCAAAGGCAAATGCACCCAGATGACCCAAACATCACGTCAGGAGTGCTCATTTTTCATCCTACCTGGGTAAAGAGCGGATTTGGGGACTGAGTGAGCTGAATTAGATGGATTCCTGTGGGTCCACATGACCATGAATCCCTGGGTATACTGCCTTTTACCCTCTTTTTCATGACCATGTGAATGGGCTCAAAAATGCTTTCTACCTACTAAATATAAGAGAACCATGGAAGGGTGCCTTTCCCCCCAGTTAGCAGAAGTATTATTATTTTCAATAAAGCCTTGCATAAATGTCCAATCCAAGGGAATAAGCACAAGATTAATATTTTTAAAGGGAAATATTAACTGAAATTGGCAATATGTTCATCGTTAGTATTAGAATCCCACAAGGTCCGTGAAAAGAAATGAAACATTCCACTGGGGAAATTTCAGCCAGATGAATACTGGCTGTCGCCTGATAATTAGTGAAAGGGGAGGGGGCAAAGGACTTCTGAACATTTTTGACTGTGCACAGATTATCTTTGTTCTGCATACACTGGCATTTCTAATGCACAGACATCCTATTATCCATCTTTCGTCCCATATGTAGGTTTCTCAGTTAGGCTTTAGTGAGCCTAACTGAATCAAATAGCAAATAGTTCTCATCTCTATAAGATTAGGTAACTAAAGACAAAGTAAAATCAGGCAGGGCTGATTGCTGAGCTCTTGGGGGCAGTTCTGACAGCATTAAGCATACTTCACTGAAATCTGTGCAACTTAAGCATGTTTAACTTTCTTGACTACCTGCATCCTTTTATTATGTTCTAAAAAGACAGGCTAAAAAATGGTAAAAGATCATGGATGCATGGTCCATGAACACTTATAAAGTAGTGACACTTGCAATCAAAGTCTGCCCCTCATTACTATCAATCAACATGATAAAAAATGGAGGGGCATATGACCCATATAGGCTCTCTTCCCTTCCTCATGTAAAAACTGGATTTAGAATAAGTTAAAGAGGAACTGTTCTATAGCAATTCCTCTATAGACACCAAACTGTTTAGAATAGTGAAATCCAAAAGAGATTGTGAGGAGCTCCAGAAGGATCTCTCCAAACTGGGGGAATGGGTAACAAAATGGCAAATGGAGTTCAATGTTGGCATGTGTAAAGTAGTGCATATTGTGGCAAACCCCCCACAACTTCACAAATACAGTGCTGGGGTCTGAGCTGTCGGTGAGTGACGAGGAGAGAGATCTTGAGGTCGTGGTGGACAGATCATTGAAAGTGTCGACACAATGTGTGCCAGCTGTGAAAAAGGCCAATTCCTTTCTTGGAATCATTAGGAAGGGATTTGAAAATAAAACTGCTAATATTATAATGCCCTTATACAAAACTATGGTGTAGCCACATTTGGAGTACTGAATACAGTTCTGGTCACCATGCCTCAGAAAGGACATTGTAGAACTGGGGAAGGTGCAGAAGAGGGCAACCAAGATGATCTGGGGCATTTTAGTTTAGAAAAAAAGATGACTGAGGGGAGACATGATAGAGGTCTATGAAATCGTGCATGGTGTGGAGAAAGTGGATAGAGAGAAAATGTTCTCCCTCTGTCACAACACTAGAACCAGGGGTCATTCCATGGAACTGATGGCCAGGAAATTTAAGACAAACAAAAGCAAGTACTTTTTCACCCATTGCATAAACTATGAAATTCTCTGCCATAGGATGTGGTGATAGCTTATAACTTGGATGGCTTTAAAAGGGAGTTGAACAAATTCATGTAGGACAGGTCCAGCAGGGGCTACTAGTCTGGTGGCTTTAGGCCACCTCCAGCTTCAGAGGCAAGATGCCTCTAAATACCAGTTGTACAGGAATAACACCGAAAGAGAGGGCATGCCCTCAGCTCCTGCCTGTGGGCTTCTCAGAGGCACCTGGTGGGGCACTGTGTGAAAAAGGATGCAGGACAGGCCCTGGGCCTGATCCAGCAAGGCTGTTCTTCTGCTCTTATTCTCTGTTCCCAAGGAACTGCTCAAGCTTGCTTAAGCAAAGCAGATCTTCTGAGACTTTATACAAGACAATCAGCAACTAGGCCTCAGCACTAGATTTGACCCCCTAAATAGTGCCATATGTCATACTTTCTATTCAGTTGCCAACTCAGAGCATTTGGTCTTTCTTTTTCTCCCACCCCCTAGGATCATACATGTTCGAGTTGGACTAGAGGACCTTGAAGTCTTCTAGCCCAGCCCCTGCTCAGTGCAGGAAACTGCTACAGCATCCCTGACAGATGGCTGACCAGTCTCTGCTAGAAAATCTCCAGCAAAAGAGAGTCCACAACTGCACAAGCCAGATTGTTCCACTGTCAAACAGCTCTTGCCGTTCAGAAATTCTTCTTAATGTCTAGCTGGCCTTGCAGTTTCAGGCCATTGGTTCGAATCCTGTCCTCAGGAGCCCCAGAGAACCAATCCCTCCTTCTTCTTTGCAGGAGCAGAGCCAGGCGGGCGGCGGCCCCCATTTTTTATGTTAGATGTGCCTGGCTAGCCATGCCCCCACATCTGACGTCAGACGCAGGGGTGTGGTCTCCCTTCCAAACAGGGCCGTGTCGCCCTGTTTGGAAAGGAGATCGGCCCATGCTGCTTTGAGCAGCGCAGGCCGGAACGACTCTCCCTGCTTTAAATGTGAAGGAGAGCTGTTCTGGCCACCGATCTCTCTCCTAAATGGGGCCACATGGCCCTGTTTGGGAGGGAGATCGATCGGCCCCGGTGCGTTGGCAGTGGGACCAGGAGCGGCTCTCCCTGCCTTTAAGGCATCATGGGTCAATTTCAGCTCCAAACAGGGCCGTGCGGTCCTGTTTGTGACTGAAATAATAGCCCCGTGTCTGGGGCCATGCTTGTGGCCCCTGATTGGTCACAGCCCAGGTGCTTTGAACCCATTCGCCCGATGGTGGCTCCACCCCTGTTCTTTGTGACAGTTTTTCAGATATTTGAAGACAGCTGTCATAGCTCTACTTAGACTTTTCTTCTCTGGGCTAAACCAGCTCTTTCAACTGCTTCTCACAGACTTGATTTACAGACCCCCTCATCATTTTTATTTTTTATTTGGTGGGAAGACGGAAGACAGTTTGGGGGAGGGAGAGATATGGGCTATTAGTTTTGATGGGGGGATTTCATAGAACTGAAGGGAGAACTCCTCAGATGCTTAGGAGCACCTCTGCTGAACAGGGCTAAGCTGGTAGAATCATGTACTCGGTGTTGCAAATGCCCCCTGCTCAAGTGTCAGTTCTTGGGAATTTGCATTTCTAAGTAGTAGTAAATGTCCTTCTCCCCCACCCACCCCACAGATATGTGTTTAAAATGCTAGTCAATGGCAAATGCCCTTTGCTTGCCAAAAACAAAGGACCCTTTTTAATCTGGCATCTGCCCTGGATATGGGACTGAGACTGCCTTGGTCGCTCTAGTGGATGACCTATGCCGGGAACTAGACAGGGGGAGCATGTCCCTGTTCGTTCTGCTGGACCTCTCTGCGGCTTTCAATACCATCGACCATGGTATCCTTCTGGGTAGCCTCTTGAGTATGGGAATCGGAGGTACTGCGTTGCAGTGGTTCCAGTCCTTTCCTGGGGGGAGGGTGCAGAAGGTGGCGCTGGAGGTCTACTGCTCAGCTCCATGGCTGTTGGCCTGTGGATTCCCACAGGTTTCGGTCTTGTCCCCCATGCTGTTTAACATCTAGATGAAACCGCTGGGAGAGTTCATACAGGGACTTGGACTGAGTTGTCAGCAATATGCGGATGACACTCAGCTCTATCTCTCCTTGTCACCTGATCATAGGGAGGCAGTGGATGTCCTGAAGGAGGCCGTGATGGGTTGGATGTGGGCTAATAAACTGAAATTGAATTCAGACAAGACGGAGGTGATGTTGGTCAGTAGGAGAGCCAATCGGGATGAGGAGATTTTTCCAGTTCTGGATGGGGTTGTACTCCCCTTGAAGGAGCAAGTACGCAGCCGGGGGGTATTACTGGTCCCGGGTCTGCTTTTGGAAGCTCAGGTGGAGGTGATGGCTGGGGTGCCTTTGCACGGCTTCGGCTAGTGCACCAGCTGTGTCCCTTTCTCGGGGACGACAGAAGGCAGATCTGGCCGCAGTTACCCATGCCTTAGTCATGTCATGGCTGGATTACTGTAACACACTCTATGTGGGGCTGCCCTTGAAGAATATCCGGAAACTGCAGCTAGTGCAAAATGCGGCCACTAGGGTTTTATCTCGAGCTGTCTGGTGGGAGCACATCACACCCATTTTGAAAGAGCTGCACTGGCTACCAGTTTGTTTCCGGGTCCAATTCATGGTGCTGGTTTTGACCTTTAAAGCCCTTAAGGATTTGGGCCCAGGATACCCGAGGGACCATCTGCTCCCAAGGGTTGCTGCCCGCTTGACAAGGTCATCTGAGGGGCCTCTACTCTGGGTGCCAACAATGAGGGAAGCTTGGTTGTGGTACACGCAGGACAGGGCCTTCTCTGTTGCTGTCCCCAGACTCTGGAATGCTCTCCCGGTGGCTATTCACTCCTCCGTCTCCATCACAGCTTTTAGAAAGAGTGTAAAATCCTGGCTTTTTATCCAGGCTTTTATTTGATTGTCTCTGCTGCTGCTCTTTGTACTCTGTATTGCTTTTATGCTTTACTTTTAAATTTTTGATCAGATTTGTTTTATATTTTTAGCTTATTTTAATTGTGTCTTTTTAACAATCTTGTTTTTAAATTTTGCTGTAAACCGCCTTGGGATTGTTTTGATGAATGGTGGTATATAAATTTAACAATAAATAAATAAACAAACAAACAAATAAACTTGCCCTTCACTTAGTTTGGTGGCTCGTACAGAGTATCTTTGAAATGATAGACCGTTGGAGTCTTGTTAACATTTTCTGAGGTTACATTAGCAGCTTAAATTAGTTCAGCTCCTTGAACCTGATTGCACCAGCACCCCAGATTTCTCTAGAATTCCTTCGAAAAAAAGGAAGCTCTACCTATTAAAAAAATGTCAGTTTCCCACACATTCATGGGAATTGCTGTCCGTCATATTGTCAAGACATAAGTACTAATACCTTTCCTTAGCAACTTGCTGGCCTTTAGAACCAGCCCTGCAGTGTACCACCAGTGCAAAGCAAGTAGAAAAATAACCATACATACTTTTATTAATTTATGAGTTGTCTGTTCTCTTTGATGCTTTCCATCATTTTAGGAATTATCTGTAAAAATCCTTTCCTACATTCAGGTTCTCTGGACTGGTGTAATATTGTAAGAGACAAACCCTGCCCATACACTTAAACAACTTGGAGCATAAATGAGCTAGAAGCAACCAAACAAGGCACCATGAGGCACAGCTCATAGGGAGGGGATATATTTTGTTGAAGCAGGCAAAACGCTGAGCAAAAGGAGATCCTCCAAACTTCAATGTGAATCATGGCATTTAAGTCAAATCTGCCTCTTTATGGCTGTTCCACACAATACACAAAACTCAGGTCTGTCATGAACTGTGTTAAGGACAAGGACAAATGTGCACTCCCCTGTACATAGTTAACATGTGAATGGGTTGGACCTGTGTTTTGAGTCCAGATGTGCACAAGATAAATACTGGAGTAGGGATGTGCACAAAACCGGTTTGCCTTTACCTCTAGGACACCCCTTTCCCCCTGGCGTGAAGCTATACATTTGCTGTAATCCTCATTATTCCCTATGAGGAATACCAAAATACTTTTTAAAACTCACCAATAATCAGACGAGTGTCCGATTGCCTTTGGGTTTTGTGGGTGGTAGGCCCCCCTGGTTGCCTACCACCCACCCCACTTTCGTGCCCCTAGGTGCTCCAAAATAGGGCATATGGGCTGGTTCGTGTCCCATTATACCCTATGAGAAAAATAATTGAAAATATTTCAATTTCAAATATTCATAAAAAAAATCATAGGGGTGTACAATTCCTTATGTGGTTGTTGGCACCCATAGGTGCTACACAATAGGGAATAATGGGCTGGTTTGAGTCCCATTATACCCTATGAGAGAAAAATAATATATATTTCAAAAATTCATTAAAAATCATACGAGTGTCCGATTGCTTTGGGGTTTGGGTGGTAGGTACCCCTGGGTGCCAGCTACCACCCCACCCACATTTGGAGGTTCAAACCAGTTCAAACTGGTTCAAACTGGTTTGAATCAAACCACTCCCAGTTTGGTTTGAATTCGAACCTGCAGCTCGAACCTGATGGCTAGTTTGGTTCGAATTTGAACCATTGAACCACCCTGGTTTGAATTTGAACCAGTTTGAGTTCGAACCAGTTCACACATCCCTATACTGGAGTCAGAGAAAGCAGCCTAGGATGAAGTCAGAATGGGAAATCATGACATCCTAAATATAAGGAACCTATATAAGACTAGGTTCCCAGATTTCCCTAAAAAGCCCTGACTCTCTGAAAGGCCTCTCTTCTCAGCCCTTCTGAGATGGAGAAACAGGTCTCCCATTGTTTTTCCTTCTGCTTTGCTGCTGTGTTTGACTTTGCATTTCTTCCTCTGCGAAGGTTCCTATGTAAGCCTAATCTCTGAGTCTGCTGCTTCATATTCATTCATATTTGCCTGTGCCTAGACTATGATCTTTTGTTATTGCATACTTGCAACTTGGTTTCAGAGCAAATTCCCCCAACTCAAGTAAAAACATAGTTACAGATCATGACAGTTAAGTCTGAGCAAGCATGTTAACACTGCAGGATCATGCAAACAGAAAATTACTTTATCTTTCCACACTTGGTCTTGCTGCACTACATAACTAAGTGAATAGTCTTGTGTAAAAACAACACCACAAAACACCCTGAGCAAAAGAAAAGTTATGGAGGAATAATAAACATTGAAGTCTGCTGCTGTCATAAATTTTTTGAAAGGTTTGGTCAGGATGGAAGAACATTGCAACATTATTCCTTATATATGAGAAGTAGCTAAGAGGTGCTACATGACATTTATGTCTATAGTATTATGAGTTTTTCTTCCACATGATGGCCTACTCAAGCCAAAGGAAAGAAATAGGAAAAAAAAAATCTTAAATCAAGTCTGTGGGGAAATATATATATATACTGACTGAAAACTCCAAGCCAGCCAGACTAGATTCTTTTAAATATCCTTTACAAATGTTCTTAAAAGTTTTATTAGAAGTTATCCATTGGAAAGTAAATAGTTAACTCTACTTGGTGTTTGTTGAAGCATATAAATATTCTCTTTCTGACTCATAAATAATCTAGCTGGAACTGATGAGATCAGAATGGATGTCTAAATGATGGTATATGTATCATTGAGAAAAGGGCATATCATCTTCTTATTCCCTTTATCTCTAGTCTGCTTTAAATGTTTGAGAGCAAGTTTGGATTTTTATATATGTCACAATCCCAGAATTAGGAGATAACTCAGGTCATGCAGGGGCCATTTGTGCATTCGTGGTGGCTTCCGAAATGGCCTCTGCACCAGGGGAAAGGCCCAGAGACCACCTGAACCAGGCGATGTCTGCAATAACGGAGGCTGGTGGGAGGAGGGGGGACCTCCATGGACTCTCCTTGCTGCCTTGGAGAAACCGCCCGGAGGGAGTAAGTTGGAATTTTTTTAAAAAAATAAAATAAGATAAGATTTGGTCCATGGACACCCACCTGGACTGAAACAGATTGGTTTGAGGGGGTGCCATACTGAACTGGTGCAGTCTGGTTTGTGTCCGGTTCAGACTCAAACTGAATCAGGCCAGCCAGTTCTGTGCACACCCCTAATGTGGTTATACTGGATCAGTTTCACTTGGTGACTCCTGATGATGTGGATAAGCTGCTTGGAATGGTGTGGCCTCTTGACCCATGTCTGACATGGCTTATACTATCTGGCGGGGTGGGGAGGGGAGGTTGTTGTAGAAGGCCTGGCAGATATTATGAATGCTTCTCTGAGGGAGGGCCTTTCTGCCTTAAGGAGGCAATCATTAGACCTCTTCTGAAGAAGCCAGCATTGGATCCCTCAGAGTTAAGCAACTATAGGCCTGACTCCAACCTTCCATGGCTGGGCATGGTATTTGAGAAGGTAGTGGCCTCCCAGCTCCAGGCAGTCTTGGAGGACCTATTTCAAACTGGTTTTGGGCCAGGTTATGGAGTTGAGACTGCCTTGGTCAGCCTGATGGATGATCTTCAACAGGGAATTGACACAGGGAGTTTGACTCTGTTGGTCCTTTTGGATCTCTCAGCAGCTTTTGATACTATTGACCATAGTATCCTTCTGGACCATCTGAGAGGGTCTTGGGTGCTTTGCATTTGTTGTGCTCCTACTTCTCAGGCAGATTTCAGATGGTGTCACTTGGACTTCAAAACATGAACTTTTATATGGTGTCCCCCAAGGCTCCATACTGACTCCAATGCTTTTTAACATCTACATGAAACCACTGGAAAAGATCATCAGGAGATTTGGTGCAGGGTGTTATCAGTATGCTGATGACACCCAAATCTATTTCTCCATGTCAACATCATCAGGAGAAGGCATAACCTACCAAGATGCCTGCCTAGAGGGAGTGATGGGATGGATGAGGGATAACAAACTGACACTGAATCCAACTAAGGCAGAGGTACTTATTGTATGGGATGAAAGTGTAGAGGATACACAGACCAAGGGAACAAACCATATACATAAAATAGTATATATACTGTGTATAAAGATCTATTCACACACACAATGTACATAAAGCATACATAAATTTGACATACATAGATGAAACACACAATTACTGAAGAAGGAAAAGTTTCTATTTCATAAACCCCAAATGGTGTTACTTGAAGGTCAGTTATGTCCACAAGTCCTTATTACATGTAGATTCACAAAGTCCTTCCAGATCTTTACTCTTGCATGTTCTTATTCAGGTTGTTGCTCCTTGTCCAAATGTTACTCAACAGGTATCCTAGGTAATTTTTTACCTGTTTCTTCCTGCTTGAGCAGGACTTCATCAGGAGAAGTGAAATTTAACTCTTCAAAAGTGACTCTGCACTTGCCAGTGGTTTCAAGTTGGAAATCCTACTGGATACAAAGTACTGCACAACTTTGTATCCAGTAGGATTTCCAACTTGAAACCACTGGCAAGTGCAGAGTCACTTTTGAAGAGTTAAATTTCACTTCTCCTGATGAAGTCCTGCTCAAGCAGGAAGAAACAGGTAAAAAATTACCTAGGATACCTGTTGAGTAGCATTTGGACAAGGAGCAACAACCTGAATAAGAACTTGCAAGAGTAAAGATCTGGAAGGACTTTGTGAATCTACATGTAAGAAGGACTTGTGGACATAACTGAGCTTCAAGTAACACAATTGAAGTATTGGGGTACCCCTGACCCCAATAGGGGAGGTTCGTTCCTGGGCGGATGGAGCCCAATAATCAGCCCAGACGAGAGGACTTAAGATCAAAGTTTTATTTGCCCTTAAGTAGCAAAGGTGCTGCTCAGCTCGTGCTCAAAGCAGGACAGAGGCCTGATACAAAAGCAACACATTTATACACCAAATTATCCTTAAGAAAACATTTACACACAAAAAGCAGTTATATGTCATAATTCATGGTTAGTTCCTGTTTCGTCTGGGAATAGGTCATAAATCATGCGTGCAAGCAGTGGGCCAGTCTGGGCCAGTCTTATCTTGCTCCTTCAGCACTTGTGGTTACCATGCTAAATATGATTTTTGCTAACGGAGGGGAAAACATCTACCAGGGATGAAATCATTTCAGCATAAGCAAAAATCTTATTGCAGACCCAAACAAAATGGCAAAGCTTATGTCAAGCGATTGATTTTTGATTTCAACTTATATAGCCCATACACCACAATAACCTTTCCTTCTTCAGTAATTGTGTGTTTCATCTATGTATGTCAAATTTATGTACGCTTTATGTACGTTATGTACATAAATGTACGTGTGTGAATAGTACGTGTGTGAATAGACATATACGTGTGTGAATAGATCTTTATACACGGTATATATACTATTTCATGTATATGGTTTGTTCACTTATTGTATGGGAGCAGAACTCAGTAGTCAATTTTGATATGCCAGTTCTGGATGGGGTCACACTTCCCCAGAAGGACCATGAACACAGACTGGGAGTGCTTCCAGATCCAACCTCTCAGGTTGAGGCAGTGGCCAGAGGTGCTTTTTATCGGCTTTGGCTCATATGCCAGCTGTGTCCATTTCTTGAGATAAATGACCTCAGAACAGTAGTACATAAGCTGGTTGCCTCCAGATTTGTCTAGTGCAGTACACTATGTGTGGGACTGACTTTCCATAGTCTGGAAACTGCATTGGTGCAGAATACAGCAGCCAGAGTGGTCTCCAGGTCATCTCATAGAGACCATATTACTCCTATATTAACAGAACTACACTGGCTACCAATGAGTTTCCAGGGGGGGAAAAATACAAGGAGCTGGTTATAACCTATGAAGCCCTAAACAGCTTAGACCTTGGGTATTCAAGAGAATGCCATCTTCACTATGAGCCCAATTGCCCATTGAGATCATCCAGAGAGGTTCATCTGCAGTTGACACCAGCTCGTAAAGTGGCTACTCGAGGACGGGCCTTATCCATTGCTTCCCCGACGCTTTAGAACATGCTCCCTGCTGAAATAAGAGCCTCTCCATCTCTGACAACTTTTTAAAAGTCTCTAAAGACATATTTATTCACCCAAACATTGTAACTAGACTTGTGTTTTTAAATTGTTTTAAGGTTTTCATTTGTTTTATTTTGTTGTAAACGGCCCAGAGACAGAAGTTTGGGTCAGTGCACACATATAATAAATGAATGAATGAATGAATTGCTATCTAGGAAGGAAGAGCGAGGTGAAAGGCCTCAGGCTGGTCCAAGACCTCCCAGGCACCTGAGGTGACACAGTCTCTTGCCTTCTCATCCTTCACCCCCAGCACCTGCAGTACATGCCGTGTTCCAATTTCCCCCTTCTTCTTGCCCCACCTAATTTCTCTCTATCCTTTTTCAATTTTCTCCACAATTTCCTCGAGTATTAACAAAAATGACTGTGCTCTATAGTTGCAGGTCATGGCCATTTTTTCTCCCCAGGAATAATCTGAGGAAAGAACATGATGTTGTGTTGTTGCTTCCTTCCCTGATGCATTGTGGGATGAATATTGAGGGGGAAAGGCAATGTTTTAAAGTGCCGCTGCCGCCGCTGCCATAAAGTTCTGTTAGAAGCTAGAAACAGTCTGATTCATGCAAGGCCCACTCTGATTCCCCCATTAATTCCATTAAATATAATACAATACAACATTGTATTCAATTGTATCATTTTATCAGACAAATTTTTCATCAGATCATATCCAGTGGAGAATTGTCTGATAAATCTTGTGTTGTATTAGTTCTGACTATTGGTCTGATGCAATGCACAGCCTTATTATATTCATTGTTTTTAAATTTTTCTTGGCTTGAATACAAAAAACAAATTTTCATTAACACTCAACTAACTTTTTATCCAGCTGAAAAGATGCAACTTGGTGTTTTTTTTTAATAATTAAAAAAAATCATAGCACGGATTGTATTTTTTCAGCCTTAAGCTCAGAGATGAATATGATGGAAAATCAATAACCTGCTCAGAGTGCAGTTTCGTCATGTATTGATTTACATGTCATTTGTCTCCATAGAAAATGCAATTACTGCTTAAATACAATACAGTATTTTGCTAATAGGATACAAATGTCACCACTGAGTATAAAGGCCAGAGAAGCACGTAAATGGCTGTCAGCTCAAAACTCCTATTAGTTTGTTAATAGTCAGGGAGTAGATCCTGCTTCCATCTAAGTTAATGGAAGCTTTACCACATTACCAATAACAAGACTGGGCTTTGGTTCTTGTACTCTGGTCTGATGCTCTTGCTCCACATTGACCTAAGAGTGAAAATGTACTACTATACAAGTAGTTGTTTTTTTTCTTGCCCAGCTAATATAAGATTTTCTCTTTTAATGAATATAGACATGTTCAGCTGTAACTTCTTTAGTCCCAGGAAAACCTGTTCAGAGGCACTCTTACCCCTGGACTTCGGGGCCGAATCAGGGCCTTCACAGCCCCTGGGGGCCCACAAATCTTCGCTATTCTGTTCTGAGTGGTGTGGTCACCTGGTGGAGCATAATGATCCTTAATTTGCAGGGGGGGCCCTCCAAAGGCCTTTAGGTCCAGGCTCCAAAATTACTAGGTGCACTCCTACCTGTTATGATTACACACTTTCAGAGATGAAATCATTTTGTTTTCTCTAAGGACATGCACTTGAAGAGCTTCCTCATTCTCCTTGGAATGAGAGTGATCACTACTGCTGAGGCAGACTCCTTGGGAATCTCCTTCTCATGTAGCAACAGTGCTTCTTTAGTCTGGATGTCAGCCCCAGAATCTTCTGAGCGTGCACTAAACGATTGCTGGCATTTGAAAGAAGTGAGAAAAATTCCCCTAAGCATGTTACGTCACTACTAGCTTAGGTCTCATCCCACAAATGCTCCATGTGTTCCCTCCATGTGAAGAGGGAAAGTGGGACTAAGACAGCTTGCCAGATTAGGATTTCTGATCATGTAGAAGAAAATACAGATGGATGCATGTAGAAGCCCAATTCTCACCTCTCAGCACATGAAAATTAGGGGAAGGACCAGCTAACAAAATCCCTCCCCATTCCATGTGTAGAACAAACACAGAAAGCATTTTGTTGGAATCTTATCTGTTCCCCTTACTTCTGATGCCTAGCTTCCCAGTGACTAGTTTGTACCTCCAGATTATCTTGCACATAAAAGCTCTATGCAGGCATTAAACAGCACATGTGAATGGTTTTCTACATGTTTTGATCTGCATGACTGTACATGCATTCATTTCAAAAATGAATCTGGGATACCGGCCCTCTTGGATGCAGGATACCGACAGGAAGTCAATATATCTTAAACATTATGTGTGTACAACTGTAGCCCAATTCAGACATTATGCAGTACAAGTATACAGATGTCTGCATCATTGTACTTCTGTTTGTGTGGATGACTGTACATGTGTTCATGTTAAATGTGAAACTGGATACAGGCCCCTCTAATGCATGGTATAGTTGGGGAGTATATTGCTGTACCTATCCTATATATTAAAGCACTAGCGTGTGCGCCCGTGTCTCTGGTGTCTGCGTCCGTGTCTCCCTCAGCTGTTCTGGGCATGCGCGGAGCGCGTGCGCAGAACATGCCAAGGGAGACACGACCGCCGGCACTGGCCGCCATGTTGGCTGGGAGGAGGAGAAGCGGCGGGCCGAGGAGAAGCGGCTGCCGCCGAAGCCGGGCGGGGAGAGGAGGCGGCGGGGGAAGCCGGCCGTGGCGGTGGAGCCGCGGCCTCGGCCAGAGGACAAGGTGCGGCCGAGCGGCCGCAGCGGGGAGACTTGGCCCGCTGGCAGCGGTGGCTGTGGTGGGGGAACTGGGCCCGCTGGCGGCCACCGGTGGGGAGACTGGGCCCGCTGGCGGCAGTGGCCGTGGCGGGGCGACTGGAGCCGATGGCGGCGGCGGCCGCGGTGAGAGGACTGGGCCCGGCCCGCTGGTGGCGGCGGGCTGGGCCCTGCTGGCGGCGGCTGCACTCGGCCCCGCCAGAGACGGAGGAGGCTGGCGACAAAGGGTCCGGCCGCGGAGGCCAGCGGCGGGAGCTTGACCATTCGCCGCCGGACTCCTGAATGCTCCTGTGGGGCAGAAGGGAGGGAGGGAGAATGGGGCAGGAGGCGGAGTTAGCTGGCCCCAAAGGTCTACTAGCGCCCGTTATTTTAACGGGCTGAAAGATACTAGTGTTCAATATAACGTGTGGAAAACTGTGCCTGTGTACATATCTGTACCTGTGCATGCTGTAAAATTGTACAAGTGTTGAACATAACGTGTGAATAGACCTTGTATGTGTGCACAAATCTGTCTTTACAGGGCACACATATTGAACATGCATTGAACATAATGTGTGATTATGGGCTGAAGCAACATAATTCATTGACCACTAGGCCAGGAAGGAATGTTACTATATCTCACTTATGATTTAGGTCCCAATTAGCCTTTTGGATAGGAAGTTCAAGACAGGAACATAGGAAGCTGCCTTCTAAAGATGTGCCTGTCCGATGGCTCTCCCTCAAGCGAAACAGGGCCTGGTTTGGTTCGGTTCAGCTTGACTTTGAGCCGAACCCCACTGGGGGTTCTAAATGTGGAATATATGTGGTGAATATATATATACTCACCACATATATTCCACATTTAGAACCCCAGAGTGGGGTTCGGCTCAAAGTCAAGCTGAAGTGAATATATGTATTCACCGCTGAGTCTGGGTCATCTGGCGGCCACCGGGGAGTACTGCTGTGGCCTCAGTGAGGCATCTCAGAAGCTTCCCCTCCCCCCGCTAGCCACCCCTTGTCTTCTTCAGAAAGTTAAGGCCCATTTTCAGGCCTTTTCAGCCCTGTCCCAGCACCTGGTGGCCATTTTGAAGGCCACCACGCACGCACACTGGCCATTTGCATGCCCAGATGAGACCAGGCCAACTGGTTTTGTGCACAACCCTACTGCCTTTTACTGAGTCAGACATCTTTGGTCCATCTAGCTCAGTATGGTCTACCCAGACTGGCAGTGGCTTTTCCAAGGTTGCAGGCAGGAGTCTCTCCCAGCCCTATCTTGGAGATGTCAGGGAGATAAGGCTGGGAGAGACGCCTTCTTGCAACCTTGGAAAAGTCATTCTACCCCTTCATTTGCTGGAACAGCAACAAATGTTACTCACAATCTAACTACATACTCTAAAGACTATATTGTCTGCAGAGCTGGCCCTCTGCAGTCAGAGGTTGAGTCTATGTGCATGGTTCTCAACACTGGATTAGGGACTCCCGTGCACAGCATTGAGCAGGTAATTGTTGTCATAGCTGAGAATGCTGAAAACCTAATCCAGTCTCCTCTCTAATTCTTCCCCTCTCTTTTATTAGTAAAAACCAATATATTATACTCAATTTTTTAAAAGTGGTTTACACGGATCTACAATTTATTTCTCTTTCAGGACACCCTTATTTCCTTGATTGTTCTTCAGTGACTGGTTACAGTAAACTGAAAAATGTTAATGTACATTTGCAGGACTATAAATGACAATGTTGTAGTAAATTAGTCAATTTTAAATACCATTTCATGGACTAGTGTGATCAGAGAGTGAATTCATTTCCATAAAGTGCCTTTATCCTATATAAATTGATTGCCAGGCAAATGCATTTACATATACTGTTAAATAAATGAGATCATTTTCAGGGGTGTGCTTGAACGGTTTGTGTTTCAAACTGCAGCCGGTTCAGGGGTACAAGCATGGACCAAACCAGGGGCAGTACAGTCTGTAATCTAACCAAACCAGGCCCAGTTTGGGCAAACCAGTTCAGCACAATATGGGACTTCTGAGCGGGGGTAGGGAGAGAGGAAAAAAGGTGCTTACACAGGCAATGCGGCAGCTGGCGCCACTGCTTGTCTTTCCAGCATGGCCCCAAGTGTGCTCCCCATAAGCACATAAGAACAGCCCTGCTGGATCAGGCCCAAGCCCCATCTAGTCCAGTATCCTGTTTCACACAGTGGCCCACCAGATGCTGCTGGAAGCCACAGGCAGGAGTTGAGGGCATGCCCTCTCTCCTGCTGTTACTCCCCTGCATCTGGTACTCAGAGGGATCCTGCCTTTGAGGCTGAAGGTGGCCTATAGCCCTCCGACTAGTTGCCAATGATAGACCTCTCCTCCATTAAGTTATCCAAGCCCCTCTTAAAGCCATCCAGGTTGTTGGCTGTCACCATATCCAGTAGCAGAGAATTCCACAAGTAGATTATGCATTGTGTGAAAAAGTACTTCTGTTTGTCATTCCTAAACTTCCTGGTAATCAATTTCATGGAATGACCCCTGGCTCTAGTGTTATGTGAGAGGGAGAAGAATTTCTCTCTATCCTCTTTCTCTACACCATGCATGATTTTATTGACCTCTATCATGTCTCCCTGTAGTCATCTTTTTTCTAAACTAAATAGCCCAAGATGTTGTAGCCTTGCCTCATAAGAAAGGTGCTCTAGGCCCCTGATCATCTTGCTTCCCCTCTTCTGCACCTTTTCCAGTTCGACAATGTCCTTCTTTAGATATGGTGACCAGAATTGAATGCAGTACTTCAAGTGTGGCAGCACCAAAGTTCTGTTTAAGGGTATTATAATATTAGCAGTTTTATTTTCAATTTTCTTCATAATGATCCCTAGCATGGAATTGGCCTTTTTCACAGCTGTCACACATTGAGTCAACACCTTCAACAAGCTGACCACCATGACCCCAAGATCCCTCTCCTGGTCAGTTACCAACAGCTCAGATCCCATCAACGTATACTTGAAGTTGGGGTTTTTCATCCCAATGTGCATCACTTTACACTTGCCAACATTGAATCACATTTGCCATTTTGTTGCCTAGTCACTCAGTCGGAGAAATCCTTTTGGAGCTTGTCACAATATGTTTTGGATTTCACTACCCAAAAGAGTTTGGTATCATCTGCAAATTTAGCCACTTTGCTGCTTACCCCTACATCTAGATTATTTATGAATAAATTAAAAAGCAACCACCCCAGTACAGATCCCTGGGAACCCCACTTCTTACTTCTCTCCATTGTGAAAACTCTCCATTTACACCTACCCTCTGTTTCCTGTCTTTCAACCAATTAGCAGTCCACATATGTACTTGTCCCCTTATCCCATGACCGCTAAATTTCCTCAAGAGTCTTTTATGAGTTACTTTGTCAAAAGCTTTTTGGAAGTCCAGGTATACTATGTCAACTGCATCATCTTTATCCACACACTTGTTAACACTCTCAAAGAACTCCAAAAGGTTTGTGAGGCAAGATTTACCTTTGTGGAAACCATGCTGGCTCACTCCCAGCAGGGCCTGTTCTTCTAGGTGCTTTACAATTTTATCCTTGAGGATGCTTTCCAGCAATTTGCCTGGAATGGACATTAAGCTAACTGGCCTGTAATTTCCCGGATCGCCCTGGATCCCTTCTTGAAAACCAGTGTTACATATGCTACTTTCCAGTCCTCCAATACAGAGCCTGATTGCAGGGATAAGTTATATATTTTAGCAAGGAGGTTGGCAATTTCACATTTGAGTTCTTTGAGGACTCTTGGATGGATGCCATCTGGCCCTGGAAATTTGTTAGTTTTCAGTTTTTCCAGACAGTTTAAAACATCATCTCTTCTCACTTCTATTTGACTCAGTTCTTTAGCCTCCATCCCTAAAAAGCCTGGTTCAGAAACAGGTATATGCTCAGTATCCGCTGCCGTGAAGACAGACACAAAGAACTCATTTAGCTTCTCTGCAACCTCCATATCCTCCTTAATAATCCCTTTCACTCCCTCATTGTCTAATGGTCCAATTGCCTCTCTGGCAGGTTTCCTACTTCTGATGTATTTAAAGAAGTTTTTGTTATTCCCCTTGATGCTTTTAGCTAAATGTTCCTCAAACTCTCTTTTTGCCTCCCTTATTGTCACCTTGTATTTATTTTGCCAGAGTTTGTGTTCCTTTCTGTTCTCTTCATTTGGACAGGCCTTCCAATTTCGGAAGGAAATCTTCTTCCCGTTTATGGCTTCATTGACATTACCTGTTATCCATGCTGGCTGGAGAGAAGTGACTCTCCTGATTTCCCCTTTCAGCTTTCTTTTCACCATAGAAAGGAAGTGGTGGCTTGGTAAAGGCCCTACTCCTTTACCAAGCTACCAGCTCAGTGGCATCTTGGTTCTGGCTTGGAATAAGTGATCCGGCTCAACTTCAAGTCAGCCTGGTTTGTAGACTTGCCTTCACCTTGAACTAAATCAGGACCCCCAGTCCAAGGCCCAGTCTGAGTTCGAGTCAAGCCACCCCCAGCTCAAAGAACAGATTTGCAAGCTTACTCGAGGTGCTCGAGGCTGGGTATACTTCTAAAGGGGAATCCAGCAAGGATTCCCCTTTACACATAAAGTGCTTTGCTGAGAGTAATTGCTGCTGGTGGGAGGAAAAACATAGAATTCTACCTACCTACCTACCTACCTACCTACCTACCTACCTATTTATTTAACATATTTTTATACCGCCCAAAACTTACAGTAATTTAGTAAATACCTAAAGATACCCAAGGTGATGGCAGTGGTGGTGGTAAGATGGCGGGGGTATCAGATGGTGTGGCAGAGGTGGTGAGGGCTCTTTCAACCCCTGTCAACCTCCCAAATCTCAGTCCCGGTCATGCTGTGTCCCTTTTAGGGCCTCCATGCAGGCACAGAAGTCAATGTAATGGAAAGTGCGCCTGCACAGAGGCCTTAAAAGGGTCACAGCATGACTGGGCCTGAAGGTTGGAGGAGCCACCACCACCTCCGCCTCACCATCTGATTCCCTGACATCCCCACCATGCCATCTGCCAGATTTTAAGGAATATACTGCACTTTTCCTTGTCTCCCCTCTGCCACCATCTCCACCATACCACTGCCACCACCGCTGCCAAAACTAGCTTCATATTAAAGGAACTTACTGCATTTCCCCTCAACCCTACCATCCCATCCCAACCACCACTGGAGCCATTGGCTTGTTTTTAAAAGATATTTGCTATATGCTACATTTCCCCTACCACCACCACCACCACCACTCGCCCACAATTCCTCTCAGCAAAGCCCTTTACTTGTAAAGGGGAATCCTTGCTGGATTTACTAGAATACCCCTCGAGGAGGCTCATGAGCCAGCTCAGGGGGGCCCGATTGTTGAACTGGACTCAGCCCTGGATTGATCAAGCCCGAGCCACTCAGGTCTGTTCAAATTCAGCTCAAATTCAAACTGAACTGGGAAATCCAGTTCTGTGCACATCCATGTTTCTGGCCTCCATGCATGCATGGACACAATTTGTATGCCCATGCAAATGGTCTCCATGCATGTGCGGAAACCACACAAATGGTTTCCCCACTGGATTTTCTCACTAGATTCCCTTTTACAAGTACTGGTTGCCTGAACTGCCCAAACCAGCTTGATCAAATGGACCGGACCGGCTAGTTGGTTTGGCCAAACTGGTTCATAGCAAGATTTGTATTCATACTGAACCATATTTTTTGGTCCATGCACACCCCTAATCAGTTGAACATTTGGTGTAAATTCCTCTCTAGAAATGTGTCTACACTCACACTAATCTAGATACTTCAGCAAGTGCCATCTTCACAATAATAATCTGCCCCAGATTTTCAGAGCAGATAAAGGGCATGGGGATAAAATATTATCCTTTCCTTATTCCCCATTCTGAAATCAATAATTTTCCCCCCCTAGCATAAGAACAGCCACTCCCATAACAAAAATGGAAAGGTTGTTGTTTTTATTCAGGTGTGCTCATGAGTCAGGCATGCTAAAACGATCTGATTTTCAAGACACCATTTCAGAATTGGGGTAGGGCTGCTTGTATGAAGAACTGGGAACGTGGCTGATCCTGGTGCTGCCCCACCTGGTTTGGCTAGGGTTTTTTCCTGAGCTTTTACCTGGGTAGAAGGGTAAACCTGGGGCATCAGTCGTGTCACTGCTCAGGCTAAAGACAGCCTGAGTAGACATAGAGCCAGAAACCTAGAGCGCCCGGCTGAGGGGGAATCCCTAAATGCAGCATGCTCCTCACACAGGGCATTTAGGGATAGAAGGAGGCTGGCCAGCATTTTCCCAGCTTCCAGGATGCCCACGCTGCCAGGAACAGTGTGGCTCATGGGCGTAAGTGGGAGCGTAAGCCATGCATCTCATGAAGAAAAAAGATCATTTGCGGTGTGTGTGTGTGTGGGGGGGAGGAGTGCTCCTTCCTTCCTCCAGATTCCGCAGAGAGGCAGGTACTCCTGCCTTCTGCAGATCCCACAGCAAATGATTAATTCCTCCCAGGGCCTGGCACTGTGGCCATTGCACCCCTGTCCTTGCCTCTGAGGACAATCCTTTTACAGTCCCACAAAGAAAGCTAGTCAGGCTCAAACTCTCACCCAGCATGGAAGGGTGAGTGCTGAACATTGGCTAATTGACATATGGGGTGGGACTTCTGGCCCTAATCATTCAGCATGTTCCCTGTATTCCCATAGCTGCATCTCTTCTGTTTGCCTGGCAGCAGGGCACAAAGCCAGCCCCTCTCACCTGCCAGATAGAAGGGAGAGGAGGAAACACAATTGGAAAGATTAACTTAGCCCTAAAAACTACCAAATATTTTCTGTTTAGTAGCCTAATTAAAATGTGATGCAGATCATACTGCATTAGTTGCATTATCTGTTCTGTTTGGTCTGAACGATATTAGACAACGACATATCTCCAGTTTCTTACCACTTAATGTATATAATTGCTGCACTATGAGGATTTAAATGGGGATTGCCAGTTTTATAATTAATTCTTTTTGTTTAATCCTTCTTACTAATTGGAAATAGGTTTTCAACACAGAATACTTTGAGACTGGGTGAAGAGATGGAATTGCAAATGAACTTAATTAACTTCAAACTGTTGAAATCAATCAGAGCTTGACAGTGCCTTTGTAATATACAGGGTTCATAATTTACTTGGGATCAGAAGTACTTGGTATTCCATAACAATGGTCATGCTACCAGGAAACAAACATTAGTCTTGAAGTTGTGCTGGAAAATTGATGCTGTACTTGGGCAGAAGGATTCATCATTTTTTCTTAAGCAAACCAGGGGATGGTTTAGGGGATTTCTCCCAATCTGCTGTTATTAGAGCTATAGAAAATGAAATCTGTTTGAATTGAGCTTCTGTGCAATCTAGTGTTTGAACTAGCAGTGCTCCATCAGTCACGATGTTCATGGACATGGAAACCATAAGCTCATAAGAAGATCAAGAAATATTAGATTCCATTCAAAATGGCTTAATGGAATTTGTATGAAGCTCCAATGAGTTTGTTTAAAAGGGGGATTCTCTGGATATGACCAGATAAATGATCTGCAGTGCCTTGTATAACTATTCTCTCAGTTGGACAAATGAAGACAATGGTTCCCTGTTTTTATGTTCTGTTCTCACATATACATATAAGTTGAGCAAAACTGAGTAGCTGATTACTTTAGACTGAAAGAGTGTAACTTTGAAGATGGGCTCCATATTCTGCAGGCATATGCCATCACATATTGTGGGTATGAATGCTGACTACAGAATTTAGGACAGCTTTAAAAAAAAATACTAGCATTATATCAATTAATCTGAATTGTTTCCACAAGAAATTTGTCACCTTTAGGCATGCCTTCAAGATCCAGAAGACACACAATAAAGTGGTTTCCCAGTGAAAGTGCAAGCCATAACCTTAAAGGGGTAGCCACTGCTTGCTTGACTGATACAATTGTTTGATTGATTGATTTTACCAACTTTCATAAAGCATCCCAAGGTGGTTTACAAAAAATTCATTAAAATCACATTTAAAACCTTAAAATCAATTGAACAGTAAAAACCACAAATCACCAAAAACAACAACCACCATAAAAAAGATAAAATGAAGCAAGAAAGCTGAGAGATCAGGCAGCCCCTAAGGGGTAAAAGTCTGAACAAATAAAAAGGTCTTTAGTTTGTGTTTTTTTTTAAGTGGCCACAGATGTCAAAGAGCAGACATTCACTGAGAGAGCTTTCAGATCCTGGGGGCAAAAAGAGAGAAGATCCTGTCCCATGTGCATTACAAACTAGTCTCTCTCAATGTCTTGCCCCCTTGACAACCTTGCTGGGTGAGCAGAAACCCTTGGTAGCAGGTGGTCCTTCAGGTATCCAGGGTAGGGATATGCAAACCGATTTGAATTTGAACCAATTTGGTTTGACAGTTTGAATTTGAACCGAACCAGGCATTGGGTTTGACCTGCTGGTTTGAATTCAAACTGAACTGAGCCTGGTTCATTTCAAACCAGTTCAAGCTGTTTCAAGCTGGTTTGAGCCTCCAAAACTGGGTTGGGTGGTAGGCATCCATGGGCACCAACTACCACCCAAGCCCCTAAGCAATTGGACACTCCTACAATATTTAATGATTTTTTGAAAAGTTCATTATTATTGCCCATTATTCCCTATGTGGAGTACCTAGGGGCAAAAAACTGGGGTGGGTGGTAGGCACCCAGGGGTGCC
The DNA here is from genome assembly GCF_027244095.1 of Hemicordylus capensis. Classification (NCBI taxonomy): domain Eukaryota; kingdom Metazoa; phylum Chordata; class Lepidosauria; order Squamata; family Cordylidae; genus Hemicordylus; species Hemicordylus capensis. Next base: position 373,501,217 of record NC_069658.1, on the reverse strand, counting down.
TACCACCCACCAAATAGCAAAGCAATCAGAGACTCCTGCAATTATTTGTGAATTTTTGAAGTTTTCTCATTTTTTATTCCTCCCATAGGGAATAATGGGGATTCCAGCAAATGTATCACTTCACATCACGGGTGGGAGGGGTGGCCCAGAGTGAAGTGTAGTGGGTGGTAGTGCCCAATGGGGGCAAGGAAGCTACCAGAATTATTTCAAAGGAATTGGGCAAAGGGCTGGTTTTTGTGTGATTTGTTGACGTTTATGTGTCTTTAAGGTTTTCCCCATAGGGAATAATCAAGGTTTCAGCAAATGTATCACTTCACATTGGGGGGAAAGGGGTGGCCCAGAGCGGAGTGTGGTGGGTGTAAGTGCCCAATGGGGGTAAGGAAGCTACCAGAATTATTTCAAATGAATTGGGCAAAGGGCTGATTTTTTGTGATTTGTTGAAGTTTATGTGTCTTTAAGGTTTTTCTGCATAGGGAATAATGGAGATTTCAGCAGCCCTATAACTGCACTTGAGGGGTGCTGGGGTGGCCCAGAGCGAGTGGTGGTATAGTGCACAGAGGGTGCCAACCCATGTTAACTCATGGGGTACTGGGTTTTGTTGGTTCTGAGGTGTTCTGAGTGTAGATTCTCTGGCAGCATATGATATTTCCAATGATAAACCATGAATCCACTCTCATTTGCTACCAGAGAATCTGAATCTACACTCAGAACAGATTGTGAGGAGCTCCAAAAGGGTCTATCCAAACTGGGGGACTGAGCAACAATGTTAGAAATTGTAAAGTGATACATATTAGGCCAAAAAATCCAAACTTCACATAGAAGTGGGATCCTGGGGTCATTGTGGACAGCTCATTGAAAGTGTCGACTTAATGTGTGCCAGCTGTGAAAAAGGCCAATTACTTTCTTGGACCTGTTAGGAAGGGATTTTAAAATAAAACTACTAATATTATAATGCCCTTATAAAAAACGATGGTGTGGCAACACTTGGAGTACTGCATACAGTTCTGGTCACCAAAGGACACTGTAGAACTGGGGAAGGTGCAGAAGAGGGCAACCAAGATGATCAGGGGCCTAGAACACTAGGCAAGGCTACAACACCTGGGGCTTTTTAGTTTAGAAAAAAAGATGACTGAGGGGAGACATGATAGAGGTCTATAAAATTATGCATGGTGTGGAGATAAATTTGATAGAGATAAATTTTTCTCCCTCTGTCACAACACTAGAACCAGGGGTCATTCCATGGAACTGATGGCCAGGAAATCTAGGACCAACAAAAGGAAGTACTTTTTCACACAGTGCATAATCTATGAAATTCTCTGCCGTAGGATGTGGTGATAGCTTGGATGTCTTTAAAAGGGGGTTGAACAAATTCATAGAGGACAGGTCTATCAATGGCTACTAGTCTGGTGGCTTTAGGCCACCTCCAGCTCCAGAGGGACGATGCCTCTGAATACCAACTGCAGGGGAGCAACAGCAGGAGAGAGGGCATGCCCTAAGCTCCTGCCTGTGGGCTTCTCAGAGGCATCTGGTGGGCCACTGTGAGAAACAGGATGCAGGACTAGATGGGCCTTTGATCTGATCCAGCAGGGCTGTTCTTAACATGACAACTGATGGTAAATCTTACTACATTTTCATCACACCAATGTGGATCATATAGAAGTTTGTTTTGGAAGATAACATCTTCAGTAGGATTTCTAGTAAAATAAATGTGATTAAATGAATGAGGAAAATGTATATATTTTTGATTCTGATTAAACAATAAAAGCTCCACAAGGCAGTGGAGATGGGGAATGACAAAAGAAGAAGACATTTTTTAAAAGTAAAGATGATGAGAAAATTTGTCAGTTTACAACCAAATAAAGTGAAAATTATAGATGGGATATAAATCAAACTGTTTCCTACCTCTCCCACCCTCCCTCCTTCCCTATATCGTGAGAGAGAGTGGGAGAGTGAGTGAGAGAGAGAGAGAGAGAGAGAGAGAGAGAGAGAGAGAGAAATAACAGACAAGAAAATTGCAGAGACAGTAAACAATGGCTCTTCCCACCGACACAACCCATGAAATGTGTGGCAGTGCTCCTTTAGTAGTGGAATTGATGGGAACAGAGGTGGAAAAAATTGAATATGACAAATCACACTTGATCAAATCCATTTTTGTCTGGATAATCAAATCTCTACTGCTGTGAGGAATAATAATGGTGAAGCTGCTGTTTTGTCTGCATGTGAAAACTCTGCTTTATGATGTTTGCATAGCTTGTCACTATGTGCATTGTTCATTCAGTGTAGGTAGGTGTTATCTACAAAAACTAAAGGCCTGAGCTTATCTCACAACCTCAGCTTCAGTTCGTTACTGGTACAGTAGTAACTTTAAGTTGCCTAGTAGGGTTTGTGCACTGGTTTGTCGCTGAACCAGTTTGAACCAGTTCAGTGCCATGGAGAGGGGAGAAGCCAGTGGGATCTTTTAAAAAGAGGAGAGTCCTTACCTGCTCGCCATCGCCACATGTAGCTCCCTGCTGTGACGGTGCTGTTCCCAAGAACCCACTGGTGAACCCGAATTCAAACCGAACTGCCAGTCCATGAACTGGTTTGGTTGAACTGGCTGGTGGTCCTTTCTGTTACACTGAACTGGTTCCAACCAGTTCAAACTGGCTTGATGGGCTATGCTGTAAAGGGGAACTCTCACGGCCACCCTCCCATCCTCTTGGCTGCCCTTTTATCTCTTTTGAAGGCAGGGTTCCCCTTTGCTTGAAAAATGGAATCCTCACTAGATTCCCCTTTACAAGCATAGCCCCTCGAACCAAGTTGACGTGGCCTGCATTGGATCAGGCATGGTTCGGCTCAAACCCAGACCAGCTGCCTTCTTTGTGAAGCTGGTTAGGTTTGAGTTAGAACCAGTTGAACCTGACTAGGCTGAATCAAACCTGATTCAGTACGTACCAGTTCAGTGCACCTCTAGAAGAACACACAGAGGTGGAAGATAACATACAGGAGAACCTTGTTAATCGTGGACCCGGCATTCGAGGTTTTGCATCGCTGCGGTTGGGATATATAATTGTATATAATTGGGATCTGACCTTGGAATATGTGAAAACTTTGGCATTTAAAGGGTTAAGACTCACATATCAGTGAGTTGGCAATCGGAAGAAATGACCTCCTAGGTAATTTTGGCCCACCATTTTGAGGATAAGAGCCATTTTATGGCTCCTTTTTGTAAAAGGGAGAGAGTGAGAGAGGTGATTTTTCATTTAAAACATGATTTTTAAAAAACTTTTGGGGACATTGCTGAACAGCTGGTGACACACAGAGCATGGTACAGCACTCCCCACCCCCACAATTTTCCCCATATTAAGCCTGCTTTTTATCTCATTTTCGACAGCCCCTTTGCATCATTTTTGGAAGCCATTCTGCACCATTTTTGCCCTTTTGCTCTGTTGTCTCAGGAACATAATCCCCCAGTTCCCATTGCCCTAATGCCCCATTATTTGCGGTTTCATTATCCACACCCACACCCTGCAGAACAGAACCTCCGCAGAGTCTCCTGTCGATGGGGCTCTCCTGTAGATGGTCTATTCATCAAAGAAAGACAAAGAGAGATAAGGCTTCTTATGTCCCTCTAAGCCAAAACTACGAAGGATCAATTGCAGTTGGGGATGTGCTCCAGTGGGTGCCCATGGCACCTATGTGCTGGTCCACGGTGAGATCCAGCTAGCATTCTAAGAAGGCTATCACTTTATACATGATTTTAAACAAAGCAAGTTACATAATACAGTTTTCTTGGCTTGCATGTTAATAAATAATGAGCAAAAAGCATTTTGCATCTTAATGAGATTCACTTTGTTGCTTGAAGTTTTTCATGGCAACTCTGATAAGAAGCTGTAGTCTCTAATAAGAAGCAGAGCTTGTTAAAATGGACACAAAGATAAACTTCTGAGAGAGACACTAGAACTTTCCACTCCTCACAATACAATGGTCTTCTGTTTGGTAAAACTGTTCCTGTCAGTACATCTAGTATCAGTGCAAAGGCACAGTCTTTGCCAGTAGAGATGTGCACAAAACCACCTGGAGTGGTTCGGTTTGAATTAAACTGAATTCAAACCAGGCACCGAGGTTCAGGTTTGGGTTTGTTAGCCAAGTGGTTCAGTTTGAATTTGAACCTCACTTGAACCAGTTCTAAAAGGTTCTCCATAGGCAATAATGGGGTTTCAAACTGGTCAATTATCCCCTATGATGAGCATCTAGGAGCACAAAACTGGGTTGAGTGGTAGGCTCCCATGCATGCCAACTACCACCCAACCTCCAAAGCAATTGGGCACTCATGTAATTTTAATAATTTTAAAAAGATTTTTCAAGTTTTATAATTTCTGCCAGAGGGAATAATAGGGATATGAGGCAGCCCCCATTCATTCATTCATTCATTCATTCATTCACTCAATTTTTTATACTGCCCTTCCAGAATGGCTCAGGGCAGTTTACAATTAAAACAAAACCATTTAACAATTAAAATAGAAATTATAAAACAGTGTAAAACAACAACAATTAACAACTAAAACATCATAAAATAACAATTAAACTATAAGGACAATTTAAAAACCCTGAAAAACTAGGTTACAGTATTAAAAGCATTTACAAATATTTAAAAACCCTGGAAGGCCAGGCCAAACAGATAGGTTTTAAAGGCTCTCCTGAAGGCCAATAACGAATTCAAATTGTGGATTTCTGCCCGGGGTGCATTCCACAGTCCAGGAGCGGCTACAGAGAAGGCCTGCCTCTGAGTCACACCAGACACACTGGTGGTAACTGGAGACGGACTTCTTCAGATGACCTTAACGTGCGGTGGGGATCACGCAGAAGAAGGCACTCTCTGAGGTAACCTGGACCTAAGCCATTCAAGGCTTTAAAGGTAATAACCAGCACTTTCCCACCTGCGGGTGGGGGATGCCCAGGTGCTCTGAAGCAGGTTTGGGGGTAGGGCACACTGGGCCTTAACTAAAAAGGTGTCTGCCAAATACTGCAGTTGTAGCATCAGCATGTATGATCACTCACCAAAGCCAATGAAGACTAGAAGAATAAATTTACTTTATATAATTTACTTTATTGATCTCTCATTGTAGATCACAGATGAAGGCCACAGGAACAGAACAATTTTTTAAACATCAAAAGCTTGATTGCTGGCCTCAAGTCTGCCCACAACTAAAGAGCATTCATCTGCCCATTAAACAACCTTTTCTACATAGTGCGTTATGGAGATATAGCTCTGTACTGCCAAGAAATGTATTTTTTTTAAAATCATTTACTAAATTACTGCAGATTTAAAGCTAGCTGATATTCATCCCTCTCAAACAGATGATCATTTGGTAATCTCCCCTTCCAGGGAAAAGATTCTCACTGAAGGACTTGTTTCATGAATCCTATTTCTTCTATTCAGAAAGGTAAGGAGGTTATTTGAACACTACTTGGGGTTAAAACAAATAATTTGTATGTCCTGTATTTTCATAGAATGAGTTGTAAGAGTCCTAATTTGACTGATTTTCCTGAAACTGTTCAGAACAGTTTTGGTAATGACAGTAACAAGCAACTCTATCGTACTATATAAGTGACTTGTAGGCTTCTTTTTTCCTATTTCACCTGATTAAAATGCTCTGTCTTTAAATAATGCAGCAAATACTTTGGAAAAGCAACCTTGATGACTCATTGATTATGACTGCTGACATAACATTGGAACAGTGATAATCTCTGATGGGATCTACAAGACACTCTTTTAACATAAGCAAACATATTATTAGGTTTTTAGCATTTTAAACAGCCAGAGACCGAAGGAAAGTGTCAGATATTTGCCACTCAAATAAGTATATTCCCTTGTGTCTGGATGCTAAACTGAATAACTGAGCCAGTGCTTCTGCCATGTTTATATGTTTATAGTATTAGTAAATACACATATTAGCATACCCACTTACAGCATGTTTAAGTGTGATATGTTCCCAGTGGTCTCTTCCCCCAAATCAAGAATTAGTAAAGCTTGTGGAGGAAGAAGCCTCACACCAGTTTTGATTTCAGTTCTTGGACCACTTGGGAAACTCCTCTCTTCACAATCTGAAACTGTAGGGAATTACCACAGTCCATTATTTCATCCCATCAGTGTTTTGGCACGTTCAAACTGAAGTATAATGCAGTAGCATCCTGTTTCACATTCTGACTCTTTTATCTAACAGTGTTCAACTTCTCTAGGTATCAGCATGTCTTGGACTACACACATACCAAATGTCAGGTTTTTTAAAAAAATGTGATGGAAATATGCTAACAATTTTGTTTTTCCTGTCTGTACAACCCAAGGTCTTCACATATGATATTTGAGTAAATGCAAGGCCTATGATGATGGTGGGTGGACTGGCACAATGGCCCAGCAGCAGCACCTAGTCATGGCCAATGATGAGCTTGGCTGCTGGTGCCCTCACATGTGTCAGTCTGTCTGTCACAGAGGGCACAGCGTTCTGAGGCCATGGTAAACAAACAAACAACAAAACCCCTCATGCACAGGTACACAGCACACACAGGTTTTACTTTTATCTTTTCTTTCTCCTTCACTTTACTCCACTGTAGTGTGTGTGTATATTTTAATTTAAGTTACTTAGTTGTTTGTTCAACCTTAGCCTTGTATTCCAGGTAACCTTATTCAGCATTTTGCACATGACTGAGCATAGATTCTGTGTTGATTTTTTTTTAAAAAAAATTACAAATAAAGTCGTGGTCAAGCCTCTATATTATTTTATTCAAACTTAACATTTACACTTACAAAAGACACCTGTTGATTCTGTTGTGGATTTTTGTTGTTGCAAAGCATGCTATTGCCATCACTCTTTTGCGAGGGGTGGGGAGGAAGGAACATTGCTGTAACTGCCAGTTCTCTATGCTGGGGCCAAAAAATTAAGTCATTCTGCAGTTTGTTGTCACTTCTGCTTAGGGGCAGGTGGGAAAGAAAGCACACAACACTCTGTGTGATGTAGATTTGCTGAAATGTGTGTAGTTGCCTGTTGACATGCTAGCTGGGGAAGGGGACTTGATATTCTTCCTGTATATCTCAGGTTGCTATGCTTGTTGTTATCCTGCATGGGGAGGGGGGAATTAACACCTCTGGGTGCAGTGAATTTTATTGTGCAATGTGTGCTGTGCTGTTGTTGTTTTGTGAGGAGGGAGAGGGACAAAGTGAATGAGTATGGGGTGTGCGCAGCAGTTTGCTACACACATAGGTGTCTATGGGGATACAAAATAGCCCATTGTATCATGTGAGTGGCTCTTAGAGGTGCTACAGTGGGTTGGGTGGTAGTGCCCAATGGGTGACAACTACCAACCAAACCTCAAAGGAACTGGACAAACGAATGATTTTTAAGGAATTTTTGAGTTTTGGGTGGTTTTATATTTTTTCTGCCATAGGGAACAATGGAGATTCAAGGTAGCCCCATTACTCCCTGTGGGCAGTGCCAGGGTAGTCCAAAGTGTGGGGGAGGGCAAAATGGGCACTAACCACCCTCCAATCCACAAGCTAGTGGGGCACTTTTTTTTTTTTAAAAAAAGAAAATTTTGAACTGTAAATTTTTTATTTTTTATTTTAATTTAGCATATTTTTATACCGCCCAAAACCCACATCTCTGGGTGGTTCATAACAAAGCAAACAAAACAGAAAAAGATTAAAACACCAGTTAAAATAAATAACAGCAAAAATTAAAACACAAGTTAAAACAAAATAAATGATACAGCAAGTTAAAACACTAAAACAATTCAAACCTTAACATTTTAAAAACAATGTTAAGACTATTAAAGCAATAGTTAGTGAAAAGCCTGGGTGAATAGATGTGTCTTTAAAGACTTTTAAAATGCTGTCAGAGATGGGGAGGCTCTTATTTCTGTAGGGAGCGTGTTCCAAAGCTTTGGCGCAGCAGCAGAGTAGGCCCATCCTCAAATAGCCACCAAACGAGCTGGTGGCAACTGCAGATGGACTTCTCCTGATGATCTCAATGGGTGGTGGGGTTCATAACGAAGGAGATATGCTCTTAAAATACCCAGGGCCCAAGACATTTAGGGCTTTATAGGTTATAAGCAGCTCCTTGTATTTTGCCTGGAAACTTATCGGCAGCCAGTGTATATCTTTCAAAACAGGATTAATATGGTCTCTCCTAGATGACCCAGAGACCAACCTGGCTGTTGCATTCTGTACCAATTTTAGTTCCCAGACTACACACAAGGGCAGCCCCACATAGGGAGCATTGCAGTAATCCAATTTTTAGACTCTTCAGTGTGTCATGAATCCTCATAGCGATTCATTATAAAAAGTTATTACACACCAAAGATTCCAAATCTAAAAACTTCATAAATACCTTTAAAAAAAAACTAAGCACCCCACTGGCTTGTGGGTTGGGGGGATTTAGTGACACCCCATGTGCTAACCACCCCCCAACCTGCAAGCTAGTGGGGTACTTAGATTTTTTTAGGGGGAGGGGGTTAAAGTACTTTTTGAGTTGTTTAACTCTTTGATGTGTTATGAATCCTCACACACCAAAGATTCCAAATCTAAAAATTGCAAAAATTATTTTAAAAAATAAACTAAGTATCCCACTGTCTTTTGGGATGGGGGGTTGGGAATTAGTGGCACCCCATATGCCAACTGCACCCCAACCTGCCAAGCAGTAAAAAGCTTTGTTTTTGTTTTTTAAGGAAATTTTGAAGTATTAAATTTAGATTTGGAATCTTTGGTGCGTAATAGCACTTACATTTTTTAATGACTTTTCAATAATGAATCCCTATGAGGATACATAACACACCGAAGAGTCTAAAGTTTAAAACTTCAAAAATTCCTTAAAAAAACCAAACACAACTAAGTACTCCACTGGCTTATGGGTTGGAGGGTTGTTGGCACCCATTGTGCCCTACTCCCCAACCCACTTTGGACCACCCTGGCACTACCCACATGGAATAATGGGACCACTAGAAATCCCCATTATTCCGTATAACATAAAAAATAAAACCACTCCAAATTCAAAAATTCCTTAAAAATCACCCCTTTGCCTGATTTATTTGGAGTTTGGGTGGTAGTTTTCACCCATTGGGCACTACCACCCTACCTACTTTGGTGCCCCTGGCCCTTTAGGTTTTTCCTGAAGCAATTCAAATTCAAATTGAATCAAATTCAAATCAATTCTGGGCTGATTTGAGGGGGCTAGATTTGTCATCGAATCTAATCTGGCTGATTCAATTCAACCTCAAATCAAGTCATAAAAATCAATTTGTGCACATCCCTATTTCTGGCTGCTGATGTAAATCCCTCCCTTGCAAATGTCCTCCACTTTTGTTCATAATTGGGCAGAAAGACTATAAGTGATTGACATTGCCCACATGTTTCTGAATTGTAGTAAAAAGCCAAACATCATTTATTAAACTGGGAGTGAATGCAACTGAATCAGTTATATCCATGTGACTAAATTATTTCATTTTTCCAAATGACAGTTGTACCCATTTGATTATTTGAAAACAAAAGCTTTTATTCTGTACTGGGAACCATTAAACCTTATATATAAATCTAGTGCTGGATCATGGGCAGACACTGGAGGATCTGTTTCCTGCCTCAGAGTCTGAAGTCAGGACAGGGAAGGCCCAGTAAAGAGCCAGCAGTCAAAAAGCAGATAAGGAACTGGGTCCAGGAAGCAAGCCAGAAAGAAAGGGTCAAAGCTGAGCAGACAAATCAGGAACCAGGATCAGGAGACAAACCATGAATCAGAGTTAAGCCAAGGGTCAAAGTTGAGCATACAAACAAGAACCAAGAGTGAAAGACAAGCTGAAAACCAGGGGTCAAACTGAGCAGGAACCGGGGTCAAGAAACACCGTGGACCAGGGCCAAGACCTTGAAACTGAGGCAAAGCCTGAACCCAGGCAGGAAGCCAATACGTCATTCCAGTCCTGGAAAGTACCAATCAAGTGCTGGCTGGATGTAATTAGGCAAAGCTGCTGTAAAGTAAAAGGTGAAGTGTGCCATTGGGTTGGTGTCGACTCCTGGCAACCACAGAGCACTGTGGTTGTCTTTGGTAGAATACTGGAAGGGTTTACCATTGCCTCCTCCCACGCAGTGTGAGAGGATGCCTTTCAGCATCTTCCTATATTGCTGCTGCCTGATATAGTACCAGTGGGGATTTGAACCGGCTTGCTAGTCAAGTCATTTCCCACTGCACCATTAGGTGGCTAATTCTGTTCTCTAAGGGTAATTAATCACCTGGTGTTCCAGTCTGCCATGCTTTGTGTAATAGTTAACAAAGTTGTGGCCCTTTTCTTCTATACTAAGTCTACGTGTTTTCTTGAGCTGGGGTCTGGGGACAATGTTTAATTTTTGTTTTAAAATGTTTTTAAATTGTTAGTTGTTTTATTGTTTTTAATTTGTTTTAGCTTTTCATTGTTTTATAAGTTGTTTTAATTGTAAACCGCCCTGAGCCATTTTGGAAGGGCGGTATATAAATTAAATAATTAAATAAATAAATAAATAAATAAATAAATAAATAAATAAAAGAACAGCAGTATTCAGGGTTTCCAATTACCAGTCAGGCAGATCCTGAAAACAAGATTGCTCTTGCCTTGTTTAAAATATAGCACTGGTAAAACACAACAGAGGAAAAATATCACATGGACTTCTTTATAGGATCACACCCTGAATTCACATAGTTCGTTTGAGCTAACTATTTCAGCAGTGATACGCATGGTCAGATTCTGTTCACATCTATGTCAATACCAGTTTTATCATTTACTTCAGGATTATATCCCAGGATTTTAGCTGCTGTATCTAGTCACAGACACTTTGATACTGCATTCAGCATGTGTTACCATGGCCTTAGGTTAAAACTCCGTGACTTTTCCAGCTGTTTGAAAAGCAAACAACGCATGTACTGTACACGCAACCGCAACAGTTCATCTAGAGTCATTTGACAGGAACAAGGGGTAATATGCTCTTATGGTTATTAATACAACCTGTCTACCAGCTTTAGAATGTTTTAAGCTTGGGGAAGTGACTTCACTCCACCACACAACAGAAAACTAATGAAAAATGAGATCAATGTTTAAGATAAGAGCCTTCCTTTACTGATATGAAACTGCTTTCTTTGTTAAAAAGAAAAAAAGACAGAATAGTGTGGCAACTTTTTTGCAATGTTGCAGTTACACTCTGTGTGTGTGTGTGTGTGTGTGTGTGTGTGTGTGTCTTTGTATATTTTCAGCATTATGAGAAAGCTTGGAACATAGGAAGCTGCCATATACTAAGTCAGACCACTGGTCTATCTAGCTCAGTATTGTCTTCACAGACTGGCAGTGGTTGTTAAAATGCCAATTTTAAGATGTGATGCCCAGATAGTACATACTCCTTAAATTGTGATCTACACAAATTATTAATACAGTTGAAGGTCCTATTCCCCTTATAGGGTCATATTCTTATTACCCATGTATAGTCATTTAGAATAATGACACTTTGCTACCTGACTTACAGATGGTTGTTACAATATTTGCAAGCTTGCTGTGTGTTCTGTAGACATAAATAATACAGGAGCAATTGATGAGAGGTGCCTATATTAATGACTAATCTAATGATTCTTGACTCATTAAATAGGCTACAAATCATTCTTCAGTTCTCAATAAAAGTTAAATAAATAATATGGTGCAACTTGGTCTCACAGAAACAATGGAATCCATGACATAGTCAGGGCTTGTTCTTTAACTATGTGCCCTGTGCCAGCTACCCTTCTATAGATGCTGAGTATAAACACCAATAGGGAATTTAAAAAAAAAATTCTTCATTTAATCTCAACTACAAACATGATTCAGTACCTAAAAATATGACAAAGAGGCTGTTATTTATTGTAAAGGTAATGGAAACTGAGCACGTTTACAGGTATGGAAGGATGAAGCAGCAAGGGTTGCGAAGAAGGGCCATGAAGATCTGGGTCAGGAAAGCAAGAGGCTGCAGGAAGATTTTAGAACCCAATGGCATTCCGTGAGTTTATCCATTTTCACCAATTCAGGGAATAGAGGCTGTGGAGTAATCCCTTTTCATTAAATCATGTATTTTCTAATCCAAAGATGTCAAAATGAGCCAGTATCCATAGCACTAGTGTAATCCTCATCTCCCTATATAATTATCTAAGGCGTACCCATGGATAATCCTGTGTGTGGCAGCTTTCATGAGAGTTTGTGAGCAGAAGCACCATGGTGATTGGACAGTGGGGATTCCATATGCAGATAGGGAGGAGGAGCCTGTGATGGTTACGGTCAGTTGGAATACAACAGGCAGACAGGCAAGGAATGGGCCTGGGCCTTTCGGCAGCCTGAAGGGAACAAGCAGCCATGGTGGTGGCGGCAGTGAGGAAGGGCCTGGACAACTACTGCTACTCCTCCTCCTGTGGGAAGGAGCAGGAGTGGGGCTCGGGTGAGGATGGGTAGGTCTCTGGGGCTTGGGGGATGCAGCTTGACCAATAGGCACCAGCAATGCTGTAGACAAAATCAAGAGGGGTGAGGGAGATGCAAGCAACCAGATGGAGGAAGAGGAGCAGGAGTGCAGCTCAGATGAGGGTGGAGAGATCTCTGTGTTGAGTGGGGCTGTGGCAGGGGGTGAGGAGAGCAATCAAGTACTAGTGTGCAGATGCTATGTGGAAGTTAAGCTAGTTTATCTAAATGTAGGAAACCTTAGAACTTGCAGACTTTTCTCCTATTGGGTTGGAAAACTGGGTGAAATTACGGATTATATAACAATCACAATTCTCTGGAGAATTCAGCTTGCTTGAGACAGAAGGCAGCTCAGAAGAAGGGATGGATGGATGGATGGATGGAAGGATGATAGAAGCAAACATCTGACTTACAGAAGTCAGGTAGTAAAAGTGTTATTATCCAAAATGACTGTGATGTAGATAGTGAGCCTCTTCTGACTAGCGGTAAGAAGGACTAGAGGGTGGAATGCGGGGAAGGCTGGTTAAACCTTCTTCTACCTTGGCTGATCACCCACCCAGTCGAGCACCGGCTCCTGCTGGAACTCCAATAATGCAGCGTGCAAGTGTTTGGTGCATTATGGGGATCCTCCCTCCCTGAGTCTGTCAGCTGTGGCTGCAAGCATGACACACAATCAGATAAATGAGGTGAGGAGAGAGCTCGCTCTCCTAACCCCATGTAGAAGGGTGGCTCCACAAGCAGGTTTGCCGCCATGGTGCCACCAGGATTGGGCCCAATCATGGAGGTTCACATGTCCGTGCAAATCATGTCCGTGCAAACATGGGCTGGACTTCCTTAGCATGGTTTTACATGGGCATGTGAATAGCCTCAGTGAGACTATCACCATGTAAGGAGAATGGGACCTACAAGTATATAAATAATTTGTGATAAAAATATTTTTATGTTTAAATTTGTAATTTAAATTGTAATTTAAAGAGTATAATTAAATTATGTTTAACTTTGTAATTCAAAGAGTATTCAGATTCAGAGTAATGTATCTTAAAATGGACATTTCTTAGAGGCACCCAAACTATCTTGCTACAGCAGTCTAATACAGTAATTTAACGTGACTGTTAATATATCTATCTATATAAAGCTGCTTGGGCCTCACTCACTTACTCAGTGACTGGCACGAAACTCCCAGAAATATTTAATCTGTGGGTCATTTCTGGAAAACAATCCCCCATTCTTTTCACTGGCTGACATCCAGACTAATGAAGCTAATGCCGCTGTGCATGCTATGGGAGAGGGGTGATTTTGGTTTATCACTCCTTCCCTCTGAAGCTGCCTGTCATCAGGGGCAGAACTATAATAGGGCAAGGGGAGACAGTTGTCTGGGGGCCCACTGCCTGGGGGCAGGGGCCCAGAGGCAAGTCACATTACTGACTCCCCCAGCTGTGCACCCGCCCAGGCTTCCTTAGGTTTATGTTCTATTGTGGCACATAGGAGATACACACACACACACACACACACACACACACACACACACACACACACACTGCTTTTTGTTACCACTATTCAGCCTCATTTAAGATTTCTTTACTTCATGAGCTGAGCTAAAGTGAAGGGGCCCATTTTAAAATCTTGTCTCTGGGCCCACTACAACCTTGCTACACTCCTGCTGTCACTCCTGAAGATATGTCCCTGAGGATCACATGAGCCTAAGGGACATACCTGTGTATGTCCCAGAGCGCTTCTGAGGAAAAGGGAGATCAGCAATTATCATCCCCTGCGCTCAAGAGCCAACACTTCAGAAATGGTCATGCAGTTCCTGCAAACATGCTTTTTTAGTTGGATATGGGTAGCATTAGCGTGGATATTAGCCAATTTCTAAAATTTGCACAACTGACGTTTTGGTGAGTTTCAGGGGTGCACCTAGGTATTTTTGGCACCCAGATCTGATGCTGAAGGGCTTCAAAAAAACCCCACCCCCCATTGTGAGCCCCCCTTACTTGTTATTTTTAATACCATTAATCGCCAGTGCCACTGCTGCCAGGCCCCCACCGCTATTTCCCCTTCTTCACTGCCAGGCGGTGGGGTGAGTGGAGTGGAGTGGAGTAGGCCTTGGTGGCGGCAGGACCAGGCAGGCCTTCTCGGCCTGCAGAACAACCTCCTCTGTAGGAGTTATGGAGTGTCACATCCTATGATGTCACAGGATGTGATACTCCATAACTCCTAATGTGCACGCGTGCATGCCAAGGAGGCTGGTCTGCAGGCCTGAGGAGGCCAGTCTACAGGCAAAAGAGGCCCACCTGCACTTGTCACCGATGGTGGGGAGGTGAGTGGAGTGGAGTAGGCGAGCAGCGGCAAATGGGAAATAGCAGCAGGGGTGGGCAGCAGCAGTGGTGGAGCATTGAGGCTCTGTGGAGGTCTCCCAGAGCATTTGGAGCCCCCCCCCCAGGAGGCAGGAGGCCATGGACCCTGACCCCGTGGTCCATGCCAATGCTCTACTGGCGGACTTTGGACCATTTTGGTATGGTACCTAGTAGATTATCATTGCTATTTTCTCCCTCCTCCGGTTAATTTTAGATTGAGACATTTTAATTACTAATTTTCCAAAAACTGACCTGAGAACCTTATTACTTTAACCTGTATTGTCTGTGTTAGGCACAAATGAACACAGTAAGTGCCTTTTCTTCTCCTTTGGTTCTCCCGGTTGGATGTCTGCATGTTTCCGGTGAGTCATATGTGAAAGTTGTCAATTTTGTTGTGCTAGTTTGTTCTCTGGGATGACTGACATTTATTCCCTGTCGTAGTAGAAAAGTTATTGAATCCACCTAGTCATGGGGAAGACAAACATTCAAGGATTTGCAATATTCATGAAGTGAAAAATATAAAGGCAATAGAATATGTGATCCTGTCTGAATGCCTTATATACCTAGGTCTCCATACCTTGAATAAGAATTGATGGGTAAGATGTTAGAAAAAGCGGCTGCATTTGTAGCAGTTGCACAAAATGCAGAGTTCAAGGTGTGATTTCTCAATCAAATTGTTTCCACCTATACTCCTCAGCCTTCTGGATCTCAGTTCTTCACTGTGTCTCTCCATGTGTTTTAACCTCATCCCAGTCACACTGAACATTCCTTTGTGTTGAGGCCTGTCAGTCAAGAGATAGGTACCATTGAGAGCCATTAGCTCAACAGGTATCCAATCAGAACCAGTATCTAACAGGAATTCCTTAATCTAACATTCTCTGACTGCCGATGGGGGAGCCATTAGAACCTATTATATTTGGAAGAAACTTTTGCTGGGCACAATAGGGGGCACAATATGTTTAAATACTTCCCTGGGGTGGCTTAAAGTGGATCTTGGTTTCTTTGCTATTGCCCTTTTGCTTATCTCTTTTTGTAGAAAAGGCTTTAAAAAGGTTTAAACTGCATTATTAGTTTACATGTGTTTATTATTTGACTAAGTGATCTCCCTGCCCTCTACTCTCCATTATTTGTATATTTTGTCTCTTGGGGCCAGATTTGACATAATGACAGTAGTCTGTTTTTCTTAAACATGGATTGGCAATAACATATTATGAAGCGGGGAGTCTGTAGCACCAAAGTAAGTGCTTGGGTGAAGAGTGCTGAGCTCTCCCTGTGCGTGACATTTACCTTCCAGAAGTTTCTCTCCTGACCACCTTTTGCCCAACTGGGGACTTCTGGTATCAGAACCCAGATGAGAGAACCATACCTGGAGAGAGAGGGGCTGTATGGAGGCAAACTGCAAACAAAGCAAAAGCTCGGCACATCCTGCCTATACGCAATTGGGCTCCAACACTCTTTCTCTTTATGGGATTGAGACAGTTCTGTGTTTAACATATGGATCGGCTGCTGTCCTTTCTAGTCTGGCTTTTCGATTATAAGCTTGAGGTCAAGAGCTGTGTTGAATTTCCTGTACAATGACTAGTTACTGAAGGTGATATAGAAATGATAGAATACTTGCAGTAATAAAAGCAGCAGCAGCAGCAGCAACAACACAAATAACAATACTACTACTAGTACCAAAAGCTGGATGAATATTGTCATGAACAAAGAAAGGCGAAATGAAATGAAATGAAATGACAAGAAAAGTCAGTAGAGAAAGCACTTGCACAATAGTTTCTCATCACTAACATACAAATCAAGTTGAAGAACTGCAGGAGCAACCATCTGTTCATTAGAGATTAACATTCAGTATGCAGAATGGCTTGCCCTCTGCCCATAAATATCTTGTTCACTAAGCCTGTTTCAGAAGCTGCTATACCATTAATCAAGATGTATTTTGTTATACAACACTGCTTCAAAGATATCTGATTTTTGAAATCAAGTTATCAGGAGAAGACAGACTGAAATGTTACCTCAGCAGAAAAGTACAAGTATGCAAAAGTATTTTTATTTTTATTTTTGTTATTAGGCTGCAGCTAATAAGAATCAGTGCTTCCCTTAAAATAAGCATTTTATAAAAATCTGGGAATATGCTGAGAAATAGTCAAGATAAAATTGTTAAACTTATAGAAGAAAAAGCCTTGCTGAAGAAGAATCAGCATGGCTTTTGCAAAAATAAGTCCTGCTTTGCTAGCTTCTTCGGATTTTTGAAGTGTCAGTAGACACGTGGACAGAGGTGATCTGTTTGACATTGTATTCTTAGATTTCTCTAACTAAAATCTCTCACTAAAAATCTCTCACTAAAAACCCTTAGTTCAACTTAGTGGTCAGACAATATCATATATTTTTATAGATTGGAAACTAGTTAAAAATAGGAAGCAGAGAGTAGGAATAATTTATTCAGGGGTGTGAGGAGAAACATTAAAGTCCTCACACAGCAGCGTATGCTCCGGTGGTAGAGATGTTTATTTTTATTTATATAACACATTTTTATACCGCAAGTCCCAGGATGGTTCACAATCTAAAAACACAACAATTAAAACATTAATACAATTAAAACAGTTTAAAATACAGATAAAAACCCCCAAACCTAAAACTTTAGTACAATAAACTACAAGCCTGACTAAACAGGTATGTCTTCAGGTCCTTCTTAATAACATCCATAGTCCTGGAACACACAATCCTAGAAAAGGCCCGAACTGGTGGTGAGGCAGCAGGGTTCATTAAGAAGAAGGTGTTCTCTTAAATACTTTGGATCCAAGCCATTCAAGGCTTTATCGTTAAAAAACAGCACTGCTATGGCTGCTGTTTGGGCCATTCTGGCTGCTTCTCTGGTGGAGGCAGCCATGCAAATGGCCAGAGTACATGCATGGTGGCCTTCAAAATTTCCACCTCCACCAGAGAAAGGACCCAAACAGCCCTTGGAAGAGCTGGGGGAGGCCAGCAGGGGGATGGGGAAATGGCAGCCCCCCCCCCACACACACCCCATAGCTGCAGCAGCACCCCTTGACACCCGTGTTGTTGGATGGTTGTTTTTTTTTTTAAACTTTAAAACCCCCAAACTGGCTCAAATTCGAGCTGAGCCATGGGATCTGTTTGGGTGGCACCAAACCAAACCAGGCAAACCAGTTGACTCAAGGTTGACTCAGCCTTCCATCCTTCCGAGGTCGGTAAAATGAGTACCCAGAATGTTGGGGGCAATATGCTAAATCATTGTAAACCGCTTAGAGAGCTCAGGCTATAGAGCGGTATATAAATGTAAGTGCTATTGCTATTGCTATTGTGCATACCCCTATACTGGTGCAAATGTTTCATCATAGTCCTCACCATATTCTGGGAATATCTTTTAGCTACTAGTCTCTGTGGTTGCCAGGAGTTGACACTGACTCGATGGCACAATCTTTCCTTTAAAAGGGGGGGAAACTTTTTTACTAGTGTTGGACATCTCCTTCTGCATTTTGCTTCACGTAGAGAGCCAGCATGGTGTAGTGGTTAGAGTGCTGGATTAGGACCGGGAGACCCGAGTTCAAATCCCCAGTCAGTCATGAAACTATCTGGGTAACTCTGGGCCAATCACTTCTTTCTAAGCCTAACCTACTTCACAGGGTTGTTGTGAGGAGAAACTCAAGTATGTAGTACACTGCTCTGGGCTCCTTGGAGGAAGAGCAGGACATAATTGTTGTTGTTGTTGTTGTTGTTGTTATTTCTTGTTTACACAGTCAGACAGGTGTTATTGACTGGTTTGTTTTATCCAGACATCGAGTCCTTCCCAAGGACCTGGGATGGCAGAATTTTATTTTCAATGTTGTTGCTGTTATTATAGATATTGTTGCAGAATATAGGCTGTTCCCAGTAAAGCTGCTTTTTGTAATTGGCTGATGGTGATTTCTGTGGCCCCTATGGTGTTGAGGTGCTCTTCAAGGTCTTTTGGAACTGCACCCAGGGCGCCAATTACCACTGGGATTATTTGGGTCTTTTTCTGCCACAGCCTTTCAATTTCAATTTGTAGATCTTGGTATTTGGTGATTTTTTTCCTATTTCTTTTTCTTCTATTCTGCTATCCCCTGGTATTGCTATGTTGATTATTTTAACTTGTTTTTCTTTCTTCTCGATTACAGTTATATCTGGTGTATTGTGTGGCAGATGTTTGTCTGTTTGTAGTCAGAAGTCCCATAATATTTTTACATCTTCATTTTCTTCAACTTTTTCAATTTTATGGTCCCACCAATCTTTGACTACAGGTAGCCTGTATTTTTTGCAGATGTTCCAGTGTATCATCCCTGCTACCTTGTCATGCCTTTGTTTGTAGTCAGTCTGTGTGATCTTTTTACAACAGCTGATTAGGTGGTCCACTGTTTCATCTGCTTCTTTACAAAGGCAGGACTTGCTGTTTGTTGTGTATTTTTCGACTTTGGCTCTTATTGCATTTGTTCTTAGTGCCTGTTCTTGTGCAACCAGTATTAAACCCTCTGTTTCTTTCTTCAAGTTGCCATTCTTAAGCCATTGCCAGGTCTTTGTGATGTCTGATTTTCCACTTATATTGTGAAAATATTGACCATGCAGGGGCTTATTTTTCCATTTTTCTGCTCGGTTCTTGACTTGTTCTTTCTTGTAGGCCTGCTTTCTTTCATTGGTGTTGAATAGTTTCACGTTATTGACCATTTGAAGTGCATCTTCTTCACTGTCCTTGATATATTCTTCAAGGCCTCTTTTCTCCTCCTCTACTGTTTGATGGACTTGCAGCATTCCTCTTCCACCTGAGCTGCGAGGGAGGTATAGCCTATCGACATCACTGTGGGGGTGCAGAGCATGATTGATGGTCATTCTTTTCCTGGCCTTACGATCTAGCGTCTCTAGCTCTGCTTGGGTCCAGTCTATTATTCCTGCAGTGTATCTGATAACAGGTATAGCCCAGGTGTTTATGGCTTACATGGTGTTCACACCATTGAGTTTGGACTTGAGGATTTTTCTAACTCTCCTGATGTATTCACTTCCAATTTTTCTTTTAACTTCAGTGTGTGCAATGTTATCAGCCTGGAGAATGCCCAAGTATTTGTAATGATCGTTCTCTTCCAGGTTCTTGATCTTGCTTCCATTGGGCAGTTCTATTCCTTCTGTTTTTCTTATTTTTCCTCTGTTCATTATTAATGCAGCACACTTGTCTAGTCCAAACTCCATTGCTATATCTCTACTGAATATACAGACAGTGTTTAGCAGTGATTCAATTTCTGACTGGGACTTTCCATACAACTTCAGATCATCCATGTACAGCAGATGGTTTATTTTACTTGATGTTTTAGATGTTTGGTATCTGAGGCCTGTTTTGTTTAGTATTTGTGAAAGTGGGGTCATGGCGATTAAAAACAACAGAAGGGATAGTGAGTCCACTTGGAAAAGGCCTCTTCTAATGCTAACCTGTCCAAGTGTCTCGCCATTGATTGTTAACTGTGTACTCCACATGCTCATTGCTTTTTAAATAAATATCTGAATGTTTTTGCTGACACCAGTTGTTTCTAAACATTTTAGTATCCATGTGTGAGGCAATGAATCGAAGGCTTTCTTGTAGTCAATCCATGCAACACTTAGATTGGTTTTTCTTCTCTTGCAATTTTCTAAAATCATTTTGTCAATCAGCAGCTGGTCTTTTGTGCCTCTGGTGTTTGGACAATTTCCTTTCTGTTCAACTGGAAGCTGTTTGTTAGTTAATAAGTGTTGCATCACTTCATCTGCTATTATTCCAGTTAATAATTTGAAGATGGTTGGCAGGCAGGTTATCGGTCTATACTTACTTGGAACTGCACCTTTTGCTGGGTCTTTCATGATGAGATGAGTTTTCCCAGTTATTAGCCATTGTTCAATATCACCTCCTTGCAAAATGTGATTGAACTGTTTTGATAGTTGTTTATGAAGGCTTGTTAGGTGTTTAAGCCAAAAGCCATGCAGTTCATCGTCGCCTGGAGCAGTCCAATTTTTAATTTTCTTTGCTCTTTCGCTTATTAATTCTGGTGTTATTATTAGATCTTGCATTTGTTGGTTACATTTTTTGTCCTCTTTCACCCAGCCTGCTTTTTTATTATAGTCTATTGGATTGTCCCATAATTTCCCCCAGAATTGCACTGTTTCTTCTTTATTTGGTGTTTCGATGTTTTTTTGCAGTTTCTCCTTCTATGCTTTGGTAGAAATGTCTCTGATTCGACTGGAATTGGAGATTCTGCCTGTGTTGTGTAGTTCTGGCTTCATATCTGCTAATCTTCTTTGACACTGCTGTTATTTGCTGCTTTATTATTTCCAGGACTTCTCTAATTTTCCTTGAATCTAGGTGGTATTTTTGGATCAGATACTGTTTGGTGTTTTCATTCTTCAGCTTCTTGTCTTTCATATCTTTCAATTTACTAGCATCTGATCTAAGCCTGGAGATTTTATTTTCTAATCTAATCTTCCATTTAGGTGATGTACTGCTTTCTTTTTTTACAGGTCCATTGATCTTATATCTGAGCTCTTGTGTTGTTATTGTTGCTGCACTGTACATTATTTGGTTTGTTTCTTGCAAATTATTGGTTGTTATTTCTGCAAGTGCAGCATTGACATCTTTTAATGCCTGAGCAAGTTGTTTTTTGGCAACTGTTTTTAGAGCTGGAAGTCGAACTCTGGTGGTTATTTGGTTCATGTGCTCAGTTATTTTTTGCTTTAGTTCTTGTTGCTTTTCTGTTAAATGGCATTTGGGTTTTTGAGGTGAAGGCAAAGGGGAGGTTGCCTGGTTTTGATTTTGAAACAGTTCAGCAACAGTGGCATCCTCTATTTCCAACACCTCCTCCACCTGCACCTGAGCAACTGCTTCAGTTGGTGGTAATTCTTCTTCCATATCTTGAGCCTGTGTTGCTCTTTGCAGTTCTTCCAGCTCAACTCCTGTGAATACTTTATTTCTTATTATGAATCTTCTCTGGTCTGCTAGCCTTTGTTCTATTATTTCTGTATCTGGATGCTTCTCTTTCCAAATTTGGTACATTCTTTTTAAATAACCTCTTCTAGTTGGATTAGACTTGTAATAGCAGATCATTATTTCCTTGTTGGCATTTTTTGTATATTTTTTCCGGTTAAGCGACATTTCTTCCATTAACCTTGCAGTCTCCAGCCCTGATTGCTTAGCTGAAGATCCTGAGTCCTGTTGCCCACTTGCCACCAGATGTCCAGGGACTCCAGCACCTGGCGCGGTCCTTGTTGACCCGGGCGACGAACGATCCGGTATAGATTTATTAAAGTTACGTCTCACCATATTGTTGATGAGAGAGGCACTCTTTGTCTGGCTCCTCTGGTGAGACCTGTCCAGTATGGTTGGACCTCTGGCATAGCTCTCACCTTCTTCAGAGTACGCAAGCCCCACAACCACGCCAAGGTAGTGCCTCACTGGGGGTTGTTGTTGTTGTTATTATTATTATTAATAGGGGGTATTGATAAGGGAATATTGAATAGGGGGTATTGATAAGAGGGGGTATTGATAAAACACCAGCTGATCAAGCTTGCAATTAGAGAAAGGATGCAGAAGAAGAGATCCAGTATCTACATAAGAATAATACTTGGATATTTATGGAGCTGCCTATAGGATAAAAAAATGTAGGGTGCAAATAATAATAATAATTATTATTATTACTATTATTATTATTATTTGCATCCTACATTTTTTCTTCCTATAGGCAGCTCCATAAGTATCCAAGTATTATTCTTATGTAGATACTGGATCTCTTCTTCTGCATCTTTTCTCTAATTGCAAGTTTGATCAGCTGACGTTTTATCAATACCCTCCCATGTACTAGGATCTTGGACATTTTATTCTCTATTTTTACTGGAAAACCTTTGTTGGTTCTTGATGAGCACCTTATCTCTGACTGAGCCTTAATGATGATAATGATCGAGCTGCTCTTGAAAAAGAAAACAATAGGGGTGCCAATAGTTGTGGGTGCCCTTGGTGCAGTACCAAAGAACTTGAACACTATCTCAACACCTTGGGCAATGATAAAATTACAACACATAAACTACAGAAGGCCACACTACTTGGGACAGCACAAATACTATGGTAATATCTATAATTTTATTTAGTTACTCTAGACCTTTGGAAAGGGCCTGATAATTAAAGTACTAAATCCTGTCAATAACATCTGGGACTGTGTGTAAATAGCATAATAATAACAAGCAACTTTATTTGTTAGCTGCCCCAAAACAAATTGTTCTCTAGGTGGCTCACAACAGGGGATTAATACATACAATAAAAACACATAACGCATTAAATCATGACAGACCAAAAAAAAAGTGAAAATAAAATACAAAATACAGTACAAAGCAGCATTAAAACTCCTTTTAAAATTAAACAACAAGTTAAAATCAGATAAAATCTGAAAAGCCAAATTTAAAAACCTGCACTTAAAAGGCCTGGGTGAACAAAAAGATCTTTACCTGGCATCTAAAAGAACAAAGTGATGAAGCCAGGCAAACCTCACTGAGGAGGCTATTTCATAAACGGAGTGCAACCACTGAAAAGACCCTCTCCTTGGTAGCCAGCCACCTCACCTCATTTGGCAGGAGCACCCAGAGGAGGGCCTCTGAAGAAGATCTTAAGGTATGGGTAGGGACATATGTGGCAAGGCGCTTTCTCAAGTAACCCGGTCCCAGCCATTTATGGCTTTAAAGGTTAAAACCAGCACTTTGAATTGGGCCCGTAAATGGACTGGGAGCCAGTTCAGCTGATGAAGCCCTGGCATGATATGATCAAAATGTCCAGTCCCAGTTAATAATAATCTTGCAGCCCTGTTTTGTACCAGCTGCAGTTTCCAGACATTTTCAAAGGCAGCCCCACATACAATGCAATGCAGTAATCTAAGCGAGAAGTTACCAGAGTGCGAGTAACTGTGGCTAACTATCTCTGTCCAGGTAAGGTCGCAGTCAGCGTATCAGCTAAAGCTGATAAAAGGCGCTCCGAGCCACAGAGGCCACTTGAGCCTCTAATGACAGTGCTGGATTGATTAGCATACCCAGACGGTGGATCTGGTCCTTTGGGGGGAGTGCAACTCCATCTAGAACAGGCTGAATATCATTCACCAGGACAGGGGGACTACCAACCAACAGTACTTTTATCTTGTCTGGATTGAGTCTCAGCTTATTCACCCTCAGCCTATTCACCCTCATCCAGTCCATTACTGCATCCAAGCACCAACTCAGGACAGTCACCACTTCAACTGCATCTGATGAAAAAGATAGAACTGAGTGTCATCTGCATATTGATGACACCTCAAGTCAAAACTCCTGATGACTATCCCAGCGATTTCATGTACATGTTAAATAGCATAGGGGGAAGAATGGAAGATTGTGGAACCCCATAGCATAACTGCCAAGGGATTGAGCAGTAGTCCCCCAGCACCACCTTTTGGGAACGGGCCTCAAGGTAGGAGTGGAACCACCTCCAAACAGTGCCTCCCACACCCAACTCAGCCAGCCTATCCAAAAGGATACAGTGGTCAAGGGTATTGAAAGCCACTGAGAAATCCAAGAGAATTAAGAGGGTTGCACTCCCCCTGTCTCTCTCTCTCTCCTAGTGTTTTTTCATATTGTTTTGGATAGTTGGCACAAAAATTACATCAGTTTCTTTGATTTTTCCTGTCCTGGCTCCTTTTGTATATGAACATCTAATTTAATATCTGGTACTTTCTTCAGCAGCTAGATTTTCTTTTTCATCAAAATATGTATGTATGTATGTATGTATGTATGTATGTATGTATGTATCATATTTCTATACTGCCTAATATGTACATCTCTAGACAGTGTACAAAATTTAAAATATTTCAAAGGCACAAATTAAAATACGTGTCACAAATTAAAATACATAACAATAAAAACAATAGAATAAAATAAGTTTTGAAACCAGTTTTTAAAATTATTAAAAATTAATCTAGCTATATATTTAATTCTCTAAGGCATACCCGCGGCTAATCCCATGTATGGCAGCTCTCGCGAGAGTTCATGAGCAGAAGCACCATGGTGATTGGGCAGTGGGGATTCAATTTGCAGATAGGGAGGAAGAGCCTGTGGCACCATCGTAATGGGGCAGTGGGGATTCCATATGCACATAGGGAGGAGGAGCCTGTAAGAGCAGAAGAACCATGGTGATTGAGCAATCGGGATTCCATATGCAGATAGGGGGAGGCGCTTGTGACAGTTAAGGTCAGTTGGAATGTAACTGTTACTGGTCAGAAGATTTTCTTGATTGTAGAGGAGAGGAATATCTCCATTGATGAATTAGATGAGGAAACAAAGATGATCAAGAACTGTTAACTCAGGAAGAGGGGAGAGAAAGAAGGAAGGGCAAGGGATGGGCCTGAGCCTGTCAGCTGCCTGAAGGGAATGATTGGCCATGGCGGCGGCAGCAAGTAAGGGCCCATTCAACCAATACTGTTGTTTGGGGCTACTGAGGCCATTGGTGGAGGGAGGTAGGCAGGCAAGGGACAGGTCCAGGCCTGCCAGTGGCCTGAGGGGAACACGTGGCTATGGCAATGGCAGCAGTGAGGAAGGGCCCGGTCAACTGTTGCTGCTCCTGTGGGGGGGAGGAGGAGCGGGGCTCGGGTGAGGGTGGGGATATCTCTGGGGACAGGGGGTGCAGTATGACTAATAAATGCCACAATGCTGCAGCCACAACCGAGAGGGATGAGCAGGATGGAGTAAAGGGATGGAAGAGGAGCAGGAGTGCAGCTCAGGTGGGGGTGGAGATATTTCTGAGGTGAGGGGGGCTGTGGCAAGGGGTGGGGGGAGCAATCAAGTACTAGCATACAGATGTTCTGCATGGGTTAAGCTAGTGCTAATTAAAAGCCTGCACAAACAGGAGTCTTGAGGTTCTTCCTGAAAACAAACAGAGAAGGAGATACGCTTATTTCAGTAGGGAGCATATTCCAAAGCCCTGGATATATACCGCAAGATGCATGTTTATGGTTTCTGTGGCAAGATCAAGTATTCTATAACCTTTACATCCTGATGCATATCCAACAAATATCTCTTCCTCACAACTGCAGTTGATTTTGGAGCATTTTAGACTTTGGTGCATAGGCATATGCTTTTGAGCTAAAACCTCTAATATGCTCCATGTTTTCCATGCCACAATTCAAATTGTGTATGTATAATTTTAGTATGCAGTCTGTTTTGTAAATAAGTAGCAGTCATAATTGCCTCTCCCCAAAACTTACTGTGTAGTCCTGCATCCAGCAGCATGCATCTGGCCATTTCTATTAAATACCAATTCTTTCTTTCTGTAACACTGTTTTGTTTTGGAGTATATGGCATTGTCATCCAGTGCCCTCCAGTTTCAGATATTCCGTTGTCTCATTTCCTGTATATTCATCTCCATTGTCTGACCTCAGAATCTGAGGCTTCCCTGCAACATACTCCTTCAATTTTTAAAGTACTTGGTTCTTATCACTAATCAGAAAAGTAAATGTGTATCTTGAATAATCATCTATGAAACTTAAC
This sequence comes from Hemicordylus capensis, assembly GCF_027244095.1. Lineage (NCBI taxonomy): Eukaryota > Metazoa > Chordata > Lepidosauria > Squamata > Cordylidae > Hemicordylus > Hemicordylus capensis. Next base: position 373,474,857 of record NC_069658.1, on the reverse strand, counting down.
AAATATTTGTTTCCTCCTGATGAATTGATCTGCATAGGCCTACAAATATCACTGTGTATCAGCTCAAGAGGTTGCTGTGTCTCTGTGTTGAGGAAAGGTGGGTTTAGTATCCTTCGCCCTTATTACAGCATGTACACTTGCAGTCTATGTTACGGTGACTTATATTTAGGCCTCTGGCTAGATCTTCCTTCTCCAGCTGAGGTATTACATTGAGGTCTCTATGTCCCATTCGTCTGTACCATAAATTAAAGCATTTTTAATGTGAACACAGTTTCATAACTTTGGCCTCTTCATTTATACAATCCACTTTGAATTGGCCTCTCTCTTGCAAATTCCCTTTCATACAGTAGTGGCCAGTGCAGGTGCCGCTGGTGGGGGGAAGGGGCGGGGTGGCAAAAGGCACCTTTAAGGGTAAAGTAAAGTGCTTACCTCTACTCTTGCTGCATCTGAATGCTTTTCAGAGCAAGATCATGTCGTCCGGCACCCCCTGCGGCAGGGGATTGCCTCCACCACTCACTTGGCCACTGGCATGGGATTGAGTCCACAGAGTTCAGGTGAGTGTCAGAGGCAATACCCTACCCCACTGCAGGGGATGCTGGGTGGTGTGCTGTAAGCACTGATTATTTTACCCTTAAAGGTGACTCTCGCCGCCCCCCTGCCGGTGCCTGAATGGGCCGCTACTGTTTTCTTAAGTGGCTCACCTTTATTTGTGATAAAACATTGTTTGCCTTCAAATTTCACCTCATAACCTTTCTCTGTAGCATACCTAACTGACCTCTGACTGGGCTCAAGTGTGGGCACAAACAATGCATCCCCAATAGTCAGTTTCTCTGTTTCTCCTTTTTGCAGTTTGCAGTATAGGAACATAGGAACTTAGGAAGCTGCCATATACTGAGTCAGACTATTGGACTATCTAGCTCAGTATTGTCTTCATAAACTGGCAGTAGCTTCTCCAAGGTTGCAGGCAGGAATCTCTCTCAGCCCCATCCTGGAGATGCCAGGGAAGGAACTTGGAACCTCAATGCTCTTCCCAGAGCAGCCTCATCCCCTAAGGGGAATATATCTTTCAGTGCTCATACTTCTAGTCTCCCATTCAAATTCAACCAGGCCAGACCCTGCTTAGCAAAGGGGACAAGTCATGCTTGCTACCACAAGACCAGCTCTCCTCTTTGCATAATCTCTGCCTTCAGTTAACATTCTGCTGTACTTCCCATCTGCTAGAAAAACGGGAACCTTATATTTTGTGTACAACTTAGTAAATTTATTTATTTATTTATTTATTTTATTGTTGCATTTATATACCACTTTTTATTAAAAACAATCGCAAGGCGGTTTACAAAAGTTAAAAAACATACAATAAAATGACAATAAAAGTATTAAGCTAAAAATATAAAAACAAACCAAATTTAAAATCTATAAAATACAAGCATAAAAACGAAATCTCTCTTTCTTTAATCAAATTGCTGGTTTCGCCTAAATCAATACAAATTCCAACATTAGATTTTGTAGAATTAGCTCTTAAATTGGTATCTCAGGTGGAGGCCATGGCCAGGAGTGCTTTCTATCAGCTTTGGCTGATTCAACAGCTGAGTCAATTCCTCGAAGAGGACAACCTCAAAACAGTGGTGCATCAGTTGGTAACCTCCAGGCTTGACTATTTCAATGCACTCTATGTGGGGCTGCCATTGTACATAGATTAGAAGCTTCAGTTAGTTCAAAATGTGGCAGCCAAATTGGTTGCTGGGGCAACCTGGAGAGACTATATTATGCTTGTTTTGAAACAGTTGCACTGGCTGCCAATATGTTTCCGGGCAAAATCCAAAGTGCTGGTTATTATCTTTAAAGCCCTGAATGGTTTAGGTACAGGTTACCTTAGAGAACGCCTTTTTCTACATGATCCCCATGGCATGTTAAGGTCATATGAGGAGGTCCATCTCCAGTTACCTCTGGTATGTCTTGTGGCATCTCAGAGGCGGGCCTTCTCTGTAGCTGCTCTTGGGCTGTGGAATGCATTCCCTGCAGAAATCTATTATTTTAATTCATTATTAGCCTTCAGGAGAGCCTTCAAAACCTATCTGTTTGGCCTGGCCTTCCAGGGTTTTTAATTTGTTGTAAATGTTCTTAACTTGCTGTAACCTGGTTTTCCAGGGGTTTTAATCTGTTAATTGTTTTATGATGTTTTATAACCTCTGTTTTTAATTGCTAATTGATTTTAATTGTTTTATTCTAATGTCAACTGCCCTGAGCCATTTTTGGAAGTGGTACAGAGAAATAATAAATAAATAAGATGGATCCCTGTCCCCAAAGGGCTCACAATCTAAAAAGAAATATAAGATAGACACCAGCAACAGTCACTGGAGGTAATGTGCTGGGGATGGATAGGGTCAGTTACTCTCCCCCTGCTAAATAAAGAAAATCGCCACCTTAAAAGGTGCCTCTTTGCCAAGTTAGCAGGGGTTTGGTCAGCCTGATGGATGCTCTCCAATTGGCTGTCAAAAGAGGGAGAGTGATTCTTTTGGATCTCTCAGTGGCTTTCAATACCATCAACCATGGTATTCTCCTGGGTTTTTTTGAAGGAGGTAGGTTGGTTCCATTCCTACCTCTCTGGCAGATTCCAGAAGGTGTTGCTTAGAGAAGGTGTCAGCAAAGTGTGGAGTCCCACAAGGCTCCATACTGTCTGCACTGTTTTTATCTGTTTTATGAATTTTTAACTGTTTTATATTATTTTTATATTATGTTTGAACTTGTACACTGCCTGGAGATTTCTATATCAGGTGGGATAGATAGATAGATAGATAGATAGATAGATAGATAGATAGAGAGAGAGAGATAACATTGAGAAAGGGAAGATGTTCTCCCTCTCTCACAACACTAGAACTAATGAAACTGATTGGCAGGAGATTAACGATGGGCCGAAGGAAATACCCCTTCACACAGCCTTAATTAATCTATGAAATTCACTGCCACAAGATGTGGCCACTACCTTAGATGACTTTAAAAGTGAATTAGGCAAATTCAGGGACAAGGCTTTGCATGCAGAAGGTCCCAGGTTCACTCCTTGGCAACAGGTAGGGCTACCCTCCAGTTTGGGCTGGGAAAGAATCTTGCCTGAAACCTTGGAGAAGCTGCTGCCAGTCATTATAGAGTAGACAATACTGAGCAAGATGGACCATTGGTCCAACTGGGTATAAGGCAGCTTCATGTGTTTCTATATTTCTATAACTGGCCCTATTCACCCCCAGCACAGTACCTCCAGTGACTGTTGCTGGTGTCTATCTTATGTTTCTTTTTAAATTATGAGCCCTTTGGGGACAGGGTTCCATCTTATTTGTTTGTTATTTCTCTGTGTAAACTGCCCTGAGCCATTTTTGGAAGGGCGGTATAGAAATCGAATGAATGAATGAATGTTCCTACTTCCAACTTCAGAGACAGTATGCCTCTGAATACTAGTTGCCGGGAGCAACAGTGGGAGATGGGGCATACCTTCCTTTCCAGCTTTTGTGCTTACCAGAGGTATCTGGTTGGCCACTATAGAAACAGGATGATGGACTAGATATACTTTAGCCTGATCCAGCAGGTCTTGTCTTATGTTCTTACTCTGCATGGATTGTAAACCTCTGATAATGAAAAACATCCTGCAGTGACAAACCAGTAAAACATAATGATCAGATAAACAAGTTGTTTTAGTAAGAATTAATCAGCCTATTTTCCTTTCACTATCTCTACATCTGGACTAAATTTGGTGCAAATCGAGGTCCACAAGTAAGATCTCTTGTACCTCAAATGTTCATGTGTCCGCCAGCTTGGATTGGGGTGGATGTCATCATTATAAACTGCACCATTGAGGTGTCCCTATGTGTCACTCACTACAGCTGTTCCAAATTTGGGTTCAAATCAGTTAGACAGTCCTCAAGTTAGTGCACTTGCACCTCAAAGGTTTATGCATCTGCAATCTTGGATCAGGGTGGGTGACATCATCACAAACTACACCAGTGGGGCATCCCTATATGTCCATTCAGCTGTAGCAAATTTAGTTCAAATCGGTCAGACTGTCCATGAGTTAGTGCACTTGCACCTCAAAAGTTTACATGTCCGCCATCTTGAATTGGGGTGGATGACATAGTCACAATCTATGACATTGAGGTATCCCTATGTGACCCTACAGCTGTAGCAAATTTGGTTCAAATTGGTTAAGCAGTTCACAAGTTATCCTACTTGTGCCTCAAAGGTTTATGCATCTTCCATCTTGAATTAGCGTTGATGACATCATCACAAACTACACCACTGAACTGTCCCTGTGTGTCACTCAATACAACTGTACCTAACCTGGTTCAAATCATTTAGACAGTCCACAAGTTAGCCCACATGCACCTCAAACATTCACGTGTCCACAATCTTGGAGTGGGGTAGATGACATAGTCACAATCTATGACATTGAGGTATCCCTATGTGTCCCTACAGGTGCAGCAAATTTGGTTTAAATTGGTTAAGCGGTTCACAAGTTAGCCCATTTGTGCCTCAAAAGTTTATGCATCTTCCATCTTGAATCAGTGTGGATTACATCATCACAGGCTATGCCATTGAGGTGTCCCTGTGTGTCACTCACTGCAACTGCACCTAATTTGGTTCAAATGGGTTAGACAAGCCGCAAATTAGCCTGCTGGAGCCTCAGAAGTTCACATGGCCTCCATTTTTAATGGAATGGATGACATCCTCACACACTGTGCCATTAGGGCATCCCTATGTGTCCCTATAGCTGTTGGAAGTTAAAGGACTTTGTGTTGTCTCTTGTCTCAGACAGTGGAGGACAGACAAGTGAGTCAGAGGGCTAGAGGGTCAAGACATTGGTCACCCCTTCTCCACTGTTCTGACACTATCCCTTTGGATATGTAGATTGCTAATCTCAGGGATTAAATTCCTTCCTCTCTCTCTTCCCTACCTGCCCTTCTACCTTGCAACATGGCAAGCCTCTCCCCCTGCACCATGTGTGCAGAGAAGATGCAGAATCCATCTGCATCCAGCTAGATAGATAGATTAGAGATCCTAACTCCTCACTTTCCTATCTAGAATGGAGTTCCTTAATAAATGCCTTATATATTGATTTGAAACTATGAATTGGCTCCAAGTTACTTTACTCTCAGCATACATGCATGCCTAACTAAATCCTCTGTGTTGTGCCTCTGTGCACTCTGCTATAATGAGAAAGGGATTCTCTCACCACAGAGAATTTCCAACAATAGCTGTAGCAAATTTGGTTCAAATACCTCCAGTGACTTGCTGGTGTCTATCTTATGTTTCTTTTTAGATTGTGAGCCCTTTGGGGACAGGGATCCATCTTATTTATTTATTATTTCTCTATGTGAACTGCCCTGAGCCATTTTTGGAAGGGTGGTATAGAAATTGAATAAATAAAATAAAATAAAATAAAATAAATTGGTTAAGCGGTTCACAAGTTAGCCCACTTTTACCTCAAAAGTTTACGCACCTGCCCTCTTGAATCGGTGTGGATGACATAATCACAAACTATGCCATTGAGGTGTTCTTGTGTGTCACTCACTGCAACTGAACCTACTTTGGTTTAAATTGGTTAGTCCACAAATTAGCCCACTTGTGCCTCAGATGTTCATGTGGCTGCCATCTTGGATCAGGTGGATGACATAATCACAAACTACACCATTGAGGTGTCCATATGTGTCCCTACAACTGTACCCGATTTGGTTCACATTGGCCCAGGCGTTGCAAAGTTGATGGGGGGCGGACACACACACGGACAGACACAAACACAGACACACACGCACAGAAAGACGGAAGATGTCATAAGCCTACTGGAAAGTAGGCTAAAAATAACTCCAGGCTGCTCTCAGCAGACAAAGCTTGCTATGTAGCAAAAAGTTCTGAAAACTTCCCCCTACAAATATTTTATGTTCTAACAAGAGAGAGAAAAATGTTTCACAATAAGCCTTGTTCCCCTCCCCGCTCCCGCTGCCGCCTTCGCTTTCTACTACTTTAATCATTCAAAATCTCCAGTGCTGGGTGCATCTAATTGTTTGCAGTATTTTCTTGGTTCCCTCTTTTGCCTCTAATTCTGGTTTCTCCCCATAGCCATGAAAGTCAAGCAGGGATCAAAGGATAAAAAGGCATATGTGCTTATGAACAAAACAATTTTCTAACCGAAAATTCAATCAAGGTTCTTTTAATCAGGACATAAATCTTTCAGACACACATCACAAAACTTACAGCAAACCTGACTGCCACTGGTATTTTTTCAGCTTTTCTGCAATTACAGCCCATCGGAGAGACACATGTGAGGGAAAGGAGAGTTATCTCAGGACAGGAGAGAGACCCTGTAAAAGCAGTTTTAAAGATGATGAACTATACTTTTTGTGTGTTTAAGTCTGGGGTTTCAGTCCTTTGGGGAGGGAATGAGATGAAATTGGTCTCTGGCAATCAATAAAATGAAATTTTCTTTTAACGGATACACTATAAACACTGAATCAGTCCTCCTTCACCTACCTCCAAAAATGCCTTCTGATGTGCCATTGTTTAATGGGGGGAGAAGAGTGGACAACTGTAAACAAGGCCATTTTTAAAGAGAGGGCTATCAATCGCTTTGTGTTTGGATGAGATATGATGTATTGGAATGATCTTCATTTAATCTTGATTTATTGCTGTCGAAAATGAATGTCAAATTTTGTAACTGGCTAACCCACTTACAACAATACTTGTGCCAATTCACATGATACATTATGAGTGCAAGTGTAAGAGTCATATGAACACTTGGAGAGCAAGAGAGCTGCTTTTACTGGCAGACAGAATGCACAGCGATCCAGTGACAGTGTGTGCTGCATTGGCGTGCTCTGAACTCATCACATTGGGAATAACCGTGTTAGCTCTGCTTGCATAGCTGCTCATTCTTTACAGGGCTGCCTTATGAGTCTGCAGTAGCCCTGGCACAGTGCACACCATCACCAGAACACGGCACATCATTTCAGCCACTGTTTTTATCCTGTTCGAGACTGAGCCATGGCTTCAACTGAAGCAGGGATCTGTGAGGGGCACAAATATCTAACAGCTCCAAGGAAAAAGAGGGTCCGGGCTCCAGATAGCACCAAGCAGGTAGTCAAGGGAGCTAGGGTACAACAGGCATGTGATGGATTTTGCTGCACAAGATGTTTAGAGCTGAATGCTGGATCGTAGAGCTTCTGTTCGGGTAGAGTGGGCTGGCCCTTCCTCTTCCCTGAGGAAGATACTGAGGCACTTCTCACGACCCGTGTGAAGCGCCAAATGGGGTTTGGCGGGGAGTCGATCAAACCTTTAGCCCTGGGCTACTGGTGGGATCGGCCATCCACATTACTACCATCCACATGTTGGTGGGGGCTGTGGGGATCAGGCCCCCAGAAGTCCCAGGATGCCCTGCGTGTGAGTGTAGGGGGGCATTCTAGGCTGACATCCAACACTGGGAGGCTGCTTGTAGCCTCCTGGTCGGGGGTCTACTTGTGTGTCGCTGCGTGCTGTAGCGGCACACAATTTTTTTAAAAAAACATTAATGGAGAGCTCACTCCGTTAACCTCATTTAAGGGGAAGGGGAATTAGATGCGCTAGCCGCCCTGGAACCACCTGGCTCACCCACAAATCTGTTGGTTCTGACGATCACTAGAAAGCAGGCTAGACGCCCGTAGCCCACTTTCTAGTGATTGTGGGAATAGGCCCTCAGTTTTAAAAGTTTTGCCACTTTTTTTAAGCATTGGCTGTGGTGGCTCCAGGAACCAGTACTTGTACTGGCAGCTCCTCAAGAGTCTATGACTTTGAGTCATAGAAACATAGGAAGCTGCCATATACTGAGTCAACCCATTGGTCCATCTAGCTCAGAATTGTCTACACAGACTGGCGGCAGCTTCTCCAAGGCTGCAGGCAGGAATCTCTCTTAGCCTTATCTTGGAGAACCAGGGAGGGAACTTGGAATCTTCTGTATGCAAGCATGCAGGTGCTCTTCCCCAAACAGCCCCATCCTCTGAGGGGAATATCTTACAGTACTCTCACATGTTGTCTCCCATTCATAAGCAACTAGGGCAGACCCTGCTTAGCTATGGAGACAAGTCATGCTTGCTACCACAAGACCAGCTCTCCTCCTTAGAGTCAGAAAATGAAGGCAGAGCTGTGTCCTTGGGTGGTGACGGGGATATTGACCCTGGTTCCCCGGTTCTCCTGCTGTTGAGAATTATGACATTGCAGAATCCCAAGATCTTGGTTGTGGAGTCTCCCCACTCTGTTTCAAACCATTAACTGAGATTGTCAAATTGTGGGTTGGGATCCCCAGGGGACTGTAAGCAACTTTAAAGGGGACTGAAGTCAACAGGGAGCTCTTGGGAGGCAGGGTGCCTAACTAACATCTCTGTGGTTTGAGGGCAAGTCATGGGTGACAGCTGGCAAACAGGTAGAGAGAATCTGGCAACCACCCAATTCTTCCACCACTCAAAAAGCCAAGGGAAACTACAGCACTGGCACTTCTTAGCTGATGGGATGGAAGAGAGTTTTCACTTAGGAGACAAGCTCTAGCAAAAGTGTCCTGAGAGGAAAATCTCTTCTGGTCCATTGGTCAAAGAAGGGCTGCTCATGAGGACAGCCCTGGGAGGAACTACAATCCCCAGGCATCCCAATGCGCCTCCCTGGACTCCACCACATGACTTCTTAGCAACTTGGCCTGCCCTCCCAGCATCCCTGCATGCTCCTAGCTTCCACAGCACAGGTACAGCGTTCTAATGTAGGATCCCCCTGCTCTGGACCCAACAGGTGTAAACTAGTGCTCATTGCACCATGAGCATCTGCCCTTGTGTGATAGCAGGAAAAGGTGTATCAGAACATCTGATACTTGTCCCCTTCACAGTCCTTATAGCTGCCGCAATAAGGAGCAAATCGTGATCAAAAATAAACTTGGGGCAAAAAATTAGATTGGCAGTCTCAAACATACACCCAGGTTTGAAAAACTAAGCAGAAGCAAACAAGCAAGCAAGCAAGCTCACTGAAGAAGTAAATGTGCTTTCTTCTCCTCTACAGTAGCTTTAATCATGGGTGAGGGTTGTGTAACTTCATATATTATTTTTATTTAGAGTTCACAGTGGCTGACAGATAGAGCAAGATGCATCAACCTAGCAATATTGCATTTGCACATACACTTGCACAGTACGTCAGCCAGTATCAGGACGTTTGAGAACCTCTGCTACCACTGAGTCGCAGTACATTCCCTGCAATGGATATGACGTATGGCAACTGAAGGGCCTCGTCCAGTTTGACATGCTGCTTCTCTGAATTCCTATCAAGACTGAGAATTCTAATGTTGCATGATCAGGCGATGTAAGGGAGTGGTGAAGATAATAACAACACTGAACATGTTGTTCTGGAAGAGACACAGATAATGGACTACAAGGAAAAAAATGTCTGGAAGGGGCTTAAAAATAGAGTAATAAAACATATCCCCAAGCAGCTGGCTTGCTGGGCTGCCTGGACCATTTCAAATTAGCTCAAGAAATTATTTTTAATGGCTCTCTCTATCTTGGGTGAAGCAGTGGGCAGAAGGAATGATAAAATATCCTTTTTGTCCGAGTAGCACTTATAATAACAGTAATAACCCCTGTAGCAGGAAACAAAACTCTAAAGGAGCATGTTATGTTTCAGAATTGATTAGTTTAGGACTTTCATGAAGCATACACTAAATCTTTCTAACCTATATTTTTGCAATAGTAATAGTTTTAGAAAATTCTGCTAAGTTCCAGTCTCCCCCGCCCCTGTCCCCAATACTAATTCAAATGTACGAAGAAGCAAGTGTTTCTGTATTGAATTAGCTTTGGGCCAGCTGCTTTGTGTGCCTTGCTCTCTCTGGCATGGTATGTTTCTTCATGAGGCAACATGTGCATGTGGGTGGGTGTCAAAAAGAGTTAGAAATATACTGTATGAGGATCTCTGAGTTCAACATAACCCTATGTGTTTGTGCCTGTATGACCAATGTACTTCCATTACTGAGCACCGCCTAGAGACTGATTGTATGAGGTGGTATAAAAAGGTAATAAATAAATAAGTGGAGAAATGGCATGCAGTTGTTTTCTCTTTGTAATTACTGGTTTCTAATATCCTCAGATACTAGCAAATAATCCCAAATGTGTATGTTTCTGACATGACGAACTTTAACATGCCTAACCTATTGATTGTTTGATATGGTGTGGACAAGATACTTGACAGGAACCAGGGTTTGTGACTAAGTCCTGTTGACTTTAACGGGAGTTAAGTTAGTCATATCTAACTTTTCTCAGACAGCCCTAAGCCTGAGCCCTTTAATACTTCATTACACAATGGAGACTTGTTCTGGGAAGGTTAGAAAGAGGGAACGATTGTCTTTCCTCTTCACCTTCCTGTAGAATTCTGTCCTTGAACCCAAAAATGTTCTACAGAGCTTCTGTTCCAGGAGCAATGTACACAAATACAATTCATTTCATTGCGGATCCCCCTTGTTTGAAATAATCACTCTAGAGCACTGGTCATCATTGCACAGCCTGCGGGCTGCTGGTGACCCATGCAGACCCCACTGGCAGCCCTTGACTTCCTCCCCCACCCTCACCACCTCTCCCTCACCGATGGGATGTGCATGCTCCCCTGCAGTTTCTGCCACATCTTCTCAGTGGCGGCAAGAATCAGGAAAGACAAAACGGTGCCTGACAAGCACCTTCAGCATGCACCCTCTCCCCTCATTGCTGGCACATGTGCCACTGGGGTGGCCACTGGCCGGGGCCAAGCACAGGCCCATGGAAGAAGGCTCAGGAGGCACATGTGAGGTGGGGGAGGGGGTGCCAGCAGCCCCCACTGCATAAGCAATGAAGATCACTGCCCTAGGGTTTGGGTTAAGTAAACCTGTGTATTCTAAACTGGGGGGGGGGATTCTGACTGCTTTATCTTATCTCACATTAATGATTTTGACCTTTTCAACAGATCATTGAGAATGAGTTGAAGGCATTTGGTAGTTACAGAATGTAACTGGTGGAATCATAAGCCAGCAACTCATGTAAAACTCTAAATAGGAAGTAGCAATTCCTTATAGTCATTGCTCAGTTATTCAGTAGGTGAGGGCAGAAGTCCTGATTTAGTGTCTGGGGCTCAGATTATTAGTGGATCACACCGGGGTGGATCCTGGTTCCTCTTTATCACTTCCAAAGGGGTCAGGGTCCCTTTGAAGGCCTCACCCCTGCCCCCAGACATTCAGCCTTTGAGGCCCGTGGAGCTGTGAATCAGGGCTGAATCCCAATTATAGTCCTCACAGTGCCAAGTCTCTAAGAACCAACTGAGAACATGCCCTCCTTTCTCAAACCAGTGCATGAGTGCTCAAGAAGCAATACACCCTACACCTGCTCCCTGACTACACTGAACCTGCCAGTTGTGATATGATTGCCTAACAACAAAAAGGGGGACAGAATGAAGTAGATTGGGCGTGGGGTGGGGAGGGTGGGTGGAACCTTCCAGACCTGGCTGATCTGTCAAGAAGCACAATGCCTTCAACAGGACAACCAGCAAAGCCTGTTCTGTGGCCAGGGCGGGAGAGGAGTCAAACAAATGGAGACTGAGGCCCAGCAGGGCAGTACTCTCTGGATGCTCAACTGGCCATGCCCCCCTCCAAACACCCAACTAATCCTGCAGCCTTGTGCTGTCTTTCAATGTTGGATGAGGCAAAGCCTCTACAACATTGGGTGGAGTGATATTCTATCAAGACATATGCAGGTTTAATTAACTGATTATTAGGAAACAAAGCAAGTGATTAGCAGTAAGTGGAAATCAATACGTCAATAGAAGGACTTGGGCACAGTATCTGAATACTATAATAGGTTGTACACAAGTATGGACCCACAACAAAATGTTGCTGTACATGTCCCAGTATATGTGTATGTGTTACTTGAGCCTGTGGTTGAACATGGTGAAAAAACAAAACTTAGCAACAAAGACAGGAGTCTCTGCTTTAACTTGGGACTTCTTTTATACACCCCCTCTTCCTGATATGGGTTTGTTTGGGGGTTGGGGGGAGGTTGCAGGGCACTGGTGGTCAGTTCCAGTTCCTTTTCATCCAGCCCTAAAGTCTGAGTAAATAAGATCATTCACATGGTCACTGCAGTCCAGTGGAGAGGGCACAGGGGGGAGGCAAGATCGCTCTTATCTTACCCCCAGACAATCCGGATCCTTGTGTGCGGTGCACAACTTGTGGGCCACATGATCCCCACTGCTCTGGGCAGTGTGGATTTCTGGAGACCAAGAAAATGCAGCCCAGCCTCCAGAGATCCCTAATGCACTACATGGAAAGTGTAGTGAACTGAGGGATTTCCCCTTAAGCTGAGTATTCTAGGTGCCCGGCTCTGTGTCTGCTTGGGCTGCATACACCCATTTACGCAGGTAAAAGCCCAGGGAAAATTCCAAGGCTACCTGGTGAGGTAGTGCCAGGATTGGCCACGACCCCAGTGCTTCACAAGAGCAGCCCTACCCAGGTAAGGCTGAGCAAGCCTGGGCAGGGCTGCTCATGTGAACAGCCTCAACGACTGGTGAGGGGTCAGTTTCTTGTTGAGTGTTCTCATCAATATTTGCTGAGGTTGCAGGAAGGGAAAGGGATTGTGGAATAGGTTATATCTAAAGGTGAATGTTGGTTGGTTGATTGGTTATTTATTTATTTATTTGTTTATTTAATTTATATACCGCCTTTCATTCAAACAATCCCAAGGCAGTTTGCAGCAAAATTTAAAAACAAGATTGTAAAAAAGACACAATTAAAATATTAAGCTAAAAACATAAAACAAATCTGATTAAAAATTTAAAACAAAAGCATAAAAGCACTACAGAGTACAAAGAGCAGCAGCAGAGACAATCAAATAAAAGCCTGGGCAAAAAGCCAAGATTTTACACTCTTTCTAAAAGCTGTGATGGAGACCGAGGAGCAAATAGCCACTGGGAGAGCATTCCAGAGGGGCAGCAATAGAGAAGGCCTGGTCCCGCATGCATGACAACCGAGCCTCCCTCGGAGCAGAGCCCCCTCAGATGACCTTGTCAAGCAGGCAGGAACCATTGGGAGCAGACAGTCCCTCAGATATCCCAGGCCCAAACCATTAAAGGCTTTAAAGGACAAAACCAGCACCTTGAATTGGACCCAGAAACAAAGCCAGTGCAGCTCTTTCAAAATGGGTGTGATGTGCTCCCAGTGGGCAGCTCCAGATAAAGCTCTAGCTGCCACATTTTGCACTAGCTGCAGTTTCCGGATATTCTTCAACGGCAGCCCCAGATAGAGCGTGTTACATTAATCCAGCTTTGACGTGACTAAGGCATGGGTAACTGTGGCCAGATCTGCCTTGTCGAGAAAGGGACGTAGCTGGCGCACTAGCCAAAGCTGTGCAAAGGCATCCCTGGCCATCACCTCCACCTGAGCTTCCAAAAGCAGAGCCGGGTCCAGTAGTACCCCCAAGCTGCGTACTTGCTCCTTCAAGGGGAGTGCAACCCCATCCAGAACTGGTAAAATCTCCTCATCCCGATTGGCTCTCCTACTGACCAACAGTACCTCCGTCTTGTCCGGTTTCAATTTCAGTTTATTAGCCCACATCCAACCCATCACAGCCTCCAGCCGTTGTTAGTTTCTTATGCGAGTATGTGTGCACATGCTCACGTACAATGACCGGTAGACTAACAGATTCAGTGTGCAACTTCCTCCTCCGTTCCTCAGGAGAGTTCACACACATACAATTGTTTTTAGGTTAATTTGGGGGTTTAACATCCCACACCAAGAGCTTAAATGTATCCTTCTTCCTCAGAAACATAAAGCTATGAAATGGCTGGTATGGTGAGAAAATGAAAGTGTTTGAGACACCTTTTTTTCCCTCGGAAGCAGAAGGGGTTGTAACTGTCTTGAGGGAGTATTCTTCAAGCTGAGAAATAGCCTGCTTTTTTTGTTCAAGCCCTCCTTCCCCTATTTGTCACTAAGCACCACTCACCTGCATATCTGTTAACTGCACTCTGAGCCCACAAATATTTTGTCCCATTCCTGGTACCTCACACTTGCTCGCATGTGCTCCAGTTATCCATCCATAAGACTCATAACATTTCCAGCTCTTTCAGAAATAGTACATAGATAGTGGTGTTTCAGACATGCTGTGAGGGAATAGACAATATGTGAAAACTATATATGTGATTAAGAACACTGGGTTTGGATATGCAACTTCTTTATAATTGCCAGGATGCTGCGTTATCTGTTTGCCTGTGTGGCCCTGTGAAGTCCAGTGGAAAGTGCGGCATCTCTCCTTTGGGGCTTTTGTCTTCCCCAAAGGGAGTGAGGGTGAGATGGCTCCAGGCCAGTTGGGTCCCAGTGGGGTTGAGCAGCCAAGACAGGGAGAACTGCAGGAAACAGCTCCTGTGGGGCCACCCTGGGTGTGGCAGGAAGCAGGAAATGAGACCAGGGAGGGGGCGGGACTTGGAGTAAGCTTTAAGCCTTTCAGCATTGTACTAGGTTATTTAAAGGCAAGGCAGCTGATGGTAAGGGCTGCTGTTGAGCATGAGAGCAGGAGTTCCCCTGGAGTAGGAACCAACTGGATGCAGTAAACCAGGAGGAAGACTACGGTGATGAAGTAACCTCCTCTCCTGGCTTACTCTGAGGCTGACCTTGGTTGTTCCCACCCTGCAATTCTGGAATCAAAAAGGACCAGGGACACAACTTCTCACCTTGGAGTATATAAAAAATGATGCATTACCTTTCTAAAGCTGCAATTTTGTGCACACTTATTTGCAAATAAGTCCCATTCAACCCAATGGGATTGATCGGTGATGTAAAATGTCAAAGGTTTGGTTATAAGTATGTTGCTGGAAAGGGCCAATAATGCTTCAGAACTGAGTTTATATATACAGCACAGGTAGAGCATCAAGAATTAACAAGTGGTGGTGGGGGGGGAGTCAGAAAACTCTGATATGGTGAATATAATCTGAGGTCATGGTAAGCACACACCTCTCAAGCATAACTGGCATAATTAAGCCATCACTTATAGCCATTCAATAAATTGAACACCTCGAAGATTCAAACTTCACCAGTTTACAAACAAGCTTAATTGGAAGTATGCAAATCATCTTTTGGAAAAAGCAGCCCTAAGAAATTTAATCTCAAGGGGAGCTAGCTGTAATAATATGTAAACGATCTGTCCTGCTTTGAATTATTATATGTCTCAATTTCCGCCCCCCCCCCCCGGTACATAAATTATTTGACATCATTTCAGAATGATCAGATTTAACATGGGTTTCATACAGAATCAGTTGTGATCATCCTATTGGCATTTTTGCTTCTGGCAACTTGATGCAATGTCATTGTTTAACAGAAAATATTTGCCTGTCCTGTCAAATAAAAACAGTGTCAAATCTATGGAGTGCTAAACTGGTTCTCCTGAGGGAGAGAATCAGGGATGTGCATGGAACTGGGCGGGGGTAGTTTGAAGGTTGGGGGGTCACACTTTAAGGGCGGGGTAGGGTGCACTTACACCTCCCTCCACTTTCCCCCCACCAGTGCTCTGTTATTCAAGGCTCCTTTGGGGCGGCAGCATACCTCCCCATCCCCTCTTTGCCCGGAAGTGCCTTAAAAGGACCTCCGCATGGGTTCATGCACATCCCTAGAGAGAATTTTGTTTGCTTAATACTAAAGCTGAATTTAACATATTAATTAAAAATGGGGGGACCCAATTTTGAGAGCTAGTCTTGAGGTAGCCAGCATGAATTGTCCCCTTTGCTAAAACTGGTTTGCTAAACCTGGTTCCCACCTGGTTTGCATTTAAATGGGAGACTACATGTGAGCACTGTAAGATATTCCCATAAGGGGATGAAGCCGCCATGGGAAGAGCACCCACGTGCTTGCATGCAGAAGGTTCCAAGTTTCCTCCATGGCATCTCCAAGATAGGGCTGATGTGAATACCAGTTCGTCCCTGGGTCCGCCTTTTAGCCAATCAAACAGACTCAGTGGGGATCAATTAGAGGCAATTTTATTTGCTGCTGCAGCCAGCAAGGTAAATCAATGGGCTATTGCTCTGCATTGAAATACAAATTGGTTATAGGTGCATCTTACATTTATACAGACAATCTGAATGATGTTGACACCCTAGACATAGTATACTTGGCAACAAAATGGTGGTCTAAGTATCTAGTATGCATGCGAAAGATTCATTGTTCATCTGGTGATCACCCCTTATTTGGTTACATCCTGTTTTCTTTAACTGTCAGCAAAGAACGGTGAGAACCAAGTTTCTTTAGATACATTTTAGTGGAGAGAGATAATTACGTTGATCATGAGAGGCCTTGTCCTTGAGCTGGCCTGAGCTGGGCTGGGGTTACTTTAAGTTAGAGTGAGGTATTCTAAGTAAAATGGAGTTACTTTGGTTTTCTAAAACACATCAATTCCCCCCTTAAACACTGCATCATCCTGAATCTTCAGGATGCCTTAAAGGTACAGCTATATGTATGGGTCTTACATTATGGCAAGGTTGAAAGGTTCTCATAAACATTTGGATTAAAGCTAGAATGCATTGTAAGCAGCGACATGTGATTATCAATACAAAGCGAATACATGCTATAACTAGAATTATCTTCTGTGCCTATAAATCAATAGGCTCTCCATATTAGTTAAATGAAAGTTCTAACTGTTTGGAAATATTAATAATAGCATAAACTCTTAGATGGAACTCTGTGTTTCCTGTGGCTAAAGGGTTTGGGACACATGTGGTTTTGGGATGCCTTAAACATTTGTGATGCATTAAGCATAGTTTTTACAGAAATGGTATGTGCTATGGCAGGCACATTGCATACAATATTCTAGAGCTACAAACATAATTCTATACATCACATACACATATCCTTAACCACCCATATCTGGCATGATTTGATATAGATAAAAAGTTTTATACATAACAGCAAGGTGTACATATAAAGATCAAGAGAGACTACTTCCTGCAACCTTATACAAGCTGCTGCCAGTCTGTGCAGACCATACTGAGCTAGAAGGACCAATGTTATGACTCAGTATAAGGCAGCTTCCTATGTTCCCATGTTCCTGTTATGTTCACCACTGGGCTATTATGTTTCTTTATCCAAAAAAAAAGACTTTGATACATTCATGGCAGACAGTTACCATCCTATGAAATTCCTATTCTATCCAGGAAATAACTTGGCCAAAGAGGCTCTTAAACATTAGGCTCCTATAAACTGGAAATGATCGACACTGAATAGACTAGAACATTGTTCTCATCACTTTTACTGTAGCATATGGTCATTTGTTTCACCATCCTGTCAGAGGATTTTGTTCCTATAGCTTACTATATATATGATTCATTTATGTATACAAAACAGTAATGAAGTATAAATGGTTGCATTGCCTTCTTTGTTGCTATCTACTATATAAGACCTCATGCCTGTCCTACCTTGAGTTGGCTAATAAAGACCTCTAGGGGAAATACAGTGATTGCTTTGCCATAGGAAGCTACTCTATCTCAGCCTGCTCAGCATCTGGATGGAAATCAACCCAATGATAATATGATAAGCACATCATTAACACAATTGAGAGTGAGCCATTTTCATATTAATAGCTTTTGCCCATGAATTAATGAACACCATTCAACACTGTAATGGGGACATCACTTAAATTACATCACAAGTTCATAACAGGCAAGGAGACTATTAATAAAGTGGAACTTAGTATATGGGTTAATAATATTTCCTACTATAGCATTAACAAAGACTTTTATATTTGCCACTATGCTGCTATCTTATTGAGCAACAAACCCTCCTGCACATTTTTCTGTTGTCAGTGTCCTCTGAATTGTCCTTTTTTTGCAAGTTTGAAATGTGAAAAGAAAATTTTCCAGAATCAAGGACATTGTGGTATTTTTGGTTAATCCATTACTTGATCCAGGTCAGTTTTTGAATGGAGCTTTCTGGTGCCATGCAATACAACAGTAGTGCAGCCTGCATTTATTTATTTATTTATTTATTTATTTATTTATTTATTTATTTACCGCCTTTCATTAAAAGACAACCCCAAGGCAGTTTACAAAAGTTAAAACATACAATAAAAAGGCAATAAAAACATCAAGCTAAAAAAATATAAAAATATATAAAAACAGGCATAAAAACAATACAACAGGTAAAAACACACAGAAGCAGCAGTAAAAACAATTATGTAAAAGCCTGGGTAAAAAGCCAAGTCTTTACAAGCTTTCTAAAAGCCGTGGTGGAGTCCGAGGAACGAATGGCCACTGGGAGAGCATTCCAGAGTCTAGGAGAAGCAACAGAGAAGGCCCTGTCCCGAGTGCACGAAAGCTGGCCCTCTCATTGTCAGCACCCGGAGCAGGGCCCCCTCAGATGCCCTCGTCAAGCGGGCAGCAACCCTTGGGATACCCCGGGCCCAAACCATTAAGGGCTTTAAAGGTCAAAACCAGCACCTTGAATTGAACCCGGAAATGAACCAGCAGCCAGTGCAACTCTTTCAAAATGGGGGTGATGTGTTCCCAATGGGCAGCTCCAGATAAAACCCTCGCTGCCGCGTTTTGCACTAGCTGCAGTTTCTGGATATTTTTCAAGGGCAGCCCCACGTAGAGCGCGTTACAGTAATCCAGCCACGACGTGACTAAGGCATGGGTAACCATGGCAAGATCTGCCTTCTCGAGAAAGGGACGCAGATGGCGGACTAGCCGAAGCCGTGCAAAGGCACCCCTGGCCACCGCCTCCACCTGAGCTTCCAAAAGCAGAGCCGGGTCCAGTAGTACCCCCAAGTACCCCCAAGTAGTACCCCCAAGGAGTAGAGGTGGGGCTAACAAACAGCCAGCAGCAAGAGCATTAAAAGCAGTCTACACTTGCCTTTCGGTAAACAACCCCTATTTCATTAAACCATTAATATTCCTCATTCTAATCCACTGCCATGTCCTTTTATGCTACAACTCTTTCCTTTGGATTCTACAAATATGTTCAGTCTTATTAAGTTTTACTCTTTTTAATGAATTGTCACAGCCAAGATGTCTCCTGATAGAAAAGGTACCCTGACGTTTTTGGAGGGGGAGGTGGTGATCTATGGGCATTACATCTCTCTATAGAACATCAGAACATCAAGTAGAACATCAAGCAGGTGGTGGCCATGACATCTGTCCTGTCTCTGCACTAGAATGAGCAAGCCAGCTTGGCAAGTCTTGATTGGCCATTTGTCATAATAGGGAAGGACCTACTGTGAAATGAAACTCAGGAAGGCAAGAACCAGCATTAGATTTTACAAAGGATGAAAGGATTTCCTACATTCCATTCCATTATTGTTATGTGAGTTTTCTCTGTCCTGCATTCTGCTTTACCTGCAGGGTCATAGCTATAATTGAAAAAGGTGGGACAAATGTCACTGAGTCTTAAAGGAAGGGCAGCCCCACCGGCTGGGCAAAAGACCTCTCTCCCTCATGCCTTTCTGATTCACCGGCACGCTGTTGGTTCCTGGTCAGAGGATTTATTTCACCTTCAATTTAGATGAGTTATTTGAGACATCTGAGGTCAAGGATAGGCACAATGAACATTTTTTTAATATCTTCCTTTGTTGTAATGATCAGCACAGTGGAGGGATCAAGGGCAATGTCTACGGATCAGAAAGAAATGCAACTAGTGGTGAATTTATCCTCTTATGTTCTGAATGATAATGATGTAAGGAACAGACCCAGCCAACCAACTCACATGGAAGGAATTATCTGTGAGTCACCATCCCTGTTACCTGGTGAGCAGACTGGGTTTAAAATTAATTAAAGAGAAAAGAAGAATTTTTGGTAGATTCTATCGCTGCCACCAATCACTCCTTAGTAATTTTCCCTAACTGGAAGAGAGCCATAAAACTTCCAGTTCCAAATGGGGTTCTCTCTCTCTCTCTCTCTCTCTCTCTCTCTCTCTATATATATATATATATATACATACACACACACGCACACGCACACGCACATGCACACACTTAAGTGGAGCTGTAGCCAGCTGTTTGGGAGCATGTGAACTAGAGGCTTCCCCTCCCCCTCTCCCAGAGCCAGTCAAACACTCTGAGAAGGCTTGTAAAACAAAGAAAACAATTTATTGCTTTATTTTTTGTAAAAAAAAGAATAAGCCAGTTCAGGAGCGTAGCTTTTGCAACATAATATTAGCTTAGAGGTTACAAGAGTACTAAAAATGCCCAGATGTTCTCAGGCAGTGCTTAACCTTTTCATTACTAGACGGAAGTTGAAGATAAGTAATTGCAAAAGCAGATACTTTGGAATACAAAGCAACACACAAAAGAAAACAACTTCTAATGCAAGTCTTACTAAAACACTTTCTCCTAAGTCTGACCTTCTGAAGCTATAAGCCCTGACTTCCTTCCCTTGGATCTCACCAGGACCTAGGTGAGATCAATCCCTGAAATCTCTGCCCATCAGGGATTTGTAGAATCTGACAAGACTCCATTGTTCCTTCTTCACCTGGGCACACCTTTCTTCCCAGAAGACCCTCAGGAGCCCTTTAGACCCACCCAGTAGTCAACCAATTGGGTCATGACCTAAGGTCTCCAGTCTGTCAGTCAAGGTCAACAGCTTTTTCCCAGTTAACTCTATCAGTGCTGGCTGGCTGCCCATTGCAAATGAATTAAATAAAGGTCTTTCATTTGTTCCTACATCCTATTGCAACACCTCTCCTACTAGAATTAACTTAGTTAGATTATTAAAACTGAAGGAAACACTTGAGGATTCTCCTTATTATATACGAGATGTATTTAGACCCAAGTCAGCTTATGTACCAGTATCACAGAATCCTAATATTTGTACTTTTGAAAGAGTAGTCTTGAAGCGATATTGAAGCTATAGAAAATAGGAAGTATACACTTTAATTATATGGTTGGGAGAAAGGTTGTTTTATATTAATTAAAAATAATTCCAATATTGTCATAAAGCCAGGTGATAAAGCCATTGTTATTTTAGATAAAAAGATAATTTATCATAAATTTATTGTCAGTTATATGATTCTAATTGTTGTAAGATCATTGGGCATGATCCCAAGAAGGGAATCCAGTTTGTTGTTAAGAACCTATGGCTTTGGCTTGTATTTATGATCAGAGTGGACAATTTTTGATTAGGGAACATGCTAGAACTCTGGTATTTTATATCTTACCTAAAATACACAAGGAAGATTTTTCTTCACCTGGAGCTTTTTCAGACAGTGCTTTCAGCTCTCAGCATATCCGACAAGCAAAGACACTTCGAATAAGAATCATGCCATTATAGAAGTCGCTCCTCTCTTCTCCTCTCCTCTCCTCATTTTCTTTTGTGTATGTTCGCACTGCTTGCTTTCAGGTTTTCCTTTTGACCAATAGCTTCCTAGAGCCAGCCAGCAAAACATTGCCTGAAAACTGGTTTCCCCACTATTTGCATATGTAGAAGGCAACTTCCTATATGCAACTCAAAAGCTTGACTGGCAGCCGCTCTTTCTTTATCCAGAAAAAGTAGCTGAAATACATGATATTGTTTACCCTGGACATAAATCGGGCTAAGCTTAAATTCAGAAGGAACAACCCAAGTTGTGTGTGAAGTGCTCCCAAAGATCTCACATGGACCTCAGCAACAATCTGGCCAATGTGTGAATGCACATACTCCCTTCTGGCAGAGATTCGTGGTAAAATCTCTGTCTGAAAAATCTCCTGGAAGACCTATTGTTTCAGGAACAGGAACAGGATTAGAATATTTAGCCCAGTATTTGGATTCTTTTTTATAGCCATTTGTTACTTTAAGTTCATCTTATATTAGAGACACCAAACATTTTGTGAGAATTACAAAGAATATCACATGTACTTAAGTGTTTAAATTTGTAAGTCTGGATGTAACTTCTTTATATACTACTATCCTGCATGAAGGAACCAGCTCACTTATAGAATTATTTTTGAATGCTAGATCAGTCTTAGATCTGCCTATTCATGTTTTATTAGGTCTTAGATATTATCCTTGAGAAAAATTATTTCAATTTTGATTCTTATTGTTATTATTATTTTCTGATTAAGGGAGTGACCATGGGTAGTCTTGTTGCCCCGAGTATAGACAATTTATATATGTCACACTTGGAGAATGTTTCTTTTCACCACAGCTTTATAGTTGTTCTGTAGCACAGAACACAGGCGGGAGGAGAAGGAAATAGGAGGCAGGGGTTCATCATCATCACTTCATGTCCCAGCGCCGACACCAACCAGGCTATGCATCTGTCTACCTATCTGTTGGTGGTTTCTGGTGATGTCAACATTTTAATCTAGGAATTGGAATGGTTACACAAGTAGTTTTCTGCAGTTTTGTTGGTTTGATAAAGGTTACCAATTCACACTAGCACATATGTAGATTAATTAAATCACAGTTCCAAAAGAAAACTTATGATCACACAATTGCATCAGAATTCTTTTTTTGATTTGATCAACACACATATGCACTGCAGTGCATCATAACATGTAAGGAGAAAAGATGTAAATGGAAATGTGTATATAGACAATGACTGACATCCTGACTAAAGAAGCACTGGAGCAAAGGGAGATGCACTGGTGCTCCTACAAAGTTCTAAACTAATGCACCACAACACTTGTGTGTATATGGGGTAATATATCCCTGAGGGCTATGCAGTTCTTGAGGACATATTTTTTGGTAGCATATTTTTTGGGGAACATATTTTTTGGGGAAAAGGACATATTTTTTGGGGAAAAGGAGGTCATCCAAAAATATGCCCATGACTAAGCCAACAGTGGAGCTAACTATATACACCAGTGTGTGTGTGTGTGTGTGTGTGTATCTATATATATCTCTATATATATCTAGATAGATAGATAGATAGATAGATAGATAGACAGACAGACAGACAGACAGACAGACAGACAGACAGACAGACAGACAGATAGATAGATAGATAGATAGATAGATAGATAGATAGATAGATAGATATAGATATATAGTATACTTCCTCCTCCAAGGTTTCTAGGTGGTGAACAATAACAATAATATAAAAAATAAATTAAAGGACAAAAGCCTGGTGAGAAAAGTAGGACTTAAGAAGGGCCATAAAGGCCACTAAGGAGTGGACTGAACATATCTGGAGGGGAGGGTGTTCCAAAGAAGAGGGATGGCCACAGAGATGGCCCTCCTATGGGCTCAGGCACCACATACTAGGGATGTGCACAAATCAATTTTTTGATTCAATTTGTGCCCAAAACAAATACCCCTGATTTGTATTGTGTCCAAATCTACCCCTCAGAATTACCCCAGATTCAATTTGTATTTGTTTTGATTCAATTTGTATTTGGATTGATTTGGACCAATTATCAAGGCCCTAGGGGGACCAAATTTAGGTGGTAGGTAGGTCCCCATGGGTGCAACCTACCACCCAAATTTCAAAGCAGTGGGCCATTTGGTTGATTTTTAATGAATTGTTTTAGTTTTTACTGATTTTGAACATTTCTGCCATAGGAAATACTGGGGGTTCAATGTCACCATATCCTAACCTTAACACGGATCTCCAGCTTTTGTTAAAAAAAAAAGCTGAGCTCTAGCCCTTTTAGAAGTGGAGTTATGGAGCAAAATGTGCAGTCATTATTTTTGAAGTGTTCAGTATCTTTGGTGTATAATAACTTTTCTTCATAATGAATCGTTATGAGGATTCATTGCACACCTTCATTTCTTCTGTTCATTTTGACTGTCACTGGACAGTGCCAGCTGTCAACTGCCATGTGTCAACTACACCCTCTCCACACACATACACTGGGGTACTCAATTTATTTTTTAGGTATTTTTGAAGTGTTTAGATTCTTTGGTGTCTTCATTATACACCTTCATTTCTTCTGTTCATATTGACTCCACTGCTATGCAGGTGGGGGTGGGGAATTAGTGGTATCCCGTGCTCCAACTACCCCCCAACCCCCAAACCACTGGGTACTCAATTTATATCTAAGGATTTTTTTGAGGTGTTTAGACTCTTTGGTTTGTAATGAATCCTCATAGGGATTCATTATGAGGAAAGGTTATTAGACACCAAAGAGCCTAAACACTTGAAAAAAAAACCCTAGAACATAAACTGAGTAGTACCCCACTGCCTTGCGGTTGGGAGGAGGGTGTCGTTGGCACATGGCAGTTGACAGTTGGCACTGTCATGGGAGGAGAGCTTGTCTTGTGTTAGCAAACTTGACTTGTCCCCTTAGCTAAGCATAGCCCACCCTGGTTACAAATGAATGGGAGACTAGAAGTGTTAGCACTGTAAGATATTCTCCTCAGAGGATGGATCTGCTCTGGGAAGAGCATCAGAGGGTTCCAAGTTCCCTCCCTGGCATCTCCAAGATAGGGCTGAGAGAGATATCTGTCTGCAACCTTGGAAAAGCTGCTCCCAGTCTGTGAAGACAATACTGAGCTAGATAGACCAATGGTCTGACTCAGTATATGGCAGCTTCCTATGTTCCTATGTTCCACAGTCCAAAAGACTGTCAAAATGAATAGAAGAAATCAAGGTGTGTAATGAATCCTCATAGGAATTTAGGAAAAGTTCTTATACACTGAAGAATACAAACACTTGAAAAATAGTGACCACACATTTTGCTCCATAACTCCACTTCTACAAGGGCTAGAGCTTAGGTGTTTTTGTTTGTTTGTTTGTTTGTTTGTTTGTTTGTTTGTTTTAAATGAAAGCTGGAGAACTAGGGAAATTAATAGGATAACTAATAGGATAATCGATTAATAAATCGATTTGTACCTGAATCAATTTGCACATCCCTACCACACACTATACTAGGGCCCAGGACACTAAGGAGGGCTCACTAAGAAGACCTCACAGGACAGGATACAACTGGCCAAGAGAGGCGATCCCAGAGACTTAGTTAAACCTTTCCGAAGCTCTGGTATTTCTCCCATTGCACTTGTTCTTCCTCAGTCAAAATGTCAACCTGTGTACCTAAAAATCTTGAAATCAAAAGCGGAATAATGGTGGATTGCTAATACATCTGTGCTGCTCTCGAGTGACCTGTCCTGCCCACGCCCCACAATATAGTCACTCCAGGCGGATGCTGCATGGCGAGGCCTTCTGAATAAATTATACCTCTCCTCACTTTGGCTTTGTTGTTGAGCAAGGAGCACCATGGCCATTCAGTATTCCAGAGGCCCAGCCCACCCACAGTGGCAGTAGTAGGAGCCCTTCCACACGTCCTTGTAGTTTCTCCCTATTGCCCATTAAGCCCAGGTCCAATGTGGGGGGGCACTATTATAGTGGGGGTACTGGAACAACTTGACTGCAGGTGGCCCTAGACACACGATAGTAGAAAAGTCTGGAAACAAGAACCAAGCACAGGGTCATAGGAGATTACTGGAGACTGCAGAGTGAGAAGGTTTTGGAGCCTCAAGGCAAATAGTGGAAGTTAATATCTTACTCATTTGCCTGTTTAACATCATCCTTCCATCTTAGATGTTTCAGAAATGGTACATCTCAGAAGATAAGGGCCTATGATAAACAGAGAAGGGGTTGATAGTCCTTACACCTAGCAGTTCAGATCACCTATACTTCCTGTGAATTGCCCAGGAGCAGTCCATTCATGAGGCAAAGCCACCCTGAGTGGCTTATGATAGTTGTGAGTTGTCTTTACACAATCCCATATTGATTCTACATCATGTTTAATTTTTAACAGGCCTGCTTCAATCCTGTGCAGCATAGTTCTACTGTATACATTACTTTCATATGTCATAGAATCCCTCAAAGCAAGACACAAGGATGAATCTGTGAAGGTTGAAATGGTGCCACCTGTCACTTGAAAGTTACAGAAAGAAAACCCTTATTTCTACCTTTCTTTTAACAACTCCCAGTTTTTAAGATTGCAAATGCTGTTAACCTTTTGAAAGTATTCTGCATAGTAGTGCATTTCTCTATATATCATTGGAAGTCACCCACTTCAGTATGGAAAGCTAAAAACAGGACAGAATCTGGACATAAATGTCCTATATTAAATAATTACAATGTATGTTTTCCTAAGATAACTTTGCCATTTCCTTAGAGTTCTCATCAGTGTGTCCCACAGCATGGGTTGAACAGATGAGATGAATAGTACTTTTTTCCGACTGCTATTATGGGACCTAAGAAGTTAATTACTGGAGATAGTTGGATTATTATTTTATTTTCTCTCAGAATTCATCTGGGACTCCATTCAATTTGCTATGTAGCACCATACTTGGAGTCCACTTTAGACACAGCCAATTATATAAGTCCATCAACAGCTATTTGATTATAGGAACAATGGAGACAGAAGGCATGTGTTCTGTGGTGAATGTAGATTAGAAAGAGGTCACTCTGACATACATAATTAGTTTTAGAATTCCCAGTTAATAGGTAGTATGCTCTTTATGCATCCACACATTTGAGGCTGTGACTGGAGGAGACCTGGTCCAGCCCTTGTCTCCTTTTTTGCCAGCAGTGCCATGCCTTGCTGCACTGCTTGCAAAATGATGCAAGGTATATATGGCAAGTCTAAATCACTGTGAAAACAACATTTGCATAATACTTTGGTCATGCTGCTTGCATTTCCCTTTGGAAACATTTGCGCTGTTAAATAATTATGCAAATTCCAAATAGATGGCTGGCTGCAAAGGATACATCTTCAGGTGCCTTGAGAAAATTAAATAGATGCTTAAGCAAGGACACAGTAAAGAATTGATTTGAAAGATCTAGATGTTCCACCCAGAACAAAGTCACTAGTTAATATATCTGTA
Source organism: Hemicordylus capensis (assembly GCF_027244095.1). Taxonomy (NCBI): domain Eukaryota; kingdom Metazoa; phylum Chordata; class Lepidosauria; order Squamata; family Cordylidae; genus Hemicordylus; species Hemicordylus capensis. The sequence continues at coordinate 373,448,070 of NC_069658.1, read as the reverse complement.
CAAACACATTTGCACTACAAACTCAAATTAGCAAATGGAAGGACAACCTGAGGTCAGCTGAGCTCCCAAATGAGTGTGGTGACCCACCACCCCATCTCACGGGCTGGAAGGGCTTTTGCCCAACTTGTGTATCTGAGCAAAGAGGCACCTTTTTAAGGTGGTGAGTTTCTTTGTTTAGCAGGGGGAGAGCAACTGGCCCTATCCACCCTCAGCACGGCATCCCTCCAGTGGTTGTTGTTGTTGTCTGTCTTATGTTTCTTTTTTAGATTGTGAGCCTTTTGGAGACAGGGATATTGAGAGATATACACACACACGCATATACATTTTATACACACACAGACACATGCATACACATGCTTTGGGAACTTTGGTTGAAAAGCAGTATATAAATATTAGTCATATTCATATTCATATCTTTTTCAAAACAGCTTTTACACAACTATTAAGAATACAGGAACTTCATAAATTTGTCAACTCTAGGATGACAATATACAGGTCGACCTCTCTATATGTCATACTGTTAATTGGGGTTCGACATACCTGTGGTAATAAGAACAGAAGAACAGCCCTGTTGGATCAGGCCCAAGGTCCAGCATCCTGTCTCACACAGTGGTCCACCAGATGCTACTGGAAGCCACAGGCAAGAGTTGAGGGCATGCCCTCTCTCCTGCTTTTACTCCCCTGCAACTGGTACACAGAGGTATCCTGCCTTTGAGGCTGAAGGTGGCCTATAGCCCTCTGACTAGTAGCCAATGATAGACCTCTCCTCCATAAAGTTATCCAAGCCCCTCTTAAAGCCATCCAGGTTGCTGGCTGTCACCACATCTTGTGGCAGAGAATTCCACAAGTTGATTATGTGTTGTATGAAAAACTACTTCCGTTTGTTGGTCCTAGATTTCCTGGCAATCAATTTCATGGGATGACCCTGGTTCTAGTGTTATGTGAGAGGGAGAAGAATTTCTCTCTATCTACTTTCTCCATACCATGCATGATCTTATAGAACTCTATCATGTCTCCCACAGTTGTCTTTTGTCTAAACAAAGTAGCCCCAGATGTTGTAGCCTAGCTTCATAAGAAAGGTGCTCTAGGCCTCTGATCATCTTGGTTGCCCTCTTCTGCACCTTTTCCGGTTCTACAATGTCCTTTTTGAGATGTGGTGACCAGAATTGCATGCAGTACTCCAGGTGTGGTTGCACCATAGTTTTGTATAAGGACATTATAATATTAGCAGTTTTATTTTCAATCCCCTTCCTAATGATCCCTAGCATGGAATTAGCCTTTTTCACAGCTGCCACACATTGAGTCGACACTTTTAACAAGCCGTCCAACACAACCCCAAGATCCCTTTCCTAGTCAGTCACCGACAGCTCAGATCCCATCAAAGTATTCTTGAAGTTGGGGTTTTTCGTCCCAATGTGCATCACTTTACACTTGCCAACATTGAACCACATTTGCCACTTTTGCCAAACTCACTCAGTTTGGAAAAATCCTTTTGGAGCTCCTCACAATCTGTTTTGGATTTCACTACCCGAAAGATTTTGGTATCATCTGCAAATCTGGCCACCTCGCTGCTTACCCCTACTTCTAGATCATTTATGAATAAATTAAAAAGCACTGGTCCCAGTACAGATCCCTGGGGAACGCATTTCTTACTTTCCTCCATTGTAAACTCTACATTTATACCTACCCTCTGTTTCCTGTCTTTCAAACAGTTAGCAATCCACACATGTACTTGTCCTCTTATCCCATGACTGCTAAGTTTCCCCGGGAGTCTTTGATGAGGAACTTTGTCAAAAGCTTTTTGGAAGTCTAGGTATACTATGTCAACTGGATCACCTTGATCCACACACTTCTTGACACTCTCAAAGAACTCCAAAAGGTTGGTGAGGAAAGATTTACCTTTGCGGAAGCTATGCTGGTTCTCTTCCAGCAGGGCCTGTTCTTCTATGTGCTTTACAATTTTAACTTTGAGGATGCTTTCCATCAATTTGCCTGTAACAGAAGTTAAGCTAACTAGCCTGTAATTTCCCGGATCAACCCTGGATCCCGTTTTGAAAATTGGTGTTACATATGCTACTCTCCAGTCCTCCAATACATAGCCTGATTTCAGGGATAAGTTATATATTTTAGCAAGGAGGTTGGCAATTTCATATCTGAGTTTTTTGAGGACTCTTGGATGGATGCCATCCGGCCATCGTCCCAAAATAGGCATCCGACCCCGTCATATGCGGGATACAAAGGGTTAAGTTCTGTGTTTCCACAGTGTTGGGTGGCCAGAAATTACCTCTGAAGTCATTTTGGGAGCATTTTGGTTTGAATTTGGTTTGAATTGAATTATTATTTCTCTGTGTAAACCACCCTGAGCCATTTTTGGAAGGACGGTATAGAAATTGAATTATTATTATTATTATTATTATTATTATTATTATTATTATTCATAATCATCATAATCATCATAATCATCATCATAATAATACGGACCAAACTGCTGCACATGGTCAGTGCACATCCTTAATCTTCAGTGCTTGACATGTACAATGATACACTTCATATCTGCAACCTATAATTGAGGAAGCCTGTGCCCAGATTTACTTTTGAAATGAATACACGTACAGCTATTCACATAAAGCTCAGCAGAGGAAAGGACGAGACCATCTACTTCCCATTCAGTGCTGCCCAGGTTGAGAGTCTCTGTGTGTGCACTGTTTGCTCCTTTTGCTGCTCCCTGCCTGCTCCTTGCTTCCCCTGTGGGACTGCAGCCTGCTGCCCCTGCTGAACATCTCTGGGGAGTGAGTATAGTACTGGGGCCAGGGGTAAGTGACTCAGCAGTTCCTGGTACCACCTGCTCAGCTACCCCCCAAGCCACAAGCTACTGGAGTACTCAGTTTATATTTTAGGAATTTTTAAGGAGTTTAGACTCTTTGGTTGAATCCTCATAGGGATTCATTATGAGGAAAGGTTATTAGACTCTGAACATTTTTTTAAAAATTCCTAGAACACAAACTGAGCAGTACCCCACTGCCTTGCAGGTGCAGTGGGGTGTGTGTAGTTGGCACATGGCAGTTGACAGTTGGCACTTTCCAAAACAGTCAAAATGAATAGAAGAAATGAAGGTGTGTAATGAATACTCATAGGGATACATTGAGGAAAATTCCTCAATCACCTAAGAATCCAAACACTTGAAAAATTGAGACCAGACATTTTGTTCCATAACTCCACTTCTACAAGGGCTATAGTTTAGCTTTTTTTTTTTTTTTTTAATGAAAGCTGGTTATCTGGGGAAATTAATGGGAGGAACTTGAATCTTGAATCAATTCAAATAGAATCTGGCATGATTTGATTCAAGCTTGAATTTGGCCAGGAGTGTCTGGGCAGATTCGTTTTGCGCTCGAATCACCTGAATTGACCAGATTCAAATAGAATTGATTTGAATCTAAATCAAATCAATTTTTGCACATCCCTAATGTCAACCTCCTCGGGAGAAGGCAGAATATCCCTAAATGCCTGCCTGGAGCCAGTGATGGGCTGGATGAGGGATAAGAAACTGAGGCTGAATTCAGAGGTACTTATTGTGTGGGCTCCGAACTCGGGAGACTATCAGGAGATGGCTGATATGCCATCTGCGTCCATTTCTCAAGATGAATTACCTCAGAACGGTGGTAAATATGCTGGTAACCTCCAGTTTGGACATCTGCAGAATTCAGCAGCCAGGTTGGTCTCTACGTCATCTTGGAGAGACCATATTACTCCTGTGTGATATGGTCTCTCAGGAGCTACACTTTCAGGAGCTATACTGGCTGCCGACAAGTTTCCGAGCAAAATACAAGATGCTGGTAATTACCTATAAAGCCCTAATCAGCTTAGGCCTTGGGTGTTTAAGAGAATGCCATCTTTGCACTTAACACATTGCCCATTGAGATCTTCTGGAGAGGTACGTCTTTGATTGCCACTGGCTTGTCAATTGGCTACTCAGGGACAGGCCTTTTCCATTGCTGCCCCTGGGCTTTGAAATGCATTCCAAAGATAAGAGATAATAGCCTCCCCATCTCCCCTCCCAGAGATGGATGTTTGGGGCATATAGAAATTGGTTGAATAAACAAATAAACAAGCAAAGAGAGAAACAAACAAACCAATAATAAAACCATGCACATGTGTACAGACAACTGTATGCATGTACAATATAATGCAACGACTGAATAGTGCTTCTGTCTTCATCCTATGCCAAGCTATTCATTGGCTGTTACAAGTGCTAATTTCAATTTGCTTTTACTGTCTATGAGAAGTCCACTGGAACACTTTGAAAGTGGCTGACATCCTAAGGAAGCACCAGTGCTTCTCATGAGCACTGGTGCAAAGCCTGTAGGCTTCCAGCGGCATCTGGTGGACCACTGTGAGAAACAGGATGCTGGAGTAGATGGGCCTTGGGCCTGATCCAGCAGGGCTGTTCTTATGAGGTGCTGGTGCTGTGTTGGTACTGCAACTGCCAAGGGTGGAGGGAGCTTGGTTGCAGCTTAGGGAGGCCACCTAGGCTATACAATTTTGTGCATGAAGCATGCACGTGCTCCAAACCATGCCCCTGCATCTTATGTCAGACACAAGGGGGTAGGGCCAGTGCTAAGGCAGTGGTTCATCAGCCCCAGCAAAGTTTCCCTTCCCTAATCAGCTGTTTGTGGAATCGCTGATTGAAAGCTCCTTTCCCTGTCATCTTGAGGATTTGACATCAGACACAGGGGGTGGGACCACTGCCCAGGAGTGGATCACTGTCCCTCTCCCATCTCTCCCCAGTCAGCATTTTATCTAAATGCTTGTTGGCTGAGCTTTTTCTTCTGGCCCAGTCAGTGTTTCAGTGAAACACTGGCTGGGGAGGGGTGCGGTGTGCCTTGTGCTGCCAGTCAGCAAGCTCAGTTGTCCAGGGGGAGGGGTTGCCTTGGTACCCCCCCCCAGCACCCCGTACCCTGGTAGCTGGGGAATGCTCACCCCCCCCCCCCTTTGCTTCATGTTCCCTATGCCCCTGGCTTCTGCATTCTGGACTAATACAGCATACGCCCCCGGGGGGGGGGTTGCCCTGAAAGCATTATTTGTGGCCCAGAAGCCAAACTTTGAGGATCAGGTTGTTCTACTTCTGGGTCACACAGAGTGTTTCTGGGGACACAGAAAATCAGTGAAAATCCCCACCCCACCCCACCCCACCAGGCAAACAGTGGAGCTACACTAGTCTGTAGCATAGCAGCACCAGCACTTCATGAGAAGTGTTGCTTCTTGGTGCTGTTGCCTTAGTCAGGATGTCAGCTACTGTTCTTTTCTATGAAAAGAACAAATAGGGATGTGTTAGGGAATCAGGGCTAGGGATGTGCGGTTCGGTTCAGATCCGGACCGGTTCGTCCGAACCGGTCCGGATCCGGCGGCTCGATCCCGGACCGAATCGGGCCCTCCCGGGGACCGAGCCGGACCGAATTCGAGCCGGTTCGGTACCGAACCGGCTCGGGTTTCCCGAACCGGTTCGGGAATGAAATTGAGTCTCACTCAGTGTCTCTTTAAAGTGTGTCCTCCATTTTGTGTCTCCTTCCCGAAACTTTTGCTCCTCCTTGCATCCATTTTGTGATGCTATTTCCAGGCATTGTATTGGCTGCGCTATTGATCCTTGATTGGCCAGAATGAGTCCTTTGGTCTGGTAGGCTGCTTGGCTGTTGCACTGTTGAGAGCTGGCACCCTGTTGGCCGTGGGGGGAGTGCAAAGGTGGGGGCTCCCAAAGGAGGGAATTTCAAACCTATATAAACCCAAGCCTCTTCTCTGGAAACTTCTCTTGGCTGCAGTTGTGGGATCATCTCTGAGACCTGCTTGCCCTTTGCTGGCTGCTCTGGTGTCTCTGTGAGTCCTGACTGTGTCCTGTGGCTCTCTGTGTGTGCTCTGTCTAATCCTTTGTCCACCTGCCCTTTGTGACTCTCTGTGTGTCTCCTCTCTCTGTCTGTCTCTTGTCTGTATACTGTGTGTTACTTCACTTTGCTTTCTTCTTAATTTCCCCCAATTTTCCCTGTTCCTTGTCTGTCTGCTTTTCTCCCCCCCCCTCCCCCCCTTTCCCTTCTCATCCTTTGGGCCTACCCTCCCCCTCCCCCACTCCCACCCACTGCATCCTCATTGCTTTAAATCTTCTTCCATTAATTATTGCTCTTTGTCCTGCCTTGTTGTTGTCCAACTTTTTGATTTTCACATTGCATTCCATTGGTTTCAGTTATATATTGCTTGCTGGTTTTGCTTAAATTGTACCATTTTGTTTGTTTCTGCTGACTGCTGCTGCCCTGCGAGTTGGTTCCCTGAATCCCTCCCCCCCACCCCCAGAGGATTCTGTTGTTGTTTCTTGTTGTCCCATATAATCAGTTTTGGTTCCCTGCTCCAAACTTGCCCCTCCAAGTCCAACCACACCCCACCCCAACCCCACCCCATCCAGCCTTCTCCCAAGTTTGCTGCTGCCAAACCGAGTCCAGTTTTCTTTGCTTGGTTCCACTTATTCATTTGCTATTATTAATTTGCAGCAATTGTGGTTTCATTGTCTCTGTTCACTTAGTGGCCCCCCTCAGAGTCTGTGTTTGGTTCCCCCTCCCCACACCCCCACCCCCAAGTTTTTTCTGCTGGTTATAGTCTTTCTTTTAATTTTTTTTTAAACTTCTGGCTTGTGTTCTCTTGATATATATTGCTTTATATATTTTGCTACCCTCCTCCTCCTCCTCCCCCCCCTGCCTGCCTCCCCCACCCTCCCTCCTCCCAGACCCTACCCTAGCCCAGGCCCAGCTCCTCCCCCAACCACCCCATCCAGCCTAATCGCTGCTGCTGCCCGAGTTGTTCCAGTTTCTCCTTTGCTGTTTGTTGTTGCCCCCTCCCCTTCCCCCCAACACCCCTCTGCCACACACTAGCCCCCAACCACACACACCCTCTCTGCTCCCCCCACCCCACCTCTTTTTCTCCTTGCCCCTGACTCTCTCCACTCACCCCAGGCCCCCTGCCACACACTAGCCCCCAACCACACACACCCTCTCTGCTCCCCCCACCCCACCTCTTTTCCTCCTTGCCCCGGACTCTCTCCACTTACCCCAGGCCCCCTGCCACACACTAGCCCCAACCACACACACCCTCTCTGCTCCCCCCACCCCACCTCTTTTTCTCCTTGCCCCCGACTCTCTCCACTTACCCCAGGCCCCCTGCCACACACTAGCCCCCAACCACACACAGCCTCTCTGCTCCCCCCACCCCACCTCTTTTCCTCCTTGCCCCCGACTCTCTCCACTTACCCCAGGCCCCCTGCCACACACTAGCCCCAACCACACACACCCTCTCTGCTCCCCCCACCCCACCTCTTTTTCTCCTTGCCCCCGACTCTCTCCACTTACCCCAGGCCCCCTGCCACACACTAGCCCCCAACCACACACACCCTCTCTGCTCCCCCCACCCCACCTCTTTTTCTCCTTGCCCCCGACTCTCTCCACTTACCCCAGGCCCCCTGCCACACACTAGCCCCCAACCACACACAGCCTCTCTGCTCCCCCCACCCCACCTCTTTTCCTCCTTGCCCCCGACTCTCTCCACTTACCCCAGGCCCCCTGCCACACACTAGCCCCAACCACACACACCCTCTCTGCTCCCCCCACCCCACCTCTTTTTCTCCTTGCCCCCGACTCTCTCCACTTACCCCAGGCCCCCTGCCACACACTAGCCCCCAACCACACACACCCTCTCTGCTCCCCCCACCCCACCTCTTTTTCTCCTTGCCCCCGACTCTCTCCACTTACCCCAGGCCCCCTGCCACACACTAGCCCCCAACCACACACACCCTCTCTGCTCCCCCCACCCCACCTCTTTTCCTCCTTGCCCCCGACTCTCTCCACTTACCCCAGGCCCCCTGCCACACACTAGCCCCCAACCACACACACCCTCTCTGCTCCCCCCACCTCTTTGGACCGCTGCTACTGCTGTGTCCTCCCCCCACACCTGAATCCCCCCTCCCTGCTGCACTGCGCTTCTCCTCTCTCCTCTTTCTCTCTATCATCTCTCTTTCTCCTCTCTCTCTCTTTCTTTTCTCTCTCTCTCCTCTCTTTCTCTTTGTCCCTGCCCCCCCTCTCTTTTCTCTCTCTCTTAGTCTTTTCTCTCTCTGCTCCCCTTCACTTTCCACCTCCTCTCCCACAGCTGCAGCCGCACACAGTAGCCTACCCACCTGGCGGCTGCCATCGGTTTTTTTTTTCTTTTTATAGTTTTTGGTTGATTTTGTCTCTGCTTGGGGGTGAGTTGAGCGACACAAATAGTGTTGTCTCCTCACTTCTGCCCCTCCATCGTTGTTGAACTACCCCGGTTGCCTGTGTGCCTCGTGCGGCCGCCCTGCTGTGTCTCAGCCCAGGGTGGCTGGCTGGCAGCGGCGAATCCGTGACCAGCAGTGAGTGGCAGGAGAAGGACCGGAAGAAGAGGGGTTAGTGCGTGTGCGATTGTGCACCTTTTGTTGCCCCTTTCTCTCCCTAGCTGGCGGTTTTAAATAGGGACACCCCTATTCTGAAATGCATTTGGGTGTGGGGAGGAGGGAGGGAACCTTGGAGAGGAGATGTACTGTTGTAAAACTTGTGTCTTCATGCCCATGCCCAGTAAAGAAATTGCTGCTGTGTGTTGCGTTGCATTGCATGCGTCTTGCAGGTGGTTTTTGAACAGGTGCCTTCCAGAGTGCTTCCTTGCCTCTGGGGCAGTCTGAGTGGGGTCCAGGGTTCTGATGCGATGCTGCCACTACATGCTGGGCCCATGCCATGCCAGAGTGCTTCCTTGCCTCTGGGGCAGTCTGAGTGGGGTCCTGGCTGGGCTCTGATGCTGCCACTACATGCTGGGCCCATGCCATGCCAGAGTGCTTCCTTGCCTCTGGGGCAGTCTGAGTGGGGTCCTGGCTGGGCTCTGATGCTGCCACTACATGCTGGGCCAATACACACGTATGATGATGATCATGATGTTCAATCCATGAGGCTGCCATCAAGTGTTTGCTGCTGCTTGCTTGCCATGGCATTGGGCAGGCAGAGTCACAGAGTGGGTGGGTTCAACCTCTGTGTTGGTGTGACTGGGTTCTGGTTTTGGTTGTGTGCAATTTAGAGTCACTAAATAGGCTGCATTGAGTTTGATGCTCCCCCCACAGGAGCATTACTTGAGAACCACCCCCCAGAACCCACACTTTGTGTTCCAGTTCACCAAATAAGGGTTTCCTCCTTTGATCTGCAGGTTCCCAAGCGTTGACTGCATCCCTCCCCCACCCGCGGTAGTTGCTGTGCCCTCCCCCCATCCACTCTCCCCCCCAAAAAAAGCTAAAAACTTGCCACCCACACCACAACTACTCCACCCAACTGCCCGTGCCACCCTCCCACACCGGGGTTCCACCCTTTAACCCCCTATTTTTCTAAAAAAAACCCCTCCCAGACCCATCTCCTCAATTGGCTTGGTGGTTGACTCCCAAATTCAAAAAGGACACCCTCCCCCTCACTTCGATTGGCTTCCCCCCCCATATCAAAAAGTCTTCCTTTCCCCCCAATTGGCTTCCTTTTTTGAAAACAAACTTCCCCCCCGCCTCCTCCAAATCAGCTGCCTTTTTTTTGGCCCCTAAGCCCCTCCAAATTATTTTTTTGACCCTGTCTGGCCTTCCTCCTAAAGTCTCCCTCCTTCTGACCTAGCAGCATGTCTGAGCGCCGTGTGGCGGGCAGGGCTAGCTCAAGGCTGGCAGGCAGAGGTGGGAGAGGCCAGGTGCGGGGTGCGCCTGCGGCACGGGGAGGGAGAGGACGCGGGGAGCCTGAGGACACCCCAGTTCTCCCCATTGGAGAATTCTTTGCTCCGGCCCCATCTTTGGTGCGCAGGATTCAGTTCCCCACGCCTGCTGCCGCCAATCGCGGCAGAGGCAGAGGCACTGTTAGGGCTGTGGCGGGTCCCTCCTGGCCGGCGGCACCAGGTGCTGCTGAGCTACCGCCAGTTGTTGAGGTGGAGGAGACTGTGGAGTTGGAAGAGCAGGTAGAGGGCGGTGAGGACCGTGCGGCTGGCAGCGATGCAGCCAGGTTCTCCCTCCCTCTGGGGCCCCTTCCCCCTATCCTTTCGCCGCTCAGTGGGGCCCCCCCTCGTGAAGCCCGACACTCTGGTGGGGAGCGGTCTGGCGAGGTGGTGGAGGAGAGGCCTGCCTCTCCGATGCCAGTTGAGCCGGGCCCTTCCTCCGCTGTGGAGGGCGGAAGGGGCGGGTTGGGTGGCAGCAGTGGGCAGGCAGCGGCGGCCGCCCCCCCCCAGGACTGCAGCCACCCTGCGAGAAACGGCCTAGGACGGCGCCCAGGGCGCAGGAGGCCAAGGGCAGTGGTGCATGGGTGCATTTTGAGGTCCCTCAAGATGCCCCATTCCACGCCCGCTGTGTCCACTGCAGGATGCTTGTCAGCCGTGGAAGGGACCCTGCGCACCTGGGTACGACGCCTATGTGGAGACACCTAGAGCGTCACCACCCAGGTCTCAGGGGACAGGCTGGCAGCGCTAGTGCGCCTTGTGCATCTGCCACTAGGGCGGGCAGCGGCAGTGTGCCAGCCAGCAGGCAGGCTACACTGCCCGTCCAGCGGTGGACGCAGTCCTCGGGCAGCCAGCGTATTGTTCGCGTGGACCATCATCACCTCACCCGCCTCATAGGGGAGATGATTTCCACCGATGACCAGCCGTTTCAGGTGGTCGAGAACAACGGCTTCCGCCGTATTCTCCAATACCTGGCTCCCGAATACGTCATCCCCTCAAGGACGACGTTCAGCCGGAACGTGGTCCCCTCCCTGTACCGCCGGTGCAGGGAGCTCGTGTCGGCCGAGCTGCGTGCAGCTCCGGCCGGGACAAGCGTGCATTTCACGACTGACCTCTGGACCAGTGTCAGTGGGATGCACGCTTCTTTCCTGGCCCTCACTGCCCACTGGTGGGGACTGGAGAGTGAGGGGACCTCCGCGGGCAATGCTTCCGGGTCCGGCGCGGCTCCCGATGCACTACGGCACAGGTGGGCCGTCCTGCACGTGGAGACGATGGACACGAGGCACACCGCGGAGGAGGTGGCGGCCGTACTCGACCGCCAGATAGAGGAGTGGATTGGCGGGTGTCCACACCTCTCCCGCGGCTTCATTGTCACCGACAATGGAGCCAACGTTACCGCCGCTGTCGAGACAGTCATGGACTGTGTGAACATACGGTGTATGGCACACACGCTCCATCTGACCGTCAGGGACGCCCTTGGCCTTAAGGAGCTGAGGGCGTCCCAGGAGAAGGGGGCCCGCCCCATCGCAGGTGCTGTTGCTGCCACGGCTACGCTTGTGGATAAGTCCCGCAAGCTGGCCGCCCACTTCCACCGCAGCGAGAAGTCCAGGAGACTGCTTCGCCAGAAGCAGGATGACCTTGGCCTTCCTCGCCATCTCATCCCTACGGATGTGGAGACGCGGTGGAACTCCACCTTCCTCCTGTTCCAGCGCCTGTTGGAGCAGGAGAGAGCCCTTGTCGCCCTGGCGAGGGACGAGTCCTTGGATGTCTGCGACTTCTCGAACGCAGAGTGGAAGCAGATGTCCGAGGCGGTGTCGGCACTCAAGCCCTTCCAGCTTGCCACGAAGGGCTTGTGTGGCGACACCACTCCCTTGAGCCAGGCGCTGCCCACAGCTGTTGGTCTCGAGAAGCTGATGGGTGGACTCCATATCTCTCTGACCACGCCAGAGGGTCGTGCTCTGGCTGGGAGGCTGAGGTCTGGGGTTGACAAGCGGCTCGTTGATGTGCTGGGAGACAGGGAGGAGTATGTCCTCGCTTGTCTCTGCCACCCAGCCCTCAAGGGCAATGCCGTGAGTGCCGACGACTTGCCCAGGTGGAAGGGCATCCTGGTCGAGAAGGTTAGGGAGGAGGAGGCCGCTAGGGCCCGCAGAGACCAGGGTGTTGGTAGTGGTGCGGGGGCAGCCCTCGCGGCCCAACCCGCACCCAGCAGCAGCATGGGCGGCCAGCCGGCGTCAGCTTCCCCTTCCCCTCCCTCTTCCCAGTCCAGCAGCGCGGCATCCCAGGCGGCGCCATCGCAGCAGCCATTTGCTACCGACTCGAGATCCGCCCAGTGGTTTCAGCGGTTCTGCTATGGCGCCATGCCTGGTATGCGGGAGGCTCGACCTGCCAGGCCCCCCTCCAGTGCTGAGCAATGCGTTGCGCAGTACTTGGAGGAGCCTGTGGAGGGAGACGGCGTGGACTGCGCACAGTTCTGGGCGAGCCGCCGCCAAGTCTGGCCGGACCTGGCGGTGGTGGCTGTGCGCCTCCTCTCCTGCCCCCCAACCAGTGTCCAGAGCGAGCGGGTGTTTTCACGTGCCGGGGACGTGGTGACACCCTCTCGCTCCCGCTTGGACCCTGGTCTGGTGGAGCAGCTGGTCTTCCTTAAGGTGAACCTCCCCCTGTTGGGCTACCCCAAGCTGCAGTTTGAGACGGGCGAGTGATTACCGTGGGTTGCCCCATGGTTGGTCACCTGCCTGGCTCGAACTCTGTGCTTATCCCTACCCTCCCCCCTTCCACCTCTAGCTGAGCTGACGTGACAGATGCTGAGCCGTGCCAGCCAGTCGCAGCGTGTAGTGTGCCCACACAGAGATGCAGTTGTAGTAGTAGTTGTAGTGCTGCGACTGGCCAGATGTTTACAATGCCCACGCCCACCTAAAAAGAAACCCAATGCTGACCAGCACAGGCCCTTTATCTATCCACCTGTCAGCATTTGGGGACCTGGCGTGGGCACGGCACACCCCCCCAAAGTAGCACAGCCCACGGAGTACTAGACTTAGCGGCAGCGGCGGGTATACGTTCAAAAATGCAGTGTAGATATGTAAATACTGTATGTAAATAAACATGTAAATAATTTTTTCTTTAAAAACCCCATGTCAAAATCAAGCCTCAAAATTATGCAAAAGAAAGAAAAAAAGGTGACAAAGGGAGAACAAAATGATGAATGCCAAATGAATTGATTTTATTGAAAATGTCACCAGAAATCATGTGTGGGGGGCTTGGTTTACATGGAGAAGATGATTGGGTGATTTTTTGAAATGAAACGAATGAATTATTATCATCTTATGTTCATCTTGATTGTGGTCACTGTTGATGTTGGCTGATGGCAAAAAACCCAAAACCATCAGAATAGCAATGAACTGGCTGCCAACACAACATATTGATTGATAACTGTGCAGGGGGGGAATTGGGTCTGTGTGTGTGTGTGTGGTGCAGGCTCAGTCTGTCTCTTCCTGTTGTGTGTCTGTCTGTCTGTCTGTCTGTCTGTCTGTGTGAATGGATGCCTAGCACTGTCTCTGTGTGTGGATGCTTTCTGTGTGTAGTGTGGTGTGTGTCTGTCTACATGTTTTTTTTCCTCCCCCCCATGCCTCCCTCCATCCTTCCCCTCTCATCCTCTCCCCTTCCTCTTCACCACCTTCCATCCTCCCTCCCTTCCAGCCCACCACCGCCTCACCTGCCCCCAACCCCGGTCTGGCAGATGATGAGAGTCTGGTCTCTCCCACCGAAGCACACACGTGAGCACGTGTGTGCACAAATATGTGGCTGACCAACTCTGAGCCGGACCCTCCCCCCTTCAATCCCCTCTACATCCCTCTCCCCCTCCCCTTTCCTCCCCCCTGCCTCCCAGCCTCCCTCCCTGCCTCCCTCCCCCCTCCTAGCTAGCAGCGCACACATACACACACAAAACACCTGTGGTGGCAAACACCACCAGCACACATGCACTCACACTGGTGCCACCACCTCTGCCTTGGGCCTCTGTGTCCTTGAGCAGATATGTGGTGGTGGACCAGAGAAGCATTTCTTTCCAGCAAGGCAAAAGGCATGCACTCACTGCACACACACACACACACACACACGAAGAGGTGAAGACGAGAAGAGGCAACTTCTAGAACCAGCAGCAGCAGGTGAGTGTCGTGTAATTGTGTTGCTTCCCAAGGCCACTGCCCATGCTCAATGCTCAGTCTGCTGAAACTAAAGAACTAGCTACAATCACCCTTCCTCACATGCAGCTCAGCTCAGCTCAGCTCAGCTGCACAGCACACTGACTAACTAGACACTACAGCTGGTGGTAGAAAAAACAGAAGTCTAGATTCTAGAAGATGTCCTGGTGGATTTTAAACTTTCAAATCTGTGCTAGGATTGCCTCGCCCGCCTCCTCCTCCTCCTCCTCCTCCTCCTCCTCCTGCCTGTAATTGTGCCCTCTCCCCTTGCAGTTGCGCCGTCGTGATGGGTTGGTGATGTGCGTGCGCCGTCTACTTGTTAGCTCTCTCCTCCTCATGTTGGCTGGGCTTGCCAGGCACTGGCTGGCAGCAGCTGTTGGCTGTGTGCTAGGCTCAGGCTGTGGCGCGCGTGACTGGACTGGGAATGTTATTGTAGCGGCAACACTGGTTGTGGTGGTAGCAGTAGTAGCTGTTGTTGTTGCTGGGCTGGTGGCTGCTGGCCTGTGCTGACTCTGCGCACTTGGTCTGGTCTGGTCTGGTCATTGGGATGCAGATGTAGGGTGTGTGTGCATCATCCATGGGGAGCATCAGAGCAGAGCAGAGCAGGTTGGCTGGCTTCTGTCTGTCGGGCCTAGTCAGTGGCAGGCACTGAGTGAGGCGGTGGTTCCTTTGGGCATCACGTCACCCATCATGCAGAGCGGCAGGTCTGCTGCTCTGCTGCTCCGCCTCCTGCTTCTTCTCTGTGTGTGTGCTGTTGTGCTTAGTGTGCTGCTCCGCTGCTGCTGCTGTGCTGGCAGGCAGCACAGCAGTGGCCTTTTTGTTAGATCAGAGAGTGGGTGTTGTCTCTCTGAGTGTCCTCCTCTTACTTGCTTGGATAGGAGTGGTGGTAGTAGGTAGGCATTAAGATGGACTGACTAGGTGTTACGTGTTAGGGCGCCCAGAGAGAGGGGCCAAAAAGATGGGGTGGCAATTGTTGGGTTGCTCCTAGTATTATTGGTGAATTTCTGAAGAAAATTTTTTTTTCCATTGGCTAGAATGGGGGTTCGGGGCTGCCCCAGACCCGCCTCTGTGGGGTGGCAGCACCGCCAAAGTGGGTCCGGGGCCATGGCAAAAATGCCCTCAGTCCCTCCCAGCAATCCCCGTAGAGATAGGAGTGATGGTTCTGTTGTTTTTCTGAGGTGTTCTGAGTGAGTGTGGATTCTGTGATAGCAAATGAGAGTGGATTCATGGTGTCTCATTGGAAATCTCATAAGCTATCATAGAATCTACACTCAGAATACCTCAGAAAAACAACAGAACCATCACTCCTATCTCTACGGGGATTGCTGGGAGGGACTGAGGGCATTTTTGCCATGGCCCCGGACCCACTTTGGGGGTGCTGCCACCCCACAGAGGTGGGTCTGGGGCAGCCCCGAACCCCCATTCTAGCCAATGGGAAAAAAAATTTTCTTCAGAAATTCACCAATAATACTAGGAGCCACCAATTGCCTTGGGATTTTTGGGGTGGAGGACACCCATGGGTGGCTACCACCCACCCCAGCTTTTTTGCCCCTAAGGGCTCCACATTGTGAGTTATGGGCAAAAATTTATTTTTTGAAAAAAATTTGTAAAAAATCAGAGGAAGGTCCAATCGACTTGAAATTTGGGTGGCAGGTAGAACACAATGTCCCCTTCAAAACCAGCCACTTTTTGTGATCCGAACCAGTTCGGTTCGGATCCGAACCGGTTCGAAACCGAACCGGACCGGGGGGGTGGTCTGGCAAAACCAAAACCGAACCACCCCGGTCCGGTCCGGACCCGGTTCGGACCCGAACCGAACCGGGAGAACCGGTTTTATGCACATCCCTAATCAGGGCTGGGCTAGGAGTTGCTCTCTGACCTTCTAATTTTCTATGTGTGGGAAGAGACTTTATGCAGGGCAGTTTTCAACTACTGATCTTCAAAAGAAGTCACATCTAGGCTCTATATAGATGTTATCTTCTAAATGCTGTATCAGGGGCAGTGGTCCCACCCCATCCCATCACTAACTTCCTCCTCCCTAGCACTCATGGATATGTAGGTGTTCATTTAAGAGGTGGATGCCATTTCTGTGAAGGCTAGTGGTTCTGCCAGTATCTCTTGCCATTTCTGTGAAGGCGAGCGGTTCTGTGGCAAGCAAGATGGATTGCCTGACGTTGCCACTCATGAAAGCACCAGTCATCCCAGCCATGGTGCTTACCCATTCAGATAAACTGTGCTGAAACTGTGAGCAGAGAGTTGGAGGGGGTGGAATTTCTCCCGGCTGTTGGCACTGTATTGGTAAGTAGGTGTAGGATTTTTGAACATCTGAATGAGACTCCATAGATAAATGAGGAGAGCTGGTCTTGTGAGGGCAAGCATGACTTGTCCCCATAGCTAAGCAGGGTCTGCCCTGGTTGCATATGAATGGGAGACTTGATGTGTGAGCACTGCAAGATATTCCCCTCAGGGGATGAAGCCACTCTGGGAAGAGCAGAAGGTTTCAAGTTCCCTCCCTGGCTTCTCCAAGACAGGGCTGAGAGAGATTCCTGCCTACAACCTTGGAGAAACTGCTGTCAGTCTGTGAAGACAATACTGAGCTAGATAGACCAATGGTCTGACTCAGTATATGGCAGTTTCCTATGTTCCTATGTTCCTGTAACCATAGCCTTCATCTCTGATAGGGGCATGCTATAGGCTACAGGTTCAGAGGCAGGATGCCTCTAAATACCAGTTGCAGGGAAGCAACCATGAAAGAGGGGGCATGGTTTCTTCTCCTGCTTGTGGAACTAGAGGCACCTGGTGGGCCACTGTAGGGAGCAGGACACTGGCCTAGATAGGCTTTGGGACTGATCCAGCAAAGCTCTTCTTATATCTTTATGATGCAACTAATACTTTCTCAAAGATTTCAGGGGATTTTGGAGAAGGTCTGTGGCAGATAATTCTCCCAGTCTCTGCCTTTTTCAGACAAAACAATGGACATCATCAACTCATCCTCTGACTCGTGAGCATTTTACACTTATTTTCCTAATTTACAGATTAAGTGATCCTTTTGTTTTTACTACATTGCAACAGTACAGTGTCTTGTCTGTTGTTCCTCCTTCCACATATGAGTGTAATGGGAAGTGAACTAAAATTAACAGTTCCAAACCACACTCTGTGGCTACAGTCCAGAGCAAATTTACTAGGGAACAAGTTTCAACTGAAATCATTAAATAATCATTCTGAATAAACATGCAATGAATCATGCTGTAAAGGAAGAGAATTGAGGCCTTGCATTCAAATTGACTCTGATTCCTCCTCCCCATATTATATAGGATAATGGCTCAAGCAAGGCTAGTTTCACAAATCGTTTGAATTGAGGCAGTTTATTGTTTACAATGGACAGAAATGCCCTTGGAAAGAACAGCTGAAATATGAGTGGAGAATATACAGATACAGTAAATTGATAAAATCCTGTATTTCCATGAATTTAAAACTGAATTTATGATTTTTACATAATGCTTAGTTGCTGCCTCTGATATGTCCTATGAATGCAGAGGCCTCAATCCATTAACATGGGTGTCCTAGAGAAGGAAAGGAGAATAGCAAATTGGTTACCAGTCCTGCCATCTGATTTGGACTGCTTTGCTTCTTTAGACCAAACTTTCCCTTTACTCTTATGCTCCTTTGCTTCCCTTTCCTTCTTGGTCTGGACTTCAATCCTCAAAATATATTCCCTCCCTGCCAAATGTCTTGCTTTTTCCCTCCAAAAAAATTAAGTGAGGAATTACTGCTCATCAAACTTTCCCTCTGTCTGCACTCCTGCTTCTGTTTCCCTAAACACGTTTTTTTGTTTGTTTGTTTTTTACTCTGGAAACTGATGCTAGGCGCTTTCCAGCCTAGCTGCTCAACAGCAGCAAAATGCTTCCATTCAGGAAAGTTACATTCGAAATGTAAACAGGAGAGGTAGCAGTCTTGTGGAAACTAACAACCCAAAAAACCAGCAACCATTTTACACCAGATATACAACTAGCTCTATATCACAGCGATTAAATTCAAAATAAATTAAATTAAATTCAAAATTCGAATTCACATTGGAAATGTGAATGGCACCCTGCTGTCTGTGTAGGGACTGTGGTGTCACAATGCAGGAAGTGTGGAAGCACACTTACGAGATACGCTGTGACCCCATTGCAGGGTCTAGACTGGAAGGCATCCTAGAGAACTTCACTGACTCAACTCAGCTGCTGATCTCTAGTTCACATCAAGATGACCTATTGACTGTTGACCGGGCTCCTCCAGCTTTGAAACCAACTTTTGTGTGAATAATTAAACATTCACCATTTGGAGTCAATGTCAGATCTAGAGGGAGTGGGAGGACTTGAAAGAAAAAGTCTTCTTTTGTGCAATTTTATCTCTGTATATTTTATCAAAAGACTCTGGAAAGCTTTGAGTTCTTCCCTGATAGTTATGATCATGACGTGAGCTTTTATTTTTAAATGGCAATTTCAAAGTCACATCTTTTAAGGAGCAGTTTTGCAATAACAAAGTTTTGATGTCAATCAGTGGCTTTTAGTTTCCTAAATGAAATGAATATTTGATAGTCAGAATTCTGGACATAAGACTTTTGTTTCATATGCAATGTCAATTGCATAAAATGCCACTGAAAAATCCTTTCCTGCTGTTACATAAATGCCAAAGAGGGGGAAACAATAATTTTATTTTATAATTTATCTTTTAAGGGGGAAATAAATGTTGAAATGAACACAGCATGTTTATTTCCAAAGCAGGGAACACTGATCCTCTGACAACCCGTTATTAGAATGTCTTTCCCCCAATATTATGCCAGATGATTGATAGCCCACAAGCGGAAACATTTTGTCCTATGGGAACTATTTGAGTTGAGCAAATTTCACACCCTACTAATTCTGGTTTGTTGAATTCTTCCCCAGCCTTTACTTTGTTCATCATTAGCTTCCAGTTCCAAATGTCCTTCCAGTTCAGGGATGTGGTGCAGAATTTGTTTACATATACTTTATGATAGGGTGTGCACGGAACCACGGAGCTGCGGTCTGGCACTGGGGTGGGGGGTTCCATTAAGGGCGGGGAGGGTTTACTTACCCCTCCCGCGCTTTCCCTACTCCGGCGCCGTATTTACTGTAGAAATCCTGTGGCAGGATACCTCCTTGCTGCCCGCTTCAATCCCCGCTTGGCTCCTTTGTGGTTAAAAATCGGGCGGCAGGATACCTCCTTGCCGCCCCCTTCAATCCCCGCTTGGCCACCCCCTCCAATCCCCCTGCCGCCCCCTTCAATCCCGCTTTGCTTCGTCATTAGAAATGGGCGGCAGGATACCTCCCTGCCACCCCTTTCCCTGCTGTGCTTGGCTCCTTTTAAAAATCAGGTGGCAGGATACCTCCTTGCCGCCCCTTTCCCTGCTGGGCTTCAAAAGGCTAAAGCCTTTTGCAGCCCAGCAGGGAAAGGGGAGGCAGGGTGGTATCCTGCCGCCCATTTCTAATGACGAAGCGAAGTGGGATTGAAGGGGGATTGAAGGGCGATTGAAGGGGCAGCAGGGGGATTGAAGGGGGCAGCCAAGCGGGGATTGAAGGGAGTGGCAGGGAGGTATCCTGCCGCCCGATTTTTAACCACAAAGGAGCCAAGCGGGGATTGAAGTGGGCGGCAAGGAGGTATCCTGCCACGGGATTTCTACAGTAAATACGGCGCCAGAGTAGGGAAAGCGCGGGAGGGGTAAGTAAACCCTCCCCCGCCCTTAATGGAACCCCCCACCCCAATCCTTCTGAATCGAACCGCCCCGTGTCCGGACCAGTCTGGAGGCCTGTAGAATGGCCTCCGGACCGGTCCGTGCACATCCCTACTTTATGAACCTTGCTTCTTTATCTCTTTTCAAGTAAATTGGGTGTGGGTGTGGGTGTAATTTTCAGTTGCAGTAGACCAATAAGATTGCACTAAGCAATGAGTTACCAGGTGAGAAATACTGGAGGATGGGATGGGGCACCACAAGACTGGAGACTGGAACAACATTAACCAATCTTTCAAGATGGGGGAGCAAAGAAATGAAAAAAATAAGACTGGTCAGCCTGATTCAGTATTAGAACAGATTATAATGCAGTCAGTCTGTAAGCATATTGATGACAATGCAGTGATTAGTAGAAGCCAGCATGCATTTGTGCAGAATAAATCTTGTCAGACTAATTTAATCTCTCTTTTTAAAAATACAGGTTACTAGGTCAGTGCTGTGGCAGGCAGAGCGGGAATGGCTGACCCTCTGGCTTAGAACTGTGAGGCTCTCCGGTGCACCTGTGCTGTTCAAATACGTCATGGGCTTGTGATGCTGTATTCAAGCTCCGCAGAAGCACTGGAGCACCTCGTAGTTCTAAGAGGCTGCTGAGCTAGAGGGTCGTCTATTCCCGTTCTGCCTGCCACCGCTGCCGCGAGCGGGGGGAGGCCTGCTTGCCTCACCCCCCATTCCCTGGCCACACACATGGGTCGATGGCATATTGGGGGGGGAAGGCTTATAGCACCGGGGAGAGGGCTCACAGCAGTGGGAGGAGGGCTCACGGGGGGATCGCAGCAGGGTGGTCCATGTGCCCAGTTTGCCTGGGTGTGCCTCTGTTCCTATGTCACCATCATCTGCAGGGACCAGTGGTATTGCCATGGTAAGTGACCACATTACTTACCCACACAGTTATTTCCTTTAAAAACAACTCAGCGATGACTGGACGAACCACACTAGAAGTTTCAAAATGTATCACTGGTGTTGAAATGTTTCAGCATGTATCACTGGTGCTGAAAATTTTTAAGCAATTTTTATTTAGGAAATACAAAAGGTACATGAACAACACTAATACAACAGTGATATTGCAGCAACCAAGAAAATATGGCCCATGATCTAACAACATTCATTGTAGGTAAAGTTAAGTGGGTTCTGAAACTGCTCCATAGATTCTCTGGAAAATCTCTGTTGGGAATAGTATTTTCCCCCTTTCCCCCTTTATAGAAGGGAATTTGAATCATCTCCAAGAGGTGCATCTTCCAGTAATATTTAAAATAACTTCACTATTTGTCCAACAATGGTTTTCCCCTCTAACCATGGCGGTTCACTGCCATGTCTGGCTTGCTTCCAGAAACAGGGCAGTTCTTTGTACCAGTCATTAGTGGTGGGCACAGAACTGGTGCCTGCTGATTCAAAACTGAGGGGGGATCTCTTAAGGACAGAGGAGGGTGCTCTTACCCCTCCCTCCACATCGTTTCCCCCACCTTTTAAAATGGCCTGGTGGGCCTCCTCAGACCAGAAGTGACTAGAAGTTGCCGCTGTGTGTGTGCACCTTGCGATGTGTGTGCACACACAGTAGCAACTTCTGGTCATTTCCGGTCTGAAGAGGCACCAGGGCAACAAGGAGGTACGCTGCCAACCCGCTGGACCATTTTAAAAGGCAGCACCAGCAGGGGAAGTGCGGCAGGAGGGGTAAGAGCATGCTCCCTCACCCTTAAAGAGATCCCCCCACCTTCAAAAAAGCTGAACCACTGGTCTTTCGAACTATTTCAGAGGCCCATAAAAGGCCTCCTAATCAGTTTTGTGCAGATCCCTACCTGTCATTAGTGCCATGGTTAGATAGGTGCACATTTCCATTTCCAATCACAGTTTGAATTGTTCCTCCGCACCTGTTCTGTAATCATAAAGGATCAAGGGAATTAATTGTTTAAAATGTTTTTCCCCCCACATCTGTGAAATCTCCCCTATGACTTGAGGTTAGGGAGCAGTAACTGATAATCCAAGAGGTTTCCATTTACCTTTTTCTATAAATGTCATTGAAATGCATTAAAAACTTGATCATTTCTTTGTCCAATTTGAAATTCATGAGAACAGATATAAAACAGATATAACTGGCAGGATGAAGCTTTTTTTTTTTTAAACACTTCTTAGTAATATATATGAATGTGGAATACTGAGGTTGGATAAGAGCTGCCATTTCTTTATTCTGGTTTTAGATAAAAAGAGCACTTAATGCCAGTTTATCTCAAATTCTTTGCTATATTTGGTTAAGTTGCTGCTGATTTTTGCTGAAAAATATGTTGATTTGACTCAGACATTTTTAGACTTTTAATCTTTGATATTCACTAAGAAATTACAATTTGTGGTGATTTGCTTCTCTGGCATTAGCATGTGATGCATGGGGTAGAGAGTGGGCCATTTTGGATGATATAACTGATGGGATCCATCCACTATATGATTCAGGACATGAACACACACATTCCACTCTCCCTCTGTAAGTGCAGTTTAATTTTTCATAATTGTATGTGGGGAAAATTTGCCTCACTTGTACACTCAAACATGACTTTGTAAAAAAAATAATATGGGGCCTTAATCAATAATAATTAGGGATGTGCAGAAAACAGATTTAGCATTCTGTTCCAAGCTGGCAAATACTAAATCTGCAGAACATTTGATTGGAACAACTAGCTGAGCTGTTCCAACTCTGAATCTTCCGAGCGCCATTTTAGACTCGTAAAAGGTGCTCTTCTGGCCTTTGCTCGTGCATGGTGGCCATTTGCCTGGTGGCGCTGAACATGCAAATTGTCACAGTGTGTGAGCAGCAACAAGAAGGGCACCATTTTGGATTCCAAAATGGCACCCAGAATGCTCAGAATGTTCCAACTCAAAATGAGTCATTCTGTTCTGAGCTTGGAACAGGCCCTCCATTTGAAGGGCATTATTTTCTCAGCTCAGAACATCTGAAATTGCCTGTTTCAAGGCAGAACATTCTGAGTATGGAACATTCTGCACATTCCTAATATTAATATTTACGCAGAGGCATCAAGCATACAACAAGCAATATTAGCATGAGTAGAATTTTATGAGCTTTAAGCATAAGAAATTATTTCAAGGCACCATATCTGTGGGGAAAGAAGAACCAAAATAGTCATTTACCAGCTCTCCACAATGGTTGATGCTGAAATTATGATTACGATGGGGCAATATGATTAGGCACATGCCCTGGCACTATCAGCATGCATACAACTACATTATAAGTTGGTTGGTCCTTCCCAGACAGCCATTTTAATTTGCTTCACCACAGGAAGGGTGGTGTGCTTACATACATTGGGGGGGGGGGGTTACGTCAAAGTCCATGTGAGACGTCAAGGTGCCTTCCATACACTATTCAGATTTTTCCCTGCACAAAGTTGCACTTTTTATGGCACCTTTAGGAATACTTGGATATATCACAACTTTTCTTCTGGTATGTATGGAGAAGTCTTACTAATAGAGCAGCTTTCTTAAAGCCTCACTTTTCTTTTAATTTTTTAAAAAATAGATTTATTCTGTGATCTTGCAGAAGACTGCCTGAAGGAGGAGCAATTCACCCATTTATATCAATGATCTTCTGCAAGATTGTCTGTCTGAAGGAGGAGCAAAAGAAGAAGGGGGGGGGAACCAGACAAATCTGTGCAAACACAAAACTCAGCAGAAGAGTGCAGCGGCATAGGGAGGGCATATGTGTCCTGTGTTCAGGCTGCCAATCTCCACAACTTGGTGGTACCCCCCACAGTGCCCCTCCCCCTGTGGCATCCCTTCTTCTTCTGCTACATGGAAAGCCCCTTTTCTCCCCACTGTGCACAGCAGTGGCGGCAGCAGCAGCAGCAGCCTCCCTGAGGGAGCAGCCCAGGGTAGGCTGCCCTTTCCTGCCGCTCAGCTACTACTGCTGCCACAGCCACATGCACAGTGGAGAGAGAGAAGGGGTGCTCTGTGAGCACAGCAGAAAAAGAAGGCATGTATGTGTACTATATACTGAGAGCATGCATTGGGGAGAAAAGGGGTCCTGGGGACCGTCACAGAGTGCTGGATTACAGTTCTGCCCCTGGAAGAGTGCCACCTGCTGGCAACAGAAGGAATTTTTACCTCAGGCTTTACAACAGGATACAATGCCTCAATGTAGTTGCTCTGGAAAATTGTTCTTGTGGAAGTCTCCCCCAAAATTCATTTAAAAAGAAAAAAGAAATTGAAATAAATTTTCATGGGCCCAACTGAAAATTTTCAAAGACACACAGCTCACATGCACAGGTAGGAAAGCAGAGTGATGTCCCGCCTCCTCTAGAAAGCCATTGGCCAGAAGGGGCCAGAGAAAGACAGGGGTGAAAGCAGTATGAACTGTGCATGGGTAAAAATCACAAGGAACATAGAGGAAGCCTATTAAAACAGCACTGTCATGAATGGTCCCCAGGTTTCTTTGAATTATCTTTACTTTGCATAGATGCGGCTAATATATGCCCTCATAACTTGCTCTGTTTTACCCCACTTAATCCCAAGGTAAAGCCCGCTATCTGGCCCTGGTGAGGAGTAAGGCTAACACCCTTCGCAGCTAGTGGTGGAGCAGGGGCGTAGCTAGAGGAGAGGGGGCCCAAGAAATGATGAAGAAAATAGAGAGGGGTGGATCTGGAGGGCCCTCAGGACCTGGGGGCCTGTGTTCTTTGAACCCTTTCGCTCAATTATACTTATGCCCTGTGGTGGAGGAAAGGGGTGACTGCCCCACCACAAATCTGAGGCGCTTGAGGGAAGATATCAGAAGTTAACTGCAGACCCTCCAAAATCTACTGTGACTTTAAAAGAAATTATCGGATACATTATCTGATGGCAAAAAAATGTAGCAAACACATGAACTCCTGCATTTTAGGAGTTGACTGTGGATGTTTGAACTGTTGTATGTCGCCTATATTTCAATGGATCTGCAACAAATCTTTAAGGGTGGTGTCTCGTGTCTCCTAGTTGATGTCTGTGTACAGTCAGATAGATGTGATATAAATGCATTTGATTCTATGACTAATAGAATGTTCAGGGCTTATAATGGTAGAATGTTGAAACAACTCTACATGTTGGATCAACTGGCACTACCATGTCAGTAAAATGAACTGTGTTCTAATACACATATAATAGTCAAGTTGCGTGTATACCTTTGTGTACACAAAACTTCTGAGACTATATTAGCGGTGCTATACTTTTGTAGAAGTCCTCCTAAGTAGTACATCAACCCTTGTGACTGTAGTCACCTGGAGGGGTTAGGGATGTCTAACAAAGAATTCTCAGCATTAGTATTCTTTGTGGGGAACAATCTCCTGTATTCGGGCCGACATAGACTCTGTCTCCAAAATTCCAAAATTACTTCAGTGTCTGTCGCCGCATGTGGAGGTGTCCAGTGACTCCTCTTGTATGGTTAGGTTGGATCAGTTCCAGTTTGTGACTCCTGAGGATGTGGAAAAGCTAATTTGAGCGGTGCAGCCTACAACCTGTTCTCGTGACCGTGCCTGATATGGCTTATATACTATCTGGTGGGTTGTTGTAGAAGGCCTGGTAGAGATTATAAATCTGTCTCTGAGGGAGAGGAGGATGCCTCCTGGTCCTAAGGAGGCAATTATTAGATCACTTCTGAAGAAGCCTGACTTGGATCCCTCAGAGTTGAGCAACTACAGGCCTATCTCCAATCTCCCATGGCTTGGCAAGGTAATTGAGAGGGTGATTTTCTCCCAGCTCCAGACAGGCTTGGAGGAAACTGATTATCTAGACCCATTTCAGACTGGTTTTTGGGCAGGCTATGGGGTGGAGACTGCCTTGGTCGGCCTGATGGATGATCTCCATATGGGAATTGACAGGGGAAGTGTATTGATGCTTTTGGACCTCTCGGCAGCTTTTGATACTATTGACCATAGTATCCTACTGGAACGCTTGGGTAGGTTACAGATGGTGTCACTTGGAGACTGCTGTTCTTCCAAATCTGAACTTTTTGTATGGTGTGACTCAGGATTCCGTATTATCTCCAATGTTGTTTAACATCTACATGAAACCACTGGAAGAGATCATCAGGGGATTTGGTGCAGGGTGCTATCAGTATCTGATGACACCCAAATCTATTTCTCCATGTCAACATCATCGGGAGAGGGCATAACCTCCCTAAATGCCTGCCTGAAGGCAGTGATGGGTCGCTGGATGAGGGATAACAAACTGAGGCTGAATTCAGATAAGATGGAGGTACTCATTGTGCGGGGTCAAAACTCAGGAGATGAGTTTGATCTGTCTTTTCTGGGTGGGGACATGCTTCTCCAGGAGAAAAAGGTATGCATTCTGGGGGTGCTTCTGGATCCAGGCCTCTCCCTGGTGTCCCAGGTTGAGGCACTGGCCAGAAGTGCCTTCTATCAGCTTTGGCTGATACACCAGCTGTGTCAATTTCTTGCGATAAATGACCTCAGAACAGAGGTACATATGCTGGTAACCTCCAGACTGGATTATAACTTCCAGAGCTGGTCTAGTGGTAGCAAGCATGACTTGTCCCCATAGCTAAGCAGGGTCTGCCCTAGTTGCATATGAATAGAAGCATGAGCACTGTAAGATATTCCCCTCACAGGATGGAGCTGCTCTGGGAAGAGCAGAAGGTTTCAAGTTCCCTCGCTGGTTTCTCCAAGATAGGACAAGATTATTATTTTTTAATAGGACAAGATTTTTTTTTATTGAACCAACAAACTACCAAAGCAGATAGGGCTGAGAGAGATTCCTGCCTGCAACCTTGAAGAAACCACTGCCAGACTGTGAAGAAAATACTGAAGTAGATAGACTAATGGTTTGACTCAGTATATGGCAGCTCCCTATGTTCCTATGTTCCTATGCTGGTAAGCTTCAGACTGCAAGCTTACTATGTGGGGCCAGGGCCATCCTTAGGGCGGGGTGACCGGGACAATTGCCCTGAGCAACACCCTCTGCCCTGCCCTGCCCAGTCTTAGTAATAGAGGTATGATGTGATTTTCTTTTTGTGGTTACCCCCCACCCTTGAATATTTAGGGATTGGCTTGCCATAGGGCTTTCATAATGAGCAGAAATATAGGGCAGGATGGGAGGAATATGTATATTTAAATTGAACTGGATTGGACAATTTGTTGGGTTAAAATGGGGGGGGGGAAGTCCTATAAGTGGCTTGTTTCAGGGCAGAAAATTACAAAAGCATGGCAGAAAATTACAAAAACAATATATAATTTATTTGTTTGTTTATTTGTTTGTCTGTTTGTTTATGAATGCACTATGCTCAAGTTGATTTGCAACCAAGAAGGTCTGAGAACTGTGAAGCATGTGTTGTGCTTTTTATTTTTATTTCTTTAGAAATGCATTATATGTCCAAGCTGGTTGGACATGTCCAAAAACCTCACTCACACTATTTACACAGTGTGTCATCAATCAGTATGATTCTGTAATGATATGAAATATTAAGGAGGCCCCACACATGCTGATTTGTCCCCAGCCCCACCCCACCCCGGGATGGTCCTGTGTGGGGCTGCCTTTGTATGTAATCCGGAAACTACAGTTGGTCCAGAATGCGGCAGTCAAGTTGGTCTCTGGGTCATCTCAGAGATACCTTTTACTCCTGTATTAAATGAGCTACCCTGGCTGCCGATAAGTTTCTTGGCAAAGTACAAGGTGCTGGTTTGAACCTATAAAAACCTAAACAGCTTGGGCCCTGAATATTTAAGAGAACATTTTCTTCATCATGAACTCCATCACCCATTGAGATCATCAGGAGGGGTCAGTCTGCAGTTGCCACCAGCTCCTCTGGTGGCTACTTGGGGACAGGCCTTCTCTGCTGCTGCCCTGAAACTTTGGAATGCTCTCCCTGCTGGAATCTGAGCCTCCCCATCTCTGACAACATTTAAAAAGTCTTTAAAGACACATCTGTTAACCCAGGCTTTTAATTAATTCTGTTTAAATAGTTTTAACATTGTTTTAAAATATTGTTTTAAAATTTTAAATTGTTGTAATGTTTTAACTTTTTAAGTTGTCATTTATTTTGTTTTAACTAATGTTTTAACCTTTTCTGTTGTTATTTTTGTTGTTGTTGTAAACCACCCAGAGATGTAGGTTTTGTGTGGTATAAAAATATGTTAAATGAATAAATAAATAACAGTAAAAACTGGTTTTCAAATCAGTTTGAAAAGAAAACAGTTTTCTTTTGAAGTGCAGATATGCTCTAAAATGATACCCATTTGATCAAAGATCTGTTTCATGCCTCTCAAAAGTCAGATATTTGGAGTCAAGACAATAACCTCATTATTTCCAATAAGGACACCTGCCCTACCACATTAGGAATCATGGCTAAGTTCTGAACCTTGACAAAAATGGGGAAATGCTTAAATGGAAGCCCAACAGTATTCTCTACTTCCACTGTTCATGAAAGTGAAATGTAAGGTTTGCTAGCTGTCTAAACTCCATCATCTCCATGACATATTAGTGCTTTTACCATTGTATTATATTTATACACACTGGATACAAATGAGATTGACCACCTGAAATATATTGCCCTAAGTGTAATAAAGCAAAGGAAATTAGCAAGGCATAATTAGCTGTATCCTTATTGGAGGTAAGGAAATGGAATGCCACTATTTCGAATGTGGAAAATCGAATTGGGGATTTTATAGCTCAGCTGATGATATCATTACTCTTTCCCAGATAAATGTCTAAGTGTTTGCCACATTAATGGGCCACTGGATAAAAATGCTTCTCCCAGCTCAATGGAATGGATCAATAAGGTGGGAAAGATGTTACACAGGTCCTGTGTTTTGTTTCTGAAACAAATCATCAGCATGGTATAATAAGGATGAAGGTCAAATTTTGTGGGAGAGATTACTCTTGCAACATTCACAATATTAATAAGCATTTTATAGGTGCTTTTGTTTTTTGCTCATTTATCAGGCAACATATTCTGCATGTATAATGCTGGAAATTCTGAAAAACCAGAGCCAAGCAATTACTTACAAATAATCCCTCTCATGTTGTGTCTTCGGTAACAATCTAATCTGAAACTAACAATATTGAAAAATTTGTCATGTTTGATTGAAGGATGAAAGTGAATATATTAATGCTCCAGCATTGGTTAAGAAGGTTTCTAGCATTATATGAATACGATGGAAATTTTAGAAAGAAAAGAAAAAGCCTCTGATGAATTTCCAAGGAAGGTAATTTCATCTAATAGAAAGAGGCTCCAGAGATATTATTTCCCCCAGAGATTAAATTTGATACCAACTCAGTTGGTAATGTATGTCTTTTGTTACAATACATTATTGAGGCTGTTCAGAGCTGAGATTTTTCACAATGGGTCATTTTCAGCAAGAA
Source organism: Hemicordylus capensis (assembly GCF_027244095.1). Taxonomy (NCBI): domain Eukaryota; kingdom Metazoa; phylum Chordata; class Lepidosauria; order Squamata; family Cordylidae; genus Hemicordylus; species Hemicordylus capensis. Next base: position 373,418,967 of record NC_069658.1, on the reverse strand, counting down.
TCAATGCAAGAATAACTATGTAAATTTATTTTGATTCTCTGTGGGCTGATTCACACACATATATTCATCACTTGATTACTAAACATTTTGGGCATGATCCAGCCACTGTTATGCTCTTTTAGGTCTCTTGATTTCTAGGACATATTTAATCATGTATTTCTTTCAAGGTTCAGAGGAAGTCTGTGTATTTTTTACTTGGGTATTTGTTCATGAGTAATACTGAATGTAAACTGGAAACCATCTTTTAGAGAAGGGGAGGCAGGAAAAAGCAGGTCTCAACAGGAGAATTCCCATAGGATTACTTAGCTGGTCAGTTCCAGATATATGCCCTGGAGCACTTGTAGGAGCTGGATTCTACTAATACATTTCCCCTCAGCTGTAGTCTAAAGAGATCTGTTTGTCCCAGGCAGTACACGTTTTAGAACCTGAGCTTCTAAAAAGAATGCTCCAAGAAGCTGATTGAGTACTGAAGCTATCAAAAAGGGTCTACGGTTAAACACCATGATGAGAAAATCTATGTCCTCAGTGCAAGAGTCCTCTACCCCTCAATAAAACCTTTTCCTAAATCCTTAATCTGATATTGAAGTCTCCCCCTTGCACCAACAGCAAAACATTAGTTCACTATTAAAATCTCATCCTCATCCTCATCCTGACTGCAGTGAACTGTTATTACCGTTTGTCGGTATCAGATTATGTGTACCTGATGTTACCTATACAGTACTCTTGGGACATTTTTTCCAAAGTGAATAAAAGAAAAATGGATGCACAGCTGTATTCCCCTTGGAAACACTGAAGATGAGATCAACAATTTGAAAATATGTGGCTACTGCTGTCTTTACTTTCTGAGCCCAGGAGCATAGTTGCAATTGAAAAAGAGACAATTGCCCAGTTCCTGGACTTATTCTATGCTCTCCCCCTTCTAGATCCTCAACTCACTGGCACACTACTTGTTTCTAATCAGAGGACTTGTCTCAAGCAAGGCCAGTCCCCTCCAGGAGAGCGGGGAGGAGTGTCATACAGAACCCTTCATTCCTCCACTCCTGCTGACTGGCTGGCCTCAGCTGAGGTTCAGCCCATTCCTCCTTCAGCCTGACTGACAGGTCTAACAGCAAGTGAACTGCTGCTGAGCATCAGCCAGTCACAAAGAGCATAAGAAAGGATGCTGTCTGAGAGACTCCTAACCCCTCCCTCCTCCCAAAGCTGAGATAAGGTTAAAAAGATCTTCAATTACAGTAACTTTGGGACCTCTTTTGAATCCTGCCCTCAGTGGCGCAGCAGGGAAATACCTGACTAACAAGCAGAAGGTTGCCAGTTCGAATCCCCTCTGGTATGTTTCCCAGACTATGGGAAACACCTATATTCGGCATTAGCGATATGGTAAGATGCTGAAAGGCATCATATCGTACTGCACAGGAGGAGGCAATGGTAAACCTCTCCTGTATTCTACCAAAGAAAACCACAGGGCTCTGTGGGTGCCAGGGGTCGAAATCAACTTGACGGCACACTTTACCTTTACCTCAGTAAAAAGAACAGGGTAGAACTGTAATATTCCCTTTCTTTGCTTCTCTCCCCACATCAAACATTATTTAGCAATTGGGTTCAGTTTACCCCTAAATCCTGGGGCAAAACCTGGAACTCAATTCCCCTTGGAAAACTTTGACTAGGTTGTGAGAAAAACAGAAACATAGTTGGTGTATGAATATATGCAATTATTGTAGTAGATATATATGTTAAAAATCCTTCTGAACCAGAAGGAAAAGGCATGCTAAAAATGTTTTGTTTTTCACTTCATATTTACAGTTCTTCCGCAGCAAAGACTTGTGGGAAGGAAAAGAAGACAGGAGGTTGGGGGTGGAGGAGGGAAGTGCAGAGAGGCTCGTTCTGACCATGCCACATTCCTAGCCAAGATAGTCACTTGTGACCTTTACATTTCTGGCTATGGAGCCAGAACTTTAACTCAAGGTTAAAATAACATTAAAAGCTTATTTTGTTTCATTTTTATTAATGTTCTTTGAATTGTGCACCTCTGTTTGACTCAGCCCTCAGCCCTGCTTACTCAACCTGGATAAGATATCATTAGGACTAATCTGACTACCTTGGTTCCTTTGGTCCTAGTTTCCCAACAGCCTCTTCAAAAGGAACCTGGAAGAAGACAGGGACTGGAAGGGAATAGAGCCGAAGAGGCAGATTTATCTGTGTATGTTCTGTTTCTATCTATTTATTAATTAAATATTTTAATATCACTTTCCCCCTGTTCGAAGTGATTTCCAAAGCAATAAAGCGTACAATGAGATCTCATCACAATATCAAATTGTAGAAAACATTAAGAAAGCCCCACACGGCGAGTCTTAAAAGGAAAGCAAGGAAGCAGCTTTCCTAATTTCTACTCAGAGAAGATTATACAGTTTTGGAGTGGCTACTGTGGAAGTCCTGCTCAGAGCTGTCACTGTTAGTACCTGCCAGCACAGACAGTAATTCTGCTGTCTGGACGTCTGTTGTTGATTGGATGAACATCTCAGGCTATACAAGGTTCTAAGAGGGTGAAAAAGCACGATGAAAGAGAAGGTGACTAATTATGTGGAGGTGAAAAAGTACATATCAAATGCCTACTGCATCATTCCAAATACAGCCACTTAACATGAGCCAATAGAGGTATGCAATTACAAATCAACACACATACATTTTTTCTTCTTCATAGAAATAGAAATCCTGATGAGCAGTGATCCCTGGACTACCATTTAGGGGGGAAAGTATAAGAAATCCTCACTGTTTACCCATGATACACAAACATACCCTCTAAATGGCATTTCACATTCATGTGTCATTTTATAATAGCAGCAGTGACCTTGGTACCCAGCATCTCATAGGATTAATGATCATTTGAAGTTAATGGCCCTTAGCTGCACTTTGGGACACCAGCTCCTCCTAGGTTGTCATTAATCCCCAGAAAATGTGTAGTGCCTAAATCATCCTCACTTAATTAGGTACCATGAAACTGCATGTTAATTGCCAAATTATAGGAGGGCAAGAATGGGCAGGTGGTTGCAAAGATCAGTAATATCAGAGAATGTAACACCCTGATTGGCCATCTTGTGAAAGTTGCAAATAATTCATTTACCGAAGAGATTCCTGATCAGGCCTGATTCTCTTATTTGGTAGTCTTCCTAAAGTGTTAACTGTATTCAGAATGGGTGAGAGGAAGCAATGGATTCAGATTATGCAGAAGGCATTCAGTAGTGGTGAACCTAGGATTTCTAGGGGTTTATGGCTTTTGTAGATTGAAACTTGTTATATATATACGCACAATTCAGCTTTTGCATTAACCAACACTGGACCTCCGACTAGTAGCCGTCAATAGATCTCTCCTCCATGAAGTTATCCAAACCCCTCTTAAAGTCATCCAGGTTGTTGGCTGTCACCACATCTTGTGGCAGAGAATCCCCAGTTTGTGTCCAAACTGGCCCTTTGATTGCCACGCATGAGTGGAAAAAAACCAACAAAAAATGCTGCCTGTTGAAATGCCCTCTTCTGTCCTTCTGTTAAAGATATAGGCCACCTTCTCACATAATGACAAACTGAAGGTTGATGGACCCGATATTAATCCTTGAACCCAGGAATCATTCCACGATCTTCCAACCTGGGTTGCACAACCTCTAGTTTCAGGGCAGCGGGGCCCCTCCCATTCCCTGGTCTGTTGAGGCCACATCCCAGCTAGCTCCATTGTGTTCACATTGCCAGACTGTGGGCAAGGCATCAGAATGTCAGCAGGGTGGCAGCCATTGACCATGATCTGCAAGAGGACATGCTCAGTGCAATCGTGCCTTTTTGGCATCAGCCACCTGCCCTTGGCAGGGAAAGGGCATTTAAACCCTTTTAAAGGGCAGTTCAACCCTTCTCCTCACAAAACTTGAGCCCTGCTGTCAAACAGTCTCACACAAACAAGATCACTGGCAATGGGTGGTGGTGGTAGAGGAGAGGTACACTATTTTCCTTTTACTCTGGGAAGGGATTACGATGACTTCCTAGGAGGGGATATGTATATGAGGGCAGGCAAAGGATCCTGGGGCCTGGTCCACTGTGAGAAAGGATGCTCTTGGGATGGCACACCCAGTTAAAGCAGTCTAGGAACCCTCAACACACTCCTTTGCCCACTAGGGAGAACCAGAGGCACTATGAGCTTTGGGTCTCTATAGGACTGAGCCCTCATGAGTTAGGCTATTGTCCCCACCCCCTTCCACCCAGTATACTTGTTTAGAAATCATACTCTTTGTCTCCCCCTCTACACTCAACACCAGCAGACTCCCAAAGGAGTCTGGTCCACTCCATGTGTCTGGCCATTTCCCTAGGGGCTTAGTCTGGCAAGATGGGGATGACTCTTAGTCTACATTCAAAATTTCTAGGCTGTGACCGGAGTTGTGGCATATGCAGATTGGCCACCATGGGGAACCGCGGGTGAGGAGAGTCCATATTTTCAGTGATCCCTGGCAAGCTGGGTGACTGTACTGGGCAAAAATCAACATGCCTATGTGCTAAGGGACAACCAGACAGCCAGAATGAATGCTTGATTGATTGACTGATTGATTGTAAAATGTGTATACCGCCTTTCATTAAAACAATCCCAAGGCAATTCACATAGAAAAATTAAAACAAGACTATCAAAATCACACAATTAAAATATTAAGCAGAGATCTAATTTTAAAGATTTTAAAATACATGCATAAAATAACCATACAAAATACAAAGAAACAGCAGAGGAGACAATCACATAAAAGCCTAGGTAAAAAGCCAAGTTTTCACATGCTTTCTAAAAGCCGTGATGGAGACCGAGGAGCAAATAGCCACTGAGAGAGCATTCCAGAGTCTGAATAGCCACTGAGAGAGCATTCCAGAGCTTTCACTCCTGCTGTCTGTCAGTTGCAAAACCTGGAAAGGTGCTGGTGTGGTACCCTTCCCCGGGACTTGTGTGGATCTAGCAATGGGGCTGGGCTACAAAAGCCCTCTGGCCCACATGTGTGTCTCTATGGCCTACCAGTCTCATGAGAGAAAAGTCCTTGGGAAAAGGGGTACCATCACACATTATTAGAGATCCAGTCCAATGTACCTCAAGTTGGTTCTTCTCTTGAGTAATGCCATAGAGTGCATGCTTGCATCCAAGGGGAAAAGTCTGGGGCCCCCTTCTCTTACTAGTTTGTACAATAAAAAGAGCAGAGCTGCTCAAGAATTCCAGGGGCTGCATTTCAACCCAAACCCCGAGTTTCACTCCCCTGGCAAGTGTTATCTCTGTTAGGAAACAACCGGGTTAGGGGTGCCACCAAGACTGCATGTGCTTGGGAAAATACTTCTTCATCACTTGATTTGTGGACACCGCTCCACAAAGTGCCCATCTTGTCATCCCATCCCCTTTTTCCGCAGATTGCCAAAGGTGTGTGTGGGGGGGAACATGGGACACAGTGGAAAGGGGGCATCCCCCAATGCAGCTATTCCCTTTGACATGTTGTGAAGCTTGGGAAATGGCAATGTAGACTCCCTGTTGCCGGGCAATGACCGGAGGAGTGCAGAAATAATGGGGGTGGGGCAAGTGCTCCAAGAGGTGGCCAGTGAGAAGCATGGCTGGAATAGAGATGGAACATTTCTGGGCTAGTTTGAGCCACCTTTCGGCAGCAGCCATAGCACAAAACTTAGGTTATGGCAGTGGCAGAATTTGGACAACAAAATGCCACCCGCAAACCCCTGGTTGGAGCAATGAAACTCACTACAAACTGAAGATTCAGATCACAGAGAATTTGAACCTCAATTTCAATATATCCATAATCCATAATGCCCCTGCTAACTTGGCAAAGAGGCACCTTTTAACATGGTGATTCTCTTTATTTAGCAGGGGAAGAGTAACTGGACCTATCCACCCCCAGCACAGTACCTCCAGTGACTGTTGCTGGTTTGTCTCTCGTGTTTCTTTTTAACTTGTGAACCCTTTGGGGACAGGATTCCATCTTATTTGTTTGTTATTTCTCTGTGTAAACTGCCCTGAGCCATTTTTGGAAGGGCAATATAGAAATCAAATAAATAAATAATAAATAATGTTATTTGGAAGTTGTTTTATAGCTGCTTCCCTCATAAACACAAAGTAGTCAAGTAAACTAACTAAAAGTTTATTCAGAAGCAATTCCAATTTCTCCTTCACTTTTCCCTCCCTTTTCCTTTCTGACTCCACCGCACACCCCAGGATTCCCCCTGGGAAAAACTTCTCAACAGCAAAACATAAAAGATCAGTAGATATGATACAATACAATCCCTCCCCTTTATAACAAGCAGAATTGAATTAATTTATAATTCAGCGACAAAGTCTCCTGTCCTGCACACTGGTGCCACCCAAAGCCTTGTGCTGGGGTAGTCTGTTCGCCCCACCCACCTTCCACATGGTCTCAGGGCTGAGGTGCGCTCTTGAAGTGTTTGGAGGGGAGTAGGCCATGGCAACCATTGCTGCCTTACTCCCCTTCTCCCCCCCTAGCCTCATTGGAAGGTTCTTTTCTGGATGCTTTCCTTCGTTCCTCTCAGCTTGTGGTGGCGGCGGTGGCAGCTTCTCCAAGGAGGCAGTTTTCCTGCATGGATTGGTTGTCATTTTTTAATGGCTTTGGCTGCTTCAGGGTGTTTTCTTTCCTCCCTCCCCAGCCAGGCCTTTCCTTTGCAATTTTTTGCAGCAACAGCCTGAAGGTGGGTCCCTCAGCAGTTCGTTTTTTGCCTGCTTTGGGCCATTTGTTGTGAGAAGCTTTTGCTCCCTTGCCTGAGGGAGTGTTTGGGTTGGCTGGTCCTTTCCCCTTTTGTGTGGTTTGGAGGCAGCAGTTGTCCTTTCGGATGCTGGTTGGGCTGCTGTGTACCGTCCACCCTCCCAGGTTCCCTTTTCACCTTTACTTTTACAACAAACAAACAAACAAACAAACAAACATAATAAATAAATATATTTTCCCCACATTTTGCGGGGGGAAGCATTCCGTCACCGCAGTGGGGAGATTTGAAGGAGACACTGGCTGCCGCTTTCATGGGGACCTTTGCTGAGAACCGTGCCACAGTTGGTTGGTGTGGGGTGGCGTAGGTTTCCAGGAGGGGCAGGTAGGACCTGCCCGCCTCCTCTTAAGGGAACCCCTCACTTCCCTTGGGATGGTGCCGAAGCAAATCGATAACATCCCTGCCCCAAAGACATTAAAACTTCAAAAATTTCCCAAAAATCAGCCCTTTGCCCAATCCCCCTGAAATTTGGGTGGTAGCCTCCACCCATTGGGAACTACCACCACACACCACTATTTTGCCCCTGGGACCCATTTTTCTAACCCGAATCGGGTGATTCAGGTAGCCCATATTCGGGCACAGAACAGAACGGGGGTGATTCGGTTTGGGTCCCAAACCGAATCACCAAAAACCTGAATTGCACACCCCTAGTTTATCCCATGGAGGTCTCCCCTTCACTCCAGTTTTTGGCCTATGGTTCCATAGTTCTTCCATGGAACAACAATGGGCAACAATCTATTGCCAGCTATCAAAGATAGTCATATATGTACTTAAATATTTAACTATGTTTTACCTTCATTTTATTAGACATTCCGTTAGAGTAGTATTTCCCTAAAGACCAATCTTTATATAGATTGTATCAAATTGTTTATATTAGTTAGTTGTTTTATTAGTTTTATTAGTCTTAACTGCTTTTCCTTATTTTTTTGCTATCCTGCTTTTATCTTTTAGTATATTTTATAGTTTAAATATATAACACAATTTTATTGTAGGGCAGTAACTGGCTATTGTGATATATTTTTAGTATTTGATGTTTTTTCCATGCCCTTGTATGATTTTCATTCTTGTGCTGGTCTGGGATCGTAATAAAGGTTGATTGATTGATTGATTGATTGACCAGGCTGATAGTGGTCATCTTTTGTCCTAACCAGCTGGATCAGTGGGCATGAAAGGCTCTGACCCTCTGTGGAGTCAACCCTGCTTGGTCTGCTGTGAGTCCAATAGTGGGGGTATATGTTGCATAGGTTGAAGACTGACCAGCATGGCCATGGGCAACCTTTTCAGCTCTATCAGTCTGCTGATCCACATCTTTGCCCTATTTTAGCATTGCAGGCATATCTGGACCTTGGTTCTCCTGACGTGAGCTGTCTTTTTGTCCACTAGTACAGAACGCCTTTAACACAATTCCAGTTTTGGATAGTGCAGTTGTGTTCTGAAGATATGAAAGATGTTCCACCTGGAAATCAAAATCCATAAGTCTGATGATCCATTTGTCTTTTCTTGGAGTTGCTCAACTTGATCCCTGAGTGGTAAATAAAGCAGATAGGGGTTCATGGTCTGACCATAAAGTGAATTTTCTGCCCCACAAGTAAGCCCTGAAGTTCCTCATCACTCAGAAACATCCTAGAGCTTCTTTTTCAGTGACAATACATCTTCTCTGATGTACATCTTCTCTGATACCACTCTGGAAGCAAAGGCAACTGTAACTTCCCTGTCCCCTTTTTGCTGGGTCAAGACAGCACCAAAACCATACTCAGAAGCATCAGTGGTTACAATAGTGTGCCTGTTAGTAGAAATGAGAGCAGGGCTTTCAGCAATGGCCAGTTTGCTGGTTTGGGCCCTGGATACCTGAGGGACTGCCTGCTCCCAAAGGTTGCTGCCTGCTAGATGAGGTCATCTGGTGGGGGGCGTGGGGTGCAGCTCTGATTCGGGTGCTGACAATGAGGGAGGCTCGGCTGTCATGCACACAGGACAGGGCATTCTCAGTTATTGCCCCCAGACTTTGGAATGCTTTCTCAGTGCCAATCATTCCTCAGTCTCGATCAAAGGTTTTAGAAAGCATGTGAAATCTTGGCTTTTTGCCCAGGCTTTTATATGATTGTTCCTATTATTGCTGCTTTGTATCTCGTATGGTTATATTGCTCTTGTTTTTTTAATCTTTTAATCAGATCTGTATTTTTATATTCTAGCTGATATTTTAATTGTGTGATTTTTTAAGTTTTGTTTTAACGTTTGTGTGAACTTGCTGATTGTTATGAAAACAAACTTCTCCAAACTGCTCGAAGCACTGCTATTGGAGTGGAAACTTGGGTAAAGTTATAGAGATGGCTAAGAGGAGGGGAAATTCTCTTCTGTGCCAAATCGCTCTCTTTGGTATCCCAAAACCAATCTTCTCATATAGCACTGCCCCAGAAAGTGGCAGCTCAAGAAAGGAGGCAGCACCACTGCTACCAGTGTGGAGACTCTGCCCACGAAGCCAATATTGCTCACTGTCCTGCATGGAAGGTCACTTGCAGTATGTGCAGGAAAAAAAGTGGGTGGGGGGACACTTTGCTAAGGTTTGCAAGTCTGCCATCTACTCCATTACTGATTGCCATATGATAAAGATGAGACAGATGAACCACTTCCTCACAGCATTTTAAGTTTGACAGAATCAGAGCCTGCTTCTCCACGTCATGAAGTAAAACTTAATGGCCATGACGTGTGGATGCATCAGCATCACTGGGCTGATTTCCTGATCTCAGGCTGCACCCAAGGCTTTTTCAATGAAGAGTCAATAATGCCTGCAGAAAATAATGGCTGTTTAGCAAATATAATATCACAGGTTCTTTGTAAGCCAGCATGGTGTAGTGGTTAGAGTGCTGGTCTAGGACCGGGGAGACCCGAGATCAAATCCCCATTCAGCCATGAAACTAGCTGGGTGACTCTGGGCCAGTCAAATCTCTCTCAGCCTAACCTACTTCACAGGGTTGTTGTGAAAGAGAAACTCAAGTATGTTGTACACTGCTCTGGGCTCCTTGGAGGAAGAGTGGAATATAAATGTAAATCTAAAATAATAGAAGCAAATGAGAAACCTGGGAGTTTATTTGTATGCACAAAGCTGAAGACTAATGGGCGTTTCATTCACCATGAGCCTTCACAATTCCTCCTGAATCTGTCTTACATAGGAACATAGGAAGCTGCCATATACTGAGTCAGACCATTGGTCTATCTAGCTCAGTATTGTCTTCAAAGACTGGCAGCGGCTTCTCCAAGGTTGCAGGCAGGAATCTCTCTCAGCCCTATCTTGGAAAAGCCAGGGAGGGAATTTGGAACCTTCTGCTCTTCCCAGAGCAGCTCCATCCCCTGAGCAGAATATTTTACAGTGCTCACACATCAAGTCTCCCATTCATATGCAACCATGGTGGACCCTGCTTAGCTAATGGGACAAGTCATGCTTGCTACCACAAGACCAGCTCTCCTTTCCACTTTCAGACTTGTCTGAAAGGCAGACCTTTGGAGGCCCTTTCACCAGAACCAGCTCCCTCTCCCACTTTTTGTTTTTCTTATTATCTAGTCTGATGAAGAGTTCTTAACTATTCAAGAGCTTGAAGCTCAAGACTTTGGTTGGTTCTAATAATATTAAACTGTGGCTTTTGAATTTTTTCCTTATGGACCAACATGGTTACCTACAATTTTTACAATATTTGTTGTCGGGTTATGCTGATTGCTGGTGACTGTGCCAGCAGGGATATACTCAGCAACCCTAACTGTTCACTGGATGTGGGTTTTAATATGCCCAGAAACATGCCCTCACAGATGGGTCAGACACTGGTCTCTAAGAAAAGTGTGTGCTCTATTTTTGTCTCCAAGTCTGTTTCTACACTCTTTGCTATTGCTACAAAGAAATTTGTTTCCTTTTCCCACACAGCTCCCCCTTTATAGTAAGGTTGGGATTCTTTTTTCCTATGATTATTATTTCTTTAAAAGAGGGGTTTCAGTTCTCCATGGCACTGTTAGAATTGTATGTATGGGAATGGAGCTCTTGGGACAACATGATGTATTCTGCCTTTAAATATGCACTTCAACTTTTAACTTAGCTTCTGCGCATTAAAAAAAAAAATCCTTCATTTTCCCTTGCCACTTTAATCATACTTCATACCTATTATGCCATTATTTTAGCAGAGGACTATGGTGCTGATAACCATTAATGGAACCTATTAATGTTGTGGTTAATTAGCTAACATGAATTAGAGTGAAGGCTTATCTCTTGGCCAGCTTGCAAAAAGTTGCTAGGTGAACAAGTCATTCTCTTGGGATGAAGGCTGCTTGGCAGCCTGTACATTAACCAAGATGTCACATTACAGTATGGGAAGATAACATGAGCTGAGCAAAGCTTCATACCCAGTGCGAATGACTCCTACATAATAAGGAACAAGCAGAGGGCTGCATAAGCCTAGAAGGCTTTGTATGTGAGGGAAGCCAAACAAAAGCCAGAAATAATAAATAGATCCACACAAAAACTCTTGCTGACCTTGTCCTATTCTGGGACCTGCTTGAGTCTCAGTTTAATACAAGTACAGCTTCATTTTTCAGTGGCCTATGGCATATCCATAACACTTGACTAAGGAGCTGCTGAATAATTGGGGAAGCGTTGTTTTTGTGTGGGTTGTTTTTTTTTTTACTTTAGGGTTACATTTTCTGAAAGTGGTTTGGATAACTCGAATTTTCCTAGAGCAGAGTTAAATTTATAGGTGTTATTTACACACTACAACAGAAGAATGTTTCTTGCAAATCTACCATGCAAAATGTAGGCCACCATCTAAGACGTAGCATGGTTAGGGAGAAATGTTCACATATCTGGAACTGTCTTGTTCAAACAATTGAAAACTGGGTAGGACAAGTCAACCTTGGGAGCTGTGTCCCCCACCCCAAATTTTCTGTTGTCTGGGAGCAAACAGGTAGGAGGAAAGAGAAATGATTGTGTGGGAGACAAGAGCTGGATAGGACAGGTCTTCCTCATACCTTGGTCAAATGCTGGGTAGGATGACACTGTCCTACGCAGCTCCTTTCTCCCACATAATCACTTCTCCCTCCTCCTACCTAGTTGTTTGCTCCCACACAACTGCAAAATGGTGAGAATGCACAGCTCCCAAACCTGGGTAGGACATCTGTCCTACACAGTTTTTGGCTGTGTGAACAGCCTTACTATTTATTTATGTATTACATTTGTATACTGCCACTCAATGAATCTTGCAGCAGTTTAAGACAAGTATTATAAACAGATAAAACAATTAAAACAGTTAAAAACAATTAAAACTTCAACTAAAAGTCTTCAGAAAGAGGCCTCCATCTTCAAGGCTTCCGTGAGGCCTCATATCTCAGCAGGGAGCATGTTCCAAAGCTTACAGGCAGCTACAAAGAGAGCTGGACCCCAAGCTCCTGCCAGATGGGTGGCAGGAACTGCAAGCAGATCTCCCCAGGTAAGAGCCATCTCCAAGGGAAAGGCAGGTGTCAAAGAAAAATATGGGTTCAACTTTGGTTTACTTCTGCTTTGACAACTTGAAATTAAAGGACAGGTTTTGAAGTCAGATGTGTGCTCTCAGCTGGCTCTCCCACCCTTCCAAGAATTTGCAAGGGTTAAAATGGATGTTGTGAAAGGGGGAGAAAGTCGATACTGAAATATTCAGATCTTAGTGATAACCTGTGGTACTAGTTTTCCTACATGTTGTGGTAATCAGATAAATCTTAGCCCATCCCTGTTTGTCAGTGTAACGCTTTCCGCATTTCCATTTCCCCTACAACCACACTCAGCTATTAGTGGATTGCCATTATCCCATATTATCTCAATTAACAGAGCAAATGTGGAGAGAGCAGGTTGTAAATCAATTCTCCGTGTAAACCGGTATACTTTGCAGATTGAGTTTTCATGACCAATATATATTCCCTAAAGCATCTGTGCTAAAGTGATTTCTTCTCATTAGGAAGTGTGGTTAAAATGTAAACACTCACTAATATACCCTTAGCCTTATACTGTGCCTATTCCTTCTTCTCCATGAATTTATCTAAACCCCTCTTAAAGCCATCCAGGCAGTTGGCTATCACCACATCTTGTGACACCACATCTTATGAATTCCATAGGTGGATTATGCGTTGTGTGAAAAAAGACTTCCTTTCATGGGATGGCCTCTGGTTCTAGTGTTATGAGAGAGGGAGAACAATTTCTCTCTATCAACTTTCTCCACACCTGTTCCCTTGTCATTAAAAGAGAAAGAACAAATTCATTCATGAAAATGTCCTGCGGTTGTTGACCACACAGGACAGAATTTTGGAAAGTGTTAGTACCAATGTCCTCATCATACACATATTGGCATAGATATTAAGAATAAAACCATCCCTTCTTGATCTCCTAAATTTTCTCTATCCTTTATGTTCTATATGTTCTATACTAGAAGCTATATAAGGAACTAGATTTTTTATAGAAACTTTTCCTCCAAAGTTCCTATTTTAATATCATCACTACTAGGATTGTACAGCCACATTGATCTGACAGACATGTTAGACAACTTGCTCTCTGTCAAGCGCTGTCGGAGGGAGTTATGCAACAACAGCAGGGGGCCTCTGATGGAAATGTTGGAGCCTCTGACCGAACAGTCAGAACTGTAAGAAGCCTCCCTGCTGTCACTGCGGAACTCTGCTGGAGTTTCAATGTATCTGTCAGAGCCCCCACTCCTTACGTTTTGCTGGGTGGGGGCAAGGGTACTGCCTTGCTTTCTCATCACTTCAGCCACTTAGCTGGCTTTCTGGCTAACTCTTGATTTTAAAACAAACTTTCCCCCCTATAGCTCTCAGACTAGTAGCCATTGATAGACCTCACCTCCATGAATTTATCTAAACCCCTCTTAAAGCCATCCAGGCTGTTGGCTATCACCACATCTTGTGACACCACATCTTGTGAACTCCATAGGTGGATTATGCATTGTGTGAAAAAGGACTTCCTTTTGTCACTCCTAAATTTCTCGGCAATCAGTTTCATGGGATGGCCTCTGGTTCTAGTGTTATGAGAGATGGAGAACAATTTCTCTCTATCAACTTTCTCCACACCTTGTATGAACTTATAGACCTCTATCATGTCTCCCCTCAGTTGTCTTAGCCCGAGGTGTTTAGCCTTTCCTCATAAGGAAGGTGCTCTAGGCTCCAGACCACCTTGGTTGCCCTCTTCTACACCTTCCCCAGTTCTACAATGTCCTTTTTTCGATGTAGTGAGCAGAATTGTACACAGTACTCCAGGTGTGGCTGCAGCATAGTTTTGTATAAGAGCATTATAATATTAGCAGTTTTAGTTTCTATCCCCTTCCTAATCCCCTTCCTACATCCCTAGCATGGAATTTGCCTTTTTCACAAGTGTCACACATTGAGCCAACACTTTCAATGAGCTGTCCACCACAACCCTACGATCCCTCACCTGGTCTGTCACTGACAAATCAGACTCCATAAACGCATATGTGAAGCTGGAGGGGAGAGGAGAGCTGGTCTCAGGAGAGGAGAGCTGGTCTTGTGGTAGCAAGCATGACTTGTCCCCATAGCTAAGCAGGTCTGCCCTAGTTGCATATGAATGGGAGACATGATGTGTGAGCACTGCAAGATATTCCCCTCAGGGGATGAAGCTGCTCTGGGAAGAGCAGAAGGTTTCAAATTCCCTCCCTGGCTTCTCCAAGATAGGGCTGAGAGAGTTTCCTGCCTGCAACCTTGGAGAAGCCGCTGCCAGTCTGTGAAGACAATACTAAGCTAGATAGACCAATGGTCTGACTCAGTATATGGCCATTTCCTATGTTCCTATGAGGTTTTTGCCTCAACTTTACACTTGCTAACATTGAATCACATTTGCCATTTTGCAGTCCACTCCCCCAGTTTGGATAGATCCTTTTGGAGCTCCATGCAATCTCTTATGGATTTCACTACCCTAAATAGGTTAGTGTAATCTGCAAATTTGGCCACCTCGCTGCTTTCCCCAACTTCTAGATCATTTATGAATAAATTAAAAGGCACTTGGTCCCAGGACAGATCCTTGGGGACTCCGCATCTTACTTCCCTCAATTTATTTATTCGTTATTTTAAAAATTATTTTATATCCCGCTTTTCCTCCAAGGAGGTCAAAGTGGTGTACATGGTTATGCTTATCCTCACAACAACCCTGTGTGGTAGGTTAGGCTGAGAGATACATGACTGGCCCAAAGTCACCCAGTGAGTTTCATGGTTGAATGGGGATTCAAACCCATGTCTTCCTGGTCCTAGTCCCACACTCAAACCACTATGCTTATACCTACCTTCTGTTTTTCTGTCCATCAACCAGTTACTATTCCACACATGACCATAAGTTTTCTCAAGAGTCTTTGATGAGGAACTTTGTCAAAAGTTTTTTGAAAGTCCAGATATATTATGTCAACAGGATCACCTTTATCCACACAACTCTTGACACTCTCAAAGAACTCCAAAAGCTTGATAGACAAGATTTACCTTTGCAGCAGCCATGCTGGTTCTCCCACAGCAGGGCCGGTTCTTCTATATGCTTAACAATTTTATCCTTGAGAATGCTTTACATCAATTTGCCCTGCACAGACATTAAGCTAACCACCTCGTAATTTCCCAGATCCACCCAGATCCCTTTTTGAATATCGGTGTTACATTGGCTACTTTCCAGTCCTCTGGTACAGAGCCTGATTATAGGGATAAGTTACATATTTTTGCAAGGAGGCTGGCAATTTCACATTTGAGTTGAATTTCACATTTGAGTTAGTTGTTTCCTAAAAGCCAACAGGGATGGAACAGCTTTAATCTCAGCAGGAAGTGCATTCCACAGTCCTGGGGAAACTACAGAGAAGGCATAAATATGCATATATACCACCAATTACGGTATGCATAATTTATGTAAAATCATGAAAATTTTATTCAAAAATTCCCTCTATTATCACTTTATCAATGTTGAATTTTGACTAGGGATGTGCACAAAACTGGCCAGGCTGGTTTGGTTCGAATCTTGGATGGATTCAAACCAACCTGACCCAGATCGGTTTTGGCACTGGTCAAACCGGAAATAGTCTGATTCAACCGCCGAACCAGTTTAAACTGGCTCAGAGCTTTACTGGTAAAGGGGAATACAGTGAGGGTAGGGATTCCTTAAAACTAGAGGGGCGGGAGGGGAGTATTATCTATCTATCTATCTATCTATCTATCTATCTATCTATCTATCTATCTAAAATATTTCTATACCACCCAAAACTTGCGTCTATGGGTGGTTTACAATTAAAATAATTTAAAACATTAAAAACATTTAAAACCCAGTATTAAAATTATTTAAAAATATAAATCTAATTAAAAGCCTGGGTGAATAAATGTGTCTTCAGTGCCTTTTTAAAGTTATCAGAGTTGGGGAGGCTCTTATTTCAACAGGGAGCACATTCCAAAGTCCAGGGGCTGAAACAGAGAAGGTCCGTTCCTGAGTAGCGGCCAGATGAGTTGTTTGCAGCTGCAGGAGGACCTCTCCAGGTGATCTTAGCAAGTGGTGGGGCTCATGGTGAAGAAGATGTTCTCTTAAATACCCAAGGCCTAAGCTGTTGAGGGCTTTATAGGTAATGACCAGCACCTTGTGTTTTGCCCAGAAACATATCGGTAGCCAGTGCAATTCCTTCAAGAGTGGAGTAATATGGTCTCTCCTAGATGACTCAGAGACCAACATGGCTGCCACATTCTGAACCAACTGCAGTTTCCGGACTACGTACAAGGGCAACCCCACATAGAACGCATTGCAGTAATCCAGTCTGGAGGTTACCAGCAGATGTACCACTGTTTTGAGGTCATCTGTCTCAAGAAACATACGCAGCTGGAGTATCAGCCGAAGCTGATAAAAAGCACCTCTGGCCACCACCTCAACCTCGGACACCAGGGAGAGGTTCAGATCCAGAAGCACCCCCAGACTGCGCACCTGTCCCCTCTGGGGGAGCATGACCCCATCCAGAACCAGTAGATCAAAATTGTCTCCCGAGTTTCAACCCTGCACAATAAGTACCTCCATCTTATCTGGATTTAGCCTCAGTTTGTTATCTCTCATCCAGCCTATTACTGCCTCCAAGGAGGCATTTAGGGAGGTTATGCCTTTTCCTGATGATGTTGACATGGAGAAATAAATTTGGGTGTCATCAGCATATTGATGTAGACCAGTAGAGCCCTGCACCTAATCCCCTAATGATCTCTCCTAGCGGTTTCATGTAGATGTTAAACAACATTGGAGACAATATAAAGCCCTGAAGGACACCATAGAAAAGTTCAGATTTTGAAGAACAATAGCCTCCAAGAGACACCATCTGAAATCTGCCCATGAGGTAGGAGTGGAACCACTGCCAAGCAGTGCCTCCCACCTCCAATCCCCAGAAGAATACTATGTTCAATAGTATTGAAAGCTGCCAAGAGATCCAAAAGAACCAACAGAGTCACTCTCCCTCTGCCAGTTCCCAGTTGGAGATCATCCATCAGGCCGACCAAGGCAGTCTCCACCCCATAGCCCGACCGAAAGCTAGTTTGAAATGGGTCTAGAATAATCAGTTTCCTCCAAGACCGCCTGGAGCTGGGAGGCCGCCACCTTCTCAATCACCTTGCCCAACCATGGAAGTTTGGAGACAGGCCTTTAATTATTTAACTCTTTAGTACTTAGAGTGCAAACTGTGGCGTCAGCAGCAGCAGCAGCAGCAGCAGCAGCTGTGGGGGGCGGTGGCGGGAGTGGGGGGGGCCTCCCTCCATTGGCCTCCCAAAGAGTAGCTGGTTCAGCCTCTGTGCTATGGATGTGCATGAACTGGTGCTTGCCCAGTTTGGCAGTGTGTGGGAGGGTGTCCTTTAAGGAGCAAGGAGGCTGCTCATCCCCCCTGCCCTGTTTCCCCTGCTGGTGCTGCCTCCAAAACTGCTGGCATGGGGTGGTAGCATACCTCCTTGCTGCTGCAGTCAGCATCAGACTGGAAGTGGCCAGTGTGCATGTGCACATCACGCACGCACACCAGCCACTTCTGGTCCGATGCTGACCAGGCCGTCTCACACTAGTAGTTTTGCAGACAGCATTGGAGGGGAAAATGCAATGCGGGGGTGAGCACCCTCCCTGCTCCTTGAAGTAACCCTTCTGCCGCCGAACCAGCCCAAACTCCAGACCGCCAGACTAGTTCATGCACATCCCTATTCTGCACACATGTGGGGGCCATTTTAATGACCTCCACACATGCACAGAGGTGTGTGTGGTCATGCAAATGGCATCTGCACATGTGAGGAAATAACTGGGCTGCCATCAGCCCATTCTACTCTGGCTCTAGTTTGTTGGGGAGGGGAGGGATCCCACTTCACTTCAGGGTGAACCCTTTGATATTTTGAAGAGAAGCTTCAGCACTTTGGCCCACTCCCTGAAATTACTTCTAGGACCAGGCAGGGGAAGGAATTGAGCTGCTTTTCTCTGTCTTCATTCCTGGCTGCAAGGGAGCAGGGAGCCATCTTCTGTAGCTGTACTTTTATCAGAATGATTCCCCCTACCCCCTGGGCACAGTTTCTCAACCACCGGTCCCTGGACCACTGCCGGTCCCCGAAGGGTTGAGTGCCGGTCCCTGACTGGGAGTCAACCCCCCCCTCCCACAACTGCAATCAAGGCACTCACTTCCTCAATTTTGCACATGGCATGGAAGAGGAAGAGTATCACGGAGGCATGGGACCCTTCTTGTGCTTTGCCTCCATGTGCTGCTGGGATCTTCCTACAGCTATCTTATTCCCTATCTTTATAGCTTCAAACTGTATGTAGCGTGGGCGCATCAAGGAAAAGTTATGGCAGTGGGTGCCACTTGAAGGGCTGCTGGTTCTTGCATGCTCATTGTTTGCAGCCAAAGGTTGGTTGATTGAAACCCAGCTGCCTCTTGTGGCCAAGGCACCTTAAGAGGGAACGTTGTTTCCCTCTTGCATCGGTGGGGCGTTGTGGTCCCTCAGTCCCCTGTAACCCCCTGGTCTGCACTGCTGGTGGAAGACAGCGGTCCCCTTTGTGACCTCACCAAGGGGTGGAACTTTTGGCCAGGATCATGCCGCAGTGAGGGCTAAGTGGCGTAGGGAGGGAGGAGGGCTGCCTTGGCACGGGCTTTGCAGAAAAGGAGTGCAGGTGGACCTTCCTCGGGGGAGGGGGAGCAAGCACACGTATCAAGGAGGGCTAAGTGGAGGAGGGAGGCAGCATGGTGCGGGGAAGAGGCAAGATACCATTTTGTGCGTTCATGCAAAAGCGTCATTGGATGAATGGAACTGGAATGAAGTGATCCTGGGGATTTGATGCCCAGAACAGTTCGTGTCCAATCCAAACCGATTTAAAACCAGCTGCCTGTTGTGGCCAAGGCATCTTGAGAGGAAACGCCTCTCAATGGCCGTTTCCCTCTTGCATTGGTGGGGTGTTGTGGTCCCTCGGCCCCCTATAACTCCCTGGTCTGCACTGCCGGTTGAAGATGGCGGTCCTCTTTATGACCTCACCGGGTGCGGGGGACAACCTCTGGCCGGGATCATGCCGCGGTGAGGGCTAAGCAGAGGAGGGAGGAAGGAGGGCTGCCTTGGCTCACCTCGCAGGTACGTGCGGGCAGCATGTGGGACCACATGAGCTTCATGGCCCCATAGGCAGGCTGATGTGATTGGCTCATGCAGGGGAGTTGGGAGGGGGTCACAGAAACGCGCGTTGTGAGAGAGGATGGGGAAACACCTGCTACACTCTGGTGCGCAAGGACAGTGGCAGCTGCTCTTGGACCCAGGCGACCTTCCCAGCGTGGTCCGGTGCACCATTGCCTCACCCACCCTGAACAGTGCCTCGTCTCCACAGCGAGGAAGATGAGGCATCCACCACTACAACGCCCCACGCCCTCTGCCATCTCATAATCACCCCCTTCTCTTTAATGCCAGGTCCCCACCGCTCTTCTTCACATTTTCTTTCACTGTAAAAAAAAAAACCCATTCCCAGCACCTGCCATGTAACTGTTTTTAAGGAGTTTTGGAGGAGCTGCGCACGGGTTTCATTAGGTCTGCCTCACAAAGTGCACATCTAAGAGCAGGATCCAGATCAAGCCAGGTGATCATGACCAAACAGCATTGACACAAATGAGAGATGACTAAATTAATTTCAGTGGGTGGTCCTGACTAACGTTGTCTGGATCCGGCCCTGCAACTACACAACTCCTGCTAAAACTCCACCTCCATCATGAGAGGGTTAAACTGTAGACTTCCGGCTCTACTGAACTTGCCCAGCTCTCCTCTCCTCACCTCCTTTTTGCTTTGCTTGACATCCAGCCTGATGAAGCATTTTGGATAATTCAAAAGCTTGCTTGTGTGTTGTTTTCGTTGGCCCCATGTAGCTTTTGAATTTTTCTAATGGCCCAACATCCCCTCTCCATTGAGTAATCACAAGCACCCCCACCCCGCACATACTGAAGACATACTGGAGACAAATTTGTTCACCCAGGCTTTTAGATTCAGGGGTTCTCAACCTTGGGTCCCCAGATGTTGGTGGACTTCAACTCCCATAATCCCCAGCCATAATGGCCAAATGCCATTGTGGTTGGGGGTTATGGGAGTTTAACTGAGGGACCCAAGGTTGAGAACCCCTAATATTCCATGTTTGCAAAAGATTCCAAATTTAATGATTTTAATGCTTATATTATTTTAATTGTAAACTGCCCAGAGATGCAAGTTTTGGGCAGTATAGAAGTCTGATAGATAGATAGATAGATAGATAGATAGATAGATAGATAGATAGATAGATAGACTTGAAACCCCTTTACTAGCTGCTGATCTGGGAAACTGCGCATGAAGAATGTAGTGGTCCTTGAAACTCTGCATGAAGAATTTAGCGGTCCTGGACTCCAAAAAGGTTGAGAAACAAGAGTCTTGGGAATGATGCAGGCACTCCTGGGGTTGTAGGCTTTTCTGAGGCTGAAGCCATTCCAGAAACCAAGTTGACAGGATGATCTAACCTTTCTTTTGAAGTAATAACATTTTCAAGAGAAAAGCAAGAGCTATTACTGCATTTTGGGGAGCTGTGTGCATCTGAAAGATATGGCATGGAAGATTAACTATTGACTCTAGGGATGTATGAACTGGCTCGACCTCAAGACAGTTTGACATCAAACTGGTCCGGCTTGGCTTGCGGCCGAGCTGAATTCCCTGGGCTGGCTTGGTGCCAGTTCGGGGATTCCAGAGTTTTTTGTTTTTAAATCTGTAATCACTTCCAGGTTTGGCAGCAGACTCAAGTGGTGCTTCCATGGCCACCGGGGCTCTCCAGTGGTTCCCTTCTCCTGTCAGCATCCCCCAGTCTCTAAAGGGCCATTTTGGCCTATTTGGGGGCCATTTTGGCCCTTTCTAAGGTGGCGGTGGGCATTTTGGAGGCTGCTGGTCATGACCCAGCCATGCAAATATCCAGGGTGCATGCACAACAGCTTCCAAAATGGCTGCCACCACTTCAGAAAGGGCAAAAACAGCCCCCAAATGGGTCAAAATGGTCCTTTGGAGACCAGGGGTAGTCCAGAGAGAGGAGGGGAACCACTGGAACTCCCTCCCTCTCTCTCTCTCTCTCACACACACACACACACACACACACACACACACACACACACACACTGCCGTGGCAGCACCTCAAAGGCTGCCACCAAACCCGGCTGTGAGTTTAAAAAAATAAATAAATATAAATTTTTAAACTCTAGAACCCCCAAACTAGCTCAGATTTGAGCCAAGCCATGCCCCTTGTTTGGGATCACAAAAATAAACATGCCTGGTTTGGTTCGAGTCCCATTTGGACTCAAATCAAACAGTGCAAACCATTTTTTTGCACCCCCCTAATTGGCTCTCCTAGTTTGGTTTTATTTTTTAACATGAAAGCAATAGATTCAACCTGTTTTTGATCAGTATAGAAGAGTGGGGGGGGGGGGTGTTTCCCCATGTTATTTTCCAGATCTAAATTGTTCACCACAAGCTGCTATAGCCCCTAAGCAAGAAAAAAATCAGGTTGAAACTTCCTCTGTTGTATCTGTATTTTAAATACACTTTATTTTTAATTGATTTTTTCCAATATATATGTTAAATTCAGTCCTATTTTTAAATCATGGCAGCTTCGGAGGTGATTTATATCAAGAAGATGGTGTTGGAGCAAGGGCTAACCCCCAATACCACTCAAAATTTAAAGCCTCTCACAGATTCTTTTAAGTGAATGGGGGAATTCCCACTTCTGGATTTTCCAGTTCATATATGCTTTAGCCCTCTGTTCTGCACAAAGAAATATTCACCAGCAACAGAAAGATACAGTTTGGCTGCCAGCTCATGAGCGATATGTCAAAGGCCTTACTCAGAAATGGACAATTGACTAATCTCTTTCCTCACACAAAGTCAAGATCAGCCCCCTTTCTTTTTGTTATTTATAAATTTTCACTGCTTTGCAGAGGGTGGGAGGGAGGGAGAGAGAGAGAGAACACGTTCCTCCCTCCTAATGAGACTGTCATTTTGTATTTAATTTTTCTTTTTCTTAATGTCATGGTTGTTGTTTCCTCCCGTTTCCCTTCACTCTGATAAAAGCAAAGTAATTCACTTTTTGCTAATTATGTTGCCACATTCATGGTTTTGTGCCATATCAACTTGCAATATCAATTCCTTGCAATTTTTTTATACCCCCCCCCCCCCACTTCATTCCACACATTGCTTATCCTGAGGCTGGAGATTATTTAATGAGACAAAGAAAGTGCCCAGTTCCAAACCCCCACCGTGTGTTAATTAAAGAATGTGATTGGGAGGTAAGAGATTGCTGCTAAGGTTCAATTGATTCCATTTTGGATGGTCCACAGACACTGAATGCTTATAATCCTTCAGAAGCAAATGTACATTTGTGAAATAAACTTGGCAGTTACTCACAGAACACACTGAGTGTAATTAAGAAATGAAAACATATTAGTGGTTAGCATTTTGCATAATCACCATTCATAATCAGCCTTTCCTTGCAGCAGACAGGAATGCATTCTTTTTGAAACAAAACACTAATTTAACAATACCATATGCAAACATCATTCTTTAAGGTATCTGTCTGTACCATATAGCTAAGGTTGCAGCAGCTCTTTTATTACCAACTGCTATTTATAAGCTTTCTTCCTTCTAGAATGGATGCACAGCACAGAGCATGCCAAGCTGATCATTATTTTTTTCCACTTCAGAGTCTGATTAATTTTCTTCTATCCATATTTTGTCCTAGATGGTAACCCCTCTCAGCCAAAATATACTGTGGTGATATTTTCAGTAGGGAATTTCTGCCTCCCATAATAATACTACAATACAATTAGATACATAAAGCAAGCTGAAACTGGCTGACATGTGGAACAAGGAAAGTGCTTGCATGCAGAATGTTCAAAGTTCCCTCCCTGGCATCTCCAAGAACAGAGACTCCTGCCTGCTGCAACCTTGGAAAAGCCTCAGCCAGTCTGTGCAGACAATACTGAGCTAAATGGACCAGTGGCCTGACTCTCTATAAGGAGGCTTCCTATGTTCCAGCTGAACAGAACTTCCAAAATAACTGCATAAGTGCAGTGCAGAAGCACCATTTTGACACCACCCTACTTTCCCAGGAAGCCCTCTGTGCCACCTGAAAATATGTCCTTGAGGACTGCGGGACA
Source organism: Hemicordylus capensis (assembly GCF_027244095.1). Classification (NCBI taxonomy): domain Eukaryota; kingdom Metazoa; phylum Chordata; class Lepidosauria; order Squamata; family Cordylidae; genus Hemicordylus; species Hemicordylus capensis. The sequence continues at coordinate 373,395,508 of NC_069658.1, read as the reverse complement.
TATTTCTAGATGGCACAGAGGGCTTCCTGGGAAAGGGAAGGTTGTCAACCCTCCCTGGTGCAGCAGTGCAGTTAATTCTGTTAGGCTGCTCCAGCACTTCCTTGCTTGGAGTGTCACCCAACTGATGGCATGTCTGCACAGCACTTTGTTCTGGGACTCAATGCACACTTGTACTCAGACTATACCTTGCAATTCAGACATTCAGGAAATTCCGGTCTTCATTAATTCCTCTCCTGTGAAGGTGTCAAATCACATCCCATTATGACAATGCTAACTTTTAGATTATGAGCCCTTTGGGGACATGGAATCTTCTTATTTATTTTTCTATGTAAACCACTTTGTGAACTGTTTATTGAAAAATGGTATCATCATCATCATCATCATCATCATCATCATGGTATAGGGAAGGGGAAGCAAAAGCACCTGCCTTTTAAAGAACCAGAGAGGAGAGCTGGTCTTGTGGTAGCAAGCATGACTTGCCCCCTTAACTAATCAGTGTCCACCCTGGTTTCATTTTCATTTTTCATGTTTTAGATTTATAGCCTGCTCTTCCTCCAAGGAGCTCAGAGTGGTGTACATGCTTATTTTTATCTTCACAATAATGCTGTGAGGTAGGTTAAGCTGAGAGATACATGACTGGCCCAGAGTCACCCAGTGAGCTTCATGGTTGAATGGGGATTCAAACTCGTGTCTTCCCGGTCCTAGTCCAACACTCTAGCCACTACGCTATGCTGGTTACATATGAATGGGAGACTTGATGTGTGAGCATTGTAAGATATTCCCCTTTAGGGGTGGAGCCACTCTGGGAACACCATCTAGGTTTCAAGTTCCCTCCCTGGCAGCATCTCCAAGCAAGGGCTGAGAGAGATTCCTGCCTGCAACCTTGAAGAAGCCGCTGCCAGTCTGTGTAGACAAGACTGAGCGAGATAGACCTATGGTCTGACTCAGTATATAGCAGCTTCCTATGTTCATATATGTTCCTATGTTTCATTGTGTACCTGCAAAAAAGTAATATGGACAGGAGAAAGAAATTGGGCAAAGGGGTGATTTTTAAAGAATTTTTGAAGCTTGGACATCTTTAAGCTTTTTCCCATAGGGAATAATGGGGATTTCAGCAAACCTATAGCTCCATGTGGGGGGCACTGGGGTGGCCCAGAGCAGGGTGTGGTGGGTTGTAGTGCCCAATGGGTGCAAGGAAGCTACCACCCATATTTCAAAGAAATTGGGCAAAGGGCTGATTTTTAAATGATTTTTGAAGTTGGCATGTCTGTGGCAGATTTGGGGCAGAAGAGTGGATCAGGTGGTACTGCTGTCAAGCATTCATTGTTTGTCACTGAAAATGAATCCTATCTCATTTGACACCAGAGAATCTACTCTTAGAATGCCTCGGAAACAACAAAACCCAGTACCCCATGGGCTTGTGGATATGGGGGTGGTTGGCACCCTTTGTGCTCTATACCACCACTCGCTCTGGGCCACCCCAGTGCCCCCAAAGTGGAGTTTTGGGGCATCTAAAATCCCCATTATTCCCTATGGGGGGAAAGCTTAAAGATGCACCAACCAGAAATTCTTTAAAAACCATCCCTTTCAGCGAATCCTTTTGAATTTGGGTGGTAGCAGGCACCCATTGGGACACTACCACCCTACCCACTGTGGCGCTCTTAGGAGGCACCCACAGAAAGAAATGGGCACTGTCTGTCCCCATTGTTCCATAGAGTGGATGCAGCACACATCAACAACAACAGCAGAGCTTTGCAAAGAACAAGGTTTCCAAAGGTCACACACATCCACTGTGTCACTCACCACATCCACTGTGTCCCACCATCCCCACCAACAGAAATGCAGTTGATCTACACACAACAGTGTGAAAAAACAATGAAATGAACTGCCCTACACCCCCCCTCCAAATAAATGCAGGATAACAGCAGCAGCCAGCAACAAGTAAGTGAGTAAGTAAGCATGATATGACAGATGGAGCAGACTAGAGCAGCAGACTAGGGCCAACATAAACATAAAAACAGCCCTGCTGGATCAGGCCCAAGGCCCATCTAGTCCAGCATCCCATTTCGCACATTAGCCGGCCAGATGCTGCTGGAAGCCACAGGCAGGAGTTGAGGGCATGCCCTTTCTCTTGCTGTTACTCCCCCACAACTGGTACACAGAGGCACTCAGCCCCGAGGCTGGAGGTGGCCTACAGCCCTCCGACTAATAGCCGTCAATAGACCTCTCCTCCATGAAGTTATCCAAACCCCTCTTAAAGCAATCCAGGTTGTTGGCTGTCACCACATCACGTGGCAGAGAATTCCACAAGTTGATTATGTGTTGTGTGAAAAAGTACTTCCGTTTGTTGGTCCTAGATTTCCTGGCAATCAATTTCATGGGATGACCCCTGGTTCTAGTGTTATGGGAGATGGAGAAGAATTTCTCTCTATCCGCTTTCTCCACCACATGCATGATTTTATAGACCTCTATCATGTCTCCCCGCAGTCGTCTTTTTTCTAAACTAAATAGCCCCAAGTGTTGTAGCCTAGCCTCATAAGAAAGGTGCTCTAGGCCCTTGATCATCTTGGTTGCCCTCTTCTGCACCTTTTCCAGTTCTACAATGTCCTTTTTTAGATGTGTTGACCAGAATTGTACGCAGTACTCCAGGTGTGGCTGCACCATAGTTTTGTATAAGGACATTATAATATTAGCCGTTTTATTTTCAATCCCCTTCCTAATGATCCCTAGCATGGAATTTGCCTTTTTTTACCACTGCTGCACATTGAGTCAACATTTTCAACGAGCTGTCCACCATGACCCCAAGATCCCTCTCCTGGTCAGTCACCGACAGCTCAGATCCCATCAAAGTATACTTGAAGTTGAGTTTCTTCGTCCCAATGTGCATCACTTTACACTTGCCAACATTGAACCGCATTTGCCACTTTGTCGCCCACTCACCCAGTTTGGAAAAATCCTTTTGGAGCTCCTCACAATCTGTTTTGGATTTCACTACCTGAAAGAGTTTGAGATCATCTGCAAATTTGGCCACCTCGCTGCTTACTCTTGCTACCTGGGGAACCCTACTTCTTACTTCCCTCCATTACAAAAACTCTCCATTTATACCTACCCTCTGTTTCCTGTCTTTCAACCAGTTAGCAATCCACACATTTACTTGTCCCCTTATCCCATGACTGCTAAGTTTCCTCAGGAGTCGTTGATAAGGAACTTTGTCAAAAGCTTTTTGGAAGTCCAGGTATACTATGTCAACTGGATCACCTTGATCCACACACTTGTTGATACTCTCAAAGAACTCCAAAAGGTTGGTCAGGCAATATTTATCTTTGCGGAACCCATGCAGGTTCACTCCCAGCAGGGCTTGTTCTTCTATGCACTTTACAATTTCATCCTTGAGGATGCTTTCCATCAATTTGCCTGGAACAGATGTTAAGCTAACTGGCCTGTAATTTTCTGGATCATCCCTGGATTCCTTCTTGAAAATCAGTGTTACATTTGCTACTCTCCAGTCCTCTGGTACAGAACCTGATTGCAGGGATAAGTTATATATTTTAGCAAGGAGGTCAACAATTTCACATTTGAGTTCTTTGAGGACTCTTGGATGGATGCCATCCCACCCTGGTGATTTGTTAGTTTTAAGTTTTTTCCAGACAGTTTAGAACATCATCTCTTGTCACTTCTATCTGATTCAGTTCTTTAGGGGCCATCCCTGAAAAACCTGGTTCAGGAACAGGTATATGCCGTGTGAAGATGGACACAAAGAACTCATTGAGCTTCTCTGCAACCTCCATATCCTCCTTAATAATCCCTTTCACTCCCTCATTGTCTAATGGTCCAACTGCCTCCCTGGCAGGTTTCCTGCTTCTGATGTATGTACATATGTATGTATGTATGTATGTATTCAATTTTTATACTGCCTTTCCAAGCTGGCTCAGGGCAGTTTACAATTAAAACAGAAATCATTAAAACAATTAAAACAGAAATACAAATATAAACACCAATATAAAAACATCTTTAAAACAATTAAAAAATCAAAATAATTAAAACCCTGAAAACCAGGTTAACATTAAAACAATTAAAACTAATTAAAAACCCTGATAGGCCAGGCCAAACAGATGGGTTTTAAGGGCTCTCCTGAAGGTCAGCAAAGAATTAAGATTATGAACTTCTGCTGGGAGTGCATTCCACAGCCCAGGAGCAGCTGCAGAGAAGGCCCGCCTCTGAGTTGCCACCAAACGAACCGGTGGTAACTGGAGATGGTTCTCCCCAGATGACCTTAACGTGCGGTGGGGATCATGTAAAAGAAGGCGCTCTTCTATTTAAAGAAGTTTTTGTTATTCCCCTTGATGCTTTTAGCTAAATGTTCCTCAAACTCTCTTTTCACCTCCCTTATTGTTGCCTTGCAATTTTTTTTTTTGCCAGAGTTTGTGTTCCTTTCTGTTCTCTTCATTTGGACAGGCTTTCCAATTTCAGAAGGAAGCCTTCTTCCCTTTTATGGCTTCCTTGACAGTACCCATTAGCCATGCTGGCATCTTCCTGGACTTAGTGGTACCTTTCCTCTTTTGGGGTATATGATCTAACTGGGCTTCTAGTACTGTGGTTTTGAGTAAACTCCATGCACTCTGGAGCGAAGTGACTCTCCTGATTTTCCCTTTCAGCTTCCTTTTCACCATACTCCTCATTTTGGAGAAGTTTCCTCTTCTGAAATTCAAAATGTCTGTGTTAGACTTCCTTGGTGATTCTCTCCTCACATGTATGCTGAATTTGATGGCACTGTGGTCACTGTTCCCTAAAGGGTCGATGACACTGACATCCCGCACCAGATCCTGGGTGCCACTCAGAATTAAGTCCAAGGTTGCCTTCTCTCTGGTCGGTTCCAAGACCAACTGTTCTAGGGCACAGTCATTTAGCGTATCTAGAAATTTGACCTCTTTTCACCTGACTGTGAATTTTCCCAGTCTATGTGTGGGTAATTGAAGTCACCCATTATTACAGCCCAGCCTCTCCTTGACACCTCCCTGATTTCCTGCTGCAACTCCTAGTCACTGTCAGCGTTTTGATCAGGAGGGCGATATCACGTCCCCAGTAGCATGTTCCCTTTCAGGCCTTGTATTGTCACCAACAGGGTTTCTGTGGAGGACTCCAGTCCACCCAGGTTTTCTAGCTTGTTAGATTCTATGCCTTCTTTAACATACAGTGCTACCCCTCCTCCAAGGCACCCCTCCCTGTCCTTTCTATAGAGTTTATATCCAGGGATAACAGTGTCCCACTGGTTCTCACTGTTCCACCATGTTTCTGTTATGCCCACTATATCTATTTCTGCGTTAGCCACCAAGCATTCCAGCTCACCCATTTTGGCTTGGAGGCTTCTGGCATTGGCATATAAGCACCTATACGCTGAATCTCTCACCTGATGTACGCTATCTTTCTTTTGACTCTTTGACCTGCTGGCACAATCTCTCGTCTGCTCTTTATGTGGTACTGCTCTGTCCCCTTCTGTTTTATCTGAATCCTTTGCACCCTTGCACTTTAAGGGACGGCTTTGGCTGAACGGGATACTGCCCAGCTCCCATCGGCTGCTCCCCAGGTGTCATTTTCAAAGCTGCTCCGCAACCTTTTTGATTTTAAGTCCCAGCGGTGTGGTTCCATTTTAGTTCAAGTGCAGCCTGTCCCTTTTATACAGGCTTTGCTTACCCCAAAATGTATCCCAGTGCCTAACAAATCTAAACCCCTCCTCCCGGCACCAATGTCTCATCCACACATTGAAACCCCTCAGATCTGCCTGCCTCACTGTACCTGTGCGTGGAATATGTAGTATTTCTGACAATGCTACCGTGTGGGTCCTGGACTTCAATACACTACCTATCAGCCTAAATTTGGCTTCCAGGACCTCCCGACTACATTTCCCCACATCGTTGGTGCCGACATGCACCACGACAGCTGTCTCCTCCCCAGCACTGTCTAAGTGCCTATCTAGACGCTGTGTGATGTCCGCAACCTTTGCACCAGGCCCGCAAGTCACCGTGAGGTCAACACGCGGGTCACAAACCCATCTCTCTATACCTCTAATGATCAAATCACCCACTACAAGGAGGCCCCCACCCCCCAGAGGAATATCCCCTGTGTGAGAGGATATGGGCTCATCATCCATGGAAGGGGTCCCTTCTAAAGGAGCATTTCCCTCTTTCTCAGACCGATGTCCTCCTTCCCCGAGACCCTCATTCTCCCTGATAGCAGAGGAGCTATCAGCCCTGGAGTGGGATGTCTCTATCACGTCCTTGGAGGTCTCATCCACATGCCTCTCTGTCTCTCTGAGCTTCTCCAGATCTGTCACCTTGGTCTCAAGGGAACGAACTTGCTCCCTGAAAGCCAGGAGCTCCGTGCACCAAGCACACAACCATGACTTCTGTCCTTGGGGCATATAGTCATACGTGTGGCACTCTGTGCAATACACTGGGAAGTGCCGCCTCCCCTCCCCCTCTTCTATCTTCATATTGTTTTTGTTGGCTGTTTACAGTATTTAGAGATAGCTTATTAGAAGGATAGGTCTCAGCTGTAATGGTCAGGTATTTACTGTCCAAGCAGCCTTTCCCAAGAATATGAGGAAGGGATTTGTACTTACGTTCTCTTCTCCAACAGTCTCCTTGTGATCACTGGGGCTTGTTCCAGGCTCCCCGCACACTTCCCGCTAAACTCCTGCAAAACTCCTATGTCCTGTTTGCTATTCCTGTTCGCTATGCTCTCAGCCCTAAACCTCTTATGTAGAGAGTAGTCTTCCAACTGCATCAAATGTGCACTGCCCTCCCTCCCCCAAGCATTTCATCAACAAGCAAAAGACACAGCTACATCTGTGGAACCCGGCCATAAAAGTGGGTTAGGTAGGGTTGCAAAACAACATTCTGCCACTGGAACAGTGAGGTTTCCCCCACCCCCCCTCCAACTACACAAGTAGAAGAGTGATGATGACAACAATGGCACACAATTTTTGGTGCATTTTTTGCATTTTTGGTGACATTTCTGCAACGGATCAGAGCCTGTGGCTCCAGCACAACCTATTGTAGATGCAAGCAATTTAGTTTGAATAAAAACACTGATGATGCTAGAAGTCACAATATGACCCAATCTTCATTGCAAAGAAGTCCACAGAGAGAGAGAGAATCTGTCCTGTGTCCATCCATGAAGTCCCCAAACACAACAACAAACCAAACCAAGGCATTTGAATTGCGCGCGCGCGCGCACACACACACACACACACACACTCTGCTAGACTTGAGATTATGTAGGGGAAAAACATAGTATACCTGTGTATGTGTGCTAGTGGATTTAGGCTTAAAATTTTGGCCATGGACACAGAATGCTATGTACTCTCTAAGTCTGCATGACAGGCATGTGAGGGCACCAGCAGCAAGCTCATCCATGGCCACAGCTGGGGGTGGGGGTGGGAGTAGGTGGGTGCATTTGTGCATGTGCTGCTGCTTCAGTCACAGTCCTTCCATGGGTGGAAAAAAGCAAAGCAAAGTCTCAGACAACAAACATTAAAGAGGCAAGTGGAAGTAAGCCACATTACAAAACAGAAATGCATGGACAACAACAACTCATCATCACATCATCAGCATCAGCATCATGTTATCACTTTTGACATCCATCATTTTCATTTCGGCATCAAGTCAGCAGGCTGCACACTGCCTTCATGTCCCTTCTGCCCCTTTTCTGCACAGAATCTGTAGGCTGCTGGACAGGGAATAATAGGCTGCTGCTGGACTGGGGTGGTGGCTGAAGGCTTTTATTGTTTAAGGCTGCAGTGGTGGCGGGGAGTGGGTGGCAAGCTAAATCTGCAGTGAGGCGGCTGGAGTGTGTGCCCACTCAGAGCCTGTAGGCTGCTGGGCAGAGAATATTAATACTAATCTATATTATGTGCACAGAGGGCTGGAGGACAGGCTTCTGTTTTTTAAAAATGCAAAAAACCCTTTGGAATGGGGGAAAAGACAGATTTTTTTTAAATTATTTTTTAAATGACAAGGCAATGCTAGCTTTCTAACCACATACTAGTACTAGCTAAGGGAGATCCCTCCCACAGACAGAACCCTTATTTAAACTTCTTCTAAACTAAACAACACACAACTTTTAAAATTCAATTGCAACCCAAAACCTCCCTCCAAACAGGAAAAAAACCCCAAGAATATACAATTCCAGAGGGGTGTGTGTGTGTGTGTGTGTGTGTGTGTGTGTGTGAAATGAGTACTAACTTAGTCTAGGGCTTCACCCACGTTGTGTGTCCAGTTGTTCACTTCTGTGGTCTGGTCTCTGAGTCTACTCTTTCTTCTTTAATCTTCAATTCTTCTCCTTCTTCAGTATTGTGGTGGGGAGGGCTGAAGCAAAAGCCTGAAAGATCTGGGGGAGGGGGAAGGGGGAAGGGGTGGCTGGCCAGGTGGCCAGTGGCCACAGGGGATCTGGGGCTGGTGGTTGCCTGGCACAGACAGCAGGCACAGGCAGGCAGTGATTCTCACAGCAGCACGAAGGGGGTGAAAAGGAATTTTCTTTTCTTGATTAACAGCAACGGGAACAAGGAAGCAATGCAGCAGATAATCCATTCCAGGATGGCACACAGCAGGGGCAGGGAGGCTGGTTGGCAAGGCAGGCTGGGTTCAGGCTGGCAAGGCAGAAGGCAATAGACAAGGCAAAGCAAAGCAAAGCAAAGCTCTCTCTCTCTCTCTCTTCTCCCACAAGGCAAAAAGGCAGAATGGTGGCTGCTGCCTCATTAAATGTAATTGAAAATCCCTCCTTGAACTCCCCCCACCAATGGGAACCAGCAGGTAGAGATGTGCAAACAGGTTCGACCCGAACCTGTTCGAGGTTGAACTGGTTTGGTTCAACTGTTCGGGGTTAAACCAAACTCCGCCCCCTGGATGATTTGGAGGGTTCAAGATTTTTTTAAAAATATTATTATTATAATCTTTAGCCCCTTTGGGGGGGCTTCCTCTAGGCCGCGAGGGTGGTGGTCTGCGAATGTTCCCCTTCCTCCCTCTGGCCTTGGTCATCACTGCCGCGGCCGGTTTGGCTGCTTTATTCGGCCAGTTTGGGCCTTATATGCTGGTGTGGTAGCCATTTTGTCTGCCACTATGCATGCGCAAATGGCCTCTGCAAGGCCTGGCATGGCCCACGGCCTTGCAGAGGCCATTTGTGCATGCACAGGAGCCATTTTTAAATAAAATAAAATAAAATAAAGGCCTCCGTGCATGCATAAGGCTCTGGGCCATGCCAGGCCAGGCCACGCAAAGACCATTTGCACATGCATTGAGGTGGACAAAATGGCCACTGCACCAGCATACAGAGGCCCGAACGGGCTGAATAAAGCACTCGAATGGGCCGCGGCGGTGATGACAGAGGCTGGCAGGGGAAGAGGGAACCTTCATGGACACCTGCCCCCCACGGCCTAGAGGAAGCTCCCCAAAGGGGAAAGAGGTCATTTTTTAAAAAAATTGTGAACCCCCACTTGGACTGAAATGAACCAGGGGGAGGGTTTGAAGGGGTGCCGGAATGAACTGATCTGGTCCGGTTCGAATCCGATCCGGACTCAAACCGAACCAGGCCAGCTGCTTTTGTGCACATCCCTACCAGGAGGAAATTGTCAGCAGATCAGCCCATGCTTTCGTTCACTGATCTGAAGCTTGGAAGGGTGGAAAATTCAAAACGACATCAAAGCACAAAATGGAGACTACACGGAGATTGCCAAAAAATGGAGGTCCAAAAAAACAAAACATTCAGCTCCAAAATTCGAGCAATTTGTTTTGGAGCCAAAACTTGCTGGGCTTGCAGAGGGGCAATTTATTTTGTGTGTACAAATCACCCAAAACAGGTAGATTCAGGTACAGATCGTTCTGTACCATAAATGTTTCGCACATCCCTAATTACTAGGCTGGACTAGAATAATATAATCTAGTCCAACCCCTGCTCAGTGTAGGAAACTGCTATAGAATCCCTGACAGATGGCTGTCCAGTCTCTGTTTGAAAACCTCTAGCAAAGGAGAGAATGTCTGTATGAAGCATATCATTCCACTGTCAAACAGCTCTAACAGTTAGGAAAACTCTTCTTGTATCTAGCCTGAATCTGCTTCCCTCTAATTGGAGCCCATTGCTCCTCCTCCTCCTCCTCCTTCAACACAGACAAATGAGAAATCCTGCATTTGGATAAGAATAGTCAAATGCACAAGTATAGGATCGGGAGACCTGGCTTGTGACTAATTCTGGGCCCCACATTTCCTGAAGGATGTTGATAAACTGGAAAGGGCTCAGCTGAGAGGAGAGCAACAGAAACAATGAGGTGTGGAGGGTCTAGAAACTAAATCCTATGAGACAAGAAGCTGGGCATGTTTAGGATGAAGAAGAGACAGCTAAGGGGAGATACGACAGCCACCTCCAAACATCTGAAGGGCTGTCACGTAGAAGAAGGAGTTGACTTGTCCTGCATTGCTTCTGAGGGCAGGAATAGAACCAAGGGGCTGAAATTATAAAGAGGGAGGTTTATGCTAGAGATTAGCAAGCATTTCTTACCTGTAAGAGCTGTTTTACAGTGAAACTGTCTTGTGCATTGGTGGGCTCTCCTTCACTGGTGAAATGGAGAGCCATCAGTCAGATATGCTGCAACTGTTTCCTGCCTTGAGCAGGGGATGGTACTAGGACGTCCAAGGTCCCTTCCAACTCCAAAGATCTATGATGCTATGACTCCTCCTATCTCAGAAATGCCTTCTATTTTGCATTCAGCATTACGCTCATAGACATAACTATAAATGACCTAACAAAATATTATACACCAAAATATAAGCATATTTAAGAGTTTGTGTATCTGTGATGTCATCTTCCTGCCAAAGGAAAAAGTGTCCTTCTTATAGAGTCAGGCCCTCCATACCTGACTTCTATTTTATTTTTGATTCAGAGAAAGCTGCCATCAAAGTCACTAATCAATATTCCTTAGCCTAAGTAAAGATAAACTGAGAAAGGTCACAGAGTTTAACTCATTCTAGAGGGCTTAGTTCAAGATTTTGGGAAGAAAGTTTTTAGTGCCACAATCAGCAGAAAGTGAAAGAGAAAGAAGTCATAGATTAGTGCTGGGGATGAACAGCTATGTTGTTGTTGTTGTTGTTGTTGTTTTGAGGGGTTTCTCCCCAGGAGTAAGAAGTGCATCTTCAGCATCCTGTAGCTTTCCCTCCATCATTAGAAATGAGAGAATAATAGAGAGAAGTCCACACACACACACACACCAGTTATCACACCCAAGGTCTGGAATAGCCTCTGAAGAAAGGTGTGTCTGACCCCTTCACTGCACACCTTTAGATGAGCATGAAGATGGTTCTCTTTCTCACCCCCCACAATAGTTGTTTATTTTTAATTGTTGCAGAAAGTATTTTCAACATTGTTTTGACCAGAATTTAAAATATTGTTGCTTCCTATATGATTTTGTGATTGCATGCCTTTATGGTGCTGTTTTAGTTGTTTATATTGTCATGGTTTTTGTTGGTTTATGTATTTTATATGTCATTGTATATTGTCTATGGTTTCTTTTAATTGTTATTGTTGCACACAACTTTGAATAGACTGTTGAATGAACAGTGTGCTTGTAGTATGGAGTGATTCAACCTGGGAGGTTTACTATATGATAAGTTGCTTTTATAGATTGAGCTTTTAAAATTATTTATTTAACGTATTGATATACCACCCAAAATGCAAGTCTCTGAATGACCAATGGCATAGTCATTCAGTTTTTCCCTATCCCATTATTTTGGAACGAGCTGTTAATGTTATTATCATTATGAATGCATAACCAGAGCACCTTAGGATGTGAGGGAGGTACCAGCAGACTGGGGAAATCCACTGATATGTTGGTTTTACAAAAATCTGAAGACGCAAACTCTAAGGGGGCTAATCCCCGCCAAAAAAAAAATCCTCAGTGGAATGGGATGTTTGAATATTCATGGGACGATTAACAGAGAACCAGCTGGGCAGAGCTTGCAATGAGAAAGGAAAGAGTGCTTGAAGAAAAAGAGCAAGAAATATCTCAGTTCGAAGAATACTCACTCAAGACAGTCATAGTCCTTTCTGCTTCTCAGGGGTGGGGGAATGCCTAAATGTATGGCAACTTTTATCACTCCACATTGCTGCTTCTTAAAAAAAGACCTGCAAACCTTTTTGCCGTGAGCATCATCTCATACTTGCTGAGATAGTGCGTAAGGCAACACAGGCAGTAGTTGCATCACCTGCACTGCTGTGTCAGTGTAACACTGTTGATTGTGTTGTGCACTGGGGAAATTGTGCTTCAGAGTAAAGTTGTGCAAAGAAAGTTAGGCAATGAGGCATCCATTGGAAATAATTGACATCTTGTTGCACAACTGCCTTTTCCTGTATTGCCTTGTGTGATATGTCAGTGACAACCCATATATGCCAGTAAACTGAGATTTAATTCAGACACAATGGAGGTGCTGTTGGTTGTAGGAAAGCCAATCAGGATGAGGAGATTCAATCAGTTCTCGATGGAGTTGCATGCTCCTTGAAAGAGCAAGTGTGCAGCTTGGTGGTACTGCTGGACCTGGCTCTGCTTTTGGATGCCCAGGTTGACTTGGTGGCCAGGGGTGCCTTTGCAGGGCTTCAGCTAGTGAGCCAGCTGTGTCCCTTTCTCAAGAAGGCAGATCTGACCACGCCTTAGTCATGCTATTGCTGGATTACTGTAATGCATTGTATGTGGGGCTGTCCTGGGAGAATATTCAGAAATTACAGCTAGTGCAAAATATGACAGCTAGAGTTTTGCCCAGAGTTGCTCATTGATATCATATCACATCCATTCTGAAAGAGCTACATTGATTAGGGATGTGCATAAAACTGGTTCTCCCAGTTTGGTTCGGATCCGAACCGGGTCCGAACCGGACCGGGGTGGTTCGGTTTTGGTTTTGCCAAACCACCCCCCGGTCCGGTTCAGATCCGAACCGGTTAGGATATGAACCAAACTGGTTAGGATCTCAAAAAGTAGCTGGTTTTGAAGGGGACCTTGTGTTCTACCTGCCACCCAAATTTCAAGTCGATTGGACCTTCCTCTGATTTTTTACAATTTTTAAAAAAAATTTCAATTTTTGCCCATAACTCCCAATGTGGAGCACTTAGGGGCAAAAAGCTGGGGTGGGTGGTAGCCACCCATGGGTGTCCTCCACCCCAAAAATCCCAAGGCAATTGGTTACTCCTAGTATTATTGGTGAATTTTTGAAAATAAAAAATTTCCCATTGGCTAGAATGGGGGTTTGGGGCTGCCCCAGACCCACCTCTGTGGGGCGGCAGCACCCCCAAAGTGGGTCCGCGGCCATGGCAAAAATGGCCTCAGTCCTTCCCAGCAATCCCCGGAGAGATAGGAGTGATGGGTTTTTTTAATTAAGATTTTCTAAGGCATTAAATAATATCTAATTGGAAAGAATAGAATGTGTGTCACTGGGTGAAAGGTGATAAAAAGCCACATAGAGAGACAGTTTTTCATTTAATGCCTTAGGAAATCCTAATAAAAAAACCATCACTCCTATCTCTCCGGGGATTGCTGGGAGGGACTGAGGCCATTTTTGCCATGGCCCCAGACCTACTTTGGGGGTGCTGCCACCCCACAGAGGCGGGTCCGGGGCTGCCCCCCAAAAAACCCCAATCTAGCTAGCCAATGGGATTTTTTCTCTTCTTTTCAAGAAATCCACCAACAATGCTAGGGGCAACCCAACAATTGCCACCCCAGCTTTTTTGCCCCTCTCTCTGGGCGCCCTAACACGTAACACCCAGTCAGTCCACCTTAATGCCTACCTACTACCACCACACCTATCCAAGCAACTAAGAGGACACTCAGAGAGACAACACCAACTCTCTGATCTAACAAAAAGGCCACTGCTGTTGCTGCCTGCCAGCACAGCAGCAGCAGTGGAGCAGCACACTAAGCACAACAGCACACACACAGAGAAGAAGCAGGAGGCGGAGCAGCAGAGCAGCAGACCTGCTGCTCTGCATGATGGGTGATGTGATGCCCAAAGAAACCACCGCCTCACTCAGTGCCTGCCACTGACTAGGCCCGACAGGCAGAAACCAGCCAACCTGCTCTGCTCTGCTGCTCCCCATGGATGATGCACACACACCCTACATCTGCATCCAAACCAGACCAAGTGCGCAGAGTCAGCACAGGCCAGCAGCCACCAGCCCAGCAACAACAACTACTATTACTACTACTGCTACCACCACATCCAGTGTTGCTGCTACACTAACATTCCCATTCCAGTCACGTGCGCCACAGCCTGAGCCTAGCACACACAGCCAACAGCTGCTGCCAGCCAGTGCCTAGCAAGCCAAGCCAACATGAGGAGGAGACCTAAGTAGACGGCGCACGCACACCAACCCATCATGACACAATTGCAAGGGGAGAGGGCGCAATTACAGGCAGGAGGAGGAGGAGGCGAGCCAATCCTAGCACAGATTTGAAAGTTTAAAATCCACCAGGACAGGACATCTTCTTCTTTTCTACCACCACCAGCTGTAGTGTCTAGTTAGTGAGTGCTGTGCAGCAGCTCAGCTGAGCTGCGTGTGAGGATGATAGTAGCTACTAGTTTAGTTTCAGCAGACTGAGCATTGAGCATTGGCAGTGGCATTGGGAAGCAACACAATTACACAACACTTACCTGCTGCTGCTGGTTCTAGAAGTTGCCTCTTCTCGTCTTTTCACCTCTTCTTCGTGTGTGTGTGTGTGTGTGTGTGTGTGTGTGTGTGTGTGTGTGCAGTGAGTGCATGCCTTTTGCCTTACTTGAAAGAAATGCTTCTCTGGTCCAGCACCACATTTGCTCAAGGACACAGAGAGGCCCAAGGCAGGTGGCGGCACCAGTGTGAGTGCATGTGTGCTGGTGGTGTTTGCCACCACAGGTGTTTTATGTGTGTATGTGTGCGCTGCTAGCTAGGAGGGGGGAGGGAGGGAAGGGGGGAGGGAAGGGGAGGGGGAGAGGGATGTGGCAGAGGGGATTGAAGGGGGAGGAGGGTCCGGCTCAGAGTTGGGTCAGCCACATATTATGCACACACGTGATCACGTATGTGCTTCGGTGGGAGACCAGATTCTCATCATCTGCCAGGCCGGGGTTTGGGGGCAGGTGAGGTGGTGGTGGGCTGGAAGGGAGGATGGAAGGTGGTGAAGAGGAACGGGGGAGGATGAGGGGAGGGATGGAGGGAGGCATGGGGTGGGAGGAAAAAAAAGGTAGACAGACACACAGCACAGACACAGAAGACAGCACACTACACAGAAAGCATCCACACACAGAGACAGTGCTAGGCATCCATTCACACAGACAGACACTGAGACACACAACAGGAAGAGACAGACTGAGCCTGCGCACCACACACACACACACACACACACACAGACAGACCCAATTCCCCCCCTGCATAGTTATCAATCAATATGTTGTGTTGGCAGCCAGTTCATTGCTATTCTGATGGTTTTTTGGGGGTTTTTTTGCCATCAGCCAACATCAACAGTGACCACAATCAAGATGAACATAAGATAATAATTCATTCGTTTCATTATAAAAAATCATCAAATTATTTTCTCCATGTAAACCAAGCCACCCCACACACATGATTTCTGGTAACATTTTCAATAAAATCAATTCATTTAGCATTCATCAATCATTTTGTTCTCCCTTTGTTCCCTCTTTTTTTCTCTTTTGCATAATTTTGAGGGTTGGTTTTAACATGGGGTTTTACAGAAAAAAATATTTACATGTTTATTTACATACAAGTATTTACAATACTTACACTGCATTAGAACATATACCCACCGCTGCCACTGAGTCTAGTACTATTTGGGCTGTGCTACTTTTGGGGTGTGTACCGTGCCCACGCCAGGTCCCCAAATGCTGACAGGTGGAGAGATAAGGGCCTGTGCTGGTCAGCATTGGGTTTCTTTTTAGGTGGGCGTGGGCATTGTAAACGTCTGGCCAGTCGCAGCACTACAACTACTACTACCAATGCATCTCTGTGTGGGCACACTACACGCTGCGACTGGCTGGCACGGCTCAGCATCTGGCACGTCAGCTCAGCTAGAGGTGGATGTGGGGGGGGGGGAGGGATAAGCACAGAGGTCGAGCCAGGCAGGTGACCAACCATAGGGCAACCCACGGTAATCACTCACCCGGCTCAAACTCCAGCTTGGGGTAGCCCAACAGGGGGAGGTTCACCTTAAGGAAGAACAGCTGCTCCACCAGACCAGGGTCCAAGCGGGAGCAAGAGGGTGTCACCACGTCCCCGGCACGTGAAAACACCTGCTCGCTCTGGACACTGGTTGGGGGGCAGGAGAGGAGGCGCACAGCCACCACCACCAGGTCCGGCCAGACTTGGTGGCGGCTTGCCCAGAACTGTGTGCAGTCCACGTTGTCTCCCTCCACAGGCTCCACCAAGTACTGTGGAACGCATTGCTCAGCACTGGAGGGGGGCCTGGCAGGTCGAGCCTCCCGCATACCAGGCATGGCGCCATAGCAGAACCGCTGAAACCACTGGGCGGATCTCAAGTCGGTAGCAACTGGCTGCTGCGATGGCGCCACCTGGGATGCCGCGCTGCTGGACTGGGAAGAGGAAGGGGAAGGGGAAGCTGATGCCGGCTGGCCGCCCATGCTGCTGCTGGGTGTGGGTTGGGTGGCTGCCCCCGCACCACTACCAACATCCTGGTCTCTGCGGGCCCTAGCGGCCTCCTCCTCCCTAACCTTCTCTACCAGGATGCCCCTCCACCAGGGTAATTCGTCGGCACTCACAGCATTGCCCTTGAGGGCTGGGTGACAGAGACAAGCAAGGACATACTCCTCCCTCTCTCCCAGCACCCCAATGAGCTGCCTGTCAACCCCAGACTTCAGCCTCCCAGCCAGAGCACGACCCTCTGGCGTGGTCAGAGAAATCTGGAGTTCACCCATCAGCTTCTCCAGACCCTTAGCTGTGGGCAGCGCCTGGCTCAAGGGAGTGGTGTCGGCACACAAGCCCTTCGTGGCAAATTGGAAGGGCTGGAGTGCCGACACCGCCTCAGACATCTGCTTCCACTCTGCGTTCGAGAGGTCGCAGACATCCAAGGACTCGTCCCTCGCCAGGGCGACAAGGGCTCTCTACTGCTCCAACAGGCACTGGAACAGGAGGAAGTTGGAGTTCCACCGTATCTCAACATTCGAAGGGATGAGATGGCGAGGAAGCCCAAGGTCATCCTGCTTGTGGCGAAGCAGTCTCCTGGACTTCTCGCTGTGGTGGAAATGGGCGGCCAGCTTGCGGGACTTATCCACAAGCGTGGCCGTGGCAGCAACAGCAACTGGGACGGGGCGGCCCCCCTCTCCTGGGACGCCTTCAGCTCCTTAAGGCCAAGGGCGTCCCTGACGGTCAAATGGAGCGTGTGTGCCATACACCGTATGTTCACACAGTCCATGAACGTCTCGACAGCGGCGGTAACGTTGGCTCCATTGTCAGTGACAATGAAGCCACGGGAGAGGTGTGGACACCCGCCAATCCACTCCTCTATCTGGTGGTCGAGTACGGCCGCCACCTCCTCCCCGGTGTGCCTCGTGTCCATTGTCTCCACGTGCAGGATGGCCCACCTGTGCCGTAGTGCAGCGGGAGCCACGCCAGACCCGGAAGCATCACCTGCGGAGATCCCCTCACTCTCCGGTCCCCACCAGTGGGCAGTGAGGGCCAGGAAAGCAGCGTGCATCCCACTGACACTGGTCCAGAGGTCAGTCGTGAAATGCATGCTTGTCCCGGCCGGAGCTGCACATAGCTCGGCCGACACGAGCTCCCTGCACTGGCGGTACAGGGAGGGGACCACGTTCTGGCTGAACGTGGTCCTTGAGGGGATGACGTATTCGGGCACCAGGTATTGGAGAATCTGGCGGAAGCCATTGTTCTCAACCACCTGAAATGGCTGGTCATCGGTGGAAATCATCTCCCCTATGAGGCGGGTGAGGTGATGATGGTCCACGCGAACAATACGCTGGCTGCCCGACGACTGCGTCTACCGCTGGACGGGCAGTGTAGCCTGCCTGCTGGCTGGCACACTGCCGCTGCCCACCCTAGTGGCAGATGCACTAGTGGCAGATGCACAAGGCAGATGCACAAGGTGCACTAGCGCTGCCAGCCTGTCCCCTGAGACCTGGGTGGTGACGCTCTATGTGTCTCCACATAGGCGTCGTAACCAGGTGCCCAGGGTTCTTTCCACAGCTGACAAGCATCCTGCAGTGGACACAGCGGGCGTGGAATGGGGCATCTTGAGGGACCTCAAAATGCACCCATACACCACTGCCCTTGGCCTCCTGCACCCTGGGCGCCGTCCTAGGCCATTTTTCTCTGGGTGGCTGCAGTCCTGGGGGGGGGGAGCGGCCACCGCTGCCTGCCCACTACTGCCACCCAACCCACCCCTTCCACCCTACACACCAGAGGAAGGGCCCGTCTCAACTGGCATCGGAGAGGCAGGCCTCTCCTCCACCACCTCGCCAGACTGCTCCCCACCACAGTGTTGTGCTTCACGAGGGGGGCCCCCACTTAGCAGCGAAAGGATAGGGGGAAGGGGCCCCAGAGGGAGGGAGTACCTGGCTACATCCTCACCGCCCTCTACCTGCTCTTCCACCTCCACAGTCTCCTCCACCACAATGACTGGCGGTACCTCAGCAGCACCTGGTGCCGCCGAGGAGGGACCCGCCACAGCCCTAGTCCGAGTGAGCATGCCTGTGCCGCAATTGCCGGCAGCAGGTGGGGGGAAACGAATCCTGCGCACCAAACTCGGAGCCGTGGCAAAGAATTCTCCAGTGGGGACAACCGGGGTGTCCTCAGGCTCCCTGCGTCCTCTCCGTCTCTGAGTTTCCGCAGGCGCACCCTGCTCCTGGCCTCTCCCACGTCCTCTGCCTGGCGGCAACCTAGAGCAAGCCCTGCCCGCCACACGGCGCTCAGACATTATTTCTTATCTGGGAGGAGGGAGGGAGACTTTAAGAGTAAGGCCAGGAAGGGGCAAAAAAATAATTTGGAGGGGTTTGAAAGGGGCCAAAAAAAACACCATTGATTTTGAGCTGACCGGGGGGGGGGGCTGTTTTGAAAAAGTAAGCCAATTAGGGGGGAAAGGATGGAAGACTTTTTGATGGGGGGGAAGCCAACTGAATTGAGGGGGAGTGGGTGACCTTTTACAATTTGGGAGTCAAGCCAATTGGGGAGATGGGTCTGGGAGGTTTATTTAAAAATTGGGGATTAAAGGGTGGACCACAGGCAGTTGGGTGGAGTAGTTGTGGTGTGGGTGGCAAGTTTTTTTTTAATTTTGGGGGAGAGTGGATGGGGGGAGGGCACAGCACCTACCGGGGGGGGGGGCAGGGACGCAGTCAAAGCTTGGGAACCTGCAGATCAAAGGAGGAAACCCTTATTTAGTGAACTGAAACACACAGTGTGGTATGGTTCTGGGGGGTGGTTTTCAAGTAATGCTCCTGTGGGGGGAGCATCAACCTCAATGCAGCCTATTTAGTGACTTTAAATTGCACACAACCAAAACCAGAACCCAGTCGCACCTGCACAGAAGTTGAACCCACCCACACTGTTACTCTGCCCACCATGGCAAGCAAGCAGCAGCAAACACTTGATGGCAGCATGGATGGAACATCATCATCATATATGTGTATTGGCACAGCAGCCATGTAGTAGCAGCAAGCATCAGAGCAGAACCCATGACCCCACTCTGCCCCACCCAGAGGCCAGGAAACTCTCTGGCATGGCATTGGCCCAGCATGTAGTGGCAGCATCAGAACCCATGACCCTACTCTGCCCCAGAGGCCATGAAACATTCTGGAAGGCACCTGTTCAAAGACCAACTGCAAGACGCATGCAGCACACAGCAGCAATTTCTTCACTGAGCAAGAAGACACAAGTTACAACAGTACATTTCCTCTCCAAGGGCCCCTCCCTCCTCCCCACACCCAAATGCATTTCAAAATAGGGTTGTCCCTATTTAAAACCGCCAACTAGGGAGGGAAAGGGGGCAACAAAAGTTGCACAATTGCACACACACTAACCCCTCTTCTTCCGGTCCTTCTCCTGCCGCTCACTGCTGGTCATGGATGCGCCGCCGCCAGCCAGCCACCCCTGGGCTGGGACACAACAGGGCGGCCGCACGAGGCACAGGCAGCCGGGGTAGGTCAACGATGGAGGGACAGAAGTGAGGAGACAGACAACACTATTTGTGTTGCTCAACTCACCCCCAAGCAGAGACAAATGAAATGAACAACTTTCTAAAGAAAAAAAACTGATGGCGGGGACCTCCAGGTGAGGTCGGAGGTAGGCTACTGTGTGGCTGCAGCTGTGGGAGGAAGAAGAAGAAGTGAAGGGATGAGGAGAGAGAAAGAGAGAGAGAGAGAGGAAGAAGAGAGGAGGAGGAGCCCGGGGAGCTGTAATGTAGCAGCAGGGGAGGGGGGATTCAGGTGTGGGAGGACAGCAGCAGCAGCGGTCCCAAGAGGAGAGACCAGAGGGTGTTTGGGGGGGTGGGGTGTGTTTCAGGGGGTCTGGGGTATGTAGCAAGGAGTCAGGGGGGCAAGAGGGGGAGAGACCAGAGGGCAGGGTGTGTTTTTGGGGGATTAGTGTGTGTCAAGGGGGCAGAATCTGGGTGGGAGGGGGCAGGGCAGGAGTGGAGGAGGTGGCGGTGGGGGGAGTGGGTTTCTGGAGGGGAGGGAGGAGGGAAGCTAGGAGCAGGACCACACAGAAGGGAACAATCAAATTTGAATCAAACCAAACCAATCAATATGAAAAAAAGTCCAAAAAAGAAAACCTGGGACCAAACTGGGCAGAAAGTCTGGGGGGTGGGGAGGAACCAACAACAACCAGCAGGGAGGAAGGGAGTGGGACACACACAGCAAAACCAGAACCAAAAGAAGCTAATCTCACAACAAAATCCAAAGGAAGACAGGACTCAACAGGCAGCAGCACCAGGGAGGATGGGGAACACTCAGTCTGGGTGGGAGGGGGCAGGGCAGGAGTGGAGGAGGTGGCGGTGGGGGGAGTGGGTTTCTGGAGGGGAGGGAGGAGGGAAGCTAGGAGCAGGACTACACACAGAGGGGAACAATCAAATTTGAATCAAAACAATCTATATGCAAAGTAAAAAAAAGGAAACCTTGGACAAAAGGCAGCCAGAATGTCTGGGGGGTGGTGCAACAACTATCAGGGAGGGACTGGGGAGTGGGTGGGACACACACAGTGAGCAAAACCAAAACCAGAAGAACCTAATTCCACAACAAAATCCAAAGGAATGCAAGACTCAACAGGCAGCAGCACCAGTGAGGAGGGAAACAATCTTATCTGGGTGGGAGGGAGGGAGGGGGGAAGCTAGGAGCAGGGCCAGAGGGGAACAAATTGACAATCAAAATCAGAACCCAAGGAATCAATTGCAGCAATAATATAAACTAAATCTTCAGAAACAGAACTCAAGCAGCCAGCAATAACAATGGCACAAGTTATTAATTAAAAACCAAAAGCAGCAAATATATAAATTTACACAGAAGCAATAAACAATCAAATTGAATGAAAGTCAGTGGAACAAAAGTCAGGCAAGAAGGCACAAAAACAGCAAAGCAATGCAGAAGATGGGTGGGGGTGGGGGGGAGGGCAAGCCAAAACTTTGGGAGGAATGAGTGAGGGAGAGAGAGAAAGGGTAAAGGGAGAAGAGAACAGAAGAAAACACAACAGGAAAAGTTGGGAAAGGTTGAGGGAAAAGTAAAGAGGTAACTTTGGACAGATGAGACAGACACAGAGGGCAGATGGACAAAAGGTGGCACACAACAACACACAGAGAGAGCAGAGAGACAGACACAAACTAATATGACACACAGCCAGGGACTCACAGCAGACACCAGCAGCAAAAGAGCAAGGTCTCAGAGATGATCCCACAACTGCAGCCAAGAGAAGTTTCTAGGCAAGAGGCTTGGGTTTATATAGGTTTGAAATTCCCTCCTTTGGAAGCCCCCACCTTTGCACTCCCCCCACGGCCAACAGGGTGCCAGCTCTCAACAGTGCAACAGCCAAGCAGCCTACCAGACCAAAGGACTCATTCTGGCCAATCAAAGGATCAATAGCGCAGCCAATACAATGCCTGAAAATAGCATCACAAAATGGATGCCAGGAGCAAAAGTTTCAGGAATGAGCCACAAAATGGAGGACACACACCAAACTTCACAGAGACACTGAAAACAGTCTATAGAAGCCTCTGGCACTCCCGAACCGGCTCGGATTCGGTCCGGATCGGTCCCAAAAGGGCCCGATTCGGTCCGGGATCGAACCGCCGAATCCGAACCGGTTCGGAACGAACCGGTTTGGATCCGAACTGAACCACACATCCCTAACATTGACTGCCAATTTGTTTCCAAGTCCAATTCAAGCTGTTAGTTTTGACCTTTGAATCCCTTAATGCTTTGGGCCCTAGATATCTGAAGGATTCACTGCTCCCAAACGTTCTGCCCAAAAGATCATCAGAGGGGGTTCTGCATGTCAACAATATGTCAACAATGGGGAAGGCTCAGTTGTGGTGCATGTGGGACAGGGTCTTCTCAGAATGCTCTCCCAGTAGGCATCCCCTCCTCAGTTTCCATTACAGCTTTTAGGAAGCAAGTAAAAATGCAGCTCTATGTGATGCAAGCTTTTATGTAAGAGTGCTGCTACTGCTGCTGCTTCTGAGTTCTATGATTTACTCTCTCTCTCTCTGTGTGTGTGTGTTTAAATAGAGTTTTAATTATATTTGTATTTAAATTTAATATTTGTACTTTTAAAATGTTTTAATAGATTTGTATTGTTTTTAATTGTACTGCAAACTGCCTTGGGATTATTTTAATGAAATGTAGTATACAAATTCATTCAATCAATCAATAAATCACATGAGAAGTTTCTTCACATTACCTCTAGAGCAAGAACCTGGATTGTTACATTTTAGACAAAATAC
The DNA here is from genome assembly GCF_027244095.1 of Hemicordylus capensis. NCBI lineage: Eukaryota > Metazoa > Chordata > Lepidosauria > Squamata > Cordylidae > Hemicordylus > Hemicordylus capensis. The sequence goes on along the minus strand of NC_069658.1, from coordinate 373,372,533 downwards.
CGCTAACCACTGAAGGATAACTTCAATGAGAATACAAAGCATTGACACCAACAATTGGTGTTAAAGCTGTATTATTCAAGTTCACATATTAAGATATACATATCTGAATGTGCTTCAGTATTGACTAAAACCCAGATCTGTAACAAATGAGAGAAGTAGTTGTTTACTGTCGTGCATGCATGGAGAACATGTGTGTGCCACCACCGCACGAGGGGTGTTGGGGGGCATTCTGCCACAGCAGGAAGTTGTGGCAAATGGCAGAGTAACAAGTACTGACCTGCTATCCTCACTTTTAAATGTGCCCCGATTGTCCTTTGAATCTGTTCACAAATCATGACTTGTACAAATCTCTAATTGTACACATCTCTAATTATTAAACAATAATTCCTTTCTCTAACAGGGTACTGGACAGAGTGAGTTAAAGAAATTATAAATGAAAGGTATGGGGAAAATCCTCTCCACTTCTAGTAGTGTGAGTTTATAGAAATGAGTATTTTCGTAGTGTTGAAGGCTATAGTATTGTCTATTAAACGTATTCACATAATATCAGTTCTGAACTTCCATTTGACGTTGCCTGAACTTGCAGGTGTTTCCATTAATATTTAGTTAAAGGCAACAAACAGTGATTCAAGGTGCTTTATAAAAATGCTGGGCACATTTTGTAGTAATGATTTTGATTTGCTTTTGGGGGTTTAAATTATTAATTCCTACCTAGACATTCATGAACAAGCAGCTTATACAAATCATAATACTATGCATTGGACAGCTACCACGTCCGCCCTAGTGGGCAATGGAACTATAAGCTTTGATAAAAAGAAGCAATGTGTACTATCGGAGCATGTACAGTCACTGCATATGTAAATACAAAGGGGCAGAGTACAAGTTAGCTTCATAGGGCTACAATGATAGTATTCCTAGCACAAATGTGGCCAACAGAGATGGAGCTGTAATTGTGTACAAAAGTTCCAAGAAGCCATGCACAGTTGCTGTCAAAGCCACTATGCTTGCCACAGTGTGCACTTGGCAGTAGGAATGTGCGAGCTGGCTTGACCTCAAGTCAGCTTGAGCTGAAACCAGCCCGGATTGAGGGCTCAATCTCAAGTTGAATTAGGCCCAGTTTGGATTGAGATCGAGTTGAACCCCCTGGGCCAGTTTGGGCCCAATTCAGGGGTGCCATCCAGGTTAAAATTTTTGTGTTGTTTTTTTTAAAGGTGGATTTACCAGTGCCACAGGCTTCAGCACCCTTGGGGGCTGCTGTTGTGATCACGGCGGAGGGGGTGTCTCTGACAGTTCTGCCTCCCCCCAGTCCCCTATGGGCTGGTTCAGCCTGTTTTGGGACCATTTCAACCCTCAATGTCATGTGTGTGCAATGGTCATTTTTAGGCTGCCACACATGCACTCGGGCTATTTGCATGGCTGGGCCATGACCTGGCCATACAAATGGCCTGCACGCATGCACAGTGGCCTAAAAAATGGCCACCGCATGCTAACAGAGGGTGGAAACAGCCCTGTAACTAGATGAAATGGCCCGCAGGAGACAAGGGAAGGCTGGCCGGGGGAGGGTGAACTGCCAGCGATCCCTCTGCAGCAGCACCCAACAAGGCCACTGAAGCCCTTGGCTTCGACCTTAAAAAAACAAATTTTAATATAGATGGCACCCCCGAACCAGGCCCACACTCATTGCAATTCAAACCAAACCAGGCCCCTCATTTGGAGGTGCCAAAACGGAACATGTTCAGTCTAGTTTGAGTCTGTTTCAGACTCAAACTGAACTGGGCAAACCAGTTTTGTGCACATCCCTATCTAGCAGTGCCCCCACCAGCATCTCTATTTCCCCCTGCTCTGTGCAGTGGTGGCAGCAGCTGCCTCCCTGAAGAAACAGCCCTCTATTCAGCCACCACTGCCACCACTGTGCGCAGAGGATAGGGAAGGGGCAAACTATGTGCATGGTGGAAAGAGAAGGGCTACCACTGGAGGGGGGGACTGACGCCAGGTAGGGAGGGTGGGCAGCCTGAACATAAGCCACCTATGTTCTCCCTATGATACTGGTTGCCAAGATGGTAAAGCCTAAGTAATTTTTCCCCTTCATTCATTTATCATACTTGTACTGCCCACTACCAAACTCTCTAGGCGGTTTACAGCAATAGAAACTATTTATTTATTTATTTATTTATTTATTTATTTATTTATTTATTTATTTATTTATATTTGTATACTGCCCTTCCAAAATGGCTCAGAGTGGTTTCCAATTAAAACACACCACTAAAACAGTAAAAAGCTAAAACAAATTTAAAAACAATATAACAATTAACAATTAAAAAACATTTTAAAACAACAACAATTAAACAATTACAGTGATTAAAATCAGGTTTTTAATTTTAAAATAAACCAGTTATTTAAAAACCCCAAATGTAGGACGCTGAGAAAGCTTGGGCGAAAAGATGGGTTTTCAGGTATTTTTTGAAAATTGCCAGAGATGGGGAGGAGCGTATCTCAGCAGGGAGCGCATTCCACAATCTTGGGGCAGTGACCAAGAAGGCCTGTCTCTGTGTAGCTGCCAAGCAAGTTGGCGGTAACTGGAGACGGACCTCCTCAGATGATCTCAATGGGCAATGGGGCTCATAATGAAGAAGACGCTCTCTTAGATACCCAGGGCCCAAGCCGTTTAGAGCTTTGTAAGCTATAACTAGCACTTTGTATTTTGTCCAGGAACCTAGCGGCAGCCAGTGTAACTCCATCAGTAAAGGAGTAACATGGTCTCTCCGAGATGACCCAGAGACCAACCTAGCTGCTAGGTTATGAATCAACTGAAGTTTCCGGACTACATACAAAGGCTGCCCCACGTAGTGTGCATAACAAAAGTCAAGTCTGGAGGTTACCAACAGATGTACCACAGTTTTGAGGTCATTGATCTCGAGAAACAGGTGCAGCTGGCGTATCAGCCGGAGAGGATAGAAAGCACACCTGGCCACCACCTCAACCTGAGAAACCAGGGAGAGGTGTGAATCCAGAAGTACTCCCAGACTGCAAACCTGTTCCTTTTGGGGAAGTGTGACCCCATCTAGAACAGATAGATCAAAATCATCTCTAGAGTTCTGACCCCACACAGTAAGTACCTCTGTCGTATCTGGATTCAGCTTCAGTTTATTCTCCCTCATCCAGAGCACTACTGCTTCCAGGTAGGGATGTGCACAAATGGTCTTCGGCACTGGTGGGGGTAGTAGTTTAAGGGCAGGGGAGGGTGTACTCTCTCTCACACACACACACACACACCCGCCGTGTTTCCCCCGCCGGCGCTCTGTAAATTTCAAGCCCCTCGGGGCGGCAGCGTTCCTCCCTGCCGCCCCATTCCCCCCGTCAGCCAGAAGTGGCCGGAAGTCGCAAGCGTGTGTGCGTCTGTCTGCTGTGCGTGCACGCGATGGGCACAAGCGCACTCACAACTTCCGGCCACTTCCGGCCGACAGGGGGGAACGGGGCGGCAGGGAGGAACGCTGCCGCCCCGAGGGGCTTGAAATTTACAGAGCGCTGGCCGGGAAAATGCGGCGGGGGCTGAGTATACCCTCCCCCGCCCTTAAAGTACTACCCCCACCGGTGACAAAGCACCGAATACTGCCCCAGCACCGAAACGTTTTGGAGGCCTTCACAATGGCCTCCGAAATGTTTCGGGCACATGCCTACTTCCAGGTAGGCATTTAGGGTGGATATGCCAGCTCCTGAAGAAGTTGACATGGAGAAGTAGATCTGAGTGTCAGCAGCGTACTGGAAATACCCACCTCCAAATCCCCTGATGATCTCTCCCAGCGGTTTCATGTAGAAGTTAAGGAGCATTGGAGAAAGTACGGAGCCTTAAGGGACACTATACTTAAGCTCAGATTTTGAAGAGCAACAGTTTCCAATCGACACCATCTGGAATCTATCCGAGAGGTAGGAGTGAAACCACTGTAAAACAGTGCCTCCCACCCCCAACCCCCTCAGACGTTTCAGAAGGATACTATGGTTGATAGTATCGAAAGCTGCCGATAGATCCAAAAGGACCAACAGAGTCACACTTCCTCTGTCAATTCCCAACTGGAGATCATCTATCAGGCCAACCAAAGCAGTCTCCACCCCATAGCCCACCCGAAAGCCAGTTAGAAATGGGTCTAGATAATCAGTTTCCTCCAAGACCACCAGGAGCTAAGAGCCCATCACCTTCTCAGTTACCTTGCCCAGCCATGGGAGGTTGGAAACTGGCCTATAATTGCTCAACTCTGAGGGATCTAATGCAGGCTTCTTTAGAAGAGTCTAATGATTGGCTCCTTAAGACAAGGAGCCATCCTGCCCTCCCTCAGAGAAGCATTTATGATTTCCACCAGGCTGTTTACAACAACCTCCCTGCTAGATCAAACAAGCCATGTTGGACAAGGGTCAAGAGAACAAGTGGTAGGCCTCACCGCTCCAAGCAGCTTGTCCACATCCTCAGGAGTCACAAACGGAAACTGATCCAGTCGAATCACATAAGAGGAGTCGTTGGGCACCTCCAGCTCAAATTAATTGTTGCATCTCCATCGGCCCGAATCTGAGAGATTTTATCTGTGAAAAACTCTTTAAACACATCACAGCGGGTCAAACCGAACCACCCGCCCAGCTCTGTCAGACTGGAACCAGACCGCTGGGTCCGGTCCGTGAATTTTTTGTTTTTGTTTTAAAAAAATTAAATTATTTTAAAGTACCTTTAGCCCCTTTTGAGGGCTTGCTGAGGCCGCGGGGTGTGTGTGTGTCCGTGCGGGTTCCTTCTCCCCCTGCTGGCCTTCTTCATCGCTGCCACGGCCTGCTGCAGCCGGGTAAATGAACATTTTCAGCCGTTTTGGGGCCTCCATAGGAGTGCACGGCCATCATTTTGGCAGCCGCCACGCATGCAACAATGCCATCTATTTTTTTTTTTTAAAAAAAAACACCAAAAATTCGCGGACCGGTCCGCGAAACAGACCGGACCGGGGGGAGGGGTTCGATGGGGGGGGGCAGACCGAACCGAGCCAGACGGTTCCATGCACACCCCTAGAAGACACCAGATGATTCACTTGATCAGGTGAGTCTCTCTGCTTTTTTCTCATTCCAGGTGCCTTCCCCATTTGGGGATGGGATTATTTACTGCAAAATGTTGGGATGGACACTTTGCATTGTTCTTCAGCAGAAGGCACCTGCCAGTACCACCACTACAAAGCTCTGGGCTGCTATCACCACCCCACCACTGAGGTAAGCCACCACTCGAGCCTGGAAGGCCCACAAAGCACTACTGGAACCTGCAGCGGGTCCTAAAGGCAGGCTACATTTTGTGGACTATGCTGCTGAAACAGGAGATGCAGTGACATTCAGGTCAGGATTCCAAAGCTATGAGTACCAATTCTCATTCTTTTTGGTTTACTCATACAAATCAGAATGGCGGCGAGGTTAAATCATTTGCTAGATGTTCTAAAGCATGGCAGCTTGGAGAGGAGAACTATAAACAAGGGACTTGAATTCCTGCTCTACAGATCAAAATGTGTTCTTATTAGAAAAAGTAATACTTGTGCAGCCTGTTACTGCAAACATGAAAATTAGATGGAAGAACTGTGCAACAAAAACACAATTAAGAGTTATTCACCCATGCAATATAAGTGAATGAGTAAATATGGAGCATTACGAAGCTGATGATCTAAAAGTTGCTGAAGCCTGCTGTTCAGCAACCTCACCTTGAAAAACTGATCTAAGGGTGGGAAGGGGGAGAAAACAAAACAAACCTCAGCCAGTTAACAGAAGAATGCTAAAAGTAACAAAAGGAAAAAAAGTAGCTAACACTGGAGTATGAAATCTGTGGAATACCTGAAAGACTGGAAAACCTACAAGAAGATTGGTGCAATTTTATGCTTCCAGAAGAATGATCATTTTAAAAATTCAACATGGATTTAAAGATCAGCTTTGGATCCCTGGAACTACTTTAGCTAGTCCAAATCTGTTGGCATCACCACTCTAGCCAGTGGTGCACTTAGGTAATTTTGGAGCCTAGACCGAAAATCCTTTTGGAGCCCCACCCCCACCCCGGCCGCTGCCGCTGCCGCTGCCACCGCCGCCACCGCCGCCACCACCAGATAAGTGGCAATGCAATTTTTAAAAAAACACCAGAACATGGTCAGGGAAATCTGGACTTTCCCCCCACTTTTTGTATTTTTAGTAGGGATGTGCATTTCGTTTCAGATACAAAACATTTTGTGCACAAAACAGGCCATTTCAGCTGTTTTGTAGCCAAAACAAAACACCCAATGCTCAAAACAGAAAATTTTGTAGCCAAAACAAAACCTCCCTGTTTCGGATACAAAATGTTTTGTTGTTTCGGCTGTTTTGGAACTCCATTTTGCAATCACAAAAAGTCTTTCTCCTTCAGTCTCCATTTTTAGTTTTGACATCTGTTTGAAATTCCAACCCTTCCAGCCCGCAGATTGGCCAGCGAAAGCATGGGCTGATCTGCTGGCAATTGCCTCCTTATTCCTTTTAAGCAAATTTAAGGGTAAATTTTACCCTCATTGGCTAGTGGGGCAGTGTGCATTTCATTGTTGTTGTTTCACACTGTTGTGTGTAGATCAATTGCATTTTAGGCGGGGGGGGGGGATGTGGATGTGCATTACCTTTGGAAATCTGCCTGATTTTTTCCAAAGCTCTGCTGCTGTTGATGTGTGATGTTGATATTATTTGGGGTGGATTCGGGGCAGCAAGGGGGCTTTGGGGGCAGAAGAGTGGTTCAGGTAGTAGTGCCCCAATGGGTGCCTGCTGCCACCCAGATTCCAAAGGAATTGGGAAAAGGGCTGATTTTTAAAGAATTTCCAAAGTTGACATGTCTTTGGGGCAGATTCGGAGCAGAAAAGGGGCCTGAGGGGCAAAAATGGGGGTTGGGTGGCAGTGCCCCAAGGGGTGCCTGCCACTTGCCCTATTCCAAAGGAATAGGGCAAAGGGCTGATTTCTTAGGAATTGTTGAAGTTTACACTTCTTTCAGGTCCCCCCCCCCAGGGAATAATGGAGGTTTCAGCAGACCCATAACTCCACCTGGGGGGCACTGGGGTAGCCAGGAGCGAGTGGTGGTGTAGTGCACACAGGGTGCCAACCACCCCTAAGGGTTGCTAACCCATGGGGTGCTGGGTTCTGTTGTTTCTTAGGTGTTCTGAATATAGATTATCTGGTAGCATATGAGATTTTCAACGACAAACCATGAATCCACTCTCATATGCTACCAGAGAATCTGAATCTACACTCAAACATCTCAGAAACAACAGAACTCAGTACCCCATGGGTTAGCAACCCATGGGGGTGGTTGGCACCCTATGTGCTCTACACCACCACTCACTCTGGGCTACCCTGGTGCCCCCCCAAGTGCAGTTATGGGGCAGGAATTATGGAGGTCCATCATTTTCAATCTCGTTGTTCTGCACAGGACAATGACAATAAAGATCTATCTACAGTGGTCCCTCTACTTACGAAATTAATCCGTTCCGAATGCACATTTGTAAGTCGAAAAGTTCGTAAGTCGAAAAGCGGTTTCCCATAGGAATGCATTGGGAACGGATTAATGCGTTCCGGCGCCTAGAAAAAAGACCCAGACCCCCAGTAAGGCTTGCAAACTGCACAGGAACATTTCTTTTCAAGAATAAACAGGCAGTAAACAGGCAGGCAAGTCAAGGAAACCGCATGTAAAATTCGTAAGTCGAGGAAACCCCATCTAAAAATTTGTAAGTCGAAAAAACCGCATCTAAAACCGGATCTAAAACTGCCGTTTGTAACTCGAAAAATACTTAAGTCAAGTAGTTCGTAAGTCGAGGGACCACTGTATCTATCTATCTATCTATCTATCTATCTATCTATCTATCTATGGGGAAGAACTTTACAGATGCGCAAACTCCATTACATCTTTAAAAATCAGCCCTCTGCCCAATTCCTTTGAAATAATTCTATAATTCTGACAGCTTCCTTGCCCCCACTGGGCACTACCACCCACCCTACTCTGCTCTGGGCCACCCCTTCCCCCCCAACATGAACCTATACTTTTGCTGAAACCTCCATTCTTCCCTATGGGAAAAATCCTATACTGCAACAATTCACCAAAAAACAGCCCTTTGCCCAATTCCTCTGAAATTTGGGTGGTAGTTTCCACCCATTGGGCACTACCACCCCCACCCACTAGTTCTTCCCCGGGGCCATTTTTCAAAATCCAAAACATTTCAGATTCGGATTTTGCAATTTCGGACAAAGTACAAGATTGGGGTGTTTCAGATTGGCTGATTTCGAACAAAGAACAAAATGAGGGTGTTTTGGATTTGGACCAAAAACAAAACAGAAAAAGAAACAAAATGCACAACCCTAATTTTTAGAAGAGATTCTGAATAAGATACTTCCCACTGACTTGCAGAGAGATACCACATTTTGCATGGACAATTCTTCCTCTTAAATTAGATTAATGCATTACTTTTGACACCAGAATATGCTCAGGGTGGATTTTAAAAATTTTAATTTTGTATTTTTAGAAGGAATTTTGAACAAGAAACTTCCCACTGACTTTTCAGGGCTTCCCTGCAAAATGTATGTGCAGCATAGCACAGACATTTTGTAGGGAAGCAGTCCTTCCAGGCTTCCACTCTCCCCTCTTCCTCCCCCACCTCCACTCCAGAAAAGGTGTGTGTGTGGGGGGGGGGATACAGTAAAGAAACTTTAAGAAGGCAGGGGTGGCAGGGGAAGGGGTTAGAAATTCACTGGAGGTGGTGGGAACCAGCTTACTAGACAGCAAATTTTCCCCTATTTTTCTGCTGCCGCCGCCACAACATTTATTCTCCCCACATGCCGCTGGCCCCTCCTCCCTCCTCCTAAGACAGCTGCTGAGCCTACAGGCTTGATTAAATCGGGGCTTCTGCTGTCTCGACTCATGCTCATCCTCCCTCCTTTTCCTCCTCTCTAGTGTCAATGCTGACGGAGACAGGAAACAGTGGGGTGGTCTGCTTACTGGAAAAGTTGGTGATCTGGGAGAGATGTGAGTGAGCATGGGGCAAAAAGAGATGAACCAGTTCAGTAGGCAGCATGAAGGAGAGAATATTGGGAGAAACTCAGGGAGAGAAGGGGAGCAAAGCCAGTAAAAGAACTGGTGGAGGAATTGGGAGGAGAGCAAACACTGGGAACAATCTGGGAAGAAGATCAGGAAGGAACCAGTAAAGAAACCAGCAGAAGGAGCGGAGAAGAGTGGGGAGGATCTGGGGAGAGGAGAAAGGAGGAAGCTGCTTCTTTTACTGATGAAGAACTGGCTCCTTTAGGAAGGAGAAACAACGGCATCATGTGTGCGAATATGTACACAGGTGCAGTTGAATGGACGGACGGAAGTGGCTGAGCTGTCTCTGCTTGCTCGTCAGCCTTCTGCCCCCCCCCCCCAACCTGGTCCACCATCAATGCACACACACTTCCAGATGACAAACATTGAATCCACTCTCATTTGCTACCAGAGAATCTATGCTCAGAACACTTCAGAAACAACAAAACCCAGTGCCCCCTGGGCTTGTGGGTATGGGGGTTGTTGGCACCCTATGTGCACTACACCACCACTCACTCTGGGCCACCCTGGTGTCCCCCCAAGTGGAGTTATGGGGTGGCTGAATTTCCATTATTCCGTATGGGAAAAAGCTTAAAGACACGTAAACTTCAAAAATAATTTAAAAATCACCCCTTTCACCAATTTCTTTGAAATCTGGGTATTAGCTTCTTTGCACCCATTGGGCACTACCACCTTCCACAACCCACTCTAGGCCACCCTAGTGCCTCCCACATAGAGCTATACAGTTGCTGAAATCCCCATTGTTGCCTATGGGGAAAAGCTTAAAGATCTGCCAACTTCAAAAATTCTTTAAATATCACCCCTTTGCCCAATTTCTTTGAAATTTGGGGGTAGATTCCTCCCATTGGGCACTAACCTTGAGCCCCTGGTGGCGCAGTGGTAAAACTGCTGCCCTGTAACCAGAAGGTTACAAGTTCGATCCTGACCAGGGGCTCAAGGTTGACTCAGCCTTCCATCCTTCCGAGGTCGGTAAAATGAGTACCCAGAATGTTGGGGGCAATATGCTAAATCATTGTAAACCGCTTAGAGAGCTCCGGCTATAAAGCGGTATATAAATGTAAGTGCTATTGCTATTGCTATTGCTATTGCTAACACCCAACCCACTTTGTCCACTAAATGGACGTCTGACTCTTTGAATTTTTTGGATCCGAATCGGTGGTGATTTGTTTTGTACATGAATCTGGGCAACTGAGGACAGGAGTGATTTGTTTTGTCTACAAATCACCCGAATCGGTCAGATTCGGGTATAAATCATTTTGTACCCAAATAGTTTCAAACATCCCTAATGTAATCTGCTATGAAGCCAGAGAGGGCACTGTAGTTTCCTCTGTGCTGTTTGGGCTACCCAGGAGTTTCTATTCTCCTTCCTGTTCCTTTTTGTCCTGTTCCTGCATGTGAGTTAGCAAGTTCTGCACTGACCTCTAAGTGATTTTCTCACAAGTAAAGTTGTCTTAAACCTTGCACTGGTGTTTGTTCCGAAAACCACACAGACAGCTCACATTCTGCAACATTGAGCACCATTTTGGAGACCTGTTTTTTTTCTTGATAATTGGTTTTCTGGCCTTAGCTACTGAATGGCTTGTGATTTTTTTTGCTTCTTGGTTGGCTTGCTATCATACCAATCAAGTATTGTTATAGGCAACTTTGCCCCCATTGGCTGGAGGGAGGGAGGAGGCAGGGGGAACACAAAAGGAGGGAATTTCAAAATGTATTCAAAACAACTGGGAGGCAGAGAGAGCCCTTATAGTGTGCCCCTTTTGCAGAGCATATATCAGGAAAGGAGGAAGGAATCAAGGAAGGTTTGATTTTGTGGTTTTCTCGCACCAAGTATAAGATGCTGTGCTATTGCTTGCTACTATAACTATCAGGTTTTGCTGGATCTCAGATTGACAAAGACAGAACTTGGGTGCCTTGCTTCCTTGAGTTGTGGTTTTTACAGAGGCGTAACTAGGGGAAACGGTGCCCGGGACAAGCACTGAAATGGCGCCCCCCGCCCTCCCCCCCCCGCCCTCCCAACATACTACATTATACTTAGGTTTTTCCTCACAAGCGCCCGCCGCTGCCGCCAAGCCAGGCCACTGACTGGCTGCCAGGCGCCAGCAAAGCAATTGGGGGTGGTGGTGCGCGGGTGGTGCGGAAGGGACCGCTCGTGGGGGAGGGGGCACCGATGCGCTCCCTTGACTGCTGCAGTGCTGCAGGAAGTGAGCAGGAAACATTTGTATTAACATTTAAAAAAAAAATTAAAAAAAATTTTTTTTGTCATGGCGGCGCCCCCCACGTGACCAGAAAAGATGGCGCCCGGGGCACGTGCCCCCCTGCCTCCCCTATAGTTACGCCTCTGGGTTTTTAGGTTTATGAGATAGTGTTGTGGCGTGAAATGGACAGTGGCAGCTTTGTCTTTGGGTGAGTAATATTTCTAGGTGATTGCTGTGACGAGCTCCATGTCTGGACTTGAAGCTAACTTGTGATTCACTCACCGCTCTGGTCTGCTCTGCAATATGGATTGCAAGATGCATTCAGTCAAAATGTGGCTGAAGTTGTTCTCATTCAGCTTAAGGCTATGCTTGCTGCTAAAGGTGCTGCTGTTAGAATACTAAGAAGTAAGGGATCATAACTGTGTGTGAGAGAGCAAATTGTGACAATGATGTTACTGCAGCACAGGCGCTGTGGTGGGCAGTAGATTCTGGGACAGTGATTCATTTTTGTCCATTTGGACTGTGTTTGAAATGTGTGCTCTGTATTGGGAGGGACAGATTCCCTTTTACAGTGTGCTTCTGCAGTGTTTTTCAAGGCAGGGTTGCAAAACTTGTGTGCAGTGTACTCTGTGAGTGCAGCTTGTTCCAACCATAGGGAGCAATGGGGCAACTTAAAACACCCTAGTGTTCCCCGCAGGACACCAAATTGGGATAGGGCATGATGGATGCTCCCTACCACCCAACCCACAAAATAAATGGTCAAGTGGGCATTGTTAAACAATTTTTTAATCTTTTCCCCCCAAACTCCATTGGATCCTAGGTTAAAGGTTAGAAATTTGTTTAAAATTGCCTGCTTGCCCATTTCTTTTGTGGGTTTGGTGGTAGGTAGCACCCATCATGCCCTATCTCCCAACCCACTTTGGTGTCCCTAGGAGCTACCTATAAGGAACAGTGGGGTGTTTTGTGTTTCCGCATTGTTCCCTATAGCCAAAACACTCAAAACATTTCAAGTTGTATCATCAAAGCAGCAAAACATTTTGGCCATTTTTTGTTTCATTTCAAACTCAAAACAAAATGCAAAATCTGTTTTGTGCACATCCCTAGCAGAAATCTCTTCTCCCCTCTTTGCCCTCTCTCTATAGTTGCTACTAATGCAAAATCATGAATCTCCTACTAATAAATGTTATTGAATAATCCCATAAGACACATTATTAGCAACTTCAGGGGTTCTGTTATGGAATGTTTGATATTTCGTTTGGCAAATGTATTCCCTTATGTTACCCACCAGGTTTCTATATTTGCCTTCTTATCTATGAAAACGAGGAAAATATTTACCAGCAGAAGGCATTGTCCTAAACTATAATTTTTGTTTCATTAGGATTTTTATGATATATGGTGATTGTGGTATGTACTTGTGTCCCCCCCCTCCACCGTTATGACCTGCAGTTACAACATAAAGTTTTGACTACTGACTACTGAATAATCCCAGGTTCTAGTGTTTCAGGACACAGAGAAATACTGCTTGATATCCACTTCCTCCACACTATGTATACTTTTATAAACTCCATCATCCTAGCTGCTTTTTCTTCTAAATTTAAAAGTCTCAAATAGGTTTGCCTGTCCTCATTGGGAAAACACACTGCAAAACCATGTCATTCCAGGTGTTGTTTTTTCTGCACTTTTTCTAGCCTTGCACTATACTACAAGATCCCAAGATGGACATGTTTACACTTAATTATTTCAATGCTATGTGAAGGTAAAGTGAGGAATTTGCCTTTGGCAGTGCTACATGTATGTTCACTAGTTCATCGCGTTCATTATATTATACTTGATGGTTTGGGTTCAGTGATGAAGAACCCTTTCAAGTTAAAGAAGTAAAACAGTTGAAAAGCAATAACAGATCAAGGGAACAATGAAACCAGTATGTGTAAAAAGATTTGCAAAAGAATGGGAGGTAAGGACTCTTAGAGAACAGTTTTGTTTCTATCAAGATGGCAGTTTTCATACTGACAATTGGACATCATGGAATTCCACACACTTCTATGATTATTTTTATTTTACTATGGCACCAGAACATTCTAGAATTGCATTTATCATCATTCTGAACTACATAGCAGCAAGGAGAGGGGAGAGAATGCTGAAATCAAATGCAGACACCTTCCATGAGCTCTGTTCACAGAAAACATCTCTACACCTTGCATCTTCTAGTACTAGGGGTGGCTCGTACATGAGGCGATGTGAGGCAATTGCCTCAGGTGGCAGAAGCCTGCAGGAAAGAAAAGAGGAGGAACATAATCTGCTCCCAGGCGGACCCCAGGGTGAGGGACTGGGTGCCTGCCTGTCTGCTTCTCCTTCTGCCCCCCTGCTTGCCATCTGCCCCTCAGGACTGACTGCTGTACTGTGGTGAGGCTTTGAAGGACTGGGGCCCAGGGGGTGACTTGGAAGTTTCCTGCCAAGTCCCATCTGCCTAGTGTTATTTAGGGTGCTGCCAGTGACTCCAGCCCCCCAGAAGCCTGCAGGAGAGAGAAGAGGAGGAACATCATCTGCTCCCAAGTGGACCCCAGGGTGAGGGACTGGGTACCTGCCTGTCTGCTTCTCCTTCTGCCCCGCTGCTTGCCATCTGGCCCCCAGGACTGACTGCTCTACTGTGGTGAGGCTTTGTAGGACTGGGGCACGGGGGGGGGGGGGGTGACTTGCCGGTGACTTGGCAGTTTCCTGCCAAGTCCCATCTTCCCAGAGCTTGTTGCCATCCCATCTGCCTAGAGCTTGCTGCTCAGGGCTATACAGGGTGCTACCAGTGGTGGCAGGCCCACCATCAGCAGGGTCACCACTGAAGGGGCAACACCAAAGGGGGTCACCCCTTTGGGGGAGCCACTTCAGGGACAGCGAGGGCCAGGGCCAGGTTTCCTGGCCCAAGAATTTGCATGTGGGTTGGTATTTAGTGGTGTGGCTTCTGTTTTAATTAGTCCTGGGTGAGATTGTTTTGTAATGTGTCTGGGCTTACCTGGAGATGGGGAGACAGGGGGTGTGTCCACTGATTATGGGGCAGCAATTTTGGTGGTAGTGGGGAAGAGAAGAAGTAATGTTGGCAGGCCAGCAGGCCGTTACATGGGAAGGGGAATTGGAAATCTAATAGCTGTTTCCCCTTCTGGCTGTCCTGCCAGCTCTTTGACCTTGGGGAGCAGTGCCAACCAACCTTGGAATCTCAAGTTTTAGCATCATTTAAAAATGTTGTTTTAAAAAATTAAATTGTTGTAATGTTTTAACTTTTACTATTTCATTTATTTTGTTTTAACTGGTGTTTTAATTTTTGCTGTCATTTAAATGGTGTTTTAATCGTTTTCTGTTTTGTTTGCTTTGTTGTGAACTGCACAGAGACGTGAGCTTGAGGCGATATAAAAATATGTTAAATAAATAAAAATATAAATAAATTTATTGGGGCATCAGATGTCCCAGTTGGAGCAGCTTTTCAGAACCAATCTACAAGTTCTGAGAGGAGCACCTTCTTACAAAGACTGCAAGAAGCACAGAGTGGGAAGAGACTGCTGCTGGCAACCTTCCCTCCTTCCTGTTCCCCACACCACTTTGCACAAGTCAGTTTTGAAAGGGGGCTAGCCCCCACCAAGGGCATGGGACAAGACAGCATTTGGCTCCTTGCCTCAGGTCCCAGAATACCTTCAGTCACCCCTGTTTCTATCCCATCCCATCCCCTTTCACAATGTCCCCTGACTCTCAGGAGAGGATCAAAGGCTACTGTTGGGTGGATGGATTGTTCAAGTTCCCTTAGGTGAGCTTCCTTCCACTTGCACAAGATCTGGATGCATCCCAAATTCATTATATGCAAGAAGCTACTGTTATACCCTGTCTTTTATATAGTTTCTATAACCGTGCACTCCTAGATTGATAGCTGTTCATCATCATCATCATCATCATCATCATCATCATCATCATCATCATTTCACTTTTCAACAAAAAGTTCTCAAAGTGGTTTACACAGAAAAATAAGTAAGATGATATCCTATCCCAATGGCAAAATATTTTAAGTAGTGTTCAATGCAGTACATTGGATCTTACATTGTGCCTCATCCAGCAGAAGATTATTTTCAAGGCCTACTGGACTCCTCTATACCTTATGCGATTAAAAATGTCCTCAAATAGTAACTGTTGGAGATGCAATAATCCACAGGCCAATTCAACACATATGTTCTGGGAATGTTCCATAGTGCAAGGCTTCTGGAGAGAGGTCACTATGCGAATTAACTTAGTGCTGGATTCATCTCTTGCACTGAAGGATGGAAATGCAGTGTTGGGGTTTATTCCAACCAGCTGGAGACTAAAATACAGCTCTAAACAATGGCTTTGGCGGAGCCTGCTGGTTGCCAAGAGGTTGATATTGAGGCTGTGGAAATCTCCCAATCCCCCTCGGTGTGAGGATTGGGTGCAGAACCTGCTTAAGCTTGTGGCACGTGAAAAATGGGCCCTCTTAAAAGTAAATAAATCTGGGATAACTTTCTTAATCTTTTCTTAGAATAAGAAGCCTTCTGACCTATCCACATTTTCTAGTGCATTGGTGATTCTTCCTTCTTCTCTTCCTTTTTTCCTCTTCTTTCTTTCTTTCTTTCTTTCTTTCTTTCTTTCTTTCTTTCTTTCTTGGGGGTGTGGGGGTGGGCGGAAATTGGGCATGTTGTTGCAAAATATAAAATGTTATAAAATGATTAAAAACATTAAATAAAAAGAAAGAAAGAAACATCAAACTGACACCACCAGCAACCCCTTGACAGGTGCTGTGCTAGTGCTGAATAGTGATAGTGATATAGTTGCTCTCCCCCTGCTAAAAGAACCACCACTTCAACAAGTAGCTCTTTGTTTATGTAGCGGGGGTGGGGGGGTGGGCCATACTTTAAATAAGTTTCCACTATTTCTCATTCATGTCTTCAAGACTTACGAGCTGCCCTTCCTTATTCTTTCCTCCAATTTCATTTTGGTGTGTGTAATTCCAGTTTCTCACTGTAAATGAATAAACTCCCGGAAGCTGCTACTGTCCCTTTGGGAGCACAATGATTTCAGCTAATGTATAGATGAGTTAGATAGTCATAAAATAATGATGCATAATGAGTGTGTTTAGCATTTCATGCATCCCAATGGCTGAAAGGCAGGAATGTTCTTGATTTTCTGGGTCTTTCACACTCTAGGAATAACCAAGATATCACAAAGTTGTCTGACAACCGATGAAATTGTAACAATCTATTGACATGGCTTCTCCCTAGACACATTCTTTAAAAAATAATAATCTTGTGCTGTAAAGAATCTTACAAGAGCAAATAAAAAAAACCCTTCTATTTGCTAAGAAATGTTTTGAATCTTTAATAAGTAACATTACATCGAATAACAAGCAATTCATGTCAAGGCTGTGACAGCTAACTAGAAATCTCTAGACTTAGGTAGAACAAGATGTTATGAGAGAGATTTCACTTCCCCCACACCCTTTTCATAATTTTAACACAGGTTAACTGTTCATTGCACTAACCCCACCACCAACAGCTAATTATAGGGGAGGGGGTGTAGTAATGCAAAACACGATGATGTCATGTCATACCTTGCATTCGGCTAGATGTTATAATGAAGAGAAGGAAATGGAAACTAAGCAGCAACAGCAGCACCCGGCATCTCAGGAAGTCTTGTTTTGATTTGAACAGTACAGTATTTTAAGGACACCAGTTTTAAAATGCAAGAATATTGTTGCTACTTAGGGTGGGGATATACAGTACCTCTTCTCTCCACATTATGGAACTTGTTCTGTCCTTCCTGTCTCACAGTGCTGGTCTGATTTAGGGGTTCAGGCCTCGCACCCTTTGGACTGGTAGGCTCCTAGAAATATGAGGACTGGTTGGGCTTACTTAGTGTCAAGATATGGACCCACATAGTATCCTGAACCACAGATCTAAGAGATGTCAGAGTCTGTGCACTATCAGCCTGAGCAGAGGAAACTACAGGAAGGCCAGCAGTCCAGCAAGGAAATGACACACTAGGCCAAAGCAGGTTGGATAATAGCCCCAGATCCCTAGAAAAGCTTCAGATCAGGCTTGCTCATTAGTTTAAGCAATTAAGGAGCTCTGTTCTTGCCTAGACTGCCCCTGTCTTGGCAGCAGTTGGGCCTGACTCTCAGTAGTGAAGAGAACGCACTCAAAGTGCTTGTTTAAATGAACTGTCTTTTTTTGTTATTATTTCACATGTTCCAGTACAAAGCTCAGGGCTGTGAGTGAGTATACCTTATTTAAATTAAGCCTACTCCTGTCAGTGGCCTGCAACACAATCAGGAAATAGTGACGGATGTCAACAGAGGTGCACTTAGGTAATTTGGAGCCTGGACTTAAAGGGACTCTGGCTTGGAGTCCCTCCCACACTGCAAGTTAAACATCATCCCCCTACACACATACACATACACACACACACACACACAGTATTTTTAACATGTGACTTCTTGAGGGCACAAACTGAACACACAAGAATGTAAGAATATAAAACAAGTGTATTTATGCAAATATGCATTAGAAGAAACTTTTCAACACACAACTTATATCCCCACCCCACATATTTCTTTCCCCACTCCCCCCTCTATCTCTAAAGCACGTGGCAAAATCACACTCTGCCGCCTGGTGCAGTGCGGGCTGATGGATCAGTGTGGCGACCATACTACCCAGGACAGACTAAAGAAGATTTGGGGGGGCAGGGCTGTGGAGGCCCTGAACTTCAGCCCCAAAGTCTAGGGGTAAGAGTGTCTCTGGATGTCAATGCTGTTTGTTTGTTTGTTTCACAAAATACTGCAAACTTCAAAATACACAAATCATTCACAATATTATAATAGATGATGTGAAATAACAAACATCTGATGTTATACTGAATGGTAGTTTGTAGTGAAGTGCCTTTGGATGTTCTACCTCTCCTTAATTCCAGCCTCAGATCTTCTCCATCTCTAATGCTACTTAAGAGAGCGTCTTCTTCTGCATGATACCCATCGTCCACTACGTTCATCGGGGAGCCTCGTCTGTGGCTACCTTCATGTCGTTTGGTGGCCACCCAAGGACGGACCTTCTCTGTTGTCACCCTGAGACTTTGGAACGCACTTCCTGTGGGAATAAGAGTCTCCCCATCTCTAGTGGCTTTTAAAAGGGGTCTAAAGACTTATCTTTTTACCCAAACTTTTTAGCTTTTTAACTTTTAGCTTTTTAACTTTTTGATTGTTTATTATTTGTTTTAAATTGTTTTTAGTATTTGTTTGCTGTGAACCGCCCTGAGACCTTGGGTTAGGGCAGTATAAAAATTTGCTAAATAAATGAATGAATGAATGAATGAATGAATGAATGAATAAATAAATAAATAATGCTGCCTTCTGACATAATGGAAAACTGTGGGTCCAATGGTTTGCCTTCATTCCCCTGGTGAGCTCCCAGACAATCATGATCTGTGGTCTGGGAGACTGCAAAGGTAGAGGAACTGGCCTTGCAAGATTTTCCTCCTTTGCATGAAGGAAAACCACGACAGCCAATTGAGTAGAAGAGAGGGAGGAGCTTCCTATCATTAACTCTGGTTTGTGCAGCTTGCACAAACTGGAGGATAAGGCAGTAGAATTCAGGCAAGACAATTCCATCTTCAAACCTGAAGTTTTGGTAGTGAAACCAAAGCAAACTGAAGGTTCAAATTCAGGTTTGCAGTCAAAAACCAACCCAAGCTATGGTGATGAAACTGCGGTTTCACAAATACGACTATGAATATTTATATACCACTTTTCAGCAAAAGTTCCCAAAGTAGTTTACATAGATATTAATTAATTAATTAATTAATTAAAATTTATGCAATCACAATCTTGAACCTCTAGCATGTTTGCCTCCAGTTTGCCATTATGTCTGAAGGTGGCCTAAGTTTCTTCCCCATCCTTTCCCATTTTTTACTACAATCTCTTCTTCCTGAAGAAGAGCCCAAGTCTTTTGCAAATTCAATCCTCTTGAGAAAAGGGATCCAGGAGACAATGCTAGAAAAGCACACAGGTTAGTTGCTGAGCTTTCCAGATTATTGTATGTTGAATTGGGTGGACTGTTCCACCTAAAGAATCAGGAACTGTTGTCAATATTTTCCTTTAAAGGGGACATAGATGGGCAGGGATAACCAGTAACTGAACAGCCTTGCAATTCTGCCAAAGCTGAGAAATATCTCTCTCCAAGCTAGAGTAAAATGGGGAATTGATTATTGTGATGTGTATGTGTGGGTGGTGGTGAGGAGGTTTGCTTCATTTTCTCTGAGAATGGTATAGGGAATGAAACTATTTATCTTGTACCAAAGTAGCAATGATACATGCAAAAGAAAAAAGAAAAAGAGAGCCAAATCAAGTCAGGCTTTAGAGGTGAAAAATGTTCCCTAAGACTCTGCATATGCAAAATGCTTTACTTTGCATCTGCTACCCCATTCATACAACGTCTGATAGAGCCATGGTACGGACTAATAACATATAGGCAAAGATTTATAAGCAATAGTTTATGAGTAATTGGCTTTGTTGCTTTAAATAACCTGGTGGCCTACTTTGGGTAACCTGCACACTTCAGTGGAAGCAGTACTTTCTGTAAATAAATTAGGAGATCTAAGGAAGGAGGACCCCCACCCTTCATTTGACTTCATTTATCAACACGTTTTCTCTACTCTGGAAGTTTAAAGTACTGTCAAGTCCATTCTGCATCAAGAAATGAATCAGTAAACCACTGGTACCTGCCAGAAATCACGCAGAGTCAGTTAATTATCCTCTGAGTTGAAATGGAGACAGTGCAGTAGATCAGAGGCACAGAAGAACAGTTGGAGGTGCCTTAACTAGTAGTAAATAGGACTCCTGTCACTTCCTCTCTGCACTTCACTTGCCTACTCATTTTTCTTTGGGAAGTTGGATGGCAAACTATAGGTGAAATAATAATTAAAAAAACCCCTCATAATTGTGAGAATAAAAAACTAACATAACCAAAACACCAACAAACAAACAAACAAAGGTCTGCTTGTAACCACTGGGGTCAAAGGCTGAAAGCAAAGATCTAATAGAATTAACAATGAATTCATGAATGCAGTACTATTCTATTGGATCTGATCTGAAGCAATGATGCTGCTGACCTGGGCTCTTCCAAGTTTTTGTGCTGCTGTGTAACATAGGGTATCCTTGAAAGTGAGGGGTTTGTTGTAGCACATCTTGCTCCTGCCCCCACTCTCGTGTCCACATTTGGATGACAGGGAGAACATCATCTCTACAGTCAGTGAGACTGCAGAGAGGAGGGGGAAGTGGCTGTGTGGATTTCCTTCTTGCTTGAAGGACAGCCCACACAGCCAATCATGGAGGAAGAGAGGGAGGAGCTTCCTCCCTCAACTCCAGTCTGGCTGAATTTGGACAGAACAGAGGCTCTGTGGACCCTTGGTTTTGAGCAGCAAAACTCACTACAAACCAAGAGTTCAAATGGGAGACTCCATAAGAAAACCTAAGGTCGTGCAACGGATGGGACCATAGTTGCAGACATCTGGATGTAATAGTAAGGAAACATCAGGTCCCTGAAACTCTGGTTCCCTGTTACGTGTGAATGCATCCAGAGGGTAAAATAGAAAGGTCACTGTAAATTAAAATTAATCTTAATGAAAATAATAAATAGCTGGGTTCACATATATGCATGGGCTTTAAAGGACAATAGTTACTTGAAAAGGGGGTTAGCTACATAATGGACTAAGATCTAAAATCTGAAGGTTGCATTTTAGGTCTGCAGTCTAATATCAGAAATGGCTCCAATGCACTGGAGTGGGATGGGGAATCTGGCTGCTATTTAGATACGAAAAAGCAAACATGTCAGCATAAACATGTTCTTAACGTAATGTGTTTGACACTTAGCATAACTAGTTGAGTGGCTTTAACATGAGCATTTATTCAAGGATGAAACATCAAAGTTTATTTTCCCCAAACTTTAGAAATATTTCTTGGTCAATATGAGGCCCACTTAAATCTGCAAACCTGGACTCCCCGCTGCACACTTGCTCACACCTGGCCAAGAAGGAAACTGAGTGATTGGCCTGGGTCCTGGGATGCTGAAAAGGTCTGCTGCCTCCCTGGCTGCACTTGTTTCCGCTGCTTCTTCTGGGATAGAGGAGTGAGAGAAAGGGGCTTCTTTAAATAATGGAGGACATTTAAAATAATTAAATCAAGCTATAGGTTCATCATATACTATGACTGTATGGGAGCCTTTGTTATCCATGGTTTCAACAACGATGGTTTCATGTATCTGCGAATGGGCCTAAGAGACCCCATTTCTTTATCCATGGTATCACCTATTCATGGTTCCTGAATGGCCAGAAATGACCTGGAAATGACTTACAACCTGAGCCATTTTGTCATTCTTTTTTCAAGAGCTGGGGACCTGGAGAACAAGACACTATGCTTTTCTCTTATTTTTCTCCCCCTCTCTTCACTTATTTGGCTTTTACTTTTTTAAAGGAACCTAACCCCTGGATTACCCAATCATAAGTAGTGGACAAGTCGTAGAAAATTGAGAAGCAGACAATTATGGGTTTCTTTTTGTAATTTACACATAAAGTAGGACATATTAAGCACAAATGTACAAACTCAAGCCAGTATCTGTCAAAAAATGTAGCTAGAAACTGTTAGCAACCTTTCCCAGCTAGTTCCAAAACTCTGGTTCAATTTGCGTACCGAACTTTATAGAAAGATGGGGTAGAAATCAATCAGACAATCCCAGTTCTGCTGTGAATCTCATTTGGTGACCTTAGGCAAATAATTATCTATCAGCCCCTGCTCCCATTTGCAGAATGATAATAATATTCTTGTATGGATTGGGATATATTGTGTGTGAAATGTTTTGAACACTGTAAAGCACTAAATACCACCTTAGGTGGTGCAGCGGGGAAATGCTTGACTAACGAGCAGAAGGTTGCTGGTTTGAATCCCTGCTGGTATGTTTTCCAGACTATGGGAAACACCTATATCAGGCAGCAGCGATATAGGAAGATGCTGAAAGGCACCATCTTTCAGGAGGCAATGGTAAACTCCTCCTGGTCCTGTGGTCCCTTGAGTTGAAATCAATTTGACAGCACACTTTAAAGCACTAATGTATTATTATTTGCTACAGCTGAGCTTTATGAGTTTGGCTCTTATCGTGTGTTTTATGTTTTAGAACTCTTTTCACTGTTCTTTATGGGGGTTGAAGGAGACAGATACGGGGTACACCTAGGTAATTTTGGATCATGAACTTAAAGGCCTTTGGAAGTCCCTCCACCCCACCTCACTGCAAGTTAAGCATCAACCCCCTACACACACACACACACATGCACACGCACGCACACACCGTGACACACACACTATATTTAACACATGGGATCCTGAGGGTACAAACAGCAACTGAACTCAGAAGAATGTAAGAATATAAAACAGGCATATTTATGCAAATATGCATTAGCAGAAACACTTCTGTTAATTGATTTAATGTTTTAGATGATTTTAATTGTAAACCACCCAGAGAAACAAGTTTTGGGTGGTATAGAAATATTTTCAATAAATAAATAAAATAAATAAATTTCAACACACACGGTAATATATTCCCATCCCACATATTTCTTTCTGCACTCCCCACTCTGTCTCTAAAGGAGAAGTCATGCACGGCCACACAGCCCAGTGCAGGCCAGCGACGTGGCAACCACACCACCTGGGACAGATGAAATAGGATTTGGGGGCCCCAGGGGGTATGGAGGCCCTGGACTTAAGTCTGGAAATCCAGGGGTAAGTGCGCCTCTGACTATTTGTCTAGGCTAATAATTTCTTTGCATTCCATCTGCACAAGAATTCTGCGTAACTCAGAACCATGCATACATACTTCCATGTCCAAAGCAACTGGTCTTATAAAAATTCTTTTTAAAACGTATGTTACCTTGTATAGCTTTTCAGGGAACAATATTTAGGCAATATGCCTAATTTAAGCAACAGCAGCCCAGTCAGGAAGAACGGACAAATCAAGACTTTCAAAAAATAGGGGAAAAGAGAGTAAAACATTTGGGGTTTTAAAACAATCTAAGATTTGCTTCTTAACATATGCTTCTGAACATTTGTAGAACATTTTACATTTGACACTTTTTAAATCATGTGGCTACATGAGAGGCTTTCACTCTAGAGGAAAGATTTTTGAATAGGGTGCAAAACATTCAAATATATGAACTACCTTGAGAAACTCCTTGTACCACTTGAGTTTTCTTTACACAAGCCTAGGCTTGTGCCCCAGAATCCAGGGACACAGGAAATCATGCAGCGTGGAACACTGGGGCCATTCACGACACCTACCAGACAGGCAGATGGGTGGGAGGAAGGCTTCACAAACCTTCATAAAGCGTGCTCCCACACAATCTCTGCTGCTCGGTGCAGCGTCAGCGTGGAGCAGGGCGGATTGCTCTGAGGCCAGGACGAGGGGTGCACCCAGGTAATTTTTGTATCCAGACTTGAAGTGCTTCGGAGGAGCCCCCCTGCCCTTGCCCCCCCCACCTGCCCACTGCCTGAAGTTTTAAAAAGTTAAAGTTCTTTGAAAAGTTGTTTTTAAAAAGGAAACCTGCATTTCTTTACGGTCTCTCCAGAAGCATGCCACCGCTGCCCCGTGGCACCAAACTGTGGCTCCGAAAACTTCACTAATTCTAGCCGCCATGTGCATGTCTGGGTGGGTGGGGGAAGCTGAGCAGGCTGCCTCCATCCTCATGGTAGTGATGGCAGTGGCAGCAGGCAGAGCAGGAGCAGCCGCTGGGCCTGACCATTTGGCCCTTGGGATCTGTGAGGCACTCTGGCACACCTGCACCGTTAGAATAGTGTCGCAAGCCGGTGATATCATGGGCTTGCGACACCATTCTAACTGCGCAGGCATGCCGGAGCACCTTGCAGTTCTCAAGGGCTGCTGAGCCAAATGGTCAGGCCCAGTGTCCACTCCTGCTCTGCCTGCCGCTGCCACGGGGATGGGAGAGGCCTGCTCTGCTCACCCCCGACACCCCAGCCACGCACATGGTGGCGGCAGGGCAAGTGTGGTGTGAGGTGGCAGCAGGAGGCCCCCCTGTATCTTGGAGGCCCCCTGGACCTTGGAGGCCACAGACCTGGGCCCCTGGGCCCCAAGGTCAAGAGGTAAGAGGACCTCTGGCTGGGACACATCCCAGCCGCCAGGTATCCCACAGTGCACCACATGCCGAGCAAAATGCACTGAGGAATTCCCCCAGGGGCCAAGTGCGCTAGGTGCCCATCTCTGTGTGAGTGTGAGCTTCAAGCCGCTCGTGCTGACACACGGTCCTGGCAGCCAGGTTAAGGGCACATTTGTGGGGCAAATTTACCTCGGCTAAGAGCCAGGCTTTGGTGCAGGGTTTGGCACCAAGGCACCACCAGGATCCATGTGGATCCCAGCAGTTCTCACAGGCAGCCAAGCCCAAGCTTGGCTGATTATGCCTTGGTTTGGCTGCTAATGAGAACAGCCTCATTTTCTCATTCTGGAACATTTTTAAAGCCGTAACATTTTAGGCCCAGTCCTTGTGGGAGCGCCCCTGCTTTGTCTTCAGTTGAATTAATAGGCGCCCACAGTAGAAATTAGTTTGGTTTGGAGAAAAGTTGATCGTTATAATTATACTGGCACAGCACTGCCATTGTTAAGACATCAAAACAACATTTTTACAAAGAAGTGCTCCAAAAATCAAGCTGTATGACCAAAGTCCCAGAGAGAATGGTATTTACAAAGGACATATGTCCCATTGTAAGAGAGCTGTGGCCCCCTATAAGTTATCGGTGTGAGGATTCCATGAGAAAAGCATGATGAGTTTGTCTGGATCCCTTTAAGGCTGTCTGCCAGCTGAAGAACAGCACAGCACATCCTTGCAGCTCTTGGCTACAGAGTGATGTGCTGCACTGGTGAAGGGTTTTGTCTTTCTTTCGCCACAGATACGTTTACTCGAGCAGGGGAGGAAGCTGCACAGTTGCCTGTCAGCCGGTACTTTGCTAATGTCTGCAGAATAAACTGAACGCTAACTCACCATTAGAGAGAAAGAGAGAGGGGGAGAGAGAGAGAAGGTAAGGGAAAGGAAGATGCTCTCTGGCATGTTCGTGCACTAGGTCTCTCTGTAAAGGCAGAAGGAGCAGCATCAGCAACCTTGCAAGCACTGATTATAACTCTATTCCCTATTAATAAAGAGACTGTGATACTTTGAGAATCCAATTTGTTACCTGCACAGAGAGCTCTCAGGCTTGGCTGCTACCTGGAAGTGCTAAGCGCACCTTTGCATCTGATTTTCTTAAGGACAGCCATACACCTACTCTTCTCAAGAGAATCTCTCACCAGACAGGTAAGAGATTTCTACATTCTTGCCACCCATATAGGTTAACTTGCACTACCATCATTTACTTTTTGATCACATTTACCTATTATTGAACTAGTGTGCTCTTTCTTACTTCCTTTGAATAACTACAATGCCAGTGGAAATTCTGCATTTTCAAAGAAGATAATAAACACTAAAATAATTATTGTTAATCTTAAGACTTAATGGAGTTAAACTGAAACTAGGATTCTGACTTGGGATATT
This sequence comes from Hemicordylus capensis, assembly GCF_027244095.1. Classification (NCBI taxonomy): domain Eukaryota; kingdom Metazoa; phylum Chordata; class Lepidosauria; order Squamata; family Cordylidae; genus Hemicordylus; species Hemicordylus capensis. The sequence continues at coordinate 373,346,619 of NC_069658.1, read as the reverse complement.
CTGAATACTTTTGTTAATTAATTGTTGTGCTCTTAGTAACACTATTTCTCAACAGTATGTATTTCTAAGTGAACATGCCTTGATGTGCAATGTTTATACATATAACTTTTTGGAAATACACAGACTGATGCAGCCACTGAAAAGTTTGCAAAGTTTTCTCAGACATCCCATTTGGAGCAAGATGGGTTCCAATTATTTTTATGAACCATAGTGGGGTTTTGTCATTGTTGGTTATGTTCATAGGAATTTTGGGCAATAAGTAACCTGTTAATATACAGCATACAGTTTTAAAGAGCAGAGAAGGAATTGTTTTTTCTGTATAAATGAATTACTTTTGACAACTCAGACAAGTGTGCTATACACTTTTGCTACTTCTGATTTTATCAGCTTACATTTATAACAAATCACTTTTAACACTTTTTTTGACCTAAAGCCATAAGATGCTTTTTGCACTTATCACTGTCAAAATGACCTACTCATGCACTAACCTGACAACTGCCACCAATATGCTGTTCTGACACAGTTCTCCTGGCAATGTCACTCTGCCCACTTAGGTTGTACTGGTGTGATGCAGCCCAAGGTCATAGGAAAGTACTGTGCTTATCTCTTGCCTCAACTGGCCATCTTGGGTCAGTCCTGCCCAATGAAGTAATATGCTTGAAACAGCGCTGTGCCAAAAGCTTCAACAGTCTTTTGTTTTTGTAGATTGGTTGGTCCCATGATGCAATCCCAAATCAAACTTTCTGCCACACAAATGTATGTCGGAGAGTGGAATTAAAGACTGATTATTTCAGAACATAATTAGTGGAAGAAGAAGTTTATAAAAGGTCAATATATTCTGTTTCTGGCACTGCGAATAACAATGGATTGGGCAATGGTAATTTCTATAATTCTACAACACTGGTTCTGAATAGGCTCTTCTATGTCACTTCCCATTTCTGTGCTTTGGACAGGAGAAGATAACTTCAATTGAATCACTGCTGTTGTAATGAGGAGAGAGAGAACATTAGAAAAAGTTGCATAGTGATACTGAACCTTATACGTATACTTCACCTACTCCAGGAAATGTATGAATAAGCTTTTTCCTCTCCCCTTCTTTTTCATTTACTTGCTGTCAGTACTGGTTCATTCAAGCTGTTTCTGGTAAACGCCATTTACTATAGTTGTTCCTACTTAATTACTCAGCTTAAGAAGCTTAATATCCAAACTATGTAAGGACATAGTGATAACACTGGCAGTTTCTAGATTTAATTTTGCCTTATCCTTAAACACTGAACTATTGTAAGCAAATAATGCATGCTAATATTTTGTGATCGAGTTGAAAAGTTTTATTTTTAAAAAATTACATCTGACTAGCCATTTTAATTAGTTTAATTGATTAAACTGCAGCTGTTTTAGCGCATTAAAAGATTTTATATGAAATATTTATGAAACTTCCATTACCCAAGAAATGCATTTTTCCACTGTGGTTTCCAGCATACAGAAACTTGCTTCCTGTGTAATCCCTGGTCAAAGTGATATGTTATTTACATAACCAATATTTAGAAGTTCTAATTTAAGGGTTGCCATCTAAGATCTTCATGAAGAAGGTCACTCTCATTCATAAGGATGTGTGCTACTCAATGGAGTGTGAATTCCACCCATCTAGAGTTCTGATTTTGGCAGGTGCTGTTGATTCTCTTTCAACTCTGGGTCTTTCACTTCACTGCACGTGTAAACAAATCAGAGGTCAATGTGATCAATGATCATTGGTGGAGTGCAATGTTCCTAACTTTGGGCTGCTTTGCAACCACAAACTTGAAGGGGCTGACAAATGCACAAACAGACTCACATTTCTGCCACTGCAAATGGTAATGTGAGAAAAAGAAAGCATATCTCACTGCAAGAAGCCCCATGAAAAGGATTCACAAGTTCGTTTTTAAACAATATTTGGTTTTGTGGCAGAATGTAGAAGCATAATCTGCCCCTGCAAGCTGTTGTTGTGCATGATGCACTGCTAAGTCTAGGGTAAGGGTAAAGGTCAAGTACTGTGCTTTAAAATAAACCAGGAGCTTCCTCCTCCCTTTGAGATCAGTGACAGAAAATCTGTAGCAGTTTCTCTGGAATAGGATTCAAAAAATGCTGTTGCATAGAGCAACATTCTGGACCTCTGTCTGGATGCTACCAAGTTCCCCCAGCTAAAACCCTTTGGGCCATTTTGATGTGAGCTCATCATCACTTAGGGATCCCCCGTGAATCAATATCCACCTTCATCTTAGTTTGGAAAGACCACCTTTGGATATGGCAAACTGTGGGTCTAAAGGACCTGCATTCTCCTGGTGAGCTCCCAGACAATTGTCCTTTGCACTCTGGGAGACTGCAAAGGGGGAGTAACTGGCTGTCCAAGCTTTCTTCAATGCAAGGAGAGCCATGGCATCCAGTTGCATTTGAGAGGTGGAGGAGCATACTCTCCTTAGATCCGGTTTGTGCAAGCTGCATGCTGGAAGCAACAGACCCTCATTTTGGTGAGTGTGACTTGATGTGACTACAAATCAAAGGTTCATTCAGAGGTTTGGGGACAAAATCAGATCCATGGTTAGGTCTGGAAACCACAGTTCTAATCATTCAGACATCATCGGGTGAGAACATGAGGTGAGTTTGCCTCAGGTTCCCCGTGACATATTAAAGCAACCAGTGTATAACTATGCTCATGCAAGTGGGAGCAAGTAGCTGAATGCCTACAGAAATGCAGATAATCACAGAGTAGATGTATTGGCAGGGCCCACATGCAAGGTGAAGTGGCAGAAGAAATGTCTGTCTGGATTTCATGCTCGCTAATGCCATACAAATTTGGACTCCCAGTAGCCCCAGACCCAGACTGGCGAAGGGATGATGTTTTGTTCATGCTTGGGGTACATTTTGTCTGTAATTGTGTCACATTTAAGAAACTGTTTGTCCATTACTCCAAATAAGTTGAACCCTGCCTCTAATTATACAGAGATGCAGACAGAGGGAAAGCTTCAGAAGCAACTCCTCACTTTTGGGGGGGACACTTTGGGGGGGATACTTGGATTATTAGCTTTGGTAGGGAGATAAAGACACTTTTGGGAGGGGAAGATATGGGGGAGGTTTGGCAGGGGAGTTCAGAAAAACGAAGGGGAATTCCTTGAACGCTTAAGGGAGACCCCTGAAAGGCACCCCTGATAGGCAGAACTCCTCAAATGCTGGGGGTGGGTGGGTATTTGAACCCCTCACATTGGGTACTACAATGGAGAACTTAAGGAGATAGATATCTATGTGGAGAGGAGGCCCTTTTGCCTTGGAAAACCATATGCTTAATTCTTTGTCCTCTCCTTTTATTGGGGCAGTTGGGTAGGAATAGATGCTTCTGTTCTTCCCCTCTGAGTTGACGTTTCTGTTTCCTCTGTCCTTCAAGGTAAAATCTAGAGCAGTCTCAGTTAACTGCATCTAGAGATCTTAGAAAGCATCCCTGAAACATCTTTAAAAGAATTTTTGGCAGGTACCCCATCTACTCCCCTTCATGAGAAACTGTGCAAAGACATTATGTCAGTTTCCTACAAGACCTTGGAAACAGCAGAGAGTTTCTATTCATTTTTATTTTATTTTATTTTATTTTATTTTATTTTATTTTATTTTATTTTTACATTTATATCCTGTTCTTCCTCCACGGAGCCCAGAGTGGTGTACATGGTTATCTTTATCCTTGCAACAACCCTGGGAGGTAGGTTAGGCAGAGAGATACATAACTTGCCCAGAGTCACCCAGTGAGTTTCATGGTTGAATGGGGATTTCAACTTGAGTTTTCCCGGTCCTAGTCCAACACTCTAACCACTACGCTATGTTTGGGCCTCTTTTTCCAGGCAGAAGGGAGGGAAAGGTCTTCACTTAGAAACAGCTTTTAGAAGTATTTCCTAGCCTTTTGTGAACATTATGCCCTGGTTAGTCCCCTGTCTGACCCAGCAGTTTGGCTGTTTCTCAAGGAGCTGTAGTTCAGCACTTTGTCAGCATAAAAGTGCTGTGGTAGAATGGTCAGTCCTATATGAACTGACACTTATTAATTCCTGTTACCTCAAGGTTGGCACTGAGCAATGTGAGAATAGATTTTGACCAAGCTTTCATTTCAGTTGGGTACACTTAAAGGGAGAACAGAGCCATTTTCTGACTTATATTGATACACAGCAACGACAAGCAGACTTTGCTCAATGCTATTGATTTTGTATTTGGAGCCCAGTGATATATCCAATTCCAGATTGCTTGATTAGACAAGAGGCGCATTGGTCATTGTTTTTTGTTTTGTTTTGTTTAAAAGTTATGTGTTCACTGGATTTTTAGCAACATTTTTGCCAAGTTCTGCAACACACAATTTTTAGGGCACCGTCAGGATAACGTGCCCCTTCACTTGCACTGAAGGATGAAATCTGCAAAATGTGGTGTGATGTCACAAGTTCAACCTTTGTGCTCTGCGCTGGCTATTCTAGACATGTGTTGTCCCATGCTCTTGTAATGCTCTTGCAGGCGACAGACTCACTGAATTAATGTGCCTGACACCTGCAGTCCACACAGGGCTATTGTACTCTGTGTGATCCCTTCTGCAAGTCCATGGACTAGCAGGATCAGCATAGGTCAGTGGCATGGCAATTCGATGAAATAAGTTGCCATAGCTCCCCCCTCATTACACTGATCATTAAAATGATTGCAAGTTTGAAAATAATTTATCTTCCTATCTAAATGTCTACTTTCATTGTATAAGTTGATAACATTACCTCTCAAACAGTTGCCTTGTAACGGCAAAGGTAGTGGCTGACATCCAGCACAGCCTTCTGATAGCATGCCAGGAAAATATACCCTTATGGTGTATTTTCACCCTCGTGGTGAAAATACACCACTGCTACTCTAGCCATGCAGCCTCAAGTGCCTAGCAATGTGTGGAGTGGGATGAATTTTGATAATTTGCTCTGGCCCCACATGTGCTCAGTGTCACCTGAAAATAATATGCCGCATGATGCTTAGGGACATATTATCCGGTAACACAGGGCACATCCAGAGCAAATTATCAAAATTCATTCCCCTCCCCAAGGCTGTGTGTCTTCCTTCCATGCTACCGGAAGGTTGCACTAGATGTCAGCCACTGGTTTTTATTATTTCCATTTTATTGTGTACTAATCTTGCAGTCTGCTTGAATTTCCATTTCTCTGTTAGTTGCATTGCTAATTGGTATAAACGTTTCTTGGGTGGGGGGAACTAAGCTGTAACTAATGTGAATTTGTAAAAACAAAACTATAGTTGTGTGATCTATTGATTGACCTTCATACAAAGTTAATCCAATTCTCTGTAGAATGGTTTCTTCTTGAACTGAGGACCACTCACATTTGTTTGGTGAGAATATGGGTTAATGGATCAAGGCTGAGAGCATGACAAGATAAAGGAGGCATATAATGATATTTCAAATCATCCCTTGGAATAACATGGGATGATCTCAACAGGAGTCTCAAGCATATACTGCGAACTCTTTACATTGTGTACATTCATTTGGCATATCTAGGCTAGGAAATTATTTGGAATGATGACATAAGAGGACAGGAAATGAAAAATAAAGGTGTTACTATCACAAACCTGCATTTTTATTAATAGTTTCTGAAAGCAATTGAAATGAGACCTTTAGAAATGCTGCCTGATTTGCATTGATCTGTTCCCAAGTTGGCTGTCAGCAATATGGATTTAGAACAGGTGGTCTATACTCTTTTTAACAGGAAGTTCCTGTGTATAAAGGAGGGGTGTGTGTATATTTAAAATGTGGCAGATTTGCAGAATGGTTTTGTTCCAATTTTTCCTTAGCCAGTAAAAGGCCACTTACAGTTGCCAAAAATAAGCCTTACAGGTGTTCCTTTCAAATGTGTCCCTTGAGTTCAAGAGTTCACCTTCCAGGTTTCCCTTGTGTTATTTAAAAATTATAAACTTCTGGTAAGAAGTTATTTCTTACCAGAAATGTAAGAAATAACATTTCTTATTGTTATTGTAAATAATGTAAATTTGGAGCTCAAGGAGGAAATGTGGAACTGCTAAAAAAAAAAAAAGTTAAAATAAACGTGAGCCATCTCCCATTACGATAAGCACAGAAAAGGCATAACTGTAGAGTGCCAATTTGTCAGCTTTGTGACTGTGTCAGTTTGAAGTTAAGTAGTTTGTTACCATAATGCACCATACATTTTTAATTCTTGCAAATATTACAAGATCTTGGAGTACTCAAGTTAGACTATTCTTCTCCTCACTTTACTTCCAGCTTTAATTCCAGCTTCTCCTCCTCGCTTTACTTACTTACTTACATTTTGACAGATCTGTTTTCAGTTGCTGAAAATTCTCTCTGAACAGAGAGAGCAGAGCAATGACAACCAGGCTTAAGACCTTTGAACACCCGAAGCAGAGTGCCTCTGCTTCAGTCTCACAAGTTCCCTTGCCCCTGCCAGGTGTTAGAGCCCGCATAAAAAGTTGCTCTGTTCTCCGTGGTGTTTTTTGGTTTATCCATTCAAAAGCTGGCCTTGATCCAGGCCAGCTTTTGAATGGTGCTTTAGTTACTTTTAGTCCAGTCCTGGAGTAGAGGCAGAGCATTGAAGGCAGTCTGCACTTGCCTCTCTATAAATATTGTCTATTTCATTAAACCATAAATATTCCTGATTCGACTCCACTGCCTTGTCCTTGCATGCCACAACACTTTCCTCTGGATTCTACATTCTCCTCCATGGCACTCTGTCTTTGAAAAGGAGAACGGAGTAGAGCAAAAGAGCAAATACTTAGCCCACCAGCACACAAGCATTGTGTACTACTAACTTTTGCAGTCAACATTGGATTGCTACTCAGACCTTCTTTCTACATTCTTGGAAGCGTTCCATTTTTAAATGTATGGAGCTGCTGTAGTCATCATGATATGTAGTGCAAAGGAAGAGGCTCTGCGGGAAAATTCCCTTCTGAGCTGATATGAAATCTGTTAAATCCTAAGAATGTAAGCAAAACTATATATCTGAGCTACCAATCTATCACCCACCCCCATGAATGAGTTCCACTATCCAAAAGGACAGCTTTTGACGGGATGGCTGAAGGCCCCGGTTTTCCCATTCAAAGCAATGAAAAGATTCTTTGTCTTTCTCTTATCTCCAGCAGCTTCTTTCCTTTAAAACAACTGCTTGCCTTTGAATCTGAAATTGGCTACTAAACTTTGTTGTAAGATTTTAATTAATATATTTAAACTGTTAAAACTTATCTTATCTACATTCTCATCTTTTGCCTTTCCCAGCTGATTTCTAGGGTTCTGCACACAACTGATTCCAGCAGTTTGTTTCAAATCTGAACTGCATTCAAATCGGACCTTTGGTCCATGTGCCGGTTTGAGCCAATCCAGCCTCCAGTTGAGTTCAATGGTCGAACTGGGTTAGACCAGAACTGGGTTGATTCGGTTTGAGGAGTATGCTTGTAAAGGATAATCTGTTGAGGATTCTCCTTTACAAGCAAAGGGGGAAATCCTGCCTTTAAAATACTTCTAATGGTGGCCAGCAGGAGTAGCTAGAGGGTACCTTACCACCGCAGCAGCTCCTCTTAACTCTGGACTGGGTCTGCTCCCAGCAGTGCGCCTGGTTCCAACCTCTGTGCATGCACAGAGGCTATTTGTGTGACCTCTGCACATGAGCAGAGGCCGAAACTGGGCCATGCTGATGAGAGCTCAGGACCGAGTCCAGAGTTTAGAGGAGCTGCTGCTGCCACCACCACCTACCCCCCTTCTCCCCCCCCCTATGAAAGGCAGGGCTCCCCCTTTGCTTGTAAGGGGAATCCTCACCAGATTCTCTTTTACAAGCATACTCCCTTGAACCACCAAACCACTTCCAAACCACTTCCATTCAAACTGGGGTTGGTTTGGTCCAAACTTGAACTGGCTCCCCTTTTGGGGGCGGGGGGGCCATCCAGTTCAAGTCCAGTTCAGGCTGGTTGAACCGGCCTGGTTCTAATTGAACTGGGTTTGACTCAAACCCATTCTGCACATTCTTACTGATTTCTTCTCCTTTAGACTCAGAATCTTACTACTGTTTGCCACTGCCTCTTGTGTCCCATTAGTATCATATATCTTACCTGATTTACAATATGATCCTGAAGGCCTGGATTGTCTATACTACAAAACCATTTTTGCAACATGTAGTTCTGAAGGTGTGTGTTCAATATTACTACTCATATCCTACTCCTCTTCTATGGAAGCATCAGAGGAGAACGTTGCACTAATGTGTTCAGTGAATCACAGTGAGCAGAAGCCAGATTATACAACCACAATTTTCCAGGTGACTCTGGGGCATTGCATCTTCTTTGCTGCTATTAATGTTTGTAGTGGCATGGAGAAAGTTGCTGCATAGTAAACTTCATTTAGTTTGTTTGGTTTGCCCTATTCATTGAACTTTTGTTTTTGCTGCTGCCTATTTCCAGTTATTGGATGTTTTTAAAAACCTATTTCTGTTTTTATTTTGACTGGATTTTTAAAATATATTTCAATATGTGAATCATGAGTTAGTCACCTTGGGAGCCCTTTAAGGGCTAATACCTAGAGGAATGAATGATTGAGCAAACAAATGAACAAATAACCACTACTGGGAGGGAAGACATGATAAGGAACTGTCTTTGAAATAGGGATGTGCACGAATCACGATTCAATCAGCGATGCACTGTAGCTTCCTGTTTCAGTGGCACACACACCCAGCTGCAATCATGTGCTAGTGGCACTCCCCCCAGCTACCCTCACAGGATGGCGGTATGCACATGGCCATTGCACATGCTTGGAGGCCATGAGCATGCTGCCATCAGATGAGAGTAGCTGGGGGGAGTGTCGCCAGTGCATGATGGCAGCTGGGGGGCAGCGCTGCTGAAATAGAAAGCTGCAGTGAGCAGCAGAGGAGCAGTTATGGACCTGCCCTCCTCCCTTTCAAAGATACCTGTGCTGCAAATTGCGGATCAAATCACTATTCGTACAAATCCCTACTTTGGAAAGCAGGAGCTGCATAAATTTGGGCTTTACAGGACAATCTCTCATTGGTAAAGAGTTTCAAAACTAAATTAGGAATTGTCACTTAGGCCTGGCCTACAGATTGACTAGGAGATGTGGTGGTGTGAGAACAGTGGCGTAGGGAGCACATAGACGGCCCATGTTTTCACAGTCAGCCCCCTGTGATGGCAGTGGTGCTGTGTTCTCTACTTCTCCTGGTGGTGGTGGTGGTGGTGGTGGTTGTGGTGGTGGTCGTGCTCTATCAGCAGCATGCTGCACAGCTGATAGAGCATGCCATCACTGGAGTGAGGCCACCTCCATTCCATGCCCTGCCCCCCAGACTCCACAGGGCCACCCAATCAACCAGGTAACATGGCATTCCAACAGTTTGTTTTGCAACTTTTATACTGGAGCCGTCCAGTAATTGATTACTTCTATATTGACTGCTGTGCCAAGTAGATCCACTCAATTTTATGTTAAATATCTACTGGTAGACAAAATTCCAAGACTTACTGTACCAGTGGCTAAATTTCTGTCAGCAGCTATAAGAAAAAGGAAGCAACTAGTGAATTGATGATGATAGAATGACTGTTTGGGCACCATGGGATTGGGGTTATTTTGGGTCACCTGATATTGTATATACAGGTGGACCTCATTATCGAAGGGGGTTTTGTTCCCACAGATTTCCATGGATAATGAAAATGTGGATAATGAGGCATTGAGTCTATGGGAACGAAGGGGTTAGGTTCCCAGACTCACCCTCCCTCAATTGCCCCAAATCGTGAGTGTCCTACCATGCTCTGTGGGTCTCCTGGCATCCAGCAATGCCCCTCAAATGCCCTCCCGAAGTCCCAAATGGTCCCCAAAAGTCACATCTTTCCCATTTTATTTATTTATATATTTTGACAAAATGAGCTACAAAATGACTTCTGCAGACAAACGGGGGGCCAGAAATGACCTCTGTGGTCATTTCCAGCTTTCTAGGAACTGCGGATACGTGGGTATTAACACATTCATATCTGCAGATAAGGAGATCAGGTGTCTATTTGACACCTGTGGATACATGAAACTGCAAACAGCAGTTCTGTGTATAACAAGGTTTGCCTGTATGTGTACTGAATTGCCATATTGTGCTGCCATATCTTGTGTCATGGCTATGACTGCTTGTTTTATTTTACTTCTGGTCTATTGACCACAATAGATTTACTGATTGACTGTTAAAGAGAAAGGGTTGTTGTGACCTGTGTCAACACTAGTTGGAGATAGTAATACTACACAAGATTAATGACCTGGAAACTCATTCAGACATTCCTTTATTCTGTTCTGAGAAGTTCAAATCAAGACCTTACAGTTTTGCTTGAAGTCATGGCATTCTGTGCTGCACCAACAGACAAATAGGAATGAAAGGTAAGGTTGGTGTGTTTGTGATAATATTTGAATAAGTGGCTGACATCCTGACTAAGCATGAACACTTAGAGGGACTGTGGGGGCATGATGGGAGCCCTTGAATAGCTCCCCCAGGCCCCCTGCAGGTGTGCTGCTCCACAAGAGCCCTCTTAGAGTCAGGAGTGCTCCCTGCACTCCAGAAGGCCTCTGCAGGATTGGAAATACATCAAAGCGATTTATTCCAATCACTGACTTCATCACATTCACAATGTGATGCCTGATTGGATGTGTGTGTGGGGCGGGGGATACAAAACAGGCACCCAAGCAGCGAGTTTGGGGTGCAAGCTTCTAAAATGCTGTGTACAAATTAGCAAATCAATGCAAGAATTATTTCAGAAGATAATTTGGTCTCCTGCAAATTCTAAAGGTGTTGTGAAAACGTAAAGGTCAAGACGTCAGGCTAAAGCAAAACACATTCTGAATCTTATAGATAGACACCCATGCTCTGAAATAGGCTCAGTTATTTTGTGTAAAATATGAAGTGAGAATTGGTATTGGCCAGGGGCGTAGCAAGGTTGGAGTGGGCCCAGAGACAAGATTTTAAAATGCCCCCCAACACACACATTGTTAAGAAGAAATCTTAAATCAGGCTGAAAAAGCATAGTAAAATTTTATATATAACACCCATGTGCCACAACAGAACATCATCCTAATTTTTTTTTTAAGGTTTTGTAAATTATGGACGATGCAAGTCATTTAATGGTACTAGAGAAAGACATGCTCTTCTGGTAGCTCCAGGTCTTAACACCCACATCAGTTTTGGAGGATGAATGCAACTGAAGGAAGCCCGGGCAGGTGCAGGGCTGGGGGAGTCAGTCATGTGACTTGCCTCGGGGGGGGGGCCCCAAGGCAGTGGGCCTCCAGACAACTGTCTCCCCTTGCCCTATTATAGTTACGCCCCTGGTATTGGCCCTGCACACAATGGAGAGAGAGCTAGGGCCCTCCTCCCTAGGCTGAAGTTGAATTTCTGGCCTCCTTCTAACAGAGGTTGTCAGAAGCCATCTAGGTTTGTTGGTGTGGCATGACAGAATCTGGCAATTAGTAGTGAACATGCTATTAAATTTAGAGATGGGATACAGCTTCTCATACGACCATGCCAAATATTTGTATGCCGCTTTCCAACAAAAGTTCCCAAAGTAGTTTACATAAATATCACACAAACAAACAAATTTAAAAAATAGTTCTCTGTCCCCAAAGGGTTCACAATCTAACAACAACAACATAAGATAAACACCAGCCAGAGCCACTGGACGGACGCTGTGCTGGAGATGGATAGGGCCAGTCGCTCTCCCCCTACTAAATAATGAAAATCACCACTTTTAAAAGGTACCTCCTTGCTCAATTCGAGGGGCTAATAATATTGTAGCTCTGCTGTAAGAGCAGCCAATACACACCAAAGGCACAAAATATGAAACTTTTTGTTGGTCAGTAAGCTGTAAATGTATGTTGTGCATGTACAAAAATAGAATGAACTTAGTGAATAGACAACCATTATTTAAACAGCACATGGACAGCCTAGGCATACAGATTGAACTGGGTTAGGAAGGGAGACCAAGAATCAAAACAATGTTTACTATTAGTTGTAAAGCTTTGCAAGCAGTCACTGACAGGTGCAAGCAATTATGCCACCAATTGTTTTAATAGTTCTGAGGCAAATTACACCAGGTGAGGATATGAGAGTAATATACACAGCACACTATTTGTATTCATGGTTGTTCTCATAGGTTGCAAATGAAATATACTGAGTCTCCATGCAGTGCCTAGAAATCTCTGGCCACATTTGCATGCAGTGCAGAACCACAGCTCAATGGGCTGGCAGTTCCGCAGATGTTATGTCTGACTGTGGGCAGGTGGGGTTAGACGCAGCGACAAAACCGAGAGTTCAGATTTGGAACTACAGCCTGAACCCTTGGGTTGTAGTGAGTTTCATCGCCACATCCCAAGGTCCCAGGCAGCCTGCGGTATGTCCAAATTCAGTACCACAGAATGCTTCCCCTGGAACAGGAGTTGAGGGAGGAAGCTCCTCCCTCAACACCGGCGTGATTGGCTGTGCAGGCTGTCCTTCAGTCAGGAGGGAAGCCTACACACCCAGCTTCCACTCCTCTCTGCAGTCTCTGCAGCTTCTCATACATGGTGGGGGGAGAAGAAGGGATGGAGAGTGGGAGAACAGCAGGGAGGGGCACGGAACTGTGAGTCCATTGGACTGGCAGTTCCATGTTCCATGTGAATGTTGCCTCTGTCATGTATTTAGACCAAGTCTGGTAGGAATTATTTATTTATTTATTTGATTTATATACCGCCCTTATGGAAGTACTTCTGCAGGGTACAAAGCTGCTTGTGATTCAACTAATCAAAGGCCAGTGATTCAAGGAGTTTGTTCTATCATGAGCCTTTTAAAAATAAACTTCTTCAGGAGTAAATCTGTGGAGTGCTTTCCATGGGAGCGGCAGATTTTATTTTCACAAACATAAAAGATAAGTTAACATTGCTTGCATTGCAGTAGCAGAAGAAGCTATGCCAGTGGCACACCTGCCCCCTGCCCCCTCATCTTGTGCTGATTGCCAAAGAATGGCAACAACAATACTTTCCTGGCTATATCTGTGTGTACTATGTTTTGGGCTGAAGGGCGACAGCAGTGGCATCATCCAGGCTAGTTGGGCCTGGCCTCAGTCTCAGCCTGCCTAGGGTAGGAAAGAGGTGTGTACGTGTGTGTGTGTGTGTGTGTGTGTGTGTGTGTGTGTACATGCGTGCACACACAGGACCAAGCTGCAGGTGTTGAAACAATTTTAAGGAAAATAGTTACTTGCTTATTTCATTTATATCCCTCTCCATTTCAGGGAATAATATATCATTGAAAATATTAGCATGACTCAAGCTTATTTCTATGAACACTTCAGAGCACAGGGAGGTTGCTCACATGACCGGGTGGGTGGTGGGCAGCAGGCAGCTCAGGGGGGCGTATGTGCAGGGGGGAGGGTTCACATCAATCACCTCCCCCCCCAATGATTGGCAAGATGTTGCTGTGAGTAGGGAGGTGCACGAGCCGGTTTGGTGCCTCCTGTGGGAAGCGCCGAACTGGCTTGGGCACTACCATTTGAACCAGATTAGCAGGGCAGGGAGTGGTTCCCTTTAAAAGCAGGTAAGGAGCTCCTTACCTGCTCATTCTCACCACATGCAGAGCTGCAAGGAACAGTGCTACAGCTGCGCATGACATTTTAGAGAGTGGGTTCCACTGCCAGGACAGCAGTGGGGTGGGGAGTCAGGTAAGGAGCTCCTTACCTGCTTATTAAGGCAACCGCTCCCTGCCCCACCATCAAGTGCCCTGAGCAGTTTATGTACATCCCTAGCTGGGAGTGCTGTACACATTTCCACAATCCATTTTTGGAGAGCTAGGATGTGAAATCCCAGCCTCAGGGTATCCCACAATGCACCGTGCACTGAGTGGGGTGTGTTGGGTGATTCCCCCAGGAGATGGGCGTTCTAGGTGCTTGTATCTGTGTCTTTTCAAGCTGAATGCAGTTCAAGGAGACAAATGACCAGGTAGGGCTCACTCCCTTAACCCTGACTAGGAGCTGCACTAAAAAGCCAGGCTAGGTGGCGCTACCTCACGGGGATTGGGCCCAATCCTGGTGGTTCTCATGTACAGCCTAACCAAGGCTGGGCTTCCCTAGACGTGAGAACAGCCTCTGAAGGTTTTCATGAACTCAAAGGAGTTTCTAATCTCTTTCACATGTTAAAAGAGGGCTGTGGGCCACCTCCAGGCTCAAAGGCAGGATGCCTCTGAGTACCAGTTGCAGGGGAGTAATAGCAGGAGAGAGGGCATGCCCTCAACTCCTGCCTGTAGGCTTCCAATGGCATCTGGTGGGCCACTGTGCAAAACAGGATGCTGGACTAGATGGGATGCTGGATCCAGCAGGGCTGCTTATGTTCTTATGTACTATGTGCTTGATTGTGTTTTCTGTTTTCAAATATTGTTCAGTGTATTTCACTTGATGCAGTAGATGGTGGAATATGAGGCAAATGAGAAGCAAATTTTGAAAGTGTTTTTCTAATGTCAAGTCCTAAGTGTATAGCTTGTTCACCTGTCCCCTTTTCTGCTCTATGCCTGTCCCTATTTGTACCTTTGTTATAATTTTCTAGAGGCAGCTGTCAGCATTCTTCTCAGCCTTTGGATTTAACAAGAGTTCTTGAATCAGAAGCTGCCTGATACCAAGTCAACCATTTGTCCATCTGTCCATCTAATTTAGTATTGTCTACATCAGGAGTACACAACTGAAATGCCTCAGTGGGCCGGAAGCAACCATGACTTGGTGTGTGGTGGCCAAGATCAATTTTCAGTACATTATTACATTAAGAGTATTTTTTAAATAAATATCAGGGAAAGCAATTATTAGTTACTTATAGATCTTCCCTCCCTAACAAGGGACCCACAATTTTAACCAAGCACAATGGTCAGAAAATAGGCTCTGTTCCTGGACCATATGCCAGGTCCAAACAAATGCAAAGCCCTTTCCTCTCCCTGGCAGAAACTGCTGTTACTGCCAGGCTGCAATTCTAGGCATGCTTACTTGGAAGTAAGCTTCACTGGGGATGTATTTCTGAGTAAACATGTATAGGACAGAACTGTAAGGCAGTTAGTCCCCCTCAGAGAAAGAACAATGTAGTGGAGGAATGAACAAGGGAATCACTGCTACAGCTTTAGTAGCAGCACTGGCAGTTGGGCAGAGTGCATGGAGGTCAGCAAAGGGGCAGAGGGCTGGATTTAGGGCATAAGACAAGGGGAAAGAGGGATGAGAGATGGTGTTAGTGGGCTTTGGCCCAATGGCAGCAGTGGGTGTGGGAGGGCAGCAAAGCAAGAAGAGGGCACCTGGTCTCAAGGGGCCAAATGCATTGAACCGCGACTACTTGTTAGAAGGACAGGACAAGAGCTCTTCCTGTTGCCATAGACTATTCCTATTTGCGGGTCAGCAAAAACATCCTTGCAGGCCAGAACTGGGACCTGGGCCTTATGCTGTGCAGTATGAATGTGCACTGGAAGGGTCCAGGGCCATTGCAGAGGCCTCCAAGGCGGTCTGGATTGGGGCTGGTCCGGAGGTCTGGAGGGGGGGCATGTAGTTATAAGGGCAGGGGGGTAGTACTCACACCTTCCGCCGCTTTCCCCCCTCCAGAACATGACTTTCTAACAAAGATTTTGGGGCGGAAGCGTTCCTCCCTGCCCCCCCTGCCCCCGTCGTTGCCCTGCAAAAGCGGAAGTTGAGAGCGCGCATGTGCCTGTCATGGCGCACGCGCCCATTGCCGCCGCTGCACGCACACTGCACACGCACTGCACACGTCACACGTTGGATGTGCACGCGATGTGTGATGTGTGCAGCGTGCACAGCGGTGGCAATGGGCACGTGTGCGCCACAACGGGCGCATGCCTGCTCTCAACTTCCGCTTTTGCAGGGCAATGACGGGCAGGGGCGGCAGGGAGAAACGCTGCCACCCCAAAATCTTTGCTAGAAAGTTGTGCACTGGAGGGGGAAAAGCGGTGGGAGGGGTGAGTACTACCCCCCTTGCCCTTAAAGCTACATGCCCCCCAGTGCCAGACCACGCCTTTGTGGTTCTGTGCACATCCCTACTGTGCAGGCCTGATCCACACTGATTATCAGCTTTCCAAGGTTTCAGGCAGGAGTCATTTCCAGCTCTACCTGGAGATGAACTTGGGACCTTCTGCATGCAAACCTGGTGCTCTACCACTGAGCATTATACCCTGGAGCATGCTATCTAGCAATGCTGCTGCTACAGCACAGCCCTTCAGCTTCATCCCACTGTCCTTGGATGAACCTGTATTCAACATAATGTGTGAGTGTACCTTTGTGCTGAAAACTCATTGGATGAGTTTTCAACATGATGTTTAAATAGATCTATAATGCTACCTGATCTTGATCGTTCTTGGTAATGTGGTAGAACTTCCATAGGAACTGAAATGTAAACTAGGAGGGAGATCTGAATCTGCATTAACTGTTCTATATTTATATGTATAATTATAATTGTTATTGTAGAATGCAATATTTACTTGAATTATGGACATGCATAATGGGCTTGAAGGAGGGGAAGTTCCAAATCTCTCTTTTAACCACTGTAAATAGGAAAGGGATCTGGATCCCTTTCTGAACTCTGGATCCAGAATAAATTGGTACCATGTGCAGTTCTTTCAAAATGGGTGCAATATGCTCTCAGTGAGCAACTACAGACAGAACCCTAGCTGCTGTATTTTGAAGTAGCTGAAGTTTCTGAATATTGTTCAAGGTTATTGGTCATTTCAAAGAGCCTTGCAGCAATCAAGTCATGATGTTATTAAGGCATGGGTAACCATGGCCAGATCTGCCTTAACGAGAGAGAGGTTTAGTTGGCACACCAGCTGAATCTGTGCAAAGACATTGTCGGCTCCATCTGAGCATCAAAAGGAGAGCCAGGTCCAGCAGTACCCTCAAACTGTACTCTTTCACAGGGAGCGAAAACCTATCGAGAGCCAGTTAAATCTTAATCTCCTCATCTCAGTTGGCTTTTCTGCTGACCAACAGCACCTCCATCTTGTCTGAGTTTAAACTCAGTTTGCATGCCTGTGTGTAAAGTAAGTTTTGCATTCTGCAATAACAGTTGTAAACACAGGACAGTAGCTCATCCAGATTCAGATCTGGCTTCCAGTTTACTTTTGGGTTCCTATGAAAGTTTTTCTTCAAGGCAGAAAAAGATTGAGGGTGGTATTTTTACTAGCTTCCAGGTTGTTCTCAGGCTCTGACATCTGCCAGTGAATCAGTTGCTGTTGACTAAAATGTATGCCATAAATAATAAATAATAATAATAATCTCAGAGGTGTTAAAACTGCTAATCACTACCTGGCAGATATGACTGAGGGTTCAAGTCTTATATGAACACAGTGACAAAGCTAAAGTAAAATATTTCTGTGCATTATATAAGTAAACTGCCACAGGCACTGTCATAATCTGCATTATGATAAACAGCATTCTGAATATTTCATATAAACATAATTCTATAACCTTTCCCAGAGAATGTTTGCAGCTTTAGTACACTGCTGTTATGGTCTGAAACACATTCAAATCCTGCTGTGGTATTACTTGCTGTCTGAACGACCAATGACGGCTGAGCTCTTGTTGCTTCTCTCATTTTTTCATTACCTTTTCCAAGTATGGAGGACTTGATCTGGAAAATGTATGCAGAGACACCTTATTGAGCCCTCAGCTGTATGTGGGCTGACCACAGGGATCTTCTTGCAGCTGTATTGCTGATATAGGGATGTCTGTTCTTATTTGCTGGTGCAAAATACTAAAATGGCGTCACTTTGCCATGGCTGGATTCTGCAGCTTGTTGGTCCTCTTCAGTCATCTTGCCCAACTCTTTAGTAAAATCCTAGAAGAGATTCTTTCTCATCTGTTAGCCCTCTTTCAGAAGCTACTGCTAGCGAGGCTACATCTTCCATCACAACACTTTTTTGAACTGATTCAGACACTGGTGATGTAGTTGCTATCAAGGTTCTGTACACCTCTCAGAACACTGGAATTTATTTTCTGCACTGGTCTTTAGAATTACAATACTATCCTTGTTCTATACGCTCAGTGTTTCTGCAGAAGTGCAATTATTATACAACTTGCGGCATCCTCACAACTATGAATACTTCTTGAGTATGCACAATTTTGTTTACACAGTGTTGGTCCGGATGTTAGCTGGTATTTCTAGGGGCAGCCAGGAATGTATATAATATGCTTACACAATGCATGCTTATATTAGACTTCAATAAACTTAGGATGACTTATCATGTCATCCATTAAACATATGGCATCTCATCTCCAATTCCAATTCAATCCTAAATACTCACAAGCCATAAATGATTTTTTTTATCTCCAACAGAGAACATGTGCCAAGTCCAGATGTTCATACACAATGTGTCCCAGTAGGCTCATAAAATAGTCTAATTCAAGAATGGGCATGTTAAAATATGAAAGTAGATATTAAATGTGAAAGAAAGAGAGCCGCAATCCCCAAGGTATTGTTTCTCATTTGTTTGGTTTTATTAAATACATTTATAAACAATACTAGGACAATGAGGTATGTTTGAATGCTGATTATCAGACAGATCATGTTTGCTTGGACACTGAGTTCAGTGGGACTTATTCCCAAGTAAATGTTCATAAAACTGAAGCTCGTGGCTCAGAATTTATATTTCCTCTTTTTCTATGTGAAATGTTTTCAGTCAAGTGCCACGTTAGCTAACTGTTTGTTCCAATGTCAATAGCCAATAAGACTGAAGACTTAGCATAATAGCTTCATTATACTGACAGGATGCTCTTATGAAGCAGCAACTAATTTTTGGAGCAATCAGGGATTATTCTAAGGGTAGCAAGCAAGGGGTAGCGGGCATTCCCCTCCAAATATTCCTTACTCCCCATTTCACTTCAGAATCCACTAGGCTGAAACTTTACAGCAAAGTGCCCAACAATAGACTTATTGAGGCTGTTCTCATGAGCAGCCAAGCTCAGCCAAGCCTAGGCTTGGCTACCTGTGAGAACCGCCAGGATCCATGCAGATTCTGTCAGTGCTGAGGCACTAAGCCCAGTGCCACAGCCCGGCAGTTAGCTGAGGTTAAGGGAGCGAATGCACTCTTAACCCAGCTCCCAGGACAGTGTGTCAGCTGTTTGCAGCTCACACTGACACAGAGACAGGTGCCTAGAGTGCCCATCCCCTGGGGGAATCCCCCAGTGCACTCGGTGTGTAGTGCTCTGTGGGATTCTTGGAGGCCAGGACAACGAGTCCCAGTCTCAAAGTGAGACCGCAATACATGGAGCAGCAGGGATCATGTGGGGTTGTGCTCTGTGCTCCCACCAAGTAAACGATGATCATCTGGGGGGGATGACAAGGTTTAGGAAGCCTACACACACACACACACACACACACACACACACACACACACACACACACCCAGTAGGTCATGTGACTGGCCCCATTGTGTATTATCATCTTGAATTGTTTAACTGTAAAGGCTTGGGTCCGAGATATCTTAGAGAGCGCCTTCTTTTACACGATCCCCACCGCACGTTAAGGTCATCTGAGGAGGTCCGTCTCCAGTTGCCACCGGTTCGTTTGGTGGCGACTCAGAGGCAGGCCTTCTCTGTAGCTGCTCCTGGGCCATGGAATGCACTCCCAGCAGAAATTCGTAATCTTAATTCTTTACTGTCCTTCAAGAGAGCCCTTAAAACCCATCTGTTGGGCCTGGCCTTTCAGGGTTTTTAATTAGTTTTAATTGTTTTAATGTTAACCTGGTTTTCAGGATTTTAATTGTTCTGATAGTTTAATTGTTTTTTAAGATGTTTCTAAATTGGTGTTTATATTTGTATTTCTGTTTTAATTGTTTTTAATGATTTCTGTTTTTCATTGTAAACTGCCCTGAGCCATTTCGGAAGGGCGGTATAAAAATCGAATCAATCAATCAATCAATCAATCAATCAATCAATAAAATTTTTTTAAAAAGGCATCCATTGTTTAAAAAAAGCTTCATTCCCTCAGCCCTATACTTCAGAAAAAGCAGCAGAAGCACATACAGCCATGCAGGTAGGGGACTCCCCCAGTCTCCTAGGAGCAAGGCCAAGAATCTTGCAGAGGGGTGCAGAGGGGGTGCAGGGCCATCTCCCCTACAGATTTCAGCTGGTCTGCTACTGGCATCTCTCTCCACCGCAGTCTTTCCTGTCACATGGTCTTGGACAGGGAGACTAAACTAGCTGGATGGTTTGACTTAATCAAAAAAAAAACAACAAACCTGTGAGCTCATTCTCATGTCCAGCCCTACCCAGGGAGGGCAGCGCTAACCCAAGCAGGGCTGGTCATGAAAACCACTGGGATCACTCCCGATCCCGGTGCTCCTCTGCTGCATATCCTGGGTTTTGTACCTGGGCTATGAGGCAGAAAGGTGTGTACCCTCCTCACCACCCAGCCATTTAAAGGCCAGAGGAAGGAGCAACCTGTCCTCAGGAATTTCAGCCATGCACCATGCTGCTCTTGTAGCGCATTGTGGGATCAACCTTCATTCCCCAGCCTTTGATAAGTTCTCCTCACCTCTTGCTACAGTGGCGATCATGTGGGTGCACAAACGGTGTGGCTTGGCAGCAATGGACTATTATGTGGAGGAAGGTAGGTATGATGCTGCCTTTCCTTCAGTTCTCCCCAACCCCAGTAAGTATGGTTGTGTGAACAACCTTAGTATTTTCTAATAGGTATCTGACCCATTTTCTGAATAAGTTTGCAAATGTCAAGCCAGTAATCATTAACAAGATAAACAACATTAATTGCCTTACCTCTGTACTGTAAGTATTTAATGTATAGCAAAATCCTTGCTCCCCTAATAATGTTATTTCCCACCCCTTTGCTCTCCCAAACTAATTATTATAGAGTTGCCCCTAGGAGCAGCTAGGATCATCTGGAAAATATTTTATTCAAGCAGAATATCAGGGCTTATGGAAGAGGGGCAGGTCCATAGCCAAGTCATGAGAACATAAGAACATCTCTGCTGGAGCAAGCCCAAGGCCCATCTAGTCCAGCATCCTGTTTCATACAGTGGCCCACCAGATGCCACTGGAAACCTACAGGCAGGAGTTGAGGGCATGCCTTCTCTCCTGATGTTACTCCCCTGCAACTGGTATTCAGAGGCATTCTGCGTCTGAGGCTGGAGGTGGCCTATAGCTCTCAGACTAATAGCCGTTGATAGACCTCTCCTCCATGAAGCTGTCCAAACCCCTCTTAAAGCCATCCAGGTTGTTGGCTGTCATCACATCTTGTGGCAGAGAATTCCAGAAGTTGATTATGCATAATGTGAAAAAGTACCTCTGTTTGTTGGTCCTAGATTTCCTGGCAGTCTATTTCATGGGATGACCCCTGGTTCTAGTGTTATGTGAGCGGGAGAAAAAATTCTCTCTGTCCACTTTCTCCACACTGTTAGGATGTGTTTTCTAACAGTCCTCTGTTGTTGTTTTTTAACAGTGCCCACTGCACTGTTAAAAAACAGTCTTTTAAACTGTTAAACTGTTAAAAACAGGACTGAGTCTCATGTTCCATGAGACCCGGTTTGTGGCTGTGAGTGGGAAGAGAGGGCTAAGCCCGCTCTCCCCGGTCACGAGCGGGGAGGGAGCCTTGGGCAGCTGGATCGGCCACCCACACGATTGCCGACTCCGAGCCGGAGCCGGTGGGGGCTAGGGAGCTCGGGGGCCGTGCGCCCCCTGGAAGCCCCAGTATGCCCTGCATGAGTGCGCAGGGCATACTGGGGAGACCCCCTAGCCAGGAGCCGGCTTTTTGCCTGCCGGTTGGGTTTCTACTCGCAAGTAGCCGCTGCGTGGAGCTGCGCCGTGGCTACTCACGAGCAGATAGTCCTGGTTTGTGGATAGCCCTCGCTCCGCAGATAGCCCTCGCTCCGCAAACCCGGACTAAGGGGCGGGCTACTGGAGCGGGTTAGCCGCTCCAGAACCACTGGGCTCGGCTGCGAGCCCAGTGGTTCTGACGGTCAGCAAAAATTGGGCTAGCAGAGGCTAGCCTGATTTTTGCTGATCGTCAGAATAGCCCCACAGTTTTTAACATTCCACTGCCTTTTCTAACAGTCCACTGTTTGAATGCCTTTTATCACTGTTTAGTTATTTATTTATTGTATTTATTTAGCATATTTGTATACCGCCCACTACCAAAGTCTCTAAGATGTTTTACAATCTTAAAACAAACCAAGAAATTTTAAATCAATTTAAAACATATGAAAATTAAAATTAAACTAAAAACTGAAATGAAAACTGCTGAGCAGCTAAAAAGCTTGGCTGAAGAGATGTGTCTTTAGTTGTTTCCTAAAGGTCAACAGGGATGGAACAGCTTTAATCTCAGCAGGAAGTGCATTCCACAATCCTGGGGCAACTACAGAGAAGGCTCGCTTCTGAGTCATCACCAGATGAACTGGCGGCACTCTTAGATGAACCTCCCCTGAAGATCTCAATAGGCGGCGGGGTTCAGAAAGTTACTTCCCACCTGCCTTTACAGGGAAAAACTTGAGTATATATATTTCATAAAGTATAAACTATGGGCTGGTTCAGACAATATTTGCCAACAGCCCACCCATATGCATGATAAAGGATGTGAATGTGCACCTTCTACGCACATCCAGTCCACCCATACACATAATTTAATTATTGCTTTAATGTGGTATTTAACTACAGAATTAATTACAGCCTCATCATGTGATTATGAGTCTGTGGGACAGGATACCAGAGAGGAAGGCTGTTTAGAGTCATGTTCTTCATCATGCATGAGTGGAGTGAATAAGATGTATTGTCTAAACTGGCCCAGTAAAGGAATACAGTGAAATTTCTATTGTTGGCGAACAGCTATGACAGTTATTCTTATCTACAACTCGGGTTGTATATAAGGACATCTATTAAAGTATCTATCTGGACTTATTTCTTCTTCAGTTGAATGTTTACACATGAAAAGGTCATTTATAGCTACAACCTGTGATTCCTGAGTCTCATGCAGCTCTTTGAGTATATGCATATATTCATATGTTAATATGAGTTCACAGAAGTGGCCCAAACCTGTAGGAAAGTTGTGAGGAAAGCAAAGGCTCAGAATGAGCTGAGGCTTGTGAAGGATGTCAAAAACTACAAAAAGTGTGCCAGAATATAGATATGTATGAAATAACAACTAGAAGGTTAAGAAAGCAGTGGGTCTGTTGTAGGGGTATGCACAAAACCATCTGGCCTGGTTTGGTTCAAGTGCAGACCAGATTCGAACTGGATGGCCATGTTTGGTTTTACACACATACACCCCAAACACTCCCTGGCTTGGCTCGAGTTTGAGCCAGTTCGTGGGTTCTAAATGTTGAGAGAGAGAGAGAGAGAGAGAGAGAGAGAGAGAGAGAGAGAGAGAGAGAGAGAGATTTAACTCACCACTGGGGCTGGGTTGTCCAGCGGCCTCTGGGGGTGCTGCTGCAGGCATGGGGGGGTCTCAATTGGTTCCCCCTCCCCTGGTCTTCTTTGGCCTGTTAAGGCCTGTTTACAGCCCTTTCCAGCCCTCTCCTGGCTCGTGGCAGCCATTTTGAAGGCCGCTATGCATGCACACTGGACACTTGTGTGTCCTGGTCCCAGATGATCTGGCAGTTTTTTCTTTAAAATCCCATTTAGAACCCCCAATCCACCCCTGGAGGTTCGGCTCAAAGTCGAACTGAACTGAACCGGGCCCTATTTGACTTACAGGTGATCCATCGAACAGGGTAAATGGCAAACTGGCTCAGCCTCAAGCCAGTTTGCACATCTCTAATCTGTTGCTTGGAGAAAATGGTGAAATGGTGATGGGTGACAGAAAGAACACAGAGCTGCTAACAACTATTTTGGATCTTTCTTCTTCTACAGAGAAAATGTAGCCCAGCTAGGCAAGAGATATATTAGTGAAGAAAGGGGGAACTGCACCTTAAGACAGGTAAAGCGATGGTAACAGACTCACAAAGTGTGCTAGCAGCAAAGGAAGCATGCACACAGTGTGCTGTGTTCCAGACTGAAGCAGCATGAGCGCTCATGTGGGAGTGGGGATTTTCACCTGAAATGTGAAATTTTCTCCCTGAAATGTGCAGTGCCAGCCAAAATATGTCCGTGGGGCAAGCACAGCCATTGCCCCCACAAATGCTATTTTAGTCTGGAATGCAGCAAGTGCCACACATTTGTAAGTCTGGAGGTGATCTGTTGGCTTACATGATGAGGAAAATTACTCAAAGCAGTGCCAATGACATTTAAAGGAGACTTTAGGCAATGCCATTGTTAGATTCCAGCAAAGCATTTGACACAATCTTCCACAAGTCTCCTTGTTAGTAAAATCTGGGCTTAATTTCAAAGGTGCTTCATCATGACTGTTACCCAGGGGGCTGGGTGAGCTTTTCTTCATGGAAGCCACCAGCTTGGATGGCTTTTAATTGCTTTGAATGGCCGAGAAGAATTCCTGCAGGACATGTCCATCAGTCTTCATGGATATATCTTCATGGATATAGTCTTCATGGATATAGTCCCATATTCAGAGGCAGCACATTATGGTGTCTCAGCTCACCAGTTGCAGGGGACTGACCAGAGTTTGATCTGCTTAGCTTCAGCTAGCTGGCTGTCCCATACTCTGGAAAGATCAAGACCTTTGTGAACTAAGATCTATACTGGCAAGCTTTATGATTTTGCTGACCACCAGTCATCAGACCTGGTGCCAGACTATTTTGCGCCTTAGGCAAGGCTAAGTACTTGCACACACACACACACACACACACACACACACACAATTTTTTTTTCAACTTCGATTTTCAAAAACAGATGTTTTGTAGAAAAAAAGAAATGCACAAAACTTGAAACTGCTAAATTGATTTTAAATTGTAAGAATAGGTAATACATCAATTTTTTATTATCTTTCTCAAATACCAAAGAAAATATTTTGGCACACAAATCGGTAGAGTGCATACCTCCGCCAAGGGCAACACAACCCTCAACACCACATCAAAATCTCACTTTACGTGCCTTTTCCTTTGCAAATTTTGTCACCAGTTCAATCAGATCAAGTCCTGATGCCTGTTCATGTTCAATTGCTATAGTTGCCAAGCCAACTAGTCTCTTTTGCGACATTGTTGAGAGTATGTAAGTTTTTATAAGTTTGAGCTTTGAAAAATTGTGTTCTCCACTTGCCACTGATACTGGAAGTGTGAGAAGGATCCTTAGAGCAATGGAAACATTAGGCACATTATCCAGGAGTTTTTGTTCTAACGTGAAGAGAAGTACTCCTTGTGGCGGCATAGATTTTGGAAGTCTTCAAGCTATTGCTCTAAGTTCACAACACAGATCTTCAGCATCAATATCTTTCTTGCAGGCCTTAAGTACATCTTTAGCAGATTTTTTTCTTTATAATGTATATATCATCAGGAAGCCAAATAGGGAATTATATTGTTGTAGCTGTTGGAATCTCTCTTCAACAGATTGTATGGCCATGTCTAAGACATTAGTAGAAATCTACTTTGAATAGTTAATGATGAATTGTTGAATTGTTAGTGTTGAAAACAATGAACTGTTTCCCCCCCTCATATTTCTGTTCATTATTCTGGTTTCTCACACTCTTAACACATTGACACTCTGTGCCCCTCTGAGGTCTGTGCCCTAGGCAGCTGCAGAGTTAGCCTAATGGTAGCACCAGCCCTGCCAGTCAGACTAAAAACTGGACAGGCTAGTGGTAGTTGTCCAAACTATAGGCCATGTGTTATACAGTTCTGAGATTTACTTGTCATTGCAATTGCTTGAAGGATCGTATTGGCACAGAAAGAAAATTGGAAGTTGGAGGCAGCGGTGCCAATTCTCTCTTAAGCATTTGAGAACCCTCCTTTATTTTACAGAACTCACCTCTCCCCCACCCCCAAAGGTGTCTTTCCAGCTGCCCCAAAAACTAAGTGAAAAGCTGCTAAGTGAGAAGCTTTTCCCCTCTGCCTGCACCCCTGGGTTGTGATCAGTAAAGCACTTTCGTGGATCACACTCGCAAGCAGCCTAAACAAATAATGCCATTTTCATTCCTACTTCTTATGTCTTAGTCAGTGGGATAATACTTGTCTAGTCTTCTCTTGTTTGACAGACTTTACTTGGCAATTTTACATCCATTCAGCATTACAATATTTGTTCACTCTGAGTTTAATATTCTGAAAATTATCCAGACATAATTAACTTCAGACTCTGGTTACATCCAAGAACCCCAGGTGTAATTCCTGTTTACAGAGGGCAAAGACACCTCAGTCATCCCAATACAATTAACTTCCATATGCACCTAATTATAAATGCAGCAACATATTTACACAGGTAAACCTCCAGTGACAGGGAGATACCTTGGACTGTATTTTCCTTTTTGTGTTTTCTACACATTTAGATTCCTTCTTGTATAAACCCTTGAACTAAAAATTTAGCTCCTGTCATTTTATGGCAGAGATGTTTCTTTGAATTGCCATTCATTCTTTTTTTGGTGGGAGGGCTTTTTCTTTATCTTTTCTTAGTTATTATATAAGTAATAGATGCATGTATCTGATAACATTTTTACAAAATAAAAACCACAAACCCCTCACTCTCCTTCTCCCTTGTTCCTGCCCAACAATTATTTCCAAACTTATGTATGTACTGTATATGCACTTTATAGAGCGTTCATTATAAAATAAATATGTTTTCCAATCTTTCCAGATTGCTAAAGTGTTTTTAATTCTGATCTACATAATTCAGATAGGGCAATCATCTTTCAAAGAAATATTTTATTGTATTTATTTATTTAAAATATTTATACCCCACCCCTCCAGTACACTACTGCTTGGGGTGGTTCACAGTACTGTATTAATTAAAAAGATACAATGTAAAATGAGACTAATAAAGTTAACCAAATTTAAGTTAAAAGATCAGGCTAAAACCAAATTTAAAATTACATCTTTAAAAAGAAAAAATTCAAATTAAAAGTTATTTTAATAGCTAAAACCTGAGAAATATAAAAACTAAAGAACCTACCTGATATAACAAGAGATGTGACATTAAAAAGCATCTTTTAAAAGATGTGCTTTTAATTTTTTTTAACAACACTGAAGGAGGGAGCATGCAAATCTCTTCAGGGAGGGCATTCCAAAGCTGTAGAGCCACAACCCAAAAGGCCCTGTATGCCTTGTGTAATACCAATTTAATGTTCATGGAGATTTTGTCTTGAACCAAAATTGTCCATATTTTATCGAACCATAACACAATGCAAGGGCCTTTTAAAAATATTTCCAGTGCTTTGCTATAACACCTGTGATTGCTACCAAGAGCAATATTATCAACTAGCTTGGCCAGGCGCAGGCCATCTGTGCCTCTGGTTCTCCCCACCTGGCCATCTCCTTTCTCCCTTGCCCGTCACGGTCACAGCTTTTTCCCACCCGCCCCATCTCCCCACTCTTGCCCATCCTCCTGCCACCTTTGCCATTTCCTTCCTCTTCCTCGCCTGCCTCTGCCTCAGTTTCCTCCCAGTCCCTGCCCACCTCTGCCTCCTCGCTCTCCTGCTGTCCAGCACTATTGTTTGCCTGCCCCCCACCGCCATTAACTCCCAGCCCGCCAGCCAGCTGCCCATCCCCGTCACTATCGTCCCCGTCACAATCTGGCAGCCCTCTGAACTCTTAGCCTTGGATTTACACATTCTTTCCCAATAATTTGGCCTACTTTAGTAATATTGTGTGCTCTCCATAGTCCCAGAAGCTTTGGAACCTTGTCCCAGCATAAAAGCTCTTTGCCCTAGAAAGGTAGCTGCCTTGGATCATTTCCTGAATAGTTTGGGAACATATATCCCATATTGCTAAAGTAGAGGACAAAAATAAGTTTTTGGTAATGTCCTGCAATCTCTCTTTTGGAGGCTGCCAAAGCATTTCCTCTAGGGACCTTTCTTCTGTAAAATGGCCTTCAATATCTAACCAGGAGGTATGTTCTGGGACCTCTGTCGTTTTAATCACCTGCCTCACTTTCCCAGCCACATAGTTCAAGGTAACATCTGGGAAACTGAAACTTCATTTTGATACTGGTGTGTGCAAAGGTTTATGGCATACTCTAGTTTTTTTGTTTTCCCATATAAAGTTTCTGTAATTTCCAGTAGAAATGCCATGGTGGGCATGTTTTTAAAAGTTTTTTTTCACCACCTGCAGCATTTACACTGATGTGGCGTTTATGTGGAAATGGAGGTGAAGGAGGCTGCCAAGGAAGAGGAGGAGGTGGCCATGGAGGCCAACAATGGGGCACAGTGAGGACACTTTGGCAAGGCTGGGCTCAGCAGCCTTGTTTTAAGGTGGACTC
The DNA here is from genome assembly GCF_027244095.1 of Hemicordylus capensis. Taxonomy (NCBI): domain Eukaryota; kingdom Metazoa; phylum Chordata; class Lepidosauria; order Squamata; family Cordylidae; genus Hemicordylus; species Hemicordylus capensis. The sequence goes on along the minus strand of NC_069658.1, from coordinate 373,318,281 downwards.
AGCAATCTGTATTAAGGTGGCACCAAAGGCCATGGAGGAGGAGGGGTGGAAGGGGAGCAAGGAGGGTAGAAGAGTCATTTTAAGGTGACCCATCACAGGCCATGGAGGAAAAGGGGTGGAAGAGGAGCAAGCTGGGGGAAGAGGAAGGGGGGGCGCAGCAGCATCAAACTAGCTGGCCCAGCCTTCCCCACTGAGAAGGAGCCATGGCAGCAGCACAGCAGTGCCCTCCAACCAATGAGAGATTCCACACAGTCCCCCCCCCCTTTGGCCATATTTAAGTGGTTTAGCTGCAGCGTTTATGGTGATGCGGCATTTTTGCTGGGCTTCTGCAATTTTTCACCTTTCCCCCCTTGCTGCGGCTTTTATGCCAATGCGGCCTTTCTGCCAAAAATTACAGTATTTATGATCTTTTGCCATTTAGATAAAATTTTGTAAGGTATTTCAATTGGAATAGACTGAAATAAAAATAATAACCTGGTATTAAATGCATGCATATTGCCATAATTTTCCTAATCCAAGACATGTGCATACTGTTCCAACAAAACAATTACTTTCTGGTTTTGTTTAATACAGGAGTGAAATTGTTGATGAACAGTGAATCTCTTTCTGATGAAATAATCACTCCTAGACTTCTAAAAGCCCCTTCCCACTTTGAAACCACATTGCTCAAACTGTTTTTTGCATTTAGAACTCAGAGCTGGCCTTGGAATGGGTGTTGGAATCACCCAGACGCTTAGTGCTGGGGGACTTCAATATCAGTTGTGAGGCTGACTTGCTTGTTGTGCCTCAGGAATCATAGCAGCCATGACAACTATGGGCCTATCCCAATTTATTTCAGGACCAACTCATGTTGCCGGCCACACACTCGATTTGGTCTTTTATTTGGTTCAGGGGGGTGTTCCATGGGTGGGGGATCTTGTGGTTTCCCCATTGTCATGACGGACCTCTACCTGGTTAAGGAAGGTTTCACAGCCACAACCAAGGCCTGCATGTGTGGAGGACCTATTAAGATGATCTGCCCGAGACGGCTGCTGGACCCAGTAGGATTCCGAAAAGCCTTGGAGGGTTTTAATGTTGGTGCTGCCAGTGATTCTGTCAATGCCCTAGTGGGAACCTGGAATAGGGAACTCACCAGGGCAGTAGACATGATCACTCCTACATGTCCATTCTGACCTTTAAAAGTGGCCCCTTGGTATACAGAGGACTAGTGGGGTCTAAAGCAGCAAGGTAGGTGATTGGAATGCAAGTGGAAGAGAACACGGTTTGAAATCGACATGACACAGCATAGAGCCCATTTGAAGGTTTATGCAGAAGTAGTGCATGCAACAATTCTGGTCTGCAAGCATTGCTTCTGCAGGTTCACATTCAGAAGAGTTGTCCCAGGTTGTGAGGAATTTGATTCAGGCTCCTTCCATATTGAACCAGTCCCCAGAGAATATGTTCTGCTGTGATGCTTTTAATGGGTTCTTTGCAGATAAAATCTCTTGTGTTTGGGCCGACTTGGACTCCACTGTTTTTGCAGAGTCTATTAAGGTGGTGTCCAGCAATCCCTCTTGCAGTATTAGATTGGATCAGTTTCAATCTGTGATGCCTGATGACATGGACAAGCTGCTTTGGGTGCAGTGTGTAGTGTGCACAAAAATGGCTGGCCTGGTTTGGTTCAAGTCCAAACCAGACCCAAAAAGGACCATGCCAGTTCATTTTTGCCCACCCGGCCCATCGACCACACTGGTTTGGGTTCAGTGGGATTCATGAGTCTTTTAAAAAAATACATACTCTCTCTGAGGGGCTTCTCTGATGCCACCGGGGGGTGTCCATGGAGGATCCCCCTCCCCCTGTTGGCATGCCCCGTGCCAAAAATCACTCAGTTTGGGCGTTCTTCAGCCCTTTCCCTTTCAGTAGCCATTTTGGAGTCCACCGTGCATGCGCAATGGGCCTCAGCATGGCCTGGGCCATTGTTGGAGATCACCTAGTTAATATCATTAACTCATAACTGAGGAAGGGTAGGATGCCTCCTTGTTTGAAGGAGGCAATGATTAGGCCACTTCTTAAGAAGACTTCCCTAGATCCCTCAGTGATGGATAGTTATAGGCCGGTCTCTCATGATTGGGCAAGGTAATTGAAAGAGTGGTGGCTAACCAGCTCCAGGCAGTTTTGGAGGAAACTGATTATCTAGACCCATTTCAAACTGGCTTTAGAGCAGGCTATGGGATTGAGTTGGCCTTGGTCAGCCAGCTGGATGACCTTTACCAGGGAATCGACAGAGTGATTGTGACTCTGTTGGTTCTTTTGGATCTCTCAGCAATGTTTGATACCATTGACCATGGTATCCTTCTAGATTGCCTGGGGGAGTTGGGGATAGGAGGCACTGCTTTGCAGTGGTTCTGCTCCTATCTCTCAGGCAGATTCCAGACGGTGGAGATTGGTGACAGCTGCTCTTCAAAATGGGAGCTAATACAGAGAGTCTCTCAGGGCTCCATTCTGTCACCGATGCTTTTTAATGTCTACATGAAACTGCTGGGTGAAGTCAACTGGAGATTTGGTGCAGGGTGTTATCAGTATGCTGATGACACCCAAATCTATTTCTCCTTATCATCATCATCATCATCATCATCATCATCATCATCATCAGGAACAACAAATATTTATATGCTGCTTTTCAAAAAATGTTTCCAAAGCAGTTTGCATTTAAGGAAATGGCATTCATTCCTTAGATGCCTGCCTACGAGGACTAGTGGGCTAGATGAGGGATAACAAATTGAAGCTGAATCCGAGCAAGACAGAGGTGCTCATTTGGGGGGATAAGAATTTGAGGGATGAGTTAGATCTTCCTGTGCTTGATGGGGTTACAATCCCCCAAAAGGAACAGGTACACAGCCTGGCTGTGATCTTGGATCCTGACCTCACCCGAGTATCTTAGGTGGAGGCTATGGCCGGGAATGCTTTCCATCAACTTTGGCTGATTTGACAGCTGCGTCCATTCCTTAAGGAGAACGATCTCAAAACAGTGGTGCATCAGCTCGTAACCTACAGGCTTGACTATTGCAATGTACTTTACATGGGGCTGCCTTTGTTAGTTCAGAAACTTCAGTTAGTTCAAAATCTGGCAGCCAGACTGGGGTAAACCAGAGTGACCATATTATGCCTGTTTTAAAACAGTTACACTGGCTGCTGATATGTTTCCAGGCAAAATACAAAGTACTGGTTATTACCTTTAAAGCCCTGAATGGCCTGGGTCTGGACTACCTTAGAGAGCGCCTCCTTCTGTCTGATCCCCATTGCATGTTGAGGTCCATCTCCAGTTACCACTGGTATGTCTGGTGGCAACTCAGAGCCAGGCCTTCTCTGTAGCTGCTCTTGGCCTATGGAATGCACTCCTGGCAGATATCTGTAACTGAGGCTAGTTGTTGGCCTTTAAGATAGTCCTAAAAACTTACTTGTTTGCCCTTGCCTTACATGGTCTTTAAAATGTTTTAAAGTATTTTGTTTGTAAATGTTCCTGAATTGTTTTAAAATTGTTCTTATATTGTTTTAAGCAGTATGTTTTAAATGGTGTTTGTTTTTATGTTTTTTAAACTTGTTCTGCACCTCCCAGAACCTTTCAATGGGGCGGTCTAGAAATGTAATAAAAGAATAAGAATAAGAATAAGAAATAAATGGAATAATCGCACCTCTAACGTGTTATAATTGATTTCCAGCCCTGACACCAGCCCATATTGCAGGAATATACACTAAACAATAGGCAATTCCACTTTTGGATCTGAGAGGTACAGTGTCATATTATCAGCAAATGCACTCATTGAGGCTGTTCTCATGTGCAGCCAAGCCCGGGCTTGGCTGCTTGTGTGAACCGCTGGGATCACAACCAATCCCGGAAGTGCCTCCGTGGCAAACCCACCTGCGGAGCCAACCTCTTAAATGAGGTTAAGGGAGCGAGCACTTAGCCCCATTTTTTAAAATCGTGCGAAGCACCAGCTGCTTTTAGTTGGTGCTGTGGCAGGGATGGGCACCCACCTGTCACTGCATGGATCTCCACAATGCACTGTGTACTCATGTGGTGCATTGTGGGATTTTCCCCAACTTTCTGCATGGAAGGATTTCATCTTTTCATGAGGTTTCAGTGGAAAGCCTCCCTCAAGGCAGTCAAAACCATTTTCCGCATCAAGAGAGACAACAAATATTTATATACCACTTTTCAACAAAAGTTTCCAAAGCGGTTAACATAGAGAAATAACACATAAACCAAAGGGCTCACAATCTAAAAAGAAAGATAAGATAAGATAAGATAAGATAAGATAAGATAAGATAAGATAAGATAGACACCAGCAACAGTCATTGGCATTATTGTGCTGGGGATGGATAAGGCCAATGGTCTCTTTTGCTTGTCAAAGTAATTATCACTTTCTATGTCCTACAGAATTTGTTGGCTATCTGTGTGGGATAAATCCTGTTTGGTCTTCAATATTCAATGAATAAAGGGGCCTTTATGGTTGTGCCCCCTCGGCTTTGGAACGCCCTCCCCAAACAGCTTCACCATGCCCCCTCCCTGAATGTTTGTTTTTAAATTAAAAACATATCTTTTTAAAGAGGCTTTTAAATGTTTTATCTGCTGCTTATATCAGGTAGGTTTTTTAGCTTTCTATTAATAACTTTTTATTTGAAACTTTTAAATGTTGTAATTTTAAATGTGGTTTTAGGTTTTTTTTAACTTGTTTAACTTTGTTTTATTTTACATTGTATGTGTTTTGTTGATGTTATGAGCTGCCCTGAGCAGTAGTGTACCGGAGAGATAGGGTATAAATATCTAAAAGTAAGTAAGTAAAAGTAATATATGTTTAGTCTGGATGTGAGTAGAGCAGCAAATTATTTCACATCCTTGTTTAATAGTGATATTGGGTGAAAGGATGTAGGTAAAGTGAAGTCTCTGCCTGATTTAGGCAAGAGAATGATTCACACTTCTGCCCAGGATTTAGGGATTTCACCCTTGTGCAAAATCAGGTTGTATAGAGGCATCAAATGTGGGGCTAGTAAGTCCTTAAATTTCCTATAAAATTCTCCATAAACCCATTTCTGCCTGGGGTTTTATTGTTTTTGTCTGTTTATGCCTGTGGTTATAAACAGTAAAAGGTCTGTCGAGGAGATTCATGTGTTGCTCTGACAGAGTCTGTAAATTACTAATCTGTAAGAAAATTTGAATTTGGTCCATTAATGGTTTCTGGGATGTATGAAGCTCTTTTTAATATGTGGCAAATTCTGCTGATATATCTTTGGCTTCCACTATAGGGTCTCCTGTACTGGAGATCAATGCAGCCACTATGTTAGATTAGATGAAAGTTTGGTGGAAAGTTGGTGAACTAGAAATTTACTTGCTCTGGCTCCTGCTTTCATGACAATTTTGATTTAGGTATAATATTTCTTTTCTTATCTTTTGTGTTTCTAACAGTTCTAATTCTCTCTTCTCCCTCTTTTTAAATTCTTCTGTATTTCTTATAGCCTCCATGTATTTATAGCCTTCATGTATTTTATGTAGTCTTTCCGGTTTTTGCACTTTTGAAGTTCCCTTTGGGCTCTCACTTTCCAGAAGGAACTCACACTGATCAGTTTGCCTCTGATCACTGCTTTCATTGTGTCCTACACTATTGTTGGGTTAATACCACACTCTGTGTTATGAGTAGAAAAATCCCTTATCTCTTCTGTTAAATCAGAAATTAGCTTGTCATTTAGCAGAAACCCATTGTTAAGTCTTCGGTCCACTCCTTTGTTGTCTCTTTTTCTACTTGCCAAATGACAGGAAATCCAAGCATGATCTGAGCAGGTGAAGGGTCATAACTCTGTTTTCATTGAAGAATTAGCTAGTCCAGCAGAGATATACTAGAAAAAGAATTGTGACAGTGTAAGAAAAATGTGTAGTGCCTTGCTGGTGGATGTGTATGTCTCCAACTCTCAACTGGGTATGCAAAAAATCAGAAAGTACTGATCCTGAATGATTCCTTGATATAGTTCCTGACCTGTCCATAGCTGGATCCTTTGCCATATTAAAGTCCCCACCTAGCATTTGCATTGCTGCTTCCGTTCATTTGTTCTCCTATGGTTAATGATTTAAAAATATTTTCTTTATATTTTCTGTATATTATAGGGGCTCCGCCACCCCATTAAAAGATCAAGAGTAATGAAAATTATACTAAAAGAGGAGCCAAATACTGTTTTGTTGCAGGAAAAATATAAAGGGGGAACCAAAGTTACTCTTTAAATCCAAATGGTGCCCAGTGCTATTCACAGCACCTGGGGCTTCTAAAGCTAGAGGAGTGGCTGCCCTTATATCTAAAACTTGTCAATTTACTCACCTAAATGTAGGGGTGTGCACAAAACTGACTTGCCCAGTTTGGTTTGAGTCTAGATCAGACTTGAACCAGACAGGGCATGTTCAGTTTTGTGCACCCCCAAACTGCCCCTCCCCCAGTTCAGCTCAAGTTCAAGCCGATCCAGGGTTCGAAAAGTTTTTTTTAAAAGTTTTTAAATAACTCACTGCTGGGCCTGGGATAATTTTGCCGCCTCCGGGCGGTGCTGCCATGGCTGCAGGGGGGTCTCTGAAGGCTGCAGGGGGGGGTCTCTCCCCACCCCGCCACTGGCCGGCCCCCAGTCTTTCCATTTTAGTGCCTTTCAAGATCACCTGGCCTTCTCCCAGATCTCTACAGGATCACCACTGGGACAAACATCTCAACAAAAAACCCATACACGATTACTAGATATAATACAACACTTGCCGCCTCCTCTCTCAAAACTAACCTTTTAAGTATATCTTGTGGTGTGTTCAAGTATGTCTTGTGATCCAGCCAACATTCCCAAATGCCTCACCCAGCCTTAATGGGAGCTTGCAAAGGCTATGTTCCTTTGCACACTCCCTGTAAGCAGTCAGCTATTCATTAATAGATGTTTTCAAATACAGCATTGTCTATAACATCACCTTCATTTTGTTTATTTGAACTGATGGAAAATCACCTTGTACTGTGCATGTACTGACTGCTAATGAAGACAATGACAAACAGGGGTGGGGGCGGGATAACATGTGTGCAGGAAAGTCACAAACTGGACTCCCTGCCATGGCAGTGGTAGTGTATTCCTGTTTATGGACTAGCCTCCCCAGTGAGGTTTGCCTGGCTTCATCAATCCATTCTTATAGACACCAGGTAAAGACTATTTTGTTTACTCAGGCCTTTCAATTTTTTTAAAAAATGTTTGATTTGATTTTAACAATGGAACTTCCAGGGGCCATGTGGCCCCTGGTCCCTACAGCCCCCGCTGGCTCCGTGACATAGCCAGCCGCCCTGAGGGCAGCCAATTTGTCCACCCAGCTACGAAAGGCTGCACTCCCCGCAGACCCGGAAGAAGCTGTTCTCACAGATCATGAGAAGAGCTTCAGTGTCTTTATATTGTTCTGTCTTGTATTTTATATTTTTCTTTCCCTCATTTTTTTTGGTCTGTTATGATTTAATGTCTTGTGTGTTTTTATTTCATGTTTTAATATTGCATTGCAAGCCAACAATTTTGTTATGGGGTAGCTAACAATGTTGTTGTTGTTGTTGTTGTTGTTGTTATTGTAGCTTCTGGGAAATATGTTTGTTTATACACACTACCCTTGCTATTGTATGCTATAGAAACGTCTGTGTCCTCTAGATGCCTATGAGATTGTTTACAGATGTTTTGTTAGAGGTTACTAATAGCACTATCCTGCTTCAGGTTTTAATTGCCATTGAAAACAAAATAAATATACACATTTTAATGCATGGAGATTACTTTTTGCAAGGAGGGAAAAGCACAGATCCAAGCTGCAGAATAAATGGAACAAATTGAACAAAAGGTCTCTATGGAGAGGCGACACAAATATCTATTGTGTAAGAAATACAGTATCAGCTCCTTCATCGATCATACGTATCCTTGATGTTTAGGTGACTTTGATATAAGGAGTCATCCCTGCTTTTCCTCCACAAAGGATGGACAGAATTAATGCAGCTTAGAATAACTGATACAAGACAAGAGATAACCGTTTCAAAGAGTGATTTATCACAACCATCACTTTCTTCATAATTAAACTCTAATCTCTGTAGAACAAGTAACCTTCGAAGAACAACAGTATTACTAATTGGTTAGATTCTGCCATTTAGAGAAAGAGAAGAGGTGGTTTAATGGTTGGTATGAAATATGACTTCCATGTTATTTTATTGTTCCTGGAGTCTATGGTTTATTGTGACTAGCTTTTCCAAATATCTCAGTGACTCAGATACCTGATGTGGGAATCTGTATGACATATACAGTCAAGTTATGAAACTAATGAGGTGTGCTCGCTGCTCTAACTAGAAGAGAACTGGTCTGAGAGAGGGCTCCCCCCCCCCTTAATGGACTGTTTCCCGTGCCAGCTCCATATTTATCTATGCAGAAGCTACATCAATCGAAGCTATGGTCAATGCACTGGTCAATGACTCTGCTGAGCTACATCCCCTGCTCTTATATGAATGTGACAAATAGCCTGGAATTTTATGGCAATTTTACTTGTCATTGAGCTGAGGATAGATGAGCATTAATGGATAGTTAAATGTCTGTTACTTCGTCTTTGGACAGATGCCTGGTGTTACAACACATTATTTATTCATCTATTAATTAGAGGATATATTCAGCAGTGACTAAAGCACAGAAAGACAAATGAAAAACAAAAAGCTGGGGCATGATTCAAGCAAACCTTGGGCTTGAGGTTCTTTTTCTGGTGATGGTGAGCACAAGAGAAACAAGACAAGGCACTCCAGTCTCTCTGGTGGGATTAACTGGGCAAGTATAAATCAAGAAGAAAAGAAATGGTTTCTATCAGCCTGCATTCCTTTATACCCCTTTCTCAAACATTACTTAGTGGGGCTAGGGGTGACCCTTGCCCTGCCTTCATTTCCTCAGCCTTCCTGGGAACCCTAGTAGCCAATGACAACTCCACCGCCTTGTCTTTTTAGCTATCAGGTAGGAAAGGCAGCTTTCGTGTCCATTTTCCTCCTGTCCCTCAAGCAGTTTATGCTGCCTTGTCTCTCCGCCTCACCCTGGAAGAGGCTTTATGAATATCTGAGAGGCCTCACTTTCCCCCTCCCCACTACCATGCCAATTTCAGCAGTTGCAACCCATTTCACAGCTTGTTCATACTGCAAGGTAACCTAGCTACAAGGGAAAGGCCAGTCTGATCCGGCAGCGGTGGTGGGGCGGAAGCTGCCTGTGTTGCAAAGGATGACACAAGCAGCCTGTTAAGGGGTGGAGCTGTTGGCTGTTTGCATTGGAACATGGTACCTACGTCTGACAGAATTTACAGCAAACAGATGCTGGATAAGGGTCTATGCAGCCTTCAAATATTTTGTATCCAAAACAGATGTTTCGATACTAGACGTTACATATACATTAATGCCCATAAGAACATCAATTTTACTAATTTACAGTGATGGGAACCCATACTGTTCTACTTGTGTTTTAAACTATTGAAAAGAAATATCATTTGACCCATCAGTAATCAATTACATTATTTTGTGCTGAAGAGCTGTTTGGCATAGCTACCATTCTCTTTGTAAGTTACCCTGTAAAAGTCAATGGAAACTGTAAAACAAGAAAAATAGCTTCATAATTTCTTGTTGTTGAGAAATTCTGTATTTAGCATAAGTGCATGGGAGTATTACAACTATTTGACAGCAGCTATCCGTCATGGTGGAATTAATTACTTATTAATCATTAGGCAATCTTGCTGGTAGTTTATTTTCATCTAGGATCAGATCACTAGCATTTTTATCTGTTAAAATACTGGTATCTTGGATTTTTTCACCTTCACTGGGTGGTGGGAATGCTTTCCAAAGATTTATTGTACTCTTAGGAAGAATCCATATCTTTGTCCCTGTGAAGGTTACAAGCAGTTGAAGACACAAGGAGCCAGCTCTTAACATTTCCTAACACAGAAAGCAGAAAATTATCCTTGTAGTGGGTCATTTCTGTAGCATGCACAAGTGTTGGAATGTAGGCTCATCTGAAGCCGTTTGAATTTCCTCGACTGCAGCCTCCATTAGGCTATAAATGGAAGCAGAAAGAGGCTGCTGGTGGACTGGTCAGTAGTACCTGACTATATTTCAAGACACTTTAAAATACAGTATTTTATACTGCTTCTTTACTTGCTTCACCCCTCCCTGAAACACTTTTAAAAGAAGTCACTATGAATATCAGACAAGGACTGGGAAGATCTGGATTCAATCCCACCTCATAGTCATCAAGTTCACTGGGTGACCATAAGCCAATCTGCCTCAAATAAAATGACCTCACAGGAATGGTAATCAGGGGGTTTATCAACCCTCACAGAGCTGCCCTGAGCCTCTTGAAGAAGAGTGGGATGGTAAATATAATTGATAACAATATCCAACCTGATTTGTTCGCAGGTTGAACTAAGTTCCAGGATGCCCTGCGTGTGCATGCAGGACATCCTGGAGAGACATTTATTTATTTATTTATTGTTAAATTTATATACTGCCTTTCATTAAAAACAATCCCAAAGCGGTTTACAAAAGTTAAAAAACATATAATAAAAATAACAATTGAAAGTGTTAAGCTAAAAATATGAAACAAATCTGATTTAAAATATATAAAATACAAACATAAAAAGTATACATGGGTAAAACACACAGAAGCAGCAATAGAAACAATCATGTAAAGGCCTGGATAAAAAGCCAAGATTTAAGAAGCTTTCTAAAAACTGTGATGGAGTCCAAGGAGCAAATGACCACTGGGAGAGCATTCCAAAGTCTGGGGGCAGCAACGGAGAAGGCCCTGTCCCGCGTGCACGACAGCCAAGCCTCCCTCATTGTTGGCACCCGGAGCAGAGCCCCCTCAGATGATCTTGTCAAGCAGGTAGCAACCCTTGGGAGCAGGTGGACCCTCGGGTATCCTGGACCCAAACTGTTAAGGGCTTTAAAGGTCAAAATCAGCAACTTGAGTTGGACCCGAAAACACACTGGTAACCAGTGCAGCTCTTTCGCATAGCTGCCGCATTTTGCACTAGATGCAGTTTCCGGATATTCTTACAGGACATCCCATGTAGAGCACGTTGCAGTGATCCAGCCGTGACGTGACTAAGGCATGGGTAACTGTGGCTAGATCTGCCTTCTTGAGAAAGGGACACAGCTGGCACACTAGCCAAAGCCGTGCAAAGGCACCCCTGGACACTGCCTCCACCTGAGCTTCCAAAAGCAGAGCCGGGTCCAGTAATACCCCCAAGCTGCGTACTTGCTCCCTCAAGGGGAGTGCAACCACATCTAGAACAGGTAGAATCACCTCATCTCGACTGGCTCTCCTACTAACCAACATTACTTCCGTCTTGTCCGGATTCAGTCTCAGTTTATTAGCCCACATCCAACCCATCATGGCCTCTTGTCCAGTGGATTCAGGACATCCACTGCCTCCCTAGGATCAGGTGACAAGGAGAAATAGAGCTGAGTGCCTTCTGCATATTGCTGACAACTCAGTCCAAGTCTCCATATGACTTCTCCTAGTGGCTTCATTAGATGTTAAACAGATGTTAAAGATCCCTACTGCAGAAGTGCACCTAGGTAATTTTGGAGCCTGGACCTAAAGGCCTTTTGGGCTGCCCCCACTCCCCAACGCTGCAAGATAAACTGAAATTTTTAGAAGAAATTCTGGAGATATTTCCCACTTACCTGCACACACACCACATTTTGCATTGACAATTTGCCACTAATATTAGCTGAATGCAATATTTCTTTTCACACCAGAACATCCTCAGGGGAAGCTGGAAACTTTTTTTTTGTATGTTTAGAATAAATTCTGCACAAGATACTTACAAGTGACCTGCACATACTGCATTTTGCATGGACAGTTGCTGCTCCCCCATCTTCCTAACTCACTTTTCTGGAGTTTGCCAGTAGCAGGTCCTTCCTTCTCTGAGTAGTCACACTTCCTTGCAACAGCTAGAATTAGGCAGACGGGATCCCGGGTCATGGGGTCCACTGCTGCTCATTTTGGAAGTAAAATACTGGAAGTTCTTTCCCCACTTGCCAATCTGCCAAGATCCAACAAGAGCTGGAGGTAGGGGGCAACCTAATTAAAGTGGCACACATGAGCCAGGAACTGTCCTCTCACACTTCCCACTGTCAAAATCCCACCCATCAAGAATAGTTTAGTTTTAAAACACAAGTTCAAACATGAGAAAAATAGAGACACCACTGGCCGGGATCCGTCTTCAACTGTTGTACATCAATAAATGAGGAGAAGCTTTTATAACAAGAATGGTGTGTTATTAACTTTAATAACTGCCAGTGCCAATCCCAGCAAAGGCAGGGGGTGGGGAGGATGAGGTGAAGAAACTCTTGTGAAGAAACTCTTCTTTGGCATGGCATATGGCAGGCGTGGGCAGGAGAAATGCACCACCACCAGCAGAGGGAATCAGCAAATCCTCTCTGGCCCATACAGAGCTCCTGGTAGATGGCAATCTTACTTCCCAAGAGGAAAGACTTGAAGCAAGATGTTATTGGCAGATCGTAAAACCCTGAAATGGTCCTAAGGGAGAAGGTGTTTATTTATTTGTATCTCTCCTTTTCTCTCCTAACAGAGTTGGCCAAGTCAGCTTACAATCATTTTTTAAAATATCAATATAAGCAGCCAAAAAAACCCAACAACAACAAAACCCCCAAAACAAGCAAAATCAACAGCAACAAAACATAAAATAAGCAGTTTCAACAGAGCTATCATAAACTAAACCACATCAAAAGCTTGTCAGAACAAAAATGTTTTTACATCTTTGCAGAATGTTAGAGTAGGAGCTGATTTAATCTCACATGGCAGGTCGGAGTGTGCACAAAACTGGGATGTTCGGTTAAGTTTGAGTCCATAGTGGACCCGAAGTGGTTGGGGCATGTTCAGTTTTGTGTACCTTGAACCACCCAGTTCAGTTCAGTTCAGGTTCAGGTGGTTTGAAAGGTGGGCTTGTGAGGCGGCCGCCAAAATGGCTGCTGCCACGGGGTGAGAACAGGCCAAAGACCACTGAAACTGGGCAATTTGGAATATAATGGAGGCTGGTGGGGGGAGGGAGGATTTCTGGAGACCCCCCACCCCCTGCCGCCTTGGAGAAACCCCCGGAGTGGTTGTGGTGAGTTCTATTTCTGGTTTTTGTTTTTTTTAAAATTAAAAAAACTTAGAACCCCCTGAACAGACCTTGGATTTGGCTCGATATTGAACCAAACTGGTAGTGGGTGGGTGTTGGACTGATATTTAGCCATTGAACCGAACCAGTTTGATGTCGAACAGGTTCATTTCTGAACCTGTTCTCTCCTCCCTAATTGCAGAGAGTGCCAAAGATTGGTTGCTGTAACAGGAAAGGTTCTCCCACATATTATTGCTAGCTGCAGTTCTAATTGTGATGGAACACCTAAGAGAGCCTCATTACATTGATGAGTTAAAGGTGCGGACAGATTCATATGGGGAGAGGCAGTTCTTCAAGCAACTAGATCCTAAGTCATGTTGGCTTTTAACAACAAGCACCTTGAGTTGTGCCCAGCAATGTACTGTCAACCAATGCAGATGAGCGTGGTGTAGTGGTTAGAGTGCTGGACTAGGACCAGGGAGACTCGAGTGCAAATCCCCATTCAGCCATGATACTTGCTGGGTGACTCTGGGCCAGTCACTTCTCTCTCAGCCTAACCTAATTCACAGGTTTGTTGTGAGGAGAAACTTAAGTATGTTGTACACCGCTCTGGGCTCCTTGGAGAAAGAGCGGGATATAAAATGTAAAAATAAATAATAATAATGTAAATAATGTGACATAGACATGCCCCTTGGCACCAGTCAGTGTCCTAGCAAACACATTATGTACTAGCTGGAGTTTTCAAACAGTCTGCAAGGGAAACACCCACATAGTTCATGTACAGTAATCCAGCCTTCTTGCAGGGTAGAGATAGGGGAGATCTGCTGGCTCTGCTTGGACTCTGCACAGTCATCTGACTGCCCAGAGTGTACAAATATACACAATGCACAAACATATGCTCTCGCTGCCCTATCTCTATCCTGAAAGAAGCAGAGGATACAGATCTATATACAAAAGTAAACTCTGTGCAGAAGGTCAGATGAATGTTCAGAGGTCACGAGTATTTTAACTCGAATGCATATTTGGGTCAATACGTGATTACATTTGCATCATGGAGCAAATGATACAAATATTAGACTCTAATTAAAAAGAGAACAATGGTATCACTGGCAACCCTTCGCTTTGTCTTCTACTCACAGAGGAAACAGGAGTAGGTCCATATTGACCCATGGGATCAATGAATTCTAGGACCTCACAAACAATAAAAGAAAGCTAATGATTGTAATGAATCAGCATTGGTCGGAATAGGGAACCACAAAGACTGTGATCATTGGGAAAGAGAGCTTGGCACTATGCCTTCCTGGCTCAAGGAGCATGCATCCTGAGAATACATGCCCTCATAGTGTTTTGCCCTACACTTTGAGAATCACAGCACCAGCTCCGTTGCTTCTAGGAAAACTATTATTACTTTCTTTGATTTTTTAGGATGCATGCAGGGCATTTTAGCACTCTTCTGGGGCTTTCAAGAGTTGTTGCTTCTCCTTTAGAAAAATCAACATTGTGAATATTATGATCAGGGTGAAATTACCTGAACAGAGGATGCAAGAGTGGCTAAGACTTGCTCATTAAGAACAGATTAGCTAAAACCAGACCTGGATAATCCTATAATCAGACCTTGATACACAAACCCTTAGAAATGCTGAGTGCTTTAAATAAATAGATGATTAATTTTGTTTCTGGAGTGTTGTGCTTCAGTGAAAAAATATAGCTATGGTAAAAACTCATTTCCTTATTATAGTTGGATTTCACTAAATTTGCCACCTGCACAGTGTGTCAAATCAGAAAAAATTAATTGCATTAAAGTATAGTTCATCTCTTGAGACTGATCTGCAGACTCATAGGCTCCATTCAGATGTAGCACCAAAGCTCAGTTAAGCAAACGTGATTAATTTCTGAAACCAAGAATCATTCTTGGGTTCCAGAATGGAGGCAATTCTGCAGACGATCGAGCTACTCTAGTTTTTTCTTAACCCCTGCTGCTGGCCAGAATAACCCCTCCCTCTTCCTAAACTTCCAAGGCTCCATCCCAGCAATCTCCATTCTGCTCACATTACCAGACTGTGGACATTGCATCAGTGAATCAGTCACCCTCAACTGTTGGCTATGATGTGAGAGGGAGCGTGCTCTGTGCAATCATGTCTTCCTGGCATCAATTGCCCACTCTTGGCAGGAAAAAGATATTAACTCTTTTCTGCCACTCCTTATAGCAGTGACTTTCCCAGAATTCCTAAGCTACACAGCCATGCATACACACAATTAGTGATACCCCAGGATGGCAAGTGGCTCTTCCAGAATGGAAGAGGGCTTGTGGGAGAAACACAGAAAACTCACTGAGAAATGGGAAGGGGTGGGTGGGTGAGAGAAGGGATGGTTCACTAGAGTTTGTTACAACATAGCTGCAAAGCTTCTACCAGTGTCTAAGGCAGATCTCATGCACATTAATTGTAGCAGGTGGTTCTGGGAACTGATACCTGGCTGGGAAGTCAGTGCCTGGCAAAGCCAGGTGATCATGACTTAAGGTCAGGGGGACTAATCTGGATCCAATGTGACTTAGTTTAAAGAGCAGGGGGCTTGATGGAATTAGTGCAGGCTCCCTGGGTTTGAAAGGGAAGTCATCAAGACTCCCTTCAGCAGGGTAAGGACCTGCTCTCCTTTTAATTAAAGTTCCCATTAGAATTTCCCAAAATGTGCTGGA
The DNA here is from genome assembly GCF_027244095.1 of Hemicordylus capensis. NCBI lineage: Eukaryota > Metazoa > Chordata > Lepidosauria > Squamata > Cordylidae > Hemicordylus > Hemicordylus capensis. The sequence goes on along the minus strand of NC_069658.1, from coordinate 373,302,427 downwards.
GCCATGCAAAGATATATAACTTATCCTCACAATCAGGCTCTGTACTGGAGGACTGGAAAGTAGCAAATGTAACACTGATTTTCAAAAAGGAATCCAGGGGTGATCCAGGAAATTACAGGCTGGTTAGCTTAATGTCTGTTCCCGGTAAATTGATGGAAAGCATCCTCAAGGATAAAATTGTGAAGCACATAGAAGAACAGGCCCTGTTGGGAGAGAACCAGCATGGCTGCTGCAAAGGTAAATCTTGACTCGCCAACCTTTTGGACATGTCCCCTTGGGAGAATATAATATCCACATGCAGAAAAGGAGCTAGGTAAAGCAACAAGGGGAATGTTATATTTACTTCAATTAGACTTCCAAAAAGCTTTCAACAAAGTTCCTCATCAAAGACTCCTGAGAAAACTTAGCAGTCATGGGATAAGGGGACAATACATGTGTGGACTGCAAACTGGTTGAAGGACAGGGTAGGTATTAATGCAGAATGTTCACAATAGAGGGAAGGGAAGTAATAAGTGGGGTCCCTCAGGGATCTGTACTGGGACTGGTGCTTTATAATTTATTCATAAATTATCTAGAAGTTGGGATAAGCAGCTAGGTGGCCAAATTTGAAGATGATACCAAACCCTTTAGAGTAGTGAAATCCAAAGCAGATTGTGAGAAGCTCCAAAAAGATCTCTCCAAACTGGGTTAATGGGTGACAAAATGGCAAATGTGGTTCAGTATTGGCAAGTGTAAAATTATGCACATGGGGATGAAAAACCCCAGCTTCAAGTATATGCTGATGGGTTCTGAGCTGTCGGTGACTGACCAGGAGAGAGATCTTGGGGTCATGGTGGACAGTTTGTTGAAAGTGTCAACTCAATGTGCGGTAGCTGTGAAAAAAGCCAATTCCATGCTAGGGATCATTAGGAAGGGGATTGAAAATAAAACTGCTAATATTATAATGCCCTTATACAAAATATTAATATTATAATGCCCTTATACAAAACTATGGTAGTGCCACACCTGGAGTACTGCATACAATTCTGGCCACCACATTTAAAAAAGGGCATTGTAGTACTGGAAAAGGTGCAGAAGAGGGCACCCAACATGATCAGGGGCTTTTTAGTTTAGAAAAAAGACGACTGCGGGGAGACAAGATAGAGGTCTATAAAATCATGCATGGTGTGGAGAAAGTGGCTAGAGAGAAATTTATCTCTCATACACATAATACTAGAATCAGAGGTCATCCCATGAAATTGATTGCCAAGAAATGTAGGTCCCACAAACGGAAGTACTTTTTTACACATTGCATAATCAACTTGTAGAATTCTCTGCCACAAGATGTGGTGTTGGCTACTAGTTTGGATGGCTTTGAGAGGGGTTTATATAACTTCATAGTGTAGAGATCTACCATCGGCTACTATTTGGAGGGCTATAGGCCACCTCCAGCCTCAGAGGCAGGATGCCTCTGAATACCAGTTGCAGGGGATTAATAGCAGGAGAGAGGGCATGCCCTCAACTCCTGCCTGTAAGCTTCCAGTGGCATCTGGTGGGCCACTGTGTGACATAGGATGCTGTACTAGAATGGCCTTGGGCCTAATCCAGCAGGGCTGTTCTTATGGACTGTGGTTCCTGCACATCCCTAGTTTACAGATATATTTATGTATATCTGTATGTAGGGTTTAATGTCTGCTTAACATAAACACCAAAATGATAACGTTTGAGAACTCCCTCCTGCTATCTCCATCTTTTCCTCCAAGTCTTTTCTTTCTTGGAAACATGCCAGGTTCAAAGCAAGCAAAGGAAAGCAGGTTTTCCAATCTGGCTCTGTCCCTTTAAATGCAGGATCTCTAGGGATGCATCATCCATGTTGCCAAGCAACGGAAGGGGGAGTGAGGTAACGCAGAAGTGGAGTGTTTGCTCTGAGATACAGCCAATGGGACATGAGGTTGCTCTAGAATGGATGCTTTCATGAGCTATTCCTATTCCTATTTTGTGAGCTGTTCTTTATGGTAGCAGGAGCTTCCTCATGAAACCCAAGTTGCACAGAATTTGGGGGGGGGGAGTTTTGGGGTGCTGCCATTGCATCTGCAAGCTCACGGCTGGCTAAAGTATTTGAGATAGTTCGATCTCTGGCAAATTTTTCTGGTACAGATCATGAAGTTAGAGAATTGGGTATTGGCTGTGAGGTTTTTAAGGGCTTTTTTGCTGATAAAATCTTGTTGCTCCACCGAGACCTACCCCTGGCCCTTACTTCTGATGCAATTGAGAAACTGGAGGTTCCATGGTCATCTACTGGGCCAATTTTGGAGAATTTTAACCAACTTTCGGAGGCCGATGTTGAAAAAATTCTGACTGCTATGAGGCCTACCACATGTCCCTAGATCCTTGCCCCTCCTGTGAAGGCTTCCTGGGAGGGGTTGCAGACCTCCCTTGGGAATATTATCAATCTGTCCTTGGAGATGGGGATTTTCCCAGGAGAGCTGAAGGAGGCATTGGTTAGGCTACTTTTGAAGAAGCCATCGTTGGATGTCTTAGAGCCAGCTAACTACCACTCGATATAGAATTTGCCTTTTTTAGGCAAAGTGAAAGAGTAAGCGGTAGCAGTACAACTTTAGACATTTTTGGAGGATGCAGCAATTCTCGATCCCTTCCAGTCTGGGATTTGCTCTGGTCGTGGGGTCGAAATGGTCCTTGTCACCCTGGCTGATTATCTCCGTTGCCAGCTTGATAGGGGAGGGTCAGTGCCACTGTTGCTGTTAGATCTCACAGCATCGTTCAACACTGTGGACCATGATATTCTGATCCACCATGTAGCTGATGCTGGGATTCGAGGCATGGCCTTGTTGTGGCTGTGTTCTTTCCTACAAGACTGGGGATATAGAGTAGCAATGGGTGATGAGAGGGCTTCACGACACTTATTAACATGTGGCGTCCCCCAGGGGGCTATTCTCTCACCCCTCTTGTTCAATATTTATATACAGCCTTTAGCAAAGCTGGTGAGGAGTTTTGGGCTAGGGTGCCATCAATATGCAGATAACACCCAGCTTTTTCTGCTGATGGACGGGAGGGCTGAGGACACCATAGCCCAGCTGACCAGGTGCTTGGAGGTGGTCATAGACTGGCTGAAGCAAAGTTTTCTATGGCTTCATCCAGATAAGACTGAAGTTCTGTGGCTGGGCCCGAAGAGGTCAGTGGGGAATTTCCAATTACTGACCCTTGATAGTGTTTGTTTGATACCTCAGCCTACAGTGAAGAGTCTGGGTGTGATTCTTGATGCCTCTTTGAATATGGAGGCTTAGATCATGGAGATCGCTCAAAAGTTATGCCAAATATGGTGGCTAGCTCATTATCTGTCCCCTCCGGATTTGGCCACTGTGATCCATGCAACGGTCACTTCTAGGTTAGATTATTGCAACTCGCTTTATGTGGGGTTGCCACTGCACCTAACTCGGAGACTGCAACTGGTGCAGAATGCAGCGGCTAAGGTCCTTACTAAGGTACCTTGGTAAGCACATGTGACACCTTTGCTCGTTCAGCTTCACTGGCTGCCGATTGAGTCTCGGGTTAGGTTTAAGGTATTAACTTTAACATTTAAAGCCTTACACAGAATGGGCCCTCCATACATCCAGGACCGCCTTGTTCAATATGTCCCTTGCCTGGTCCTGAGATCGGCCACAATTAATACCTTGGTGATCCTGGGCCCTAGGGATAATAAACTGCAATCAACGAAAGCAAGGGCCTTCTCATTGGTGCCCCCAGCTCTATGGAATGGTCTCCCAGATAATATCAGAGCTCTCCATGATCTGTTGGCTTTCCGTAAGGCATGTAAGACTGAAATGTTCTGTCGGGTGTTCAGTCGCTGAGATAGCTGGTTGTAGAGTGATCTTGTAATCCATGGTTACTATGTCATGTGGAATGAGTACTGTATGGGGTTTGGGTTAGGACATTATGTAAGATGCACTTTATAGAATTGTGTTGCTGTGTATGTTATTGCTTGTAAGCCGCCCTGAGTCCTATAGGGGTAGGGCGACATATAAATCTAACTAACTAACTAAATTTGGGCAACCTAATGGTGCTTCAGAACCTCTGTTTTCAGCATCTAAAGTCACTACCAAGTATGGGTTCGAATGCAGGTTTGGAGACAATAATGGAGCCATGGTTGAGTGATGAAACTGTAGCTGCAAACATTCAGACAATCAGAAACAGCTACCTCAGATATGTTTCGCTGAGGTTTGGCGTGATGTATGAATTGGGCCATAGCATTAGGCCTATTAGTAGATACTGCCCCAATTGGCAAAAGCTGATGTTATGGGCAGAAACATTTCTTTATTCCCCAAACAGTTGAAAGTCTTGCTTTCAAAGAGGATAATTGGCTATCCATGCAGAATAAACAGGGTGGTTTTATATAACACCACCAATCCTTATCTTTCCACCTTAATGAATTTGACGGAGGGTTTTCTTTTTCTTTTTAAAATGCTCATCTGAGGTGGAACAAAAGGGTGGAAGGCAGAGTATGTTTACTTGAGATTTATTACTAGGGATTATCAGTAATGAAATACATCCTGAGCATGATGCTACATGGTTGGGGTGCTTAATATGTACAAATTAAATCTTCTCCTGGAAATATACTCATAAAAACAATGAATTAAACATCAGGACTAAGAGATTTTAGGCTTATTAATATAGTGTAACCCTATTCAGTGAACTCCAATTTGCTGAACACAGATGTTGCCAGCAAAATAATTAGTGGAGAAAATGTGTATCCAGCAGAATATCAAATGTATCACATATTAAATTTTAATGTCTTGTAAAAAGTTGGGGAAAGTGATTTGTGATGGGAAATCGTAACCAATTTTATGGCTTAAACTCTGGAAAATGGAGTATTTTTATAGAATCTGCACACTGAAAATTGAATATTAAAGAAAATCCACCTGGGATAAGACAACTTCTGTTTTCAGATGGAATCTTTGGTAGAACATATTGACAAGATTAAAATAACAACGTAGGGGAAGAATAGCAGCTTTATGTAGTTATCCAGTGGCATTGCTTACTTTAACAGATAAAAGACTCTGAAACAACATATATGTAATGGTATGTGATAGCATACATGCACTTGTAACATCACAAGCCAGAGTAACCTTTAGCAAACATATCACTGCTCTGTGTCCCTTCCTCCAGTCTTTGTACATAAGGAACAGCCATATCAAAATAGTAATAGATCATATGCTTTGTATTCTGGAAGTCATTAGTGTCTCCAGTTGCAGACATTGCATTATACATCATCTGAAATCTGGGCTCCAATAATTTAATTTATATACTATCTGACTCCAAAGGCTCTAGGCGGTTCACAAAGATGAATGCAATAAAAACAAAATAAAACAAAGTATTAAAACAACAATTGAAAATGATATAAAACATTTACAGGTTACTAAAAGCCAGAATAAAAAAAAGTGTCTTAAGGGCTCTCTTAAAAGCTGATAAATATGTTAAACTGTGAATGTCTACAGGGAGCGCATTCCACAGCCCAGGAGCACAGCACAGAGAAGGCCTGCTCCCAAGTCTCCGCCAGATGAGCTGGAGGTATATGGAGACAGACTTCTCTCGATAACCTTAATGTATGGTGGGGATCATGCAGAAGAAGGTGCTCTCTCAGGTAACCAGGTCCTAAGCCTTTTAGGGCTTTAAAGGCAATTACCAGGACTTTGTATTTTGCCCAGAAACCTATTGGCAGCCAATGAAGTTGTTTTAACACAAGCATAATATGTTTCCTCCGAGAAACCTTGGAGTCCAATCTAGCTGCTGCATTTTGCACAAACTCAAGTTTCTGAACTACATACAAAGCCCATGTAATGTACACTGTAGTTGTCAAGCCTAGAGGTTTACCAGAGAGTGCACCACAGTTCTGAGATCATTATCTTCAAGGAACAGATGCAGCTGCCATATCAACCAAATTTGATAGAAAGTGTTCCTGGCCATAGCCTGAAAACCCTGAGCAAACAAACAGAATGAGGCCTGGGTCCAGAAGTACTCCCAAGGTACCTGTTCCTTTGTGAGGAGTGTACCTGTTCCTTGGGGGGAATGCAACCTCATCCAGAACAGGAAGATCTATCACAACTGTCAAAGTATAACCCCTTACCATGAGTACCTCCATCTTGTTTGGATTCAGTTTCAATCTATTATCCCCCATCCCATCCATTACTGCCTGTAGGCAGGCATTTAGGGGGATTATGCCATTTCCTGATGATGATGTCATGGAGAAATTGATATAAGTATCATCAGCATATTGATAATACCCTGCTCCAAATCTCCTGATGATCTCACCCAGCAGTTTCATGTAGATGTTAAAAAGCACTGGAAATAGGATGGAGCCCTGAAGGACACCATATAATTGCTCTTGTTTCAGAGAGCAACTATCTCCTATTGACACCATCTGGAGATACCTGAGACACAGGAATAGAACCACTGCACAGCAGTACTACCTGTTTCCAAATCCTCGAAATGATCTAGAAGGATACCATGGTTGATAGTATTGGAAGCTGCAGAAAGGTCCAAAAGAACCAACAGTGTCACACTCCCTCTGTCCATTTCTTGGTAGAGAACATCCACCAGGCTGGCCAAGCCTGTTTATAACCCATAACCTGCTCTAAATCCAGTTTGAAATGCTTCTAATTCAATATTCAGTTCTTGAGCACTGAATGTGCTCTAGATATGTGGACATGACTTGCGAAGAGTGATAAAAATTTTAAATTGTTTTAATATTAATACTTTGTTTTAATAATTGTTTTATGCTACAGTTTTTATTTCTGTTTTATGCTTTAATTGTTTTGTGTATTATAATCTGTGCTATTTTTAAAATATTGTTTTAAATAGTGTATATCAGCTAGAGGTGTGTATATCAGGTGGTATGAAAATATAATAAATAATAATAATAAAATGCATATGTCATGCCTGCTGACATGTCCCTATTTTCCCATTCAGGTGAATGAAAAAATAGGAACATGTTGGTAGGTGTAGCTGTGATATATTATTTGAGGGGACTGATTGCAACTTAAATACTAATGGAAATTTGAGGATGGTACAAATTTCAGGTTGCACTTGAGAAAGCTCTTTGTTCTCCTCAAGGATGGTTAGAAACATACATTTGTAAAGTATATTTTAGCAATATCTTCTTCCTGTCTCCCGTGTGAATATATGTGATTATATATATATATATATATATATATATATATATATATATATATATAATAACACATTAACATTAATTATTAATTATTAATTATTACATTTATAAACCTCCCCATCTGCCCCATATCATTTTGGGCCCAATAGTTAGATAGATAGATATAGATATAGATATAGATATAGATATAGATATAGATATAGATATATCTTGGGGCCACTGAGCTGCTGATACAGGCACCAGAGCAACTAATGCTGGAGAGACCCACACCTCAATATACTTCACACACACTTCTCATTTATTTCACAAAATATTACTGTGCAACAAAAAGCACGTATGAAGGAATGATTCTTCACACACTTTGTTTTATGGGTTGTAATTTGTGTTTTTTACTTGCCTTGTTCTTTGTCTACTTCAAGCTCTGTAAAGTTTAAGAATGTTGCTACCTCTGACAAGCAGCTCTGAGGAAAAGGTTGTCAGCTGCAGAGTTTTAGAGAGAAAGTTGTAAACTGTTACTTTTAGTTGTTTCCAGGCAGAGAATGAAGGTTCTAGCTGTCTGAGGTAACAAACTCTCTCATTGGGCAATATATCCCTTTGGAACTGGATAAAATGGAGGGTTGAACCAGGTGCTTTCCAGTTAGCTGCTCAACAGCAGCAAAATGCTTCTGTTCAGGCAACTGAACATCCGAAACGTAATCAGCAGGGGGAGCAGTCTCACGGAAACTAACAACCCGAAAAAGCAGCAACTATTTTACACCAGATACATGACATCAAAGCACTATATTGCAGCAATTAAATTCAAAACAAGGCATCGGAAATGTGAATGGCACCCTGCTGTCAGTGGAGGGACTGCGGTGCCAGAACACAGGAAGTGTGGAAGCACACTTCCAAGATCTGCCATGACCCTGTTGCAGGGTGTAATCTAGAAAGCACCAAGGAGAAGAAGGGCTGTGGGATAAGAGTTCTCTATGTGTGTGTGCATGCTGCTGAGTGTTGTGTGGGCTGGCCCAGTAGGGCTGGGCTGAAACTACAACTGCTAGGGAAGGTAGCAGTGAGGGAACCTGCTAGACTTTGGGAGAGTAGGCTAGCAAGCTTGTTGTTTTATATTTTTTACTTTGTACTCCTGCCAACTGAACTTTACATCATTTGTTCCTAATTGTTCCATCATTTCTACACCATTGTACTGTGTTTTGAATTTTTGCAACCTTTTATTATAGTAAATTGTTCTTTACGATAGTAATTGTTACTTTAGTTTACTAAAGAGATACAGGAAAACCTCAGTATTTGTGGAGGTTCTGTTCCCGGCTAGTTCTGCAGATACCAAAAGCACAAATACCGGGTAATTGGGGTTATGGAACTGTGGGGGTTATATTCCTGGGGTGGGGGGTGTTAAATAAATTTAAAAATGGCCTCTAAATGTTACTTTACCCTTTAAGATTGCTGCGGATGGTGGTGGAGGCGGCAGGATTGTGGTAGAGGTGGTGCATTTTACCTTCTAAAATTGCCATAGTTGACAGCAAGGGCATCCACCACAGTGGGAATTGCATATGAGGCGGCGCCACCAGTACATGTTGCCTTTTCAAATTGCCGCAGAGGCGGCCACAGAAGCAGGGATTCTGGCAGAGGTAGCAACAGGGACACCTTCTCCCTCCAAGCCTTTCTTCCAACTGTCCACACAGGCTGGTCTGTATCCCATTTTGGGCCTCTCTGAGCACAGGCACGTGTGCATAGAGGCCTAAAATGGGCTCCAGACCGGCCCCCACAGTCAGTTGCAAGAGAGGCTTGGAGGGAGAAGGAGTCCCTGTTGCTGCCTCCACCACAATCCCTGCTTCTGCGGCTGTCTCTGTGGTGATTTGAAAAGGCAAAATGTGCCACCGCCTAGTATGCAATCCCCACTGTTGCGGCCACCTCTGCTGTCATCTGCAGCAATTTTAGAAGGTAAAATGCACCTCCTCCACCACAGTCCCACTGACTCCTCTGCCATCTGCGGCAATTTTAAAGGGCAAAATGCTACATCTTGTCCTCTCACCTCCCTCCAACTCAGGCCTGCTCAACTTAGGCCCCCCAGCTGTTTTTGGACTACAACTCCCATAATTCCCAGCCACAGTGGCCAATAACCAAGGATTATGGGAGTTGTAGGCCAACATCTGCAGGAGGGCCAAAGTTGAGCAGCCCTGCTCCAACCCAAGCCCTTTACTTGTAAAGAGAATCCTTGCCTGTCTGTCTCCCCACCCCTCGCATATGCCAAGGTTGGTTGCCTATTCCTCAGCCGCAGATATGCGAAACTGCAAGTGCTGAAACTGCAGATAACGAGGTTTGCCTGTAGTTACTTAAGTTCTATGGTAAACTATTGTAAAAGAAAACTGTTCTTGTTTTATACCATTTTCCTGGTATCTCTGTTATTTTAGTCCCACCTCATGCCTACCTGCCCTTTTTACCACACTACTAAGTTTTGGTCTTGTTTTTTTCAATGTCAGAGGGTTTGGCGACTGTAAACCTAAGCAATCACACTGGTTGAATAGTCTTTTTGGTGGCAGTGGATAGTTAGACTGAAGGACAGCTGCGTCCAAGCCCTCATACCACTCCTAAATTTACATTTCATCAATTTGTTTCACAGTTTAAGATCATCATCAACAACAACAACTTTATTTGTTAGCCGCCCCATAACAAATTGTTCTCTGGGTGGCTCATACCAGAGGATTAAAATATACAATAAAAACCTATAACACATTAAATCATAACAGTAAAAAAAAGGTAAAAATATAAAATCTGACACAAAACAGCTTAAAAACTGATTTTAAAATTAGTTAAAAATCAGAACAAATCTGAAAACCCGAATTTAAAACCCCCAAGCAGCTAAGCAGTTATAAACTTGTATTTTTAGAGGCAGAAGCCCTATTGAGAATTAAAAACAAAAGTGCTGTTCATAGTTACAGCCAGATGTTCAATAAGGTAATTTGGACCCTGGACCTAATGAGCTTATGTCCCCTGTGTCCGCTTGCAAAATAAGCATCCTCTATGTATATATACATTCACAAACTAATTGGGATACAACACATATCCCTTGTTCCACAGTCCTCAGGCAGACCTTTGGATCACAAACCAACTTGATCATAGTGGTATGTATGGTATGTATGTAATCACAGGATTGAACAATTTCCTTGAATAGTTTCACCCATCCTCCCTTGCTTCCTGTAACTAGTTCTATAATCTGTTTGTGCAGTAATACTGGCTGTACTGGCAGGTATTTAAGAAATATACATATATTTCTGGACTCTGTCAAACAACTGGAATATCGCTGGACTCTATCAAACATCTTTCTTTATTCTTTCTGCTTAGCTGTTACAAGTGACAGTATTTCATAGGGTTTTAAAAATTGCTGTTGGATGCCTGTTGTTGCTATTTTGCTGTTGTGTTTGGTCTTTTGTCTGCCAATCAAGGAAGCCTTCACTGAGCCAAACACAGAGGCTGCATCCACATGTAACACAGAGCTATGGGTCCAATAGACTCACAGTTCTGCTTCCCCTCCCCCCGTCCAAATTTGAACGTAACAGAGAGCACCTTCTATGCAAGATTACAGAGAGGAGGGGGAACTAGCTGCGTGGGCTTCCTTCTTGACTGAAAGACAACTCTGGCAACCAATCACAGCCAGAGAGAGGGAGGAGCTTCCTCCCTCAATACCGGTTGCCAAAGAGTGAGACTGCAGTGCCACATTTGGACATAACACTGGCACCGCAAAGCCAGAGGTACATGAGGTGAAACCGCCAAGAAACTTGAGTATTGGATGGTATACAAATGTGTCAAATAAATAATAAAATAAATAAATACTTCGAACTGAAGGTACAAATTGGAGTCTGGGATGGAATCCACAGGTCCATTTTCCATCTGAATTGAGGTTGCATGCATTTGGACGATGAATAATTTCTACTAGAAGTCCCTTCCCTTCAACTCTGGTTTCATGTGACATGCAAATGTGGCCAGAGACTAAACATACCTATTTAAATACTTTAAGGTGAGTCCTAAATCACAAGTGGCAGGGCGTTCTTGAAAATACACCATATAGGGTAAAATATTAGGTTTTTGTTTGCTGATTATTGCTGCCAATGCTTTCCTTTCTTTGGCAAATAGCAACTATAGACTGGATAGAAACCATGGTAGAAGCAAAGGGTTAAGGCCCCTATGGACCGGGGTCCTGAGCTGGATGTCTTTTTATTTTTAGGTTTTTAAAAGAATGAACCTTCCACAAATGCATTTAACGTATTGTGTAGTTTGGCTGTAAAACTTGGGGCGAGGAGGGAAAAATTATTTAGCTACTTCACAGGCTGTGAAACAGTTTGAGACTGGTAAAGCAAAATTGTAACAGTTCATCATTCCCTGGGTCCAAAAAGGTTCACTGGAGAAACTATTCACAATGGGTCCCAAACTCCATTAATAATTTATGGTCCATGATCTATAACCTAGTCTTAAAATGGAAATAATACTGTATGGCATTTGATGCGAAATGATGAATGTGATGCTAAAATTGGGGAGTATTTGTCATGTGTAAAGCAAGAGAAAATTGAAGCCAACATTTGATGGTGGCTTTTTGTTGGTAAATAACATCCTTTCAATGAAATGTTTGATTCTTGATTCTTAGGTAGCTTACACAATATCTTAAATCCCATAAGCAGAAGCTGAATTGTTGAGGTACATTCTTCTTCGACAGTGTCCAAAGTTATGGAGACAAATGGAGTTTGGGCTGAGCTCAAATCTAATGCATCTCAGTTTGTCTTCTGGAAAACAATAACCCAGGATCATCATGTTCACAAAGACAAAAGCTCTTCCAGCATTAAATTTGCAATGTGCTAAGCTCTTTGGCATAAAACACACCGTTTATGGCTTACAGCCTGATCGTAAACATATTAATTGGAAATAAGTCTCTTGGAAATGGTGGGATTTATTTCCAGTTAATGTGTTTACGATTGGAGTGTTATTGTAACAATGAAAGTTACTCAACTCATAGTTTACTCTAATCAAAATGCTCCACTTGACTTCGCAAAGTTTGATATGGTTTTTCAGCTTTTCTGTAATACAACTTGTGTAGTCTTTCATTGGCCAATCTCCTTCTTCTCTAGTTTGATTTTAAATCCAAACATTACAGTTTTGAGGATGACAAGGTAGATAAGTCTTTTCTTAAAGAACCCAAAAAACTGGAATAGGAGTTTCTGAATTTTCAGGATGTAAGTTTTCAATTTTAAAGACAATGTGTTACACAGATATATTCAGCTCTTCGAATCAAATATCCTAGGCCTTTCCTGAAAGAGAAGGATCTATTTTATTATTTAATTTATTCATGTTTATTATGGCACCAGCAGTACTCAGGACTTTACAGAGCAACATATGCAAAAGAGAAAGGTCTCTGTCTAAAGTAATTTATATGTGTTTGTGTTATAATTAATTACATGCACACATTTAGAATAGAGCCACAGAAACAAAGCCTCAATATACTGGATTGTTCAAATGCAGATATTCTTATTTTGCAAGATATTAACCTGACCATTTTTAATTTATGCAAGCCTGGTTGTGTATTTCCATAATATATACTGGGAACCAGCAAGTAGATAATATTTAGTTAAAGTTATGGAATGTATAACACATTCATTGAAGAGGAACACAGAAGATTTTTAAGATAGGGATTTTTGTTGTTTTGAGATTATAATAATGATAATAAAGTTTGCAATTGGATTGAGAAATTAAAAAGGTAAAGTGCTCAGAGATGCAAGTTTGGGGTGGTGTACAAATATTCAAATAAAATAAAATAAAATAAAATAACAAACAGTATTTCAGTCCTTATGGCCAAGGTACAAGCTGGAATGATGGAATTGGCCCTGATGTGCTTCATTTTTCTTTCATAAACAGCAGCCATGGGGAAATCTAATTCGAATTGAGACTAAGGCACGGGGAAAGTGGAATTTTACTACTTGGCTTCCACAGCGGTCCTGATCTGGATCAGAGGTTGCTACTATTTTGCCCTGGAGCAAGGATAACATTGGCAAATAGCAGCCATGGGGTGTGTGTGATCCATAGTGTGACTGTGTTTAGATAAAAGGGTTGAAGCTGCTCTCCCCTCACACTACATCCCTGATGTGAGTTGCTCCCTCACAGCTGCTATTTAAGGAAGAAAATCAAGCATATAATGTTTTTACCAGTCTCTATTCAGTGTTGGCTGTAATGTACTACCCATCCCAACTCACTGGTCATGGCAGCAAGTCCTCCATATGTATGCATGTAGTACTCATATGTACATATAAAAGAGAAGAAATCTGATTATAAGCCTTCTACCTGAATGAAAACATTTTCTGTACTGTAATATGATCCCCACAACACATTAAGGTCATCTGGGGAGGTCCGTCTCCAGTTACCACCGGTTCGTTTGTTGGCGACTCAGAGGCGGGCCTTCTCTTTAGCTGCTCCTAGGCTGTGGAATGCACTCCCAGCAGAAATTCATAATCTTAATTCTTTACTGTCCTTCAAGAGAGCCCTTAAAACCCATCTGTTGGGCCTGGCCTTTCAGGGTTTGTAATTAGTGTTAATTGTTTTAATGCTTACCTGGTTTTCAGGGTTTAAATTGTTCTGATAGTTTAATTGTTTTTAAAGATGTTTTTAAATTGGTGTTTATATTTGTATTTCTGTTTTAATTGTTTTTAATGATTTCTGTTTTTTAACTGTAAACCGCCCTGAGCCCTCTCAGAAGGGCGGTATAAAAATCAAATAAATAAATAAATAAATAAATTAGGCCACATTGGAAGCATCTTAAACCAAGTCAAACCACACACACACACACACAACCTAGGAACAGGAGTTCTGTACTCTTAGGGAGAGTCCAAGGGTTCAATCAAGTGGGTGAACACAGTGGTGAAATGTTTAGACCACAGATGTTTTATGTTTTGAGACCACAATTTTGAACCCAACCTGGAACCAAAGAGGTTGTACTTACTACTTGGCATATTAATTGGTAGTACTTAGCCAATGCTTGACACTGATCCAGCTCTATTAATGAATAACAAGGGTATTTACATGTAATGATGAATGTACCACTGAGAGACCTTAAAAGCCAAATTGAAGACAGATCATCCTGGAGAGAATCTATCTGTGTGGTCGCTAAGAGTCGACACCAGCTTGCTTGACAGCACTTAATCAATCAATCAAGTATGTAACCAGAATGTGGGGCTTTGCATATTTAAGCATGTATTCCATATGGCCAGACAACACCTGCATTCATGTGTATATTCCAATACACATTTGAATATGTATCCTATGTATATTCATGGTTCCTGATTAAGCAAGTGATCGCCATTCTCCTTATCTGGATTGGAATGCAAATGTTTGGCTGGAGGCCTCTAATCTCTCTTATTATAAACAGATTGACAAAACTTACATGGTGTTGTTTCTTGGTTCTGTGTGTCTTACAATGAAGGGCATTAAAACACAGGGTTTTAGGTGGAAGTTTGGCGCAGCAGGGAAGTAACTTGCCTAGAGAACAGGAGGCTGTTGGTTCAAATCCCCACTGGTGTGTTTCCCAGAATATGGGAATCTCCTTTATCAGGCAGCAGCAATATAGGAAGGTGCTGAAAGGCATCATCTTATACTGCATGGGAGATGGCAATGGTAAACCCCTCCTGTATATTACCAATAAAGCCACATGGCTCTGTGGTCGACAGGAGTCGTCTCGACACCGACTTGACAGCACAACCTTTCATTTCATTCATTTCTACATTACGGGAACCTCGTGTTTATTTGGTTGTATTTAAATATGGCCATGCCTGGTTATTCAGAACAGCAGGAATGACTCTGAAACTGAATTCCCAGGAAATAGCCACCTTGCTTCTTGGCTAGTCCACTTTATGAACCTGTTCCCCATTAGTCATTCTCCCTATCCATTCCTTCCCAAATTGTGCTGTTTTCATTCTGCTGTTTACATTCCAATGGAGGTTTTGGTCAACTTTTTTTTAAAAAAACAACAACCCACAGTTTTGCACTTCAGAAGGGTTGTGCGAGCTCAAATGTTTTATAACATCTTAAAAATAGAATTGAGGAGCACTTCAGACAGTTAATGTCATGTTGTGTGATGGAAATAGCCAAGTATAGGAATGCACTTTCCCCTCCTCTGAAGTCTTCTCAACTGGGCCCATATGTCAGAGGCTTCTTGAGCAAGATGCAGGAATAATAATTGTGTACCTTCTGACGAGTTGTGATCATTTTCTGGGGGCCCATTATAGTGGCAGTAGTCTTGACAGAGTTTCAGAGCACCAGTTAAGATGGCCTCAAGCCAACACTTAAAAACCAAAGGCAGCAATTGCTATCATTTGTCTGCTTCCCTTGATAGCATGGGAATATTTTAGTAAGACTCACTTATCCTGTCTAGTTTACAGCAGCACGCCTATCCAGAATTAACTCTCAGCCAAGGAGGCCAACATTAATTTGTTGGCAGGTGCAGGAGTGTCAGCATATGATGAAGTGCTTACTCTCCTGCGTTGATCAAAAGATTACAGCTCTCATCTATAAATACAAGTGGAATGAATGTATTGATGGCCTTGCCACTTACTTACCTTCTCTGGATTTTGCCCTGCAAGATGGCTTTGTGTTCTGGGTATTTATTGTTTTCCTTATCACTCAAAGGTTGATAAACTAGCAAATGCAAAGTAGTATTCAAGTAGGCATGTGGTACTAATCTTCAGTATTCATGGCAAGAGCTATGCTATATTCACTGTGCATTCATTTGCTATTCAGAGTTCTGTCAGCTTCCTTATTATTACTAACAGATCCTCTGTTTTTTGGTTTGCTTTATACGAGTACAAAATTAGGATGGAGGTGGAATTTACTGCTAGAGGAATAATAAAATCTCCATACTCTGTTGCTTCATGTGAATCTGGAGTGAGATTCAGACTCTGTATTTGACAGTAAACAGGAAGATGACAGAAATTAATCCAAGTAAAGGGCGCATCCCTAAATCACCCTAAAGGTGCCGGAGGGCAGGGTAGTGAGAGAAAGTGGCCTCCTTACTTTTAGCAGAGACCGCAGGATAGGCAGCATAGGTGGTGAGGCAGTGGGGGACAGTGGTAGGTGAGGCAGTGGGGCTGAGGCGGTGAGGCAGTGGGAGTCCAGCATAGGCGGTGAGGCAGTGGGGATCCAAGCCCTCTGCCAGCCTCCCAAATGATAGCCCAGTTTGGCTGTTGATTGGTTCGGGCCTCAATGCATGTGCAGAGGACATTTTGAGACCTCCCTGCTTGTGCAGAGGCCATGTTTGTATCACCACACTATTTGTGTGGTGATGCAAATGGCTTCTCTACATGTGCAGAGGCTCAAACCAGGCCTCAGCTGGCCTAGGCTGTCATTTGATAGGCTGGAGGGGGGCATGGATGAGCCCCCACCCCCATCACCTCTATTGCTTCTCCGCCACCACCTATGCCACCTATCCCGCAGCCTCTGCTAAAGGTTTGGAGGCTTCTTTCTCTCACTAAACACCCCCCTCCGGAGCCTTTGTGTAGGTTTAGGGATGCCCTCTTTACTTGTAAAGGGGGATCCTCAAGGATTCCCCTTTACAAGGACTCCCCTGTACTTGAGCCAATCCAAGAGCTGGTTCAGTCCAGCTTGAGGGCTGAACTGAACCAAACCTAGTTCAACCAAACCCGGAACCAGACTAGATGAATTCGTATATGGTCCAGATTCAAAACTCAGATTCAGGCACATCCCTACTTGGGGGGTAGTGGTAGGATTTTTTATTTTTATTTTTTTTTTACTCTCAATCAATTGGCAATGTCATGGGGCGGGGGCTTTTTTTTTTGCCTACCTTGCACTGTCCTTCTTATTTGGTTTCCCACTCATAACTGGCAGTTAGAGTGCAGTTCTTTTGACTCAAAGGTCAGCTTACTGATGAGCATGATGACCTAAGGTACATACATGTTAGGTATGAGGAGGAATTCTAGTCATTTTCTTAGAGTCTTTGCGGTTCAGGGAGGCATGGTTGGAGCTTCTCTCATTTGTGGGGGTATATCACCAACCTTAAAAGCTGCATTGTTTGGTGGGGGAGGCGGGCGGAGCGGGGGCTCTATCTACTGGTGTCTTTTTCAGTTTGGCTAAGAAGAGCAGCAATCCACCTCAGGGAGGCGATGCTGCTCTGATGCTGTCTAATCACCTGACAACAACGTAGGTTATGGGTCTTGCAGTTGAGCTTCTAGTGAAGATCTCACACTGCTGTGGGGTGGCGCAGCAACCTCTGTTCATGTCTTAATTGGCTGTTGTATTAAATAAAGTTGTGGCTCTTTTCTTCCAAATTATGCCTCATTTCTTCATTTGTGTGGGAGCAAGACTCTATAGCGGAGTGAAGAAATAATAGTGCCAGTAGGCTAGAGTACAAAACAGTGTTTGGTGACTTGTTTATCTGACTCACCCATGAACTGGATCCTCTGCTTCAGGGTTAGGTTTCCATCTTTCCAAGCCTTTGAGGAACACACTTATGGTCAATTGTTCACCTTTGAACAATTTGTATGGCTATATTATACTGGCACAATAGCGCCAGTATAGCTAAGCTGGAGGAAAGTGTTTTCAACACTGAATGTTCTATTGCTTATAAAATAAAAACCATTTGTCCGTACGTTCAGTCGCTTATCAAGGGAATGCTCCCACCTGCCGCTCTGTTCTGGCATGTGCCCGGCCAGAATGGAGCCACAGGTGCCCTGCCCAGCCTCCACCCTGCATGCAACTGGCATGCACCCTGCCCAGCCTCTGCCTCCAGGGTTCAGATGGCCTCCACATATGTGTGGACTCTGCACATGCATGGAGGTCATCTGAGCCCTGGAGGCGGGGCTGCTGGCAGGGAATGCCCGCTGGTCTGGCACTGGGACAGCACGCTAGAATGGGTGAGGGATATGTGTGTCTGTCTGTCTGTGTGCCTGTGTGTCTGTTTGTTTGACTGTGTGTGTCTGTGTCTGTGTGAGTGTGAGCGTCTGTGTGCGTGACTCTGTCTGTGGTTGCCTGTGTGCGCGCGTGCCTGTGCCTGTGTGTCTCCGTGTGTGTCTGTATGTGTGTGTGCCTGTACATGTTTGTGTGTGTGTGAGTGTGTGAAAGACTACATCAGTTGTGTATAACATTTACATTATTTTACTGCTAACACCATCTGAAAGGAAATTAAATCTAGCAGGAGATTTATGGGAAATCTTTGGGAAGATAATCTGTAGTTTTGGACATGGTTGTTAAAGCATTTATTTTTTATTATTGGGGTGTGTGTGTGTCTGTCTGTCTGTCTGTTTTAAGAAAAAGGAAAAGTGAAGTACAGATTTAAAGTGAACACAAATTACCTGCTTCTTCTTGGGTCATTCACTGCTGAATAATCATGAGGTGAAAACACACTGTCAATATGCACCCACACTTTGCCCTGGTCTTTGTTGGACATTGGGCTGGGAAGGGATGCATCCAGGAAGATGTTTAACAGGTGCAGTTTCCATGATCACTTCCTAGAGATGCCCCTGATGAATTTATGTCGGATGCATCTCTGATCAAGGCAAAGTGTGGGTGCATGGAAACTCATTTCTAAAGCCATCATCATATACCAGTATACGAGACTATACAAAGTCTTTACAGTTTATATGGCGGGGAAGTTAAGATGGGCACCTTAACCTGCAATTTCTGTTCTTTTAGGGCACAAGTGAAAATGTAAACCAGCTTAACTCTCATTTTAAACTGAAGGTTTTTGGATTCCTGAGTTATAATCTAGCAGGTGGACGGAGAAACAGTATTGCTGACACCCACCCACTTTGTTTGAACACATTAATAAGAGGGAGATATTTGCCAGCCATGTAAGATGGAAAGCTCACCTCATCTGCACACCCTGCATTGCTCAGTGGATCTAGCCAACTTTGATGGGCAAAGTTGGATTCCCCCCCGCCTTGGACCCCAATTGGCCTTGAAAGGAGAGGACTTTTCCACATCGCAATGCGGGAAGTTGCGGTGGATCTTATCTATGGGCAAAGTGGACAGTGCTCACCTTAAATTCAGGCATGTTGTCTCTGTCTCCATTTTGTTTGCGTACTGCCTCCCTTTGTAGTTCCCTGCTGCTCTTGCCTGAAGCCTGCTGCTGCTTTAAGAACTGCAAGGTGGGCAATGGTAGCAAAGAACAAATGAAAGCCCTAGATCTTTCAAAATATTGATATTAATAAGTCAGGAGACAATAAACATGCTCACTTTTGTTTTGCAAAGTCAGTTGTTTTAGGACCTCCCTATAAACCAATCAGAGAGCTACTAGGCTGATTGAGTCCTCATGTAGCCAATCAGAGTGTCCAGAAGGCAGGGAAGGCTTTTTCTTTTAGCTACTCATATGAATCCGATTACCATTTTGGTTAGAGAGCAGGTAGGCTGGTTGGTCTGATCTTTTGCTGGCTTCTTTGTGTTCATTTGGAGGGGAGGAATGCAACCTTTGCTTTATCTCACTTGCTCTCTGATCTGTATGCAAAGCATTATGGCCCATTCCCAAAATGACATGCCATAAAACACTGGAAATAACTTTAAACTGTATAATGGGACTAATTAGATTAGAGAATGGTATAAGAAGCCAGAAATGGCAGGGGGGGGGATATGCATGGATTTCTGAGTCTAAACTGCTTTTCAAATAATTGCAGAAGTAACTTTCCAAGTGGAAGTGGTGTAGAGAAGGAATGGATTCTGTTGGAAGAAAAATAATTTTAAAAAACCATTTGCTATGCAGAGAGCTAACCAGGTTTTTCTCTGGATCGTGGCCAGTAAATATATGTAACATTAATATGTCCACTGGGGGTTATGTTCATTGGACAAGGATTAAGGATGTGATATCTATAAAAAGCATTTGTTGCTTGCTAGGATGGACATCCATGGCAGGCAGGTGTTCCGCAGGCATGGAGTAAGGAGAAGGTGTCCCCATGCATCTTTGTTTCCCATAGTGTCCTCTAACTTACAGGACATGGTTCATAGCTGCAGCAAGCAACATTGGAAAAAACCTGTGATTTTTCTATTATTTATGTATGCATTTTTGAAATTGGCAGAGCTGCACTGGTGACTTCAGAATGCATTTACTCTCTACAGAAGCAGCCTTTTGTAACTGGTCTATGCTTTACTTGTGGCTTGTACAGTTGTGTGTGCTTTGTGTGTTTTGATCCTGCCATGTGATACAATCCTACACACTACTGTTAAACACTATAAAGCAACTGATGTTCTCCATATTTCTCTGTATCTCTGCTGATGACTAATTTAGATTTGTATGCTTGTCTGTGTGTTTGTATATTGATCCCACTCATTAGCTACAAATCTACACTTTGTCTACACTTATTGCTAATGCACCCACCTAGTCCTGGCTCCACCTATCACCTGCCCTGCCTAGCACCCCCCACCCAGTCCCAGGAACCAACAGTTGCCGGTGGCTGGAAGGTAACCCTTTGAGTGATGAATCACTTATCATCATATTTATTTAATTTTGTCATAACTTGCAGAGTCAGCATGATGATTAGAGTGTGTAACACTGTCAAACCCCTCAAGGAGTTCTTGGGAGATTAAAAAAGAATTGCTTAGCCCAGTTGCTCAGAGTGAAAGTACAGTTGCTCAGATGTCAGGTGGAGACACATGGTGAGGGGGAGCAGTTCATCTCTGCTTCATTCCTGGTAGTGAGCTACTCACACTGATAGTGAATTTGCAGGTTGAGGAATTCTAGCTATCATGTTGCCAATTTTTAAACAACTCTTTATGCTGTGTCTGTTTTCCACTCATTTAGTTGGTGAGACTGTTACTCCTGAACTGATTTGCTTTATTGCTGGTTGTGTTTTGTGATTATTTATTATTTATTTTTATTTTGGAGGCACAATCTTATATGTACTGATGCCAAGTCAGGATACAGAGGCATAAGGCTCACAAGAGTCTGTTTTTCTGTTAGTACATGTATTATTGGTTCAGGAAATTCAAACTGCCAACCAGTGTGTGTTCTCATTCTCCCTCCCTCCCTCTCTTACACACACACACACACACACACACACACACACACACACACACCCCTCAAATTACTCAAGCTCAGAGCACCAATAAGTGGGAAGGGAGGACATGCACAGTCCTCTTAATCTCTTAATCTCTTAACACTCTTAATCTCATTAATAGTCCAGTTTATTGTTTGAATGTCCACCAAGATTCTATAGAATCCTAATGGAAATTGGAACATGCTCTGAAGACACCTCTAGAATCTAGTACAGATTTTTTGAGGGCTACAGTTGGATGCCCTGATGATGCAGATAGAAGATTTGCTATATGTTATTGATACTTAGACGTTCGGTGGGTTATCTAAACAGTCTTTACTGCTTACATGCTGCAGAAATTAAGGAAATCCCCTTAATTTGCAATTTCCACACATTTTAGAGCATGAATGAAATAGTAACTTAACTCATCTTAAACTAAAGGATTTTCTATATTTTAATTTTTTAAGGGATAATTTATATTTGAGGTGGAACAAATATTATATTTTATTAAACAAAGTTCTTTGCTGCTTTTCCAGTTCCAGACATTCAGCTTTTCTAAATGTTTAACTCTTAACTTGTCTCATAATTACTACTGGTGCTCAAACTGCTGAGAGGCCATATCTTTATGTCGTAAAAGTGACGTTGTATCAAGGGAGGATATTATAGTATGTACAATTATGCCTAACACAAACTATTTTATAAAACAAATCTTTTATGAGTCTATAAACTGTATCCAAGTTTTATAACATGGAAAGGAGCTTTTATTTTGAAATAACTTCCTTTTTGAAGATTTACTGAGGATGAATATGTGAAATACCTGTTTTATTTACCTTTATATCACCTAGGTACAAGGGTTGCTAACATTTTAAAGTATGTAACCTTGTATACTAAATATTTGTATGACACAGACATAACTATATTTGACATATAATATCCTAAATAAAGGTAAAGTGTGCTGTCAAGTCAATGTCAGCTCCTGGTGACCACAGAGCCTTATAGTTTTCTTTGGTAGAATATAGGAGGAGTTTACCATTGTCATCTCCTGTGCATTATGAGATGATGCTAGTTACTAACCATACTGGTCATGGAAGGAGAGCTGGTCTTGTGGTAGCAAGCATGACTTGTCCCCTTAGCTAAGCAGGGTCCGCCCTGGTTGCATATGAATGGGAGACTTGATGTGTGAGCACTGGAAGATCTTCCCCTCAGGGGATGGAGCCACTCTGGGAAGAGCAGAAGGTTTCAAGTTCCCTCCCTTGTTTCTCCAAGATAGGGCTGAGAGAGATTCCTGCCTGCAACCTTGGAGAAGCCGCTGCCAGTCTGTGAAAACAATACTGAGCTAAATAGACCAATGGTCTGACTCAGTATATGGCAGCTTGCTTCCTATGTTCCTATGCCTTTCAGCATCTTCCTATATCACTGCTGCAGGGATTCAAACTGGCAACCTCTGGCTTGCTATACAAGTCATTTCCCGCTATGCCATTAGGTGGCTCATTATCCTAAATACAGGATATAAAATTCTGCTCGATACTTGTCATGGAACTATGAACAGGCCTGGTGACTTAATAATCTATCCATAGCTATCAGTCCCATAATTCATCCAATGATGGTATAAATCATTGGTTGAATCCTGAAAGAGTTTCACCATGTTCCCTCCCTCAGTGTTTATAAGAAACTAAAGATATCTTTTTAGAGAGGGTTTTAAATATTTTTATCAGCTGCTTATATCTGGTAGGTTTCTTAGTGTTTAGCTTTTTATTGATACCTTTCAATTTCAATTGTTTTTTTAAAATGTCATTTTAATTGGGGGTTTTAGCCTTTTCTTGCAAGTTTTTAAATTTTATTACATTTTGATTGTTCTATATTGTATCTGTTTTATTAATGTTGTCAGCTGCCCGAGCAGTACTGCACTGGAGGTGTGGGGTATAAATATTTTTAATAGATAGATGGATAGATAGATAGATAATAAATATAAAATATCATAGCCATATTCCAGGCACAACACCAGCACACATTACATTTCTGTAAAGTTTATGTTACACATTCATTCATGAATGACATGAAGTGTATCAAAAGTGGGCTTCTTTGTCTAAAAGATTCCCCTGGGAAGAGAACAGGTAATGGTGTTGCTATCATGTTGAAAACACTAAGGTGCAAAAGAGTAGGCAAGAACTCTTGTTTATGTAGGAAAGCCTCTTAAACACTTTTCCTGTTGTGAAAATGGATTGGAATACAAAATGGAAGTTTCTAGCTTAGTTACTAACCATACTGGTTCACCAATCATTGACTTCTCATTTGCTTTGAAACATTTTTAGTAATTGTGCTTACTTTGCTCTTATGTTGCTATACAACATAAACAGAATATTATAGGTGCCTCCTTTTCCTCCCCGCTTCTGTACTCTAAAACATTAAAGGCTGGTTCAGATGATCCTGCCCACACACGATGATTGATATGCACTTTCACATTCCACTCCTAATGCCCCATGCCCTTCTTATAATCACATGGAGGTATGGTTCAACCATTAAGTAATATTTAAGTTGTGCGTGAGTGACAAGTTCAGATAAACTACCCTCATTCTATTAAGAGGAGGGAAATCAAACGCCAGGAGTGAGACTTGAGAGTGCACATCCCTAAACATGGGGCCAGTTTGGACTTATTGACCAGTCTATTCTTTCAATAAATACAGGGACTTTGATTTTATATGCAAGAATAATCTCTAATTCAATTGGGGGGGATGTCAAAGGTTTTGATATCTTAAATTATATATCAAATAAATTTGGGTAAACTTCTAACTGTATTCATATTAAATAGAACTTTGCCACTGAAGTCTGCATTTCACCCAATATTTGGTGCTTCTGCTAGTTAGTAGTTCATAGAATAATTGTAAGCCTAGTGCCTCTCCAATTTTGTTTGCAAATCATTTACTATCTTAAATGTATTTATGAAGGCTAATAGAATCTGGGTACTGGGTTGTTGTTTTGAAATGTCATATTCTTTCTTGCATGTACACATCTCCACAATAGAGTTCATTTATTTTTTGCTGAAGCAAGAGACACATTTCCATATACTAGTTGGTAGCAGATGATCTGATTCCCTGTGTGATCATTTTGAAACCAAGATGGCATAGTGAAGAGAGTACTCTATATGGTAACCACAAGAAATGATGACACTAGTATACAGAAATAAGCCCATAAACACAATATCACCTTAGTGGAATACGACAAATATTTCATGCATCCCACATCCTCTTTGATTTATCTGATAAATGTGCAGTTTTCCTCAGAGTTTAAAACCTGATTTTCTCACACATAAATGCCTGGAAAAGATACCAGTTTTCAACAAATCCAAAACTTGAGTTCATTTAACAAGCTGCTTCTGCAAGAGGAGCAGGGCAAGTTTACTTCCAAATATAGGATTCTTGTTTTCAAAGCTTTATCCTTCCATTCAGCACTGACAACTGTAAACACCAGACACAAGTGTCAATATCTACATTTCAAAAACTTCTCTCTCTCTCTCTTTTGTAAAGTGGTATACAGCTTGCTGCCACGCTTAGGGAAAGCGAACATGGGGAAACATTTAACTTTTATTCTGCCTCAATTGTAGCAAGACTTATGGTAGACCCGTGCAAAGATTTGGCCTTGAGGAGTCAGCACCAAAACATTTGCACCTTACCCCTGTCCACACACGGGGCAGCTGCTCCCAGTATTTACCACCACATAGAGTGGTTCTTTTCTTAGTGCTGGGGATAGCTATTAAAGGGATCCACAGTACATGAAGCCACAGTAATATAATGGAAGCTACGAGGCACTACGAGGGTTGGCACACATGGGACTTTGCGTAATATCATCTTGGGTAATATCATAGACGTAAGAACGTAAGAACAGCCCTGCTGGATCAGAACCAAGGCCCATCTAGTCCACCATCCTGCTTCACACAGTGGCCCACCAGATGCCTCTGGGGAGCCCACAGGCAAGAGGTATGTGCATGCCTTCCCTACTGCTGTTACTCCCCTGCAACTGGTACTTAGAGGCATCCTGCTTTTGAGGCTGGAGGTGGCCTATAGCCCTCTGACTAGTAGCTGCTGATGGACCTCTCCTCCATGAAGTTATCCAAACCCCTCTTAAAGCCATCCCTGTTGTTGGCTGTCACCCCATTTTGTGGCAGAGAATTCCACAAGTTGATTATGCATTGTGTGAAAGAGTACCTCCATTTGCTGGTCCTAAATTTCCTGGCAATCAATTTCATGAGATGACCCCTGGTTCTAGTGTTATATGAGAGGGAGAAGAATTTATCTCTATCCACTTTCTCCACACCATGATTTTATAGACCTCTATCATGTCTCCCCTCAATCGTCTTTTTTCTGTAATAGCCCCAAGTGTTGTAGCCTTGACTCATAGAAAAGGTGCTCTAGGCCCCTGAATATCTTGTTTGCCCTCTTCTGCACCTTTTCCAATTCTACAATGTACTTTTAAAAGATGTGGTGATTAGATTGTACACAGTACTCCAGGTGTGGCTGCACCATAGTTTTGTATAAGGGCATTATAATATTCCGTTACAATATCTCCTTATAAACCTCTATGGGGAAAGCACTACAAAGTGCATGCTCTCCCACACAACTTCTAGGGGTATGAATGAAACCCACTGGCCCAGTTAGATTTGAGTCCAAACTGGTACTGAACCAGACTGGGCCAGGTCACAGTTTTGCACCCCAAGGAAACCCACTGGTCCAGTCCAGGGTTTTTTCCATGAAAGTTATTTTTTTCTCACTTACCCCCTCCAGGGAGCTTCTGCATGACTGGGACATGACCAAGGCCATAGAGAGGGCCACTTGGCATGCATGGTGGCCTCCAAACTGGTCACTGCTATGGAAGAAAGGCCCAGAAAGAGTCGAAGAATGCCTGAACAGGGCAATTTACTGAATAACGGAGGCCGGCAGGAGAGGGGGAACCTCCAAGTACATCCCAGAGGGGTTGAGTGAAATATTTTTTAAAAAACTGTTCACAAACCACCACCCCCCACTGCTGGGGAGGAGGCTTGGTCTGGGGTCAGACTGAACAGGGGGTGTTTCAGTCCAACCCTGAACTGTCAAACTGAACCGGATTGATGTTTAACCGGTTCGACATTGAACCAATTTGCACCTCCCTAACAGCTTCCATAATGTCACTGGGATTACTGCAACTTATCTATATATATAATTCACTTACGGAAGACCGAGTTGAGGACTATGTCCGGAGGCGTCCGGAGCCGTGCGGGAGCTTGAAACCATTGCTTGGGGAGGGAGGCACAGCGAGGGAGGCTGGTGGGACTTGGGAACGGACAGAGGACTGGGGAATAGAGACAGAGGAAGAAGAGAGGCCGACAGAGGAAGAAGGGAAGGATTCAGAGGGAAGAAAACAGGGAAGGGAAGGGAGCAGAGGAAGAAAGGTGGCAGGAGAAGGTACGAGGGGGCGGCTGGGGTGGAACGGCAAACTGAGGAAGGAAGGAAGACAGCAAACAGGGCAGCCAGCACACTCAGGGAAGAGAGAAAGAAAGGCTGGGGTGGGACACTGGGAACGGCAGGTGGGAATTGGCTGGCAACCTTGGGGCAGCAAGAGCAGGTACGAGGGGGTGGCTGGGGCCAGTTTCCTGCTTTGCAAGTGGCGGGTGGTGGTGGGGAGGGCTGTGTGAGGGCTATTAACCTTCTTCCTGCCATTGTTCCCGGCCCGCCTCTCCCACAGCCACTCTGTCGCACCCCACACCTCAAAACCAACAACAAAACAAAACTTTTTAAAAAACCACTCCTTCAAAAAAAAAAAAGACTATGTAGTGCAGCTGCTGGCAGTCCCCCCCCCCCCAAAAAAACACACCACCCATACAACAACAACTCAGAAACAACTGAACAATCAACCAAATTCTCGCAACAAAAGTCCAAAAAGCTGGGGGAGACAGAGCAAGCGTGAGAGCGCTGGGGGGGGGGGTGGAGACAGAGCGAGCAAGAGAGCGTGGGGGGGACAGAGCACACAAGAGAGCATGGGGGGAGACAGAGTGAGCGGAAGAGTACTGGGGGGGAAACAGAGCTGCGGGAGAGCGCCGCTGGGGGGGAGACAGAGCGCATGAGAGAGCGCCACTGGGGGGAGACAGAGCGGGAGAGAGAGCGCCGCTGGGGGGAGACACAGAGCACGAGAGAGCACTGCTGGGGGGGGGAGACAGAGCGCGCGAGAGTGTGCCGCTACGGGGGAGATAGACCGTGCACGAGAGTTCCACTGGGGGGGAAACAGATTGCACAAGAGAGCTCTGCTGGGGGGAGACAGAGTGCGTGAGAGAGAGCCCTGCTGGTGGGGAGGCAGAGCGCAAGAGAGAGCTCTGCTGGGAGGGAGACAGAGCACAAGAGAGAGGGCTGCTGGGGGAAGACAGAGTGCACGCGAGAGCGCTGCTGGGGGGAGGCAGAGTGAGTGAGAGAGTGCGGGGGAGGCAGAGTGCGAGAGAGAGAGCGGAAGGAGACAGAGCGAGAGAGAGAGAGCGGGGGAGACAGATAGAGAGAGAGAGAGCGCGGGGGAAACAGAACACGAGAGAAAGCGCTGGGGGCAGACAGAGTGAGCACAAGAGCGCTGCTTGCGGGGAGACAGAGCATGCGAGAGAGCGCTGCTGGGGGGGAGGCAGAGTGTGGGGGAAGGCAGAGTGAGTGAGAGAGCTCAGGGGAAGACAGAGCAAGCGAGAGAGCGCTGGGGGGGGAGAATGAGACAGTTGGGGGGAGAAGAGAGAGAGGGAGAGGGAGGAAACACGGTGCAATGCACGGCTAAAAAGGGAGGACCAGCCAAACCAATTCTCCCAACCAAACCCTCAAAAGTAAGTAAACTACCACACAGATGCTCTGTGCAGGTTCAGCTAGTATCTCTTTAAAGGCCCTCCCTGGCTCTGGGAAGGGGACTGCTCTGTGAAGATGTAAAGATCAGGAGAGCTATCTCTACATGGGGGCAGGTGTGAGATGAAAATGACTCAGCTTCAACTTGTATAGCCATGTCTTATATATTATAGACTGTGCAAGTGACAATTCAATTGCATTATTTTAAGGTTGTTCACACAACTGCATCAGTAGTGGGGAGGGGGGGGAGTCAGCGTGGATCATGTGGGAACACACCAGTGCACTGAATAGGAGACAACAGATCACATGGGGGAGAAGTAGGTCCATAGATGATCTGTAGTCTCCTCTTTGGCAAACTGGTGTGTTCCCACATGATCCACACTGCTTAAGTTCAGACATCATAGATCTCTGGAGGCTGGTAATATGAATCTCAGCCAACAGATTTCCCACAATGCATCAGACAACAAGTATGGTGGATTGGGGGAATCCTCCATGAGTTGGGTGCTCTAGGAAACTGCGATCCTGGGGTTAAGGCAGGGCAAGCTTGCACCCTCTAACCTTGGTTAAGCCATGCTGCCCTAGAATGGGTTGGGATGTGCATGTGACTAGCCTCTTTAAAATAAGTTTAGTGAATTGAAAAGTGATAAATGATAGCAAACATGCAGACTAAAGAAAAAAATGCTGATGCAGCAAATGTGCAGCACATGCTAAGGGGGAAGCATGATTTTTGTTGATCTCCCTTCCTTTTATAGCTAAATCTTGAAAATATGTCCCTAAGGGCTGTGCAACATTCAAGAAGATATTTCCAAAAGTCACAGTCAGCTAAAGAGGGGAGTGGAAATCAACAAACAAAATGTCTCTTTGTTTTAGCATGTGAACAGCTATGTCAGGATGTCAGCCACGATGCTTATGATGCTAGCAAAAATACAAAACCTATATTGCAAATAATAATAAATTAAACAAACAAACAAACAAACAAACAAATTAATAAATATGGTTTATTACTATTTTACTATATTGTAAAAACTGGAGAGAACATTTTAATTGCAAAATATGATATAAGCATTTTAAAAGACATATAAGAAAGGAACTTTTTCTGAATAACCCTTCCCAATAAAAGGGTAGCAGTCGCTTTTTCACATTCAGGGTGGGGGGTGAGGTGACAACCGGTTAGCAGCACTTCGCTGAGGCTCTGCACATCCACTGGACATAAGCCCCTTGCAGGGCACATTTCCCCCTAATTCATCATTCATTCCACCCTTCCAAAAATGGCTCAGGGCAGTTTACACAGAGAAATAATAAATAAATAAGATGGATCCCTGTCCCCAAAGGGCTCACAATCAAAAAATCATGTCATTGAAAGTGAAAAAATGAAGCCAGAACAACAGAGAAAGCCCTGATAATGAAAATGGTGCCCAGCTTCAATCCAGGGGGAGGAGGAAGAAGAAGAAATAGCTGAAGCAATTCATTCTTGCCACCAGCAAGGCAAAGCGAAACCATGAATAATCCCTCTGACAAGACTTCCTTCATTAAGAACAGATTTAGGGCCTTGTGCATCGATGAATTAGAGGGGCCCCCCCATAAGAAGTGTGCCACAGAGGAGCCACCATTAAGCCAAACTACTCCCAAATCATCCAAGTGGCATGGCCAGAGCCATTCCTCAGGACTGAGAAATGGGGCCCCTAAATCTTCCAAGCTTACGACACACCTCCCCCCACAAACTCCTCACCCAGTATCTAGGAGAGGCCTGTCTGTTGTCTGCCAAATCCATGGTCACAATAATTGGAATGTTAAATGAAATATCTGGAAAAGTAAACAATCTCAGGCTTGCCTTTGAACAATTTATCTCTTAGAGGAAAGTGTCCTCCCCTCCCCCCAGAACATCAAGGGGTTAAAAGTAGGGATGTGCAGAACCGGTCCGGCAGTCCGTGGTCCGACGGTCCGTGGTCCGACAGTTCAGTCTGGGGGTTCGTGGGTTTGTGATCGAAACGAACCCCCCCCCCAGTTCCATCCAGACTGGAACCGAACCGCCGGGCCAGTCTAGCAGGTCCGCAAACTACTACTACTACTACTACTACTACTACTACTTATTATTATTATTATTATTATTAAATTAAAAGTAAAAGTTGTGGCCACGGGGGGGGATCCATGAGGGTTACCTCTCTCCCCGCTGGCCTCCCTCATCACTGCCACAGCCGGGTCAATGTAGCCTTTTTTACCCTTTCGGGCGTCCGTAAAAGTGAACGGCCGCCATTTTGGCCACCGCCGCACATGCTCAATGCCCTTTGCAAGGCTGGACATGGCCTACGGCCTCGCAGAGGGCATTTGCGCATGCGCGGTGGCAGCCAAAATGGCAGCCGCTCGCCTTTACGGAGGCCCGAAAGGGCCAAAAAGGCTACATTGACCTGGCTGTGGCAGTGATGAGGGAGGCTGGTGGGGGGAGATGGAACCTTCACTGACACACACACCCACCCCGTGGCTACAACAACCCACCTGAATGGGCTATAGGTACTTTTAATTTAAATTAAAAATAAAAAAAGGGTTCGCAGACTGGTCCGGAACTGGACTGAACGGGGGGGGGGGCATTGCTGGGGGCTGGACCGAACTGGCCCGGTTCCATTCAAGGCCGTTCTGGCCTTGAACTGAACTGAGCCAGAAGGTTCCGTGCACACCCCTAGTTCAACGTGCAATGGCTCCAGTCTTCAGTAACTCTCAGTCAGTCCTTCCCTCCATGTGGGCTCCAAGAATGCCACGTCAACTGGAAACAGACAACATTGACAACATTCGCAGAATACTGCAGGCCCACCAAATTCTCACTGAATTTTCTGGAAAGGATTTCCAAATATGATCAAGCCGAAAAACTATACTGACTTCACTGTCTGAGATCCTAAAGTGCCAAATTGAAAACATAGATTTGAAAGATTTTCATTTTCTGCCAAGCAGAGCTGGCTGTAAACATCTTTTCTTAACATTGAGAACAGCAGCTGTGCCATCCCAACTCCTACTCTTGGCTCAGTGCTTAAGGGTCCACAATTTAAGAGCTATTTGTATTTTTCAGACCTGGGGGTCAGATCACTCATCACTGGGAGGCTAATCAATAACAAGAAGGCCATCAATTCTAACTTCAATAGACCTTATCCCCTTGACAAACCTCCCAGCCACTCTAACTTTCCACAAGTTAACACTGACAGAGAGCCCCAAGCTAAAAGCAATTCATGATGAGTTTGCAAAACTACAAAGAAAACTGGCAGAGGTAAAAAGAAAAGAAAAGTGATCCATTTATAGAAAAGAAAAGAAAAGAAAAGAAACCCATTTATATCCATTGATCTATTTATTGTCAAGGCCTGAGAATTCAGAACCCAAATCTTCTGAGACTTCTGCCTGCGAGAGTGATATGGAGGTCCAGCCCTTGCAGGCCTAGAAGGACATTTTCAGTGCATTTTGATGATTTCGAGAACTTATACCTGTTGGAGCTAGAACCCTGGCAGCATCAGCTCTCAGCTGCAATGTCTCATAGTGACCACTGGGGGGGTAGGGTCATGGATAAAAGTGCTGGACTCCTCCTCTCTTTGTTCTTCCAGTGTTAGTCTCCATTTTGTCTCTCCAGTAGTGATGTGCGGTTCGGTCCGGATCCGGACCGGTTCGTCCCGAACCGGTCCGGATCCGGCGGTTCGATCCCGGACCGAATCTGGCCCTTCTGGGACCGATCCGGACCGAATCTGAGTCGGTTCGGCTCCGAACCGGCTCGGGTTTCCCGAACCGGTTCGGGAGTTCAATTGAGTCTCTGGAGTCAGTGGAGTGTCCCTTTAAAGTTTGAAGTGTGTCCTCCATTTTGTGGCTCATTCCTGAAACTTTTGCTCCTAGCATCCATTTTGTGATGCTATTTTCAGGCATTGTATTGGCTGCGCTATTGATCCTTTGATTGGCCAGAATGAGTCCTTTGGTCTGGTAGGCTGCTTGGCTGTTGCACTGTTGAGAGCTGGCACCCTGTTGGCCGTGGGGGGAGTGCAAAGGTGGGGGCTCCCAAAGGAGGGAATTTCAAACCTATATAAACCCAAGCCTCTTCTCTGGAAACTTCTCTTGGCTGCAGTTGTGGGATCATCTCTGAGACCTTGCTTGCTCTTTTGCTGCTGGTGTCTGCTGTGAGTCCCTGCTGACTGTGTGTCACATTAGTGTGTGTCTGTCTCTCTGCTCTCTCTGTGTGTTGTTGTGTGCCACCTTGTCCATCTGCCCTCTGTCTGTCTCTGTCCAAACCTCTTTAATACTTTCCCCTCAACTTTTTCCAACTTTTCCTGTTGTGTTTTCTGTTCTCTTCACCCTTTCTCTCTCAACCCTTCTCCCAAAGTTTTGGCTTTCCCTCCTCCCCCCCCACCCCCATCTTCTGCATTGCTTTCCTGTTTTTGTGCCTTGCCTGACTTTTGTTCCACTTTTTGAGTTTCATTCAATTATTGCTTCTGTGTAAATTTATATATTTGCTGATTTTGGTTTTTAATTAATAACTTCTGCTATTGTTATTGCTGGCTGCCTGTCTGAGTTGTGTTTCTGAGGATTTAGTTTATATTATTGCTGCAATTTGATTCCTTGTGTTCTGATTTTGATTGTTAATTTGTTCCCCTCTGGCCCTGCTCCTAGCTTTCCCCCCCTCCCTCCCTCCCACCCACCCAGATAAGATTGTTTCCCTCCTGTGCTGCTGCCTGTTGAGCCTTGCATTCTTTGGATTTCTTTGTGGAATTAGGTTCTGGTTTTGGTTTTGCTCCCTGTGTGTGTCCCACCCACTCCCCCAGTCCCTCCCCCTGGTAGTTGTTACCCCCCCCCCGCCCTGAGACTTTCTGGCTGCCCTTTGGTTTCCTTTTTTTTACTTTGTGTATAGATTGTTTTGATTCAAATTTGATTGTTCCCCTGTGTGGTCCTGCTCCTAGCTTACCCCCTCCCTCCCCTCCAGAAACCCACTCCCCCCACTGCCACCTCCTCCTCCTCCACTCCTGCCCTGCCTGCCCCCTCCCACCCAGACTGAGTGTTGTTCCCCATCCTCCCTGGTGCTGCTGCTGCTGCCTGTTGAGTCCTGTCTTAGTTACTTTGGTTTTTTGTGTGAAATCAATTAGCTTCTTTTGGTTCTGGTTTTGCTGTGTGTGTGTCCCATTCCTCCCTGCTGGTTGTTGTTGGTTCCTCTCCCCCCCCCCCAGACTTTCTGCCCATTGTTCCCAGGTGTTGGGGTTTTTTTTGGACTTTTTTCATATTGTTTGGTTTGCTTTGATTGATTCATTGATTGTTCCCCTCTCTGTGTGGCCCTCTGCTCCCAGCTTCCCCCCTCCCTCCCCTCCAGAAACCCACTCCCCCCACTGCCACCTCCTCCTCCTCCACTCCTGCCCTGCCTGCCCCCTCCCACCCAGATTCATCCTCCTTGACGCATACTAATCCCCCCAAAACACACCCTGCCCTCTGGTCTCTCCCCCTCTTGCCCCCCGACTCCCTGCTACATACCCCAGACCCCCTGAAACACACTCCACCCCTCAAACACCCTCTGTTGGTCTCTCCCCCTCTTGCCCCCCGACTCCCTGCTACATACCCCAGACCCCCTGAAACACACTCCACCCCCCAAACACCCTCTGTTGGTCTCTCCCCCTCTTGCCCCCTGACTCCCTGCTACATACCCCAGACCCCCTGAAACACACTCCACCCCCCAAACACCCTCTGTTGGTCTCTCCCCCTCTTGCCCCCCTGACTCCCCGCTACATACCCCAGACCCCCTGAAACACACTCCACCTCCCAAACACCCTCTGGTCTCTCCCCCTCTTGCCCCCCTGACTGCCTGCTACATACCCCAGACCCCCTGAAACACACTCCACCCCCCAAACACCCTCTGTTGGTCTCTCCCCCTCTTGCCCCTCTGACTCCCCGCTACATACCCCAGACCCCCTGAAACACACTCCACCTCCCAAACACCCTCTGGTCTCTCCCCCTCTTGCCCCCCGACTCCCCGCTACATACCCCAGACCCCCTGAAACACACTCCACCCCCCAAACACCCTCTGTGGGTCTCTCCCCCTCTTGCCCCCCTGACTCCCCGCTACATACCCCAGACCCCCTGAAACACACTCCACCTCCCAAACACCCTCTGTTGGTCTCTCCCCCTCTTGCCCCCCGACTCCCCGCTACATACCCCAGACCCCCTGAAACACACTCCACCCCCCAAACACCCTCTGTTGGTCTCTCCCCCTCTTGGGACTGTCACCGCTGCTGCTGCTGTCCTCCTCCCACACCCGAATCCCCCTCCCTGCTGCTACATTACAGCTCCTCCTCTCTTCTTCCTCTCTCTCTCTTTCTCTCTCCTCATCCCTTCACTTCTTCTTCCTCCCACAGCTGCAGCCACACAGTATCCTACCTCCGACCTCACCTGGAGGTCCCCGCCATCGGTTATTTTTCTTTTGAAAGTTGTTTTATTTCATTTGTCTCTGCTTGGGGGTGAGTTGAGCAACAACACATAAATAGTGTGGTCTCCTCACTTCTGCCCCTCCATCTTTGAACTACCCCGGTTGCCTGTGCCTCGTGCGGCCGCCCTGTTGTGTCCCAGCCCAGGGGGTTGGCTGTTGGCGGCGCATCCGTGACCAGCAGTGAGCGGCAGGAGAAGGACCGGAAGAAGAGGGGTTAGTGCGTGTGCAATTGTGCACCTTTTGTTGCCCCCTTTCTCTCCCTAGCTGGCGGTTTTAAATAGGGACACCCCTATCTTGAAATGCATTTGGGTGTGGGGAGGAGGGAGAGGAGATGTACCGTTGTAACTTGTGTCTTCATGCCCAATAAAGAAATTGCTGCTGCTGTGTGTTGCGTTGCATTGCATGCGTCTTGCAGGTGGTTTTTGAACAGGTGCCTTCTTCCAGAGTGTTTCCTTGCCTCTGGGGCAGTCTGAGTGGGGTCAGGGGATCGGATGCTGCCACTACATGCTGGGCCAATGCCATGCCAGAGTGCTTCCTTGCCTCTGGGGCAGTCTGAGTGGGGTCAGGGGATCGGATGCTGCCACTACATGCTGGGCCAATGCCATGCCAGAGTGCTTCCTTGCCTCTGGGGCAGTCTGAGTGGGGTCAGGGGATCGGATGCTGCCACTACATGCTGGGCCCATGCCATGCCAGAGTGCTTCCTTGCCTCTGGGGCAGTCTGAGTGGGGTCCTGGGTTCTGATGCTGCCACTACATGCTGGGCCAATACACACATATGATGATGATGTTCAATCCATGATGCTGCCATCAAGTGTTTGCTGCTGCTTGCTTGCCATGGCATTGGGCGGGCAGAGTCACAGAGTGGGTGGGTTCAACCTCTGTTTAGGTATGACTGGGTTCTGGTTTTGGTTGTGTGCAATTTAGAGTCACTAAATAGGCTGCATTGAGTTTGATGCTCCCCCCACAGGAGCATTACTTGAGAACCACCCCCCAGAACCCACACTTTGTGTTCCAGTTCACTAAATAAGGCTTTCCTCCTTTGATCTGCAGGTTCCCAAGCGTTGACTGTGTCCCTCCCCCACCCCCGGTAGGTGCTGTGCCCTCCCCCCATCCACTCTCCCCCCAAAAAAAGTTAAAAACTTGCCACCCACACCACAACTACTCCACCCAACTGCCCGTGCCACCCACACCAGGGGTCCACCCTTTAACCCCCTATTTTTTAAAAAAACCCTCCCAGACCCATCTCCCCAATTGGCTTGGTTGACTCCCGAGTCCCAAATTCTAAAAGGACACCCTCCCCCTCACTTCAATTGGCTTCCCCCCCATCAAAAAGTCTTCCTTTCCCCCCAATTGGCTTCCTTTTTAAAAAACAAACTCCCCCCCCTGCCGTCTCCAAATCAGTTGCCTTTTTTTTGGCCCCTAAGCCCCTCCAAATTATTTTTTTGACCCTGTCTCTGGCCTTCCTCCTAAAGTCTCCCTCCTTCTGACCTAGCAGCATGTCTGAGCGCCGTGTGGCGGGCAGGGCTCGCTCAAGGCTGGCAGGCAGAGGTGGGAGAGGCCAGGTGCGGGCTGCGCCTGCGGCACGGGGAGGGAGAGGACGCTGGGAGCCTGAGGACACCCCAGTTCTCCCCATTGGAGAATTCTTTGCTCC
The DNA here is from genome assembly GCF_027244095.1 of Hemicordylus capensis. Taxonomy (NCBI): domain Eukaryota; kingdom Metazoa; phylum Chordata; class Lepidosauria; order Squamata; family Cordylidae; genus Hemicordylus; species Hemicordylus capensis. The sequence goes on along the minus strand of NC_069658.1, from coordinate 373,266,337 downwards.
GGCCCCATCTTTGGTGCGCAGGATTCAGTTCCCCACGCCTGCTGCCGCCAATCGCGGCAGAGGCAGAGGCACCGTTAGGGCTGTGGTGGGTCCCTCCTCGCCGGCGGCACCAGGTGCTGCTGAGCTACCGCCCGTTGTTGAGGTGGAGGAGACTGTGGAGTTGGAAGAGCAGGTAGAGGGCGGTGAGGACCGTGCGGCTGGCAGCGATGCAGCCAGGTTCTCCCTCCCTCTGGGGCCCCTTCCCCCTATCCTTTCGCCGCTCAGTGCCCCCCCCCCTCGTGAAGCCCGACACTCTGGTGGGGAGCGGTCTGGCGAGGTGGTGGAGGAGAGGCCTGCCTCTCCGATGCCAGTTGAGCCGGGCCCTTCCTCCGCTGTGGAGGGCGGAAGGGGCGGGTTGGGTGGCAGCAGTGGGCAGGCAGCGGCGGCCGCCCCCCCCCTAGGACTGCAGCCACCCTGCGAGAAACGGCCTAGGACGGCGCCCAGGGCGCAGGAGGCCAAGGGCAGTGGTGCATGGGTGCATTTTGAGGTCCCTCAAGATGACCCATTCCACGCCCGCTGTGTCCACTGCAGGATGCTTGTCAGCCGTGGAAGGGACCCTGCGCACCTGGGTACGACGCTTATGTGGAGACACCTAGAGCGTCACCACCCAGGTCTCAGGGGACAGGCTGGCAGCGCTAGTGCGCCTTGTGCATCTGCCACTAGGGCGGGCAGCGGCAGTGTGCCAGCCAGCAGGCAGGCTACACTGCCCGTCCAGCGGTGGACACAGTCCTCGGGCAGCCAGCGTATTGTTCGCGTGGACCATCATCACCTCACCCGCCTCATAGGGGAGATGATTTCCACCGATGACCAGCCGTTTCAGGTGGTCGAGAACAACGGCTTCCGCCGGATTCTCCAATACCTGGCTCCCGAATACGTCATCCCCTCAAGGACCACGTTCAGCCGGAACGTGGTCCCCTCCCTGTACCGCCGGTGCAGGGAACTCGTGTCGGCCGAGCTGCGTGCAGCTCCGGCCGGGACAAGCGTGCATTTCATGACTGACCTTTGGACCAGTGTCAGTGGGATGCATGCTTCTTTCCTGGCCCTCACTGCCCACTGGTGGGGCCCGGAGAGTGAGGGGACCTCCGCGGGCGATGCTTCCGGGTCCGGCGCGGCTCCTGCTGCACTACGGCACAGGTGGGCCGTCCTGCACGTGGAGACGATGGACACGAGGCACACCGCAGAGGAGGTGGTGGCCGTACTCGACCGCCAGATAGAGGAGTGGATTGGCGGGTGTCCACACCTCTCCCGCGGCTTCATTGTCACCGACAATGGAGCCAACGTTACCGCCGCTGTCGAGACAGTCATGGACTGTGTGAACATACGGTGTATGGCACACACGCTCCATCTGACTGTCAGGGACGCCCTTGGCCTTAAGGAGCTGAAGGCGTCCCAGGAGAAGGGGGCCCGCCCCATCCCAGTTGCTGTTGCTGCCACGGCCACGCTTGTGGATAAGTCTCGCAAGCTGGCCGCCCACTTCCACCGCAGCGAGAAGTCCAGGAGACTGCTTCGCCAGAAGCAGGATGACCTTGGCCTTCCTCGCCATCTCATCCCTACGGATGTGGAGACGTGGTGGAACTCCACCTTCCTCCTGTTCCAGCGCCTGTTGGAGCAGGAGAGAGCCCTTGTCGCCCTGGCGAGGGACGAGTCCTTGGATGTCTGCGACTTCTCGAACGCAGAGTGGAAGCAGATGTCCGAGGCGGTGTCGGCACTCAAGCCCTTCCAGCTTGCCACGAAGGGCTTGTGTGGCGACACCACTCCCTTGAGCCAGGCGCTGCCCACAGCTGTTGGTCTCGAGAAGCTGATGGGTGGACTCCATATCTCTCTGACCACGCCAGAGGGTCGTGCTCTGGCTGGGAGGCTGAGGTCTGGGGTTGACAAGCGGCTCATTGATGTGCTGGGAGACAGGGAGGAGTATGTCCTTGCTTGTCTCTGTCACCCAGCCCTCAAGGGCAATGCCGTGAGTGCCGACGACTTGCCCAGGTGGAAGGGCATCCTGGTCGAGAAGGTTAGGGAGGAGGAGGCCGCTAGGGCCCGCAGAGACCAGAGTGTTGATGGTGGTGCGGGGGCAGCCCTCGCGGCCCAACCCGCACCCAGCAGCAGCATGGGCGGCCAGCCGGCGTCAGCTTCCCCTTCCCCTCCCTCTTCCCAGTCCAGCAGCACGGCATCCCAGGCGGCGCCATCGCAGCAGCCATTTGCTACCGACTCGAGATCCGCCCAGTGGTTTCAGCGGTTCTGCTATGGCGCCATGCCTGGTATGCGGGAGGCTCAACCTGCCAGGCCCCCCTCCAGTGCTGAGCAATGCATTGCGCAGTACTTGGAGGAGCCTGTGGAGGGAGACGGCGTGGACTGCGCATAGTTCTGGGCGAGCCGCCGCCAAGTCTGGCCGGACCTGGCGGTGGTGGCTGTGCGCCTCCTCTCCTGCCCCCCAACCAGTGTCCAGAGCGAGCGGGTGTTTTCACGTGCCGGGGACGTGGTGACACCCTCTCGCTCCTGCTTGGACCCTGGTCTGGTGGAGCAGCTGGTCTTCCTTAAGGTGAACCTCCCCCTGTTGGGCTACCCCAAGCTGGAGTTTGAGCCGGGCGAGTGATTACCGTGGGTTGCCCCATGGTTGGTCACCTGCCTGGCTCGACCTCTGTGCTTATCCCTACCCTCCCCCCTTCCACCTCTAGCTGAGCTGACGTGACAGATGCTGAGCCGTGCCAGCCAGTCGCAGCGTGTAGTGTGCCCACACAGAGATGCAGTTGTAGTAGTAGTTGTAGTGCTGCGACTGGCCAGATGTTTACAATGCCCATGCCCACCTAAAAAGAAACCCAATGCTGACCAGCACAGGCCCTTTATCTATCCACCTGTCAGCATTTGGTGACCTGGCGTGGGCACGGCACACACACCCCAAAGTAGCACAGCCCACAGAGTACTAGACTTAGCGGCAGCGGCGGGTATACGTTCAAAAATGCAGTGTAGATATGTAAATACTGTATGTAAATAAACATGTAAATAAATTTTTCTTTTAAAACCCCATGTTAAAATCAAGCCTCAAAATTATGCAAAAGAAAGAAAAAAAGGTGACAAAGGGAGAACAAAATGATGAATGCCAAATGAATTGATTTTATTGAAAATGTTACCAGAAATCATGTGTGGGGGGCTTGGTTTACATGGAGAAAATGATTGGGTGATTTTTTCAAATGAAACTAATGAATTATTATCATCTTATGTTCATCTTGATTGTGGTCACTGTTGATGTTGGCTGATGGCAAAAAACCCAAAACCATCAGAATAGCAATGAACTGGCTGCCAACACAACATATTGATTGATAACTGTGCAGGGGGGGAATTGGGTCTGTGTGTGTGTGTGTGGTGCAGGCTCAGTCTGTCTCTTCCTGTTGTGTGTCTGTCTGTCTGTGTGAATGGATGCCTAGCACTGTCTCTGTGTGTGGATGCTTTCTGTGTGTAGTGTGGTGTGTGTCTGTCTACATGTTTTTTTTCCTCCCCGCCATGCCTCCTTCCATCCTTCCCCTCTCATCCTCTCCCCTTCCTCTTCACCACCTTCCATCCTCCCTCCCTTCCAGCCCACCACCGCCTCACCTGCCCCTAACCCCGGTCTGGCAGATGATGAGAGTCTGGTCTCTCCCACCGAAGCACACACGTGAGCATGTGTGTGCACAAATATGTGGCTGACCAACTCTGAGCCGGACCCTCCCCCCTTCAATCCCCTCTACATCCCTCTCCCCCTCCCCTTTCCTCCCCCCTGCCTCCCTGCCTCCCTCCCTCCCCCCTCCTAGCTAGCAGCGCACACATACACACACAAAACACCTGTGGTGGCAAACACCACCAGCACACATGCACTCACACTGGTGCCACTACCTCTGCCTTGGGCCTCTGTGTCCTTGAGCAGATATGTGGTGGTGGACCAGAGAAGCATTTCTTTCCAGCAAGGCAAAAGGCATGCACTCACTGCACACACACACACACACACACACACACACACACAAACACGAAGAGGTGAAAAGACGAGAAGAGGCAACTTCTAGAACCAGCAGCAGCAGGTGAGTGTCGTGTAATTGTGTTGCTTCCCAAGGCCACTGCCCATGCTCAATGCTCAGTCTGCTGAAACTAAAGAACTAGCTACAATCATCCTTCCTCACACGCAGCTCAGCTGCACAGCACACTGACTAACTAGACACTACAGCTGGTGGTAGAAAAAACAGAAGTCTAGATTCTAGAAGATGTCCTGGTGGATTTTAAACTTTCAAATCTGTGCTAGGATTGCCTTGCCTCCTCCTCCTCCTACTGCCTGTAATTGTGCCCTCTCCCCTTGCAGTTGCGCCGTCGTGATGGGTTGGTGATGTGTGTGCGCCGTCTACTTAGCTCTCTCCTCCTCATGTTGGCTGGGCTTGCCAGGCACTGGCTGGCAGCAGCTGTTGGCTGTGTGCTAGGCTCAGGCTGTGGCGCGCGTGACTGGACTGGGAATGTTATTGTAGCGGCAACACTGGTTGTGGTGGTAGCAGTAATAGCTGTTGTTGTTGTTGCTGGGCTGGTGGCTGCTGGCCTGTGCTGACTCTGCGCACTTGGTCTGGTCTGGTCTGGTCATTTGGATGCAGATGTAGGGTGTGTGTGCATCATCCATGCGGAACATCAGAGCAGAGCAGAGCAGGTTGGCTGGCTTCTGTCTGTCGGGCCTAGTCAGTGGCAGGCACTGAGTGAGGGGGTGGTTTCTTTGGGCATCACGTCACCCATCATGCAGAGCGGCAGGTCTGCTGCTCTGCTGCTCCGCCTCCTGCTTCTTCTCTGTGTGTGCTGCTCTTGTGCTTAGTGTGCTGCTCCGCTGCTGCTGCTGTGCTGGCAGGCAGCACAGCAGTGGCCTTTTTGTTAGATCAGAGAGTGGGTGTTGTCTCTCTGAGTGTCCTCCTCTTACTTGCTTGGATAGGAGTGGTGGTAGTAGGTAGGCATTAAGATGGACTGACTAGGTGTTACGTGTTAGGGCGCCCAGAGAGAGGGGCCAAAAAGATGGGGTGGCAATTGTTGGGTTGCTCCTAGTATTATTGGTGAATTTCTGAAGAAAAATTTTTTTTCCATTGGCTAGAATGGGGGTTCAGGGCTGCCCCAGACCCGCCTCTGTGGGGTGGCAGCACCGCCAAAGTGGGTCCGGGGCCATGGCAAAAATGCCCTCAGTCCCTCCCAGCAATCCCCGTAGAGATAGGAGTGATGGTTCTGTTGTTTTTCTGAGGTGTTCTGAGTGAGTGTGGATTCTGTGATAGCAAATGAGAGTGGATTCATGGTGTCTCATTGGAAATCTCATAAGCTATCATAGAATCTACACTCAGAATACCTCAGAAAAACAACAGAACCATCACTCCTATCTCTACGGGGATTGCTGGGAGGGACTGAGGGCATTTTTGCCATGGCCCCGGACCCACTTTGGGGGTGCTGCCACCCCACAGAGGTGGGTCTGGGGCAGCCCCGAACCCCCATTCTAGCCAATGGAAAAAAAAATTTCTTCAGAAATTCACCAATAATACTAGGAGCCACCAATTGCCTTGGGATTTTTGGGGTGGAGGACACCCATGGGTGGCTACCACCCACCCCAGCTTTTTTGCCCCTAAGGGCTCCACATTGTGAGTTATGGGCAAAAATTTATTTTTTGAAAAAAAATTGTAAAAAATCAGAGGAAGGTCCAATTGACTTGAAATTTGGGTGGCAGGTAGAACACAATGTCCACTTCAAAACCAGCCACTTTTTGTGATCCGAACCGGTTCGAAACCGAACCGGACCGGGGGGGTGGTCTGGCAAAACCAAAACCGAACCACCCCGGTCCGGTCCGGACCCGGTTCGGACCCGAACCGAACCGGGAGAACCGGTTTTATGCACATCCCTACTCTCCAGAGATGGCTGTTTGTTTTGGTCTCTCTCTTCAGCCATGAGCTACAGCTAAGATTAAGCTGCAGGCTTTTCACATTTGTTTGTAACCTTTTCTTTAAATGAATCCTTGTAGTTCCTCAATACTAAATAACTGTCTCAAGACCTCTTGCTTTGCTGCTTTCCCACCAACCTGGTTTTGCTCTGCTATTTGGGGACTAAACTGCCATTCTTCCCCTACAGTACCCAGAAAGTGAAAATGAATTCACTGGTTCCACTACTCCCCCAGTGTGTCCACACCATCCTGCACCTGGGAAGGGTCTCCCTGCATCATCTTCCCCCTTACTAGATGTAGCCATTGCTACTCCAAGGGAGGTCATGCATGTGTCGACAGCTGCATGATCCAGTGAGACACAGAGAAAGCTGGCCACCCCAGATGATCTTCTGTTACCCCAGCTTCTCTTGCCCCCCACAACATGCCATGCCCTGAAGGAGGATGGGGCCTCCTCATGATGCCTTTCACCCCAGAAGAGCAATGCCCTTCAGGCAGCCAGCACAGGTTTGTCATTTGCCAGTGACCCGCATTTTGATGATGTCATTGCATTGATCACCTCAGACAGCCTGCCTATGCTGAGGGTTCTGCTGACCCACCCTAGCATCTGTTGGGCATGCCCTGCTGTTGCTCCCCTGCATCTGGTATTGAGAGGCCTCTTGCCTCTGAAGCTGGAGGGGGCCTACAGCCACCAGACTAGTAGCCATTGATAGACTTGTCCTCTATGAATTTGTCTAAGCCACTTTTAAAGTTATCCAAGCTAGTGGCCATCACCACATCCCGTGGCAGAGAATAGTGCACATACTGTGTACCAAACAGAGCTCTATAGCAGAGCTCCATAGCAGAGAACCTTCTAATTTGTTCTCTTGGTCTGCTCTGCTAGGACTGGCTCCCAGCCCCCAGCCCCATTAAATTTTAGCCACTTGATTGTTCTTTCCAGACTGTATTGTAAAGGAACTTTATAGTGTAAGTTATGGCTTGTATTGAGCATAGTAATCACGGGTAGATGTCAGCAACATTACATAGGACCACCATACCTCTTCATCTTACATAACGTATTGGTATGATGGTGAAACGTCTGGTTATTGTGAGGGTCCTTCTGTGTTTATATTGCTCCTATTGAACATTTGTTTCAATGACCCCCCCTCCCCTGCGAATTCTTTTTTGGTCTGTTTATATGCTAAAATATATGGATGTGAAAATTTTTTTTTCCTTTTACGTACATATCATAAGGAGGGTAAGAATAAGCATAGGATTATGCAATCCCCTTGCAGCTGGTTGTCATACTGTAATTTGGTTCTAATATTGGGTCAAACTCATTTCCTTACACTTTGACCTTTAGATTACTCACAAACCACATTAGAGACATCCTAATGCTAAAAGTTTAATTATAATAAGCATAAATATACTATGCATTCTCTTAAGGAATTAAAATAATCATTTATTTTTAATAATGTACTAACATAACAGGATGGCTGACCTGTGGCTAAATGGAGAGACAGTGCACATTACATATAATCCATGCAATTACAGAACAAAAAGGTAACATTCATTAATACATCAAACCATAATAGTTACTTATGCATTATTTACAAGTCAAATGGATGCAATTCTCATGGGCGGGAGGGAGGATTCATACAGTATTGTTGTGTTTATTTAGCATATATTTATATTCTGCTTTTCACACACACACAAATCATTTTCAAAGAGGTTTACATAGTAAATGGAATAAGAGGATTGCTCCCTGACTTGAAGGGTCTAAGGTCAAAGGAGGAGAGTCAAAGGAGGAGATCTGGTCTTGTGGTAGCAAGCATGACTTGTCCCCTTAGCTAAGCAGGGTCCGCCCTGATTGCATATGAATGGGAGACTACATATGTGAGCACTGCAAGATATTCCCCTTAGGGGATGGAGCCACTCTGGGAAGAGCAGAAGGTTTCAAGTTCCCTCCCTGGCTTATCCAAGATAGGGCTGAGAGAGATTCCTGCCTGCAACCTTGGAGAAGCTGCTGCCAGTTTGTGAAGACAATACTGAGCTAGATAGACCAATGGTCTGACTCAGTATATGGCCGCTTCCTATGTTCCTATGTTCCTAATGGTAGAAGAAGAAAAACAAGAAAGATACCATCAACAGCCACTGGGAGGAAGGCTATGGAGCACAACACTTATGGACATATTTCTGGAAACCCAAAGGACTTTTGCTGTGAGGCGAGAAAGGAGAGAAGCAACAGTCGCTCCCCAGTCACTCTTCACTCCCACTCAGCTGTGCAAGGAGCCTTTCCTGCAAGGATGCTGAAGGCTATTTGTGAAAGTACTGTGCCTTTGTTGATCTACTGCTGCATAGAATGTGGACCCATGTATATATTTTTGTATAATAATATAACATTGGAGAAGGTAAGGCAGATATTATATCAGGGTCCCGCCCCCCAAGTATATGCCTGTTCAGCCATATTTTAGTTAGTTATTTATAGACTATTCTGTGCTCAGAATCATATTCAATGATTCACACCATTCAAAGAAAATTGGATCTTAGTATGCTTTCCTCAGTTATAGCCTTTCCACACATACATGTACGTCACAGTTTCTCATTGCTTGATTACTCAACAGTTGAAACTCATATAGGTAGCTATATGCATACACTATTTAAAATAAGTGCCATGAAGTTCTATTTGTAGTGTTTGCACATGCAAGGTGCTGCTGTAGCCATTAATTGATGAACATGCCTCTGTGTTACTTTATTTAGATCCCAATGTTGCAATTGAACTTCAGTTCTATATTGAAGTATATGAACTTCAATAGTTCTTATACTATATCTGTCATGGCAGAACTAGTGTTTTTTTTAGTTTTAATTTTTCTTCTCCATTGATCAATCTTGTTTGGAATCGTTTGAATATTTTGTTGCCTAATAACTAATTAAACTCAGGGGAAGTGTTCTGTGAGAGGTTTAAATTCTATTTCTTCTCTGATGATTAGATTTATAGTTGAGCTTATAGATATAGATATAGATATAGATATAGATATAGATATAGATATAGATAGATATTGCTCTCTTCTGAACCTCTCATGGACTTTTTAGGAGGAAACTGTGCTGAATTGGGTTTGGAGAAGAGAGCCAGTATGAAGTGTCTGATGTGATCTCTGGTGTGATTCAGGCACAGAATCATGCACAACCAGCCTATGTTCTGCCTGAGGGATCCTCCTCCTTTATTTTATTGGTATTATAAAGTTCATGGAAGCATATTTAAAGTTACATATTTAAGACAAATTTGAGACATATATTTGAGATACATTTAAAATTACATATCTATTTTAGAGTTCTTATTAGCAGGATTGAATTCATGGATTTTGTTTAGATTCCTTCATCTGTTATTTATAGTATTGAAATTCAAGTGGGAAGATAGGTGTAACTGAATTTTATAGCATTTTGCTGGTGAAGTCTGCTGCAGAGGTTCCTGTCTTAAGCCTGTAACACCCTTGTTTAAAATTCACTGAACTCATTTTTGTTTTTTTCCAGATTCATGGATGCTTTTTAATCATTTTAGATTCTATCTGTCCATCATCTTAATATATAAGATTATATATTATATTCATAATATAGGATATAAAAACATATAAGATTATTAAATGATGGCATATACCTTTTATTATTTCATAAGGAACTTTTTTATTTATCATTTAATGAAGCTGAGACAGAAAAGTTCTATGACTTTTTAGAAATCTCCTTTTTATTTAGTATTGGAAATAATACATAATAAAACATATTTTATTAAACATATACATTATAAGATTCAATTAATTCACCAAATGAAAGTTTTTGAATAAATTTTAGGTTTTCCTATTTTTATTTATACAGGTTTTAAATCAGATGAAGGACAAAATTGGAGTGAGGGAACTCACATTCTCTCCTCAAGAATATAGAAACTAATCATTAATATTTAACAACACTACTGAGCTTGTGGGTTTGGGGTTGGGGGAGCCCATACTGCAGAGCACTGAGGATGTCTGGTTCTGTGCTTGAATTATTTACATTAATTATATTTTGTATGTCACTGCTGGGTTGGTTCTCTCCTCTTTAGACTGCTTGACAGTATGATTAGGTTGGGGGGGATTTTTCCTTGAGGGGTTCAAGATTCTTTATTGAAGGCTATTGATGCCTAGTCTTAGATATTTTAGAAACCAGGGGCGTATCTAGTGTGGGGCAGGCAGGGCACATGCCCCGGGCACCACTTGAAGGGGGGCGCCATTTTCTAAAATCAAAACATTTTTAAAAATGGCCACCGAAAACAAAATTGCCACTGCACATGCTCAAATGGCCTCTGTGAGGCCCTAGGCCAGGCCAGGCCTTGCAGAGGCCATTTGAGCATGTGTGGCAGCCATTTTGTTTTTAGTAGCCATTTTTAAAAAAATATATATTTTAAAAAATGGCCAGGATGCATGCTCAAATGGTCCCTGTGAGGCCCTAGAGGGCAGCGCGGAGAGGGGAAACCTTTGCAGACCCCCCCACAGCCTTTAGGAAGCCCCCCAAAGGGGCTACAAGTAAAAAATAAAATAAAATTAATATAAGTCGCTGTACACATATTTAGATTGGAACTATGTACAGAGAATCAGGGCTTGTGAATACTGAGCTGAAGCTTATTTAATGGAGAGTTTGTCTTTGAATCTGTGTGAAATCCTTAGTATTAAGGCCATTGGGAGTTTCTTGCTCTCTTTCTCTCATTTTAACTTTCTGAAATACTAGAAATTCTTTCTGAAATACTAGAATATATTCGAAGCAGTGACAAGTTTACTCTTCATATCCTTTAATTATTTACAGTGTATCTGGGAAAAGCCAAATTCTCCATTTATTTTTAAAACTGATGTAATAGTGATGCTACAATGCATAGTAGAGAATTAGACAGGCACGTCTGTTTAGTTTTTCAAGAACAACTCCACATAGTATTTGGATATTTCATGAGTCCCAGCATACTGAAATTTGTAGTTTTCCAGCATTTTTTGGTCTGGCTACGTCCACTGCTAAATAGTTTTTGAAATATTAAAAGATTAATGAGCTTGACTTGTATTTTGAGCTGATATTATGGTAATGTTATCTGAAAGATGGGTGTCAGATGTTTGGACAGGGGGCACAACTTCAGTGCTTGCCCCAGGTGGTATTTTCCCTAGATACGCTTCTGTTAGACACAATTAAAATTATTGTATTCTTCTTCTTCTTTTTTTATGGACAAGATCTTGTATGTAAATTTGTATGGTTTTGTTGGACTCTCAGAGATGTAACCTTTATGTTTCTACTTATAATACTAATAAACGCATTAAATTTAAAAAAAAGAACTTCACTGTACCCAACTCCCTCTTAGCTGTAAATAGCTGACATCCAGAATAAATTATTCAATAGTGCTACTTGGGAGTTACTCTAAAGAGCTACTTCCATCAAGTAATTTAGTCAGGGTGTCAGCCAATATGTACAATTGACTTACAGTGTACTCTCTTATACTGATATAACCAATTTAGTCTAGTACACATAAACTGCAATTCACTCCCATACCCAAGGCTTTGGGGGGAGAAGGATTTGACCCAGCTCAAGTCAGGAGAATGCAGAAGGCTGGTGTCGTAAACCCACCACACTGGATGAACTGTCCATAATTTATGATACTGCAGCAGGCGAAGAGATGTTTCTAGTTACAATACTTCTTTCAGGCAGGTACGAGATTTTCATCCAGCATCTGTAACAAGCACAAGAGTACAAATCACTACCGAGCACCAAGTTCAACCTTCATTCCCCCACAACCAGGGTCACTCACCAGATTCCTGAGGTCAAAGGCGTCATGGAGGGAGGTATCAAGACTGTCTGAGGAGTTGTCTCCAGCAGCATGGCAGAGTGAAGCTGCAGAATTTATAGTCTCTAGGCTACAACAAGCCCCTCAAGATGCCTCTAAATACCTGTTGCAGCAGAGCAACAACAGGAGAGAGAGCAAGCCCTCACTTTGTGCCTGTGGGCAGGGGTGTATCTAGGGTGGGGGAGGCAGGGCATGTGCCCCAGGTGCCACTTGAAGGGGGGTGCCATTTTAGTTTGTTTTAAAAAAAAAAAAAAAAATAGCTGCCAAAAACAAAATGGCCATTGCACATGCTCAAATGGCCTCTGTGAGGCCCTAGGCCATGCCAGGCCTCACAGAGATCATTTGAGCATGTGTGGTGGCCATTTTGTTTTTGGCGGCCATTTTTTTTAACTATTCTAAAAAATGGCCACGGCACATGCTCCAATGGTTCCTGCGAGGCCCTAGGCCTTGCCAGGCCTTGCAGAGGCCATTTGAGCATGCGTGGTGGCCTCCAAAATGGCCACAACACTGATCTTTGTAGGCCCGAACACGCCCCCAAATCAGCCCAGGACAGCTGCAGCAGTGAATTAAAAGCCAGCGGGGGAAGGGGGGTCCTTTGCAGCCCCCCCACGGCCTTAAGGAATCCCCCGAAGGGGCTACACATATATTTTTTTAATATAATATAATATAAGTCACTGTACACATATTCAGTTTGGCACTATGTACTGGGTTTGTAAATACTGAGCTGAAGCTTATAAGCTAGGATTGTATTCATTTCTTCTTATTTTGCTTTTTGTGATAAGTGAATTAAATGTGATGTCTCAATAATATTAATGATGCGTTTGTCTTTGGATCAGTGTGAAATCCTTAGTACAGTGGTCCCTCTACTTACGAAATAATCCGTTCCGCATGCACATTTGTAAGTCGAAAAATTCGTAAGTCGAAAAGCGGTTTCCCATAGGAATGCATTGGGAACGGATTAATGCGTTCCGGAGCCTAGAAAAAAGACCCAGACCCCCAGAAAGGCTTGCAAACTGCACAGGAACATTTTCTTTTCAAGAATAAACAGGCAGTAAACAGGCAGGCAAGTCGAGGAAACCCCATCTAAAAATTTGTAAGTCGAGGAAACCCCATCTAAAAATTTGTAAGTCGAGGAAACCCCATCTAAAAATTTGTAAGTCGAAAAAACCGTATCTAAAACCGGATCTAAAACTGCCATTTGTAACTCGAAAAATACTTATGTCGAGTAGTTTGTAAGTCGAGGGACCACTGTATTAAGGCCCACTGGGAGTTTCTTGCTCTTTTCTCTCATTTTAACTGTCTTTCTGAAATACTAGAATATATTCCAAGCAGTGACACAGTTTACTCTGCATATCCTTTAATTATTTTAAGAGTATCTGGGAATGGCAAATTCTCCATTTTTAAAAAAACATATGTAACAGTGATGCTACAATGCATAGTAGAGAATTAGACAGGCACTTCTGTTTCGTTTTCCAATTACACCTCCACATAGTATTTGGGTATTTCATGAGCCCCAGCATACTGAAATTTGTAGTTTTTCAGCACTTTTTTGTCTAGCTATGTCCACTGCTAAATAGTTTTTGAAATATTAAAAGATTAACGAGCTTGACTTGTATTTTTCAGCTGATATTATGGTGAAGTTATCTGAAAGATGGGTGTCAGATGTTTGGACAGGGGGCACAATTTCAGGGCTTGCCCTAGGTGCTATTTTCCCTAGATACGCCTCTGCCTGTGGGCTCCCCAGAGGCATCTGATGGGCCACTGTGTGAAACAGGATGCTGGACTAGATGGGCCTTGGGCCTGATCCAGCAGGGCTGTTCTTATGTTCTTAATACAACTGTATTGGCATTTGCACAGCAGTACGCTTGTGCAGTTTCATGAATGCTGTGTTAACATGCCTGTGGGATGCTGTGCAGTATGTGAGCCAATATCTATAAATCTTACCTCTGAAAAAGAAGGAAGCCAAAGCACAGTCTCCTCTGCTCACATCAGATAATGGGAAGAGTCTTTGGAGAACATTAGAATGTTTTCGTTTATTCTGATCCAGAATATGATGTAAGAGTAATTCCAATTTACAATACTGGTACAGCAGTATAAGAGACCTGGTAGAATACATTATGAAATCTGGATTTTCTAGGGGAAAGGCATTTGCTACGGAACATTTATGTCACCATTATAAAATTTACACCATGATGTCACCATTATAAAATGTATGTCACCATTAATTGGGACAGGAAAAACTTGTCCACATGGCCTTGCTACTCTGATGTGAACGAAGAAAGGCACTGTTTGTTTTGGTGGCAGTCATAACGGCACATAGGATGGGAAGCAGGCTGTAGGACATGGCAGCTAAACATGGATAGTGGGAAAGTAATTATACTATGATGCTTGGGAGGACCGTAGGCAAGCTGGTATGGTTCACATGGCTCATATGTCGTTGCATCTCTTCTATTTGAAATTTAGTTCACTAGCAAACAGCAGTAAATGTAATTATGCTATTCCTTATGGTAGTGATTTTCCAAAAACATGCACATCTGCTGCGATAAAGCAATCTGCCAGCTCTGGGGAAATATCACTTAGGAAAACATGTAGTGCACAAAAAGCAATTTCCAGCAAAGTTGTTTGCTAAACTAAAGCCAACATGCTGGAGCTAAGAAAGCTGTAGATGAGAAACCCAAGCAACAAGAAGATCCCCTGCATCTTGGGACATGGCTAGTACCACTCTAAGCTGGAGCTTGAAACACCACATTGAAATATATAGTAAACAGTGTTGGAGTGCAGAGATGCTAGAGAGGCTGGTGTGAGTGATAGGGTAATATGCACGTTCAAGCTACGTGGATATCATTGCAGGGTAAATGCTAAATATATCCAGTATGCCTTCCACCCGCACCTGACCACTTATTAAGTTTATCATCAGAAGCCCTTCTAGGCTGACCCGATTCTCAAGGAAGGTAGGGAAAGACCATAGCTCACTTTAAGTGCTTCAGCTTTGTACATCTCCAGGTAGGACTGGCAAAGGCCCGTGTGAATCCTGGAAAGTCACTGCCAGTCAGTGTAGATCGTGCTGAGCTAGATGGACCATAGGTCTGACTTTGTATAAGGCAACTTCCTGGGGCTATTTGCACAACCAGGAGAAGTTGGGTTAAGAAGGGAACCTAGCCCAATTTCCCCTGGTCATCTGCTGCCATGGCAGCTGTGTGGCACTCCCAGCAGCAAACCACCCAAACTACCCCTCCCTTTAAACGAGGTTAGTGGAGCGAGTGTTCTGCTAACCCCATTTAGTTGATCATGTGCTCCACACTGTGGCTACACACGAGACCCCCCATCAGGAGGCTAAAACAAGTAGGGATGTGCGGTTCGGTTCGGATCCGGACCGGTTCGTCCGAACCGGTCCGGATCCGGCGGCTCGATCCCGGACCGAATCGGGCCCTCCCGGGGACCGAGCCGGACCGAATTCGAGCCGGTTCGGGAATGAAATTGAGTCTCACTCAGTGTCTCTTTAAAGTGTGTCCTCCATTTTGTGTCTCCTTCCCGAAACTTTTGCTCCTCCTTGCATCCATTTTGTGATGCTATTTCCAGGCATTGTATTGGCTGCGCTATTGATCCTTGATTGGCCAGAATGAGTCCTTTGGTCTGGTAGGCTGCTTGGCTGTTGCACTGTTGAGAGCTGGCACCCTGTTGGCCGTGGGGGGAGTGCAAAGGTGGGGGCTCCCAAAGGAGGGAATTTCAAACCTATATAAACCCAAGCCTCTTCTCTGGAAACTTCTCTTGGCTGCAGTTGTGGGATCATCTCTGAGACCTGCTTGCCCTTTGCTGGCTGCTCTGGTGTCTCTGTGAGTCCTGACTGTGTCCTGTGTCTCTCTGTGTGTGCTCTGTCTAATCCTTTGTCCACCTGCCCTTTGTGACTCTCTGTGTGTCTCCTCTCTCTGTCTGTCTCTTGTCTGTATACTGTGTGTTACTTCACTTTACTTTCTTCTTAATTTCCCCCAATTTTCCCTGTTCCTTGTCTGTCTGCTTTTCTCCCCCCCCTCCCCCCCCTTTCCCTTCTCATCCTTTGGGCCTACCCTCCCCCTCCCCCACTCCCACCCACTGCATCCTCATTGCTTTAAATCTTCTTCCATTAATTATTGCTCTTTGTCCTGCCTTGTTGTTGTCCAACTTTTTGATTTTCACATTGCATTCCATTGGTTTCAGTTATATATTGCTTGCTGGTTTTGCTTAAATTGTACCATTTTGTTTGTTTCTGCTGACTGCTGCTGCCCTGCGAGTTGGTTCCCTGAATCCCTCCCCCCCACCCCCAGAGGATTCTGTTGTTGTTTCTTGTTGTCCCATATAATCAGTTTTGGTTCCCTGCTCCAAACTTGCCCCTCCAAGTCCAACCACACCCCACCCCAACCCCACCCCATCCAGCCTTCTCCCAAGTTTGCTGCTGCCAAACCGAGTCCAGTTTTCTTTGCTTGGTTCCACTTATTCATTTGCTATTATTAATTTGCAGCAATTGTGGTTTCATTGTCTCTGTTCACTTAGTGGCCCCCCTCAGAGTCTGTGTTTGGTTCCCCCTCCCCACACCCCCACCCCCAAGTTTTTTCTGCTGGTTATAGTCTTTCTTTTAATTTTTTTTTTAAACTTCTGGCTTGTGTTCTCTTGATATATATTGCTTTATATATTTTGCTACCCTCCTCCTCCTCCTCCCCCCCCTGCCTGCCCCCCCCACCCTCCCTCCTCCCAGACCCTACCCTAGCCCAGGCCCAGCTCCTCCCCCAACCACCCCATCCAGCCTAATCGCTGCTGCTGCCCGAGTTGTTCCAGTTTCTCCTTTGCTGTTTGTTGTTGCCCCCTCCCCTTCCCCCCAACACCCCTCTGCCACACACTAGCCCCCAACCACACACACCCTCTCTGCTCCCCCCACCCCACCTCTTTTCCTCCTTGCCCCCGACTCTCTCCACTTACCCCAGGCCCCCTGCCACACACTAGCCCCAACCACACACACCCTCTCTGCTCCCCCCACCCCACCTCTTTTTCTCCTTGCCCCCGACTCTCTCCACTTACCCCAGGCCCCCTGCCACACACTAGCCCCCAACCACACACACCCTCTCTGCTCCCCCCACCCCACCTCTTTTTCTCCTTGCCCCCGACTCTCTCCACTTACCCCAGGCCCCCTGCCACACACTAGCCCCCAACCACACACACCCTCTCTGCTCCCCCCACCCCACCTCTTTTCCTCCTTGCCCCCGACTCTCTCCACTTACCCCAGGCCCCCTGCCACACACTAGCCCCCAACCACACACACCCTCTCTGCTCCCCCCACCTCTTTGGACCGCTGCTACTGCTGTGTCCTCCCCCCACACCTGAATCCCCCCTCCCTGCTGCGCTGCGCTTCTCCTCTCTCCTCTTTCTCTCTATCATCTCTCTTTCTCCTCTCTCTCTCTTTCTTTTCTCTCTCTCTCCTCTCTTTCTCTTTGTCCCTGCCCCCCCTCTCTTTTCTCTCTCTCTTAGTCTTTTCTCTCTCTGCTCCCCTTCACTTTCCACCTCCTCTCCCACAGCTGCAGCCGCACACAGTAGCCTACCCACCTGGCGGCTGCCATCGGTTTTTTTTTTCTTTTTATAGTTTTTGGTTGATTTTGTCTCTGCTTGGGGGTGAGTTGAGCGACACAAATAGTGTTGTCTCCTCACTTCTGCCCCTCCATCGTTGTTGAACTACCCCGGTTGCCTGTGTGCCTCGTGCGGCCGCCCTGCTGTGTCTCAGCCCAGGGTGGCTGGCTGGCGGCGGCGAATCCGTGACCAGCAGTGAGTGGCAGGAGAAGGACCGGAAGAAGAGGGGTTAGTGCGTGTGCGATTGTGCACCTTTTGTTGCCCCTTTCTCTCCCTAGCTGGTGGTTTTAAATAGGGACACCCCTATTCTGAAATGCATTTGGGTGTGGGGAGGAGGGAGGGAACCTTGGAGAGGAGATGTACTGTTGTAAAACTTGTGTCTTCATGCCCATGCCCAGTAAAGAAATTGCTGCTGTGTGTTGCGTTGCATTGCATGCGTCTTGCAGGTGGTTTTTGAACAGGTGCCTTTCAGAGTGCTTCCTTGCCTCTGGGGCAGTCTGAGTGGGGTCCAGGGTTCTGATGCGATGCTGCCACTACATGCTGGGCCCATGCCATGCCAGAGTGCTTCCTTGCCTCTGGGGCAGTCTGAGTGGGGTCCTGGCTGGGCTCTGATGCTGCCACTACATGCTGGGCCCATGCCATGCCAGAGTGCTTCCTTGCCTCTGGGGCAGTCTGAGTGGGGTCCTGGCTGGGCTCTGATGCTGCCACTACATGCTGGGCCAATACACACGTATGATGATGATCATGATGTTCAATCCATGAGGCTGCCATCAAGTGTTTGCTGCTGCTTGCTTGCCATGGCATTGGGCAGGCAGAGTCACAGAGTGGGTGGGTTCAACCTCTGTGTTGGTGTGACTGGGTTCTGGTTTTGGTTGTGTGCAATTTAGAGTCACTAAATAGGCTGCATTGAGTTTGATGCTCCCCCCACAGGAGCATTACTTGAGAACCACCCCCCAGAACCCACACTTTGTGTTCCAGTTCACTAAATAAGGGTTTCCTCCTTTGATCTGCAGGTTCCCAAGCGTTGACTGCATCCCTCCCCCACCCCCGGTAGGTGCTGTGCCCTCCCCCCATCCACTCTCCCCCCCCAAAAAAGCTAAAAACTTGCCACCCACACCACAACTACTCCACCCAACTGCCCGTGCCACCCTCCCACACCGGGGTTCCACCCTTTAACCCCCTATTTTTCTAAAAAAAAACCCTCCCAGACCCATCTCCCCAATTGGCTTGGTGGTTGACTCCCAAATTCAAAAAGGACACCCTCCCCCTCACTTCGATTGGCTTCCCCCCCCATATCAAAAAGTCTTCCTTTCCCCCCAATTGGCTTCCTTTTTTGAAAACAAACTTCCCCCCCGCCGCCTCCAAATCAGCTGCCTTTTTTTTGGCCCCTAAGCCCCTCCAAATTATTTTTTTGACCCTGTCTGGCCTTCCTCCTAAAGTCTCCCTCCTTCTGACCTAGCAGCATGTCTGAGCGCCGTGTGGCGGGCAGGGCTCGCTCAAGGCTGGCAGGCAGAGGTGGGAGAGGCCAGGTGCGGGGTGCGCCTGCGGCACGGGGAGGGAGAGGACGCGGGGAGCCTGAGGACACCCCAGTTCTCCCCATTGGAGAATTCTTTGCTCCGGCCCCATCTTTGGTGCGCAGGATTCAGTTCCCCACGCCTGCTGCCGCCAATCGCGGCAGAGGCAGAGGCACTGTTAGGGCTGTGGCGGGTCCCTCCTCGCCGGCGGCACCAGGTGCTGCTGAGCTACCGCCAGTTGTTGAGGTGGAGGAGACTGTGGAGTTGGAAGAGCAGGTAGAGGGCGGTGAGGACCGTGCGGCTGGCAGCGATGCAGCCAGGTTCTCCCTCCCTCTGGGGCCCCTTCCCCCTATCCTTTCGCCGCTCAGTGGGCCCCCCCCTCGTGAAGCCCGACACTCTGGTGGGGAGCGGTCTGGCGAGGTGGTGGAGGAGAGGCCTGCCTCTCCGATGCCAGTTGAGCCGGGCCCTTCCTCCGCTGTGGAGGGCGGAAGGGGCGGGTTGGGTGGCAGCAGTGGGCAGGCAGCGGCGGCAGCCCCCCCCCCTAGGACTGCAGCCACCCTGCGAGAAACGGCCTAGGACGGCGCCCAGGGCGCAGGAGGCCAAGGGCAGTGGTGCATGGGTGCATTTTGAGGTCCCGCAAGATGCCCCATTCCACGCCCGCTGTGTCCACTGCAGGATGCTTGTCAGCCGTGGAAGGGACCCTGCGCACCTGGGTACGACGCCTATGTGGAGACACCTAGAGCGTCACCACCCAGGTCTCAGGGGACAGGCTGGCAGCGCTAGTGCGCCTTGTGCATCTGCCACTAGGGCGGGCAGCGGCAGTGTGCCAGCCAGCAGGCAGGCTACACTGCCCGTCCAGCGGTGGACGCAGTCCTCGGGCAGCCAGCGTATTGTTCGCGTGGACCATCATCACCTCACCCGCCTCATAGGGGAGATGATTTCCACCGATGACCAGCCGTTTCAGGTGGTCGAGAACAACGGCTTCCGCCGTATTCTCCAATACCTGGCTCCCGAATACGTCATCCCCTCAAGGACGACGTTCAGCCGGAACGTGGTCCCCTCCCTGTACCGCCGGTGCAGGGAGCTCGTGTCGGCCGAGCTGCGTGCAGCTCCGGCCGGGACAAGCGTGCATTTCACGACTGACCTCTGGACCAGTGTCAGTGGGATGCACGCTTCTTTCCTGGCCCTCACTGCCCACTGGTGGGGACCGGAGAGTGAGGGGACCTCCGCGGGCGATGCTTCCGGGTCCGGCGCGGCTCCCGATGCACTACGGCACAGGTGGGCCGTCCTGCACGTGGAGACGATGGACACGAGGCACACCGCGGAGGAGGTGGCGGCCGTACTCGACCGCCAGATAGAGGAGTGGATTGGCGGGTGTCCACACCTCTCCCGCGGCTTCATTGTCACCGACAATGGAGCCAACGTTACCGCCGCTGTCGAGACAGTCATGGACTGTGTGAACATACGGTGTATGGCACACACGCTCCATCTGACCGTCAGGGACGCCCTTGGCCTTAAGGAGCTGAGGGCGTCCCAGGAGAAGGGGGCCCGCCCCATCGCAGGTGCTGTTGCTGCCACGGCTACGCTTGTGGATAAGTCCCACAAGCTGGCCGCCCACTTCCACCGCAGCGAGAAGTCCAGGAGACTGCTTCGCCAGAAGCAGGATGACCTTGGCCTTCCTCGCCATCTCATCCCTACGGATGTGGAGACGCGGTGGAACTCCACCTTCCTCCTGTTCCAGCGCCTGTTGGAGCAGGAGAGAGCCCTTGTCGCCCTGGCGAGGGACGAGTCCTTGGATGTCTGCGACTTCTCGAACGCAGAGTGGAAGCAGATGTCCGAGGCGGTGTCGGCACTCGAGCCCTTCCAGCTTGCCACGAAGGGCTTGTGTGGCGACACCACTCCCTTGAGCCAGGCGCTGCCCACAGCTGTTGGTCTCGAGAAGCTGATGGGTGGACTCCATATCTCTCTGACCACGCCAGAGGGTCGTGCTCTGGCTGGGAGGCTGAGGTCTGGGGTTGACAAGCGGCTCGTTGATGTGCTGGGAGACAGGGAGGAGTATGTCCTCGCTTGTCTCTGTCACCCAGCCCTCAAGGGCAATGCCGTGAGTGCCGACGACTTGCCCAGGTGGAAGGGCATCCTGGTCGAGAAGGTTAGGGAGGAGGAGGCCGCTAGGGCCCGCAGAGACCAGGGTGTTGGTAGTGGTGCGGGGGCAGCCCTCGCGGCCCAACCCGCACCCAGCAGCAGCATGGGCGGCCAGCCGGCGTCAGCTTCCCCTTCCCCTCCCTCTTCCCAGTCCAGCAGCACGGCATCCCAGGCGGCGCCATCGCAGCAGCCATTTGCTACCGACTCGAGATCCGCCCAGTGGTTTCAGCGGTTCTGCTATGGCGCCATGCCTGGTATGCGGGAGGCTCGACCTGCCAGGCCCCCCTCCAGTGCTGAGCAATGCGTTGTGCAGTACTTGGAGGAGCCTGTGGAGGGAGACGGCGTGGACTGCGCACAGTTCTGGGCGAGCCGCCGCCAAGTCTGGCCGGACCTGGCGGTGGTGGCTGTGCGCCTCCTCTCCTGCCCCCCAACCAGTGTCCAGAGCGAGCGGGTGTTTTCACGTGCCGGGGACGTGGTGACACCCTCTCGCTCCCGCTTGGACCCTGGTCTGGTGGAGCAGCTGGTCTTCCTTAAGGTGAACCTCCCCCTGTTGGGCTACCCCAAGCTGCAGTTTGAGACGGGCGAGTGATTACCGTGGGTTGCCCCATGGTTGGTCACCTGCCTGGCTCGAACTCTGTGCTTATCCCTACCCTCCCCCCTTCCACCTCTAGCTGAGCTGACGTGACAGATGCTGAGCTGTGCCAGCCAGTCGCAGCGTGTAGTGTGCCCACACAGAGATGCAGTTGTAGTAGTAGTTGTAGTGCTGCGACTGGCCAGATGTTTACAATGCCCACGCCCACCTAAAAAGAAACCCAATGCTGACCAGCACAGGCCCTTTATCTATCCACCTGTCAGCATTTGGGGACCTGGCGTGGGCACGGCACACCCCCCCAAAGTAGCACAGCCCACGGAGTACTAGACTTAGCGGCAGCGGCGGGTATACGTTCAAAAATGCAGTGTAGATATGTAAATACTGTATGTAAATAAACATGTAAATAATTTTTTCTTTAAAAACCCCATGTCAAAATCAAGCCTCAAAATTATGCAAAAGAAAGAAAAAAAGGTGACAAAGGGAGAACAAAATGATGAATGCCAAATGAATTGATTTTATTGAAAATGTCACCAGAAATCATGTGTGGGGGGCTTGGTTTACATGGAGAAGATGATTGGGTGATTTTTTGAAATGAAACGAATGAATTATTATCATCTTATGTTCATCTTGATTGTGGTCACTGTTGATGTTGGCTGATGGCAAAAAACCCAAAACCATCAGAATAGCAATGAACTGGCTGCCAACACAACATATTGATTGATAACTGTGCAGGGGGGGAATTGGGTCTGTGTGTGTGTGTGTGGTGCAGGCTCAGTCTGTCTCTTCCTGTTGTGTGTCTGTCTGTCTGTCTGTCTGTGTGAATGGATGCCTAGCACTGTCTCTGTGTGTGGATGCTTTCTGTGTGTAGTGTGGTGTGTGTCTGTCTACATGTTTTTTTCCTCCCCCCCATGCCTCCCTCCATCCTTCCCCTCTCATCCTCTCCCCTTCCTCTTCACCACCTTCCATCCTCCCTCCCTTCCAGCCCACCACCGCCTCACCTGCCCCCAACCCCGGTCTGGCAGATGATGAGAGTCTGGTCTCTCCCACCGAAGCACACACGTGAGCACGTGTGTGCACAAATATGTGGCTGACCAACTCTGAGCCGGACCCTCCCCCCTTCAATCCCCTCTACATCCCTCTCCCCCTCCCCTTTCCTCCCCCCTGCCTCCCAGCCTCCCTCCCTGCCTCCCTCCCCCCTCCTAGCTAGCAGCGCACACATACACACACAAAACACCTGTGGTGGCAAACACCACCAGCACACATGCACTCACACTGGTGCCACCACCTCTGCCTTGGGCCTCTGTGTCCTTGAGCAGATATGTGGTGGTGGACCAGAGAAGCATTTCTTTCCAGCAAGGCAAAAGGCATGCACTCACTGCACACACACACACACACACACACACGAAGAGGTGAAGACGAGAAGAGGCAACTTCTAGAACCAGCAGCAGCAGGTGAGTGTCGTGTAATTGTGTTGCTTCCCAAGGCCACTGCCCATGCTCAATGCTCAGTCTGCTGAAACTAAAGAACTAGCTACAATCACCCTTCCTCACATGCAGCTCAGCTCAGCTCAGCTCAGCTGCACAGCACACTGACTAACTAGACACTACAGCTGGTGGTAGAAAAAACAGAAGTCTAGATTCTAGAAGATGTCCTGGTGGATTTTAAACTTTCAAATCTGTGCTAGGATTGCCTCGCCCGCCTCCTCCTCCTCCTCCTCCTCCTCCTGCCTGTAATTGTGCCCTCTCCCCTTGCAGTTGCGCCGTCGTGATGGGTTGGTGATGTGCGTGCGCCGTCTACTTGTTAGCTCTCTCCTCCTCATGTTGGCTGGGCTTGCCAGGCACTGGCTGGCAGCAGCTGTTGGCTGTGTGCTAGGCTCAGGCTGTGGCGCGCGTGACTGGACTGGGAATGTTATTGTAGCGGCAACACTGGTTGTGGTGGTAGCAGTAGTAGCTGTTGTTGTTGCTGGGCTGGTGGCTGCTGGCCTGTGCTGACTCTGCGCACTTGGTCTGGTCTGGTCTGGTCATTGGGATGCAGATGTAGGGTGTGTGTGCATCATCCATGGGGAGCATCAGAGCAGAGCAGAGCAGGTTGGCTGGCTTCTGTCTGTCGGGCCTAGTCAGTGGCAGGCACTGAGTGAGGCGGTGGTTCCTTTGGGCATCACGTCACCCATCATGCAGAGCGGCAGGTCTGCTGCTCTGCTGCTCCGCCTCCTGCTTCTTCTCTGTGTGTGCTGCTCTTGTGCTTAGTGTGCTGCTCCGCTGCTGCTGCTGTGCTGGCAGGCAGCACAGCAGTGGCCTTTTTGTTAGATCAGAGAGTGGGTGTTGTCTCTCTGAGTGTCCTCCTCTTACTTGCTTGGATAGGAGTGGTGGTAGTAGGTAGGCATTAAGATGGACTGACTAGGTGTTACGTGTTAGGGCGCCCAGAGAGAGGGGCCAAAAAGATGGGGTGGCAATTGTTGGGTTGCTCCTAGTATTATTGGTGAATTTCTGAAGAAAAATTTTTTTTCCATTGGCTAGAATGGGGGTTCGGGGCTGCCCCAGACCCGCCTCTGTGGGGTGGCAGCACCGCCAAAGTGGGTCCGGGGCCATGGCAAAAATGCCCTCAGTCCCTCCCAGCAATCCCCGTAGAGATAGGAGTGATGGTTCTGTTGTTTTTCTGAGGTGTTCTGAGTGAGTGTGGATTCTGTGATAGCAAATGAGAGTGGATTCATGGTGTCTCATTGGAAATCTCATAAGCTATCATAGAATCTACACTCAGAATACCTCAGAAAAACAACAGAACCATCACTCCTATCTCTACGGGGATTGCTGGGAGGGACTGAGGGCATTTTTGCCATGGCCCCGGACCCACTTTGGGGGTGCTGCCACCCCACAGAGGTGGGTCTGGGGCAGCCCCGAACCCCCATTCTAGCCAATGGAAAAAAAAATTTTCTTCAGAAATTCACCAATAATACTAGGAGCCACCAATTGCCTTGGGATTTTTGGGGTGGAGGACACCCATGGGTGGCTACCACCCACCCCAGCTTTTTTGCCCCTAAGGGCTCCACATTGTGAGTTATGGGCAAAAATTTATTTTTTGAAAAAAATTTGTAAAAAATCAGAGGAAGGTCCAATCGACTTGAAATTTGGGTGGCAGGTAGAACACAATGTCCCCTTCAAAACCAGCCACTTTTTGTGATCCGATCCGGTTCGGTTCGGATCCGAACCGGTTCGAAACCGAACCGGACCGGGGGGGTGGTCTGGCAAAACCAAAACCGAACCACCCCGGTCCGGTCCGGACCCGGTTCGGACCCGAACCGAACCGGGAGAACCGGTTTTATGCACATCCCTAAAAACAAGCCTCCCGGCCTCGGGTATCTCCCCAGGATGCCCTGTGCAGTCACGCGGGGCATCCTGGGACTTCCAGGGGCCAGGCAGCCCCCTATCCCCACATCCCCCACTGGCTCTGTGATGCAGCCGGTAGTTGTGTGGGTGGCCGATCCGGCCACCCAGGGCTTGGAGGCTGCTCATGTGCAGGAAGAGCAGGCTAAGCCCACTCTCCCTGCACAAACCCTCTTGGCACTTCACACGGCTTGTGTGAAGCGCCTCCCTATGTTTCAAATATTTTTTGGAACTTTCTTTATGGTGAGCTTTTCCCAGGGAGATTCTCCGGCTGGCACCAACTTTTATGTCTTTTCAGCACCACATAAAGACTGTATTTTTCTAGGCTTTTTGAAATGGTAGCTGAAATGGATGCTACCTTCTCTGCTTTTTAACTGCTGGTTTAAACCATCCTTGTTTTATCTGTGGATTGTTCTTTACCTGTTTTTATTGTCATCTACCATGAGAGCATTCATATTTCAGGATAGAACACAACTTGATAAATAAATTAATACTGATAAGAAGAACTGCCACTATATCTGAGAGATCAAAGCCAAGATGATTTCCTGAGCCCTATTTGGGTGTTCAAATAAAAACCCACTGTAAATGTTTACAGCGCTGAAGCAAGTCAGAAGTCCCATTCAACATGCCACTCATCCCCTCCACCTCACTGCTCGCAGTTGCATCCGTGTTTGAAGAGGGAAATGTTGTAATGGTGATAAGCGCTTCTGTGACTGGCAGCCTGGATTGCCCCATCATCATCATCATATTTTTACAGCAAGGTGAAATGTGGGGTGGCATAATTTTGTATTTTTTGCTTTGCACCACAACGTCTAAAGTCATCTCTAAAGACAGTTTTCACATGATAGTTCTTCCTTGTAATACGTGTTACCATTCCAAGATCTTGTCTAATCCTCCCAATTGTTTATAGCTGCTTCTCTCATACAAAGTCAACTAGATAGATTTAATGAAAGATAGATTTATTCAGCTACAGTGCCATTTTATCTTTCTCCCTTCCCTGCCTTTTTCTTTCTGACATCCCACCACCACACACTCTACAGGATCCCACTAGGACAAACATCCAAACAACAAAGCACAAAAGATAATTAGATAGAATACAATCACATGGTTGTAGCATAATTTGGAAGCATCCTATGAAAACCAATGTGGCACTGAAAATGCTACAACCACTGTAGAGGCTTTGGATCAAATCTCCACACAGGCCATGGTGACCCTGCAAAGCTAATGAATGTTCCTGCCACCTCCTTTCCTTGCATTCCTGAACTGCTCTCTACTATTGTTGCTGCTGATTGTTTCTCCAGCTTCCTGACCTGCTGAAGGTACACTGAAGGAACCCCTGAAGATACATTTTCTTTATCAGTCCTGGATTCTGTTGTTCACTGGATGCCCACTGCAGCATGGCTTAGATCCTACCACCACCTGTTTTCTTGCCCACCCCAGGAGAACATGCTCTTCCCTGGAAACAATGGAGGCCATATTTCTGCAATTACTTCCTCACCATAAAGATCCCTGATTTTACTACAGCAAAGGAGAAGGCTATATTGCTTCACTGCCTAGGCCCTGTAGGTCAGTGTGTGTTTGTGTGTGTGTGTGTGTGTGTGTATTCATTTGCCCTTTCCTGCCAACTTGGAAGGGGATGCCAGTTCTTATGAAGCTGCTCTTCAAGCCTTAGATGATCATTTCAACCCTACTTTGAATGTGATTGCTGAACGTTACAAGTTCTATTCTAGATTCCAACTGCCTGGTGAATCTATTGATCAGTATATCACAGCATTGCATGCCTTAAGTGTAACCTGTGAGTTTTTCAGCTTTACTGATGAAATGTACAGGGATCAGATGTTATGAAAACAAATTCCTCCAAACTGCATGAAAAACCACCTGTTTTTACCACCTGTTCTCTGGATCCTTGCCCAACCTGGCTTCTTCTATCTAGCAGGGAGATTGTTGGAGGTGGCCTTGTTAATATCATAAATGCATAGCTGAGGGATGGTAGGGTGCCCCCTGTCTGAAGGAGGCAATTGTTAGACCACTCTTAAAGAAGCCTTTCCTGGACCCTTTAGCGATGGACACTTACAGACCAATCTCCAATCTCCCTTGGTTGGGCAAGGTGATTGAGAACCCAGGCAGTCTTGGAGGAAACTGATTATCTAGACCCATTTCAAACTGGCTTTAGAGCTGGCTATGGGGTTGAGACAGCCTTGGTTGGCCTGATGGATAACCTTTATGGGGGGGTCGACAGAGGGAGTGTGACTTTGCTGGTTCTTCTGGATCTCTCAGCGGCATTCAATACCATCGACCATGGTATCCTTCTGGATCGCCTAGGGGAGTTGGAGATAGGAGGCACTGCCTTGCAGTGATTCCGTTCCTATCTTTTGGGTAGATTCCAGATGGTGGAGCTTGGTGACAGTTGCTTCTCAAAACAGGAGCTGTTATATGGAGTCTCTCAGGGCTCTATTCTGTCACCAATGCTTTTTAACATCTTCATGAAACAGCTGGGTGAGGTCATCAGGAAGTTTGGTGCTGGGTGTTATCAGTATGCTGATGACACCCAAATCTACTTCTCCTTTTCATCTTCAGGAAATGGCACTCATTCTCTAAATGCCTGCCTACAGGCAGTAATGGGCTGGATGAGGGAGAACAAATTGAAGCGGAATCCAAGCAAGGCGGAGGTGCTCATTGTGGGGGCTCAGAATCTGAGGGATGAGTTAGATCTTCCTGTGCTGGATGGGGTCACACTCCCCCAGAAGGAGCAGGTGCACAGCTTGGGGGTACTCCTGTATCCAGGCCTCACCCTGGTATCTCAAGTGGAGGCCATGGCCAGGAGTGCTTTCTATCAGCTTCAGCTGATTCGACAGCTGCACCCATTCCTTGAAAAGGATGACCTCAAAACAGTGGTACATCAGCTGGTAACCTCCCGGCTTGACTACTGCAATGCACTCTACGTGGGGCTGCCTTTGTACGTAGTCCGGAAACTTCAGTTAGTTCAGAATGTGGCAGCCAGACTGGTCTCTGGGGCAACCTGGAGAGACCATATGATGCCTGTTTTGAAACAGTTAAACTGGCTGCCGATATGTTTCTGGGCAAAATTCAAAGTGCTGGTTATTACATTTAAAGCCCTGAACAGCTTGGGTCCAAGATATCATAGAGAGCACCTTCTTTTACATGATCCTCACCACACGTTAAGGTCATCTGAGGAGGTTCGTCTCCAGTTACACCGGTTCGTTCAGTGGCTACTCAGAGGCGGGCCTTCTCTTTAGCTGCTCCTGGGCTGTGGAATGCACTACCAGCAATAATTCTCAATCTTAATTCTTTACTGACCTTCAAGAGAGCCCTTAAAACCCATCTGTTTGGCCTGGCCTTTCAGCATTTGTAATTAGTGTTAATTGTTTTAATGCTTACCTGGTTTTCAGGGTTTTAATTGTTCTGATACTTTAATTGTTTTTAAAGATGTTTTTAAATTAATGCTTATATTTATATTTCTGTTTTAATTGTTATTGGTTTTAATGGTTTCTCTTTTTAATTGTAAACCGCCCTGAGCCATTTTGGAAGGGCAGTATAAAAATTGAATAAATAAATAAATAAATAAATAAATACTACAATTGGAGCAGAAACATATCTTGGAAAAGGGTTATAGAGGTGACTAGGAGTGTGGGAAATGCTCTTCAGTTCCAAATTGCTCTCTTTGGTATCCCAAAGCCAACTTTCTGAAATCCAGACTGTTCAGACTAAATTCTTCCAAGCCCGATCTTCTCATATGGCACTGCCCTAGAAAGTGGCAGCACAAGAAAGGAGGAGCTAACAATGCTATCAATGTGGAGACTCTGCCCGCAATGCCAATTGTGCTAATTGTCCTGCACAAAAGGCCACTTGCAACAGGTGCGAGAAAAGGGGACACTTTGCTAAGGTTTGGAAGTCTGCTGTGCACTCCATTACCAAGTCACCATATGATGAGGATGAGGCAGACAAACCACTTCCTGACAGTGTTTTAAGTGTAAAAGAATCAGAGCCTGCTTCTCCACATTGTTAAGTTAAACTTAATGGCCATGAGATGTGGATGCTGGATGATCCTGGTTGTCCATACACCATCATTTCCCATCTACTTTACAAGAAACTCCTCACTGCATCAGATCTGCACTTGCAGCATTCAGACATCCCCACAAGGGTATATGGAGGATCCCCTATTGCCATAAATGGATGCACAATTACCTTAAGTGGCACAGGATGTACAATTACCTTAAGTGGCACAGCGGGGAAATGCTTGACTGACAAGCAGAAGGTTGCCATTTCTAATCCCCACTGGGACCATATCAGGCAGCAGTGATACAGGAAGATGCTGAAAGGCATCATCTCATACTATGCGGGAGGAGGCAATGGTAAACCCATCCTGTATTCTACCAAAAGAAAACCACAGGACTCTGTGGGTGCCAGGAGATGAAATTGACTTGACGGCACACTTTACTGCAGAAGGAAAAGTGTATGTGTCAAAAAAAAAGATAAGAAAAGAAAAAGCAAGAGTCTCAATATTGGGCTGGAAACATCAGATATATGGATAGCGTTAGACCCAAATAGTACAGAACCCATATTACAGATGATAGAGCATCCATATGCTGATATGATTGCTGATTTCTCAGATGCTTTTGCTGATGTTCCTGGCACTTACATACATTTAAAACTTCAGATTCAGATGAAAGCAAATGCAATACCTGTATAACACAAAGTGAGGAATGTACCCATACCATTGCGCTTAAAACTTAGAGAGGCGCTCTTAAGACTACAGTGGGCAGACATCATAGAACGTATTGATGCATCAGTATGGGTCCCTCCCATGGTTCTTGTGTGGAAATCAAATGGTACCTTTTGAATGTGCGTAGATTTAAGAGATGTGAATTCCAACATGGTAGTGGATTGTCATTAATTATCCAATATCTGTGAAATGCACAATTCTGCAGCCTCATGCTGGGTGGTGCATCTTTGTCCTACCCCCCTCAGCAACAGCTTCAGGGAGCACCCTCATTGGTCGGGGCTGAAGGGGAGGCTTGCAGGCCATCAAGTCCATCTCTCTCCTGCCCTCTCCAGTTTGCTTCTTACTGGCTTCCCCTCCCTCCCATCCCTAATGGCATTGCGGGCTTCGCTGGTTGTTCTTTTGGAGGATAAGTAGGCATAGGCATAGTTTTCATTTCAATCTTTGACCAGCATAACAGCAAATAAAACAAAAACAGTTAAGACAATCTACTCCTACAAGGTAATAAGGGATCTCTATAAAATTACCTAAAAACTTAATATAGTGAGTAGAAGAATCTAAAAGTTAAGACTATACACATAAAACTATATGTAAAAATTAATCTACACTGGTATCAGAATAATATTGAGTATAAAGGAGGCAAGACAGCAAAATTATGTGCCCAATACAGAACGGTGTTAAATCTCATTTCAATTTGTATTCTATACTATGTATGGCAACAACATATCCAACAAGTGGATGCAGCATACATAGAGGCGCTCAAATGTTTAGTTCTTATTAAACTCTAAATGAATTTTGCTAGCAATAAGACAGAAATTGGCCACATTATAGGATCTAAAGTCATTCTGATCTGTCAAGAGGAAATCAAGATAATAAGAATCAGTACAGCCTGGATATGCACTAATATATGGGGAGATAATATCATGAATGTCACGATAGTACTGACGGTACTGAGTAGGAATTTTTGGCCCCTCAGCTGATTGGCCATGTTGGGGGGTCTTTTTGCCTACTCTGTTCTGTCTTTCCTAGTACTAGTTAGTCTTAGGTCACAACTGGGCAGGTACCGTGCAGGCTGGGTGGAGGTGAAGCAAGGTTTGAGATCGGTGAGCACCCTTGGGCAGTTGGAAAAGGTGGATTGGTCAGTTGGTCCCCAGAGGATTGGTCAGTTGGTCCCCAGAGGCTTCACAGCTCAGGGACTTTGCTTCGCCATGACAGTTGCTTCAGGGCTTCACAGACCTTTAAGGCTGTGCGATTTGGGGGCTGGGAAGTCCTAGAAGTGCCCTGACCCTTTGGGGTTGGTAATGATGCAGATGAAGCAGGATTGCACCCTGCTTCTAATCTTGAGTGAGGGTGTGCCACCCATTCAAGGCATGGGGAAGGACAGAAATTTCTGAACCCGGCCTTTGATAGACCCCTCACTGTTGGTGGGTGGAGTTTATTCCGCACTCAGTTCACTAATTTGATTATTCATTAGAGTTGCCCTTTTACCCAGTTTGAAATATGTCTGTGTCTTCCTTGCGGCTGGGGTGTGGGGGCAATGCTGCTTACTCTGAAAGAGGCCTCCATGTTCACAACTTTGGATTTGTCTTCGGCCTATCATCAAGTTCCTCTGCTCACAAACTTCTCGCAAATATTTGTTATTTCTCTGTGTAAACTGCCCTGAGCCATTTTGGAAGGGCGGTATAGAAATTGAATTATTAATAATAATAATAATAATAATAATAATAATAATAATAATATAACACAGCCTTCATTGTCCCAGAGGGTTTTTTTTCAATACAAGAGACTGCACTTTGGATTAGCCTCTGCAGCTTTGGTATTTCAAATAGGGATGTGCAAACCATCTCGACATCGAGCCAGTTTGACATCAAAGCAGTTCGGTTCAGTGGTTCGGGGTTGAACTGAACCACCCCCTGTTCAGTCCGACCCGGACCAAACACCCCCCAAAAGTTCGGGGGGGTGTGAACCTTTTTTTGTTTTTTAAAAAAGTTACCTTATCCCCCTCAGGGGAGTTCCTGGAGGCAGCGGTGGGAGGGCCTGGGCCACGCAGAGGCCAATCATGAAGGCACACGGCCTCCAAAATGGCCACCACACTGAGGGCAGAAGGCCTAAAATGGGCTGAAGATCTGGCCAAAGCGACCAGAGAGGGCCATAAGGAGACCTGGGGGGGGGTCGTCCGCAGACCCCACCCCCGCTGCCTCCAGGAACTCCCTTGAGGGGGATAAGGTAACAAAAATTAAATTTATTAAACTAAGTTTTTAAATTTAACTTTTAAAAACAAATTAACTAAAAAAGGTCCACAACCCCCCCTGGACCAGACCGGGGGGGGGGGTTCAAGAGGGTGCTGGACTGAACTGGCCCAGTCAGGTTCAACTCCAGTCCAGACTCAAACCAAACTGGGCCAGTCAGTTCCATGCAAATCCCTAATTTCAAAGAATGATGCATGCAATTTTTGGGACTACAGAGAACATTACTTACATTCAGGATGAGCTTTTAGTGTTTGGCCACACAACAAGGATGCATTTCACTCATTTTTAGGACTCTATGAATATTACTCTAAATTTGTTAGACAATTTGCCTCCAAAGTTGCTCCATTCTTTTTAATAAGAATGTAGCATTTTAATCTTCTTTTTAATAAGAATGTAGCATTTAGCTGGGATGCATCCTGCAAGGCTAATTTTCAGACTATCACATCGGCTACTGCTGAAAGCCCAGGCAAGTTACAGTTGCCTTTGCTTCCAGAGTGCTTACTGCTTCAGAGAAAATGTATTCTGTCATTGAAAAAGAAGCTCTAGCATGTTTCTGTGAAGTTAGGCACTTCAGGACATCCTTGTGGGAGAGAAAATTCACTTTATGGTCAGACCATAAACCCCTATCTGCTTTATTTACTACTCGGGGATCAAGTTGATCAAC
The DNA here is from genome assembly GCF_027244095.1 of Hemicordylus capensis. NCBI lineage: Eukaryota > Metazoa > Chordata > Lepidosauria > Squamata > Cordylidae > Hemicordylus > Hemicordylus capensis. Next base: position 373,233,692 of record NC_069658.1, on the reverse strand, counting down.
CCCAGGAATGGCCAAATGCATCACCAGACTTATGGACTTTGATTTCCAGGTGGAATATCTGCCAGATTGTTTATCTCAACATCCTCTTCCAGGCCAAGAGGAAATTCAAGAAGACAAAGATGAAGGATTAGTAATTGCTCAAATAGCTTCATTCTCCTGGAGTGATCACATCTTCTGAATGGAAAGTGGCCCTCAGTACTGATCAAGTGCTTTCTGAACTTAAATCTTACATAACTAATGGATGGCCATGCAAAAACAAGGTACCTGAACATCTTCAACCATGCATGCATGTAGCGAGTGAGCTGTCCCTTCTCAATGAGCTGTTGTTGAGGACTGGTCGTTTGGTGGTGCCAACCTCCTTACAAGCCAAAGTGATCAAAATTGCCCATGAAGGTCACCTGAGCATGTGTTTGACTAAAAGGCCAATCAGAGAATGTTTCATGAGGCAGGTATGGACAAACTTATTGAAAATGTATTCTGGCACTGTATGGCTTGTGCTATATCTGACACATCACAGCAGACCTTTACAACCCTCTTGACACCAGTAGTATATCAATGATCCCTTGGAAAAACTTGCTCTGGATATAATGGGGCCTTTTGATAACCAACACAAAAACAAAGATGAGTTTTAGTGATGATGGTCATTTCAGGTGAACAGAACTTTCATTGTTGACAACATTACTACAAAGGTGATCCAGGTCATGGCTGAAGTTTTTGCAAGGGAAGGTCTTCCTAAAGAACTATGGACTGACAATGGGACACAGTTTCTCTCATTTGAAATAGAGCAATACTTGCATAACCATGGGATAAAACATCAGACCCTTTCCTTGTACCATCCTTGAAAGAAAGGTCAGGCTTAGTGGAAAGAATGAACAGATTTGTGAAAGTTTACAACTGGCTACTATGCAACAACAATCCTGGGAAGAGGCAATCCATGAAACATTATTTGCTTATCACACTACTCCTCATTCTACTAAAGAGCCCCTGGTGGCGCAGTGGTAAAACTGCCGTCCTGTAACCAGAAGGTTACAAGTTCAATCCTGACCAAGGGCTCAAGGTTGACTCAGCCTTCCATCCTTCCGATGTCGGTAAAATGAGTACCCAGAATGTTGGGGGGCAATATGCTAAATCATTGTAAACCGCTTAGAGAGCTTCCAGCTATAGAGTGGTATATAAATGTAAGTGCTAGTGCTATTGCTATTGCTAAAGGAAAATCTTTTTTCTTTTGAACTCCTGAGAGAACACAAAGCTACCCCCATACTTACCCAATGACAACAACTGATAGGACTTTCTGTGCCATCTCACCCTGAGCATGCAAAGTTTCATGACTGGGTAAGGGAGAAGCAAAAAATATATATAAATTGTATGTAAATGGGGTGCAAAACTGCAAATGTTACAGGTGGGGGACTTTGAGTGCTTTATAAAATGAGAAGGAGATGTTCCTGATATTCTAGCCCAAAAGAAATAATAACAATCTGAGGAGATTCTGTCCTATTGGAAAGAAATGGAAGAGTTTGAGACTTTCCAGCATGCATACAATGAGACAAGAAGAAAGGGAGTCTGATATCAAGAGAGGAACTGAAGCAGAATTTGATCTTGCCTCCAGTTTTGACCTTGCAGACGAGGGTGATGGGATTGACGAGGTTGACGGACAATGCTTGATACCAGAAGACCAATCAACTCCTATGCCCAAGATCACAGGACTTAGGAGAAGTGTACATGACAGGAGACGACCTAAAAGACTTCAAGACTTTGTCACTAGATTTTAAATCAATTCAATTTTTGGTTGTTATAAAGAGGAGGGATTTGTTGTATTCTATCTAAGAATCTTTTATTTTGTGTTGTTGAGAAGTTTGTCCTAGTGGCATCCAGGAGAGAGAGAGAGAGAGAGAGAGAGAGAGAGAGAGAGAGAGAGAGTGTGTGTGTGTGTGTGTGTGTGTGTGTGTGTGCGGGCAGGGGCACAGTGCGGGGTGGGGAGGAAGTCAGAAAGAAAAAGGGAGGAAAAGGAGAAGGAGAAAATAGAGTTGTTGCTGAATAATTTTATAGTTAAATCTACTTAAATATTCTTTGTTTGTATGAGGGAAGCAGCTATAAATCAGACACTTGGAAGCAGGTGGCCATATTATGGATAGATGCAAATGCCTCAGCCCAAGTTGTCAAATCTTTGAATTCAGTTCTGAATATTAATGAGCTTGTGATCAAAATAAATTCCTTTCTGTGAATGATCTGAATCAACCAATGAATGATGCTTCTCTAGCTTTCTCCTGTAGCACAAACAGAAAACCTGGGACCCAGGAAATACAAATTTACTTTGTTCTGGCCGGCTCTCCTCCCTTATGTGCCTAACTATTGTGGCAAATGAACATAGAATAAAAGATTAGTCAAGAGCTAAAAGAGCAATGCACACAACACAAGCAATACAACATTAATGTTAGTAACATGACTGACTGACTGACTGACTTATTTATTTATTTATTTATTTATTTTTAACACATTTCTATACCACCCAAACACAAGTTCTCTTGAAAATTGCTCCAAAAACTTAGAAACACAGAACCTCTTGGGGGGATGCAAACCAGAGGAATGAATTAGGTGGCTCAAAAGCCATGTTCAGATCTTATGTTGTATGGATATTCAGGTGGTATCTGTACATATGTACATATTTTTGTGTGAATGGATATACACATGCACTCATTTTAGAAGTGAACAAGTTCTTTGATATGCAGGATACAGATAGAAAGTGCACTGCTGTGTGTGCATGCAACATAAAATGCAAATAAATGTACAGGAGGACCTTGTTAATCACGGGTCCAGCACTCGTGGTTTTGTGTATCCATGGCTGGGTAATTAGGAACTTAGGAACATAGGAAGCTGCCATATACTGAGTCAAACCATTGGTCTATCTAGCTCAGTATTATCTTCACAGACAGGCAGCAGCTTCCCCAAGGTTGCAGGCAGGAATCTCTCTCAGGCCTGCCAGGGAGGGAACTTGAAACCTTCTGCTCTTCCCAGAGCGGCTCCGTCACCTGAGGGAAATATCTTACAGTGCTCACACTTCTAGTCTCCCATTCATATGCAACCAGGGTGGACCCTGCTTAGCTAAGGGGAGAAGTCATACTTGCTACCCCAATGACCTCAGTATATGTGGGAAAACTGGGGGGAAGGGTTAAGCTCACATGTCCATGGATCAGGGGTGACCAGAAATGACCTCTGATGTCATTTTTGGCTGTCATTTTGTTTGAGAGCCATTTTATGACTCATTTTCTTTGAAAACAGGGCAAAAAACCACAATTTATGGCAGATTTTCAGCACTGTGGACTACTTTGGATCATGATAGGGCAATGTTGGGGTCATTTGTGGGAGACTGGGTGTCATTTGGGGGGAAACAGAGGCAAACAGCAATTTCTGGCCAATTTTGGGCAGTCTGGGAACCTAACCCACCAATTCCCATAGCCCTAATGCTCCCTAATGCACCACCATCCACAGATTAGCTAACCATGCCCTGCCCCCACCGAATGAGACTCCCGTGAATAACAGGGTTCTCCTGAATGTGTGAGTATTGTGTTGAACATAACATGTGAGTAGGACTAAAACCTGAATTTAGTTCCTTGTGATTTATGGAGGCTTCTGCATTTTTCTAATAGTGTGGGTGTGATTTATGTGGTGAAAGAAACCCTGTAGGATTGTGCAATTTATACACATGTGTTATGTATTTGTTAATATCTTTTGTTATCCAGAGACACTCATAATGACACTAAAAGAAATATGCCTAGTATCCTAAGGAGAGCATTCTTTGTGACATATCTCTCATTTAAGATGCTGACCCTCCAAGTCTCAAACATCAATAAAGATGATATATTGTGAGAAGTTTTTACCCAAAGCTCAGTATCCAAGTAGTTCTGTTCATCCTTAATCCTACTCGCTCAGGAGATCAGGACTCAAAAATACAGCTTTATTGCTAGTCTGTAAAATTTCTCTTGGAGAGATAACACACATTTTTAAATAAAAGAATATGAAATATCTGTCAATATCTGTCTATTCCCAAAGGAATCTGATTATAATTATAAAATAATTCTATTTATAAGGAAAACTTCCCCCATAGCTGCTGAACAGATATAGGAACATAGGAAACTGCCATATACTGAGTCAGACCATTGGTCTATCTAGCTCAGTATTGTCTTCACAGACTGGCAGCGGCTTCTCCAAGGTTGCAGGCAGGAATCTCTCTCATCAGCCCTATCTTGGAGAAGCCAGGGAAGGAACTTGAAACCTTCTGCTCTTCCCAGGGCGGCTTCATCCCCTGAGGGGAATATCTTGCAGTGCTCACACATCAAGTCTCCCATTCATATGCAACCAGGGCAGACCCTGCTTAGCTATGGGGACAACTCATGCTTGCTACCACAAGACCAGCTCTCCTCTCAAACACAGGAAGCTGCCATATACTGAGTCAGGCCATTGGTCTATCTAGTTCAGTATTGTCTTCACAGACTGGCAGCAGCTTCTCCAAGGTTGCAGGCAGGAATCTCTCTCAGCCCTATCTTGGAGAAGCCAGGGAGGGAACTTGGAACTTTTTGCTCTTCCCAGAGTGGCTTCATCCCCTGAGGGGAATATCTTACAGTGCTTACACTTCTAGTCTCCTATTCACATGCAACCAGGGCAGACCCTGCTTAGCTAATGGGACAAGTCACGCTTGCTACCACAAGACCAGCTCTCCTCTTAGAGAAATAGAAAGGCATGAATCAGCCACACTTCATTTCTTTATTCTGTGGAATAAATCTATGGAATTCTCTGCCACAGGATGTGGTGATGGCCATTAGCTTGGATGGCTTTAAAAGGCCCTTAGACAAATTTATGGAGGACAGGTCTATCAATGGCTACTAGTCTGGTGACTAGGCCACCTCCATCCTCAGAAGCATGATGCCTCTCAATACCAGTTGCAGGGGAGCAACAGCAAGAGAGAAGGCATGCCCTCACCTCTTGCCCATCGACTCCCCTGAGGCATCTGGTGGGCCACTGTATGAATCAGGATGCTGGACTAGATGGGTCTTGGGCTTGATCCAGCAGGGCTGTTCTTATGTTCTAGTTCTGTAATCTCTATTGATTTCCTTACCATTTTCAGTAGACTGACAGACATACTGCACAATGCTCTGTCAGCCTTGTGATGAAGTGCTTGCACAGTTACACAGGAGTTCTTTTGTGCAACATGCAAGTTTAGGTGTATCTAATATAACTTCTTCTTCCTCAACCCTGCTGCCTGTTAAGATCTTCTGGAGAGGTCCGGTTGTGGTTGCCACTGGCTCGGTTGGTGGCAACGCAAAACTGGGCCTTTTCTAGAGTTGCCCCAGGGCTCTGGAATGCGCTTCCTTATGAGTTTCCCCTTCTCTGAACGTTTTTATGAAGGACCTTAAAACATACCAGTTTAGTGAGGTTTTTAGTTTATAGTTTTATAGCTTCAGTTTTAGAGTTTTTATTGTATTTTAAATTGTTTTGATTATGTTAATGTTTTAATGGTTTTATACTGTGAACTGCCCAGGAACCCTTTTTGTATGGGGCAGTATATAAATGTAACACAGTATGTAAAATCTGGCATGATTTTCCCCTTTGATGCTGTGAAGTAGGGAAAGAAAGATTTCTCCCTTGGAGTATCAGCAGGCCTGAAGATTAGTTTCCTTCTCAAGTCTCAGCTAGAGGCAGACAAACAGTTTGCCTTTAAAATGACAAAATCGCAGGACTAAAGATTGGTCTTTTGTTGTTAAATTATCAGAGTTTTCTCTATAAAAGAGTGTCTCCCTAGAATAACAGATGAGATCCATATTGTTTCAGAGATGATACTTTTCTTGTATAACTATGTTTATCAAATAAGGCAGCAGGATTTGAGGTTTTTTTCAGATAGTGGCCACATCTGTATGTAACACAAAAGTGGAGATTGCCAAACTGCAACTGTGAATCACAGACTTTCGTCCAACTGCATCCGGCAACCTCCATTTTCAGGTCAAGAGAGCCCCTCCTTCTTCCTGGTCCACCGAGGCCACATACCAGCAAGCTCCTTAGCACTCACATCACCAGACTGTGGCAAGGTGTCAGAATGTCTCCAGGGCAGCAGCCATTGGCCATGATCTTCGAGGGGGTGTGCCGAGCATGATCATGTCTTTTGAGAATGGTCCGCCTGCCCTCGGCTGAGAACAGGCATTTAAATCCCTTTAAATGCTATACAAGCCCTTCATCTGACAGTAATTGCGCTGCTGCCACCATCATAAGAGCCCCGCAACAAAACAGTCTTGCACAAGCACAATTTCTGGCAGGAGGAGGGATGCTGGGGGGCACTATTTTCTATTACTGAGGAAGTAAAGGGAACGTGATTACTTTCCAGGAGAGGAGGGCAAATATGAGCAAAGACAAAGGATCCTGGAGCTGGCCATCTGTGACCAAGGATGCTCTTGTGATGGCTCACTCTGGCAAAGTGGTCAATGGAGACCAAACTACACTCCTGCCCCAGTAGTGGCTTGCCACCAGGGGACTAGCAGTCTCATGAGAAAGCCAGTCTACTGTGGAGGACCTTAGGCTTGCCAAACTCTGGTCTTCCATTGGACTGTATGCTCATGAGTTGAGCTAGCCAAACTGAAGTGAAAAGTTTTAGAGAGGTAGAAAAACCTTCCTTGCCTCATCTTGGCAACTGTCACCTCATCCCAAGAGCTGATCAAGAACTGTTTTCTGATTGGTTTGTAATCCTAGAATGAACTCCTGAACATAGCCTAACACACCCCTAGGGGAGAATTCCAAGGATGGTCCATAGTAGGATGGACTCAAAGTCCAAAAAACCAAGACATCTCAGTATATGAATTTACCTGGTTTGCACTTTGTACTACTGTTCTGATGTGAGCTCCCTTGTCCCTGCTAATAATTAAACTGAGAATAGTACAACCAGGTTTTTGAAGTTTTATTACCTTTACATTGCACAGGAGCACTATTATGTTTCTCTAAATGGTATTTTTTAAAAAGAGAGGATAAAAATGCATTAAAAAACATTCCCACCAGAATGGAAACTGGTTCTTAAAATGTTTCAGTTTTTTAAATTAGGACAGCTCCTGTAGATGGGTAAAAAAAATTAAAGAAAAGAATTAAAACAGATTTTTCCTTCTGGGTTTTTAAAATTATTCATTTAATTTTTTCTTTATTGCTGTGCAACAGATGACAGCCAACTCAGAATTCTCAACTAAAAGTGAGGCTTTTAGTGAATATTCACAAATACTGGTCATAATTTGTATTTTTGAGACAAAAGGCAGTTACTAATTTGTAGTGATGGACAAGCTGCATTTCAAGGAAGCTTAACTATTATTGCTGATTCTCATCGTGCAGTTCCCGAGATAAGTTTTTTAGTAACCCTAAGGCACATTGGAACACTGAACCGGCTGGTCATTTTAGTTATTGCCCCCCCCCCCCCACTTACATTTCTTCATTAGCTTTTAAAAGCAATTCCAGCCTAGAACTCAGATTATATGTTGTAATAGCAAGATTCTGTTGCAACCACCAACCTATGGGATGTGGTGAGCATCAAATAGAAAGGGACATTGTTGGTGATGGAATGATGTTATTGGATGTTTTTCCTATAGGTTGTGTTAAAATCAGACTTTTGTGTTGTACTTTTGGAACAACTTTTGAACCACTGATGCATTGGAAGTAGGAGTGTGCATGGAACTGGATTTGCCAGCTTGGCTTGAATCTGGACTGGATTTTGGCCCAGCTCGATTTTGGCCCAGTGGAGCCAGAACCAGTTTGAGTTCAAACTGTTGGAAATTCTCTGTGGTGAGAGAATCCCTTTCTCATTATAGCAGAGTGCACAGAGGCACAACACAGCGGATTTAGTTAGGCATGTGTGTATGCTGAGAGTAAAGTAACTTGGAGCCAATTCATAGTTTCAAATCAATATATAAGGCATTTATTAAGGAACTCCATTCTAGATAGGAAAGTGAGGAGTTAGGATCTCTAATCTATCTATCTAGCTGGATGCAGATGGATTCTGCATCCTCTCTGCACATATGGTGCAGGGAGAGAGGCTTGCCATGTTGCAAGGTAGAAGGGCAGGTAGGGAAGAGAGAGAGAGAAAGGAAGTTAGTCCCTGAGATTAGCAATCTACATATCAAAGGGATAGCATCAGAGCAGTGGAGAAGTGATGACCAATGTCTTGACCCTCTAGCCCTCTGACTTACTAGTCTGTCCTCCACTGTCTGAGACAAGAGACAGCGCAAAGTCCTTTAACTTCCAACACAAACTGAGCCAGCTCAGCTAGCTCAAAGCTATACTGGTAAAGGGGAATCCAGTGAGGATTCCAATTTACCAGTATAGGGCAGGGGGATTTCCTACATATAGAGGGGGTGGGAAGGAAGTAAAAATGTACTGAGACATATGAGCCGCAGCTATAGCCATGGTAGCTGCGGGGAGGGGGAGGCAGCCGTGGCTCCCCCTTACCCCTGACAAGCCTCCCCTAGTAGCCCAGCTAATTTGGGCCTGGTTCAGGCCTGTGCAGAGGTGTGGTGGTCACTAAAATGGCCTCCATGGATGTGGCTGCTGAAGGTAGGCCGCTTTAAAGGCTCATCTCCCTCCTTATTTTCCTCTTAATTTGACGACTCTCCATTGTAGAGGTATCTTTTCAGTGAGCCTAATCAAGTCTATGCAGATGCGAATCCAAATGGCTTGCACGAGGTGCCGTGTTACAGAGTTGTAACACTGCACCCCACGGCTACTGTGGACTCCTAAGGCAGCCCCAATGCTGTTGAGATCCAGCAGCTGCACAAGCAGTGCAATTTCATTTTTTTCCCTTTGTGGAAAATGGAGACAACTGTGGAAGCACTGCTGCTTGCACACAAACTCTTTCTGAACAGTGTCCGGGCTGCCTTAAGAGTCTGCAGCAGACCCAGTGTGCAACATTATGGCTCCGTAATGCTGCACATCATATAAACCAGTGAGTTTCCTGGGTCCTACTCCTGCTAAATTGTGAAGGAGCACAGCCTTAGTTATGTTCTTATTCCAGCGGGTCCTTTTATCTGTTATCCAACTCCCCTCTTTTGTTTCTCATTGCAGTTTTTTCTCTCTTTATTCTTCACTTTGAGTTTTCCCCTCAAGCCATCATTTCACAACTGATTGGTGGACCACAGGTCTCTAGTAAAAAAAAAGTTAAGAAGCAGATACCATAAGCCATAAAACTATATCCCAAAAGCACTAAGTATGCCCAACCACGCTCGAGAGCAGATTCTATTTGCCCCAAACCATTACCTTTTTCATGTTTAGGGCAAATAGTTAGCTTCCCCGGCTAACTGACCAAAGAGGCACCTTTTAAAAGTGGTGATTCTCTTTACTGAGCAGGGGGGGAGCAACTGGCCCTATCCAGCAGCATCCCTCCAGTGGCTGCTGGTGGTGTCTATCTATGTTTCTTTTTTAGATTGTGAACCCTTTGGGGACAGGAGCCATTTTATGTATATCTGTGCAAACCACTTAGGGAACTTTTGTTGAAAAGAGGTATATAAATATTCAAAGTATTTGTTAGTTTCCCTAGCACGGAGATCAAATCAACAGATTCTATAAATCTGCATATTATCTTATTCCCAATTCTGTGCTTCACAAGCCATCCTCATACAGTGAATCCATTCATATATCTCCTCCAGAAACCACATAGGATGAACTATACTCTGGACTGGTGTGGTGAATTTTGAACCCTAAAAGGTAAGTCCTTCAAAAAGTGATTGCATAAATCTTCTATTTTAGGTATTCTGTGCACATTCCTAAAAAAAAAAAAATAAAGTAAAATAAAGCCCTATTATCCACAAATATTCACAACTGCCTCAAAGTCTGAAAAAGCTTTTCAGTTACTTCCTGATGGGCCTGATAAAGACGTTTCTTTTGATGTGTATCTTTTCGCACAGTTTGATTTGATTGAAGGTCTCTGATTTGTGTAATCATTACATGATGCAAGATTATCTAAATGACAGCATGCAAATTGCCATTCATTGATTGGCTGATGGCCATTACTGGCCATTCAGGGAGCACAGATTTGCACAATCACTTTATGCTTTTCTCCAGTAATGGCACAGTGAATGTGCCAATTATCTACTCTGGCGATTCTAATGTTTCTGTCCTGATTGGCTGCTGCATTCAGAACTACTTGCCTAGAAGAAATCTGCTATCTCAGCTTTTGCTCTCTGTAATAACTGGCCCTTTTAAGAAAGGAAAGATCCCTACATTTTTTAGACTCTTGTGTGTGGGAATGGCATTTAAAAATAAATGTGGTTTTGTGCCTTTATTCACAAACATCCTGCTTACTTTTTGGTGACAAGCAAGCCATCACAGCTCTTATTCTCATTGTTTACAAGTGAAAAATTCAAGAAACAGTAATTATTGCAAGCACCATCCTAATTTCGTTTCCACGAAATTTTGTTTCCATGAAATGAATGCAGTTTCGTGGAAGTATTGAAACAGTGTAAACAAGTATTTCATATGAAAATGAAACTTGTGTGAAAATTTTCACTGAAAATGTAACTTCTTCCTGGCAGCATTCTCTACACTACACTAAAACTTTTTGCACCCTTGAGCAAGATGTCAGCTCCTCTCCTTCTGTGGGCCTTCCTTCTCTGTGCTGCCATGGCTGCTGGCTGCTCACAAGCCAGAAACAGAGCTGGTGAGAAACATCTGGCAGAATGTTTCCCACACTGCCCTCTTCTTAATCCTTTTCAGGCTAGGAATTCTTGCCATCAACAGGGGGAAGGAGGAAGAGGACCAGACCAGGAGTTTTCAGCAGTGAGTCCCTGCCAGGGTGTGGATCTCAGCAGCTGCTTGACCATGCCAGCCTTGGTCATGGCATCCCCCAAAGAATTATGGGAATGGTAGTTTGATAAGATACATAGTGGGTGTTTTTTGTTGGATTTTTTTTTTTCTCTCTCTCTCTCTCTTTTTTTTTTTTTTGGCCACAAATCCAACGCTGCTATTTCAAAACTGAAATTCCCAGGCTCACTGGAAAGATAAAATTTCATATTAAACCAGTTAACATCTGTACTGCAGATATTCCTTAAATATTTAAAGTGGTGAGTTCTACCACAGTTCATTCTTATTCTCCAGTATTGTGGCACAAGAAGTTGTACTCCTTGACCATTTTAAGAGGCACAGGATCTCGATTGATTCTACACAGGCCTTTTTCTTTTTTCTAAATTTTGGCAGTGGAGAACAGGGAAGGAAAATAATGAGGGCATTGCATATGCAGACCTTGACCTGTGAGTTAGAAAGGAACAGGACAGCTTATTAGGCTGCTGCAACCTTTTCCCCTCAGACATCAGACTATTTTGAAAAAGTATGTTAAGTGTACCAGCTGGTATGAAATACAGAATTATTTATGGCAAAGGCCAAGGGAGGACACAGCAAGAAAGGAGGCTGTTGTGTATGTGTGTGTTTGTGCAAGAGAAAGGTGTAGAGAGAAGAGAATGGAGGTTCATTGACATGTGCATAGATTTTTCTCTCTGTTCCTTCAATTTGCATCACACACACACACAACTTTGTGCATTTTGTTTTTCTTTTTGACCTGACCTTGGGATATCATGGCATGTATTGCATCCCAGAACAATTTTCAAATTTTGCAAGATCCAATATTCCTCTACTGAAATTCAGTTTCACATGCTTTCAGTACCCTTCTCAAATCATTGGAAAGTTCCTCATTCTTCCCACTCCACCCTATAATATCAAAGGTGGGTACGGGAAAGGTCCTGCTCCTTCAGTCTCTGCTTCTGCTAGCACAAGGCCATTGCTAATATCCAGTATGTAGAGATGTTGGCTAACATGTTGCACAGTCTAACAGAGGCATGGAGGGCTTCAGCAAAGCCACAAGATAAGAGTTAAGATTTTAAAACCCAGTGACAGCAGAAGCAACATCACTGCATTTATCCCCATTTATTGTTGCAACATCACACAGAGGCTTATGACTCCCCTAGAATGTGCGTCATGTTAGCCATTAAGGCTATGCACACAACCAGGAGGTGGGGAAGGTGGACCAGTGGAAGAAAGGCTGCACCAAACCTACCTTCCCCCCAGATGATCTTTCAATGGTGGTAGGAAGTGCAAACTATGCTCCCCCATGATCGGAACTGCTGCACGCAGCGTGGATCTCTGGAGTATGGGTCAATACATCCTGGCCTCCATGTACTATACAATGAACCAAGCAATGAGCGCATTGCATTGGGGGATAACCCCGTGAGATGGGTGCTTTAGTGGCCATCTCAAGCAGCCTGAGCAGTCATATGGTCTCATAACAGGGGTTAAGGGTATGTTCACACGCTTAACCTCAATAAAAGTGTGATGTAAAAAGCTGGGTCAGGCAGGCAGATGTACATGAGCAGCCTTACTGTGTTTTATGCAGAGGGAGATATGTGCATCATGGTTCTCTGGGAAACATGTTCTAGCTTTCTATGACTCCCTAGCCACGAGGAAGGAGACACAGAAGAGTACTCCACGAAGCTGGTCAAGTGTTCATATCTTACTTTTCAAGCAAAAGACATATAGCAAACTCAAGTCTTTTCGATCATCCCAAGACTTTCACAAATTCTATAATCCTAATAAATGCTTCCAGACTCAGGATATTACCCTGATTCCCATCCCCTGCTCATATTAATATCTAAGTATTATATTCATACTGAACCCTATAGTAGACTTGTAGAAGAATATTCTCCAATGCATTTAATAGAACGGGTAGAATAATTCTCCGAAATATTCTCTCCCATTCTAAATAATGCAGGAGAATATTCTTCTACAAGTTTACCCTGTAGCATTTAACTGCTAAGCAGCTGTTAAGCCAACCCAGAAATTATTTCCAGCTTGTGCAAAAACAAATGTTTTCTGTTACCTTTGTATTATGCAGAGACTTGAAAAGCCTTCAGTTCAAGCAAAACCCAGAGCTGGTGAGCACATCAAAAATATTTGTACACTTTCCCTCAACACTGGCAATGTGTGCATGGAGCATCTTATCACAAGGGATCTGTCAACTGTCTGAAGATCATGTTATGGGATACACAGGAAAAGGCAATTTTTAAGTGCAGGGTAGTTCACACTTACACTACCTCATATGACTGTGTACATGGGTGCAGCAAAACCATATGGATAAATTAACAAGATGGTACATGTGGTGACCCCATATCCATCTCTGTGACTGAGGCTATACTTTTTAAAGCAGCTGTGAACACAGATATATCGCCTATTTTCATGCATATATCACCTGGTCCAAACTCAGCATCCTTCATGCACTTGCACATATAGCCACTGTTCAGCTGAAAAAGTGCCACTGGTCGGTGCAGGCAGGTCTGCATTGTCTGCATTATGCTGTATAATGTGTAAGGCGGTGAGTCCAGTGAGGTGCTGAACATCATTCTCAAATGTGCATTTAATGCACATTCAGCTTCTGTCTCCCCACCCCCACCCCACCCCACCCCGGGTTAACTTTTACATGAATTGGTGCATCCAGCTGCTGATTTGTTTTCCTTGATGGAAAATAAATCAGATAGAAGTGGATACAGGGGAAATAGAATCGAAATTGCCCACACAAGCGGCATGACAACGTCCGGTTCAGAAATTGAGCCTGGAGGATTAGTGTAGCACCCCCAATCATGTGGCATTTACTGTATGATTGCCTGCCCCCTTTAAAACATATCCTATCACTTCTTCCAGTCTTCCTGTAGGTTATCTGTGAAAACAAAACAAAACCACTCGACTAGGAAATAGAAAGGGTGCATGAAGGCTTAATGAACCCCTGACCTGCAAGGAGCATGGCAGAAAGCACACAAGCTAAATCTCCGGTGTTTCGATCCAGGTTCACTCTGTATAGCTCTGGTTTGAAATCCTAAGCTAGTCAGCTTACATTCAGTGATTTCATGTGAGCCTCCAGCCTGCAGTCTTGCACATTACTCAGGTGTCAAAAGTGACTCTGAGCTTTGCTGTTCCTCTTAGGGAAAGACTGGGCTTTCTGAGGCTGCATTCTTGGCTAGTCCACCAGATTTATATCACCCAATAACCCCTGAAGCTACAGTGACAAAGTTGCTGCATTTCCTTAAAATATAAAACTGCTCTTTTTAGGAAGGCAGCAATGTTTGTTTGTTTGTTTGTTTTAAAAAAAATCCCCTTTAAACCGTCAAGTTTGGGGTTAGTCAAAGAGAATGCAGGGTGGCTTAAATAATGTATGGGTTAGTGGCCTCCGTGGGCATTATTTCAAGCTCATCATTTTCATGGAATTCCAGAACAATATTTATTGATATTTTAGAAATGCGCAAAGGCTAGAAACTCTGCCTATTTTTCTACTAATTTATTCCCTTGCTGAACTCTCTTCCCTAGCAACTCAACTGAATGAACTGGCCATGTTCCACACCAAAGGTGAAATTCTGCTTTAGGGAAAGGTAGATTCAAAACAGTTGGCTCTGAAATGCTCTCGGAGAGAAATTAAACTGTGATTTGTATGAATGGGCTTCCTCTCCTAAAGCTACCATCAGATCAGAGTGAGGCTAGAGCAAATAACAAAGGCACATTTAAGGAAGGGAGAATGGGTTGTACAATAGCCAGAAAGTTATTAGGATTACTTTAACAAAAAACAACTGCCAATCATTCCTTGAACAAGGGCTTGCACAAGGGTAGTGAGGAGGTTTGAGGTGCATTTTCCTAAACTCTGCTTCCATGAAATCCTCATTGAAATCAACAGTATTTACACAGAAGCATAATTTAGTTGAGGTTACATGTTCATTTTACGCCCAGGGATTTCTCACAGTTAGGTCAAAAATCTGTGTAATTCTCACATGTTAAATAAATACACATGCGTATAATGTACAAACATTTTGGTAGTACATGATATTATTCTTAAATGCTTTCCCCCGCCTGACAGCAGTGGGTATGTGTTTGATGCAGAGACTTTTTGAGTGCATGTTCATGCTTTGCTCCCCACCCACATAAGTAGTCCTCTTTTTTCCTGTTAATAAATAGTTATCTAATATAACCAATCTAATGAAGGAGTTTGCTCCAGGTTTTACTCTTAGTCATTCCATGAAGTCAAAAAGTCTCTTATACAAGACATTTGCCAAAAGAAACCATCTTCAGGCAAACTAACACCTCCAATTGATCTTTTCCTTTTACTGAACTATTTCCATGATTCAAGTGAGAAATTCGAGATCAAGTGCACCAATAATCTCCCTCTGTAATCCTGGGAAAGTCTTAAACCCTAAGACAGCTCCTTCTGTGCCACAGCAGTTCCTCACTAAAATAATGGTGATATCACAGCTATCCTGATAAGGAAGTTGCAAGGGCAAACACAGATGATTACACACAACAAAGTATCTGAACTGTAGGCTACCCTACATTTAAGGCCTTCTTTCACTCTTTCAAGTTGAATTGCTGAGTATCAAGAGAAAAGCATACCTATCTTTTGTGAGCTAGGTTGATCTTGACAAGATTCATAAGATGATTTCCATATTTTTTTAAAAAATATGTTTGGATTAATACCTTAGAAGCCACCTCCATTTGCACAACTCAGAAAGTAACATTAAAACAGATGGACCATGATCAAATGGAAGTCAAGCATTGTTTTCAGCCAGACCCTAAGCACGTTTACTCCAAAATAAGTTTCTATTTCTCTCTTAAATATGCAGCCTTATTAAATGATGAATGTCACAACTAGATGAGTTGGTGGGAGATCCATGATTGGATCTTCCACATTTTAAAATGGCAAATACAGATACAAGAAGGTGGTGATTGTGGTGGTGGTGGTGGTGGGGTGTGTGTGTGTGTGTGTGTGTGTGTGTGTGTAACTTTTCCCATGCCATTTTTCCTGTCCAAATAACCAACCCCCTCCAAACTGCTGTATGCCCTGTAGAACAAAACATATTATATGGAGCCTTGTATGTTTTGATCATAGTGTGGAGGAAAAGGTTAATCTCCTTCCCCCAGCACTGCAGTCCCAACCTGAACTGCCAACACCATAGCTGCATTTACACTTCAATTCTGACCATGACTCTTTCACTATCTCTTGTTGCGCCCTTAGTCATATCTAGCTTTAGTGTCATTCAGCCGAAGTGTATTGTCAGTTTTACAGCCCTTGGCACCATACAACCCTGAATAACCTCGATGGTGCACAATAATGGCTATATTGTAGGTTTATATTACTTTTACAGTTTTCAGGCTTTGTGTTTCAAAGAGAAAATGGTGTATCTGCAGCAATGTTAGCTCTATATAAAAATGTCTCTATCTATTCATAGAGGTGGATGTCAATATAATTCTCTCAGGGACTTTCAATTTAAAAAACTCCTAGTACCTTCAAACACTGTGAATCTCAGCACAGAGGTCTTCATGGTTCTGATGCATTTTGGTAGCCAAACAGAATTGTCTCACAATCCCGATCTGGCTCTCAAATCATCTGTCAGACTATTCTGATAGAAAGAAAAGGCACTAAACTGGACTTAGCTGAAGAGGTGAATCCTGCATCCGGGATGGTGATCAGAAGGCTTGGATGCCTGAGATTCCTGATCACAGAAGCTCCTGCCATTACAGATGAGGTGTACACCTCTTCAGACAGACCCTGCTCTAGCTGTGAGCAGCACACAGACAGGGATGACTGAAGGGTCCAGGACTTCCAGCCCCATTCTAGATGCTCTACTTGTGTAGAAAGTTTTTTGAATAATGTTTGAATGGGGTTTACATGTTATACATTATAGCTGTATTAAAGGCAGTAATTTTGCCCTACAGCTAAAAATTATGATATGAAATTGTTTCTCATATAGCAGATGTCAATTACATGCAGTATAAATAGTGTGTGTGCGTCTTTCTGTCTGTCTGCTTAAAATATTCCACCTGTCAATGTAATTGAAGATTCATGGTTGTGCATTCAACCAAACAAACTGCCATAATGAAAACATGTCATGACAACTTGCTCCTGGTCTTTGACATCTATAGGAAATTGTTACTAATTTTGTTTCATGTAAGCAGTTGTCTGTAGGAACACACAAGGAGGGAAGTTACCTTTCAGGCAGTGTAGGGCTGGACTTTAGCTGCAACCACATATATGAAATCCATCAATTGAAAATCCAGGCATAATTGTTATAACTTTGGCAGTTGAATTGGGAACACAATACATTACTCTAAAAGCTTGCAGAATTTTTTAAAAAAGTTTTTTCCTAAAATCTGATGTGAAGTTGCACGAGGAAATATGATGGATATATGGTATGATCTCCTCACGTTGCTATGGAAGACTCAGTAACACCATTTTGCTACTAGTGCAGGTACCCAAATGCCTTGATTTTGCATTCAGAGATTCTAGAGCATGACACTCATTATGTTCATGCTATACATAGCAGCTATGATTTTGTTAATTGGCTGCTCCTCCTAACATTTTATCTCTTAAATATTATACAATGAAAAGAAATGATATAATTTATCCTTGTGAGCATGAAGAAAATTATAACATAGACAGTGACTGACAGATGTGTCTGGATAGATGAATGTTAATGTAATGCTTAACTATGAGAGAGAAATAACTCACATTCTGGTGCTTTAGGTCTGTTTTTCCACAATATTAATTCATGTCCTACCAAAAGGTATTCAAATAAAATTGAACCACAACACGTGAATTGTATCTTGACAGAAACAATTACAAATGCTTTAGCTTTTTAACTTTTGAGCTTTTGAGCTTTTTAACTTTTTAAACTTTTGATTGTTTATTATTTGTTTTAAATTGTGTTTAGTATTTCTTTGTTGTGAACCGCCCTGAGACCTTGGGTTAGGGCAGTATAAAAATGTGCTAAATGAATGAATGAATGAAAAGGGAA
This sequence comes from Hemicordylus capensis, assembly GCF_027244095.1. NCBI lineage: Eukaryota > Metazoa > Chordata > Lepidosauria > Squamata > Cordylidae > Hemicordylus > Hemicordylus capensis. The sequence continues at coordinate 373,215,864 of NC_069658.1, read as the reverse complement.
GATTCTCGCATAGCCAAAAAAGAATGGAAGGCCATGAGGTCCACAACTTTACACAGCACTGGCTTTTCTAACACCCTTTATTAGGGACCACCTATCGTTTATGCCTAACACATGTTACTGAGTCCAAATGTAATTCATTTATTTATGTCTCTACCCCACTTCTTCACTCAAAATTGCATCCCAAACTCCTTCTCCCCATCCACAAACTTCAAACTGTGAGTGTAAATAGGGTTGCCATATGGAAGAGAGGACAGATCTCCTGGACCTTTAAGAGATGCGGAGAAGAGATGTAGCTTTAAGAGATGTCATACATAGGAAAGAAAAGCTGCACCTGCTGAATTCCATGTTCTCTGCATCTCTTAAAGGTACAGGAGACCTGTCCTCTTTTCCACCTGTTAAACTAGGTGAAAACATATTGTGAATGTTTACAGAATGATTTGGAGCAGATAAAAACAGGGTAGGAAAAGATCTCAATAGCCTTTATTTATTTGTTTGTTTTATTGATTGATTTATATCTGACAGTATTTTTTTAAAATGTTAATTCTTCCATTCCCAAGGGCTGACAATGTTAAATTATCTATTTAAAATGTTTGTAATTACCATCCTGGATTATTCAGTTATGTTTTTTAAACTGAAGTTTCAGGATATAATACTAAAAACAAGCAAGCAATTAAAAACCTAACCCTCCTAAAGTTCTTTTCCCGCCCTTTTCTTTTTTTAAGAAAAAACATGGTGCTGGGGCTGACATCCAGATAATGTTATGCTTGCCAAATAGCACTGTATAGTATTCCTCCCTTCCGCAAACTTCTATGCCACATGAAAATATTCCCTGAGCATCTTTCAGCTCCCAGGAATATATTATCAGGAGGCATGGAGTGCTGCAGAGGGAGGGGGGATTGGCAAAAATTGCCCCTCCCCTCTTCTACACATAAAATGTGCGTGCAGTATTAGTGTGGATGTCAGCTAGAACATGTCACTAGCTCCTCAAGATATTGCAAGCAAGTAAAGGTGTTCTTTTATTCCCACATTTCTAAGCTGATCAGAAAGATCCCCAGTTTCCTAGAACTCTAATGAAACTCTTCTTCTCTGACTGATGCAGTGATGTACAGGGAAACTTTAACCGCAGATAAAGTCACAGCCAAATTGTTGGCGATCGTGCTGATACTTGATTAAAAGGAGAGTAAGAAAAGAGGGACAGTGTTTTTCGCTCTTGACATTTCCACCAGGGCTGTATGCATGAAGACCCCATTTATGGTGATGATTCCCAGTTTGAGAGACATGCAAACCCCACCTGCTTGAGTATGTGGTTCCTCATAAAATCAGGAAAGGCTTCAGGGAAGGCTGCTTGTGTGCGCAAACCACAGGACTGATTGAGGTCTAAGGGCCAGAGGTTTATGCTTGTGTATACAGTCCATATGGCTTATTGAGGTCTAAGGGCCAGAGGATTATCTTGATTGTTTCCTGCGATCTGGCTCATTTTATGGTCCATTCATTGCTTCCTCATGGCAAGCAAATTCCTCACATTTCATCAAGCTGTAACTCCTGATATAGTAGTGCACTCTGATAAAATAATGTCATTGAGGAGAGGATGAAACTGTAATTACAATCAGAGTTCAAGCTCACAGGAGATGGGGTAAAAATTAAACGTGCTAAATCTGTGGCATTTTGATTATCTGAAACCTCCCCCAAATCTTGTAGATGACTATATTTAAATGTGTAGCTAAGTGGCTCCTTATAAATCAAGTCATAATTGTTCAGGGCCCCGCTGCAGAAGCCACTGTCAATTTTCCACTTCTTGTGAAATTCTGGGCTTTGATTAAGAATGAACTGAGGTATGAATAATAATCACCTCCCCCATTAGCCTCTCTTCTCACCCATAAATGCATAGTTCCACAGGAATAAAGTTTGTAATCTATAAAAGAGTGCGTGGAATTGTTTGTGAGGAAGATCTCAATTATGAAATAGGGAGGTACTAAACAGATTCTATTTTGCAATTAATGCCCCCCTTTATCTATCTGTCTATCTATCTATCTAACTAACTAACATATTTTTAAACTGCCCAAAACTTACGTCCCTGGGAGGTTTACAACAAAATAAAAACAATAAGTAAAACATTAGTTAAAACCAAAACCAAAACAATACAACAATTTAAAATTGTTAAAACAATATTTTAAAACAGCATTAAAACCTTTAAAACAATATTAATTAAAAGCCTGGGTGAACAGATGTGTCTTTAAAGACCTTTTAAAAGCTGTCAGAGATGGGGAGGCTCTTATTTCAGTAGGGTGCGCATTCCAAAGCCTCAGGGCAGCAGCGGAGAAGGCTCATCTCTGAGTAGCCACCAGACGAGCCAGTGGCAACTGCAGACAGACCTCTCCTGATGATGTCAGTGGGCGGTGGGGTTCATGACAAAGAAGACATTCTCTTAAATACCCAGGGCCCAAGCTGTGTAGGGCCTTATAGTTATAACCAACACCTTGTATTTTGCCCGGAAACATATCCGCAGCAGCCAGTGTAGCTCCTTCAATATGGGAGTTATTTGGTTTCTCTGAGATGACCCAGAGACCAGCCTGGCTGCTGCATTCTGGACCAACTGTAGTTTCTGGACTACATACAAGGGCAGCCGCACATAGAGCGTATTGCAGTAATCCAGTCTGGCGGTTACCAGCAAATGTATCACTGTTTGGAGGTCATTCATCTCAAGAAACGGACACAACGGGCACATCAACCGAAGCTGATAGAAGGCACTTCTGGCCACTGCCTCAACCTAGGACACCTGGGAGAGGCTTGGATCCAGAAGCACCCCTAGACTGTGTACCTGTTCCTTCTGGGCAAGTGTGACCCCATCCAGAAAAGGCAGATCAAAAAATTTTCTCAAGTTCGACCTTGCACAATGAGTATCTCCATCTTATCTGGATTTAGTCTCAGTTTGTTATCCCTCATCCAGCCCATCACCGACTCCAGGCAGACAGTCCCGTTATGGATCCAGGGAGTAACAGCTGAACTGGAGAGAGTACAGTCTATTTTTTTAAGAGCAATCTTTGCAGTGCCTAGGTGCATGTCTTACTCTGTTCTGTGCTTGGAATCTGGGTCCTTATCCATAGCCTGTAAAGCCTGGGAGCTTACTTTTGCTAGATGGAGTAAACTTTGTTCAGAGATTCAGGAATTTTCTTTTTTCCAATCTTTATGGGTGGATTCTTAGCCTAACCCTTGGCTAACATACGTAAATAACAAAATTATGCAACTGGACCTTTCTCCTTCAGAACTTCTCACGGGAATATAATAAGGTGAAGGAAATATTATTTCTCCGGTTGCACGATATTGAATGGCAGGAACTTATGTCTTCGGCCAATAGGACTTGCTCCCATTTACATTTTGGGATTTTGCCACCTTGGGGAGATAGAGGTGCTAATTATTTAACAACGCTGCCTTTTTCTAAATTTCGGGTTTCATTTGCTCGGGCCCGGTTTAATGTGTTGCCCTCTTCTCTTTTGGAATGGAGGTTTGCTAAAGATCATCCTGTTACGGTTTTTTTACCCTTGTGGCACTGGCCTCCTGGAAACTGTCACCCATGTTTTGTTATATTGCTCTTTGTATTGGGATGCCAGAGAAGAACATATTTCCCCTCTGTTACTCAAATTTCCTGGAAGGTGTGAGCTCTTATATATATATATATATTATTGTCTCACGGATTCAAGCTATGAGATTACAAAAATTGTAGCTAAATTTTTCTACATTGCCATTAGGTTAAGGTCCCTATTAAGCGCTTAATTGCAAGAGCTGTTTATTGTTTTTAAGTAATTTATTATGAGTGATTGTATTTTGTTTTATTGTGTTTTAGCATTGTTTATTGATTGTTGTATTGGACATATTTGTTACTTCTATTTTTGCTGGCCAATGGCTGTAATAAAATTGATGATGACTCCAGGCAGACATTTAGGGATGTTATACCCTCTCCTGATGATGCTGACATGGAGAAATAGTTTTGGTTGTCATCAGCGTACTGATAGCACCCTGCACTAGATCTCCTGATGATCTGTGCCAGCGGTTTCATGTAGATGTTAAACAACATCGGATACAATATGGAGCCCTGGGGAACACCATACAAGAGTTTAGATTTTGAAGAAGAGTAGTCTCCAAGGGACATCATCTGGAACCTGCCCGAGAGGTAGGAGCAGAACCACTGCAAAGCTGTCCCTCCCACTCCTAACCCCCTCAGATGCTGCAGAAGGATACTATGGTCGATAGTATCCAAAGCCACAAAGAGGTCCAAAAGGACCAACAGAGTCAGACTTACTCTGTCCATTCCCAATTGGAGATCATCCATCAGGCTGACCGAGGCAGTCTCCACCCCATAGCCAGCCCAAAAGCCAGTTTGAAATGGTTCAAGATAATCAGTTTCTTCCCAAACTGTCTCGAGCTGAGAGGCCATCACACTCTAAATTACCTTGCCCAGCCACTGAAAGTTGGAGACAGACCTGTAGTTGCTCAACTCTGAGGGATCCAAGGTAGGCTTCTTCAGAAGCCTTCTCCGTTGCTGCCACCAGACTTTGGAATGCTCTCCCAGTGGCTATTCGCTCCTCGGTCTCCATCATGACTTTTAGAAAACATGTGAAGACTTAGCTTTTTATTCAGGCTTTTATGTGATTGTCTCCATTGCTGCTTCTCTGTATATTGTATGATATTTTTATGTATGTATTTTTTAATTTTTTTAAATTAGATCTGTTTTTATATTTTAGCAAATTTTAATTGTGTATTTTTATAGTCTTGTTTTAAATTTTTCTATGTGAACCGCCTTGTGATTATTTTAATGAAAGGTAGTATATAAATTTAACAATCAATCAATCAATCAATCAATCAATCAATGGCCGCTATGAACTCCTGAGCTGCCCCGGAAAAATTGGTCCCAAAATGAACATTGAAGTCCCCCACCACAAGCCTGGGGGACTCCAACACCAAGCCTGAAACCAAGTCCATCATCTCAGTTAGGGACTCTGTTGAGCTGCGGGGCAATTGGTACACCAAGAGAAGTCCCAGTCTATCTCTGGTCCCCAAACTTAAGTACACACGTTCGATGTGGTCCGGCACTTTAACAGGGATCCTGGTAAGAGAAAAGTTATTCTTGTAGACTACAGCCACTCCACCTCCCTGAACACGGTCCCTCACCCGCTCCTTGACAGATTACCCTGGAGGGAGAAGCTGGGACCAGATTGGGCCCCCAGCCTCCCCCAGCCAGGTCTCCGTAATACAAACCATGTTGGCGCCTTCATCCAGAATCAAATCATGGATTGTTTCTGATTTGTTCTGGACCAACCTGGCATTACAAAGGAGCAAGGTGAGATTCCAAGGTTGGTTGGCACTGCTCCCCAAGGTCAAAGAGCTGGCAGGACAGCTATAAAGTTTCCAAGTCCCCTTCCCCTGTAATGGCCCGCTGACCTGCCAACATTATTTATTTATTTATTTATTACATTTGTACACCGCCCCAAACTTTCATCTCTGGGCAGTTAACGATAGTATAAAACAAGTTAAAATATTTACAAAAACTTAAAACAATTAAACAATTTAAAATCAACCACAAATTAAAACCTGAAAATTTCAAAGAACAGAAAAAGCTTGGGTGAAGAGGTGGGTTTTCAAGTGCTTTCTAAAAATTGTCAGAGATGGGGAGGATCGTATCTCAGTAGGGAGCGCATTCCACACTTGGGGCAGCAACCGAGAAAGCCCGACCCCACGTGGCCACCAGCCGAGCTGGTGGCAACTGTTGATGGACCTCTCCGGACGACCTCAGTGGGCAGTGGGGATCATAATGAAGAAGACGTTCTCTTAGATATCCAGGGCCTAAGCCATTTAGGGCTTTATAAGTTATGACAAGCAGTTTGTTTTTTGCCCGGAAACCTATTGGCAGCCAGTGTAACTCTATCAACAAAGGAGTGATGTGGTCTCTCCTAAATGACCTAGAGACCAACCTGGCCGCCACGTTCTGTACCAACGGAAGCTTCTGGACTACGTACAAAGGCAGCCCCACATAGAGCACATTGCAGAAGTCAAGTCTGGAGGTTACCAACATATGTACCACTGTTTTGAGTTCGTTCATCTCAAGAAATGGACACAGCTGGCGTATCAGCCGAAGCTGATAGAAAGCACCCCTGGCCACCGCCTCAACGTGAGAAACCAAGGAGAGATGTTGATCCAGAAGTACTCCCAGACTGTGAACCTGTTCCTTTTGGGGAAGTGTGACCCCATCTAGAACAGGAAGATCAAAATCGTCTCTAGAGTTCTGACCCCGCACAATAAGTGCCTCTGTCTTATCTGGATTCAGTTTCAGTTTATTCTCCCTCATCCAGCCCATTACTGCTTCCAGGCAAGCATTTAGGGAAGTTATGCCATCTCCTGAAGAAGTTGACATGGAGAAGTAGATTTGGGTGTCATCAGCATACTGATAACACCCCGCTCCAAATCCCCTGATGATCTCTCCCAGTGGTTTCATGTAGATGGTAAAGAGCATTGGAGAAAGTATGGAGCCTTGAGGGACACCATACTTAAGCTCAGTTTTTGAAGAGCAACAGTCTCCAATCGACACCATCTGGAATCTGTCCAAGAGGTAGGAGCGGAACCACTGTAAAAGAGTGCCCCCCAACCCCAACACCCTCAGACGTTCCAGAAGGATACTATGGTCGATAGTATTGAAAGCTGCCGAGAGATCCAAAAGGACCAACAGAGTCACACAATTCCCAATTGGAGATCATCCATCAAGCTGACCAAGGGAGTCTCCACCCCATAGCCCACCCGAAAACCAGTTAGAAATGGGTCTAGATAATCAGTTTCCTCCAAGACCGCCAGGAGCTAAGAGGACACCACCTTCCCAATTACCTTGCCCAGCCATGGGAGGTTGGAAACAGGCCTATAGTTGCTCAACTCTGAGGGATCTAATGCAGGCTTCTAATAATTGCCTCCGTAAGACAAGGAAGTATCCTGCCCTCCCTCAGAGAAGCATTTATTATTTCTACCAGGCCTCCCACAACAGCCTCCCTGCTATATAGAACATGCCATGTTGGACAAGGATCAAGAGAACAATTGGTAGGCCTCACCACTCTGAGCAGCTTGTCCATGTCCTCAGGAGTAACAAATTGAAACCGATCCAGTTGAACCACATAAGAGGAGTTGTCGGACACTTCCAATTCAGATATCGAATTAATTGTGGATTCTCCGTCTAAGTCGGCCCGAATCCGAGAGTTTTTATCTGCAAAAAACTCTTTAAACACATTGCAGTGGGTAACTGATGGCTCCAAATTCTGATTCAAGGAAGGGGGGGGGCACTTACTAGCCCCCTCACAACTCTGAACAATTATGCTGGATGTGAACCTGCAGATGCAATACGGGCAGAAAAGAACCACTTCTTTGCTGCATGTATTGCCTGAGCATAGATCTTCAAATGTGCTCTATGTCGTAATCTGTCGGATTCGAGTCGAGTCTTTCTCCACTTGCGCTCCAATTGCCTACCTTGCCGCTTCTGCCCCTGTAGATCTTCCTTATACCAGGGGGCCTGTTATGAAGCTGGTCGGAGGGGATGCTTAGGAGCAATCGTGTCTATTGCCCTGGTGAACATGTTGTTCCAGTTTTGCACCAGGGCATCAACAGGATCACCAGCAGAGCCAACATTAAATCCCTCCAAGGCTTCTTGGAATCCTAGTGGATCCAATAACCTCTTCAGGCAGACCATTCTAATGGGCCCATCGCCCCTGTGGAGGTGGGAATTGGTTGTGAGTCCAACCTTAACTAGATGGTGGTCCGTCCATGACAATGGGGAAATCACAGGAGTCCCCACCCACGGAACACCACCCTGATCAGAGTAAAAGACCAAATCAAGCATGTGACCTGCAATGTGCATCAGTCCGGAGACCACTTGGGATAGGCCCATAGTTGTCATGGCCACTATGAACTCCTGAGCTGCCCCGGACAAATTGGTTCCGAAGTGAACATTGAAGTCCCCCAGCACCAACAATCTGTGAGACTCCAATGCAAGTTCCGCAACCAAGTCCGTGAGCTCAGTAAGGGATTTCGTTGGGCAGCGGGGCAGTTGGTACACCAACAGAAGTCCCAATCTATCCCTGGTCCCCAAACTTAGATACACACATTCATGGTCAGATACCTCGACAGGGACCCTGGTAAGGAAGATGTTGTCCTTATAGACAACAGCCACTCCACCTCCCCACCCATGTCCCCTCACCTGCTCCTCTACAGAATACCCTGGAGGAAGAAGCTGGGACCAGACTGGGCCACCAGCCTCCCCCAACCAAGTTTCGGTGATACACACCAGGTCAGCCCCTTCATCCATAACCAAATCATAGATGACCGCTGGTTTATTTTGGACCAACCTGGCAGTGCAGAGGAGCAAGGTAAGGCTATGTGGGTTGTTGGCAGTGCTCCCTGAGGTCATAGAGCTGGCAGGACAGCCGTAAGGGGAGACAGCTAATAAATGTCTGACTACCCTTCCCCTGGAACGGCCTGCTGACCTGCCAATGTTACTTCTTCTATTCCCCACCACCACCAGAATAGCTGCCCCACATTCAACCAAGGTGCCCCCTGTCTCCCCATCTCTAGATGAACCCAAACATATAACTACTTTGACCCAATCTCACCAACAGTGAAGTGAGCAAGAATCTTCTCTAGCTGTTCAAATTAGTATGTCGGCCCCAGCCCTCTGCTCTTCTGTTCTTCTGTATGTCGGCCCCAACCGTCTGTATTTCTTCTGTTCCCCATAACCACTGGAATTGCTGCTCCGCAGTCAGTATAATTAAAATTATTTTGGACAATACTTGAACATGCAGATGTTTTGACCATTTTCCACATATATTATATAGAATAATTCATACTATACTATACTATACTATACTATACTATACTATACTATACTATACTAACGTCTAATCTCATCAGACATTATGTGTAATGCACATAAAGCTTATGCACATACAGATATATATGCATGTTTGATTATTCACATATAGGGAAGCATCAGGAGTGTAGGGTCCGTTGGGCAGACAGGGTGCCTCTGAGTACCAGTTGCGGGGGAGTAATGGCAGGAGAGAGGGCACGCCCTCAACTCCTGTCTGAGGCTTCGAGCAGCATCTGGTGGGCCACTGTGCGAAACAGGATGCTGGACTAGATGGGCCTTGGGCCTGATCCAGCAGGGCTGTTCTTATGTAGGGTCCATTGGACAAGGGGGGTGCATTTGCACCCCCCCCAAAATTGAACCCCACCTTTCAATTAAAAATGTTCAAGGCAGCTTACAGTATAGAATCCAATGTACAATAAAATACTACAGAATAACCAAAAACAGAATGAATAAAAAGAGAGAGATCAAGAGGGAGAGAGAGAGAGGCAGACAAGTTGTGTGGAATGTGCCAAGCACCTTATAGAGAATAGGGATCAATGTCAACATGGGATGCAGTCCTTTGTTTCCCTTAGCATGTATTTCTGCTCTCTGTTGGGACCAATTGTGCCAAATACAGCCATCGGAGGCTTATAAAAATGTGTGCAATTAGAAGCAATGTCAGTTCTATGTGCAGCTGTAGGATAATCTAATCATGCATCAGCATGAAAACTAATTGCTTACAGGAAGCAGGATATTGCCCTGTGTGTTTATAGTACTGCACAGCTACTTGCAGGCATTAAGTAGTCTGTTTGCCTGAAGGCAGGATATAGTACTTGACTAGGTGTGAAACTAATTGATTTTATAACAAAGCAGGGAGTGGGGAATGTAACTGCTTGATTCCCATTCAAGCTAGCCAAAAATGGTCAACTAATTGCAATGTTATGAGGATTTGTAATTGATCTGATTGAATATAATTGATTTACCAGTGTTATAGTAGGGTGTGTGTGTGAGAGAGAGGAGCACCTAAAATTGTTTTGTAAGAATAAAACAAGAGATTTAATAAAAATCACTATGAGTTTTTCAACAAAGCTAGCTGAACAATTATCTTCCTGGCAAAGCAGATAATTGCAATTTATTTGTAATTGGCAATAATTATAAATACTAATAAGTAACTATAATTGGCAAATCACCCCTGGACTTCACAGGGCCAAATTCCAAGGCCTCAACCTCCCCTGCCCCCTGCCCCCTCCCCCCTCAATTCTCTTTAGACTGTCCTGGGTGGTGTGGTCACTGCTGGCCTGCACTGCACCAGGCATCTGAGTGTGATTATGACCTGTGCCAGAGACAGAGGCAGGGGGAGTGGGGAAAGAAAAATGTGGGGTGAGAATATGCTCAGTTGTGTGTTGAAATGTTTCTGCTACTGCATATTTGCATACATATGCCCCACATGTTAAAAATACATCTGTATCTGTAAAAATACAGTATGAGTGTGTGTGTGTTGTATGTGTGTGTAGGGGGATGATGCTTAACTTGCAGTGGGGTCTGTCTGGGCTCCAATGGCCTTTAGGTCCGGGCTCCAATTTTGCTTAAGTGCACCTCTGTAAGTAATGCAATTTACTTTGCTTTCCCCAGCTCACACACCTTAAGAGTGTGATGAGAGAGGAGGTTTCAAAGTTGCAATGTGACTCGAATTATTCCCAATGCAAGTCACATCACAACATACAATGGCAGAATAGCAAGTTGTGAAGCATTATGGGTGTGTGCTTTAGACCCCTGCAGCAGTGCAGGCAGTTCAGAAGTTACCACATGCATTATCATGGGACATGTCAGCCATGGAGATTAAGGGGAGTAAGGGGTGCAAACTCCTAATTCTCCAGATGGTGTCACTTGGAGAATGTTGTTCTTCAAAATTTGAACTTTTTAATGGTGATCCCCAGCAGGCCCGTCCTTAAGGCAGGGTCACCGGTGCGATCGCTCCAGGCCCCGCGGCTGGAGGGGCCCCGCAGTGGTGGCCAAGTGAGCGGCGAGCCTGCCTCTCCGCTCGCACCAATGTTCCCCTCCGAAGCAGGCGCGGTGCCACTATCTGGTACAGAACCATCATTTTGCCTCTCTCTGCATGTGGCTAGGATCAGCCAATCAGGGAAGGAGGTGGGCCAGCACCAAGGCAGGCACCGCACCACCATCTTGCTTGCAACTGAATTTGCATGAATGTACATCCTTACATTCATGCAAATTCAGTTTTTTTTAATATTGACTCCTTTAGAGACGGGAGCAGGGGGAGTGCGGAAAGATACTTGTGGAATGGGAATATTTTAAGTTTCATGTTGAAATGTTTCTGTTGACGCATATTTGCATAAATATACTTGTTTTCATATGCTTACATTCTTGTGAGTTCAGTTGCTGTTTGTGCCCTCAGGAATCTTCCTTCACAGTGGGTATTTTTTTAAACTTGCAAAGGGAGGGAACTAGCCAAGGCACAGTCTGCACAAAATGCTATTTGTGTTTTTTAGTCTCTTTGGGTGTTCATCAACCTTCTCCCCTCTTCTCTTGATTGAAGATTATTTTAGCATTCTAAAATGGGGTGTTTCGGTGGTTTTCAACTGAAAAGAAAAACTGTGTAAAAATGAGAGGGGGTCTCTTAAAAAGAAGGAATGTCACCCACTGGACAATTTGGTGCTTGTTTCCCCACCCCCACCCTTTAAAAAAGAGAGTTGTCCACCCCACATCCTTTAATGAGGGGGGAAGGTTTGCATTAATTTTGCCTCCATGTAAAAATGTGGAGTGCCTTGTTAAAATGATACTTGCCCCTTGCAATAAATGTACAGTCATGTTACGAATCCAAGTGTCTTCCTTCAAAATAAGATTTTTACTGCAAGAGAATTCAGTTTTGGAGTGAAAGTTATGCAGATGTGTTAAAATGTGTACGTTTGTGTCTGTGTTTTACATATAATGTATATCAGATTGAAATGTTAAGGGGCCCCCACACATGCTGATTTGCCCCTAGCCCCGTGCCCCCCTAGGGACAGCCCTGACCCCCAGGGCTCTGTATTGTCTCCAATGCTTTTTAACATCTACATGGAACTGCTGGGAGAGATCATGAGAGCTTTCTTGTAGTAGCAAGCATGTATTGGCCCCTTTGTTAAACAGGGTCCACCCTGGCTTGCATTTGAATGGGAGACTACATGTGTGAGCACTGGAAGATATTCCCCTTAGGAGGCTTGTCCCTGGTTAAGATGGTAGCCAGAGGTGCTTTTTATCAGCTTCGGCTGATATGCATCCATTTCTTGAAATAAATGACCTCAAAACAGTGATGCATATGCTCATAATCTCCAAACTTGACTGCTGCAATGCACTCTATGTGGGGCTGCCATTGCACATAGTCCAAAAACTGCAGATGGTACAGAATGTGGCAGCCCGATTGGTCTCTGGGTCATTTCAAAGAGATAATATCACTCCTCTATGAAAAGAGCTACACTGGCAAAATACGAGATGCTGGTTATAGCTTATAAAGCCCTAAACAGCTTAGGCCATGTGTTTGCGCCCAGACCCAAAAGAAGACAGGACACATGTATATAAGTAAAACTAGGACCACACTTTATAAATTACAAAATTTGGGGAGAAAGCCAACAGGGAAAAACATAAATTGAAGTGCAGGCAACTCCACCTCCTCACAGGGCTTTCCAGCTTCCTAGCAATAGCTGTCAGCCTCCCTTGCTGTTGGGTGAAGCAACCGGGCCAGGATCAGGCTACCAGCAGCTGCTGGGTAGCCAATTCCCTGTGTCAAGGAGGTGGCAGCCTGTGTCACGCCCTGCTCAAGCCACACAGCTCAGAGTGAGTGAGCCAAACAACCACCTAAAAGTGGTGCATTCCCAGCCTGCCCAGGCCATGAAACCCTGAAATTCCATGCACCACCCTTCACCCACAAGGTTGTCCTCGGTTGAACACCAAAAGATCCTAACCTCCATATGTCCACATTCATCTGCCAGTGTGACCAATTCCTTAACGCAGCTCCCAACCCCTACGTTCCTAAAAAAAAGGGGGGGGTCAGTGAGGAGTTGGCGAGAAAATTCCAGCCACAGCCAATCAGGTTGGGAACCACAAAGTCTTACTCAGCCCAACAATGCAACCAGCTAGCCTCACAGAAAATGGGAGGGTGGGTGGGAACCGAGCTCCCACCCATGTGTTGTGTTGTGATGTGAGGGAGGGAGGGAGTAGAGCCGGCGAGCATGTGATCTCAACCCAGCTCCCTGATTGGATGCCCAGGCAAAAGTCACAAGGCTGAGGAAAGGAGGCCTCTGTCCTGCATTCCAGGAGGCCGGACGCAAACTCCACCCCACTCAACAGCTTTCAGCACTCGGTGGAAAGGCAATTAAAGAAAATGTCTTCTTCACCATGAGCCCCATTGGCCACTGAGATCATCCAGAGAGGTTCATCTGCAATTGCCACCAGCTCATCTGATGTCTACACAGGGACAGGCCTTCTGTGTTGCTACCCTGGGACTCTGGAAAGTGCTCCCTGGTGAAATAAGAGTCTTCCCATCTCTGACGACATTTTAAAAGTTTCTAAAGACTTATTTTTCCACCCAAGCTTTTTAACTGGATTGTGGTTGTAAATTGTTTTAAGGTTTTCATTTTTAATCTGCTTTATATTGTTGTAAACCGCCCAGAGACAGAAGTTTGGGGTGATCTGCAAATCTGAAAAATAGATAGATAGATAGATAGATAGATAGATAGATAGATAGATAGATAGATAGATAGATGTTGGCTTAATTTTTTATTCTATTTAATCTCTCTCTCTCTCTCTCTCTCTCTCTCTCTCTCTCTCTCACACACACACACACACACACACACACACACACACACATTTTCACAAAATGTACCCAAGGCAGTGCAGAGTAACAAACATTTTTTAAAAAGTTAAAACAGCTCCAAAGGAATTAAAAATAGCAGAAGAAATTCAGCAAACCAAAACCAGCAGAACAAATCTAAAAACAGTATTTGTGTTCAAGCTTGAGTACCTTGTCTGAGGAATGCAGACCATGCAAATACAAAATCAGCACTTAAACTTTTAAAAATCTTTTTTAATAATCAGAATACAGTAAGTATGTTAGGGGAAGGAATCTCTCCCTAGAATATGTGTGGGTAGTATGAACAGGAGAGGAGACATTTGTATTTCAAAACTGTTTTTTCTGTACTTCAGCAGTATCACTATTAAAGACAAGGTATACATTTCTTGGGGAGTGGGGTGTTTGGGTGTTATTTAATGCTTAAACATAATGGCCCAGTCCTGAGATCTGCTCTGTTACTTTAAGCTTTAGGGTGGATTATAGCAAGCATTTCCCTGCTGCGCCACCTTAAGTGGTGCAGCGGGGAAATGCTTGACTAACAAGCAGAAGGTCTCTGCTGGTACTATATTGGGCAGCAGTGATCTAGGAAGATGCTGAAAGGCATCATCTCATATTGCGTGGGGGGAGGCAATGGTAAACCCTTCCTGTATTCTACCAAAAGAAAACCACAGGGCTCTGTGGGCTCCAGGAGTTGAAATCGACTTGATGGCACACTTTACCTTTATAGCAAATTCTACATCAATAAAGCATCCTAAGCTACAATGGTACACCAGAATTGTAGCACTAATATGTATTTATATGTCACAAACATATACACTGCTGCATATGTTTAGGATTGGTGATTCACATCTTGTTCAGTGTACCTGATGCCTCTTATCCACATTTCCTCCTGCTTTCTAAAAAAAAGGAAGTTAAGCAATTCTCCTTCAGCCCATTAGGAGAACAGGCTTTTGCTTGGCTCAGCACATCTTCGCTTTTGCTATTGAGTTGTACCCTTCTTTTGACATAATTGTACAATTCTTGTTACTTTATTCTCCAATCAATCTGAGCTGGCCAAAACTGCAATTACAATCAATGCTCATATCGACAAAGGGAGAGCAATAATGAGAAACTGCAGGTCAGTAATAAACATGTTGTGGCATGCTTTTTAACAGCTTGCAATGAAGAAGGGATGGGCCTATTGACTAACCCATAAACTATCTGTACATTATTTTCAAACCTTAAACAGTCAGGTGAATCTCTCCACAAACAAAATACAGGCCATTTTGCAATAAGAAAATTAAGAATATGCAGAATGGTTCACAAAGCATAATTAGAGGCCGACAACCTGAAGCGGAAGTACAAGCAGCAGTTATAGGGATACAGGGGAACTGCCCACCGCTACTCTGTATGCCTCTGAGACATGCATGTTGTAACATGCTTCTTCCGGAGCACTCTCTATTGCTCTCTTGAAGCCCTTTGTCCAGGAGAATGCTCCTGAATAAACTGTGGGAAAATGCTTATGTAACTGGGCAGAGCAGAAGAACACATTGCAGCAGAGTTGGTCCCACTGCATCCCTGTAGCTGCAGTTTATGTAGCCATTTTGTATGTCAGAATATCACCCAGTGCGATGAATAAAAGATATCACACCGATGGAGGTGGAGGACATGTCGCATTGGATGTGCCGCTGCAGGTATTCCTTCTACCAAAGGGCAGCCTCACAATAAGGATTTTCCTGACCTCTTAATTTATTTTCTGGATGTGGACCAAGATCTAGAAACTGTTTTATGCTTTTAAGTCTAATGAGGAATTGGTAGCTCACATTTTCCAGCTGCCATTCAAAGGTAGAAGGAACAAAGATTCAGCATTCGCATTATCCCACTTTTCCTGGATGTTGTACCAATCCAGTTTTTCTTATTCTCAGCAAGGTGCAAGACTGGTATAGTCTGGCTTTCTGGCGTGCATGGGTGGGACATCATGAATTATTTTTTTCAGTTGTGTTGAACACTTAAAATTTTACTACAGCTTGATCCTGAATGATAGCATAAACACCGCATTGGCATAAATGCCGCAGGTGGCAATGAACAACTTTTCGTAATATACCTGCCGCAGACTTTCTACCCAAAATTATGGTACTGGATGAGGGCCTTTATTTTCAGAAGGTGAACCTTTTGGTCAAATTAATAGTCTGACAGTGAATAAAGACTATTTAACATACAGCAAGGTCATTCTCATGACTCTACAGCAGGGCAGGGAGGGCACAGGGGGAAGGCCAGATCAATCTGTTCCCCTGTGGGATGTGTGGCTGTGGGATGGCCAGGAGCAGTGCGGAATTCTGGCAGCTGGGGGAACACAGCCTGGCCTTCAAATATCCCTCAATGTACCAAATGAGGAGTATGGTTTATTGAGCGATCCCCCCTCATCTGGGCACTCTAGGTGCCTGCAGCCCAAGCAGACACACAACCAGGGATATGGGTAGAAGGTACCCACATGACCAGGGACCAGGTAAAAGCCTGGGTAGAAACCCAGAGCTTCACACGAGCAGCCCTACCCTGATCAGGCTGTGCAAGCCCAAGTAGACCTGCTCATATGAACAGCCTTTGTGTGTAACCAGCCACACATTATTAATGTTATTAATAGATAAAGGTAAAAGGTAAAGTGTGCCATCGAGTCAATGTCAACTCCTGGTGACCACAGAGACCTGTGGTTTTTCTTTGGTAGAATACAAGTGGGGTTTACCATTGCTGCCTCCTCCTACACAGTATGAGATTTAATTTAATTTAATTTAATTAACATATTTTATACCATCCAAAACTTATGGCTCTGGGCGGTTTACAACAAGATAAAAACAAAAGTAAAACATTAGTTAAAAACAAAAACAAGAAATTTAAAACACAACAATTTAAAAAATTTAAAACAATATTCTAAAAACAACATTAAAACAATCAAAACAAGAGAGCGTATTCCAAAGCCTCAAGTCAGCAACAAAGAAGGCCCATCCCTGAGTAGCCACCAGACGAGCTAGTGGCAAATGCAGACGGACCTCTCCTGATGATCTCAATGGGCATTGGGGTTCATAACGAAGAAGACGTTCTCTTAAATACCCAGGGCCCAAGCTGTTTAGGGCCTTATAGGTTATAACCAACATCTTGTATTTTGCCCAGAAATATATCGGCAGCCAGTGTGAAAGACCAGATGATGTCTTTCAGCATCTTCCTATGTCACTGCTGCCCCATATAGGTGTTTCCCATAGTCTGAGAAATATACTAGTGGGAATTTGAACCAGCAACCTCTGGCTACTTCAAGCATAACTGATGGAGACATGTCTGACGGTCACCCACGATTAGACTGTTGAGTGAAAGTAGTGCCACAATGCATGACACAATATACTGTAGCCTAGTGTTGCTGGCAGATACACCAGTGCAGAAGATTAAGATTGGTAGAGATAAATGGAGCAATAAAATAATAGAAACACAAAGCACACTTGCCCTGTGGATTTCAGGATTAAAAGACTGGTTGTGGTCAATGTTTACAAAACCAAGTCTCCTAATTTGCTATGAGAAATTGTGGTATTGGGACAAGAATGGCAATTTATTGAATAGGTGCTTCAGAATGGTATCTGTTAATTGGGTTATGAATCTGGATAGCAGAGCAAGGATGTACTGGTTGAAATTACTCTAGTCTTAGGAGGTTGTCATGTTTTAGGAGGGAAGTGAACACATTTCTCTTTGCATGTTTGCAGCTGTGGAGTATTTCCTTTATTTATTTATTAAAATATTTCTAAACTGCCCTTTAGGCAATTCTATGAGAACGGCATACAAAGTTAAAAAGAAAATGCAATATAAATACAAGGAAACAGAGTAAAAACAGAGCAGTAATGGACATAAGTAAGACGTCTAAAATGTAGATAAAACCCGTGTCCTTCACACAAATGTCCAGGGACATACAAATATCTTCACCTGATCCCAAAAGAGTCTCCTTGAGAAGCACATTTCAAAGTTGGGGGCCATGAACGAGAAGGCCATTCAACATCCTTTTAACCTCAAGTATAGGGGGGTTTCTGATAACAAAGAGACCCGTAGTGAGGGTCTGATGAAACGGATACCCATTTTGTAGCAGGTGGTTCTTCAGATAACTAGTTGCCAAGCTATTCAGGACTTCATAGAGAAGCATCAACACTTGAAGGCTGTTCTCACGAGCAGCCTAACCCAGACTAGGTCAGTGTAGCCTGGGTTAGGTTGCCTGTGTGCAGCACAGGGACTGAGGTGGATACCAGCACTGCTGCGGCGCCTAACACACCTTTTTGACCCTGCCTTCAGCCAGGGTTAAGGGCATGAGCATGCCCTTAACCTGGGAGCCAGGATTGTTTGTTTGCTTTGGCTGCTTGCAGCCTAAGCAGCCACAGAGACAGGTGCCTAGAGCACCCATGTGATGTGGGAATCCCCCAATGCACTATGCTCATTGTGCAGTGCATTGTAAGATTCCCAGAAGCCAGGATCAGGATGCATTGTCGTGGCTAGGAGTACGCACAAAATTCGGAAGCCCAGTTCAGTTTGAATCAACCCCAACCGGACCTGATTTGGTTCTGTGTATCTCTAGCTGGTCCCAGCTTGAGGTGGAATTCAGGAGTTTAAAAATTTTAAATTTATGGGTCAGTGGCCGCTGGTGGGTGCTGCAGCAGCCATGGGGAGGGCTCTAAAGGTTCCCCCTTCCCCTGCCAGCCTTCCCCTGGTCTTATTTGGGCTGGTTTGGCCCATTTATGGGCCTTGGCCTTCTCCTGGCTCACGATGGCCATTTAGAAGGACACCACACATGTGCACTAGCTATTTGCATCCCCAGGTCATGACTGAACCAGGCCCGGTTTGGCTCGAGGACAAGCCGACGAATAGGCCCAGTTCGATGGTGAACCAGCTTGACCTCAAGCCAGTTTGCACATCCCTAGTCCCGGTCTCCAGAAAGCCATATGGTTCACCAGAGAGCCACTCATGTGTGCGGTCAAGCGATGTGGCCAGAAGGTGGTGGGAGATCATCTGGGGCAATCTAAGTTTAGCACAGCTTTCCCACCTGCCTGGTCTGCCTCTGGCCATGTGAATAGCCTTTTTGAATTGCACTCAGAAATGGACTGTCAGCAACCACAAAATTAGTGAGATTTATCCAGTCTCATTTAGCAGTATACCCAGTCTCATTTAGCAGTCTTGCCACAGCATTCTGTACTGACTAATGTTTCTGAGAAGTCCTCAAAGAGTTTGAATAGCCTTTGAAGGATTAATAATGTTCTAGCCATCTGCTAGATGGTGACAAGTGGAAATCACAATGAAGATTCAAAAATACTTCTCCTTTTTAGGGCAGGTGTCAAGCTAAGAGCTCCAGTTCCATGAGAAATTTTGCAAAAGTGTTCTCCCTGTCTGCTGTTAGATGTGTCTTTATATCAATAAACAGTAACATTTCAATAAACAGTAACTTGATGTTGTACTTACAAATTTCACCTTTACATTCTAGGTAACTTTGATATATTTTTTATTTATCAAGAGAAACATTTGAATCAGATGATGTGTTTGATTTACTGTAGGAGTTTTGTGTTTGATAGAGATATATCTTATTCAATATTCAATGAGTTGTGATTCAGTCGGGGATGTTTCTGATTTAGTAAGGGAACAATTTGCTTTGACTTTGATCTATTTTCCAGTTAGGGGCACATTTATTTTAATAACTGATGTATTTATTTTAGTGTGAGTGTGTCAGATTCATAACACAATGTTATTTCTTCTCCGGATTTGATTTATAGTTTTTACTATATAATTTACCACTATATATTTATAGTTTTTACTATATAGTAAAACTGTGTGTGTGTGTGTGTTTCCATGCACACACGCGCGCACACACGCACACACACACACACACACACACACACACAGGAACACATATAAATATACCCACTCCCCACTTCTCCAAGTGATGAGAGGTTCCTTGAGTGCAGCCAGTGGCTTCTGTCCACCTCTACAAGAGGGATCATGGTGTCTTTGTTAAAATTTGGTTTATTTACAATATATAATATGTGAATTATTTGGAGCTGAAATAGTAGAGCACTCCTACATCCTGCAACAAATTACTTCATATCCCCAGAGAGAAAAGCCTGCATGCTAAGTTGCTTCAGCCCTCTGGCCAGAATTGTCTGCCTCTGTCTCATGCAGAAACCGCTTGATAAGCCTGACTCTTTTCACTGACTATTCCTACACTCTCCTGTTGGGATGGAAATTCCTTCAATAACATTTTGACAGAGAGCATGTCAGTCCAACACGTCTGTTAGACTGGCATGAGTGCCCAGCCCTTTAGGGCCATTACCATCCCCATTCTGAAACATCCTCTCGGTTTCTGGACTGTTAGTGATTTACATAAGAAAAAGAGTTGACCAATGGCACAATGATCTTAAGATGATATCAGTCTTGACATGAGAATCAAAAGCATGTCTTTAGTAAATATCCACTACATTCAAAACTATTAAAATAGCTTTTAAAAATGCAACATTAATTGAATTATTGTAATTTGAGCATAGCTAAATGAGACCACAATATATTTCTGTAAGGATATTTTTCTGATCTGTATACATTTCGCTCTGTATAGAATATAGACATCATAGGCTTTGTCTTTCTTACAAAGGAATGTAGTGACAAAGGCCATAGTAACCTTTACCAGGAAGCCAATAAGCCAACTAATTGTACAGCGGGGAAATGACTTGATTAGCAAGCCAAAGGTTGCTAGTTCGAATCCTTGCTGGTATGTTCCCCCAGACTATGGGAAACACCTATATTGGGCAGCAGTGATATAGGAAGATGCTGAGAGGCATCATCTCATTCTGCATGGGAGATGGCAATGGTAAACCCCTCCTGTATTCTACCAAAGAAAATCACAGGGCTCTGTGGTCGCCAGGAATCGACACCGACTCGACAGCACACTTCACCTTTACACAACATAATACAGTACAAGATTTCTATAAACAAACACTGAACAACAGATATTTATATACCGCTTTTCAAAAAAAGTTCCCAAAGCGGTTTACACAGAGAAAACAGTAATCACATAATAGGATGGATCCCTGTCCCCAAAGGGCTAACAATCTACAAAGAAACATAAGACAGACACCACCAACAGCCGCTGGAGGGATGCTGTGCCGGGGTTAGATCGGGCCAGTTGCTCTCCCCCTGATAAATAGAAGAGTATCACGACTTTTAAAAAGTGCCTCTTTGCTCAGTTAATATGTTATTTATGTATTTTTCTTTGTAAACCACTTTGTGAACTTTGGTTGAAGAGGGGTATATAAATATTCATAGTGGTGGTAGTAGTAGTAGTAGTAGTAGTAGTAGTATAAAGCCCAACACAATTTAGCTTTTAGCTGCCATCAAATTAATTCACATCTAAATTTGCACAGGATTAATATCCTTTCCAAAATTTCCTTATTGTATTCAGTGCTATACTATGAACAATCATGATAGGTTTAACCTTCCCTGTCATTTTGTATATCACAGCTTTTGTTTAATATGAATTGGGTGAAACAAAGAAAACAAACCTTCTTCAAGTGCTGAAATGGCAAAGTGTGAACAAAAATGGATTCAGTTAGGATGTTAATGTGTTAAGTGAAGAACGGAAACTGAGTCCAGCATTACACTATAGAATCCAAAACTTATAAAGTCAACTATAGTTGAAATGATATCGACTTCTTAATGCATACACTCATCATTTTGGCTGGTCACTGTGGTAATCCTTGATGAAGGCAACAATTGGGTTTCTGAGACAGGAAACTGTAGCCCTATTCAGATGTACTCGCATACAGCACTGAAATGTGAGGCCAGAAGTCCTGCCCTAGCCTGTCACTCACCGCCTTCTCCATGCTGCTCATCGATACATGAGCGTTTGTCTGATGAGGCTAATGCTGTATCTGTGATGGTCGGTGCTTCTGTGTTTGGGAAACCTGGTGCCCCAGCTTCCTGATTGCTGAAGCACCTGACATCGTGGATACAGCATTGGCATCTTCAGATGAACACCAGTGTGTCCATGAGTGGCAGGGAGACAGAAGGGAGTGATGTACTAGGGTAGCACCTCTGGCCCCACTTTTTGCTGCTGTAAATGAACACTGCCTTTTAATAATATCTGAATAGGGCTTCACTTGTACTCAAATGTCACAATACAGCTGGGGTAAGCAGAAGAGTTGAGTCCTATTCATGCAGCATTACATTGTAAGTGTATACAAATGTCTGTGTCCATGTACTGTACATGTTTTTGTGTGAATTACAGTATATGCAGCCATTGTAAAAGTGTACATGGGTATTCCCCCCACCCCAAATGCAGGGTACAGATTGGAAGTGCACTACTGTAAACATGTTTAGTGACGTGCAAATAACTGTCCATGTGTACAAATCTATATGTGCACATATTGTACAGAGATTGTTTGTGTGTCAAACGTATCATGTGTACAGGGCATGATGTGCGTATGATGGATGTTGTCCTCAGATGATGGCTTGCTAGTAAGCCACAGTTTTGTAGATCCCCTGGGAGGGATGTGCACAAAACTGGGGCAGGGGGACAGTTGGGTTTGAGTCAAACTGGACTCGAGCCAAACTGGGCCCAGTCTGGTTTTGTGCACACCTAAACCGGGCCTGCTTTGGTCCAAATTCTAGTCCAGTTTGGGGAGGTTCGAGGCCATACTGGCAAGGATTCACCTTTACCAGTACAGGAGAAGGTGGGACCAGGGGGCTTAAATAAAAAGTGTTGAAGTGGGAGAAAAGTAAAAATTGACCTCAAATTTGCTGCCGCCAGCTATGATAGTCCCAGTTCAGCTCAACCTGAACCCCATCAAACTGGTTTGTACATCCCTAGCCCCTGGTTAGAACCGAAATACTAAAACACCAAAGAGGCACAAAGGGTGACCAGTGTGGTCTTCAGCTCAGGTGAATGACAAAGCACTCTGCTGACCCTTCTATTTGTGTTTTACTCTAGATATTCATTAGTTTAAAAAGGGCAACATGATATGCATTGTTGCAGCAATTGTGCAAAATATGCCAGGGCTGCTGTGGATGCGCAGGCAGCCCATTGCTGTTGAGAACAAGAACAAGGAGCACTTTCTTAGTTATTAACGTTCATTTCAATGAGAATAACTGGAAAGGTGTGGTTATGGCTGCCACTGGCTCGTTTGGTGGTGACCTAGGACCAGGCTTTCTCTGTGGCTGCCCCTGGGCTTTGGAATATGCTTCCTGCTGAAATAAGAGCATCTCCTTCTTTGTTTGTTTTCGGGAAGAACCTCTTGACTCTCCTGTTTTCTCAGGCTTTTAAATAGAATTAATTTTAATAATTAAAAAAAAACTTTTTAAAATAATTATCTTACTCTACTGTTTTTATTGTCATATATTTTAATTTGTGACTTTAAAATTTTTTAAAATTTGTACACCACCTAGAAATATACATATCAGGTGGTATAAAAATATGACAGATAAACAAACACAAATATATGTATAAATAACTACAGTATTGCTGCTTATGCAACTGCTCATTCTGAACAGCATCAAGGCTGCCTGCACAACTGCAGCAGCCCTGGCATGATTCCCACCATTGCTGCAACATGGCGCATCATGATTACTCATAACTGGCCTTCTCCTTTTGAACACATCCCAGTCGTTGAAAAACTCCTAAAATGTTCACTAGCTGAATGATTTCTTCCCCCAAAAAACGATTAAGTTCAATAACTAAAAGGGAGGAAATTTGCCAATTATGTGTGGATTTTTAACCTGTTCAGTGCAGAAATTTTTAAAGTGAAATATCTTTTATCTTGGAAAATGTGGCCCTTAACACAAAGAGCTAGAAAGGGCACAAGCAGCCTAGAAATGTATCCCAACTCCTTTGTGGCAGAACACCAGATAACTATGATTAAGAGCACTCAATGACTGAACAGCTGCATTTTATAATGGCTGCAGTTACATGTAATGCAAAACCACAGTTAAACAGGGCAGAGGTTTGAAATTGTGAACGTCCGAATGTGCGCAACCACAGTTTCCCAATAAAAGTGACCTGAGGTTGGCATCTCCAAACTCCAATCTGAACATTCGGTTTCTAGTGAGTTTTGACATTGTAACATGAGGGTTTTTGGTGGCAGCATAATGACCAAACATGGATGACTTCATGACCACAGTTCTGTGGAGTTTCTGGAATTGTAATCAAAGAGAGGGTGGCATAGACCCACCCAGGATTGCATATGCTTCATGCCTCTGGCACTTCTCGCTGGCTGCTTTTCCAAGAACTTGCTCTACCCACCCTGTCTCTGATCCAATAAAGCAATTGCCTGGCAACAGGGATGCCATCAGCCTGCCACATCCCATCCCAAAATTGTCAGCCTGTCAAATGGCAAAGTCACACAGGGGCATGCCCTCTTTCCACTCTGTTTCTTGTTCCCACCTCCTGGTAGGGGTGTGCATGGAACCTGCTGGTCTGGTTCAGTTCATCCAAACCACAACAGGCCAGTTCAGTCCAGCACCCCCTCAACCCCCCTCCCCCAGGTTGGTCCGGTTTGGGGAGATTCACAAGCCCTTGTTTGTTTGTTTTTTAAAAACTTACACCCTCTGGGGTGTTCTCCAAGGTGTCAGGTGGGGGTCCGTAGAAGTATCCCCTCCCTTGCTGGCCCCACTTCCATCCAAAATTGGCCCATTCAGCCATTCTTTGCCCTGTGTGATGGGCCTATGTGTGGCCTGGGTCATTCCAGGCCATGCAGAAGTCCATTGTGCAGGAGTGGCAGCCTCCAAAATGGCTGCAGTGTGGGGGGAAAGCCCAAATCGGCCAAAGGATGGCCAAATGGACTGGTTTTGGACAGAAGGGAGTCCGGCGGGGGGGGTGAAGAGAACCTTTGCAGATGACCCACAACCACCTCAGTGACCCTCCCATGGTGTAAGTTTTTTTTAATTAAAAAATATTTTAAATAATATTGCAAACACCCCCATGGGCAGGGGAGGGGTCGGCCGGGGATGGACCAAATAGTGGGTGGTTCAGTTTGACCCTGAACCATTGAACACGTTTGACATCAAACTTGTTTGCACATCCCTACCTCCTGGCAATCAGGAGAGAAAGGAGACGGGATGGTAAGATGGGCTTTGGTCTCCAAAAATGATGTATGTTCACAAGGACATGCACTTGAAGTCGGGGTGTGCACAAACCATTTGATGTTGAACTAGTTCACTTCAAACTGGATTGGTTCAGCAGCTCAATCTGGGGCTGGTTTAGTCCATGATTGAACCTAACCAAGCCCAGACCAGTTTGACATTGAAGGGCAGCAGAGTGGCAAGAAAGGTAATCTACAATGCTTACCAACCCAGTCTGGCATGGCTGCCGGCACCACAGCTCACAGCTTACTGTTCCCAAGTGCAGCCTAATCACCAGTCCAGATTACTTGGTAAGCAGTCCTCCCTAATTTGGTGAATGCCATGAAGAAGCAGTCAAAGCAGGCCCTCTGCCAGCTCGTCCAACTATTTGAATATGTCGATATTTCTTTTTCCTGGAAATTGGGGCTCCCCTGTCCCACGATTCCCTGCTGCAACAGTGCTGCAACACTGGTCTGAAACCAGGAAATTTGAATGAGAGTAAAAATCTGTCCCTGATCCCAGTGTCTGCCTACCCGGTTTTGCCCATATACATGGAGGGTCAAAATCTCTTTTGGGTGCATGTAAGTCTTCCCTGGCGAGGTGAGGAGGGGGTCGCTGTGCAAGTTCAATCATTAACCAGAGTGAATGGGGACCCCACACAATTAGGGTACCCCTTTTTGGTTAGCTCATGAGCGTACAGTCCAATAAAAGCCTGAACATTGGTGAGACTAAGGTCCTCCCCAATAGACTGGCCCTCTCATGAGAGTGGTAGTCCCCTGGGAGCAAGCCACCATGGTGGCAGGAGTGTGGCTTGGTCACCATGGACCACTTTGCTGGGGCAAGCCATTACAGAAGCATCCTTGGTCACAGCAGGCCATACCCCAGGATCCTTTGCCCTCCTTCATGTACATATGTCCTCCATCACATTCCCTTTCCTTTCCTGAATAACAGAAAAACAGTGCCCCCCAATACCTCCACATCCGAAATTGTGGTTGTGCAAGACTTTTTATTTGTGGGGTTTTACAAGGGCTGCAGTGCAATCACTGTCAGAAGTAGGGATGTGCATGAACCTGTTCGGAGGCCCTTTTAAGGGCCTCTGAACCAGTTTGAATGACTGTTGGGCGGGTGTGCAAGGGAGAGTGGCATGCACACGTGTGCCAGGTATTTCCTGTTACTTCCTGCCAAAGAAGACAAGGGGCAGCAGGGAGGTACACTGCTGTCACAATGGACACTTTTTAAATGGAGTCCCAGTTTTAAAAAACTGACACTTTAAAAACAGAGCGCTGGGGGAAATGCAGCGGGACGGGAAAGGGCACCCTCTCTCACCCTTAAAGGTCTGCTCTCTGTCTTTGACCCTCACACACACTGATTCCATGCACATCCCTAGTCAGAAGAAGGGCTTGCATGGCATTTCATTTAAAGGGATTTAAATGTCTTTCCCTGCTAACAGCGGGTGGACCATCAGAGAAGGCATGATTGCACTCAGCATGCCCCCTTGAAGACAGTGGCCCAAAATGGCTGCTGCCTTGTAGATGTCCTGACACCTTAGGAACATAGGAAACTGCCATATACAGAGTCAGACCATTGGTCTATCTAGCTCAGTATTGTCTTCACAGACTGGCAGCAGCTTCTCCAAGGTTGCAGGCAGGAATCTCTCTCAACCCTATCTTGGAGAAGCAAGGGAGGGAACTTGAAACCTTCTGCTCTTCCCAGAGAGGCTTCATCCCCTGAGGGAAATATCTTGCAGTGCTCACACATCAAGTCTCCCATTCAGATGCAACCAGGGCAGACCCTGCTTAGCTATGGGGACAAGTCATGCTTGCTACCACAAGACCAGCTCTCCTCACCTTGTCCACAGTCTGGTGATGTGAGCACTATGGAGCTTGCTGGAATGTGGCCTCAGTGGACCAGGAAGAGGGAGGGGCTCCCCTGCCTTGAATATGGAAGCTGCCGGACTGTCATTGGACAAATATCTGTGATGTGATTTACAGTTAGAAAAATTAACCACGGGTTTGGCAACCTCTGGTTTAACGTTCAATGTGAATGTGGCCAATATATGCTCCAACTGTCTAAATTAATCAGTGACCGTTCATACATATATATATATATATATACACATACATACACACACACACACACACCTGCCCCTCTTTTCCCTGTGCTTGCCTTTTGGCTTTATACAGGACTTAGCTGCTTTCTGCAAGGTCTCAAGAGCTAAGTCTGACATCTGAATGGATGTGTTTCATCTGTACTAGTGGATATATCCATGTGAATGCATGCATGTGTACACTAAGGCACCATTTAGTGCACTGTCTACCATTTCATACACTGTAGCTGCTGAGACAGCTTTCGAATTGTAGGACAATTACAATTTTGAGTATATCTTTAACCAAGAACCACTGTTCCCTCACGTGTGTGCGCTCACAAGTTTTTGGATGT
This sequence comes from Hemicordylus capensis, assembly GCF_027244095.1. Taxonomy (NCBI): domain Eukaryota; kingdom Metazoa; phylum Chordata; class Lepidosauria; order Squamata; family Cordylidae; genus Hemicordylus; species Hemicordylus capensis. Next base: position 373,188,607 of record NC_069658.1, on the reverse strand, counting down.
CTGCTCAGTTCATTTTAGATCCTGCTCAGGTTGAATCATGAAGGCCCAACTCTGAATGCATATGGGCACACACTGCCTTGATACTGCCACCCAGAGATGGAAAAAAAGTCTGCACAGAGATGGAAAAAATTAGAGGGACCACTTCCAAGAACCCTCTTGAATTCTAAATCAATTAGGCTGTTGCAGAATAAATGACTAGAGCATGCAGTAGTTATTATAGAACCTTCAGCAATGTGTAATGGTGTGCTGGGGCTTGGTCAGTGTCCCTTTATATGAGAGTTGGGGTCTTACAGGCATGTTCCTCTTTTCACCTGTGACAGGTATCATATAATGTTAGATTCTTTTGTATCAAGACCTTCCTATCCCAAAGCAGGTGCTCTCACTGACCTGCTGGCTGGGTAAATTAAAACAACCATCTCTTAATTACTGCTAATGATTTGTGCACACAGATCTCTAATTACTTTTTAAGACAATTTGTTCTAATGTTCAATATATTTATGTCTGGGAAAGAAGGGAACATATAAAGTGCTTTTGAAAATTCCATTGGACAGTGCACCTTACAAAGGAGAGATATGTTTACCTTAAGGAAACAGAATGCAGCACTAAGATCCCAGTTAATTTTTTCCTTGCTTGGCTGAATTTGAGCCAGACCTTGCCAAAGTCTAACCTCAGAAGGCAGAGCATCATTTAAGTGAAGATCTGTCAGGTCTTTCAGCCCAGGTACTTGTTTTCAGTAACTGAGGTCATAGATCTCATAGTCTGTATTAGCTGGGTCAGTCTTTGCACACTTGAAGCTTGGCAGTGCAGAATTAAGTCAGCAAAACTTCTAGGAGAAGGGGTTGGAACTCAAGATGTGGGACTGTTGCAGCTTTTCCCAGGCAGCTGGCCACATGGAACTGTGCCCACACAGTTTGAGATCCCAGTGGCAAGCACGCTGCCAGGATGTAGCTTCACCATGGGCCTGGTGCAAAGAAAAAGCAAGCAGAGTATTCCTGTTACTACGAGTGGCTGCTTTTATGTGAAACAGAAGCCGGTATATCTGCAAAGCTTGGATTAGAGTCATTTCTCTCACTCCCTTGCTGACTTTTTTCTTCCCGTTTATGGGTAGCCCTTCTGGATTTTTATGCAGCCATAATGTTGAACTATGCAGCCTAATTCACATGTGGATTTGTCACTGCCTTGTCTGTTGTTTCTTCCTACCCCAAGGAGTGCTGACATTTTGTAGGTTAAGAAGTATTCGGGAGAGTTTTGAAAAGAAAAAGAAAAAACACCAGTCATCATTACCTTAAAGCCAAAGTGCTTCCCAGAGCCTTCTGTAGTCAGGGCAGCTGGAGTTGCCCTAGGTCATATCCATATTAGCAGTCTTCTCCCCTAGTTCATCAGTTCCTTGAAGTAGAACAATTTTCATTGTACTGTGGCAGAGCTGGTCAATTGAAGTGAGGGGAAGGGAGGCGGCACTACTAGACAGAAACCAATTTTTTTTTTTTGGCTTCCTATTAAACTCTAAACATGAAAGTCAAGAAGTGCCTGCAATCTTGCCTTCTTTTTCTCCTGCTTACTTGGTACCCTGCTAGCTTTCCGCGGAGAAGTTCAAGATTCAATTCAGACTGTAATGCCTCTTCATTGTTGAGTCTCCAGAGAGCTGGGAAGTGTGAAAGGAATGGGTGAGGACATTTTTAAACATAGTCAATGGGCACTTGAAAAAAGGGAAATCCTCAAGCTACCATTTAAACCGACAGAAGTAAAGCTGAGCAATTCCAGTCTCTTCATGAATGTTATCATTATCCCCACACCCACCGCCAGAAGCAAGACACAGCACACAATAGCTTGGGTAAAACGACCAAAACTTTATTGATAGTCAAATTGGTGAACTGAGAGTGGTAACAATTCTACCCCACAACAGTGTGGGCCTACCACAGGGCAGGTTCAGATTTGAGAGTCCTTACCCAAGCCTGGCATGGACGACACAGCCTGACTCAAGGATAGAAGCAGTGTAACCGGCTTCATCTCCATTGTCAACCCAGAGGGCCAGGGCCCTTCTAGGCCTTCACACCCCTCAAACCATGCAGCCTTTAAGGTTTGTAAAGCCCTGGAGGAGGTATTGTGGCAAATCAGATTCCCTGAGCTGTGCAGCCTCTGAGGAGATCCCGGCTATCCCCACTGAGCTGGTGCAAATAACCCCACCACCCACCGGGCCCCAAGCCCACCAGACCAATTGGCAAAGCCACAATGTCGCCAGCCGCTCCCAGCCCGAATCCTGGCTGTGCCACATGTTGCTGCTCTGCCACTCTAAGCCTGAGCCTCGCCCCCCCAAAAGCCCTGCCCAATCAGGATGAACTTGCTGCAGTCTGGTGAGGGGGGTGGGACTTTACCCATCCCCCAGCATGAGGCTCTTGGGTGAGGCGTTCTTCCTCTTTCTCCTGTTTGGGATGGAAACCAAATGAATCAAGATGAGATCTGTACTTCTTTGTTAATCTTGAGGAGGAGCCATTAATACTGCCAGCTCTATCTTGGACATCTTGTGTTCTTTAAGATTTCCTTTGCTGACTAGGAAAGAACCGCTTGTGGTTATTGCAGACTCATCCAGGAATCTAAGTTAGCATGCCACAAACATAGTTGATGGGCACATCCCTTGCAGAGTTCCTAGGGAACAGGCACAGTTGCCCGAGTCAGTGAAAACTAACTAGGTTCTTTGAACCACTGCCACAAGTTCATCCATGTTGAATGTATACAACCATATGTATTACTTTCTGCATGTATTCACAGATACACTCTCCCACAGAAGAGGGATACAGATAATAAACCACTTTGAGAACATTCGTTGAAAAGCAGTATATAAATATTCTAGTACTAGGATCAATAATGAAGCCAAAGGAATCCAAGTGACAATCCACTGCCACCACAATTGATGATTTCTATGGCAAGTTCTTTGTCTTCCATCCCTCTTTGAATTTAGCCAAAGGGAAAAGTCAGGCATTATCCTGGACTTTGTACTGCATATAAAAATATATTTAAGAAGCAGCTGAGTCTAAAAGGCTACTAAAATTCTTGGACGACTTTCTCCTCCAATGCAGATCTACTTGCACACTAAGTTCAACATCAAAGACCTTGTACTATAGTACTGAGTCTTCTGAAATTTGGTGGACAGAAACATGAAACAAATCATTTTTAGTTGTTGCACCTTGACTGTGGAACATTCCCTTCATGGATGCCAGTCTGGCTTAATCTTTGTTCCAGAGCATATGGCTAGAATGTGGCTCTTTAGAAGAAGGTTTGGCCCTGCTGTTGCTTAATGGTTGGCTGGTACTGTTTTAGAATGTTTCGGGCTTAAACTAAACATGACTGTAAATATATAATTTGTCATTCTGTCTTATTCTTTTTTCAAAAATGGCAACCAGCAAGGGGCCCTTGATCTGAATCATGACAATGCCATGGGAAATTAAACTTTTCCCTTCATGCTACAGTCCTGATGAAAATTGTCCCTTTTTCTGATATTTGCCATTCATGGGAAGTTGCTACTGGTGCCAATAAAAGCTTCCCTCTCTGAACAAATAGCAGCTGCATGTGGGTGGTATATTGTCAAGACAGTGGTATGAAGGGAAAGAGTTAAATCCACATTCTGAAGTCATGGTTTTGATATAGGACCCCCAAGTATTGCTGGGGCCATGTGATACACGCACGTGCACACACACACACACACACACACACACACACACACACACGAGAGGCAACTGGCTTGTGTAAGTCAACTCTGGTGGTTTGGCTCTCAGTTGCAGTACTTATTTTGTGGTGTAAGGTAATTTTACCATTGTTTAATTTTAAGACTGTGCACATGAGCAGCCCTACACAGGCTTGCACAGACCTACCTGTGTAGGGCTGATCGTGTGAAGCATCAGGATTGAGGCTGATCCCAGTGCTGCCCTGCCTGGTAGCCTGGGAATTTCCCCCAGGTTTTTACTGAGGTGTGTATGTCCTCTTACCTCAGTCCCCAGTCATCTAGCAGCACGGACTTGCTGCAGCCGGAGCCACCATAGAGGCCAGGGGAATGAGTGCCCTGGCCTCTAGAGAACTTTCAATGCACCACACAAGTTGCATGGTGCATTGTGGACTTTGTGGAGCTTGAGTGTCTTTTCCCCAGCCTCCCTGCTCCTGTAGAGCTCACGCGCAGCGACGCTCATCTGCAAGTGTAGTGCAGAGAGCAGGGCTTCAGTTGCGATTGTGTGGGGGAAGGCAGAAGTGATACTGCCTTCCCCCTGTCCAGGCATGGAGGGAGGCCAGTGGTGCCGCTGCGGCCCCCCTAGCACCACCCCCTGCATCAACGTCTAACATCAGATGCAAGAAGCGGTTAGCCACACCCCCGCATCTGAGGTCAGATGCCAGGGGTGTTTGGTTTAGCTCCCAAACTGGGCTGTGCAACCCCATTTGGGAGCTAAACCACACCTCCTACGTCTGACATCAGATGTGGGGGCGCATCTCGGGTGCAAGGTGCAGCCTCTGAGGGGTGGCAGCCTGGGTTCTTTGAACCTGTTCACTCAAAGGTTGCTCCAGCCCTGCCCCTATCCCTCCCCGGCTCTGAGAAAAGAGATCATGGGTATGATCTCTGTGTTTCAACTAACTTTTATTACTCACATTGTATGTCATCTTAAAATACCAGAACAGATATAAAGGTGGAATATGAATTATATGAATGAATGAATGAATGAATGAATGGACTTCAGTCATGTTTTTCTATATAGTATTCTTCCTCATTTCCTTCCTCCCGCCTTTATGACAAAAGTTGTTTATAAATATTTGTAGTGATATTCTTAGTTATCTGTCTGCCTATCTGTCTATCTAGCTATCTTTTCCATGTTCAGACTTTCTGTGTGGTCAGCAAAAAATGAAGACTACTTTCCCCAGGAGCACAAGGATATTGTTTATGGTATAACACAGCAGAGTTTATCTGAGTTCAGCATTAAAATAAAAAAGCTTAATGAAACATATCCACTTCAAAATTCACTCTTGTAAATTATGGAAATACCACCACAGGGATGCATTTCTGCAAATTACATTGTGTCAGGCACTAAGCATCAGAGTAAAAAGAAAGCAGGGCTATTATTTCTGTTTAGTCCAAAGATGCCCTGTTCTGCATCTATGTAGGAGCAGCATTCAAAGTCCTATGGAACTGTAAGCAGTGGCTGAAGCACCCTACATCTGGCAGAGGCAGGTCTATTTGGCACAGCCTGCCTGCCAAGCAAGCTCTCTCTCTCTCTCTCTCTCTCTCTCTCTCTCTCTCTCTCTCTCTCCTTGATTCCTGTTGAGGTCAACACAGGGTTTTGCTGCTCTCTGAAGCTCTAATGTGCCAGAAAGACCAAGACGATGCTCAGAGGAGCATCACATGGCACTTCAATACAATGCAATACAAATGCCTTCAATGGGCCACAAATATAGCAGAAGAATAGCTTCCAGCCCTGCAGTGTAATATTATTGGTTGTCTTTGTTCTTAGTTCCAAAAAGGGAGAGGTGCCAGGGTATCAACTGCCTTGCTTCATAATCCCACGTGGGGGGGGGGGGGAGAGGAGAGGGTTACTCAGTGCTGAAAGACAGGCTAGATACTCTAGTTTGCACATACTCAAAGACCCTTTTCTTTACGACTGATTTACATATTCTGAGGCAGGGATTCCCAGCAGGGGGTACTGAAGGGTTCCCAGGGGGTACTCAGAGCACTCCTGCCTCCCCACACTGCAGTTCTACTACTCATAAGCAGTCTTATTGAAATTGATGAGACAAGTTTGCTTCAAATGGAATACATTCAGATAGTTTATTTCAATGGGAATAGTCATGAGTACAGTGGTCCCTCGACTTACGAAGTTAATCCGTTCCGAACGCACGTTCGTAGGTCGAAATTTTTGTAAGTCGAAAAGCGCACCCACGGAGGTCTGGAAACATTCGTAAGTCGAGGAAACCGCATCTAAAAATGTGTAAGTCGAGGAAGCCGCATCTAAACCGGCAACGACTTCCGGTCATTTTTGTCGTTCGTAAGTCGAAAACTTCGGATGTTGAGTAGTTCGTAAGTCGAGGGACCACTGTAACTTAGTCTGGATGAAAGCCAGTGTCTTGAATAGCTTGTTTCAGAACTGTTATATGTAAGGTTGTGTGTGCATACACAGACAATCTCAATGGGGTACATGAACTGGAGGTTTGTGACAAAAGGGGTACACTTATTTAAAAGGTCAGGGCTCTTCTAGAGCTCAGCTCTGGTCTTGAAAAGTAATTAAACTCTGATGAGTTCTTCAACAACTTAAGGCATAAGTCCATATTTTGATTTTCTATTTGAAATTTATTTTATTTATTTAAAATACTTATACCCTGCCCCTCCATTACACTACTGCTCGGGGCAGCTCACAACAATAAAATAGACACAATATAAAATAAAAATAATAAAATTAAGCATGTTAAACATCAGGCTAAAACCACAATCAGAATAAAGTTTCAAATTAAAACTTATTTTAACAGCTAAAAATTGAGAATCATAAAAAACTAAAAAAAACCTACCAGATATAACCAAAGATGGAGCATTAAAAAGCCTCTTTAAAAATATGTGTTTTAAGTTGTTTTTTAAACAACAACAACAACAACCACTGAGTTTCAAAGCTATGGGTTCACAATCAAAAGGGCCCAGTGTCTAGACCCTGACAACTAGATCTCTGTTAGTTTTGGGTCCATGAACAGGGCCTAACATGATGAGTGGAAGTCCCTGGCAGGTTCATATGGGAGAATGTGGTCTGACAGGTACCTTGGACTTGTGTAGAGCTTTAAAGGTCAAGAACAGCACCTTGAAACTAGCCTGGAAGCGGACTGGTAACCAATGAAGCTGCTGCAGGATGGGTGTGACACTCATGACATGACTTACACCCATGAGCATCCTTGCAGCAGTATTCTGGACAAGCTGAAGCTTACAAACCATCTTCAAGGGTAGCCACATGTATTGCAGTATTGTGCATTGCAGTAGTCCAATCTGGAACAAATCATGAGTGAATGAGGTCAAGTTCGACTTCTCCAAATTGGGTCACAGCTGGTAAAAGGCACTTCTGCACACCACCATCACCACCTGCACCTCCAAGGACAGTGTCAGGTCCAGAAACACCCCCTAGCTGTGTACTTTGTCTTTCAAAGGGAGCGTGACCCCATCCAAGACCAGATTTACCTCATTACTCGGATGATCAGTTTTACCAACTCAGAGCACTTCCATCTTATCTGGATTAAGTTTCAGCTTGTTTGCCCCCATCCAGCCCAGAACAGCCTCCAAACCCCAGTTCAGTGCATCCACTGTCTCCCTGGTGTCTGCTGACTTAAAAGTTAGGTAGAGCTGGGTGTCATCAGCATATTGATGGCACCGCAGACCATACCCATGGATGACCTCGCTCATAGGTTTCATGTAGATGTTAAACATCATGGGGGACAGAATAGATCTCTGTGGTACCCATAGGCAAAAGGCCAAGGGATAGAGCAGGCATCCCCCAGCACCACCTTCTGAGTATGATCCTCCAGGTAGGAGAGGAGTCACCGTATAACTGTGCCCCCAAATCCCAACCCAGAGAGATGTCCCAGAAGGATAACATGGTTGATGGTCAAGGGGGCACCATCCCCTGATCCAGAGAGGCATTCACCACCTCCGCCACCCTTGGACCCAGTCCCTCCTTAGAAGCGTTCACGAACCATGAAAGGCAAGAGTTGAGGATGCATGTGATAGGCCTCAACCTTTCAAGCAGCCTGTCCACCTCCTTAGGCAACTTGTCCCCTTAGCTAAGCAGGGTCCACCTGGTTCCATATGAATGGAAGACTACACATGTGAGCACTGTAAGATATTCCCCTCAGGGGATGGAGCGGCTCTGGGAAGAGCAGAAGGTTTCAAGTTCCCTCCCTGGCTTCTCCAAGATAGGGCTGAGAGAGATTCCTCCCTGCAACCTTGGAGAAGCCACTGCCAGTCTGTGAAGATGATACTGAGCTAGATAGACCAATGGTCTGACTCAGTATATGGCAGCTTCCTATGTTCCTAAAACCGTCCAATATGACAAGATCAGATGGTGCATTGGCAACATCCACTTACGGTGCCGCGAAAATCTTAGCATCCAAGTCAGAATGGATACAAGCAATTTTATCTGCAAAATGTAATGCAAATTTATCACAGTGGGCTGCCAAGGAGTACTGTTTGATGGTCTTTGGGGTCCTCACCTAGGAGACCCCAAACCACTAAAAAACCCTCTGCCAGGTGACATTGATCAGTTGCAGTGGTGGTTAAAAAGTAGGATTTCTTTGCTGCCATCACCATCATAGAGTAGTCTGTGTTCGGTCACATTCATTCTGAGGTTTCCGCCAAACAATGCTCAAGCCATCTGCCAGCCTGTTTCCTATTAAAACTGAGGCAATAGTCTAGGTTCTATGCAGCTGCTAAAACTCCTGGCAGGCATGGGGAGGGCCTTGCCATCAAAGCTCCTGCTCGGCAAGCCACCAAGCTCATTGTGACTCTTCCTCCCTCTGGCTGCCGCGGTCCATCAGCTGTTACCCACTCAGCTGAGAGCCACAAGGACAAGAGTCCCCGGCTCAGCTTGTTCTTAAATAGCAGTCACCTGGAAGGGGTGGAGTAGAGGCAAACACTCAGGGCCCTGCCCAACAACGCTCTCTCCCTTTCTCCCCAGGTCCTGACTCAGCTTGTTCTTCTTTGAAATACAAGAATATAAATGAACCATCTTTTCTTTTAAGAAGGGGTGGTTACAACTTATTCATTTTTCTACTTTGAACAAATTACCTGATTTGACCTGTTAGGATAAAGGCTAACAGACTTCCAAACTCTTCTAATGTGGATTTGAAATGTATCTATTCAAACTTATGGCCCTTTGAATTATTTCCATGTTGGAAAAGGAGAGTTTGTAGAGTAGCAAACACTTAACTTATTCCCCACAACCGACCCACCTCCCTCTCTCCCTCTCTCTCTCTCTCTCTCACACACACACACACGCACACCCCTCTTAATTTAAGAGACACCTATTACCATGGTTTGGCAGTTGTCATATTATTATTGTTATTATTATTTCTTCTTCTTCATCATCATCATCATCATCATCATCATCATCATCATCATCATCCTTGTATCACAGATTGAGTCCCAGTGTTCAAGGGAAAGGAAGAAAGAGCAACTTGCAAAGGGACGTAGTTGCTACAGTTGCTGACTTACTGTGCAACTTGCACTGATCCTGCTAAACCATTTGGGTTAGCTATGAACAGCACTGGAATTGCAGAACACCAAGTGACCTGTGGAAGATAGGAATCCTTTATTAAGATTCCAACTGATGCTCATATGTGTGGTTCATATTTAGTCTTTCATTGGTCTGGTTGTGTTTTTAAGCAGTCGAAAATCAGCTCTGACAGAGGGTGAGGAAAGGTGAGAGAGAAATACTATCCTCATCTTTCACGATTTATTGAGTATTATGGAGAATGAAGTCTGCAAAATGTGAGTTTCAAAGAGGTGCATGTTTATTATTCTAGGCTACAACAAAGAAGTTCATCCAGTACTTTTGAGCCAATCAGACTTTTCCTGTCTATGTGCAGGTATAGCTACCCTGAGGAATATATTGTTTACAGCAGTCTATAAAGTTCTGTAGCTCTTCATCTACACCTGAAAGCTTACTTCATACTGTTATGTTTTGCACTCAGCTATAGAAACCCAAATACAAAATGCACACCTCACGTCAGCTGGGAATGCCACATATTTGTTTAAATCACAGCTTTCCTCAGCAAAGCATATGGAGCAACTGGAAAGGATCAGGCCTCTGCTTTCTTGTACTTTGCTAACAAATACAGTAATTAACAAACGTGTCTTTTGTATCATGGTACCTGAGTACAAATGGTGACCTGAGCAGCAGTCTCAGTTACACAAAGTGCTTCACCGGCATCCATTTTAGAATGGATTATTACCAATGCTGGATTTTCCATTGATAAACCAACATGTATTGAATATAGCTATATTCAGGCATTATTTTATACATGCATACAGGTGTCTGTACACATGTACTTTTTGTGTGAATGATTGTATCACAGATAGGAAGTATACTACCGTTCATGCCTTGAACATAATCTCTGCACATGCATTACAGATCTGTACTGTATGTGTGTACACTACACAGATTGTACATGTGTTGAACATAACACGTGCATAGAGCTTAGGTGGACAAGCAGAGCAGATGTCATCGGTTAACTTGTGCATCGAACAAAACAAAACTGAATTTGGTTGTCAACATTATATTCGGATATAGCACTTTAAGTACAAGTACTTTTATTGAAGTGGGTGGTAAATTGAAAGGTGTTTTTTTTTAATGAGAGTGGGGGGAGGAGAACCGATAAAATACATATCCTTTTTTAGATTAGAAAGATTGCATGCTGTTATCTTTGTATCCACAAATATATAAGAGAATGATATTGCTCTGTTCTGTGGCCTGTTGGGTTTCAATAACTTTACAGGTCTCAGTGCACATTTCTGATTCTTCTCAATTATGGCATTGCAATATAGCTATGGGATACATGCTTTGACAATCAAAACTTATTAATGCCACAAAAAACGTTGTTTCAGCTGTTTTTCTGTGCAGCAAAACAGTGGCACCCAGTGGCCAGACATGTGAAAACTTTAACCCACTAAAGTTTTAATGACTTTATTTCCACTAAAACAACAATAAACATTAAACATAATTTGAGTTTACTCCTTGTGACTGTATCCTCTTGGTTACTCCCTTCTCATTTTTATAATAAAAATTTCTTTCATCTTCAAAGACACAATGCTGAGAATAAAGGTGCAATTATCAATGATCACTGGACTGATTCTGACATAACACTTCCCCCCTATGGAGCAAGTACCACAGCAGCCTGTGACATAAATCCATACAGATTTTGCAGGAAACACCTGTGACTTCTTTCCTTTCCCATTTCTGCTTCTTTGAAAAGTCCACAAGGATACAGTATGCAAAGATAATGCACATTCTGCTACTGACGAAAATTTCTGCACTGGAATTATTTTATAAAGTTGTATTTAGATAAAATGCTAACCAAGCAGAGGATTTTTAGCAGTGGTACTTTATTCATTGCTTTGGGAAAGGAAGCAACAGCACAGCAGTGTTCTGCATATTTGCTGTAGTATATTTTAAATGAGAACGCTATTTTATTTACTCAAGAAGCCAGCCTCGGTATGTTCTTTTCATATATTAAAGGAAGACAACAGGGAAAACAATTGAGAAACACCTTAGAGTAAAGGGCAAGCATTGAGTAAACTGCAAAAGAGGGACGTTATCTTCAGCAGAACACAGTCTGACTGTTATTGTTGAAGTATATTCTTTTCTGTACTGCTCAAAACCGCAATGGATAAGCCAAAAAAGGTATGGGGCTGTCCGCACAACCGTGCACGCAGGCAGGCAGGCGGCGGCAGTTGGGTAGCAGGGCTCAACCTCTCTTTCCACAGACAACTGCTCACAGCCTGGGCAGCATGAAAGCCATGCACCCACATGCACAGTGCTGCTGAGAGCAGCAAGGATGTGTCTCCACACTGCCCCCAGCAGCACTGGTAAACAGAGGCTGGGACACGTTGTCCTGGCCTCTGTGGATCCCTTAAAGCAGTGTGTGATACGTATGCTGCTGCATTGGGAGATTCCCCCAAGAGACAGGTGCTCTAGGCACCCATCTCTTCATATGAGGCCAGCCTGGAAGCAGCCTATGCTTAAACATGAGCAGATAAGCAGGGGTAAGGGAGCACTCACTCCCTTAACCTCAGCTAACAGCCAGGCTTAAAAGCTGGGCTAGGTGGTGTTGGTCCGCCAGGATCAGGTCCGATCCTGCTAGTTCTCCCGCTGAGCCTAACCTAGGCTGGACAGCTCTAGTCCAGGTTAGACTGTGCATGGGAGCAGCCTGTATGTCTCCAATGAATAACTTTCTCTGGGTCACCAAGTCATTCATTCATTCATTCATTTCGTACTCAGGTACAGCCACCTAATGGTGCAGCGGGGAAGTAACTTGCCTAGGGAGCAAGAGGTTGCTGGTTCATCCCTGCTGGTATGTTTCCCAGACTATGGAAACACCTATATCGGGCAGCAGCGATATAGGAAGATGCTGAAAGGCATCATCTCATACTGCATGGGAGGAGGCAATAGTAAACCCCTCCTGTATTCTACCAAGAAAACCACATGGCTCTGTGGTCACCAGGAATTGACACCAACTCAGCGGCACAACTTTACCTTTACCACAACTCAGGTGAAGTGTAAAATGGCACTCTTTTGCACTAAAACAGCTGTGCAAAGTGCAGCATTTGAGTTTTCAGGCACTAGTTCTCACAGGTTCTTCATGTAAGTCTGCTCAGTGAGTGCCCCACAAAGTGTTAAAGGGGAAGATATAAATGAAGTGAACTGGCCCTACAATTTCTAATTCTCCATAGGCAGAAGGTTAATTTCACCTGTCCTTGGTCCAGTGGTGCATTCAGTGCACTGGCAAGTCTCCTCACAGGCCAAGTAAGGAAGTAGAAAGGGTAAGGGGCAATGGCTACCACTTGAACCCTTGAGAACTAGCAGGGTAAAAGATTCAAACAGATTCCGGTTCCATGGCCATGTGACTTGGCCAGGAGTACTTATACAGAACAACAAGCCCAGAGGCAATTCATAACTCATACTCCCTTCCTGGAGGAGCAGAAACTCAGGGAGAACAATGAAGTTCATTGTTGTATGAACTGGTTAGTCTTGGGTATGACTTTGCCTAACAAAAGGCAAGAGTGGCTTGTGGAAGTATATGTGGAAATGTGAATAGCTAGACTTAAGGCTTATGTGTGAGACAGAGATGATGCTCCAGGTGCTTGCTATCTATCTATCTATCTATCTATCTATCTATCTATCTATCTATCTATCTACCTATAAAACTGGCAACCTCCATTCTGGTTGTTAACAGCCAATTAGTCAATTGATGATGGGTTGGGAAATGCTCACTCTTATCTGAGTTGCTGCAGAGAGTGTTGGTTATGCTATCTCTCTTGCAAAAAGGGAGTATTTTCCCTTCAGGTGTTCCTTTGAATTAGGTCTACTTGCTGGCTAGTTGTCCTCTCTTGGGATAATGAGATTGGGGCTGGGGATGCCCTTGCAGTCTTAGCTGTCATGACCTCAGGGCACCTTGCCCCATGCTTTTGCTCATGTCAATGACCAGCTGTGATTTTTTGCCAAATATGGGCAGCTGAATTGAAGTATCCAAAATGGAGACTGTGAGTGGGTGCTACACTGCTCAAGAATGATCAGGGGATGGGTGGGGAAGCATTTATAAAGGCAGCTCCCCACCCAATCCCAATTGGTCATGCAAAACCACGTGGCACAGATGACATGCTGGTCGATACCAGTGCCCCCTCTAACAGGGATTCCCAGATGTTGTGGACTACAACTCCCAGAATCCCCAGCTGCAGTGGCTTTTGCTTGGAGATTATGGGAGTTGTAATCCACAACATCTGGGAATCCCTGTTAGAGGGAACACTGGTCCATACCTTCTCCCTCCCCACCTCCCCGTCTCCCCACTAATCACTCGTGGCCCAATGTGTGAGTGAGTTTCCATGATGAATTTCCACCTGCCCATTTTTTTAATATGCTGGCACTCTCTGCTGATTATGGAACCCTGAAATACCCTTTTAAAAATTCAGGGCATTTGGACAGATGTTCATCATCACCATAACTGTCATCATCACTAATTGCTTGTACCATGCTTATCATAGATACCCCCTAAAAATTAAAACAGACATGGATTTACCGGCAGGCTTACAATCCAGTGTTATTTAAGCAGTAAAGGGAGAGCGACCACAACACATCTGCCAGACTTGATACAATCTAGGATGCATTTGCTGGCTTTCTGCTGATCTTTCACTATAGTGCTTTAAAAAAAAAAACACCTTATAAAATACACCTAATTTAAAAGGAGCAAAAGTTTTAGCCAAGTAAGATTCCTCCACCTCCTTTTCCATACCAGAAAGCATTCTAGTTTGATGGTGGTGTCTGCTTAGCTCGAAAATTCATATCTTATGTTGAATTATTCTAAATCAGGCAATAAAAGTGATTTCAAAAGAGGACTTCGAGAAATAAAATATGAAGGCTTTAAATAAGGCATGTTTAATGTCCCATGAGTCAATAAAATTACTTTGTGGTTTAGGCTGATTTTATATTATTAATAGGGCTGAACAACAATCTCTAGCAAATCTCTTATTCCACTGGTAATAACTTTTTTCCAGTGCAAACAGAGAAAATAAGAAGATGTATTGGGAGATGCTAATGACTGTGAAATTAAGATCTAAAAAACTTGCATAAACTCTGAGTAGCTAGGATTTTATTGGAAAGCTTAGATTTTGTATTAGTAATTGTGTTACGAGATAACTTTCCTCGTAGGAAATTTCTTCTTTATTTTTAATACATATTTCTCTGAAAAAAATATGAGATGAGGTATAAAGTCTAGGAGCTACAAGTATGGATTTTTAATCAACTTTTCCAAGAGAACAGAGCTGTGACATGAATGGAAGACAGAATCTCATATTGGTTGTCTTGTAAGAACACAAGAACAGCCCTGTTGGATCAGGCCCAAGGCCTATCTAGTCCAGCATCCTGTTTCACACAGTGGCCCACCAGATGCCTCTGAGAAGCCCAGAGGCAAGAGGTGAGGGCATGCACCCTCTCCTGCTGTTGTTCCCCCTGCAACTAGTATTTAGATGCATCTTGCCTCTGGGGCTGGAAGTGGCCTGGAGGTGTCATCTAGAAGAACAGTTATACTAAGCTGTAGTGGATTATAGCCTTTGTCTCAAAGCAAGCTCATGTGAGGGGAAGGGAAAATGCTGAATCATCCCTATTGAGCCCTCTGGCAAAGGCTACTCCTAAAACTTTTCTGTAATTTTTTGTGGGTTCTAAAGGTTGCCGCCGCCACCACCCACTTATCCACAGAGCTTGACCCCCGCCACACCTGGGCTTGGCTGGAAATCCCAGGGAAAACACCCTTTATTTTGCTATTGGGAAAGTACCAAAAAACCTTCCACGTGCAAGCCTACACATGGGGAGAAAACTGATAGCTCTTTACCGATTAAGGTGTCTTTGCACCAGAGAAAAACCCCTTTCAGCCCCCACTTTCTTTAAGTTAAAAATCCACTTGTATGTAACACAGAACCGCAAGCCCAGTTGACTCACAGTTCTGCTCCTCCCCCTGCTCTCCTCCCCACATCTGAACGTAATGGACAGGAGGCTCTTGGAAATCAAGGAGAATGCACAGAATAGGGGGAACTGGCTGCATGGGCTTCCTTCTGGACTGAAGGACAGTCCTGGCAGCCAATTGCAGCAAGTGTGAGGGAGGAGCTCCCTCAACTCTGGTTGCAGCAGAGTAGGACTGTGTTTCAGCATTCTGACATAACACTGACACCGCCAAACCACAGGTAGGGGTGGCAAAACCCACTACAAACTGAAGGTTCAAATCAGAGTCTCAGGCGGCAAACCTCAGGTCGCTTTGGGGTCCAAACCATGGTTGCATGCATTCGGATGTACAAAAATTTCACCCTAAGGCCCCTTCAATGTGGGTTTTGCATTACGTGCAAATGGGCTCGTGTGTAATTTCGCCACTCTGGTTCATTAGATGTCCAAGTTCCAAGGCCTTCTGCATTCCCACCTGCTTCACACCAACAGCACAAAATTACATTTCTTTTAACTATATAGCCAATGTTTGTTTGGAAGGAGAAGTATTTGTAGGGTAGCTTTGGCATGCAGGTGACAGTGGGCACCTTGGGACGTACTTTTAAGTGCAGGTTCATTGTACCTACAGTTTGCCTTTGATTACCCCAGCATGCTCCCAGACAATGAGCCGGGTCTCACGATCAGTGAGACCCAGTTTTTGTGAGTGCACGGGGACAGCGGGCTAAGCCCGCTTTCCCTGCACACGAGCAGGAAGGGAGCCCTGGGCAGCTGGACCGGACGCCCACACGACTGCCGGCTCGGTGATGGAGCCAGCTGGGGCTGGGGGGAGTGGGGGCCAATCGGCCCCCGGAAGCTCCAGCATGCCCCGCATGAGTGTGCAGGTCATGCTGGCGAGACCCCCGGAGCCTGAAGGCAGCTCTTCACTTCCCCTCCAGGGGTCTCCTCATGAGTAGCCGTGGCCCAGAGCCACGCCGCAGCTACTCATGATTGGGAAGCCCAGGTTTGCAGAGTGCTCGCTTCGCAAACCCAGGCTAAGGGGAGGGCTACAAGAGCAGGCTAGCCGTTTGTAAGCCACCAGGCTCGCCTGCAAGCCCGGTGGTTTACACGATCAGCAAAAATCAGGCTAGGATCTCCTAGCCCAATTTTTGCTGATTGTGAGAATAGCCCCAATGATGATCTGCAGTCTGGGGGAGGAACTGGCTGCAAGGGCTTCCTTCGACCCTGGAAGGAAAGCCTCAACAGCCAATTGAGTTAAAGCAGAGGGAGAAGCTTCCTCCTGTAAGTCTGGTTTGGGCGAGTTGCCCAAGCTGGATGACACATTGCAATCTCTGGACCTTTGGTTTGGTAAGTGTAGAATCAGAACCATGGTTCGGTCCCAGAACAGCAGCTCGATAATTCTGACATCACAGGGGGGCAACCTGAGGTGAGTTTGCCTACGTTGAGGTGAGACTTTTCCATGAAGATGGCCAGTGTCTGATATTTATGGACTGATACTGACCTAATGGTTTACCATGGTTAGTGGTAACCCTAATTTGTTGATGTAATTCTTGTTAGGATCTCACTCATACAATGAAACCATGCTTTAGGGTGCTGAGCTAAGCCTGAGTGAACAGCCTTAGTATCTTTATTCTATGCTCCATATGTTTGAGACGATGTGACTTGTCTCTTCCAACAAAGAAATTAGCATAGGTTTCAAGTATCCAGTATTACAGGGTTAGCATGCTGTTCACACCAATTTCTTGCACAACCTTGAAGTGTGTGGTCACTAAACTCCCTACTTGCTTGCCTACATTAAGCATATAGGACATGGCCATACCCACTTGTGTTTCTAAAATGCTCTCTCCATTTTGTTGGTGAGATGTGTACTAATTCCATACAAAATCCTTGGCAGGCTGAGAAACACTCACTCTTCAGCGCTTTCATAGTGTAGCTGTTCCATGCAGGAGATTTGCTAATCAGGGATCTGAATGCCTGTTCTCCAGTAAGACATAGGATCTGGCTGTGCATACAGGGGCTCAAGTGCCTGTTCTCCAGTAGAATGTAGGATCTGGCTGAAAGTCTAACTGGTCATCAATTCCATCTGTTTCAGGCAAACAATGGATTTTCAATAAGTCGACGCAAATTTTGTTTTAAAGAGTTGTGGAGAAAACTATTGTGAAGGGCTTTTAGATTTAAATATTCAGATCTACCTTACAGAAGGATGCTGTTGCCTTGCTACCCTGGCCACGTCCCACAGATTCACTATCCCAACACCCTGCCAGCATGAATTAAGTCTTTTAAATACTTTTTTGTTCAGTAAGGTCAAGAATTCAGACAATGCTTAGAAGTGCTAAATATGACCTCTTCTTCACCTCATTCTTGAAGGCACTTTTGAAGTATCCTCCAGGGTGTGAGTGGATAAGAAGTGTACTGATGATTCAGTAGTTAAACTACGATCAGAAATTTGATATGCCTCCAAGGCATTACCTTTCTGCTTATATCTGTTGAATTGGTATGAGCTTTCTTCAGTGGCTAATTACATTTTTGAAATATACATGGCCCATCTGCAGTGATCCGGAACCCTTAACATTTCCCCTGACTTCGTCATTTCCTGTGGACAATTAATCTGTTTTATGGGGCCGATCATAGTTTTTGGCATATATCGTAAAAGCTAGACAAAACAATCTCTTTATTTTACATCACTCAAGCAGTTCTATTCCTGAGCTCTATTTGTATGGCTTTCTGAGAAAATGTTAGCCTGCACTTCATAGAAAAAATTCTTAAAGGAATATTGTATTTTCTGCCAGTCTCCCTCCTTCTGGAAGACCTGTGGCCATCAGGAATATTATCACAGATGGCTGTCATCTTACTGCAGCACCCTTAGTGCAGGAACCATGTTTTGTAGGAAAAACTATAGAATTTAGACACAAGAAAAACCCACATATCATTGGATCATCACCTTGGGAACCACCTCCCTTACTTACATTTGTATCAATCCTATCTGATGTTTTCCAATTATATTCCAGATGACAGAGAATCAAGAGCAGTGGTGGCTCTGTTTCTGTCAACAATGGAGCTTTTAGAATAATGCAGTAGAAGGGGCTGGTACTTTCACAAGCTACCAAAAAGTCTAGCAGGGTGAGTTGGAGGGTGTGCACTGATGATGTTGACTCACCAGCCAAAAAAACCAGTTTGCTTCTTTCTATAGCCAGCAGAGAGATCAGGGAAGAGCCCAAATGAAAGGAGGAGCTTAATTTGGTTGATAAATTGCTAATTCTTGACTTGAAATGGGCTACTGTGCTTTCAGCAGTTTCCCAGGAAAGAGCAGGTTGCTGGATGCTCTTTCTGATCTGTAAAGATATGCATATAATTTCACATAAACAAATTCCATATCTATCTTTTCACTTACCCTGGAGCTTTAAAAGAAGAAGGGAGAAGTCCTCTGTGGTAATGAGCAGGCAGCCCTAAGTATTTATTTTTATTTATTTATTTTTACATTTATATCCTGCTCTTCCTCCAAGGAGCCCTTGGAGGAAGAGCGGGAACTACATACTTGAGTTTCTCTTTCACAACAACCCTGTGAAGTAGGTTAGGCTGAGAGATGCGTGACTGGCCCAGAGTCACCCAGCTAGTTTCATGGCTGAATGGGGATTTGAACTCGGGTCTCCCCGGTCCTAGTCCAGCACTCTAACCACTACACCACACTGCTCATGATATTATTTCCAAAGTTGGTAAAATATTACTGACTGAGAGAAAAAGGTGGTGGTGGGGAGAAAATTAAAGGAGATCATTATTATCGCCTTGATATGGCACAGGAGCAGAAGGAGAAGCTAAGTATTTCAGATAAATTATTCATTGTGAAATGCTGGCTATACCTACACTCAAACCAGCAAGCTTAGCATCATTATGCATTTAATCCTAGAAATCTTCCATTTTATTAATATCACATGATCTAAAACACCATCAGGATTTTTTCTCCAGAAACTCATCAGGTGCGTATTCAAAGATAATACCAAGAGGGAAAGTTAGTTAAGATGCAGCCTAGTCTATTAAAAAGGAAGTAAAGCATTACTTGGATTTTGAGCTTTAAAATGCAGTGCTAGCTAGCTGGAAGAAAGGAGACATGAGCTTGCCAAATGTTCTCTGTAAAGCAGATGGAGAGGTAACTAACAATCTTGCTAAAGTAATTTTGGCTGCTTCTTCTGAGTATCCATAAAACTCACAGAGTTACTTTTCAAATTAACTTTATCACAGCACTGTAGAAGAGTACTCTTCAAGTTAATTCAGTAAACTCTGCCATTTTCCCCCAGAACAAAGTATAAATTAATTATTAAGTCCCTGATGATTTTCCTATGTTTTTTTTTAAACTAGGATTACATGTTCAGGTTTGAAAACCTTCATAGAATATTCAGGGATGACTATGATTTCTTTCCCTCCTCCTCCCAAGACTAAGTCCAAGTATATTTAGGAATTCCTTAAAATCAATAGGACTTATCTGTGTGTGTGTGTGTATGTATATATATATATACACACACACAACTTAGTTATTTGAAATCTTCTCTATTACATTAACACCCCAACCTAATATAAGGAGTTCTCCATCTGCAAAACATCTAAGTAATTACCACTTAACATGGTGGTTACAGATGGCTAAATATGCCCTGGAAAAGGCATCTGTTCCTTAAAGCAAATAAAGTTATTCTAGCAAAACAAGAAGAATGAACTTCTGCTTCTGGTCCCCAGCAGAATCTCACAGCTGACTCCAGCATTTGTTGCTTACTGGAGCCAGTTTAGTATATGAACAGGAAGGCACCTTCGCTTATTCCCACAACCATAACAATATGGCAATACATGTGTTATGAGTACACAAACTCATAACACATGCATTGTCATATTCAAGTCCGAAGAGTCTTTCACTAGCCTCTTGAGCCCGTGGAGTACTTTGAACAGCCTGGAGAACACTTCGTAGTTCTTTATTATCTACAGGTATCTTAGAACTGATCAGCACTGATAGGAGATGGCTTCATTGAGTCCTGCTTCCCCTTGAGGTGCACACATGGTCAGGTAGGCATTCAAGGCAGTGGATGGGCCATTACTAGGAAGAGGATATCCATGTGTGATGCTCCAAAGTTTGCTATGGCCTCTTTGGGGAAGTATGCTTCTTTTTTCTGCTATATGGTATTTTTAAAAACAACAACAAATTTATTTATGTAAAAGGTTGCTATCCTAGACCTCAACAAAACAGTCCCAGTTACAAAGTTCAAATTAACAATTAAACATACTTATCTAAAAGCTTACCTAAATAAACAGTCTTCAGCAGCTTTCTGTGCAAAACTGTGCAAAACAGGAGGTTGGACTAGAAACTGTGCGAAATAGGATGCTGTGCGAAACACTGGGGCTATTCTCATGATTAACAAAAATCGGGCTAGGAAAACCTAGCCTGATTTTTGTTAATCATAAGAACCACCGGGCTCGCAAGTGAGCCCGGTGGTTCTTGAGCAGCTAACCCGCTCAAGTAGCCCACGCCTTAGCCCGGGCTTGTGGAGCGAGCACTCCGCAAACCTGGGCTATCTGCTCATGAGTAGCCATGGCTACTCGTGAGTAGACCCCCGACCTAGAGGCAAAAAGCTGCCTCCGGGCTCCGGGGGTCTCCCCGGTATGCCCTGTGTGCTCATGTGGCCCCTGCTCCCCCCAGCCCCTGCCGGCTCCATTATAGAGCCGGCAACCATGTGGGCGGCCGATCCGGCTGCCCAGGGCTCCTTGCTCTGTCATCTGTGGGTCGTGAGACCCACCTCACTGTGTGAAACAGGATGCTGGCCTAGATGGGCCTTGGGCCTGATCCAGCAAAGCTGTTCTTATGTAAAACAGGGAAGGAAGGGAGCCAAGCAAACATCTCAAGGGAGCGCATTCTAAGGGAAAGAGCCACAGAAGCGAAAGCCCTAACTTATGGGGCCCCCAAACAAAGCTCAGCTGGAGATGGCACATACATGAGACCCTCTCTATTAGATGTTATGGGGTGGATATATTCATATGGAAGAAGGTGATCAATCATGTGTACTGGTATTACACATATTGAATTATAAGTGTATTTATTTTTATATAGCCTTCACTATCCATAAGATTGATAAAGATTTAGAATGATAATTTACTGTTTTGACAAATATGTAAACTTTATTTGGAATAATTGGCATTTGGGCAGTGGATTATATTAGATGGTGTTTTGAGCCCTAGTATTTGTTTATTTGTTTGTTTGTTTGATTGATTTTTAGACCGCCCTTACAAAATAGCTCAGGGCGGTTCACAAACATCAAAGACCCTTTAAAACAATTTAAGAGCACTGGAAGGCCAGGCCGAACAGGTAGGTCTTTAGGGCTCTCCTAAATTCCAATAAAGAATTCAAATTACGGATGTCTGTAGGGAGCACATTCCACAGTCCAGGAGCAGCTACAGAGAAGGCCCACCTCTGGGTCGCCACCAGACAAGCTGGTGGCAACTGGAGCCAGACCTCCTCAGATGATCTTAGCTTGTGGTGGGGATCAGAACGAAGAAGGTGCTCTCTAAGGTAACCTGGACCTAAGCTGTTCAGGGCTTTAAAGGTAATAACCAGCACTTTGTATTTTGCTCAGAAACATATCAGCAGCCAGTGCAGCTGTTTCAAAACAGGCATAATATGGTCTCTCGGGTTGCCCGGAGACTAGCCTTGCGGCCACATTTTGAACTAACTGAAGTTTCCGAACTATGTACAAAGGCAGCCCTACGTAGAGCGCATTACAGTAGTCAAGCCTGGAGGTTACCACCTGGTGCACCACTGTTCTGAGGTCATCCTCCTCTAGGAATGGATGCAGCTGTCAAATCAGCCTAAGCTGATAAAAAGCACTCCTGGCCACAGCCTAATAGTCAAACATTGGAGCTGTGCTCACAACCAAGAATTCCTGGGCAGAAGAGGGTTTACCCAAGAATGTCTGGCTGTCTCCTGACCCAGCAGCTCTCTCCCCAAGTAGCCCAAACTTGCTACCCAGGCTAAATGTGGGGTAGGACAAGAAGAAAGTATGTCCTACCTTTTGGGGGGGGGGTCATCTGCGGCACCGGTGAGATTTAAACTGCTCCTGGGCTGCCAGTGGCCATGTTTACCATAAAGTCCGGTGGAAAGAGGGACCAGGCAGAGTGGAGCTGCTGCAAAATTGAGGTCTGCCTCTCTGCTGCTTCTGCAATGCATTGTGGTATAGCTGGCCATGTGGGTGTATGAGCAGCAAAGTCCGGAGCAGGCTCTGGTCATCTGGGAGGAGACAGGTATGATCCTGCCTTCCCACCAATTCGCCCCCCCACCCCGGTTTGGTCGCTAGAATAAGCTCATTATTTTGTATGAGTGTACAGGTGTCTGTACATGTTTTGTGTTTATTTTAAGCATGAACATGGGTACAGGCCCCTCAAATGCATGGTAAACATAAGAATTGTACAGCTGTACTTGTGTTCAGCATAATGTGTGAAGAACTGAACCTGTGTATATGGTACCCTTGTACGAGTGTTGAACATAACAACTTTGTTCTGTCTGAGATATGTGATCCACAGTAGGAACGTTCATGCAAATGTTCAGCACTGGACCAGTTCGGACAAGATCCAAAACATGGGAAGTGTTGCTGGAATTATTTATAGCTTACACAGTCAGACAGGTGTTATTGACTGGTTTGTTTTATCCAGACTTCGAGTCCTTCCCAAGGACCTGGGATGGCTGAATTTTATTGTCAATAGTTATAGATATCGTCGCAGAATATAGGCTGTTCCCAGTAAAGCTGCTTTTTGTAATTGGCTGATGGCGATTTCTGTGGCCCCTATGGTGTTGAGGTGCTCTTCAAGGTCTTTTGGAACTGCACCCAGGGCGCCAATTACCACTGGGATTATTTTGGTCTTTTTCTGCCACAGCCTTTCAATTTCAATTTGTAGATCTTTGTATTTGGTGATTTTTTTCTATTTCTTTTTCTTCTATTCTGCTATCCCCTGGTATTGCTATGTTGATTATTTTGACTTGTTTTTCTTTCTTCTAGACTACAGTGATATCTGGTGTATTGTGTGGCAGATGTTTGCCTGTTTGTAGTCGGAAGTCCCATAATATTTTTACATCTTCATTTTCTTCAACTTTTTCAATTTTATGGTCCCACCAATGTTTGGCTACAGGTAGCTTGTATTTTTTGCAGATGTTCCAGTGTATCATCCCTGATACTTTGTCATGCCTTTGTTTGTAGTCAGTCTGTGCGATCTTTTTACAACAGCTGATTAGGTGGTCCACGGTTTCATCTGCTTCTTTACAAAGGCGGCTCTTGCTGTTTGTGGTTGATTTTTCGACTTTGGCTCTTATTGCATTTGTTCTTAGTGCCTCTTCTTGTGCAGCCAGTATTAAACCCTCTCTTTCTTTCTTCAAGTTGCCATTCTTAAGCCATTGCCAGGTCTTGGTGATGTCTGATTTTCCTCTTATATTGTGCAAATATTGACCATGCAGGGGCTTATTTTTCCATTTTTCTGCTCGGTTCTTGACTTGTTCTTTCTTGTAGGCCTGCTTTCTTTCATTGGTGTTGAATAGTTTCGCATTATGGACCATCTGAAGTGCATCTTCTTCACTGTCCTGATATATTCTTCAAGGCCTCTTTTCTCCTCCACTACTGTTTGATGGACTTGCAGCATTCCTCTTCCACCTGAGCTGCAAGGGAGGTATAGCCTATCGACATCACTGCGGGGGTGCAGAGCATGATTGATGGTCATGATTTTCCTGGTCTTATGATCTAGCATCTCTAGCTCTGCCTGGGTCCAGTCTATTATTCCTGCAGTGTATCTGACAACAGGTATGGCCGAGGTGTTTATGGCTTGTATGGTGTTCCCGCCATTGAGTTTGGACTTGAGGATTTTTCTAACTCTCCCGATGTATTCACTTCCAATTTTTCTTTTAATTTCAGTGTGTGCGATATTATCAGCCTGGAGAATGCCCAAGTATTTGTAATGTTCTTTCTCTTCCAGGTTCTTGATCTTGCTTCCATTGGGCAGTTCTATTCCTTCTGTTTTTGTTATTTTCCCTCTGTTCATTATTAATGCAGCACACTTGTCTAGTCCATTGCTGTATCGCTACTGAATATACGGACAGTGTTTAGCAGTGATTCAATTTCTGACTGGGACTTTCCATACAACTTCAGATCGTCCATGTAGAGCAGATGGTTGATTTTACTTGATGTTTTAGATGTTTGGTATCCAAGGCCTGTTTTGTTTAGTATTTGTGAAAGTGGGGTCATGGTGATTACAAACAACAGAGGGGATAGTGAGTTCCCTTGGAAAATGCCTCTTCTAATGCTAACCTGTCCAAGTGTCTTGCCATTGATTGTTAACTGTGCACTCCACATGCTCATTGCTTTTTAAAATAAATATCTGAATGTTTTTGCTGACACCAGTTGTTTCTAAACATTTTAGTATCCATGCGTGAGGCAATGAATCGAAGGCATTCTTGTAGTCAATCCATGCAACACTTAGATTGGTTTTTCTTCTCTTGCAATTTTCTAAAATCATTTTGTCAGTCAGCAGCTGGTCTTTTGTGCCTCTGGTGTTCGGGCAATTTCCTTTCTGTTCAACTGGAAGCTGTTTGTTAGTTAATAAGTGTTGCATCACTTCATCTGCTATTATTCCAGTTAATAATTTGAACATGGTTGGCAGGCAGATTATCGGTCTATAATTACTTGGAACTGCACCTTTTGCTGGGTCTTTCATGATGAGATGAGTTTTCCCAGTTATTAGCCATTGTTCAATATCACCTCCTTGCAAAATGTGATTGAACTGTTTTGATTGTTGTTTATGAAGGCTTGTTAGGTGTTTAAGCCAAAAGGCATGCAGTTCATCGTCGCCTGGAGCAGTCCAATTTTTAATTTTCTTTGCTTTTTCACTTATTAATTCTGGTGTTATTATTAGATCTTGCATTTGTTGGTTACATTTTTTGACCTCTTTCATCCAGCCTGCTTTTTTATTATAATCTTTTGGATTGTCCCATAATTTCCCCCAGAATTCCACTGTTTCTTCTTTATTTGGTGTTTTTACGTTTCTTGCAGTTTCTCCTTCTATGCTATGCTCTGATTCGACTGGAATTGGAGATTCTGCCTGTGTTGTGTAGTTCTGGCTTCATATCTGCTAATCTTCTTTGACACTGCTGTTATTTGCTGCTTTATTATTTCCAGGACTTCTCTAATTTTCCTTGAATCTAGGTGGTATTTTTGGATCAGATACTGTTTGGTGTTTTCATTCTTCAGCTTCTTGTCTTTCATATCTTTCAATTTACTAGCATCTGATCTGAGCCTGGAGATTTTATTTTCTAATCTAATCTTCCATTTAGGTGATGTACTACTTTCTTTTTTGACAGGTCCATTGATCTTATATCCGAGCTCTTGTGTTATTGTTGCTGCACTGTACATTAGTTGGTTTGTTTCTTGCAAATTATTGGTTGTTATTTCTGCAAGTGCAGCATTGACATCTTTTAATACCTGAGCAAGTTGTTTTTGGCAACTGTTTTTAGAGCTGGAAGTCGAACCCTGGTGGTTGTTTGGTTCATGTGCTCAGTTATTTTTTGCTTTAGTTCTTGTTGCTTTTCTGTTAAATGGCATTTGGGTTTTTGAGGTGAAGGCAAAGGGGAGGTTGCCTGGTTTTGATTTTGAAACAGTTCAGCAACAGTGGCATCCTCTATTTCCAACACCTTCTCCACCTGCGCCTGAGCAACTGCTTCAGTTGGTGGTAATTCTTCTTCCATTTCTTGAGCCTGTGTTGCTCTTTGCAGATCTTCCAGCTCAACTCCTGTGAATACTTTATTTCTTATTATGAATCTTCTCTGGTCTGCTAGCCTTTGTTCTGTTATTTCTGTATCTGGATGCTTCTCTTTCCAAATTTGGTACATTAGCAGTCTGGCTAATCCATAAAGATAATAAAAGTTTCCTTACACACATATTTGGTTGTGAACATGCTGTTGCAATATTTATTAATATATTTCATTTTTAATACAATTTCTCCACAAAGCTCAGGAAGCTTAGATGGTTTTCTCCCTCCTCATTTTATCTTCACAACAACCTTGTGAGGTAAGTCAGGCTGAGAGAAAGTGATTGCCCCATACCATTCTGCAGAGTCCTCCAGTTCTGGTGCTCAAGCAAACCAGCAGGGCACAGTTCAGGCAGAAAGGCAAGGTTCAAGCACCGAGGCGAGGTTCAGGTAACAAGTCACAGTCAAGCAATGATATGCTAAATCATTGTAAACCGCTTAGAGAGCTCCGGCTATAGAGCGGTATATAAATGTAAGTGCTATTGCTATTGCTAAGTAGTCAGAGGCGTAACTAGGGAAAACGGCGCCCGGGGCAAGCACTGAAATTGCGCCCCCCCCCGCTGCCGCCCCCCCCAGCATACATCTGACTGACACACATGTGTTTTTTCCTCACAACAACCCTGTGAAGTTGGCTTGAATCTCAAACAACAGAATTATGATGCAATGATGATACACACTACATTATACTTAGGTTTTTCCTCACAAGCAACAACCCTGTGGAGTTGGCCTGTATCTCAAACAACAGAATTATGATGCAATGATGAAACACACCACATTATACTTAGGTTTTTCCTCACAAGCAACAACCCTGTGGAGTTGGCCTGTATCTCAAACAACAGAATTATGATGCAATTATGATACACACCACATTATACTTAGGTTTTTCCTCACAAGCAACAACCCTGTGGAGTTGGCTTGTATCTCAAACAACAGAATTATGATGCAATGATTGATGATACACACCACATTATACTTAGGTTTTTCCTCACAAGCAAGAGACAATCTCCAAAGGTCCTGGCATATAACCCCCTCCCCCATTTTTCTTGCCAAACCTTGTGTCTTTAGCAGGATACCACAGGCACTTGTTAAAGCTAACACTGCAGGTTTTTCTGAGATGGAGCTGTTATAGGAGCACTTCAGCGTAAACTGAGATCACAAGGCAAGCTTTCACAGTGCAAAAACAAGCATGCCAGCAAGCAGAACTCATGGTAAAACTCTCTTGAAACACCTTGTAACAATGCACAGGCAGCTATGTTACACTGCTTGAGTCAACTCACACAGCTGTACTACCCAGGCTGTGGGAATTGACTCTCAGTTCCATATACATGCATGCATTTAAGATTGAGTGCCAAAGAATCTTTATGATTGTTTTTCTTTCTTTTGGGGCTGAGAGAGGAGCATATAATGCAAACATTAACACTTGTTAGGCACCTGAAACCATAGTTGGGCAGCTAAATAAAAGCCTGATTCTTTAATATGTTTTTCCCCCCACATGTGGCTTCTGTAGTTTTTGCAACTCATTCAGTTTCTCACCCTGACACTTGGTCTGCTGCTTCCACCCGCCCTCCGCCGAATCCTTTCTTCCATGCGGGTGTCCGTGTGTGTCCTCGTCGTCCTGCCTGCACCTGCTGCAGTGCAGCCCCAGCCCCAGCAACCACGCTTTCCTCCGTGACAGCGACCGCGCCACCACGTGCAGGTGAACAGAGGAGGATGGATGCACCGCACACATGCGCAGTGCGACACGGCACGCCAGCTGAGTCGCACATGCGTGCGTCACTGACTAGAGACCCTCTGGCTGGCAAGCTACTAGAGGGCCTCTTTCTGGCTGTTCCAGACTAAGCGAGCGACGGAGCGAGCGAGCCTCAGCCAAGGGCAGGCGCAGTGAGCAGCATGAAAGGCGCCCGCCGCCGCCAAGCCAGGCCACTGACTGGCCGCCAGCAAAGCAATGGGGGGGGGCGCGGGTGGTGTGGAAGGGACCGCTTGTGGGGGAGGGGGCGCCGATGCGCTCCCTTTACTGCTGCAGCGCTGCTGCACTGAGCAGGACAAATTTGTATTAATTTTTTTTAAAAAAAAATTGGTCATGGCGGCGCCCCCCATGTGACCTGAAAATATGGCGCCCGGGGCACGTGCCCCCCCTATAGTTACGCCTCTGTAAGTAGTACTACGGAAAGAGTCATAGATCATGTTGACCCAACACCAGGCAGAGGCAGACTGAGCAATGAAATATTCCTGAGCCCAGTCTGCCCCTGCTAGGCTCTGTCTCCTGGCTGAGAGAGCAACTTGCTTAAAGGAGTGGCCTCCTGGCTTGAAGCCTGGCACTCTCCCTCCTCTCTAACTGTTCCCACCTTGTCTGCTTACACAGCCTTAATGCACTGATATTGGAGAGGGCAATGGATGAGGACAGGCTGATTCCTCTGGGGGCTCAGACTCTGAGGCTGTCATCTTAGGGGGTCTGGGTCGCTTGGGCACTGTCAAAGCGGGCTCCATCTTTGGAGCTCCACCCATTCCAGTCTGATGTCATTCCCCAGTTCTAGCTGAACCACGGCCCCAAACTGGCTCCTCGGCACAACTGAATAAGACTTTTAGTAAATTACAATCATTAAGGGACATATTTTAGCCATTATTGTGCATTTAGTGGTCCACATGCTATGCATTGAAACAGGAGCAATGATAGCACTATCTCTGCTGCTGTGCATATGAGTGTGTGTAAACAGTTAACACTGTCAATAGTCATGTGGAGTGAGGGGTTCCATTCTTAAAGCTGTGCACGCAGGTACGCAACACACTGTCCATTATTTCCAATGAGCAACTGCATTTGCAAAACGTTAAATTGGAGTAGAACGGTCCTGTTCCACAACACTGTCAGCAGTGTTTACACATATGCACTGGCACACATAGTCCAGTCACCTGTGTTCTGCTGCATGGTATGCAGGCCACCTTTTGTTTAAATACATTAGGCTGAATGTGTCACAAAACCAAAGTACATGCTTCTTTCAAATTAATTTTTCATTGTTGCAGGCTGCAAGAGGAGCACATTGATCTCTCAAAGTGGAGACAATTTCCTCTTTTCAGAAACTCAAAATGAGAAGAACACAAGGATTAAATATAAACAAATATAATAAAACCACTGAGGAGATGATTGACCCGAGTGGATGAGCTAGAAAATGTATTTCTTATTTATCCCAAGTTGTAACGTTTCATTATTGGTTTGTGTGGTGCTGTCTGGGGAAGAATTGTTCTACGGAGCATATTTAGTACAGGAAATCAGACTCATTTATTTTATATATCTAGAGAGATTTATATCCCTCCGAAGAGGCATATGATGAAATGAATAAAGTAATAAATCTGGTGAGTGTGTAATCTGGTGTAAATTGAACTAGCTTTGTGGAAGTCAGTGAAATTATGTTGATTAACAAAGACAAAGCCTCTGGAGCGATGGCTGCTGGATCTATTTGTTTATTATATATACAGCCCTGATTTTTTTCCTCCAGGAAGGTCAGAATTCATTCATTCGATTTGAATGGCTTAAATATGAGAATGGCTTAAATATGAGAGGTTTCCCATTTGGACACTACACAGGGCACAGGTACTGTAATTTCTTATGCTTCCTGATCCAATTAATTAGACAAAGAGGCAGAGGAAACTATAAGTCCCACAAACCTCAGTAAGAACTGATACTCCCGAGAATGCTCAGAAGTATCCAGACCTTTATGGATAAGGCCTACTAAGACTTTCCAGTCTGCAGCAACCCCTCCCTGCTGTTTGCAAGGGGGAGTCAAGGAAGCAGCAAAGTAGGCTGAGCGCAAGCTCCCTGAAGTTTGCTTTTCAAAGCTCTGTAAAAAAAAAAAAAGCTTGTAGAAAGTAGAGCGGAAATCATGGAAGAACAAATTAATTATGAAGTAAGCTGGAAGAGAGTTCACCCTTCAAAATTCAAGTACCTTGAGACCATTGCTTGAGTCTTATGAATGTTCTGAAATGGCATGGGGTAGAATTGTTGTGGAGAAGAAACTGGTCTTCCTTTCACCTGTAAGAAGGTTACCTGGAAGTTGTTATAATGGAAAATAAAGAATAAGTCTGCCTCCTGACCCTCAGTGCTGCCTTCTAAAAATCAGTTCTCTTCAATATTAAAGTCTTTGTACATAAATGGTTTTTGTCTTCAGAGAAACAGGCTGATAGTTGCCTTCACCTTTTCAGCAGACACTGAAAATAGTTTTTCAAAAGCTGTAAACTGTGGTTATGTTATGATGTCTTTCCAGATTACGCTATGCTGTTTTACCAGATATTCCAGTATGTTTGAAAAACAACATCAATACAAGTGAATAAAGTAACTATTAAATACAGTTGAATTCATGGAATTCTGTGGCTGCAGTCATATGACACTCACCTGGGAGTAAGCCATACTGAACACAGCAACATTTAAATCATGTACTTATGATTTCTGTCAGCTTCCTTGGCGAATTTCAGTAATTACTGTTTTTAAAGGTATGTCTCTGCCATATTCTAAAGAAGGACAACTTGAATCATTATTTGAAGACCATACTGTTATATTGCTGAATTGGCATGAATGTATTCCAATCCTAGCAGCATCAAGCCTTTAGAAACATAATCAAGCCATTAGAAACATATACCAAGTCAAACCCTTCATCCATCTAGCTCAGTATTGCCTACACTAAGGTTGTTCACACAACCCACTTACCTTGGGCCTTGGGCTTGCGGGGGTGGAGGGGAGGAGGCTGCCACTCACATGAGCAGCACCATAGCGAGTGGAAAAGCTGGGAGCTGGAGAAGGAAGTCCTCCGGCATCTCACAATGCGCTGTGCCAGGGATTTCCCCACTGCTTGGCGCTCCTGCTGAGTGGCTCTGTGGCTGCTCAAGCTGTAGGCAGCCCAAGCAACTACTGACTGGGGAATGGGGTAGAGCTTGTGCCCTTCTACCTCAGACTCAGTAAAAAACCTGGGCTATCCCAGTGTAGAGCACCAGGATCGGGACCTATTCCAGCGCTCCACACGATTAGCCCTACCCAGGCAGATGGGTAACCTGTTACCTACGTAATCTACCCAGGCAGATGGGAAGAATGTGGGTAACTTGTTTGAGACTATGCCAGTGCTGGTTCAAGGGGTTGTGGCGCATTTGGCCAATTTTGCTCTGGCACCGCCACCCTTTTATATACAGTAGTTTTTCTTCTGAGACAACACCCAATCCCAACCCCTCAGGAATCAGGTTCAGAAGAAGGAATGTGGACCATTGCTTCCTCAGACATGCATGCTGGATAAAATTTCTGACTCCCTTGCCTTGTCCTTAGGTTTGGAACAGTAGAGATCAGGGGCAGGTTTGAAAAAGCAGGCCTGAAAGAACCATTCCAACATAGTTCCTTCCTATACTGCTCAGTAAATTTGGCAGTCCAAGTTTACAAAGGAGCAGGAATCCATTCCACAGCTTCTTCCCATGCCATAGACTTCTCTTATGTGACCTTGGACTTCCAATAGCAGCACATAGCTGTAGCAGCTCCCATACCAGTAAAAGTACAACTAAAAGAAATTGTGAAAGCCTGATACATCAGCCATACTGAATTCACCTGGTAATCTCCCACATGGCTGTGGCTTTATGTTGGGGAGAAGGGCTTAAAGTACAGAGGACCAGTGGTGGTTGGTGGCTCCTAAAACTGGGGAGGCACTAGGCAGGGCAGATAATGGGCAGAGCCAGTGTAGTTGGTTCTGGAGGGGGAGCCAGTGTGAGTGGTTAACATGTACAATTGCACAACAGCAGCAGTGCCAGCAAGAGAGGAGAGCTGGTCTTCTGGTAGCAAGTATGACTTGTCCCCTTAGCTAAGCAGGGTCCACCCTGGTTGCATATGAATGGGACACTTGAAATGTGAGCACTGTAAGATATTCCCTTTAAGGGACGCAGCCTCTCTGGGAAGAGCAGAAGGTTCCAAGTTCCCTCCCTGGCATCTCCAAGAGAGGCTGAATGTAAAAAGCCAGATTCTAAAAGTAATTTTAAAAAATCATTGATTTTTAAAATTATTTTTTAAAAATTAAGCCTGGGTACAATATGAAATGCTCCCTTGATACATTTGGCTCACTTTAGAATTAATGCACTACTGTGCAGAAGTTTGCATTCACAGATGTTCTAAGCACATTATCTCCACAGATGTAAAATATTGGAAGAAGTAAAGAATGAAACGAGTGTCAGACTGTGACAGGCATTCCAAAAGTAAAGTTGAAATACATTGTTTATAGGACTCTAATTCAGCAACAGCCAGAGATGACACACAGAGATCACACACAGCAATAATACATCACCCCCATGACAGCCCCCACCCCACCCACCCCACCCCTTGCAGGGAAGGAAGGAAATGCGGAGAGGGAGGGAAGGAGGGAGACCATGCCAGAAAGGAAGGGGGAATGGATATATTTTTAAAAGGAAGGAAATGTAGAGAGAGGGATATCAGGAAGAGAGGAAAGGGGAAATGGAGAGCAAGCAAGCGAGTGAGATACCTGAAAGGATGAAGAAAGGATTGGAAGGGAAAATGGAGAGTGAGAGCGAGAGAGATACCGGAAAGGGAAAGGAAGCAACTGGGGAGAGAGGGAGGGAGAGGGAGAGATATGCCAGAAAGGATGAATAGATGAATGAATGGAAAGAAAGTTCCTGGCCTGTTTCCCTTCCCCCCACACACACCTCCCCATCCCCAGCCCATTCCCCCATGCATGTTTCTCCCCTGTTCATGCCCCCCCATTTCCTGTCCCGCCCCCCAGCCTCTTGGGAGCACTTGCCAGCCAGGGTAAGAAAGAGGCGCACGCCCTAGCCTGTTCCCTCCCTACAGCAGGGCCCAATGAATGATCTAAATGGAGCACTCCCATAGCATCGACAGCATTTCACATGGGCACTGGGAGTTTCTGGATCATAGCTATAATGTAGAAGCAAGGCTCCTTTAACACATGGAGTTTGCTTTCATAAAGGGGATATGATCGAGAGCCCAGCATGTTTCTAAGTGTGCGGGAGAATGCTTTGTTTGTGTGCACAGAAAAACACAAGTCTCTTCCACTGGGTATGGGACATATTCTTTTCTAGGAAAGGGTATGAACCTCCCATGTGTTAGGTGAAATGTGCAGTGGGGACACTGGCTGACACCCTGAGCAGTGAGGGGGCCTGTCCCTAACACAGCCAGAAGCTAGCACTCCAAAACAGACCGTTCACTGGGCCGGTGTGTGTGTGCTGCCCAGAGAAGCAGCCTGTTTCTTCCCCAGCCAGTAAGTGCTCTGAAGAGGCAGGGGTGGGGGGGGTGGGACAGGCGTGGAGGAGAAATGGGTATGGGGAATGACTGAAGCGTTGTATGTGTGTGTGAGGAAACAGGCACACAGTGGGGGGGGGGGACAGGCTGGGAGCCAGTGGGGGAGGAAAAAGGGCTGGGGAGAGGGATGGCATTTGAAAGCAAGCTGGCCAGAAAAGAAGCAGGATACCACTGCCAGAGGGCTGGCCTGTGCTCACTGGCTGCACCGAAAGTGGGCCACTTCTCTAGCTGTTTGCACAACCCAGCAGGCTTCTACTGGAGGCCAGGGAGTTCGGGGCCTTTGCCTGGGCCTATGGGATGGATGGGGGCATTGATCAGGCCTGGGTGGGTAAACGACAAGACTCTGGGGTTGGAGAAGGTGCAGGGTGCCCCTGACCCAAGCAGCGGGGGCCTCTTGAGACTGGAAGCCATTTTGTTCCCTCACTGTGTGTCTGCTTCTTTTTCCCACGCTCACTTGCTGCCGCAGCAAATCACCCTGCTGCTGTCTTTTCCCTGGGGCCATTGATCCATCTCCTGCATTGTCCCTTGCACCACTCGGCTCTCAGCCCTCGCCTGGCAAGAGAACAGTGCCCATAAACCTACTGCACCCCTGGTCAGTGCCATTTTGGCCAATGGCTTAAGCCGGCCCTGGACTATGCAGTGAGCCCAAAACTGAGCAAGGGTTTGAACTGAACTCTCCCAGATTCCAGTGAACATATATCTGATTAATTAGAGGCACTGGCTGACATGATGAGGAAAATGCCTAACTCCTCCCACCTCTGCCCAATGGGACTATAAATAATTTTCCTCAACAAGTTAGCCATTATTTTTGTTCTTGAGATTATACTTGCTGGGTCAGGAACTGCATCATAGTGACCATTGGAACAGTTAAAAAGTGATATGTTGTACATCTAGAACTATGACTGGAAATCTTTTTTGCCTGAAGTTTGTCGTCTTCGTGGTTTATCTTTAAGGAATAGCCAAAAGAGAAAATCTTTAAATAAAACCGTATTAAAAAGCTTCACACTTTGGGGAGCCTCCTGGAAGCATTGTATTATTGAATAGATTGTTTGCTATATTCTGAGTTTCTAAAGGAAAGTGACTTTTTTGATAGGTTTATTATATGTTTCTAAGCTAAAATGCAATGGGGAGAATAGTGATTTAGTGGCCCTGCAATTGTTTACTGACTGTACTTCATATTTGACCAGGCAGTTCAAACCTATTTCTCACCTGTGACTCCAGCCTGTAAATTATAATCATGCCGGCACAATCATTATATTATTATTTTTTATAGCTCCCAGTTTACAACTCAGACTGTCCTTGAGCAGATTCTTTGTATTTGCTACATCTCCTGAGGGAGGATTCACTGACTTGTTAGTCTACATTTGCTCACTGAAATTTCAGTCCTGTCCTGCTTGCCTTCTGTAAATCGAGATGCTGTTACTATTCCTCACTAACCATGTAGCAAGGATTACTTACTTTATTGCTTACAGTACTGTATTTACATCTTCAGACAGTGGTGCATTGCCTCACTTCAGTTCCTTGGGATATGAGATAGGGCAAAAATTTTGTCGTGAGGAAAGAGCTTCCCTAGCCAGCTGAGAAACATCGGGATTTCCACTGTCCTCTCATTAATGAAGTGATGACCCAGAAGGCAGAAATATAAAGAGGTAACCCTGAGGAGAAACCTTAGTATGGAGCATAAACGAAATTAAGATTTATAATATAGGAAGTGGGCAAGAGATTTAAAAAGCTGCATGAAGTGGGGGGGGGGACCATTTTCTTAATTTTCATTTCATGCTTTTGTTTTCATTTTTTGCTTTACCTTTTGATTTGTTTCATTATTGTTTTCATTCATTTTAGTTTTATATTGATTTCAGTCGAGACCCAGCCTATCTTCTGATGTTTTAACTTCAACCTTTTCCAACCAAACTGCATGAAATTTTTAGGAATTGTACTACTTTATTTTGGAATCATATTTGCCAAATAGTATGGTTATAGGATACAAAAAAGCCATTTTACATGCAATTAAAAAGGCTCACATTGGTATAAGATTTACATTTATCTAAATGGGAAAGGTTCAGCAGTTTTTCTGCTCTTTGTAATCCTGAGTTTTACAATCAAGTGGCATGACATTTTTAGGCGTTTTACACTTCATTAAACCATCATATCTTTAAAAAAAAAAATCCAGATATTGAGGGCAGAACATTCTCATTTTATAGGTGCCTAACTATTTCAAGCTTTGCCTTGATTTCAGCGGGGAAGACCCAGGTGTTTTTCTGCTGCTTCTGACATGTTCCCCAAGCAATTCGCAGGAAATTTCTAGGCATTCTCCAACCTCTCTAAAGATTCAAACCTTCCGAAAATATTTCTCGTTACAGACACTTTAAAAAGGCACACAACTAGTACATTAACTTCAAACACCAAGCAGTGTGTATGTGTGTATAGAGGAGAAATGACAGCAACAATGTTTTTGTCTGGAACAGGGAATAGAAGGTGCCAGCCAACCAACAGAGGGTGTTGTGCCATACAGGAGGAACTGCAAACTGGCAAATGCAGTAAGTTGCTCCAATCAGACAGCTCCACTTTCAGGCATGCCTGGAGCCAGCCAGCCAGCCAGCATGGAGAGGCAGCAGCAGGGCAGAGAAGAAAGTGGGGGTGTTTTATGCCAGGGCAGAGGAGCACCAACAAGTGGGATAGACCTTCAAGATATTGGAGTAGACAAGTGGGATGGATCTGTGTGGTGGTTGAAGAGGTAGGTGAGGTGGACTGTGAAGTGGTATAGGCCTGCCACAGTTGTAGAAGAAGCAGATTAGCACTGGTTGTCCCCCCCCCCCAATTATAATGACATAAAATTTTCAGGCAGTCTACAACCCCTCCAGAGGATTGGTCCTTACAATTTTCAGATACATAGGAAGAAGAGTATCCATGTTATAGCACACAGACACAAGCTGCTCTAGAACTGCAAAGCCAATGGGGTCCCAAAAGGTTTTAAGCAGTGCATGCATGGACTGAGGAAAGACGAACAAGGCAGAGGAGCAGGTCAGAGGTGAGAGCCAGGTAGTCAAGGGGACCAGCATCAGCAGGCCAAGAGTTTGTGCCAGTGCAGAGGAGGTGGACTTAGGTTCCAGAAGAAGGGTGCCAGTGAGGCAGCAGACAGGAGAGGATTGTGAAGCAGTTTGAGACTACCTGCTTTCAGTCATGGGGGAAAGAATCTCCATTTCATGGTCAACTGAAAGCAGGCTTACAGGTGCAGCCAACTAAGACTACAAAGTAGCACAGGGCAAGAGCATGTGCTCAGGCTAAGGGGAGACTGGCAAAGCAGTGGAGGAAGTGAGCAGGTTGGCAGAGACCCCATTGTAGAGTTTTTGTAATGGTAAGATACTTGATAATTTTGTGTCAATAGGATAAGACACATAGAAGTGATAAGAAGCAGCAAAACTGTTGGAATTCTGTTACTGAAGGACATAAAAATCTTATACAAATGTCTGCAAATGTGATTTTTTTTAAATTGCCTGTTAAACAGGTTTTTTTTTTAATCAAATCACTCTGAAATGTGGCAGAAATGATGCCCAAGTGGGGTCTTACAATCCCTGAAAATGTCATGCAATTTGGTTGGAAAACACCAGAGAACATGGTATGAATCTCTATTGAAATCAATTGTACAACAAAAATGAATGAAAACAAATGGATTTTATTTTATTCTCAGTTTTATTTTTTGTTTTGTTTTTAAAGAAAATGAATGGGGCACATTTGTTTTCATCCCCTGTCATACTGAAAATGAGTGCACAACACTAAATTAAAAACAAGTATTTGATTTTACCGAATAGGTCTGAATTAACGTTTTGTGCATCAGGACGTAGGCTACGTTTGTGTCTTGGCCATAGTTATCAAGTCCCTAATCAAACAAACAAAACAAAGGCAGACATATCAACAAAGCCAAATCATGATTTTTAAATTGCTCTCTATTGCTTTGAAAATGTACTTTTCTTGTTCCCAAACAGGAAGTCCCATTTATTCTGATGGTAAAGCTAAAGTTGTGCCCTCAAGTCGGTGTCAACTCCTGGCTACCACAGAGCCCTGTGGTTTGCTTTGGTAGAATACAGGAGGGGTTTACCATTGCCTCCTCCCATGCAGTGTGAGATGATGCCTTTCAGCACCTTCCTATATCACTGCTGCCCGATATAGGTGTTTCCCATATTCTGGGAAACATACCAGCAGGGATTTGAACCAGTAATCTCTTGCTTGCTAGGCAAGAGAGCCAGTGTGGTGTGGTGGTTAGAGTGCTGGACTAGGACCAGGGAGACCCAAGTTCAGATCCCCATTCAGCCATGAAACTAGCTGGGTGACTCTGGGCCAGTCACTTCTCTCTCAGCCTAACCTACTTCACAGGATTGTTGTGAAAGAGAAACTCAAGTATGTAGTACACCGCTCTGGGCTCCTTGAAGGAAGAGCGGGATATAAATGTAATAATAATAATAAGTCATTTCCCCGCTGCGCCATTAGGTACATGATGGTACTGTTTTTGGCAAAAGTACATAGGTTGTAATCCTAAGGCTGCAATCCTGTGCAGAGTTTATTGAGAATAAGTTCCTTGGCTTGAAATCTACAAGTGAGTTCCAAGATTCTTCCAACTAACAAGAAAGTAACTTTCAGATTTTTGAATTTTAAATCTTTCCAGAGTTTTCAAATTTGACTTAACTGTAGACTGTGTTGTTACAGAGAAGTTAAAAAGAGAGATAAAAGGCGGTTCACAACATATTAAGGCAGACACACTAAATTGTTGATTGTATTGTCTACAGCCATTTTACACAATAGACATATTCTACTCAGATTGTAGAAACAGATATGTGCCTCAGCTTTCCAGTGAAATTTACAACTTGGTATTTTCATTTTATTTTCTTAACTATTGTTTCATTTGTAGTTCACACATCATTTTACCTATTGTATATATCCTACGGGAATTTTAAGAAGCTTGAAAGCTGCATTTGTGCCTTGTAGAGGATGCATGCTAATTGCTAGTTTGCTAATGTATAATAACAGGAGAGCATCAGTGAATGGGAAAAAAGGAGCAGAATATGCAATTATTTTATAAAAAGGGCTTCTTTCCTTGAGGGAGAAATCTGTGCACTTACCATCTGTGGCAAAGGAAATGTTGAGCTCTGTGTAAGTGAATTACTCCTCTCAGTCTGTGTTTATGGAATGGGATGAACTTGAAATGACATTAAGTAATTTTGATATGGAGGCGGGGGAAGAGGAAGTCAAGAAAAGGTATCCAGCTGATAAGATGCATTAACCTCCTTATTGCAAAGCACTGGTTCAGTCTGATAAAGGAATAGTGGTGAAAAGTGTGTATGTTGGGGTGGGGTGGGGGCAGATACACATATAGCAATTATGGAGTTAGTTTGTATAAACCTTTCATTTTATTCCACAGTACATGGTTGCAGATATACATCCAAACAAAATCTAACTAGTGTGGAACTTTCTCCATCCTATGGTGCATGCAGTTCTGTGACTGTTGTTGTTTGTATCGGGCCATGAATGTGTATAACACTTTGCAGAGTAACAAGAAGAAGATAGGGCTCTGCCCTGAAAAGCTTGCTATTTAAAATTCAAGACTAAGGGAGGATAGTTGTTTTTGTTGCTGTTGCTCTGTATTTTATGGTCTCATAGTGTATGTTTTTTTTAAAAACTTTTAAGTCAATTTGCATTTTTATATTCCAATTTAATATTCGTACTGTTTAACTATTTAATAGTTTTATATTGTTTTAAATGTTTTGTAAACTGCCTTGAGATTGTTTTAATGAAAGGTGGTATAAAAATCTAACAATAAATACATAAAATAAATAAAGTAGGAGAAGGATATGTATTCCATTCAGTTATACACTCTTAGGATTAGTTTCAGCAAGGAAAGAGGTTTGAAGGGTCACAAACAGCTTCAAGGAAAAGGTGGGAAAGGGGAGGCATCACAAAGGTTTAGAGGGAAGCAATGCACAAGGAGCAGCAAGGGAAAAGGGTGGAATCAGGGAGCAAGTTCCCTTTCGACAGCTGAGGATGGAGTAGACTAGCAAAGAGTTGGAGTAACAAAGTCATGGGGAAAGACTGGAATAGGAGAGCAGAGAGAGAGAGAAATAATATACAAACACATCTCATTTTATTTTGAAGGCCAATTTTAAAAGATCGAAAAGGCCATAGAAAGCTTTGAAGGTAAAACATTTGAGCTAGATCAAGCAGTAGAGAAGAAACTTGAGTGGATTTATGGTAGGGTGTCATATAGTCAGAATATCAAGAAAAGTGAATGGATTTGGCATTAGAGTTTTGTACAGAGATGAGAAGGCCAAGGTGGAAAGCCAGAAAAGAGATGGTTGCAGTAGTCAAAGTAACTAGAACACAATGCGGAATTTATGCTGAGAAAGTAGATATTAAGGGCTATATTTTCACAAAGCTGCAATAGGAGAGATTAGTGGTGAACTGAATATGTGAAACAAAGGTAAGGGAGACTTCAAAGATAGAGATGAGTCTTCATGCCTGTTGAACAGGTTAGCAACTAATCCCTCGTCCACTTCCCTTGTCATGTGATGAGGGAGTAGCATGAGGATTTGTAGAGGCTGGTACAATGGCAGACTGTAGTTCTGCTGTCTTTTAATTTTTAACATCCAGTTGAAATGGCTGGGTGTGAAAGATGAAGAACATAAAGGATCCAATTGTGGGAGGGCTGTTATATCCAGAGTCTGGGTTGGCTTATTTAGCTGCTCTAACCCATGCAAATGATCTGTCCCTACTGTTACTACTTCTGTTTAGTTATGATATTGAGCATTATTAAAGCAGTTCTTGGAAATACAACCCAACAGGTTCTTAATCTCCATATCCAGTGCAACAAAAGCAGTATAACTCGAAAGTTCTTCAGCTGTTCAGATGCTGGTGAAGAATTCAAGCTTTGTCTCCCTGTCTTCTTGCCTCCTTCCCTACCTTCCACCCATCAATCGAACCCCCTCTCTTCAAGTTCTCTGCAACCCAGTGCTTGTGCCAGGTTTCTGGAGGCCTTCTAAGTTCCTCAAAGTAGCTGCCCTAATGGTGGTGGGGGGACAGGGTAGACATGCTGGTGGCTCCCATTTTGTTGTTATAATACAATGCTTCTACTTTTGTGCCAGTGGAAGCAATGGTGGAGGCATTGTATTATAGGTAAAGGTAGATGTCAGCCCCCAGCAATGGTTTTTTTTAAATTAAAGATTTTTATTTATAAATAGAAACAGAAAAAAGCAAAAGAAAAACATTCTCCACTCATGAGCTTCCAGCAGTTACATATGGCATGTTTCATATAACAATCCAAAATTTCACATTCCCCCTGATGATAATCTTTCCCTCTCAACAAACATCACAAAAGGCAAAAATAGGAATATGAGTAATACAATCAGTGATTACCAATCTGCTAATACAACTGCCCTCAACCCTCAATTAAAAAAAACACACAAACCAAATCTTGGATGTGAATGAAGCCCTTGTGCTATGTTAAAGTTTGTAAAAGGTTCCCAAATTGCCACAAATGTTTCATCTGAGTTATTCCACAAATAAACAGTGACCTTAGCCATCTAAGCATAGTCTCATATCTTTAATAGCCATTCATCCACGGTCAGGATGATCTGTGACCGCCAACTTGCAGAGTAAAGGATCCTAGCAGCTGTAATCATGTATAAAAATAGCTCAGAGTATTTGGTGGGAATAGGAGGATTAGTTATGTTTAGCAGAAAAGAGAAAAAAAAGCTCTGGTAAATTTTCCAAAAAATTTTCCAAAAATTTTCCAAATTTTCCAAAATTGCTGTGCCTTACTGCAAATCCACCACATATGATTAAATATCTCAAGGTGGTTTTTACATTTCTACCAGTCTCCCGGGTAATTGCTATTCATCTTTCTAATAGTTTCAGGGGTTATATACCAGCGAAAATACATTTTATACCAGTTTTCTCTTAGGATACTATTTGCAGTAAATTTTATGTTGATCTTCCATTGATGCTCCCATTGTTGAAGATCAATTGTTCTGTTTAAGTTTTGCATCCATTTGGTCATACAGTCTTTAATCTGTTCTGTTTCGGAGTCGTTTTTCAGCAACAATTTATATATCAAGCCCAGTAAATGGTGATCATTTTTAGTTACTAACACTTCAAATTCTGTTAAGTCTCTAAGCTTCCCACCTTGTTTTTGTATTTCTTTCTGTATTTCTGAAACCATGGAGGTTCCAGCAATGATGCTGAGGAGCAGACCAAGCTAATATACTGCCAAGGTAAGCCTCCACAGGATTTGGCGGCGGCTTATCTGGGTGGAAGCTTGGAGCACTTCTTGGCAACCACCATTATTGTGTGCCTGGACTTCAGATCCTTGGGTCTTCAGTCAGTGGTGTTTTTTTTAAACTGACTCTTGACCCCAATCCTGTTCCAATCTCCCTTGTCTTTCTCATTGCTTTTGTTCAGTGACTTATCTTTCCTCCCTTCCTCCTCCCCAATTCCTGGCAAGCTGTGATGGCTGCTTGCCAGGTACTAGGAGTATAGGGGATTTTTTAAAGTGCCAGTGGCCAAAGTCAATAGCACTGGCAAAACTACAATTGCCAGTGTGCCTTGCATCTGGCATACAACCATTGCTGAGTGCCAGGCATAGGGGGAAGGGAGGACCAGAGGATACATCCCTCCAGTCTCCTACTGCCACTGCTCAAGGAACAAGAAAAGTAAGGGAGGGACAGAGCTTGGTGGTGGGTAGGCATCAAAATGAGCATTTACAGGAGACACAAGAGGGATTGGGATTCTTGTTTTCCCAGTGAGATAATGAGGGCGGGACTGGATTGGAAATGGGATTGGAAAGAAACAAGCTATTGTTTGAGTTGTGGGTGAAATTGTTTGGAATGTTTTTTAAGCCCATTCTGAGGCTGAGCAGGTCATCCATCACTACTTCTTTTACTGCTATTGCCTCCTCTTTCCTTGGTATGATTTTACAAGTACCGAGTCTATTTTATGTGCTCTTTTGTAATAATAAAGTGATTGTAGTTATGAAGGTACTGATAACTGAGGTGGTCTGCCACTTAGGATTTCCTCCTTTTGTTCATGTATTCTTCTTTTGGCTTTGATAGGTGCAGAACAGGCAGATGTTTGAGAAGTAGAGATTTTCATAGCAGGGGAACTTTTCCTTTTTCTGTCCCTTGGCACACCATTATGCAGTGTGTATAGAGCTGTACTCATCGTTATAACAGCCAAGTATATGGAGGATTATACTTGGAGTTTTTAACTGAGCCCATGGGAAGGGGTGGGTTAAAAATTGAATTAACAATGAAACAAGCAGGAGCTGCTAAAACAAGGGATCGGCTGTCTTAAGTAATTCATGGAGGGGAAGGGGGGGGGAGAGAGAGAATTCCATATGTATATATTAGAATCCCCATGGACTACCAAAATGTTTTATGTTTAAAAAGCAAGAGTTCATACAAATGATCTCTAAACCATAGAGGTATACTTTAACCGTGTTCAGTGATCTTCCGTTTGTACTAAGAACACAAGTGCCTTTCTGGATGGACTAGAATCTCTCTACTTCAGTCTCCTTTGTAAGAGTACCACAAATCAAGAGTCAGTAGGCCCACCAGAAATTAGCCAGATGTCTAGCAATGAACTGATCCATCTTTGTTCCTTCTCCTTCTCCTCTGACATGATATACAGCCCTCCAGTGATAGAGGGAGGGGTACAGGTCTACAAGAAGCCTTCAGCCACCCAGAGGGGGAGGATGAACAATTTTCACATATCTCCCCTCCCTCCCAAAGACCTTTTAACTTGTATAAATGAGTTCCTGAGGGTCACACAGCCTTCCGTTACCAGAGGATTGCAAATCATGGCATCCAGTACATTGGCTATTACTACTGCTAATACTTATTTATATACTGCTTTTTAGCAGAAAATGTTTTATAGCAGTTTAAATAGAAATCTGACTCCAAAGGGCCCACAGTCTTAAAAAAAATACAAAAAATATCCTCACTTTTAATCCTGCTTGTGGTACCACTAAACTTCCCTTCAACACAGAAGAGTAGAAAAAGAAGTGGAATCCATGAACATATTAGCTATGTCAGTGATGGCAAACCTTCCTACATCCAGTTTCTTGGTAGTTATCCCTGCTAACTGGGTAAAAAGGCTGGGAAAAGACTGACCTGGGACTGAACAGGAACAGTTACTCTCCTCCTGTGAAATATAAGAGAACCACTGCTTTAAAAGGTGCCTTTTTACACAGTTAGCAGGGATAACTACCAAGAATCCAGAAGTAGGAAGGTTTGCCATCACTGACATAGCTAATGTGTTCATGGATTCCAGTTCTTTTTCTACTTTTCTGTGTTGAAGGGAAGCTTAGTGGTACCACAAGAAGGCACAAAACTGTAATCTCTATTGACAGAAGATTTAAGCCATGTATGTCTCATGTAATTTAAAGTGAAATATTAGTATTTTTTCTTTTTTTTACTCCTGTGGCAACCCTTTTAAGAATCTGACCATTTGTGTATGAAACTCTTCCCTTGGATTTGTTTTCACTGAAAAGAAAAACCGTCTATGTAGACTGTATTATTGTTCATCTTTTTCATGTCAATAAGGTAAATCTTATTTTACCTTATAAAGAGAGAATACAAGTACTTAAAGAAACAATAGACTATCTATTCATTACATTAATGTGTTACAGGCAAGGAAATGCCACAAATTTAGTTAAAGTAAAATATTCCTAATGTATTCTTCATGATACCTTTTTTAGGATAATAATAAAAATTACATTTAGATAATAAAAAGTATTATCTTGTTCTTTTAGTGGAAAACAATTTTATTTATTTATTTTATTTATTTAATACATTTGTATACCACCCAAAACGCAAGTCTAGTTTTAAAACAATGCCTGTGCACATTAATATGCTGCCAAACAAGATGATCCAAATGGAAGGGGGCGGGGGAGTCTTTAAAATTAATTTTAAGAATATCAGCCTTTGTGAGTCAGGATAAATCCAGTAAAAGGCAAAAAAACCACATCCAGACCTTGTTACATAGTTTCTAGGAAATTACCCTTGCTATTCTGACGTGTATTTCCAGCCGATGCATTGGAGACAGTGTTCATATCATAATACTCATGTAATTAGTGCTCATATAAAAATTCTGATCAGTAAGATAAGCATATTATAATTCTAGAATAAAAACAAGTATATTCTTAAATATGTACTGTGTTCATTCTTACGCTGGAGGGAAGGTACGCTCTTGCATTGTGCCTCCATTGGGTTGTGCAGCTCATGCACCCACACAAACGCTGCAGCAGTGTTGTCCATTGCTGACACTGGGAGCTGAGGCCTCCACATATACCACAATGTATTGTGAGAGCAGCAGAGAGGCAGCCCTTAGTATTGCAACAACTCTCCTCTCCCTGGCCTCCACATCACTCTTTGGTAAAGCAGTCCAGGACAGTTTAAATGTGCTGATGCTGCAGACAACCCAAAGAAAAAGGACTGACTGATTGACTGATAAATTTATATAC
The DNA here is from genome assembly GCF_027244095.1 of Hemicordylus capensis. Lineage (NCBI taxonomy): Eukaryota > Metazoa > Chordata > Lepidosauria > Squamata > Cordylidae > Hemicordylus > Hemicordylus capensis. Next base: position 373,143,792 of record NC_069658.1, on the reverse strand, counting down.
CACCTTTCGTTAAAAACAATCCCAAGGCGGTTTACAAAAGTTAAAACACATATAATAAAAATGACAGTTAAAAGTATTTAGCTAAAAATATAAAAATAAATCTGATTTAAAATATATAATATACAAACACAGAAAACTATACATGGATGGCTCTCTTTTTGTCCCACCTCACTTTTAACCTGAGCAATAGATCTAGGCTACCCAGATTCTGAACTGCTGGGTCAGGAGAACTCCTGATGCCCCAGACCATTACAGATTCCTGGGTTAACCCCCTCCTACCCGAGGGTTGTAGTGCTCAAAAGATTCTTTTTCAGTGACTTCTTCAACAGGAAATGATGCAACTCTTCAATTTGTACTTACCATTCTTGTTTTTATAACTTTGGCACCTAGCCGTGTCATGTTTTCTATGTTTGTTTACAGCTGGTGCTGGTGTTCAGTGGAAACATGGTCAGACTGCAATTCTATCCCACTAGAATCAGTTATGTACTAGGGTCTCTTTTGATACCCTACAGATTTCAGGGAACATATTTCAAAGTCCTAGGTTAAACCTCTTATGAGGTTGAGCTCTATCATATATCCCTTATACACCTCCATCGATATTCTGTTCCCATCTTGCAAGATGAAAAACAATCTTTTACCTAAGCTGAGCTCAGTAAAGTCATATTCAGATACTATGTTAGATGTGTGTTCAGGTGCCTGCCCACATGTACACGGGAACAGAATCCCTTCCTAATCATGTACTTCCTCCTGCCATTTTTTTTTACATATTCAGTAGAGACCTAAGCCTATGTTTAACACTTGTACCATCTGTGTACAGTGTACACATCTGTGTTGAACACAGATACAGTATGGCACTTCCTATCTGTTCCATGCATTTGAAGGGCCTGTACCCAGGTTCACTTTTAAAGTCATTAAAGTCATAAGGTACAGTCAGTCATTCACACAAAAATATTTACGTGTGTACAGACATCTAGATTCAGGAGCAACATAATAAGGCTGGCCCCAATTCCAGTGCTCTTCACCAAGGTAGCCCAGGCAGTGTGCCTTTCTACCCCACTCCCTGGTCGTATGGATGCTTAGGCTGCCTGGCAGCAGGGAAATCCCCTAATGCCCTGCGCTCCTGTCCTCAGCCTCAGCCTTCCCACCCCCACCCCCTCACTGCTCCAAGAGCCATCACATGTTCTTCATGCGGTCATGCAGCACTGGGAAGCCTGGGAGCAGCACTCATTATGGGGGGAAAGGCAAGAAGGCTCCTATCTTCCCCCCAGCCCTCCCCAGGCTGGGTAAGCTTTGGTCATGTGTACAACCTTCATGTCTGAATAGGACTCTAGATTCCCAAACCTGAATCTTCCTCAGAGCATCTGATTTGGCCCTTAGACCTTTGCCCAAATCATGGGAGATGGGGCTCCAATCCTGCTCTGTTTCAGAATAGAAGGTCCCATGTTCCATTAAATAGAAAGTGTGTGTGTGTGTGTGTGTGTGTGTGTGTGTGTGTGTGTGTGTGTGTGTGTGTAAGTAAAAAACCAACACACTGCTTGGGAGAATGATTTCTTTGCAACCTGATGCTTTGATAGGATAAAATTACTAACTGCCTTCTGTGCTTGAGGACCAGCTTGCCTCTCTGTACACAACATGACTGATTATGATAGATGATATAAAGTTCTTAGGACAGGGATTTGCACAGTAACCGTGTTGATATTGAAAGTGACAGGTGTGCTAAATTCAAAGATGTTTGTTAATTAAGAATGACAAATGAGACATGATTCATTTGATGGGGGAAGGGTACCTAGAGCCATATGCAGCACTCAGAATAACACTGGCTGATTTTTCCTCTCCTTTCCCTTCCATCCATGCCTCACCCCTTTTTCAAGCATTTGAGGCAGATGTAGAAGGAAAGATAGGCTTGTAGGGAGCTTTGTAACAATAAAGAGCAAGTCTCTGAGGCAGAAATATGTCCAATTTATGTTGCCAGTGCAATTAAATTGAATTTTACCTGAGAAAACATCTCCAAGCTTATATTAACTGAAAATTAATAACAAGGGGAATGAGGGTTTAAAGCATCTAACAAGTAGAAATGCATTGATTTCTCCAGTTCTGCTGAATCTTTAAATCCTTCAGGGTTTTTCCGAAGACATGCTGGCTTGCCTGAGGCCACACAGTCCTCTCTCATCAAGGCCAGATCAAGGCTGGTGAAGACCTAAAGCTGTAATCATTTTAAATATACCCAGGTTACAGAAATCACCTCCAACATCCTTTCCTCTACAATACAGAAATACATTAGTAAATGCTAAGAGAGTGAGACAGAGGCTTTGCACTGCTTCGGACTTACAGTCCCATCTTGCCAGTACCAGCAAGTCACTGAGGCTGTTCTCATGAACAGCCTTGCCCAGTCTAGGGCAGCCTATCCTGGGCTAGGCTGCTCATGTTGAGCAGCAGGATCCACGCAGATCCTGGTGCTCCTGCCCAGCCTAACCCACTCCTAAGGCCGCCTCTTCAGCGAGGTTAAGGGAGCAAGTGCTCCCTTTACACAGCTGCCAGGCTTATGGGTCTCCTTGGACTCTGTGGAGCCCCAGGGGACACAGAGACGGGTGCCTCGAGCACCCACCTGATGGTGGAATCCCCTAAGGAACCACACTCTTTGTGCAGTGCCTTGTGGGATATCCGGAGACTAGGGAAATGAGTCCCAACATCTAAGCATGGATAGTGATCCTTGTTGCTCCCAGCAGTGTGGATAGTGATCCTCACTGCTCCTGGCAGTGCAAGTCATGTGCATGCCAAAGGAGAAAAGATCGATTGTCTGGCCAGCAGCCAGAGTGCCCACATGACCCAGGCATGAGGTAGGAGGCTCCTACCCCACTTTCTGTCTTGGTACAGAAACAGGGCTACCCATGGGTGGAATGCCGGGATCGGGAACGATCCTCGCTCTGCAGACAGCCAGCCCTACCTGGGGGTAGCCCTGTTCTGTGGGCCAGTCATCTCAATGAACTCTTTGATTTAATGAGAAGGGAGGGAAGGAGGGAGGGAGGGAAGGAGGAAACCTCATTAATCTACTGTACACAGGTGTCACCTATCTAGTGGAAGATCAGCTAGACAACAAGTGAGATTATCTTGTGTAGACAGTACCTCCCCTCTCAGTTTCATCCCTCCTCCCCACCAAAACACACAGTAGGAATGTTATAGTAATGGGAAAACCTGTCAACTTGGAACAAGCTGGACCTTCTGAACATTTCTGGAAAGATCTCTCTAGGGAAAATGTTTGAGGTTTTCCCAAGAATTCTCCAAAGCTTCAAAAGATTCATTACGAGCTGGGATCTGATGCAGGGAAGGGGCAGGGGAGAGACTGTGATATAAATGAGTGTCAGACTGAAGCTAAGGAGCTAATCATAATAAAGATAATTATGCTTGTACAGCACTTTTTGAATGTTCAGAGTAATTCACTTACATCATCCCTCAGTAATCCTTACAACAGCTCTGTGTGGTAGATGGATATTATTTTTTCTACACTGAAAGACTGTGTCTTGCCTAAGGCCACCTATGAATTAATGGCTATAATTAAATTTGAACTGGGGTCTTCCTGGCTCACAACTTACACCTACACTATACCAACATTTTCATACTGCTATGCATTTTTAATGGCAGACGCTGTTGATGCCAATAGTTTGTCTGTCTCATATGGAGGACATGAGAAATATCGTGTTCAATCTATCATTACAGCTCTTCTCACTATCAGTGAGAAGAACTCGTGAACAGGCTGTGGGGAAGGCAGGTTTGACCTACCTTCTCCGCAGACAATCTCCTCGTCATCACTGGGTGGGCAGATTGCCCACCCAGATGACCAGTTGTGCTCCCAGCAGCTCCAGGAGTTAGGTGCCAGGACATGCCACCGCACATCGCCCCACCCCCTGGAGCTCCAATAATGCACCACATGAGTCCGTGGTGCCTTATTGGGATGGTCCCCCGAGTGTGCCAGCCATGACTGCAAGCAGCCAGACTGACACATTATTAAACAAGTTGTTCTAGTAAGAACTAATCAGCTTACTTTCCCTTCTCTATCTCTACAACTGGACTAAATTTGGTTCAAATTAAGATCCACAGAGTAGATCTCTTGCACCTCAAAAATTCACACGTCCACCACCTTGGATCAGGGTGGTTGACATAATCACAAACTACAGCATTGAGGTTTCCCCATGTGCCCCTACAGCTGCAGCAAATTTGGTTCAAATCAGTTAAGTGGTTCATAAGTTAGCCAACTTGCACCTCAGAAGTTTACACATCTGCCATCTTAAATCCGGGTGGATGACATCATCACAAACTATGTCACTGAGGTGTCCCTGTCCGTCACTCACTTCAACTACACCTAATTTGTTTTGAATTGGTTAGACAGTCCACAAATTAGATCACTTGTGCTTCAGAAGTTCACGCAGCATCCATCTTGAATTGGAGTGGATGACATAATCACACACCACACCATTTGTGCATCCCTATGTGTCCCTTAAGTTGTAGCAAATTTGGTTCAATTCAATTGGGTGATTCACAAGTTAGCCCACTTGCACCTCAAAAGTTTACGCTTCCACCATCTTGGATTGGAGAAGATGACATTATCACAAACTACGCCATTGAGGTGTCCCTATGTGTCCCTACAACTGTATCCAATTTAGTTCATATCAGTCCAGGCATTGTGAAGTTGATAGTGGGACACACACACACACACACACACACACAAACCACAATGCTGGGTGATCTCATAAGCCTACTGGAAAGCTTGCTCCCTTAACCTCATTTTATATGGAGGTTACTTTGGCAGGTTTGCCACTGTGTAGCTGCCAGGATCAGGCCCAATCCCGACAGTTCACATGAGCATGCAAAACTGAGTTGGGCTCCCTTAGCCCAGTTTTGCATGCTCATGTGAACAGCCACATTGTCTCAGGAGTTAACTGTCGTGCAAGGGCACTTCCTATGAAACAATTCTGATTTCCACTATTTTAAATAGATGTGGGCAAAGAAGCTGGAAACTGGCCATGCTCTTTTAATACGGTCTGTGCTACTGAACACAAGTAGATGGCATTTTTCAGCTGAGCATCCCTGGAGACTTTCTCTGTGTGAGCAAATTCTACAGTGACTGAATAACTAGTTTAGATATCTGAGTTTGCAGTGCTCATTATTCCATGTTACTTTTCTTTATGCTGGTCAAAGTTCAAAATAAAATCATAATGATGATGTCATGTTAATTTTTTTGGGCATGCAAAATGGACCTGAGATTTCTATGTGACTAAATTAACTTGGAAGGAACCGAAGACTTGTGTCTGTCAGAAAGTGCTTCACTTATTGTCTGACAAATGAGCCCTTATGACAAAAGCCTAGCCTTTCTCCGTGCAGATTCATATTCCTTCTGATCTAGAAATTTTAAAAAAATGTAAGGTTTTTATCTGCCCCATGTCAAGACTGTGTATCAACAATACTTATTAACATAAATTGTAATGTGAAATTGTCCAGTAAAATACTCCAAATTTAAGCTACGTTATATTGGCCGAACCTCAGAAAATGAAAGCCAGCACATCCATAGTCTTACAGGACATGTGAGGATGCTTAAGTAAGATGAAAATGCTATAATTACATCAACTACTGCATCTTTAACAGTTCACTGAAATATATAAATGGAAAGTTAAAATGTCCAGTGGGAAACAAAGAAATGTAACACTTTATCTCTCAGTAATTCAGTTTGATCATCTGTGAAAGATTTATGATAAGAGATATGTTAAAAGGCTGACATGAGAGTTATTTCTTTTGTAAAGGATTTTGGGAACATTAGATTATTACTACTCATATCCATAACTCTCAAATTAATGTAGCACCAAGGGCTAATTTGGATTTTTTTCTAATTTGTATTTGATTCACACATCTGCTCTTAAAACTGATAAATGGTGTCCAAATGCATAAAGACAAATCCTTTCAACGGTCTGCTATTTGCAAGCATTTAATGCAAGACTTTGTCACTGCCAGGTGCTCAAGCCTGAGGGCACACAGGTATCTTGGAGGTGCCCAGGTCACATTGAAGCTGTAGACAGAACAGGATGAAGGCAGATGGTTTGTGGATGGATTGAGAAAAGGCTGATAGAAACAAGCTGGCTATAGAGCAGCAATCTGTTGTGCAGGGAGGGGATAGCTTCTCCCATTGCTGAGTTGCCCAGATATAGGAAGTCAGCAGGCCTGAGTCCATTACCTTCTGATCGGCCCACCAGTGAGATCTGACTCCTTTGGCCAGGAAGATTATGATATAATCTCTTGCCTGAAATTGCCTATAATTACCTCTAGTTGTACAAGTGAGCCATGTCTGACCCACAGTCACACTTACAATGGTTGCATTCACACATAACGTGAAGCTGGACATTGCCAAACCCACAGTTAATTTTTCTAACTGAATTGCATCACAGACATGCATCCAATTGCAATCTGGCAACCTCCGTTTTCAGGGCAAGGGAATCCCTCCCTCTTCCTGGTCTGCTGAAGCCGCATCCCAGCAAGCTCTGTAAGCACTTGTGTTGCCAGACTGTGGGCATCAGCATGTCTCCAGGGTGGCAGCCATTGGGCACAATCTTCAATGGGGCTTGCCAAACATAATTGTGCCTTTTCAGAATGGTACCTCAGCAGGGAAAAGGCATTTAAATCCCTTTAAATGCCATGCCATTCAAGCCCTTCTTCTGACAGTAATCACACCACAGCCCTCAAAACAAAACCTGCTACCCAAAACAAACCAGTCTTGCACAAGCACAATTTCTGGTGGGGGAGGTGGTTCTTGGGGGACACTATTTTTTCTATTACTCAGGAAAGGGAAGGGAACATGATGACTTCCTGATGGGGGGATATGCATATGAGGAAGGGGAAAGGATCCTTGGGTCTGGATCGCGGTGACCAAGGATGCTCTTGTGAAGGCTCACCCTGGCAAAGCAGTCCATGGAGACTAAACCACACTCCTGCCCCAGTGGTGGCTTGCCACGGGAGGGCCAGTCCATTGGGGAGGACCTTAGGCTCATTAACCTTTGGTCTTCCATCAGACTGTACATTCATGAGTTGAGCTAACAATAAAAAGGGAGGCCAGCGCTTGCGTGGGGCCCCCGTTCTCTCTGGTTAATGATATAACTTTTGCACAGCTACCCCCTTCTCTCCAGGGAAACCTTTCATGTACCCAAAGGAGATTTTGATGCTCCATGTGTCCTGGCGTAGTCGGATGGGCAGACTGGGGAAGTACCGGGTCCGGGGACAGATCTTTATTCTCATTCAAATTTCCCAGGTTTGGATGAGAGTTGTGCCATATGCAGATCTGCCACCATAGGGATTTGCGGGAGAGGAGAGCCCCAGTTTCCATCAACCCCAGAAGAATGGGGTCACCATTCCGGGCAAAATTAAAGATGGACATGTTCAAATGGGTGGACAGACTGGCAGACAGTATGCTTTGACAGTTTCTTCAGGGCAGTCACCATGACAGGGACAGCTGTTGTACAGAGCAACCTGGCTGGGCGGTATCTGCCGTCCGGCCCGCATGCATGACTCCATGGCCTGACACTCTCATGAGAGAGTGGTCATGAGAGATGGGATGTCATAGCTCATTATTAGCAGTTCAGCCCAACACCCCTATCCCCACAGAAGGTTCTTCTCATGTCTTGTGAAGGGGTATCCCCATGGCATTACACTCTTGAGTGAACAGTCCGCTCAGGAACAGCATCCATCATCATCACAAATGAGGAATCACTTTTTTCACTGGGGGCAATTCTGATCCTGCTGCCCAGCCCTTCTTATGAGTAAGTCTAGGGACCGCATATGTTCCCCCAAGGGGATGGGGATGCACCCCCTTCCCCAACATCATTGTGTAAAAAATAGACCTGAGCCAAGAATTACTAGTTGAAGCTGCCCTTTAAACCCAACCCTGGGTATCACTGCCCCACCATTTGTTGCCATCCCAGTGCTCTAATGGGGTTGCCTTGCTTATGTTGCCACCTCGAGTGCATGTGCTTGTGACATACAACTTTATCACTTCATCTTCAGAGAGCAAAGCACATTGTACCCATCTTGCCATCCCATCCTTTTTCTTTCCTGATTGTCAGGAGGGAAATACAAAGGAAAGAGTGGGAAGGGGGATGCCCCTGTGTGACTTTCCCATTTGCCAGGCTTGGAGGCTTGAGATTGGATGTGGCAGATTCCCTGTTAAAGGGCACCTGCTTTATTGGATCAGAGACAGGGGGTCAGGGCAAGTGCTCAGAGAGGCAGCCAGCTAGAAGCATCACAGGCATGTAGCAGGTGCAATTCCAGGCAGTAGTGCAGGCAGGTCTACACTACTCTTTCTATGATTTTGTGCAGGTTCCAGAAACTGCACAAAAATGCAGCATCTGCATTTGGCCATAATTTTGCTGCTTAAAAATGACAGGTTGCAGGGAAACTCACTACGAACTGAAAGTTCGAACTGGAGTTTGGCAGGGCAAATCTCAGGTTGCTTTTGCTTTGAAACAGCAAATTTAAATCTCTGCACTATTTAACTGCAGTTTCACGTTATGTGCTGCTGAAAAACATCAGGTTGTGGCAAAACGCACTACAAACCAGATTCAAATCGGAGTTTGGCATGGCTATGAAACCGCAAATTTAAACCTCTGCACCATTTAACTACGGTTCCACGTTGTGTGTGAATGCTGCCAATAAGTAACATTTGAATCTATAATAGCCAGCCATAGTTGACTCTGTGTGTGTTAGTGTGTGTTTGTGTGCTATTAAGGGATCCAAAAGTTCCAGGCACACTGGTTTAAAAACAAATCATGCATAAACTCAAGCTGAAAAGTCTCTCATGAATCTGAATCATGCTGTTTAGAATCAGAGAAATAAATGCAGATAAGCAACATCAAGAACCATTTAAGAACACAGTGTTTTATGCTTACATTACATGTTTAGCCATGCAAATAAGTAATGGACAACTAAAAATAACTAAAGCAAGAGATTATAGCATTTTCAGACCTACAACACATTCAGTCCTACATCACATTTTCCCTCTGCTTCAGTTGCTATAAAATACCTTTGGTTTAAGCATGCCATAAATGAAGCACAGTAAATGTGTTTGTTGGATGAGGTTGGACTTTCCCCCCAGCCCATATTTTATCCTTGCTAATGGATGATTGATTGCAGGATATGGAAAGAAGACTTTGGCTATAGTAAGCAGAATAAAGCTTCCTTTAGTCACGCATTTGTTTCATACAATGATATTTCATATAGATAGGTTTTTCATCTTTGGGGAAAGCAAGATATTTGGTCAATCAGTCAAGTGACCTTAGATCTCCCCATCTGCCAGGATCAGAGAAGAATGAGTTCTGCATGTAGCGAGCAGGTTATTTTCTTCTTCTTCCTTAAATGTACATATCACTTGTCAAGTGTCCCTTGGGTACATGCTTATCATTGTTTCCAACTTTAGAAATAGCACTTTTGGGGGACAGCAAGCCAGTTACTTTAGGTAAGTCATTATGTTCTTGAATTCCCATCTTGAATTCCTTATTATTGAACAATGAGGATCTGTCTCTGTCTCCTGAGAGCAGCATGTTGATATAGTCAGCAGGGGTATTGTGCGAAAGTAAAAAGGTAAAGTGTGCTGTCAAGTCGATTTTGATTCCTAGTGCCCATAGAGCCCTGTGGTTTTCTTTGGTAGAATACAGGAGGGGTTTACCATTGCTTCCTCCCATGCAGTAGGGGATTTTGCCTTTCAGCATCTTCCTATATCGCTGCTGCCCAATATAGTACCAGTGGGGATTCGAACCTGCAACCTTCTGCTTGTTAGTCAAGCATTTCCCCACTGGGCCACTTAAGGTGACTGTGCTAAAGTACCTGCTACATATATGGATTTTAATGAAAGTTTTAATGTTTACCCAAGCATAAGAAAATTAATGAATGATGAGGAGACTAGTTAACTGAAACCTGATTCATCTATCAGCTGTCATTTTTTAAAAAACAAACACCAGGCTATGTGCTAGCATCATATTAGCAAACTTTGGACTGAGCATAAACAGTGGTGCATCATTTGGCAGAACAATGTATGATGAAGTCAGATGAAAAGTTTCTATCATTAGGGCTGTCCCAGAAATAGGATTCATCCCCATTGACTAATATTTTCATGGCTTCTTCATGGTTCTTATTTGTGTTACAATTCAAAATTCGATAGTTAACCTCTTCATTTTATCATCAATTGCCTTAGCAATTCTCCTAATCTGGACTTTGAAACCTTGCAAATATCTGCTAGTACTAAAGTGGTGCTAACTCATGTGGGGTATGGGAAATACAACAGCATTTCCAGTGTCACCACAAGAGATGTGGGTAGCCTTGTTCAGATAAGAACAACCACATTATCTCACAGGGGATTGCCTTATCCCCATTTTTTGTTTTAAAATTAGTTGTATGTATTTTAGCGCTGAATGCTAGTCTAGAAACAGAAGATTTAAAAAGTGAGGAAAGTACCTCACCAAATAATAAGGCAATGCTTCAGGTGCATGTTGTGGGCAGGAATAACTTAGCTGGTGTTCAACAAAAGGTTGTTTGTTTTTACTTTATTGCAAAAGGCTATCTGAATGCTTACACTGCAGTGCTAAATGAAAGCACTCTGTCTCAAACAGACAGGAGATATAAACAGGAAAACCACCCATAAACATTTCAAAATGGCACAGGCATGAGAAGAAGAAATATGTCAGTGAATGCTGGTCAGTAGAGGTTGCCCAGCCTAATAAATAAATAAATACACCCTTAGAATCGTGTTCATACTTCATGAAGACAAGGTACAAGCAGTAAGTGTGCTAAGTGTTGCAGAACTGTGAACACGTATTCCCCTTTGATATCGCCCTGTCAGAAGTCAGTCTGAACTTTTGGCCCGTGATCACCCCACAGCACCTCTAACTCCATTAGAACTGGACAGTTTATACATTCATGACAGCCAACCTTCTGAATGATGAAACTTGACACCTGCAGCAACACCTCTCTTTTTAGAAGAAATACTCTTTATCAGCAGTTCTTTCTCCTCATTTATTTATTTGTTTATTTGCTCATTTGTTTTTATTGATATAAAATTTTTATTTCCCATCTTTCTGCTAAAGTGTTCAAGGCAGCTGAGCAACCAATTAAAACGGAAACAGTTAACAATATAATCAATAGAACAATTGAAAACGCATGTTACAATAACAATCAATCAAGAGCAATCAAAGAGGGAGGAGAACTGGCAGAAAGCAATCCAAACAGCTAAACAATAGCAAATGCCTGCCTAAAAGAAGAGGTTGTCAATAGGCAGAAAAACATATTACAGTGGGGGGTTAAACAAATCTCCAGGGTCAGGGAAGTCCATAGCCTGAGCACTCCTACAGCCTGAGCACTGCCATCTTTCCCATATTCCCATCAAATGTATCTCTGTATTATTATGATTATATCGCTGAGGATGTGCTCTTGTCTCCTTTTTAATTCAACTATGTTGATTTGTCATAAGGTTTAAAAATAAAACTCTCACGGGAACTGGGTAACTCAGTTTCATGAATGTCATATGTATAGGCTGGCTACAAACAATAATATTGATTCACACGGCACACAGGCCCTAAGGATACAAGAGAGACTTGTGGCACTACAGCTTTGGACCTGGAAGCAGCAGTGCCACTGTTGAGAACAAGCAGTTCTGCTAAAGCATTTTGCCCTTTCATGACAATCGGAAGAAATGCAGTAATGCTTGTAGCACAAGAGCTGGTTCTGTACAGTGGTGCCACTGCTTCCAGGTCCACAACACCGGAGCTGCAAGTCCCTCCTGTCTCTGCAGGAGTTGCACATCATGCCAGACACTCATTACTGTTGTTGTTGTTACTGAGAGTATCCACACTAGTTAGTCATAATTAAGCAGCATTGAAATCAACAGGATTAAATTCAACGGGACTTTAACTTAGCTAGATGTTATTATTATTATCGTTGTTATCATTCCTTAAGCGCTAAGAAAAAAGGCATTGTATATAAGTAAAATGAAGAACGTGAAGTCTCTTCCTTGTAATATAAATAGAAAGAGACACATAAAGAAAATGAAGGAAAGGGAGCTAAGGATAGGCCAGGGGTGGGGTGGGTGTGGGTTATGAGGTGCTTGGCTACAGTTACAGCAAATTAATTTATGGGGGAAACCAAAAAGTGTCTTGGGGCGCTTCTTAAAGATTGAAAGGGGCTGTATCACATACATGTCTGAAAGTAGTGAATTCCGAAGTTGGTGCCAAAAAGCACCAGCTTATTGTCTTTTGCAGCTTGAGGTGAATGGTAATGAGCTGCTCTGCTGCACTTGCTGGCCCCACCTCCTAGGAGTTGGCACTGATGCTGGACCTGCCCCCTCACCAGCCCCACCCCTGCCTCCCTTGCCGACCTGCCCCCATCTCTCTCTCTCTCTTTTTAAAAAAGTTTCTTTTTGAACAAAAGAAGGAACAGAAGAAAGCAAAAGTACATCTCTGGAATTAATAAGAAACAAAGTCAATCTGAGTTCAAGACTAAGTAAAACAGTAAGAATAACCAAATAAGGCATACAACATCAACTTGCCCCCATCTCATCAGCCCAGATACCGGCCCTCTTCCCCCTTGCCAGTTTCACCTTCTGGAGTGCAACACCAATGCTTGCTGTTTGCATGCTGGCAAGGCAGTGTGGAGCATGCTTTCAGTAGTGTCAAATTTTGCCTGCTGACATCTCCTTGTCACCATTCCACTACTGCAACCTCACCAGCTCTCTCTCTCTCTCTCTCTCTCTGCCCCCATCTCTAGACAGGTTTGTTGCTGGAAGGGAGATATAGTGCTGGGAGGGTAGGAGAGCACTGGTGCTAGCACAGTGGTGATGAAGAAAGGCCATCTCGATCTCAAAGCTCAGAAACATTTTTGGCCCAGACTTACTTTATCTGCTAAAATAATTCTGGGAAGTGCAATAGTCAAAGACTTCCTTTCATATTCTCATATGGTCTCATGAGAGATCTGCCCTTGGTATGAAATATAAAATGGTTAATGTCAGGAGTCAGTAAATGTAAGCCTTAGTTTAACTAAGATTGGTTTCTGAAACCAGAAAGCTATGAGAGGAGTATTAAAATGAAAGAAAGATAAAGGGAAAATAAAGCAGAAATAAAGAAAAAAAATAAACATTTTAAAGTAAGTAATGCAATCTTAAATTGGAAGCAGTAAGAGAAAGGAGCTGGTGTAAAGAAAGAGAAGAGAAGAAACATTGTATTATTTACAAGAAAACTGAGACAAGTTGCAAAATGTAGAATAGATAATATTCTTCATTTTGTACTTTCAAATTGCATGAAGGGAGATCAACAAAAAGTAGGTTACAATCATCTAGCCTAGATAGTATAAGAGAGTAAAAACAGTATTTTAGGAGTATTTTCAAAAAGAAAAAACACTATTAGAAATAATGACATGATTTAGAAAGGGCCTGAATTTCCAATGTAAAAGACAAAGAAGAATGTTTAAATTTTCACTCTCAAATTCCTAGTATGCAGAGTTGGTGAAACACCATAAAGGAGAATGGAAGAAGAAGTAGAATGAGGACAAATAAACTCAAGCTTGGAGACATTTGACATAAGAAAGTGAGAAGTCATCCAAGAGCCAGTTCTCATGATCCGGTGATCATAGTTATGCCGCCAAATGTTGGGTTGCAAAGGGAGGAAGAAGACAAATTTCCAGTTCCTGGTCAACTGCACAGTGAAAACAACCAGAAAGTGATTTCATTCAAGGGTTCAATTGTGGTTGTGCGGTAACTAAATAGTCACCCTACTTCAAATCTAAGATGGATGATCTCAATTGCTTGTGATCAGCAACCACAATTGAACCCTCACACATGATCACTTCCCAGTTATCTGCATGGTCATTTTAACCACGCAGATATCTGGGAATCATGAATGTTTGACCTACACCTTCCTCTGACAGTGGCATAACTATTATCACTGAATCATGAGAACTGGCAGACTGATAATAGGATAATAGGGCAAGGAATTGAAAAATATAACTATAAATCATCAGTATAATTATGATAATTGATAACAAAATAAGTTATAAGAGGTCCAAGTAGCAATAATAATAATAATAATAATAATAATAATAATAATAATAATAATAATAAATTTGATATCTATACCGCCCTTCCAAAAATGGCTCAGGGCGGTTTACACAGAGAAATAATAAATAAATAAGATGGATCCCTGTCCCCAAAGGGCTCACATTCTAAAAAAACAAAAACAAGATAGACACCAGCAACAGTCACTGGAGGTACTGTGCTGGGGGTGGAATGATAATGAGTTAAAATATTAATAATAATATTAAATTAATATAAAGGATAGGTGAATTAGTTGATTGATAAGTCTGCAAAATGGCTTTGTGTATATTTCCTGTTACAAATAAATGGCTTCCTAAACCCTACCTAGAACATAAGATATGGCTGACCTGCATAATAATGTGCTTTATCACTTGCTCTGCTATGCAAATAAGACACATAATCTATGGACCATTTCCCCTGGGAGGACAAAGGGAGTGAATGTCAATTGTATTATAGTTGTTAAATAAATTAAGTTTAAAGGGAGTTTTGTTGTCCAGAGATTGATCTCCACTTGGCAATCAAGCAGAGACACATGTGGAATGGTTGGTATATGTCTTTTGACCTAGAGATCTTTGATAACTAAATGCATTGCCACTGACTCTTACTACTAAGCTCCCATTCCTTGTGAGTTTTCTCCTGATCAAGAAGTGGTCTGATGGTAGAGTATGCTTTTCACATTGATACTTTTTCATGCTTCCTTGACTTGCATGTGTGAATGGGCTGTAATCAAAAACAGAACTATTTATTATTATTATTATTATTATTATTATTATTATTATTATTAATAATAATTTGATTTCTATACCACCCTTCCAAAAATGGCTCAGGGTGGTTTACACAGAGAAATAATAAGAAATAAGATGGATCCCTGTCCCCAAAGGGCTCACAATCTAAAAGAAACATAAGATAGACACCAGCAACAGTCACTGGAGGTACTGTGCTGGGGTGCGTAGGGCCAGTTACTCTCCCCCTGCTAAATAAAGAGAATCAGTCACCTCAAATGAGGTGACCTCATGTCACCTCAAACACAATGGTTTCCATTGGAATCAGTTCACACAGGTGAATAGCCTCCAAGAACAAATTTAGGCAAGTAGAAAGGGTTTTTGCAGTCAGTGGTGCACTTTGGACCAGATCTTGGGTCTGAAGTTCAGTCCTCTGCCATGGGGGGGGGGCTTCAAATGCCAGGGGGGCCTCCCCAATGTCCCCCCTGGGTGGTGGCAGTCGTGCTGCCGCTGGGTGGCCAAATGCACGAGACCCACCTGCAGCCCGCTACCGGCAGGTTGCCATGGTGACAGCCCAATTGCACTCCTGCACATGGTGGCCTGCAGTGCCCACCCACCTCCCTCTAGCAGCAGCGAGGTCCCCACAGCAACAGCAAGTGAGGAAGAGGCTGCTCTGCAGCAGCAAGGCTCTGTCCAGATTGGCAGCGTTTGACTGTCTGCCTCCCTCATCCTGCAGGGCTGCATGACTCAGAGGCTGCACAGCCCAGTTGTGGCACTGGCAAATGGCTGGCGTGGCTGGTGATATAAAACAAGTGACTGAGGAGGGAGGGGAAATGGCCAGGCCGGGAGGAGTGTGGGTAGCTTCTGTGAGGAACTGAGGGAGGGTGCCACTAGTAAATCAGCAGGAAAGCAAGGGGAAGGCAGCGCCTCAGCCGGCTGGAGAGTCAGGTTGAGAGTCACTTTCAAAAGCTTGATGCTGGACATGCGACTTGCAAACCATTTCTCTTTCCCATAGGCAAAGGGGGAAGGGGAAGTGTTTAATGTGTCTGTGGGTGAGTGTAGAGAATGGAGCCCAGGTCTGTCTGTGTATGTTTTGTTTTATGTCTGTCTGCTCCATGCTTGCAAAACTCCTGAACTCGGGGCGGGGGGAGCAAAAGCACAAGGGAAGCTGGAAGGGTGGGGGGAATGCCTCCATCCAAACATTCAGCTATGCTGAGAGAGGGAGAGAGCCCTGATTTTCAAAAAAAGATCCAGGGGTGATCCAGGAAATTACAGGCCGATTAGCTTAACATCAGTTCCAGGCAAATTGATGGAAAGGATCAAATTGTTTTTTTGCTGCAGCAGCAGCCTGCCTCCTCAGTTTCTCAGTGACTACTATGACTGGCCCATTGGCCCCAAGGACTGGCCGAGTGCACAGCCAGCAAGCCACCTCCAAGTCAGGAAACTTATGCCTTTCCTATATGCAACATGAGTGTTGAACTGTAGAGAAGGGGTGCATGCCGACATCTTGGTAAAATATGTATAACTTAACCCTGCAATCAGGTTCTGTACCAGAGGACAGGAGAGTAGTAAACGTGACACTGATTTTCAAGAAGGGATCCAGGGGTGATCCGGGAAATTACAGGCTGGTTAGCTTAACATCCGTTCCAGGCAAATTGATGGAAAGCATCCTCAAGGATAAAATTGTAAAGCACATAGAAGAACAGGCCCTGCTGGGAGAGAACCAGCATGGCTTCTGCAAAGGTGATCCAGTTGACATAGTATACCTGGACTTCCAAAAATCTTTTAACAAAGTTCCTCATCAAAGACTCCTGAGGAAACTTAGCGGTCATGGGATAAAGGGACAAGTACATGTGTGGATTACTAACTGGTTGAAAGACAGGAAACAGAGGGTAGATATAAATGGAGAGTTTTCACAATGGAGGGAAGTAAGAAGTGGGGTCCCCCAGGGATCTGTACTGGGACTGGTGCTTTTTAATTTATTCATAAATGATCTAGAAGTAGGGATAAGCAGTGAGGTGGCCAAATTTGCAGATGATACTAAACTATTTCAGGTAGTGAAATCCCAAACGGATTGTGAGCAGCTCCAAAAGGATTTCTGCAAACTGGGGGAGTGGGCGACAAAATGGCAAATGTGGTTCAGTGTTGGCAAGTGTAAAGTGATGCACATTGGGACGAAGAACCACAATTTCAAGTATACACTGATGGGATCTGAGCTGTCGGTGACTGACCAGGAGAGGGATCTTGAGGTCGTAGTGGACAGCTCAATGAAAGTGTCGACTCAATGTGTGGCAGCTGTGAAAAAGACCAATTCCATGCTAGGGATCATTAGGAAGGGGAATGAAAATAAAATGGCTAATATTATAATGCCCTTATACAAAACTATGGTGTGGCCACACCTGGAGTACTGCATACAGCTTTGGTCACCACATCTAAAAAAGGACATTGTAGAACTGGAAAAGGTGCAGAAGTGGGCAACCAAGATGATTGGGGGCCTAGAGCACCTTTCTTATGAGGCAATGCTACAACTCCTGGGGCTTTTTAGTTTAGAAAAAAGATGACTACGGGGAGACATGATAGAGGTCTATAAAATCATGCATGGTGTGGAGAAAGTGGATAGAAAGAAAATATTCTCCCTTTCCCATAACACTAGAACCAGGCGTCATTCCATGAAATTGATTGCCAGCAAATCTAGGACCAACAAACAGAAGTACTTTTTCACACAGCACTTAATCCACTTGTAGAATTTTCTGCCACAAGATGGAGTGACAGCCAACAACCTGTCCTGGGTGGCTTTAAGAGGGGTTTGGATAACTTCATGGAGGAGAGGTCTATCAACAGCTATTAGTCGGAGGGCTATGGGCCACCTCCAGCCCCATAGGCAGGATGCCTCTGATTACCAGTTGCAGGGGAGTAACAACAGGAGAGAGGGCATGCCCTCAACTCCTGCCTGTGGCTTCCAGCAGCATCTGGGGGCCACTGTGCGAAACAGGATGCCTGGACTAGATGGGCCTTGGGCCTGATCCAGCAGGGCTGTTCTTATGTTCTAGAGAGGCAAGGGGGTAATCTTTTCTTCAGTCACATTTATTGCAACATTGCGAGAGGAAAAAAGCAGCTCCAATATCTTGCCTACACTTCTGCATGGTGGGTCTTCTGAGTGGTGGTTGTAACTTCTCCCAATTTACTTTAAAAAGCAACAAAAATCCCAAAGTCTCCCTGCCTCCCTCAAAAAAATCAACCTTGTTTTTTACAGATTTACATTCTTGCAAATTCAGTTGTTTAAATATTGGATCCTTGAGACACAGAAGTGGGAGTGGGTAAAGAAATATGTGGAATGGGAATATGTTAAGTTGTGTGTTGAAATGTTTCTGCTAGTGCATATTTGCATAAATATAGTTGTTTTATATTATTACAGTCTTGTGAGTCCAGTTGCTGTTTGTGCCCTCAAGAATCCATGTGTCATGGTGGTCTGTGTGTGTGTGAGTGTGTGTGGTGGGGAGGGTTTAGGGGGATTATGCTTAACTTGCAGTGGGGACGGACTCTCCAAAGCCCTTTAGGTGATGATGCTTAACATGCAGCAGGGTGGGGGCTTCCACTGGGGGGCACTCCACCGGGGGCAGCTCCAAAGGCCTTTAGGTCCAGGCTCCAAAATTACCTAGGAGCACCACTGTTTGCAGTGAACTTTCCCCTCCCCTTCTGTGCCTGGTGTGTCTGCTGCTCAAGAAGCCTTCAATGCAGGAACACTGAAGGCTTGTGTGGACCTGCAGCCCTTCTTCTGTCACTGTACAGCTGTTCATTATGCCAGACATTACTTATGTGTTTGGCAGCCCCACCACACTCATCTCCTGGAGAGAACAGAACCTCTGAAAGGCTTGTGGCCCAGCAGAAATTGTATTTTTATGAACCAATACCTCCACATGCCCCCCCACACCATTTCTGCTATTACGGTCAGTGGTCCCTTTTTTGATCTGCATGATTTCATGAATGATGAGAGTCCCATTCATTCATTCATTCATTCATTCATATGAAACATGTATATTCCACCCCTCCAGTGAACTACTGCTTATCAATAAAATAAATACAATATAAAACAATAAAAAATTAATAAAGGTTAAACAATCAGTCTAAAACCACATTTAAAAGTTACAAATTAAGTTATAAGTAAACTTGATGCTGATTTGAACTATTGGCTTTTCCTTATAATTACTGTCAGGCAGTGAACCTACCAGTGGCCTTCACTCTCCCACAGATTATTGTGTGAGGCCCCAATTAGCCAGTAATCATGTGTAGAGAAATTGTGATGTGCACACATTATTGGTTGATGCATCATTGCGGGATTGTGGAGACATGTGCTAACTCACCAATACTTGGAACCTTAAACATTCCCCTTAATGACATTTGCTTAACTCTGTTTGAGCTGAGATTAGTGTCCAGAACTTGTACAAAAATAGATGGAATTCTTAAATCCATCAAAAATACAACCAACAGTATGAATCCATTTAGAAACAAAGAGCTCCCACACACACACAAAAGAAAAAGAGAGAGATTCCCACCCACCCCAGAGTTCTCTAAAAATACTGGCTGACCTCCTAATGAAGTGGAAGTGCTACATGAGAAGCACCAGTGCTACTGCTGAGTTCCCGAGTAACATAGCACACGTGCTCATGCTCACACGTGCTCATGCGGTGAGGAGGGGAGGTGAATTTTGACAACCTCTCCTTCCTCTGGAATTCCTCTGAGTGAGCTGAAAATATTGAGGACTGCATCCACTCTGAGGACTGCATGACTCTCAGGGACATATTTGTGGGTAGCACAGAATGCTTCTGGGAGAGTTTTTAAAAAACCCTGCCATGTGCATGCTGGTGTTGCTTTAGTCAAATCCACGAGCAGCACCTCATGTAGCACAGGCTCTTCAATAGTCAGGATGCTAGCCATCAGTAATAGGTAAACCATTCCTGAACTGAACGGAGCAGAGGCTTAACTGGAGATGCTAGACCTGGGCCATGAACTGTAATTTGGACCCACTGTCCATTGAAGTGAATGGGAATAGGTGGAGTGCTCGGAGGTGGAGTTTTAATGGGCACCATTAACACTTTCACATCAATGGTGCCCATTAAAACTACAACAAAAAAATCTTCCCTGGTCTTTCTTGCCTTGTGTCTTGTGTTGAACTGATGGTGGAAACAAAGCTGTGAAGCCAGTATTTTGCTTTTGTTATCGTCTGTTTTATTGCAAGTAAGGAAATCTTCAGATTTATGACACAATTGGTTCCTGGAAACTGTGTCTTATGTTGAAATGCCTTAACTCAGAGCCTATTTTCCCATAGAAAGCTATGTTATAAATGGGGATTTCATTCCTGCACCAAGGCCAGATACCTATTTTGTTCTGCTGCTATCAGAACTGGTGATGTGTCAGTTACATATGTGAAGCAGAGTAGGTGATCACCCATAATCCATGTGTCATCCTTGCAATCCACTCCCTTCCCAGCCCCTTCCTGGCTGTTTCTCACTTTTCCATGGAAAGAAAGGAGGCAACTGCATAGCTCGCCTCCCTCCTCCTGAGCAGATGGAGCATGAGCCAGACCTGTCATCACAATGCAGCAGCTATGAGGAGGAGCTGAAGCAGTAGAAGTACTGGCAAGATGAGCATATCGGAAACAGATTCAGATGTAGCAGCAGCTACTGCCACCAGGCTTAAAAGTCTCAATGCCAATGTGAGCCTATTACGGGGGTTTGCAAACATTTTCTTTTAATTTTCAATTACCCCCCTCTTGGGGGCTTCTCCGAGGCCACAAGGGAATCCACGGAGGTTCCCTCCCCCGCCCGGCCTCCATTATGCAGTAAATAACACCATTCGGGCATTCTTCAGCCCTTTCCAGGCTTTCCCCCATTGTGACAGCCATTTTGGAGGCCACCGCAATTGCCCAGTGGACCTCTGCATGGCCTGGGTCATGACCTGGCCATGCAGGGGCCCATTGCGCATGCACAGCAGCCTCCAAAATGGCCACCCTGATGGGGAAAAGGCCCAGAAAGGGCCAAAGACTGCCCTTATCTGGTAATTTAAGGCATAACAGAGGCCAGTGGAGGGTGGGGACACCTCCAGAGTCCCCTCACCCACAACCTTGGAGAAGCCCCCCAGAGAAGCCCCCCCAGAGGGGGTTAGTGGCTCAACCCTGAACCTTCAAATGGAAACAGTTCGATGCCGAACCAGTTCAACATCGAACTGGTTTGCACATCCCTATTAGCCAACTTGGGCATTAGCTAGGGGCCACATGACCAAGTCCTGAGTATGGTTTATATGGTTAAAAAGATGGTATCACTTTGTACTAATATTGTTATAAATATGGTACCACCCCCCTGCTCCCAACATGGCCCCTAAGAAGCTTTCTGAGCTGCCACTGGTGCCACCATTACCAAGGTAAGTTTTCCCCAAACCTTGACAGGGAGTAGCAATGGGTCACAGTACTTCTTGGCCACTGTATTTTTTTACCAATAAGGTAATGTCCTTGTCCGAGGACATTGTTGTCTTCTGCAGCAACACATTGCTGCATGACTGTAATGTACCAACAGGGGCAGGGGGCACTGCATTATAGGTTTAAAAAAGATAGTGGTTGCCAGCATGGCAGCTGCAGCCACTGTCACCCCCACTGCTAAGGTACATCTCACAGGCCTTGAGGTACCCTCCGAAGCATTTGAATCTGGAGCCAGATCTGAATGCAGTGGCTGACATACTGCACTGAGGCCCACGGGCATTTCCAATACGGGAGCTGTTGCATACTCATAACATTTTATTTCCAGCATTAGCTACTACTATAACCTTATTCAATATTCATCTGTACATCTAAATATTAGAAATTATCAGAAAATAACGTTATTTCTCTTCCACCCTCTTGTAAATTATGTTAGCCTTTGAGAACTCCAGCATTACAATAGATAATAGGTCAGTTGTGTGTTTCCTCTCTTTTGTGAATTCCTCAGAGCCATAAAAGATAAATCCCAAGCCCTCCCTTATGAGCACAGATGCTGTTTTTAGTAAGACAGTACTTGCCTACTCTCTGAATATCACGGCAGATGTTTTACCTCGAGGTTAATATCTGACTTGCTTTAAATTCATGTGGGAAATCTGGAAGTTCCAATTCTTATCTCAAAAATCAATGGAAACTTAATCAGAGCTGCTAAAAACAAATCCCACTTCTTTTGTAACAGAGAAAGTAAACAAGGTACAAAATTAAAAGTGACAGAATATTTTACATGAAGGACATGGAATGCACCACCAGCTCCAACAGGATGGGCTTTGTGCCTTCAAAGTTTTGAGCTGATGGGAAAATTTATCCATCTGCTTGTTTCTAGCTACAATCCACAACCTGATCTCTGATGCCAACTCTTTGACTGGAAAAGGGTCCTTGAGAATAAATGGCTAGGGTTACAGCCTTGATGATGCCAAAGTCTCACTTCAAAGATTTACAGAAGAATGAAAAGAAAATATTTCCATTCTTTCTGGGAGGTTGATGGATCAAGTAAAGATACAATTATTAAGTGCTATGTCCATTAAAGATATGATATAGAGATGGTTCAATCATGTTAATACATTTGTAAAAACTAACTAAGCCATGAGTAAAATAATATTTTAGTTGATGAGGTGGGACTCACAATCACAGAGACCCGCCTCGGGAGGGTGAGCGGGAGAATGGGCTTAGCCCACTCTCTCCGCACACGAGCAGACAGTCTGCTCTGGGCAGCTGAAGCAGCCACCCACGCGACTGCTGGCTCTGTTACGGAACCAGTGGGTGCTGGGGGGAGCGGGGGCCGATTGGCCCCCAGAAGCTCCAGCATGCCCTGCTTGAGTGCACAGGGCATGCTGGAGAGACCTCCGGAGCCGGGAGGTGGCTTTTTGCCTCCCCTCCCGAGGTCTTCTTGTGAGTTGCTGCAGCGCGGAGCCGTGCCACGGCAACTCACGGTTGCTTAAACCGGGTTTGTGGAGCACTCACTCCGCAAACCCGGTTTAAGCACTCGGCTACTTAAGTGGATGACCCCCTTAAGAACCACTGGGCTTGCAGCCAAGCCCGGTGGTTCTCACGAATGTAGGAAATCGGGCTAGTGGAGACTAGCCCGATTATCTACTATCGTGTGAATAGCCTCAGTGTTTTATTCTCCTGATAATCACCTCATCATGCAGTTCAATATTGATTAAACCTAGGGAGCCTGTTTTTGTGACCACCACACCAATCCCTGAGTAGGACAGGATTAACCTAGGGATCCGTGGTCATCTGGGGAGCCAGGGGGCCTCACAACCCAGCACAGCAGCTCCAAACCTGGATAGCCCAGGTTAAAATTTGGTAGGAAGAAACAGAGCCTGTCCTACCTTCTCTTCTGGTTGTCTCTGCTGCTGTGCAGCTATAAAGTGCTCTCAGGCAACCAGCAGCCATGCTAATCAGAGAGTCCTGTAGCTTGCAGGCCCAGGGAAAGGAGAGCTGATGCAAGGTTGAGGGCTGCCTCTCTGCTGCTCCCAAATGCATTGTAGTATATTTGGAAGCCACAGCTCCAATTTCAGCAATGGAGAACACCACTATGGCATTTGTGTGGGCACACAAGTTGTAGAGCCCAAAGGAGGCTGTGGTTGTCTAGGAGGCATGAAGTAGGAGCCTGCCTTCTCTCCAGCCCACCCACTATGGTCATGAGAACGAGCCCAGAATTCATTATACCTAAGGTATGCGAGAAGAACCTTAGGTAGCCTGAGTGACCTAAAATTACCTAAGGTAAGTGAGAACCTTAGGTAAATTTAGGTTACTTAAAGTTACCTTAGGTAACCTAAGGCAAGAAAACTATGAACACAACACCAAATGTTTGAGACTTTGTCCTTTTTAACATGGTATGTGAAGCTATAGCTAGGATACTCTAGCTTTGGGTAAGGGGCTTAACTTAGAGATAATTCACATATAAGTCTCTGATTGCATATGAAGTCTCTAAGGTCATTCACACAACCTTTTTAAGTGGGCTGGGAGGACTGAGTGGAAAGGCAGGAGCACTCCTACCTTTCCCCCAGATGATCTTCTTTTCTTTGTAGGCTGTGTGGCTCAAGCTCCTACACAATCCATGTTGCTTCCAGCAGTGTGGGGGTCTTGGAGGCTAAGAAAATGCAGCCTGGCCTCCAGATATCCCTAAATGCACCTCATGGGGACAGGGCCGTCCCTAGTGGGGTGTGGGGCTGGGGGTGAATCAGCATGTGTGGGGCCTCCTTAACATTTCATATCATTACAGAGTCATACTGATTGCTGACTTACAGCGTAAATAGTGTGAGTGAGGGTATTGGACATGTCCAAACAGCTTGGACATATAATGCATTTCTAAAGAAATAAAAATTAAAAGCACAATACATGCTTCACAGTTCTCAGACTTTCTGGGTTGCAAATCAACTTGAGCATAGTGCATTCATAAATAAATAAATAAATAAATAATTGTTTGTTCCAGAAGTTTTTGTAATTTTCTGCCATGAAACAAATCAAATCTTTATTCTCAAATCTTTATTGTTACGGTCATTCAACCAGCAAAACACAAAGTACAAAATCTTTACATAAAAGTGAGCTTTTCATAAAAGCGAACTTGGTCAAATAAAATAATAAACTGTTGAAACATAAAACAGAACCATAACAACCAAATTCATCCATTACATAAAACAGAGGGCTCCATGCATTGTAATAATCTAAAATTTAATTCAATCCAACCCCATATCTTGCTTCTCAACATTTCTTATCCTAGTCTTATTAGCCAGAGAACAATACTTCGCCACGTTATAAGATACTGCATCCCAACAGTCTGTCAAAAGTAATTCCAGATAGAACTGTTCAGAACAACTGGGGTTTAAAAAGGACTTCTATATCTCTCCTGCAAAGTTCGATAAAACTGGCAATTCAAGATAACATGGGCCGTTCCCCAGAACCACAAGGGCAGACACTCTCCTTATAGGGGATCTTACAGTATCTCCCCTCCCAGAAAGCCATTTCTAAGGCATTACACTGGGCCAGCGTCAGAGCCCTCCGGAAACTAGGTACTAATATTTTATTAAGGTATCTTGCTGGGCCAGATAGTGATGTTTGATTACCTAAATAGGTGTCAACCCCTATCTGGCTTCTGTCCATCTGTTTCTCCATATCCATAATGCATTGGCGCAGGCATGATCTCGCTCTCCCATAGCCCAAGCCAACCAAAGCATCGCTGCTGAAGAAGCCATAGTAATTCCACCCCTTCTCCACATAATATTTCCACCTAGACCTATATGTATCATTCAACACTAAGGGTGCTAGTCCTACTGGCTGAAAAATCAACTTCAGCCAATATTCAATTATTACCAGCCAAACACTTGCCTCCACCCGAATCCAGCCTGCTTCCAATCATAGAAATGCATTGGGGACACCCCGGGGTAGTTGGAGCACACTTCTCAAAAATTTTGATTGGATTGCCTCTAGCCTGGAAAAGTTGGAATAGATACCTAGCTGTGCTCCATAAAGGAGTAAAGGTTGTACTTTGGTCAAAAAAGTTAAGGGCAGCCAGAACAAAATGTGCACCTTGCCTCCTATGAAAGGAGTTAATAGCTGCTGCTGCCATCGAGGCATTTTGCATTATATACTCCTTATGTGCATTCCTCCTAGTATTGGTCTGGAAGACTATACCCAAATACTTAAACTGTGATACCTGTTCAAGTCTATGTCCATTTAACATCCAACACCGCTTCTTAGGTTTGTTGGCAAAAGCCATCACCTTGGTCTTTTCATAATTTATGGTGATCGCCTGTGAATAACAGTAGGACACCAAAACATTAAGGGCTCTCTTGAGGCCAATTGGGGTCCATGATAAAATCACCACATCATCTGCATATAGGAGTATATTCAAGTGTCTGTTGGCCAGCTTAGAGGGGTGAAAATCCTGGTTATTCATCTGAGTAACTAAGTTATCAATATAGTAATTGAATAACATTGGGGCCAAAATACACCCCTGCCTAACCCCTCTACTTGTTCTGATTTCGTTTATAAGATGCCCTTTGTTACTGCAATACAGCCTTATTCTTGAATTTTCATGCATCTTAATTATTAAGAGTAACAACCACCTATCAATGGATGATATTACCAATTTTCTCCACAATATTTCCCTTGAGATTAAATCTAATGCATATTTAAAATCTACAAACGCAGCGTATAATGTAGAATTTGACTTTCCTGTATATTTCTCAGCTAAATGTTGAAGTACCAAGGCTGGATCCGCTGCCGAACGACCTGCCCTGAAACCATTTTGCTCCTCTGCTAGAATATTTTCTGTGTCAAGCTAATCTACCAGACGATTATACAAATGTCTAGTGTACAGCTTACTCACTATGCTAAGAAGACTGATAGGGCGATAATTCCCTGGCAGCTTCCGATCACTCTTCTTATATATGGGGACCACGATAGCAACTCCCCAGGCTTTTGGTACACATGCTGTCCTGTCTATATAAGAAAACAATGCTGCCAATACAGGGCTCCACCATTCTAAATTGCAAGATATTACCTCCGCCGATATATAATCGGCACCAGGTGCTTTTCCTGGTTTTAATTGTTTGACAAGCAAAGCAATTTCTGCACACGATACCAATGGCCATTCAGTTAAGGTGTCAGCATTTAGCTCTGGAACCTCAACATTTACTTCCGATTTCCTATACAACTTACAAAAATGCTCTTCCCAGGCTGCTGCTGTTATTTGACAATCAAACCTTAAAGGACGCCTGCTCTGTCGTGCAATAATATGCCAGAATAAAGATGAATTTTTAAGTTGAGCATGTTATGGGCACCACAACATATTAGACTCAGAGGTACCAACCCAGAAGTATATGGAATTCAGGCCTGTGTCTTATTTCATTTTATATTAAGAGTTCAATTAATGCCTGAGCTCAGGGTGAATTGACACCCCAGATCTCAACTGGTCTGTGAGGGAAGAGTCAATCCAGCATTGTATTGTGAAATGGGTACTCAAGGGAGCACAAAAGCCAGGCCAGAACAATCCAAATGCTAAAATGTGACTCACTACCAGATAATGTCTATGGAAGAGGCCAGAGGCTGATTTCCCCTCTCCTGTTGCAAGAAGTCCATGTTAATCCTTGTCAATGATTGACTCAATTGCTCTCTATAGAAATTCAACATAGGTAGATGCATACAAAGAAAACACCTATAGACTTTAATTCTTACTTTACTAACACTTTAACACCTTTTTGGGATCAGGCTAGCAAAATCTGGGACAAGAGAAGATGCCCATTTGTAGCTCAGAGATGCATAATTGCTTTGGGCAATGTTTTCCCCCCTCCCTTTCTAAGCTCACAGCTTACAGAAGATGGGATTCAGATTTCTCTGGACTGGCCAATATCCTGAATAATTAAAAGACATTATCCAAAAGGTAACAGCATTGTCACCCCTTTTTGGGGACCCAGGAAAAGATGGAGATTTGAATAGACTCTATGAGAGATCAAAGGAAAATACAACTATAAAGAATGAGGCTACTGGACAGAGAGCGGGCAGTCTCTTGCCAACAAGCAGTCTTTTGCCTACAGGCAGTCTTGTGCCTACACGCAATCTTCTGCCTACAAGCAAGACTTGCTCATGAGTAATCCAAGAGTTTGCTGCCCAAGCCACGGGGCTAGAGGCAGGAACTCTGTCCATGGACAGGAACTGTCTGTGACTTCCACTGCGCAGTGAGAAGTCAAGACTTCCCCAGCCATCGTGCTCTGACTCTCAGCCATGCTCTGAGCAAACTGCATGCTTGATCCAAAAGCTCCTGTCTCCAGCCAGAAGCTTCTCTCCTTCAGCTGAAAGATCCACCATTCTCAAGCCTCTGATCCTGGTAATATGCTGCCTCTACAAGCCTTGGATCCCTTCATCCTTTCCCCTTCTTCTCCCTTCCCCTCGTCCCTCTACTAATTCCTGATCTCCCCAAACCAGGCCAGCCCTCAGCTTTCCTTACCCCCTCCCCTTCTTCATCTATATCTGAATTCTTTTAGGCTCTAGGAAGATTTAATACACACACATATGTTAGTTAGGAACACTGGGTGAATATTGTTGCTGGTTAGGGTTGAAATACTGTTAGTAATATAGAGAGAATGTTCTGCTTTCTGCTCAGCCAGATTGATGTTGTTATTCTTTTATACTCAATAAAGCCCATTGAATCATTTAGGATTGGTTTGATCTCCTTTCTTCCTTGCGCCCAGATCCTACATGGTCACTATATAAAAGAACTTGGTCACTTGGTGACACTATGAGACAGGCCTAATTTTGTATGCTAGCTATTGAGCATATTTAGTATATAAATCAGGCCTGGACCTTAACAAGCAGCTTCTATTAACTGATTCCACACAACAAGCCACTTATAGAACTTTTTGGATGGGTTTTTTTTTAAACCCAACAATTTGTCCAATCCACTTCAATTTAAATATACATATTCCTCCCACCCTGCCCTGCATCTCTGCTCAATGCCAAAGCCCTATGCCAAGTCATTCCAGGACAGGTGATCTAAAGGCTGTGGCAGAAGGGGGCGTTTAACCCTTTTTTATGAAGTCAAAGGGCAGATTCTTCCATATGGGGGTGGAATGATTGTCTGGGGGGTGGGGCTTCAATTCCAGGCATTTTTGTAATTTTCTGCCATGAAGCAAGCCACTTATAGGACTTTTTAGATGGGTTTTTTTTAATTAAAGAAAAAAATTAAAAACCAACAATTTGTCCAATTCACTTCAATTTAAATATACATATTCCTCCCACCCTGTCCTACATCTCTGCTCAATACCAAAGCCCAATGGCAAGCCAATCCCTAAATATTCAAGGTGGCGGGGAGATAACCACAAAAAGGAAAACACCTTCATTACTAAGGCTGGGCTGGGCTAGGCAGAGGCTCTGCAGAGAGTTCTGGTTCTGGACACTCTCTGTCTGTCTGCCTGCCTGCTTGTTTCTTTCCTGAGCTTCAAGCTTCAGGGAGGCCTGCATGGAGGCCTCTCTGGAAGCCCCGCCCACCCACCGAACAGCTGAGAGGCCAGGAGATGGAGCTCTAACAGCTTGCCTGGGGAGCCTTTCAAGCTGCACACAAACAGAAAATATCGGCTCTGGCTGGGCTTTGGGGAAAGATAAGTGGCTGGGACTGGGGAGAGAGAGGAGGGCAGGCTGCACTGCAGTGTGCCCAGAGGAGGCCTATGCCAACTTGGGGCTCGGGGCAATTGCCCCAGTCACCCCACCCTAAGGATGAGAAGCGCTCATCCTTAGGGCACAGCACAGTGCATGCTTCCTAGGCACCCTGTTGGAAACTGGAGACCCTGGGGGAATGGCATGCTCATGCATGGATACAAGCTGATGTAAAAACCCTGGGCTACCCAGTGGGGCAGTGCCAAGATCAGCCACGATCCCAGTGCTTCACATGAGCAGCCCTGCCTTGGTAGGGCTGTACCTGCCTGGATAGGGCTGCTTGTGTGAACAGCCTCTCTGTATAACTGTAGAGGCCATTACAGGCACACACTGCTGAGGCACCTACTTCCGCTGTCCCTCTTTCCCTGCTCACTGCAAGAAGAGAATTGTCAAGAACTATTCATTTCTTAGAAAGAGCTATGAAGTTAGTGTGAAGTTTGTGTTTTTTTGAGCTTGCTGGCATTGCTGCTTTTTCCTGCTTTCTCCCCATGCCTATTACACAGTAAGGGGACCAGAGCTCTCTTCAGTTCTGGTAGGTAACTGAGACCTTGAAGATCCACAGTATGATAGGTTTGCAGTAAACTGCTTCCAGCTAAGCTAGGAGCCTAGCAGTTGAAACTTTCCTGATCCGTGGAGTTACTGTCTGCAAGTCTTCTGCGGTCAGAACTTGGGGTCCAAATTCCATACATTGCCATTCCTTCTCTGCCTGAAGTGTTTTCCCCCTTGTTCCAGTGTTGTGTATTCTCTGATCCTCCCAGAGGAGAACTTATTCTGCCATACATTTTACCATACGTCTGCATTGATGCAAAGTAAAATTAGCACATGGCAGACTAACAGATAGAACCGGGGAAACTGATCATCTACTGTATATCAGGGGTAGGCAAACATGACTTTCCAGCTGTTGCTGAACTACAAGTTCCATCATCTCCCATCCAAATTGTCATGGTTCAATTACAGTTGGAGATCTACCTACCCCTGATCTATCTGTATTGTCACCTTGGCTAAAATCTGCATTTAATCTTCTGATCCAACCTTAGTCAGTATCTTTTTTTTTTTTTTTTTTTTGCTTGACTCACTCTCCACTCCGTTGCCCACCAGTCTCAACCAGTCCCATTTGCACAGGGGAGATGAGGAAAGAAGAAAATTGGGGGGGAAGAGCGGACAAGATGGAGAAGTGAGGCAGTTGAACAAACTGATTGAACTAAGCAGCCAGTTATTTGACTGCAGACCTCAAGGAGAGTGTGAGCAGCCTCCTCTCACGCTGTTGATGTTTGTAATGACGGTTGCTAGGTACTACTACTCCTATGACTATGGCTACTTTGTATAATATGCTGCTTTTTAAAAAAAAAAGGTTCTCAAAGGGGTTTTCATAGAAAACTAAATGTTTAAATAGTTGAAGGAAGGAGCAGGTTCTCAACTGGAGCTGGGTCTGAAATCAATTAAAGTGCCTCTGGCTGGCTCCCTCCACCCCACCTGAAGGCCCAGCTTCAGCAATGTCAGTTTTGAGCTGGTGTGAGATAGAGGCCACATTCACATGTAACACAAAACTGGAGGTCCCTTCACCTCTGGTTTTGCAAACTGCATGTCCAAATGTGGGCAACCGCAGTTTAAGCAAAAAATTGGACCTGTAGTTTCCCTCCCCCAAAACAGAATTGTACCTTTGGTCAGCATAAAATTTCACTACCTGAAATGCTGGTTTAGTGGTGCCAGCATTACATCTGAATGCAGGCACTGCAGTTAACCTTTTCTCCAACTGAGGGAGGAAGCTTCTCCCTTGCTCCAGCTGCTATTGACTGTGCAAGCTGTTCTTCATGAAAGAAGGAAGCTGCATAACCGACTCTCCCACCCCTCTGCAGTCTCACTGACTGCAGAGAGGATGCTCTCCAGTACATCCAAATGCAGATGGGAAAGAGAGGGATACAGAAACATGGGTCCATTGGATCTGTGGATCCATGTTGTGTCTGAAGGCAGCCAGAGTGTGTGTTGTGGGGAGGTTTCAACTAAAATGGATCCAGGCCCAATGGAGAATCTGCTTATGCATTACACTACAGGCTTCTCTCTAAGATGCAATAATGTGTATCTACACGCATCTAGAAATAGCTCTTTAAGACTAATGCTTTCCACTGAATCTAAGCTTTTAGTGGTGGCTGCCACACAGTGTCAAAATTCATTAATAAATAATTATCAGCACACACACACACACACACATAAACTCACACAAACATTTTCATAAAATCTAGTGCTGATAAAAGCCTCTTTGGGTCAGCTTGGTCTCATTCAGAGCCATTAAACATTGTCTGTCTACATGACTACAGAAGAACAAGTTTGCTTATTACACCACACTTTTATCTTTTTTTTTCTGTCTATGAATTATCTGAAAGCATGTCCATTTCCTCAAGAAAAGCTTAGCAATATGTTCGTTTTGAAAAGCATGGAATTACCAACAGCACCATGGCAAAAGATATTAAAAACATTATCATTGTATTAGCTGGCTCTACTTCAGCTCCTCAGACTCTAGATTAGCTTTTCAGCCTTCACATAGTTCTTGATAGTATTTATCAACTACATGAAATGTTGTCAACGTAATGGTTTTGTATGGGTTGACAAGGTCTCAATTTATGGAATGCACAAGAAGACAAATTGTTCCTCAGTGTTCACCTAAACCTATAATTTTGGTGTAATAAAGCCTCTTACTTAAGATTAAACTGGCGGGGTTGAAGACAGGTTTTCATCCTGTTAGACTCACTAACAGTAATTGGTGAAAGTAGGGCAATTTGACAGAATTGCATGTCCTGTGCAAAAGAAATTATTGTATTAAAAAGGTGATCAAACAAAGAGAAAATGAGAACCCTGAGGGAAAGAGGGAAATATGCCCTTTGTTGTTCAGACAAACACTGAAAACAATGGTCATTCATTTCTAAATTGCCAGTTTGTTAGGAACGGAGGAAATGAATCAAAAAGTCTTTTTTTCTTGCTAAATAAACAAAACTATGACTTTAAAAAATTCCTGACACATCCCAAAGCACATTTCAGCTTATAGTAGAGTTTTAGCTTATATTCATCACCACCAACATCACCAACACGCAATAAATTTCGCAAAGCTTTTACACACATTTGGTCTCTCTGAGAATTCCCCAGAAGCTTTTCTCTAAGGCAAAACCAAATTTGCTTTGTATTGTGCTGGAGGTGACAATTATCTAGGGTTGTGTGGAACATGCCTGAGAAATTTTGCTAATCTTTTTCAAAAGTCTTTTGACTTCTCTTGAAATTCAGGTTGCAAGAGGCATTTTCTTGAGAAGGAATTCACCAAAATATGCTTTGAATTTTGTTTTAAGCAAAATTTTTAGCAATTTGAGTTTAAAGTCAAGCTGCTTTCTGGAACTGATGGCAGTCTGAAATAATCTGAAATAAAATAATGGGTTATGTCACCCAAAATTTCTTCTCTCGCTCTGATTTTAACCTGAGCATGACAGGAACTTAAGTCCAACTTCCCTTGCCTGCCTTCCTTCAAGCCCCTCCTCCAAACCCAAGTCCTCCCATACCTTTAATTTTGCTCAGGGGGAGGCAGAAGGGGAATATGCAGGGAGAAGGGTCTTGTAGGGGGGACAATGAAATAGGCATGTGAGGGGAAGATGTGTTGGACATTAATAGAGTAGTTGCAGGAGAAACTGAACCTGTTCACATTCCCACTGACATTGAGTTTATGACAAAGTCCGAAAGAGACATGGAAATTGATTTTTTTTTTTAAAGCTGGGACAGAGAGTTCTTTTATCTGAGTTCAGTTCTGTCGTGTGTGTGTGTGTGTGTGTGTGTGGTGGTGGTGGGTGGAGCATCAGAAATTGTACATTCACAACAGAGCTGTTCTTTTAACAATTGGAATAATAAGGTGATCTCGTTTCTCATGGGTTGACAACAAAATTCAGGTAAAATTTCTCAATTTCAGGCAATGCCCCCTGAGTGGTATTTACAATTTTCTTTACTCCAGAAGACGGAGTCTTGTTCTGAAGTTCTAACTCCTTGTTCTAACCCCTGCTAACTTGGCAAAGAGGCACCTTTTAACATGGTGATTCTCTTTTATTTAGCAGGGGGAGAGTAACTGGCCCTATCCACCCCTAGCACAGTACCTTCAGTGATTGTTGCTGGTGTCTATCTGATGTTTCTTTTTAGATTGTGAGCCCTTTGGGGACAGGTGTCCATCTTATTTATCTATTATTTCTCTGTGTAAACCACTGTGAGCCATTTTTGGAAGGGCGGTATAGAAATTGAATAGATAGATAGATAGAAGTAAAATTCCTTTCTCTGATACTTCTATTGAGTCCTTGCTCCAGAGCAAAACAGTCATTCTGGATGCCACCTCTCGAGTTTATGATGGGCTCCCATATCCTATGCCCCTCTCCAATTCCCAAACAATTCAGCTGATTGGATAGCCTGCTGAGACTGCTGGAATAGATGTTCTTGCTTTTAGCATTGACTCCTGGCCTTTCATACATTCAGAGGTGTATCTAGGGAAAATAGCGCCTAGGGCAAGCACTGAAATTGCTCCCCTGTCCAAACAGGAATTATGGGACTTGTAAACAATATCTGGAAATCCCTGTTAAAAGGAACACTGTACCATCTAGACATGGTTATTGATCAAAACCTGAAAACATGAGCCATCTCTGTTAAAGACTTAGAACAACAGTCAGGAGTTATGTGAGGATTCCAAGTGTCATTTTCTCTGTCTCATCTCATTCTTTTTTAAAAACATGACTTTGTCCTAGAGGATCACCTGCCCAAATAGCCACTAGCAAAATAGGGTAAGAAGAAGGTGGCGGGGCGGGGCAGGGCGTGTTCTATAAATGAGTGAATGATTCCTGCCAGCCTTTGTATTGTAATGGCTGTTGGCTCATGATGGGGTATATGTGCATTCACCATTCTAATGCTTACTTTGACACCAGGAGGGAGGAAGATACATTAGTTTGCCACACTAGACAGAGGAATTTGCAACAGGAGCAGACAACCAAGTTCTGCCAGGGCCAAAACCAGCCCCTGCCAGACTAAAAAATCATTGTAATTTGCCTCTTCCTGTCACAAGCAGTGTGCTGTTCTTTTATTATTGACTCTAACTCTCAGACATTCCAGTCATGGATGGAAAATTCAGGGTCAATTTACAAGAGACACATTTTCTACATGGAAGTTTCTTCTGTGCAGGTGTTGTGCAAAAACCCATGTGTAGTGATCAATACATCTATATTATTATTTCTCCAAGACGGGCCATGCGTGGCGATGTGGTAGGAAGGAGGTGATTGGCTGAGTTTGCAAGCAGAAGCACCTGATTGGGCAGTGGGGATTCCATATGCAGATAGGGAGAAGGAGCCTGTGAAAGCAGAAGCACCATGGTGATTGGGCAGTGGGGATCCCCTATGCAGATAAGGAGGAGGGGCCTGTGATGGTTAAGGTCAGTTGGAATGCAGCTGTTACTGGTTGGAAGATGTTCTGGATATAAAAGGATAGCAGGCAGGGGTCTGCAAAAAGACAAGTTGTGAGGGAGGAAAGAGCCCCTTCAGGAGAAGGAGGATGCTGTTGTGTAAATGAACAAAATCTTTTAACTCAGGGAGGGAGGGAGAAAAGAACATGAGGGGAGGGGGAAGAAAGAGTGGAGAAGAGCGAGTGGAGGAGAGAGAGAAGGGAGGGGGAAGAGAGACAGAAGGAAGGGCAAGGGAGGGGCCTGAGCCTGTCAGCAGCTTGAGGGGAATGAGTGGACATGGTGGCACTGGCAGCAAGGAAGGGTCCAGGCAACCACTGCTGCTGTTTGGAGCTACTGAGGCCATTGTAAGAAGGAGGCAGTCAGGCAAGGGATGGGCCTGGGCCTGTCAGTGGCCTGAGGGGAACGAGCGGCCATGGTGGTGGCAGCAGCGAGGAACGGCCTAGTCAACCACTGCTGCTGCTCATGAAGGGAGGAGCAGCAGCAGGACTCGGGAGAGGGTGGGGAGGTCTCTGGGGATAGGGGGCTGCAGTTTGGCCAATAGGCAGCAGCAATGCTGCAGCCATGACCAAGAAGGGTGAGGAGGATGGAAGCAATGGGATGGAGGAGGAACAGGAGTGCAGACCAGGTGAGGGTGGGGAGATCTCTGAGGTGAGGGGAGCAATCAAGTACTAACGCGCAGATGCTCTAGAGCATGCAAGAGTTCCAGCATTGAAGCGGAGAGAAATAATGGCTGCGGTCAGGATGCAGAAGTGGAGGGCTGGCAGGCGAAGACTCTCCGGCCAAAAGAGGTGGGTGGATGGCAGGCGAAGCCCCGCTGGCCAGGAAGAGGAGGCAGTGGTGGGGAGAAATGATGGCAGTGGTTAGGAGGTGGGCAGACGGTGGGCAAAGCCTTACCAGCTGGGAGGAGAAGGTGGGAGGTGGTGGTGGGATGGCCTGGCCCTGGCCGGCCCAATGGGGAGAGCTGTGGGGGGGGAGAACGAACGAGCGAGCGAGCTGCGGGGGGGAAGCGAGCGAGCTGTGGGGCGAGCGAGCGAGATGTGGGGGGGAGAGCGAGTGAGCGAGCTGCGGGGGGGAGAGCGAGCAAGCGAGCTGCGGGGGCAAGCAAGTGAGCTGCGGGGGGAGAGCAAGTGAGCTGCGGGGGAGAGCGAGTGACCAGTGGGGGAGAGAGCAAGCAAGCAAGCTGTGGGGGGAGAGCAAGTGAGCTACGGGGGGAGAGAGAGTGAGCAAGCTGCGGGGGGAGGGTGAGTGAGCAAGCTGTGGGGGGGAGGGCAAGAGTGAGCTGCGGAGGGGGAAGGCAAGAGAGCAAGCTGAGGAGGGTGGAGGGCAAGAGAGTGAGCTGCGGGGGGAGGGCAATTGAGCGAGCTGCAGGAGGAGGGCGAGCGAGCAAGCTGTGGGGGGAGGGCGAGCGAGCGAGCTGCGGGGGGCAGGGTGAGCGAGAGCTGCGGGGAGAGCAAGCTCCGGGGGAGGGCGAGCGAGCGAGCTGCGGGTGGAGAGCGAGCAAGCGAGCTGCAGGGGAGAGAGCGAGCAAGCGAGCTGCTGGGGGAGAGCGAGTGAGCAAGCTGCGGGGGATGTCACAGGCTCAGTACACAACTGCACAGATGATCTGTGAGGGGTCAGCCAGTATGTATCTATTCCGCCGGGGTCATAGCAAGGTTGGAGTGGACCCAGAGACGAGATTTTAAAATGGGCCCCCAGCCCCTCAATGTCCAGGGCCTCCACACACCCCAGGCGCCCAATGATTTAAGTCTGATATTTCAAAATGCTGCCTGGAAATACATTTCACTGAATACACACACACATACTTCACAACATATAGTGATATACATTGAGTACTATGTATTTGAGCTTCTTTTAATGCCTAGAACACACTAGAAACACTAATTATTAAAATTGCCCCCTCACTGCAGATTAGCAAAGGAGACTTTCAACCATGCAGGGTGAGCCTATGTCTGTTTTCTCAGAATTCTGAAAAAATTCAGTAAAGTTTGATTCCAGGAGGTTTTTCACACGGGGCTTTTAAAACTCTTTAACACACCTCTCCTCTGGAATGGAGGTGCTGCATTCACATGTTGGCCAGATTTACCCTGAAGTCCCTGCGAGTTATTGGGGAGCAGTTCACAAACAAGAAAAATAAAATAAAATAAAATAAAATAAAATAAAATAAAATAAAAGCACAACACATGCTTCACAGTTCTCACTCAGACCTTCTGGGTTGCATAACAACTTGAACATAAGTGCACTTATAAATGAATGAATGAATGAATGAATGAGTATAATATTATTCCAGAAGTTTTTGTAATTTTCTTCCATGAAACAAGCCACTTATAGTCCTTTTTAGATAGTTTTTGTTTTTAAAGCCAGCAAATTTTCCACTCTGTTTTAAATTAAATATTCAGACTTCTCAGTCTCCACCCCCCACCATATCAAAGCCCTATGGCAAGCAGATCCCTATATATTGTGGCGGCGGGGGGGGGGGGTGTAACCACAAAAAGGAATTCACTGTCTACCAGACAAAAGCTGTGCTGGATGGTCTGGGCAGAGGGTCTGCTGCTGCAGAGAACTCTGCCTGCCTTCTTCTTTCTGGCTTCCTTGGGGCCTGCCGAGTTCAGGCTTCAGGGAGGCCTACACAGAGGCCTCTCTGTAAGCCCCACCCACCCACCGATCAGCTGAGAGGCAGGGAGAGAAGAGCTGCTCTGCAGTTTGCAGGCCCAGCAGCCGATCCTAGACCTCGCAGAAGGCAAGCAGGATGGCAAGTGGCTGAGGGGCCCTGGGGCTAGGCAGGTGGGCAATGGGGTGGGGGTGGCAGGGGGTGGCAGGAACTGGCGTGGCACCCCCCCCAGTGGTGCCTAGGGCACGTGCCCTGGCTGCCCCACCCCAGTTCTGCCCCTATATACATTAACAATTGAGTAAATGGCTGTATTTCTAAGCTTGGTGGAAGGTTTTACAAATATTGATACCTCCTCTAACCCCTGCTAACAGGGCAAATAACCTTTCAAGGGTTGGTTCTCATATATTTAGCTGGAGGAGATCAACTGTTGCTATTCATTTCAGCTTAGTGTCTTTGTGGAAGCCATCTTTTTCCAGTGGGTATTGTTGGTATTCCTTGTGTTGTTGTTGTTGTTGTTGTTGTTTTAAGAATGTGAGTCACTTTGGGACAGAGAAGCATGTTTTCCCATTTCTTCTGATATGTAAGCCACCGTGCAAACTTTTTTTTTGTTGAAATGTAATATATTTTATTCTAAATATACAGGTGAAACTTGGAAAATTAGAATATCGTGCAAAAGTCCATTAATTTCAGTAATGCAAATTAAAAGGTGAAACTGATATATGAGACAGACGCATTACATGCAAAGCGAGATAAGTCAAGCCTTAATTTGTTATAATTGTGATGATCATGGCGTACAGCTCATGAAAACCCCAAATCCACAATCCCAGAAAATTAGAATATTACATGGAACCAAGAAGACAAGGATTGTAGAACAGAACAATATCGGACCTCTGAAAAGTATAAGTATGCATATGTATTCAGTACTTGGTTTGGGCCCCTTTTGCAGCAATTACTGCCTCAAGGCGGCGTGGCATGGATGCTATCAGCCTGTAGCACTGATGAGGTGTTATGGAAGACCAGGATGCTTCATTAGCGGCCTTCAGCTCTTCTGCATTGTTTGGTCTCATGTCTCTCATCCTTCTCTTGGCAATGCCCCATAGATTCTCTATGGGGTCAGGTCAGGCGAGTTTGCTGGCCAGTCAAGCACAGTACACTGTATACTTTTCAGAGGTCCGATATTGTTCTATTCTACAATCCTTGTCTTCTTGGTTCCATGTAATATTCTAATTTTCTGGGATTGTGGATTTGGGGTTTTCATGAGCTGTATGCCATGATCATCACAATTATAACAAATTAAGGCTTGACTTATCCCGCTTTGCATGTAATGTGTCTGTCTCATATATCAGTTTCACCTTTTAATTTGCATTACTGAAATTAATGGACTTTTGCACGATATTCTAATTTTCCGAGTTTCACCTGTACTGAGTCAGACCATTGGTCTATCTAGCTCAGTATTGTCTTCACAGACTGGCAGCGGCTTTTCCAAGGTTCCAGGCAGGAATCTCTCTCATCAGCCCTATCTTGGAGAAGCCAGAGAGGGAACTTGAAACCTTCTGCTCTTCCCAGAGCGGCTTCATCCCCTGAGGGGAATATCTTGCAGTGCTCACACATCAAGTCTCCCATTCATATGCAACCAGGTTAGCTATGGGGACAAATCATGCTTGCTACCATAAGACCAGCTCTCCTCTCCATTTCTTTCTTCTAAAGAAATAACACTGAACTTCATGGATTACTTAAGGAGAGCAAAAGCCTGGTAATATTTCCATAGAGAGCTAAATGCTCAATGAGTTTGCTGTATGAAGTTCACAACTCATAACCATACTATGTTGTGATAATCATATGCCTAAGCAGCTTATGGATTTAAGCAATATGCAAGGAAATGCAGTGCATCCAGAATGAAAGACATCTCTGTTACTTAGTCACAAACTATCTTAATGTCATTTAAGAGGAGACATTTGAGCATTCTTACCTTAGATCTCAATTACATGAAGGATCTATAACCTTGGTGTGGTTTGTATAAGCCCTAATTGTACACAAAAAGAGACATGCCTGTCAGTATTCCCACTAACTGGTTTAAGGTCTTGACTTTGCATAGTAAGAAGATTATATGAATGCCTGAAGGACAATTCTGGCTATAAAACCAAATGCCCCCATGCAAATTAAAGTTGCAAGAAATCCTTTTCATCATATTATTAATTGTATAATTAATGCATCCTGTGTACTGATAAGAATAATGCCATGTAATTAATTTTTAAGAATTAAAACCTCGCCTTTATCAAGCCTCATGGTCCACTTTCATGTTTATAGCTGTGAATATAAATCCGCTTATCTAATTATGACATGACTGGTTTCATTGTTCCAAAGGAACCACTCTATTCTTTTTATTTTTATTTTATTTTATTAGTGATAAGAATTTCAATTTAAAACATTGTCAAAAACCAAGGAACTCTAAGTTTGAAGAACCTTTTAAAGCTTATCAATAAAATTGGTCTGCTAGTTTGGATAAGGTGTAATATTTCTTTTGTTTTCTGTGTCTATTTTGTCTTCCATGATTACCCATTCTGTTTACAGAAAGTCTCAATTAGCATTTGAATAGTAACTCAGAGAGCAGACAGGTTGAGAATTCTTATAGAACTAATTTGGCAGGCCTCCTTCATTCTCTTTCCTCTCTCCCTCTCCGTTCATAGACTCTTTCTTTGCCTCTAATCAAGCTTCAGTTATTAAAGCCAGAAGAAAAGAACTGATTTCCCATTACCTTGATGCATGCTGAACTTGCTTTGCCTTTTCTTTTAGCTATGCTAATTGGACTCAAAGGAAATATTTACTTTATAATAGCAAATGAAGAATTCATTAAATTATAGCAAGGGAGAAATATGAAATCACCAATAGGATTGGGCAGTGCTTTTTAACAACAATCTTTCCCCTTCAAGGACATTTATATACTTGCTTACCAACAACAGTATTATTACATTATCAAACTTAGTGGCTTCAGGCAAAGGAAATGTAGCATCACAATAAAGCACAGAGCAGGTCTAAGACTGGTGCAGAATTACTGAAGAAAGATCTGTGGTAGGCTGATCTGAATCCACTGCTTGGTATGGAACACAGAATAAGAGACAGCCAATTCATTTTAGTTTAATGGATACAAGAATTTTGTGCAACAGATTGAGTTTTTCTGGCTGACATCCAAACTAGACACTTCTGGGACAGGGGATATTGGCAAAAATCTGCCCCCCCCAAAAAAAAACCTGTGCTCACCAGCACAGCAGCACCAGTTCTTCATGGAGCATTGGTGCTTCATTATTCTCGATGTCAGCTAGTGTGCTCTCCATGGCCATTTTTGGGCAGCATAACAGAATAATTTTCATTTTGATGTATAAAAGCATGCCATCAGTACAAATTATATTCTGACTTGCTTTGCAATAAGTTTAATGAATATGTAAACCAGAGTTACTTAAGGCTGGTGATGGTGGCAAATTCAGAATGGAGGTGGGGTCAGGGTGGAATTTGTACTCCCCAATTTGGAAAGCCATAATCCCATTACAAAATGTTCCCATTTTGGAAAACCTAAGCCCTATTCAGATGTTACTGAGAAACAGGGTGGAAGTCCCTCCATTTAACTGTCACTCACTCACTTCTGACAGGTGCTCAGCCTTGTTTATCTGAAGGGGAAAATACTGTGACTATGATGGGCAGTGCTTCTGTGAGCAGCAACCTTGGGTGATCCAGATTGCTGCTCACAGAAGCACCAGCCATCACTGTTACAGTGCTTCACCCTTAGGTTGAGGGGGAGAAGTGAATGGCAGGCTTGGCGTGGGACTTCCTCCTCATTTCTGCTCCTGTAACTATGGGCACTCAGTAATGTCTGAATTTGGCTCTAATCTCAATACACATTTTGGCCATACCTTCAACATTTGAATCCAGCTCATAATAGAATTCCCTTATTCCTGCTGCTAGCAGGACCATCTTGGCTGCTCCTTCTTTGCAATCAACAAATCCCAATACTTTTTTTTACCTTTGAGATGGGAGACCCTATAACTGCTAATAGGGCATTGTATCTCTGACTTCCTGGTTCAGTTCAGGAGGCACAGGAAACTTCTCCCCAGCAGGAAATGACATTCCTGAGCAAGTACTTCCAATTAAGGATAGGTTGGCATTATTCACCTCAACCCATCACAGCTCTCCTCTCCTACCTTTCCACACTACTGACTTCAGAGAAGAAGGAATAATTTCCAGGGCTGACCAACAAGTTTCCTTTCAGCACTTTCCTGCCATATCCAGCAATGCTTTTGGTCTCTGCTTTCCATCCACCACAGTTTATGTATCTGTGAAATCTGATTCCTGAACAAAAGTAGAAGGGCAATGAAGCCAAAGTTTAGGACCTAGGGATGTGCGGAACTGGTTCAGATAGAAACGGCCTGGTTCGACCGGTTTGGGTTCAACCAGTTCAAGCTTGAACCAAAAAGAGGGAGCCAGTCTGAGTTTGAACCAAACCCATCTCATTTTGGATAGAACCGGTTCAGCCTGGTTCAGCCAGCTTGATTGCTTTGCTTGTAAAGGGGAATGTGGTAAGGATTCCCTTTTACAAACAAAGGGGGATTACCTATGTAAAAATGAATTCAGGCGGCAGGCAAGAAGGTGCCCTCTCGCCTGCTCCTGAACCCATTTTAACCTAGGCAATCCCCCTTTGCTCATAAAGGGGAACTCTTGGATTCCTCTTTACAAGCAAGGCAATCAAACTGAGTCAAACTAGTTCAACCCAGTTCAACAGCTCAGACTGAACGGCCACTGGTTCTAATGAAACGGCTTGGTTCGGCTTGGTTAACAGATTGGTTCAAATTCGAACCGAACTGCCCAATCCATTTCCGTGCATACTCCTATTAGGACCTGGAGCAGGAGACTTTAGCAGATTGTTATCATACTTCCTACTACACACGAGAACCACTGATTTACAGCATGGAAGCCTGAAAATTTTCAGTTTTACAAAAGACACCACATAAATTTTGTTGCTTCTGTGGGCAAACAATTAAGAGAATGGATGACATTTCAAAGAACTAATAACTCCTCTACCCCCATGCAACAAAACAGCAAAGTCAAACCAATATTTCACTTTCTAAAGAGAATGAGCAGGGAGGGAAAGAGCATTTGATAGTTGGATTGCAAATGAGAGATTTCATCACAGTCAAGCTGCTGCTAGCCATAGAGACTATTTGATCATTTGTATTAAAATCCTGATTAATGATGATCATTTTCAAACAAATGTTTGCCCTGCAGCATTGATGGGGATATGCTAATATTTATTGCTTTCCAGGAAAAGGTTTTCAACAGGCCTGTTAGCATAACCAGAATGCTTTACAGTGTTAAAGAAGATTAAGTTGACAGCAAGCCATTTTCGGTTGTCACGTGAACAACTTCAGTTTGTTTACTGAGTTTAGTGAAAATTAATTACATATATCAAAGGGAAAAATGCTGATTTAATTTGAATGTTTGGTTGGTTTTATTTGAACAGCCTGAAAGCCATTTCAAGATTAACTACTTTAATTAAACGAATTAAACTAAATTGATATAGGGTCACTTCCTAAGGTAGAATGGCAATAGCTTTAGAATAAATATGTTACTCAAATGTGTAATTAAATGTCAATTTATTATTGGCCCACCACAACGTATAAATCTTAATATTTATGGAAGTAAAACCCCACTCAAATATTATTACCGGAATAGATGTAAAATATATTTTTAAAAACCTCTTGGCCAATAAAAACAGAATTGGAAAACCCTTTTAAAAAGTCAAATCAAGCTGAACTTTTAAGTCTGCAATTAAATAATATTGGCAGGTGGCAATCTATTTATATTCATTAATATAAGAATACACTTAAAAATACGCACAAACATATTTCCAATGTTACAAAATTTTAGGTATTTTTCAAAATCTGCCAATAAATATGGCTAAAAATATTTATTTGTTTTAACATAAGACATCTAATTTATTTTATCATAAGACATCTAAATGTTTACTGAATGCAAAGTGGCTTTTCCTTTCACATTTGAAATTGCAGAAAGAGAAAAGAATTACACAGTTCAGATACTCATCCAAGGATGTGAGTAATTTGCATCATAGGAAAGGGAGCATATTTCATTTTTTTCCACCATTCACCTAACTTAATATGTAGAACAGATGTCCCTTCCCAGCTCATATGCACAATGGCATGATTCATGTAATTCTTTCCCATCAGAATAAAGGGGGAAATAACAGATGCAGTCCTTTGCATAGAGCAGGTGTTCATATGTTACTTTACATACATGATGAAAGGAGAAGCACACATCTTCACCACACAAGTGGATTGCCAACTGCATGAGTCATCTGAACCAATCCATACTGGGCTCCTTGGAGGAATAGCGGGATATAAATGTATAAACAAACAAACAAACAAACAAATAAATACTGGCTGTAGTCAACAGGATCCAGTAGTCAGTGAGTACATGACAACCAATAGGGTCGTTAACATGACCAGCCCTACCTTGGCAGGACAGGGCTAGCCCAGGTGGAGTTGGTTGTGAAGCACCGGGATCACTTCCGATCCTGCCGCTTTTCTCCCAGGTAGCCCTGAATTTAAATCCTGGCTGAAAGTGAGGTAGGAGTGTGAGTCTCATCTTGATCAAAGAGCCCCAGGGAAGGAGCGGCCAGGTAGCAGGAGCAGGGAGTTTTTGCACACCTCGTGTGGTGCCTTGTGGGATAACAAACATCCTGGCTTCCTTCCCACCCCCAATTGCCACTTTTCTCTTCACTGCACCACTCATGTGTGGGTGGTGGGTGTGGGTGGTGGCAGAGCCCTAATCAGGCTCTGCTTATCTGGGGGAAGGCAGGTAGGCTCCT
The DNA here is from genome assembly GCF_027244095.1 of Hemicordylus capensis. Classification (NCBI taxonomy): domain Eukaryota; kingdom Metazoa; phylum Chordata; class Lepidosauria; order Squamata; family Cordylidae; genus Hemicordylus; species Hemicordylus capensis. The sequence continues at coordinate 373,099,829 of NC_069658.1, read as the reverse complement.
GTCTTTCTGCCAGCCCACCCCCTTGTGGCTGTATGAGAGCCTTAGTGTGTTGTATTAGTCCAGAACCAATGGAAGCTGGCTTCAGATCACTACTCAGCCACTGGGTGACCTGGATCCCATCACCCTCTCTGATGCAGCCCACTCAACAAAGTTCTTGTGAGAATACCATGCGGGGGAAGAACCCATGCCCTTGTTGGAGCTAGGACCCTGGCAGCATCAGCTCTTAGCTGCAATGTCTCATAGTGACCTCTGTGGGGGGATTTAGGGTTATGGATTAAAGTACTGCACCCTCTTCATTCTTCCAGGGCTAGTCTCCATTTTGTCTCTCAGAGATGGCTGTTTGTTTTGGTCTCTCTCTTCAGCCATGAGCTACAGCTGAAATTAAGCTGCAAGCTTTGTCACATTTGTTTGTAACCTTTTCTTTAAATAAATCCTTGTAGTTCTTCAATACTAAAGAACTGTCTCAAAAAAAGAAAAGAAAGAGAACGCTTTGGTGAGAAAGCTTTGCTGCTTTCTCACCAAACTGGTTTTGCTTTGCTACTTGGGGATGGAACTACCATTCTTCCCCTACATCCCTGAGGGCCTTGGAGGAAAGATGGGATACAAATGTTCATAATGATAGTACTTATCACATTCTTCCCCACTCCCCCCAATTCTGTGCCCTGCTGTGCCAAACATGCCCATCTGAAATATATGTATATTTTTACAGTGGTCTTACCATCAGGGCTCTGTGGGCTCCAGGAGTCAAAATTGACTTGATGGCTCAATTTACCTTCACCTTACCATTCATGCAGCTAAGACAAGAGAGGGAGGGAGGCACAAAATGATCAGACCTTTTGGGATTCTTCTCTTGGTACTGTTTTAAGACTCAAGCATGCACTTGGAACTCCTGATGTGGAGATATGGAAACTATAGTATATTGTAGCTCTTAAATTTCAGGGAGGGAGAAAAGAAGGCACTGCTCTTTTATTATGGCTATCCATATGAGCTACTCTTTTTAGGAAGCTATCTGGGTCATGGGCTGATTTGTCAAAAACTTAGGAGAGACACGAGTTGAGGCTTTGGATTTTATTCATGCTTCCCCTGCTACCCTCCCTCCCCCAAATTCAAGAACTGGGCTGCACTGCTGTCAATACATTCGAGGAGCTCCAGGATACATTATACAGGCATCTCCATTTACTTCAGTGGAAATGCTAATTTTGCATGTGTGAAAAATGAACTCCAGTGAAATGAATGGAGATAGTCTTGTTGGGCAGGGACTGTGCATGCATCAAATCTTCATATGTGCCAGCAATAACTGCATGTGAGCATTTGATTTGAACACAATGCCATTTTTACAACCAGATCAGTCACAGTGGGGAACACAGACACATCTATGTAATGTATCCTGAGAACCCAAGAAGAAAAATATTGGTTAGCAAAATAACCAAGACTCAAGACATGAAACAATAAGAACAGAGTACTTTTAAAAGCACAAAAATGCATCTTATTCATTGCTGAGTAATCATAACCAGCCCCCATTATCTAGGGCAAGGGATTAAACCTTTCAGATGTGACCCTCAGATAGCCTAGACTCCACCATCACCACTCATTTAAGAAGTTAGGTCTAGGCTTGTGCATTTTGATTTGGGTACAAAATGTTGTGTGCCCCAAAATGGCAATTTCGGAGGTTTTGTAACCAAAACAAAATCAAGAATAAAAAAACTGAGATTTTTGTTTTCAAATCGAAATGACTGTGTTTCGGACAGAATGCTTTGTTATTTGGAAAAGCATTGCAGCTGAGGCACTGAGTGATTAGCAGAAGATAAGATATGCAAAAACTGTTGAGCATGAATAGTTTAGTTAAGTGTTGCATTCTGTGTGATTGAAATGCAAACTGACCTTGCAAAGGGATTTGGAAGACAGCATTTTGAGACAGAATTACCCAAATATCTTTGGGAGCTCAATGCAATTCCAAAGCTCTTGCTAAAAGCCATGGTATAAATTGTGTGTAGAAGCTTTTCGAGAAGCTGGTTAGGAAAGTTCTGAAATTACACAGGTTTTTCTTTCCAAAGGTTTAGAAAGAATCTCTTGACTTGTTCAGGGGTCTTTTGAAGAGCTATTTTGTTTTTCTTCTGATTTTTATGAGTTATAGTGGTGTCTAAGTTTTGTTGCCCAAGTTGAGCAGTCTAATGTAATTTAGGCCACAATGTAATTTGGTGGGACATGATGTCTAAGCCAGGGGTTCACAACTTTTGCCATTGCAGGGACAGGTCATCCACATGGGACTACAGGAGACAAAAGGAGGGTGATGGGGAATACCCCTGTCAATCTATTGACATCCCCAGGAATCTTAGTTGCTTCTCTCTTTCTTGTAACCATGATCCATGGTTTTGCACTTTCTTAAATGCAGTGAGGAAAAATCTCAACAATTCTGAACAGTAGACTGATTTGTTTGGGCTATGGCTCACTCCAGTTCAGTTAAATGAACATTTGAAGCTGTTCCATAGTACCAAGGCAGTTTTATTTTATTTTTTTACATTTTATGTCCCGCTTTTCCTCCAAGGAGCCCAGAGCGGTATACTACATACTTAGGTTTCTCCTTACAACAACCCTGTGAAGTAGGTTAGGCTGAGAGAAGAGAATGGCCCAGAGTCACCCAGCTAGTATCATGGCTAAATGGGGATTTGAACTCGGGTCTCCCCGGTCCTAGTCCAGCACTCTAACCACTACACCACACTGGTTCATTGGTCTATCTTGCTATCTCAAATGACCTGTGGTCATGGAACATGGAACATACCCTGTTCCATGGGGAGGGAGTGTTTTTATTGAAAGATTGCTTGAATCCACAAATGGGTTGTGCTGCTGTGCTAGTGCCACAGGGACAGGCTCCCTCCCGCTGCAAAATTCTCAAATAACTGTGCCAAAAAATTAAGTGTTGTAGTTGTTCATCATTCTCTTCATTCTTTCAACTTGTTTGTGTGGGACTTCAGGGCCAAAACAGTGGGTTGGGTGGCAGTGCCCCAAGGTTGGTGCACCCAGATTACAAATAGGGCAAAGGGCTGATTTCTTAGGAATTTTTGAGGTTTACGCATCTTTAAGATTTTTCCCCATAGGGAATAATGGAGGTTTCAGCAGCCCCATAACTCCACCTGGGGGGCACTGGGATGGCCCGAAGCAAGTGGTGGTTTAGTGCACAGAGGGTGCCAACCAACCCCCTGGATTGCAAACCCATTGGGGTACTGGGCTTTGTTGTTTCTGAGGTGTTGAGTTGAGATTCTCTGGTAGCAAATGAAATTTTTAATGAAAAACCATGAATCCACTCTCATATGCTACCAGAGAATCTACTCTCAGAACACCTCTAGAACAACAAAACCCTGTACTTCATGGGTTGGCAACCAATGTGGGTGGTTGGCACCCTATGTGCACTACACCGCCACTTGCTCTGGGCCACCCCAGTGCCCCTCAAGTGGAGTTATGGGAATGCAGAAACCTCCATTATACCCTACAAGGAAAATCTGAAAGACACATAACTTCATTAATTCTTTAAAAATCAGCCCTTTGCCAAATTTCTCTGAAAAAAATTGTGGTAGCTTCCTTGCACCAACTGGGCACTACCACCAACCACACTCCACTCTGGGCCACCCCTTCCCTCCACCCCACATGAAGCTATACTTTTCCTGAAACCTCCATCATACCCTATGGAGAAAATCTGAAAGACGCACAAACTTCAAAAATTGACCAAAAATCAGCAGTTTCCCCAATTCCTTTGAAATTTTTGTGGTAGCTTCCACTCATTGGGCACTATAACCCCCACCCACTCTTTTGACCACATGACCCATTTTTTAATCTGAATTAATACGGATTCAGATTCGGATTAATTCGGATACAAAACAAAACTGGGGTGATTCGGAAGGCTTTATTTCGGACAAAATACAAAATGGGGTTGATTCGGATTTGGTACAAATTGAAACAGAAAAAATACAAAACGCACAACCCTAGTTAGGTCCTAGAATCCACCCTCACCACTCATTTAAGAAGTTAGGTTCTGGTTATAACAGCATGTTTGGTACCGTTACAGGTCCTGTGAAATAATGTGGAATCAGATTATTGCTGCTTTTAAGCTTACCCATCTAGATTCATTTTTAGATCATTGATATGAAAGCCAACAGTTTTCGTAAAGGTTAGAATTGGTTCTGATGATTTCCTTTGCCTTGTTGGTTATATTTCCTATTATTGCTTTTCTCCAGTCAATTATGCTTGTAGAATTTCCACTAAAGCCAATGGGGAATTGATCTGAGAAAACTAGGCATGCAGGACTAATATGAAGTATCAAAATATTTTGCTGTAGAAAAATACTTGCCAACCCCAAGGTCAAGTTCATTTTGTATTCTTTAACCTCTTCTATTAATGTCGTTGTTTGCTTTCCTGACACAAAGATTGTCTCGGCTGTTGAATTTGGTTGTGTCTATCCTCTAAACTTCTTGTGCTGCTGGTTCTAATAAGCATGTGACAAAATGAGGGGAAAAGAGGTCAGTGCATCTTTTAGAAGGGCAAGGAAAGTAGGCAGATTAGAGATTATATTTTGTATTTGGATGTTTGGAACAATATTGATGTAAATGGTCAGCAGAACAAGTGGAAATTGCCTAAGGGAAAGTTTTAAGTGTATGTGTGGTGGAATTATTGGTAGCTTGCACATTCAGTATGAAGCAATAACTTTTCCATTTTTCTAAACAATCTTTTCTTGGCATGGTAGGAACTCTTTTAATTAATAATAAGAAACTGTCTTACAGATGTGCATAACTGTTAGGTATCATTTTCCTAATCATGGATTAGGGAAAAAAAATCTCTAGAACAGTCAGAGTGATTAAGTTTAAGCCATAGAACCTGTAGATGTGTGGTTTTTAAAAAAATACTTTACTACTGAAGAATATTTTAATGTTCCTTAAGTAGAACTGCAGCTCATATTCAAACATAAATAACTGAACAGAGAAAACGCTTCCATTCAGTGGCTGACATCCTGACTAATGAAGCGGTCGCAAAAGGAGAGACTATGAGGATACACTGACCTCCCTTGCACAACTATCCCCCCATTTCACAACAGACAATAGCATTCAGAGCACAGTTCATGCTCTGGAAGCACTCTGTAAGATCAGAAACACACAACTGACCTTCAGCAACTTGTTTCTGACCTTAAAGAGTGCTTCCAGAATAATACCAGTGCTCCAAACATCAATGGCTCTTGCACAACAGTGTGTGAGCAGAGATTCAAGGGGACATGTGTGAGGGATTCTAATGCATCTTCATGGTCATTCCTTGTGGCAAACTGGTGTGTGGAAATTTCCTTGGCTGAACCAGTTTTAACCAGCTCTTGGCACCTTCTCAGTCAACTAGCTCAGGAATGACTCCTATCAGCAATTAGTCATTCCCTCGGTGTGCTCAGAGAAGCTGCCTACGAACGATTAAAAATCTTTAACTTTGAAAACCCAGAAAGCTAAGGAAAAGATTGTGGTAAACCCAAAGTTTCTAGTAGATTACTGCTGCCACCAGATATCTCCTACAGGCTACCTGAACAGGCATTGGAATGATCAAAGATCCTGGTTTGCTTTTTCCTCCTTGCTAAGAAGCAAGTGTATAAAACCATTTGTTCTCCCAGGCATCTGCCTGCACATGGAGTTAATTTGGCCAAGCTCTCACTAAGACAAAGAGAAATCCCCAAGAGAAATCCCCCTTTTGCACAAGAGAAATCCCCCTTTTAGCCCCCCCTTCTTCTGCTGGGTTAATAACAAACCCTTGGAGGCTCGTAAAAAGTAAAGAATGGGGGGAAGACATTTTATTAAAATCACTACACACTAATTCTGTCTGAGGCTTTTAGCTTTTTTAGATACACTTAGAAATACTTAGTATTTCTTGAATATTTAGTATTTCTAGAATACTTGAAGTATTCTTGGTTACAAGAATACTTCAAAAGCACCCAGATGATTCTGGGGCAGCACACTTTGAAATCTTAGTAGCAAAGAACAAATATTTAGGAAAATGCAAGGCACACACACAAAGAAATATAAATTCCTGATGCCAAGTCTGACTAAACACTCTTTTCCTATGCTAAATTTCCAAAGCTAAAGCCCTGGCTTCTTGTCCGTGAACTCACTCCTGGTGGGAACCAAGCCTTCTGCAATCCTGTCTAACAAGGATCTACAGTGGTCCTGCTGCAGCAAAACTCCATTGCCACATGTCTTCCTCCATACTCCCAGCACAGACTTCCCTTCTTCTTCCCAGAAACTCCCACAACAGCTCTCTAGGTCCCACCCACCTGGTGGACTGATTGGTTGCCCTGGAGTTCACCAGTCTGTCAGTCAAGACAAGGGTTCGCTTCCTGTCAACTCTTTAGAGGGTGGGGAGACTGGTCACTACACTCCTTTTATACATGCTTCATTCGTCAGAGTGCCAGCCGGTGGCAGACATACTGTCCAAGGTAACTCATTAACTGAAGCATAACATTTGGGCATTTGATCAAAAGCACTGTAAGTGCAAAAATGGCATAAATATCTCAAGCCTCTGCACATGCGCCGAGGCCCCCCTTTTTTTAGCCTCCACACATGTGCACCGGCCATTTTTGTGACTACACAATTTGTGTAGTCACCGAACTGGCCCATGCACATGTGTGGAAGTTAAAAAAAAAGGCCATGGTACACTCAAAGAGGCCTGAGATTGAGCCAGGCAAAAGCTGGCCAGGACACTCGGGGGAAGGCCTGCAAGGGTAGGGGTTGCTCTGCAGCCCTTTCCTGCGTCCACCACAGCCTCCAGTACCAACTGTGAGTACTTCAATTTACGACCAGCCATATCTAGGCAAGCCCCCTGCCACTGTTGAGCTGGGCCTGAACCAGCCCAGGTGGTTCGGCTCTACCTCGCACCGAATGAGACCCTGTTCAGTCTGAGGTTGAGCCTTCAACTGAACCAATTTGAATTCAACTGAACCGATTTGTATTTGAACTGGCTTGAATTTGAGCCAGTTCACACACTCCTAACAAATGTTACATTCCACCGTGTGTTTAACAATGTTCCGTATGTACAATCTTAGATTTCACTTCACAAGACTACAAGAACTGCCTCCACTAAAGTCCATCTAGTGCAGTATTCTGTCTTCAGCAGTGACTAGCCAGATACCCCTGGTTAGCTTACAAAGAAGGCATGAAGGAGATTGCCATCCCTGTTTATTTGTCTCCTGTATCTGATATTCAGAGGTACACTTATGCTGCTGTCCAATGCGAGTATGAATAATAGGACTATGTTAATTCCTTTTAAAAGACTTTTTATTAGTTTTCTTTTTAAAAAGAGAAAAACATACAGAAATATCCAACTCAGCTTCAAGCATCAATTATGTAAATTAATTTTTAAAAAACTTATAACCAACCAAAATTTAAACCAGAAAGACCTCACGATAGTACATTCACATTTCATATTAAACAAGACAATGAGTATTTAGCGTTCCAAAAAGATTCATAAAGTAACAATTCCTTAATAAAGTTAGAGTGATATATCTGATTGTCTTTATTGTCTAATTACTTATTACAGTATATTATTATTATTATTATTTATTTGATTTCTATACCTCCCTTCCCAAAAATAGCTCAGGGTGGTTTATACAGAGAAATAATAGAAAAATAAATAAGATGGATCCCTGTCCCCGAAGGGCTCACAATCTAAAAAGAATCATAAGATAGACACCAGCAACAGTCACTGGAGGTACCGTGCTGGGGGAGAATAGGGCCAGTTACTCTCCTCCTGCTAAATAAAGAGAATCACCATGTTAAAAAGGTGCCTCTGGTGTCTATCTTTTCTTTCTTTCTTTCTTTCTTTCTTTCTTTCTTTCTTTCTTTCTTTCTTTCTTTCTTTCTTTCTTTTTAGATTGTGAGCACTATGGGGACAAGGAGCCATTTAACATATTTATTTATTTGTTTAACTGTATCATCTGCATACAGCAATAACTTTGAATCTTTTGTTTGACACTTAATTCCAGTTATATGTTGACATCTCCTAAGAGCTATTGCCAATGGTTCTATATTAAGAATAAGAATAAGGACCCGAGTAGTGGAAATAGAATAGGGATGTGCACTGAATTGCTTCAATGCACATCTATAATACAGATGTGCCAGCAGGGGCTTGGAGGATGGGCAGGTAGTGTTTAAAGTTCTGGCTTGGAACAAGCCAGATTTCACAATTTTTAGCCATTTTAACATACATTTCAAAATAATCAAAAATCAGTGAATTTGAATAATTCTCTTCAAATACACAACTGCAGGTGCTGACCTCCTCCTCCTCCACATGTGTGACAAGTTTCAACACTCTAGGACCAACCAGTGACTTTTGGTGATTTTTATTCAATTTCCCCATTGACTGCTATGGGAGGGAGGAAATCTAAATTTAGGTCTGAATTTGGATTTGGATTCAGATTCTGAATACTATCTGATAGCTGACTTTTCCAGAGTCCATAGAATATGAATCTGATATTGATTAAGTCAGATCAGGTTGGCTCCAAATCTTAATCTGAATTTTCTGAACAAATTTTCCCCTTAATTATGTATTCCAGATCATACTCATCTTTCATTGGCTAGATTTAGTTACAGATGGACTCTTATATACAAATCTAAGATAGGGCTGAGCCAAAATGCCCTTCCATTTCACTACCCCATTTGTTGGAGTATAATGGTGACATTTGGGGGGAGTAGGGGAAACCTGAGGTTGAATTTCTTGCTGGCAGCAATGTGTTCCTCTTAGGAATCAACAACTGGTGACTGACTCAAAGAATCCCCCCTCTGGACTTTGCTATGTTGTCACATAGTATTCTGGTGGAAAGGGGTACATCCAGCCAGGCAACTAGAACTGCTATTTTTCATCGATTGCCATTCAGAATGACATTATACAATGTGGTAGTATCACACAGAGGGGATTCTGGGTGCAAGGAACAGTGGCCACCTGGGTGGCCACTGGGAAGACTGTTGCCACTGGGACACTGGGAAGACACTGGGAAGACTGCTGCCACAATTTCAGTAAAACAGGTGGTGCTTAAAGGTGTTCATTTAGAGCCAATGCTACACATTGACATTGCATTGCTCAGGAGGATTTAGGGGGAAATTGCTGGCCACTAACCAATGGCTGCCACTGAGAGAGCATTTCTTCCACCAGGGGAACTGAGAAACAGGTATGTAAGCTGAAGGGGGTGAACTCAACCCCCACTTTTCCCTCTCCTGACCGCCACAAAATCTGTGCCAAAAGGAGTGCTTTCACCTCAACCATACTTTAAATTACCCCAGAACATAATCCAGAATCTTGGTCATACATGCCATATTCTACGGAATTTACACCAGCTTAGAAGAGCAATTGCAAAATTAAGGATTTCTGTTTAACTCTCTTTATAAACATGTAAGGATACTAAGCAGAAACACTAACCTGAAGTCTAGAGATACACATACATTTCTGCAATCAAAGACTTGAGATTACTGGACAGAATGATGTTTCTCCATGACGCTGAAAGTAAATGTCCATACTTGATAAATTTCCATAATTTGCACAATTGGGATTTGGATGTGCCATTTGCTGATATTTTCCCAAGACTAACTTCTTTTGGACCCCTGGACTGTCCCCCAAGCCATTTCTATCTATTCAAAACCTCTTTGCTCCTGTCTCAGTACAGCATGAAGATGAGAGATTCTCACAGTGTTCACTATATAAAGATTTACAAAGACAAATGAGGCAAGAAATTAAAGCACTGAAGTAGAAGTTAAACTAAGTTACAAACTTCATTTATATTGGAAGAAGACAGAATGGAGCTTCCACATGTCTTGCTCGGTTTCAAAACATTTTAATTCTATTTGCATGTTTTGGAGAAGGGTCTAATTTTCAAACATGAACATTTTCAAACATGGACAGAATAGATGGTGCATTATTTTTATTGGATACACAAATGAAATTTTTAAAATATGATAATGACACACTGAATATGTCCCAAGAAGCATAGAAGGGTGTTTTTCACACAAGGCTTTTAGCTCATTCTGGAATAAGAACATAAGAACAGCCCTGCTGGATTAGGCCCAAGGCCTATCTAGTCCAGCTTCTTGTTTCACAAATGAAACAAGATGGGGAGCCCACAGGCAAGAGATTAGGGCATGCCCTCTCTCCTGCCGTTGTTCCCCTGTATGGAAGGTGTGTGCTCACATAACGGTTTTACCGTGAAGGTGTGTGCTCACAAACTGGTTTTACCCCAAAGTCCCTGTGAGCTGTCAGGGAGCACTTCACACACAATTTGGGTTTTTCATTGAACCCAATTTATATCCAGGCTTTAAAAAATCCACTTTTTGTGTCATTTTTTTGGGCAACTTTGAACTCACAGTAAACTCACGATAAAGCCTGCTGTGTGAAAAACACCCAGGTGTGGAGACAGAGGTTGGACCAGTGGTGGTTGGTGAGGGTGGCCCTAGTGGGGTAGCAAGAGGGACTTCTAAAAGGTGCTTACTTGCAGTAGTGCCAGCCCCACTCAGCATTCCGCATGGTGGCTGCCATGGCTCCAGCACTTACCTGCCTCTGTTCATGTGCAGAGGCTAGGTGAGTGCCAGAGCCATGGCAGCTGTCGCATGGGATGCAGGGTGGGGCACTGCTGCTCATGGTGTCTTGAAGGTGCCCAGCAGTTCTGCAAGTAAGCACTTTTTAAATGTACCTCTCACTGCCCCACCAGAGCCACCCTCACCAGCCGCCCCTGGGTAGGACATGTGGCTGCTGGGTTTTCATGTATGAAGACACTACACAGAAGAGCCCGAGAAAAAAGACGGATATCATGAAAGGAGTCATGGGTATTAAGATATTAAATGTTACCTATTTAGAAAGCAAATGCAGCAGAGACAATGGTTTTGTACTAGAGTGGCTGACTTGAGGCAACAAATTTCTAACAGAAAAGCGAAGTAAGAATTGATATTAGGATGAAAGTAGCACATTCAAAAGCCAAACCGTATCACATTTCTTCTATTACTTGGAAGCAAGGGAGGGAGGATGAGCTTGTAATCCATCCTCCTCCCCACTGCTGACCCAGCAGACTCTTCTGGTGTATTTGCTTGCCTTTCTGCTTCTGTTCAGCTGGATCTTTTGCTACACACAAGATTTGAACCCATACATCTTCTGCTGCCACTTTTGTTGCATGCCCCTGTCATGAGGTGCCTATTACTCATTTTATGGAGCTCAGTAGACCCTCCTTGCACCAGTAAGCTTAAAACAAACAAGCACAGGCACTGCTGCCTACCATAGTCCTGAGGTCATATTGTCCTCTATACTTGTGCAATCTAGCCCAATTACATTGTGTGGAAATTTCCCCCCTAACTTCAGTGAGTTGTTGACTGTATCCTATTGACTTGGGGGAAAGAACTTCCCCACAGTTGGTATTGCTGTGAGATATTTAAAGCTGTATAATAGTTAGTAGGAATACATGCTATCTTGGGTGCCTTCTTTTGCTTTTGCACTCTGAATCTTTAGTATAGATAGTTATCAATGCAGAGAAAGTTAAATGCTTGGACTAGTATTAGAAAACAGTACAACCAGAACATTGTAAGATGGAAGATGATTAACCTTAACTTAATGCGCTGACACATGATTTCTCTTGATCGCCACCACTCACCTCCCCAAAGTCATCTAACAGTCAAGAATCTCCCAGACTGTGTATCTATGAAGCTGCTTTATAATGAATAATGCAGAGTCATATGACCATTGATCCTTCTAGCTCAATAGTGTCTCCTCTGATGGGCATATTGGCTTTACAGGGTTGTGCTTTCCTGAAGATACTAGGAATTGTACCTGACTTCATAGACAATCTACTTAACATCTCATTTTTTCTTTGCATTTAAACCATGCTTGCTACTGGACATTTATGGTAGAAAAAAGAGAAAATGGTAGCCAGAAACAAATATCAGGTCTGGAAGTTTCATATTTAACCAAACTGTTATAAGAATTCCAAATTAAAAATAAAACACACAGAGAGAGACAGCAAATTCGTCTAAAACATTACAGCCACTAGACAGGTACAAATCTTTTAAGCTTGATCTCGTAGTTAGGCCCTGTTTTGCATTCCAATGAACATCAAAGCTGACCTTGAGAAGCCACAGTAAGAATCGGAGGACAGATTTCTTCCCATACCCAATCTGTCTTTGGTGATTCTGACAACCAGTGCCAGCTGTGCTGCAGGGTATGAAATACTGGTTCATTAGGAACTAGACAATCAGTCATTAAAGAGTCATCCATTAGGAGTAGCGCTGTTTTGTGCAGTCTAAGGCAACTAACAAAAATTAATACATGGTACTTAAATTCATAAGACTGAGAAAAAATTCAAGGACAATTTAATATTTTGTTTATCTGAAAGTATTGTCTGAGAAGAAAACAGCAAAACATATAACAATATGTTTCATTCCATGTACATAAATGATAGTGGCTCATGTATCATGCAAAAGAGAGAGAGAGGAACAATAACAGATGCACCTGTGCTGTTGCGAGGGTTTGAAAAACAAACCCAAATGGCTGCAGAGGTGGGTTTGTTCTGCTTCTACTAACTCTTGCACAATTGCAGGTTGCAATGATACTTCAATAGGAATGAAAGTATCATCAGAACGGTGCAGCCCACACCATGATTACTCCTTTATAAAGCTTATATTATTATCATTTCTTGTTTACACAGTCAGACAGGTGTGATTGACTGGTTTGTTTTATCCAGACATCAAATCCTTCCCAAGGACCTGGGATGGCTGAATTTTATTATCAGTTTTGTTGCTGTTATTATTATAGATATCGTCGCAGAATATAGGCTTTTCCCAGTAAAGTAATTGGTAATTGGCTGATGGTGATTTCTGTGGCCCCTATGGTGTTGACGTGCTCTTCAAGGTGTTTTGGAATTGCACCTAGGGCGCCAGTTACCACTGGGATTATTTTGGGTTTCTTCTGCCACAGCCTTTCAATTTCAATTTGTAGATCTTTGTATTTTGTTATTTTTTCTATTTCTTTTTCTTCTAATCTGCTATCCCCTGGTATTGCTATAGTGATTATTTTAACTTGTTTTTCTTTCTTCTTGAGGTGGGTCTCACAATGTGAGACCCGCTTTTGCCACTTTCGTGGGGAGAGTGCGTTAAGTCTGCTCTCCCCACAGATGATCCCGGCGGGAGCCCTGGGCAGCCGGATCAACCAGCCACATGATTGCCGGCTCTGTGATGGGGCCAGAGGGGGCTGGGGAGCTTGGGGGCCACATGGCCCCCAGAAACTCCAGTATGCCCTGCGTGAGCTGAGGAGACCCCCGGAGCTGGGAGGCAACTTTTCACCTCCCCTCTGGGGGTCTCTTCATGAGTCGTTGTGGCGCGGAGTCGCGCCACGGCTACTCACGATCGGAAAGCCTGGGTTTGCGGAGCGCTCAGTCCACAAACCCGGGCTAAGAGGAGGGCTAAAAAAGTAGGCTAGCCACTTGTAAGCCACTGGGCTCACTTGCGAGCCCGGTGGTTTACACGATCAGCCAAGATTGGGCTAGGCTCTCCTAGCCCGATTTTGGCTGATTGGGAGAATAGCCCCCTTGACTACAGTTATATCTGGTGTATTGTGTGGCAGATGTCTGTCTATAGTTGGAAGTCCCATAGTATTTTTGCATCTTCATTTTCTACAACCTTTTCAATTTTATTGTCCCACCAATCTTTGGCTACAGGTAGCTTGTATTTTTTGCAGATGTTCCAGTGTATCATCCCTGCTACCTTGTCATGTCTTTGTTTGTGGTCAATCTGTGTGATCTGTTTACAACAGCTGATTAGGTGGTCCACTGTTTCATCTGCTTCTTTACAAAGGCAGCACTTGCTGTTTGTTGTGGATTTTTTGACTTTTGCTCTTATTGCATTTGTTCTTAGTGCATTATTATTATTTCTTGTTTACACAGTCAGACAGGTGTTATTGACTGGTTTGTTTTATCCAGACATCGAGTCCTTCCCAAGGACCTGGGATGGCTCACTGTTTCATCTGTTTCTTTACAAAGGCAGCACTTGCTGTTTGTTGTTGATTTTTCAACTTGGTGCAGGGAGGTATACACAGAGGAATAACAAACAAATGAGATGGTTCCCTGTCCCCAAAGGGCTCCCAGCAACAGTCACTGGAAGTACTGTGCTGGGGGTGGATAGGGCCAGTTACTCTCCCCCTGCTAAATAAAGAGAATCACCACATTAAAAGGTGCTTCTTTGCCGAGTTAGTAGGGGTTCCTGCTAACTTGGCAAAAGCATCCCCGCCTCCATGGAGGCCAGAGCCACATCGCTGTAGTTTGGGTGTCTTTACAAAGGAGGCATTACGGCACACGCTTGGCTATGGGCTGTGCCAGTGTGTGTGTGTGGGGGGGAGCAGTGGCACTGGCAGCCACACCAGCCAGGTAAGAGACACTTTAACTACCTCTCTTGCCACCTCCCATCGCCCCTTACAGCCCCCCACTCCACCCTTTTACTTTCAAAGAGGAATACTCACTGGATTCCGCTTTGCAACAACATCAATAACAAATATTTATATATCACTTTTCAACAAAAGTTTCCAAAGTGGTTTACATAGAAAAATATTAAAAAATAAATAAATGGATCCCTGACCCCAAAAGACTTACAGTCTAAAAAGAAGCCATGAGAGAGACACCAGCAACAGTCCCTGGAGGTACTGTCCTGGGGGTGGATAGAGCCAGTTACACTCCTCCTGCTAAATAAAGAGAATCACCACATTACAAAGGTGAATCTTTGTCCAGTTAGCAGGGGACAAGTCAAGTATAGCCGCACTTGAACCACCGATCCAATTCAGTCAAACGTTATGGTTTGTTCACACCTTTAGTAGCCTTGCCTCATAATGAAGGTGCTCCAGGCGCCTGATCATCTTGCTTGCCCTCTTCTGCACCTTTTCCAGTTCTACAATGTCTTTCTTGTATCAAGAAGTACTTGTATCAGATCCCACTGTACATATGAGTCACCCATGCAGGGAAACACACAACCATTAAAGGAATATTAATATTATTTTGTGTCAAATCAGATCTCTGACTCCAATCCAGAGTTATTTTAGGCAAAATAATAGTGAAAGGCTCATTCCTGGTAATCAGCCAGCAAACTTACAACAATGCTTGTCCTCCTGAAAGGACAAGAACTTGTCCTGTTCCCCTTCCCCCATTAAATCCATACTTACATTTTTTACACACAGTTTGTGCAATGCAGAGAAGAGGGTAGTCACCATTTGTGATTAGGCTTAGCTCTTTTGGTGTTCAATAGCAGAGAGCTGCTGTGCAAAGAGTCCAACAGAAACGATTTTCTTGTTCAATTTTCTCTTTTAAAAATAATGAAGTGCTCACTAGGTTGGAGATGTCATGGAGTAATACCTCACTGCAATGAATTATAAAAAGTAGTAATTCAGTGTAAGCTGTAATCACTGTGTTCTGCAGTAAGATTAACACTCATAGGCATGATATAAAATAGATTTATCTCTATGTATAGCATGTCTTTAAACTGCTTGCCAAGATGAGGCTTTTAATGAATGCTACCCTTGCTCAACAGCACATTAAGTCACTATTGGCAGAGGGTGTTCTCAGGCAGTGAGATTCATTTGGCTGATTTTTCTGTCTTTTTTACCTGACAGAATTGCAATATTTTAAATGTTTTTAACCTTTCTTAGGAATTGTGAGAAATGTAAGAGTTCTAGGCAAGCAGCAAGTTACTCTGCATTCCAAAGCATACTAAATTCAAAGCTAGACCAAAAGCTACAATGATTCCTCCATTTCAAAGGTTGGCGCTATTTCTTATTTGCATTGTTTATGTAATGCATTTTTTAAAAGATCTGAATAAAATATAGGGCATCCTCCTTGCAAGTTCACTTTTTCATTTTATTAACCTGGATCTACCCTTTTCTGATGCCCATACCACTGGGTGTTTGTGGGGATAGCATGCCATGCTGCTGTCCCAATCATCTTTATTAAAGGCTGGATAAAGTGCTCAGTGCATGTTCAGCGAATATTTTCAAGCTGAGCACTCAGCTTGAATGATGGTGATGAAATTGACAACTGTTTTCTCCAGACTTTGGTTAGAGGCCGTTTAATTTTACCTGCCATGTGATTTCCCCTTTTTAAAGGCTGAGTGCTGGAGTTAAGATTCCTATACTGCTGACAGATTGGGAAGAATTATGTCAGCAATTATCAGTGATGTCACAAAGCACACCTTGTAACATCACTGGTGTCAGTTTGTAGATTCTTAACCAGCCATCTTCTATCTGCTACTCAGAATCTACAAACGAGGCAATCTAGGGTTCAGGTGTGGTATTTCAGTAGGGATGCACCGAAAGTTCTGTGCCCAGAATGTTCCACGTCAAAATGAGCCATTTTGAGTGTTTCAAATTTGGAACAAAACATCCTTTAAATGAAGGACTTGTTCTATGCTCAGAACGGAAAGGCTCATTTTGAGCTGGAACAATCCAAGCAAAATTTTGGATTCCAAAATGGCACTCTTTTGGCCTCTGTGCACATGTGACAGCCATTTGTGTGGTCAGCACCACCATGCAAATGGCATCCGTGCACGTGTAGTAGCCGGAAAGCACCATTTTGGAATCCAAATTAGTGCTTGTGATGTTCTTATTCTGAACGCGATCATTCCATTGGAACGACCGGCTCGACCAGTTGTTCTAATGTAAGGTTCAGGGGATTTATTTATTTATTTGATTTCTATACCGCCCTTCCAAAAATGGCTCAGGGCAGTTTACACAGAGAAATAATACATAAATAAGATGGAACCCTGTCCCCAAAGGACTCATATTCAGTTCCAAGCTTGTAATGGAACACTACATCTGTTTCATGCACATCCCTATATTTCAGGCACAATATGAGTCTCTGGCCACTTGCCTTCTAGTAACTAGGGTTTTCTCTCTGTGTGTGATACCATGTCAGGGGAAGGGCTGTGACTCCATTGTAAAGCACATTCTTTGAATGTAGAAGGTTCTACATCTCCATTTTAAAAGAGTCTGAGGTAGCGGGGGTGAGGGGAACCCTGATGGCCAGTGCAGATGACATGGCTTCCAGCCCACATGACCAGGATGAGTCAGAGGATGTGTCTGCCCTGACATTACAGTAGGACATCCCAATATGTTATTGGGGCATCCCTTCTTTCACATCAAGGGGGTATTCATCAGAATCACCCCCCTACATGTGCTCCAAATCCCAATGAGAGATGCCTCAAAAGTGTATCAGGAAATACTTTTTTGACATCAGGAAAGGTGCACACTTGGTGCAACCCCATCCTGAACATGTGTACTAGTGGGCATCTAATCTGAACCAGCCCTGTTTGAAGATTTGGAGAGATACTGCAAGCCAGAGAACGGAGTTCTGGACTGGATGGACTAATCTGACTCAGGAATATGTACTTAATATATTCAGGAAACTACAGTCCACTGAGAGCCTCCTAAATACTATCCTAGCATCCATAACTATAACTATAGCTGTAACTACATATATATTAACAATCCTACAGAAGTTGCAAAAAACCATAAACATCCAAAACCACTAAGATTTCATTATTAAGAAGAATTATGCAAAAGAAATTGGAAGTACCACTACAATTGTCATTTGAAAATGAGGGCGAACAATCCATTTTCTTATGCATTTATAAGATTGGCTATGTCTATGCTTTTACCTTTATCCTATTCTTCATTTAGAAATTTCAGAGTAGCTAAGAGGGGGCTCTCGGTAGTCTCCCATCTAGGCACCGAAGAGGTCCATAATTCTTTTGTTTCAACAGTGCTAAAGCACTGACTCCTCCCAAGCTACTGAGGAGGCTTAAATATATTAGCTAAATCACTCTAATGTTATCTTGGTAACATGGCATTTTTTTTACTAGATTTTCCCTTTCTGTGCCTAAATTGTGCACTGGCCCCAACTAGCTGGTTGGGAGGAAAGCATCTGGAAGTGTTCTGGTGGACCTTGATAGGATGGGATATAAAGGGCAAACCATCCAGGAGGAGGGAGGAACAATCTACTCCTTCCTCTCCTTTTGCTCCCATCCTACTGAGCGTGAAATAACCTTCATCTTTTATTCTCTTCATTTGTAGTGGATATGTAGGCCAGAGATACTGCTCTTAAAAGAATTTTTTCTTTTTGAGCGATGAGGTAAGAGTGAAAATAATGAGGTACTCCTAACAGTGACAATATAAAAAGAGGGGGGAGAGAAAGTAGAGAAAACCTCTGATGTTTACAAAGAATAAGAAGAGAGGGCCACTTTTTATTTACTGTCAAAGCCACTTTGGAAAAATGTGTTGGTCTTGAAGCTCACATTGGGAGGGCTCAAAAAACATACAAATACTTATCGTTGCAGGAGGTCTCTTCATTCATGCATTTGCTTTATCCCAATCTTATCAATTCATCTTTGTGTTTATAATAATAAAGCATAGAAATAAATCAAAAGGGAAAGATCAGTCACATTTATTGTTTTACTGAACACTTCTGTATGACGAACAAGGGCTGGATGACAAGGCCACCTCCAGGAAGAAATCTTGACTGAAATATGATGAAAAGTCAGTCTACTCGTTCTTTCATTTATCAAGGGGGTAAAATCTTAGTGAACTGTATAGTAACTGCCTATTTCCTACCGTGCACTCAGATTAAGCAATCAGATTTTTACTGTGATCATTACCAACTTCAATATTCTGTAGTTTCAGAACTAGAGATGCATTCATCTCCACCAGCATACATCAGTTTTATTTTCTGTGTGACTTTTGCAAAAGCTGCTAGAAAGAAACTATTGGCTGATTTGATAAAACTGTGAACTGTATAGGTGCCGCTTACAACCATAATGGAGAGGATAGGAGAATGAACTAAAAGGACTGAAAGCTGCAGCACAGTGCACATGCCCAACAATGGGACATAAGAAATGGAGTAATGGAATATTTATAGTGCATTAGTTCCTCTTTGGAAAGAATACTAGGTCGTTTGGAACTCCAAAATCTGGGGGGGGGGGATTTTGAATAAGAAGAATTGCAGAACCAACTCTAATACCAAAGTAAATCAAAGTTCACATACAATGGACTTTGATTTGCAGTGCACTAGCTATTGAAGTCCCCTACTTCTTTCTGAGTTCTCCTTATTCAGCAATCCCTCCACCTCTCTGATTCTACAACCCTTTCTCCACTGATCACTCTGTCATGCCAGTGCCACTACATTCCATGTCAGGGTCCCTTCCTTGCCTGGCCCCCAGACCATTCACTGTATCAGCAGCAGGGGGCCACCTGGGAGACAACCGGATCTCAGTGGGATGTACCATAGCTGAGGCCTGGACAGACAAGGTCATTTTCAGCATGGCAGCCATGAGATGGCAAGTTTTTGTGAGGAAGAAAAACCTTCTCATAAGAGCTTCTCCTGGTCCAATATAGTTGTGCTGATTGTCACCACATGTAAAGCAGGGGGAGAGGAGGCTGACTGATGGGTAGGGGTGGGGTGGGGGGGATCCAGTGGCAGCAGAAAGCTAGCACAATGACAAACTCATGGTCCTCTTGCGGCATTTGTACAACCAGTAGGAAATAACAAAAATGCATAGGAGTTCATGAAAGCATAGTGACTACATAAGTTATCATGAGCTGATTATGTAAAAATGTCGAAAACAGATAATTACTCAAAAACCTTTCAGCTACTGCAGTGAGTCACTACATCCTCAACACCAAAACATGCAGTTATTTCCCCCTTCCTGTCAGGAATAAGAAGACTGAGAAACATGCTGGAATAACAAGAATTTGATGAAGAGTAGGATGGTGATGACATGTTGAGGCATTCATCCAGCAATGGCTGTCTACAGGCAAAAGATAAATATGTTTAAAAAGAAATATTTTTAAGACGCAAATTTATTTATTTAGTTGGTTCTTCAGTTATTTATTGATAAATACAGTTGCTTGTTTTAAGATTTATATCCTAGCAAAACAGGGCTCCCAAGAGCCCTCAGGCTGGCTAACAACATAATATAAAATAATAAACTGGCATTAAAACAACAGCAGTTTAAAATTACAAAAATGAACTACAAATTGTCAGGGAAAAGTATAGAGTGGAGCTTTACTTCCAGCAAAATTTGTTTATATAGCTTGCCTGCCACTAGCTTAAGATGTGCATTTTGTGTGAATTGGGTGGTGGTGGGGGCCCAGGATATTCTACTTAGATGTTTGTCATTGCTGGCTTGCTGTTCTGGTCATACCTATGAAAGCACTGGAGAATCAGTCCTGGTTGACCCTTTCTTAAGTATATTCCTCTATACACAAAATACATTTAAACAATCAAAAGAAAGTTTACCACTATCACTAACAATAATGTTCGATTGAGCTGAACTCATCTGATCAAGGGTACCCTTGTTAATCAGTATTCTTCATACTAATTCAATCTTGAGTGCTTGTAATTTCTATTTACAGGATAACATTATTCCCTATGAGTTAAATCCAGCTTGTTGATATTCATGGTCTTTTAAAAAAACCCAACTAATGTCACTGAAATTATCTCTTAGGAGCATCTCTGACAGGTCAGTCACTGCAGATGTTAAGTGCTTGCTAATTATACACAAAAATTTAGCAACAATTGTCGAATGTCTTGCCTCCGGAGAAATTTCTTTCTCTCTCCCTCTCTGTTTGAGAATAGATTCTCTCTGCTGAATTAATTTTGTGTTTGTGAGCAGATAACAATCTCTCTCGGCTACATTGTAGGAAGAACTCCTTGCTCCTTGTTCAAATATGCAACTGTAAATAAGCAAAGGATATTGCAAATAAACAATGCCATTCTTTTTAAATAATGCAATGTGTGTAATTAGGATGGTGCAATTACAAGAGTATAAGAGCTCTCAGTGTAACAATTAGTTTTTCAGAAAAATGTAATTTGTTCTAATGTAAATGTTTCCCCTTAATTCATATGACTCCCTTGAGTTGTTACAATAATAAACTAATTTCTGCAAATCCATGCAGTTGTTACAGCATGCTCCACATCCCAAAACACTAATCAAAGAGGACAGCTAACTACAATATAAGAAGATCAGCATTTCATTATGAAGGGAAGAAGATGTGCCTGAAGCACTCTATCAAAAGACAGCAAGATATATTTTTTTTAACAGCAGGTAGGCCCAAGGTCTATGCGATTCCTTTTAACATTCATTCTCCTTTGATATCTTCTGAAGAGGTAAACTGTTGCATAAAGATGGTTTTGAATCTGACCTGAATATTCTGCCATCCAAACCCTAATCAAAAATGTGTTTCTTGGATGTAAATCCAATGTAAGCTTAGAGGAGGAGAGCTGGTCTTGTAGCAAGCATAACTTGTTCCCTTTGCTAAGCAGGGTCTGCCCCGGTTTGCATTTGAATGGGAGACTACATGTGTGAGCACTGCAAGATATTCCCCTTAGGGGATGGGGCCACTCTCGGAAGAGCAACTGCATGCTTGTATGCAGAAGGTTCAAAGTCCCCCCACTCCAGCATCTCTAGATAGGGCTGGGAGAGACTCCTGAGTGAAACCTTAGAGAAGACGATGCCAATACTGAGCTATATGGACCAATTGTCTGACTTGGTAGAAAGCAACTTCCTATGTCCCACTGGTTTCTACTGAACTTACTTCCAAGAAAATATGTAAAGGATTACAGCCTTACAACAATCCTAACCATTTTACTGAGAAGTAAATTCTATTGAGTTCAATGGGATTTACTCCCTAGAAAGTGTGTTTAAGATGGCACTCCTAGTCATATTACTGTATAGAGGCATGCATGCTCTAATACTATCATTCTGAAATTATAACACTTCCCCCCCTCCCTTAATAACAGCTTCAGTCCATGATGCATATAGTACAGGGATATACACATTTTAGGGAAAAGGAGGGGTTGGGGCATTTTTACAAGTAATAATGTGAAGTGATACTCTGTGAAGTATCATTTCACAGAGACACTTTTTTCTTTGTCCCTCAGCCACTCACGTCAAGGGGGGCACATAATATTTTGCTTCTCATTTGATTTCCCCTCACCCCTTCTCTCCAAGCTGACATCATCTTCTTCCATTCTGGCTCCCAGCTACACTACCTGAACCAATGGGCTCAAATCAGGCTCTGAATGATTGGACAATCATTCCAATCAGTGATCTGCCTACCTCCCCATCTCTTTCTTCTGCATCTGCAGAATCTGTAGAATGCACCATATACTGTAGAATATCAGAGCAAGCAGTTCCTAACCCTGCTAGCAAGAAAACTGCTTCCTGCCAAGGCAAGTTATCGAATTTGGACCTACTAGCAGTAGCTTGCCTTGTCCAGACAATGACAGCAAGGAGAGTGAGTTACACAACAGCCTTAAAATGTACACTAGCAACAGAAAGCCAGGAAGGGAGTTTGAAGTGAATGAGGCAAATGTGGACCTCTGGATGAAGTCAGGCAGGAGCCAGAGTGGAAGCACATGCCATTAGCTCAGTGGGAAGGGGTAAGAGGAGATCCAATGAGGAGCAAGTGAAGATATTGCATGGGCCCTCCACCTGGTCTGAGTGACTGAACAGCAAAGAAAGTGGAAGATAAAAGTTCGGTGGTGCATAGAAAAACAGGGATGGAGTTCAGTGTTCCCTTAATAGGGATTCCCAGATGTTATTCACTACAACTCCCAGCATGCCCAGCTGCAATGGCCTTTGGCTGGGGATTTTGAGAGTTGTAGTCAACAACATCTGGGAATCCCTGTTAGAGGGAACACTGGTGGAGCTGTAATTGGGCAGTCATGTTCAAAGAACACAAGCTGCCCAGCTCCTGGGAGCCACCTGGCTCACCCCTTGGCCTTCCCGCCAAGCTCTCGCTGGCCTCATACTCAGCTGGCTTTGTTGTTGGAGGCATATTTTCTTCATTCTCTCCCTCATTCAGAGTGAGGGAATGAAGAAAATATGCCTCCAACAACAAAGAAAACACACAGCCTGCACTTTGTTGCTGGCTGGGGAATGAGCTTGAGCACAGACAGCCACATGGGGCCCTTCTGGGTGCTGGCCATGCCCCCTGTGTGTGACATCATATGCAGGTGGCATAGCCGGCACCCAAAAGGGCCCACGTGGCCCTCTGGAGCTCATTTCCCAGCTAAATACAAAGAAAACATGCAGCTGATAATGAAGTTGGAAATCTAAGACCAACAAACGGAAGTACTTTTTCAAACAACACATAATCAACTTGTAGAATTCTCTGCCACAAGATGTGGTGACAGCCAACTACCTGGATGGCTTTAAGAGGGGTTTGGATAACTCCATGGAGGAGAGGTCTATCAATGGCTACTAGTTGGAGGGCTGTGGGCCACCTCCAGCCTCAAAGGCAGGAAGCCTCTGAGTACCAGTTGCAGAGGAGTAACAGCAGGAGAGAGGGCATGCCCTCAACTCTTGCCTGTAGGCTTCCAGCAGCATCTGGTGGGCCACTGTGTGAAACAGGATGCTGGACTAGATGGGCCTTGGGCCTGATCCAGCAGGGCTTGTGCTGCTTTGTCATTTTTTAACAAAAGCTTCTGATCACCCCTGGGATGACACCCTCGCCAGATGACTCTGCTCTAAGACGCCACCCCAAAGATCTGCCCCCACCCTTGTGTCCCATTCAGGCAATGGAATGTTGGTAACCCTACTGGGAAATGAGCTCCAGAGGTGGTCAGTTGCTGTCCATGCTCCCTGCATGTGACAAGGGGTATGGCTGGCATGCTCAAGGGACTGCCAGGGAGAGGGGCAAACATGAGCCCATCCTCTCCTCTCTACATGCCTGCATGACAAATAAAAGCAATGATTTTCCTCCATTTTCTTTTAAAAGGTAGCACTGTGTGTAATACAGTGTAATACATGAGGATGTATTATATGTGCAAAATTGCCTTTTACCAATGGCCCACCAGTACTGAGGGTTAGCTCACATGACATCCTCTATTGCAGCATAATTTGGAGCCACATTCTATTGTGTTAGCACATGTCCCCACTCAGCTGTCATAATACAGAATCTTCACTTTAAAATAATATAAGTAAACCTTTCAAGTTTAGCTTAATGAATCAACACTGATTTTTATACATACATGGAACAGATTTTTTGTTGTTGACAGTTTAAAAGCCCAGGTTGGAGAAATATTGATTGCCTCAATGAAGATGTGGAAGGAAAATAAGGAAATCTGAAGCTTCAAAGAAGTCTTCAGAACAAAAAATATTGATTGAGTAGTACACATATGCCCAACACATTTTGGTCTCAACCTCAGTGTATGCCCTCCTGAGATTTCACATTGGTGGAGTCTTTCATAAGCATCAAGAAGAATTTTTTGTGCCCCTGAAGATAGCAGAGGCCAAAGCATATCAGGCATATGTGCACCATTCAATCAATCAATCATTTATGTGCTGAGCACTTTTAAAGGCTTCTTCCCCCCTTTTCCAATCCCCTTGTTTTTGTGCTGCACCCCTTCCTTCTGCCTTCATGAAGATGTATCAGCTTCATCTTCTAGAGATCTGTATACAGATCTCTAGAAGATGAAGCTGATACATCTTCATGAAGGCAGAAGGAAGGGGTGCAGCACAAAATGATTGATTGAATGGTGCACATATGCCCAAAACATAAGGAGAATTTGTTTAAAAACCATTTGAAACAAACAACAGTAACCATTCAACTGAAAGCTAGGCTGAACAGGTGTGTCTTTAGTTGTTTCCTAAAAGCCATCATGGATATTTTCAGCAGGAAGTGTGTACCACAGCCTAAGGGCAACTACAGAAAAGGCTCGCCTCTGAGTTGCCCTCAGACGAACCTCCTTTGATGATCTTAATAGCCAATGGGGTTCATAACAAAGAAGGCATTCTCTTAAATACCCTATCCTGGGTCCAAACCATTAAGGCTTTTATAGGTAATATTTTTTATGTTTTTATGTTTTTATTTGATGTATATACTGCCCTTCCAAAAATGGCTCAGGGCGGTTTACAATAAGCAGTACTTTGTATTTTGCCTGGAAGCCTCTTGGCAGCCAGTACAGTTCTTTCAGGATAGGAGTAATATAGTCTCTTTGGAATATCCCAGATACCAACCTGGTGGTAGTATTCTGCACCAATTGCAGTTTCCGGACTAAATACAAAGGCAGTCCCATATAGAGTGCATTGCAGTAGTCAAGCCTGGAGGTGGCCCACATGTGCACCACTGTTTTAAAGCAACCTTTTCCATTCCCCCTTTTTCCATTCCCCCTTCTTTCCAGGAAAAGGTACAGTTGGAGTATCAGCTAGTGCTGACAAAAAACATTCTTGGCCACAGTCTCCACTTAAAGTATCAAAGAGAGAGGTGATCCAGAAGTACTCCCAAACAGCATGCTTATGCCTTCTGGGGGAGTGTAACCTCATCTAGAACCAGCAGACCTATCTTCTCCTGCATCATGACTCCCCACAATAAGCATCTCCATCTTGTATGGATTTATTCTCAGTTTGGTATCCCTCATCCAGCTCATTACTGCCTCCAGGAAGGCATTTAGGGAAGTTATGTCATTTCCTGATGAAGGTGACATGGTGCAATAGCTCCATGTTATCAATGTACTGATAACACTCTGAAGCAAATCCCCTGACGATCTCTCCCAGCAGTTTAATGTAGATGTTAAAAAACATTTGAGACAAAATGGAGCCCTGAGGGACACCATATAAACACTCTTGCTTTGCAGAGCAACAGTCTCCAAGCAAAACCATTTGAAATCTACCCAAGAGGTATGAAAGAATCACTGCAAAACAGTGGCTCCTACACCCAAACTTTTCAGGTGGTCCAGAAGGATACCATGGTCAATGATATTGAAAGCCGCTGAGAGATCCAAAAGGAATAACAGACACATACTCCCTCTATCAATTCCTAGTTGGAGATCATCCATCAGGCCTGACCAATATAGCATCGACCTTATATCCCACACAAAAGCCAGTTTGAAATGGGTCTAGTTAATATGTTTCATCCAAGATTGCCTAGAGCTGAGAGGCCACCCGCTTCTCAGTTACCTTAGCCAACCATGGGTGGTTGGAGAAAGGCCTATAATTGCCTAACTCTGAGGGATCTAATGTAGGCTTCCTTAAAAGAAGTCTAGTAATTGCCTCCTTGACACAAGGAGGCGTCCTACATTCCCCAAGAGAAGAATTGTAATCAGGGTGTTTTGATGATCAGAGAAGATGAACCTATGCCATGTAGTTATTATAATTTAACATTGAAAGATAAACCTGGATTTCTATATAAGGTAGCATGACTAAACATTTCTTTTGAAAAATAGCTTAGTGTGATTTTGTGTTTTTAAAATATGCATTGAAATAAATTATCCTCAAATCCTCCAAATATCTTCAGTTGGAGAGCATACATATTTGTATTATTTACATTGTACTGTGTGCATTGTTGTTCTAATGCTTTATGGAAAATCTAAGTGAGCTGATGTTTCTCTGCCCCTGCGATAATTGGTTGCTTTCCCATATCTGCAGAGAAATCAGGGAAGAAAAATCATTGGTAACAACATGTGATTGTTTCAGTGTTGGGTACTGTATAAAGCATTGTCTTGTTTGGTTAAGTCAGTGATAATGAACCATTGCAGCTCATAATGATGATTGGAAGAACAATTGCCCACCAGCACAAATATTTCCTTATGCTTTTGTTTCATCTTTTGACTCCCTTCAGAAGGCATATAGCAGCAAAGCATTCTTTTTAATTATAAACCATATAATCCAGCCATATTATGGATGGTGACATATTCTGGTTAATTTTTTCAGTCTTTTTCTCTGCATGCTGCAAAGTGCTGCTTCTCCAGAATTCAAATGGGATCAAGAGCAAGAGAAAGGGAATAAATAAGACCCTCTGGGGAAAGCCCCCCCCCAGAATATTGGATTGAGATTCCTTCTACAACTGTACTCAGGCTTGCCTTTCAGTAACAGTGATGGTGATCAAAGCAGCAAGGTCTGATCTTTTGGCTTCATGCTTTTAAATGACTCACCAATCACTATAATTCTGGAGAAAATAGGGGCAAAACTGCACCAACAAACACTACAATCAATGTGACCTCAGCAGAAGTGCCTCCCAGCCAATAAAGCCAAGGCAAGCCAAGGGCTCTTGTATAGCACATCATACTAAAGATAAACATAGGTTTTGTCCCTTCAGATAAACTTTACCCAGCCAATTCAAAAGCTAGCAAAAAGAATTCAGGGTTTGCTTTGTTAACTCTGGGGAAAAGTTCATCCATGTCATTTTCTATCCTGGAGATTCAGAATGGTTTCCAATCACTGTAAGTGGAGTATCTCGACAGAGGTTCCTCAGTACTGACAGCATAACCAATTTTCAAATTAACCTGTACGCTGACAAGCAGTGACTCCTTGCAAATTTACACAGGGTTAAGTGCAACAAGAAACATGACATATACACTTTTAAAACCAAGATGGTTTGTTCGTCATGTTTTCTATGGAGGGCGGGGGAGGTCCTCCTCTTAAGCTGAGAAGCACAGCTGTCTACAGACAAGAATATGAATAGTAGCCAGCTGCTTTATAACTGTGTTAGCCTTGAGGCCTCATGAGAAATTTCCTTCTCCTGGAAAATAAATTATAACATGGCTAAGTGACGCCTGATAAAGCTAAACAGAAGCCATGCTTCTCTATTGCAAATGTGCCCATGTTCTCTTGGTAGAAAGACAAATAAAAGCACTTCATCAAAATCAGACAGAGAAACTCAGAAATGCTCATTGGAGACCACTAAACTTGAAACACCAATCAATTTTGCCAACTTTTTGTCAGACTCACGAGTCTTCTTAAGCGCTATCTTCTGGAGCTGCCAGAAAACAGCTGCTTGTTATGAGAGTAGTGGGTAGGCGGAAGGCCCTTGCAATCATACCTTTACAGGCTGGTATGTCCAGGTGTATTCTCAATGCTCTTCTTACTGAAGAACAGACTTGAATGCAGTTTGCACTAGACTTGCTACACTGAATTGTATTTGTTTCGGGGTGTTTTTTTTTAAAAAAAAATCTGTTCCAAATTTCCAACATAAATGACCATCAAGATAATTTACAATTCATTTTAAACAATATAAACACACACATTACGGCTAGGTTTAAAAAATGCAATAAAGTCCAAAATATGCTGAAAAATAGCTTAATATAATAAGTAGATACTTATTATTCGTTGCCTACTGTTTGGGGAAACAGCATAAAAATTCAAATTGCTCATCTACAAGATTTAGAACTGTATATTTATGTCACCCCTTGTAAAATTAATATGTATATATTTTACTGTGGGACCACTAGAGCTTAACAAAATTGGGTAGGTTTTGTTTCTTTTAAAGAACTTGCCAGCTTTCAACTAGTTCTCATCTTTATACGCGTTATTCTATATGATGAGGACATTGACACTGTATTGGACACGTTTGAGGTGGTACTACAGGTAGGCTCTTAATGGTTTACATTCACAAGTTATTTTTGAATGCTTGGCTATAGAAAACTCTTGGCCGTGTTGTCCATTACAGTTCTGCATCATTTCCATCCAAAACACACAGAGCCCACTCACACAACTGGACAGGCAGCAGGGTTGGTGGAGAGGGAGGCAGGGTTCAACCTACCTCCCCCCAGAAAATCCCTCTTTTTCCTTTTGGTACAAAACCCACGTGCCCACACAACATGTGCTTCCAGGAGCATTGCAGATGACTATCCACGCTGCTCCAAGCAGCACAGAGCAACAAAGGCCAGGACTCATTTTCCTGATTCCCCTGTCAGACGTCCTCTCTAAGCACCCATCTCTGTGTCTCCTTGACTCCATGGAGCTGGTAGGGATGTGTGAAACGATTGGGGTACAAAACTATTTGTACCTGAATCTGGCCGATTTGGGTGATTTGTAGTCAAAACAAATCACCACTGACCTCAATTGCCCAGATTCTTGTACAATCACTCAGATTCGGGTACAATTGCCCAGATTCAGGTACAATTATCCCTGATTCAAATCTGAAAAATTTGGAGATTCAGACCTCCATTTTGTGGCCAAAGTGGTTTGGTTGGTAGTGCCCAATGGGTGGAAGCTACTGCCCAAATTTCAAATAAATTGGGCTAAGGGGTGACATTTAAAGATATTTTCTTTTTAAATTTATGCATCTTTAAGCTTTTCCCCATAGGGAATAATGGGGATTTCATCAATCTTATAGCTCCATGTGGGGGTCACCAGGGTGGCCCAGAGTGGGTGGTGGTGGGTGGTGGTGCCCAATGGGTGCAAGGAAGCTACCACCCAGATTTCAAAGAAACTGGGTAAAGGGGTGATTTTTAAATGATTTTTGAAGCAGATCAATGTTGAACCCACTTTCATTTGCTAACAGAGAATCTACTCTCAGAACTCCTCAGAAACAACAAAAACCAGTGCCCCATGGGCTTGTGGGTTTGGGGGTGGTTGGCACCCTATGTGCACTACACCACCACACACTCTGGGTCACCCTGGTGCCCCCCAAGTTGAGTTACGAGGCTGCTAAAATCCCCATTATTCCCTATAGGGGAAAAGCTTAAAGATGCGCAGCATTCAGAAATTCTTTAAATATCAGCCCTTTCACCACTTTATTTGAAATCTGGATGGTAGAAGGCACACATTAGGGCACTACCACTTGACCCACTCTTCAGCCCCCCAAACCCCCTTTCTACACTGAATCTGTCCCAAAGACATGCCAACTTCAAAAATTATTTTAAAATCACCACTTTGCCCAATTCCTTTGAAATATGGGTGGTAGCTTCCTTGCACCCATTGGGCACTACCACCCACCACAACCCGCTCTGGGCCACCCTGATGCTCCCCACATGGAGCTGTAAGGGTGCTGAAATTCCCATTATTCCCTATGGGAAAACCCTTAAAGATGCACCAACTTCAAAAATTCTTTAAATATCACACATTTGCCCAATTTCTTTGAAATTTGGGTGGTAGCTTCTACCCATTGGGCACTACCACCCACCTCACTCTTTTGGCCCTGGGACCCTTTTTTGATCTGAATTGATTCAGATTCAGATTCAGAAAATTCTAGTACAAATTGAATCTGGGGTGATTCCGTGGGGGGGGGGCAGATTCAACCCCAAAACAAATTAACAAATTAGGGATGTTTTGATTCAAGTACAAATCAAAACAGAAAATTTATTCGTGCACATCCCTATTTGCTGGACAGGATTTGAGCCAACCCAGACCAGTCTGGTTTTGTGGACCATTGAACCAGACCTGGTTCAAGCTCAAACCAAGGCAGTTTGAAAGGGATCAGAGCCCTTTTCTACCAGCTAAGGGCGGGGGGCAGGGAGATTCACTAAAGATAGAATGGATGAGAGGGGAGTAAGAAAGTACTTACGAATACTGCCAACAGTGTTTGTAGTGGCTGCCACTGCAGGGGTGATGACAGGGGCAGTGGTGGGTCCCCCCCACCTCTGCCAGCCTCCTACAAGGTAGGCAGGACTGGTTCTAGCCTCTGAGCAGGCAGGGATGAGGGGAGGACATCTGGGGGAAGCCAGAGGGGTTGGGAGGAGCCACCACTACCACCCTGTGGCCACACTTATAATACTTTTTAATTCCCTACCCACTCTCTCTATCTTTAGGAAAGTCCCCTGAACCCTGGGGAATCCTTTACCAGTAAAAGGTAAATCATGGTTTGAAAATACAATTCTTCTTATTGTCTGTGGTTAAGTGTTACTTCTGTAGCAAGGACTCCTGGTAAACACTCCCCCAGTTTTTCCAGGTGATATGCTGGCCTCACTGCTGTTTCCTATTGTTTCATTGTATATTTGAGATGCAGAACTATGTAGCGCTAATGGTAGTATTAACAGAATATGGTAACACTAAAGGTAAAGTGTGCCATCAAGTTGGTGTCGACTCCTGGCGACCACAAAGCCCTTTGGTTGTCTTTGGTAGAATACAGGAGGGGTTTACCATTGCCATTTGCTGCGCAGTATGAGATAATGGGTCTATTCTCACGATCGCAGAAAATCAGGCTAGCCCCCGCTAGCCCAATTTTCTGTGATTGTGAGAACCACCTGGCTTGGCTGCGAGCCCGGTGGTTCTAGAGCGAGTAACCCGCTCAAGAACCCCTGCCCTAAAACCAGGTTTTCGGAGCTAGTGCTCCGCAAACCTGGTTTTGAAGATCGTGAATAGCCGCGGTGTGGCTTCGCGCCGCACCTACTCATGAGGAGACCCCCAGAGGGGAGGCGAAAAGCCGCCTCCTGGCTCCGGGGGTCTCACCAGCATGCCCTGTGCGCTCACGCAAGGCATGCTGGAGCTTTCTCCCCCAGCACCCGCCGGCTCCTTCACAGAGCCGGCAATTGTGTGGGCGGCTGATCCGGCCACCCAGGGCTCCAGCCATGCTCGTGTGTGGGGAGAGCGGGCTTAGCCCGCTCTCCCTGCTCAGCGCCCCAAACCTGGTCTGACTGATCGTGAGACCCGGCTCAATGTCTTTCAGTATCTTCCTATATTGCTGCTGCCCAATATAGGTGTTTCCCATAGTCTGGGAAACATAGTTTGGGAAACATACCAGCAGGGATTCGAACCAGCAACCTCTGGCTTGCTAGTCAAGTCATTTCCTCACTGTGCCCTTATGTGGCTACATGGTAACACACATCATGGTTAAATGTGTGTTAACATCTGTTCCAGATCTTTCAGGACTATTCTTAAAGTAACAATTCTTGTCAACAAATGACATTTCAGAGTGAAATTCTTCCAGACTGTCATATATTTGGTCTTCCTGTTTCAAATGAGTCTTCTTTAGGATTTCCTGCTGATGTATGATGTCTTCCCCAAAGTCCTTCACTATTTTAGGTCCTTCTGTTGAGGAAGGCTGCCTCAGTCTGCAAATCCAGCTGGATCAAACCCAAAGAGATTGGCTGCCCTGCCCTAACTTCTCAGTGACAATTAAATGAAAATGTCAGCAAAACAGGATGAGTGGCACATAGCGGGAGAAAAATACTGACAAGCCAACCCTGTGCATCTGGGACATGGTTTTGAAATGTGTCCCGTCAAAGCTGAGTAAAGTTCATTCTTGCTCACTCTTTACGAAGTCTCAAGGGAAATGAGTCACAGCTTGACTCAATCCACACACCAAATGGTGCAGATGTTTCAGCAAACAAATTCAGCTACATTTCAAAAGGGGTCAGTAAAGTAAAAGGAATCATCAGGGTGTCAGTACAGCTTGTTTCTCATAGCTGAATTATACCATATTAGTAGGTGTGATCTACTAATGATTGACATGGCTGATGACCAGAGTTTACTGCTTGCCCTCAGAGCAAGTCCAACACAGTAAGTAAACAGCACCATGGGAATTCATTTAACAAAGGGCAACCAGCATTTGCCAACAATCCTATCACTGACCTCATAGTTTCCAGCTTCTGAATGAAAATGACAAAATTCTAAAGTGTTACCAGCATTACCATGCACACTGGGTGCCCCCAAATCTACTACAAGTTTTAGCAACCGTTGAAGGTCATTTAAATATCCCCCTTGTATATTCAGCATTCTCTGTTTTCTGGATTTTAGTTTAACTAGAGCCTTATTCAAATGCTATGTTCAATATTCATACCATGAATTAGGGATGTGCACAAAACCAGTTTTGCCGGTTCAGTTCAAATCCAAACCAGATTCAAACTGACCTGGCCCAGTTCAGTTTTGGTTGTTGTTCAAACTAGTTTGGAGCTCTATGGTAAAGGGGAATCCAGTGAGGATTCCCCTTTACAGTAAAGAGGGGGGGCTTTCCTAAGTCTAGAGTGGGTGGGAGGAGAGTAATTTAGTACTTACAAGTGCAAGCTGTGACTGCAGCAGCATTTTGGGGAGGGGTGATGGGGTCAGTGGTGACTCCCACCCCACCCATGCCAGCCTTCCTCTGAGAAGCAAGGGATGGTGACGGTCCCTTCTCTGGCCTGGTTCGGGCCTCTGCACATGCACGGAGGTCACTAAAGGCCTCTCCACATGGTCGGAGGTCACTAAAATAGCCTACATACATGTGCAGAGGCCCAAACCAGGCCAGAGTAGGCCCAAACCACTACTCAGGGGGAGGCCATTGGGAGTGGGGGCAGCTGCTGCCACCCTGCAGCCGCCACTGCCACTGTGGCTTGCACTTGAAAGTACTAAATTACTCCCCTCCCCTCTGACTTTTGAAAGCCCCCCTCCCTTACTGCTAAAGGAGAAACCTCACCAGATTCCCCTTTATCAGTAGAGCTCCAAACTGTCTCAGTTCAAATGGGGCCCAGTTCGGTTCAAACTTGGACCAGCCAAAGCCAGGTTGATTCAATCCCGAACCTGTCAAACTGGGCCAGTTCAGCATTGAGCCTGGCTCGAACTGAGCTAGCTCGTACACCCCTACAATGAATGTATAGTATACACGGGTACAGATCTGTATGCAGGTACAGTTACTCACACGTAAGTAAACACAGGTACAGCAGTACGCTTCCTATCTGCACCATGCATTTAAGAGACTTGTACCCTGGTTCACTTTTTAAATGAAAACAGGTACAGTCATTCACACAAAAATATGTAAGAATGTGCAGATATTTGCCTTCAGGAAGGAGAGCTGATCTTGTGGTAGCAAGCATGAATGCTAAGCAGGGTCCATCCTGGTTTGCATTTGAATGGGAGACTATATGTGAACATTGTAAGATATTCCCCTTAGAGGATGGGGACGCTCTGGGAAGAGCACCTGCATGTTTGCATGCAGAAGGTTCCAAGTTCCCTCCCTGGCATCTCCAGATAGGGCTGAGAGAGAGAGCTGCCTGATAGGGCTGAGAGATAGGGCTCCAGGTAGGGCTGAGAGAGACACCTTGGGGAAGCCACTGCCAGTGGGTAGACAATACTGAGCTAGATGGACCAATGGTCTGACTTGGTATAAGGCAGCTTCCTATTAGGGATGTGTGAATCGATTCGGGTACAAAATGATTTGTACCCAAATCTACCTGTTATGGGCAATTTGTGGACCAAACAAATCACCCCTGTGCTAGCTGGCCAGATTTGGGTACAAAACAAATTGGCCAGATTTTGGACCTGCATAATTTGTAGATTCAGACCCCAATTTTGTGGTGATCTCTCTTGCTGACTCCAGTTTGTGTCAGGAATTTTTTTTTAAAAAAAATCCCACCCTCCCAAGCTTCAGATTAGTGATTTACCGTGTGCAACGACTGGCTGGCAATTCCTCCCTGGTTCCACATTGGCTTGTTTCCATTCAAATCTTGTGTTGCCAGGGGTGACTGACCCCACATTGGCTAGGGGAAGGGGCAAGGGTGGGAGGAGTTCAAAGGAGGGATTTTCAAATGTACAGAGTAGATTCTCTGCTTTTTGTTCCTGCTCTCCTGACTGAGGAAAAGAGAATAGAATTTTTTGTTCACCCCCTTCCTGCTACTGAGAGAATCACTGCCTGTGCCTGCTGTCTGTGTGAATCGATTTGGGTACAAAACTATTTGTACCCGAATCTACTGTTTTGGGAGATTTGTGGACAAAACAAATCACCACTGTGCTAACTGGCCAGATACGGACCCAAAACAAATCGCGGGTGATTCGATTTGGGTAGAAATCAAATCAAAAAAATTGATTTGTGCAAATCCCTACTTCCTATGTTCCTATGTATTCATGTACAACATAATGTCTGAATAGGGTTTTATAGGACTTTAGGGCACATGTAGTTTGTTATAGCTTTCAATTCCAACTGGTGATATATGCCAGCCTGCTCCTAACACAAACCTGGAAACGTTGCTGAATTCAGAGGGTTATTTAGAATCAAGTTTTATTTATAGCTAGAACTCCTTCCCTGTGGAGATACTTTTGGCCCTGTCCATACAGGCTTTTTTGCTTCAACAAGTATTTAACTTGTGACTTTCCCTTATGAATTATCCGGGTGCTAATTATGACCCTTTTATCTGCTGTGCTGTTCTTGTTTTATTAGCGTTTGACTTTATAATGTTATTTTAATTATTGTGATCCTTGAACATTACATTTTATTGGAATGGCAGGATGTGATTTCCTAAAACAAATAAATAGCCCTATCACATGCATGAATTTCAGTGAATTAAACAATAATTATGACCAAATTACACATAACATTAAATAGCCACATGTACGGAAGGTAATTTTTCTTTCAAGTAGCAACTGTTCATGACCATAACTTAGATCACGGCCATAGCTATAGGTAGGAGATATTTAACTTTCACCATTTCCCCCAAGAAAAATCACACCCAGGGAGCTATTTAACTGCCACACAGTCAATGTGGCAAATAGCTGGTACTTCAGTGGTACTAAATCAACTTAAATCAAGGGACATGGACATAAGTGAGTTTCATATTCTGCTGTATCTCTAACTTCCTAACTTTGTTGTAAAGGTTTAATTACAAATCATTGCCAACTCTGATGATGTGAACAGGATGTTGAATGTAGACATGAGTACTACAGAACATATTTAGTAAGCTGAGCTTTTCATGCACAGTGGCTGAATTTCTTTATATCTAAGCTGAACATTTGGATTCTGGCTGTGCAGGTTTCCAATGAAAGAGAGTGTCCCTTTCATGATAATTAGGTAGGACTGGGTTGCTCAGAGCACAGGCATCTATTTTTTATTTTTTATCTTGTAGAAATTTGCATTAGAAAAGAAAAGATCAGATATAGCTATAGGAACTCAGTATGTACATACTATTAGTTAGCTGGAAAATATTTTGAGAAGGCAACACTACAAATGTGGGGGGGAATGCTCTAAAGTCTTGTAAAATTTTCTTGAAAAACAAATGCATTCACTTTCTAACAAGAAGCTTGTCTTCCTCAACATAAGGATGGTAACCCCTTTGCTCTGAGGTGTGCTTAAGGGTCAGGCCAAGAGTTAAAAGTTCAGACTATAACTGGAATCATTAGAATCTGTCCTCTCTCTTCTCAACTGTATATGGAAGTGTGTGAGAGCCTGCCTGCAAGTTGGTTCCTATGGGATTTTACTGTTACTGTGGTGAATGGCATGGTGAGGAGCGACTTCAGCCGGCATATATACACAAATGTTTTGCCTGAGAACATATTATGTACAACCAGCCCTGCAATAGGCTGATGGGCTTCTGCACTGCTTTTGGACTGCGGCAACATTTGGCTCTGTAAGGAAGTATATGTATGATCAGAGATCAGAGTCTTGATTATCACTTTGGCCTCACAAAATGAAAAACAAACAAACTCAAAACACCCATCTTCCTTATGGCAGTCTTGCCACAGTTTTATTGTTTGTGGCTTTATTATCTGGATACTAAGGGTAATTTATCAAATGCTAACATGTTTGATGGTGCTTTTTTAAAAATGATGGCAAAAATGCAGGTGAGAACCTATCACATTTGGCCCAATGAAAGATGGATCTTAATTTGCTCTGTGTTTTCCATCCAATCTATGAATGAAGCCAGGAATGGCTGGCCAGTTATAAAAGAAGCTTTCATAACATCCAACACAATAAACTGCTAGGAGACAAAGAAATTGAACAAGGAGGCCAGTCCAAGCCACATAAGAAAAATTGCTTGGATTTAGTTTGAATTACAGAGAACTAAATTGGCAAACCTGTCTGCAACACTAGCATAGAATAATTGCAGTGTAGGGATGAGATGAGATTCCTGCTGAGATTAGAGCTGCTCCATCCCTGTTGACTTTTAGGAAACAGCTGAACACGCATCTCTTCAGCCAGGTTTTTTAGCTATTTAGTGGGTTTTCACTATTTTAATTTGAACTTTTATATGTTTTAAATTGTTTTTTAAAATTTCTTGGTTTGTTTTAATGTCGTAAATCGCCTAGAGACTTTGATAGTGGGCGGTATATATGCTTAAATAAATAAATAAATAAATAAATAAATAAATAAATAAATAAATAAAGTGCATGAATCATGATTTGAAGGGCAATTCATAACACATCTCCTGCACCTTTAAAACAGAGGAGAGCAGGTGCATACCTGCTCCCCACCACTTGCCCCCACTTCCTGAATGGGTGGCATTCCTCTCAGCTATCTTGGTGGCGATCTTCCCCACCTGCCCCCGCACAATGCCAGCATGCATGTGGCCTCCAAGCATGCACAGTGGCCATTTGTGTGGTCAGCACTGCTAGTTACCCCAACTTGC
Organism: Hemicordylus capensis; assembly: GCF_027244095.1. Classification (NCBI taxonomy): domain Eukaryota; kingdom Metazoa; phylum Chordata; class Lepidosauria; order Squamata; family Cordylidae; genus Hemicordylus; species Hemicordylus capensis. The sequence goes on along the minus strand of NC_069658.1, from coordinate 373,062,781 downwards.
CTTCATAACGCTTTCCTTGGTAATATTTGCTTTTGACCAGTGGAATCCCAGAGACTTGTGCCCTGCTGTTCCCTTCTCTCAAAGGTACCTGTGATGGTAAGTGGTGATGGCAAGGTGGAAACCTCTGTTTCCCTTCTGCCAGTGCCTAGAATATTTGAAAGACAGTGCTGTATACTCCAAGATAGGGGTGTGCAATTCAGATTTTCAGTGTTTTGATTCGGATCCAAATTGAAACACCCCCAATTCATTTTGGGGTCCGAATCGGACCCATCCGAATCACCCCAGATTCAATTCGGATCCAAATTAATCCGAATCCAAATAGATTTGGGTTTTAAAAAAAGGGCCCCAGGGCCAAAAGAGTGGCATGGGGTGGTAGTGCCTAATGTGTGGCGGCTACCTCTCAAATATCCCACTTTATGCCCCAAATCTGCCCCAAAGACACTAAAACTTCAACAATTCACCAAAAATCAGCCCTTTGCCCAATCCCTCTGCAATTTGGGTGGTAGCCTCCACCCATTAGGCACTACCACCTCACCCCACTCTTTTGGCCCTGGGACCCGAAATTCAAGTAGATGTCAGATCGGACCCTTTTGCATTGAAGTCAATGGGAGGCAAAAAGGCAGGAAATTCAAATAGATGTCAGAATTCAAAATGGAGGAGGAAGAAGAAGCACTTTATCTGCCACAAAATGGAGGGCCAAAACTACAAATAATTCAGAGCCAAAATGGGGATGATTCATTTCGGATCCAAAACATTTCGGGAGGGCAAGAGGGTGATTTGTTTCGGCAATGAATCACCCAAAACGGGCAGTTTCGCACATCCCTACTCCAAGAAGTCTGAGAAGAACTGTGCCTGAGCCACTGTGAATTCAAATGTCTAGGAAAGCTATGTCTGTCTGGCCTCCTCATGCCTAGGTCACTGCTGCTGCTGCATTGTCACCTTTTGGAGGAATTGAGCATGGGAGGGATGTAGGGAAGGACACTGTCACCTTACCTCACTGCCAGGTAGTTTTTAGAGAAAATACTCAGACTGTGATGCAGATATAAGTTATTCTCTGGTTTGGATTGTAATGTGAAATCAGTTGGCTTCCAGGCACCATCAGTTGCTGATTTTTCTCTTTTAAACCAGGATCTAGTTGCTTGAAGGATTACTTTTTCCCATAGATACCTTCCACTTTGTTAAGGTATTCAAAAGATGTCCTGTTACCATGTCCTTATAACCTTAAATTCATCTAGAAGAGATATAAGATCTTTCTTACTGGTGGTGCACCATTTTTGGAAATGAAGCTCACTTGTCCACATCTTTCCTTTTTGTCTTTTTTTGGAGGCATTTTGCCTGCCAGTATCATAAGCCCCCCCCCCTTTAGACTGGGCCTTACTGGAGGGTTTTAAAGATTATTATTAACTTCTTCCCTAACTAAAGCATGCTACTAGATGAATTGTAGTTTTTCTCTTTTAATTGTAAGCTGCTTTTTTCCTTTTGTCATCAGAATCGGCTTATAAGTTTAAGAAACAAACAAATAATAAAGAAAGTACAATCCAAGCAACTTGGATCCAAACACTTCAACTTAATTGAGTTGTGGATTGGTCTGCATAAAAAACCTGGATGGCCAGTGATAGATTTTTACACAGAGGAAAAAAACAAATCATCCCCAAAGAAGAGCTTCCCCCAAGCAAGAACATCAAAGATCTTTTAATAAGACACTAACATACGACGTGCCGTCCCTTGTGACTGAAGAAGCCAGATTGAAAATCCCTGTTTCCCTTAGCTGATAAGCAATGGAATTGACTTTCTAACGAACAGTGACATTTCATACAGAAGCAAGGAAACAGAAATTTAGCTAAGTGATTAGACAGATTTAAATTATAGAAACAGGAGAATAATTGTTAGGTGGTTTGGATGAATGAATTTGTACGTGACTGAAAGTAACAGAGAATTTCCCCCTAAAACAAATAGCAAGATATTCACATTTAGTCCTACTCTTGTGGAAATAGCTTGGTGTGTTCTTTATTTTAGCAGGAGAAACGTAAGGCCACGCAGAGGCAGAGCCACCATTGCACGAAGAGGTTCAAAGAATCTGGGCCACTGCACTCAGGGGCTGCAACTTGCACCTCAGCCATGTGCTTTGCATCTGACATCAGCTGCAGGGGGAGTGGTTTTGCTCACAAACAGGGCCGCATGGCTCCATTTTTTAGAAGCTTAGTCAGCTCCATGGATCTGTGTGAAGAGCTAGCAGGCTCTCTGCAGGGAATTTATCTTCCCTGCAGATGATCAGAAGTGGTTACCTGGCTGGGTGGATCACCTGCCCAGATGAGCGCAGCTCTCCTGAGGGCTGTCTGCACTTCACTCGGCCATTCCAGGGGTTGGACTCAAGGAAGCACCACTGTGCAATGCCCCACCTCCAGAGCCCCCATAATGCACTGTGTGAGTGTGCAGTGCATTATTGGGATCCCCCTCCCCCCCAAGAGTGCCTGTTGTGGTTGCAAGCAGCTGCAGCTGACACACGATCAAAAAAATGAGGGTAAGGAGGCTTCCTTAACCTCATTTAAGAGGGTAGCTATTAAGGCGGGCTTGCTGCCATGGAGCCACCAGCCTCACCCTCGAGCCTGAGCTCCCTTAACCCGGTTTTGCACGATTGTGAGAATAGCCTACCTGCCTTTTAAATCAGGGAGAGCTGCTCCCAGCCATGCTGCGAATGTGGTGCTGGCCATAATTTGCTCACAAATGGGTGAGCAAAACCATTTGTGAGTAAAACCATGCCCCCTGCATCTGACATCAGATGCTGCATAATACAGCACCTGATAGGGAAATATGACAGGGATATACGCAGTCAGTGTTCACAGTGGGCATAATCTTCCCACATGATGCTCCTGATCCTAATCCTACCCTAGATGCTATTTAGTAAACAAAATCCAAGCACAGAAGAATCGAAGGTGTAGAAGAATCGATGGTGCTTAAAGTAACATGTAGCCTGATCCTTAGAATAATGATGATACTATTATGTTTAGTAAGCATTACATTGGCATACACAACTAAATAAATGTATTTAGTCTGTCTCCTGTCCTTTCCTTAAGGCTCAAGGCAGATAGGAATGTTTCCCCCACAATGGTGGTAGAAGACAAATCATGACGGTTTCCAGTGCAGAGATGGATAGCTGAGACTGAGGTACCTACCAAAGAAGAACGATTAAAGAAGGATGAGCATGGCCAAGTTCAGCTTTCAAAGAATTTTTGACAGTCCTTTTTGAACTGTCCCCATTAAGAAAAAAATATTTTCATGCACAAATTCAGATTTAAATTACCTAGGGCAAAGGGCCACCAGTTCAACATGTTGGACTAGATTATGCTTGATACAACCTGCCAGTTACATCTAAAAAAAGGCCAATTCAAACATGTTGTTAAGCAATATAAGCTGTAAAAAAACTCACAAAATTTCTAAATTGCCCCTAAAATAACGATCAAATGCTGCCCAGAAATATGAATAGTTGTTTTGCCAACACTGCACACAGAAATGATTACCTTCTGTCTCTGTGAAAGATTTGACATGAGAACAAAAGAGGGCTTTATTCTATTATGAAGCCAGGGAAATGGGATTGTTTTCCTTCCAACAGTCACTGGCTCCTTTTGAATGGCTTTCAAGTTAATGCAATTTCTAGAACTGCTCTTGTTTTCTTTAAAATAAACTGCATATAGTGAGAGCTGAGTAAATAATCGAAGACAAACATTGTGTTCCTATAATTCTAAATTCACAGTTTCCCACCAACTAGATTTCATAATTCTCAAATGTATTTCTCCCTTGGAAGCCTTGACAGATCTCTATGCATATTGACTGCAAGCAAACTTGTTCCAGTTCACTCAAAGTGCTGAAACAGAGTTGTCATATGGACTATGGAGGGTTCTGATTGGGAAAAGCTACAGTCCACAGGCCAGTTAAGCCAATGTAGTTGGGTTTAAATCGATGTTTGATGAAACCCAAATACTTCAGAGTTAAGCACGGCAATATAACAAATTATAAAGAAAAGCAGCCATGAAACTTCTTCTTCCTTCATTATTACATTGCTGCTCACAGAGACATGGCTTCACTCATATATTCCGAATACAGCTATTGAATTACATGGCTACACGGTATACCGGTGTGATAGAACAGAGAATTCCAACAAAAAACAAGGTGGGAGTGTGTGTATCTATGTAAATCACAAATGGTGCACAAACTCTGTTAGGTTGGATAGCCACTGCTCCCCGGATGTGGAGTTTTTAATGATTAAATGTAGACCTTTTTATCTCCCCCGGGAATTTACAGCAGTTGTATTGACGGTGGTGTATGTGGCACCAACTGCAAACGCACATGAGGCCATGAGTATTTTGTATGAGAACATTAATAGTAAACTGAGCAAATACCCAGAGGCGGTGCAGATTATTGTGGGGGATTTCAACCACACAGATTTGAAGGCAGTATTCCTGAAATTTCATCAGCACATCAAGTGTGCAACGAGGGAAAGAAATACGCTTGACAAGGTGTATACGAACATTAAACGGGCATTTGAGGTTAAGCCCTTGGCTCACCTTGGCAGGTCAGATCATGTGTCCCTGCTTTTGACACCAGTGTACATACCTCTCAGAAAGCAAGCCCCAATATCAACATGTACTGTTACAGTGTGGCCTGAGGGAGCCTCTCAACAGCTGCAGGACTGTTTTCAGGAGACTGATTGGAATGTGTTTGACCATCATGATCTGGAGATCCACACATCAACGGTCCTGGATTATATTAAATTTTGTACAGCCAACGTCACCAGGGAAAAGTATGTGAAGATGTATCCAAATAGGAAGCCCTGGATGACGGGGGAAGTTCGGAGGCTGTTGAAGGCCAGAAACTTTGCTTTTAGAACTGGAGATCGAGCACTGTATAGTATAGAAAGGGCGAATATGAAGAGGGGTATTAAGAAGGCAAAAGCTGAGTATAAAGGGAAAACTGAGAATTATATGAGCAGCCATGACACTAGACAAATGTGGCAGGGGGTTCAGCAACTTATTGGCTATAAATCTAACAATCCATCAACTGTAGAGAGTAGTGCCTCCCTGGTGGGGGAGCTGAATACCTTTTTTGCCCGGTTTGAGGCAACACCGGCAGTGATTCCAGGAGTGCTGCCGGAGTCACTGTTCTTACTCCCCGAGGAAAATGTTGTTAGAGTGGAAAATGCTGTTAAAGTGGAAGAGGGGGAAGTGAGGCGGGTACTAAAGGAAATAAATGTGAGGAAGGCTATGGGCCCTGATGGAGTGGCTGGTAGGGTGCTGAGAGATTGCTCGGAACAACTGGCAGAAGTTTTTACGAAGATTTTCAATCGATCTCTGGCCCAAGCCACTGTTCCATCGTGTCTGAAATCCTCTACTATCGTACCTCTGCCAAAAAAATCTAATATAGATAGCCTGAATGACTTTCGACCTGTGGCGCTTACACCCATCATAATGAAATGCTTTGAGAAATTGGTGCGGAATCGTATTATGGCTTGTTTGCCAGATGGATTTGATTCTTATCAATTTGCATATAAGAAGAAGAGATCCACGGAGGATGCTGTGACTATGGCCTTGCACACTGTCCTGACCCATTTGGAGAAACAAGGGAATTATGCAAGACTGCTTTTTGTAGACTTTAGCTCTGCATTTAATACTATTCTCCCATATAGATTGGTGCCAAAATTATTGGACCTGGGGCTTCCACCGTGCTTATGCAGGTGGATACTGAATTTTCTATGAATTTTCTATGTCTCGACGGATCTCAATATAAATACAGGGACGCCGCAGGGGTGCATGTTGAGTCCACTTTTGTACACGCTTTACACATACGATTGTGTTCCCAATTACCTCAGCAATAGGATTATTAAGTTTGCAGACGACACAACTGTGGTTGGTCTGATTACTGCTGGAGAAGGGGAGTTGGCCTATAGGAAGGAGGTGGAGAGGCTGACAGAGTGGTGTAGGGAGAATAACTTATTCCTCAATTTAAAGAAAACAAAGGAGATCATTGTGGATTTCGGGAAATGCAAATTGGATTTCCAGCCACTCATTATTGAAGGGATTTGTGTGGAACGGGTTTCGGTGTTTAGATTTCTGGGAATAGAGCTGAGAGATGACCTGACATGGGGAGCAAACACCAAAGATCTGGTGAAGAGAGCACAGCAGAGATTATACTTCTTGAGAGTTCTCCGGAGGACTAATTTCTCAAGTAATCTATTGTCGGTGTTTTATCGCTGTGCTATAGAGAGTGTGTTGACTTATGGGATCTGTGTGTGGTTTGGGAGTTGTACAGCCAGAGAAAGAACACTGCTGTCCAAGGTTGTTAAGACTGCGGAGAAAATAATTAGGTGTACTCTTCCTACCTTAGATCAAACTTATGCCACTAGGTGTTATAATAAAGCTGTAGAGATAGCGCAGGATCCCACGCACCCTGGAAATGATCTTTTTCAGCTTCTGCCTTCGAGAAGGAGGTATAGGGTCTTAAAGACCAGGACCAGCCGCTTGAGGAGTAGCTTCTACCCAAAAGCGGTCTCAGCTTTGAACGCAGCAAAACACAGCTTCTGAGGGGTTTTTTGTATTTAGTTTTTAGAGTTTTAAAGTGGGTTTTTAGTGGGTTGATGGGAGGGGGGCATATGGGTATATGTTTAGATTATTCTTGTTAGGTCCTGTAGTAGTGGTTGTAGATTCTTTTCAATCTCATTCTGCACAGGACAATGACAATAAAAATTTATCTATCTATCTATCTATCTATCTATATTCTGCTTTCTTTTATTTTCTCCTTTTACCTACATTAGTTTGGGAGCCATGAACCCAATAAATATATATATATATACATATGTTAGAATCAAATTAAAACAAATGGCAAATCTTTTGATTGCTTTTTAGCCTACTTTCCAGTAGGCTTATGAGATCACCCGGCATTCTGTGTGTGTGACCATCCGTGTGTCCATCCCCACCATCAACTTTACATGTCTGGACCAATATAAACCAAATCAGGTACAGTTGTGATGATGTCATCCACCCCAATTCAAGATGGTGAATTCAAATGAGTTGACATTTGAGGCACAAGTGGGCTACTTGTGAACTGCCTAACCAATTTGAACGAAATTTGCTAAAGCTGTAGAGACACATAGGAGTGCTCAATGGTGTAGTTTGTGATTATTTCACCCACTGCAGTTCACGATGGCAGGCATGTGAACATTTGAGATGAAAGTGGGCTAACTTGTGGACTGACTGACTGATTTGCACTAAATTTAGTACAGTTTTAGTGAGTGACACTCAGGGACACCTCAGCAGTGTAGTTTGTGATGATCTCATCTACCCCAATTCAAGCTTTGGAATGCACTCCCTACTGAAATAAGAGCCTCCCCATCTCTTACAAATTTTTTAAAGGCAGTCATAAGAACATGAGAACAACCTTGCTGGATCAGGCCCAAAGCCTATCTAGCCCAGCATCCTTTTTCACACAGTGGCCCTCCAGATGCCTCTGGGAAGCCTACAAGCAGGAGGTGAAGGCATGTCCTCTTTCCTGCTATTGCTCCCCTGCAACTGGTATTTAGAGGCATCCTGCCTCTGAGATGGAAGGTGGCCTATAACCACCAGAATAGTAGCCATTGATAGACCTGTCCTCCATAAATTTGTCTAAGTTCCTTTTAAAGCCATCTCAGTTAGTGACCATCACCATATCCAGTGGCAGAGAATTCCATAGATTAATTATGTGCGGTGTGAAAATGTACTTCCTTTTGTCGGCCCTAAATTTCCCAACCTTCAGTTTCAAGAGATGACCCCTGGTTCTAGTGTTGTGATAGAGAGAGAAAAATTTCTCTCTGTCCACTCTCTCTACTCCATACATAATTTTGTACAACTCAATCGTGACTCCCCGTAGTCGCCTCTTTTCCAAAGTAAAGAACCCCAGATGTTATAGCCTGGACTCATAAGGAAGCTGCTCCAGGCCCTTGAACATCTTGGTTGCCCTCTTCTGCATCTTTTCAAGTTCTACAATATCCTTCTTATGATACGGTGACTAGAACTGTACTCAATACTTCAAATGTGGCCACACCATAGATTTGTATAAGAGCACTATAATACTAGCATTTTTATTTTCAAACCTCTTCCTAGTGATTCCGAGCATGGAATTGGCCTTTTTCACAGCTGCCGAGCATTGAGTCGACACTTTCAACAAACTGTCCACCACAACCCCAAGATCCCTCTCCTGGTCAATCACAAACAGCTCAGCTCCCATCAATGTATATATGAAGTTGGGTTTTTTTGCCCCAAGATGCATCACTTTATCCTTGCTTACACTGAAATGCATTAGCCATTTTGTTGCTCACTCTCCCAGTTTGGAGATATCATTTTGGAGGTCCTCACAATCTGATTTGGATTATAGTTTAGTGTCATTTGCAAATTTGGCCACTTTACTGCTTACCCCAAGTTCTAGATCATTTATGAATAAGTTAATCAGCACTGGTACAGATCCCTGGGGAACCCCACTTCTTACTTCCCTCCATGTGAAATCTGTCAATTTATTCCTGCCCTCCTATCCTTCCAGTTAACAATCCATACATAAACTTGAACCCTTATTGCATGACTGCTAAGTTTATTCAAGAGCCTTTGGTGGGGAACTTTGTCAAAAACGTTTTGGAAATCCAAGTATACTATGTCAACTGGATCACCTTTATCCACATTTCTGTTAATTTTCTCAAAGAACTCCAAATGGTTAGTGAGGCAAGACTTGCCCTTGCTGAAGCCATATTGGTTCTCCTTCAGCAAGACCCATTCTTCTATGTGTTTAACAATTTTGTCCTTAAGTATGTTTTCCATCAATTTACCCTGCATAGTAGATAAGCTAACTAGCCTGTAATCTCCCGGATCCCCACTGTATCCCTTTTTGAAAATTGGAGTTACATTAGCTGCTTTCCAGTTCTCCGGTCCAGAGCCTGACAGTAGGGACAAGTTACATATTTTTGTTAGTATGTCAGCAATTTCACATTTGAGTTCTTTCAAAACTCTTGGGTTGATGCCATCTGGCCCTGGTGATTTGTTAATTTTTAGTTTTTCAAGACAATTTAGAACATCCTCTCTCAGCACCTAAAATTGGCCCAGTTCTTCAGCCCCCAAGGCTGAGAAACTCATTTCTGGAGAGGGTATCTGCCATGAAGACAGATGCAAAGAACTCATTCAGCTTTTCTGCAATCTCCTTATCCTCCTCAACAATCCATTTCACATCCTCATCATCTGAGGGACCAACCACCTCCCTGGCAGGTTTTCTGCTGCTGAGATATTTAAAGAAGTATTTGTTATCTCCCTTGACACTTCTAGCTATATGTCCCTCAAACTCTCTTTTTGCATACCTTATTGACTCCTTGTATTTCTTTTGCCAGAGTTTATGTACCTTCCTGTTCTCTACATTTGGGCAGGACTTCCATGTTCTGAAGGAAGTCTTTTTCCCTTTTATTGCTTCCCTGACTCTACTTGTTAGTCATGCTGGCATCCTTGGTGGTAACTTTGTGGTAACTTGGTGGTAACTTTCCTCATTCTTGGTGTATATTCCAACTGAGATTCTATTATTGTCGTTTTAAATAAGTTCCATGCTTTCTGGAGTGATTTGACACTTCCTGACTTTTCCTTTCAACTTCTTTTTTATCAGTTCCCTCATTGTTGAGAAGTTTCCTTTTCTAAAGTCCAGTGTATCAGGGTTGGACTTCCTTGACAATGCTCTACTCTCATATAAGCTGAATTGGATCGCACCATGGTCATTGTTCTCCAATGCTTCCACAAGTCTGACATCTTGCACCAGATCCTAGACACCACTCAGGATTAAGTCCATGATTGCCATCTCTCTGGTTGGTTCCATGACTAACTGTTCTAAGGCACAGTCATTTAGCATGTCTAAAAATTTGGCCTCTTTTTCACTACCTGAATGTGAATTTACCCATTCTGTGAATTTACCCATTCTATGTGTGGGTAAAGCCATCCATTATTACCACTCTGTCTCTTTTTGATGCCTCTCTTATTTGCTTCTCCAACTCCAGGTCACTCTCAGGATTTTGATCCAGAGGACAATAGCATGTCCTCAATAACACATTTCCTTTCAATCCTTGGAATGTCACCATAATGATTCTGTGGAGGACTCTGGTCTTCCTAGGTTTTCTAGTTTGTTGGATTCTATCCCTTCTTTAATATACAGTGCTATTCCACCCCCGATCCACTCCACCCCTAATCCACTCTAGCCCAAGACACATTTGTCCTCTCAGGCTTTTAATTAGATACTGTTTTAATAGTTTTATCATTGTTTTAAATTTTAAATTATTGTAATGTTTTATCCTTTTTATTATTTGTATTTGTTTTGTTGTAAACCACCCAGTTTTGGGCAATATACAAATATAATAGATAGATAGATAGATAGATAGATAGATAGATAGATAGATAGATAGATAGATAGATAGATGTGTAAACATTTGAGGCACAAGTGGGCTAACCTATGAACCGCATAACCAATTTGAACCAAATTTTCTACAGCCATAGGGACACCTCAGTCATGTAGTTTATGATGATGTCATCCACCCTGATTCAAGAACGTGTGAACATTTGAGGTGCAAATGGGCTAACTTGTGGACTGACTAACCAATTTGAACCAAATTTGATACAGTTGTAGTGAGTGACACACAGGGACACCTCAGTGCCATGGTTTGCGATAATGTCATCCACCTCAATTTAAGATGGAGTATGCACAAACATTTGAGGCATATTTGGGCTAACTTGTGAACTGCCTAACTGATTTGAACCAAATTTGCTACAGGTGTAGGGACACCTCAAGGGCCTACTTTATAATGATGTCATCCACACTGATTCAAGATGGCAGACACATGACATTTGAGGTGCAAGTGGGAACTGATTTGGACCACATTTCATACAGTTGTAGGGATACATATGGACACCTCAAGGGCATAGTTTGTAATGAAGCCATCCACCTCAATTCAAGATGGCAGGCACATGAGTGTTTGAGGCTAAAGTGGGCTAACTTGTGAACTGCCTAACCGATTTGGACCAAAATTAGTCCAGCTGTAGAGATCTTCTCCTTCTGGAGGTTAGCTATCATAAGACTACTTGATCTTTTGACACAGCATCTCTAAATAGTGACACAGTGCTTCTACCATATCAGTCTCTAAGGTTTTTCAACCATGATGTTTTCCTTCTTCCTTCCCTCCTCCTGCCCCTGATCTTTGCTTGCAATATTAATTGTAGAAGACAATATCTCTGATGTCTCATTACATGTCCCAAATATTCCAGTTTCCTTTCTTTTATTGTTTTAAAAATTTCCATGTTTTTATTCATTCTTCACAGAACTTCTAAATTGGTGACTCTATCCATGATATTTTCAACATTCTTCTGTACATCCATGTTTCAAAAGCCTCAAGCCTCCTACACATATCTTTGGTGATGATCCAACTTTCCATAGAGATAGTGTAGGAAAATAAAGTTGTAGAGATAGTGAAAGGAAAATAGGCAAATAAGTCCTTACTAGAACAACTTGTGCTTATATTTGAGAATGATGTGTTCTTGGCATCATTCAGTAGCTACAATGGAAAAGGATGCATGAATCGTGCAAAAGTATATTACAACAGTATAAAGAAGCATGCGTTCCTGAACCACAGATGTTATTGACTGTTCTTGGTGAATCCCATTATAATTCCCCTCAATAAAGCAAAGTTCTCGCAATATGTAAAGATAATAAAATGTGGAAAACTACTTTCTTCATATCTTAGTTATCCTGTGCAACTTACTGGCTATAAAACCCCACACTCTGTCTCTTTTACAAGTCCATCTCCTGCCAGGTATGAATGTTTGAAAAAACAGATCATGAATTACTTGCTTGTGTTGGGGCAGACAGTGCCTACTTAACAGCATGCCTCTGTTCCCCTTGCAGCACCTAGCTTTTCAGCACTTAGGCCCCCACCCCACCCCAATCAAGGAGTGGCTTGTGGAGTTGGTGGCAGGTTCGGAGCATGGGGCCACTGCGTTTTCATCAGTTCACCCTACCTTAACCAAAGGCTACTCAATTCTGGGGGAATGCAAAATTCATCTTTACTTAATCATTAGGTCTTATATAAAACACAGAGCCAGATGGTAATCATGTTAATGTAGAAGGTATCTATGAACCTTTCCCCTTCCAACAGCCAGAATGAAACATCTGTTTTGAAAGTCAATATGACAATTCATAGAATAGCTATTGAGATTTATGGATAAATCTCCCAGACAATTTTGAAAATTGATTGGCTGGATATGTCTGAGGTGGAAATCCAGCCTAAGGAGTCTACCACTCTAAGAAGGCTCTAGGAAGCAACCTTTGGATGCTCCCCTCCTTACCTCCCTTTAAATGGCAGCTGAAGACTCTTCTTTTTTAGCAAGTCTTCCTGGATGTTTAATAGCTGTTGTGGTCTGCTGGCTTTTCAGCCTCTGCTTTTAAATAGATTGCTTTTGATTCTGCTTTTATTGTTCTAGTGTATTTATTGTATTTTATTGTATCATCTGTACCACACATTTTATTGAAAGTAGGCGGGGTATACATTCATAAGCAAACAAATAAAGCCACTAGTCTAAACTGTGCTAGGAAATGATCTGTCATTACAAAGGTACCATACTGAGACATTCTACATCGCCAGTTTACATGTTTCAAGGTCAGAGCAAAACAAAAGATCCAAAGTATGTGAGACAATAATTTATAGGGACAGTCCTATACTCATCATTGGAGACAAGACATCCTAAGCTGCCGCAGGAAAGGGGCATATACAGCAGGAATGTTGAAGTCTCCCAAGGCTACAGATTCTCAGATAGCAAGAGGTACTGATTGTGAGCTCTAGTAATGGAAGTCAAGGAGCACAGTGAAAAAATGGGACTACGACTAAATGTAAAAACTAAACTAATGACAATGGCTACAGCAACCAGCCTCAGAATTGACAATGAAAACATTGAATTGGTGGATAGCTTCTGCCTTTTGGGATTGACCATCAACAGTAAAGGATCCAGTAGTCAAGAAATACACCACAGACTAGGACTTGGTAGGGTTGCAATGAAGGCCTTGGAAAGGATATTTAGATGCCATGACGTGTCTACACCTACAAAGATTAGAATCGTTCGGACAATGGTTTGCCCCGTGACACTCTATGGATGCGAAAGATGGACTTTGAAGAAGCAAGATAGAAAAAGTATTGACGTTTTTAAACTTTGGTGCTGGAGAAGACTTTTGAGGATACCATGGACAGCCAGGAAAACAAACAAATGGATCATAGAACAAATCAATCCAGAATTTTCACTCAAGGCACAAATGACCAGGCTCAAACTATCATACTTTGGACACATTATGTGAAGGCCCAGCTCCCTTGAGAAGTCTATAATGCTGGGGAAAGTTGAAGGAAAGAGAAGAAGAGGACGACCAGCAGCAAGGTGGATGGATTTGATTATGACAGCAATGAATGCACCACTGAGAGACCTTAAAGGCCATGTTGAAGACAGATCATCCTGGAGAGAATCTATCTATGTGGTCACTAAGAGTAACTTAACGGCACTTAACCAATAAATCAATCAACTGATTGTGATAGCCCTCCCTCAGGATATAAGTCAAGTGCCCCATATTCATGCCATCCTGATAATAAACAAGCAGCAAAGCTAGGTTATTGTTATCACAGCTCTTGATGAGTTCCCCACTGCAGCATAACAGTTATCCTCATTATAAAAATTACTTTCAAAAATCTCCTTTGGAAAGCAAATGACAGCAAGGAGTTCATGGTACATTCCTTCAACCTCTGATCACATCAGAGATAACAATTACTTAAGTGCGAACAGTTACTTAGCATTGCTGCTTCAGGCCCAGATAAGTAATAATAACTGTCACTTGACTCATTAAAGCAAGCTCAAGCATTTAGCATTATTACCACAGTACTTGTTAGGCACATTATGCCAGTATGAGATGTTCTGCATCAGTGGAAACAATTGATCAATTCCACATATCTATGGCTTGGATAATGATGCCTTGTAATTCCGCAACACGACAGACATGCAAAGTATTGTTTTCTCTGGATGATTCTTCATTTTTGAGAATATTATCTAGACAAAGAAAGCTTTTGTCCAATTTGTTTGGGGTGATGTAAATGAATATACTGAACATTTTCTTAATAAATGAGCTACTATTCTGATTATTTTGGGAAACATTTGCTGTAGTTAATGGTATCATCCATCTAAGGATCTCTACATTCATCCAATTTATAGGGTGGCTGAAACCTTTGTAGAAGAATCATTAATATGTCACTGACTCCAAATGCTTTGATCATTCTAAGATTTGCCCACCCCCTGTCATCACTAGTCTCTGATGAGTTCCGGCTGATTTGCTTTGTACATCAAAGGCATAAAAGGACCTCTCAGAGTCTGTCTTTTTGGGTTGCACTTTTGAAGTCTCTTGAATACACATGAGCCATATTGTTACTGGAAAATGAAAAGTAGAGGCCCAATGTGCATATGGCGGACAATGCGCCTTGGAATTGATACAGCCTTTCATCAAAGACAAGTGCTCCCTCTGCAACGTCCCCAAAAACCATATTATTGTGTCACAGACATTACAAGCCTTACTAGTATTCTAAAATAAGGAACAAACCCTTCCAAGAATACAATATAAGGCAGAGGATCATGAACTTCCATATCCTTTCTTACTAGGCAGCCAAACACAGAAGACACTGCATTTGATTTTCTCGTTGTCCAGGGCACTATGCAGGACACAAGTGGCCCACAAGTGTTTTGTTTTGTTTAAAAACAACAACCATACATTTCTTCTAATTTCTTCCCTGCTGATCATTCTTTATTTGCATATCACAATACATACTATTAGCCTTTGAATTCCACTACAACCCTCTTGTTTCTTTCTCTTCTTGCACAGGTATCTGCTTTACTTTTGTTTGACATGCATTTCCCTTTTTATCTAGAGTTAAATCTGCCTCAAGTTGTGATAGATCTCCTTTTCCTTTTTCAAAATGAGAAACTTCTCAAAATTCCATGTTTTCAAAGGATTGTTTCCTGATAAAATGCAATTAAATTGTAAACTAGCATAGTAAATTAGAGTAGTCTCTGTATTGTATAAGCTTCCTGAACTAATTTTTGGCTGCCTATGATTTTACTCCCAATGGTTTCTATATTATTGTAAATGAAGTTACATATGAATTGAAGTTTCAGCTTTCGTAAATGCTGCTGTCATGGCCCAGTCTGAACCAGCAGTGAACCTAAGCTTCACTGCTGCCACCAAATAGACTCTTGTATATTTTTCTGGCTGCATCTACTGAAACTAGGGTAGCCAACATTCCCGGATTAGCCAGGACATCCCATATTTCTGGGGGGAAGTGATTGTTCCCTCCAGGACACCATTTCCCCTTTATTTTGGCTCCAGTCACCTGCCCCCAAAGCTCCTCCCCTTTCTCAGGCCAGCCTGGCAGAGGCAAAGGCAAGATATGTGAGGAGTGAGTTGCCTTCTGGCATGCGAGAAACTTCCAATGAGTTCAGAGCATTCCAGCTGGCTTGATCTGGGCAGTCAATGCTTGGTTCTCCCCCTGCACACCAAGGCAGGTACTGAGAGTTATGAAATTATCTATCTATCAAATTTATACCCTGCCCAAACTTACATCTCTGGGTGAACTCCACGTGTGGGAGTTCCAGCGGGGACCAGGCTTTCCATTCTTAGCCTTTGCCTCTTCTCCCCACCTCCCTTTCTCTTTGTGTTCTGTGGTTCTAGTAACTGGGATTGATTAATGAATCATGATTAATTAATGAATCGTGGCTGCAGTTAATGCATTTATCTGGGCAGACTGTACTGCAGCCTTCAGCCTTAATACAGTGGGTGAAGTGAGAAAGCACTTCTAGTTTTCCTTGTGTGTTCCACCTGCAGCCAACCCCAGTGTCTACCAGATGGATAGATGCTGCAGCCCAAGAACCAGCGCTCTCCATGGCTCCTGAGGAGGTAAAAATAACACCAAGGATTTTGCATAACACAGAGGCCCTGCCCCTGCGATGGCCATGCTGCAGATGACCCCCTGACTTGTGTTCTTTATTCAGGCAATGGAATGTTGGCAACCCTAACTGAAACAGCCTTCCAAACTTCTGTTTCTCTCAAAATTAGGTAGTGTGGAAAGGCTTCTAAGCATGAGGTGGGGGGAACAAACCAAAGCCAGAAATCTTTAAATTCAAAACAAGAAAACATTATTTAAAATAGTTCAGTTCAAAACAGTAATTCATTTGCAAAATTTAGTACAAAGAAACAGCAACCACATGAGCATAAGGAACAGATAAAAGAGGAGAAAAAATACATCTGATCTAACCAGCACCTGATACTGTGCCCAAACTCAGCGTCCTTAGGAGTCTTCTTATAATCACCTCTAGTCAGCTTCTGCAGCGAGCCTGGCTTTCTCAGCTTCAGGTCTTGCTCTTTCTATCCGGTTCTGGTGGTTCATTTACAGACTGTTCTTCCAGCTACTTTGAGAGTGATTAAATTCTTCTGAGAGTTTCAACTCAACTCTCCTAGTGATTCCTCAGCTCTAATTTCAGCAGCTCTTCTCAGCTTCTCTGCTGGCTCCCCAAGACTCCAGCTTCAACTGGAACTTACACGCTTTGAACTCCTTCCCTTGAACTACTTCAACTCTTCATCTCTCCATCTTCTCAACTAACTCTCTGCTGCAGGCAACCCTCCTTTTACTCTCCCCCTGCCTTGTTGTTTTTTTTTAAACAAATCCATGAAAACAACTTAACTTCCATCCATTATTTTAGAATATATCCAATAGGGGTGTGCACGGAACTGTCTGGCCCAGTTCGGTTTGAGGCCAGAGTGGCCTTGAACAGAACCAGGCCAGTTTGGTCCGGCCTCATCGAACACGCCCCCCCCCCAATCCGGTCCAGACCCAGACCAGTCCAAGAACTTTTTAAAAAAAATTTAGAATGTAAAACAAGTACCTGTAGCCCCTGGGGGGGGCTTGCTGTAGCCGGGGGAGGGTCCGCGCGGGTTCCCTCTCCCCCCGCTGGCTTTCCTCATCACCACCATGGCCAGGTAAGCAAAGCCTTTTTGGCCCTTTTGGACCTCCGTACAAGCGAGCGGCCGCCATTTTGGCAGCCGCCGCACGTGCACAAATGCCCTCTGCAAGGCTGTTTCCTCTGCGAGAAGGGTATCTCTAAAGGGCAGTAGAGAGGATAGCTTGATTTTGAAGTAAACTACTGCCTATCTGTGCATTGTAATGTTTAATGTTTTTGGCCTTATAGGGCAATCCATTCTATGCATGCCTACTTAGAAGTAAGTACTATTGGTTTCATTCAGATTTCTCCCAAATAAGTGTGTATAGGATTGCAGCCTTCACTGAAAATCTCTGTGTATTTTTTGTTCTATTGCTGCTATTAATATCTCAAACTTAGTATAGCCTTCATTTATTTTCTACAGATATTATTTTGTTGTGTGTGTGTGTCTGTGTGTGTTTATTTTGCTTTAAGCCACCATGAATTCTCCCTGCCCCCTGCCCTTTCCCAGCCTATACCAGTATTCTGAATCAAAATGAATTATTTTGCTGTTACATTGTATGTACTTATCTCAGGATGTAAATGGTGACCATGACAAAGCTCACATATGAAAGCTTTAATCCCTAGTGCCAGGTCTGTAGGGTCAATTGTAGAATTTCGGGGCGATGAAAATACACCCAGTACTGCTCCTCAGCATGAGCTTTGATTTGGTATATTCACACATCTTATCTGGTATCTTCACCTTCACCAGTAAATAGCATATTTAAATTAGCAGATTTATTCACCAATACAAAGCATATTCAGGTATAGGAAATTGGAGTAGGGTGGTAGTCTGCAGTTGGTGAAGAATCCATGTCAGCACTACACACACTTAATTAGACAAGGTTAAAAACTCATCTTGTATATCAAGAAATGTTGGGATATAAAGTCTGGGTGTTTAATGCTCAGGTATCAATCAATCAATCAATCAACTTTATTACAGTCAAAGACCAACATAGGTAAAAATACAGCAGAATAGATAATAGAACCATATTGAAAGTTGCTACATATCTGCATACAACTATCAATGAGTATAAAAATGTCTAGAAAGTATAAGATAGGCTATAAAATATACTAAAGGGTAAAAGAGAGATAGCTAAAAAAATAAGACAGCTAACTGATAAGTAATAAAACTGATAAGAAAACTAATAGACTAAAAATTGGTCTATAAAAATACAACTCTAATAAGATGAGTAGTAAAATGTTAAAAGTTAACTATCTATGAGTTAAATGCATCTAAGAAAATAGAATTCTATAAAGAGACATATCAGGATATCCAGTAGTTAAAATCACAGATTATGGTCTAGCAGTCATAGTCTGACAGATCTAATGCTCAGGTAAATGGTCAAGGAAACAGATCCTCCCCAACTATTGTTGGTAGATATCCAGAGCAAATATAAGTCAGTGCATCAGTTAATTTGCATAATTTGCATAATATGGCTGGGTAGGGGTTTAAATCTGGGCCTTCTCAGTCCTAATTCAACACTCTGGTCACTACCCCACACTGGCAATTTTTCTCACATCAGTTTTTTTTTACCTCCATCCCCTTATTCTGTTTTCTCTCAAACAGAATAAACCCCACTCCTCCACCATTTAAAGGTAATTGTAAGCTCCTCCATTATTTCTGTTGCTGCCTGGAAGTACTGCAATGTATTCCAAAACAGCCACATCATTACACTGTTGCCTTTGAAATTTCAGAGCAGCCCCAATGATTCCCTACTGCCAAAGGAGGGCTTTCTCTATTGTAGGGATGTGCACAAAACCAGCTTAGCCTGTTTGGTTCAAATTCGAGCCAGCTTCGAACCAAGGTGGGTAGGTTCGGTTTTAGTTTTGCTCAAACCCCCCACCCCAGTGTTTAATGCAATGAACACGGTGTGACCTTAATTGCTGTGAACTCTGAGTTCACAGCAATTAAAGTCAGTAGGTCAGGTCACACACTGTTCTACTTATATGAATGGGGGAGGGACTCCTATTCATTGCATTGAAACAGGCTATAATCTTTTAAAATATATATTTTAAAAAACATAGACCTTCCCAACTTGGGGCTGCCTGGGGGGAGTTGTGGCCATACTTGCCATGCCTCCAACCCCAATTTGGGGTGCCCAGGTACCTGCCAAAGGGGGGGGGATGGGGCTGCCTCAAGTCTCCATTATTCCCTATGGGAGAAATGCAAAAAACTGAAAAAATCAATAATCACAGGAATGTCTGATTGCTTTGGGGTTCGGTGCATGGTAGGCACCCCTGGGTTTATGCCCCTAGGTTATTACATAGGGAATTATTACATAGGGAATAGCGATTATTACATAGGGAATAATCGGCCAGTTCGAGTACCCATTATACCCTATGGGATAATCCATTCCTCCCCCCCAGAAAACATTAAAAATCATAGGACTGTCTGATTGCTTTGGGGTTTGGGTGGTAGTTGGCACCCATGGGTGCTAACCCAGTTTTGGCCAATCCAGTTTTGGAGGCTTGAACCAGTTCAAACCAGTTTGAATAGAACCAGGCTCTGTTTGGTTTGAACTCGGACCAGCATTGCCAATTCAATGCCCTATTTGTTTTGAGTTCAAACCTTTGAACCGAACAGGTTCAAATTCAAACCAGTTCAAATTCAAACCTGTGTGCACATCCCTACTCCATTACAGCCCCGATAGTGCTGAGCACGGTGCATTGGGGGATTCCCCTGTCAGGTGGGTGCTCTAGGCCCCTGTCTCTGTGTCTCCATGGGCTGCATGCAGCCTGAGGAGACACACAATCCTGGCAGCCGGGTTAAGGGTGCACTTGCAACCATAATCTTGGCTAAGAGCCAAACTTAAGAATAGGATTAGGCTGGGCAGGAGCACTGGGATCTGTGTGGATCTGGTGTTCCACACAACCAGCCTAACCCAGGCTGGGCAACCCTAGCCTGGGTTAGGCCACTCAAGTCACAAGAACTGCCTTACTATGTTGTACAAACGTAGAGGTCTATGTACATGTTTTCATATGGATGATTGTTCATGTGTTTATTTTTAAAGTCAACACAGGGACTTGACCCTTTGAAAATGCAGAGCAGATATCACAGGCTACATGCTTGCTGAACACAATATAGCCCTCTTCAGACACTATGTTTTGCCTACATGTTTTTGTGTGAATGACTGTACCCTGCATTCATTTTAAAAATGAACCTGGGTACAAGGACTCTCAAGTGTAGGGTGCAGATAGGAAGTGTAAATAATTGTACCTGTGTACAGAAGTATACCCGTGTACCTTGTACACGGCTTGTACAAGTGTTGAACATTAAATGTGAACAGGGCTTCAGTCAATAACTTTACACGTGTACAGATTAAAATTTATTATGTAAACAGATTATATATGTGTTGAATGTTATCAGGTGAACAAGGATTAACTTTTGTCACTCATAGACTGCATTTGAAAGGTAAATGCTTTTCTTGGGCATTCAACGCTGTTCAGTTTAATTGGAAGTCAATGCAATTTTTAAAAAATCCCTGCTTGTGTGGCACTTGAAGTATGAAGGCAAAGATGTCAGTCTCAGCGAACAGTCTACTAGACTTCAGTTTGTTACAGCAAATAGCTTGAAGCTGCATGTGTGCATAGGCAGGTACCACATCACTGAGAGATGGCTGCCTTTTCCCACCGCAACTCTGAAGTAATGCCTTTAGTTCTGGACACTTTTGGACTGGCAAGACATAGATAAATTAAAGCAAGCCCTGAGAGAGCAATACTACTGATTAGGTGGCTGGAGGGATTGATTTAACTGCCTTAAAATAATTGAAGTAAACACCAAGACTGGAGGATTATTTAACATGGTACAAAGAGTGTTAATTAGGGGTAATGGGATAAAACCAAGAATAATAAATGTGAGCTATTAGGCAAAGCATCCTAATGGCATCACACTGTAGGCTAAGCTCCCAAAGAAAGGAAATGTCTTGTCACTTGGGGTTTTCTTTCTGTGGTGCTGGAAAAGCTATGCCACATATTAAGGGTTGTTCATACTGCACTAGCAAAAGACAGACTACCGCCATCCCGCCACACCTGTCACATGTGCCCCAGGCCTTATACATTAGCCAAATGCATAAGAAGAGGCTATTGGAGATCTAGCATGCATGTGTTTTAAAGCAGCCAACACAGACTAAAGGCAAAATCGGATGAGGTGTCTATTGCACAACTGAGACCTGTGTGCTTGATTTTTCTCCTGTAAAGAGCAATGCACAGGGCTTCTGGTTCAGACTGAGAGTGCAGTGGATGAGGGCGCTTTAGCAATCTGCCATCACTGCAATTGCACTTTCAGTCCTGATTGCACCCTTGTGTGCCAAATTTCAGTGCTCTCTGTCCAGCCATTTCCATGCTTTGAATGTTTTACTCTTTTCCACATAGATGGCTGTGTTGTTGTTGTTGTTTTGGTTTGAGAAAGTGTTCTTGCACAAGTGTGCTACGTCAAAAGGACATCTGTATTATTTTCTTCCTTTTGCAATAGTGAGGGTGCACAAGAGGAATGAAAATTAATGAAAAATGAAAAAGTTGGAAAATCCATGAGATGTACACTTGCATAGAATCTGTTGCCTGGACTTCCCACCCCTCCCAGCAAGCGCGTGAAAGCAGCTTTGGTTTGGGCCCCAGCCGCTTGTGACACCCCCAAATAGAGCCTTGATTTCATAATATATGTCAGTTACTCAAGCATCTAGAGGACCTGGAAGAATAATGCTCTTGTGAAAGAGCACCAGAATTTTTTTTTTTTTAAAGGAAATCCCTTAGAAGTATGCATGCACAGAACCTAGTTCCTGGGCTACCTGTCCCTTCCCAGTGGGATCCCCAAAGCTGAAGCAGTGCTTAATGACAATAGAACATCCAATTGTGCTCCTGTGCAGTTGAATTTGTGCAGAACACCAGGTGAAAAATGAAATTTTTTTTAAAAAACAACCACGCATGCACATACACACTCACTCCTTGCCTACCTGGGCACAGGTAAATGCACCAATAGAAAACAGGAGGTAGGGCTCCCTCTCTGCAACCAAATGTATTGTCTAGAAATAGATGGGATGGATGAGGAGAAGCCTTCCAGGAAGAGCTGGGAAAACTGGCCTCAAAATGATGCTGTTTTTGCGGGAAGGGATGATCTACCAATTGGGGTCAGTGGGTAGACCAGCCTTCCATTCTGGAATTAGTGTGTCATCCCGCCTTGTAGGACTGGTCTACCAAGATGCACTAAGTCTGGAGCAGAAGGCTGATCTACTCACTAACCAACTTGTAGAATAGCTCTCCCTGGGGAAAAACAGGCCTCAAAAAGGCCTTTGAATCATGTGACTCTATTTGGGTCGAATCAGAGTTGATTCTCTTCGACCCCAAATCAGGCCGGTTTTTTTGAGGATGATTAAATTTGTGGTCAAATCACAGAATCGCCTCCCCCCCACCCCCGATCTGAGCCAAACTGATCCAAAGTCAAATTGAATTGCACATCCCTTTTGCACATGCTGCCTTAGTCACAATGTCAGGAACCTAATCTCATGTGCTCTGTTGTTGTTCATTAGAGATACCTTTTTGGAGTTTTTCACTATCTGCTTGGGCTCTCATGGATTGGATTTACAGTGGTGGCAAAAGGTTAAACCCCCATACACCTATGCCAGCATCTTGGTCTGGATTTCCCCACCCCATGGGGGCTATTTAGCAAAGAAACATTGATTCTTTAATTTTATTTTTATGCTTTTAAATTTGTTTTAATTTTTGTACGCTGTTTTGTTATATTTTAATGAAAAGTGGGAAATGATATAGAATACACAGAAATGCACCAGGGCCAATGGTGTGTTTAATGTTACATGTAGTTTGGCTTGAAAAAATAAGTTGAATCATGTTTTGTGTGGTTTCCATTGGCTGCTTTCTTTTGTCAGGGCTTAATTTGATAAACAAAATTGGCTGCATATAAGTGGAAACCTGCCATTTTGGAGTACCCTCTATAACTTTTTCTGTTAGCTCTGCAGGATGAATGAACGTCGTTCATTGTGGAAATGTATTCTGGTGCAGATGCATTTAGATTGGGGAAGTTGCCTTGAGTCCTTTCAAGTATTTTGAAATTGTTTTCATGATAACTGGATGCATCATTAACCCCTTTATTGTTGATATCCTATGGAGACTCAATGTGTAGTCTTAATTATTTTAAAAGATGATTTTTTTTTTGTTATTTAGCTGGTGATTAAAAATACATTAAACTGGCAACAGCAGACTATTTTTGTTCATTAGCTGATCTTAAAAAAAACTAATCATCTAGTAAGAGATTAATTTTCATATAATTCTTAAAACAATAAGTACACAACTGTAAAAATTATTTGTGCTGCTTCTATCAGTTAATTAACTAAATCACAGGAGACAAGGAGCCAGAGAGAGTGATTATTTTCTATTAATCAAGCTGAAAAAGTCAAGAGCAGAAGCCTCAGTCAGGGTGTTTAATAATATTTCCACCATTTAGCAGTTACAAGGGCTTGGGCTTGGATGTGCTGGATTCAGCAGAGGATTGTATCAGTGAACAAAACAAAACTCTGACCTGTGGACAGACAGAGACAACTACAGATTTCATGATTTTTAGAGACACAAAAGGCTCCCTAACATTGAAGAGCTGGGGCACAAATGGGAGCAAGGCCAGAGCCTTTGATTACCCAGGGATTCTTTTTCTCATTTTCAACGTGGATTAGCCTCTGATTAAGCCCTTGATCAAATAAAACCTCATGGAAGGAACTAAAGAGGCTTTAGTGCCTCTGCATAACGGCTTCATTCTGCCCTGCACTTCTGACTGGATGTTTTCATGTATAACAGGAAGTGAAGTAGTAGTTCTTGGAAAAAGGACACAGACCCCTGGACTGACAGCTTATTAGGAATTTATTCAGAACTACAGATAATATTGGGTCAGGTCACTTTTTAAAAAATGGCTTGGCTGATTCCTGGGTGCAATACATGTTATTTACTCTTCAGAAAGAATGTCCTGCCACTGGGATAGTGTTGATCCAAGCATTTTGGCATGTGTAGTTGAAAGGCTTTGCAAAAGGGCAATTGCACCTCTGTCCAACTTCTGTCCGACTTCTGTTGGACAGTGACAGTGGAAAAACGAAAGGTTTCATAGGAGCCTTTCAGGAAATAGCAGAAGTGTACTTATGTCAGTATCCCTTAAAATCACAATATTCACATCTTAGTCCAGACACAGCCCCAAGTAAAATATGTGCCCTGAATTTAAATACTGCATCTCAGAGAAGTGTTGCCTCATTTATTTCAGTGGAAAGAACTATCTGCATGTATGCACAAAGGAATGTTAGAACACAAACCTGATACCTCCAACTTTTGAATGAATGGCACACATTTATTGGTGCAGTTTCCAAATCATAGGGATGTGACAAATATGTTAAAATTTATTTCTTATTGTATTTTAAAACGTTATGCCCTATCCTTCCATATTAAACTGCATGCAGGGCAGCTTTCAGCATTAAAATTAAAAGCACAGGAACAGCAATTGCACAATAAACCTAAAGCAATCACAGCAGATTAAAAATGAATAAATCACAGGCCAGCAAAGCAAGATTTAAACCACAGACAATATCATGGGCCTGTTGAAATAGGTCTTAATACTGCATTGAACCAGTGGTCGACATCCAGCAGGGGTGTGCACAAAACTGGCTTGGCCTATTTGGTTCAAATTTGAACCCAATACGAACCAGGGTGGGTAGGTTCAGTTTTGGTTTTGTTTGAACCCCCCTTGGTTCAGTTTGAATTCAAGTCCAACTCAAACTGGTTCTAAAAGGTTATACATAGGGTATAATGAGGACCCAAACTGGCCCATTATTCCCTATGCAGAGCACCTGGGGCACAAAACTGGGGTGGGTGGTAGCACCCATAGGTGGCCTACCACCCACAAAACCCCAAAGCAGTCAGATACTACTGTAATATTTAATGAATTTCTGAAGAGTTATATATTTTTTGCATTTCCCCCATAGGGAATAATAAGGATTTGATGATGCCCCAACTGCCCCCCTGGGGGGTGCCTGGGCACCAAAGTGGGTTTGGGGGCAAGACAGATATGGACACAACTCCCCCCTGGGAGCCCCAAGCTGGTGGGGTTCGTGTTTTTTAAAAAATAACATTTTGAAGATTTTAGCCTGTTTCAAAGCAATGAATAGGAATTGCTCCTCCATTCATGAAAAGAAAAGTGTGTGACCTTAATTGTTGTTAATTCTCTGAACCCATCCCCTTCCGCCTTGCATGTCAGAAGAAATGCCCAGCTTCAGCTGTGGGGGCGACTCCGCCGTGGCAACAGACCCTTCCTCCTTGGACCCAGACTGGGAGAACCCAGGACTGGACTTCTCCATGACCTGGGCATCATTGGGGGGGGGGGGGCACTGAGTGGCAAGAAGAGTGTTGGCAGGCCGCAAGAACAAGGGGAAATCTGGCTGCACTACAAGCTCTCAAGTCTCTGTCCCCCACCCCCACCACAGAAGCAGCTTCACTGGCAGCAGAGCCCCTCACACTGCCAGGTTCCTCACGGGGCAGACCCACTGTTTCACTATGGCTCAATGGCTGCAGGCTCTTCCAGATAGGAGAGCCTTTGTGCCAGCACCTCACCTGGGCCAAAGAACTCACCAAGGACCGACATCTTCTCTGACCCATACCCCAGCCTCCTGCACCAGCTTGGGGACCCCTCCCATCTCTGCCTGCCCCCCTGCTGCTAGCCCTGATTGCCACACAGTGCTCAGACATGACCCCTCATGTTTAGGCTTTTTAAAAAATTTGGGGGGGATTAAAGAATTGGGGGAAAACCCTAACCAAAAATACCTAAATTGAACCCTTAATTTAAACTAATCAAATTAATTAAACCATGTGCCTACCCACCCACTCCACTCACAAAAACAACAACAACACAATACAAATACAATGGGGGGCAACTAAGGGGGACCTGCCAAAACAAGAAACAATCTTCAAAGAAAAGCACAGGAAAAAATACCTCCCCCAACCCAAACAAGAAAGGAGGCCTATTTGGTGAAAACGAAGGACAGGGGGCACCAAAATGAAACTACTTACCCTCATTGTCCTGCAGAATCTTCTCAGTTTGGTTCAAACTTGGACCGGCATTGCCAATGCAATGCCCTGTTTGGTATGAGTTTGAACCTTCGAACCAAACTGGTTTGAATTCGGACCTGTTTGCACATCCCTAACGTCCAGCACAGCATACCGCAGGCAGTGCAGATCCATCCTTGCTGCTGAGGGCTTGCAGTGAAGTGACAGCAGTCCTGAGCTTTTGTGCAGGAGGGCAAAAGCACTGCAGAAGCACTAGTTAGATTGGAAACATGTTGCTAAACCATCAGTGTTTCTGATCTA
Source organism: Hemicordylus capensis (assembly GCF_027244095.1). NCBI lineage: Eukaryota > Metazoa > Chordata > Lepidosauria > Squamata > Cordylidae > Hemicordylus > Hemicordylus capensis. The sequence goes on along the minus strand of NC_069658.1, from coordinate 373,036,343 downwards.
ACTAGTGCTTCCAGAATGTGGGCATACTAATCAAATTATTTGCACTCTTGTACTCAAGCTCAAGACTTGTGAATCCACAGCCGTGCAGGTGGATCAAATTGCCCATATGATGCTGTGAGGGATATTGGCCACAGTAGGGTAGCCCAAGAGTTTAGTAACCTGGATTCCATTACAGAGAAGAACCTCTCCCATGAACCAGTTAGCTGTGCTTTGGGCAGGGGCAGGATATGAAGCAGAGCCTCCTATGATGATCTTGGTGGTCAGGCGAGGCTATATAGTCTGCACAGGACCAGAGAGTCGGTATTAGAGGCTATTTTTACCCAGGTTTGCTGCTGTAATTATCCTGTGCTAAATAAAACTTTATCTTTTGAAAATTTCGAATTAACTGTTGAAAATTAATGAGAGTTGTAGGGATTCCATTCCATTCTTTACACCTATGTAAAGATTGTAAAGTTGCACTAAGGCGGGTATATAATACGTAATAAAATCTTCAATATCACATGTATCTAAACCAGGGATGGGCACATTTGGCCCTGCAGTTGTTGTTGAACTACAACTCCCATAAATTGTAGTGGGGATGATGGGAGTTTTAGTTCAACAACAGCTGCAGGGCCAGGTTTGCCCACTCCTGATCTAAACATTTGGCTTTATTTGGGTGCTAAATAGATGTGTTTAGGTAGGCTGTACTTTTACCTAGACTGGTACATACAATTTGATTGGGATGGTATATTGTGTATTTGTTCTGTTTACAACAAAAATAACATGAGGAGGGTTGCCCCCACCGCCGCCATCCCTGGAAAGAAGAATGCCACAGAGTACATTAATCTTTGGAAAGGCCATAGAGCTTCTTTCTTCTTTAATCAGTTGCAATATCTTTATTTGCACGGATGGAAGCAATTCAAAAGTAGCTGGTATCCCTTCTGCTACAAATGGATTTCATATAAAAATAACAGGCTGATCCAGTAAAAATAAGTGAGTAAGCAAATAAATAAGTAAGACACTTGCCAGATGGTAGAGCTCAACTCCAGATGGAGATAAATGTAGGTCTGAAATGAAGAATGTCCCAACTAATGTGGGTCATTTGAGAGGTAGACAGAATGCACAATTCGTGCTGATAAATATTACTTTTGTGCAAGTAGCACAGTAATCATGATGAATGGGTTAGCTATATAAATTACCCAGAGATCCATGTGAGACAGGAGACAAGGCCTTTAGGCTTCTTAATGACTTTAAAATGGCTCACTGGAAAAGAAAACTCTTTTTCAATCTTTAATGCCAGCATATTATTCTTGAGGGTGAACAAACCCCTACCCACCACACCTCTTCAGTATATTTGCTATGTTTCCCCTTCATTCATTTCAACTGAGGAAATGAGCTCATGTCCTAGTCCTAGGATTTTTCAGTACCAACAATTGCATGCTTTGATGGGCTAGAGCAAGGGCATAACTAGGGGAGAGGGGGCTCATGTTCATGGCAGCCCCTCGGAATGAGGGAGATAATGAAGAAAATAGGGAGGGGTGGAGCTAGGGGGCACTCCAGAGCTTTGGGGCCCAGGTTCTTTGAACCCATCCACTCAGTTATAGCTACACCCCTGGGCTAGAGACCGGTACATCATCACAATGCATTTTTATAAGCCAGCTTCTCCAGGAAGGCAGATGGTTCAAGTACAAAGGTTTAGAACTGATTAGCCACTCCAGCAAAGGAAATTGGGGACTGGCGGTGGGGGGGGAGGGAGAGGAATTGGAAGTTTTGCTGAGAGTTCGTTGGGATAGCCATGCTTGCACACTTTCCGCACACATCATTGTATGTATCTGTTGTTAGATCTAGATCTTTTTTTAAAATAACCATCGGGTCCTCAAGGTGGCTTACAACTGAAGTGTGTATTAGCCATAGAAAACTGGGGAACAGTGTGTGTTAGCATTTTCTAAAGATAATGCTTAAGAAATAACTCAGTGCTGCTAAATGCTATTTCAGAAGGTGGCCTTTAGGTAAGACCACCTAAATATTGTTTTAGGTGACAATATTGACACATTGAATATTGTTGAAGAGAATTCCTGGACATAAGCATCAAAAATGGAGGGAGGGCACAAATGTTAAAACTCGCTTTTTTGACCAGGATTGGAAAAGGTGCTCCACAGTGAAGCTTGACAGCTGTTTCATGTCCCCCCGCCCCCACCAGAGCATTCTTTTCACAGGAGAGAATTTAGGAGCATTCCACCTCAGTAGATACAATCGAATATGCAAAATAAATATAATGTAACAAGTGCGGTTGAGAAATATAAGAAACCTGTATTGTTTACTTTGTTTAATAAGCTTCACAAAGTCCATTCTTTAAATACAGTTGGACTTGGGATGTTTTTTATTTTTCTCCTTCTATACTTGGTGTCCCCTGTTGTTGCCTTCAACAGACCCTAACTCTAAAAATGGTCTAGAAAGGAGGGGAAGGGATTTTGCTGAGCCATAGAGAGAGAGCCAATCTAGCCAGTCAGCAGTATTTGGTAAGAACATGCATGTTTTAAATTTGGCAACATGTAGCTGTCCATTATATAGAGATTTAAGATGCTCCTTACTAACTCCTCTTCTGACACCCTTCCCAGGTTGCCCAGGTGATTTTTATGTTTCTTATCTTCTTACGGATAGAACTTTAGATGTCACCTTTAAGGTGGCCAAATTTTGTTTTACTGAAGTATTGTTACGGCAGTGAGTCCTTTTTGATTAATTTTAAAATTTTATTGATTATTTATCCTTGGAAATTTATTTATATATTTTCTTCTTCCAATTGTATCTCCATATGTTATGAGATGTTTTGTTTATGTCATGTTATGCTGACCTTGGGTCGTAAATAAAGAATTGCTTACTTACTAACATGTAGCTACAATGCCTGGAGAGAAGCACTAGGAAAAACTGGTAAAATTAGCTAAAGCAATCTCCCCACTCAAATTCCTAAGCATTTCATATCCAGGACACCACTTTTCCTACATCCTGGACACATGTTTGATTCCTGGACTGTCCATGTGGCAACCTACCTTTAGGTGAAGTGATGATCAAATCATTAACAGGATAAATAAATTATTGACTAGTGCATTACAATATTACGTTATAAATATCATCATAATGTAAATGTTTGAAGTAGTAGTAGTCATCGTCATCATGATCATCATCATTGTAGTAAATATTAGCTAGCTTTCACCAAATGAAGCAAGAGAAGTATAGAATGTTTGGAATAGGAACATAGGAAGCTGCCACATACTGAGTCAGACCATAGGTCCATCTACGTCAGTATTGTCTACACAGACTGGCAGCGGCTTCTTCAAGGTTGCAGGCAGGACTCTCTCGGAGCCCTATCTTGGAGAAGTCAGGGAGGGAACCTGAAACCTATTGCTCTTCCCAGAGTGGCTCTATCCGCTCCTGTTCCTGAGGGGAATATCTTGCAGTTCTCACACTTCTAGTCTCCCATTCATATGCAACAAGGGTGGACCCTGCTTAGTTAAGGGGACAAGTCATGCTTGCTACCACAAGACCAGCTCTCCTCTCCAGAAAGAATGAATCTCTCCTAATTCAGAATGGTATTTCCACTAGAATTTGTAGGGCTGTTTTATTTGCTGGGCATGCAGTATCTGTCCCTGAACACCATTTCTATGTTAGGTTTTACAAAGTGTAACTGAAAGCACTAGAAGCATCTCAGTATTGTACGTATAACCTTTTGTCCAAATAGTGTTTGTCTGTGCAACCTGTGATAGAGCCTCTTTCCAACAGCAGTCTGGGGTCTCTTTCACTTTCATTGTTTAACTGCATTCATTCTTCAAGTGGGTCTCTAAAGGCAGCTTGTCAGCAGGCATCTGCTTCTACTTATAATGCTGGGGAAAATATATTAAAACCTCTTCTAAGGAAGTGGAATTCTACTTCTTGTAGTGTAAACTGCAAGATTCAGTTGTGGTAACAAGGAAAATATGTTGGGTCTTGTCATTTGTGGGCAGTATATGGAAGGAACCCATGGAGTTTAACAGAGCTGTGTCTTCCATCCTCACCTGGGCATATGTACAGGCAGCGTACCTGAGTACTTCAGAGAATGGCAAGACTGCCTGTGGTATAATATCATTAGCCCTCCCCTTCTGCTCTGTTGATTACACAAGCTCAAGGCCTGAGGTCTCCCATTCCTGGTAGCAACCCATTGTGCTGCCTGCATGATGGGCTGGCCTTAGAGGTGGGCAAGCTGAGTGGAAAGAAGAGTTGAGCTAAGTTTTCACAAGCCACATAACTTAGAAACACTGGTAAACTATTGGGGGCAGACACCAAAGGAACTCCTTGCCCTATGCACTATTTAGGCCCAGCCCAGGGATGGGAAGAGAAATAGTCTACTCAGCATGCTAGGGAACCCTTTTGTTGCAAAGGGGTATATGCACCTAATATAGATTTCACAAACCTGAAATGTATATGGTATGTGCCCATCAATTCATTTTCAAGGAGAACATGTAGCAAATAAAAATAAAAATAAAAAATAAAAACAGCCACAGAATCTCATTCATTGGGCATGAGTCAGCAAGACTATATACAGTGTGTACCAAGGAATTGCACATATCCAGCTGGGCCTTTTCATTACAGCAACATTCACCTCTATGAAACTCCCCTGAATTAAAGCTGCTATTTCAGATTTCACTGGGGGAGCAGTAAGGTCCCATACCTAATCTTCGATACATTCAAGCTTTGTTTTAAAAAACAAAGATTTTGTTTTGTTTGCAAAGCAAAGTGGCTCAGATTGGCTGCATTAGCAGGTAACGTGAAACTGGAGGTTACCGCACTCACAGTTAATTTTTCTAACCATGAATTGCATCACTGACGTTCATCCAACCAGAGTCCGGCAACCTCCATTTTCAGAACATGGGAGCCCCTCCCTCTTCCTGGTCTGCCAAGGCTGCATCCCAGCAACCTCCATAGTTCTTGAGTCACCAGACTGTGGGCAAGGTGTCAGCACATCACAAGAGTGGCCACCAATGGCCATGATCTTGAAAGGGGTGTGCTGAGCATGATCATGCCTTTTCAGAATGGCACCCTCATCAGGGAAAGGACATTTAAATTCCTTTAAATGCCATGCTGTGCAAGCCCTTCCTCTGACGCAATTGCACCACAAATTGAACGCATACAAACCACAAAACAAAAGAGTCTCACACAAGCACAATTTCTGGTGGGGGGATCTTTGTGGGGCACTATTTTCCTGTTAGGGAAGGGAAGGGAACAGGAGGGAATATGTATATGGGGGAGGGAAAAGGATCCTGTGGTCTGGTACACTGTGATGTGAAGGCTCACCCCGGCAAAGCAGTCCATGGAGACCAAACCACTCCTTCCCTCATGGCTGCTTGCTGCCAAGGGTCTAGCACTCTCATGAGAGGGACAGTCTACTGGGGAGGACTGTAGGCTCACTGAAACCTTCAGTCTTCTATCGGACTATTCAGTCATGAGTTGAGCTATCCCAACAAAGGCGGCCCTGCTTGAGTGGGACCCCAGCTCTCTCTGGTTAGTGATCTCTCTGGTTATTGCACAGCGACACTCTCCTCTCCAGGGAAATCTTTCACAGACCAAAATTCTTGGTGTTCCATGTGTTTGGGTGTGGCCAGGTGGTCAGACATGGGAAACAATGGGCAGGGGAAGGATCTTTGCTCTCATTCTAAATTCCTTGGTTTGGACCAGCATTGTGCTGTATGCAACTCTGCCATTGAGGGAGAGGGGAGCCCCAATTTCCAGCCACCTCAGGAGAGTGGAATCGCCATTCCGGGCAAAAACAAAAATAGACATGTTCAAATGCGTGGACAGGTTGGCAGAGGGCATGCTTTGGCAACTTCACAGGAGTCACCAAGACAGGGAGAGCTGTTGCCAGGCTACCCATCCCTGCAGCTTGCTGGTACAGAGCAATCTGGCTGGGCGGCATCTGCCATCTGGCCCCCCATGGTCTGACACTCTCGTGAGAGAGTGGTCCAGGGGAGAAGGGATTGTCATCACACATTATTAGTGATTCTGCCTGACACCCCTGTCCCCACAGATGGTTCTTCTCATGAGTTGTTAAGGGATATCCCCATGACCTTACACCCGCATGAGTGAATGGTCTGCTTAGGAATATCATCCATCCTCATCACATATGAGACTCACTTCTTTCACTGGGGCAATGCTGATCCTGCTGCCCTTCTCATGAGTAAGCCTAGGGACCACACAGGTACCCCCAAGGGGAAGGGGATGCCCCCCTTCCCCTAACACATTGTACAAAAAAATAGACCTAAGGCATTAAAGAAATCCTTGTTGGGGCTGCCATTTAAACTCGACCTCAGGAATCCCCTCTCTCCCATATGATGCCCCCCAGTGCTCTAATGGGGTTGCCCTGCCTATGTTGCCACTTGGAGTGCATGTGTTGGTGAATAGACTTCTTTGCACTTCATTTTTGGTGAGCAAAGCACGTTGTGCTGGTCTTGCTGCCATCCCATCCCCTTTCTCTCCTGTGGGGGGGGGGGTGAACAGAGTGGGAAGAGAGCATCCCCCTTTGTGACTTTTGCCACTTTGTGAACCTGTTGAAAAGTGGTATATAAATATTTGTCATTGTATATTCGTATGCGTATACTGAATGGCCTGTAGTTTCCAGGATCCCCCCCCCACACACACACACACTTTAAAGATTGGGACAATACTAACCTGGCTCTTGTTTTGTGGCAGCTCACCCATTCCCCAGGATTTCTCAAAGGCAGAGATTCTGGAGAGTAGATCAGCAAGTACTGCCTTTTAGTACCTTCGGAAGTAATTGAACTCATTTAAGGCAGCTAGGTGTTTCCTGATCAACTCCTTAGCAACCCTGAACTGCAATCCTGACCTCATATGCAGCATTTGTGAGATTGCACACAATTCCTCTTCTGGGAGAAGACTGAGGCAAAATAGGAGTTGAGCAGTTCCATCTTCTCTTTGTCAATGGTTAACATTTCACCACCCTTACTGAGCAGCAGGCCTACCATTTCCTTCAACTTTCTCTTTTTCAAACATACTTGAAAAAGAAATATGCAAAGAGATTATCTTACCTTTTGCTGACACTGCTCTACAGGATTCTTCACGTTCCATTTGATCAGGTATTTTTCATATATGGGAAACACCCTCAGGTCCCATTAAAAACCAAACTGCTGAGATAATCTTGAAAATCTAAGGACTGGAATGTAATTTTCTAGAAAGCATGTAAGGATCTCTTTTCCAAACTCTACAAGTCATTGCCCTTTGTAGCTCTTATATTTTATGCTTCATTCCTTTCAAAGAGGCATGAAGTAGTGAGACAAATGTTCTCTTGCAAATATGCATGGCACAAATATGTATTTTTAGTCAGGTTTCTAAAAGATTATCAAAAGCTTACCCTTTTCACATGCCTATTCCCACCTGAACACCTGACTGGGTGCAGCTTCCATGCCTTGTTTTTGTTTGAAAAACATTGTCCTCCTTCCTAGTAACAGTGACATCATTACAAAGTCAGTCAGATTTGTTGATTTCATTATATCACTGAGGGCAAATCAAGCTCATTTAAAGTGAGAGCAGTGCTTCCTGAATAAGCCCTTGCTCTGAACTGTTTATTTGGCCTCATCTAGCCAAATCTGATTGGCTGTGTGTTACCAAGACTAAAGAAGTAGGACTATATATATATTTTAAAAAATGGTACCCTGATTGTAGTAAATCAGTGTTTACAATGGAACACTGCTGCCATTGCCTAAATACCAGATACATGGGAAAGGATGTATTGAAGTGGTGCACCTTCATCTTCCAGCCCACTATTAAAAAAAAAAAAAGGAAAGGAAAAGGTCCTACTGCCTGCATAAGAGGAGGATAGACATTTTACAGGAGTAAAAAAATGTTCCCAAAATATGCATTCCATTTCAACTCTGCACTATATAAGAATGATTGACTGCATATAAGCTCTTTTGACTGTTCCAACCTCTATCATAAAATCAACCACTTGGGATAATTTTTTTATTCTTCTTCAACAGTAGAATGAGAGTTATGGTAGTGACACAGAGATCATCTCCTGTATCTGTGTCTAGCAGTCAGTAAAATAAGTTCATGTAAGCCCCTTTTCTTCATTGTGAAACAGTCTGGAATACCCTGTGTTTATTAAATGCTTTTATTTTGACATTCCATAGCTAATCTCCTAGCTGTTTTGATTCATCACTGTATTTGAGTGCTCAGAGTTCTCAAGCTGTGGGCCATCCTGAATGACACTTAACATGATGTATTTCCAGACCGCATGACATTCCAGCATAGCCCACTGGGTGCTCTAGTGAGGGAAAATTCTCTTATAGCTATGCTGGGAGCAACTCATTCATCTTTTTAGCTATCAGTACCACACTGAGAAAAATAGCCAACATTACAGAGATACTACATGTGACACTGCAAAGGATTGATTTAAAGGTGCCACTACATGCCACTGACATTTCCCCTGATCTTATGAGCACTGCTTTTGGGGTGGATTTCATAGCCTACTCAACATGTGTCCCAGTGTGAAATAGTAAAAATATTCCACTCTCAGTAACACCTACTTGGGATGGTCCTATACATGACAGGCATAATGGAATGAAATATTTTGCGCAAGTGATGACTCTTTTCCGGTTCATTATGAGCCTTCCAACTAAGATTGCTTGCAATTATGGACTAATAAAGGGGCTGCTTCAAAAATAGTGGATTTTTTTCTCTCTGTGAAAGGTAGTTTATGTATCCCAACATATGTGTATTCTGTATGGCATGTGTTTTGACCATGAGCGTGTGATTTGGGAGGTGAATATGCACAACAGCTTTCTAGTCCATAGATCAGATTACACCCTTGGTCTTACTCTTCACTCAGTGGTTTGCTTAGCCAATCCCTAGCCCTCTCCTCTTCCTGGACTAGGCACCTGAAATATTAAAGAAACAGGTTGGAAATTAATGATATGTCAGATAGTCCAATGGGAGGGGGGCATTGTTGTGGGACTACAGCTAGAATGCAAACACCTTAGGAATGTTGTTGAAGCTCTTTGGATTCCTTCAAAATGTCTCATTTCAGAAGGAACCCATCAAATTCATTTTGAATTGTACTTTTGGGAAAACCCCACTAGCAGCTCTAACCCCAGTCTAGCCTTCTTTTCAGTCAGAGCTTTCCTAACACAAAGGAAAAACTATTCTAAAGGGCTTCATCTAGTCAAGGCTACACAACTCCAAGCCTCCTGCAGATGTTGGATGACAACTCCCATCATCCTTGACTTTGGCCACTGTGGCTGGGGATGATGGGAGTTCTAGTTAAACATAAAACATCTGGAGGGCTGAAACTGTGCAGCCCTTTTCTAGATTAATCAGGCCTGACCTGTAGTCTTTCTAACTGAGCACTTCAGAGCCTTTTCCTTGAAGTGTCTTAGGGTGGATTCAGACACATGGTGGCACCTGAGGTTTGCATCTTCCTGCACAGGCCTCTGTTTCTGGTCCAGGTAATTATATACAAAGGTTGGTTGTGTCTTCAGAACATACTGATATTGGCATATCCTGCCCTACTGTTTCCAGACATGCTTTGTTTCGGAGCAGCACAGAAAATACCCCTCTATGTGCATGGGACAGAAAATACCCCCCTATGTGCATGGGACTGTGGGATCACAGTCTCCGTTTTGGATGTTTCAGTTCATGGGCTGAAGAACACTTCACCAGCCTGGGTTTAGCAAGACCCACAACTGGTTGCTCAGCATGAGTAAAGTGTGGGGGCCACATGCCTCCAGATGAGAATAACAGACTGAATGGGCGACTTCTGCCTCTCTCTTTTGCAAAAGAGAAGGCACTAACTGGAGAGCAGGCTAGACTTGAAAAACTTAAAAAATTAAGGAAGGAAATCTCCCTTCCACCAGAGATAATGGTAAAGCACTTCTTGGGAGTCACACTTTTAGCGGTACAATTCCTTATTCTGCTTAGAATTAGCAATTAGCTGACAAGGACTTGGGGAAATGAGCACAACAAAACTGGAGAGGTATAATCCTATACCCCTAAAAGCCTCCTGCTCTTCAGATATGCAATCTGGCAGAGCTCCATTCAACCCAGGAAACACATTATGCATAACTGCCCCTTGCCATTGTTGGCCAAGATTCACTCAGCCAGATTATGCTCAAGTAGCAATTAACTCCTCTGTCATGTATGGAATCTGCCACTTTCAGGGTGTGTAGAATGACTTGGAAACTGTCCCAGGGCACATTTCAAGTCATAAGTACATTTGGCCAAAGCACATGGTCTCAGAGCCTTTTCCTCTCAGAGTCTTTCCAACATGGAATCCATTTGGATTTATAATCCACGGAACCTTAAAGTAAGTGGGAGCTTCCACTCTTCACCCGCTTTTTACTTCCCCATCTCATTGCCCTTCCCATATGGAAATCTGCAAGGGCAACCAACAAACCACTAGATCAAGGATAGGTAAACTAACCTCTTGTCTCTCTGAGAAGCCTCCTCAGCCCCTCCATTCTTTCTTACTCCTTCCATGCCTTTAAACAATGCAAGTCTAAAGCCAGGCTTTGGTCTAAACACCTTGGCCAAGCCGATCTACATTCAATTTGAACTTGAAGCTAAATTACTTTCAACAAGATTCTCACTTGAAACATTAATTAAGCTGTGTTGCCTAGCCTAAACAACTTTTGCCTCCCTGAACCCCCATTTACCCATAAGTAAATCTTTCTGCCTCCTCGTCTTTTCCAATTACCAAATTTGCACACATTTGATACTGAATCCAACTGTTCCATCTAGCCAAGCTAATTCCCTACGCTAAGCCAAAAGCATAGTTAGAGTGTCTAGCCAGCAATCCAGGACAATTCTGGTAACACTACTTCCATCAGTGAAACTGACATCTGTAACAGAGATCTGAAGTGAGTGATAAGTGTTGGGTCTCTTGATGGAAGTAGGGCAGGATATGCCAAGACTGGTGGTAGGGATGTGCATGAACCGGCAGATGGCCAGTTCGGCAGCGGAGGTGGGGGTTACCTTTAAGCAGGAGGGAGCGTGCTCTTCCTTTCCCCACCACATCTCCCCCACTGGCACTGTGCTGAAAATCGCTGACATGAGGCAGCAGCATACCCAATTGCCACCCCAGTCAGCACAAACGCATTGGCCCTTTCCAGTCTGATGCTGACCAGATATGCTGCCGTCCCACGCCAGCGATTTTCAGTACAGTGCCAGTGGGGGGAACATGGGGTGTGTGTGTGGGGGGGTTAAGAACACCCTCCCTCCTGCTTAAAGGTTAAAAGAAACCCCTGCTTCTGAACTGGCCAAACCACTGGACCGCCGGATCAGTTTGGAGGTCTGGACATCTGGAAAAGGACCTCCGAACAAATTCGTGCACATCCCTAACTGGTGGTTTTGGATGACATGACCAGTCTCAGCATATCAGAACCTACCATGGAAGTAGAAGCTTATGTGGGGAAGTGGAAAGGGAGTGTGTGCTTCCAGGGCACTGGCAACTGCAGGTTCTGCTGTTACATCCAAACCCACCTTTAAGCAAATTGATTACCTTGTTTGCTATGGGTTCAGTTGACTAAGGTCCATTTCAGCATTAGCCAAAGGTGCATCATCATCAGAATTTCAAAAAGTAATCTCAGTACATCAAAATGGGCTAGCTGGGACTCATGTAAAGGGTGAACAGTTTCCTGGAAAAGTGGCTCTGTGTCTATGTTCGCATTCTTCAGAAGCCCATGTGCAGCTTCTGGGATCAATTTGGTCTCTAGTTAGTTTGGAACTAGCTATATCATTTTCATGTAGTTTGCACATTTTGAGACATTTTTACGTAAAGTTACAAGGCTAATATTTCTTAATAAGTATCCCCTTCTTGCTGATGTGAACAGAGTAGTCACACCATTAATTTTACTGAATGGGAATAATTGGAACACTGTAATTATGCATAGAAAGATACTATGGAGTAATAATACAGTAATTGTCAGTGTATATTATGTATGAAAACTAATCTTGGATTAAAAGGGCTGGCATGAATATCACCACACATGGTTTTTAGTCTATGCTTGCAAATCTAGCTGTTACAACTCTTGAGGAAGTGTTTTTAATTCCTGCATCACCAACTGTTGTGAGCTTTCTTTGTTCCTTGTTAAAAGAGGCATTGACTGAAAAATATTATGTGTAAAATAAGGACTCTGAATTTCACTGAATTCTGGGATTAATTGTCTGTTGGCATGTACCAACATAGGATCCTCTAAGAAGGCTATCATGATACCATCATGGACCTTCTCTAGAGATCCTGCTAAAGCGGGGGTCCTCAGCACTTTCCAGGGCAGAGGGGTTAGCATGGGCATCCAGAGGGGAGCCTAAAGGGGGATGAGACAGTCCCATGGAATTCAATGGGGCTTACTCTCAAGGAAGTGGGTACAGGATTACAGCCTTTGCCCCCTCCCTGGAAAAGGTCCTGCAGACATGCCTGGAAGGGTGGGAATGGAAGCATGGTTTCTTTTATTTAGGGGAATGGTTTTCAAATGGAAGCCAGCATACCATCTGTTCTCTTGACCCTTCTCTGACATGGCTTATACTGTCTGGCAAGGGGGTTGTTGTAGAGGACCTGGTAGCTATTATAAATGCTTCTTGGAGGGAGGGCAGGATGGCTTCCTGTATTAAGGAGGCAATCATTAGACCTCTTCTGAAGGAGCATGCATTGGATCCCTCCAAGTTAAGCAATTATAGGTCTGTCTCCAACTTTCCATGGCTGGGCAAGACAGTTGAGAAAGTGGTTGGCCTTCTAGCTCCAGACAGTTTTGGGGAAAACTGATTATCTAGACCCATTTCAAACTGGGCCTGATGGATGATCTCCAGTGGGGAATTGAAAGAGGAAGTGTACGGTGGTGCACCTAGGTAATTTTGGCTCCAAGACCACTCTTGGTGCCAGGACCACTCCCACCGTGAGGCCCCCTACTATGAGACCCCCCGAAACCTGCTTTTGGGGGCCTCCTGCCACCACCCCACACCCACTCCACTGATGCCGCACCATGCCAGACCTCTGATTTTTTCATAATTTCAGCTGACATGTGCAAGGCCAAGGTGTGGTGGCTGGGGGGTGAGTCAAGCAGGCCTCTCCACACAAGCAGCGGATGGAGTGACCACTGGGACTGTCCATCTGGCCCATTGGCTCTTGAGAACTGCAAAGTGCTCCAGTGCAGCTGCATAGTTGAAATAAATCATCTCAAGCCTGTGACATCAGAGCTTGTGACAGTCTATTTCAACTGCGCAGGTGCGCTGGAGCACTTTGAAGTTCTCAAGAGCTGCTGGGTCAGATGGACAGGCCCATGGTCGCACTGTCTACCGCACAGGGGCTGAGGAGACCTGCTTGGCCTCCTTGTCTTAAGGAAGCTATTATTAGACCTTATTTGAAGAAACCTGCATTGAATCCCTTGGAGTTAGCGAATTATATACCTGTTTCTAATCTTCCATGGTTGGGCAAGGTGATTGAATGGGTGGTGGCTTCTCAGCCCCAGACAGTTTTGGATGATACAGATTATCTAGATCCAATTCAAACCAGCTTTTGAGTGGACTATGGGGTTGAGACTGCCTTGGTCAGTCTGGTGGATGATCTCTAACTGCTATCGATAGTGTGACTCTGCTGATCCTTTTGAATCTCTCAGCAGCTTTTGATACCGTGGATTATGGTAACCTTCTGGATCAGCTGGGGAGGGTCAGTTTAGGTAGCACTGTTTTACAGTGGTTCCGTTCCTACCTCTCTGGTAAATTCTAGATGAAGAATTCTAGAAATTCTAGTGAGGAACACTTGGAGACTGTTGCTCTGCAAAACAAGACCTAAAGCATGGAGTTCCACAAGGCTCCATATTGTCTCCAATGCTCTTTAACATCTACATGAAACTGCTGGGAGAGATCATCAAGAGATTTGGTGCAGGCTTGTTATCAATATGCCCAAATCGATTTCTCCATGTCAACATCATCAGGAGAAAGCATAACCTCCCTAAATGACTACCTGGAGGCAATGATGGGCTGGATGAGCGATAAAAACCTGAGACTGAATCCAAATATGATGGAGGTACTTATTGTGCAGGGTTGGAACTCAAGAGACAATTATGCTCTGCTTGTTAGGGATGGGGTCACATTTCCCCAGAAGGAACAGGTAGGCAGTCTGGGAGGGCTTCTGGACCCAAACCTCTCCCTGGTGTCTCAGGTTGAGGTGGTGATCAGAGGTGCTTTCTATCAGCTTCAGCTTGTTTGTTGAGATAAACAACCTCAGAACAGAAGTTATATGCTGGTAATCTCCAGACGTGACTACTGTAATGCACTCTATGTGGGGCTGCCTCTGTACATAGTTCAGAGATGGCAGTTGGTACAGAATGTGGCAGCCAGGTTGGTCTCTGGGTCATCTCGTAGAGACCATATTACTCCTATATTAAAAGAACTAAACTGGCTACCAATAAGTTTCCAGGCAAAATACAAGGTGTTGGTTATAACTTATAAAGCCCTAAGTAGCTTAGGCCAGGGTATTTAAGAGAACATCTTCTTCACTATGAGCCCCATTGCCCACCTGGAGAGGTTTGTCTGTAGTTGCCATCAGCTTGTCTCTGTTGGTACCCCAGGAATTGGAAATGCGCTCCCTGCTATAATAAGAGCCTCCCCATCTCTGACAACTTTTTAGAAGTTTTAAAGACACATTTATGCATCCAAGCTCTTTAGACTACACACACACACACACACACACAGGATTCAGTCACTTAAATACACATAATATACAGGAACACAAGAATTCAGAACTTATATGCAAGCTTTAAAATGCAGAACATCAATTTATGAGCATGATCGAAGCAGAGTTAATTACTCTTAAGGCTGCAGGTCTAAGCCTACTTACTTACTAAGGAGTAAGTTCCATTGAACTTCTGTAAAAACATCCTTAGGATACTGTTGCCTTTTCCACTAATTTCAGTGAGTGAATTAAGTATGTGCTGAACTAGTGAAACCAAATGGGACTTCGAAGAGGCTCTTGCTGAGTACAATTAATTGGGATAATAGTATGGACTGATGGCGAAACATACTTTAAAAAAACAACACCCAGCATCTGACATCCAGACCAACAAAGTATAGGCTGCTGCTGAGTTCCCAACTAAAGGAGCACCTGTGTTTGCTTGTGGAGTGAGGTTGAATTCCACTTCTCCTGGAACCACTCTGTGCCACCCAGAAAGATGAGGAACATATTTTCAGGTGGCACAAAGTGCTTCAGGAGGAAAGTGGTTAAAATTTGCCACCCCCACCTGCATGATTTCTGGTACTATGTTAGTTGAAACCATCAGCAGCACTAGAGCTTTTAATTTCTTCTATTATTAGAATATAGAGTTCCTATATATTTACATTACATTGGTATCTAAATTCAATAAATATATAAGTAAGTAAGTGAATAAATAAGTAAATAAATAAGACTGGCAAAACTCTGGCACATATATTGTTCCTATATATTATGTTTGGCTTGTTTTCCCTATGTTAGGCAAGAATCCTTTGCTTTTGCAACATGGCATTTGCTGAGGCTTTGAGCATGTACCTTCTCTAGAGTCACCATGTGTCCTCTTTTGACCCAGACAATCCTCTTTTTCCATGAATGTCCAGGTTCTGGTCCCAGTTGAGCCCTGTCCTCTGTCTGCACACACTAATTCACAGCCTATGCCCTACAGCAGTGGTCAGCTGTTCTTCTATTGCTCTGGCAGGACCACTGCTACTCTGCTGCTTCAGCCAATCCTTTGGTGATGACAGTGCAGCAGAGAAGAAAGCAGAGGAGCATGCGTAATACCAGCAGCGGCCCTGTCCTACACAGCCTGCCTGAGCCTTGGAACCTTCTGCTCTTCCCAGAGCGGCCCCATCCCCTAAGGGGAATATCTTACAGTGCTTACACGTCAATTATCCTATTCATATGCAACAAGAGGGCCAACGCGGTGTAGTGGTTAGAGTGCTGGACTAGGACCGAGGAGACCCTGGTTCAAATCCCCATTCATCCATGATGCTTGCTGGGAGACTCTGGGCCAGTCACTTCTTACTCAGTCTAACCTACTTCACAGGGTTGTTGTGAGGAGAAACTTAAGTATGTAGTACACCGCTCTGGGCTCCTTGGAGAAAAAGTGGGATATAAAATGTAATAATAATAGTGATGATAATGATAATGATGATAATAATAATAATAACAATAGTCCTCTTCTTCTTGTCCCACTCCTGCACCCCTCCTTCTCAGTCCCACACATGCACTCTGTAAAAGGTGAAACTGCATACGTGCAGAAGTCTTGGCACTGCATTGTGCTCAAACTTGAAATCTCTTGCTGTATGTCCGGTCAGGCAGGCAGCATGTTTCAGGGCAACCTAAACTGTAAATGAGCCAGTGGCTTTGCCCTCATTTCTTTTAGTTTCCTTTCATTTCCTCTCAGTTTCCATACATTTGTCCCCTTCTCTCCCCCACCTTAGATTTCCTAAGAAAGGAGAGTCCCCTCTCAGTCGTGTGTGCATGTGGGTGTGTATTTGTGCACATGTTCATGTGCAGGTCAGAGAGAGAGAGAGAGAGAGAGAGAGTCCTTCCAATACAGCTCCAGTGTACACATAGCTACTTGTAGGTGGAGGAAGGGCTGATAAAGCTAACCAGAAAGGTTTGTAGAATTAACCAGAAATAAGGGGAGACCAAACTGAAAACAATCTGTGGTGTGGATTCAGTGAATGCAAGATTAAAGAAGGGAGAGCAGAGGTTTTGCGTATTTCAGCAGTTAGTACCTGGACAGTTGGCAGACTAAGTGGGCACACAAGTTACTTCGTTAGTCTATGCCACAGCTGCTTCCCTCACAAGTACAAAGAAATATTACATAGATTTATATAGTTTGTTCAGAAACAACTCAACTTTCTCCTTTCCCTTTCCCACACTTTTCTTTCTGATTCCACCTCCCACCCACCCACCCACCCACACTACAGGATCCCCACTGGGATAACCTTCTAAACAACAGAACATAAAAGATACTGGATAGAGTACAACAGCCACCATGGTGAATTGTATTGTATTTGTTTTTAACTTGTAGTAATAGTTGCCAAGTTTGTGTCTATACATATATATTAGCACATTAAATTCATGGTTTTGGCCATGCATTTCCTCTTTCTTCTTCTTTTTCTTTTTGCTGATGTGCACCTGGCTGCCCTAACCTTCTTCCTCTAGGTCCAGCTCTTTCCCTGATTTTTGAGTTTGCTCTCTGCTCCTGATTCTGCTCTTGTTTATACTCCCCAAGTTATTGATTTGCCCCTTAGCGTGCTTCATCCATGTACCCATGGGCTATTCTACTGAATGTGCTGCCATGGCCTCACCAGCAGCCTTAATCCTGTAATGGCTTTTTACACTCTTTCCCATAAGACAGAATTGAGAAGTACAGCTTCCTTCTGACAGACAATATCTCCCACCGATGGCAATCAGGTACATCCCATGTCTGTTTGCTGGCTGCAGTTGAGCTGACAATGATCTGCTGAATCCAAGCCTCATAAAGTTTGATTTGGAAAGCAATGATGAAAAGACCCTAGGGAAATTGGCAGGAGTTCCTTAAGTTCTTAAAATGTTTGGCTTTGTGGAAAATCTATACTGAATTTCACAGTTTCAGGTGTCTGACTGGGAAATTAATTGACCTGCTGGTGCTGTGGGGGTGGGGTGGGGTGGGGTGGGGGCTATCCAGCATGCAATCCCTTAGTGTGTTGCTTTTTTCAATGTCACTCATTGCTGAGGGAGGGTAGGATGCCTACTTGTCTGAAGGAGGTAATGATTAGACCACTTCTTAAGAAACCTCCCCTAGATCCCTCAGTGAGGGATAGTTATAGGCCAGTCTCCAATCTCCCATGGTTGGGCAAGGTGATTGAGAGTGAGGTAGCTAACCAGCTCCAGGCAGTTTTGGAGGAAACCAATTATCTAGACCCATTTCAAACTGGCTTTAGAGCAGGCTATGGGGTTGAGTCTGCCTTGGTTGGCCTGATGGATGACCTTTACTGGGGAATTGACAGGGGGGTTGGTTCTGTTGGTTCTTTTGGATCTCTCAGTGGTGTTTGATACAATTGACTATGGTATCCTTCTGGATCACCTGGGGGAATTGGGGATAGGAGGCACTGCTTTGCAGTGGTTCCACTCCTATCTCTCAGGCAGATTCCAGATGGTGGAGTTTGGTGACAGTTCCTCTTTAAAACAGGAGCAATTATATGGAGTCCCTCAGGGCTCCATTCTGCCACCAATGCTTTTTAATATTTACATGAAACTGCTGGGTGAGGTCATCAGGAGATTTGGTACAGGGTGTTATCAGTATGCTGATGGCACCCAAATGTATTTCTCCTCCTCCTCCTCCTCCTCCTCCTCCTCCTCCTCATGAAATGGCATTCACTCCCTAAATGCCTGGCTGCAGGCTGTAATGGGCTGGATGAGGGATAAGAAATTGAAGCTGAATCCAAGAAAGACGGAGGTGCTCATTGTGGGGGATTGGAACTTAGGGGATGAGTTAGCTCTTCCTGTGCTGGACAGGGTTACACTCCTCCAGAAGGAACAGGTACTCAACTTGGGAGTGCTCTTTGAACCATTCCTCACCCTGGTATCTCAGGGGGAGGCTATGGCCAGGACCGCTTTCTATCAGCTTCGGCTGATTTGACAGCTGCGTCCATTCCTTGAAGAGAACGATCTCAAAACAGTGGTGCATCAGCTCGTAACCTACAGGCTTGACTATTGCAATGTACTTTACATGGGGCTGCCTTTGTATGTAGTTTGGAAACTTCAGTTAGTTCAAAATGCGGCTGCCAGATTGGTCTCTGGGGTTACCTGGAGAGACCATATTATCCCTGTCTTAAAACAGCTGCACTGGCTGCCAATATGTTTTCAGGCGAAATACAAAGTGCTGGTTATTACCTTTAAAGCTCTGAACAGCTGCCTTCTTCAGTATGATCCCCATTGCTCGTTGAGGTTATCTGGAGAGGTCCATCTCCAGTTACCACCAGCACATCTGGTGGTGACTCAGAACCGGGCCTTTTCTGTAGCTGCTCCTGATCTATAGAATGCACTCCCGGCTTGCTGTCGGCCTTTAAGAGAGCCCTAAAAACCTATTTGTTTGGTCTGGCCTTCCAAGGCTTGTAAAGTGTTGTTTTTAAAAAGTATTTTAATTGGTTTTAAATGGTTTTAATTGTTTTTGAATTGCTTTTCTATTGTTTTTAGCACTGTGTTTTGAATTGTATGTTTTTATGTCTTTTTAAAGTTGTTGTACACTGCCCAGAGCCTCTGGATGGGGCGTTTTATAAATGTAATAAATAATAATAAAATAATTCTAATTACCATAAATCTATAGGTTCATTCTCTAATATCACCCCATAAAATAACTACAACTTGATTTAAGGTTAAACCAATTTTAGATCAACTGCTTAAAATTACCGAACATTTGCTCAATCTGATGGCATAATCACCATTCTGACTTTTTTAAATGGTCTGTTGCCCTACCTGTCTCTCTTCCCTTCTCCCCCTCATCATTTTTTGGTCAAGATGTAGTCCAGAGTTATACTGAAAATGTTTGTCTGAAGCTGTTATTCAAGCCACGGCCAGTTCTTTTTTATTTTGTTGTCTTTACACATCTCATGCATGCTAATGTGTCAGGCTCTTCAGAAGTAATTTCATTCATAGCCCCATATGCTCTGCTAGCAATTTATTTGCATCCCTGGGGTCTCAAAACTAAAGAGATGTCCTGTCACTAAAGCATGGAGCTTAGCAGGTTGCAAAAAGACATCAGCTTCTAGGACCACGATGAATTTTGAGAGTTTGGGTTTCAAGCTGAATGTGTGGTTTCACAGGAACCAATTTGCCTGTGTATTTTTTATTCTGCTTTTGCCAATTCCACGCTTGATTCATCAAACCTTTATTTCTTGCTCTATTGCTTTAAAAAAGAAAAGAACAAGAACAAGAACTGAACTGAAGCCTCTGCTCCTTTGAGATGGAAACTAGTGCTGATGATCTGTCACCTGTTTTGCACCACAGGTTACTGCTTTCTCTTTGAAAAGTTCCATATATATATATATATATAAAAATAAAATAAACACAAAAGTACGACAGATGTTGACTTAGCATTAATCCATTTAGAAAAGAGTGTGGAATTTACTTGCTCTCTAATGACTTTGCATCAAGTGTTGAGCACCACTAGTTTGTGCCCTATAGACTAATTTCCACATGGTAGAAGGTCCACTCCCTCTGCTCTAAGATTCCTTTCTTGGATGACTAAATGCAGTGGCTGACGGTTATGGAGCTATAATGCTGAACCCTGGAGCTGCTGCAAACTCTGAAGGCAGCCCGGGCACTGTTAAGAACAGCATTGTTACAAATGGGGAAAATTGTGGTAGCACTGCTTGTGCAATTGCCCATTCTTAGCAGCGTCAGGGCTGACTTCTGAGCAGGGAGGGCAGCTGGTCTTGTGGTAGCAAGCTTGACCTGTCTCCTTTGCTAATTGAGGTCCACCTTGATTTGCATTTGAATGGGGGACTGCATATTGCCCCCAGAATGTTGGGGGCAATATGCTAAAAATCATTGTAAACCACTTAGAGCTCCGGCTATAGAGCGGTATATAAATGTAAGTGCTATTGCTATTGCTATGTGAGCACTGTAAGATATTCCCCTTAGGCGATGGGCCCATAGCTCCGTAGAAGAGCATCTGCTTTGCATGCATGAGGTAGGGCTAGGAAAGACTCCTGCTTATAACCTTGGAGTGCTGCTGGCAGTCAGTACAGGCAATGCTGAGCTAGATGAACCAAGGGTCTGACTTTGTACAAGGCAGCTTCCTCTGTTTCTATGAGTCTGTGGCAGCCCCAGGGATCAGTGTTAACAGCGGCACATTGTGTCAGCCCCTATTATCCAAAGCAGACAAAAATGCAGGCAACCATGTTAGTTCATTAGAAAACAATCTAAACAAAAGCCTAATGATGGGATGTTGTCTATGAGGGAAATAACATGCATACATCCTGTTCTGGATAGAGTGATACTCCCCCTGAAGGACCAAGTTTGTAGTTCCTGAGCCTGGCTTTGCTCCTGGATGCTCAGGTGATAGCTGTGACCAGGGAGACATTGTACAGCTTCAGCTAGTGCACCAAGTGCTCCTAGAGAAGCCTGATCGAGCTGCAGTGATCTATGCCTTAATCATGTTATATCTTGATTGGAGTAATGTGCTCTACCTGGAGATGCTCTTGAAGACTGTTCAGAGGTTTTGGCTGATAATGCAACCATCAAAGTGCTATTTGATAGGAATGGGCAAATTGATTCGCCCATGAATCAATTTGGGTCTAATCAGGGGTGGTTCAATGATTCAGCACCGAATCAAACCTTGAAAAAGGGGCCAGATGAATAGAATCACACACACACACCCCCTCCCGATTCTACTCAAATTGATTTGGGTGCCTTTTTGAGGTGGTTTTGCTGGGCCAATGGGCCTCAAACTGGTGCTTCTTTCCAGGGAAAGCTGGTTTACCAATTGGGATAGACCAGCTCCCTGAGGCAGGCTAATGCACCAAGTTCTGAGCGGAGGGCTGGTCTACCCACTAATCCCAATTGGTAAACCAACCCTCTGGTCTGGACTTTGTGTGTCAGCCTGCCTCAGAGACCTGGTCTATCTAGACAGAGGTGGGCTGATGCACCAAGTCCAGAGTGGAGGGTTGGTCTACCCGCTGTTCCCAATTGGTAGACCAGTTGCAATTGGTAGACCTGGTTTTTTGGGGAGAGCTGGTCTACCAATTGCGATTGGTGGGTAGGTTAGCTCTCCACTCCAGACTGTGCATCACCCTTCTCAGAGTGCATGACTCAAAAAGCATGACTTGTCCCCTTTGCTAAGCAGGGTCTGCCCTGGTTGCATATGAATGGGAGACTACCTCTGTGAACACTGTAAGATATTCCTGTTAAGGGATGGGGCTGCTCTGGGAAGAGCATAGGTTCCAAGTTCCCTCCCTGGCATCTCCAGATAGTGCTGAGAGAGACTTCTGCCTGAAACTTTGGAGCAGCTTCTGCCAGTCTGTGTAGACAATGCTGAGCTAGATGGACCAATGGTCAGACTCGGTATATGGCAGCTTCCTATGTCCCTACCTGCTCATACCAATTGGTAGACCAGCTCACCTATTTTTCCAGAGAGAGCTAGTCTACCAATTGGGATTGGCAGGTAGACCAAGCCCACATCAGAGAGCTGGTCTACCTGCTGATCCCAATTGGTAGAGAAGCTCTTCCCAGAAAGAAGAACCATTTTGAGGCCCTTTCCCCAGCAAAATGGGCTTCAAAATGGTGCCTAATTAGCCTGAATCTATTGGTTGAATCGGGACGTTTGTTGAGGCAGCTGGCAAAGCCAGCTGCTTCTGATAAATCAATTAGGGGGGTCTGTGATTCAATTCTATCTCAAATTAAATCACAGATATTGATTTGTGCACAGCCCTACTATTTGAAACTCGTAGGTTGCAGCATATCAGACCAGTAACCAGTGCATTTCTGGATTCAATTCAAGATACTCTTTTACTTACAAAGTCCTACATACTGTAGCTTGGGACCAGGATACTTGAAAGACCACATTTTTCTACATGAGCCTTCTCCTCCACTGCATTCATCATCTGACAGCTTGGTCTGCAACCTTTCACCTTTCAAGTCCATTTGGTGGGGATGAAGGATAGGGTCTTTGTCACCAAATAAATGGTGTCACCAATAATGAATGATAATAATAAAATAAATGGTGACACCAATCATGTCACCAATAAAGACATGATTTCTTGGAGCTTAAGGGCCACACACACTTATTAATTCAAATTCAATCAATACTGCACCAGGAATGGGCTCTTCACCCCACTACAATGTAGACATTATTGCTTCTGAACCATCCCTATAGCTTGTCAGGCACCAGGGCTTGTAACAGCTAGGGATGTGCATGGAACCATGGTAGGGCAGCTTGAAGGTTGCGGGGCTGCCACTTTAAGAGTGGGGGATGTTGCACTTACCCGTCTCTCTGTTCCCCCCTCACACACACCAGCATCCTTTGTTAAGAAAGCTGATCGGGGCAGCAGTGTACCTCCCTGCCACCCCATTGCCCCATTGGCCGGATATGGCTGGATGTCCCTGATGCACCTGCGAGTGTGCACGTCGCTGGTGTACACACATCTGCCTCGGCGTGTGCAGGCATGTTAGGGACTTCCGGCCATATCTGGCCAACAGGGGCAACGAGACAGCAGGGAGGTATGCTGCCACCCGATCAGCTTTCTTAACAAAGGATGCCGGCGGGGGGGACAGCGGGAGGGGTAAGTGCACCCCCACACACACTCTTAAAGCAGCACCCCTGCTGCCTTCGAACCAATAGAACCACCAGTTCTTCAAACCAGTTCGGAGGCTCATAAAGGGCCTCTGAACCGGTTCTGTGCACATCCCTAGTAACAGCTTGACAGCCCTAAGGGTAAATGCTGCTTTTTAAAGCAAAACAAAGTAGTAATGTGGCATCTTGGTTCAGAAGTATAATATCCATATTGACCCATACATATCAAGGTGTCAGCAAAAAGCATCCCCACCTCAAGCTGTGCAGCTTTTAATGCCCTAATGCCAAGATAATGATGCCCTAATACCAAGACAAGTCCCAGGCCAATTACGCTGAGCCATGGTGGCTTTAGAGAATGGCAAAACCACGTTCTTTGGGGCACTCACCAATAATCTGTGCCTAACTACACTCCAACCTACCCTGTACCTGCTGATGTGACCAAGAAGACTAGCTAACTATGGAGAACAGTGTGAGGTAAGCAAAAATACCCTGTCATCAGCCAGTTTGATGAGGAGCCAAAGTTCATGCTCTGCCCCCAAAGGATGACCAGCCAAAACCCTAACTGTTCTAGGAGGGATGCCTCTCAGATGTTGATTGAGGGTTTGGAGGGAGAGAACTCCAATGATTCTCTGGCTCTGCCTACCCAAATCCTCCACCAATCAAATGAGCCAATCAGTCCTGTGCTTTATTGAAGTGTGGGTGAGGCAAAATCATGACATTTCCATAGCAGCATCCAGATTGTGTAACTCCTTTCCCGCAATGAGACCTGCTTGGCCTCCTCACTGTTGTACTTTAAGTGCTCTGTAAAGAACTGCCTTTTCTGTTCAGTATTTTGTTAATAATCATTTTTGCTATCTGACCTTAGAAGTGGTTTTATGGTGGTTTTCAGTGCTCTGTTGATTGTTCCTATGTTTATTCCTTCATTAAAGTGTTGTTAGCCATTTTGGATGACTGTTTGATAGATCAGAAAGGCAGATTTATTTACTTACTTACTTACTTACTAACTACATAAAGATGTCCTATGATACAACCTGATATCTTTTCCTATCAGGACTATTAAGTTTGTTGAACATCTCTCTAAACCTAAAGACATCCGTAATTTGAGTTCTTTATTGGAATTTAGGAGAGCCCTAAAGACCTACCTGTTCAGCCTGGCCTTCCAGTGCTCTTAAATTGTTAAAGAGTCTTTGATGTTTGTGAACCGCCCTGAGCTATTTTGTAAGCTAAAAATCGAACAAGTAAATAAATAAATAATAAACCTATCATATTACAACCACAGGCATATTATGAGTTTTCTTTTATGCCGAGCAGCTACACCATTCCCCCCTCCCTTTTTTCCCATTTATGATATAGCCTGAAGAAGAGTTCTGATGAACTCAAAAGCTTGCTTACTACTTGTGACTTTTTAGGTAGTCTTCATAAAGGTAGTATGCTACAGTTTCTAGTTTTTTCCCCTTCTAATGAACCAAGACAGCTGCATGTGTTCATGAGTGTCTGTGCATGTGTGTGTGTGTTTAATCTAGAGAAAATGTTTTTAAAGTTCATGTCTTAGCAAGTGGAATAGCAGGGTTAATGAGAAAAAAGTGTGATAGCGTATCACAATGAGAGCAAAGCTTTGTCTGACTCCAGAATGTAGTGCTTGTAAATTATCGCCAATAATACCATAACAACATGGCAGTGTTTCTGATTGGTGTTTGAGAAACTAATTGGTAATGAGCTGATGCTTTTCGTGTCCCAGCCAATTGCAAAAGAAGCCCTTGAAGCTTATACAGGGCTTATCAGTCTTATCAGTCCATCAGGACATAAACGGCAGACTGAAGCAAAACAAAAACAAAACCAGAATGGAGGGTTTAAATGAATTCCACAGCAAAAGCAAAAAATCGCATGAGCACCAACAAGCTCCAAAATACAATGGCAGCCCCCCCCCAGTTGGTTAGAAATAATAATAGCAATAATAATAAAACTATTGAGAAACTATGCCACAGCCTTGTATCTTAGCTCATACCTGCTCTCTTTAGGTGTCCTTAATGAGCCACAGTTCAAATGCATCTTTGATTACTCCTATGGCTCTTTGTGTGTTATGATTTGTGATATCAGTGTGGACCAGAAATCATTTTAACTGTGCCATTCAAATCAACTGTGCAAAAACAAGTAACATGCTCCACTAGCCAGTTGCTATCCCAATCACTGCAGAGCACTTTAGGAGGTCTCCTTATATTTGTGCCAGCTGTGTGTGGCTTAATTTAAAAGTAATTCCAAATGTTTAATACTGGCGCTTCATTTTGAAAAGAGGAGGACTTTTAATAATTGAAGGGAAACACACACGCACCTGCTACAATGTAAAACCATCCCATCTGTCTGATGATTGTTTATTTAAATAGTCCTTTTTATTAAATATGAAATGTCCAAATCACCTAATCATAGTCAGTTGCACGGGGAAGCAGTTTTGCAGTATTGCTTTCCCACATCTTATCTCACAGCTGCAGGATGTCCGTTGATAATGCTGCCTTGGTGTTAGACAAGCAATCAAATAATTTGATTGTTCTGTGCTTCAGAGCTGTGCTTTAAAAATTAAGTCTGGTTTGTGTCTTGTGGTGTGACAAAGTCCTTCATGTTATTTGCTGGCAAGTTTTGAAAGCTGTGGCTTTCACAATATTTTCTCCCCCGCCCCTTCACACAGTCAGTTGATGCAATGTGTTTCCTTTATATCTGCCTTTAGCCTGCAGTGAACTCCTTTCAATGTTCTTCAGGCAGGCCAGCTGATGATATCATGGTTGTTTGCAGAAAAAAGAAAAGCGTATGGTTGGATTTGACCCATATGGTAGAATAGGGATACAATCAACTGTTACTGAAAATGGCAGTTGTATCTCTACTTCACCACATGAGGGCACATTTATAAGAATAAGTGACCAGAGAAGAATTCAAGGTATATCTTATCTCAGTGTAAGGGTTTCTTTTTAGAACGTGGAAGAACAGTACCCAGGAGTAAGAAAACGGTTTTATTTGCTACGTTAACAATCAGTTCCAGAGTTCCTTTTCAATACTGATGAGGACATTTAACAAATGTTTGACACTTACGAATACCTTCTATGATTCCATTTAGATTATCATGCAGACAGATGTGGGCCTTTCCTGGGGCAAGGGGAAGCAGTCACCTCAGACTATTGAGCGCCCACAGGGTGGCAAAATGTCCCACACAGATGCTGTCACAGCAGCTTTTAGGGACCGATCTGACCCTTGTGAGCTTTGCAGGGAGAGCCTCTTCTCACACTTTTAGCAAACCTTACAGGAAGCGTAAGGAGAGAAGGTAAGCTGCCAGCAACCTTCCTCCTTGCCACTTTCAAGCTTGCTAAGGTGAACTGGACCCTCAGCAGGATTATGGGGCAAGGCAGCACGTGGGGGTCAAATCTGGCCATAGTGCAAATGTGTACATTCTAAACTTGTTAAAAAATAAATAGTGGGTAGGATACACAACTGCATCCTTAAAGGTATCATGCATCACTGGCAGAAGCTCCTTCTGCAAAGGGCCCTTCCACTCATGGGAGAAGGTTCAGCCAGCAATGCAGTGCTATGCTAAAGACCTGGGTGCTGCCCCTTATTCTAGAAAAAGGATTCTGAAATGTAAGTACCATAAATCAGGAAATTTTACATTTACATGTAGAAATGACTCTACAGCTGTGAGAAGTCAAAACCGGTGGAATGTTGTGAACTTATAACCACAGGAGGCTGTTCTGACAACACAGCATCCTCTACAGGACTAACATTTCATAAGTTGCATTCACCCCCTAGATGTCCCAGCCCTGAGGTTAATGTGTGGATGTCCAGATACCAGAGTTGGTGACAGAAATTCCCACAGTAGCCTCCAAAGCAAGAAAGGAGACACATTATTTTAGGGAAAGCACAGCTTTGAGAAGACACAGCATGCATGTATATAAAAAGAAGCCCAAAGTATCTATTTTTTTTAAACCTTTCACACCCCACACCCCTCAAAAGAAGCCCAGTGCACTAACAATCCTATGGATATATGGGGGGAAGTGTTTATTTTGCTTCATGCTACAGGTCATGAAAGCTACTTAGAAGAGGACCAACAATTAAGCAAAGTTCACAATTGGCTTTCATGAAGCTAGTAGGGTACTAGGAACATGGGAAGCGGCCATATACTGAGTCAGACCATTGGTCCATCCAGCTCAGTATTGTCTTCACAGACTGGCAGCAGCTTTTCCAAGGCTGCAGGCAGGAATCTCTCTTAGCCCTATCTTGGAGAAGCCAGGGAGGGAACGTGGAACTTCCTGCTTGTCCCAGAGCGGCTCCATCCTCTGAGGGGAATTAACGGGAATTAAAGAATTAAAGAAGTTAAAGAGCACTGGTTCCAGTACCAATCCTTAGGGGAACCCACATCCTTCCTACCTCCATTTTGAAAACTGCCCAATTATTCTTACTCTCTTTTTCCTGTCCTTTAACCAGTTACCGATCCACACATGAACCTGTCCCCTTATCCCATGACTGCTAAGTTTACTCAAGAGCCTTTGGTGGGGAACTTTGTCAAAAGCTTCCCACATAAAGGCTAAGAATTTGTATCCAAACCTTGCTTTTAGCTCATGCTATCCTGTGCTCCTTAAAGGACCAATTGTCTCTTCTCTCTCCAGCCCCCTGTAATTCTAAAAAATCTGCTGCTGGGAACTGATGGAGGCGGACCCCCCAAAAAACTTATCCTGACTGATGGAGGATGCATAGGAGAAGATTTTCAGAGGGGAGCAAAGGGAAGAGGGAATCAGCAATAATCACACACACACCTCTTGCATGAGCACTAGAAAGCACAAGCAGAAAATTGGATACAATGCATTGTTTTAGCTTTTCCTCCTTATATGGTAGTATTTTTGTTTTCATTTTTTGTGTGACTGCATTTTGTTCTGTCTTTTGTTTTGCCATATCTGCAAACACAGCATTCCATGTCAGCTACCTTTTCCTATTACTGTTTTTATCATCACACTAGTCAAAGTAGCTGCCTTTCTGATGGTTCGTAGTAATGATAAGTACCTGAGAGTGAGCAAGTCCCACCTCATTTTCCAATTTGCACTTGCTGTGGTGGGCCCTTACAAATTGCTTTCCCAGCTGTACTCATGTTTATTTGTTTTAGGAAACAGAATTGGTATTAATTTACAAACCATGAAGGAAGGTTACTGATGACAACTATTAATTAGCTAGCACATCTGCCGTGAAGGTGTTTCCACAAGCCTCGTCTTAAGTATTCTCCAGCCTCCTCCATTTTGGGGATCAATGCTAATTTCCACTGCTTACTAGCAATCATAGATGACTAGCAGTTAAAAAACCATCAGCCCTGTCACGTCTCTCAGTGAACAGAATCCCTTTCCAGATGGCCCATCATTTGGATAATGGACAGCCTGAGGGGATAAAAATGTCACCTGTTGAAGTGAGTCGATGGTATTAATAAAAACACCATTCAGAAATGAGTAGAAACCCACAACAGCTTTATGAATTTATGGTGCAACTGTGAGTTCTTTTTGTAGCACTTTTACTTCAAAGATTTTTACACAGAGGAGAACGTTCCGCTGTATTCACAGCTCCTTTTGTAACATATGCTGCTCCTCACTTGATCAGAAAGAAGCTAGGTTAGACAATGTGTATATTATGTAAAATATGACAGTTTAAATGGTTAGAGATACCACTATACAAATCAGTAAATGTGTATATTATGTATAATATGAGCTTTATAATAGCTCATGAGCAGAGCTATAAAAAGCAATATGCAAACACACTCTAATGTGGAAAGCTTTATGACTTTATCAAGTACACTGGGAATTGGAGAAAGCCTTCTCTCCTTACCATCCCCATGAAAACTAGTTCTGCTGAATCTAAAAACCAAAGATGGTGTTCAGATTCTTGACTATATGACTATGTTATCAAGTTGTACAGCCATATCAACACAAATGCCAAGCAGATCTCAAACTTCTATATGAAGGCCTGGGAAACAATGGTAGAAGAATCACTTTTCACAGATCGGGGACTTAAATATGAACTGTGATGGATGGTAGTCATCTTTACAACAGAGACGCTGAGTGCACAAAATAGTGTCCAACATTTACCAGAGAAGACTTGGAACTATTTATAGTAGATCCATTGTAATGCTATAAATAATTCACTGTTCCACCCGGTTTTGAGCAGATATATCCATAAAACAATGAGCTCATTCTAGCAACCAGCCCTACCTGCCTTCATAGTGTTTATTTATTCATTCATTTAATTTCTATACCGCCCTTCCAAAAATGGCTCAGGGCAGTTTACACAGAGAAATAATAAATAAATAAGATGGAACCCTGTTCCCAAAGGGCTCACAATCTAAAAAGCAACATAAGATATACACCAGCAACAGTCATTAGAGGTACTGTGTTGGGGGTGGATAGGGCCAGTTACTATCCCCCTGCTAAATAAAGAGAATTGCCATGTTAAAAGGTCCCTGTCAAGTTAGCAGTAGCTAGTAATTCAGAGTCCTGGTGAACAGATGGGGGGCACTTTTCAGCAATCTATCTTCCTTCCCTGGAAGTGTTCATTAACACCCATAAATATGTTTCTAAGGGCTATGCAGCCTTCAGGGACATATTTATGGATTTTAAAGAGCACATCTGGGGGAAGGAGAAATTGTTGAAACTCATGCCCCGCTCTGCCCATGCAGCAGGACTGTGGATTACCAAAAGCTGCAGACATACTCTGCATGCAGCGCCTCCACACCACTAGTGAAGATGTCATCCAGTATGCTTTATCTAATCTTTGGAACTATATCCATCTCAGTGCTTCTTCGTCTCTAGTTTCTTTTCTGCCTATGTATGTGCAGCTTTTCCTATATTATATCTTTCTTGGAATAACCCTCTTGAGTTTTGCAAAACTCTCTTTATCCCCTTGTAATGAGTTCTTCATTTTGCATTATTGTTCTTATTAGCATCAAGACCATCCTTTCATTTCTTCATCCTTTATTTTTTAAAGAATCTATTGAAAGAATATTGCCCAAACCACTTTTAAGGTTCCAATTAATGTTTGTCGATACCATTTCAGTCTTCAGTGTCATGGGATAATGATGCATGGAGCCCTTGGTATAACTGAATCTGGAGGTGACGAGTCAGGAAAGCCGATATCAGCCAGTCTCTTTAGGGGGTCACTTCACATACTGCAGTTTTAATGCATATATGATCCAGAGTATATTGCACTGTGTAAACACTGAAACGATAATATATGAAACACAAACATAACACTTTTTCAGAAGCAAAACATAAACATATGCTACAGTAAGCCAAAATTAGACATGGCTCTTGGTCCATGCTTCCACTATATACAGGTTTAAAATTGTGAAGGATACCTATAAGGTTATGTTTCAGTGCTCTTCTGTGGCACACGAAGGGCCAGGCTCCATGCCAGACCCATACAGGAATCCCTCCAGCCTACCTCTCCTGCTACATCAATGAACCAGAATTTGAAAATACCAGTTTTCAAATAGGGATCCGGAGGTGGAAATTACAGGCTGGCTAGCTTAATGTCTGTTGCAGGCAAATTGATAGGAAGCATTCTCAAGGATAAAATGGTTAAGCATATAGAAAAACAGGCCCTGTTGAAGGAGAACAAGCATGACTTTGGCAAAGTAAATCTTGCCTCACTAATCTTTTAGAGCTCCTTAAGAGTGTCAACAGCCATGTGGATAAAGGTGATCCAGTTGACATAGTATACCTGGATTTTAAAAAAGCTTTTGACAAAGTTCCCCACCAAAGACTCATGATAAAACTTAACAGTCATGGGATAAGGGGACAGGTTCATGTGTGGATTGGTAACTGGTTGAAGGACAGGAAACAGAAGGCAGGAATAAATGGACAGTTTTCACAATGGAGGGAAGTATGAAGTGGGGTCCCCCAGGAATTAGTACTGGGACCAGTGCTCTTTAACTTGTTTATCTAGAAGTTGAGGTTACCAGCAAGGTGGCCAAATTTGCAGATGACACTAAACCATTTCGGGTAGTGAAATCCAAAAGATATGTAGGAGCCCCTGGTGGCGCAGTGGTAAAAAAACTGCCGCCCTGTAACCAGAAGGTTACAAGTTCGATCCTGACCAAGGTTGGTCAACCTGCTCAAGGTTGACTCAGCCTTCCATCCTTCCGAGGTCGGTAAAATGAGTACCCAGAATGTTGGGGGCAATATGCTAAATCATTGTAAACCGCTTAGAGAGCTTCGGCTATAAAGCGGTATGTAAATGTAAGTGCTATTGCTATTGCTATTGTGAGGAGCTACAAAAGAATCTATCTGAACTGGGGGAGCAGGCAACAAAATGGCAAATGTGCTTCAATGTTAGCAAGTGTAAACTGATGCATATTGGGGCAAAAAACAACAGCAACCCAAATTCACATATATGCTGATGGGATCTGAGCTGTTGGTGACTGACCAGGAGAAGGATCTTGGGGTTGTGGTGGACAGCTTGTTGAAAGTGTCAACTCAATGTGTGACACCTGTGAAAAAGGCCAATTCCATGCTCTGAATCATTTGGAAGGGGACTGAAAATAAAAATGCTAATATTATAATGCCCTTCCACAAATCTATGGTG
The DNA here is from genome assembly GCF_027244095.1 of Hemicordylus capensis. NCBI lineage: Eukaryota > Metazoa > Chordata > Lepidosauria > Squamata > Cordylidae > Hemicordylus > Hemicordylus capensis. The sequence goes on along the minus strand of NC_069658.1, from coordinate 373,004,457 downwards.
TGGCCACATCTGGAGCACTCAGTTTTCACCATCATAACTGAAGAGGGACATTATAGAACTGGAAAAGGTGCAGAAGAGGGCAACCAAGATGATCAGGGGACTATTGCTCCTTCTTTACAAGACAAGGTTACAATATCTGGGGCTTTTTTATTTTAGAAAAAAAGATGACTGAGAGGAGACATGAAAGAGGTCTATAAAATTGTGCATGGCATGGAGAAAGCGATAAATTGTTCTCCCTGTCACATCACTCTGGAACCAGGGGTCATCTCATGAAACTAATTGCCAAGAAATTTAGGACAGACAAAAGGAAGTACTTTTTCACACAATGCATAAACAATTTATGGAATTCTCTGCCACAAGATATGGTGACAGCCAACAGCCTGGATGGCTTTTAGATAAATTCATGGAGGACAGTCTATCAGTGACTACTAGTCTGAAGGCTTCAGGCCACCTCCAGCCTCAGAGGTAAGATACCGCCAAATACCAGCTGCAAGGGAGTAACAGTAGGAGAGAGGGCATGCCTTCAGCTCTTGTTTGTGGGCTTCCCAGAGGCATCTTGTGGACTATTGTGTGAAACAGGATGCTGTTTCACACAATACAATGTTACGATGAATGTTACAATGTTATGATGAGTTTTGTCTAATTCATGATACGATGAATACGACGAATATTTATATACTGCTTTTCAACCAAACTTCCCAAAGTGGTTTACATACAGAAATTAATTAATTAATTAAATGGCTGCCTGTCCCAAAGGACTCACAGTCTAAAAAAGAAACGTAAGAAAGATACCAGCAACAGCCACTGGAGGGATGCTGTGCTGGGGCTGGATATGGCCAATTGCTCTCCCCCTGCTAAATAAAGAGAATTGCCACTTTTAAAAGGTTCCTTTTTGCTCAGTAAGCAGGGGTTGGCCTTTGGCCTTATCCTGATCTTAGATAGGCTTTTGGCCTGATCCAGCAGGGCTTTTTGTATGTTCTTATTGAAGGAGAATTGGAAGATGACAAAGTGATGCACATTTAGCCCATTGTCACCATCATGAAAAAGAGAGTGGAAGGCAATATACCCAGGAATTTATCGTTGTGTAAACCCATGGGAATGCATGGGAATCCCTCCAACCCTCGCTCAAGTCTGAGTAACTCAGACCTCTAACCCTGCTCTTAACCCAAGTAGGGCAAAAAGGGAGTGGCCCTACCATGATGTTTTGGTTATCTGGGTACATTTGCCTTTGGTGGCAGGTCTATGGAAGCAGCAGCCATGATTGTAATAGAGTGCTGTGCTTACAGGAACCGGCATCTGTAAATGTGCAACTCTGCAAAGTACACTTTATGATCCATTGGTTGCAATGCCTTCAGTAGGGCTGGTCCCACTTCCTGCCCTTTCGTGTTCAGTCAGGGGATAGCTGATTATGTAATGAGGGTTCCCGGTCTCTTGGTAGTGCAATGCATGCTGGGATAGCTCTTTTGATCCTAAGACGATCCAGCTCCTGATTTCAGAAATGGAAATCATGGCTGCTTGAATCATCTGTGTACTGAGTTTGCAGAGCCAAAGAGAAGTTCTGCTTGTCTGTGGAGACTCTTTACTCACCGCCAACTAATCCACCCCCATATGATCATGTGAAGGGGCTCAGTCTGTGGGTCTGTGTCTGTGTTGAGGACTCTGCTGTATCCTAGGATGTTCCCCCTGTATGTGGGCCCTATGGATTAGACTGAAATAAAATAAAATAGAAATTGCAAACCGTTCATTTTTCAACTCAGCTCATTTTTCCAAACTTCTTCCACGAGAAATCTATGCATTTTATTATGCCTCAGTGTTGATTTTCTTCACTTTGTCCCTTTTGTTCTATTTTGTTATTCCTGTGCATCTCAAAAGGTCAAACACATTATTTGCAGGATGCTTTGAAGACAACTTCTCTTCTTGTCTGGAGTGCCAGCAATATGCACAGTTTAACATTATACTGGCATGAAATTGTGGCAAACAAAATGATGCCTTGTTATGAAGGTTCCTGGGATTATAGAAGGATCATTCTTATTGGCATTTGGCAATTCCAGGCAGAAATAGTTATTTCAGGACTCCAGAAGTAAAGTCTGGACATTTCTGGTTGCTGTGAGTGGGTAACAATAAGGTCAGACAGACTATGCAAAAGACAGGCTGTAGAATGCCAGCAGGCACAAGGAGGGAGGCACAGCCCTTCCCTTGAATGTTATCCCGCCTCTTCCTCCTCGATGGCCTTTACAGGAGAAATGGCTCCATGTTTCAGGTCATTACACCAGAAAAAAGAACAAAAGGCCTTTCTTTCTATGAATTTTAGGCCAGAACAAAAAAGGATGGGCTACAGAGCCAGTCCTAGAGTTTTTGATGCCCTAAGTGAAGTCTGACTTTGAGCCTCTGCTGCTGCCCCTCGCCCACCGAGCCCTGGCTTTAACTTGAGTCACACAGGCTGCTTATTCTCATGACCTGCTTCAGGGGTGTAGCTACAGTTGAGCAGATGGGTTCAAAGAACCCGGGCTCCCTAGCTCCTGAGGACCTTCCCTATTTTCTTCATTATCTCCCTTACTCCAAGGGGCTGCTGAGGAGAGGGGTGAACACGGACTCCCTCTCCCCTAGCTACGCCCCTGACCAGCCTGCATGGATGATCAGTGAATGACTAGCACAAGCACAGTAGCTGACTTTCTGATGGACTTTCTGATGCCTGAGGATACAGTGGGGGAGAGTCCCCAGTCCATTATGGGGGCAAAACTCTATCACTTCAGAAATGTGTTGCTGTTAATTTAGAAATCCAGTCTGAGACCATTCTTTTTTGGAAATGAATGCTGAGGCAGCCAACTCATATTCAAGATAATTATTCAAGATAATTCATATTATGAGACTAGCTGTTTACTGAGGTGCAATGAACAAAGAAGACTGTGTATTTTTGAGTGCAGAAAGTGCAGGCCCTTTGGGAAATTGACCAAAGTCCTATCTAGTCCATTCTTACACCACTGTGCAGAGGTGCATATAGGTAATTTTGGAGCCTGGACCTAAAGGCCTTTGGAGCCGCCCACCTACCCCACCCCTCTGAAAGTTAAGCATCATTTTTTAACATGTGGGTTCTTGAGGGCACAAACCACACCACCCAAGACAGACTAAAGATGATTTGGGGACCCCCAGGGGGTGTGGAGGCCCTGGATGCCTCTGTCATGCATAGTACTTCAGGGGTACAATACAAGAGGGAGAGAAAGAATAATGGGCAGTGCTATCTTCTGATACTGTTTATGTCCCCCGCCCCCCACACCAAAAAACTGGTACCCAAGAGGCCCCTGGTGTGATGTTACTGAGTCTGAAGGAGGGACTCCAGCAAGATGAGATAAAGGCACTTCTCCATAATGGATGATAGTACTGAAAATCTTACAAAAGTATTTCTGCTTGTTCCATAACAGAAAAATGTCTAAGTTGGCACATATTTTTGTTTCTGTGCCCTCATTTCTTAAGTTACATTTCTAATGTTTTATGGAACTGTGCTGCTTTCATGCAGACACGTTCCAGCCTGTTCACACCAGCTTTTCAATAGTCCCTGTTTGGCAGGGACAGCCCCATTTTCCAGTGCCAGTTCCAAGCAGAATTGCTGGCCTAGCAATGCCCTGGGTTCGTTTTAATTTTAATTGAAAAGCAAACCTTTCTGTCCTAAGACAGTCTTGGCAGGCATGGAAATGGTTAATTTATTGGCTAGTGCTGGAAGATGTAAAGCCAGGTTCCTCTCTCCTGATTGGCTTCTGCTAAGCTTACATTAGTCATCTGCACTGCCATTCTGGATTCTGCAGGCACACAGTTCAGAGCAGTTGTTCAGCTTGAAAGGCTGGGAAGGACAGAGCAATGGAGGGTCTTTTCAGTAGCCTGTGCAAGAGGAGAGAAAAGATAACAGTTAATATTTCTTTGTTGTTCTGCCTGTCTTATAGAAGCTCATTTTCCTTCTGGCTTCTCAGACATAGCACTTCCATTTCCTTCCTTCCCACCCACACTCCAGAGGTTGTGTGTGCAGGGAGAGAACTCTATTCTAGGGGGAAAGTCATTTAAATAGCAACAGTCTAAAACCAATAATTACAGCAGTTAAAAGGCCATCTTGGACAAAAAGTAGCTTTTATCTAAAAACAAACAGGGGTGGGCATTATGATCTGAAAGGGGCCTGTCCCTGGTACCCACCAATCAAACCTCTGTGGAGGCTATGCCTGACAGAAAAGCTTGAACAAGCAATCTGATGGCATGGGGTGGGTTCATATTATTTCCTGGAAAATAAACTGGTAACTAGTGCAGTTGGAGCAATATTGGTATAATATATGGTATAATTACCATATTCATTAGCATTCTGGGACTGCAAAGGTGGCAAGCTTCTTCTAACCCTTATGAATGACTGCATTTCCTTCTCCTCCCCATGACTAACAAAAGCAGAATAAATTAAGAAAAATAATTGAATCATGGAAATGCCCATAATTTGTAAAAAAATTATACGAGTCTTCAGCATTCCAAACTTCAAACAAACTTCAGTGTTCCTTAGTACACAGGTTGTTGTTGGTGTGTTGTGGTTGTTTTGGTCATGTTTAACAGTTTAGCAGAAAGTAAATGACCTGAATGCAAAACATGATACTCTCCTTGGGCAGTTAAGTCTGCAAACAGTCACAGAACTTGTGTTGTGGCTTTTTGCTTATATCAGCATTGTCATCCTATAGATATCTACTTACACACACACACACACACACGTTTTTGAGGATAAAGAATTCTACTATGGTAATAATATCTGGTTTTAATCTCTGGTTTATTTTAAATTATTAAATTGTTTAAGTTTTTGAATGTGTTTTAATCTGTTTTATGCTATTGTTAACCACCTGGAGCCGAAAGTTTGGGGTGGTGTACAAATTTGATAAATAAATATATAAATGCTGATGACACACAAATCTACTTCTCCTTTTCATCTTTATCATCTCTCAAGTAGATTCCAGATGGTGGAGCTTGGTGACAGTTGCTCCTCCAAACAGGAGCTGTTATATGTTGTCCCTCAGGGCTCCATTCTGTCACCAATGCTTTTAATATCTACATGAAGTTTGGTGCTGGGTGTTAACAGTATGTTGATGATACCCAAATCTACTTCTCCTTTTCATCTTTAACATCAGGAAATGGCACTCGTTCTCTAAATGCCTCCCTGCAGGCAGTAATGGGCTGGATGAGGGAGAACAAACTGATGTTGGAGGTGCTCATTGTGGGTGCTCTGAATCTGAGGGGTGTGTTAGATCTTCCTGTGCTGGTTGGCATTATACTCCCCCAGAAGGAGCAGGTGCACAACTTGGGAGTACTCCTGGACCCAGGCCTCACTCTGGTATCTCAGGGGGAGGCCATGGCCAGGAGTGCTTTCTATCAGCTTTGGCTGATTCGTCAGCTGCACCCATTTCTTGAAGAGGATGACCTCAAAACAGTGGTGAATCAGCTGGTAACCTCCAGGCTCGATTACTGCAATGTACTCTACATGGGCCTGCCTTTGTACGTAGTTCAGAAACTTCAGTTAGTTCAAAATGTGGCAGTCAGATTGGTCTCTTGGGTAACCTGGCAAGACCATATTATGCTTGTTTTGAAACAGTTACATTGGCAGCTGATATGTTTCTGGGCAAAATACAAAGTGCTGGTTATTATCTTAAAACCCTGAACAGCTTAGGTCTGAGTTATCTTAGAGAGCGCCTTCTTCTACATCATCCCCACCACACATTAAGGTCATCTGAGGAGGTCTGTCTCCAGTTACCACTGGTTTGTCTGGTGGTGATGCAAAGGTACAAGCAATGCACCAGCTGCTCCTGGGCTGTGGAATACACTCCTGGGTGAAATCTGTAATTTAAGTTCATTATTGGTCTTCTAGAAAGCCCTTAAAGCTTATTTGTTTTGCCTGGCCTTCCAGGATTGTTAAACTGCTGTAAATATTAGGCCTGATTCTCCAGGGCTTTTAACTGTTTAAATGTTTTAACTGTTAATTGGTTTTATGCTGTTTTTATAGTTTTGATTTTAATTGTTTTTATTTTGATGTAAACCACCCTGAGCTATTTCTGGAAGGGCAGTATATAAATAAAATAAATAAATAATAAATAATAGAAGGGAATGCAAGGTAACTCTAGAAGTGGAGGCACCTTTAAGACAACTGCCACATTTTCATTTCTGATCTGTTGCAGATTATATGAGATGAAACCAGTTCATGTGACATAAATTAGGAAAAGATGTGTTGCAAATGCCAGATGCTGTAAATAGTAAAATATTCATGTGTCTCACAGGCTGGTGCATTGCTTGTAATCACAGCTATCTAAATTATAGGAAATAGAGCGTGTGCAACAATCTTCATTGCTATTTTTAAACAAGCAAAATTAGGTGAAGCATCTTGCAAGCAGGAGTAGAAAGAGAGATTCATCTGCAACATTCCTATCGTCTTTGGGGGGCGGGATACCCATGTGTTAAGTGGGTCTCCCAAGAATATTACCAAGAATGGATGTATTCCTTCTTTAGTTGTATGCCAACAACTATGCTTACAAGGTTTAAATTAAAGCAGAAAAAGTAGGGAATGGAAATGTATTGACTTTGCATCACTGAGAAGGCAGATGCCACTGGATCAATGCTAAACTCTGACTCTGACAGAGCTGTAATGGAGGGCTTTTCACAGAGCCATCACTCTGTTACATTCTAAGCAATGGTGTGGAACAGTTACTGGAAATGGAATGTGTATGTATGAACTATACGATCTGCGACCTGATAAAAGGAGAAAAATAGATGGACATGCCCTTGAGTAAAATAACAAATCTGACTGGACATAGATTCACAGTGAAGACACCTTAGGAAATCATGCCTGTTATTCTGAAGTACATTTTTAGAGTTTGTACAGTTGAAATTCATTGCAAAATTAATAGCTAATCAATGCAATATACTGGGTTAAGAAAAATATGTGTCTATGAATGGTGTTTTAGATTTCAATCCTGATAATACGACTTGCTGAGCAGTTTGTTAACTGCCAGTTTGGCAGCAACCGTATTTGCTGTCACCCTAGATCAGCTGCCCAAAATTTTGTGGTATGAAGTTTGGGCAAAATACAGCCACTCGCTCTGGCTTGTCCAGCAATGTTTGCCCCAGCTTCATTCAAATGAAACACAAGGTAAAGGGTGCAATTTGATTGGCGGCTGGGTCAGGAGGAGCTTGTTCTGGCTCCCACACTCCTTGCCCAGCAGTTGGAGTCTGAGAAGAGACCCCTTCTTGGGGCATAGTGTAAGCTTTGGCTGGTCACCCTTTGGGGACTGGATAGAAATATTTTGGCCTTCATCAAATTGGCCTGGGATGAGGATCATTTCTACCTACCTCGGACCATGCACTATTGACAGGTTTCCCCCTAGTCACAATGGCATGGAACAGTGCTGAATGGGAAATAGTATAGGGTTTGTTGAACACCTTAAGGCACATGTTTGGCGTGATGATGAATGCTGTCAGACCTTCTGCCTTCTCAGTGATACAAAGTCAATACATTTCAGTGATACAAATACAGTGATACAAAGTCATTTGTATCAAAGTCATTTGTATCATTTGTATTTGTAGTTTGGGGAGTGCTGGCTGAGGCCTCACCAACCTTAAAGCCTTGGTGGCTGGTGGGGACAGGGAATGCTTTTTGCAGATGCCTTGATCTTAGGCTGGCTAAGAAGGGCAGTATCAGCCATAGGGCCAGGATGCTGCTTGGAGTCAAGGTATGTTGCCTAATGCATTTGAGATTGGGATTCACACCATGGGTAATGAGTCTCTACTGCAGCTACAACACTGTAGTGGGTAGAAAGCCAATCCCCATTTGTCGGTATTTGCTTGCTTAATTAATAAAGTTCTGGTCCTTTACTTTCAGTTATGTCTTGTGCCTTTATTGGTCTGGGTGCAAAGGCCTCTCAGGATTATACCAGTAACATAGAAATGTTGCTATGGACAGTACTTCTCACTGATTAATCTAGTTATCTTTATGCATAATCTTCAAAACAAAACAAGTTCAGAAGGCATTCTAATATTCTCTGGCTGCAACAGAGTATGTATCCTAGAAAATATATTTCTAGTTTCCTAAAAAATGGATACTAAAGTTACCAGTTTGAAAAAGAACTAAGCAACTACTATGCATGTTGCTGTGATGCTTCTTACGGGCATAATATCAAATAAAGTCACATTTTTATTTAGGCATTTAGAATTATGCACAATAGCTGTTTTTATCCAAGGAAATTTTCATAAAGAATCCCTTTCCCCCTATATTCAAATTGGCTTTAGCAGAACAGAGTGATTATAAAGCCTATTAATCTTCATTTTTCACACTGAGATTCATTTCCTAGGGCTGGAAGTAAGAACCAAAACCATCAACATCTAGAGTACTTGAATGTAATGTGGATTGAAAACCAAACACAAAGAATTAGTCAGCGGCTCAAGTGGCTTGATAATTTCTAAGTAAATAGACTTAGATTGATGGGGCAGGGGGGATTTACTCAGGTGATAGCAAATGATAACAATACTTCACAAAAACATATTAGGATTTGCTTAATATTTCTTGTTTCCTAGAAAAAAAATGGACACAACTTTCCCTTGTTTTATCCTACAGCACTATGTGGCTGAAAACTACTTCCTGATGGTCCTGGGGGAGCATTTAATACTTCCACTGCATAGTCTGATGGCTTCACATTTATCTATTGTTTTCCCATTGTAGGGAACAATTTCCACCCCAAGCAAACAATTTCCAACCACATTCTGCACTGGACAGTGGTGGAGCAACCATTGTGCAAACAGGTTCAAAGAACCCGGGCCGCCAATGAAAAGGGCTGCTGAAGCCTGCAGGGGTGTGTGGCTCAGGCTCCGGAAGAGCCCAAGAGGACTCCTCCCACCCAGGCCCAGGCCCCGAGCGAGCACTCCCCTGTCCTTTTCAGGCAGCACCTGAATGCACCTATTTTCCCTTTTCTCCCTCCAGTGAGGGAAGCATCCATTTCCCTTTCTCTCCATAGCCTAGGTGTAGGCAGGGGGATTTCTCTCGGGGCTCTTCCAGAGCCAGAACCACGGGTAATGCACATGACATCACACACATGGGACGTTGCTAGAGGGGCTGCCGGGCAGGGCTGGACCCAGGCCACCATTCAGCTGGCATTGTGCCTGGCACTGGAGTCACAAGCTACTAGCTTTGAGATGATATTTTATTACTCATATAGCACTACGATTCACTGGAAAGAGTTTCCTTGGGCTGGGAGAGCAGTTTTCAAGACCTGCCACCCCCATGCTATTTGACATTTAGCAAGTCACTCATTGCCTAAATTCCTCATCTGTAAAACTGAATTGAATAATAGTGATCTACATCACAGGATTGTTGTGAGTGTAAAAAAAAAAAAGCACTCTTATAAAGAACTTTTCAAACTTTAAGTGTCAAATAGTCACCAGACAGTTGGTGTTCTGGAAAAGGGTCACTCTAGAACCTATGAGCTAATACCTCCTGGCAAATCTCTTGAAACACTGGCCGCATTCATTTGCAATGTGAAACTGGATGTTGACAAACCTGCATTTTCAATTTGAAACTGTGAATCGCATCACAGATGTTCATTCAACCACAGTCCAACAACCTCCAGTTCCAGGAAAGTGGATTCCCTCCCTGCTCCTTGGTTGCCAAGACTGATCCCAGCAAACTTCATGGACAATACGAGCACTTCTTCTGACAGAGATGGCACCACTGCTCCCCAAAGAGCTCTGCACCACAACAATACTGCACAAGCACAATTTCAGGTGGGTGGGGGTCATGGGGGCACTATTTTCCTGCTACTCAGAAAAGAGAAAGGAACATATGAATATGATGAATATTTACATACTGCTTTTCAACAAAAGTCCCCAAAGCAGTTTACACACACACACATACACACACACGGCGCCAAAGAGCTCACACTCTAAAAAAGAAACCTAAGATAGACACCAGCAACAGACACTGGAGGGATGCTGTGCTGGGGATGGATAGGGCCAGTTGTTCTCCCCTGCTCAAGGAAGAGAACCACTACTGAGCTTCTTTGCTCAGTTAGAAACAAAGGGGTCTCGGCATGGAAATTTGACTTCCTAGGAGAGGATATGTATATGAGGGATGGAAAAGGATCTGGTGTGGGGTCTGTCCCACCATGACCTAGGATGCTCTTGCAAGAGCTCACCCCAGCAAAGCAGCCCATGCAGACCACACTCTTGCTCAGCTTGCTGCCAGTGGGCTTGCACTCCCATAAGAAGGTCAGTCTGCTGGGGAGGAACATAGGGGTAAACACCTTCAGTCTTCCATCAGACTGCACACTCATGAGTTGAGCTAACCCAACAAAGGGGGCCCCACTTGTGTGGGCCCCCCACTATCAATGGTAAAAGATAGAACTCTTGCACTGCAGCCCCCTCCTCCCCGGAAAGCCTTGCATGCACCCAAAGGAGATTTTGATGCTCCCTGTGTCAGGGCCTGGATGGGGGGGGGACACCACATGTGTGATGAACATTTATTCCCATTCAAAATTCCTGGGTTCAGGCTGGCATTGCACAGTATGCAAATCTCCTACTGCAGGGAATCATGGGAGAGGGGGACCCCAGAGAGAAGAGAGCGGAGTCGTTGTTTGGGGGCACAAGCAAGCAGGAGTGCACATGTCCACATAAACAGACGGGCTGATAGGGGGCATACTTTGACAACTACTTGGCAGTAGTCACCAAGACAGGGAGACCAGTTACCCTGGTACCCATCCCCATACGTAATCTGAAGAACTGACTACTCAAGAATCCCTGGTTGGGACTGCCTTTTAAATCTGACCCAACATATGTCCTGGCACTGTGATTAGGTGCCCTGCTTAAGTTGTCACCTGGAGTGTTTGTGCTTTTTTGTGCTTGTGAGCATGCATCATTGTTACTTTATTCTTGGGGAGCAAACCAATATGTCCACCCTGTCAACCTGTCCCTTTCTCCTCCTGCTTGCTATGAGTGGGGAGCAAGCAATGGAGTGGGAAAAGGGGACACTATTGTGTAACTTTGCTGCTTGACTGCCTGACAAGCTTGGGGTGGGGTGGCATTCCTGTTGCTATGCAACTCCATTGCTGCATCGGAGACATGAGAGGCAGGGCTGGTACTCAGAGAGGCAGCCAGCAAGAAGTGCCTCAGGTATGCAACAGGCACAATCATGGGTGGGTCTGTGCAGCCATCTCTATGCTTCCGGTTTCAAAAACAGCATAGAATGGCAGTTATGGCAGTATCTGGGTTCAGATGTATCACTCTGGTGGCCAAACCTCAGGTCACGGTGGCAAACCTTACTGCAAACCGAAGGTTCAAATAGGAGTTTGCCGAGGCAAACTGGAGGTTTCTTTCAGCTCAAAACTGCAGTTGCACAAATTAGAACATAATGGAGTTCCGACCTCTGCCCCCTTTAACTCCAATTTCGTGTAATGTCTGAATTAACCACCACACTTCTGCCTCTGCTCACACGTAGGAGGTAGTTTTCTCTGATCCTTCTGTAACCACCTGTACAATATATTACTGAGAGTCGGAGGTCACCCACCCCCCTTTTTAAGTCCAGTGCCATGATGTGAATTTGCCCTTCCTGAGCAAATGGGTTTTATTTAATTGCTAACTTCATTGGGCATTGAAAGGAATTTTTTACTCATTGCTGTGGATGAAGTGGATATCTTTACAGGAGGCTCTTGAGTATTGTGGGTTCTGCATTTATTATTATCGCGCTTTTCCTCCAAGGATCCCAGAGCGGTGTAATACATACTTGAGTTTCTCCTCACAACAACCGTGTGTTTTAGGTTAGGCTGAGAGAGATGTGACTGGCCCAGAGTCACCCAGCTAGTATCATGGCTGAATGGGGATTTGAACCCGGGTCTCCCCGGTCCTAGTCCAGCACTCTAACCACTACACCATGCTGGCTCTTTGTGGTTTCAGTTATTCATGGCCAAGCTATATATACAGAGTTTCAATTATCATGGGGGTGAATTTTCAGCCATTTGCAGTACCCATGCACATGTTATGCACTTGTGGTTGCATTTCAGGCTTGCAGAGAGTTTGGGAGGCAGTGTGGAGCCATGCTAGACTTTGTTTTTGAGGATTATGGGGGGTTTTGTGGGGGGGGGAGCATTACTGGAGGAGCTGGAGGAGCCAAGGTACAGTGGAAGAAGCCAAGGTACTTTCCTTTTTTATTTCTGGATTTTTAAATACTTTTAAGGTATTTTCTCTGTCCAAGGAACCTACCTAACCTCATCATTCACATAGGCACAAGTTTTCAATTATTGTGGTTTCAGCATTCACAGAATGTAACCCCTGCAATATTCAAGGGCATCCTGTATAGTTCTTGAAGACAAAGCCTTGGAGACAGCAGCATGCAATGAATCAAATTCATCAAATGGATGCTGGTCTTGGACCATAACAAATAATAATTAAATTAAACTAAATGAGTTAATTCATGCTGGCTCCTGGGTTTGTACTGGGAGAGGGACGTTTATTGCTACATGCCTGGAACTTCCCACAGATCCAGCTGTATGAATGTGTCTAGGAATTGTGGTAATAGTGTTGCAGCTCAGGGAGAGTCCTAGAATTCTGAAGCATTCTTTGCCGTTTTTGTACTTCAACTTAATAAGGCACATTACCAATGGCAATGCATGAGCTAGAAAGATGTAACAAAATAATTTAGTGATGGATTTAGCAGAAAGAATTACCAAGAGAATAACAGAATCATTTGAAATAGAGCTATATAAAAATAAATAATTTGACTTTGCTGGGAGGTGGTCTGATACATCATAGATTTTAGCCTATGTGGATTCATGCCTCTGGGATTTTTTTTTAAATGTTAGAATAGTAGGGGCAGCCGTCTACTTCCATCTCAGCTTACATAATACGTGTGAGTTTTATTTGACAGGAGCAAAAAGTCTTGACAAACCCAGATTTATCAAGATTTGACCCAGTTTCACTTCAGAGACTTGTAAACCTTTTCAGAATGTCATGCCCAGTAACCTGATCAATTGAGTGTTGTTTGAAAGTGTGTTAGGTGTCTTGTACAGTTTTAATTCATAACTTTCTTTTTAAAACTTTCAAAATGAAATAGACATTTTGTATGACCATGATTTTGGTCCGGGAAGTACTGAAACAGTTAATGTACCTAAATAGCCTTAAGTCACTAAGGTATCTTATCAGCTTTTAAGACTATTAAGTGTGCTGTTGGGGAATTAGACGGGAAGGATGGGGCTCACGCTCAAATGCAACTTGTTCTTCAATTTCAGAAAGATCCCAATGGATGTTTTTGGGTAATTGCTTATTCACGCTCAGAGCTTTTTGCTTGTTATCAAATAAATAAATGAACAAAAGTCAAAGAAGAAATTACTGGAACATGGAGAAAATCCTAGTTTCTAAGTGCTTTGCACTTAACTAGGGTAGTATAGCAGGCATGTGTTCTCCTGACATGGATTTTGTTTCCTGTACAGGGAAAACGGACCTCAGTCTTGATGCAGACTAAAGGCTATGCAAGCAGTTGAAAAGGTTTCACAGACTCCCCCTCCACCTCACCCACCATCCTGCCCTCCCAAACAGTTGTGTGAATACCCACTGTGTGACAATCGTATTATTTGAAAAATTAGAAATATATTTATAAACCTACAAACTAAGCAATACTAGGCTTTTCTTTTCTGTGCAGGTTATGGACAAGGTCAAAAGGTCAAAATATCAATTATATTTATTATAATAATGAAGTATATTTGTTATCAAACATGGTGCATGGGTGTGTGTGTCTAACATAATAAACACTGAGATAAGGTGAAGTAGTCATCTGTATGATGACTACTCCATGAAGTTAAGAAATAGGCTCCATGAAGTTAGGCTCCATGAAGTTAAGAAATAGGAGCCAGTTTTCCAAAATGATATCCATACAGTACAAGCTCTTTGTGCCTTTAATTGAGGTAAAGAACTTGTTCATTACTAAGAGTTCCCACATTTTGTCAAACTATCTTGCAACAGAGGGCAAATACAAACAATTACATCTTGAAGTTAACTACAGTTTGGCAGCAGTCAGCAATAATAACATCAGATTCCTTTGGATTTTTGGTAGTTTTTGTGTCTAAACTCCCTAACAGCACAGTTCCAGATTCCAGCTATGACAAGGACAGTGATTGCTTTAATGCAGGGTACATAGCCCATATGAAAACATGTCCTCTAGCCCCACATTCTCTCCAACAGTGTGCTGCTTGTTAAAATCAGGCATTTTAGCTTGAGTGCAGTATCATCTTGCTGTGACTTTGAAATACTTCCTTAATGTTGTTATTCTCCAATGAAACTGTTAGATGTGAGAACTATAGCTTTGACCATGCATCTATCTCAGTTTGTGTCTTTATGTCCCGGGTAGGGATGTGCACAGAACTGGTTTTGCCAGTTGGACTTGAATCTGGATTGGATTCGAGCCAACCCAGCCCGTTCTGGGCTCAGACTTGCCAAACCAGATCTGGTACAGTTTGGCCATCAAGCCACACCGAAACAGCTCACAGGCAAGCTCATGGGGTATACTTGTAAAGGGGAATCCAGTGAAGATTCCCCTTTACAAGTAAAGATAAATCCCTACACTAAATGGGGGGTGGGGCTTGAGGGAAAGTTGTATTTACCTGAATAATTAAGGCGGCCGTGGAGGTGGTGGCAGTGGTAGATACATGGGAGGCAGGGGGTGGAGGCTCCTCCACGCCAACTGCCGGCCTCCCAAATGACTGTCTGGGTCGGCTGCATCCTGGTTCCTGCCTCTGAGGCCCAAACAGGGCAGCATCCAGCCCAGACTGTCATTTGGGAAGCCAGTGGTGGGGGTTGGAGGAGCCCTAGCTGCCTTCTCCAATGTCTCCGCTGCCACCTCCCCAACTGCCTCTGCTGTACCTGCTGCCTTAGTTATTAAGGTAAATACTACTTTCCCTCAACCCCCCCCTTTGGTGTAGGGCATTCCCTTTATTTGTAAAGGGGAATCCTTGCCAGATTCCACTTTACAAGCATACCCCTGAGCCGGCCCACAAGCCGGGTAGCAGTCCACTGCAAACTCGGACTTGCTGCCCCCTTTTGGGGCCAGGCCGGTTTGAACTTGGACCACCCGAACCGGGCTGGCCCGATGTTGAGCCTGGCTTGAAGCAATCCAGCTGGCACATCCCTAAACCTGGGATCTTCTAGTTACATAGGATGGGGTCTCTTTCCACATATAGGCTGGCCCATGATATTTCTGCAAGAAGGCACTAAATGCTCTCCCTTATCTGGTAGTGCCTTGAAATGCTGTAGTGCATTATCCCTCTCCTTCACACTTCATCTTCCACTCCATTCCCTTCTTCTGTTTTAAATCCAGGGAGAACAGGAGTAGAAGCTGGAGTGATGGCGGCAAATGGGGAGGCCATTTAGCAGTATTAAATGGGAGAGGCCATTTAACAGTAGCAGCCACCACTGTTAATCTACCACCTGAGGCAACCACTTCAGTCCATCTCATTGACCCTGCCAATACATTATATAACATTAAAATACTCCCTTTTGGTAGAGTAAATCAATAATCAGCTAACTTAACTCAACCCAATTGGGCAAGGTTCTCAAATTTAGTAAGGCTCTTGTTGATTTGCCTACAGACACTAATTTGAAAGAATCTCCATGACAACCTGGTTCAAAAAATGTTCTTCACCTGAGAGTATGCAATGAATGGATGTCTGGCACACTGAGAATGTGACAATCTTCCTGCTTTCGGAGGAGTATTTATGTATGACATTCTCACTGCATTCTCAGTTTTCAACAACATTTCACAGGGGGTGCAATATTCTCATGGAGCTGTTGGCTTTATTCACAAAGCGAGGATTATCCCATGATATTGAACTGAAGAGAACTTGGCAGGCATCTCTCCTAGCTAAAAGCAGAAAGTTAGCTACTGTTGTGAGCGTTCACTCACTCATCAAAAGTCATCCACCGAGGTTGCCCTGCCGGTTTTGCAGGTCTGTTGCAGCTATCTCCCTTCTGTTTGTTGTTGTCATTGGGTGGTTTTTGTTTGTTTGTTTGTTTTTTGCTGTAGAGGGATCTGCTACTCTCTCATTTAAACAGATCATTAGAGGCCTACTCTATAAGCATCATCCATAGAGGGTGAAGAGATTTGTGAGTGTTTGTGAGGGTGAAGAGATTTGTGAGCATTTTGGGAGCAGGCTCTGAAACAACAATCATGCTAGATCCTTTTATCTGGATCTGTGGTGGAGAACAAGAAGATGCCTATCTCAAACATCTACCAATTTTTTGCTTCAAAAATCTGCACCATCATTTCTGTTACTATGATGGATTTCTGTTCTGGTAGCTAATGTTCTGTGCCAGTGCTATTTCAGAATAAAATACCACATACAGAGAGGTAGCTGTGTTCACTGTAGCAGCAAAAACACCTTAAAGACTAACAAATGTATTGGACCATAAGCTTTCACAGACTACAGTCCACATCCTGAGCAGCATGAAGTGTTATCCCCAACTGGCAGGTGTGTGTATGTGTGTGTGCATGGCTATGAAATGCAGGAGGTACCACACTATATAATACAGGTTTTGATAAAATCAGATGGCTAGCAGCATACAATACTGGCCCTAATTATACAGGATCCCATAGTGAATTTTTTTGGAGAGAGGGATAGGGAGGGGATAACTTATTGGATCAACCACTAGATAAGCATTAAAATTCTCTACCCAGACTAGTGTCTTGCAGTTATGCAAACATAACCCTGAATTATAGTATTTTTTTATGTAGCTGTATAACGAGCTCCTTGAAATAAATGAGGATTGCCGCAGTATATCCTGTCTTGAAATTCCAAACTGTTATTGCCCACATTAAATCCAATCATGTAACAATCCTAAAACATTATTAGTGCCCAATGATGTGGAGTCAAGTGCTTATAAAAATGGCCTCTTAAGTAGAGTACAAAGAAAACAACACCCTAAGAGAGATTTCTGACAGAGGACAGCGTATTAGAATGCTGCGAGATGATATCCCAGCTTAGGTTTAAAGAATTAATGAAGAACAAATGTTCCAACTGACATGTAAGCATGAAATTCTCTCTGTGGGTTGACCTTCATTCTTCTGCAGTTAGCTAATGAGGGTTTTCTTTGTTATCTATCTTGCTGGAGGACCTCTGGGCCTTGTATCATTATTGAATGAGCACAATGTCACCTCAGCTGGCAGAAATGTTTTGTCTTTTGTCAGGGAGAGAAGTTTGCTCATGTCAGCCAGTGAAAAGCATAATACGGCAACAGGCAATTGAGACCAGACATTTCAATTCCGCTAACTTAGCCCCGTGGAGATGTTTAACCTGCTGCTGTTGTTTTGATCAGAATATTTACGCTTGCTTGTTATATGACTCTTGTAGCTACTTCTGGAGTTTGGAAAGGGCTGTTATAAATTAATGATAAGCCAAAGCAATTTATCTGGAGATCTGCTCACCACATTCTCTTTTAGCAGTTAATTATCATCAGTGGACTGAACTGTATATGTTTGGGAAATGAATACTTGTAGAGCAGCTGCTTTTATCTTATTCATAATGGCAAGTATATTGTCTCTATCAGTGGTACTTAGAGTTGGGGAAAACACATCTGCTCAGGAAGAAGCCATTAACGACAGTTAACCAGTTCTAGGTACAAAGGAGCTCCTCAACATGTGGACTTTGACAGCATTCACGTCAGCTTCACAGACAGATGACCTAGGCAAAAAGCAATTTCTTTGACTGCAAGTAATGTTGTATTTCATTATTCCTGAAAATGACATTTGTCCCGAATGGTTTGCAAAATATCTGAAAAGCTAAATAAAAAACACAAAACCAGTTTGGTCCAGCTCAGTCATGCATCTAACATGAATGTATCCCAGATTGTTAGCTTCTCAGTTTTGATCATCCCTAAAACCACAGATGTATCCTAGTTCAAAGGCTTTGGGGAAAGGGCACTCTGATGCATGTATGGAGCTTACACAAGCACAGGAGCTTTCTCATTGACCCAAGATGAAAAGTCTCACCTCTTCTTTCCCATTTTTACAAGCCTCTTGAGTTCTTTCACAGTAACACATGCCTGCATATCACTTGATTTCTCTGCACAACTCTGGATCATTAGCAGTTGACCTTGTGTGAACTGACTGCATTGAAAAGCATTGTATTTGGGGTGATATGAAAGTTCTGTCTATGGTGTTGTGTTTGTGATGGCCCATTCATACATGCAAGAATGGTTCCTTTAGGCATAGAAGACACTGAACCCTTTCTCATGAGCAGTGAGAAAGAGCAAGAGGGTTAGTGAGGAGGAAGCCCTCAAGGATAGCCTGCCCAGATGACTACTAGTTGCTACCAGTAGTTTGGAGGGCCGGGGTACCAGGCCACATCATCACGCATCAATCCTCACCCCGAGTTCCAATAATGCACTGTGTGAATGTGTGGTGCATTAGGGGGATTCCCCCCTCGCCTCCCCAAAGCTGCCCAGGATCTCCACAGCTGGCAGACGATCACAGAAACAGGATTAGGAGAGTGCTCACTCTCCTAACCTCATTTTGGAGGGTGGCAGATTTGCCACCGACATGCCACCAGGATCAAGCCCGATTCCAGTGGTACACATGAAACCCAGCCGTTTTTTTTGGTGTATGTGTGAATAGCGTCACTATCTGCAATTAAACTTTGTTGACTTCTAGCTGCAGCTGCCATATATGCAGGAAGGTGAGCCTTGTTTGTTTGTTTGGACAATACACTGTGGTAGGTTAAATTCAAACCTCCCCATTTAATCAGCATATAGCATTGACCTGCAGACGAGCCCTACAGCTATGGCTGGAAGACACCATAGTTTGAATGAAAATTATGGTATTCAGATGCTGAGAGGGCCCTGAAAATAGTCCTTCAGCATGATCACTGATGGTTTCTGTGCAATTGTTTTTACTATAAAATGATGATGATACTAGCTTTTAAACGTATGTCAAGGATATTATCTTGAGGCAAAGACATGTTACAGTGATCTTCCACACATCTTTGCATAATTTGTGAAGCTACTATAAGTAATTATGTGACAAATTCTTATATAAGTCTGTGTGTGTGTGTGTGTGTGAGAGAGAGAGAGAGAGAGCGAGAGAGAGAGAGAATGAATATATTAGGGATGTGTGTTTCGTTTCGGATACAAAACGTTTTGTGCACAAAACAGGCCATTGCGGCTGTTTTGTTGCCAAAACAAAACACCCAATGCTCAAAACAGAACATTTTGTAGCCAAAACAAAACGTCCCTGTTTCGGATACAAAACGTTTTGTTGTTTCGGCTGTTTTGGAACTCCATTTTGCAATCGCAAAAAGTCTTTCTCCTTCAGTCTCCATTTTGAGTTTTGACATCTGTTTGAATTTCCAGCCCTTCCAGCCCGCGATTGGATCTGCTGGCAATTGCCTCCTTATTCCTTTTAAGCAAATTTAAGGGTAAATTTTACCCTCATTGGCTAGTGGGGCAGTGTGCATTTTACTGTTGTTGTTTCACACTGTTGTGTGTATGTGGATGTGCATGACCTTTGGAAATCTGCCTGATTTTCTTCCAAAGCTCTGCTGTTGTTGATGTGTGATGTTGATGTTATTTGGGGTGGATTTGGGGCAGAGAGGAGGCTTTGGGGGCAGAAGAGTGGTTCAGGTGGTAGTGCCCCAATGGGTGCCAGCTGCCACCCAGATTCCAAAGGAATTGGGAAAAGCGCTGATTTTTAAAGAATTTCTGAAGTTGACATGTCTTTGAGGCAGATTAGGGGTAGAAAGGGGGCCTGAGGGGCAAAACAATGGGTTGAGTGGCAGTGCCCCAAGGGGTGCCTGCCACAACCCAGATTCCAAAGGAATAGGGAAAAGGGCTGATTTCTTAGGAATTGTTGAAGTTTATGCTTATTTAAGGTCCCCCCCAGGGAATAATGGAGGTTTCAGCAGTCCCATAACTCCACCTGGGGGGCACTGGGGTAGCCGGGAGCGAGTGGTGGTGTAGTGCACACAGGGTGTCAACCACCCCTATGGGTTGCTAACCCATGGGGTGCTGGGTTCTGTTGTTTCTGAGGTGTTCTGAGTGTAGATTCTCTGGTAGCATATGAGATTTTCAACGACAAACCATGAATCCACTCTCATATGCTACCAGAGAATCTGAATCTACACTCAAAACATCTCAAAAACAACAGAACCCAGTACCCCATGGGTTAGCAACCCATGTGGGTGGTTGGCACCCTATGTGCTCTACACCACCACTCGCTCTGGGCCACCCTGGTGTCCCCCCAAGTGCAGTTATGGGGCAGGAATTATGGAGGTCCATTATTCCCTATGGGGAAGACCTTTACAGATGCACAAACTCCATTACATCTTTAAAAGTCAGCTCTCTGCCCAATTCCTTTGAAATAATTCTGGCAGCTTCCTTGCCCCCACTAGACACTACCAACCACCCTACTCTGCTCTGGGCCACCCCTTTCCTCTCAACATGAAGCTATACTTTTTCTGAAACCTCCATTCTTCCCTATGGGAAAAATCCTATACTTCAAAAATTCACCAAAATCAGCCCTTTGCCCAATTCCTCTGAAATTTGGGTGGTAGTTTCCACCCATCGGGCGCTACCACCCCCACCCACTAGTTCCCCCCCCCCAGGCCATTTTTAAAAATCCAAAATGTTTCGGATTCGGATTTTGCAATTTCGAACAAAGAACAAAATTGGGGTGTTTTGGATTGGCTGATTTCGAACAAAGAACAAAATGCGGGTGTTTCGGATTCGGGCCAAAAACAAAACAGAAAAAAATACAAAATGCACAACCCTAGAATATATGTTAGACAACTCTCAGGGAATAGTTTTAATTCCCTTAGTCTCAGGGAACAGCCTGAAAGGATCCATGTAAGGGGCAGTTACTGCATTTTAATGGGAGAATGCTGTTCACCAGCAATACTGAGTTCAAGCTATACTGGCCCATGTAATGCACAGAGAACTGTAGGTTCAAGAGAGAGGTGTGCATGCCGCTTGTGAGTCATTCTACAGCCAGCCCATGCTGCTGGCAAAGGGAGGACTGCTCTGTGCATACTTGGGTTCTGTGGTCCCCCCCCCGTTTTCTTTCTTTCTTTCTTTCTTTCTTTCTTTCTTTCTTTCTTTCTTTCTTTCTTTTTTCTTTCTTTCTTTCTTTCTTGGCCCTAATCTGAAACACCCCCAATTTGTTCTTTGTTCAAAATTGCAAAATCTGAATCTGAAATGTTTTGGATTTTTAAAAAATGGCCCTGGGGCAAAACTAGTGGGTGGGGGTGGTAGTGCCCAATGGGTGTGGAAGCTACCACCCAAATTTCAGAGGAATTGGGCAAAGGGTGGATATTTGGTGAATTTTTGAAGTTTAAGATTTTTCCCATAGGGAATAATGGAGGTTTCAGCAAAAGTATAGCTTCACATCAGGGGAGGGGGGGGGGAGGGGTGGCCCAGAGAAGAGTAGGGTGAGTTGTAGTGCCCAGTGGGGGCAATGAAACTGCCAGAATTATTTCAAAGGAATTTGGTAGGGGGCTGATTTTTAAAGATTTAATGGAGTTCACATGTCTTTAAAGTTCTTCCCCATAGGGAACGATGGAGGTTCCAGCAGCCCCATAACTGCACTTGGGGGGGCACAGGGTTGCTAACCCATGGGGTACCAGGTTCTGTTTCTGAGATGTTTTTGAGTGTAGATTCTCTGGTAGCATAGGAGAGTGGATTCATGGTTTGTAGTTGAAAATCTCATATGCTACCAGAGAATCTACACTCAGAACACCTCAGAAACAACTGGACCCAGCACCCCATGGGGGGTGGTTGGCACCCTATGTGCACTACACCACCACTCACTCCCAGGCACCCCAGTGCCCCTCAGGAGGAGTTATGGGTCTGCTGAAATCCCCATTTTCCCTAGGGGGAAAGACCTTAAAAACGCATAAACTTCAACAATTCCTAAGAAATCAGCCCTTTGTTCTATTGTTTTGGAATCTGGGTTGTGGCAGTCACCTCTAGGGGCACTGCCACCCAACCCATTGTTTTGCCCCTCAGGCCCCCTTTCTCCCCCGAATCTGCCCCAAAGATATGTCAACTTCAGAAATTCTTTAAAAATCAGCACTTTTCCCAATTCCTTTGGAATCTGGGTGGCAGCAGGCACCCATTGGGGCACTACCACCTAACCTACTCTTTTGCCCCCAAAGCCCCCTTTCTGCCCCAAATCCACCCTAAATAACAACATCACACATCACCAACAGCAGAGCTTTGCAAAGAACCAGGCAGATTTCCAAAGGTCATGCACATCCACATCCCCACCACCTGAAATGCAATTGATCTACACACAACAGTGTGAAACAACAACAATGAAATGCATACGGCCCCACGCAATGAGGGTAAATTTTACCCTTAAATTTGCTTAAAAGGAATAAGGAGGCAATTGCCAGCAGATCAGCCCATGCTTTCCTGGCCAATCTGCAGGCTGGAAGAGCTGGAAATTGAAACAGATGTCAAAACTAAAAATGGAGACTGAAGGAAAAAGACTTTTTCACGGTTGCAAAATGGAGTTCCAAAACAGACGAAACAACAAAACATTTTGTATCCGAAACAGGGACGTTTTGTTTTGGCTACAAAATGTTCTGTTTTGAGCATTGGGTGCTTTGTTTTGGCTACAAAACAGCCGAAATGGCCTGTTTGAGGCACAAAATATTTTGTATCCGAAACAAAATGCACACCCCTAGAGCATACCACAGATGTGTTATCACAGAATGATGAGACTGCAATTGTGATGACATGCTCCTTAGTGGGCATGGAGCAGCTCTGCCTTCACAAGCGGTGTAGGAGGGCTGTAGAGTGGTTCATGTGCAGTGTGCACACATTTCTTATGGAGTATGGATCTCTGAGTGGTATATGGGCTACTGACTATAAATTCACCATATCTACATCTATCTATATCTATAGCTGTATATAATATTTGGGGGTGGCGAAGCAGGGGCAGTGTCGGTGCAGTTTACCAGTACGTGCACTCTCTCTCTCTCTTGCTCTTTCTTTCCCTCCCTCTCTCTCTCCCTCCCTCCCTCCCTCCCTCCCTCCCTCCCTTTTCAGAAAACATTGTACTTCAGTGGCTGGTGGCTACATCAGCACTTCAAGCTAGTTGTTCTTTCTGACTGGTTCTTGCTGGTCACCATTTTGCTCCACAAAATGTACCAGGGAATGACAGAAAATCACAGCATTCCTCATGGTGAATATAGAATGAGTCCACCTCATTCCAATGGTGAAATAAGCTACCTCCAGCCTCAGAGGCAAGATGCCACTAAAATACCAGCTACAGGGCAGCAACAGCAGGAGAGAGGCATCTGGTGGGCCACTGTGTGAAACAGGATGCTGCCTGGACTAGATAGACCTTGATCCTGATCCTGCAGAGCTGTTCTTAGGTTCTTAATGCATTCCAGAAATAAATGGTGACCAGCAGGAGCTAGTGATCAAGAAGAGCACAAAGCTTCAAGCTCTATCTGCAGAGGTGCAGCATTTTTTCTTTCCTTTTTAAAGGAGAAATATCATGACTTCTGCCCTCCCCTGGATATTTTTGAAAACTTCATCCCCCTCAAAACCAGATGAAAGTGTCCCCTCACATTGGAGGAGAGCTGGTCTTGTGGTAGCAAGCATAACTTGTCCCCTTTGCTAAGCAGGGTTCACCCTGGTTGCATATGAATGGGAGACTTGATGTGTGAGCACTGTAAGATATTCCCCTCAGGGGATGGAGCCACTCTGGGAAGAGCAGAAGGTTCCAAGTTCCCTCCCTGGCTTCTCCAAGATAGGGCTGAGAGAGATTCCTGCCTGCAACCTTGGAGAAGCCGCTGCTAGTCTATGTAGACAATACTGAGCTAGATGGACCAATGGTCTGACTCAGTATATGGCAGCTGCCTATGTTCCTAGGTTCCTTTCACAACCTGTGAAAGGGTCATTGAAAATGGGCAGGGGAAGGTTTGGCTCAGTATTTGTTAAAGCAGTTGCATAGAAGTTTTGCAGCACGTTAATTTAGTTAATATATGCTGCTTTCAGGCAGTTGCTGCACCATCATCTCTAGGACACAGGAATTAGCTGAAAAACAACCTGAGCTCTTTCTCATGGGCAGTGAGAAAGGGCAAGAGGCAGTGGCAGCTGGTGCGGGCAGCACCAGGGGGCAGTAGGAGGCACCTTTAACAGGAGCTTAGTAGGTGTTGTTTACCTCTCTGCCTGCAGCACCTGAAAGCTGTTCAGAGCAGTGGTGCACCACCCGGCACCCGCTGCAGCGGAGGATTGGCTCTGCCACTCAGCTGGCCTCTACACATGCAAGGAGGCCATTTGTCGGCTATGCACATTACCTCCGCCAGCTAAGTGGCGGAGCCAATCCTCTGCCACCACGGGTTCTGAGCGGCGTGTCACTGCTCTGAACAGCTTTCAGGTGCAGTGGGAGGAAAGGTAAGCACCTACTCATGTACAGTTAAATGTGCCTGCCGCCGCCACCCCAGCAGTGCCCACACCAGCCGCTGCTGGAAGAGAGTTAGCGAGGAGAAAGCCTGGGAAAGTTTGCCTCCCTGCAGACAACCAAGGACTCTATTTTCAGCAGGTGGAGCTCCCGCCCAGACAGTTACCAGCTGCTGCCAGGAGCTTGGGGAGTCAGGTTGCCTGGACATGTTGCCCCGCATCACCCCATTGCCTCCTGGAGCATCCATAATGCACCGCGTGAGTTTGCAGTGCATTATAGGGATCCCCCCTCCCCTTCCCACAGTTGGCCGGGATCTCCGCAGTCCTGCAGGCAGCCACAGCTGGCAGACGATCACAGAAATGGGGTTAGGAGAACACTTGCTCTCTTAACCTCATTTTACAGGGTGGCTGCGGAGGAGGGTTTGCCACTGAAGTGCTGCCGGGATTGGGCCCGATCCCCGTAGTACACATGCACAGGCAAAACTGGGCTGGGCTTCCTTAGCCCCGTTTTGTCTGTGCATGTGAATAGTTTCCTCTCATTTTCGTTGCACCTTTTTGGGGGAGGGGGCTGAATCTTCCAGAAAGGTTGTAGTAAGGGGGGGCAATGTATTTCCATGCATATTTTTATACTCTGCATAGATAATTTGCAATACCGTTTTTCTAAGCTGAGGAATCTTCAGTATAAAACCTCTCTCTCTCTCTCTCTCTCTCTCTCTCTCTCTCTCTCTCTCTCTCTCTCTCCCCCCGCATGTATGAGAGGGAGAGAGGGAGAAAGAGAGAGACATACACCCCCCCCACCTTAGTGAGTTATAATGAAACATTAAAGTTCCAGTATAGGAAACAACAAATAAATTTGAAAAGGCTTGAGAAGGCAACATATGCTTTCTTCTGACTCTGGGTTTTCTCTGTTGATTTTATTGAGGCAACATGAACACTAGCCATGAATCGTAAATATCTAGTATGAAGCCAAGGAGCGTCTGTACTTATGTGAGCTGGATTATATTGTTCGTTATTAAACTGCACTAAGCTTTATTTAGAATCTCTTGTTGAAGTCACTAAAATAATGCCATATTAAATAGTTCTGTAGAGGAAAATTCCTTGCTTCTGGTTATTAGGATGCATATGTCGAGGATGCATTCATTTCATAGTCCTTTAGCTTTACAAAAACAACTCAGAACAGCTGACAAAGCATATGGTATATTAAGTAATGCTTACATATATATGCAGATACAGTTCAGAAGGGTCAATGGCCTATAATTGGAATCTCTGACTGATCACTTCTTAATGACAAGGAGGCCAGTAGGGATGATGTTGTTATCTGGTAAAGTAAAAGATAACTTTTGCATATTATTACATTTGAAGTTATATTGAAATAATTGAGAATTTATTTTAGAACAGCAGACTTCTGCAAATCTAAAGCATAAATATTTCTAATGAAATCTGTCAAGTCTCTAGCCTGCTGCTCCTTGTGGGTGATCATTCCTTCCTCTTCTATGCATTACATAGAAGAGGCTGTACAGTTTATTTGGTTATTCTAAATTCTCAGCACACCCTCATCCCCTGCAAGGCTGGAATAGGCAGCATCAGAAAGCCAGCATGATCAAGTGATTGAAACTGCAATCTTATGGCATTTACCTGGGAGTAAATCCCATTGAACACTGTGGGACTTATTCTGAGTAGCATGCTTTGGCTTGTGCTATAACATATTTTTACTTCAAATATAGATTATGGTAGTGATATTTTGAATATGGGAGCCACAGTGGTAGTCATTCCTTATTTGTATGGAATAACTATGTTCTTGTGATCTTTAGAGAGGGTTGGAATATCTGAAAATGTCTCTGTAGCACAGAATTCAGGCTCTTGTTCTTTATTAGAAAATCACACTTCATAGAATTTGAACAGAGAGGAAATACTTTAAAATGTGTGTTAGGGAGAAGCCAACTCCTTCTAACTAAATCCTTCCTTGTCAAACATTCCAGAAGTCCAGCTAGATGGTATATTGGACCCACTGATGGCACATATGATTCCCAATGAGTCCTCCGAGCAGTATCAACCACAGTTCACAATAGTGATATATGTAGACATATTAACTGATAGGATGAAACCTGTGTATAATTTATCCAACATGAATCTAGTTGTTTTCCTTGGCTTGTCTGTGGCATAGTTAATTTGCCCCAATCTCTTCGAATGGAGCATGAAGCACAGGACCCGACTGGATCCAGGACTGGGAGAGACGGAGCTTAGGTGACCATTGCGGCTCCTGCCTTCCTGCCCAGCAGTCTGAGCTGGGAAGAGATCCCTTTCTGCCCGTCCCTGAGTATAGTGTATGCTCTGCTGGTTGTGTAGAAGGTTTTTGGGCCCCTTGCCTGCTTGGATGACACCGTTTTTTGGACCATCTCATAATATACTAGTAAGTAAGGCTGTTCCTTGGTCACAACAGCAAATACAGTGCAGATAGCAATAATAGTGTAGGGTTTGGTGAGCACCTTAAAGCATGCATTTGATGTGAAGAAGGGGCCAGGTCAGACATCCCACCGCTCAAGGAGCTCTGGCTTGGGCTAACTGCTGGGGCAGCACCAATTTGAAAGGCTTTATGGCTGGGGGTGGGGGCAGGACGATGCTTGTTACAGATGCCTGGCATTAGGTTAGATAAGAACAGCAGCTTCAGCCATGGGGCAATGAGGCTGCCTGAAGCCAAGGTGTGTCACCTGGGGCAATTTAGGCTGGGGCTTGCACCTTTTGTGGCGAGCCTTTAGTTACTAGGGATGTGCACAAAGCCAGCTTGGCCTGTTTGGTTCAAATGAGAACCAGCTTTGAACCAGGGTGGGTAGGTTCGGTTTTGGTTTTGTTCGGTTTCGGTTTTGAACCCTCCCCCCTGCCCCTGGTTCAGTTTGAATTTGAATGCCATTCGAACCGGTTCTAAAAGATTCTACATAGGGTATAATGGGGACTCAAACTAGCCCATTATTCCCTAAGCAGAGCACCTAGGGGCACAAAATGGGGGGTGGGGGTGGGGGTGGTAGGCACCCAGGGGAACCCCAAAGCAATCAGACACTCCTGTGATTCCAATGAATAGGACTCCCTCCCCCATTCATATAACTGTGTGTGACCTGTCCTACTGACCTTAATTGCTGTGAACTCAGAGTTGACAGCAATTAAGGTCACACAGTGCTCATTGCATAGAAACAGGCTATACTCTTTACAAATATATATATATTTAAAAACCTGTAAACCCTACAAAGTTAGGACTGCCTGGGTGGAGTTGTGGCCATACGTGCCATGCTCCCAAACCCACTTTAGGATGCCCAGGCACCCCCCAAAGGGGGGATCAGGCTGCCTCATATCCCCATTATTCCCTATGGGAGAAATGCAAAAATGGGCAAAATTTTAAATCATTAATAATCATAAGTTGCTTTGGGGTTCGGTAGATGGTAGACACCCCTGGGTGCCTACCACCCACCCCAGGTTTCTGCCCCTAGGTGCTTGCTATGCATAGGGAATAATGGGCCAGTTCAAGCCCCTGTTATACGCTAAGGGAGCAATGCAACTCCCCCCACCCCGCCAAATCATTAAAATCATAGGAGTGTCTGATTGCTTTGGGGTGTGGGTAGTAGCTGGCACCCATGGGTGCCTACCATCCAACCCAGATTTGGAGGACCGAACTGTTTCAAACCAGTTCAAACTGGTTTGAAAAGAACCAGGCTCTGTTTGGTTCGAACTCGGACCGGCATTGCCAATTCAATGCCTTGTTTGGTTCAAGTTCGAACTTTCAAGAAGAACCAGTTTGCATTCAGATTGGTTTGAATTAGAACCTGTTTGCACACCCCTACGAGTTACTGCACTGTAGGGTGGTGAAAGCCAATCTCCATCTGTTCCAGTTATCATTCATTAATAGAGTTGTGGCTCTCACGACTTCATTGGTCTGAGTGCAAAAGAGTTATCTTGCGGTTTTGCTCCTCCCCGGCCCCTGCTCCCCTGTCCAAATTTGGACATAGCCGAGAGAACCCTCTCTACAGGCTTGCTGACTGCAGAGTGGAAGGGGAAGTGGCTGTGTGGGCTTCCTTCTGTTATGAAGGACAGAGCACACAGCCCATGACAGTCGGGATGAGGGAGGATCTTCCTCCCTCCACTCCTGTTGGAGTTAACACAGCCTGCATTTCTGCACTCACACGTAACGCAAGCTGCATAAAACCTTGGGCTCAAGTGGCAAAACTCACTATAAACCGAAAGTACCTCAGGTCGCTCTCCGAATGGGACTGGAGTTCCGGGGCCAGGTCTGCCTTTGGACATAACGGTACAGTAATCTCTGTCCCATTCAACTCCGGTTCTGCATTATGTGTGAATGTGACCTAAATCTCTTAGCATGCCAACCAACAAGCCCACTGAACTTCAGATTTGTTCTCTATTCTTGGAGCTTCAGCATGCATGAGAAGGCTGATTTTCACCACACTTGCTTGAACCCCTAATCACACATACATTGAAATTTACCTCTAAAATAGGTGAGGGAATTACTTTGAAACAAATGTGCAAGCATGAATAACACATGGGGGCTGTTCACACATGCAGGCAAAACCAGGCTAAGGAAGCCCAGCCCATTTTTGCCAGTTTGTGTGAACTGCCAGGAGTCATACGGCTCTCAGTGGCAGCACAACCACTATACCTTTCCTTTTCTCTGGGCCCTACCTGTGAAGATGAAACCAAGATGGTATGTAAGGCAGAAGCCAGCTTCACAGCTATGCTTTTCTGTGGGCTGACAGGTACCAGCAGGGCACCTTAGCTCTGAATCCAGCCTACTAACTTCCAAGGGGATATTGGGGAGGGTTACTAAGGAGTAGACCATGAGCTCTTCTGAGGAGACAAGTAGGAAGAGAGACTGCTTGGGAAACTAGGAAGGGTAACTCAAAGACAAGGGTCAATCATGTAAGTTCACCCAAGGGGAAGTTTTAGACAGAGTTAAGCACATTAACAGTGCACTAGGCAGGGTGGACTGCAGGATAATAAAGGAGAAGAATGACTGCAGCAATCTATGTCAAATATATCACACAGGAATGTCTAAAAGCAGAGCCTATTTATAATTTTTTGCGTATAAATCTCCTAGCAGGGGTTATAAGAGTGGGAAGGTTCAAGCACGGAGGAGATAATGAGGAATCTTTCATATGGGGTCAGGGGAAAATGTGTGGGTGGGGAAGTTGCTATTCATTGAATTGCAAAGTCTAATTAAGACTACAGCAAAATCTCATTAACTGTCTTAGAGTTTCCCTTGACTGAAATTTGGCTGTGGTTACTCAGTTATTCAGTTTCTTAGGACTTGCCTATAGCAAGTCCAAAGAGCCCTTAGGACAAAACACTTTATTCCATATGGAAATCCAGCTTCATTACAAATTCAAGGAGCCAGGATAGATACTTGCCTCTTCAAGTTGTTTGCACCAGTTCAGGTTGCATGACTATGATCTGTTGGTCCAAATGGAGGTTTGTTTTCCTCAGGATACTAAATGCAAAGTCTCTGCAAAATCTCATGAAGGATAAACTCCAGAATGAAAGGTAGTCTGTTTTGTAACATAAGGGCCAGCTAGGATGGTAGCAGCAACCCATATAGAAGGGAGGGAGGTGCTACTTACTACCACCAACCTCAGATAAAAGTAGCCAGGTAAAGAAGCTTGGGAGGCTGAGGGAGACAGCTTGTATGGTTTGGGAAGTGATTTGGAGAACCCTGTCATATTCACAAATGTTAATGGGGAACACGACAGGGTGTTAATGAAACTGCCCTGGGGTGATTGGTTGTTCAGGCTTGCATGGGGAAATTAGCTCAGAAAAGACACTTTCACGTCAGATTTAATTTGAGCAAAGTTGTGGACCCAGGAAATGACTGGACTGAGATAAGATTTCAGTTTCAAAATCAAAAGAAAGTATTTATTGTAGGGAGTAGGGGTGTGCAAACAGGTTTGAATCTGAACCAGTTTGATATCGAACTAGTTTGGTTTGAAGGTTCAGGGTCAAGCCAAACCATCTCTGGACTGAACCTCCCCCCCATTTGGGGATTCGTCAAGCCATTTTTCACACACACACACACACACACACACACACACACACACACACACTTCTTCTTTTTAAAAATTACCTGCTTCGGGGGGCTTCTCTGAGGTGGTGGGGGGTCCGTAAAATTCCCCCTCCCCCTGCCAGCCCTCCTTCATGAAAAAATAGCCCAGTTTAGGCAATCTTAGGCCCTTTCCAGGCCTGTTCCCATGCATGGTGGCCATTTTGGAGGCTGCCATGCATGCACAGTGGGACCCTGGCAACACAAGATCCCATTGTGCATGCATGGCAGTCTTCAAAATGACCACTGGGCTGCGGAATAGGCCTGGAAAGGGCGAAGACCACCTGAAGCAGGTGATTTTTGCATACAGGATGGCTGGTGGTACCGGGGGGGGTACCTCCACAGACTCACCACCACCACCACTTTGGAGAAGCACCCCAGAGGGAGTAAGTTAAAAACTGGTTGTTTTTTTTTAAATGGCTCAGCCCCCCCCCCCCCCCCGAACCAAACCAAACAGGGAGGAGAGGTTGGGGGACAAAACCAAATTGGCCCAGTCCAGTTTGGGCCCAGTTCAAACTTGAACTGAACCAGGCCAGGCAGTTTTGTGCACACTCCTAGTAGGGAGGGGTACAGCGGAAAGAAATTTGTGGATGAAGGAATATTAGTACTACAAAATACATGTAGCTGCAATGAGGAATTTTAGCTTAAAGTCCTAATTGTATGAATTCCCAGGCAAGAGAAAGAGGTTTTTCAGAGAGGGAGATGGTTAGATTTAAGAAAGGGGTATAGAGATAGAGTTGGGCCCAGCAAGGGGCAAATATTCATATCACCTGATCTGTACGAAGGGATCTCAAGGCTCCTGGAACCACCGAGGGACCTCTTTCCCCTGGGACAGCTTGGTAAGAGGCAGGGCGAGAAAGTTGGATGGTTGGAAAGGGATGAATCCACAAGGGTGCTTCCTCCATGGAACCAGCTTCCTATGTTAACAAGGAAGTCTGGGCAGATCAGGCTGGGCAAGGAAGCCAATCTGAAGGGTGGTATGAAGAACTGAACACAGCCTGGCGTGGCCTGTGAACAGTAAATTGCCCAAACAGCAGCTGATGACTCCAAGGTGAACGGCACACAAAAAGCACATTGGATCATGAAATTGAGACTTCTTATACCCCCAAATTTTGGGGGGGCACATTCCAATTGAATAGATGTTGAATAGATGTGTTGGGTGGAACCGGCAAGGATTCCATTGTTGCTGCTCTTCCTTCCTGTGTGTTACAATGTGGGAATTGCCAAGGCATGCCAAGGCTTTTGTCATGAAAACAGAGTGCCTAGATATGAGAAAAGGACATCTGCATGGACAGAAGATCCACTAATCCAATCATTACTTTTAATGGTTGCATCGCTTTATCGTTGACTCTACCTCTTTATCGCTGATTCTACCTCTTTTGTGAAGGGGGATAAAGCATCTCCACGAGCCTTATCTGCATTCTTCCTGCTGAGTTAATTGGTGCATTAACTTGCTGCTATCACTTGCAAAAAGAGGAAAAGGTGAGGCAGTGCAGATCAACCTTGGCAGAGAGTTAACCTGCTTTTAGTTAACATCTGGGGTATACTTAGGGTATCTCAGCATAGAGAGGTCGTGCATCTGCTTCCCTTTCCAATTTCCCTGTTATGAGCCAAATCTAGGAGTGACTGGCCCACTATCTACTAAGTGACCTGTCCCCAAGTGCCATAAACAGAGAGCTCACAATGCTGTGAGGCTCCTGAGCATGTTAAGAGTGAGATCTCCAAGCCTGGAGACTCAAACAAAAAGGAGGGAACTCCTGCGAGCCAACAGAAAAGCATTACTAGCAACAATGGTCCAAACAAAATTGCAATTGGGATCAGAGTTAACCAAATTATTCCCTAGTTTTTATTCTTCTTCAGTAAACAGCTTAGCCTACTTAGAACTTGAGCCCAGATATTCACACATTTCTTGCCATCATGGTTTTATCATTACATTATGAATGCAGATTTCTGCCTTGGATGACTTTGTTGGACTATGGAATAACAATTTTGACTAGAGCTAGGGTGTGACCAATTTCAAAGTAAAGAAGAAATGTAAGCTATGAGAGATTTAAAGGTCATTCTCATGACTGGCCAAAGTTGGGTAGGAGTGGGGAAACCAGGGTAGAGACGCTCGGGTAGAGCCACGGGACCCGCAACTACTCTGCTACTTCAAACTAGGGCTACCTGATAGTTTTAACCAAGGAAGGAGGGGGAAAGTCCCATCCTACCTAACAGCCCTGATCGTGTGCATGATCGGGGCTGTTCGCAGCAGCTCCCAGCAGCCTGGCCCACTCTCCAACAGTAAGCATTGCCTATAGAGTGGTCAGGAAGCCAGGACTGCTGCATTGACATGGGCAGCCTCTCTGCTGCCCCTGCAATGTATCAAGGGATCCCTACTGAGGACATCTCTGTGCCAATTGTGTGGGCATTCAGTGCAGCAGAGCCCAGGTGAGTCATCGCTCATGTGAGGGAAGGCAGATTGTGTCCTGACTTTCCCCGAGCCCTCCCCAGGCCTAATGGTATCAGTCGTGAGAACAACCTTTTAATTTGGATTAATATCAGCCCTTTTCACTCTGTCCTACTGAAATTTAAGCTGTGGCCAGGGTAAACAAGTAAAATGGTGGCCACATCTGAGTTGGACCTATTCATTGTAGGTGGTGAAAGATGCCTGGGGGAAAACGATGGGGCTATTCTGACGATCAGCAAAAATCAGGCTAGCCTCCACTAGCTTGATTTTTGCCGATCATCAGAACCACCGGGCTCGGCTGCGAGCCCGGTGGTTCTCGAGCAGTTAAGCTGCTCATGTAGCCCTCCCCATAGCCCGGGTTTGTGGAGAGAGCGCTCCGCAAACCCGGGCTATCTGGTCAGGGGTAGCAGCGGCGTGGCGCCACACCATGGCTACTCATGAGTAGACCTCCGAGGGGAGGCGAAAATCCGCCTCCCGGCTCCAGGGGTCTCCCCAGTATGCCCTGTGTGCTCACACAGGAGCTGGCAATCGTGTGGGCGGCTGATCCGGCCACCCAGGGCTCCCTGCCCGATCATTTGCGGGGAGAGTGAGCTTAGCCCGCTCTCCCCACAGTTTTGCAAAAAATGGGTCTCACGGATTGTGAGACCCACCTCCAAGTCTTTAGATGTTCGTGTCTCAGTCATATGTCCCATGACTTAAGCTCTTGAGTGAATGGTTGACCTCAGCTTCAAGCACACCTGTAGAACACCAGATCTCTGTACCTCTTAGGGCCAAACTACACTCTAAGAGTGTAATAATAGTTTTATCTTTTATTTGTGGTTAAAAAAAAAAAAGCCACTTCGGAGCAGAAGAGCAATCCATACCAGGAAAGTGGTAGGGTGGACTTTTTAAGTCCACCCATGTGTGATGCAGTCCTGATTACGTTTTCTTAAGGGAAAAAAAAACCCCTTCTAATTGTCCCAGGAGAGAAGCTGCCATTGTTGCTGAATGTCTTCACCTGCCTATGCTAGTTATGGGTGCAGCGACTTTGCCCCTCGCAGCTTACTGAAGCACAAGGCTGGGAAGGGGCCTGGAGGGACAGGGTGAGCCAACCACTCATGCCTTTACCCTTCCAGCCTTTTCATTTGGGTTGCAGATGACATCCCTCCCTCGTCCCTTCCTCCCTCTCTCCAGCACAGTGTGGGTTGTTACAGGTCATCCTACTGGGGCTCCGACAAGAATTTGTTGGCCCTCCATGAACTGGCCTTTTTAGGAAGTCATTTTACCCTACCTCACACTACTTGTAGTAAGGTTTCCCGATAATTGGCAGGTACAGTTCAGGTCCATGGACACCTAGGTCAGCTTACTGGTGAGCACTCTGATGTTTGCTTTTGGTTTGTGGGGAGGAGTTCCATTCATTCCCAGAGGCTTCGCAGCTCAGGAAGTCTCTAGTCAGGGGAACACTGCCAGCCTCAAAGGCTTCATGGTTTGGAGGAGGCAATGCTCTCTGCCAGTACCTTGACTGTCTCAGGCTGGCTAAGAAGGGCAGCTAACAGCCTTAGTACTGTGATGCTGCTCTGAGCCAGGATGTAACTGGATAATATGAAATCAGTCTAGGGGCTTGTAGGTGGCCTCCATTTTCATTTAGACCCATATTGTTGGAGGGTGGAGTACCAGTCCCCATTCTGTTCTAATTTGTGGTTGAATTGCAAATAAAGTTGTGGCCCATTTCATCTGAAAGTTTGCCACACTGGTGTGGGGGCAGTGTTTCTTAATGTTTCTAAACAGAACTTCAGAGACATTATTCCAACTCCATATGGTATATATTGCTAAATACTTGTGTTTATGTAACTCACCTTAAACCTTGTAGGTAAACTTTGAATCGTGGTGAAAAAAGGGGGATTCATATGAATGTAAAGCTTTGATTGCATATCAATATGAGGTAGAACACAGCAACATTTATATGATTTTAGAAACTGCTTTGCCACACTTAGGCAGATCTTTGACAAAAATCTATTTCACCTCTGCTTGAAACAAGCAGAGTGTTATTTATAGCCCCAAAGGCACTAAACACGGAAATCATTTTTGTAACACTATTTTGATGTGTGAAGTTCATGTTGCTTCTCAGCTACATAAGAAAGTTTCAAGACCACTGACATACAGTTACTAATATTAGTACAGTTGAGTGAAATCAAGGCTCAATCACACTACAGACAAAAGCTGCCATGGAATGAAAGCAATAATTTAATCACTGTCTACCCACAAATAGTAATGTCCAGAAGTATCATGTACATTGTAGACATCTTAGTGCATATTCATTTGCAAGCCCTACAGGGGACAGTCTCTTTATTCCTACATAAGAGCAGATGCAGTAGCATATGGCTTATCTGCTCATATTTATGGTAATTCAATGTAGATCAGATTTTAATAAGGTAACATTAGTTTATGCTTTAATGTTGTTGTTTTTTAAATGTCTCATCTCTCTGTTAAAGGCGACAGAGTCCAATGTTCATTTTTGGCAGATTATGGAGGAAAAGGCCACTTCTACATCTGTTAGACATTGTTTCCACAATTTGTGATCTTGTTTTTGTGACAAGATCTTTACCTGCTTTGAACATTTTCAACTCTCATTCTATACAATGCTCTGTCAGCCTTGCAACAGGGCATTTGCACACTTGTACAAGAGCACTCTTGCACATGACTGCAGGATTATACAAATACAGTTGCAATATAACTTCACAAACACTCTGTTACGAGAACAGCTCTGCTGGATCAGGCCCAAAGCCTGTCTAGTCCAGCATCCTGTTTCACACTGTGGCACAATGCTGATGGAATGCTGTGCAGTATGTTGGCCCTCATTTCTTGTCTCATCAGTAAATGTCATTGTGGTTAGCAAAACATTCTGGTTTTATCAAGTTCATAACAAGTTCCAAGACTGCAGTCATGCTCACCACTGACTTTCATTTCATATAACTACAGATTTTTCAGTCATTTTCCCCGGCATCACCACATACTAAATTTGTACTGTATCATGAAAGTAGGCAACTCTCTCTCTATATATATATTTTAAATTAAAGCTATGTCAGCCATATCTCATCTTCTAATTAACATGGTCATATTTCTCCCTACAAATACAAGATCTAATAATAACACCAGAATTAATAAGTGAAAGAGCAAAGAAAATTAAAAATTGGACTGCTCCAGGCAATGATGAACTGCATGGCTTTTGGCTTAAACACCTAACAAGCCTTCATAAACAACTATCAAAACAGTTCAATCACATTTTGCAAGGAGGTGATATTGAACAATGGCTAACAACTGGGAAAACTCATCTCATCATGAAAGACCCAGCAAAAGGCGCAGTTCCAAGTAATTATAGACCGATAACCTGCCTGCCAACCATGTTCAAACTATTAACTGGAATAATAGCAGATGAAGTGATGCAACACTTATTAACTAACGAACAGCTTCCAGTTGAACAGAAAGGAAATTGCCCGAACACCAGAGGCACAAAAGACCAGCTGCTGATTGACAAAATGATTTTAGAAAATTGCAAGAGAAGAAAAACCAATCTAAGTGTTGCATTGACTACAAGAAAGCCTTTGACTCATTGCCTCACACATGGATACTAAAATGTTTAGAAGCAACTGGTGTTAGCAAAAACATTCAGATATTTATTTTAAAAAGCAATGAGCATGTGGAGTACACAGTTAACAATCAATGTCGAGATACTTGGACAGGTTAGCATTAGAAGAGGCATTTTCCAAGGGGACTCACTATCCCCTCTGTAGTTTGTAATTGACATGACTCCATTTTCACAAATATTAAACAAAACAGGCCTTGGATACCAAACATATAAAACATCAAGTAAAATCAACCATGTGCTGTACATGAACGATCTGAAGTTGTATGGAAAGTCCCAGTCAGAAATTGAATCACTGCTAAACACTGTCCGTATATTCAGTAGCGATATAGCAATGGAGTTTGGACTAGACAAGTGTGCTGCATTAAAAATGAACAGAGGGAAAGTAACAAAACCAGAAGGAATAGAACTGACCAATGGAAGCAAGATCGAGAACCTGGAAGAGAAAGAACATTACAAATACTTAGGCATTCTCCAGGCTGATAACATTGCACACACTGAAGTTAAAAGAAAAATTGGAAGTGAATACATCAGGAGAGTTAGAAAAATTCTAAAGTCCAAATTCAATGGCGGGAACACCATAAACACCTGGGCTATACCTGTTATCAGATACACTGCAGGAATAATAGACTGGACCCAGGCAGAGCTAGAGATGCTAGATCGTAAGACCAGGAAAATCATGACCATCAATCATGCTCTGCACCCCTGCAGTGATGTCGATAGGCTATACTTCCCTCGCAGCTCAGGTGGAAGAGGAATGCTGCAAGTCCATCAAACAGTAGAGGAGGAGAAAAGAGGCCTTGAAGAATATATCAAGAACAGTGAAGAAGATGCACTTCAAATGGTCAATAATGAGAAACTATTAAATACCAATGAAACAAACCAGGCCTACAAGAAAGAACAAGTCAAGAACCGAGCAGAAAAATGGAAAAATAAGCCCCTGCATGGTCAATATTTGCGCAATATAAGTGGAAAATCAGGCATCACAAAGACTTGGCAATGGCTTAAGAATGGCAACTTGAAGAAAGAAACAGAGGGTTTAATACTGGCTGCACAAGAACAGGCACTAAGAACAAATGCAATAAGAGCAAAAGTCGAAAAATACACCACAAACAGCAAGTGTCGCCTTTGTAAAGAAGCAGATGAAACAGTGGACCACCTAATCAGCTGTTGTAAAAAGATTGCACAGACTGACTACAAACAAAGGCATGACAAGGTAGCAGGGATGATACACTGGAACATCTGCAAAAAATACAAGCTATCTGTAGCCAAAAATTGGTGGGACCATAAAATTGAAAAAGTTGTAGAAAACAAAGATGCAAAAATATTATGGGACTTCTGATTACAAACAGACAAACATCTGCCACACAATACACCAGATATAACTGTAGTTGAGAAGAAGAAAAACAAGTTAAAATAATCAACATAGCAATACCAGGGGATAGCAGACTAGAAGAAAAAGAAATAGAAAAAATCACCAAATACAAAGATCTACAAATTGAAATTGAAAGGCTGTGGCAGAAAAAGACCAAAATAATCCCAGTGGTAATTGGCGCCCTGGGTGCAGTTCCAAAAGACCTTGAAGAGCACCTCAACACCATAGGGGCCACAGAAATCACCATCAGCCAATTACAAAAAGCAATTTTACTGGGAACAGCCTATATTTTGCAACGATATCTATAATAACCAACAGTATTGATGATAAAATTCAG
Source organism: Hemicordylus capensis (assembly GCF_027244095.1). Taxonomy (NCBI): domain Eukaryota; kingdom Metazoa; phylum Chordata; class Lepidosauria; order Squamata; family Cordylidae; genus Hemicordylus; species Hemicordylus capensis. The sequence continues at coordinate 372,966,145 of NC_069658.1, read as the reverse complement.
CCATCCCAGGTCCTTGGGGAGGACTCGATGTCTGGATAAAGCAAACCAGTCTATAACACCTGTCTGACTGTGTAAACAAGAAATAATAATAATAATAATAATAATAATAATAATAATAATAATAATAATAATAAAAGCTTTAAGCTTTCCTCCATAGGGAATAATGGGGAATTTCAGCAGCCCCATAGCTCTACTTGGGGGGCACCAGGGCAGCCCAGAGCAGGTTGTGGTGTGGTGCACATAGGGTGCCAGCCACCCCCAAAACGACAAGCCCATGGAGCACTGGATTTTGTTGTTTTCAATGTATGAAGTGTTTTGAGAGAAGATTCTCTGGTAGGAAATCAGGGTGGATGTTTTCTAAGTTTATTCAGGTTTATTCATCATTTTTCACCAAAGAAGATTATGAATGAACAAAGATGAGCAGTGATCGTGGATTCTACGCTATAATCCTTTTTTGCCCCCGGAACACCCCTCCCCCCGCTTTTGCTCTGAATTGATTTGGATTTAGATTCAGAAGATTCATATACAAATAGAATCTGGGGTGATTGGGGGGTGGGCAGATTCAGACCTAAAACAAATCGGGGGTGATTTGGTTCGGGTACAAATCAAATCGAAAAAATCGATTTGTGCACATCCCTATAAAGAAGTAACATTTACAGGAATGTCAGGTGAGTGTCAGTAACATACTGTAACCCCCCCTTCCCCGACACACACACTACAAAAGTCCATGAGAGAGAAAATGGGGAGGGATCCCCCAGATCCCCCCCCCCAAGTTTTCCTCCCAAGGCCTTTACATCACATCTCTAGTTAGCGGTATGGAAAACAAGCCCTGTGCAGAAAGGCTGAAGATACGTTTAGCTAGAAGAGAAGATTGAGTGGGAAAATGTCAAAATGTTCCCCTTGAACCAATTACCTCAGGGACCATGGGATTTTGCTCATCGGAGGTCGCAGGCAGTGGTCAGATATCTGTTGGGGATGCTCTAGCTCTGGATTTCTTGCATCAAGCAGGGGGATTAGCCTGGATGGCATACAAGGTAAGAGGTTAAAACAGATTCATATTTCCAGGAAGTGCTGAAGAATCTCCTGAAAGCCCAGATGCAGCAGGTTAGCTTTGTAGCATTCTTGCTGTTCTTGCTTAATAGAGGTGTTTAACTCATTGCTATGTAAAGCAGTTTCCAATGTCTATGCAGCAAAAGAGCATTATCCAACACACATTTCTATTCTGTTCACTAATCTAGCCTATCACCTCCTCTGCTCTGTAATGATACACATGTTCTGAATAATATTCCCTTAGCAGCACAGACTCCTGCCATTAGAATCTCATTGCAAATAATAGCAAAAAGGCACCGTTATTTCTTGGGGGAAATGTTCAAAATACAAACCATGCATATGGGCAACTGATTACAAAGTGATGCAGCAGAAAGAGTTGGGGAACGCTGACAACATTTTGCTACCTAATTCTCTAGACAGCAAACCCCATATGCCTATAGTGTTCCACAGCCGCTAACTGCAACAGAATGCAAAACAGACAAGGGGAGGCAAGATGATTAGAAATCTATAATGAAGCAGGTACCTCGAGTGGTCAATAAATTCCAGTTCCTCCCTTACCTTGGGCTGTGCATCCCTGCTTGTTTAAAGAGTGGGACACACTAGAAATTCATAATCTGTTCAAATTGAAGTGACTGTTTGTGTCATCAGCAGCAGAAAGATATCAGGTTATATATCTTCAGTTGACAAGAGGTGGCAATTTAATCTGACAAGCTTCCTGCCAATGAGGACAGCTCTAGGAGTTCAACTGCTGTGGTAAAGATTTGACATGTCATTGAGCGATGTTGTGCAGAAGCTTGACAATAAACTGGAACTTGCTAATGCAGTTTAGGATTGCTGTAAAAATTATTAGAAACCAGAGACTGTAAAATTACTATACTCCTCAAGAACTGTTTTCTTTGCCTTGCTGAATATTTATGCAATGTTTAATGCACAGCACATGTTAAAAAAAAAACTTGTTTCCTCCTGGACTAAAAAGTCTATCATAACATGTGCAAAATTTCAAGCAATTCAATTAAGTACCTAAGAGACTAGCAAACAGTGTGATCCTGCCGGGGATGGATAGGGCTGCTCTTAAACCCCTGGTACAGGCAGAACACAATGCTCCATTGTTAGGAAAATAAAAATAGGCTGGTGTAACAATGTGCTTGATTGGTGAGAGACTATAGCCCTAGCTCAGGGGTAACCAATCTGAAGCTCTCCAGCTGCCTTTGGACTACATCTCCCATCATGCCCAGCCACACTTTATGGGAGCTGTAGCCAGGGAACACCTCAAAAACTTCAGGTTGGCCAACCCATCCTAGATGATTGCTCCCCACCTCTTCCAGCTTGTACAGAGGCAAGGATGTCCCTCACTCTCAGTGCCATGCAGACAACAAGCAACACTAAGCAGTAGCAGTAGCAGCAGGAGGAGCAGGGGCGTACCTAGATGATTTTGGCACCTGGACCACAAGGCCCACCCTGCCAGGTACCCTCCCCCCACCGCAATACCCCAAAACCTACTTTTTTGGGGGGGGCTTTCTTCTAACCTGCATGCTGTTAGGTTACATGGGGGGGAGTAGTCAACCTCCCCCTCCCCCTCCCCCTCCTGGCAGCGGCAGCAGCGGCGATGGAGGGAGCGCAACTGCTGGGCGTGTCCTCTTTGCCCAGTGGCTGCTGTAAACTGCCTGAGGCTTGCAATGATCTTTTTCTGAACTGTGCAGATGTGCCTCGCAGTTCACAGCAGCTACTGGGCAGAGAGGACACACTCAGCGGTCACTCCCCCTACTGCCACTGCCACCCGGGGGGGGAGGAGGTCAACTACTCAGCTCATCACCACCCCGTGGCCACCCCTCAGCCGTGCAGCAGCTTTGTTTTTAAAAACTGACACATAGATTAGGCAGGAGCTGGCTGTAGGAGCCCCTGGGCATTTGGAGACACACACCCCAGACCTTGGAGGCCACGGACCGGGGCCCCAAGGTCCGGGGGCTAGAGCGCCTCTGAGGAGGAGGCAGTTAGCTCTTTCTCTGTGCGGTTGGCACATATGGTCTCCCAGAGCTTCTATGCCTTTCCATGATAGAGCGCAATATAACAGATACACAGCCTGGAGAAGTAGTGATAGGGAAAGCTGCATCAGTTACTAGTCTACCTTTTGTACAGTTTTCTCAGGGATTTGCAAGGGCACAGAAGCCCTGAGGAAACAAAACAAAATTGATGACCCCATTCTTCTGTGTTATTGTCAGACCCACCATCAATATTGCTCAATGAAAGCTGTGAATGGTTTAGCTGTGTTTCTGTTCTGATGATGGAAAGGGACCTCCCTCCTTGTCACCTATATCAGATGGCCTTGCAATGGATGGAGAATTGGTAGGATATCCCCACCACCCTGGTTATTGCTATGGTAGGGATAAACTACCAATTCTGAGAAGTGGGTGAAATGGGAGAGGTTCTTCACAAGGTTAATCATGACCAGCAGCTGGTGGCCATCCAATCAGATGAACATGGGCCTAGCATGACTGGATGGGATGAAGGGCCTGGGCAAAGCTAAAAGACATGCTTGCTTGAGTCTCACAGTTATCTGAATGGGATATTAATATATGAGCCAGACATTCTGAATGGCAGTCTCGGGGTTGTGTGGCTTTTCCCTACCACACAACTTGGGGAGCACAGACATGAAATCTTTTAGATGCCAAACTCAAGCTTCCCCATGGAGCTGTAGCTCTGCATAAGGTTCCTTCAGTATTGGGCTGTATGGCTGGGATGGCTGTTGCTATGGCCAAGAAGATGACTAAAGCCACATTTTGGCTGTATGGTTAGAATATTGCCCAGTAGAGCAGGAGGCCTAGGTTCTAGTCTTCTTATTTTCCCCTTTCCATCAAAAATGATTGTTGCTAGCAGGATATCCAAAAGGCATGGCCTTATAAATGGATGGATGGATGAATGAATGAAAAAAATAAATATTCATATCCCTAGCATGGGACCCAAACCCATGGTTCCTGGTTCGCATTGAATTGCTTTCCCCCCCCAGTATGCTATGGGCAGGTCAGATGATGGCTGCTGTGAGCTTGGAGGCGAGGTGTTGTGGCACCTTTCCCTTTCCTGGTAAAAAGCTTGAACTCTTACATAGATGACAATAAAGGCATGTCATGTATGATGTGGAATCCTTGCTCCTGTCCCTGAAGCCCTGTGCCTTATGAGTTCTAACATCAAGGTCTTCCAACTATGGGGCTGTTAAGTGAACTGATTGCTGTGACTGAAATGGCAGCCCTTCTTTCTCTGCACAATTTTCATGTTTGTTGGGGGAGTTTGAGGCTTCAGGTATCAGTTTTTGTCTTGCTAAATGCTGTGCCATGGGTGACTTCTGACAGGGCAAAAGCGGTGAGATATTTCTGGTAGCCTGCTTGTACATTGTGTATGGGATTGTAGGGTTTCATCATCATGACATTTTGATTACTGATGTGGTAAGTGGTGACTTCAATGACTGGGTAGAATGGGGGCATCATCAATATGTAGTGATATGACAGATGGGTAGCAGAAGTTTTAGGGATGCTGCAGAAATGGTTGTTAGTGTGCTATGTTAGCTTTTGGTTTGAAGTTATTCTGCTGTTGATTTCACTGTGGTGCATTGGATCCTGACTACATTATGCTGGCGGAGGCCCTAGTGTAGCAACATGCCTGGCATGATGGGTCCACAGTACAAGAGAATCTCTTTAAACACTGATTCTATATCCGTGGTTTTGCATATTCATGGGTGTCTAATTGACACCCGATTTCAATATCCACGGATACAAAAGAGTTAAAACCCACATGTACGCAGTTCCAAGAGGGCAAGAAGTGACTGTGGAGGTTACTTCAAGCAGCCATTTTGTCCATAGAAGCCATTTTGTGGCTCATTTCAACAGAAGGATGGAAAAAATCTTCGATTGTGGGGGTGTTTTGGACTTGGGGGGGGGATATTGGAGGCATTGCTGGATTCCAGGAGACCAACAGAGCATGTTAGAGCACTTTATTTGGCCTGTTTGGGTGGGCTGGTTTTTTTTAGTCTTGGAACCTAACGCCAGCATTTCCATAGAATCAATTACTCATTATCTGTGGTTTCATTAGCCATGGAAATCTGCAGGAACAGAACCCCCGTGGATAATGAGGTCCACCTGTATTGCCTTTTCTGCCTCAAAGGGGGAAGACATTTGCCAAAAGGTACTTACAAGTAGATATTTGAAATTAAATAATGTTTAACAGAAGCAATATAAAAGTCACACTGTTGTAGTGTAAGCAGGGTTGTTGCTGCTCTTTAATCTTGCTGTTTGAATTTGTGCGGAGGGAGAGCTATGGACAGAGGGAATGCCGTTTGAGTGGCTATCATGCATTGACTGAAACCAGATATCAGGAAATATCTGTTCAGCTGCCTGAGGCTCTCTGATTCACTAGAAGAACAAACAGGACATTCCAATAATTAAAAATGTATGCTGACTTCCTGATTAATGCAGGGTGCATGCTGCAAAGGAAGCATATGTGCAACAGATATGTCCCTAAAATTTGCACAGCCCCTAGGGAATCACAGAGTGCTTCAGAAGGAATGGGAGATCAGTGAAAATCCCCCACCCAGAGTGCACAAATGCCCATGCTCCTTTAGTCTGGAATGCAGCACTTGCATGTGTGCTTCCTTGGCAGCACATGCACTGCATAAATTAAAATATTAGCTGTAAAGATCTGGCTAAAATTAAGCCAAAGAAGCCACCATAACACTGTGATAAGTAAAATTAAAAAAGGCAAACTAAAAAAAAACAAAAACACATTTTTTGAGTCTCTCTTGCCAGTAGGCATTTAATTAAATTCTATTGTTGCAGTATTTAGTTTGAGATCAGAGGGAGTCATTTAGCTTGGGAGCAGGGAGAAGATTTGGTCAAGTATCCCCTGTATCTGATTTAGAGGCAGAGGTGAGGCCATTGTGAGTAGAACAGGCAGGATGGACGTGCAACCTAAGAAATCAGGGAATCTATGTCAATTGCCATGGAGCCCCACCAGAAGCTGTGAGCTCTGCCTGGCTGCTCTTAGCTGAACTTGGCTCATCCAAAATCTCCTGTGTCATTAGAGATGACACTGCAAGTGTAGGGAAAGAATGTCAATTCAGTCTCCAAATAGGAGAGCAAAACCAGTTTGGTGAGAAAGCAGCAAAGCAAGAGGTCTTGAGATATTTCTTTAGCATTGAAGAACTGCAAGGATTAAAGAAAAGGTTAAAAGCAAATGTGAAAAAGCCTGCAGCTTAATTTCAGTTGTAGCTCATGGCTGAAGAGAGAGACCAAGACAACAGCCATCTCTGGAGAGACAAAATGGAGACTAGCACTTGAAGAACAAAGAGGGGAGGAGTCCAACACTTTTATTCATGACCCTAACCCCCCCACCCAAAGTGGTAACTATGGGACATTGCAGCTAAGAGCTGATGCTGCCAGGGTCCTAGCTCCAACAGCAGGGCACTCTCACTTTGGACAAGACCTAGTTGAATCCTATACAAGTGAGAGTAAAAGGGAGGCATACGCTTTTGCTGGGTGTGATTCAGGCTCGCTCCCAACACTTCACATGCACTGCCTAGCCCAGGTTGGGCTGCCCTAGCATGTGTGAACAGCCTCAGGGCCTAGTCTTACAATCATGGTGATCGTAAGAGTTAACTACGATTGTCGAGCTAGGCACACACTCAAGGAATATCATTTGAAAACCTATGCTGCTGTACTGGAGATTATAGTCCAACCACCGTAGTTAACTAGTATTAAACTACAATTGGCAGCAACAATAAGCAGCTACGATTAACCCTTTAACTACGATAACCAGGATCATAAGAACAGGCCCACATTGTGAACAAAACATTCTTTTTAACCCGAGTCAGTTCCTGCAATATGTTTAAATTCTTGCAGATATTACAGATTTTCCCATCTTTGCAATGCAAATGATTTTCAGCCACTTGTAATCCAGTATGGAACGTTTCTATCGTCTTTTCCATTCTGATCAATTACGAATCCTCTGAAATTTAAAGCTTTCATGCTTTGACTAACTGAAGTTGGTCAAAGAGAAGGCATAGTCTGTATCTCCTGTACAACACTGGTTGTATAGGAGGCCTGTACATAGTATTTGGCATTTGTTCATGTAATTGCCAAAGCTATACTCTACAGAAGTTTTTGTTTTGTGCAATTTTAGTATTGTATTTGAAGGTGCATCACTATGGTTCAACTGGCCTCCAAATAATGCCTAGAAAATACTACATTGAGTCCTTTATCAGTAATTTGCCATTCTCAAGATGGCAGTGTGTCAGTTGTGGACAAAATGAACCGCACTGCCCTGTTCCCAGGGGCTTCTAAAAATCCTACAGCACTGAACAGCAGAGCATGAAATCAGCATTTAAATGTTTCAATGCATGCTATTCATTTCTATCTGAGAAAGAAACACCTTTTGATTTTTCTTCTTCTTCAGTCGTTAAAGGAAGATGTGCATACACTGAATGACTATATTAGAAAGCAAAGAAAAGAGACTGATTTACATAGCATTTGGGAAGCTTTTGATTTGTCTGAAATTATATGATAAACAATAGACCGTGTCTTCAACACAGCAGCTCTTGGTAATGTCAAACTTGAAAGAAACAGTCACGGCACTTTCTAGAAATACAACAGGACTGTGCAGTCTTTTGCTTGCTGTATTTCCAATTGATCCTTTGAATAATTTCTCAAAGCAAACTCAACTTGTTTTTCCTGTGTGGAAAATGCAAAATAATTCTGAATATCAATAACAAATGTACTTCACATCACTGCTGCCGATGGTTTATTGATTTCTAATGAAATGTTAATTCTTTGCATATTGAGTAAATTATAGAGCTGTTACTATGAACCCACTGTATTTCATTTAATTTGTCATTAATGACTTACAAATTATTTAAGTGACGGCTCAGTCCTCCGAGCACCACAGTGGAATGAGCAAACAACATGGAAGCATAAGACGCCAGCATTGGCATGGACCTCTCGGAATGAGGCCGTTTGCTTCTTTGTCATCAGAGCTTACTTCAAATTAGAGCTGCAGAAATTAGCAAACATAAAAATGAGTAATTATAGTTCGGTCAATTAATAACTGTGCTCTGCCTATTATATTAAAAATCCATTGGATCCTAGCTAGCTTTCTTATCAGTCTGGAAATAACAGTTTAAAATGAATCACTTAGATTGCCCCCGCCCCTCCATTTTAAGAGGAAAGAGTTCATATGTTCAATTACCACAGAGGGGGCATTACAGGATCAAGCTCAGCCTCCATTCCATAGGTGTTCATTGAATAACTAAAGAGGGTTCCCATGGCTACAGATGTTGTGTCCAAGTGGCTGCGAACTCTGCTTTTTCAGGGTCCCTGGTTAAGTGAACAGAGTCTCCACATGTACAATTGTTTGCACAGTGACCCAATTCCAGCATTTAATGACTATGGAAAGCTGTAGGGGGTAGAGCCAGGCACCTTCCACACATATATTAATGGAATACACAGACATTCATAACTGAAAAGAAATTAGTAGTCTTGCCATTGAGCATTTCAAGGTGAGTCCTTTGGGGACAGGGATCCATCTTATTTATTTGTTATTTCTCTGTGTAAACAGCTTTGAGCCATTTTTGGAAGGGCGGTATAGAAATAGAATAAATAAATAAATAAGGTGATAATAAGCTCATATTCTGTTCTGTGAAGTCCTCAGTAGCATTCACATACTAAAGAATTGTGGGTAACTTCATCTGAGCCACGGTGAATGGAAGTACCTAAAGCAGCTTTTAATGCCAGCACAGTAAAGCCAACATACTTGGACTTCTCAAGTAAATGTTTGACAATCCAAACTAGAGTGCAACACTGATGTTGCAATGACTTGTTGTATTTACACAAACATTTTATATGAGCTTGCTGAAGGTAATGTACATGATCCATTTATCCTGACAGCCATCTCAAGGGATAAGTTAGTCTTGGACAATGAATGAACAAGATCATTCATAGTGCAATCCTATCCATGTTTACACAGAAGTAAGTCCAACTGTGTCCAATGGGATATATCCCCAGATAAATATATTAGGATTGCAGCTTCAGCAGTGGCGTATCAGGGGGAAACGGCACCCAGGGCGCCCCCCGCCGCCCCCTCGGCCCCCACATACCTGGCGGCGGCGCGGCGCCCCCCCAGGCGGCAGATCGCTGGCGGTGGCGAAGATTCGGGCAGCGATTCGGGGGCAGGCGTGCGGTGGCGATTTGGCGTTGGCGGGCCAGGCAGCGGCGGGTCGCCCGCTGCCTTCTGGCCCGGCGCCACTTCCCAACTGCACAGGCAGGCGCGCCTGCGCAGTTGGGAAGCGGCGCCGGGCCAGAAGGCAGGCTCGGCGCCGCTCTGCACTAGTCCTTGGCGGGCGATCTGCCGCGCCGCCGCTCGGCCCGCTACTAATACAGGCCATTGCCAATGCCGCGGGCGACCCGCCAGCGCCACCTGGCCCGCCACTGCCAAATCGCCGCCGCACACCCACCGCCACACTCGGCGGGCGATCCAGGGGTGTGTGTGTGGGGGGGGTGGAAGCCACTTTTTGCTGCCCCCCACATGACCCGCCAGGATGGCGCCGGGGGCACGTGCCCCCCGCCCCCCCTATCGTTACGCCTCTGAGCTTCAGTGAGGCTCATGGTAGAGTGACCATTTTGAATCTGGGTCTTTTCCAGTTTAGCTTATATGTGATATGGATCACTCAGATGTGAACATATTGTATGTGCACACAGTCTGTACACACAAACATTTTTGTGTAAATAACTGTAGCTGTGTTCATTTTAAAAGTGAACCCGTGGACCTGAATATCTCAGAAAGGACACTGTAGAACTAGAAAAGGTGCAGAAGAAGAAAAGAGGTGACAATGGGGAGACATGAATGAGGTGTATACAATTATGCATGGAGTAGAGAGACTGGACAGAGAGAAATTTTTCTCCCTCTCTTACAACACGGCAGCCAGATTGGTCTCTGGGGTAACCCAGAGAGACCATATTATGCCTGTTTTGAAACAGTTACACTGGCTGCTGATATGTTTCCGGGCAAAATACAAAGTGCTGGTTATTACCTTTAAAGCCCTGGATGGCTTAGGCCCAAGTTACCTCAGAGAGCACCTTCTTCTGCGTGATCCCCACCGCACATTAAGGTCATCTGAGGAGGTTCATCTCCAGTTAGCACTGGCTTGTCTGGTGGCGATTCAGAGGCGGGCCTTCTCTATAGCTGCTCCGGGGCTGTGAAATGCGCTCCCTGAGGAAATCCGTAATTTGAATTCTCTATTAGCCTTCAGGAGAGCCCTTAAAACGTATCTGTTTGGCCTGGCTTTCCAGGGTTTTTAAATCGGTTTTAATATTTTAACCCAGTTTCAGGGTTTTTAATTACTGCGATTGTTTAATTGTTGTTTTAAAATATTTTTAAATTGTTAATTGTTGTTATATTGTTTTTTAATTTTTGTTTTAGCTCTTTACTGTTTTAATGGTTTGTTTTAATTGTAAACCACCCTGAACCATTTTGGAAGGGTGGTATAAAAATAAAAAATATAAATAAACACAAGAACCAGGGGTCATCCCATGAAACTGATTGCCAGGACATTTAGGTCTCAGAAAAGGAAGCACCTTTTTACGCAGCACATAATTAAGCTATGGAATTCTCTGCTACATGATGTGGTGATGGCCACTAGCCTGTATGGCTTTGAAGGGAGTTTAGACAAATGCATGGAAGACAGACCTATCTGTGGCTACTAGTCTGATGGCTATATGCCACCTCCAGCCTCAGAAGTAAGATGCCTCTATATATCAGTTCCAGGGGTCAACATCAAGTGAAAGGGCGTGCCTTCATCTCTTGCCTGTGGGCTTCCTAGAGGCATCTGCTGGGCCACTGTAGGAAAAAAGAATGCTGGACTAGATGGGCCTTGTGCCTGATCCAGCTGGGCTGTTCTTATGGGTACAAGTCCCTCAAATGTAGGGTACTGTACAGATAGGAAGTACTGTACAGACAGGAAACAAATATGTGTTGTTTGTTTATTTATCATATTTATATACCACCTGATATATACATCTCTAGGTAGTATGCACAATCATGTTGAATGTAATATATGATAATATTTGAACAACTCTACTCTAGTCCTGTATGTGCATACACTGTGCACAGACTGTACACACCATTTTTAATCTAAGCTATGAAGGGGTTTGTGGTCTGGAATGGGCTAGGAAACTTTAATTCTCCCATTATAACCTACATTGGCAGCATGTGGGATCAGCTGAGACAGCAAGCATGTCCTTTTGTCATATTGCATGGAATATACTACATTGCTCTGTACTAAAATCATTGGATTCACTGGACCCCTATTAAGAGTTCACTCACACCTTCTAAATGCCTTTATACAGTAAATTTGTTTCAGCCACTGCATGTGAAGTGTATAGTTTAAATTGACAATAAGAAATAACATGGGCATATTTCCTCATATAAAGTATCTAGAGATGGAAGATGTGGGCATAACAATGTCCCAGTGATTTATTTCATCTTTGGTTTTGCTTTGCTTTTATTATGTGTGCTACTCTTCCCCAGGCAACAATTGTAAGCAGCCATCCTGTTTGCTGGAAATGGAAGCTACAAGCAAAGCTACAGAGAACCCCAAGGCTAAAGCCTGTGGTCTTCTAATTAGCAAGCATTCTTGCCGTGTGGAAGGAATGGTAGGGAAAAGGGGATTTTCAATCTGCTATTTTCATTTGCTAAACAAATAGGAGTTCCAGGGATGTAACTGGACAAAGCCAAGTGAGAAACCACCTAGACTCACTGGTAGGAGTCACTGCAAGACTAGTATTATATACACCACCAGATAATAAATCAGCATCTAATGAAGTTTAAGCATGGAATGAGTCATACAGGAGGGCCACAGAACTATTCTGGTGCTAAATGCAAAGCTTTGCCCAAGTGTTGTGCCAGTGTTGTACTTGGGGAGAGATCTTCCCCTCTATTGAGAATGCTGCCCACTAGCTTAGTTACTTCTAGATAGCTAAAATGGTGGGGACCATGTATGCCACCTTGAATGGAGATTTTTTTAAAAAGTAAAAATAATACTGTTTTAAAGGATATGTGCCACTGACATCCTGTGAATGGCATGTGATGACACTTCAATGGATAGTAAAGATTTAAAGATGATTTGAAGTGCCCACTTTTGTTGTTATAGTAATAAACTTTATAGAGTTTTTTCAGACAGTATTGATCACAGGTGGCTTGGGATTACAGTAGTACTCTTTGCCACTGCATATAATAGCCAGGCTTCTTGATGTTCCATGTGTAGCTGCATGATTTGAAAATTTATTTGTATTTGTTAAAAATGTCAACAAATGTCAGGAAGGATGTCTCACTGTATTTTGATTCAGCTAACTTCTGTTGCAGTGTGGTAGGATTAAGGCATTGAAAATGATAATCAAGTCCCCAAATGTGAATTTACCTGATTATTTTCAAATAAATACATAGACTGTTGTTATACTTATCCAGTTTTTTAAAAAAACAAAATTGTCAGATGTTTTGAAATCAACATATAAAAGAGGTGGATTATAAATGCAGTGTGAAATAAAAAATATATATCTCATATTCCTTTCAGTGTAATAAGGATGTGTTTGAAATGGGGTTCGAGGAGCGGTCTGAGCCCTGGTGAGGATCGGGGAGTGGGAGCTTTAAGAAGGAGGAGAGCCCCATGCAGCTTCCTACTGGGGCAGCACTAGGCCCAAGTACCCCCAGAAGACACCAGCAGGCAATGGTGTCCGTGCATGTGTGGGTGTCATGTGCTTGGTTAGCATGGTGCTGTGCTAAACAGAGAACAGTGTAAGTTCTGCTGTGCATGGAACTGCATTATAATATACAGAAGGATACAATTTAGCACAGAGATTTAGGTTCCCATAAGCCCATGGTGGTGGACAAAGCATTGCCCGGTGATTTTGTTATCTCCCCCCCCCCCGTGCCAGAATAACTAGAAGAATAGATACACTGATATCCAAAATGTTCATTCTTTCAGGTTGAATACACAGGCTCATGCAAGAGCAAACACAGACCAGTCAATGGAACAAAATTTACACACACACACACACACACGTATACACGGATTTTTAAAATCCTGCCTCATAAAATTAAAGCTTATAAACTGATATTATTTGGTTAGATAAAGTGGTTAAAATGGTGTCTGTGGCAGAAACACTTGTGCATGAATCCTATAGCAGGCAGCCAATATTCATAAGCAGCATCTGTGGAGTGCCATGTTTGAAAAGCAAATAGAAGACGGCTCTGCCAGCCCTCACTTCTAGCTTCCTGCCGATCAAACTGCAGCACCTTTGTTGTTAAGTGGAAGGCTAAAATGGTGGAACAGCTTTTCATTTTGTAATTTTTGCTTTTAGCAGCCAAACGATTTGCTTTGGCTTTCCAACAAAATGCCCATCCAGATTTTACTACTCAAGCTTTTGCGTGCTCTTCTGGATAGCATTTAATTCTTCCCTTTTGTGTAACATGGCTGACACGGTGAAATGGTGTTAGGAGCAGTGCAGTTAAATTGTAGTCCAAAGGGCTTTTTGCTCTTCACAATCCACAGCAGAACACCTTGGCAAAAGTTTCCATAAATATCTGGGTAGCAGTCTGGTGTCCATGGCACTCTAGTGTTTCCCTCTGTGAATTCATCATATATCTATCTATTTGATGAACAGGGTGGCCTCTCTCTCCTTCAGAATGACTGAATTTATCATCCTTTACTCCCTGCTCCCACAGAACAATTCAGACACTACAATTTTCCACACAGAGGTCAGCCTTCATGTATGAAAAGGTGTGTGGACTGTAGCACCTTAAAATGCAGAGCGAGTGGTTAGTTTTCAGCCATGAGTGCACTTCCTCCACAGCCAATATGTGCAGCAAGTACACATTTGTAGTTGTTCCAGAAATGACACTATGACACTTGCACTACATTTCAAATGATATAGCATATAGATTTCCCTATGTGGGAATTGGTTTTTGTGTAAGATTTTTAGTGTACAAAGCAGCCATGTCTTACCTCACCCCCATTTATTTCCTTTCACGGTGTCCATCAACAGCTCACATCATTCTACTTTATTATACTCTTTTATTCACTTCATATATATTTTCGATTCTGATCTCACTGCACCCAAATCAACCTCAGCCTGAGCATGCCTGATTTGAAGTGTGTTTTTCCTGGCAAGCAGGATTTATTTGTTATGTGCCATTGCTAAGTGTGGTCATTGCTATCCACATGTAAAAAAAGTTATCTTGATATGAATCATATATCAGTATTCAGTTCTGGATCATGACCATTGGCAGTGAATCAATTACTTAGTGAAGGGACTACTCCAGAATTGAATGAGAATAAACAGCTGGAAATGTATAGCCTTACCTTGTGCACTGTTACAGAAGGATCAAGAGGATCATGCACAAGATGCTCCATGCATATATCAAATAGGGGCTAGAGCCATTTCAGTGCTGGTCTGTTCCCGGGCTCGCCTTCAGAATTTACTCATTGGCAATTATCTGTTTAATTCAAGAATTTTAAAATCACAATGCAAACAGCATGGTCACTTCTGAATAAACTAACAAGGAGGCATCAGGTGCACATTGAGTCAATCACAATATCGGTAAGGGACTTAGGTAAGCTCTCTGTGCCAACAGCAACCCTTTATAATTGTGGTGTCTGCTGCTGAGGACCGCCAATGTGTGTAAAGCTCTGTGAGTGTGTGTGTCTGGCTTCCCCCTCCACACACTAGATCACATCAAGAGAGTGATCTGAACACATTGGACTGGATAAAAGTGCACAATCTAAATAAAGTTAAGTAACCTTAGGTACATAATGTTGTGGGATTTGTTCTTAGGGGAGATATATTTGCCATTGTTAAATATTCCTGTTCCCTCCCTCTATTACTACATGCAATTTATCACAACTCTTCAGGCTACTTAAAAACAAAGACTGACATACTGTACAATATTTTGTCTGTTTTGTAATGGAACATGCACCCTGTTGTGCAAGAGAGCTCTTGCATGAAGTGCATATATTGCACAAATGCAGTTCTGCAAAGGACAGCCATTGGGAATCATGGCCATCCATTGCACAGCTGTGTTTGCACAATTCTTGTGGTTTACACAAGAATGCTCTTGTGCAACTGCATGCACATTCCATTACAAGGCAGATGGAGCATTGCACAGTGTGTCAGACAAATGTGGCACTGAGTGCTTTGCAAACGTTCATAATTTCACTTTGCTATGTTCTGTTCTATGTAATGTCATAAGAAGCCAGCTTGCTCTTATAAAACACGTATGTAAGATGCAATCAGACGGATTAGAGAACAGAAAAAAAATCATCCTTCCCCATAAGCAGACTATTTGAACCATCTTGGAAGAGGATTGACAACTGTATAATAAGGAGATGTTGGGACATATTTGAATCATGTATGGAATCATGTGCTTAAGTCTCCCATTGCAGTTCATAAAATCAGGGCTGGCATCAAGTGTTGGCATTGTTAGGTCAGGGCCCAAGGTTGATCCCAAGCTCAAAGTTGATCCCAGAGACTACCTTTGTGCCCATAGCCTCCATGTGATGGCGGCAGGGAGATTGTATTTGGGCCCACGCTGGTATGTGGGGATCAAAGAAGGCCAGTTTGCAAAGAATCCCCTGAAATTTGGACCCAGCACTGAATGGCATTCAAAAGTAATGAACTTTGACTTCTTTGTGTCCTTGAACACAAAGTTTTTTGTGATTACAGAACATGCTGTATGCTAGATGTCATTTTAGTATCTTTTGAAAACCATGTGACTACTAGTATCATTCAAGCTAATGAGTAATCAGTACTCTACTAAGCAGATTTACATTTCATGTAATGTGGACTTCACATATGTCATGAAGGTTAAAATGCAAAGGAAAGTTCTTACTGTTTGCAAAGAATCAAAAATGTTGTACTGTCAGTTCTACTCATACTTACAGTAGGTTCCCTTATATATGGTGCACTCCTTTATGAAATAGCAACAAAGTTTATGATGTTTTCCACCACTCATTTTACTGTTGTCATAAAAGTTGCTTTCCCACTATACCTGTAAAAGTCGTAATTTGCCACTGGCTGAGTGGTGTTATTTGTACCATTATTTTAGGTTTACCATGATTTCTTATGAGCCATTGGGCAGATTTACTCCCCAACATGAGTCCCTGCAGATCGGAGGGGAACAGGACTGACTTATATGTTAGGAGCTTACTAGGAGGACTGAACTTGTTTTTCCCATCAGATCCTATTTCAACCTAATTGCACATTTCAAGGGTAGCAAATCTAAAAAAAAGAAAAAACCCAGCCAGCCACACTAAAGCAACCCTAAACAGTCTCAATAAACAGAAAAAAAATATTGCCCCAGTGACATGAGATGTCACCACAATTAGCGCCCTTTCATCCCAAATGTGTCTTTGTTACTGAAAGATCTGTGGTTATTTATATAAAAAAAGAAATATACATGAGGGTACTCTTTGAGGCTGCTGGTAAATGCAAATCCCAAATCATACAGACTTGGATGCTTGACGCTCATTTGAAAATGAATCATTTCATCTGATAAAACAACTCCAGAAATGGGACCTTTCTGTTAGACCTGGCAGGCTCTGAATTAATTGTGAATATTAGCACATTTAAATATCAAATATGTACATGTTTTATTTACAGATTAACTTGGAATCTATTGTCCGTGTGCCATGATATGTTGGAATCTGTCCTAGTAATGGTTAGGAGAATGTAATCTCTTGGTGTGGATATTTATTTTACTTTTAGCTCATGAAGCATTTCCCTATGGCAAAAGAAGCCTGATTTGAGGCCCAGTGACAATAAAGCTTCTAAAGAGTTGCTTTAAGACTCTCCTTTGGCCCCTGGCCATGTGAGACCTATAAAGAGCTTTAGCATCTTCCTTTTGTGAAGGTTAACATAACTTGCTACAGATAGACTAAAACAGTATTTATAAAAATCCATGGGGGAATAAAGCTTCATCCTAATTCAAAAACCTTATTAGCATACTTTGAGGTTGGAATGAAATTTGGGGAATTCAATTAAGGTTTCTATGGTAAACATCACACAATGATTACTCGTACTGTGCCATGATGCTGCCAATATGAGGTCGTAGAAGAATACTAATGAGCTCTTCGTTCTACATGATACTGCCCATGAATGTGAAATAATAGGCCAATTCACACGGACAGCCCTACCAGGCTAGGGCTGCCTGTGTGAAGTGCTGGGATTGAGGCCAATCCCAGAACTGCCCTTCTGGACAGACCAGGGATTTTCTCCGGGTTATTAATGGGGTTGAAGGGTGAGAATGGTCATGTGTGTGCTCAGGCAGCAGGCAGTACACAGAGCCAGAAGGCAAGAACACCTGGCTCTGGGGAAATCCCCCAGTGCACTGTGCTCCTGGCATGGTGCATTGAGGGATGCTGAAGGACTTCCTCCTCCAGCTCCCTGCTCCACTGCTTGCTGTGGTGCACTTTGTGTGCTGTGCGAGCAGCAGAGCCATAAAACTAGATTTGATTGTGTGCGGGGAGGAAGGTAGGAGCCTGCCTCCCTGCCAGCCCTCCCGCCACCACTAGCATTTTTGGTCATGAAAACAACCTTAATATGTGTTAAGGTTTGCTGCTTTCCTAAATTTAGCTCAATATAGGGAATGTTACCTCAGCCTCATAATGATCCATATAAATGATGGGTTTTTTAGACACAAATTCACAGTTAATTAATGGCATGCTTTGACCTTCCAAGACACATTCTTACAATAAGTGTGCTAAAGCACTATATAAAGATATAAGGCCAAGATCTGCTCTTGAGGCAAGGGGGCTAGGCCTACTTCCTACATTAACCACTGTGATATGGTTTCTGCCTTTTAATGACACCTCCCAATGCCAGATATTTGGGGGCAATGTATACAACTTCTACCTACCGGCTCAGGTATTACCACAGTAACAACATGCAGCACCTGTGGAGTATATGTATGTAATAATCGCACAAGCTACCTAAATTACAAGTTAGATCAGACAGTAGTTTACCCACCAGCCCGAGCACATGCAACAAGGACATGAGTGTGTACATCCTTCTTCCCTTTCCTTAATTGTCTGTTTTTGGGTGTGTGTGCAGTTCATCTGAATGGCTCCTCTACATGCAGCCCAAATACTAGTTTAGTAATTGCAGTACATGTAGAGGAGTGGCTTAGATGAACCTCCCAGCAAATGATTAGGGAAAGGTGGCAGAGTAGGTGGAAGACAATAATTTATGTATACATACATCCTTATTATCTGTGCTAGGGCTGGTGAACAAAGCAGGAACTGGCCAAAAGTAATGAAAAGGATTATTCTTCTAGACTCCAGTTCTACCTCCCCTGCTCTGACCAGTCCAACATCTTTCTTTTACTTGGCCTGGCTATGAATAATTCCAGTTCAAGCTGGGCAAAAGCTTGCCTTTTGATGATGTTCGCTCTCTATGGTCCTACATTGCTGCCTGTCTGCCAGCAGCCTGCATTTATTTATTTATTTATTTATTTGAAACATTTAATATACCGCCCACTCCGAAGAACCTGGGTGGTGTACAAAAACATGCAAACAAGGTAACATTAAAAATTACATTCTAAATTAAAAACTAAAGTAATTAACAAAAAACAAATAAAGTAAACTACAGGGCAAAGGCCTGGCGAAAAAGAAAAGTCTTCAATAGAGATTTACAAGATCAGTAAGGAAGAGGCTAAACTGATCTGAACGGGGAGAGAGTTCCAAAGGAGTGGGGCAGCAACCGAAAAAGCCCCTTTGCGGGTCCTAGAGCCCTGAACCTCTCGGAAATCAGGAATCAACAAAAGGGCTATCTGAGATGATCTAACCGGACAGGATGTAACTGGGTGGGAGAGGTAGGTTTGTAGGTAGACAGGTGCCAAGTGCTGCAAGGCTCTGAAGATCAGAACCAGGACCTTAAATTGAACACGGAAGCGGATGGGCAATCAGTGCAGCAACTGCAGTGATGTATAATGAAATAACAACAGAATTGCACAGCCTGCAATCGTTTGAATAATAGTTCTCTGCAAGAGAAGCTGCTTTACCTGTGAGTGCAAAGCACTCACAGCTATGTCCCTCTGGTAGTATTCCATCCCCCATAGGTTACAGCGGCTGACTGTGGAATGTAGATATGTAGAAAAGCTGATATGACTAGGATGAAGCTGGCTGTCTGCCCATGTACATGTTTGTGGTTTGTGCCTGGCCTTGGTTAGGTACTCTGGCAACAACATGCTGTTTTGTTGTGTGGATGACTTTTGAATTTTTCTTGTATAAAGGTATGGATGTTTAAATGATTCTTTGTCCTGCTTTGAGCATAAGCCAAAGTAACACCTCTGTTCTTAAGGCAGAATAAAAGCTTTGATCTTTAAGTCCTCTCATCTGGGCTGATTATTGGGCTCCATCCGCCCAGAAACGAACCTCCCCCTACTGGGTCAAGTCTACCCTAATACATCAGCAGGAGAGGTGTTACCCTGTCATATTTTCTGGCACCCACAAGTAGGTAAGCCGCTGCATTCTGGACCTGTTGTATTCTTCAAAGGTAACCCTAGATAGAGAGCATTACAATAATCTAAATGGGAGATAACAAGGGCATGGGTCACTCTTAGTGATGTGCCTGGACCAGTCCAGAGGCCATTCTACAGGCCTCCAGACCAGTCCGGATATGGGCAGTTTGGGTTCAAGTGGATTAGGGTGGGGGGGGGTCCTTTAAGGGCGGGGGGGTTTTACTTACCCCTCCCGCTGCTTTCCCAACTCCGACTCACGTATTTTTGCTAGTAATCGGGCGGCAGGATACCTCCCTGCCGCCCCTTCCCCCGCTTGGCTGCAAAAGGCTTCAAGAAGCCTTTAAAGCCTTTTGCAGCCAAGTGGGGAAGGGGTGGCAGGGAGGTATCCTGCCACCCCATTACTGAAAGAAACATGCATGCACACGCAAAAGGCTTCTTAAAGCCTTTTGCAGCCAAGCGGGGGAAGGGGCGGCAGGGAGGTATCCTGCCGCCCCATTACTAGCAAAAATATGTGAGCCGGAGTTGGGAAAGCAGTGGGAGGGGTAAGTAAACCCTCCCCCGCCCTTAAATGAACCCCCCACCCCAGTGCTTGATCGCAGCTCTGCGGTTCCGTGCACACCCCTAGTCACTGTCATTAATGCCTGCCGATCAAGGTAAGGGCGTAATTGGCGAACGAGATGAAGCCGGGCAAAAGCATTTCTGGCTGCAGCCTCCACCTGCTGTTCAAGCAGGAGACATGAGTACAAAAGGACCTCCAAATCACGAACAAGCTCCTTTGGGGGCAGCGCCACCCCCTCTAAAAAAAGGTTCACATCCAACTGTTGCCCGGTACGAGGGCTGAATAAAAGTAGTTCAGTCTTAGTGGGATTTAGTCTGAGCTTGTTTTGAGTCTTACAGACCTTAACAGCTTCCAGGAATCGAGTAAGCACAAAAACAGCACCCTCAGAATGGTCTGGGATGGCAATATACAGCTGAGTATCATCAGCGTATCGATTAAATTTCACCCCAAAATGGGAAATGACCTGACCCAGCGGCTTCATACAGATGTTAAAAAGGACAGGGGCAAGAAATGAACCTTGGGGAACTCCATAAAGGAGTGGTCATGGGCCAGAGCACGGGTCCTCAATGCATACTGACTGGATACGCCCACTAAGGTAAGAACGGAACTTCTGTAAGACAGTGCCCCCAATACCCAACCCACGTAGGCGGCCAAGAAGGATAGCATGATCAATAGTGTCAAAAGCCGCTGAGAGATCAAAAGGGACCAAGAGAGGGACACTACCTTTGTCAAGGTCCCGAAGAAGGTCATCTACCAGAGTGACCAGTGCTGTCTCCATGCTATGTCAAGGTCTGAAACCCGACTGAGAATAATTGAGGTAGCTAGTTTCTTCCAAAACCCTCTCAAGCTGGGCACATACAACCCTCTCCAACACCTTCGCTAAAAAATGGAGCTTGGAGATCGGCCTATAGTTGTCAAAGACCTCAGGGTCCAGGGAGGGTTTGAACGAGGCATCTGAACCTTGTTCTTCAACTGATACCCAGAGGTGCACCTAGGTAATTTTGGAGCCTGGACCTAAAGGCCTTTGGAGGCCTCCCCCGACCCTCTACAAGTTAAATATTTTTTAAAACCTAGGTTCTTGAGGGCACAAACTAAACACAAGGGCACAAACACCCAGGGCAGACTAAAGAGGATTTTTTTGGGGGGGGGGCAGGGGTATGAGTGCTTCTGCTGATACCTAGGCTTTGACCTTGCCCAGTGAACTACTCTATTTCAACTGCACTTGCTCAGAGATCACTGCTCCCAGGAGCATGATTATGTTATGCATAAATAGAAGGCATTAGTCAAATTACATATTCAGTAAGTACCCAGCTGCAACCAATATCAGTTGCAGCTCTTATCACTATCACCAATCTTCCCGCGAGCAGCTATATGGCATTCATGGGGGAAAGGAAATCCCTATGTTGGAAGACATAATCCTATCCCAGCAGCAATAGAAAAAACTATACCTGCTACTTTGCCCCTCAAGTACCAATAAAGGTGAGAGGAGAAGTCTCAGCAGCTCAGTATCCACACTCCCTCTTCCCCAGCCTCATCACTGCTGGCATGATAAACCAGGCAATGAGCTACTGTTGCAGGGTGGGATAGATCTGTGGGGAAATGACCAGCAGGCTCTGCCAATCAGCCAAATGAAGATGGTGGACATGGATGGAGAAAATCGAAGGCTGGCTACAGTGTGAAAGACAAGTCAGACAATTACCTTGATTAGAATTAGTCTATGTGGCAGCGAGTCTGAGTAGCACAAGCTCAACAGTAAGGTCATTCACACATTCAAAAACTGAGGCTATTTACATGTTCAGCAGAAAGCAGGCTAAGGGAGCTCAGCCCAGTTTCTGCTGCACGTGAGAACCACTGGGAGCCACATGGCTCTCGGTGCCGCAGCAGTGGGCCCTTTTAAGTAGCCCATCGCTTAACTGAGGTTTGGGGCAAGAGTGCACCCCAAAGCAGGGCTTCATGATCGTGTGTCTGCCACAGCTGCTTGCAGCCGCAGCGGACACATTCGGGAGGAAGGCGTTCCCAGTAATGCACTGCACACTTGCGCGGTGCATTATTGGGGCTCCGGGGGGTGGGACGCTGCACAGTGGTGCTTCCCTGCACCCGACCCCTGGAGCACCAGAGCGAAGTGTGGTGATGTGTTGGTGGCCTGCAGGAGAGCCACTGCTCATCTGGGCAGCTGATCCGCCAACCCAGCGATGGGTGAGTGCTCATCCTCAGGGAGGGTCAGGCAAACCTGCTCTATAGAGGCTTCCCCGCAGACTGCCAAGAAGAGTGTCAATGTGTTCTATCTGGGTTTGGGAGGTGGGTATGCTTCCTGGTTTTGGTTGTGTGGGAGCAAGGTAAGAGGAAAACCTGGGTAGAAGTGATTGTGTGGAAGCAATCTGGAAGGCAAACCTGGGTAGCTTTTCCTCCTACCTTGCCTCCACACGATCACTTCTATCCAGGTTTTCCTCCTACCTTGCTTCCACACAACTTAAAATTGGGAGCACACACAGCTCCCAAACCTGGGTAGAACACAGTTGTTGATAGTCTGAATGACCTCAGAGTCTTTGGTGTGTGGGGCTCCCTTTCTGCTGGGAGGTCATAGTCAATAACTGAGCATGAAATCTTGTATATATTAAATCTGGGCGGTTCAGTTGAATTACAGCTTCATAAATGGCCCCTGGAGTAGTACATGACTGGAAAGCCTAAGTTCTGTTTAAGTAGCTGGAGGCAAGGGAAAGGGATGTGTCATATGCTAGGACCCTGAAATCCTACCAAGGGTCATCCCCTTTCTTCTGCCTATGGCTCCCTGCTCAGCATGTAGTTCTTTGGTCTTGGGGGGCTGCATTGTATTCTTGCTGCCTTTCTGTGTTCCATCTCACATTAGCATATGACACAGGCTCCCAGGATTGGGACTTATTGTCATATCTCCTTTCCCCCAATGAATGGGCTACTAAGTCACTAAGCTACCAGACACTTCACAGTATTGTCTCCCTTGAATCTGTCCATATAGTGCCCATTCTTCCTTTCCACTTGGTTGCCTTCTTCTCCTTCCAAAAAGATTGTTCTCATGGATACTAATGCAAGCTTGTGTATGAAAAATAGTCTCTGTGGAATCCTTTGAACTGGAGAAGGACTCAAAAACCTTCTCCTAGGGTGCCTGTGACCCTCAGGTTCTATATGGAGACCTCCCAAACACTGGACTTTGGAGATAGCTGGTTCTAGTGCCTGGAGCAATAATCTTTTCTTTTTGTTCCAGCTGAAGCCCTTTTCCTGTCAAAAGAGTTACTTGCAAGTTGCTACTGTTTGTGTTTGGGCTGCCAGGGGATTTAAACTCCCGAGGAACCCTTCTGTTGAGAGCAAGAAAAAGGCTGGCATCCAACTTTGAGTAAATGTGTGCAGGAGCACACTTTGCCACAATTCTATGAACTGCTTAACAAACGGCTTATATTACAACAGCAAGCTTTGAGCAGGAAACTGGATGGAGACTCTGGGGATCCCTGAAATCTGAAGGTACAGGCAGACAAGCCAGTCCTCTGGGGAGCATAATGTTCTACTCCCTAGAACTTTATAAGGAAAGCCCAGACGAAGCTACCAGGGTGCATAAGAGAGTGTGTCCACCCAGACAGAGTTTGCCCCAGCCTCTTCCCCATGGTGATTTAGTGCCGAAGCATGTGCAGGGGTCTGGGGTGGTGTTGAGGAATGCCCTCTCCCATGTGCTCATCCAGAGCCAAATCCCATTCTTAGATCCATTTGCACCCCCTACCTGGCCTCTATGCCCTAACCCCAGCCCTTGCCATCATTCAGCTATCCCTGCCTCCCCAAAAGTTGCTATTTGAGCCAATTCATATTGCCACTGTGGGGCTCTATCCTGATGAGAGCAAAAACCCAGACTGCCAAACACCCTCATATCTCCCATAAAGGGTGACTGGGCTAGCCCAGGAAGAGATCTAAAAAAAGGGAGAGCAAGTAGATCTGCTGATGATGATCCTAGATTGGTGCCCTAAATTTATATCCCTCTTTCTCGTCTCTCACAATGCCTCATAAGAGGTGGGAATGGCCCTTAGGTCTCACCAAGGTTTGTCAAGCCAGCCCCCCAAAGCCCCAGGATCCCCATGCTGCCAGCGTTTCCATGGTGGGATTTTCCTCAGAGCTAAGTTGTGCACTGCATATCCTGTAGACAGTTCTGTGCGGCATTCTGGTTCTAGCTTCATGTTGACTGGTGCATTTCATCCATGGCTACTGTAAGTTAATGTGCCTTATTCTGATTAGACGATGATGGAATAGTTGCCAGGTTTCTGTGGAAGAGTCTTAGGTGTTGCTACATGGCTATTTGTTTTTAATGGTATGCTTCTGCTGTTGACTTTCTTTGCTGCTGGGAGAGCATAGGTAAGCTCTTGTGTCACAGTGGCTGGCGTAGTGAGACCATAGAATGAGCTTGCTTATCAACTGACTGTGCCCACTTCTAGCATAGTGACAGCTTAAGTTGCAGTTTATTATACGACTACTGAGCTGGGTCAGACATTTGTTTGTATTCTCTGCAGTGGTGCATTCCGAGCTACTGTCCATCTTTGCTAAGCATGTTACTCCCAATATAACTGCTTCCAGCAGGCAGGCACTAGGTTCCATGAGCATTTATTTTTCCAAAGCCTGGTGCAGTTTGCCATTATGATGAGTTGGCTTCTTACCATCTCAGCTCACAGTGGCACTCATAGCCTTTAAGTTCTCACAATGCTGCTGCTGCCACAGTCTGGTTACTGCATTTGTGCTAAATTGACCACACCTCCAAAGGCCTTCTCATATACTTGCCCCCTTAATTTGCAAGTAGGAAGAATATGTATTCATAATCATGGATAGAAATATATTTCCATCTCAAATGCATCATGTCTTGGTATTCTCTGTGTCATACCTGGCCATAAATATATTCGTTATATTCTGGGAGCATGTGGGTACAAAAAGGGGGGGGTTGTACTCTTTTCTTCCAAATAGGGCCTGAAAAATGGTCAGAGTAGGGGCTTCAGTTCTTGCACTTTTTGTAACTTATGCCATGAAACAGTTTATAGCATTTTCTTTTTACAAATTTTAAAAACTTTTTCAAAATTTCATTACATATTAATGGGCTGACTGATTATCTTTAAATGTGACATGCATAGTGCTGTCATCACGTAATACCACCATGTGGAATTTTAAAGCTTTCTGCCAAGCCACTCCAGAGTTGTTATTAAAAAATTTCCCCAATTATTCCTATGGGGGAAATGAAATTTGTCAGAATGCTAATTCTGATTTCGAGAATTGTATGTTGGAACATATCATTTCAGATCCAATACAATGTTTTTTCAGGCGTAAAGTAAAGTGTGCTGTCGAGTCGGTGATGTCGACTCCTGATGACCACAGAGCCCTGTGGTTGGCTTTGGTAGAATACAGGAGGCGTTTACCATTGCCATCTCCTGTGCAGTACGAGATGATGCCTTTCAGCATCTTCCTATGTCGCTGCTGCCCAATATAGATGTTTCTCATAGTCTGGGTGTTTCCCATAGTCTGGGGAGTATAGGTGTTTCCCATAGTCTGGGAAACATACCAGCAGGGATTCAAACTGGCAACATCTGGCTTGCTAGTCATGTCATTTCCCCACTGCACCATTAATTGTGCAGGCCATAATATATAGTATCTTATTGTGAACAATTTTATAGATTCTAGCAATGACTTCTGGTGAAGGAAGGGAATCCAGTTCACCAGCTGTCCTACTGTCATTCACAAAATCCCATGCACGTCTATAGTCACATCATTTCCCCACAGCACCATTAGGTGTACAGGCCATAATATAGAATATTTTATTGTGAACAATTTTATAGATTCTAGCAATGACTTCTGGGGAAGGAAGGGAATCCAGTTCAACAACTGTCCTATTGTCACTCACAAAACTGTCTAACAATCCCATGCACGTCTATTCAGAGGTATAGGTGATGCTATTCCATGCTTTACAGGAGAAATTTGTTAATCCCGGGATTAATGGCATCTGCAGTTTCGCATATCTGCAGTCGGGTAATTGCCACCCAACCTCGGTATACATGATAAAAATCAGCAATGAAGGGTTGAGACTCTTGTATCCATGGGTTGAGGATGGGCAGAAATGACCTCCAAGGTCATTTCCACCCACCATTTTGAGGCCAGGAGCCATTTTGTGGCTCATTTTTGTGTGTGTGTGGGGGAATGAAAATGTGATTTTTCTCAAGAAAATGTGAAATTTTTTTTACTTTTGGGGGACATTGCTGGATAGTTGAGGACACACATAGCATGGTAGGGCACCCCCCAATTTTCCCCACTCTCAGCCTGTTTTTCACCCCTTTTTCATCCTTTTTGTCCCTTTTTTTTCTGGGAAAGGAACCCAGCCCCCAGTTCCCATTGCCCTAATGCCCTGTTAACTACAGTTTTGCTACTATGCATGCCCCACCTGCAGAACGGTGTTGTGACCTGTACAATTTAGTAAAGTTCTGTATTTTGTCTTTGCTATTTTGTTGGCTCTCTGAGACAGTTTCCCTCCAAAGTGAGGTCTGTGTGAATACTTGCAGGGCCATAATAAAGTTCTCCTGTTAAACCAGTATTACAATATCTTTCCAAAGACACCTTATACAATAAAAATGGGCCAAATAATTACTGAGGTAATGAGGTTTAACATTTGTGTGATGGCAGCCATCTTGAAGATATCATCACAGTCAAGTGCCATGCATGTAATAGTGACACCATGGTAATTCTTCATCTAGAAACGTTTTCAAATCGATACATTTCTCACAAATTATACCATGAAATATTTATTTATTTTTATTTATTTTATTTTTGCATTTTTATACCGCCTTTCGTTAAAATATAGCCCCAAGGCGGTTATAGAAATAGACTTTTTGTACACAATGCTCCTGGACTATTATGTAATGAAGGACAAGGAGATGAGTTTCCTTCCTTCAGGGTGCTTATCTTTTAGACTCAGGCAATGAAGGCTCCCCCTGACTGGTGAGTGGGTAGCAAGGTAGGCCATGCCTCCTGTGAAAAGCCTCCTTTGACTCACCCTGCCAGAACCACCAACAGTGTCACATGGATTGCACCAGAAGAGAAGAGCGCTAATGGAGCCAGGCATCGCTTACATCTTAAGCCATTTTCACACAAATGTAGTCACTTTATTGGAGCAACATATCCCATATCAATGGCTTTTATACAGTGTTGACTAAATGAGCTCCTCTCTGCAGGGATGTTTGTGCAGAATTTGGAAGTATTAAAATGAAATAGATACTGCTAGGAGATTTCCTCCAAACACTTCTTTAATCCCAAATCCTTTGTGATTTTTAGTGCTTATTTTCAATGTTTGGATTAAGCTGTAGAGAGAGAGAGGAAAAAAACAAAACAAAAAACCCTAAATACATTTGATGCAGCCCCAAAGAGAGAGAGAGAGAGAGAGAGAGAGAGAAATTTGGGTACCTACTAGTACACTGCCCTAGACTCCACATATTTAGCTAGTATATGCTGCACATCAACGCTTCATAAAAGTTTTACTACATCAGTAAACATCTGCCATTATTCAGGACCTAGGAGTCCTTGACCATTATTCATTGACCTAGGAGTCTTATGCTGTGTTTGCCTACTGTATCCCACTGTTTGTACAGACCACATGCCCATTTCACATCTTCCATGATTCTGCCTTCCCTGCTCTGAACAATCTATTGATTTCCTCTCACCTGGCCTGGCTATGAATAATTCCAGTTTAAGGCTTGGGTCTTTGCCTGGGCAAAAGTTTGCCTTGTGACCTTGTCGGCTCTCTGCATCATTGCCAGTCTGCCAACAACCTACATCTGCCCTCTCTTCTTCTTGGACTGATACCTAGGCTTTGATCCTGACCAGAGAACAACTCTGTTTGTATTGCCCTTGCTCAGAAATTGCTGCTTCTGATTATGTGGTTGCCAACAAAATAGGTGGCAGAAGTAAAATTACATATCCAGTAAGTTGAATCCTGCTCCATTGATAGGTTATTATCTTAAACTAAGCTGCTGTTCTCCCATCTTATTCTTGTCTGAAGTGAACCCCAGCATTTCAGAATTCCAGTTGCAGAATTAAAATGCCATTTTCAGTTTAAAAAAAATGTTTCCCCATAAACTGTACTTTTCCCCTGTAGGGAACTATAGATGCCTATAAGTGACTGATCCATTGACAGTATTCTAGCTGGTTGCCCTGGCATGTCCAGGGCGTGGCTTGTCAAATGCGGCATTTTCATTAGCTGTCAGGCCAAGGTAGCGGGGAGTTAGAGAGCCATTGTGACTCCCTGGTCTGGCAGTCAGTGTCCTGCAAGTGACCACTTCCAACTTGCCCTTGGACATAGTGTTAGTTTTGAATGATCGTCCCATTGGAGGCTGGATAGGAATTTTTTGGCCTACATGCCAAATAACTTTTTAGCAAAAAAATTATGGATTACATTCAAAAGACTAATCGGCCAGTAGTTGGCAGGATCTTTCCTTTGCCCCTTCTTACATATTGGGACTATAATTGCCATGCCCCAATCCTCAGGGACATGGGTAGAGGTATCAATGTATGTAAAAAAATGCAGCCAGTAGAGAGACCTACCTAGAATTGGCTCGTGGTGGAGTTCTTTTTTTTTTTTGGCCTATCTCACACTAGTTAGTTAGGTCTTCACGGTCACAACAGCAGATAGATTGAGGAACGAGAAATACTAGGCCAGGGTTTGGTGCGCACCTTAAGGCACACATTTGGCATGATAAGGAGCCCCAGGTCAGTCCCTAGATACTCCATGGCTTAAGGAGTGCTGGCTGGGGCTCTCTTTAGCCTACTGGGACATCACCAAGCTTAAAGGATTGATGGTTTGGCCGTGTGTGATGCCTTCTGCAGATGCCTTGAACTTAGGTCGGATTAGTCAGCCTTTAGAGCAATGATGCTTGGAGCCAAGTTGTGTCACCCGATGCATCCAGCTCCAGATGGCATCGACCTTCTGCACCAGTAACCCCAATGACCACTAGGGACATTGGGAGCAGAGATAGTCAGATAGGGTCTCCTCCTTCCTGCTTATCTCTGCCTCTATGACCCGGCTGTTGATAGAGTGTACTCAGGAACTTCCTGGGAGTGACTTCCTCCTTCTTTTCCCCAGAACACTTCTAGCTCTCTCTGTCTGAGCACCATGCTTCTATAGGTCTCTCTCTGACCAACATGTAGCCAGAAGTTATTTATAGGTCTTTTCCTATCATTATGTACTTCTGAATAAAGTATATTAGTTAATCGTACATGAATCTCCATGCTTATTATTTACAAGCTGATGCTCCTGAGAAACTGTTAACTCCTGCCATGATGGGAATGAGTTAGCTCCTGAAATACTCTGCTATATAAGTAATTACCCCCAACAAAGGTGATTTGAGAGCCTCTAGTTCCCACACTGTAGGGAGTGTGCCAATCCCTTGCTGTTCTTTGGTTTGTTAATAAAGTCATGCCTCTTTACTGCCAAATATGCCTTGTATTTTCATTTTTCTGGGTGCAATGTGATATTTAATTTTTCACTGTTCAACTCTGTTAGTGCAAATACGATGCAACAGCAGATACAAAAAGAGAGGTCTGTAGAAGAAATGTCTTTAAAACTTTATAGATTAAAAAAAAGTGAGTGCAATCTTCCTAAGATATATATATCCCACCTCTATGTGTGCTCCAAATCCCAAAGGATGTCTGTCACTTTTTCTCTCATAACAATTAACCTTGGAGACGGGGGACAAGAAACCTTAAAAATGGAATCCTTTTGTAGAACTGGCTGTTACTACTTTCTCACTTGTATGGGTGAAATATCATTGTGAGCACCCACTAAACATGGATGTGTTTTCCAAAAAGCCACTAGCTGTATGGCCTTTTAAAATGTAAGGCTGAGCAGCTTGGGAATTGAGCCACTTTGTGCGAACCTGTTTTCAACAAGGCCCGAAATATTTATAGGTAGACAACTAGACTTTAATATGAAAAGTTGTAAAACTGCTTAAAGGCATAAACAATGTTTGAACTGCATTCAAACACAGCTGGCCATGAATTATAAGTATGCTGTGTAACCTTTTGCGAGCCAACTGGCCACCAGGGTTAGTTGTCATCTACTGGGAGGAGGGGTTTACTATCCAGTGGGAACCCACACCTTGGCTCACTTTGCTTCCCCAGTGCAGGAACAGCACACACAAAGCAATTATATGTTGAACACTGAGGCGCCTGTAAGGTAGTTTAGCTTTATTTTTATTGCATTAATCTGTAGATATGTGTTTGGCCATAAAGGAGGAAGAAAATGCACTCTTCACCAGCACTAGCACAAAGTAAATCTCAGCTTCTGCTTTTCATTTTCCCATTCTTTTAGAATGTGACATCGGGTGTCAATTTATCTGCAATGTTAAGTAAATTAATTACAGAAGAGAGATAAATTTGCAGAGTTGGTCCATTAAAAATAAATGCACTCGTGAATGCTGATAACTTTACTTTTTGCAAGGCAACAGCACTGCTGCTTGATTTTGTGTTCAGCTGGCAAACCACCCACAGTCCTGAGCACTGTGCTTACAAAGCAAAAGAGATGAAAGACACTAGGACAGGGTCTTCATTTGTAATTTATAATGGCCCAGAGGGACCTTAGAAGGGGTCACTTGGACAAAGCTATATGGGGCATGTTTTATGGAGCCAAATATCTCATTACACTGAAGTGAGATGGGGAAATGTTTCTTACCTGGATAGTCCTATTCTGTAAATTGCTGGGAAGCTAGTATTGCCTTCTGTTGGTTTGCACATATGCCAGGATCTCAGACATTTTATTGTGGAAAGTAGACAGCTTCCCAGGAATGCCCCTCTGCACTATTCATACTGGATTTGCTGCCTGTTTCCTCAGAAGCATGTTTATGGCTGAATCCTCTCCCTCCTTCCACCTTTTCTTCAGTAGAAAGATTTGACTGGCTTGGTGCATCCCCTTTGTCTAAAGGGGGATGTGCAAAGCTCCTCTGAAATAATTCAGAGGAAATTGTTCTTAGATATTCACCAGCTGTGCAGGATTCCAAGTCCAGTAGAATTTTGGCCAGGTACCATTAAAGTAGTATTAGTTTGATGAGGACCCCCACTTCTCCTTCAGATACAGACATTTTCCTTGAGTTAGACATTTGGTAAAATGTTAGGGCAGCTGTACTCAATCACTCTAGTCCAGGCTTGCACAACATAAGGTCCGGGAGGCAGATCTGGCTCTCAGGGACCTTTTTGCTGGCTCGTTGGTAGGAATATCCTGCAGCAACAGCAGGAACCATGAAGAGCTCTTGGCTTGTGTGATATCTTAGCAAGGAGGATTGCAAGCAAGGTTCTTTATTCCCTAGGCACACAATACAAAAGACAAAAAGGGCTGAGTCAGGGTAGGGTAGTACTCTTCTGAACCACCTAAAGAAACCTCAACAGCACTGAACTAAACTAAAATCTATGGAATAATGCCCCTAGAGGTCATTCACATTATGACAGCTTGTTCCACTGGTGGAGCAGCAGTATCTCAGTTAGGGGTGTGTGAGCTGGCTCAAGGTTGAGCCGGCTCAGCTTGAAGGCTTGACCTTGACTGGTTCAGGCCTGATTCGAGGTTGGTGGGGGCACTGTTCCCTCTAACAGGGATCCCCAGATGACATTTACTACAACTCCCAGCATTCCCAGCTACAGTGGCCTTTGACTGGGGGATTATGGAAGTTGTAGTGAACATCATCTGGGAATCCCTGTTAGAAGGAATACGGGGGGCATTATAATTGCTTTTAAAAATGGTGACTTACTGCCGCCCAGCCCTTGGGTGGTGCTGCAGCAGTGGCGGAGGCTGTAGTGGCTCTCACTCCCCCAACATCCTCCTCCTGGGCTGTTTTGGGCTATTTTGGCACTGTGTGTGCACACGGCGGTAATCTTTTGGGCCACCTTGCACGTGCACTGGCTATCTATGTGACCCAGGTCATGCAGACGGTTGCTGCACGCACACACATACAGGCCCGAAATGGGCTGAAGTGGCCTGGGGGAGGCTGGCAGGTGGAGGGCGAGCTGCCAGAGACCCCCCTTGCAGCCGCAGCAGCACACCCCAAGGCTACCAATGCCTAGGCAGTGGTAAGTTGCCATTTTAAAAACCATTTTAATGCCCCCCCACCCCCCTCGAGTCGGACCCAAACTGGTTCAAACTCAAATGAAACCGGTATGCAGAAAACCAAACCAGGCCCGGTTCAGCTTGAGTCCAGGTCAATTTGAGCTAAACCAGGTTTTCCGGTTTTGTGAACACCCCTAGTCTCAGTGCCACTTGAGACCAGAGGAGATGCATGTGGTAGTGATGGGCTGACAAGCAAGTGAGTCAGTTGCTGCTGCTTGAGCAGCAGCAGTGAAGGCAATGGATGGATGGAGTGGTCTGGGAAGTGGCAGCATTAGATGGGCACAAGCAGAACACACCCCAGAAAGACAGAAGGTTACTCTTTCAGTCAGTTCCCTTTTCTCTGAAGGTGGCCATCCTTTTTCCTCTCCAGAAATTGTCTTACAACACCATCCAGTACATGTTTACATCCCACACTGCACCCAGTGAGGCTTATTCCCAAGTAGGTATGCCTAGAATTGCAGCCTAAAAGCAGCAGCAGTTTAGGGAAAGGAACAGACTTGGTATTGTTTGTGGCTGACCTGCACTCCGGATGTCCCATTGACTAAGCAAGGACAGGGCCTATTTCCTAGCCATTATCTCTGACTAAAATTTGGGTCTTTTGATGGAGAAGAGGATCCACAAGTAACTAAGAATTGCTTTCATTAATATAGTTAGTTAATTTCAATGTGATAATGTGCTGAAACTTGATCTCATCCCTCACACAGCAAGTCATGGTTGGTTCTGGGCATTTGAGTTTTGTACCCCTGCACTAGTAACTGAATTATTTATCTATCAAGCATTTCATATATGTTTCCAAGTTCCCGTGTTTTCTTACAGGCTCTTGTTTTAGACTCTGCAGTGATTTACAGCATAATCCGAGGCATGCCTGTTTAATTTGAAGTAATTCCACTATGATCAATTGGGCTTACTCCCAGTGAGGTATCCATACGATTGCTGAGTTGGCCTATGACTCAGCTTAAATATGAATATGGAATTATACCTAGAATTACTGGACCACATAATAAGCAATGGCATGTACCATCTCTAACTTTTCCCCGACATTATTAAAATGGAAGATGCTGTACACAGGTACAGCAGCCACTGGAGTGCATTAGCAAACCTGGATCCTGTAACAACACTCCTTAATGCTTTAACCACTCGAGAAGAGGTCCTTCCATGACTGAGAATGCATCATCTCAGTCACTAGAGAACCTCAGACAGAGAGTACTCTCAGAGTACAGCATTTATCTCTACATACAAATACTGCATCCACAGAGAATGGGAGTATAGTTGAGGAGCACAAGGGTTCAGCTTGCCAGCATAGCACACACTGTTGCTGGGAAGGTTTCATTACACAATTTTAAAGCAATTTTGCTTCTACTATTGATATGTACTTCATTTTTCTGTTTGCATAAATGCCATCAAAAGGAACAAATGGAGAACAGTTCTGATTGAATAAGTGAGAGAGAAAATAACAGCCATTGTTGTCAAAAAGATAATTTCCTAGTTGATCATTCGTGCATGAGGTAAAGTGTGAGATTAGTACTCAAGTATTTAGTTCCCAACAGATTCAAGAACTGACATGTCTTTCATGGTATGGTCCTCTTCAGAATTTAATACTAGCATTATTACACCAGGGAATGTGTTCCCGACGTCTAGCAATAAGCATTATTTTAACTGTGTGAAATTTGAGATGGTTAGATGTGAGATATAAAACCCATAAGGTTTAAGTGGTTCCCTGAAATTGTTTTAGCAGTAGACATCATAGTCCCCACACCCCAGTCCCAAGTAGTACACAGATGCAGTAGGCTTGGCAAAAGGGCCACATTTTATTGACATGGTACCATCAGCGAACTGTGTGAAGCAGATTCCATCTCCTTGCAGTGTGGGCCTAGCCAGGCCGGTTTTGGACATTGCTATCCCTGCCCATGCCCCAAAATGGGCTACACACTCTAACTCAGGATAGGAAGATCTGGGACTAGTTTAGAGATAAGCAGATATCTGCCATTCCACTCTTGTCCTCTAGGTTCACTCTGCATTTTACAATTGAATATTGAAAATTAGTGACATTAACATGTACATATTTACAGTAGTTTACTGAACATTTATAGAAAAAAATTTTTTTTCTCTTGAAAACTGTGTCCATAAATAAACCACCTGCTGAAGATATTTAGTACCAATGAACAAGAAAATATGATAAAATCATTTCCTTCATAAGGATATCCGGAGAGCCTGAATATGTATTAGCCAAATGTGTTCATTCCGTTCCTAAGAATTCCTCTGTAAATTATTCTATACTGAAATAAGCTCTGTGTAAGAAAACATGTGAATATTATGTTAGTGTATGAACTCCTTCTCATGATCCAGTGAGAGGGTTTGAGGGCAGGCATTGGCAGAAGCTTGCCTTCCCTGCAGATAAACCTCCAGGATTTGCTGGGTGCAGCGCGGAGGTGCAGGGGTTGGGGCACATCATCCCAGAAATGCACCATGAGAGTGCACAGTGCATTGTGGGGATCCCCCTGGTGATGGCCAGGAGCCTGAGCACTGCAAGATATTCCCTTCAGGGGATGAAGCCGCTCTGGGAAGAGCAGAAGGTTTCAAGTTCCCTCCCTGGCTTCTCTCTCCCTGGCTGAGAGAGATTCCTGCCTGCAACCTTGGAGAAGCCTTCAAAGAGAGGAGAGCTGGTTTTGTGGTAGCGAGCATGACTTGTCCCCATAGCTAAGCAGGGTCTGCCCTGGTTGCATATGAATGGGAGACTTGATGTGTGAGCACTGCAAGATATTCCCCTCAGGGGATGAAGCCGCTCTGGGAAGAGCAGAAGGTTTCAAGTTCCCTCCCTGGCAGCTTCTCCAAGATAGGGCTGAGAGAGATTCCTGCCTGCAACTTTGGAGAAGCCGCTGCCAGTCTGTGAAGACAATACTGAGCTAGATAGACCAATGGTCTGACTCAGTATATGGCAGTTTCCTATGCTTCCTATGTTTCCAGATGGTGCTGACATATGAACAGTTAGCCTGGGGTAAGGGTGTGCTCGCGCTCTTGACCTTGGTTAACTGGCAGGCTCCCTAGGCGAATTTGTCGCAAAGGCGCCGCCAGAATCCTTACAGCTACCTGCAGATCTCATGGGCAGCCAAGCTTGACCTTGGCTTCCCTAACCCGGTCTTGGCTGCTCATGAGAACAGCCTCTATGAAGAACAATGATAGGTCGCCACCACCACCACCACCATTGGTATCCAAATAGTAGGCAGGCACTGTATGCAGTCAAGGCAGAAAAACATCTCTGTTGCCTGCATGGGGGGTGGAGTTTCCCTTTTCTGGAAAGCAGTCTGAGACCCACTGCACTGGCTATTACACACAGTGCTCTCTCTTTCCAATTAATTTGTCTATTCTAATTCAGTCTGATCCTGTTTAGGACTTATTTACCACTGCAGGCCTAAGTGAATCATTTCTTTTAGGGATTGTCTGTGACATGGGTGTGAGGCGATCTTATTTAGAGAATTAAAATATCACCTCCCTTTTTATACTTGGAGATTAGTAACAAGGCATTTCAGTAACCCCCGATTAGCCTGCACAGAATTGGAACTGGCATTATCAAAAGAGTAATTAATACTTGTATATCCTATTTGCAGATGAAAGAGGGGCAAGAACTCAGTTTTATCATGCCATTCATATGAAGTGTTCTACTGATGATTTTGAGAGTTTGCCCACTGCTATCTCATACAGCTTTGTGGCTGGGGTCCAAAAAACTCCTTGCATTTTCCTAAAGTACATCCTTGTATGCATGGAGGGAACACCAGTTTCAACTTCTGGCTGACATCCTTTGAACGAACTAACTCACTAATAAATAAATAAAGTGCTTCAATCCGGAGCATTCTGCAGTCTTCAAAATGAGCATTTGTGGGTTCAGATCTAAGGGTGTTGCAGTGGGAAGGGGTTGCTTGAAATATTTGCTGTCCTTGAGACAGCACAGCACCCTTCAGACCCAAGCCTGATTTGTAGCTACATCTTATTATATAACTCTGAAACAAGCCAATTATTAAGAACAATAATTGGCTTATGAATCCTCGGAAAAAGGGTGAGTTTGTTTGCAATGAACACACCGAAGGGAGAACCTATCATCCCTTTATATTTATATGTATAGTCCCTAGCTTTTCTTCTGGATGCCTCCTGTGATGGGTGGAATTTGTGCACTGAAGCAAACGCTGCAAAGCCTATCAGTTGCAAATAATAGAGAAAGAAAAGGGCAAACCTGAATGCTAATAGAGCCAGCAAAAGAGCTCTTGACATGAAACAGTTCACAAATGCTTAGAGAATAGCACAGAAATTTACTTGTCAATTAATGTATTGAACAATAGCAGCTTGGTATAGTTATTGCCTTGCTGGTTGCAGAGATTAAGGGTTGCAAAAACTATTTATTACTGAAGCATTACTTTATACTCTGTGAATTTCTTTAAAGCATTTGTCTTATTCAGTCAAAACAACTTTTTCTGAACAGAAGTAGCAGCAATTTCAGATCACGCCACTATCACTCCTGAGTATGATTGTGCAATTCCATTTGCCTTCAGATAGATTCAGGTTGATCGAGTATGATTCGCAGATTTGACCCCAGATTGAATCGCCCTCAAAAAAGAGGGCCTGATTTGGGGTTGAGGAGATTTATCCCTGATTCTACCTGAATCAATTCAGGGGATTCAAATGCCATTTTGAGGCCCATTTTGCTGGGAAAAGGTCTCAAAATGGCACTTTTATCCCAGGAAAGTGTTCTACCGATTGGGATAGGCAGGTAGACCAGCCCTCCACTCTGCTCTGGACTTGGTGCATCAGCCCACCTTGGAGGACTGGTCTACTCAGGTAGACCAATCCTTTGAGGTGGGCAGACGCGTCAGGTCCGGCATGGAGGGCTAGTCTGCCTGCCAACCCCAGTTGATAGAACAGCTATCCTGTATTTCTGGGGAGAGCTGGTCTACCAATTAGGGTCAGCAGGTAGAACAGCCCTCGGCTTCAGACTTGGCGCATCTGCCTGCCTCAAAGGGCTGGTCTATTAGCTGATCCCAACTGGTAGACCAACTCTTGCTGGAAAAAAGCACCATTTTGAGGCCTGATTTCCCAGAAATATGAGCCTCAAAATGGTAATCGAATCACTCAATAAAATTTGAGTGATTTTAGATTGATTTGTCAAGGCAGCTGGCCAAGCCGACTGTTCTTGATGAATCAGTTCAAGTTTTTTGTGAAGCGATTCAAGCTTGAATCAAATAACAAAATTTGATTTGTGCAGACAATGAGTACCAGTGTCTGACTACTTCTAGACTGAGCCACTAGCGTCTAGATCTTCACCAGCAGAGGGCCAAATGTTTTATCTACAGGCCTGCCTGGTTAGCCTCAGTCATGGCTTCACCTGACTGACCTTTGTGGGGGGAAATCTTCTAGAACAGAGATATCTGTCCTGTCTTTCCAGCCTACGCTGCTGCCCTGCAGATCTCTAGCCGTGTGCTTCTTGATCCTCATTCTTTGCTTCCTTAGACATACTTCATTAGTTGTGAACTGGGTTTTACTTGACACTGGCTCTGGTTCCCTCTTTAATCAGTTGCTGTTGTATTCTATCTAATAATCTTTTCTGTTTTGTGATTTAGAAGTTTGTCCCAGTAGGGATCCTGGAGAGAGAATGGGGGGTGAAGTCAGAAAGAAAGGGAGGGGAAGGAGAAGGAGAAAAAGGAATTGTTTTTGAATGGACTCAGTTAAATCTACATAAGACTACTTCATGTTTATGAGGGAAGCAATTATAAAACAGTTGCCACTGTGATTGGATTGTTATTCTGGCTCCTGACTGCAGTAGCTCTTCTGAGAATTAAGGTGATAAATTTCTATGAAGTAAATAGAATGAACTCCTCCAGAATATTAAATTAAAGCTACCAAGCCATGTGCTATAAGTACATTATTTACATTATTTACAGTAGAAATTCTGATACAGTATATAAAATTACGTTTGATTCAATACCAGGTCTCCCTGGTTCAAGCCCATATTCTGCCCACATTGGTTTTAAATCTTGGGATAGATAATGTGATCCTGTGATCTTAATTCTGAAGATGAGATTAAAATATAGTGAAGTCATGGAGTCAAGCAACCAGAACTTAAATCAAACAATCAGAACAGCAGAGCCCATTAGGAAGAGATACCAAGATATTTATATACCGTGTAACTGACCTGACACCTTGCTACACCATGAAGAACTAACCTGAAGAAGAGACTCAGTGGCTGCCTTCAGATGTAATGCGGAATGGACCCGTGGTTTCAGTGGACCCGTGGTCAGTGGGACATTTAGACATGGACCATATGGCAGGGGTCCATGGCCTCATGCCATGGTGGTGTCGAGTGGTGTAATGGGATGCGACACTCCATAACTCCTACTGTGCATGCGCACAGGTAGCAGAGGCCAGCCTGCAGGCCCAAGGAGGCCAGGCTGTGCCTGCTGCCGCCACGGGGGTGATGACTGGCAAGCAGCAGCGAAGGGGAAATAGTGGCGGGGGCCGGACAGCAGCTGTGGGGGCCAGGAAGCGGCATATTAGAAAAATAAATAAATAGGGGGGGGGGCTTGCAGTGTGTGTGTGTGTGTGGGGGGGTGTTGACGCCTCAGATGTAAGTGCCAAAAATATCTAGGTGTGCCTCTGACCGTGGTTCCGCCCTCCTCCCCTGCATTCTCCCATCTGCTCCGCATTTGGACGTTTGGGAGAGTGGCCTCTCTGCAGTCAGAGAGGGCTTCCTTCTTGACAGATGGACAGCCTGCACAGCCAATCAGGCCAGAGTGAGAGAGGAGCTTCTTCCCTCAACTCTGGTTCCATGGGGCTGAAACAGTGGTGCCAACATTTGGATGTGACAGAATCAGACCAACAAGGTTGCTGTGGGGCTGGGTTCTCTGCCAGATTTTGAATATCTTCTGGCCACACTGAGAAAAGCTGCACTAGCTGCTAGAACCCTATTGATGCAGCCTCTAGCTTCTGGAAAAGGAGTAGTGGCTGACAGATGACACCTGATGGAGGAGAAGTGACATTTTGCCATCATGAAGTTAACAAAGAGAAACATAACAAAGGAAAGGGGTGCTAAGGGCTGGGTGAAGATGAGCTCAGGAGAGGTGAAAACTATCTTCACTTACATTTGTCTTAGAGCAGCATGCCCTGTGTAGAAGCTTAATAAAACAAGTCCAGCAAACCTATCTGTTAGTTTGTCCCCATTTGTTAGTTTGTTCTTATTCTTTCTCTTCCAGTATTCACAGAGGATGAAGTGGCCCCTTCCTGTTAGCAAATTT
The DNA here is from genome assembly GCF_027244095.1 of Hemicordylus capensis. Lineage (NCBI taxonomy): Eukaryota > Metazoa > Chordata > Lepidosauria > Squamata > Cordylidae > Hemicordylus > Hemicordylus capensis. Next base: position 372,926,583 of record NC_069658.1, on the reverse strand, counting down.
AATTTCAATTTTAAAGTTAAAAAAAGTTTAGTTAGACAGTCTCCTTTGAATGCTCTATTTGTTTTTAAATTGGTAAAACCACTATAAAGGAAACTCAGAAATGCAGATTTATAAAGCAATTACAGCACTTCAATAAATTCTTGCCAAACATGCAGACTGAAAAGAAAGAAAAAGAGCAAACTTGGCCTGCTGGATTTAACACTAAATTATTTTGACTGTAAAGTCCTTAGTGAGGAATTTGTCAGCTGCTCTTGGTACATCAGATCTGTACTGTTAAAAAACCAGAAGTAAGAACATCTGTGTTTCTAAGCAAGGTTAACAAAATGAATCCTTTCTTAGCAAACTTATGTAGAAGTTTCCTTTGCTTTGTTCAGCAGCTGTGAATCATTATGAAAGCTTCTTCCATAGTATATGCTAGATCAATCTTATAAGGCTCTGATAACCAAGGACACCATACAATCTTCCAACATTGCTTGACTGTGAAGGATGTTGATAGATCTACTTCTCCAGCATTAGATCCATTCAAGTGCCTATATCTTCGATTATATACACCCTCCATTATACACCCCTCCTTCCTTTTTGTAGCAGGGCCTGGGGGAAAATAGTCTAACCATCAGAAGAATTGTGAACTGTATACTATTTATATATTGAAAATATTGTTTTAAAACCCTCTTCAATTCAGTCATATTTTGAATGTTTACATGTGTTGGCAGGGCAACAGGGTTGGAAAATGGGGTCATGGTTGGAAAATTGCTAAGGCCCATGCCTCAGGCCTAGACCACTGCCAGAGCATGAAGCACACTGGCTCTCCTGCTCCTTTTGTCTGTTGTCGCTGCCTGTTTCTGAGTGACAGAAGCAAAGAGAAGGAATGGGCTGCCATTCCAGATGCGAGGCAGAAGTGGACCAACCTGACCATTGAGGGCATTTTTGCAACCCCCTCAAACCTGGAGCTAGCATTGGTTGACATCCTGTGTGCACACTTGGAGGGTACACAGTGGTGCAACGGCAGTCCTCATGCAGTTTCCCTAGTCTCCCTGCACACACACATGGCTGTGCAAGAGCCATAAGAATTCCATTGCTCCCCACACTCTTGAAGGACTCTGCAAGATCGGAACACGTCGCTGACGGTCAGCCTCCTTTACATTCAATAGTTTATTAATGGCGCATTAACATTTAAATGAATAAGGTGAAAATTGTAAACCCACATTTTCCTTTAAAACAGGAAAGCTCCATATAACATTAAGAAGTCTGACATTATCATATACATGTAGAATCTCAGGTGGCCCAAATGGTTTGGTGTTTGCTGTTATCTCCAGGACTTTTCCAAAACTCATGGTATCTCTGTAAAGAAGTCTGCAGTTGAAGGTCTGTGTAAAGGTTTCTATTTTTTGTGACTCTGCACATAGAATGTAAGAGAAATGCCTGCTCCGTGCTGTTCCTTGCCTGATATATTATTAGTGAGCTCTGGCGAACTTTCATGACCACCTGCATACACATGACTAGTGTGTTCAGAGCTAGTGTGTGCAGAACTGGAAGGGTTTGGCATCCTTCTGCTGCATACTTCCTTTAACAGTATTTCATCCAAGGGAACTTTGCCTTTTCTTGTCTTTGTAGCCGCCCTTTCTCTGATGTTTTGTCAGCACCAACACCTGTTTCCTGCAGTGTTCTTTTGTGTACTGCTGTGACTGGCAGTGCAACCTGTGTATTTGTACCTCTCCTTTATATCCTATGCTTTCTATGAAAACTTCCTTGGGTGCATTATTCTGCATGACTCTAAATGCTTCCTTGCTGTGTGTTATGATGTTTTACCACCAGTTTGCTGTTTGCACTATGCTCGAAGCTTCCTGATACTTATTTGATTACTTTGCTTTGGAAACAATTCAGTCTACTCAAAACTTTAGTTTCTTCATTTTATTCACATGGCTCTGGTGTTGTTAAGCATTGGTGCATTCTAATGGCATCCTTAACACTAGGGTGATTAATTTGCATACTGGTTACTATGCAATATGCTTTATTTTGGGTGACTGACAATTTCTGAATTTATACATGCTTATCTTGTGGAATAGATATAGGTATAGATATAGATATAGATATAGATATATTCATTTGTCAGAACATAAGAACAGCCCTGCTGGATCAGGCCCAAAGCCTATCTAGCATCCTCTTTCACACAGTGGCCCACTAGATGCCTCTGGGAAGCTCACAGGAAAGAGGTAAAGGCACGCCCTCTCTCCTGCTGTGGCTCCCCTGCAAGTGGTATTTAGAGGCATCTTGCCTCTGAGGCTGGAGGTGGCCCACAGCCACCAAACTAGTAGCCATTGATAGACCTGTCCGACATGAATTTGTCCAAGTCCCTTTTAAAGCCATCAAAGCTAGTGACCAGCACCACTTTTTGACCACTGTACATTCAGCCAAAAGTGTGAATGACCCAATACACATATAAGATGCTTGCATGCAGGCTCTTTTCATATAATTGGGAACCCTGAACATGGCATGATCCTCAGTCAGACATAGAGACTCTCTCTAGATATGATTGTACATACCATGGGCACATTTCTGACCTTCAACTGAATGTGCAAACCTAAAGGGCAGGAGCAGCAGGCACAACTCTGCTGCCCAGAGGTGTAGGCCCAATTTAACAAATGCAGGAGGAGAACAAATGTCCCTGGGCCCTGGAGAGAGGGGGCCAATTGGCTGGGTGACAGCTTGCTCTTTGCACCTCTCTGAAGAAGAAGGTGGGGGCAGGAGCCAGTGACATAGAGAGGGCATAGGCAGCCCGTCTTCAGGCCATCTTCCTTCCCTGCCCACTTTCCCTCCCACGGTGCCCTTTCTCTCTCCACTCTCTTTCTTGCTCTTCCCTCCCAGCCGCAGCAGTGGCTACCCATGGCTGTTCCCTCAGGGAGGTGGCAGCTGCTGCTGCTGCTAATACTACTCCTGCTGTCTCTGCTGCTGCCACTGCATACGCACACACAGTAGGGAGAAAAGGGGTGCAGAGGCCACCACTGGGTGCCTGTTGTGGCAAGCAGTTGCCCTGAGGGCAGCGGCTTAGAGGTTCTTGGAACCTGTGCATATAGTTACAGCTCCGCCCATGGCAGGAACCCTTTTTGTCTGAGGGCTCACTTCAACCCTGTCAATTCAGTGAACAAATAGGCTCACTCACACATTATATTCAACACTCATACAATGAGCATACAGTGTACACAGGTACAGCCATTCACATGTTATGCTGAATGCAGGTACAGAATTATACTTCCTATCTGTACCATCCATTTAAAAGGGCTGTATCTAGGTTTACATTTAAAATGAACACAGGTACAGTCATTCACACAAACATGTGTGGGTGGGTGTACAGACATCTGTGCACTTGTACAGCATAAGGTCTGGATTGGGCTATAGAGACAAATAATGTGTACACTGCTTCTAGACAGGAATGCCCCAATGGAGGCAGCCATGATTATAAGCTGATCCTGGGAAGCCAGCAACTATAAAACATTTTATTTAAGTATCTTGGTTAATAATATAATCATGACTTCTATAAATAATTCCCATAATTTCCTATGATAATAGGAAAGCATGAAACAAGTGCAATAACATTAATGAAAACTCCTTCAAAGTAAAAAAGCAAGATCATCAGGATGGCTAATATGTCAAAATCTTTCTGGGCACTTGAAGATTCTCTAACTTTGCTCTTGAGTCAGCATAATAGGCTACCATGTTCAAGAAATAACAGGCTGTCCAGAGATGCTCACAGATGAACTTTGAGTAATTGAATTTTAATACTTAATGGAATTTATTCCACTGTATCACCACAGAGCTTAGTGCAGTTAACTGCACTGGAAAGACAGATCAACTAAATATGTGGTATTTATGCTATTTATTTTCCCCTTACACATTAAACTTGGGAAATAAAGCAGCTTTATTCTGGGATTTCTAATTTTAGAGCCTTTAGAATGTTCCACCAGAAAGATAGAAAGACGTGATTTACCCACAATTATGTTCCATTCATTTCAATGGGAGAGATTTAATTTTGTACAACTCTAATTGAAATCAGTGGAATGTAACAGAATGGTTTCTGGATTGTGTTTAATACCTTGGACCAACTTCTGTTTTCTACAAGCAATAGCACTTTGTTTAAGATGACCAGAGATAGCATAAGTTCAGCTTTTTCCAGGCTGCCCCAGTCCTGATCCTTAAATGTTGGTTCCAGCATAAGTCTGAACTGAGTCAAAGGCTTCAAAGAAAGTCTTGATTTTTTTACAAGTTGAGTAGTAAACAAGCAATCTATGGTCTGGTTTTCATGATATGTCCATTGTCCATCCATATTATGTGGAGAAGGAGTGTGTGTGTCCTCCTATCTGGCATGGCATCTCATCTCATTACAACATAATATTGTAGGGGAGTTTAAATTACTCCTGTAAAGTGGTATTTAATTCATATGTTGATGGGCAGTTTGGATGAACAATTATGTGGTGTTAAGGAGCATGGCAGGTGCATGACATGTATGCCCATGCTTTTCCTTCATGTCACCAAGATGGTTACAAACATATTGGCCTCATTCACATGTCACACGAAACTGGAATTGAAGGGGCCTCTGGTTACAATTCCTGTATGTCTGAGTGTGGGCAACTGCAGTTATGACTGAAAATGGACCTGTGATTTCCCTCCCCAAACTCCAATTTGTACCTTGGGTTTGTAGTTAGTTTGATTGCCTGGCCCTCCAGTTTAGTGGTGCCAACGTTGTGCCTGAACACAGTACTGTAGTCTGGCTGCTCTACAACCGGAGTGGAGGAAGGAAGCTTCTCCCTCACCCCAGCTGCTATTGGCTGCTGTGGCTGTCCTTCAGTCAAGAAGGAAGCCCAGGTAGCCAGTCCCTCCTCCTCTCTGCAGTCTCGCTGACTGCAGAGAGAAAGCTCTCCATAATGTCACAATTTGGATGGGAGAGTTGGGGGAGGGGGAGTGCAACTGCAGGTCCCTTGGAATGGACTTTCCTGGTGTTATGTGAAAATGGGGCCAGTATCTGAACTGGCCTAGTAGTTCTTGTGTCCCAGGAAAGCTATCTTTAGTTGCCAGTAAAAGTAGCAATAGTTCTGGATATGAAGAACTCTGCATCTCTCCGTAATGGGAAACTAGTACCTGTCAGTTGTACTTGGGCAGCATGGAGATAGTCACAGCAAGATATGTACTGGAAAGTGGGGAGCTGAGAGAAGGACCAGGAGCCACATTTCAAAATAACTTTTTCATACAGACACTGTAGAAGTAAATGCTCAAGTGTCCATAGGGATTGCATTGGGCTAAATAAGAGTTTACAGCCTTTGTAGGGGATAGGGAAACTAATGAAGTTGTAGATATAGAACCATTCAGTATACATGTATGTATTTCAAAGTTCATAAATAACTTGGAGGAAGACATCATTGGTACAACAGAATTTCTTTCCAATTCTGCTTGTACAATACAGTACTGCTAGGCAGATTTAACATTTAACATTTGACAGATTCACTGGTGGTGTTGTTTTAAATAAACATATAATTATGCAATTTGGAACTAATTCATTGCTTCTGTTTGTCCACTGGGTGATACTATTGCTCAATTTATTCATTTTATCAACGTCATTTATATAAAGATTTAAAATGTTACACAGAAAACCTCTTAAAGAATATTATTTGGTGAATAAAAAGGATATCTCCTGAGCTTCGGACCAAACTTCCTTGGATTGAAGTTTAGATTTATAAAATATATATAAGCTAATGAGTCATTTGTATCTTTTGCCATCACATATAATGCAATGAACATCTACTTTGCTATGTTTCCTGAAAAGAGACTTCAGCATGACATCTTATGTCAAGAAGAGTGGAAATGAGAAATAAGATGTTGGAACTGATATTAACAAAATGTGGTGCAGTTCATGAGGACACATTTTCAGCAGCAGTATTACTGTAAAATATACTTAAATATGAAACTGGGCGAACTGATTCGACACCTGCCATGGCACCCTCAGCTTTCCACACTCCTCAAGGCTTGCCATTGCTGGGGCCTGGCAAGTGCACTCACTCTGTGGGCACTCAAGAATGATATAACTCAGGGGCAACTGCAGGGTTGGGCACATCAACATCAGTCAGAGTAGAAGAAATGTGGAATGGAAAATGGGTAATACCTCCACTATGCTGTGGATGTGTAGCTTGGTGGGTAAATGGCAAGGTGTCCAGCAGTGAAGAAGAAAGTGGAGAACAGACTGAGAGAAAGAGAGTCAGAGGCAGGAGAAGCTGGCTATCCCATCTCTCTAGGAGTGGGGCAGAATACAGAGGGACTACTGAAACACACAGCCATTGTGGACTGTCACAATTGGGACTTAAAGGGGCAGTCCCCATTTAAGGGGCAATGGGGCAATTTGCATGTCTACTGTTTTGAAAGAACCACAAAATACTAAATAAGGAAACACTTAAGACCTGTACTGTCATCTTCTGAAGGGTGGACATGGGATTTGTGCATTACTGGCTGAATTTATACTTTAGTTCTATAGTTTGAAGTGATTGCACTGCCACTGGTGGCATTTTATTATTTAAAATATTGTTTCAATTGTTAATAGTACAGCAGTCATAACTGAATGGAATATATTGTTCTAGAGCTTTTTTAAAAAATCCACACCTTTGAACAGAATGTGTGGATCCTTCTCCCAGTACTCACCCATGTACAAGTTGTATTTTGTACAACTTTTATTTGTTTAGTAAAATAGCTTGCAGTTTGCAATATATTACCATCTATGACTCTAGTCTTTTCCTAACTCTGATGCCATATTCCTCATGCTGTCCAATGGGATAGTTTTCACACATTTCCCAGGACATTCATGCATTTCCCCAGAGTTTTGTATTTTTAGTAGTCTGGGTGAGGTCTTGAACCTCCCTGCAAAAATGGCATGTTTCTATCTTCTGTGATTTGATCTGGGAGTTTCATGTCAGCCAGTGCATGCCAGTGCATGCCAGTTTCATGTCAGCCAGTGAGGGTTTGCAGCTTGCAAACATATTAACATCTTATTTTGCTGTGACTCTAATATTTTCATAGCTCTGTGACATCTTATTCCCCATGCTTTCCAGTAGGAGAGTTGTTCCAGATTTGCTGAGAAGGTAATGAATTGTTCCAGGGTTTGTTTTTTGTTTGTTTGTTTTTGTAGTCTGGTCAAGGTAGAACCTAACTGTGAAAATGGCATGTTTCTATCTTCTGAGATTTGGTTTGGGGGTTTCATATCATAAGAACATAGGAACAGCCCTGCTGGATCAGGCCCAAGGCCTATCTAGTACAACATCTTGTTTCACACAGTGGCTCACTAGATTCCTTTGGGAAGCCCATAGGCAAGAGATGGAGGCATGCCCTCTCTCCTGCTATTGCTCCTCCATGATTGTATTTAGAGGCACTCTGCCTCTGAGCCTGGAGGTAACCTATAGCCATCAAGGTCACTAGCCTTGATGGCTATAGGTTATATAACTTCTCTTGCTTCTGCCATTGCAAGATTTGTCCTCCATAAATTTGTCTAAGCCCCTATTAAATCCAACCAAGCTGTTGGTCATCACCACATTCCATGGCAGTGAATAGGGGGGAGTAACTTGCTTATAGAGCAGGAGGCTGTTGGTTTGAATCCCTGTTGATGTATTTCCCAGACTATGGGAGACTCCTATATCGGGCAGCAGTGATCTAGGAAGATGCTGAAAGGCATCATCTCATACTTCATGGGGGGAGGCAATGGTAAACCCCTCCTGTATTCTACCAAAAGAAAACCACATGGCTCTGTGGTCTCCAGGAGTCAACACCGACTCAACGGCACAACCTTTCCTTTCGAAGATCCTTTAACGTAAGATCTTTTCAGCTCTGTCTCAGTTTCAGAAGGGAGAAGAGAGGAGTGCCAGGCAGAATGTGAAAAAACATTTCCTTTTATTGATCCTAAATTTCCTCCAGTCATTTTCACAGGTTGACTCCTGGTTCTAATGTTGTGAGAGAGGGAGGGGAAAAAAATCTGTCTCCATCCTTCCTACACCATGCATAATGTTATAGACCTTCCCTTAGTTGCCTTTTTTCTAAACTGAAAAGCCACAGACTTTGTAGCCTTGCCTCGTAAGCAATGTGCTCTAGTCCCCTGATCATCTTGGTTGCCTTTTTCTTCACATTTTCCAGTTCTACAATGTGCCTTTGAGATACGGTGATCAGAACTGTACACGATACTTCAAATGTGGCCACACCATAGATTTACATAAGGGCATTATAATTTATTTTATTTATTTATTGTTAAATTATATACCGCCTTTCATTAAAAACAATCCCAAGGCGGTTTACAAAAGTTAAAAACATAATAAAAATGACAGTTAAAAGTATTAAGCTAAAAATATGAAAACAAATCAGATTTAAAATATATAAAATACAAAAATAAAAACTATACATGGATAAAAACACACAGAAGCAGCAATAGAACAATCATGTAAAGGCCTGGATTAAAAGCCAAGATTTAACAAGCTTTCTAAAAACTGTGATGGAGTCCGAGGAGCGAATAACCACTGGGAGAGCATTCCAAAGTCTGGGGCAGCAACAGAGAAGGCCCTGTCCCGCGTGCACGACAACCAAGCCTCCCTCATTGTCGGCACCCGGAGCAGACCCCCCTCAGATGATCTCGTCAAGTGGGCAGCAACCCTTGGGAGAAGGCCATCCCTCAGGTATCCCGGGCCCAAACCATTAAGGGCTTTAAAGGTCAAAACCAACACCTTGAATTGGACCCAGAAACACACTGGTAACCAGTGCAGCTCTTTCAAAATAGGTGTGATATGATCACACTGGGCTAGCTGCCGCATTTTGCACTAACTGCAGTTTCCGGCTATTCTTCAAGGGCAGCCCCATGTAGAGCGTGTTACAGTAATCCAGCCATGATGTGACTCAGGCATGGGTAACTGTGGCCAAATCTGCCTTCTTGAGAAAGGGATGCAGCTGGCGTACTAGCCGAAGCCGTGTAAAGTAATATTAGCAGTTTTGTTCTTAGTCCCTACTGACCCCAAGTCTGGAATTCGCCTTTTTCACATCTGCTGCACATTGAGTCGACAAGCTGTCCACCACAACCTGAAGATCTTCTCCTGGTCAGTTACCAACAGCTGAGACCCCATCAGTGTATATGTGAAGTTTGGAATTTTTGACCCAGTGTGCATCACTTTTCACTTACCCTTGTCAGTCAGTCAGTCAGTGAGGCCCACGCAGCTTTATATTATACACTGTATAGATGTTTTGCTGTTTTATAGGCTGCATATAGGTAATCTTTGCCCCTGCCCCCAAAGAAGCAGTGATATTAGATAGCCTTCTCATGCTTCTGCCTTGTTGTTGTCTACTGTTGGTTATTCAAGATCTTATCCTCATGATATATGGATGCACGTTTATACCATGCCCTTCAGTACATGTATATCCAGGGTAGCTAACAACATTGAACAAAATAATGGAATCTAAAAATCAGAACAACTAAAGAGTGCAATGACAGCATATATCTGATCAACATGAATATATCACAGAAGCCAAAAGGTACAGGGAAATAAAAAGGTCTTCTGGCACCAAAAAGACATAAGAGTGGGCACCAGATTACCCCTGCTAGCAGCTTCAGTGGAGTTAACACTGCAAAATGTTGCATCAATAGTGATTAAGACTATAGAGTTTCATTAGGTTATTTGTGCCCATGTAAGAGTGGGGAAACAGCACTTCTGGAGCAGACAAAGGGTCCATCTTGTTCTTCAACCTCTTTCCAGTTGTTGCCATCCAGATGCCTGCAGGAAGCCTTTGAGAATAGTGTGTGGGCAATGATCCTCTCATATTTTCCCAGCAGCTGGTATTCAAAGGCATACATATGACTAAGCTAGGCGTGTGATGATTCCAGTCCTGATGCTCATGAAGGTACTTAAGTGAGCATATGCAAAGTAATACTCTTCATGTACAATTCAATGGAGATCATGGAATGATGAGCATTTCCTGTTGTAGGCTTTTGGAATTGCTGTGTTTCAGCTCTTTACTCTTAAAATGTCCTCATATTGGTTGTAGTTGCTTTTTAATAATAAGCCAAAATAGCACCATTATGCTTTAGTTAGAGAATAATTATAGTGCACAGTTCCCAAGAACTATGAAATTGCACTGTATTGCACACTTTCACAGGGTTTTTCACCCAGCTAGAGCAGAACAATAGGTTCCCCTTTACTTTATTATACAAACAATAGAGATTTCCTTGCTTCACCAGGTTCTTGAAAATAATTACATAGCCTTTGATTGTAGCAGTAGCATTGCCAAAGAAAGAAGGTCAGTCATGCACTTAGGTAAATTTAAGATCTGGAGTTAATAGCTTTTTGGTGTTTGTGTGTGTGTGTATGTGTGTGTGTGAAAGAGAGAGAGAGGAATTGTTAGATGATGATGTGAAAGAGGTTACATTTTACAAATTATTATTATTTTTGTTATAATGATTGTTATTATTACAAATAGAAACTGTTTCAGCCAGCACTGTAATAATTATTAAGAGGCCTCTAAACACTTGAAAGAATGACAGTAATCTGGGAGTGGAATGCATCATTTTGAATCCTATCTCAGAAGTAGCATCTGAAACAACTTGTGGTCCATGTAACCCTGGAGAATCTACTGTGACTGTGGTTCTCTAAGGTATTAGGAGGAGGATGTTCTCAGCCCTCCTATCTAACTTGATAGATAAAGGACTTGGAGTTAAATTGACACATTCTGTGTGCAAATCATGTAATTTAGAACTGAGATATGGCCCCTCCCCTTCAGTTAATAGGAAGGAATGCTGTAGAATGGCAAGGCCAGAAAGGAGAGAATGAAAAGAAGGTTATGAACTGAAGGGGAAGATGAACGAAATAACAGACAGAAGTGGGAAAAGAAAATGATTTGGTACAACCGGACTGTTAAAATTCAAAGACATCCCTAGTTCTGTGAAAAGAACTGTAATACCATTCAAAGGAAATACCTATAAACCTTCCTCTTATAAAGGACACATCCTCAGTATAATTTAACAAGGCATAAGTGCCTTTGAATGTGTCTGGTCACTGGAATACTGTGCTTAGTTGAATATTGGTGAAGACGGATGTTAATCCATATCAGGTATGTTTACAAGAGTGGCATGGTTGCCACTTCCCTGTAAAAGAAAGGTTGCTACTCTGATAAAATGCAAATAAGATCACGCCATTGGAACTGAGGGGCAGGGAGAAAATGCATATCTTCTACTGGCCTTCAGGGATCAGAAGCCGTCCTGATTATTATTTTGTTCAAATGTTACCAGAATGGCATGGCATCCAGCCCACAACAAATTTGTGACCATATTCCAATAACTGGCACATGTTAACCAGGGCACAGCAGTATTTATCCCTACTAGGGTGGATATTTTTACTTTCCTCACAGCATTTCCTTTCTCACAGTGTAGATATATGGCCTGGTATGGAGCCCTGAATAACTGGGCCTTGGTGCAAGATATTACCAACAGAAGTAATTTCCTGCCATTTTTTTAGTGCTCATTGTTAACTTTGAATCAGTTTAGCCTGCTGATGTTCCAGTGTGGAAACTTGAAAAAGCAACAGGGTGATGGAAAGGAGAGGTAAGGATGCAATAGTCTAGAGGTAGGAATTACAGGACATCCTTAGGAGCTTGGTAGCTGTGAGGTGAGTGTTGTTTAACAGCAAAGTGAATAAAAAGCACCAGGGAATGGGAGACGCTTAGAAATCCAATGCTCCACTATAATGAAAGGAATGGGAGAATTGGCTAAGTCCTGGGTGCAAAGAATAGGCATCTCACCTAGGGAGAATTCTGTGGTTGGTTAATCAATATTAATCATCCCTTAATATAGGTAGGTATATGGCTTCTCCTGTGCAGTGGTATTTTTTTGGATGAGCTATTAGTTTTCTCTTTACTTATGTTCCTCAGTGTGGTGCATTTTAAAACCCAACTTACACTACAACCACTAGGATTTTCTACTGCACACAGCTGAAATATTTGATTGCTAGGTATTTTGGCTTTAAAGCTATTTATGCTCAAGCATTTCACATGACTTTTGCTTTGAGTTTCAGTTCTTTTGAATTCATACTTCAAAACAAAACCTATGAATTTGTGTTTATTGACCTACATGGATTCAAAGTGATTGAAAACAAGCCTTTTTCACATGATTTGTGTTCTGGAAATAATTTAATTCAGTATGAAGAGCTTCTCTTTCATTTCATGTGATGGCAAATATTCTTGAATTCTTCTCAAATGTCATATTTGCCATTGCAAAATGATAACAACTGTTATACTTTTAAAAATGTAATGAATAGTGTATTTTCTTACAAAACACTTCTTATTCAGTGTATTTGTTTACTATTGATTAGGGATGTGCAAAACGTTTCAACATCGAAACATTTCGACTCGAAACAGGCAGCTTTGAGTGTTTCAAGCTTTAAAAAAAACACCCTTTAAATAAAGGTAGCCACCTAATGGCGCAGTGGGGAAGTAACTTGCCTAGGGAGCAAGAGGTTGCTGGTTCAAATCCCCGCTAGTATGTTTCCCAGACTATGAGAAACACCTATATTGGACAGCAGCGATATAGGAAGATGCTAAAAAGCATCATCTCATAGTGCGTGGGAGATGGCAATGGTAAACCCCTCCTGTATTCTACCAAAAGAAAACCACATGGCTCTGTGGTTGCCAGTAGTCGACACTGACTCAATGGCACAACTTTATTTTTAAACACTGAACAAAACACTCTTTAAATAAAGGACCTGTTTTGAACTTGGAACAAAGCAACCCCAGTTTGAATCAAAACATTTTGACCTTTCGAGCACCATTTTGGAAGCCTATTTCCCCCTTCCTGATTGGTTTTCTGATACTGGCTTCTGATTGTCTTGTGATCTCTTTGCTTCTTGGTTGGCTTGTTATCATACAAATTAAGTGTGGTCATGGGCAAATGTGGTCATGGGCAGCTCAGGAGAGGGAAAAACACAAAAGGAGACAGTTTCAAAATGTATTCAAAGGGACTAGGAGGCAGTGTGTGCTTATGGTGTGCTCCTCTTGAAGAGGACATCAGGAGAGGAGGAAGGAATCAAAGGACATTTGATTTTGTGGTTTTCTCAGCACCAAGTATAATATGCTGTGCAATTGCTGCTATAACTATCTGGTTTTGCTAGATCTCAGATTGACAAAGTCAGTACCTGGGTGCCTGCCTTCCTTGAGTTGTGGTTTGTTTTGTTTGTGATATAATGTTGTGGTGAGAAATGGACAGTGGCAGCTGTGTATGTAACATTTCTTGGTGATTGCTGTGATGAGCTCCATGTCTGGAGTTGAGACTAACCTTTGCTTCACTTACTGCTCTGGTCCGCTCTACAATCTGCATTGCAAGGTGTGCTCAGTCAAAATGTTGCTGAAGTTGCTCGAGTTGAGCTTTTGGCTATGCTTTCTGATAAGTAAGGGTGCTGCTGTGGCAGCTGTTGCAATGCTTGGAATGTAAGGAGTCATAATTGTGTATGAGAGAGCACCATGTGCCAATGACATTATTGCAGCACAGGCATTGTGTCTGCAAGTGGATTCTGGGTCAGTGATTCTTTTTTGGCCATTTTTGGACTGTGTTTGAAATGTATGTTCTGTGTTGGGTGGGACAGATTTCCTTTTACTGTGTACTTCTGCAGAATTTTTCAGGGCAAAGTTGCAAAATGCATTTCAAATTACAATGCAAAACGTACGTGTGTGTGTGTACACCTGTGAGTGCAGCTTGCTCTTGCCATAGGGAACAATGGGGAAACTTCAAGCATCCCATTTCCCCCCATGGGTAGGTCCTAGGGACACCAAAGTGGGTTGCGTGGTGGAGCACGAAGGGTGCTATCTACCACACAACCCACAGAAGAAATGGGCAAGTGGGCAATTTTAAACAAATTTTTAAACTCTTCCCCAATCCCCCATAGGATCCTATGGGGGTTTGATCCTATTGGGGTTTTGGGGAAAGGTTTTAAAAAATAATTGCCTGCTTGCCCATTTATTTTGTTGGCTGGGTGGTAGGTAGCACCCATCATGCCCTACCACACAACCCACTTTGGTATCCCTTTGAGATACTCATGGGGAACAGTAGGGTGTTTCAAGTTTCCCCATTGTTCCCTATGGCAACACACTCAAAACATCTTGAGTTTTGTTTCATCAAAACCAATTCAACTGCTATTTCGATGAAATGTTTTGGCCATCTGCTTTTGACTTGAGCTCGAAACAAAATCCGTTTTGTGCACATCTCTACTATTGATACATCATGCAGTCTTGTTGCTTAACATAAATATGACACCTCTTTTCTCTGCTTCACATACAGAGTAAGTGACCTTAAGCTGGCATATCTCATTTGTTTCTGTCTGAATACCAGATAATGCAAAATTGTAGTGAGAACAGGATCTACAAGAGAATTGTTGTCGACAATTAGAATAAATCCTGTTTATCTTTATATTACATCTGTCCTGTGTTCATCTTTATTTATACAAGTGGAAGGTGAAGACAATGAGACCAGTTCAGTTTTTATTCTTCTGCATGTTGTCCATTTTACTTGTTACGTAAAATATGTTTGTATGTAAAATGTGTCTGTATAAAGGATACACAGTCCACAGTGTGGTTTTTTTTAGCTGAGTTGCTTCCATTCTGAGAAGGGGTCCAGGTTGAATGTAGTGTTAGCATGCTGCAACCCAAGTTACTTACTGCCACCCACATCCTAGAACAGGGCTGCTCAACTTTGGCCCTCCTGCAGATGTTGGCCTACAATGCCCATGATCCCTGACTATTGGCCACTGTGGTTGGGGTTTATGGGAGTTGTAGTCCAAAAACAGCTGCAGGACTAAGTTGAGCAGGTCTGCCCTAAAATCACCTCATAGGAGACAGAAAATATGGTTTGAACTAATGGACATGAACTGTTACTAAAGATTTCGATACTTGTAAAATGGCAACAATGCAGCAGCCAATCCACACCTACAAAGAGGCATTTTCTGCACCATCTAGGGATGGGATTGCAACTGCAAAATGGTAATGTGGCTGTTTTTCTTTTGGGAAACTAATTCTGGGAAGGGGCACTTGTCAGGGCGAGCACAATTGCATGAATCTATCAGGGTGTCAGAGCTGAGCTGTGGGCAGTTGTCACTAGGTGTCCTGATGCCGGGATGGAGACAGCTAACCAATTAATCAGGGCTCAGGGATAAACCAGTGGCCAGAAGTCAGGAACGTGACAGAGATTGAGTTGAGCAGACAGGAATCAGATGGTGAACCAGCAGGCAGAAGTCAGGAACATGCCAGAGACAGAGCCAGGCAGGCAGGCAGGCAGGCAGGCAAGCAGGATATGTAGAAGCCAGAACTTGGACATCCAGCCAACCAATCAGGGGTCAGGAATAAAGCAGTAGCCAGAAACAAACCAGTAGTAAGAAACACACCAGACATCGAAGAAGCCAAGCTGACTGACCAATGAGTAGTTGAGAGTAAACATACCAGGAACAAGGAGATCTAGATACTGAAAAGATCATCACATTTCATAAGGTGGGGGTGAAGTTGTTGACAAAATGCCACTTATGACAGCTCCATCCTACTCATTTGATTTTTAATTGTGTAGCCTGCGTGTTGAATCTATGGCAGCAAGGACAGAGTCTGGAAATGCACTATCACTAGAATTTACTGTCTCTGTTTTAATTGGTTCCCACCAGTATGACAGTGTAGATATAGGTGGAATTTTTTGAGAGGAGGGACAAGACAAGTTTAGAGGGGAATGAAAATACAGCTTTTCATCTGAATGTTTAATGAATTTCAGTAAACGTTTTCCACATTAGAAGTGCTTTGTAATGTAAAAAGGCACAGTGGAAGCAGGGGAAAACTCCAATCTACTAATGCCAATATTTAATTTTATCTTATATTCTTGCAGAAGTAAATTACCACTTTTTTTCTGATGGTACTGTTTGTAATATGTCCAAAGATAAGAACACCTGGCTGCCATTTTTGTAGCTATTCTCTTGTTTTAATCCATGTCCAGAAATAATTTCTCAAAATACCGACATTTTGAATCATTTATCAAACATTTTTGCAATTTCATGTATTTGTCAGATCGATTTGAACCCCATTTCCTTCAACAAATTTATTATGTTATGTTATATTTGTACACTGCCCCATCTCTGGGCAGTGTACAGCAACATAAAACAAATTTATATATTCTGTATATATTCAGCTGGAAACCAGTTGATCAACTAAATAAAACATAATAATTAGATTATAAATTACTGTAAGATTATAAATTAAATACAAAGATTTTCTGAATACTTCAATGATTACTTGTGTGGTTATTGATAGTTATATGAACTGTCTCCACCACCACTACACAATTCGCCTTTGGGTTTCTTACACTCAATTCCCCAACCTCCAAAAACTCATTTGCTTGTCCATTCCTTTTCTATAAACAATTCACAACCCCTCTAGTTTCCCTGTGGTTTCCAGCTGCCCCTTTCCCCTTGCACCTCCTATAATGAATCCACTGGCCCAAATCCAAACTAACATGCAGGTATGCAAGCAAAGAATGCACATTCACAGCAACTCTGCTCCCACTTCTGAACCATGGGGTAATTTTTGTTGATTTGCTTCCCCTGGAAGTACTCTATGCAACTCACAATTATGCCTTTGAAGACTGAGTGACCCTCAGGGTCATAATCACATGCCACACAGAGCACTTCCAGGGAAAGAAGAGAATTGTAAAAATCCTCCCATCCCACATGTGGGCACCCATACTTCAAAAGTGAGAGCAGAGCCACTGCAGGCAAACATTCCTCAGAAAGTGTCTGAAAAAATTCTGACATTTCTCCTTGGGGAGAACCCTGAAATTCTCTTTCAATTTTTATTTTGGAAAATTTTCAATCCCAACAGTGCTTTTGGTCTCTTTGGGTACATTTACCCATGTATCCAATATAACCCAATACAGTTCAAGTTCAGGCCGACAAAATGGCCAGGTCTACCACAAGGTGTCTCTGCTTTGGTTATATGGTGTTAATGTGTCCACTGGGGCACTTAGCAAAAGAGGAACAGACTGAAACACAACCCTGCAATAATGCAGGATTCTCATCAAATGAGACTAAGGTTGGTAGGTCAAAGTACTTCCATCAGTTTAGTAAACTGAAGTGTCTGTGTGTAATCCAAGGAATATACTGCTGTAGAATGTTAAGCAGTTGTTTGGCTGCTTTATTCTTTCAAAGACTATGCAAAATATAAAAGGTTGTCTGTTGGCGGGGGGGGGGGAATTATGTTATATATAACCTTTCAAATATCCTCCCAACCATTGGCTGCTTTCATTTAAAAAACAACAACAGAAAAAAACCCAAGTATGGACCTACAACAAAACATTGCAGTATTGCATGTGTTACTTGAGCCTGTGGCTGAGCATGGTGAAAAAACAAAAGATAGCAGCATAGACATGAGTCCTGGCTCTAACTTGAGCCTTACTTCATGTGCTCATTTTAATTTTTCCTATTTTCTGGGTATTGTGGCGGGGGGCGGGGCGGAGTACACTGGTGCTCAATCCTGGCTCCTTTTTATCCAGCCCTAAAGCTTTAAGACTTAATGTGGGAGGGCAATACTACATCTCCAAGAGATCAACTGGCCGCATTCACACATAATTGAAACCAGAGGTCCCTTCACCTCCAGTTTCAGAAACTGTATGTCTGAATGTGGGCAACCGCAGTTCCATCAAAAAATGGACCTGCTGTTTCCCTCCCTGAACTGCATTTTGTATCTTAAGTTTGAGGTCAGGTCTGCTGCCTGGACCTCCAGTTCCATGCTGCCAGTGTTACATTCAAACGCCTGTACCACAGTCTTCCCCTTCGGCAACCGGAGTTGGGGGAGGAAGCTCCTCCCTCACTCTGGCTGCTATTGGCTACCAGAGCTGTCCTTCAGTAAAGAAGGAAGCCCCAGCAGCCAGTCCCACCTCCTCTCTGCAGTCAGTGAGACTGAGGAGAAGAAGCTCTCCTGAATGTCCAAATTTGGATGGGAGAAAAGGGGGAGGTGAGGCGTGGCCACTGTGTCAAACTCCTTCCACTTCAGAATCAGAGCAGGGGTATCTAACTTGTGAGGAAGCCATTTTCTTTCATTAGACTATTAGACAGTTTTCTCCCTCAGAAACAGAAGAGGTTATTCAAGCTGAATGTATTGCTCTTTTTACTGGAACCTTCCTTCTCTACCATCCTCATCCCTGAGTTCTATTAGCTCTGCCCACCTGCTTGTCTTAACTGTCTGAGGTAATGAAAATTCTGTTACATTAATGAATATAAAAGGCAAACAAGATATTAATACAGTTATGCTGTTGGAAATAGGTTTTTCTCTACCAGTGTTTCTGTAAGCAAGCTCCTGAATAAATTTACCTTTTATCATGAATTCTATAAACTAAACTGACTAGTCTAGGTTAGGTTTTTGCTAAATTAAATCAATGTTAGATTCGTTTTGCATAGTATAGCGTGTGAATCTGGTTCAAAACTGCTAGTTCACTTTAGCCTAAAGGGGTGGCTTTGCTCTCAGAGGTTAATACAGAAAAGAAACCAGGAAAGATAATTTCAGTGCTTTTTCAGCAGCTGGCTCTGTAGATGTAGAAACTGATAATGATAAGGGAATTTGATGTCTGACTTTCACATGGCTTTTCTGTGCTCCTAACTCTGGGAGCTTAATTTTCCCCTTGCTCTTGTGCTGTATTTCTATTTTATTTAGCTACAAGTGGTAACAAATTAAGTGTGCAATAAAAATAATTAACTTCAGAAGAAGTTGGATCATTCTTAAATGAGAAGTCTTAGACAAGTTATTATATATTAAGTATAATCAAAATTACATATGTTTCATGTTCCCCTAATAAAATAATGTTCCTTGATTTCAACTGGGTACACAATTGGATTTTAAATAATCATGTTAAAAAAAATTGTTACTGAAACAAAGAATTTTCACAATCAGGGTTCTAAGTGGCACAGAAATAAGAGTTTCCAGTATTTTGTGAATTTGAGATCCATTAATTAATTTACCGATATTGGTCTATACAATGATATCCAAAAAGGATATCAATTAATAGGGCTGTGCAATATTGTGCCTGGAATTCCAGAAATGGCCTGATATGGGCCATTCTGGAGGGTATTGGAGATATTCCATATTTGAAATAGGGAAGCCTATTTTGGTCAGGAGTTCTTCAATACCATTCAGAGAATTCTGGAACATTCCAGAGCTCCATGTGGCAGCAGGCATCTACGCCTCCCCCTCCAATTTTGGCTGGGTTGGGGGGAACCCATCTTCTGAAATTTATCTGCTTGCCTGCCCATACATGCATACATGCATTCATTCATTTATTTAGCCAGCTGTTTTACTTGCAGTTTAAAAAATAAAGTGGTTGATTCTCAAAAGTTGCCTCACTTCCCCTGAGAGACTTGGATGTTACATCACTTTTCTTCTGTAATACTATGTTAGCACCAGATTACTTAAAAATAAATAAATTTAAACACAACAGGTGATCAGCTTCACTTGTATTTAAATAACCAGGATCTGGCCTTACCTATTTGTGTGCCAACTTTCAGAGGTCCCTTTCTAACCACTTTTTGGTGATTTTTCCTTTTCTTGCCCCATGAACTGGATTTTGAAGCTGATATCAGAATGCTGAATCCAAAGGATCGAGAATCGATATCTGTGGTTTTGGATCACTTCCGATCTGATCTGGAATTTGCAATTATGCACAGCCCTATCAGTTAAATATCTGAGGGCCAAACTACATCAATCATATCATTGCCTTTGGCATTCTTAGTTTTCTTTCCCCTAAATAGCAATTGTGGGGAAATCCAGTTTGGGATCATGGCATGAACGGAGGTGGCAAACACATTTCCAGTCTTCATCTCCCCGTGGCTGGCTTTTAAAGGAACAAGGATAGGGATAGACATATCCTCTCTGTTTCTTTTCTATCTGAACTTTGCACATATTGCTAAGATTTCTGTTTAGCTCTCTTATGATAAAGATTCCTGACTTTCTTCCATCACAGGAAAAATCTGTATTTAAATATGGATCTAAATATGTTTTTTCATGTACATCACATTCATTTCAGTATTTCACATGTCCTACTTAAACAGCTGGTGTGATAATATGTTTCAAAGTATGCATTTAAATATGTATCTTTTCTCAAAATGTGTGGAATGCATAGAGGTCATAGGCATATCCTTGTTTTATAAAATCCAATCTGCTGAGAAATGGTCTAGAACCATGAATTCCATCAGAAATTTGGCAAAAGAGGAATTATGTAACATTAGTCTAGACTTTTAGTGGCTGACATCTGGACTAATGAAGTAACAGTGCAATGGAAGAAGCACCAATGCTTTTGATGAGTTCAGCTAACTCCATTCCACGGCTCATGCCGTGGAAGGAGGGTTTAAAAATCTCCCTTTCCCCCAGACACACTCCCCCCAATATATGTCCCTGACAGCTGCATAGCCCCAAGGGACATATTTTTTGGGTATCACAGAGTGCTTCTGGGGGAAAAGAATCTCATTGAAAATCTCCACCACCCCATGCAAGCACTGGTGCAGCATTGGCCTGGAATTCTTCAGAAGCATTGGTTCTGCACTGGTGCTTTCCCGACAGCACTGATGATTTGTTAGTCTTAATGTCAGCCAGTGTAATTCACAGTGCACAGATCCCAACAGAACATTGTGGGGCCTACAAAAGACAGGCAGAAAAATAAAGGTCTAAAGACGCCTTGCCCTTTTAATATTGTAACCTAAGTTCCATCTGCAGATTTCTACTATCTATACTTCATTCATTGTTGTGGGGTTTTTTCTCCTAAAACACACTAGCAAACTAGTTAATATGAGTACTTAAATTAAGCTAATTTAATTCTATTGTGCTTTGCTCAGTGAAACTGGCATTAACCCAAGCTCTTTAGCTTCACTGGTTTCAGGAATCAGCTTCTGACAGGATTCTAATGCAAATCATGGCAATCACATGACTTGAAAATTCTGAAATGTCTGAAAATTCAGGCATAAGAATAATTTTGGTTGCTGTGTTAGAATGATTGAGCCCAGTTCCCCACTGTATTTGAAATGATATTGCTAGAATAATCATTCATTGTGTAATATAGTACAGGCAAATACAGGAAGAGTGGATGTTATAGCAGGAAACATCGCTGAGCCTTTTCCTGTTGTAGTTTGTTGAAAACAACATAGACCCCTGTATCTAGCTATAATAACATAGCATAATTCAGCAACAAAATCATGTTTGTACTTGTGTAAGATGCAAAACTGACAGTTCTGGAGAGTGATGATTTCTATAACTGTAGACTGCCTGGGACAACATTATATTTTCTCAATAATACATCACTATAATTGAGATTACTGATGAACTAGGTGGCTTGAAGCTCTGCCTCCATCTTGATGAAGTTTTTCATCAGATCATAAGGCCAAGGGATAAAGTGCCACCCCAGACTTGTTTTATACTTACTAAACAAATTGGTAGAAACTGACCTCCGCCTAGTTCTGCTTGTAGGTACATTTTTGGACCGGCACTGTAAGTCATGTCCTGCTAACAGGAGCTACAGGAGTTCATGAATAATAATAAGGCAACTATGTAGACAACATCGGTGATGGTGCAGCAGGGAAGCAGCTTGCCTAGGGAGCAATAGGCTGTTAGTTCGAATCCCTGCCAGTGTGCTTTCCAGGCTGTGCCTAGTAAATATATATTTGTATTCACCTATATTGGGCAGCAGTGATATAGGAAGGCACTGGAGGCGGATGCTCACTTCAGTGACAATGGCAAAGGCATGATCTCATACTGCGTGGGAGGAAGGCAACGGTAAACCACTCTGGTATTCTAACAATAAAACACATGGCTCTGTGGTCGCCAGGAGTTGACACCGACTCAATGGCACAATCTTTCCTTTTCTTTATGTAGACAACACTCACTGCTGTATTAACGTCACATTAACTTTTTACATTAAGATTATGTTAACTTCAATGACTATTTCTGAGCCAGATTCTTTATAAGTGCAACTCTGTAAAATATTGAATGGGATCAGGCCTTGCATAAATGGATGAGATCAGGTCTGGAAGTAATTATGATACTCATGAAATTAATGCAATAATTCTGCCTGGAGTGGTGTATAAATTGCTGCTCTGCTTCATTATTTCAAATATCTTTAAGTTTTGATATGACTCTAGCCATATGATCTTGGCTCCTGTGCACTTTGGTTGCACTTTGAGAATAGATACGGGCAAGGAGGCTGAAGCTAGAGGGTATATGTACATCTTTCTTGGATAGGATACTCTCTTTTTTGGTTACAGAAGTTTACAGTTGCATGATGCAGTGATTTATCTTCTGATGAGGAGCCCATCATGCCAGAGTTTGCATTAAATTAAAAAATTAAATTAAATTAAATTTTAAATTTTGATTTTAATATTTGATTTTTAAAACTGACTTTTAAAAGGTTTTTAAATTGTTATTTGTTTATTTATTTATTTGGTTTGTTGTGCTAACATGTGTTATGTTTACTTATTTAATGGTTTAATGCTGTGTTGTGAGCCGCCCAAAGAACAATTTTTATGGGCTGGCTGCTGCTGCTGCTGCTGATGATGATGATGATGATGATTAGGAGTGTACTTTTGTTCTGCATCTAATGGAAGATGGAATGATTCAGACCTATTTGGTCCAATGTTCAGTCCTAAGAACAAAAGAAAATAAGAGCAGCTCTGCTGGGTCAGGCCAAAGGCCCATCCTCTCCAGCATCCTATTTCACACAGTGACCCATCAGATGTCTCTGAGAAGCCCACAGACATTATTCTCTCTGAGGCTGGAGGTCACCTATAGCCACCAGATTAGTAGCAATTTATAGCCCTGTCCTCTGTGAATTTGTCTAAGCCCCTTTAAAGCCATTCAAGCTAGTGACCATCACTACATCCCATGGCAGAGAATTACGTTGGACCTCATTTGCTATTTTGTCACCCACTTACACAGTTTGAAGAGATCCTTGTGGGTCTCCTCACAGTAATAATAATAAATAATAAGAAGAAACTTTATTCATTAGCCGCCCCATAACAAATTGTTCTGTAGACAGCTCAAAACACAGCATTAAAATGCATAACACATTAAATCATAACAAACCAAAGGGGTGGGAGAGGGAGGCGGGAGAGGGAGACAATACAATATAAAATACAAAGCAATTTAAAAACTCTTTTAAAGAGTTTATGTGAACAACTGGTGGTTCCAACTTAAACTGGTGTGAACCAGTTTAAAATCAAAATTTAAATTTATAATGTAAAAAGCCCGAGTAAACAAAAAGGTCTTTACCTGGCATTTTTTTAAAAAGTGATGAAGCCAGATGAACCTCACTGGGGAAGCTATTCCATAAACAGGGACCAAGCACTGAAAAGGTTCTCTCCCTAGTAGACACCCACCTCACCTCGTTTGGCAGGGTAATTTGGAGGAGGGCCTCCAAAGACATTTAACCTCCGAAGAGGTCCGGGTTGGACATATGGGGCAAGCCTGGTCCCAAGCCATTTAGGGCTTTAAATGTCAAAACCAGCACTTTGAATTGGGCCCAGAAATGGACTGGGAGCCAGTGCAGCTGGCGAAGCACTTGTGTAATATGCTCAAAATGTCCAGTCCCAGTTAATATTCTTACAGCCCTATTTAGTACCAGCAGCAGTTTCCACACCGTTGACGCAAATGCATCACAATGTGCAAACAAGGCTTCTAATACATCTTCCCAAGGGCCAGATTTTAAGAGGCCCCACACCACCTGGAAAAGCCCCACTGGATGGCATTGAGAGGATGCAATGGTGGATGGAAAAAAACGTTTCTTCTCTTCCATCACTGCCACAGATTAGGCTTGATAATGAGCTCTAACCTGTGCTCATTCAGACTCACCCCAAGTTTTCCTCATGTTCCAGCAGCCTCCCAGCTTGCTTCATTGCCCTCAGCTCAGGTGTATACCAAGGCACTGCACGGGCTCTGCTTTGTGGGAAAGGATGCTTGGGAGCCATAGTGGCAACCACCCGAGTCATCTCTTCATTCCAGAGATCAGCTAGTGCTTCAACAGGAGCACCTGCCATAACACCCCAGTGCCCTCAGGAATCCATTGGAGTCCATCATTCTACAGGAGCTGACCATTTTTATAGGACCTTCACCCTTGCAGAGTGGTATAGCCACTGAGACCATAATCCTCAGAAGAAAGTGATCTGACCAGCATTACCTTATTTGGGATTTCACTACCCTAAATAGTTTAGTGTCATCTACAAATTTGTCCACTTCACTGATTACCTCAACTTCTAGATCATTTATGAACAAGTTAAAGAGCATTGGTCCCAGTACAGATCCTTGGGGGACCCCACTTCTTACTTCCCTTCATTGTGAAAACTGTCCATTTATTGCTACACTCTGTTTCCTGCCTTCCAACCAGTTACCAATCCACACATGAACCTGTCCCCTTATCTAATGACTGCTAAGTTTACTCAATAGCCTTTGGTGGGCATCTTTGTCAAAAGACTTTTAGAAGTTGCAGTATTCTATGTCAATCAGATCACCTTTATCCACATGCCTTTTGACACTCTCAAAGAACTCCAAATGGTTAGTAAGGCAAGACTTGCCCTTGCAGAAGCCACACAGGTTCTCCTTCAGCAGGGCCTGTTCTTCTATATGTTTAACAATCTTGTCCTTAAATTTACCCAGCACAGAAGTTAAGTTAACCAGCCTGTAATTTCCCGGATCCCGCCTGCATCCCTTTTTGAAAATCAGAGTTACATTAGCTACTTTCTAGTCCTCTGGTACAGAGCCTGATTGTAGAGACAAGTTACATATTTTTGCTAGGAAATCAGAAATTTCACATTTGAGTTCCTTCAGAACTCTGGGGTGGATGCCATCTGTTTTGTTAATTTTTTATTTTTGAAATTTTTGAATTCATTTTTAATTTTTGAATTAATTTGCTAATTTTTAGCTTTTCAAGACAGTTTAGAACATCCTCTCTCATCACCTTAAATTGGCCCAATTCTTTAGCCTCCAAGCCTGAGAAGCTCAGTTCCAGAGTGTTTATGTGGTCAGTATCCTCTGCCATGAAGACAGATGCAAATAACTCATTCAGCTTTTCTGCAATCTCTTTATCCTCCTTAATAATTCCTTTCATGCCCTCATCACCTAAGTGTCCAACTGCCAAACTGGCAGGTTTTCTGCTTCTAATATATTTAAAGAAGTTTTTGTTATTCCCCTTGACACTTCTAGCTATATGCATCTCTTATTCTTTCCTTGCATTTCTTTTGCCAAGTTTATGTGCCTTTCTGTTCTTCTCATTTGGGCAGGACTTCCATTTTCTGAAGAATGTTTTCTTCCTTTTTATAGCTTCCTGACTCTACTTGTTAGCCATGCTGGCATCCTCCTGAACCTGGTGGTGCCATTGCTGCTTCTTGGTATACATTCCAACTGATCTTCTATTATTGTGGTTTTGAATAAGTTCCATGCTTTCTGGAGTGATTTGACCATTCTGACTTGCCCTTTCAGTTTCCTTTTTACCAGTCCCCTCATTTTTGAGAAGTTTCCTCTTCATCAAAACGATGGCTGAAGTGATGATGAAATGAGTGTTTATGGTACCTGAATGAGATGAATGACATATGGGCCATTTGGTTCATTCAAAATCCGATTCATTTTGAGATGAAGGGGGATGGGGACTTTTCTTATAGCAGGGCAAAGCCACAAACTTACATTTTGCCCTGTTGCTCTGCCCCTGCTTAGAATGAAAATGAATGGGAGTGTGTGGAGGGGAGGAGGTATTCATGAGAAAACAAATGTAAATTTAATAAATCAATGACAAAACAGACAGGCACTTAAACAAGGACAATACATGGCTTACAGAACTGAACTGGGGAGGGGTGTGGGACTTCCTAGTCTGCACTGGCTGACTATTGAGCCATAGCCCCTGAAATTTCTGAGCATTTGCAAAGGACGTATGGGAGGTTGGAGAGGAAGGATGTTCTAAGTGAGGTGAGTGAGCTTTCCCAGGATCATCTTGGATTGGCTTGAAAATGAACTGAGCTATTTCTCTGCAAGCTGTAAATAATTTGGTTCCTTAAAGAAGCCAATCTGAGGCACAAAAAAGCAGTCTTCTAGCAAAGCGGGGAGAAACTCATCTCTTCCATAGTTAAGAGGGAGGGAGGAACACCCCTTATCTGGGATTAGAGTGTCCCCTGCAGGGCATTGTCTTTTCTACATCACCACCCCTTTTCCAGGGAACAGCCCTTCAAAATCCCTGCTGCTTAGTTCTGAGACTAGTTTTCACGAGCTCCACCCTGGAAAATTCACATAGATGGAGGAAAGTCAACCCCTTGTACAAGTCCCCTCATCCTTAATTTAATATAACCAGAGTTCCATTACATTAAATAAGAAGTGAAAGAACTGGCAATTTTACTCCACTCACATTTTAAGACAGAGTCAGAGAATAATTCCAGTACTTGTAAAGTTCACTCCTCCTTGGAGACTATTTTTCATGATCCCCTGAAATTTATTTATGAGCTTGGCTTGGGAGAATTTCACCGGTGTATCTAGTTCTAAAGCACATAGGGCTTAATAAAAAAGAACAAAGAGCAACCTTATAATAATGCATTCTACTCATAAGTGCAAACAAAAACACAATGAACATAGATACATTGCTTATGACTGCTTCACAATTGTGGAACTTCTTTCCATGGAGATTTGCCAAATCTTATTTCAGCATTCCTCAGAAGCTGTGTTAAAGCCTATTTATTTGGATTTTATGAGTAAAGGTTAATTTTGCTTACTCGGAGGGTTGCTGCCAAATTCCACTAGAAGTAGAATTCAGCCTAAAATTTGCAGCTCTGTTAAAGCAGAATAATGTTTTGACACAGCTGGCAGAATTAGCCAAATCTACAATTGTATGTGGAATCCACTGCACATTCATTCATTCATCCATTCATTAAGTCAGCTCCCTAGTCCTTTTTTAAACCACAGCAGTGAGTAGGCTATAAGGTTATTCATATGACTGGGAGGTGGGGTGAGCAGGCGGGGAGAGGCGGTGCAAAATGTATCTTTCCCCAACCCCCCAACCCCGATGATCCAGGTAAAGCTGCTGGGAGCACAAACCACGCTCCTAAATGATCCATGCTGAATCATAGCACAGATATCTAGAGGCCAGGACAATGCATCCCAGCCTCTATATATCCCACAACGCACTGTGCACTGAGTGTGGTGCATTGGAGACCCCCATGAGATGGGTGCTCTAGCTGCTCATCTCTGTGTTTTTTGGGTTGCAAGCAGCCTGAGCACCCACACAACCCCAGTGCTGGGGTTAAGGGTGCGCTCATGCCCTTTACCTTGGTGAAAGGCTGGGGTAAAAACCTGGGTTAGGCGGGCGGGCAGTGCCAGGATCCTTATGGATCCCAGCATTGCACACAAGCAGCCTAACCTAATCTGGGCTGCCCTAGCCTCTGTTAGGCTGCTCATGAGAATAGCCATTGTATTTCCATGCTGTCTTTGCCTGTAATGATAACGATACTTCTAATCTTTCTACACCAAACTACTTCTTCGACATTTGCCAAATCCTACTTTTACAAAGATCCACTGAACAGTGCCCTTAGTTCTGGGTACAGAGTACTTGCAGGGGCGTAGCAAGGTTGGAGTGGGCCCAGAGACAAGATTTTAAAATGCCCCCCCCCCCACTGAAGCTCAGCTCATTAATCTTAAATGAGGTTGAACAGTGGTAACAAAAAGCATAGCAAAATTTATATCTATATCTATATCTATATCAACTTATGTGCCACAATAGAACATCATCCTAAATTATTTTTAAAAGTTTTTGTAAATTGTGGACGATGCAAGTCATTTAATGGTACTAGAGAAAGACATGCTGTTCTGTTGGCTCCAGGTCTTAACACTCACACCAATTTTGGAGGATTAATACAACTGGAGGAAGCCCGGGCGGGTGTGTGGCTGGGAGTCAGTCATGTGACTTGCCTCTGGGGGGGGGCAAGCAGTGGGCCCCCAGACAACTGTCTCCCCTTGCCCTATTATAGTTACACCCCTGAGTACTTGTCTTTGTAGTTAATTTGTGAGCAAAACATGAACATATGCGAATGGCTATCTATGCCTTATTATACCACAAATGTTGCAGTATGATTATGAGTGAACCATGCAAACACAAAACCTGCAATAGGAAGTGTTTGATTGAATTGAGCAATTGTTACTAATTAAGGGTTGGCATCACAAACACAAGTGGCTAAAATGCAAAGGACCACTTGCATTTTTTGTAGAAATCTATTGTTCAGGACCATAAAATAAATCACATTAGAATCCCTCCTGCAGATTTTACACAAACATACTAAAAGTATTTTGTATATGATTCCCACCTCACACCTGTCTGCCTGTATCTGTCTAGATCTGTAAGAAGGTGTGCATCATATTGCTACATCATAGCAATATACATCACAGCAGGACATCTGAATCTTCCCAGAAATATGGAATAATGTGAGTTAAAGTAATAATCTTGGACATTCTTTGGATAGTGTATAACCTATTCCCCCCACCCCTATACAATCTATTTGGTATGCCTATTGCAGCTAATCAATCTGTCATTCGACTTGTATAGTGAACTGCCTTCACATTCTGTTCTTTCCCCCTTTTCATGGTGAGCCACCTGGGGATCCTGCAATGCAAGAGTTAGGGAAATAATGAAAAGAGGGGAATAAATCAATTTGCCACCCTTGATGTCTTTGGTTTTGTATTTCCCTTAAAGACCTTAATTTTTAGTGGCTTATGCATGCACGAACATGTTCCCCATGACTAATGTGCTAGCAATGGCAAGCGTATAGCTTTATTCTAAGCACTTCATTCATCTGCTTCTGAATTCAGCATTCAAAGAACTAGCACTTTTGTTGGTCATGTTGAATTTGTTTGTCAGCTTGGATTACTGCCTCTCATTTATCTTCCAGTATCTGGTGATCCCCTGTTCATTAAAAACAATGAGGTGTGTTTGTGTGTCTGTGTGATGTAAACAGCATTGCACAGTTAGCCTATGACCCAGAACCTGTCCTATGCCATCATAAATTCAAACTATTGAGCTCATTGCTAAAGGAAAATTTTTATTTCAGCATTCAGATTACAGTGTGTGTCACTCTACAAGCAGGCATGAAAAACTAAGGCTCAAGTAGCTAGGGAATAAACAAAACAGTAAGAGTCAGTGCTGTAACTCTGTGGATTTTGTCCCCAGCGCACAGAGCAAGTGGTAGCTTGTGGAAATTTCACGTGCAATTTTGCAACCCGCCTCTTCTCAAAGGTCCCTGAATATGGCATTGTCTGTTTGCTCCAGGGCAGAGCTTTGAGAGGGTAACTTTTCCTCAGGCAGCCATCCTGCTGCTGTGGTGTTGGTTGTCCCCAAATAATACGCGCTTACCTTCCACTGACTTAGGATGCCTCTCCTGCTCACAGGAATTAGCTCAAAGCAATCATTTCTGCCTTCTTCCTTCCTGGATCCTGTTTTCTGTTTCCAACTGTCCCCCTCTGTTTAAAAGGTTCCTACCCCAAGTTAAGTACCACAAGAAAACACTGAGGCTCTTTTCTCCAAAAAACGTTTCTACAGATACATCACCAATTCAATTCAAAACAGCCAATTTCAAGGAATGTCGTATTTCCTCACATTGTCCTCTGCTGAGCATGTTAAAGATGCAAACGAACAGCATGAAACATATACCTGAAGGCACGGAATCAGGAGATTTTAGTCTTTAAAAAAATAAGATGAGTTTGGCTCCATTTCTCATTAGTATAAAGGTTACAGGGTGTCCATTCAGGAATTATTGGCTAATAGTGAAAGATAAGGTTTGGAATATTTACCCATAGCCAGGGAAATATAATAGGGCTGTTCTCATTATTCTAATTTGGGTAAGAGATGCATCTTACTCAAGTTCAGGAGCAGTGCATGCTTCCATTTTCCAACTGACTGTGAATAAAAAGCAAGGTAGGAGGAGGAAGCAGTGATAGTCTGCTAAGCAGCAGCTGGGTCAGAGACCTTTTCATCCCACCTCATTAAAGATATGGGTATAGCTGCTGGGCACAACTTCTGGGCAGGTTGAAGCACCCCTTCAACCCAGCTGCTGTCTAGCAGATCATCACTTCCTCCCCCTTCTACCTTGCTTTTTATTCATAGATTATCAGAAAGTGAGAGTGTGCACAGCTCTCAGATTTGGGTAGGATGCATCTTCTACCCTAATTAGAATGGTGTGAACCAGCCTACTGAATACTACTAGTGTACAGCAAGGAGATTTGCAAGATGGTATGGATCTATAATGTCCACTGAAGTGAATGTAACCAACTCTGATAGAGTGACTTGGAAGTTGAAACTCTTTTCTTCACTCAGGTCTTTTACATTTTGATTAATTAAATTGTATTTTCAAAACTGATTTTCAAACTGGGGTGGCCAACAAATACAGCTGTTTATTATTGTTGTTGCTGCAATTATATTGATTTATAATTCTGAGTATTCACTGAGATTTTTAGTTTTTATCACTTAATCTCTTCATAGTTTAGTAAATAAAAGCCCTGTTTTGATCTTATGATGAACATGCCTGGTGGGCATTGGGATTTCACCTTCTGTCTCTACATGCAAGCTCTGCACATGCAACAGAAAGACTAAGCAGAGCCCAGTGCACTCATGAACCTTGGTGGTGGTGGTGGTGGTTGTTTTACAGGGGCTGACATACTGGATAACAGTCCAATGGGAGAAGCAGCAATATAGCACCAGTGCTTCTGAAGAGTTTTAGACTAATGCTGCACTAGTGCTAGAGTGTGTGAGGGGAAATTTAAGCGACCTCCCCTTTCTTCAGAAGCCCTTGGTGTAACCCAACAGTATGTCCCTGAAGGCTGAACAATCCTCAGAGACATATTTTCAGCTTCCTAGGAAAAGGGAGGTCATCGGAATACACCCCCGCCACTAAGTCAGCAGTGGGAGCTGTCAATTGAACTTTTCAGAAGCACTAGTGCTTGCACCTGGACAATAAAGACATGAGAAATCATTGTGGATTAAAATAGGGCCACAACTTTATTAATTGCAATCAACAAGAGAGAGAGAGAGAGAGAGAGAGAGAGAATTGGTGCTCCGCCCCCAACAGTGCAGTTCACAAGACTCACTGCTTATGCGTCAGCCAACCAACATAGCAGCTAGGGCGAATGCGCAGGTACCTGCTGTAGGATTTGCCACCCCCAAGCTGGAAAGCTATAGAGGGTTTTGAATCCATTAGCAGGTTGGAGTAAGCCATCAACCAGAGCTCCCTGAGATGGAAAGCCTCTTGGAACTGGCAATGATTTCTCTTACGCCAAGCATGCACCTGAAAGGTGATCACCAGAACTCCATTACCCAAGAAACCACACTGTACATGGTGTTGTGATCATGGGAACACTAACTAACTGACTAACTAAGGGAACGCTTGGTTCCTAACTAACTAACTAAGGCATAACGTGTGAGGTAGGCAAAAAAAGCCCTTGAACAAAGCCAATCTGTCAAGGGTAAAAAAATTCCTACCTAGCCACCCAAAAGGGGCGACCAGCATAAGCTCACACTATAACCAGGATGGATGGGAGGGGATGCTGGATGAGAAAGGACTGAGCTTGGGACAGGCTGGAAGTAGCAATAGTAGCCTGAGCCCCGCCCCGATGGCCCTCCAGCCAATGGCTGGCCCTAACATGCCTCATGCCTTCTCTAAGGCCAAGGCAAAGAGCCCGCCCCAAGAAAATCTGGGGAAAATCAGACTAATCTCCCATTGCACCAGTGCTTTGTTAGTAAGAATGTCAGTTATAAATCTGTATGAAGAGCTATATAGATTAATAGAGCCTGTTCAAACCTTCTGCTTGAATTCATGGAGGCAAGGACTGCAGGCATAACACAGAAGCCCTGTATGGATATTCAAACCGCACATTTGTGAAGATCTCAACAGCGCCAACTCCCTTGTATGCCTCACTGTTTCCTTTTCCAATTTTATCAATGGTGCTCTATAGAGAAGCATGTATTAGTTATTAGTTATTACCACCCCTACTAACTTGGCAAAGAGGCACCTTTTAACATGGTGATTCTCTTTATTTGCAGGGGGAGAGTAACTGGCCTTATACAATCCCAGCATAGTACCTCCAGTGAAAGTTGCTGGTGTCTGTCTCATGTTTCTTTTGAGATTGTGAGTGCTTTGGGGACAGGGATCCATCTTTCCTATCTATCTATCTATCTATCTATCTATCTATCTATCTATCTATCTATTTATCTATCTATCTGTCTGTCTGTCTGTCTGTCTGTCTGTCTGTTATTCCTCTGTGTAAACTGCCCTGAGCCGTTTTTGGAAGGGCACTATCGCCTCTGTTGTTTGTAATCACCATGACCCCACTTTCACAAATACTAAACAAAACAGCCCTCAGATACCAAACATCTAAAACATCCAGTAAAATCAACCATCTGCTGTACATGGACAATCTGAAGTTGTATGGAAAGTCCCAGTCAGAAATTGAATCACTGCTAAACACTGTCCGTATATTCAGTAGCGATATAGCAATGGAGTTTGGACTAGACAAGTGTGCTGCATTAATAATGAAAAGAGGAAAAATAAGAAAAACAGAAGGAATAGAACTGCCCAATGGAAGCAACATCAAGAACCTGGAAGAGAAAGAACATTACAAATACTTGGGCATTTTCCAGGCTGATAACATCGCACACACTGAAGTTAAAAGAAAAATTGGAAGTGAATACATCAGGAGAGTTAGAAAAATCCTAAAGTCCAAACTCAATGAGGGAACACCATACAAGCCATAAACACCTGGGCTATACCTGTTATCAAATACACTGCAGGAATAATAGACTGGACCCAGGCAGAGCTAGAGACGCTAGATCGTAAGACCAGGAAAATCATGACCATCAATCATGCTCTGCACCCCCGCAGTGATGTCGATAGGCTATACCGCCCTCACAGCTCAGGTGGAAGAGGAATGCTGCAAGTCCATCAAACAGAAGAGGAGGAGAAAAGAGGCCTTAAAGAATATATCAAGGACAGTGAAGAAGATGCACTTCAAATGGTCAATAATACGAAACTATTCAACACCAATGAAACAAAGCAGGCCTACAAGAAAGAACAAGTCAAGAACCGAGCAGAAAAATGGAAAAATAAGCCCCTGCATGGTCAATATTTGCACAATATAAGTGGAAAATCAGACATCACCAAGACCTGGCAATGGCTTAAGAATGGCAACTTGAAGAAAGAAACAGAGGGTTTAATACTGGGTGCACAAGAACAGGCACTAAGAACAAATGCAATAAGAGCCAAAGTTGAAAAATCCACAACGAACAGCAAGTGCCGCCTTTGTAAAGAAGCAGATGAAACAGTGGACCACCTAATCAGCTGTTGTAAAAAGATTGCACAGACTGACTACAAACAAAGGCATGACAAGGTAGCAGGGATGATACACTGGAACATCTGAAAAAATACAAGCTACCTGTAACCAAGAATTGGTGGGACCATAACACTGAAAAAGTTGAAGAAAATGAAGATGTAAAAATATTATGGGACTTCCAACTACAAACAGACAAATATCTGCCACATAATACACCCGATATAACTGTAGTCGAGAACAAAAACAAGTTAAAATAATTGACATAGCAATACCAGGGGATAGCAGAATAGAAGAAAAAGAAATAGAAAAATCACCAAATACAAAGATCTACAAATTGAAATTGAAAGGCTGTGGCAGAAAAAGACCCAAATAATCCCAGTGGTAATTGGCGCCCTGGGTGCAGTTCCAAAAGACCTTGAAGAGCACCTCAACACCATAGGGGCCACAGAAATCACCATCAGCCAGTTACAAAAAGCAGCTTTACTGGGAACAGCCTATATTCTGCGACGATATCTATAACAACAGCAACAACATTG
The DNA here is from genome assembly GCF_027244095.1 of Hemicordylus capensis. Classification (NCBI taxonomy): domain Eukaryota; kingdom Metazoa; phylum Chordata; class Lepidosauria; order Squamata; family Cordylidae; genus Hemicordylus; species Hemicordylus capensis. Next base: position 372,892,657 of record NC_069658.1, on the reverse strand, counting down.
ACAATAAAATTCTGGCATCTCCAGGTCCTTGGGAAGGACTCGATGTCTGGATTGACAAACCAGTCAATAACACCTGTCTGACTGTGTAAACAAGAAATAATTATATTTCTTGCTAACTAATAATATTTAGTTAGCAAGAGGGGCTCTAAATTCTCATTCACGTTTACAATATAGAAATATATTTTAGGGCACAGTCCATCCCCTGGAATGATTTGGCAGACAGAAGGATATGTGCAAATGGAACCCAGGGCTTGGGTGTTTACTCAACAGAAGCAGAAAAAGTCTTGGAAATCAGCTGCATCTCTCCATCTGCTGCAACAGCGGGGGATGGGGGGTTAAACAGTGACTTACATGTAGTTTCTTCCTGGCCTGTATTAATTGGACTGTATTATGGCCATTATGTGCATGTGTTTTAATTTAATAACAGGAAGCCACCTTGGAGAGATAAATCAGTGGATGTATATTTCAACAACATGCTGCTACCTTTATTACAGAATGTCGCTCTCCAACAGTCTGAACAGAAATAGCCAATTGCATTTCACTAGATTGCATTTCAACTGCATTTCACTAGACAGAATAGGGGCATAGGGTCCATTGGAAAAGGGGGTGCATTTGCTCCCAGGCCAAGAGGCTAAAAGGGGCCACACAAGTCTCTATAGAACCGTGACCAGTGTGTGACATTGCCCCCCCCCCAATATTTCTCTTCCCCTCCTTCAGCTGTGTGACTCCCAGTCATGGCCTGTGAGCTGTTTCTCTTTTTTCAGGCAGGACAAGGGCTGCTGAGAAAGGAAAGAGTTAAACCAGCCCAGGGATCGGTCCTCCTTCCTTGAGTTGTGCTCCTCTCCCACTCAGCAATTGCCGAGGGTGCAGGAAGGAAGCATGGCCACAAGGGGAACTGGAAAGAAAAGTCAAACAAACCAAACAACCCTTATCCAGTTTTTCTGTGAATATGATTTCTTCCCTCAGAAACCAATGTGTGTTTTTCTCCTTCCCATATTCATGAACCGTTTGTGAGAGAGAGAGTGAGTGAGTGAGTGTGTGTGTGTGTGTGAGAGAGAGAGAGAGAGAGAGAGAGAGATCCCATCCCCAGCTAAAAGCCTCCCTTGGTGTTGCTGGCCGGTACTTGTTCTCAAACAGAGAACACAGCCCCATTTGTGAGTGATGCCATGCCTCCTGCATTTGACATCAGTAAGTCCTAACCCGTGTGATCTTCCCCTTGGAACTTGCAATGAGTTGTTTTCCTCTCCATGGAAAGGAAAGCAAAAAGTAAGAGGGACCGCGAGTGGGGTTGAATTTATTGGCTGGTCTGTTCTTTAAAAAAATTCTCAAAATGGCATATGTAGCACAGAGAGAGAGAGAGAGAGAGAGAGAGAGAGAGAGAGAATTAAACTTAAAAGAAAAAAAATCAAAGCAGCACAACAAGGTGCCAAATGTAAGCGGGAATCATTCTAATACAAACTTGTAATAAACCCTCTCCACTCCAATAGTATAGCTTCTTGTGAGGAAATCAGTCACTACAAAAAACATTAAAGCTTTAACAATAATAAGAGGGAAGAAAAATGCACTAACAACATAGATCTTTTTCTGTTTTTCCCTGCCTTTTGGTTTATTAAGTGCTGGTTGTTGGGCTTGAAGACTGCTTGTAGCCTTAATCTGGTGTGTGTGCACGCGCATGCGCATGAGAGAGAGAGAGAATGCACAAATGGGCAAATAGGGATAGGAACATTACTAGGGGTTGTATTTATGCATATATGAGATCACAGTAGTAGGCATATGTTAAACATGTTTCTGAGATAGGGGAATATGTATGCACAAGTATGTGTGTGAAAGTATATGCATAAATGAAGAGGGTGTAATATTATATGCATAGAAGGGAAAGAAAGGGAATGCTAAGAATCTTGTTTTCATCATGTTCTTACAGTTTTTCTGCAAAAATATATATGGGAGAGGGAAACAAAGAAGACGGGGAGCAAGGGGGCCGATTCTCACTTTTTGTCTCTAGGCCCACTCCAACCTTGCTACACCCCTCAGAATACAGTTAGTAAGAATATACTGTACATTAGACTGTAGTCCATGAATTCCTTATGCCTGGAGACAGTAAACCTTTAGGCTTGATTGACGTCTCTGGAGATAGATGCTGGTGTAAAGGATTTATGAGACTGGGCCAATTTGCCAAAGAAAACAGTCTCCTTAATCTCATTAACAAAACTGTTCATATAATTTTTTGTTACCATGTGTGGTCAAGAATAGGCCCCAGGATAAATAAAAGAGTAGACTTCAGTATTGTCTCATTCATTTTACATCATTGTTCTTATACACATGAAAAATACCACCTACTGATAACCTCCTGCTCTTTGAATAATTTAAGCATTGCTTTGAGGTCTTTCAATCTAGTTGACCCTGTGTGACCCTTCTTATTTTACGAGTTTTGACAGGACCACAACTCAGGATGCCATGCCTTCAGGCACTACAAGTCTTTTCTGTTGCAGAATGCTATAAAATGTACGATAATATCATTTGAAATAAGTATCAGTACATGACATTTGTTCCTGTGGGCATTTATCTTTTCACAAGGTGTTCATCAAGTTGTGAATTGTGTTTGGTGAGAATAATCAGTTGAAATATGAAATGAAATTTCTGTAGGTTTTGAGTTTACTGAGAATGAGGTTGGGGGCTTTTCATCAGCTACTTTATATATATATGGTTGTTTCTTTTCTTATTTTTAATGAAGGCTACATTATCCCAAAAGTTTCTTTCAGTACATTTTTTAAAAGTTTGAAATATGTAAATATCACTTACCTCAAGGAAAGTAGCTGATGAAAAGCCCCCAAACTCTTGACTCAAATAGCTAACTTATATCTAAGCATGTAACCTATATGCAGCTTTATAAACCCTAAGTTCTAACATGGCTTCCCTCTTAACCATGGCTTCCCTATTAATCATGGCTTGTATACAGACTTGTGCAAGTAGAACAAAGATTGTGCAAGGATTCATTCCTGCTCCCCCATTACCTGCAGCTTCCTAAGCTCCTGCCAAAAGCTGTTTGTGCGGGTGGGAGACCCTTGAGAATGGTGTGGGATGTGGTGCAGGGGCTGCAGTGGGAGGGAGAATTCCCAGAAACTGGCCAGGGACACCTCTCACTGGCAGAGTCCCATGAATGATCAAAAAGGTTCCTTTTTTCAAGAGTTCTAAATTGGCTTGTAATGTTTTGGTGCATATTAACTCTTGCAATGTCGCTCAGTAAATGTAGTATGTGGCAAGCACGCACCAGTACATCACCTAAGCAACTGTGTGATGCCCTAGCTGCTGACTGGTTTCTGGAATGTGGATGAGATGGAGGCATCAGCAGCTCTGGCCAGATGAAGGGTGCCTGTCACACTAGAGCAGTGCATATCTTCCCCTCCATGTCCATGTGACAATGTACAGTGTACGTCTGTGGTAGAACAGGAATTGTGGAAATGGGAAGGTGTGGTAATTTGAAGATTAGGATCAGCAAGTCACCCCCTTTGACTATAATGTAGCTATCAGGAAGAAAGGGCCATTTTTCATGAAGAGCAATTAAGGGACAAAAGTAATCAAGTTCTGAGCATGCACCAACACTTACTACCATCCTTGCCATCTGATTTGATGAATGTCGACCATACAGGAGCAGAAAATGGGATATTAGCTTGAAATATGGCTTATTAATTCTGAATGGAGTTTCAGGATAAAGGCGCTTGACTTGGGGGAAAAAAGACTATTATGATGTGAAAATTCATATTATAAGCCTGTTATCTGAGAATTTTGTCAAAGCGAAAAGTCTTGCTGAAGACTAGATGCATCAATTGTCTGTTGATCTAATGCTGACTGCTTATTCTCCTTTGGGTGAAAAAGAAAGTTTCACTTTCTCTCTCTCTCTCTCTAACCTTTTCCATGGTCAGTGTTGACAGGTCTGTAAATTTCCTATTGGTCTCAGGCTTCCCTATAGCACATCAAATCATTCCTGGATTTCTCCAGATCTCTGTCATCTCCTTATTCCCAATTTAATTAAGAGTCTGAATCGCTTCATTTTGGGTTTTTAAAAAATATTACTCAAACTGTATGACACTGGCTGACTGACATCCTGACTAAAGATGTGCATCTGTAAGTAGGGTGTGTTGATACAGAGCAGTACCCTTAACACAACTCTCCCTGTCCTCCTGGACTTGTGCTGAGTGCAAGAGGGCTAAGAACATAGGACCCTGTACTGAGTCAGATCATTGCTCCAGCTAGTTCAGTCTTATCTACAGTGCCTGGCAGCAGCTTCTCCAAGGTTTCAGAGAGAAGGCTTTCCCATTCTTACTTAGAGATGCCCCCTGGAGATAGAGAACCTGGGACTTTCTGCAGATGCTCTACCACTAACCTATAGCCCCATTATGCAAAGGTGGCATACGTAGGTCTCCCATTCAGGAATCCAGAGTGCTCCCCAGGGTCAGCTATGTGTTTCCAGTTTTGCTAAACACTTCTGGGGTGGGGGAGGGCACTCTGGAATCTTAAACAACTTGTGCAATAGTGCAAGAGAAGGAAGACAGAGGGCATTGTACAAGGGGTGCTACTCCATGCCCGTAAACATGTGCTTTGTTAGTCAACCACTGGTTTTGACTGAAATGTGCCTATGGAATAGGAGTAGACACTTCTAACCATGCAAAGGAGGAATCCCTGACTTTTGCCAACGTCTACGCTCCACTGCAGTTGCCCACACCACATCTCACACTGCTCATGGTTACCTGCTGCTGAGAAAGAGACATTGGTCTTACCGTGAAGGTTCTTTTTCCCTGAAGTAGGAGGTCCTCAGATAGGGTGATGTACTGCGCATGCTCGAGACAGAACTGGAATCACGTGGTTTTGATTGAAGGGGTGGTTACCTTCCAGCCCCAGTTCCAGGGATGACGAGCGAGGTATGAAGGAGAAAAAACTGGAGAGAGCTCAAGAGAACAAACTAGCAATAGGATAAGGATTAGAATGAACATTCAACATACAGAGTAGTGGATAAAAACAGTATAGATATAGAAAACAGGAAAATACTAAGAACTAAATAACCCTGGGAGCAGTCTCAGCGAAACAATGCACCCCCGGGCCATCCCGCCCAGAGCCATCGATTGAGTCCCAAAAAACAGTCAGCACATCCGGGTGGGGCTGAGGACCTCCTACTTCAGGGAAAAAGAACCTTCACTGTAAGACCAATGTCTCTTTTTCCCCTGAGTAGGAGGTCCTCAGATAGGGACATGCCACAGCAGCCCCCATAGGACCTGGGACGGGAAGGATGTGTTCAGACAACTTGCTGAAGAATGGTGCGGCCAAAGGCCGCTTGATCCTGGGAGAAATCAGGGATCTTATAGTGTCAGATAAATGGTGTGGTCGACGACCAGGTAGCTGCTCTACATATCTCTGTCAGTGGAACGTGGGCAGCAAAGGCGGTTGATGCCGCGGTGCTTCTTGTAGAATGTGCGGTCACTCCAGTTGGAGGGGAAAGCTGTAGAGCCCCATATGCCATATGTATACAGGACCTGATCCAACTAGCCAAAGTGGCTTTAGACACTTTTTCGCCCATGTTTGCGGAGCGGAAGGAGCCCGGCGAATGAGCTTAGTGCGTCGGATGTAGAACTTCAGAGCCCGTCTTACGTTGAGCTTATGCCACAGTTTTTCCTTGATGTGTACTTGATCCGGGCAGAAGGACGGGAGGACAACGACCTGGGATCTGTGGAAGGTGGAATTGACCTTGGGAAGAAAGGTCGGGTCCAGTCGCAAAATGATGGAGTCCGGGTTGAAAGTGCAGAATTCCTTATGGACCGATAGAGCGGCCAATTCAGATACTCTATGGGCAGAAGTTACTGCTACCAGAAAGGCAACCTTAAAAGACAAGGTCCTCAATGGAATAGAAGAAAGAGGCTCAAACGGTTCCTTCGTGAGGGCATTGAGAACTTTGTTCAAGTTCCAGGTGGGGAAACGTTTCAGTGGAGGCGGAGCTAGGTTAGAAACTCCGCGGAGGAACCTGGAAAGGTGTTGGTGGAGAGCCCCTTGCCAGGTTGTAGGTGAAAAGATCTGTAGGACCGAAGCTAGAGCGGAAGCCTGTCGTCGAAGCGTATTGGGCCGTAAATTCATATCAAATCCGGCCTGAAGGCATTCTAGCACCTCTGGTACTCCTGCCTCCAGTGGTGCCTTGTTATGCGTTTTGGCCCAGCGTAAGAAGGCAGACCAGGTAGATTGGTAAATTCTGATAGTGGAAAGTCGACGTGAAGCGAGGATGGTATCCTGTACCTTCCTGGAGAATCCCTGTGCTATTAGTCTTGAGCGTTCAGCCTCCAGGCGGCTAGTTGTAACCATTGTGGATCTGGATGCAGAATTGGGCCCTGATGAAGCAGGTCCAGATGACTTGGTAGGCGCCATGGTGGAGCGGCCGCTAGACTGAGGAGATCCGAAAACCAAGGGCGTCGGGGCCAGAAGGGTACCACCAGGATCAGTTCCGCTTTCTCTAGTCGCAGTTTCTGAATGACCTTCGTCACGATAGGAGTCGGGGGAAAGGCGTACAGTAGGCCCTTCGGCCAGCGTGAATGGAGAGCGTCTACCCCTTCTGCGAGTGGTGTGTAGTACCTCGTGAAGAACCGAGGTAACTGGTTGTTGCCTGGAGAGGCGAATAGGTCGACTAGAGGTGTTCCCAGGATTTGAGAGATTTGGAGGAATATTTCCCGGTGTAGAGTCCACTCTCCCAGGTCCATCACCTTCCTGCTGAGCCAATCCACTATTTCGTTGTAGTCTCCCTTGAGGTGTTCAGCCAGGAGAGATAGAAGGTTGGATTCTGCCCAACTGAATAAGAGGTTGGTTTCCAGCATCAGAAGGGATGAACGCGTTCCCCCTTGGCGATTGACGTGTGGTTTGACGGTGGTGTTGTCCGTTCGAAGCAGAACATGTTGTCCTTGGAGTAGCGGGTGGAAATGCTGAAGGGCCAGGCGAGCTGCCCGGAGTTCCAGCCAATTTATGGGTAGGTCCGCTTCTGACTTGGACCAGGTACCCTGGACAACTGCCCCTTGGCAGTGGGCTCCCCAACCGAACAGGCTGGCATCCGTCGTCACTACCACCCGGTGAGGCTCTGTCAGTTGAAGTCCACGGAGGAGGGCAGGGGACAACCACCAGCGGATTGAGGACCTGACTGCAGGCGGAATGGGAATGATCTGATGCTGGGCCGCCATGATGTGATCTTGCCATGGAAGGAGGAGCCATTGCAACGGCCGGGAGTGCCAACGTGCCCAGGGGGTGCAGTCCAGGCAGGCTATCATCGATCCTAGGGCTTGGGCCAATTTCATCACGTCCTCCTGAGGCTTGAGAAGTAGGGGGTGGAGTTGCTTGACAATGCTGTTTTTGCGTTCCGATGGTAGGGAAATCGTATTTTGAGCGGTGTTGAAGAACGCGCCCAGATGTACCAACTCCTGGGAAGGGATCAGGTGACTCTTCTGTTCGTTGATCACGAAGCCGTGATCTCTCAGGGCTCGCAGAGTGGTGTGCACATCCTTGACGGCCCGACCTCTGGAGGGCACTCTGATAAGTATGTTTTCCAAGTACGGGTGGAGTGCCACCCCCTGAAGTCATAGGAAGGAGACAAGGGAGACCATCAACTTCGTGAAGACCCTCGGAGCAGACGCCAGACCGAATGGCAAGGCACGATACTGGTAGTGAGCTCCATTGTAGGCGAAGCGAAGGAAGCGCTGGTAGTATGGAGCGATAAGTACGTGTAGGTTGGCTTCCGAGAGATCCACTGAAGCGAGAAGAGATCCACTGAAGCTGTCTCACAGCCTTCTTGATGGTCCGGAGGGATTCCATATGGAATTTCTTCTTGCGTACAAAGTGGTTGAACGACTTGAGATCCAGTACCGCTCTCCACGATCCGTCCTTTTTTGGTACTAGGAAGATGATGGAATACACTCCCTGAAACCTCTGAGACAAGGGCACTGGTTCTATAGCTTTGATTTGTAGAAGATGAGTCACTGCCTGCTGCCTCCGATGATGTTTCAGTGGGATGGAAGACCTTGGTGTGGGGATGAAGCGGGGTGGGGGGGGGGATACCAGTTCTATGGAATATCCGTTGGATATGGTCTCTATGACCCACCTGTCTGTGGCTGTCGACAGGACAACCTTCCCCCCACTGGGACGCCGTCATTGTTTGCGTTGACGGAAATTGGAGAATGGATGGGTAGCTGCGGAACGTGACTGGCCTCTGGAGCGCTGTCTCCACTGTGGTAGGTTGGAGCCTCTGAATGAATTGGCGCGGAAGTCCCTGGATTGATAAAAGTGGGAAGGTTGGTAAGAGGGTTGTCGAAAGGGATGAAAGGAGCTGTGGCCCCCCGAAAGGAGGGCTTAAAATCCCTTCGAGCGGATGGCATAACTTTTTTCTTATCCTTAGTATCTACTAGGATAGGGTCCAAAGCTGCGCCGAAGAGGGTTGTGCCCGTGAAGGGGGCCGCCGTCAAAGCCAGTTTGGACTTGGCATCAACATTCCATGGTTTCAACCAGAGTGTCCTGCGCACCGCTAGGCCCGCTGAGAGGGCCCTAGATGCCTGCTGGATAATGTCTAAACTAGAGTCGGCCTGTAGGGCCGCGGCCTTACCAATTTTATTAATGCCCTGACGTAACTGTGGGAGCTCTGGGGGAACCAGTTGCACCAATTCCTTTGCCCAGAGAACAGTAGCTCGCGCAAAGATGGAGTTAGTGGTGGCCATTTTAATCGTGGAAGCGGATGCCTCATGGGCCTTTTTTAGGAGAACATCGCATCGCCTGTCTTCCTGTGACTTGAGTTGTTCCTGGTGCTCGGAATGCACCACTGCCCCTGACACCATTTGAACCACTGGGGGGTCTACTTTAGGGGTTGCTAGAAGAGTGGTAACCTCAGTAGGTAGATGGTAATGTTTCTTTGGGATGCTTCCTATGGTTCTGGAGGAGGTAGGGCGTTGCCATTCAGAGGACATGACTTTATGGAACAGGGGAGGGAAAGGAACCACCGGAGTGACTGGGTCAGCGGGGGGAAAAACCTGTTGATCCAGAGAGGTGGACGGAGGAGCAGTACTCTCAGTTGGTGAAACCACGTTAATCGTTCGTTTAGCCTTAGCTAGTAAGATATCAAAGTCAGTAGATGAAAATAGCCTTGTAGAGTTAGAGATGGGAGGAGTGATTTCCTCATCAGAAAGTTCCCCTTCCTCCTTTCCTGACTCTATTGGATCTGCAGGGAGCATAGGGTCTGAGTTTGAAGATTCCTCCCCAGAAGATGAAGGAGGGGCCACTGGCTTGGATGGAGGAGGAGGAGGGAGGGGGAGCGCAGGCTGGGCAGGGGGTAGGAAATTAGGGATGGAAGGAGCAGGAGGAACCGGTCTGTGTGGAGGTCTAGCTCTGTCAGGAGAGGAGGAGGAGGAGGAGTGTCTCCTACGTTTATGAGCAGCCCTATGCCTAGGTGGTCTGGGCAGAAAAAATCCCCGTTCCCCCAGCGGAATGGCCCGATGTCGTGGGCTGGAATCAGGAGAGGAGGAGGAGAGGCGAGCGACACCCTGCCGTCTAGCCCTCTTACGCTCCCTATTTCGCTCCCTATTTCGCAGTAAGAGCCCAGGAGGAACTGCATTTTGTTCCTGTGAGGGGGAGACCTCCCGCTCATGAGGAGCAGCAATAACATTAGAGTGTTCTCCCTGGGTAATGCGCGGAGCCGCAGGTGGCTCAGAGGCAATCAGAAGGGGGAGGTCCTGTTGCCTAATAAGCGGAGCCGCCGGTGGCTCATAGTTAGTTACTGCCGCAGGTTCTCCCTGGACAACACACGGAACCGCCGCCGCCCCCACACCAAACTCTTTAACAAAGAAATCCCGAAGCCATTTTGTGGCTCTTGGAGAGAAAGGTGCACTACTCACAGTTTGGGGCGTAGTCAGCTGTTTGGCGGGAGAGACGGCGCGGGCAACATCGATAGGCGGTGGGGGGGGGCAGCGCGGACCAGCTGGTTCCCCCTCAACCGCAATAGTCTGCCCCTGAACAGGCACTGGAGCCAGCAGGTTGCCCACCGGGCTCCGGACTCCAGGCTCTTTAATTGGTAACTTGCTGCGCCCCTTGTTCTGTTCCTTGGGCTTCGCGCCATTTTTGTTTGCCTTTTGCTTCGAACGGCGGCAAACCGCTTGTATGAGCAGCCGCTCGCTCAAGCGTTTATGCCCCTCCGGATGACCAAACTCCTTCCGTAAGTCCTTGTGTTTCTTCTTTTTCTTCAGAGTAGGAGTCTGGCCAGACAAATGCTTGGTCTTTTTAGGGGCCTTAGTGGCGCATTGCCCATTTCCAGCGGGAGCAGAAGAAGTTCCAGCCCCAGGCTGATTAGAACTCGGGCATGAAGGCGGGGACGAACCGCCGGCAGTAGCGGGAGAAATGGCCGCCGCAAACGAAGCTGGCAGGGCTGCTAATGTAGCCGCTGACGCTTTTGATCTGCCCAGGTCCTGCGGCAGATGCGTGCATTCCGAGAGAGAGCCTTGCATAAGCTCCTCGGAATGTGCCGCCTGCATTTCAAATGAGGAATCCGAAAAACAAAGGACAAAGGAATTTGGAGCCAAATATAATTAGAACTGAAAAAGGAAATTTGGTAACTTTTTAAAAAAGACACCGAATCAGAAAACTGCTCCCTTCCCACCCTTGCACACTACCAAGGGAGAAGAGATAGGATAGTAGGAGCAGTAGAGACCAAATTCTGAGAAAATAAGAGACAAAGATGCCAAAATACCCCAAAAGATCAGAGCTCTCTCCAAAACAGTCCTATCCCGAGCGAGACAGAACTGGAACTGGGGCTGGAAGGTAACCACGCCTTCAATCAAAACCACGTGATTCCAGTTCTGTCTCGAGCATGCGCAGTACATCACCCTATCTGAGGACCTCCTACTCAGGGGAAAAACAAATACCTGAATCTCGGTGAAACTGAATCTTGGTGAAAACAATAGCTGAATCTTGGTGAAACAGTGCAAGTTGGAAGACAGAGTTTTTCAGTCTGTCTGTCTGGCTAGCTTTTCCTCCTACCTTCTTCCACACAATCACTTCTGCTCAGGTTTCCCTCCTATCTGGCTTCCACACAACCAAAAATTGGGAGCACACACAGCTCCCAAACCCAGGTAGAACACAGTTTTTGACTGTGTGAATGACCTGTCTATCTTGTAATGCATTTTAATGGGACAGTTAACACTTTTCCTAGGGACTAGATCACATGAAGAATGTAACATGTTTGCCTACACTTGCACAATGGAGCTTCCACTGTACAAGTGCAAACATGCATTTCCTAGTTTGGGGGCAACTGTGCTCTTGTGCAACACCACCAGGACTAGGCTTTACATGTACAGCAGCTAGGGATGTGAATGAAGTGTTTCATGTATATCTGGGGCAGTGGAGAGTGGGCACTTTAAAGGGAGGAAGGCAGGTCCTACCTTGAAAGATGGTGTCCACACATGCTCAAATGCCGTTTCCTGCTGGGAACAGGAAACTTCCTGTTTCTAAGCAAATGCAGCTGGGCAAACATAGAGCCTGGCTGCTTAATACAGACAGTGCAACTCTGGGGTGGTGGGAGAAAGTGAAGGTGTAAAGAAGGGGTAGGTGCCAAAGCATTTCAGCGCCTGAAAATAGAGGTGCCGAAATGCTTCAAGCACATCCCTAGCAGCAGCCTTGCAGAAGAGAAATGCTGGTGTTAGGCTGCATATCACATTGACCAGTATTTTTTACATTCAGTTGCATTGCTGTAGGGATGATTGCCTGGTAAAAAAGTGTAGATAGATAGATAGATAGATAGATAGATAGATTAACTGCCTCTTGGAGGTAGAGTGACCTGATTTGTGGGATAATGGGTTTGTCCACTAAGTCGGCTGCCTTGAACTTCAGAGCAAATAGTAAGTGCTTAGGAGAAGAAACTGCAGATATCTAGGGTATTTTCTCTAGGTTATATTTTTCTTCTATTAATTTCTCTATTGACATAATTAAGTACAACAGATTTCCATTAGGAAAGATGTATCAAGAAGGTTTTTAAGAGCTCTCCTTCTAATCCATATTCTCCTCTTGGTTTTTTCCTCCACAATATAAAGTCAAAAAATGCACAGTTGATTGGCTCGCAACTCACATAGAAGCAACCAAGTCTCTGTTGCTCAATGCGTCATATTTTTTCTTCCATTCTTGCGAGTGAGTGGCTTGAGCCGCACTTTCCCTTCAGCATGGAAGGCAAGCCATTCTGTTAGGTCTCTTAACATAGAAGGGCAGTTCACATAATCAGGACTTGGGTAGGAGATGTGTCCTACTTTGTTTTAGGATCTGTGATGGTGTATGAGTGCAAAACAAGATAGGAGGTGGAGAGCTTAATTGTGTGCTAAGCATTAATTGAGTAGGATGAGCACACCCTACCCAAGATTCCTTCCCTAGCTTCAGAATGAGGTAGAAGGAACAACCGTTCTAGCCAGCTGGGATGAGCACACAATCAAAGTCCCCACCCCCTACTTTGTTTTTAGCCAACAGGCAATCAGAAAACGGGAGCATGTGCAGATCCTAAACTTGATCCTAAATCTCCTAAATTCTAGTTGTGTGAACTGTCCTATAATGTTATATTTATATTAATTCATCACATTTGCACCTCACCCTCCCTCCACAAAGCTCAAGAAGGTTCAAAAAATGGGTGTCATCCCATTTCATTCTTGCAACAGCTGTGTAAAATAGGTTAGAAGAAAGAGTAGTGAATTACTCAGACTCACCCACTAAGCATTGTAACTGAATGTTGATTTAAACCCAGATCACCCTGGCCCAAATTCATCACTCTGTGGATGGCTGCACACTGATGATGTGGTTGATTTATTCCTACTTTGCCCTTGCAAATTTATCCCCTCTGCTTAAAAGCATTTCTGTGGCCCTTTAACACATTTGGTTTTCAATTCTATTCAAAAATAATTTCTATGATGAAGGCAATGGCTTTCATAATTCAAAACCGCATAAGACTAATACATATTCTGCGTGTTGAAAAGAATGCAATGATGTGTTTAAAAATCAGACATATAACACTTCAGTGTAAGAATATTTGAGTAATCCAGATTTGTAGAGGTTAATACTAACTGGACTCCTGCACTTTCATAAGTATTTCTTTTACTTTGCAACTTGTAATCTCTCCCTCCCCCCACTTCTCTCTCCATTTGGTTATTTTTGGATCAAATTTCCAATGCAGCAGAAAATCTATATCCAGTCTAAGTTCCAATGTTGTTTAACATCTACATGAAGCCGCTGGGAGAGCATCAGATTTGCTCCAGGGTGTCATCAGTAAGCTGATGACACCCAAATCTATTTCTCCATGTCAGCCTCATTGGGAGAAGGCATAACCTCCCTAAATGCCTGCCTGGAGGTGGTAATGGGCTGGATGAGGGATAACAAACTGAGGCTGAATCCAGATAAAATTGAGGTACTTATTGTGTGGGGTCAGAACTCAGGAGACAATCTTGATCTGCAGGTTCTGGATGGGGTCATGTTCCCCTGGAAGGAACAGGTCTGCAGTATGGGGGTGCTTCTGGATCCAAACCTCTCCCTGGTGTCCCAGGTTGAGGAGGTGGTCAGAGGTGCCTTTTATCAGGTTAGCACTGTTGTTGGAACCGTGGGTCCATTGGACCCTTGGTTCCCTGTTATGTGCTTTGGAGTCCTGCTCTGACAGAAAATGATGGTTTGCACACACCATTGTTTGGGGTCCTGGTTTAAGAGCAAGTAAAGGTTTGTCACTATCCATGATGTCTTCAGCTGCTTAACTCTGCACATACAACTTGCAGGATCTCTATGCACAATTGTTGACTCACCAATTCCACTCCCACTCGGACTCCTACTCCACATTTTCAGCCTACGTGCATTTTAGATGTTAAAGGGTTTAGTCGCTATGTTGAACTGATAGGAAGGCTAATGTACAAGATCCAGTGTAGGGAATTGCTAATCATCTATGTTATATCATTGTAGTCTGCCACATTTATGATGCAGTTTAAATTGTATTTGCATAAATAAAATAATTAATCTATATCAGTCTGGCTTTATTCCAAGAAGGAATATATCTAGTTCCATTAGGAAATTGTTAGACATTATATATTTTTGTAAAATTAACACACTTTCATTAACAATATGTTCATTAGATATATTTAAAGTTTTCGATTGTTTGGAGGAATCTTTTTTAAAGCAAGTATTACGGAAATTTAAATTTGGTCCCCGGTTCTCTAATATGATTGATCAGATTTATAGTTTAACAAAAGCTCGGATAAGAATTAATAATTATGATTCGGAATTGATTAAGATTTCTAGAGATACTAAACAGGGCTGTCCTTTATCTCCTCTGTTGTTTAATTTGGCTATGGAGGCATTTGCTATTGCACTGCATACCAATAATCAAATTTGTGGGATAAAAATAGGGGCTAAGAATTATTTATTAAATTTGTTTGCGGATGATATGATCCTAACTCTTACAAATTCTGGATGTTCAGCTAAATATATTAAGGAGGAGTTACAAGATTTTGAGCAAGTATCAGGATTAACAGTTAATTTTCAAAAATCTCAATTAATGTTTTTTCATACTCTCCCTATAGTTCAGAAAGAGGTATCTAATATTTTGGGAATACCGGTGGTCTAGCATTCTTTTTGATACCTAGGTATCAATGTTACTAAAAATTTCAATAAATTATTTAATAATAATTTTATCCCAGTCTGGAAAAAATTAAGTAAAGAGATGAAACGTTGGGGAAGGGGACATATTAATATATTAGGATGGATTGCAGCTGTAAAAATGATGTTTCTTTCAAGAGTTAATTTTTTGCTTCAATCTCTCCCAGTGGAAATTCCTGATAGAATATTATCACTATGGCAGAGGAAAATTGAAAATTTTTGTTTTAGCTCTAAGAAACTGAGGATTAATAAGAAGATTGTATGTAGACCACATTAGAAGGGAGGATGGGGAATTCCAAATTTAAGATTATATTATCAAGCTGCACACCTTGGACATATGATATCTATCTATCTATCTATCTATTTATTTATTTACGGTCTTTGACCAAATAATACAATACATTTACATGAAAAACTAAAACACACTTTCAGTAAATATAAAACATTAAAATATAAAACCAATTAATCATTTCTAATGGAGTACTTATATATATATATTATAGCTTCTCCAAAGCCTCAAAAACTCTATTTCTTTAAGGGCCGTAATCTTAAGGCCACATAGCAAAACTTAGCTACTGCGGCCGAGGTTGCTGTATCCTTGTCATTTAGTAGAAACGTTACCATCTGGTCATCATCTTTTCCATTCAGGTCTTTTAGTAATGGGCCAATTAGTTGGTGCCTTATGTCCTGATATATAGGGCATTTCAATAAAATATGGGCCAATGTTTCAACCGCTTGATCACAAGGACATTTCCTTTCTTCATAAGGTAGTTTTGCATATTTCCCATAGAGTAAAGCCGATGGGAAAACATTAAACCTGGCCCTAGAGAAGGCCCATCTAAATTTTCTTAAGGTGATTGTGAATAAATATATTGCAGGAGTAAGGTCCGCCTTAGCATAAATTGATTTGTAGAAAAACGGTAAATTGGCCTTCTCAGTTTGTATTTCTATATCTATCAGTCTCTGTCTCACCAGTCTACGGGCTGTATTTTCGCCGGCATCCAGCAATAGGACAGGAGATAGTCCGCTTTGACTAAGTTTATCTGTTATGTCCCTACTCCAGGATGATTGTACCTCAGCCGATAAGAATTTAGGGATTAGTCCCATTGGATAAAGGTGGAGTTTAATCCAATAAAATATTCTTACTGGCCATGCCCTGGATTCCAATTTGAGTAGACCCGCCTCCCGGCGAACTGCCATGTTGGGCACACAATTGGGTACGCCAAATAGCGTTCTCAGAAAACCTGTTTGGATTTTCTCGAGTTCGTCAAAATTGGAATATGACCCCAATTGTGTCCCATAAAGAAGTTGGGGGACTACTTTAGCCATGTAAAGTTTGATAGCAGCTGGAATGTAATGACCCCCTTGAGACCGATAAAATCTTAGTATAGCTGTGATACTTCGTTTGGCCTTATCTACAGCAGATCTCATATGGGCAGTTTTATGGCCATTAAACTGGAAAACTACCCCTAGATATTTGAATAGCTTTACCTGGTCTATCCTACGGCCATCAATTGACCAGTTGAAGCTACAATTTCTTGTGCTGAAACGAAGAATCTTTGTTCTGGTGTAATTTATTGCTATCTGTACTTCTTTACAGTAATCGGCCAACACTCCCAAAGCTTTCTTTAAACCTATTCTGGTTTGGGACAGGATCACCGCATCATCGGCGTACATAAGAATCAATAGATATTTATCAGCCAATTTGGGAGCATGTATATCCGTAACTTGTAGTCGCTGGATTAAGTCATTTACATAGAAATTAAATAAAAAAGGAGCTAATATGCAGCCCTGTGTAACTCCCATTTTGTGGATATTTCCTTTGAGAGATGACCCATATTGTCAAGGCATACACAGAGAGTTGAATTTTCGTGAAGTCTGTGGATTAATAACAATAGCCTCCTATCAATTGATGTTTGGAGTAATTTTGCCCAGAGGATGCCTCTTGAAACAGAGTCAAAAGCCATCTGAAAATCAATGAAAGCAGCATAAAGTGGGGTTTTCCTTTTATGCACATATTGTTCGATTAAATGTTGCAGCACAATGGAGTGGTCCATCACCGACCGACCTGGTCTAAACCCTGCTTGTTCCTGTTCTAAGATGCCCTCCTGGTCCATCCATTCACAAAGTTTGACACACAGATGTTTTGCGTAAAGTTTGCTAATTACGCTAAGCAGACTTATAGGTCTATAGTTCATAGGGTCGTCCCATGCTACTTTTTTATGGATCGGGGCGACAACCGCAAGCCCCCAATCTTTAGGGATATGGGCCGTGCGGTCTATGTATGTCAACAAGGCTGCCAAAATTGGGGCCCACCAATCTATATTAGATAACAAAAAATCTGGGGAAATGAAATCGTTACCCGGTGATTTCCCTCTCTTTAATTGTGTGATTAAACATTTAACTTCATGAGTTGTGACCGAGGGCCAATGAGACAAGGAAGGCAAAGAGATGTCCAATGGCAGGGAAGGTATTGGTTCACTATACAGTGCCGCAAAATGGTTCTCCCACTGATCAGCCAAAATGGGAATGTGTCTGTAAGGGTAAGCTTGTGGCGTGGTTAACCGCCAACAGCCAGCCGAGTCGTTGTTTTTAACAGCATTTATAACTGCTGCCCAGCGCTCTTTCATGGCTGCTTCCTGTTTAGATCTTAAGAGAGATTTATATTCTCTTTTACGCTGTGCCATTTCTTGCTTTAAATGTGATGAAAAGTTATATTTAAGGCATTTTGAAAGTTGGACTAAGGCTCTTTTAGCAAGAATGCACTCCTGGTCAAACCATTTCTTGTTATTTTTTGCCTGCCTGTCCACACTCCTCACACTCTGTTTCGCCAATAAGGGCTTGAGATGGAAAGTTAGAGATTCATAATTAGAGATCATCCCTGAGTAGTCTATAGTATATCATTTATCATTTATAGTATAGTATTTATATCATTTATAGTATATCATTTATATAGTATATCATTTATACTAGAAGACTCAATGAAACAATGGGTCCAAATAGAGAATGTACAAGAGGCAAATGGTTTTTTAATACGAGTTCTCTTTTGTTCATTTCCCCCCCAAAGATAGCCAAGATTAACCATTTGTTTACTAAAGCCATATTCCAGATATGGAAGACAAGATATAAGGAGTTGATGCAGACAATTTCCCCATTAACACTTTTAAAGACGTAGTTTGATCCTGGTAATAAATATGTGTTGATTCAGCTGGATTTATTGAGGAAATATGGGTTATATAGATTCAGAGACTTTTTAAATGGGGAGGAGTTATGTAATAGGGAACAGATTGAGCATAAGATAGGTTATCAATTACTATGGTTATTTTGGTTTCAAATTAAATCTATTTTGAGGGGGAAAAGAGATAGTAAAGTCAGTAACCCAATCACTTACACATTTTGAAAAATTAATCTTGTCTTATCAGGATCAGCCAAAAGAGATAGTTTCCAAAACTTATATACTACTATTACAATTAGAAATAGGGGACCCCCCCAGAGCTTTGAAGGATATTTGGGGAATGGATTTGGGAAGTCCTATAGAAGACAGTAAATGGCAATCATTATGGAAGTCTGGGGGATTCCTGTCAGGTTCCATACAAGAGCTACAATGGAAGATTTTACATCGGTGGCATTTAACTCCAGTAAAATTAGCATATATATCTCATAATTATTCTTCTCAGTGTTGGAGGGGGTGTAAGCAAAAGGGAACATTTTATCACATGTGGTGGTCTTGTGAAAAGGTGGTATGTTTTTGGCAAAGAATATTTGGAGAAATAAGAACTATAATGAGACAAAATGTGGAGTGTTCTCTGGAATTAGGGTTATTGCATATATTTGTAGGAAATCATGCCAGGTTAAAAAATAAGGAACTTGTAACTTTTAATCTTAGCAGCAAAAACACTAATTGTTCAACAGTGGAACTATTTGGATTAATTAACAATTGAGCAGTGGTATAATAAGATCTGGTCAATTGCGCTCTTAGAAAAAAGTCACTGACAAAATTACTTTAATGCAGGCTGTGAGAACAGAATCACAGTTCCACCATATTTGGGCAGATTATATTAATTATATTAACAGTACTAGATTTTGGATTTTCTTGTGATATTTGGAAAATATGATTGTTAAATGTACTATGTTATTATGTTACTGTTCTATGTTATTATGTGAATATTGCAAATAAATATTTTTTTAAAACTAGTATTTGCATAAAATAAACATGTTTTATATTTTGACATAAAAGTCAAACCACAAAGCCATGGGGGTTTAGTTGAAGCTGTTACTGTTACAGTACTGCTATTACTTACATACTGCTTTTCAACAAAAAACTTCTCAAAGTGGTTTACAAGCATACTCTATAGCTGCACCTCACAAGCTCCAGATGTGCATGTAATAGCTTTTCTATGTAATACAATTAATAAACATGAATGTGATATAGTCAAGATAGTCTTTTTTTCGAAGCAAGCATTTTTCAAAATAATCACATTTCCCTCAGAGCTGCGCTGAACTCTTGTTCTGTCTATTTCATCCTTGTTTGCTGTCTTTGTCTCAGTATAAATTCATTCCCATATTTTGCAGCTCAGCCCAATAACTCCTCCATGTCATTGTTTGATTATTATGCATACCAACATTTGCAAGTTGTAATGGTATTGCACATTTCTTTTGACATCTTAAAACCAGAAAATATTCAAGCTGAGTACATAACCTCTTGGGAAAGTGTCCAACTTTGTCTTGATTTTCTATAAAAGCTGTAATTCGATAGGAGTGGATAATCACCAACAGTTTCTGTGTGAAGCCAATACAGACACCACGTCGCAGCAGATGAATGAATCCTGAATGATACATTACACATACACAAACGCCTATGTAGACAATATTCACTTCAAGCCCTGCAGAGGGTAAGATTTGGCAGACTGCTGTCAGTGCACAATAGTGCAATGTCTGAAATATTGGAAGAGCAGACCTGGCACATGGCAAGGCAGAGAGTGTGTGTATGTGTGTGTGTGTATGTGTGTAGGGGTAAGACATTAATTAGTGACAAGAGGCCTCCAAGAAGAAAATTAAAAGAGTTAGTTGTATTTGGCAAGTTTGGCTTTTTAATTTATTTATATTAGTGATCATAGAGAAACATGACATACACATTTCAGGCAGCTTAATCACAGGCATTAAGATATTTTCTAACATTGTCAAGGAAGATGAATAATTACAATATATTTATAATGATTACACTGCTTATAAATAATATATAAAATAACATTATTCATCATTCTACCCATTTATGTATCTATAAAAAAACACTGAACAATTCCCATGCCTTACTGTCAGATCAATAAAATCAATCAAGGGTGCCATTTTGCATTTCACTAGATGTAGAGGAAACAAGATTCAAAGCAAGATTTAAAACCCCCATTCTATGATATAATCACATCAAAGTGCAAAAAGAAAATAAAAAGCAATATGCATTGTGGATATTATTATGGCTTTCAACCTCATATTCATTGGAGGTGCTCCTGGCGAATAAGTATGTGGTTTCAAATGCAGGTTTGTGTGTTTGTAGTGGGGGATGCTGCTGAGTATTGAGCCCAGGTTTGCTTCAAATGTTTTTAACATGACTGGTGACTTTTAAAGACAAAACCCCACAGAAGATCAGGAAGCTGTCATTGACTCCTGTCCACCAGGCCTAATCTCAATAAGGTGGGTAAACTGTGTCTGGATTATATGACTTCAAACTAAAGATGGAACTCACACAATTGAACACTTCATAGAATACTTCCTTACACATAGAAAGTGTAATGGGTAGGGAAATTACATTCCCGGCTCTCCCCCACCTTGTAAGTGGGTGGGTACTCAGAGGCAGTTTTTCATTTGGCTTGCCAGGAAAGGAACCATCCACAAAGGTCTTGTGCAAAGTGGCCTGGTAGGAAGAGGGAACTAACCAGATTTTCAAGGAGGAAACTTACCATTGCTCCCAGCCCTGCTAATCAACCACCTGAAATGAACAGCTCAGTTCACATATCTTACAAAGTTCTGTGGGGTGGGCTGAGAAGGGGAGAAGAAAAAAGAAACTCCATCCTGAGCCCCTCCTGGGAGGAAATGGGCTGAGAGATGAAAATGTAACTGTATCTCATAGATTACTACTGTTGGTAGACCTGTAGCAAAGGTATGACAAGTTCACACTTTGAGCTGAATAGGGTACTTTGGCAGAACAAAGCAATGGAGCTGATTTGAAAGCACAAATCTTTTGTCAAAATCCCGTGCACTTTTTACAACATTCCAAAGGAAAAAATAAAGGGGGGATATTTTGAAGCCATCTCCCCTAATCCTGAACTTTAGTACTTGCCACAAGCTAACATTCTTTCATTCCCTTTCATGAACAGTTTTACAGTAACATATCAAGTCACTCATCCGTTCTTAAAACAATGATGTTAGAAATGACCCATATAATTAGCTTGAGGCCAGGTATACTGGAAATAGTGGAAGTATTTCTGTTTTACCATTATCTGTCATATCTGTGCAGGCAGGATTGTTAGAAGTGAATAGAGAGTGTATAGTGCCAGAAGTGCTCCTGGTCCTCTCACCTGACCCAGGCAGTGATGGATACTTCAAAAATACTGAACTATTTCCATGCCTGAACTTACTGAGCTTTTGATTATATAGCCCTATATAACTGTTGAGCTAAGAAGCATATTCTAGCCTCTGGGCAAAGCTGCCTTGTGCAGCCCTGCAGGAAGTAATACTAAAGAGAGTTTGTGGTAATACAAAAAGAGAAAAAAGAACTTTTGAGCTGATTTTCCATCCATTCATGTTTGTCTTTCACACTTGCTTCATGCCTCTGATGGAGCAAGCCAGGGGGTGGAGAAACACCATCCTCTGAATTTTGTGTGAAATGAGAGCTGTGGTGTGATGCTTTTCTGAAATACTTTCTGCACAACTACATGTGTTGGATCATCCAAGGAAAATAAGGAAATGTATTTTCTTCTGCTATAAAGGGAAAGATAACCTCAAGCCAAAATCTAATATTTCTTTCATCTCCTCCCACCACCCCATCTCCAGCTCAACTTGATTAGGCTGACATAAAATATATCCTGCAAAATAATGTATGGATAATAGTGGATAAATACTCTCCTCCCCCCCCCCGTGAATAACAAGGGTTTTTGCCCTCGTCCCTTAACATGCACGCACTTATTAGTGTGTGCACAGGCACTACACTAAGCTGTTATGGAAAACAGGAAGTCTATATGTACTTCCTCACCCTCTCTCTTCTCTTTGGTCAGGGAATACAAGCTTCAAGCTTAGGTTCCTACACTGAACAGAGAGAGTAAGTTACATGGGGATATGAGAAGTATGCAGAGATTTCCTATCCCCTGTGATAGCCTGACATGATGAATGTGTGTGTATTCATTCCAAGGATGTGGTTGTATGCTATGCTATGCTATGCTCTATGTGTTGGGAATTCTCTTTGGTGAGAGAAACCCTTTTTCATTATAGCAGAGTGCACAGAGGCACAACACAGCAGAGTTTACTTAGGCATGCGTGTATGCTGAGAGTAAAGTAACCTGGAGCCAATTCATAGTTTCAAATCAATATAGAAGGCATTTATTAAGGAACTCCATTCTAGATAGGAAAGTGAGGAGTTAGGATCTCTAATCTATCTATCTAGCTGGATGCAGATGGATTCTGCATCTTCTCTGCACACATGTTACAGGGAGAGGAGCTTGCCATGTTGCAAGGTAGAAGGACAGGAAGAGAAGAGAAGGAGGAAGTTAGTCCCTAAGAGTACCAATCTACATTTCAAAGGGGATAGTGTCAGAGCAGTAGAGAAGAGATGACCAGTGTCTTGACCCTCTAGCCCTCTGACTCACTAGTCTGTCCTCCACTGTCTGAGACAAGAGACAGCGCAAAGTCATTAACTTCCAACACTATGGAGATCCCTCTAAAGCAAGGGATAAAGTCCTCTATGTATGTCATATGAAGCAACACCATGCAGCTATGAACTGTGGGAAATTTATTTCCAATTTGTGTTTCCCTGGCTACTACAATGTACAAGAAGTGACAATCTGTTGTAGTAGATGGAATGATGGATTTGGAGGCTGGGACCCAGAGAATGGTCTAAAGTCACATGATATAGCCACCTTGCTGAAGCTAAGCAGGTCTTGGTGTGGTCAGTGCCTGGATGAGAAACCCATGTATACCACCTTTGTGGACAGGGCCATAGTTCAGCAGTAGAGCATTTGCTTTGCATGCAAAAAGTCCCAGGTTCAGTCCTTGATATCTCCAGGGTGGGCTGGAAAGACTTTTGCCTGAAACCTTGGAGAAGCTGCTGCCAGTCAGTGTAGACAATACTGAGCTAGGTGGACCAATGGTCTGATTCAGTATAAGGAAGCTTCTTCCATTCCTCTGATTTGAGCTCAACTTGCTCCTCAGCTGTGAGGCTCACTAAATGGCCAAGCCATTCAAGAGTAGCAATTCATGTGGATAAGGCTACTACTTCAGACCATGTGTTGATGAGTAGCTGCTATTATAGTAGGAACACTTGTGCAATTACTTATCATGCAGATCCAAAAGTTGGATGCACAAATTCCTCCCTCAACTCCAGGCATGATGGGCTGTGTGAGCTGTCCTTCATGGAAGAAGGAAACCTGCACAGCCAGTTCCCCTTCCTCTGTGCAGTCTCACTGACTGCAAAGAGGGAGCCCTCCATTACATCCGAATTTGGACGGGAAAGCGAGGGGAATGGGGGAGCAGGACTGTGGATCCATTGGACCTGCAGTTCCTCGCTATGTGTGAATGTGGCCTCTGCAAGCCCTATGGGCAGCTGAAGACATTTTGCTGCCTGAGACAGACAATAAGGTCCTTCATATGCCCATTAAATTTGGCACAGGGGAGGGCTGGCAGGGAATCAGGCTCCCACCTCCTTCCCTGCAGATGATCCTGCCACTCCCTTTCCCTCTGCCATTTGCACGCCCACATGAGTATTGGGGTGGTGAGCGGCACAGCTGGCAGCCAGAGGAGGAAGTCCTATAGTATCCCACTATGCACTATGCACTGGGAGAATTTCACGCTGGTGGGAACTCCAGCTGCCCAGCTCTGTGGAGCTGTAGGCAGCCCGAGCAGCCACATGACCTGCGAGTGGCATAGAAAGGCATGCTCCACATAACCAGCTCTACACAGGTAGGGCTGTCCAAGCCTGGGTAAGGCTGGTTGTGTGAACAAACTTAATATGATGTCTTCCTTCCTCTGCAGGCAGAGACGTGGGCCATGCTGCCAAGACAGTGATGGTGACATCCAAGCACTGTCAGGCTTTGCAGTTTGCACCAAGTCAGGCAGTGGTGACAGAGGCATCCCTAGCTCACATCAAAGAGAAGAAGAGGTGTGCCCCATTGGGATGAGGATGGGGAAATGAACATTATGCCCCTGTGGGTGAGAAGGTGTCAGTGAGGCCTGTGACATAGCCCCTAGTGGGAGAGGGGGAAGGCCTAACCCTGCCTTATGGATTATTCCAGAATCCAGTAAATTTCAAGGACAGGAGAAGAACAAAAAGTTAACCCTTTAATTAAGCGGGGGATTTGGTGGATAAACAGTTAAAAGAGGTAATACATTGAAAGAACAAAGTTAAGAGTTTATGTTTAGAATTTTCCCTTGCCTTTGGTTGCTGTGATTTTAAATAGAAGACCCCTGCTTGCCAGTCGCAGTTGGTACTAAACGTCCCTGTGGGAAGAAGATTAAGTCAGTTTAGATGGCCTTGAGCTGTTACTGTTGTTTGAAGTCCTGTCCTGTTCCTTATAAACAAAGCAATCAAGGCTACAAATAGAAAAGAAAGAGAAAATAACAGCAAAGTTAGAAAAGGCATTTTTTGTTTTGTTTTTGCTTCTGGTGCTTTCTTTTCCTTGAAGCTAGCTGCCTGACTGCTGGGAAATTACACACAGCATGAGACTTCATTAACCACACTGAGATGTGGTAAACTTTAGCCAGATTGGGCTGTTGAAAAGTTCAGCTTTAGTCTCTTTCCTTTGTTATAGATTCAAAGAAGTGAGCAGAGTTTATGAACCAAAGCTCAGCCTCTGTTTCCAGGGTTGTGGCTCAGACTTGACACATGTGATGTAAGGAATGTCTTGGTAATATGGGCAGAGTCAAGAGCCCAGAGTGAACGTTGACTGTTCACACAGTCCACCATTTATCCATCTATTACTTAGATTCATGCACAATTCCATGTAGAAATGTGTTGGATGTGAAATAAATATGATAAACTACAGTCTTCCACTGTTCAGAAGGTCATAGGAAAAATGGGAGGAAAGATAAATGTACCTAAATTGGGTGGCGGGGGGATGTCCCTGAGTTATAGGGTTGCCACTTGACCTTGTTGGAAAGTGGTCTAAATGCAATTCATATTTTGTCTAATGGCTAGTTGTGTGTTTTAAGCTGATTCTCAGTAGTACTTAATAGGCTATTTGAGGATGTTTCTTTAGCTCGGAGATGTTTCAGGATTTGGATAAAAATGGACTTAAGTTAAAGGCCACTTACATGCATCTACTGACTTTTGATCCACATTTTGAGCTGTAGAACAGCATATCAGGGACATTTTATCTTTTATTCTGAAGCTGTCAAATATGTATTCAGAACTCAGGAATGGTACTGAGCTGGGGATAGAGCTCTGGTAGATGTTTTGTCTCACATTTGTGTTTTATTCCATGCCACATTCAATTCCCTACCTGGGAAAGGTTTTCCTGCCTGGGGAAAAGCCCCTGTTCCTAGACAGGGCTGGGGAAAACTCTTGTTTGAAAACCCAGAGAGCCATTGATGGACCAATGGCCTGACTCAATATAAAGTTGCTTCATATGTGTACATGTTCAGCCAACTTCAGCAGCATAAATTAAAATTGTGGTCACTGCGACCTATGCCTCCCAACCCTCTTTTGATCTACCACCAGGCACTCAAATCTTTGTTTTCTCTCTCAGATCTAATCAGGCTATTCAAAGGTATCAGTCATGCTCTTTTGATTGGCTTTGAGACCCCATATGCTTATAAGCTTTTGACCAATGGGGAGCATTTTCTTTTCTTTCCTGACGTATGGCTGTGTTTCTGTGATTTTCTTTGTTTCTTCTTCATGAATCTAGTCTACATTTTGTTTTATGCAATTTAATCTCAACCACAACTGCTTTATTTGTGTTACATTAAAATATATCTTGCTCCACAAACATACAAGAAAGAGCCATATAAAATAATAAAATTTTAGGATTCTTTTAGTCCAACACCCTTGCTCAGTTTAGGAGGTATTACACCATAGTAAGAGACCTTATGGTGTGTGCTCCATATGGATAATTATGACAGAGTCAAATCCCATAACAAATTTGGCTACAGTACAGTATCTGCAATCTATTCTTCTTGATGTTTGTATTGTGAGGTGCTGAATTTTCTCCTCACAGCATTTCTGTTCTAAAACCCTTTTGAAAACTCTGTAGTCTTTTCACTTATGTAATATCAACATGACTTCAGTGCTTTCTATAAGATAAAAGAGTCCACTAAGAAAAAAAGATATTCAGAAGAAAGGAGTCCCATTAATGTGGCTTTTAAAATGGAGGCCCTGTAAAGGTATGAATTAATGCCTGTGGAATTAATCCCCAGAGTTTCTTGCTGAGTGGGGGTGGGGAACGGCTTCTCTCATATTTCTTTATTAATAATGTCTTAACTGGCAATCTAACAAATCAGCAAGAAATGTAAAGGCTTCTGTCATCTCATTCTAAATGATAATATTTGTCATGTTTTAAAAGGCCAAACCATACCAGATAATAGGAAACTGCTTAGAAAATTGAAATCACAAGTCAGTGATAAGAGACAAAGGACATTATTTGGGAGCTAAAGCATACTGGGGGAAGTGTGTGTGTGAAAGAGTTATTCTCAAAGATTCCTTTTGCCCTTTGTAGTTTTCCTTTGTACTTTAAAATATGGAAGCAACCAAACAAATCATGGTTGAGGAAATGATCCTTGCTAGGAGTGCTGAAGAAACTAGGACAGCACTGAGCTTAAAAATGCCACTGGAAAGGTTACAGATACTACACCAACAAAATCTCAAATAACAAGTAAATAGCCCACAAAGCAACAGATTAATACAGAAATTTATTCTCTTTTGATTGATGGAGTATCTGCCCAATAGGTTAATTCACTCTATGTATCTGTACTGACTAACTTGCCTATACCCCAACACTCCAAAACACTGAAATATTTCCCAGTTTACTTGAATTATAGATTAGCAAATAGATTATATGCTGAAACACATAGTCCTTGGAAAGGAGAAACTGAAATTCCTACTGAGAATTCCTTATGAGTGTTTCCAAACCACCACCGAATTCCATGTCTCAAGAATCTAGAGATTAGATCAGTTAAATTTTTGGCTGCATTCTTTTAGAGTCCCCTTCACTTCTGCTCAAACTGAGCAATTGTGGTGTTGTGCCAGCCCTGAAAAGGAAGGGAAGGAGATGCTCTTGTCTAATATACCTGTCCTCAACAACTTTTTTTTTTTGATGGAAGGAAGGTTGTATATGCATGCATGTTTATATGAAAGGGAGGTGCCCAGAGGGGTTCCCCCCTCCTCATTCAGAGAAGATGCATACTTCAGAAACATTTCTTCAGTGTAACCAACTACAGGAAGATAGCCATACATTCATTTTCCATTACTCTCCCTGCCCCCCATCACTTTTGTGGATTTTTATTATGTTAATTGAATCTCTAGACATATTTGAAATGAAAAACTGAACAAAATTAGATAAAAGAATATCACTGTGTTGTTTATGAGAAAAATGGAAGGCATATATTTCCAGAGGAAAAAAGCACAGGGCCTTGAGGATGGGAGGGTTGGGCAGACAGGATGACTGAATGATGGGGAGCTGATGAAAGCTGAATCTACCTGGCCTAGCACAAAGTATCCCAAGCTTCAGAAAAGAAAGATACTTGTGAAACTCAAAAAAACAGCTCTGCATTTCCAAAATTTTGCCCAAATTAAATTACATTACTTGTGACTTAAAAGAATCAGCACCTTCCAAATAAAATTCAGACCAGTATCAAGTGATGGACTTTTTACTCTCTCTAAATAACTTTCTCCTATGATTTGGAGGAGAAATTCTCAGTTTCTTTTAGATAACTGTCAGGACAAGAACTGAGCCTCAGAGAAATGTATTGCAAAAGAGTGGACTTAAGATATACCCAGACTAGATTATCCCAGGCAATAAAAGGGCAAATAAACCAATGCAAGCCTTTATATGTATTCATCTATTTATGAAACAAAGCAAAATTATTCATACACCTAGAATGAAGATGCAACACAACAAATGTTGATTGAACTGGGAACATAATTTTATGGATGATTGAACTGCAATGTAGTTAACTGACAACTCCTTACAACCCTCAGTGTAGGTATCTTATCTAGAAAAGTGTGACCTGGAAGAGAGCATCTCTTGTTGTTCGTCATAGTTAGGCAACTCCTGTCTCCAGTATTAAATCAGCTGTGTCAACAGTTTATTGCTCTTCATTGTTGATATATTAAAAAGGTATGGCAAGAAGAGCTTCAGATATCACCACCCTCCCTCTTTTAGTGGAGTTTGGGAAGGTCAATCAGTTCAACATTGTCCAAGGTGTCCTGTTCATTTAGCTAAGACACCCTTCACTGCTTGGATATTTTGGAGTGCTCTTTGGCTTAACTTAGATCTTTCTTTCCCTACATGAACTCACCTGCCAGTTGGGACCTAGTTTTCCCCCTAGGAATGCAAGCTAAACAGATTAAATTCCAAATAATCCCTGCCATTCCTGACAGCACCAAATAAGTGAAAACAGCTCTCTTCCCAAGACAATCAGGGAATGAGATCCAAAACATTCTTATTTGGTCTTCAGTGAGTGACCAGGTACACATTCACTGCCTCTAGTGGGGCAGACAGGTGAGCTGCTGCCCCCTTGATGATCATGACCACTTTAAATAGCAATGGAATAGACAAAACCTGCTTTCTTTGTAGCTTTTTCTGCTGTTGTCACCAGTTTTACAGTGCCAGCATCCATGACCCTCTGGGTGACTAAGAGCTGCCATTTTAATTTCCAGTGAGTCCCCTTAAAATCATACTATGTTAACACAAAGCATCATCTTGAGGAAAACTATGAGGGGGAAACTGAGCTTCAAGCCACTCAGAAGTTTTTCCATTTTGCTGCCAGGTTTTTTTCTTCATGTTGCTTCCCCTGAAAATTGCCAAAATGCTATTTTACCACCTGTGAATGGGGTAGCAAAATTTGGTTCTGGGGAGTATTTCAGACACAGTTCAACCCCCCCCCCCCGTGTGTGTGTGTGTGTGTGTGTGTGTGTGTGTGTACACACACACACACATGAAGGCACACATGCCCCTCCCCCCAAAGCAGGCTAGGGAAGCCCAGCTGGGGTTATGCTGCACATGAGAAACACTGGGATCAGGCCCAATCCCAGTGGGCACCACCACCTAGCCTCTCTTTAAAGCCTGGCCCTTAGTCAGGGTTAACGGCTCACGTGAGCCCTTAACCTATGCTCCAGGAACGTGTGTTTGCTGGGGCTTTGTTTAGTCCCAGCAGACACAGAGATGGGTACCTGGACTGCCTGTCTCCTGGGGGGATCCCCCAGTAAAGCACACATGTCCACATTCGTTTGAAATGGACAGGAACCGGACTTGAGTCAGGGAGACTGTAGAGAGGAGAGAGGAACTGGCTGTCCTGGCTCCCTTCTAGCATGAACAACAACCTCGACATTCAATTACAGCCGGAGAGAGGGAGGAGCTTCATCCCTTAACTCTGGGGAGCTTCCTCCTTCAGCTCTCTTACAGCGAGTGCAGCCTGCAGTTCTTCATTCACATATAACACTGGCAGCTACAAACCTTGGGTATGAGCAGTGAAACTCACTACAGTTCGAGGTTTCAAATTGGAGTGTAGCAAGGAAAACCTTGCATCACTTTTTTGACAGAACCAGGGTTTCACACATTTGCATGTACAGGTTTCTCAACCTCAGGCTCCTTCACCTCTGGTTTTCCATTACGTGTGAATGTGGCAAGTGTCTTTTTCTTTCTTCAAGGTTACCATCCTTGAGGTATCATTGCCTATGTCATCCCACTATGTAATCTCAACAGAAGTTTAAACACTTTTAACATCTCTAATGTCTCAACTATTCCAAACTATGAATGTTTACATCCCTGGCTGTCTTCATATCAAAGCATAGAAACCATTTCTCTTTCTAAGATATAAACTTTGGGAATAAAACTTCAATTTTTTTCCCCAGTTATCAGAGAATCTTTTTTTAAAAAAAGGCTTTGGTGGTCTGCTGAGAACTTTGTGATCTATTGAACCACAACGTTATGTCACACTTCCATGGTTTCTTTTGCTACTTTGTGATACTGTCATAATGAAATAAAAATGAAGTTTTCAATCAATCTCATCCTACTTCTGAGAGAATGAGTGAGTAAGACGGAAAGTGAAAACTCTGACCCTGGTTGTACTAGGTAATGTTTGGTGTGGAACATCTTCTCTGACTTCATAGCTGAAAAATGTATTGTAATATTCACCCTTAATAAAATACACATAGAAGGAAGCTTATAGACATCTACCAGGAGCATACACAGGAAGACATCTCAAAATCTGATTGTGAACAAAGTGGTTTAGGTTTGGTGCTCATTCTGATTCAGACCAGTACAATTTTGGCACACTTGAATTATTTTGGTTCCAGTTCATGTGAGACTCCATTCATATTTAAATGATGTTTTGCCAAAAGAGGTCAAGTGCATGACTCTGGTTTTTCTGGCTTGTTGGACTCATCTAGACATGGATACCCTGCACTGCCTGGAATTATGCAGGCTTCTTCAGAGACAAATTCAAAAACAAATTCAGAGTCTTTGAGGTAACATGCTTTGGTCATTGGAAAAGGTTTCAACTGCTTCAATAGTTATAGAAGCTGCACGAACCCTGCAAGATGGGGAGGCACTCTACACTATGCAGAACTAAGTTCCATCTCTCTTCCTCTATCAGACTGCTACAATCAATTCTACCTTCCAACAGCAGGTGTCCGTTCTACCTGTTCCCCAGCCATTGAAAAGGGCAAAGAATATACTCATGATTCATTTTGATTATTTTTTCTGAACTGGCAGCAAGAATATTCTTTGATTCTGTTCTGGTTCAGGTTCAACAAAAATGCTGAAATAATAGTTCAGATGTAGATCTAGTTTGTGCTACTTCTTCAGCATATCATGCAAGGAGTGAGTGTGCCGGATCACTGCAGGATGTTAGCAATCACTTGGATCTGGAAAGCACTTCTTAAGGTCAAAGAAAACTGACCAGTTGAAATATGGGGCATGGGAACTGGGAAGAACATTCAGTAAAGGTGAGTAGAATGAGTGCTTCATTCAGTTAACAAACGGAGTTGAGCCCAGTTTGACTCCAGTTACATCCATGTGCATAGGATGAACAAAGCATTTCCATTCCATGTAGACTATGTCCAGTCCCAGGAAGGGCTCAGAAAGGAGCTATTTAATTGTTCCTCTCTAAAGGAGTAGTCATTTGGCAGGGCCGTTTGGTCCTCCCCCAGAGATCTTAGCAGTGAAGGAGAAGGGGTTCTCTCAGTTACCCAGTGGCTTGCAGATTAGGTTCTTTTGTCCATGATTAGCTGCCTAACTCTTCTATTCTTCAGCCTCTGCCTCCCAGTGGCCTCTCCCTTCACCCTGTATCCTCACATCTGCCCCCTCCCTGCACACACAGTCTTATGAGAATTATGCTGGGGAGGCAGCTTGGGAGTTGGAGACCTGATATCTCCCATGTGGTACCTACAGCTAGATGTTACTGAACTGCTATAACACCACTGAAGGAACTTATGAATGTTCCAAATAGGGGATTTCTTGTGTGTCTCTGTGAATTTGGTTTTGGAGAAACTCCATTAGTCTGATGATAAAACAAGATGGGTGTCTTGACACTTATTGAGGAAAGTACTAAACCAAAAAGACAACCAACTATTGCAGTCAAATAGCTTTTGCTATGTAGAGCAGATGAATGTCTTCATCTCCTCATGTTCTGTAATCTTACTTGGAATTCTCCCTTTCAAACTATAGCACTATCCCTTGCACACTCAAGAAACATAGAAATATTTTCCAACTTTTTGTCATTAATGGAAGTGAATGAGAAACAGAATATCAACTTGAAGTCAGTCTAAATTAACTATTTAGAGGCAAAAATATGTACCTTCAAGCTTATAAATAGACATAGTCAAATGTAGTATTTTATTGTCTTATGACATGCAAGCTAGGAGTGTACGAGCCGGCTTGGCTCAACAGGTTTGGAGGGTGGAACCGGACCAGTCTTAGCCAGTCCAAGTTTGAACTGAACCGGGCTTGGTTCAAACTGAGCCAGCTCGGAGCTCTACTGGTAAAGGGAAACTGGTGAGGTTTTACCAGTAAAGGGGCAGGGGGGCTTGCCTAAGGGAAGAGCGGGTGGGAGGGGAGGGCGTAGGTACTTACAAGTGTCGGTGGCTACTGCAACAGCAGCTGTGGGGGTGGACTTCCCCCCCCAGCCTCCCCAAGAGTAGGCAGGACAGCCGCCAGCCTGTTTCAGGCCTTCAGCCTGGTTTGTGCCTCTGTACATATGTAGGGTCCATTTTAGTGACCTCAGTGCATTCCCAGAACACATTTACATGACCATGCAAATATGGCCACACAAATGGCCCCTGCGCGTTGCACAGAGGTCATTAAAATGGCCTCCACAAGTGTGTAGAGGCCCGAACCAGGCCAAAGAAGGCCCAAACCAGGCCAGCAGTGACCCTAGCTTCTCTGGGGGGAGCTGCTGGGGGTGGGGGGGAGATGCTTCTGCCCCCGCCACCTCCCTATGGCTGCCACTGCCACCAGGACTTGTAAGTACTTACTTACTCCATTCTGGACCACTCTATCCTTAAGCAAGCCCCCTTACTTACCTTACTGGTAAAGAGAATCATCACCAGATTTCCCTTTACTAACAGAGCCAGTCAAACCAGCTCAGTTTGAACTTGAACCTGGATCCGGTTCAACTAGACACAAAACCGAGCCAGCAAAATTGGTTTGGTGCACATTCTGAATGCAAACAGGGAAGCTTTTGTATGTAAACTGGAAAATAATGGATTCTTCCTACTCACAACATCGACATGCATGGGGAGGTGAGCAAGTAAAAAATCCTCGGACTAGTAAATCTTGTGCATTTATTTGTAAGGCTGTTTTTATAATCCTGTCACTAATGTTCTGAATTTGAATTTTGTCCAGCGTGTATTACTAATGTTCTTTGCTGGCTCAGAATGCAACGTTAGATTGTGCACGTACAATTTAATAGGTTTGGTAATAGCATGTAATAGGCTTGTGCCAAAAATCATGTAATAGGTTTGGTGCCAAAAGCCAGCTGCTTTAGAGACACATGCATAACAGTTCCTTAATTTTCATGTTTCATTCCTGACTGTTGCTGACATTGTTGTGGATTGCTGTGAAGTACATTCTGCGCGTAAGCACTCATGTGCCAGGGCCCTAGGATGCACCTTGTAATGCAGGAGGGGCCAAGGCCAACCTGGATGGTGCTGTCAAGTTGTGGAGTTCCCTTGGCTACTGCAAAGACGAAGACCTTTGTCCAGCATCTAGGTGGTTATATCTTTGGCTGTTTTAATGATATTAGGGTTTACAGCAAGCAAGGTTGTCCTGTCATGCACCTAGAAAAGGAAGAAAGATTTATCCATCAATGTGGGGAAGCCCCACCCCATCTTCCTACTGGCCGCACCCATCCTGCTGAGCCAAATTCCAGCAGCTGGACCAAACTTTGTGTTGAAAAGTGCTGTGGGTGGGTTTCACTGATGAGCTGAGGTGGATTGCTATTGTCATCTCTGGCTAATTTCACTCCCATTAGCCAACTAAGTAGCACTGAAGTTTGCATGGTGCTGGCAGTGCTGGTGGGCTTGGCCAATTCCTTCTTCTGCCAGGCTACAATGAGGACCTCTATTAGTGTCAATTCCCTCAATAGTTTTTTGAAAGCATATCATGTGGTTATTTCCCCCCAGTTTAAATCTACATTAAAACCTGGTCTTTGAGGTTTGCAGATATCTTTCCACCATGAATTTCCAAGAACTAATAACTACAGTTTGCAGAAGGTAATATGATGAGCTTCATGTGTGCTGCATCATCAGCATGTATGCACCTACATCATGGACCTGGACAGAAATCTCAGAATGCATTTCATTTTCTAAATATTCCAATTCCAAATCAAGCTAAGAGGCGTTTGCCCATCACTAGTTTGATCCCATCATATCTCGAACTGAATTAGCTCCTCTCACTTACTGTCTGTTTCTAAATCTGTCTCATGTTTAAGGCAAGATGCTCTCACCAGCTCTCTTCCCTCATTGTTATTCATTGGTCCATGGAAGCTAAGATGGGCATCTTGGTTTATTTAATCAGTAGCTCTGTGCGAGGGAAGCTTGGAATCATCTCTCTGTGTATCAGAACTGATATGTAGCAGTGCCCGTCAGAGGAGATTAGCAGGCTTGTGTCAAGGTAGAAGCAGTTCGGGTAGAATGAAACTTGAAGCTAAGTCAAATAATTGGGTTCTCATTCAATAAAAATGCCTTGTTTGTGTGTTGTAATGAAAGATCTTTGGTGCAATGGATGTCTGGATCCAAACACCCTCTGGATTTTCTGATGGCTAAAGGGATAAGATTGAAAGAGATTTAATTTAGAACTATTGAAAAACTTTAAAGAGATTAGAGGAATTCATACATGTACTCTTTCTGTTATCAGGGTGCCTTTTGCTATTTCTTGAAACCCCCCAAAATGACACACAAGGACTTCTGGCTCCCTGCCATTCCTTGCTAGTGTTCTGCAGCTCAGGTGTGTGGGCAGCAAATGAAAAAGAAATTTTGTTTTCCTTCTTGTATACTCCGAACTGAAGCTAGCAAGGCAATTGCTTCCCATTTGAGTGACTTATCAAAGCCAAGGACAGCACTTCTGGCAAAGAGAATATTTTCTCACTCTCATTTCAAATGAAGAGTGCTCCTACCAAGGTCAGGTCACTGCAGTAGATCCAAGCTTTTGTTTAAATAGCTCTACTAAACACTGTCCCTAATGCTGAAAGTCAATGCCTCTCTTGCTTTATTAGAGTACAGATGGATTTGGTGATTGGAAATGGTTGCCTTTAAACATTGTACACAACCAATAGGAAAATATTCCCATCAACCCCCCTCTCTCTCACACACTATATCCTGAGAAAGCTCACTTGTATTGGTTACCAACTGGAATTCTTTACTAAGTTGTGTACATCTTACTGTTGCCTAAAGAAAGGTGATGAGAATTCCTGCGCCTCGGATGATGAGTCTGGTTTTTTCAACAAAATAGTCCTTCAGATCAACCCTGCACGCCATACAGCTGACAGGCCACATCTAGCCCATGAGTACCTTCTTGTTGGCAAAGTAGGGGCTGTGCTGTATGAATAAGAAGCGGTGCCTAGCCAACACAAAGACAGAGCCAAGCCCTCCCTCCCTGGGCGAAAGCAAAAAGCGGCAATGGCAGCAGGCTTGCGTGGGGCTTGGGTCCCTCTCCCCTTCCAATTGATGCCTCCCCTGCTCCTCCCCTCTGCCTGAGCCTGATGAAGGTGGCCCTGTTGCAGAGTTTCCCTGCTTAGTTTCTGCCACCATCTTGCTTGGTGCCAGCTTCACCACCTTAGTACATTTACACCCTCCTTCCCTTTTGCTCTCTCTTCCTTCAGAGAATGGTGCTGCCTGAGGAAGCAGCTTTTGGACTGGGGAGAGGAGTTGGAGGCTGTGTGGAACCCAAAAGGTTTCAAGCTCTTTCCATGTTTTCCCCCAGAGACTTTAGGACAAATAATAATCCATAGGAAACCCATGTGTACTCTTGATGTCTCCAAGACAGCAATCAGCTAATTAACTGCCGGAATATAATATATATTCAGAAATATAGCTGCTTGAGATGAAGGTACATTGTGCATTTTGACAAGTTTAATTTCTACCTGAGATCCAAACAGTGCAATGTGCCAGATCTTCCTCCCAGCTTGGGAAATGTCTCACCAACACCACCACACGCACAGTCAGAAACAAAACCTTACATTTTCTTCAGCTCCACACATCAGACTTTGATATTGTACCTGTCTTAGTGTTTCTTCCTTACGACCTGATCCAAGATAGATATCTTTGCATGTGAAATAAATGTACTTGCTCAGTGAACAAAAGTGGATGTTTACTTGAGTTTTGTGCCAGTTTCTGGGAATGATCTGGGAGGACAATATTGTTTGAGTAAATATGGCCCTTGTCAGGAATGTGCAAGAACCGGTTTGGCACCTCCTTTGGGAAGCGCTGAACAGGTTTGGATGCCCGCAGCGAAACCAGTTCAGCAGGGCAGGGAGCACGTCCATTAAAAAGCAGGTAAGCATGTGTGGTGGCAATGTGCATGCCAACGCCATGCACAGACTGCAGGGAACAATGCCACAGTCACGTGCGGCCTTTGGTAGAGTGAGTACCGCGCCCAGAATAGTGGTGGGGCGGCAGTGGAGCAGGTAAGGACCTGCTTACCTGCTTTTAAAGG
Organism: Hemicordylus capensis; assembly: GCF_027244095.1. NCBI lineage: Eukaryota > Metazoa > Chordata > Lepidosauria > Squamata > Cordylidae > Hemicordylus > Hemicordylus capensis. The sequence continues at coordinate 372,856,415 of NC_069658.1, read as the reverse complement.
GAACTGCTTCCCACTCTGCCTGCGCCTCCACAAGCCGATTGTGTACATCCCTAGCCCTGGTTCTTGGGTTCTAGAGTGGCTGCCTTGGGCTAGCAAGGTTCTCTTCAACAGCAACCATTAGGCAAACATTTTCACATTTTAAGTTACAGAAATTACATTTTACAGGTCTCATTTTCTCTGGTTGACATCCAGCTTAAATTACTTAAATTAAATTAAATTAAATTTTAAATTAAATTAAATTATGTGTAGTCCCAATGAAATGAATGAAACATAACTCATGTGTCCCGTTAACTTTAATGGGACTTATTGATTGATTGATCGATTGATTGATTAGGTGCTGTCAAGTCGGTGTCGACTCTTAGTGACCACATATAGATTCTCTCCAGGATGATCTGTCTTCAACTTGGCCTTTAAGGTCTCTCAGTGGTGCATTCACTGCTGTTGTAATTGAGTCCATCCACCTTGCTGCTGGTTGTCCTCTTCTTTCCTTTCCTTCAACTTTCCCCAGCATTATGGACTTCTCAAGGGAGCTTGATCTTCACATAATGTGTCCGAAGTATGAGAGTTTGAGCCTGGTCATTAGTGCCTCGAGTGGAAATTCTGGATTGATTTGTTCTATGATCCATTTGTTTGTTTTCCTGGCTGTCCATGGTATCCTCAAAAGTCTTCTGCAGCACCTACATTCAAAAGCATCATTGCTTTTTCTGTCTTGCTTCTTCAAAGTCCAGCTTTCACATCCATAGAGTGTCACAGGGAAAACCATGGTCTAAACTATTCTAATCTTTGTAGGTTAGAATATCACTTTGTAGGTTAGACTATCACATCACAGCATCTAAATATCCTTTCCAAGGCCTTCATTGCTACCTTACCAAGTGCTAGTCTGTGGCGTATTTCTTGACTGCTGGATCCTTTACAGTTGACAGTCGATCCTAAAAGGCAGAAGCTATCCACCAATTCAATGTCTTCATTATCAGTTCTGAGGCTGGTTGCTATAGCCGTTGTCATTAGTTTACATTTAGTTGTAGTCCCATTTTTGCACTGTGCTCCTTGACTTTCATTACTAGAGTTTGCAGATCATCTGCATTCTCAGCTATCAAAGTGGTGTCATCAGCGTAGCACAGGTTATTGATGTTTCTTCCTCCAACTTTAAAACCATGCTCATCTTCTTCCCATCCAGCTTATCTCAGTATATGTTCAGCATATAAATTGGATAAAGAAGGAGAAAGTATACAGCCTTGTCTTACTCCTTTGCCGATCTGGAAACAGTCTGTTTCACCATGTTCCATCTAGACTGTGGCTTCCTGTCCTGTGTATAGGTTTCTCATGAGAACAATGAGGTGTTCTGGGACGGACATTTTTCTAAGGATATTCCATAACATGAAACACAATGGAAAGCTTTTATATAGTTAGTAAAGCACATATTGGCTTATTTCTGGTATTCTTTGGCTTTCTCCATTATCCAGCATGCACCAGCAATGATGTCTCTTGTTCCTCGGACTTTTCTGAAACCAGCTTGAACATTCAGCATCTCCCTTTCCACATAGGGCTCTAATCTACGTTGGATGATCCTGAGCATTATTTTGCTATCATGTGAAATTAAGGATATTGTGTGATGGTTTGCACAATCTGTTAAGTCTGCTTTCTTTGGTATGGGTATGTAGACTGACCTCTTCCAATCTGTTGGCCACTGTGTTGTTCTCCAAATATGCTGGCATAGTTTGGTTAGAACCTTGACTGATTCTTCTTCTGTTGCCTGCCATATTTCTGTAACTATTCCATCAATTCTTGTAGCCTTCCGACTTGGTAATGACTGGAGTGCTGATCTAACTTCATCTTCCCATACTAGAGGTTCTGGCAAGTAGGGAAAATCTTCAAGAGTATCTTGGATGTTGACGTCCCTGCTGTACAGATTTTCAGTATACTCCTTCCATCTCTGTTTGATATTCTCTGAATCAGTTACTATCTGTCCTTTGGCATCCCTTGACATACCAATTTGAGGTTGGAACCTCCTTCCGAGTTAATAGATCTTTAGGAAAACTTGCCTTGTTTTTCTGTGTCTGTTTCCATCCTCAAGATCTTTACAGATGTCATTGTAGTACTGCTCCTTGTCTCTTCTAACTGCTTTCTGAAATTCCCTATTAAGTTCCTTTGTGAGGTCTTTATCTTTCTTGACTTTGGCTTCTCTCCTGTTCTTGGCCATCTCCACCATCTGTTCTGGCATCCATTTTTCTTTCTTCTGTTTTTTGGTCATTGGCAGTCTCCCTCTGGTTCCATATAAATGAAGTTCAGAACTTCAAAGTGGTTCCTGATGTTCTTCTTGAAAATAGTGTGTACATTTTCAAGATCATATCATGGGAGCTGGATAGCTTTGTTTTTCCACTTTAGCTTGACTTGGAACTTGCACGAGAAGTTCGTGATCTGTTCCACAATCGACCCCCGGCCATGACTTTGCTGTTATAACTGAGCTCTTCCACCTCCTTGCACCAATATTGTAATCAATTTGATTTCTATGTACTCCATCTGGTGATGTCCATGTATATAGGCACCGCTTTGGTTGTTTGAAGGATGTGTTAGCAATGAAGAGATCATTGGCTTGGCAGAAACTAATAAGTCATTCTCCTGCTTCATTTATGTTTCCTGGGCCATATAGGCCGACAGTGTTTTCCTCCTTACCTTTTCCAACTTTGGCATTCCAGTCTCCAACCACCAACATCACATCTTGCTTGCATGTTCTGTCAATTTCAGACTGGACTTGAGCATAAAACTCATCAACTTCCTCTTCTTCTGCATCAGTTGTCCACGAAATCTAATTGATATTAGTTGGTCACTGACTGCATTGTACCCAAGTACTGTCATTGCTATATCATTCCTGACTATGAAAGGAACACCATTCCTTCTTTGGTTTTCGTGTCCTGAGTAGTAAACAGTGTGGTTTTCTGACTGAAAGTGTCCCTGTCCATTTTAATTCACTGATGCCCAAGATGTCAATCTGTAGTTGATTCATTTCATCTTTCACTGTGTCGAACTTTCCCATATTCATGCTTCTTACGTTCCATGTTCCCATTGTAATTCTGTCTTCGGATTTTCTTTTCCTGCATGGCAATATCAGCTGCTAGACGTCCAAAAGGCTTTAGTCTAACCGCGTCATAAACACCATCAGTACTCTGAGAGATCCTCAGCTCTTCCTCAGTAGCATATTGAGTGCCATCTGACCTGAGGGGCCCATCATCCAGCACTACATCAACAATCATTCCATTTTGTCTATCCATGTGGTTTTCTTGGTAAAATACAGGAGTGGTTTTCCATTGCTTTCTCCTGCGCAGTGTGAAATGATGCATTTGTCACTGTCACTGAAGTGATCGTCACTTCCAGCACCTTTCTGTATCACTGCTGCCCAATATAGGTGCCTGCTTGCTTTGGCTGTGCAGCTGGGATGACCTTTGCCCTTTGGGTGACCCTACTGGGAGTATACCTCCCGGCGTACTTCACTCATCCCTTCCAGGAACACACACACACCCTGCCATGACGACGCAGCATAACAGGACTTGGGGGGCGGGGGAATAATGGGACTACTCATGCATAATTTGAGCTTGATGTCAGCCACTCTATGTCTTAAATTATATATCTTAAATAATTGCTTAATAGTTATTTTAATAATTAATTTTGATGCCGCAGTTAATGTGCTAACTAGGACATTTGAATTGTGCACCACTGTTCCAGATGATCTGTCCTCCCCCTGCAATATTAGTCTACTTTGCTTTTAAATGTGTTGTGTTGATTGATATTGCTGTCATGGGCTAATGATGAACTTGTAACACTGTCAGGTTGTTTTGTTTGACTGTGTTGTGCTTTTCGCAGGGACCTTTGTTAATTTAAAAAAACCAAGACGGTATACCCTGCCTTTCCATTTAAACAAAAATGTTCAAGGCAGCTTACAAAAAACTTTCAAATGCTCCTTTGAGCCAGGGTGCCAGGGTGGTATTGCCCCTTAAATATTAACAGTGGGAGCTGCATCTCTCAGCTTCTGCCTTTAAGATAAGCTATTTCTCATTTAAAAGGTTAGTTTAAACACTTCAGTTACTGCTCTCATGTGGCGGATTCCTGCAGCTAAATAAAGTTGTTGCCTTATCCATCTCCATATGATGCCTCATGTCAGTCAATCAATCAAACTTTATTTTGATCAAAGATCAAATATATAAATGAAGAAGAGGAACAAAATAAAAATATTACTATCAACTGGATCATGATGCAATAATTTGTTGGCATATTTTCACTCCTGCTAGCCACCTAATGGTGCAGCGGGAAATGACTTGACTAGCAAGCCAGAGGTTGCAGTTCAAATCCCCACTGGTATGTTTCCCAGACTATGGGAAACACCTATATCAGGCAGCAGCAATATAAGAAGATGCTGAAAGGCATCATCTCATACTGTGAGAGAGAGGCAATGGTAAACCCCTCCTGTATTCTACCAAAGACAACCACAGGCCTCTGTGGTTGCCAGGAGTCGACAGCACACTTTACATATACCCACTGACCTTTACCCACTTTGCCTTTACCCACTGATGCCACTGACTCGACAGCACACTTTACCTTTACCTTTAAATTTAGCTACCATTCAGGTTATTGAGTGGTTTGTATCTGAAAGCAATGAATTTGTGCAAACCCCCTCCAGTCTAGCCAGATATCTTAACAGAAGAGGGGTGATATACCTTGTACGGGAGTCCTTATAAAAGGGGCAATAGAACAGAACATGTTGTATTGTCTCTTCCTGTTGTATTGTATCTGCATGGGCAGGTTCGCTCCACTACTGGCACTTTGGAGTACCTACCCTGCTGGAATGCAGAAGGGAGCACATTATGTCTGGCCCTAAAAAACTCCTTCTGCAGCCTAGAGAAAGTAAGTGTTGTTAAATAGTTTCCTGGTTCCCAAACAGCATTTACCACCCAACCCCGCACATTCTGAGACAGCCCATTAACTTCATTTTGATGTTCTATATCATCCACATAACTGTTTAGCCTGTTCATATCCTAGGGAGATACGGAGTTCTGTTTAAAGACCATCTGAGAGTAGTTTCTTGATGGTTTCCGATTTCCATCTGAACAAATGATCATCCAGAAGAACTAACTCAATTAATCTGAATGTGGGGGGAAACTCCACTTTAAGCCAGTAATTAAGTATGTGCTCCCAAACCTTCACCTCAATTTTGGGCATCCCGATATCCAGTCTAAGTGCTGTGTTAGATACACATCTAGGGGCAGCAAGAATGGACCGTGCAAATTTTGTTTGCACTCTCTCTATATCACCTCGATTGATATAAATACCCACTTGTGGCCCATATAGAATTTTGGCCAGCGTGTTGGCCTCAAGAAGCTTCAGGACTGCTGGAACTATTTTTCCTACTTTTATGTAAAAGAACCTCTTAATAGCTATTGAAGTCCCTCAGTATGGGACTTCTAGATCCCCATGAGGTGGAAAACTACTCCGAGATCCTTGAAGTTTGGCACCTGCTCAATTCTATTTTGTTCAACAATCCATTTTTGCAGTCTTGCTCTTTTTGCAAACATCATGATTTTTGATTTATGAAAATTAATAACCAACCTATTTTCCTTGCAGTAATGGGTTATAGCTCTTACAGCTCTTCTAAGGTCAATTGGCATACACGAGATTACGGCCACATCATCTGCATACAAAAGTATGGGGATATCTGTGCCCCCAATTTGGGAGGGGGGGAGTTGGATTATCTAAGCTTGTAGCTATTGAGTTGATGTAGAAATTAAATAAAGATGGCACCAAGTTACATCCCTGCTTAACCCCTTTATATGTGGAGATTATTTCTGAGAGAAGCCTTTGTGGGTTGCATCTCAGTGGTATTCGTATAAAGCTTCTGAATGAGAAAAAGCAGACGTTTGTCGATAGATGTCTTTTTAAATTTCTCCAAAGAATCTCTCTCAAAATTGAATTGAAAGTGAATTTGAAGTCAAGGAAAGCCACATATAGGGTAGAGTTGGCCTTCCAAGTATATTTATCTGTTAAATGATGACAACAAAAATGTGGTCAATCGCTAAGCACCCAGGCCTAAATCGAGCTTACTTATCACCAAGAACATCTTCAGAAACCAGCCACTCTTGGAGCTTTTGATTTAAATGCTTTGTGTAGAGCTTGCTCACTACACTCAGCAGACCAATAGGGCAATAATTGGCCAGATCACACTTATTTTACTTTTTATAAATTGGGTCAATTATCACTACTTCCCAATCCTTAGGGATGTGTGCTGTCTGGTCTATGTGCATGAATAAGGACGCTAAGAGGGGAGCCCACCAGTTGGGGTTCACTTTAATTAGCTCCAGGATGACAAAGTCACTATCCGGGGCCTTCCCCATTTTCAGGGTATCAGTCAGACCACCCACCTCCCTTAGGGTTACCAGGAGCCAACCCGGTAATGAATCTACATCAAGGTCATCCCAGTTACACCCTGGCTCAGGATCTGAAATGTTCTTCCCAAACTTGTACAGGGACTTGGTTGATCGGACTTGAGAGTGTTTTACTAAAGCCTCTGGCTGTGATCCACCAGAAGAGAGAAGAATCTTTCTCATTAACTGATTAAATTAACAGTTTTCAGAATTTTTTAGTGAACACTCTCTTTTTCTCTTTTATGAGAGTCTTATATTGTTTTTTAAAAATTTGGATAACTCTTGAGGAGAAACAGTAGGAGAGCATTGCTTAAGGCTGCTGGATACTTGCAGCTAAATAAAATTGTGGCCTTATCCACCTCTTATAATGCTTTATGTCTTCATTCCAGGTGTATGGAGGCAAATTGGGAAGAAAGTTGGCACTATTCTTATGTGACTATATAAGGATGGCTCAATCAGGGTCACTTTCTCCTTTTAAGGAAGTTGACAGTTGGCAACTTTCGATATTGCAAAAAAGCTTTGCAAGGCATGTGTGCAACCCTCACATTCAGCTAATGGTTGCTCCTTTGTAACACTCAATGGGATGTTATGCAGAGGACATGCACAAGCTCCAAGTAGCTCCAAGCTTGCTTATGTCTGTCAAACTGGATCCCCACCCCCTTTCCACTGTTACAAAGAAGCCAGCTGAATGCACAAGTGACTGCATGAAGTGTATTTCATGTAGCAGTGGGCCTAGCAAACTGGCATTTAAATCAGATGACCTCCACTTTTGCATGAATATGTTTAGCATTTCACTTTCCTTGCTTGAGGATATTTACTAAGGGCTCTCCCAGTATACATCAGAAAGTCAGATACCAATTTCTTGATTCACAGTGTGATCAGCCAGCCTCTGAAAAACTGATTTGAAATAGCCAGGCATCTTAAGTAAAATAGGTTTGATGTTTAATTCCAAATTTCAGCCAGTGATTCTCAAAGGGATATAAACAGCTCTAAATTAGTACAAAAGGGGATTTGGTAAGTAGGAGTTGTCTGGCTGTTCTATTATGGACTTTGCATCAACCAGGATTTGCTGTTTTGAGCCACTACTTTCACTGCTGCTTCTGACATTAATGCTTCTTTTTGCTGATTGAAGAAACTTCAGCTAATAAGCCCTGTCTGTGAATGTCTAACAAGTTCTATCTGTAGTGTAGAGCAAGCATAATTAATTCAAATCTGGCTGCGAGTCAATAACTTGTGCAATTGTCATTTTCTTTGACAGAATTTGTATCAGAAATTGACATTTTTAATCCAGTTTCTCTGCTTTGTGCTACACTTGCCTTCTTGTACCTGCAGTTCTATGTGCATTTTGATACTTTAGCCTCTGCACAATGCATATGATTATCAGGGAAGAAACATTATATATTGACCACATTGAAGCCCATCAAATAAATTCTAATTAAGCATTAGTCAATGCTCTCCTGTTCGGAAATGTTTCCAGTTGTGATTTTTTTGGACTGGGCAATCAACTGCAGTTTAAATATGAGTGAGGGAAGAGTTAATCATTCTTACCTCCTCTGCCACTTCTCCACTCCAAGCTGCATTTCCACCACCTTTTCCGTGTTCAGCAGAGACTCCGGTTCACAGTCCCAGGGCCCCACTCAATGGCTGCGTTCACATGTAACATGAAACAAGAGGTCCCTTCACCTCCAGTTTTGCAAACTGCACATACGTATGTGGGCAACCACAGCAGTTTAACCAAAAAATGGACTCACGAACAGAGAATTATACATTCGGTCTGCATAATGTTTCAGCACTTGTACCACCATTTAGTGGTGCCAACATTACGTCCAAACTCTGGCACTACAGTTAGCCTTTTCCCCAACCAAAGTTGAAGGAGGAAGGTCCTCCGTCACTCCAGCTGCTATTGGCTGTGCAGGCTGTCCTTCATGAAAGAAGAAAGCCTGCATAACCAGCTCCCTGACCTCTCTTCAGTCTCACTGACTGCGGGAAGACCTCTCCTGTATGTCTGAATGTGGGTGGGAGAGCAGAGGGAGGGGGATGCAGAATTACATTTACATTTTTACATTTTTCCACATTACATTTTATATGATTTTCGCTGCTGCTGCTGCTGCTTCTTTGTATTTTGTATGGTTTTATTGTGCTTGTATTTTAAATCTTTTTGTCAGGTCTATGTTTTTATATTCTAGCTTAATACATTGTGTAATTTTTATAGTCTTGTTTTAGTTTTTCTGTGTGAACCATCTTGAGATTTTTTTTTCATGAAAGGCAGTATACAAATTTAGCAAACAATCAATCAATCAATCAATCAATTACATACAAAGGCAGCGGATGTCTAGTTGAGACTATAAGGAGTACCCTTCATTCCTGAGCTTGGAATCTTCTGGTACAAGCAGTCTGTATACTCCACTCATGGATTTCAGGTGCTAACCAGTCATTTTCATTCTAATATGCTACCACCCCCACTTACCAATTCCCCAGTTTTGACCTTGATCCTCTAGATGCCCTGCATGGGATCCGCAGATTCTGCCTATGCTTTTGAAGACTTGATAATCATATGTCTGCTTTTCATAATATCTTTTGATTACCTCTGAGGAGCAAGCTACAAATTACATTAAGCAGATGCTTAATGCTGATCTGCTGGTTTCATTTAAACTAAAAGCATCTGGATCAGGCCCCCTGTAACAAATGATTGTAAGCTTTTTTTACAGGACAATGGTGGGGTGGGATTAAACCCCCTTCCCCCAAGGCTGATCTGTGAGAGTGCCCTGTCTGCTCTTTAGTGTAAATGAAAGAAGTACACCAGATGCTTAATGTAACCTAGTTTCACCCTGAAATACAGCCTGGTTTGGAGAAAAGCTTGGCTTTTATTGCTAGAGAATTGCTATGTAAACACCTACAAGTGTGTTTGGGAGTGGAAAACACTATCATTTGTAGATGATGTTCTGCATCAGGCAGAAATCCACTGTGGTAACTCCAGAAAGTTATTGGGCAGGCTGCACTTGTTGAATTTCTGCCTGGATTCATTCCTCCCCAGCCTATTGTCCAGCTGAAAGGCCAAGACAAGGAGGCGCTTCACACGATTATTGTGGAGCGCCTCAAGTTTGTTTGCAGGGAGGTGGTTTGCTTAGCCCGCTCTCCCTGCAGACGATCACCCATGAGCCCTGGGTGGCCGGATCAGCTGCCCACATAACTACCGGCTCCACCACGGAACCAGTGGGGAATGCACGAATCGGGGGCTGCTCGGCCCCCAGAAGTCCCAGGATGCCCTGTGCGAGTGTGCAGGCATTCTGGGGGACCCCAAGCCTGGGAGGCTGCTTGTAGCCTCCAAGTCAGGGGTCTACTCACGTGTCACAACGCGCTGTGGCAGCACATGAGCAAAAAAACAAGGTTAACAGAGCACTTGCTCCGTTAACCTCGTTTAAGGGGAGGGGGAATTAGGTGGACTAGCCACCTAAGAAGCTCCCTTAGCCCGCTTTCTAGTGATCGTCAGAATAGCTTCAAAGTGTGGGTGTGTGAAGCCTCATTTCTAAAGCCAGCATAATGTATGAGACAATTCAAAGTCTTTACCACTTATACAACACCGAAGTTAAGATGGGCACCTTAATTTGCAGTTTTGGGATAACTGAACTATATACTGTGAAGCTATTCACACGATTGATCAAAACCAGGCTACCGGAGGCCAGCCCAGTTTTGATCAGTCGTGGGAACCATTGGGCTCATGGGCGAGGCCGGTGGTTCCCTGGCAGCTAGCCCGCCTAACAACCCCTCCTCTTAAATAAGGTTAACGGAGTGAGCGCTCCATTAATCTAGTTTTTCAATTATGTATCAGCCACAGCTGCTTGAAGCTGTGGCTGGCACACTCGGGGGGGAGGGGAGGGAGGACCCCAGAAAGGCACCATGCATGTATGCGGTGCCTTCCTGGGATGGTGGGGGCCAGGGCGCCGCACAGTGGTGCTCCCCTTCCCCTGATCCCCGGAGCTCATGACAGAGCTGCGGCTGGGCACAGGACCGGAGCAGTCGCTCATCTGGGCCACCCAGCAAAGAGCGACTGCTCGTGTGCGGGGAGAGCGGGCTTAGCCCTCTCTCCCCACACTGACCCTCCCAGCACTTCACACCAATTGTGTGAAATGCCTCTGTATATGTTTGAAAACACACATTTGTTTCACTCATGAGCCCTATTCAGACATTGTGAAATATAAGTGCCTTGTGTGATTTCAGCACTACAGTGGGTCAGAACTCCCACTCCAGCACATCACTCACCCTCTCCAGGTCACCTGCTTACAGTTAAGGCATCATTTATGTGAAGTGGGAAGCGCTGTAACCATGGTGGCTGGGGCTTCCATGATCCACAGCCTGGATTGCCCAAGGCTGCTGGTCGTGGAACACCACTGGCTCTCGTGCTTACAGTACTTCCCTCTTCACATAACCAGCTCCTCAACTGTGAGCTGGTGAGCTGAAGGAGGTGAGTGACACACCATGATGGGACTTCTGACCCACTTTGGCACAGAAACTGTGTAGGGTACTTCTATTTTATACTCTCTGAATAGGGCTATGGTGTTCATTTTAATTTGTATACATAGAAAATAACTTACATGCATGTCTAAAAGCATAATGTATGGAGTGTCCTTCAGCCAGCCTTGCTGTAATTTCCCCAACTTGTTCTTATGGAGCAAGGACATTGCGAAGGTTTATCCCAGGCAAATGTGTGTAGTTGGTTTGCAGGTTGACTATATTTAAATGCCACATTTGTTATTTCTTACACCAGAACTACTTCTTGTGATTATATGTTAGAGCTATAGAAGCTTGCATTTTTTTTTGTCTTTCCTATGCAGTGCTTCTATGATTGAAACATTTCATTTTGGGAGGCATCCTTAAAACTGTTTATGAGAAATAGATACTTGCTCAGTGTGGTGCTGCTGCACAATGAAGATGCCTGGCTTTACTTAATTTGTTCAGAAATGCAATCTTCTTTTATTTCATTTTTATTTCAATAAAATTACCCATAGGGAAGCTGTAGGAAGTTGACAAACCACCTTTCTCTGAAACTGGTCTGGCTTCAGGGAACTATTACCTACAATAGTATGGCACATTATATGCTATATAATAACATGGAGGATGCAAGAGAAATGCAATAAAATGGCTCCAACGCAGCTGGAATCTCACCAGTGCTCTCATTAAATCTGGGGCATCAGTCACTCTACATCTGACTTTGCTGTTTTGAGGGCCATAAATCTGGTTCACTGTCTGTGTTGGTGACAAAAGGACTCAGGCATGAGGAACAAAGACAGATTCAGATCTTTAATGCTCACCTATCACTGGGGTGAGACGTATTCTAAGTGTCTGTGGATAACTTGTCATTTCTGGCTAAGCAGTACCTCACACAAATGGTATTATTGCCCCCACGCCCTTGTCTGAATTGGCCCTGTAAATAAATATTGTCATGTTTTGAAAATGTGGGAATCAGTGTAGTATCTTGCTGCTGTATCCTAACTTTTGTCAGATGCTCATTCTAAGAATGGAAGGCAAGTTGCACTCACTCAAAGGGTCCTTGTATGATCAGAACTCTCTGCCCATTCCCATAAGCAGTTTCCAATGATGGAGCAATGCTCTGTTCAAAGTGAGGACACAACCCAGAATCTTTTCTGATATCAAGAGCTTTTGGATGATGGCATGTGCAGGAAAGAACATATATTAAAGCGTCTCCATCCTGAAAGCACAATGCAAGGATGTGTTGCAGTGGTTTTTCATAACTGAAGAAAGTGTCAGAAATAATACAATACTAAACTTGGTTAGTTTATTGTTAAAGAAGGAGGACTGGGATGTGTTTAAGTACAATTGATACTGTGGTCACTGAAACCTGAGTCCAACTCCTAAGATATATCCAGATGTGAAAACAGATTTCAGCATAGGGGTAAGCAAATTCCCATATCCCTTACCATTATTGTTCCAACATTGTGATAGCCCTTGGGTTCTGTTTCATTTGAATTGATGTAGCGGAGGGGAATACTTCTGTGTAGAAAGAGCAAGAGAGAGAGAGAGCGGGAGGGAGGGAGAGGGAGAGAGCATGCACATATCAGCATTATTGAAATGAGTTTCACAATTACAGGAGGGAGTTCTGATATGAAACGCCTACAAAAATATAAACACAGTGAAATGCTATTGGTGCTAGACAACTTGTGGTATTAACTCATGCAAAGATACATGTTTGCCATCAATGCTTATGATCATCATGGCTGTACATCAGTTTACTATATGATCTTATTATATTGTGTTAAAGGTAAAGTGTGCCTTTGAGTCAGTGTCGACTCCTGGCGACCACAGAGCCCTGTGGCTGTCTTTCGTAGAATACAGGAGGGATTTACCATTGCCATCTCCTGCGTAGTATGAGATGATGTCTTTCAGCATCTTCTTATATCACTGCTGCCCTGATATAGATGTTTCCCATAGTCTGGGAAACATACTAGTGGGGCTTTGAACCGGCAACCTCTGGCTTGCTAATTAAGAGTTACAATTCTGACACCAATAACTTTTCCAGCAAATAGCAACAGGCCAAGCTCCAGGTTTCAGGGTGCCTGACAAACTGCCCTTGATGGATCCCTTCATGTGTGGATGGGCCCTGAGGAAGTTTCTCAAGCAAGCACCACCATATGAAGGCTATAGGCACAGTGATAGTTTTGTTAATCAGCGCCAGGTCCTCCTGAGGGTCCTTGGCCCTCAGAAGCTGCTCAGTGAAGCCTGAGTGAGATTTTAAAAACCATCTTACACTGGTGCTATTTCTTTATCTCCAGTTTTGTCATAGCACTGTTTTGACATCACACGGGTCCTCAGTCTAGCTTAAGAAAAACTCTATAGAGTTTCACTTTGTCATGCCTTATTCAGTTTTATACTTTTAAGAGGAAATGGATAAAAGAATGAATGAAAGAGAAGATTATGATACATTGTTGAAACACCTATATTTGAAAAACCTGAGTGACAGTGACTCAGATATAATATAGCAAGTAGTTTATTGGAGAGAAAGGGGGGGGGGGTTGATTTTTTTAAAAACCTACTCCTGTATGAGTTCTTAACTCTTGTGGTTTTCCTTTGCTGTATTGATTGTTGCTTATGCTTATCTCAGAGTCGTCACAATGTCTATCCCAAGTAGTTATCTGTTCAACCCTCCAGTCCACCATGTGCTTCCTTGAGTTGACCTCAGTTAACCCCTTTTACTTTGTCAGGCATCAAATGTTAGCAGTCAATTCCTGCCCCCTCTTCTGCTGACCTCCTGTGGGATTATGATTATATGACTTTTATGTCAGGGCTTTGTTATTTACAGAGAGCCTTACTGGCACACACTTACAGTCCTAGAGTGAGGAGCACGCTAGATATATGGCAGTATTTTTTAAGACTCTGCAGTCATGGAGAATTAATTTTAGTTGTCTAAATCAAAACCATGTTCTGCTTAAGCATCCCTTCACATCTTAGGAAGAATGAGGGCTAGAGTCTGACCTTAATAAGAGTCCAGAAGTCTCTGTCCTCATATGAATAGAAGCTCCTGACAATTTTAATATCTCTCATCTCTGTCCCCGGCTACAGCCAACTAGAAAATCCCATTTCAGCCATATGAACCATGCTTCACAGCCGCTATCACCTACTACTCATTTCTCCTTGCTGAAACTTCCTTGTTCCTTCTGGCCAAAATAGCTGGGCTCTGCTGATGTGGCATCAGCACTGCTGCTGAGAGGGTATCCTTAGCTGGCTAGAACAACTGTACATGTGGGGGCTGGTTCACAATCTCCTGTGTGAACTTATCACAAGCCCAAAGGAAATATATATAGGTTTGGCATTGAATTTCTTCATATTATATGAGATTATTAATCAATGCATTAAAATACTAAATATTAAAATGCATTAAAATACATTTCCAGATCAGGGCAGAGGATTTTTGTTTCAGTTAGGTTCTGCTAAATATGTGAGTTTATATATATATTTATTTATTTATTTATTTATTTATTTTTACATTTCTGGCCCGCACTATACCCAAAGGTCTCAGAGCAGGTTACAATAAAAACAATATAAAACATAATTAAAATTAAACATCATAAACTTAAAAATACAGTAAAAATACAGTAAAAAATACAGTGCCTTAGAGGGGAAGAACCACTACATTAATTACCTCATATGTGGGTTATATGAGAGAATTCACATATTTATCAGAACCTAAACAAAACAAAAACCCCTCAATATGGATACTAGATTTACATTCTGAACTTACTTAAATCACATATCCATGTGGTCACTTCCCAAATATCTATGGCAACATTTAAACCGGAGAAATGATCATGCCAATGCCATGTACCATGTTTGTTTGTTTGTTTTTATTAAAACATTTCTCTGGGCAGTCCACAACAGAACAAAAACAAAGTAAAACATTTGTCAAGACAAGAATGGGGGCGGGGGGGGGGGGCACACATTACAACAATTTAAGAATTCCAAAATAATATTTTAAAACAGCATTAAAACCATTAAAACAACATTAATTAAAAGCCAGTGATGCCAGTACAGTATAGTAAGTAACCATGTTATCTGCTTCTCTTTCCTAATTTTCCTACTTAAAACATTACTGAATGGTTGTGGGAAGGATTTAAGGTAACACAATAATAGACACTGAGGTCATAATCAAACTCTTGCAGCAGTAGCATTTTTGAACACCCTTTGAGGAAACCAGTCCAACACATCATTCATCAAGCTGCTCCTAGAATTTGGAAGAACTTCATGAATAGCTATGCAGTACAATAATCTTGTTTTATAACTGCTTCCCTCATAAACACGAACACCACATTTGATGTAACACGAAGTCTTTTCACTTAAGGTTTCTGAACTGATGGTTATGGTTTCACTTATGTTTTCTGACATCGAACCGATTCAGCATTGACCTGGTTTGGTTCAACCATTCAGGGTTGAACCAAACCATCCCCTGCTTGGTCTGACCCTGGACTGAACACCCCCGACTGTTCAAGGGGGTTCGCAGACATTTTTTTAAAAAATTGTAACATACCCCCTCCGGGAGAGCTGTTGGAGGTGGCAGTGGGTGTCCACGGAGAGTCTGCAGAGACGTAGCTTTCCTTTTTGTCCAAATACAGACAGGAGAGTGGGGGGTGGGCATGAAACTGTGACTGAATTGGAACCGCAGTTTTGCGTTATGTCCAAAGGCAGCCAAAGTTAGATTTAACTGTGATTTTATTCAGAACAATTCCATTTTATCCTTCTCCTTTCCCTCCCTTTCCTTTCTGACTCATACTCCCACATTCTCTACAGCAGGTGTGGGGAACCTTGGCCCTGCAGCTGTTTTTGAACTACAACTCCCACCATCCCCAGCCATTGTGGCTGGGGATGGTGGGAGTTGTAGTTCAAAAACAGCTGGAGGGCCAAGGTTCCCTACCCCTGCTCTACAGGATCACCTCTGGGTCAAACCTCCAAACAGCAAAACACAAGAGATTTACTAGATAGAATAGAATACAACAGATCTGCAATTGAACGAATAAAGATGTCCCAGTGAGCTTGTGCAGAAGAGCGTGTACATCAGAAGACTCTTTTTGGATCGGAGCCTTAGTACTAGTCTGATATCACTTTAAAACAGGAAGGGCTTGCTAAGCATTTCTAAAAATCAGAAATGTGGGGTGGGGGGAGGTATGGGGGAAAATAAACCATTTTGTTAGTGACCTGAATAATGTTGTAGGTTACATATGAAAAGTAGGTAATACATATCTGTAGAGATACTGCTTCAATCTTGATGGACACAAACTAAAATATATTATCTGAATAGTATGGAGAAACTGGCCTTTAGAGTGCATTTCAAGTTTCTGGTGCATTATGGCCTAACAGATAAATCAGCTTGTCAATCCCTGCTACATACACATGGGACAATATATTATTCATAGCCATAGCTTGGAGATAAAATGCATCAGACCTTCTATCGAAGTAAACCTTTATAATAGTCTCTGCTTCTACACAACCGACACTTGATTAGCACTTACAGATGCAATCATTTCTTATAAAGTTTATGCTGGAGAATGAATTTGTTCTTCTTAGCAAGCTAAACTCCACCCCCCCCCCAAACAAAAGTATTTTTGCCTTTCACATTTACATGAAATGCCAATTTTGCATTCTTGTGACATTAGAAAATCTGAGAGAACAACTGGGGAGAAAAAGCATATATCCCTCAAACTCTAATACATGTCTACTGACAAAAAAGCAATAAAACCTGTTGAAATGTAGGATACATTACACATACATGCATCAAATTACATGTACTTAAAACATAATTTTGCACAAAAATATACAACAATGGAGCACCAGTTCAATCAGATGGAGGTTAATATATAAAAATGACCTCAGTAATACCAAATATATGTTCAGGAATAATATGTATATTTGCAGGCAAAACAGAGTCCTGTGACACAGTAAAAACTAGCAAATGCACTGTGGCATGAGCTTTCACAAACCAGGGCTTTCTTCATCACATGCAAGATCTTGATAATAAGATAGATAGATAGATAGATAGATAGATAGATAGATAGATAGATAGATAGATAGATAGATAGATACAATACAGTACAGTACAATAACAACAAAATAGCTGCATTGTGTGAAATGCTGAAACTGGTGCTGGTATGAAGCTGATTAATAAAATTGGGCTGACTGAAAATCTAGCACTGAAATATTGGATTAATAGGATTCTGATGGTGAATTTGGGGGTCCGACTTGCCAGGACTAGCTCCAGATTTGAGTGGAGCAAAGTACCCTCTGGTGCCCTCTGTATTTTTGCCCCCAAGTGGCTTAGCAACAGTGATAACAGCAGCACTCTTCTCAGTGCCAGTGCAGTTGGAGGGGCTGGTGTCCTTCAGAATGCTCCTGATGTGGTATTGCTGTATTGAGACCAGAGGCATTGCTGTAAGGGGAGCATGTGGGGAAATTACATTGGCAACTTTTGCTGCACTGGGATTCATCTCATCATTACCACTGGACTCTGGCAGGCTTACCAGGTAGTGGTCAACAGTAGAAGTGGCAGGCATCAACAGATGTTCTCAGCACTGGCACAGTTGGTGCCACCATTATAATCCCACCACAGTGTCCCCAGTATAGCATCACTCTGGAATCAAGCTACCTTGAAGGCATTGTGGTAGAATTAAAATGTCAGCTTCACTGGACTTGGGAGAGTGCTGAGCAGCAATATTAAAGTGGGGCCAATGTAGACCCCAGCAGTGAGTCCAGACAGGGTTCTGGGAGTCTGCCATTTGCCCAGGGATGGCAGATACTGGTTCTGTGGTTCTGCGACCCACAGATCCATTTCAGAAATGGCTGGGAACTATCAGATTTTGTTGGAGTTTGAAATGAATCTAGTTTGTGACCTGGACCTGCTTGGAGTCCCTTGGCTCTTACATGTGCTGAAGATGTTATCAGCTAGGGATGTGCATGAGCTGGTTCAGTGCCTCCTCTGTGCACTGGCCATGTGTATGCCGACGCCATGCAGAGGCTGCAGGGAACAGCATCACAGTCCAGCACAGCCATTTGGGGAGCTCCAATGTGTGGGGCAGGGACAAGCAGGTAAGGAGCTCCTTACCTGCTTTTTAAGGGAACCACTCCCCGCCCCACTGGCAGGTGCACAAATGGCTCATGCACATCCCTATTATCAGCACATGCCCTAGAAATGTTTTGCACAGTGTATATCTCACCCTTCCCACTACCTCTGTAAGGTTGCCCATAAATAGACAGAGCCCCAACCACAAGGAAACATTTTTAGCCTATCTTCCTTAAGGAAAGTAAGCTTATGAAATCACCCAGCAGAGTGTGTGTGTGTGTGTGTGTGTGTGTGTGTGTGTGTGTGTGTCTCACCCTATCAACTTTGCAATGCCTGTACCAATATGAACCATATTTGGTACAGTTGTTAGGACACACAGGGGCACCTCAACAGCATAGTTTGTGATGATGTCATCTACCCTGATTCAGGATGGCGGATGCATGTACATTTGAGGCGCAAGTGGGCTAACTTGTGAACCACCTAAACTGTATGAACCAAATTTGGAACAGTTGCAAAGACACATAGATACACCTCAATGGCATAGTTTGTGCTGATGTCATGCACCCCAGTTCAAGGTGGTGGATGCATTAACATTTGAGGTACAATGGGAACTTATTTGGATCAAATTTGGTACAGTTGTAGGGAAACATAGGGACACCTTAAAGGCATAATTTGAGATGATGTCATCCACCCCAATCCAAGATGGTGGACACTTGAAATGGTGGACATTTTTGAAGTGCAAGTGGGCTAACCTGAACTGTCTAACCAATCTGGACCAAATTTAGTGCAAGAAAGTGCAAGAAAAGTAGGCACATTCATTTTTACCATAACTACTACTTGTCAGTAGTTGTGGGTTTGTTTGTTTTTAAATGGACCATATCTTGAGTAAATGATCTCTTATTGAAAAGTGTTAATGTCGCAATTATACTCCAGAGAACTTGAGATACAATGTATGAAAAGTCTTCCTGTGTTAGTTCACCATCAGTGTAGGAATACATTTGCAGAGTAACAGTGAGTTTATGCCAAGGGACTTCCAAAGAAATACAAGACTAACATGGTTAAGAAATATAGAAATGACCTTTCAACAAATGAGCACTTGCCACTGAAAAATGATGTCACCAAAGTGTGCTCTATATTGCCAGTGTTTGCTGAGCTATATATATAGCAAAGTGTAAAATCAATAAAGGAAGTTGATTGTTTTGTAATATCCTTCCATTTCCTCAGCAAGGCATAATAACTTGTCCTGACTTCTACACTACACAGTACATTCCTGCTGTTATGAAAAAAGATGTGCAGCACTTTAACTGTATAATTGAAAAAGAATGGTCATGGAAAAGGTCATTAGTTTTTACAAGGTGTATACTGGTGATGAAAAAGAAAGCCAGTCTCATTCCAGAACTTTTGAAAATTGCACTTTTTAATCTTAAAAGCCAAAATATTTTTTCGATGTTCTAAACGTTACAGAATTGATACCTGTCATTTTTTAAATTATCAGGCATGATTAAAACTATGCAAGTAGTCACTTGATTATATTCTTTTTATGACAGATTTCTATTTAAGGCTTTAATTTTAATGTGATTACTCATTGGCCAAATTCAGACGCAACATGAAACCAGAGGTTGGCAAGCCCACGGTTTCAATTTGAAACTGTAAATTACGCCACTTACATTTGTCCAACCATGGCCCACTAACCTCCTGCTCCAGGAGAGTGGAGTCTCTCCCTGCTACTCAGTCACCGATGCATATCCCAGTCACTCGCACACCACTCACGTTGCCACACTGATGGCACAGCGTCAGCACATCATCCAGGCGGCCACCAGTGGTCCTGATTGTAAAGGGAGTGTGCCAGTTCTGCTTGGCTCATTCCAGCTTCACAGGCCGGCTTCCTCAGGCTCATGACAACTTATCTCCTTTCTCACTGCACTCCCAGCAAAGTTGTCTTAATAAAACTGCAACAGAACATTGGATTACAGGCAAAATACTTGACAGCAGAGGGGCACATTTTTATGCCGGGGAGTGGGGTGGGCTCAGGTGAGGGTGCTGTTTTATTTAAAGCTCTGTGCATTATGCTGCATGAAAGGACCATTGGAGAGCTGGGCCCAGGGTAGGGCTGCTTGCCATCACCTCTCAACGGTTGACAAACAATTAGGTTTTCTATCCCTCTTCACCCTCTGCTCTCAGAATCTAGGGACCCATGGGCCCACACCCATCCATATTGAGCAAAAGCTTTACACAATGTAACCCCAGTGCAGTCCATCCTGTGCACAATGAGTCTTGATGTGGGGTGGGGATCCCATCTCTTTGCTGCATCCCCCCCCCCACAAACTGTTGCCCTGCCTGCCACTGGCCCGGTGGATCCCCTGTCCTTCCCTGCCCCATCCTGCCCACCAAAGCTCTCCCCACCCTCCCCACCACTTGTGGAGTGGACTGTGATGCTGGGTGTTGTGCCCACCATGCAAGCCTATTCCTCTCTTGCTTCGAGGGAGATAATGTGATGGTGCATGCCCTGGGGGAGCGTGAATTGTGTATGCTGTCTGCTCAAACTCTCTGGTTGTTGGCTGTGTGTGGGCCCCCTCTCTCCCACACACACAAAGTTTAATGGACCTTAGATTCCCTCCTTGTCATGGCTCAGACTTCAGAATCAGAAGAATCAGAGCAGGAGAACTCACCTGCTAGTGAGCCACAGCAACAACGCTTAGCAGAGAAACCAGACTCTGGAGCTGAAGATTCTCAACAGCTGCCAGACTTGGTTTCTGATGAGGAACAGCCTGGGATTTCCCCTGTATTGAGACAATGTATCAAGAGGCAGGCTCAGTGGGACTCACGCAGGTGCAGGAGATCACAAGAAAGAAAGCCAAACTGCTGACTCAGGGAAGCCTGATTGGTTGCTGGTTCTGTGGAACCATATATATACAATGGTCTCTCATGGCTGAGTTGCTGTTTGCAACTTCACTGGCAGCTTATAGTGTGCTCTTGCATATTAAATATTTTCTGTGTTCCAGTTTGTCTTCTCTGTACTTCCCTGCATTGTTCCCTTAATTCCTTGTTCTGTGTCCTTCACTTGTTTCATTCCTTGTTTTGTCTTTTCCTTCCACTTATTACTCAGTTATTGTTAGAGGGGGGTATCTAGTTTCAGTTTAGGGAACTTTATTCATTTACTGTTTTCTTTGAGAGCCTTTTATTTTCCTTCATCCAGTTTTGTTGCTGCTTTCTGTTTACTTTCATGGGGTTGTAAATCCTGTAGGGTTAGCTGGGCTATCAGTTCATGACACTCCTTATCAGGGGAGCCTCTTCAACCTTTGCAGGTAGAAAGGTCAACCCTGCCTTCCTTTTGTGTTGTCCCCTGGAAACTCTTCAAGAAATTGTTGGTCAGTCCATGCCCCTTCTTGGATACTTTCTGCTTAAAGACCTTGCATGCTACCATTTTTGTGGGGTTAGGGTGCACTGCATCCTTCTTCTTGCAAGGGTACTAGCAGGTAGGGCTTATGCATTTCTGCAAGCACCAGAGAGCTTTGGATGCCAGGTTCTTGGTCTGGGGTGTTGTGTTTTGCTTGAACTTTCTCTGGCCAGTGGCCTTGTGTGCTGCCCTAGCATGCCCACTGGGCTTACAAATGGCCCTGCACATGGGCCTGTAGGGGGTGTCTTAAAAGAGTTTCAGGTGTGAATGGCTAGCACCCCACCTGCAGAAACCTGAAGGTCCTTTGGAGTGGTCCAGAGGATTTCGGGCCTGTGCATTCTCCTGCAGGGGAGCAAAGAATTGTCCCTTGAGAGTCCAGAGTGGCTTGGAAGTAGTCCTCTGGTGTGGGCAGATAGAGCCCTGGCATCAGCCGGGGTTGGCTGCAGTATTCAGGCTGTTGTGGCTGGTTGCAGGTCTCATGGTCCTCATCACCCGACTTGATGGCATAGATGCCAGACTGGAGGGGATGTGCTGTGGGATCCAAGAACTGGACTATAATAGGTTCTTCATGGCTCCTGGCATCCCTGGAGATTTCCCCTGCCCTTTGGCCTTTCTGTTGGGCAGAAAGATGCATAGGTCCATGTGAGGAGCCAGGGAAGACAGAGCTAGCAGACACCTCAACGACCCGTGGCAGACATGTGGGGCTAGCAGGGCACTGCAGTTGTTGCCACTGGACCCCCAGGCAAAGCAGAGGAGGATGCCATCCTGAAAGAAGGGGAGGCATGTTGTCGCCCCGTAACCCAGGTGCAGCTAGTTACTTCCCTAGCAAGAGCTGGGGAAATGGGGATGGCTGCATGAGGCAACATGGATGTTTATTATTTATTATTTATTTATCCAATTTCTATACCGCCCTTCCAAAAATGGCTCAGGGCAGTTTACACAGAGAAATAATAAATAAATAAATAAGATGGATCCCTGTCCCCAAAGGGCTCACAATCTAAAAAGAAACATAAGATAGACACCAGCAACAGTCACTGGCGGTACTGTGCTGGGGGTGGATAGGGCCAGTTACTCTCCCCCTGCTAAATAAAAGAGAATCACCACGTTAAAAAGTGCCTCTTTGCCAAGTTAGCAGGGGCTAACTCTCTGTTGTCTCTGTTAGCACTGGGGAGGGTGTGGAGGTGGTGGCTGGGGGTGCTGGGGCGGGGGCGGTGGCAGCAGATTGTGGAGTGGGGCTGTAAGCATGAACATCTGGCTGGCCCTCAGCCTATTGTTTGGCATGCGGTGCCCAGTACCCACTGTGGTCCCTGGGGGTGACATCACTTCTTCCCAGCATATTGTTCTGGGAAGTGGACCATTGTTCTGCGCTCCACTCCAGATAGCTTATTGTGCATCATGACCATTTTGAGTTTTTCTTGAGGTTCTGCAACCTCTCTTTGCACTGGTTTGGCAGTACAGTAGTATCTACGAAGGGCCATCTGGTTGGAGATCCAACCATAGGCAGCCTCATTGCATAAGTGGTTCTGCAGTTGGGCCTATATCCCCTTGCTTGTCCAGAGTTGCACAAAGCTTCACTCAGACCTTCCTGGAGGCATCCCCAGCTTGACATCTCCTTGTGACACTGATAGTGGCAGTTCTCCCTGTTGATGTTGTGGGAGCAGAAGACTGCAGAGACTCCATGGATGCTTGGAGAACCTGGGTATCCATAGTAAACTAGAAATCATGGGCCACCAAACCCCTGTGGCTGGTAATTGGTGACTGGTAATCAGTGTGGGAGTATGTGATGGATCGTCCGCTGCATGAATGCTCATGCAGGACTGGATGCATGTGTGTGTGTCCAGGAAACAGTCCATTCATAGCAGAATAGGACCAGGTACAGGGACATTGCCCTTGAGGCCACATCAAGAGCAAAAATTGCAAAATTTCCCCAATAGTCCAGTAGAGTCATCAAACAAAGGGGCAACTGCAGAGCAGTAGATACCACCAAGGACAAATGGGGTGGGCATTGATGAGAGATTCACTGGGTGCTGGTAAAGAGGAAGCAGTGGAGGGATAAGAATGGCTAAGGGTGGCCTTGGAGGGCCCCGGGCTCAACATCTGTGCTCTATTCTTGGAGCAGGACAAGGTTCCCTGTGCCTACCAACCCCCTCATCCAAGCATCCCCACTGGTTCAGAAGTTAATAAGCAACCTTGTTAACAATTGTGAGACTCATGCATGGGAAGGACAATGAGTTGTGTGATAGATGGTTGAAGGGAACCTCCTCCCCACCCCCCTCACAGTCTTTTCACAAATGCCCAGATGCACCACAAAGTAGAATTAACCTGCAGGGGTGGTGGTGGTGTGCTGGAAATCAACCGTTCACTCCCACGGCTGCCTCACTTTGGCCATGTAGCACTTTTACAGCAGAAAACTAATCTGAAGATGCTGCAGGGCAATCTGTGCCCAAGGCTCTTAGCAGTAGCATAGTCTTTTGTTCTGCTTCTGGAGAAGAGAGTCCTTGCTATGGGTGCTTTGGCAGCCCCTGCACACCACCTTCCATCTGCCCAGGACTCCGGCAATGGGACTGCTGTTGATGCGCACTTCTGGAGCAGGTAACACTTTTCCTATGTAGCGCGTTTAAATGTTCTTCCTACAGCAGTATTGGATGGCAGGTTTAAGGGAGTTCTGCTATTTTTACGACTTTGCCCATGTGGCAAAGGGGTTATAGAATCCACCTTGCATGTTATTCTTTATTGTGATTTTTATAGTGAACCCCGTTTAAGACTTATATCTCCTGTGTTAGATCATTTGCCTGGCGGGTCTGATGAATTTTATTTAAACTATCTTTTAACTAATGTGGACACTCATATTATCTCTGTTATGGCCAGGTTTTGTTATATTATTTGTAAAATACATACTGGTTTGTTGTAAATGTTTGCTGGTAAATGACCAAATAAACTTATCTTCCCCGTCCTTTCCTATGCCAGGCCACCGATGTTGGGTGAGAGCGGGACAGCGTCATGGGTTGTCCTGCAAGGGAAATTGCTGTGTTAGGTACAGAAGGACTAGGGAACATGTGTGGAGCACCGCGATCTATTGGAGGGGGCCCTGTTGGGTACAGCACTGTGCCAATGAAAGCCACGATATCCATTGAACAACCATGTCCCTGGGCGGGTGTGCACCACCACTGCCCCTATGATTGTGGTTTCAAAATTGGCATGAAACCACAGTTATGGCGGCATCCGCATTTGCTCGTAACCCTTCAGTGGCCAAACCAGAGGTCTTGGCAGTGAACCTTACTGCAAACCAAAGGTTCAAATTGGAGTTCGGCAAGGCAAACCGCAGGTTGTTCTTGGCTTGAAAACATAGTTTCAAGAATTCAGATGTAATGGAGTGCCAACCTCTGCCCCGTTTAATCCCGGTTTCAGGTTATGTCTGAATTTATCCATTATGTATGGGATCAGGAGAGAACCTTACAGAATGAAGGTTCATGCCTAAAGACACATAGGACTGAGTCTCATGATCAGTGAGACCCAGTTCAGCAGGGTGCGTGGGGAGCACACGAGTGGAGAGGGAGCCCTGGGCGGCCAGATCGGCTGCCTACATGTTTGCCGGCTCCGTGATGGAGCCGGTGGGGGCTGGGAGGAGCAGGGACCAATCGACCCCTGCAAGCTCCAGCATGCCCTGCGCAAGTGCGCAGGGCATGCTGGCGAGACCCCTGGAAATGGGAGGCAGCTTTTTGCCTCCCCTCTGGGGGTCTCCTTGTGAGTAGGTGCCATGCGAAGCCGCACCTGGGCTACTCACAATCTTCAATACCAGGTTTGCAGAGCACTCGCTCGGCAAACCTGGTTTTAGGGCAGGGGTTCTTGAGCGGGTTTCCTGCTCTGGAACCACCTGGCTCGCAGCCAAGCTCAGTGGTTCTCACGATTGCAGAAAATCAGGCTAGCAGAGGCTAGCCCGATTTTCTTCGATCGTGAGACTAGCCCCATATACTAATAGCGAGTATTCTAAACGTTCAGGTGTGTTGAGAGAGAGAGAAGCATAAAATGAAAGGTGATTGGTTTGCCTTTTATAATTAAACAAAACTTCAGTAGCTGCTTTAATGTGCTGACTACAGAACTGCATTATAGGCCCTGACAAGGTTTTTGCAAAGCATTAAAATGTAAATGTTCGGGTATATGGCTGCATCAAGAAATATGTGAGCCATGTGGTACATGGAGACAGCTGTCAGAAACTACTAATGCTCTGGCGAGTCCTAATACACTTCAGTAAGATGCAAATATAGAGTACCGATTGGCATCTTTACTTCCATGAACTGGCCCAAGTGAGCCATCACTTTTCTTGTCACTGGTCACCAGGCAAGCTTGCTTCATCCATCCATCCATCCCATCAGTGGTTTTATCTGGAAGGTTTCTGAAAACCCCTCTGGCCAATCGGTTATGCCTCTGCGGCTCAAGTGAGGTCGAATCTGTCCACCACGTGCTGCTCTTTTGTCCTTTTTATAATGATAGCCAATGCAGTCTTATTTCTCCCTTGCTACCGTGCTTTCCCTGCCGGACTGCTGAATTTTATGCTACACTCCTCCTTGCAGATAAGAAACCTTCTATCACCTACAAGTTTGCCAAATTTTGTGCAGCTGCTGTTAAGATCTGTCAACAGCTAACCTCTAGCCCTTCTTTTTAGATCTTGTTACATGAGGCTTCTATGTTGGTGTATTCTCTATGATTTACTTCTTATCTGAATGTAGTATCTTATCTGAATGTAGTATCTCCCACAAAAAAGGGAGTCAGACAGGGCTGCATATTAGCCCCTTTTTTATTTAATTTCTATGTGAATGGCTTAATCCAGCAGCTACAAGGTACGGATACACATGCCCCCAAACTGGCTGATAAATATCTATCGATTCTTATGTACGCCGATGATGTGGTGATCCTGTCCCAAGCCAGAATAGGTTTAAAGAAAGCTCTGGGAGTGCTGGCTGATTACTGTAAAGAAGTGCAGCTAGTAATAAATTACACCAAAACAAAGATTCTCCGTTTCAGTACAAAAAATCGTAGCTTCAACTGGTCAATTGATGGCCGTAGAACAGACCAGGTAAAGCAATTTAAATACCTAGGGGTAGTTTTTCAGTTCAATGGCCATAAAACTGCCCATATGAGATCTGTTGTAGATAAGGCCAAATGCAGTATTACAGCTATACTGAGATTTTTTTGGTCTCAGGGGGGACATTACATTCCAGCTGCCATTAAACTTTACACAGCCAAAGTAGTCCCTCAGCTTCTTTATGGGACACAATTGGGGTCCTATTTTAATTTTAACGAACTTGAAAAAATCCAAACAGGTTTTTTGAGAACGCTATTTGGCGTACCTAATTGTGTGCCCAATGTGGCAGTCCACCGGGAGGTGGGCCTACTCAAATTGGAATCCAGGGCATGGCTAATAAGAATATTTTACTGGATTAAACTCCATCTTTACCCAACGGGACTAATTCCTAAATTCTTATCGGTTGAGCCACAATCATCCTGGAGTAGGAAGATAACAGACAAACTTAGTCAGAGTGGACTATCTCCTGCCCTACTGCTGGAGGCTGGTGAAAACACAGCCCGTAGACTGGTGAGACAGAGATTGATAGACATAGATTTACAAACTGAGAAGGCCAGCTTACCGCTTTTCTACAAATCAATCTATGCTAAGGCGGATCTTACTCCAGCAGCATATTTATTTACAATCACCTTAAGTAAATTTAGATGGGCCTTCTCTAGGGGTAGGTTTAACGTTTTCCCATCGGCTTTACTGTACGGGAAATACGCAAAATTACCCTATGAAGAAAGGAAATGTCAGATAATGATAAAAGAGCCCCTGGTGGCGCAGTGGTAAAACTGCCGCCCTGTAACCAGAAGGTTGCAAGTTCAATCCTGACCAGGGGCTCAAGGTTGACTCAGCCTTCCATCCTTCCGAGGTCGGTAAAATGAGTACCCAGAATGTTGGGGGGCAATATGCTAAATCATTGTAAACCGCTTAGAGAGCTTCTAGCTATAGAGCGGTATATAAATGTAAGTGCTATTGCTATTGCTATTGCTATTGCGATCAGGTGGTCGAAGCTATGGCCCACATTTTATTGAAATGCCCTATATATCAGGACATAAGGCATCAACTAATTGGTCCATTATTAAAAGATCTGAATGGAAAAGACGATGACCTGGTGGTAACGTACTTATTAGATGACAAGGATATATCAACTTCTGCCGCAGTAGCCAAGTTTTGTTATGTGGCCTCAAGATTACGGCCCTCAAAGGAATAGAGTCTCTGAGGCTTCTGGGAAGCTACAATATGCACATGTACTCTATTTTAAGTGATTAACCAGTTTTTATTTAATGTTTCAAATTTGCTGAAAGTATGTTTTGTTTTCTCTTTTTTGTAAATGTAAATGTGTTGTATCATTTGGTCAAAGACCGTAAATAAATACTAAACTAAACTATATAACTGATCCCTGATTGTAATAAAGCTATCCATCCATCCATCCATCTATTTTGTATTTGTATTTGTACATTTGTATACCGCCTCATACAAAAAAGGTTCCTGGGTGGTTCACACTATAAAAACCATTATTAACATAATTAAAACAATCTAAAATACAATTTAAAACTCTAAAAGCCGCAGCTGTAAAACCATTCATAATCCCATGTAGTCTCCCTCAAATAACCAAAGTAAGCACAGGCTATTCTTCCTTTCGGTGGTTCTCTGCCAGGACTACATGTGCTTGGGCAAATATTTCTTTATCACTTGATTTGTGGAGACCTCTCCACAAAGTGCCCGTCTTGTCATCCCACCCCGCTTTTTTTGAAATTTCCAAAAGAGGAACATGGGACACAGTGGAAAGGGGAAAGCAATGCAGATTTTTTACTTTGACATGTTGTGAAGCTTGGGATGTGGCAACACAGACTCCCAGTTGCTGGGCAATGGCTGGAGGAGTGCAAAGTCCAGGGGCGGGGGGAGTGCTCCAAGAGGTGTCCAGCAAGAAGTGTGGCAGTCAAAGAGCTATTGTGTTTCTGGACTAGTCCGAGCCTTCCTCTTTATGGTTTTGGCAGCAGCAACAGCACAAAACCCAGCTGTAGAGTTGCAGACACATGACACAATCAGAAGAAGAAGTCCCTCCTTGGGGCCACTGGGCCAGTCACAGCAAGTCGCTGACAAAACGAGGAGGCAGGCTGCTACAAGAAAACACTTGGCTGGAGAAATGGGAGGGGAATTGCCAACACAGCAGCAGCATACAAATAAGCTCCTCTTGTTGCCACACAGCAAATATTACACATGGGTAAGACCATTGTGTCCAATGGGCCTACTCACAGGTTACAGCCACTGAGTGCTTTGAGCAACCCCACAGCACTTGCAACAGGATCACTGGAACTCTGGGCACCCCCACCAACACAGAAATAGTTGGAGGGGGTTAAAATAGTTGCAAATCTGGGGTACAAGTCCACATCTGGGAACCCTAGTTGTTGTTGGGCAAGGCTGGCAGGGAGGCAAGTTCCAACCTTCCTACCCCCGCAGAGGGACCTGCCAATCCCCTTCCCTCTACCACTCAAGTGCCAGGGCGGCGAATGGCCGAGCAGTGACCTGGAGGAGGAAGTCCTCTGGCATATCACATTGCACCATGTGAGGAGGGTTTCCTTGCAAGGAGGATTGGGGGATTTATCTGCTGCTGGGAGCTCTTGCTGCCAGGCTCTGTGGTATCTCATGCTGCAGGCAGTCTGAGAATCCACATGACCAGGGAGTGGGGTAGAAGGGGACACACATGCCCTTCTACCTCATTATTAGCCCAGGTTAAAAAAACAAAAACCCTGAAGACTTCCCCTAGTAAACTTCATCTATTGGATATTGGCTAATTTAATACAAAGCAATAATGATGGCGCTGGGAGAAATGGCAATATGAGATTCTCCCATTGTCTGCAGTGAACAGTGAAGATGTAATTCAAGCATATTGGAATGTGAAGTGGTTGCTTAGTATGGGCAGGCAGTATCCATGCACAATTGTACAGTAAGAATATGTGGCCTCTATAATGCAATCAATTAGTTCATGTTTAGAGATGGATCAATAACCAATTCCTTGGCTGAAAGGTCTTTTTTCTTTCAACAATGGCAGATGGTGTCAATTGTACTTAACTTGATTTATCACAGTTATCAACAGATTAGGAGATATGACAGCTTGGTGCCATCTCTGGTTATTAATGTTCATAAGAGATGGCCTCATCATCTGCAGCTCCCACAGTGCAGGGCTTTAGCTTTTCTAATGTTTCAGAAAATATCTGCTGAAAATCTATCAAGGTTTAGAAACTGCTGTTTGCTTCTTGCATGGAATTGCCATTATTAACTCTAATCACCTCTAACAGTTGGAGGCCATGCTTAAACTTCTGGGGTAGCATGCCTTAGCGATAGAAATTCTGAAGCTCACATTTTTTCTCATTTTCATCATCTTTGATCTAGGCTTGCCTAGCACCGTGCTGCTATATCTGCCACAGGAGTATCTCACAGGTAACCAATTCTGAAAAATCTTTCTGAGTAAAATACAGGTGAAACTCGGAAAATTAGAATATCGTGCAAAAGTCCATTAATTTCAGTAATGCAAATTAAAAGGTGAAACTGATATATGAGAAAGACGCATTACATGCAAAGCGAGATAAGTCAAGCCTTAATTTGTTATAATTGTGATGATCATGGCGTACAGCTCATGAAAACCCCAAATCCACAATCTCAGAAAATTAGAATATTACATGGAACCAAGAAGACAAGGATTGAATAGAACAATATCGGACCTCCGAAAAGTATAAGCATGCATATGTATTCAGTACTTGGTTTGGGCCCCTTTTGCAGCAATTACTGCCTCAATGCGGCGTGGCATGGATGCTATCAGCCTGTGGCACTGATGAGGTATTATGGAAGACCAGGATGCTTCATTAGCGGCCTTCAGCAATTCTGCATTGTTTGGTCTCATGTCTCTCATCCTTCTCTTGGCAATGCCCCATAGATTCTCTATGGGGTCAGGTCAGGCGAGTTTGCTGGCCAATCAAGCACAGTACACTGTATACTTTTCAGAGGTCCGATATTGTTCTATTCTTCAATCCTTGTCTTCTTGGTTCCATGTAATATTCTAATTTTCTGAGATTGTGGATTTGGGGTTTTCATGAGCTGTACGCCATGATATATCAGTTTCACCTTTTAATCTGCATTACTGAAATTAATGGACTTTTGTACGATATTCTAATTTTCCGAGTTTCACCTGTAAATCCTGTTTTCACCACCATACAGATAGACTGCCTACACATTTGAAACCAAGTCCAGACTATAGGGGAAGGGCTGGAGTGCAAACTTTCCAACTTCAAAACCTCCATGTAAATTACAATTTGAACCCAGAGCTCTCCAAAGTTCAAACAAAGCTCATAACTATCTCAGCCCAGGCACTGGTTCCCTCATAACCACTTCTTCCTTTTTTCACTGAAATGTACCACATGGCAGTGGTAATCAGAAGGCTTGCTGCTGCAGTGTCCATTATGCCCTGCAACAATATTGTGTGTGCCCCTTAGTAATTTAGTTTCCAAAGGCTTCTAGTAAAAGGGACATTTTTCCTGTTGCGCTCTAGGGTCTAATCAAGCTTACTGCAGCTGCCTTGGTTGCTAGGACTGGGAAGATTGTAGTGGGGATGGATGTCTTAAGAAGGTTGAGAGTGTAGTGGGTAAAAGAGGTGAGTATGAGGAAGCCTCCAGACCTTGTTATATTCCAAATAGGAGTGTGATGAGTTCTAGGAGTGTGATGAGTTCTTGACAGGGGAGTTTTAAACAGATGTAAGAGGACTGAGGGGTGAAATAGGAAGGCCAAAGAGAAGTTGCAGTAGTCAAGGTGGGAGATGAGCATGAAAAGGAAGTCAAAGAAATGGGAAGATATCTGGGATTTTTGCAGTGTTATGCAGGAAACTATGACATGACAACTGCTTGAATTTAGGTTGGTTGGTTGGTTTGTTTTAAAAAGGGAAAAGTCAATGTTGAAGCCAATGCTTGGT
Source organism: Hemicordylus capensis (assembly GCF_027244095.1). Classification (NCBI taxonomy): domain Eukaryota; kingdom Metazoa; phylum Chordata; class Lepidosauria; order Squamata; family Cordylidae; genus Hemicordylus; species Hemicordylus capensis. The sequence goes on along the minus strand of NC_069658.1, from coordinate 372,825,014 downwards.
TAAGATGATTTTAAAAAGAGTTTAGTTTTGTCCATATTGAGTTTGAAATGGTAAAGAACTAACCAAGTGGATATATCAGACAGATACTGTAGGAGGAGATGCTTGACTCACTGGATGGAAGGAGAGAGGACTGGAACAGAGAGGTACATCTTAGTTTAATCAGCATGTATTTGGTATTATCAGCATGTAGGCGAAACTGAAAGCCACTGGGTTCTGATGGAGTCACCTAAGCAGAAGGCATAGAGGCAGAAGAGCAGAGGATCAAGAACAGAACTCAGTGAAACCTGAACAGAGATAGGGAGGGCTGAGAGAGTGAAGAGGCAGAGAATAGTGAACTATATCAAATGTAGAAGAGAGGTCAAGAAGAAGAAGAAAAAGGAGACGGTTGGATTGGAAGAGAGAAGATAATTTACTGTCTTACCAGGAGCATCTTCAGTGAAGTAGAGGACAGGAGCCAGGTTGCTGGGGGATCAAAACTGGACTTCATAGAGAGGAAGTCAAGATCAGCAGAATCAGAGGTTGGTGCCATCAACTTCTTACTTCCACAGTATAGAAGGGCTGTGGCTTTTCCAGAAACCTTTTTATGAGAATGTTTTTTCATAATATGTTCATCTGCTATATTCAATTTTTAAAAATTATTTATCATGTTTGTGTTTTTGCATGTTTTTTATACTGGTCTTAATCAGATCAAAATAACCAGAAGAGGATGTTTAAGAGAGAAAATGGGAGGCAGATGGATTTATGTAGTTATCAAGGTGAATACTGACATACTCAAATAATGAGTTAGGAATGTTGTCGCACTTCTCCCATCTACAGGCGTGTAGCAAGCCACCTGGCAGCCGAGGCACAAAATTCTGGGAGGTGGGTCTAGTGCATGCATGCAAAGTGTGTGCTCCCCACTACCAAATCCATGCCCCCTCCATCTGCGAGGCCCTCCTTGATTTTTTTTTTTTGAGGGGATACTCACCCTGCTGCTGCACTCCATGCCACCACTGCCCTCCACAGCCCCAATGCTTATACTGCCCATCATATTTACACTCGGGGAAGCAGGCCACCCTTCATTGTGGTGGCATGCAGGCGGGTGGGCTTTTCCCTCCCCCACACTCTCAGCCAGCATGCGGCTTCTCTCGGACCTGTGTGCCTGCACACTCCAATTATGGATAGCATCATGTGTTGTGACATCACAACACGCAACACTCTCCATAATTGGAGTGTGCAGGCACACAGGTCTGAGAGAAGCCGTGGGCTGGCCTGGAGTGTGTGTGTGGGGAAAGCCTACCCGCCTGCATGCCACCACCATGAGGGGTGGCCTGCTCCCCCCGGCGTGGAGATGATGGGCAGTATGAGTGGCAGGGATGAGCCGGACAGCTGCAGGTGCGGAGGGCAGCAGCAGGCAATAGGGTAGCAGCAGGTACCAGTGGGGGCCCTTGTGGGCCCCCTGACCACTCCAGGGCCAGGGACAGTCACACCCCCTTGTCCAATGAATGTTACGCCTATGCCCATCTATATCCTGGCATAAGTCATCTACCAGGGTGACCAACACAGTTTCTGTCCCAGAATAAGAAAAGGCCCAGAGGAAGAAGACATCATAAGCTGCAGCTCACTACACAGAGTGGCTTAGTTCCCAATGGGCAAACAGGTAGCCATCTGAATCACCCACTTTACCTAGCAAAGGGCTAATGAAGGCAAAACAGAACTATATCCTGGGGTGAGGGGGTGGGGCTTTAAAATAATTGGTCTCATGAGCTGCATACAACTGCTTACTTAAATACTGAACAAATCCTTAAAAGTCAGATGATTAGCAGAGGTCCATGAACAGATCCCAGTAAGACCCAAATCTGCTCATCTGTGCTTAAGGCAAATATAGATATACAGAGATGCCCAGAGATGCCAAGAGATGCCAGTGTTAATGCATAGCAACTGAGAAAGCTTAACTGCCTTCACACCATGATGTGCTACTTATTGCTTTCAACTGAAAAATTCAGTTGGTCCCTTTCTCAACTTAAATTGGCTGCTCCACTGAGCTAAACTGTTGGTTGAATATATCCTAAAGAATGTGTGTTTGCAAAACGACACAGTCTGGCCAGTCTTTCCTGGCAAGTCAGTGCAGTACAACCACTTTGCTGGACAGGTATAATATGGATTCTGGAAAATAGCTTGCCATGGGATTGAGAGTGGGCAGTAAGGAATGAGATTTGAGATAGGAAATACTAAAAGAAGTGTGGGTGGGCACACATGCACATGCCCATATGTGTAGTGAATTAAGGAAGACACTGATAAGATGGGAACTGGTTATGAGAAGAGGAAGGCCTGGGGACCAATTAAGGGGTGTTAATTAGCTTCTGTTTATTTTAGGAATGCAAATGATAGCAATTCCTAAGCCACAGGCTGCTGCCATAGGGATGTGCCAGGGAGATCTTGCTCCAGGAACAATGGGCTACTAATACTCATGACAGACTCATGAGAGCCATTAGTTCTGACAGTTACCCCCACAATACCAAAACAATTGCCTTAGCAGTTTTGGTGTCAGAAGATTTGCTAGGTAAATCCTTGGAGAAATTTAAGTTGATAGATTAAGGATCCATTTTGAAAGTTTTATAGCCCAAATCAGAAATTCAAGGAATAATAAAGCAGAAACAATTATTTAAACCTTTAATCATGTGTCAAAATATATTATCAAAATATAGTAGCCATTCACATGCTTATCCTTTTTAATGTGAGTCAATCTTGACAAAAGGGTATTATTATTAACATTAATAAGTGGGCATCAGTGCAATTCTATGCACGTATTTTCATAAAAAGACTGACAGCATTGGGGCTTACGCTCAGAAAAGTGTGCATAGGATTGAAGCTTGGTTATTTCAAAGTATTGCTATTGACTAACTTGGTGAGTTAATCAATAACACTATTGATGTTTCACCAAGTACAAAAACCAAATCATTCTGGTTCCTCCTCCTCCTCGGAATAAGGATTAGTAAATTAATGCATTTATTTACTTACAGAATTGTTGGGTTTTTGGAATATGTTTATGGTTATCATTGGCCAACATGGTATGCAGCAGTAGGTCAGTGTAAGAAGGTTTGTGGGTCCACAGGGGGCCTCCAGCATTCCTGTGGTGGTGGTTCATTGGGCAGCTGAACAGGTATGGAGTTGGTGAGAAGATTTTGGCTGCTCTCCCCCCACCCCCATCAAAAGCCCTTTCCCCCATAGGAATATTTTCATGTGCAGCCCTGCAAGTGAAAAGTGCCTTTGCAGGGAGGGGAGAAAAGCATATGCTTGGCTGCCCAACACAGACCCACAGCCCTTCTTACACCAACCTACTGCTGTGCATCGTATCAGCCATTATTATTGTTGATGATATTAATATACTGGTTTTCAACATAACAAAAGGAATAAGTAAATGTTTCCTTGTCCCCAAACAGCTTTCAATTTTAAACAGAAATAGTTTAGAAATGCATAATGTCTGTAGGAATTCTATCAATCAAAACATAGAGTGATGGTTTGATTGGCAGACTGAATTACTTTGCCATGTCTGCTAGAAAATGAGGCTATTCTCACAAGCAGCCAAGTCCAGGTTGAAGTAGCCAAGCCTGGGCTTGACTGTCCATGAGGATCCGCCCTTAACTTTGCAGCTTGCACTCACACAAATATGGCGCCTAGAGTGCCCGTCCCCTGGGGGAATCCTTGGTGTACTGCACTTGGCGTTCTGTACAGTGTGGGATTATAGGAGATTGGAATATAGGAAGCTGCCATATACTGAGTCAGACCATTGGTCTATCTCACTCAGTATTGTCTTCACAGACTGGCAGCGGCTTCTCCAAGGTTGCAGGAAGGAATCTCTCTCAGCCCTATCTTGGAGAAGCCGGGGAAGGAACTTGAAACCTTCTGTTCTTCCCAGAGTGGCTCCATCCCCTGAGGGCAATATCTTGCAGTGCTCACACATCAAGTCTCCCATTCAAATGCAACCAGGGCAGACCCTGCTTAACTAAGGGGACAAGTCATGCTTGCTACTACAAGACCAGCTCTCCTCTAAGATAATGAGTCCTGGCCTCTGCTTAACTGCTTTGGTGGGAGCAGTATGGATAGACATCCATGGTGCTCCCGGCAGTGCTTGTTGTGTGGGCACCGGGCTCAGACTGGTTGCCTGGGGTAAGGTAGGTTGAACCCAGCCTTTCCCTCTTCCCACCCACCCAGGTTTGTGTGTGGTCATTTGAATAGCCCCAATATTTCCTTATGAATATTTATGAATGAATTACACAAAAAGTTGGTAGGCCACAGTGAGCAGTTGGTAGGCCACTGTTTTGCTGGGATTCTTCAAAGAATGGAGAAGTAAGTGAACCTTGGTCAGATGGAGAGCTGGTCTTGTGGTAGCAAGCATGACTTGTCCCCATAGCTAATCAGGGTCTGCCCTGGTTGCATATGAATGGGAGACTTGATGTGTGAGCACTGCAAGATATTCCCCTCAGGGGATGAAGCCGCTCTGGGAAGAGCAGAAGGTTTCAAGTTCCCTCCCTGGCTTCTCCAAGATAGGGCTGAGAGTGATTCCTGCCTGCAACCTTGCAGAAGCCACGGCCAGTCTGTGAAGACAATATTGAGCTAGATAGACCAATGGTACACAAAAGAATTCTCAGTGAGTTGAGTCACAGAGTGTTTTTATCAAGGGCCAGTCATGTCAATCTTTGTGAGAAAGCCAGTCTTATAAAAAGAAAGCAAGGCTGTTAACAGTTGTATCCAATTAACTATTTTGGATTATGTTTAGAAAAGTTATGCTCCCTTCAGTTACATATGAATCTCATTTTTTTACTTGCATGACAGCTAGGGTATAATCTCGATGTTTGAGAAAAACAAGCCTGAGGCCCACTGGGCTTAAAAAACTGGTTTCATGCTTCTTTGGATCCTGGCCATTGCATGGTCAATTTGCTCTACAATTAAAGGATTACAGCTGTTATTGTTTTAAGTGGAAAGAGAGTAATGCTTAATTGTACATATGATACACACGCATGCACATAAATAGGCTGTGGGAGTTACGGGACAGTAAGCAGCAAATAAGGTGGGAGAGGTTTTCTTTTCAAGGTGGTCTATATTTCTCCCTAAATCCTCTGCTCAAAACACAATCATGTTGACAGCAAAGCTAGGATTAAGGCATTGGAGAAAATAAAAGTTTGGCAATCATTTGCTGTCTTCTAGGCTTGACCTTACTCACACTGCTGATAGCACAGTTGAACTGCTGACTCCTCTGACTGAGGCTCCCAGCTGAGGTGGCTTAAACAGTTGACAGGGCAAATGATTGAGGCCAAAATGTCAGGAAAATGAGCCAGGGTAGGACTTGCATAGTTTGTGAGGAGTACTGCGGTGTTTCCCTGAATGAGGCAAAGAGTGGAACACAGGCTGTCAACATTGTCACTTGATTGACCTTTCTAGGCCTGCATCCTCCTGAAGGCTTCAGTTGTGCTATTTAAATATGACTGTTTTTTCTTCAGCTTGTTTTCCTGAAATCTTTCCCTCTCCTGTATAACTGATATAAGAGTTTTTTCTTATGCTATGTGCAATACAGAGAAACAATGAGCACGTTCAGAACTTGAAAATGGGCACTTCAACAACTCTTCTTTTTAAAACCAATAAGACATTAATTAACAAAGTATTAAAGAAAATATTAAATAGACATTACATTATCATTAAAACAATCTTTTAGAAAATTATATTGTCAAAATCTAACAAATTTTTACTTTAAAAATAAAACTTCCTTCTTATATGTAGCTCCCACAATAATGCTAAATCCTTAATTGTTTAGTGCTCTACTATATCTCCCATATCAAAAGCTTGTTTTCTTGAAACAACTGTTATTTCATCCTTTGGAATGTGCAGGGGTTATATGGGCACATTTATAAATTTGGTTTTGCATTGAAAGTAAAAGTTCTTGTAAATTTTAACATTCTTAAATGTTATGCAGAAATCTGCATTTTCTGTTCCTCGGGGGTGTTTTGGTTTTGGTTTAAAAAAACAGAGGTTTCGTGCCCTCTGTTTCTGCTCAAATTGGTGTATTCTCTGCATATGATGTTTTTGTAAGGCTTCTGTTTATCTTCTGTGAAGCATGCAGTTTATATTCTGGACATGGTACCTCACTTGGAAGTGGAAAGGTGAGTCTGGAAATGGAAGGGTGAGAAGCTGGTCAAACTAAATGTTACCAGAAGCAGGAGGAAGGGGGGTTGATATTCAAGTACTTAAGACAAAAATAAACTTTAAAAGACCACATAATGCTGAAACAATGCTTAATATATCAGTATAATTACTGAAGTTTAAAATGTACTTATTGAAGAAACATATCTGTGTAAAATGAAATAGCATTCAATACCAGAAAGGAGAACAGGAAATAAAGGGAATGGAAATGAGGAAAGGGACTAGACATGGGGAAACTGGGGGAAATGTAGAAGGCAAGGTTTGTGAAAAGAACTGTAGGGACCCACTTTCTGATTTCAGTTTCAGAGATTCTTCATTCCACAGTTATATTCAAGAACTGAAACCACAGAGGTTAAAATAGCTATGGGCCAGTTTGGATAATTGTCTGAGCACGCCCACTCTGACATCATGAGCAGGTGCCCCAACAGGCTTTCAAAGCATTCTTTAATCACATGAAGAGGGTGTTCATCTGAATTGTCCCTCTACACATACTCCAAAAGCCTTTGGGTGTCCATTGATGACATCAGGGCAGGCTCAATTTTGGCATGTTCCCAGTCCATGTTTCCTGGCACATGATCATCCAAATTGGCCCTATATTAAAAATGGTGGTCTGTATAAGGCTTTGGTTTTGTGAAATGATGCAGGAGGCACCATTAACCTATTCCTGAAATCAACATGACATATTTTACTCTATTTTTCTCTCTATGATTTAATTCTTCTACCACTTGCTAACAAGCATTATGATTTTTTGACAACGTTAAAATTGTGTCGCTTGTAAAGCCTGCATTATTGAATAGGAAACATCACACTCTTTGACACTGTTATTCAAATGTTAACAGGTGGAAAGTTGTTATTATCTACCTGCATCTGAAATGTATTGTGCTCTTTTCATTTTCATCTTGTGTGTAGTTTAGATATATTTGATTAATGCTGGAACTGTTGGCATTTTAAATTGCTTTAATTTCTGAAAAGCAGGAAGCAGAAGTCCTGATTCCTGTTAAAGTTTGGCTTAGGGCCAAAATATGTGCATGCAAACGTGCTAGGCATGCTTCCAAATACAAGTGCTCCTCTTTTTTGTCAAAAACAGCTGGATGGGGGTTAGGGGATGGGGGCTGAGGAGGGCTGAAAGAGGTAGCCACTCTTTCCCTGAACTCTTTTCCCGTCCAGAATTGTTCCCTGAAGCAGTAATTGCCTTGGGAGACTTTGGATAGGGCGGTATAAAAATGTAATCAATAAATACACTTTTGTTTGGAAGCATGCCTCTTTAGCATGTGTTTGCATGCATGTGTAATTTGGCCCTTAGTTGTACTTCTGGTACAAATTTTTCATCTGCATCAAATGTATAGTGTTCAGGGATGTGCAGAACTGGTTCAAAATGAACTGGGTTTGATTCAGATCAGCCCAGTTCAATTGGTTTAAACACAACCAATCCGGCCTCAAAAAAAGGTGGCCAGTCTGGGTTCGAACTGAACTGGGCCTGGTACGTTGTGGACCAGTTTGATCCAGTTCGACCTGGTTTGATGGTCTATGCTTGTAAAGGGAAATCTGGTGTGGATTCCCCTTTCCAAGCAAAGGGGAATCCTGCCTTTAAAAGGCTTTTAAGGGTGGCCAGGGTAGTGGTGACAGGGCACTTTGCCAGTGCCAGTAACTCCTCTAAACCACAGTGCTCCCCCCAGCAGTGATCCCGGCCTCCACATAGATGTCATGCAAATGCCCTCCTCACATGCGTGGAGGCACGGACTACACTGCTGCTTTGAGGGCTACACTGCTGGGTAGAGGAGCCACCAGTGCCACTGGTAAGCTGCCGTCTCGCCACTGCCCCAGCCCCCAGATGCCTTTTAAAGGCAGGATTCCTCTTTGCTTGTAATGGGGAATCTTCACCGGAACCCAGTTCAGTCGAATGGACTAGACCTCTGGTCGGTTTGACCAAACCAGTTCATGCACAGGCAGTTTGGTTCAAATTTGGTTTGAATTCAAACTGAACCACAAAAACCAGTTCCGTGAACACCCCTAACAAGGGTTATGCTAGTCTTGGGGGGTGGGGAAAGAAAGCAAATAAACATCATTTAATTAGCTATCTAAATTATATCAAAATATTTTTTTTGGCAAATCAATTATTGTCATCCTTCCCTTTAGGCTCTGCTGCTCAGAAATGCTCCTGATTTTGTAAACTAACTGTTTTTTAGAGAAGACAGGTCATCTAAATCTACTTATGTCTGGAAATTTTAGATAACGTTTGTTCAAATCAACCTGGACACACACTCTTTGCCAACTTTTCTGTGTCAATTGGCTTGTCTGCTAATGATACATCTTAGTAATGACCTTTAGAAACATAAATAGTGCCCTTCATCAGGGAAACATATCTGCCATCTCTTGTAATGACAGTAGCTGACAACCTGACTAAGGCTGCACGTTCACTAGATGAAATGTGCTGTGATCATAGGGGAGCCTTTAACAACACAGCTGCTTCTTCCCACTTTGTTTGTTTGTTTGTTTATTAAACTTCTATACCGCCAAAACTTTTGTCTCTGGGCGGTTTTCACACAGTCTTAGTCATCATGTCAGCAGTTCTTTCTGTCCCACCCAACTGGAGTCCTTTTCTTTTTGAGCTTCCCCCTGTATGAATATTCCCCTGCTAACTGAGCAAAGAGGCACATTTGAAAGTGACATTTTCTTATTTTAGCTGGGGGAGCAACTGTCTCTTTCCAACTTCAACACACCATCACTCAAGTGATTGTTACTAGTTTCAGTCTGACAAGTTTCTTGTCAGACTGTGAGCCATTTTGGGTACGGGTGTGCACAAAACTATCCGGCCTGGTTTGGTTTGAGTTCAAACCGGATCCAAACCAGATCAGGCCAGTTTGGTTTTGCCCCCCATCGAAACTTTCCACCACCACCCCATTTGCTTCAGTTGGGGGGGGGGGTTCATTGAACTTTTACCAAAAAATCTCCCTCCCTCCCTCCCTCCCTCCCTCCCTCCCTCCCTCCCTCCTTCTCCTTCTCCTTCTTTTTAACTTACCCACTCTGGATTTGAGATAACTTCTCTGAGGTGGCAGAGATCTGCAGAGGTTTTCCCTCCCCTGTCAGCTTTCCTTTATGCAAAAATTGCCCGGTTCGGACAGTTTTCAGCCCTTTCCAGGCCTATTCTCCGGCATGGTGGCCATTTTGAAGGCCGCCACACATGCACAATGGGACCCTGTGAAGCCTGGGTCATGATGGGGTGGCAGAGGGAGGGGGAGCCTCCGCAGATACCCCTGCCACCTCTGAGAAGCCCCCCCCGAGGGGGTAAATTAAACCTGTTTAAATTTGAACCTGTTTGCACACCCCTAGTTTGGGGATAGGGAAACATCTTATTTATTGGGAAGAGGGGACAAGGAACCATCTTATTTATTTATTCTGTATTTTATATGTGAACTGCTTTGAGAACGTTTCGTTGAAAATTGGTATATACATATTTGTAGTTGTAACTTCAAAACTGTGGCTCTGATCAGTTCCATTGCCTGCCTGTCTGTCCTGCTATCTCTCCTGTGGAAATAAGGAAACAACTTTTGCATATTCCTATAAAATATCCAAATATGTAGATGTATGTAGAATGATAATAGTGTTAATAAGTGGGTAGGGTTAGTTAGCTGTTGAATTGCTGTATACTGTTGAGTATACTGTATTCGCTCACCTGATTGTACATCTGATTTATTGAATTCTAGATAAAGCCATTTGAGATTTTATTATATATAGCAATAGCAATAGCACTTACATTTATATACCGCTCTATAGCTGGAAGCTCTCTAAGCGGTTTATAATGATTTAGCATATTGCCCCCCAACATTCTGGGTACTCATTTTACTGACCTCGGAAGGCTGGAAGGCTGAGTCAACCTTGAGCCCCTTGGTCAGGATCGAACTTGTAACCTTCTGGTTACAGGGCGGCAGCTTCTCATTGACAACTGAGCCTGTTCTATCTGTGTAGCCTTGGTTCTACATCCACAAAGTCCCTCCATAACTTCCATTTCCTTGTAATATTAGTGTATGACAAAGAGATATCAAGAGATATCAAGATATTTTGCTATATCTCTCAAAATGGAGTTTAGGGATTCTGGAAGCTGCAAGTGCAAACACACACACACACACACACACACACACACACACACACACACTCTCTTTCATCCAGGAAAGAAGAGTACCTTCCTCTTTATTCAACACTTATTACAATGCCATGTAGTTAAAATGATAACTCTTATCACTTTTAAAATCATCGGTCTCTGATGTTTATTCTGCTATCATGCTCTTCAGGAACTGAAAGGCATTATGGTATGCTAGGAGGCTGGAACAAGTTCCAGCCCCAGATCCCTCTGCCCTGTGCTTTGTGGAGCAGGGCTGTAGGGGTGTGCAAGCTGGCTGTCCATCCAGCTTGGTTCAGAACTGGACTGTATTCAAACTGACTTAGCCATGTCCAGGCTCGGGCTCAGCCCAACTAGATTCAGACCGGTTTGGCCATTGAGTCAGGCTGTACTGGCTCATGGACCAGCTTTAGGGTATACTTGTAAAGGGGAATCTGGTGAGAATTCCCCATTATAAATACAGGGGGGTTCCCTATAGTGTGTGTGTGTGTGTGTGTGTGTGTGTGTGTGTGTGTGTGTGTGTGTGTGTGTAGATAAAAGGTAGTATTTCCCTTTAAAATTAAGATGCTGGGGTGGCAGAAGTAGCAGTGGAAATGGCGGAGACGGCGGGGCTCCTCCAACCAGAGGAGATGATTTTGATCTGCCAGTTCTGGATGGGGTCACACTTCCCCAGAAGGAACAGTTACGCAATCTGGGGTTCCTTCTGGACACAAACCTCTCCCTGCTGTCCCAGGTGGAGGCAGTGGTCAGAGGTGCCTTTTATCAGCTTTGGCTGATATGCCAGCTTTGCCTGTTTCTTAAGATAAATGACCTCAGAACAGTAGTACATCTGTTGGTCACCTCCAGACTTTACTACTGCAATGTGCTCTATGTGGGGCTACCTTTGTATGTAGTCCGGAAACTGCAGTTAGTACAGAATGCAGTAGCCAGATTGGTCTCTGGGTCACCTCAGAGAGACCTGTCTTAAAGTATATACACTGGCTGCCAATAAGTTTCCGGGCAAAGTACAAGGTTTTGGTTATAACTTATAAAGCCCTAAGAAGCTTGGGCCCTGAGTATTTAAGAGAACATCTCTTCAATCTCCACGCTGAAAGTTGGCACACCACTTCTTCACAGTTGAGTATGATGGGCACTTGTCACTCAGTGTTTGCATCATTCACTCATGGTTTTCTTCTGCAGGAACAGGAACTTCATGATGGCCCAGAGTTCAGCACTTGAAAATTCCATACTTTTCATTGACATGGTTCTTTCAATGATCTGAAAAAGATTCAAAGCTTAGCGCTATGATCCTGCAAATTGGCACTGTACAATACAAAAGAACACTCTTTCCAGCTACAGTGACAAAATTACATTCAGATTTTGAGAAGTGAGTCAGGCCGAGAACTTTACAGCACCCCCATATAGCCTCATGCCCTAAAGGGAATATCTTACGGCAGACAATACTCACATGTAGTCACCCAACCAAATGCAACCAAGATGCACTCTGCTTAGCAAAGGAGACAATTCATGCTCCCGACCACAAGACCTTCCTTTTATCTGGGAAGTATAGTCACCTAAGATATGATTAGCATGATTGCTAAATAATCTTACTTACTGCCTCACATCATTTTTATCTCATAAGAAAAGCCACATTATTTTTACTTTTTTTGTAGTTCAAAATGGTGATTTGGTGATCTCTTGCACAAAAAGGTATAGGCAGCCTTAGCAGAGTTACTAAAAAGATGGACAGGATGAATGGGGTAAAGAAGTCATAGTTCCTCACTTTTGCTCTCATTTGAATCCACCTAATGGTGCAGCGGGGAAGTAACTTGCCTAGGGAGCAAGAGGTTGCCGGTTTGAATCCCCACTGTTATGTTTCCCAGACTATGGGCAGCAGCGATAAAGGAAGATGCTAAAAGGCACCATCTCATACTGTGCAGGAGATGGCAATGGTAAGGTAAAAATGGTAAGTGTGCCATCAAGTCGATATCGACTCCTGGTGCCCACAGAGCCCTGTGGTTTTCTTTTGGTAGAATGCAGGAAGGGTTTACCATTGCCTCCTCCCACACAGTATGAGATGATGCCTTTCAGCATCTTCCTATATCACTGCTATCCAATATAGAAGTAGCAGGGATTCAAACCAGCAACCTTCTGCTTGTTAGTCAAACATTTCCCCGCTGCGCCATTACGTGGCTGGCAATGGTAAAACCCCTCCTGTATTCTACCAAAGAAAACTACATGGCTCTGTGGTCGCCAGGAGTTGGCACCAACTTGACAGCACAACTTTACTTTAGTAACATGCAGCTTCTGCCTCCAGCCGAAGCTCATCTCAGGGAATGGTGCTGTTCATTCAGACAAGATGAGCTTGTGAGGGATTAAGGAATCTCCACATTTGGCTTATATTAAACGAACACACACAGCAAAGCAGATTCAGCCTGCCGAAGAAAATACAATGGTGGTCGGAAACACACTTGGCACTATAAGTGAAGGGACATAATGGCAGGCTTCTGCAAATTGCTCACATCCATCACATTGCTCACGTCTTTGTTTGGGGCCGCTTTCTGGACTTTACCCCAGTGTATTCACAGCAGCAGTTGTTTCTCAGCAAATGTTCCCTGCACATTGAAGGGAGAACATCTTCATTTTCATGCACTTTCCATCTAAAAGCCAAGCTGGACCATTTAAGAGCTGGAGAAAGTGAAGAAGAGCCTGCTGGAAGCCCATTTCCTATCTCCTGCTCTCCTCATTTCAAACTATGTGTGTATTTAATGGAATGTTTGCTATGCCTGCTAACTGTGTAGAGATTCAGGCTGCAGCTCTAGGAGAGACTTTTTTTCCATTTGATCATAAAGATTTCTAAAATGAAGGTATTCCTTTTAAAAACAACCCTTTGCTTCTAGTGTGCATTATAAAAACTTTCACAGGTCAGTGGAATAAACCATGGAATTCACTGCTGTCAAAGAGGCACCTGATCCTGCTGGTCCCTTGAGGGAAGATTTTTTACATCAAAGGAATGTAATTAACTTCAAAGGATTCTGTGTAAACAGTGTCATAATATAGTTGCTGAATTATCAGCTTATAGGTGGAGCCACTTGCTAATGCCAATTACTTGATTGTTGTCTGAGGAAAGAGTCCAAGCAAGTTTGTCATGTGAGAATTCTATTGAGTATTTGAAATATCAGGATGATATTTTGTACGTGTATTCAGGACAGAATTCTCCCTTCGAAGCATGAATACTAGCTTAACCCCAGACAAGGGGGTGTGGACAGGAAATTGATAAAACAAAACATGATGCAGGAGCTGCCTTAGATACATAAGAATGAATGCTAGTATGCACACACTTCATTTCAAGCATAAAAACGTAATTTGACCACCACACCTACAGTCAAGGGGAATACAGGTAAGTGAGGCTATGAAACACTTTGCTTTAATAGTTTATTAACCCAAGTGAAAATAATCGCAGCATTGCACTCTTTTCCATGTGGTGGGTTTGTCTTTTTTTTTTTTTTAAATGTATGTCAGTGTTATATTTTACTTTCACTCCTGCCACTATAATTCTCACTATAACTTAATTAATTGTACTCATTATTCAAGGCCTCACTACATTATACTGACAGGTAATTTTTGGCAAGTTTGGGGAAAATGAAAGGGTGGCCAGGATGGGCATGTAATTTGGGCGTGTCCTCCACGTCCCCAGACTCCATCGTTTTCCTGGTGCTACAACAGGGGCAAAATCTGGAACAAGTTCAGAAATTCAATGATAAAAATAAATAAATCTTAGCCATTGAAATGTCTGGGCTTGCCTGTCGGTATAGTGTGTACCTGCACCAGCCTTTCTTATAGCTTTCTGTACTGGTGGAGCCACAGTGCTCTCTGCTCACCTGTCTGTGTCATTTTGGTCAGCCTGTCATTTCCAGCTCACATGTTCCATGTTCATTGTAGCTACAGCTGGACAGTTTCAGTCCTGTTGTGAACACTAAGAAAATGTGTTAGTATTTTCTCTCTTTTCCTTGTGTCTCCAATACTTTAGTTCTGAAACATAAGCTATTAGGATGTATCTAAATGTATTGTTCAGAAATATCAGCTCCGCGTTTATAGTACTAAGCATCTTCACAGCTGTCCTGCCATGAAAAATGTCTTTTTAAAAAGGCATATACTAACAACATCAGAAGGATTAGTGGCTCCATCCTCTAATAGGCCATGCCTTTTAATCTTGTTGAGCAAAGCATATTGATAACACATGTATAATTTACATCATGGAGACTTTTCCCTTGTGTAAAAAGTGAGAGCATGTATCTATCACTTGTGTTTAAAAACTGTCTTTGGACCATTAGTCCAGAGGCCCTATGTTATATATCTATTATATAGATTTTTGCTGAGCATTCAATCTACCTTGCCTTGATGGATAAAATCCTTTCTGTTTTTTAATCTCCATAAAGATTCCAAATAAACAAGGAGGTATGGGAAAATCTACTGATTCTCTAGATTTTAGAGATACTGATTCTCTAGATTTCCGGTACTTTACACTGGCGCAGATTTGAAATGAGGACAGGAAAAGTTGGGCCAGACATCAGTAGTGGGATCTTCCTATGCATGGGCCCTTGACATTTGCTAGTGGGTGACATATTTCGATGCCGATCCTGAATAATGATAATGAGTATGAGAGAGAAATAATGAAGCTGCAGAATTCATGAAAACATTGAGGCCGTTCTTACAAGCAGCCTAACCCAGGCTAGGGCAGCCAAGCCTGGGTTAGTCTGCTCATGTGGAGTGCCGGGTTCACTCCAACTTATGCCCCGCATAACCCTACTTTTTACCCCAGCCTTTGGCCAGGGTTAAGAGTGGAAGCATGCCCTTAACCCCTTGGCCAGGGTCATGTGTGCACACAGCCCGAGCACACACAGAGCCGGGTGGTAAGAGTTACTGGCTGAAGGAGGATCACTCAATGCACCACGCTCCTGGTGTGGTGCATTGTGGGATGCCAGAGGATTTCCTTCTCCAGTTCCTTGCTCTGCCTCTCACTGTGCCATGGCTCATGTGCCACGCAAGCGGCAGAGCCACAGAAATAAATTTGCTCATGTGTGGGGAGCAGGAAGGAGCCTGCCTCCACGCCAGCCCTCCCCACCTCCAGGTATGTTGGTCATATGCACAGCCTTATCTTCTACACTGGTGTTTACTTACATGATTAACTAGCTAGCCATTCTCAGTCCATAATTCATCAGGTGGACTTAGGCAAGCTTTTATATGCCTCAGCCCCTGCACCTGCAATATACTAGGATAGCCAACTTTCTAAAGCTGTTGTTAAGATTTACTGTATATTAAGTGTCTGTATACCTGAAATGTGTGCTCTCAATGCTAAGTATGATGATTATTACAACAAATAGGATGTAGACAGAAAATATGAGTAGCTGTGAAATGAAAATCTTGTTTGAGATATACTAGGTTTAGATTTATTTAAAAACAATATTGACGGAAATGACATTTATAAACCCACATCTTCCAGTTACTGAAATGCTATAGCTCAGTTATCATTACACTCCTAACCTGTGTGTAGTTTTCCAATGGACAACTTGATGAGTGAGTGCTTTTGTCAGAGTGCTACATTACGAGTGATTATCATGCACAGTAGGCACAAATGAATAATTTATCAAATATGTTTTCATTATTTCTCTGAGAAAACATTGCCAATCTCTTCTTTCTATCCTAACATTTGCACACTGAGCAGGTCTTTGCCAAGGCAAATATTTGTGATTAGGGAGTCATATAAAAATGAGATAGCCATTACTAATCAAAATATTTTCCCGTATTTTGTAAATGCAATGAGAATAATTAGCTGGTAATTAAGCCATTCTTGTAATCCATGTTTTCTTATGTGCTTTCTTTTTTGAAATTTGACATTTTGATGTACTCTGGGAATGTGTTTTACATGCCAATAGGATTCCCATTTACACTGTAATCCTATTATTCTGATGTAAATTCCATTGTGTTCAATAGGACCTACTCCCAGGTAATTGTACATAGAATGCACTGTTTGTCTTTAAACATGGTGATAACTGTTATACCATTAACAAAGCTTTCAGGGTTATATGAGCATAAAATCAAACATGAATGTCAAAACCTTGTCTAAGAAGAGGGATTAATATTCATGGGACAACACAATTACCTCTTTTCCAGAGTGGAGCCTACTGTCCACATTGCTTCAGAAACAACCTTTTACTATATTAATCTGCACTAAAGCTAGAACTTCAAATAAGCAGTAGCAACATTGAACATTGAGTTTGAGGCACTTTTGCAAAATTATTGGCTTACATCCAGACTACCACTGTGCTGGAATAGCAGTGCCTGACATCCAAGGTAATGCTGTGCTGCCACATGAGAGAGGGAGGGGTGAGTGGGCAATTTTGAATCATCTCCCCTTTCTTCTGAAGCCCACTGTCATTCCCTAAAAGATGTCCCTGAGGGCTGCATGACCGTCAGGCACATATTTCAGGAGGCATAGTGGGCTTCAGGAGGAAGTGGAGATCATCCAAAATTACTCATTCTCCTCACATGACAGCACAGCATTAATCTGAATGTCAGGCACTGTTGCACCAACATAGGACTAGTCTGGATGCCAGCCCCTGTGCCCAATCTGTTTTTTCAAGGTCCATAAAATATCACTCCAGGACTATGCTTGAATGAAGGGAGATAGAAACCCTCTCTAAAACCAGTCTGAACCCATGCCAGGAGATGTGTCTATTTCTGATAAACACTTAATCCTGTGAGAACCCATGCTACTTGAGGAGTGATATAAAGTCTGTGATGGACTCATTGGACATGTCTGCATGAGTGTATCCCATGCTCCAAGTTTGGTGCTTTCACAGAAGAGCAGTATTTGCTCATACCCATTCTTTTGAATTCCCATTTCCTTGATAATATCAAAGTCTTCATTTGTTCTTGTATTAATTAATCATTTGCACTTTCTGTATTATATACACATGAAGGCTGTCATCTGCTACATGTCCTTATTTCCTTAACTATTCTCCCCACTTTGATTTTCTTCCCACCTACTTTACATTTCTCTTTCCACCCTGCATGTTATTTTTATTCATATTGTAGGTCTTGAAGAATCTCTCACAGAAGCTCTAAGTTCTTTCTGCAGTCATGAGTCAAATGCCTTACAGGAGAACTGCTTATACTTCAGTTTGAGCTAATTATGAAAGCCGTAATGACTACAGCTTGACAAACATAGCACCTCTGCAGTCATAGCAGCTGACTATTGCCGTGACTAGTGGCTCTAATAAGCAACAATGCTTTTCGAAATAAAATCAGTCATATTGCTAGAAAGCTGACCTGCTTAATACACATTAAAGTTTATTCACCATGAGATTCTGCCCCCCACCACTCTTCTAATTGTGGATGTGAGGATAATTAACCATATTCTTCAAAAAGCTGATTAGAAGTTTATGTGACCATATTTAAGTGACATAGTTTAGCTCCTGGACACTTTTGTGTGTGACTAAACCTTTTCTCACTGGAAATGGATGCAGTGGCTGAGTCCGGAGGTCATGCATAGCCATAGTTTGATCTTCCTGGTTCTGTGCAATGTCTCCTTGCCCTGCCCATGCATGCTCCCCTCTCCCTCCTTTTTGTCAGGGGTTTTGGCACCCTAAGTGAAGTTTAACTTTGACACAAACCCACCCAACCAAGAAGTGCAGAACTCTGACTTTAATTTGAGCTGTTGCCCGGCCTGGCTTGGTTTCTGCTCTCAACTTCCATGTGGTAGACAGTCAATGAGGGAAAATAGTTGAGCAGCTCACCTCAAAGTCTGCCCAATGCCCACCCTTCCTCTATATCGGCCACCTCTCTCCCCTCAGCAGTACAGGCCTTGCAATTCTCAGGGCCAACCATACTCTGGTTTCTCTTCAGATTATATAAATCTCAGGGTCAACCATCTCTCTCTTAGGAGTAGGCAGGTGGGTACCCCCAAGAACTGATGTCCTAAGCATCCACCTAGGTCTGCTTAGTGGACAGAGAAGACCTGCTTTTCATGAAAGGGAGAACTGGGATTTGCCATGATAGTCAATCCTGGCTTCTAAACACTTCTAAACTCTAAACACAGTTTGCAAACAAGTCAGTCTGCAATGCTGGAATATAATATTTGTGGCAGCTGGCCAGGTCAGTATGATTTTGAAGGGCATTCTGGAAACAGTTTTTAGAGAAGAAGATTATCAGTGTTTGAATTATAGTGGTCACAGGGACTCACCATCATTTTGTGATGGTCCCCTTAGCTTTGTGGAAGTCTCCAAGAGAGCCATGATTCTGCTAAAAGTTTGAAGGAGTCAAGGAGTTGGATTCATGGGTTTAATTAACTGCCTTCCTCTCTTTTCTCTCATAATTCTAGCACTGGCTATTTTGTCTTGTGGACCACTAAATTTTTTATCTTGAGTGTACTTTTGAAGAAGTAGGTCTTAAGAGAGCCAGTGGAGCTTACTTCCAAGTAAATGTATTTAGGATTACAGGATTTTTAAGAAGTGTTAGTGTTGGATAATGAAACTGATGGTTGGCCTGAAGCTAAGGAAAGAAACACACCAGTTCCAAAGTTCCTAAGGGAGCTTTAGACTTCTGTTTCTTGAACAGCAATTGCAGAGGCCACATGGCAAGCCTCTTTTGGAACTAGAGGGAGGTTCAAAACCAGTTTGTAATGTGGTGATGGACGTGTTCTGTTCAAAGGGGAAAGGGCATAACTGTCACTGGGTATATACAAGCCGTGGTTCTCCTGAAATAGCTGTTTGGATCCTGGCCTTTATTTGTAACTTTGTGCAGAGTTGAAGTAAACTTTCATTGCTATAGGGCTTGATCATCTACATGACTCCATATACAAGGTAGAAAATCTCTGGGTGAAGAGTTATGTATGATCATTGTGTTTCTTCATGCTAAGGTGACCTGGAATGAAAGGGAGACATTGCAGTAACCCCCTTCTATTGAAACAAATCGAAGAGTGAGGATTGTGTCTAGAGAATGTGGCATCCCTTGTAGCAGATGATATGCCAATAATGCTGTAAAGTGGCTGTGTGCAAAAAGTTTTCAGGGAAAAATCACAAGTGATGTTGGTGCTCCTGTCAGGGTGTTCATTAGTGCATATAGGTGGGATGTCAGTTTCAGCAAAAAGGATCTAAGTTCTTTTTTTTAATAGGAAAGACATCTAAGAACAAATGTCACTCGATTTGAGACACCTGGGAAAAGACAATTAAAGTAAATTGGGGACACTCTTGGGAGTTGTTTAAAACTGACATTATGTTCTGTAAAAATCATCCAAACGAAACTTGACACAAGATCAGCAACTTCAGTAGGAGGAAAAATTACAGGTATGTGTAACAGAATGAGAAAAGTAAAAGAATGAGTGTTTGTTATCTCCTGGGAGTAACAAGTTACTCAAAGGAGTGTACAGGTCAGCTCCTGAGTTATACTCTCTTCCATGGCAGAAGACGTTTTCCCCCTTTCATGTATTTTAGATCTCATTTTAAAAGGCAAAGCAAAAGGGGAAAGGTTACTTTGAAGACCTTTATCCTCCAAGAAATAAATGTCCTAGCTTTAGAGGTAATTGGAAATACATGCATACATACATATAGAATGTTATCCTATAGGGGATTTTTAAAAAACTTTTGGTGAAGAAAAAGATTTAACATACAACTATGCTTATCACAATGTTAAATTAAATTAAATGTGCTCAATTTCTCCTGGCCTGATTCTAGCTCCAAACTTTAGTTGGTCTTCCGCCCTGCTCTCACGTGCTTCACGGAGCTGCATTAGGCAGGGCTATCTGTGTGGGAGGCACACTGTATAAGGAACGTTTGGTCATCTGAGGGTTAGGTAAAGTAGGTTATATGCGGCCTTTCCCCTACACCTTCCCAGCCCACCCAGAACAATCGTGTGAATCGCCCCACTTTCTGTTTACAATAGGCCATCCTAAGTCTCACTGATTTTACAAAAAAGGTTAATCATAACCTTAACTTTCCAAAAGAAATCAAGGGACTTTGGCTGGATTCTGCCTGTGCATTTTAGAAAAAGATAACTTCTTGAAGCAT
Organism: Hemicordylus capensis; assembly: GCF_027244095.1. Lineage (NCBI taxonomy): Eukaryota > Metazoa > Chordata > Lepidosauria > Squamata > Cordylidae > Hemicordylus > Hemicordylus capensis. The sequence continues at coordinate 372,804,674 of NC_069658.1, read as the reverse complement.
GATGCTTAGTAGTTATTAAGAACTTGAAGTAATCCATAAACAAAACCCACCGGCAGAATCAGGGTAAACATCCTAAACATCATAGCTCTGATTTCTAGTTTGCCACAGTTTTCTGCTCAAGTGAAACAAAATAGTTGGCAACAGCAATGACTGGATTGTGAACCCAGAAAGCATAGAATCATGCAAACAGAACTCTTCTTAGTTTAGGAAAATTAAATGTATGCAAAATAGAGTCCTTTCTCTGCTGACACTGACTGACATAAAAAGCAAGGATGCCTAAAAAGCAAGGTGCCTAACAGAACTTCCCATCTAAGTGCACCAGTGCAGTGGAGAAATAGCAAGTTTGATTTTACAAAGCAAAATAGTCTGCTATAGAAGTATTTTAACTCAACGGTTGCAAGCAATCTCAAATGTATTGCAAGCATTATAGTACTACTTTTCTAAATAATGAGCTAAATTAACTGTGTTCTATCTTGAAAGAAAAGACAAAAAAATAGGACATGTTACATTCATATATTAAAGGCTATACTCATGGTTGCCACCAGGGCAGGGAGAGCAGTGGGGCAGGGGGCAGAAAGTGGATTCTCACCTACTTTCCCCTGAGATGATCTGCTAGCAAATCTACAGTGTGCCCCCACGTGGCGACACAATCCACGCTGCTCTGTGCAGCACGGATTGCTGGAGGCCTGGACCCAACAAGCACGGCGCATTGGGGGATTTCCCCCACTGCATGCAGCTTGTGCAGGGATGGGCAGAGGAAGCATGAGTTCCCAAACCTCGGGGACATCATGTGGAGACCAGCTCTAACTGAGGTTCCGCTTGATGCCTGAATCAGACCTATGCAATCGAGCCATACACTGCCACTTTCTAAAACGTAAAAAGTAGGGTTAGGTGAGACAGCAGTGCTTGGATCAGCCTCAATCCCAGCACTGAACACAAGCATCTTAACCCAGGCTTGGCTGCCCTAGCCTGGGTTAGGCTGCTCGTGTGAATAGCCTTACTGTATGACTGTCTTTCAAATCCTCAAATGGAGGATTGATAAATCCTTAGTTTTATATAGTTTTGCTGCTTTGAGAACATCTTGACTTGTCACTCAGTTATGTAGGGTTATTCATATGATTCTCAAAACGAAGGTAAGTGGCAAGCAGCCCAGGTTTGGAGGCTCGTGAGAACCTACACAACTCCTTCCAACTCAAATCTGGGTAGCCCAACTTGCGTATCTTGGTATTTACTGAGGTAGGATGAAAATAGCAGCTGTCCTGCTTTGGTGCTCTAGTTGTGTGGGTGCATTCACCATTCCTAGCAGTCCCTTGAAGCTAGTGGGGTGAATGCACCCACATGGCTGGAGCACCATGTTTGTAAGAGAGCTCTGTAACTAGAGCGGCTGTACATCTGTGGATGTGCGACTCTGCAAAGCATACTCTATGATCCTTTCCTAGCAATAGCTTCAATAGGGCTGTGCCCACCTCTAGCCCCTTTGCAGCCAGAGGACAGCAGATGCTGTCATGAGAATTTCCTGTCTGTAGCCAGCACAGTGCATGCTGGGATAGCTCTTTTGATCCTCAGATGACCAGGTTCTCAAATTCAAAAAATTAGACTGCAACTGGGTTACTCATGTATGTGCTGGGTTTGCAAAGCCAAACAGACATTCTGCTTGTCTGTGGGAAACAGGGTAGGAACTCTTTACCCCCTCAAATCACCCCAACATGCTTGTGTGAAAGGCCTTACTGTTTGGCAAATGATGGCATCAATCTGCTGTTAATAGATCTGCTCCAGAGTGCTTGACTGTGGGGGCGCAGTCTATTACAGTATTAATCTGAGCAAAGCTTTGATCTGGAAATGATGAGGAAGCATACATACAATTTAAAGATTCATTTGAGGGGGAAAGGGGTACACATGCATGTGCAGAGTCCCTGTGAGCTCAGGTATCCCAAAATGAAAGCTGTGGTCCCACCGTTCGAAATCATGCAGAGGGGTGCTGTTTGCAGCCCCAAAATAAGCTGCTTTGGCAACACTGTGGTATTACTATATAATGAAATCATCCAATCTAAATGTATATGTGGGCTCATTGTTGCATTGCTATGTTTTCCCCCAGCCATTCATTTTCTCTCTCTAACACTCAGTGCAAATATATATCTGTTCTTTAAATGTCCTGGTAAACTCAGCTTATCAAGTTTGCAAAATTAAAATCACTTCATATACCGACTCAGCCTAATCCAGGGACTTGACATTTTAGTAAATAAGTAAGATTAGATTTGATGTTACTGACCACTATCCCATCAAGGACTTTCAAAATGTGACATCCTGATGATAGAGACAGATATGCCAGTGCACACATTTAAAATCAAGGTATAAATCTAGTTGATATGAAATAAGCTTTGAACTTCTTCTCTCCCTGAAATTCCCAAACCATTTAAATCTATTTATCCTGCCAATAAACGTTTCCGTATTATGGTTTTGTACATTTTAAGCATGAAACATGTATTTCTGGGTCAAAAAATGGACTATGCTTTGTTCTGTCTCTTCTGTGGCATCCTCCTTTTACCCAGCTATTGATTGGAATGCTGGTAGCAAAGAGAGTCTGGGCAAGTTTCAGTGCATATTCTCAAAGCTCTCATGTCAGTCATAGAATAACAGTGTGAAAATGGATGCAGGACTCTTGCCAGCTTCTTGACATCCAGGCAGGTGCTGGAGCCTTAGGAAATGTCACACTATCAGATGCCACCTATGAACATGTGACTAGCAGAAAAGCACCCAGCCACAGCTATCACCCCCAGCCATAGCTAACACCTCAGGCCACTTCATCTCTTCTGCTTGAAACAATTGCTGAGCTGTCAGTTTAATAAATGAGTAGCCACTTTGTTGTGATCAGCATTGTCAGGGTTTATTTCAAAAAGTGATTCTGATTCCTTCTCACAGCCTAGCCCAGCCAAAGTCAATTGGTACGATTTCAAGGTGAATTTATTCATACTTTATAAAGGTTCTGCGCACAAATATATCGAGACAGTTGAATAAATTAAAATAAATAGACTTGGAGTTACATATTCTTCCCAGTAATTGAAATAGTTTCCCCCCGATATATTTGTAGCAATAATGCTACTTCTATGAAAACTGGACTATCTACAAAAAGGAAGGCATAGAATTACCATTTTGATAACATATTTGAAAAACGCAATAGGGGATAATTTGATGAAAAGGGCAGTTGAATGATGTCCTTGCCTTTACCATTGTCCACACTAAGGACAATGAAAAGGGAGACTTTCCATAAGATAATGATGCACAATTAGCTTTATTAGAAACTGCATTTGTTTTCCTGACATAGGTTACTGTCCACTTCCATGCAACAGATGCTAAATATTCAGTACTGTACTAAAATGCATGCAAGCATGGAGGCTGATTGCTATGAAAATGGAAACAAAAGAAAGGGATGCTTCCTTATTTGGTCAGCCTCTATGGCTGAGATTACACAAGCTTTGAATTATCATGGTGGCTTCATGACCAAGCTTCATCAGTCATTAAAGGCCAGTGTCGAGTCTGCTCCCAATGCAATATTTCATTAACAGTGATATTAGGCAGCTAGATTGGCTGAAAGCTGCCTTTGAGGCAGTAGTTGGGGAAACAGGGTAGCTCCTCTCTCAGAGGGGCTGAGAGATTACATACAATTGAGAGTGCCCCTTGCTATAGAAGAATACTCACATCCAATTCTATCTCTCTCTCTCTCTCTCTCTCTCTATCTATCTATCTATTTTGGTTTTTATGTTTATACCACATTTCATCAAAACAATCTCAAGGCAGTTTATATATATATATATATATATATATATATATATATATACACACACACACACACACACACACACACACACACACACACACACATATATATATATATATATATATATATATAACAACAAAAAAATCCGCCCAGAGATTAAAGTTTGGGGCGGTGTACGAATTTGATAAATCAATAAAATAAATCAATTAAAACAATACAAATATTAAATTGGAATATAAAAATCCAAAACCAATTAAAAGTTTAAAGACATACACCATAAGACCATAGAAACCAGAGCAGCAACAACAAAAACAATACTTATATTAAAGCCTGGGTAGAAAACCAAGTTTTCACTTGCTTTCTAAAAACTGTGGTAGAGATTGAGGAGCAGATGCCCACTGGGAGAGCATTCCAAAGCCAAGGGCAGTAACTGAGAAGGCCCTGTCCCATGTGCATGACAGCCAAGCCTCCCTTCAGGCAGTCCTTCAGATCTCCAGGGCCCAAACTGTTAAGAGTGTTAAAGGTCAAAACCAGCACCTTGAATTGGACCCAGAAGCAAATTGGCAGCTAGTGTAGCTCTTTCAAAATGTAATATGATCCAAGTAGGCAGCTCTGGATAAAATCCTAGCTGCCACACTTTGCACTAGCTGCAGTTTCCAAATATTCTTCAAGGACAGGCCCACATAGAGCATGTTACGGTAATCCAGCTGTGACATGACTAAGGTATGGGTAACTGGCCAGATCTACCGTTTCATGAAAGTGATGCAGCTAGTGCACTAGCTGAAGTTATGCAAAGGCACCCCTGGCCAACACCTCCACTTGAGCATCCATAAGCAGAGCCAGATTCAGCAATAACCCCAAGCTGTGCACTTGCTCTTTCAAGGGGAGTGCAAGCCCATCCAGAACCAGTCAAATCCCCTCAACCCAATTGGCTCTTCTACTGACCAACAGCACCTTTGTCTTACTCAGATTAAATTTCAATTTATTATCCCACATCCAACCCATCACTGCATCCAGATTCCAGCCACCGATTCAGGATATCTACTGCCTCCCTAGGATCAGGTGGAGAGATAGAGCTGTATGTCATCTGCATATTGCTGACAACTCATTCCAAGTCCCCTGGATGACTTCTCCCTTCAGTAGATGTTAAACAGCATGGAGGACAAAACTGAACCCTGCAGGACCCCACAAGCCAATGGCCAAAGAGCAGAGCAGTAGTCCCCCAGCACCACCTTCTGGACCCTCTCCCTGAGAAAGGACCAAAGCCACTCCAAAGCACTGTCTTGTTCACAGTTAGGAACATAGGAAGCTGCCATATACTGAGTCAGTCCATTGGTCTCTCTAGCTCAGTATTGTCTTCACAGACTGGCAGTGGCTTCTCCAAGGTTGCAGGCAGGAATCTCTCTCAGCCCTATCTTGGAGAAGCCAGGGAGGGAACTTGGAACCTTCTGCTCTTCCCAGAGCGGCTCCATCCCCTAAGGGGAATATCTTACAGTGCTCACACTTCTAGTCTCCCATTCATATGCAACCAAAAGGATACCATGGTAGATGGTATCAAACAATCCTGAGAGGTCCATCAGAACCAACAGGGACGCACTCCACACTGTCAAACTCTCAGTGTAGGTCATCCATTAGAGCGACCAAGACAGTTTCAGTTCGATACCCAGGATGGAAGCCAGATTGAAAGGGGTCTAGATAATCTGTATTGTCCAAGACCCTATGTAGCTGGGATACCACCACACACTCTATCACCTTGCCCCAAAAGGGATGGTTAGAAACAGGTCTGCGTTGTCCAGGTTGGAGGGATCAAAGTAGGGCTTTTAAAATAATGCCTTACCATCACCTGCTCGAGGCATGCTGGACTTCTCAGCCCTCCCTTAATGAAGCATTGATTATAGCCTCTTGACTATGGGCAGAACAGGCTCCACAAAGCTGGGGAGTGTATTTAGGAGCGACTGTGTCAATCGCCTAGGCTTTCTCCATATTCCAGAGATTTACCTGGGCCTCATCAGAGTTGCCAGTTCTGGATACTGGAAACTACCTAAGGGCTGTCTGGATCCATAAGCCTCTGGGGGCACACCTTTCCAATTGGTCCACCACCCCCACAGACAGTAGACAAAACAGTCCATGACAAGGAAGTTATCTCAAACCTCCCCCACATCCAGATCATTTATTCCCTGGTCAGCAAAAACCAGATCCAGATTGTGTCCTGCCACATGGGTAGAACCTAATACCAATTGAAATAGGCTCATGGTTGCCATGGAGGCCATGAAATCCTGAGCTACTCCTACAATGGGTCCTCAGCATGGACATTGAGCTTGGGCAGACCCAAAGCCTCAGCATGGATAATAAGCTTGGAGGGGACCCAAAGCCACTCCTGAGACCACCCCCACCAGCTCAGGTAGGGAAACTGAAATGCAGCTAGGTGGTCGGTACACCAAGAGAATCAAATTTACTCATACTCAAGAAGATTTCCCTGTTCTGGCCATATGGAGCTTAGATATTTTGCTCTGTCATACGATTTCTTCTAAAGAGTGGGGATGTGCAATTCCATTTGCTGCAAATCAGTGGCAATTAACAGATTCAGTTGCAAATCGAATCATCTCTTAAATGAAGGGGCTGATTCAAGGTCACGAATCAATTCACATGATTCAAGTGGCTACTTTGGCATGCTTTCCCCCCTTGCTGATTGTTTGTTTGTTTTTACATTTATATCCCACTCTTCCTCCAAGGAGCCCAGAGCGATGTACTACATACTTGAGTTTCTCCTCACAACAACCCTGTGAAGTGGGTTAGGCTGAGAGAGAAGTGACTGGCCCAGAGTCACCCAGCTAGCATTATGGCTGAATGAGGATTTGAACTCGGGTGTCCCCAGTCCTAGTCCAGCACTCTAACCACTACACCACGCTGGCTTTCTGTTTTCTGGCACTGGCTTCCAGTTGGCTTGAGATCTCCTTGCTTTTTGGTTGGCTTAGCATCATACAAATCAAGCAGGGGAAGGCACCTTTAACATTAAATTACTAATTTTTTCTAACACTTGACTTTTCTCTCTCGGAGGATATAAATAAATAAATCTTGAAAAATGATCAATAAATGTATGTCGTGATTGCCACCCATAGTGTGTTCAAGTGGACCACAGACATCAGAATGTATAAGTTACAGAGGATGCTGTGACTCCCTCTGTGTTTGTCCAGAAAAACTGGGTTTCATCCATTGATTAAGTAAGCAACATTGACATCTTCTTTGCATGATTCCACTTTAAAGTCCTTAATTAGTCCATTTTTCTCAAGCTTTTGAAATCACATTTATTTGCCTATTTGTTAGTCATTTATGCCATACAGTAGAACAATTCTTGTTTGCATGAGGCTGTGAGGCTTGCCTGTTCAGTTACACAGTCCAACTGGAAAAACTCATCTTCATGCATATTGGCTGTCATAATTAAATCATCATCTTTGGTGATGTAGCAAACTTTGTCCTCAAAAGTTGCTTTGCAACCTTTATTGACTTCGTATCCCACAGAGATCAAGTTGCTCTCCATATCAGGGACTAAGAGAACATCCTGGATCAAAATCCTCTCAATCTGTCCACCAGACTGCCTATAATGCAACTCAGTGTTTCCTCCCCCCCCCAAAAAAAATTATGTTCCCATTACCAACAAGAATAGGAACTTCGTAATTTTTGTCTAACTCAATAAACAGTTCAGGGGGATTCAGAATGTTTTGGGTAGCTCTGGAATCAATAATAAAATCATTCCTTTTATCCCTGGTTGTTACATTGAAAGTCTTGGCTCTATGACTGCCTCTTATTGTGGCCTGTTCCTTAAAGCCAGAATGTTGTCTGCTTCTCTGTCTGTTAGAAAAGCTTATCCCCTTTCCTGTTGCATTCACAGACTGAGGCTATTCTCATGATCGTCTAAAATTGGCTAGCCCAATTTTAGTGGACCGTGAGAACCACCGAGCTCGCAGGCGAGCCCAGTCGCCTCACAGCAGGTAACCCACTTCTGCAGCCCTCCCCTTAGCCCAGGTTAGCAGAGTGAGCACTCCACTTACTGGGGTTTCTGGATCGTGTGTTGCCATAGTGCGTCTCTGCGCCATGGCAATTCATGAGGAGACCCCCAACCGGGAGGCTAAAAAGGGTCTCTCCAGCATGCTCTGTGCACTTGCAGTCATGTAGGCAGCTGATCCGGCCACCCAGGGAGGGCTTAATGATTGTCTGCAGGGAGAGCGGGCTTAGCCCGCTCTCCCCACAACCTCTCTGGAGTCTTACTGATCGTGAGACCCGCCTCAGTGTGTGTCTTCATTGTCGTCATGGTAACCAGGTTTCCCTCCTCTGGTGTTATCTCTATGTTTCCTGCCTTGGGCTCCAGACAATTAGCAGGCAAATGCCCTGCTTTGTTACAGCTGAAACAATGCTTCTGTTTGCTGTAGAAGGCTGCAGAATCCATTTCTCCTTGTTTATGGATGGAATCTTGCAAGCATGCTACTACAGTTTCCAATTTAAGATTACTATTTGAAACCTCCAGTGCCATTTTTACATGATTATAACTTTGTGGCAAAGATCTCAGAATCAAACCAATTAACACTTGATCATCCAAAGTAGATCCACATTGTTTAAGTAATCTGTGAACCTCCTGCATTCCACTTAAATGGGTTGAAAGATCCCCTCCTTCTTCCAGCTGCATTTGCAAATCCTTTGAATGAAAAGGATAGAAGCATTGGGGAAGACTCTGCCATACAGCTTTTTGAGTTTTTTTCAACATCTCTGAGGCAATTTTAGTCTCTTTGAAATGCATTAGTAAGTCATCACTTAAATTTAGGAGAATCAAGCCACATGCTCTGTCATTCTGCGGATCCCACTCCTTTTGGGCGTTTGCTAATTGTGGTTCTGTGAGAGCTCTATTAAGCACTTTAGCCATCAGGAGGGCTTCCATGTTCATAACCCATTGATTGTAATTCCTTCAATTCAGCTTGGAGAGGGTTGCGCTGCTCACCTCTGGATTCATGCTCTCTTACTAACTCACTCAGCTGCATTTTAAAAGGAAAACTCTGCTGCAGACTCTTGGGCTGCTGGGCCCTGTAACGCTGTTGGGGTTTGTGATTGCTTAGCAAAGCACCAAGGAAGCTACCACTCCAGCTACAGAGTGCAGAGTGTAGTTGTTGCAGCTATTTAAGTAATATGCATGGAATTCACTGTAGAGTGGTAAGTTGTGATGGGTTCTACCTACCACCCAAACCACAAAAGAAATGGGCAAGCGGGCAATTTTTTAATTTGTATTGGCTTGGGGGAGTTTGCTGTTTTAAAATTGCCCATTTGCCTCTTTCTTTTTTGGGTTTGGTGGTAGATAGCATCCATCATGCCCTACCACCAAACCCACTTCGGTGTGCCTAGGACCTACCCATGGGGAACAATGGGGTGATTAAAGTTTACCATTGTTCCCTTTGGGCAGATCGTGATTTTTTGGTGAATTTTCAATTTGATTCATGGAACCAGCTGGCAATAGTCGGCTGGTTCAACTAATAAAAAACGTTGTGATTCAATTTGAAGTTGAATCAAATAGCAAAAATCAATTAGTGCACACCCTTACTAAAGAGTATCCCACTATAAAGAAGTGTTAAAGACCTGTCCAATTATCTTGGAAAACAGCACCAAACTAAATGGTTTGCAGAAAAATATGAGATGGTCCTCTTTTGCAGGCAGCCGTCTTTTTCCATTTTTGAAAGTAGAGGTTGCCCCTAATGGCCACTATTATTTTTGTCAACATTTCAAGACTGGGTACCTTCACAACAATTTGTTCTCTGTATGCCCCCAACATCCAGCAACTTCACTTTATCAAGTGTATACACTCAAACATTTAGGTAAAATCATAGGACCTAAAATCATAGGACCTTTACATTTAACTCTTTCCTTTTCACCCATATGCATATATCAGCCTGCTTTTCTACAGGTTAAGCTTTTTATTAGGTATTTGGGTAGAAAACTGATCTGTCAACCTTCTAACAGAACTTCATTCCTCCATAGGTGTACAGGAAGTTTAAATCCAGAGTATTTTTTAATTTTTAATTTTTTTAAAGGTTGCATACATACCTTGTTGAGAGTAAAAAAATTAAAAGGAGGCTACAGTTTTAGGTTTAACTAGAAACTGCAAATTGTACTGCTGAGATATGAGGAAAATATATGTTTGACTATGGGAGATGGATCTTTCTCTCCAATCACTATTAGAATGTGGCAGGACAATATAGCTTCAAACTGTATGCAAAGATAACCAAGATTTGAAATATGGATCTTTTTCCAGAGTGAAAGATGGAAGATGACAGTTGTAATCTCTTCAGATTCATAATTTACAGAATTTTAGGCAGGCCCAAAGTGATTGATAGTCTCTAGGTGGGGTATAGTGAGTTGAAATGCATCTTATTGCATTAAGCAAGTGTGAAGCCCAAACATTTTTAACTCACCCTTATCTATAACGTTTTACAGCTCTGGTGAATAGATCAACATAAGAAAAACTAAAGCTAGTGGAATAAAGACGCTATGCTAAATCCCACAGTAGTTTATCACTTTGCACATTATTGCCTACGATATAGGTGATCCAGAGTAAATTGCATAACCCTCAAGAGAACCATGAATTATTCTTATCCAATATAAGAACTGCTAAAGTAAGGTGGGGTTAAACACATTTATTAACACATGATCCCATGCAATAATGGCAAAATTAATTTGTGGTCCCCCAAACCCCCATTTAGCAGAAGTCTATTCACATACCATGTTTTTTGCCCACATAATTCATTTCTGTTATTTACCTATTAGTCTGTCCCAAGAAAATATGATTTCTCCTAATTCATTTTCTTCCTAAATGTCATGACAGGCACTAACTTTAGTAGATAGAAATGTGCAGAACCACCTGACAAGGTTTTCTAGTCCCATCCTAGTTTTTCTGTATACAATATGGGTGCACACTACAAATATAATGTGTGAAACAGCTCTTTTTCCAAGACATTTACCAACACTCTATAAACAAAATATGGTCCTTGTTTTATGCATTAATATGAGCACTTACTTGTTGGTTTTACTTTTTACAATAACCAAAATGCAATCACAAGATCTTTGTTGTACACTACCCAGAGCCTTTAGAAGGGGCAGTTTATAAATGTAGTAAATAATAAATAAAAAATGATAAATAAGAAAATGAATATTTATTCATTTATTTATTGAATTTATATACCACCTAGTATAAAAATCTCTAGGCAGTATACAGAATTAAAACATAAAATATAACAATTAAAATTTATTAAAAGATAAAAATCAGATAAAAAGACATTAAAAACACATTCAATTTTTTGAAACCATTGAAATAAAGCTTCAATAGATGTATAATCATGAAGGGAAAGCACAGAAAAACAGAATGAGCTGGCCATTGAGATGTTCTTTTGCACATTTTGGAATATTCATATAAGAGGAAAGGCCTAGAAGTCTTTGGGCATCTGATTGAGGCTTCATACACAGACTTTTTCTCGCACAGAGATCAGCTCTGTTTTTCAGGGGGTGGGGGAGAGAAACAGGCATGTCTACCCATGTCTATTGGGTTGCATCCTAATTTATTGCTCCCTGAACAGAAATGCCTTCTCTTCATGGAAGGGGAGTTGTGCTCACAGGAGGACTGCTCAAGGAAAGATCCCTTCCAGGAGCACAACTCTCATTCCATGAACAGAAGGAATTTCTGCACACGGATTGCTAAATTAGGATCTAACCATTGTAATGCATGAAAATCATGCAATTGAAGCAATTATATCGGTTTACAAGCTGCTGAATGAAGCTGTGTGAAATTTCTTTCTCTATCCCAAGTTCTTAAGCCATTTTTCTGTTAGGATGCCAGTGCTCATGTCAGGCCTCCTGAGACTTAATATGAACTTTCTTTCTTCCTGGCACTGTGTTCCATTTTTTTCTTCAAAGATCTGCTATCTGTAAAAGAATTAGAGAACCTTATCAAACCAGACATGAGGAGAAATAAATGGAAGGTGCGCTATTAGTAACAAAAAAAAGAAATCCAACAAATTTTATATAATGGTCTGAACAATCAGATAAATTAATTTTTAAAACTATTCGAAGGAAAAAATTAAATAGATGGATCCCTTCATCCATGACCATTAGGCGTTTCATGTCCACAGAGGGGTGTCAGGCCTGACACATTATTAAAAGAATCAGATTAAGATTCAGAGAAATTTAGCTAATAAAAGTGAGGAGAAAAATAAATTCCATAATGTAATTGCTTGTTACAGTTTTCGGCCTTCTGCCTACCCACTGCTATGCTCTGTTAAATTGTATTTCATGAAAGGCCATCGCATAATAACTTTTTTGGTACTGCAGCAAGATTTCCGTGTGTGTTGCCATTCAAGTACAAGCATTTATAATTAACTGTTGGAATGCATATCTAAGGTAAATCTGTCCTATAGAGTATGGTTCTTTATAAACACTTGCCTTTTAAAACCTACTTTTATATATCATGATATACTCAAACGCATAAGATATATTAAAATAGGGGTGAGGGAGAACTTTCATTTTTAAACTGTACATCCTTCCTCCAAATAACTTTACCTGGTGATTAAAGTTTCATTTGGAACACAAAGCAGTCTCCCTGTTGTGCCCTACTCACAAGAGGTCCTGCAGCTACTGTTTCTTGCCTCTTCTCCCTGGCTTTGTTTCCATGGACATTGGCAGGAAAAGTAGAAAAATAAGCTGGGGCAGTAGCAGCAATGGGTAGGGTTGCCATATTGGCAATTTTAAATTTAGAAGGTGCTGTCCATGAGGTGGCTCATCTGTCACAGGTGTGTGGGGAGGGTATGTGCTTCATTGGGAGGCAACATAGGAAGCAGAGGGAAGCTGGGCTGGCACTGTACAGGTGTATGGCTACTGACTAACCAACAAAAAATTCTAAGCACATTGGGTGATGAGGACAGAAGCAATCCAGAGTAAATGTAAACTCATGTTGGCTGCTCTACTAATGACCAGGCGCCAGCAAATGAACAGGAAAACATTACAACCAGTAAGTGTTTAAGATAGTTCTTGCTAATGGCTCCAACTTGCTAATGGCTCACAAAATATAATCATTTTTTAGCCTACTTTCCAGTAGGCTTATGAGATCATCTGGCATTCTGTGTGTGTGTGTGTGTGTGTGTGTCCATTTGTGTGTGTGCCCCCCCATCAACTTTGCAATGCCTGGACCAAATCGGGTACAGTTGTAGGAACACATAGGGAAACCTTGACGGCACAGATTGTGATGATGTCACCCACCCCAATCCAAGTTGGCAGATGCGTAAACTTTTGAGGCACAATTGGGCTAACTTGTGAACCACCTAACCGATTTCAGTCAAATTTGCTACAGTTATAGGGACACATAGGGATGCCCTGATGCCATGTTGTGTGATGATTGCATTCACTCCAATTCAAGATGGTGGCTGCATAAACATCTGAGGTGCAAGTGGGCTAACTTGTACACCGCTTAACCGATTTGGACCATATTCGCTACAGCTATAGGGACATATAGGGACACCTCAATGGCATAGTTTGTGATATCATCTACCCCAATCCAAGATGGCAGATGCATGAACGTTTGAGGCACAAGTGGACCAACTTGTGGACTGTCTATCTGATTTGAACCAAATTAGGTACAGTTGTACTGAGTGACACACAGGGACAACTCAGTGGTATAGTTTGTGCTGATGCCATCTACCCTGATTCAAGATGGCAGAACCATAAACTTTTTGAGGTGCTAATTTGTGAACCACCTAACCGATTTGAACCAAATTTGCTACAGCTGTAGGGACACATACAGACAGCTCAACAACTTAGATTGTGATGATGTCATCCACCCCAATTCAAGATGGTTGACGTAAACTTTTGAGGTGCAAGTGCACTAACTTGGGGACAGTCTGACCTATTTGAACCAAATTTGATACAGCTGTATGGACACATAGGGATGTCCCAATGGTGTAGTTTGTGATGATATCATCCACCCCGATCCAAGATGGTGGACACATGAACATTTGAGGTGCAAGAGATCTTACTTGTGGACCTTGATTTGAACCAAATATAGTCCAGTTGTAGAGACAGTGAAAGTAGGCTGATTAGTTCTTACTAGAACAACTTGTTCAAAAATAAAAACGCTTAAAATTTTCTTTATGTTATACTTAAGGAGATCACTTATCTTTTGGACCATGTAAGCAATTATAGAGGTCATTTGTGCAACTGAAAACTGTGGCCTACCCAGGTTTGGGAGCTGTGTGTGCTCTCAATTTTCAGTTGTGTAGGTTCAAACAACTAGGTAGGCAAAGGGAGAGGTGATTGTGTGGAATCAAGGCAGGAGGAAAAGGTACCCAGTTTTCGGTTGTATGAAATATTTCATAGTCTTGTATATTATACTGGCTTTACAAATTAGACTTCACTTTGCTTTGGTCTTTCAGCTAGACATGGAGTGAGTGTGGGATGCTTTCAGGCAAAAACTCAACTTGTGCAGTTTCCTCAATGACTTGCTACAGATTTCACCTGATTTCTGTCTGATGAATCTGTTCAAGGCATAGTGCTTTTCTAAAATGCCAGCAAACATAGTAAATGTCCAAATGTTCTACAGGTTTAGCAGCTTTCCCTATTACTTGCTACAGATGCACCTGTTAGATTTCTACCTGATGCTTCTGAGGAGGCAGGGAGGACCAACAGGGTACAGCATCCAACTAGCAGCAGAAAGGAGGGGCAAGCTCCATAAATAGTGAGGCCAATGAGGGACAGCTGGATCCAGTTCTGCTGATGGGATTTATATTAATACATGAATAAATGAGTTAAATCTCTGGTCTTCAGCATGCATGGGATCTAGTATCAACTGATACTAGATCTCATGTCCCCACAAGGAACATCTAAAGGGGTTTTATCACTCATGCATAATTAATACGCCAGTGTGGTGTAGTGGCTAGAGTGCTGGACTAGGACCGGGGAGACCCTAGTTCAAATCCCCATTCATCCATGAAACTAGCTGGATGACTGTGGGCCAGTCACTTCTCTCTCAGCCTAGCCTACTTCACAGGGTTGTTGTGAAAGAGAAACCTAAGTATGAAGTACACCGTTCTGGGCTCCTTGGAGGAAGAGTGGGATATAAAATGTAAAAATAAAAAAATAAAATAAATATACATATATATCACATTGCATGTCTGAGTGTAAATACAAATCAGATAGCGAGAAATGTAAGGCTTAAGATAATGACCTAAAAAAGCAAAAGAACATCAGTAAATATACACCACTTTAAAAAACAACAAAAGACAGGTCTTTCTTTTTGGAGAGAGGAGAATGCATGCAGGGTCCATATTTTAAGTCTGTATCAAGCCTGGAGAAATGGTGTAGTATTTTGTTACTGTGACATCCATACTTAAAACCATCACCTACCAAACTATTTAGGGGAAAGCACTGCATGTTTCCATTTATAACTTGATATCAGGCTGCAGCATAGCTCTGCTCAGGATTCAATCCCTTTTTTGAACAGTTGCCAAACAGCAGAGTATTTGCTAACTGCACCATCAACCTCTTAAGGCCAAAAGTATAAATGAGACCAGGCCAAGGACAGGAGGTGTGACAGTGTAGCCATACTAAATATGATTCATATCCCTTTAAAACTAGAGTGCAGCTAATTTACAGAAGTGTGGTCAGATGTGAATTCTCATTTCTCATGCATGTGAAAGAATCTTTGTCACGTGTAAGAAACAAGATCCAGCAATAAGGTATGGGATCTATTTCAGTCTTATACACAATATTGCATGGTTACCTAGGGCAACAAGAATTAGCTACAAAAATGCTAACAAGTCCTAATGTGGCCAGCAAAGTCTTAAGCAAATACTTAAAGTGGGACTATGTGCTGGATGGTTAAAGAGAAGCTGAGCTTTATATGCTTTACTCCTGCTAAATATAACAAAGTGGCTTGTGGCACAAAAGAGAACAATGGTTGACATCCAAGTTACTCAATACTACTACTCAAGAGTTACTCTAAAGGACTACTTAATTTCAGTAGGACTACTCAGGAGTAATTTAACCTGGATGTAAGCCTCTGGTTGCATATCCCCCTTCTAGCCTATCGGGGTGTGCAGTTTGATTCACCATCTAATCAATTCAGGTTGAATGGGGGTGATTTTCACATTCGACCCCAAACTGAATCACCCTCAAAACAGAGGGCCTGATTTGGACTTGTGTAGAATCATTCCTGATTCAACCCAAATCTATTAAGTAGGGGTGTGCATGGAACTGGCTGGCCCGGTTTGGTTCAGTCCGGGGTGTGTGTGTGTGTGTGTGTGTGTTAAAATTCTTTTTTTTTAAATTACCAATAGCCCCTTCGGGGGGCTTCCTAAAGGCCGTGGGTTGGGTCTGTGAAGGTTCCTCCTCCCCCCACTGGCCTCCGTAATCACCGCCATAGCCCCTTTTTAGTGCAGTTTTGGTGAGTTCGGGCCTTCATAAGCTGATGCATCAGCCATGTTGCCCGCTGCTAGGCATACACAAATGGCCTCTGCGAAGCTGGGCATTTGGTTCAGTCCCGAATCCCTGAACCATCAAACCAAACCCCCAAACCAGTTAGCACACCCCAACTATTAAGGAGATTTGCATGCCATTTTGAGGCCAATTTTGCTCGGAAAATCACTGAATAACTTAGCGATCAGCTCGTCTTGGAGGACAGATCTACACGGGTTAACCTGTTCTCCAAGGCAGTCTAACATGTTAAGTCCAAAGTGGAGGGCTGGTCTACTTGCCAATGCCAATTAGTAGACTAGCTTTCCCAGTTTTCTGGGGAGAGCTGGTCTACCAATTGGGATCTGCAGGTAGACCAGCCCCTGCAGGTAGACCAGCCCTCTTTTCCAGAATTAGTGTGTCAGTCTACCTCAGAGGACAGTTCTACCAGAGTAGACCTGTTATCTGAAGTGGGCTGACACACTGAATCTGGAGCAAAGGGCTGGTCTACCTGCTGATCCTAATTGGTGGACCAGCTCTCCCTGGGGAAAAAGCACAATTTTTGATTCCTGTTTTCCCAGCAAAATGGGTCTCAGAATAGCACACAAATCACGCAAATCAATTCAATTGAGGTGATGTGGAGGTGAAAGCCAGCTGCTTTTGACGAATTGGTTTGGCAGGGGTCTGCAATTTGATTCAACCTCAAATCAGATCACAGATTTTGATTAGTGCACACCCCTACTAGCCTGTTTCCTATAAGAGCAGCTGACATCCATACTAACACCATGCCAGCACAACAAAGATGCACACATAAAATCCACTGCTGTAAAACAGCAGTCAAAGCTCTGATATCTAATTCAGAGGGTAGCTGATAGAAAGGCCTACATTTTAAGCTCCACATTTTCTAGATATTTACTCGTGTCTCTTTCACTGCTGCAGAACTTTCATTACACTCCAGTGTTCAGCATTGCTAAGCCTTAGAATTGGGAGATATTATGCTACAAGGCATAGGTAGGCATGCTCTAGGCAACTTATCCTGCCTTCTCCATACAGCTGAGGTAAACCATAATTTAATCATGAATTTTATAGCCAAGGGGCACTATCCACAGGGAACTGAGAACAGAAACATATGTACACAGAAGGCATGTTTAAATATCAACAATAATCTTCACCATAGGTTTCTCTCTTACAGTTATAATATCACTCTGGGATTTCCATATTAGGATGTTGTAATATTGCATATTTCTGCACATTCTTGGTAGTTTTTGACATATACTTCTTAAATGAAATTGTACAGAATGATATGATGTCATAGCTCTTACAAGAGGCAGAGAAGGAGTGGGGAATTCACTGGGGTGAATCCTCGATTGTAAAGGATTCACAGTATGCTTCCACCATCCACTTTATTTTAATGTGGGACAAACCACTCTCTCCATATAAGATTCCTGGGGAATAAAGTGGCAAAACCCTCCGTAGAAGGAGCTGAGCATTCCTATGCATCCAGAGGCATGTGTCTAAGGCAAACCCATAATGAAGAGTAGCATACTTCACCAACAAGGGTTTATTGTTAGAGTAAAAGAAAAATAAGAGTATTCAATAAGAACTATTGTCTCTTCATAAAGCAGATTGTAAGAGAGAGTTTTCATTAACCAGGCAACTCAAATTCAGGCATTACATTAAAAGAAAATAACTTCCCTCACACATCTAACTGAACTGGTCCACATCTTATTTCTCACAGACAAGAATCTTCCTGCTGGTCCTCAGCCTCCAGCCTGTGGCCTTCCCATTTCTCCAGCAGCTTCTCAGCCAGCTGCTTTCTCAGGGCACTTTTGGGACAGAACAAACAAACAGAACAAAGGTTTATCTTCTTCTGCTAGTGGATGTGAGTGTAGTTCCCAACCAGTCCTCTGGATTGGTCCTTGTGTTTTGATTTTCCTGGGCTTTCCCCCTTATTTGGAAAGGCCCACCCTCCCAGCAGTTCCTCTAAGTGAGGCCTAATCCTCCCTCAAATCCTTCCCATCACTACATATGAGGTGCTAAGTGAACACTTACTATGAGATTTTAAAACTAAAGGACAAAATTTAAAAATAAATCCCTAGAGGGTGATATATTTCACTTGAAAAGTCTTAAATTAAAATATATTCAATTTAACATTGCTGAACTGTTAAGTAAAATATGCAGTGTTAATAAAATTGGTATCCGTGATCAGGATGTTACCAAGATAGCCTGTTTGGGGACTCTTAATAGCACCTCTATACATTATTTGGGACGACAGGCCTGCAGTTTCCATTTTGGACTCTCTGAACTCACAGGATAGTGGGCCCACTATTTGCTAACATGAGCTAACTCATGAGGGTATGTCGCTTAGCAGAAAACATCGGGAAGGTAACTCCAAGTCAAGACTAACTTGTGACTGAAAGAGGACTATTCCTCATGCTATCATCTCTGATTTTTAGCACAGATGAGGAAGCTGAAGTAGACACAAGTTTATTAAGAGCTATTTTAACAGGAATGGCCAAAAAATTCCTCTCTGTGTTGGCACTTTGGATTAGCCTTATCACCTTATCAAGAAGGAGTAGATAAGGTATAATCTCTAACAGAATCTCTAACTAAATCTCTAACAGAAGTGTTAATCTCTAGCAGAAAGTGTTAATCTCTAACAGAAGTGTTAATGGTTGGCTTGAGGCTTGGGAAGAGTACACAAAACATTCCAATCACACCAAGGTCTTCCAGACCAATGAAGATAAGCTTTAATGTGCTCATTCACTCTGTCCCGCACAGATTTCTCAAACCTATTCACTTCATTGTTGTTAAGAGCACACCCACTGAAGTTTGAATAGGACAAAATGTATTCTTTTGTCTATCATGGATGTCAACCTTTTCAGCAGAAAGTTGTGGCCAACATTTGGTCCCAGGACAAGATGTTGCCTATTTCTGTTATTATGACCACCAAGCAGTGTGTCTCTCCTCTGGATTCACTTGCTGCATGTGCCTGCATCATTCACTGCATGTGCCTGCATCTGGGCACCAACTATACCATCCTGCTGTGCCTTGGCTTTCATTCCCATCCCACTTTTCACCTCCAGATCAGCTCTTCTTCCAGGCCCAATCTGTGACGCAGGGTTGGCAGGACCTAAGGGGTATACTCGTGGTTCAAATGGGCTGTAACCCAAAGTTTGGCTTAAAATAAGCCAAATCTGCCAGATCTCAAGTTAAAATGCCTCTTTGTGAGCTTCAGTCTAGTATTATTTCTATCATTCCCCTTGTTAGTTTTGCTAGTTAATATAGTGTTGCTTGCTAATCAAGATTTCCTTTCTGTAACCCTAAAACCCTAAATAAACCTGACTGTATTTGACTTCAACTCTCAGTCATTTCCAAGACCGAAACTTTGCACAAATGTATTCTGCAACAAACTGCTCATTCTAGCTTTTCTGGTTCCCCACACAAGCCCAAAAGCTAGTCAGGAGTGCATAGACAACACTCCAGAGCAGTTTCATTAGCAGGGATGAAAAGTGTTCAGTGTATTGCAATTTTTAAAACAGGCTTGGAGGTACACATTACATGCCTGACTGAGTTAGGGATGTGCAAATCAGTTCAATATTGAATCAGTTTGATATTGAACTGGTTAGGTTCAAAGTCTCAAAGTTGAGCCAAACAACTCCCCCCCTCCCCCAATTCAGGGGGAGGGTTCAGTTTGATGTTGAACCAATCCCCCTGACGTGTGGGGGGATGTTGAAGTATTTTTTTAAATTTACTTACCCCCTCTGGGTGGGGGCTTCTCTAATGTCATGGGGGGATCGCTGGAGGATCCTCCTCCTGTAGCCGGCCTCTGTTATGCCTTAAAATCACCTGGTTTAGGCAGTCTTCCACCCTTTCCAGGCCTTTCCCTCATTGCCATGGCTATTTTTTTGGAGGCCACCGTGCATGCGCAATCAGCCGTGGAACATTGAAAAAAATATTTTGTTAAAAAAAAATTAAAAAAATGTGCACCCCTCTAACCAACCCGGGGGGTGGGGAGAGACTGAAGGGGGACAATACTGAACTGGCCTTGTCTGGTCCAAGTCCAGTTCAGACTCAAACCGGGCCAGCCAGTTTTGTGCACACTCTTCATCTGTATAAGGCTTACTTAAGTAAGGTAAGAGTAAGGTAAGGTACATTAGGAAGTTTAGAATTGTAAGCATATGGAAGAAGCTTTGCTGAGTAATCAGTGTGGCTTCAGAAAGGAAAATCTTGATTCACTAACACTTCTGTATTGTTTCAGATTGTCAACAAACATAAATATGATTCAGCAAAAATTGTATCTATCTATCTATCTATCTATCTATCTATCTATCTATCTATCTATCTATCTATCTATCCATCTACCCTTCGTATACCTGTAGCTAATCCTATGTGTGGCCGCTCTTGGGAGAGTTTGTGAGCAAGCTGCTAGCAGGGGGAGAGGAAAGCAGCAGGGGCGTATCTAGGGGTAGGGCAGGCAGGGCACGTGCCCTGGGTACCACTTGAAGGGGGGCGCCATTTTGTAAAATTAATTTAAAAAAAAAAGGCTGCCAACAACAAAATGGCCACCGTGCATGCTCAAATGGCCTCTGTGAGGGATGGGTGTCAGATGCTTGGACAGGGGGCGCAATTTCAGTGTTTGCCCTAGGCGCTATTTTCCCTAGATACGCCTCTGGAAAGCAGTGACTGTTGCTGGTGTCTATCTTATGTTTCTTTTTAGATTGTAAGCCCTTTGGGGACAGGGATCCATCTTATTTATTTATTTATTTATTTATTTATTTATTTATTTATTTATTTATTTATTTTTCCTCTGTGTAAACCGCCCTGAGCCATTTTTGGAAGGGTGGTATAGAAATCAATCAATCAAAGTGGTGGCGCAGGCAGGCAAGGTGGGTGGGGAAAGAAATCAGTGATGGGGAGTGGGGGAAACTAGAGATGCAGATGGTTAATCCTGAAGCACTGGGAAGGGGACATTGGTTTGAGGGTGAAAGAAAGAGAAAGACGAAAGCTGTTTTCATAGCTACCTTCTCTAGTTGGGATTATTCACTCTAGTTGGCTCAAGCACAATGTGAGGTGCAAGGGTGCAAGCCTGTGCCTTGGCCAAAGCAAACGATGCAAGAGATCAATGCCATCTTGGGGGCGAGGGTTAATATTTTTTTATTTTTTATTTATTTCATTTCATTTCATTTCATTTATTTAACATATTTTATACTGCCCAAAACTTATGTCTCTGGGCGGTTCACAACAAAATAAAAATAGAAAAGGTAAAACATTCGTTAAAACTACAAAAAAAGTTTAAAACATTACAGCAATTTAAAACTTTTTAAACAATATTTTAAAACAGCATTAAAACCATTAAAACAATATTAATTAAAAGCCTGGGTGGACAGATGCATCTTTAAAGACTTTTTAAAAGCTGTCAGAGATGGGAGGCTCTTATTTCAGTAGGGTGCACATTGAAAAGCCTTGGGGCAGCAGCGGAGATGGCCCGTCCCTGAGTAGCCACCAGATGAGCCAGTGGCAACTGCAGACAGACCTCTCCTGATGCTCTCAATAGGCAGTGAGGTTCATTACGAAGAAGATGTTCTCTTAAATACCCAGGGCCCAAGCTGTTTAGGGCTTTATAGGTTATAACCAACACCTTGTATTTTGCCTGGAAACATATCGGCAGCCAGTGTAGAACTTTTAAGATAGGAGTGATATGGTCTCTCCGAGATGACCCAAAGATCAGCCTGGCTGCTGCATTCTGGACCAACTGTAGTTTCCAGACTACATATAAGGGCAGCCCCACATAAAGCGCATTGCAGTAATCCAGTCTGGAGGTTACCAGCAGATGTACCACTGTTTTGAGGTCGTTCATCTTAAGAAACGTACACAGCTGGCATATCAGCCAAAACTGATAGAAGGCACTTCTGGCCACTGCCTCAACCTGGGACACCAGGGAGAGGCTTGGATCCAGAAGCACCCCAAGACTGTGCACCTGTTCCTTCTGGGGAAGTGTGACCCCATCCAGAACAGGCAGATCAAAATTTTCTCTCGAGTTCTGAGCCAGCACAATGAGTACCTCCGTCTTATCTGGATTCAGTCTCAGTTTGTTATCCCTCATCCAGCCCATCACTGACTCCAAGCAGGCATTTAGAGAGCTTATGCCGTCTCCTGATGATGCTGACATGGAGAAATAGATTTGGGTGTCATCAGCATACTGATAGCACCCTGCACCAAATCTCCTGATGATAACTCCCAGCAGTTTCAATGTTAAACAACATCGGAGACAATATGGAGCCCTGAGGCACACCACGCAAAAGTTCAGATTTTGAAGAAGAGCAGCCTCCAAGGGACACCATCTGGAACCTGCCCGAGAGATAGGAGTGGAACCACCACAAAGCAGTGCCTCCAACTCTCAACCCCCAACCGCCCTCAGATGCTCCAGAAGGATACTATGGTCGATAGTATTGAAAGCTACTGAGAGGTCCAAAAGGACCAACAGAGTCACACTTCCTCTGTCCATTCCCAATTAGAGATCATCCATCAGGCCGACCACGTCACTCTCCACCCCATAGCTAGCCCGAAAGCCAGTTTGAAATGGGTCAAGATAATTAGTTTCCTCCAAGACTGTCTGGAGCTAGGAGGCCACCACCCTTTCAATTACTTTGCCCAACCACAGAAGATTGGAGACAGGCCTGTAGTTACTCAACTCTGAGGGATCCAAGGTAGGCTTCTTCAGAAGCGGTCTAATAATTGCCTCCTTAAGACAAGGAGACATCCTACCTTCCCTCAGAGACGCATTAATAATCTCTACTAGGCCTTCTACAGCAACCCTCCTGCCAGATAGTATAAGCCATGTCGGGCAAGGGTCAAGAGAACAGGTGGTAGGTCGCATCATTCCAATCAGCTTGTCCACATCCTCAGGAGTCACAAACTGGAACTGATCCCACCTAATCACATAAGAGGAGTTGCTAGACACCTCCACATCAGACACTGAAGTAATTGTGGAAATGGAGTCTAAGTTGGCCCGAATACGAGAGATTTCCCCCCCACAAAGAATTTGTTAAACACATCACAGTGGGTAATGGATGGTTCCGAATTCTGATTCGGGGAGGAGGGGCACATATTAGCCCTCTTACAACCCTGAACAACTCCTCCGGACATGAACTTGTGGAAGCAATACGGGCAGAAAACGAATTGCTTCTTTGCTGCATGTATTGCTGCCTTACAGTGGCATAAGAACATAAGATGTTCTGGATGTTTACATCCAGATGTGTCTGCCCCTTAGATTCCTATAAGGGCTTGAAGGCATCCTGGGGAAACACCTTATAATAATGACCTGTCACTTCAGGAATGCAGCCAGCTACAGCTTTTCTTCCAAGCAGGCTAAGGAAAGAAAATGGCTAGGTGGTTAAGTTTGAAGCACCCAAAATGGTGTGGCGAGAGAGTCTAGTAACAATTGCAGATGAAATTGAGCATAAGTAAAATAAGTACAAAATGAAGTGTACCTGGCCTCAACATTCTAATTCACATAAAATGATGGAGTATAATGATTAATCTTTCAAACAGCAGAATTTATACCAGTCTATTACCTATATCTTTTACAGATTCAATTCTATGTATATATGTCTAAAGAGTTATAGCATTTTCTCTCTTTGGGTCCTTTCAGGGCTGGATTAAGCTAGTGTGGGGCCCGTAGCATATGTTATAAAGGGGCCCTAAATTTTTTTTAAAATGCACATAAATATTAAAACGTAAAATATTTACTTGCATAGTAAAGTAATTCATTTTTTTCATTTGCTATATTTTGGAGTATGGGAGACCAAGCCACAAACCCACACTTACTACTACAACAGCAAACATTTATATACCGTTTTTCAATCAAAATTCTCAAAGTGGTTTACATAGAAAAATAAAGAGTGGATAGATGCTTCTCTGTCTCCAAAGGGCTCACACTCTAAAAAGAAAAATGTGGTAGGCACCAGCAACAGCCACTGGACAGATGCTGTGCTGGGCCTTCTCTTAAAATGCACATTTAGCAGAAAAGGGATATTTTATCTAACATGGACCAAATAAAACAAGTAAAGTTTTAACTTTAATTCCCAGTTGGAAGCTGGGTGTGCGGGGCCCTCAAAAACGTGGGGCCCGTAGCAAATGCTACATTTGCTACTACGTTAATCCGCCTCTGGGTCCTTTGTAGGGTCCTTCTTATGCTAAATATATGTTCTTGATTTCTGGAAAACGTATGGTCCCTCCCTTCCTGTAGAACTTAAGTTTCTCCCTTCTACTACAGGTCCACAGGAAAGTTAGTGATTACTCTCTCAGAAAACACAGTTTCCTTTCTAAAGTCCTTGCATTGTATAGATGCTGTTGGTTCAGTCATATCTGGGACAAAATTCTATTAGGAGCTGCCAGTAGAAGGGAAAGCATCCATTTATGAAAGTGTTTTGCATGAGCACACAGGCTTCCCTGGATTGTTGCCAAGCTATGTTGATTATTCATTTTCTCCATCCCTAAATTTGGCTTCCAGGACCTCCTGACTACATTTCCCCATTAGGTACGTGCAAAAATTTTCGGGCACAGAACGATCTGTGCCCGAAATGAGCAATTTTGTGTGATTCGGGGCCGAACAGAATCACCCCCAATGTCCCCTGATATTTTTTGGGGCCAAGCCGAATCACCCGAATTTCGGGCCCAAAAAATTCGGGTGATTCGGTTCATGGTTGATTTTGGGGGATTTTTTGAAGTTTTAGTGACTTTGGGGCAGTTCGGGGGCATAGCATGGGATCTGGGCAAAAAGAGTGGGGTGGGATGGTAGTGCCTAATGGGAGCAGGCTACCACCCTAATTTCAGGGGGATCGGGCAAAGGGCTGATTTTTGGGAAATTTCTGATATTTTCATGTCTTTGGGGCAGATTGGGGCAGTTTGGGGCAGAAAATGGGGCCTGGGGCAAAATAGTGGGGTGGGGTGGTAGTGCCTAATGGGTGGAGGCTACCACCCCAATTTCAGGGGGATTGGACAAAGGGCTGATTTTTTGAGAATTTTTGAAGTTTTAGTGACTTTGGGGCAGTTTGGGGGCAGAAAGTGGATCTGCCCCAAAAGAGTGGGGTGGGGTGGTAGTGACTAATGGGTGGAGGCTACCACCCATCCCCAATTTCACCCGACCCCTCAGAAGTTTTTCTGAAGGGTTGTCATTCCCTTATTTTCTGAGGTGTGAATTCTCATTCTATCATAGCAAATGAGATTTTTTTCAATTAAACAACTCTCATGACCCCACTTTCACTTTTTCACACTCTCAATTACTATGAATATGGGGAAGTAATCAATTTAGCACACTTCACCTTATGAAGACAAACCTCAGAAATTCACCAAAATTCACCCCTCTGCCCAATCACTCTGAAATTGGGGATGGGTGGTAGCCTTCACCCATTAGGCACTATCTACCAGCCCAGCCCACTCCTTTGGGGCAGATCCACTTTCTGCCCCCAATCTGCCCCAAAGACACCAAAACTTCAAATATTCCCAAAATATCAGCCCTATGCCCAATCCCCCTGAAATTGGGGTGGTAGCCTCCAACCATTAGGCACTACCACCCCACCCCACTCTTTTGGGGCAGATCCACTTTCTGCCCCCAAACTGCCCCAAAGTCACTAAAACTTCAAAAATTCTCAAAAAATCAGCCCTTTGTCCAATCCCCCTGAAATTGGGGTGGTAGCCTCCACCAATTAGGCACTACCACCCCACCCCACTATTTTTCCCCAGGCCCCATTTTCTGCCCCAAACTGCCCCAATCTGCCCCAAAGACATGAAATTTTCAGAAATTTCCCAAAAACCAGCCCTTTGCCCGATCCGAATTAAATTGGGGTGGTAGCCTGCACCCATTAGGCACTACCACCCCACCCCACTCTTTTTGCCCAGATCCCATGCTATGCCCCCAAACTGCCCCAAAGTCACTAAAACTTCAAAAATTCCCCAAAAATCAGCCCTTTGCCCAATTCCCCTGAAATTGGGGTGGTAGACTCCACCCATTGGGCACTACCACCCCACCCCAAAATTTTGCCCCTGGGCCCCTTTTCCCCCCAAATCAATTCGGATTCGGATTAAATCTGAATCCGAACCGAATCAAGGGTGATTCGGGTGGCCCATATTCGGGCACAAAACAGAACAGGGGTGATTCGGTTCGTGTCCCGAACCGAATCACCGAATACCCGAATTGCACACCCTTATTCCCCATATCATTGGTGCTGACGTGCACCACGACAGCTGTCTCCTCACCAGAGTTGCCTAATATCCTATCTAGATGCTGAGTGATGTCCACAACCTTCGCGCCAGGCAGGCAAGTCACTGTGTGGTCAACACGCAGGTCATAAACCCATCTCTCTGTATCTCTAATGATCAAATTGCCCACTATAAGGAGGCCACCACCCCCCAGAGGAGTATCCCCTTTGCAAGAGGATATGGCAACATTTAAAAGGCACTGAAGACACATTTATTCACCCAGGCTTTTAATTAGATTCATGGTTTAAAAATGTTAATGTTGGTTTTAAATTATTTTAATGTTACTGATTTTAATATTTAAATGATTTTAATTGTTTAATTGATTTAGTTTTGATTTTAATTATTTTGTTTTTATTTTGATGCAAACTGCCCTGAGCCATTTTTGAAAGGGCAATATATAAATCTAACAAATAAAGAAATAACTAACTGACCCTGCACAGAGTATCTGTGTGGTCATGCACTGAGCCTGTGGCATCCCCCCCACAAATCTCTCACTCGCTCTCACCACCCCCACAACTCTCGCCACCTCCACAACACTCTGCCCCCACAACTCGCTCGCTCTTGCCGCCCCCCACAACTCACTCGCTCGCTCACTCTTCCCTCACCCCACCCTCTCTCTGTCCTCCATTTTTCTATCTCTGTCTCACAGTCCTTGCTTCCCCCTGCCGCTGCCAGGGACTGTCACCCGCTCGCCTGACAGTCGCTGAGCTCCCTGCTCCCTGCCCCTTCACGGCGCAGCTCAGCCAACTGTCTGCCACCCGCAGCCCCTAGAGCCAACTGTCCAGCTCCTGAAGCCACCCCCAGCCTCCGAGCTCCCTGCCACTTCACGGCACCCCCAAGCCAACTGTCAAACTGCTTTCCAGCCGCACCGCAAAACTCCCTGCTGCTCTGGAACTCTCTCCCCCTCTGTCAGCCAATAACCTCTTCCCCCTCTGTCAGCCAATCACCTCCTTTCTGCCACGTCCCCACGCATGGCCCATCTTGGAAAATTAATAATATGGATAA
Organism: Hemicordylus capensis; assembly: GCF_027244095.1. Lineage (NCBI taxonomy): Eukaryota > Metazoa > Chordata > Lepidosauria > Squamata > Cordylidae > Hemicordylus > Hemicordylus capensis. Next base: position 372,777,160 of record NC_069658.1, on the reverse strand, counting down.
AAATATGGGCTCATCATGCACGGAAGGGGTCCCTTCTATGGGAACATTTCCCTCTTCCTCAGACTGATGTTCTCCTTCCCTGAGACCTTCATTCTCCCTGACAGCAGAGGAGCTATCAGTCTTGAAGTGGGATGCCTCAACCACATCCCTGAAGGTCTAACCCACATGCCTCTCTGTCTCATGAAGCTCTTTGCACAGAGCACACGCCCATGACTTCTGCCCATGGGGCAAATAGTCATACATGCAACATTCTGTGCACTACACTGGGAAGTGCCCCCTCCCCTGCTGGCTTTCTATCTTCATAATTGGTTTTGTTGGCTGTTTACAGTATTTAGAGATAGTTTAGTAGAATGTTAGCTGTATTGATGCTATTTAACTGTTCAAATTTCCTTTATCAAGAAGATGAAGGAGGGAGTAGTGCTTACCTTCTCTTCCCACTGGGATCCTTGTGATCAAAGGGATTTGTTTCAGACTCCCTTGCACACTCTTTCAGCCTAGCAAAAACATGAAGTTTTTGCTACAAAAAGAAAGACTAACATATTTATTTCAGCATAACCTTTTGTGGGCTACAGTTCATTTCATCACATTCATCAAGTGCCATTCATCCTCATTTGGCAGGTACATATATACACAAGGACAGAGGAAGAGAAAAAAATGTGGAAGTGGGCTCAAAGGGCTGTGGTATGGAAGAAGAGACCATTCTTTTGTAAAGTTGAAATGTAAGAGATAAGTACAGTGATGATTCACAACAAAAGTAACAGCAGATAAAGCTATATTCCTGGCTATGCTAAACTAATTAACAAGCATTGAGACAGGAACAATAGTTTCCTAATTGAGCCTGAACAGATGGACTCAGACCTGTTAACAATGAGACCTAATGGCTATAGAATGTGAAAAGTGCAGCGAGTGACTATTTTAATGTGAAGCTTAGTGCATGCTATAAGTACTATAATGATTTACATTCAAAATAATAAGTGATAATACAGTATTTATAACTGAATTAATTGTACCATTTGGTTTATAATTTAAAATATCTTCTGGTTGCCTTCCATAGGTTGATGGGCTCTAGGCTGAAAGAGAGGTTGTGTTGTCCATAGAATTAGGTACATTTTATCCATTGTGTTTTTCTGGAACAGCAAAGTATCAACAAAACCTTTGCCGGTGAATAAAAAATCTGAGCCATATTGTGATGGTTGTGCAGTTTCAAGAATGGCTCTTATGGTGGCTTCCTAATAAGTCCAAATTGACGCTAAATGCCCAGGAAAGAGTTCTTGTAGTCACAATGGAAATCTCACTGAATTTACTCCATGTTCTGCAACACTAGAAAAAGGTAAAAACCAATGTATAAATTATTAGAAATGGGTTTCAAAATGAGAACATAAGAACAGCCCTGCTGGATCAGGCCTAAGGCTTATTGGGTCCAGCATCCTATTTCACACAGTGGCCCACCAGATGCTTCTGGAAAGCCCACAAGCAAGAGGTGAGGGCATGCCCTCTCTCTCGCTGTTGCTCCCATGCACCTGGTATTTAAAGGCATTGTGCCTCTACAGCTGGAGGTGGCTAATAGCCACCAGACTAGTAGCCATTGATAGACCTGTCCTCCATGAATTTGTCTAAGCCCCTTTTAAAGCCTTTGAAGCTTGTGGCCATCACCACATCCAGTGGCAGAGAATTCCCTAGACTAATTATGCACTGTGTGAAAAAGTACTTCCTTTTGTTGGTTCTAAATTTCCCAAGCTTCAGTTTCATGGGATGGATCCTGATTATAATGTTGTAAGAGAGGGAGAAAGCATTTCTCTGTCCACTCTCTCTGCTCCATACATAATTTTGTACACCTCCATCATGTCTCCTTGTAGTCGCCTCTTTTCCAAACTAAAGAGCACCAGATACTGTAGCCTTGCCTTAGAAGAAAGGCCCTTGATCATTTTGGTTGCCCTCTTCTGCACCTTTTCCCATTTCTACAATATCAAGTTACGGGCTCCATGATTCTATTCAAGACCCTTGCCACCATGAAAATAAATTCTAACATGGAGATGCATGTCAAATCTTTTTTGCCCAAATGAATCACCAAAATGTCTGGTGCACACTCTTGATACACCAGCTCAGACAAGCAGGGAATCAGTTCTTGCCACTGCATACTCCATCTGCATTCCCAACGCAAAACTGTATCTGGTGAAATACCCAGGGGCAGGTCCTTGTAGTTCTGGGATGTCCAGTAGGGATGTGCACAAACAGGTTTGGAGCTCCTTTTCTGGAGCGCTGAACCTGTTCGAACACCAGCATTTGAGCTGGTTTGATGGGTGGCAGTGGTGTGCATGGAACCGGTGCCTGCTGGTTCAAATGTGTGTGTGTGGGGGGGGTATCAGTGGGGGGGAGGGTTTGCTTACCCCTCCTGCTGCATTTCCCCTGCTGGCGCTGTCTTTGAAAACAGTCTGGCAGGGTGGCAGTGTACCTCCTTGCCACCCCAGTGCCTCCTCAAATCATAAGTAGCCAGAAGTGCCTGGTCCGCATGTGGACTTCAAACTGGATCAGAGGCCCATAAAGAGCCTCCAAACCAGTTCCGTGCACATCCACTACCCAAATGCAAGAGACTTGCATTTTGGGAAGCATACAAATGTGTCAAATAAATGTGTTAAATAATAAATAATCCCTAATGGGTGGCAGGGGGGTGCCTTTAAAAACCACTTAAGGTGCTCCTTACCTGTTTGCCCCCTCCCAGCTGCTCCCCCCCCCCTCCGGCCACCAGCATCTGATTTTGAAAGAGACGCAAGGGGCTGCAGTGTTCCTTCCTGCAGCCCCAATTGGTGTCAGCATGCACATGGCTGGTATGCACATGCACTGGCCATTTGTATGGTCATCATACCATGCAAATGGCCAGCGTGCATGCATGCTGGCCATGTGCATGCCGATCAGGGCTGCAGGAAGGAATGCTGCAGCCCCACGTATCTCTTTCAAAATTTAGCACTGGTGGGGGAAAGCAGTGGAGCAAACAGATAAGGAGCTCCTTAACTGCTCGCTTAAAGACATCCCCTGCACCACCCCAAGGAGTGTATGAACTGTTCGTGCACATCCCTAAAGTCCAGTAAGGAATGCTGTGCCCTACTATCAGACTGAGAAAATTGCTCTCTCTTTGGGATCTGCAAACAAAGAGGACAAGGTCCAACAAACATAACCAATAAGGTCCAAACAAACTTTGTCATGGTGAATACTGGCCAAACTCTGACAGTTATAGAGCTGATATGCCCTCGAAGGTCACCACCCAATCTGTTTAATGGCCTTCTCCCCGGCTCTCTCAGTGGCAGCAGCTGTGACAGCTCTGATCCTGAAGGAATTAGAAGAAAAATGGCTACCAACAGGCCAGCTACCAACAGGGAGTGCTGTAACACTGACATGAATTGGAATTGTGTTGAGGGAGTACCCAACCCATACACCTGAAGAGCAACAAGCCACATAGGACTGAGCAGCCAAAACCAGGCAAAAGTGGGGATCAGAAAGGGAGCCCTTCCCTGCCTGGTCAGTTTGTTAAAACTGGAGCTGATGAAGGCCAAGTCATCCCAAAGCAGATCCCAATCTGAAAAATCAAACTTTGGTTTTGGCAAAAGCTTATTAATTCACAGAGCCTCCCAAAATAGAAGCAGAAATGCTGCCTTAAACAGGATGGCCTCAAATCCATCTGCACATATCAGTGGTAAAGTCACAATTTTTTTTTTTGCCAAAGCCCTTGGATCTAGGAGCAAACACTTGTTGGGACAGCTACCCCTCTCCCTAGACCAGTCCTGCATCACCCTCCTAATCCAGAAATCTTTGCACAGGTTGGCCACACCTCTGGCTGTATAGAAAAAATAAACAGCGGCTAGATGTGCTGTGGTGTGAGGGGAGAGTCCAGTGTGTGGAGGTGGACCAAAAATTGCAGGGCCTGTGAGGGAGAAAAAACCTTGCATGATGAGACATTTCATACAACGCCAGAAATTGAACAAATCTACATTTGTATGCTACCTTGGTGGAAGGAGAAATTGATAGCTACAATGCCCTGTCTACTTCATCTTTCCATTAGTCTAGATTTCTGATGGAAGTTGCAGCGGCTCTGGATCTGCTTCTGGTACTAGCTCCCTGAAAAACAGTGGCTGGGACCTCAGCCAAGGGCACCCCCACTCTGCTATCAGTTCAGCAAAGTCCTGTAAAGCCCATGTACACTCAGCTGAATCAGTAGTTTCCAACAAATAGGAAATCATCTAACTAACGTAAAACAGTGGGGAAACCCAACACCATTGTAAGAAGATGCTGAAACATTCAAATGCAGAACATAAAATCCAACGACCTATAGGGAGAGCTTTATTAAATAGTATGGTGGCAAACAATGAAAACCCAGTAGATCTTTGGGGTGTACCAGCAGCAAATAGAAAGCAGACTATGTCACAGTTTGCTATCAGGGCATGGTGACTGCTGTGGTGCAACATATGCATGGCAGCATCAAAAGATATGTATTTGACTGAGCAAAGCTCAGGTCAATGAAATCATTTACTGAAGCCTCTTTGGGGTGGGACTAATTATGTAACAAATGAAACTCAATGGTCCTTTTTAGGACCAACCCTGAAAAGAGATCTCCCCAAATTGGGCAGAGTAGGGTGTGCACGTGGCCCTGACACTTTCCCATCCCCAATCTTTCTCCATTTTATTTGCTCCATTCCTACCACAGATTTTAAATGCTTAGAATGTTGGGACAGCCAGGGCGCTGTGTAAGGATCTGAAATCCATCTTTAACACCCCACCCCCCAAAATATATGCTGTGCTGGGTCAATCAGGGTATAGCTGCAAATATTTAATTAAGGTTTGTAGCCACACCAGTGTTGGAGCCATTGTTGGGAGCTCCTTTTGTTCTATGGCCCACATATCCTGCCTTGCCATGTAAGGAGTCTGGGATCCTATGAACCAATCCAACTTTGAAACAGTTAACTGTGGAATGGTTATGGGGGCATTCATGCTTGTACTTGCAAGGAGTGCAAAAACACTTCCCATTTGTATTAAACTCCCAGCATACCCCCTTTCCCCCATCTTTTGCCAGGGATTCTCTACCAGCCACATTTCTCCAGTATGAGCCCCTGGCAGTGCCTGCAGAAAGGATACGGCAGCTATCAGCCTGCTTACCTGCAACAGCACTATGCTAAGACATAATGTCCCACCACAATTCCCCTTCTTTCCTGTCCCATGGAAAGGCCCAATCCACTGCACTATGCATCTGGGAATGAATTGCCAAATAGGCCAGCCAAAGTGAACCCAAGTATGGCTCAGGAATGGCTGCTGTTGATGAAGAGGCTGCCTCAACTGCACAGCCAGCCGATTTGACAACACTTGTTGACTCATAGCTCTGAGTGGGAAGGTCTTCAAAAAAGGAGCCCCATATCTAGGAGTCCCATTAGGCATCATAGTTCCACGCATCCTAGAGTGGTGTCCCATCCCCCAGATCCCCTGTAAGCTGTCGCAGTGACAAGAACATGTGAACCATGTGTTCCAGCACAACTTTCATGACCAAGTCTTCATCCCACACTAGAGGCCTAGGAATCTGTGTTTGCAGGAAGGTGAAGTGGGAAGGTAATGAGCCACTGCATTGCTCTGAAGTGCCTCCATGAGCAATAATCTTGCTCAGTAAGGCCAGGAGACCTTTTTTCATGGTCACAGAATGTGTCTCCCCAATCCCATTGGAAAGCCACTCCTCATGGGCCATACCCATGGTGGCCTCACTTTCTTTGAAGGGCTAGAACTGGATTGCTGCTCAAGCCTTGATCAGACCTTCAGGTGCAGAGCCTGCAACTGGGGGACAGACCCCCATGTGTCTGGTGAGGAGGCAGATGCCCCCCAAGACTTGTACGTCTTTGGTGCCATCCTCCAAAGTAAGGTTGTACGAATAAACCAGCCTTAAATAGGAACGCTCAACTGCACCCAGATTCATTTGTAGACAGAATGGCCGAACTTTTAATATCCCTCCTTCCCACCTCTCATGAACTCACACAAGAGGATGACTGATTGATTGATTAGGATAGCATAAACAGTCAATTGTACCAGTGAAAATTATCCCTTGTCACCTTCACAGTAGGAGTGGACCATTCTGCAGTTACATTAGTCTGTAGCAGTAAAAACAACAGAGTTTCATGCCACCATAAAGTAGTGATTGGTGAGCTCTTCTCAGCTCACCTAAAAAACTGTGTGTGAGAGAGAATGTTTTTTTAACATCACCCATTTTTTTTTAACATCTACATTAAACCGCTGGGTGAAGTCATCAGAGGCTTTGGTGCTGGGTGTTATCAATATGCTGATGGCACCCAAATCTATTTCTCCTTTTCATCAATATCAGGAAATGGCATTAACTCCTTAAAAACCTGCTTACAGTAGTAATGGGCTGGATGAGGGATAAAAATATCTAGTTTAATTTTAATCTGGTTTAAATGTCTTTTTGATTTTAATTGTTTTATTGTGTGTGTTTGATTTTAATGTAACCCTGAGCCACTTTAGGAAGGGTGATATATAAATTGAATGAATGAATGAATGAATGAATCTCTTAAAAATCTAAACTAAATGGGTTAAACACTTCACACCTGCTCTGCCAAATTTTACCTTTTGAGGAGGTGGACAGGGTCGTGGCTTCAGTTTCAAAGGTAGAGAAAGCTACTGATCTGTTGTTCCCTGACAGAAAGTGATGTTCTGGAGCATCTTTACTGGCATATTTTTCAGTTAAGAAAAGGGCAACAAGGTCTCTCCTGTCTCTAGCAAGCCCACATCACTGCCAGTGATTGTTCACTATTCTTAAAGACGAGGGTCTGGTTCAAATGATATTCAGTGGTAGCACATATGAAGGAGGGGGCTGGCTGAGAGATCCTCCATTGATGTCCCAATGCCCTCCTGGGTCTTGGCATGTCACTTTGTTCTCATGTGAATAGCCCCACACATAATCAAGGGATACACTTGGAGGGCATTGGGACATCTGTGGAGGATGTCTTGATAGGCATACTCTTAGTGTGATCCCTCCTCCATGTGTGCTTCCATTGGTATTGTTTGAACCAGCCTAAAGGTGTTTTGCTTGGGAAAGAGACAGTGAACTAGCAAGGAGGCCTGGAAGGGGGGTCTTTCTGAAATGGTCAAAGTTCCATTTCAACCAGAATTGAACTCAAAGCAGTCTGGGCCTCCCTTGAAACATAATTTCTATTTCAAACTTCCACAGTTGTATTTTCTTCTAACACTGCTTTAAGCCTTACAAATATTTTGTGGCATATGCTTCTGTGAGCCACACACCTTTTCATCAGATTCATGACCAAGTGGGCGATTGCTTATGAAGCATCTGCCACCACACATTTGCTAGTCATTATGGTCCTCTAAGATTATCTTCTTTTTATATGTATGGAATACTTTGCTATTAATAATAATAATTATTATTATTATTATTAACAGCAAATTATCTGGCTAATTTAAGAGATTATCAAATTATCTGGCTAATTTAAGAGAGTAAATTGCTATTTGCCTGATAAGATGGACATCAGGAAAGAGACTACAGAGCGGTTTTGTCAATCTTTTGATCCTGTTAGTTCACTCAGTGGGATTTTTCATTTACTTAAGTTTTCCTAGAAATTAAGATTTGATGTCAAACTAAATATCACATTTGTCTTGCTTCATCAGTTTTTCTCACTTGTTTCTTCATAAGCTGTCTCCTTTATGTTTATACTACAATTGCTGCATATGGACTAATAATTGTAATTTCTGAACCTAATAATTTATGCATTAATACTGTGCCCCTGTCATATCTTTAATTTTTCTATTCATTGTTTTAATAACAGAAAGGTTAATTGTGCTATTCATCAACACTGGTGGCAATGATAGACAAATAGGAACCTTTTAAAGATAAGGCCATGCTGAGTAATCAAGTCTGTTATTCCAACTGAAAGAGAAGCTTACAGAGAGTCTAATTGATTTATTAAATTGACTAAGGCTTGGGGTCTTCAACTGATCCTGTTAAAAACGTGATAAACTCTCAATTACTGAAATGGAAAAAGCCCTTAAGTATATCTGGCTCCTTTAAATTTTCTTCTTTATGCATGCACTGGGATATTGGAATAGAAACATTCATATTGCCTTTTGTGATTTAAAAGAAGTTATGAGGAAACCTCTTTGACTAAGCCGTCAGTGTTATTGACTGTGGCATTGAAGGTGAAATATAACAATGGTGTCCCCTCGCTTTCTCCCAGTTCCAGTTGAGTTTTTCCAGCCCTATTATCATCTGTTGTACTGGCTCCTAGTCCCAATAGGTTATTTCTCCTTTATGCTTTAAAGGAGTCCCACATTCTGTATCAGCGTTCATGTAATCGTTTCCAACTCATTTAAGTACAACTGTTCTATTTAGAAAATGCACAATTTGATATCCTGTCAAAGATTCAAGAAATATTTTATATAACACAATCTTCTAAAATGTCACTAACATATCAATTCCTAATAAATCTCTTCACATTTAAACTCGTACTGAATCTCTCATAGAATTTTAAACACAATGGTGTTATAGGGTAGCTTAGTTAAGTACACCACCCTAATCTATCCCTGCCTGCTTGTTATCAAAGTGACTTTAAGAAGGCTCACAGTATCCTTTGGATTATCTTCTGAAGGTGGTACTTTTTTGAGATGTACAGTGGCTGACATCCTGACTAACGAAGCACTGGCACAACAGCATTGCATTCCAAACTAAGGATACAGACTAAGAAAAAATGATCTTCCCTGCCTTCCACACTGAAACTATATCTCTAAGTGAGACATATTTAATTTGTTTCAGAATTTTATCTGTTTTATGGTTTTTTAAATATATTTTATGGCTGACATCCAGACTAATGCTGTGCATGTACTATGGAGCAGCAACAATTGTCATCAATCTCCCCTTTCCTCTGACACTCACTGTGGGCCCCAACACAAGAAATAGGTCCTCAGGGGTAATATAATTCATTCTTCTGATGTTTATATTTCTAATTGTGCACCGTTTTGAGAGGTTCAGCTGAAGAGTGACTAATACATGTTATAAACAAACAAACAAACAAACAAACAAACAACATAATGAGCAATAAACTGAAAATGAAATGAAAGCACAGGCACAGGAGATCACTCAAGAAACTTAATCAACACAGCACAGATTACATTTGTATAAGGTCAAAGAATTAAGCTCTCAACACGCACACACATACTCTCTTGCACTGTTTCATACATGTGTGCATATAGACACAAACATCTTCTCCCACTCAAACATACACAGTGAGGCAGGTCTCCCAATCAATGAGACCCGCTTTGTCCGGATTTGCGGTCCGCTCTCCCTGCAGACAATTGGGCAGACCTGCCTGGGCAGCCAAATCGGCTGCCCGCACAACTGCTGGCTCCATGACAGAGCCAGCAGGAGCTGGGGAGTTCAGGGGCCATGTGGCCCCCAGAAGCTCCAATATGCCCTGCATGAGCACGCAGAGCATACTGGAGAGACCCTGAGCCAAGAGGCTACTTTTCAGCTTCCCGGACAGGGATCTACTTGTGACTAGCCACAGTGCAGAGCCACGGTGCAGCTACTCACGATCCCAAAACCCGGGTTTGCAGAGCGGTTACTCGCTCAGGAACCACCGGGCTTGCAGCCGAGCCCGGTGGTTCTCACAGTGATTCTCATTGTGAGATGAAATTAGGCTAGCGGAGGCTAGCCCGATTTCATCCCATCATGTGAATAGCCTCAGTATCTAAAGCAAACAGAGCTATACAGATTCACTTTCTCTCTCTGGCCACATTCACACATAATATTAAACCAGAGGTCCCTTCACCTCTGGTTTCCAAAATTGTACATCCAATTGTGAGCAACCACAGTTTTGATCAGGAGTGGACCCATGGTTTCCCTACCCAATCTGTGTTATCAAGATTGATAACCTTCAGTTATCACAATATTTTGCTGCCTCCAACTCTGGTTATGCTGTTCCAGCGTTATATCCGAATGCTGGCACCGCAGCCCCACCGCCCCCTAGCAACCAGATTTGAGGGAGAACGCTCCTCCCTTGCTCTGGCTGCTACTGGCTGTGTGGGCTGCCCTTCATGAAAGAAGGAAGCCTGCACAGCCAGTTTCCCCTCCTCTCTGCAGTCAGCGAGATTGCAGAGAGGTAGATCTTTGTTTTGTCCAAATGCAGATGGGAGATCGGGGGGGGGGCAGAAGTGCAGGTCCCTATCTCATGAGATGCTGGCCCCATTTGGCCTGCTACTCAACTGGCTGATGTGGTTCCAAATCAAGCAACTGTACTTACTTGCTCTCCATTGTCAGTGTCATCACTGGCTGTTGGTAGTTGAGGCCTTGGGCCTGGGCTAACAGGGCACTGACAGCAAGGATTTCTTAGTGAAAATGTGATATGTTTAATAGTATAACAGTAATCAGGCCTATGCAAAGATTTGTGTTTATTTATTTATTTAACATATTTTTATACCACCTAAAACCTATGTCTCTGGGCGGTTTAGAACAAAGCAATTTGAAGCAATGGATCTGAATAATTTGCACCTCGATCCTGGCCCTGTCCAGAGACAGCCACTTCCTCCACTCTCCTCCATACAGAATGATCCATGCACAGCACCTGGGGAAGCCCCTAAAGGGAACTGAAGCTGCAGGAAGCCCCAGGGATGTAGTGAAAACTGAATAAGAAGGTGCATGATGAATGCAGTCCTTCCTAGTGCTTCCCCCTTATAGCATTATGGGGAAAGTACTGGGAGGCTCAGTTTCCCAACATTGCATCCCTTGAATCCTTTCCTTTGTGGTTTCCACAACATCACTGGGGCTTTCCACAGATTTGCTTCCCTTTAAGGGCCCTCCCAAGCAGTGTTCCCTCTAACAGAAAATCCCAGAGGTTGTGGACTACAACTCCCAGCATCCTCAGCCAAAGCCCACTGCAGCTAGGGATTGTGTCATTGTAGTCAACAACATCTGAGATTCCCTCTTACAGGGAACACTGCTCCCAAGTGCTGTGTGTGGACTACTCTACGTGGTGGTAAGCAGGGGGAGCAGCTGTCCCTGCATGGGCCATTTATTAAATACAAATGATCTGGCTTGATGCTTTAAAACCAAATCTTTGCACAGGCATAATGGAATCATTTCTCATTGATTCGCTGTCTTTGTACCTCATACATAAGTATCAGGACTTTCAGATTTTATTAAGACTTTTTAAAATAAGCAGAAATTAGCCTATGGAAATTATAACACCTGGTGTGTATCAAATTGCAACTCAACTCTAGAAAGAGGTTGGTTGTGTAAGAACCAGAGAGAAGTGTTTGTGTTCAAGTACTTCTGATGCTGAAGACAGCAGTTAAATTATAATACTTTGATATGTTAATTATTTATTATTGTAAATTATGCATCCTCTAAAATCAAAGAGGCAAGTAACCTATAATTTATTATTCATTCAGTGTGAAATTTTGTCTTTATGTGATTCCTTTCTCTGCTACATACAGAATTATGTTTTGATGTAAAACATATTAACGAGAATGGTAAATGTAAGAGAGCTGGTTGATTGGCTTGAGTCTTTTAGTTATATTTAGTTTTTAAAAATCTGACAATCCACTCAGATGCAAAAGTTTAGCTCATCCATCCATCCTAACAAGTTGACAAGATCACTGAACATGAAAGGTTCTCATATAAACTCTTCAGGGGATGGATTTTTATATTGTCTAACCTGGTAATATGTCACCTTCACATACAGTGTAAAAAGAAATCATAGTCACATGTGATCACACAGGATCTCAGTCTCTCTCCCTCCCTCTCCCTGTTACTTGGCTGTGATGCACATTATGTGGCTCCCCGCCACACACCCCTACTGGTTAGTCATACCAATTTTTGCACACACAAAATCAAGATAAAAAGACGGAGGACAAGAAAGTGCCCTGCAAGCTACCAAAATGTTCTTTTCCTGGCCATTTAAAGCCTCTTCGTTTCTCTTTTCTGCTATACATTTTTGACCTCACTGAATGTTCTAAGACAATCATGGATCACCCAGTGAGAATGATGACATCACAGTGCTACTTAGCCAATCACAACTAAGGCTAATCTGAATGTCCCTGCTTCACTTTCGCCATCCATTTATAGGCAGGAAAAAAGGGGGAGTCCATCTGGTGATTTTGGGAGGGATGGGAGAGAAACCTTCCCCTCCCCCGAGGGTGTGGCTTACCACTTCTTAAGTGGTGGTGTCAGATGTTCTTTTCTTTTTTTGAAATGTTTTTTGCCACACCCCTGCTGCATGATGCAGTGCCATTCCTGGGGCATACTGGGAGAAAGTGATAGACTGAAGGAGTTGCCACTGGAAAAACCTCCAGTGCTTCCAGTGCTGCTGCTGTCGTCCACATAGACACAGTAGGCCAATTCAGACATTATGTTCAACACTCATACACCGAGTGTACAGTGTACACAGGTACAGAGCTGAACACAGGTACAGTCATTCATGTTATACTGAACACAGATACAGAAGTACACTTCTTATCCGTACCATGTCTTTAAAGGTTCTGTATCCAGGTTCACTTTTAAAATGAACACAGGTACAGTCACTCACACAAAAACATGTGAGCTCCCCCGCTTCTTCTTTTTGGCATCATTCTCTGTGACCACAGTGGATGACATCCTAACTAAATTTACTTGAATAAATCCTATTGATATTTAGTAGTACTACTGAGTAATTCAGTCAGGATGTCAGGAGGTGTCCTCCCCATGCCTCCCAAATGGTGGGTCAATATAAATGAGTGTACGGTCAGCCCCCTTGTCTTCATATAACTGCATGAGGTGGGGCAAGTGGAGGGACTCTTTCCCCTTTTCTTCCCTGCCCATTAGAAGATCTGGGTGGGATAATGAATTCCTTGATGAGTTAAGGGCTAGAAAATTGTTGTTTTCAGTTGCGCTCTGTTGCTAAAGTGATTGAGGAGTCTTGGTTGGGCTATGCTCCCAAGACCAAGAAAATCTCCACCACATACTAAGGCTATTTACTTGACTGACAGGGCAGATAGATGGGTGGAGGTGAAGGCAGGGATGGACCTACCTTCCCCCCAGATTACCATTACCTCCCTGTGTGGAGCATGGCTCATGCATGATCTGTGCTGCTTCAAGCAGCACGGATCTCCGGAGGCCAGGAAAATGAGTCATGGCCTCTGGATAGCCCATGATATCCAATGAGTGCAGTACATTTTGGGGAATCCCCAGTGTATTGGTTGTTCTAGACACCCAATGCTGTGTGCTCCCGGCAGCAAACCCTCCTAATTCCCCCTCCCACTAGACGAGGTTAGCGGGGAGAGCGCTCCACTAACCCCATCTATTTGATTGTGTATTGCTGCAGCGCAGCTCCAAGCCACGGCATAACATGAGGAGAACCCTGCCAGGAGGCTGAAACAAGCCTCCCGGCCCTGGGGCTCTCTCCAGGATGCCCCGTGCGCTCACACAGGGCATCCTGGAACTTCTGGAGGCCATGCAGTCCCTGATCCCTGCAGCCCCTGCAGCCCCCGCTGGCTCCGTGATGGAGCTGACAGTCATGTGGGCGGCCAGTCCAGCCACCCAGGGCTGTCTGAGAATTATCTGCGGGGAGAGAGGCCTAAGCCCGCTCTCCCCGCAAACCTTTTTAAGGCGTCTCTCACTGATTGTGAGACTCACCTCACTGTTAGTTTGGGAGTGGGTTGGTTTAATGTTAGGGGAAAACATGCAGCAAGCCATATACAGTACTTCCTCAAAGCATTCAGCCTGTTCCTAGAACAGTGCAAATACTTCCCAGCATATAGGAAGTGCATGGCATGGAACTTTGCAGAATGTTTTAGGGTATGAGATTTGACCCGTTCCGAATATTTTAGGTAAAGTTAGAAATCCTCTTCTCTTCTTCCTGAATCTATCCCCGCATTCTTGATTGCTGCAAACAGATGGACTGAGTTCAGAGATAGAAGAGATGCAAAGTGTTTGTAAAGAAAACTGTCAGTCACAATATTACACATTAATGGATCAGCAGCATCAACTTACTGTTCATAGCTGGACTTCTACTACTATTTGTTAGTGACAGCAGTAGGGGTGTGCACAAAATGCATTTGTGTTTCATTCCAAGCACAGAATGGCACACAAAATGCGCAAAATGTTCAATTGGAACAACTGGGTGAGTCATTCTGGCCACCATTTTGGATTAAAAATGGCCACCATGCATGCCCAGTGGCCATTTTCAAATCCAAAATTGTGTTTGGTCTGGGGTTAGGATGTCCCCCCTCAGGTCATTCTGTTCCGAGCTCAGAACAGGATCCCTTTTTAAAGCTCAGAACCCTTGAAATGGCCCATGTTGAGGGGAAACATTCCATCCTTGAAATGTTCTGCATGTCCCTGGACAGCAGTGTTTCTGATAAAGTAGTATGTTGGCTATGAGTGAGGTGATCAATATATGATAAAATGTTGAATGTAATGATTTTTTTGTGCAAAACGCTTGTCAGTGGATATCAAAAATTTTCTGTCTTTTGATCAGAAGCCTCCACTAAGCCATTTGGCAATCATATCTTATGACAAAAATAGTAATGTCATAGCAGCATAAATCACTGTAATATTACCTCTTAATAGAAATGTTTGGGTTAGCACTAAAAAAAAATCATAGTGCCATGAAAGATTTGGAAAGTTCTCGTACACAAATCACAAGACCAGATTACTTCTCCGATGCAGTGCAGGGAGATTAAATGCATGGTCATAAAACCCCTGCAATCATGGTAACTGCAGTAGAGGGGTTTTTCCCCCCTTCTGATTCCTTTAATAAATCCTTTAAGTATGCATTCAATCTCTCAACAATTTCTGACAAAGCTCGGTGCTCATGTTGTGAATCGCCTTCATCTAAAGTTCCGGTAATGAATATTTTATATGGCTTATCAGTGCACTCTTGTCGCAAGCTTGGTGGATGCTAGGTGTACTGTTTGTCAGCTCTTATTAATAAGAAGGTAGAGGGAAAGGCTGGATGTGTAGCTTTAGACTTTAGCCCTCTTTTATTTCCTCTTAGAGAAGATCAAAGATTTATATATTTGGTGAATGATGAATGAGGAGATTGTGTTTTGTAAATTTGGAGACCTTAGACCATTAACTGAATCGCATACCAAGGACATTTCATGGTTATTTTCCTGTACAAGATACAGAGGAATTTGCAACTATTATTAGAAAAGCATACTGGGGGTGGGGAAGTCATACTGCCTATAAATATTCAATCTTATTTTTTATCTAATGCAGCAAACAGCACCTATTGTAAGAGGCATCTTGCCATGGGTGCTGTTCAGACAACTGCAACTCATTTTTTCCTTCTAAATATTTATTTAAGCTTTTGAATCTCTCTTAAGCCATGACTACTTGCACATATATTAAAAATATAGACATTTCATGAGATTTTCAAACTTTTAGTGCATAATAATGGGTAGCATCCAGACTATTCTTGAGCTGGTATAAGGATGTCACACGATTGTTGCATGAAGAAATCTGCCTGTTCTAGACTAGTTTTTTTCACAAGCACAACCTCTTGCACAAGCCCAAATATGTACAAATGGGAAACTCCTTGTTCAATATCACATTTGTTTGGGTGGTTCCTTCTCTGCTAAGGGTAATGCAGTCATGGGCTTCTCAATAAATAGCAAAATATCCTTGTGAGCACAACAGTGAATGCTACCCAGGGGCATAACAAGGTTGGAGTGGGCCCAGATACAAAATTTTAAAATGGGACCCACCTCCCCATCAATGCCTTCCTCTAAAAATTAAAAAAAAATCAAGGAAGCTCGGGTGGGCATTAGGTGGGGGAGACATTTCTCTGGGGGGCCCTTGAGGCAGAGGGCCCTGAGACAATGGTCTTTCCTTGCCCTATTATAGTTACGTCCCTGATGCTACTCAAAGATACTTTAAAATATTCATTAGCATGCTTAAATCTTGTTGCTTGACTTGGTTTCAGGAAGCAGAACAATTGCATGGTTTTTCATCAGAGCCTGTATTAGATCCTGCAATTTTAAATGTGTCAGGCAAATATGTGCATCCACAGCATACTGTCTTGCCCTCCTCCCTCAAGCATTTACTGGCATGTTTCCTAAGGTACAGTTCACGGACTATGTGCTTATATTTAGGTGATGGGGAGCCAGGAATAAAGAGGATTTTTCGTTTTTTAAGGAGGGGATGTTATTGTTTCAATGGTTTTAACTGTCTTCTAGATTAAAAATAAAATTGAGAAATATAACAGTGGACAATGATTTGAGGTTTCCCCATGATTTCTCAGGGTAGAGATAGGATCTTTTAAAATGCTCAAGTGATTGATCAGTGGGTTTTTTTTTTTTTTTTTTTGTGGGTTTGTTAAAGTCACAAGGAAAGTTTATGCATACTTATTGCAGCAGTCAGTCTACAATAAAAACAATTCCATAAATAAAGGTATAAAGAAAGAAAAGGAATGGGTTTTCTTTTTGGCTATTTTCACATTCTTTTTGTGATTTGTATCCTCTCCCCATGAATATTTTAGGGAATGAATTTACTGGCAGTTATGTTTGCTGAATAGCACATTCTGAGTGAACACTAGACAATATGCTCTGAAAGCAAAATCTGAACTCGCAAATAGGATAATTTTGAAGCTGCATATCTTGGCTTTTTGGATATTTCCTAAGGAACAGAAAAATAATTACATTGCATAAAGGCCCATTATGTACATCCCAAGTTGCAAGATCCAGCTGTGATACCAAAGTAATCAGCAGCAACTGGCTATGTGATTCTCTGGCAGGGACCACCCACCACCACCACAGGGCAATTGACGGAGAAGAGAAAGCTCATCTTTGCCAGAGACAGTTGGGAGAAGCCAGTGGAGACAAGAGGGTATCCCAGTCTGCCAATTCAAGGGAACAGTTGCTGACTGGCCTGAAGCTCCCACAGTTGTTAGCAGCTGCACAGCAAAGGGGATGTAAGCTGGTCCATAACTGTGTGCTTCAATAGTGCTGACTGAGATGCCTGTTTCCATTGCCACTAGAAATGCCCTCATTTTAAGTAAGGGCAAGATTGTCCTTCACCTCTTGATTGACCGATGATGATGGCTGTTGGTTCTCACCAGTGAATTGTTTCACTGGCTGCTGCTGAATGTAATTGATCTGGTCTAAAGAGATTAAGGTAGAGCATTTGTATTCAGTTACAGCAACAACAAAAATAGGACGTGGGGCAAACTTGCTGGTGCTAAACACTTAGCAAAACCTCAAGTGGGGCTCCACAGTCCCTAGTCAAATCAAATCAAAACTTTTATTGTGCATAAAACATTAACTTATACATTGCAGTACAGTATATGTAATAAAAAAGAATTTTTAAAAGAGAGATAAAAACAAACTTACGGTCAGTAACGCTTATTTGGAATGAGCAGTTAGCAAATATTTTGACTGTAGCCTGCCTTATTTTTATGCTGTTGCACTGAATTTAGCAACCCGGTGAGTAATATAAGGACTTACATCAGATAGACTTAAATCAGATAACAGAAATTCAACTATTTGGTAAGGAGCAGATTCCCCAGGCATGCTCAACAAAGGTGTAAGAAAGGTTGACCGGACATTGCTATATAGTTCACAGCAAAGAATCACATGCTCTAACCTGATTAGCATCACAAGGACAGAGGCCTAGATGGTATGGAAGTTTTTTATATCTACCCTCAACTAGGGCAGAAGGCTTCCAGTCAGATAAGATGGCGGGCGGCAGCATTTCTCTTCAGCTCCTTTTATCGTGTTAGCATTTTCCTTGTTTTATCCGTTTTTTAAATTTTGTTTTAGCAGGCATTTGTCCTGACAAGCTCTCTTTTACAACAGAGCAGGTTAACAACGTAAATAACAACGGAACAACTGGCTGAGTCTTGTGTTTGGCTGTTACAATCAGAAGACTGTGTATTCTTTAAGATAAGACCCAGTGGACTTGGCAGTGCTTCAACAAGGGAAGTTGTAATGAAGAATAAACAATCTAAACTCAGAAATAAAAACCTCCGAGGCGCCCAAGACCACAGCAAGGCATTCAAGGCTTCTAAACCTCCGCACAACGCTGACTCTGCTACGCAGACGAAGATAGATTCTTTCTATATTCTACCACAAGTCGTAAGTACAACAATTACAGATAAGGACAATGAAGTCAACAGTTGTAACAAATCAAATGCAGAAAAGAGGTTTGGCTCAGTCAGGGATTGTCGTGACAATGTACACAACTATCCTTATGATGTATTCCAAAACTCCTGTTTGGAAGGGAACAAGAGGAGGGACCTTTCATCCTTATGCTCACATAAGCCAGTTAATCCACTTCCTAATTCTGCGACAAAATTGTCCTCAGCAGAGATTAATGAAGAAACATCTTTAAGAATGCCTGTGCTTATTTTTGAGACCTTGATCTATCTATTTCAGCGCTTTTCAAAGATTGCAATCAATATGGATAACCTAAACGCGGAGATGAAAAAATTAACTAACTTAGTTATCTTAAGCAACTCTAACAATGACAAAGTCGCACAGACAAAAAAACGTACACAGGCTGTAGAAGCACAGACGCAAACAGAAGTAGAGACTCAAACTTTTAACACGGAGCTGAAAGCAGAGTGGTCAGCTACCCTATTGGAGGGAGACTGTAACATTTCCGCAAGCAACTCCAAACGAAGATCTAAGCAAAGAACTCTATATTCAATTTATCAACCAAATTACATTACTCTGGACATTTTACAAAACTGCAAAAACTTGCAGCGCTGGAGCTCCAAGCAAAAAATCAGGACCTCGTTAGCTCAAATTTTGAATTTTCACGAGCAAGCAGTGGATTTGATCTCTTTCTCAAGATTGAAAACATTTAATCCTTATATGCTTAAGCTGCTGCTCAGATTTGAGCACGCCTTAATCCCAGAATCCTTCTTTAGAATGCAAAAATTTTTAAGGGAATGGGATATATTCCCCAGAAGGGTTTTTATTCCAACCCCCACTATACTCAGTGACCCAGCAGAGACATACCTTAGAACCATGAAGAAACACATGTTCTCCTTTGCCACCCAGTTTAACTGTGACTCCCAGAAGAGTTTATCATTGCACCGATCAGTAATAGCCACCAATAATCAAATGACACAGACGTCGGTGATGAATGTACCTGTTCCAGAAAGGACACAATCTGTCAATCTAGATGAGCTGAATGATTCATCGTTAATTACCATCTCTAAAATTGAAGAATTATCTGATGGCATGCAGTCAACGCCTTACACCTGGCATCACACCCCGAAAGTACCTAAGTCTGGAGCCGTGAATTACTCTGGAGAAATAGATCTGACCTATATTCTGGACCCGAAGAGTGGGACCATTGGGGACATTAGCAGGGGCCCCACCCACTCTTTTGAAAGTGCTCTAATAAAATCTAGAGACTCTGACCTGCATATACAGGGACTGGAGGAGAAGTGCCCCCAGACTAGTAGGGCAGTTAATGCCAACCTTAAGAGCAGTTACAGGCCTCTTATAAGGCTGTCGCTATGGGACAGTCCCCACTTCGACAGAATCGCCCACCTTCTGGAGGCATCATACTCTCACTCCTGTTCTTCTCTACTCCCTGATGAGGCACCCATTGCTGAGGAAAATATGGGAAAAGACTCGTTGGACCGTTTAAACTCGCAATTGGATCACTCCTTTCAGGGGAGCTCTGCTTTATTCTACCCGGTTGAGAGCTTGTCCCTCCCATCGCAGAACCTGCCAAAGCAACAGAACGCGAATGCCAACTGACAACTATGTATCCACCCCTACAAGGACCAATTCACGCTACTATCATGGAATGTCGCCGGTTGGCAACAAAAAAGAACCGATCCCGACTTTGAAAACTTCATCTTGAACCATGATCTAATTTTGCTTCAGGAGACTTGGATGAAGGACGAATTTTATTTTCCTAATTATAAAGTTCTTCTGTCTCCAGCAATCACAAGTCTCAGTGGGGGCAGAAATTCTGGTGGTTTGGCAATATTCATTTCTACGCGATTGCTAGCCCACGTTGAGAAACTTCCCTTCTATGGAAGCTGGGTGCTAGCAGTGTTGTTAACATTCTCTAATTCCCAGATTATATGCGTCAATGTATATTTGCCAACCTTACGAAATGGTGATCAGATTAGAAGGCAGTGGAAGGCTGTTGAATCGTATCTTATGCATTTGAACTCTTTACATCCATCTGCCGCCCTCATATTTGGGGGTGACTGTAATGCAAGATTGAATCAAAATGATCCACTTCTGTTTGACAATTTTGCCTTGAGCCCTCCAGATCCAGGTATTAACACCCATATTCTAACGCGTGACCTCTTTAGATAAGATAGGTAACCTTGCTGGACGCATGTTCCTACAAACTATTAACAACTTAGACTTGTTTGAGTTAAATGGGGCGACCAATCCCTAAAGATTGGGAGCTTGCGGTTGTTGTCCCGATCCATAAAAAAGGAGCATGGGACGAACCTATGAACTATAGACCTATAAGTCTGCTTAGCGTAATTAGCAAACTTTACGCAAAACATCTGTGTGTCAAACTTTGTGAATGGATGGACCAGGAGGGCATCTTAGAACAGGAACAAGCAGGGTTTAGACCAGGTAGGTCGGTGATGGACCACTGCATTGTGCTGCAACATTTAATCGAACAATATATGCATAAAAGGAAAACCCCACTTTATGCTGCTTTCATTGATTTTCAGATGGCTTTTGACTCTGTTTCAAGAGGCATCCTCTGGGCAAAATTACTCCAAACATCAATTGATAGGAAGCTATTGTTATTAATCCACAGACTTCACGAAAATTCAACTCTCTGTGTACGCCTTGACAATATGGGTCATCTCTCAAAGGAAATATCCACAAAAAAAGGGAGTTAGACAGGGCTGCATATTAGCTCCTTTTTTATTTAATTTCTATGTGAATGACTTAATCCAGCGACTACAAGTTACGGATATACATGCTCCCAAATTGGCTGATAAATATCTATCGATTCTTATGTACGCCGATGATGCGGTGATCCTGTCCCAAACCAGAATAGGTTTAAAGAAAGCTTTGGGAGTGTTGGCCGATTACTGTAAAGAAGTACAGATAGCAATAAATTACACCAAAACAAAGATTCTTCATTTCAGCACAAGAAATCGTAGCTTCAACTGGTCAATTGATGGCCGTAGGATAGACCAGGTAAAGCTATTCAAATATCTAGGGGTAGTTTTCCAGTTTAATGGCCATAAAACTGCCCATATGAGATCTGCTGTAGATAAGGTCAAACGAAGTATCACAGCTATACTAAGATTTTATCGGTCTCAAGGGGGTGATTACATTCCAGCTGCTATCAAACTTTACATGGCTAAAGTAGTCCCCCAACTTCTTTATGGGACACAATTGGGGTCATATTCCAATTTTGACGAACTCGAGAAAATCCAAACAGGTTTTCTGAGAACGCTATTTGGCGTATCCAATTGTGTGCCCAACGTGGCAGTTCGCCGGGAGGCGGGTCTACTCAAATTGGAATCCAGGGCATGGCTAGTAAGAATATTTTATTGGATTAAACTCCACCTTTATCCAATGGGACTAATCCCTAAATTCTTATCGGCTGAGGTACAATCATCCTGGAGTAGGGACATAACAGATAAACTTAGTCAAAGTGGACTATCTCCCATCCTATTGCTGGAGGCCGACGAAAATACAGCCCGTAGACTGGTGAGACAGAGACTGATAGATATAGAAATACAAACTGAGAAGGCCAATTTACCGTTTTTCTACAAATCAATTTATGCTAAGGCGGACCTTACTCCTGCAATATATTTATTCACAATCACCTTAAGAAAATTTAGATGGGCCTTCTCTAGGGCCAGGTTTAATGTTTTCCCATCGGCTTTACTCTATGGGAAATATGCAAAACTACCTTATGAAGAAAGGAAATGTCCTTGTGATCAAGTGGTTGAAACATTGGCCCATATTTTATTGAAATGCCCTATATATCAGGACATAAGGCACCAACTAATTGGCCCATTACTAAAAGACCTGAATGGAAAAGATGATGACCAGACAGTAACATTTCTACTAAATGACAAGGATACAGCAACCTCGGCCTCAGTTGCTAAGTTTTGCTATGTGGCCTTAAGATTACGGCCCTTAAAGAAATAGAGTTTTTGAGGCTTTGGAGAAGCTATTATATATATATATATATATATATATATATATATATATATATATATATATATATACACTCCATTAGAAATGATTAATTGGTTTTATATTTTAATGTTTTATATTTGCTGAAAGTGTGTTTTAGTTTTTCATGTAAATGTATTGTACTATTTGGTCAAAGACCGTAAATAAATAAATTCAAATTCAAATTAGGGCAGAAGGCAGGGCTTTAAATTGTGCCAAAGGAAATGCTCTATGGTGGTGAGGAAGCTGCAGATGGAAGAGATAGGCCGTAGGGGTTACAAGGTATCTAACACGCTCATCTAACACGCTCATTTAAGGGCAACAAAGAGGCAGCAAAGTCCACTTGACATTCAGTATCAAGTGTGTGCTGTTTAAGTGTTACCTTGGCCATCTCCAGCCCCATAGATAGAAGTTGTGTGGACGAAAATCCTAGTGTCAAGTATCAGGAGCACAAGACCAACTGGGGAAAGGGAAAGCTTAAGCCAATAAGTTAACATAGCTAGCCAAAATTTAGCAGAAACACTCACCAAGGCTGTCCCTAGTCTGAATATGAAGTCAAAATCTCAGTTTTTAACTCAATTTTCTACTAGACCATAAAAGCCCAATGTATAAATAAAATATCCCTTCCAAATACTTATTCATCCAAACAAAAATAAGTCACACAAATGCATGCTGCAATTTGTGTGGGTCAGTGTGATGTTAATGAAACTGCTGACAGCAGCAGGTATTTTCAAGGAAATAAATGTCAGCCTTTACACTTTGAGATCACTGATCAATGATTGTGGCTTTCCCCTTTTCGTGTTAGATGATGTCCTGGAGTGAAAGGTTAAGACTAAGAGGCCCTTCCAAAGTTAGTAGCTTGAGAGCTGCTGCAGAATGGCTTCCTCCCCCAATGTTCGAGTGACATCCTGGCTTATTTGGATGACACAGAAACTGAAGCTGTTCCACAAACCATGGAGGAAAGCAAAGGAAAGGAGAGGGAGGGCATATAAGCCTGGGGTACAGTGACAAATAATGGCTAGTCATTATGTCTGAACTGGGCCTTACTGAATGCAGTACCAAGCCTGAAACAACCTCCAGCAATCATGCTTGTTGTAGTGAAGAACTAGTAAGTGAGGTGTCTGTATTATAAATAGCATGCATGTTTTAGGTGGATTTATTGCCTAAGAAGGCAATAATGTTCTCCGCTTTTTAAATTGCTTTTTAAATTTTTTTCTCTAATTCTGTTCATTTAGATCAATTCCAAATTAATTCCAGAGGATTATTATAAGGGGATTTGACTTATTCTCTCCTATAAATTACTAAAATGTTAAGTGCAATCTCCAGTGGTGATTCTTCTATATCCTCATGAGGGAATCCCTTTTGATACTAGAAATTCACTCCTATGAAAAACATAAATTAGTGGGTTGATTTAAGCAAGTGACGTCATCATTTAAAAAAAAAATTGTGGGGGTCCTCTAGGGGCCATGTGCAGATATTAGTATATCTACCAGATCTTTTCTTGATTTGTAACCACATTCTTTAATGCCTTTAATATTATAATTTCTGGAATCTAGTGATGGACTCTAAGGAAAATGGCAAAGGCCAATATTCAGAGTAATGAAGCTCAAGTGCAGCAAATGTTCAGCACATGCTCTGGGTAGATTTTTTTAAATCTGCCTTTCCATTGGTAGCTGACTGGCTCCTGAAAGTGTGTCCCTGAGGGCTGTATGACACTCAAGGAATATATTTGGGAGTCACAGCTGGCTACTGAAGGAAGGGGAGTTGGACAAAAATGATCTCTTCCCTATATTATGTTTATCACCCAATAGGGGTGTGCATTTTGGAATTTTCTTGTTTCGATTTGTATCTGAATCGAAACATCCCCGTTTTGTTTTGTACCCAAATTTTCTGAATCCGAATCAGCCCTGTTTTGTTTTGTAGCCAAATTTTCCGAATCTGAATCCGAATCAATTTGGATTTTTAAAAAGGGTCCCAGGGCAAAAAGAGTGGGGGGTGGTGGTAGTGTCCAATGGGTGGAAGCTACCAGCCAAATTTCAAAGGAATTAGGCAAAGGGATGATTTTTGTGTGTGATTTTTAAAAAAGTTTACACATCTTTAAGAATTTTCCCATAGGGAATAATGGGGATTCCAGCAAATGTATCGCTTCAAATCAAGGGGAAAGGGATGACCCTGAGCAGAGTGTGGTGGGTGGTAGGGCCCATGGGGGCAAGGAAACTTCCAGAATTATTTCAAAGGAATTGGGCAAAGGGCTGATCTTTTGTGATTTGTTGAAGTTTACGTGTCTTTAAGATTTCTCCCATAGGGAATAATGGAGGTTTCAGAAGCCCCATAATTCCACTTGGGGGGCGAGGGGTTGTGTAGTGCACATAGGATGTCAACCACCCCCATACCCACAAACCTGTGGGGTACTGGGTTTTGTTGTTTCTGAGGTGTTCCTTGTAGATTCTCTGGTAGCATATGAGATTTTCAGTGAAAAACAAGAATCCACTCTCATATGCTACCAGAGAATCTACACTCAGAACACCACAGAAACAGCAGAACCCAGCACCCCATGGGTTAGCAATCTTTCCCCTGGCCAATGTGGGGTCAGTAAAGAGTGGGAAGAAGCAAAAGAGCCAATGGGGAACAAGGAGGGAATTGTCAGCAGGTCAGCCCATGATTTAGGTCACTAATCAGAAGGCTGGAAGGGTGGGAAATTCAAAGAGATGTCCAACACAAAATGGAGACTGACTCAGAGATCACCACAAAATAGAGGTCCGAAACAACAAAACGTTTTGTAGCCGAAACAGGGACATTTTGTTTTGTATACAAAGCTTCTGGATCTGGAAAATGGATGTTTTGTTTTGTCTACAAAACACCCGAAACAGGCTGTTTTGGGTACAAAACGTTTTGTGTCCGAAACATTTTGCACATCCCTATCACCCAATATACACAAATATTTGGGCCATAAGTTGTCTGAAAGTATCCAACTCAACTAGCTTTTTTGCTACCATTTATTTATTTATCACATTATTTATCATATTTTTATACCACTTGATATATAAATATCTATATGGTGTACAAATTTTAATATTAAAAATCACAGGTTAAAATACAATAAAAACAAGTTGTTAAAATTATTAAAATTCTAATTAAAAGCTTGTGAGAACAGGAAAGTCTTGAGGGTCTTCCTGGAAACAAACAGAGAAGGAGATGCTCTTATTTCAGCAGGAACCATATTCCTAAGTCCTGGGACAGCAACAGAGAAAGCCCAGTCCCGAGTCATCACCAGGCGAGCTGGTGGCAACTGTAACCAGACCACTCCAGAAGATCATAAAAGGCGATCTCTTAGCCTGGACCAAGCCAGCACTTTTTATTTTACCCGGAAGCCTATGGCAACCAGTGTAGTTCTTTCAAAACCGGTGTTATATAGTCCCTTTGTATCATCCCAGAGACCACTCTTGCCACATTCAGTACCAGTTGTAATTTTCGGGCTATGTACAAAGGCAGCCCCATGTAGAGTGCATTACAGTAGTCAAGCCTGGAGGTTACCAGCATATGTACCACAGTTTCAAGGTCATTTGTCTCCAGAAAGGGCGTATCAGCCAAAGCTGATAAAAAGCACTCCTGGCCACCGCCTCAGCTGGAGAAACCAGGGAAAGCTTTGGTTCCAGAAGCACTCCCAAGCTACATACCTGATCATTTAGGGGGCATGTAACCCCATCCAGAACAGGCAGATCTAAACCATCTCTCAGTTCCTGACCCCCCACAGTCAGTACTTCTGTCATATTTGTATTCATCGTCAGTTTGTTATCCCTCATCCAGACCATTACTGCCTCCAAGCAGGCATTTAGGGAAGACATGCAATTTCTTGATGAGGTCGACATGGAGAAGTAAATCTGGTTGTCATCAGCATATTGATAACACCCAACATCAAATCTCCTGATGATCTCTCCCAGAGGTTTCATGTAGATGTTAAAGAGCCTTGGAGACAGCATGGATCCTTGTGGAACTCCATACTTCATTTCTTGCTTTGTAGAGCAACAGTCTCCATAAAAGAAGGAGGGGGGTCAAGAATGGGGAGAGAGCTGAGAGGGAGGGGGAATAGGATGGGGGAGGGCTGAGAACAAGGGACCAAGGATGAGGTGGGGTGAAAACAAGGGATGGGGGTCAAGAGGGAAGGGTCCAAGAATAAGGGGGGAAAGGAGGGGGAGGAAAAAGGGAGAACTAGAGGCACAGATTCTCTGCGTCCGAGCCAGCTAGTGTGTGTGTGTGTGTGTGTGTGTGTGTGTGTGTGTGTGTAATATGAAGCATAGATAGACAGATTACTAGGTAGGCAACAAACCTAGTAGAACATTGAACTAATTATATACCCAAGATCTCATACTTGGGTGGCATAAAGAACTTCACTGTGTAGAGGGGAAATTGGTTATCTGATTTCAAATGACCAAGTCTTCCTATGATCTCCATATTGGCCATAATCCAATACAGAGCACATTAAAGCCTATGAACACAGATTATTGTTCCCAGCCATGTAAAATCTGCCAGTTGATTAATTCAATTAATTTTCCTTGGACTGTTTAAAATTGAAAATATCTTCAAAACTGAAACCTTAAGCTTCCCTTTTTCCACTCTTCTGATCCTGGCCCTCTAGAGATGCCAAACTCCCAGAGCAGTTTATGTCATCTGCTCTGCAGAGATTTCATTGTTTCTTACTACAATTATGGAATTAAAACCAATCCTGTGTGTGTGTGTGTGTGTGTGTGTGTGTGTGTGCAGTAGTTGACTTATTTGTGTTATTTTCTAGTCCTTATCATTGGACTTTGCTGGCAGTGGGGAATGCTGGACTGTCTAGGTTTTATACATAAAGAACACTTTTTTAAAATATAAAAACATATCTAAAAGCAGTTGCATAGACCGTTTCCTTAGTCCAGCAATGACATTCATTAACAGGACATTTCAAAATGTAAATAGTAAAAACTGGAAAACAACCATGTAACTATTCAGAAGGATATTTACATGAAAGGGCATCATCATAAGATGGACATTAATTCCTGTAAGCACTTTTGCTACTGTTTTAGCATTTTGTAATTTTGTAGTTACATCCATTTGTATTATTCTTCTTTGTAATTTCATATGAAATAAAATGGAAATCATAAAGGAAACACTTTACTATACTGTATATACAAAACTGATATTCCAGGAGCAGGAAATGTAAAGCACTATTTAGTGCTTTTGGGAGGGATCTTTTTTGCTTGTTGAAGTATAAATCTTGAAGAGCCATTTCTGGACCACAGTAATTTCTAAACTGGAAAATTGTAAGCATAAAGAAATAAACAGTAGTTGTTAACTTGAGAGCAACTACAGACTTTTACCCTTTTGGGGGGAAATGTTAATTGAATTGTCAGCTACATAATTACCATAATATTACCTCCCTGTGTAAGTTCTGCTCCTATTATATTGTTAGCATTTTCAACAGTTAATAAACATACACAATCTTTCTCCTCACCATGTCCAGTTAGAACTCTATACAGCATATGTAATCCTTGGCTTACATTAAGCATAAAACCATAACACTGACAGCTTTAATTACTTTCAATATTGTATGAGTATTATTTTGAAAGTGTTCCATTGCTTGTACTGCAATGGATGAAATGGTTTGCTTTGGTGTATTTTTTGAATGGTTACAGATGGAGAGTTATGCTCTGTAGATTTATGGGTCTTGCTGAGGACACTGTAGAACCTGATGGTCTGAGAAGAGACAGAGAGGCCACATTCACATGTAATGTGGAAAAATGATCCAATGGAACCGCGGGGTCCCACCCTCCTGCCCTCCCCACCACACACGCTTACCTATCTGCATTCAGATGAAATGGACAGGAACCAAACTGCACTTATGGAGCCTGCAGAGAAGAGGAGAAACTGTCTGTGCAGGCTCCTTTCTGGCATGAAGGACAGTCAATCACAGCTGGAGAAAGCTTCCTCCCTCAACTCCAGTTACAGCAGTTCAGCATTCAGATGTAACTCTGGCGGCTGCAAACCTCAAGGAAGAGCAGTGAAAGTCACTACAGACCAAGGGTTCAAACTGGAGTTTGGGAAGGGAAATCTTGGGTTGCCTTTCTGATGGGACCAGGATTTCATTAATTCGGATGTACAAGGAAGTCAATCTCAGGCTACTTCACCTCCTGTTCCCCATTACGGTTTCCCATTAAGTATCAGAGCTGCTTGACAGTGGGACAGCATGCCTCGTGTGGTGGTGTGTTCTCCTTTGCTAGAGGATTTCAAGCAGAGGTTGGGTGGCCATCTATCAGGGATGCTGTAGCAGAGAGTTGGACTTGAAGACCTCCAAGGTCCCTTCGAATTCTAAAATTCTGTGAATATACAAATACACACTGGCTGACATCTTGACTGTGCATGTACTTCAAAAAAAATAATGCATAGCTGCATGTTGTAACAGTATTATTAGTATTTATTATTATTTTATTATTTATTCAATTTCTATACCACCTTTCCAAAAATGGTTCAGGGCAGTTTACACAGAGAAATAATAAATAAATAAGATGGATCTTACCAGTCCTTCTAGTCTTCACAACTTAAGACACCTTGCTTCCTCAGAAATTAAACTGACAAAGAATATTTAACATCCTCAAGAATTCATATATACAGCATCAGGAACTTCTGATACCATTCACCATCTTGAAGTTAACACGTGTTACGACAAGGACGTTCTTCTTCCCAGGCACCTCTTCTGGTCAAAAGCCTCTCTTACAACTATTGTCCTTTTAGTTTCCATAGTTCTCTTATAAATACTTGATTATGCTGCAGTAGTAATGTCCCTGTTTCTGAAGCATGGGTGCTTGTGCATGGGAGTGGCAATTTTCACCTTTCTCCCCAAAGATTGCATTTCAGAAGCAAGAACACTACCACTGCAGTCATGCATCCTTTTGCTGCACATATACAGCTTTAGTCAGTATGCTAGCCATTGATATCATTCCTACAAATGTGAAGAACACAAACATTTTTTTCTTTGGAAGCAACCATGGCTGCCGGCAAAGGGTACAAAGGTTTAATACTTAGAATTTGGCCTAATCAGGAACAGAAATTAGAAAATGTGCTGTTCAAATCTGGAATCCTTCTATTATCATTATCATCACTATTGTTATTATTTGCTGACATTCTGCACAGTGTTAGAACTGTATATCATGAGCTGGGTTGGTGGAAGAGTCAGCATTGCAGCTCCACACAACAGGGGAAATATGGGCAGAAAAGGAAAGGGGAGCAATTTCCACTTCTCTCTCCTCCCTCCAAAAGGACCTTTTGACTTTAGGAATATGTCCTTGAGGGCTGCACATTGTAACATAGCTATGGAATGTGTCCTTGAGGATGTATCCTTGTGCATATTCAGTTTTGTGGGGGAAGGTCAGTGAAGTTGGGTGCTCTTTGGATTTGCCATAGTGTAGTACATCAGAGTACAGAAATACAACAGAATCATGTCTAAAGTAGCAGAAAATGGACAAACTCATGTTCTTACCTTGAAGTTTTCCTTTACAATTACAATGAATAACCAAACACTGCACATCAAAACAACAAATTAATTTGCTGACTCACAATGAATCCCTAAATTATCTTGACTTTTAACTGAAAGGAAAGAGCCCTGCTTGTCTATTCATGGATAAAACTTATTGACAGCTGTATAATTTTATCATCCATAAAAGCTTCCTTCACTGTGTGTAATTGCTGAGTGTCTCACACAGTGCTTATTAATAGAAAGAAAATTGTCTGCAGTGCCCTTTAGATATTCTCCCAGCCACTTAGACAGGAACAGCCTCTATACTGCTGGGAAGTTTAAGTGACCCAACCATATGGTCATTTAACCATCAACTCCCATTCACATGATTTGGTCATTTAACCTTTTCCCCAGCCACATGGCAGCCACTCATGTCTAAAGGGCACCTGTTTACTTTGCCTGCATATAACTGGATCCTCAATGTTCATGGAACTGTAATGTAAATACCATTACTGTGTGAGGCTATGTTCCCATCATATTCACTATAATGTCTTGTAGGGTTTTTTCCCTTGTATATTTTGTTAATGACACTGTCCCTGGAGAAACGGCAAACACCCCTGACTAACTTGTGGGCTTGTATAGGGAACCAGCAAATCTAGAGCTCATTACATAATATATTTGTGAAAGCTTCAGTCTTGGAAATGACTGACAGAGAGTTGAAATTCAAAAATAGAATCAGGTTTATTTTAGAGTTTTAGGTGAACAGAATGGAAATCTTGATTAGCAAGCAACACATAAGAACAGCCCTGCTGGATCAGGCCCAAGGCCCCTCTAGCCCAGAATCCTGTTTCACACAGTGGCCCACCAGAAGCCTCTGGGAAGCCCACAGACAAGAGTTGAGACAATAATAACTAGCAAAACTAACCAGTCTAATATCACTTAATACTAGATTGAAGCTCACAAAGAGGAGTTTTGGCTTGAGATCTGAATTAAATCTACTCAAGGTTGACCAGAGAAACAGTTTTAGAGAACAGCTTTGAACTTCAGAGTTAGAAAATGGGAAAGAGGGGATCAAGAGACTTAAGAGCAGAGATTAATATACCACACATCCTTTTCCTGGAGGTATGTTTGGACACTTGTTGCTCAACTGATGTCGAGGGACTGCTTTCCTCTGGGACAGGTGGAAAGGGGACCTGAGTGCCACTCAAGGATCAGGGAGCAAGGAATAGCCCAAAGGAGATCTGATCTCAGTGGACCAGTTTTTTGCTGCAGCCAAGCGTGCTGCACAGATTAGGCCTGAAAGCAGGGCCAGTCTGGAGGCAAAAAGTGGGACAGGTACGAGAGCCAAGGCACAGCAAAATAGTATAGATGGTGCCAAGACACATGAACATGCAACAGGTGGATCCAGAGAATAGACACACTGCTTGGTGGTCTCAAGGGCCGAAATAGGCCACATCTTGCCCTGAGGGCAAATGCAGACCTCACATTTCTGCTGGAAAGGGAGATATCTGTGATAGACAGAAGAATACATTGTGTCTGGTTCAGGCTTTGCTGGGTATGTTCTACCACCCAGGTCTGGTTCAATAGGTTGAGAAACTTGTGCAGGTTGAGGTGAAAAGGTTGAGGTGAATAGGTTGAGAAACCTGTGCAGGATGGAGTGGAATGGGTGCATCAGAGTTTATCTTGTATAGCCAGGAAGGACCTTGATAGGTGCTGGAATGCGTTAACAAGCATCCCTCCCGAGACTTGAGCCAACCATTAACACTTCTTGTTAGAGAGAGATGCACCTGTTACCTTTTATCTTATTTCTTCCTATGAAGGTGATAAGCTTGATCTGATCTGATGGGCCAACATAGAGGGAAGCATTTGGCTATTTCCTTAGAAGAATAGTGCCTAATTAACTTGTGTCTACTTCAGCTTCCTTATCTGGGGAATCAGAGAGGCAAGCAGAGGAATAAGCCTCTTTCAGTCGTGAGCCACACTTGACCTGGAGTTACCCTTCCCCCATGCCATCAGTCAAGTAGCATACCCTTGTGATTTAGCTTCATGCAAGCAAGGTGAGCCCATGATCCCATGAATTGAGAGAGATAAAATGGAAACTATAAGCCTGTAACTCTGGGAGTCCCGAAACAGGCTATCTTGGTGACAATATCTAATATAGTCTAAGCCCTTTGCAGATCTTCAGTCTGAGTAGACAACATAGGGAATGTTCATAGCCTGTCCATGACCATCCATGTTCAGTCTACTTACAGTTTTGTTTTAAACCGCCCAGAGAAGTGAGATTTGGGTGGTATAGAAGTGTGTTAAATAAATAAAATAAAATAAAATAAATACTGTCAGGGCTGCCCTTCCACACACACAAACTGCATACATTTAGGCTCTGTATATGTGAACAGACCACTCCCATCCACATTTGGTTTTCTCAGACTATGGAGACTGGGAGGTAGAGTTTCAGAATGTGCCAGTGTGAGAATGGGCCTTGCAGACATGCTGTCAGAAATTCTGTATGTAATATAGCATTCCAAGAGTCTATAGCAACTGAAAAGGACTCAAGTTCCATTATATTCAATGGTGTATAAGTTAGTTTTCAAGACTCACACCCATTTTATTGTTTCTTTTGACTCAGTTACAATTCACTTCTGGTGGGTGTATCTGTGACCCTCAGGGACATATTTTTGGAGGCACAGTGGACTTTAGAGGGAAGGGAAGATTGGCTAAAAACCACCCTGAGCCATTTTTGGAAGGGTGGTATAGAAATCAAATGAAACAATCAACAAAAACAACAACAATTTACTATTAATAAATTATATAATAATAACAACAACAAACGACGATGACGACTCAATGTCTGGATAAAACAAAGCAGTCAATAACACCTGTCTGACTGTGTAAATAAAGAAATAATAATAATACCACTTCTCCTTCACAGTATGTAAGCAGGTTTACTCTAGATGCCAGCCAATGGCCTCATGGTTCCACATGCCACTCATAGCAACCTCAGTGAGGGCAAATGAAACCCTCCCATTGCTCTCATTTGAAGTGGAGAGAAGAGGGGGGATTATCATTGTTGCCCAGGCAACCAGCTTCATTGTTTCACTGCACAGCACTAGTGGTTTCATTACCTACAATGAATGTGGAGAGGGATGTGCGCAACCAGATGTGGTTTCCTTTTCTCACCCATCACCTTTTTGAACAATTCCTCAGCTTTTCACAAAGGGTTGTAAATTATCACTAAATAAGTAGCATATGTTGCAAGAAGTAACAACCCACCCCACCCATTTTGGCTCAGATAAATCAGACGCTTTGTCCATAGTCCAAAATCTGCAACCAAGTCTATTAACAATTACATTCTGTCTCATCTTGGAAGGTTCTGAACATACCTTTATGAACAGTGATAAGAATGGGGTTTGAACCTCTTGTACATCCTATATAATAAAACCCTAAGGTACCTGCGTCCGTGTCTCTTGCGGGTGTTCTGCGCATGCGTGGCGCAGAGGTGCAGTGGCGGGCCCGGCCCGGCCGCAGGGAGGCCATCGGGGCGGCTGCGGCGGGGGCGGCTGGACCGGCTCCTGCTGCTGCTGCCGGCACCGCTGCGCGGGGGAGAGGGAGGAGGGGAGGGGCGACCAGGAGGAGGCGTTGGCCTGGCCAGCAGCAGCAGTAGCCACCCTGGATGGCGACGGCGAGCTGGGGGAGCGGTTGCTGCGGCTGCTGGCGCCGCCCCTGCTCCGCAGCCTCTGGGTCTTAGCGTCCTCCCCTCGCCTGCCCGCGCCCCCCGCCCGGTGCCACCTCTGAGAAAGGGAGCGCAGCGGGAGCCCAGGAGGGCAGCTAGAAGACGGACGGATGCGCTCCCAGCGCTCGCAGGAGATGGAGAGGTGCCGGTTGGCGCTGCCGCAGCCGCCTACAACAGCTGCTCACACGCGCCCAGGCGCAGCTGCAGAGGGAGCCCGACGCATCCCCCGCCCCGGGACGGCTCACCCTGGAGGAGAGAGGGGGATGATGTCATGCTTCCTCCTTCCCAGAAACTTGCCCGCTGCTGTGACAGGGGAGAAAGGCCCCTGCGGGGAAGCCAGCCCTGGCTGCCTGGGGAAGGAAGCTTCAGCCTCACTAAACTGTGAGTCTCCTAGCTCCCTATTCCTCCTGATTAGCTGCTTCCTCCTATCCTATATAATAAAACCCTAAGCTCTAATCTCTGGGAGCCTGGCCCAGGTGCAGGATTTGGCAGTCCCTCCTGCCCCTTTTCATGTAAAGAAGGAGACAGGGTTTGTTTGTTTTGGGGGTGGTGGTATGTGGTTTGTCAGTCCTAATGACCAAACGGAGCCTCCTTGAATAGAAGCAGTCTATCACTGCATGCCAGCTGCCGGGGACCAACGGCAGGGGGATGCCTAGGAACAGGGAAAGTCCACGTCCCTTGCCCTTTAAGAAAGACTGTTCTCTACACAACTCTTCTAGCGCCCGTTAATGTAACGGGCTTAATGTCTACTAGCAGGAACATAAGAAGCTGCCACATACTGAGTCAGACCATTGGTCTGTCAAACTCAGTATTGTCAAGGTCAGTATTGGCAGTGGGCAAAATGGCCACCGTGCCACCATACGGAGGCCCGAATGGGCCAGAAAATGCAGGCAAATGGGCTGCGGCAGTGATGTCCGAGCCTGGTGTGGGGAGGGGGAACCTTTGTGGATCGCCCCCATGGCCTAGAGAAAGTCCCCCGAAGGGGCTAAAGGTACAAACTTTCTTTAAGGAAAATCACAACCCCCCACACACACACTTCGGGGGGGGGGGGTTGCAGTTTTTTTCAAAAAAATGTGTTGTACCTTTAGCCCCTTCAGGGGGCTTTCTCTAGGCTGTGGGGAGGGGGTCCGCAAAAGTTCCCCATCCCCCTGCCAGCCTCAGATAACACCGCCGTGGCCCATTTGGCCGTATTTTCTGGCCCATTCGGGCCTCCCTATGGTGGCGCGGTGGCCATTTTGCCCACAGCCACACATGCACAAATGGCCTCTGCAAGGCCTGGCATGGCCCAGGGCCCCGCAGATATCATTCGAGCATGTGTGGTGGCCATTTTAAAAAATAAAGAAAAATGGCTACTGAAATACAACATGCTGAAATACATTTCATTTCATTCATTTCATTTCATTCATTTCAGTTCGAGGTAGGACTGAACAGGGCAGGGGCTGTTCTACCCCAGAGTCATCAAACTGAACTGGTTTGATGTAGAACCAAATCCCCCTCAAACTGTTCGCACATCCCTACACCCCAATCTTAGGTGCCACCATGCATGTGAATCTGCCTTGTGTTCCCACAAGGTTATGAGAAATGTAGGGAAATAAATTTAGAGTTGTAGAACTGATTGTAAATGCTGAAGAACTGCAAGAAAAGCCAAACGGCAGAACAACAGGAGAATTCAGTCTCCACATTTTATGTATGTATTTCAGCTCTTCCTTTTATAGGCTTCCAAGTCCTGTCTTTAGGCACAATAATTGGAGGGTTCTATATGGAAAGCAAATCAATCATAACGTTGGACACCCTTGCTAAAATACATTTGAATTAAATATAGGACAGTTTAGTGTAATCTTTTTTTCACTGTTCTCTCTTCTCCATGAAACCTCTTAACTCTTCACTAAATCAATATATGGTGTAGTGTCAATATATGATTTATATTTATTTGTAGAGGAAAATGAAAATGAATGAGTAATGTGCAAAACATATGGTGACCAGATCTCATTTGTAGTCTGGCTTTTATTGTTTTACTAGTAATGAATGAAATGAATTGAGCCAATTCATTGTAATTTTTTGTTTCTTTCAAAACGAATGTCCCCGATTAGTAAAAAGACTTACTGTTTATTCATTTCAAAACAGCTTACTATTTATTTCAAAAATATGTATTCCATTTTATCTTATTAATAGAAATAACTCAAAGTGGCTAACAACAAAATCAATCAAAACACAACAAAGCAAAAGCAATGAATTAACACAACATGCAACCCCCTGCCCCTGCAAAAGCAGCAGAATGGGGGGCATGTAAATGGTAAACTAATCAAAAGCCACATAGATCAGCTTAGCACAAAAGCTTTGCAGCAAAGCCAAGTCTTGGCCTGACAGTAGGGGTGTGCACGAACCGGTCCGGAGGCCATGTTGGAGGCCTCCGAACCGGTTCGGAGCCAGACCAGTCCGGAGGTCCGGCACCGAGGGGGGTTCTACCTTTAAGGGCGGGGGTAGAACTTACCCCTCCCGCCACTCTTCCCCCTCCGGCGCTGTAGTTTAAAGCAAAGTTTTTGGGACGGCAGCGTTCCCCGTCGTTGCTTGTTAGTCTCTGTAATAGCAGCACGCATGTGTGAGTGGTGGTGCGCGTGCGCGCCGCCGCCGTCACACACAGCATGCGTGTGACGTAGGCGGCGCGCGCACACACGGCGGCGACAGGCACGTGCGGGCCACCACTTGCGCATGCGTGCTGCTATTAGGGAGACTAACAAGCGACGACGGGGGCAGGGGCGGCAGCATGGATTGCTGCCGCCCCAAAAACTTTGCTTTAAACTACAGCGCCGGAGGGGGAAGAGCGGCAGGAGGGGTAAGTTCTACCACCCCGCCCTTAAAGGTAGACCCCCCCCTTGGTGCCGGTCCGGACCGGTCCGGACCATGCACATCCCTACCTGACAGCTGAAGAAACGCAGGTCAGTGAGCCCCCCGAGGAAGGGTATTCCACAACAGTGGCATCAGTGTGGAAAAAGCCCTACCACCCAATTTCAGTCAGTGAACCCCAGAGGCAAGGCACTCAAAGCAGGGCTTCTGGCGTTTAAGGGGGTACACAAGGTGGAATATATGAAAGGCAGTCTTTAAGTTACTTTGGTTGCAGGTGACTATCATCTACTTTCATCAGGGCCTTTTAAGACTCTGAGAGGCCTGTGGGTAGAATGTGGATCTGAGCCCATGTAACACTTGTGCATTTGTACAAGAGAACTGCTGTGCAAGCACAGAAATTGCACAAACAGGGTTACATGACAGTGCAACCATAGAAGAACCCAAAGTTCATAAGTGCACTTTTTCACTTGTGCAACAGTGTGCTTTCACAACTGTGCAAACTCTACATTCCACCACATGCGTAATATTGCACAGTATGACAGCCACTGCACCCTGTGTCAATGTAATACTGAAATAATGTTTGATCCTGGGGTTATATTTTAATGGTTAAGCTTTACTGCCTTGGGCAAAAAGGATCAATCCAATAATTTCAAATACTTTGAAAGGGGGCTCCCCCCCCCCCCAGCACCCTCCCCCACTCTAAGTGTGAGGTCTAGAGAAATTGCCTCCTTGCCCACCCCCAACAAAGTACCTGCATGCCCTGAAAGAGGATTCTGGGCCTGTAACAGATATTCAACAGAAGCTGTTCAAACACACGTGCAAAACTGGACTGAGGGAGCCCAGCCCGGTTTTGTACGCTTATGTGAACTACTGGGATTGGGCCCGATCCCAGCGGCAACACGGTGGCAAACCCGCCTAAGTAGCTACCCTTGAAAATGAGGTTAAGGGATCAAGTGTTCCCTTGACCCTGGTGTTTTGACCATGTGGCAAGCAGCCAGGGATGCCACACTGGGAGGAGCCCAGGGAGGCGAGGAGGGGGATCTTGCAAGTACTTCATTGTATTTCCAGGACCAGGATGACACATCCTGGCCCTTGAGCCTCCCAGCTGCCTTGGTGTGCAGGGAATCATCTGGGTGCGTGGGGAGTGTGCCCAGGAACGCCAGCTCAATCATCTGCGGGGAAGGTAAGTTTAGATCGCCTTCCCCGCAGACCACCCTCTAGCCCTTCTTAAGGATTGTGAGAAGAGGCTCACTGCTTTTTTACATGAAAAAAAAAGCACTTGCTGAATTTTTGACCATCCTCAAACAGCTAAAGGCATATGAATCTCTTTTTAAAAAAAGAACTGGCAATCCTACTGAAATATAATTATGAGGCATGAAGAGATTTTACCAGCTAGTGATAGCAATAGCAATAGCAATAGCACTTACATTTATATACCGCTCTATAGCCGGAGCTCTCTAAGCGGTTTACAATGATTTTAGCATATTGCCCCCAACATTCTGGGTACTCATTTTACCGACCTCGGAAGGATGGAAGGCTGAGTCAACCTTGAGCCCCTGGTCAGGATCGAACTTGTAACCTTCTGGTTACAGGGCGGCAGTTTTATCACTGTGCCACCAGGGGCTCATAGTGATGGGAATGAATGGCAGCATTCATCATAAGTTTACAAACCCACTCTTTGTGAATGATGTAGGTCACATACTGCCAAGGCTAACCTTTCATATCTATTTGTTTGCTGTAGACAATCAAACCAGACCTTTTTGTAAAACTCAAGGGCGTAATCTTCTAGGAAATTATTTTTATGCAGGCTCCATTGTAATGATAGTGCTCTTGTGTGGCATCCATTAATTGCAGTGAAGCTTGTGCAGGGAATTTCCTATTGTGTTCCAGTTCATCTGCAGACTCCTTCATTGTCCTTGTACTCCAGCTCACCAGAAAGTTCCATCAAAGTCTTTTCCTTGTCTTCATTTTGATTCATTGAATGGAGAAGGTGCGATTGTGTTATTCTGTAAAATGCCTGGTACTTCTTCTTGAAAATCTAAGTCAGATCATAGGCCTAATTCAGATGTGACATGAAACCAGAGGTTGGCGTACACACGGTTTCAAATTTAAACTTTAAATTGCACCGCAGACTTCTTTCAACCATGATCCATCAACTTCCAGTTCCAGGAGAGGTGAGTCCCTCCCTGCTCCTTGGCAACTGAGGCCAATCCCAGGAAGCTCCATGGCCACTGTGAGCAAAGTGTCAGCATGTCAGTAAAATGGCCATAATTGGCCATGATCTGGAAGGGGGTGTCCTGAGCGTGATTGTGCATTTTTGGAGCCATCCACCCACCCTCAACATGTAAAGGGCATTTAAAGCCTTTAAATTCCATGCCATGCCCATGCTTCTTCAAGCAGTGATGGCACCACTGCCCTCCAAAGAGCCCTGCACCTAAATAGCCCTGCAGAAACAATATTTTGGGATGGGTAGGGGGATATTGGGGGGCACTACTTCCCTATTACTCAGGATAGGGAAGGGAGCACGAAAACTCCCTAGGAGGGGGATATGTATATGAAGGAAGGCAAAGGATTGGGGGGGGGGTCTGTCCCACCATGACACAGGATGCTGTTGTAATGGATCACCCCCTCAAAGCAGCCCATACAGACTAAACTACACTCTTGCTCCACTGGCAGCTTGCTACCAGTGAGCAATTATGAGAGGGCCAGTGTACTGGTGAGGACCATGCAGCTGTAACCCCTAGGTCTCCCATCAAATTGCACACTCACAAGTTGAGCTAACCCACCCAAGGGCCCCCTGCTTGTTAGGGAAATGCAAACAGGTTCAAATCTCAACCTCTTCAGTCTAACTGGTTCAGTTTGATGGCTTGATGTCGAGCCAAACCCTCCCTGATTCGGCTGGACATTGGATCGAACCCCCTCCCCCTGGCCATTCAGGGGTAGGATTTACTCCCTCCAGGGGGCTTCTCCAAGGCCATGGGGTGGGGTTCCATGGACGTGCACCCTCCCCCCTCTGGCCTTCCTTATGTAAAAATGTGCCCAGTTCGTGTTATCTCCGCCCCTTTCCAGGTCTTTCCCTCATTATGGTGGCTATTTTGGAGGCTGCCACTCATGCACAATGGGCCCTGCGTGGCTGGGTCATGACCCAGGCCACGCAGGGGCCCATTGTGCATGCACAGTGGACTTCAAAATGGCCAATGCAATGGAGGAAAGGCCCAGAAAGGTCCCGAAGTTCTCTTGAAATGAGTGCTTTTTGACATAAGGAAAGACGGTGGGGGGAGGTGGAACCTCCACAGACACACACACCCATGGCCTCATTGAAGCCTCCCAGAGGGGGTAAGTAAAAAGGAATTTTAAAAAAATAAATAAAACAATATTTGCGAACCCCCCGAGCTGAAATGGCGAGGTTTGAGGGAGGCAAAACCGAACTGGCCCAGTCCAGTTCAAGGTCTATTCAAACTCAAACCAAACCAAGCCAGCTGGTTTTGTGCACACCCCTACCACTTTTGTGGTGACCCCAACTCTCCATGGTAAAAGATATAACAGATGTGCTGCAAACCTCCTTCCCTGTGAAGACTTGCACACACTCAAAGGAGATTTTGACGCTCCATGTGTCAGAGCCCAACCATGTGTACACCAGGTCTTTAAACCCATTCAAAATTCATGTGTTCAGTCCACTGTTTGCACTGTATGCAGATCCGCTGATGCTGGGAATTGCAGGAGAGGGTAGTCCCTACCTCCAGGGATCCCAGGAGAGCAAGTTTGCGGTTTTGGGGCACAAGCAAAGGTACACATGCCCACATGGGTGAGTGGTCTGGCAGTGTTCAATCTTTGACAGCTTCTTGGCGACAGTTGCCAAGACAGGGTACCCATCCTTGTGGCTTTCCTCCATACAGCAACCCCTCTTTCCAAACTTTCTGTGGGGGAAAATTGAATTTGATGTCTCAAGCATCTCTAGTTGGGGCTGCCTTTTAAACCTGACCCAGGGCACCATCCCACCATTTCCCCCCCTCCCTGCTCTGTAATGGGTTTCCCTGCTTATGTTGCCACCTACAGTGTCTTTGCTTGTGAACATACATAATTGTAGCTTCATTCTCAGGGAGCAAAGCAGTAGTTAGTGCCCGTCCTGTCATCCTTACCCCTTTTCCTCTTGCTTGCCCGGTGAGGGGAGCAAGGGACAAAGTGGGAAGAGTGAATGCCCCTGTATGATTGTGCTGCTTGACAGTTGCTGGGTAACTCCATACCTAGACAGTTGGTGGGGGGGGGGGCAGGGCTTGTGCTCAGAGAGGCAGCCAGTGAGAAGTGCCACAGCCATGGAGTGGCCTCATTCCCAGGCGGGTCTGCACCGATGTCTCTATGACTGTCGATTGATAATTGTTATGAAACCACAATTATGGCGGCATCCAAGACTGGACATAATGCTTTAGTGACTAAACTGGAGGTCTTGGCAGCGAACCTTTGTGCAAATTAAAGGTTCAAATTGGAATTTGGTGAGTCAAACCACAAGTCGCTTTGGGCTCGAAACCATGGTTTCACAAATTCAGACGTAATGGAGTTCCAACCTCTGCCCAGTTTAACTCTGTTTTTGTGTTATGTCTGAATTCTGACATTGTTTTGCTTTAAGAAGTAGATTGCTCAAAACAGCCAAAACTGGTGGATACTGCTGAATACACTTCTGCATTCCTAAGCGGCTGAGGAAGCAGTGCAGAGGATTGCAATTTTGTGCTGATATAAAAGTATAAACTACATAGAATGGTGTGATGATGAATGTAGAAGCATCTGCATCAGGGAAACTGCATAAAACACAATGGGGCTATTCCCACAATCTGCAAAAACTGGGCTAGGAGAGCCTAGCCTGATTTTTGCAGATCGTAAGAACCGCCGGGCTCGGCTGTGAGCCCAGTGGTTCTAGAGCGGGTAACCCGCTCAAGAACCCCTGCCCCAAAACCAGGTTTGCAGAGCAAGCGCTCTGCAAACCTGGTTTTCTAGATCGTGAGTAGCTGCAGTGCGGCTTTGCACTGCACCTACTCATGAGGAGACCCCCAGAGGGGAGGCGCAAAGCCACCTCCCAGCTCCGGAGGTCTCGCCAGCATGCCCTGCGCACTCATGCAGGGCATGCTGGAGCTTGCGGGGGCCAATTGGCCCCCGCTTCCCCCAGCTCCAGCCAGCTTTGTCTCAGAGCCGGCAATCGTGTGGGTAGCCGATCCAGCCGCCCAGGGCTCCCTGCCCGATCGTCTGCGGGGGAAATAGTTTTGGAAAAAGCGGATGGGATTCCCTGCCCGATCGTTTTGGAAAAAGCGGGTCTCACAGATTGTGAGACCCGCCTCAATAAATTTATGTTCAGCATTGTTGAACATTGATGTTATAGATATCTATGCAGGCACAAATGATTGTGATTGAGATCCCAGTTTGAATGATTTATTTTTATACTGATTTAATCAACTGCGCTTAATATATAACTTTCCTTTCTTTTATCGGAACAATTTTAGGTTTTACACATTTGGGGTTTGTTTGTTTTTCAGTTCAACCTCCTGTCATATAGTTTTGCATTTAAGTCCTGTGCTTTCAAAAGCTTGCAATACATATCTTGTTATTGCTGCACAAATTATTTGCAGCTGGATTAACTTGCACTGAACAAAAGACTTAATTGTAATTGTAAGTTTATGGTAAGTTGGTGTATTTGTGCCTTCCAAGTACAACTTGTTTTTGGGAAACAGCTGCTATGCTTAGATGAGGTTGTGACATATACACGATCTTTTCTTTTCATCAAGTACACATATGCCATTTGCTTTACACCTGAAAGTCTTTCCCATTAGTGTGCATGCATTTATATTAGCCTTGCTACATTAGAGAACTATGTATACACTCTGGGTGTATAAAGAATCTGTTTTCACTGCAGCTGTGTTAAAACACCAGGCGTATTAAAAACTGACTAATGAAGGACTGTCCATGTTCTAAATGACACCCATCATTTGTTTCAAAGACCAAACCTTTTTTTTTAATTTTCTCTTAAAATATTCCGCTGCATTCAACAGCCAGATATTATTTGGGAGGGAGGAAAAACACACAGCAGCTTCTTAAGGCAGCTTTGGGAGCGAAGCGTAAGCTTATTTTGAGTAGCAAAGTTATAGTGAGCCAGGTGCATGGCTGGTTTTTTTTTTTTTTATGAGAGAAAACCCTGCACTTTTCAGACAAGCCTACAGGGGCTTGAATCTCTGGCAAACAGCTGGTTACCGCTGCTCTGTTCTGAACTAGTCCAATTGCTTTCTCCCATGAGGGCAGCCGGAAATCCCGAGATCACTTATGAGCCTGGTTTCCAGCATACGATAGCAGACTGAAGGCTTTTGACTGTATAAGTGAACAGGCTGGGGAGAGCTGGTATTATGAATTCTTGAGGGGAAGCTTCACTTATACCACTTTTCAATCCAACAGTACAGCAGCTCTTTTTTTATTATTATTTTCGCAGCAGCTGTTAGCCAAGGATCTCAGGACATGCATAAAGCTCTGGCTGAAAGCTTTTGAGAATGGAAAAACATCTTTTACAGCTCAGTCCAAGGGTGCATAAGATGGGGGGTGGGGACTCACTTAGGGACACAGACTAGGCAGAGCAGTCAGGAGTAAAACCCAGGAGGGTTGTGATAGAAACAAACCATTTTGCTTCTGAATTCATTGTCATTCATTTGTGCTGGTATTCATTCATTCAAGTTGTGCTCAGCTCATCACCAGTTTCATTTGTTTGTTCCTCATTGAGTTTAATGGGAGAACAAGTGGCAGATTTCCTTCCTCTAGCTTTGATGTTTTCAAATGAATAATTTCCCTCCCTCACTACCTTGTTAAAAAAACGTGAACTATGCCAAACCCCAAAGCAGCTGCTGAATAATAACATTGAAATGCAGTCAGCATAAGGATTGGATTCATGGCCAGGTTAGAGGCTGGGTGGCTACTAATCCCTGAGATCACTTCTCCACCCTTAGCCTTTGTTTGGTGGTGCTGTTGACCAAGAGAGTCACTCTGGCCATTTCTCATTATACCTTAGTAGCCCAAATAATTAGGAAGAGGACATGCCAAGAGTGTGCCCATCGTGGGCACTATCCCAGCACATCCCTTTATCTTGCGGGGGGTCGGGGCTGTTCATCCAAATGGCCAAATGTTCTTTCATCCTAATGGCCAAATATTCATTCATTGGTTCAATTTTTATACCACCCTTCCAAAATTGGATCAGGGCAGTTTACAAATAAAACAAAAACAATCAAAATCAATCAACAATTAAAAGTTATACAATACCATAAAACAATTAAACAATAAAACCGTTGTTTTATTAATAAAATACTTGTTCAGACAAATATTTGGAATGTTTTAGAGTTGCCGTTTGGGTAAAGAGCCCCCCACCCCATGTAAAACACAGTGACACACTGAGAGGGTGTTAGGATGTGTGCAGGTGACATCACAACACCTGCACTCTCCATGCACCCCCATTCTGATTGTGTGGGCAGGCAATGTATTTTCAGTACTGGCTCTCGTTGCCCAACATGAACCTTAGAGTGGGGCCTAC
Source organism: Hemicordylus capensis (assembly GCF_027244095.1). Taxonomy (NCBI): domain Eukaryota; kingdom Metazoa; phylum Chordata; class Lepidosauria; order Squamata; family Cordylidae; genus Hemicordylus; species Hemicordylus capensis. Next base: position 372,733,384 of record NC_069658.1, on the reverse strand, counting down.
TCAGGCAGGAGAGGGTACTTTGCTGAGAGTCCCATGAAATCTGGAGCCAGCATTGGTTGGAATACAGGTGTGTGATTCAGTTCTTGGATTCATCAGGTTTCCAATACATTGTTTCAGGGGGGAAGTGAATTAAAATAAAATTCTGGGGTTATAGGTAAAGCAAAGCCAAAGCCAACTCACAGGAAAACAGTGCTGGAATGCAAACCTACACTGAACTGAAAGTAGTGGGGCAGAAAAATGCCCATCATGTCATTTGTTTCCATTGTGGATGTTAAACAAGAGAAGAGCATGGGCTTGACATGGGGTTTCCATTTTTGGCTGCAACCATGTGTTTCTTTCCACACTAAGTGCATATATCCAATTTTATGGAAAACATTTTGAGAGTCTTAGAGGTGAAAGAAAGGAATGGCAAAAGTCCATTTCAGATAGGATAGGTTTGCATCTCCAAACTCATTGTACAGCATTATATACAAATATGACCCCCTGATAAGAGATGTACAAATTGGCGAGGCAGCAGGATTTACTACTCAACATTTTAAAATTTGAAAAAATATGTAACACTTCCTGGAATCTGTATTTGATGCTTTTGAGTATACACAGGTTACCTTTTCATCACCACTGAGTAGCCCTGAACAATTCAAGTGTGCATAAGTAATCAGAAGGCATTGCTTCCAGTTCATTGACAAAGAGTTCCTAGGCAACCATGAGTCCTCATCCTCTTTTATTATTGTATTTTTTGGTAATTCATTTTTATGTCCTGCTTCTTCCACCACTAGGCCCTCAGAATGACTTACATCATATATCCATAGAGCCCTCCCATTAGTCCACCCTATAAAACAATCTAATTTACAGCAAAACACAGTAAGCACCATTGCAGCAAGAGCCCACCAAACTAACAAAAGTTAGAAACTACAAACACCATAAGTCTCAAAACAATATGGGATTAGTGTAATGTTAGTGTGTGTGTGTGTGTGTGTGTGTGTGTGTGTGTAACACATTATGAATTCGCAGACAGGATTGGTGGAATAGGATAAAATAGTCAAAGAGAATAGTAACAGAGACAGAGTCAATGGAGTTTGCAATGGCAAGTAAGTGACAGAAGAGTTTATAAGGAACAGTTGCTAAGAAACTGATTATTAACCCTCATCCAGATTTGGAGACAGATTTCCACACCCAGCTACCTAAAAGTGCACAAACAAGCAAACTACTGCACTCCCAGCTATGCTCTAGTTGTCAACCACTTACCTGCACTCTGGCACATGATCTATCCACAAGCATGGCCACTCAGCAGTTATATTTACTAGCTGTGCTGGGCGCAGAGCATCTGTGCCTCCAGCTGGCCCTGCCACTGTCTTTTTCTTTCCCCCCTCCCCACGCCGGGCTGCCTGGCTTTCTGTCTGGCCAGCTGGCCTGCTTCTCCCCCCTGCCTGCTTCTCCTCCCCCATGGTTTCTGTCTGGCAGGCTTGCAGCTGGCCCACCACCTCCTCCCACCTCCCTGCCAACTCCTAGCAGTGGCTGCCTCCTCCCGCCAGCCAGGCTGGCCCACTGCCGCCTCCTCCTCCTGCTGGCCGGCCCAGCCTGCCGCCGCCTCCTGCGGCTGCCGGCTGACATCCCTATTTCCCCCACCCCCATCCCCTTGGCTATCCTATCCACAGCTGCTCGCAAACTCTCGCAAGAGCTGCCATGCATGAAATTAGTGAAGGGTACGTCTAGGAGAATTAAATATACAGACGTTATTAATAACAATATGTCACAGAGTAGAAAATGACCGCAAAATGAAGGGGCTTTCTATGGTGGGGTAGTTTCTGTTCTGTCAGTCAACTATCTATCTGCAAGGCAGAGAGGCATGGGATGCCTCAGCTGGCTGCCAGGAACTGCTCTTATGGCAGCACCAGTCCTATAAGAAAGTGAAAGTTTATATTACCTTCCCACCACAGTGACTGGCGTCCTATACTTCTTTCCATTTTGCTCCTGGACAGGAAGCACAGGAGAAAAGGCCTACAGCTTTGGGCAAATGTCACCTTTGAGAGGGTCAGGGCAATGCAGCCAGCTTTGGAAATACTTCACACTCATTTTTATCCCTACTTTTGCTTTATCATGCTTGTCCCGCAAATGGAGGGGGAAAGCAAAAATTTTGCTGCCTAGTACCTTTTCCCAGTCCAGGTCAGGCTGTGTCAGGATGCTGAGAAAGAGGGAGAGACGGTGCCGCAGTGGAGTAGAGGCATCCTACTAGACCCTGTGTAGCAAAAACTTTGCCGTTCCTTACTGGGCCAGTGGATGGGGCATCCAGCAGCAGCACGGAACCATTTCTGTTTGGCCTGCGTATGGATCTATAGTGCCAACCATGGAGGAGTCCACACAGCAGAAGGTCAATGAGATGGATGCAGACATAGAAAATGAGTAAGACAGCAAAGAGGTAGAGATTAAAAGGAAATGCTTTGTCAAAAGTTGGATGCTTCTTAGTCTACATCTGATCCATTAGTCTTCCATCTGGAATCTGAACTGAGTGTTTACAGTGACCATTGGAGGTAATGGTCATGGTAGCTCTTAAAGATCTCACTCTTAAAATGCTTTTTCTGGTGACTATCACCTTTGTCAGCTGGGTGACAGAGTTGTCTACTAATTCTGAGTTAAGTATTTTTCATTTGGAAAAGGTCCAGATGAAAATGTGTCACCTACCTGTCTAAAGTCAATTCCATTTTTAAAAGCTATCTATCTATCTATCTATCTATCTATCTATCTATCTATCTATCTATCTATCCCACCTGACATGTGCACCCCAAGGTGATATACAAAGTTAAAATACAAGTATAAAGCAGGATAAAATGATTAAAACAATGCTATGATATAAAGCAGACCATTTAAAATTAATTAATTAAAAGCCTGAGAAAACAGGTGTGTCTTAAGGGTCTTTTAAAAAACAGAGATGGAGAAGCTCTGATTTTGACAGGGAGTGCATTCCAGAGCCCCGGGGCAGCCACAGAGAAGACCATCAAGTAGCTACCAAACGAGCTAGTGGTAGCTGTAACCAGACCTCCCCAGATTATCTTGAAGCGGAAGAGTTCCTCATAAAGAAGGCACTCTCTTAAATTCCCTGGGCCCAAGTCATCTAGGGATTTAGAGGTAATAACCAGGACTTTGTATTTTGCTCAGAAACATATTGGCAGCCAGTGCATATGTCCCAGAGAGGGGCACTTCTTTTGTCCCAATCCAGGGTATCCCCAGGAGTGGAGATGGCATAGGCTGGATGTGCACTAGTATCTTCACTGCTACCTGGATAGAACGGGGGATTTTGTGAAGTCGTGGACCCTGTTTGTTTCCTCCAGTGACAAGAATTTGGGACAGAAGGTATTTCCCTCTGCCCTTTCACAATGACTGCGAGATGCTTTTGCAGGCCTACAAGATGGTGCAGGAAAAGCCTTCTTGGGGCATAATTTTGTGCATCGCCTAAAGTGGTACATATCAGGCGGTATAAAAATATGATAGATAGATAGATAGATAGATAGATAGATAGATAGATAGATAGATAGATAGATAGATAGATAGATAATAGCTCATTTGTTGGGAGGCAACTGCTTTAGCAGCTTTTCATGGATGTTAACATTGGAAGACATTTGCTAGGCAGCAACATGGATTTGAGTATACACATTTACTAGGCTCTATAAGGTGAAGGGAGATGTATTTGTGTTGGCTGGTGCTGCTTTTGGTTGATGGGTTATATCTCCGAAAGATATAACCTATTGCTTGGTTGGCTATATCTTCAGTGGATTATATCTCAGAAACAATTTGCAGCCCTCCAAAGGACCTGCCCTGAGTTGCACACCTCTTACTTACATCCCTACTACTACGGACTACTACGGATATTTATATATTGCTCTTCAACCAAAGTTGTCAAAGTGGTTTACATATAAAAAATAAATACAGAAATAAGATGGTTCCCTGTCCCCAACCTTCTGGACAATAGACTGCTGAGGCCTTCTTTGGTTTCAAGTTGTTGCCAGTTGGCATTTTATTTTTCCTGTTGCCAGTTTCATTTCTTTGGGGGGTTCTGCTTTTGATAAACCTGGTGTGGTGAATTGTTGGACTCCTTTGTCCATCTTTTCCTCTTTGGAAAGAATCATATTTTCTTTACCCTGTAGTCTGAGTGGGAGCGATATCCCATAATGTCCTCCTATCTTCCATGAAAATCCCCATCTTAGGCACCTCCCAGAGCAGAGACCTCCCCCAATGATTTCAGCATGCAGGTAGAGCCTTCATTTATCCCAGTCTGAAACAGTTTAGCACTTTAAATGTAGGAACCAGCACATTAAATTAGGCCTCGAAACTAATTGGGAGTCAGAACTCCTGGTATAACTTTTTTCAGTATCGTCATATGACCAGGATCCTGACAGCCACTTCACCACCACAGATAAGGCTCGACTAAAAATGGTTGTAGTGCTTTTTGAATCTAATTATGCTTATGACGCATATGTGGCAATGCATTTCAATTCTCAATTTTATCTTAAGAAAAAAAAACCTTTCTTTGAACTGTGCTAACATTATTGAACCTGCTCTTTCCTTACCTTATGTGAAAGGATAAAAAGCTACTCCTTAATCACCTTTTCTAAACAATTGTGTGATTTTATATACTACTCTTCTGACTTTTCTTTCATCAGGAGCTTTGCAAAGCTTCCACTGCTGGATTTGATCTTAAGAAATGGCTTTTGCTTGACGTCTTTTGTATTTCTCATATGACTTTATAGGTCACAATTGATAGAAAATGCAGATTTATTCATTTCATAGGAAGAGAACTACTTTAAATGCAGGGCAACCTTCAGCTTACAAGGTTTATATTTAAGATGGAGATTGCTTCTCTGATCAGGACTTTTGTTCCATCAGCTTAGGGATCTTGTGCCTCTTGTTCTAGGCAACTCTTTGGGTAAGTAATTAAAAGAAGTATAATAATTCCACTTAATTTGGTGCTGTTACATAAGAAAAGCACAGGAGTCATTCAATCTTGACCTCAGTAGCAGACTAGGTGACACCTGGCGGCATCAACTTTGATAGGTACCATAACTTAGCTCTCATAAAAGCATAAAAGTGTTGTTCATAGCTGTAAAACTGTCCGGGGTTTGATTCAGTTACTCCCTTGCAGCAGTGAATCCTATCAGCTGACTATAAGACACATGAAGCATTTGTTCTTAATCCTCTAGCCATTAATTTAACTTTATGAGGTCTTTCTCCCCCCTCGTATAATGAGATGGAAAAGAATAAAGAATCAGTCCTCCCTTATGCTCTTAATAGGGGACATTCTTGGAGGAGATAATGGCTTGTGACCTATAATTCTCCTTCAAAGCAGGGCAACAAGAACATAAAAACCCTGCTGGATCAGGCCAATGCCAATATAATCCAGCATCCTGTTTCCCACAAAGAGCAGCCAGATCCCTCTAGGAAGTCCACCAGCAAAGATGAAGGCAAACTCAATCTCCCACTGTTGCTCCACTGCAAGTGGTAGGCAAAAGCATCCTGCCTTTGAACCTGGAGGTAGCATAGAGCCTATATTAATTAATAACCTAACTATTGATAGACTTGCCTTCTGTGAACTTGCCTCATCCTCTTTTAATGCCAGCTATGCTAGTGACCATCACCACATCTTGTGGCAGTGAATTCCATAGATAAGTTATGTACTGTGTGAGGGCCATGCTTTAGTCTCGCCTAAATCTCCTGCCAGTCTGTTTCATTGGATGACTCCTGGTCCTTGTGTAGTGACAAAGAGACAAAACAACAATAACCCACACCTCTCTTTATCTACTCTCTCACATTATGCATCATTTTATAAGCCTCGAGCATGTCCCTTGCCAGTCACATTTTTTTCTAAACTTAAAAGCTCCAACTATGTAGCCTTTTCTCATAATGAAGGTGCTTTAGCACTCCGGTTATTTTTCTTGCCCTCTTCTGCACCTTTTCCAGCTCTAGAATATATTTTTGAGATGCAGCAATTAACTGTACACAGTATTTCAAATGCTGCTGCAGCATAGTTTTCAATAAGGACATTATAATATTAGCAGTTTTATTTTCAGTCCATTCCCTAAATATCCCTAGCATGGAATTTTCAGAGGTACTGCACATTGCCTTGATATGTAATTGAGCTATCTAGCATGACCCGAAGATCTTCGTCCTGACCAACAGTTCCAACTCCATTAGTATATAAATGAAGTTGGGGTTTGTTGCCCCAAAGTAGATCTTTACACTTATTTTACACAAACATCTGTAGGTTCACTTTTCTCTTCTAAATGTAGGAGACATTTTTGTCTCCTACACTTGGGAGACAACTGACATTCCCATCTTGGAGAGTTCCTTCACAAAAGTCTAAACTTATTGAACTTAAGATTAAACTTAAAAATTATTTTTAACAACTTGAAATTTTGACAAAATCTGAGATTTGCTGCCAGATAGTAATTTTGAGTGGCACACTTTTGTTCTAAATTAATTGTGAAAGAAGCTCTTGCTTGAAATGAGAAGTGAACTGTTTCGTGAATAATAAGTCCTTGGACTGTGAAATATCAGAGACAATTTAAACTGCACGGCCTGTTTTTCATTCTGGTGTTGAGTTTTATTGGGAGTTCCAGGAGCTTTCAGAGTGTCCTCTTTCTTAGTTGTGTGACACTGTTTGCCTGCTAATATTTGCCCCAACTTTTTGTTTACAGCACTTTTAGGAGAACAAGGATGAGGAGTCAGGTACATTCTCTGATTTATATAATCATCTTAACATATATATTATACAAATGATACATAAATCAAATGGTCATTTTAGATATGTATTTCCTTTTCAAAAAGTATTAACTGTTCCTATTGCCACATCAGCCTTTGGAAATGTCTAGATAATCCCATTTTTTAAAAAAAATCTGTATTAATAATTAGAGATAATTAGGATCACTGTATTTTGAATTGTGTATATAACTTTGGAATCTGCTTTAGAAGAGTTTAATGTTTATCTCAATTCCAGAAAAGCATGCTTTATCTGGCCTACATAGATTTCATTTTTTAATATTTTTTTGCAGCAGAGGGAGGCGCAGGAGAATGGTTTGCAAAGTCTATAATTGCTTCAATAGCCCCAGCTCCACTATTGTCCATAACCTGAGGTAAATTGCTATTGCAACCAAGATGTTTGTTTGTTTGTTTGTTTGTTTTATTTAATACATTTCTATACCACTCCAAACCAAAGTCTCGGGGCGGTTCACAATCTTAAAACAATACAAATAAACAAAACATTAGAATCAATTAAAACTCCAAAAAGCTGCCTAAAATGAAAACAATTTACGATATTTAAAATTACAAAAGCTAAAAGGCCTGGTTAAAAAGATGAGTCTTCAAAGATCTTTTAAAAACCACTAGAGATGGGGAGAGTCTTACAGTATGTCAGCGGGAAGTGCATTCCAAAGTCTCAGAGCGACAACTGAGAAGGCCCTTCCCTGAGTGGCCATCAAATGACTTGAAGGTAGCCACAGATGAACCTCCCCTGACAAACGCAGTGGACGATGGGAATCGTGCAGAAGAAGTCACTCTCTTAAATACTGTGGGCCTAAACTGTTTAGGGCTTTATAGGTTATAACCAGCACTTTGTATTTTGCCCGGAAACCTATTGGCAGCCAGTGTAACTCCTATAATATAGGAGCAATATGGTCTCTTCGAGATGACCTGGAGACCAAACTGGCTGCCGTTCTGTACTAATTGTAGTTTCCAGACTATGTACAAAGGCCGTCCCACATAGGCAGTGATCAAGTCTGGAGGTTAGCAGCAAATTTACTACTGTTTTGAGGTCATGAATTCTCAAGAAATGGACATAGCTGGCGTATCAACCAAAGCTGATAAAAAGCACTCCTGGCCACTGCCTCAACCTGAGAAACCAGGGAGAGGCATGAATGTTCTATTCTTCTGTAATGAGAAGACATTACCATCCATTCAAATTTTCCAAATGTAGGAAAATTGAGCCTTCTCTCTCAGATTTACTGAGAAAGAAGGAAAGGGAACTATACACTTCTAACCAGGAAGGACTCACTACTGATATGAGTCCATAGATTAGTATCGCCTCATGTGCTTGTGTCTAATTTTATCAGCTGTGAAGACAGAATTCGTCATTCACTTTGTTACATATATGTTTGCTTCCCAGCAATAATACAATGTAAGATGGCAGTGTTAAATGTCAAAATGAAGCAAATAGCTGTGACTTTCATTTTCAGATATGTCACATATTTATAGCTGCAAATAATGGTCCTGAATATAGCAACAGGTTTCTGAAGAGTTACCACAGATCCAACAAAAAACACCCCCAAGTAGGATTGTCCCATCCACTAGGCAGACCTAGGTGATCACCTAGGGTGCCAATTCATAGGGGACACTGGTGTGATGTAATTTTTACTTTTAAGTGTTTCTAAAAAGCCTCAGATGGAACCAGTCTGTAGTAAATGAATAAAAGTTTTTTTCTCTGCTCTTGTTACAAGCCTCAGAGGGTGGTTATTAAACTAGCAGTGGGAGGGGGATTTTCTCAGATACAAGTGCATCTCAAAGAGAGCTTGGCCAAATTAACAATTAACTTCACATGCAGGCAGATGCCTGGGAGAACAATTGGTTTTATTCTTGCCTGGTAGCAAGGGGGAGTAGATATATTTTGGTATTTGCCCCATTACCCAGTTACAGAGATACTCTGGGCTAAAGCACTCTAGTCCAACAGTCAGACCTTGGAAAACCTTAGAGTGTTTGGTGGCAGTGAGATTAACCTACCAGAACATCTGGGTTTACCAGAACCATTTTCTTTTTCTCGGTTTTAGGAAAGTTAAATATTTTTAACAAACAGCTTCTCAGAACCCTCAGACAAGTGACTCAGCTGATAAGAGCCGCCCATGAGCTAGGTAACTGAGGAAGCTGCTGTAAACTGGTTTAGACTGCTCAGGGAGATTCATCATTAACCTGGCCTGAGTCAGGAAAGGAAATTTTCCACACATCAATTTGCTACAATTACTGTCAGATTTTAGTATGGATAAGTATTCTGATGGGTAATGTTTTATTTAGCAGTCTGAAATTATTCAATACCTGTTCTCATTTCAGTACTGAGGTACATTTTTCCGATGAGAGAAGTATTGCTCGGAAATTGAAAGAACAAGGACCTGGACCCATAGGGCTTGTCTCAGGCCCACAGCCTCCCTTACCCACCAATAAGACTTACTCCCAATTAAGTACACAGCCTACACTGGCTCAGGGCTTCAGGATTGGGGAAGAGGAGGCACTTGGCCCATGTGCATGGGCATCACTCCTGGCTGCCAGGCATATGTCTGGGGAAGGGTGTGCCAAAATCATACTTTGCTTGGGGAACCAAGAAATCTAGAGCTGGCCCTGCCCTCAGGAGACTCCTTATACATTACTTTGCAATTAAAGCCAAGTGTGGTGAATCAGGAAGGAATACAATAGCAAGCTGATGATAGAACAATGCATAATAGCAAGATGGTCAGCACATGAGTAGTGAACTATAATGAACATTAGTGAAACTACATGAGTGTCCAATAGCGACATGTCTTTACTTTGAAAGGGGAATGTAGTAAACATGACAGATGTGAAGAGCTAGGCATGTGCAATTAAATACAGGCTTGTGTGATTTTAAATAGTGAAAATTCACAATAATTCTACAATGTGAGCTAATGAACAAAATAAAAATAAAATTCTACTGAATTTCATTGAAAATAGCATGCCTGGTGTTGGGGAGAATTATCCTGGACGTGCAATATCATTTCTTGATTAGGTAGAAGTATCCATAGAAATAATAGGTTAAAAAATTGCATAGCTCTAGTTATGCAAAAACATAGTAAATTCAGTGACCACCCTGAGGGTTGCACAGCCCCCAGGGACATAATTTTGGGAGTCACAATGGACTTCAGAGAATTGTGAGTTTGATGAAAATGGCCACTTCCACACAACACCAGCACAGCATTAGCAGCACCAGTGCTGTGTTAGTGTAGAAGTCAGCCAATATTTTTACAACTTGGGCTAGGGGTGTGCATGAACCAGAAATTGTGGTTCGGCTTGAATTCAAATTAAATTCTAGCTGAATTGCATGCTGCCGAACCAGTTCGGTCAAACTAACTGGCTGGTCAGGTCCGTTTGAACGCAGCAGTTCAGCGGTTCTGGCAGCTAATACTTCTAAACAGAAATCTGGTGAGGATTCCCAAGTAAAGGGGTGGGAAATGTTCAGAGGCGGAGGGCTATGCACAAATGGTTCCATCTCAAACCAATTCACATTGAACCAGGCCAGTTCGACTGATTGTGAACCAAACCAGGGCCAATTTACATGATCTAATTGGACCAGGCCCAGTTTGATGCGAACTGGCTCAAAATTTGGGCGGAGTGGGCCAGTGGGGGAGTAAGAAAGGTTTTTCGAGGTTCTTACCCACTTGCCACTCACCACCCCCTAGTATAGTGGAATCACTGGCCAGATCGCTCTTTAAACCGGCTGCCCTTGTGGCCAGTTTACAGAGCAATCCGGCCAGTAATTCCTCTGTACTGGAGGGTGCTGAGCAGTGAGAGGCAGTGAGCAGGTAAGAACCTTGAACAACCTCTCTTGCTGCACCCTGCCCCTTTACTTGTAAAGGGGAATCCTCACCAGATTCCCCTGTACAAGTATTGCTGCCCAAACCGCATAACTGGTTCAATTGAATCTACCAGGACAGCCAGTCAGTTGACTGAACCAGTTCGGCGGACCACAGTTTGGTCAGAATTCTATTCAAATTAAAAACAAACAGCAATTTTTTTGTGTGCACACCCCTACAGGAGCAGCTAGGCGGGGGTGGCAAGAGAGGTTAGAAGCTCCTTATCCAGGTGGCGCTGCTGCCAGTTCCACCGCGCACCTCCCCCCGCCCGGCATGGCACCAATCGCGTGCAAAGCTCCATGTAGGAAGCCATAGCCTCAGCTAGGTAACAACCTTTTTACCTCTTACTGTCCCTGCCTGGCCACCCCTTCATTGCCGAACCCGTTCACCTGAACCGGGCTTGATCCAGCTCGATCGTGTGCCAAACCAACCCCCCCTTCAGTTCAAACCTGCCAAACCAGCCTGGTTGGAAGTGTACTGGTTCAGCAGCAAACAATCTGTGCAGACTCCTAACTTGGGCACAATACAGAAAGTCAGATTCTGCCCTTTTAAAAAACCCCAGTTTAATCAGTATTCATAAATGATAGTGCTGGAAATATTCAAAGCAAAAGTACATGAATTTAATCTAAGATAATTTGCTTGAGTGTGGTTTTTTAAACCCAAATTAATTTCAGTCTTAGTAATTTTGTTGTGTTAGTAATGTCATTTCTTTTGACTGCCTACACAATACCTCTGACTGGCTTTAACTTTGAAAGCTGTATGCCCTTGTAAGATAGGAGCTTCCATTTTAAAGCGTTTGTACTGAAATGAAAGAACCTCCAATTACTGCCCTCAGAAAAGCCATCCAATGTACATGGATTTCCTGTTAACTTTATAATCTAGCATGTGTACAGGTAGGCCTGTGGAGTGGTTGATGTTCTGCTGAATCAGCTACAGATCATAGAACGGCATCTTTGGAGAAGATGCCACATATCTATGGACTATAATTTTTAGGCCTGTGTCCTTGTTCTGAAACATAGAGCACTCACTTGCACTCTCATAAATAATTGTGATCATTATTAAAAGATGAATGAAGAGAGATCAAAGTCTACCTTAGGACCAGACATCTTAGCTACACATTTGACTGATAAGGCAAATGGATAATCTTTGGTGATAAGTGGGACATGAATAAATGATGCTCTTTTGTACCAATTGATGTGAAACACCTTTTCTGCCCTTTCAGAAAATTAAAAGAGGTGTTTCTCTGTAGCCAGCAAAGTTTAAGTTGGATGTATGAAAAGATTTATTTGTGCACTATCCCACATTAAATTACCAAAGGGATACATGCCAAATCATAAAAGGAATAGTCATAAAGGTAAGGGTCCTAATTTACTTCCCAGTTTTATTTCAGCTTAGTTCTCTATCGCCACGAGGCATAAAAGTTATTGAGTTTTACTACATTCAGTTCACGCTGGTTTCCTATCAAACAGAATATCAGTGGAACACTTCTGCTGAGCTCCCTACATGAAATTGTCCTTCTGTACACCTCATAATCGGCTGTGATGTGGCCAGGCATCTGGTGGTGACAAGCAGACATCTTTGATTTATTGGCTAATATCACTGCTTGTTAGTGGATGGTTGAGCAGGAGACTAAAAGAGCATAAAATCACAGAGAATAAATTATGAAGGCACCGAACTGTGCCATTACAAACCCCTCCCTGTCACAGCTGTGACATCTCACAGGAAATGGAGGATGAGAGAGGTTTCCTCTTCAAAGGACCATGGCCGATGCCTTCTGATCTCAAGCAAAATAAAAAATAGATCAACCCTGAAAACTTCTTTCCTGAGTAGGACATACTTTTTCCTGTCTCAACACTCTGTGTGCATTTGTTTGGAAAACAAAACTCAAAATAAGGAAGTAGGTAACGGGAAAGAGTCTGAAATTGGTGTATTTTTGCTCTTTCTGCTGTGGTTTGATTTTATTTGTCACCGTAGAGAACGGCAGATACTCCTTTACCACAGTCTGCTAGTAAAACATGCAGATGTGGGAAGCTGGTCTGTGTAGCATTTGACCAGGTGGCCTGGCTATTTTTTATCATTTGTGTACAATCAGTCCAACATTGTGAAAGCAGGAGCATATAAAATAATTTGCCTAATTATATGGCTGCAAGCTATAGATGACTGGAGTTCCATGTGGTTGTATGTGTATTGCTAATATGTTTTCAGTTGGCTAGTACATGATAATGGCTGTCTGTCTGTAGTCATTCAGTGTTTTCATTCTATTTCTCCCCTACCTGTCTAGGGGTAATTATTATACAAGTTGTGGGTTTTTTTGCATTTAAGTTTTTATTGGCTTTTACAATAGCTTTACATTCAAATTACATTCATTTCTACACATAAGTAAATATTGACTTCCTGCTTACCTATCTGCGTGATAACTATACATATAAACCATTGCTATAATAATTCAAAACATATATACTCCACACTACAATTCAATTTTACCCAACCCAACCTACTGTTAGTACTATATTTCAAACCCTACTGAAAAGTCCATATTAGAAAAATAGTTCTTTAAGTAAAGCAAAAATGGTTCCCAATCTTCTTTAAAACATACCAAATTTTTGTCTCTTATAAGTGCTGTAAGCTTTGCCATCTCAGCATATTCCAAATTTTTTATCAACCAGTCTTCTTTGAGGGCATTTTAGTGTCTTTCAATTTCTGTGCATATACTATCTTAGCTGTCGTGGTTACATACATTAAAAATGTTAAATTTCTTCTGGAGAACTCTCTTTCAGTTATTTCCAGCAGGAAGGATTCTGGCCTCTTAAGAAATGTCATTTTAAAAATTTTCTTCAACTCATTGTATATCATATCCCAAAAAGCCTTTGCCTTCCCACATGACAACCACATATGGAAAAAAGTTCCTTCACATTGTCCACATTTCCAACATTTGTTTGAAACATTTTTATACATTAAAGCTATTTTTTTTTCTGTGTCAGATACCACCTACACATCATCTTATAATAATTTTCTTTTAAAGTTTAACATGCTACTGCATGTAACTTTAAATCAGTTTTCCATAATTTTCCCCAAGTAGCCATATCTATATTATGACCCACATCTTGAGCCCATTTTATCATAGTCATTTTAACCACTTCATCTCTTGTCTCCTCCCAAAGCAACAACTTATACATCTTAGAGACTAATATTTCATCATTTTCACACAGCTCCTTCTCAAATCTCGACATTTGATCCACAAACCCAACCTTAAGATCCCTTTTTCTAAATTTCATGATGATACTGATGATACTGAAACAAATTACTAACCAAATTTTGTACTTCATTTGATTTTTTTTAATTTACAGCCCTTCTCTTGAAAACATAAGAAATCCGTATAAGTACCCCATTCAGATTGCATATTTGTCTCTTTACACGCCAAAGCCTCCATCGGGTATACCCATTAGCCCGCAGACATTGTAATACTAATGCCCTAACCAAACCCATGACCCTCAAGGACTGGGAGGTCTGACTATTAACGATCTGGACAACTGCCAGGTTGTCACACCAAAACACAACTGAGGAATTGGCAAACTCAGCGGACCAAATATGCACGGCCACCACAATTGGAAAGAGCTCTAGGAAAGTCAAATCGCGAGAAACCCCCTGCCTGAACCAATCCTCAGGCCACCTGGCGGAACACCAACGTCCCCTAAAATAAACCCCGAAACCTATTCCACCTGCTGCGTCAGAGTGGACCTGTAGGTCGGTTTCCAGGAATCTAACATTGCGCCAGAAAGACACCCCATTAAAATCAGTGAGAAATGCTTCCCAAAGAGCCAGGTCGGCCCGGGCACCCTCTGTGATTCGTACTCTGTGATGGGGAGCCCTAACGCCCACAGTTAGGTCACATAACCGGCGCAAAAAGGCCCGGCCCGGAGCCACCACCTTGCAGGCAAAATTGAGGTGACCCCAAACCACCTGGAGATCCCTCAGAGAGACCTTACAGGCGCGACCCAAGGACCTAACCATGTCCAATAGAACCCGCAGCTTGACCTGGGGCAGTCTGGAGCAACCAGCAACAGTGTCCAGCTCAATCCCCAAAAAGGCAAGTCACGTGACTGGCCCCTCCGTTTTATCCTGCGCCAAAGGGATCCCTAGCTGGTCCGTTAGCTCCATGAAGGAGCGAAGTAAATGGTGGCACTCCCTAGAATTCCCACTGCCTGCAAAAAGAAAATCATCTAGAAAATGAGCCGTGTAGGGGAGGCCCGCCTGGCACCTAACCGCCCACTCCAGAAAGGAGCTGAATGTTTCGAATGCCGCACAAGAAATCGAGCAGTCCATAGGCAGAGCCCTATCAAAGTAGAATTGGCCAGCAAATGCAAAGCCCAGCAGCTCGAAGTCATTCAGATGTACCGGCAATAGGCGAAAGGCGGACTCAATATCACACTTCGCCAAGAGGGCCCTGGGGCCCCTACCCCTGACCACTTCCACGGCCTCATCGAATGAGGTGTAACGTACAGAGCATAAGCTATCAGGGATGCCATCATTTACTGAGGACCCCCTGGGATGAGAAAGGTGGTGAATCAACCTAAATTCACCAGGAACCTTTTTAGGGACCACCCCTAAAGGTGAGACCCTAAGGCCGGGGAAGGGGAGACTGGCAAAAGGCCCCATCACCCTGCCCACAGCCACCTCCTTGCTAATTTTTCTAATAACGACTTCCTCCTTACCAACAACTGATCTCATGTTGCAAGAACTGCCTAATCCCCTACGGGCCGAAGAGGAAATCTGGAAACCATCCCGGAAGCCACATAACAAATAAGAAGCTGCTGACCGGTCTGGATAGTCCAGCAACAGCCGTTCAAGCACCTCAACCTTGACAGGGCTAGGACCCTTTATTCGGAGTGGGTGGAGGAGGGCCACCCTTTTTATTGTTCCCTTGCCTAAACTTAGCCCCGGAACCCCCGAACTTGGCCCTGGGGCAGGAGGAACTTGGGTGTCATGCCCCGCAGACCCCACAGGCAGACAAGGGGAATGGGAGCACTTGCCATTGGAGTTAAATTCCCAGCAAACAAGGTGGGGTTGAACCCACTATTGTCCCGGACTCCCCGAGGGCAAAACCCCCGACGGTTTAGAGAGCAAATGCCCACTGTCAGACCTATCTCCCTCTATGTGCCGGGCTGGAGACATAGTAACCAGCCACAACTCTTGCAACGGAGCATCCCAGGGCAACGTGGGGTCTAGGGCAGCCCACATTCTAAAACTCTCATCGTACCGTACCCAGGAAGATCCAGCAAAGTCGGAGACTGCCCTATGAATAATATCCATGTATTTTAACAGGGCAGGGCCCCTTGCGGGCTGGGCTTGAACAATACCCCCCATATAAATCGTGAAGCCAGAAAGCCAATTATTCCAAGTCTTTTTGACCGGCTTTCTCTTGGTGGCTTCGTGCTCCTTACAAGATTCCCCTTCTTTGTGCTTAACCTCAGGTTCCCTGAACAATAAACTAAAAATGTCCACATAGTCACCCTTAAGGATTTTTTCCTTTGTAGAAGGGAGTAGGTGATCCCCTAACGGGAGACCCATGCCCCCGTAGGGCGCATGCTGTGGTGATGGCAGAATCCCCATCGGATAATAACCCGCCTGTACCCCTGTGGCAGATACAGTAGAGGAGGCTACCCCTGGGAGTGGGAGCAACCCGCTGGAAGGCCAGTTACCCAACCAGACCTGCTCCGCAGCGCCTTGTAAGCCTGCCATAACCCCAGGAAAAACCGGTGGGGAACCCGCGACCCAGGGTTGTGTATATGGGGGCCAGTAAGAAGCTGGGCCCCATCCACCCATGGCAGGCATCGGCCAGGGAAAAGAAGGCCACTGGCCGGTGACGCCGGGCGGTGTAGGTGCTGCTGGCTCACCCGGGGCCAAAGGAGTAGCCGTATCCACTGGTGGCTGATCAACCGGTGCCGCAGACGGAGGTAGCAACGGCGAAGGTGACTCTGGAACTGGAGCCTCAGGTGCAGGAAGCGGTAACGCAGGAGCAGAAGGGCCCGGTCCAGCAGGATTCAGCCCTTCCTCAAGCGCAGCCAGCCTACTAGAGAGAGAAGTTAGCAGCTGGCTTTTTACAGAGCCCCTGGTCCTCCGTGGGACCTTAGGAGGAGGCACCCCCCCACACCTGAAGGACCTGCACCTTTATCAGAAGGGGCCGCCTTGGCTTTCTCTAAAGCCTCCATCCTATTAATTAACCCACGTATGAGAGTCATCTCTTCATCCTCCTCATCCGAGGAGGACTGCGGGGGAGCAGGCCTCTTGGGCTGCTTAACAGGGCACCCCCCTTTTTTACCCTTGGCCTTCCCCGGCATACTGACTCCAAATAGCGGGATTCCAAAAGAGGTGGATGAGAAAAAGTGCCCACAACGCCCAGAATAAAGGCAGCAAAGATATTTAACAGCAGCCAAGCCCCCCCACCCAGAATCAACAGCAATGCCCAGTCTACCAAGGAAAGCCCAGAGTCCCCTGCCCTAACAGAAGGGATGAAAGGCCCCTCGAACCCTAACCAGACTAAGCCACCCGGGACACTAAGGAGCACAAGCACCCAGCCTGCCACCCACTAAACAAAGAAAACAACGTTGGCATTAAAAGTAGTGCCCCAGAGAATGAGAAACAGGCAGCCGCCCAGGCCGACGGAAACCCCCCAAACGCCCCACAAACCGAAGGGCAAACGCCCAAGAGGAGAAACACGCCGGGAAACCGCGGGCCGACGCCGCGCCGAAGAGGCCCAAAGAAGCTGCTGCCGCTGCCGCGACCAAGCCGAGAGCCGTCCCAGGAGTTTCCTGCTATTGGCGGGACCACCGCTGACACTATGGCCCCCTCAACGGAACGCCGCCGAATGCACGCCTCGCCCGCTTGTCGAGCGTTCCCCCCTACTAGGCCTCTAAAGAAGGAGCTCCTTGACTGAGCTCCTTCCTATTCGGAATCCAAAAGCCGACTGAGAGGCCAGAGCAGGGAAAACGCTCGGCCTCTCAGCAAGCCCCGCCCACCACGGGCCAGCCAGCCAATAGGGCTGCTTCTCGGGCCTCATGAGTCCCGGGCTGGGACAAACACCCTCCCACCTGCACGAGGCAAGGGGAGGGGGATTCCTCACAAGAATAATCTATCTATCTATCTATTGATCTATCTATCTATTTATATAACACACTTCTATACCGCCCAAAACTCACGTCTTTGAGTGGTTTACAACAAACAAAAAGCTAAAACATTAGTTAAAATAAAAGACATCAAAGAACTTAAAACAGTAGTCAAAACTAAATAAATGACATAGTAAAAGTTGAAACATTACAACCATTTAAAATTTTAAAACTTAGCAGCAGCCAGGTTAGATCTTTCAATACAGGAGTAATATGGTCTCTCTGAGATGATCCAGAGACCAACTGCTGCCCTGTAACCAGAAGGTTACAAGTTCGATCCTGACCAGGGGCTCCAGGTTGACTCAGCCTTCCATCCTTCCGAGGTCGGTAAAATGAGTATCCAGAATATTGGGGGCAATATGCTAAATCATTGTAAACCGCTTAGAGAGCTCTGGCTATAGAGCGGTATATAAATGTAAGTGCTATTGCTATTGCTAAAATAATAATAATAATACTATAGATAGATATAGATATAGATAAACACACAAAATATCAACTTTGTATATTTATTTATCTAAATTATTTATACCCTGCACCTCCAGTACATTACTGCTCAGGGTATATGTATATAGTACATAATTATAAAATCCTACCACTCAACAGAGGATCAGATTCTAGACGATACAGATATGTCTACAAATTCTATGCATTCTGGATGTTGGCATAAAAACATTCTTGTTTTTATTTTAAACATATAAAATTGTATGCTTTTAAGCTATTATGCAGTTTGGATAAGAAATACACGAAAATATGTATTCTATTCAGTAATAGAAAAAATCAGGGATTTTTTCCAAAGAAAAACGCAAAACAACAACTGAAGGGACCTGTTTGAAGCATGCATGGAAACAGAGAGATTTGTCCATCTCTATTGCTGGGCTTTTTGCCCGAGCATGCTGCTGTTCAGCATATCAGAGCAACAGAGAGAGGCGGAGAGAAGGAACAATTTTCCTCTCTGGCTCTACAGACTCTTCATTACTGCTGCTTCCACTGCTGCTTGACAGATAAAGGATGGGAGGCAAAGGGTATTTTATGAATTGGTTGTTAAAGGGGATGGGGAAGGGCATATTCTCTGAGCTTCAAATTGGGGAAATGATCCAAGTTCTTCCCATTTTTTCAGGAGAACTCTGACTAACAATCTGAGATGTGCTTGAGAGGCGTGCCCATTTCTGTACCAAAGGTGGTGAAGAGTCTTAACAGCATGGAATAGGCTCTGGCAGCATTCAGACATCATGGCGAACCTGAGGCAAACTGACCTCAGATTCTTCCAGACTGCAAAGGATGATCATCAAACGGGGAATGCAAGCAAACTGCGGGTCCATTGGACCAGCGGTTTGTCATTAAGCCCAAAGGTGGTGGAGGTGGCAGCTCAAGTATCCTTGATATGAGCATAGGGGTGTATGAAAGAAATTAGTTGCCTCTTTAAACGTCTGAGCAAGGATTGGAGGCCTACAGTTTAATTTGGAAACAACCTACTTTCTTGGCTATTTGCACATGTGTGCATGAATGAATTAATGCATTTCCTTATATACTGCTTTTCAACAGAAGTTCCCAAAGTGGTTTACACACACACACACACACACACATTAAATAAAGATGGCTTCCTGTCCCCAAAGGGCTCAAAATCTAAAAAAGAAATATAATATAGATACCAGCAAAAGCTACTGGAGGGATGCTGTGCTGGGGGTTAATAGGGCCAGTTGCTCTTCCCCTGCTAAATAAAGAGAATCACCACTTTAAATGTGCCTCTTTGCTCATTTTGCAGGGGGATGAACTGAAGTTTGTCTCCCCTCAGGGCCGGATTAAGCTAGTGTGGGGCCTGTAGCATATGTTATGAAGGGGCCCCAAATTAAAAAAAATGCACATAAATATTAAAACATAAATTATTTACTTGCATAGTAAAGTAATTCAATTTTTTCATTTGCCTAGTGCCCCCCCACCAACCACCCCATGCCTCCACTCAGCTGAGCCAGCCAGTCAACAAACTTTGCAAAACACACACACACACACACACACACACACACACACACACACTTTTGTGACTCCTGACCATGGGTTCTCCTTTGGAGTTATTTTCACAAAGAGAAAGGGGATGGGGAACAAAACTCTGAATGTTTAAATTAAAAGGTTCTCAGGAATTCTGTACTTTGAGAAATCTGAACCTATTAGCAATTTTGGCACACAACAGTGGATGTTTGATTCCAATGTGTGCAGAACATATTGGATCCCAGCAGCCATCACATTAAAAGGGCCATTTGACAATATTAAGAATATATGTTTAACCTCTTGTGCAAGCCTGACAGGAAAGCAGATGTATATTTAAAATAGTT
Source organism: Hemicordylus capensis (assembly GCF_027244095.1). Taxonomy (NCBI): domain Eukaryota; kingdom Metazoa; phylum Chordata; class Lepidosauria; order Squamata; family Cordylidae; genus Hemicordylus; species Hemicordylus capensis. The sequence continues at coordinate 372,713,278 of NC_069658.1, read as the reverse complement.
GATGCATTGCAAATGAATGTGATTATGATGAGGTGCATTAGCAACTTCCATGAAAACAGAAGTATCCAAAAGACAATCTTTTGGCAGGAGGCACAGCCTCTTTCAATCTAAATTACACTAACATGCTTAATATTAAAAGGAGGAAATGCACAAATCATTCAGTGCAACCCTAAGCATGTTTACTCAGAAGTAAGTCCCACTGAACTCAATGAGCCTTACTCTCTAGTAAGTGTGCTTAGGTTTGCAGCCTCCGTTTATCTTTGGACAATTTCAACGGGCATCCCAATATAAAGCTAATGAAGTTGGCAACGCAGCAGTAGTTATTTCAGTTCTAGAGGAGAGGAGAGGAGCTCACCTTAAATTTGGCAGCCAGTTCCTTGAAAAGCAATGATCACAAATTCCCTCCCAACAGCACTAGATACTAAAGGAGGATATAAGTGACCTTACCCAACAAGACCGTGATATAAGCTCCCCTCAACTGATCTAAACTAAACTAAACTTTGAGACTCCTCTTGCCGTGCATCTGAGTTACTTTCGGCTTTCTTTTTCCTCTTAAAGGTACACATTCTCATTGTTTATCTTTACCCTCTCCCAGTCAGTCGGAAAACACTGGCAACATTCAGCTAGCATCTTCCTTAGCTTCCTTTCTTCCGCCCGGCATAAGTTAGTTGTTTTTTTAATCTAAACTGCTTTTATTTCTTTTACTCTCTCTGTGTGTATGTTTTTAAAAACTTTTACAGTTTAAACAAATAAAGACCAACTCCCTGGTGATTAAGTTATCTTTGAGACCCCTTTGCAAGCTATCTGTTCCTATTGTTGTTCTTACTGCTCCCTCCACTTAACATAATAGATAACCCAATCAACACCATGGTGCCAGGAAGACCTTGCTTAAATGCCCTCAAGCAAGGTGAGAGAATGGGCAGCAGCATGCAATGAGGAGAGTCAGAGAGCACCAATTAGAGATCAAAAGAAGGGGCAGACGTTCAAGCCAGGCATGCGGGGCCTGAGAAAACGCGGGGCCCGTAGCAAATGCTACATTTGCTACTATGTTAATCCGCCCCTGTCTCCCCTGCCAGACACTTCAGTTCTATATGAACTGAAGCTTATTGTCTCCTCTGCCAGACACTTCCCAAGTGAACACTTGATTCTTTCTATAAATACAATTTTACTTTTTTAAATTATAAATCTGTTTCGGGGTGGGTGGGTTACACATACCTTGCTCACACTACTGCCAAAGCTTGAACTTTTCTTTAATAAAGCAACTGTGTTATAAACACTTTGGACACCCCATAATTATTGGGGTCTTTAGACCCAAAATTTCTGTAAAACTCTTTACAAAAGAGTTCTCAACATGCTTTTCACTCAACACTGAGCTAATAACTGGATGTTGTGGCACCCTGTGGTAATTTCTTTATATATGTATAAAGGTCTGAAGGTCCCTGAACCTCATCTTGACTCCATAACAAAGTTATTACAAGTGTGTCCTGCTATACATCCATTCTTATTTTTGAACCATTTCCTACTTTCTTTCCTCCAGACAGATCTTGTGGCTAATCTATTTTAAGTACTTTGAAAGTTCTATTTTGACAATCAGCTGTCAGAGGGGAGTCAGGAATTGGGAGCCAGGACCTGATATCAGAGCTACGGGATAAAGCCAGGAGTCAACCAAAGACATATACAAAAACACCAGAGAAAGCAAAGTTAGAGAACAGGAAGCCATTTTATAACTTTTAGGCTGCATTTGCACATAACGTGAAACCAGAGCTTGACGAACCTGCATTTTCAATTTGAAACCATCAGTTTCATCGCAGACATTCATCCAACCATAGTCTGGTGACCTCTGGTTTCAGGAGAGGGGAGCCTGTCGCTCTGTCTGGTCCACCGAGGCGGATTCCAGGAAGCTTGGTAGCACTTGCATCGCCAGACTATGGGCAAGGTGTCAGCATTGTCACCAGAGTGGCTGCCATTGGCCACAATCTTAAAGTGGGGCATGCTGAACATGATTGGACCTTTTTGGAACTGTCGACCAGCCCTTGGCATAGAAAGGGCATTTAATAAAATCACTATAGATGCCATGCCATGCCATGCCAAGCACTTCTTCTAACAATGATTGCACGGCCATCCTCCTAAGAGCCCTGCAACAAAACTGTCCTGTACAAGCACGATATTTGGGGGGAGGGTCTGGGGGGGGTACTGTTTCCCTGTTACTCAGGAAAGGGAAAGGAACATGATGACTTCTTAGGAGTGAATATGTATTGAGGGAGGGCCAAGGCTCATGGCAGGTCTGTCCTGCAGTGACCTAGAATGCTCTTGTGAGGGCGCACCCCGGCAACACTCCTGAGCCCTTGGCAGCTTGCTGCCATCAGGCTAGCACTCTCATGTGCAGTCTACTAGGGAGGACCATTGGGTTAAACTTCCTTGGTATTTTTCCAGAGCTAATGCAACAAAGAGGCCCCCACTTGTGTGGGGCCACCACTCTCTCAGGTTAATGATGGAACTTCTGCACTGCAACTCCCTCCTCCCCTGGGGAGCCTTGCATGGACACAAAGGAGATTGTGATGCTTCATGTGTCAGAGCCTAGCTACATGTGCAGTCAGTGAGAAAACGGTGTATGGGGATGGATTTTACCCCCATTAAAAATTCCTGGGTTCAGTCTCGTGTTTTACCATATGTAGATCTGCCTCCGTGGGGAATTGCGAGAGAGGGGAGCCCAGATTTCCAGTGACCCCAGGAAAGCAGGAAAGTTTTGGGGCACAAGCAAGGGTGCACATGTCCATGTGGGCATATGGACTGGCAGGGGGCACGCTTTGACATCTACTTGGTGGCAGTTGCCAAGACAGGGAGAGCAGTTGCTGGCATACCTGTCGCTATGGGGGGGCTGTCTGTGGATGTCCCCCCACCCTGCTGACCTCCCTTATGTCCAAAACCAGCCAGTTTGGCCATTCTTTGGCCTGTTTGGGCCTTCCCCCCCAGCACAGTAGCCATTTTGGAGGCCACTGCACCTCTGAGTGGCCTGGGTTGGGGCTGGTGCTCAGATAGGCAGTGAGCAAGAACTGCCACAGACATGGTTTGTGTGTTGGCAAGCAAACCGCAGGTCACTTCCATTTTCACTGTAAAACCACAGTTGCATGCATTCAGATGTAATGGAGTTCCAACCTATGCCGTGTGTAACTCTGGTTTCACGTGACATCCAAATTCAGCCTTACTGTCTTGGAGAACCCAATGAGCCAGCTTGTGTAGCCAGGGCCAGCCCAAAGCATGAAAACAGTTCACTGTCCTAAAGCTGAGCCTGTTACTCTGCTGACTCAACACCGAAGGCAGCTGCCGCCAGAGCCTAGAGCTCCCAGTTCCATCTCTGGTGATTCCTGATACACATTCAGTTAAATGTTTCTGAACAGCTTCAGTTCATAATTTGGCAATGAATTGCTTCTGTCAGAAATATTGAATAAAACTGAGGGTAGTGTAATTTCACAGAACCATTATTATACCCAGACAGAGACTGGCAGAAAGAAAAAGGAGTCTTAACTCCTCTTCCCATTTGGGGGCAGTTGCAACTGGGATCGCTGCTAGCAGAATGTTCTTGACTAATTTTAGTGTTCCAGCTGTGTAAAAATAGCAGTGGGGATGGATTCTGGACAATTTTCAGCAACCAGGAGGTCTTTCCCCAAATTTGTGTGCCTGGTCTTCATAAAGTACCATGAAAGTTCAATGTTTTGGTTGTCTCCTCACCCCCACCCCCCAATTTCATCCGCATATTTACTTTCAGAACTAGTAATCCTGCTATGTACATTCCAAGTGGTACTTACTGTTCCATGGAGATAGGAACCATATGCAGCCTGAATTTTTGGATTGGCTTTGTGATACAATGGGGAATTAATTCAGATCACCTTGCCCCTGCATTCACCACCTGTCTAGTTTGAATGCTAGTATCTTAAAACCTGGTACAAAAGATGTCTCGCCACCACTACATTATAGGATGTCAGAGTGTATGTAAGAATATTTTTTTTCTTCCCCCTAAGCTTTTATCTAATGTTGAGTGCACAGCTCCATAAATTACACATTGTGAGTTAACTATACATTCTGAAAAACAGAAACTTGCTTATGGCAATGCTACCATGATTCCCCTGTATTATTCACTCGTTACAGTAAATGAGAGGTTACTTGCATATTACATATAGTACAATGAACTGTTGTTAAGAGGACAATATTAATGGAACAAGGAATTATAATTTCCCATCACTTAGGAAACAACAGTGTATGGACCAAAGAGCATCTCTGTACATATTAGCACTGTCAACAATGTGAAAGCTGCCACACAATTGCACACATAACTGGCAAGAGGATTCACAATCTAGGGACATAGGAAGCTGCCAACTTCTGGGTCAGACTGTTGGTTCAGCTAGCTCTAAACTGACTCACAGCAGCTCTCCAGGGATTCAGACAATGATCTTCTCAGCCCTACCTGTAGATATGATGGATTCAACTTCGGACCGCTTGAATGCAAAGCAGATGCTCTGTGCTATAGCCCCATTCCCAATCTAAACAAAATGAACAAACAGAGAATGGATGCAGAAAAGGGAGCCTAATGAAAAGTTGTAGTTAGGAAAGGATGTGGTGGTAGGTTCTTCTCTGGAGTAGGAAACCTAGAAATAGCAAAGTAGTAAGGTTATGCTACTGCTTCCCATGGCTACAGACTGTGACAATTTCAAAGTCCACTTCAGTTGGAGGTGATATATGCTCAGCAAAAAAAAATATGCATTGCTCTCCCATCATTATTTCTAAGGGCAGCAATGGATAAGTTTATTTTGGGTCAACAGGTTGGCAAAATGAAGCATTACATTATGACTTAGAAAATAACAGCACTGGAAAAGCCTAGTTAAATTTTTCTGCCATCCTCTAGGTTTCCCCACTTTGCCATGGGTGGAGAGCCCACTGAAACCTGAAGAAAATTATATAATTGCTGATCGATCCTATAGCTCTGATAAAAATGGGAATAACTGTAACTGAAACTTTTCCTTCTCTTGCTTACCATCCATTGGGTTACTGAATAAAAGGAGTATGATGTTGGGGGGTGGGGGGCTGGTGAGAAAGGTGCTTGAGGGGAAAGGAGTGGAATTTTCCAAGCCTTGCTCAGAATGTGACCCAATTCCCCCTATTTTGTGAGTAGAGAAGGGGAAGAAAGTAATTTTCAAGAAAAGCCGAGGCAAGAGGAGGACTCTCATCCATCAGTGGTCAGGACATGAATGTTTCATTCTCCATCACCCAAATCTGTCACTCTCCAGCTCCAACTCTGGGTTCTTCTCGCTGCACACCACATTGTTTTCTAGTGCTTGATGTGTGACCCCACTTCTTTTCCACTACCACGTTTTGTTCTAGAAACCTTAACTTCAAATTAAACATTGTAATAACCTTATGCAAATGCATATAATTAAGCAACTTAATTTAAACTATAGCACATAGGACAACAAATATTTTTACTTCTATATATTGTTTTTTAAAACATTGTTTTAAAAAAGCACCTTCACACTTCTTTCTTTCCTTCTCCAGCTAAGAACTGAAACATTTGTGGCTCCATTTTAGTCACCCTTCAGTATGTTTGCAATTAAAACATTACTCTGTTTAGTTCTTGTTGGCCCAGCAATAGACACTTTTTTTAGATATGTGGATGAATGCAGACCTAGCCATGTGCAACCATGTGTGGTGAGTCTGTCAAAGCAAACAGCAGGAACCTTGATAAGAGTTCTCCATCAGTAAACCCTGTTTGATACCTGATAGCTGAAAGTCTATGAATTGTTATTATAAGTGGTACCCAATAGTGCAACAAAAGGCTAAAGGTCTGATATTTTCTGGTGTTCTCTTCTTCCTTTATCTTTGAGACCTCTATCCAAACTATTTTGTGCTAAGAGGAAATGCCACTATACAAGTTGCCTGCATAAGTATAGTTTTGATTCACATGTGCAGGGTGGGGGTGGGGATGGCCTTTTAAACTTAAAAAAGGAGAGCTGTAATAATATATAAATGAGTGGATATGAAATGAATATAAGGAACTATAAATAAAATTAACTAGCAAACGTTCATGCACACATATTCTAGATGTTGATTAAGTTAAATTAACTTAGATATTCAAATGGCACTCCTCCATGCATATGCAAAATGCATGGAAGAGGGATCAGGACCATGCATAATAGCCATATCCCTGACATCTGCGCACATCCTGATCATGTCTGAAAAACTACACATCCAGCAGTGGAATACAGAGGGCGAGGCCAGGAGGTGTGTGGGTGCTGGAAGTGGGTCAGTGGGCATGCTCAGTATATGCATGGAGCGGTTGATTTGAACAGTACTCTATGTTTTCATGAGAAATTCTGAAAACAATTCGTAAGGTTTAGGACTATGTTTATTTTAAGCAAATAGATTTTTTATGAGTGATGAATCAAAATAATTTTGAGAGGGAGGAACCAAGCTGGACAGAAGAAAGAGAGAGCTCTTCCTTTTCTTTACTCCTCTGTTCCTCCTTGGATTCAGCAGACTGTGGACTGCATCTGTCAGGGAAAGGGTGTTGATTAAGAAGGTGGCGCTCAATAGGCCTCACTGAGCCAGAACTAATGTTGAATCCCCCTTGCAGTTACCAGCTGGTTCCTGGAGTCCCTAGTGATCACGATGCTTCAAGAAGACTTCATGCAACAAGAGTTTTACTCTCATGGTGGTTGTTTTTTCAAACTGCTTTGGTCCTCCTCAAAATAATCTTGATATATTTCCAGATAGGGAAGTTTCAATTCAATAGGCTTGAATCATAACAGTTTCCCAAAGTCAAGTTAAACCAGTGACTGGTTGCAAGTTACCAGTCATTTTAGAATGCTATGATTGGACTAGAGTATACTAAATGAAAATGCTTCCCTCTAAAGGAATGTGTGGATACCGTTCTTGTGTCTAGCCATACAAACAAGCAAAAGTGGTGCTTTGGCTTCAGGAATTGCTTATTTACATTCTTATATGAAATTCTGCTATTTTGTCTTACTCAGGCTAGGTTTTCTTTATAAGTGTAAGTGAAAAACACTTCTGGTTAAACTGATTACTTCTGACATAGAGATGCACTTGGAACACATTCAGATATCTGATATGCAAGGCCTTGTTTTCTTAACAAATGTGTAAAATAATAAATGCAAGTTTTACAGTGCAATCCTATGCATGTTTACTCACTCAAGTCTCACTGTGTGCAGTGTGGCTTATTCCCTAGAAAGTCTTAATTCTCAAGTCAAAATTGTTACCGTGCTAAAGTTAGAAGAAACCTAAATGTGCCAGCTAGTATCTATCTCTACAAGTCCAAATATACCATACCATAGACTCTATTAACTGTATTTGTTAAGCCTATTGATGAATTATATATGCGGGACTGGATGGGAATCTCTGTCCCCTTAGTGGCCTGCCAAGAATGTTTAGTTGGGCAATCTATGTTCTTCGGAGATGATTCCAAAGATCTGTGCTGGCATATTTGGCTGGAATGTCATGTGTCTCTGAGAACAACATCCTAGTTTTGATGTAGTTGGGGCTGGTTGACATAGGAGCAAAAGCCAAAGAATTGCTTGTATAAGAGGTTGCTCTTGGTTTCCCCACTTTGCGAGATTCACATGGAGATGCCATTTGTGAGAATGAGAGGATCCTTTTGTCCACGCATAGGAACATAGGAAGGTGCCTTACACAGAGTCAGCCCATTGGTCCATCTAGCTCAGTATTGCCTACACTGACTGGCAGCAGCTCTCCAAGGTTTCAGACAGGTGTCTTTCCCAGCCCTACCAGGAGATGCTGCCAGGGATTGAACCTGGGACTTTCAGCATGCAACTCTACCACTGCATTACTGCCCCATCCTTTCCAAATGATGGTGGAGACTTGAAAATGTGATGCTGTGATTAAAAAGAAAAACACATCCACCATCCATATGGAGGTGAGGGTGGGTTTTTTTGTTAAAATGTCGTCATTGTACAAGTCCCGACCAGTGGCAAATCCAGCTGTGGTTTTCCATGCTTCTGCAGCAGTCCTGTGGGGTCAGCTTAGCTTCATCAATCAAGCACACATCACTACACATACTTCTTTCTGCAAAACTACTTGGGACTGGACTGCCAAGTCGTTCAAAGTTAAAACCCACAGATAAATGCAATATATATATATATATATATATATATATATATATATATATATATATATGATGACCCTCTGTAAAATAGGAGCATTTAGTTATAGGAGGGGAGTCCAGGGGAGTCATGTATTGCTACATGAGGTTAACAAAGAAAAGAACAAAAACACATTAGAAAGCACATTCAGTTATGAAACCTTGTCTTGTACTGTAAACTATGTTTGTTAGTCGTATTCAAAATCATTTCTGGATATTTATGTGCTCTACAGATAAACCGTGAAAATCTCAAGGATCATCCCAGAGGAGCAATATCTTTTTGTATGCAATTTCTGATATGCTTCTTATTTATTTATTTATTTATTTATTTATTTATTTATTTATCACCATTAAATCTGTGAATCTGTCAGCAGGCTATAAAGGGAACTGCGTTCACTTTCATTCAATTCCAGATAAAGATTTCACATTCCGGAGATCGTTGCTATCTACAGTTTTGCAGGATGTAACCAGGAAAACAAAAAGTAATATTTGCTAATCTCCATTACTGATGCTCAAGTGTAGCATAGAGTGTACACATGTTCTGATAAAATGTACCCTATAAGAATCTTTCCCCTCACCTCATTATTATCAGCAAGATTAACTATTGTATAAATGACTATAGTAGCCAAACAGCATGCAAAACACCCCAGATCCAAGGATGACCACACATTCAGATAACAGACACAAACAAGAGAAGATGTCTTTAAAAAAACTTGTTTTGTTCAGTGTCTCCACCCCTGGTTTTTGCACAAAGAACAACATGAAAGCTATTTACATAAGATATCACTGAAAAAAAGAGGGAATAGCAAATGTGGTAGAAAAATTAGTATCACTAATGCTTAGGCAAGGGGGCATTCTCTCTATTATTTATTATTATTACACACTTTGTGGGCAGCAAAACTCCCCCCACTTTGGGGGTAAAAGCTAGGGTGTGCAATCGTTTCACAAAGAACGAAAATACATATTCAGCTAATCAGTTCTTCATTCCAAAATGGATATTTTCAGTCAGGAATGCAAGTCTAAATGAAATAAATGGCACATTCCATTCATTTCATTTAGAATTCAATTTGTTTTTGTTAAGGGTGGGCTTGTTTTGTCGTGAAACAGCATAAGCAAACATCTTTCTTTTGATTATTTCTAAAAGAACTTTATTTGTACACTCTTAACAGATGGTTACAGAGCTCCTTTCTTGGTCTGCCACTCCCCCCCCCCAATGTTCTGGACATAGTATCATTCTGGAGCACCATGAAGGGAAATGGCTATTGTCAGTATGGACCACCATGTTTATGTAACAACTGCCATTCCCCCCTCACAATACCACAGAATGATGCCACATCTGGGGTATTGTGGGAAACAAGGCAGCTACCAGGAAAAGTACTCTGCCATCACCTGTTTTAATTTTTTGTAATTAAAAATGAAAAGCCCACCTCTGTTGCTGCACTCTCCTGCCATACGCCTTACTTAAAGAAACTGAGCAATGAAACAAAAGAAATGAGAATGATTAACTACACAAATGCTATGATAATCGATAAATAACTAAACCAAGTAAGGATTTAATGATAAACATGCATGGAGCAACAAAATTTTAAAAAAAGGTTTTGAATATGCAGCCTTAGGACAAACCTCTCTGAGGCTGAAGATCAAGTGGGAGCAAAGGCAGACAAGGAAGAGAAGGACAAGATCATGAAAGGGACCCCACACATAGGTTACCTTGCCTTGGACGTGCTGATGGCATAGATGGCATGATAGATAGGTGACTGGTGAATGAACTATAAGTGCCCTCAGGGACATATTTATGAGTGTTAATGTGCGCTCTTGGCAGCAGGAGAGATGGGTAAAAAATTTCTGCCCATGCAGTGGGACTCTGGATTACTAAACACTGCAGACATGTTTTGCACACAGTGTCTTCACATGGTCAGTGAGGATGTTGGCTGCTGAAAGCAAAGTTGCTGCCTGAGAGTTGCTGATGAAACCTGAAAGTTCCTGGGTCAGACAATATGCTACTCATTCAAGTAGATGTGATAGGCGAAAAGAAGAATAGAGAAAAAAGTAAATAGGTTACAGAAAATTGGCCCTTCAATACCATTATGCAGAGTCTGAAGGGAAACACCACGGCCTTGTGGAACCTGATGCTTCTGACAACTGGACAGAGAAAGTAATTGACTCCAAGGTCAGCAACTCTCATTTAATGTATGAATATTTTCTTAAAACAAACTCAGGAGTCCTTTGGAGCTGTTGGTTCAAGGACTTCCCACGCAGAGCCACTGGATCATCCTCAAAAGCCCACCAACCAAACTGACATTTTCCTAGTCTTCAAAGTGTGCATGAACTAGCTTGACCAAAGCTGCTTAGGTCTTAAATGTATGATTTATGCTGCATGTTCTCTTTCAGTGAGGCAATAGGTTTTGAGCACCTGCATTAGTTGCAAGTGAACAGTTCTTATTAGCTCAGCACATGGGGCCTTGAAGCCAATGCAGCCTCCCACTGGGCTCTTTGCAGTGGCATAATATATTCATGAATTAAAGCAGCTGTTACATAAACACCCAGAGTGATTTCTAAATGTCTTGCCTCCTGTGCTAGCAATTCATACCCATCTCCCACTGACATGAACATTCTTGTGGGGAGGGAGAAGAAATATGAACAGGATGAAGGGAAGTGAGCAGGTTATCCTGGGTGATTCCTTACCACAATGGATTTATTGTTTGCAAAGGGATCATCCTATCTCAGCAGTCAGAGACTTTAAGACAGAAAAGACCATTAGGAGACACTGAATCTTGGACTGACCAAGAACACTATAATAAGTCTTGATAATTCCCTTGTTATCTCAAGCTGCAATAGGTTCAGGCTACTAGAAATGGTGCAGGCTACTAGAAGTAATGTCTGTCTTCTGGTGTTAGAGGAATGTTTGTCTAGTTGCCCAAAGCTTTTTTTAAAACTTGAAACTTGTGTGTGTGTGTGTGTGTGTGTGTGTGTGTGTGTGTGTGTGTGTGTGCACAGAGATGGTATGATATTCTGGGCAACCCAGACAAAAGGTAGAGGTATAATTATTTTGCTGGTTAAAATCATTCTTATGTTGTATTGAAATATAAAGCCTAAGTCTTTGACTGCTGCATAAGCAAATACTGCATCACCTGAACAGAAGTGCCATAACAGCTACATATCATGGGAAGGAAGGAAGTGGGGAAGGAAAAAGGGAACAGCTTAGGTGGGGCATTAACACTGCTGTTTTTTGCCTCTGCCCCACCTTTCCTCCAGGTGTTTGTGATCTCCTCTGTTGCTGCTATATAGGGCAGGTTAGCCCTTGTGGCTCTCAGCCATGTGGCAAGCTTCCTGGAGCCCAGAAGACCTTCCTAATTCTGCCATCAAGAAACCAGCATGAGAGCTTAAAGAAAGCATGAGTCCTGGGCCTCATTTTTACTAAACAGAGGAGCTGTGTTTGGTCAGGCATAGAGGATGTGTCTGGGAGAGCAGAAAAGCAGAGATGGAGTGGGGGCAGCAATATCACAGGTAGCGGGCAGAGGGAGATATGGCGGTGGGAGTTGGGCAGGCTGTTACAGGGGGAAATGGCCCAGGCAACTGAGGCCTGTTCCTTTTTCCAGCTCTTCTCCCAACTCTCTGACCCGAGGGAGCTCTGAGAACACTCCCTTGTGGATTTGGGTGCTGCTGCTGGATGCCAGGTCAGTCAATGCTAAAACATCTCTCATCCATGATTTGATTGTGGATGAGCATGCTGACCCGGTATGTATGAGGGTGACCTGGTTGGATGAGCTGGGCGGGGTTGGTCTCTCTCAGCAATGTTCTCCAGGTTTCCAGATCATGCAACTGCCCCACCTCGAGGGTTGGGGAGGGAGCGTTGCGGTCATCTATCAGGAGATCCTCCCCGTTTCCAGGGGCCTGGTCAGGCAATCTCAGAATTTTGAGTGTTTGTCCTTGAGTGTGGGCCTCCGAGATAGGCTGGGGATTCTGCTGGTGTACCCACCACCCAGCTGCACTTCAGTCTCCCTACCTGAGCTGGCAGGGGTGGACTCGGAGGTGGCCTTGGGTTCCCCCCATGTCTCAGTTGGTATCAGGCCCTACCCACATGGCAGGACATACTCTAGATTGGGTTTTTTCCAACCGGGGAATAAATGGTCTGGACGTGGGGGAATTTAAGACAACTCCTTTCTTATGGACAGATCATCATCTGGTGGGGTTTAGTTTGACTGCTCCATCTGCCCTCTGCAAGGGTGGTGGACTGATTAGGACGGTCCGCCCCTGGAGGCTTATAGATCCGCTTGGATTCCAGATGGCCCTCGGGGAGTTTCCAGTGTCCAGAGCTGGTGACCCTGTCGAAGCCCTTGTTGATCTCTGGAATGGAGAGATAGCCCGGGCTGTTGACACGGTTGCTCCTAAACACCCTCTCCGGCTTGGTGGAGCCCGATCTGCTCCTTGGTTTTCCTTGGAGCTTAGGGCGATGAAACAACTTGGGCGACAGCTGGAATGACGCTGGAGGAAGAGTTGTGATGAATCCGACTGAACACAGGCTAGAGCCCATTTTAGGGACTACTCCGTGGCGGTGGGAGTGGCAAAAAAATGTTTTTTCTCCGCCTCCATTGCATCTGCTCAGTGAAGACTGGCGGAGCTGTTCCATGTAGCAAAGACATTGCTGCACACATCCCCCCAGGTAATGGGGGAGGAATCAGCTACAGCCTGCTGTGATCAGTTTGCATGTCACTTTGTGGATAAAGTCGCTCGCATCTGTGCTGATTTGGACTCCAGAGTTTTGGCAGTTCCGGCAGACGTACCTCTGGTACCATCTGGTCCTATTGTGTTAGATTATTATCAGTTGCTGCAGCCTGAGGATGTGGACAAGATCCTGGGCAGTGTGTGGGTGACATCGTGTGCTCTTGAACCTTGCCCTTCATGGCTAATAAAAGCTGCCAGGGAGGGTACAGGTAGATGGTTGGAGGTGATTATTAATGCCTCATTAAGGGAGGGTAGGATGGCATCATGCCTCAAGGAGTCGGGGATAAGTCCATTATTAAAAAAGCCCTCCCTTGATCCCTCCAACCTGGACAACTATAGACCAGTCTCTAACCTGCCCTTTTTGGGCAAGGTGATAGAGTTTGTGGTGGCGTCCCAGCTGCAGAGGGTCTTGGATGATACAGATGATCTGGACCCTTTTCAATCTGGCTTCCATCCCAGATAGGGACTGAGACTGCCTTCGTCGCTCTAGTGGATTACCTATGCCAGGAACTAGACAGGGGGAGTATGTCCCTGTTGGTTCTGCTGGGCCTCTCAGCGGCTTTCAATACCATCAACCATGGTATCCTTCTGGGCCGCCTCTCGAGTATGGGAATCGGAGGTACTGCATTGCAGTGGTTCCGGTCCTTTCTTGGGGGGAGGGTCCAGAAGGTGGTGCTAGGGGACTACTGTTCGGCTCCATAGCTGTTGGCCTGTGGGGTCCCGCAGGGTTCGGTCTTGTCCCCCATGCTGTTTAACATCTACATGAAACCGCTGGGAGAGGTCATCCGGGGACTTGGACTGAGTTGTCAGCAATTTGCAGATGACACTCAGCTCTATCTCTCCTTGTCACCTGATCCTAGGGAGGCGGTGGATGTCCTGAATTGGAGGCTGGAGACCGTGATGGCTTGGATGTGGGCTAATAAACTGAAATTGAATCCAGACAAGACGGAGGTACTGTTGGTCAGTAGGAGAGCCAGTCGGGATGAGGAGATTTTACCAGTTCTGGATGGGATTGCACTCCCCTTGAAGGAGAAAGTACGCAGCTTGGGGGTACTACTGGACCTGGCTCTGCTTTTGGAAGCTCAGGTGGAGGCGGTGGGCAGGGGTGCCTTTGCATGGCTTAAGCTAGTGTGCCACCTGCATCTCTTTCTCAAGAAGGCAAATCTGGCCACAGTTACCCATGCCTTAGTCATGTCATGGCTGGATTACTGTAACGTGTTCTACTTGGGGCTGCCCTTGAAGAATATCCGGAAACTGCAGCTAGTGCAAAATGCGGCAGCTAGGGTTGTATCTGGAGCTTCCCAGTAGGAGCACATCACTCCCATTCTGAAAGAGTTGCACTGGCTGCCAGTTCGTTTCTGGGTCCAATTCAAGGTGCTGGTTTTGACCTTTAAAGCCCTTAACGGTTTGGGCCCAGGACACCTGAGGGACCGCCTGCTCCCAAGGGTTGCTGCCTGCTTGATGAGGTCATCTGAGGGGGCTCTGCTCTGGGTGCTGACTATGAGGGAGGCTAGGCTGCCGTGCACTCAGGACAGGGCCTTCTCTTTTGCTGCCCCCAGACTCTGGAATGCTCTCCCAGTGGTTTTCCGCTCCTCAGTCTCTACCACAGTTTTTAGAAAGCATGTCAAATCCTGGCTTTTTACCCAGGCTTTTATATGATTGTCTCCACTGCTGCTGCTTGTATTTTGTACTGTTTTTATGCTTGTGTTTTAATTTTTTTTTAAATCAGATTTGTTTATATATGTTTAGCTCAATGTTTTAATGTGTCTTTTTTATAATCTTGTTTTAAAATTTTATTGTGAGCCGCCTTGGCAGGGGGTGTGTGTGTGTGTGTGTGTGTGTGTATGTGTGTATATATATATATATATATATATATATATATATATATATATATATATATATATATAAATAATCTCACACAACTTTGGGCAGAGTTCTTCATTGTAAGGCCTGGAGGCCAGCAGCAGCCCCCATCAATCCTAAGTACAGCTTCCTGGGTTGGTTTATTTTTAATTGGGCCTGTGTGAAACTTCAGCCAAAGCTGAATATTCTGCATAGTCCCCCTGGCACCATGTGGAGACTGTCATCTCATTGTACACTGCTGTGCTGTGTCCAGTGCTGGAGGCTGCTTTAGGGGAAATGGGGCCCCCGTGAGCCCCTGCAGGATTCTGGAAGGCATGCACGGAGTGCTGTGGAGTGTAGCCCTTCCCAGGGCTTTCCCACTAGAGCAATTCTCCTCCATCTTTCTTTAAGGGCCCTCCCAGCACTGAGAAAAGCGCAGTAAAAGTGCAGAGAGCAACACAGGAGGAAATGGCTCTCACACTAAATGCCTTTTGCCATTCCAAGTTGTTATTGTGTTTGATAAACAGAATCTGTCAGACATGTATGCAGCTGCTGCTTCTTTTTTAAAGGCGGTCTCTGTTGATTCCTTCCCTGCAAAGTGGTGTTTAATTAAGTATTATGGATAGATACATGAATTTGGATTATTCTTCTATGAAAACATCAGAGGTGAGAATTTTGGGGATTGGAGAACAACTCTCTGAATAATTCTCATTCCATCTAGGTGAAGAATAGAATAAATTCTAATTGAAGACTATGCTTTTGCAAGTCTAGAACACTGGTGCTTAAAGGTTTACTGCAGGCTGAAAGCTGTTACACCCCAAGCAACCACATAGGAGTGTGGATAGGGATGAGGAAGCCCCCTCAGCTGATCCCCCAAAGTAGCTGAGGTTGTTTTTTTTTTAAGTGTTCCAGCATAGCAGCACAAATTCTGCCATATTATTTTGGGGAAAAGGGCAAGAGATTTACCCAAATACAACCAACTACCCGACCAATCTTTATTATGGTCTTTGTCCAGCATAAAGTAGATTACATTAAAACAGCATTAAAATGGCATTGAAACAGGCTATGCCCAGAAAGGTGAGAGCAGAGAGGCTAAAAGCTATAAACTCTTATACAGCTACAGTTAAATTGTGGTGAGCTATCTTAAAACTGTGATTAAAACAGGTAAAATTCATGTAAAATGAGTGAGACTATATATAAGCTTTAAGTGGTTATAATCTTAAAATCCTGATATCTTTAATCTTAAAATCAATCTGTATTGCTGTAATACTATGAAATGCTAAAGCTGAACTGTGAGACCATGTGCTGTGTTGGGCCTGCTTAGTTCTTGCTGTCTGTCAGTACCAGACAAATTTTATACACTACCCCTCAGAACTTGGCAATGTTATGTGTGATAACAGGGTTGGAGTCTGAGAGCAGGAGAGACATAGAATTGGCTTGAGTGACCTGGGGACTCGATTAATAGCA
This sequence comes from Hemicordylus capensis, assembly GCF_027244095.1. Taxonomy (NCBI): domain Eukaryota; kingdom Metazoa; phylum Chordata; class Lepidosauria; order Squamata; family Cordylidae; genus Hemicordylus; species Hemicordylus capensis. Next base: position 372,697,077 of record NC_069658.1, on the reverse strand, counting down.
GAAGGATGAGGGTGATACAAATGTCTCTATACAATGGGCAATGAGGAGGACATGCACTGTTGTTTCAACTTGCCCAGAATCACAGGGGCACAGGTGTTCCAAGAAGGGGGTCTTCCTGTATCTGCCTTCTAGCACAGATGAAGGGAGAGCACCACAGTGGACCAGGCTGAAGGCCCTTCAGTGTTGTAGGGCTTCCAGCTGCATGAGGTATACAGCAGGAGATACAATGTATCTTAGTCTTTCCTCAATGAGGAAACATGGAACCCTGCCTAAGTCAGTTTGACGCACTATGTCCGTTATTTATTTATTTATTTGATTTATATACTGCCCTTCCAAAAATGGCTCATGGAGGTTTTCATCAAAGTAAAAAAATTAAAATCAATTAACAACTAAAACCAAAACTATAAAAACAGCATAAAACTAATCAACAGGTAAAACATTTAAACAGTTTAAAAACCCTAGAGAACCAGGCTGAACACTTAACAGCAGTTAAAAACTATTTACAACAAATTAAAAACCCTGGAAGGCTAGGCCAAACAGATAGGTTTTAAGGGCTCTCCTGAAGGCTAACAATGAATTCAGATTATGGATTTCTGCCAGGAGTGCATTCCACAGCAGCTACAAAAAAGGCCCGCCTCTGTTGTGCATTGTTTGATTAGTGTTTTTGCCTGTTCATAGCCCATGGAAAGCAGGAGGGTAGGGGAGAGCCCTAGGGATGACATTTTTGTCAGAGGTGTCCATTTCCAGGTGGATTGGTAGTTGTCCTATAGTGTTTGGGGGTGAGGGATAATCTTAACCAGTAGTTGAGTATGGCCATTCAAACTCTGGCCTCCACCTTCACCAGATCTGCCTCTAGACGTAGGCTAGCATTAGAGACACAACATTGTACTTGGAGAACTGTTCTTAGGAATTTGGACTGGACAAGCTCCAATGAGGCAAAGTTGGAGAAGGGGCCCAATTGGGTGCTATAAAGGAATTGTGCCAGCAGCTTGGCTTCAAACATCTTAAGGGCTACAGGTATGTAGTGTCTTCCTCTTGACTGGAAGAATTTTAGGATGGCAGCGGTGCTCCTCTGTGCATCTTGGGCAGCATGAGAGGCATGAGCTTTTCTGGTGCCAGAGGCAGGAAATACCACCCCCAATTATTTAAAGGATGAGACCTCCTGGATTTTGTGCTGTTTATATGCCAGGAGTGTGTCTTAAGTCTCTTAGTGAAGGCCATGATTTTGGTTTTGTGATACTTTATTTCCAAATGGTAGTCTTTGCAGCATTGGGCAAAGGCCCTCAGAGCTCTTCTGAGACCTATGGGGGTCCTAGAGAGAACTGCTGCATCATCTGCATAGAGCAGAGTAGTGTAGGGATGTTCATGAACCAGTTCAGAGGACCTTTTATGGACCTCCAGTTTGACGGTCTGGCGGTTTGAAGGTGGTGGTGGGGGATAGATTTAAGGACCAGGGAGGGTACTCTTACTCCCCCCACCTCCCAACACACACCATGTTTCCCCTGTCCAATGGAGAATGGACTCTGTTAAATGTGAGATCCTCAGTTATCCATGTTTCCTGTACCATTATGATGTTGTGTTGGGAGAGACAGTCTGTGAAGGAAATGTCTCTGCAGCTGGCACACCAGCCTGCCACATTCCAGAACAGAAGGGAAACCTTATGTTAGTCACTTGGATGTCAGAGTGTAATGCTGTGGGCTGGAGCCAGTGTAGGATTTCCCAGTAGGGTATCCTGCATAGAGGTGGGGTGAGTGTGTATGGCCCCATGGTCACTGGGAGTTTTTAACATGGATGGGTTCTGAGACAATTGTCTCCAACTGCATTCTAGGGGTTGCACTGGGCAACTGTGGCTGATGGAAAAATGGGAGTGGTGATGTGCATGCATGTTATTGTGCTCTCAACTCAGGGGCCGCCAAACCTCTCTTTGAGCATGTAGACTCCCCAGAGGAAGCCGGCATCTCTCACAACTTGGGCAAGCAGACTGGGGAGATTAACTCAGTGATATCATCAAAATGAGGATAGTTAACAAACAGCATTCCATGGCCCATGACTAATGAGGCGATATCCCTGGAGGTTGTGTGTGGCAACTGTTGCTGCTGGGATAATGAATGTAATGTGTGGTCCCCTTCCTCTGGTGTAGCATTGTCTGTATGCAAGGGTGTAGGTGGCTGCATCTTAGGAGGATCCACTAGAGTTATGAGTGGTGGTTGCTAATCTGGGGGTTGTGCAGATGATATGGGAGCCTCATCTTTTAGGGCTACAATGTCTGTATCTAGTGGCTAGGGGAGTGGTGGAGGGGCACTTTCCCAATGCCTAGATTCCCAGGGCTTGCAGATAGTGGTAGGCTCTTGCAGTATAGAAGGGGAGTGGGTGCCCATTCTTCTGAGGTTGCTATAATTATGCAGGTTGCCTGGGGTTCTTCATCATCAGAGCAAGGCTTACATGGAGGGGTTGTAGACTGGGGCCGGGTGGGCTCAGGGAGAAACTCACTCAATGTGTTGGGAGGCATAGCGGGGTGTGTGTGTCTTTGTTTGAATGTGAGGTAACATCAGGAAAATGGACAAACAACTTCCGCCTTGGCCTGAATGGGGTTGCAGCCTTAGCACTTAGGTTGGTCTGGACAAATGTATCTATAGTTTTGAGTGCTTCTGGGGTGGCCTGGGGAGGGTAAAGGTTCATGTCACTGTGGCTGTCAGTGAGCTTAGGTTCTGGGTGGGAGAGGAGGGCTAGGAGTGGCTGTGTGGTTGTTGTTTTTTTTCAAACAGTAGCAAGTTGCATCATCAGTTCAGCAAAATCTGAATCTATAGATGTTTGGATTTCACTCTCTTCAGTCCGTAAAGGGTTAATCTCCTAAAGTTTGGAGAGGATGTTAATGGGATGTGTATTGAGGTCTGAGTTCATTGCCATGAGGGCCTTATCAGCAAGGTCAGTTTAAGAAGGAGGAATTATATTCTTTGCCCTCTCTGGAAACAGAGGCTAAACTGTGCAGTCTCTGAAAACCCTTATGGCTCTGATGTTGAAGCTATGAGGTAGATGCCCCCGCATTCGCATAGGTTTTGAGAAAAGGAGAGCAAGTCACACCAGAATTCTGGATGGCTTGGTAGGAAGTGGGAAGATGCAAAGTCTATGTGCTTGGTCTGGCGATTAATATGGACATTAATGTGGGAATTTATGTCATCCAGAATTTATGTAATCTAGAATTTACTGGATTACTGCAATGCGCTTTATGTGGGGCTGCCTTTGTATGTAATCCGGAAACCACAGCTGGTTCAGAATGCAGCAGCCAGGTTGGTCTCTGGGCAATCTTGGAGAGACCATATTACTCCTGTATTGAAAGAACTACACTGGCTGCCAATAAGTTTCCGGGTAAAATACAAGGTGCTGGTTATAACCTATAAAGCCCTAAACGGCTTGGGCCCTGGGTATTTAAGAGAATGTCTTCTTCATCATGAACCCCACTGCCCATTGGGATCATCAGGAGAAGTACATCTGCAGTTGTCACCAGCTCATCTGGTGACTACTCGGGGATGGGCCTTCACTGCTGCTGCCCCGAAGCTTCAGAACGTACTCCCTGCTGAAATAAGAGCATCCCAATCTCTGAACAATTTTTAAAAAATCTTTAAAGACACATCTGTTCACCCAGGCTTGTAATTAAATACTATTTTAATAGTTTTTACATTGTTTTAAAATATTGTTTTAAGGTTTTAAATAGTTGTAATGTTTTAACTTTTTGTTATTTTAACCAATGTTTTAATTTCTCTGTCATTTATTTGTTTTAACTAATGTTTTAACTTTTCTGTTGTCATTTGTTGTTGTAAATCACCCAGAGATGTAAGTTTTGGGCAGAATAAAAATATGTTTAAATAAATAAATAAATAGATAGATAGATAGATAAATAGATAAATAGATAAATTTGGCAGAGGGAACATGGGAGGGTGTTGCCGAGGGTGAGTTCAGCTTGGCTTTTCCCCTGTGGTAGCCTTGTGATATGAATATGTCAAAGGCATGCCTGATTTTGTTCACTTCTGCAGCAATTTTGTTTAGCGGTTTAGCCCTTGAATTTGAACAGTTTTTGCCATTAAGAGGTATATACCACTTAGGTGTGCAGTAAGGAGTTCACAGGGAGGTGGGGGAGTTCACAGAAGTGGGCAGGTCTGGGACTTTTGAGTCCCCTGTTTCTCTGTTCTGGTGGGTTTCTTGGGCCAGAGTTTTTGGATGGCGGGAGAGCAGCCTGATGTAATGCTGTCTCCCTTTTAGCAGGCTCCTTGTGGGAGGAAGGAGAGCTCTCCATGCCTAGGACCATAAAACTGTTCTTAGTGGGGATTATTGCAGAGAGTACTTATGACTCCTTTCAACTCAGTGGAAGAGAGATAGGAGTCGATTCTCATCTGCTTCCTTGCCTTGGCTGAGTGGTTGTTGCCATGGTCGTCACCATTTGGGCTGTTCCTGGTTCTTTTCTTGGCTTTGTTCATCACAGTTTTTTTGCTTGGAAATGTTGGCCCAGAAGGGAGGAGGCCACTGTAAGGGCAGGAGCTCTTGAGTGATGCTAGCTTGTCACCATCTTAGCAGATAACCCTGAGTTTAAGATGACTTAATATGGATTAAATATAGGTTATCCTATTTACCCCAAAAGATAAATCGTTTATACGATTTACCCAAAAGGAAGAAGACCCTGCATTTAAGACAACCTCACAAATTCTGACATCAAATAACTTGGGGGGGGGGAACCTAGTTTTGGATTCAAATAAATACAGTATTTAGTGTTCCATTTACACTAAACGTTTGGTATGATGTTGGGATTCCTTGTCCATCTCTTATCTACTTTGCCCACCATAGGATATATGCACTGTATACTTGCTTCAAATGCCTCTCAGCCCAGAAGAAATGATGAAAACAACTAGAAATTCAGAATGCCACAATAAAGTCTCCTATGGCATTTCTGCTTGCCTTTTGCAGAAGGCAAAGGCTCATTTCTTTTCTTAATTTGTGCAGCAACCTTGAAATCGGTAAGATTGAAATTTTTGGTCTCAGGGGCAAGATTTAGCCCCCAAACAGCAAATAAATCTTTGATTGTTTGTGGTTTTCTAAATTAACAAGTGCATCATGTATATTGATGGCACTGTATAAATTATAAGAAGAAGAAGCAGCATCTTGGAATGGAGGAATGCAACCACACATTACTCATCAGTAGCTTCCTCCCCCCACCACGCTTTTTAAACAAAAGAGGTGCACAGTCATATTTTTACATTTACTTAACATGTACATTGGGTAACGTGCAAGGGATAGGCGATCTTCAGCTTTATTTAATCACTTCACTTTCCATTTGAAAAGTAATTCATCATGGGAAGTCAGTGGGGTATAGAGAGCACTAATTGCAGCAAAATATCAAGGACAGTTTTCCTCTGTCTTAATTAAACATTAATGAGTAAAGTTATTTGCAATTGCAGGCTGTAGGAATGGACTTGTCTATCCAAGTTTGGTAAATACTGACATTTGGGCATCAAAATAAAACACCTTAATTAATTTATACAGGAATGGTATTGTTGTTGTTTTTAAGCAGAATGCACCTAAGCTGACATTCCTCTAGGTTTTTATAGAGTAGTTCCCTAATGTATTATTTATAGAGAAACTTCCCCTGACCTGTCTTAATTACAGAAGTGGTTATTTCCAGACTAATCAATTTAGTATGAGAAGCGTTTTCACCTCTGTTGGTTCTTTATACATCATAAGATATGTTATTAAAAATAATGATTTAAAAAACAACCCAGGCCTTTTCACCTCCTTCCTCCAGATCCCTTTTTAACCCACCCGTGGCTCTCTTTCTATGGATATACTACCAATGGTATTTTAGTTGCACACTGTAAAGGTTATTTCTGATTTTGAAAATATGACTGAAAGTTATGCTTTTATTGATGAGGTATTGATGAAGTTAGCAAGATAGAATTTTGCTAGCAGTATCTATTTTTAGCCTACTTTCCAGTAGGCTTATGATATCACCTGACATTCTATGTGTCCGTGTGTGTGTGTCCCGCATCAACTTTGCAACGCCTGGACCAATATGAACTAAATTAGGTACCGTTGTAGAGACACATAGGGACACCTCAACGCTGTAGTTTTTGATGGTGTCATCCATCTGATCCAAGATGGCAGACACATACACTTTTGAGGTGCAATTGGGCTAATTTGTGAACCACCTAACTGATTTGAACCAAATTTGCTACAGCTATAGGTACCCATAGGGACACCTCAATGGTGTAATGTGAGATGATGTCATCCACCCCAATTCAAGATGGCAGACACATAAACATTTGAGGCACAAGTGGGCTAACTTGTGAACTGCCTGAATGATTTGAACCAAATTTGCTACAGCTGTACGGACACATAGGGATGTCCCAATTGTGGTGTTTGTGATGATGTCATCAACCCTGATCTAAGATGGTGGATGTGTGAACTTTTGAGGCACAAGTGCACTAACTTGAAGACTGTCTAACTGGTTTGAACCAAACTTGCTACAGTTTTAGTGAGTGACACACAAGGACACCTAAATGGTATAGTGTGTGTTATCTACCCCGATTCAAAATGGCAGATGCATGAATGTTTGAGGTGCAACTTGTGGACCTCGATTTGAACCAAATTTAGTCCAGTTGTAGTGATTGTGAATGAAAAGTAGGCAGATTAGTTCTCACTAGAACAACTTGTTACTTGTTGCTTGCTAAAAGGTACATTATTGTCAATGAAAATGATAAGAAGATGAAGAATTTAAGGTTTGTTTGCTTTCCTTAAAAGAAAATTGGAATTCAAAGGACCGATAGTAAATATTCAGGATTTCTGAAACTGGCTTTTTAAGGACTGGGTACAGTCTCTTCTGTATATTGAAGAAAAAGAAATGAGAAGGCGTAAGTGATCAATTTTAAAGCTTTTAGGAAAATATATATTCATCTGACTCTTTTGCATAGGAAGTGTAATGAATGACTAAATAAATTATGGAGATGGAAAAATTCTTTTAACACTGCATAAATTGGAAACAGAGAAGTACAGAATTCTGCTATTGATAGCATTGCCATTCTATAATGAATGGTATGGAATATGATAGGGTCAAGGTTCTTATTTTAAAACTTCATGGAAACTTTGCTGTAGTGCTTCTACTCTCAGCAAAAGATGTTTTGCTCTGAAATGTGCCCCCCGCCCCCACCAAGCAGCTTTACTAACTTAGATCCAGGTTTATAGCCATAACACTCTCTCTTTCCTGCCCTTTGGGGAGTTTGTCTCCTGTAAGCTTTGTATCCATTGTGCCAGAACCATGACATGTTTCCCAGCACCAGTGCAAGGAACCCTGCCATTGTATCACTGCCAGGGTTAGGAAACCTTTGCCAACGTATTCTTCTTGTGGACTGAGAAGGCCATATGTCACCATGCTTTTCTACCTGCAAATTGTACTGTGGATGTTTCATACATTTGACAGAAAAGCAGTCTAGCTAAAATTGTACTGCTGCATGCTATAGGTAGAAAAAGCCCATTAACACCTGGCATGTAAAATAATCTTAGTTTTGAATTGACCTCAGTCTGCACACTATCAGTAAGTCAATGAAAGCTTTGAAATAATAATCTCATTCTTTGAGCCTTACACTTATTCTGTATGTCTATAGAGCCATGTAATGTAATAAATTGTTTGCGGGTGTTTTAAGAACTGTCAGTATGGGTGGATTATTTATTGTATTGAGATTTTCATCCCTGAGCCTTGAAATATACTCTTGATTGTTTACTGTACCTTCTCCATAAGAAGTGGGTGTTGACAGCAGTGATGGCATTGTGAATAAAGTCTATCCTAATGTCATCCAGTCCAGTGGGAGTACTTCAAATTTTATAAGCTGAAGTATCACTATTTGTGTTTGACTAAGAGACTAGTCAAAATATCCCAGTCCAAGGCAAGTGGGAAAGAGACATGCATATCTGCCTCACCTGTCTTTAAACATTTCCAGCATCATTGCCTTTGCTGCAATGCTTTGCTGTGCTGGGTAGGAGTTTCTCTGGAGTCCTGTTGCAGCATATTCAAAGGATGTGGCATGCACTGGCATGGGTCAACAGTATGCTTTGCTGTTGCTACACTGTGGATATGGGGTGTAGTTGTATTCTTCTTACATGTGTTGTGGTTGGCTTTCGTGGATAACTCTTTACACCTCAGTATTTAGATTATCTGTAAGTTACAACAGGAAACTGTTGTGTGCAAGGCTCCAAACCAGAAATCACACTTCACGTGGGTTCCTGTTCCTCACAAAGGCATTGTAAGGACAATATTAAACATAAATATTGAAGAGAAAAAGTTCTATAAAAATTAGTTTACTTATATAGCATCTAATACAGCATATATAGACACATAGCAGACAAAGCTCAAGGTATCAAAATACAGCATTGATTACACAGGGTCCACATTCACATGTAATGGGGAACAGGAATTGCAGGGGTGTGAAGTTTCCTTACAATTATGTCAGAAAACATGCAATTCCAGTCCTGCCCCTTTTGCGATCCAAGGTTGTGCTCCAGATACTCCAGTTTGAACACTTGACTTGTAGTGAGTTTTGCCTCTCAGAACTGGGATTCAATGGGGCCTCTGTTCCATCTGAATGAAGCACTGGAGGTTGCATTTGATGGGACTGGAGTTGAGGGCAGAAGCTCTTTCCACTCTCCATGCATGGTTGGCTGTCATGACTGTCCTTCAAGAAAGAAGCTAGCCTGCACAGCTAGTTCCCCCTCCTCTCTGCAGTCTCGCTGACTTAAGAGAGGACACTCTCCTGGTCATGCAGGTGGCGACTGGGGTGGCGACTAGAATCATGGGTCCAAGTGACGTGCAAAGGCAGCCAGGGTTCCATGAAAAACAGTTTAAAGGAGCATAGGTTCCAGAAGCTTTTACATCAGTATAAGGAAAGAAAAGAGTCAAATGAGGAAGCCTGAAGGCAACCTTACTTCCATCAAAATGTCCATCTTTTTTAATCCCCAAATTTATCATGCCTATACAAAACTATAACTTAGAGAAACACATCTGCATTCCAATCCTGTCTTAATACACAACTAGTGATCACGTACAATTGTTTTTACTGATTCTTCTTTGATCTACTGAGTTACTTTAACTCAAATGTATAATAATGTATAAGCTTCCTTCACGTGTCCTTATGTTTGAGAAGCAAGAGCAAATGTAGGTCCTAAACCATCCTGCAAAACATCTAGTTCATGCAAGCATCTTTGAAGAATACTGAGGTTGTGCACACAACCAAACTCAGGTTGGCTGGGGGGAAGGCAGGACCCTTACCTTGAAAGTTCTGGTCATTAGAACAACCTTGCTGAGTTGCAGGAGCAAAGGTTGTAGGTAAAAAAGGATACAGATAGGTCATAATCTCTAGGCCTAGCTGAAGCACATGAAAAAAGGAAAGAGGGCATGATTTTATTCCTAAAATGCATAGCACATGCAAACAATACCCTTTAAAGGTAAGTTGATCTGGGTGGGAAAAGACAGGCTTGAGTAAATCAAGGTGTTGTTGTTTTTAAATAATAGACCTTAATTGAGGCTTGCGGGGCTGTTTCTTGGGGCATGCACTAGCTAACACTGCTTCATAAGAGTTAATATAGCCATGAACATTCTGCTTACACAACTGTTCTTCTTAATATACTTGCCTTTTGGATTATAGCAATCTGCCAGAAACCTATCCTCTTATTCCATCACTGTAATTTCATAAATACTCCTCTCCTATTCTACATTGACCTCTAAAATTGCAGTGAACTTTGCTGCCATAATGACGATGGAACAGATGGATAACAGTGATCCTAGGATCTCATGGTTGGGTAACTGTAGACATTGGCTATAACTCCAGTAAGACAATATAACTGTTCTGGAGAAGGATTCACATGCTTTCCATAATATAGCACATGAATCAGTGTAGGACATATCCTGGGCAATGCTAATCACTCAGACATTCCATAATAACAGACTAGAGAAGACAGTCTGTATGAGAGAAGCTATTTTTTGGGCAAAAGACATTAAATGCACCACAAAGATAAATAAAAGTGAGCAAAATGCTGCAGATTATGTCCTATGTTCCAAATGAAGCTACAATACAATTGCATTGAATTGAGTGATCCCATTCCTTTAAAACAAGCCAAACTAAAAAAAAACCTTTTAAGATGCTCTGTCTGTTTTTCCAATAGTACTTAACAAACAAAAAATAACTGCCCAATCCACCCTTTTTAACTGTCGAAGGGTGCTCACCAATCTCAAACCCTTCTATACCTCCACCCAACCTGCACTGTACCTGCCACAAAGGGAGGTCAGCCTAGCTTGGCCTTCCTCCCCCACCACTGTCCAAGATTGCAACAAGCCCCCCTCCAAAGGTTAGCCAGATACAAATCACGCCCTTCGGTGGACAAATGCACCCCATCAGGACAGAATAGGTGTGGCAAGGAATGTGTAATCCAAGATTGAAAGGTAAATGCACCACTGTGGGCCACAGCATGCCTACCCATGGCAACTTTAACCTTTTTCTGGCCCTTTCTACTCCATGCAAATTCTGCACCCCCTTCCATACTCTATGCTGTAGCCAATCGACCCAGACTATAATTACCCCAGGAATCCAGCAACAAGTGGTGGCAAAATTGGAGGTGGCTTGTTGGATCAGGGAGAGCCCACTTCACTTACCCAAATCATTTTCACCTAAATGTACTACCAGTACCTTGGGAGAGGTGCTAACCACAAAATATTCCCACAATGCTGGAAGCAACTGGCTCCACAGCATACCCCATGTGCCCAGTCAGCACACGCGGGCATGCTTCCCCAAACCAAGGGGAATCGGTGAGGTGCTGGCTCACTTGTAGGCCCAGAAAACAAGGGAATGGCCACAGTTCAGCATATGCAACAGAACCGCTGCTCCGCCAGCACCTGCCAAAAAACAACAACAGAGGAACACTCAGCAACCAGCTGGCAATAATGCAACATTGTTTAACTCACATAACACATAAACACTTTGGACTTCCAACGTCCAATATACTTCATCTCTGCATCACCAAAGCCCAGCTGACAGGCGGTTGTCGCAGGCCCCATTTGGAAGGAGTGTAAACTAAGGAGGTGAGCCAGTTCTCCCAACTTAAGAAGCCCTTTCTTGTCATGCTTGCCATTCATTGTTTTACCTGTTTGTTTTGTGTTCGTATGTGTGTTTAAATTACTTGCCATCACCAAACCCAAGCAGGCTTAGTGATCATGGCTTTTACAGTAAAATACAGTAGTAACTATTCACAGCACAGCACTCTACTTGCCACCAAATAAATCTATTGATTTCAATAGAGGTCCTTATCACACCCAGACCCCAATAAGAGATGAGACACGTATACTGGGTTGAAACACGGCCCTCTCTTTATTAACAATTTACAAGATATGCAATAGAAAGAACTAGTTAGAGTGTGGGTAATAAGAACCCCCAGTCCATGAAGTCATCTCTAACAACTGCACTCCCTTGAGTGGGTGGGACCATAGCTCAGTGGTAAAGCATCTGTTTTGCATGCAGAAGAGGCCAGGTTCAGTCCCTGACATCTCCATGTAGGGTTGGGAAAGACTCCTGCCTGAAACCATGTGGAAGCAGCTGCCAGTAAGTATGGACAATACTGAGCTTGATTGAATAATGGCCTGACTCAGTGTAAGGCAGCTTCCTATGTTCCTATTGGGCAAAGTAACCAGGCTCAGAAATGGTTAGCGGTCACATGACTCCTAAGGTTCTTTGAAACTGCACAATTTACTGCATTGATGGAGAATTGCCTGAATCACCACCACCAAACTCTAAAGTCCTGAGCAAGTGAGCTGGACAAATCCATTCCCAAATACCCTTAGGCCATAAAACCCTGAAGGGCTGTTAACACTAACAGCGCCTCTGATTGAACATCAGTAGATAATAATAATAATAATAAATAAATAAATTAATAAATTAATAATTCGATTTCTATACTGCCCTTCCAAGAATGGCTCAGGGCGGTTTACACAGAGAAATAACAAACAAATAAAATGGAAGCCTGTCCCCAAAGGTCTCACAATCTGAAAAGAAACATAAGATAGACACCAGCAACAGTCACTGGAAGTACCGTGCTGGGGGTGGATAGGGCCAGTTACTCTCCCCCTGCTAAATAAAGAGAATCACCACTGCAAAAGGTGCCTCTTTGCCCAGTTAGCAGGGCAAAGATGGCAGATTAACTTAAGACCCCCATACCCACACTCCTCTACCCATGTGACCAGGAACTATGCTATTTACCAGCTCCACTGCCAACATCAAAAAGGCCCTGTAAAAAATTGAGTGGGAAGTCAGGAAAACAATCCCCACTAATAGCCAATCAGGTGAGGTTACAAAATTCCAACTTGGCCCCAAAGGTGAAATCATGGACAGGTAGGTGGGTGCCAAACTAATGCAGGAATGGGACTGGATTATAAAGGGCAACTTCTGCTTCCTTCTAATTGACCATGCGAAACATGTGGATGATGGCATGTACTACGTCTCCTGCCTCACATGAGGCTGGGCACAGCTCTGCTTACCCATCACTGCATTGGGTGATGTGGTAGGAGCGGCATTTCTAAACATTTCTTTCTAGAAACCCCAAATTGTCAATAGAATTAACTGGTATTTCTTTTCTAGGTAGAAGATTTATTTGGCAGAACAAAGTTTAACTACAGCTTGCTTAGTGTCTCCTCCTGATAAGCATGCAATTCATGTCTGACATTGCTGTTAATAGCAGTGAGATGATAGTGGATCTCCTCTACGTCCATCCAGTTTATCCTTGCACTCGTCAATTATCAGTGTGATCACTAACCATTGGGATTTATTTTCTCCAATTATATTTTCACTTCTGGTAAACACTGACTAAAGTGTGTCTATGACATGAATAAAATTTAAAATAAAAGTCACTCCAACAATGCTGTAGTCAACAGAACTAGAGATGTGCATTTGGACAGTGAAACATTTTTACTCAAAATGGGCTATTCCAAGTGTTTTGAGCTTGAAACAGAACACCTTTTAAATAAAGGGCCTGTTTGGAGCTGAGAGCAGAACAACTCCCATTTCAATTGAAACATTTTTACATTCTGAGCACCATTTTTTCCCTTTCTGTTTTTTGTTTGTTTGTTTGTTTGGTTTGGTTTTTGTGGCACTGACTTCCAATTGGCTTGCGATCTCCTTGCTTCTTGTTTGGCTTGTTGTCATACAAATCAAGTGCTGTCATGGGCAACTAGGCCCGCATTGGCTGGGTGGAGGGGGAATTGAGGAGGGAGTGGGAACAAAAAAGGAGGGAGTTTCAAAATGTATTCAAAGGGACTGAGAGGAAGACAGGGCCCTTATAGTATGCCTTTCTTCAAGAGGATGCATCAGGAGAGAAGGAAGGGTTCAAGGAAGGTTTGATTCCCCATGGGTAGCTCCTAGGGACACCAAAGGATCCTATGGGGTTTTGGGGGAAAAGGTTTAAAATTGGTTACACACTTGCCCATTTCCTTTGTGGGTAGGGTGGTAGGTAGCACCCATCATGCCCTACTACCCAACTCACTTTGGTGTCCCTAGGAGCTACCCATAGGGAACAATGGGGTATTTCAAGTTTCCCCATTGTTCCCTATGGCCAAAGCAATTGAAATGTTTCGGGGGGTTTCTGTTGAAACAGACAGGGTCCACTGCTGTTTTGATGAAACTTTTCAGGAATCTGAATTTTGTTTCAAGCTAAAAAACACTAGACAGAACTACATATTATAAGGCAAAGATCTGGTTCCTAGAATTTGCCTTCGTAACACTAATATAAGGACAGCAAGTAGGATGGAGATACTTTGTTCTTCCCCTGTCTGCCATCTCTCTTTTGAAACCAAGTTTGTTTGCTTGTTTATTGCTTGCTTGCTTTTGTCTGTCTGTCATGACTTATTTCCAGTCTTGGAATAAACCAAACAAAACACTCCAACATGGCTGGTTTGTGGATTGGTTTGCCTGCTTGTTCACTTATTATTATTGGGTGCATAGACTAAAAACAATGTGCATGCATTTTTACACACACATACACGCTAAATAGATCAGTGCCAAACTCTCCCTAAACTTAACTATTGGTAACCTCTACCACTGCTTCCCAGCTATAGTTCTGTAATGCAACAGTGGAAAGGAAAGCAATTCCCTACGATATTTCAAGCTCTTGTAGTCTGAGAGTTGATGCACGCTGGAATATTTTTGTGATGCTCTATGGCTTCACAAAGTTTGCCTGGAGCAATGCCATCTTTCCCAGTGATACTATCAGATTGCACAAGCTAAGCAGGATTAAATGGAGTCAGGTTTTAAATGACAAGCTAGCGGTGGGGGCGGGGGGAGTTGCTATGAGAAATGATATTTTTGGTAGGTCAAAGCTATTTCTATTAACATTGATTTGGTTTCTGTAGCCAATATGATCCTGAATAGTATCAGCTATGGCACTAAGTTTTTGAAACAGCTGTCTGCAACTGGAACATTTTTATTAGCTCTTCTATTTCCCCATTAATCTGGAAGTCTCCTACCTTCTGTTTTTAAAGGGAAAGGAGACCAAGTGGCCTGTGTTCTAGGAAATAGTTTATGTATCTCCTTTGAAGACCACTCAGAAACAGTGGGATAAAGGCACCTCGGACTCTTTCTCCTATCTCTGAACCCTACTTTTCCTCCCATCTTCTGAGACAAGTCCATTACAATGGTTTTCAATACTTTGGTGCAGATATCCAAGGACAAAATACTAGAGCTGAGATGAATATTTGTGAGTGGTTTTTATTATTTTCACATTGAAATCTGCATGATTGATGATGAATCTTTCTTTGGATAGTATGTTATAGTGGCTTCCCTCACAAAGTAATCTTATGTAACATTTAATAAAGAGTTTATTCAGAAACAGCTCCATTCCCCCCCCCTTTTCTCTCTCTTTTCCTTTCTGACTCCACCCCCCCCCATTCTTTCTGACTTCACCTCCCATCCCACACTACAGGATCCCCACTGGGACAAACTTCTAAACAACAAAACAAAAGATTACTGGATAGAATACAGCAAATAGCTAAGTAAATTGCACAAAATCAGAAGTTCTGGGCACTAATGACAGCTCAAACACAACTTTCTGTAAAGTCCCCCCGCCCCCCACCAACCCCAACAAGGCTGATTTTAAAAGATGAGCTAGTTAGGCCACAGGACATAATTTCCTGGGAAGTTCCCAACTCCTGGAAGAGGTGCAATCTCTGTACTTCTCTGACCAAGCTCAGGGAAGTTTCCCAATCAGACTGAACTACAGCATGTGCAGATTTATTTAATATACTCCCAGCAAGCCCTTACCACAGCCCATGTGACTATAGTTCAGGCTGGAAGTGGGGCTAGGTAGGATTCTTTTTAGTTCTGTGGGATGGGAGGGCTACAGAAACTCTGGCTGAATTTGGACGTAATAAGAAACCAGAGGTCCCTTCACTTCTTGTTCCCCAAGCTGCACCTCCAAATTGAGGAAACCACAGTTAAGGGCAAAGAGGGACTCACTGTTTCCCTCCCCAAACTCCACTCTGAGCCTTTGGTCAGAGTGGAGTTTCACCACCCCTAACTCCAGTTCTGTGGCAACAGTGTTACATCCTAATGCTGGCACTACAAGTTTGGCTGCACAGAAATGGAGTTGAGGTAGGAAGCTTCTCCCTCACTCTGGCCTGATTGACTGTGCAAGCTGTCCTTCTGTCAAGAAAGAAACCCTCACAGCCATCTCCCCCACCTCTCCACAGTCTCACTGACAGAAGAGAGGCAGCTATCCTGAACATACTAATGTAGATAGGAGAATGTGGGGGGAGGGCGGGCGCGGGACCAAGATTCCATTGGACCTGTGTTTCCGCATTACATCTGAGGACAACCTATATAAATGGACGCTGCCTAAAATTTAACTTAGTCATGTCAGGTAGCTTTCCAAAAGCTGGGTCAGTCAAACTCAGGGATGCACAGCTCCTTTGATCCTAAGCCTTTGGACTGTCCCTACACGTTGTACTGTGGGTTGTCAGAGATTATACAATGCTTTGGAACGTTAAAAACCAAAGGGGGGTTTTAGGGGGTGAGTTTCTCACGTACTTCTACTGCCCAGGACTTAGATGAGATTTAATGTCAAGAGGGAAGTCAAAAGTTCATCAGGAAAGTGAGGTATATTTTGACAATATTAAAAATCAAATCAAACAAAACTTTTGGTTCAGCTCAATAAGATACATACAACTTGATGCCAGTTGTGACTAGCACACATACAGATCCTTTCTGCCATGGAAAGCCAATCTGCTTAGATGGGGGGCCAGCCCAAAGCCAGCCCAAAAGTTTGGGAAGGGTGCAAAAGAAAGCAGGCAGTCAGGTTTTACCACCTTAGTTGCCCTCCATTTCATTATAATATTGCAAAAATTATAATATAATATTTGTTTGTAAATGCTTTAGGGGGAACAGAGAAAAAATGTGTGTCCTGCCTATGAGTCGGGGGGGGGGCATCATCATTGGAGCCAGGCTTCACCCTGTACCTATGCATGTTCATTTCAACATTTGAAAGTATATGTGCAATTTCACACTCAAACAGGTGTGCAGTTGGGGGCCACAGCTTGCCACCACAATGATGCCTACATGCATTGTTCTCCATGGATATAACTTCAGGAAAGGGCTATACACATATTTAAGTTAGATGGAGGTTTAGTTGGATTTTAAAAAAATTCTTTACAAAATACACAGGGAGAATCAGTAATACAAATCTAGGCCCTTGTTTTTGTATTTTGTATATGTAACCCACCATTTCATTCTGTTAAAAGCCTTCATTGAAAAGAGCCTGGCTAATTCGCCCATAACTGACATGAGATGCATTAATGTTCTACTCCAATATCTGTGAATCATATAAGAATCAGGCAAAAAGACTACTTTGGGAACAAATTCCAATGTAATGATCACAAGCAAGTATGCAAGCCATTGGTACTAGTCCCTAATATATCCTTGCCTGTGCTTGTACTCCCTCTTTTCTGTGATCATGTGGACCACATTGGATGAGCCCCTCTAGTCACATTCATTGTTGGATATGCAAAACAGATAGTGGTAAAAACATTTATCTGCACTGACCAAATCATTTTCCTGTGTACCTCTTAATGGGAAGACATTCTCCACCACTCTTTATCACATTAGATGCTGATGAGGGTCTGCCACATGAGGATCAAACAAGTAAAAGTGTTGCTTACTTACTCTCTCTCTCTCTCTCTCTCTCTCTCTCTCTCTCTCTCTCTCTCTATATATATATATATATATATACACACACAAACACACACACTCCAAGACGGGCCATGCATGGGGACGTGGCAGAAAGGGGGTGATTGGCTGACAGAGGGGGAGGAGGCCATTGGCTGACAGAGGGGGAGAGAGTTCCGGAGCAGCAGGGAGTTTTGCAGGAGTTTGGCTGGAAAGCAGTTTGACAGTTGGCTCAGGGACGCGGTGAAGCGGCAGGGAGCTTGGAGGCTGGACAATTGGCTCTGGGGGCTACGGGTGGCAGATGGTTGGCTGAGCTGCACCGTGAAGTGGCAGGGAGCAGGGAGCTTGGAGACTGTCAGGCTAGCGGGCGAGCCAGTTGTGGGGGGCGGTGAGAGTAAGCAAGAGAGTAGCGGCAGGTGGCACGAGTGAGCGAGAGAGTAGTGGGGGATGGCCAGAGTGAGTGAGAGAGTAGCGGGGGACGGTGAGAGTGAGCGAGAGTAGCAGGGGACAGCAAGAGCGAGCGAGAGAGTTGCGGAGGGCAGTAAGAGTGAGCAAGAGAGTTGTGTGGGGGTGTCTCAGGCTCAGTGTATGACCGCACAGATGCTCTGTGCAGGGTGTGTGTGTGTGTGTGTGTGTGAGACAACCCTCAGAACTGGAAAGGGTAACAGAACAATTTTAAATTATAAAAGGTCTAGTATATGATTGAACTCAGTTGCACCCATGACCAACATTAAACTCAGTTCCACACCATATTCTCAAAGGAATTCAAGAGCAATAAAATATGCACTTTTCTGTATGGATGTAAGCTGGGACAGAGTGCTGTGCACTATTTTGAAAGCAACAATGGATAGGATGTGGAGTGGGAAGCCTTATTCTGTAAAGAGAAATAATTGGATGAAAACAAGAATCTTCCTGTGCTACAAAATGGTCACATTATCATAGGAGGTAGCAGGGCAGCTGCTGCAAAAAATCGCCAACTACATGGTGAACAATAGAAAGAAGTAATTAGTAGCTAATAAATGGCAGCTGGGGAGAAAGCAGCCATGGGGAAAGAAGTGGTGAAAGTCATCCAGAAGAATAAGGCAAGTCCAGATGTTCAACCAGAAATGCCCAAGAGAAAGATTTGGGACTAAAACCTGAAAGAAGAAAGATTTTATAATTACACATAAATCATATCCATTAGTCCATGACCCACTTTCCTCCCCTAATGATCCAATTCATAAAATGTGATTCTGGGCCAAAGGAACTCCATGCATTATATAGAATGGTTTGTCAGAGGATTCTAAATGGGGTTTGGTCAGCTACAAATATGAAACCAGGCCAGATGAGCCATTTCCATTTGCCTCACTTATATGTAAACCTTTGAGTGTCTCTTTGTCTCTGCTTCTGCTGCTGTTGTGTGATGAAGGGAGGGATATTGCGGACATGATTCAGGACACATCAAAAATTCAGTTCTACCCACTTCTCTCCACCCATACTATGTATCACCTTTTGCTTTATACAAAGCCTCATGATGTTTAGAAAAAACACCAACTATTCCTGAGCATCTTTTAAAGTATTATTTGATAACTCATAGACAAGCTGGGAGGTGGGGGCAGGTTGAGGATCTTGGCATGAATATCACACAGTGATATTTGTCAATAACTCAGTGCCAATTAGGATTGTTTGTTATTTTTCCAACTCCTTGGCATTGATATAGCCTCTGCGGTACTGGTTGTTGTGTCAGCTCCCTGGACACTGGGAACTAATGGCACCAAGATGAAGTGCTGGCTGCAAAGAAGGCATTTGCAAAGCAGAGCTGTATTAATCCTCTAGCAGCCAGAAAAACTTTGCATCAGTGACTATGGATGAGGTGCAAGCTTTCCTCACCAGTCATCTGTGAAGGAACCCTCTGAGGCACATTGTGACATGTTTGCTAGGCATTTCAGGATAAAGTCACTCATATTTGCCTCAACTTAGAGGCCACTAATTCGGCAGTTTAGTCAAGGGACATGTTCATAGGACATTTGAGTCCTGTTTTGTGGAATTACTTTCTGTTATGCAGTCCAAGAATTTGGGCATGGTGGCTTAACATTTTCATGGCATAGCCAGCTAGTCTTAGGAAGTGATAAATGACTAACTGTGAGAAAGAGCACTCCTCCCCTTAAGGAAGGTAGTTCTGAGATTGGGCCTGGAGAAGCCCTTCTTGGACTGTAATACCAGCTGGTCACAAACATTTCCTTCAGGAAGGGGCCAGTTTGGAAAATAACGTCACCAACCCTACCTGCTACACTATGAGGGGCATAAGCAGAGATCACCTTGTTCCCTCCCATTATGCCATTCCAGTCCACATAATCACAGGGGGCCCCAGAACATCTGAACCACCCCACCAAGTATGAGCTTTAAATTTGGTATTTAAATCATGAGGTGAAGGGCAATTCGGATGTTACATCCACATATGATTATGGAACACAGGTACAGTCATTTAATTTGCACAAACACGTATATGAGGGTGTAGACTTGGACAGCATAATTTTTGAGTCAGACTTTTGAGGAACTCTTTCCTGAGGGAGGCTTGCTAAGTTCCAATCTTTCAGTGCTAGTAAAGATCTTTTGTTTTGTATTGTGAGGAAAATATCTTAATGTTGCTAGTGTTTTATTTCCTTCTTAAAAATTGAAGCGATACGATTGCTGCAGGAGGCTACCCCCTTCTGCGGGGAGGAAGCCCAAAAGCATTTACCTCCCCACAGATGATCACTGCCTCCTCCCTGGGTGGCTGCATCGGCTGTCCACACGACTACCAGCTCTGACATGGAGAAGGTAGGAATGGCAGGGATCGGGGGCTGCCAGGCCCTTGGAAGTCCCAGGATGCTCCTCATGAGTGCACGGGGCATTCTGGGGATACCCCCAAGACCAGGAGGCTGGTTGTCGCCTCCCGGTTGGGGGTCTACTCACATGTCACCATGGTGTGGAGGCGTGCCACGGTGGCACACGATCAACAAGACAAGGTTAACGGAGAGCTCACTCCATTAACCTCATTTAAGGGAAGGGGTTGGTAGGCAGGCTAGCCACCTGGGAACCATTCGGCTCACCCACGAGCCCGATGGTTCTCGCGATGGAGGAAAACTGGCTGTGCTCCCTTAGCCTCATTGTTTTGTATTTGTTTTCTCTCATGATTTATAATTCTTTTTTCATATTGCCCTTGTTAATTGCTTTCAAAATATTTTATTGAAATATAAATTTATAAAATCAAGACAATAAATAAATCTGATCTCACCGCATTGCCCTTTGGGTGTTCAAAATGGACATATATCCCCACAATAAATGTAAATGTAAATATCATTCAGAAAGGATTTCTGGATATACATTAGGACTAGCAAAGACCTGAATTGAATGTTTACCCAAAACTTGCTGTTCAACCTGAAAGAAGTTGAGTTTTTGAGTGCTTTGCCAGTAAACATGCACAAATATTTGAGGCTTTTGTGAGCTATTGATGTGAGCAATAACAGAAGACTTTAAAAGCTTCCAGAAAGTTCCTACCACCACTACTTCCCCCTTCCTATGCCCCAGAATCCAACTACTTACCTTTAGGATGGAGTGTGGCAATGCAGGTAGTGACAGTGAGTGCTCCATAGGGCCCCCTGCATTCCTAGTATCCCCAGTGCATTGTTTCCACAGAAACAAGGGCCCTCATGACTTGTCCCCTTAGGTAAGCAGGGTCTGCCCTGGTTGCATATGAATGGGAGACTTGATGTGTGAGCACTGTGAGATATTCCCCTCAGGGGATGGACCTCTGGGAAGAGCAGAAGGTTCCAAGTTCCCTCCCTGGCAAGAGAGGGCTGTGTGAGATTCCTGCCTGCAACCTTGGAGAAGCTGCTGCCAGTCTGGGACAATACTGAGCTAGATGGACCTATGGTCTGACTCAGTCTATGGCAGTTTCCTATGTTCCCTGCCCCAGCCCAAAAGGTAAGTACTTGCAGGTCAAGGTAAGCACAGATTTGCTCAAGGCATTTTGATCCTGTTTGCAAGTAGTCAAGCAGTGGTGATAATTTTTTTAAGCATTCCTGATTGAATATTTGCAATTGGGTGAAAATGGGTTATTTCTAAGCTTCCAGCACAGATTTAGTCAGACTACACAGCTACAAATGAGCTACTCTAACAGTATAGAAAGAAAGAAGTGAATTTTTGGCAGTGGCTCAACTAGAGAAGCCCAAATGATCAATTTGGATTAATGGAAATTATTTTTAATTAAATTCAAACCATTGATCTGTTAATTGTACCGATTATGTAGCAACTCTGGCAAGTTACAAGACCTTGAATTTGAAACCTGTAGGCAGAAAAAAATGGCACGGATGGTCTAGGATTGAATTTAAATAATTGATTTTATCACTATGGTGACAACCTGTATGGAGCAAGGGTAATGTGCTGAATTTCCATTATTTGCTTGGCTGAAAGAAAAAGTTTCAAAACATATCTGTTTCATTTAAGGGTCCAGTGATACAAGGCACTGTCTGATGATATCCGATGAATCACTGTGGTGGCACAGCAAGGCAGGAGCCATGCCAGCAGGGGGCTCCTCTGCCTTTATATTTCAGCAGCTGAGGGGTGTTACATCAGTAGCAGTAACAGTCAGTGCGGGTGCCACCGGGGGGGGGGGGCGGCAGAGCAGCAGGAGGCACCTTTAAGCATAAATTAGAAAGTGCTTACCTCCGCTCCGGCCACACCTGCAAGCAGCACACCTCCCAGAACTCCCTGGCAGGGGATCGGCTCTGCTATTCACTTGGCTGCTGGCGGGGGATTGGCTCAGCAGAAACCAGGTGAGTGGTGGAACTGATCCCCCACTGCAGGGAGCACTAGGCATTGCACTGCGGCTCAGAGCAGCTTGTAGGTGCCAGAGGTAAGCACCTACTAATTGATGCTTAAAGGTGCCTCTCGCTATCGCTCGCACCAGTCAGTGCTGATCGGTAGAGAACCAATGCTCAGCAAAAGAAGAGGTACTGGCCTGGACCCGCAGTTCTGCACCCACTTCCCCTTCAATCCCATCTGTGTTTGTGTGTTCGGGAAAGCAGTCTCACTCTAGTCAATGAGACCGCAGAAAGGTTGAGGAGCTGGCTGTGTGGGCTTCCTTGTTTACTGAAGGACAGCCTGCACAGCCAATAGGAGCTGGGGTGAGGGAGGAGCTTCTTCCCTTAACTCTGAGAGATGAAACTTCATTCCACCGTTTGTATGTAACTCTGGCACAGGCAAACCGGAGGCTGGGACAATGAAACTTTAAGAGAACCCAAGGTGACAGACTCAGTTTGGGGAGCGAAAGCGCAGGTCAATTTTTTTTTAATTTAACTATAATTCTCTGGGTTTGTACATTCGGATTTGGGAACTGGTGATGAAGGGAGCTCTGGTTTCCCATTATGTATGAACCAGACTATAGTGTGTGAGAGCTTTTACACAGCACAAATCTTGCCAGCTGGGCAAGGGGGGATATGAAGCTATATAACATATAGCTTTGAACATATAAGACTGCCTTATGCCAAACAGGGGTGTAACTTGAATTGAGCAGATGGGTTCAAATAACCCAGCCCCCCCCAGCTCCTGAGGGCCCCCCAGCTCCACCCTTCTCTATTTTATTCATTATCTCCCTCACTCCAAGAGGCCTCTGGGGAGAGGGGTGAATACGAACCCCCTCGCCAGAGTGGAGGTTCTGCTTCAGTAGCAGGTTGCAGAGCCACGAGATGCAGGAGTATGAATGGGTGGGACCAGCAGGTGCAGCTTGCTTCCTTCATGTCATGGTAGTGGTGGTGGCAGTGAGAAGATAGCAGCTAGCAGTTTGCTAACTAACTTTACTCATTTAGCAGCTATTGACTTTTTTCATCATTTCGACTTGGCAACCCTAGTCTAAGAGAACAGTAGTGGGCCCACTGAAGGCCCTATGCCCTCAGAAGCTGCCCAATGGTGCTAACGCTCTGAGCCAACCCTAAGTCACCTGATTCATGCTGGCTTGACTGGAGGCCAGCAGATGGCTTCACAGGCAAAGAAACAGATATTCAGGCAGGTGGAAAACAGTTTGGTCTGCTTCTGAGCAATGGCGTTATTCGTTCTGAGAGCAGCTGAGATCAGACCAGCAGTCCCTGCTGCTTACAAGCTGCCCTGGTGCAGAGTACAGCATCTGAGAACCGCTGCCAGCTAGGGATAGGCGAACCGGCTTGACCTTGAGCCCATTCGACATCAAATCGACAATCTTGAGGTCTCAACATCGAACTGGCCTCAAGCTGGACTGGCTGGAGGTTGAACCCAAACCCTCGTGGTCAGTTCGGTGGTTCTAATTTTTTTAAAAATTTAAGACTCACCGCCTCCAGGGGGGAGCACTGCTGTGGCTGCAGGAGTGGGGTCCCTGGCTGTCCCCCCTCCTCCCCCACCGGCCTGCCCCTGGTCTCGAAATGGCCTGGTTTGGGCAGTTTTCAGCCCATCTGTGTTGTAGTAGTGGTCATTTTGGAGGCCTCCATACACGCACAATGGACACCTGCATGACACAGGTCATACAGGTTTCCATTGTGCATGCACAATGGCCACCAACACTAGACAGAGGAGCAGAATGGGCCAGAAACCGCCTGAACCAGGCCGTTTCTAGACTGAGGGAAGGCCAGCGGGGGAGAAGGAACCACCAGGGATTACCCACCCACCCCCGTTGGTGGTGAGTTGTTTCAATTTTTTAAAAAAGTTAGAACCTCTGAACTGGCTTGAATTCAAGCCGAACTGGAGGGTGTAAGGGAGTGTGCAAAACTGAACATTCCCCTTTCTGAGTCTAGTTTGGACTTGAACTGAACTGGGCAAACCAGTTTTGTGCAAAACCCTACTGCCAACCTAGAGAGGAGAGCTGGTCTTGTGGTAGCAAGCATGGCTTGTCCCCTTAGCCAAGCAGGGTCTGCCCTGGTTGCATATGAATGGGAGACTTGATGTGTGAGCACTGTAAACTATTCCCCATAGGAGATGGAGCCACTTTGGGAAGAGCAGAAGGTTCCAAGTTCCCTCCCTGGCATCTCCAAGAAAGGGCTGAGAGAGATTCCTGCCTGCAACCTTGGAGAAGCCGCTACCAGTCTGTGTAGACAACACTGAGCTAGATAGACCAATGGTCTGACTCAGCTTCGTGTGTTCCTAGAGAGGAGAGAAGTGCAGTCCCGCCTCCAGTGTTGTAGATTTCACATGTATCTCTTAGAAGTATTATATTACTGGCTATCATTTTATATTAAAAGCCACAACAAGTTGTCTTAAAAGATAGTTGCTTTGCTTTGTTTCTTTCAATTTAATCATGAATTAAATCACAAAAATAAAAAATAAAAACAACCCTTTCTGTTAATCTTGCTTCTATCCCCCTACATTGGAATATGAAATGGCAGGTCCTGCATAATTATGTGTGTGTATTTCTTTTCCTAATTAGCTGGGAGCCTTGTAACTCATATTAGAAATTTGAACTTGACACCCATCCACACCAGAAAGCTTGGGTTGAAATGAATGTTTTGGATCTCTTGGAATCCCTTTGTGGCAGGGATATGATAGCTGTTTTACTTCCTCAAGCTTTAAATAACCAAGGATTAAAAAGACAGCCAATTTAAACACTCTCTATTATCTCCCAGGATCAAATGAATCAATCTACATCTTACAGCCTTGTGGGTCCTCAATCATGCTTGCCCAAGGCAATGGAAATCGGATGAAATGAAAAGCTGCCTCTGCGGGTAGGGGGTATAATTCAGTATTAACAGTGTAACAGCACAGGCAGTAGTGGCTGAAAACCCATCACCACAGCAGTTGATCTGGCATGGTATAACTACTATTTGTTGTAAATTACTTGTTGTTTAGCCCATCGAGGATTTCGCTTTCCCTGGATGGTTTAGTGTTTCAAGTTTTAAAGTGCTGTTTCTCACATATTGAACACACAAGCACTGCTTTTAATGTGTGAGAAACCACAATCTCACGAAGCAATTTGCGAGAATTAGGGTATCCTTTTAAACATTTGTTTTAAAATATCCTTTTAAAATAGCTAGTCCATGGGACACAAAACCATATCCGCAGTTATTGACTCCCAAATGCTTACGATTTGCTTTAGCATCTCTGCGAATGCTGACATGATGCACTGCACTGCCGGCAAAACACCGAGGCTGTTCTCACGAGCAGCCAAGACCAGGCTAGGGCAGTTAAGCCCAGGTGTGGCTTCCCCTGAGAACCACTGGGAGCGGCTTGGCTCCCGGCAGTGCCTAGGCCAGGGTTTCTCAACGTGTGGGTCCCCAGATGTAATTGGACTTCAACTCCCATAATTCCCAACCAAAGGCCACTGGGGCTGGGGATTATGGGAGTTGAAGTCCAATAATATCTGGGGACCCACACGTTGAGAAACCCTGGCCTAGGCAGTAAACCTGCCTAGTGAGCCCACTGGTTATCCATGGTTAAGGGCTTGAGTGCACCTTTAACCCAGGCTAACTGCTTGTGTGTGAGCACCCACTGTGGGGATCCCCACAATGCACCTGTGTGGTGCACTGTAGGATTTCCAGGGACCAGGATGATACATCCCAGCCTGCAAACTGCCGTGCTGCCTGGGGCAGCAGTAACTCATCTGCACACTATCCATGTGCCCAGCAACTCGTCTGGATAGTCTGTGGGGAAGAAACTGTAGTTTCTATAGGGACACTTGCTATGAATTAATAGTGCCCCTGCTAGCAAATTACCCAGGCTGCCTGGATGAATGTTGGTTATCTTTTATCTGACAGCAAAGACAAAATTACTTATGCAATTGCTAAGTTTTGCCTTGCTGCCATTAGAATTCATAGTAAGAGACTACCTGTATAGTTCGATTTCATGAGGTCTATGAATATCTGGATTAGTTTATTGTTACTGTTTGGACTGTATGTATATATTTTTCTGGTCAGCGACTGCAAATAAACTGAACTGAACTGTGGGGAAGGTAAGCTGCTGCAGCCTTCCCAGCCACCCGCCCTCAAGCGCGCTAATGGGATTGTGAGAAAGGGCTCAGTATGTTTTTTGAAACGTTGCACTGCTGTAATTGACTATGTGCAGCAGCAGAAACCTGTATGCAGTGTGCTCTCTGCTTTGAGTTTATTCAGATGTATGTATGTGTATGTGTGTGCATATTCCATGTCTTAAAATTTACAGAATTGGCTTCTGGGCTGTCGCATTAGTAAAAATGACCTATTTCTGAAGAGATGCACGGGAAGGAGAGATAGGTGAAAATCACCCCCTCACCCCCCCATAGCAGGACTCTGGATTACTAAACTGTGGAGGTGGATTGAATGCAGCACCTCCATATTGTTAGTGATGATATCAGCTTTTGTTCAAAATGCACACTTAAAAAAAAGACTATATGTCTTTTCACATATAGAATGAGCTTGTTATTAGCAAAGATATAACAAACTAGGTATAACACTTTAGAAAGAAAAATACTCTTAATATTTATATTAATAAATCCATAACAAAGAGTGTGAAGTTATGTGCAGCAATCACTTGTGAAAGAAGTAATTAATGTGAAGAAACTAATGTGAAGAAACAGATTTGTAGGACATTCTTATTTTCCATACAAAAGATCAGGAAACAGAAATCACTAGCCATTATGGCCAGTGGTGACAGAATGCAGTTGCACAAATGACTATGTGACCATTGCTGTAAACACTTCTAAGAACCCTCTTGAAGGCTGGATGCAGAGTAGTATGATTTGAGCTTCAATAAGTGTCCTCTGTCATTCCTTACCTAAGAATTTCTGGTACTTGCATTCAGGAAGAGAAGATGAAACAGTTCATATACCTTTTATCTGTAATTACTGAGGAGTGCTTGCTCTATATAACCATTCATCCAGGACAAGGTCAGAATTTGTGGCTGAAAACATCCTCATTAGAGATGGATGGAGTGAATGTGAGCACTAAAAAAGAAAAGCCAAAAATGGTAAAATGAGTCAGAGCTGGTCTGCATTATATGTGAGCCACCACGACCGTCCCTGAGCATATGCAGGACAGAACCTGAGCAACTGTGGACAGAATTGACTTCAGTGTTTGTGATCATGTGCAGAAGTAAAATATTTATTCCACATATTATGTAAAAGATCATTCTGTTAGCTGTTTGTTCATCTATCTTTTTTTAGGAGGTGGATTTACATGAATCTGCAGCACTTTGGACAGGTCCCCAGGATCCAGCAGCAGTGAAAGAATCAAGGGCTTGCTGGGTATTCTGTGAATGCCTCACGCAGTCTGATAGGAGTTATCCTGGTGCCCCCTCCCCCCGCACTAGTCTGGTCCAGTTTTCCAAGGGTCAGATCCAGTAAAGTTATCATAGCTGAGGCAAGTCACAAAAGCTGGAGGTAGGATGGTTGGGAGGTCAGTCTGAAAGGGCAAGCATAGGAGTATAATGAGAAACCGAGAGGAGTTTGGCCTTGGGCAGGATGGGTAAAAAACTACTAGTGTGAGCTGGTACCGTTGTTGAGCAGTGACACCAAAGCTGCTTATTTTATATTTAAAATAGTAGCCTCAGGTAATCAGCAGAGCAGTCTAGTGGCAATGGAGACGGAACTTTGAGGTATACTATTATTATACTCTAGTATATGAAACAAAAGTTTCAGCTATTCTAGCATTAAAGGGTCCTATTTCTAAATGTAAGCCTTACCAGAGAATATACAGCGAGTGAGCCAATCCTTCAGCAACATGCTTGATGTTCCTGAATAGCAGGGATATTAACTTAACTAATGATCCTTTAAATGGGTATGTAAAATATAATTTAAACTACTTGCAACATGCAAAAGAGAGAGGCATCATTTGTTACTGCCAGCTCACTGGCATGTGGAAATCAGGAAATCATTAGCCTTAGTAGAAATAGTTTAATGCAACAGAGATGAGAATATTTGGAGTAGTTAAATGACGGTAGATGCAACCACTGTTAAAATGCAATAAGACAGTGTGATTTTCAGGATGGTACATGCTAATGTATGCATAAAAAGAAAATTCATAACCTTTGATGGCTTGATTATATATTTAGGCTCTGTCTCAGATAGATTCCAAGGCCTGTCCAGACTTTCATAAATGTTTACTATTAATCTATTGGATTTTGGCACAATAGTGATGGACAATGTGGTAGAATAGAATAATTGCTTAGTATCGTTATACTTAAGTCTCTGAGCCAGCCATGCCATGTGTGTGGGGATGTGGCTATGCATGCCAATGGAGATTGGCTGGGTGTCAGTTGATTGGCTGGGTGCCAGTTGGCCACTGGCAATGGCCACTGTGAGGAAGAGGCGAGGGCGGCAGTGGTGGCGGCAGGCCTAGCCCGGCTGCAGGGGGGGGTGGTCCCGGCCGTGGCAAGGCAGCAGCGGTGGGCCCATGGCTGCTGTGAAGAGGGGGTGGGGCGACAGCAGCGGCAGCCTAGCCAGGACACAATGAGGAGGCTGTGGAGGGGACTGTGGGCCTGGCCACGGCGAGACGACAGTGGTGGGCCTGGCTGCAGCGAGGCGGCAGCGGGCAGCAGTAGTGAGGAGGAGGCGGCAGAAACCGTGAACCACGGCCGGGGAGTAGGGAGGAAAGCGGTCTGATGGGGAGTGGGGGGGAGAAGCAGGCGGGCATCGGGGACCAGAGACTGGGTAGAAGCTGGGGGGAGGGCTTGTGGTGGACGGGAGTGTACTACCACACAGATGTTCTGTGCTGGATCAGCTACTGATTTTATTGTTTTGGAAAACTGAATATTGAATATGATGGATAATATGCTCAAAGCAAATATAAGGGCCATTCACATGACTGGGCAGTGGGGTGCAGGGTGGGGGGAGGCTGCTCCAACTCACTTTACCCTTGACGATCACTAGAAGACCACTGGGAGCTTCTTGGCTCCCAGAGATCCCACAATGCATCGCACTGCATCCTGGCCTCCAAATATCCCACAATACACCACGCCACGAGCACAATGCATTGACAGGATCCCCCATCAGATGGGCACTCTAGGTGCCTGTCTCTGTGTCTCCTCGAGCTCCATGGAGCCTGTCAGCCATGCCCAGCTTAGAGCTGGGCATGGAAGTGGGGTTAGGCTGGGCAGGAGTGACAGGATCTGTTCAGGTCCTGGCACTCCACACGACCAGCCTCTTAGTTTTTTAAACAATGTATTAACGAGTCCCCAGTCCCTTCTTCTTCCTTCCTTTTCTCAGTTCTGTTTTGTTTGCAAACGTGAGGGTGGAAGCGTATGTAAGCAGAACATGGGGATATGTTCTTTTTCTTTTTGTAATATCAAGGCTACAGTCCTAAACACATTTACTAGAGCATTGGTCCCACTGATCTTAGAAGGACTTATTTCTGAGTAAAGATGCTTAGGATTGCACTGCATATTATTAAGCATCTTGTATGTTCAATTAAAATTTGTTTAAGACGAGAATTAATGGGCTCAGTTTTCAGTGATTCTCTAAAAAGCCTTCATGAAGGCTAAGCGAAGTTAAGGTGGTCATCTTAACTACAGTACCAAGTAAGCTGTAAAACTTTGTTGCTCTTGTATACTATGCTGGCTTTATGAATTACGTTCTATGCACCCACACTTTTCTTTGGTCTTTAAGCACAACGTTGGGCCTGGGAGATATGCATCCAGGCAGAAATTCAGTGGCTGCAGCTTTCTCAAAGAGTTGCTAGAGATGTACCCAACAAATTTGTGCTTGGACAAAATCTGTCCAAGGCACAATATGTATTGTGAAAGCCCACATCGAGTATTTTTAAAATATTTTGAGCTTTAAATAATTTTAAACACTGATTAATAAAATGATGCTGTTGGGTCAGTTTGGATGAGATGCAGCTCTGCAAACTTGATCAGGACAGGGTCACGCTGGGAGCACGCCTGACCTGACATCACTGAAAGACATTCTGATGCATTGTCTGGGTGTCCCTTCATTGTATGAGGGGGGTGTTGACCTGAATTGCCCCTCTACAGATGCTCCATATATATGATTAAACAGGGTTTGGGAGCACATATAGAGAGGTGATTCAGACTGACATCCCTCTCACACAAGGCACAACCCTGTTCTTTTTGCATATGCTGGGCCAGATCATTTCACCTGAACTGGCCCCGTGCTGTCTCTCATTTTCAATGACTAATGAATGTATACAAGATCAACATGCTTGCCATCTAATTTGTAGGCATATATTTCTTCACTAATGCTTCCCCTCCTTCTTTTTGGCATCAGAAATATGTAATATGTTGTACAATATCTTCCTCCTTAGGTATTATTGTGGATTGTGGCTTAGTTATTCTATTATATGTATGCATATTAGAATGCTTCTTCTTCGAATCTAGAATTTCTTCAACTAATCGGCTGTGTTTGGTTTGTTTATTGATTGATTGATTGATTGATTAGATTTATATACCACCCTTCCAAAATGACTCAGGGTGGTTTACAACACGGTAAAAACAATTAAAACAAGTTAACAGTTAAAATCAAACTATAAAAACAGAATAAAACCAATTAAACAATTCAAACAGCTAAAAAACCCTGGAAAATCATGACAGTAATTTAAAAAAATTTAAAACAGTTTGTCAATCATTTAAAAACCCTGGAAGGCCAAGCCAAATGTGTGATGGGGATCATGTAGAAGAAGGTGCTCTCTAAGATAACTCGGACCTAAGCCGTTCAGGGCTTTAAAGGTAATAACCAGCACTTTGTATTTTGCCCGGAAACATATTACAATTGTTAAAAAAAGGGGGGGGGACAGCTCTTCCCATTTACATTTGTTACAACAAGAAGGAAATATATTTAAAAACCTATACTTGCTTGTTTCTCTGTTTTGAGGAACTTAAGTGACAAATGTATTTCCAATCCAAGTGCTCTTGGAACATCAAGTAATGTGCACTCCCACAGAAAATCTATCTGACTCAGCCAAGCAATAGAGATAACATTAATTCTCTTGATGTAGGGAACACTGAAATAAAAGCTTGTGAGATACACAATTTTTTCTTGCTTTTTACATCATTGCCAGTTTACAGTAGTAAGCTTTCTACTTTTGTGCCTGTATTTCTGTGAGAATAATTGAAGTGCAAACCCATTAAAGACAGAGCTCCTGACTAAGCTGCCAAGATAGAGAGATCAGAGTTTGAGTGCATAAATCAGGTAATCAGCTGTCTAAATCTTATTATTTGGGAACATAATTGTGCTAACGTGGTTTATGTTTGCTTTAATTGGTGAAAAATAGAGGCATTGCCTTTGAGCAAAATATAATCATTCTGATAGTGGGGAAAACATGTGTTTGGCAGTTGGATTCTGTTGCTGGACAATGAGGTCACTCACACGAGCAATATACCGGGGCAGGGAGGAAGGCAGGGTTCAACCTAACTTCCCCCAGATGATCAATCATCATGTCTTTGGTATGCGAGCCATGTGCCCACATGATCCTCGCTGCCAGGAGCAGTGCAGATCACTATCTGTGATAGTGGCCAGGACTTGTTTTCCCAGCCTCTGGATATCCCACAAGGCACCGTGAGATGAGCACAATGCCTTGGGGGATTCCCCCATCAGATGGACATTCTAGGCCCCCTTCTCTGTGTCTCTTCAGCCTCCATGCAGCCTGAAGAGACACAAAACCCCAGCAGCCAGATTAAGGGAGTGCTTGCTCACTTAACCTCAGCTAAGAGCTGAGCTAGGAAGTGGGGTTAGGCTGGTCTGGAGCACTGGGAACGACATGGATCCTGTCTCTCCACATGAGATCCCCAGCTTACTTGGCAAAGAGGCACCTTTTAATGTGGTGATTCTCTTTATTTAGCAGGGGGAGAGTAACTGGCCCTATCCACCCCCAGCACAGTACTTCCAGTGACTGTTGCTGGTGTGTGTCTTATGTTTCTTTTTAGATTGTGAGCCCTTTGGGGACAGGGATCCATCTTATTTATCTTATTTATTTCTTTTTCCTCTGTGTAAACTGCCCTGAGCCATTTTTGGAAGGGCGGAATAAAAATCGAATAAATAAATACGTAAATGAGCAGCCTCATGTTAAAAGTGCCTAATTACCCAGTTAACATGAGGTGGGGGCAGATAAGCCTAGTATTCAAAACGTATTTGGATTATCTAATATTTGCCTGCACCTTTTTGAATTTTTCATTTCTTTTATTGTACTCAGGTATTAGTGCAACTGCCCCAACCAGTCTGTGCATGCCTCTAATATGGGTTACATTCATCATAGCTGCATTGAACTAACTGGCACTGCCCTTATTCCTGAGTAAGTATGAGTAAACATAGAAGTATGAATCAGGAGTGGCTGGTGAGGGCAACGGCGGGGTGTGTGTGTGTGTGTGGCAGCAAGAAGCACCTTTAAGGAGGTAATAAGCAGGTGCTTACCATCATGTAAGCAGTTCTTGGAAGCTGTGGCACTCTACCTGCAATTCCACATGAGGCAGTGGCACTCCACCTGGCATCTGGTGGGGCCGTAGTGTAGCCCTAGCCTCTGTACATGCATGGAGCCTCCACACATGTGCAGAGACCAGGGCCATGCCATGGCCCACCGGATGCCAGAAGGAGTGCCACTACTCCATGCGGGATTGTGGGCGGAGTGCCGCAGCTTGCAGCTGCTGCTTATACAATGGTAAGCACCTGCTTATTACCTCCTTAAATGTTCATCTCGCTGCTCCCCCCTCCCCGGTGCTGCCCTCAATGTCTGCTCCTGGTATGAATAAACATACTTAGGATCATACTATAGGGAAAGAATGGCAGTTCAGTCCCCAGAGAAGGGCACATGAATGAATGAATTATGATTTATGGTCTTTGACCAAAGATTACAAAATGGTTAACAGAAAAGAAAAATAGAACAAACTTTCCATAAAAATTGACACTTTAAATAAAAGACCAGTTGGTCTTCTATTTATTTTATTTTTAAATACATACTTTCAGTACTTTTGCATTTTTAATCTAAAATAGTTTTCAGAAGAGTATTTTGTATCTAAAATATATTTGTTCATTTATTTTGTATTTTTAAAATACATTGCCAAAACCAAAATACATCAGCCAATCATTGCTTTGTTTTTGTTTTGTTTTTTGCTTCAGGAGCTGCCTTTTTATTGCAAGCAAGCAGCCGATTAGCAGCAAGCTCCTATGCTCAAGTTCATCAGTCAGTTGAACAACTTAATCAATCCTGTGTTGTCTTTGTAGCAACTCAGCAAGCAATTTCTTAGGAGGCACACCCTTTCACTCTAGGATTTGATTCTCTGATTAGTAGTAGTATAACAAGGAGAAAAGCAAGTGATAATTGGCTTGGCCAGTTTGAAATGTCCAGGCTAATGTCTTTCAATGATCAGTGACATCCACATTGGGATGCAAACTTCACCCCCACCCCCTTGGAAGGTGGGAGGGCTTGCAGACATGTGGATTAATTGAGATTTGCCTACACATTGTCCTTCTCTGGTCTACAGAACAGCAATCAGCAAAGCACAGTTGGGAGGGCAAGAGGTAAATAACTATTTTATCTTCTTAAAAACACTCTGGGCTCCGGGCTGGCTGGGAATCAAAGTCTGATTCCCAGCCAGTAGCTACCCTGTTTGTTAGGTATTTGTGGTATGGGGTGTGTGTGTGCTATTCATCCTGTGTACTGTATTCTTTTGTAGGCATGTAGTGGGGGAGAGAGTGGGAGATTTTCATTTGCTTCCTAATTGCAAAGAGGTGAGATAAACTGAGAATCCTTATGTTTGTGTGGCTGGAAAAAGGCCCTATGTTTCCTATGTGCAGGGTCCAGTGCCCATCCAGTTCAGCATCCTGTTTCATGCCTCTGAGAAGCCTACAGGCAAGAGCTGAGGGCATTCCCTCTCTCTTGCTGCTGCTCCACTGTAACTGGTATTTGCAGGTATTTTGTCTTTGAGGTGTTTATATCTGTCAGGCTAGATTGCTGAAAATGCTTTGCTTTGTTTTTTGCCTGTTCATTTTAAGGGAAGTGTTTGGGGATCTGATCCTGTGTTTGTTTTGAACTTTGTTGTGCTATCCCTAGTATGCACCATAGGCTATGTAGGCTACATGATGAGTTAAGAGTCTAGTATTCCCCAAAACTCACTGGTGATGTTTAAGCCATCCTGACTTTTTGGATGTTGTGTGTTGTCCCATTTTCAGCAGAACTTCCCTCAGTTCCTGAAGCCAATTTTGGCCTGGGCCCACACTCATTGCTTTTGTGGATTTATTGTCTCTCACTCATTTTTCAGGAATTGTCCTATTGTTCGGAAAACTCTACCTTGAGGGAGAAACATTAAGCTTTTTATTGTTTTGCCTATCTCCAAGAGGGGATGATTAACCTCAAGTTAGCTGAGATCCAGCTGCATGGCTTCTGGGAATGTACAGCCTTCACCACGATGCAAGCTTTTGTTATCTGAACTGCAATTTGAGACCTAAGAACTACCAAACCTCTTGTCTAACTCCAGATAGGAAGAAAGGTACATTTTTACCATTTACCTCACCATTTTTACCATTTACCTCACTTGTACATTTTTACCATTTTGCTTTGGTTGCCTATGAACTGTCCTACTTTTTATATCTACTTAAACTAGCTTTTGATTGTTTTAATCAATCTGGCTGGAAGCGTGCTCCATTCTGTCTCCCTATGTGCCTGCTCTGGCTACGTGCTCCAAAGAAGACTTAAGGCTATATTTTGAGTTCACCCTGGTTCTAGATAGAACAGGGAAGGTTTAGATGTTCGTTTTGACTTATAGGAGACTGGTACAATCCTCTACCGGAGGATTCATTTAATTCATGTAAAAAGTTACTTGATTTTTATTTAGATTATGGGCTTCAGTTTACAGAGTGAAAATTATATTCCATTTTAACATCTATGTGATCAATTGTTGATGAAGAGTGATTTCTAGAAATAAATAGTGAACATATTAACATACAGAAATAATAAATAGTATAAACAAATTCTAGAAGTAATTTCTAGGAATATAAATAATGAATACATATAGATGAATACCTGTGCCTGTCCTGGGGACTGGGTTTAGCCATAGGAAAATAGGAAGCTGCCCTATACTGAGTCAAACCCTTGGTCCATCTAGCTCAGTATTTTCCACACAGACTGGCAGCAGCTTCTCCAGTTTTTGCAGGACGATTCCAAGCACATTAGTATGTTGGATGGGTATCCCATTGTCCGATGGCTATTTTTCAGATATAATACTAGTCTAACATCAATTGGTTCTGTAGAATGGTTGTTTTCCTTTGCTGGGATGATTCACAGCCACAAGAGGCACAACTTGAGGGATTTAATCTTTGAAAAACTTGTATTGCTTAAAGGAAACGGAAACAAGTTTGGATAAGAAACAAACGTCTCAAAATAGTTTTTTCCCCAGGCATCGTATTTTGTATTTTATGATGTATTTTAAAATCCTATTTTGTATTTTACTATTGTATTTTGTATTTTTATTGGTTGTTTACCATGTGTTTTGTATCTAAAATACATTTTCTCAGGGATTTTGTATCTAAAATACTTTTTTTGAGTATTTTGCCCATCTCTGTCAGTCTCCAAGCAGCAGAGCAAAACCAGTTTGGTGAGAAAGCAGCAAAGCACGAGGTCAAGGTAGTTCTTTAGTATTGAAGAACTACAAGGATTTATTCAAAGAAAAGGTTACAAATGAATGTGGAAAAGCCTGCAGTTTAATTTCAGTTGTAGCTCATGGCTGAACAGAGAGACCCAAACCTACAGCCATCTCTGGAGAGACAAAATGGAGGCTAACCCAGGAAGAACAAATTGGGGAGGAGTCCAGAACTTTTATTCAGGACCCTAAAACCCCAGTGGTCACTATGAGACATTGCAGCTGAGAGCTTATACTACCAGGGTCCTAGCTTCAACATATACTTCTTCAACTATAAGGCTAATACAATACTGTTAGTGTTACCATCACTACTCAGAATGTTTGAGCAGGTAGATACTACCCTTTGTACAATGTTGTGTAAACTTGGACTGAAATCCTAAAGCTGCATCCATGCTTCAAACAACAGTGTGCATGCAGCATTCACTCCCACACTAGTTCCTGCATTTCTGAAGGCTAGTGTTGCATGCATGCTGTTGTTTGAAGCTCACACCCAGCATTAGTCAGAAAATTTTATGTAGCAACCTGAAATTTGTTTTTCTGCCTAATGTTTATGAATTGTTGGAACTTTCTTGAACTTAATACATAACTGCATATAGCTGCAATTTCTAACCATGGCATTTCCTATAAATATTTTAGTTGGCTTTCCCTTTGCTACAGTTAGACTCCTCTATCTGACAATAATGCCTGAGCTTTCTCCAAAGCTTTGCCCCTTATTTGGGATTTTAAAAACAAAAAAACAAAACACACACATTATCATACAGGTGAATCTGGAGCCTAGAGTCAGAACCCCTAGACTGCAAGTTGTCATCCAACATACCTTACAGGAAGACAGGAAACAATCCTTAATATTATTCTTCCTAATTTATATTAACATAAAATACTCCCCATGTTTCCCTTTTTGAAAATACAGGGTGATGTTGTTGCTGTTCTTTTAAAAATAAAACACCTAGCAGAGTTCTGCTGGCCTTTAAAAAAAAGACACAAGGGAAGGATCTAATTGGACAGCTTTTTTGTAGAGCATCAGCTCCCTGTTCTTATTCTTTCATTTGCTTGGTTATTCTAGAATTCATTTCAGATGAAATATTAATACTACTTCCTCTAAGGAGTTTTGCACCTTTCATTTACTTTATTGAACTAACTGTTCTGTGACCCAAATTTTAAAAATATAATCATTCTGATATAGCTTATTGAATTTCGTGTCGGCAGAAACTCTGCAAATGCGCTGATGTGAGATAAAGTCCTTTAATGATACATGTGATCATGCATTGAGCTCACATCCAGTAAAGAATCATAGGAGGAGATAATTTTAAGAGACATTTTGATAGGAAAGTAGTTAATTCACTTTTAAGAAGTAAAATGCATGTTGGCACTATTGTTAGTTTGTTTAATAGGCTGAAAGGGGAGAACTTGACAGAAACTATTTGCGGGAAAATGGGATCGTCACTGAAAAGATTTTAAATAAAGATGCCATCAGTATATCTATGCTCAGGTCTGCATATGATCCAACAACACTAGTGATATTCAGTAACACTACTATTATTTGGCTATGTATATGGACCCAAACTAGTATATTCTAAGGAGAATCAGGTAGACTATTGCTCTGGCAGGTTAGTATACGGCATTAGTTACACACTGAAGCCCTTCTCATACCACACCAGCACTTAGCTGTGAGGAAAATGCTGGCCCCATATTAATTTCCAGTAAACAGAATAATAGAATTGTAGTGCTGGATGGAAGCTTGGAGGTCTTCTAGTCCAATCCCTTGCTCAGTGGGGGAAACCACTGCAGCATCCCTGACCGATAGTCCTTGTCTTCTGTTGAAAAACTAAGCCTGCTATAGGCACCCACCATCAACACTAATTCAGTTTTTGGCACATCGCTATTTTAGGGTCCTTTATAGTGCCACATAATGAAGAGAATTTTAGTGTATGGGAGAAGATTTATGTAACCAAATGTAGAGGCAACCAAGTCCATGTTCAGGAACATTTGCTGCCAAATATGTGAATAGGCAGGGTGTGCTAGAAATCCTGGAATCCTATGGGAGTATGGGGGAAAGGTTAAAAATTTGTTTAAAATTGCCCGCTTGGTGATTTCTTTTGTATGTAGCACACATCATGCCCTACCACACAACCCACTTTGATGTCCATAGAAGCTACCCATGGGAAACAATGGGATGTTTTGAGTTCCCCTTTGTTCCCTATGTATTAACCACTGGAAACGTTTTGAGTTTTTCCGTCAAAACATCTGGCACAACTGCTGTTTTGATGGAACTTTCTGGACACTTTACATTTTGTGTTGAGTTCAAAAGAGATCTCATACTCTGTTTTGTGCACATCCCTAATAGCAGCTTCTTAATGGTAAGAGCAGTTTGACCTTGGAACTGATTGCTTATGGCGCGGAGGTGGGTTTCCTCACTCACAGAAGTTTTCAGGCAGAGGCTGGATTGCCATAGGTAGGGAATGCTCTAGCTCTGGATTTCTTGCATCAAGAAGGGGCTGGGCTAGACCTCCTTCAACTTGATGATTCTAAGAATCAACACAACACAAGACTCACAATATTCTACATTTTGCTGAGCATGTTACTGATGCCTAAATACCTGCTCAATTTTGGTTTTAGCTTTCAAAGGATTCAGCAGTAAAGTACATAAGGAGGCTGGTCATATAATATCATAACACACTGCCGAGTGTTAATATTGATACGATGAGTGCACCTTGAATTCAGTTTGTGATATAATATTGCTAAGCTCCTGAATTAGACATCATACCAAAATGGGTTTATGACCACTCTTCTGTTGACCTGATGTGAGATTGCAAAGCGTTCTGTTTGGACAATATTTGCATCTCAGCACTATCTGAATCCCAAGAGAGATTGGATTCTGTAGCATGGATTCTATAATGGAAGATTAATCTTATTGCGTCATCACAATTATTAATTATTTTGTGCAGGAACTATCTATCCCATCCATTGTGGACTGATGATTTATTTATTTTGTATGATAAAATTTCAGTCTCTATCTCTTTTCATATATCTGGGGGAAGTGAGAGAGAAAAAGGGAGAAAGGAAAGATATAGATCAATAGATAGATAAATGAGGTACTATTTAAAAAGTTGGTTGATTTTCAGATACTTGAACTTCTGGTCTGAATTGTAGAATTTATTGAGAATATGTTTTATTCATATTTGAGTGTAGCTTTATTACATAGCAAGTAGTTTTTCGTTTCCATTGTTTTATTTGTGGACCAGCTTCCCCCACCCTTTTTCCGGCACTTGTTCACAATACCTTACAAATGCTGTTGGGTTCCCTATGGCTACACAGACATCAGTATCTTCTCATATCAGTCAGAATCTGTGTCAGTGAATTCACAGTGTCAGGCCTCAGGTGAGAGTAGTAAAACTCTTCTTCTTTAAAACACAAAATCATATCTAAATATGCTAAGGCTGCACCTGTAAGCATATCCAGTTTTTTGTTCTTTATGTCATGTTTTATCACAGTGAAAATATGATAAACGGCAATGCATTCACTTTGTATCAATTCATACCCAATCATTTTGGCACAGACAAAATTGGGATTAATTATGTACTGACAGGCTAATAATATGGAATTTGCAAGATTTAAAAAGGAATAATCTATTGGATTTTTTGGTAACACAATCATTCCGTTCCCTCAACAAACAATGGCATGTTTGTGTTCTTGTAAGACAATATCTGGTTATGGGTCCAGAGAAAGCACCCAGAGGAAAACAAAGCCCAGGGAAAACAAACAAAGGGGCACAGCAAGTAAGTGGAAAACCTGCTTGATTGGAAAGGAGTTTCAGAGAAAAGGCAGGGAGCTTTTTTTGCCATGGAGACTGCAGTACCAGGGCAGCCAATGATCCCAAGGCTGAATGGATTTAACTATGGGACCTGGTCATTTAGCATGGAGAAGTGGACAGGTAAGGAGAGCACTGCTAATCATTATTGTCTGGAGACACGGAGTGAAAGAAAGAAAGAAAGAAAGAAAGAAAGAAAGAAAGAAAGAAAGAAAGAAAGAAAGAAAGAAAGAAAACCTTTTTAGGAAATAAATCAGGGAGATAGATAAGGTTACATGCCTAGCTATAGGGATGTACATGGAACAGGAAAAGCACACACTTGAACCACTTGAACCAAAGGCTTGGAGGCCTACTGGTAAAGGGGAATCCGGTACTTTACTTACTAGTAAAGGGCAAGGGGGGGGAGGGAAGCTTCCGTAAAAGTAGAGCAGGTGGAGAGAAGTAAAAATGTACCATAGAAGTGCCACCCCGGCAGCCATGAGAGGCAGTACAGGTGGCAGCGGCTCCATTTTAGTGATCTCCATGCCTGCACAGAGGCACAAATGGGGCCCGAACTGGCCCAGGCTACTCAGTGGTAGGCCAATGGGTGGGGGGAGCTGCTGCTGCCCATACTGCCCCCTATGGCCGCTGCCACAGCGGCACTTCTAAGGTACATTCTTACTTCCCTCCTGCCCACTCTACTTTTACAGAAGGTTCCCTGATCCCCCCTTTACTGGTAAAGGGGTATTGAAGCTTGCTTGGGTTGAACCCCTGCCTAGCTCATTGCTACATACAGGAAGAGGGGAAGGAAGAAGATGTAAGTCTCTCCCTCCAAGTGAGGGAATGAAACCTGAGAGTATCAGTCTAACAAAGGGGAATCAGAGTAGAGTATGGTCAGAGAAGGAATGCCCTTATTGGCTGTCTGTACTATCCTTAATGCCCCTAGTGGTCAATAGGATTTGTGGTGATAAGAGTTGATGCTATCAGGAGCTACATCTCCAACACAACACATACTTACATATGTACACATAAAACAGTAACAGCAAGTAGCATTCAGGGCCAATGTCAGCACTATTGATACAGATACAGATACACACAGATACAGCAGTTAATTTGGATGCACAAGCGTACAAAGCAGCTTGCAAGTCTTGCTCATAGTCCAGCATGGCCCACACTCTGTGCAGTCTATGTGAGTGCATTGCCCTATGCAAAAGAAAGTAATCGCAGCCATAATGTTAAGGAAATTAGTCAGGGGAGAAAGGCATTTTTTTAAAATTGGCTGTCTTGAGGCTTGTCCTTTCAAACAGATTAGTATGATTGTGACATCCAAACAGGTCAAATAGGCTGCAGTATGTGGTGACATTGGCATGAATTGCTCCTGTAATATGGGGCTTCCTCTGTGAATTTGCCTGACACACTTGATGGGCGACCAGAGACATAACTGCCAGACCTATAGGGTCCTTAGTAGTCTGGTCTCTCTCTCTCTCTCTCTCTCTCTCTCTTTCTCTCTCTCTAGCCTTGGGATGTGACACCCAATAGAAGTGTTTTTGTTGTTTTTAAGGAAAGGCAGAGAGACAGCAAAAAATATGGTTTGTAGTTTGAATTTGGGCAGACATAAAGAGACAAGCAGAGGGAATTGTGAAATCAACTGGTGTTGGTTGAAACAGTTGGATTGTGGAAATTTAAAACAGGATCAGCACTTTTGGAATCACTTTGCTTCCACTCTGCTCTGCCTGAATAAAAGGGATATTTAAAAGACATCCCAAGCTTCCAATACTATCTCCAAAGTCATCCAAAGAAAACTAATCCTTGTAGCATTGCTTCATTTGGACTTCTCACCAAATGAGGAAGTTGGGTGTGTGCATAACAGATGGCAATTCTATATATAGAAATGCAGATTTAATAAATCAAATGCATTCTTCATTGACATCCTGGCAGCATTCTAGAGGTCAAGCATAGGAACATAGGAAGCTGCCATATACTGAGTCAGACCATTGGTCTATCTAGCTCAGTATTGTCTTCACAGACTGGCAGTGGCTTCTCCAAGGTTGCAGGCAGGAGTCTCTCTTAGCCCTATCTTGGAGATGCCAGGGAGGGAACTTGGAACCTTCTGCTCTTCCCAGAGCAGCTCCATCCCCTAAGGGGAATTTCTTACAGTGCTCACACATCAAGTCTCCCATTCAAATGCAACCAGGGTGGACCCTGCTTAGCAAAGGTGACAATTCATGCTTGCTACCACAAGAGCAGCTCTCCTCCCCTCTACTACTTCCAAAGCAGTAGTTGCTTTGGAATCAAACAGGGGTATGCCAAGCCATTTCCAAATGCTTATAATATCCTATGGCAGCAGTGCATACGTATGTAAACAGCTTCCTTTGTTGGCAAATAAAATTACATACTGGCTCCTATGTTCAAACTGTCATGACTAAAAATGGGAGATGACAACAACAGCACTGAACACCTCAGTCAGACATTGGGACAGGTTTGGTATGCCATAAAGTTCCTTACTCCTGTGGATGTGGGCAAAAAATGTATGCCACCATCAACCTCTAGGAGATTAACACAGCAGCCAATTCATATAGTGCTTTCTGCATTTAGAAGTATATATCATAGGGATAATAACGCTTTTTAATTTGGTAAAATGTGCATAGCTGAAATATCTATAGGAAGTGCAAAGCTTTATTGTTGATACATTCAGGAGCTGCATTGGCACCTAGATTTATACAATAAAGTGCATCAAGCACAAATGAGAGGGCCGAATAATTTTCATTATTCTTCCACTCTTGAGTCACATAATGAGTTACCCTTAGCCATAGCAAAGCAACAATAATGGACAAAAATGTTGCGTTTGCAAGGGCTCAAGTCCCTTTAAGTTGTGTGCCACCATTTCTCTAAGTGGATTCATTGGTGAGAATATGAAAACGTGCTTATGATATTAGCTCCAGGCTTTTCCAAGCAGTGCTCATTAAAAACAAGGATCCGCTTCAGCTTAAAAGGCTTCCTGTGCCAGAGCGAAACACTTGCTTAAAAAAGCTGCTCCCTCACAAAAGACACTGGCAATATGAAGGATGACTTTTACTTCTGTCTTCTTTTCTTGCTGCCTTGAGCTATTTACTTTGTGTAACTATCCACTGAATCACATTTTCCCCCTCCCTTGGAAGATGCTAAGCTGATATGAATAGAATATTTTTTCCGGCAGGAGAATGGTATACTTGCAGTACAGGGAGTTCTTTTAATAATCTCACTAAATATATAGAACACACCAGCCCAGCTCCATTGACAGCATTTAGGAAGACTCTTACTTTGATACTGGATTGAAGCAGCAGCTGGACTGAGGGAATATATTTAAGTGACAGATCGAAAATGTCTCAGGTCAATGAATAATGCTGACTAAAAAGAACCAGAGAGAGCTTTGTTAAGAGTTTGCGTGTTAGAAAACTGTTGTGGTGAACTGAGGGCGGGGGTGGGTGGGAGAATTGATATTACCTACTGCACTAAGCTGGTCCTCTGTCAATGAACATTCCATTAGGATTCTCCAAGACATTTCATCTGAGGTTGGAAGGGAAAGGAGTAAGAATACAAGAATATGGCGGGGGTGGGGGGGACAGCAAAAAAGTGTGCTTCTGAAAACAGTGCAAAAACTACCTAGCAGCTATATTGCATATAAACTAGCTGTGGTGACAACGTTTGGGTTTAATGTACAGAAATTGATGAACAGATGAAAGAGTATTATTACCTTTTAATCTCAATAACATTGCTGTCCTAATTTCCAGCTCTGGAGTCTAGAAAAATGTGCTCTTTTTAAAAATTTTGTTCTTCTCAGAACAACCTCCAACAGTAGCAAAATATTTACAAACTAGCTGACCCCGCACAGAGCATCTGTGTGCTCTTTGGGGCCAGTGGTTACCTCTCCCCCCACTTCTGCCCCAGTCTCTCTTCCGGGCCCAGCCACCTCTCCACCCCACTTTCTTTTCCCTCTCCTGGGCCTTGCCTCTGCAGCTGGGCCGGGCCCGCCAACTCTGGCCTACATGGCTGGGCCGACACAGCGGCAACCAGTCCTCCTGGGTGCGCCTCAGCCAATCAGGTGCATCCGACACCCAGCCAATCAGCTGGGCTCTGGAATGCACATTCCAAGGTACACCCAGGATAATTAATATAATAGATGGAGGCTGTCCTCACATGTACCCTAACCCAGGGAAGCTCAGCCTGGGTTAGGCTGCACAAGAGAACCGCTGGGATCAGGCCTGATCCCAGTGGGGTAGTGCCTCTTAGCTTAGCTTTTTAACCCAGTTTTTAGCCGGGGTTAAAGGAGCAAGCCCTTAACCCAGGCTCCAGGATTATGTGCTGCCTGGGGCTGTGTTCCGCTCCAGATGAC
The DNA here is from genome assembly GCF_027244095.1 of Hemicordylus capensis. Taxonomy (NCBI): domain Eukaryota; kingdom Metazoa; phylum Chordata; class Lepidosauria; order Squamata; family Cordylidae; genus Hemicordylus; species Hemicordylus capensis. The sequence continues at coordinate 372,653,150 of NC_069658.1, read as the reverse complement.
ACAGAGACAGGAGCCTAGAGCACCTGTCTCCTGGGCGAATCTCCCAATGAACTGCACCCTGCAAAATTTCAGTGATCATCTGGGGTGAAGCTAAGCTGGACCAGCCTTCCCCTCACCCGCCTGCCTGGTCACCCCTATTTTGGAGCATGTGTAGAAGGGTGATTCAGATTAACACTCACCTCACATGACAAAGGGATGTCTCAAGGGTGCATTGGGGCACCCTCCTGTGATGTGCACATCCCCAGCCTTATTGAGTGTTGTGGGTGGTACTTTTTCTAAACTGGTCCATTGTTCCTCAAATTTACTCACTCCTGAAAGGAGTAACAACAGGCCTGGTTCAGTACACAGGATGTGAAGCTTCATGATAATCCAGTTTTGGTAGGCAGCAGTGGTGGCTGCTATAGAAACTATTACATCAGAGAGTGGAAAGGGATGCTTAATTTGGGAGTCTCAGTTCTAACACCCCAGGAGGACATTTTAGGAAATGCAGGTGAGATGAGAGAGGAGAAACCATCGTTCCCAGGAGCAAATTGGGCCAAGGGTGGGGTGGGGGTGATAGAAGGCAGAATCCCTTTACTGTAGGCAGCTGTGTATCTAATTAATTGATTTTAATTCTAGTTGATGGAGTCAAGGTGGTGGTGGGGGTTTGTAGGAATCCATGTTTAATTAACATCAACGTGCCTGTCACACAAAACTGGCTGATAGAATATTGGACAAAATCTATTGGACAAAATCTATTCATACAGAGAGGTCATTTTCATGACCAATATTAGGGCAGGGAATGTTACGGTCCAGGCCTGATTTATATACTAAATATGCTTATTAGCTAGCATACCAAATTAGGCCTGGCTCATAGTGTCACCAAGTGACCAAGTTCTTTTATATGGTGACCATGTAGGATCTGGGCACATGGAAGAAAGGAGATCAAACCAATCCTCAAAGATTCAATGGGCTTTATTGAGTATAAAAGAATAACACATAGTCTAGCAGAAAGCAGAACACTCTATCAATATATTACTAACAGCATTTAAACAGAACATCCTAGCCAGCACCAATATTCAATGTGTTCCTAACTAACATATGTGTGTGCATTAAATCTTCCTAGAGCCTAATACAATTCAGATATAGATGGGAAAGGGGGTGGGGTGTGAGGGCTGGCATGGTTCAGGAATTAGTAGAGGAAAAGGGTGGGGGAAGGGGAAGGAGGGGAAAAGATGGAGGGGCCCAAGGCTTGTAAGGAGCAGCATATTACCAGGATGAGAGAGATTTGAGAGCGGTGGATCTCTTCAGCTGAAGGAGCGAGGCGCTTGGCTGGAGACAGGAGCTTTTGCAGTTGCTCAGATCACGACTGAGAGCCAGAGCACCATGGCTGGGGAGGTCTTGACTTCTCACTGTGCAGTAGAAGTCACAGACAGCTCCTGTCCATGGACAGAGTTCCTGCTGTTGCCCCATGGCTTAGCAGCAAACTCTGGGATCCTTGTGAGCAGCTCTTGCTGTAGGCAAAAGGTTGCCCGTAGGCACAAGACTGCCCGTAGGCACAAGATTGCTTGTAGGCAAAAGACTGCTAGCTCTCTGTCCAGTAGCCTCATTCTTTATAGTGTATTTTCCTTTGATCTCTCTCTCATAGAGTCTATTCAAATCTAATCTTTTCCTGGGTCCCAAAAGGTGACAATTTGCTGCTATCTTCTGGACAATGTCTTTTAATTATTCAGGATATTGGCCAGTCCAGAGAGATCTCAATCTCATCTTCTGTAAACTGTGCGCTTAGGAAGGGGGGAACATTGCCCAAAGCAAATCTGCATCTCTGAGCTACAAATTGCATCTTCCCCGATTTGCCAGTCTGACCCCAAAAGGTTTTAAAAGTCAGGAGTTAGTGAGAGAATTAGTTCTATTTGTGTGAGACAGCCATTACATTATTTCTTGTGTACCTCTATCTAGTGTGTAATTATAACAAGAGAATATTTAAAGTAACATAAAAAGGGGTACATGTGTGAGACGAGTTAATCTATACATTTGACTAAGGCAGAAGCAGTCTACAGGTGTTTGCTTTGTATGCATTTACCTATGTTGAATCTCTATAGAGAGCAATTGAGTTAATGGTTGACAAGGATTAACATGGATTTCTTGCAACAGGAGAGGGGAGGTCAGCCTCTGGCCTCTTCCACAGACATTATCTGGTAGTGAGTCACATTTTAGCATATGATTAGCTCAGGCCTAGCTTTTGTGTCTTCTTGAGTATCCATTTCACAATACAATGCTGGATCCCCTCTTCCCTCACAGGTCAGTTGAGATCTGGGCTGTCAGTTCATCCTGAGCCCAAGCATTAATTCATTCCTTAATATAAAATGAAATCAGACACAGGCCTCAATTCCACATACTTCTGAGCTGGTACCTTTGGTTCTGCTATGTTGAGGTGGACCGTCCATAACAGGAAGGCAAAAGGGGGTGGGGGTGGGGGTGGGGAGGCAGGCCTTTTAGCTTTTTTACTTTGTAACTTTTTAAATTGTGGATTATTTATTGATTTGTTTTAAACTGTTTTTAATATTTAATTGATTTTAATGTTTTGTTTTTATTTGTTGTGAACCGCCCTGAGACCTTGGGTTGGGGCGGTATAAAAATGCACTAAATAAATAAATAATAAATAAATAAATAAGCCTAACGTCCCACACACAATCGCTCTGAATGTCTTCAGAATGTGTGTGCCATGCACCAACATGATCTGTGCTGCTCCTGGAAGCACAGATCAACAGAGGCTGGTACCCGTTTTCCCAGTCTCTGGATATTCCACAAGGCACCGCACAATGATAGATGCTCTAAGAACCCATATCTATGTCTCTTTAGGCTATGTGCAGCCCAAGGAGACACATGATCCTGGCCACCAGGTTAAGGGAGCACTCGCACCCTTAACCTGGGTCAAGGTCTGGGCTCAAATGTGGGGTTAGGCTGTCCACGTGGATCCCCACACGGGTAGCCCAGCTCAGGCTAGGCTGAGCAGCCTGGCGCTCCACACAAGTAGTGTGCTTGTGAGAATAACCTTAGTATCCATATTTGTTTACTTGGAGCTTTCTTGTCCATAGGCAAAAGCCTCTCTGCAAAAGATGATTAGTAAAAATGGCCTTTTTCCTATGGATGTCATGGAGAAGACGGTGCAATTTGTATCCATTATTTCTTCACACAGATTGCCATGCAACATTTACTTCTCCCAAGTTCCACAAGCAAAATCTGCCTCCCTGCCTGGTGACAGGTGCTGTGCTTCTTTTCCCTACATCAGCTAATTAACTTCTAAATCAGCTAAGCAAGTCATCAGCTAGGCTCATCCAGAACTGGTGGGGAACCCAGGAGTTTCACAGGTTTTTGTGCTGCATCTTGTATCTACAACTTAGCAATCAGAAAGTTGTGCTTTTTTCTCCTCCTAGGGGATCAAATTGCAGGTGAGGCCTATGTTATGCTTGCTTAGATGAATGAGTTTCTTTTGTATGTGTGTCTATGCTCCATTGTCTATCCATTTTTGTAAACATGCTCTTATTTCTCTGTATAGGTTTTTTAAAAATATATTGTGACACTCTGTCTCTTGCTGATAAAGGCAGGCAAGGTTTTTCCTAGAGGAATTGTCTAACCTGCCTAGACAAGACTACTCGTTGTAATCATTCTCTAGTGCTACTGAACAAAACACTTTTTTAGTCATAGACAGTGAATATTTTGGTAAATGTATTAACCTCTTACTGTTTTGTGAGCTTGTCTTTCAACTGGCTGTAGCTTAGCTGTGCATTTTCCATTCCCACCCACCCACCCCGCCAGCAATGAATTCAGAGATTGCACTGAGAATCTCTTTGCTTCATGTTGGTTGAAATATCACTGATAAGACCACTTGAACCTCAGATAGTTCTTTTAAAATATAAAATACAACATTGTAGAGTGTGACAATGCTGGAGTTATGGAAGTTCAGTCTGTGATTTATGAGGCCTGAGCTCATGCCTTGTCTTCACTCTTCTGGTTGCTATAGATTGATTGTCCATATTGTTATTTAGCATCTGACAGAGCATGGAGCAATATTAGGCATGAAACATTAATCAGGAAATTGTGCATTGCTTCCACAATTAATGTGCAACTGGACTTTGCTTTGTAATATTGAATTGGCTCTTAACATGCAAATTATTGAGGGAAATTACCTCATTTTTCAGAGGCCACTTGATGGATTGAAGTTTCATGCAGAATGTTCCTTGTAATTTTAAACCTTACAATGATTGGCTTTCCTTGCTCATAAAAATCCCAGTTTTCTTTCTCATACATCAAGCACTTAGGCCCAGAGCATTGTAAAATTCAACTTGCAAAGTTCATTATTTCCAGTTGTTTTAAGCCTAACTAGAGTTGGCAATGAATTATAGGAGAAATGTCTCTTGCTCAAGTTTTTTTTTAAAAAAAGAAGTAGCTCCCCCCCCCTCTTTTTTTGAAAACAGAAAAAAAAAAAGCTGGAAATAAATGTGCATCTCTCCTTGTGATCATCTTGTATAAAGAATTAATTAATCAGGTGTGCATACCTCATAAAGAACATAAGAACTGCCTTGCTATCTCTAGGGGTGTGCACAAAACCAACTTAGCCTGTTTGGTTCAAATTCAAACCCAGTTAGAACCAGGGAGATTGTTTTGGTTTTGCTTGACCCACCCCCAGGTTCAGTTCGAATTTGAACCCAACTTGACCCGGTTCTAAAAGGTTCTACATAGGGTATAATCGGGACTCAAACCAACCCATTATTCCCTATGCATAGCACCTAGCAGTACAAAAGTGGGGTTGGTGGTATGCACCCATGGGGGGCTACCACTCACCAAACCCCAAAGCAATCGGACACTTCTGCAATTATTGATGATTTTCTGAGTAATTTTACATTTTTTGCATTTTCCCCATAGGAATTAATAGGGATTTGAGGATGCTCCATCTGCCCCCGTGGTGGGTGTCTGGGCACCAAAGTGGGTTTTGGGGCAAGGCACATTGTGCCACAACTCCCTCCTGAAGCCCCAAGCCGGTGGGATTCATAGGTTTTTAAAATATATATTTAAAAGATTTTAGCCTGTTTCAAGGCAATGAATAGGAATTGCTCCTACATTCATAACAGAACAACAGTGTGTGACCTAATTTGCTGTGAACTCAGAGCAACAACTTGGGGAAACCTCCCGCCTCTGCCTGTCACCCTTCTGCAAGCCTTTCTCGCTCAGATATGACCCCCATTGGTGTCCCCAGGTTGGTCTTCTAAAAAAACTTGAAAAAATGTGGGGGGGGGGGCTCTAAAAAAACCATAAATTAAACCATGCATGTTGGGCTTGCTCTGGCGCATGTCAGGCATACACGTGACATGCACACATGCACATGCTACTTCTGGTCCAAGGAGCAGACAGGGCAGCAGGAAGGTACACTGCCATCCCACTGGACTGGTTTTCCAGCCAACACCAGCAGGGGAAACATTGCAGGGGAGGTAAGGGTAGCCCCATGCCTTCGAACTGGCCCCCACCAGTTCCATGCACACCCCTACTGACCAATCAGTGAAGCAGGAGCTTGGCAAATGAAACCAAGGGAGACAAATGACACAAAATGGCATCTAAAATGGAGGCTCAAGCCTTTGAGCCTGTTTGAACCAGTTCAAACCAAACCAGGCTTGATTGGTTTGAACTCGGACTGGGATTGCCAATGGAATGACCTGTTTGGTCTGAGTTCGAACCTTTGAACCAAATCAGTTTGAATTCGAACCTGTTTGCACACTCCTAGCTGCCTCCAGTCAAGGTCCATCCAGTCCAACATTCTCTTAGCCAACCAGATGCCTTTGGAACCTCTAAAGCAAGACATGGTAGTGCCTTATCATTCTGTTTTTCATCTAGACTGTAGTACTTAAGAGAGGCACTGCCTCTGAACAGGGACATTTAATTCAACATTCCTGGTTATAATGGATAAAATGTCACAATTTAGGTTACCAGTACTGTTGTATTCTGTGGCACATTGCTTTATGACAGTCTTGAAAATGTACTACTCAAAGAGGGTCTTTGGGTCAAAGTAGTATGATGTATCGAGTTGGAAGACTACTCTGAGTTGGAAGACTACTCTATGAAGAGCAGACACAGCTGAGGAGGTTAGCAAGCTTTTCTAAACACCTAGCCTTTCCCCCCTTCAAATTAAGTAACAGGAAAAGGGGAGATTTTTAGGGGCTGGTTTTTATTTAAGGGATAAGAGTGTGTGTGTGTGTGTGTGTGTGTGTGTGTGATTTGCCAGGGCTAGAATTTGCTCGTGCTAACAAACTTTAGTGTTTTAATTTGTCCCTGCCTGGAGGGGGTGGAGTCAGCTAGGGCTGGGGGAGGCCCCACATTCCTTTGACATTCCTTTGACTCACATCCTGTGTCTCAGTTGGAACACTACTCTGTGAAGAGCAGACACAGCTGAGGAGGTGAGCAAGCTTTTCTAAACACCAAGCCTTTTCCCCTTTCAAACTAAGTAACAGGAACAGGGGAGATTTTCAGGGGCTGGTTTCTCTTTAACGGATAAATCTTAGTCTGTCTCTGTGTGTGTGATTTGCCAGGGCTAACAAACTTTAGTATTTTAGTTTGTCCATGCCTGGAGGGGGTGGAGTCAGCTAGGGCTGGGGGAGGCCCCACATTCCTTTGACTCACATCCTGTGTCTCAGTTGGAAGGCTACTCTCTACATATGAGGTGAAGGCCGGAGAGCATAGCAAACAAGGATAGCAAACAGGATGTAGGAGTTTTGCAGGAGTTTAGTGGGAAGTGTGGGCGGGGGAGCCTGGAACAAGCCCCTGTGACCACAAGGAGCCTGGTGGAGAAGAGAACAAGTAAGTACAAATCCCGCCCTCATATCCCTCATATTCTTGGGAAAGGCTGTTTGGACACTTAAATGGCTGACCATTACAGCTGAGACCTATCCTTCTAATAAACTATCTAATAAACAGATAATAATAAACAGATAATAAACTACTTCTAATAAAATATCTCTAAATACTGTAAACAGCCAAAAAAAAAACAACAATATGAAGATGAAAAGTCAGCAGGGGAAGGGGCACTTCCCAGTGTATTGCACAGAGTGCCACATATATGACTATTTGCCCCATGGGCAGAAGTCATGGGTGTATGTTCAGTGCAAGGAGCTCCTGGCTCTCAGGGAACAAATTCGTTCCCTCAAGACCAAGGTGGCGGATCTGGAGAAGCTCAGAGAGACAGACAGGCGTTGTGGACGAGACCCTCAGGGACATGATAGAGGCATCCCACTCCAGGGCTGGTAGCTCCTCTGCTGTCAGGGAGAATGAAGGCCTCAGGCAAGGAGGACATCGGTCTGAGGAAGCGGGAAATGCTCCTTTAGAAGTGACCCCTTCAATGGATGATAAGCCCATATCCTCTCTCACAGGGGCTCATTGTAGTGAGTGATTTGATCATTAGTGGTATAGAGAGATGGGTTTGTGACCCGCGTGTTGACCGCATGGTTACTTGCCTGCCTGGTGCGAAGGTTGCGGACATCATGCAGTGTCTAGATCTGCTCTTAGGCAGTGCTGGGGAGGAGACAGAGGTCGTGGTGCACGTCAGCACCAACGATGTGGGGAAATGCAGTCAGGAGGTCCTGGAAGCCAAATATAGGTTGATAGGTAGTGTAATGAAGTCCAGGACCCCCAAGGTAGCATTCTCAGAAATGCTACCTGCTCCATATGTAGGTACAGTGAGATAGGCAGAGCTGAAGGGTTTCAATGCGTAGATTAGACGGTGAGAGGAGGAAGGGTTTAGATTTTTTAGGCACTGGGATACATTTCGGGGCAAGCAAGGCCTGTACAAAAGGGACGGAAAGATGGAAGCAGACTGCTTGTGCTTAAAATCAAAAAGGTGGAACAAGACTGCTTGTGCTTAAAATCAAAAAGGTTGCAGAGCAGCTTTTAAAAGGATGCTTGGGGAACAGCCGATGGAAGCTGGGCAGTATCCCGTTCAGCATAAGCCACACTTTAAAGTGTGAGGGTGCAAAGGATTCACATAAAACAGAAAGAGACAGATCAGAACTGCATAAAAAGCAGACAGGAGCCTGTGCCAGCTGGTCACAGAGTCAAAAGAAAGATAGCATATATCAGCTGAGAGATTCAGTGTATAGGTGCTTATATGCCAATGCCAGAAGCCTCCGAGCCAAGATGGGTGAGCTGGAGTGCTTGGTTGCTAACGCAGAAATAGATATAGTGGGCATAACAGAAACATGGTGGAACTGTGAGAACCAGTGGGACACTGTTCTCCCTGAATATAAACTCTATAGAAAGGACAGGGAGGGGCACTTTGGAGGTGGAGTAGCACTGTATATTAAAGAAGGGATAGAATCTAACAAGCTAGAAAACTTAGGTGGACTGGAGTCCTCCACAGAAACTCTATGGGTGACAATACAAAGCCTGAAAAGGAACATGCTACTGGGGACGTGCTATCACCCTCCGGATCAAAACACCGACAGTGACTGGGAGTTGCAGGAGGAAATCAGGGAGATGTCAAGGAGAGGCATGGCAGTAATAATGGGTGACTTCAATTACCCACACATAGCCTGGGTAAATTCACAGTCAGGTCATGACAAAAAGGTCAGATTTCTAGATATGCTAAATAACTGCCAAAGAACAATTGGTCTTGGAACCAACCAGAGAGAAAGCAACCTTGGACTTAGTTCTGAGTGGCACCCAGGACCTGGTGCATGATGTCAGTGTCATCAACGCTTTAGCGAACAGTGACCATAGTGTCATCAAATTCAGCATACATGCGGGGAGAGAATCACCAAGGAAGTCTAACACGGACATTTTGAATTCAGAAGACGAAACTTCTGCAAAATGAGGAGTATGGTGAAAAGAAAGCTGAAAGGGAAAATCAGGAGAGTCACTTCGCTCCAGAGTGCATGGAGTTTACTCAAAACCACAATACTAGAAGGCCAGTTAGGTTGTATACCCAAAAGGAGGAAAGGTACCACGAAGTCCAGGAGGATGCCAGTATGGCTAACGGGTACCGTCAAGGAAGCCATAAAAGGGAAGAAGACTTCCTTCCGAAATTGGAAGACCTGTCCAAATGAAGAGAACAGAAAGGAACACAAACTCTGGCAAAAGAAATGCAAGGCGACCATAAGGGTGGCAAAAAGAGAGTTTGAGAAAAATTTAACTAAAAGCATCAAGGGGAATAACAAAAACTTGTTTAAATACATCAGAAGCAGGAAACCTGCCAGGGAGGGCTGGACCATTAGACAACGAGGGAGTGAAAGGGATTATTAAGGAGGAGACGGAGGTTGCAGAGAAGCCCAACGAGTTCTTTGCATCCGTCTTCACAGCAGAGGATACTGAGCACATACCTGTTCCTCAACCAGGCTTTTTAGGCATGGAGGCTAAAGAACTGAGTCAGATAGAAGTGACAAGAGATGATGTTCTAAACTGTCTGGAAAAACTGAAAACTAACAGATCACCAAGGCCAGATGGCATACATCCAAGAGTCCTCAAAGAACTGAAATGTGAAATTGCCAACCTCCTTGCTAACTTATTCCTGCAATCGGGCTCTGTACCAGAGTACTGGAGAGTAGCAAATATAAGACCGATTTTCAAAAAGGGATCCGGGGCAATCCAGGAAATTACAGGCCGGTTAGCTTAACATCCGTTCCAGGCAAATTGATGGAAAGGATAAAATTGTAAAGCACGTAGAAGTACAGGCCCTGCTGGGAGTGAACCAGCATGGCTTCTGCAAAGGTAAATCTTGCCTCACCAACCTTTTGGAGTTCTTTGAGAGTGTCAACAAGTGTGTGGATCAAGGTGATCCAGTTGACATAGTCTACCTGGACTTCCAAAAAGCTTTTGACAAAGTTCCTCATCAAAGACTCCTGAGGAAACGTAGCGGTCATGGGATAAGGGGACAAGTACATGTGTGGATTGCTAACTGGTTGAAAGACAAGAAACAGAGAGTAGGTATAAATGGAGAGTTTTCACAATGGAGGGAAGTAAGAAGTGGGGTCCCCCAGGGATCTGTAGTGGGACCGGTGCTTTTAAATTTATTCACAAATGATCTGGAAGTTGGGGTAAGCAGAAAGGTGGCCAGATTTGCAGATGATACCAAACTCTTTCAGGTAGTGAAATCCAAAACGGTTTGTGAGGAGCTCCAAAAGGATCTCTCCAAACTGGGGGAGTGGGCGACAAAGTGGCAAATGCGGTTCAGTGCTGACAAGTGTAAGGTAATGCACATTGGGTCGAAAACCCCAATTTCAAGTGTATGCTGATGGGCTCTGAGCTGTTGATGACTGACCAGGAGAGGGATCTTGGGGAAGTGGTGGACAGCTCGTTGAAAGTGTCAACTCAATGTGCGCAGCCGAGCCCAGTGGTTCTCACGATGGGCTTCACTAGCCCGATTTTCTCCCATTGTGTTAATAGCCTCCATGTTATGGTGGCTTAGAAACCTGGCACGTTTCTATATTTTGTGCTCTAAGCAAATCAGCCACTGGTGGAGATAGCAAAAGCAGGGGGGTAAACAGGTGATAAAGAGGAGAGCAGCATTCCTGATGTGGGGGCAGATGGCTATGGCTGAAGAAATAGCTAAGAGGGGAAGAAAGCGGTGATGGTGTTAGAAAAGAAGTTGGACCAAGTTAACATGGAGCTCCTCATGTAGGTGCATTAAAAAAAGTTTTCATGTGGCAGCAGCACTCAACAAATGGGCATAGTATCTGAAAGCCTATTACTGCATGTTCCAGCCTGGACATATGGAGAGTCTCCACATCAGTATTATCCACTCCCAAGAATGTGCAGCATAAGACTCGCACACATGGCAAACTGTTATGCCTGCCATGTGGAGTGCTGGCACACGGAAAAAACAGTGAGTGGTCTCTATGTGCAGGCCCATAAGATTTGAATTGGCCATCCGTGACAAATGGAAAGTTTTGAAATCGCAGAATGTCAGTTAAGAAGTGTAGGAAATGTACAGATGCAAGAGGAAGAATAGTCTCCATATAACATATAAAGGCTCGATCAAGGACCTTCCTGCTCTGGGAAGGTTCTAAGTTCCCTCCCTGGCATCTCCAAGATAGGGCTGAGGGAGATTCCTGCCTGCAACCTTGGAGAAGCCACTGCCAGTCTGTGTAGATAAGACAGAGCTAGATAGACCAATGGTCTGACTCAGAATATGGCAGCTTCCTGTGTTCCTATGACCTTCTGCGTGGAAAGCCTGTGTTCTTCCACCAAGCCATGACCCTTTCCAAGGTCGACTATGGCTGATTGGGAAAGATGGGAAGGATCATTATGGATGACTGACATGATGTAAAATTTCATGGTGGGATGAAATGAGAGTGAATGTAGTGTTTAAAGGAAAGGGAAAAGGCAATGTTTGTGTAAAAGTAGGTCCCTTGCTTAAAATGTTCCAGAACCCCAGTGTGCATTTGTGTAGTGACTGGGTGAGTCTCCAGTTTTAAGCATTTACATGTAATGCTCTCATAGCAATACTAATGTAACATCACTGTGTGTGATATTATGCTGGTACAATAAGATTGGTGCATTTCTTTGCTACAGCAGCAAACTTTAGTATTGGACAGTATATCCACCCAGCCTCACTACATATCCCGCAGTGAATCTCTTAAGTTCTTTTTGTGTGCACATTCACAATAGGAAAAAGCTGGGTTTTGAAGGTGAACAATTGTCAGTGTAATTGACAATTAATGGAATGTTCACTTGAAATCCATGGGATTGTAAACCCATTTGGCTTTCAGCTGTTATTTTCTTATATATGTCTATGGCTGACATCCTGCCTAATGCTATGCACATGCACTCAAAAGAAGCACACAAACTCTTTTGGCTGACTGGCTCATTCTCTTGAATGCCCACACTCTGAAAAAATGAAGGTGCACATATGATAGCTGGCACAGGCAGAGAGACTACTGCCACTAAGGATGTGCATGAACTGGTTCGGCATCTCCTCTGGGAAGTGCTGAACCAGCTCAGGTGCCAGCGTTTGAACTGGCTTGATGTGACAGGGAGTGGTTCCCTAAAAAGCAGGTAGGGAGCTCCTTACCTACTCATCCCCACCCCACTGCTTTTCTGCCAGCGGCACTTGCCTTAGCAATGAGTGGGGCTGCGGCGCTTTCCCCTGCATCCTCCATGTGCATGCCAAAGCCATGCAGCAGCAGCAGCAGAAAACAGTGCCGAAGCCCCACATGGCCATTGCTAGGGCAAGCGCTGCGCCCGGAAAAGTGGCAGGATGGGGACTAGCAGGTAAGAACCTGCTTACCGGCTCCTTAAGGGAACTGCTCCCCGCCCCACCAGCCCATGCATGAGCTGTTCGTGCACATCTCTACTTGCCACCAATTCTGGATGTCCCCTAGCTACTACAGCAAGCAGCAGAACGCAGCTAGAGGAAGGCAGTGCAGGTGCTGTCTCTTCAAGCAACTAACATCTGTGCTCTGTCTGCTCCTGAAACAGAAGAGATCAAGTACAAAAGTCTGGTGAAGTGGAGGGGGGGAGAGGGAGGCTGGAGAACAGTACTGAATGCTGCGGGGAAGAAGAGGGGCAGTGTTCAATGTGGGGACCAGCAGTGAGTCTGGTGGCTTGAGGCATGACCAGTGACAAGACCAATGATAGGGCAGGGGTGAGGCAGTGTAATGGCCCTGCTGATGCAGGGGGCAGGGCAAGGCTAGTGAGGCAGGGAAGGAAGCTCTGCTTTAAGTGGCAGTCCTCCTCAAGCCACTCTCTGGCGCACCACTTTTGAAAGGTTGCTGCCCCCGATCTCCTTCAACCTGAAGCCAGTCCCCAGACTGATTTCAGAAGCCATGGAAATCCATATGAAGCTATGGAAATCCATATAATGTGCAGGTTGAGACTGATGTACAAGAGTATGTGTAAGTGGCTAAGAACTCTGAGTATTCTTTACCAGTGATGTTTTTCTTTTCTGCTTTGCGTGTTGCATGAGCAGAAGCATTTGTTATTATCCTGGCTATTTACAAATGCAACAGTGTAAAATAGCTTCCTCATAAATGTCAAGCAATATGCAGTTGAATGCTTATATTTAAAGATATTGTAACAGATAAAACTCCAAAGATTAAAATAGTTTCATTCAGCAAGACAGACAATTTTGATACCAGCATGCAATTTATGTGTCACATTATGTAAAATACAATTTCAAACATACACAAAAAAGAATTCTAAAAATAAATGCACAAATGGAAAAGTATCTTTTAAAGTTAAGTTAGCTCTGCTGCTTTTTAATCCTAGGTCAAGTAGAGAGTGAAAAACATAATAGCAGGATACAAAAATCCTGTTTTTAAACATTGCATTGTGGGGATTTGATTTGTTTGCCTTCTGTGACATGCAAATTCCAAGCATCATAGTCAAATTTTCTCCCATTTCCTAACATGGCTTTGTTTAAGAGAAAGCAAAAGAATTAGAGTGTTTTGACACTCAATTATGTCAAGCACAAGAGAAAATTGCTTTTCCATTTTCAGGTACCTATTTGGCACCTTATCATAGAATACCCATATGCATCACAGCTTACAATTGGCTCACCAGCACAAAGGCATGTATCATGTTTCTTGTGATAACAGCTCCTGACAATCTATTTTCCTCACAAAATATGAAAATAGGCATGCAAAACTGTCGAGGAAAAAAGTTTCTCTTCTGCCCAATGGAGAACACTTCAAAGATATGAAGGTTGTTTTCATGAGCAGCCTAACCCAGGCTAGGGTAGCCCAGCTTGGGTTAGAGGCTGCTCATTTGCAGCACCAGGATCGAGGTGAATCCCAGCATTGCTGTGGCGCCTAATCACTGTTCCCTCTAAGGTGTGCAAGTTTTTGGATGTCTGCTCAGTTCCCTTTAGATCCCACTCAGGTTGAATCAGGAAGGCCCCATTCTGAATACAGGTGTGCACACAATGCCTTGATACTGCTGCCCAGAACAAAACTCATTCTGCACAGAGATGAAAAAAGTTAGAGGAACAACTGTGCCTAACCCATCTTTTTGACCCAGCCTATAGCCAGGGTTAAGGACAAGAGTGTGCCCTTAACCAGGCAGCCGGGATTGTGTGTTTGCCCAAGCAGGCACAGATATGAGTGCCTAGAGTGCCCTGTCTGACGGGGGAATCCTCAATGTGCAGCACTCATTGTGTGGTGCACTGTGGAATCCCTGGAGGCCAAGATGCATTGTCCCAGCCTCTGGAAAGCTGCACAGCTTTTCAGGAGAGCCGCTTGTGTGCGTGGCCAAGCAGCGTGGACAGGCGCAGCGGGGAAGGCAATGAAATCATCTGGTGGAGGGCGGGGAGGTAAGTTCAGTACAGCCTTTCCCCCACCAGCCCAGCCCTGCCTATGGTCGTCTGCATAGCCTTACTCTGTTGTAATTGGTTCTTTAGATTTAGTATCAGGAAATCCAGTAAAGCATGTTAATATTAACCACAGATGGATTGATTGAAAAGCAATACACTGATATATGATACTCATGGACATACTTTGCTAACTATTACTGCAAATAAATAAATAAATAAATAAATAAATAAATAAAAAACTCCCATTTATTTTAGGCAAGAGTGGGTGGTAAGCCACAACTATTACACCCTGGATTTTCAAAGGGTGCATCATGTAGCATTTACTCAGTGTATCCTAAGGGGTGGTTCATATATGCATATACACACTGGTTGATTTTCCATCAATTAATTACTTTTATTGTAAAGCAATAAAGATAATGGCATTTTGGCAGTACAGAAATGTAATAATAATAATAATAATAATAATAATAATAATAATACCCCCAGTGAGGCACTACCTTGGCGTGGTTATGGGGGTTGTGTGCTCTGAGGAAGGTAAAAGTTATGCCAGAGGTCCAACCATACTGGACAGGTCTCACCAGAGGAGCCAGACAAAGAGTGCCTCTCCCATCAACAATATGGTGAGATGTAACTTTAATAAATCTATACCGGATCGGTCGTCACCCGCGTCAACAAGGACCGCGACAGGTGCTACAGTCCCTGGACATCTGGTGGCAAGTGGGCAACAGGTCTCAGGATCTTCAGTTGAGCAACCAGGGCTGGAGACTGCAAGGTTACGGGAAGAAACATCGCTTAACCGGAAAAAATATACAAAAAATGCCAAGGAAATAATGATCTGCTATTACAAGTCTAGTCCAACTAGAAGAGGTTATTTAAAAAGAATGTACCAAATTTGGAAAGAGAAGCATCCAGATACAGAAATAACAGAACAAAGGCTAGCAGACCAGAGAAGATTCATAATAAGAAATAAAGTATTCACAGGAGTTGAGCTGGAAGAACTGCAAAGAGCAACACAGGCTCAAGATATGGAAGAAGAATTACCACCAATTGAAGAAGCTGCTCAGGCGCAGGTGGAGGAGGTGTTGGAAATAGAGGATGCCACTGTTGCTGAACTGTTCCAAAATCAAAACCAGGCAACCGCCCCTTTGCCTTCACCTCAAAAACCCAAATGCCATTTAACAGAAAAGCAACAAGAACTAAAGCAAAAAATAACTGAGCACATGAACTAAACAACCACGACTTCCAGCTCTAAAAACAGTTGCCAAAAAACAGCTTGCTCAGGAATTAAAAGATGTCAATGCTGCACTTGCAGAAATAATAACCAATAATTTGCAAGAAACAAACCAACTAATGTACAGTGCAGCAACAATAACAACACAAGAACTCAGATATAAGATCAGTGGACCTGTAAAAAAAGAAAGTAGTACATCACCTAAATGGACGATTAGATTAGAAAATAAAATCTCCAGGCTCAGATCAGATGCTAGTAAATTGAAAGATATGAAAGACAAGAAGCTGGAGAATCACATTATGCAAGGCGGTGATATTGAACAATGGCTAACAACTGGGAAAACTCATCTCATAATGAAAGACCCAGAAAAAGGTGCTGTACCAAGTAATTATAGACTGATAACCTGCCTGCCAACCATGTTCAAATTATTAATTGGAATAATAGCAGATGAAGTGATGCAACACTTATTAACTAACAAACAGCTTCCAGTTGAACAGAAAGGAAATTGCGCGAATACCAGAGGCACAAAAGACCAGCTGCTGATTGACAAAATGATTTTAGAAAACTGCAAGAGAAGAAAAACAAATCTAAGTGTTGCATGGATTGACTACAAGAAAGCCTTCGATTCATTGCCTCACACATGGATACTAAAATGTTTAAAAACAACTGGTGTCAGCAAAAACATTCAGATATTTATTTTAAAAAGCAATGAGCATGTGGAGTACACAGTTAACAATCAATGGCGAGACACTTGGACAGGTTAGCATTAGAAGAGGCATTTTCCAAGGGGACTCACGATCCCCTCTGTTGTTTGTAATCACCATGACCCCACTTTCACAAATACTAAACAAAACAGGCCTCAGATACCAAACATCTAAAACATCAAGTAAAATCAACCATCTGCTGTACATGGACGATCTGAAGTTGTATGGAAAGTCCCAGTCAGAAATCGAATCACTGCTAAACACTGTCCGTATATTCAGTAGTGATATAGCAATGGAGTTTGGACTAGACAAGTGTGCTGCATTAATAATGAACAGAGGAAAAATAAGAAAAACAGAAGGAATAGAACTGCCCAATGGAAGCAACATCAAGAACCTGGAAGAGAAAGAACCTTACAAATACTTGGGCATTCTCCAGTCTGATAACATCGCACACACTGAAGTTAAAAGAAAAATTGGAAGTGAATACATCAGGAGAGTCAGAAAAATCCTCAAGTCCAAACTCAATGGCGGGAACACCATACAAGCCATAAACACCCGGGCTATACCTGTTATCAGATACACTGCAGGAATAATAGACTGGACCCAGGCAGAGCTAGAGACGCTAGATCGTAAGACCAGGAAAATCATGACCATCAATCATGCTCCGCACCCCCGCAGTGATGTCGATAGGCTATACCTCCCTCACAGCTCAGGTGGAAGAGGGATGCTGCGAGTCCATCAAACAGTAGAGGAGGAGAAAAGAGGCCTTGAAGAATATATCAAGGACAGTGAAGAAGATGCACTTCAAATGGTCAATAACGAGAAACTATTCAACACCAATGAAACGAAGCAGGCCTGCAAGAAAGAACAAGTCAAGAACTGAGCAGAAAAATGGAAAAATAAGCCCCTGCGTGGTCAATATTTGCACAATATAAGTGGAAAATCAGACATCACCATGACCTGGCAATGGCTTAAGAATGGTTACTTGAAGAAAAAAAACAGAGGGTTTAATACTGGCTGCGCAAGAGCAGCCACTAAGAACAAATGCAATAAGAGCAAAAGTCGAATAATCAACCACAAACAGCAAGTGCCGCCCTTGTAAAGAAGCAGATGGAACAATGGACCACCTGATCAGCTGTTGTAAAAAGATCGCACAGACTGACTACAAACAAAGGCATGACAAAGTAGCAGGGATGATAACCTGGAACATCTGCAAAAAATACAAGCTACCTGCAGCCAAAAATTGGTGGGACCATAAAATTGAAAAAGTTGAAGAAAATGAAGATGTAAAAATATTATGGGACTTCTGACTACAAACAGACAAATATCTGCCACACAATACACCAGATATAACTGTAGTCAAGAAGAAAGAAAAACAAGTCAAAATAATCAACATAGCAATACCAGGGGATAGCAGAACAGAAGAAAAAGAAACAGAAAAAATCACCAAATACAAAGATCTACAAATTGAAATTGAAAGGCTGTGGCAGAAAAAGACCCAAATAATCCCAGTGGTAATTGGCGCCCTGGGTGCAGTTCCAAAAGACCTTGAAGAGCACCTCAACACCATAGGGGCCACAGAAATCACCATCAGCCAATTACAAAAAGCAGCTTTACTGGGAACAGCCTATATTCTGCGACGATATCTATAACAACAGCAACAACATTGACAATAAAATTCAGCCATCCCAGGTCCTTGGGAAGGACTCGATGTCTGGATAAAACAAACCAGTCAATAACACCTGTCTGACTGTGTAAACAAGAAATAATATTAAATATATTCAGTATTTGAATCCTTTTCAGATGTTACTGCTGAGATCAATTAAAACGTTTGGAGGCAAGGCTGGCATTGTCTTAACAAGCCCTTTCTGACCCTTTCATTAAGCAGCTTCAGATGTTACAAAAATGCCCTGCTTTAGCTGTTTACAGTGTGGCCAAGGGAGAGGAAGTGCTGTCCCTGCCACATCACTCACGCAAGCACCCTGCTGTTCACACTTACTGCAGGGCTCATCTGAAGAGGGCAGAGCTGTACCCATGATGCTGGGCACTACTGTGATTGCTAGGGTAGATCAATCCTGTCTTGCAATCACAGGCAGGTCTCTGCCCTCTTCAGACGAGCCCTGCTGTAAGTGTGAGAGGTGGTGCACAGGTGAGTGACATGGCAAGGGGTGGGACTTCCTCCCACTTCACCCACTGTACACAGCTACAGTGAGGCATTTATATAACTTCTGAAGAGGGCTATTGTATATTCTGAAAATACTTCTGGACATATAACTGTACATAGAGAAGTATCTTCTCCCCATGTATGGGACCTGCTTTTCCAGGGTTCTCAAGCACAAGAGAAAACGTATTTAAAACATATTTGTTTTATTAAAAACATAAACGTATTAAAAACATAAACGTAACATAAACCCTTAAAACGTATTTGTTCGGCCTGGCTTTCCAGGGTTTTTTAATCGGTTTTAAAATATTTTAATATATCGGGGGGTTTTATTACTGCAATTGTTTAATTCTTGTTTTTAAATGTTTTAAAATTAACTGTTGTTATACTGTGTTTAATTTTTGTTTTAGCTCTTTATTGTTTTAGTGGTTTGTTTTTAATTGTAAGCCGCCCTGAGCCATTTTGGAAGGGCGGTATACAAAATAAAGAAATAAAATAAAATAAAAAGAGAGAGCGGGCAAGTGCTGAGCATGCACAGTTGTAAGTATGGACATCTTTTCAGACTGTTAGAATAAATGACTGTAGTTCAAGTTAAAGTGTACTGCTGTACTGCTGGCTTCTTCATATGCATTCCCTGAATGCAGCATTAACATCTGAAAACCGTTTCCATGTCTCACCCACTGAATATGTGGACATGACTCCATTAGGATGCATGGTGGTGACATGTAATTAAACATCATAGACAGAACTTGCATATCACATTGTAAGCATGCAAGTTTGGCCAATGATGCTTAATCTGTAATGGCCCATTCACACATCCATAGCAACACTTGATATCACAGCCTTCAAGTCACCAGCACACATATTAACCTGCTCCATGATAAACAATTTGTTAATGCTTTGTGTACTCAGGTAAAAAAATAATAGAGCAAGGTAAAACTAAAGTGGGGAATGGGATATCAAAGATTACTCAGGCCTGATACAGCCACTCCAGCCTATCAGACTCATTAAAAACAAACCTGAATAATAACTAGCAGTAAAAATGTAGCCATTGTGGTCTCGCCAGGGAGAGCAGGAGGGCTGCAGGGCATGCAGGAACCTTCCTGCTTTCCCTGACAGATGAGCAGCCGCCATCCTTCCTTCCCCCGTACCACGTGCCCATACAAACAGTGGTGCTGTGAAGGGAGATTCTGGGAGTGGGGGGCCTCCCCCCTTCCGCATCCCAGGGCAAGATTAAGTGAACCACAGGTTTGTTTAACCTCAGCTAAACACCGGGTTTGGAAGTGGGGCTTGGCACGGGTGCAGCACTGGGAGTGATCTCACTCCTGATGCTTCACACATGCAGCCTAACCCAGGCTGGGCTGCCCTAACCTGTGTTAGGCTGTGTGTGTGTGAATACCCTTATTGTTTACTCTTCATGGTTTTTTTTTTAAAAAGAGGCTTGTCCTGACAATTAAATCTTCTCCAGAAAGCACTCTGCACAGGATGGAACATTCAGGACTTCTTCATGGTTTGGCAGACTGAAGCTAAATCAGGAGGAGAATGTCAGGTCCTGTTAGCAGCCTTTTGCTTTCATTGGGGAGGGGAGCACCAATGCCTCTGCTAAATGCTAATATATAACAGGTTTGTTCCCATGACTATATGGGGGTGGGAAGGAGGAAAGGCACACTCCTACCTCATGCCTCCCAGATGACCAGAGCCTCCTTTGGGCTCTGCAGCTTGTGCACTGCTCCCTTCTAGGTTGCTAATTCCCCACACAAGCCCAAACTCATTTAGGGGTGTTCTCACCAATCACCTCGGAGCAGTTTCATTAACAGCACACACACAAACACTGCAGCGGAGTTCTCCATTGCCGAAGTCTGGAGCTGGGGCCTCCACATATCACATATCCACTCCTCAGTATTGAGCAGCAATCCGCAATACTGCTTCAGCTCTTCTCTCCATGGCCCCACAAACCATAGGATTATCATAAACTGGTCCACCAGCTGCCCAGAAGCAGTTTAAAATGATGTGCAGCACAGATGACTAACAACAACAACAAAGATAGGATTAGCTCCATTTTTGTCCTACCTTACTTTTAACCTGGGTGATAGATCTGGGCTACCAAGTTTCAGAGCAGTTGGATTGGGAAATCTCTTGGTTCCCCAGACAACCACAAATGAATGGTGTAGCGAGGAAATGACTTGACTAGAAAGCCATAGGTTGCTAGTTCAAGTCCCCGCTGGTATGTTTCCCAGACAATGGGAAACATCTATATCGGGCAGCAGCGATATAGGATGATGCTGAAAGGCATCATCTCATACTGTGCGGGAGGAGGCAATGGTTAACCTCTCCTATATTCTACCAAAGACAACCACAGAGCTCTGTGATTGCCAGGAGTCCACACCAACTCAACAGCACACTTTACCTTTACTCAGGAATCTGTGGTCATGAGAACAGGCTTAATAACAGTCTCTCAATTTGGCAAGTCTCAGGGTCCTGAGACTTTGATAATTTCACAACCATGTTCCAATGATAATCCTTACTGCATTAAATTCTACCCGCCCCGTTTCATATATTATTATATTGAGCCTTTTCATAATTAACACTGGAGCCTAGGTTATAATTTTTAGGCTTGGGAATTATGGGTGAGTTATATTAGTTATGAAAACATTAATGCCGAGACTCACTGGAAGGCAGAAAAGGGCATATAGAATTATTTTTATTTGAGTGAAGGTTGGCAGGTAGAAATTGCAGAAAGCAAACCTAAAATGCATTTTGATGTGATGTTTAGGTTGTTCTTGGGTTGCTTAGGGTATCCTTAATGCATTTGTATTCCTAGATCTATAGTGGTGACACCTTCTCTTCTGAGCTATGTCATTAGTTAGTTGCAGGGGGTCAGCAAACGCTGTCTGTCACTTTCCATTTGGTGCTGTTTCTCACAGGCTTACACCTTTTCTTTCTGACATCAGCATGCAAAGTCAGGAACAATGTCACTCTGTCACTACAGTCACAATGGCTGGGGAAATAGCATTTGTCACTGCAGTGACTGTTTGGTAGAAGGCATAGAAGGAGCAAACACTGAGGAGTTGAAATCATGTGATTCAATTCTAGCAGGGCAACACAGGAATAGATGCCATGTTGATTAAGGTACACTGATGATCTCATAATGATGATCTCTCTGCATTTAGTTTTTTAAAGACAGCACTACTTCTGTGGTATCTGGATCTGGACTTATACGCCTTTGCAATATACTCATTTTCTATTTCCTATTAAAGGTGTGTGATCTCCTGGCTTGGACTGGATATGATTGAAAAGTTAGCACAAGCCTGTCAGAAAAGACTCTCAGGGTGCTGGAGTTTTATCAGGCGTACAAGGTTTCTATTTTCTGCATAATCAAAATCTATTGTTACATGCTCCCCACTTTCAGAAGAGGGGAGATGTTCCAGGGATACAACTACTGGGTTTCATTTCCTTTAGATGACAGAGAACCCTGAAGACTAAAGGTGCCTTTGTAATATTTGCTTCATTTACAAATATAAAAGCACAGCATAAGTGGAGGCAAAAAAAAAAAATATTCTACGAGGCAGAATGTATACTAACTCACATCAGATTCTCAGAGAGAGATTATGCAGCCCAGCATATTTCACCTTTAGCAAATTCACAACTTACTGCCTCTGCCTCTGTCAGTACAATACTATGTAGAAGTAAGTTTGTAAAAAGTAAACATCCAATGGGAATTAATATCTAGTAAATGTGTTTAGGATTGCAGCCAGTAAGGTCGTTCTTATAACCATCCCTACCTGAGTAGGGGAGCTGTAGCATGGGTAGGGGTGGTCATGAGAACTTCCAGGATTGCTGGCGGTCCTCTACTGAGTAGCCCGGGTTTTAAACCTGAGCTACCCAGAGCCTTCTACCTCACTGCCCAGACATGTGGAAGCTTGGGCTGCCAGAAACCGAAGCTTCCATAGAGCCAGGGAGAAGGAGTGGCCTGACAGTGGGGACTCCCCCAATGCACCACATGATGCATTGTGGGATATGGGATGATGCAGCCTGCTTTCCCCCTGCCGCCTTGCTGCACCAGGATCACTTGCTCACAGAGAGGATCATATGGGGGGAGTTAGGTAATGCCCTGCCTTGCCCCCAGCCCTCCCCAGCCCCGGTGCGAATGGTTGTGTGAAGGACCTTTGTGTCTTCAAAACTACCAGCTATTATTTCTCACACAAGTGCTTGGGAGCCTGTATATCAGAACCCATTCCTGCAAATGAATTGCCTATTGAGGAAACCTACAGAACCATTAAATAACTTGTAGGTTAAAAAAATGAATCAAATCCCTAATTATTAACTCTACATTCAATGCATGCCCATCCTTGCATTTAAGATGGCCTGTACCCAGGTTCACTTTTATAATAAATGCAGGTATTGCCATGGGCAGAGCTGCAGCAGTGCCTGGCAATGCACACGGACTACCAACCTCAACCTTTTAGTTATTGTCATGCCGGTAGCTGCAGGGCACTTCCTCTTCTTCCTGTTTGTACAGTGTCACCTGCACACACCATGCACAAAAACCATGCACATACATTTAGCTCTAGTTTGTCAGTGCTAATACGTTTTGAACTTCTGTTCTGGAGACCCAGAAAACCCAGGACTTTGTCCATCAATTAAGCCACCAATGGAACTGATTTCCTCCCAACAGCTGTGTTCCTGGCTTTGTACATCTGAGAGATATCATCTCCTATTGGTTGTAAATATTACTTTGGCCCCACATATTCCAACTTGGTTTGATGACGATACATCTCTCTTCCTCCATTGTTCCCTCTCCTTCCGGTGCACTGCACACAGCCCTATTTGTTCCTCACTAAGCCTCTTCAAATGCTATTAAACAAGGCCCAGCTCAGAAAATGAGGAGGAAGTCCCGCTTGGGAACTGTCACTCACCCCTCTTGCTGGATGCTCACAGTTAGGGCACTAGGTTTAGTGTAAAATGGTTTGAACAGACATTAATTTTATTAATATTTTGTCATATGACAGAACATTTTCTAGTGCATCACCAACTTCAGCTATCACCTATGCCATTGGGAACAGCAATTCACATAAAAACATGTACATATATAAAAACACCTGTATACATGTACCCAATAACGTCTGAACAGAGCTGTAGGGTATAATACTAAGCCATGCTAAATGTAAAAAGTTGCTTTTATACAAGTGAGACTTGTTGTCTAATAAAATATATTTTAATTGCTGTGTAAATTTGTGAACTAAATATAAGACAACAACAACAAAAAAACCACCAGGCAATACAATGAAATTCTCTCTATTGCTGTTCTTCCCTATTCCCACAGCTCTTCCTTCCCTTGGCCATCTGCTTATGCTGCAGATCTCACATATGCTGACAGGACTGTCATGTCCATTTAACTTTTTAAGTCTGTTGCTCTTGCCAACCATTCTCTCTTCAGCCACAATAAACAGCATTTGTTATAAACTCTTACAGTGTTTACTCAAGTTTTAAAAAATGTCCAGAGACACTGGTATGAATAGTATAGCTCAGTAAGGTAATTGCTGTTAAAAAAAAAATAGCTGGGAAATCTATGGTGTACATCAGGCATGTGCATCGGATATATTCAATATCAGAATAATGTCAATGATATAGGATAGCATCAGAAATAATTCAAATCTGATATAGGGGAAGCCTATATTGGATTGGAATTATCTGACCAGATATTGCGGATATAAATTAAAATATTGGAGCCACTATTGAAGAATTGGAGCACGAAATGGTGGCACTCTGAAGAAATACAAAATGGTGTCCACACTTGAAGATAATTTTTTCCCACAATCAAAGCTAGGGGGAAAAAAAATCATTTTCTGCTTTCTAGTTGTCTGCCTGCTAGAGATGAGCACAAAATAATTTTTTTAATTTGTTTCAAATTTGAACTAAATTCTGAAAATTCATTTTGAATTTGAATCTGAATCTGGTTCAAAAATTCTATTCAAATTTAAATCAAAGTTGAATCAATTTGACCCTTAGGTGCCTTTTTAACCAATTGTGGGCTGAATGGTTTTTAAAAAGTGCCCAATGGCTCCCGAATCAAATTCAAATTGAATTTCAAAAATTCAATTCAAATTCAAATAAAATTGCCCTTTTCAGGGGTGATTTGATTCAACTTGGAATCACTCATTTCACCCAGATTTGAGTGGAATAAATTTGAATTCAAATCGATTTGCACATCCCTAGTTTCTGCCATTGCATTTATTTATATATTTAGCCGATTATTTTCTTCTGTGATTCTCAGATGTGAGTACAATTTCCAGATTAGAGACAAATCTAGTTAGTTTTGGGGTTCCATTCCTTGCCTACTACCACGAGTAATGAAACCATGAGTAACTAGGCACTGTGCTTAATAAGGACATTTTATTGTTTTAATTTTTTTTATCACTATGTTTCCGATTTTGTTAAAATTTTCATCTAATTATAATTTCAACCTGTTCTAATTATATGCAGTCTATCTATTGTTATATAATTGTAACTTTTTTCTTTTGTTTTGGCTTGTGGCTGTAACATTAAAGAATCTGAACTTTGAATTATAGAGAGCCAGTGTGGTGTAGTGGTTAGAGTGCTGGACTAGGACCGGGGAGACCCGAGTTCAAATCCCCATTCAGCCATGAAACTAGCTGGGTGACTCTGGGCCAGTCACTTCTCTCTCAGCCTAACCTACTTCACAGAGTTATTGTGAGAGAGAAACTCAAGTATGTAGTACACCTCTCTGGGCTCCTTGGAGGAAGAGCGAGATATAAATGTAAAAATAAATAATAATAATAATAATAATTATTATTATTATTATTATTAATTTGAATTTGTGCTTATAGAAAACAGGGGGTTAGGTTCCAGAATGCACAAAAAGGTTTTAAAAACATAAAAAAAACAAAACCTACAATAGTGTGCTCCACGAGACGGGTCTCCTTGTGCCCCACAATGTCCCAGCAAACCATGAAATGCCAAAAAATGGCAAAAACCAGCAAAAAATGTACTGTGTCATGCTCTGTGGGGTCTCCTTGTGCCCAGCAATGCCCCCAAACCATAAAATGTGCCCCCAAACCATGAAAAATCATGGGAAAATGCTTGTTTTTCAAAGAAATGAGCTACAGAATGGCTCCTGGCGACAAAATGGAAGGCAGAAGTGATCATAGCAGTCACTTCTGGCCCTCTAGAAACCACGGATATGTGGATTTAGCCCTTTAGTATCTGCAGATACTGAAATCAGGTGTCAATTAGCCCAGGACAGAAAA
This sequence comes from Hemicordylus capensis, assembly GCF_027244095.1. Taxonomy (NCBI): domain Eukaryota; kingdom Metazoa; phylum Chordata; class Lepidosauria; order Squamata; family Cordylidae; genus Hemicordylus; species Hemicordylus capensis. The sequence continues at coordinate 372,627,517 of NC_069658.1, read as the reverse complement.
CAAGGTGGATGTCTTTTCACACATAAGGTCTCTTCTGATGATCAAAGCTGCCCCTGAATGTTGGGTGGTGGAGGGAAGAGGAGGCATATGTACTTCTGATTAACAGTCAACTGTGTGGTGAAAATGACCAGGAGGTGATTGTGTATGGAGGTCAATTGTAATTGGTTAGCATGGCAACCAACATCGGCCACCCAACTTCAAATCTAAGATTGTGATGACAATTGCCCACACAGCCAACTGGGAACTGGAAGTGTGCGTGCCGCCTCCTCCCTTTGCCACCTGGCATTCACCACCAGCTTTGCTAATGAGAACCAGCTCATAGAAAAAGAAAATGATTCCATAGAAATGACCCTAGACTTTAGGATACTTAGCAAAATAATTAAATCAGCTCCTCTAGTACAAAATGTTCTCTTATCGTCTCATATCCGAGGTAACATAGTGTCCAGTATGGGATACAAAAAACCTTCTTTTAGGGTTACAGAAAATTGTTCAGAAACCGAGTTCCCAGTAGTGCTGACTTACAAACCATTTCCCTTTTTGCATGACTTGACTGAGTGTAAGGATGCTAGTTTCCCATAATGGTTAGGGGAGAGGCACATGTACAGTAATGTTGTGGAGCTCATGTAGCATTCTCCCTCTTTGCATCCTATTAGGAGTATGGTTTATTAGTTCATTAGCATTATGAAAAGCAACTTTCTATGTATGGTGAAGTGGTTTAGCATTTCAGAAATCAGTATATTTAAATTTGTTTTAGCAGATTTTGTATTTCTAGTAAATAAAATTTGAATGATATGCTTAGTATTATTACAGCTTGAGTAAACCTTCAGTTCATAACAAGCAGAAAGCTGACATTGCAAAGCTAGAATGTTGTTTAACATGTTTCCTCTGACTATAAACTCTTTCCAAGAAAATCAAAGCTGCCTGATCTGGCAAATCTTTTAATTATTTGTAGCAGAGGAAATTGAATTAAAACTGCAACATATTACTTATGGAAGAAACCCGAAATTGGTGTGGGGGGCAGATAATTACCTTATCAGCTCCAAAATACATATTATATTCAAAGACATGTAAATGTACATGTAAACTGTACTCTCCTGTTTTGAAACCCTTTTTGGCAGGGTGGAGCTATAAAAGGGCAGATGCATTCAAATAACCCAGGCTACCCAACTTCGGGAAGCCGTCTGACTGGTGGCCATGCGAGCCCTCCAGTGCTCCTTCCAGCCAGCATTTGCTGGCTGGGTGTGCATATTGTCCATTCTCTCCACGAGAGATAAAAATAGCAAAATGTACACACAGCCAGAAAAAGCTGGCTGGGAATGAGGCCTGGAGGGCTCACTCAGCCTTTCCAGGCTCCAGCCATGCCCCCTTGTGTGTGACACAAATGAGGGAGAGAAAGAAAAATGTATGCACCAAAAGGCTTACATGGGTACTCCAGAGCTCTGGCCATGCCCCTTGTGCATGGCATGATGCACAAGGGGTGACACTTGCATATATGCTGAGGATGTCTGGTACAGCAACCAGGGATGAGGCTGAACCTGGGACCCCATTCCTCTCACTCTACCACTGCACTTTGGGATGGTATGAGAGGGGAAAGGTGGTAAAGGAAGGGTACAGACAAGCTTTTCCATTCATAACTTTCCTCTTTGTAGGGTTTTTAATAAGTGCAAAGTTGCATTTTAAACCCCACGGGGGGAGTGTGTGTGTGTGTGTGTGTAAAAGGGTTAACCACACCCTTTCCCCTCATGCATGTTCTTTCCCAGTATCACTAGTATTCTCTCAAACTTGGTTTTAAAACAGAAGTGAGCTTTGGGCTACAGTGACCTGCATTTTTGCATGCCACATAGTTTGGCCCTCAAAGGAGCTTCTACTGTTATTTGTCAAACCTGGTTGCCTGATGGTTCAACATTTAAATTGTGAGATTGGTTGAGAGTCAGCAATGAGAGAATGAGAAGGAACTAACCACATTCCTCCTCCTGACAATGACTGCTACTTTTAAAAAGCAAATACCATCCTCTGGTTCCAGAGTAAATGTGACATCTATCCAGCTATCTATCTATCTATTTGTTTCTTTGTTTCATGTATATCCTACTCTTCCTCCAAGGAGCCCAGAGCGGTGTACTACATACTTAGGTTTCTCCTCACAACAACCCTGTGAAGTAGGTTAGGCTGAGAGAAGTGACTGGCCCAAAGTCACCCAGCTAGTATCATGGCTGAATGGAGATTTGAACTCGGGTCTCCCCGGTCCTAGTCCAGCACCACGCTGGCTCTTTTGACTGGAAAAATGGGGAAACCACTGAATCCTTTAATCTGAAAGGGAAGAAGAAGGTGCGTTTAGGATTTCAAAAATTCATCTGGATTGAGCCAGAATGAGAGATAGGAGGTGATAGAGGAGACCAGAGTCTTGCTACAAAGAAAAGGCTCCCCCCCCCGCCCCGCTGCCCCAACCCCTCTGAGGTTGGCTTGGTCTTAAGATGAGAATGCGGAGGAGAACACTGCAATTGTTTTACAACCTAGGCCATCTCTGAAAATGATATGTAAAATTATATAATGGTCAAAGGCTGACATCCTGACTGCCAAAGCATGTGCAAAGGTAGCACCTATGAGCACAAAGCTGTGCCACCTCCGTGGCTCAGTCAGTCCCCTTAATGTGCACATTTTTTCACAGCTGAGGCAATGGACACTTTTCCTGGAGCACTCTCCTGGGCTCCCAAAGCCCTCTGTTGCAATGGAAAGATGTTGCTGCCCGCAGAACAGGAACAGAGAGAAACATCCATCTCAAAATAATAAGAATGAAATCAGTCGATCTGACTGCGTAGGAAGAACTGTGTAAAATACACTTTTTTGTGTGTGTGGTATTGATTTGTTTCATTTTTATCCTAATCTTCTTCCAAGGAACTCATGGTGGTGTGTCTCCATCCTGCCCCCCTGCACCCCCACCAGTTATATATATACTTCAGCATCTGGTACATGTTGTTGAAGACTTTTCTTTTCTTTTCCTGGACTGCTGCAAGTATTTATATTTGTAGGCTTTTTTTTAATGTCTCTCATTACTTTGCTTCTATTTTGCTCTAGTAGATTAAGGTGACATCTATTAAGAATTTAACTAGTATGAAAACTAGTTGAATTCCATCATAGGAAATTGATCGTGCTAATTCAGTAACACTTGTTTGTCCACATAAACACAATTTTTTTTTTAAAAAAAATTCTTCCTAGCTTGCTTGACCAATTGTTTAGAAAGCTGTGTTGACTAAAAAGCTTACTGGAACTAACTTAAATATTTTAATTCTGCAAATAATTATTTTAGCAACAACACTGTGAGATCAGAGGATATAATACATATGGGTTTTGTTTTGTTGTTTTGATTATTTAGAAGAGTCTTAGATTATTCTTAGCCATTGCTATTTTCGGCAAATGGTTTTCTGTGGTATGGAATCAGAGTTTGCCTATAGTAAGATGGTATGCTGTGTATTTATTTTTTGGCAAGCATCTATATTTTATTTTGACATGCTGCTGTTGTTGTTTTTAAAACCTGCAGGAAATGTTTAGAGTTCCTGCCTAATTTTAAAAGAAAATGTTCTGCATTTGGTCCACTTCTATATGAATTATTTTATTTATTTATTCATTCATTCATTCATTCATTCATTCATTCATTCAATTTCTATACCGCCCTTCCAAAAATGGCTCAGGGCTCATACAACTAGTGTTTTTATTTTTTATTTTTAAATACAAGGACATAAAGAATTTGTTTGGAGATCCCTGAACCCAAGCAAGGGTACTGTTTTACAGTGAGAGAACATGAGTTATGCCTGCACAAGTATGTGGCACTGTACCAACATATGGATTTCGATACCATCGACCATGGTATCCTTCTGGGTCACCTGGAGGAGTTGGGAATAGAGGGCACTGCTTTGCATTGGTTCCGTTCCTATCTCTCGGATAGATCCCAGATGGTGGAGCTTGGTGACAGTCGCTCCTCAAAGCAGGAGCTGTTATACGGAGTCCCTCAGGGCTCCATTCTGTCACCAATGCTTTTCAATATCTACATGAAACCGCTGGGTGAAGTCATCAGGAGATTTGGTGCTGGGTGTTATCAGTATGCTGATGACACCCAAATCTACGTCTCCTTTTCATCTTCAGGAAATGGCACTCACTCTTTAAATGCCTGCCTACAGGCAGTAATGGGCTGAATGAGGGAGAACAAATTGAAGCTGAATCCAAGCAAGACGGAGGTTCTCATGGTGGGGGCTCATAATCTGAGGAGTGAGTTAGTTCTCCCTGTGCTGGATGGGGTTACACTCCCCCGGAAGGAGCAGGTGTGCAGCTTGGGAGTACTCCTGGACCCAGGCCTCACCCTGGGCTCTCAGTTGGAGGCCATGGCCAGGAGTGCTTTCTATCAGCTTCGGCTGATTCGACAGCTGCGTCCATTCCTTGAGGAGGATGACCTTAAAACAGTGGTGCACCAGCTGGTAACCTCCCGGCTTGACTATTGCAATGCTCTCTACATGGGGCTGCCTTTGTATGTAGTTCGGAAACTTCAATTAGTTCAGAATGCGGCGGCCAGATTGGTCTCTGGGGTAACCCGGAGAGACTATATTACGCCTGTTTTGAAACAGTTACACTGGCTGCCGATATGTTTCCGGGCAAAATACAAAGTGTTGGTGATTACCTTTAAAGCCCTGAACGGCTTAGGTCCAAGTTACCTTAGAGAGCGCCTTCTTCTGCGCGATCCCCACCGCACACTAAGGTCATCTGAGGAGGTTCGTCTCCAGTTGCCACCGGCTCATCTGGTGGCAACTCGGAGGCAGGCTTTCTCTGTGGTTGCTCCGGAGCTGTGGAATGCGCTCCCTGCGGAAATCCGTAATTTGAGTTCCCTGTTGGCCTTCAGGAGGGCCCTTAAAACGTATCTGTTTGGCCTGGCTTTTCAGGGTTTTTAAAATTTTAAAATTTTAAAATTTTAAAATTTTAACTTGATTTAGGGGTTTTAATTACTTAACCCCCCCCCCCTTGGCCTTGTGCAGAAGGGAGGGAATTTGTCCCAACCTTCTCTGCACGAGGCCCAAGAAGGGTTCCGTTTGGCCCTTTTGGTCAAGGGGTGGGGTTTCGGCCAGGATCGGCCACTCCCCGCCCCATTCTCTTTTCCGTTGGGGCCAGGCAGTCGCAGGAGAAGGAGCTCTTTCCTCCCTCCCTCCCTCCCCAGTACAGAGTGGGTCTAGCGACTAGTCGCCTGAAGGGGCCGAGTAGGAATTTTTTGCTCCCAACGCATTGGTCACTGTTGGGGTTTTTTTTTTGCCTACTCCGTTCTGTGTTCTGGGTGCGTAGTTAGAGCTGGTTGGCCACAATGGCAGTAACAGTGTGGGCCGGGTGGTAATTTGAGGGTTAGAATATTGGTGAGCACCCTTGGATATGTAAAAAGGTGATTGGTTAATCGCTCCTTTGTGGCCTGTGCGGCACGGGGAAAATGATTGCCATGAAACCTGCTTCAGGACTTCTCCAACCTTTGGGCTGTGCGGTCTGGGGTGGACGAATGCCTAGAAGTATCCAGATCCTCTCTTACAGAAGGGGGGGTTGGCTTTGAAGGAATTGAGTGGGGCGTACCTGCCCATTCCTGAGCCAGGGTGTGTCGCCCAGTAGGGTGATGAGTAGGACTTCAGAGTTCTGACCTGCTTCTATTGGCCCGCACTGTTCTCTAAGGGTGATTAATCACCTGGTGTTCCAGTCTGCCATGTCTATGTAATAGTTAATAAAGTTGTGGCCCTTTTCATCCATATTAACTCTATGTGTCGTCTTGAGCTGGGGTCTGGGGACAATGTTTAATTCTTGTTTTAAAATGTTTTTAAATTCTTAATTGTTGTGTTATTGTTTTTAATTTGTTTTAGCTTTTCATTGTTTTACAAGTTTGTTTTAATTGTAAACCGCCCTGAGCCATTTTTGGAAGGGCGGTATATAAATCAAATAAATAAATATGTACTGTCTGCATAGCTGTCTGAAGCCCTTCTGTCTTAAATGGGAGAATAAACAAAGAGAAAGAGCTTTTCATGTAGCCCCTATGATGCTATACTGCATTTCTGGGCCTGCCAGTTCTGTCCACTATGGCCAAATGTCTCATGTCCACTGGTAGTGAGGTTGCTAGGAAATGAGACGGTATAGATCAGCCTCGTTCGCATGACCATGGGCTAGAAAGGCTAGCAACCTGTTTCTATAATGACCAACCTGATGTGGCCTTCCCGGATACTTCTTGGAAGCCCACATTATGACTTGAATGCAATAGCCCTCCCATGCTATTGCTCCCCGCACATGGTATTCAGAAGCATAGCTTACTCTTTCAGGCTGGTGCAGGGATCAGGGCCTCAGAAATGTGCAGTTGTAGATGTACAAAACATGTGCACATCAGACCACCTAGCAAGTACAGATTTGTCTCTAAAGGTCAAGTAGATATTTAGGCGGGTCTCATGATCAAGGAGACCTGCCTTGTCTGGGTTTGCGGGCAAAGCGGGCTAAGACCGCTCTCCCCGTAGACGAGCAGGGCAGCAGCCTTGGGCAGCCAGATCGGCCGCCCACAGGACTGCTGGCTCCGTGACGGAGCCGGCGGTGGCTGGGAGGATCGGGGGCTATGCGGCCCCCGGAAGCTCCAGTATGCCCTGCGCAAGTGCGCAGGTCATACTGGAGAGACCCCAGAGCTGGGAGGCTGTTTTTCAGCCTCCCGCCAGGGGTCTACTCATGATGAGCCGTGCCGTGGCTACTCACGATTGCTTAAACTGAGTTTGCAGAGCGTTCGCTCCGCAAACCCAGTTTAAGCACCGGGCTACAGAAGCGGGTGACTCACTTGCGAACCACCAGGCTTGCAGCCGAGCCCGGTGGTTCACACGATGGGAGAAAATGGGGCTGGCCCCCGCTAGCCCCATTTTCTCCCATCATGTGAATAACCTCACTATGTTAAAACATATGTGTTTAAATTCTGACAATCACTTTCTTTACAGAAAAGTTGCTTTGGGAGGAGATGATACAGAGCAGAGGATCAGCAAGGTAGGAATTAACTCCCTCCCATTATCTCTGCTCTGAATTGCCTTCTCCTGAAGTGACTTTGGGGATTTAAATTCACAGATTTGAATAGGTCCATTCACATGTTCTGTTTAGCCAATATACAGTCTGTGTACATTGTATGCTTGTACAGATCTGTATGCATGTACAGTTATTCATACATTAGGCCAGTTTGGATAATATTTCATTTGTCAGCACCACAACTTGTGATGATGTGCACAAACTATGAGCATGAATATCCTTTCCCGACCCCCCCACCAGGATGCCACAGCACCTTTCCCCTAATTGTGTGGGGTTCATTTAAACTGTCTTTCTAAACACACTAAAAATACTAGTTTCAACTAGTATTTGTCGTGCAAGTAGGGCAGCAGTTCAGACGAACTCCTCCTTGTAATTAGGGAAAGACAGCCTGATGCATTGGGAGAGGGCAAGCCATGCATTTTCATGGTGTGTGCACATCAGTTGTGGTGGGGCTGGCCAACAAAGTATTGTCCAAACCAGTTCCTCCCCCCCCCCCGCAACAAACATATACAGTGGTACGTTTCCTATCTGTACCCTGCATTGAGGGGGTCTTGTGAAATGAATTTTTGTACAGATGTTCACACATGTACATGTGTACAGACACTAGGCTGTACACATGTACAGTGTAATGTGCCTGAACAGGGCTCAGTTGGCATGACTTTGGCCTTAACCAGGGATGGCACACCATCAAGACCTTGCAACTTAAAGAACCATTACCATTGTCACAATGGTGGGTAGCTCCAGCTCCCAGATTGTCAGGCAGCCTTGACAAGAAAAAACCTACATTGTTTTATGTTAACTGCCCAGAGATGAAAGTATGGACGGTATAGAAGCTTGATAAATAAATAAATATCCCACCATGATTCTTGTAAGAAATGACATTTTTGAGCACGCTCAGAAGCATACTTTCAGGTACTGAGTCAGCTGGTTCAGGCTGTATGGTCTTCCTCTCTGCCTGTGTAGGACTTGGGGCTTTCTGCTGCAGCCTCCCAACCATGCTGCCTTTTTGCTTGCAAAGGGTCTACCAACTGAGGTTTGCAGTAATTCCTTGCAAATAATAGCAAAACCTCTCAAGGTTTTTCAAGGGCTCAAAACTACAAAGGCGAGATGGTTTTGTGAGGTAAATGTGGGATGTTTTTGAGGCAAATATGGGATGTTCACGCATTCCCAGTCTTAACATCACCCTGCTTCCTAACTCCTGTGCAGACAGACACACAGACTTTGCAGAGTTTTTGTTTGTATTTAAGTGGCAGTGTATTAAGTGTATTTAAGAGCAGGCACATGCACCTGAGAGCGCTGCTGTATATAAATCACTAGGTGGGCTAATGTCCTAGATTAAATCAAATTCCCAGCAAATATCAAGTTGCAATATTGACACTTTTCTAAACTATTTAGGTACAGAGCTTTATTAAAAACATGTTTTCCTCTGTCATGAGCAGAGAGAAGTTTCAGAGGCATCACTATCCAGTTTTTCTTTTCTTAGGTGAGAGAAAGAGAACACTGAAGATCCGGGAATTTCTGTAATATTTGCTTCTTTACAAATATGCCAGCAGAGCACAAGAGAGGCACTACCATGAAGCACCCACTCTACAGTCCCACAAGCTGCACCCTCGTGATGTATTCAGCCAACTCACAGCTCTTCCACTTTCTGCCACTGTCTCTCCCAAACTTGCTGGGGTTTTTTGGTAACACACACTTTAAACCTTTCCTGTCTCCTTTGAGGTATTGCAGTCTCCAGACAAAGAGGGACATATCATTCAAACACACAGATTCCCCATCTATGAGAAAAACATTTCCTAACAATTAGCCCCCATCACTGAGGCATCAATAGATCATTCTGGACTATTAACTAGCAATTTGCCTAACAATGGGAATCATAATTGCCTAACAATGGGAATCATAATCTAACACCTATAAGAATGTCACTGATGACCATTTTTAAAAAAAGATTCATTCACTTGCTTAGACTCTGGCTGTCTTAAATAGATACCTGTAGTCTTTGGTAACAAACATAATACAAGTGTCATACTGGATACACTTCTTCTTTACTCACTATTAGCATTCTGTATGGCACCAATTATTCAGGTGTCATTAGGCACAAAGATATCATATCCATAAATAAAAATCCTCTCAGGATCAGATCATAAAATTACAGCATTTACATGATGAGAGCAAAGGTTACCGTAATGATGAAGATTCACACTTAGTACTGGAGACATGCATGTCTAACACCAATTAGAAAGGCAGTGCTCTGTGTTGCATATTTTAATACCACACTTGCAATCTGAATAAATACTAAAACATCACTAAATTAACATTCCTGCCAGTTTATGGGCTGCAAAATTAAATTGTATGTAATACAAATGTGAAAAAGAGAGTATTGAAGCAGACTGTGGTGAGGGCGCCTAGGACTCTGCAGTTAGTTCAATTAGTCCAAGGGGGTTTAAACGTATTGGCCAACATCCTAACGCTGCATGTGCGCAGCAGCTACATGTCCACTTCCAAATCACATGCGCATGCATGCACAGGGGAGAAATGGATTTTCGCTAATCTCCCCTTCCCCAAAAGCGCTCTGTGCAATGTGCAATTACCTCCCAGAAGGCTACACAAAGTGCCTCTGCAGGAAAGGGAGATTGGCAAAAAATGCCCCCCTTCAAGTGAAGGGGCAGACACTTCAGAAGCAGACATGCAGTTGCTGTACATGTGCTTCTTTGGGCTGCATGTGTGCAGCATTAGTTAGGATGTTAGCCTTGTTCCTATAAGAACAGCACACACATACGTGTGTGTGTGTGTGTGTACACATAGCCCAATTCCACATGGCAAATTGCTTTGAAACTAATGAGAGTTTCTAAAACAGTGCCAAAAATGCTACTGTGAGAAGAACCTAAGTAACTCTCATTACCAGCCTAGGAGTTTGTGTCTGTGGCTACAAGAGGGCAGCTTTGACTCCAGACTGATTCCCTTCCTGCACTATGCCTACTATCCTGATAAAGAGGCTGCAAGGGAGAGAAGATAGAGTGCAATAATCCTAGCATCACTAAGCTGTGCAACTGGAGTCAAGGCAGCTACAATTCTCCCTGAAACAGATGATAAAAATGCTGAGCTTATGATAGAAACATTAAGCATGCTGAACAAGCTGCTTTGAAGAGGACTAGCTTCTCACCGGACAATGAAAGTGGGAAATATTGATATACCTGTGTTATGCTGTATGAGATATTATTTTCCCAAACCCTCTGTATTTAGAACTCATAAAGTGCTTTCTCTGTACAAATGGCAAGGGTGCATAAGGACAAATGTAAGCAGTATGCACAGGACAAGAGATTATAACTCTGTAACCTCCATTTGATTTAGAATGCACCATCATTATTCTCATATTTGGAGCTGTCCATTTTATGCATAAACTTAGGGTGTCATCCTTTCACCCTGTACAACAGAGATGACTTTCTGATGCCCTATGCAGACATTTATTTTTTCTGTGCGGCAGGAGTCAGGCTTGCAGTGGAGAGCCTTGCTACCTCCAAGCACTTGACATCCAATCCATAGTAATCAGTTCTGCAGAGGAGACTAGGGATGCCTCATGCATGTAGAACTAAACTGTGCAGCCCCACACAAAGTGTATAGATGGTGTGTTCCGGGCCTCCATGTGTAAGGATCTACAATATAGAGCCCTGTGCAGACATGGTATCAAATGCATGGAAAACACATCCCAGACAGTGAGGCTATTCCCATGACCAGCCAAAACTGGGCTAAGGGATCACAGCCCTGTTTTGGCTGGTCATGTGCCACCACAGGAGCCGCATGGCTCCAGGCGACCAGCCCTCTAAAATGCCCCCCTTAAATGAGGATAGCGGGGTGAGCGCTAACCTCAGAGCGAGTTCCCTGCTCATGTGCAGGGAGAGTGGGTCAAGCCCGTTCTCCCCGCACAAGCCCTCATGGTGCTTCACATTGCTTGTGTGGAACGCCTCAGAGATTTAGTGCTCTCCTGGGTAGAACATGAATGGTGTCCCCTGATATGATACCCTGCAACATTTTAACCTCCATCTCCCAGTTCCTTACCTAAAAGCAAAGCTTATCTGAGGCTTATTCCAAATCCTTCTTTTTCTTGCCTGAATATCTTACACACTTTCTTCTCTCCACCCACCTGACAACTATCAACTAGTGTATGTTTAATTTCTGATTACAGTGGGATTCCCTGTTGTGTAATGAGTTGTGGTGCAACTTCCAATGCAGATCAGACAATCAAGAGGTTATGTTGTTAGCAGCATGTTCTCTGTGTGTATTGAGTCAGGAGGGAGTGCTGCTCATGCAAGACATGAACATTCTCTTTTGGGGGTCTTATTTGTCATAATTCTTCAAACAGTGCTTTCAATTGTCTTGATAAAATTGCATCAGCAGATAGCCTTAACCAACAGAATGATAAAGGAATAATAATCTTTCTCTTGGTCACAATGGCTTTCTCACTCTGATGCTTTATTGATCTGTTTCCTGGCCAAAAATTCTTACAGTACATCACAGTGCAAACCTATTGCAAATCCATTCATTTAATTTATATTGTATATAGCGTTCAAGTGGGGCAACTAAATTTGTAATTAGTCAGCCATCAGTCCAAGTACATAATCATGTTTAATCCCCAAACAGTCTTGAAAACAATCAGCATTGCAACACCTAAACCAACAAGACTACAAAGTTTTGGGCAATTTTGAATTAAACATTTCCCTAAATGAAATGGTTTGGCAACTGAGTGTCTAAAGTGTTAGCGTTAGCAATGTTCTTTCTTAACATAGTTCTTTTGCTCGTATGTAAAGTGCTTCATAAATCCATGTGATTGTCACAGCAGAATATCTGGAAGGAAAATGGAATGGGAGGGGGGGAGAAAGTAATCTATGTCAACTAACAAAAACTGATTTATATTTCCATTTTGAGAAGTACACTGATCAGAAAGAAAGTAAAATGAGATTGTTTGACCTATGTACTAGACAAAGCATATGCCTAAAAAAAAAAAGTTGATTACACTGTAGTCCTTATTATCTGCCCTTGCTAGGATATATTCCGAGGGAAGATGTACGAGATAAATGCTCTGGGGCCGAATTTTCCTAGTACAGCTTGACAAATTAAACAATCATGAAGATGTGAGATTTCCAAGATCTTGGTTGAAAATTCTTCATAAGTGATGTATTGTTTTCATTAGGGTTTCGAAAACCATTTTGTCTAACGCTCCAGGGAAAATATCTTTAAAGAACAGGGAAGAACACGCACAAGGGAGTATATGCCCAGTGGAAATATACAATCTTGGATAAGGTTGCAAAACATTCATTGGAGGTCAGGCATTGTTAACTGATTGTTGCTCTACAATCATCCATCCTAATCACAGTTTCCCCCACTCTTCAAATTGACTTGCAGATTATTCTTAAACAGAGTAATAAACAACTCTTCAATCCATTTTGTACTATGGGAGCCCCAAAGGGGGAAAAGGAAACACATTATTTTCTCACTGTAAATTCATGATATCAGACATTGGATATGAACACTGCATTTCCTAACCACTATACATAGTCATACATATATATTACCCATAGGCCAATATTTTTCAGATCAATTGCCCTTTCCTACAGACATTATAAACATCACAGCTGTGCTAGGCTACTATTGAAAAAGCAAACTGTTCATGCATTTTGGACAAGTCTGGCTATCATTCTGTTTGCAACAAGATCTTCACATGCCAAGCTTTGTTATTACATATAATTTTATGTTTTGCTTGTATAGTTGCATCAGGGGAACATTCTAACATACAAAATGATTAATTTTTTAAAAGATCAACAGAAATGACAGTAGATCATTACTGAAAAAGAAAATATTGTCCCTTGTAAAGAGTGGTATTTTAAGAGTTGACCAGTCATGCACAGACAAGCAGAAAAATTGTGGACCGGGTCTCATGATCATTGAGACCCGGTTTCCTCGGGTGAGCAGGAAGAGCGGGCTAAGCCCACACTCCCTGCTCACGAGCGGGCAGGGAGCCCTGGGTGGCCGGATCGGCCGCCCACACGATGGCCGGCCCCAAGACGGAGCCGGTGGGGGGATTGGGGGCCATGTGGCCCCCGCAAGCCCCAGTATGCCCTGCGCGAGTGTGCAGGGCATACTGGGGAGTCCCCTGGCTGGGGGGTCTACTCGTGAGTAGGCATGACGTGAAGTGGCTACTCCCGATCGTAAAAAACAGGTTTGCTGGAGCGCTCGATCCACAAACCTGCTTTTTACCAGGGGTTCTCGAGCGGGTTACCCGCTCAAGAACCACCGGGCTCGGCTGCGAGCCCGGTGGTTCTTACGGTCAACAAAAAGCAGGCTAGCCTCTGCTAGCCCGATTATTGTTGATCGTGGGAATCGCCCCAATATGAAAATAAGGTCATTCTCATGACTAGCCCTACTTGGGTGGGACAGGACTAGCCCTGACTAGAGGTGGTCAGGTGAAACCCTGGGATTGCTTCTGATCCTGCCACTTCTCCCCCATAGCCCTGATTGCAAACCCAGGCTTTCTGTGAGTACGAGGATAACTGTGCACCTCCTAATTCACTCACTGGCCATGTGGGTTGCCGCACTGCTGGCAGCTGCTCCCAGGCTGCCAGCAACCATCTTAATTATAGAGCTGGGGGGGGGGAGAGCGACCAGGCAGCATGGTGCTTCCCAATGCACTGTGCTGTTCATGTGATACATTGTGAGATGCCTGGCTACCTGCCCCCCACTCCTGATTGTCACTTGTCTCGCCACCATGCCTCTCTGTGGAGCCCTTTTTGGGTTCCAGTCAAGTGGGAGCGAGAAGGTAGGTTACTGTCCTCCCTCAAGCTCCCACCCATTTGGTCGTGTGAATGACCTTACTATGTTTCTGTGAAATTGGACTTCATACAGTGTGATGATAAATTTCAAAAACCTGACAACAGATATGATTTATATTTTAACTGAAGAATCACTGTGCAGTTGAATGATTAATAACAAAAGCAAATTAATGTTATTTTGTGATTCAAATTGAAACTCGAAACCTGAGAAAGCATCAGATTACCCACATAGAGTGTTTTGAATATGTGAATGCTGGTTTATTTTTAATTTGATAACTTGTAAAAAGTCTCTAAGGACTTATTGAGGCTATTCCCACAAGTGAGCAAAAGTGGGCTAAGGGAGCCCAGCCCCGTTTTACATGCTCGTGAGAACCGCCAGGCTCAAGGGCGAGCCCGGTGGCTCCACGGTGGCAAACCCACCTAAACAGCCTCCCTCTTAAATGAGGTTAAGAGAGCAAGTGAGACCTTCGGTTGGGGCAATATAAAAATGCGCTAAATAAATAAATAAAATAAAATAAGTGCACCCTTACCCTTGTTTTCTTGATTGTGTGTCAGCCACGGCTGCTAGCACACTTGGAGGGGGAAGAGTGGTACATTACTGGGGCTCCCTAAGCCCAACCACCGGAGTGGCCAAGCGAGGTGCAGTGAGGCGCAGGCAGCCTTCAGGAGAGCTGCCAGTCGTCTGGGCGGGCGATCTGCTTACCTGGGGAACTGCCACTGATTGTCTGTGGGGAAGGCAAGTGAAATCCTTCCCCACAGACCCGCCCAAAGCTCTTCACATTGATTGTGTGAAGAGCTTGATTTTTTTCATCCAAGTTCTTTAACTGGACTGTGGTTTTAAATTTGTGGTTGTAAATTTGTTTTGAATTATTTATTTATCATCTGTTTGATGTTGTTATAAACTGCCCAGAGATGGAAGTTTGGGGTGGTCTACAAATCTGAAAAATAAATAAATTAACAAATAGTGTATTAATCATATTTATAGCCTACCTTTCAAGCAAAGTTGGATAACAAAGAGGTTTGTATTTAAAAAGCACACATAGGTACTCTTATAACTAGAGACAAGAAATGTGTGCCAAAGGGGCTAGAAAACATATGCCAAATGCAGAAAGAGAATGAGTGAGGAGCTCCTAAGAAATTTGCAAGAAACCACAGCAAGGAAGTCAGTAGGAGGAGATGCCCATGGTTCCAATGTCCACTCACTAATACACAGAGGCTCTTCTCACGATTAATGAGAAGAGCCTGGGGAGGGTTAGTGGGGAGAGCAGGCTTAGCCCGCTCTCCCCGCAGACGACCGAGCAGTTTGCTCTGGGTGGTCAAACCAGCCACCCACACAACTGCCAGCTCTGTTATGGAGCCGGTGGGGGCTGGGAGGATTGGGGGCTGATCTTTTCCAGCCTCCCGGTCGGGGGTCTCCTCGTGAGTTGCTGCAGCACAGAGCCGTACTGTGGCAACTCATGATCCGTTAACCCCGGTTGGCAGAGCGGTAGCTCTGCTAACCTGGTCTAAGTGGCGGTCTGCACAAGCGAGCCCGGTGCCCTGCGAGCCCGGTGGTTTACATGAGCAGCAAAAATCGGGCTAGGTTCTCCTAGCCCGATTTTTGCTGCTCATGGGGCAGCAAACAGGAAGAAACTGAAATCCTAACAGAGGAAGGCAAATATGATCTGATAGGTATTACTGAAACCTGGTGGGATGAAGCTCATGTTAATGTGTTAAAAAAAATATTTTTTTAAAAAAATAGACCCAACAGAAGAGGGAGAATTGCATTATATATACACCTAAACAGAAATTCATGAATCTGAGCATGGAAGCTGGTTAAAAGTGTCTGGGTAAAAATGTATGGAGAAATAAATAAAGAGTGGTACTATCATGGGGGTTTACTATAGATGTAGTCCAGTCCTTGTACATTTTCTTCTATTCTTTAAAGATGATTTCAATGGACCATTATTCAAACTGATTCACACAATAAAGAAGTCCCAGAGATTCACAATTTGAGTTTTTGTCCTTGTGTGTTATAGGAATGAGTTCTTGGATTTCCCCCCAGTCCCTTTCTCTTCTTCAGGATCCTATCAGTTCAGTGTCATTTACAGCTTAACCTTTCCTCACTGTCCTCACAGCTATGTTGTCTTAATAAATTTGCAGTAGAAAAGTATATCATGGGGCAAATACTTACAGCAAAGGGGCACATCCTCATGGGGGGAGCAGGGTTGTCACGGGTGGGGGCACTGTTGTATTTAAAGTTCTGTGCATTGTTACGAGCAGCGTAAGGGTTGGGTACCTGAGTACAGGCAGCTTGCTATCCCCCCTCCACAGCTGCTGAATGCCATCCAGGGCCAGGGCCAGATGGCATCCATCCAAGAGTCCTCAAAGAACTCACATGTGAAATTGCAGACCTCCTTGCTAAAAGTTATAACTTATCCCTGCAATCGGGCTCTGGACCAGAGGACTGGAGAGTAGCAAATGTAACACCCATTTTCAAGAAGGGATCCAGGGGTGATCCGGGAAATTACAGGCTGGTTAGCTTAACGTCCGTTCCAGGCAAATTGATGGAAAGCATCCTCAAGGATAGAATTGTAAAGCACATAGAAGAACAGGTCCTGCTGAAAGAGAACCAGCATGGCATCCGCAAAGGTAAATCTTGCCTCACCAACCTTTTGGAGTTCTTTGAGAGTGTCAAGAAGTGTGTAGATCAAGGTGCTCCAGTTGACATAGTATACCTGGACTTACAAAAAGCTTTCAATAAAGTTCCTCATCAAAGACTCCTGAGAAAACTTAGTGGTCATGGGATAAGGGGACAAATACATGTGTGGATTGCTAACTGGTTGAAAGACAGGATACAGAGGGTAGGTGTAAATGGAGAGTTTTCACAATGGAGAGAAGAAAGAAGTGGGGTCCTCCATGGATCTGTACTGGGACCAGTTGTTTTTAATTTATTCATAAATGATCTAGAAGTTGGGGTAAGCAGCGAGGTGGCCAGATTTGCAGATGATACCAAATTCTTTCAGGTAGTGAAATCCAAAACAGATTGTGAGGAGCTCCTTTTCTCCAAAGTGGGTGAGTGGGCAACAAAGTGTCAAATGCGCTTCAATGTTGGCTTCAAGCGATGCACATTGGGACGAAAAACCCAAACTTCAAGTATACGCTGATGGGATCTGAGCTGTTGGTGACTGACCAGGAGAGGGATCTTGGGGTTGTGGTGGACAGCTCATTGCAAGTGTCGACTCAATGTGCAGCAGCTGTGGAAAAGGCCAATTCCATGCTAGGGATCATTAGGAAGAGGATTAAAAATAAAACGGCTAATATTATAATGCCCTTATACAAAACTATGGTGTGGCCACACCTACAGTACTGCGTACAATTCTAGTAACTACATCTAAAAAAAGACATTGCAGAACTGGAAAAGGTGCAGAAGAGGGCAACCAAGATGATCAGAGGCCCAGAGCACCTTTCTTATGAGGCAAGGCTACAACACCTATGGCTTTTTAATTTAGAAAAAAGACTACTGCGGGGAGACATGATAGAAGTTATGCATGGTGTGGAGAAAGTGGATAGAGAGAAATTCTTCTCCCTCTCACATAACATTAGAACCAGGGGTCATCCCATGAAATTGATTGCCAGGAAATCTAGGACCAACAAACGGAAGTACTTTTTCACACAACACATAATCAACTTGTGAAATTCTCTGCCACAAGATGTGGTGACAGCCCACAACCTGGATGGCTTTAAGAGGGGTTTGGATAACTTCATGGAGAAGAGTTCTATCATCGGCTACTAGTTGGAGGGCTAAAGGCCAACTCCAGCCTCAGAAGCAGGATGCCTCTGAGTACCAGTTACAGGGGAGTAACAGTAGGAGAGAGGGCACGCCCTCAACTCCTGCCTGTGGCTTCCAGGGGCATCTGGTGGGCCACTGTGTGAAACAGGTTGCCGGACTAGATGGGCCTTGGACCTGATCCAGCAGGGCTGTTCTTATGTTCTTATGCCAAATAACTCATTTCCCCCTCCCTCCACATCTTCTGCTCTGAGCACATGAGACCCACAGGCCCACACCCACCCACACTGATTAAAACCAAATCCCCTGCGCACTATGCAGCCCCTGAGCAGCCCATGCCATGCAGGTGGAGCCTTGGTATAGGGTGAGGGATCCCAGATTCCTGCCTGCCCCATCCAATTCCCAAAGCAGCCTGTTTCCCTCCCCGCCAGAGCCAAGGTGGATCACATTGCTTTCCCTGCCCCATCCAACCCCCCAAACCACTCGTCGCCCTCCCTGCCACTGGACAGGTGTAAGGGAAGAGCTCTGCACTAGCATTTTGTAAGAAACACAACAGTTCTATTTTGAATGCTGGGAATTTATTATTTATAGATACACTGGCTGTCCTTTCATTACCAAAGCAAGGGCAGGTATTTGCAATCTGCGATCCCTCCAACACCACGCACCTGCCTGCAGTGGGACAGAGGGAGATGCTCCCAAGCATGTCTTATGAAGGCCACTTTCACTGCCTGTGCCTCCCTACTGATGCCATTGATCCTCAGGGGCTGCTCCGCCAGACCAGCCAGCATAGCATCCTCGTCTCCGCCGGGTACACAATCCTTCCCTTCTAGATCTATGGCAGGGTTCACAAGCTCCTCGAGAAATATGTCTCCCCTGGTATCGCAGATATTATGGAGGATGCAGCAGGCTACCATCACATTGGGCACAAGTTCCTTCTCAACATCCAGCAACGCCACCAGCATTGGGCCTTCAGCCTCCTGAATGCCTGCTCCACCACAATTGTGATGCTGCTGTGCCTGTGGTTGAAGTTTCTCTCCAAGGCATCTCTGGGTGCACAATATGGGGTGACCATCCACTCCTGCAGGTTGCATCCCTGGTCCCTGAATATCATCAGCTTCACCAATCACCCACCCACCTGGAGAGGTGCACCGTTCAACCAGGCACTTTCGCAGAGATTGGAGGTGGGTGGAGAGGTCCATAAAATGGCCATGTCATTGCTTCTGCCAAACACCCCAGCATAGACCTCCACGAACTGGCCTGTCGTGTCCACCACACCTTGCAAGGTCATGGTGTAGTAGTGCTTTTGGCTGAAGTACTCATTGTGCCATATGGGCCCCACTAAAATCTCAACATGTCCTATCTATACAGCTGAGGACACCTGGGAATTCCTTCTCATTAAACCCCACCATCACCTCCTTTGGTTTACCCACATAGATCATGTCCTCCACGGACATCCATCAGGATGTTCACCACTTTCCTGAATATCTCACAGATGGATAGATCTGCCAATCGCAAAAGGGTTGCTGAGGGTCAAGTAGTTCACTTTGGAGGCCTGCTTGTAAACACTTATGGGGAGCCTCTTCCATGCTGAAATAACACAGTGCAGCACAGTTTCCTGCCAGCATAGAAGGGGCTCTGTCTCACTTGCCAAGAAGTCAAAAGTGGCCCGAGACATCCTTAAGCTGCCCTGAAAACACTCGTCACCCCACTCATCAGCATTCTCCATGTGCTGTTGTACTTTGGCAGCACCCACTTCCTTCCCTCCAACCACCCCTTTTCCAGGACATGGGCAGTGGAGGAGTGTGCCACTGAATGCGTCTGGGCTCCTTCTACAGCTGTCCTTAAGAGCGCTATTAGCCCCTCAAATCTCCTGGAGACCACCAAGAAACTTGCATCCTCAACACGGGGGTTGATATGTATTGCTTCCATCTGCATGGTGGTGTGGACCGTGATGCAGGGTGCTGTGTCCACCATAGCAAACCATTTCCTCTCTTGCTGCAGGGGAGGTTGTGTGATGGCTCATGCCCTCATGGGAACTTGAATTGTACACCTCTTAGGGCATTCAGGGGCTGGTGGTGCACTGATGTGCCTGCCCTCCTAGCTTGCACAGCAGTAGTAACAAAGGAGTGGTGTTCCAGGGAGGGAGGCATTCCTTCTTATTCTGTTCTGCTTCTGGAGAAGAAAGCCCTTGCTATAGGTGCATTGGCACCCCTGCCCACCACCACCCATCTCCCCAGGACCCCTGCAACTTGATGCACACCTTTGAAGCAGGTAACCTCTTTCCTATTCCAGCCAGCCTTTGTTGGGTGTGGGTGAGATAATGGCAGGGGTTGTTCTGCAGAGGGCATTGCTGTGTTAGGTTCAAAAGCACCAGGCAATTTTTTGGGAGCACTGCTATACATTTTAGGGGGTTCTGCTGGGGTGTGGTGCTGCAGTGTGGTGCACACCAGTGTTTCTGCACAGATGGCTGCCAGCTTGTCTGGAGTGGTGGGACTGTCTCCCCTGAATCTGGTGTGGGCGACCTGTCTCCCTTGACAGTGGCAGAAAGCTGGAAATGGCTGAAAGGATTGTCTCTTTAAAATATCTGAATGTGTCACTGTTGCCAGGCATAATGGGCAAGAAAGGAGAGGATGATGGGGGCATAGCATTGTGGTTGAGAGGCAGCCACTGAGAGCCGCGGTGTGCATAGAGCAACCACATCTCTGGGCGGGTCTCTGCCACTTATATAATCGTGGTTTCAAAAATTGCACAAAACTGTACAATTTTTGACAGCCTCTGGGTTTGGACATAACCATTCGGCAGCCAAACCAGAGGTCTCGGCAGAGTACCTTAGTGCAAACCAAAGGTTCAAATTGGAGTTTGGCAAGGCAAACTACAGGTCGCTTTCGGCCCAAAACTGCAGTTTTGTGAATTTGGATGTACTGGAGTTCCAATCTCTGCACTATTTAACTCCATTTTCATGTTACAAGACTGGCCAAAGTCTTTCTCCTCCATTGCAAGGTGCTTGAGATGAATTTGAAAAGAAAAATAAAACCTGCAAAAGACTCAAAACTTACCATTCTCTTCTGTTTATATTGTTGATGAATATTCCCCAAATATTCTTTGGTTTGGTTAATATTTACCATTATGTATCTACATCCGATGTAAAATGTTTTACATTTGAAAGTATCTGTCAGCATTCAGTAGCATTCTGTATTTGATGGAATCTGCAGTATAGTAATTAGAATTTGACAATATCTGATACATGACTTGCAACAGAATTGTATATTAACTCATTTGTTTGTGGATTTTCTAGTTAAGCATCAGGTTTTGATTCTTAAATGTGAGTGCAAAATTTCAAGGTTAAGATAAAACACGAAGAACTGAATTCCATCTCTGTTTTCTTCCATTCACTGACTCCTGTATCTATGTTATGTGCAACCTATCAGATTTCTTTCATGGCTACATAACTCCAGTTTTTTCATCTTTTAACTCCAACTGGAGAGTTTAGGAAAGAGCCATAGCTCAACAGTGGAGCATATGCTTCCCACAAGAAAGGACTCAGCTTCAGTCTCTGGCATCTTCAAGTGGGGCAGGGAAAGATTTCTCTCAGAAACACTGGAGACCTACTGCTATGGGTATAGATAATATTGAGGTAGATGGACTAATGATCTCAGTCCAGTATATTTTCCTATGCTTCTAACTACTCAGTGCAGATGTTATAGTACTATAAGTGGTCATTGATCACTGAATCACAAAGCATGAGTGGGGCATACATGGTCACCATCAAGGAGTTGGGAGTCTCCTCTGGAGCCCCCCAATCCTCTTTAGTCTGTCCTGGGTGGTGTGGCCGCCACACCGTGCATTAGGCCTGCACTGTGCTGGGTGACCGAGTGTGATTATGACCTCCGCCAGGTGCTTTAGAGACAGAGTGGGGAGTGGGGATATATGTGGGATGGGAATGTGTTAAGTTGCATGCTAATGCATATTTGCATGAATATACCTGTTTTATATCTTTATAAGTTCTTGTGAGTTAAGTTGCTATTTGTGCCCTCAAGAACCCATGTGTTAAAAATACTTTGTGTGTCACAGGGTGTGTGTGTGTAGGGGGATGATGCTTAACTTGCAGGGGGTGGTGGCTTTTAGGTCCAGGCTCCAAAATCATCTAGGTGCACCTCTGGACATATGTGTAACTACAGGTCCAGTGGACCCACAGTTTGCCTCCCAGTCCCCCAGCAGTCTCCCAGACTTTCAGGGACTGCAGTCTTGAATATTGCAGAGAGGGCAGAACTGGCTGTACGGGCTTCCTCTGGCCCTCAAAGGAAAGCCACACCAGCCAATGAGAGGAGTTTCCTTCCTTAACTCTGGTTTGGGCGAGTTAACCAACTGGACGACACAGTGGTTTGGTAACTGTAATTCACTACAAACCAAGGGTTCATTCTTAGGTTTTGTTCATGGAACTGCCTCTGGGATTATTGGTCAACACCCCCAGTTCATACGAATGTGGGGAATTTAGCTCAAAAAGGGTGAGACAGTTCCAAGCAGTTTTAATTTGTGCAAGTGTCTGAACTCAAGAAAACCGGCTTGGGAGAGAGGTTTTAATTAACAAAAAGGAGTTAATTGGAAGACAAACAATAAAAGCAATAAACAAGGAGGTCCTAACGTACAAGCAAAATACAAATATGTTTTAAAACAGACTATTGTGAGGAACATTTAAAGTTCCAAATTACATGTAAATTCCTAGGCGGGCTAGAGAGACTTACTTTAAGATGGGCTGTGTGTGTGTGTGTGTGTGTGTGTGTGTGTGTGTGTGGTTTCAGAAATAAGAGAAAGGGATAGATTTAGCCCTGAAGGAGCCAGGCAAGAGGCTATATCACCTGTCCTCATGAAGATCCAACTCGGGCAGCTGGAGACTAACGTCTATCCAGGGAGGCGAAGAACAAAGCAGGCGAGTTGAAGGAGTTAGTGGGGTTGCTCATGAGGAAAGTCTCAGCGTGAGGTCAGCTCGATATATTGGCAGGGGGACTGATCTGAAACCAGGCACAATGAGCTGAGCCTCGGTGTGAGGGAAGCGAATTGGCCAGGCAGGTAGTGATTTCAGCTCAGGTGGCCCCCTTGAAAGGGGGAACACCAAGGTGGTCTGCTGGAGTTCTTGTTGCAGTCTGATGGTGTCCTGAGTGTAAAGCACAAGGGAGCACAGTGGGTCATGGAGTTAGGGATACTTATATCCCAAAATGTGCCTTGAAGGCACTTATCTTTTGTCACACTTTGCTGAATAGGGTAGCCCATACAGGATTCTTGGAATGCATTGTGCCTGATCATCCTTCCTGGGTGAAAAGGTGTGTGAATTGCCTATTTTATTCAAGGCTGATTGTGAGGACAATTGGAGTGTGCAGGTGCATCCAAGAGTATCTTGTTCTGGGAAGGGCTTCCCAATAGTTCTATCAAAAGTTTTGATGGGCACCTCTTCAAAGTTACATCACTAACTCATCCTCATTGCAATGGAGTCTGCTGTTGTACTTGTCTTATCTGCCTTCCCTTCCTAGCCTAATTGCTTTGTTAGCATTAGGTGTTATCTCTCTTGCGAGAGGATGAGTGGAGTTTAAATTTCATTCCAAGGCCGAAATGACCTCAAAGGCCAGACACTCGCAGTAGCTAGTTTTGGAGTCTGCTTACTGGGGGTCCCCTCATGGAACGAGGGAGTGTGAATCTAACTCCCTTTCCAATTTGTGGTGCTTGTAGCCAAATATGGGGGCGATGAGTCCACTGCCAACTAAGCAAGTTGTCCCCATGTAGCTCACTTTGTGGTACATACAGCTCCTGAGCATAACCAAAGTGCAATCTCCAAGCCTGGAGATGCAGCTGCAACAAGGGAGCCTTCTGGGAGCGGGCAGATTAAGCTCAGCTGGTAACAGAATCACGGTTGGGTACGGGAACCGTGGTTCTGAATATTTTGATGTCATGGAGGATCAACCTGATGGGGTTGCCTCAGGTTTCCCATGACGCCCGAAGGCAGCCAGTCTGTCTGCAGGCTCTGTTCTGCCCTAAGGCTGCACACAGAATGTGAACCACTATTATAGCAGTTGTGGTGGAAAATGTTGGTGAGAGAGGGGCAGTCACAGTTGCCTAAGAATAAGTCAAGCAATGGATGTGAGTGGTTTATGAATATAGGTCCACTGATGTTTCTACTGTCCAAAAGGTTACTGAATGGCTAATTGTTTACATAAAGGTTCTGCTCCCAGCATATGTCTTAACTGCACCAGGAGATAGACTGCCAATCTATTATAATATTTTTGTCATAGGACTCCGTGTGCTGCCTCCATCCCACAGGCTATATTGCATGCCGCTGCTGAAGATCAGTGGAGCAAACCTTTAGGACTCCAGAGCCCTTATTTGAGCAGTCTTTAAGTATTTATATAGGCCCATTCCTTCCAGTTCCTTCCTCTCTCCTTTGAATATCTTGCCCCTGAGCCACGAACAAGAGTAAACACTGCCAGGCAAACAAGACCATTTGTAGATATTAGATATACTTAAGGAGGCTCAAACAGTTATTATCTAGCCTTAAGAAGTCTTGAGAACCTCTGCTCATATTGAGAGCACGCCATTGACTCAGGATTCCCACAAGAGTGCCACAGGATTTCCAGCCTATAGCTGGGTTGGGTTGTCAGGGCAACCAAGTGAATCTATGCTGATGCTGACTTCCTTTCTGCATTGCTCAACTGCAAAGCTCCAGTACAGGGGCTAACTCCATGGAAGGAGTAAGTTACAGTCCCAAAGTTGCCCTGCTCATTTATTGATTTCTATTGATTTCTTACATCATCTTGATGTAAAATGTACATCATCTTGTTACATGGCATACACAGGCACGGCAAACTCCAGAATGTGTAATACTTACAGAAATCTTTAGAAGAACTATTCCATAGTGGTTTGCATTCATTGCAGGATGGAAAGTGAAAAGTAACAAGCAGGACCCTGTTAATTCTAAGTGACATCCACCTAGGCCGAGCATAACTGGACATGAAGCAGCCCTGATGGAGCAGCATTTGGGTCTGTTTAGCCTTGGTTTCTGCCTTGATTCCACAGTCACAGTGCAGAAATTAAGTAAGGACAAAATTGACAAGTAAAGTCTTAGTTTCTCTTCACAGTGTCCAGAAATCTGATAGAGCTTCTTTAGTCTTAGAAACTTCAACTGGCAGGAGAGACAGGGAAAACATGTTCAGAAAAATAAAAATTCCAAAACTGTGTTTCTCCAGACACACCCATCTAAAACACTGAGACTGCTTTTCTCCTCCAGTATCCATTTCACCCCCCAAATTACTCTGTTTTCCCAGTATGCTGGGGACTTGTTCTTTGTGGGAGGGCTTGTCTTGGCTTTATCTGAAACAGATCATTAATTTGCTTCTACCAATCTACTGCATCCCAATTTTGGCATATTGGTTGATTGTTGGTATTTTACTGTTTGCCTTGGAGGTTTTTAGTTGCAAATCAGAAACAATACATCGGGGGGGCGGGGCGGGGTAGAGGCATATTGACAGGTATGTGAATATTCCTGATAATCTACTTTTCTTTATTCTTATATATTTCTTACCTATTCTTTATTCTTACAGCTTGTGTGGGGGAGAAGGGGCTTGGTCTCCCTGGAGATTCTTATTTGCAAATCACCACTCAGTCTCAAGCCTTGGCAGGTGTAAACCTCAAAATATATTTGGCTGAGATCTGGGGAGTGCTTTACATTCCCCAACTCAGCTTAAGATAGAAATGTTATGTGTTCCTCCTCCCCCCTGCCAAAATCTGCTGTTCACGTCTGTCCCTCTGGGTTGGTGCCTCTCTGCTGTGCCTGTAGCGTTGTTGTTGTTGTTTTTTTTTTAAAAATTAATACTAGCTTAACCCATGCAAAG
Organism: Hemicordylus capensis; assembly: GCF_027244095.1. Classification (NCBI taxonomy): domain Eukaryota; kingdom Metazoa; phylum Chordata; class Lepidosauria; order Squamata; family Cordylidae; genus Hemicordylus; species Hemicordylus capensis. Next base: position 372,601,988 of record NC_069658.1, on the reverse strand, counting down.
CAACTGCGTGCTAGTACTTGATTGCTCCCCTCACCCCCTGCCACAGCCCTCCTCACCTCAGAGATCTCTCCACTTTCAACTGAACCATACTCCTGCTCCTCCTCTATCCGGTTGCTTCCATCCCCCTCATCTCTCTTGGTCGCGGCTGCTGCATTGCTGGCACCTATTGGCCAAGCTGCAGCCCACTATCCCCAGAGACCTCCTCACCTGAGCCCCGCTCCTGCTCCTCCCCACACGAGCAGCAGCTATTGACCAGGCCTTTCCTTGCTGCTGCTGCTGCTGCCACCGCCATGGTCGCTCATTACTCTCAGGCCACTGGCAGGCCCGGGCCCATACCTTGCCTGCCTGCCTTCCTCCCCCAATGGCCTTGGTAGCCCCAAACAGCAGCAGTGGTTGACTGGGATGTTCCTTCCTGCCAATAGGCACCGCCATGGCCGCTCATTCCCCTCAGGCTGCTGACAGGTTTGGGCCCATCCCTCGCCCTCCCTTCTTTCTCTCTTCCCCTCCCTTCTTTTTTCTCACTTTCTCACTCCTCCACTCACTCTTCCCCTCTATCTTTCTTCCCCTCCCTTCTCTCTCCCTCTTCCTCTCTCTCCCTTCCTGAGTTAACAGATCTTGTTTCCTCATATAATTCACACAACGGCAGCCTCCTTTTCCTGAAGGGGCTCTTTCCTCCCTCATGACCATTCTCCTCACACACCCCTACCCACTATCCTCTTATATAGATTCCTCTCCTCTAGAATCAAGAACATCTTCCGACCAGTAAGTGTTGCATTCCAACTGACCTTAACCATCACAGGTTCCTCCTTCCTATCAGTATATAGAATCCCCGCTGCCCAGTCACCACGGTGCCACAGGCTTCTCCTCCCTATCTGCATATGGAATCCCCACTGCCCAATCAGGTGCTTCTTCTCGCAAACTCTTGTGAGAGCTGCAACACATGGGATTAGCCATGGGTACACCTTAGAGAATTATATATATAGATTTACATAGCATTAGTTTAGATAGCAATTAGACTGAGTCTGTATACAGTTTTCAGTATCCTGTAATCAGAGGTGCTCTTACCCCTGGACTTTGGGGCCTAAGTCCAGGGCCTCCTGGGGGCCCCCCAAATCCTCTTTAGACTGTTCTGGGTGGTGTAGTTGCCCGATGATGCTTAATTTGCAAGGGGGAGGCCCTCCAAAGGCCTCTAGGTCCAGGCTCCAAAATTACCTAGGTGCACCTCTGCCTGTAATGAGTCTTTGAAGGCTACAGAGCTAATATTTGGCAAACATGTTATCTTCTAGGTGTCCTTAGGTGTCTGAAAATATCTTGTGGATTGACTGGGAAACTGTAAAGTTATGGGCAAGAAAAGTGATAGTGATTTCTCTGTTAAAACTTGAGCTCATCCATATTTTATTGTTTTCTCATTTTTGTTTTAAAAAGGGATGTCTTTTGCAAGAATGAAATGGCTTTTTTGGGAGGTGGGGATGAATGTTATTGGGAGGTTACTTACTAACAGTGGAAGCACAAGTGCATTTGCTCTCTCTTCTTTATTATGTAACATTGCCACTTTCTGAGGAAGTGGCCACAGTGCTGGAGGGATGCACGTTAACTTTCCCAGTAACTGACTCTTGTCAGCTGCCATTTTCTTTGTTACAAGGAATACCCTTGGGAAGGTTGCCTGGGGATGTTTTTTTTGTTTTTTTTTAATGGCACCTGCTTGTTGCCATTTATTTACCTGGAGTGCATTAGGTATGATACTTTCCTGACATAGCATCATTCCTCAGCGAAATATTGGTTAATAAATAAAACAGCGGCCAGTAGGAGTTGACTGCCAGGTAGACTTACAATGATTTCATTGTTTCTGCAACCTGGTGCAGGTGTTATCATTAAGTAATAAAAAAAGGATACCCACACATCCTCTATTAAGCAACCTCCTGAAAACTATCTGAAATCACCTAATTGGAAAATAGGAAGCTGCCATATACTGAATCAGACCATAGGTCTATCTAGTTCAGTATTGTCTACACAGAATGGCAGTGGCTTCTCTGTGCAACCTGTGCCTCCAGGGTTGCAGGCAGGAATCTCTCTCAGCCCTATCTTGGAGATGCCAGGGAGGAAACTTGGAACCTTCTGCTCTTCCCAGAGTGGCTCCATCCCCTGAGGGGAATAACTTACAGTACTCACACATCAAGTCTCCCATTTACACGCAACCAGGGCAAACCCTGCTTAGCTAAGGGGACAAGTCATACTTGGTACCACAAGACCAGCTCTCCTCTCCAGACCAGCTCTCTTCTCCACTGACCTCTAGAGATCAATGTAAGATCCTTCCATTTCCATCAGTGGCAGACATGTGGGCTCTTTTGCGTCACTAATTGAAATTAATAAGGAGAAACAGGCACCAACTGGAGAGCAACAGGTGATTTCTGTGACAAGTACAGTTCTTCAGGAAAATACAGAGCTGTGAACAAGACTGTAGCACAAGAACGTAAATAGGGGCCCCTTTTACTTACTTGCACTATTATAAGCTCTATCAGCCAGTAGAGCTGTGTATTACATCAGACCACTAACTGGGTCCAAGGCAATGCAAACCCTGTCTGAGCATTTTTCACCAGAGAGGATTCCAATGGAAACTGCTTCTGATATTGTAATCAATTTGATTCCACAAAACATCATGTTTTGTATGGTACTGAATCTGAGACTTGCTTTTATTGAAGGTGCAGCTTCTCTGAAAAATCACTGCCTTTTCATTCCAAAATACCAGGAAAGGAAGCCACGCCATGATGCTGTATCCTTTTGCTGGTACATTATTTTGGGGGAAATGGCCGTACCTAGGGATGTGCAAAATGATTTGGGTACAAAATTATTTGTAACCAAATCTGGCCGATTCGGTGATTAGTAGACAAAACAAATCATTCCTGTCCTCAATTGCCCAGATTTGGGTACAAAACAAGTCAACCCCGATTCAGATCCAAAAAATTTAGAGATTCGGACCTCCATTTGGAGGGGCAGAGTGGGTTGGGTTGTAGTGCCCAATGGGTGGAAGCTACCACCCAAATTTCAAAGAAATTGGGCAAAGGGGTGATTATTAAAGAATTTTTGAAGTTTGCACGTCTTTAAGTTTTTCCCCCATAGGGAATAATGGGGATTTTAGCATCCACAAGCCCATTGAAAATGCATCCACTCTCATATGCTACCAGAGAACCTACTCTCAGAACACCTCAGAACAACAAAACACAGTGACCCTTGGGCTTGTGGGTATTGTTGTGAGCTACACCCGGTTTTGCACTCTGTATATGCTCAGAGGGAAAGAGGGAAAGTCACATCATACACAAACTGAATTGGTTCTTTGAGATGGTGACCATGTAGGATCTGGGCGCGCAAACAGAGACAGAGAGAGAGACACACTCAGAAAGTTCAATGGGCTTTATTATAGAAAGTTGCTCATCAGGATAAAATAATCCACATTAAAAACATGTTTCCGATTCAAAGTGTAGTGTAATGTGTCTAACTAATATATGTGTGTGCAATCAATAATTACAGCTATCTAATAATCTAACAAATCCTAATAAAACATTTAGAGAGAAGCAGAGAAAGAAGAAAGGAGTAGGGGCTTAGGAGAGGGATGGCAGTGGTTAGTAGGGAAGAAGGAAGAGGGATCCAAGGCTTGTGGAGCAGCATATTACCAGGGTCAGGGGCTTAAGACCGGTGGGGCTTTCAGCTGAAGGAGAGAGGTTGTAGCTGGGAATAGCAGCTTGGGAGCGATGCCATCTTCTAGCAGTCAAGCAGGCTGGTCAAGCAGGCAGTTTGCTCAGAGCGAGGCAGAGAGTGAGAGTACCATGGCTGGGGAAGTCTTGACTTCTCACTGCGCAGCAGAAGTCACAGACAGTTCCTGTCCATGGACAGAGTTCCTGCTCGTTGCCCTGCGGCTTTGGCAGCAAACTCTGAGATGGCTCTTGAGCAAGTATGCTTGTTAGGCAAGATTGCTCGACTGCCATGTCCAGGGACTCCCTCTTATAGTAGTTCCATCCTTTGATGTCCATTTGAGTCTCCTGGATCACAAAAGATGTCCATTCCTGTTATCCTCTGGATATTGTCTTTTAATTATCAAAATTAGCTCAGGATATTTGGTCAGTCCAGGGTAATCTCAATCTCATCTTCTGTTATCTGTTATCTTGGGGAGGGGATGTTCTATTTTGTCCAAAGCAAATCTGAATCTCTGAGCTGCAAATGGGCATCTTCTCTTGTCCCCAGATTTGGGGCCTGGTCCCTGAAGATGTTAAAAGGTGTTAGTAAAATAAGAATTAAAATCTATAGGTGTTTTCTTTGTGTACATTTACCTAGAGTGGAATTTCTATAGACAGCAACTGAGTATCCACTTTGGGCAGAGCAGAGCCATCATTGACAAGGATTAACATAGACTTCTTGCAACAGGAAAGAGGAGCTCAGCCTCTGGCCTCTTCCACAGACATTATCTGATATTGAGTTACACTTTAGCATATTGATAGCTCAAGCCTAGCCCTTGTGTTTCTTTGAGTACCCATTTCACAATACAGTGCTGGATTGCCTCCTCTTTCACAGAGCAGTTAGCAGCGACAGTCAACAGACCTGCGTGTCAGTTCACCTTGAGTTCAGGCATTTAATTGAACTCTTAATAAAATGGAATCAGACATAGGCCTGAATCCTACACAATTCTGGGTTGGTATTCTGGGTTTAATGTTGGGTGGGGTCCCCAACAGTATGGGGTTGGTTGGCACCCTATGTGCACTACACCACCACTCGCTCTGGGCCACCCTGGTGCCCCGCAAGTGGAGTTATGGGGCTGCTGACATCTCCATTATTTCCGGGGGGGGGGGACACGGGACTTAAAGAAATGCCAACTTCAGAAATTCTTTTAAAATCACCCCTTTCACCAATTTATTAGAAATCTGAATGGTAGCAGGCACCCATTGGAGCACTACCACCTGACCCACTCTTCTGCCCTCCAAACTCCCTTTCTGCCCTAAATTTGCCCCCAAAACATGACAACTTCAAAAATCATTTAAAAATCACCCCTTTGCCCAATTTCTTTGAAATCTGGGTGGTAGCCTCCTTGCACCCATTGGGGCACTACCACCCACCACAATCCACTCTGGGCCACCCTGGTGCCACCCCCCCCCGGAGTTATAACTAAGGCTGCTGAAATCCCAATTATTCCCTATGGGGAAAAGCTTAAAGACACATAAACTTCAAAAATCATTTAAATATCACCCCTTTGCCCAATTTCTTTGAAATTTGGGTGGTAGCTTCCACCCATTAGGCACTACAACCCACCCCACTCTTTTGGCCCCAGGACCCTTTTTTATCCGAATCAATTCAGATTCGGAAATGTGGGTACAAATAAAATCTGGGATGATTCAAGGGGTCAGATTCAGACCCAAAACAAATTGGGGGTGTTTCAGTTTGGGTACAAATTGAAACAAAAAAAACCTGATTCGTGCATACCCCTAGCCGTACCATCTAATTGATGATGATAATAATAGTGATGATGATAATTAATTAATTAATTAAAAACTTTATTTTTTAGCCACCCAAAACAAATTGTTATCTGAGTGGCTCACAACACAGGATTAAAACATACAATAAAAACACATAACACATTAAATCATAACAGACAAAAAGGGAGAAAATACAAAATACATTACAAAGCAGCTTAAAAACGCATTTTAAAAATAGTTAAAAATAAAATAAAATCAGATCTGGAAATCAGAATTTCAAAGGCCTGGGTGAAAAAAAATGTCTTTACTGGGCATCTAAAAGAACAAAGTGATGAAGGGGAACCTCACTGGGAAGGCTATTCCATAAATGGGGTACAACCACCAAAAACCACCTCTCTCTAGGAGCCACCTGCCTCATCTCGTTTGGCAGGGGCGCCCAGAGGAGGGCCTCCGAAGAAGTTCTTAAGGTCCGGGTTGGGACATATGGGACAAGGCGCTCCTCTCTCAGGTAACCTGGTCCCAAGCCATTTAGGTCTTTAAAGGTTAAAACCAGCACCTTGAACTATAGTCCCTAGTAATACACCAGGGAAAGGATATTGCTTCATTTTCTTCCATGTCACCCTACAATGTGCCAGGAATGGCAACAATTTGAAACTGAGCTGCTGCAGCAGCAGCTGCCTGGAAAGCAGCCAATTTCTTCAGAGAAGCCACTCCAGGACTGAGTACACAATTTGATCATTACCAGAATTGGGTTGATACTGACCCCAATCTCAATAATGACAGCTGGGCACAGCCCTACTAACCAGGTGTCTTGTTACTTAGTCCATACTATGCATTCTAGTCCATTCTAGAAAAAGTCATCCTGAAATTTCGTAGTCCTTTACAGTAACTCCTGAATAGTACTATTGAGTAACTTAGTCTGGATGTCAGTTAGTATGATTTAACTTGGGCTCCTTCCCAATGAATATGCATAGGATTGGTCTGTAAAGTTTAGTAAAAGTGAACCCCATTATCAGAGGGGAGGCATTTCCACAGATTTCTGTGGGTAACAAAACTTTAGATAATGGGGCATTAAAGCCTTGAGAATTGGGGTGGGGTGTTAGGTTCCTGATACCTGGAAAAATTGTCAAAGATCAGTTAAAAATAGTAAAAGGGGGGGAAATAAAGTGCCCTACCATGCTCTGTGGGTCTCCATCTGTTCAGGAATGCCCCCCCACACACACACCCCAAGTCACCAATCCTCCATTTTCCCATTAAAAATTGTGGGGAAATCTTTTGTTGTTGTTAACTGAGCCAAAAAATGGCTCCTTTTCCCAAAATGGTAGAAATGACCTTAGAGGTTATTTCCAGCCACCCCCATGGGGTGGCTGTGATATGTGAAATTAATCCCTTGTGAACAGGTTTTTTCCACATATGACGAGGCTGGGTATCAGTTGCCCAACTGCAGATATGTGGCACAGCGGATGTTGGGTCCATGAATGGTGAGGTTCGCCTGTACCATATAACAATGAAGTAACAAATACATTTTGACATCCAAAGGATGTGGATTGAACTGTACTGGCAGGCAACATTTGGGAGTTTTTGCATATCTGCCTGCTCTTTGACATTGTTAAATTTTCATCTTGGATTTATACTTATACTGAAAATCTGTGCAGACTTTAAATAGATTAAAAATGTAAACTGAATTTGCATTACCTTTGTTGTGGTGTTTGCTCAGAATTCTACATTACCACGATGCTGGTGTAACAAACCAGAGTGAGAAAAGGCAATATGAAGAAAACAAGGGAAAGATAAAATGTAAAGAAATAAACCATATAAAGGCAACAAAGAAAATATAAAGAAATATACTACAGTATTTTAAAAAGGAAGATATAATATAATGAAAGCAAAGGAAAATCAGAATAGACATTATGGTTTCCCTCTAGAGAACAATAATTGAGTAGTTCAAGTTCAGTGAAGGGAGAACAAATAAATAACTAAAAAGTGGTAGTGTAGCCAAGCTGCATTATTAGAATCCTAGAGTAGGTAGAAGAAAGTATCACATTTTCTTTCAATCCAAATATGTTTTCACTGCTAATCTTATATAGAAAAAATCTAGGCTATATATTTGAGGTGCTAGGCTATATATTTGAGGTGCTACATGAATAAATAATGAACAAGTAATGCCCATGTTAGATTTGAACCAACACTGGTAGCTGGATTACTATATAATAGGGATGTGCAAATCGATTCAGATACAAATCGATTTGTACCCTAATCTAGCTGATCCGGGTGATTCGGAGACAAAACGAATCACCCCTGTGGTCCATTGGCTAGATTCGGGTACAAATCGAATTGCTGCTGATTCGATTCGAATCGATTCGGGTTTCGGATCTGTCCTATTAATTTCCCCAGATTCCCAGCTTTCATTTTTTTAAAAAAGCAAAGCTCTAGCTCTTATAGAAGTGGAGTTATGGAGCAAAATGTGTGGTCACTATTTTTTAAGTGTTCAGATTCTTTGGTGTATAATAACTTTCACTCAATGAATCCTTATGAGGATTCATTACACACCTTCATTTCTTCTATTCATTTTGACTGTCTTTTCGACAGTGCCAATTGTCAACTGCCATGTGCCAACTACACCCCACTCCCACCCGCAAGGCAGTGAAGTACTACTCAGTTTAAGTTAAGTGCCTAATGGGTGGAGGCTACCACCCAAATTGCAGAGGGATTGGGCAAAGGGCTGGTTTTTGGTGAATTGTTGAAGTTTTCCATAGGAAATCATGTAGGTTTCAGCAGCCCCATAACTGCACTTGGGGGTTGCTGGGGTGGCCCAGAGTGAGTGGTGGTGTAGTGAACAGAGGGTGCCAGCCATCCCCATGGGTTTCTAGCCCATGGGGTTCAGGGTTCTGTTGTTTCTGAGGTAGACTCTCTGGCAGCAAATGAGATTTTCAATACAAACCATGAATCCACTCTAACTTGCTACCATAGAATCTACACTCAGACCACCTCAGAAACAACAGAACCCTGTACCCCATGGGTTAGCAACCCCATGGGAGTGGCTGGCACCCTATGTGCACTACACCACCACTCACTCTGGGCCACCCCAGCGCCCTCCAAGTGCACTTATGGGGCTGCTGAAACCTCCATTATACCTTATAGGGGAAAACCTTAAAGATGAGTAAACTTCAACTATTCACCAAAAACCAGCCCTTTGCCCAATCCCTCTGCAATTTGGGTGGTAGCCTCCACCCATTAGGCACTACCACCTCACCACACTCTTTCACCCCAGATCCCACTTTATGCCCCAAATCTGCCTCAAAGACACTAAACCTTCAACAATTCACCAAAAATCAGCCCTTTGTCCAATTCCTCTGCATTTTGGGTGGTAGCCTCCACCCATTAGGCACTTAACTTAACTTATTATACACCAAAGAATCCGAACACTTAAAAAATAGTGACCACACATTTTGCTCCATAACTCCACTTCTATAAGGGCTAGAGCTTAGCTTTTTTTAAAATGAAAGCTGGGAATCTGGGGGAAATAATAGGACAGATCCAAAACCTGCGATTCGGCTCCGAATTGAATTTGGGGTGATTCGGATGGGTCAGATTCGGATCCAAATCAAATCAGGGCTGTTTTGATTCGGTTACAAATCGAAACACAGACAGTCCGAATTGCACACCCCTACTATATAAATATAATGTGAATGGGTATAGGTTTGCTATTATATGGGTATAGGTTTCCTATAGCTTCTGCCTTTTAGGATTGACCATCAACAGTAAAGGATCCAGCAGTCAAGAAATATGCCACAGACTAGCACTTGGTAGGGTTGCAATGAAGGCCTTGGAAATAATATTTAGATGCTGTGATGTGTCTACACCTATAAATATTAGAATCGTTCAGACCATGGTTTTCCCCATGACACTCCATGGATGTGAAAGCTGGACTTTGAAGGAGCAAGGTAGAAAAAGTATTGATGCTTTTGAACTTTGGTGCTGGAGAAGACTTTTGAGGATACCATGGACAGCCAGGGGAAAAAAAAAAGGATCATAGAACAAATCAATCCAGAATTTTCACTTGAGGCACAAAAGACGAGGCTCAGACTATCATACTTCGTACACATTATGCAAAGATCCAGCTTCCTTGAGAAGTTCATAATGCTGGGGAAAGTTGAAGGAAAGAGAAGAAGAGGACGACCAGAAGCAGGCAGATGGACTCGATTACAAGCAATTAATGTACCACTGAGAGACCTTAAAGGTCAAGTTGAAGACAGATCATCCTGGCGATAATCTATCTATGTGGTCGCTAAGAGTTGACATTGACTTGACAGCACTTAAGCAATCAATCAATCAATAGGTTTGCTAGAGGCAGGCTCTTGGTGTTAATAGCAGCTACAGATTTAAAGTTACAGGCTTTCATACTGTGCTGTGAGTCTCCTGTCTAAACGACAGGTGAGCTTGCTGCTTCCAAGCCCATTTAAATCTTGCCAGCACAGCTTGTGAAGGCAGGGAGGCTCCTTGGCTACTAAGGAGTGTGTCCTCACACTCCCATGGCTACTCCCATTATTCCCAATTAGTTCTCACCCCTTAGTGGCCACAGAACCTGCCCGTCTCCACAAACCATGCTGGAGTGGCCAAAGGAGCTCAGAAGTGAACGTGCCTGTTGCTTAGACAAAAGGCTTGCTGCATAGTATATGTATAGAGTTGTCAGCACACAAGATAGCAGGATACTGCAGGATTACTGAGCAAACATTTATTAACAACACTTCTTGGAAAAGCATGTAGGATAACTGTTATGTCCAAACAGTTAAAGCATCGCGAGATTTGGAAATGTTGCTTGTTGTTTAAAGTTAAACTGTGAACCAATCATTGCAGAGCCCGCCAATTGTACTGGTTGGGGGGCTGGCTCTGCAGGGTATAAATATAGAGCTGGCTGCGACCAGCGTGTTGTTGTGTGCCGAGTTCTGAAGCAGAAAGAGCTGAAATAAAATCACTGAAGATTCACCCATCGATTGCTGGCCTGGCTTATTGCAGCAGTAGACACAACATTGGCGACGAGGACTGAGGATGAGTTCCCACTCACCCGCCATCGGGCCATTCTGCGTCTCAGAGCCGGACACGTGGACGCTCTATGAACTACAGTTCACCAACTTCTTGGTCGCTGAGAGGATAGAGGGCGAGGAACGACGTAAGGCATTTTTTCTCACCCATTGTGGGTTGCCCACCCTAGAGTTGGCAGTTAATCTCCTGCTGCCCCGAGATATCGCGACTGTGTCCCTGAAAGATATCTTGGATACGCTGAGGGGTCATCTCCAACCCACCGTGTCCATTTTTCTGGCACGCCTGGCATTTCATAGGCGAGACCAATGGCCAGGGGAGTCCGTGGCAGCCTATGCTGCAGCACTTCATTTGGCGGCCATTCCATGCCTGTGGTCTGCCCTGGAGTAAGCCCTCCGGGATCGTCTGCTCCTGGGTTTGGTGGATGAGGCGGCACAGCGCCGGCTTTTGAAACAGGAACGTCTGTCATTTGCGGAGGTTCTGAAGGAGGCCCTTGCATCCGAAGCTGCAGATTCAGGGGTCAAGGTTTTTCGGCAGAGGGCTGCCGAGGCGAGCGCAGGGGGCTCCGCTGTACAGAAACAGGGGAGCCCAGATTCAGCCACCGATTCCAGCGAAGCCGAGGACGACGTGGGGAAGGTACAGCGGAAGAATAGCATGGTCCCTAAGAGTCCAATCGCCCCGTGTGAAGGGTGTGGAAACCGCCACGTGCGCGCTAAATGCCCATTTAAGAACGCTGAATGCCACAGCTGTGGCAAATGAGGGCACATAGCAAAAGTGTGCAGGAAGAAAGCTGAAGGGGGCCGAGGGGATAGGCACCGCCAGTGGGGAGACCAGTCTGTCTCCAAGGTAACATCGGCCCGCCAGTTGTTTTCCAGAGTGCAGGCAGCTACAGAGCGATTTGTTGTGGCTGTTTCAATTCAAGGAACACCCATCTCGATGGAGATCGATTCAGGAACTTCTTACTCGATCGTGTCACAGAAGGATTTCCAGAAGATTCCACCTGCTGCCCATCCCCGCCTACGTGCATTTAAGGTGTCCTTACGGGACATACAAGGTCGCCATATTCCGGTGTTGGGAATCGGCGTTTTTCACATGCAATTCAAGGGGTTGTCTGCTCAACTGCCTTTAGTAGTGGTTAAGCAGGGCAGAAATAATTTGTTGGGGGTCCAGTGGTTTGAGCCGCTGGGAATTTCTTTAACAGGAATTCATGCCGTTGAGCCTGACCCTATCCAGAACGTCTGCGAGGAATACAAGGTGGTGTTCCAGCCAGGATTAGGAACCTTCATGGGACAACCCATCGCGTTCGACTTAGACCCAGGGGTGCAGCCCATCAGACTGAAGCCTCGGCGAGTCCCGTTTGCTCTAAAGGACAGGATTGAGGCGGAGCTGGACAAATTGGTCACCCAAGGGGTTTTGGAACCAATTGGAACCAATTGACTCCGCCCCGTGGGAAACACCGATAGTGATAGTGCTCAAGGTGAATGGGGACGTTCGAATCTGTGCAGACTACAAATTCACTATCAACAAGGCGATTCGCGCAAATGCATATCCGGTCCCAGTCGTAAGTCATTTGTTGGCTTCCTTGCACGTAGGCAAATGTTTTGCTAAGTTAGACCTAGCTCAGGCTTATCAGCAATTGCCAGTTACTCCTGAAGCAGCGCTTTGCCAGGCCATAGTAACACATAAAGGGACCTTTAGGGTTAATCGTTTGCAATTTGGGGTAAATGCTGCACCCGGAATTTTTCAAGCGTTGGTTGAGCGCCTGTTGAAGAGACTGGTTGGTGTGTTGCCATATTTTGATGATGTCCTCATAGCAGCAGAAAACGAGAGGGAGCTGGCTAAGAAACTGGGGGAGGTGTTGCACAGATTCCAGGAAGCAGGTTTATGGGTTAAAAAAGAAAAATGTGTGTTGCATACCAAGGAGATAGAGTTCCTGGGTTTTAGGGTCACTCCTGAGGGAATTAGACCATCTGAGTCTAAAATCAGGGCTATCTGGGAGCCCCCCCCCCGTCCCACTTCTAAAACGGAACTACAGGCATTTTTGGGGTTGCTTAATTTCTATCATTCCTTCTTACCTCAGAAGGCGGAGTGGGCTGAACCACTGCATTACTTGCTTAAGAAACAAACTGTGTGGAAGTGGGGCCCCCGCCAAGAGGAGGCATTCAAAAGGTTAAAAGGTCTCTTGACATCAGAAGCTGTTCTGACTCATTTCGACCCTAGGAAGCCTGTATTGTTAGTATGTGATGCATCCCCAGTAGGTGTTGGGGCTGTGTTGTGCCATGATATGGGTAATGGGAAAGAGGCGCCAATTGCATTTTATTCCAGGTCACTGACTCAGACTGAAAGAAATTATGCGCAGATAGACCGGGAAGCATTGGCCATCATTGCAGGCACAAGGAAATTCCACGATTTTATTTATGGGTGAAAATTTTCGATTGTGACAGATCACAAACCCCTCCTGGGCATTTTCGTGCAAGGGAAACAGACCCCTCAGATCCTGTCACCCCGTATGCTGCGCTGGGCGATGTCATTGCAGGCGTACGATTTCACTTTAATACATCGTCCTGGGGCGGCTATCAGCCATGCGGATGCACTGTCCAGATCCCCCATGCCCTCTGGGGTACAGGACGAACCAGGCCACCAGGTTCTCATGATAGAGGCCTTACCAGGCCCTCCTGTCACGGCGGTGGATATAGCCTGAGAAACGGGCAGGGACCCGAGGTTGGCCAAAGTACGGAAATGGGTACAGCAGGGCTGGCCGGCTAAACCACCAGCAGACGAATTCAGGGTATACCATCAAAGAAAGGACGAGCTCTCTTTGGAGCATGGCTGTTTGCTGTGGGGTCAGCGGGTGGTGATACCAGAAGGGTTAAGGGATAGAGTCTTACAGGTTTTACACATCAGCCATCCGGGTATTGTGAAATCCAAGGCATTGGCACGGAGTTATTTTTGGTGGCCCAGGTTGGATTTAGATATAGGGAAATCGGTAGGGTGTTGTGCAGAATGCCAAGCGTCTAGGCCAGAAGAGCCCCAGCTGCCACTCAGGGAATGGGACACTGCACGAGGTCCTTGGTCCAGGATCCATGTAGATTTTGCAGGTCCTTTCAAAGGTTCAATGTTTTTGTTGGTGGTTGATGCATATTTGAAATGGCTAGAAGTCATTCCAGTCGTTGGCACGACTTCTGCCGGCACCATAAGAAAACTACGACAACCGTTCAGCACTTTTGGGTTGCCAGATGTGTTAGTCACTGACAATGCTTCTACGTTCATGTCAGCAGAGCTCCAGGATTTCTTAAAAAGGAATGCAGTCAGGCACGTGACTTCGGCCCCGTTCCACCCGGCAACCAACGGGCAGGTAGAAAGACTAGTTAGGACTACAAAAGATGCTCTCAGGCGCATGGGAGCAGGGGACTTAGAGCTGCATCTATGCCAATTTCTCCTAACTTACAGGGTTACACCATTGGCATTGGGTCAGTCACCTGCAGAAGTGCTAATGCGGAGAAGGCCAGTCACCTTACTGGACAAATTAGACCCGGGACGCTGGGAGGATAGAGGTACAAACATTGGCGTGGAATCGCCTAAGAGTTTTTTAGTGGGCCAGCCGGTCCACTGCAGGAACTATAGCCCTGGCCCTGCCTGGACTAGGGGGAGCATATTGGAGCAGACTGGCCCTGTATCTTATAGAGTACAAACAGAAGTAGGGCAAATCTGGAGGCGTCATGCCGAGCAACTGCGGCATCGGGTGCCCGGGAATAACTTGGGACAAGAGATTGGGCAGGACAGTGAGTCGTGGGGTGGTAACAAACAGGCAGTAATGCCAGCTGAAACACACCCACAAGAGGAACTTGGTGTGGAGCATTCCGAGTCTGCAGAGGTCGCCAATAAGGGACCTACGGCAGTCCCAGCATCAGAGTTTAGCACAGAAGGGGCTGTCAGCACGCCCCGACAGTAAAAAAGAGAGCGCAGGCCCCCGGGGCATTGGAAAGATTACTTCACCTTCTAAGGGGGAAGGGATGTTATGTCCAAACAGTTAAAGCATCGCGAGATTTGGAAATGTTGCTTGTTGTTTAAATTGTGAACCAATCATTGCAGATCCCGCCAGTTGTACTGGTTGGGGGGCTGGCTCTGCAGGGTATAAATATAGAGCTGGCTGCGACCAGCGTGTTGTTGTGTGCCGAGTTCTGAAGCAGAAAGAGCTGAAATAAAATCACTGAAGATTCACCCATCGATTGCTGGCCTGGCTTATTGCAGCAGTAGACACAACAATAACTGACCTTATCTCAGGCAGGTCCTTGAAGAAATCAGCAGCCTGAATCTAGCAGCAGAGCAACTTGCTTTCTAATAACAATGCTTAACTCCACCCACTAGCAACCACTACTAAGCAGGCTGAGGCCCTTTCTTAAAGCAACATTGTCTTTAATCCTTCTCACAGTACACAACAGTATGTGAACCACTAAATACGGCACAAATGTAATTATAATTGCAATGTAGAAGTTAACCCATCATATCCAAATTGAAACCATTTTATGTAGTCCCATGCAAATGAATGAAAAGTAGTAAAATTGACCAGGCCAGATATAAGTAACTTCTGGCCCAATCAGTTTCCCCCCAACACTTCTGAGGTAACAGTGATTCTCTGATATGCATAGTTGCCCTCATTGAATTAAGCTGAACCATCAGATCTGAACCAGTGCATTGCCTATAGGAATTAAAGTGATACCATAGAAATACCTATTATATTTCTGTTTACATAATAATGGGATGAGGGAGTAATCACACCCCCTTCTACCATAGTGCACTTGGATGCTTGAAGAAAAAATAGCCCGTTCAGAGAAGAGTTTGCCTCTACAGTTGCTGGTGACAGGAAAGTAAAAGCTCTGTACAGAGTAATGTTGCAGGGAGGAGAGAGGGGTTTTGTTTTGTTTTGTTTTTTGTTTTTGCTGATTCTGCCTTCCCTCTGCAACCTTTGATACTACCATCCCTGCCCCGCAAAATGGTATGATGTATATATGCTCCGTGCTTGGGAAATAGATGTCGGGAGTAGACAGAGCAAATTTTGGTTCCTACAGTACTGGAGTATTTAAAGACAGAAGTCGATGAACAGTGTCTACATTGCAAGGTAGCAACACTACCTGCTGTTAGCATCTTGGCAAAGTAATCACAAGACCCAGGTATTGTTCCAGTCTATTGTATGGAAATAACCAGTACAGAAAGGTTTCCACTTCTCAACAACCCTGCTTTCCAGGATACACACAGTCTGTTCCTTTCCTAATAATTTATTTCAGATCCTTCCCAGAGCCATTCACGCAAGTAACATAAAATGAGATTAATGCTTCTTGCTTGAAATAATTCTTCCTTGTAAAGCTTCCCATGACACTTCACTTTTAGATTCTGCTCAGAGAGTATAGAATCTCCCTTGAAAATGTGTTTTAATGTATTAAAGAATCCTATGGAAAGAATATAAGCATTTATGAATTCAAGATAACATCTGCAAACAAATTTGAGGTCTTAGTATGTCCACTGGGGATTTAACTAAATATTATGCAAATATTTCTTTTCAAATAGTGGTTTGGAATCTTACAAATTCATTTCCCCAGCAGTATTAGGCTATTGTGGTTATTCTGCATCATGATCAAGTGAAAACAGATAAGCATTTCAGTACAAAAATGTTAGCTTATTATGCTCTGTAGAAAATGTAATAATACAAAATAATCCTTGAAAGCAGTTGGATGTAAAATTCAAAAGCACTGACTATAGAAGAAAACCCATAGATTTTGTAACATTCATGAATTATTCCTATGCCAACATATCGCAATCTGAATTGCAAAAGCAAGCAACCATAATCAAGAAAACAGTAGCTAAACAAAATGCGTTTAGATTTAGACAAGACAATCTCGCCTGCTGTGCCACTTATAATTACATCTGTCAAAGCCAGTTGTCCACCCTCAAATTATTCTTGTGGCCAAATTGATTATTTTTACCCACAGCTGCTTTTGAATAGTAACAACACTTAGATTGTAATCGTAGGATAGCAATTTCTCTTGCTGCTTTGTGGGACAAGCAATGAAATATGAGACACTGAAAAAGTTGTAATTCAGACTCTTATCATTAAACTTACACAGATCAAACACAAATATATACAGTTGATTATATATTGCCTTCATGTACAAACAATAAACAGAAGCACAATGGTTGTCTTTAGCAGTGCATTATGATATAAAGGTGCAGGGAATATCACAAGACCTTCAGTCAGGTTTCATGTAGATGTGGCATCAGATTTCTCCCAAACAAATACTCTGATGATGCATATTCCACTGATTGATTGTCTGGTATACAGACTCACCAGACTCAACAAATAATTAAAGGCCACTTTTTAGTCTATTCATATCATTGAGTAAGTGTTCCTGATTCCACACTGGATGAAGGTCAATTGGTGAACAATTTGGATGATCTAAAGGTTCATAGTATAAAAGTTGGTGATCCAAAATTCTTGATCTTCTAGCAATCAGAATGATGCATTACATGGTAATCTTAGTAAAGATGTATAATCTTACGGAGAGGAGAGCTCCTGAGGATGTAGACAAGTTGCTTGGAATGGTGTGGCCTACCACCTGCCCTCTAGGGGTGTGCAATTCAGATTTTTGGTGATTCGGTTCGGGACCCAAACCGAATCACCCGTTCTGTTTTGTGCCCGAATATGGGCCACCCAAATCACCCTTGATTCGGTTCAGATTCGGATTTAATCCAAATCTGAATCTGAATCGATTCAGGGGGGAAAGGGCCCAGGGGCAAAATTTTGGGGTGGGGTGGTAGTGCCCAATGGGTGGAAGCTACCACCCCAATTTCACTGGGATTGGGCAAAGGGCTGATTTTTGGGGAATTTTTGAAATTTTAGTGACTTTGGGGCAGTTCAGGGGCATAGCATGGGATCTGGGCAAAAAGAGTGGGGTGGGGTGGTAGTGCCTAATGGGTGCAGGCGACCACCCCAATTTCAGGGGGATTGGGCAACGGGCTGATTTTTGGGGTATTTCTGAAGTTTTCATGTCTTTGGGGCAGATTGGGGCAGAAAGTGGGGCCTGTGGCAGAATAGTGGGGGTGGTGGTGGTAGTGCCTAATGGTTGGAGGCTACCACCCCCAATTTAAGGGGGGTTGGACAAAGGGCTGATTTTTTTGGGAATTTTTGAAGTTTTTGTGTCTTTGGGGCAGTTTGGGGGCAGAAAGTGGATCTGCCCCAAAAGGGTGGTGTGGGATGGTAGTGCCTAATGGCTGGAGGCTACCACCCCAATTTCAGGGGGATTGGACAGAGGGCTGATTTTTTGGGAATTTTTGAAGTTTTTGTGTCTTTGGGGCAGATTGGGGGCAGAAAGTGGATCTGCCCCAAAAGAGTGGGGTGGGCTGGTAGATAGTGTCTAATGGGTGGAGGCTACCACCCATCCCCAATTTCAGAGTGATTGGGCAGAGGGCTTGATTTTGGTGAATTTCTGAGGTTTTTCTTCATAAGGTGCAGTGTGCTAGATTGATATTCATAGTAAATGAGAGTGTGAAAAAGTGAAAGTGGGGTCATGAGAGTTCTTTAATTGAAAAAAATCTCATTTGCTATCATTGAATGAGAATTCACACCTCAGAAGTTTTTCTGAAGGGATATATTCCCTTATTTTCCCTTGATTTTTCACCATAATCAAGTCCTCTGCCGAATCACTCTGAAATTGGGGACGGGTGGTAGCCTCCACCCATTAAGCACTATCTACCAGCCCACCCCACTCTTTTGGGGCAGATCCACTTTCTGCCCCCAATCTGCCCCAAAGACACAAAAACTTCAAAAATCCCCAAAAAATCACCCCTTTGTCCAATCCCCCTTAAATTGGGGGTGGTAGCCTCCACCCATTAGGCACTACCACCCCACCCCACTATTCTGCCCCAGGCCCCACTTTCTGCCCCAATCTGTCCCAAAGACACAAAACTTCAGAAATTTCCCAAAAATCAGCCCTTTGCCCAATCCACCTGAAATTGGGGTGGTCTCCTGCACCCATTAGGCACTACCACCCCACCTCACTCTTTTTGCCCACATCCAATTCTATGCCCCTGAACTGCCCCAAAGTCACTAAAACTTCAAAAAATCCCCCAAAATCAGTCATGAGCCGAATCACCCGAATTTTTCATCCCCGAAATTCGGGTGATTCGGCTCGGCCCCGAAAAATATCGGGGGACATCAGGGGTGATTCGGTTCAGCCCCGAATCACCCAAAATTGCTCATTTCGGGCACAGATCGATCTGTGCCCGAAATTTTTTGCACATCCCTACTGCCCTCTTGATCCTTGCCTGACATGGCTCATACTATCTGGCAGGGAGGCTGTTGTAGAGGGCCTGGTAGAGATTATAAATGCTTCTCTGAGGGAGGGCAGGATGCCTCTTTGTCTTAAGGAGGCAATTATTAGACCACTTCTGAAGAAGCCTGCCTTGGAACCCTCAGAGTCAGGGGTGTAACTATAATAGGGCAAGGGGAGACAGTTGTCTGGGGGCCCACTGCCTTGCCCCCCCCCAGAGGCAAGTCACATAACTGACTCTCCCAGCCACACACTCGCCTGGGCTTCCTTCAGTTGTATTCATCCTCTGAAATTGATGTGAGTGTTAAGACCTGGAGCTACCAGAACAGCATGTCTTTCTCTAGTACCATTAAATGACTAGCATCATCCACAATTTACAAAACTTTTAAAAAAATATGTTAGGATGATGTTCTATTGTGGCACATAGGATAGATATAGATATAGATATAGATATACACATATAAATTTTACTATGCTTTTGGCTACCACTACTCAGCCTCATTTAAGATTTCTTTACTTCATGAGCTGAGCTTCAGTGAGGCGGGGGCATTCTAAAATCTTGTCTCTGGGCCCACTCCAACCTTGCTACGCCCCTGCTCAGAGTTAAGCAATTACAGGCCTGTCTCCAACCTTCCAAGGCTGGGCAAGGTGATCGAGAAAGCGGTGGCCTCCTAGCTCCAAGTGGTCTTGGAGGAAACTGATCATCTAGACCTATTTCAAACTGTCTTTCGGGCTGGCTATGGGGTGGAGACTGTCTTGGTCGGTGTGATGGATGATTTCCAATTGGAAATCCACAGAGTGAGTGTGACTCTGTTGGTCCTTTTGGATCTCTCTGTGGCTTTTGATACTAATGACCATAGTATCCTTCTGGAACGTCTGAGGGGATTGTGAATGGGAGGCATTGCTTTGCAGTGATTCCACTCCTACCTCACGGGCAGATTCCAGATGGTGTCTCTTGGAGACTGTTATTTTTCAAAATTTGAACTTTTGTATGGTGACCCTCAGGGCTCCATTTTGTCTCCGATGTTGTTTAACATCTGCATGAAACCGCTGGGAAAGATCATCTGGAGATTTGGTGCAGGGTGCTATCAGTATGCTGGTGACACCCAAATCTATTTCTCCATGTCCACATCATCAGGAGAAGGCATAACCTCCCTAAATGCCTTGCCTGGAGGTAATAATGTGCTTCGATGAGGGATAACAAACTGAGGAAGAATCTAGATAAGACGGAGGTATTTATTGTGTGGGTTTGGAACTCTGGAGATGATTTTGATCTGCTGGTTCTGAATTGGGTCACTTTCCCCTGGTAGGAACAGGTACGCAGTCTGGGGGTGCTTCTGGATCCAAAACTGTCCCTGGTGTCTCAGGTTGAGGTGGTGCCTACAGGTGCTTTTTATTGGCTTCAGCTGATACACCAGCTGTATCTGTTTCCTGAGATGAACAACCTCAAAACCGTGGTACATATGCTGTAAACTCTAGGCTGGATTACTGCAATGTTGTGGGGCTGCCTTTATACGTAGTCTGGAAACTGCAGGTAGTCCAGAATGTGGCAGCCAGGTTGGTCTCTGGGTCATCTAGGAGAGACCATATTACTTCTGTGTTGGATGAACTACACTGGCTGCCGAAACGTTCCTGGGCAAAATACCAGGTGCTGGTTATTAACTTTAAAACCCTAAACAGCTTGGCCCTGAGTATTTAAGAGAACGTCTTCTTCGCCATGAGCCCCACTGCCTGTTAAGATCATCTGGAGAGATTTGTCTGCAGTTGCCGCCAACTCGTCTGGTGGCTACTCAGGAATGGGCCTTCTCTGTTGATGCCCCTGGACTTTGGAATGCGCTCCATGTTGAAATAAGAGCCTCCCCATCTCTGGCAACTTTTAAAAAGGCACTGAAGATGTATTTATTCACCCAGGCTTTTAATGAGATTCATAGTTTTAATATTTTTAATACTGCGTTTTAAATGTTTTAATGTTTTAAATGATTTTAATTGTAAATTGATTTAATGTTTTAAATGATTTTAATTGTATACTTCCCAGAGACGCAAGTTTTGGGAGGTATAGAAATATTTTAAATAAATAAATGAATAAATGATATGTGTGCTTTCCTCCCACTGGAACTACTATTGAAGGGGTAGCAGTAAGTTGGTACCCTGAATTTCAGTGTAAACTTAACATTCATTCAAAGAGAGCCAGCGTGGTCTAGTGGTTAGAGTGCTGGACTAGGACCAGGGAGACCCGGGTTCAAATCCCCACTCAGCCATGAAACTAGCTGGGTGACTCTGGGCCAGTCACTTCTCTCTCAGCCTAACCTACTTCACAGGGTTGTTGTGAAAGAGAAACTCAAGTATGTCGTACACTGCTCTGGGCTCCTTGGAGGAAGAGCAGGATATAAATGTAATAATAATAATAATAATCATGGAGAGGTCATCATCTTCATAGTGGTAAACTGTATTTATTCTCAAATTATCCAATTTTTAAAATCAAAATATGCATATATTATACCAATAAATATATGCAAATTTTATTAATATTTTATTCTGTGCGTGAATTGTTTCTCAACCAAGCATATAAGTTTAGGCCATCTTCCAGCTCTTTACAAACTAAAGAAACTTTCAGTGCAGAATAATCAGTGAAAGGACACAGAGATAAACTAAACTAGAACACTCTGACTATACTGGCCTTCTACTCTCTCTTTTTTTTCTTACTGTGAAAGGGCAAGCCTTTAGATCAAACTCCATCGACAAGCCCACTGTTTTTATTGTACACATACTTTGTCAGCAGCCTACTAGAAGATCCTGCATTGTGTCATTATTTCCAAGGTTGCACCAATTACTGTCTTGAAAACCCAGTGAACTGACTCCTAGAGCTGTAAAACTATCAGCATTTTTCAGGGTGCTGCAACTCCATTGCAAAACTGGTCAAGGGTAAAAATGTCCCCACTGCAGTCAGTTGAAATTCCACCAAGAAAAGGACAACAGACATGGATATCTGAATATTCCCAGAGTTCATTACAGATTCAACTCTGTTCTTTTAGCTTGCAGCCATTTCATCTGTTCACTCTGCTGAATTTCTTGGGACCTGCACTCGTAATTGACATACATACCCTGGGTTGATTATGCCTAACGATATTATGCTGGGAGATGTTAGAGGATGTTTATTTATTAAATTTCTAGACGGCTGTTTGACCCACATGGTCCTCTAAGCAGCTTGCTATAGCCAAACAAGAACAGCTAAAAACCCAGCAAAGGCCACTTTTTGAAAAATAAAATACAATTAAAAGACGATGGCAACATCTGGCAGTATCTATCAGAATGTAATTGAAAACAAAAATGTTATAATTCAGTTCCTGAATACCAATTCTTGTTGAGCCTGGCAAGCCTACCTAAGAGGGGAATTCCACCACAGGACAAAAAACCCTACTCCTACCCCCTATCTCTACCGCCAAGAATGACCTTCTGTAGTAAATTCCTGGGTTCTGCTAAAGCTTCTTGTAGATGATCCTTGTACAAATTCTAAGATGAAGATATTTTGAATAACATCAAAAATACCATATTGCAAGAAGGAGGTTTCTCAGAGTGTGGAAAACCAACAGGCAACTTTATTTAATACAAGAGACCAGGGGTGATCTAAGACATTTTGCTGCCTTAGGCGAAGGACAATATAATGCCCCCTCCCCATCTGCAGGCAGGTGCACCGGTTGTGGTAGAAGAGGCAATACTTGCTGCCTCCTGCACCCCTCCTTACAACCACACCTGAGATGTCTGCCTCACCCTTCCTCATAGAAAAGCCACCTCTGAGAAATTGGGCATTCCAGACTGAGCATTCATCGATGAACAATCATAGGCTGCAGATCAGATGCCCCAATGGTGGTGGTGGTGCCGCTGCTTCAAGAGTCAGTATCTCCTTTTGTTTTGTGCCTCGTAGAATGTGAACTGCTTTACTTTGGGTTATCTATCTATCCTATCTATCTATCTATCTATCTATCTATCTATCTATTTATTTATGATAATACGGAAGAAAAGTCCTTTTCACATTAACATTCATGTTATGCTAAATGCACATAAATCTTTATACAGTGCACATATGGAAATATTTGTATGCATGTACAGCATATGTTACGTTGAACATGTGTGCAGCAGTCTATATATTTATTATTTTATTTTATTTTATTTTATTTTATATATCACATTTCCTAAAGTGGCTCAGGGTGGCTTACATTAAAATACAAACACATAAAACAATTACAGTAGGGTGAGGCAGATGTCTCAGGTGTGGGTGTGAGGAGAGGCACAGGAGATGCCAACCACTGCCTCTTCCATCACCACAGGTGCACCTGTACGCAGATTGGTGAAGGGGGCATCATATTGTCACATAACACAGAATTTTTTTTTTTAAAGATTAAAGACAACATTGAACTGACAGGGACTGAGAGTACAGTATCTGATACCTGAACTCAGGCACTTCCTGATATGGCAAGCCAGGAGGGCCAATGCATCAGATCAGCATTTTTCATCATAATACCTCCTGTTAACAACCCTTTGGAGAATCAGCCTTAAAATAGGAATTGTCCATTGAAAATAGTGTCAGAATTTATATTTAAAGCAACATTTGTCTATTAGGCTTGTGCATCAGTTCTTTCTGATGGAGTATCCCTTATCATTCACTACTATATTCCTACTTATGTGAAAATTAAGGGCCAAGTGATTCATATTACCAGTACACTTAAAATAAAATGTTAAATCTAAATTCAATAGGATCTCTCACAATCCTTTTTATTAATTCAGTGTAAATACCATCTTTCCCCTCAATTGGTTTTTCCGTGTCCTGCATGTTTTCTTCTTGTCCTTCCTATTGACACATTTTATATTTAAGATAGGCATTCAAAAAATAACAATAGGTCATTGAATGTTTTCTATCAAATCCTTCCTTCATATCTTGATTGTACTTATGAGAAGTACTGAAGAGTATTTTATTCTGAATAACAATGTGTTAGAACATTCTGCCATCATGCATAAAGTGTTTGTAAGCCTCATTTTAGATTTGACCTTCCACCTGAAGTCAATCCACTCTGTTTTGTAAGGTAAATGGTTTTTGAATTGTTTCTTAGTGTGAGGAGCAGTGAGTGGTGAGCACTTCTCTTCGCTGATATAGGGCAAGATCATTGAAGATGACAGCTACAACGGAGACCACCATTGTATTATGAACTGGCACAGTTTTAATGGAGAGTGATGTGTGCTGAGATCATGACAAAAGGACTCTAAGTCTTCCATGCTCATGGGAAGAAAGTCACTTATGCACACTTATTGGTATGGTATATTTGGTTTTCTCTTAGCAAAGTGATTTTTTTTCCCCTAGTAGGAAAGCAGTTGGAATGGCAATATATATATCACCTAGTATAAGTTATTATTTTATTGAGCAGATAGGGTATTTCTGTGTGTATTTTGTGTTCATGTGAGGTATCTATCTGACTCTAAGTTTTTTTAAAAAAGTATAATTATCAAGGCCCTAATGGTTAGATATTTTCTGTAGGCTGCAGGTATGATCATTTTGTCATGTATATGCATTTATTCCCATTCCCTGGGGAGAATAAACATCATTGCAAATGGGCCCTTGGTGTTTTGCTCAGCATACTGAGAACCATACCCTTCTGTGCATGCTTAGCAGCCAAGATCAAAATCAGTGAACAATGGAGTAATTGAACTTTCTAGCTCCATCGCTGTAAGCTTTTCTTTAAAACTTTACAATTATAATT
Source organism: Hemicordylus capensis (assembly GCF_027244095.1). Lineage (NCBI taxonomy): Eukaryota > Metazoa > Chordata > Lepidosauria > Squamata > Cordylidae > Hemicordylus > Hemicordylus capensis. The sequence goes on along the minus strand of NC_069658.1, from coordinate 372,577,415 downwards.
TTCAGTGTCAATGTTAGAAGAATGTGCTGATATTAATTTTATAAAGCCACTTGGAGTACATAATTTCATACAGTTTATAACTCAGGGAGAACCTTTTAGTAGGGCTGAAGATCGACATCCCTGGTAATCAGCAGCAGTTCAGAAACAATAGCACTCAATCAATCAATGAAATAAGAAAAAAGTAACACATCCGCTGCATCGGAGAATCACTGTGCCCCACAATTCCAGCCTCCATTCTTCCTTTGTGAGTCATAATACATTTGAAAGCCTTTAAAAGTACAAAATGAAAGGACTTCTGCACAGAAAGGGGGGAGAAAAATGCTGCACCATACACATCCTAGAAGCTCTTTGTGTTTCAGGATGATTACTTTCCCATCCAATAAACACTCAAAATTCAGCCTTAGACCTTTCTGTTAAGCAGATGTCGTTATTGGCATGGTTTGCTACTTCACTCTAAAAGCATCCATGCACTTAGGACAAGATATTTTTCCCTCCCCACAACATACACACTTTAAAGTACAATAAATGCATTAGTGGAAAAATGTAGCAGCATTCCTGTTTCAAAAGGCAAACATGGAGTCCTGCATGCTGTGCCTCTTGGACAGCTGCAGTAAAGTTATATTTTTGTACATTTCCCTGTTGAAGCCTACATTGTGTTCTCTGTGGAAAGAAGAAAGATGGAAATGACCAACACCAAGGCACCAGCACAGGCAGACACATAACAGGGGCTGAAAAAGAAGCAATGTTATCACAGCAACCTCACCAAGATATCTAACAAATGCTTGTGTAAAGCAAGGAACCAGGTATGCATTGCCCAGCCCAAGTTCTAGGCAGTGTAGTGAAAGGAGACTGGTATGATAGGAGGCTGTGCTTGCTATTCCTTAACAATAAGGAAGGTATGGCTTTATCAAGTCATCCCCCTTGCTTCAAAAGAAAAGATTTTCCTTAGAAAACCTGAGTAGATGTTCCACAATCAAGCAAATAGGGGCACACATATGTAAGGGAAATGGGCTTGAGCAAGCGTGGTAGCAGTATGTTAGATGGTGTGATGTATGGTTGCCAACTAGAGACTTGTATAGAGGATGTATGACTATTTGGGGGCCGAAAGGACTTTTTTTTTTTTTTTTGCATGTGTTGTAGTGTCCAAAGTTATGGGGAACAGCTGAAACATTTTGTTCACTCAGAACACTTCACTCTCACGAGCAGCTTTTCTTCCTCGGTCTGCTTCCCCTTCCTACTGACCATCCATCCAATGGGGAAGCCAGGGGGAGGTTCTGTTTCTGTAGCTGGTTGCAGAGCCATGTGATGTAGGTGTGTGCAAGCTGGCACAACTAGACAGATTCATGGTCAAACTGGACTGACCTCAGCTAGTCCTAATACGGGGTGGTGGTGGTGGTGAGGGAGGCGGATGCTCTTCCCCACCCCCCCAAGCCTCCCCTAGAGTAGGCAGGGGTGATGGCGGCCTGGTTTGGGCATTCTTCGGCCTGGTTCTGGCCTCTGTGCACACGTGGAGGCCATTTTAGTGATTTCCACGCATGCACAGAGGCCATTTGCAAGCAACGTGCATGCACAGAGGCCAGAAGGGGTGGGACGAGCCACTGAAAGGGGAATCCTCACTCAAGCTGGCCTGGTTCAATCTCTAACTGATTCAAGTTTGACCAGGCCCAAAAGCGAATCGGCCGGGTCAGCTTGAATCCACTGACCCAGCTGGTTGGCACTTGGCAAGAGATGTCAGGAGGAGATTTGTGTGGATTCTATCTCCCTTCCTCCCCCTTATTCCCCGTTTGGGGTCGTCAGGTGAGCTCTAAGCTTTGCCAAAGGCTCCCTTTCTAACCCCTGGTTGCCTCCCCTTCTAATTTGCCTTAACACTGAGCACCGGGGCCAAGCCTGCCCATTTGCTGAGTGAGAGTTAGCTGCTTGGGCTTTTCAACTCTTTGGTCGTCAAAAGAAGGATGCCCCTGCGGGAGGCACAGCCTCTGGCGAGGGTGCCAGCAAGCGGGCCGCCTGCAGGCAGCTGCCAAAGGGGGCTGGCCTTTGGTGGTGACCTTCGGGGGTGGGGCCAATGCATTGTTTTAGACTCCTGGAAAGGACCCTCCTATTATATTGTGCTGCCCTGTGATTAGCTGCGCCTGGTGTAGGTATGTGTCTTGGGTCATCGAGAAATGGGGAGGCAGGGGGCATCCTCCCTGAATGGGCTACTCCGTGGTGGAGCAGGTAAGAGGATGTGGGTGGGGAGGTGGGGTGGCTGTGGTCTATAAGAATACCATTCCCCTTACCAGGATTCCTGTCAGGGAGTTGGCCTATATTAAATGTGTGTTTCTAAGTCTAGGGACCAAGGATAGATTGGGACTTCTGTTGGTATATCAATCACCCTGTTGTCCAACTGAGTCCCTAACTGAGCTGATGGAGCTGGTTGTGGAGTTGGCATTGGAGTGGACCAGGCTGTTGGTGATGGGGGACTTCAATGTCCATTTCGAGACCAGGTTGTCAAGGGTGGCTCAGGAGTTCATAGCACTCTATGGTTCACAGCGGCCTAAGCCAAGTGTGGTCTCTGAACCGAGGCATGATGCAAGTCACACGCTCAACTTGGTTTTTGCTCTATCAGGGTGGTGTTCCGTGTGGGGGCCCCTGTTATCTCCCCACTGTCATGGACAGATCACCATCTGGTTAAGGTAGCAGACACAATCCACCTCTGCAGGGGTGAAGCACTCATTCGGTTCGTACAGTCGAGAAGGTTATTGGATCTAATAGAATTCCAAGAAGCCTGGCTCTGCTAGTGATTCTGTCAATGCTTCCACAAGGCTCCATACTGTCTCCAATGAAACATCTACATGAAACTGCAAACAGGAAGTTTGGCCTGGGGTGCTATTAATATGCTGATGACACCCAGATTTATTTCTCCATACCAGCTTCATCAGGAAATGGCACGATCCCCATTAAGTGCCTGCCTGGGGGCGATATTGGGCTGGATGAGGGATAACAGGCTGAAGTTGAATCCAGACAAGACAGAGGTACTGTCTGTAGGGGGTCAGGGTCCGATAGATGGTTTAGATCTGCCTTTTCTGGATGGGGTTACACTCCTAAAAAATCAGTTTCATAGTTTGGGATCCCTAACTCCTGGATCCCAAACTCTCCCTGGTTTCTCAGGTTGAGGCTGTGGCTAGGAGTGCTTTTTATCAGCTTTGGCTGATACTCCAGATACATCAATTTCTGGAGACAAATGACATTAAAACTGTGGTACATATGCTGGTAACCTCCAGGCTTGACTACTGTAATGCACTCTACATGGGGCTGCCTTTGTACGTAGTTTGGAAACTACAATTGGTACTGAATGTGGCAGCCAGATTGGTATCTTACCCCAAGGGACCATATAATACCGATTCTAAAAGAACTGCACTGGCTGCCGATATGTTTCCAAATGAAATACAAAGTGCTGGTTATCCTCTCTAATAAAACGCTTGGTGTCTGTCCGTGGACGGACACCAAGCGTGCGTTCGTGCCTGCCTGTTCTGGGCATGCACGCAGCACATGCCCAGAACAGAGCAAGGGAGGCACAAACAGCAGGACCCGGCAACCATCTTGGGCGGCCAGAAACGGCCGCCCCGAAGAAGCCAGCTATGCGGCGGCGGGGGAAACTGGCCAAGGCGGTGGCGAAGCCGCCACCTCGGCCAGAGAACACGGCGTGGCCCAGGCGGCAGCAAGTGCGGGGCCGGAGCCTGCTGGAGCTGCTGAGGCAGCAGGAGAGGCTGCTGGCAGACCGGTGAGGAGGACGGAGAGGGAGCGGCTGGTGGGGGGCCGCCCTGGGAGTCGGGAGCAGCGCTAGAGAGACCTCAGCGCCTGCCTCCAGCCCTGACTGCAGCCAAGTGCGACGGGATTAGCCCACGGAGGAGGGCGGGCCGAGGCGCAGGCGGCTGCCTGAGTGCAGAGCTCCCATGTGCAGAGAGAGTCTACCTCAGCCTGCCTCCGGACGGAATCCCTCACAAACAGCCCATCGCCGTCTCCCGCCGGGCCGGGCGAGACAGCAGGGAGAGCTTGGAGGAGCGCCCTTCCTCTGCCCCCTCGCCCCGCAATGGAAGTGAGCGCCGCGGGTCTGTGCCTCCCCCTCCTCCTCGCTGCTGAGGGGAGCTTCTTCCTCCTCCCCGAGGCGGGGAGTGGCTGGAGGCCCGACTAAATAAGAGGTGTTCTTGGGAGAAGAAGGGAGGAGGAGGAAACTAGCACACACCCCCACTAGAGCCCGTTATTTAAACGGGCTGAAACTACTAGTTACCTATAAAGGCCTTAACAGCTTAGGTCCGGGGTACTTAAGAGAGCACCTTCTCTGTTGTGAACCCTGTCGCCTATTAAGATCATCTGGAGAGGACCGGTTACAGTTTGCTACCAACTTGTTTGGTGGCAACTTGGGATCGGGCCTTCTCTGCGGCTGCCCTAGGGCTCAGGAAAATGCTCCATGTCAAAATAAGCGCATCTCCATCTCTGTTTGTTTTTAGGGGGAACATGGAGATGTACCTATTTTCCCAGGCTTGTACTTGAAATCTAATTTTTACAATTTTCATGTGTCATCATCTATTGTGATTTTTATCTGTTTTATGCATTTTAAATGTTTTATATTTTATATTATGTTTTAATCTGTACAATGCCTAGAGATTTCTATATTAGGCAGTATAGAAATCCAATAAATAAATAAATAAATAAATAAATAAATAAAATCCAGTTTGTATTAGAGCTGAACTGGCAAAACCAGTTTTGTGCACATCCCTAATGTGATGCATGTTTGCAGGAGCACAGATAGGTGGGCCCAGCAGGTTCAGCTTGCTCCTTTCATGTGCAAGTGGTGGCAGTGATAAGTTAGCAGTTAGCTAACTAACCTTACTCAATGAGAAGCTACCCCTGCTAACTGAGTAAAAAGGCAACTTTTAAAGTGGTGAATCTCTTCTTTTTATCATGGGGGAGCAACTGGCCCTATTCAACCCCAGCACAACATTCCTTCAATGGCTGATGCTGGTGTTACCTTGCATTTCTTTGTCATTTGTGAGCTCTTTGGGGACAGAGGAGCACCTTATTATTATTTTTCTTTGAAAACTGCTGTGAAACCTCCTGTTGAAAAGCTGATATAAATGCTTGTAGTCATAGGGAACAGCAAATGAGCAGGAGGCCATGCATGCACCACTGAACCAGCATGCAAAGAAGCTAGCTAGTAGCTAGCTGACTGTCTTTTCTCAAGCCTAGAGGTGAAGTTGCTGGCCTGACTGGGGAGAGCAGGCTGGATGACCTGTGGAGGGCTATGTGTGGTAAACGTAACCAGGAGATGCATGTAAGGTTAACAAGATGGGGCCTCTGCGCCTAGAAAGCAGACCGAGCAGACATTCAGCTCACCTGGTCATTAGCTTCACTGTGGTGAACTGTATTTATTCTCAGATTATCCATTTTTTATCGAAATATGCATATATAATACCAATAAACCTATGTAATTTTTTTTAAAAAAATGGAGATACTTTGGAAACTTTGTGTGTGTGTGAAAACCATCCTCTATTTCCACTTTTTTGGTGATGGATATTGGCTTATTTCACCACTTGGACTTGGGAATCCTAGTGTGATGATGAACAGTGTTTTGACAGATTAAAAAAGAAATCCTGTGCTATAGGAGCATCTAGATAGCTCCACATCTTTTCTGGTTAACTGCAAAATAGCAGTATTATGAGGTCCTCCCCCAGTCTCAATTTAAAAATGATTTTCTAAGCATTAGGGCTGTTCTCACAATCAAAACTTGGATTGAACAAGTGTCCTATTCAACTTCAAGAGCTGCATGTGCTCCCAATTTCTGATCGTCTGTGAGTGTAAAACAAGCTCAGAGGCAGGGATCTTGCTCATGTGCTAAGCCTCAGCTGAGTAGGCCAAGCACGCCAGTTATATTCTATGAAGTAATTTTTTTGTTTTGTCTTTTAGAAATTTGCTCCAGTGGGGATCCTGTTGGTGGTTGAGTCAGAAAGAAAAGGGAAGGAGAGGAGAAGAAGAAAATGGTGTTGTTTCTGAATAAAGTCTTAGTTAAATCTAAAGGTAAAGTGTGCTGTCAAGTCAATTTCTGGTGCCCACAGTCCTGTGGTTGTATTTGGTAGAATACAGGAGGGCTTTACCATTGCCTCCTCCCTGTCATGCACTCGTTCTCAGATAGTGAGGAGGAAGGGGATGCTGACAGCCTTTCAGCTGATGCAGGGGTGCCTGAGGGGCAGAGCCTGGCTGTTGGTTCCCAAGAGACGGCCGAGGCAGGTCCAGCTGATGTCTCAGAGCAGGCACAGCAGTCTGAGGCAGCAGAGACAGGGACTGATGAACCGGAGGATGAGCTGTGCAGGCAACCCCCATTGACTCCACAGCAGAGACGGGTCACAAAACGGCAGGCACATCTGGAATCAATCAGGAGAAGTAAGCGCCTCTTGTAGAGGGCAGATAAGCCTTGAATCCCTGCCAGCTGAGAGTTATCAGCTTGGACTATAAAGCACGTCTACAGCTTGCAGTTAGCTTCTGGAAGGCAACGTATGTCATCCCTAGTGTCGACAGCTTTCAGCCTGAGCCAGAGAGAGAGAAATATTTCCGAGCTGTGTTTCACTTCTGCAGCCCAGTTTGGTCTTTTGTGAACTATCATCCTAGACTTCCCTACCGGGTGGCCAGATTGCTGACACTCCCACGCAGTATGATATGCTGCCTTTCAGCATCTTCCTATATCACTGCTGCCCAATATATTAGCAGCGGGGATTAGAACGTTCTGCTCTGTAGTGAAGCATTTCCCTGCTGCACCACTTAAGGTGGCTATTAGTTAAATCTACATAAACATTTTATGTTTATGAGGGAAGCAGTTATAAAACAACAAATTAGGATTTCTTCCCCAGATTTCTTCTGCAGTGTCAGAATGAGATAGGTGGAAAAACCCTCCTATACAGCTGGGGCTTAGCGCTCAAGCAAGATCCTTACCTCTGATCTTGTTTTACACTAACAGACAATCAGAAATCTGGAGCGTGTGCAGCTCCCAAATGAGGGTAGAGGCATTTCCTATTCCAGTGAACATTTTGAGAACCACCCTACTGCTTCCTTTTCTGAAAGGTCCTGCAGACTGGCCACGGTTGTGCTGCTTGTGCCTTCCATTATTCAGCAAACACCTCCTCACACACAGCGTTCTTACAGTAACTTCACACATGCCAGACACTTCTAAGATGGCAAAAGATTTATACACTCTAAGCAAGTTGCATGGTGTGTTTTGTGATAGCTTGGAAAAGGCATTCTTCTTGAGCCAGATAATGATAAGTCCAGGACAGTAGCCCATGAATGAGATGCAAGAACAACTCCTAGTACAAGCCTTTCTTATAAACATAGGAAGTTGCCATATACTGAGTCAGACCTTTGGTCCATCTAGCTCAGTATTGTCTACACAGACTGGCAGTGGCTTTTCCAAGGTTGCAGGCAGGAATCTCTCTCAGTCCTATCTTGGAGATGCCAGGGAAGGAACTTGGAACCTTCTGCTCTTCCCAGAGCAGCTCCATCCCCTAAGGGGAATATCTTACAGTACTCACATGTAGTCTCCCATTCATATGCAACCAGGGTAGACCCTGCTTAGCTAAGAGGACAAAATCATGCTTGCTCTCACTAAACTGGTTTATTGAATCCCCAGTTGCGGGTGCCTTTTCCTATTACTGAGCACTGCTTAATACTTTGTGGATGATGCAGCCACATGGAGGGGAAAGATATGCTCAAACAAAGCAGGGAAATGTTGCTAAAGTGACCCTCTGTTGTGTCTGTATATATCTAACTAGTAAATTGAACTTGCGCCATGGCCTTTCTGCTCACAGCTGACAATCCTAAAGATGCTGCTGTGGAGGCAATTCCTACTCCTCCACTCTGGTTGGCTTTAAGATATACTAGAAGATCTGAATGAAACTGGTAAATACTCTTATGCTGCAAACTAAGAAAGTAAAAAAATCTCTTTCATTGGACATTACATACGGATGTGGCTTCTGGAGCCCATGTTGACATTGAGAAACTGTGTACACTGCCCAACTACACAACTGTTGTAACAAATGTGCTGAGGAGGAAGTGTGTACTATTACTGTTCTATCTGATAATCAGTTTTGTTATTTAGAAGTTTGCCTGTAGAGAAGGTGGGGGCAGAGTCAGAAGGGCAGAGGGAGAAAGAAGGAAGAAAAGATAGGACTGAAACAGAATCATTTCTTCATGAAGTACAGTTATCCCTCACCAACCACAGTTTTGAGTATCCGTGAATGCAAAATTGTGTCTCGTCTTACCAACAGCGGCTCAAGTATCCACAGAGTATCCACAGTTGGCGAGGTTTTTTTAGTGATTGGGGGTCTAGTGATTTGAGGGGGCTCAGAGGTTCAATCCGCTCATTCCTCTTGCTGACCCTTGCCCACTCCTCATGATTTAAAGTACCTTTGAATGATTTGGGAGGGGGGGTTCAAAAATTTCCAGAGGTTCAATCTGCTCATTCCTCAAGGTGACTTGTGATAATATTTAGGGATTTGGGGGTTGGTTGGTTGGTTTGCTGATTTATTTGGATTTCCCCTCTTTTTTTCCTTTTTCTTTCTTTCTTTCTTCTTTTTTTGGTATTTTCACGATCTCAGTTCCCCTAACCCCCTGTTTCCCATTCATTTCAATGGTTCACCAACTGCAAATTTGCCAACCATGGGGTTTTGCTGGAACAGAACCCTTGCGGTTGGCAGATACCCCAAAAGTGGCATCAGCCTTATGATTTGGGAGATTTTAGGACTAGTACTCTCCTCCCTTTTTTCTGTTCCCTATTTACACTACCAAAAAACCACAGAGAAATTTTAGCAGCAGATTCAGGTGACAAATTCCCCACGAACAGGCAACTGACATGAGCACACAATAAAAGTAGTCAAGAAAGAGCAGGATGATGATTCCACAAGACTGACTCCACAGCTGATAAAAAGAAGCACTGCACAGTATTCCCACTGCATAACTTGTTGGAACTGAAGCTTATGTGTGATTCTTTTAGGTTTGAGACATTTAGGTTCAAGTCAAACAACTCATGTAGTCTGATCACTAATAATAAACCAGGCCTTGCTCTGTAAAGGTACCTAAGTGTGGATTATGGCAGAATTCCAAATCAGACAGAATACCATAGGTCTGGAGAAGCCACTGAGAAAAACAACAACTAATTACATACTTCCATGTTTGTTGCAGATCAGACTTTATCAAGAGCTATCCCTGATTTTAGATCAAAACATATGTTTCCAGCAACCAGTTGTAATCAAGTAACAGATTAGGGATTGGTTGACAACCTCCCTTGAGAAACCTTGCCAGCGTCTCTATACATGACTTAGTTTTGTTTGTTTAGGAAATATGTGTGGCAACTTGAGTACTGATTCTTCCCCAACTGCAACCTCTGACAGTCTTCATGGACTGACCTTCCTTTCAACTGCCACTTTCTATTTTGCTATACACTGAGTAAAAGACCAAGTTACTACTTTACCATTCCACCTTCTGGCTGAGTATGAAAACAAAATTTGACAGGTCAGGATTCTAACATGCATTGCTAGCCTAAGGGGACAAGAACTACTTAATACTGCTTTGTTTTAATGTGTGTTATGTGTTTACCAGACCACACTGTTCTTCAGCAGCCTAGCCACTGGGAGGTATAGCATAAAGGCCACCCATTTGCTGTGCTGTAGCATTAGACTGTTTTCTATGTCTTGGGACCATTAATGAAATGAGTTTCGCTCCAGTGTAAGCCGTGTGACATGGACAGCATTTATTGTAGCTATTGATAAACTAACTTTCATTCCACTTAATAGCCTTCATTTTTTATATCTGTTTCACTGATCACTGAAGGGCATATTCCTTCAAAGGCAGAACACAGCACTTATTGCTTGGTCTTTTCAACAGATGATAACTCACTACCATTGCAACAAGCAATGAAATACCCTTGTTACAAGAATGGCAAACAAAGTGGCTGGACTTTATACATACTTGTAAACCTTGTAGGATCTTGTATCTACTCAGTTCCAGGAGATGAAAGGAACAAGTCTTTCACAAGTGTTTGTAGTGGGGAAAGTGCCTCCTTGGATCAAGTGATAAATGTTCAAAAGCCAGAGTAGGGTAATATATTTATTAGGACCAACTAAAATATTTTTTCAAGTTCAACTTCTTGAGGACTCTTCAAGCATCTTTAGCTTCTCTTCATGTTCTTTAATTGTAAACTCCAAAAGTTAGTCCAATCTTCAGGTGGTAAAAGATAATCTCCCTTCAGGTTTAAGATACCGCTTTTGTACAACAAAATTCAGAATGGTCAAAAATGCAAAATTTCATAGATAGCTGTATTGATCCATTAGAACAAAACCCAAAGTCCAAAGTGGGATACAACATTATCAGGACCCACTAAAATATCACAAAGTAGGATGTAAGCTTTGGTGTCCAGCTCTCTGCTTGAGCTCATTTTAAAAGTGGCAGTGCTTCAGTAGGACCCAAGACAAAAGTAGCACATACATAACCCCTGGAATTCTCTGCCACATGATGTTGATGATGGTCACCAATTTGGATGGCTTTAAAATGGGATTAGAAAAATTTGTGGAGGACAGGTCTATCGATGGCCGCTAGTCTTAATGGCTATGGGTTTCCTCCAGGTTCAGAAGCAGGATGCCTCTGAATACCAGTTTAGGGGCAGCAAGAGCAGGAGAGGGGGCATGCCTTCATCTCCTATATGTGGGCTTCCCAGAGATGTCTAGTGGGCCACTGTGGGAAACAAGATGATGAACTTGTTCTTGGTCTTGGTCTTGATTGAGGAAGATTCTTTGTATGTTCTTAGGTTAGCTCTCCCCAGGTGTGGGTATGGATTTTATTTAAGTATTTACTTATTTAGTTACAAATGTACATACTCCAACACCAGTATTGATTTTTCTCCCACTTATCCCTACGCTTTGAGCAGACTTTATCTGGCATCTTTATTTTTGTAAAGCCAATCCATATTGTTTTATTTTGACTTCTTTTTTAAACTCTGGGCAAGGGAGAAACTGACTTCATGACTGTGATAAAAGTTGGCCAGTCTGCTGTGTACATAGCCTCATGGAAATGTGGGGAGGAAATGGCTTCATGATTGTTATAAGAACCAGCAGTTAATCAGCACTCTATGTATTTGGTTTTTCCTTGAAATGGGAGGAACCATTTCCTTCTTGCTCAAATCTCTTTGGAAGTTTGTTCTGTCCAGAAAGGGGTGACTATGGCTAAACAGTGGACTCGCCCTGCAATATCTAAATATCTGTCTCAGGCCTAAGAAGAAGCAATATCCAAAGGAGCTTGGCTGATATCAAATATTGCTGATATCATTAGAAATACACTGGTGGGGGCAGGGAAAACTATTTCAGGGTTCCTGGACATTTAGTTCCTCAAATGCCTATGGTATAGTATCCTAAGAAATGTAGCTCATGAAAAGGTCATGGTGGAGGGGGGAAAGTATGAAAAAAATCTATGTGGTTGCAATGTTAAATTTCTATTTATTTCTCCAGGCTGAAGGGAAGGTGTAGTAAATATTTATAGATGTAGGCTGTTGGCTTGTCTGGGTAGAATTAATTGCACAAATATTGATGCAGAATGATCCACACAAGGCATTAAGATTCAGTGTCCTTTATCGGGAGCAAATAAACCCAGAGATGCAAAATCTCACACAACAGAGGATTGAGTGCATAAGCACGAATGTCACTCATGTCTGTGTATATTTGTTTGTTTATATACTTAGACGAAACATTCTTTAGCATTTCAAGGATGTGGGTGGATTACTTATTTGCTAGAGGTTTGACATTCTAAGAATACAGTTTTGGAACAAATCCCTGTCAAAACAGAAGCACAGAGCTAGTGACCAGAGTCTCTGTAGCTGCAGACAACAAGGATTGATTCCATCACAACTCTGAATTATATGGGCTGAATAAATTGAGGTTGTCCACATAACATTTGAAGGCACTGGGGAGGGGGGAGGGGGCAAGATAGCACTTACATTCTCTGTGGCTCGTGTGTCCACATCACTGCTGCTTTTGTGAGCTGTGCAGAATTCTGGAGGCTGGGGAAATGTGTCCCAGCCTCAAGATATTTCACAATGCATAGTGCGATGAGTGCGGTACATTGAGGCAGAGGCGTAACAAGGCTGGAGTGAGCCCAGAGACAATATTTTAAAATGGCGCCCCCCCCACTGCATCGCAGCGGCCTCTCCTCTCCTCCCGCGAGCAACAGGGAGTCCTCCCCCCCCCGCACAGTAGCAGTCTCACCCGACAGGGCAACAGGGAGTCCTTTCCATCCCACACCCAGCAGCAACAATCTCACACGGCATTGTGATGCACTTTCTCTCCCAGCAGGGCCTGCCCTGACATTCGTCCCGGCTGAAACCCATGTCCCGGCTGAAACCCTCACCCCCTACCCCCCTCCCCGGCAGTGGCGATCTCACTCCCAGCCAGAGCAGGGCCTGCCCTGCCATTCAGCCTGGGCACGTCTTTTCCCAACTGCGAGGCACGTGCCTGCGCAGTGGAAAGAACGTTGCTGTGATGATCGATCACTGTGACGCTCTTTCCACTGCGCAGGCGCACACCTCTTAGTTGGAGAAAGACATGGCCGGGCCGAAGGGCAGGGCAGGCCCTGCTCTGGGAGATCGCCACTGCAGACTGCAGAGGGAAACGTGGGGGAAATGGTCAGTAACCTCTGGGCTGGGCACAGTGGGCAGGGGAGACATATGACATGTCTCGGAGGGGGGGGGCTTGAGGCAGTGGGCCCCGAGACAAATGACTCCCCTTGCCTAATTATAGTTACGCCCATGCATTGAGGTATTCCGCCATGAGTCAGGAGTTGTAGGTGCCTGGCTCTGTGTCTGCTCATACACATGACCAGGGCCTATTACCCAGGTAAATGGTTGGGTAAAGATCCCAGGCTACCCAGGAGGCTACCTCAATCCCAGCACATCACACAAGCAGCCCTACCCAGGTAGGGCTACTTGTGTGAACAGCCTCATTGTCTGAGATTTTGAAAAATTCTTCACTGTTGCTATAAGGGGATTTAACTTGTCTTACTCACTGAATACACATCTCTAGAACACTCTGCTGAATCAATATGTGATATGTGGAAACATTATCTGTAACCATGTTTACATTTCCTTTTTCAAGGATTTCAAATACTGTCGCTTCTATTGCTCTCCTGCACTTAACTGGAATTCATATCTTTCTTTCTTACTTGGCCCTAAACCAAATGGAATTTAAGTACTGGTATCCATCTATTCAGAATTGTTCCTGTGTTTATCCAAAATAACTCATCACTCAGACCTAATTTATGTCAACGTGCCAGATCTCAGTGGGTGTCTATTAGTACAGCATGGTTAATCAACGTCGGCATAATACAGCTCAAGACAGCCAAGCTTGTTCTCATGTGACTCCTGCATGTTGCTTAAATCAAAGATCTTATCACCCAGGGCATAGGGTAAAGTAATTAAGCTATATATTTTCAGTGCAAATTAGGCAATGGAGTCAGGTTAGCAGGAAGAGTGGACTATGTAGGCTTATCTTTGAAGTGTGCCTAGTCTGCTTGCCATAGGATTAGACTTTCCCCCGCCCAATGTAAGATTTACTAGAGGTCTCTCTCTTTCTCTTGTAATTTCAGGGACACACTTATGGTGGGGCAGGGGTTAGTCCCTTTTTCCTGTGTTTCAGATGAGTGTCTATGTTTCTAACCACTTCATTGGTTTTATATAGTGGCTGGGTAGCCATTGTTACATGTAACAGATGACGATGATATAGCTATTATGAGGTCTGAAAGAGGGAACAGTCGCAATAAATAACAGTACTTGGGGTGGGGAGTTGGTTGTGGTGGTGGTGGGGTTATTTACATTTTAACTTAGTGGGAATTTGTGCCCCACTACATCACACCTCCCCCTTGTCAAAATATCTTTGCCATGATACCTATTGAAACCTGAAATGACCCTCTCTTTCTAACTTATGGCCTGGTTTATCATAACTGATACCCTGACTGGCTGCATCTTCTCCTATATAATCAGGCTACCTCATCACTCTAGGGCAGCTTTAGGGATTCTTTTTTTTTTTTTAAAGCAAGCCAACAATCAACAAGAATGTTTCTTAAAGAAAGTGAATAAGTACCTAAAGTAATTAAAATAAATATTAATTAAATGCACAGTGGCCCCGTGCAGAAGAATGTTCTCCCTCTCTCACAACACTAGAACCAGGAGTCACCCCATGAAACTGAAGGATGGGGAATTTAGGACTGACGAGAGGAAGTATTTTTTCACACAGCACATAATTAATCTATGGAATTCCTTGCCATGCGGTGTGGTGATGGCCACCAGCTTGGATGGCTTTAAAAGGGGATTAGACATATTCACAGAGGACAGGACTATCAATGGCTACTAGCCTAGAGGTTGTGGGCCATCTCCAGCCTCAGAAGCATGATGCCTCTAAATACCAGTTGCAGGGGAACAACGGCAGGAGAGAGGGCATGCACATACCTCTTGCCTGTGGGCTCCCCCAGAAGCATCTGGTGGGCCACTGTGTGAAACAGGATTCTGGACTAGATGGGCCTTGGGCCTGATCCAGCAGGGCTGTTCTTACATTCTTTCTTATTTATTTATTTATTTATTTATTTATTTATTTATTTATTATTTTTCTATTTATTTATTTATTGCCCTTCCAAAAATGGCTCAGGGTGGTTTACAACATTTTTTAAAAAAAAACCCATTAACAGTTGAAATCAAAACTAAATCAATTAAACAAAATCATTTAAACATTAAAAACATTAACATTAAAATCATTTAAAACCAGCATTAAAAATTTAAATCATAAATCGAAATTGTTCTCTGGGCGGCTCACAGCACAATGTTTTTAAAAATCCACTAAAAATACATAAAACACAACAAACAAATCACAACACAAAACAAAAATACAGTACAAAAAATATTTAAAACATTTTTTTAAAATCAATTTTAAAATCAGTTTTAAAAAGCCTGAGTTAACAGAAAGCTTTTCACTTGGCATCTAAAAGAATAAAGTGACGACGCCAGGCAAGCCTTACTGGGGAGGCTAATCCATAAACGATGTGCCACCACTGAAAAGGCCCTCTCCTTAGTAGCCACCTGCCTCACTTTTTTGGCAGGGACACTCAGAGCAGAGCCTCTGAAGAAGATCTTAAGGTCCAAGTCAGGACATATGTTAACACATTAATGGGGCCAGTGGATGATGTGCTCATCTGAACTGGTTCAGTGTATAACTCTACAGAGATCTGTAGCATTTATTTATTTATTTATTTATTTGTCATATTTTTACACCGCCCAAAACTTACGTCTCTGGGGGGTTTACAACAAGATTAAAAGTAAAACATTAATTAAAACAAAAAACAAAAAAAATTAAAAGCAAGAAATTTAAAACAGAATTTAAAAATTTAAAACAATATTCTAAAAACAACATTAAAACAACCAAAACAATATCAGTTAAAAGCCTGGGTGAACAGATGTGTCTTTAAAGACTTTTTAAAAATTGTCAGAGATGAGGAGGCACTTATTTCACTAGGGAGCGCATTCCAAAGCCTCGAGGCAGCAATAGAGAAGGCACATCCCTGAGTAGCCACCAGACGAGCTGGTGGCAAATGCAGACGGACCTCTCCTGATGATCTCAATGGGCAGTGGGGTTCATAACGAAGAAGATGTACTCTTAAAAACCCAGGGCCCAAGCTGTGTAGGGCTTTATAGGTTATGACCAACACCTTATATTTTGCCCGGAAACGTATTGGCAGCCAGTGTAACTCCTTCAATACGGGAGTAATATGGTCTCTCCTGGATGACCCAGAGACCAGCCTGGCTGCCGTATTATGGACCAACTGTAGTTTCCGGACTACAAACAAGGGCAGCCCTACATAGAGCGCATTGCAGTAATCCAGTCTGGAGGTTACCACCAAATGTACCACTGTTTTGAGGTCGTCTAACTCAAGAAACAGATGTAGCTGGCGTATCAGCTGAAGGTGACAGAAGGCACTTCTGGCTGCTGTCTCAACCTGGGACACCAAGGAGAGACTTGGATCCAGAAGCACCCCCAGACTGCGTACCTGTTCCTTCTGGGGAAGTGTGACCCCATCCAGAACAGGCAGATCAAAATCATCTCTCGAGTTCCGACCCCACACAATGAGTACATCTGTCTTGTCTGGATTCAGTCTCATTTTGTTATCCCTCATCCAGCCCATTACTGACTCGAGGGAGGTTATGCCCTCTCTTGATGATGCTGACATGGAGAAATAGATTTGGATGTCATCAGCATACTGAAAGAACCCTGCACCAAATCTCCTGTTGATCTCTCCCAGCGGTTTCATGTAGATGTTAAACAACATCAGAAACAATACGGAGCCCTGAGGGACACCATACAAAAGTTCAGATTTTGAAGAACAGCAGTCTCCAAGGGACACCATCTGGAACCTGCCTGAGAGATAGGAGCGGAACCACTGCAAAGCAGTGCCTCCAACTCCCAACCCCCTCAGACGCTCCAGAAGGATACTATGGTTGTTAGTATCGAAAGCTGCCAAGAGGTCCAAAAGGACCAACAGAGTCACACTTCCTCCATCAATTCCCAGTTGGAGATCATCCATCAGGCCGACCAAGGCAGTCTCCACCCCATAGCCAGCCTGGAAGCCAGTTTGAAATGGGTCTAGATAATCCTTTTCCTCCAAGACTGTCTGGAGCTGGGAGGCCACCACCCTCTCGATTACCTTGCCCAGCCACAGAAGGTTGGAGACAGGCCTGTAGTTACTCAGCTCCGAGGGATCCAAGGTAGGCTTCTTTAGAAGCGGTCTAATAATTACCTCCTTAAGACTAGGAGGCATCCTACCTTCCCTCAGAGATGCATTTATGATCTCTACCAGGCCTTCTACAACAACCTCCCTGCTAGATCGAACAAGCAAGGTTGGTCAAGGGTCAAGAGGACAGGTGGTGGGCCGCACCATTCAAATCAGCTTGTTCACATCCTCAGGAGTCACAAACTGGAACTGATCCAACATAACCACATAAGAGGAGTCACTGGATACCTCCACATCAGATACTGAAGTAAGTGCAGAGACAAAATCCAAGTCGGCCTGAATATGAGAGATTTCGCCCACAAAGAATTCATTAAACACATCACAGCAGATTATAGATGGTTCCAAATTCTGGTTCAAGGGAGGAGGGGCACATTCTAGCCCTCTCACAACCCTGGACATTGTGAGAGGGATGTGACCTTGCAGATGTGAACTTGCGGATGCAATACGGGCAGAAAAGAATCGCTTCTTTGCCACACGTATCTCCTGAGCATAGGTCTTTAAATGAGCTCTATGTTGCAATCTGTTGGATTCAAGCCGAGTCTTTCTTCACCTGCACTCCAGTCGTCTACCTCGCCGCTTCAGCCCCCGTAGTTCTTCTGTATACCAAGGGGCCAGTTTTGAAGCAGGTCGGAGAGCATACTTAGGAGCGAACATGTCTACCGCCCCAGTGTTCCAATTCTCCATCAGGACATCAACAGGATCGCTGGCAGAGCCAACACTGAATCCCTCCAAGGCTTCTTGAAATCCTATGGGATCCAATAACCTTCTTGGGCAGATCATCCTAATAGGTCCCTCTCATGGGTGTATCTAGGGTAGGGCAGGCAGGGCACATGCCCCGGGCGCCACTTCAAGGGGGGGTGCCATTTTTAAAAATTAAAATAAATAAATAAAATGGCTGCCAAAAACAAAATGGCCACCGTGCATGCTAAAATGGCCTCTGTGAGGCCCTAAGCCATGCCAGGCCTAGGAAAGGCCAATTGAGCATGAGCGGTGGCCATTTTGTTTTTGGCAGCCATATTTTTATATATATTATATAAATAAATATATATATATATATATAATGGCCACCGCACATGCTCTAATGGTCCCTGCGAGGCCCTCAACCTGGGACAGGCTGCAGCGGTGAATTAAGAGGCCATCAGGGGGAGGGGGAACCTTTGCAGACCCCCCCCCATGGCCTTTAGGAAGCCCCCTGAAGGGACTACAGCGATTTTTTTTTAAAAAAAATTTAATTTAATATAAGTTACTGTATACATATTCAGTTTGGCACTATGTACAGAGAATCAGGGCTTGTGAATACTGAGCTGAAACTTATGAGCTAGGTTTGTATCCATTTGCTCTTACTTTGCTTGTTGTGATAAGTGGGTTAAATGTGATGTCTTGATAATATGGCTATTAATGGTGAGTTTGTCTTTGAATCAGTGTGAAATCCTTGAATCAGTGTGAAAGGCCCACTGGGAGTTTCTTGCTCTCTTTCTCTCATTTTAACTGTCTTTCTGAAATACTAGACTATATTCCAAGCAGTGATACAGTTTACTCTGCATATCCTTTAATTATTTTCAGAGTATCTGGGAAAAGTCAAATTCTCCATTTATTTTTAAAATTTATTTAAGAGTGATGCTACAATGCATAGTAGAGAATTAGACAGGCACTTCTGTTTAGTTTTCCAAGTACACCTCCACATAATATTTGGGTATTTCATGAGCCCCAGCATACTGAAATTTGTAGTTTTCCAGCACTTTTTTTGGCTGGCTACATCCACTGCTAAATAGTTTTCGAAAGATTAAAAGATTAACGGGCTTGACTTGTATTTTTCAGCTGATATTGTGGTAAAGTTATCTGAAATATGGGTGTCAGATGTTTGGACAGAGGGCACAATTTCAGTGCTTGCCCTAGGCGCCATTTTCCTTAGATACACCTCTGGTCCCTCACCCCTGCGAAGGTGGGGTGTGACTGTGAGTCCAACCTTAACCAGATGGTGGTCCGTCCATGGCACCCACGGAACATCACCGTGATCAGAGTCAAAGACTAAATCAAGCATGTGACCTGCAACGTGCGTTGGTCCCAAGACCACCTGAGATAGGCCCATAGTCGTCATGGCCACTATGAACTACTGAGCCACCCCGGACAAATTGGTCTGGAAATGAACATTGAAGTCACCCAGCACCACAAGCCTGGGTGACTCCAACACCAAGTCTGAGACCAAGTCTGCCAGCTCAGTTAGGGACTCTGTTGAGCAGCAGGGCAATCGGTACACCAATAGAAGTCCCAGTCTATCCCTGGTCCCTAAACTTAGGTACATACATTCGATATGGTCTGACACTAACAGGGATCCTGGTAAGGGGGATATTATTCTTGTAGACCACAGCCACTCCACCTCCCTGCCCCCGGTCCCTCACCCGCTCCTCAACAGAGTACCCTGGAGGGAGAGGCTGGGACCACACTGGGCCCCCAACTTCCCCCAACAAGGTCTCTATAATACATACCAGGTCATGCATTTGCAGTGCAGGCTGCTTTTTCCAGAAACTTCTTTCACAGTCTTCTCATGCTCCAGAAATACTGTATCCAGCCTTCATGTTTGTGTCTGACCCATATGTCAAAAGGTACTATCACTTCAAAATGCAAAGCCCACTTTGTAGCCACCCTCTTCGAAGAGAGATGGTCATTATTTTATTTATTCATTTATCTATTTATCACATTGACATACCACCTTATATGTGTATTTTTCAGACTTCTTGTTAATTATCTTAAAGATAAATATCTGTTTCAACATTAGTTGGTCAAAACAGAATATCAAGAAGTTAGTTAGTTTCACTTGGATACCAAGTGAACCTGTCAGCTCTTTTAGGACATTTTTTTTAGCAGTGAAACTGAAGGCTTTGATCTTTCTCATGGAGCAAATGCCTTGATGACTAACCTGCTCAGCACCTTTGAATGCTACCCTGGCTCTTGCGTCATAGGTTGCTCTTTTAAAGAAATGCCTTGGGTTGTTTTATATTATATGATGATGATGATGATGATGATGATGATGATGATGATAATAATAATAATAATAATAATAATAATAATAATAATAATAATTATTATTATTATTATTATTATTATTAGTTTACACAGTCAGACAGGTGTTATTGACTGGTTTGTTTTATCCAGACATCGAGTCCTTCCCAAGGACCTGGGATGCCAGAATTTTATTGTCAATGTTGTTGCTGTTGTTATAGATATCGTCGCAGAATATAGGCTGTTCCCAGTAAAGCTGCTTTTTGTAATTGGCTGATGGTGATTTCTGTGGCCCCTATGGTGTTGAGGTGCTCTTCAAGGTCTTTTGGAACTGCACCCAGGGCGCCAATTACCACTGGGATTATTTTGGTCTTCTTCTGCCACAGCCTTTCAATTTCAATTTGTAGATCATTGTATTTGGTGATTTTTTCTATTTCTTTTTCTTCTATTCTGCTATACCCTGGTATTGCTATGTTGATTATTTTGACTTGTTTTTCTTTCTTCTCGACTACAGTGATATCTGGTGTATTGTGTGGCAGATGTTTGTCTGTTTGTAGTCGGAAGTCCCATAATATTTTTACGTCTTCATTTTCTTCAACTTTTTCAATTTTATGGTCCCACCAATTCTTGGCTACAGGTAGCTTGTATTTTTTGCAGATGTTCCAGTGTATCATCCCTGCTACCTTGTCATGCCTTTGTTTGTAGTCAGTCTGTGTGATCTTCTTACAACAGCTGATCAGGTGGTCCACTGTTTCATCTGCTTCTTTACAAAGGCGGCACTTGCTGTTTGTGGTTGATTTTTCAACTTTTGCTCTTATTGCATTTGTTCTTAGTGCCTGTTCTTGTGCAGCCAGTATTAAACCCTCAGTTTCTTTCTTCAAGTTGCCATTCTTAAGCCATTGCCAGGTCTTGGTGATGTCTGATTTTCCACTTATATTGTGTAAATATTGACCATGCAGGGGCTTATTTCTCCATTTTTCTGCTCGGTCCTTGAATTGTTCTTTCTTGTAGGCCTGTTTTGTTTCATTGGTGTTGAATAGTTTCGTGTTCTTGACCATTTTAAGTGCATCTTCTTCACTGTCCTTGATATATTCTTCAAGGCCTCTTTTCTCCTCCTCTACTGTTTGATGGACTTGCAGCATTCCTCTTCCACCTGAGCTGCGAGGGAGGTATAGCCTATCTACATCACTGCGGGGGTGCAGAGCATGATTGATGGTCATGATTTTCCTGGTCTTACGATCTAGCGTCTCTAGCTCTGCCTGGGTCCAGTCTATTATTCCTGCAGTGTATCTAATAACAGGTATAGCCCAGGTGTTTATGGCTTGTATGGTGTTCCCGCCATTGAGTTTGGACTTGAGGATTTTTCTGACTCTCCTGATGTATTCACTTCCATTTTTTCTTTTAACTTCAGTGTGTGCGATGTTATCAGCCTGGAGAATGCCCAAGTATTTGTAATGATCTTTCTCTTCCAGGTTCTTGATGTTGCTTCCATTGGGCAGTTCTATTCCTTCTGTTTTTGTTATTTTCCCTCTGTTCATTATTAATGCAGCACACTTGTCTAGTCCAAACTCCATTGCTGCTGCTGCTATTATTATTATTATTATTATTATTATTATTATTATCAGCAGTAGTATAATCTTTTCTAGAAGTTCCACACTGCTAGAAACTGCTGGCAATATGTTGCTTTGTAATGAATAATGCTTGACATCCTGACTAATTCTGGGGAGTGTTTTAAATAACTGTGTACACACAGTGTGAGGCCCACACACAAGGAACTGATACATGATAATCATTTTGATTCAGTGATTAAAGGATACTGCTTCTGTGGATGAAATATTCATCTGTTTATTTTTACATTTATATTCCTCTGTGCCTGCATGTGGCCCAGAACAGTGTACACAGTTAAGTTTATCCTCACAACCATCCTGTGAGGTAGGTTAAGCTGAAAAATGTGATGGGTCCAGAGTCTCCCAGTCAGTCAGTCAGTCAGTTTTATGACTGAATGGTGATTTGAATTAGAGTCTTCCAAGTCCTAATACAATCCTCTAACCACTACATCATGCTGGCTTGATCTTTTAATTTCAGTGGAATTTCCTTGAGTTAATTTAGTCAGGATGAGAGCCAGTGTAAAATGCCAAGCAACCACAGTGACCAGCAAAATGCAAAGGTTACCAAAAAAAAAATTAAAGACCAAATAATAAACTCCCAGCCCCAAAGCTGTAAATATACAGAATAGCCAAAGCTTCTGGTAGGGCCAACTCTGACATTTTAACATGTGCAAGCTTTGGAAGCAAACAGTGTTCTTCCTCTGGCACAGGAGTTAAAAACAAAATAAATTACACAAAATGTATTATAAAATTATGAGTAGTGAAACATCCAGGTTTCACTGCCTTTTCCACATGAAAGCTAGCCATTCTTGAACTAGAATGATAAATTTAATTGAGCTATAGTTTAATTAGGTTCACCCAGAGAAGAGATGGCTCAGGTTTCTAATCTTGTAGGTACAATACATTGCTCAGAAAAATATAATCACCATTAGATTAGTCATATTCTGTTCCAGTTCTATTCATGTTCCACAGAACTCTTGGAAGACAAAACAAAAGCTATCATAATAGCTAAGATGGTGATTAAGTTGCACATTTTGCCAAACAGAAGATTAGCTCAGTTTCACTTTCATGTAGCAATAGAACAGCAATACAACAGAGTTCCCAACAGTTGGAAACAGGAAATCATGATCTATTTAATCTATATTGGCACACAGTGATATTATTGTGGTTTAAATAGTGAGGATTGTATAATCTTGCTGGGTGGGGGAAAACAGTCATCTAAGGCAAATAGTGGAGCAATCTATTTTAATGTCACCCATAGGAACATGAGTTGCCATATACTGAGGGGAATATTTTACAGTGCTCACACATCAAGTCTCCCATTCATATGCAACCAGGGTAGACCCTGCTTACCTAAGGAGACAATTCATGCTTGCTACCACAAGACCAGCTCTCTACTCAAGGTTATGATAGGAATACTGGGATGCATCCAAAGTACTGTGAGTGAAAGAAATACAGAGTTGCACAAGTCCTTGTGAAAGAGGTTGTATAAGAGTTCACACAGTGCTTTAATAGGCAGATTCGGCAAGAATTCTCATGCTTCTACTTGTGCAAGCACTTGTGTGTAAGCCTTGGTACAACTTCGTGCACAAGCCAAATATCATCACTAGATTTAGTTTACCTTCTCTAGTATTATGGTTTAGGCAAGGTGCAAATAGCTCTTCTGTGAGTACAAGATGCCTTCCAGATCTATCTATATATCTGTCTGTCTGTTTATTTATTTCATTTATAAACCACCTAACATCTAACTCGCAAAGCGGAATACACAAAATAATAAATAAAGCTCAGTAAAAACAACTAAAACAATTTTAAAATCATACAATTTTAAAAGTAGTTTTAACAAAAACAAATTTCAAAAAATAATTTTTGCAAAAGGCCTGAGAAAACAAGTGTGTCTTGAGTGATTTTTTGAAGGCAGTCAGAGATGTAGAAGCTCTTATATTGACAGGGAGTGTATTCCAAAGCCCTAGACTAGCACAGAGAGAAGCATATCTCTGGACCCAACCTACTGGCTTCACATCTAGAGAAAAAAGTCTGTTAGAATTTGAGTACCATATCAGATTGTGCATCTTATTTATTTCATAAAATGAAACAATAGGCCTGCCAAACAGCTTCATAGGTATATCATTCTTTCGTTCATTCATTTTCTCCACAAGCTTATTATGAAATGCTGTTTACAGCAGACCAGGTTTTTTTACTGAACTGACTAGAGGGCTTCCAAAATAATCAAATAACTTGAAATATGAGAGGTGCTGGACTTCTGCCTATGTGAAAGTATCCTGGACTGCCAGCATAACATTTAAGAAATGTGAGATTCAAAGTCGTTACAACACATTTCTGCATTCGATCCTGCTGAATATGCACATTTAGCTATGATATGATATCTGGAATAGCAGAATGATCACTTTTGTAAGAATGTAAAATGTCACCCAAGAAGCTGTTAATGTTATTATTAATCATGGGCTACATAGTTACAGACATGAATGGGGTGAAAACATAATTCAGAACTTGTACAATACAAATGTTATCATCTGAATATTATTATACACACTCATTTAATCACAATTATCCCCATTCTCTTCCCATACAATTATTTCCCAGGACATATGGGGAATCTTGGGCCCAGATGCCTGACTTTTGGAAGGAAGGGTGTCTGGCTACATGTCCCTGTCTCCTTTACCCAGCCTGGCTAGGCTTATCGGGTCTGGCCTCATAGCAGGGACAGGGAGGGTTTGAGTATCACCCAGTGCCTCCTCCGTCCCAGGCTGCTTGCTCTTTGTGTCTGCCCCTCTCCAGGGCCCCCTGACAATCTCCACCAGCCAGCCTCTCAGCCCCAGCCAGCTCCTTATATGCCTCTTCACACAATCACCCACCCCCAATTACGTGGCCAACACCCCTCTTTATTCCCTGTGATTAACTACCCTTTACAGCTGTTGCCAATGCCTCTCCCCCTTCTCCCTCCTCCTGCTCAGACCCCCTTCCTTCAGGAGGCCTGCTGCTGATGTTATCCTCACATGCCTCCCCTTCAGCCTTATCAGGGCTCTGCTCCTCCTCCACTGGAGCTGAGTCCCTGCCCATTGGCAGTCTTTCCTCCGTCTCTCCCCAGCTGCCACCCATCCCTGTCGCCTTGGGCCTTCTCATCACTCCATCCTCGAAGGTAAGGAGGACAGCTGGCCTCACCGGAAACAGGGTGATGCAGAGCTTCTGCTCTTAGGGCATCGGTATGTGGTGGTATTGATTAAGGTCCATATGCAATAGTATAAGATCCTTATACTGTTTCTATACAGTATGTGTTCCATTATGGTAATAGTAATAATAATTACTATTACTATTTGTTATCAGTTTTCTTTTATATTGTGTGTCACTGTGTAGGTGCATTCTTTTTTAAAATGAATATTATATAAATAAATCAGTTCTTAAGGGTTATCTGTGTGAACTACATTTAACTCCATTTTGACATGCTTAACCCTACCCTGTTAAGCAGGTTAGGTTTGATTGCCTAACGCCAGTGCAACAAGTACTTTAACTCTCTTTTGATAGCATGTGCCTTACGCTAGTGTAACAGGTACAGCTTTCACAGTGCATACCAGTCTTTTACTAATGTTTGAAAGTGCCAACATATGTTGCATAGAGCAACAATTTTTGATTTCTTAGAAAAAAAGAAAAAAGTAACAAACATGGACCAGTTGACATTCTTATGTGGTCCACCAATCTTCATCTAATGTTAGATTAATGAGTTTCATCATGCCTCTGCTTGTATGTACTTCTCTTCATTCATCATTTTAGTATTGTTTCAGTGAAGATGTTTTGAATGGATTTCACCTGTGTGAACTGTGACACACACACACACACACACACACAGAGGCTCAGTTATGCTGGCCAAATTCATGAGTGTTTGTGTGTGTGTGTGTGTGTGTGTGTGATGTAACTCCTAGCAACTAAATGTGCTCATTCTATGCATCATAGACCTGGAATATAAAACTTAGACTTTGAACTAAAATTTCTGTGGGTTTGAGGGAGGACTAAGCCTCATGAAGAGCTGGGAGGGTGGGCCTTTCCTAAAAAGGGGGAAAGCCCAGGAAAATCAAAACAAAATGACCATTCCCAAGGACTGGGCAAGAACTTCACACACAGCCACCTACTGAAGAAGAGAAAGCTTTCTTCTTAGTTTGTCCTAGGAATGCCCTGAGGAAGCAGTTGGCTGAGAAGCTGCTGATGCAAGGCCAAGATCCCTGCCTGTGAGAAATAAATTAGGGACCAGTTCAGTTAGACACATGAGGGAAGTTATTTTCCTTTATTACTTCAATCTGAGTTGCCTGGTAAATGAAAACTCTCTCTCTTACAATCTGCTTTATGAAATGACATGTTTTCTTATTGCATACCATTTCCTTTTAATATAATACTAGCCGACCCGCACAGAGCATCTGTGCACTTTTTGGGGCGGGCTTTCCCCCCTTCCCCCTGCCCCACTCTCTCCTGCCCTCCCTCCCATCCTGCCCCACTCTCTCCTGCCCTCCCTCCCCCTCCTGCCCCACTCTCTCTTTCCCTCCCCCTCCCCGCACTGAGTTCTTTACCTCTGCTGCCACAGACCTTACTGGGCAGCGGCCAGCCAAAAAGGGCCCCGGCACCACTGCTCCTCCTCCCGGGTGGTGAACAGGGAAGTTTCCCTGGTTCCCTCCCACCCCGGCCCCCCACGGGTGCCTGACTTCCGCGAGCAGGGCGGGCCCCCCGCCACCGCCTGGCTTCCATGGGTGGGGCGGGCCCCCCGCCGCTGCCTGGCTTCCGCGGGCAGGGCGGGCCCGCAACTGGGCCAAGTACCAGTTCCACGGCCCGCTGCTTGCCTCCGCAGTACACTCCCCCCATCTTCTGCCCCAGTCCCCTCCCCCAGCCTTCTGTCCCAGTCCGCTCTCCCCCCAAGCCTTCTACCCCAGTCCCCTCCCCCCAAGCCTTCTGCCCCAGCTTGCTCCCTCCTCCGTTTCCCCCCTCTTTCTTTCTCTCTTTTTTGCTCTCTCATTCATGCTCCCCCCCACGCTTTTTAGCCTGCTTGTGTTTTCCCCGCTGGCCATTACTGCCTCCTGCTTCCTCCAGTCCCCAGTGTCAGATTTGGGCTGCCAAGCATTCAGCCGGCTCCTTCCTGCATGACCCTCCCTCTAGCGAGCATCTTCCGAAGCGGCCAGCCGTTTGTCTCTGCCCAGCCAGGCTCCACCGCTTTCTCTCCCCGCAGCTTTCCCCCTCCCTTCTGCCCCAGTCCGTTCAGTTCTCCTCTCCGCTTGCCCACTTTCCTTCTTTTCCTTTCCTCCCTAAGCGGCCACTTCCCTACACGGCCAATCGCTGCCCAGCCAATCCGCTGTGTTGCCGGGACGCATCCCCACAGAGGCACGTCTACGAGAATTAATATAATAGATATTGTTGCTGAAGTGTGCTATTTTTCATTTTGGGTCTTCATTATTCACACACATTTGGAGGCCAAGGGGTGCTCAGCCCTTCTAGGGAGGGTTTTGCCACTCCCCTTCCCCCAGGAATCTTATGTGGAAACAGTGGTTTCTCCCACCTTACAATAAAGTGGCTGGTTGTAACCTGTTTTGAATCCCTTACATTTAAGGAATTTAGCCCAGTGAATTCCCCCGCCATCCTCTGGCTTTTGTAGGAGCTATGACAACCTCACATTAAACGTTCACATTAAACTTCACATTAGAGTTTGAAATGATCAAACAGAAACTGGCATCGAATAGTATTGCAATAGGGCTGCTAACAATCTGTGCAGTCGCTTCCTCATTAGACTGGGAACATTTCATCTAATTCTAGACAGCCTGCAGTCTCAAGGTAGAAAGTGTGTTCCACACACCCAGAATGAAGGCACAAGAATCAGTGAATGGAATGGATTTAACTGTGGACCACAATTTTATTTATGTACAAATCTGACCTGCAAAATTAAGACCAGCCCCTTTCAACCCCCTGCAAACCTTAGTGTAGGCCTGCTTACTACCCAAATGAAAGCTGGTAAAGCATTTCTCCTGCTGTTCATCATGGGCAGATATCCCCACATGGACCTTGAATCAGTAATATAAGTTATCTTTGGTCTTCACTGCCCACCCATCAGTGTCCTCAATCCCAAGCCTGTAAGCATCAGGATTAATGAGGGCATCTGTAATTGATCATGATGCTTACCAATGCATGCTTCCCTGCCTCAAGTCCGCTCAAGACAGCAAGACATGAGATGTTAAGAGCATAAGAAGAGCTTTGCTGGATGAGGCCCACTCTTATCTGTACAGCATCCATTGCCCAACCAACCTGGCCTTCTGCCCCTCCCTCTAAGGGGCAGAGTCAAATAGCTCATGCACACAGACAGATTTGTGAAGCACTGAAGTTAACTATGAATGTTATAAGGAATAGAATCAACTGCACAACTGAGTGCTTCTTCAATCATGTCCAAAGATGTTCTGGTATTCTTACTTACTGTACAGCCTTATCAATCAGACAGAAGAGTAGTCACCTCAGCCAACTTCAAATTAACTGTGATTTATGAAGTATTAGTTTTTATATTACTACTCTCCCAAGCCATAGGCTTCATATTCATTATTATTATTATTATTATTATTATTATTATTATTATTATTATTACTACATTTATATCCCATTCTTCCTCCAAGGAGCCCAGAGCGGTGTACTACATACTTGAGTTTCTCCTCACAACAACCCTGTGAAGTAGGTTAGGCTGAGAGAGAAGTGACTGGCCCAGAGTCACCCAGCTAGTATCATGGCTGAATGGGGATTTGAACTCGGGTGTCCCCGGTCCTAGTCTAGCACTCTAACCACTACACCACACTGGCTCTCTATGTCTGGAGGATGATAATAGACTCTCATTTGAAACATGCAATGTATTTTTAGGACTTGCGGATGAGTATATATAATAAGCAGGGGCGTAGCAAGGTTGGAGGGGGCCCAGAGACAAGACTTTAAAATGGGCCCCTCGCTGATACACACACACAAACATACTTCACAA
The DNA here is from genome assembly GCF_027244095.1 of Hemicordylus capensis. Lineage (NCBI taxonomy): Eukaryota > Metazoa > Chordata > Lepidosauria > Squamata > Cordylidae > Hemicordylus > Hemicordylus capensis. Next base: position 372,548,963 of record NC_069658.1, on the reverse strand, counting down.
TATTTCGTGCACTCACACTCACATCCCCATTATGAATACGGTGAATATCTAGTTCACATTAAATCTAGTTTTTTTACTCTCTGCTCCTGCCAATCTCCAAGAGACTCAACATAATTCATAGGGGTTGCAACATGGGCAGGTGGGGAGTCATGTGATGTGCCTCTGGGGGGGGGCCTTGAGGCAGTGGGGCCCCAAGACAACTGCCTCCCCTTGCCTAATGGTAGTTACGCCCCTGATAATAAGGTCAAACATCAGCAGTGTAACTAATGCCAAGTAAAGTGTCATTGTATCTTGTGACATTTGATAGAACGTGACTGTTGCAACTGTATTGTAAAAAGTCCTGAATCTTTGCACATCCATAAGAACACTAAAGCAATGAATCATGACTGACTGTGTCTGAGAACTGGAAAGAGCTGATTTGAAATAAAAATTCTGGTCTGTCTGTAAAAAGAAAACAGCAGGAAACCCAAATACTCAAAAAGATCTTTGTAAATCATCCTGCAAATGTGTGGTATTACATTAATACAATAAAGTAGCAAAATTCCTTCATGTCTACAGGGCCCGCCTTTCTGTGATGCCACATGAATAAGTTGCTTCAGGCTGCCTGTTTCAGTGGGGAAGCCATTCCTTGGCTCCTGCCCTCCTCTTGCCTGCCATTAAAAATAAGGCTGTGTAGGGAGATCATTTGTGACATGTGCAAAAATGTCTAAAGCTAGCATAGCTGGCACAGTGTGTCTTTGGGGATCTCGTAAAGAGTGTTGTTCCTCTCACAGGGAAAGTACCCACAGGAAGAAGGACATAAAAGAAAGACCTTAAAGAAAGAGCTTGCAGACCTCAGATACTGCACTGGCTGCCAATTTGTTTCCAAATCCAGTCCAAGATGCTGGTTATTACCTTTAAAGCCCTTAACAATTTTGGCCCTGGATATCTGAAAGACCGTTTGCTCCATGAGAGAGGCTACATTGCCATGCACATGGGACAGGGCCTTCTCTGTTGTTGCCCCCAGGCTCTGGAATACTCTCCCAGTGAATGTCCATTCTGACATCTGTGGCTGTTTCTAAAAAACAACTAAAGATCTTTTTTTTTTGTTCAGGATTTTACCTTTTAGGGGTTGACAGGCTTGTCGGCTCTTTTTAATGGGGGTTATTTTTTGGTGTTTTATGGTTTTTACTGTTTAATGTATTTTAAAGTTTTTAATTATTTTTATGGAATGTTGTATTTTTACTTTTGTAAACTACCTTGGAGTGCTTTATGAAAGCTGATATAAAAATTGAACAATCAATCAATCAATCAATCAATAAAAAGATAGAACCAAAAGGATTCACCTGATTTTACATCCCTTTGCCATTGTAGTTGTGGAAATATGAGACAGGGAAATGAAACCCATTGTCACAGCTAGCCATTGTATGCTCTTCTGTAATAAAAGGTTACCTAGACTTCCCCAGAATGATGGCATGAGATGAAGTAAATGGATCACAACTTTATTAATGTTTATGTCTAATAGGCAACATTCTTAACTCATTGGTGTCAGCTTCCCCTAATTCAAGTGTGGATATACTGAAACTATCCCCTCCAACATTGCACTTATGAAAATAGAGAGATGCCTTTGAATTCTAGGGGGTGTGGCCAAGCAACCTGAGAGATGTGGCAACCAACTACCGGTATAAGCATGCTACAAATGCAAAACAGGTAATGAAGTTCATGGAGAGTGCATAGTTCCAGATTAGCAAAGGAGATGAGACAACATTTAACAGATGAAACCAGGGATATACTTATAACAATAAATTCTCATACCAAGGATTTAAGGACGTGCAGAATGGATTCTATTGCGAAGCAGCCTCCAGCGAACTAGACCAATTTGAGCCATTTGATCGCAAACCACCTAGAACCAGTTTGAGCTGGTTTGTCGACCTGACCAGCCCAGCCGGTGGGTTCGACCGAACTGGTACAGGGACCAGCGGTCCAGTCTGAATTCGGACTGAACCATGTCAAACTATCTTTACACACCCCTACAAAGATTACTGCCCAAGCTCCGCAACCACTATTGCACATTGTTAAGGACTAGATTTCACCAGGTATTTGCTGTGTATTGCATAGTGCCTCACTGTTGTGCACCCATTTACATGTAGGTCCACTAGAGACACAATGCATCCACCCACCAACCCACCCACTTGGAGACTTAATTTCTAGTCTTGGGGAAGGGGCTGCATCCTGAAGAATGGCAACTCTAGTAACTTAAATGAGGGGGAAAAACAGAACAAGGCATCCTCAAGTGGCAAAAACAGGGACAGTAATTTACCAGGGATAATTCTTGGTAAATAGGGACTGTCCTTGGTAAACTAGGGCCATTGGGGCCTATGTTTGCTACTGGGTTAATGGGTCTCCTTGGATGGGTGACCCTCATTCTGACTTTGAACGTCAGATCGATGCTGCAACTGGTCTTTGATCTTCACTGCCCACATACCTAAAAAGGTGTGTGGAGGAGGCCAGTCAGTATTAGTATTATCAGAAACTGAGCTGGTAAGCGTCATGGATCCCAAAGGCAGCTTTCTGCATCAGATCCCCTTAATGTGAGTAGACTGTGAGAGGCTGTTTTTGGCTAATCTTCCTTAATCCACCACTCTATTATCTCAGGATGCTTTCCCTGGCATAGTTTAACCTGCGACTAGGCTAGCTTAGCACCCCTCACCTAAAGCAATGTGGCTCCCACTCCTGAAAATCAGAGAACATGAAACCCTGAAAGTGCACAACCTTTGAGGGGTTGCAGTTCACATCCTTATCTTAAAGTATGGCTGTGAGAATTTTTTTTATTTTTTAAAAAAGCAGGCTTCACCTGACTCGACATTCCTTTGCCCCTGAAGTTGTGGAAAGGTTAGAAGAAAACAAAGAACCTAAATGACACTAGGGTTATTTCCTTTCTTGCTGTTGTGTGCCATTCTATATAAATATTCCTAGAAATCAGCGCCCTACATTGTGAAAGCATCTCAGAAGTGTGAACGATATTTGCAGTTAGCCGGTGGTGTGGGAAAGGTACTCTGCACAAGTTCAAAAGCAATTTTATTCTTTATTATTGCTTCACATTCCAAGATGACATCCTTTCATTAAAAGGGAAAAAAGCTTTGGAGTGATATCTCCAGAACTGGGCTTAGATTGAGCCCTGTATATTCCAACTCTGTTACATTTTGAAGAGGATTGGTCCTGACTGCATTTTGGTTTTCTGATGTACTTTCGATCATGTGAGTGTGTATATGAGGAAGCATAGCTGCCTGCACCTCTTGCATTTTATGGACTCATTTTTAAATGTCCAACAGTTACTAAACTTGCTAGGTTGGCATTTTCTGTGTATTTTAATGTTCCTTTTATTCTTCCAGTGAATCTTCATTTTAGACAGATAGACTTTAAACATTTTCTTCACCAATCTCTCTTTTCAGAAATCAGCATCATTCTTCACAATGAGTACCGGTACCAGTGGGTTTAAGTGGTAAGGACTTGCGAGGCATCTCACAACGCTGCTGACACTTGAGGATTTATTCCACTGGAAATCTTGGTATGCTAGTATTTCAAAATGAAAAAAAGAGGGGAGATTTGCTTTCTGAATCTGGGTTAAGAAAAATGTAATTCTGAATCAAACTTAGTTAATTAAGTTGAATTTTAATCTTTTTAATTAATTATGAATTGTTTTGAAATCTAGGTCTTCAACACCACTCATGGGAATTGTTTTTAGCACTTGTATAACATAAATACAGCTATGCTACACACACACACACACACACACACACGGTATGTCTGACAAATTACGTGGTTCCCACCACCCTAAAACTAAATGAATGAAGGGTCAGATATGGACCCTTGCAAAGTGACACAGTTTAGTAGAGGGGTGAAGAGTAATAAGCAGGCTTTGTTTTGCTGAATCTCTTATCTTGAGCTTAAATTTTGTAATGCAGATAGCTTCATTTCTTTAGAGCAGAGGAATGACTCCAAGTCCAATCCCTGAATAATAATAAAAAGTGCATTTGTGTTACCTATGTATTTGCCTTAGCCATTATGTTTAAATACACCTTTTAAATGAATTTTATTTCTTCCTTTAGGCAAAATCATTAATCCACGGTTAGTTGGTTTTATTTCCTCCAGTGCCATATGCAGAGCTGGAAAAGAAATATCTCTTTCTGGAGGGAATAGGAAAGTATAATATGTGGGGACACATTGTTTATATGTATTTAAAGGTTATCACATCCTATTCACTATATTGATAGCCCCAACTGACATTTCCCTGCTCTTCTCAAACGATGCATGTCTTGTTCATTGTGCTATGCAGAGTCAGCTGTCAGGCAGTGTATCAGGGGACCAAAACCTATTTTCTTTTGCTGTTTTGTTTGCACTTCCACTAAAAAGCTTTTGAATTGTTAGGTTTCTTTGCAGGTGGGAAACTAATACACAACCGAAGGTGCAAACTTCTTATCAGACTAATGAATTGAAAGTAACAGATTTACTATTTCAGCATCAGTCAAGGCTATCAGTAATCAGGGGGAAATCCCTGTTTTCTTTCTCTCTCCCCACCCCTCCAAAGTCTCAAAATATCAAATCCTGAAGCTAGTGGGTTCTGTGAGTTCCTGCTAATCACTCCATGTTTGTAATTTAAAAGTCATTCGAGAGTTTAGAATGATTGGAAAACATATTGCTTAATTATACTTTTAATTTTATTTATGTTCTCCAAAGAGAATAAAAGAAAGAGGTGTGACATTGTGTGACTTTGGGAGTGGCATAAAAAGTACAGTATATATCTGGGACTGGATTTATAGCATGCCAGATGGCTAAGGAGGCTTGTTATGCATATCATGGTTAATTTGAAGGGCATTATCACTGTATATTTCCCATTCACCCCTATTTGGGCTAGAGAGGTTTGCCTGCTACCATCACCCACTAGTCCACCTTCTACAAGCCAAAGCTTTGCTTGTGGGAGGGCTCCACGTGCCTAGTGGAACCACAGAAGGAACTGAGCTGATCAGACCTAAAGTGTTTTGGGCAGAGATCATGGTCCAATGTAATGATTACAAATAAATCCCTTCAGGTTCCCCATGTGGTAAAGGTACAGTGTGCTGTCAGGTCGATTTTGACTCCTAGCGCCCACAGAGCCCTGTGGTTTTCTTTGGTAGAATACAGGAAGGGTTTACCATTGTCTCCTCCCGCACATTATGAGATGATTCCTTTCAGCATCTTCCTATATCACTGCTGCCCGATAAAGTACCAGCAGGGATTTGAACTGGCAAACTTCTGCTTGTTAGTCAAGCATCTCCCCGCTATGCCACTTAAGGTGACGTTCCCCATGTGGCAGTACATCCTTATTCAATAAGATGCTTTAGTTTTTGTTGTTATGCCACCTTGTTTTGAATGGAAATGATCAAGCCTAGATATTTTTTGTTTGATGGAGGGCATTCGCACATATTATTGGGAAGCTTCATCCAACCAAGGTCGGTGGGGAGCAGGGGGCAGGGTGCAAGGGGCAGGAAGCCAAGAGGTTCAGGACGCCAGGCTCAACATTTGGAGCATATCCCTCTTGTACCCAGTACTATCAAACCCAATGTGTTCATCCATGTAGAGATCAGCAGGGAACAAGTTCCTCATTGGGCAGATTCCCACCACAGCAAAGGCAAGATGCCCAGAAAGTGGGTGGTGTCTGAATGTCAACATACACTAGGCCAATACATATTAGACCAGTTTTGAATGTGCCCTCTGGCCTGTATCATCAGCAACACGATGTCTCTTTGCCCTCACAACAGGTGTTTAGTAGAGGCTGTTGGCTATTGATTTTGCTTGTGTTTGTTCTGTTGCTCTGTGTTTTTTTTAAAAAAATGATATAGTTTAATAATTCATTAACTTGTTGAATTGATAATCTGATTTAATTGCTTTTTATATGCTGCCCTTTGGGGGGGAAATGTGACTTATAACTTTTAATATAAATTAATAAGATTTTCTATTATATTTATTTATTTTATTTTACATATTTTTATACCGCCCCAAACCCAAGTCTCTGGGCAGTTTACAACAAGATAAAAACAACATTAAAAAATTAGTTAAAAACAAAAACAAGAAATTTAAAACACAACAATTAAAAAAAATTAAAACAATATTCTAAAACAACATTAAAAATAATCAGAACAGTATCAGTTAAAAGCCTGGGTTTTATTTGATCTGCTATTCTGTAGCAAATAACTAAATAAGAATAAAATTGCTGTATGGAACAGAGCCCTATCATACTTAGTATGTCTCATTCTTTCCCATTGATTTCTTGTCTTGCTTTGCCATCAGCCTCTTTTTCTACAGCATCTTCGAGAACAAGACCAAAGTGTGTATACACTACCACAACTTCCCTTCTACTCTTCTGTGTTATCATACATAGGCTGTTGGAAGAGCAAACATTATCCATAGGTAATGGCTTGCAGAGCTAACTGAACTACCATGAGAATACTATATAAGGTGTCTTAAAGGATGGACCATATGGAACACGACCCATCCCTAATGGCATCCTCCCTGATGTGCATGTGACAGGTGGAGCTCATTACCACTCTCCTCTTCCTGCCCATCTCACTCTTTCTCATTTCATCCGCCATTATGTTAAACCCAGGTGTGCATGTTGGTTATTCTCTCCGTTCCCCAACCAGGCAGATACCAGCCCATGCACCTGGGGTTAACATGGTGGTGAGTGAAACAAGGAAGAGCACAACTGGTGGGGAGAGGAGTGCAAGAATGAGCTGCACCTGTGTCTTGTTTACCACCACCCCCATACAGGCTGCTTCTAGCATGTGATAATATACAGAAGGCTATGCTTCCCTTCACTCACCCCCTTTCCCCCATTATTCTTCTTGCCTTGACATTGCTACTTAACGGGCAGTTTCTGCTTTGTGATCAGAGAGAAGGATATTTTGTTACAAAAATATGCAGTTTTAAAGTTGTCATGTATTTGTGCTGAAGTCATATGAAGGGGGTACATATACCAGATGGCAAGCGGAGAAATCCATGCTATATAGGACATGCAAAATATTGGGGTGATTTCTCACGATTGCCCTGGGCAGGTGGGGAGGGTGCAGGGGGAAGGCTGCTTTTCAATTACTTTCCCCCCAGGCTTTCAATTACTTCAGTTACCAGGCTTCGGCATGCCTCCCCTGCGCCCACACAGACAGCCTATTTTGTGCGGCTCCATGAAGCACAGAGCAGGGCAGAGAGATCTGGAGCCAGAACTCAATGAAATGTGAAGCACACAAGTTGCATTGGGAATTCCCCCCCCCCCTGATGGGTGCTCTATGCACGCATCTCTGTACACATGATTCACGGGTTAAGGATGCAAGAGCACGCTTAACCTCAGCTAAAGATCCGGGTTTGTTAAGGGGGTTAGGTGAGAGTGGAGCAGAGGGATCCGTGAGGATCCTGCCGCTTCTCACAACCAGCCTAATCCTGCTTGGGGCAGCCCAGGCAGAGTTAGGCTGGTCATGAGAAAAGCCTCATTGTATATAGATATATAACAAAGAGCCTGGCAATCTTAGACCTCTAGTAATATTGGATGTGTCCAGGAATGTTTGTATGAACAATACCATAGCAGTTATTATATTAAATAACTTGGGGTAATTCCATTTGAGCTCCAGTCCAGTCTGTTATGTTTTTCCTCCCCTTACATGAGTTCCTTTTAGAAAGAACATACAGAGGCGCTTCACACAATGAGTGTGAAGTGCCAGATGGGGTTAGTGCAGGGAGAGCAGGCTTAGCCCACCAGCTCGTTGCTGGGTGGCCACATCGGCTGCCCAGATGACTGGCTGCTCCAGTCAGGTTCTCCTGCGCCCGGTGCGGCTCCGTTTGAAGCTCTGGGGGAAAGGGAGCACCGCCACATGGCACCTGGGCCCCTGAACCCCAGGAAGGCACTGTGCAAGTGTGCTGTGCCTTCCTGGGGTCCCCTCTCCCCCCCACCCCAAGTGTGTCAGCCTGCAGGCTGAAACACAATCAAAAGAACATGGTTAACAGAGCGTTCACTCAGTTAACCTTGTTTAGGGGCAGGGTTTTTTAGGCGGGCTACCCGCCAGAGAACCACCGGGCGAGCCTGCGAGCCCAATAGTTCTCACGATTGCTCAAAATTGGGCTGGGCTCCCATAGCCCGGTTTTGAGCAATCATGTGAATAGCTTCAGAGTGTAATGAAGGCAGATTCATTGCAAAATATGGCAAAAAGCTTTATCGTGTTAAGCCTTGCTTCATTATTCTAAACCACATGGGCCCATCAGAAATACAGTATCTACCTTCTGATCAGAATCACAGAATAAACCAAAGGAAAACAGGTGACTTAGGATGTTTCCAGAAATCCTCTACATTCAGCTTTTTTGAGAACTGAAAAATGTGTGTTTCTGGTTATCACAATTATATTTCAGGAGAGAGTGAGGGTTACTCTGAGTTAATTACTGCTTTGCTTGTACTGCTGGGGAAGATTATAACTTGCACCTTATACAAGGCAAAACAAAAAAGGAGAAGAAAGAAGTGTTCCCTCTTTCAAGGGAAAGCAAGCTAGTTTAACAAACATAAATTTCTCTCACCAAGATGTCTGACTTTCATTTGTAGAAATGACAATGCCAATCATATGCATATTTCCTCTGAAATTCCATTGTGTTTGATGGGCTTGCTTGAAAATAGGAACTAAGTGTACACATGATGGCATCCCAAATTAAATGAAAAGATAAGAAAATATTGGTCAAAGTATATGGCCTTAGGAGAATAAAAGAGCTTATTGCACCAATTTCAGGAAGTTCAAAATAAGAGAGCTAAAATCTTCATTTGGTATACCTAACTGGACTGTCAGGAGCCATTATGTAGATCATCAAACAGTATTTTAACCTTTTGCTGCCGTTCAGTGACTTTAGAGTAAAATATTGTCATTTTATATCGCCTGCAAGTAGGTGTATTTCGTTTCTCCTAACAGTGGGGTGAACTGAGAATCTACGCCATGTTTTTGAAGAAGTAACAATAACTAGGACTGTGAGAAGCTTTGAGTGCCGAAATGGAGCTGAACTGCAGCAGACCGCTTTAGCTGAATTCAAAAGTGGGGGGAGCTGTCACTTGGGCACAATTTAGCCTGTTTTGATTCAGCCTCGCTTTGAGCCAGTACTGCCTCTCCCATCATCTGCTCCCTGCTTACCACCACTCCCTTGACCTTTTTAGTTACTCTCTGGGGCAGGACACAGGGTAGCTGTACTTTATTTACTCATGGCAGCAAAAAGAGTACAGTTCCCAATAAATTCTGTGCCTTCCCAAGACGGCAGTGGCGGGGAGGGGGCTCAGAAATTATTTTTTAAATTAAGCTGGTGTTGCAAAAGAAGCTGCTTCCTCACTGCTTGGAGCAAGTAAAGTACTTGACTCCTGCCACAAGAAGTAACCCAAAAGGCTGGGGAATGGTGGGGATGGGCAGAACTTTCAGTCCGATTCTAATCAACCCCTTTGAATTGGGCCAAAGTGAAGTAGACTGCCCTCCCTGAAGGGTCAAATCAAATTGCCAAGATGGCCACCAAATAGAATTGGTCCTGTTTCACATAGCCTTTGGTATTCCCTTGTTGAAATGGTCACATTTGATTCATTACTATCAGGGATGACCCAGGGTATTTCGGTGCCTGAGGTAAAGTGCCAAATCCTGCCTTGCCCCATGATCCTGGTGGGCTCCAGCTCCTTTTCAGAGCCAACTTTTGCATGCTTTGAAAGTAGCACTGAGGAGAGAAGATTGCCAGCAGCCTCCTCTTCTCCTCTTGTGATTCTTGCAGGTTTTGCAAGGCATGTGAGGAGAAGTGCTTGCAAGGGTCCTGAAGGGCTGTTCCAATGTCAGTAGCAGGGGGCATCTGTCTGCAGTAATCTGCTGCCTTAGGTGACTGCCTCACCTTGCCTCATGAAAGGGACACCCCTGATTACCAGTCATACTTTGCATTTTAAAAGCAAGCAGATCTAGTCTATCAATAGGAAAAGCATAACAGAGATGATTAAAGTCAGAAACAGCAGCAAGAACTTTTTTGCCTAATGTCCTAAGAAACTTATTGTAACAGGGGATGCTAATTTTGAGATACTACATGGCATTTTGGTTGTATTCTTGTTGCCTACTTATAGGAAATATACTTTAAGTAAATCCACCAGTCAATTAGAAATAAATATTAGAGTAGGCTAATCAAAAGGTTGAGAGTACACTGTTTGGATCTTTACAATGCATCATTCTCTAGAATGGAAAACTGAAGAGCAATTCTTTGTATTTACCTGAAATTAAAAGAAAATATTGTCTCTAAAAGCTGGATCCTAAAAGTGCTTTCTTTTCCTTTTTTAAAATGCTGTTAGAACTGGAGTGCTTCCTAAGTGAGAGATGCAAGTCTTTTCCATGAGAATTTTTCAAGCAGATGTGGAAGTGCTAAATATTATTATTACAGTCAATTTTCAGAGTACAAAAGACTCCCATCAATGGTTTAGCTTAGGCTCTGAAACACCTCTTATTTTTTCTGACCCAGTGATGTTTTTAGGCTGCCTCAATTCTGTAGACTAATACATGAACGCACACACACAAGCTAATAATAATAATTATTGCCTCAGAAAGGCATAACCTCTTATGCACTATTTATTCCTCAAGATATACAGCCAACATTAATGATGAGGGCTGTTGTTCTGGAATATGAAAGGGAGATGTAATGGATGGGTCTGATTAGATGGCAGTTTGAATGTGTTTTTTCTATGGAAGTGGCGATTTTTTAAAAAAGCCCACTGTGTGGAGTTTTATTTCCATTCAACCTGCCATGAAACTGTTTGATGGTATAAAGGTATCTTCCCACCATTGTTCCATTTGCCAAAAAATTTCAAAACAGCAACAAAAGGATAAGCTAACCTTGACTTTTCAGCTTGTATTTCTGACCTTGTAAACAAGTTGCCATGGAAATGGCACCCAAATGAGCTGCAAAGATGACACAAAACTGCAGTAAAATTTGAACTGGTGGCAAAATGGTAACGTGGCTATGGTGCCCTTGTGAACAAAGATTGCACTTCATATACAGCACTTAAACCGTCTGCAAAGTAAAAGCTTTGAAATTGCTTAAAATGCTTTCCATTGCTTTAAAAAAATGATGGTAGGTGAAAAGTAAGGTTTATGATCTGAATTTTTCAAACTAAGAAACAACTGCTGAGTCTTTGGTGTGAGGTCATTCTCCCTTTCATGCTTTTAATGTTCAGAAAGACAAACTTGGCTTCAAGTTTGAAATGCTTTTCAGCTGGAAATCCATTCCAAGCAACAAAGGCTGTAAATAAGAAAAGTTGGCAGCATTTTATATCACTCTTTACTAGTTATCTTCCAGATTTTGGTTAGTTTGAGCAAAGCTCAGTAGTATTCAGTTGCAGCAGGGATCTATGTCGAGAGAGAGGAGTGGATAATACTGGGGACATCTTTTTACAGGTTGTGTGATAAACTTGGTATTTGTAGAATGCCTACAGGTACCTAACATTTCTTTACCTCCAAAATACACCAAAACACATATTTCCCCTTACAGACTGCTTAACAAATATGTCAATACTGTGTTTTAAGCTTTGGCAGGTACACAACTGCACAAAAGCTACTTTAATACCTTCACTCCAAGGATTCACATTGAGGATGGGGTGGGTAACAGGCTTTGTCTCAGTTTATCTCTGCTCATAAGAACATCAGCTGGTAAGGTAAAGTGTGAACATCAGCTGAGAACCCCACAAATGTAGCTGTACATGTGGGGGCTCCATTCAGAATGCTCAATTTTAATGAATGTGTGTATATCGGGGTCATGACCTGCCCTCTTGCATGTATTTGCATCAAAAAATGTAATGTCTGCAGAAGAAACAACCATCACGTGAAGCCACAGGCACACAGAAACCCAGATTAGATCCTTCCACTTATACATTTATTTATTTATTTATTTATTTTTGCATTTATATACCGCCTTTCGTTAAAAAGATAACCCCAAGGTGGTTTACAAAAGTTAAAAACATACAATAAAAAGACAATAAAAACATCATGTTAAAAATATAAAAACATAAAAACAGGCATAAAAACAATACAACAAATACAACAAATAAAAACACAAAGAAGCTGCAGTAGAAAACGATCATGTAAAAGCCTGGGTAAAAAGCCAAGTCTTTAAAAGCTTTCTAAAAGCCGTGATGGAGTCCGAGGAACGAATGGCCACTGGGAGAGCATTCCAGAGTCTGGGGGCAGCAACAGAGAAGGCCCTGTCCCGAGTGCACGACAGCCGGGCCTCCCTCATTGTCGGCACCCAGAGCAGGGCCCCCTCAGATGTCCTTGTCAAGCGGGCAGCAACCCGTGGGAGCAGGCGGTCCCTCAGATACCCCGGGCCCAAACCGTTTAGGGCTTTAAAGGTCAAAACCAGCACCTTGAATTGGACCCGGAAACGAACCGGCAGCCAGTGCAGCTCTTTCAAAATGGGGGTGATATGTTCCCAACATATGAGCAGACATGACTTCACCACTTTTTCATGTACAAAGCAACCCTAACAGTCTCAAGATTAGACACAAATTCTTAGACTCCGTCTGCAAGATAGATTACTTTAAGCATGCTGGACTGGCTTTTTCATGCCAACAGCTCTGTAAGAGTTACAGTCATCTTGCAAAATGCAGATCTGTAAGAGTTACTGTAAATCTGCAGCTTTTAGAGCAACAGTGTATGCCGTGGTCAATAAAGGGATGCTGGGCCCTGAATAGCTTTCCCCTGGTAAGAGATTTTCATCTAGTAACAAATAATGACTTATTCCCATCACCTTGGGAGTTTTTCTCTGTGCCTTCCTGTTGCAGAAGCCTAGGAAAACTTGCCATGGAGATGGGGAGATTTTCAGCAGCATCCCCATGCACCTTATATGTCCCAGCCTGGTTCAGTCCTGCCTGGAAGTGAAGGACAGCTGCACACAAATTGATTCTACATTGGCCATATAAAAGCATCCCAGTCTTTTGCAGAGTTAGTTGTATGTGAGAAGGGGTGTAGTTGACTATAACTGAACTGTGTTAACTATTATTACATGTAACTGGGCCCATGTGTTACAGTCCAGGCCTGATTTATATACTAAATCTGCTTATTAGCTAGCATACCAAATTAGGCCTGGCTCATAGTGTCACCAAGTGACCAAGTTCTTTTATATGATGACCATGTAGGATCTGGGTGCAAGGAAGAAAGGAGATCAAACCAATCCTCAAAGATTCCATGGGATTTATTGAGTATAAAAGAGTAACAACATAATCTAGCAAAGCAGAAAGCAGAACACTCTATCAATATCAGCAACAGTATTTCCTAGCCAGCACCAATATTCACCCAGTGTTCCTAACTACATATGTGTGTGCATTAAATCTTCCTAAAGCCTAATATAATTCAGATACAGATGGAAAAGGGGAAAAGGAAAGCTGAGGGCTGGCATGGTTTGGGGAGATTAGTAGAGGAAAAGGGGGGAGAGAAGAAGGAGGCAGAAGAAGGGGAAGGGATGAGGGGATTCCAGGCTTGTAGGAGCAGCATATTTACCAGGATCAGAGACTTGAGAGCGGAGATCCTTTCAGCTTGAAGGAGCGAGGCACCTGGCGGGAGACAGGAGCGTTTGCAGTTGCTCAGATCACAGCTGAAAGCCAGAGCACCATGTCTGGGGAGTCTTGACTTCTCACTGCGCAGCAGAAGTCACAGACAGCTCCTGTCCATGGACAGAGTTTCTGCTTCTGCCCCGCGGCTTAGCAGCAAACTCTGGGATCTTTGTGTGAGCAAGATTGCCCATAGGCATAAGTCTGCTGACTCTCTGTCTAGCAGCCTCCTTCTTATAGTGTATTTTCCTTTGATCTTTCATAGAACCTATTCAAATCTCATCTTTTCCTGGGTCCCCCAAAAAGGTGAAAACTTGCTGCTACCTTCTGGACAATGTTTTTTTTATTATTATTATTCAGGATATTGGCCAGTCCAGAGAGATCTGAATCTCATCTTCTGTAAACTGTTTTCTCAGAAGGGAGGGGAAAACATTGCCCAAAGCAAATCTGCATCTCAGAGCTGCAAATTGTATCTCACCAGTTTGACCCCAAAAGGTGTTAAAAGTCAGGAGTTAGTGAGATAATTAGATCTATTTGTGTAGTAATTACGTTATTTCTTGTGTACCTCTATCTGGTATGTAATTAAAACAAGAGAATATTTAAAGTAACATGGCTAGGGCAGAAGCATCAGTGAGGCAGAAGCATCAGTGAGGTAAGAATTAAAGTCTACAGGCGGATCTCTGTATGCATCTACCTATGTTGAATCTCTATAGAGAGCGATTGAGTTAATCTTTGGCAAGAATTAGCATGGATTTCTTGCAATAGGAAGGGGGAAGCAACTGAGTAATCCCCCTTGGGCATAGCAGAGCCATCCACAGACATTATCTGGTAGTGAGTTACAGTTTAGCATATTGATATAGCTCAGGCCCAGCCCTTTGTGCTTTCTTAAGTATCCATTTCACAATACAATGCTGGAATGCCTCTTCCTTCCCAGAGCAGGTGTCAGTTCACCTTGAGCCCAAGCATTAATTCATTTCTTAATATAAAATGAAATCAGACACAGGCCTATATTCCACATACTTCTGAGTTGTACATTTAAGTCCAAGGTTGGGGTACATAACACATGAGGAAGGACAGCCCACTGGCTGGGAAACAGCCCAATCTTCCCTTTCTGCCTTCCTGATTCATTGGCAAGCTACTGGTTTCTGATCAGAGTGTGGGGAGTGTGATATATATTCTTATTTGAATAGGAGCAAAAGGCCATGGTGAGAATGCTTTGTCCCCTTTCCCGCCATATCCATATAGTTCTTCTGCAGCAAGGCTGGATAGAGAAAGCAGGGGGCCCAGTGATCCATCTTCACTTTTTTCCCCAGGGCCCACTACAGTCTTGCTATACCACTGAGTCCATTAAAATCTATGGAGTTCAGTGTGTCTAAGTTTGCATAGAAACTGTTATAGTGCGGTCTTAATTGCAAGTATGCTTTACACATTGGAAACAAATTGGAAACACATTTTAGAGATTAAATTTCATTTTCTACCAGAAATCTTTCTTTTAAGTATAATGAAACCATATATTCCTTCTAAATGTAATGAGCTGTCTTTATATATGATTACTGCAGCCAGGATTTTATATGCTCACAACTGACATGTTTCTGAAGTCCCCTCTTTAAATGATTGGTTCTTGAAATTATGGGATTATGCCTCAATTTCCAAAGTTTCAATTTATATGAATGAAGTCTCAACTGAGTCATTTATGTCAACTTGGGATCACTTTATAAACTTTAATATTCAACAAAGACATCATTTGTTGGCATTGTCCGGATTTGATTTGTGAAGCTTTATGTATCCAGCTTGATGCAACCAAGTGTTGATCAGGTGTAATCAAATGTTGCTCATTGCTGCTGAACTTTCTTAGAACTGTTAATATATTTAGAATATTTTCTTTTTAGTACTTGCTTAAAGAAGTATTGTGACACTGTATGTTTTTCCTTCTGCTTTATGTTTCAATAAAATTAAAAAAAATTCAAGGAAGGAAGGAAGGAAGGAAGGAAGGAAGGAAGGAAGGAAGGAAGGAAACTAATGGATTATAGTTCCTGTGACTGAGCTGAGACAAGCTTGTAAACTTATTGAAGCCACTGTCACAATTCTGTGATTTAAGTGACATCAAGAGCTGTGCCTCCCTCCCATATCTTTGGACTGCTTCATTGCTGTATGGTAATCTAACACTAGTTGGAAACCTATGTAGAATACCATTGACTCAAACACTTAATTGAGCCAAAACATACAACATCAGGACAGCAATACTTTGCTGCACTTGTGAGTTGTATAACACAGATTGGAAGTGGAAATTGCTGTAAAAATAAGATTTATTATATATCATAAAATATGAGACAAATTGACTTCATAAGGATGCCAGTAAGTAAAGTATATAATTTACTGTGGAAAAAATGGAGATGCTGTGGATATTATCTGGCTGTAGATATAGAAACTTCCTTTGTTACAGAATAATGCAAAACACACACACACACTTTTTTTTGGTTAAAAAATGTGTTTTAAAAAACACATTCTCCCAGGCTGTATGGAAATACGCTAATTTGTTTCTTTCAAAACCAACACTTATGCTTCAGAGATACATAATTTAGTAACAGCCAGCTTGAATTTTGATCAGGTTTAAAAATTGGGTACAGTGGCCTCCAGACTTCAAATGAGCTGAGAAAGCTCCCTTGCTGTTCTCCTCCATCTGAAATTTAAAGAATTAAATTACTACTTTCTCAAACTTCAAGGAAAATGTGCAAATCAAAAATGTGAGTAATACCTTAACAAACTTGTGGTAGAGCATCTGCTTTACATACAGAAGGTCTTAGGTTCAATCCCTGACATCTCCAAATAGGGCAGGGTATAAAGCCACCATATGGAAAAAGAGGACAGGTTTCCTGTATGTAATTTCAGTAGGTGCAGCTTGTCATGCAGGGGAAGAAAAGTTACACCTGCTGAAATTCCCTCTTCTGTGCATCTCTTAAAGGTAAAGGAGACCTGTCCTCTTTTTCATATGGCAGCCCAAGACTGGAAAAGACTCCTTCCTGAAAACTTGGAGAGCTGTTGCCAGTCAATATAAATAATATTGAGCTAAATGGACAAATGGTCTGATTCAGTATAAGGTAGGGATGTGCATGAACCGGTTCAAAAGTTTGGCAGTTTGGCTTGGAGGGGTTACCTTTAAGGATCAGGGAGGGTGCTTTTACCACCTCCACCCCCTCACCCCCACCGTGTTTCCTCTGCCAGCACTGTCTTTCAAATCACTGGTGTAGGACAGCAGCGAACCTCCTTGCTGCCCAGGTCAGCATCAAGCCAAAAGTGCCAAATCCACATTCATACGCATGCGTGTAGGGCACTTCCGGTTTGACGCTGACAGGGACAGCAAGGAGGTACGCTGCCATACTGCACCAACAATTTTAACGAGAGTGCTGCTGGGGGAAATGCAGTGGGGGCGGGGTTTAAAGCTCCCTCCCTGATCCAATCCTTAAAGGTAACCCCCGCACACATTGAACCGGACATCTGCTGGTTCATGCGCATCCCTAATATAAGGCCTGCTTCTCCTTGGCCTGCTAGTTCCTGGTTCCACCTTGACCACACCTGCCAATGGCTCAAACCTAACATGTTAACAGATAAGCAAGGGATTCATATGGTGGCAGATTGCTATTACATAAGGCAGCTTTGTATATCCCTATGCAGTATCCCAGTTTAACACATAAGAACAGATACCTTGGCTACTTCACTTTATAAGGAAAAGACTGAAACTGCAATCCTAAGCACACTTAATTGTGAGTAAGCCCCAATGAACCCAGGGAGACATATTTCCAAGTTCAGTATGCGTAGAACTACACTTTTAGAATTATTATCTTTCCGACTGTTCCTAATGGGTAAGTGTCAGCAAGTTGATTTGATTAAATTTGATACTCCAAGCAAATGTTGAGGCATTGATATAGTGTTACATCAATCAACTTACATCCCAGCACTTGAAAATTATGGAAACTATTGATTACTGCTGAATTTGTCTCCACGTATGCGTTTTTGGAATCACAATCTTAATGGTAGACCAAATACTAACTGAAAACCAAGAAATACTATAACACTCACATGAAAAGTAACCTTAATGTTAGTGCAGTTAGCCATAAGAAATTTCTGTAGTTCACCTTTACTTACTAGTAGTAATGTTCTTTTTTTTAGTACTTTGTTTTAAAATGGTATCGTTTCATTTAGTGTGTTGTAAAAAAAAGTTATAATAGTCATGCTGCTGTGGAGTTGTACTTGAAAGACTTCAAAGGAAAATTGAAGGATTTATGTCAAGCTGGAGGTCCGGAGGAACTGAGCAGCCATTGACTTCAGTGGTATTAATCTTGAGTCCAATTTTCATTAGCTTTCAAAGTAGACTCTTAGCTGTGGGGCTCCATTTTGTAGCTGTCTGTACTCTCCTGAATGCCTTGATTGTCAGGGGTGTCTTCCTGCTAGAGCACAATGGGGCTGTGATTCTATCAAGATTTGATTTTCTTTTCCCTCCAAAGACCTTTGCTCTTACTTGCCAATCCTATCCGCTAGGATAATACAAAATGATTACCTTGTAGCACTGGTCAAGTCTATATCCTGTAGCAGATTTGGGTATCTGTTTGCAGTTGTGAGAAATATAGCATCACTCTCAGCACTGACAGAACTAGACAAAAGATGAAAATGACAGCCCATTTCAAGAGCTGATATTACTAAGTAACGGTCACTGTGCCCTAACAGTGTTTGTAGATATTGCATTTACCAACAGAATAGCCACAGAAGGGTGTTTTTCTTCCCCGTTTGATTTATCACCTCTATTTATACTGGAAGAAGCTGTAATACCCATTTAACAATGGGGCTGTTGCTCATCTCGGTGCAAAGCTAGATATAGCCAGCAAGCCACGTAAACCTAGCTGGCAAAAGGTAGCTTATTAATTTTCATGGTACACAGATACATCTCCAGAAGTATCAAGAGGAAGTTTGTTATATTATCAAGCTGGTGTTTAAAATGTTCTGATGTTGCTGGAACACATTTCATGAGCATATGTACTGATAAATGTCCAGTGTTCACAATATTGACTTCTTGGAATATTCTCTTTTATAAGATTAAAAATAAACATCAATTAACCTCCATAAAACAATAATAAAGTGTTGTTTTGAAGAGGATTAAATCCATCATGAAAGGACAGTGACAGAGCAGGATTTGTAAGGATTGTAATGGAATGTAGCCTCAGTAATGAATATTCTGGAAATACCTTCTGTTCCCTGCCCCCCTTCAGACAAAATCCAGCATTATAGAGACTGCTTGCTTCCATGTGAACCTAGCATGTATTTTGAGACCTTCCTTAGAGGCCTTGATCCTTTGGATAATATCAGAAGTGGCAATTAATACTCACCTTTTTCACATAGTAGGTGAAGACCCTTGAATCAAAAGGTTGGTTATTAGAAAGGTTGTTGCTTAAAGGTGGTCAAACTGTTTCTGGTCTGCAATGCTATGATGATGCCAACTATAATTCTCACGCTGCGATATAACACTTCTGACCACTGTCAGAGGCACCAGGTGGAATAGACATTCTAGGACAAATTCCTCTAAAAGCTTTATATTATCTTTTCTAATAGATAGGAACATAGGAAGCTGCCTTAATACTGAGTCAGATCATTGGCCCATCTAACTCAGTGAAGCTGTTCTCACACATACCCTAACCCAGGCTAGGGAAGCCCAGCCTGGGTTAGGCTGCCCATGAGAATCACCGGAAGTGTGTCCAATCCCAGTGGGGCAATGCCGCCTAGCCCCACTCTGACACCCAGCTCTTAGCTGAGGTCAAGAGTTCAAGCGAGCCCTTAACTCAGGCTCTGGGACTGTGTGTTCACTGGAGCTGAATGACTCAGAGAAGGGTGCCTAGAGTGCCTGTCTCCTGGGAGAATCCCCCAATGCATCACACAGGTTGTGTAGTGCATTGTGGGATATCTGGAGGCCAGGATGCATTGTCCCAGCCTCTGGAACTCTGCACTGTGCCACACAGCATGGGTCATCTGGGAGAGTTGTCTGTGCTCCCAGCAACAGACAAGCGCTCATCCAGGGCGAAGGTGACTTCAAACACATGTTCCACTATAGCCACAGCCACTACTTTGTATTAAGTAAAATAATTTTATTTGGACTTTTAAACTTCTGATTATGAGTTTCTTGGAAAACTGCCTATTTTATAACCACACTTACAAGGTCCCAAAAGGGGTCCAAGAGTGCCCCACGTAACAGCAGGACAACTTATTTTGTGTCTTTCATATTGGAAAACACCACTCTGGCAGCAGGCAGTGGCAGCAGGAAAAAAAGTGGTATCCAGTGCTTGTTGGGCAGAGGGGCATCCACAGATGCAGGGACTTCTTAACAAAAGTTTTAAAAGGTAGAAGCCACCTTGCTGCTGCCAGTAAGTTACTCATTTCCAAACCTTGAAATTTTTGTCACTTTCATGCCCCGCCCCCTCCATTTACACTGAAATAATGACTGAAATTTGACTAATGAAGCACTCGAGGAAAAATATTGTGTAGCTGCAAAGCAGTTGTAATAACAACTTGCACTGTCAGGAGCTTTTAGTCCAGACTTGTGTTGTACAACTGCAAGCATGCCTCATGTGTTCTGAAGGAAAATTTTGTGCAAGAGGACTATAGTGTTATAGTGCGAATCCACAAATCTCTGGGTTTTAGTGCAACTTTGTGATCTTTTTGTGCTATCACAACATTGTTATGCAAGTGGTTCATTAGGATATCAATCTTTATAGCCTGCATTCCATTCCTTAAGGAAAGTAAGCTTATGAGATCACTCAGCTCTATGATGTGTGCACACGTCCCTATCAACTTCACAATGCCTAGCTTAAGACCAAATTTAGTACAGTTAGAGATACAAATAGGCTAACTTGTGAACCACTTACCCTATTTGGACCAAATTTGGTACAGTTGTAGTGCCACCTCAATGACGTAGTTTTTGACCCCAATTCAAGATGGCAGATGTGTAATGTTTGAGGAGGAAGTGGGCTAAATTCTGAAGATGGCAATAATCAATTAAAATTATAGTGAAAGGAAATTA
The DNA here is from genome assembly GCF_027244095.1 of Hemicordylus capensis. NCBI lineage: Eukaryota > Metazoa > Chordata > Lepidosauria > Squamata > Cordylidae > Hemicordylus > Hemicordylus capensis. The sequence goes on along the minus strand of NC_069658.1, from coordinate 372,528,309 downwards.
GGCAGATTAGTTCTTACCAGTTCTTCTTGTTCATCAAATGAAATATTTCAGTTTTTAAAAAATGAAAAGAAAATTCAGCATTATTTGCTGTGAAGATGTATTGGGAAATGTCAAGGTGAGGATCCCCCTAAGTATGCAATTGCACGAGGGTAGATTTTTAGAGAGTTGTAGGCACTGTTCCCTCTAAGAGGGATTCCCAGATGTTGACTACAACTCCCAGAATCCCCAGCTGCAGTGGCTTTTGCTTGGGGATTATGGGACTTGTAGTCAACAACATCTGGGAATCCCTCTTAGAGGGACTATCCAGCTGGATTTCAAAATGTGGATGTTTGAAACCATCCTGGAAAGTGCTGTGAGCCTTATTGAAGTTCATTACCTCCCACAAATCTTTGGATGATTTCCCCAAGCACAACATCTACATTTTCCTCAGATTTCACTGTAGACAAACTTTAGTGGCAAATCTACTATCTGTCATCTGATCACCATTTTTATCACATAAGAAATGTGTCATCTGAATTTGCTTGTGATATAGTCAGGAGAGATGCGGTTTGAATATCGGGGCACACTGTAGAGCCTTTTGTAGAATTTTTGAAACTCAACTGTACTACTGCTTGGCAAATAAAACTAAAAGTCAAAAGCTTTGCTGAAGTACAGACTATGGCCCCAGAAGATTCCCCCCATCCCCAACAAATTTGTTGCTTTGGGTTATGTCAGTTTGTTTTATAGCTACAGTAATTTTAAATGCATTTTTCTCTCATGTGAGGTGCACTCTCTCAACTTTCCTTGAGGGAAGCTCGAGGCATTGATTTATGGCCAGCTATGTGCAAACCTACATGTATGCATATATTGAACAAACCAACATACTGTCCATACACTATACCTTTTAAAAAAGAGATTGAAAGGCATTCTCATTCCTTGACTCCTAGACTGTTACAGTTAGTAGGAAATTAATGGAAGGATATAATACGGTATGTAAACTGCAGATGCATTTTACACTTGTTTTAAAAGAGAGTAAGTAGTATATACCTTTAAATAAAAAGTGTTTGGATAGTAATTTTTAATTTGAAGGTCTGTTGAAACTATGCCACTGGTTTTCAAACTGTATTCTAAGAAGTTCCGGGTTCCTTGGTAGGTTTTTTTAATCAAGTCCCATTCTGCAGCACAGAGCCCATAAGATCTGGTGGCTAATGAAGCAAGGCCGCAGTTGTCAAGACAGCACAGGCAGGCCTGTGGGACACATTGATGCAGCAACAGTCAGAGATAGACTGGGCTCTTAAATACCTCTGAGCTCAGACTACTCCTGCTGAACTCTGCTGTACTGCCTGGAGATCAGCAGGCAGCCTTAAAATGGCCGTCCTCTGACCTAGAGTCTTGTACTCCTCCTTTTTGGCGAATCCTTTCTTGCCTGTCACCAGCACTGATGTGCACAGGAAGGGTGATGGAAGGAGCATAACTGGCTCTCCTAGAGGCTCAGGTGGTTCCAAGGTGTTCCAAGGAATTGAGATGTGCAGGCTCTGTGGCTGCTGTCTTCAGGAGCTCCATCTCTGGAATTCTCTCTGGCATCAGGGCTCAGGGCTGGGTCCGCTACTGGTCCTGCCTCTATGGGTTCAGACACAGAGACACTAGCAGGAGCTGGGTTCATAATACTTTTCCCCTGTGAGAAAATCTGTAATGGCACAGCACTTCCTTGAAGGACAGCTGGTCAGCCAGTACTGCCTTTTCCCAGCAATGCATGGCCCTAGGGGACTCTTGGGTAGTTCTTGAATTATAAGTGAGTCTAATGGGGACCAGCCCTTAGCTACAGTTTTAGAAGGTCCGATTTAGATGGAATTGTGGGCAATCAGCAGGTCACTCTTAAGGTTCCCATTAAAGGGCTCCTGTCATTCTCATAGTAATTTGAGTTCTGCTGTTGGTTGTGTTCCAGAGGGACCGTGAGTCCATGTCAGCAGATGACATGGATATAAATTCTGGCCATAAATTCTGTATTTAGCTATCCCATGTGGCCGACCACTGAACTACAGCCTCGCAAGAGTACTCCTATTACGACGACTAATATTTTTTCCCCAGTTTTCAACAAAGTTTTCAAGGTGATTTGCATAGATAAAAATACTAAAGATGCTTCCCTGTCCTAAAAGGGCTCACAGTCTAAAAAGAAATATAAGGTAGTCAGCAGCAGCAGCCACGAAGGGATACTGTACTAGGGCTGGATAGAAGAGTATAGGGCTTTCAGGCTCTGGGCTGGCCCTGCCCACCCAGGCTGCCATTGAATCCTTCCAGAAGGTGAAGGTTATAACTATTTCATGGATTCAGGTTTTGCCTGAGGACTAAGGTCTTCTTGGTCCTAGTACAATGATCCTGCTTTGTCTGCTTGGCTTTGACCCCTTGCTTCAGCTCTGACTGTCATCTTGCTTTCTGTTCCTGAACTGTCTGTCTCTTTTTCTCCTGGCCCTGCTTCCTAGTTTGTCTGTTTGGCTTTGACCCTTACACTTGGCTCTGATATTTCCTTTGTTTCCTTTGTTTTATTATCCTGGTACTTGGTTTGCTTGGCTTTGACAGATTGGGTGAAGCTTTTGATTGAAGGTAAGGACGGACCCGCGGGCCCAAAGGTAATCCCGGATCGATCAGCTTTGCAGTGATGTATTAACATGCACCCCATGTTAACTGAAACCTGTGAAGCTTTAATTTTATGGTGCCACTTCCTTTTAAATAATGTTTAAAAGGAAGTGTTCATGTTGCATAGTCCATTCCACTTGTCTTGGAACTATTTAAAATTGAGACTCTGAAGAAGTGTTTCAATAGATTCACAAAAGTTGTTCTCAAATAACCTACTTCTGTGACTCATGAAAGTTTTAGTTCTTTCTCTTTGCAACAACTTTTGCAAGGTGTAGAAGCAGTGGTCTCATTAATTGTTAAAGACAGATATATTTTCCAATTCCTGACCATATCTAGAAGAATATTAAATACAATTAAATAAGATTGGAATTAAAGTGCCAGTTGCCCTAGAATAAGAATCTGGCTTTTTAAATTCACTTTAACTCTTAACATAGATTCATTCGAGGAATGAATAAGCAGCAGCAGAGTTAAAAAGAATGGTTGACACGATGCACATTATCTCCCTGTAATGCTTCATTGAAGAATCATTGGCTTTTGTGTAGGATGTGGAGGATGATTTTCACCCATCACCACCCTCCCTTGGAAGTGCTGTGTGCCCACTACACAATGCTCAGGGACAGACTTCAGGGACCAATTTACAGTGGCACAGAAAGCTTCTAGGAGAAGCAAAAATTGCCCTCCACCCCACATAAGTGCCGGTGCTTCTTTAGCTGAAATGGAACAACTACACGTGCACTTATTCTCCTGCACAGGTACAGCAGTAGTCAGGATGCTGGTCTTAGTTTTTAACAAATTGTGCAACAGTATTCTGACTGGCATAATTGGCTTAACAAAGCTCTTTTCAGAACATCTACCAACTAGACCGATGGTGCTATAATTGCTAAAAAGCATCTTGTAAGATGAGTAAGCTTTCTGCAAATATTGTATTCTTAAAACAAAACAACTCACTGCTCTGATCAAGATATGGCCATTAATTAAAAAAAAGAAAGAATGGATATATGATTGTCATATTTATTTATTTATTTATTTATTTATTTGATTTCTGTACCACCCTTCCAATAATGGCTCAGGGCGGTTTACACAGAAAGAAATAACAAACAAATAAGATGGAACCCTGTCCCCAAAGGGCTCACAATCTGGAAAGAAACATAAGATTGACACCAGCAACAGTCACTGGAGGTACTGTGCTGGGGGTGGATAGGGCCAGTTACTCTCCCCCTGCTAAATAAAGAGAATCACCACATTAAAAGGTGCCTCTTTGCCAAGTTAGCAGGGGTTTGAGAGAGAAAATCATTATATATGATTGTGAGCAGAATGCATACAAAAGATATAGCATGAGTGTGTGATTCATCTATGACTTTACCACAGTTCTTTCATCTATAATATAATGAGGCTGTTCTCCCGCACACCTAACCCAGGCTAGGGAAGCCCAGCCTGGCCTAGGCTGCATGTGAGAACTGCTGGGATCAGGTCCAATCCCAGCGGTGCAGCAAGCCCTTCATCCAGGCTCCAGGATCATGTGTTCGCTGGGGCTATAGTCAACCCCAGCAGACACAGAGATGGGTGCCTAGAGCACCTGTCTCCTGCTGGAATACCCCAATGCATCATGCATGTTGTGCGGTGCATTGTGGGACATCCGGAGGCTGGGACGCATTGTCCCAGCTTCCGGAGCTCCATGCTGCGGCATGCAGTGCGGGTCATCTGGGAGCACGATCCGTGCTCCCACCAACAGACCAGTGCTTGTCTGGGAGGAAGCCTTCTGCCAGCCTTCCCCCACAACCCGCCTGCTGCCCCGCCCACCTGGTAGTGTGAACAACCTCAATGTCTTCCATTTCTCATTGTTTAAGTACCGTTAAAAAAAATGTGTGAAGCAGATTTGGCCATGGAGAAATGATAATTATATGAAGCAGATTCTATTATGAACAAATCCAGAGATTCAGTTGCTCTGTCATTGCAGAGAAAAAAGTACTGTATAGGAACAACTGAAGAAACAAAAAGAGGAAACCCTCAGATGTCTCATAAGCTTCTTTTATTGAGCCTGATGCATTTTGGATATATTATAACATACAGTATATCCTTTTTCAAGGGCAAATATTACAGAAAGGAGCGGTAGCAAAAGTGCAATATAAAATTGTTTGGTTTTAGCCTCCTTTTTTATAATGGAATAATATAAACACTCTTGCTCAGTCCCACAGCCATTGTCCTGTGCGATTCCACAGGGCTTGATTTTGCACCCTTCGTTGTTTAACATCTACATGAAGCTGCTGGGGGAGATCATCCGGAGATCTGGACTTCAATTGGGGGAGGAACCAAGATGGTGTCAGACAGCAATATGCAGATAACACTTAGCTCTATCTCACTATGCAATCTGATCCCAAGGAGGAGGAGGAGGTTCCGAGTTGTGGTTTGGTAGCTGTGATGGGCTGGATGTGGGCTAGCAAGCTAAAACCCCGAGATGGAGGTGATGGTGGTTAGAAGAAGGCCTGATGGGGTTTCAGCCTGTTTAAATGGCTATGGCCATGAGTACCTTTGCTCAGCTTTGGCTAGTGTGTGAGTTGCAACCTTCCTCAAGAAGGCTGCTCCGGCCTCTGTCTTTCATGCTTTAGTCAATACACTCTACGCTGCCCTTAAAAAGCATTCTGAAGCTACAGATTGTGCAGAATGCAGCTACCAGATTGATTTCTGGAGCTGCTCACAGTGCACATATTTATTACTCCACTCTTGGGCAGTGCACTGGATGTCAGTTTGTTTCTGGGTACAATTCAAGGTGTTGGTTATTACCTTTAAAGTCCTTAATGGCATAGGCGCAGGTTCCTTAGGGGCCACCTGCACCCTGTTGAATCTACCCACCTGCCTAGTTCAACTGGGAGGGCTCTGCTCCTCATGCCAACAGCTTCTGGGGCCTGTTTGTCAATCACATAGGACAGGGCCTTCTCAATGATTCCCCCTAAGCTGTGGAACTTGATCTCAGCTGAGATCCGCATGGCTCCCTCTCTCCCAGCCTTTAGGAGGTAAGTGAAGACTTTATTCAGGCTTTCAGGCAATGAGTTGCCCCTGTTCTCTTTTAAATTTTAGCTGTGATTGTACTATTTTTAGATTGTTTTATTGAAAATTTATTATTGTTTTTATTTTCTTAACCACCCTGGGATCTTAGACATTTTTGCCTCTGCCACCAGTGTCACAAATGTCAAGGACACTTTTGCCTCTGCACCAGCCAGAGGAACAAGGAACTACTTCCCCCCCCCCCCCTTTCTGTCACACTATGCCTTGGCTAGGGAAACTTGTTTTCCCCCAGTCCTGCATCTGTAGTGACAAGGGCAAGGACAATCTGGCCTCTTCCATGGTCAGAGAACTGAGTGCCACTGAGGAATTGCACTACTACTTTCTCAGGAAGAACAGCATGAAGAGAACATGAACCTGGCTGCAACTTGATACAAATGGCCACTAACCACCATTCACCATTATGTTCTAGTATTGTCCAACTGATGTCTTTCCTCAACCATTTATTTATTCCATTTGGCCTTCCCTTTTTTTCAGTTTGCAGGCCCTGACAAGACTATCTCTTACCATGAGCAGAGCCACCATTGTGCGAATGGGTTCAAAGAACCCAGGCCACCGCACATAGGGCCCATGACTCATGTCACGGCCACACCCCCTAGGTCTGATGTCAGATGCAGGGGATGTGGTTTCACCAGCAAACCAGGCCACACGCCCCATTTTCAAGGAAATCCTGGCCAGCGCCGCATTCGCAGCATGACCGGGACTGGCTCTCCCTGCTTTAAAAGGCAGGGAGCTGTGTTCCCGGCCAGGCTGTGAAGCCTGCGCTGGCTACACTTCTCAGAAACTGAGCCACGTGGCTTTGTTTTTGAGAAGCTTAGCCAGTGCCGGCTTCCCAGCCTGGCCAGGAACACGTCTCCCTGCCTTTTAAAGCAAGGAGGGCTGCTCCCAGCTACACTGCAAACGCCACGCTGGAATTTCCATGCCAGAATTTCCTCACAAATGGGGTGCATGACCCTGTTTGTGAGTGAAACCACATCCCCTGCATCTGACATCAGACGTGGTGTGTGTGTGTGTGTGTTCTGGCAGCAGGCTGAACCGGGGCCGCCGCTGGCATCCATACACCATGGTCTCTTCCTTTTATTTATTTCCTTTTAGCATTTATAGGCCACTTTTCAGCAAAGCCCCCAAAGTGGTACAAGTAAACATTAAATCAAACAACAAAATAATTTCATATTTTATAGATACTAAGAGTTTGTACGTATAGCGCTAGCTAGCAACACTATGTACTCAATTTTAATTCTGTTTTGAGGGGCATTTTTTGCATGAAAATCAGGATAAAATTAAATATTAAATAAAATAAATAGAGGGGAGACCAGAGTTTGAGAATAAAGAGGGGGAGGGAAGAGAATAATAGAGAAGCCGTAGAGAAGACTAAAAGAAAGATAACAAATTATATAAAAAGGAATAATATATAAAAAGTAATACAGCAAGAGTAGTTATATTACTCCATTATAAAAAAGGAGACTAAAACCAAACAAATTTATATTGCACCCTTTATTTCCCCTGTAAATGTATGTGTATACCTACGTGCCTACCTAGTGACTTTAAGTGCATAAGTGGCTTTGTTGGAAAAGAAGACTACAGTGTTCCTCTGAGTGCATAGAACACAAAATGTTGCATTTTGGATCTCAGGTTTCATATTTTATTTTTACACTGAAGAAGTTTCAATAAAGCATGAAAAAGTCATCTTTTGGCTTAGGCAGATTTGAGAGCTATGGTTAGGATACAGAATGCACTAACCTCTTTGTGCTACTATAAGTGAGCTGTAAATATGATACATATCCTGTTTATGAATTCCAGTCGCAGAGTCTAATTTAATTGGTGCATTCCAACTACTGTTGCTTATTTCACACTTCAATAGGTAAAGATGTATTAATAATCGAAGTTTCATACTGTAATTAACACTAGCTTTAGGCTCCTGACAATGAAGTGATTGCATTTATATTTATATAAGGCCTAATAAAGTAAATCTGACCTCTGAATGAGCAACAAAAGGCATTCACAATTTATTTATTTTATTGCAAACACCGCACATGTAATTATGTGTTGCCTGGAGCCACAAAGAGGAAACATTCTTGCTTGTGGCAAAAAAATAAGTAGGCTTCCTTAGACATAATTTTGTGTTGTATTTGGTCATATAATGAAGCCAGGAGCACCTGTGCCATTCCCAGGATTCCATGGGAAAGGGGAGGGGATGACATTTTAAAAGTCAAACCACTGAAGGTGGCTGCTTTCTCCCTTAGGGCAAGGAGTGAAGAGGAAGGCTTCTCCCCCCTGGTCCATATCAGTCCTGGCAAGTAGTTTGAGGAGTGGGGGGTGGCAAAGGAAAGCAAAGCTTCAAAAAGCTAATTGGTTTGGTTAAAGCAAAGTTGGCATAGCCAGAGTGGGCCAAGGAGAATAGGGGATCCTTTGGAAGCTCTGTGCAAACTTTGTCCAGGCCTAAAAGACATGACTCTTTGCTCTAGTTATTCCACAGCCCTGTGGAATACTTTCAGTCAAAAATGTTAGTTTTCTCAAGATTCCTTCACATGCTTTGCTTAAGCAGAATCCTCCAAATGTTCTCTTGAGTTGCATTTTAGGTAAAACTGTGTGCTGACTATCCTTTTAAAAAGTATCCCTCTAATGCTCATCATTGGCATTTCTAAATTTGACGTTTCTATGGAGCACAGAAACTGGCAGACACATTTTAGCCCTTGGGCCCAGGGGTGTATCTAGGGTAGAGCAGGCAGGGCACGTACCCTGGGCACCACTTGAAGGGGGGCACCATTTTTAAAATTTATATTTTTTTTAATGGTTGCCAAAAACAAAATGGCTGCTGCACATGCTCAAATGGCCTCTGTGAGGCCCTAGGCCATGCCAGGCCTCACAGAGGCCATTTGAGCATGTGTGGTGGCCATTTTATTTTCAGTGGCCATTTTTTAAAAACAAAATTTCTTTTGAAAAATGGCCACCACACATGCTCAAATGGTCCCTGCGAGGCCCTAGAAGCCAGTGGGGGAGGGGAAACCTTTGCAGACACCCCCCCCTCAGCCTTTAGGAAACCCCCTCTAAAGGGGCTATATGCAATTTTTTTAATTTTTAAAAATATAATATAAGTCACTGTACACATATTTAGTTTGGCACTATGTACAGAGAATCAGGGCTTGTGAATACTGAGCTGAAGCTTAAGAGCTAGGATTGTATTCATTTGCTCTTACTTTGCTTCTTGTGACAAGTGAGTTAAATGTGATGCCTTAATAATATGGCTATTAATGGGGAGTTTGTCTTTGAATCAGTGTGACATCCTTAGTCTTAAGGCCCACTGTGAGTTTCGTGCTCTCTTTCTCTCATTTTAACTGTCTTTCTGAAATACTAGAATATATTCCAAGCAGTGACACAGTTTACTCTGCATAGCCTTCAATTATTTCCAGAGTATCTGGGAAAAGTCAAATTCTCCATTTATTTTTAAAACTTATGTAATGGTGATGCTACAATGCTTTTCTATGAAAACCACTGTGAAGCCTTCTGTTGAAAATCCATATATACATGTTTGTAATCATAACCCCGCAAAGTCTCGGGCCGAACTGGGGCTTTCGGCGCAAAGGACGCCTGGGAGTTTTGGAAAGCAACGTCGGGAAAGGGGTGGCCACACAAACACCTCCCTGCCGCCCCTTTCCCGACATTGCTCTTCAAAACTCCCAGGCGTCCTTTGCGCCCAAAGCCCCAGTTTAGCCCGAGACATTGCGGAAAGAGGAGCTCTGTTTGCAAGCTCCTCTCCTTGGAGTTGTGGGGCCCTGATCGGCCCGACTGACGCGGGCCTTGTTGGGGTTGGGACTCGGGCAGCTAGGCGGGCAGTCGTCGTCGTCGCCCGCGGCTGTAGTTCGGGCCGATTTGGCCCATGATCCGGCTGTGTGGGGGTGGCTTCTTTGGCCCAAAATCAGGCCTTGTGTTGGGCGGCTGGGTGGGTGGTCGGCGGCGGCGGCAGTAGTTTGGGCCGATTTGGCCCGTAATCCGGTCGCGTAGGGGTGGCAACGTCGGCTGGAGTCCTGCCGCCGCAATTACTCGTAGAATTACGGGCGCCAAGCGGGAAAGCGGCGGGAGGGGTAAGTAAACCCTCCCGCCGCTCTTAAAGATACCCCCCACCCAGTGCTGGACCACATTTGGCGGTTCCGTGCACACCCCTAGCTTTAAGATGGTAATATTTTCAGAGCGGTGGTGTGTGGAGGTAGTATCATAGGGTCCTCTCTATAGTTTTGGACAAACACTGAAGCCAAATAGCATATTATTATTATTATTATTTCTTGTTTACACAGTCAGACAGGTGTTATTGACTGGTTTGTTTTATCCAGACATCGAGTCCTTCCCAAGGACCTGGGATGGCTGAATTTTCTTGTCAATGGTTATAGATATCGTCGCAGAATATAGGCTGTTCCCAGTAAAGCTGCTTTTTGTAATTGGCTGATGGTGATTTCTGTGGCACCTATGGTGTTGAGGTGCTCTTCAAGGTCTTTTGGAACTGCACCCAGGGCGCCAATTACCACTGGGATTATTTTGGTCTTCTTCTGCCACAGCCTTTCAATTTCAATTTGTAGATCTTTGTATTTGGTGATTTTTTCTATTTCTTTTTCTTCTATTCTGCTATCCCCTGGTATTGCTATGTCGATTATTTTGACCTGTTTTTCTTTCTTCTCCACTACAGTTATATCTGGTGTATTGTGTGGCAGATGTTTGTCTGTTTGTAGTCGGAAGTCCCATAATATTTTTACATCTTCCTTTTCTTCAACTTTTTCAATTTTATGGTCCCACCAATGTTTGGATACAGGTAGCTTGTATTTTTTGCAGATGTTCCAGTGTATCATCCCTGCTACTTTGCCATGCCTTTGTTTGTAGTCAGTCTGTGCAATCTTTTTACAACAGCTGATTAGGTGGTCCACGGTTTCATCTGCTTCTTTACAAAGGTGGCACTTGCTGTTTGTGGTGGATTTTTCAACTTTTGCTCTTATTGCATTTGTTCTTAGTGCCTGTTCTTGTGCAGCCAGTATTAAACCCTCTGTTTCTTTCTTCAAGTTGCCATTCTTAAGCCATTGCCAGGTCTTGGTGATGTCTGATTTTTCCACTTATATTGTGCAAATATTGACCATGCAGTGGTTTATTTTTTCCATTTTTCTGCTCGGTTCTTGACTTGTTCTTTCTTGTAGGCCTGCTTTGTTTCATTGGTGTTGAATAGTTTCTTGTTATTGACCATTTGAAGTGCATCTTCTTCACTGTCCTTGATATATTCTTCAAGGCCTCTTTTCTCCTCCTCTACTGTTTGATGGACTTGCAGCATTCCTTTTCCACCTGAGCTGCGAGGGAGGTATAGCCTATCGACATCACTGCAGGGGTGCAGAGCATGATTGATGGTCATGATTTTCCTGGTCTTACGATCTAGCGTCTCTAGCTCTGCCTGGGTCCAGTCTATTATTCCTGCAGTGTATCTGATAACAGGTATAGCCCAGGTGTTTATGACTTGTATGGTGTTCCCGCCATTGAGTTTGGACTTGAGGATTTTTCTAACTCTCCTGATGTATTCACTTCCAATTTTTCTTTTAACTTCAGTGTGTGCAATGTTATCAGCCTGGAGAATGCCCAAGTATTTGTAAGGTTCTTTCTCTTCCAGGTTCTTGATCTTGCTTCCATTGGGCAGTTCCATCCCTTCTGTTTTTGTTATTTTCCCTCTATTCATTATTTATGCAGCACACTTGTCTAGTCCAATCTCCATTGCTATATCGCTACTGAATATATGGACAGTGTTTAGCAGTGATTTGATTTCTGACTGGAACTTTCCATACAACTTCTGATCGTCCATGTACAGCAGATGGTTGATTTTACTTGATGTTTTAGATGTTTGGTATCCGAGGCCTGTTTTGTTTAGTATTTGTGAAAGTGGGGTCATGGTGATTACAAACAACAGAGGGGATAGTGAGTCCCCTTGGAAAATGCCTCTTCTAATGCTAACCTGTCCAAGTGTCTAGCCATTGATTGTTAACTGTGTACTCCACATGCTCATTGCTTTTTTTATAAATATCTGAATGATTTTGCTGACACCAGTTGTTTCTAAACATTTTAGTATCCATGTATGAGGCAATGAAATCGAAGGCTTTCTTGTAGTCAATCCATGCAACACTTAGATTTGTTTTTCTTCTCTTGCAATTTTCTAAAATCATTTTGTCAATCAGCAGCTGGTCTTTTGTGCCTCTGGTGTTCGGGCAATTTCCTTTCTGTTCAACGGGAAGCTGTTTGTTAGTTAATAAGTGTTGCATCACTTCATCTGCTATTATTCCAGTTAATAATTTGAACATGGTTGGCAGACAGGTTATCGGTCTATAATTTCTTGGAACTGCACCTTTTGCTCGGTCTTTCATGATGAGATGAGTTTTCCCAGTTGTTAGCCATTGTTCAATATCACCTCCTTGCAAAATGTGATTGAACTGTTTTGATAGTTGTTTATGAAGGCTTGTTAGGTGTTTAAGCCAAAAGCCATGCAGTTCATCGTCGCCTGGAGCAGTCCAATTTTTAATTTTCTTTGCTCTTTCACTTATTAATTCTGGTGTTATTATTAGATCTTGCATTTGCTGGTTACATTTTTTGACCTCTTTCATCCAGCCCACTTTTTTATTATAATCTATTGGATTGTCCCATAATTTCCCCCAGAATTGCACTGTTTCTTCTTTATTTGGTGTTTCTTCATTTCTTGCATTTTCTCCTTCTATGCTTTGGTAGAAACGTCTCTGATTCAACTGGAACTGGAGATTCTGCCTGTGTTGTGTAATTCTGCCTTCGTATCTGCTAATCTTCTTTGACACGGCTGTTATCTGCTGCTTTATTATTTCCAGGATTTCTCTAATTCTCCTTGAATCTAGGTGGTATTTTTGGATCAGATACTGTTTGGTGTTTTCATTCTTCAGCTTCTTGTCTTTCATATCTTTCAATTTACTTGCATCTGATCTAAGACTGGAGATTTTATGTTCTAATCTAATCTTCCATTTAGGTGATGTTCTGCTTTCTTTTTTGACAGGTCCACTGATCTTATATCCGAGCTCTTGTGTTGTTATTGTTGCTGCACTGTACATTAGTTGGTTTGTTTCTTGCAAATTATTGGTTGTTATTTCTGCAAGTGCAGCATTGACATCTTTTAATACCTGAGCAAGTTGGTTTTTGGCAACTGTTTTTAGAGCTGGAAGTCGAACCCTGGTGGTTGTTTGGTTCATGGGCTCAGTTATTTTTTGCTTTAGTTCTTGTTGCTTTTCTGTTAAACGGCATTGGGGGTTTTGAGGTGAAGGCAAAGGGTAGGTTGCCTGGTTTTGATTTTGAAACAGTTCAGCAACAGTGGCATCCTCTATTTCCAACACCTCCTCCACCTGCACCTGAGCAACTTCTTCAACAGGTAGTAATTCTTCTTCCATATCTCGAGCCTGTGTTGCTCTTTGCAGTTCTTCCAGCTCAACTGCATTAATAATAATAATAATAAATATAATAATAATAATAATTATTATTATTATTATTAATCAAATTTGTATACTGCCCCAAACTTTCGTCTCTGGGCGGTTATATACTCTTGGAGCAATTGTGTAAATGTTCAAAAAAGGTTTTTCTAAGGAAGTTGAAGGTGAACACACATAGAGGTGACTCTTCGAAAACAAGGCAGAGAGTGGAGTTCCCCAGGGTCAGCACCCTACCATCTGAAGATAATTTTCTTATGTGTTAAAAACCATTTTTTAATGAAAGGGTTGAGTCCAATCTAATCAAATTTGAACACTTTTAAATCATATTCATGGGTGCAGAGAGAAGGGATCAAAGGAGGAAAACTGTCCCAGAGCCCCAAAAAGCACAAAGCCCCCCCCCCCAAATATTGGTTACTATTGATAGCATTGTGGATGCGGTGCAGGACGAGTGCCCTGAGCTACCTCTATGCAGTCTGATTACATTAATTATAATGGGAGACACTGACGCACATAGAAATCAGAGTTTAACTTTGGCTGGGTCAGGAGCACCGTGTTTTTCATCTCCAGGATTCATACTTATGTTTGCTTAATGAGAAAACAGCTCCATTTCCCTTTTGATGACTTCAAGCCATGTTCACAAAAGCAAGGGTCCCTCTCTCCTGCATTATACATATAAGGTTATGCAGTTATACTAAAGCAGGGCTGAGACGAAACCACAGTAAGAGTAAAGTTGCTCCTCTCAGTCCAGAAGAGAGCTGTCTGCCAGCTGCAATTCATTTTGCTGCCTTAGATGGAGAGGAACAAGAGGTATTTTGTGGGAATCAAAGTTCCAGCTCCAAAAAGATGCAATTTCTTCAATGGTTCCATTTTTGGAAATGATAGAGGAAGGGAACAGTGGCTTTGATATTGTCACTTTTAAAACATAACCCTTAGTATCATTTGCATCACAGGTGAGAAGGGGCAGAATATTCAGAATAACATGTTACTTAGCTGACAAATGTTGTAAGATGATCATAAATCTACCCTCATGAAAAAGCAATGAGGATGAGAAAATGGCACAAAGTAACCTATTCTCATGCTGCAGTGTAGATGATGAGCAGTTGAAATCCAATTTGAATTCATAATACTACATTTAATTTACACTGCCACCTGTCAATAGGAAATAGACTGAGCCATATCTCCTCAGAGATCCATAGGGAATGTTCAATTATAATTAACCTTCATTTTTTTTGTTAAATCTTTGTCATCACAATGGATTGTTTGTGCCATTTCCCATTCTTGTAACAATCTGTCATGGGAAAGTATTTGAATTTTAATCTAATATTTTCTTTGAAATACAACAGGAGATGCTTCCTCTAATCTCCTTGGCATTGTGATCAGCTGTCCATTCAATTTTTTTTACCCCTCTCTTTGCACTCATACTAATCACTAAGGCAGGCTAAGAGTGGAATAGCTTTGGTGAACTCTTGGAAAAGGCTAAGTAATATCATGCATAGATTTAAATGAACAGAATACATGGTAGCGGGAAAGTGCTTTACAACATCTCATTCCTCTTACAAAGGTTGTCACAAACAGATGAAATGGTAATAAGAATGGGCACTGGCACTGACTTAACCTGGCAGTTATTTTCATTAGGCTGCAATCTTGACTGCCTCTTCAGATGTCATTGTATGGTGTCAGCTGACATAAAATTTGAACTGATATTCCCACATTTTACTGATCATGCTTTCAAACAGCTTCTGCTGATAGCACATACATCTGTTGCCCTGAATTTAAATGTGCGGCTTTAGTGTCTTGGGCAGCATCCAGATTGGTTAGTCATGACTAAGCAACACTAAAATCAATAAGACAAATTAGTCATGTTTAATCAACATAGCCTAGTTAAGAATAAGACCTATTGAAATTAACGAGATTGTAGTCATGACCAACTTGAATCCCATTGATTTCAGTGAGACTTAGTCTGGATGCTGCCCTATGTTGATTAATTCAGTTTTCTTTTTCTTTCACTTCCTGTCAGTTCTGTTTGTCCATTTGGATGAACGAGTACAAAGGAGTCTGAAGAAGGCTATGAACCTAAATGTGCTTTCTTAGTAGTAAGAGGAAATTAACTTCAAAGGACTGTGCTTAGGACACATATGCAATTAATTTGCTTTACGTTTTTATCCAACATTCAGGTCTTTGAATTGGAACCATTTTGTATTTGCTTTGGTTTATCATGGCAATTTATAAGGCTGTATTTTGATCATTTGTAGTATAACTCAACTCAACTGAGCCTAGAAGAATGAATCTTGGAGAGCCCTTATGGTAATGTTGTCCTTTGGGCTCCCTTATTTCCTTCAAAGTCTGTTCAAACCAGCTAGTCTTACATAAAATGTGGACTCTTCACTATAAGTGCAGTGATAGTGAATGATAACCAATATCCACGATCTCTTCTATAGTTCCCCACCTTCCAGGATGCACTAGAACCTCACCTATGTGACTCTCCAGGGCAGAGGAGTAATGCTGTTACCAGTCTCTCATGGCACAGAGCATGTGGAGAGGAACAGTCTTCCTGGCATCTTCATGAGTGTGAATTATCAAAGTCATTTCGGCTTTTGTCTACTCCAGAGTTTTGGCACAGGAAGTGAATGAGGAGAGCAATATGAGAGCAGCCTAACAGAGCTTCCCAACTAAATGCACAAATGCAGGAGGAAAGCAACATTTTTGACACCCTACCCTTCCCTTCCCTTCCCTTCCCTAGGAAGCCCTCTGTGCCACCCAGCAATATGACCCTGGGGGTAGCACAGCCCATGGGGACATAGGTTTGCATAGTACAGAGGGCTTCCTGGGCAGTGCTTGCTCTGTATATCAGCCAATAATTTTATTCCATTCCCCACCTAAACTCTGGACAAGAACTAAACAGTTTTGCCCATTCCTAATTCTTCTTAGGCCCAAGACTGATATGGACTCAAGACATGTTTGGACATCATGGAGTATGACATGAGCAACAGACTGGCCAATACCATTATATTTTCTAGGAATCCTTGCCATAGATGGATATATTTTTGTGCCCCAATGGAGGTTAATTGCTGAAATACATTGAGCATATCGAGATTAAATCTCTGCAATAGATCTCACATATTATTCAGAATCCTTTTAGAGTTTGTCTCCTCTCTTCCTTTTGGAGCCCTCACATGGGCATCTCAGGTGGATGTAGAAACAACACTGTTTGCTCACATTGATGCCCTGTATGTACTAATGTGACATTTCTATTAGGGCAAAATGTGGATGGCATGAGTGTCTTGTTACCTTTTTCAAGCCATCAGAGTCATGCACATTGTCACAACTGCATGCTCAGTCCCCATGTGAAAGCATCAGTTCTCACAAGTGGCATCTCCATAGGAGCTCTGTCTGGCCATGAGCCTGGGAAAAGTCCTCCCTGGGGCTTCTCAGATGTTTGTAAAGGGGAAGCTACAATAGATATGAACCAGCTCCATAGCTAAGTGCAATGAAAGCAAGAAGATTTGCCTGGGTAACAAACTGGTCAAAACCCATTATGTAATCTGTTACTAAAAAGTGTATACAATTTGGCAGCTGAGAACTATTCAGGATTAAAATTTATATGATAACATCCTAGAGAGGTCAATAGAATCATAAAAATGGAATACAAGTTTCCTGAATTTTAGTAATTTACTCCAGGATCACCCAAAAAAGTTATTTCTCCCATTCAGTTGGGCATTTATAGCTTACTAGCAATCATATGCAAATTTTGTATCAATATGTCTGAAGCTTTCTGTTTGCTGCCTTTTGATAGAACATTACCATCTGCTAACACCCTAAACACTCAAAGGAATTATTCTCTATGCCACTGTATCTCATCTACAGACTATGCTACTGTATAAGCCATCCAAGGAAAGCAGATACAGTGTACATGACAAAAATAAAGAGAATGGTAATGAGTTCTAAGAGTGTGTTGTTGCATCCCGCTTGGCTGTAGTAAATCTTAGAGTAAATTGGGGTGATTTTTTTAAGCAGCTCCTATCACAAGAGTGGGTAACAATACTTAAAGCTAAAGAAACAATTTCCACAGAATAAGACGTGTACTAAAATGTATAACATATATGCAAAAACCCCAACCTATTTAAACTTATCTATTTATTTTATGTCCTAAATTAGCATGCTACTTTTCAGTGATCCATTAAAAAAAAAACCTTTTCAAAATAGAAAAAATCTGGCTTGTTTCAAGCCTGAACTTTACAAAAACTTCTGAAACTTGAGACTCTCCCATCATTTCACCAGTATGTGGAGGAATCTGCCCTTTGCCTTCATGAAAATTTGAAAATTCACCAAAATTATGAAATTGACTGTCTCTTTAAATTCACTACAGGTGACCCTGGCCTTCTTCCCCACCTGTGTAGCAGGTTTCAAGACTCTAATACCAACCAGTGATTTTTAGTGATTTTGAGCTTTTCAATTAACCAATGGACCTCTATGGGGGGAAATCCAATTTTAGTCAGATTTCCAATTGGAAATCTGACTCCAACTGAATATCTGGCATGCCCAGAGGGCAAATAATCAGATTTCAAAATTTTCAGAATCAGACCAGGTTGGATTTGGATTGCATCCTACTTTTTCAAGCATGCACAGGCCTACTGTTTAGGCTCTGAAGATCAAAGCCAGCACTTGCTCTGACTTGAGTTCAGAAACATATTGGGAGTCAGTGCAGATCACATAGCAAGACCACAAGGCTATTCACACGCACGTGCAACCGCCAGGATTGGACTGATCCTGACAGCTCCATGGCAGCAAACCCACCTAAACAGCAACCTTATAAAATGAGGTTAAGGGAGCAAGCAGTCCCTTAATCTCATTTTGTGGCTCATGTGTCACATGCTACAAGGCTAGGTTCTATATTTCGTGCATTCATCTCACTCAGGGTCTGAAGGGCCAGACCCCTACCTAAAGAACCACACTGTCTCAGCGGGGACTCTACGGGGAGCCCAGGGAGTGGGAGGGGATCCCCATGATGCAAGTGCGTGGTGCATCCTGGTAGTTCTGGTGGCTGGGGTGACACATCCCGGTGCTCAGCCCTCCCTCACTGCCTTGCCATGTGGGTAAAATTGTCTGGGCATGTGGAGAGTGCACCCAGCAATGCAAATGGGATTGCCTGCAGGGAAAGTAAGTATAACCTGCTTGCCCCACAACCCACTCTTGAGCCCTTCTTGCTAATCATGAGAAGAGGCTCTTACACGTTCTGCTCATTTTCCTGTTTGCCTCGCATCAGCAGCCTAGCAGCAGCTGCAATTTCCAAACATTCTTCAGAAACAACTCCACTCGGCTTGCACGAGTCTAAAGAGAAGGTGACCAAGGCATAAGTGATCATAGGCAGATCTAACTTCCCCAACAACAGTCACAGCTGGAACACTCGTCAATACTGTAGAAAAGCGGTATATAAATATTCATAATAGCAGCAGCAGCAATAGTAGTAGCAGCTGTGCAAAGGCAGCCATGGCTGTAGACATAACCAGTCCAACAACTCTGGGTCTCAACCCTAAGCTGTGAACCTGATTCTTCAGAAGGTTGCTAGCCACCTGTCTGGAATAGACTGTACCAATCCCAGACCATATTTTCTAGTGTGTAACAGCACTTTTATCTTGTCTGGACTGTATCAACTTCTTAGCCCCCCTTCAGACTAGGGGTGTGCATGGAACTGGCTAGCCCAGTTTGGTTGAGTGCAAACTGCATTTGAACCTGACCGGGCCAGTCTGGTCCAGCCCCCATTGAACTCCTCCCCCCCCCCCGTCTGGTCCGGGAGGGGGTTCATGATTTTTAACAATAAAAATAAAAATAAAATTTAGTACATCCTAGCCCCTTCAGGGGGCTTTCTAAAGGCCCCCGGGGGGGGGGGGGTGTCCACAGTTTCCCCTCCCCCCGCTGGCCTTGTTTATCACTGCCACAGCCCATAAAATAATCCTTTTTGGCCCATTTGGGCTTCTATTATTCTGCATTGTGGCCATTTTGCCTGCCCCCACGCATGCTCAAATGGCCTCTGTGAGGCCTGGCATGGCCCAGGGCCTCACAGAAGTCATTTGAGCATGAACGACAGCCATTTTTATTTATTTATTTATTTATTTTAAAAGGCCGCCGTGCATGCCTAGATGACCTCTGTGAGGCCCTGGGCCAGGCCAGGCCTCACAGAGGCCATTTGAGAATGTGCGGCAGCTGGCAAAATGGCCACTGTGCCGAATAACAGAAGCCCAAATGGGCCAAAAAGGATTATTGTATGGGTCGCAGTGGTAATAAACAAGGCCAGCAGGGGGAGGGGGAATCTTCATGGATTCCCCCCCCCCCGGTGGCCTTTAGGAAGCACCCCGAAGGGGCTAGGAGGTACTAATTATTGCTAAAGAAATTTTAAAAATCACGAACTGGTGCAGGTTTTCGGTTCCAGTCCGGACAGAACTGGTGGGGGTTTGACCCCGAACCAAACCCCCAAACCAGTTCACAAATCCCTAATTCAGACAATTACAGCACTCAGGCACTGATTCAATTACCAGCTTGGCCTCTTTGGAGTCTGATGGAAAGGAGAGTGAGAGGGTTGGGTGTTATCCACATATTCATTACACCACACTTCACATCTTCCAATAAAGTGTCTCCCCACATTTTCATGCAGATATTAAACAGCATGGGGTCTTCAAGAAACTTCTTAGGCCAAGGAACAACAACAACAACAAAAGCCTGGAAGTGGATAGAAGAAGATAGCACAATTTCTGCAAGCTGCTCATAACTCTAGCTACTGAAATTCACTGGTTGCTGCCACCACTACCATGACTACCACACACACATTAAAGCCAACTAGACATACAGTGGCAAGAAATCTCATCGCTATAGAGCAACTGCTGAGACTGTGTGTATCCCCATCATATGCATCATACAAAGCAGTACTTCTGGTCTGACCAGTTTTCAAGATCACACCAAGACACGGGGTGGCGGGGGGAGAGAGAGAAGGATGCAATTACCTTTGCCTGGAAGGCTCAAATCTGCTAATGCTTCCAAAGGTTTTTACTCAGAAATACTACTTTGAATAGCAGTAACTAGGTCTGTAGCAACTAGGTCTAGCCAGTGAGGTGATGTGCTAGGTGAAATTGTTTCTGGCTGCTGCATGGCAATCTGTGGGGGGTGGGGATGGGAATTCTTTCTGTGGTAGTGGGGGGGGGGAATGGGAATTCTTTCTCTTACCTTGCTGCAGCCAGAAATGTTCACGCACACCATTGCTGAGGTCACAGTCATCCTGCTTATGACAGGCTGCTTATGCTGACTGGATGCAGTAGCAGAGAAGTTCCTCTCCCCACTTGATGTCCTCCATGGACTCCCACACTCCTGAGTAGGGCAAAGAGAGTTGTTGCACCACCAGAAAACAGACTATGGCACAGTGGTGATCTCCAGGATCAGCAGTGGACAATTGCCCAATGATGCCAGCCCCTCACTCTGGTCCTGTAGTAAATGTAGGGATTTTGCCATGGACATTGTCTCAGTTTTTTATATGGGGCATGCTTGTATATATTTGAATGTGTCTGGCATGGGGGGGTGGAGTAACTGTGTGTCTCCTCACTTGCAGCCTATAGACTGAGAAAGATGGAGGCTGCCGGGCAAGTTCCTCCCCCCGCCCTCCTGATTGACCAGTCCCTGGCCATGTGGAGGGGGCCAAGATGACAGCCGCTGTGCCTGCTTCCCAGGCCAGAGGCACAACACCCCACCCCCACCTCACCCCCACCCCATGGGGGCAGGGAGCGGCATTTCAAACTCGGAGGTTCCCTCTCTCTACATAAGAGACTGTTGGTTGGTTTTCTTGCCCTATGTTTAATTAGTAATAAATATCAAACTCTTGTTTCTCAGTTAAAGTTGCTTTCTGTAATTTCTCTGCAACAGTAATCCCATGGGGGAGATACTGAGGATCACTCAGCAAATTTTACTACGAGCAAAGATTTCCACTTTCATGGACTGACTTTAACCAAAAAAAGCTTATGCTTACCAGCAAATTTTCAGTTATGGGGGAAAGCTCAAGTGTTTGGAGATCAGTGAATGTGTTTTCCTATTTGACAACTTGCTACTGCAAAAGGGGGAAACATTCTGTGCTTGTTCTGGATGAGATCAGCAAGTCTGTTTTCAACAGATGTTGATTTCATTGGGGAGTAGGTTTCACCTTGAAATATTACATTTTTATAATGAGATAAGAGGTGAACTTCAGTCCTAGAAGATGGGACTGTTGAAGTTACAGCTCATGAAAGCGGGGAAAGAGAACACATTGGGAAGGTAATAGACTCAATGCATCAAATGTAATGGTATGGGCGATCTCCTTCGGTTACTTACAATTGGTGTTGAGACAGCATACTATCTGCATTAGCAGGAAGTTGCCACAAGAAACCTGAAGCTACAATTTCCACATCCTATTCACATAATGGGTATGAAAATGGAAGGTAATTTCAGATAGTAGATAGGTATCCTAGGCCAATAAAAAACCAAACAGCTCAATTTCCTCTTCAGCTTGCTGATAGGAGGTAAACAACTGATTAGATGCTGCTGTGGATAGCTTTGGAAAGTTGCACCATAGTAACTGCAGATGGATTAGGGTAATATTCATGCAATTTTAAGAAACATGGAGCTATACTTTTTCTACAAAAGAAAAAGACCTGAGTTTATTGTGAAATTGTCCAAATGCTTGCAATTTTTCATAGCCTGTAGCCTCCATTTAAGCCAAATAATTAATTCAGCAGAAACTGAGAGGATGTTTTGACTCTGTATAGTTTCTTCTATCTTAGCTATTTAGTCTAGAATCATCAGCCTTTGTTCATTCATTTTTATTTTTACAGAAAATCCAGATGAGCTCATTGTCAACATTCTGCATTCTCATGCTTTATCTGTTGTCTTCCTGGCCTTTTAAAAGATCTGATTTGTAGCATTTAAAAAATTAAAGCACAATTGCAATGCGAGCCTGTCCAGTGTGTGGACAGGCGAAGAATTGCAGCTTTTCAGTGATCTATGCCTTTAATTAGAAGCTTCCCCCACAACATCTGCCTCTGTAATTGCATCCTGTTCAGCACAGGAGCACCATTATTGACAATTTAACCCCTTAATGGTTCCTTAATTAGTTTAATTTAACCCCTTAATGGTCCCTTAATTAGTCAAATGCTGTTTCAGGAGAATGGCCTTTAATAAACTCCTCTTCTACTCCCACTCTCTTTTTCAAATTGCAGAATAACAATAACACTATTGTTAACTTGAATTATGCTTTCCTTTAATTTATGGAATATTTTTCAGTAACAAGCAGAAAATGTCAAACTTGGTTGCTTCCTCTTCCATGAGATACTGGGAAAAGGGCACAGTATCATAATTAATCTCAAATGAGGATCGAACCAATGCTGGTTTTTTTGGTAAAATTACATCCATCATAAACAACTAGACCAATCCCATCCAAAATAATCCTAGTTTACAAAAAGAAAAAGATGAGCAATAATTATTTGGAGGAATATTTACATTCTT
This sequence comes from Hemicordylus capensis, assembly GCF_027244095.1. Lineage (NCBI taxonomy): Eukaryota > Metazoa > Chordata > Lepidosauria > Squamata > Cordylidae > Hemicordylus > Hemicordylus capensis. The sequence goes on along the minus strand of NC_069658.1, from coordinate 372,505,657 downwards.
GCAAATGCAAATGGACTGTTATTTTGTTAGTTTCAAAATAATGACAATGTCATTGGCAGTACTATAATAATACTGGGTGCAGTCCTGCCGAAGTTAAGGACTTTTAAGATCCCAATGATTGCAGTACAAGAATTGAGTATATGCTTGATTCTCTCTACCCTCCCTTCATTTCTAAATCAATGAGACATTTTAGCTGCATGTTGTTCCTTATAAAAATAATAAATAGTATTAAATAACTCTAAAGCAAGATTTAATAACAAGATTTAGCAGATTAAGCCTTTGTCTCAGAGCCAGCTCACATGAGGGGGGGAAATGTTGAGTCACCCCTGGTGAGCTGCCTAGGTGGGCTTCTCCTAAAGCTATTCTGTATTTCCAGTAGAGTAAAATGCTGTCAGCACCCCAAGCCCCTGATTGGCAGAATCGGAACCCCTTGGGCTTGGGGTGGAATATCCCAGGGAAAACTCTCTTAACTTTGCTAACAAAGTATGGGGAACTTAGTTCCACATGTGTAGCTGGCAAGTGATCCATGGAGACTGATTTTGCAACAAAGGAGCACTCCCTTCCTCCCAGAGTTAACCAACCCCTCAGTGAGGCTTTAGGGGGGGAAACCAAGAAAATGTATTATTAAAAAGCTATAAAAATAGGTTGTCTTAGGCTTCTCAGCTTTTTGGATACAATTGAAAATACTTAGATTGTTACAAGATTACTTCAAAAGCGCCCAGAGTGTTCAGGGTGGTACTCAGTTCCTGATGCATGGAGGAGATGTCTACAGAGGCGTATCTAGGGAAAATAGCACCTAGGGCAAGCACTGAAATTGTGCCCCCTGTCCAAACATCTGACACCCATCTTTTAGATAACTTTACCATAATATCAGCTCAAAAATACAAGTCAAGCTCATTAATCTTTTAAAATTTCAAAAACTATTTAGCAGTGGATGTAGCCAGACCAAAAAATGCTGCAAAACTACAAATTTCAGTATGCTGGGGCTCATGAAATACCCAAATACTATGTGGAGGTGTACTTGGAAAACTAAACAGAAGTGCCTATCTAATTATTTACTATGCATTGTAGCATCACTATTACATAAGTTTTAAAAATAAATGGAGAATTTGGCTTTTCCCAGATACTCTGGAAATAATTAAAGGCTATGCAGAGTAAACTGTGTCACTACTTGGAATATATTCTAGTATTTCAGGAAGATAGTTAAAATGAGAGAAAGAGAGAAAGAAACTCCCAGTGGGCCTTAATACCAAGGATTTCACACTGATTCAAAGACAAACCCACCATTAATAGCCATATTATTAAGACACCACATTTAACTCACTTATCATAAGAAGCAAAGTAAGAGCAAATGAATACAGTCTTAGCTCATAAGCTTCAGCTCAGTATTCACAAGCCCTGATTCTCTGTACATAGTACTAAACTGAATATGTGTACAGTGACTTATATTATATTAAATTAATTTTTTTTAACCTGTAGCCCCTTCGGGGTGCTTCCTATAGGCCGTGGGAGGGGGGCGTCTGCAAAGGTTACCCATCCCACTGCTGGCCTCTAGGGCCTCGCAGAGACCATTTGAGCATGTGCAGTGACCATTTTTTAAAATAACTGTTTTTAATGGCCACTGAAAACAACATGGCCACCGTGCATGCTCAAATGGCCTCTGCGAGGCCTGGCATGGCCTAGGGCCTCACAGAGGCCATTTGAGCATGTGCAGTGGCCATTTTGTTTTTGGTGGCCTTTTTTAAAAAAAAATTAATTTTAGGAATTTGTGCCCCCCCCTTCAAGTGGCGCGCAGGGCACGTGCCCTGCCTGCCCTACCCTAGACACGCCCCTGGATGTCTATCAATGGCTACTAGTCAGAGGGCTGTGGGCCACCTCCAGCCTCAAAGGCAGGATGCCCCTGAGTACCAGTTGCAGGGAAGTAACAGCAGGAGAGAAGGCTTCCAGTTTGTAGGCTTCCAGTGGCATCTGGTGGGCCACTGTGTGAAACAGGATGCTGGACTCAATGGGCCTTGGGCCTGATCCAGCAGGGCTGTTCTTATGTACCTCCAGAATCTCTTCCAGAAAGGCAGTGCAACAATGGAGGCATCTGCACAGGACATGGGGGAGAGCACCTAGCTCTCTGCTGCTTCTACCCTCATTGATGCTGTATTATAATATTAGAGACCTCAAAAAGCATGTGTAGTTATTCTTGGGGAGAGATGATTGAGTTTAATTATCAAGAGAGAGGCTGTGGGCTGGGCCACAAATCTTTTAAGTACCTAATAATGTCCCTGTGTCTTCCCCAATCTATTCTGCATGGTTGTGAAGTTAGGATGGGAAATTTGGCAAGGTCCAGTGTTCCCTCTAACAGGGAATCCCAGATGTTGTTGACTACAACTCCCATAATTTCTATCCAAAGGTCATCACAGCTGGGGATGCTGGGAGTTGCGGTCAACATCTGAAATCCCCTGTTAGAGGAAATGCTGCAGAGGTTCACATTTCAATGATTCAATTATGCGTAGGGAGGGCTGAGGAAGCAGTTGGCAGAAGTTGAGAAAGGGAAATGGAAAGGAATCAAGACCTAAAAGGAAGAATAGGGTTAGCCAGCGGCCAAAATGTTTCTAAAGGCAAAGGCACAGGAATTAGTACCTGGGAATCTGCCTTCTATCTGAAGTGGTGAGATGATGTGTGATGTCAAAGTCTATTTAGAAACATTCTAACATTGAGGAAGGATTAGCTAGATCCAGCTCACACAAACCGTGGTTTAAAATGCAATCAACCCTGACATGACTAAGGCATGAGTGACAGTGGTCACATCTGGTACCTCAAGGAAGGGGGTCAGCTGGCATACTAGCCAGAGCTGTACAAAGGTGCTCCTGGCCACAGCAGCCGCTCGGGAGCTTCCAGCAGCCATCCATCATGGCCACAGCAGCCATCCAGGAGCAGGGATTTGCACGGACCCATTTGGAGGCCCTTTTATGGGCCTCTGAACAGGTTCAAACACTGGGGGGTTCAAAAGTGAGGGGGGTCTCACTTTAAAGATGGGAAAGGGTGCATTTACCCCCCCCCCCGCTCCCCCCTGCCAGTGCTTGGTATTTTTAACATCCTATGGGGCAGCAGCGTACTTTCCTGCCGCCCCGTTTGCTCCTTGGCCGGAAGTGGTCAGAAGTAGCAGCCACTTCCGGCCAAGGAGCAAACAGGGTGGCAGGGAAGTACACTGCCAACCCATCAGATGTTGGAAGTGAAGGACTTTGCGCTGTCTTTTGTCTCTGAGACAGTGGAGGACAGACTAGTGAGTCAGAGGGCTAGAGGGTCAAGACATTGGTCATCCCTTCTCTACTGCTATCCCTTTGGAATGTGGATTGCTAATCTCCCTTCTCTTCCTGTTCCTTCTGCCTTGCAACATGCAAGCTCCTCTCCCTGTACCATGCGTGCAGAGATGCAGAATCCATCTGCATCCAGCTAGATAGATAGATTAGAGATCCTAACTCCTCACTTTCCTATCCAGAATGGAGTTCTCTAATAAATGCCATATATATTGATTTGAAACGATGAACTGGCTCCAAGATACTTTACTCTCAGCATACACGCATGCCTAACCCAATTCCGCTGTGTTGTGCCTCTGTGCACTCCGCTATAATGAAAAGGGGATTCTCATACCAGAGAGAATTCCCAACAAAAAGTACCGAGCGCCAGCAGGGGAAAAACAGAGGGAGGGGTAAGTGCACCCTCCCCCACCCTTAAAGTGACACACACACACACACCCGCCCTCGAGCCACATCCAGGAGCCATACATGCATACATACAGCCAGTACATGGCTGAAAATGTCAGATTCTGACAAGACCTTCCATGATCAGATCCGACAATAATACTGTTGGAAGGAATTATGTCATCCTTTTAGACCCCCACCCTCCCACTCCTTTGCCTTTAACTGGGTGGGATCAGGGGACAAGCTTCACTTCCGAGGGAACACTCAACCTTGCCAGCTGAGGCTTGATTTTAAAGCAAATTGTTTTTCCTTTAGCTCTCCTAGATACCTGAATGGCCCGGTAATCCCTGAAGCAGCTGGGCTACTCAAACACCTAGTAAGACAGCTGCAGTGTGAGTTCTTTTTCACAGTGAGCTATTGTGAGCAAAATGCACGGTTAGTTCATCATCAAGAAGGTTTGCGGGTTTTTTGTTGTTGTTTTAATGCAGTGCCTAATGTACAAGGCCCCTTCCTCTCCCTCTCAGTTTGGGATTTTATATATATACACTCTATCTATCTATCTATCTATCTATCTAGAAGTATAAAGCAATCAACTACCCCCCCCCAAAATCAACAATTACAACCACACCAGTACAAAGCAGAGCCATACCAACTGCAAGAAGGCTTGTTGAAATAAAAAGGTCTTTTTTCTCTGGCTGAAAAACTGCCAAGGAGGGTGCCAGTCAAATCTAGAATAAGGCATTCCTCTAGACTGCAGGGACCACCACTGAGATCAAACAAACTTCAGATGGAGGCAGCACATGCAAGAGAATCTTGTTGGGCAGACAGAGTCATGTGGGAGATGGTGGTCCTTCAGGCACCCTGGACCCAATCATGGAAAGGTGTGCAATCATGCTTACAGCCTTCACCTCTTCTGATAAAAGCAGTAAGTGTGACTGATCAGCCTGGCAGGGGAGAGTGACTTGCTTCTAGGGTTGTGCGTTTTGTATTTTTTCTGTTTTGATTTGTACCAAATCCGAATCAATCCCACTTTGTATTTTGACCAAAATTAAGCCTTCCAAATCACCCCAGTTTTGTTTTGTATCCGAATTAATCCGAATCTGAATCAGAATTAATTCAGATTTAAAAATGGGTCATGTGGTCAAAAGAGTGGGTGGGGGTTATAGTGCCCAATGAGTGGAAGCTACCACAAAAAATGCAAAAGAATTGGGCAAACTGTTGGTTTTTGGTTAATTTTTGAAGTTTGTGCGTCTTTCAGATTTTCTCCATAGGGTATGATGTTGGTTTCAGGAAAAGTATAGCTTCACATGGGGTGTGGGGAAAGGGTGGCCCAGAGTGGAGTGTGGTTGGTGGTAGCACCCAGTTGCTGCAAGAAAGCTACTACATTTTTTTCAGAGGAATTTGGCAAAGGGCTGATTTTTAAAGAATTAATGAAGTTATGTGTCTTTCAGATTTTCCTTGTAGGGTATAATGGAGGTTTCTGCAGTCCCATAACTCCAGTTGAGGGGCACTGGGGTGGCCCAGAGCAAGTGCCGGTGTAGTGTACATAGAGTGCTAACCACCCACATGGGTTGCCAATCCATGAAGTACAGGGTTTTGTTCTAGAGATGTTCTGAGAGTAGATTCTCTGGTAGCATATGAGAACGGATTCCTGGTTTTTCATTAAAAATCTCATTTGCTCCCCGAGAATCTAAACTCAACACCTCAGAAACAACAAAGCCCAGTACCCCAATGGGTTAGCAATCCAGGGGGTTGGTTGGCACCCTCTGTGCACTAAACCACCACTTGCTTCGGGCCATCCCAGTGCCGCCCAGGTGGAGTTATGGGGCTGCTGAAACCTCCATTATTCCCTATGGGGAAAAATCTTAAAGATGCGTAAACCTCAAAAATCAGCCCTTTGCCCTATTTGTAATCTGGGTGCACCACCCTTGGGGCACTGCCAACCAACCCACTGTTTTGCCCCAAAGCCCCACATAAACAAATTGAAAGAGTGAAGAGAATGACCAATGAGCCAGCGTGGTGTAGTGGTTAGAGTGCTGGACTAGGGCCGGGAGACCCGAGTTCAAATCCCCATTTAGCCATGATACTAGCTGAGTGACTCTGGGCCATTCACTTCTCTCAGCCTAACCTACTTCACAGGGTTGTTGTGAGGAGAAACCTAAGTATGTAGTACACAGCTCTGGGCTCCTTGGAGGAAGAGCGGGATATAAAATGTAAAATAAAATAAAATAAAACTGCCTTGGTACTATGGAACAGCTCCAAATGTTCATTTAACTGAACTGGAGTGAGCCGTAGCCCAAACAAATCAGCCTACTGTTCAGAATTTTTGAGATTTATCATCACTGCATTTAAGAAAGTGCAAAACTATGGATCATGGTTACAAGAAAGAGAGAAGCAACTAAGATTCCTGGGGATGTCAATAGATTGACAGTTGTATTCCCCACCCCCTCCTTTTGTCTCCTGTGGATGACCTGTCCCTGCAATGGCAAAAGTTGTGAACCCCTGGCTTAGACATCATGTCCCACCAAATTACATTGTGGCCTAAATTACATTAGACTGCTCAACTTGGACATCAAAACTTAGACACCACTATAACTCATAAAAATCAGAAGAAAAACGAAATAGCTCTTCAAAAGACCCCTGAACAAGTCAAGAGATTCTTTCTAAACCTTTGGAAAGAAAAACCTGTGTAATTTCAGAACTTTCCTAACCAGCTTCTCGAAAAGCTGCTCCACACAATTTATACCATGGCTTTTAGCAAGAGCTTTGGAATTGCATTGAGCTCCCAAAGATATTTGGGTATTTCTGTCTCAAAATGCTGTCTTCAAAATCCCTTTGCAAGGTCAGTTTACATTTCAATCACACAGAATGCAACACTTAACTAAACTATTCATGCTCAACAGTTTTTGCATATCTTATCTTCTGCTAATCACTCAGTGCCTCCGCTGGAGTGGAGAGAGTGAGAGAAGTCAATTTGAATTGCAATGCTTTTCCTAAGAACAAAACATTCTGTCCGAAACACAGTCATTTCGATTTGGAAACAAAAATCTCTGTTTTTAAATTCTTGATTTTGTTTTGTTTACAAAACCTCCTAAATTGCCATTTTTGGGCACAAAACATTTTGTACCCGAATTGAAATGCACAAGCCTACTTGCTTCTGCCTCATTTTCAGCAGGCTATGCAAGTATAGCCTTGGATAACCTCTGAATGGGTTTAAAAACAGATTTTTAAAGCCACCACTCTTCCATGCTACCAGGTAAGCTTGCTTTATCCTGGACACTGAGTGGGTCTGTGACATTGGGGTGGGGGAAACATGGAGCTGGCAGGAGGTGGTTGCCAGGAGCAGCTCTGATGCTCCTTTTCATCTTTAAAGCCCATTGCTCTGAGGCACAGAGGTAACCCTCCCCACTCCTCCGCAAAGAGTCCGTTTGTTATCAAATTAAGAGGTCAATAAATGAAGCAAATGGCTCAAATGCCATTCCATACACTGAGGCCCCAGCAGCACTTGTTTGGTTACAAATGAAAATTAAACTTAATAGACCCAGTTGAGTTGAGTTTTTAATTCATTCAAAAATCATGCACATGCTACTGCAAATGCTTATGGTGTAATTACCCGATTCTCCTCATATTTAAATAGTCAAACATAGATAACAATATGGAGGGTGAAACCATCTGTATAAAAGTCCCAGCAACTGTGGACTCTTGAACATGGATAATGTATTTAAAGTACTAGTTTTGTCTTTTACATGGAGTGTATATGTGTGCCATTGATCTTTCCTGCTTTTCCTTATCCTGAATTATTCTGTTGGATAAAGTGCAGTGGTTAGAGTGCTGGACTAGGGAGACCTGAGTTCAAATCCCCATTCAGCCATGAAACTCACTGGGTGACTCTGAGCCAGCCATATATCTCTCAGCCTAACTTACCTCACAGGGTTGCTGTGACGACAAACATAACCATGTACACCACTTCCCATGTACATTGCTCTGAGAGGAAGAGTGGGATATAACTGTAATAAATTAATAAAATTTAATGATATAGTATCATAATGACATAATACTTAGTGATAAGGCACTATGGATGAAAAGTAACCGTCAGATCAAGACTGTGTGTCAAAATTGCTTTTACATTTCAAGCCACCCTTTTGGTTTGTATTCTTTTAAAAAAGAAAAAAGTATTGACCACATTAAAAAAACATATGCGGCTCTACATCCAGCAAATGTGTGTGTATAAATGGCCTTATGAAATATAAAGGCCTCCCCAGGTTCTAAATATTCTATTACTCCATTTATATTAGTGTAGAGTTTTATGGCTTTAACCTTAGGTTTTCATTACTTATAAATTACTGATACTTCACACTTAAGCAATTAAAACAAGTGATAATTGGCTTATTACCTCCATAATCGTCTGCCATACAATAATGGCACTAAAAGAGGATCTGTTTAACATAATAGAATGAAGGCCATTTGAAATCATTTTATGCCAAGCCAGCACAACTTTGACTGTAAGTTTTTATAGCAGTTGAGTACCTTATGCTGTAGTAAAAGCAAATAGATTTTCCATTACTGCGAGCCACTCATATAATGCTGGCAGGATGAATGGTGATTTGAAATAGAAAATAAATAATTACACTGACTCAGTTTCTGCATTTAGGCTGAAAAAGCAAAATAATTATGTGTTTCTCCTACCACATCTGATGTATCAGATACATTTAGAGATGTGTGAAGGTAACAACAAAAACTGATAAACTAACAGTTATGAATGTTTACTCAGAAGTAAGGCCCACTGTGTTCAGCAGGGTTTGCTCCCAGGATAGTATACACAGGATTGCAGATTCAGTCAGTGCCTCTGATATTGTGGGGTGCTTGTTAACATTCTGTTGTGGAAAGCTTCTTAACCCTGGAATGTCAGTGAAATGGTGTTGTGGAGCAGTTTCTGTGAGGAAAGTAAAAGCCCTATTTGTGGTTTTCCCCAGCTAAACTTTATATGAATGACCCATGGGATTGCCTGGGAATCTGAGACGGCATACTTTATCCAGTGGGCATCATAAAAGTATATACATATTGCTGCAGTAATGCCAGTTGCTCTTGAGTAGCAGAGTTTTAGCTTTTCCAAGTATCAGCTAGAAGCATTATGAATACCTGCAAAACCAATTTGATCACCAGCCATGGCAGAATACCCAAAACTGAAGAGTAGGGAAGCTAAGGAGCAAAAAACTCAGGAGCAAAAATAGTTCATAGAAGGTGGTCAGAGTGGCAGTGACCTTTAGAGCAAGGATCTGAGGTAAGGATCTGCAGGGAAAGTAGAGGCATTTCTGCTCTACCCTTAGTCTAGGTTTACAGTGTAAACTCCTAAAAAATAATGATTGATCTTCCTTGGGGGCAGGGACGATAAGGGGGAGAATAATTTACAGCCCTATCCCACACATAATAACTTATTCAATTGTTCGCCACAATCTTGTGTGCACTTACTCAAACAGAAGTCCACTAAGCTGGGGGTGGGACTTTCTCCTAGACAGGGCCAGGAGAAGGCGTGCCGGTGAGCAAAGCAGCCACCTAGGGTGCAGCACACATACAAGTTAGGTGGTCACTTTCATTGGAGAGAATTCCTGGACACAACCATCAAAAACAGGGAGGGCACTATTTTAAAAATTATACTTTTTAAAGGTATAAATTATACTTTTTTTAAAAAAAGTTGAGCTTGGTGACTGTTTCTTTCCAGACAAGAGGGTTCTGTGCAATATTTGTTCTTTGCACACAAGAGGGTTAGGAGCTCATATAGTTTTGGGCGCAATAGCTGGAAGTGGAGTTTCTGCAGAGATTCATCATTCATGTGACAATAGCTGTGTTGCAAGCCCTATTGCTGCTTGCATTTCTTTCTGCTACTCCATACAGGAGATACTTTTTGTTAAAAAAGATGGGCCCTCACAAGATTGCAGGTGCTTCATCAGACAGTGAGCTAGGTCTCATGATCAGTGAGACCTGGTTTGCGAGACCTGGTGTGCGCTCTCCCTGCACACGAGCTCTCCCTGCACACACCGGCCGGATTGGCTGCCCACACGATTGCCAGCTCCGTGATGGAGCCAGCGGGGGCTGGGGGGGAGTGGGGGCCAATCGGGCCCCGGAAGTTCCAGCATGCCCTGCACGAGTGTGCAGGGTATGCTGGCGAGACCCCTGGATCCGGGAGGCAGCTTTTCGCCTCCCCTCCGGGGGTCTCCTCATGAGTAGCCACGGTGCGGAGCCACACCACGGCTACTCATGATTAAAAAAAACAGGTTTGCAGAGTGCTCGCTCCGCAAACCCGGTTTTAGGGGCGGGCTACTTGAGTGAGTTACCCCGCTCAAGAACTACCGGGCTCACAGGCGAGCCCGGTGATTCTCACAGTTGCAGAAAGTTGGGCTAGCAGAGGCTAGCCCGATTTTCTGCAATCATGTGAATAGCCTCAATGAGTGTTATAGAGAGAGATGGGACCTCAACAATGCCACTAGAGAAAGGGGGACTCTGTCCATACACTTCACAGCTAAACCCAGAGACCCACTATTATCCGTGCTAACTCTAGGGATGATCCAGAAAGGCAGGGAAGGGTTTTACTGAGCCATTTACACAGAGAACCAACCTAGTCAGTCAACTGTACTGGTACTAGAGAAAGAATAAGAATATGGGGGTTTTAAACATTGATACCATGTAGCTACAGTGCCTGCAGAGAAGCACCAGAAAAATGGGTAAAATTCCTTAAAGCAATCTTCCTGCTCAAACTCTTGGACATTTCATATCCAGGATGACACTTTCCCCTCCATCCTGGACAGGACTTCCTATTTTTGGATGTGCAATGAATAACAATTTTAACAATCAAGTGTTATGCTTTATAAACATATTTTTATATCAGAAAATTCCTCTTAAGGCATATATTTTGTGATGCTTCAAGTCTCATTCATTAAAATGACGGCCCAAAGCCTTTCCATGGACTGTAAAGGTAAAATGTCGATTTCGACTCCTGGTGCCCATAGAGCCCTGTGGTTTTCTTTGGTAGAATACAGGTACCCAAGGGATATTTGGCGATTTGCAGTGTGAGAGAAGGGGAGTGCATGGACATAGCTAAATAAAAAAGTTGTTTATAGCAGGAAGATTAGCAGGACCTGTTGAATACAGGACTGGTTCACGTACCATCCAAAAGTAACTTAGATGGTAACCAGAGGTTCCTGGGGAGTGAATTCTATCCTGGGGAATGAGCCTGGAACTCACTCCCCAGTGAGCCTGTAGACTGAACCCATCAACCACCATTTCCCGTGCCCGTTCCTGACTTCCACCCAACGTTTGCCCAAGATTCTCTACTCAACTTCAGATGTCAGTGACAAGTTGGGCAGAGAATCTCGGGCAGAAGTTGGAAACTGGCAGAGGAACCAGCTTTAAGAGGTAAAATTGTGTACTCTGTGCTTTCATTGGGGATGTAATTTTCAGACTTTGACTAGGGTGTGCAAATGCCTTGTCCTGGCTCTGCTCCTGGGGCAGGATTGTAGCCTTGGAAAAGGAATTTACTGCATATGCATAAACATTATAAATTTGCAACAATTCAAATGAAAATTTCAGTAGTCATAAAATGGTATTGGAAGATTTCTTTTATGACATGAATAATAATGTTTCATTCTGTTATGCCTTCCCCCATTCTCTATTATAACAAAATAGTCTGAAGCAACATCTCTGCTTTGTTACACCTATTTTTGAGACTTAGATTGGGAACTACTCTTCAGTCTTAACTAATCTTTTTGTTGCATTGTGAAGTTTTCTCCCCCACCCAATGCATTGGGCAAGACTTTACAATCATCTAATTGATCAGAAATAGTATTAGGACTTTTACTGATCTTGGTTCTTAAAAGTCAAGACATTTCCTGTAACATATTTTAACTTGGCCTGTTTCATAGTTTTGTGAATAATGCAGATGAGAAAATTGCATACATAAGGTCTTTAAATCGATCATTTATTCTTAATGTATATATTACTGGAGTAATAAAATCCACTGATCTGCACTGTACTTTATAGTCATATACTGATAGATTTACTATGAAATAAAGGTTATGCTCTTGGAAATATCTTGTCCTGGAACATTAGCAAGACTTAAATGACAAGGAAAGGATAAATGACAAGATATTTCAATTTAAAATGTCATTTTTCTAACAACAATGATTTCAGCAACCTTTATTGTTGCCTAAAGCGGCAATATGTATCATGTTCCCTGCAAGCAGCAGTGACAGCCTAAAACATCTGGCATGCAGGGTGACAAAATGCCACCGCTGCACTCACACATGTGGACCCTCATCTACCACCTCATCTTCCTCCTTCATGGCAGCAATAGCCACTGCCGCCTGACTTAGTGTGTATCCCCACCCCCATGCTTCTGGGCTGGTTATGAAAAGCACTCCAGTACTCTTCCATTTCCTCTTTATCGCTGTCCACCTTTTTATAACCAGTCCAGTGGCAAAGGAGGGTGTGCACTGAGGTAACTGTGAGGGTGTGCACAGTGAGATCCATCACCAAGGGACATTCAGTGGAAATGAGCTGGGGGCGCAGAGAATGAGCTGCAAGGGCAGTGCTTGATGCTCCCATTCTGCCCTGCACTGGCTACCTATCTTGCCTTACCCTGACCCAAGCCCCGTGGGCTTGTCATTTGGCTGAGGATTGAACTCCCCAGCTGGGCAAATTACCAGCCCACTTGGCTTAGGGCGGAGTGAGACAAGAAAGGGAGAGAGGTAGCTTGGGCAGAGTGGAATGGGAGAATCAAACACCCCTCCTGAGCTTTTTTTCCTTTGCCCTCTTCCACTCATTTTCACCTCCCACCACTGCCATCACCACAAAAAAAGGAAGAAGACTATTTTGAAGTGACTCTTTGCCAAGTGGTTTGCCACTTCTCAGCAAACTGCTGCTTGTATTATGGCAAGAGACAGGAGGAGGCAGCATCTGTCTGCCCCACCAGCACCCCAATCCATCAGTTGAGGCACCCATTTTACCTTGCCTAGTGGAAGGATTACCTCTGGCAATCAATGTGACAAATTTCCATGTAAATCTGGTTATTATAAGAATCCCTTTTAACAGAGATCAGAGCCAACAGTGGAGTTAACTTGGACCACTTGGGGATCAAGACTATTAGACAAACAGAAATAAAAAATATGTTTCCAGGTCTTTCCAATGGTATGCAAACTGTGGCAGCCAACACTGGAAAATACTAAAGATTCTTAGGGACAAAACACATAGATGTAGTCCAGGTTATTCACCTGACTGGAACCAATGAGGAATATACAGTTACTTCAGTGTCTGAAGTGGAGGTGTCCAGCGTCTCCTCTTGTGTGGTTAGGTTGGGTCAGTTCCAGTCCAAGTCTCTCCCTGGTGTCCCAGGTTGAGGCAGTGGCCAGAGGTGCCTTCTATCAGCTTCGGCTGATACACCAGCTGCATCCCTTTCTTGAGATAGATGACCTCAAAACAGTGGTACATCTGCTGGTAACCTCCAGACTGGATTACTATAATGCGCTCTATCTGGGGCTGCCCTTGTATGTAGTCCGGAAACTACAGTTGGTTCAGAATGTGGCAGCCAGGCTGATCTCTGAGTCATCTAGGAGAGACCATATTACTCCTGTATTGAAGGAGTTACACTGGCTGCCGATATGTTTCTGGGCAAAATACAAGGTGTTAGTTATAACCTATAAAGCCCTACACAGCTTGGGCCCTAGGTATTTAAGAGAACATCTTCTTCGTTGTGAACCCCACCGCCCACTGAGATCATCAGGAGAGGTCTGTCTGCAGTTGCCACTGGCTTGTCTGGTGGCTACTCAGAGATGAGCCTTCTCCGCTGCTGCCCTGAGGCTTTGGAATGCACTCCCTAGTGAAATAAGAGCCTCCTCATCTCTGACAATTTTTAAAAAGTCTTTAAAGACACATCTGTTCACCTAGGCTTTTCACTGATACTGTTTTGATTGTTTTTAATGTTGTTTTAGAATATTGTTTCAAAAAATTGTGTTTTAAATTTTTTTTCAAAAAATTGTGTTTTAAATTTCTTGTTTTTGTTTTAACTAATGTTCTAATGTTGTGTTTACCTTGTTGTAAACTGCCCAGAGATGTAAGTTTTGGGTGGTATAAAAATATGTTAAATAAATAAATAAATAAATAAATATGGTACATGTTCCACCCCCCACTCCAGCAGCTATCCTGCAGCTGGATAAATTCATGGAGGGAATTAGTCCAAACCAGCCCTGTAGAGTTTGGATTTTAAATTCTACATTAGTTCATTCAAATTGTCCTCCAAGACAATTACATTACTGTGAGATGAAGCACTACGAGGAGGAGGAGGATGTGCACGTCACCTGATGGGTGGGGCTTGTTGGGTGCACTGTCTGAACCAGCCCATGATCAACATCTCTACATCAGACTGCCAAGAGAGGATGCTTAAAAAATCAACTCATTGCACATTCAAAATTAGTGGAAAGGAGAGAGAAAAAACTAGATTAGAATCTTCTTCCGAAAGCCCTATGTGTAAAGACTCCTCACTTCAGAAGCCAACAGTCATGATGGGTAACATCTTTTGGCATTACACGTCAAATAATCTGTTTGTTTGTTTGTTTGTTTGTTTGATTGATTTATATACCACGCTTCCAAAATGGCTCAGGGCAGTTTGCCATTGTTATTTGCCATTGTTATTATCAAAAATGTCACCTAAGAAAATAGTGTATTACATTCAGTGCAGTAAGAATGCCTCATCCCTTTGCCCCGTGTGGGGGATGGGTCTTTATCCTACCTATTGGTCAGGGCTGCACAAGAAGGGCAGGGTTTAAGCACTGCTCAGGCAGCTCCTCACCCTCCTCCTCAGTCTGCTTTAAGCTGGCTTGCCCTCCCGTCCCTAGAGGCAAAATGGGCTTTTCTGGTCTTCTGTTTGGAGGCCAAATAAGAATTTTGGGCCCCTCAACTGATTGTCCATGTTGGGGGGGGTCTTTTTGCCTACTCTGTTCTGTTTTTCCTAGTTTTAACTAGCTAGGTCACAACTGGGCAGGTACAGTGTGGGCTGGGTGGAGGTTAGTAGGGATGTGCGGTTCGGTTCGGATCCGGACCGGTTCGTCCGAACCGGTCCGGATCCGGCGGCTCGATCCCGGACCGAATCGGGCCCTTCCGGGACCGAGCCGGACCGAATTCGAGCCGGTTCGGTACCGAACCGGCTCGGGTTTCCCGAACCGGTTCAGGAATGAAATTGAGTCTCTGGAGTGTCTCTTTAAAGTTCCAAGTCTGTCCTCCATTTTGTGTCTCCTTCCCGAAACTTTTGCTCCTCCTTGCATCCATTTTGTGATGCTATTTCCAGGCATTGTATTGGCTGCGCTATTGATCCTTGATTGGCCAGAATGAGTCCTTTGGTCTGGTAGGCTGCTTGGCTGTTGCACTGTTGAGAGCTGGCACCCTGTTGGCCGTGGGGGGAGTGCAAAGGTGGGGGCTCCCAAAGGAGGGAATTTCAAACCTATATAAACCCAAGCCTCTTCTCTGGAAACTTCTCTTGGCTGCAGTTGTGGGATCATCTCTGAGACCTGCTTGCCCTTTGCTGGCTGCTCTGGTGTCTCTGTGAGTCCTGACTGTGTCCTGTGTCTCTCTGTGTGTGCTCTGTCTAATCCTTTGTCCACCTGCCCTTTGTGACTCTCTGTGTGTCTCCTCTCTCTGTCTGTCTCTTGTCTGTATACTGTGTGTTACTTCACTTTACTTTCTTCTTAATTTCCCCCAATTTTCCCTGTTCCTTGTCTGTCTGCTTTTCTCCCCCCCTCCCCCCCCTTTCCCTTCTCATCCTTTGGGCCTACCCTCCCCCTCCCCCACTCCCACCCACTGCATCCTCATTGCTTTAAATCTTCTTCCATTAATTATTGCTCTTTGTCCTGCCTTGTTGTTGTCCAACTTTTTGATTTTCACATTGCATTCCATTGGTTTCAGTTATATATTGCTTGCTGGTTTTGCTTAAATTGTACCATTTTGTTTGTTTCTGCTGACTGCTGCTGCCCTGCGAGTTGGTTCCCTGAATCCCTCCCCCCCACCCCCAGAGGATTCTGTTGTTGTTTCTTGTTGTCCCATATAATCAGTTTTGGTTCCCTGCTCCAAACTTGCCCCTCCAAGTCCAACCACACCCCACCCCAACCCCACCCCATCCAGCCTTCTCCCAAGTTTGCTGCTGCCAAACCGAGTCCAGTTTTCTTTGCTTGGTTCCACTTATTCATTTGCTATTATTAATTTGCAGCAATTGTGGTTTCATTGTCTCTGTTCACTTAGTGGCCCCCCTCAGAGTCTGTGTTTGATTCCCCCTCCCCACACCCCCACCCCCAAGTTTTTTCTGCTGGTTATAGTCTTTAAATTTTTTTTTTTAACTTCTGGCTTGTGTTCTCTTGATATATATTGCTTTATATATTTTGCTACCCTCCTCCTCCTCCTCCCCCCCCTGCCTGCCCCCCCCCACCCTCCCTCCTCCCAGACCCTACCCTAGCCCAGGCCCAGCTCCTCCCCCAACCACCCCATCCAGCCTAATCGCTGCTGCTGCCCGAGTTGTTCCAGTTTCTCCTTTGCTGTTTGTTGTTGCCCCCTCCCCTTCCCCCCAACACCCCTCTGCCACACACTAGCCCCCAACCACACACACCCTCTCTGCTCCCCCCACCCCACCTCTTTTTCTCCTTGCCCCTGACTCTCTCCACTCACCCCAGGCCCCCTGCCACACACTAGCCCCCAACCACACACACCCTCTCTGCTCCCCCCACCCCACCTCTTTTCCTCCTTGCCCCTGACTCTCTCCACTTACCCCAGGCCCCCTGCCACACACTAGCCCCCAACCACACACACCCTCTCTGCTCCCCCCACCCCACCTCTTTTCCTCCTTGCCCCCGACTCTCTCCACTTACCCCAGGCCCCCTGCCACACACTAGCCCCCAACCACACACACCCTATCTGCTCCCCCCACCCCACCTCTTTTCCTCCTTGCCCCCGACTCTCTCCACTTACCCCAGGCCCCCTGCCACACACTAGCCCCCAACCAAACACACCCTCTCTGCTCCCCCACCCCACCTCTTTTCCTCCTTGCCCCCGACTCTCTCCACTTACCCCAGGCCCCCTGCCACACACTAGCCCCCAACCAAACACACCCTCTCTGCTCCCCCAACCCCACCTCTTTTCCTCCTTGCCCCCGACTCTCTCCACTTACCCCAGGCCCCCTGCCACACACTAGCCCCCAACCACACACACCCTCTCTGCTCCCCCCACCTCTTTGGACCGCTGCTACTGCTGTGTCCTCCCCCCACACCTGAAACCCCCCTCCCTGCTGCGCTGCGCTTCTCCTCTCTCCTCTTTCTCTCTATCATCTCTCTTTCTCCTCTCTCTCTCTTTCTTTTCTCTCTCTCTCCTCTCTTTCTCTTTGTCCCTGCCCCCCCTCTCTTTTCTCTCTCTCTTAGTCTTTTCTCTCTCTGCTCCCCTTCACTTTCCACCTCCTCTCCCACAGCTGCAGCCACACACAGTAGCCTACCCACCTGGCGGCTGCCATCGGTTTTTTTTTTCTTTTTATAGTTTTTGGTTGATTTTGTCTCTGCTTGGGGGTGAGTTGAGCGACACAAATAGTGTTGTCTCCTCACTTCTGCCCCTCCATCGTTGTTGAACTACCCCGGTTGCCTGTGTGCCTCGTGCGGCCGCCCTGCTGTGTCTCAGCCCAGGGTGGCTGGCTGGCGGCGGCGAATCCGTGACCAGCAGTGAGCGGCAGGAGAAGGACCGGAAGAAGAGGGGTTAGTGCGTGTGCGATTGTGCACCTTTTGTTGCCCCTTTCTCTCCCTAGCTGGCGGTTTTAAATAGGGACACCCCTATTCTGAAATGCATTTGGGTGTGGGGAGGAGGGAGGGAACCTTGGAGAGGAGATGTACTGTTGTAAAACTTGTGTCTTCATGCCCATGCCCAGTAAAGAAATTGCTGCTGTGTGTTGCGTTGCATTGCATGCGTCTTGCAGGTGGTTTTTGAACAGGTGCCTTCCAGAGTGCTTCCTTGCCTCTGGGGCAGTCTGAGTGGGGTCCAGGGTTCTGATGCGATGCTGCCACTACATGCTGGGCCCATGCCATGCCAGAGTGCTTCCTTGCCTCTGGGGCAGTCTGAGTGGGGTCCTGGCTGGGCTCTGATGCTGCCACTACATGCTGGGCCAATACACACGTATGATGATGATCATGATATTCAATCCATGAGGCTGCCATCAAGTGTTTGCTGCTGCTTGCTTGCCATGGCATTGGGCAGGCAGAGTCACAGAGTGGGTGGGTTCAACCTCTGTGTTGGTGTGACTGGGTTCTGGTTTTGGTTGTGTGCAATTTAGAGTCACTAAATAGGCTGCATTGAGTTTGATGCTCCCCCCACAGGAGCATTACTTGAGAACCACCCCCCAGAACCCACACTTTGTGTTCCAGTTCACTAAATAAGGGTTTCCTCCTTTGATCTGCAGGTTCCCAAGCGTTGACTGCATCCCTCCCCCACCCCCGGTAGGTGCTGTGCCCTCCCCCCATCCACTCCCCCCCCCAAAAAGCTAAAAACTTGCCACCCACACCACAACTACTCCACCCAACTGCCCGTGCCACCCTCCCACACCGGGGTTCCACCCTTTAACCCCCTATTTTTCTAAAAAAAAACCCTCCCAGACCCATCTCCCCAATTGGCTTGGTGGTTGACTCCCAAATTCAAAAAGGACACCCTCCCCCTCACTTCGATTGGCTTCCCCCCCATATCAAAAAGTCTTCCTTTCCCCCCAATTGGCTTCCTTTTTTGAAAACAAACTTCCCCCCCGCCGCCTCCAAATCAGCTGCCTTTTTTTTGGCCCCTAAGCCCCTCCAAATTATTTTTTTGACCCTGTCTGGCCTTCCTCCTAAAGTCTCCCTCCTTCTGACCTAGCAGCATGTCTGAGCGCCGTGTGGCGGGCAGGGCTCGCTCAAGGCTGGCAGGCAGAGGTGGGAGAGGCCAGGTGCGGGGTGCGCCTGCGGCACGGGGAGGGAGAGGACGCGGGGAGCCTGAGGACACCCCAGTTCTCCCCATTGGAGAATTCTTTGCTCCGGCCCCATCTTTGGTGCGCAGGATTCAGTTCCCCACGCCTGCTGCCGCCAATCGCGGCAGAGGCAGAGGCACTGTTAGGGCTGTGGCGGGTCCCTCCTCGCCGGCGGCACCAGGTGCTGCTGAGCTACCGCCAGTTGTTGAGGTGGAGGAGACTGTGGAGTTGGAAGAGCAGGTAGAGGGCGGTGAGGACCGTGCGGCTGGCAGCGATGCAGCCAGGTTCTCCCTCCCTCTGGGGCCCCTTCCCCCTATCCTTTCGCCGCTCAGTGGGGCCCCCCCTCGTGAAGCCCAACACTCTGGTGGGGAGCGGTCTGGCGAGGTGGTGGAGGAGAGGCCTGCCTCTCCGATGCCAGTTGAGCCGGGCCCTTCCTCCGCTGTGGAGGGCGGAAGGGGCGGGTTGGGTGGCAGCAGTGGGCAGGCAGCGGCGGCCGCCCCCCCCTAGGACTGCAGCCACCCTGCGAGAAACGGCCTAGGACGGCGCCCAGGGCGCAGGAGGCCAAGGGCAGTGGTGCATGGGTGCATTTTGAGGTCCCTCAAGATGCCCCATTCCACGCCCGCTGTGTCCACTGCAGGATGCTTGTCAGCCGTGGAAGGGACCCTGCGCACCTGGGTACGACGCCTATGTGGAGACACCTAGAGCGTCACCACCCAGGTCTCAGGGGACAGGCTGGCAGCACTAGTGCGCCTTGTGCATCTGCCACTAGGGCGGGCAGCGGCAGTGTGCCAGCCAGCAGGCAGGCTACACTGCCCGTCCAGCGGTGGACGCAGTCCTCGGGCAGCCAGCGTATTGTTCGCGTGGACCATCATCACCTCACCCGCCTCATAGGGGAGATGATTTCCACCGATGACCAGCCGTTTCAGGTGGTCGAGAACAACGGCTTCCGCCGTATTCTCCAATACCTGGCTCCCGAATACGTCATCCCCTCAAGGACGACGTTCAGCCGGAACGTGGTCCCCTCCCTGTACCGCCGGTGCAGGGAGCTCGTGTCGGCCGAGCTGCATGCAGCTCCGGCCGGGACAAGCGTGCATTTCACGACTGACCTCTGGACCAGTGTCAGTGGGATGCACGCTTCTTTCCTGGCCCTCACTGCCCACTGGTGGGGACCGGAGAGTGAGGGGACCTCCGCGGGCGATGCTTCCGGGTCCGGCGCGGCTCCCGATGCACTACGGCACAGGTGGGCCGTCCTGCACGTGGAGACGATGGACACGAGGCACACCGCGGAGGAGGTGGCGGCCGTACTCGACCGCCAGATAGAGGAGTGGATTGGCGGGTGTCCACACCTCTCCCGCGGCTTCATTGTCACCGACAATGGAGCCAACGTTACCGCCGCTGTCGAGACAGTCATGGACTGTGTGAACATACGGTGTATGGCACACACGCTCCATCTGACCGTCAGGGACGCCCTTGGCCTTAAGGAGCTGAGGGCGTCCCAGGAGAAGGGGGCCCGCCCCATCGCAGGTGCTGTTGCTGCCACGGCCACGCTTGTGGATAAGTCCCGCAAGCTGGCCGCCCACTTCCACCGCAGCGAGAAGTCCAGGAGACTGCTTCGCCAGAAGCAGGATGACCTTGGCCTTCCTCGCCATCTCATCCCTACGGATGTGGAGACGCGGTGGAACTCCACCTTCCTCCTGTTCCAGCGCCTGTTGGAGCAGGAGAGAGCCCTTGTCGCCCTGGCGAGGGACGAGTCCTTGGATGTCTGCGACTTCTCGAACGCAGAGTGGAAGCAGATGTCCGAGGCGGTGTCGGCACTCGAGCCCTTCCAGCTTGCCACGAAGGGCTTGTGTGGCGACACCATTCCCTTGAGCCAGGCGCTGCCCACAGCTGTTGGTCTCGAGAAGCTGATGGGTGGACTCCATATCTCTCTGACCACGCCAGAGGGTCGTGCTCTGGCTGGGAGGCTGAGGTCTGGGGTTGACAAGCGGCTCGTTGATGTGCTGGGAGACAGGGAGGAGTATGTCCTCGCTTGTCTCTGTCACCCAGCCCTCAAGGGCAATGCCGTGAGTGCCGACGACTTGCCCAGGTGGAAGGGCATCCTGGTCGAGAAGGTTAGGGAGGAGGAGGCCGCTAGGGCCCGCAGAGACCAGGGTGTTGGTAGTGGTGCGGGGGCAGCCCTCGCGGCCCAACCCGCACCCAGCAGCAGCATGGGCGGCCAGCCGGCGTCAGCTTCCCCTTCCCCTCCCTCTTCCCAGTCCAGCAGCGCGGCATCCCAGGCGGCGCCATCGCAGCAGCCATTTGCTACCGACTCGAGATCCGCCCAGTGGTTTCAGCGGTTCTGCTATGGCGCCATGCCTGGTATGCGGGAGGCTCGACCTGCCAGGCCCCCCTCCAGTGCTGAGCAATGCGTTGCGCAGTACTTGGAGGAGCCTGTGGAGGGAGACGGCGTGGACTGCGCACAGTTCTGGGCGAGCCGCCGCCAAGTCTGGCCGGACCTGGCGGTGGTGGCTGTGCGCCTCCTCTCCTGCCCCCCAACCAGTGTCCAGAGCGAGCGGGTGTTTTCACGTGCCGGGGACGTGGTGACACCCTCTCGCTCCCGCTTGGACCCTGGTCTGGTGGAGCAGCTGGTCTTCCTTAAGGTGAACCTCCCCCTGTTGGGCTACCCCAAGCTGCAGTTTGAGACGGGCGAGTGATTACCGTGGGTTGCCCCATGGTTGTTCACCTGCCTGGCTCGACCTCTGCTTATCCCTACCCTCCCCCCTTCCACCTCTAGCTGAGCTGACGTGACAGATGCTGAGCCGTGCCAGCCAGTCGCAGCGTGTAGTGTGCCCACACAGAGATGCAGTTGTAGTAGTAGTTGTAGTGCTGCGACTGGCCAGATGTTTACAATGCCCACGCCCACCTAAAAAGAAACCCAATGCTGACCAGCACAGGCCCTTTATCTATCCACCTGTCAGCATTTGGGGACCTGGCGTGGGCACGGCACACCCCCCCAAAGTAGCACAGCCCACGGAGTACTAGACTTAGCGGCAGCGGCGGGTATACGTTCAAAAATGCAGTGTAGATATGTAAATACTGTATGTAAATAAACATGTAAATAATTTTTTCTTTAAAAACCCCATGTCAAAATCAAGCCTCAAAATTATGCAAAAGAAAGAAAAAAAGGTGACAAAGGGAGAACAAAATGATGAATGCCAAATGAATTGATTTTATTGAAAATGTCACCAGAAATCATGTGTGGGGGGCTTGGTTTACATGGAGAAAATGATTGGGTGATTTTTTGAAATGAAACGAATGAATTATTATCATCTTATGTTCATCTTGATTGTGGTCACTGTTGATGTTGGCTGATGGCAAAAAACCCAAAACCATCAGAATAGCAATGAACTGGCTGCCAACACAACATATTGATTGATAACTGTGCAGGGGGGGAATTGGGTCTGTGTGTGTGTGTGTGGTGCAGGCTCAGTCTGTCTCTTCCTGTTGTGTGTCTGACTGTCTGTCTGTCTGTCTGTGTGAATGGATGCCTAGCACTGTCTCTGTGTGTGGATGCTTTCTGTGTGTAGTGTGGTGTGTGTCTGTCTACGTGTTTTTTTTCCTCCCCCCCATGCCTCCCTCCATCCTTCCCCTCTCATCCTCTCCCCTTCCTCTTCACCACCTTCCATCCTCCCTCCCTTCCAGCCCACCACCGCCTCACCTGCCCCCAACCCCGGTCTGGCAGATGATGAGAGTCTGGTCTCTCCCACCGAAGCACACACGTGAGCACGTGTGTGCACAAATATGTGGCTGACCAACTCTGAGCCGGACCCTCCCCCCTTCAATCCCCTCTACATCCCTCTCCCCCTCCCCTTTCCTCCCCCCTGCCTCCCTGCCTCCCTCCCTCCCCCCTCCTAGCTAGCAGCGCACACATACACACACAAAACACCTGTGGTGGCAAACACCACCAGCACACATGCACTCACACTGGTGCCACCACCTCTGCCTTGGGCCTCTGTGTCCTTGAGCAGATATGTGGTGGTGGACCAGAGAAGCATTTCTTTCCAGCAAGGCAAAAGGCATGCACTCACTGCACACACACACACACACACACACACACACACACACACACACGAAGAGGTGAAGACGAGAAGAGGCAACTTCTAGAACCAGCAGCAGCAGGTGAGTGTCGTGTAATTGTGTTGCTTCCCAAGGCCACTGCCCATGCTCAATGCTCAGTCTGCTGAAACTAAAGAACTAGCTACAATCACCCTTCCTCACATGCAGCTCAGCTCAGCTCAGCTCAGCTGCACAGCACACTGACTAACTAGACACTACAGCTGGTGGTAGAAAAAACAGAAGTCTAGATTCTAGAAGATGTCCTGGTGGATTTTAAACTTTCAAATCTGTGCTAGGATTGCCTTGCCTCCTCCTCCTCCTCCTGCCTGTAATTGTGCCCTCTCCCCTTGCAGTTGCGCCGTCGTGATGGGTTGGTGATGTGCGTGCGCCGTCTACTTAGCTCTCTCCTCTTCATGTTGGCTGGGCTTGCCAGGCACTGGCTGGCAGCAGCTGTTGGCTGTGTGCTAGGCTCAGGCTGTGGCGCGCGTGACTGGACTGGGAATGTTATTGTAGCGGCAACACTGGTTGTGGTGGTAGCAGTAGTAGCTGTTGTTATTGCTGGGCTGGTGGCTGCTGGCCTGTGCTGACTCTGCGCACTTGGTCTGGTCTGGTCTGGTCATTGGGATGCAGATGTAGGGTGTGTGTGCATCATCCATGGGGAGCATCAGAGCAGAGCAGAGCAGGTTGGCTGGCTTCTGTCTGTCGGGCCTAGTCAGTGGCAGGCACTGAGTGAGGCGGTGGTTTCTTTGGGCATCACGTCACCCATCATGCAGAGCGGCAGGTCTGCTGCTCCGCCTCCTGCTTCTTCTCTCTGTGTGCTGCTCTTGTGCTTAGTGTGCTGCTCCGCTGCTGCTGCTGTGCTGGCAGGCAGCACAGCAGTGGCCTTTTTGTTAGATCAGAGAGTGGGTGTTGTCTCTCTGAGTGTCCTCCTCTTACTTGCTTGGATAGGAGTGGTGGTAGTAGGTAGGCATTAAGATGGACTGACTAGGTGTTACGTGTTAGGGCGCCCAGAGAGAGGCGCCAAAAAGATGGGGTGGCAATTGTTGGGTTGCTCCTAGTATTATTGGTGAATTTCTGAAGAAAATTTTTTTTTCCATTGGCTAGAATGGGGGTTCGGGGCTGCCCCAGACCCGCCTCTGTGGGGTGGCAGCACCGCCAAAGTGGGTCCGGGGCCATGGCAAAAATGCCCTCAGTCCCTCCCAGCAATCCCCGTAGAGATAGGAGTGATGGTTCTGTTGTTTTTCTGAGGTGTTCTGAGTGAGTGTGGATTCTGTGATAGCAAATGAGAGTGGATTCATGGTGTCTCATTGGAAATCTCATAAGCTATCATAGAATCAACACTCAGAATACCTCAGAAAAACAACAGAACCATCACTCCTATCTCTACGGGGATTGCTGGGAGGGACTGAGGGCATTTTTGCCATGGCCCCGGACCCACTTTGGGGGTGCTGCCACCCCACAGAGGTGGGTCTGGGGCAGCCCCGAACCCCCATTCTAGCCAATGGAAAAAAAATTTTCTTCAGAAATTCACCAATAATACTAGGAGCCACCAATTGCCTTGGGATTTTTGGGGTGGAGGACACCCATGGGTGGCTACCACCCACCCCAGCTTTTTTGCCCCTAAGGGCTCCACATTGTGAGTTATGGGCAAAAATTTATTTTTTGAAAAAAATTTGTAAAAAATCAGAGGAAGGTCCAATCGACTTGAAATTTGGGTGGCAGGTAGAACACAATGCCCCCTTCAAAACCAGCCACTTTTTGTGATCCGAACCAGTTCGGTTCAGATCCGAACTGGTTCGAAACCGAACTGGACCGGGGGGGTGGTCTGGCAAAACCAAAACCGAACCACCCCGGTCCGGTCCGGACCCGGTTCGGACCCGAACCGAACCGGGAGAACCGGTTTTATGCACATCCCTAGAGGTTAGAAGGGTATTAGAACAGTGAGCACCCTTGGGCAGTTGGAAAGGGTGGATTGGTCAATCGGTCCTTAGAGGCTTTGAGGCTCAGGGACTTTGATTCACCATCACACCTGCTTCAGGGCATCATGAACCTTAAAGGCTGTGCAGCTTGCGGGGTGGGGACTAAAGCCCTAGAAGTTGTCCTGATCCCTTGAGGGGTGACCATGATGGGGATGAAACAGGTTTGCACTGCTTCTATCCTGGAGTCAGGGTGTGTCACCGATTCAAAGCACAGGGAAGGACTTTGATGTCTGAACCCAGCCTTTGTTAGGCCTGCACTGTTGGAGGGTGGAGTTTATTCCACAATTCAATTCGCTGATTCAGATTATTAATAAAGTTGTGGCCCTTTTACCCAAAATGTATTTGTGTATGTGTCTTCCTTGCAGCTCTGGTGTGGGGGGCAAATGTTTTAAAAGCAAATTGATATGCAACATTCTATATTAGAATATTGTTTATGGTAGACATGGTGCAAATTTGGAGAGGTAGCACAGCACCAATATTTGACTTTTCTAATTCAAGTAAAAAGACTGTTCCAAATGTAGCTGTAATGTGTCCTTGATGCTTTGGTTATTTGAGTCCCTTGCCTAGTAATGTAAAACACATATTTATACTTCTTTATTAAAAGTACATAGTATACTCCAATTATTTGGTGCATATTCAAGCTGTGTTGTTTTCCATTGAGAAATGTTAAGGAGATATTAAAAAGAGAGAAAAGGTTTTAAATTCCAATTGAGGAGTTGCTCTGCTGAAGTCTGCAGAGAATCCATTATTGCACATATGCTCTTTTATGCAAGTGCAGGCATGTGATTTTTAAAAAGTACTGTATATAGTTATCTGTGCCTTGCATCTGGAATTGCAGTGTGACTCAGATCATTAAGCAAGAGGAAAATGGGAAATCTGAGTGTATAAAAACAAAGTATGGATGTTTATAAAGCATACAACGCTGTACACAGTGGCATAATTTTTAGCATCGGTTCTTGATTTTATGCTTCCTCTGTACAAAGTCTAGCAAGGGTACAATAATAACAAATGTTATGCAGATTAAATGTGATAATACACTGTTGCTAATTGAGCTGCATGTGCCCAGTTATGAAGTCAGGTTTTAAAGAATGCTGATGTTCCTGCAGTAATGGGCATCCTAAATGGGCAGTTAGCTCTACCTCCAAGTGCAGCTCAATGACTAGGGCAGCTCATCTGAACACATTGTAGCACATGCACAGCTAATTATGGGGATGGGAAGTTGGGTAATGATACCTTTACTATCCAGCTGCAGCCAGTAAATACTGCACTAATTTGTGCAGTTTGGGGATGAGGCTATTATGTGGGATGATTGACTACTTTTGCTCACTCCCAATGCCATGTGCAGTTCTGTTCATCCATTCTTCATCCCCTTGGAAAGTGGAAATGTTTCTGAACTGTTATATCTATCACAGGAGATCTTTAACAGATCTTGCATTAAGTTTATATTTTCATTTGTGTTCTCTGAGTAGATATCTAAAAGGAATGACTTATAGACAAGGTCCTGTACTGTGAGTATGAGGCCACAGATCTGATGTTAAAACTGTTTAAATTGATATGCAAATTAAACAAAAACAACACCTTTGTAGGTGAACAAAGATATTTTCATGCCTACTTAGATATAAGGTATTCCATGCATTCTTTATTATTTGATGTAGCACATCAACCAAATCCAAGACAGTTAGATGCCAGTAAGATTGTAAGGAACATCAAGAGTCCCATGTAAATAAAATTCAGACCATAGAGAGAGAGTTACCTTGATTTGTTTTCTTTAAGACTGAGCAGGAACATATTCAGACAGACAAATCTGTAAGATTTCTACATTTGTTTTTAAAACTGGGAAATGAAGCTCCACTGAAGCTTGATTCCAGCTCTCCCCTGACTCCCCTCCCCATCAGCACTTCCCATTCCTATCACATTTTGACATTTTTGTGTTCTAGATCTGGCTGCAGAACAATAGGCATGTGCCCAAAATGTTCCGGAGGCCATTATGAAGGCCTCCGAAACGTTTCGGTGCTGGGGGTGGGCGACTTCTGGCCGACGGGGGAAACGGGGCGGCGCTGGGGGCAGGTGCACATCCCTACAGAACAATGCTATATATGTGAGATAAAGATTCCCCCGAGAGTCTGTCTTTCTAATTTCTCATCTCACTTTGTATAGATGTTGACTTCTTTATTTCTCCAGTTTATTACTTGGCTTATCTCAGCACTGTAATACCTTATCTGCACTACAAATTTATCTTGATTTGTGTGTGTGTGCCCAATTGGACCCCTTCTCCAAGTTTGCCCCATTGGAGCTCATACAGTCCAAATTTCTAAGAGCAGCTCTTCAAGTCGCACAACGCATCTCCAGCTGCACCTTACACCTGGAGTCAGGCCTGATGAAAGTGGAGGCCAGAGTGTTGATGGCCATACTCAACTACTGGCTCAGACTTTCCCTCAGTCCACTGGGTCTAGCCCCACTAACTTTACAGGACAATTTCCAGTCCAACTGGAAATGGACTATCCGGGGGGGGGGGGGGAATCATCATCTCTGGGTCTCCCCCTCCCTCCCACTTGCCATGAGCTCGGATCAGGCAAAACATTTATCAAACAGTGTATAACGGACACAGAATAGCAAACTGATCTAGACAGGATCCCAAACCAAGGTTGCCAGAACCTAAGGGGTATACTCGTGGGTCAAATGGGCCGTAAACCAGAATTTTGCTTTTTTTAAAAGCCAAATCTGGTCACTAAGCCCCAAACTTTCTCATCAACAAAAGACTTGGATGTGCTACATCTCTTGCTGCATACCTAACACAGCTGCAAGTTCCAATCACGGGGGTGGGGGTGGGGGTGGGTGGGCTTTTACCCTGGCCCAATGCCATGCTCTCCCCTCAGCCATGCTGGAAGGCAGATATAGAAAGACTCCATCCTCGGAGCGTCTGTATCCCTGTGACTCTGGGCAGGTTGAAACAGCAGTGCATGTCCTACTCCATTGCTCACACTACAGAGACATCTGTACCTCCCACATCCTACCGTTACTATTTATTTATTTTATTTGGTTTGATTTATATACTGCCCTTCCAAAAATGGCTCAGGGTGCTTTACATCACAGTAAAAACAATTAAAATTAAAATTAAACTATAAATACACCATAAAACTAATTAACAGTTAAGACATTTAAATAGTTAAAAACCCTGGAGAAGCAGGCCGAATACTTACAGCAGTTAAAAACAACTCATCTGCATCTCTCTGCTGCTTTCTGACGCTAAGCCCACTACAGCTCATAATGTTGCCAAGTTTTGCACATCAGTGTGTAAAATCCTCCAGGTCCTGACAGGCAGCAGGTCTTCACCATGCCAGACCCAGCATTCAGCTTCATAGCACAGTCCCAACACGTTCTCTGCACTTTACTATCATTTTAAAAACACGCTACATGGAAGTTTGACAGTTTGACAGGTTTATAGCTTGTACGTTTTCATGGCTTCTACAGTTATATAGTTTTTAACAGTTTTATAGTCTTTACCAAGACCCTGGAATTCTAAGTCACTGGGTTCCTGGGACCTCAGGTATGGGAGAATACCCTTTCTATGTTCTTTCTATACTACTGTCATGTTTTAAAGCCTTATGCCTTTTATATATTGCACAACATTTTATGCCTTGTACTTTGTACTAGTCTAAGGCCGTAATAAAGATGATTTGATTTGTTATTAACTGTCAGCTTTTTATCAGTTTCGGCTGATAGGTCAGCTATGTCCATTTTGTGGTAAATTTTTATTTATTTATTTATTTATTTATTATATTTCTATACCACCCCATTCAAAAAAAGACCCTGGGTGGTTCACAATTTAAATGACCTTAGAACAATGGTACATATGCTGTTAACCTCTGGACCTGACTACTGATTACTGTAATGCATTCTACGTAGGGCTGCCTTGTATGTAGCCCGGAAACTACAATTGATACAGAATGCAGCAGCCAGTTTAATCTCTGGGACAACACAAAGGGACCACATAACACCAATTTTAAAAGAACTGCACTATTTGCCGATATGTTTCCGGACAAAATACAAAGTGCTGGTTATCCTCTATAATAAAACCCTTAAGTGTGATCCTGTGCTGCCTGTGTCTTTCTCGGCAGTTCTGGGCATGTGCGGAGCGCATGCCCAGAACCGCCGAGAAAGATACGGCCGCCCAGACACGGACGGCCATGTTGGCCAAATCGGCCCAAACAATTGCTGCCGTGACCGCCACCGCCGCCCGCCCACCCTCCCGCCCTCCTAGCTGCCCGAGTCCTCCTCACCCGCCCCCCCACATGATTAAGGGCCAAATCGGCCCAAACAATTGCTGCCGCCGCCGCCGTCAGTCAGGCAATCAAAGACCATATTCTGAGAAGGAGAGAGGAGCTCGCAAACAGAACTCCTCTCTGTGCAAAGCCTCTGCCCGAACTGCCGCTATGGACGCAAAGGACGCATCCATCCATCCATGTGAGCTCCTCTCTCCTTCTCAGAATGTGGTCTTTGATCGCCCGACAGACGCGGGCCGGGGTTGAGGAGGACTCGGGCAGCTGGGAGGGAGGGCAGGCGGGCGGCTGGCGGCCGCGGGAACTCCCAGGCAGAACTCTGGCGCTGGCCAGAGACAGAGGGAACGGGAGGTAAGGGGGGGAGGAAATGCTAGCACCCGTTATTGTAACGGGCTAAAAAACACTAGTGACATATAAAGCCCTTAACGGATTGGGCCCAGTGTATTTAAGAGAAGGCTCTTTGTCATGATCTCTGCCTCCACCTATTATGATCTTCTGGAGATGTCTGGTTAATGTTGTCACTGGCTCATCTGGTAGCGACCCAGGACCGGGCTTTCTCTGTGGCTTTGGAATATGCTTACCACTGAAATAAGAGTATCTCCTTCTCTGGTTGTGTTCAGGAAGACCCACAAGACTCACCTGTTCTTGCAGGCTTTTTAATTTTAATAATTTGTTTTAATCACTGTTTTATGCAATTGTTTTAATTGTGTTTCATAGATTTTAATGTGTTGACTTTTTAAATATTGTATTAATTTTTTCATATACCGCCTAGAGATGTACATATCAGGCGGTATAAATATATGGTAAATAAATATTTACCCCAAAGAATCTAGTACATTTTAGTTTGGCATAGTCCCATGAATTTTCTGCTACCAATCCTTGGCTGAGCCAGGGAATGGAGGCCCAGGTTCTGCCCCATCCCCAGCAGCAGGCTGTGTGTGTATGTGTCCTGCTCATGCCAGTGATGTCATGTGGGTGTGGTCCGATCATGCAGAGAGCCTGTGCATGCCCTGCAGAGCTCTTTCCCAGCCAGTGTTTGCTGGCTGGGTGCATTTATTTCCCTTTGTTTCCCTCCAGCAAATGCTTGTTGGCAATGCACTCTGGAGGGCTGGCATGATGTTGAGTCCTTGAGATAGAAGTGAGCTGGGTCCAGCTGCAGGAAGCTTTGTCTCCCAGCTAGTCATAGTTCAACTCTCCACAGAGACTCAGAACTGGGCTCCACAAAAATGAACTATTTCTCAAAATACAGAAAATAGCCGTTTTGTTTTCTGAACCTAATTCCAAATTCTGTTTTGTCCCTATAATAACATTTAACAGCCCTGCCAAATCAGGTCCAAGACCCATCTAGTCCAGCATCCTGTTTCACACAGTGATCCACCAGATGCCACTGGGAATCCCACAAGCAGGAGATGAAGGCCTACCCTCTCTCTTGCTGTTGCTCCCCCGCAACTGGTATTCAAAGACATCCTGCCCCTGAGCCTGGAGCGAACTGTAGCCATCAAGGCTAGTAGCAATTGCTAAACCTGTCACCCATGGATTTGTCTAAACCCCTTTTAAAGCCATCCAGGCTGGAGACCATCACCAAATTCTGTTTTAGAGAATTCCATATATTTATTAAGCACTTTGTGAAAAAGTAGTTCCTTTTGTCAGTCCTAAATTTCCTGGCAATTGTTTCATGGGATGATCTCTGGTTCTAGTGTTATGAGAGCAGGAGAAAAATTCCTCTCTATCCACTCTCTCTATTGCATAATTTTATAGACCTCTATTAAGCCCGCATTAGTCACCTTTTTTCTAAACTAAAAGGCCTCCAATGTTGTAGCCTTGCCTCTTACGGGAGGTGCTGTGGGCTTGGTTGCATCTTGAGTGCATCTTGAATGCTTTCTTCCGCACCTTTTCCAGTTCCACAATGACTTTTTTGAGATATGACCAGAACTGTACACTGTACTCCAAATGTGGCCGCTCCATAGACTTATATAAGGACTTTAAAATATTAGCGTTTTTATTTTCAGTCATAAGACCATAAGAACAGCCCTGCTGGATCAGGCTCAAGGCCCATCTAGTCCAGCATCCTGTTTCGCACAGTGGCCCACCAGATGCCGCTGGAAGCCACAGACAGGATTTGAGGGCATGCCCTCTCACCTGCCATTACTCCCCTGCAACTGGTACTCAGAGGCATCCTGCCTTTGAGGCTGGTGGCCCACAGCCCTCCGACTAGTAGCCATTGATAGACCTTTCCTCCATGAAGTCATCCAAACCCCTCTTAAAGCCATCCAGGTTGTTGGCTGTCACCACATCCTGTGGCAGAGAGTTCCACAAATGGATCACGCGTTGTGTGAAAAAGTTTGTTGGTCCTAGACCTCCTGGCAATCAATTTCATGGAGTGACCCCTGGTTCTAGTGTTGTGTGAGAGGGAAAAGAATTTCTCTCTCTCCATTTTCTCCACACCATGCATGATTTTATAGACCTCTATCATGTCTCCCCGCAGTCGTCTTTTTTCTAAACTAAAAAGCCCCAGGTGTTGTAGTCTTGCCTCATAAGAAAGGTGCTCTAGGCCCCTGATCATCTTGGTTGCCCTCTTCTGTACCTTCTCCAGTTTAACAATGTCCTTTTTAAGATGTGGTGACCAGAATTGTATGCAGTACTCCAAGTGTACTCGCACCATAGTTTTGTATAAGGGCATTATAATATTAGCCGTTTTATTTTCAATCCCCTTTCTAATGATGCCTAGCATGGAATTTGCCTTTTTCACAGCTGCCGCACATTGAGTTGACACTTTCAACGAGCTGTCCACCACAACCCCAAGATCCCTCTCCTGGTCAGTCACCGACAGCTCAGATCCCATCAGCATATACTTGAAGTTGGGGGTTTTCGTCCCAATGTGCATCACTTTACACTTGCTAACATTGAACCGCATTTGCCATTTTGTCTCCCACTCCCCCAGTTTGGAGAGATCCTTTTGGAGCTGCTCACAATCCGTTTTGGATTTCACTACCCGGAAGAGTTTGGTATCATCTGCAAATCTGGCCACATCGCTGCTTACCCCTGCTTCTAGATCATTTATGAATAAATTAAAAAGCACCGGTCCCAGTACAGATCCCTGGGGGAACCCACTTCTTACTTCCCTCCATTGTGAAAACTCTCCATTTATACCTACCCTCTGTTTCCTGTCTTTCATCCAGTTAGCAATCCACACATGTACTTGTCCCCTTATCCCATGACTGCTAAATTTCCTCAGGAGTCTTTGATGAGGAACTTTGTCAAAAGCTTTTTGGAAGTCCAGGTAGACTATGTCAACTGGATCACCTTCATCCACATACTTGTTGACACTCTCAAAGAAGTCCCAAAAGTTGGTGAGACAAGATTTACCTTTGCGGAAGCCATGCTGGCTCACTCCCAGCAGGGCCTGTTCATCTAGGTGCTTTAAAATTTTATCCTTGAGGATGCTTTCCATCAATTTGCCTGGAACGGACGTTAGGCTAACCGGCCTGTAATTTCCCGGATTGTCCCTGGATCCCTTCTTGAAAATCGGTGTTACATTTGCTACTCTCCAGTCCTCTGGTACAGAGCCCGATTTCACCCATCTTGGCTCGGAGGCTTCTGGCATTGGCATATAAGCACCTATATGCTGAACCTCTCCCCTGATGTATGCTATTCTTTTGACTCTTTGACCTGCTGGCACAGGCTCCCGTCTGCTCTTTATGCGGTTCTGCTCTGTCCCCTTCTGTTTTATCTGAATCCTTTGCACCCGGCCACTTTAAAGGATGGCTTTTGCCAAACGGGATACTGCCCAGCTTCCATCGGCTGTTCCCCAGGTGCATTTTAAAAGCTGCTCTGCAACCTTTTTTATTTTAAGTGCCAGCAGTCTGGTTCCATCTTGGTTCAAGTGCAGCTTGTCCCTTTTGTACAGGCCTTGCTTGCCCCAAGATGTGTCCCAGTGCCTGACAAATCTAAACCCCTCCTCCCAGCACCAACGTCTCATCCACGCATTGAAACCCCTCAGCTCTGCCTGTCTCACTGTACTTGCGCGTGGAACAGGTAACATTTCTGAGAATGCTACCTTGGGGGTCCTGGACTTCCAAATGCTACCTATCAGCCTAAATTTGGCTTCCAGGACATCCCGACTGCATTTCCCCACATCGTTGGTGCCGATGTGCACCACAACAGCTGTCTCCTCCCCAGCACTGCCTAGGAGCCTGTCTAGACACTGCGTAATGTCCGCAACCTTCGCACCAGGCAGGCAAGTCACCGTGCGGTCAACACGCGGGTCACAAACCCATCTCTCTATCCCTCTAATGATCGAATAACCAACTACAAGGAGGCCTCCACCCCCCAGAGGAGTATCCCCTGTGTGAGAGGATATGGGCTCATCATCCACGGAAGGGGTCCCATCTAAAGGACCATTTCCCTCTTCCTCAGACCTATGTAATCCTTGCCCAAGACCTTTATTCTCCATGACAACAGAGGAGCTACTGGCCCTGGAGTGGGATGCCTCTATCACATCCCTGAAGGTCTCGTCCACATGCCTCTCTGTCTCTCTGAGCTTCTCCAGATCCGCCACCTTGGTCTCAAGGGAACGGATTTGTTCCCTGAGAGCCAGGAGCTCCTTGCACCAAGCACACACCCATGACTTCTGCCCATGGGGCAAATAGTCATACATGTGGCACTCTGTGCAATACACTGGGAAGTGCCCCTTCCCCTGATGACCTTCTATCTTCATACTGTTTTTGTTGGCTGTTTACAGTATTTAGGGAGCTTATTGTCCATTTATTAGATAGTTTATTAGGATAGGTCTCAGCTGTAATGGTCAACTATTTAACTGTCCAAACAGGCTTTCCCAAGAATATGAGGGAAATGAGGGAGGGATATGTACTTACGTTCTCTTCTCCACCAGGCTCCTTGTGATCCTTGTGATCGCAGGGGCTTGTTCCAGGCTCCCCCGCACACTTCCCGCTTAACTCCTGCAAAACTCCTACGTCCTGTTTGCTATCCCTGTTCGCTATGCTCTCGGGCCTTCACCTCATATGTAGAGTAGCCTTCCAACTGTCACACAGGATGTGAGTCAAAGGAAAGGAATGTGGGGCCTCTCCCAGCCCTAGCTGACTCCACCCCCTCCAGGCAGCCACTAAGTAAACACTGGAGTTAGGTAAGAACTCCTAAGAACTCCTAGCCCTGTGATATCTTAACCCTAACAAGTATCACACACAGAGAGAGAGATAGAGAGACTAAGACCTACCCCTTAAAGAGAAACAGCCCCTGCAAAACTCCCCTCTTCCTGTTAGTTTGTTTGAAGGGAAAAAGGCTAGATGTTTAGAAAGGCTTGCTCACCTTCTCAGCTGTGTCTGCTCTTCCCAGAGTAGCCTTCCCAAGTCCCCTTCCTAATGATCCCTGGCATGGAATTTACCTTTTACACAGTTGCTGCACACTGAGTTGACATTTTCAATGAACTGTCCATCACAACCCTAAGATCCCACTCCTGGTCAGTCATTGGTAACTCAGTCCTCATCAGTGTATATGTGAAGCTGGGTTTTTTTGCCTCAGTATGCATCACTTTACACTTACTTACACTGAACCGCATTTACCATTTTATTTTTATTATAATTATAATAATAAAATTATCATAATTATTATTTTATTTATATACCACCTGAATGCAAAGGCTCTAGGCAGTTCACAAACATAAACACAACATAACCAAAATAAGTCAAACTGTTAAAACAATATAAAGCATTCAGTTTAAAACATACTAAAAGCCTGGCTTTAAAAAGTGCCTTAAGGGCTCTTTTAAAGGCTGCTAAATATGTTAAACATCTATAGGGAGTGCATTCCATAGCTCAGGAGCGACTACAAACTCGTGGCATCTGGAGACAGACCTCTCTCAATGACCTTAATGTGCTTTTTTGTTTTTGTTGCCTGCTTGCCCAGTTTGGAGAGATCCTTTTGGAGCTCTTCACAATCTATTTTGGATTTCAGTACCTTAAATAGTTTAGAGTCATCTGCAGATTTGGCCACCTTGCTGCTTACCCCAACTTCTAGATAATTTATGAATAAGTTAAAAAGCACTGGTCCCAGTACAAATCCCTGGGGGATCCCACTTCTTTCTTATATCTTTTTCCTGCCCATAAGTAATAAGGAGTGAGGTGAATACAGAAAAGAAGGGAACACTAGAGCATCACTTTGGATAAATGGAATTGATAAGCAAAACGAATCCCATGATTCCTACATGCTAGAATCTTTTCACTATGAACCATGGTTAACCGTTTCAGTGTTAAATAAGAACTATGTTAGAAATGTTAGAAGTTAAGCATACAAATGAGTTAAAAATTCTTATTTGTGAACAGGCTGAATTATTTCATGTATAAAAAATTCCATTACCCAATAATTACAACGCTGAAATAAAAATGAAAACATTTTCAAAAAGTACATATCACCAGCTTAATCTGATAATGGATATGTATGGGTTCCTTCCTGTTTTTATAAATAGCATACTTTTGATACTCATACTCCAGACACAACAAGCATAATAATTGCATGTCTAGGGCAGCTGAAAGCATGAGGTAAATGCAGTCTAAGCAAGCAGGTTTTTCTATCCAGAATAATTGTACACTCTGTCATGTGTGATTGCTTAAGTGGTGTGCAGCGGGAGAGTATAAAAACTAAACAAACAATGCAAACCTTTTTTAATTAAATAAGAGCACTATTATAGTCCGTTGCTTTGATTTCAGTTTTTCATAAACTTCAAAGAGGGAGCTGTGCTTTTTCATGTTTTTAAGCACTTAGTCTACTTTGTTCTCCCTGCATATACAGAGGATTGTGCCATGAAGAAAAACCATGGGGAGGAGGACAGGGACTGTTTAAGAATAAACTGCATAGTAACAGATAGGCCATTCCATTTTTATTTGTAAGTTGCAGGAAAAAGGAAGCCATGGTTGTCATAGCTTACCCTTTTCTGACTTATTTATAACACCCACCTAAGTTTTGGGAGGGGAAATGAAGCATTGATAGGAATGCAGTATCGGATCTTCTATCTGTACATTCAAGGGGAACTTGTAAGATGCAGAAAGAGCTGAAACTTCCTGGTTCCGCATCAAAAGAAATACTGGGAAATTGGAACATTTCTCCAGATAATCCACAGATCAATTATTCATGTCCTTCGAAACGATTTCATGGCAATACAGGAAATATGAAAGTGGATCCTATGTCATGGCCCTAATGCTGGAAGAGGCCCTTTCAGAATCTGGAAGGCTTCTAGGTGCCAGCAGGTGCCAGTGCAGACTTCAGTGTGCATCAGCCAGGACCCAGAGAACTCTATGCAGCCCCTGGTGGGATCTTTGTTGATTGAATTGCTCCAGAGTGCTTGACTAGGACACTCCAACTATACTTTGGGGCTAACATGGGGAATCAGCTCAACTACAGGGAGCAAGCTATCACAGTATTAATTTTAGCAGAGTTTTGGTCTGGAAATAATGAGGAAATACGGATGCAGTTTAAAGGATATATTTAAGGATAAATGGGGTACAGGAAATGAAATAGATTGGTTAGGCAGGCAATAAAATCTGAATTAACAGACTTAACAAGAAGCTCACTAAGAGGAATGTTAGCTTAAGGTCCGAATTGTGAATAAATCAACTTAAGGCTTGTAGAAAGGGCTTGGATGCGGAAATGGTGGGGAAAGAGAAGGGCATGAGGATATTTAGAGGGGCAGGAGGTTAGTATTACCAATCCTGATCCATTGATGCATCTGGTGCACTTGTAGAAGGGCAGCTGAGCAGGTCTCCTCGCAGGGGGAAAGCAGCAGGAAGGCAGGAGAGAAAAGGCACAAGTGGCGTAGAGCTACCACTCTCAAGCATGAGAACCAGTATGGTGTAAATCCAGGCAAATCACTGTGCAGGTCCTGATGCAGGTTCCAGTATAGATTCCAATACAGGTTCTGAGCACATGTGTTTGGATCGGAGGTACAAGTAGGTAAATTCATGCCCTTGGGCCATGCACAAGTCACAGACTCTGGCTGGAGGGGCTAAAACTCATGTGGAACAAAGAAGTTCATGTTTGCATGAACCGACCAACTTGGGTTTAAACCCACTGAACAAAAGGCTGGAAATGGCTTGGGTAAAGTCTATGTGGAAGGTCAAACAACTGAACTTAATGCTTTATCTGGACAGAGATGTCTCTCTCCAGGTGCAAGATAAATTTCCTGAGTTTTAATGAGTTTACCTCCTTCTAGTCATTTGTTAGCTCATTAGCAGTTAACAGTTGACAGCTGTTGACAATGGAGTGGGGAGTCATTGCATTTATCTTGAATTACTGCAAAAAAGATTAGCTCATGCTATTTCTCCTGTGAAATGGAGTTCGTTATTTCCCTGGAGAGTGTTTTTGATTTGGGGGGTCTACTTTGCCCGCTACCTTCTCTTTGACAGAGAGACAAAGAGAGGTTTGGGGGGATGGTTCCCTTTCAGTCTTCATTGTTATTACGACCTTGGGTAGCATTGCCTGATGTTCTGCTTGTGCTAAGCGACAAGTTGCAAGACTTGCCAAATATGGGCATGTGCAGAGTTTGTGATCGTATGAACAGAAGTATCCAAAATGGAAGCTGTGGTCTCACAGTTCCCAAGCACATGGTCAGGCACTGTCTGCTAACCTGAAATACAGCTGTTTTAGCAACATCTTCCACATTGTCCCCTAATACCCCTTAGCAGTACAAAAACTTGGTTTGGGAACAAGACAATAACTTTGATGTTATCAGGGACTATGCAAGGCCTTGGAATGGATTCCAAACATCATCTTAGAAATCCAACATGAACTCTTCCTGATTGGGCCACTAAATCAGGCAACTCTTCCTGATTCGGTGTTGTCCAAATTTGGTATCACCCTAGTAATACAAGGTTCTTCCAAATGCTTTCTCGGTATCAGTCTCTTGCTGGAGAAAATTCAGTCACTCCTAAACTGCTATCTAAACTAGTGGAACGTTGAAGTAAAAATGGGCAAGTGTGATGGTGTATTGTCTCCCTGTCTGATCCCACCCCATTTTCCTTATAACCTGATGGAGAGAGTGAACCAAGCCTGGGTGAACAGTTTGTCAGTAGAGCAAGGTGACCATGTCAAGGCTTAAGGACAGGGAAGAATAATTAAAGGTGGACATTGCCATCTAAGGAGAGGGCGGAGGTCATGGAGAAAAGAGAGGACAGAGCTTCAGAAAACCACTGGATCAGTTAACTGCAAGTGATGGCTCAGATTATCACAACCTCCACTTGCAGTAATGAGTCACTACTAGTGACTCTGTTAGATGCTGACTAGGCAGGACCAGCACCACCTCCAGCCCTGGATCTTGACACTACAAAATAATCTGAGGAGGCAGCATCAGCACCAGGATCAGCACCAGGATCAACCCTGTATTTTGATACCAGACAAGAACCTGAGAGTGCACGAGTTGGAGTTAGCTTCCTCAGGGCCAGATCTCTCTGGGGCAGCACTCAGAATGTGAGCCCACTTCAGAGCTGGAATACAGATACCCCCAATCTGCATGCTGGTGCTGGAAACAAGTTTGGCAGGAGCACATCGAGCAGAAGAGGCAGCTAGACTCCAGGTCAGAAGGCTACCCCTTTAAGGCTTTGGCTCTCTGGGCAGGGAGGGAGTTCCCAGGAGAGGTTGTCTAGGTTCAATATGTCTCTAGGTGGTGTTGAGACAAGTTGCTTCCTCTGAACAATCCAAGTCACCATTGCCTTGCCTCATGGGTAACCAGGACAGCTGGAAACTAAGTGGCAGGAGAGTGGATTTCACTGTAGAAGGAAATAAGGTGATAACCAGACAGAAGACATTCTACTGCAGAGAGGTTAGTGACAAAAGAATTCTTAGTGAAGACAAGATCAAAAGAGTGCCCTTGACACTGTGTTGGGGAGTCCATCCAAAGCCGGAGATCAAAGGAGGAGGTCAGCAATTCTTTTCATACTCAGGAACATAATTTCCTAGGCATGTTTTCTGGGTACCTTCTGCTTTCACTTAGGAAGTAAATTTAATAGAGAGGAGAAAAGATGAACAAAACTCCAGCACTGTTGCTTCTGCATTCAAACAGAATTGCCTAGCCTTTATACTGGGAAGTACTTCTGATCCACACTAGTCCCACACATTCTCTAAACATTAATTCTGTTTGATAGGAATTAAGGAGAAATGTTGTCCAGCAGTGCTTCAAACAATATTTTTGGAGCAATTGTAATGCAGGATAATTTTGGCCAAAGGACTAAACGTACCTTTTGATAACAAGCTGATATGACACACATTTCAGAAGATTGCTTTGAACCTATATAGAGGTTAAATGTGTTAACAATAATGTGGCTTACCAAAATTAAATGCTACTTGAGGCAAAGAGAAGATGCCATTGATTTGTATGACAAACCACGTGACTATCTGTGAAAAGTGTGACTATTTATGCATTTAGCAAATTGTATTGTCATCACATTTTTCCCAAAGACCATCCCAGAGCCTTTTCTCTATTAAATTTCAATTAAAATTTGGTTGGAGGACAAATGTTAGAAATGTAAGTCTATAATTTTTTTTTATCTACCATGAGCTGTTAGTAAGGCACAGTAACTTCCATATTTGGCATTTATTAATATTTTGAATACTATTGCGCTTTTTAAGCTGAGTGTGGGGGAATTCTCATGTGGGATTATTAAATGAGTCGATTTGCATTCTAATGAGAACAAATGTTTGGGATTGTATTGTTAAAATGCTAAAACGGTGTGTGTATAATTATTTTGCAGCTTAGATTTGCAGAACTCATCTCCCCAAACTCTTAAAAAAACAAAAAAACTAAAGAGACAGTGCATACTGACGGCTGGAGGGGAGGTGATTAGGGTAATTTAAACTGTTCACAAATGACTTTTCTACTGAATGAAAGCATTTCTTTGGCTTTGCTGGGCTTCTTTCATTATCTTTAAGCGGCTGCAGTGCTGAGTCCCTTAAGAAGTCTCACCAAACTCTCTTTCCTTGTACAATTTCTCATTTGTATTGATTAATCATTTTGTAATTCCATTCTAGGCTGACTTGCTCATCTTTAAGGCATGTGTCGCTTTTTCTTAGCTTGTCTGTCCTGTAACAGTTATGTTGTCTCTTCTAATACCTTAGCTTTATCACTGCAAGTCAAGCTTTAAAACATTAATCCCTTCATGCTTTAATTTCATATTCTATTACCAGAATGAATTCAAATACTGGTGAGTGTGTTTTTTACCCTCATTTAAAAAATCATCTTTGCAAATGGCTGAAGAGAAAAGGAAGCTTTTTACTAGAGAGTAAAATCAGAGATCTCTGTGGCTAGTCTACACACACACACACACACACACACACACACACACACACACACACACCTACCTACTTTATATCTGTCACCTGCCAACAGTAGAGCCTGTTGTACTCCAGACTGTTTGAATTATCTTCTTCTGTTATGTTCTCCATCTCAGTCGATTGAAAAGGGGCAGCATCCTATGCACTATTTTCCTAAAAACAGAGCATGTGTTGCTCAAGGGAAATCAACATGTGCAACTTCTACCACCATTACTGTTGATTTCCTCCCTACTGTGTCATAAACAATCTAGATTGTGAAGTATTCACAAGGAAGAAGAAATGTCTCACTATGTGCAACAGCCAAATAAAATGTTGACACTTGAGTACAGCATGTAAGCAGTTTCTAAAGTGTCACCAAGAACCAAAGTGAAGTGAATTCTGTAGCAACATCAACCCAGTTGGAATACTTTGTTAAGTTTTATATAACGTTAATGTTCTGAGGAAAAATCATATTTTTAATGGGGGGTTGTAAATTTTTATTTCCTAAAATAAAGAAATTGTATTTTCACATTACAAAGTTACTAGAGTGCTTAGACAGCACACTTCTTCAAAATAGACAACTCCCTCCTTGTTCCTAGTGCAGTGATGCTGGGAGGGGCAGTGTCTTGTGTCTGGCACCTGATGAGATGGGATGTGGCATGCCACATCAGCAGTCATTGACATTCAGGCCAGTCATTGACATTCAGGCCACCCTCTTCTGGTCCTCTTTGAGTCTGGTACTCACCCATCTTCCCATTAGTCAGTATGGAACAGTTAGTCCTTACAGCGTGTCAAGTAAGAATTTTTTGACTTTGTGATGACTGGCCATTAGTGGAGATTTTCTTCACAGTGATGTGTTTCTCTGGGCAATTTTGATTCTTAGTTGGTGGTGCTTTAACTAGTAGTCCCTGGTCACAGAGCAGCTGAGTATGGAAATAGAGGATTTACTAGAGTAGTATCACTGTTGATAAACCAGAGGAACTGTTATAGTGGCAGTGCGGGGGACAGAGTCCATGGAACAACCTCTTTCGGAGCCTAGCAGTGTGTGGGAATGGAACCTGTCCAGGGAATTTGCTTGCGTCACCCATTCAGAGCTGTGGGATTCAAGGAGTGGTGCCTCAGGCAAATCTCCATTAACTCAGCCAACTGTGAGGCCTTCGAGAGGTGGCAGCTAGAGATGTGAGACAAGCGGTCCGTGCACTCCTGGGAGGGCGGGGGGTTGTTTTAAATGACAGGAAAGGTGCTGCCTACCTGTCAGCCTCCACCCCACCATTCCCTGCGCCAGTGCTCTCCAGAAAAGGAGGCATGCAGGAACGTGGCAGCCCAGCATGCCTGCTTTTCTGGAGATTGCTGGGGGGGGGGAAGCGGTGGGGGGGCCTGACAGGTAGGCAGCACCTTTCCTGTCATCTAAACCAGGGTTTCTCAACGTGTGGGTCCCCAGATGTTATTGCACTTAAACTCCCATAATCCCCAGCCCTAGTGGCCTTTGGTTGGGAATTATGGGAGTTGAAGTCCAGTTACATCTGGGGACCCACACGTTGAGAATCCCTGATCTAAACCAACCCCCACCCTCCAAGCCAG
The DNA here is from genome assembly GCF_027244095.1 of Hemicordylus capensis. Classification (NCBI taxonomy): domain Eukaryota; kingdom Metazoa; phylum Chordata; class Lepidosauria; order Squamata; family Cordylidae; genus Hemicordylus; species Hemicordylus capensis. Next base: position 372,463,716 of record NC_069658.1, on the reverse strand, counting down.
TTCCAAAGCTGGTGGACAGTACCGGTTTGGTGCTCCAGGAAGCGGGCGCCAAACGGGTTCTGTGCACATCCCTAGTGGCAGCAGTCAGGTGACTGCTGATGTTCATGGATTCCAGTTTTCTCAGTCGGGACATAATTACTTTGTCTTTTGCTATTTCAGCCATAAGAATAGTACCTGAATATAAGTTGGTCAATGATGCAGATCTATACTTCAAGCTTTCTTTATATGGCCCAAGTTTTAATTCATATCACACATTCCATGTCTTATTCGGGATCAAACTACAAAGGTACACTATATTTCTTAGTGTAATTAGTTACTATTAACCAGGTTTACTTAGTGTACTTAGTTACTATTATACCACGGCTCTTCTGCAAGCATTTACAGAATCAAATCTACAGTTGCAGAATCAAATCTACAGGTTTTGAGACTGTCAAATAAGTAAACATCTGAACATTTTGTGCTACTGCTTTCCAACGTTGGAACTGCTCTTAAAAAAACTGAAGATGACTAGTCTTACATAGGCAGCTGCATTATACTAAGTCAAACCACTCTGGCTCAGTATTTTCTACACTGACTGGCAGCAGCTCTCCAGGGTTTCAGATAGATATTTTCCATCCCTACCTGGAGATGCCAGGGAAGCTCCCAGGAAACTGGGAGCTTTTGCAAATAACACAGATGATTTTCCATTGATCTACAATGATTCCCCAAGGCCATCCTTCATGCAGCAACACTGCCACTATCTCTTCTATACAGGAAGAGAATAAAGTGATGTAGTAACTGGACTAGGGCTAGCAAGAGTATAGCACTTAGGAAGAAAAGATGGTGCAATGCCATGCACTTCCCATTGAAGTCAGCTGACAAATCCTCTTTAGCTAGGAAGCATTCTTCACTTTGATTCAATGACATTCAGAAGCAGGTTTCCAGACATGCAGCCAATGTGGATACAGACTGGCAACCACACTGAAGCAGATGGGTGTGTCTTTTGATACACATAGAGATGTGCATCTCTATCTAGAGTAGGGAAACAGCCAAATTGCGGGCGCCTCCCTCTAAAATTGAGGGTTACACAGCCACAGGTCTGTACCTGCTCCTCTGCTTGATGACATTGCCACCATCCCAGGCATGCTAGTGCGGAATCTCCCAGCTGCTCATATGCAGCACCAGCACTCACATGAGCAGAGGGCGTTTGATGATCTGCCATGTGTGCTGGTGCTGCACGGGGCAGCTGGAAGACATCCTGCTGGCATGCAGGCATAGCTGGGGAGAGCACCAGGATAGCGGCAAAGGGAGTGAGTGGAGGAGAGTTGGTATAGACTTGCTCTCCTCCACTTTAAAGGGGTTGTGTAAGCCCTCAATTTTAAAGGGAGGAGCCCACCACTCGGACAGCTGAATTGCATTTTGCCACATCCCTAATATAGAGCCATTAGCTGCTGCACCAGACTAGTTTTTTTGTTCTACAACTGACCTGTTTTTGTAGATGCTTTTTGTCATCTGAAAACGGCTTGACTGATGATACACATTCATAGCAAAATTGAGAACTTTTCTTTGGTAAAACAGCATTTTCTTTAACCTTCAGAAGCACAAATATTTTCATGTCTGTAGTCCTTCAGTACCATTGGCTGAGATAACCTTTCACTCTCTTTATGTCTTTAGAAACAGCTTTGTAAATGTCAAAAGCTTTGGATTCTCTTTAGAGGCTTTTGAGATTTAGGTATATAGCCCCCAAGTAATGAAATTCCAGTTGGTAGCAGTAATGGTATTTATTGACCATTAGTGTGGCTTTAGGTCTCTAATGTCATAGGCTGGATCACTATATTGTTTAACATAGCGAAAGTCAAGCTTCACAGCAAGTTATTTCATAATGTTGATTTTAGGGGTCTCAAACTTCATTATGACTTTTCAGGTGGCCATTACTTTATCTTTTTCATCATTTGATGCTTCGCAAATAGAGAAATAATCACAGAGTGGATGGAGATTGCTAGCTGTCATACACTGGCAAACTCTGAAAATCCATTGCAATCTAGAACCATTTAGGTAAAAATGTGAATGCTTAAAGAAGTAAAATATGATTCAGCCGCATACAGCTAAAATGGCATTTTGCAGGGTATTAGAAAAACGATGAATCTTCACATGATATCATATTTTGTTTATGGTTAATGTAAGGTAAGGTCCCAGTTAGTAGGAATTACACAGGCCATTTGGGATTAAGACGGATATAACATTACAACACAAGACACAGCAGATTCTTCTCTCCCTATTGTGAGCCCAGCTTTGCAATTTAAATACACAAATTATTAAAATATACAAATTGGGATCCACAATAATATGTTGTAGGGTAGCCCCACAGTCCAGAAGAGTCTTTGTGGAGACTCTCCTGGGCTGCAGTAATCTTGTTGCTATTGGCAGCCAGAGATTATGGGAATTTGCTAGTGCCCACAATCTGGGGCTGCAAAAATACCTCCCATAACCCAATGTTGGGATGTGGAGAAACCACCTGGAAAAAAACTCCCATGTTTTCCCTGGAAGCAGCCCTGGCATTCTCTTCAAGCTTCAGTTTCTCCTTGGAATTCTCTTTTAAATGTCACTTTGGGAAATTTTGGGGTTGAACCTGGCCTCAGAAGTGTGGACACTCCTCTGGGCTGCACGGATATTGTGCATCTAGGGCTGTGGGAATTCTGGGCTGCCTTTGGGCACTTCACATTGGCCATGCAAGCAATCTGTTTAATCAGTACCATACAGGGTGAAGGCTTGCCCCTGTGCTCTGCTGTTCTTGTGCTGCCAGGATTCCATTGCAGAATGTGAGCAGCATGCTTGTGTAGCATTCCTGCTTCACGTTGCTGCTACATGTCACATCTTGAATGTCTTTCACACATTTGCAAGCAGGAATGAGACCTATGATTGCAGAAAAGAACTCAGAGCACCCAGGAAAGCTAAAGCAGCAAATATACAGAAAGAAGAAATACTCTACTTTATTAGAAGTTATGGAAGATCCACATCTCAAGTGCAGGACCCCTAAATTTAAGCAGCTGGTGATGCTCTCCAATTTGTGCAGTGTGGTGTTTTATTTTTATTGGCATAGTGGTAAATGAGAAGAGAAACATGCCTATGGATGATGATGTCACAAAAGTCAACGAAATATTGAATAAGGATATATTATTTATTTATCATATTTCTATGCTGCCTGATATGTACATCTCTTGGTGGTGTACAAAATTTAAAAGTCAACACAGATTAAAATACATGAGACACAATAAAAACAATGGTATAAAGCAGTTATTAAAACAAATTACTAAAATTATTAAAATAAATTCTAATTAAAAGCCCGTGAAAACAGGAGAGTCTTGAGGGTCTTCCAGAAAACAAACAGAGAAGGAAATGCTCTTATTTCAGCAGGGAGCATAGCCCAAAGCCCTGAGGCAGCCACAGAGAAAGCCCGGTCCTGAGTTGCCACCAGATGAGCCAGTGACAACCATAACCGGACCTCTCCAGAAGAGCATAACAGGCAGCAGGGTTTATGACAAAGGAAATGCTCTCTTAAATAGCCTGGACATAAACTGCTAAGGGCTTTATAGATAATAACCAGCATTTTGTATTTCACCCGGAAACATCACCCGGGATATAAAATGTAAAATAAATAAATAAATAATAAATAAATATTGGCAGCCAGTGCAGTTCTTTTTAACCCCTTTTAAACCTTTTTATGTGGTCCCTTCATGTTGTCCCAGACACCAATCTGGCTGCCGAATTCTGTAGTTTCTGGACGATGTACAAAGGCAGCTCCACACAGAGTGCATTACAGTAGTCAAGCCTGGAGGTTACCAGAATATGTACCACTGTTTTAAGGTCATTTGCTTCTAGAAATGGAAGTAGCTGACGTATCATCCAAAGCTGATAAAAAGCACTCCTGGCCACTGCCTCAACCTGAGAAACTAGGGAGAGCTTTGGGTCCAGAAACACTCCCAAGCTACGTACCTGATCTTCCAGGGGGAGTCTAACCCCTTCCAGAACAGGCAGATCTAAACCATCTCTCAGTTCCCAACCCCACAAAGCCAGTACCTCTGTCATTTGGATTCAGCTTCACTTTGTTATCTCTCATCCAGCCCATTACCATCTCCAGGCAGACATTTAAGGAAGATATGCCTTTCCTGATGAGGTTGACCTTGAGATGTAGATCTGGGTGTCATCAACATATTGATAACACCCTGCACCAAACTTCCTGATGATCTCTCCCAGAGGTTTCATGTAGATTAAAAGAGCATTGGAGACAGTATGGAGCTTTGTGGAACTCCACACTTTAGTTCTTGCTTTTCAGAACAACATTCTCCAAGTTAGACCATCTGGAATCTGTCAAAGAGGTAGGAGTGGAACCACTGTAAAACCCAATCCCAACTCCCTCAGGCGGTCCAGAAGGATGCCATGGTTGATGGTATCAAAAGCCACAGAGAGATGCAAAAGGATCAGCAGAGTCACACTCCTATTGACAGCCAGTTGGAGATGATCCATCAGGTCGACCAAGGCAGTCTCAACTCTGTAGCCCACACAAAAGCCAGTTTTAAATGGATCTAGATCATCTGCATCATCCAAAACTGCCTGGAGCTGAGAAGTCACCACATGCTCAATCACCTTGCCCAACCATGGAAGATGAGAAACAGGTAATTAGCTAACTCCAAGGGATTCAGTGCAGGTTTCTTCAAAAGTGGTCTAATAATAGCCTCCTTAAGTCAAGGAGGCACCCTGCCCTCCCTCAGAGAAGCATTTATAATATTTACCAGACCTCTCTGATAATATGATTATCAGATGAAATAAGCCAGGTTGGGCAAGGGTCAAGAGAACAGGTTGTAGGATGCACAGTCCAAAGCAGTTTTTCCACTTCCTCAGTCACAAACTGAAAATGATCTAATCCACTAAGAGACACCTCCATAGTAGACTCTGCAGTAACTGTAAAATCCAGCTCAGCCTGATTATGAGATTTTATCTGCCAAAAAGTCATTAAAAACATCACTGATGGTACCAAGTTTAAATTCAAGGTGGAGGGGGTATAAACTAGCCACCTCATGACCCTAGATAACTTAGCTGGATGTGAATTTGCAGAGGCAATGTGGGCAGAAAAGAACTGCCGGAGCTCAAATCTTCAAACGTGCTCTGTGTTGTGCCCGATCAGACTTGCGCCAAGTCTTCCTCCACTTATGCGCTAGTTGTCTATCTCGCTGCTTCAGCTCCCATAGTTCATCTGAATACCATGGGGCTGACTTTAAGGCAAGTCAGAGAGGATACTTAAGAGTGATTGTGTCTACTGCTCTAGTGAGTTCATCATTCCATGTTTGCACCAGAAAATAGACATAATCACTAGCAGAGCCAACCCTAAAACCTTCCAAGGCTTCTTGGAAACCGGTTGCATCCAATAACCTCCTTGGGCAGACCAATCTAATAGAGCCTTCACCCCTGAAGAGGTGGGTCATGGCTGTAAATTCTACCCTAACCAGATGGATCCGTACATGACAATGGGGAGATGACACAAGTCCCCACCCATGAAACACCACCCTGATCAGAGCAAAAGACCAAATTGAGAGTGTGACCAGCATCATGTGTCAGTCCAGAGAACTGCTGCTGCCCACCCTAATAAGGACTAGGATATCAGAAGACCAATGGGTGAGGCCCTCATCCCCACCAATCAAGCAGCTTGGCCCCAGTGCAGGATATCAAAACAATTAGAGTGAGCTCAGCCCCAGATAGTGAACAGCCTGAAAAAAGGGGGGAAAGAGCAGAAAAAAGCCTCAGCTAGTCCCTTTCTCCCACCCAGAAGGAGAGTAGGGAGTAGAAGCCAGATAAAAACTCCATACCCCATAGCATGTCTTCCAGTTAACCTTCTGAAAAGCCTCAGCTATATATTATATAGCATTCAATGCTTGCTGCCAATATGATCAAATAGATTGGTGGGAACTTTTTTCCATAGTCATTGCAGTGAAGTAAAGGTAAATCCCTATACCTACCCATACCTGCTTCCTAGTTATGATTAGATCTGATATCAAGTTATGCATCCTTCTTTTTAAAGTAAATACAAACCACTGTTTTAAATATATATGAGTATGTGAAAGGCTTCAAATATATAATATTATTATTATCTTGTTTACACAGTCAGACAGGTGTTATTGACTGGTTTGTTTTATACAGACATCGAGTCCTTCCCAAGGACCTAGGATGGCTGAATTTTATTGTCAATGTTGTTGTTATAGATATTGTCGCAGTATATAGGCTGTTCTCAGTAAAGCTGCTTTTTGTAACTGGCTGATGGTGATTTCTGTGGCCCCTATGGTGTTGAGGTGCTCTTCAAGGTCTTTTGGAACTGCACCCAGGGCACCAATTACCACTGGGATTATTTTGGTCTTTTTCTGCCACAGCCTTTCAATTTCAATTTGTAAACCTTTGTATTTTGTGATTTTTTTTCTATTTCTTTTTCTTCTATTCTGCTATCCCCTGGTATTATTATTATTATTATTACATCGGATTACAGCACAAGAATCAAGATAGTACTGTCAAGTCTCAAAATGGTTGAGTCTACTTTAATCTGAATTTTGCCATAATGCTGATTGTGTGGGTGGTACTAGAAATAACAAATTGACCTTAAAATCAAGTATCAAGTAAACATGAAATATATTTATAGAGTAATTTGTGGGGCAAAATATACTTTGTATGTTAATATTTCTCGATATCACAAATTTTATTTCTAAACAAAGATAATTTTCTGTTTTTATTTTGACTTTTATTTCATCTAGAATAGGAGAAAAATATGTGGAAGGACTGTATTCTTGTGCATAGTATACACAATATTTTCATTCATCTTCATGAAAGCTTCACTTTGTCTGTTTACAGACATGCTGTGCATATGGGTAAAATTATAAGGGAGTTGTTCCCAGTAAGATGATTTCAGATAACAGAACATTGACAACAAGTGTGTAGTTGCTTTTCAGTGTATGGAAACAAGAAACCCCTTTATGTGTGCAGTAATGCATTGTGGGAAGCACCACAGTAATTGTACAACTGGATCACACAGCAGTCCCTTGAACACATTCATATAAAGCCTAATGTGTGACCTGACCTTCCATGGATGAAGTCATGGCCTCCCAGAATATTTTTCATGGCAGAAAAGGATGACACTGTGATCAAGGAAATCACTTATGGGACCATGTGACTGCAGCCACTGAAATCATAGGTTAAGTTCTCTACATGAATGTGTTCCAAGGACTGACCTGCATGCAATGTCTGAAATGGCCTTTAAAGTTCTGTTTGAAATAAAAGCAATGTGAGAATATGTATATGGCATATTTTATTTTATTTTATTTATCCATCCAATTTCTATACTGCCCTTCCAAAAATGGCTCAGGGTGGTTTAGACAAAGAAATAATAAATAAATAAGATTTATTTATTTATTTATAAATCCCTGTCTCCAAAGGGCTCACAATCTAAAAAGAAACAAGATATACACCAGCAACAGTCACTAGAAGTACTGTGCTGGGGGTTGATAGGGCCAGTTACTCTCCCCCGGTTAAATAAAGAGAATCACCATGTTAAAAGGTGCCTCTTTGCCAAGTTAGCAGGGGTTAGTTACTACATTTGGAAGACCAACAAATCACTTTTAATATAAAAGAAAAGAAAACCCAGTGATGAAGCAAATTTACAGACCAAGGCAGAAAGGGAAATAATATGTTAGAACAAAGTGATATTAGGAGTATAACATTTAAGCTGTTTTGAAATACTATAACATAGCAAATAAAGGAAAAAGGATGGAAATGTCAATACTTTTTTCATCAGTAGTGAATCACAAGTAAATTCATTTCAAAGCAGTTGGATTGAACTAAACTAAATAGAACTAACACTAAACTAAACTAAATAAAAACTGAACTAAATAAAAAAATTAAACTGGGATTTACATTTTGTTTGTTTGTTTGTTTGTTTGTTTGTTTGTTTGTTTATTACATTTATATCCCGCTCTTCCTCCAAGGAGCCCAGAGCGGTGTAATACATACTTAAGTTTCTCCTCACAACAACCCTGTGAAGTAGGTTAGGCTTAAGTCTTGGTTATTTCAATAGGAGATGCAACTCAACTCTATGGCTTTTATTTTATTTATGTATTGTTATGTATTGTTTTTCAACCAAGTTATCTTCCATACCAATATGTATCAGTTAACATCTGATACAAATATTTTAGAGTGATACGGGTATGCATATGGGAATGTTTTCTGGTCCTGGAAACTGATGTCATAGACATATTAACTTAGATGTATGTTGCACTAAATCCAATGGTATTTACTTCCAGGTAAGCATGCATAAGGTTGCTATCTTAGCCACAATTAACGTTTGCTGTATTGTGCCAAAGATTATTTAAATAGTTTGTGTTGTTACATCAATATTTCAAATAAAAAACAGTAGTTTCTTTTTATAGTCTATTATATTCCAAAATTGAATTCAGGCTAAAATCTGTTCAGACCATATCATCATATCTCTATTAAGTCTTAAACAATTAAGAAAACAGATAGACACAATGCTCTATATTTAGACAACAACAGCAACAACAACAATAATAATAACCAAATGCATAATTATAGAATGGGAGACACTCAGGTTGGCAGTAATGTATATGACAAAGATCTTTGATTGCAGTTGATCACAAGTTGAACATGAGACAGCAGTGTGATGGTTGGAGGAAAAACCCTAGTTCCGAGTGATAAGAAAAAATTGTTCCACATTTTTCTGCACTTGTCATACCTCACCTAGAGCAGGGGTTCTGAACCTTGGGTCCCCAGGAGTTGTTGGACTATAACTCCCATCATCCTCAGCCACACTGACCAGAGGGGATGATGGGAGTTGTAGTCCAACAATATCTGGGAATCCAAGGTTGAGAGCCCCTAACCTAGAGTACATTGTCGAGGTGCCACTGCCATATTTTAAGAAAGATGTAAATAAACTGAGACAGGTTCAGAGGAGGGCAGTGAAGATGGTAAGAGGTCTGGAAACAAGCCCTGTGAAGAAAGGAAAGAATTGGGTGTGTTTAGCCTGAAGAAGAGATGACTGGGCAGTGTGGGGATGGACATGAGTACTCTTCAAATAACTGAAAGGCTGCCACATAAAATAGGGGCAAAGGCTTATTATCTACTGTCTCAGAATGCAGAACTAGATCTAATTGTCTTGAGTTATATTAGATTTTGGTTGAACATTAGGAAATGTTCAACAATGGAACCCATTACCTGGGGAGAGGGATCTCCCTCACTGGAAGTCCTCAAGCAGAGGTTGGACAGCCATCTGTTGGGGATGCTCTAGTGCTGGATATTTTTTTGCATAGAACAGTGATTGGTCCTTTGTCTACAAAGTTTCCTCACTCTATGGTTGTGTTGATCTTAACTGCAAAAAATAAATTAAACCATGATACTTAAGTATTTTGCCAACAGAAATAAATAGTCTTCATACCACAGCCATAGGAAGTTATGTCTGTAGTTACAGCATGGATCTATGGATACAGCATGGGTCTACTTTGCAACACATTAGCACAAAAGATTGCAGGAAATTGAATAATTTCAGCTAGAATAGTACTTTTTCTCCTATGTTAGCTGTTTAACTATAAATAAGAGCAAAAGTAAAATTTCTATGAGAAGAAACCTAAAATCAAACAAGTTCTGGGAGATGAGAAATATCTTTTTAAGTGAGCATATCACTTTGATCCAATGAACTATTAAAAGTACCGGTTCCTATGTTTCTTCATTGCCTAAAGCTGTTCAGAAGATGACAGGCATTCAAAGTTAGATCATTCATTCTTAGAACTAAATGTAACAAAAGAAAAAAATGTATAGAGGGTTACATTTACATTTACGAACTTTGGTTACATTTAGTAATAGAGCTTGAAACTAATCCCTCAATGCCTTCCAGCCCAGAAGAAAAATGTCATCAGTTTGGCCACCCACTAATCAAGACACAACCCTGAAGGTGAGTACTGATAATCCCTAGATCCACTTCTTCGTATGATTAGCACTGATACTGCTATTGTCTTTGTTCTCATTCAGTACACATAGCATGGCTCTAGCATGCCTATATATGCTGGGGTGTATCTATTGTGGGGCAGGCAGGGCACGTGCCCCAGGTACCACTTGAAGGGGGGGCACCATTCTTAAAAATTAAAAAAAAAATTAAATGGCTGCCGAAAACAAAATGGCCACCGTGCATGCTCAAATATCCTCTGTGAGGCCCTAGGCCATGCCAGGCCTTGCAGAGGCCATTTGATTATGCATGGTGACCATTTTGTTTTTAGTGGCCATTTTAAAATATATATATATATTTTAAAATGGCCACCTCACATGCTCAAATGGTCCCTGTGAGGCCCTAGAGGCCAGCGGGAGCAGGGGGAACCTTTGTAGACCCCCCCCACATGGCCTTTAGGAAGCCCCCCGAAGGGGCTACAGGTAATTTTTTAAAAATATATATATAATATAAGTCACTGTACACATATTTAGTTTGGCACTAAGTACAGAGAATCAGGGCTTGTGAATAGTGAGCTGAGTCTTATGAGCTAGGATTGTATTCATTTGCTCTTTCTTTGCTTCTTGTGATAAGTGAGTTAAATGTGATGTCTTAATAATATAGCTATTAATGGTGAGTTTGTCTTTGAATCAGTGTGAAATCCTTAGTATTAAGGCCCACTGGGAGTTTCTTGCTCACTTTCTCTCATTTTAACTGTCTTTCTGAAATACTAGAATATATTCCAAGTAGTGACACAGTTTACTCTGCATATCCTTTAATTATTTTCAGAGTATCTGGGAAAAGTCAAATTCTCCATTTATTTTTTAAAACTTATGTAATAGCTATGCTACAATGCACAGTAGAGGATTAGACAGGCACTTTTGTTTAGTTTTCCAAGTACACCTCCACATAGTATTTGGGTATTTCATGAGCTTCAGCATACTGAAAGTTGTAGTTTTGCAGCATTTTTTTGGTCTGGCTACGTCTGCTGCTAAATAGTTGTTGAAATATTAAAAGATTAACGAGCTTGACTTGTATTTTTCAGCTGATATTATGGTAAAGTTATCTGAAAGATGGGTGTCAGATGTTTGGACAGGGAGCGTTATTTCAGTACTTGCCCTAGGTGCTATTTTCCCTAGATTCGCCTCTGTATATATGCTTTCCCACCCACTCCATTATGAAACTCCAGCCAGAGCCTGTTGTTTCTGGTGAGGAACCTCTTACTTGGTGAACTGTATTTCATTAAGGACTGTTGACAACAGGAACAAATACGGTTTTATAAACTGTGGGGGTGTCATCTAGAGACTTTGGTAGTGGGCTGTATACAAATATGCCAAATAATTAAATAAATAATAAATCTGCTCAGGCCATTGGTCACCATCAATGTCAGAATTAGAGGCCACGGGTTCCTGAAGACTTTACATTTCTCAAAGAGAAACTTAGAATTGGTGCCTTTGGTTTGGGATTGTTGCCCAACAGCATTCATTAACAAAACTGTGAGAGATGAAGTATGAGAGCCAAATGATCAGAACACTTATGGTGGTGCAGGCTTCATGGGATGTAGTATTTCCCATTACAGGTTGAAAACCAGATGTTTGAATTTACATCAGATCTACAATGTGAATGTTCAGTTAGATTTCATTGCACGTAAAGAAACTGAAAGTCAGGTAGAAGGTTAGACTAGAACATGTAATCTCTTCTTGCCATCTGAAATATTACAGCCCAGGAAAAAAACTGCACCATACAATTGTTTTTATGGTATATTTTGCTCTGATTTAAGCCCTGTTCAGGCATTAAGGTTGTTCACACAAGCAGCCCAACCTTCTGGGGAGCCCAGGAATTTCCCCCAGGCAATTACACAGGTAGAAGGGGGCAAGCACACTCTTCTACCTAGGTATCTGGTCGCATGTGCAGGCTGCACACACACAACCAATATACATGCATTTGGATCAAATTTTTTTTACATGGAGTAATAGCAAATATGACCAGTCACCAACTTCAGTCCCTGAAGAAAGCCCTAGGGAGCCCTCTTCTTGTGCCACAAGAACAAGTGTCAGACACCCGTCAGAAAGTAAGCCAGAAGGAAACAGAGGTTCCTGGGGAGCATGCACTCTCAGCATGAGCTGGAAGTTAGTCATGTGCACCGGACCGTGGAGCTGCGGTTCGGTGCTGGGGTGGGGGGTTCCATTAAGGGCAGGGGGGGCTTTACTTACCCCTCCCACCCTTTCCCGCGTTGGCACCGTAAATATTGTAAGAAATCCGGGCGGCAGGATCCCTCGCCACCCGCTTCTATTACCGATTATGTCTCTGCTCCTCTGAATTTTAAACATCGGGGGGCGGCAGGGTGCTTCCCTGCCGCCCCCTCGAAGCCCCCTGCTGCCGCTGAAGCCCCTTTAAATCTCGCCCGGACCGGAGATTCCGGTGGAGAAACGGCGCTCGGGTGGGCGGCAGCGAGACGTCCGCCCGCCCACCCGCTCCCTGCCTTGCCGAGTGCAAAGTGCAGGAAGCCTTCTGCGCACGTGCGAAGAAGGAACTAGGAAGCCTTCTTCGCGCGTGCACAGAAGGCTCCCTGCACTTTGCACTCGGCAAGGCAGGGAGCGGGCGGGGCGGATGGACGTCTCGCTGCCGCCCGCCCAAGCGCAGTTTCTCCACCGGAATCTCCGGTCCGGGCGAGATTTAAAGGGGCTTCAGCGGCAGCAGGGGGCTTCGAGGGGGCGGCAGGGAAGCACCCTGTCGCCCCCCGATGTTTAAAATTCAGAGGAGCAGAGCCATAATCGGTAATAGAAGCGGGCGGCGAGGGATCCTGCCGCCCGGATTTCTTACAATATTTACGGCGCCAACGCGGGAAAGGGCGGGAGGGGTAAGTAAAGCCCCCCCGCCCTTAATGGAACCCCCCACTCTAACCCTCCCGAACCAAAACCACCCCTTCTCCAGACCGGTTCGGAGGCCAGTAGAATGGCCTCCGAACTGATCCGTGCACACCCCTACTGGAAGTTGTACACATTCCCAAAACATAGAAGGGCTATTCACACAACTGCCCATGCAAGTGGGTGGGTGGGAGGGAAGGCAGGGTTGAACTTACCTTCCCCCCAGATGAGAGGTCTGGATCTTTTCTGCATGCAAAAAAGCATGCTGGGATTAGGAGTGAGATTAGGCGGGGTGGGAGTGCCAGGATCTGGCATGAGCAACCTCAGAATACTGTAAGAAGCTCCACCTCCATCTGCTGTGGTGACAGGTTTTATTTTTAGTAGAAAAGAGGGCAAAGCTACAGAATATAGATCGTTACAGGATTATCTTTCTACTTAGATGCAGTGCAGAAGTGGGGGGACAATTTTATAGGTGAGATGAATGATAAACTGTGCCTTTTTGTTTAAGTAGACTAGTTTCTTTTGCTACTTGTGACTTCCAATTCTCCCCCTTCTCGGAATACGAATCACATTCATTTTGGATTATTTAATTTAACTTCCTTTCCAGATGAACTGGCTTTATTAAATGTCTGCCATGGATGGGCAAACAAAGTTTGTGTAGACTACATATATCTTATGATTAGCCTGGTAGAATATATTGCACTAGGAAGGTGTACAAATTATGCCTAACAGTATAAGTTAAGCTTGATAAATCAGAAAGGAACAAAAAAAGGAAAAGAAAGAAAAGAAGACAAACATATACAATTCAAAAGTCATTCAAGAACAGAAATTGTTGTCATGTTATGTTCTCTGTTCTTCCTGTTCTCACCTCACATCTCCTTTCTTGTGAGATTATGCTGACACTCTGTGCTAGTTAAAGTTGTATACAGGGGAACTATTCACATGATCTAGCAGATGAGGGGAAGTTGTATACAAACCTGATCTTTCCCCCAGGTGCTCAGTAAAAGTGTGCTTTGAGTGTGGATTAATCCACTCAGGGGTGGATTAACAGAGAACCAGAGTAGGCATTTGCCTATGGCAGCAAAATTTGTGGAGTGGGTGAGGAGAAAGTCCCCCCCCACACACACACTTTTTACCTTACTTTTTTAAAAAGGCATACCTTTTTGTTTAAGGTAAAAGGGCAGCAAAAGACTTTTTTCCTATGGGCAGCAAGAAACTTAATCCACCCCTGGGACCACTCCATCCCTTAATCCAAGCTAAAAGGTGGATTAAAATGCTGGGCTAGGCGGCAATGCCCCACCGGTATCGGGCCCAATCCCAGCAGTTCTCACGCACAGCCTAACCCAGGCTAGGCTTCCCTAACCTGGGTTAGGATGTGTGTGAGAACCAGAGGCGTAACTAGGGAAAATGGCGCCCGGGGCAAGCACTGAAATGGCGCCCCCCGTGCCACAACATACTACATTATACTTAGGTTTTTTCTCACAAGCGCCCGCCGCCGCCGCCACCAAGCCAGGCCACTGACTGGCCGCCAGGCGCCAGCAAAGCAATGGGGGGGGGGGGCGCGGGTGGCGTGGAAGGGACTGCTTGTGGGGGATGGGCTGCCTACGCGCTCCTTTGACTGCTGCAGCGCTGCTGCACTGAGCAGGAAACATTTGTATTAACAAAAATAAAAATAAAAATAAAAATAAAATTTGTCATGTCGCCGCCCCCCCATGTGACCAGAAAAGATGGCGCCCGGGGCACGTGCCCCCCCACCCCCCCTATAGTTACGCCTCTGGGGAGAACAGCCTCAGTATTTACTATAGCTTCGCATGGATGCTACTGGCTTATGGTTGCATTATGGCTTCCATAAACACTGTTGGTGAGAAGCATCAGCAATACAAGATACATTCATTGCACAGGACATGGCAATACAATTGGATGATGTAAAATGCTATGGCCCAACAGTATATGGTAATCTTGTCATATAACTGAAGTAAAGTATTTGAAACTGCAACTGTTAGTCTGTCATGGGAAAGTTCAGATTCAGACTCTGGCCCCAATCCCTAATGTTATAGGGTTTTGTTCACTAAAATAACCACTAAGCTATTTGAAATTGAAACATAGTCTGCATGCATGAATTAATATACACTTAAACCTACTTGAACATAATGAAAATCATTAGGACAGATTAAGTAGCCAGAAAAAAAGGCAGAAAACTGAAGAAAAAAAAGCAATGTCTTTGGGAAACAATTAAATTGCTAATCATGAAACATTATCCCTTAATGACTCCACCATTTCAGGTTTGGTATATGTGATTATGCAGAGCAGCCTCACTACCTTGGTTATAAAAAACCAATTGTCTCCTTAATTTTATAAGCTTAATTTAGTCCACAGGCTAATGGAAGGCTCTTCTAAAAGCAGGCGGCCTGGCCAGTAAAACACATGACTATGGTCTTTTAAATTCCTTGGTTTGATTCACACAGCTTCACTGTATCATCTTTGGCTGCAAGGAAGACAGTGGCATTAAAAGAAACAAAAAAAAAAACCCCACCATTGTTCACTCCAGATGCTGCTTTGGTGGGAAACCATACTTCCATATAAATGCCATGCCGAAAAGCTGGATTCTAGTTCTTATCCTAATAGTTAACAATATATAGGAGAAAAAGAAACGCTAATTACTGGTTCTGACAGTGCTTCATCTTCTGCCCCAAATCAACATGTTGACTTGGAGGCCCAAGGTTTCCTCCCCAATGCAAATAACTCAATACCAAATTTCACAAAGCAGAAGGGATAATTTGTTGTCGTGGCCCCATGAAAATGAATTCTCAATTGATTTTAAACCCAGAACAGCCTTCTCATCGTTATAAAGGATAAACCACTGCTTATTTTTTCAGTTTCTTGCACAAATGCTCTGAAATATCTGGCGTTAGAGTTCATTCTCTGCTACTGGTCCTAGCACTTGCCGCTTGTAGGGGAATACATATATGACAATGCTCAACTTGCAAATAGGTTAGCTGAGCACAAAATCCATCACACTGAATGGCTTTGACAAATACCACACTGTTCATTGGCTTTTATTGACTCAAGTAGACTGTGTAATGGATTTACTTTTGGAATAAAATTAAAATGTAGAATGTTGTTCTACCTCACATCTGAGTAGTATAAAATATCTGCCGTGTATTATTTCTTGATGTTAGAGTCAAATGGAGGGAAACAAAATCCTAAATGATTTTGTTAGTCCTCCCTCACGCATATTGCTCTTGATTTACATATCACCCACCACTATTTGTTGATGTTTCTACCTCTTTGGGTGATGTGAGTGGGTAGAAACGAGAGGAGTTTCACAATTTCTTTTCTCTGTCATTGTTTACTTACTCTTATACTGCACAACGTTAAGCTATAATCTCAGAATTTTTTTTTTTTTTAAAAAAACCTTGGTCAATCCTGAGCTTATTCTATGGTCTCCCAAACCCCAACTGGAACAAAATAATCTACCTCTTTTTGCTTCTCTCTTTTGGTCCTCGTTTGATCTATATACTGAACTGAGGACTGCACTTGCAAGCCTTTGTGAGTGCAAGTCCTTTGCAAGACCCTGGGAGTATGAATGTGTGATCCGGCTCAACCTCGAGCCTGTTGAGCATGAACCAGCTTGGTTTGAGGGCTGACTTGGAACCAGGCCTGGTTCGGTTTGAGATCGAGCTGATCCCCCCAGTTTGGTGGTGCCAAACATGATGTTATTTGTTGGGGGGGAAGATGGACTTACTGCCTCAGCAGCTGAAGGGGGTCTCCAGTGGCTTCCCCTCCCCCCATCAGCCCCTCCCTGATCTCCGAATGGCCATTTCAGGCCATTTCGGCCCTTAGAGTGTGGGACCTAGCCATGCAAGTGACCTGCACGCATGTGCAGCAGCCTCCAAAATGGCCACCACACACTCTCTAAGGGCCAAAACTGCCCTGAAATGGGTCAAAATGGCCATTCTGAGACCAGAGGAGGCCAGTAGGGGGGAGGAGAAGCCATTGGAGACCCCCTGTAGCCACAGAAGCACCCCCTGTAGTTACCGAACTCAGCGGCAGTGGTGAGTCCATCTTTCAAAAAACTAAATTCAACGTGGATGGCACCCCTGAACCAGGCCCAAACTGATTTGAATTTGAACCAGGCCCCAAGTTCGGGGTGCCAAAGCCGAACATGCTGGTCCAGTTCAAGTCCAGTTAAGACTCAAACCAAAATGGTCAAACTGTTTTTGTGCACATCCCTACCTGGGAATGATGGCAGCAGTAGCAGTTCTGATAAAATAGTTAGCATATGTGACAATAACAAGCAGAGGCAGGAGGGATCTGGCTACACTGAAAAGCATGCCCTGTGTGGAAGATCAATGAGGCATTTATCCTCTACGTAGCACTTTCCATGTACTGGAAGGTACTGTACATGCTGAACTGCTACACTTCAGTCACTCAGCCTGTAATTTTAACCATGTCTCAGGCACGGACAGTGGCATTGCAGATATTACACTTATTTCTAAGCAGAAATATTCTATTCTCTGACCTGTCCCACTTCAAGGCAGAAAGTTTCTATTCCCTGGCACCAACTTGTACCTGGATCCGATCCCAGAAGACCTCTGGACCTTTGACAACAAATCATATTGCTAGGAGTACTAAATTAACTTGCTGGAGCTATTCAGTTCTTCTTTGTGACTACATTTGAAATATCCAGGGATTTCCTAGGCCACAAGTCGAACTTGGGCAACAGCTTATTCTTCAGGATCTCATAATACATTTTTTAAAAGACAGTGAAATAGCTTTCAACTCTATCCATCTGGTTAACCTCTATACTCTATATTCAGTAAGGCCAACTGCTTTCTGAAATCCTGTAGTGTCCCCAGAGAAACTTGGGCTGACTTATTTAGAGTGGGAGGGCTACTCCACCAAGGCATATGGTCTCAAAAGCAGAATAATTATGTCTCTCAGAAAGTGGAGGTGCAGTATAGACTTATTGCGGATGAATCCTGCCTAAGCTGATTCTATGCTACAAATCTATGATGATTCTTACTTGCAGATATCCAATTCAAGTGCCCTTCTCATTTTCATGTTTCTCTGTTCACCATTCCAGCCCAAGTTTACAAGCTCTTACAGGCATGGGTAGCAAGGGACCTCAGTTCAGTTTAGGGAACCAGGTGCATGTTAAGAATTTTGTTGGGGAAAGCATGAACTGTGAGTAACTCCAGCTGTCCTAATCTCAGAGTTAATGGCATCAAGCTTATCCATGGGGCCTGGTTTTTAATATTGTCTAGAATATTTCCCTGAAGTCAAATTGGTCCAATCTGAGTCTTTGGAGCCATGGGGCTTTGGCCAACTTATACCACTTATTCGACTGGGTGAGTGGAATAGATTCATTTGCAACCTGTGGCAAATGACAAAGGACAGCAGCATCTACCTTTGTAAATGCATCTTACTCTCACCATTCTCCCTGCCAAGTTAACTCATATTCATGTTTGACTTGATTACAAGGTATCGTCTCACAACAGCTGAACTGGGAAAGTTAACCCCAAGGTCCATGCCCTTGTATGCCAAACTATTTGCTAACACATTATGCAGGCTTCCACTGGCATTTTGACTGGGCCTGTGCTGCTGCAGATAAGGACGGCACTCTCGTGAAAGTATATAAACCATGCACATATGCTATTGCCACTATTGTGCTACTGAAGTATGTGCACGCTGGTGTAAGTATATTTGTGAAATAATACTGTTGAGCAAGACTGGCAACATTTCCTTAGATGCCTGCAGCAGTATCGGCTGATCAGAAGCCTATATGTAACATGTCTTTCAACCATTGTTAATTTGGTTGTGATCTGTTATTCACAATTCTGCGTCAGCTCCTGTTTTGCTCCACCACTGGTACTGTAGACACAAAGAGTTTTTCTGAAGCAGGAGTTTATGGAAATGGAGAACAGAATAGACAGACATGACAATATTTTCAATACATCTGTTACATTGTGCTATGCTATTATTATATATTTTCAATAAATATACCTTGACAGGGCATAATTTGTACTGATTGCCATTTCATAAAAATGTAGTGCCCACCCAGCTATTACTGAGTGCAATGTAGAACTCTATAGCTCTAGACTACTAGGTTGGGCCTGATCCAGTCCTGCGTAAAAGACAATGCACTCAGCTGTATCTCCCGTTTCCATCTGATCTCAAGGAAGGAGCAGAAATCCTTAATCTGTGCCTGGGGTCTGTGATGGGCTTTTTGTGAACGAATAAACTGCGACTTAATCCAAACAAGAAATATTGTCGGTCAGGAGAAAAGCAAATCTAGGATTTGGTATTCAGCTGGTTCTGAACTGAGTAGCACTTGCTATCCAGGTGCTGAATTTGTTCCTGGAGATAGTGGCTCTGGCCAGTAGTGCTTTAGCACAGCTATGGCCAGTGCACTAGCTGTGGCCCCTTCTGAAGGAGGAATATCTCGCTACCTTCACACAAGCATTGATAACATGCAGGCTGCACTACTGTTGTATTGCATGGCCCCAAAAAGGTGTTTGGAAATTGTAGCTGGTGAATAATGGGGCTGCAGGCCTGCTATTTAAGACCCATTAGCTGGATCACCAGTTTTATTTGATTTGTACTGATTATTTTCTGGGCCTGATTCTATATGCTGGTTATTAGTTTAAAACCCCTACTTGCCTTGTGGTAACCTTGTGGTAATCTAGTAACCCAAATACCTTGCCAGGGTATCTGAAGAGCCTCCTCTCTTTTCATATACACTCTGGTCATTAAGAGAGGCCCTCTTTGGGTCTCCTCACCATCAGAGGTGTGGCTGGTGAATATTTGGGACAGGGCCTTTTCTGGCTTGTGCCAAAGTTATGGAACTGCCTACCTCAGGAGACAATCTGACCGCATTTCTTCCAGTCTTTAGGAAGCTGGTGAAGAGCACCTTCTTCTGGTAGTCCTTTTAAACAAAGACTGACAACCCCCACAGTGGATGTGCTCTTTTGCAGCGTCTTTTGGGCTGTGATTCTGCCCATGTGAATTGTTTTTGTGGCTTTGTCATTTTTCTCACCATACTGGTTTTTGGGTTTTTAAAATGTTGTTGGAGTAGTGTTCTTAATTTGTGTGGTTTACTGTTCCGTTATCTTGTTTGTCTTGGGTATTTTCTGCGGGCAGAAAGGCAGTTTGCAAATCTTAAAAAACAAACAATTCCTGTGGAACAGACAGTACTACAGTACTGATCCCCTGCTAGCAAGTGACAATGCACCCTTCTATCCAATTGTGCAGTTCTCTTTGAGGAAGCTAGCAGAGTAGCAGTCAATTTGGTATGTTGTCTTCAGCAAGCTTCCATGTATAAAAAGCATGCAGATACTGATATGTTTTGACATTTTGCTACAGAGTGAATCCTCCAGCTGAAATAATACTCTATTTCAACTCAAAGGATTTCAATCATGCCAATGCTAATCACTTAGGGCTTCATATCACTGTAATGGAAAAAAAGCAAGCTTCAAATAATGCTACAGTGATCATGATCAAGAAGAAGCACAATGCAAAATGAGCAGATACTGTGGCAGTTGCTTTGTGTTCTGTGTTACCAGAACTGATAGGTTGCAGACATTCAAGTGTATAGGAAAATACCAGAGATCAGAAGTTGTTTTTCAAACTTCTGTAAATGTAGCTCTCATTTGCATCATTTAGTTAGCTAAATGTCACTTTTTAAATATGAATGTATTAAATGTCAGCAGAGCTGGATAATTTGAATAGTTATTTTCTCTCCCTATTATTTTCTTAGCATCTTCCAATTATTAAGGGCATTTCAACTGTTGATTGCTTGTTTTCTTGATTGGGACCTTTGTCTGTTTAATTACATTTTAAAGAAATTAAATTCAAATTCATTCAGGCTCAGAAGTTATCCTTAGTGCTGTTGCCTGTATTTTTTCTTCTTCCCTTGGATACAACAAGAATACACACAATAGAATATAATTGCAAAAGCACAGTGCAGACTCCCATGGAGAAGCAATTTATCTTGTGCTGGAGATGATCCTGCCTCATGTCCACACACAGTGCGTTGGGTCTCAATGTGCTTTCGCTTTAGTATGTCTCATCAGGAGCCTCCTACAACCAAGCCAATTAATTGCAACTACAATTGTCGCTATCAAATTATCAATCTTGTGAGAAATCTGATTTTCTAATTAATGTGGGAGCATATGTGCATTAATCTGTCTGCTATTTCTGCTCTCTAATGAGACAGATACTTATAATGCTTTCTTAAGAAATAATAATAAACTGACTGGCTGTGCATGACACTGTAGGCTAATTAATAAAATAGTGGCAGCTCTTCAATTTCCCTGGGCTACATATCTTACATCTTTAACATATTATTTACCATTTGTAGCTTTAGATCTGGATCTCAGGGATGCAGTTGATAGTGTAAATTTGGCAATTAGCACTCTTGAAATGAAACAAGAAGGTGGAATTGGTGCTATGCTGCTTGGAAATATTCTAGTGCTACTCTTTGCAAACCAAATGCAATGTATTTGCAAGAGAAAAATGGTCTGTTAATACTGACATCTAGTGGTATATAGGTCCTCTGTCTATAATGAAGGACCACGTATGATGTGATCTTAGAAGGTTTTTCAAGGGAAATTATCAGCTGGAAAATCAATGTGGGATCCAGAAGAGTTCTATTGATTTGCACTGGATGTAGATTTGTTCTGAAATGCATAAGGCTCAGGAAAATGGATGTGTTATATAGCACTCAAGGCAATTGATGGAAGCACACCAACAGAGGTTTAACGAGTTCAGTGACCCTTCCTCAACCACACACAAGATCAACATTTGTTACCTAATTTACCTTGAAACACTTTTTAAAAAAACCCTTCCTTACTATAGACATGTAACAGGAGCCAGAAAAGCTGACCCAAGCAACAAGGTTTTACACATGTATTCAGTATTAGTAGAATGAACAAAACAAACAAACAAACAAAAAAAGCCATGGATAATTTAATCTTGGGGCAGCAGCCCTAGGGCCTTCCCACTCTCTCAGCATTTTTTAATGTAGCTGCTGCTCAGCAGAATAGGTCTATGAATGAAACCCTTAGCTAGTGAGACTGTCTGGCAGGTAGAAGACTCTGCTCAGAAGCAGAGTGCATTATTTGCATTCAGAAAATTCAAGTCTGTGGCATCTCCTGATAGCACTAGGGAAGACTCTGAAACCTTGGAGTGCTGCTGACAATCAGTATAGACAATACCGAGCTTGATGGACCAATAGTATTATAAGGCAGTTTCATACATACTGACTTGTTTACATAAACTACAGCTGCAAGAGGAAGTATAATTCAGCACACTTACTTATGACTAGATATGGACAGGATCTAGCTTTATGTCTTACTACTGGGTTTTGGATCAGGGCTTATTTTTCCTGCCCACAGTTTCATGGAATGAAGGAGATTCTCCTAGTTAACATGGTCAAGAGCAGAATAACCATGGTGAAATGTACTTTTCCATATTTCAGCCCCTGCTGCCACATATAAAGGTCTGGAAAGCATGTATTACATATGTACTTGGTGGCACTACTTCAAGGAAAAACTCTGATTTACTTCTAGATCAATGCACTAATCACCACTAATTCAATGACTCAAGGGAGCAACAGCCTATCATAATTCCCACCAAAGCCTATTTCAGTAAAGTGATTAGAAAAGAACCTCAGACTCACAGGCCCAGATTTGGGCCTTCTGTTGGATCTTAGTTACTCATTCAAGTTTCACACAGGAGTTGGTAATAACATCTTTATTTAAAAAGAGCCCTATTAGGACATTTTAGTCAAGATGCTATACTCGCATCTCACCCCAGCAAATGTCATATCCATGATGGTGAATGCCATAACCATGATGGTGAGTGGTTCTGTGATCAGGAGGCTTGGGTGCCCAAGCCTCTCAATAGTCTGAATAGGGGTAGGGATATATGTAGTTTCCCAGCAGGGTTCGAAATACAGTACAGTGACAGGGTTTCTCTTAGTCCATGAAAGAGAGGGAGGGCGTAACCTGGAGGCTGGGTTGTTCTTAAAGGCACCATGCAGAATTAATCCACTGAGCTTGAATGGAATATGGGTTCCAGATAAGATTCAGAGCTATGCAAGATTCTGGAATACAACAAAAATGCTTTACCGCACAAGGGGGCCAATACACATCTGCAAAACCTAGCTTTCTAGTGGTTTATGGGGACCAAGTTTACATGGCAAACAAAATTGGAGGCTTGGCAAGGACCAGCTAGAAAGCTTAGACCAGTTAGATTAGACAGATGTAGAGTAGTAGCCTTTTTTTTTTTTACAAACAAGAGACTGCAGAGTGGACCATGAACCCTCTTTTTCGCCCCAGAAGTTTTATTGCATAACCAAAGTATCTAATAGGTGATAGAGCAGCCATATAATGAAGACAAAGTAATCTTTGCTCACTAGCTGTGCTTGAGGGAAGAAAGGCCAAACTGGAGTAGCTGAAGAAAGTATGGTAGAATGTAGGCCAGAACTTGGAACATTATGATTTGCCTAGTGAGCTCCCCAAGTGCTTCTTTCTTAAATTCTTCAGCTCTTCTATATTATGGTCACAATGAAATGATATTGAACATGTACGCTAGGAGAATTAGATCTCAGCTGGACCAAAATTCCATTACATTGTATTGTATTGCTGATGGCATCATCTAAATAAGCCATACATAATATAGGAAACTTTTAAAAATGCAATAATAAAGAAAACAACTACCACCTTTGCTCATATAAAAACATCGGACATAAGTCATGTTTGAATCTCAACTAGGTACTGGGATTGATGGTGGGGAAATGCTGGTTTAGAGAAGAGACCAGACCTACAGAGGAAATGGAGAGGAGGACATATTAAACTAACAAAACAGACCTCTAGAAGTGCAGGAGTATTCACAAGTAGGGTGAACGTAAAATGCAATCAATCTTTGATATTTCTTATTCACCTTTTTTTAAAAAAAATTAAAGTATATGGTTCTAAAGAAGGCATTATTTTCATTCTTCTAGAGAAATAAACTGAGCACAAGAATTAGCTAACTAAAGCCACATTTTATGTGAGAGATCAGTTACATCTGCATTTTGCACCCTGAGACTTATAACAACTTTGGGGTGTGTGTGTGTGTGGCTGTTTTAGGGCTGCAGCAAAAGCGGGGGTGGGTCAAATGCCTGCAACCCATGTGCCATGATGCTGTTTCAGTTTGGCTGTAGGGTAATTATGGACAGACCACCATCTTGTTAAGGTTGGACTTACAACCACTTCTCACCTCCGCAGGGGCGAGGGGCCCATTAGAATGGTCCACCCGAAGAGGTTATTGGATCCATTAAGATTCCAAGAAGCCTTGGAGGGATTTAATGTTGGCTTTGCTGGTGATCTCGTTGATGCCCCGGTTGAGAATTGGAACAACTTGCTCATCAGGGCAGTAGACACGATTGCTCCCAAGTGTCCCCTCCGACCCGCTTCAAAATTGACTCCTTGGTATACAGAAGATATAACGGGGCTGAAACGGCAAGGTAGGCGACTGGAGCGCAAGTGGAGGAAGACTTGACTCGAATCGGACAGATTGCAACATAGAGCAAATCTAATGCTCAGGCAATACGTGCGGCAAAGAGGCGGTTCTTTTCTGCTCGTATTGCCTCTGCAAGTTCACGTCCAGCGGAGTTGTTCAGGGTTGTGAGGGGATTAGTATCTGCCCCCTCTCCCTTGAACCAAAATTTGGAGGCTTCATTTACCTGCTGTGATGTGTTTAAAGAATTTTTTGCAGATAAAATCTCTCGGATTTGGGCCGACCTAGATGGAGACTCCACAATTAATTTGATGTCTGAGCTTGAGGAGCCCAACGACTCCTCTTATGTGATTCAACTAGATCGGTTTCAGTTAGTGACTCCTGAAGATGTGGACAAGCTGATTGAATCGATGAGGCCTACCACTTGTTCTCTTGACCCTTGTCCAACATGGCTTGTTCGATCTAGCAGGGAGGTTGTTGTAAACAGCCTGGTGGATATCATAAATGCTTCTCTGAGCGAGGGCAGGATGCCTCCTTGTCTTAAGGAGGCAATCATTAGACCTCTTCTAAAGAAGCCTGCATTAGATCCCTCAGAGTTGAGCAATTATAGGCCTGTTTCCAATCTCCCATGGCTGGGCAAGGTAATTGAGAGGGTGGTGGCCTCTCAGCTCCAGGTGGTCATGGAGGAAACCGATTATCTAGACCTATTTCAAACTGGTTTTCAGGTGGGCTATGGGGTGGAGACTGCCTTGGTTGGCCTGATGGATGATCTCCAATTGGGAATTGACAGAAGAACTGTGACTCTGTTGGTCCTTTTGGATCTCTCAGCGGTTTTTGATACTATTGACCATAGTATCCTTCTGGAACGTCTTAGGGTATTGGGGGTGGGAGGCACTGTTTTATAGTGGTTCCGCTCCTACCTCTCGGATAGATTCCAGATGGTGTCAATTGGAGATTGTTGCTCTTCAAAATCTGAGCTTAAGTATGGTGTCCCTCAAGGCTCCGTACTTTCTCCAATGTTTTTTAACATCTACATGAAACCGCTGGGAGAGATCATCAGGGAATTTGGAGCTGGGTGTTACCAGTATGCTGATGGCACCAGATCTACTTCTCCATGTCACCTTCTTCAGGAGCTGGCATATCCTCCCTAAATGCCTGTCTGGAAGCAGTAATGGGCTGGATGAGGGAGAATAAACTGAAGCTGAATCCAGATAAGACAGAGGTACTTATTGTGCGGGGTCAGAACTCTAGAGACAATTTTGATCTACCTGTTCTAGATGGGGTCACACTTCCCCAAAAGGAACAGGTTTGCAGTCTGGGAGTAATTCTGGATCCACACCTCTACCTGGTTTCTCAGGTTGAGGCGGTGGCCAGGGGTGCTTTCTATCTGCTCCGGCTGATACGCCAGCTGCTCCTCTTTCTTGAGATCAATGACCTCAAAACAGTGGTACATCTGCTGGTAACCTCCAGACTTGACTTTTGTAATGCGCTCTACGTGGGGCTGCCTTTGTACATAGTCCGGAAACTTCAGTTGGTTCAGAACATGGCAGCCAGGTTGGTCTCTGGGTCATCTCGGAGAGACCATGTTACTCCTTTCCTGATGGAGCTACACTGGCTGCCAATAGGTTTCCGGACAATACACAAAGTGCTAGTTATAACTTATAAAGCCCTAAATGGCTTAGGCCCTGGGTATCTAAAAGAGCGTCTTCTTCGTTATGAGCCCCACTGCCCATTGAGGTCATCTGAGGAGGTCCGTCTCCAGTTACCACTAACTCGTTTGGTGGCTACATAGAGACAGGCCTTCTCGGTTGCTGCCCCGAGATTGTGGAATGTGCTCCCTGCTGAGATACGATCCTCCCCATCTCTTGCAATTTTCAAAAAACACCTGAAAACCCTTCTTTTCATCCAAGCTTTCTCAGCTTCCTAAATTGTGAGGTTTTAATTTCTGGTTTATTTGTAAAATTCAAAACTCGATTTCAGGGTTTTTAATTACTGTAATTGTTTAATTGTTGTTTTAAAATATTTTAAAATGGTTAATTATTATATTGTTTTTAATTTGTTTTAGCTCTTTACTGTTTTAGTAGTGTGTTTTAATTTTCAACCGCCCTGAGCCATTTTGGAAGGGCGGTATACAAATCAAATAAAGTAAATAAGGTAAATAAATAAATAAGCCTTCTTTGTCATGAACACTGTCACCTATTGAGATCATCTGGCAAGATCCAGTTACAGTTGCCACTGTCTTGTTTGGTGGTGACTCAGGACCAAACTTTTTCTTTGGTTTCCCCTGGACTTTGGAATATGCTCCCAGTTGAAATAAGAGCATCTCCATCTCTGTTTGCTTTTGGGAAGACCCTCAAGACACACCTGTTCTCTCAGGCTTTTAACTGAAATTAATTTTAAAGTGTTTAATTGTTTTTATTCTATGAAATAGTTTTTAACTTTTTTATCCTGTGAAATTGTTTTGTTTTTACTCAGTCTTATATTTGTTCCTTTAAATTGTGTACACCACCTAGAGATACACATCAGGCAGTATATAAATATGATAAATAAACACAAAAACAAAAAAACCCACATCAGTGTCAAGAAGAAAAAAGCCAGGTCCATTGATGTGTTTTGTGTCACATCTGATTTGAATTTTGCGCACCATTTTGGCATTCTGAACACCAGTATCTAAACTGTTATGAATAAAAATCTAAAAGAATGCTTTTCTGCTTTCTCCAGGTATGTTATCTGAATGTGAGGCCTGTGAGGTCTTCTCAGTTGGTCCTCCGTAGTGTCCCTGGCCCTGGTGTAGTGCGTGGTGCCTGGGCTTATAGGAGGGTCTTCTCTATGGCCGCCCCTCTTCTTTGGAACACTCTTCTCCCCCCCCCCAATTCATTCAGCCCCCTCCCTGGCTGCTTTTCAGGACCTTCTTAAGACCCAACCATTTCGCCAGGTGTTTGCCCTATTATTATTATTATTATTATATTTTATTTTTCATCTTATTTTATTTTTAAATTGTTCTTGGTAAGGTTGTTGTTCACCACCTAGGAGGCAGTCTATGATAAAAATTAAATAAATGAATGAATAAATGAATAAATAAATAAATAACCCTCTGACAAAAGTACCTATCCCTGCTTTCCAGTGTAAGCATTGTGCCTCATTTGTTTGACCTTTTGTTATTTTGTACTTTGCCTTTCTACTCTCTCAGGTTACAGAAACAGTCAACAGGGGACCATCTTATTTATTTAGTATATAAATCACAATGAGAATTTTTGTTGAAAGCAGTATATAGCAGTGGTTCCCAATGTGGGGGCCTCCAGATGGGAACCACTGGTATATAGATATTTGTAGTAGTAGTAGTAGTGAGTAAAGTAAGTAAATTCCATTTCAGAAAAAAGGACAAAACATTATACATTCTCAGCATCTTTCACAGTATATACATTGTCCTATAGTATTGTATTATCAAGAACATGGAGGGAAAGGGTGAATTGTTACATATGCAAATCTCAAAGAAGGAATTAATTCTTTTGGCAAATTTTAAGATAATTAGTTTAAAATATTATAGAGACCTGAAGAAAAATTCAGTCATGATGTTGTTTACATTATTGAAAATGATTGACATTAATCTGCACATAAAGGATATTAGCCTCATTAAATCATCATTATTTGCAAAAAGGCCTTATTTGTCTTCAAGCCTGGGGTATCAAAAACAAGTTGGAATTTGGAAGAAAGAGACATGCTTCAAGAATACATATGCATCCCATTGAAAACAAATCTTGCCATAAAACCAAATTAATGTGGACATCCCATCCTGAAAACTTAGGTTATTCTAATACCTAAGGCCAGGCTGTCTCTTTTCTGTTTATCTATATTTTAGGTAAGAGACAGAATGACATTCAAAACAGACAGAGAACCTCTGGAATCACTGTAAGCACTACAAAGAGACACCATGGAATTTTACAAGGTGATTTTTGTCTATTCTTTTAATGGCAAAAATACAGATGAAGATCCTAAAGGTCAAAAAATGGAATATATACTGTCCTGTATGTACCGTGTGCTGTGGAAATTACTTATGTAAAAGTAACTGTAACAAACAACTATTCAGTCATGTCAGATTCAAAATTCCAGGCACTGAAAGAAAACTTGACATTGCATTTTTTATTCAGCAAAGCACCAGGAAATACCTTAATGGCTGGATTCCAGTAGAATTCAAAAGCATAAGAGCTCCTTGCTGGTGCCATAGAACATCACTTGTTTGTCTTTCAAAAAGTATGTGTGTCAACATCCAAATCCTAATATATATGTGATGGAAATACCAAGTCCAAGCACTGTAGGGAAGAAAGAAAATATTTTCCAGCTCCAATGTCAGCAAGCAATAGACACAACCAATCATCATCTTTACTTAGAAGTAAACCACTGATTTCAATGGAACCTTCAAAAACATATGCAGAAGACCAGAGGAGGTGAGCTTTGGCTGTTTATCGTCTAGTCTCCTTCGCTGGATGGCTGGGAGTCTCTCAGCTGCCTTCCCCACCGTTGGTTTGCTGGCCGGGACAACTCAGACCAGCACAGTCCTGCTGCCTGATTTGGAACCTTCCTTTCTCCAAGTGCCTGGCTTGATACCACCTGCAGGCACTGATTGATTACATCAGCCTTGCCCAGAGTTCTTTGAGAGAGGAAGGACTCTGGAGGCTTTTAAAGGAATGGGGCTGCTGCAGGTGGCGTGGCCTTTGGTGCCGGGCTGAGGGTTGGGCTATACTCTTTTTAGTTGGCTGTTTGGGGAGTTGTAGTAGTATTTGTGCCAGCTCTGTTATTAAGATTGGGTTGAAGTAGTTGTAATGTGTTTGAGTTTGTCTGGAGATGGGGAGACAGGGGGCACCTTCGTTGAATGTGGGGCAGCTATTCCCGTGGTGGTGTGGAATCGAAGAAGTAACATTGGCAGATCAGCATGCCATTCCAGGGGAAGGGTAGTCAGAAATTTAATAGCTATCTCCCCTTCTGGCTGACCTGTCAGCTCTGTGATCTCAGGGAGCACTGCCAACAACCCACATAGCCTTACCTTGCTCCTTTGCAATGCCAGGTTGGTCCAAAATAAACCAGAAGTCATCCATGATCTGATTATGGGTGAAGGGGTGACCTGGTGTGCATCACTGAGACTTGGTTGGGGGAGGCTTGTGGCCCAGACTGGTCCCAGCTACTTTCTCCAGGGTATTCTGTAGAGGAGCAGGTGAGGGGATGTGGGTGGGGAGGTGGTGTGGCTGTGGTCTATTAGGATAACATCTTCCTTACCAGGGTCCCTGTTAGGGTATTGGACCACATTGAATGTGTGTACTTAAGTTTGGGGACCAGGGATAGATTGGGACTTCTGTTGGTGTACTGATCGCCCCGCTGCCCAACGGAATCCCTTACTGAGCTCACGGACTTGGTTGTGGAACTTGTGTTGGAGTCTCCCCTCCGCCCATTGAGGTCATCTAAGGAGGTCCGTCTCCAGTTACCGCCAACTCGTTTGGTGGCTACACAGAGATGGGCCTTCTTGGCTGCTGCCCCGAGATTGTGGAATGTGCTCCCTGCTGGGATACAAGCCTCCCCATCTCTGGCAACTTTTAAAAAACTTTTTAAAAACTTGTGAAAACACATCTCTTCAACCAAGCTTTTTCAGCTTTTTAAAACTTGTTTTTAAATTGTTCTGATTATTTAATTGTTGTTTTATGCTGTTTTATAATTTTTGTTTTAATTAATTGATTTTAATATTGTTTTAATGTAAACCGCCCTGAGCCTTTTGGAAGGGTGGTATAAACGTTTTAATAATAAATAATAAATAAATAAATAAATAATGACTTCTGCAGCAGATCTGGCCATTCTATGATTAAGAATGTCCATTTATAGAGGGCTAATGGAGGTGTGTGAGTGATTGTCAGCTCCTCCTCTTGCATTGCTTTCTGCAATTACCTGGACCAGTGCTGCAGCTCTTTAAAAACTGTAGGTCCCAGGTCAGAATGAGATTTCAGTTCCGAATATGGAGAAGGTGAATCCATGCATGGAGTTTTCCCAACAAATTCTTGAATGTGCACATTTTCATAGAGTTTAAAAAACTGGAGAGGCAAATGCTAGAATGGCTGCTGATTGTGTATTCATTGTTTTTACCCTGATAATGTAAATGTATTATTTTTATGGTACTTTACGTCACCTTAGGGAACTGTATAGGCTGAGAAAGTCTTTTATAAATTAAATGAATGATGAATAAATAAACAAATGTCTGCTCCCTGTAGCAAAGCTTGTAAGAGAGAACCAAATAAGGCTCTTTCCCATCCACCACAATCTCATATATAATGCTTAGACTGGAAATCATGCTATTATCTCTGTGAGGGATAATTGCACTAAAGGAAAAAATGTGATGGGTGCATGCATTGGGTAATTGTGCGGGAAAGCCCTTGAACATGATTAAAAAAAAATAAAAATCCTGTCACAAAATTGGCTGGCTATGAGAAAATCTGTAGGTTACTCTCATCTGCATGTAAACACATATTCTGATTATTGGGGAGTGGTCTATAATGATAAAGAATAATTTATGTTACAGAGTAAGGGCCAATTTTCCTTTTTCATTCATGGGTGATCTCTATGGAAACTGGTTCTCATGAAAGCATTGTGTTAGAAGTACAATTTGCAGCTTGTCTAGTTTGAGGCACAGGGATCTTGCAACTTGAAACTAACATTTAAGTTACTTGTTTCATTGCTGTCACACCCTTTGTCCATGGAATTTATAGTATTTTATCCTAAAAACAATCCTGTTAGGTTGATCAAACTGAGAGGCACTGGCAAGTAACTTGCTTGGGGCATTCCAGTAAGCTTAATGGTGGCCAGGAACTTAAACCTGGACTTCAAACTGTTTCCTCATATGTGGAAAGCACTATATCAGCCCAGTGAATAGTACCCTTAAACTAAATGGGGGGGGAGAAAGGAAATTTGGGCTGTCCCAGTCTGTAAAAGGCCCTACTTTCATTGGCCCCCCATAGAGACCAGCTCTGGCCTGTGAGGACTGTTGGGGAAGCCCCTCCCGCACCTTCCTAGGAGTACGGAAAGTCCAGTGTGTGCCCTGAGAGGAAGGCAAGAAAGGAGGCGCCCAGGCCAGGGGGCTCTTGTCCTCAGCTCCTGAAAAGACATTTTATTACTCTTCCGTAATTTGCTTCTTTTAATATTTCAAACTGCTTTGGGTTTCTGTGTCAAGGCAGAAAGGCGGTATAAAAATGTAGCAAATAAATAAATAAGTTGCTGTGATGGAATGTGTATATAGGAGCTGGTGAGTGTGTGTGGGTTACCCTAGTAACCAGGCATGAAAGGTTCAGAGTTGGAGGGTTCTAAAATAAAGGAAGTTGAGACAGGGAGAGGAGAGAGAGTGTTAGAGTTGCGTTGGAGTAGGACGTGTTTTGAACTGAGGACTGAGAGATTGGGGCATGTGTTCTGAACAGGAGAGATTGTTCAAGGTGTTGTATGGAACTTGAAGGGTGAATGTGTAGAGGCTGGAGAACCAGCAGTGTTCCAGGCAGCTCATAGTAACAGACAAGACGGTCTGGAAGAATTCACTAAGTTTACAAACCCAGTTTTAATTACTTCTGTCCCAGTTATCTCACCCTATATGCTACATTTTATTAATATGAGAAGAAACACTCAGAAAGTTGAACAGTGGATGTACCTAGTAGGTAGAGAAGCTTGTATGCCCTGCTTTGCAGAGATCTTTATTATAATAACAAACTTATTCTTTTTAAAAATTATATACCTCAAGTTTTGTTTCATTTATATCCTGAACATATACGCCTATCCTGAGCTCGTGACACTACACAGACAAAGGTGCTGAGTACCGAGAGTAGGGTAACAAGAATTTATATGGTGGTAGCGATGGGGAGTAAAAAACTGAATACATTCCCAGAACCTGGAGACTAAATGATCATAGAACAATATTAAAAAAAAAAAACCCACCTGTCTGGAATTGAGAGGGATATCAGGGAGGGACCCTGACAGTTGCTTTTTAAAAAGCATGTACACATTAGCAAGTCTTCTATCATTTGCCCTGGGATATGAAGGGGGTGAGGAACTGTGGGGGTAGAAATATCTCCTACTGCTCAAAAGGGATTCCTGCTGCTTTTTACCTTCCCCAAAGTGTCATTAGAAATGAGACATCTGGGAAGGAGATCTGTGTGGTGCTAGATGCCAGAGGGCTGAGGTGGACTGACAAGAGTATTCATGGATGTGTGATGGGTTACATTTTCTAGTATTGGTTGTATTTATTTATTGTGGTGTTATATGTGTTTTGGAACATACATATATAGCAATGTCTAACTATGTGCTGGAGGTTTATTGTCAGCGGCAGAGTAGTACAGGAGGGACAGGGAATGCAGGAAGGACGCAGACAGAGAGGGGTGACAGTTAAAAGCCAGTTGGTTACTTGGGTGACAGTTACCCATGTAGTTAGGTGGAGAGGGAAGAAGATGAACAAGAGGCTTGGAGAGAGAAGGGTTCTGAATAAGGAAGATTTATCTGGTGAAGAGAAAAGTGGAGCTCAGGTTTATTTAAGGGTTACTGGGGTACAGGAAATGAAAAACAGACAATTGAAAAAAGGCAATAAAAATTTAATAGCAATGTAAATCAAACACTCACGAAGAGGCGATTTAGCTTAAAGGTCCAAATTACAATCAGCAAAAACATGCCTTTAGGCCAAATACAGATCACACCTCCTGGCTGCAGAGGATGACATCTGCAGTTAACAAAATAATACATGCTGTATGATTCACTTACGGGTGTGTGCACTCTTGATGAACAATAGAATGAAATTGTTTGAAAAACCTGTATGGGGTAGAGTAAATGGGCAAGCTCAAAACATATCGTATGTGTCAGGAAGATCTTCCAGGTGTGGGGGTCAGAATGTCCTGCATGCTAACGAGCCTCTTCCCTGGTCCACAGCAGACCACTAATGCTGCGATAGTGAGGTGGGAGTGATACAGCCATATCTGAGGTCCTTTTGAGGTGATTAGTAAGACTATTCCTTTGTGCCAATGAAAAAAGAGTTTTGCTATTCTCTTGTGAAATAGCCCTTCTCCTTAACTTCTCCTTCTCCTGAAATAGCCCTTCTCCTTAACTTAATTCACAAGCCCTTCTTGTGAAATAGCCCTTCTCCTTAACTTGTGAAATAGCCCTTCTCCTTAATAGCATCCTTCTCTGTATTGCAAAATAGAGAGGGGCTGGGAGTACCTTTCAGTTGTATTTCATACTTGACCGGGGGTAAAGTTGCCCCATGCTGCTTGTGTTTGTTTGTTTACTTTTATTGCAGCCATAGGCCAAACAGAATGCTGCTAGTGCTAAGTGACTAATTGAGAGTTTGCCAAATATGGGCATGTGGAGGGCTCATTGTCCCACAAGTCCACGTAGCCAAGATGGAGACTGCAAGCCTGCAGTTCCAAATCATATAGAGGGCTGCTGCTTGTAGTGTCCGAACAGGCTGTTCTTGTAACACATGGATCATGGAAATCTGAACATCATGTCTAATTTGCCTCAAATATATTCAGTTTGTGTAAACAGATTCTTAGTAAACATCTAGCAACTTAAACTACAGTAGCTACTCTTGCCTCAGTTTGTGAAGGAAGAATTAGTTTACCTAGATAATTCCGGTACTCCCAGTTTAGCTTTCAGCACAAAAACTAGGAGCCCAGTAAGTAGAAAATTTAAAAGCAGGTATAATATGACACAGGAAAACTTTCTGCCAAACCTTGAAGTTGTTCTCATGACCAGCCCTACCTGGCTAGGACAGTGCTAGCTAGGGTAGGACAGGTTGTGAGAACCACCGGGATCAGTCCCAATCCCAGTACTCCTCAATTGGGTAGCCTAGGTTTTGTAACAGGGCTAAAAGTGAGGTAGGAGTGCGCACATGCACCCTCCTACCCTGCCAACCGGTCGTGCGGGTGCACAGGCTGCCAGCAGCCATTGTGACCACAGAGGCTGTGGGAAGGAGCAACTAGGGCACTGGAATTTCTATAATGCACCACACTGCTCATGCAGGGCATTGTGAGATATATTGGGACCAGGTGTCCTTCTGCCAGCTTCGTAAATACCTTGCTGCTCTCTGCACTGTGGATCATGTGGGCATGTGAGTGGCATGGCTGACCAGAACTGGCATTTGTATGGGGAAAGACATGCATTGCCTCAGAGGTCATGAAGTAGATTTCTCCTCCAACCTGGCTCTGAAATTAAGCGCGTGCGCGCACACACACACACACACACACACACACACACACTGGCATTCATGCAGACAAATGTTAAGGCAGAACTATAATGAAAAATGTCCATTACTACTAGCTGAATGAATGATGGGATGAAATTCATCAGTTTTTGACTCCCAGTAGGTGACCACAGGCAAGCTATTTGAAAAATAAAGTATGCCACCACTATTATTGCATTACAGACACAAGCCCATAGAAATGTTTTCCATAGCTTTTTCTCCCCACAATGTCTAGGTGATTCTGTGCATATCAATATACTTCAAACTTATACATATAGTAGGTCAGAATCCTAATATGGGCTGGAAATGGAAATGTCTCTTATAAAAATGAAAATACAATGGCTACAGAAGTCAGATCAGCACTCCGGTCATTACCAAGTTGGAAGGCTACAGGAATTGATGGAATAGCTACAGAAATATGGCAGGCAACAGAAGAAGAATCAGTCAAGGCTCCAACCAAACTATGCCAGCAAATTTGGAGAATGACACAGTGGCCAACAGATTGAAAGAGGTCAGTCTACATGCCCATACCAAGGAAAGGAGACTTAACAAATAGCGCAAACCATCTCACAATAACTTTAATTTCAGATGCTAGCAAAATAATTTTCAGGATCATCCAACGCAGATTAGAGCCCTACGTGGAAAGGGAAATGCTGGATGTTCAAGTTGGTTTCAGAAAAGGCAGAACAACAAGAGACATCATTGCTGATGCACGCTGGATAATTGAGAAAGCCAAATAATACCAAAAAGAATTCCATATGTGCTTTATTGAATACAGAAAGGCCTTTGATTGCATTGACCATTTCAAGTTGTGGAATGTCCTTAGGAAAATGGGTGTCCCAGAACATCTCATTGTTCTCATGAGAAACCTATACACAGGACAGGAAGCCACAGGCCAGATAGAACATGGTGAAACAGACTGGTTCCAGATTGGCAAAGGAGTAAGACAAGGCTGTATACTTACTCCTTCTTTATTCAGTTTATATGCTGAACATATATTGTGAGAAGCAAGATTGGAAGAAGATGAGCGTGGTTTTAAAGTTTGAGGAAGAAACATCAATAACTTGCGCTACACTGATGATGCCTCTCTGAGAGC
This sequence comes from Hemicordylus capensis, assembly GCF_027244095.1. Lineage (NCBI taxonomy): Eukaryota > Metazoa > Chordata > Lepidosauria > Squamata > Cordylidae > Hemicordylus > Hemicordylus capensis. Next base: position 372,427,993 of record NC_069658.1, on the reverse strand, counting down.
TGAGAATGCACATGATCTGCAAGTTCTAGTAATGAAAGTCAAGGAGCAGAGTGAAAAAGTGGTAGTCCGACTAAATGTAAAGAAAACTAAACTAATGATAACGAGCACAGCAACCAGCCTCAGAATTCATAATGAAGACATTGAAGTGTTGGATAGTTTCTGCCTTTTAGGATTGATCTTCAACAGTAAACGATGCAGTAGTCAAGAAATACGCCACAGACTAGCACTTGGTGGGGTTGCAATGAAGGCCTTGGAAGGGATTATTAGATGTCATGACATGTCTATACCTACAAAGATTAGAATCTTTCGGAAAATGGTTTTTGCTGACACTCTACAGATCCTTTGAAAAAGCAGGATAGAAAAAGTATTGATGCTTTTGAACGTTGGTGCTGGAGAAGACTTTTGAGGATACCATGGACAGCCAGGAATACATAATATGTACTTTGGACATGTTATGCAAAAACCCAGCTCTCCTGTGAAGTCTAAGATTTTATTTATTTATTTATTTATTTTATTTTTATACCGCCCTTCCAAAATGGCTCAGGGTGGTTAAATGGCTCAGGGCAGTCCTTAATGCTGGGGAAAGTTGAAGGAAAGAAGAGGATGACCAGCAGCAAGGTGGATGGACTCAATTGTGACAGCAATGAATGCACCACTGAGAGACCTTAAAGGCCAAGTTGAAGAAAGATCATCCTGGAGAGAATCTATCTATGTGGTCACTAAGAGCTGACACCGATTTGACGGCACTTAATCTATCATACGATCACTGGTAGAATGTTGATGCTGGGGTTTAAAAAATTCAGCTGTTATATTTTTAAAAGGCCTCTTGGAACATGATTTTCAGTCAAATTACATAAATAATCAAAACTATCAAAACTCAAAATCAATGCTATTTTTCTAGTGGAGAGACTTCTCAGACTTTTAAAAATCTAACATTCTGTTCAACAAAGTGTAAGATGAAGAGATTGATTAGCTCAATTCCCGTGTTCTTCCTTTTCAGGGGCAGCTTGTATGAAAAGTACTTGATGATACCCCTGGAAGGGTCAGACAAAATCTCCATATTTCTCATAGAATCCAGTAGTTCATTAGATTCAGCTGGGAAGTCTGGTGTGATGAACTAGTCACATTTGACTATGCTTCAAATTATTTTTGACATTGCAAATTGCTGTTCTACTCAATAGCCTGGGTCTAACAGAGGGTGTAAATCTACATTGCTTCATTTAACAGCCCTGGAGCTATGCCAGATTGAGACCACTGAACATTGGATCTGATCCTTCTGCTGACAATGACGTTGCTATTTTATTCTGCATTTTCAACATCCGGCTGTGAATACGTATCTATATGTATAAAAGCAAGTGTGTGACTTTCAGCAGCACCCCACATGACAGACTGATTAGGCAGTGATACATTAAGGAAGGATATCCTATGAAGTCATGTGGAAAGCAAATGTTATAAAACTGGAGAGTGAGTTAGTCACCCAGCCTTTCAAGAGTTTACTTCATAATTCTGAGGGAAGGGTGGGTTTTGTTTTGGAGTGAAATTTCTACTTCTAACTTTTTGTTTAAGTGCTGCTTTTCTAAGACTCAAAGTGGCTTATTAAGTAATCATCAATTAAGAATTTAAAAAACCACAAAAAGCAAACTAACCTGACAGTCAACATGTCTACTGAATCAGCTTGCCACTTCAAATGCCTCACAAAAAATTTGCAGAACTTCCAAAAGCAAATTAGGATTGAATTCCACATTGAAGGAGAAAGATTTCTCCACAGCCTTGGGGCAATCACTGTAAGGGACTTGCTTCTGGCAACGTCATACCCTATTGGAATATGTAGAAGAGCCTGAATAGAAGAATGCAGGTGCTGTGGGGGCTTTCTTTGGGAGAGTCAGCCATGCCTAAAGTGAGAAAGGGCATAGATAATGCCATGATTTACATATGATTATGCTGTGATATTTAAAATAATACAAGGTTCTGTCAGACTTAGTCACAATGGTTACATATTTAGGAGTGTGTATCCTGTTCCTTAAAAAAAAATTCCATTTACCATTTCTTTTTCTTCTCAAGAGAACAACTATGAGTTTCATGTGGGCCAGTGGATAAGGTGTTAGACATGACCATGGTTTACAAATTAACTGAAGTGGTATGGGTTGCCAGTACCTCAGTGATTTCTTTCAAACTGCTCTGAATAATGTGTATATTTTTGCCCACGTGGTTAAAACAGAATGAAGGGTTACATCTCATGCTGGGCCCTCTGCCCTCTTATACTTATGTCACCAAGAGGATGTGTAACCTAGCAACATAGGCCAAATATGTTTCCTGCAGGGCTGTGGGAGCAATCATGGAAGCCACACTGCTCAAGTTAACTTGTTTTCAAACTTGGGAGCTCTAAGTTGAGGTTCCATGATGGTTATAGACTCATTAAGGGGCCTTGAGCAAGACACTATCTTGGCCTCAGTTTTCAATGTATAAAAGGAATATTAGTAAACAATCCCCCAGATGTTGCTATGAAGGCTAACAAAATTAAATGGCATTGTAAAACACTTTTCTCATTCAATGTTTTGTAGAAAATACTGCAATAATAATCATATTCCCTATTAAATTGGAGAAGTATAAATCCCAGGTTCGTTTGTTGCAAAACCATTGAATTATACCAAGTCATTTCTCTTTGTCTGCTTGCCATAGCTGTGCTGCAGTGTTGCTTTACTGTATCTAGAAGCTGCCACTTAATGATTCACAAAATGGTTCATAGGGATTAAAAAAAAAAAGTGAAGGTCAAAGATGGATACCAAACATCATGTAAATAACATCAGCCTTTCAGAATTGTTGAGATGTAAGGACAAAGAAAGACAGTTCCATGGTACTACTATCTATATACACTGAAGTTTACTTCACATTTTTGCTGGTGCTCATTCTTTGATTTTTGGCTCATTGCTTTCTTATCTAGTCAGAAATGATGAATCTGTGAAAGGATATGTAGGAGCTGAGCTATTTAACTGCTTAACTCCCTGGGTTCTTTGTCAATACTTGACCAAGCAAACAAATACACAGGTTTTTTTTTTTTTTTTTTTAAGTGTGTGCGAGATGGGGGAAGAATTGTAATATGTGGCTTTTTACAATAAGAATGAGTTAAGCATGAGCACATTCTCAGGACAAGAGTTTTTTGGCTGATAGTACTGAAAGATTCAAAGTAATAAATCCTCTCCAAATGTATAGTGGTACAATAGCTGCATCATTTTACTTACCCAAATCCCTAGTGTTTAGTTAGAAGCTCAAACATTTTCTAAGGCACTCCAGTATAAATTAGATCATCTCCAGATGTTTTGGTACTGTGAAGAGAGAAGCTCAAATTCACTTTTAATGAACCATATTTTAATGTCAGTCTTTCCTATCTCCTTAAATGACAAAGAGCTCATCTGACTTTGTAATGAATCCCACAACTGTATCATTTTCAACCCAGACATTTATTGAGCCTCCCTGTCTGTATCTGTGCTGGTCTGCGGTAGCAGCAGGTTGACAGCCTAAGTAAACTACACTGAAGATTTGTTAGGCAAGCTCAGAGCATTTAAAGAAATGTCACTGGAAACAGCAGGATGTGTTGAAACGCAAAGCTCTAGACAGGAGACAGGTTAACAAGGGGCTGGAGAAATAAAGGGATGCATAAAGACCATATGCAGTGAAGAGATGCCAAGGAACAAATAATATGGGAAGGGATGTTCAGTGGCAGGTTATGACTGCTTGAAGAATCCTTGTAAAATGTTGGGGGAAAGTCATCCTGTGAAATTTCATGAGAGCTGCAGTTCGATGCACATTTGGATATAAGACCGGGTGAGACTTAACTCCAGGTAAACTTATGAACATGTACATTCATACTGCATCATACCATTACATAAGAACAGCCCTGCTAGATCAGGCCCAAGGCCTATTTAGCCCAGCATTCTGTTTTCCACAGTGGTCTACCAGATGCCTCTAAGAAGCCCACAGGCAAGAGATGAGGGCATGCCCACTCACCTCCTGTTGCTCCCCTGTAACTGGTATTTAGAGGCATCTTGCCTCTGAGGCTGGAGGTAGCCTATAGCCATCAGACTAGTAGCTATTGATAGACCTGTCCTCCAGGAATTTTTCTAAGTCTCTTTTTAAGCCATCCAAGTTATTGGCTTTCACCACATCCTGTGGCAGAGAATTCCATAGATTAATTATGTGATGTGTGAAAAATTGTTTCCTTTTTGTTGGTCCTAAATTTCCAATTAGTTTCATGGGATGACCCCTAGTTCTAGTGTTGCGAGAAAGGAAGAAAAATTTCTCTCTATCCACTCTCTATACTCTATGCATAATTTTATAAACCTCTATCATGTCTCCCATAGCTGCTTCTTTTCCAAACTAAAAAACCCCATATGCTGTAACCCTGCCTCTTAAGGAAGGTGCTCAAGCCCCTGATCATCTTGGTTGCCCTCTTCTGCACATTCTCTAGCTATACAATGTATTTTTAATATACAGTGACCAAAGCTGTACACAGTTCAGGTAAACGTCATTATCCACGGATCATACATCTGCAGTTTCATGTATCCATGGTCAGGTAATTGACAACCGACCTCGGCATATGTAGAACAAAAAGCATTAAATTCCACATTTCTGTGGTTTTCGGGTAGTCACAAATTACAAGGTAATTTCTGGCCACCATTTTGAGGACAGGAACCACTTTATGGCTCATTTTCAGTTTTTGCATATTTTAATTGTGATTTTTCTGGCCAAACAATGGAGGAATTGGGCTTTGGGACTGCTGGACATCTGGAGACCTGCAGAGCATCGCACAACACTTCTGTAATTTATCAAGATTTTAGCCATTTATAGCCTCCCCCCACCTCGCCGCCAGGAACCTAACCCCCTCCCCAGTCCCATTGATGCAATGACTGATTATCTGTGGTTCTGTTATCCATGGTTATAGTAGAGAATGGAACCCCCATGGATAACAGGCTTCACCTTTACTCCATATGTGGCCACTCAATAGACTTGTATAAGGGCATTATAATATAAGCAATTTCATTTCCAGTCACCTTCCTATTGATCCTGAGCATGGGCTTTTCCTTTTCCACAGATGCTGCACACTGTTGACACTTTCAACGAGCTGTCCACCACAACCCCCAGATCTCTCCTGGTCAGTCACTGACAGCTCAGACCCCATCAGTGTATAAGTGAAGTTGGCGGGGGGTTGCCATCTAACTTAGTCCATCTTACTCTGACTGACAGTAACATCCCAAATTTTCAGACAAGAGTCTTTCCCAGTTCAGCTACCTGAGAGAGAAAAGGTATGTTTTCATTAGATTGTGTGCTTTGCCACTGAGCTATGGTCCATCCTCACAGTCTTGTTTTATTTATGTTAAGCAGGCTTAAGAGGGCAGGGCAAGAGCTCCACCCTGAAGGTTTGCCACATAGCATATGGGGAGTGGGATGAGGATGCAATTCCCCAAAGTTCTTTTTATTGGCAGGAATACATCTCTGCGGGACATATTCCTGGCAATGAAAAGGGCTTTCAGAGAAAGAGAAGAGAAGCAAAAATCATATCTTCATCTCCTTACCTACATGCTCATCCCCCTCCCTATGAAAATCACATCCTCATCTCTCTGCCCACATGCTACTCTGTGAGGCAAGTCTCAAGTGCAGCTCATTTGCAGCTTCTTGCAGGCAAAGCCTGCATAACATGTGAGCTATTAATAATATTTATTAAGAATATATTTTCAACAAAAAAGGTCTCAAAGCAATTTCCATAAAAAAGGAATGATGGTTCCCTGTCTCAAAAAGGCTGACAATCTTAAACAAAACATAAGATAGAAGTGTACTGCTGTACCTGTGTTAAACATAACATCCTTGTGTAAAGGTACACTCATTGCATGAGTGATGAGCATAATGCCTGAATAGGGCTACTGCCTCTTAATCTGGAGGTAACACATATGCATTCATGTTCTTCATGAATTTGTCTGTTCCCCTTTTAAAGCCATTAAAGCTATTGGTCATCACCACATCTTTTGGCAGTGAATTACATAGGTTAATTGTGTACTGTTTTAAGAAGTATTTCCTTTTGTCCATTCTAAACTTCCTGCAGTCAGTTTCACTATGTGACAACTGATTATTTTGTGTGTGGTGAGAAAGAAAAACTTCTCTGTACCTAGTTTCTCCACACCACGCATCACTTCATAAGCTTCAGTCATATCCCTCCACTTTAGTTACCTTTTTCTCAACTCAAATTTCCCAAATGCTGTAACCTTTTATAATGAAAATGCTCTAGCTCTTGATCAGTTTACTTGCCCTCTTTTGCACCTTCTCCAGCTCTAAAATATTCTTTTTGAGACGTGGCAACCAGAACTGTACACAGTAGTCCAGATGTAGTCACACCATATAATGCCCCTTTGTATTAGGGGCATTATAATATAATATAATATAATATATGAAACAGTTTCATTTTTTTATCCCTTTCCTAATTATGTATAGCATGGGATTTATGTCCTTATGACATAGAGGTTATTTCCCCCAAAGTGGCTGCTGCTTGTCTGCTGTTGACTTTTCCCTGGGGTTCAATTTAAAAGCTGGTCTGTGACCTTTTTGGTATTTTGTTCAAGCAGTCTGGTTCTGTTGCCTTTCAAGTGGAGCACATCCCTTTCGTACAGACTTATCTTGTTCCAGAGTGTTCCCAAGTGCCTAATAAATTCGAACCCCTCTTCCCAGAATCACCATCTTTTCCATGGTGTAGAGACAGAGAAATAATCCATCACCATCCTTCTTGTGTGACACTCTTTTGAGTCCATAGGATGTGCAGGATATGTTGCAACGGTGCATCACCTTGTATGATAAGTCATGGTGAGGAAGCTGCCTGATACATATGGCTGTGATATAGTGCTATTCTCTGGTTGCTATGGATTGTATCATGTTTTAGCTAGGGTGGTAAAAGTCACAGCTTGTACTGTGGTACCTAAAGCTAATGGAGTAAATCTTGTAGGACATTACTGAAAGTGAACACATTTTTAAAGAACAGAAATACTAGAACACAGTAATGAGATCTGGTATTATGTCAAAAAAAGGGTTTTGGTGATTCATAATGTCTAACAAGTCTTTCAGTTGCTGTATCAGCATGTAATATGATTCCCATGCCATGGCTGGCACTTACAAACCAACCCTACTTGTCATCCCCATTAAGGTGGAGAGTCCACAAGTAATTTTACATATCTATGTATGCAAGAAGGAGCATACCATTTATCAACTACTGCTGTGATATGCAGAGGGCCTGGGTAACTTTAGTTTTCTGATACTAAGAGCCCTTTCTCACAAGCAGAGAAAGGGCTCCGGCAGTGCGAGGGGAGGAAGCCATGAAAAGTTTACCTCCTCTGCAGACGAGCAGGTCCTTGCCTCTGGGTGGGTGGATCATGACCTAGACAATCACCGGCTGCTGTCAGTTGCTCTGAGGGTGTCGGGATGCGTTGCCCCACGTTGCCTCCCCTGAGCTCCAATAATGCACTACATGAGTGTCTGGTGCATTATGGGGACCCCCCTCCCCTCCGTGAGCAGCTGTGGCTGACAACAGTTGGCAAAATTTTAAAGGGAGGCTTTGTAGGCGCGTTTGCAGCTGTGGTGCTGCTGGGGTCCCCGTCCCTTAGCCCAGTTTTGCACACACGTGTAAATAGCCTCTAAGATAGTTTGGCAAAACATCAGTTTCCAAGGTCAATAAGAAATTATTTTAAGCCGACTTACATCAGTTTTGTCTGTATGCTTGCAGCTTTTGCATATATCAGATTTGTATTCCACACCTTTCTTCCAGAAGATAGATGGGACTTTGACAGAAGATGGGTGGAATTGTTTGCTTTCTTTGAGAAAAGGTGAGGGAGGGGAGGGGAGCACAATGTTCTAGTCATACTATGGCTTCTGCAAATACTTCCACCCTGATCAGGTGGCAATTTTGAGAACTTTGTTGTTGTTGTTGTTGAAAGGCACTATATTAATAATAAGAATAAACCTACTTTGTCACGGAGTTTTGTAACAGAGTAGAATCGATATGTACTCTTGGGAGCAAACTGTAGCACAACAGATAGATATATTAAGCAGAAAGTCCCCAGGTACTCCTCGTGCAGTTTTGCTCACAATACACTTCCCAGTGTTTTGCCAAGTCTGAATTATGTGGAGTCAATCATGTTGCCAATGATGATGGTTTTCCCCTTTTGTTCAGAACAACTCTTCACAGCCACACAGAAATTTGCTGTAAACATTGCCACAGTGTACATTTTAGGAACCCTAACAGTTAATTACCAGAAATGATACTGTTAAGAAGACAAGCACTAAAATGGCTAGTTTTTCACGATGGCACTTGAGGCACAGTATTAAGCCACAGGAGTGCAACCTAAGTGTTTTGATCAAACAAGTTGTAGTACAGTGCTTAGCCATGTAGACAAATGTGTTCAGTGAGAGTGAAACTGCTGGGTGGTCAGTTTTCTTCTGTACTGAGTGGAAGTCCTGACCTTGACACCAGGGTGAAAAGAAAACCATGTATAAAAGGTGAATAATTGGCATAGAACACCTGCTTATGCAGAAATTTGACAGTGCTCATAAGGTAATTATTGCTGCCCTTTAGCCTTCCTCTCACTATGAGGTAGCTGCAATTCAGTGCCAAGTTAACTGGAATAGCTTGGTTAAATAGCAACATGACATCTCTATTTTGCTTGCCCCCTTTTTTTCTGCAGTAGACACATTCACAGTAATTCATTCCTGGGTTGTGCTGTGAGTTGTATATCACAGGATTTGGGAGGGTGTTTCCATATTATAAAGTCAGAATTAGGCATTATGATATGAGAGCCAGCGTGGTGTAGTGGTTAGAGTGCTGGACTAGGACCGGGGAGACCCGAGTTCAAATCCCCATTCAGCCATAAAACTAGCTGGGTTACTCTGGGCTAGTCACTCCTCTCTCAGCCTAACCTACTTCACAGGTTTGTTGTGAAAGAGAAACTTAAGTATGTAGTACACCGCTCTGGGCTCCTTGGAGGAAGAGCGGGATATAAATGTAATAATAATAATAATAATAATATACAGTTGTTGCTAAAAATGGCAACCCTGTGGCACTAAACTTAGCGCTGCAGCCTGGCTCCTAGTTGAGGTTAAGGGTGCAAGCATGCCCTTAACCTCAGCTCTAGGATTGTGTGTCAGCATGAGCCTAGAAAGCCTAGAGCGCCCATCCCCTGGGGGAATCCCCCAGTGTACAGCATTCAGCATGAGGGGCACTGTGGATTAATGGAGGCCAGAACAATGAGTCTGGAGCAGGACTGATCATGTGGGAGCATGCTCCATGCTCCCACTAAATGACCAACAATCATCAGCGGGGGGGGGGAGCCAAGGTTTAGGATGCCTTCCCCCCTGCCCACCCATCCAGTAGGTCTTGTGAATGGCCCCTATGTATTTCCCCACCCCTGCCCCACATCTGTCACTTGAGGGAAAACAGGGAAACACACAACATTGTCATGTCAGAACATGGGCAACCAGTAGTAAACAAAAGGAAGGGAAGGGACACACAGTTGCATTTATTTGTGGCAATCATGTGCAGAGGTGCACCTAGGTAATTTTGGAGCCTGGAGCTAAAGGCTTTTGGAGGCTCCCCAAGAGGATTTGGGGGCCCCCAGGGGCTGTGGAGGCCCTGGACCAGCCCCAAAGTTCAGGGGTAAGAGTCCATCTGATCATGTGTATATCATATTACCATAAAATGCCTATCTCTGATCTAAGCTAACTTTGGTTTTAAAAACAGGCTGAACTTGACACAATATAATTCCACATAACTTATTCTATTGATCCACCATGGTCCTATAGAGGTGTAGTAACAAGTCTTAATTTTTTGTGAAGGAATATAGAGGGAAATATGCATCATGCAGGGGCATATCTAGCATACGGCAGGCAGGGCTGAATTTTTTTTAAATGGCCACCGAACCAAAAAAAAGGCCACCGTTCATGCTCAAATGGCCTCTGAGAGGCCCAGGCCTCTCAGAGTCCATTTGAGCATGTGCGGTGGTCATTTTGTTTTCATTGGCCTTTTAAAAAAAAATTAAAAATGGCCACCGCATATGCTCAAATGGTCCCTGAGAGGCCCTGCCAGGCCTCACAGAGGCCATTTGAGCATGCGTGGTGGCCTCCAAAATGGCCACCACACCGATCTTTGTAGGCCCGAACAGGCCCGAAAATCAGCCCGGGATGGGCTGCGGTGGAGAATTAAAGGCCGGCGGGGGGAGGAGGGACATTTGCAGACCCCCCATGGCCTTTAGGAAGCTCCCCCCCTGAAGGGGCTAAAGGTTAAAAATAAATAAATTTAATATAAGTCACTGTACACATATTCAGTTTGGTACTATGTACAGAGAATCAGGGCTTGTAAATACTGAGCTGAAGCTTATGAGCCAGGAGTGTATTCATTTGCTCTTTCTTTGCTTCTTGTGACAAGTGAGTTAAATGTGATGTCTAAATAATATGGCTATTAATGGTGAGTTTGTCTATGAATCAGTGTGAAATCCTTAGTATTAAGGCCCACTGGGAGTTTCTGCTCTCTTTCTATCATTTTAACTGTCTTTCTGAAATACTAGAATATATTCCAAGCAGTGACACAGTTTACTCTGCATATCCTTTAATTATTTTCAGAGTATCTGGGAAAAGTCAAATTCTCCATTTATTTTTTAAACTTATATAATAGTGATGCTACAGTGTATACCAGTAGTAGAGGATTAGACAGGCACTTCTGTTTAGTTTTCCAAGTACACCTCCACATAGTATCTGGGTATTTCATGAGCCCCAGCATACTGAAATTTGTAGTTTCCCAGCATTTTTTGGTCTGGCTATGTCCACTGCTAAATTGTTTTTGAAATATTAAAAGTTAACGAGCTTGACTTGTATTTTTCAGCTGATATTATGGTAAAGTTATCTGAAAGATGGGTGTCAGATGTTTGGACAGGGGGCACAATTTCAGTGCTTGCCCTAGGTGCTATTTTCCCTAGATACACCTCTGGCATCATGGTTATCAGGTCTAAGTGGTCCTCATCTTAGCCAAATTAAACCAACAAATGGGCATTCTGAACTGCAGACCAAAGACCTTGCCAAACCATAGGTTATATCTGGACATATTTTTTCCAGTAGTAAAGTAAAGTTGTGCCATCAGGTCGGTGTCGACAGAAGTATAAAAGTATTAACTTTTATTTAGTTAATTTTATTTTATTAAAGCCTCTCCCTGCCATAAATGTTGGAACAGTAGGAAAAGCAGAAGCAGTGACATGAGAGGCTTCCCCCCCTTCTTTCTCTTACACACACACACACACACACACACACAGATCCAGCATGCCAGCAGAAGAACAGGAGCAGTGCCGTTAAGTGGGGACTAAAGTTTTTTCTCCCATCCATTGCTGCTCTGAGAAGGTTTTCTGCCATTAGTACATGAGCCAGCTGAGAATGAGCCAGCTGGGATGGTCTGTATCATCTGGGGGTGGGGGGTGGGGTGGGGGACAAATGCTCCTTGTGATTTTTGACAAGGTCTACATCCCTAGAGACAGAAAATCGGTGATAACACTATAATACTTTCAGCTTTCAGTGTGTTATCATGCATTTATTGTTCTGTCCATTGGGCTGTAGAAGCCAAATTTGCAAGAGTGCAATAGCTTTTAAAGGTTTTTAAAACTGAAAAATGACTATAGAATTGTATCAATGTCAGAGGAATGGAAATGAAAACTGGCAGAGATGTCCTCCAAAGATTGCTCCATGGAGAGAGTACAACAATTTGTTCATTGTTATCCTAACCAGTACCCCTGACCTTTTTCATGTGCAGGAATGACTGCAGTTTACCCTAATCATTGTGGGGTAGGGATAAATGATAGGTGATAACACATAGAAAGCTGTAAGTGAAATAATGCTATCACCTATTTACAACCATGGCGAGGTGGGGCGGGGGTAGATGTTGCCAAATTCAATATAAGCATTCATCCCCCGAAATGGTACCAATGGCCAAAAATTGTGGGCCTGGCTCATAGATTAAATGGGGGAAGGGGGAGGAGAGGAAGGGTGAAAGCCTTCCTCCTTGCACAAATAATTCTTCCATTGTTGTTTGTCTCACTGCCCTGACACTGCTAAGACAAGTACGGAGAAGGCAGAGAATGCCTCAGAGAAGTTTTCCACCCACTACCTGTGGGACCAGCAGCTGCAGCAGAGTTATTCACACAGGCAGGAGGGAGGCCTCATTGATTCAGCAATTCAACAAGTTATCCAGGTTCTTCCTGATTTTGGGAGGAAGAATGTGGATACATTTCCAAACTCTTTGGCAAATTATGAGGGTTTCCCCCCAATTTGGGGGGAAATAATTTGGTTAATTTCCAAGCTAATCTGAAGCAACTTCTCCACAATTCACCCATCTCTAAGAGAGAGCATTTTAATGAGCCTTGGAGAGAATGATTCTATTCTCAGTCAGAATAAATCAATATTTATGTCAGCTAAGATATCTGATTAATGCTAGACATTATTGAACAGACAATTGACTCTCAGATAAGAATTTAATAAAAGGGATACAATACAGGTAGCAAATATGGCAGGTAGTACAAAAAACATTTCCAGAGAACACCAATTATTTTGCAGTTCCTTTGGCCTGTTGTTCAGTTTAATGCAGCTTGTCAGACCAACAGCAGAAGAGTAGGGAGGGAGGAATAAAAGCTTTCTATAGTAAGAAGCACTTGGCAATACCACTGCTATCTTGCTGTAGCCAGCAGCCCTTGGCAACACCTTATCCTGGTACCTGGAGCAAGAGAAGTGGAGGAGCTGGTGGACAGAGAACGTTCTGAACTGTAAGCTCAGAATAATTATTGGAGTTCAATAAATTTGCCCCTCTTTTTTTGGTGTGTGTGGGGGAGGCTAATCTAAGCTGCCTCTGAGAGCCCTTTATATGTTGTAGTGTGCATAATACTATATGAAATGTATGTTCTAAGAATACTTAAATCAAATAGTGCCCTAACAAAAACAGGCCATCCCCCCACCCAAGACATAGGAGGCTTCCTTAGCAATAGCATGAATGATTATTCATCAGTACATAATGGCTGGCATCGTAATGCTGTGTGTGTGTGCTTCTGACAACAATGGACATGCAACGCTAGCCCTCGTGCTGGTCCCCATGCTTTTGAAGCATGGGGATTCTTGTGTAAGAGCGCTACAGGTTTCAGCATCTTCCCTGTTCACTATTATATCCTGGAGGGTCAGAGACCTGAAATATGGCACTTTGGGAATGGAGAGATAACACCCAAAATAGTTGTGCTCTTGCACAATAACACATTTTTGGAGCAAGGGGACTATCTATAAAGCTTGGGTCCGGGGTATTTAAGAGAGTGCCTTCTTCTTCATGAACCCCACCACCTATTAAAATCATTGGGGGAGGTCCAGTTTCCATTGTCACTGGCTCGCTTGGTGGCAACCCAAAACCAGGCCTACTCTAGGGTTTCCAAATGACATCAGAATCTCCCCATCTCTGGTTGTTTTTAAATAACTTTTGAAAACACGCCTGTTTTATCAGGTTTTTAGTTTATGGTATTTTAAAGTTTTAAAATTGTAAAGATTTATTTATAGTAATTTTAGTCTGTTTATATGATTTCTAGGTTTTGATAGATTAGATTGTAAACCATCTTGAGATTTTATATAGGGCGGTATATCACTGTGAATGATAAATAAACAAACAAATAAATAACACTGCATGCATACTATTGTTAGAGGTGCCCAGCATTAGTCAATATGTCACTCAGTAACCACAAACAAAATTATTATGTAATATATATGTTCAACATTTATACCATCAGTGCAGCTGATCTTAAAAAAGTTATTACACCTGTAGTGGGATGCTTTAATGGTTCTTTTTTTTTTTTTTGGCAGGATAATAAAATGATATAAAATTAATTGTTTCCATTATGAAGGAAATAGAATGATCAATGGAGAGCTAAGTAGCTTTGGTGTTTAGATAAGTTAATTCTGGGAGGATGCTAGTCGCCATTATTTTATTTTGAAATTTGTCGTGTGGTCCTATGCATGTTTACTGAAAATAATGCCCACTGTGTTCCACTGAGCTGACTTACAGCTAAGTGTATGTAAAACTGAAGCCTAAGAGACATTACAGAAGCCTTTCCTTTCAATGACCTTGAATTTAGGGCAAGGCCATGTTGCTACAATGGACAAGCACCAAGATTAGCAATCTACTCCAAACTGTGTGGCTCGCCATGAAAATGTAGCATATGGCACTTTCCATCTTTCAGTTGTATATGTTTCAATTAATTTGGATACATGTGGGACATCAGCCCATGTTTTCTGGCTGTTTTAGGCTTTTTCTTCTGTGATTATGGCTGTGCAACTTTCTCCACTGAGAAAACTAAACAGTTAGCGTTATAGTTCTTACTATGCTTTAGGGATTTTCATCAGATCGTTGGGATCTTAATATGCACTCTGAGAAATTTTCCAGATGATTTAAAAATAGGAGCACTTCCCCCCTTAAAAGCTGTATTCATGTTAGCATAGATCTAGCATGAGTATATTTTGCATCCCCAATCAATCATATGGGAGACTTCTTTTAAAATCTTCTTTCTAGACCTATATTTTGTTCAGTCTTATTTCCAAAAGCACCTTTTCTCCTGTAACTGGGTCCTGTGTTACAAGAGTCTCTTCTGCCTTTAAATCACCAGGTTATATTTTTCTACAGAACTGTCATATGGAAAATGACAGGTGCCTCCCTGCATGGAACCTTGACATATTTCAAATATGCACTTTTGTTTTCCACACTTGGCTTCACCCACAAAATCTGCAGATTCATTTTTTTAACAGTTTTAGCTACACTATTTCATTCATTGACACGTGGCAGAACTTATAGCAAAGAACCTCTACAAAACTGTACTGCCTTGTGCTTTGAGTATGGAACTTTCAGAATTATGTGGCTGCTTCTACATAATTGAGTTGTTGTTAATATAGCACCATCTGTGTACCTTGTACTTGATGAAAGTGAAAAGATAGGTCCCTACCCCAGGGGACTGACAATTAGGGTTGCCAGGTCCAGATGGTGAAAAAAGTCAATATTCATCACCAAAAAAGTGGAAATAAAGGATGCTTTTCACCAAAAAAAAAGTCTCAAAAATTCCCCACTTTGCATAAAATTTGCATACATTTATTGGTATATCTATGCATATTTTGATAAAAATTGGATAATTTGAAAATAAATAGAGCTTACCACTGTGAAGCTGATGACCAGGGCCTTTCCCGGATGTCAGGCTTAACTGTGGAATTAAGTGGTATAAAGTAGAGCAAGTTGTGGGGTGATATTTTAGCTGCATATAAGCACAATAAAGATAATTTGAAGAAACCTAGGGGCATTCACACAGGGCTGCTTTAATAGTGTTCTTGTTGGTTCCTTCCAGTTTTTTTCTTCTTCCATGCACCATTCATACTATGCACCTTTCAAGTCCATGTAGGATGTACCATTCCCAGCGGTACTTTATAGTGAACATATGAACATAAGAACATAAGTTGGCTTTTCTTGAAGCCTTTTTGCTATTTTTAAAAAACATTTGCTTGGTGATATTGTGGTATATCGTATGCACCAGCCAGGTGCAGGGGTATACAATGTTCCGCAAGATCACCAAGCAAATGTTTTATAAAAAATAGCAAAAAGTGAGACTTTAAGAAAAGCCTGTTTGTTTTTGCTTGTTTGTTTGTTTGTTACATTTATAAACCACCCCATCCAGAGGCTCTGGGCGATATACAGCTAGTTTAAAAAACATAAAAACAAATATCATTTAAAACACACTAATTAAGAAAATATAAAAACAATTTTAACACAATTTAAAACCAATTAAAATACTTTTAAAAATTATGTTCTTATTTTCACCATAAAGTGCCACTGGGATGCAAACTGAGTCAGGAGGCTTTGCAAAAGGGGAAAAAAAGAGATAGATTTTATTAAAAGAGAACAAAATGCACCACGCGGTTGCACAGTATGATATCCTGCAAGATCACCAAGTAAATGTTATTTTAAAAATGAGGGGCGGGGGGAAACCCCTGAGGCTTTAAGAAAAGGTGCTCTCTCACTATGGCCATTCCTTACCCTGCCTCTCCAGTACACTACTGCCCCCCTTAAGAGAGACAAGGGTGGCAAGATTATGAAGGGGGGGGGAGAAATGTAAGAGTAAGGGAGGAAGATAAAGCCATTGCATGAGAGTAAGATAAAGCCATTCCCCAAACTGAAAGAAAATATGTATAATAATATTATGGATTTTGTGCAAAAATAAAGTAGAAGTATATGTGGAATTTCATAGGGCTGAGAAAGGGGATTATCTTCTGGATCTTCTCTCTGCGCACTGAGAGGGAAAGAGATTGCCCCATCCATCAACTATGTTTTCTATGGAAAGTCATGCATGGGTATAACATTTGAACAGCATATACATGCTGTGGCAGAAAGCTGGGGCCAGGAAGGATTTTTTTAAAAAAATTCTCACCTTGTATTATAACCTCACTTTTTTTTCTGTAAAACTTCCAAAATCTCATAAAACCTGGTTGTTTTAAAATGTTCTACCACTTTCGCTGTGCCATGCCATGCCATGACATTTGCTTATAGTTTGGCCCTATGGCCAAATGGCGTAATGTGTACTTTGACCCTAAGGCTTTACATTTTAATGGACAGGAGAAGTGATAATTTGAAACCCCAAATTTGAGGTTAAGGTAGGGAAAATAACATAAGCATCCCTTTTGAAGATAAAAGAGGAGCCCTTCCCATTTTTCCTACACTAACAGTAGCTGATCAATATTTGAAGATAACCTGTCATTTTATTAACGTATAGAGCAGAACCCAACTTAGAGTGCATTTAGATCATTAAAAATAAAAGAAACATTTAAAGAAACTGGAAGGAAAACAAATGGGACATTTAATGCTGGGAAATCAGATACATTTAGAAGTGGCTTCTGGAATGGATGCAATTTTTAAAAATAGGGTTTGGCAAGCAAACGAAAAATCCTATTTTTATGACATGGGTTGATGTTCAGTAAGAGGGATTAAATTGAATATTGATTTTTGGAAAGGTGTGACTGTGCTGTTACAATGATAACAAAAATGAAACAAAAGTAAACAGCAGAAGAATTGAACACCAGAAGTGTTTCATGTTTTAACCAAAGAGAACACAGAATGTCTCAGATGTGATCAGCATTTTATGGAATCAGGTTCACTCTTCCCCCATTTATTCTTCTTCAGTTCTTTGAACTTCATATAAAGTTGGAAGTTTTCTAACAGCTTCCAAATCAACAATCAAGCATCTGTGCACTTTTTCCAAATGAAGGGGGGAGGGAACGGAATTCAGAGATCATGTGTAAAGCAGTGGGCTGCCTGTGCTGTGCTAGTACTAGAGATTCTCCCAAATTTTCAGGAACTAGAGTTCCTGCAAAATGTCAGAAACCACTACATAGGCAGAATGGAGCAATGTCAAGTGGAGGGGAAACCCCACCAATTTCAGGACCAATGACATTGTTTGGGGCAGGTGGGAGAGAGAGAAAGCTGACCATCCCTTAGCTTAGCGGCCCGCCAGATCCATGCCAGCCTTTGTCCTTCAAAATATTTGGCATTATTTATTTCATTGCATTGTCTGCAATGAAAATCTGTTTGAGAGGGATGTGATTAAAGAGGAAAGAAGGCTATGGTGAAGGGAAGGGACTGGATTCAGGGTAACCAAAATGGTGGCTGGCATGACACAAATGTTTCCTGAACTACGTTGTTTGACCCTGACCAACTGATACACATGTTGTTTGTGCCTGACCAATAAGAAGTTTGGCCTGATCAATATGTTGTTTGAGCTTGACCAACAGAAATAAATAATAGGATAGTATATCCAATGGACATATGTTTACTGAGTATTAATTGATTGACTAGAAATTTTAAGTAATATACAGTACTATATAAATTATCTCAGTGACTTTCTACTAGGATTGGAACTGAAATAATTCCAATGTGAAATTTGGAAGAGCATCTCAAGGTTTCTCCAAGGATGAAATGCAATTTGAAGAGGAATGTCAGTGTGCCTCAGAAGGAGAAACATCAGCAATTTTTACCAAAGGCTTCTACACATTCTTGCTTTTTAGTGGTCGCTTACTCTCAGGGGTGTAGATAGAGGAGAGTGAGCCCATGTTTGTCCCTCTCCCCAGTAGCCTGGCAGAATGAGGGAGATAATGAAGAAAACAGGGAGCAGTGGAGCTGGGAGACCCTCAGGAGCTGGGGTCCTGCATTCATTGAACCCATCCGCTCAATTATAGCTACACTCCTGCTTATTCGATTTAAGTTCATTTGTATTTTTAAAGAAAATCATTACAATTAATTTCAACATGCCAGATTAATATAAAGTGACACTAAGCATTTATGCAAAGGTCAGGAACACTATCGATATCCATTGACAGCTTAATACCATCAAGGGCTATTTTTTTTTTTTTTTAAAGACACACAATATAAAAGTACACAATGAAATACAAACAGTGCCTAATAGGTGGGATCATCCTTCATTTTGGATTCCTGAACAAATGGTTGAGTGTTGTAACGTTCACTTTTCCATCTTCCCTAGAACATATATAGTTTCCTCATTTCTCATGGGCCTCCTTCAATTTCCTCTAGCCCTACCTGTCTAAGACATATGTCACCTTTCTTTCACTCTGGCTAAATTCAGACATAACACAAAACTGGAATTAAACAGGGCAGAGGTTCGAACTCTATTACATCCAAATCTGTGCAACCATGGTTTTGAGCTAAAAGCGACCTGCAGTTTGGCTTGTCAAACTCCAATCTGGACCTTCGGTTTGCACAAAGGTTCACTGCGGAGATATCTGGTTTGGCCATCAGAGCATTATATCCAAACCCAGATGCCTCAGTTACAGAAACAGTTCTGTTTTTGAAACCACAATCATAGAGACATAGGGCCCAGGATCGTGCCTGCTCCATGCCTTTGGTGCTTCTCGCTGGCTGCCTCTCCAGGTGCCAGCCCAACCTCTGTCACCTATCCAGCAATGTAGTAGCCCGGGAACAGGGACACTGCCATGTCCTATTCCAAACTTGTCAGCCTGTCAAATGGCAAAGTCATACAGGGGCATTCCCCCCTTCCCACTCTGTTCCTTTCTTCCACATCCTGGCAAAGAGGAGGGAATGGGGATTGGATGACAGGGCAAACATTAAACTGCTTCACTCTCTGAGAATAAAGGGACAATGATGTATGTCCACAAGCACAAATACTCCTGCTGGCAACATATGCAGGGCACCCCATCACAATGCTGGGATGGGAACATATGGCTGGGGTCAGGTTTAAAAGGCTGCCCCAACCAGAGATTCTTGAGCAACCAATGTCTTTTCTTTTCTTTTTTTGCATAAAAAGGTTGGGGACATTTGTGATCCCTAGGCTTACTCATGAGCAGGGCTGGTCAGCAGGACCAGCATTGCTCCAGTGAAAGGAGCAATTCCTCATATGCAGTAAGATGGATGCTGACCCAGGGCAGACCGCGCTCGCTCAAGAGAGTGCCAGGCAATGGGGACACCCCCTCACAATTCATGAGAAGAACTGTCTGTGAGCACAAGGGTATCTGCAACAATAGCTAATAATGTGTTATGAGAGAGGGGAAAAACCCCTTCTCCTACGGACAGCTCTGTCATAAGACTGTCAGGCCTTTGGTGCTCTATATCGAGCCAGATTGCTGTATTGAGGAAAGCCGTGGGGATGGATACCCCTGAGACTGCTCTCCCTGTCCTGGCAACTACCACCAAGTAGCTGTAAAAGCATGCCCCCTGCCAGCCCGCCAGCCCATGTGGGCATATGTACCCTTTCTTGTGCCCTGAAATGGAGAGCACATTCTCCTTGGGTCACTGGAAATCGGGGCTCTCCTCTCCCATGATTCCCCTGGCTGGCAGATCTGCGTACAGCCCAACACCAGACCGAACCCAGGAATTTTGAATGGGATTAAAGATCGATCCCCACACCTGGTGTTTCCCCCATCTGCACACATGGCCAGGTGTGACATTCCACATGGAACATCAAAATCTCCTTTGGGTGCATGCAAGTCCTCTCAGGGGAGGAGAGGGATGCAGTGCTCTCTTTACCAGAGAGAGTAGGGGCCACACACAACCAGGGGCCCTATTGTGGTGTTAGCTCAATTCATGAGCGTGCAGTCTGATGGAAGACCTAGGGTTTACAAATCCATGGTCCTTCCCAGTAGACTGGCCCTCTCATGAGAGGGTTAGCCCATTGGCATCAAGCTACCAGGGGAACAGGAGTGTGGTTTAGTCCGCATGCACTGCTTTGCCAGAGTGATCAGTCACTAGAGCATCCTAGGTCCCGGTGGGACCCCTCCCCCCAGGATCCTTTGTTATCCCCTCATAGACATATCCACTCCTAGGAACTCATCATTTCCACTTCCTTTTCCTAAGTATAAGGGAAATAGTGTCCCGCAATACCCACCCAACCCTGAAATTGTGCTTCTGAGGGACTATTTTGGTACAGGGCTCTTAAGAGGATTGCAGTGTCATCGCTGTTAGAAGAAGTGCTGGCATGGCATGGCATGGCATGGCATATAAAGGGATTTAAATGCCCTTTCCATTCTGAGGATGGATGTACCACTCCAAAAATGCACAATCACACTCAGCACGCCCCCTTCAAGATCGTGGCCCATCTCTGCTACCCTGCTGACATGCTGATGCTTTGTCCACAGTCTGGCAAACTGGTTTCTGCAGGGAATCCTTTCTATAAAGACATCCTTTTGGCCACATTTGCAATAATATGTATCTCTGACTTTGAGGGCCAAACACTGCCCACATTACATTAGTATGTTGAGCTTGCTGAGATCAGCCTCAGCAGCTGACCAGCAGGGAGGGGCTCCCAATTCCTGTAACCAGAGGTTGCTGGCGCATGGTTGGATGAATGTCTGTGATATGATTTACAGTTTAAAATTGAAACCACGGGTTTGCCAACCTCCGGTTTCACATTAGATGTGAATGTGGCCTCTCTCTCATCTTTCTCTTCCTTACAAAATAAAAACAAAACATTCTGATTGTTCTCATAAGAGCTGACACCCAGCCAATATTTCTCATGTCTAATTGGTAACAAAGAGTTATCTGTGAAATACTGTGGCTAACAGTTATTGAGCCAAGTAGGGTTATAAGAACATTAGATTTTACAAGATAAATGTGCACAAACAATGGAAGTAAATGTCAGTGTTTTGTTTGCAGTGATTCTGGAGCTTAGACAATTGGCAAAAAGATTCAATTCCCACATGTCTCAAAGAGTTTTCTTAATATCTTCTACCAACATACTCAGAGAATTAATAAAGAACAGATAAAAATTCAATAGGCACAAAAGGGGAAAAACTTGTGCTTCAGTCAAATACATTCTTTCATTTGTGATGAAATGGTCTAATGACTAAAATAGTCTATGGCAAGAAGACTGAGAGGTCTTTGCTTGGAGATAGAAAACTTGGCAAAATCAGAAGTGTGTATCATTCATGACTCCTTGTGTGAGCTACAGCCGAGCAGGCCAGGCCAATAACTGGAAGAGTAAATTTGCTTTTGTCCAGCATTAGCTGCATTTATTGGTCACAAATATCCACAAAACTCAAGGGGGATTTGGCAAAAACAGTCAGTGAATCCCACCCCCAAAGAAACAGTAATAGATCTGGGAGGGCTTACTGTTTGAACAAGATCAAAAAGCAGCTTTCAGAATTTGCCAGAGGAAGCTTGTATAGCCATGAGTAAGGAGATTATGCAAACTGCTGAGCAGAGCTGAGAGAATCTGCAAAGGCTCCCTGCTTTGCAGGATAGTGCTGTTATTAATACATAAATAAAAAGCACTCTCAGACTAGGGGGCTAATGCTAATTGTTCCTCTCTGCAGCAGAGATCTCACCTGACTTGCTCACCCTCTAATCATTTTGACACTGCTTGGGAAGACGCTACATGAAATTGTAAGCAATGCTTCCTACAGAAATCTTTTTCTGCATTCTAAATTTTGGTGTGATCCCTTGGTAGGGTATTGCTCTTTACTGTGTGGGTGTTCCTGTGCATGCTGAGCCCAATAATGGGAAGATCACTGGTTGCAGAGAGGCACTGGAGTGTGGAATTTGGGGATTAATACAGCCATTTTGGATTACATCCATAGCCCCAGTTATAGACCATTAAAATACCAGTACAGCCTTCTCTATCTATATAAATGAAGACAGCACAGAAGCTTCTGGAATAGTTGTGTCTGCTCATAGTGTTTAAAGAAATTGCTTAGAAATTGCTAGAAGTCTGTGCACGAGTTGCTGAGAATGTTTTTTCAGACCTCCACATTTCCACATAGTTTGAGCTACAGACCAGGCATTTACAGAAGCAAAGCTTGGAGTGGGTAGGTTCTCACAACTGAAAAAACTGCAGTTTACCAGAAAATCCCAGTCACTCGGTCACATGCAATCCCACAAAGAATGTTGTGAGCATTCATTTCTTCACTGATCCCAGATTGGTGCTGCAAACTCTGAATGACTTAAATCTGAATTTGGCTGGTCATCCTGGTTAAATGGCAGGAGCTTGCGGCACTGATCTGGGATTGACAAAAATGCCTGAGTTCTCACAGCAGAACCCACAGAAGCATGTGCAGCTCAGCAACTGGGATTTTCTGGTAAGATGTGTCCCGCCCCCCACCAACTGCCAAATGTGAGAACCCATGCAATGTGAAGCATGCAGGAGGAGGCTGTTCTCACGACTGGACTTTTAACCTTGGCAGGTGATTCTCTGGGTGATTGTCACTGGGTTAAAAGACTTCCCTCCAGCCCACCACCATTTCCGGCTGTGAGCTGGGGGAAAGGAATGGCCACACTGAGCACAGCAGCAGATCTAATGTGAGCAGCCACTGCACTCATGGCGTGGTGCACCCTGGGATATGGGAAGGGGAAAGTCTTCCTGCTCCCAGCTACAGCCTTCTCTGTGACACTGCTCGAGTGTGTGTGTGATGCAGCGAGAGCACAGATGGTCACCACTCATCTTTGGGGGAACGCAAGTGAGCTTCTGCCTTCCCCCGTACCCACCCTCCCTTCCAGCCAATGTAGTGTAAAAAACCTTGAGGAATCGGACAGTGGGCCAGAACTGTTGTATGTGGTGGAGCTGCACCAACCCTACAGCTTCCTTCAGAAGATGCTAACAGGATGATCTTCTTGTCCATAGCCAGCAGAGCACAAGGAAGGCATGGGAGAGGAGTCTAACTCTGATGACAGGACGTCAACAGCAGGGAAACAGCAGTTCCCCTTCACTTTCCCACCATTTTATTTATTTATTTATTTATTTTTACATTTTATATCCCGCTATTCCTCCAAGGAACCCAGAGCGGTGTACTACATACTTAGGTTTCTCTTCACAACAACCACCCTGTGAAGTAGGTTAGGCTGAGAGAGAGTGACTGGCCCAGAGTCACCCAGCTAGTTTCATGGCTGAATGGGGATTTAAACTCGAGTCTCCCGGGTCCTAGTCCAGCACTCTAGCCACTACACCATGCTGGCTCCTATACACCACTCTGGCTCCTATATGGTGCCTTGCCCCTTCTGAGACACAGTAAAGGAAGCCAGTTGGGACTCCCTCATCCTCAGTGAGGGTTAGAGGACATGGACTCAGTACACCACACCTGAAATAATTCCCCTGTCCCCAGGTGGAATATTCAATCATGATTTGGAAAGGTTTCTTTCTGATTACTGTCTTCAGCTAAAGGGATGGTGGGAGTTTTATCAGACATTCTCCTGTGCCAAAACTTCATTGGAATGTTCAACCCAGCCTTGAGTGTTGATATGAAGCTTCAAATCCTTATGGGGAAAGGTGCCAGAATGTTGTGCACATAGTGTGGCTTCAGCTTTGACCAGTGGAGCTTAGCAGAAAATGTGGTCCCTAAACTGCAAATACGCCCTCTTACACATTTTTCCTGCTGACTGGATACCATCTGCCTCCTTCTTCTGTGAGTAGAACACTTTTTAAAATGCCTTTAGCTCTATCCCCACATTATTTTCTACATATGTACAATTTAACCCTTTTTACATTATGTTCAACTCAAGAACAGTCTGTGTACAGTGTACACACCTACAGATCTGTAAGCACATACAATTATTCACCTATTCTGTTCAATGCACATATGGTAATACTATGCATTTGTGGGAATTGTACCCAGGTTCATTATTAAATGAATGAATATTCAGTCATTCAACATATATTTTAGACATATACACCCTTATAACATATTAAATTTGTTCACACAACCAAAGTGGGGAGGACTGGGGAGAAGGCAGGATCCTACCTATCTTCCCCCAGATGATTGGAGCCTCTCCGTGGTCCCACCATTTGTGCACCCACGTGACTGGCATGGTGGTGGACTCCCAAAGTGGGACCAGGACAAAGAAGCCCTACAACTACCTGCAGCAGTGCAGCAGTGCTCCTCTCCCTAACCACACTGTACACTGAACTCTATGGCCGCATACCCTGCAACCATTCCAAGAGCTACATTGCTACAGATGACCAAAAAGTGAGTTAGGATGGACTCCTTTTCCCCATGTAGTGGATCTGGGCTCCCCAGGTCTGCATCAGCTGGTTGAGAGGCCTCCTGGTCACCCAGAGAACATGAGCTGCTTGGATTAACTCTCTCCAACACAAGCAGCTTGTGTCATGAGAATGGGTTCATTGTCTGATTAGACTTTTGGATATCTCAGTAATGCTTGCAACCATCTTAAAGCTAAGTGATGGTTATTATTATCTATATATTGCACGTTGGTCAGGCAGGGCACTGAGAATGCGTGATGGTGATTAGCCTAATGCCACTTAATAGACTGAGGTCAGATTTGAGTTGTGGAATCCTGGATTCCCTTAACCACAATGACATGACAGCATAGCTCTCAATATGCTATGCTATTCTGCACTTGATACATGCTCATGTCCATTTAGGGCACATCAGTTTAAACTTATTACTGGTGGAATAATATTCTGGAATGAAAGGTTGACTCTATTCAATGGGGCAGTGATAACTGGGACATTTAGCAGTTCTAAAAGCATACCATCTCATTCAGGATTCATGCCACCCCATTCAAACATATGGCACAATTGCCTTCCAATGCTGGATTTCACTTCACTCCGTCCTGAAAGCTCATTTAGCATGACAGATAAACTGCCCAATGTTCATGAAGAGCTTCACAAAGCTGCCAAAAATCACAGTTTTCAAGAGAAGAAACCAAACTAGCCAAGCATCACATTGCTCTAAGTTAGGCTGAAAGCAATTCTCAACAGTCTACTGGACACTTCTTAAAATGTGGCACTTTAAATGTGTGCCAAATTATAGTGTAGCGACATTACAATATGTAGCTCAGATAAGAGAATTTAAGAAGTTCTACTGAAGTTAAAAGAAGTGAAATTACCTGGAAAATTAATTATGTAAGTAATAGTGGCAGAAAGTCTTCTCTTATGTTATCAGTAACTGGGTTAGGGAAGGAAGGAGAAAGGCTTTGTGACAAGTTTGGTTTATTTTAATATTTCTTCCCAACCTTTCCAGAAAAAAAAAGCAGCTTAAAAATAAAACAAGTGAAATAAGAGACAATAAAAGACACATTTAAGAATGATATCAAAGGTAAGGAACAAAATTAAAATAAACAAGTCATATTGGGGGGAAGCCATCATTAGTTAAAACGATAATGTAGATAACAGTATAAAACTATGATGCAACAGTGGCAATACTGTGCAAAGGAACGTGGATGGTTTGAGCAATGCCCAGACCCCTGCTTGTGTGTAAGCCCCGCCAATGGGACTGCATTGCAGGGCAGCAGCCCTTCATGGTAAGTCCTCCATTTATGCAGTAGCGTGATGCAACACCCACTGGAAATAATGGACGTCACAGAACTGCATGCATGGAACACTTACCACGGAGCACTGCTGCCCTTCAGTACAGTCCCACTGGTGGGGCTTACATGCACACACAAGCATAGGCAGTGCTCAAGCCCATGTATAGGGCAGTGCTGTATTACCTGGTGTGACATGTCAGCCAGTATCATTAAAACAACAGATTGCAAATTAAAAGCTGTCCATAATAAGAATGTTTTAAACAGCTGTTGAAAACCTGTACTACGCTGGCACCACTCTGATAGCTTAGAAAGCAGATGATCTGCAAGCTCTAGTAATGAAAGTCAAGGAGAACAGTGAAAAAATGGGACTATGACTAAATGTAAAGAAGACTAAACTAATGACAACAGGTACAGCAACCAGTCTCAGAATTGATAATGAAGACACTGAAGTGGTGGATAGCTTCTGCCTTTAAGAACTGACTATCAACAGTAATAGATCCAGCAGTGAAGAAATACACTGAAGACTAGCACTTGGTAGGGTTGCAATGAAGGCCTTGGAAAACATGTTTATACCTCCAAAGATTAGAATCATTTGGACAACGGTTTCCCCCGTAACACTCTATAGATGCGAAAGCTGGACTTTGAAGAAGCAGGATAGAAAAGGTATTCACGCCTTTGAAATTTGGAGAAGTCTTTTTAGGATACTATGGGGAGCCAGGAAATCAAACAAATGAATCATAGAACAAATCAATCCAGAATTTTCATTCAAGGCACAAATGACCAGGCTTGAACTATCATACTCAGACACATTATGCAGAAACCCAGCTCCCTTGAGGTCCATAATGCTGTCCATATTGGAAAAGTTGAAGGAAAGGAAAGAAGAGGACAACCAGCAGCAAGGTGGATGGACTCAATTACAACAGCAATGAATGCACCACTGAGAGACCTTAAAGGCCAAGTTGAAGACAGATCATCCTGGAGCAAATCTATCTATGTGGTCACTAAGAGTTGAGACCGACTTGACAGCGCTTAAACAATCACTCAGTCAAGTTAAAATCAGGAAGTGATGGATCCTGGTGGATCCCCTCCTGTTAAGGAATTCCACTATTTTGGCACATCCTCATAGAAAGCTCTCTCTAATTTCAAATTGGATGTGGCAGTGAGCAGAGCATTGAGGCCAATCATAAGGGTTGCGCAGGTTCATAAAGGGAGTGGTTGATTTCTGAAGTAACCTGGTCTTAAGCCAATTAGGTATTTAAAGGTCAGCACCAGCACATTAAATCAGATTTTTTTAAAAAAGCTCAGTCAGTGCTGATAAAATATGATAAGAATGTAATGTTCAGACTTCCTAGCACCAAAAGCTTAGCAACTGCTTTTTTCCTCAACTGAAGTTTTCAGATTTTTTAAAAAAGGCATTACCATGGACAGAGCCTTTCAGTCACCCATTTATGGGAAAGAGCGGCTTTTCCTAGCATTGGCAGGCTCACCTGTTGTGGCCTTTCCTGGGAAAATAGATTTGCTGTCAGCATGATCTGATGGAGATATAGCAATGACCATCTCTGAAACTGTTTCCCCCAAACAGTGTCAAGTTGGAGTCAATGCAATCAATTTTATCTTCAGAATGTTTAGTGAGTTGGTCATGTGCTATCAACTCCCCTTGCTGGCCCATATGTAAGAGAGGAACTACCCAGAACTGCATCACTGGCTAACATTGAACTCATACAATAATAGTGGTTCTTTGGTACTATCAATACAATACAATAAGTCCAAAAATGGTTTCTAGCCTTTGTTTGACCAAATTGACTTCAAGTCTTCTGCCACTTATGCTCCAGTCATCATCCCATATGCTTCATTACTCCTTAATGACATGAGAACTCCTTTTGACTTGATTTAGAAAGTATTTACTTGGTATTTATAAGCTGTCTTGAGAAGTATCTTGAGAGAGATTGTAGGATGAGTCCCACGATCATCCGGGTTGGCTGGGAGGGTGAAGGTGCACTTAATCTACCTTCCCACCAGAAGAGCACACTTTCCTTCATCAGGGCGCCTCCCATGCACCCACATGGACAGCCCAGCTCCATGAAGCATGGAGCAGGGCAGAGGGATCCGGAGCCGAAACTTGTTGTTCTGGCCTCTAGGCATCCCTCAATGCAGTGCACAGCATGCAGGTTGAATTGGGGATTTCCCCATCAGACAGGTGTTCTATGTGCCTGTCTCTGCAGAGACCCAGGCCATGCAGAGGCCCACTGTGCAGGTGGGACGGCTCCCAAAATGGTCACCACACTGGGGAGAGGCCTGAATGGGCTAAAGAATGCCCAAACAGGGACATTTTTGAGAGAAGGAAGGCTGGTGGGGGAGGGGGAACCTCCAGGACCGCCCCCCATTGGAGAAGCCCTCCCCTAGGGATTAAGATTTTAAATTTTTTTAGTAAAAGGTCCACAAATCCCCTGGTCTGGACCAAACGGGCAGGAGTTAAAGGTGGTACCAGACCAAACTGGCCTGGTCTAGTTTGGGTCTGGTTCGGACTCAAACTGAACTGGACCAGCCAGTTCTATGCACACCCCTATAACAAAGTGGTCTGGTCATGCAGTCCTCAGCAATCCACAAGAGTTTTATTGAGAAGGGATTAAATATTAAATACTTTTTGTACATGTGCCTACAAAGCAGCTGACCTGGGTGCTTGGTCTGCTAAATAAGGACTGCACATGCAACGGATCTCACTCCAGGTCACAGAATTTGGAGGAATGGCATTCCATTTGTAAGACAGCCAAACTTTAAGCGCTGGCTACATTTCATATGCCAGGCCATACATTTCAGCACCATTACAATATTTGTGCTAACAGAACTGTTCTGGGGTGGAGGCGGAATGCCCCAATACTACTTTTGGGCTTGTGTGGGGAATTAGCAAGGCCTTAGTGAACAATCTGTTACAGTCTCAATTGGTGCAAAGTTTTGGTCTCAGTCTCTTCAACAAGCAAATGTTGTCAGGTGACCTTTTTGAAAGCAGATCCCCATATCTGATAATAGCAGGGTGGAATTGATTTTGGAAATGACAGTATCCCATTCTCACGATGGAAATTTTCTTTCTGAATCTTCATTGTTTATTATTTCTTGGAAAGGATGACTTGATGTATGTAACTTGCTTATTTCTGAATTCATGTAGAGAGCTCCGTATGTTCTGGTTTCTATTACTGCTCAGATTTCTCTCTCTGCAGGACTCTGAAGAATTTTGATCAGAGATACCAAACATCTTCCCATAAATTGTACTCACTCTTGTTCCCTCGGAGCAGCAGTGTTGCCACCAGAATCCAATTCAATATTACATTCTTGCTGTTTCACACATAAGGGAAGGGTATGCATACATTTTGTTACATAGGAGGTCCCTGCAGCAAGTTCTAAAGGCTTTAACATTTCAGTTTCTGGGTAAGAAAAACAAATAGGTTCATACCAATAGCTGAAAGTAAAGAAGCCAACATTTTATTGAGAAGATAAACATGAACATGACATTATACATGTCATTATACAATGTCATGTATGATGGCATTATACAATAGGGTCGTTCACACAGCCAGCCCTATGGGGATAGGGCTACCCCAGGTAGGACTGGTTGTTTAAAGTGCCAGAATTGTGTGCGATCCCACCTCTTTTCTCCTGGGTAGCCCTTGTTTGGAACCCAGGCTTAAAGTGAGGTAGGAGAACAAGGATCTGCCTTCTACCTCACTCCCCGGTCATGTGGGTGCTCCCTGACTGGTAGCAGGCATCCTGATCATGGGGCGGTGGGGAGGAGCAGCCAGGCAGCATGGAGCCTTCCCAATGCAACTTGCTGCTTGTGCAGTACGTTGTGGGATATCTGGCGACCTGGTTTCCTTCCCCTCCTCCCGATCGCTGATTGCCTCACTGCTGCACCATTCATGTGGGTGTATGGGTGGTTGGGCTCTGGTTATCTGAGGGAAGGCAGGTAGGCTCCTGCCTCCCCCCCCCCACCTGCAACCCACCTCCTTGCGGTCATGTGAACAACCTTTATATCTATTGAGAACAGTGTGGAGAAGTTATTTTAATCCTTCCTGTTGCAGTGCCAGTTAGTGACCCACAATGAAGCACCCATACTTCGAGAGCAAGGTGGGTGCTGCTGCACTCAGCTGCTAGTGCAGGTGAAGGCAATTTTTTTGCCGATCTCCCCTTCCCTCAGAAGCACTCTGCACAACCTGGAACTATGTCCCTTACAGTCACCCTCAGGGAAATAAGTTCACACTTCCAGGGAAGAGATCAGCAAAAATCATCTCCCCATGTGAGTGACCATTGCTAATCCAGGACACTGCAGAAACACTTTCACAAAGCATGAAAGTGCTTCATTAGTCAGAATGCTGGCCAGTGTGGACAAGCAACTGAGGTGTCCCTCTGGCACAACTCATCTCACCTATGTGCTTTACCCAACATATCAACCACTCCCCCATAGGAAAACAAGTAATAAAGTTAATTGTCAATTTGAACCACCTTTAAAACCTATCGGTTCTTTGATATCTTCACATAAACAGCAATTCCACTTGTAGGATGTTCAGATGTTTGAGTATCCTGCCATTCCCCTTCTCAGGCAAGATGACCATTCCAGACACCATCCTATACCCTTCCTACCCCTGATGTTTTTCCAGATCCACTCTGGTTTTTCTGCAATAGGGAGGAGGTCAGGCTGACTTGGCTCTCTGCTAACTGGGCCTAGAGACACCTTTTAATTGGTTGTTCTCTTACATTTGACAGGGGAATGCCTCTGCCTGAGGGGCAGAAGTCGTGAGTGTGCACTCGGTGCAAAGAGCACCTGGCTCTCGGGGAACAAGTTCATTCCCTTGAAGGCAAGGTGGCTGACCTGGAGAAGCTCAGGGAGGCAGAGAGTTGTGTGCATGAGACTCTCAGGGGTGTGATAGGGACATCCCACTCCTTGGCTGACAGCACTTCTGCTGTCATGGAAAGTTAAGGTCTCAGGGAAGGAGGACATCAGTCTGAGGAAGAGGGAAACACTCCGTTAGTAGGAACCCCTTCCTTGGGTGATGCACCCATATCCTCTTGCACAGAGGATACTTCTCCAGGGGTGTATTGGCACCGGGGACGGCCGGTGTCCAACAGGTTTCTTTTGGATTCAGGGACAATAAGCTCAAACCAGTGCAAAATGCCAAAGAGGTTTTATTAGACAAGGCTGAATAATGTTTTAAAGAGGATTACAGAATAGTAGATAAAGCATACGTCCCTGATCTGCTGCGATCTCTTTCACTGGAGAGCCCCCTTGACGATGAAAAGAACGTGGCCCCAGCTATGCCAGTGGTTGCACTGCACCTTTCTGGATCTAGGTCTATGCTGAAGCTCCAAATTGCTAATATGTCTGTGGGTCTTTCTTATACTTGCTACATCTCTCACAAGCAGCATCAAGAAAGGGGCCGTTGGCTCCCCACTTATCAGCCAGCCTGTATGAGACCAAGGCGCTTGACCAGCAGCCAAGTGCATTCCAATCCCAGGCAGCACACTTTCCCAAGCTCTCTGCTTCAGGTGGGAAATTAACGCGGGTATTTTAAGTAAACTTTCTCTAGGCCTCACTACACTAATTGGCATAGTAATATAAACTCACATACGGATACAGGAATATGCAGGTGGTTACACAGCTTTCAATACAAAACAAGAATACTGAAGTTTAAAGCTAAAGAGGCTCCGAATGAACCCATAAATACATGGATATAAGCAGTGTATAGGAGTTTACATGTGCAGAGGGTAAAAGTGGATCATGCCACTAGGCTTCCTTGCCCATATCTTCCGCAGTGCCACTACAAGGGTTTGGGGGCCTCCTAGTAGTGGGTGAGTTTAAAATAAGTTTTAAACTTATTTAAAACCACAGTACTAGAAGCTCAGTTGGAATGGATAAACAAGAAGGAGGAAAGGAAGCATGAAGTTCAGGAGCATGCCAGCGTGGCTAACAAGTAGAGTCAGAGAAGCTATAAAAGGGAAGAAGACTTTCTTCAGAAAATGGAACTCCTGCCCAAATAAATAGAACAGAAAGGAACTGAAACTGTGGCAAAGAAAATGCAAGGAGACACGGAGGCTCGCCACACAAACAGTATGGAGAGCCTGCAGGGCTTGTGGACTTAGCCCACTCTCCCTGCACACAATCAAACACCGCCCTGGGTGGCCAAATCAGCCGCCCACACAACTACCGCCTACACAACTACCTACATTGCTGGTAGGGCCTGCGGGGATCAGGGGCCATCCGGACCCCGGAAATCCCAGGATGCCCCATGCCCTCCCAGCAGGGGGGTCTCCTCATGAGTTGCTGCGGTGTGGAGCCACACTATGGTGACTCACGATTGCCAAAATGGGGTTAGCGGAGTGCTCGCTCCACTAATCTCATTTAAAGGGAGGGCTGCTGTGGCAGGCTAGCCAACAGAGAACCACTGGCTCACCTGCGAGCCCAGTGGTTCTCATGATGGGGGCAAACCGGGCTGGGCTCTTTTACTACTACTACTACTACTATTACTACTACTTCTACTACTACAGATATTTATATACCACTCTTCAACAAAATTCTCAAAGCGGTTTACATAGAAAAATAAATAATACATAAATAAGATGTTTCCCTGTCCCCAAAGGACTCACAATTCTAATAAGGTAGACACCAGTAACAGCCACTGGAGGGATGCTATGCTGGGGTTGGATAGCACCACTTGCTCTCCCCTGCTAAATAGACGAGAATCACCACTTTAAAAGGTGTCTGGTCAGTTAGCAGGGGTTAGCCCAGTTTTCCCCCATCATGAGAATAGCCTCACTAAGGGATGCAAAAAGAGAGTTTGAGGAGCATATAGCAACATGTCTCAAGGGGAATAATAAAATTTTATTTAAATATATCAGAAGTAGAAAACCTGCCAGGGAGGCAGTTTTTACATGATGAGGCCATGAATGGGATTATTTATTTATTTATTTATTTATTTATGCATTTATATACCGCCTTTCGTTAAAAAGATAACCCCAAGGCGGTTTACAAAAGTTAAAAACATACAATAAAAAGACAATAAAAACATCATGTTAAAAATATAAAAACATATAAAAACAGGCATAAAAACAATACAACAAATACAACAAATAAAAACACAAAGAAGCTGCAGTAGAAAACGATCATGTAAAAGCCTGGGTAAAAAGCCAAGTCTTTAAAAGCTTTCTAAAAGCCGTGATGGAGTCCGAGGAACGAATGGCCACTGGGAGAGCATTCCAGAGTCTGGGGGCAGCAACAGAGAAGGCCCTGTCCCGAGTGCACGACAGCCGGGCCTCCCTCATTGTCGGCACCCGGAGCAGGGCCCCCTCAGATGTCCTTGTCAAGCGGGCAGCAACCCTTGGGAGCAGGCAGTCCCTCAGATACCCCGGGCCCAAACCGTTTAGGGCTTTAAAGGTCAAAACCAGCACCTTGAATTGGACCCGGAAATGAACCGGCAGCCAGTGCAGCTCTTTCAAAATGGGGGTGATGTGTTCCCAACGGGCAGCTCCGGATAAAACCCTCGCTGCCGCGTTTTGCACTAGCTGCAGTTTCCGGATATTCTTCAAGGGCAGCCCCACATAGAGCGCGTTACAGTAATCCAGCCACGACGTGACTAAGGCGTGGGTAACCGTGGCCAGATCTGCCTTCTCGAGAAAGGGACGCAGCTGGCGCACCAGCCGAAGCCGTGCAAAGGCACCCCTGGCCACCGCCTCCACCTGAGCCTCCAAAAGCAGAGCCGGGTCCAGTAGTACCCCCAAGCTGCGTACTTGCTCCTTCAAGGGGAGTGCAACCCCATCCAGAACCGGTAAAATCTCCTCATCCCGATTGGCTCTCCTACTGACCAACAGTACCTCTGTCTTATCCAGATTCAATTTCAGTTTGTTAGCCCACATCCACCCCATCATGGCCTCCAGCCCCCGATTCAGGACATCCACCGCCTCCCTAGGATCAAATGACAAGGAGAGATAGAGCTGAGTGTCATCCGCATATTGCTGACAACTCAGTCCAAATCTCCGGATGACCTCTCCCAGCGGCTTCATGTAGATGTTAAACAGCATGGGGGACAAGACCGATTATTAAGGCCGAAAAGGAGATTGCAGAGAAGCTGAATGAGTTCTTTCTATCTGTCTTCACGGTGGAGGATGCTGACCATATGCCCTCTCTGGAGAGGGCATGCCCTCAACTCCTGTCTGTAGGCTTCCAGCAGCATCTGATGGCCCACTATGTGAAACAGGGTGCTGGACTGGATGGGCCTTGGACCTGATTCAGCAGGGCTGTTCTTATGACAGGAAACAGAGAGTAGGAATAAATGGACAGTTTTTACAATGGAGGCAAGTATGAAGTGGGGTCCCGCAGGGATTACTACTTGGACGAGTGCTCTTTAACTTCTTAATAACTGATCTAGAAGTTGGGGTAAGCAGCAAAGTGGCCAAATTTGCAGATGACACTAAACTATTTAGAGTAGTGACATCCAAAACAGATTGTCAGGAGCTGCAAAAAGATCTCTTCGAACTTGGGGAGTGGGCAACAAAATGGCAATTGCAGTTCAATGTAAGCAAGTGTAAACTGATGCATATTGGGGCAAAAAAACCCCAATTTCACATATATGCTAATGGGATCTGAGCTGTCAGTAACTGACCAGGAAGAGATCTGGCTAATTCCATGCTAGGAGTCATTAGGAAGGGAACTGAAAATAAAAATGCTAATATTATAATAATTATGGTGTGGCCACATCTGGAGTACTACATACAGCTTCACCACATCTTAAGTAGGATATTGTAGAACTAGAAAAGGTGCAGAAGAGGGCAACCAAGATGAGCAGGGGCCTGCAATACCTTCCCTATGAGACTACAGCATCTGGAGTTATTTACCTTGGAAAAGAGACGACTAAGGGGAGACATGATCGAGGGGTATAAAATTATGCATGGAGTGGGGAAGGTGGACAGAGAGAAATTTTTCTCCCTCTCTCACACCACTAGAACCAGGGGTCACCCCATGAAACTGAAGGTCGGGAAATTTAGGACCAACAAGAGGAAGTACTTTTTCAAACAGCACATAATTAATCTATGAAATTCTTTGCCATGGGATGTGGTGATGGCCACCAGCTTGGATGGCTTTAAAAGGAGCTTAGACAAATTCATGGTGGTCAGGCCTATCAATGGCTACTAGTCTGGTGGCTGTGGGCCATCTCCAGCCTCAGAGGCATATGCCTCTCAATACCAGTTGCAGTGGAGCCACAGCAGGAGAGAGGGCATGCACATACCTCTTGCCTGTGGGTTCCCAAGGGGCATCTGTAGGGCTACTGTATGAAACAGGATGCTCTATGAAATAGGTCTTGGGCCTGATCCAGCAGGGCTGTTCTTAGCTCAGCACAGCAACCTTTCCAGTTTCTGTTTGTCTCCCTTGATTCCTTCTGGATGGTGATCCCCTTTAGGACAGGGAACCAATTAATTTTATTTTATTTTATTGCTGTACAAACTACTTCGAGAACCGTTTTTTGCTGAAAAGCAATATATAAATGGTTAAAAAAAAACCCACAATAGTATTTCCACAAACAACCAAGCCTCAACAGCCATGTGTCTTCAATACATTCATACCCTTTCTCAGAGAGGTCACCCCCACTAAACAGATAGTGCTACAACACTACACCCAGATGTTCCAATACTGGAAGCTTTCTGCTTCACAATCATTATTCAGTCTGGAATGGAATGGAATCTATATTTTAGTCATTGACCAGACAAAAATATAACACAATAGATAAGTACTAACCTCTGGCAATCATGATTCTGCCAGTACTTTCTTACAAAACACCATTTACAATATAACTATATATAGTACAGTCGACACTCATGATTTTACCAATTGCTTCCTTACACAGCTTGATTATTCAGTCTAGAATCCTCACTCTGCTTTAAATATCCTCCAGAAGCTTCCCCCGCCAGCCTCTGGAAGAAGGGTAATGACAAAGAAATAGCAGATATCCTATCATGACTGGAGACAGCAATTATCAGATTCTTTTCAAGGCTGCCATACACTCACATAGAGAATCTCCAAGACCTATTGAAGTTGACAGCAACCTCTTGCGTGTGCTCCTTCTCAGCATCAGCTGCAAATATCTTGGGAAACAAATCCATAACATGCAGCCACGCAGGAGATAACAACGGTGAATATTTATAGACTGTTATTCAACAATAAGTTCCCAAAGTTGGATAGATAGATAGTTAGATAGTTAGATAGATAGATAGATAGATAGATAGATAGATAGATAGATAGATAGATAGCAGTGGCAGCCCGTGAACGTGCCTCTAGGGGGGGCGGTGGGTGGCACCTTTAAGAGTATATTAATGCAGTGCTCACTGTCGCCGCTGCGGCACCTGAATGCAACGTGCCACCCAGCAGCTCCTATGGCGGGGAAGCACCTTCACCACTCACCTGGCCGCTGGTGGGGGCTCGGCTCCATGGAAGCCAGGTGAGTGGCGGACGTGCTTCCCCACTGTAGGAGCTGCTGGGCGGCATGTTGTGACTCTGAATAGCATTCAAGTGCTGTGGTGGTGGAGGTGAGCACCGAATTAATTTACTCTTAAAGGTGCCTCCCGCCGCCGCCCCCACCCCCCAGACGCACAGTCACTGGCCACCACTGATAGATAGACAGAAAATACAAACATACACACACACACACACACACACACACACACACACACACAATAAAATGGTTTCCTGTCCCAAAATGCTTACAATCTCAAAAAGGAACATAAGAGAGACACCAGCAAAGCCACTGACTGGAGGGATGTTGTGCTGGGGATGGATAGGGCCAGTTGCTCTCCCCCTGCTGAATAATGAGAATCACCATTTTTAAAAGGTGCCTCTTTGCTCAGTTAGTAGGGAATAAAAGAAAGCGATAACAAGTAATCCTTGCAAGCTGCCACTGCTTCTTCCCCATACCAGGTTACAAATGTTAACATTGTTGGAGGCGGCTGTAGCAACTCCTCCTCTAATGCGGGAGGCCATGTCTGGCATCAGCCATGCCAGTTGGTGCATTCAGCCACTAAAATTAATGGGCAAACTCCAAAACCTGTACTACCATCTGCAACAAATCATTGCCAAAACCAACGACTTCCTAACTGACTGCCAGTGAGGCTCCATACAAAACTTTCAACAGGAACATCATTCCAAAAGCCAAACATGTCCTCTCTGGAAGATCACCTGATGCTTCAAAACTGGCTTCCGTCTAACAGTGTCAGTACTACCTGTGCTACCTGCTCACCTCAGCTGCCATTCAAGAATGGGCCTTTATAGGCTACATTCATATCTCTCATTGCATGTTTCATGAGACTCAGGACTAAACTTGGGGTCTCTAAAGATGTTGGGTGATACAGGCACAAAGCCTGTGAGGCCCAACACAGCCTCTTTTCTGTTTTCTGCCTCACAAGCACCCCGCCACCTCCACTACTCCTTGCAGGTTTAGCAAGAGCTATTGGGGAAGGCACTTCTTATCTCAGCATTGCTATGGAACCCACATAATCATTAGAACTCAAATGTCATCAGTATATTGTAACTGTGTGTCCCGTTTCTGGGGAAGGTAGGGGGGATTTGCCATTTTGCATGGGGAAGGATCGTAGCCAAAGTTATTACTAAATGCAATACAATTGCTAAACAGAGCAGGGAAGCAGACTAGCCTTTGATCATAATCCTTGACTAGAAGCTTAGAATATTTGAATGCAAGTTCTTTTTCATTAGCTTTTATGATAAACATGAAAGAAATTATTGCTTCCCTAAACTTTTTGTTCATGGAACGTATATAGACTTGCCTTCTCATTAATACAGAGCTGCTGAATCAGTTGTCAAAGAGTGCAGCTGTGAATTTTGCTAATTGCCTAATTAATCTAATGATATATTTTTCATATCATGATCAAACTCATACATTTCTGTTCTGGAGACAGATTCTTCAATAGAGTAGTCTTTATTTTGTTTGGGGGTTGTGACTTACTGAATTGTGATAAGCCCAAAATTACTGGTGGATCTGGGTAGATAATTTCCCCACCAAACTAAATTCAGTACTTTTTACTTTGTTTCCTTATGAAGGGTTACTCAATGAATATTTTGTTTTATTTCTATTAATTTTTCACAATAATACCAATGAGACTTTTTTTAAAAAAATATGCATGGGTATTTAGAGCCCAAACTATGTAATTTCTTAGGTTGTCTGTTGCTATTTGAAATACCATTTTGGTCCAGCTTTTTGTATCACTATAGCTATCACTAGCACTAATTAGGGTTCATATGTGGCATTCAACTTAGCACATACCAGGAATTTGGCACAAATCCTATGTGAAATGTTAATAATCACAAATGATTACACTGAGCAAGACAGCGCTTAGCTGAGTCTTAGGAACAGGCCCCAACCAACTCCAGTATAAAGATGCTTTTTATAATATTCTATAAAGAACAGAATTCACTAGGCACTTACAGTTTCGCATATCCATGGGCAGGTCCTAGAGACCTAGTTTTTTTTAACCCACTGTATGAAAATAGGCTAAAATTCACCTATTTGCAGTTGCCAAGTGGCCATAAATGACTTCTGATTGATATGGGGGATTCAAGGGGCATTTCTGGAGCCCTGGAGATAAGGTAATGTCCAGTTCTAGTCTAATTTCTCCCCCCTTCCCACTATTTATTTATTTATTTTACATTTCTATCCTGCTTTTCCTCCAAGGAGCTCAGAGAGGTGTACATTAGGGATATGCAAAAAATTTCGGGCACAGAACGATCTGTGCCTGAAATGAGCAATTTTGGGTGATTCGGGGCTGAACCGAATCACCCCCGATGTCCGCTGATATTTTTCGGGCCCGAGCCGAATCACCCGAATTTCGGGCCCGAAAAATTCGGGTGATTTGGTTCATGGTTGATTTGGGGCGATTTTTTGAAGTTTTAGTGACTTTGGGGCAGGTTTGGGGGCATAGCATGGGATCTGGGCAAAAGGAGTGGGGTGGGGTGGTAGTGCCTAATGGGTGCAGGCTACCACCCCAATTTCAGGGGGATTGGGCAAAGGGCTGATTTTTGGTAAATTTCTGAAAATTTCATGTCTTTGGGGCAGATTGGGGCAGAAAGTGGGGCCTGGGGCAGAATAGTGGGGTGGGGTGGTAGTGCCTAATGGGTGGAGGCTACCACCCCAATTTCAGGGGGATTGGACAAAGGGCTGATTTTTTGAGAATTTTTGAAGTTTTAGTGACTTTGGGGCAGTTTGGGGGCAGAAAGTGGATCTGCCCCAAAATAGTGCCGTGGGGTGGTAGTGCCTAATGGGTGGAGGCTACCACCCCAATTTCAGGGGGATTGGGCAGAGGGCTGATTTTTTGGGAATATTTGAAGTTTTGGTGTCTTTGGGGCAGATTGGGGGCAGAAAGTGGATCTGCCCCAAAGGAGTGGGGTGGGCTGGTAGATAGTGCCTAATGGGTGGAGGCTACCACCCATCCACAATTTCAGAGTGATTGGGCAGAGGGGTGAATTTTGGTGAATTTCTGAGGTTTGTCTTCATAAGGTGAAGTGTGCTAAATTGATTACTTCCTCATATTCATAGTAATTGAGATTGTGAAAAAGTGAAAGTGGGGTCATGAGAGTTGTTTAATTGAAAAAAATCTCATTTGCTATGATAGAATGAGAATCCATTCTATAGCCTCCACCGATTAGCCTCCAGAGAAGCGGTGGTGGGCCCTGCCGAGGGCCGAGGCGGTGAGGCGGGCAGCCGGCCAGTGGGTGGGTGGGACAGAAGGTGGGGGTGGGGGGGAGAGGTGGCTGGCCTGCAGCCGGCCGCAAACACTGGCAAGTGGCGCTAGCGGGCATGGCAGGCCGCGGAGGCAGCACTAGGTGTGGCGAGCCCACCAGCGTGACTGTCCGTGGAGGTGGCTCTCAGCCGGGGCCGCGGCGGGGGGACTGGTTCCGCTGGCGGCGGTAGCCACACTCAGCCCCGCCGGAGACGGGGGGGGGGAGGAGAGAGAAAGGTAGCCGGCCCCACTAGCGCCCATTAATGTAACCGGCCTAATGACTAGTGAGTTCTATAAGATAAAATAAATGGACTTCAGTTTGGGGCACAATAAAGGGAATAATATATCACTAGAAACACTGTGATCAACCTAATGGCATCCTCTACTTTCTCCTTACAGTGAATACCTATAATTCACTTATATATGGAATAAAATAAAAATAATGCACTGCACTGGAGATAATGTTACACATTGCCCCCAGCCACAAATCCAGCCACTATCCCAGATGACAGCTGGCCAAGTTTCTGCCAACAGGTGTGGCGGTACAACATATTCATAACTGTGTGCAGGAGTTAAAATTGCTTTCATTTATTGGGTGTGCCCTAGACCTGCAGATGGTGCAGAACTGTGGTAGGTTACTTTTTGGCGGCGGGAGGAGCTGGAAGTCCTTTAGCTGTGGGAAACATGGTGTAGCCTGATCCAGTTTTGCAGCTCACAGCATGGAAAGTTGCACCCAGACCCAAGGAGACACAGAGACATTGCTATGGTGGAATTGGCCATTTGTATTGAGGTTTAGTTGTATCGTGCCTACAAGGCATAGCTGGGATTGGTTCCTCCCTTTACTGTGCGGTCCCTAGCAGGTAGGCTACACCCATGGCCGCCATCACCTAAATGACCGTGGTGATAGCACCTTGGCTCCAGGCAGCTCTTCCGCTCTAAAGAGGGGGAGCCCTTCTTTGCCGACCTAAGGTCAGGTCTCCACTATCAAACGCCACCCCTCCGATGCTGCACAGCCAGATGGAAAGGATGTCACCTGCAGAGAGGTAGGAGTTAAGCAGCATCCCTGATCTGTCAAGCCTCAAGAGATCCGCCGCTCCTCCTTGATGTATAACGCTTACCTAAGGTGCCACACCCATTTCTTAGCTGTTCCCCACCACACTGTACCTGCCATGGCAGGCGTTAGCCTAGCTTAACGCCCTGCTCCCCACAGACCCAGTAGTACCACTGCCAATCACAGTCTCAAGTCATCAGCCTCATGCCCACGGCCGATAGGTAGGCCCTGTCAGCTTGATAAAGGGCAGGCTGCAAGAACATGATGTCGTCGTGCGGAATGCATCCACTGCCCCTAGAGGATAAGAAATGAGCCATTGCTGCGTTAACCCCTCGCCTTGCCCTTTCCACCTTGTTCTGCTTGAGCGTCCCCTTCCACACCCTGCGCTGCATGATGTCGGACCAAAGAAGGACCATGCCTGGGCACCATGCTAGAACCACCCCTAGATCCTGCATGGTCTGTTGTGACAGTGAAATACCTGGCTGACTAATTAGGTCGTTCCCCCTGAAATGCAAGAGCAGGATATCCGGTGCCAGATTCTCTTCCAGGTACTGCCGCAGCACAGGCAGCAGATGGGCCCTTCTGATTCCCCACTGCCCACGCCACTTGATGGAGGCACATCGCCCCAGGCCCATTTGCGTTCCCAGATCCGTGCCTTGCACCCACTTGAGGTTCCAAAATATAAAGGAGTGGACCAAGACGAGGACTCTGGCCTGCGTCGCCGGAGACTTAGCCCCTGTGCAGGAGAGAGAGCATTGGTGAGGGGAGAGGGGGAACGTACAGAGAGGTGCATAGACCCCCCACTCTCAACGCACATATTTGCGGTAGACTGCAGACCGCCATCGATCCAAGCTCTGTATGGCGGTGCCCATGTAGCCCATACCCACTGCAGCTGTCAGGCAAAAGGTGGACTCCAATGGGAGCTGTCTCCCGGGTCCCGTGTGCTCCTAAGGGGAGAGGCTGCGGGCAAAATAACCGCGCCGCCGATGGAGGCGGTGGGCTGCTTGCTTTGCAAAATGATATACAGGTGGCCCTAATTTGTCGCAGCAGTTCCGTTTGGGCCTACAACTGTGGATAACTAAACCGTAAATAATGCAACCTTGAATCTATGGGAATTGGGGGGTTAGGTTCTGGAATATTGCAGAAAAATCACACACAAACACACACACATCCAAACAGGAAAAAAGCAGAAATATGGGTGGAGAAGAGCACTATATCTTGGTCACCTCAGCTCTCCCGCTCTCCAGGTGCTCTAGCAGAGGTCCCCAAATCCTCCAGTAATGCATAATAGTGATGTTTCCCCACCCCCAGTTGAAGACCAACATTTAGCAGCACAAACCCCTGGCCTGACTGGTTGGTAGTAGTAGTGTGCACGGAACCGTGGAGGAGCGGTTCGATGACGGTGGGGGTGCCTCTTTAAGGGCTGGGGAGGGTGCACTTACCCCTCCTGTCACTCCCCCCTGGTGCTCCGTTTTATGGGAAATCCATGGGGTGTCAGCGTACCTCCCTGCCACCCCTTCCTTCATTCTTGGCTGGAAGTGGCCGGAAGGATTGCCTGCATGTGCTCATGTCACCTGCGCGCACGTGCCAGCTCCGCACATCACATGTGTGACATGTGCAACATGCATGCGCGCGATATTCATGGCAGACACACACATTACATGCACACATGCAGGTGATACTGCCGGCCACTTCCGGCCAAGAATGGGGAAAAGGATGGCCGCCCCATGAATTTCCCTAAAAATGGAGCACCGGTGGTAGAAAAGCGGTGGGAGGGGTAAGTGCCCCCTCCCCTCCTTTAAAGAGGCAACCCCGCTGACATCAAACCTTTGAGCAGGCGCCACCTTCGAACCGGTTCGGAGGCCTTTAGAAAAAAGCTCCAGTTTTTTCATTAAAAAGCCAGACTGGAATTTGCTAAAATGCATATTGACAAGCCACAATGCTTCTGGGAGAATGTCCTTTGGACAGATGAGACAAAACTGGAGCTTTTTGGCAAGTCACATAAGCTCTATGTTCACAGAAGAAAAAATGAAGCTTTCAAAGAAAAGAACACCATACCTACTGTGAGACAGAGTTGCCAGAACCTAAAGGGTATACTTGTGGGTCAAATGGGCCGTAAGCCAGAATCTGGCTTTTTAAAAGCCAAATCTGGCCACCTAGCTGTGAAACATGGAGAAGGCTTGGTTATGTTTTGGGGCTGCTTTGCTGCATCTGGCACGGGGTGCCTTGAGTCTGTGCAGGGAACAATGAAATCTCAGGACTATGAAGACATTCTGGAGTGAAACGTACTGCCCAGTGTCAGAAAGCTCTGTCTCAGTCGCAGGTCATGGATCCTCCAACAGGATAATGACCCCAAACCAGAGGCGTAACTAGGGAAAACGGCGCCCGGGGCAAGCACTGAAATGGTGCCCCCCGCGCCCCCCGCCCCCCCAACATACTACATTATACGTAGGTTTTTCCTCGCAAGCGCCCGCTGCCGCCAAGCCAGGCCACTGACTGGCCGCCAGGCGCCAGCAAAGCAATGGGGGGTGGGTGGGCGGCACGGAAGGGACCGCTTGTGGGGGGGGGCGATGCGCTCCCTTGACTGCTGCAGCGCTGCTGCACTGAGCATGAAACATTTGTATTAACAAAAAAATTAAAAAAAATTAAATATATATATTTTTTGTCATTGCGGCGCCCCCCACGTGACCAGAAAAGATGGCGCCCGGGGCATGTGCCCCCCTGCCCCCCTTATAGTTACGCCTCTGCCCAAAACACACAGCTAAAAGCACCCAAGAATGGCTAAGAACAAAACATTGGACTATTCTGCAGTGGCCTTCTATGAGCCCTGATTTGAATCCTATTGAACATTTATGAAAAGAACTGAAACATTCAGTCTGGAGAAGGCACCCTTCAAACCTGACACAGCTGGAACAGTTTGCTCAGGAAGAGTGGGCCAAGCTACCTGTAGACAGGTGCAGAAGTCTCATTGAGAACTACAGGAATGGCTTGTTTGCAGTGATTGCCTCTAAAGGTTGCGCA
Source organism: Hemicordylus capensis (assembly GCF_027244095.1). Lineage (NCBI taxonomy): Eukaryota > Metazoa > Chordata > Lepidosauria > Squamata > Cordylidae > Hemicordylus > Hemicordylus capensis. The sequence continues at coordinate 372,384,302 of NC_069658.1, read as the reverse complement.
AGAGAATATTAGGTTAAGGGTCCCATCATTTTTGTCCATGCCATTTTCATTTGTGTGGTTATTTGAAATATTCTGTTGCATCAAAACTCTAAAGCAAAGTCTGATTTTTGTTAAATGCAGAATAAACAATAATGGGTGCCAATTACGTTTGTCAAAGTTATTTCAGAAACAAGTGTGGGTTCTTCTTTTTTCGTGGAGGGGTACCAATACATTTGTCTATGCATGTATATATAGACAGATATGATAAAGGGTATTTGGGATTTTGGACAGCAATGTGATGACTTTCTCCTTTTTGAAGAACCTGCTTAGTTAGTTGTGTATTCTTCTGATAGAAGGCATTCTTCAATGCCAGAAATGTTTCCTTTATTTTAGAGCAGGATTTAATACCTGTTACTTTTCAAAAACAACTAGCTTCTTTCATCCCAGTGTCAGATGGAATTTGCTCTTCAGCTCCAAGGTGTTGCAGATCACAGTTTGGTTAGTTTGACAACACTGGTAAATTTGCAGCCTTGGTCCTCTCTTTTGGGCATGAGAGCAAATAAGTGGGCTTGGAGCTCTAGTCTGAATTTGGGAGAATGAAGCTTATGCAAAATGATGGAATCGTGAAGGGGGAAATGGTTTTGGCTGATAATTATTTTGTGGATGCTTGAGTGATGCTGCTGTTAAACTCAATTGCTGTTCAAAGCCATCTGCTGGAATGGTACATTTGTAAACAAACACAGATTAGGATAATTCATTAATCCTTTGTCTCCTGTCCACTCATTATTTCTGCTAAGAAAGTAGGCTACTTTCTTAGCAGCCAAGCGTGTATTAACCTCCAAGGACAAAGCCAACATTTTAATTGGCTTCCCTGTAAGAAAGGGCTTACATGCCTGCTCAGAACAGGCACATTTCCAAATCTATTTCATTATTGCAATTGTAGTGTCGATAGGCCTTAACATTAAATATACTGTGTTGACTTTTTGTCAACATAGCTGCTGGAGTTTTATACATTAGTAGATCTTTTCCTTCTTCTGTGGAATGGATGAATTCCACAGAAGATATCCTTAGGGAGAGGACAAAACATTGTAAGCATGTCCTCTTTATCCAGAGCAACGCTTGGTACTGCTTTCTTCTGAGTGGATGTTCAAGAGTACTACAAAAAGAGTTACTGACTTTTTGTGGCTTGGTACTGGCTTGGTACTGGCTTGGTACTCCTTTCTTCTGAGTGGATGTTCAAGAGTACTACAAAAAGAGTTACTGACTACTGGGAAGATACAGAATACAAAAAGGTTGTTTACTGGAACTTTTATCTGATTGCCTGGGGTACAAAGACAACCTTTTAAATGACATATTCCATATGCTGAGATGAGGAAAGTGTCCACATTCTACCTCCTACACTTCCCAAAGTAGTTCACCAGATGGCTTTATTTAAAAAAACCAAAAACAGTCTGATGTTGAAAGGATGATTAAGGGATTACAAGGTAGAGGAAAAGTCAGTGCCAAAAATGCTTGGTGCAGTATGGCATGGCTCTCTCATCCATTCACTTCCCACAGGTTTACAGTATGCTGTTTTTAATCTCGAGGTCTAAGCATCTCCTGTACCTATTTATTGTTCTTCTACTTTTGGATGGATTACACTAGATTTCCAAAGCTTAACAGTTTTTGATGGGTTTCTTGGCAAGATACACCAGACTTACAAAACCTCTTCTCTTCTCAAAAGATGCATTGATGCTCTTTTTAGTTTAGCTACAATATACAGCAGCTTTCAAGGATGGTTGCAAGGGGTACCCTAAAGAGGCCCTTCTCCACTATGATGCTAATGATGTGGCCCCAATCACCTGAGTTTTCTGTCTTTCTTCAAATTATCTCCCTTGATGGAATTCAGTCTTGTGAGCTCATGAAACAATCTATATATTTAATTCTCTTGGGACATGCGTGCCCAGGATTTGGCGGCGGAACTCTCGCGACATGCTGCGAGAGTTCCAAAGTGAGGACTGAAGAGGAAAGGGGGAAGAAAGTGATGGTGGTGGCCAGCCGGCGGGCAGAGGAGGTGGGAGAGAAAGGCGGCAGCGGGCTGCGGGGAGAGAAAGGTGGAGGTGGGCCGTGGGTGGGGGGAGAGAAGGGCAGCGGGTGGGGGGAGAGAAAGGCGGCGGCGGGCAGTGGGCGCAGGGAGAGAAAAGCCACGGCCGCGGCAGGCAGATGGGGGAGAGGAAAAATGGTGGCAGCGGGGCCTGTCTTGGTTGCCCGCTGCGGCTCTGTGTGGGGGGAGGAATGGGAGGGGAGGAGGGCTGGAGAGCGCGGGGATGGAGGGAAGAGGAAGAGAGGAGAGACTGGGGCAGGAGGAAGAGGGAGGGGGAAACAGCCGGCCCCAAAGTGCCGCACAGATGATCTGTGCGGGGTTGGCTAGTACATATTTTTACTAAATAAGAAATTGAGAAATCTACTATAAGCAATTATTGATTTTAAAAGATATTTGAGCCAATATGAATATATGATTATTTTGCATTTTTGAGCGTATATAGCAGTTTATAGCAGTCTCTTTTGTTCAGGTAATTTAAAATCTTAGTATCTGAAGAACATATCTTTTCCATGATGTAGAGACTAGTGGCATATTTAATAATACGAGTTGTGTATAGATTCTTCAGCAGGGAGATGCCAAGTGTTATAGAGGAGCTAGTCATTCATATGAGGAAACATGTGACTATAGCAGGCACAGTCCAGCTCAGCCAGTCATTCTGTATGAAGGAGGGTACATGTATAAAGAGGGGGCAACATTCGGCATTAGGCCCACCACTACTGGAAATAATGCCCAGTTTTGGAAATTACAGTGGTGGTGGGGCAGGGGGGAGAGAATAAATTTTCCCATCATGGAAAAACTACATCAGCCATGAGCTGAGACAACTCTTTCTCTCTCAAGTTTAGTTTGACTGATAATTAACTTTCCTTGATGCCACCTATTTCCAGCTTCCCCGTTGCCAGCTATCCTCCTTCCTTCATTGCAAGTTATATTTAGTAAAGAGGTAAACTGGTGACAGGAAAGACTAAGGAAAGAAAAAGGCCCTTTGTTTAGAAATGGCCACTGTCTGTGTTGCTAGGAATACGTCTGAGCATGCCTGTTAGACTCCATTGTGCCACTAGCATTGTGCCACTGCTGAATTGTCCCAATTCAGCAGTGGGGACTCAAAAACTACACTTCCCCAGCATTTCAAGTGACACAATGGCACTTTTTGAACATGCTCAGAAACCTCATCATTCCTAGGAACTATGAATTTGACAGTGATCACAGTTCGGAGCTGAATCTGACATATTCAAAATATTTGCCTCTAGTCTGGCATAAGCATTATGACCCCAAGTTCTTCCAAAAGTTGGATTTTAATGCAAGGTATAAAGGCACTTCAGCCTTTGACTGTTTATAGTATGTAAAGTCTTCTTCTTCTTCTTCTTCTTCTTCTTCTTCTTCTTCTTCTTCTGGTCAATGACCATAAATAAAGATTGACTTGGCACTTAAGTTCTGCCTGCCTCCCTCTCATCCATCAATGTAAATGCCCCCCCCCCCGCCACTACCTTGCCTTTTTTGTTCTTTTTGATCCAGTGTATCTCTCTTGGACCTTTTTTCTTATAATGTCTGGTAGGGGTGTGCAATTCGGGATTTCGGGTGATTCGGCTTGGACCCAAACCGAATCACCCCTGTTCTGTTTTGTGCCCGAATCTGGGTCACCCGAATCACCCTTGATTCGGTACGGATTCAGATTTAATCCGAATCTGAATTGATTCGGGGGGTAAAAAGGGGCCCAGGGGCAAAATTTTGGTGTGGGGTGGTAGTGCCCAATGGGTAGAGTCTACCACCCCAATTTCAGGGGGATTGGGCAAAATCTTGATTTTTGGTGAATTTTTAAAGTTTTAGTGACTTTGGGGCAGTTCGGGGGCATAGCATGGGATCTGGGCAAAAGTAGTGGGGTGGGGTGGTAGTGCCTAATGGGTGCAGGCTACCACCCCAATTTCAGGGGGATTGGGCAAAGGGCTGATTTTTGGTAAATTTCTGAAAATTTCATGTCTTTGGGGCAGATTGGGGCATATTGGGGCAGAAAGTGGAGGCTGGGGCAGAATAGTGGGGTGGGGTGGTAGTGCCTAATGGGTGGAGGCTACCACCCCAATTTCAAGGGGATTGGGCAGAGGTATGAATTCCCGTTTCTGAGGTATGAATTCTCATTCTATCATAGCAAATGAGATATTTTTCAATTAAACAACTCTCATGACCCCACTTTCACTTTTTCACACTTTCCTTTACTATGAGTAATATGAGGAAGTAATCAATTTAGCACACTTCACCTTATGAAGACAAACCTCATACAAATAAATTCACCATAATTCACCCCTCTGCCCAATCACTCTTAAATTGGGGATGGGTGGTAGCCTCCACCCATTAGGCACTATCTACCAGCCCACCCCACTCCTTTGGGGCAGATCCACTTTCTGCCCCCAATCTGCCCCAAAGACACCCAAACTTCAAAAATTCTCAAAAAATCAGCCCTCTGCCCAATCCCCCTGAAATTGGGGTGGTAGCCTCCATCCATTAGGCACTACCATCCCACTCCACTATTTTGGGGCAGATCCACTTTCTGCCCGCAAACTGCCCCAAAGTCACTAAAACTTCAAAAATTCTCAAAAAATCAGCCCTTTGTCCAAACCCCCTGAAATTGGGGTGGTAGCCTCCAACCATTAGGCACTACCACCCCACCACACTATTCTGCCCCAGGCCCCACTTTCTGCACCAATATGCCCCAATCTGCCCCAAAGACATGAAATTTTCAGAAATTTACCAAAAATCAGCCCTTTGCCCAATCCCCCTGCAATTGGGGTGGTAGCCTGCAGCCATTAGGCACTACCACCCCACCCCACTACTTTTGCCCAGATCCCATGCTATGCCCCCGAACTGCCCCAAAGTCACTAAAACTTTAAAAAATCGCCAAAAATCAACCGTGAACCGAATCACCCGAATTTTTCATGCCCGAAATTCGGGTGATTCGGCTCGTGCCCGAAAAATATTGGGGGACATCGGGGGTGATTCGGTTCGGCCCCGAATCACCCAAAATTGTTCATTTCAGGCACAGATTGTTCTGTGCCCGAAATTTTTTGCACATCCCTAATGTCTGGCATGCTGTGATGTGCATAGTAGGTACAAAGGCACACTGGCAATTGTAGCAGGGCATCCAGGTTTTCCCAGCATTCCTTATGTCTGGCATGAAATAATCACAGTGTACCAGGCACCAAGGAGTAGAGAGAAAGAAAACACCCATTCTTATTCTGTTGTTGTTGGAACCATGAGAAATGTGGGGGGAGGGGCCTGTGGGCAGATAAATGGGTGAAGGTTATTTGGTATTTATGTGGTGGTGATATCCTAATGATCTAATGATCTCCCACACTTTGTGTCCCAGTGACATCATCAGGGTTTTTTCAAAGTTTGTATTTTCCAAAGTGTAGGGGAATAGTCCATTCCTCCCCACCCCCAGCACAATTCTGAGTTTGAAGGGGAGGGATTCACCCATAAGTATTAGGAACTAGTGGGAATGTAAATATGCACCCTCGGTCTCCAGCCTTCTTTGCTATGGGTTTCCTCCTCACCCGCAGTACTTACAAAGTAAGTTTGTAACCAGTTGCATGGAAGTCTGGGGACAAGTCAAGGACTGGCAAGGAGTTTCTTTGGGCCAGTCTTGCTGAGGTTTTGGAGACCTCTTTGAAAGGCCAAGCCTTTAAGAACATAAAAAGATAAGCCTTGCTGGATAGCAATAGCAATAGCAATAGCAATTACATTTATATACCGCTCTATAGCCGGAGCTCTCTAGGCGGTTTACAATGATTTAGCATATTGCCCCCAACATTCTGGGTACTCATTTTACCGACCTCGGAAGGATGGAAGGCTGAGTCAACCTTGAGCCCCTGGTCAGGATCGATCCTGCAACCTTCTGGTTACAGGGCAGCAGTTTTACCACTGCGCCACCAGGGGCTCTTTCAGACCAATGTCCTAGCTAGCTTATCACTCTGTTACCCACAGTGACCCACCAGATATCTCTGGGAAGCCTACAATCAGGAGATGAAAGATGCCCCCTCTCTTGCCATTGCTTCTCTGGAACTGGTATTCAGAGGTATCCTTTCTCTGAACCTGAAGGTAGCCTATAGCCGTCAAGACTAGTAGCCATTGATAGACTTATTCTCCATGGAGAATAGATCCTGCTCTATTCACCCACACTTTGGAAAAGACATAATTTGAAAAAGTTCCTTATGATGTCATTGGGACACAAAGTGTGGGAGAATAGTTCATCAGGATTTCCTGAGAATACTCTGAAAATGTTTAGAAAGACCAGCCAGCCCCATTTCAAACTGGAGTTGTTTTTGACCCCTCCATGTCTACCTAATGCTAATCAGGCTTAACTACCCAACTTACCATCTGTAGTTGTGCTTATATTTGTGGTTGGATTTTTGACCTTGGCATACGCGGGGTGGGGGTGGGGACAGCCCCAAAGTGGTTAATTCAACGTATCCATGGGTTGGGCTGTGTGGCCGAAAAAGCCCTTGGAGGTAATTTCTGGCTGCCATTTTGCGCACAGAATCCATTTTATGACTCATTTGTTTAAAACAAACAAACAAACAAACACCTCTGTAATTTTCTGCCAAATTTCAGGGAGTTTTAGACTTGTGGGGGGGGAGCATCCTTGGACTCTTGAAGACCTGCAGAGCATGGTAGAGCACTTTATTTGGCCTGTTTTCACATTTTTGGGACCATTAGAGAGGCTGAGTCTGGGAACCTAACCCACGTGATCCCAGAGACTCATTGGACCATGTCATATGTAACACGAAACCAGAGGTTGGAAAACCTGTGTTTTCAATTTGGAACTGTAAATCGCACTGCAGATGTTCTTAAAACCACAGACAGCCGAACTCCAGTTGCAGGAGAAGATAACCCCTTCCTACTGCTCAGCTACCGAGGCCAATCTCAGCAAACTCCATGGCCAGACTGTGGGCAAAGCATCAGTATGACAGCGGAGCAGCCACGATTGGCCACGATCGCGAAGGGGGCATGCTGACTGCGATCACACATTTTCAGAGTGCACCACCCACCCTTGACAGGGAAAGGGCATTTAGATTAGAATCAGAATTTAAGCTGAGATATTTGGTTTGTGTAAGCAACTGAGGATGGTGTAAGACCAGTTTTGTTTTAACTGGTAACATCTGGCTGATGGTATTTTATCTTTTGCATAATAAAGAGGTCGTGGTAGCAGAATTATTCTCTAATTTTAATTACAATGTGTGTCAGTAACTATGGTTACACATACTTAAATGTATGTTGAGTTTCAGATGATATAACAAACCCACATGTTCTCTTTATTGTCATGCTAAGATAGCAGAACCACAATTTTTATCAACTTAGCAGATGTTATTAACTTTATTAACTATACTGATTTTATTCTGGACTATGAAAAGGAAACAATATTTATCAAATATACCTCCTTCCTACCTGTTGCATGTTAAACGAATAGCAAGAATGCCGAAGAACCCACTAACATAATCTACACCTAGAGTTGCTAGGGAGCTTGCTTAAGGGTCTCCCAGGATATAAGTTAAGAAACCAACATAACAGGAAGTGATAATGTAGAAATGATCAGGAGAAGATAGATCTGCATAAATTCTGGTGATATAGATTCATGGTGGTAGGTACCACTTTCCTTACCACTTTCCACTTTCCTGCTCCATCGTACAGTGAGTAAGATTTGCAGGTGTTCTGCACTTTTGAATAAGGACTCTTTTTTTTAAGTTTTTAAAACTTTTTTTAAACAAGTTTTTTTTTAATTTGCTTGAGCTGCAAATTTAGCTCATGTATCCAGGTGAAGGTTAGAAATTTCAAAATCTTGAGAGCTTTTTGAATGTATGGTTTTTATGGTTAGCTATAGATCTTTCCCCCCCACCCCCCCAGAGATATAAAAGCAGTTTGAAAGAGGAATTGTTGCTTGTGGCATATACACTGATTTTGCCTCTGGTAAAGAGGATATGTAGAGTTTTTCACTTGCAAAACCTGCTTGGCCAGAGGTGATAGTGAGACAAAAGCCATTTTTGTACACAATGAGAAGCAAAATCTCTTAAACCACCTTCAGTTTCTTAACAACTATTGCCTGTCTCCAGCCTTAATACATGTTAAGAAAACTGAATGTTGTTTTCTCTACAATTGCAGACACAGCTTATGATATGATTTTGAGGGCCCAGTATATACCATGTTACAAGGGGCGGGGGAGACCCTCAGATTTGATCTGGATGTTGTTAGACAATTTAGATTGTACATAATACAAATGTGTCAGAACTGTGGTCCTGCTGAACACAGCTGGCCACCAGTCTATATGCTAACCATCGCAATAGAATAAAAAGCTCGCACAATGGGAGACCTCAAGTAAAAAGGCTGAATGTTTTAGAAAATAAAAACTTGGGAAAGCCAAAGATGCACAATTTATGATCGTCAATAAACCATTAAAGCACTCATTTCACTGATGTGCTGTGTCTTCTCTTAATCCTTAAAGGAACAAATGACTACACAGTTCTTCAAAAGAAAACAGTGTCATAGACGTGTGGATAAACCCTAACCTTAAAAGAAAAGTGTGTGCGCCCAGCTTGTGTTTGTTTGTTTTTAGCAGCGTGGTGGGTGGGGGGGAGCTTTATTTATTTATTTAAAATATTTATACCCCACCCCTTCAGTACACTCCTGCTCGCGGCAACTCACAATGTTTTCACTGTACCTGGAAATAACTTCAAAAGTCGTAAGAGTGGGCAACATCCAGATATACCCATGACTATATCCCACTGAAATTAATGGGCCATTGAGTACACACACACACACACACAATGCCCAATGAAGGAAGTCCACAGCTAGAGCATCCCTAACAAATATATTGTAGTTGTCCAGCCTCTGCTTGAACACCTCCAGTAAGGGAGAGCCCCCAACCTGATATGTCACTTATTCCATTGTTGAGCTGCTCTTTCCATTAAGAAGTTTATCCTGATATTCAGCCAAAATCTTACCTCCTGTGACTTACGCCCATTAGATCTAGTTCTGTGCTCTGGGGCAACAGAGAAGAACTTGTATTAACTTCTTTTCTGAAGAGTTATATCATGTTCACTTCTTTTCTCCAGGCAAAAGATACCATTCCTTCAACCTTTCCTCAAAGGGCTTATTTACCAAACCCATTCTCGTGGTGAAATAAAGACAAGAAGACTATATGCCACAATGAAACAAAAGGGGAAATCCTAATAGTACTTTTAAATATCGTTAACACGATATTTCTTTAGATAGCCAATATATTACAGGCTCTTCTTGAGGGAACTATAATATACACATCTATTTTAAAGCAATATAAAATGCAATTCTGCATATTATTCATTACTATGAACATGCTTAAGTTCATAAAACTACTATTTGTAGCTCCAATACTTGCTATTTCACTTTAGAAGACTACTATAATTTCTCAAAACATATATTATTTTATTTTCAATAGATGATCTGGTGCTTCTGTAATATTTGCTTTAATCACAGATCAATAAATCGTAAGTGAAGGCAAGCAGAAGATTCATCCCAGAGATCAAGTCTGTTGGTTCCCAACAATTGCTCGCTTTTGAACCATACCCTGTAGCTGTCCCTAACAGAGGCTTCATCTGCAGCAATTAGCAAGTGGTAATATTTAGCTCCATGTAATTAAAAACTTTGTCTAGACCTAATGGCCCAGCAGGGAAATGACTTGCCTAGCGAGCAAGAGCTTGCTGGTTTGAATCCCCGCTGGTATGTTTGAATCCCTGCTGGTACCTACACTGTTTGAATCCTCGCTGGTACCTACACCGGGGAGCAGTGATATAGGAAGGTGCTGAAAGACATCATCTCACACTGCACGGGAGGAAGCAATGGTAAGCTCCTCCTGTATTCTACCAAAGAAAACCACAGGGCTCTGTGGTCACCAGGAGTCAACACCAACTCAAGGACATTACTTTACTTTACTTTAATTAAAAACTTTACCTGTTGACATCAGCATAGCAGACCTCCTCAGACCAGGTTTTTCGCTCACCAGTTGGGAATTCTGCCAGTCCTTCAAGGTCACCAGTTGGGAATTCTTCCCCAATGGCTGCACTTGGATTTTCCACTAACTCCAGTGGAAAACTTTCCACCCTTCTTTCTCTTTCTTCCCATCCTATTCCAGTGGTCAGCAGATGGTTCTCACAATGTCATTTTGCTAAGCACTTATCTCTAGCGCCATCCAGTCAGGTAATCTCTTGCATTTGGAGACAGTTCACAGCCATTAAGAAATATTAAGATGCTTGTGTCAGAAGCACTGGCTACCCATTCACAGAGATCAAGTTGTCCACATACAATGACATTAAAAGATCACTTAAATTCTTTTACTCAAAGAATTCAGTATGAAACTATCATTATGTATAGTTCCTTGACTCTTAGAATTTTTCGTATGCAATCTAGCCACTGAGGTTATGGTTGGGAAAACAAGCACGTGCATAGGCAGTATCGGAGTGGGCAAGTGGGGACAAACAATTTCCCCAGACTAGTAGCCCTCCCTTCAGTCTGCCCATCTCCACATTGCTCGACCCACTGCTGAATCATAAACTGTAAATGAGAAAGCTTACTTGAAAGGAACCTTCATGAGAATCAATATAAACTGCTTCAGAGACAATAATTTAGTATGGGACAATTACTGTGAAATATACTATTATTTATCCTTCACAAATCCAACATATGGGGCAAGGCTTACACACCTGAAAATGTGTCATGCTCCTTCTGTGCCCCACAACTGATGCTGCCACAAGGCATGGGGAGAAAGGGCCTTCTTAGTCCCTTTTCTCTAGACAATTTCCTCACCAAAACAGGCCCAAATTGGGGATTATTTCCCATATGGGAAAGAATGTGCAATGGAGGAAGGATGATTTCAAATTCACCTTCCCTTTGAAGCACTCAATGAGGCGCTTCACACGATTGGTGTGAAGCGCTGGAAGGAGTTCTGCAGGGAGAGCGGGCTCAGCCCGCTCTCTCCACAAACGAGCAGCCACTCGTAGCTGGACGGCCAGATTGGGCGCCCACATGACTGCTGGCTCCGTCACAGCGCTGACAGGGGCGGTGGGGATTGGGAGCTGCGTGGCCCCCAGAAGATCCAGGATGCCCCACATGAGTGCGCAGGGCATCCTGGAGATACCTCCAAACCTGGGAGGCTGCTTGCAGCCTCGTGGCGGGGGTCTCCTCATGTGTTGCCATGGTGCTGAGCTGTGCCGTTGGGGCACACGATCAGAAAACCCAGTTTCGCTCTGCTAAGCTGGGCTAAGGGGAGGGCTACTTTGGCGGATTAGCCTCCAGGGAACCACCGGGCTCGCCCGCAAGCCCGCTGATTCTCACGATGGGAAAAAACCGGGCTGGGCTTCTTTTGCCCGGTTTCCCCCCAACATGAGAATAGCCTCTATGTCTCCTGAAAATATATCCCAGAAGGTTGAGAGACCCTCAAGGGCATATTTTTTGGGAGGCACAGGTGTCTCGTCTGCATGTCAGCCATTGTGTCTATGCTTTTGTACCAGAATATATATGGTACAGCCTTAAACATAAATTATGCCTGAAATAACTTTGAATATGGGTGTTGAGACTTAAAATCACCCATGAAGAATTCACTATTTCTGGAAATATTAAGGACCCCATAGTTTTGTTTGCCAGATTCGGCTTCCCTGGAAACAAAGAAACTTGATTTTTAAGGATATCGATGCCAAAGACAAGACAATGTGTAGAATGGTTTTGGGGTGTGTGTGTGTGTGTGTGTGTGTGTGTGTGTGTGTGTGTGAAGATATTCTATCTTGAGTAATCATTGGTTTTAGTTCTCACTTTAGAATGACTTCAGTCAGGAAGACTAGAATACAGGTCTGCTAAATAAAATAAATTACTACTATCCTGAGGACTTCCTGATATATCCAAGTAAACAATAACATTTCAGTTGGAATATTATCAAGGCTTTCCAAATTATTTATACAAACAGTTGAAACTTTCAAGTAGGAGACAATTTCAGATACAAATCCTAGTAAATAATGAGCTCTAAAGATTAGCTGTTGGCTGTGTTACTGCTTGTTAGCTTTGTTAGGTAGAGTCACCAGTACTACAATAAAAAATGGTGATGAATAAGGAATATTTCAGTTCCTTTGAATTTGTGGTTTTAGACTTCAGCATATAGATAGTTTTCTATGCATATATAATGCTTTCCAGATTTATAGCTTAGACATGCCAAACTGCCAGTCCTGTACCTTCTCCCCATACAAACACACACAAGTAAGACACGAACATGATGTATAGGAGAATAGCAGCAAGGGAATGGGTTAAGCAGCCCCTCTATCCTCTTCCTTTTCCACTTGCAGCCTCTGATCCTTTTTAGATAGGACAAAATCTATTGGGAGACTTTTTGCATATCTGTGCTCTTCCTCTTGATGCTTCTGCTTCTCTGAACTGCTCTCTCCTTATCATAGAAGGAAGCTAGAACTGGTCACTCTGTTTCCTCGTTAGTGCAGGTAACCCAGCCTCCTTCCCTTTAGCTGTCACAGTAATTCAATAATTCCACTTTCAGATACTTGATATGAATGCCACACCTCCACACCCTAAAATCAAAGGAGATTAAATGTAACCTTCAATACTCATTTGTTTGCTTGTTTGTTGCATTTTTATACTGCCTCTCTGCCTTGACAAAACCACTCAAAGTGGTTTACAATATTAAATCAAGGAAATTACATGAGATTAATAAAATGTTGTCCCAGGCTGTTGGTCTTGTCAGGAGCTAAGGACAAGGGTTTGCTCACCTGGGTTCCTTCATTCTTGCCTTTTTCTCAGGGGACAATGGTCATTCAGTACTCCTGGGAAGGTGGGGGAGAGGCTGCAGGGGCATAGCAAGGTTGGAATGGGCCCAGAGACACGATTTTAAAATGCTCCCCCTCACTGAAGCTCAGCTCATGAAGTAAAGAAATCTTAAACAAGGCTGAATAGTGGAAACAAAAAGCATAGTAAAATATAGGGATGTGCGAGCCGGTTCGAATTCGAATATTAGAGTGGATTCATGGTGTCTCATTGAAAATCTCATTTGCTATCATAGAATCCACACTCAATACCTCAGAAACAAGAGAACCCTGTACCCCATGGGTTAGAAACCCATGGGGGTGGTTGGTACCCTATGTACACTACACCACCACTCGCTCTGGGCCACCCCAGCACCCCCCAAGTGCACTTATGAGGCTGCTGAAGGCTCCATTATAACTTATTATGAGGAAAAACCTTAAAGACATGTAAACTTCAACAATTAACCAAAAATCAGCCTTCTGCCCAAATCCTTTCAAAAAATTCAGGTAGCTTCCTTGCCCCTACTTGGCACTACCACCAACCCCACACTGCTCTAGGCCACCCCTTTGCCCCCGAAGTGAAGCTATAAATTTGCTGACACCTCCATGCTTCTTTATGGAGAAAAACCTTAAAGATGCGTAAACTTCAAAAATCACTTAAAAATCACCCCTTTGCCCAATTCCTTTCAAGTAATTCTGATAGCTTCCTTGCCCACCCTAGGAACTACCACCAACCACACTCCACTCTACAACACCCCTTTCCCCCCGACGTGAAGCTATACATTTGCTGCAATCCTAATTATTCTCTATGAGGAATTCAAAAATACTTTAACAATTCACCAATAATCAGAGGAGTGTCCAATTGCCTTGGGATTTTTTGGGTGGTAGGCACCCCTGTGTGTCTACCACCCACCCCACTTTTGTGCCCCTAGGTGCTCCACAATAGGGGATATGGACTGGTTCGGGTCCCATTATACTCTATGAGAAAAATAATTAAAAATATTTCAAATATTCATAAAAAATCATAGGGGTGTCTGATTGCTTCAGGGTTTACATGGTTGTTGGCACCCATGGGTGCTCCACAATAAGAAATAATGGCCTGGTTCGAGTCCCATTATATCCTATGAGGAAAAAATAAAAATAATTTTCAAAAATTCATTAAAAATCGTATGAGTGTCCAATTGCTTTGGGGTTTGGGTGACAGGTACCCCTGGGTGCCAGCTACCATCCTACCAATTTTTGGGCATCCGAACCAGTCCAAACCAGTCCGAACAGGTCCTGATCCGAACCGAACCAGGGGGTGGTTCGAACAAAACCAAAACCAAACCACGCCCTCCTGGTTCGGACCCGGTTCGGATCTGAACCGAACTGGGCAAACCGGTTTTGTGCACATCCCTAGTAAAATATCTATATCTATATCTCAATGTGCCATAATAGAACATCATCCTAAATTATTTTTTAAAAGGTTTTGTAAATTGTGGACGATGTAGGTCATTTAATGGTACTAGAGAAAGACATGCTGTTCTGGTAGCTCCAGGTCTTAACACTCACATCAATTTCGAAGGATGAATACAACTGAAGGAAGCCCGAGCGGGTGTGCAGCTGGGGGAGTCAGTCATGTGACTTGACTTGGGGGGGCAAGGCAGTGGGCCCCCAGACAACTGTCTCCCCTTGCCCTATTATAGTTACGCCCCTGAGAGGCTGCCCCAACAGTCCTCACAGGCCAATGCTGGTCTCCATGGGAGCTGATGTTATGCGCTCTAGGGATGTATACAAAACTGGTTCTATGCACTCCCGGGAGGGCAGGCGGGGGTAACTTTAAGAGTAAGGGAAGGTGCTGTGTGCCTGCCAGCCCCCACCCCACCATTCTTTCCTTCTGGTGCTCTCTCCAAAAGCTGGTGCATAGGACTGCAGTGTTCCTCCCTGTGCCCCATTCTGTATCACCACACAAATAGCCCACGCACATGTGCATGCCGTGCACATGCACATCAACCACTGGGTGATGCAGAATGGGAAGCAGGGAGGAATGCTGCAGTCCCGCATGTCCACTTTTGGAGAGGGGAAGAGTGGTGGGGCAGGGGCTGGCAGGTCGGCAGTGCCTTCCTTGCCTCTTAAATTTACCCCCCACCCCCACGCGTTTGAACCAGTCCAGATGCTGGTCAACAGAACCAGTTTGACGCTCCAGAAAAGGAGTGCTGGACTGGTTCCATGCACATCCCTAATACTCTCCCCTGGCCTGTGGGCCACCTTTCTTGCCTTCCTCTCAGATGGACAGATGCACTATACAAATACCTTGTTACGAATGAATTTTATTCCTATTTGTGATATGAGAGACCGAGAACAAAGCTCAATGGCTTCTGCAAAATTATATACAGCAATATACCGAAATGCAGCTCATTTCAGTACATGAGGTATTTTAAACACTGAAATGTTAAGAAAGCATGTGCACTTGTCTGGCAAATTGTTTTTCTTCCCTAGCCACCCACAAAACACTTGAAACTGTAGTACACACACCATATTAATAGAAGATACATATATTAATGTCTTACTAGCTAAGTTGCATAGACTGTATACTTACACTCAGTTGCCTCTAAATTTGAGTTGCTGCATTCTAAGAGTAAACGGCTGGGAATGAATCATTTTACATTTGTTCTTTTGCTTGTACACTGCTTTGCATTGTCCAGTTTTAGAGCCAAGAGACTGTGTGAGGTGGACAATTAATCTCACCCAGTAAGGTTGATATTACATATTGCTTTGCTCCAAGTTCACTTGCTGGAAATGAATGTTGACAATTAACATGGCAGTAACAGAATTTCTGTGCATGCTCTCTTGCAGAAGAGGCTTAAATACATCATCTAGATCTTACTCAGTTGGTGATGAACAAGCTCTTTTTGCTCATTTCAGGTAGCTTAGATGTGCTCTGTGTTGTGATATTTTTGGCCAGAATAAAACATTATGGATTTATTTTGATTTTGTTCCATTTTTAAAAATTGTGCTATGCACTGTTTGGAGTGAAATGCAGTTTTTTAAGCTTCTTCTGGATTTGTCTGACACCCCATGAAAATTTAAAATATTGTTGACTTTCTGATTCAATCACCTTTTATTTACTGATTTAGCATATGGCTTTGAGATGTGATAATTTGATCTATCATCTTTACTGCCTAGATAGCCTGCAAATAGGTGTATGGTAACTTCAAGTCATGTTGCATTTCATGCAGGTATAGCTCTGCAAGCTCTCTTGTGTCTGATAATATCCATGAATATCCATGAATATCCTGCTGTACTACTAAGGTAAAGAGTGCAGTCAAGTTGATTTCAACTCCTGGTGCCCACATAGCCCTGTGGTTTTCTTTGGTAGAATATAGGAGGGGTTTAACATTGCCTCCTCCCGCACAGTATGAGATGATGCCTTTCAGCATCTTCCTATATAGCTGCTACCCGATATTGTACTAGTGGGGATTCGAACCTGCAACCTTCTGCTTGATAGTCAAGCATTTCCCCACTGCGCCACTTAAGGTGGTGATGCTGTACTACTACCCCATTCATAATATTGCCTTATTTGAATTCCTTATCACAATAACTCACCTGCCTAGAAGAAACAGCAGTAGGATAGATACTTGCTTGCTGCCACATGGTGGTTGGAAGGGGACTAGTGCCGTTATGCAAGTTCAGGCCTCCAAGGGACATAAAGGACAAGAAATAAACAAGCAGCAGGGACTGATCCTATCTTCTGATCAAAATGCTTTATCACAGACATTGGGACAGACATAGGCAGATACTGGGACACAGACAGGATAGACCAGTAAGTTGAAGACAATAGAAGCTGAAGGAGAACTGGGAAGTGCGGCAGATAAAAGCTGGTAAATGCAATTGCTGGGTGCAGAAGTAACATTCAGGTCTAGATTTTTTTTAAAGGGAAGATATATAGATGTACATAAATAGTAAGAGCAGAGAAAGGTATGGGGTATTGAAAATATGTAAGCCTAGAAGACACTTTCATCGTATGTCTACCAAAATGAATTTTTCAATTTGTTTCTAATTTGAATCGAATTCCAAAAATTCATTTCAAATTTGGATTAAACTCAAATCTAGTATGAAAATTTGATTTGGATTCAAATCAAATTCAAATTGATTTGACCCTGTTTTGGCACCTTTTTTTAACCAATTAGGGGGTGCGGATGTTTTTTTAAAGGTACTACTAAATGGAACTCAAATTGAATGCAGATCAAATATAAAAAATTTGATTCAAATTCAAATAAAATTGACCTTTTAAGGGATGATTCAATTTGAATCACTCGAATCACCCAGCTATGAGCTGAATCAATTTGAATTCAAATCAATTTGCACATCCCTAGAAGGCACACCTTTTGCGAGGATGTAAGAGTACTTCCTTGCCTTTTTTGCAAGGCTCACTAATTGAAATGTTGTCTATGGTAGTAAAGGGACAGTATAACCAACAGAGGTCACCGTTGGATCTTGTTGTATATATGAGAACAGCATCCACCACACCTCTTCTAAAGGTTCAGCATTTTATTGCTTGCAACTCACTAAAAAAAATAATAAAGTGCACAAAAACTTAGTTTGGTGGAGCAGGGGACAACAAACAAACAAACAAACAAACAAACAAGCACAGCTGATCTGAGAACAACCTCTATCTTCTAGTCCATCTGAACCAACGGACTTGTCAGGCCACCAGCTCATAAGCCCAACCATTTATGTGGGTTTCTGCTGAAAAAGTGAAACTGTTCCCCACTTCTCTCATCACATGGCTTTCTCATCCTGAAGCCTTCTGAACTTGGTCTGTAAAGAGTATACAATATTCCAGATGAGAAATTTATCCCTCACCTACCTCCATCAAAGTATGGATACTTTATCAGATGAAGCTTCAGGGTGAGCTGAGTTGTGTTATGGTGACATCTAGGCAGTTAGCCCAATCCAGTCCCCTTGGCCATCTTAACAAGAAGGTTTGCAACTACTTTTGCTACTTGATACCTAGCATGTTATGCTGTTCCTTTAATAAAGTTATGGCCTCCCCCCCCCCACCTAGCTATTGGTGCCTGCTTCTTTATTACCTCCTCCCTGCAATTTACCCTATTCTTAGTAAGCAATGCTCCAGACCTTGCCCTCTCGTTGGTATTGCGGTATCAGTAATTGCTGCTTCACGTTAACATTTATTCAAAGCTGCTGATTTAACATTTAAAAATTCTGAGGTTAATGGATTTGTATTCACAGATCCATTAACCTCAATAAAAACAAATGGGACCTCTTGTGAACTAAAATAAGCACAGATCAAGGATACACTTCCACTAATACTTACTGATAGCATTTAGATTGTGCTGCTAAAATGTCAGGTCATAAAAAAGAAGTGGCAAATGTGGTAATATTCAAGGTGAATTTCATTCTTTTTGTCACAGTTATGACCCTTACTACAATGGTTTAAGATCAAAGTTCTGGTTACTGCAGGCTCTTCAATGGCTTTGGATGGTAAACATTAAGCTACTAGAATTACATACTTTAGAAAGATATAGCATATTGAATGCACATACAGTGTGCAAATGTACTCTCATAATGTAGCTAAACATTTTTATCCTTTGTTCTGTAGAAATTTATTTCAAGGTTGCAGCAGACGAAAGGCTAAAATATTCCGACAAACAATCTTTGGAATATTTATCCTCATAGTAAAATTGCTTTACTTTACTTTTAATATTGATTCTACTGGTACCATAAAAGTGGTCATAATGAACTTCAAAATTCTGATCTAGATGCAGACTCGTACAATCTGCTCTGCAATAGAAATAGAGAGGAATTTTATAACTTTCTGCATGCTAACTCAACCTGGCTATAGACTTTTCTTCTTAAAAAGCCATTGCATCATAATGACAAGATGAAGAAATCATCCCTTCTCAATTAATATTAGGTAAGATGAATTCAGGGTTCTTCATTCAGAAGAGCTCAGAACACTCAAAATGTTCCGTGATTATTCTGTCGGTACAACTGACATGACCAGAACTGGTTGTTCTTCTGGAACGTTCCGGACCTTTGCATTCCATTCTGAGCTCGTAATTTCAAAATTGAGTTCCCACAATTTCTCTTCCCAGAGCATTTCATACTAGCTGGGCTGGGCACAGAGCATCTGCGCCTCTGGTTCTCGACCCCTCAACTCTCTCCCCTCCAATGTTTTTTTCCTCTGGCTGGCCGACTGGTCAACCACTTTTTAGAGCTGTCCACCGCCCCCCTGCTGCTTTCTCCCCCCCGCCGGCCACTGCAGCCGGCACACACTTTCTTCACACACAACTCACCACTTTCTCCCCCACCCTTTCCCCCACCGCTTTCCCCAGTGCCACTTTCTTCACCCACCCACCTTGCCACCTCTGCCTTCTCGCTTTCCCTGGCGCCACTCTCTCACCCGTCTGTCTATTTCTGTCCATTTGCTTCCCCTCCCCCCCGGCAGCTCGCTCACAAAGTCTCATGAGAACTGCCACACATAGGGTTAGCTATGGGTATGTTTAAGAGAAATATATATAGAAATATATATAGAGAGAGAGAAAGAGATTCTTGAAAATCCTGATCAAAGTCATTTTTACTGAAAGGCTCTTCCTGCATCACAATATTGTCCTTTTTTATATACTATCTACACACACCCCTCCACTTCTCATTTATGCTATTCCATTACCAAGACCTCTCTTTCCTCTTTCCCATCATTCTGGCTGGGCAAAGACTATGTTTCTTCTTTATTCTAACTAGTTAGCTGACTCTTTGCATTAAATTAAGTAATAACCATAAGGGTTGCAAACTTTTTACTGTGCTTTTAAAGGCAGCTGCAAATGAAGCCTTTTCTGAGTGCTTATGACAATGCTAGGAAAAGTTTCACCCACTAAATTTCTATGTGTCAGGTTATTATTAAAGGCTTACATAGATTTTTCTAGAGGATAGATTTTTTTTGTAAATTACTTTCACAAAAAGTAGCAAGTAGTACTAGTAGCAGCACTGGTGTTCCAAGACATGTCTTTGTAAATGCCACTTACAAGGTTTGATTTGTGGGGATTGGGGGGGGGCTCTAATGTTTGTATATATTTATAAGCCTCACCCCCTGCCCCCCTTTAGTAAAATTGTGCCTTCCCTGTAGCTTCCTAAAGACAAGATATAAGAGGGAAAATCTCCTCTAAGCCTGTAAAATGAGCACTGCGCTTAAAACAGTCTGTTGTATATTCTCAAGCAGATGCAAAACTATCATATTATTCCCACAACTACATAGAATACTTTCAATAGATGGAATTTAAAAGAGCACAAGGGGAATGCTTTTGTCCACGGCGACCTTACGGGTATTTTTGATAGAGATTCTCCATGTTAGGAGCATCCACGCTAGCTCAAACAGAAATCAAAGAGATAACAAATTTCAATTTCAAAATGTTAAGAAAAATACACTAGGTGGAAAACGTGATAACCAGAGAACAGTTAGGGTAAACAGTAAGTTGCCTTGGGAAACATTTAAGGTTTAAGTTCCTTTAGGACACAATGGATCAGAATTTGTCAGGGATAATTTAGTGAATCCTGCTTAAATGAAGGGATTTGGATTAGCTGACCCTTGAGGTCCCTTCCAGCTCTAAAACACAGGGATTATAGACACAGTCATTTCTTCAAACATTCCCATTTCAATTAAAAAAAAAGTAGTACCAGGCTCAGCTCCTCCAGCATTTTACATACAAAACTAGGGAACTTTGGGGTACTTCTTTATTCCTGACCTAAAACCAGGAATCAATTTCTGTGCACTCCCTTCTCAGTATTATGGATCTTCTCTGCCTGCCATAGGCTGAATCAATTTATACTTCCTCCACTGGTTTCTAAAGCATATGTGTTTCCTTTATAGTTGTGTGTGTGTTAATACTGTATGTCTTTTAAAATTATGTTCCACTTTTTAGTCCTCTGTGAGTTTACAACACCACCACCCCCCAACAATGTTTCATAGAATGTTTAATTTCACAGTGGATTTTATACTTATCATAGAACAGATGCAAGTCAAACACATTCAGCAACATTTACTATGTGGATTGGCAGTGATGGGGGAGGTGGAGTGAAGTTTGTGTACATGTATAAACACCTGAAATGTTCTTTAAAAGACACTCTTTAAATCTCTTCAAAATGCAAAACAGGCACTATCTTTGGAATAAAACGTATACACTCTTTCAACTGAATTTACTAATCTGAACAAAGACAAGCAGAATATTGAGCATGACCTACTAGTAAATCCTGGCCTTGTTCATAGTAAATAATAAAAAGTAAGCTCCTGCCTCAGGATTCACATGCAGTGCTCACTGGCAAGTGCCTCCTGGCTTCATGTGACTCTTGCATTGCACCTACACTTCCCTTTGTTCCATTTTCTAGGAGGTTCCCACCCCTCCAAGGGCTTCCAGTCCCTCTCATTGATCTTGTTGTGGCTGCCCACCTCTTCTATTCTCTTCCAGAAAGTTAGGAGTGCTTGCAGTGCCAATCTACAAGCAGCATGTGCAATTAGAACAAGTGGTGAGTAGGAAGTGCCAGAAGGAGGTCTTCTGGGGTTTGCTCAACTGTCTTACTTACACTTGCTTAGGTTTGGATGTAAGGAATTGAGATTTCAATTACTCTTGGGCCAAAGTAGACAAGATGATTGATTGATGATTGATTGATTTAACACAGTTGTATACCACCCAAAAGGCAAGTCTCTGGGCGGTTTACAACAAAACAATAAAGACAACACGATGACAGATATGCATGCTGCTACTTCTCTAGGCTCCTGCGAATTGCAGCCATAATAAGGCATACAATACAGATTGGGACTGTGGTGGGAGAGGAGAAAGGGTTTAAGCCTTCCCTCCCCTGTGCTATTTTCCTGATGAAAATTGCTCCCCCAAGCACTATTGTCACTAAGGAAATAATATATATGTACTTGTCTGTTTTTCCTAAAGGGGCAAATTACAGTTGCAGGGGGAGTGCATTATTTTCATCAGGAAAATGGTGGGGTGGGGAAAAAAAATCCTTGCTCTCAATCCAGATCATGCCCCCCCCCACCCGCTCAAACTGTTTACAAAATTTTCGAAGAGGCGCAATCTTTGATGCGATCTTTCATTTTTCTTATCTTCTCTGGTATCTTCACCTATTCTTCTGTAACCAAATGAAAGATTCTGCCCCTAATGTAAGTTGGCTGTTCTTTCCTTATTAAAAGTCATACTAGACTGATCTGAAATTATTCCTTTTGATTGTGATTACAGTTGTCATGTCCATACCTGTGGATGTTGTCAGTAGTTTTCTCATCAGGAGAGACTGAAATAGTGTCTTATCCTATTTCTTGGGTATTCTTCATGCCACCTCCTGTGAGTGCAATTACAGTATTGCTAGTTATTCCAAGTGAGACACAACAGTAGGCAAATAGACCACTCAAGAGTTCAAAGTGTAACTGCTGCATGCTGTCCAGCCGTACCAAAACTCTTAAAACTGTAATCAGATGATGTTTTCATACATGAAGTTCAAATAGCTGTTGATTCTCTTCTGCACTATTTATGTGGATGTGTGATTGGTTTTAATGAAAAATAAGAAGGCAAAAGGCATTTGTAATTCAAATGAGCATTCTGGTCCACATATAGTTTACATTTGTACTACAGATTATTAAGCAAACAAAACAAAACACATCCTATGTCAGCTTCTTGTGTGAAAATACTCAGATTCTTTAGGACTCAAGAACATATGTTCTGTACTCATTCTAGACAAAAGCTATTTATTATAGACTAGTATTTTGAAGCCCGTTATAATAACGGGCGCTAGCCTTTTCCTCTCCCCTTTACTGTTTTTTTTTTAAAAATTCTGACGACGACGCTGCCGCCGAAGTCCCACCCTCCCTCCCTCCCAACTTCCGAAACCACCTTACCCCTCCCGTGACAGTTGAGAAAAGAAAGACCTAAATTGAAGAGGGAGAGAGGAGCTCGCAAGCAGCGCTCCTCCCTCTGCAAAGGCTCTGCCCGAACTGGCGCTTGGGGCGGAAAGGACGCCTCTTGCGTCCTTTCGGCCCCAAGCACCAGTTCGGGCAGAGCCTTTGCAGAGGGAGGAGCACTGCTTGCGAGCTCCGCTCTCCCTCTTCAATTTAGGTCTTTCTTTTCTCAACTGTCACGGGAGGGGTAAGGTGGTTTCGGAAGTTGGGAGGGAGGGAGGGAGGGTGGGACTTCGGCGGCGGCAGCATTTTTCTTCGGCCGCCACCCACCGCGGCCCGTGTCTCCGGCCGGGCCGGCCACCCAGGGCTCTGGCGGGCCTGCCACCCACCGCCGCCGCGGCTCCAGCAGGCCCACCGCTGCCGCCCGCGGCTCCGGCCAGGCCCTCCGCTGCCCGGGGCCTCTCCCTTGTTGCCGCGGTGTGTCCTCTGGCCAAGGCGGTGGCGGCCAGTGTCCCCCGGCGCCGCTCACCCGGCTTCTTCAGGGCGGCCGCTTCTGGCTGCCCAAGATGGCCACCGGGTGCCGGTGGCGTGTCTCCCTTGCTCTGTTCTGCGCATGCGCTCTGCGCATGCGCAGAACAGGCCAGGGAGGCACAGACACACGCTTGGTGTCCGTCCACGGACGGACACCAAGCGTTTTATTATAGAGGATGCAGCTAATCTGCTTTATTTTAAATGTTTCTGGACAAAAGTGTAAGGAATGTTGCATTTTAAATATGCAATGTCATAACCAATCAAAATACTTTGCTGCAAATACTTCCTGTGTATGTGGAAACTTTTCAAGAAGTTTAGATTCTCCACAGCTCCTCCACAGGGTGGTTTACATTATACTAGAAAACACATCATAAAACAATTAAAATAAAAAACCCACATTTGAACAAGATTAAAATTAAAACTAAAACTAGATATCATTAAAAGAGAGGTTAAAATGATGGGTCTTTAAGGCTCTCCTGAAGGCTTCCAAGGAAGATATTCCTCTCATATTCATGGGGTTGCGTTCCACAACCTATGAGCAACAACTGAGAAGGCCTGATTCCAGGCCCCCACAGATGAACTGATGGTACCCAAAGATGGACCCCCTCCTGCTGATCTTAATAAGCAGTGGAGATCTTGTAAAGAAAGGCACTCTCTCAGGTAACCCAGTCCTAAACCATTCAGGGCTTTAAATATAATAACCAGCACTTTGTACTTTGTCTGGAAACACATTGGCAGCCAGCACAACTGTTTTAAAACAGGCATAATATGGTCTCTCCAGGTAACCCCAGAGACCAGTCTGGCTGCTGCATTTTGAACTAATTGAAGTTTCCAAACTATGACAAAGGTAGCCCTACATAGAGCTGACCTCACCCAGAGGTTTCATGTAGATGTTAAAAAGAATTGGTGACAGCATGGAGCCCTGAAAGACTCCATTTAGTTGTTCCTGTTTAGAAGAACAACTATCATCAGTCTTCACCATCTGAAATCTACCCTAGACATAGGAACAGAACCACTGTAAAATAGTGCCTCCTATCCCCAGATCTCTCAGGCGATCCAGAAGGATACCATGTTTGATGGTATCAAAAGCCTCTGAGAGGATCCAAAAGAACCAGCAGAGTTATATTCCCTCTGTCAATTCCCTGATGAAGGTCATCTATCAGGCCAACCAAGCCCATCTCAACCCCATAACCCACCCTGAAGCCAGTTTGAAATGAGTCTCAATAATCAATATCTGCTTGGAGGTCTCCAGCCAACATCCTTTCAATCCCTTCCCAAACATGGGATGTTGGAGACTGGCCTATAATTATGCATCACCAAGGGATCCAGAGTGGGCTTCTAAATAAGGGGTCTAACCACTGCCTCCTTCAAACAAGGGTGCATCCTACTTGCCCTCAGTGAGGTATTAATGATATCAACTAGTCTAGCTCCAACATTTTCTTGCAAGATGAAATCCACCATGTTGGGTTAAGTTAATAAATAAATTGGGTTGCATATTTAAGACTACAGAAGAGCCGCCTTTAAGGTATTTCTCCATTTAGCAAAATAGACAATGTCAGCTTTCTACTTCTGTGATTTTTGTTTCAACTCTACTAAACATCAACTTGATTGGATTCTCATGTTGGTGACTGGAATGCATCACTGTGTGAATTGAAATGCATTACTCTGTGAATTGGAATGAATTAGGTACACTCTATTGCCCTGCTTCCTGTCATATTTCTGCTTTTCTGAAAATGATTTCTGAAGGAATTTTCTACTAAAGCTAGGACAACACTTTCTAAACAAAATTTCCTGGAGCCTTTCATCTGTTAAATTTCATTACAATTCATATTAGCTTCTTTAACACTGAAAATATGTTGACGGTCTCAGTACATTGCCTTTAAAAGGTTGTGTTACATCTTGGATAACCTGGTATTTCAAATAATAACATAAAGGGGGGAAAGCGAAAACCATTGTACCTTGATGGTAGATTGCAACACACCTAATTTTAGCTGATAAGGGCTGAGTTTCAAGAAAATTGTACTTGAAGGCACAAAAAATAGCTACAGAAGTTGTTGTTTTCTTTCAGTGTGATAACAGCTTGTATGAAAACACACAGACAACTCAAAATGTTTTTTACCTTGGCAGAATGGGCACCTGTTATCAGATAATACTTGTGATTAGGAAACTAAATGATACTGAAGTACCCAACTCAATGTCATCCCTTTTACACCCACGGAGTCAGCTTGATTTTAGGAAGTATTATGGATATTTCATGACTGTTTGGAAGTCAAATCATGTATTAAAATTATGGGATCAAATAGCCCTCGCCTCCCCCCACACCTCAAATACATTTCTTTATGGAATCGTGGAGTTGTAGAGCTGGAAGTGCCTTTGTTGGTCATCTAGTTCAACCTCCTCTCATGAAATTCAGAGCTATGGCATCTCAAAAAGATGGCTGCAGAGCTGCTGCTTGAAGATCTCCAGCGAGATCCGCCCCCTAGTACTTGATTCAGTTGTTGAACTGCCCTTACCTTTGAGAAGGTTTTCCTAATGTTCAACTGAAATCTGCCCTCCTATAACTGAAGCCCAATACATCTGTTGCTGTCCTCTGAGGAAAGAACAAGTCTATGCCCTTCCTAATTAATAGCCCATCAGGTATCTGAAGAGCACGATCAAAGGCTAGCTAAACCGCAGCTCTGAATAATGTGGCAGCAAAGCTTGTGTAACATAATTGTATAGCCATAGTTGTTCAGGTCTGAGTTGAACTTGAACTGCATGGTCTGAAGGCAGCCTCTGGGGCCATTCACACGACTTACCAGGTGGGCAGGTGGGGGGAAGCCTTCCCCTAGTCCTGCCTCCCCACCCCCAATGATTATTGTCCTGGTGGGAACGTTGTCTACGCTCCAACATGATCAGCCCTTCTCCATGAAGTGTGGAGGAGGGTGGATTGATCTGAGGCTGGGACCTGTCCCGGCCTCTGTGAATCCCACAATGCAGTGTGCAACATGTGCGCTGTATTGGGGGATTCACCCAAGAGACAGGCACTCTAGATGCCCGTCACTGTTTGTGGCTGGGCTGGAAGCCCACACGAGCAAGCAGTCGGGGGTAAGGGAGCACTTGTTCCCTTTACGTCAGCTAACAGGTTAAATAATGCTGACCCAGCAGGATCTAGCCCAATCCCAGTGATTTTTACATGCAGCCTAACCCAACCTGAATGTCCCTAGCCTGGGTTAGGCTGCATGTGAGAACAGCCTCTATCTCTCAACCTCCACAACCCACCTATAATATGGGGGGTCATCGTAATGGCCTACTGTATATGGTAGTGGTAATGATTACTGAGATAAAGTGTTTGGATGCTTTGGATGCTTAGAAAAGGGGTTATATGACTATTAAACACCCATTCACATGTTGTGTTCAACACTCATATAATCTGTGTAAGCAGGTATAGATCTGTGGATAGGTACAGTCATTCACATGTTATGCTACAGTCATTTCTTCCTATCCGTGTACACACTTGAGGCTGAATCAGGTTTTACTATATGCACAATCCAGACAGTATGCTGTACAATTGTACAGATGTCTGTGCACTCATATATGTGTTTTTGTGAATGACAATACACATGTTCATTTAATTTTTTTAAAAAAAAATTAAATTCAAGTGCTCTATTTATATATCTTACTTTATATTTAGGAACAAACTTCAAGCTCTGAACTACCTGGGTCTGAGATATCTCAAGGACTATCTGTTCCTAAATATAGGATAAATTATATAAATAGAGTCTTGTAACTAGAAACAGGTTTGTATTTGTGTGTATGTGTGGTAATAAATAGAGTCTTGTAACTAGAAACAGGTTTGTATTTGTGTGTATGTGTGGAAATAAAGCTATGGAATCCCATCAAGATTGTTCTTTGGAATCTTTAGATAATTAGTACAATTAGTAAAAGAGGAATCAGCTCGCCCCTTTCAGCAATGTTTTGAGAGCTAGGAATCTCCTAATGTGTGTTATATTATAGAGTGGTGTATACATTTAATAATAAATAATTTCTCTGGCCTGAAAGTTTCACATTATGACTGGAATATGTCTATAAATAAACATCTTGGATGGAAATCATGTCCAAGATCAAAGGATAGCCACTTGCATTTGGTCCTGAAGGAAATAATCATATTCAGTAATTTATCTATGGTTAAATGGACCCACCCTCTATCCAGTATTCTACTGGACTAGTAAAGTTAGTAAAGTCCAGCTTCAGTACCATAAGCTGAGATCTATTCTAGAAAATGATTAAACCAGTCAAAATGCTCAACCAAATGTCAATGTAGTCTTTTAAAAGTTCAGAGCTAAATGCAGGGAAAGCAGGATGGTAGACCTCTTTGAGATTAGGCAGGGCTAAGAGTCACAGAGTAGGAATAGGGTCAACAATGGAGAATTAGGCTGGACCAGGGCTTAGGTCACAGAAGCAAGAATAAGGACAGGAAGACTTGGCAAGCAGATAGAGCTGGGACCAGCAACCTGTCAGCAGACAAGGAGAATGTTTAGCTAAACCATTCTAACAACATTATAATAAAAATTATGGGGTTGGCGTGTTGTTTGGCATGACTTTGGCCAAAGGAAGTAACGTAATAGGGAATTTCAGAAAGAAGAGGAGCAGTACTACAATGACATCTGTAAAGACCTTGAAGATGGAAATAGACATGGAAAACAAGGAACATTTTCCAAAATATCTCTGAAATCTGAAGGCGATTTCAACCACAAATTGGTATGTTGAAGGATGCCATAGGACAGATAGTAACTGATTCTGAGAAGATCAAACAGAGATGGAAGGAGTATTCTGAAAATGTACAGCAGGGACATCAGCATCCAAGATACTCTAGAAGATATCCCCTACTTGCAAGAACCTCTAGTATAGGAGATTGAAGTTAAATCCGCACTCCAGTCATTACCAAGTCAGAAGGCTACAGGAATTGAAGGAATAGCTACAGAAATATGGCAGGCAACAGAAGAAGAATCAGTCAAGGCTCTAACCAAATTATTCCAGCAAATTTGGAGAATGGCACAATGGCCAACAGATTGGAAGAGGTCAGTCTACATACCAATACCAAAGAAAGCAGATTTAACAGATTGTGCAAACCATCACACAATGTCCTTAATTTCACATGCTAGCAAAATAATGCCTAGGATCATCCAATGCAGATCAGAGCCCTACATGGAAAGGGAAATGCTGGATGTTCAAGCTGGTTTCAGAAAAGGCTGAGGAACAAGAGACATCATTGCTGATGCTCGCTGGATAATTGAGAAACCCAAAGAATGCCAGAAAGAAGTCAATATGTGCTTTATTGACTACAGAAAAACCTTTGATTGCATCAACCATGTCAAGTTGTGAAATACCTTTAGGAAAATGGGTATCCCAGAACATCTCATTGTTCTCATGAGAAACCTATACACAGGACAGGAAGCCACAGTCCAGATGGAACATGGTGAAACTGACTGGTTCCAGATTGGCAAAGGAGTAAGACAAGGCTGTATACTTTCTCCTTCTTTATTCAACTTCTATGCTGAACATATATTGAGAGAAGGGGGATTGGAAGAAGATGGGCGTGGTTTTAAATTTAGAGGAAGAAAAATCAATATCCTGCACTACGCTGATGACACCACTCTGATAGCTGAGAATGTGGATGATCTGCAAGCTCCAGTAATGAAAGTCGAGGAGTGCAGTGAAAAAATGGAACTATGACTAAATGTAAACAAGACTAAACTAATGACAAAGGTACAGCAAACAGCTTTAGAATTGATAATGAAGACATTGAAGTGGTAGATAGCTTCTGCCTTTTAGGATCGACCACCAACAGTAAAGGATCCAGCAGTCAAGAAATATCCTGCAGACTAGCACTTGGTAGGGTTGCAATGAAGGCCTTGGAAAGGATATTTAGATGCCATGATGTGTCTACACCTACAAAGATTAGAATTGTTCAGTCAATGGTTTTTCCTATGACACTCTATGGATGAGGAAGCTGGATTTTGAAGAAGCAAGATAGAAAAAGCACTGAAACTTCTCCAACTTTGGTGATGGAGAAGACTTTTGAGGATACCATGGACAGGAAAACAAGCAAATGGATCAAAGAACATATCAATCCAGAAATTTTCACTTGAGGCACAAATGACCAGGCTCAAACTCTCATACTCCGGACACATTATGCAGAAACCCAGCTCCCTTGAGAAGTCCATAATGCTGGGGAAAGTTGAAGGGAAGAGAAGAGGACGGCCAGCAGCAAGGTGGATGGGCTCAATTACGACAGCAATGAATGCACCACTGAGAGACCTTAAAGGCCAAGTTGAGGACAGATCATCCTGGAGAGAATCTATCTATGTGGTTGCTAGGAGTCAACACCGACTTGACGGCACTTAATCAATCAAAAATCTATGTTGTTTTGTTAAAGGGTAAGCAATAGGCCTGCTCTTGCCTGAATTGAGAGGCAGTGGAGTGCTAGAAGGACAACTTGGGGATCAGCAGCTACTACAGCTGCTGTGATGCTCCTTCCTGTGTGATGTTTCATTAAGAAATAAATGCATGAACCAAAGCTCATTGTTCCAGCATGAGACAAGGGGCAAGATGTATATGAAAATCCCTCTCTCAGGATTTTAATATATATCAAAGGAAGGATTTGGAAAGCCCTCTCTTGAAATGTTAATTTGTCCCCTGTGGCACTGTGAGTTGTGAACTAGGAACGACAGAATAGCCTAGGGATTTGAAAAGAAAGGTTTTGCAGAAATCCCCACCCAACCCCAACCCCACCCAATTCTTTCTATATATTATACTATCAAAATAAAACCTAAAGGACAGGATATAACATAAATATACATTAAAAGTGTTACAATACATACCTTCCTTCTACTTCACTCTTTGCCAAGGAGCTCAGCCTTTGACATTTCCCTTCGTTTCAGTACAATTACACAGTCTGGAGTGAATCCCACCCACTTGTATCCACAGAATGGAGTAGAGGGGATTCTGTTAGAGTATAGCTAAAGAGCCAATGGTTTTTATAGCTGGCTGTAAATTAAAGCAGCTCAGTGCATTGGGACTAAAGTCACTAAATCCATTCAGAGCACAATGTATTAAATCAGTTCAGTGCATTGGGATTCAAAGGACTCCCATTGCACTGAACCACTCAGCATGTGGGCTGCAATGGTCATGCTTCAACATCTCACTAGTCCACAACTCTATGCACACTCAGGGACAGATGAAAAGCTTTAGAAAATTCCTTTTTAACAGTGTCGAAGGGGAATGATCAGCTGAGCAGGGCATAAGGTAAGTTGATGCAGGCTCCCAAGAATGAGCTGAGAAACTATAGGCTGCTTTCGGACATAATGCCAAACTGGAGGCAAATGTGCCAGAGGTTCAGGTTTGCGGTCATTTGAATTCATGAAACAGCAGTTTCATCATGCAACCACAGGTTAGTTTTCGACCCCAAACTTGAATGTGAACCTTTGGTTTGTAGCGAGTTTCACTGCTGAAGCCTCAGGTTTGGAGGCAGCATCGTGTCATCGAAATTCTGCTGCCACTGTAACCAGAGTTTCATGTGTAAGCATCGAGAGGCGAGCTCAGAGCAGCCCAGAAATATGTCAGTTCTAGGGCCACTGTGGTTCTCATTGGCCATCTCTAGGAGCTCACGCCCTACCTTCTGCTGACTCCACAGTCTTCCTGCTGTTGCCTGGCAATAAGGACACTGTGCCTCTGGCCTCAATGCATTTAAAAGGGTGGAACCACATAGTAGAAAGCCTACTTTCCACTGTGTCCTTCTCCCCACTTTGTCAATTCGCACAAAATGGATGGGATGACAAGACGGGCACAGCAAGAGAAGTCTTCAGCAATTCAGGACTGGAGAAATATGTGCACAAAGACATTGAGCCTAGTGACACCGGAAACAGGGCAACTCTGTTGTTTCCCAGCAAAGGGCACACATGCCAGGGGAGTTATACCACATCACTTGGCAGAAACACCAATATGCATAAAAACCTGTGCGAAATCCTGGCTGTGAAAACCTTCCTGTTGTCCACTTATATAAAGAAAGAGACAACAGATATCCCCACGATTATCCATATATATCTTTAATGTATCTGTCACTAATCCCATATGTGGCAGCTCTTGTGAGAGTTTGCGAGCAGCTGCCAGATAGTGGCAGAGATGGGCAGACGGCCAGGGTGAATAGTGGCCAGGCTGGCCAGCCAGACGGTGGCCAGGCCAGCTGGCCGGTGGGCAGGGAGGGAAAGAGGTGTCCAGGCCAGCTGGCAAGTGGTGAGGGAAAGGGTCAGCCAGGCCAGCTGGCTGGTGGGTGGTGAGGGAAAGTGCCAGCAGGCAGGCGGTGCAGGAAAGCACCGCTGGAATGTGTTGAAAGAAAGCAGACTGGGAGGAGGAGAACGGACTGGGGCTGAAGACCAAATGAAGATGGGGGGAGAGACAGGGACAACTAGGGGCACAGATGCTCTGCGTCGGATCAGCTAGTTTTCTTGTATTAGTTGAATAACCTGCAAAGTGCACCTTGGCACAATGCCTTGCATGCAGGACCTTTAATTGGAATTATCATAGAAAATGTTTTGACAGCTTTCATCTGGGGAAGGGGAGGGGGCACATGTGCAAGGAACCCTTTCAGTAATTAAACACCTGATCAAGTGTGGCTACTCAGCAAGGCATCCTTTCAAAGGTGCTGTGTGCTGTCTGGTTGGGCAGCAGGGTATTGATTTCCCTGGATGCCTGGACAGTGTCTGTATTTAAAAGTTCCTGTGGATGGTCCTCCCTCCAACTGCATATAGGGTTGCCCTCAATGCTGCACACATATAGGTGTATCCAAATGCTCAGTCTTACCTCCCTTCCCTGCTTTTAGTTATCCCCCCCCCCACCAGCTGTGGAATCATGTGCCCCAGCAAAGGAAAATATGCCAGGACTGGCATAAACCAAAGTTTGGGTTAAAGGAAAGCTACTAGGTTGCTTCAGTGGTTCTGTTCTACTTTTTGTACCAGTTTGTTTGGGAAGGGGTTCCAGACCTTTCCCCCTGCGTGCAAGCATGCAGTCTCAGCCATAAACCATAAGCGGAACCTTCAAAGGGAAACAGTCACGGGCTCGAGAGGCCAGTGTAATGACAACACATTCAATAGATGTATGCTCCCTTGTCCCAAGGCCTGCTCTCTCATGAGGGTGTCTGGCCATTGAGACACACATGCAGGCCCGAGGGCCGTTGCTGCCCCAGGAAAGAATACAATGCTAGCCTCAGGGAAGAGTTCCTCAGCAACTCCAGCACCAGCGATGTCCGCGAACCAGTAGTCCAAGTGCCCCCACTGACCATCTGGTCTCCCCACAACACATATCCATGGGATTTTTGCCCTGCATTGCCACCTGGCTTGCCAGGGATTGCTCAAATCCATAAATGTCCTTCCCCAAGATTCTCTGCAGCGGCTAATTTACATATGCCACAACACCGGCCCTAGCTTGGCCTGTGTAGCTGTAGCTGTCAGATCCATTCCTGTTCTTTGCCAACTCTGCCCACCCAATACCATTCAGACACATGCAGCAGAAGTCTGGTCCTCCAAGAACTCCTTGGAAGTCTGGGAGGGTTTAGTGGAGAGGGGAAGGTATGGAGTATGAATTCTATTATTAACCAGAGCTACCGGGAGCCCCAGAGCATCAGGGCCTCCTATAGTTGGATAGCCTACCTCATGAGAGTGAGGTCCAATGGATCCCCAAAGCACATGGTGCTTTTGGTTTCCCCCAATGGACTGGCCCTCTCATGAGAAGGCTAATTCCCAGCTGGCAAGCTGACGCAGGGACAGGAGTGTGTTGGGGCTTGACAGAAAACTAGTGCCCCTCTCCATTCCCCAGTAATTGTGCTTTAAATTCGAATTTTAGATTCCTTTCCCCTGCCAAGGACTTGCAGTTAATGCCACAAAGACACAATCGTACTGGGCATGTCCCCTCGATTGCCGCTCTACTGACATCCTGACTCCTTGCCTGCATTCTGGCTACGTGAGCGGCACAGAGCTAGCTGGGAAGCAGCCTTGGTGGATCAGGAAGCCAGAGGTTGTGAAACTACAGCTGGAGGATCATCTGAAGGATAATTCCCAGCTTCACAGATTAATCACAGGTTCATCAACCTGAAGTTTCATGCTATGTCCAAAAGTGCCCTAGATGTCATGGCAAATGCTACAGACCATTCCCAACTAGAATCTGAGCCAAATTTTTATTAGTTTCGAGTTTCATGTCAAGATTTTGCATACTCAGTGATGTAAACCTGTGGATTGCTAACAGTCCTATTGTCTCAGCCATGCCTAGAGTCTCAGGGGCTGGAAGAATGTCTTGTACATCTAAGCTCTAGGGATGTGCATGGAACTGGCTGACCCGGTTCAGTTCGAGTCTGGATCGGACCCGAACCCAACCAGGCCAGTTCGGTCCAGCACCCCAGTGAAACCCCCCCCAGCTTGGTTTGGTTGGGGGGGGCGGGGTTCACAGACCATTTTAGTAAATGGAGGCGGCGGGGGAGGGTGTCCTGTGGAAGTTCTCCCTCCCGTGGCCAGCCTTCCTCATGCCCTCCTTGGCCGGATCGACCACTCTTCAGCTGGTTTTCAGCCTTCACCCAGCGGCCATTATGGAGGCCGTGCACCTGCGCACTCTGTGTGATCCAGGCATAGCTCAGGGACTGCACAGCCTTAAAAACCATTATGTCCAGCACCTAGATAAAAATAATTTGAAGGGAGGCAGCTGAAACCATGCTGAAAACAGAGGTGGCTCAGCCAAATCACATTGAGGAGCCTGGCTAGCTTAAAAGTCATAAAATATAAGTAAAGTTGTTGCCCAAAGTCAACCACTCATTCAGTAGCACCTCCTTTTCTTGGTAGGGGTGAGCAAACAGGTTCGACATCAAACCAGGTCTGTTCAACCGTTCGGGGTCAAACTGAACCACACCTGTTCAGTCTGACCCCGGACCGACACCCCCCGATGGTTTGGAGGGGGGTAGCAAGCTTAATTTTGTTTTTAATTTTTTTCCTTTTACACCCCTCGGGGGAGTTCCTGGAGGTGGCAGGGGGGTGCCCGTGGAGGTTCCCCCTCCGCCCGCTGGCCTTTGAAATGACCCCTAGAGGCCCGGTATATGTAGAGGCCATGTGCACAGGTGCACAGCCTCCATAATGACCACCTGGCCACCTGGTGAAGGCCGAAAACTAGCCAAAGAACAGCCGAATCTGGCCAAGGGGGTCATTTCAAAGGCCAGTGGGGGAGGGGGTACCTCCGTGGACCCCACCTCTGTGGACCCCCTGCCACCTCCAGGAACTCCCCCAAGGGGAGTAAAAGATTTTTTTAAATGAAAAAAACAAAAACAAAATTAAGCTCGCGAACCCTGCCCGGAGCAGACTGGACCAGGGGGGTTCGAGGGGATGCTGGACTGAACTGGCCCGGTTGGGTCTGAGGGCATTCCGGCATCAAACCAAACCAGGCCAGCTGGTTCCATGCACATCCCTATATCTTGGGGTTACCTGCATTTTCTATTGTGGGAAGGAGAGAAACTGCAACAGAAATTTCATAGTTAGGTTATTAGGTGGACATGGGGATTAATGGAGTTCAGTACTGTGTGGCAAAAATATCTTCTAATAGCCTCAATAATATTAACACACCTGATATATCTGTTATTATTGTTAATAGTAACAGGAATGTGCATGAATAACATGTTTGCATTTGATGTTTTCATGTTTTCATTTTGATTTGTACCCAAATTGAATCACCCCCGATTTGTTTTGGATCTGAATCTGCCCTCCCCGAAACACTCCAGATTTGATTTGTACCTGAATTTTCTGAATCTGAATCTGAATCAATTCAGGGGGGGGAATAGGTCTTGAGAGTAAAGGAGTGGGGTGGGTGGTAGTGCTTAATGGGTGGGAGCTACCACCCAAATTTCAAAGAAATTGGACAAAGGGGTGATTTTTAAAGAATTTTTGAAGTTGGCACATCATTAAGCATTTTCCAAAAGGGACTAATGAGGATTTCAGGAGCCTTATAGCTCCATGTGGGAGGCACCAGGGTGTCCCAGAGCAGGTTGTGGTTGGTAGTGCCCAATGGGTGCAAGGTAGCTTCCACCCATATTTTAAAGAAATTGGTCAAAGGGGTGATATTTAAATGATTTTTGAAGTTTATGCGTCTTTAAGTTTTCCCCCAAGGGAATAATGGGGATTTTAGCAACCTTATAGCTCCACATGGCCCAGAGCGGGTGACCAAAAGCGGGTTGTGGTGGTTGGTAGTGCCCTGTGGGTGAGAGGAAGCTACCACCCAGATTTCAAAGGAATTGGGCAAAGGGGTGATTTTTAAAAGATTTTTGAAGTTATCATGTCTTTGGGGCAGATTTGGGGCAGAAAAGGGATTTTGTGGGCAAAAGAGTAGGTCAGGTGGTAGTGCCCCAATGGGGGCCTGCTACCAACCAGATTTCAAAGACATTGGTGAAAGGTGTGATTTTTAAAGAATTTCTGAAGTTATGGCAAATCTTTTTCCCATAGGGAATAATGGGGAATTTCAGCAGCCCCATAACTCTACTTGGGGGGAACCAGGGTGGCCCAGAGTGTGGTGTGGTGTAGTGTACATAGGGTGCCAACCACCCCCAAACCCAAAAGCCCATGGGGCATTGGGTTTTGTTTTTTCTTAGGTGTTCTTCTGAGAGTAGATTCTTTGGTAGAAATGAGAGTGGATTCAATGTTTGTCATTGAAAATGTGTTTGTCATCCTTTGGTCTCTGACTTTTTTGGGTCCGAATCTGGGGTGATTTGTTTTGCACCCGAATCTGGGCAATTGAGGATAGGGGTGATTTGTTTTGTCTACAAATCACCCAAATCAGCCAGATTTGCGTACAAACCATTTTGTACCAAAATTGTTCCACACTTCCCTACACAGTAATCACTTAAAGCTTCCGCTCCCCTCCCTGCACTGAACTTGTGCTCAAACTGCAGTTCTGCACACCCCTAGTGTGTGTGTGTGGGCAGAGGCACACCTAGGTATTTTTGGCACCCAGACCTGAGGCTGAAGGGCTTTGGAAAACCCCCCCCCACACACACACATACACATGCACTGTGAGTCATCCCCCCACAGCAAGACCCCGCTTATTTGTTTTAAAAAAATACCTCTTGGGCGGCCACCTGGCCCCACAGCTAGTCTGCCATCACTGCCCCGCTGCTGCTGCCCAGCCCCCACTGCCTGTGCCGTAGCTATGTTCCCCTTGCCGCCACAATTTTCCCCTCTTCACTGCCGGGGGGTGAGCGGAACAAAGCGGAGCAGGCATTGGGGCTCTGGAGATGCCCCCCAGAGTATCTGGGCCCCGCCCAGGAGGCAGAAGGCCACAGACCCCTGCCCCATGGTCCATGCCTAAACTCTGTGTGGGTCTTGCATCTCTACTTTAGTTTAGTCTGATTCAATCACTTGACTACAGAAACCTCCTTTAGAGTGGGAGTTCTTCTTAGAAGAGATTTCCTGCTGATTGTATTTTATTAAATGAATGAGCTGTACTTGTGAGACTTTGTTTTTACATTCATGGTCTACTAATGTTGATAGTATACATAAGAAACAAGTCAATAGTGAATTCATCCAAATAAATATATTTATGAGACTTGGCAGTGCATGATAGTTATACTCTTAGGAGTGACTTGAATAAGGGCTTATTTGTCTACAGATCATTCATCAATATACTTTATTCTAATGGATTTTCCATTTCACACAAATAAGTTGCTTCATTGATCTTTAATGTCAGCAATGTGCCAGGATACAACTTCATCATCATAGTCAGGCTGCGGCATGGAGTCACTGCAGCACATGGTCCCAAAACACTAAAAAATGTGAACAGTCAATACTGAAAAACTGAACATTATAATCTAATAAAACTAGAGCATTCAGACATTTTAACCTTTTCCTTTCCTATAAACCTGCAGAATACATTTAACTTGAGATCGGTTTTTCTGACTCTCATTTTTGACATGCAATGAAACAACGCTTATAAATCATGGAAACTGGCACTGTGATTGATACAGTTTATATTTTCATTGAGTGAAGGTAAGTGCAATGTCCTTCACAACTAGGGTGTGAAGTCCTTGCAACTAGGGTACAGGACTTCAGTGCCAAAAAGCTTCACTTAATATAATGCCGCATATCAGGCAGCTATTTAAAAAAAGCATGGGAGCTCTAGGAGGATAATGTTCAGCACTCCTAAAGGGATCTAACATGAGCCTCAATGGTCTTGGTGACAAAATACAAGGCCTGTGCATTCCAGCTGAGACACCAGGGAGAGATTTGGATCCAGAAGCACTCCCAGACTGAAAACCTGTTCCTTCCGGGGAAGTGTGGCCCCATTCATAACCAGCAGATCAAAATTGTTTCCCAAGTTCTGACCCTGCACAATAAGTACTTCCTTTTTATTTGAATTCAGTTTGTTATCCCTCATCCAGGCCATCACCATCTCCAGGCAGGCATTTAGTGAGTTTATGCCTTCTCCTAATGATGTTGACATGGAGAAATAGATTTGGATGTCATCAGCATACTGATAACACCCTGCACCAAATCTCCTGATGATCTCTCCCAGCGGTTTCATGTAGATGTTAAAGAGCATTGGAGACAGTATGGAGCTCTGGAGGGTGCCATAGAAAAGTTCATCTTTTGAAAAACAACAATCTCCAAGTGACACCATCTGGAATCTACCCGAGAGATAGGAGTGGAACCACTGCAAAGCAGTGCCTCCCACTTCCAGCCCTCTCAGATGGTCCAGAAGGATACTATGAGGCACTTCACACAAGGAAAGTGAAGTGCCTCAAGGTGTTGAGCAGGGAGAGTGGGCTTAGTCTGCTCTCCCTGCACATGAGCCATCCCTGGGTGGCCAGATCGGCCACCTACACAATTACTGACTCCATCACGGAGCCAGTAGGGGCAGTGGGGATTGGGGGTCACTTGGACTCTGGAAGTCATAGGATGCCCCATGCACCCGCGTGGGGCATCCCGGGGAGACCCCCAAGGCTGGGAGGTTTGTTGTAGCCTCCCGGTCAGGGGTCTACTTGTTTGTCTCCATGGCACAGAGCTGAGCTGAGGTGGCACACAATCAATTAAACTAAACCACTCATTTAAGGGGCAGGGTGTTTTGTGGGGTTTGCTACCGAGAGTCGCGTGGCTCCCGTGGCAGCACACAACCAGGGGGACTTGGGCTAGACTCCCTTAGCCCGGTTCCTCCATGTCGTGAGACTAGCCTCTATGATTGATAGTATTGAAAGCCACCAAGAGATCCAAAGGGACCAACAAAGTCACACTCCCTCTGTCAATTCCTCATGGGAGATCATCCATGAGGCCAACCATGGCAGTCTTTGGCAGGCCACCCCATAGCCTGTCAAAAACCAATTTGAAATGGATCTAAATCAGCTTCCTTAAAGACTGACTGGAGCTAGGAGGCCATCACGTTCTCAATTGCCCAGCCACAGAAGGTTGGAGACCCGCCTGTAGTTACTCAACTCTGAGGGATCCAATGTAGGCTTCTTCAGAAGAGGTCTAATGATTGCCTCCTTAAGATAGGAAGGCATCCTGCACTCCCTCAGAGAAGCATTTATAATTTCTACCAGGCCTTCTAGAACAATCCCCTTGCCAGATAGTATAAGCCATGTTCAGACAAGGGTCAAAAGAACATATGGTAGGCCACACTGTTCCAAGTAGCTTGTCCACATGATCAGGAGCCAGAAACTAAAACTAATCCTGCCTAACCACATAAGTGGAGTTGCTGGACACCTCCACATTACACTTCATTTTAAGGGTAAACAAGCCTCTGATGCGTTTAACATCATATAAAGATACTTGAAGCTGCCTTATACTTAATCAGCCCATTGGCTTTCCACAGTTTCAGGCAGGGATCTTTCCCAGTCTTATCTTGAAATGGCAGTGGGATGGACCTTCTGTGTCCAAAGCTCCATAACTGAGCTCTCCCGAATGTAGTTTGGCCTTTGGTAGTGAGTATCCAAGCAAATACACTGATGAAGCAAGCTTTGGGGTTTATTACAGATATAATGTTTCATTTTCTATTATCATTTCCTAACTTTACGAGCTGTTTGTTGGTGGACCAGTCTGCCTTGTGCAATGATGGGCTCTCCTTAGCTGGAGGACTTCAAACAGGAGCTCAGTGATATTCTAGCAGTTTCCTGCACTGAGTCGGGAATGGTCTAGGACAGGTGGTCCCTTCAGAATCTAAAATTCTGTTTATGAGGCATTGTGCTGGGACAGAAGGTGGAACCAGATGACTTATTAGGGCTCTCCCAATTAAATAATTTTCCATGGTAGTTGCTATTGCATTTAACACAGTAGGTGTGTTCATACAATCACCAACAGGATAGGAGAAATAGGAGAAAAAGCCATCCTACCCAGCTGCTGCCTGGCAGACAGTCCTTCTCCCCACCTCCATCCTTAATGTTTGCAAGCCCACAATAAAAAACCAGAGTGTACCTGGCTCTGCCACTGAGACTGGGCACTTGTCCCACTCTGCTGGTGGCTGCGTCTTGTTTCTGGCCCCCTGACCAAAGGACCTCTGCATGCTCTATTCTGTTTGGTTTTGGACAAAGTGATGTGCCCAGGACTTGTCTAACTTGACCCCCTGAGCCATCCTGCACCCCACCTGATCAGCGCTCCTCATTTGCATTGTTTTACTTAAGACACAGTTACTGAAGGTGGGATGCTTTGCAAACTCTGCATACAACATGCAAGAAGGGAGTTATAGTTTAGCATGAGCTTGAAGTGTTTCATGGTGGGAGGCAATTTCAATTTTTGCACAGAACACTGGTTAGTTGGCCTTGGGCATCTCCAAAAATTTAAGCAGTGCCACAAAACAGCTCAACAATTTTAAGCAGCTTCACACTTTTAAGCTCCTGCACTTCTTCTTCTTCTTCTTCTTTTTTTTGCTTGTTTAAATTTTTATTGATTTTAACAATATCTTAACATTCACATCACATTAAACAAATATTGACTTCCCGCTCACACCTCCTCGTGAATCACCAACTATAGAATTAACCCTTGCTATAATAATAATTCAAAACATATATCTTAAACCTTACAAACTCGATTTTGATCTACCCAACCTGCTAATATTACTAAATCTCAAACCCTGTTGTAAAATCAATATTAGGAAAATAGTTCTTTAAGTATAATAAGAATGGTTTCCAATCTTCTTTAAAGCATTCCAAATTTTGGTCTCTTATCAGTACTGTAAGTTTTGCCATTTCCGCATATTCCAAAATTTTTATCAGCCAATCTTCTTTTGAGGGCAGTTCATTACTCTTCCATTTCTGCGCATATATTATTCTGGCCGTGGTAGTAGCGTACATAAAGAATGTTAAGTTGGTTGTAGAAAACACTCCTTGCGTTATTCCCAGCAGGAAGGATTCTGGCTTCTTAGGAAATGTCATTTTGAAAATTTTCTTTAACTCATTATATATCATGTCCCAAAAGGCCCTAGCCTTCCTACAAGACCACCACATATGAAAAAAAGTTCCTTCAGAGTGTCCACATTTCCAACATTTGTTTGAAACATTTTTATACATTAATGCCAGTTTTTTAGGTGTCAAATACCACCTAGGTGCTCCTGCACTTCTGATGTTTTTTTTTTTAACCCCCAAATGCCACTTAGAAAGGGCAGCAGAAATGAAGCGTTCTTTACCTTCAGCTGTGGGCATTGTTCTGAATTCATAAGAGACCTGGGCCTAAAAAAGCCCAAATACTCATCAGGATGTAGAAGCTGTGGTGGTGAGTGGGGAGCAAAATTGGTCTGGTGCACGAGGGGAGTTAGTGTGTGCAGTGAATATAGAAGTGGAAGATCAGAAGTGGCCTGACTTCATTGTGTTGATACCTATAAGTTCTCTTCTATCTCTGGCAGGGCCTCTGTCCTTCCAGCCCCCCTCTTTTTGCAAGGGTATGTTCTGAACACCTTTCTCTGCCCGTGATATCTTGCAGAACTAGCGAGCATTATATATCCTATTTACTGATGAACATTGCTTGGAGGAATGCATCAAAAGAGCAGTTAAAAATCACAACATTTCTAATACCTCAGATGTACTAAAATCTTCAGAAGCAAATAAACGGAAACATTTAGCATGAGGATTGTGATCCATTATTTTTCTTACATGATATAGTGGAGCACAGCTTAGTTAGTGAATTGAAGATTATTTACAAATTGCTGCCATTACACCAGCTGCATGCTCAAGTACAGAATGATTCTCTAATGAATTTCAATACTTCTGAGCTTTGGAGCTGAGCTTTCTTCAGGCTGAGGAAGGATAACACTAATGGGTAGAAAAACCTATTTGCCCAATATCTCCACTTTAAAAATGTTAATTTGTAAGTGTGAGGTCTGCCCTTACATGGTCAATCAGAGTCCAATGAGACTTCCTGACTATCAGCCTTTACAAAAGTAAGTTTTCAGCAGGGTGATGGTGGTTCTTTTTGTTCTTATACTTCCATCCTTTGGTCTCAAAACATAGTGACATGGAATGGATACAAGTGACCATGATTTTACTATATCTGGCCCCTGCTAGTTGCATAAGAACATAAGAACAGCCCTGCTGTATCAGGCCCATGGCCCATCTAGTCCAGCTTTCTGTTTCACACAGTGGCCCACCAGATGCCACTGGGACCCTACAGGCAGGAGTTCAGGCCACACCCTCTCTCCTGCTGTTACTCCCCTGCAACTGGTATTCAGAGGCATCCTGCCTCTGAGGCTGGAGGTGGCCTATAGCCCTCAGACTAGTAGCCATTGATAGACCTCTCCTCCGTGAAGTTATCCAAACCCCTCTTAAAGCCATCCAGGTTGTCAGGTGTCACCACATCTTGTGGCAGAGAATTCCACAAGTTGACTATGCATTGTGTGAAAAAGTGCTTCCGTTTGTTGGCCCTAAATTTTGTGCCAGTCAATTTCATGGGATGAGCCCTGGTTCTAGTGTTATGTGAGAGGGAGAAAAATTTCTCTCTGTCCACTTTCTCCACACCATGCATGATTTTATAGACCTCTAGTACAGAGGCGTAAATAGGGAAAACGGAGCCCGGGCCAAGCACTGAAATGGCGCCCCCTCCACCGTGCGCCCCCCCGCCCCCCCCAACATACTACATTATACTTAGGTTTTTCCTCACAAGCGCCCGCCGCTGCCGCCAAGCCAGGCCACTGACTGGCTGCCAGGCACCAGCAAAGCAATGGGGGGGGGGCGCAGGCGGCGCGGAAGGGACCGCTCATGGGGAAGGGGGCACCGACACGCTCCCTTGACTGCTGCAGCACTGCTGCACTGAGCAGGAAACATTTGTATTAACAAAAAATTAAACAATTTTTTTTAAAAAATTGGTCATAGCGGCACCCCCCCATGTGACCAGAAAAGATGGCACCCGGGGCACGTGCCCCCCCTGCCCCCCCTATAGTTACGCCTCTGCATGTCTCCCCACAATCATCTTTTTTCTAAACTTAAAATCCCAGGTGTTCAAAAGGTGTTCCCCAGTTGGGCAAAATGGAATCTTTTCAAGGGGTGACTTTCTTATATTTAGCAAGTGCCCCTGTTAAACCCCAGCACAGCATCCCTCCAGTGGCAATTGCTGGTGTCTTGTGTTTAGCTTGTGAGTCCTTTTGGACAGGGCCCTTTTGGCCTAGGCTGCTGATCACATAAGCACCAGCCATCACTGTTTCAATACTTCCCTTTGGACGCAAACACCACTGGAACTGTGAGTGGCTAGAGAGAGAGGGTGAGTGACAGCGCTGTGGTGGGACTTCTTACCTGCTTTGCTGCTATAACCATGTGTGTGGTCTCTTTTAAACATCTGAATGGGGAACTAGATGTGCTCTATGACCACATCCCTTGCTGTCTCCAGGTTCAACATTTGTCTTCAGAGGGAACGTATGAACCTAGCTAGAGTTTCTTAGAAAAATCCACAGAGTTTCATAGAAAAGAGTTTCATAGAAAATATTCTATGGTTCAACACTCTGTTGCCAGATTTGGCTTTTTTAAAGCCAAATTTTGGGTTACGGCCCATTTGACTCACAAGTATACACCTGAGGTTCTGGCCACCCTGCGAACACTTGCCTATGCAGAGAAGCACTGACCCTGTGAGCAGAGGTTCTGGCAACAGTGTATTTTGGTGAGGAGGGACATGGCAAACTGGTGTGCTCTTATTCCCTTTGTACCTGGGAAGACTGAACCAGTTGGAAGATGTCTGATCAGATGTACTGAAGAAACACAGGCTAGAACTGTTCTCCCTGATATCTAATTCTCTGTGTTTAGGGAGGTATTTATATGCAGGAACATTCAACAACATACTTTCCCTCCTGAAGTCTGAGCTGGTGCAGTTCAGATTTCCAGTCCAACTCCTGTTCTGTGAACGCGCACAGAGGATGGCTCCAGATACCAGTCAAACAAATTACCATATTGTTTAAGTAACCGCTTGGTAAGAGGTTTTTCCACAAAAAAGGCCTATATTGTAATGTCTACCCAACTGACTTTCCAAGTGCACATCTTAGAATAATAGAATGTTAGTATTAGAAAGGATCTTGGAGGTCTTCTACTTCAGTTCCTTGTTCAGAATAGGAATCTCCACTTTGCTAAGTTGCAGCTTGATGAATGGTTCTCTATAGCCCTATTCAGAAGTTGCAAAAAGTGCTGGTGTAACTGTATACAGTGATACAAACAGGTCTTCAACCTGTCACTCACTGTTGTGCTGCACTACTCACACTGAGAGTGGC
The DNA here is from genome assembly GCF_027244095.1 of Hemicordylus capensis. NCBI lineage: Eukaryota > Metazoa > Chordata > Lepidosauria > Squamata > Cordylidae > Hemicordylus > Hemicordylus capensis. Next base: position 372,340,267 of record NC_069658.1, on the reverse strand, counting down.
ATTTGTCTGAACAGGAAAGCATCGTATCCATGATGGTAGGTGCTTCTATGATTCCAGGGCTGGAGAAATCTGGCCTCATGATCATGGATGCACCCACCATTGCAAACATAACGCTTCCCTATTCAGACAAATACCGCTATAAATGTGAGAACCATGGTGCAACAATGAGTGACTGGTCAAGAGTGGGACTTCTGACTTGTTGGTGATGCTGCCCACATTTACAGCAGTGCTTTTTAAAATGTCTGAATACAGCTTTTATTAGGGATGTGCAAAAAATTTCGGGCACAGAACGATCTGTGCCCAAAACAAACAATTTCGGGTGATTCGGGGCTGAACCGAATCACCCCTGATGTCCCACGATATTTTTCAGGCACGAGCCGAATCACCCGAATTTCGGACCCGAAAAATTCGAGTGATTCGGTTCATGGCTGATTTTTGGCGATTTTTTAAAGTTTTAGTGACTTTGGGGCAGTTCGGGGGCATAGCACGGGATCTGGGCAAAAGGAATGGGGTGGGGTGGTAGTGCATAATGGGTGCAGGCTACCACCCCAATTTCAGGGGGATTGGGCAAAGGGCTGATTTTTGGTAAATTTCTGAAATTTTCATGTCTTTGGGGCATATTGGGGCATATTGGGGCAAAAAGTGGGGCCTGGGGCAGAATAGTGGGGAGGGGTGGTAGTGCCTCATGGGTGGAGGCTACCACCCCAATTTCAGGGGGTTTGGACAAAGGGGTGATTTTTTGAGAATTTTTGAAGTTTTAGTGACTTTGGGGCAGTTTGGGGGCAGAAAGTGGATCTGCCCCAAAATAGTGGGGTGGGGTGGTAGTGCCTAATGGGTGGAGGCTACCACCACAATTTCAGGGGGATTGGGCAGAGGGCTGATTTTTTGAGAATTTTTGAGAATTTTTGAAGTTTGGGTGTCTTTGGGGCAGATTGGGGGCAGAAAGTGGATCTGCCCCAAAGGAGTGGGGTGGGCTGGTAGATAGTGTCTAATGGGTGGAGGCTACCACCCATGCCCAATTTAAGAGTGATTGGGCAGGGGGTGAATTTTGGTGAATTTATTTTTATGAGGTTTGTCTTCATAAGGTGAAGTGTGCTAAATTGATTACTTCCTCATATTATTCATAGTAAAGGAAAGTGTGAAAAAGTGAAAGTGGGGTCATGAGAGTTGTTTAATTGGAAAAAATCTCATTTGCTATGATAGAATGAGAATTCACACCTCAGAAGTTTTTTCTGAGGTGTGAATTCTCATTCTATCATAGCAAATGAGCTATTTTTCAATTAGACAACTCTCATGACCCCACTTTCACTTTTTCACACTTTCCTTTACTATGAATAATATGAGGAAGTAATCAATTTAGCACACTTCACCTTATGAAGACAAACCTCATAAAAATAAATTCACCAAAATTCCCCCCTCTGCCCAATCACTCTTAAATTGGGCATGGGTGGTAGCCTCCAGCCATTAGACACTATCTACCAGCCCACCCCACTCCTTTGGGGCAGATCCACTTTCTGCCCCCAATCTGCCCCAAAGACACCAAAACTTCAAAAATTCTCAAAAATTCTCAAAAAATCAGCCCTCTGCCCAATCCCCCTGAAATTGGGGTGGTAGCCTCCACCCATGAGGCACTACCACCCCACCCCACTATTTTGGGGCAGATCCACTTTCTGCCCCCAAACTGCCCCAAAGTCACCAAAACTTCAAAAATTCTCAAAAAATCACCCCTTTGTCCAAACCCCCTGAAATTGGGGTGGTAGCCTCCACCCATGAGGCACTACCACCCCACCCCACTATTCTGCCCCAGGCCCCACTTTCTGCCCCAATATGCCCCAATCTGCCCCAAAGACATGAAAATTTCAGAAATTTACCAAAAATCAGCCCTTTACCCAATCCCCCTGAAATTGGGGTGGTAGCCTGCACCCATTAGGCACTACCACCCCACCCCACTCCTTTTGCCCAAATCCCATTCTATGCCCCCAAACTGCCCCAAAGTCACTAAAACTTTAAAAATTCACCAAAAATCAGGATTTTGCCCAATCCCCCTGAAATTGGGGTGGTAGACTCTACCCATTGGGCACTACCACCCCACCCCCAAATTTTGCCCCTGGGCCCCTTTTTACCCCCCGAATCGATTCAGATTCGGATTCGGATTAAATCCGAATCCGAACCGAATCAAGAGTGATTCGGGTGACCCAGATTCGGGCACAAAACAGAACAGGGGTGATTCGGCTCGGGTCCAAGCCGAATCACCCGAAAACCCAAATTGCACACCCCTAGCTTATATCTGCTGTGAAAACAGTTGCAGGAATATCTGTTTCCTCACTTCTGTTAATACTAGGTATGTGCCCAAATTGATTTTTTAAAAATTCAATTTGTGCCCAAAACAAATCACACCTGATTCATTTTGTATCCAAATCTACTTCCTCCAAATCACCCCAGATTCGATTTGTATTTGCTTTGATTTGATCCAGATTTTGACTGATTCAGACTACTTAAGGCCCTAGGGGCACCCAGTTTGGGTGGTGGGTAGGTCCCCATGGGTGCCACCTACCACCAAAATTTCAAGGCAGTGGGACACTTGTTTTAAATTTAATGATTTTTTTTTTAGTTTTTACTGATTTTGAACATTTCCACCATAGGAAACAATGGGGATTCAAAGTTGCCATATCCTAAACCTAACACAGATCCCAAGCTTTCAATTTTTTTTATTCTTTTAAAAAAGCTAAGCTCCATCCCTTGTAGAAGTGGTGTTATGGAGCAAAATGTGCAGTCATTATTTTTCAGGTGTTTGGATTCTTTGGTGTATATTAACTTTTCCTCATAATGAATCCCTATTAGGATTCATTGCACACCTTCATTTCTTCTGTTCATTTTGACTGTCACTGGACATTGCCAACTGTCAACTGCCATGTGCCAATTACACACACCCCCTGCAAGGCAGTGGGGTACTCATTTTAGTTTTTAGGAATATATAATATATAGATTCTATGGTGTCTAAGAACTTTTCCTCATAATGAATCCCTATGAGGATTCATTATATGCCTTTGTTTCTTCTGTTCATTTTGACTGTCATAGGACAGTGCCAACTGTCAACTGCCATGTGTCAACAATAACACACACACACACACACCCCACACACACACACTGGGGTACTCAGTTTATTTTAAAGGTATTTTTGAAGTGTTTAGGTTCTTTGGTGTCTTCATTACACGTCTTCATTTTTTCTGTTCTTTTTGACCCCACTGCTTTGCAGGTGGGGGTGGGGAATTAGTGGTATCCCATGTTCCAACTACCCCACAAGCCACTGGGTACTCAGTTTATATTTTAGGGTGTGTGTGTGTGTGTGTGTGTGTGTGTGTGTGTGTGTTTAGACTCTTTGGTGTGTAATGAATCCTCATAGGGATTCATTATGAGGAAGGGTTATTAGACAACAAAGATCTTTAACACTTTTAAAAAATCCTAGACCATATACTGAGTAGTACTACCTTGCGGGTGGGAGTGGGGTATAGTTGGCACATGGCAGATGACAGTTGGCACTGTTGAAAAGAGAGTCAAAATGAATACAAGAAATGAAGGAGTGTAATGGCAGAATTTTACAACTTTATTATATAAAAGCAGAATGTTAAAGGAAAATAAAATAAAATTATACACCAAAGAATCAAAACACTTGGAAAATAGTGACCACACATTTTGCTCAATTACTCCACTTCTACAAGGGCTAGAGCTTAGCTTTTTCTCTTAAGTGAAAGCTGGGAATCTGGGGGAATTAATAGGAGGGATCTGAATCTTGAATCAATTCGAATCGAATCCGGTTCAATTCAATTTGTACCCGAATCTAGCCAATGGACCACAGGGTGATTTGTTTTGTCTCCAAATCACCCAAATCAATTTGCACATCCTTAGTTAATACCTTGTTGCATTTGACCACACAAACAGTCTTGTACATCTTGGTTGGGTAGAGTTGGGACAAGCAATTCACATGGTCATTCAGTAACATTCACAACTGAAGTTATGAATTAGATTATATATTTGCATGGCACACATAAGCAAAATTGTTTTCTTGGGCAACAGCCAAGTGTCCCAGGATTAAATATGGAGTTCTGCATTCAATCAGCCTCTGTCCTAGTGAATCCAACAAACACTTTATAGAAGAGAGCAATTTATGACTCACAATAGGAAAAGAAGGCAGAGATTCTACCTTACAGAAAAGGCTCATCCTAGCCTTTCAAAATTCAAGACGGACTGGATGTACATGTTACTTTAATGGTTTGTTTTTCATTTAGCTCATTTGTGTTTAACCATTGAAACAGAACTGCCTATGTGCATACAGATGATTAAGTAAATAAGTTACAGAAAGTGCCTACTTTGCAGAAACAGCATGGGGGGGAGGTGAGGATTCTTTTTTACATTATTAGCATTTTATAAATAGTCCCTGTTATCAGACTGTTTACATAAATTCATGAATATATAATCATTTTGGGGAAGTATTTCTAAGAAATGATAAACTCTAATGTTCTGTTTTAGTTTTGAAATTATGTTGTATTTGTTTTTCCTTAGATGAATTATCACTTAAGGCCAATATTTTGCTGAACATTATATTATTCTTCATTACAGAAAAGAGTACAATACAAAATGAACAGCACAGTAAAATCTACTCATGGATTCATATTGGAAAAACACTATAAGGGTATTTACACGCACAACTAAACCTAGGCTAGGGCAGCCCAGCTTGGGTTTAGCTGTATGTGTTAAGTCCTGGGAGCAAGGTCCCTGTTCTTAACCCGGCATTCCCGCCCAGTTCTTAACCCTGAGCAATCACTGCTGGGTTAAATGGCTTCCCCTCAGCCTACCGCCATATCCAGCAGTGAGCCGGTGGGGGGGGGGAGGAGTGACCATACTGAGCACGGTAGCTGCTCTAACAAGAGTACCAACCACAGTCATGCCCTGGGGCACCCTGGGATATGGGGGAGGAAAATCCTCCTGCTCCAGCTTTTCCCTTTACCACACCACCACTTGTGTGGGTGTATGGCATGGTGGAGTTGAGGATGGTGGCCACTCATCTGCCAGGGAAAGCAGGCAAGATCCTGCCTTCCCCTCTGCCCACCCACCCTCCCCAGGGGGCTTCTGTGCATGACCTCATCATCATCATCATCATCATCATCATCATCTATTCGATTTCTATACCATCCTTCCCAAAATGGCTCAGGGCGGTTTACACAGAGAAATAATAATAAATAAGATGGATCCCTGTCCCCAAAGGGCTCACAATCTAAAAAGAAACATAAGATAGACACCAGCAACAGGCACTGGAGGCTACTGTTTATAATGTGGGACTTTGAGAACAGGCCACCTCTTAATATGTAAATACTACAGCAGATGATATGCCCAGCCATTAATATTTCACTTTTTATGATGCTACAAACATCCTGTGCAAGTTGTGGAGTTCCATTCCTGGACCTAAGTAAACAGAAGCTGAGCATTTGCAAAAAAATGTCTCCTGTACTAAATTTGCTGTGGCCCAAATGCAATTGCTGCCTTGCAATTGTTTAGCAATTGCAAGGAAATAACATGGGAAATGATAAGTTCAGAAAGAAAGGCTTCCAACCTCAGAAAGCTAACTTTCCCGATGAATTATGTCTGTAGAGGCTGCAATACAGTAGAGCATTGCAATGCTGACAAAAACAAGATGTAAAGAGTAAGTAAATCAAAATGAAGTGGTGTTGGAGGTGAAAAGCATCATTCCACTTATATCAATATTAATCACAGTTGACAAAGATATATGACCAGATTACGTATTTTATCCCTGCAATTAAGTTGTGTTACCTGCATTTTCCTCCCCATGACTCCCTGGTAACACACATTTTCTTTCACTAAAGCTCAGCTTGAGCTTCTTAGCCCCCTTCCATCTTTATGATGCTCTAATGTCCGCTAGGGATGTGGATTCTTTTTTGAAATGACTGGAAACCAAACCAAATGGGACCCACTGTGTTGGTTTTCCATGCATGCTGAAACAAACATGATGGTGAATGAGCACACATGGGGATTGTTTTCATTACTCGTTGCTGTTTGTATTTTTTACACTTAACTTTCTTCCTGGGCTACATGATGTTCAGTTTCCAGTTGGTACTAAGGACATGCCAGGGCTGCTGCGTAACTTCAAGGGCAGCCGTGATGGTGTATGAACAGGATGATGTTTTCGAGCAGCAGCGCAGAGCTCCTTTCCATTGTTTCAAATGGAAAGAAGCCCTGCAGTGCTGCTCAGAAGCACTTTAACACCATTGCTCAGCTGCTCTGTCACTACACCATCAGGACTGCCTTTGAAGTTCTGCAGCAGCCCTGGCATAACCATAGCACTGACAGAAGACTGTGCATCATCACCACCATCATCATCGTCATCATTAATTCAATTTCTATACTGGCCTTCCAAAAATGGCTCAGGGTGGTTTACACAGAGAAATAACAAACAAATAAGATGGAACTCTGTCTCCAATGGGCTCACATTCTAAAAAGAAACATAGGACACACACTGAGGCTATTCCCACGATCAGCCGAAATTGGGCTAGGGGAGCCTAGCCTGATTTCGGATGATCGTGGGAGCCACCGGGCTTGCAGCCGAGCCTGGTTGACTCGTGACAGTTAATCTACCAAACAACTCCCCCCCCCCGAGTGCTCCACAAACCTGTTTTTAAATTTTTTTGCATAGCTGCGGCATGGCTCCGCGCTGCGGCTACTCATGAGTAGACCCAGGGGGGAGTTACTCGGGACCCGGGAGGGCCAGTTACTCTCCCCCTGCTAAATAAAGAGAATCACCACGTTAAAAGGTGCCTCTTTGCCAAGTTAGCAGGGGCTAACTAACATGTAGACTCTGTGTCAATGGCAGTGTACAATCCCATTCTAGCAAGTGCCACCTTGAACACCAAATATATCCTGGAATAGGCTGCAGCAACATCCCTGGCAGTGGCCAGTGTATATTAAAGTACTTCCTGGCAAGTACCAGGAAGAATAATGGCAACCGCTACAGGCCATTTTTTCCATGATGATCACCTTTTTTTAATCCACATGACCTCAGGGTAATGCTGCATCCCAGGGCGGTCTGGGTATTGAAAACTGTGCTTGCTAGCAGACAGTTATACATTGCAGCCTCTGGCACTGATGGCACCAGGGCAGCAGCAAAAGCAATCATAGTTTTTTAAAAGTACAAACATGAATAAAGGTTTTGAAACAAACTGGGTTTCTAGGTAGGATCCCAAAATTAAAGATTCAGGATCTCAAATGTCCTGAAATGGAATAAAATGACTGCACAAAAATCTAATGGGGCTCCAAAGATATCCATATCCCTAATGCCTACCATACACTAGTTTAGTTGAAATCTGTGTATAGTTTATGCTGGTTCACAAAACAGAACAAAAACCCTGACTTCAGTAGGATTTAATCAGCTCAACAGCATTCAGTATTGTAGCTTCATGGTCTCATGCTGTGTATGTTTTCTTGGAAGAAAGACTCATAGAGTTCCAGATAATTCCCAACTCTGTATGCTTAGCATTACAGCTGTGGAGCCCAATCCTACATGTTTTCTTGGACGTATACGTCACTTAGTTCAGTGGGACATAATTCCAATGAACTGTACACAGGATTGCACTCTGAGTCTTCCAGCTGCAATCATAAGCACACTAGTTTCTAGGAAGTAAGTCCGAGTACTCAGAGAGTCTTCTTGTGTAAACATTGCTATGAAGCCACAGGACTATTTGCCTGATGAGGATGAGCGGGGAGAGGGGGCTTAGCTGCAGCAGGTTGTGTATTAGCAAGGTAGGAGGAGAACCTCGGTAGAAATGATTGTGTGGAAGCAAGGTAGGAGGAAAACCTGGGTAGCTTTAACTCCTACCTTGCTTCCACACAATCATTTCTACCCAGGTTTTCCCCTTACCTTGCTTCCACACAACTTAAAATTGGGAGTACACACAGCTAACAAACCTGAGTAGAACATAGTTTTTGATTGTGTGAATGACCTTTGTTTTTCTTTGAAGACAGACAGCATATGTAAAATGAAGTTTACTAACAACAAGCCATCAAGGCTATGATCCTAAGCATGCTTATGAGAGAATAAATCCAGATGAACTCTACATTCTCTTTACATTATGACTCTTTCGATGCAAAGTAGTTGTACATTTTCCTGATCTAGCTGTGGTAATGAACCATGTCTATATTGCTCTGGAAAGCAGTCCACTAACTGAGTCCATTTTTGAAATGTTCCTTTTTAGTTCATAGATCATGTGTAATGTTTCATTGACATACTTTGGTCATTTCCGAAAAGCTGATGTAGAGTGAGTATCCAATCCATTTTCCTATTACCTCTATGAGACCTACAGAGCACCTTGAGAAGTGCATGTCTGACCCAATTTAGTCTTCCATTTCTAATGCCATAGCTTGCTGCCTTCTTGAGGGGTACTCAAGATCAGCTTATTAGCAGATCTTATCACTAGTCAGCCTTCCTGAAATGGGGGATGACAAGTCCATCTGTTCATTTCTTGCTTGATAGCCTATAATTCTGTGTTGTCTAGGATAACTTTGTTGATAGGTCTATCTTCATGAAGTTGCATTGCATTGATTTGTTTGGAGTGGCTTTCTGTGGAGTCAGAGGAGGAAAACAGAAACACTTTATTTCAAAGAAGTGGTGGCAACCTCCCCCCCCACACACACACCAGTCTCAGGTGTCCCTCCAGATCTCCCTTTAACCTCTCCTATTCCCTTTCATTTATGAGAAAGGAAACAAATAATTAAGGAAACAAATGCAATTCAGTAGCTAGTGTTTTTGTTTGCCATTTATCCCAGTTGCACCTTAGCTCTATGGCCCGAATACAAACCTGTGCACACAATGAAGCTATGGCTTCCATCATGTAGCCTGGATTAAAGGCTCAATAGCACTGATTGGCTGTCTGGAAGGGAAAGCAGAGCAGGGGGCTACATCCATTGCCCTGCTTCCCATCAAGCACTGCTGATAGGGACTAATTATAGGCTCTGATCAGGGCTGTGCATGTGTAGCCCTGCTTGCTGAGCTGGGCAGGGTAACTCATTTATGCATACAGCAGCAATTTGCCCAATTGAGTCCCGATCTAGCAAAGGATATTCAAGGAAGTCGACTTGTGTACAGCCCCTAGAAGGATTGGTATGTGTAGCTATGAGTTCCTTGTAATTTAAAAATACAGTAAATAAAGGGGGAAAAGAAGTACTCTACAATTATGGAGAGAATACTGTTTTTGTTTTTTTAAAAAAACACTTTGAGGTCATTCACAGAATCAGAAACTGTGTTCTACCCAGGTTTGGGAGCTGTGTGTGCTCCCAATATTTGGTTGTGTGGAAAGCAAAGTATGAGGAACTTCTGGGTAGCTTTTCACACAATCACTTCTGCCCAGGTTACCCTACTTCCACACAACCAAAGATTGGGAGAACACACAGCTCCCAAACATGGGTAGACCACAATTTTTGATTGTGTGAATGACCTCTTAATTTCTTTTAAATGTGCTTAATTTTGGTTGGATTGTGCCTGTTTTTGTGTGTTGTTTTTTGCTAATCATTTACTGCTTAGTGACGTTGGTGCTAGACTCATGTATCAATGATAGAAATGCATAGCTTTCAATGTTTAGATAAAATTGGGGAAAGAGTTGCAGCCTTCACTTTGAGATGGGTGTGTATAAGAGAGGAGAAGGATGAAACCCTATATAAAACATAATCTCTGCTATTCCCCCCATGAAATGTTATTTGCTATGGGAGATATAGTCAAAAAACTTTTAGAGTACAGGTGGGAAAGTCATTTATCTGATTTAAAGTGCATTGTAAAACTCAAGATGCCACGTACCCCCACATGGTTCCCAGTGTCAGATTGATTTCTCCTATAAAATGCACCTTCCTACTCTTGAAGGACACACACAGATAATGAAAACCTAGACAGCTAACTCAAGTTCAGTACTGAGATATGCTATCTGGGTAAAAGGATAACTGCCATCGTGTATTAATATGTCTACAAATGTCACCAGTGGTTCAGTGATGGTGCAGCTGTGTTTGTGAAATCAAAAGAAAGAGAGAGATTCACAAGATTAATTATACATAATTTCACTTTCTCTTTCAGATTATTCTGCTTCTGATTATTCTGCTATGTCTTTGTAAATATAGTTATTATATCAAAAATAAATATCACATCATGATTTGGCAGATATGTTTTGAATGAATCCTTTTGGAATCTCAGACACCAGAGTTGTATCAGGTTATTGTAATCATCTTAAACTTTTTACAAAGAGAGCATCTCAAATTATCGCTATACTAAAAAAAAAATTATTTGGAGCAATTCCTGCTTTGGTTATAACAGTGAATAGGTCCATTCATTGGAAGTTAATGGAGGTTTGCACCAGCACTAGTATGACTAATACTTTTATTAGTATTATAAAGTATATCATACTTCTATTAAGAAGTATTGAAAATCAAAGTTCTTTCTGGTCGGAAAGTTTCAAATAGGTTGCTCTTTTCTTAACCATTTCAGAATTTCCCAAAGTTTCAAATAGCTACCCCTTCTCAAAAGGAGTATGTTACATAAGAACAGCCCTGCTGGATTAGGCAAGGCCCATCTACTGCAGCATCCTGTTTCACCCAGTAGCCCACCAGATGCTACTGGAAGCCACAGACAGGAGTTGAGGGCATGCCCTCTCTCCTGCTGTTACTCCCCCGCAACTGGTACTCAGAAGCATCCTGCCTTTGAGGCTGGGGGTGGCCTGTAGCCCTCCGACTAGTAGCCATTGATAGACCTCTCCTCCATGAAGTTATCCAAACCCCTCTTAAAGCCATCCAGGTTGTTGGCTGTCACCACATCTTGTGGCAAAAAATTTCACAAGTGGATCACATGTTGTGTGAAACAATACTTCCGTTTGTTGGTCCTAGACTTCCTGGCAATCAATTTCACGGAGTGACCCCTGGTTCTAGTGTTGTGTGAGAGGGAAAAGAATTTCTCTCTCTCCACTTCCTCCACACCATGCATGATTTCATAGACCTCTATCATGTCTCCCCGCAGTCATTTTTTCCCTAAACTAAAAAGCCCCAGGAGTTGTAGTCTTGCCTCATATGAAAGGTGCTCTAGGCCCCTGATCATCTTGGTTGCCCTCTTCTGTAGCTTTTCCAGTTCTACAGTGTCCTTTTAAAGATGTGGTGCCCAGAATTGTATGCAGTACTCCAAGTGTGGCCGCACCATAGTTTTGTATAAGGGCCTTATAATATTAGCAGTTTTATTTTCAATCCCCTTCCTAATGATCCCTAGCATGGAATTGGCCTTTTCCACAGCTGCCGCACATTGAGTTGACACTTTCAACGAGCTGTCCACCACAACCCCAAGATCCCTCTCCTGGTCATTCACCAACAGCTCAGATCCCATCAGCGTATACTTGAAGTTGGGGTTTTTCGTCCCAATGTGCATCACCTTACACTTGCTAACATTGAACCGCATTTGCCATTTTGTCACCCACCCCACAGTCTGGAGAGATCCTTTTGGAGCTCCTCACAATCAGTTTTGGATTTCACTACCCAAAAGAGTATGGTGTCATCTGCAAATTTGGCCACCTCGCTGCTTACCCCTGCTTCTAGATCATTTATAAATAAATTAAAAAGCACCGGTCCCAGTACAGATCCCTGGGGGATCCCACTTCTTACTTCCCTCCATTGTAAAAACTCTCCATTTATACCTACCCTCTGTTTCCTGTCTTTCAACCAGTTAGCAATCCACACATGTACTTGTCCCCTTATCCCATAACTGCTAAATTTCCTCAGGAGTCTTTGATGAGGGACTTTGTCAAAAGCTTTTTGGACGTCCAGGTATACTATGTCAACTGGATCACCTTGATCCACACACTTGTTGACACTCTTAAAGAAGTCCAAAAGGTTGGTGAGGCAAGATTTACCTTTGTGGAAGCCATGCTGGTTCACTCCCAGCATGTCCTGTTCTTCTAGGTGCTTTACAATTTTATCTTTGAGGATGCTTTCCATCTATTAGCCTGGAACGGATGTTAGGCTAACCGGCCTGTAATTTCCCAGATCGCACCTGAACCCCTTTTTGATAATCAGTGTTACATTTGCTACTCTCCAGTCCTCTGGTCCAGAGCCCCAATTTCAGGGATAAGTTATATATAATGAGAGCCATAATATAATATTTTATTTATTTTATTATTTATTATTAAAACTTTTATACTGCCCTTCCAAAAGGATGAGGGCGGTTTACATTAAAACATCATTAAAATCAATTAATAATTAAACAAAAATTATAAAGCATAACACAATGACTAACAATTAAAAACATCATAAAACAACAATTAAATAATCAAAACAATTTAAAAATAAGTTTTAAAAAGCTGAGAAAGCCTGGTTGAAGAGATGTGTTTTCAGGTGTTTTCTGAAAATTGCCAGAGATGGGGAGGATCGTATCTCAGCAGGGAGCGCATTCCACAATCTTGGGGCAGCAGCCGAGAAGGCCCGTCTCTGTGTAGCCACCAAACGAGTTGGTGGCAACTGGAGACGGACCTCCTCAAGTGACCTCAGTGGCCGGTGGGGCTCATAGCGAAGAAGACGCTCTCTTAAATACCCAGGGCCTAAGCCACTTAGGGCTTTATACTGTAAGTTATAACTAGCACTTTGTATTTTGCCCAGAAACCTATTGGCAGCCAGTGTAACTCCATCGACAAAGGAGTAATGTGGTCTCTCCGAGATGACCCAGAGACCAACCTGGCTGCCGCATTCTGGACCAACTGAAGTTTCCGGACTACGTACAAAGGCAGCCCCACGTAGAGCGCATTACAGAAGTCCAGTCTGGAGGTTACCAACAAATGTACCACTGTTTTGAGGTCATTGATCTCAAGAAACGGGCGCAGCTGGCGTATCAGCCGGAGCTGATAGAAAGCACCCCTGGCCACCACCTCAGCCTGAGAAACCAAGGAGAGACATTGATCCAGAAGTACTCCCAGACTGTGAACCTGTTCCTTTTGGGGAAGTGTGACCCCATCTAGAACAGGCAGATCAACATTGTCTCTAGAGTTCCAACCCCGCACAATAAGTACCTCCGTCTTATCTGGATTCAGCTTCAGTTTATTCTCCCTCATCCAGCCCATTACTGCTTCCAGGCAGGCATTTAGGGAGGATATGCCAACTCCTGAAGAAGTTGACATGGAGAAGTAGATCTGGGTGTCATCAGCATACTGGTAACACCCAGCTCCAAATCCCCTGATGATCTCTCCCAGCGGTTTCATGTAGATGTTAAAAAGCATTGGAGAGAGTATGGAGCCTTCAGGAATACCATACTTAAGCTCAGATTTTGAAGAGCAACAATCTCCAATTGACACCATCTGGAATCTGTCCGAGATGTAGGAGCGGAACCACTGTAAAACAGTGCCTCCCACCCCCAACCCCCTCAGACATTCCAGAAGGATACTATTGTCAATAGTATCAAAAGCCGCCGAGAGATCCAAGAGGACCAACAGAGTCACACTTCCTCTGTCCATTGCCAATTGGAGATCATCCATCAGGCCAACCAAGGCAGTCTCCACCCCATAGCCTGCCCGAAAACCAGTTTGAAATGGGTCTAGATAATCAGTTTCCTCCAAGACCGCCTGGAGCTGAGAGGCCACCACCCTCTCAATTACCTTGCCCAGCCATGGGAGATTGGAAACTGGCCTATAATTGCTCAACTCTGAGGGATCTAACACAGGCTTCTTTAGAAGAGGTCTAATAATTGCTTCCTTAAGGCAAGGAGGCATCCTGCCCTCCCTCAGAGAAGCATTTATGATTGCTGCCAGGCCGCCTTCAACAGCCTCCCTGCTAGATAGAACAAGCCATGTTGGACAAGGATCAAGAGAACAAGTGGTAGGCCTCACCACTCCAAGCAGCTTGTCCACATCATCAGGAGTCACAAACTGAAATTGATCCAGTCGAATCATATAAGAGGAGTTGTCGGACACCTCCAGTTCAGACATCAAATTAATTGTGGAGTCCCCATCTAGATCAGCCTGAATCCGAGAGATTTTGTCTGCGAAAAATTCATTAAACACACCACAGCGGATAACTGATGCCTCCAAATTCTGGTTCAAGGGAGAGGGAGCAGATACTAGTCCCCTCACAACCCTGAACAACTCCGCTGGACGTGAGCTTGCAGAGGCAATACAGGCAGAAAAGAACTGCTTCTTTGCCGCACGTATCGCCTGAGCTGAGATCTTTAAATGTGCTCCATGTCGTAATCTGTCGGATTCGAGTCGAGTTTTTCTCCACTTGCGCTCCAGTTGCCTACCTTGCCGCTTCAACCCCTGTAGATCTTCCGTATACCAAGGGGCCAATTTTGAAGCAGGTCGGAGGGGATGCTTAGGAGCAATCGTGTCTACTGCCCTGGTGAGCAAGCTGTTCCAGTTCTTAACCAGGGCATCAACAGGATCACCAGCAGAGCCAACATTAAATCCCTCCAAGGCTTCTTGGAATCCTATTGGATCCAGTAACCTCTTTGGGCGGACCATTCTAATAGGCCCCTCGCCCCTGCGAACGTGGAAAGCGGTTGTACAGTAAGTCCAACCTTAAGCAGATGGTGGTCCGTCCATGACAACAGGGAGATCGTAGGAGTCCCCACCCACGGAACACCACCCTGATCAGAATAAAAGACCAAATCAAGCGTGTGACCTGCAATATGCGTCGATCCAGTGACCGCTTGGGATAGGCCCATAGTCGTCATGGCCGCTTTGAACTCCTGAGCTGCCCCGGACAAATTGGTCCCAAAATGAACATTGAAGTCCCCCAGCACCAAAAGTCTGGGAGACTCCAACACAAGTTCCGCAACCATGTCCGTGAGCTCAGTAAGGGATTCCATTGGGCAGCAGGGCGATCGGTACACCAACAGAAGTCCCAATCTATCCCTGGTCCCCAAACTCAAGTACACACATTCGATATGGTCCGATACCCTAACAGGGACCCTGGTAAGAGAGATGTTATCCTTATAGACCACAGCCACTCCACCTCCCCGCCCACGTCCCCTCACCTGCTCCTGTACAGAATATCCTGGCGGAAGAAGCTGGGACCAGACTGGACCACTAGCCTCCCCCAACCAATTCTCAGTAATACACATCAGGTTGGCCCCTTCATCCATGATCAAATCATGGATGAGTTCTGATTTTTTTCTGGACCGACCTGGCATTGCAGAGGAGCAAGGTAAGGTTATGTGGGATGTTGGCAGTTCTCCCCGAGGTCAAAGAGCTGGCAGGACAGCTGGAAAGAGGGACAGCTATTAGATTTCTGACCACCCTTCCCCTGAAATAGCTTGCTGACCTGCCAGCGTTTCTTCTTCTATTCCCCAACACCACCGGAATAGCTGTCCCACCTTCAATGAAGGCACTCCCGACTCCCCATCTCCAGACAAACCCACACACATTACAACTTCAACCCAACCTCAACACAACTTAAAACTGATTAAACAGAAGCCCCACTATTGAATGCCTCCCTCTATACAAATGGTTGGACAAAGTGTCCAGCCCTCGCCCTCGTTTCTCCCCCGAAGTGGCTCCCCCAAAGGGGCAACCCCCTTTGGTGTCGCCCCTTTGGTGGCGGGCCCGCCTCCACTGGCAGCCTTCCTATATAGGCTGAGCAGTAAGCTCAGCAGGTGGAACCAAGAAAAACTGCCCAGTCACCCTTACAGCCCCAGTCCTTCAAAGCCTCTCCGCAAGCAGTCCTGGGGGGAGGCAGATGGCAACCAGGGAGGGCAGAAGAGAAGAGGCAGGCTCCCCAGTCTCATACCCTGGGGAAGATGGTACCCTCTTCTCCTCTTCTCCAGCAGGCTTCTGAAATAATATAAGGAGAGCCAGCATGGTGTAGTGGTTAGAGTGCTGGACTGGGACCAGGGAGACCCGAGTTCAAATCCCCATTCAGCCATGAAACTAGCTGGGTGACTCTGGGCCAGTCATGTCTCTCTCAGCCTTACCTACTTCACAGGGTTGTTGTGAAAGAGAAACTCAAGTATGTAGTACACCGCTCTGGGCTCCTTGGAGGAAGAGTCAAAGAACTCATTCAGCTTCTCTGCGACCTCCATATCCTCCTTAATAATCCCTTTCACTCCTTCATTGTCTAATGGTCCAACCGCCTCCCTTGCAGGTTTCCTGCTTCTGATGTATTTAAAGAAGTTTTTGTTATTCCCCTTGGTACTTTTGGCTAAATGTTCCTCAAACTCTCTTCTTCTTGCCTCCCTTAGTGTCACCTTGCATTTCTTTTGCCAGAGTTTGTGTTCCTTTCTGTTCTCTTCATTTGGACAGGCCTTCCAATTTCAGAAGGAAGTCTTCTCTTTTATGGCTTCCTTGACAGTATCCGTTAGCCATGCTGTCATCCTCCTGGACTTACACCACTACCTTTCCTCCTTTTGGGTATGCAATCTAACGGGGCTTCTAGTAGTGTGGTTTTGAGTAAACTCCATGCACTCTGGAGCGAAGTGACTCTCCTGATTTTCCCTTTCAGCTTTCTTTTCACCATTCTCCTCATTTCGGAGAAGTTTCCTCTTCTGAAATTCAAAATGTCCTTGTTAGACATCCTTGGTGATTCTCTCCCCGCTTTCTAAATTTGATGGCACTATGGTCACTGTTCCCTAAAGGGTCGATGACACTGACATCACGCACCAGGTCCTGGGTGCCACTCAGAATTAGGTCCAAGGCCGCCTTCTCTCCAGTCGGTTCCAAGACCAACTGTTCTAGGGCACAGTCATTTAGCCTATCTAGAAATTTGACCTCTTTGTCATGACCTGACTGTGAATTTACCCAGTCTATGTGTGGGTAATTGAAGTCACCCATGATTACAACCCTGCCTCTCCTTAACGCCTCCCTGATTTCCTCCTGAAGCTCCCAGTCACTGTCAGCATTTTGATTCGGAGGGCGATAGCATGCCACCAGTAGCATGTTCCCTTTCAGGCCTTGTATTGTCACCCACAGGGTTTCTGTGGAGGACTCCAGTCCACCTAAGTTTTCTAGCTTGTTAGATTCTATCCCTTCTTTAACATATAGTGCTACCCCTCCTCCAAGGTGCCCCTCCCTGTCCTTTCTGTAGAGTTTATATCCAGGGATAACAGTGTCCCACTGGATCTCACTGTTCCACCATGTTTCTGTTATGCCCACTATATCTATTTTTGCGTTAGCAACCAAGCACTCCAGCTCACCCATCTTGGCTCGGAGGCTTCTGGCATTGGCATATAAGCACCTATACGCTGAATCTCTCACCTGATGTGTGCTATTATTTTGACTCTTTGACCTACTGGCACAGGCTCCCGTCTCTCTTTATGTGGTTCTGCTCTGTCCCCTTCTCTTTTATCTGAATCCTTTGCACCCAGCCACTTTAAAGGATGGCTTTTGCCTAACGGGATACTGCCCAGCTTCCATCGGCTGTTCCCCAGACATTTTAAAAGCTGCTCTGCAACCTTTTTGATTTTAAGCTCCATCAGTCTGGTTCCATCTTGGTTCAAGTGCAGCCCATCCCTTTTGTACAGGCCTTGCTTGCCCCAAAATGTGTCCCAGTGCCTAACAAATCTAAACCCCTCCTCCTGGCACCACTGTCTCATCCACGCATTGAAACCCCTCAGCTCTGCCTGTCTCACTGTACCTGCACGTGGAACAGTTAGCATTTCTGAGAATGCTACCTGTTCTCCCAGCCGTAGCTGACTCCACTCCCTCCAGGCAGGGACAACAAAATAAAACACTGGAGTCCTAACAAATCCTAGTCCTGGGAAATTCTAATGCTAAAAAATAACACACACACACACACACACTAAGACCTACCCCTTAAAAAGAAACAGCCCCTGAAAATCTCCCCTCTTCCTGTTAGTTTGTTTGAAGGGGAAAAGGCTGGATGTTTAGAAAAGCTTGCTCACCTTCTCAGCTGTGTCTGCTCTTCACAGAGTAGCCTTCCAACTGAGACACAGGATATGAGTCAAAGGGATGTGGGGCCTCTCCCAGCCCTAGCTGACTCCACCCACTCCAGGCAGGGATAACAAAATAAAACACTGGAGCCCTAACAAATCCTAGCCCTGGGAAATTCTAACCATAGCAAATCACACACACACACACACACCCCTACCCCTTAAAAGACCTACCCCATTAAAGAGAAACAGCCCCTGAAAATCTCCCATCTTCCTGTTAGTTTGTTTGAAGGGGAAGGTTTGTTTGAAGGTGAAAAGGCTGTATGTTCAGAAAAGCTTGCTCACCTTCTCAGCTGTGTCTGCTCTTCACAGAGTAGCCTTCCAACGTTGGATTTTGATCAATTTGTTTCCAAAGTAATACACATTTCAGACTTTGAGCAGCACTGGTAATGGAACATGTGGGAGAGCTGAATGTACTGTGCTGCAGTACTTAGAAATAACTGGTTTAGGAATTCATGGAATTTTACTGCATCTGATGCATAGTGATTCCTTCATGTAATAACTTCCAGAGGGGTAGCTGGGTGAGCCTGTTGCAGCAAAAATAACAGAGAGCTTTGTGTTACTCACCTTAATGACTAACACATTTTTTGTAGTATCAAGAACTTTCATTGACTACAGTCTGCTTTACGACTGAAAGTGAACTGTAGTTGGCTGGTGTAGAAGGTAAAATGTAAACTGTGGGACCAAATGGCTGAATATAAAAGGAATACTGCAATCTGTTTACATAGAATTTTAAGTAGCTTTTTGCATTTCATGACTACTTGACCTCACTGTTTCTATTTTTAATTCATACGTGTGTGTGTGTGGGGGGGTATACATACATACCTGCCAACCTTAATTAAAGCTTATGCTACAAAACATGTACTAGTCTTTAAGGTGCCACAAGGCCATTAGGTTGCCTGCCTCCCTGTTGCATTTTTTCTTGTCAGATGAAACCTTTTCTGTTTACAAAGGCATTTGCCAGGGCCTGTTGAATGTGTAGGTTTTGGTTTTCTGCACATATCCAACATCATCTCATAGCATCTTTCAATGCAGCATCTCCCAATGCAGCAGATGTCTTCTTTCCCCTCACCCAAATTGTGACTGCCTTGCGTCCTCTCCTAGCACATAAGCCACCTCCTCCATCTTTCCCACCAGCAAATGTTCCTGAGTGCAGGACCTGCCACTGTCCACTATAAGGAACCTTCTCCAACTGGCCCAGACTAGAAGGGGCAGGGATCTGCTGATGATAGGCAAAAGCCATTTAGGCACTGTATTTGCCTGAATCCAAGACTAGGTTTCCCCCGAGGTTTTTTGATATTAGAAATTGGGAAGTCGTCTTAAATTCAGAGTCCTGTTCCTTTTGAGTAAGTAACCTGTATTCAACCTCTGGTTTTTAAGGGAGTCAACTTAAATTCGGAGTTGTCTTCGATTCTGGTGAATATGGCGTTCAGCACCTGCTGAACAAGAAAGAGGAACTGTGTGTTCCTTGGAAATGGGGGAGAAAAGATAAAGTGAAGAGGACACTGCTCTGGTGAAGGAAGAGGCAACCACCTCTGCTCATGTAAGGGTGTCTAGGAGTCCACTGTAAGGAGGAGGAACATGGGAAGCTCCCCTATAACAAATCAGGCCATTCATCTATTTAGCTCAGTATTGTCTACACTGACTGGCAGCAGCTCTCCACAGATTCATGGAGGCATCTTTTCCAGCCCTACTTAGAGATGCCAGGAATTGAATCTGGGAACTTCTGCGTGCAAGGTCCATGGTGTGGGGGCCACAGGAAAACCTGTTTCTGTTGCTGTCTCTGCTTTACTACGGAGTTGTTTTTCAATATTTTTGCATACCTCCTTGAGCACTGCTGTTGGAAAGGCAACAGCTTACATTTTATAAATAAACACATTCAGTTGGGACTGCAATGAAATAGACTTGGAGTGTATCAGCAACATTTCTATCTACACTGAATTAACACTGCAACAGATTAAATGCATAAATGCTTAGGGAAATAATGTCTGGAAAGCAATCTATATAAGAGAGAAACCTTTTTAAAAGTGTGAGCAAATAGCCATGGTACTTCACTGCAATCTTTGGAAAGCTCCTTTTCTGATTCTTGAAGAACTCAGAGCAAAAAAAAAAGTGCAGATGTATTGTCACTCGTTTGTATTAGGAATTTTTCTATCTATTGGTCGCAGTAACATCAGTGTCTAGGGAGCATAAATCTTGTTTCCTGTGGCATGTTCATTTTCTCCATCACTCAGCTGCTTTTGTAACAGGATCCTCATGAGTTTGTAAGAAAAAATTCTAATCATACCTTGTGTGCTCCTCAACCTCTTAAGTTCACCAAAGGTATTTTTAAAGCCTGTCTGCAATCCAGTTTTCAAGAATATCCCTGCTGAGTGTGTGTATGCAAGATGTGTGAATTTTTGTGTGTGCATGCACATGCATTGCATGCATACAAATAGTCGTTCATGCGCATACACATACACACAAACATTTCTAAATAAATTGTAGAACACTGAGATCTCTTGGATCAGCCTTCTTGGCCCTCCTCTTTCCAGTAAGAGAGAATAACATCCTCCAGCTAGCTTACTGTATAGCACGGTAATTCATTGGATTTTTAACATGTCAGCCCCCATGGTAATTTGTTGAAGTAAACAACTACTGGCAACATCCTTCATTACCTTCACAGCATCTACATTGCAAACAAGATTGTAGATAATACAGGAAGCAACAGTGGCTGATATCTTGACTAACAAACTGTGAACACTTTGAGTGCCTCCTTTGGCAAGACGAGAGCGCTCCTGAAACTGCCCAAGTCGTCCTGTATGCCTGCTGCTGCACAAGAGCCCTTAGAGTCTGGAGCTCTCCCTGCCCTCCAGATGGGCTCTGCAAGACTGGAAATGTGTTTCAGGCTCTTGTTGTGCAACAGCATGTTTGCAGAGGAGTGAGCAAATAATCAAACAAATGCCCTGTAAAGAAGAATTTCATTTAGTATTTGTTAACAGTTTCTTAATCTTTTCATAGTCTTCTAGCTGAGGTTGTTCTCATATGCAGCCTAACTCAGGCTAGGAACAGCCAGGATCAAGCCTGATCCCAATGGGGCAGTGATCCCTAGCCTGCCTATTTAGCCCAGCTGCTAGTTGGGGTTAAGGGAACGAGTACTCCCTTAACCCAGGCTCCGCGGTCATGTGCACACAGCACAAGAGATGGGTCCCTAGAGTACACATCCCCTGTGGGAATCCCCCAAGGCACCATGATCAGTGTGCAGTGCATTATGGGATACCTGGAGGCCAGGATGTGTCATCCCGGCCTCTGGAGCTCTTCGCTGCCTGGTGCAGCACTGCTTGTCTGGGAGTGCCGTCTGTACTCCCAGCAGCCTTTGAGGGATCATCTGGTGCGGTGGGGAAAGGTAAGGTTTTGCAGCCTTCCCCCCGCCACCCACCTGCCCTCCCAAAAGGTCATGTGAATACCCGTGTTATTTATTTAAACATTTTTATCCAGATTTCCCTGGTGCCTGTATATATAAGATTTCTCTGGTGCCTGTATATATAAGTGCTAGAGTCACTTTGGATATTTATCCTCCTCATGTGTGCCTTAACAAAAGCTGTGCATGTTCTGTGAATCAGGCAACTCAGACATGATGAAGATGCATGCCTTCAGCCATTATTTTTGTTGCTTTCCTACTCGCATCTTTACCATCCAAAGCCATCCCTAGTCACTTGAAAAGTGTATACCTTTCCACATCCAGAAGCTGTAGAGCAGTGCCAGATTACTTCAGTGCCTCTCTTATAGCTTTCTATCCCTGACTGACTATTAAACTGAAACACTGTGCACAGTTAAACCTTCAGACTTAGTGCTATAGGAATACTTTTCAAGACTACAACTCCTCAAAGATTTTTTTACTCCAACAAAAAGCTGCTGTAGCTAGTACTGCTTTCTTAATGAGAAGCCTACATTCTCAATGAAATACAAAAAAGCTACTGAGTTTTGGGCTGGGAGGGAAGGAGTAGCCAAATGTCAGATTAAAAAGAAGAATGGGGAAGGGCATTTTTCTAGACACGGACGCATAATTCTGGATAATTCTGCCCAAATAAATGTAATCTTGGAATCTGAGGAATCCCATTGTGATAAATAATCTTTGTTTTCATGGAAGGAACATATGAAGTTTCCTCCTATGAAAATTCCTTCACAATCCTTGTCTTATATTCCTACTTCCCTTTGTGACTATCCCAAAAGTTTCCAACACCCTATCATTATGGAAACCAACATACTCCTCAATCCAATTTATTACAACCTTTTGTCTCAAGTGTTAGAGCTTAAAAATGTTGCTGCTTTGGTCCCAATTGCTTGAAGGTTATCTTGACCTTTCTAAAATTATGTTTTCTTTTCCTCTGAGAAGTATGATTAATTTGGGGATAAACCACTTATTTGCTACTCAGGAGATGTGGAAACTACTCTCAGGCCTGTCAAAGACTAACTGTGCATGACCTTGGGCAAGTCAGTTTCCCTGGCCTCCATCCCCCATCTGGAAAGTAGGATTTGTTGTCCCTTTCTCTCAGGTTTACATTTTGCAATGCATCTATGCAGCTGCAGCATAAAGCCAGCAAGGTTGGACAACAGATATTTCCACGTTCATATTCATACATTCCCACTTGGATGCTAGAGTGCTCAAATGGGAGCATGTGAAGGGTCTAGGACAGGCAGAGACCTTTTGCTCCAGGATCCCTTGTACCTAAGGAACTCAGGCTACACAAATTGTGTGGGTTACATAGATGGATCAGAGCCAGCAAATGCTGAACCACCATATAAATGGCAGGAATCAGATTAACCAAAACAGAGTTCCTATAAGAAAAATTAGGTCATTCTGGTTAAAATTAGGTATGTGCAAACTGGCTCGAGGTCAAGCTGGTTTGCCATTGAACTGGGCCTATTCTATAGCTCACCCGTGAGTCACACTGGGCCTGATTTGGTTTGGCTCAACTTTGAACTGAATCCCCCAGGCCGGATCAGGGATTCTAAAACTAAAAAAAACACACAATTATTTTAGAAAACTTAATGCCAAGTCCGGTGGGCTCTGGGGGATGCTGCTGCAGCCATGGCAGGTCTCCAACTGTCCCCATTCCCCTGCTGGTCCCCCCAATCCTTTTTGGGCCTTTTTGGCCCTCTCCCTGCTCGCGGTGGCCATTTTGAAGTCCGCAGCATGTGCGCACAGTCCATTTGCTTGCCTGGGTCATGACTCAGGCATGCAAATGTCCAGTGCGCATATGTGGTGGCCTTCAAAATGGTGAGTAGGAGGAGGGCCAAAAGGGCTCAGAAATGAGCCAAAAAGACCCAGAAAAGACTTGGGGAAGACCAGTGGGGGAGCGGGAACCTTTGGAGACCCCCATGGCTATAGCAGTATCCCCTGGAGGCCTCTGGACTAAGTGGTAAGTTTTCTATAAACAAACAAACAAACAAACAAACAAACAAGCCAGCCCCCTCCCTTTGACCACGCCCAAATTGGTTTGGTCTTGAGCCGAACTGGGGCTCAGCTCGACGTGCTTGGAACTGAAGCAGATCGGTTTCAGTTTGAGTCTGGTTCAATTTGAACCAAACCAGACTTCCTGGTTCCATGCACACCCCTGGATTTTTTCCCTAGGCCACACCTCCAATAGACTGTGCTTTTTTAGGTACACAAGTTTCATCTATGAATTCAATGTAGATTACAGACAAACCATGGAATAAGTTTCTGACCTCCATAGCATACCTCACACAGGGAACTGTATGAATTGGCCGTGAATAGAACACTGAGAATTTGTTTTTCTCTCTTCCAAACTTTTTTTTAATTTTAAAGTTTTAAGATTCCAAAGCTACTTTTTGGTTTTTTTAAAAAACAAAAAACTCAAAGAAGTGTGTATTTTTTTAAAGCAGCTATGAACAACAAGAACATGGAAGACAAAAAATTATACTAAACTATGTGTCATGAACTCATTCAGCCAGGTTTCCTGCTTGTGCTTGCACTTGCCTTTCTGGCTCCACTCTGTAACTTCTAGCCTCCAAAAGTCTAGATGGCTGTGCCTCAGACAGGGAGGGAAGGACGTTCCATCACCCTTGCCTTTCTCCTCCACATGCTTGGACTCTTAAAGGCTGTTCTCACAAGCAGCCTAACCCAGGCTAGGGCAGCCCAGCCTGGGTTAGGCTGCCCATGTGCAGCACCAGGATCCGCATGGGTCCCAGTGCTGCCCGCCCACCTAACCCTAATTTTTATCATGGCTTGTGGCCAAGGTTAAGGGCATGAGCACATCCTTTACCCTGGCACTTGGCTTGTGTCTGTGCTCCTAAGAGTGCCCGACTCATGGGGGTATCCCCCAATGTGCTGGGCTTGGTGTGTGGTTTACTGTGGGATATCTGGAGGTTGAGACACAGTGTCCCGGTCTCTGGAGATCCACTCTGCTTGGAAGAGTGCAGATTGTTTGGGAGTGTGAGCCATGATCCGAGCATCATCTAAAGCAACATCTGAGCATCATCTGGTGGGGGGGGGGAGATGAGTTTGATCCAAAAAGTCTCAGCCCAGGCTTTCTCCTTAAAGAAAGCCTTTTTCTGCTTTGGCATAGCCTGTACTGTGCTACATACTGTACTGTGTCCTCTCTCCACTCCTCAGCAATAGCACTACTCATTTCTTATTTCCACCCCTCTTTCTTATCAGAATGAGAAACATGCCCAAGTTCTTTCCTGTTGCCCATCTGCATCGCTAATGGTGCTACACTGCTATCTCCTAGTTTGCCCTACTGCTCTGACATGTTGTGGGCCTATGCTGCTGTAAGGCCACTGCCTCTGAAACTGGCACCCTCCAGGGTAAGTCCCATGCTGTTCTCTGGTGGCTTTGTCCCTCAACACAAGGTAACAGCAAAATATACAATAAAACCACAGAGACAGGAGTGAACTGAACAATGGTACAACTCAACAGAAGCCCTGTCAAAATAATATTTTAAAGCATTCAGTAGTTTTCTAAAATGTAACTGGGAAGGGACCAGACTTTTCAGGAAGAGAGTTCAAGCTTCTGGGAGCTTCAGACCAGAAGGTCCTCTTTATTTATTACCCATATTGATTCCCTTTCTTCCATCATGGCACAATGTTGCCTCTTTTTGGGACCAATCTGATCCTTGCAAGCTTTGAAAGGAACACTTCTCTTCACATTTCTTGCAAAATATGCAAAACACACAAGAAGATATGAAGAAGCTTCTGGCAACCTTTCCCCTCCCCACTGTATCGGTCTCAAAGCTTTTCAATTCTGAAAAGGGATTGGCCCTCGTTAGGGTCATGTGGCAAGACAACATTTGGCACCTTGCCTCCAATGCTGCAATGCCTTTGGCTGGAGGAGAGGTTCAATTAGGCAACTTGGTGCAGTTCTAGTTCACTGTTCCCAATAGCATCTCACCCCTTCACAAGAACAAACCAAAATGTTAATGGATGAGTTATATTGAACTTTTCAGTGTTAGCTTTTAAAAGTTTTTCTTGGATGTTGTGTGGATGTAACAATGAAGAGTGAAAATCTTAACTAATGATCAATAGATTAAAGAAATCCTGAAGCACAATCACTTAGCTTTGAGTTGAATTTTCATGGAATTTGATATTTGATATCTGCATTATCAAATTTTAGTTGAATAGAGCCACGGTCTCACAATCATGTTAGTCCTGGTTAAATGGAGTTGGTCAACATCAGTGTGAACATGGGAACCCGTGTGTGGCAGGAATCGTGGCTATATTCTGCAGCATTAACCAGGATTGGATTTAATCCAGGATTGGATCTGTGCCACAGGCAAGTGGCCTGCTTAAAGACAGATCTGGCATTGATTGGGCTGTACTAGAGGGTGGGGAGCAGTTGGGCCAGGTGGTAAGAACCTTCCTTTCTCGCCACTCCCACACTGCCCTTTGGTGGATTCCAACCCCCTTTACTTGTAAAGGGGAATCCTCACCAGATTCCCCTTTACAAGTATTGCCACTAGAATCACCAAACAGTTTCAGCCAAATAGACGAGACCAGCTAGGCAGTTTGACCGAACTGGTTTGGTGGTACACAGTTCAGTTCCGGCTGGGTGGTTTGACCAAACTGGTTCAGTGGTACACAGTTCAATTCCAATTTGATTTGAATTTGAACAGAACCATGTTTTTGAATTAGTACACGACAATAATGGGGAACTCAAATCCCCCCATTATTCCCCATGGATAGGTCAGCCAAGTGGGCTGCAAAGTAAGATCCTATGGAGATTTGGGGAAAAGGTAAAAAAAACAAAATACCCACATGCCCATTTCTTTTGTTGGTTGGGTGGTAGGTGTTAATCATCACACCATACCACCCAACCCAATTTGGTCTCCCTAGGACCTACCCATGGGGAACAGTGGGGTGATTTGAGTTCCCTATTGTTTGGGTTCCCTATTGATTCTATGGCTGAATCTTTCAAAGCACTTGAATATTTCGAATAACTTGAATCAAATCAAGTTGATTCACCAAAACAGCCTGGGCTAGTAACACATGGTCAAAAACCCATGTGGGGGGTTGGGGAGGACATAGGGGATGTGGGGTGTGTGTGTGTGATTGTGCTACATGGATGGGAAGATGGAGACAGGGATGAGAAGGTTTACAGGGGTGGCTCCTGGACACCCCTTCACCAAAGGTGCCCTTGGTCTGAAGGGGCTTCCCTTTTGTGTTTCTGTTATTCACTTCAGTCAGGGCAGAAACCATCTTTTGAAAATTGTAACCCCCATTGCAGTGCTGGAGATAGCACCAATGAGGTGGAAGACAATTAATTTTGCAGGAATTGGGAGGAAACACCAAGTTGATGGCAAGAGGAAGGGATTGACAAGTGGACATGCTCCTCCCTTCTAACCCAGTTGGAGAACAATGGATACCTATGGGAATGCAGTCCCCGCTCCTCCTGCCAACAGACTTACTCATAGTGACCAGCTGCTGGGAATGATCCTTCTCTGCCCTTTCCTCCTGGGAGAAACACCTGCCCATCAGGGGTACAGGCAGTGCCACTGGTATGGTGGTAGGCACCATTGGCTGTGCTGTCTAGGGTGCCGTGGGTACCTTGGATTTGCCCAATCCAACCCTGGAGTTCAACCTGTATGATTGTATAGCCTACCTTTCTGTCCAGCCCTGAAAGACCTTTCAATGTTCCTGTCATCCCTCCATTGTCAGGGTAATCCAGGAGTGATTGGGTCACAACCCAGGTGATTGCCTCATAGCAGGGATGGGGTACTGTGGCTGCCATACATTTCAACAGCTATCCTGCCTAACTGGGGAGCCCAATCAGCTTCAAAGTGCTCTGGGGACTGCCAGGTGTTGCTGAATGTGCTCAGAGGTGCTGTGGTCACCCACTTTGGCATTGGGGCCAAGGGGTTTGGCGACTCATTGAAGGCTTTCTAGTGTGAGGGCAGCTATCTATCTATCTAAAATAAGATCAGTAAATATTTTTGAATTATTTCCAAAATATTGAAATTAATTTCAGAAAGACTTCAGAATTTCAGAATTAGCAAAATGGAATAGATTTTCCCCCATAGAGGTGAATGGTGATTAAAAAATAATAATAAATCACTAAAATTCACTGGATGGTCCTAGAGCCTTGAAATTTGCCACACACATGTAGAAGGAGAACAGAGCCTATGGAATGAACTTGAAGAGAACTAGTCAATACCCTGATTTTTTGTTATTTTTTGAAATTTTTGTAAACATGCTAAACTTTACAAAAGGTTCTGGATCTGAAGTGCTTCCTTGGACCATCGTTCCACACCCATGTGGAAGAAAAGAGGCATTCCTCTGAATATATATATTAATTTTTTCTTCCCATTGCAGGAACAGGCAGACCATTTAAAAAGGATTAAAATGAATCATACCTTTTAATCCCTGAATGGCTAGAAGGGAAATTGAGAAATTCTTTATAACCACAAAAATAGAACCATTCATAGTACTTTCACTTTTACTGACTATTTGCTTCTGCAATTCAGAAGATGAAAATTAATATAAAATCAAGGAAATGTCCTTGTTCCTCCACATAGGGGTGGAGTGATGGTCCTAGGGAGGGTTTCAGATCCAGA
This sequence comes from Hemicordylus capensis, assembly GCF_027244095.1. Lineage (NCBI taxonomy): Eukaryota > Metazoa > Chordata > Lepidosauria > Squamata > Cordylidae > Hemicordylus > Hemicordylus capensis. The sequence goes on along the minus strand of NC_069658.1, from coordinate 372,312,259 downwards.
ACCTTTTGTAAAGTTCTGGCTTGAAACAAGCCAGTTTTTGCCCCCCCACCCCAATTCACCAAATATCAGTGGATTGACCCATAGCTCGTAAAGAGAGTCCTGCCAATGTGAACTTCATGTGTGCCAGATTTCATAACTGTATGCCCATCCATTCTGGAAATATAAAGGGGGGCAAAAAGGGGCATGCCTCCCCCTTTTCATGAAGGCAAAGGGCAGATTCTTTCACATGCTGGTGGAATGATGGTCCAAGGGGATCTTCAGTTTTAGAAGGTTTTGTAAAGTTCTGGCTTGAAACAGTTCACCATTTTTAGCCATTAAAAATAAATAAATAAAATTCACCAAAAAGTAGGGGATTGACAAATTTTCTCAGAATTCACTATTTTGGGTCCTGACCTCATTCCCCACAAGTGTTGCAAGGTTCAAGGCTCTAGGACTAACTCATGATATTTGTTAATTTTGTTTCAATTTTCCCATTGACTACTATGGGGGGAATCCAAATTGAAGTTGGAATTCAGATTCAAATTCTGAATATGATCTAATATCACCAGACATCACCAGAGCCCATAGAATCCTAATCCAAAATTGTCAAATTCAGATCAGGTTGAATCCAAATCCAAATCTTCTGAACCCACACAGGCCTACTGGTTAAGAATGGGAAATGGAAAGTAGGAATAAATTGGCAATTTTCCTAATGGAGGGAAGTGAGAAATGGTATCCTTCCAGGCTCTGTATTGATACCAATGCTTTTTAAGTTCAGCTTTGTAGAAACCTTGCTGATTTGTCTCCCACCTTCACTAGAATCAACAGACATCAATCACTTTTAAAACTGTTATATTTTGCTTTGGATACAGAACAACACTGAGCAACACATATGCAAGGATTTTACATTTCTTCTCTTGCCCAGTTGATTCTTCTTTGTTGATTATCTGAAGCCATATTGGAATGGGGCAAGGTGTCTGCCAAATACAGCATTACAGCATGTGGAAAAGGTGACGGTTTCAGAATCATTTCCTTCATTTTTGCATTTAATCTTTTATTTGGAGCTTTAAAAGACCTCTTAGATGGTAGGAACTCTCAAGGGCTCGTTGGGCTTCTCTGCCAGTTTAATAGTGATCGTGACACTTGTAGAAGTACGGCACTGAGAGAATTAGTGAACTCATCAAATGGAAGGAAGGGATGATCAATTATTCACCACACGCTACCAACTACAAGAACCATGACTGCTGCCTGTATCTCTCTGTTTTATTCTCCTAGACTCGCAAACCAGGCTTAGCCTATTTGTGCAATTACATTATTCTCATTCAAATAATCTCCAGAATGGCTGTTTGTATGGGTGCAGCAGACCTTCATTTATTAAGGCAGAAGCTTATTTCCCTCGGTTGCCTTGCCACCTCCATCCTTCTTTTTAATTACATATAAAGGCCATAAAATATTTGTATCTCGTTCACTTGCTTATTGTAAAGCATAGTCTAGAATATCTGTTTGCTGCACTAATTTACACATACAAAGACTGGACTGTCAGTTCACCGGTAGATTTATTTATTTGTTGTTTGTTTATTAAATTCATAAGCTGCTTTTCAGTTTGATTAAATTTATAAGCTGCTTTTTCAGCATTCTGCAATCATATTAAAAATATAAAGCAAGTAACATCAATGCAGCATCATTAAAAGGAGCAACAACAAAAACACAAAAGCGCACAATCAGAGACCTATACAAAGCAACCCAGGAATAACATCATCAACTATGCCAAAGGTTACCTAACCAAGAAGGTTACCTAATCAAGAAGAACCTCCTTGCAAGGTTAAAAGGGAAGGTCCTAGCCATGCTTCCTGAGGGCTGATGTTCCAAAGTCAGGGTGCCATAAGTGAGAAGGTCCTGTGCCTCATTTCTATTAACCAGACCTTAGATGACCTAAGAAAATCCATCAAGGAGGCAACACTCACATCCTCCTCAATAGATCGCAATGGGTAGCCAAGATCAGGTGGAAGCAGAAAGTCCTTTAAATATTTAGTACTTTAAAAGTGATAAAAAGGACCTTGGAAACATATCACACAGCAGTGTTGATAAGAAAAGAAGAGAAGAGATGTACTCAGAATAATAGGTCCATGGCATTCTGCACCAGCTGCAGTTTCTGAATACTCTGTTCATAGGCAGCTCCACTTAGAGTGATGTAATAATTTGGTATGTGACCAAAGCATTCATGACAGAGGCTAGATTTTCTTTCTCTCTCTTTTTTTTTTTGCAAATTAAATTTTTATTGATTTTGACAATATTCTTATTAACATTCACGACAAATAAACAAATAAGGACTTCCTTATGAATGAGCTAAAGCTTTATGAAATTACCTTTGGCCTCAGGCACTACCTCAGCATTCAGAAGCAAAACTGTATCCAATGTGCACTTGATCCATCAAATGTAATATTTTCCTATCCAAACAAGCCAGATAATCAATCCCAAATCTGCTTTCTAACTGATCAAAAGCATTTTTTGTCTTGTCCTGATCAATTCCCTGCTTGTAAGCTACATCCAGCCATCACAGATCCAGGATTTCCATTGCATCCCTGGATTTCCAGTGTATCCCTGGTGTCTAATGGATAGGAGCAATAGAACTGGGTACCATCCACATATAGGTGAAGCTACACTCTTAATCTCTGGACAACCTCACCTAGAGAAGCTACAGTGAGGGAAATAAGTATTTGATCCCCTGCTGATTTTGTCCGTTTGCCCTCTGACACAGAAATGACCAGGCTATAATTGGAATGGTAGGTTTATTGTAGCTGTGAGAGACAGAATAACAACAAACAAACCCTCAAAAACCCAGTGCCCAAAAGTCAGCGATGGATTTGCATTGTAGTGAGGGAAATAAGTATTTGATCCCTTCACAAAAGATGTCTTAGTACTTGGTGGCAAAACCCTTGTTGGCAATCACAGAGGTCAGACGTTTCTTGTAGTTGGCCACCAGGTTTGCACACAACCCAGGAGGGATGTTGTCCCACTCCTCTTTGCAGATCCTTTCCAAGTCAGAAAGGTTTCGAGGCTGATGTTTGGCAACCCGAACCTTCAGCTCCCTCCACAGATTTTCTATGGGATTAAGGTCTGGAGACTGGCTGGGCCACTCCAGGACCTTCATGTGCTTCTTCTTGAGCCACTCCTTTGTTGCCTTGGCTGTGTGTTTTGGGTCATTGTCATGCTGGAATACCCATCCATGACCCATTCTCAATGCCCTGGCTGAGGGAAGGAGGTGCTCACCCAAGATCTGACGGTACATGGTCCCATCCATCATCCCTTCGATGCGGTGAAGGTGTCCTGTCCCCTTAGCAGAAAAACACCCCCAAAGCATAATGTGTCCACCTCCATGTTTGACGGTGGGGATGGTGTTCTTGGGCTCATAGGCAGCATTCCGCCTCCTCCACACATGGCGAGTTGAGTTGATGCCAAAGAGCTCGATTTTGGTCTCATCTGACCACAACACTTTCGCCCAGTTCTCCTCTGGATCATTCAGATGTGCATTGGCAAACTGCAGACGGGCCTGTACATGTGCTGCCTTGAGCAGGGGGACCTTGCGGGCACTGCAAGATTTCAGTCCTTCACGGCGTAGTGTGTTACCAATTGTTTTCTTGGTGACTATGGTTCCAGCTGCCCTGAGATCATTGACAAGTTCCCCCCATGTAGTTCTGGGCTGCTTTGTCACCATTCTCATGATCATTGCAACTCCACAAGGTGAGATCTTGCACGGAGCCCCAGACCGAGGGAGATTGACAGTTATTTTGTGTTTCTTCCATTTGCGAGTTATCGTGCCAACTGTAGTCACCTTCTTACCAAGCTGCTTGGCGATAGTCTTGTAGCCCAGTCCAGCCTTGTGGAGGTCTACAACCTTGTCCCTGACATCCTTCGACAGCTCTTTGGTCTTGGGCATGGTGGTGAGTTTGGAAGCTGAGTGATTGCTTGCTTCTATGGACAGGTGTCTTTTATACAGGTACTGTAACAAGCTGGGATTAGGAGCACTCCCTTACAGAGGGTGTTCCTCATCTCAGCTCATTACCTGCATATAGTGAAAAGACACCTGGGAGCCTGAAATCTTGCTGGTTGATAGGGGATCGAATACTTATTTCCCTCACTACAATGCAAATCCATCGCTGACTTTTGGGCACTGGGCTTTTGAGGGTTTGTTTGTTGTTATTCTGTCTCTCACAGCTACAATAAACCTACCATTCCAATTATAGCCTGGTCATTTCTGTGTCAGAGGGCAAACGGACAAAATCAGCAGGGGATCAAATACTTATTTCCCTCACTGTATTTCCACAATCACTAGAAACCAGGCTCAGTTTCTAGTAGGGATGTGCGAAACGTTTCGGATACAAAACGTTTTGTACCCAAAACAGCCTGTTTCGGGTGTTTTGTAGACAAAACAAAACACCCATTTTCCAGATCCAAAAGTTTTGTATACAAAACAAAACGTCCCTGTTTCGACTACAAAACATTTTTTTGTTTTGGACCTCCATTTTGTGTTTGACATCTCTTTGAATTTCCCACCCTTCCAGCCTTATGATCAGTGACCTAAATCATGGGCTGACCTGCTGACAATTCCCTCCTTGTTCCCTATTGGCTCTTTTGCTTCTTGCCACTCTTTACTGACCCCACGTTGGCCAGGGGAAGGATTGCTAACCCATGGGGTGCTGGGTTCTGTTGATTCTGTGGTGTTCTGAGTGTAGATTTTCTGGTAGCATATGAGAGTGGATTCTTGTTTTTCTCTGAAAATCTCATGTGCTACCAGAGAATCTACAATGAACACCTCAGAAACAACAAAACCCAGTACCCCACGGGCTTGGGGGTATGAGGGTGGTTGGCACCCTATGTGCACTACACAACCCCTCACTCTGGGCAACCCCAGTGCCCCCCAAGTGGAATTGTGGGACTGCTGATACCTAAACCTCCATTATTCCCTATGAGAGAAATCTTAGACACATAAACTTCATCAAATCACAAAAGATCAGCCCTTTGCCCAATTTCTTTGAAATAATTCTGGAAGTTTCCTTGCCCCCATTGGGCACTACCACCCACCACACTCCGCTCTGGGTCATCCCTTTTCCCTTGATTTGGAGTGATACATTTGTTGGAATCTCCATTATTCCCTAAGGGAAAAATCTTAAAGATGTGTAAACTTTAAAAATTCACAAAAAATCGGCCCTTTGCCTAATTCCTTTGAAATTTGGCTGCTAGCTTCCACCCATTGGACGCTACCACCACCACCCACTCTTTTTGCCCTGGGACCCTTTTTAAAAATCCAAATCGATTCGGATTTGGATTTGGAAAATTTGGCTACAAAACAAAACATGGCTGATTCAGATTCAGAAATTTGGGTACAAAACAAAATGGGGGTGTTTCGATTCGGATACAAATAGAAACAAGAAAATTCCAAAATGCACACCCCTAGTTTCTAGTGATCATTAGAACCACTGAGCCTGGTGGTTCCATAGCAGCTAGCCAACCTAAGTAATCCTCCCACTAAACTATGTTAATGGAGTGAGTGCTCCATTAACCTTGTTATTGTGATCATGTGTCAGCCATGGCTGACACACTCAGGAAGGGGAGGGGGGCCCCATGAAGGCACCGTACACTTCCGTGGTGCTTGCCTGGGACTCTGGAGGCTGGGGCACCATGCGGCGGTGCTCCCTTTCCCCTGACCCCTGGAGCACCCCAGCGAGCTGCAGCTGAGCGCAGGAGCACACGACTGAAGCCACTACTCATCTGGGAGGCTGATCCGGCTGCCCAGCAACAAGTGTCTTCTTGAGTCACAAGACCTCTTGAGGCTTTACACCTTGATAGTGTAGTGATACACCTTGATAGTGATTCATGTAGGCAATAATGTATATAGCATGAGGGCAAGATGGAATGCTGAGAAAATCCATATGCCAGTGGCCAAGGTGTCCCCCCAGTACCACATTCCCTCAATGGGCAAGATGTCCCCAAATACCTGAATCTGCCCTCCAGATTATGAACCATATTCATAATTCATAGCAGTAGTTATAATTCTCTACTTCCCAGAGGGTATTATTTTGATAAGCAACATCTTCACTAGAGCTGAGCCAATATCACACTTACTGTATTTTTCATGATTGCTTTTGCAAGCAATGAAAATGGAGGAGGAGGTTAGTCCCTTTCTGGTAGGGATCCACTTTCACTTCACTTCTGGCACTTCACACAATTGGTGTGAAGCGCCAGACGGGGTTTGTGTGGGGAGAGCGGGCTTAGCCTGCTCTCCCCACACACGAGCAGCTGCTTGTTACCGGGCAGCCAGAATGGCTGCCCAGATAAGTGACTGCTCTAGTCAGACACTCCTGCACCTGGCCACAGCTCCATTGGAAGCTCCTGGGGAAGGGGAGCACTGCCATGTGGTGCCCCAGCCCCCTCTGAACCCCAGGAAGGCAGTGCATGAGTGCACAGTGCCTTCCTGGGGTCCCCCCTCCCCTTCCCCTCATCCCAATGCGTCAGCCACAGACACACGATCAAATAAACAAGGTTAATAGAGCACTCGCTCTGTTAACCTCTTTTAGGGTGTGGGGTAGTTAGGTGGGCTAGCCACCTTGGAACCACAGGGCTCGCCTGCGAGCCTGGTGGTTCAGAGAAGCACAAGAAAGTGGGCTAGGCTCCCATAGCCTGGTTTTTTGTGATCACCAGAATAGCGTCAGTGCTTTAGGGGGTTGGGGGAGCAGCTTACCAGTGATGTGGGATGGCATGTATTCTTTCTTTTTGTAGTGGAAATGGTATTGTCTCTTCAGGCAGCAGTGGCAGCTGTGTTTCAAGTAGTGCTCCTCTAACTGGCAGCTGCAAGCTTCCATTTTCATTCCCAAAATGCATCAGAAAATACATTCTGGGAAAGAAAATGGTGGCAGGCATCTGCTAGGATGTACAGCAATGCTTGAAATGCTGCTTCTGCCACCCTTCATAATGCATCTCCAAATACTACAATACAGATTAGTTTAGCCCAGTCCTTAAAGGATCAACATACTGAAGCGAATCAAGCCCAAACCACTGTAGAAGCTTTTCTTGTTGATTCTTCATTATAGTGTAGTTATAGTGTAGGAGAAAATCACATTAAAACTGTATTTCTTTTTTGTTGTGTTTCCCATGCAAAGCCTGGGCAGTCTTGAAAGACATAATCTGTGCCATCTGAAATAAATGGATGTTTCTGCTCTGAAAAACGTATGTTGAGGGGTCAGGCATCTCCTTTTGCTGTAGGTAGGTAGCCTTTCCCTTTCCACTGTGGCAGTTACAGCAGCCATTGGCACTCGGGCACCAGCGCTTTTCCACTGCTGCAAAGGTGAAAAGATTTATTGGGCAATACTAATGTTATATAGAGGTGTTAAATCCACTCTTCCAAGTTGTGGGACTTGTGAATTGATGAGGTGCACACAGTTTTTCCAGGGCAATGAAAGTTCAGAGTCATCCACAGCCCCACCCTGACATGCTAATGGAAATGGAAGTGGCTCCACCAACTGGTGCTGGCAGAGGGCTGGGAGGCATCCATTTATATATTTTAATTATTTCTATCCACCCATTCCCTATTGAAAGCAGGTGCAGGGTGGCATATGAAGTAAAAATACAAGACAACTAAGGACCACTATAAAAGCAGCAGTCTTAAGATCTGATAAAAGTTTCACAGGTTTTGAAAGGGAATTGCTGGACAGCTCCGCTCTTGGATATCATTTGGATATCCATTTTTACTGGTAACCGTTTGCATTTTCCAAGCATGAATATAGAACATAGGGACATAGGAAGCTGCCCTATACTGAGTCAGATCATAGGTCCACCTCGCTTAGTATTGTCTTCACAGACTGGCAGCGGCTTCTCCAAGGTTGCAGGCAGGAATCTCTCTCAGCCCTATCTTGGAGATGCTGCCAGGAAGGAACCTGGAGCCTAAATGCTCTTCCCAGAGCGGGTCCATCCCCTGAGGGGAATATCTTACAGTGCTCACACTTCTAGTCTCCCTTTCATATGCATCCAGGGTGAACCCTGCTTAGCTTAAGGGGACAAGTCATGCTTGCTACCACAAGACCAGCACCTGTTTGTTGCTTGCCTCGCTTCCCCTGCATAAGGCTCATTCAGATGTGTGAAAGAAAAGTGCCAGACACCTAAATTCCATTGCATATGTGACCTTTTTGTTTGTTCCTTCTGAAGGGTTAACCACTCTTATGTGGATACCTCATACCCCCAATTGTGAGGAAGAGAGGTAAAATGGCATATTTCACACTTTCTCAGAATCTTGCATGTGTACCAAATTTCAAAATTCGGTTAAAAGCCATAGTTATTTTGATCCCCAGTGGATGAGTCTAAACACCAGTAGCTATGCTTCTAAATGAATTTTGCACTGTGTTGAAAAGCCCCCAAAATAAGCCTGATCCAAATGTCATATGTGGCTTTGGATTGCTCTGTTCTTATATGCTGGCTTGTATAAGGTTAACTGCATGTTCTACATCTTGAGTGTTAAATGTAACTTTTGATTTTCAAAGAGTTGCTAGAACATCAGATTTCTGGGTAAAGTACCCTAAATATAGGAGATATTTCAGGCTCTCATTACTGATGAACAGGTGTGCACATGTCCAGTTTTCAGATTTTATTAATAACCAAGGTTCGCATGTGTGTCAAATATAATTTTTATCTTATGTGGAATTACCCTAAATGTTTTTATATACCTGTGAGTAGGTCAGTACAGTTGTGTGTGTGTGTGTGTGTGTGTGTGTGTGTGTGTGTGTGTATGTGTGTGTCATAAACTGTTGTTGCTTCAGGAGAGGATGCCATTTAGTATTAGAGAGAAATGTGTCTTAATGGGTCACATTATTCTCATACTAGAATATATAGTGCTTTTGCACTCCTTTATGTTCTATTGCTGCAAGGGTCAAATAGAGATTTATTAGGCAATACCAGCAATATGGGGTGTTAAAACCACTCTAATTACTTTTCTTATGAAAGCATGTTTTAAAGGCAGTTTTAGAGGTTTACACTGCTCTTTGGAGATAAATGAAAAGAAGCTGTGTGGTTTAATAGCATGGGCAAAAGTCTGATCTATATTTCTCTTCTGAAAATGCACGGCCCCACATTTCCGTAGTTCCTTCCCCAAAACTTGTTAAATGATACTATGGTCAATTGGAAGAACATTGCCCAGACCAATAACATTCTGTCAGGCAGTTAATTCCTGTTAGTGCCAAAGGAAGACTGCTGGTGCTGAAATGCATATTGCTTGCTGAAAGGAACAGAAAGCTGCAAGCAACAGGAAAGATTTAGACAAAAGCAAAGCATCTCCAAGCAGAATTGGGACTCTGTGCTGCCAGACTGTCAAGAACAACAACATGTGGGCTTTCTAAGACTGGAGGTTGGGTTTAAACTAAGATGTGCAAATGTCCAACAGAAGAGGGATGCCTATGAAGATAATATGGAAGTGCTTTTTCAAACATTGAAAGATGAAGCTGTTATACTAGAAATCCTTTTGGTGCTACCATAGTCGTTAGAAAAATTTAAACTATATAATATGTTTATTTTGTTTCTGTATTTAACCCCAATTACCCTTTACTGGGGAATTCTTTTTACATTTAATTCCCCCATCTCACTTTTTTTAGCTTCGGCAGGCTCCCATTCCCCCTATGTAAATTGCAGCAGGTGCACTGAATTGAAGGCATCACAATTAAATGTAATCAAATATTTTAGGCACTAATGAACAGCTCCAGGAAAACAAGTCAAAAGGAGAGAAAAAAACCCTTAAGTGAGTGGATTTTCAAACACCCAAGGCACCACAGGGCCAATTAAGGGAGTCAGATACCAGGACACACACTGGCATTAATTATCTTTGAGTTCAGGGAAATAAAAAATAAAAGCAACAATTATCATAATAAATCTCCACACACTGCTTGTAAGTTGTGCTAATCTACAACACACCTGGGTTTCAGAGATTTAAGGCATGAAAGTGAATACTCAATCAGTTAGTAACAACCTCACATCGAGGCTCATGGGATATGTTTCTTTTCTGTGATCTGCCAATCAGACAGAGGGCCTAAAATGATGTCCAACAGCTTGGGTAGCTTTATTCTGTGTTTCTCAGAAACACTGGAAATAGGGGGAAAATGCAGCATTATATATACAGTTTGGAAAGTTACAAATCCCATTTGGTGTTAAGGACATGTTTACCCTTGGGGAAAAGAGGAAAAGAAATTGAAGATGAGAGATTTGAATTGCAGTCTCCCTAAAGTATCTGAAAGTCTCTTTAATTTTGCTCGTCTTGCTAAAGCTAGAAGTAATCTGACTAAAGCAAGCAAATATTTTCATTTTTGCTATCAGGATGTTTCAGAAAGGGTAAAATGAAAAAAAGAAAAGAAGCAGCAACATAGTTTCCATAAACCAAGAGGAAGGGAAATATGACCATTAAAAAAACACAGTAATTTTCTCGTATTTTAAGCTGGTTGTTAAAAATAATGTAAACAATTTGCCTCATTCCTCTGTGGTCAGCTAAGCTATAAAGCATCAGATAGGCCCCATTCAGATGTACCTTAAAATCGTGGGTCCAACAGACCTGCAGTTTCCTTTGGAGTCCTCAGCACGCTCCCCAACGATCATGATTTGCAGTCTGTGAGACTGCAAAACAGGCAGAACTGCCTGTGTGGCCTTCCTCAAACCCATGAAGGAAAGTCAATGGGATTCTGCCAATGGGAAAGCCAATGGGATTCTGCAGTGGGAGGAGCTTCCTCCCTTAACTCCAGTTTGGGCAAGAGGAAACCTTTTGCACAAACCAGGTGACACAATGCAGCCTCTGTACCCTTGATTAGGAAAGTGAAACTTACTTGCAATTGAGGGTTCAATCGGAGGTTTGGGGGAGGAATCGGAACTGTGGTTGAGCCCAGGAACCATGGTTTTGATAATTTAGACATCGGGGGGGGGGTGCGGGCTCTCAGGTTTCCCATGATGTCTGAAAGTGGCCATACTATGAGGTTATTCTTTTAAAAGGCCAGCATCATTTACCTCTTTGCCACAATGAAATGATGATCCACATTGTTTATTAGTACTGTGCATCATAAGAGATACCAACATTGGTAAGTCAGAGTATGATGTTTCCACAGAAAATGATCATGTGGCACCGGAGTTCTGTGGATATTGGTTTACTACTGAAGTTTCTAATCCTCTGAATGATATGTACAGCTGTATTCCACCGGAATTGTTTACAGTTCAGTTTTCAGGATTGAGTTATTTCTTTAAGTAACCCAACATATCCAATAAGAGATTCTGTTTAAAGATCTTTCGGGGGATAGACATGTTGGGTTTCCCCATTGTCTACTAACCACAAGATATCTGACAAAGAAAACCTGTAGAAAGGGACAGGGAGAAAGCTGACATTTTTCAAACCCTATTTGGTCGTTGTTCTATATTTATTTAATATTTATTTCATTTCTATATTGTCAAATAAAAATATCACTAGGCAATTTACAACTAAAACCAATTAAAACAGTTAAAACAATTGTTTCAAAAATATTAAAATTGGTGCAAAACATCTTAGGGTACATTCATGGTCACAGTGAATTGCCCCCACACACCAAGAAACAGTTAAGGCAATAACAACTTGAGAGCTCTATGTGGGTGCAAGGGCCACCACTTTATTAACTAATGTTAGTAACTCAGATGACTGCAACTAACTCTTTGCCCACTAAGCAGTGCAGGCACTAAGCTCAGAGAGAAGGTCAGACAACAATGTCCTTTCCCCAAGTCTTTTTTGGACATCACACCCTGGCTCAGAGCAGTGGTTCAGAGTAATATAGATCCCTCTTCCACCTTGCCTAGGAGGAATTCAGAGGCCTCAATTCAGAATAACATTCAAAGAATGTAATTCAGGGAAGCCAGTCCTTTCTTTGAGACTGGTGGTGCCATTGAAATGGGGAGGAGTCCCAATCGTCTCCCTCATGCTATCTAGTTTTGAAGGATTGATTGACCACTCCTCCCTCATTCAGAGGGTATCCACCCATGACATTGCTCCTACTCCTATCTCCTGTTCACGCTGAACTTGCCAGTTGTGACTGAACAAACTAACTCAAAGGGGACAGAGCAGAGTAGGCGAAAAAAACTTGCAACTTGGTCCTGTTAGAAAGCAACAAATTCCTATTCAGGCTTCAATAGCTAGCAATGCCCATTCTGTCATCAGGGAGGGAGGGAGGCACAAAGCAGGAGGTTGCTAATGGCCAGGAAAAGTTATGTCTGCTTCTCTGAATGCCTATCCTAACCTCAACCTCATGAAAGTTACACGTAGTTCCCAAGGGCCAAAGCCTAGAGACATGGAATATTATGACATCTCCACATGGGTGGTGTTGTGTGTAATGTGCCAGTCTTTTTATACTCTGTGCTTCACAGAGAACTGCAGAGAACTGATGAATAAACTCCTTAGGGCCAGCATAGTGCAGTGGTTAAGTGTGTTGGACCAAAACCTGAGAAAACCAGGATAATCCCTGCTTTTCCATGAAGTTACCTTGGTGACCTTCGGACAGATCTCAGCCTAACCTACCTCAAAGTGGTTATTGTGAAGATAAAAAGGGTGGGCTGGGTAACTATGCCACTCTCAGCTTTTAGAGGAAGGGCGGGATATATGAATAAGGGCAGAAAAAACAAATAAGTGGTGAAGTGATGCTGGTCACCCATCAGCTGTGGTCATACAGTTTGTAAGGTGTTGTAAAGGTATAGGCTGGCAAGCACTTTTGGATACTTCAGTAACTATGTGTCTTATATGAAAAACAATAACCTGCACTACAATACATGAGGAAATCAATGGGAACACAGATAATAAACAAATTGACAATAAAATTAAATGCCTTTCTATTCCTATACTCAATTAGCCCTACTGTACTATGAAAAGTGATGACCCAAACAGACTAGGCAATATATTATTATAGATGAGAGTAATATCTTTAACACTTGTTCATCCATTTGAAGTAAGGGATGTGCAGACTTTTTAAAAGAAATGTTGCTATCTTATCAGAAGAGAGTTTGTTTCTTTTGAAATGTGACATTACATAGGAACATAAAAAGCTGCCATATACCGAGTAAGACCATTGGCCTATCTAGCTCAGTATTGTCTACACAGACTGGCAGTGGTTTCTCCAAGGTTGAAGGCAGGAAGCCCTTTTTTGAAGATGCCAGAGAGGGAACTTGGAACCTAGATGCTCTTCCCAGAGTGGCTCCATCCCCTAAGGGGAATATCTCACAGTGCCCACATGTAGTCTACCATTCAAATGCAACCGGGGCAGACCCTGCTCAGCTAAGGGGGAAAGTCATGCTTGCTACCACAAGACCAGCTCTCCTCTCTGCATATTATGATATTCTGCATAAACATTTTATTATTGTTGAAATATAGAACTAGAATTTTAGAGTTGGAAGATACTTTGGAGGTCTTCTACTCCACCCTTCTGCTCAGTGCAGAAAAATGCTACAGTATCCCTGACATGGTTGCCCTGTCCAGCCTCTGTTTGAAAACCTCCAGTGAAGAAGAACCTACCATTAAGGGTGTGCAGATTGATTTGCTAGTAAATCGATCCACCACAAATTGGGGGGGGGGGTATTGATTTGTTCACGTATCAAATTCCCCTTTGAATAAAGGGGCTGATTTGCTAGTGAATCAAATAACCCCCAATTTGTGCTGATTGATTAGCTACTGATTAGTTTAGCGGATGCCATTTTGTCTCCATGTTTTTCAATCACTGACTGGTCTCCTGGCACTGGCTTCCGATTTGCTTGAAATCTCCTTGCTTCTTGATTGGCTAGTTGTCTTTCAAATCAAGTGTTGGAAGGGACAACTATGCCCCCATTGGCTGGGGGGGGGGAGGCAGTCAAAGGATATATAAGGGGCCGCTTGGAGGCAGAGAGAGTCATTGCTTTTGTGCCTCAAGAGAGGAAAGGAGAACTGATAGAGACAGAGAGAGACTGCAGCACTAAGAAGAGCAGTGAGACTGTGATCTGGGCATGCCTGCCCTGCCTGCCTTCCTGGCTCAGCAGTCAGAAGAGAGACAGAGTCTCAGCAGTCAGAACAGAACCCCAGTGGCTAAACTGGGTGCTGTTTGGCATTTATATTTCCTTGTTTGGTTTTATCTCATTGCTTGTAGCCATTAGCCAGCCACCTTTAATAACTGGGGTGCTGTGATTTTTTTAAAAAAATATATTTAAATAAATTGTACAAGCAGCATCAGTGCCTTTAACTGGATGCTGCTTAACATTTTATTCCTTGTTTATCCCCCTGTACCCAAATAACTGGGGTGTGCTGTGCACATGGGCTGTGTACTTTGCTGCTCTTGTCTGTGCGCAGCCTGCCTGTGCCTGATGGATACTCCCTCTGTATCCTTTTCCAGGGTTTTGTTGGTGATGTTGTTTTGATTGGGTGGGTGCCTGACTACTGCCCACTTGAACCGCCACCCCCGCCCCAGCTCTTGAGTACCAGTGTCTGCTCAGCCCAAGAGTGCCTCTGAGAGTAACACAAGGCAGACTCCAGCCGAAGATGCTATGGGAAGTAGGCTTGTGCCCGAAATGTTTCGGAGGCCATTGTAAAGGCCTCCGAAACATTTTGGGTGTAGGGGCTGTTTCGGCATTTCGGCGCTGGTGGGGGTAGAGCTTTAAGGGTTGGGGAGAGTGTTCTCACCCCCCCCCGCCGCGTTTCCCCCCTCCGGCGCTCTCCAAATTTAAAGCCCCTCGGGGCGGCAGTGTTCCTCCCTGCCGCCCCGTTCCCCCCGTCGGACGGAAGTGGCCGGAAGTCCCGAGCACGCATGCGCCCGTTGTGTGCGCGCGCGCATGGTGGGCGCGCGCGCGCGTGCGCACGACGGGTGCACGCGCGCTCGGGACTTCCGGCCACTTCTGGCCGACAGGGGGAACGGGGCGGCAGGGAGGAACGCTGCCGCCCCGAGGGGCTTTAAATTTGGAGAGTGCCAGCGGGGGAAATGCGGCGGGGTGTGTGTGTGAGTACACTCTCCCCCACCCTTAAAGCTCTACCCCTGCCATGCCAAAGATTTTCCGTGCACATCCCTAATGTGAAGCCCCCAGCCGAAGATGCCTGATAGCTAAGACACCCCCCTGGGGGGGCCTGGTTGTTTGGGGAAGGGAGGAAGTTGGAGGCAGGACTGTAGGTGAGGAGGGGTGGGTTGCAGAGAGGACACAATCCCCTGCCCTTCTTCATGTTCCCTTCCCTTGTACTTCCCCCCCTTGTTGTTCATTTGTTCCCCTCTAAAAACAGCCCTGCCCCTGCATGTGCATCAGCTGCTTCCGGCACAACAATGATTGGGGCTGCAAAGAGGTATGCAGCAGCCTCGTGCCAGCATTTTTGCAGACAGTGCCGGCGGGGGAAACACAGCGGTGTGGGTGGTGGGTGGTAAGAGCACCCTCCCTGCTCCTTAAAGGTAATCCCCCCACCTCCCAGGAGTGCACGAACCTGTTAATGTACATCCCTACCAACCAGGACTGGGACCTGCTTTCTGAGGTAGTCTTGGCACTCAAGCCATTCTATGTTGCTACAAACAGTTTGTGTGCCAAGACAGCAACACTGAGCCAGGCTTTGCCCACTGCCCTTCTCCTCAATAAAACAATGGGTGAGCTCCAGACCATGCTGGCCACTGAAGAAGGAATAGCCTTGGCAGGTTGGCTGAGGACTAGAGTGGTGGATCGGCTCAGGATACCCTTGGGTTCATTGGCAGAGCATGTTTTTTCCTGCCTATGTCACCCAAGGATGAAGGGCAAAGCAGTCACCCTGCCCAGCTGCCCAGGTGGAGGGGCCATCTGATTGCAGAGGTTAGGTGAGCAGAGGAGAGGAGGCTGGGACACAACCAAGCAGGCGGGTGCTGGAGCATCTACTGCTAGTGTGCATTCTACCCATAGCAGCACCATCCCTGCCACTTCCTGGTCCAGCAGGGTGGTGTCCCTGGCAGGGCCAAGTGTGCTGGGGGTTCCGCCTTTGCATTCCACCAAGATGGAGGAGTTTCTTGGCACTTTGCTAGGGGTACGGGGGAGCCTACCAAGCCCTGCAGCAGTGCTGAGAAGTGTGTGCTGCAGTACCTGCAGGAGACGGTGGCAGGCCAGAAGACGGAGCCAATCCAGTTTTGGGCAATCAGTCATCAAGTCTTGCCAGACTTGGCAGTGGTTGCTGGACAGTTCCTCTCCTGTCTGCCAACCAGCATCCAGAGTGAGGAGAGGTTCTCCATGGCTGGGGACATTGTGTCATCCTATCACTCATGCTTGGATGCTGAGATGGTGGAGCAGCTGGTCTTCCTGAAGGCCAACCTCCCACTGCTGGGCTATCCTGAGCTGGCCATGGAGCATGAGTGATCACCCATATCCAACCAATACCACTGGCAGCCCACCTCAACCTGGCCAATTTGTTACAGTCTGCCCATTGGTACTCCTGACATATACATGCATGCATGCATGCATGCATGCACACCATTCCTGATGATGAGATATGGACTGGTGCCGTAACCCATGTGTCAAGCTCTCAGCTGGGGCCCAGCACCAATCTGAGACCATGATGTTATCCAGACACATGAGGACTGAGATGTACGCTTACACTGGAAAAGAAGAGGAAAAAAGAAGACGTATTCTCATGGTAATGAGTCTAGAGGCTTTTTTCCTTTTCACAACATTGGTCCATCAAACCATGGCTGCTGCTTTGACCTCTTGTCTCTCGATGGCAGGCAGAAAATTATCCAATTTTTATCAAAATATGCACACATAATACCAATCAATGTATGCAAATTTTATGCTAAGTGGATGCTTTTTGGAGACCTTTTGGTGAAAAGCATCCTCTGTTTCCACTTTGTTTGGTGATAGGTATCGACTTTTTTCACCATCTGGACCTGGCAACCCCAGTGTAATGGCGGAAATCCCAGCCAGAGACTTGGAAGTGCTCCTCTGCAAAAAGGGATTTGCACTTGGGCACTGCACCACACTGAGCTGACATCACCAATCTTAGATCTGATTTAAGCTGGCTCAGCGCAGCACCCATCTATTATTTCCCTTCGTACACAATCACTTCTCAGTCCTCTGACTGGGATTTGTGACACCACACATGCACAACTCTGGCTCTTAGTTGGCTGCTCTTTGGACTACCTTTATTGATCATGAGAACCAGCCCATTTAATGCTAGATCCACCAAAGTAGGCACAAACTTAATGAAGGTCTAGCAACATTCCTGCAATTTGGAACTGGAAGTGTTGCTAGAGATTTATTAAATCTGCACCTGTTATGCAAAACTGCTCTGGAGGAGGAGAGGCGGTCTTATAACTAGCTCTCTAGTCAATCAGCACTCACCACAATCAGATTCTGCTGCCAGTTTCTTTAGAGCTTGACAATGGAGAAGGAGAGTTAACATGTTTTCATTGTATGTAATTCTTACTTCCCAGACAGCTTTCCCCTTCTGTAAATGCTACATCTGTCTTCACTATTAATGTGGCCAGCTTTCTATTGCATATCAAAACATAGATGTAGGGTCTTTTTTCCAGCTGAAGATGTGAACTGATCTGGCCTTTATTGGTGTCTTGTATAGCATGGAGGATGTGGTTCTTAATAAATGCCTTCCATTAATATGGTTGTCAAAGCAACACAATGCTTTGTAGAGCTCCAAAGTGCTTGTCTCAATTTGGCAACTGGGCAACTAAATGGCAGATGGAATTTAAATTGGGTGAATGCAAAGTAATGAAACACCAGGAGAACTAATTTGAATTTTACATGCATGCTTCTGTGTTCCAAATTAGCTGACACATCTCTGGAAATAAGATCTGGGGGTAATTGTAGACAGTTCAATTAAGATGTCTGTGGAATTTTCAGTTGCAGTCAAAGGCTAATAGGATTCTGTGTTGCAGCTGACACCCTCTTTTCTCTTGCCTATGTAAAGAAAGAAACCTGTATTGTCAATATTCTTCTTTTTTCTGTTTAATAATCATATTATGAAGGTTTTGCATCAATCAGTAGTAATTGCATGCCTTAGATACTGCACCATTTCACACCATGAAAGGGTGTAACATATCTGGAGAAAACAACTGAGCTTTGACATGTGATGGTGGCAGGGGATAGACATGTCTATAGAAAAAGCTAAATGCCTTAAAGCTGTTTCAGCTCCTGTGGCACGACTAGTGGTTTGCAGAATCTTGATGTCTTGCATGGTGTCCTAGGCTGAGCAAATAAGGGGGAGCTAAAAGGTTTTGCTCTGGTCTCCACTATACCAATGAGTAATCATTTGGAGCTTTGGGGAGTTGTGTCAATGGCATCCAATCCAAGTCTGTATTATATTAACTGCATATCTGGAACCAGCTGTTTCAGTTATAAACCAGTATTTGAAGGCTAGGGATTTGTTGAGCTAGAGCTGAAGCTAAATCCAGAAATTGAGATCATTGGGGGAGGTCTGTCTATTGAGATCATTCAGGGAGGTCTGTCTGCAGTTGCCACCAGCTCATCTGGTGACTACTCAGAGATGAGCCTTCTCCATTGCTGCCCTGAGGCTTTGGAATGCTCTTCCTACAGGAATAAGAGCCTCCCCATCTCTGACAGTTTGAAAAACAGTTTGTTAGACACATTTATTCATCCAGGCTGTTAATTATATTTACAGAATCTGTCATGGATTTAAATCATTTTAATGTTTAATATTATGTTTTAATTTATGTTCTTGTTTTAATTTATGTTATTTTATTGTAAACTACCCAGAGACAGAATGGTATATAAACATGCTGAATAAATAAAATAAAATAAAAATAAAAGGTGGGTGAGCAACATACAATACATCCCTACTCTGAAGTTTTGGATTTTAAAAAATGGCAAAACTAGTGGGTGGGGTGGTAGTGCCCAATGGGTGGAAGCTACCACCCAAATTTCAGAGGAATTGGGCAAAGGGCTGATTTTTCGTGAATTTTTGAAGTTTAAGATTTTTCCCATAGGGAATAATGGCACATTTTTTGACATTTCTGCAACAAATTGGAGCCTGTGCCACCACACAACCTATGCAAGCAATCTAGTTTGAATAAAAATGATGATGATGCTAGAAATCACAATATGACCCAAACTTTATTGCAAAGAAGAAGTCCAATGAGAGAGAGAGCGAGAGAGCCAGGATGCCCATCCATGAGGTCCCCAAAATACAGTACCACAACAACCATCCAAGGCATTTGAATTGCATAATATATATATATATACATTGTAACTAGGAAACAGATACAAGGGAACAGGTAGGGAGCAGTAAGGGAACAGAGACACAAGCAAATACAAACAATATAACTAGTTCCCAGAACAGATACAATTAACTAATACAACAATAGTGACTAGGGAAGATCATACAATAGGCTGCTGAGCAGAGAATATCAGTTATGGGGTAGAGGGCAGGCTTCTGTTTTTAAAAAGTGCTCCCCATCTTTGGAATGGGAAAAAAGACAGGTTTTTTTTAAACCACAAGGCTACACTACCCTTAACCACCTAGTAGTATGGGGATCCCTCCCACACAGAACCCCTGTTTAAACTTCAGTTGACTGCAAGAATGAGGGCCTTTACTGAAGTTGTCCTGAGACTTTGGAATGACTTCCCAAATGAGACATGGGAATGTTTTTCCTTTCAGTTGCTCTAGATATGGAGATGATAATGCACATAGGGTGCCAACCACCCCCAAACCCACAAGCCCATGGGGCACTTGGGTTTTGTTGTTTCTGAGGTGTTTTGAGAGTAGACGCCTGCTAATTGGGCAATGAGGCACCTTTTTAATGTGGCGATTCTCTTTATTTAGCAGCAGGAGAGCAACTGGCCCTATCCATCCTCAGCACAGTACCTCCAGTGACTGTTGCTGGTGTCTATCTTACATTTATTTTTAGATTGTGAGCCCTTTGGGGACAGGGATCCATCTTATATTTATTTTTTAGGATAGATGGTGCTAAAGGTCGATATGCTGGAACTCCATCTCCAACAGCGAGAAAGCGGCAACCTTACCCTCCATCCCTCCCTGCGGCCCGCTGGCCACTCACACAGGGCTATCCATTTAAATGGCCTCCACACACACATGGGTAGGCCATTTAAACAGATAGCCCTAAGTGAGCAGCTGGCGGGCCATGGAGAAGGATGACAGGTCGGGTCTCCACCACCTCCCCGCCACTGTGCTCTCTGTAACTACTGCTCCCAGCATATGTAGAGGCCATTTAAAGGGATAAATGGCCTAAGTGATCAGCCGGCAAGCCATGGGAAAGGATGGCAAGTTGGGTCACCGCGTCCTCCCTGCCGCTGTGCTCTCTGCAGCTACTACTCCCAGGAGAGGTTCAAAGGTGCCTCTGCACCTCTTGTTTTTAAAAACAGTGACCAGCAGCCCATAGGGAGATGGCTGGTCAGGTCACCACCTCCCAGCCAGCCCACTGTGGGCTTCGCACATCAAAGGTAATTTCAGGTCACCTTGGCGCCTCTTTCTTTAAAAATAAAATACTGAAAGGAGGCTCTCCTCCCCCTCCCTCCCCCTTGCCTCCATTCAAGTCAAATCGATTTGGATTCAATTCAAATCAAATTAAGTCCAAATAGAATTGGCTGTTTCGGGCTAATTCTATTCCTGTACAAATCAAAACAGCATGTTTGGATTCAAACTCAAATCAATTCAAGATTTCAAACCCCAAATGGAATGTTTCTTTGCTGATTTTTGGTGTCTTGATATTTGTTTGCTACCTTGAATTTCTCTAATGAGAAATGGGATATAGATGTATGTATTTAGAATAAATAAAAACATATTTCATCCAGAATTTTCTCATTGGCATTTTCTCTCTCTGTATATTACATTATTGTTTGTGTCCATCTGTTATTATTGTCTTTGTGTGTTTTTCATCCATGTTCATATATTAATGTCATATTTCATCTGAGGAAGGTCCTATCTTGAATGCTATTGCCAAACATTTGCTTTTAATTAGCTGCCAATGTTGAATCTTGAATGCGGAAATGACTACCAAGGAACTGAGGCCAGAGGATGAGCATCCATTCCAATGGAACTGATGAAACTTAGTGAAAAAATAAGTGTAGTGATTCTTGATGTACTACAAAAGCATTTTCTAGAATGCTGATTCTATGGTTTATTTAATTCTGGCTGTTCTGACAACACAGTCTTACAACATGTTTAGTCTATTGAATTTTTGATTGGCTTAAAGTGGGGACTGAAATTCATGTGACACAATGAGGCTGTTCTCACGAGCAGCCAAGCCGGGGCTTGGCTGCCCGTGAAAACTTTGGGGATCTGCAGGGATCCTGGTGGCACCGTAGCACTAAACTCAACAGCAAAGCCCAGCTCTGAGCACCAAAGCCTGACTTCAGCACTGAAGCCCAGCACCCTTGACATGGCTCCTGAGATTGTGTGTTGGCACAGGCTACTTGTAGCTCACGCTGACACAGGGAAGGGGAGTCTAGAGCACCCATCCCCTGTGGGAATCCCCCAGTGCACCATGCTCAGAGCTGGTCTTGTGGTAGTAAGCATGACTTGTCCCCTTAGCTAAGCAGGGTCCACCCTGGTTGCATATGGATGGGAGACTTGATGTGTGAGCACTGTGAGATATTCCCCTCAGGGGATGGAGCCACTCTGGGAAGAGCATCTGCATTCCAAGTTCCTTCCCTGGCATCTCCAAGATAAGACAGAGAGATTTCTGCCTGCAACCTTGGAGAAGCCGCTGCCCGCCTGTGTAGACAATACTGAGCTAGATGGACCTATGGTCTGACTCAGTATATGGCAGGTTCCTATGCTCACAGTGCACTGTGGGATTCCCAGAGGCCAGGATAATGAGTTCTGGCCTCAGAGCAATCCACCCTGCATGTGGAAGCATGGAGTGTGCTTCCACCAAGGTCAGGGTGTTCATCGGGGGGGGGGGGGGAGGCAAGTTTTGCAAAGCCTTGCACCTGCACACCTGGTAGGTCGTGTAAATTACCCCAGTGTATAATGTACAATATTGTTACTGCTTGTGTGCAAGAGTAAGATGGGAGTCTCTGGGAATGTTTCCGAGACTGGACTCAGCTGAGTAGATCGGCGACTTACTCTAGGCTTTACCTATAGAATGATACATCAGGTTTTTGAAACAGATGGAGATCAAAAGGCATACCTTGTCTCTTCCCTCTGCACATATTTCTTTCATCTTCCATTGGAATTATATGTTTAGATCCACAGTTACTTTGGGGAATGTCCAGTTTTTTCATTCTTTGAGCTGGGCTTGTTAAGAAATCCTTTCTTATCAGGCCCAGCTCAAGCCTCAGCCATGTCTGAGGAGATGCAAAGAGATGTTCCCCAACTCCAACCTTGCAGACAGACTGATCTCCCCCACTGGTGGGGAAGGAAGCTTTCCTCTCACTGGAGGAGGAAATAGTGTTTTCCTCTCTCTCCCTCCTGCTGTTAAATGAGAAAGGGCTTTCCTCTCCTCTTATCTTTCTCTGTCCTCTTTCTCCTCCCTCTTCCCCTGTTGTTACCTGCTGTTGCCCCTGCTCTGCTGCCTCCTCATTGGGTCCCTGAAAAGGTAGGGTAGGGAACAGGGATTGGGAGAAAGTGACACAGCTCTATTTCCCACACTTTCTTTTGCTCCCTGTTCATCACCCTCTACCTTTTTCAAAAGCCAGGGAGTGGGAGCAGGAGAAGCTGGTGTGATGTCATTTTCAAACAACATGAAAATATCGGCAATGTGCCATTTTATTTCATTTGCCATCCAAAATGACAGACAGTCCTAACAATATGTCATTTTCTGTCATTCCTTTGATAGCTGGTTACTCTCCATTCCTGGAGCTATGTCTTATTTACTGTTTTGAGCCAGCCAGGGGGTTGAGAGGGGAAAGGAGGCAGGTGAGGCACCCAGTGGAAGCTGCAGGCCCCCTGCCAATTCCTCACCCAAGGTGAATCAATTCATGGCACCTCATTGGCAGGCTGTCCCTTTTTCTTGCCTTCCTCTCTTGGTTTTTGTTGGCTCTGCCATTGCTCATGGTTCCCTGAGTCAATAAAGGAGAAAATGACTTGTAACTTAGTTTCTTCACCCATCTCAATGCCCAAAGCTTTTCTTCCTGCTGTTCCTTAACTTTTAGAAACACTCCATGGTTCTAAAACTTAAGGCAGAGCAGGAAGAATAGCTTTGGCAGCTGTGTATATCTTTACCTTTCATCTTTTGCTCCCAGAGCTTCCATTTATTTCTGCCTTAGAACTGGGACTTCAGACACTTTTGGCTAGGCAGGCTTCAGCTATGCCTTCTAATCTCAGGCAGCTTTCCCTACTGGCACCCTGTTGAAGCCTGTTACAAAGTAGGGTTGTGCACGGAACTGCTCTTGGTAGTTCAGTTTGAGTTTGACTGCCCGGGCCACATACTGGTTTTGATTAATGGGAGGGCAGTTCAGTTTGTGCCTAGAATCAGGGTTGAACTGATTCAAACCAGTTCAACTCCAGTTCTAGTGCTTGCAAAGGGAAATACAGTAAGGATTCCCCTTTGCAAGCACTAGAATCAGTCGAACCTCAGCCCTTCTGGTCTCCCCTAATCCCTGTTGGCACTCCACCTCATCAGGAGACCCGGTTCTGGTCTCTGTGTAAGAGTGACCTCTGCACATGCATGGGGGTCATTTGCATCAGCACACACATTTGTGTGTTACAAATGGCCTCTGTGCATGCTTGGGCCTCTATAGGTGGGCCCCCGGCAGTCCGAGCTGATGCGGGGAGTGCCAGTGGGGCCTAAGGGAGCTGCTGCTGTCCCGAGGAGCTGTGCCACTGCAGGAGTTCGTGAGGTAACCTCCTGCCCACCACCCTGCCCCCCCCTTTCCAACCTTGTAGGGTTCCCCCGGTGGGGAATCCTACCAGATTCCCCTTTGCAAGCAATAGAAATGGGCTGAACCAGTTTGATCTGAACTGGGCCTGGTACATCTCAAGTTTGGACCAGCCCCCCTTTTTGGAGGGCCAGTCTGGTTGGAGTGCAAACTGGTCAAACTGGGCCAGTTCGACTCAAATCCAGTTTGAGCTTAAACCAGTTTGCACACACCCCTATTACTAGGCTATAGAGCTCTCTGATATGTGAGAGGAATGGGGGTGACTCCACCAAACTATGTATGTAGGTATTCTCTTCCTCTCCCTCTCTCCATATTCATACTACAATTTTCATGATGCACATCATGTATAGCACTGAGTTAATTTGCCGTATATGGCATGGTGCCATTGCAGATGAGCCTCAATTTGATAATAACTGCATGCACAAACTCCTTTCAGAATCTGCACAGATGTAATGTTTTTTACCCTGTTGTTTAAATTAAAATTGATAAAATTGATACAACTGCTCTACAGGACACCTTCACATGACTTCTCCTCTCAGGTAACATCATACTGCTCATTACTTCAATGATTTGTGACTAATTGCTCCTTCCTGACCCTGTTGTGTCATGATGGACATAGAAAACATGGAGAGCGTAACCCTAAATTATGACAAGCAAGATAACCAAATGCAGAAATGAAGTGGGTGATGTGGTTGACACAAACAATTAATTTCATAAACATCCAAAAGGTAGTATACTGTAAATAAAGAGCAAAAATTGAGGTAATTTTGTTGTGATTGATATATGGTTAACTGCTCTAAATAACATATCTGGAATTGCCCCAAGAGCAATTACTATTGATGTGCACTTATGGTAAAAGGTACAAATTAAAATATATGACTTTTGAAGACTCAAAACAAAATGTTATGGATTTATTGATGGACTAGGTCACGGAGGAAATGGCTTTGAAAACATGTCATGGATATAGTGAGCTCTTGCCATATCCTTGTACAATCCTTTGAGTTAGAATTTTTCATTGGAAAATTATATAATGACTGTATACAGTGAACTACATAAATTATGTTGAAGCAGGCATGATGTACTGGTGCAGCCACAGGATTTGTTCTCATAAATGCTTGCCAGCTTCTCCCACTGTCTCTCATATATCTAACTTTAATTTCATTATTTATCTTAAATTAGCCCTATTGTAATATAAGTTTTTCTTTTGGTTACTGTATCCATCTTTCTTTTGATGACTGAGAATAATTAGGAAATATCTTTCTTTAAAAGCCTACCTCTTCTTTATTTGTCTGAATTGTACATACTGATACCAAGGTTACTTTCAGGACACTTTGGATTCACTTTCTCACTTCCATGCAGAGTCAGTTGAAGAATGTTGTCCTTGTAAATTTCATTTACAAGTGTCTCTCTGGTTCATTATGCCCTTGCTTATTGGAATAATGTAGAAGTTATATATGTATGCATTTTCTTGAATATAAGTCATTTTCTCAAGTATCGTTAAGTACTTGCAAGCTATATCAGGCTCAGATCAAGAATAACTAACGTTCCTAAGGATATATTATATGAGCCGAGGCATTGGAAAGAAATGAAGAGATTCATGGCCAAGACACAATAGACAGCATACCTAGAAGACAGAATTATATGCTTTCACTGTATACAATGAGATACTGAGGATCTTTTTTTCAATGCTAAATCTGAAAGAGTCATGAAAAATACATCATATTCGCCTATATCATTATTTGCTCCTGGACTGTTGAAATCATATCAGTCACTCCAAATCTATATTTTAGGCATCTTTTTTACAAATCTGTTTCTTCTGTTTCTTAAAATTGCTCACCTCATGCATGTGTCCTAAAAGAAAAAAAAGACTGGATCATGTTTCATAGCACAAATACAACCCATTGTTAAAACATGCTTTATTCCTCTGCAAGTTCTCAGTGGTCCTCTGAAGAAGACTCACTGAAAAAGATAATTCCACTTCTATATCTTTGTCAATTTTTTAAAAAAACTATGTTATGCTTGATCTCTGTACAGTATTTGTAAGGATTATCTTCCAAACCTTAACCCTAAACCTTGCAGAAGCCATGCTGGTTCTCCTTCATTAAGGTCTGTTCTTCTATATGTTTAACAATTTTGTTTAACAATATATGTTGAGAAAGTATGCTTTCCATCAAATTACCTAGCACAGAAGTTAATCTAAATGGCCTTTAATATCCCAGATCCTCCACCCCTGGATCCCTTTTTGAAAATCGGAGTTACATTAGCTACCTTCGAGTCCTCTGGTACAGAGCCTGGTTGTAGGGAAATTTTTGCTAGGAAATCAGAATTTTCACATTTCAGTTCCTTCAGAACTCTTGAGTGGATGCCATCTGGCCCTGGTGATTTCTTAATTTTTAGTTGTTCAAGACTAGAACATCCTCTCTTGTCACCTCAAATTGGCCTAGTTTTTTTTAGCTTACAAAACCTGAGAAGGTCAGTTCCAAAGTGGGTATGTGGTCAGTATCCTGCATTGTGAACACAGATGGAAAGAACTCATTCAGCTTCTCTGCAATCTCCTTATCCTCTTTAATAATCCATTTCATGCCTGCATCTTCTAACAACCTGCCTGGCAGGTTTTCTGCTTCTGACATATTTAAAGAAGTTTTTGTTTTTCTCCTTGACACTTCAAGCTGTATGCTCCTCAAACTCTCTTTTTCCATCCCTGATTGTTTTCTTGCATTTCCTTTGCCAGAGTTTATTTTCCTTCCTGTTGTTTTCATTTGGGCAGGACTTCTATTTTCTGAAGGAAGTCTTCATCCCTTTTATAACTTCGCCTGCCCTGACTATACTTGTTAGCCATGCTGCCATTCTCCTAAACTTGGTGGTACCTTTCCTCCTTCTTGGTATGCATTCCAACTGAGCTTCTATTATTGTGGTTTTGAATAATTTCCATGCTTTCTGGAGTGGTTTGATCCTCTTGACTTTCACTTTTCTTTTTACGAATCTCCTCATTTTTTTAGAAGTTTCCTCTTCTGAAGGTCAACACATCTGTGTTGGACTTCCTTGTCAGTGCTCCACTTGCATATAAGCTTAATTGGATCACACTACGATATTTATTTATTTATTTATTTATTAGCCCAGAGCAGTGTACTACATACTTGAGTTTCTCCTCACAACAACCCCGTGAAGTAGGTTAGGCTGAGAGAGAAGTGACTGGCCCAGAGTCAGCCAGCTAGTATTATGGCTGGATGAGGATTTGAACTTGGGTCTCCGTGGTCCTAGTCCAGCACTCTAACCGCTACACCACGCTGGCATGTTCTATAGTCTCTGTTTTTAACTGTTAATTGATTTTAATTGTTTTGTTTTAATGTAAACTGCGCTGAGCCATTTTTGGAAGGGCAATATAGAAATTGAATAAATAAATAAATAGATAGATAGATACAATAATATTCCCCAACCGTTCTACAACTCTGACGTCTTGCACCAGATCCTGGGCACTATTCAGGATTAAATCTAAGGTTGCCTTCTCTCTGGTTGGTTCCATTATCAACTGTTCTAAAGCACAGTCATTTAGCATGTCTAGAAACTTGGCCTCTCTGTCAATGTGAATGTGAATGTGAATTTGCCAAGTCTATATGAGGGTAGTTACAGTCACCCATTATTACAGTTCTGTCTCCCTTTGTCACCTCTCTAATTTGCTTCTCCAACTCCAGGTCACTCCCTGCATTTTGATCCGGAGGGCGATAGCATGTCCCTAGTAACACATTTCCTTTCAGTCCTCGTATTGACACCCATAAAGATTATGTCCAGGACTCCAGTCCTCCTAGGTTTTTTAACTTGTTGGATTCTATCCCTTCTTTAATATATAGTGCTACTCCACCCCCAATCCTCCCTTCCTGTCCTTTCTGTAGTGTTGGTATCCAGGAATTGTGTTCTACTGGTTCTCACCATTCCACCAGGTTTCTGTTGTGCCCTCTAAATCTATGTTTTCATGAGCAACCAAGCACTCCAGCTCACCCAAATTGGCTCGGAGGCTTCTGGCATTTGTATATAAACACTTATATGCAGGGTCTCTTACCCGGAATTGATGTGTGCTCTCTCTCTTACTGGTACGTGACCTTTTTTACCAACT
Organism: Hemicordylus capensis; assembly: GCF_027244095.1. Taxonomy (NCBI): domain Eukaryota; kingdom Metazoa; phylum Chordata; class Lepidosauria; order Squamata; family Cordylidae; genus Hemicordylus; species Hemicordylus capensis. The sequence continues at coordinate 372,284,364 of NC_069658.1, read as the reverse complement.
GTCATGTGTTTCCGTCTGCTGTGCTCCTGGTTCTACTCTATACTCTTCTGGTTTATATGAAACATTTACACCCTCACACCTTAGGGGATTTTGCTTGCCAAACCAGAAAACACCTAGTTCCTGTCAGCAATAATGCAGGTGTAATTTTAAAAGCTGCTATGCAAACTTTTTGATTTTAAGCGCCAGCAGTCTGGTTCCATCATGGTTCAAGTGGAGCCCATCCCTTTTGTACAGGCTTTGCTTGCCCCAAAATGTATCCCAGTGCTTAACATATTTAAACCTCTCCTCCTGGCACCACCGTCTCATCCACACATTGAGACCACTCAGCTCCATCTATCTCGCTGGTCCTGTGTGTGGAACATGTAGCATTTTGGAAAACGTTACCCTGGGGTTTCTGGATTTCAATATGCTACCTACCAGCCTAAATTTGGCTTCCAGGACCTCCTAGCTGCATTTCCCAATGTTGTTGGTGCTGATGTGCACCACAGCAGCGGTCTCTTCCCCAGTACTGCCTAACAGCCTATCTAGATGCTGTGTGACACCCACAACCTTCACACCAGGCAGTCAAGTTACCATGCCATCCACATGTGAGTTACAAACCCATCTCTCTATGCCCTAATGATTGAATCACCCACTACTAGCAGGTCCCTACCTCCTGGAGGATTATCCTCTGTGCGAGAGGATATGGACGCATCACCTAAGGAAGGGGTCCATTCTAAGGGAGCATTCCCCTCTTCCTCAGACTGATGTCCTCCTTCCGGAGTCAGGAGCTCCTTGCACCAAGCATATACCCACAATTTCTACACCTCGAGCAGACAGTCATACATGCAACACTCTATACAATATTCTAGGAAGCGCACCTTCCCCTGTTAGTATTCTAGATTCATAACTGGTTCTATTGGCTATTTACAATATATAGAGGTTGTTTACTTGAAAGCTAGGTCTTCACTGAAGTTGTAAACTAAGTAAAGGTTTTTAAGTCTGTCTTCCAAGAAAATAACAAAAAGTGTTGTAGTACTCATCTTCTCCTCATGTGGAGTGTCTCCGTTGTGATAAACAGGGACCACTTGTCTGCCTCCAGGCACAATTAGATGCTAAACTCCATGCAAAACTCCTTTGATATCTGTCTGCAAACTCCTATTCGCTAATTTCCAGGGAAGAAAGCTCCTCTGGTCTGAGCCCTGTCTTAAGAGCTGCTTCCAAACTCAGGAAAGTGGCCATTCCCACAAACTGTGTGACTCACCTGGAGCTAATCCCCCATCAAAGAAGGCCCAAAGCCGGCTGGCTGGTATGGGCATCAATGGGCAGGGGGAGGGGAAACACACACACACACACACACACACACACCACCTCCAGCAACTCCCTCGGAGGGGATAAGTAAAAAAGAAATGTTGTGTGTTTTTTTTAAACAATTAAATATGTTTGCGAATCACCTCGGACTGGAACGGACCGGACCGGGGTGGGGTTGGTTTGAGGGGGTTCCAGACCGAACTGGCCCAGTCCAGTTCAGGTCCAGAAATGAAATGAACTGGGCCAGCCAGTTCTGTGCACACCCCTGTAACCCATGACACTGATATAATCCAATTAACTGTCTGTAATTCTGCCACCCTATGAATACGCTCTTACTTATTTGTAAACATGTATAGACTCAAGTGCTATTTTAAAAATAGTTTCTGTTTCTATTTTTTGTTAGGAATGTGCAGGATAAAGAGAGGAGATGAACTCAAACATTGTTTTACTAAATTTAAGGCTTTTTTGTTTGTATAACCTTATTTTCAGCCAAGAATGACTCCAAAGCAGTTTACATTTAAAATCCACATATAGATACATTACTGTTAAGAACATGTTGAGGTGTGTGGGTGTAGGGATTTCTTCTGGGTCTTGGCAGCTTCACCATAGTGAAGTCAGGATAGTTTACATATATATATATATATATATATATATATATATATATATATCTATATCTATATCTATATCTATATCTATATCTATATCTCCATGTAACGTTTGGGTTTAACTGTTGAAGTCCTGTTTTAAAAAGAATAACTAAGCTGATCAGAATGATCACCATTTAAACAAAAAATGAGAATAGGAAAGGCAGCTTGAAAAGACTGCCTTTCTTCTTTTTTTCTTTTTAATGGGTTAGAATGTATTTCATATAGGTCATGCTGGGTTCTAATTTCCACAGCTGTGGCATTTTTTTAACTGAAGTAAAGTGGCATTCAAAATACGTGAAATAATAATAAAAACCCTGCCAATCTCAAATTTCCAAGAAAATACCCATTGATCAGGGCAGAGACAGCCATTTTAGTGTTAATGGCTTTTTGAAAGTAATTTTTGGTCTAAATGGTTGGATGATCACAAGTTGTAATCAATAGATTCAAATTCTTTCCCCACTTGGTTATAGTCTGAGTAAAATACTGGCTGCTTCCAGTTCAATGGAATGACTTTCCACCTCTAGGTACTGTGACAAAAGTGCAATAACCATTCAGGAATAAGCTGTAAATGAATCAGCAGAGAGCTAATAAAACAACAGTGGGGGCTACTTTTTGAATCGTATCATGCCACCTTTTCCCATAGATTCAGAAGTGTACCAACACTTTCAGATCTCTTTTCCCTGAGACAATCAAGAAGAGAAAGCAGCTTCCTGAATGGCGCGTGTTCCCTTCTCTTATAGGAGGTGAAGAGAATGGAAGGCCCTCCTACACCCCAGCAGCAACAGGTGTTCAGCCCACTTCTGTGCTCACCAATCTCTAGACTGGTTCAAGAGCCACATAAACAAGCCTAGTAGCTCCATGTGGGGAATGCTGTGCTTCTCCTGCAGACTTTTGCTGGGATCAATTTCCATGTGTGGAATGGAATTTTCAGAATGCATTCAATTGTATATATCTCCTCAAAGGACAGAAGTCCAAAAACACAGGTTTCAAAGTATTTCTCACCATATGGGTTATATCTTGTATGGATAATGCTGACAAATTCCACATGGCATAGATCTAAATGTAACATACATATCTGTATTAAAACATCAATAGTCAGTTGCAACAGTGAACCTTATAGGTTCAATGCTTTTTCTTCCCATGAACTGGAATCCATTTCTGGTATGATGATGATTGATGATGATGATGATCTTCTGTGGCATAATTTTAAAGAAAGAGAATACTTTAATTTTGTTTTCTTGGAACATTCACACTTGTTAACACTTTAAAAAAATATGTTCATACATTTCTCATTTTGAATGAGCTTTGTTAAATGTGCATAGTCAAAACATAACATGTACATGCATTAAGGCTGTGTATCACATTGAACTGATATAATGTCTGAAGTGATACAAGCCCTATAGAGACATTTTGCATCAGAAACTATTCTGATGAAAAATGTCTCCAATATCTGTAGACTATTCAATACAATACTGAACGTCAGTATTGTATGGGATTGTATCAGAAGGTGGTAGTGGTGGTGGGGCTTACCTTTTAATTAAGCTTTGGCTTCTCTGAAGAAATCATTTGCTTCTGGGCAGCCACAGCAGTGATGTTTCAAAATGCTACCTTTCCCTCCCTGGTCTCGTCTTGTAACTATAGGGCATAGCCATTTATTTTTCTAGTGATATACCAGGAAAAGGATGCAACTTTATGACAGTGCATCCTTTCTTCGTGCATTATAGAGTGAGATCAGGGAAGGAAAGGTGACAATTTGAAACACCACTACTGTGCTGTTCAGAATGCAGCTGCTTTCTTTAGAGGAGCCCGGTCTTCATTAAAAAGCTAAGCCCTCCCCCATCCCAATGCATTGAATACCAGCTCAATGCCATCCAGACCATCCCCTGCATCATGTATATGATTCAAGAATGGCCTGGATGATTATCAGGATTGGGCCTGGCATAGCTCTAACACACAGACCAGTATGCAACATGTATTTTGTACACATTCAAAATGTAACATGTGATACATACAAATCTGTGTGATTGTCTCTTGCTTCTTCACATCATATTCTATAGCACAAAAGCCCATCTTGACCATTTGTGATAATTAATATGTTTCATTCCTGACTCAGGAAGAAAAGAAAAATAGAATGAGCCCTGGGCCATAGCTGAGTGTAGAAATGTATTCTTATTGACAATTGTATAATAATAGCATTAATGTTTGCTGGTATTCAAAATTGTGACACAGCTCTGGATTTACTACATTAAATAATAAACAATCCTTTATAGTGTATTGGGTGGGCTACAGAGAAGAATACTTTGCTCATCATGTTGTTTGCTTTTGTCTGGATCTCTGGAAAGCTAGTGCAAAGTTTTATGCTGAAGCAAACAAAGTTCTCAGAGCAGGAGTGTGAAGCAGCAGCTCAAGGAAGGAGCTTTTCATTTAATGATGAACTTTCCTTTTCATCTCTTTGACATATGCTTTCTTCTATTAAAATGCTGCCCCGTCTTGTCTGGTGACTTCACAAAAGACCTATTTTGGAATGGAAGTCACCTCGTTGCTATGAGAAACCTTAGCGATAAAGCCAGAAGCTGACATTTGAGAGATGCTCTAATAATGAAATGAATTAAGATAGTTTGCCCATAGGGCATTCCATTGCATGCATATACAAATTACAGGCATTATATTGGGTGAAGTTGGCCCTTTCTCTCTGCTGGAGATGTTCTGTTTCTGTGTTTCTCAGATTTGGAATTTCCTTTTTCATAAGAAATAAATATGAGTGCTATCAGTCTAGTTGGGTATTGGTATCCCAAGATCAGTGAAGGGATGAGGCTTGGGGACAACACTAATGAGCAGAGCATAACCATGTGGACAAGTGACATTTGCAGAGTGAGTACAGGTATGTGTTGCTCTGCAGCTGATTTTTGGTAATATTTGACCCTGAATAAGAATTATTATGTTCAACATTTATTGGGCTTTGGTTAGAGTTGTCTGGCAAATAAAGTTTATTTGCACTTTTATGAGTTTTCACTCATAATTCTTCTTAATTTCTCATACCTCAAATTGCTCACATATGGAAAGGCTTTCCCAAATGATTCTATATTTGTTATCTTTAGGACATAACATCCATGGTCTTTCTATAAAAGGAGGACATGATTAGAAGGCTAAGGCGGGAGATTAGAAAAGAACAGATGATAAAGAACAAAATATTTCCCCACTTTTACCAGTTTATATTAGGTTGGGATTTCTTGTTGAGAGAGGAGGAAGAAGAACTTTCTTTTCTGGTAGCAGCATCACAATGGCCCTTACCTTGTCAGATCATTCAGTTTAGGACTGCCAGCACTAAAATCAGACAGAAAACAAATATGGCTGAGGAGCAGAATCTGATATAGTAATGAAATCTACATATCTGAAGTTGTCTTGGTGATTCAGTTTGTAACTCATGTCATGAACCCTGTGTCTGACATGGAGGAGTCCCAGAATTAAAGGGTCATGAACCCTGAGATGGACACCAGGGGCTCTCAAGGTGAAGTTGTTGTGACCCTTGAGCCTTTCTCTGACCAAGTGGACTCACAGGATGAGGCAAGCTTCGAGGGGCCCTCAGCCCCACCAATGTAAATGTCAGCACCTGCCTTCAAGGTCCTCTGAGGATGAACCTGAAGCACCCCAATCCCTACCAGCAGCCACCCAGCTATGCTGCAGCCAACACTTATCTATCTATCTATCTATCTATCTGACATATTTTTATACCGTCCAAAACTTATGTCTCTGGGCAGTTCACAACTTAAGAAGGAGGATGCAGCCTCTTTAAGACATTCCAGGCTTGGGTGGGGCTGCAGTGCTGGCTCTGTATTTAAGGCCTCAGTTTGCCTCCATCATTTGCTGAGGCAACTCCTTTGTGAGCTCTGCTCCCCCTGGCTTCTGAGCCTTTTCTTGTTTTGGTACTTCAACTCCACCTGTTCCTAATGGACTGACCCCTGACCCCCTGCTTGTTTGACTTTGTCTGCTCCCACAATGTGTTTCCTGCCACACCTGACCCACCCAGGTATGACAGTTTGGACCTTAATGACAGCTGCTTCTTCAGCCCTATGATAGCTCCTGAAAACTTGAACTCTCTCACGAGTGAAATACCTTTTAAAAATAATGAAAGATCAATGATGCCACAATGCAGGAATTCTCAGTATTTCTCACTGAAATAAATGAGAAGACAAATCTGGGACTGACTAGCTATGACTAGAAAGGGCTGGTAACTATCAGACAAAGGGAATATGTTTTTAAAGAAAAACACACAAGAGGAGTTGTATAAACATGCTGATGCCTTATTTCTTAAGAAGAAGTTTCACATGTTATTTTCAAATATCATCTGCTACTAAATTCCAATTGTATCATTATATCACAGTAACTATGGACTTGTTGATTTCATAATTGGTTTGGCCTGGAAGCTCACTTCAGCACCTGTAGGTTGTTGCCACTAGCCGTTTGTATCAATTTTTTAATAAATCCCACAGATTGAGTGAGATAAATAATAAATGACACAGTACTTGGTAAGTCAATATTTAATTTAATATAGACTCAGGGAAACGAACACTCTACATGCAGATATTATCATAGTTCTTGTTTTACTGAAAGAAAGCTAGACTGTGTTTGAAAATGCTTGGAGAATGAAACAAAACTGGTACATATGGAGGATGTGAAAAATCTGGTCAATATTGTTTAGATTGTAATGTCATTCTATCAATGCAGATTTTGAAGATTTATCATAACAATGAAAAAAATAGGGAACATATATACATCTGAGCATAAAGTAAATCCACAGTTCTTAGTACCAAATGCCACATTACATTCAAATGTGTAATTGTAGCTTGATTGTGTCCCCCCCCCTTTTTTTTGCTTGCTTGTTTAAAAGCCACTTCAAGCGAACATGACAGAAAGTAGTAAAATGGTGGGAAAGGAAGTGCTTAACCTTTTTACCTGTCCACTATTCCTTCATTCTGAATTGTTCCCTTAAGCTCCATGGGTTTTCAACACCACTTGGGTTTCAAAAGGTTTGCTCACACTTGACTGGAAGACCAAATACCTCTGGGGGTTGGCAGTGTAGAGCACAAAAATGGTATGTGAGAAAAGGATTAAGTAATTAATTTTTTAAATTAAAGTAATTATTACTTACTAATAAGTAAATAATACTTATTAATTAATTATGAAGTTGTATAAGTCATTTTATTTACTTATAAAATAAATTGCTTTTAGTAAAAAAAAAAAGAGAGAGAGAGAGAAGCCATTTGGCTATGGCTCAGAGGCGTATCTAGGGAAAATAGCGCCTAAGGCAAGCACTGAAATTGCGCACTCTGTCCAAACTTTTGACACCCATCTTTCAGATAACTTTACCATAATATCAGCTCAAAAATACAAGTCAAGCTCATTACTCTTTTAATATTTCAAAAACTATTTAGCAGTGGATGTAGCCAGACCAAATAATGCTGGAAAACTACACATTTCAGTATGCTGGGGCTCATGAAATACTCAAATACTATGTGGAGGTGTACTTGGAAAACTAAACAGAAGTGCCTGATTCAAAGACAAACTCACCATTAATAGCCATATTATTAAGACATCACATTTAACTCACTTATCACAAGAAGCAAAGTGAGAGCAAATGAATACAATCCTAGCTCATAAGCTTCAGCTCAGTATTCACAAGCCTCGATTCTCTGTACATAGTGCCAAACTGAATATGTGTACAGTGACTTATATTTTATAATTTTTTTTTGGAAAAATTACCTGTAGCCCCTTCAGGGGGCTTCCTAAAGGCCATGGGGGGGGGGTTCCTGCAAAGGTTTCCCCTCCCCCTGCTGGCCTCTAGGGCCTTGCAGGGACCATTTGAGCATGCACGGTGACCATTTTGTTTTTGGTGGCCTTTTTTTTAAAAACAAAAATTCTTTTTTAAATGGCACCCCCCTCAAGTGGCACCCGGGGCACATGCCATAGATATGCCCCTGCAATGGCTACATATATTTGTTTTTAAAGTGTAGCTTGGTTCAAAAAGAGAGTTTGAGGAATGTTTAGCTAAAAGCATCAAGGGGAATAACAAAAACTTCTTTAAATACATCAGAAGCAGGAAACCTGCCAGGGAGGCAGTTGGACCATTAGACAATGAGAGAGTGAAAGGGATTATTAAGGAGGATATGGAGGTTGCAGAGAAGCTCAATGAGTTCTTTGTGTACATCTTCACGGCAGATGATACTGAGCATATACCTGTTCCTGAACCAGGCTTTTCAGGGATGACGGCTAAAGAACTGAGCCAGATAGAAGTAACGAGAGATGATGTTCTAAACTGTCTGGAAAAACTGAAAACTAACAAATCACCAGGGCCAGATGGCATCCATCCAAGAGTCCTCAAAGAACTGAAATGTGAAATTGTTGACCTCCTTGCTAAAATATATAACTTATCCCTGCAATCAGGTTCTGTACCAGAGAACTGGAGAGTAGCAAATGTAACACCGATTTTCAAAAAGGAATCCAGGGGTGATCCAGGAAATTACAGGCCAGTTAGCTTAACATCAGTTCCAGGCAAATTGATGGAAAGGATCCTCAAGGATAAAATTGTAAAGCACATAGAAGAACAGGCCCTGCTGGGACTGAACCAGCATGGGTTCCGCAAAGGTAAATCTTGCCTCACCAACCTTTTGGAGTTCTTTGAGAGTGTCAACAAGTGTGTGGATCAAGGTGATCCAGTTGACATAGTATACCTGGACGTCCAAAAAGCTTTTGACAAAGTTCCTCATCAAAGACTCCTGAGGAAATTTAGCGGTTATGGGATAAGGGGACAAGTACATGTGTGGATTGCTAACTGGTTGAAAGACAGGAAACAGAGGGTAGGTATAAATGGAGAGTTTTCACAATGGAGGGAAGTAAGAAGTGGGGTCCCCCAGGGATCTGTACTGGGACCGGTGCTTTTTAATTTATTCATAAATGATCTAGAAGTAGGGGTAAGCAGCGAGGTGGCCAGATTTGCAGATGATACCAAACTGTTTCAGGTAGTGAAATCCATAGCTGATTGTGAAGAGCTCCAAAAGGATCTCTCCAAAGTGGGTGAGTGGGCAACAAAGTGGCAAATGCGGTTCAATGTTGGCAAGTATAAAGTGATGCACATTGGGACAAAGAACCCCAACTTCAAGTACATGCTGATGGGATCTGAGCTGTCTGTGACTGACCAGGAGAGGGATCTTGGGGTCGTGGTAGAAAGCTCGTTGAAAGTGTTGACATGATGTGCGGTAGGGATGGGCCTGGACTGGTCCGGAGGCCATTCTAAAGGCCTCCGGACTGGTCCGGACCGGTCCGGACTTGGCCGGTTTGGTTTGGGTGGGGGGGTTCCTTTAAGGGCGGGGGAGGGTTTACTTACCCCTCCCGCTGCTTCCCCCCCTCCAGCGCACGTATTCTATGTAGTAATTGGGGTGGCAGGATACCTCCCTGCCACCCCTTCTCCCGCTTGAGTGCAAAAGGCTGCACGGAGCCTTTTGTGCACACGCACGTTGCGCACGCGCTTCACATCTCCGCGACGTGTGTGTGCGTGGCCACACGCACGCGCACGTCACGGAGACGTGGAGCGCACACGCAATGTGCGCATGTGCAAAAGGCTCCGTGCAGCCTCTTGCACTCAAGCGGGAGAAGGGGTGGCAGGGAGGTATCCTGCCGCCCCAATTACTACATAGAATACGCGCGCTGGAGGGTGGAAAGCGGCGGGAAGGGTAAGTAAACCCTCCCCCGCCCTTAAAGGAACCCCACACACAGTGCCAGACCGCAACTCTGCGGTTCTGTGCATACCCCTAATGTGCAGCAGCTGTGAAAAAGGTCAATTCCATGCTAGGGATCATTAGGAAGGGGATTGAAAATAAAAGTGCTAATATTATAATGCCCATATACAAAACTATGGTGCGGCCACACCTGGAGTACTGCATACAATTCTGGTCACCACATCTAAAAAAAGACATTGTAGAACTGGAAAAGGTGCAGAAGAGGGCAACTAAGATGATCAAGGGCCTAGAGCACCTTTCCTATGAGGCTAGGCTACAACACCTGGGGCTATTAGTTTAGGAAAAAGACAACTGTGGGGAGACATGATAGAGGTCTATAAAATCATGTATGGGGTGGAGAAAGTGGATAGAGAGAAATTCTTCTTCCTCTCCCATAACACTAGAACCAGGGGTCATCCCATGAAACTGATTGCCAAGAAATCTAGGACCAGCAAACGGAAGTACTTTTTCACACAACGTATAATCAATTTGTGGAATTCTCTGCCACGAGATATGGTGACAGCCAACTACCTGGATGGCTTTAAGAGGGGTTTGGATAATTTCATGGAGGCGAGGTCTATTGATGGCTACTAGTCTGAAGGCTGTAGGCCACCTGCAGCTTTGGGGGTGGGGTGCCTCTGAGTACCAGTTGCAGGGGAGTAACAGCAGGAGAGAGGGCATGCCCTCAACTCCTGCCTGTGGCTTCCAGCAGCATCTGGTGGGCCACTGTGTGAAACGGGATGCTGGACTAGATGGGCCTTGGGCCTTATCCAGCAGGGCTGTTCTTATGTTCTTACAAATCAAGATTACAAGATCAATCATTTTATCTTAGACTTAGAGCCTATTCACATGAGCAGCCTAACCCAGGCTATTTATTTATCTAAAATATTTATGCCCTTCCCACTCCAGTACAGTACTGCTCAGGGTGGCTCATAACATTAATAAAATAGATACATTGTAAAATAGAAAATTAATAAAGTTAATCAAGTTAAAATACCAAGCTAAAACCACATTTAAAATTATACTTTTTAGAATAGTTTCAGATTAAAAGTTAATAAAAAAGCTAAAAACTGAGAACTATAAAAACGAAAGAACCTATAAGATATAAGCAGTAGATAAAACATTTATAAGTCTTTCTAAAAAGTTGTTTTTTAAATTGTTTTTTTAAACACTGAGTGAGGGAGCATTGCAAAGCTCTTGGGGGAGGGTGTTCCAATACTGAGGGCCAGAACTGAAAAGGACCTGTCCCAATCCCATCTAATCAGATCTCTGTTAGTGGTGGGGCCATGAGGAGGGCCTGAGATGCTAATTGGAGGAGGCCCTGGAAGGTTCATATGGGTTAATGTGGCCCAACAGGTACCCCAGCCCCAAGCCGTGTAGGGCTTTAAAGTTCAAGACAAGCACCCTTATTGTAGCCTGGAAGCAGACTGGTAACCAGTTAAGCTACCGTAGGATGGGTGTGACACTCATGAAGTGTCATGAAATTTGCACCCATGAGCATCCTGGAAGAAGCATTCTGGAGCAGCTGAAGCTTCCAAACCATCTTTCAGGGCAGCCCCAAGTATAGCACATTGTAGTAGTCCAGTCTGGATGTTACCAAAGCATGAGTGACAGAGGTCAGGTCCAACTTCTCCAAGTATGGTACCAGCTGGCTTACCTGCCATTGATGGAAAAAGCACCTCTGCTTAACTCCACTACCTGTGCCTCCAAGGACAGTGTTAGGTTCAGAAACACCCCCAAGCTGTGGATCAATCCTGGTGCTGCCCTCCTGCCCAAACCAACTTTTTACCTTGGCCTCTGAGGGCATGAGTGCACACTTAACCCTGGTGCTGGGGTTGTGTGTATGCTCGGACATCATGCAGCCTGAGCATATACAGAGTCAGATGCCTAGAGTGCCTGACTCCTGGGGGTGCATGGAGGAATTCCTGGAGGCTGGGAAAAGGAGTCCTGGCCTCCAGCGATCCACACTGTATGGAACAGTGCAGATTGTGTGGGCACGCAGTAGTGTGCCAAATATTTGCCAGCCAATCATCTGGGGGAAAGGTATCTGCCTCCCCCACCGCTGCCCTCCCTGCCCTAGTGGTGACTGTAAGTACAGCCTTATACCAGGGCTGTTCAGCTTTGGCCTTCCTGCAGATGTTGGCTTACAATCCCCATAATCCCTGACTATTGGCCACTGTGGCTGGGGATTCTGGGAGCTGTCGTCCAAAAACAGCTACACAGGCTAAGTTGAGCAGGCCTGCCTTATGCTGTATGTAATTTACTGGGACTTTACTGAAACACAAATTTCACAAATTCTTAAAATCATGGTATTTGGGGACAATAAGTAAACTAAAATAAAATGCTGAGTATTGTACCTTAGCTGTGGTAGTGCAGACACCACCTTTGACAAAAATTTTGACCACAGAACTATCTTTTCAATCAATGCTTTGTATTTCCAAGGGTGGTTTCCAAAAACCCCAGGGCTACCATTCTAACGCATTCAGCCGTATTAAATTCTTGAAGCAAGTATCTACAGGAAGGGGCCTCAAAGGTACAGGCTTCCAGTAGAAGTCAGTAATAGTGATTTTTTTTCCCTTTCCTGTGAGCAATAACAAGCTGAAAAATACAATTGCTGATAAATTATTTATTACTAGGATAGCATGACCGTGAGTTTTATCCCGGTGTTATAAAACTTTAAACAATGGTTCTAAGTATAAGTGACATTTTAGTGGAAGAGGTCATGAACTACCTCTTCCACTCTAAATCTGAGCTCCTTTGAGATTTTCAGTAACAAATAAGTGGTCGTCTATGAGGTTTTAACATGCATAGATTGAATTAGTATTAGTATGTTAATACATAACATACCAGTTGTCTCCCCATCTGGAGTTTTTGCCATTTAAGTCACTGAATACTGTTATGCCATGCTTACTGCCTCTCTTCACTGCCATTCTGCCTGTAGTTAAAAATACTGTTTGCTTATTATTTAGTTCTTATCATATATTTGGGAGTGCAAGTAGGGAGTGAGATAAAATACTAAGATAAACCATGCTAGGGCTACAAGATGTGGTATTGATATCTGAAAGAAATTTATGTGGCCTTGTGAAAAACTTTAATTTGTCTGTAGCTATTAGCCAATCTATTTTAATCTTAATGATCTTGAATGTCAGTCTTCTGAAAGACAGATCAGAAGTATAAGTTGAGGGAGGGTTAACTTTGGTCAGTACTATCTAAACAAATTCAGCCATGATTAAATCCCATTGAATCTAATGGAACTAAAGTTATTATTACCTTTCTTTGAATACATCCCTGCACTCTAATTCAGAACAGAACACTAAATCCACGGAACGTTCAATCAGAACAACTGGTCAAGTTGGTTGTCCCAGTGGAATGGCCCATTTTAAACTTTTATTCAGGGTAATTTTAATCTGTTTATGATTTTTAGGTTTTGCTTTGATTAGATTGTAAACCATCCTGAGATTATAAATGTGAGTATATAAATGTGACAAATGTTCTGAGCATTCTGAGCGGTGTTTTGGATTGGCACTCTTCTGGTCTCTGTGCATGTGTGGTGGCCAATTGCATCCTGGTACTGACCATGCAAATGGCAGCCGCAGGCGCGTAACAATGATAGGGCAAGGGGAGACAGTTGTCTGGGGGCCCCACTGCCTGGAGGGGCACCCCAGGGGCACCTCACGTGACTCCCCATTGCCCCCTGCCCAGCCCCAAGGCCCCTCAGCCACTTGCCCTCTTCGCCGTCTCTCCAGCTTGTTCTCCTGGCCGGCAATCGAGCAGCAGACAAGCTGCAAAGAGCTCCTTTTCTCCCGCCTCTCAGCTGATCGGCGGGTGGGCGGGGCTTCCACGGAGGCCTCCGTGTAGGCCGCAGTGAAGCCTGAACTCGAGTAGGGCCCAAGCAAGCCAGGAAGGAGGAGGCAGCCAGAGTGTTCTGTGCAGCAGAAGACCCCCTGCTGCCCTGCTTAACCCAGACCAGCATTTGCCAGGTAGAGTGTGAACTCCTTTTTGTAGTTACCTTTCCCACCCCGCCCCCCGCCATATATAGGGATCTGCTTGCCATAGGGCTTGGATATGGGGGGTGGGGGAGGGACCGAGAAGTCCCTGAATATTTATTTTGAAACAGCTTGGAAAATTTGCTGACTTAAAAAAAACTATCTAAAAAGTCCTATAAGTGGCTTGTTTCATGGCAGAAAATTGCAAAAACTTCTGGAACAGTATTTTATTAATTTTATTTATTCATTCATTCATTTATAAATGCACTTATGTTCAAGTTGTTTTGCAACCCAGAAGGTATGAGTGAGAACTGTGAAGCATGTGTGGTGCTTTTATTTTATTTTTCTTGTGTGTGAACTGTTCCCCAATAACTTGCAGGGACTTCAGGGTAAATCTGGCCAACATGTGAATGCAGCACCTCCATTCCAGAGGAGATGTGTCTTAAAGGGCTTTAAAAGCCTCCTGTGAAAAACCTCCTGCAATCAAACTTGACTGAATTTGTTCAGAATTCTGGGAAAACAAACATAGGTTCACCCTGCATGGTTGAAAGTCTCCTTTGCTAATCTGCAGCGAGGGGCCCATTTTAATAATTCATCTTTCTAGTGTGTTCTAGGCATTAAAAGTAATACAAATGTATAGTACTCAATGTATATCACTATATATTGTGACGTGTGCGTGTGTGTATTCAGTGAAATGTATTTGCAGGCAGCATACTTATTTTGGAATATCAGACTTAAATCTTTGGGGGCCTGGGGTGTGCGGAGGCCCTGGACTTTGTGGGGGGGGGGCCCATTTTAAAATCTTGTCTCTGGGCCCACTCCAACCTTGCTACGCCCCTGGGCAGCCGCATGTATGCAGAGGCCAGAAGAGTATCATTTTGGATTCCAAAATGGTGCTTGGAATGCTCAGAATGTTCCGATTCAAAATGGGATGTTCCATTTTGGGCTGGAAGCTTGGAACAGCCCCTTCATTTGAAGGGCATTCTGTTTTGAGCCCAGAACACTTGCAATAAAACCCCAGCTAACTGAGCAAAGAGGCACCTTTTACCGTGGTGATTCTCTTTATTTAGCAGGGGGAGAGTAACTGGCCCTATCCACCCCCAGCACAGTACTTCCAGTGACTGTTGCTGGTGTGTGTCTTATGTTTCTTTTTAGATTGCGAGCCCTTTGGGGACAGGGAGCCATCTTATTTGTTATTTCTCTTTGTAAACCGCCCTGAGCCATTTTTGGAAGGGCGGTATAGAAATCGAATTAATAATAATAATAATAATAATAATAATAATAATAATAATAATAATAATAGACCATTTTGAGCATGGAGCATTCTGACTGTGGAATGTTCTGCACATCCCTATATATTTAATGTTTTCAAACTAACATAAGAACAGCCCTGCTGGATCAGGCCCAAGGCCCATCTAGTCCAGCATCCTGTTTTGCACAGTGGCCCGCCAGATGCCGCTGGAAGCCACAGACAGGAGTTGAGGGCATGCCCTCTCTCCTGCTGTTACTCCCCCACAACTGGTACCCAGAGGCATCTTGCCTTTGAGGCTGGAGGTGGCCCACAGCCCTCCGACTAGTAGCCATTGATAGACCTCTCCTCCATGATGTCATCCAAACCCCTCTTAAAGCCTAGAGACTGCTCAGTAGAATACATGAATTGGGGATCCTGCAAATTATGTTGGAAGTATCAGCTGCACAGAGGAGGGGGCAAAGGAATAAAACACATTTATTGCCTCTTCCTCATAACAGTTCTCAAATCCCTCCTACAAGCAATTGCTTTAACCCTTCTCTTCATCTCTGAATGTGATCACAAAGGCATTTGGATTCAATGGTAGTGTGATCTTTGACTATTCCTGTGGTCACTTGGAGGAGAATGGAGGTTCAGTTTCTCTTTGCCCCTGAGGTAACCATTGGAGAGTAGCATTTGAGCTCAGAGATAGCAAAGCAAGGGATACACTGCCCATGAGTCCAATTTCTTCCTCACTCCCATGCTTCCTTTTGAGAGACAGGCAGAGTTCAGTGTCCCTTCATCCTACTGAGCAACTGTTGGGATTAGAAATTAGAGATGTGCACAGAACTGGTTTGGCCAGTTCGGTTCAAATCAGGACTGGATTTTAACTGATCCAGCCAGGTACAATTCCGGGTTTGGTCAAACCAGATCCAGCTCAGTTTGACCCTCAGCTCAAACCAAACCAAATCAGCTTGTGGACTGGCTCAGGTATATTTGTAAAGGGGAATCCTTGAGGATTCCATTAAAGTCCATTGTGCTCCAAACCACACTCTTACAAAGAATACTCCATCCCTCAGCATCGTGCTGGAAGGGTGGCTCTTTGCCCCACCCCTACCTTTGCCAGCCACAGGGGCTGCCCTTATTGGGCAAGAGTTGGAGGGGGCGGGCATTAATGGACCTTTAGTCTTGCACTTGTCTTCCCTCTCAGTTCACTTTTGTTTTGGCTTTCCCTCCGTCCTGCCCTGGAGTACAGAATGGACATTGCTTGTCATTTTGGGGGCCAAGTAGGAATTTTTGGCCTTTCCATTGATTGGCTGTGTTGGAGGGGTCTTTTTGCCTACTCTATTCTGTTTTCTTCTAGTAGCTAGTCTTAGGTCACAGTGGGGCAGGTGCTGTGAGAGCTGGGTGGATGTTAAGAAGGGTTTGGTATTGGTGAGCACCCTTGGCCATTTTGGAAGGGTGGAGTGGTCCATTGCTCCTTCGAGGCTTCATGGGTCAGGGGCTATGATTGGCCATAACATCTACTTCAGGGCTTCTCAAACCTTAAAGGCTGTGTGGCTTGGAGGAGGTGAAGCCCTAGATGGTGCCCTGGAAGCAAGTACTGATTCTTAATGGTTGACTTTTTCCCAGGGTTCAAACTGCTATTGTATATCTCAGTGATAGTATGCCCACATTACCTGTGGTGATGGGAAGGAATTAATTTGTAAATTCCTGTCCTCTCCTTCCTAATAAAAATAGGATATACCATCAGGGAGTTATCGACACATGGCTTCATGCTGCAGGGTAAATGTTGAAAGAAGCCACTTTGAATTACACTCGTGGCATTGAGGGAAGCAGCCCCTCCACTCTGCTCTCGGGGTTTTGTTTCTGCAAGTTCACATTGCATACCTCCATGTTTTCTTTCTAGCCAAGGGAAGGTGAGATTTCTAAAGAGCTATATCTGCATTCTAAAGAGAGTATCCCTCTTATCATGCTAATGATTCTACATCAGTGCTGCTCCCTACTTGCTCCGGCATTTTCAGAAAAAGTAGCTTAAAACCAGCATTTTAAAATACCCGGAAATACATCGAGATGAGCTAGAATTCACAAGACAAAGCCCGATTTGTGTGTGGAGTGGGTCCAAAGATCTCAAAGCAACTTTGGGGTAAGTTTGGCTGGTGTGTGAATGCACACACTCTTTTTTGAAGGAGATTCAGGGTAGAAGCCTTTTCTGTAAAGCCTACATGGGGTCTCAAACCAGCATTTTGGCAACAGGGCTGAGGGGGTTTGCTCCTTTCACTACCACATGAGGTTCCAGGCAGAGAGAGTTATCAACCTGCTCTCTGCTGCAATGCAGTGCCACCCATATAATGGCTAGAATTGGTTCTGCTGCTCTTTAACCCAGGTGACCTAATATACTTTAGCCTAATGCACATGTTGCTGTTGATGGTGGTTGCAACCCCACTGTAACCATGAGTGGCGCTGGCAAGGCAGTGAGTGCTACACCAGGCAGGACTTCTGGCCTCGCTTTCAATGCTCTTACATAATTACAGCATTGATTGTCTTTTTTAAAAAGCATATGAATAGGTCTTATGTGTTAAAAGAAACATATAGGCCAGAGATGTTAAACTGTGGCCCTTCAGATGTTATTGGCCTACAATTCCCATCATCCCCTGTCACAATGGCCAATAGCCAGGATTGATGGGAGTTGTAGGCCAACAACAGCTAGAGGGCCATAGTTGGATACACCTGTTCTAGACTATTGTAACTACTATTGATTTCAATTAAATAATGCACACAGATGAGGCATAGGATTGAACCCTACAGTGTTACTATTAACAGTAAATTAAATCTTAATAAAAGTGTTTGTTTTTTTTTACAGAAAAACACAGATTTGCCATTTTCTTTCCTGGTCCATGCACAATATTGAAACCTGTGTTGTGAGTTATGTATATTGAAACAATGTGCTTTAGGTGTCTGCAGACAGAAATTCAGGGAATGCAATCAAAAGCAATCTGAAGCTGAAAATTGATAAGAAAATATGAGCGCCTTTCACCCAGGCTTAAACCAATGCATTTTAATCAAGAATAACAGCTGCCTTCACTTTCCAGGTCCTGATTGCCTAGCACTAAAGGTTCTGTAGCTCCGTGACCCTCCCACTGACCAAAGAGTTTTGGCTATCACTGCCTACAGAGAGCTCATTAGCTACATGCAGTGCATGAGCAGATGAGCTGGATAACATGAGTGGAGCTAAGCAGAGGAGACTTTTTGTTTGGTAGCAAATAATGGGCTCTGTTTAGTCAGCCACAATGGGGAGAGACTTATTATGAATCTATTCTGTGCTCAAAATGATTTAATTAATGGTTTAACCACTCAGATTATTCAGATGCTTGAAGTACTAGGACCAAGTGGATGCATGTAAAATATGTCCACACTGGAATATGGAGCAGACCGTGAAACATTGAGTTCACTAAAACAGACAGCCAAAGGTACCCACAGACGGAGAGCATAGACATTTGTTTGTTGTTTTTCTGTGTAAACCGCCCTGAGCCATTATTATTATTATTATGCTCAGAATAACAAGGGATTCAAACTGGAGAGCATAGAACATCAGGCTGAAATTACACCTAGCCAGCTGTTTCTAACCATGCCTAACCAATGCCTGTGGAAAGCTCACAGGCTGGACATGAATGATGATGGGCTGTGGATATCCCATTTGAAAAGGTTCTCCAATGTGTCTCTTTGGTAGGGAACCTGAAGTTGCTCTGTGAAATTCCTCTTATAGGTTCACTTAGGATAAATTTTGGTTCCAACCCTAATTATTTTTCTGTTTGTCCCAAGCAATGGGTAGTGGTTGATCTGCTGCTTTGAACATAAGGAACTACCCCACATTTCCTTAGCAGTGTGTGAGCCACTGCAGCATGTGTCTTTGCTGATCTTCCGGGATGCCCTGCCACATATAGGGAGCCAAAATCCTGGCAACATGGTACTCCAGCTTCATCCTTCCTTGAAACTGGAACAAAATATATTTGTATGTGTATTAACCAAATTTGGAAAGGGACTGTAGGTGTTTCAGCTTGCTGGGGAAAGGTAGCTTCCTGTAGGGATATGCACAAGTCGATTTATTCAGTTCAATTTGTGCCCGAATCAGATCACACCTGATTTATTTTGTGCCCAAATCTGTCCCCCTGAATCACCCAGATTTAATTTGGACTAATATGAACCACTTATAAAGGTCCTAGGGGCACCAAAATTGGGTGGTGGGTAGGTCCCCATGGATGCCACCTACCACACAAATTTCAAGGCAGTGGAGCACTTGATGGGTTTTTAATGATTTTCTTTTAGTTTTTATAGAGTTTGTATATTTCTGCCATAGGAAATAATGGGGATTTGAAGTTGCCCTATCCTAACTCTAACATGGATCCCCAGCTTTAATTTAAAAACAACAACAACTACAACTAAGAGCTAGCCCTTATGGAACAAAATGTGCAGTCATTATTTTTCAAGTGTTTGGATTCTTTGGTGTATAATTTTTCCTCATAATGAATCCCAATGAGGATCCATTGCACACCTCTATTCTCTCTGTTAATTTTGATTGTCATTGGAAAGTGCCCACTGTCAACTGCCATGTGTCAACTACACTCACACACACTGGGGTACTCAGTTTATTTTTTAGGAATTTTGAGGTGTTTAGACTCTTTGGTGTCTAATAATCTTTCCTCATAATGAATCACTATGAGGATTCATTACACATCAAAGAGCCTAAACACCTCAAAAAATCCTAAAAAATAAATGGAGTACCCAAGTGTGTGGGGGTGTAGTTGACACATGACAGTTGGCACTTTCCAATGACAATCAAAATTAACAGAGAGAATAGAGGTGTGCAATGGATCCTCATCAGGATTCATTATGAGGAAAAATTATAGACCAAAGAATCCAAACACTTGAAAAATAATGACCGCACATTTTGTTCCATAACTCTACTTGTACAAGTGCTAGAGCTTAGCTTTTTTTTTTTTTTTTTTGGAAAGCTGGGAATCTGGGGAAATTAATAGGAGGAATCCGAATCTTGAATTGATTTGCATCTGTCTCAATTCAATCTGGACCTGAATCTCGCCAATGGACCACAGAGGTGATTTGTTCTGTCTCCAAATCGCCCGAATCAGCTAGATTTGCATACAAATCGATTTGTACCTAAATCAGTTCACACATTCCTAGCTCCCTGTTCTCATCTGCAGGCCAGTATACATAGAGAAAGGGTTCTGTATACACATATCAAGGGTATTCACACATGTAGCCAAACTCAGACTAGGGCAGCCCAGCCTGGATTAGGCTGCGCATGTGAAGTGCCAGGAGCGAGGCCATTCCCAGCGCTGCACCCACACTAAACGCCACTTTCAAACCTAACATTTAGCCGAAGTTAAGCAAACCTGTGGTTTGCTAAACCTCTGCCGGTGATCATCTGGGTGATTGCCACCATGTTAAACAGCTTTCTGGCAGCAGTACTAGTGGGGAAGCTCATGCCCCAGGGCAACCTGGGATGCGGGGGGGGGAGTCCTCTCGCTCCCACCATCTCCCTTCGTGGCACCACTGTTTGTGTGGGTGTAGTGGAGGGAAAGATGGCAGCTCCTCAACTGCTCGGGGAAGTCAGGTGAGACCCTGCCTTCCCCACAGCCTACCTGCCCTCCCCAGTGAGGTCATGTGAAAGACCTCAGCATTTCCATGACTTTCTCAATTATCTGTACCCAATATGTTCAGAGTACTATGGATGTCCTAGAATTGAGGAAGAGACACCGTCAAGAATGTGAGGCTAAGAGCTGCTCCAACTTCTCCAAGTCATGAGGAGGTAGACAAGGGGACAGAAGGTGAAAACCTCCTGGATCCTCCACTACAAACAAAGCCAAGGGCAGCATAGAAGTGGCTCTTCTTTGGACACTCACTAGATGAGCTCTAGGGAGTATCTCCCAAAGTTTAGGAATTACAGATTCACTTGTAAGCTCTCCCCACAATGCCAATGTTAGACCTTTGCTTGGGCCTCAGTCTCCACCAGTGCAGCAATATGTGCAGCACATGGTCTTCTGCTGTACATGTGGATCAGGGCTATAAATCCATAGTTTCTTCTTCTTGAGATTAAACTTAAACTATTAAATTAAATATTCATTAAAGGGGTACAACCTTTCAAAACATTTCCCCACTTTGTTACATTTCTAGAAGTGTTTTATCTAGGTACTTATTTTAAAGGGCAAACTTTAGAAGCACTTCAGTGAAGGCTCACAATTAAACCTTAAATAGAAGTAGAGTTGATGCACCTACCTGTTGAGAGTGAAAGCTTTTGCTGTGAGCAATTGAAGTTGCAAATGGTTTCCTGTGGACTGAAGCCTTGTGTTCAGTCCTATCTGCTGTTTTCATATCTGGTATCTTTGCCTCCCAATAACTGAGTTTAAAGGACCTGTAAAGTCAGGGCAGGAGAAATCCTTTTAGAACAGGCAAGCTACATTTAGCAATGTCACCTTGTTGCTCTTTGTACTTGCTTGTTCTTAAGACAGCAGAAACAAATAATGTAAAAAACTGAAGGTTTAAGATTGGGGAGGAAATTTCTAACGCAAACAGTGGACCACACCTATTTGGGTTTAGAGTTGGATGTCCACCATAGAAAAATGTTGGAGAAGCAACCTTAGAGGTCTTCTACTCTAATCCCCTGCTCAGTGCAGGAAACTGTTGCACAGTCCCTAACAGAAGATCTTCGAGCCTTTGTTTGAAAACCTCCAGCAAAGGAGAGCACACCACTGCATGAGTCACTCTTCCACTGTTTAATTGCTCCTAGAATTAGGGAATTCTTCCTCATGTCTATCCTAAATCTTCTTCCTTGTAATTTCAACCCAGTGCTGCACTCAGGAGCAACAAAGAACAAGCTCGCTCCTCCCCTCCCCCATGTGATAGCTCTTCAGATCTCTGAAGATGGCTATCCTATTGTACTGAGTCTTCTCTTCTCCAGGCCAGACATACCTGGCTCCTTCATCCATTCCTCATGACTTCATTTCCAGACCTCTCACCATCTCTGTTGACCCATTCTAGTTCATCAATGACCTTTCAAAAAATTGGTGCCCAGAATTGAATACAGACTAATCTGTATTCAGATTATATCATCTGTGGCCTACATCCACAGATTAATCATATAATCAGATGTTCCGCCTTGTGGGTTAGCTGCTGCATGGTGGTCCTGCCAGTGATTTAGCATTGCTCCTGCCAGGGTTGGACACCAGCCCAGCCAAGCCTCAAAAGGAAAGGGAGGGGGCTGCACAAGCCACAAACCTCCTCTTTCAAGGCTTTCTCCAAGGGAGCTGTAACCACTTCTGTATGTTCTGCCCCCTTTCATCACAGGCTAGCTGTTCTTAAAGGCTGTTTTGTATGCTGTACATCCTGGCCCCACCCTTTCAATTTCCTCTCCTATATTCTTTATTAAAGGTATCCCAGCCCCTTGCTTTCCCTTGATGTCAGCACTCCCGTGACATCACACACGAGCAATACTTGCTTCCTGGCCACCCGCTCTTACTTGAATTTCCCCGGGAGTGTCCTCCTTCAGGACTAACTGCCTGCTCGTGTCTCCTGGACCACCCTCTTCCCCCACACCCCTCGGGTAAGTTGGGTTGGTGGAGGGGGTGGCCGGAAGGACATTAGATTCTATAATCTGTGGCCTACATCCAGACTAATGTGTGATTGAAAGAGAGATTTTCTGTGATCTCCCCACCAAAGGTTCCTGGAGGTCCCCTTTCTTTTCCTGAAGATCACCTTTCTTATGAGGCAAGGCTACAAGACCTGGGGCTTTTTAGTTAAGAAAAAAGACGACTGCGGGGAGGCATGATAGAGGTCTATAAAATCTTGCATGGAGTGGAGAAAATTGATAGAGAGAAATTCTTCTCCCTCTCACATAACACTAGAACCAGGGATCATGCCATGAAATTGATTGCCAGGAAATTTAAGACCAGCAAACGGAGATACTTTTCACACAATGCTTAATCCACTTGTGGAATTCTCTGTCACGAGATGTGGTGACAGCCAACAACCCGGATGGCTTTAAGAAGGGTTTGGATAACTTCATGGAGGAGAGGTCTATTGACAGCTACTAGTCAGAGGGCTATAGGCCACCTCCAGCCTCGGAGGTAGGATGCCTGAGTACCAGTTGCAGGGGAGTAACAGCAGGAGGGAGGGCATGCCCTCAACTCCTTGCTGTAGGCTTCCAGCGGCATCTGGTGGGCCACTGTGTGAAACAGGATGCTGGACTAGATGGGCCTTGGTCCTGATCCAACAGGACTGTTCTTACTGTATGTCCCCAACTCTTGAGGACATTTGTGGGGGGTGGCAGCAGAGGGAAGGGGAGATTGCTGAAAACTGCACCTTCCTCTATGTTAGCAGGACATAAGTCTGGATGTAAAACACCATTCTAAGTGATACCTGACCATTGTCAAATTTATTATTTCTCATGATCTGGACACTACATCTCTGTTAATCCAGGCCAAGGCTGCACTGACCTTTTTAGCTGCTGAATCACACTGCTGACTTGTGTTCAACGTATTGTACACTATAAGACCCCTAAGATTTATTGTCCACTAAGATATCCTTTTCATATATACTGCAGCCAACTAGGTGTCCTCCATCCTATATTTGTGAATTTGATTTATCTTATTTAATGCAGGATTTTATCTTTATCTCCATTTAATTTCATCCTGATGATTTTGGCTCAGTGTTCAATCCAAGATAGTTTTCAATCCTGATTCTGTCTTCTCATGTGTGTGTTAACCCTCTACCACTCTTTGTCATCTTCAGGTTTGGAAACAATCCCCTTTTCCAAATTACTTATAGAAATCTTAAGAAGCACAGTTTTCAGGTCAGAGCCGTGCAGCACTACACCCAATATCTCCTTCCTGGTTGATGTGGAACCATTAATGAACACCTGTGAAGTATGGTGGGTCAGCCGCTAGCTGTGAAACTATGGACCCGTTTGCATATAATGACAAACCAGAGCTTAATTGGGAAGAGGTTTGAATTCCTGGCTGTGCAGAGATACCCAGGGTCAGCTTTTAAAGGCAGTCCCACACAGGAATTTTTGAATGGCTCTGCTCTATTTTTTGTACAATGAAGTTGGGCAGTGGTAGGAGGCAGGGGCAACCTTGGCTAAAAGCATGCAATGTCTCACATCACTCATAAGAACCATCCAGCAGGAACACTATTGACTCCAGTTAATGGGTGGGATGGCCACTAGCTTGGATGGCTTTAATAGGTGCTTAGAAAAATTCACAGAGGACAGGTCTATCAATGGCTACTAGTCTGGTTATAGGCCCATCTAAATACCAGTTGCAGGGGAGCAACAGCAAGAGAGAGGGCATGCCCTCACCTCTTGCCTGTGGGCTTCTCAGAGGCATGGTGGCCCACTGTGTGAAACAGGATGCTGGACTAGAGGGGCCTTGGGCCTGATCAGTCAGGGCTTTTCTTATGTTCTGTTCATTTTACCATTGTTTTCAAACAGAACTATCAACTTCCTTAATGCTCCTCTTGTCCTCTTGATATGTCCAAAACTCTTCTTGTGTTTTGAATTAATCTCTCCTGGCTCTGCTCCAGAAGGGGACCCAGCTGCCACATTAATTGTTGATTTGGATCCACACATGTGGTGCTTGCCCTTATACAATGAGGTGTGACTTTCCCCCATGAAGCACCTCTTGCATTCTGCTTGTACCGCATATGTGCATGCCATGCTGGCCAATGCCATGATTCTTTTTCTCCTTTGGTTGCAAGACAAATGCGCTCTCCCAGATGTAAGAGCACTGGGATGAGGGCAAAGCCAATTCTTTAATGTTTATCATTTTCAAGAACAACATGCATTTCTCTTTTGAGTGCATAAAACAGTTTCTGAATTTTCCCTTTTCACTGTGATGAGAATGTCTGACAGTACTAGATATTTAATTAAAAGGCTGGGCATTTCCATAAAGTTCCCTTTCCTCAAGGAGAAAAAAAAAATCATTACACCAGTACAGTTTTATCACTTGCCTGGGGGCACTACCATTTATTTCAGCCAATTAAAATAATGATTACTGTTAGTGACACTAACAGGAACACCCTTCTGCTCGTGAGTTCTGCATCCCTGATGGTATGATTAGAACTCCTCAACTTCTAATTATAGTATTTTACTGGTTGTCCCTAGTTCAAAAGACTATTTACAAGAATGTTGAATAAAATTCTTTATAGTGAATGAATTACTTTTTCACTTTAAATGTGTTGAGATTGTTTTATGATTCATTTTCATTCTCATAAGTTTCCTTTATTGTTGAGCAAAGGATTTCTTATGGTAGTGAGTGATTAATGAATAAGGACTGCATCACCCTTAATGGTACAAGAACAACAACAAATGCAGCTCTCTTGGCTTTAGCAAGATAGGATGGATATGAGATCCCAGTGATGTTTCTATTGGTAGACCTTCCCGGTACTTTTCCATATTACACTGAAGATATTCTTACACGTTATTCAGTATATCTATATTCATTTCTATAAGACTCTGCTTGATTTGTCTAAAGGTCCATCTGGTCCAGCATTGTGTTTCTCAAAGATGAGCCAACCCAGTTCCATGTTGAACCAGCTCAAGGTCAAGCCGGTTCACACATCTCTAGTATTCAGTGGCATATGGTCCCTAAAACTACCAGTAGTCTTCTTGAAAATGCTACCTTGAAGGTCTTAGACTTCACATTCTACATAGCAATATACATTTTTCATCTAGGATATCAGAATGACAGTTTCCAATGTAACTGGTGCTACAGGACAATTACATCACAATTGCTGACTACTCCCCTGCCCTAATTAAAAGCCTGTTTATGTAGTCTGTGATAGTTATGCCTTTCATACAATACATTTACCATGTTGTCAACATCTCCATCACAAGCTCACGTGAATGTATTTCATATTATAAACCTACACACACCCTACTGACAAACCAATACTTAGTGTCATCCAAGAAATGGGTGCCTTCTTAGGGACTGATTGCTTCTTTCCCAGTGTAACTCCATCCTTCTTGGAGACCTTCATTCCCTGTTATGGCTGCCAAGAACTTATTGGCCGTTCCCTCCTGAATATCTCATCTACATATATATTTGCCTCTATCTGCTTCTGCAGGTCAGGTAGCTTGGCCATGATGGAATGAATTTGTTCCTTTATAAACAGGAACTCATAGGGAGGGAGGAAGCTTTTTGTTTCTGACCTCCTTGTCCTATTGTCAGACTGCGCTTGTGTTTATCTCTTTTTATTCTTTTTCTCAATACCTCATTGCTGGTCCACTGACACTTTGTCACTGACATTCTGTAATGCTCAGAGAACTAAACTTGCTGTGCACTAGAGCTGCTACCTAATCTCACCTAAGGCAAAATCTGAGGCACACTGAAAGGGTCCAGCCTGGGCAAAATACCTTCAGGACTGATTACCAAAATGTTGATTCAATGGGGTATACTGTATATAGCCAACATATGATAGAAAAGCTCTGCTTTTTGCTGTGTCTATTATTTTACTGTAATTGTAGATTCTTGCATATAGTAAAACTACCCATATATTTTTTAAAGTACCATGTAGGATAGAAAGCATGGAAAAATAACAATTGTTTCAATAATTGGGGTGGGTGCATGGATGTGATAGGAGATTATTAGAGAGCATCCCTCTGGTTAAGCCTAGAGGCTGCCCTAAAGGTGAAAAGCAGATAAATGCTGTCTCTCTCCCTACCGAACAGATAGGCTTGAGACTTGAAAATAGTATTGGTTTAAAGCAAATAAGTATGGATTTGAGTTGGTATGCACATCTTTAGATTAAAAGGTTGAGAGATGTGTGGGTGGTTTAGAAACAGTAGTCAACATCCAGACTGATGATGCATGGGCAAAAAGTGTTTTCTATTGTGCAAGGTGGGAGGGGCCATATTAATTTCTCTCCCCCTCTCCCTGCAGCCACCTGTGCCTCCAAAAAACATGCTGCTGAGAATCCTGAAGCCCTGTGGAGGGATTGGAAGATCAGTAAAAACTACACTTATCCCCTTACACAATAGAAAACTCTCTTTACTGACATATTGTTAGTTTGGATGTTGGCCAGTAGCTGGATTTTTAATAAACTGAGAATTTTCTTACATAGCTGGAGACTGATTTACAATGGCTCACATGGTTATTCATCTGAGGCCAAACTCCTCACTAACTGTGTGTGGGAGGCCAAAGGATGCAGCTGTCAGCTTTTAACTTTAACTTAAATGTGGGTCATGTTCTCACAACCCACACAATCATATTTAAAGGGTGAACTACGATAATTAAGCCAGGCATACTCCCACGACATGATGTGAGAACCAGTGTTTTGGCACTGAGCCAACTATGGTCCCACCGCTATGGTTAAGGAGGCTGCTGTGGTTAACTAGGATCTGATTGTAGTTACTGATCATAATTTAATCCTAGTTAACCATGATGGTGGGACTACGATAGTGCTAAAATGTGGGTTCTTAGGTCACACTCCACAGGTGCATGCCCAGCGTGCCCATCAAGGTTACCCTTTTAACTACAATTGTGCAGGTCATGAGAACCCAGCCCTATTAAACTTTAACTTTTTAAAAGTATAGGTTAAAAGTTTGAAAAATTGAAATCTTAACTTTTAACTAGTTGAAAATGGAATTATGTAAATTTTAACTTTAATATTTAGCTCACAACTATTAATTTTAGCCAGTTAATATTTTCATTGACATTTCCAATGGCTGTTTTTTTAATGTGTTGTCAGTCTGTTGTTACTTAAGATTGTTTTAACTGGAGTTGTCAGCCACGCTGGCTATTTTAGTAAGGATACAACTTTCTTTGATAGAGTACAAAGCCATCAGCAATAATTGTAAGAAAAAAGTAAAGACAACCTATACAGATGCAGTTTTTGACTTGACCCACTGACATTAGGAAGAGGTGATATCATGCATGCACTTCCAGAAGCAGGCTGTCCAAATTTTTGCTGGAAATACTGTAGTAGTGTGCCCTAGAAACCCCAGAATCCAAAGCCATCTGTAGTGTTCCTTGCCAGGTCTCTCCTTCTTGGAAAAGCTTAGAAACCACATTAAATGTAGCTGAAGGAAGAATTGAGTGAGCTGGGAAAGACGGAAAGGTGCTTGCTGGAAGCATTCAGAATTAAAGAACCGTGATGAAGGTACATGATGCCATCCACAACACTGTAATACAAAAAAAGTTGATTTTGCATATTCTCAAAGCTGCTGACATCCTGACTCAACAGAAGTCTCATTGAAATTAATACAAGTTAACTTGTCCTATTAATTTCCATGGGACTTCCATTGAGTAATTTAATCAAGATGTCAGCCAACATTTTCTTCCCCTCAGGGAAAAGAGACCAGGCCATACACTCCAGAGATGATCCCAGACGTTTTACTTTTTCAGCATTGGTACTAATACTCCTATTCAAGATCCTATCAATTCATAGAAATATGCACCTGTCAGGCCCTTAATTATAGACAGATGGGAACTAGCAGGCACATTCTGTTTCTCCGTGTTAGAGATTGTGACAACTGTATTCACAAAACCAAGAACATCTATGTTATTGAGGAAAAGGTTCTGTGTCAAAAGTTCTAGATCTAGCAATGGAAGAGAACACTACACCAGTGACAGTAGCATCGTAGAAGGGAGACTACAAAGACTGAGAGCCCTACCACTGCCCTGTTCAACTTGAGATGTCAGTGCAACTTTGAGCAATAAAGATCTTAGATTCTGGGGTTATTACAAATGCCAATGAATGCCTGAAAATTTATAATTATGGCCCAGATGAAGAGGACCGGAGGGAAAATAGCAAGCTGTGATATACCTAAACCAAAAGTCCTCCTCCCAGGAAACTGTAATCCAGGCCGTTTCTGGGGAGGACTTTCAAGAGGACTTTCAGGCAGAAGGGAAGCCTCTTATGAGCCAACAAATCTATCTTCTGTCTGTTTGTCTCCAGTCTTTGTTGGATATGGAGTTCCAGTGCATCGACCTTTTGCACCAACTATCCTAATGACCACTAGGGGTATTGGGAGTAGAGGTAGTTAGTGAGGGTCTCCTTACCTGTTCCGGTTTGCTTCTACTCTATGACCCCTGCCTTGATTCCTTAGATACTTCCTGTAATGAGTCAGTCCTCTTCCTTTCTTCCTAGAGAGAAGATGGAAACATCTCTCTCCCTAACTATTCATTATGTAACCGATAGATAGAATAGGTCTTACCTATCTCAAATGTACTTCACCAATAAATCAACTTAATATTTAGATTGTACAGCAATCTCCAACAATTTCTTTAAATAGCTGCAACAACTAAACTCTGCACTCTACTTTGTGACTGGAGTGGTTAGCTTCTTTTGTTGGCACTTTGCTAAATAATTACAAACCCCAACGGTCTTAACCTGGGGAATGAAGGGGCGAAGAGTCCACAAGAAGATCAGATGACATCTTGGAAGACAAAGCACTAGAAGAGTGGAAGCAAAAAGTGCTGCAAGCCGAACTAAGGGAGATAGGGGTGTGCATGAAACTGGCTGGCCCGGTTCGGTTCGAGTCTGAACTGGACTTGAACCTGACTGGCCCAGTTTGGTTATGCACCCCCTCAAGACCCCCCCTGTTTGGTTTGGTCTGGGGGACTTCGTGAATTGTCTTTTTTTAACCTTTTAGCCCCTTCGGGGGACCAATTTGTCCGCGGCAGCTCAGGAGTTCATAGTGGCCATGACAACAATGGGCCTATCTCAAGTGGTCTTGGTACCGATGCACATTGCTGGTCACATGCTTGATTTGGTCTTTCACTCTGATCAGGGTGGTGTTCCATGGGTGGGGAATCCTGTGACTTCCCCATCGTCATGGATGGGCCATCTGGTTAAGGCTGGACTCACAATCACTTCCCAACTTCGCAGGGGCGAGGGACCTATTAGGATGGTCCACCCAAGAAGGTTACTGGATTCAATAGGATTTCAAGAAGGCTTGGAGGGATTTAGTGTTGGCTATGTTGGCAATCCTGTTTATGCCCTGGTAGAGAATTGGAACTGCAGACCTACTGGGGCAATAGACACGATTGCTCCTAAGCATCCTCTCTGACCCCATTCAAAACTGGCCCCTTGGTATATGGAAGAACTACGGGGGCTGAAGCGGCGAGGTAGACGATTGGAGTGCAGGTGGAGAAAGACTCGGATCAAATCTGACAGATTGCAACATAGAGCTCATTTGAGGACTTATGCTCAGGCCATACGTGTGGCAAAGAAGCAATTCCTTTCTGCCCGTATTACATCCACAAGTTCATGTCCAACCAACTTCTATGGTGTTTTATCAATGATGAGAGGAACATATGCACAACAATAGCACTCTGCACAATGTCACACATACTTGATGCAATGTCACACATACAGAGGTCTTTCACAGAGCCTTGAGGCTTCTGCTGGCTGCGCTGCAGGGAAGGCAGGAACTTACCTGCCTTCCTGGCAGATGAGCAACAGCACATGCCTACAGGAGCAGGAGAACTTCGCCACTCCTTCCCCACAGCTCACTGCCAGAAATGATGGCAGGCTGGGGAAGGCATTTAACCCAGCAGTGATAACAAGGATGGTCATGTTCAGGGTTTTGAAAAGTTCATGTTCAGGGTTTTGAGAAGGCTAGTATGTGCCCCTCCTCCCTTGAATCAGAATCTGGAACCATTGATTACCTGCTGTGATGTGTTAAACAATTTTTTTGTGGGGAAAATCTCTCGTATTTGGGCCAACTGAGACTCCGTCTCCACAATTACTTCAATGCCTTATGTAGAGGTGTCCAGCAACTCCTCTTGTGTGATTAGGTTGGATCATTTCCAGTTTGTTACTCCTGAGGATGTGGACAAACTGATTAGAACGGTGCAGCCTACTGCCTGTTCTTTTGAACCTTGCCCGACATGGCTAATACTATCTGGCAGGGTGGTTGTAGTAGAAGGCCTGGTAGATATTATGAATGCATCTCTGAGGGAAGGCAGGATGCCTCCTTGTCTTAAGGAGGCAATTATTAGACTGCTTCTGAAGAAGCCTACCTTGGATCCCTTAGAGTTGAGCAACTACAACTATATTTACCTGTTTGAATCAAGCTCACTTACCTGATGAAGTAGCTTTGTATCCTGGTGTCCAGAAGGAGAAAGAAAGCTGGATGCAGGACACACACTGCCACAGGAGCATGTACATTGTGCAACAATATTCTGTGGCTTCAGTTCAACCTTGATAGGCTACCACTGCACACGCGGATGTTAATAGAGAGGAGAGCTGGTCTTGTGGTAGCAAGCATGACTTGTCCCCTTAGCTAAGCAGGGTCTACCCTGGTTGCATATGAATGGGATACTTGATGTGTGAGCAATGTAAGATATCACCCTCAGGGGATGGAGCCACTCTGGGAAGAGCAGAAGGTTTCAGGTTCCCTCCCTGGCTTCTCCAAGATAGGGCTGAGAGAGATTCCTGCCTGCAATCTTGGAGAAGCCACTGCCAGTCTGTGAAGACAATACTGAGCTAGATAGACCAATGGTTTTATTCAGTATATGGCAGCTTCCTATGTTCCCATGATATAACTTCACAAACAGAGCAGTCATGTTGTGACATGGTGAAGCTATTTACACATGCAGCCTAGTCCAGGCACATGTGAAGTGCCAGGATCAAGCTCAATCTCAGCGTTGCCCCCGCTCCAAGCCCGGGTTTTTAACCTGGATTTTAGCCAAGGTTAAGCAAACCTATGGTTTGCTTAATCCTGGCCAGTGACCATCCTTGTTATCACTGCTGGGTTAAATGCCTTCCCCAGCCTGCCATCATTTCTGGCAGTGAGCTGTGGGGAAGGAGTGGCTGTGCTGAGCACGGTGGCTGCTCTAATGAGAGTAGCCACCATGCTCGTATCCTGGGGCACCTTGGGATGCAGGAGGGGCGAAGTTCTCCTGCTCCTGTAGGCATGTGCTGTTGCTCATCTGCCAGGAAGGCAGGTAAGTTCCTGCCTTCCCTACAGCGCAGCCTGCAGAAGCCTCAAGGCTCTGTGAAAGACCTCTGTATGTGTGACATTGCATCAAGTATGTGTGACATTGTGCAGAGTGCTATTGTTGTGCATATGTTCCTCTCATCATTGATAAAACACCATAGAAAAGTAATTTTAATACAGCTGTGCCACATCACAAGTTAACAGTGCATGATCAGTGTCTGTGTGACAGCTGATCAGGAGCGCGCCTGGCTCTTCTTCCCTGGCTGGACACACCTCCAGCTCTTTGGGATCTCAACAACAAGCTTACTCTAAAGCAATACACTTGCAATATATAGATGCCACCTTTTAGTTCTTGCAGCTGTGAAACATGCAAAGTGTTTCCTGGCATGGGAATGCTCTACCCATAGAATATTTGCCTGCAGTCTGGCTATAGAAAGCACAAGAACCCAGTCAGAGTGGGGGAAGCAGAGGCATTGATCCTCCTGGCAAGCAAGCAAATGTTTTTCACTCACTCCCTGCTCAGTTAGAGTATCTTCTTGCTTGTTTAGTTGGGGTTTTGTTCTGTATCTTGCTGCAAAAGAACATAGATGATTTCCTAACCACAGAGAGACTGATCTGTTACAGGGGAGAAATGATCAGGGAATTAATGCTAAGGAAAGTCAAGATGGGCTAATTAGCCCTGTACTGCTTCTAGCAAGCTGTCCTTATGTCTGAACCATCTGGTAGATAATTTAAAAAGCACCTCTTTGCTGTGTGGTCTGGGTGCTGAAAACAAGTAATTTCCCAGGGATTGTAAATCCAACTGGTTTACACAATTTCCGTTTATAATCTCCATTTAGAGTAAAATCCATCCTTGTTAAGCGGGATGTGTGCCACCAGTATTGTTTCTATTGTGCACTTGATGTGATGAACTAGTTCTCACTCCTCGCATTGAAGATTATGTGTATAACAGTGTTTTTTAATTTCTGTTTCCATGTTCTACAGTTTGATAGATTATGAACTGTGCATCAGCTATTCTGATACTAGATCCAACACAACCAAACAACAAAGTGAGGCTGTTCTCATGAGCAACCAAGCCGAGGCTTAGTTGGCCAGGTGGATCCCCATGGATCCCAGCAGTCCCATGGTGCTAAACCCAGTGCTGAAACCTGGCTGCTAGCTGAGGTTAAGGACACAAATGCGCCCTTAACCCATCCGCCAGGATTGTGTGTCAGTGCGAGCTTCTTGCAGCTCGTGCTGACACAGAGATGGGAACCTAGAGCACACATCCCCTGGGTGCATCCCCCAGTGCATTTTGCTCAGCACACAGTGCACTGTGGGATGCTTGGAGGCTGGGATGACGAGCCTATGTAGATCCTCACTGCCAGGAGCAGTGCGGGTCATGTGGGCAAAGAACGGTCATCTGTGGGAAGGTTGGTTAAACCCTGCCTCGTGTGAATAGCCCCAGAGGAATAGCTTCACCCATCCTCCCATTGTGCTTCTTACAAACATAGAAGAAAATGTTCCAATGCCCCCTTTGCCCTCTCCCATTCCTTAGTGTTGTGCCATCTTTCCTGGCATGGGGGCAATATTGTTTCACACTCCCCAGTTTCCTGTACAGTGGACAGTTCTAGGGCAGTCTTTTTATCAGCTTTGTTGAATGAATGAATGACCTCTGTACAAATTTAGGTGCAAACTAGATGTTAGGGGGGATGCACCAATCCAGGGGTTTTATTTATTTATTTATTTATTTATTTGATTTTTTAAAAATTTGTATACCACCCTTCCAAAATGGCTCAGGGCGGTTAATGAGGGTAGGGCAGGCAGGGAACATGCCCTGGGCACCATTACGGGGGGGGGGGGCACAAGTGCCTGCCATGCCCCGCCCAACTGCATCCGGAAAGGTGCCCCCCCCCAAGCGAGCACTTGCCCTTTTTGCTGCTTAAAAGCGTCTACTCCTTTTTCTCTCCCTCTAGAGAGAGAGAAAGGAAGAATAGATGCTTTCAGGCAGCAAGCACTGCCTGCAATGACCCCAAAGAGTTTGCTCAGGCTCTTCAGAGCTCAAGGCCATGTCCCTTTGCATATGATGTCAAAGAGGGCGTGGCCTCAAGCTCCGAAGAGCCTGAGCAAGCTCTTCTGCATCATTTCAGGCAGTGCTTGCTGCCTGAAAGCATCTATTCTTCCTTTCTCTCCCTCTCTGGAGGGAGGGAAAGTGGAATAGATGCTTCTGCCAACATAAAGGCTATTGCTCCCATCCCTTGTGTTACTAACATACTTGCCTGCTGAGAACTTCAGTTCACAGGAGCCCTTCTGATATTCAGATCTGCTTTTTTTCAGCGTAGCAGTCAACAAACTGAAGTTTTGATGCATGGATGTTAATTGTTATAATTTCCCAAGTAGCTGAAGAAATATAGTAGTGTGGCCAACAGTCAGTGGAGTATCTCTTTGGGGCAATTCTTATTAGGCCACCCACTTCTCATGACATCTGAAATTACCAGAGCAGTCATTCAATTTGGGAATTCTGACCCGTTTTTTGCAGAGCCATTGTGTTCTGTTTTTAGGGTTAGATGTGTAGTAAAATATTCTACCCTTTTAAATATAAATACATTATGAAAAGTATTTTGTACAAATAATGCAAAATGTTTCTGATCAAATTTGATAATGAAACCTTGCCGATGAAACATTTAAGAGGCAATATTGGTAGATTTAATTGATCCACTACTAATTTGTTACAGTGTTGAAGTAACCCAGTAATTATTGTGGTATTAATTAATTCCCCTACTTTCCCCTTTTCTCAGGTCAGTTCTGTGACATAGTGCCATTTTAGCCAATAGGGCTGTTTTGGGGAAATGGAAAAGTCTTGGGCCAAAATCATCCCAATCAGAGTTGTTCTATATTTTAAAATAGTTCTGTGATAAAAAGAACAACTAACTGCAGTGCAGGGTACTTGAATTGTATATATGTAGTATTACCAGCTGTTTAGGACAAAAAGAAACAACCACTGTTTATTTGTTAGTAACTTGGTTATCTATCCTGATTAAATGTGTTTTAATTATAGCGGTTTGCCCGGGACATTTGTATTATTACAACCAGCTCCAAGGGGCTTGGCAGTCCTGTTTAACTCTTTAACCAGTATTGTTGTGATTATGAGAATGCAACCAGAGACAGCATTGTATGTTTAAAGAAAAATGAAAAGTTGCACATTATCCTTGCAACCTGTTCCTAAATGTCTTCCATGGAGTAAATGTCTGTTCAGTTGGCTAGAATTTCTTGCAAATATTTAAGAATTGTAGCCTTAGTAGTGTTCTGTCAGAATGGATCCTGTCAATCTCAGTTGTCATTTAAATCACCACATAAAAAATTAAGTTATTAATACTTTTAAGTTTTCTCATTTGTATCATTTCAGACTGCAGGTGTTTAATCACATTAATATTATTTGTTTTATTTTATTTTATTTTTACATTTATATCCTGCTGTTCCTCCAAGGAGCCCAGAGCGGTGTACTACATACTTGAGTTTCTCCTCACAACAATCCTGTGAAGTAGGTTAGGCTGAGAGAGAAGTGACTGGCCCAGTCACCCAGCTAGTTTCATGGCTGAATAGGGATCTGAACTCAGGTCTCCGTGGCCCGAGTCCAGCACTCTAACCACTACACCACGCTGGCTCTCTTTAAATTATCAGTTTAAATCTTGTTGCCTTTTACTTTAGATATTCCTCCAACGTATATGCTGTTATACTTTTAGGTGATGATTAAGTTGATTTACAGCCAAATGATGGCCATTTACTCGTTACTTAATCTCTCTGTGCACATGTGAGGACATTGAGGAAGAAAGCTGACTTGAAAATTATGGTAAAGTTAACTGAAAGATGGGTATCAGATGTTTGGACAGGGATGCAATTTCAGTGCTTGCCATAGGCGCTATTTTCCATAGATACGCCTCTGCACCAATCCACATGCCCCTCCCCCAATGTCCCTGATAATGTCTACTACAAAAAGCATGTTGTGTGAAATAACACTCAGCTTCACCACATCCCCACTCCAATTCATTTATGCCTACTTGCAGGAGGTGAGGAAATAGTAGATGCAATTATGTTGCAAATCCTTTTCTAGGTGAAAGGGGTTACGCCCCATCCACCTCCTTATCTCTTCTTGACTTCTCAGAACCCAGCTGAGCTACAGAGGATGTCTTCTTGGCCTTTCCCTCCCATTCTTTTTATGCCATAGTGTGCATGGCACTCTAGTCCCTCACAAGTAATCCAGCTGGGGCTTCCAGGAAAAGTCACAGCAGCCCACTCACCCCAGTAGTTGGGAAGCCATTTCTTCCTTGCCTTTCCACCCTCATACTGTGGTTGCTATAGGAACTACTGCTGCAGTTGCAAAATAGAAGGCTGTTCCCTCCTCTTCTGAGTTGTCACCAGGAAGAAACTTCTTGGAACATGGGGGCACCTCCCACTTGCAATGCCTGGCTAGTTTATCACTGGAGTCGGACCTTGGACAACAACCAAGTAGAGAAGCAGCAATGCCTCCTTTCCTTTCCTTCCTGTGCAAGTAATATCAGGGAAGATAACTAGATTACTGTTTTCCCTTTAGTAGTCAGTTTTGTATAATTCATTTTGGTTCTGTTTGTCCTGGCTGCATGAAGTTTTCTTATTAAAAGACATTTTGAAAGTATTCAGAAATTTCACCTAAGCAGAAACTTCCACATGGACCATGAAATTTTACCTGAAGTGAAATTTAATTCTGAGTGAAGTTCCAAATAGTGAGCCTTTTTGGTGTGCACTGTTATATAATGCAGAATGCCATTTCAGATGCCTTCATAATTTACCATATACCTGATTATTGTGCCAGAGACAATAAAGGCTATCATAGCCCAG
Source organism: Hemicordylus capensis (assembly GCF_027244095.1). Taxonomy (NCBI): domain Eukaryota; kingdom Metazoa; phylum Chordata; class Lepidosauria; order Squamata; family Cordylidae; genus Hemicordylus; species Hemicordylus capensis. The sequence continues at coordinate 372,247,627 of NC_069658.1, read as the reverse complement.
GCGAAGTCCTAGACTGAACAGGAAGCTTTTGTAACCTTCCTGGTAAGGACAACCAATGGCAAACCTGGGTGGGCAGAGTTGCTCCAGTACCTGGGAACCTTTATTGCCTAGAGAGATTTTCCAGTTTGACGCCCCAGTGGTTCACAAAAAGTGGTGACTGTGCATAGATCCAGAAGTTCTCAGTTGTAGCTCTGGCAGTTCTTGACATATAGTGAATATGTCAAAACAGACTCTCCGTTGATATGTAATGTCAGTGCTTTCTATTGCAACCATCTTCTGTTATGTTTGTTCACATCAGTGAGCTTTCTCTGCAATGGCAAATATCATTTGGGACATATTTTTATTTACATGTGTTGCACCTATCAGTCTGGTGTAGAGAAAGGCTTGCATTCAGTTATTATGTGGAGATTTCTCCTCCAACATCTATAGGAGGAAGACATCTGACTTGATAGGCATTCCGTTATTTGTGACAACTGCCTTATATGATATGGTATTCTCTTGTTCCTATAATTGAAAGGTTCCCTCTTTTTTTAACTTGATACTGTCACCATGGAATGGATAACGTTCTCAGCCAAGTTGTGCTGTTTTTAATAAGGTTCCATTTTTGAAGTGAATATATGGAATTGAGATGAAGAGACTGACAACAACTGAATTACTTGGTGAGAATATTCCTCTAGAAATAGATTTTAATAGTGTCAGTGGAATGAAAAAAGCTGCGGAGTACACTGCTTCCATCACCACTCTTTCTCAGGTACAAAAGGATTGCAGAAACATTTTTATCCAGTCCATATGATCTTGGAGTTGAAGTCTTTGAGCAGAATTATTGTAAATTCTATTCTTTTTCAATTTTAGATCAAAATAGTAGTATTTATATATATATTGTATTTCTGATAAAAACTCAAAGCAGACAGCAATATGAAATAAAACCTTTTGACATGAAAACTTTTCTAGGCTATGTTCTCACAATTATAGTGAGCATGGTTAAAAAAATAAACCACAGTCACCAAAGCCTATGCGTCACCAAAGCCACGGTCACTACAGTGTGTGGCACAAGAATGCAAGATTTCCAGGCAATCTAAGCCAAATCACTGTAGTTAAGCAGCATTTAAATGATCCTGGTTACCGATCCTGGTTAAATGCTGTTTAACTACAGCAATCTGACTGATACTGCTTGGAAATCCCATGTTCTTACATCATGCTCTGAGGGAATGTGCAGGATTCAGTGATCATTGTTCACACCTTAGCTGCACTCACTGTCATCATGAGAATGCAACCCTAGTTAAAAACAATCCAAAAATTCTGAAAATGGTCATAAACGATTCACACACAAATAATAGCACTCTTGTTTTGAAAGATTCAACACAAATAGGCCTTTTAAATTCATCATCATCATCTTCATCACCATCCACTTTATTACGGCCAACAGCCAAATAAAATAAAACAACTACAGAATAATACAATCAGGTTACAGTGTAAAAGCAGATAATAATACAATAAAACAAAAAGAAAGCAAATACTAATACAGTAAACCTTCACCAAATTTCTGCTACTCAAATCCTGCATCACTCCTTTCGACCCTCCTCTGCCGTAGTTTGCCTGCTATAAAGCAGACCTTTGCAACTCTCAAGGAAATAGAATCATTCAAATCCGCCAGTAAAAAATCGACTTTCACTTGCTCTGAGGCTGACCCAAACTGACTTAATACAGGGGTAATTAACTCTTCTCTGAGATCCCTATAAAAACTACATTTCAACAATATATGCTCGGTAGATTCCACTTCTCCTGCCAAATATGGACATAATCTCTGGTTATAGGGAACCTTATGCAATCGCCCTTCCATCACTGCCGACTGCAACACATTCAGCCTAGCCTCTGTTAAGGCCCTACGATGCTCCACATGAGTTATCTTTCGTAAGTATCGTGCCGAACACTGTCTATTTATTTGGGTTCCCATCCGTACTCCATACCCCACTTTACTAATATTGCTCTGTCTAGCTATGTCACTTATACGCTGGTTTATAGTATCTCTGGCCTTGGTAAACCCTAACTCCCTTATTGCCAGAAGTGAAAACCCCAACCAGCTTAATTTCCTGTCAATTGCACTTTTCCATCTGGTCTTATAATCATCCAGCAGAACCAGTGGGGCGAGGCCAGCTGGAAAACCCCCCGATTTAAGCCAATATCCAAAAATGGCTTTCCAGATTCTGGCATCGACAGGAAGCCATCCCACTTCTAATCTAAGACAAACATTGGGAGCCGAATGAGCTACCCTCAACATACGCCTAAGGAATTTAGATTGAACCGCTTCTACCTTCCGTATGTCTGCATAAGGGCCCAACTGTGCCCCAGCCAGCAACAGGGCAAGGGCCTTAGCCCTAAACAGTTCAAAAACCACCTGTACTGATTGTGCTCGTTTCCTAAGATGTAAGGAATAGAGTGCCGAAGCTACTTTTTGGGCATTTTGCGTTATATAATCCCTATGGGCATTATTGGTCTTATTTGCCTGAAGGACTGTACCAAGATATTTAAATTGCATAACTTGTTCTAATTTGTGGCCCCTTTTAAATTAGCAAATTATTATTATTATTATTAGTTTTACATTTATATCCTGCTCTCCCTTCAAGGAGCCCAGAGCGGTGTACTACATACTTGAGTTTCTCTTTCACAACAACCCTGTGAAGTAGGTTAGGCTGAGAGAGAAGTGACTGGCCCAGAGTCACCCAGCTAGTTTCATGGCTGAATGGGGATTTGAATTCAGGTCTCCCCGGTCCTAGTCCAGCACTCTAACCACTACACCATGTATCAAATCAAATCCCAGTAGCATTTTCATTCCATACTAGTCCTCATGGTATCTTTTGGTAACCACTGTGAAATCAGACGTGTCCCTTCAAAAATAGCTAATAAGCAACAAAATTAAAATACATTGTATTTCCAAAAACAATGAAGTGCAGGTGATTCAAACGTTTTGTGCTTGAAATTACTCTGAACAACTGGGAAGTGTGTGTGTGTGAGCGCGCACACACACACAGGTGTGTTTTGATCAATTAGATCCTGAATGTAAAGTGACAACTAAATGGAAAGTTTTCAGAATGACAAAACCAACTCTATTTTTTAACAAGTTGTTCTAGTAAAAACTAATCAGCCTACTTTCCTTTCATTGTCTTTACAACTGGATTAAATTTGGTTCAAATCGAGGTCTACAAGTTAGATCTCTTGCACCTCAAATGTTCATGCATCCACCATCTTGGATCGGGGGGATGACATCATTACAAACTACACCATTGGGGCATCCTGATGTGCCCCTACAGCTGTAGCAAATTTGTTGTAAATCGGTTAAGCAGTTCACAAGTTAGCCCACTTGCACCTCCAAAGTTTATGCGGCTGCCATCTTGAATTGGTGTGGGTGATACCATCACAGACTATGTCATTGAGGTGTCCCTGTGTGTCACTCACTGCAACTATATCCAATTTGATTCAAATGGGTTAGGTAGTCCACAAATTAGCCGGCTTGTGCCTCAGATATCCACGTGGCTGCCATTTGAATTAGGGTGAATGACATCATCACACACCATGGCATCAGGGCATCCCTATGTATCCCTATATCTGTAGCAAATTTGGTTCAAATTAGTTAAGCAGTTCACAAGTTAGCCCACTGGTGCCTGCAAAGTTATGTATCTGCCTTCTTGGATCGGTGTGAATGACATATTCACAAACTATGCCTCTGGGTGCCTACAACAGTACCCAATTTGGTTCATATTGGTCCAGGCGTTGCAAAGTTGATAGGAGGGGATACACACACAGAATGCCTACAGGAAAATAGGCTTAAAAAATACATTGCAGTGCCTAAAGAGCTTATTTTGAAAGAAAGGCAAGGCATATATGTTTTAAATGAGTACCTTTTAAAACGTACTGACATTTCCTAATCAATAACTACTTTAAAGACCTGTATCCTATATTAATTTTGAATCCTATATGTAATTGACAGAAAGAGATTGATAAGGGCAGGGATTAGGAGTGGGCCTTCATGAAGCAAGCTGAGGTGATGGATTCAGGGAGAGGGGTGGCAAGTGTGGGCACCATGCCCTGCCCCACTACAGGCATTGCCTCATCTGCCTGCTGCAGCTCCTCTGCCCTGCCTGTGTGCTGTTCCCTTTCGTGCTGGCTCTACCCTTTTCCCCCTCAAAGGTCTGCCTCCCCTTCCAAGCACACCAGTGCTTGAAGTTGCAGATAAGCAGCAGCAGTGATAATGCAGAGAGGATGGAGCTTCATGAATGTAGCAGCAGTGTCCTCTGCTCATCTCTACTGCTTCTCTCCCACCCCACCTCCCGCCTCATTGCTTTATCCTCCTCCACCCAACTTCCACCAACAAACTTGTCTGCTTTGTCTGCTTCATTTTGGGAGCAAAGTGTAGTTCCCAAAATCCCAACATGGAGCAAAGCACACAAGGTTCTTGGTAGAAGTTGTGTAGGTGTCATGACCCCACTTGAGGACATTGGAGAGGAGTGGGAGGCAGGCAACTTACTAGCAAGTGGGGAGGTGCCTGAGGAGGAGCAGACTGGTGATGTGAATGGGGAGATAACTGAGACAGGCTGGGGCGAGTGTCTGGCGCAGGAGGGGCCAGCAGGGCCTGGTGATCTTGGGAGAGAAGGGTCAGGATCTGAGGCAGAGTTTGAACAGTCGCTATCTCCTAGAGAACGCAGATGGGGAAAACGTCATCAGCAGGTGAGGGAATTACGGAAAAGTAGTCGACTGGCGAGAAGACAGCAGGAGCTGGATTGAATCTATGGCAGCTGGTAGGGGTGGAGTGTTGATTACATGCATGTGGCTGCTGACTCAAGGTTGACTCAGCCTTCCATCCTTCCGAGGTCGGTAAAGTGAGTACCCAGAATGTTGGGGGCAATATGCTAAATCATTGTAAACCGCTTAGAGAGCTCCGGCTATAGAGCAGTATATAAATGTAAGTGCTATTGCTATTGCTATAAATTGGGCAGCCTGTGCCTTGAACAAACTGCTGGAAACAACACGTCGAATCAGCTTGGAGCTTTTGTCGGAGAGATTGTGACTTTGGAATATGGGCTTCTCACTCCACTTCTGTAGTCTTGGTGAGACTGTTAAACCTGACTATTTAGCAGTAGAACGGAAACTTGAGCTACTGGCTATTGTGTCATATATTTATGGCCAGCGTCTTCCATCAAGTGAGCTCATGACAGTAGGGGTGGGTGGAGGGGAGAGAGATCCAGGTGCAGCTAGTAAAGCAGTGGTCAGGAGGAAAGGCTGCTGCCACTGCATGCATAAAGCTATCTCCTCACCAAGTTGCCTCTGCTGAGCTGCACTTCAAGCACTGGCAAACGTGGAAGGTCAGGCAGGCCAACAAAGGGAAGAAGGAGGGTGCCACCACAGTGAGAAGCAAGGCTGGTCTCAACCCAGGGAGTCCCGGGGAGTGGGACTGGTGGCTGCTTGCCTTTTGCTTCTAGCAGCAAAAGGCAGCAAGCTGGTGGTGGCTGGAATCCAAATGACAAGACGTGATGAAAAGCACACACCAACTCTCCCCTTCTCTATGGCAGCTCTCCCCCGCCACCAAAAAAGCTTCTCCTGGGTGTAAAATCCAGAGTTGTGGCATGCAAGGACAAGGCTGTGGAGTATAATCAGGAATATTAATGGTTTTATTAAAAATAGATGTTATTTACAGAGAGGCCAGTGCAAACTGCTTCCAGTGATGGTTGTTAACCCCTATAAGGAACAGACCCAGCCAGCTCACGTGAGAGGAATTATCGTGGCGTCACCCCTCCCTATTACCTGGCGAACTGACTGGGTTTATAGAGGCTTTTCCTCTACCCCTCCCTGAGTCAGCCAAACAATCTGAGAGGGCTTGTAAAACAGAGAAGATCAATTTATTAATTTTCTACAACCCTTCCACCCCAAACTAGTCCATCTTAGGCCTCAGCATATTGGTTGCAAATAGAATTAGTTTAATGGTTAAACATTTAGAACATTTCAAAATGCCAAGATGTTCTAAGGCATCACTTAAAGTAATCAGTTACTGAGGCTATTCTCACGACCAGGTGGTTTACAAGCGGGTAACCCACTGAATTGCCACGGCCCTTAAACTGGGCTTGTGGAGTGAGAGCTCTGCAAACCCAGTTTTTAAAATTGTGTGTTGCCATGGTGCAGCTCCAGGCCGGCTGCACAGGGAGGGCTTACTGATTGTCTGTGGCTTAGCCCACTCTCCCCCATAAACTCGATTTGTCTCTTCTGACTTGATCGTGAGAAGAGCCTCACTAGAATAGGGTTGAAGGTAGTTAGCTACCAGAAGCAGATACTTGGGGATACAAAACAACATACACAAAGGAAAATGACTTCTAATGCACAACTTACTAAAGCACTTTCTCTTAAATCTAAACTTCCAAAGCTACTGTATATGCCTTGGCTGCCTTCCCTTGGAACTCACCAGGACTTAGGTGAGATCAACTCCCTGCTATACCTGACCCTCAGGGACTTGCAAAACTCACCCTGTGAGAACTTGGCAAGACTCTATTGCTTCTTCCTCATCTGGCATCCCTTCTTCCAAGAAGCCCCATAAGGAGCCCTTTAGTCCCACCCAACTGGTTAACTGATTGGGTCATGACCTAGGGTCAATCTGAGCCATTTTTGGAAGGGCGGTATATAAACCAAGGTCAACTGCTTTTTTCCAGTTAACTCTATCAGTGCTGGCTGGCAGCGCACTACACCCCCCTCTTTAAAATGAGACTAGGAGGTGGAAACCGGGCGAGACAGCCTGTCTCAAAGCTATGGGAACACAAAACGTAACTCAGAAATTCAACTATCTAAATATATCAGTTGTAAACAGTTTAACTTTTCAAATAACACGTGGACAATCTTGTTCTCTGTGGCATCCACCCTCTCTGAGGTCCCTTAAGTTCTGGTGGGGTCCTCAAAGGGGTCCCTGTGATAAGGCATCTGCCACAATGTTGGTCTTCTCCTGAATAGGCTCCATGTTGAAGTCATACTCCTGGAGGGCAGGACTCCAGCAGACAAACTCCAGAAGCCACTTAAGAGCAGCATGGTCAGTTCTGAGTTCAAATCTACTCCTCCACAGATAGCGATGTAACTTCTCCAGGGCATAGACAATTACACAGCACTCTTTTTCTGATACAGACCGGTGGGCTTCCCTCTCCAATAGCTTCTTGCTAAGGAACACAACCAGATGATGGACCTGGTCAGGGCCCAACTGCATTATCACTGCCCCAATGCCCCTCTCAGAAGCATCGGGGTCAGAGTGAATGACTCTACACCGGACTGGACTAAAAGTAACTGAAGCAGCATTCAAAACCTGGTCTGGATCAAGCAATGGATTAGCAAAACAAAACAAAACACCACACTGGAGTCATGCAATCCTTCAGAGTGGGATTCAATGTAGAACCAAGAGATGTAGTTGGAAGGGTAAAAAGGCAGCCCAGACCCTTCAAGGCTCACGCACAGGAGTCTTCACAGCCCAGCTATTAACTCTTCTTAATGTTAACTGAAGTTCAGCAAATGCCTTCTGCAGTCAAGTATGGGAAATATTGAACAATCCCTTACAGTAATGTTTGTTTGTTATAAACATCTGCCCAAACTTTCATCTCTGGGCAGCTTACATCAACATCAAACAAATTAAATTAAATAGTAGGGGTGTGCACAAATTGATTTTTTTGTTTCAATTTATACCCGAATCAAAACACCCCAATTTGTTTTGAGTCTGAATCTGACCCCCCTCTGGGACACCCTGGTGCCCCCCAAGTAGAGTTATGGGGCTGCTGAAATCCCCATTATTCCCTAGGGAATTTTTTTTTAATCTGGGGGCTGCCACCCAGATTTTAAATAAATTGGTGAAAGTGTTGATTTTTAATGATTTCTGAAGTTTGTACATCTTTAAGCTCCTCCACAAGGGAATAATGGGGATTGCAGCAGCCCCATAGCTCCATTTGGGGGGCACCAGGGTGTCCCAGAGTGAGTGCTGGTGTAGTGCACATAGGGTACCAACCACCCGCATACCCACAAGTCAATGGGGCACTGGGTTTTGATGTTTCTGAGGTATTCTGAAAGTAGATCCCCTGGTAACAAATGAGAGTGGATTCAATTTTGCATTCTTTAAAAATCTTTCACCAATTTCTTTGAAATCTGGATGGTAGCAGGTACCCATTGGGGCACTACCACCTGATCCACTATTCTGTCCCCGAAACCCCCTTTTTGCCCTGAATCTGCCCCAAAGACATTCCTACTTCAAAAATTCCCCTTTGCCCAATTTCTTTGAAATATGGATGATCGCTTCCTTGCACCCATTGGGCACTACCACCCACCAAAACTCACTCTGGGCCACCCCGGTGCACCCCACGTGGAGCTATAAGGTTGCTGAAATCCCCATTATTCTCTATGGGGGGAAGCTTAAAGATCTGCCAACTTCAAAAATTCTGTAAATTTGTCCCTTGCCCTTTGTCCAATTTCTTTGAAATTTGGATGGCAGCCTCCCCATTGGGCACTATCACCCAACCTACTTTGGCCACAAAATGGAGGTCTGAATCTCCAAATTGTTTGGATCCGAATTGGGAGAGATTTGTTTTGTACCTGAATCTGGGCAACTGAGGACAGGGATGATTTGTTTTGTCTACAAAGCACCCACATCGGCCAGATTTGGGTACAAATCATTTTTGTACACAAACTGTTGTGCACATCGCTATTAAATAGGCACTATATCTGTGGCATGGGAAGATCAGAATAATACTTTTCTCACTGACCCCTGTGCATGAGTATGCAGAAGCTTATTTTGCTATGGAGCTGTAGGCACCTAATGGTGCAATGGGGAAATGACTTGACTAGCGAGCCAGAGGTTGCTGGTTCAAATCCCCATTGGTATGTTTCCCAGATGACGGGAAACACCTATATTGGGCAGCAATGTTATAAGAAGATGCTGAAAGGCATAATCTCATACTGTATGTGGGGAGGCAATGGTAAATCCCTCCTATAACCTACTGAAAACAACCACAGGGCTCTGTGGTCACCAGGAGTCAACACCAACTCAACAATACACTTTACCTTTTCCTTTATGGAGCTGTGCTCTTTGATACAGTCTCCCCAAAAGTGACTTTGTTTGCAAATCAAATAAGAGGGTGACTAAAACATTGCAACTTTGTTCTAGCATTTGATAGACTACATCAAAATGTTCTTGGAGTGTGTCATTGATTACCACTTGGATTTATTTGTTCTCTTAAGCCATTCTTTGGGGGAAAGTAAGATTTTAATTTCCCTTTATATCTGACAATGATCAATGAATTTATATGTTTGTAACTAAGGTTGCAATCTGGTTCTAACATCATATTGTAAAAATATTGTGCTTGTCAATATATGCTCATTTGTTATGCCTTATGGACAAAATGAATAAATCTGAACCTAGAGTTGCCATCAACATTTGCAAGTTCCAGAATTTGAGCAAAACCTCCACAGGGAATCTGAGGAAACTGTAGGGATTTCAAGATAAGCTGAAATAACTCTGATAAGATTTGCTAGGGTTCTGTCTGCATCTACATGACAAAAAGAACTTGAGTCTTTCTTTCAGAACATGTTGGAATTGAAACCACATCCAAATGGAAAGAGTCCATGAAGCAATGTATCAAGAAAGGCCAAGGTCACCCATTCCCATCTTCTCCCCCTCACAGAAAGCATGAATAAGAAAAAATGAACATTGTTTGCTCTAAATCAATGTCTGGTTCCCTTGCTTTTTTTTTTTTTTGCCTTTGTGGAGGGGATGCCTCTGGTATGTTTTGCTTTTGCTGCAGGGCTTTCCTTTTATTTGGATGGGTTTAATACACAGTAATGAGATGGGATGTTCTTCTCATTAAATATGCAGTTGCTTAGAATGCCTTGCCTTTTTCCTTATGCTTTTTGAGATTATGTCCTAGTGGCTTTAGATTATAAATTGGTGCTTACACTCTCAAAACAAAGTTTCACCTGTTACTAAAGTGTAGTTATCCTCAGCCTCATTTTGAACTGATACTTTTAATTTGTTTGTGAAAGTTTACAAACACACAAGTAGGAGAAGCAATTCAGTTGCTTGACTGCTATAGAGCACAGAATAAAGTTCGAGCAAATGGTGGGCCAGTTCAGCCAATCCAGGAAAAAAAAAAAAAAAGGTTTCTGTGCTCTCTGAACTGGGGATCTCTGATGGACAAACTAGGATATGAAACTGGTTCCATACTCTGGTTTCAGAACCAGCGTAATTGGTGGGCCAAGACAAGCATTGGCTTAATGGTCCATACTCATCAGAAAGCCCACCTGAGATGCAGCCAACTCCTTTCTGGCGGCTGCAGTGGTGCATGTTAGCCAGGAGACTCACACTGCCACTACTTCATTACCAAGAAACCCCCTCCCCCATTTGCAAATGGGAACATCCCCCCAGAGCCCCTATATCATTGAAAGGCCTTAGAAGATGTACCCATTTGCTGTTTGGGACAATGGGAGAAGGAACTACCACACAAGCCCCAATATGCATAACAGCTCCTTTTTCTCCTACCATCCCCATTTTAGTGGGCTTTCTGGCAGCATTATTTCAGGGGCCTGGGAGAAAGTATACTGGCTGGTAAAGAAGAGTCATTGAGGAATGAAAGAATTGGCAGTGACAATGGTGGGAGCTGATTTTCATTTCTGCCTCCCAAGGGTGGGAATGAAGAGGAGCTACTACCGGTGTTTGACAACTTTGCTTCCTTAGAGGTGGCATCAGCTCCTATTATCCTCTACAGGTGGGAACAAAGAGGAATTGCTTCTGCCATTACCAAAGAGGAATCACTGTCAAAGTAGCTAACTATTTAGTAGTGGTGACAGCTTCTTTTTCTTTCCACCATCAGAGGCTGGGAACAGAGGAGACGCTGTCACCTTTCCTGTTCTAGATGGAGATGGAGTTGCAGTGCATCAGACTTTTGCACCAACTATCCTAAAGACTAGAGGTAGTTAGTGAGGGTTTCTTGTTCTGTCCCTGCTTGCCTCTACTCTATGACCCTGCCTTGACTCCTTGGGTACTTCCTGTAGTGAGTCAGTTCTTTTCCTTCCCTCCTAGAGAGAAGATGGAAACATCTCCCTCTCCTTCTCTACCTATTCATTATGTAGCTGATAGATAAGATAGGTCTTTCCTGTCTCAAATGTACTTCACCAATGTACTAGTTAAGTAACAGACTCTACAGCGATCTCCATGCACGTTACTTAAATAGCTGCAAAAACTAAATTTTGCTCTCTGTAACTGGAATGGTAGCTTCCTTGGTGCTTTGCTAAATAATAACAAACCCCAACACTTTCCTACCTGAAAGGTTGGAATTGGGGGCTCCAGTGCACCATGGGGCCAGAGACCTAGTTTGTAAACCACAGTTAAGCCACATCTCTCCAGTTCAAACTACATGCAGAACTGTAGCTTAACTAATCCTGTCATCATGGCTCCACACTACGGATGTGCACGAACTGGTTTGATGGCCCTTTTATGGACCTCTGAACCAGTTGGAACCCTGGCTGGCTTGAGGGTTCAATGGTGGGGGGGACTTTAAGGATGGGGGAGGATGCACTAACACACACCCTGGCCGCATAATTCCATAAAAGCCAGTTGGGGTGGCAGCATACTTCCCTGCTGCCCCATTCCAACATTTACCAGATGTAACCAGAAGTACTAGCTGCAACTACGTGCATTGTGCGCATACGCATATTGCACATGTTGGGTGCGTGCACGCAACATGTGCAGTCACAGCTAGTACTTCCGGTTACATCCAGTAAATGTTGGAACGGGTCAGCAAGGAGGTATTCTACCCTCCGATGGGCTTTTAGGGAATTGCATGCTGGTGGGGAAAATGCAGCGGGGGGGGGGGGCGTTTAAGTGAATTCTCCCCCATACAAGCCACACACCCCTCACCGTTGAACCAGCCCCTGCTGGTTCCGTGCACATCCCTACTCCACACCAAGCAGAGGGGAAAAAGGAAAATAGCATGTGGCTAAGGGTTTTCCCCCACCATGTTCCCAGCCCCAAAAGCCTTAGTGTGTCTGACCTGCCCCACTGATTGGCTTTGTCTGCTTGCTGATGGGTATTTATGTGGGTTTCTCCTTCCCTTTTCATATGCTTGCATTCTATGGTATATTTTGTTTTGTAGCAGAACAGCATGAATTTCTTACTTCCATTTTGTAATGTTTTTGGGGATGGATGTGGCTAATAGGCATAATGAATCTTTTATGAAATGTATTAGATATGGGTGCACAATATTCAATTTCAAACTCCAGAAGGCTTCCCGCTGCAATAAAACTGTACTAAATTGATATAATTATTTGAACAATAGCTGTGGACTTCATACAAATTAAAATAATCTTCTGAGTGTTGCTTAGGTGCCTCTAAATTATGATTCTACTATTACATCCCAAAATTCTCAAAGTTCTACTGTTTTCCCCAAATCAAGCAAATACACATCACAAATCACAAATCCACATAATCAAGTAACCTATGTAATTGCTTTTACAATTTGATTGATTAAGTGCCATCAAGTTGGTGTCGACTCTTAGCGACCAAGTAGATAGACTTTGTCCAGGATGATCTGTCTTCAGCTTGGCCTTTAAGGTCTCTCAGTGGTGCATAGGGATGTGCACAAATCAATATTTTTATTCGATTTGTGCCCAAAACAAATCACCCCTGATTTGTTTTGTATCCAAATCACCCCAGATTCGATTTGCATATGCTTGAATTTGATTCAGATTTGGACTGATTTAATCCAAGGTCCTAGGGGCACCCAATTTAGGTGGTGGGGGTCCCCATGGGTGCCACCTACTACCCAGATTTCAAGGCAGTGGGACACTTGGTTGATTTTTAATGATTTTTTTAGTTTTTACTGATTTTGAACATTTTCACCATAGGAAACAATGGGGATTCAAAGTTGCCATATCGTAAACCTAAAATGGATCCCCAGCTTTCATCTTTTAAAAAAAGCTAAGCTCTAGCTCTTGTAGAAGTGGAGTTAGGGCACAAAATGTGCAGTAATTTTTCAAGTATGGATTTTTTAGTGATTAATAATCTTTCCTCATAAGTAATCCCTATAAGGATTCATTACACACCTTCATTTCTTCTGTTCATTTTGACTGTCATTGGACAGTGACAACTGCCATGTGCCAACTACACCCCCCCACACACACACACACCTTCAAGGCAGTGGGGTATTCATTTTAATTTTTAGTAATATTGAAATGTTTAGATTCTTTGGTGTGTAAGAACTTTTCCTCATAATGAATCCCTATGAGGATTCATTATACGCCTTTGTTTCTTCTGCTCATTTTGACTATTATTGGACAGTGCCAACTGTCAACTGCCATGTGTCAACTACATCCCCTCCCCCCCACACACACTGGGGTATTCAGTTTATTTTTTAGGTATTTTTGAAGTGTTTAGATTCTTTGATGTCTTCATTATACACCTTCATTTCTTCTGTTCATTTTGACCCCACTGCTTTACAGGTGGGGGTGGGGAATTAGTGGCATCCCATGTTCCAACTACCCCACAACCCACAAGCCATTGGCTACTCAGTTTATATTTTAGGAATTTTTGAGATGTTTAGGCGTTTTGGTGTGTAACGAATCCTCACAGGGATTCATTATGAGGAAAGGTTAGTAGACACCAAAGTACCTAAACACCTGGGGGTGGAAATCCTAGAACATAAACTGAGTAGTACCCCACTGCCTAGTGGGTGGGAGTGGGGTGTACTTGGCACATGACAGTTGACAGTTGGCACTGTCGAAAAGACAGTCAAGATGAATAGAAGAAATGAAGGCATTGAGGGAAAGCTATTATGCACCAAAGAATCCAAACACTTGAAAAATAATGACCACACATTTTGGTCCATAACTTCACTTTTCGCTTTTTTAATATATGAAAGCTGGGAATCTGGGGAAAATAATAGGAAGGATCTGAATCTCGGATCGATTTGAATCAAATCAGGCGCAATTCAATTTGTACCTGAATCTAGCCCATGGACCACAGGGGTGATTTGTTTTGTCTCCAAATCACCCGAATCAGCTGGATTCGGGTACAAATCGATTTGTACTCGAATCAATTTGCACATCCCTAGTGGTGCATTTATTGCTGTTGTAACTGAGTACATCCACCTTGCTGCTGGTTGTCCTCTTCTTCTGTTTCCTTCAACTTTTCCCAGCATTATGAACTTCTCAAGGGAGCTGGGTTGAGCTGAACTTACATCATAGTATGTAAGGATGTTTTGCTTCTTACAGCCACCTGCCACAACTACTATCAGAGCAAAGTATATGATGAATTTAATGCTTGAAATTATTACAAGAAATGAAGGGGTGTGTGTGTGTGTGTGTGTGTGTGTGTGTGTGTGTGTGTGTGTGTGTAACTACTGGTTTAACGCATCTTTGCCATTCCTTGAACTTTCTAGAAAGACTATACTTATGAACTATTGTTCTTGATGGATTGTATTAGCAATGTTGTTTGTCCTTGCAATGCATGGTGGTGTTATGTCTTTATAACACAATGGTGTTTTTATGTATCTGTCCTTGTAATGTCTGTGTGAAGCAGTTGTGTTTGTACAGCTGAGAGCTTTCCATTTAATTGCCAGTCTTTCTCTGTAGCGGGCTATCTCAGGTGATATTTATAGTTTAAGTGGCACCCATATGAAATGTTGAACATTCATTTTATATTTATTTATTCTATTTATCATATTTTTATACCACCTGATATGTACATCTCTAGGTGGTATACAAAATTTAAAATAATATTTAAAAATCAGCACAGATTAAAATACATGAAACAAATAAAACAGGAGCATAAAACAATTATTAAAACAAATTATTAAAATTCTAATTAAAAGCCTGTGAGAACAGATGAGTCTTGAGGGTCTTCCTGAAAACAAACAGAGAAGGAGATGCTCTTATTTCAGCAAGGAGCATATTCCAAAGCTCTGGGGCAGCCACAGAGAAAGCCCGGTCCTGGGTCACCACACCAAACTAGCCGGTGGCAACCATTACCGGACCTCTCCAGAATATTCTAACAGGTGGCAGTGTTCATGAGAAATGAAGTGCTCTCTTAAATACCCTGGACTCAAGCTGTTAAGGGTTTTATAGGTAATAACCAACACTTTGTATTTCACCCAGAAACATATTGGCAGCCAGTGCAGTTCTCTTAAAACCGGTGTTATGTGGCCCCTTTGAGTTGTCCCAGAGACCAATCTGGCTGCCGCATTCTGTACCAATTGTAGTTTCTGAACTACATACAAAGGCAGCCCCACATAGAGCACATTACCGTAGTCAAGCCTGGAGGTTACCAACATATGTACCGCTGTTTTAAGGCCATTCACCTCTAGAAATGGACGTAACTGACATATCAACCAAAGCTGATAAAAAGCCCTCCCAGCTATTGCCTCAATCTGAGGAATCAGGGAGAGCTTTGGGTCCAGGAGCACTCCCAAGCTACGTACCTGGGAAGTACAATGGATAAGTTTAGAACATGGTTCTGTCTAAATTTTTCTGACTTTTTTTTAGGCAACGGAAATGTACTTTTACAATGATCTTGTTTTAGTAGTTATTACGGAGAACCATGTGTTCTGCCAAAATAATGGCAGTTATTTTGCAATTAACAAATGAAAGATGGTACCTCTACAAAGTTCCATTGGCTTGTTCCATTACTGAGGGAACAATACCGGGGGCAGAATTTTCATGGAATTGGGCTTCTAATGTTAAGTGGATCTTGGTTAATAATTGCTTGTTGTACAGGTTGCTTGACTTGTCATTTGTGCAGCCCCGTACTATTAAGGTTGATTCAGAAAACATTCCACCAAGTTTAGTGAGGTTTACATACGTATGTGGAAGTATAAGATTGTCCAGTGGTACACACAGATTTATTATAACAATTTGACTCATGGAAGCTTCCCTTTGTGCACCTGGTGGATTTCTGCCTGATGCATCATTATATTATCGATAGCATCCCACAAATGGGCTGCTAAGGAAATGTCCCATCAATACCATGTAGCAGATTTGCATTCTCATAACATCTAACCATAGTTCTCAAATAAGCTGCACTGAATTCTAGGGACACTTTCAGCCATGGGGTTCCAGTTCGACACCCTCAACCAAAAACATTATCAGCAGCTGGCAAAATTACGAAGAACTGGGTCAAGCCCTTGATTCCTCTCATGCATTTGCTGTAAGAGTAAATGAAGAGTAACACCTTTCAAACCTGAAAAATCATATATAAATAGCAGGTCTGCAAATGGAAAAGATTCCATAGCCCTAACTATTTATTGTACCAATTGATCTATAGAACTGAATAACACTGGATACAATTATTACAAATATTTTTATTACATTCAAGAACCAAGCAAATTTATGTGGTATCTTTGACTGAAAGTGGAGGGACAGAGGTAGCAGTGGTCAGTCATTACTTGCCACACAGAAAGCAGGTTTGCCACACAGCTCAACCTGCTGGTCCACACAAGTTATTTCACACAACTAAGCCATATTTACTGGAGGGTAGGGGAGATTGCTATTGGGAAGGCTCAGTCAGGTCATTTGACATGTGCTATGATGTACACCCTCAGTTGATTACCCTCTTATAATGGGGACTTCAGAGGCTAATCACCCAAGAAAAGCTCATGATTTGCTTCAAAACCACATAAACAGGTACTGTACGACTCTATGAATCTGGATTTTTTTGATAGATTTGAAAGGGGACAAACCCCCCTGCCACCAAAAAGGCACATTACCCTTGGCTGAATACCATCATCATCATAAAGTGAAATCAGCTTCTTGGGCGTCAGTTTTCAAGCTGTTGTATCTGGGTCATTTAACAGCAACTTTGTACCATATTTGGGCAAGTGGTGCTGCTTGTCATCTAGTTACTCCATGTGAAATTTCAGGAGGGTTGGGCATTGTGGAATTGTCAGAGCTGAAAATGGTGCCATTTTTTACCTCAGCCTAAAACTTATTTATTTATATGCCACTTCAACAAAAACATTGAGGAATATACTATACTGGCACTACTGTGTATCTGCATAATATCTTTGTAAGTACGTTAACAAGAGCAGATATCCATATCATTGCTAAGTAGTTTAGCGATGATGTAGCATCAGAGCCTTCTATGGACATGTTAAAATAACAGTTTTTTTAAAAAGCTCTTCCAGGAAAATCCTGTAGATCAGAGTTTATTTTGCTGGATTACTGGACTTTTGCTGGATTATTTTGAGTTTATATACTGGACTACTCTTAGCCTGTCTGGAATCTGCTAACTGTTCACTAATTCAGTTTCTTCTTTCTAGAGATTGAAATTATGAGACCTAAACCAAGCATAGGAAGTTAGTACTGTGGCTTTAGCTGTTCCTGATGCTTTGGCTTACAGCAGTTAAAACCCTGGGTAGGACCAAGCTTCCTATATAGTAATTTAAACGTTAAGACTTGTGCTAGGTGTTGCATTCAGTATGTCAAGGCAAGGCCAGAGCAATGAGTAGCCATGTCTGAGAGCAGGCCTGGGGTGTGGGTGGAGCTGCTCCTCTGCAGTCAATTGCTAGGGCTGAGGCTTGTGTGTTCCATTCAGGCGCAGTGACTTCACTGTGTGCTGTCCTTTCTTTAGTACAGCCCGGCCTCCAGATTACCCTCCCATTGCCTTCCTCTTGCCTGCTATAGCCACTGCCAGGACCAGTTAGATGAATGTTGGAGGTACTGTTCTGTTGACCAGGCAAGGGCAGAAGGCCAAGCTCCCAGTATTTATCTTAGGTCTGACACATAGAGAGGCCTCACTGTCTGCCAGCTGGAAGGGATGATGTTATACCACCCTGTTCCCTTCTGCTCCTGATTCTGGGGTTCTGGGGCATTGCCAAGGCTTACTTGGCTAGATTCCAGTTATAGCCCTTGAGGTCCCGAGCAAAAGCCCTGAAATCCCTGGCACATAAAAAGTGGGCTCAGTGAATGCATTTTATCAGTAAAATATCTGATTTATTTATATGACTTGTGTGTGTTCAAGAGCTTTGGTGGAACACATCCAAGTTTTTGCCTGCCTCTGTGCACTGCCGCCATGGGAGTTTACAAAACGCTGGTTCACAAGAACATAAGAACAGCCCTGCTGGATCAAGCCCAAGGCCCATCTAGTCCAGCATCCTGTTTCACACAGTGGCCCACCAGATGCCACTGGAAGCCTACAGTCAGGAGTTGAGGGCATGCCCCCTCTCCTGCTGTTACTCCCCTGCAACTTGGTTCATCCAAGTCAATGAATGGCACATGCCAATATCTCTATTCTTATATATGTAGGTCCTTATTTTGTGAAGATTTATGCCTATCTGTGGCTTTATGCATGTTGAGTATTCCCTTTGAAGCAGAATGCCATCAGAAAGTGCCTGGAGTTAGGAATATAGGTCTTTGTAGAAGCAGAGCTCTAATTAGCTGCACACATCACCCAAATCATCATACTGCTTTTAAGTCAGAGACATTCTTTAACTGAGTAGAGCTTTGTGACACCACTCATTCTATAGTAACTCTGTCTTCCTTTTGCTTCACTTCTTGCATTATTTGCTAAATGTTGGTGTGAGGACTTCACACCCCTAGATAATTTAACAGATGATCTGCATCAATAGCAATCTTCAGATATGGCACATCAACAGTTAACGCTTCAGAGAGCTGGGCAGATTCTAATTCATCTGTTCACCTGTAAGATCTTGTAACAGGTTTTTGCTTCTAAGCTAGACTCAAGATGAAAATGAGTTTTAGTTGCCAGTATTTCTTAATCACAAAGTCATTGTGTAGGTTTCTGCATTTACTATATACCTGATTGGTTACTAATGGCTGCTCATCAAATAAAATTTGGTGAGGCAGAATGCAAGCACACAATTGGTCATAACATATCCACAAGCTAATAATGAATTTGTTAAAAAAATGATTTTGATGGCAGACGTCTAGAGCAGCAATCTGAGGGTTCAGCAGAGCTGCATCTCCCACACAAAGGCTGCTCTTAACTCAGCAAGTCTTCCGAGCACTTGTAATTGAGTCCATCCACCTTGCTGCTGGTCATCCTATTCTCTTTCCTTCAACTTTCCCCAGCATTATGGACTTCTCAAGAGAGCTGGATCTTCACATAATGTGTCCGAAGTATGATAGTTTGAGTCATTTGTGCTTCGAGTGAAAATTCTGCATTGATTTGTTCTATGACCCATTTGTTTGGTTTCCTGGCTGTCCATGGTATCCTCAAAAGTCTTCTCCTGCACCAAAGTTCAAAAGCGTCAATACTTCTTCTGTCTCACTTCTTCAAAGTCCAGCTTTCGCATCCATAGAGTATCATGGGGAAAACCATTGTCTGAACGATTCTAATCTTTGTAGATGTAGACATGTCACGGCATCTAAATATCCTTTCCAAGGCCTTCATTGCTACCATACCAAGTGCTAGTCTGCAGGATATTTCTTGACTGCTGAATCCTTTACTGTTGACAGTCGTTCCTAAAAGGCAGAAGCGATCCACCACTTCAATGTCTTCATTGTAAGTTCTGAGGCTGGTTGCTGTACCTGTTATCATTAGTTTAGTCTTCTTTACATTTAGTTGTAGTCCCATTTTTTCACTGTGCTCCTTGACTTTTCATTGCGCTCTGCATTCTCAGCAATCAGAGTGGTGTCATCAGCGTAGCGCAGGTTATTGATGTTTCTTCCTACAACTTTAAAACCACGCTCATCTTCTTCCAATCCAGCTTCTCTCAGTATATGTTCAGCATATAAATTGAATAACGAAGGGAAAAGTATACAGCCTGCTTCTTGAGCTAGCCCAAATGACTTGATCTGTTGATGGAAAAAAAAAATCCCCCCCCCACACACGGCATTCAACCTTTGAGGCTGGTGATGCCCCCACTTTAGATAATATCAAGAAGAGAGTCCAGGCTTCAGCCTCTCTACCTGCCATCCTGTGCTCTTGCCTGTTGCAATCAAGGTGAGCATAACTAACTGCTAGAGCTGTGCAAGGTAGGCAAAAAGACCACATTTCACTGGGCAATTGGAGTTGTACTGCGAATGCCTGCACTGTTTCTTAGGTTAGATGAGAGGGATGGCTCTGAAACACCAAGTGAGGGATGCATACACACCAACAGCTGCAGCACTGTGCCTGCCTGACCCCTCACAGCAAATCCCTGCTTTCCTTGCTTTGTGCTTCCTAAATAACAGTGGGGCAAAATTGTCTCACTTGATGCAATCTTGAGTGATAGGCTGCATTTTCAAATGCACAACTTTTAGCAAATCATAATATATTGGAACAATATCCTTAAAGGGTGAAACATTTCAGAAGGGTACATGGGTTAGCCCCTTTTAGGGCTAAAGTTCTTGGCAAAGAACAAAAGGGCTAAAGTTCTTTTCTCAAAATAAGGCCTGGAGTGGGGGCAAATGTCAGCAGCAGTCACATTCTCATTAGCTGCTGAATATCCCTTTACTTCTTATTTATACACAGAATATATCAGAATGAATGTGAAAAACATTCCCCTCTCTCTGATAAAAGTTCATCACATAGTCAGATCTCATAGGCTCTGTTGAGTCATTATGAATTCAAATCAGGATGAGGGCAATATTTCCTGCCCTTCAAGTGATTTAGTGTTATGATGGTGCAACATAACCAATAAAATGTGAGTTATATGATGATGTTTGAAGCCAAATCAGAGTGAGGGCAATAGTCAGAGTGCCCTTATTCTGGCTTGTTGGGGGAAAGTGGCATTTGGTCAGCAGCAGAAAGCAACACTTTGGTCTTGTTTGCAAGTCTCCTGAAAAAAATCCCTGAAAGTGGGCAGCTTGGAAACAGAATGGCAAGTTGGGAGAAAATTTAGCTGATCCCTAGTTTCTTGTAACAACAAAAGCAAAAAAAATAAAATAAATAAAAGTATCCCATGGCATCTTAAAGACTAAAGCTGCTGTTATGCCAGTGTTTTATAGGCAAGATTCTACCTTTTCAGAAGCAAAAGTTGCATCTGACAAAGAGTCTTTCCTGTGAAATCTCATGCTATTGGAAATGTGTGAAATTAAGGTGTCAAAAGACCCATTGCTTAGAATCCAACCAATTCTATATGCCCAAGGAATTTGGGTTTCTTTAAGAACAAGCTCACTCCCAAATGTACATGGCAAGCCTCTTTTGAAAAGTTCAAAAGTAGTTTATGATAAGTTGTGAAGATCTGCTGTTCAAAGAAAGAGTTCTTAAAAACCTCATTAGGCAAGCCCAAGTATTTGGGTGTGCTAAAAGCTGCTCTTTGGATTCTGGCCTTTGTGATTATGTTTTAAATCCTCTTCACAGTTGTAGTTTTTAAAAAGTAGTCTTGAAGTTCAGTAACTTTCATTATCACAATGATAAACATGCTTCTTCATTTAGATATTAATGCTAGATGATGCTATGTGAATTCCACTTGCATGCTAAATAACACTGGAATGACTAAACAATACAATGATTCATTTAATTATCACATTAGTAGTCAGTACTTCTGCGTTCAGTATCATAGAAGAGTACTGGAGCTGAAAAAACGCTCCGTGAAGTCAACAGTACTCTGCATAGTGCTTCTACCTGCATATCTAAAGTAGAAAAGGACTAATGTAATTCAAAAGCAAGTTTTATAGACTGGTACAGCTGTGATTAACCCTAGTTTGAATTCAACAAACTAGTAATTCTGTAAGTAGCCATTTCCTCCTATACACCTATCTGTTCATTACTCTTTTGCTGTGCATAGATTATAACTTTTCAAGACATGTAGGCAAGTAATGTTGATCTTTATGGCCATCATGGACCCTACCCAACTAGTTTTGCAGATTTTTTTCAATCTATATTCTGAAAAAGCTGAAACTAGCCCTGAACATCTGCAATAGATGTGTCTGTTTTGGTAGCTGCGACTGTTACTCAGTATTAGATAGTGCCCATTATCAGTTGAATATTCCTTATCCCCACTATGGTTTGTTTATGTATTTATGAAACTGTTCTTTAAAGTTTTTATGAAACTGTTCTTTAAAGTTTATATTTTAGGGTTTAACCAAATGAAGACACTTCCCCCCAACCCCTTGATACTTTTACTAGTGTGGACTGTGCCAAAATAGGGAGGAAATGTTTGCCTATATAGAGGGAGAGCAATTAGTAATCCAGTTGGTTGGGATGACCCACGTTACCAAGGGAGCATTGTCCTTGTTCTCAGTCATTTTGGTTTGCTTTCAGTTATGCAATTACCATAATCAAATCTGATTAGCTGTGTAGTGCCCTGGCACCACTATGTTCACAATGGGATCCTAGGATGGCTAGAACCACTCTAGGAAGGAGAAGGAAGTCCTAGCCAGATAAAGCAAATGGTACCAAAGCAGGGTAAGATTACAAGCTAAATTAGTACTACAAAGCAAACTTGAAGTAAGATAACCAGAGAAATTGGGCGAGGATGATGTTATTTGTACAGAACTAAGTGTACACAGCCTGAAGAAGGTGAATATTTGACATCAGCGTAGATTATAATGTTAAACCTAAAATGATTTTACTGTTCTGAAATCAAGTGAATGGTGACTTTTTCATCATTTATAGGTACATGGGTAAACAAAACCACATTACTACAGAATCTGAATTACAACTTGTTTTTCTATTCTGATGTTTAGTTGTCTTTTCTCCATAGATACAGTCACTGCAGAAAAAAGTCACTAGAAACTACTGTCATTTCATATGAGAGACTGTATATGTACTTCCTAGAAACAACAAGGTAAGTATGTTTGTTAAATTTTCATCAATGAAACTGTTATAATATAAATTATAATTAAAGGTCTGATATTATACTCATGACAAGGTATTTGGGTCAGAAATTGTGCATGTACTACCTTGAAGCTTGTTCAAAAACAGTATTTGATTAAATTTCTATTGCATTGAATGCCTTCAGGGATGTGATTATGCAGCCAGAATGACAGTTAATTTCAAAATAGTGCTTATAAAAAAACTTGGGATTTTTAAAAAAGTAGCTGTAGTTGAGTTATTGAATTCTTGTCTACATGTGTGAATATGAGTAGGCATTTTCTATATTGTAAATGACAATTTATTTCGTTGAAGTATTCTTTTGATCATTTCATATTTTCTTTATGGAACAATGGAGTGTGATCTGTGCCTTTTTAAATATGCATGTGTGAATTTTACAGGCCTAGAAACATTCATATTAATATTTATTTGTTTAGCGAAAGTAGTAGAGATAGAAAAACGCTCTACCATTTTATATTTGTTCCATGTTTGTTGTGATAACAGTTTTCTATGTTGGAAAAAGTATATATACTCTGTTTGGAAAAAATGATATACATAGGCCAAGATGCAACTCCCCTCCCTTCCCCTCCACAGAAGGCACTCTTCATTTGATGCTTTGAAGGTTAGTTGTTCCCCTGTGTGAAGTGTCTAATAGTCATAGATACTGGATCAAAAGCAATGCCTCTACATGTTTATGTAGAATAACTTTTTTTTAAATTGATCAGTTCCACAATTACTTTGCAGATGTCTTGAAAGCAATTTAAATGATAAATTGGTTCATAACATATGCAAACTCAAAACAAACATACTTTGCATTTTAAAATCAACAGTGATCCACTGGGCTATCTTCTGGGATGGGATAGCATGGGTAAGGGATGATTCTTCTGTCGTGGTGTGAATTTCCTGTCTCTGAACCTCTGAATAAATACATCTATGAGAAAGGTGATGCTAATTTTCAGTGGAAGAATTTATCACAGTTCTATCTAGGTTTCATCACATGCAAATGTTTTTATAAGACCAAGAAACCATAGAGGAATTGCAAAGTGTTCATCTTATAAAGACAACTCCCTATGAAAATGGAACACTGTTATTATCTGGCTGCTTTTCAAGAAAAGAGTTCTGAAAGAAAAAGAGAGTAAGATGCTTCCCTGTTCCCAGGGGGCTCACAATCTAAAAGGAAACACAAGGTAGTCACCTGCAACAGCCACTGGAGAGATGCTATGCCGAGACTGGAAAAGGACACATAAAACTCACCCACATTCAGTCCCTTAGCCAGTCTAAGAGTCTTGGGGAGGATCACAAAAGTGGGTGTGGGCCAGGTTGGCAACAGCCAAAGAGCCATGGAACACTACTAGAACCCCACTGAACTGAACCAGTGTTTACTGACAGTCATTCTCTAATATTTAAATACATATAAATAAAAGACAACACCCACCTCCTTTCATGCCTACGGATATATTGTTCAGCTTCAACCAAAAGCAACAGGCAAAATCAATGAGGGCCAGTGCAATAGCATCATGTCTTTATGTAGACAAGAACATTAGTGGAATATACTTTCCACGACCACTCCTAAGTCAAATGTAAGGGCAATGTCAGAAAGAGAATCAAATACGAGCTAGAAAAATTACCTGTGCTGATGGAACCATAACTCTGTATTGTTATAAAAAATAATAATCAACACAAAGCATCTGGCATTATGGAATAATAACCTTATATTACTGCAAAGGAGATTGTGTGGCTTGCAGCCATGGCATGGGACAGAAATAACAGTTTTGAGCACCAGAGCATTTGTAACCATGCGAATGACTTTAAACTATGCTGAAATTAATGCACATATCAGTTTGGCTGGTTAATTCCCCCCTCCCCCCATATGGACACTTAGAATCCAGTAAGCACAAATGTTGAAACTGTGTTTGTGATGTCCCTTTTATGTTGGGCATGCGGGACTTCCCATTGGGAAATCCCAATTCATCTGGAATAAAGGTTTTCTGTAGGTCTAACAGCGTGTTGCACTGCCCAGAATCCCCAGGGCCAACACATTTAAAAAATCATCTTAGAAATGTGCCTTAGAATTGAAGCCAGACTTATACCTCAAGGCCCATTCTAGAAAAGTGCTAAATTTCTCAAATGAAGCACAGGACATGGAACAACCCATGGACTACCCTATCAATGTAATATTTACTGTCAAAGGTGAAGCCCAGCAGGTTGAAATTCATGGGAGGCCAACTCAATATCACATTTGGCCACCAGCGTGCCAGTCCCACAGTCCCAGACAATGTGGACTGCTTTATCCAGATACGTGTATCACACTGGACACAATTTATCTGGGATGCCATCACTGACTGACGAATCCCATGGGAAGGACTAATGGTGAAGTAAATTAAACTCCCCCGGGGCCTCCTTGGGTATCATGCCCAAAGGCGAAACTGGCTGGCAAGGGATAGGTGGAGACAGAAAGGGGCCAACCTCTGCCTGCTGCCACCTCTTTGTCTATTGTCTTCCACACCATGCCCTCCATCTCAATTACATAGTGCAAACTGGGGCATGAAAGGCCACTCTCAAATTGGCAAGGAATCCTAAACCCCTTGGAAAACTCCTTCTCTAAATGCGCTGTGTCCCGATGGGATGGGTAAAATGTCAACAGGTCAGAAAGAACCGCTAAATCAATGGGACTAGGTCCCTTTTCCAGTTGTAGGTGGGCCTGTCCTCCCACCCCTCTTTGGACCCTCTGGGGGCAGGTACGCTGGCCAGCACCCCAAGGCTAATTCTGGTTGCAGGATGAACTAGGGTGCTTCCTACCACGCAGGCCACAGGCATGCTAGAAACTGCATGGGCTGTGGGAACAGTGACTCTGACTCCCAGCAGACCAGGTAGGATTGAAGCCTGTGGTGGCAGCCCCTCTGGAAGCCATAAACTTGGAGAACAAATGTCCCACGTGCACCAGGCAAGACAGTGACATTATTAAAATCCAAAGCTCCCAGAGAGGCATGTCCATGGGAGGGCAAGGTCTCAGAAGGGTCTCAGCCCTCAGAAGTTTGCTGGAGAAGAGGAGAAGAGGATTCCATCTCCCCCAGGGTGTGAGACTGGGGTGCTTGCCTCTTCTTTTCTGCCCTCCCTGGTTGCCATCTGCCTCCCCCCAGGACTGCTTATGGAGAGGCTTTGCAGGACTGGGGCTGTAAGGGTGACTGGGCAGTTTTTCCTGGTTACACCTGCTGAGCTTGTTGCTCAGCCTATATAGGAAGACTGCCGGTGGCGGCGGGCCTGCCACCAAAGGGGCCGCCACCAAAGGGGGTTGCCCCTTTGGGGGAGCCACTTCAGGGGAGAAACGAGGGCAAGGGCTGGACACTTTGTCCAACCATTTGTTTAGAGGGAGGCATTCAATAGTGGGGCTTCTGTTTAATCAGTTTTAAGTTGTGCTGAGGTTGGGTTGAAGTTGTAATGTGTGTGGGTTTGTTTGGATATGGGGAGCCAGGGAGTACCTTCGTTGAAGGTGGGGCAGCTATTCCTGTGGTGGTGGGGAATAGAAGAAGAAACGCTGGCAGGTCAGCAGGCTGCTCCAGGGGAAGGGTGGTCAGAAATTGAATACCTGTCCCCCTTTCCGGCTGTCCTGCCAGCTCTTTGAACTCAGGGAGCACTGCCAACATTCCACATAACATTACCTTGCTCCACTGCAATGCCAGGTCTGTCCAAAATAAATCAGAACTCATCCATGATTTGATCATGGATGAAGGGGCCAACCTGATGTGTATTACTGAGACTTGGTAGTGGGAGGCTAGTGGTCCAGTTTGGTCCCAGCTTCTCCCGCCAGGATATTCTGTAGAGGAGCAGGTGAGGGGACGTGGGCGGGGAGGTGGAGTGGCTGTGGTCTATAAGGATAACATCTCCATTACCAGGGTCCCTGTTAGGGTATCGGACCATATTGAATGTGTGTACTTGAGTTTGGGGACCAGGGATAGATTGGGACTTCTGTTGGTGTATCGATCGCCCCACTGCCCAGCGGAATCCCTTACTGAGCTCACGGACTTGGTCGCGGAACTTGCGTTGGAGTCTCCCAGACTTTTGGTGCTGGGGGACTTCAATGTTCATTTTGGGACCAGTTTGTCCAGGGCAGCTCAGGAGTTCATAGCGGCCATGACGACTATGGGCCTATCCCAAGCGGTCTCTGGATCGACGCATATTGCAGGTCACATGCTTGATTTGGTCTTTTATTCTGATCAGGGTGGTGTTCCGTGGGTGGGGACTCCTACGATTTCCCCGTTGTCATGGACAGACCACCATCTGGTTAAGGTTGGACTTACAACCACTTCCCACCTCCGCAGGGGTGAGGGGCCTATTAGAATGGTCTGCCCGAAGAGGTTACTGGATCCGGTAGGATTCCAAGACGCCTTGGAGGGATTTAATGTTGGCTCTGCTGGTGATCCTGTTGATGCCCTGGTTGAGAACTGGAACAACTTGCTCACCAGGGCAGTAGACATGATTGCTCCTAAGAGTCCCCTCCGACCTGCTTCAAAATTGGCCCCTTGGTATACAGAAGATCTATGGGGGCTGAAGCGGCAAGGTAGGCGACTGGAGCGCAAGTGGAGAAAAACTCGACTCAAGTCTGACAGATTACGACATGGAGCACATTTAAAGATCTCAGCTCAGGCGATACGTGCGGCAAAGAAGCGGTTCTTTTCTGCCCGTATTGCCTCTGCGAGTTCACGTCTGGCGGAGTTATTCAGGGTTGTGAGGGGACTAGTATCTGCTCCCTCTCCCTTGAACCAGAATTTGGAGGCATCAGTTACCTGCTGTGGTGTGTTTAATGAATTTTTCTCAGAAAAAATCTCTCGGATTCGGGTCAACCTAGATGGAGACTCCACAATTAATTTGATGTCTGAACTGGAGGTGTCCGACAACTCCTCTTATACGATTCGACTGGATCAATTTCAGTTTGTGACTCCTGATGATGTGGACAAGCTGCTTGGAGCAGTGAGGCCTACCACTTGTCCTCTTGATCCTTGTCCAACATGGCTTTCTATCTAGCAGGGAGGCTGTTGTAAGCGGCCTGGTAGAAATCATAAATGCTTCTCTGAGGGAGGGCAGGATGCCTCCTTGTCTTAAGGAGGCAATTATTAGACCTCTTCTAAAGAAGCCTGTGTTAGATCCCTCAGAGTTGAGCAATTATAGGCCAGTTTCCAACCTCCCATGGCTGGGCAAGGTAATTGAGAGGGTGGTGGCCTCCCAGCTCCAGGCGGTCTTGGAGGAAACTGATTATCTAGACCCATTTCAAACTGGTTTTTGGGCGGGCTATGGGGCGGAGACTGCCTTGGTTGGCCTGATGGATGATCTCCAATTGGCAATGGACAGAGGAAGTGTGACTCTGTTGGTCCTTTTGGATCTCTCAGCGGCTTTCGATACAATCGACCATAGTATCCTTCTGGAACGTCTTGAGAGGGTTGGGGGGTGGGAGGCACTGTTTTACAATGGTTCCACTCCTACCTCTCAGACAGATTCCAGATGGTGTCGATTGGAGATTGTTGCTCTTCAAAATCTGAGCTTAAGTATGGTGTCCCTCAAGGCTCCATACTCTCTCCAATGCTTTTTAACATCTACATGAAACTGCTGGGAGAGATCATCAGGGGATTTGGAGCTTGGTGTTACCAGTATGCTGATGACACCCAGATCTACTTCTCCACGTCAACTTCTTCAGGAGCTGGCATATCCTCCCTAAATGCCTGCCTGGAAGCAGTAATGGGCTGGATGAGGGAGAATAAACTGAAGCTGAATCCAGATAAGACGGAGGTACTTATTGTGTGGGGTTGGAACTCTAGAGACAAGGTTGATCTGCCTGTTCTAGATGGGGTCACACTTCCCCAAAAGGAACAGGTTCGCAGTCTGGGAGTACTTCTGGATCAACGTCTCTCCTTGGTTTCTCAGGTTGAGGCGGTGGCCAGGGGTGCTTTCTATCAGTTCCGGCTGATACGCCAGCTGCGCCCGTTTCTTGAGATCAATGACCTCAGAACAGTGGTACATTTGTTGGTAACCTCCAGACTGGACTTCTGTAATGCGCTCTACGTGGGGCTGCCTTTGTACATAGTCCGGAAACTTCAGTTGGTTCAGAATGCGGCAGCCAGGTTGGTCTCTGGGTCATCTCGGAGAAACCACATTACTCCTTTGTTGATGGAGTTACACTGGCTGCCAATAGGTTTCCGGGCAAAATACAAAGTGCTAGTTATAACTTATAAAGCCCTAAATGGCTTAGGTCCTAGGTATTTAAGAGAGCATCTTCTTCGCTATGAGCCCCACCGGCCGTTGAGATCACTTGAGGAAGTCCGTCTCCAGTTGCCACCAACTCGTTTGTTGGCTACACAGAGACGGGCCTTCTCGGCTGCTGCCCCAAGATTGTGGATTGCGCTCCCTGCTGAGATATGATCCTCCCCATCTTTCGCAATTTTCAGAAAACACCTGAAAACACACCTCTTCAACCAGGCTTTTTCAGCTTTTTAAAACTTGTTTTTAAATAGTTCTGAATATTTAATTGTTGTTTTATGATGTTTTAAATTGTTAATTTTTTTATGTTTTATAATTTTTGTTTTAATGATTAATTGATTTTAATGGTGTTTTAATGAGCCTTTTGGAAGGGTTTTAATAATAAATAAAATAATAAATAAATGAATGAATAATGCTGACCTCATCCTAAAATTATAATCATAGCATGCCCAAATGGGCTCCGCAAAATCCATAAAATTTTGATGAATGATGTCTAGGTACTTAATTAGGGAAGGGCCTCTAGAGGGCTGTACCTGAAGTACAACTCCCATGTATATATCAAAACCTTTAAAACAGTTTTTTCATGTGTACTCCAAAGGTTTCTTCTTGCTACCACATACTCCCTTTCCCTATCACCCTCCTTAGGCTTAACCTCTGGCTCTCAAAAAAGTAAGTTGAAGAGGTCCACATATTTACCCTGCCAGATCTTTTCTTCGGATGCCAGAAGTAGGTCGTAGCCCCAAAGCAAAGTGATCTAACCCCACCCCCACCCCCGCAGAGAACAAAAGGAAAGCAGGAGGGGGACCTTGAAGCCAGAAACTGCCTCCTCACTTGGCCACCTAGTGAGGGCCTGGGGCAAGAAGGAGTCCATCTCTCCAGGCCTGGCTACTCCGAGGCCACTAAAGCCACACAGGCAACCACGTGGCCTAGCCTGGCCCTCACTTTCTGTCCCTGGTCCTGCTGCCCCATCTATGGCTGCCCAGATTGGTAACACCACTGCCCACCAAAGCAGGGGTGATCCCGCCAACCTCCCAAGTCAGGCCTGAAAACCAGGACCACACCAACAGTGCCAGGCCACACCAAAAAGACTAAAGCCATCACCACCTCCGGATCACCACCTCAATGCCAAATGGCCACTGTCACAGCTAATTGCTGCTGCTGCCTGCTGCAGCCCTGCTAGGCCAAGCCCCAGGAGCTCCCACTGAGAGCTCCTCATAGAAGCTTGCCTACACGGGACTGATTCTGGGAGGGCTCATGCTAGGTGAACAGACTTTGAAGCTCCACCCCCTCCCAGAAGGCCCCAGTCACAGGCAGCCACTGTGCTTCCTGCTTGGGGTGGGTGGGGGTTGAATATGAGGCTGCTGGGTGGTCAAATTCTTGGTAATGGTGCCTGGTATGATCAGCTTTTAATTCTAGCTTAGTAATCATGGTTGCAGTGATAATGGAGTGCGCACGCACGCAAAGGACTCCTGGGAGTTTTTACAAGAAATGTCAGGGAAGGGGCGGCAGGGAGGTGTCCTGCCACCCCAATTACTCTAAGGATTACGGGCACCAGAGCGGGAAAGCGGCGGGAGGAGTAAGTAAACCCTCCCGCCGCTCTTAAAGGTACCCCCCCACCTGAACCGGACTGCCCAGGTCCGGACCGGTCCGGAGGCTTTTTTAATGGCTTCCGGACCAGTCCGGGCCCATCCCTAATGTCTAATCAAGGAGCTAGGCTTTTGCATGTACAGAAGTCCCAGGATTCCTCCCACCTCAGTAGCATGAGGGAGTGGAGGGAAGCAGAGAGCTGAATTCAGTTGTCCTCTGCACCAAACAGAGGGATTGGGCAGTACTACTGAAGATAATTTTATGCAATTAGATCCTGAATCAGACTTTTCAGCCCCGATAAACAGTGCTAATGGAACTCACAAGACCTCCGTCTGGAAGGAGGTATGTGCAGGCAAAACAGTCAATGTTGCCAGCCTCTATTTGAAGGGACAGAGAAGGGGCTGATAAAGTGATCCCTCGAAGGGATGCAGATGGATGTCTTCCATCTGTGAAGGAAGGAGCTGTGTGAGGCCATCCCAGAGAGGAAAAAGGTGTAAACTGGTGTTTACATCAGTTTTTCCCAGAGAGGAAAATGGTATAAAAATGGTGGTGTAAACTTCCTCTTTCCCCCTTTCTTTTTCTGCCATTTAGGTGGAACAAAAAGAGGGGGCTGGAGCCCAGGAGGAGCGAGAGGCCCCAATGACCAAGTCTTGATTATGTGATCTAGATTTTTCTCAGTTATTTAATCAGTTTTCTGTAAACAGCGTGGCATTAACATAGTTGGTATACCAAAATGTACTCTTGTGCCCCGCCCTCTTTTTGCTAATCATTTTTTTCTGTTCATCTTCAGCTTATTTATGAAAAATAAGCTTACAGTTCTGAACCTTTAGTCTCTAATTGTTGTCAGGTAAAACAATAGTAATTGTCTCTTCTATAGATTTATAGAAGCCATCCACTACAGTTGACTCTGAATAGTTGACTCTGAGTACTTTTGAAAACCATGGAAACTGTCATTATTTGTGTTATAGTATAGTCCCATTGATTATTCTCAAGAAGACTTCTGCAGAGCTACCTTCACCTGTGTATTAAAAGCTTTTCAATGTAGAATCTGATTTCTATTATGGAACTAAACTGTGTGGCCTGTTTTACAGAGCTTAGCTGTAAGCTAAAACCTGCAAGTGGTTCCTGTTACTTAATACTTGTGTAAATATGTTGTTGAAGTAACTCATATGCATACTAACTTCTTGGAATTGGGTTTGTTGTTCATTGTTCAGAAAGCACAGTTGTATGTCTACCCACACATGGGAATCCATCATGAGTGGTCCCTGTCTAAAAATTGCTTGTCAATCAGTTGCATTTCAGAAGCTTTGCTATGCATGACCGATCTGAAAGTAAAATAATAGCGTAGGTAACACTGTGCAAAAACAATACTGCAGAGAACAATGGACAGGGACCCCCATGTGCAGAACAATAAACCACTCCACCATCACTACATGGATGAACAAAAGCCATGAACAAGCAATTGTACAACAAGACAGCCTCTGTACGTGGAACAAGTTATCTGAGTACTGCAACACATTTCCATTCAATATTATTCCACAAGATTCTTGTATGAGTTTTGGAACATTAGGAAAATAGTGCTCTGTACAGAAATTTGTTTGGTGTGCAGACAACTTCTCTGCATTGCAGTCTAGTCTTTTTTTGTCAGCTGCTTTCCTAATTTGGCTGGGCGTGTCACCTAAAAGATACTGAGGTTGTTCTAATGACCAGCCCTACCCGGGTAGGGCAGTACTAGCCTGGGTAGGACTGGCCATGAGAACCGCCCTGCGCCTATACCTGGGTACTTCAGTAGCTCTGCTCCTGTATCCAGGGTAAAAACAACTTTGCATAGGCTGAGACAAAGTGAAAAGTGGGAAGGAATTGAATAATACAATAATTAACCTAGGCCTAGGAAGAAAGAGAAGTCAAATAGTACATCAAGATGGAAAAGCAACAGAGAAGAGATGAATTTTTAATAATTTATGAATGTGAGACAAAGAGGAGGCCAGTCAAATGTTTCTGTGTGAAATATAATTTAGGCTTTATGATGTATTCATGAAGGAACCTGCTGGAGGGCAGTAGGCTGAGATTAAGGCCTGGATTATACATTTACAAGTCCCTCCCTCAGTCACTAACAGACACTAGTGTGACATGAAGGCTTTGCACATTAGGCAGTATGTGTGATGGCTTAGTTTACATCATTCATCCCCTCAAAGAGGGTTGGGAAGGTCACCCAGACTGGCTGCCACACTTACCATGGTATGCAGGAGGCCCTTATATCACACACGCTTCATTATAGGACATACATGATGGATGGGAGGGTTTCACACCCACTCCTTCACCACAGGAAGTGAATCAATGGCCTAGTAATTATTCAAATGGGCCTAGATGATCCTCAGGTTTATTGTAAGCCTGTGACCATCAACTAGAGATGTGCACAAATGACTTGTGCATGGGCTGATGGGGTAGGGAGCAGTACCCTTAAGGTGCTGGTAAGGAGCTCCTTACCCGCTCCTCTGCTTTTCCAGGCATGGTGCCCAATATCCAACCAGCCGTGGAGACTGCAACACTATTCTCTGCAACCTCTGCACTGCGTCGGCATGTACATAGCCAGTACACATGCATTCCAGCCATTTGCATGGTCAGCAACATCATGCGGATCATGCAAATGGCCGGTGCACACGCCCTCCGGGTGTGAGTGCATGCCAACTCTACATGGAGGTTACAGGGAACAGTGCTGCAGCCCTGCATGGTTGGTTGGGGACCGGGCACCACACCAGAAAGAGCGGTGGGACAGGGAGGAGCAGGTAAGGAGCTCCTTACTGGCTCCTTAAGGGAACCACTCCCTGCTCTGTCGAGCTGGTTCAAACGCCAGCGCCCGAGCCAGTTCAGCACTTCTCAGAGGAGGTGCTGAACCAGCTTGTGCACATCCCTATCATCAACTAAATTTTGATTCATGTTGGTGCCATTGACAAATGTACTTGCGCCATCCATTTATTGCCTCGTGTAGGTGTTTTCTTTTTAAGAGTGACATTTTCCTTTATAATTACAGAGAGAATGTACTGAAGAGTTGTGTGGTTTAGTGGTTTATAAGAAAGAGCTATTAATCCCTGGAGAGCATCTTCACTGCATGCGGAGATTGTTTGCAAACTCTCTCAACCATTACTGGAAAGTTTGACTTGTGAATGCAGAGAGGGCAGCATGTCCATATATTACTAAGGCCTTTCATTAAATCTTTCTTTTAAAAATAATTGGTTCTTTTAATCTATAATGGAACATGGACTTACAGGCTGCCTGTGATTAAAATTAAGCCTTATTTGTCATTTAATATGGTGCTATGTTTCTTCCGTAATTGAGTAGGGATCGATGCCAGCCGTGTGATGGACAGTAAGCTTATCCAACATGACGGAGATGGATTTCAGGGAAGACAAGCTTTGCTGTTCTATGTACAAGTGGGATGAGCTGGCCATATCAGCAACATTTAATTATTGTGTAGGTAATTATTCATTTGAGGGACACAAGTTTCAGAGTAATATTAGGATAGCTGACAGACCAATACAATTATTGTTTGTCTTAATAATTGTTTGCATTTCTGGGTTGAGAGCATAATTAGTTTTTCATTTCATTTGCATAAAATGATGTTTCATGAAATGAGGAAGTTCTGTTCATACTAGACCAAGTGCAATAGAAATTTCTTTTTCGTGTATGCATTTTAAATTAGAACAACACTGATGTGATGACGGCATTATGACACAATACATCAGGAAATACACAGTGAGGGGTATTTATCAGAGATGATACGGCTTTGTTTATTGTAATTTCAGGTGATAAAAAAAGAAAATAACCACCCAATATTATTCTGTTGGAGTTTACAAGCAAAGGCATGAGGGCGGGGGATAAAATGTAATACAGGCTTTCATAATGAAAATGTTCTGCTCCAGCTTGAGCGGACTTATTGGAGACTGTGTTTGTGAATGCGATTCTTGATCAGGAAAACTGGATTTCTTTTGCTCCATTGTCTGTGTTTCCTGCACCATAAATAATTGTTATCATTGTGCTGGTTGCTAAGCTATAAATATTAATGTTTCACAACCAATATTAGCAGAAGAAAAAACCCAGCTTTATTGGCAGCATCTTTGAACTGGAAGGGGCTGTGTCTCAAGCAGGTATTATCTGTCTGTTGGGATTTCCATCTTTTAATTTTAGAGAGCAGAGAATGTTGAGTTTCCATCTTTACTTTTTTCCTACTAAACTCTGGATGGATGCATCAGGATGCACACATTGTTAAACGAATGTATTTCAGTCTGGTTTTCTCAAAGGTTTGGTTTTTCTGTTCATTTTTTTTTAAAGTATCTCTGGATCTCTGATTCCTAGATCTATCTCCCTGCCTGTCAAAATGTAATATCCACTGAGATAAGAGACATCATTTCTGTGGCTAGTGCAGTGTGACATTATTTTGCATTATTTGTCATGAAAACCTTTGGACAATTTAGAAAAAGTGATCAGAATCTTCTGATACACACACACACATTTTGAATTAATGCAAGATCAACAGCAAGTATTACACACCTGCAGTAATATATATAAAAGCCAGTTCCAAACATTCTGTCACAGGTCTGGTATAGATGTTACACTTAACAGCATGTGAAAAGGCAATTTTCACATGGTGCTTATATGTGTTTGTAATGTCTGTCACATATGGTTGATGTGTGTTCCATCTTTAGCTTTCCACCTGAGGAATCCATCTTCTGAATTTCTATTACAATTTGGCAAGATGATGTTTGCAAAAGGTTCAATGTACTGAGATGTGATGCCGCACGTCTACCCAAGCATTTGGTGCTTATGCCAGAGCATGAGAGTTAGGGCTTGACCAAATTTTTGAGAAGCCATTCCAGGTTTAGAGGGGTTCAGAAGGAGTAAATCTGACTCCCCACATTTCATCTTTATGAGTGGGATGTGACTCCTCTCAGCTACAATCAGCTGATGACTAACATTTTATTTTGTAACATTGGCTACATTTGCATATAATGAAGAACCACGGGCCCAATGGACCCATGGTTCCACACCCTCTCCCTGCCCCCATCTGAATTTGGACATAATTGAGAGTGCCCTCTCTACAGTCAGCGAGACTGCAGAGAGGTGGGGGAGCTGGCTTTCTTCTTGACAGGAGGACAGCCTGTACAGCCAATCAGGCCAGAGTGGAGGGAGGAGTTTCCAGGGGATGTAGCCTGCAGTTCTAAATTCGA
Source organism: Hemicordylus capensis (assembly GCF_027244095.1). NCBI lineage: Eukaryota > Metazoa > Chordata > Lepidosauria > Squamata > Cordylidae > Hemicordylus > Hemicordylus capensis. The sequence goes on along the minus strand of NC_069658.1, from coordinate 372,211,813 downwards.
ACGTATTGCAAGCTGTGTGGAACCATGAATTGCGGTAATGAAACTCACTACAACCTGAGGGATCAGATTGGAGTTCCAAATCTGAACCTCGGGTTCATCAACGTGCCAAACCCCATTTGCCCGCATTCAGACGTAATGTCTGCAGAACTGCTGGCCCATTAAACTGTGGTTCCACATTACATGAGAATGTGGCATAATGTTAGCTGGTGGCTAACATAACAGAAAATCATTCTAAGGGGCATTCTCAGAAAATGGCAAGCCCTCACTGGCAGCTGCCATCTTATGTGGCAGCCACATTTTTTATGACTTCTTTCAGAACAGGGTATTTCAGAATAACTAAATAACCCTTATCAGCTGAAATGAGCTACAAAGTGTGTTCTTCCCCAAAATGGCAGCCCCCAGTCTTACAAATCTTCACAATAGCACCCACATTTTGCTGCCTATGAATAGGGCCCTGAAGTGCTGGAGGCATTTTGGCCCAGTTCCCACTGAATGCCTGTTGTCTGTAGTGTTCAGATGCTATGACTACATGACAGTACTGGTCCAAAGAAATATATCATTCTCTGAAGATCTCTTTACATTTTAAAGAGTTGATTGTATGTTATCTTTTGATTGTATGTTGTCTAGACTGTTCTTTAGATGTATGGTTAGTTTTGCTTAGTCTTCAGGATATATATACAAGGAATACTCTTAAAAATATGGCCAAGTATGCCCAAATTCCATTTCAGTCGTATGCATACAGTCTATAGTTCATTAGCAGAGCACATACTTTGCATGCATGAAGTATGTGCTCTAGATCTAATCCTTTGCATCTTCATATAGACCTGGGAAAGACCCTTCTCTGAAACTCAAGAGAGTTGCTGCCAGTCACTGTAGATAATACAGACCTAAATGGACCAACAGAGTGATTTAGTATAAATCATTGATTTAGTAAGATTTAGTATTTTGATTTATAATGATTTAGTATAATGACTTATAATCATTTAGTATAATGACTTATAATGATTTAGTATAAGACAGTTTCATATGTACATATAGTATTAACACACAATTAAGTATGCAGAATGTAGATTGGGGGTACATATTTAAGTATATACCAGTCATTCCTATGATTAAAATTAAATGCAGCACTTGAAGACCACATTACAGAACTTGCCCATTGGATTGCTCAGACACAAACATAATGGGAAGTGATTTCTCTCTTTCTATTACTACTACTACTATGAATATTCTGCAAATACCTGCAGAAAGGATGAACATTGTGTTTTTCAGAACAGAGCCTTTCCTTGTCAGTTTTAGGGATGCAGTCTAAATATATTTCTTCCATGGTGCAAATTGCAGCAGGATTTTAAAGGACCAAAAATATAAATGGAAAAGGCAACTGATATTGTCAGGGTTCACCCAGGCACCAACCCAGAGGAGATCAAATTGGAGGAAGAGAGGAAGGCTACTCTGGCCTAGGCTCATGGCCCTGACAACAACCCCAAGAACTGCCAGAGCCAGCCATTCCCCTGGAGGAATCCTGTAGCACTGGTGATCTGGTGTTTCCTAGTGGACTCCTGTACCCTTCCTTAGAGCCCCCTTCATTGCCTGTGGGAACAGAAGCAACTCTGAACCAGGGCTGTGCTCTGTCTCTGAGGGCATAGTACATGGCTGGCTTGTTGAGGCCTCCCTCAGGAGGAACCGGTGTGGGTGCCTGTGGAGGATGAGGATGTGGAGGATGACTGCCCTAGAAGGTCAGGAAGGGGTGGGGCCCTTTCAAGATATAAAGGCCTGCAGTTGTTGAACCAGCTATTTTCTGGTTCAACAGCTCCCCTTAGAGCTCTTGCATAGTTTCTGCCTTGTTCCTTGCTTGTCAATTGTTATAGATATTTATTATTATTATTACATTTATATCCCAATCTTCCTCCAAGGGGCCCAGAGCGGTGTACTACATACTTGAGTTTCTCTTTTACAGCAACCCTGTGAAGTAGGTTAGGCTGAGAGAGAAGTGACTGGCCCAGAGTCACCCAGCTAGTTTCATGGCTGAATGGGGATTTGAACTCAGGTCTCCCCGGTCCTAGTCCAGCACTCTAACCACTACACCACGCTGGCTCCCTTGGTAACACAATTCTATCTCTACCAATGAAGCTAGATCCAGAAGACCTTTCAGCTGTTTACTTCCATCTGAAAAAAACAGGCCATTTGTAGGCCAAAAATCCCATAACATGCTATGTAATGGGATATTGGCAGCCTCACTTCCTTCCTGTCCTTGACTAGCCTCCACCAATGCAGAATGTCCTTACTTAGTCTGCCTGCATTGTCCTGAGGCAGGAAACAAACATGTATCACGCTATGTGTTCTTCTATAACTGATTGAAAATGCAAGTTTGGAATATATTGTAGTGTGGTACAAAGCAGACTTGAGTATAATATCATTGAATTACAGTCTATTGGGGTGAGGGGGGGCGGGAATCTTTCCACAAATGGAACGGCGATATTGGTTTTCTCCTGCTCAACAGCATTGGTTTAAAGTACAGATATTGACTATTTCTAGAAGTTGGTTGCTCTCTTTATATGGCTGAATCCACACAGCCGTCAGCTCTGTTTCTCTGCACATCTGAGCCATGCAATACTAGCTTAGAGATGAACTGTCTGTAGTGTACATTACTTAATATTCATTTATTCTGGTCACGCTTATTAACTCATTCATGCAATTTTTATAACTTCCAGGAGATAAGTTACCTGTAATTTACTTGGATAAATTACATGCAGATGTGGATGTTAAACACTTGCAGTGTTAGCCCACATTTCCTGCTGCTGAGAAAGTTTCAATGAACAATGTTCTCAGGGGATTTTAAACCTTTAATTTTATGTTTCATCATGCCTGTTTTACTTGGGAAAGAGCAAAAAATACATAAGCACATGAGCACTCATGAAAAACAAACCTGGCCCTTACATAAATTCTAGTTTCAAAATTATAAGTAAATTTTACACATATAAATAATCTTAGATTCATAGCCATAACCAAAATGTCATGAGTTCAGAATTGTTCTGTGCTACATTCATATTAATCTGCCTCAAGAAGAGACAGAGTGCCACAGAAAGGTGTCTGTGGAGCAAATAGCTCCTGATGATGAAAGCAGAGGCGTACCTAGGGAAAATAATGCCTAGGGAAAGCACTGAAATTGCGCCCCTGTCCAAACGTCTGACACCCATCTTTCAGATAACTTTACCATAATATCAGCTCAAAAATCCAGGTTCAGACACTTTCAGGAGAAACAGGTTGTAAGCAACACACACATGCATACACACACACATGCATACACACACACACACAACCACACATGTGGCACATATGTGCCAGTCGCCTTCCCAAAGAAACGCAGCACATCCATGTGCTCGGCATGCCTCCATAGAGCTAAGCAATGAAAGGCTCTCTTTAGCAAATGCTCTGCCACCTCAGCACACCTCACTACAGGTTGCTGCCTCCAAGAAATTCAGGGATGGGTTTTTTTTCTGTCCAAACAGCTTTTGCTGTAAAGGGAGATGGTTGCAATGGGAAATCCTAGGGGCCACAAACAATCTGAAATTATCCAGCAGCTTACAATAGGCTTGGATCCAGCAGCATGATCAGGAAGAAGGTGGAAGTTGCAACTAGCCACAGAACAGCAAAACAATGTGATATTCAGTTTTTGTTTTTTGTTTTTTAAGCACCATACAAGTTAAAGGCAGACACTTTCCAAGTTTGAAATCCCACAAACCTTATAATCAGATTGGTTGACAATATGCAGATAAAGACAGAGCTCTGTATAGAGAATTAAACAGTATGTGAGTGAATATTTCTATTTTATTTCTTGCCTCTCCCCCCCCTTCAGTTTTTCCAGCTTACAAGGTATTAAACCAACATTGCCTTTTTAAGGGATGTTTTGTCCACTTACTTTTGTGCCATTTATATCTGTTTTTTAAATACTCGGGTCCCTTGCCAAGAACTTTGCATTCTTCTGACTCCCTAGATCAGGGAAAAATCTAGACTTTGGTCTTGCAGAGGCCATTTGAGCATTTGTGGTGGCCATTTTTGTTTTCAGCAGCCTTTCTTTAAATTAAAAAAATGGCTGCCGCACATGCTCAAATGGTCCCTATAAGGTCCTATGCCTTGCCAGGCCTCACAGAAGCCTTCTGAGCATGTGTGGTGACCTCCAAAATGGCCACTACACTGATCTTTGTAGGCCCAAACAGGCCTAAACATAAGCACGAGACAGGCTGCGGCAGTGATCTAAGAGGCTGGTGGGGAGAGGGGGAACCTTTGCAGACCCCCCCCCCCCCCCGGCAGCCCTTAGGAATCCCCCAAAGCGGCTACAGGTAAAAACAATTTTTAATTGTTTTTTTTAAAATCTGGGGAGGGGGTGGGGGGCAGCATAGCACTGTCCCCCCAGTAGTGCCTAGGGCACGTGCCCTAGCTGCCCCCCCCCCAGTTTTGCCTATGGATGAAAGCAAGCAAGCAAAGTCACACACAATAAAGGATAGCAGATAAGACAGGAGTGGAGGGAGACTGGCAGCAGCCCATGTTTTGCTGCTGCCATGGCCACCTGGCCCCACCCTGGCATCTGACATCAGATGCAGGGGCTGGCTAGCCACACCCCCATGTTTGACATCAAGCGTGGGGGCATGGTCTCCCTCCCAAATGGGGCCACACGGCCCCATTTGGAAGGGAGATCAGCCCATGCTGCATTGGGCAGCATGGGCCAGAGCAACTCTCCCTGCCTTTAAAGGGAAGGGGAGCCATTCCAACCATGCTGTGGGCTGTTATCCCTCCCAAATGGGGCCACATGGCTCCATTTGGGAGGAGATCAGCCCTGCTGCGTTAGCAGCAAGGCCGGAATGGCTCTCCCTGCCTTTGAAAGCAGGGAGAGTCGCTCCAGCCCATGCTGCTCAATGCACCGTGGGCCAATCTCCATTCCAAATGGGGCTGCATGGCTCTGTTTGGGATGGAAATATCACTCCACGCGTCTGACATCAGATGCGGGTGCCATGTCTGGGCCTGTGAGGCACGGCTCCTGGAGGCGGTGGCCCGGGTTCTTTGAACCTGTTCGCCCAATGGTAGCTCCATCCCTGAAAGAAGAAATCATCCCATTGGAACTCTTGAATAGTGGCCAAGCTAGGCATGGTTGTGAAGGTCACAAGGCATATATTGAGTGTGACAGCAGGTCACTAATTGGGAGAGAAGGAACAGAAGTTCAGGAATGATGGTATGTTATGGAAATTGACACATGTAGAGCAGGTGGCTGATTCACATGATACTGGAAGAATATAGACAAAATAGTAGGTGAGGTCCATTGCTGACTGGGCAAAGTCATTTTGCAGAGACTACACTTCTAGGGAAATTAAATGTATTTTCATGAATGTGTTTGCAAAAAGGAATTAAAAGCATAGTTTGAAATTTGTAGGATTTAAGCTTAAAACATTATTCATTTTATTGTAAGGTGACCATACAGGTGAATCCCTATATCTGTGGGGGTTCCATTCTCTGCTACAATTGTGGATAATGGAAACACAGATACTGAGTCAGTGAGGCAAAGGTTCTTGAAGGCATGAGAAGGTGCCTGGAAAACTGCAAATATAGTTCCCTACTGTGCTCCATGGGTCTCCAGGTGTCCATCAATGCCCCCCCCCCCAAACCTGGTCCCAAATCCAGCTTTCCCCCACAAATATTGTTTTTTAAAATTAAGCAAATGGACCACATAATGCTCCTCTCCTCAACATGGCATCTGGAAATTACCTCAGAAGTCATTTCTGGCCACCCTAAACCCACAGATATGCTGAATTAACCCTTTCTTTTCTTTCTTTCTTTTTTGATGTATACCAAGGTCATGTGTCCATTACTCGATTGCGGATATGTGAAATAGCAGGTGTTGTATCCACAAATGGTGAGGTTCACCTGTATATGGTAGATCTTAATAATAATTTTAATAATTCATGTGAATTATTAACCTTTATGAATGAGCCTACAGATTGCCAGCAGGGCTGCTTCTGGACACTTTGATCATCAGCCAGCCTCTGATTCAACCTATAGCTCCCGCTTCTCTCTCCCTCTGGAGGTATGAGCCTGGAATCAGAATTATTTTATCAACCGACATGCGCCATAAGAGACCACCATACAGACACCCCTATATCTCTAATATTTGTATTTTAGATTTTATTTTAGTAACCAATCTTGACTGAAAAGAAGAGCATTTTAGAAACCAATCTTGACTGAAAAGAAGAGTGTAAACAAACCAGCCAGTGTATTTGGTTTGATTTGCATAGATTGCCTTGCAGATTATCTGTTGTAGGTAAATGCTAGAACCTAGAACATGTTAATGTTTCTAATTCTTCATAAATTGCACGTGATACCTGCCAAACTCACATCACCATCTTTGTTGCCTTGTTTTTTTAACCATATAAGCTATTTTTAGAAGGAGCTAGTCCTTTAGTTCTCTCTCTCTCTCTCTCTCTCTCTCTCTCTCCCTCTCTCTCTCTCTCTCTCTCTCTCTCTCTCTCTCTCTCTCTCTCTCTCTCTATATATATATATATATATATATATGGTGTACCCATCGCTAATCCCATGCCTGGCGGCTCTTGCAAGAGTTCATGAGCGAGCTGCCGGTAGGGGGAGAGGAAAGTGATGGTGCCAGTGAACAGGCTTGCAGGCAAGGCAGGAAAGATGGAGGGCGGAGGGAGAAAATTGTGGCAGGCGCGCAGGGAAGAAAATGGTGGTGGTGGGCAGGCGGGGATAGAAAACCACAGTGGCAGGTGGGAGAGGAAAGAAAATGGTACCAGGCAGGGAAGAAAATGGTGGCGGCGGGCAGGCAGGAAAAGAAAATGGCAGCGGCAGGCAGGCAAGGAAAGAAAATGGGGGTGGTGGGCAGAGAACTAGAGGTGCAGGTGTTCTGTGCCCAGCCCAGCTAGTTATTATATAAAACTCCTGAAGCTGGCTAATGTAAGCACTAAGGAACAGGTAAGCTAATATAAAACTCATTAGTTAAGCTCTCTGGACAAGTTGCTTACGAGGTTGGTACTGAATATGACTTTGCTTTTTTAAAATCATGGGGTAATGTTCTTATCCCAAAGAGTACTATACTAAACAACAAGGGAAGGAACAACTAGAAAAAGAGAAGCAGCGATAAGTGGTATATGTAAGGTTAGGGGCCTTGTTATTGCTTCTCCACCATTTAAATATTTTGAAATGGCTGCTTGCCATTCCAAAATCTCTGAAGCTGAGTAATTGTATATGGCAGTAATTGTCAGGGGGGCCATTGTGCTCTCCAACTCTTGGATCACAGCTTGCCAGTTTTAATGTCCCATTAGAACACTGCTGGCTTCACAAACAAGGAAAAAAACTGGGGTCCATGGAATAGGAGATGGAAGAAAATGCAAGACCTGTAAACAAAAAAACAAGGGTAAAAATGAATGAAAAATAATAAATAATGAAAGAATGAATAACCATAATAATGAATACAGAATGAAAAACCGAATATCATCAGCAGAATGTTGTTTATCAATATAATGCATCACAAGGGGAGCCTCCACCACCTTATGCAAAATACGCAAACGGTGTTTGGCGATCCGGACTTCGGCACTTCTTTCTGATTTACCAGTATACCAGAGATTGCATGGGCATTGACTCACATAAACAATGGCTTTAGAACTACAACTGGCAAAAAAACGGAGCGAAAGTGACTTGTGAGTAAAAGGATAATGTACAGACTTCGTAGGAACAGCTAATGAGCATACCGAGCAATGGCCACCATTTTGCATAAGGTGGTAGAGGCTCCCCTTGTGATGCATTATATGGATAAACAGCATTCTGCTGATAATATTCAGTTTTTTCATTCTGTATAAGTACTGTGGATCTTCCTTTGCCTTAACAGATGTACGTCGGACCCTTCTTCAGAAAGAAGCGTTTTTAATTCATTATTATTCAACTGTTGCACCTCATGGTCTGAATTCTGCTAATGATTTGTCCTGTTTCCTACAGTATCTTTGTTATTAGGTTTTTTACCTTTTGGATCCTTTTCGTATGTTGATTATCTGCGGTCCCTCCCCCCCCCTTTTTTTTCTGCTTTGTTACAGCTCGTCAGTCATTTAGCTCCTTGCTTGTGGTAGTATTATACATATGGTTTGGGTTGGTGTGTCTCTCTTTCGGTTTCTTATACGTGTACATATTCAGTTCCTTTTGGCTTCTCTATGTCGTGGTACGTTCTTTCACTTTGTTTATTAGGTTGTCATTAGTGCAAGGATGATATGCAGTTAACAATTACCTTTTCAGCTGTACTTTTCAAGGGACATAGCCTGAGGTTAGCATTTATGATAGGCTACTCCTTTAAGTGTAGTTTGAAGTTTTTGAGAACAGCTGAATCACCTCCCAGGTTAATTCTCTCCTTTCTCTTATAACCTGGGATAAGCTCTCATTAGCTAGGTGAACCCTGAGGCTTTAACATGCTTGGAGACATTTGATTGTATAAGAAATGCTGTTCTACTTTTGGATACCTGCATATACTGGTTTCTCATTTTCTCTTTGTATTCCAAAATTTTACTTGGTATTTTGTTATTGTATTTTTATATGCTGTATTTTCATATGTGTCCTAAGATGTGTTTGATTATCTTTACATGTGTTGAGAGCTGGTTATTCATTCTTTCATTATTTATTATTTTTCATTCATTTTTTACCCTTTTTTTTTGTTCATGGGCTTCACAAACATACAAGAGAGTGATAACATTTTATCCAAGAGACCCCTATAGTTATGCATTTATCTGGCAACTGATTTCTATCCTGGTACTTTTGTCATTCATTCATTCATAAATAAATAAATAAATAAATATTAATGTTATCTTGTTATGTGAGACAAATGAGATAGCATATAATAATCTTAATAAAAAGACTGTTGTTTTGTTTATGATCTAAACATTCCAATTGGAAAGGAATATGGAACTTCAGACCATGGAGGTAAGAAGTTAAGGACATCTCAGTGCTGGCATATCAATGCTAGGGACAGGACTTCCAGATGTGCTCTGGACAGTGAATGCAAGTATACCATCCTCGTTTTAAAAAATGTCTGAATAGAGCTAGATAGTGTGAGTGTCAAGTGCTAGAGTACAGTAACATCCAATTGCTTATACCTCCTCCATTTCTGTCTAGCCCACCATAACAATGCCTGTATTTGGGCTGCATAATAATAACAAATCAAACTCAGGAAAGCCTTTTTGCTTAATAAAAATTTCTGTTGAAATGCTTTGCCTATTCCCATTTCAGCTGAATCTGTTTCTGCCAATATTTAATAGCTTATCTTCCACTTCTATTAGCAAATTCTGAAACAAGGACAACAATGTAGGAATGACAGACATTTTAACTAATGATCAACAAAGAAGAAGTCTTTCTTACTTCTGGAAATCTGTTAAAGAATTTTAAATACAGAGGCTATTCACATCAGCATGCAAAACTGGGCTAAGGGAGCCCAGCCTGGTTTTGCACACTCATATGAACTGCCAGGATCAGGCCTGATCCTGGCGGCTACACTGTGGCAAACCTGTCTAAGTAGCCACCTTCTTAAATGAGGTTAAGGGAGCAAGCTCCCTTAACTTCATTTATGTAATTGTGTGTCAGCAGCAGGCTGTTTGCAGCTGTGGCTGGCACACTCAAGGATCCCCATAATGCACCGCACACTCACACGGTGCATTATCAGAGCTCAAGGGGGTGGGGCAATGCACAGCCATGTGTCCCAGCACCTTGACCGCCGGAGCAATCCGCCCGCCTAGGGAAGAGAGCTCGGTCATCTACAGGGAGGGTGAGTAAAACCCACTCTTCTCACAGACCTCCATGGACCTCTTCTCACTGATCATGAGGAGAGCTCCACTCTCTTTATCAGCTTTCCTTGAGTGAGATATTACTCTGAGAAATTAGGATATTCATGAGCATTCCCTGATGTCCTAGAAGTTCTTCACAGCAGCTTCTTATTTGGAAGCTGAAGCACTGAAATCAGGCCAAGTTTCTGGTATTTAGCCTTCTCCTCTGGAAGGCTAGTAACAGTGAAAACATTCAGTAAACTTTGTCCTCACAATAAGGCACTGCATTGCATCATCTTCCAATACCTAATTTCCAGCAAATGATCTCTCTCAAATTCTGTTATCATATAAAAATAACAACACTTTAATTAATAGAACAAGTTAGTATGCAAATCCATTCTCATGAACACTGCAAACACGCAAATTTGAAGGCTGCATTCTTTTAATATATCATGAATGCAGTGACATCTTAATTTCTGCTATGTTCCTGAAGTCCCATCCATCTTTCCGTCATTAATGTTTTCATGAATGTCACAATCCACTTGTATTTTTTTCAGTTCTGTGCAAGTTAAAAGTTTAATCTTCAATTGGAATGGGCAGTAGCAAGGACTCTACTTTAGACTTCATTAGGTGTAGCTGGTTGATGTTCTAATTTCACTATCACTGTCATGTTACCTTGCCACTAATGTCACTTAATTGATAAAGCAAGTGCACAGCCAGACTAGTCACATTCATCTTACTAATTAAAATGGTCTGATAAATTGATTAGCTTGTTTGGTAAGCAAGTCTTTGATGTGCAGAGAAATACAAATGGACCTATTCATGCATATTCTATTAAACTGGAAAAGACGGATGTCAACACAGATATCGTAATGACGGATTAAAAAAGAAGAGACAAAAGAATTAGTTAAAATACACAATTCTAAAGAAGACAGAAGTAACCAGTATTTTTAAGAGGACCAGTATTAAGGCTCCTTTTATTCCATCTTTTTTCTTAGTCAACATGGGAAGGGAAGTAAAAATTGATTAATAAAATGTGCTGATGATACTGGCTAAGCATTGCTGATATAGAAAAACATTGGGATGTTTTGGAAGATGAACTAATGAGGTGAAATAACAGAAATAAAAGTTCATACTCTTGGGAATATAAATGAGATATCCAGCCTAAGGTTGGGGGATGTCACAGAATATTAATGAACATTTGAAACTTCTCAGAGGGAAGAAGTAAGCAACAGAATGTTGACAGTGCAATGTCTGTAGAAAAGAGAAAAGATGGTCTGGTAGTGTTCATGGGACTATAGAATAGGGATGTGCATTTTGGAATTTTCTTGTTTCAATTTGTATCCGAATCAAAACATCCCCATTTTGTTTTGTACCCAAATTTTCTGAATCTGAATCAGCCCTGTTTTGTTTTGTAGCCAAATTTTCCAAATCCAAATCCGAATCGATTTGGATTTTTAAAAAGGGTCCCAGGGCAAAAAGAGTGGGTGGTGGTGGTAGTGTCCAATGGGTGGAAGCTACCACCCAAATTTCAAAGGAATTAGGCAAAGGGCTGATTTTTTGGTGATTTTTAAAAAAGTTTACACATCTTTAAGAATTTTCCCATAGGGAATAATGGGGATTGCAGCAAATGTATCGCTTCAAATCAAGGGGAAAGGGATAACCCAGAGCAGAGTGTGGTGGGTGGTAGTGCCCAATGGGGGCAAGGAAACTTCCAGAATTATTTCAAAGGAATTGGGCAAAGGGCTGATCTTTTGTGATTTGTTGAACTTTATGTGTTTTTAAGATTTCTCCCATGGAGAATAATGGAGGTTTCAGCAGCCCCATTATTCCACTTGGGGGGGAGAGTGGTTGTGTAGTGTACATAGGGTGTCAACCACCCCCATACCCACAAGCCTGTGGGGTACTGGGTTTTGTTGTTTCTGAGGTGTTCATTGTAGATTCTCTGGTAGCATATGAGATTTTCAGTGAAAAACAAGAATCCACTCTCATATGCTACCAGAAAATCTACACCCAGAACACCACAGAAATAGCAGAACCCAGCACCCCATGGGTTAGCAACCCTTCCCCTGGCCAATGTGGGGTCAGTAAAGAGTGGGAAGAAGCAAAAGAGCCAATGGGGAACAAGGAGGGAATTGTCAGCAGGTCAGCCCATGATTTAGGTCGCTAATCAGAAGGCTGGAAGGGTGGGGAATTCAAAGAGATGTCAAACACAAAATGGAGACTGACTCAGAGTTCACCACAAAATGGAGGTCCGAAACAACAAAACGTTTTGTAGCCGAAAGAGGGATGTTTTGTTTTGTATACAAAACTTTTGGATCTGGATAATGGGTGTTTTGTTTTGTCTACAAAACACCCAAAACAGGCTTTTTTGGGGACAAAATGTTTTGTATCTGAAACGTTTTGCACATCCCTACTATAGAAAGGAATGTGTGCTATTTATTAAAAGCAGAAGCAGAGGTTGTGGTCGTAAGTTGCAACGGAGGTGTAAAGATAGCGCACGCACACGCACACACACGTTGTGGGGTAAGGAGTTTGTTTCATCTGGCTTGCCAACCCCCTTTTCTGAACTGGAACTGGGACTTCTCACTTTAATTGATAATCTTGCACCTGGGCAAGATTGGGTGGGTGAGAACTACAACTGTTGGGCTTTTGAACTACTGATGCTTATAAAGGTGAGCAGCACTGGAGGTGCAGCCACCAGCACAGGTGGCCTACAGGTGGCCACCAAAGGGGGCCGGCCTTTGATGGTGGCCTTTAGCATGGGACTGAGGGCTGGGGCCAACATTGTTTTGGACTCCTAAAAGAAAGACTCCTGCTCACTAGACTGTTGTTACCTAGTAATTGGTTGAGCCTGGAACAGGTAAGTGTCTTGGGTTGTCCAGAGATGGGGAGGTGGGGGATGACTCTGGGGCAGCTATTCCTGTGGTGGAGAATCGACAAAGATATGGCATTGGTAGGTCAGCAGGCTGTTACAGGGGAAGGGAATTCTGTTTCCCCTTCCACCTCTTTGACCTTGGAGAGCAGTGCCAACAATGCACCTTATTACAACAACGCTTATTACTCTGTAATGCCAGGTCGGTTCAAAATAAGTTTGAGATCATCCATGACTATGGATGAAGGAGCCGACCTGGTATGTTTCACAGAGACCTGGTTGGGAGAGGCTAGCATCTGGTCCATACCAGTGAGTTATGCCGCTTATCCCAGTGGGTTACTCCATGGTGGAGCAGGTGAGAAGATATGGGCAGGGAGGTGGGGTGGCTGTAGTTATAAGAATACCTTATCCCTTACCACGATCCCTGTCAGGGAATTGGCCTATACTGAATGTGTGTACCTAAGTCTTAGACTGGGACCTCTGTTAGTGTACTGATCACCCTGCTGCCCAGCAGAGTCCCTAACTGAGCTGATGGAACTGGTTGCAGAGTTGGCATTGGAGTGACTCAGTTTGTTTGTGGTGCAGAACTTCAGTGTTCAGCAGGGCGGAACAAGTAGGTAAGGAGCTCCTTACCGGCACCTTAAAAAAACTGATCCCTGCCCTGCCAGCCCATGCACAAGCTGTTAGGGACTTCGGTTAGTTCAAAATGTGGCAGAGCAGATTGGTCTCAGGAGTATCCCAGAGAGATTACTTTAGGGCTGTACTTAAACAGTTGTACTGGCTGCCGATATGTTCCTAGGCAAAGTACAAAGTGCTGGTTATTACCCTTAAAGTCCTTAATGGCTTAGGTCCAGGTTACCGGAGAGAGCACCTTTCTCTACAAGATCACCACCACTCATAAAGATCATTGGTGGGGAGATATGTCTTGGTGTGTCACCAGTTCATCTGGTGGTGACTACTGATCAGGCCAACCAAGGCAGTCTCAACCCCATAGCCCACGCAAAAGCTGGTTTGAAATGGGTCTAGATAATCTGTATCATCCAAAACTCCTTGGCATTGAGAGGCCACCATTTGCTTAAACATCTTGCCCAACACTGGAAGACTGGAAACAGGTCTGTAATTAGCTTAATCCAAGGCATCCAATACAGGTTTCTTCAAGAACAGACTGATAATAGCCTCCTTAAGACAAGGAGGCATCCTGCTCTCCTTCAGAGAAGCATTTATAATATTTATCAGACCCTCTCTTCTCATATATGAAAACCCTCTTTTTATAGAGCTATGTATTCTCTTTTCCTTCTAAGCTCAGTACCTGAACTGGAAAAACACAAGTTGTGGTGTTAGGTTTTTATTGATTGAATTATGAGCCTAGAGATTGCCCTGCTTAACTTTCTGTCTTAAAAAAAAAAAGATTATATGTTGTATGCACTGAACTGATTCTATTCTATTGGTACAACAAATTAGAGTGTGTATCTCCACACCATATCTCATAAAGGTAATATAATTACCAGCTTCATGTGTGCTCAGTAGCATTATCCATTTTAATACCTGCAATTTATTTATAGATTTATTCTGCTTTCAGTTTGTTTGTTTTTACTTTGATTTTAAATTATTTTTATTTCAGCAGGTCAAATATTTCTTGAGGTGTTTAGCAGATGAAATTGATTGTTTGTGTTCTTTCTCCCCCACTAACATTTCAATTTGATTTCTGTATGGAATACTGAGCCCCCCTGTTTTTCATCACAGAAAACCCACCAAGGGACTTTCATTAGAGCCTTGCTCCAGTCTCCCATCCACGCATCATTTCATTAGCTATTCCTTTTTCATTATCCACAAACACCTGTTCTTGTAAGTTCAGTGGTCTGTCATAAGGTATCTAGTGTCCTCTCATGAGTCCTTGCTCCATATTAGGAAATAAATGTTTTAAATAATAGTAAGGCTATTCTCACAAGCAACCTTTCCCAGGCCGCTTGTGTGGAGCACCAGGATTGCTCCTGATCCCAGCGCTTCCCAGCTCTGAACTCTGGTGCACCCTGTGCACACCAGAACCGGGTGTCAAGAGCACCCAGCTGAGGGAGGATCCCTCAATGCATTGCTCTCCTGGTGTGGTGCATTGAGGAATGCCGGAGGACTTCCTCCTCTAGCTCCCTGCTCTCCTGCTCGCTACAGTGCAGCTTGTGTGTTGCTCAAGCAGCGGAGCCTTGGAGATCTGTTTGCTCATGTGCAGGAAGGCAGGCAGGTAAGATGTTGTGTTCATGACCTCAGAATGTTCTTTTAGAAACATGGGGTTTGCTTTATAAACACTGTTGCAGTATAAGCCTATGTAACTACATGAAACAAATGTAAAGCGGGAATAAAATGCCTACCTTTCAACTTGTCACTAGGCTGGGAGATCAAACTTGGAGGTGAGAACCTCTGTGCTAAATCTAGCCTCTGTCAAGTCAGCGGGGTTTGTGGAGTGGCAAATCTATGATGAGTGCAATGTTAGTGTCTCCTCAGCTGCCTGCCATTGCCACCACCCCATCTCCTTGCTGCCCACCTGTGTATTTCCACCCACCCACCCACTGGCCCTGCCCCCTGATGCTGGCACCACCCTTTTCTCCCTTGTTGGGATTCCTCACCTTCTGGGCTTCCCATGACTTGAACTTGCAGGTTAGCAGTGGCAGTAGCAGCAGCAAGGAGAGAGCTTCTTGAATGGATCAGCAGCCTCTCTTCATTGCCCTGCCAGCTTTTTACAAGAAGATCACTTAGTTCACAGTAGATACCTCACCCATTTATATGATGATAGGAGGAGCTGGGGATAATCTGGTTGTCTGTTAACACATCTTAAGCACTTTTCTAGAAGTTCTCACACAGTATGTCCCTCTTCAAATTAATAGTAATAGGAAACAGACCTGCAACCTTGTAAAAATTGCTTCTGAGATGGTAAAAAAAAAGTATGTGATGTTTGATTCTTGAGAACACTACTAGAATGTCTAGTCTCTTATCCTTGCAAAACTGAAAGCCATCTGTATTGCAAATGGAGTAATGTTGGATCTGCATCAACCAAACAATTCTGTCAATCAATGCATAAAGTTTTGCTACATTGCATCACTCCTATTTATGCTTGGGACAAAATACACAGGACCATTGGTTGGTCTTATGAGGCAAGCCTGCAACACCTGGGGCTTTTTAGTTTAGAAAAAAGACAACTGTGGGGAGACATGATAGAGGTCTATAAAATCATGCATGGTGTGGAGAAAGTAGACGGAGAGAGGATTCTCTCCCTCTCACACAACACTAGAACCAGGGTTCAGCCCATGAAATTGATGGCTAAGAAATTTAGGACCAACAAAACGGAAGTACTATTTCACACAATGCATAGTGGTTAGAGCCATTTTGGAAGGGCGGTATATAAATCAAATAAATAAAAAATAAAATAAATAATAATAATAGAGTGCTGCACTAGGGCCGGGGAGACCCGAGTTCAAATCCCCATTCAACCATGATACTTGCTGGATGACTCTGGGCCAGTCATTTCTCTCTTAGCCTAACCTACTTCACAAAGTTGTTGTGAGGAGAAACCTAAGTATGTAGTACACCCCTCTGGGCTATTTGGAGGAAGAGCAGGATATAAAATGTAAATCATCATCATCATCATCATGAACAACTGGTGGAATTCTTTGCCACAAGATGTGGTGACAGCCAACAACCTGGATGGCTTTAAGAAGGGTTTGGATAACTTCATGGAGGAGACTGCTAGTCTCCTCCATGAGACTAGTAGTCAACGGCTACTAGTCGTCAACAGCTACTAGTCGTCATGGAGACTAGTCGTCGGCTACTAGTCGTCATGGAGGAGACTACTAGTCTCCTCCATGAGACTAGTAGTCAACGGCTACTAGACTAGTAGTCAACGGCTACTAGTAGTCAACGGCTACTAGTCGGAGGGCTACAGGCCACCTCCAGCCTCAAAGGCAGGATGCCTCTGAGTACCAGTTGTGGGGGAGTAACAGCAGGAGAGAGAGTGTGCCCTCAACTCCTGCCTGTAGGCTCCTAGAGGTATCTGGTGGGTCACTGTGTGAAATGGGATGCTGGACTAGATGGGCCTTGGGCCTGATTCAGCAGGACTGTTTTTATGCCAATTGTGAAAGGCGCCCTGGCTTTGAAATATAGGAATGTTTTCCCCGCCTTTAAACTGTGCAGAGGGCTTGGGTACGAAAGGATGGAGTCACACCACTGAAACATCTGGAACCAAGTGCAAAAGGTTCCAGATGAAGAGATCCCTATGTGTGGTCTTGTTCTCCATATTCTTGATTCCCTAGTTTTCATGCTGAACCATAAGTCATCTGTGTAGTTCAGCAAGTGTTACTGTTTTGTGGTAAATATGATATAGATTTCTTATATTAGAACATTTTTCTGTGTTTAGCTGTGCCTGTTATTACCCCTTGCCATGGCATGAACAGTATTGTTCAGCATAGGTAGTAGAATGAGATTATGACTCTAAATTCTTATTTACTATCTATAACAAATGTGAGATAAGGTATCTATTTGTGTTAACAATTCAGATCTCTGAACTGACAGGATGAAGAAGTGTATCCCATTCCTCATAACTATTCAACTGACTAATTACCACAAATGTGATTGCTTCCAGAAATGCTTTAGTACCTCAAAACATGATACTTTAAAAGCAAGATTATCAGCATGAGAATAAATGAGTTGGCAGGAGATAATATACCCTGAAAAGAAGCGTTAAATGTTTTATGCATCATTCATGGATGTGCTGCAATGTGATGAAAAGGTACTTGCTAGCTTCTGAAAAATAAGGTTAGGAGCTCATGAAAATATATACTCAACAGTGTAGTTAAAGGTGCAATAAGCCTGTGAAAACCAGGTGGTTTTTATTTAACAAGAGTAAAATGTGAATTATCTCTGTTGGAATCTACAAAATGGATGTAGTGTTGGCCAACGTTCATAGGCTATTCAGCATAGTCATGCCAAATTTGCAATGTCAGATATTTGAAAAAGTCCATTAGGGAAGTCAATGGGAAACTTTTCATATGAGGTCCTAACGGTAACAGTTTTCATTGTTGTTTTTGATTTCTTAAAATTAACTCTCAACTCATTTGTCAAACCAGTGGAGACTAAAGTATTTATTTTTCAAATTATGAAGAGGAATAAAGAGTATGCATCATTCATACCAATGTCCCTTCCTGCATAATCAGGTCGAATAAAACACCCGGCACACTTTGTCAGTTGCCAGCTTTTTACAAGAAGATCATTTCTCAGTAGATACCTCATCCATGTGTATGGAACAAGTTGGAGATAATCTAGTTGCCGGTTAACACATTTTAAGTATGTTTCTAACCGTTCTCAGATGTTCCCATTCAAACTAATAGTAAGTAAACCTATGTTAAACTTCCACTTTCTTTGATTCTAGATTAAAATGAACATGGGAACATACCTGGAAACTGTTTTTGTGTGTGTGACAAATTGAATTCTTCCCAGGAGGAAAGATGTGAAATGCCCCTGAAAAACTTTGCTAGTCTCATAGAAAATCTTTTCCTGTCCTCAACATTTCTTGGATGTTCTACCTAAATCTCCAAATCTGCCTTTACGTTTTCATTTTAGACAGAATCTAGTTGTCAGCTCTGCCAAGGAATAGGGCAGTGGACTGCTACCTACAGGTTGCTATATTGTCCCCAGACCCAGGCAAAGACGACACCGACACAATTTGTTGGGTGAATTGGTCATAACTTTATTACAAGAATCAACTGTGAGCAAGCGAACTAGACAGTGATGTTCAACCACCCAGACAGTGCGGGGCCTAGCATTAGCCAGGTTTGGACCCCGAGTCCACCCCTGACCATGCTTGGGCGACACACCCTGGCTCAGGAGAGCATCAGGCACCGTCCTGATCCGTCTCCTTTCAACCAACCCCCAATCGAGGGTCTGGAACCTTCTAGGCTTTGCACACCCCGGACCGCGCAGCCCAAGGATCTGCAAAGTCCTGAAGCCGGTTCATGGCAAGTCGTCCTCCCTGGGCCGCACAAGCCACAAGGGAGCGACTGACCAATCACCAATTAACTCGTCCCAAGGGTGCTCACCGAAGTTAAACCCAACTATTTCCCACAAAAACCCACACTGTCCCTGCCACACAGGGAGGTCAGCCTAGCTTGGCCTTCCTGCCCCACCACTCCCCAACAACTTCCCCAAGCCCCTTCTGAATATTGGATAGGTACAAATCGCAGCCCTGAACAGACAGGTGGACCCCGTCAGGCCTAAACAAGTGAGGCAATGAGGCCAACAGGCCGGGCTGTGCCAACACCCAGCCCCCATCCTCAAGAACGAGCCGGCCAATAGCCTTAGACGCCTTACGTCGAGCTCGTTCAACCCCCCTTAGAGAGTGCACCCCGCGCCAAACTCTGCGCTGGAGCCACTCGACCCACACAATCCTCATCCCTGGAAATCTATCCCTCAAGGACCCAAAATCAGAAGAGGCTTGTTGAATGATGGAGAGACCTGATCGCTTGCCCAAGTCGTTCTCACCCAAATGCACGACCAAAATATCCGGACAGGAACACCTGTCAACATAATCTAACAGAGTTGGGAGTAACTGTCCCCAAAGCATCCCCCGCATACCCAACCAAGACACTCTGGACTGCTGTCCCAGACCGAGTTGGGTCCCAAAACGTGAGGCGCTGGCCCTCTTGTATGCCCAAAACACCAAGGAATGGCCACACAGGAGTACTCTCACAGGAGCCGCCGCCCCGCCAGCACCTCTCACCGGAGCTGCTGCCCCGCCAGCACCTGTTAAAAGAACAAACAGGTAACAAACAGCCGCAACTGTGCCGCTCTAGCACACATAGCGTAAAAAAGCATCAGACTTCCACCGTCCAATCCTCTGCACATCCCTCGCCTCCAAACCCAGGCCACTGGCTGTAGTAGCCGCCCCAATTCTAAAGGAGTGCAGGCTAAACCCCAAGTCCGACACACCCGCACAGGCCATAGCCTTCCTCAGAACAGCCCATAGCTGATACTGGGTTAAAGGATCCCCCCTCTCATGGACAAATA
The DNA here is from genome assembly GCF_027244095.1 of Hemicordylus capensis. NCBI lineage: Eukaryota > Metazoa > Chordata > Lepidosauria > Squamata > Cordylidae > Hemicordylus > Hemicordylus capensis. The sequence goes on along the minus strand of NC_069658.1, from coordinate 372,192,091 downwards.
AACACCCAGATGCCTTGGGACTACCTGCTACATACTGCCGTAAGGCCATCACTGGACACATTCCCGGGTCCGAGGCAGCATGGAGCCTAATCACCTGCCCCTTCCCCTTCTGATCAGTCTTGGAGCTACGGAGTAGCAACGTGACTCCCCTACCCTCAAACGACAAATCCCCAAACTGCAGGCAACGCCCCACAGGCGAATGCCTACCCTGTGGCAAAACTTCACTGGGTCTAAAAGCCCCAAAAAAGTAAACCAAGGAGGCAGCCTTCATTAACGTAGCTTCCCAAGGGGAAGAGCAACAGACAGGTAAATGGCGAACCAGTGCTGCCACCACGTCCAAGGTTAGTGGCCTCCTTTTATCCAGGCCCCTGGGCTGCTGCCGCGCCCACCCCTCCAGCATGCATTTAACCCTAGGATCACCCGTAGTGTCCTGCACCCCCTGCACTTGAGCCTCAAAGGCCAAAGCGGAGACGTAGCCTCCCATGGTCGAGACCACCTTACCTGCCCTAAAAAGAGACACCAAGAACTGCATAACATGTTCCACAGGCACAGGCCATGCTTCCACAAGGCCCTCTTGTCTCCTAAACGTAGAGAATGCCCCTACCTTCGCCCGATAACTAACCCTGGTACTGGGCGCCAAGGAGGCATCGATGGCCTGCCGCGCAGCTACGCACCAAGCCTCCACAGGGCTTCCGGCATGACCTCCGGGTCCCGCATAGCCTCCGGCGCCAGTTCCCAAAACCTGTCCAACTGAAACCGAGACAGGGCATCAGCGATGTCATTCTGAAGCCCTGGAACATGTCGCGCCACAAATAAAATGTTGGCACGTAAACACTGCAAAACAAAAGCTCTAACCAAGCCCATAACCCGAGGGGACCGTGACGTCTGTGAATTGACAACCTGCACTACTGCCTGATTGTCGCACCAAAACTGAACTGTGGAGTTAGAGAACTCCCCTGCCCAAAGGTGCACTGCCACCACAATGGGGAACAGTTCCAAAAAGGTAAGGTCCCTAGTGATACCGGCCCTCTCCCAACCAACCGGCCAACACCCATAACACCAGCACCCACGAAAATAAACGCCAAACCCCGCTCCCCCAGCCGCATCCGAATGGACCTGCAGCTCTGCCTCAACTAGCTGCTCTGCCCTCCAGAATGAAACACCATTAAATTGCTCCAAAAACGTGCCCCATACTGCCAAGTCTGCCTTAACCCCCTCCGTAAGCCTTACCCTATGGTGAGGAGCCCGCAAACCGCACATCAGGTCACAAAGGGGCCTCAAAAATGCCCTCCCGGGTACCACCACCCTGCAGGCGAAATTCAAATGACCTACCACCACCTGCAGCTCCTTAAGGGAAACCTTCCGCGCCACCTGCATGGCCCCAATAAGACCCCGCAGCATCGCCAACTTCTCCAACGGGAGACGCGAACACCCAACCACCATATCCAACTCGATACCCAAAAAGGACAACTTAGCAACAGGGCCCTCAGTCTTCCCCTGAGCCAACGGGACACCGAGCTCGTCGGCCAACTGAATAAAACTCTGAAGCAGGAAGTGGCATTCATTAGAATAAGCCCTTCCAGAAAAAAGAAAATCGTCTAAATAATGAGCTGTGGCCCTAGAACCCGTCCTTTCCCTGATAGCCCATTCCAAAAAGGTGCTAAAAGCCTCAAAGGCTGCACACGATATGGAACAGCCCATGGGCAGAGCCCGGTCAAAATAATATTGACCTGCAAAGGAAAACCCCAGCAGGTCAAAATCATCGGGATGAACAGGTAACAGACGAAAGGCAGATTCTATGTCACACTTTGCTAGTAATGCCCCAACCCCTTGACTCCTTACCATGCGAACAGCCGCATCAAAGGAGGTATAACGAACTGAACACAAATGCTCCGGGATCCCATCATTAACCGACCCCCCTCTAGGATATGACAGGTGATATATGAGGCGGTACTCGCCTGGAGCCTTCTTCGGGACAACTCCCAACGGGGAAACCCTCAAATTGTCAAAGGGGGGAAGATCGAAAGGCCCAGCCACCCTCCCGGCAGCCACCTCCTTACCTATCTTCCTGGCCACTACCACCTCCATCCCTTTAACCAATTTAAGGTTATCGGCCATAAAGGCCACCCTATGAGATAACGTCGGAATCCTAAAACCTTCTTTAAACCCCGAACTCAACAAGGCAGCGGCCTCCCGATTAGGGTAGCCCATTAACAGCTGCTCCAAAACGTCCAGTCTAACTGGGCTGGGCCCCTTTACCCGAAGTGGGTGCGGGAGGGCCCCCCTTCTTGCCCCCATTGAACCTTGGCTTAGATCCTGCCCCGAAGCCACGAGCCCTGGGGCACGAAGAGCTCGGGTGCTTGGCACCACAGATGCTACACACGTGCCTAAACTTACAGGCCTGTCTTCCACAGCGGCCACTGCGATTATACTCCCAGCAAACCGACTGGGGTTGAACCCACGGCTGGCCCACAACAGCGGGAAAAGACAGTGCCGCTGCCTTGGATAACAGATGCCCGCTGTCCGATCTCTCACCGTCCACTGGCCGCGTCGGCGACATGATGAGAACCCACAGCTCCAAATGAGGCGCATCCCATGGCAGGGATGGATCCAAAGCGGCTCGCATCCTAAAATTCTCATCATATCGGACCCAAGCATTGCCAGCAAAGTCCAACACAGCCCGATAGATAATGTCCATATACTTAACTAATGCCAGGGCTCTGGCCGGCTGTGCCAGAATGACCACCCCCATATAAATCGTAAAACCCGAAAGCCAGTTATTCCAGGATTTCTCAACTGGCTTACGCTTCGTCACAGCGTGGTCTTTACACGACTCACCCTCCTTATGCTTTACCTCGGGTTCCCTAAATAACAAGGAGAATATGTCAACGTATTCCCCTTTCAAAATCTTCTCCTTAGTGGCCAGTAAAAGGTGATCCCCCAAAGGCAACCCCACTGCCCCATACGGAGAATGCTGAGGTGGAGGCATAACCCCCCTAGGATACCAACCTGCAGCCTGCATGGGTGCCAACCCAGGTCCACTGGAAGCAGGCACGACCCCTTGCCACACCTGCTCAGCCACCCCTTGCGTACTCGGCCCCACCCCTGGCAAAGGACCCACCAACCCACCTGGGTATGTATGTGTGACCCCCCAGGGGGCAGGGCCCCAACCCCCAGCGGCTGGCATCGGCCAGGGAAACCACGGCCACTGGCCGGTACCGCCGTGTGGTGCAACAGATCCAGGCTCACCCGGCTGAGCAACAGCTGACATCTCCACCGCCGCCGAAGACTCCTCCTGCTGCAACGCCCCCGGAACTGCTGCCTCGTCCAAAACTACCACTGGCACATCACTCGGGCCGCTTAGCCTCTCCTCCATGGCCTTCAGTCTGACAGATAAAGAATCAATTAACTGAGTCCTTGCGGCCCCCCTCGTCCGAGTTCTGCCCCCCTTACCAGAAGGCCCTGCCCCCGTATCTGATGGCAGCGCCTTAGCCTGCTCCAAAGCCTCCAGCCGCTGTATCATCCCCTTAATGAGGGTCATTTCCCCATCATCCTCATCCGACGATGAAGACTGGGGTGCAGGACGCTTAGGAGGCTTGATCGGCTTCCCCCCGGCTTTCCCTTTTGCCTTCCTGGGAGGCATGACCACTCTACCCTTATTTGATTTTATTACGTACGAAATTGTTTAATACTCCTTCTGTCTCTACTGGTTTGGTTTTTTTTTTTTTAATATTAATAAATTTATTTATATATTTATGTATTTACTTACTTATTTTATATCTATCTATTTATTTTTAATTAGATATATCGACTAATCCAAAACAAGCAGCATTCCCACTGATCACACCCCACAGTGCTAGGCCACACTCCTCCCAGGCAGCCACACCCAGAAGGCCTGTCAGAGACAGAGGGGAAAAACCCTAAGAGCTGTCAATCACCCGGGCCTGTAAGAGCTGTCAATCACCCGGGCCTGTCAGCCCGGCAACAGCCTCCCAGGGAGTCCCTAGCACCCCCTAGTGGGCTCGCAGCCCAAGCAACCAGCAGCCTAGAACAATCCCCCCACCCGGGGGCCCCTCCAGGCCAATCAGCCCAAATACCGGCCGGACCGCCCCCCCCACCAAAGGCTAGATCGCTGCTGCTGCCACCCCACGTGGCCGAAGACTCGGCCCAACACCCACAATGCCGCCGCTGCTGCCGCCGTCAACCCCCGACCCAGCCTCCCCACAGGCCGAATCGGCCGAAAATGACGTCGCGGCCGCAGCCACCAACCACCACCACCACCCGGGCCCCGAAGGCCCAAAGGGGCCGAGAACCAGCGGCCGCCGCTCCCCCACACAGGCCGAATCGGCTGAAAAATGCCACCGCGGCTGCAGCCGCCGACCACCAACCCAGCCGCCCGGGTCCCCACTCCCCTACGGACCGAGTCCGGACCGCCTATTAGGGCCGAACGGGGCCCCAGCAACCACTGAGAGGAGCTCGGACACAGAGCTCCTCTCTCGTCAAAACTCGGGCCGAACTGAAAAGGAAGGGCGGGGAGACGCCGATAACGGCCGTCAAGCCCCGCCCCTCCAGCCCGAGAACCAATCAGGCGTCTTCCTTGCCTGTTGCCGGGGCTGGGACAAATTGCCCTCCCCAGGCAACGGGCCAGAGGAGGGGCAATCCTGATGGACATAGTGATATGTTGTCTACTACTACTAGCAGCCTTGTACTACTGCTTCGTACAACTATTTCAGCTTTGCTTTCATGGCAGACCAATATGTGGAGACAAAACACAGGGGTTGACTTACTGAGCAATGCTACATCAACCTAGGTTGGCATGCATGCCAACTTGGCATGCACACAAGTTGCCCAAATGAATCATTGCATCTCCTCCCAATGGGTTACTCCATGGTGGAGGAGGTGAGAGGATGTGGGCAGGTACGTGGGGTGGCTGTGGTCTATAAGAATACTATCTCCCTTACCAGGATCCCTGTCAGGGAGTTGTCCTATATTGAATATGTGTTCCTAAGTCTAGGGACCAAGGATAGATTAGGACTTCTGTTGGTATATCGATCACCCCATTGTCAAACAGAGTCCCTAACTGAGGTGACGGATCTGGATGCTGAGCTGGCATTGGAGTGGACCAGGTTGTTGTTGGTGGGGGACGGGACTTCATTTCGGGACCAGGTTGTCAGGGGCAGCTCAGGAGTTCATAGCCTATCTCAAGAGGTCTCTGGACCAATGCATGATGCAGGCCACATACTTGACTTGGTCTTTTGCTCTGATCAGGGTGGTGCTCCATGGGTGCGGGCCCCTGTTATCTCCCCTCTGTCATGGACAGATCACCATCTGGTTAAGGTGAGACTTACAGCCACAACCCACTTCTGTAGGGGTGAAGGACCCATTAGGTTGGTCTGCACAATAAGGTTATTGGATCCAGTAGGATTCCAAGAAGCCTTGGGAGGGTTTCCAGCTGGTTCTGCTAGTGATTCTGTCAATGCTGTGGTGCAGATATGGAAAAATGAACTTACTAGAGTGGTAGACACAATCGCTCCTAAGCATCCTCTCCAACCTGTTTTAAAGTCTTCCTCGTGGTATTCAGATGAACTGTGGAGTTGAAGCAGCAAGGTAGATGACTAGAGCACAAGTGGGGGAAGATTCGGTGCGAATCTGATAGTCTGGAACACAGAGCTCATTTGAGGATCTATATCTTTGGCAGTGCAGATGTCAGAGAAGCAGTTCTCTTCCCGCATTGCTTCTGCAAATTCACATCCAGCTGAGTTGTCTAGGGTTGTGAGGGGACTAGTTCATGCCCCCTCAGCCTTGAATTTGGAGCCTGTGAAACTGGAACCATCTGTCACTTGTTGTGATGTGTTTAACAACGTTTTTGCAGGTAAAATACCTTTTATTTGTGCTGAACTAGACTCTATAGTTACTGCAGAGTCTATCGTAGAGGTGCCCAGCAATCCCTCATGTAGTATTGAATTGGAACATTTTTTGTTTGTTACTTCTGAAGACGTGGACAAACTGCTTTGGACTGTATGCCCCACCACCTGCTTTCTTGACCCTTGCCCAACTTGATTTATTTCATCTGATAGTCATATTATCAGAGAGGGTCTGGTAAATATCATAAATGCTTCACTGAGGGAGGGAAGGATGCCTCCTTGTCTTAAGGAGGCTATGTTTAGACCTTATTTGAAGAAACCTGCTTTGGATCCCTCAGAGTTGGTTAATTACAGACCTGTCTCTAATCTTCCTTGGTTGGGCAAGGTGATTGAGCAAGTGGTTGCTTCTCAGCTCCAGGCAGTTTTGAATGAGTAGGATTATTTAGATCCTCTCCAGACTGGCTTTCGGGTGGACAATGGGGTTGAAACTGCCTTGGTCAGCCTGATAGATGATCTCCAATTGGTGACAGACAGAGAGAGTGTTACTCTGCTGATCCTTTTGGATCTCTTAGCAGCTTTCAATACCATTGACCATGGTATCCTGCTGGCTCGCTTGAAGGAGGTGGGATTGGTTGGAACTGTTTTACAGTGGTTCTGTTCCTACCTCTCTGGCAGATTCTGGATGGTGTCACTTGGAGACTATTCCTCTGAAAAGCAAGAGCTAAAGTGTGGGGTTCCACAAGGCTTCATACTGTCTCCAGTGCATTTTAACACCTACATGAAACCGCTGGGAGAAATTATCAGGAAGTTTGGTCTGAGATGCTATCAATATGCTGATGACACCCAGATCTATTTTTCTATACCAACTTCATCAGGAAATGGCATGACCACCCTAAGTGCTTGCCTGGAGGTGATATTGGCCTGGATGTGGGATAACAGACTGAAGTTGAATCCAAACAAGATAGAGGTACTGTCTGTAGGGAGTCGGGATCTGAGCGATGGCTAGATCTTCCGTTTTGGATGGGGTTACGCTCCCCCTAAAAAATCAGTTTCATAGTCTGGGAGTGCTCCTGGATCCCAACCTCTCCTTGGTCTCTTAGGTTGAGGCTGTGACCAGGAGTGCTTTTTATCAGCTTCGGCTGATACGCCAGATACTTCCATTCTTGGAGACTAGTGACCTTAAAATGGTGGTACATATGCTGGTAACCTCTAGGCTTGACTACTGTAATTCACTCTACGTGGGGCTGCCTTTGTATGTAGTCTGGAAACTACAATTGGTACAGCAATTGTAGAATGTTGCAGCCAGACTGATCTCTGGGTTTACCTGAAGGGACCATATAACACCAATTCTAAAAGAACTGCACTGGTGGCCGATATGTTTCCGAATGAAATACAAAGTGCTAGTAATTACCTAAAAATCCCTTAACAGCTTAGGTCCAGGGTATTTAAGAGAGCGCCTTCCCTGTCCTGAACCCTGCCACCTATTAAGATTAACTGGAGAGGTCTGGTTACAGTTGCCACAAACGCGTTTGGTGGCAACTTGGGACCGGGCCTTTTCTGTGGCTGCTCCAGGGCTTGGGAACGCTCTCCCTGCTGAAATAAGAGTATCTCCTTCTCTGTTTGCTTTTAGGAAGACCCTGAAGACGTACCTTTTCTCCCAGGCCTTTGAGGCTCAATTTTAAAAACTTTAATGTGTTATTAATGTGTTTTTATCTATTATGATATTATCTTTTTATGAATTTTAAATGTGTTATGTTTTATGTTTTTAATTCTGCACACCACCTAGAGATTTTTATACTAGGCGGTATATAAATTCAATAAATAAATAATAAACATTTGTGCAAGTGATTTTACATGAGAGAAAGCCCATCATTTCCAGTGGGTTTGCTTTTGTGTAATGTTATTTACACACATTTTGAATTTGCATAAATTCATGCATGCCAAGTCACTAGGCTGATGTGCCATTGCATGGTACGTCAGCCTACACCATCATATTGCTAGAAAGGATCTCTGACAGTAAAAATGAAACTCGTTTTTCAGATATTCAAACCATTATTTTACATTGGTTCCTTGTAGTAACTTAAAATAAGTAATTATATGTGTAGCATCATCTTTTTTTAAAAAAATCAGCTTTTGGGTTTAATCTAGGGTGAGTTTGTGGCATGTGGGAAGGGTTAAGCCTTTGCCCCTTGTGGTGCCTATGGCAGCTTCCCTTTCATGGCAAATGGCAGCCATAGGACCCCAATCTGGTCATGTCAGCAACAGGGCAAAGGACTAACTGCCCTTTTCCATTCACCAGAGTTCCAATCTGGATTTTCCTCCTGCATCCGTTCATTTAAAAACAAACAAACCCTGGAAGACAAAAAGACTGACATGTTTAACCTCAGTTTCAGGCTTCTCGTGGTATTCTTTTCTTTCTTTCTTTCTTACATAGATGTAACACAAATATAGAATAGATTAGATCCAAAGGCGCCCTGCTGACAGAAGGGCTGTTTGACACCATATGCTACAACACTGTATGAGAACATTAGAGCTGCCCTGCTGGATCAGAGCAGAGGTCCATCAAATCCAGCTTTCTATTCTGTCTCTCACACTGGCCTGCCAGATGCCTTTGAGAAGCTCACAAGCAGGACGTGAGAGCAATAGCCCTTTATTGTTGTTGCTACCACCTAGCAACTGGCATCCAGGGGCATTTAGCATTCTTAAACAATCATTACTTCTCCTCATCACTGGGAAAGATTGAAATAGAAATTAAACTAGCTAATATAAAAGCAAGGAGCCCTGACAGGAACCACTGACTGAAGTTAACTGCTGTCGTGCCTGAACGTTGTTGGATTTCCAACATTCCTGTCAGACCCAAGTAAAATAGCCAGCAAGCTGCCTCTCAGCTGAAGGCATTGGGCTGGCCATTTAGCTGAGAGGTGTCGGGCAGGCCATTCAAAAGTTTTAAAAGTTAACGTTAACATTTAAAAGTTAACTTTTAAATGGCCGGCACAGTTTCATTTGAGAGGTGCCACACGGGCCATTTGAAAGTTGAGCAGCCAGTCTGGCACCTCTGAAGTACACTGGCCATTTAATTGTTAAATTTCCAGCCTGGTGCCTCTCAGCTGGGAGGTGCTGCACTGGCCATAGATCTTTTAAATAGCTGGCCCAGCACCTTTCAGCTGAGAGGTGAAAGTCCTCTTTATTTTCACATATGAAATGGCCAGCGTTTAAATGGCTAGCACACCACCTCTCAGCTGAGAAGCAGCTGGCCATTTCACTTGGGTCCAACAGGAACATCCGGAAATGTTGGGTTGCCAGTCCTGATACAACCCAACCCTACAACTTGGGTTAACCACGTTAGCCCTCCTGACAGTTTCTCTGTCAGGTCAGATTGGATCCACTTTTTTTTTTTGGAATGCACAGGACTACTAAATAGTTTTAAAGCCCTTCACAGTCTGGGAACTAGAAGAATGTGAACTCCAACCCACCAACCTGCCTGTGCACTGAGGTCAACTTTGGAGGTCTCTTTGCCATCTTAGATGAGGCAGATGGTGACCGGGAAGAGGGCCTTCTCACTTATGGTTTTTTTAATTATGGAACACTCTTCCCAGGAGGCTTGCCTGGCAACCACTTTTATATCTTTTCAGTGCCAGGTGAAGACCTTATTATTTTCCTGGAACTTTTGAGGAGACTGTTTAATGCTGCTAGGTTTTATCTTCTACTTTTGGTTTGCTTTTTGTATTTATTCTGTAGTTTCTTTCTGATTTTATTAATTTCTTAAATGTTGTAAGTTTCCATGGAAATATTTATATTGAGGTGTAAGATATTTATTTATTTATTTAAAATATTTATATCCCACCCCCCACCCCCAGTGCAATACTGCTTGGGACAGCTTACAACAATAAGAAAGACACAGATACAAGTAATAATATATATATATATATATTTTAAAAGTCAGATTAAAAACAATAATTAGGTTCAAATTAAAGCTGAAAATTATAAAAAGCTAAAGAAGTTAAAGAACCTAACAGATATAACAAAATAATAATGATATTAAAATGCCTCCTTAATAAGGTGTGTTTTAAGATGTTTTTTTAAAACACTGAGGGAGGGAGCATTGCAAAGCTCTTCCGGGAGGGCTTTCCAAAGCCGAGGGGCCACATCCGAAGAGGCCATGTCTCTAGTCCCTGCCAACCAGATATCTGTTAGTGGCGGGGTCATGAGCAGGGCCTGAGATGATGATTGGAGGGCGCTGGCAGATTCATATGGGCGAATGCGGTCCTACAGGTACCCTGGTCCCAAGCTGTGTAGGGCTTTAAAGGTCAATACCAGCACCTTGAATTTAGCCCGGAAGCAGACAGGTAGCCAATGAAGCTGACAAAGGATGGGTGTAATATTTGTGAAGCGACTTACACCTATGCATCTATAAAACAAAATAAAAAAGGATAGATCTTGAACCTTGAGTGCCTAATATTAAGCACTGTCACCTTAAATGGTGCAATGGGAAAATGCTTGACTAACAAGCAGAAGGTTGCTGATTCGAATCCCTGCTGGTACTATATCGGGCAGCATATAGGAATATGCTGAAAGGAAGATGCTGAAAGGCATCATCTCATACTGCACAGGAGGAGGCAATGGTAAACCCCTCCTGTATTCCACCAAAGAAAAGCACAGGGCTCTGTGAGTGATAGGAGTTGAAATCGAATTGACGGCACACTTTACCTTTACCTAACAGAAACGATTCCGTTAAATATGATTCCCCAGTGTAGTTAGTTCCTTCTAAATTTAGTTACTATTTGAAGATGCTGATTGCTTTATTGGCAAACTAGAAATAAATCCAGTTAGTATCTCCTGCCATAACCAACAATATTCAGGTTCATATGCTTTTTTTAAAGAACTGCTTGACAAGAGTTATTGGAATTTAAAAACAGATTCACAAACATTCATATTTGAGCAAATGTGAATAATGAATATATTCAAAGAAAACTGTAATCTACTCATGGACATTTCGTGTACAGAGAAAAAATAGTGAAGTTTGTTGAATAAATTATTCACTGTGAATTATTTGCTTAGCACTAATGATGGGATTATCATCCAATTTAATATTTGGAATTAGCATCAGGACAGCATACTTCTGTTACATCACATTTTCTGTCACCTGTGTATTTTTACATTCATTGGTTCCATTTGTTTTTATAAGAAATCTGATCATTTAACCCACATGCAAAATTGTTAGTTCTAAATTTTAGTAGTTTAATTATTCAACCTCTCCTCATATTGAGGACATTAATATAGGCTCCCCTGCACATTTTATTTCATGTTAAGTAGGAGTTATAGCTGTGCAAAGACCAAGAGAATTGATGATTATGATCAGAAATAAAATGTGGGGCACAATTCAGCCTCCTCCTTCACTCTCACATTGGTGTTTTCTGCCACTAGCTCTCCCTCCCAAGCAACCATTTCATGAGTACAGAAGTGGGCTTTTGACTGGGCTATGTGCACCTAAAGTTTTGCTTAACTGACCAACCGGATCTGACCATTTATGTAGCACTTTAGGGTGTAATCAAATTTATTTCATTAACCATTATAACCACTTTGTCAGTCAGATCTTGTTATGTGGGATAGGTGCTAAAGCTACATGAATACTGGCTTACCTAAGGCCAGTATTTTATTGAGTTGTCAGCTGGTAGAATTACAGGGAATTATGCAATGTTTTCTAATAGTTAGAAGGTACTTGAGCCCCTACTAGGACCTGTAATCTCTGCTTCCACAGGTCTTACGTATATTCTCTAGTACATTCTCTACCCCTGCTAACTTGGCAAAGAGGCACCTTTTAATGTGGTGATTCTCTTTATTTAGCAGGGGGAGAGTAACTGGCCCTATCCACCCCCAGCACAGTACCTCCAGTGACTGTTGCTGATGTCTGTCTTGTGTTTCCTTTTAGATTGTGAGCCCTTTGGGGACAGGGAGCCTTCTTATTTGTTTATTATTTCTCTGTGTAAACTGCCCTGAGCCATTTTTGGAAGGGCGGTATAGAAATCAAATATAATAACAAGAAGAAGAAGAAGAAGAAGAAGAAGAAGAAGAAGAAGAAGAAGAAGAAGAAGAAGAAGAAGAAGAAGAAGAAGAAGGCATGACAAGGTAGCAGGGATGATACACTGGAACATCTGCAAAAAAATACAAGCTAGCTGTAGCCAAAAATTGGTGGGACCATAAAATTGAAAAAGTTGAAGAAAATGAAGATGTCAAAATATTATGGAACTTCCAACTACAAACAGACAAATATCTGCCACATAATACACCCGATATAACTGTAGTCGAGAAGAAAGAAAAACAAGTTAAAATAATTGACATAGCAATACCAGGGGATAGCAGAATAGAAGAAAAAGAAATAGAAAAAATCACAAAATACAAAGCTCTACAAATTGAAATTGAAAGGCTGTGGCAGAAAAAGACCAAAATAATCCTAGTGGTAACTGGAGCCCTGGGTGCAGTTCCAAAAGACCTTGAAGAGCACCTCAACACCATAGGGGCCACAGAAATCACCATCAGCCAATTACAAAAAGCAGCTTTACTGGGAACAGCCTATATTCTGCGACGATATCTATAACAACAACAACATTGACAATAAAATTCAGCCATCCTAGGTCCTTGGGAAGGACTCGATGTCTGGATAAAACAAACCAGTCAATAACAACTGTCTGACTGTGTAAACAAGGAATTATTATTATTATTATTATTGCCTCACACATGGATACTAAAATGTTTAGAAACCACTGGTGTCAGCAAAAACATTCAGATATTTATTTTAAAAAGCAATGAGCATGTGGAGTACACAGTTAACAATCAATGGCGAGACACCTGGACAGGTTAGCATTAGAAGAGGTATTTTCCAAGGGGATTCACTATCCCCTCTGTTGTTTGTAATCGCCATGACTCCACTTTCACAAATACTAAACAAAACAGGCCTCAGATACCAAACATCTAAAACATCCAGTAAAATCAACCATCTGCTGTACATGGACGATCTGAAGTTGTATAGAAAGTCCCAGTCAGAAATCGAACCACTGCTAAACACTGTTTGTATATTCAGTAGCAATATAGCAATGGAGTTTCGACTAGACAAGTGTGCTGCATTAATAATGAACAGAGGAAAAATAACAAAAACAGAAGGAATAGAACTGCTCAATGGAAGCAAGATCAAGAACCTGGAAGAAAAAAACCATTACAAATACTTGGGCATTCTCCAAGCTGATGACATCGCATACACTGGTTAAAAGAAAAATTGGAAGTGAATACATCAGGAGAGTTAGAAAAATCCTCAAGTCCAAACTCAATGGCGGGAACACCATAAACACCTCGGCTATACCTGTTATCAGATACACTGCAGGGATAATAAACTGGACCCAGGTAGAGCTAGAGACACTAGATCGTAAGACCAGGAAAATCATGACCATCAATCATGCTCTGCACCCCTGCAGTGATGTAGATAGGCTCTACCTACCTCGCAGCTCAGGTGGAAGAGGAATGCTGCAAGTCCATCAAACAGTAGAGGAGGAGAAAAGAGGCCTTGAAGAATATATCAAGGACAGTGAAGAAGATGCACTTCAAATGGTCAATAACAAGAAACTATTCAACACCAATGAAACAAATTAGGCCTACAAGAAAGAACAAGTCAAGAACCGAGCAGAAAAATGGAAACATAAGCCACTGCATGGTCAATATTTGCACAATATAAGTGGAAAATCAGACAACACCAAGACCTGGCAATGGCTTAAGAATGGCAACTTGAAGAAAGAAAGAGAGGGTTTAATACTGGCTGCACAAGAACAGGCACTAAGAACAAATGCAATAAGAGCAAAAGCTGAAAAATCCACCACAAACAGCAAGTGCCGCCTTTTTAAAGAAGCAGATGAAACTGTGGACCACCTAATCAGCTGTTGTAAAAAGATTGCACAGACTGACTACAAACAAAGGCATGACAAGGTAGCAGGGATAATACACTGGAACATCTGCAAAAAATACAAGCTACCTGTAGCCAAAAATTGGTGGGACCATAAAATTGAAAAAGTTGTAGAAACCCAAGATGCAAAAAAATATTATGGGACTTCCGACTACAAACAGACAAACATCTGCCACACAATGCACCAGATATAACTGTAGTCGAGAAGAAAGAAAAACAAGTTAAAATAATTGACATAGCAATACCAGGGGATAGCAGAATAGAAGAAAAAGAAAAAGAAAAAATCACGAAATACAAAGATCTACAAATTGAAATTGAAAGGCTGTAGCAGAAAAAGACCAAAATAATCCCAGTGGTAATTGGCGCCCTAGGTGCAATTCCAAAACAACTTGAAGAGCACCTCAACACCATAGGGGCCACAGAAATCACCATCAGCCAGTTACAAAAAGCAACTTTACTGGGAACAGCCTATATTCTGCTACAATATCTATAATAACAGCAACAACATCCTCTCTAATAAAACGCTTGGTGTCCGTCCGTGGACGGACACCAAGCGTGTGTCCGTGCCTCCCTGCCCTGTTCTGCGCCTGCGCGAAGCGCAGGCCCAGAACAGGGCAGGGGAGACACGCTCGCTGGCACCCGGCAGCCATCTTGGGCGGCCAGAAGCGGCCGCCCCAAAGAAGCCGGAGAGGAGGTGGCGGCAGTTCGGCAAGAGGCTTTGCACAGAGAGGAGCTCTGCTTGTGAGCTCCTCTCTGCCTCTTAAATTAAGGGCTGTCTTCGGCCGACAGCAGTCGGCCAGGGTAAGGGGGACTCGGCAGCTGGGAGGGAGGGTGGGCAGTCGGCGGCGTCGGCCGCGGGAGTAAATTTTTTTTTTAAAGCAAGTGCCTGGGCCGATTTGGCCCTTAAAGGTAGGGGGGAACGGCGGAGGGAGGGGGAATGGCGGCGGGGGGCCAGGAGCGCCGTTACTAGCGCCCGTTATTCAACGGGCCAGAATTCACTTGTTGATAATAAAATTCAGCCATCCCAGGTCCTTGGGAAGGACTCGATGTCTGGATAAAACAAACCAGTCAATAACACCTGTCTGTGTAAATAAATGATAATAAAATAATAAATAGTGCACGAAACTTGCTCATAGTAAGAGGTGAGTGCTACGTATGCTTCTGAAATTCTGTTCAAATTTCCCCCTGGATTTTGGAATTTGGTTTAAAGGTGCCATCATAATTTAGAGCAGAGGTGCTCAAAATACTTCACACCCCGGCCTGAATTATCATTAGTAGAATCCAGGAAGTGGCATTCACCACTGCACCCAAGTGGGGTCTCTGCCTTGATTCTGCCTGCCCCACTGCTTGCAGAAAGCATGTCTGGAAAGAAGGACAACCTATTGAAGGCATCCTTTTCTCCCTTTATGCACTCTCTGTACTGCTTGACAGCATCTAGCCAGTGTTACAAACAAGACACCGGAACGTAATGAGAAGATGCCAGCAGCCTCTTTTTTTTAGCATCAGTTCTTTTCACTCTTTCACTCTTTTCACTCTTTCACTCTCCCACTCTCTGGAACTTCCCAGCCTGTCCCAGCTGCCTCAAAGAGAGCAAACTAGAGCCTGGGCATTCTTCACACAGCAGGCTCTACCGTGAATTTACTGTGGGGCTTTACGGCAAGTTTGGTGTTGCCCCCCCAAACCAATGCAAAAAGTAGATTTTTTTTACCCGGAGTATAAATTGGGCTACACTCTAATGTGCAATGAAAATCCCAAATAATGCATTTATCAGATAGGAGTAGATATGAGGAGTCATCCAGAATGATGTTTCAAACTAATTGCTGGACAATTAAAACTGCCTGGCAAAATGTATAAAAGAGATGGAATAAAAATACTAGATTGTTTCAACAGTTAGATAATAATCATCCCAAATGCCCTGTACTGTATTTGCTGGTTAAAATGCATGAGACGGAAGGGAATAGGATGGGAAATGTTCAGGGATCTTCACTTAAAGTTAGACCAATTATATTTGGTTGTGATGGTCCAGCTGATCGTCTTAGCTAGTTAATTGTGACAATTTTGTCACCTTTGTTAAAGTATGTTGCTTCTCATTTATGTAATACAGAACAGATGTTGGAAGCATTACAAAATGTGGGGAATAGTGATAGTGAATTATATATGTAGAGGTTTGATGTGGAAGCATTATATACAATTGTGGATAATGAGGGAGCACGGAAAAGTTTAATATAGCTATTGCAAGATAATAAGCAGGAAATTGAGTGATGGCTTCACTATTAAAGGCATTAGGGTTTAGTAGAAGCTTGTCTACAATGTAATGTGTTTAGGTTTAGTGGGGAATACTATGAACAGAAACGTAGCTTGGGCATTAGAAATCGTTTGGCCCCTCCCTGGCCATATGTTATATGTTCTCCATTGAGAGGAAATGCATCATTCAATATGTTGTTTTGTACAGGAGGTCATTGATGACATAATAATTATAACCAAATCTAAAGATAATAGGGATGTGCAAAAAATTTCGGGCACAGAACGATCTGTGCCCGAAATGAGCAATTTCCGGTGATTCGGGGGTGAACCGAATCACCCCCGATGTCCCCCGATATTTTTCGGGCCCAAGCCGAATCACCCGAATTCCGGGCACGAAAAATTCGGGTGATTCGGTTCATGGTTGATTTGGGGGGATTTTTTGAAGTTTTAGTGACTTTGGGGCAGTTCAGGGGCATAGCATGGGATCTGGGCAAAAAGAGTGGGGTGGCATGGTAGTGCCTAATGGGTGCAGGCTATCACCCCAATTTCAGGGGGATTGGGCAAAGGGCTGATTTTTGGGGAATTTCTGAAGTTTTCATGTCTTTGGGGCAGATTGGGGCAGAAAGTGGGGACTGTGGCAGAATAGTGGGGTGGGGTGGTAGTGGCTAATGGGTGGAGGCTACCACCCCAGTTTCAGGGGGATTGGACAAAGGGCTGATTTTTTGAGAATTTTTGAAGTTTTAGTTACTTTGGGGCAGTTTGGGGGCAGAAAGTGGATCTGCCCCAAAAGAGTGGGGTGGGGTGGTAGTGCCTAATGGGTGGAGGCCACCACCCCAATTTCAGGGGGATTGGGCAGAGGGCTGATTTTTTGGGAATATTTGAAGTTTTGGTGTCTTTGGGGCAGATTGGGGGCAGAAAGTGGATCTGCCCCAAAGGAGTGGGGTGGGCTGGTAGATAGTGCCTAATGGGTGGAGGCTACCACCCGTCCCCAATTTCAGAGTGATTGGGCAGAGGGGTGAATTTTGGTGAATTCTGAGGTTTGTCTTCATAAGGTGAAGTGTGCTAAATTGATTACTTCCTCATATTCATAGTAAGTGTGAAAAAGTGAAGGTGGGGTCATGAGAGTTGTCTAATTGAAAAAAATCTCATTTGCTATGGTAGAATGAGAATTCACACCTCAGAAGTTTTTTCTGAGGTGTGAATTCTCATTCTATCATAGCAAATGAGATTTTTTCAATTAGACAACTCTCATGACCCCACCTTCACTTTTTCACACTCTCAATTACTATGAATATGAGGAAGTAATCAATTTAGCACGCTTCACCTTATGAAGACAAACCTCAGAATTCACCAAAATTCACCCCTCTGCCCAATCACTCTGAAATTGGGGATGGGTGGTAGCCTCCACCCATTAGGCACTATCTACCAGCCCACCCCACTCCTTTGGGGCAGATCCACTTTCTGCCCCCAATCTGCCCCAAAGACACCAAAACTTCAAATATTCCCAAAAAATCAGCCCTATGCCCAATCCCCCTGAAATTGGGGTGGTGGCCTCCAACCATTAGGCACTACCACCCCACCCCACTCTTTTGGGGCAGATCCACTTTCTGCCCCCAAACTGCCCCAAAGTTACCAAAACTTCCAAAATTCTCAAAAAATCAGCCCTTTTCCCAATCCCCCTGAAATTGGGGTGGTAGCCTCCACCCATGAGGCACTACCACCCCACTCCACTATTCTGCCCCAGTCCCCACTTTCTGCCCCAATCTGCCCCAAAGACATGAAAACTTCAGAAATTCCCCAAAAATCAGCCCTTTGCCCAATCCCCCTGAAATTGGGGTGGTAGCCTGCACCCATTAGCACTATCAAGCCACCCCACTCTTTTTGCCCAGATCCCATGCTATGCCCCCAAACTGCCCCAAAGTCACTAAAATTTCAAAAATTCCCCAAAAATCAGCCCTTTGCCCAATTCCCCTGAAATTGGGGTGGTAGACTCCACCCATTGGGCACTACCACCCCATCCCAAAATTTTGCCCCTGGGCCCCTTCCCCCCCCAATTGATTCAGATTTGGATTAAATCTGAATCCGAACCGAATCAAGGGTGATTCGGGTGGCCCATATTCGGGCACAAAACAGAACAGGGGTGATTCGGTTCGGTTCGAATTCCCGAATTGCACACCCCTAAAAGATAATATGGATCAGGTGTTCAGGGACCTGAATGAAGTGAGACGTGTGACATTGACCAGGGAACGGCCTGATGCTCAAGGGTGGTTGCCATTTCTAGATATGGAGATTAAATTAAAAGAGGGGGGAGTTGAGACAACGTCGTATAGGAAACCTACTAAAAAGAAAATAATAATGAACAACATATCAGCACACCCGCAAGGCATGAAAGTACAGACAGTGAAAAGTCTGATACAGAGAACTGTAGGAGTTTAATCTAAAGATTATGTTGAACTATCTAGGAAGAAAAACTACCTAATGTCGCAGTGGTGAAATGCTTGACTCACAAGCAAAAGGTTGCCGGTTCAAATCCCCACTGGTACTATATTAGGCAGCAGAGATATAGGACGATGCTGAAAGGCATCATCTCATACTGTGTGAGAGGAGGCAATGGTAAACCCCTCTTGTATTCTACCAAAGAAAAGCACAGGGCTCTGTGAGTGTTAGAAGTCAAAATTGAGTTGACGGCACACTTTACCTATCTAGGAAGAAAGCAGAGGAAATAGGAAAATCAATGGTTATGTATCCCCTATTAAAGGATATAGGAATACTAAATTGAGAGAAGGGTATGCAGTACTAAAAATCCCATATGTGATGGAAAGGTTTACTTGGGAGGCACAGCAGATTCTTAAGAAACATGGCTTGGAACAACATCAAGGAAGAGTAGTGAATACAAAGATATTTACCTTGGCTGTGAGGACAGATGTGAGGAAATGAAAAATCAGAGAAGCCATATATATATAGAACAGCTGCACCCAACTATAAATGTTAAAGAGGAAATGAGGAAAGCCATGAAATTCATTGGTTATTGAGTGTATGAACTTCATTCTGCTTTTGTGTCCCCCCACCTCCTTCCACTGTTGTCCTGTATGTGATATTGGGAGCTGCACAGGATTGGTTGATTGCCTTCAGTTCTTTAGCTGAATCATGGTGTGAGGTTGTCTTTAAGAACAAGACTCAGCCACCTTTGTATAGCACTGAGGATGATGTCTTACATCTAAACGTTTGTTGTTTTGTTACATCTGTGGTTTAGTTTTTACGTTTTTAAATGTTTGAATATTTTTTCTAACTTTTTTCAATTGCACATTAAAGAAGGTCATTGAAAAAAGATTTGAAGTGTAGAAATGCATATTTCATCGCCCTTATACCGTCTTATCCAAATAATGTGTGAAGTTCTCCCTGATGGCTCGCATGGAGTTTATCAGCGTTTATTCAGTGTTTATCTCATCTGTTAGAAAGACGCTGACTTTGCCTGAATGGCTGCAGCTGCTGCTGGTGTTCGGCATGCCTTCGCTCTTGAGGGGTAAATGGTTGTTCCCCTTGCAGCTCAGGATCGGATTTTTCATCCCCCATCTCTTCTGCTTCTGACGGCCCCTCCTGACCTGAAGCTTCATTTGGCCTGTCTCAGCTGTCTCCTGCAGCCCGACTGTTGAGCTCTCCCCTTTGGGTGCCTCTTCCTCAGCTGGAGGGTTGCCAACTTCCCCCTCCTCTTCACTGTCTGTGGATGAGGCCATGACACCTGTTGTGCAAGAGTGCAAAACATCACTGCTCTCCCAGGCTTCAAAAGGGCTCTGGAAGAGAGTCAGTGAGGCTGTATTCACGAGTAGCCAAGCCTGGACTTGCCTGCCCATGAGAGCGGTGCCCGCCTGCCCAGCGGTGCCGTGGCACCAAACCCAGCACCGAAGCCCGGCTCTTAGCCAAGGTTAAGGGTGCAAATGTGCCCTTAATCTGGCTGCCAGGATCGTGTGTCAGTGCAAGCTGCTTGCTTGCTCAGTGCACAATGCACTGTGGGATACCCAGAGTCTGGGACAATGAATTCCATCCTCAGAGCGATCTGCCCTGCTCTGTGCTGCACGGAGCTGTACCAACCATGTGGGATTGCACTTTGTGCCCCCCCACCAATCATAAGACAGACCTCTGGGGGAAGGCAAAGTTTTCAAAGCCTTCTTCCTGCCCACTCACCCACCCAGTAAATCATGTGGATGGCCCCACTACATTGCTGAGAATCAGCTGGAGTATTTTAATTCTATTTATGGTTTTCTCTTGGTTCTAAGAGCAAGTGCTGTTGGAACAAAAATATTTCTCGTATTAAAACATGGCGCATTGCTGTAAAGATCCTTGTAAATGTTGAGCAAATGGTGGTATAACTGAAAATTCACACTTGCAAGGTGCCTTTAGGACAGTATCAAATTAACAAAAAGTCTGCTTAGCGACTGACACTTCATCTAAGTTTAAACAAACCAGCAATACAGCAATTTATAAAACCAAATGTTTCCTTCTACAGTCTTTGATTGCTTAAGGATTTTCTACTGCTGATACCTGTAAGGCACTGTGATCCTTACAAAATATCCTGCACTATTTGTGGTTCATGACACAACATCACTCAGCATCGGATGGATGGTTGGATGGATGGATTGATACTGGGTCACAAGCATCTATCAAAAAAGGAAGCAACACAAAGATAAAGAGCTAAAGTGGAAATGATAGGTTACTGAAAAGGTTATCATGAATACATGAATGATTTTCTTTCAGGCTTTCTCTTCTGACTTGAAAAGAAGACTAATTTAAAAATCTTGACATTTCCATTGGATTCAAACTCCATCTCCACTTCCAGCTGAAAAGTGGTTTTGGAAAGCTAGATATGGTCCTGCCATCAAAACTTTATAAAGAGCAAGATGTTTGCTGCTAGTAACTGGACAAGTCACAGTCACTATGGTAGAGAGTTACAGACACTATGGCCGCATTCACATGTAATGTGGAACAGCAGGTACAATGGATTCTGCTCCCACCCCCACCCCCACCCCCACCCCCACCCCCAACTTCACCCTCCTGTATGCATCTGGATGACAGGGAGAGCATCCCCCATTTATCTGCGAGACTGCAGAGAAATGGAGAAACTGGCTTTGTGGGCTTCCTGCTTACTTGAAGGACAGCCCACACAGCCAATCATGGAGGGAGAGAGGGAGGAGCTTTCTTAATCAACTCCAGTCCAGGTAAATGCAGCCTGCAGTGCTGCATTTGGATGGAACAGAGGCTCCATAGATCCTTGGTTTTGAGCCTGGAGTATCTGTAGTGAAACCTTGAGTCACGCTACAGATGGGACCAGAGTTGCACGTGTTTGGACATAATGGTAAGGAAACGTCAGGTCCCTGCAACTCCAGTTCCCCATTATATGTGACTGTGGCCTGTATACGTTCAGGAATGGTCACGGAAAATATAACACTGCAAATCTCTTAATCGTTATATGTCAAAAAAGATGTTGTTAAGAATCCTATTCCCTAAAGAACATGTAGAAGGCTTTTTCCTGACCTGATACCACATTAGATTTCAGTGTGAGTGTATGTAAGTTTTCATAAGCAAGTTGGCAATATTCATGTAGGGTGGGGGGGAGCCTTTTCTTGATACCTACAAAGAGAAGTACTTTAAAAGCACTTCATTTAGCAAGCATTTATTGTGCTTGTTTTTCTTTTTTTGACTTTATAATCATTAGCAATGTCAACTGTGCAAATCAAAGGTACTTTAAAAATGTGATTTGTGTCTTCGACATGAATCTAGTTCCTTTTAACTGTTAAAATAGTGTAGTGTAGATCCCATGTGTAGATCCTGTGAGCTGGGCAAAGATCCTGAGGCATAATCACATGTGGTCACAACCTCATGTGAGAGCACCACAATGGAATCATCATGATAATTTTGATATATCACCTCTAACCAACACTTAGGAGGCCACAAAGTTGTTTCAAGATGGTGGATCAGGGGAAAATAGCATGTTGTCATATCCCAGGATTCCTTCCCATGTGTTGTGAATTTGATTTATATCAATCAGATTGTCAACACATGAGTTCTAAAGAAGTGGCATTTATATTTCTATCTTCAACCAAGATGGTAGATGGGGGGAAATATCCCTGTGAGAGTCCTATAGGATCCCCTACAATGTGCTGCATATTTTGCTTGAACTGTAAACACAAAAGATATTAGGAAGGGACACACAACAACACACAATTGTTTTACTGTGGCATTAGTGAACTTTAGATACTCTGTGGCTATGCAAATAGGCACACACACACAGTCGGTCGGGGGAGAGGCAGGGTTCAACCTACATTTCCCCAGATGACCACTTGCAGTCCCAAAGGAGTGCAAGCCACATGCCCACACAACCAGTGCTGCTGGGAGCAACACAGATGCATCTCTGTGCTCCTCCTAGAAGCACAGGTTAACAGAGGCACCTCTGGGAATGCCATTATGCACCATGTGATATGGTGCAAGAGATAGGCACTTGAAGTCCCTGTCTCTCTGTATGGCTGGGCTGGAAGCAGCCTGGCTCACACATGAACAATTAGCCCGGGTTTAGGGAGTGCTTACTCCCTAAACCTCAGCTAGCCGCCAGGCTAAAAAGCCAGGCTAGGTGGCACTGACCATCCAGAACGCACAGCCTAACCCAGGCTGGGCATTCCTAGCCTGGGCTAGGCTGCGTGTCTCAGTATCCTAAAAATGCTTCTAGGGGTGTGCACAAAACTGGTTTGCCCAGTTTGGACTTGAACCAGACTGAGTATGTTCAGTTTTGTGCACTCCCAAAGCGCCCCCCCCCCCCAGTTTGGCTAGAATTCAAGCCAGTCTGATGTTTGAAATGTTAATTTTAAAACAAACTCTGGGCCCAGGGTAATTCTGCCACCTCCAGGGTGGTGTTGCTGTGGCCACGGATGAGGTCACTGAAGCTTCCCCTTCCCCTCACAAACTTCCCTCCATCTTTTCTGGGCTGGTTTCGACCATTTTCTGTCCTTTCTGGACCTCTCCTGGCTCATGGCGGCCAGTTTGAAGGCCGCCATGCATGCGAACAGGCTATTTGCATGTCCAGCTTCAGAGACACCCCCCCCACAGCCACAGCAGCACCCGCCCAAAGGGGGAAGAATGACCCCAAACCCAGTGGTGAGTTAACAAAATATATATTTATTTAAACAATACATATTTCTTTTCTTTTTTTTAACATCAATCAATCTCTTTATTTCGGTCAGCGACCAGCATGAGATTAAAACAAATGTAAAAGAGAGGACAATCAAACTTCTATTGCAAACAATAACACCAGATAAATTTTAAAAAGTCCTCCTCAGCATAGATCAGGATACTAAAAATACTAAAATAATTGGAGATAAAAGAGGCAGCAGTATTTCCTACTTATGAGGCTATTACACAAAATCAAAACTCAACCAGTTGCCTTCTCGACTCCTAAATCTGAGGGGGGTTAAACAATTCAGGAGCTCTGAAAAATATTGTCATTAAATTTACAGCTGATATACAGGTGATACCAGTACCTGCGTGCCCACCTGCAGCTAGCCACATTATGGCTACAAGTTGCTCTGGCCTTAGATCCAATGCCTATTTTCCCATTACTAAGTTCTTTTTTTAACATTTCACCCGAGGGGTGAAGTTGGCTTGAGGTTTAGCTGAACTGGGCCCAGTCTAGGTCAAGGGCAAACTCTTGAGCTGGCCCTGTTTTATGGCGAACCAGCTCAACCGTCCACACATCCCAAAGTGCTTCCATGCTCCACATTAACTGGCCTGATTGAAGTAGGGCAACTGAATAAAAAGGAAGACAATGCACTTGCTCAAATTCTCTGTTCTACAGAACTCTTAATGTTGCAGTGAACCTATCCACCATTTCATCCGGATCCCCATCATTAAACCATTCTTTTAAAATTGATATTTACCATTTTAATTACCAGCTTCTGTACTTGACTTTTTCTTTGGCTATTCGGAAGTACTAATTCCCTACACAATGTGATTGAATGTGTATGTTCTTGTCAGTCTTATTTTACAGAAATTAATTAAAAGGATACATTTAGACAAAAAACAAGGATAAAACTTCGGTTTTAGTGTAAGTTTATATAAAATACCATTTCTATTAAATACTCTCAGCAATATCATATAAGGATATACATCTTGCCATCAAATTAAATTTACTGACAGCAATTGCATAAGGCAACATGGAAAAATTAAAATAAAACACACTTGCTGTATTAACTGCTTTACGCAGGAGGGGTTTTAAGTTATTTTTCAAGATAAGTGGGTTAAAATTAAATGTCAAATATAATTTGGTTTAAGAAGTCTGAAAGATATGATTGTCCTTAGAGAAATTCTGAAGGCTCAGGTCTCCTTGCCAAATGGATATTTGCATAATAGTGAGGTGTAAGGTTATAGATCACTCCATGGCAGCATGCCAGACCATAAACAGCTTGGTAAAGCTGCTAAAAAGTTCAATCTGAAATGCATTAATCATTGTAAGAAGTTGGAATCTTATTTAAAATATGACATGAATTGACTTTTTTATTTCTCAAGCAAACAGAATCTTTGGAACCATTGACTTCTGAAATTTCTTGTGTTTGGCTGTGAATAAAATGTTAAACTGAATGTTGACTTGACATATTTGTTTGCATTCTTGAGCTGCTTAAACCTGGTTAGAGACTGTTTAGCATCAGCCTTAAAAAAAAACATTTTTGAAACAATTTCATCTACCCATATATGTGAGAGCCTTCATTAACCAACAAGGAAAACTGATTTAAAAGTAGCAGCAGGATCTTTGAAAATATTCCTTATGAACCCTTAGTTAAAATTAAACAACCTCAGAGTGTTCACCTAGTTTCTTTCTTCTCTCATATAAATTAAACATTTTAAAAAACAGAGGGGGAACTGAGCAAAAGCAATTTATAGTTCAATGACATACTGCATCTTACAAGGAAAAAAGCCCTTGTGGATCTGTTTAAAAATAGGCGGCCAGTATGCAGCTAGCTGGCTTTCTTTATATCCTGTGGATTTTCTACACAGTTGGATGGATGCACTGTCAGCACGCTATGCATCCCAAAGCATTTACCAGTTGTTGGTCTCAGGGCTTTACCTTCCCTCAGTGGGATTTTGTCAACACTAACCTGGAGGGCAGGTGTCAAAACTGGGTGGAGAGATTTCCCTTTTATTGATCCTCTTCCATTTCACTTATACTGTCAAAATGAAGGAGATTTGTGGTCAAATATACAAGTGAGTGTGTGTCACTCATACCGTAGAAATAGCTACTCTCGCAAACTTGTATGTGATGTAAAGTATCCTGCTGTGCAGTATGACTACGACAATATCACAGTGTGATTGTATGCACAGATTATAGTCCCTGTTCAGAGGAGTGGGAAAGGGACGCATGCACAGTGGGGAGCTGTATCACAGGCTGCTTTTTAAATTCCTTCTAATTTGAAAAGGGCCATGCAGTGTCAGGCAAAAAGCTGCTAAATCACAGCCAGTGTATTTGATGTTGTATGTCAAGATAATGGTAACATTCTCTATATACAGATTCACACACCCCTCCTGTCTGTGCTCAGATCTAGAGATAACTTGTGGGAATCCAAGTCCTGCATGGAGCTGGGGGAAGGCAGAGAGTCAACCTGGCTAGCTTCTGCCTATGGCAGAAGGACCTGTATAAAAACTGCTACCAAGGGGAGTGAGAGTAGGATCAGGGGCATAGCTATAATTGAATGAAAGGGTTCAAAGAACATGGGCCCCCAGCTCCTGAGGGCGCTCCAGCTCCATCCCTCCCTATTTTCTGCATTGTCTCCCTCACTATGGGGGGCCGTCCGAGAGAGGGATGAACATGGGCCCCCTCTCCCCTGAGTAGGATGGTGCTTAGGAGGCCATCTCAGTGGAGATGAAGGATAGCGAGAGATGTCATCTCCAGTAGGGTGCTGTCCAAGTTGTGAAGGCATAATGCTGATTGCAAGTAAGTTCTCAGCATTGATTCCGGGGGATTTGGGGGTTGCTTGGGGAAGTTTGGGGGATGAACTGGGGCAATGTCAGAGAGTATGAAATTAGTAAGGTTTTGGAATGGGGAGGCTTACAAGTAAGGGTGGCAGCAGTAGCATGTGTAATCTTGCATTATTATTATTTTTCTTCAACAGAAAGCACTGTGCTTCTGTGCTATGCAATTTCTTGGTGCATTGTAGAGAGAAAAGGCAGGCAGGCGGCATTCTAAAGATCACTTGAAGCACCCGTGCAGAGTCACTAAGTTTTCTGGTACAGAAAAAAGCCTACTCATAGTGCTCCCACACACACACCAGTAAGCCACCCCCCGCCCCACCGCCAGTAAGCCAGCCCAGCCCAGCTTTAGTACAAATTTCATCTCACCCCTGAAATCCCTAGACCTCAATTTTAGGCCTTTGCATTCAGAGCAGTTTAAATGGTAGAAGGGTTGTTTGGGTCAGCCAGCAGAGATTCTAGGTGGCTCAGATGGAGAATCTCCTTCATCTGTTCCTTTCTCTGCAAAAGGGATGGCTTCTAAACCAACAGGTGTAGGTCCAGATTGAGTTCTGTGGTGCCCAAGGAGCACTGCAGCCTATCATCCATGCCCGTATTCCTTTGAGACAGGTTAAAAACACTTGAGATGTTTGAGCAACTCTCCCATCTACACTGAAAGTGTGTAAGGGTGTGTGTGTGTGTTCCAAACAAACCTTTGCAAATCCTAGAGGCTTTGCCAGCAACCATATGATAGCTTGTAAATCACTCACCTGCCACCATCCACCTCCATTGCTTCTTCTTCCTCCTCCTGACCCAAAAGTGAGTTTAGGGAGGCTTCAGAGCAGAGGAAATGGGAGGTGGCAGCAGACACAGGGCTAAGCTTAACTAGATACGGTTTTGATAGTTTTTAACATTGTTTTAAATTTTAGAATATTGTAGTTTTAGCCTTTTAACGTTGTTGTAAACTGTATTTTATTTTGAGCTGCCTAGAGACATAAGTTTTGGGTGGGATATAAATATATTTAATCAATCAATCAATTAGTAAGTGATTTCAACCTGAACCTGCAAAACATCCATCTCTGCAATTGAAGCAGCAGTGACAGCAGTGGCTCTTCCAGGCCTATTCCCACTTGGAGCTGGGACTCTGGGATTATGTGTTTCTGTAGCCCTTGTGAGGAAATGATGTTCTGTGTGCCATTGCAAGAGGTTGGATGCTCCTGGACTCGGAGTCTCCATTCTAGCTGGAAGGGAAATGTTCCCCACTAGGCCTGGAGAGTCTATTGCCTCTACTGTCTTTCCCCATGTTAGTTTGTAGGAACCTTGATTCCTACAATAGCGGGGGAAGAAGAGACACTGGAGATGGATGGCTTGCAGGATTAGGACTGTGTTTGATTCAGTCTTGTTTGCAAGCGTAGAGATGATCAGTGCCCCAAGTTTACCTACCTGAATATTCACAACACCTCTGAACACTAGCCCTTGCACACTGATGATTGTATATTGTGTTCTTTCAGCAAAGTCCTGGCTTGTTTAATCCCAGCTGTTGGTGTCACTTTAATCTCTCCCACTGGCAACTGATCACTTTGATGTAGATATTGCTCTGTCAAATTTGAAAAGTTCCCAATGAAAGCATTTTGAAAACACACACACCCTCAAACAATTTTTGAGTCCTTTTTCATGGCCAGTGAGAAAGTGCTACCCAATTTGCACAGAGGAAGCCCAAAAGCGCTTACCTCCCTGCACATGAGTAGGCTGCCTTCCTTGGGTTGGCAGATCAGCCGCCCAGATGAGCACCAGCTCCTGTCGGTAGCTCCGAGGAATGGGGTGCTAGGACGTGTGTCCCCCCCCCGAGCTCCAATAATCAGATGTGTAATCAGGGTAGGGCAGGAAGGGCACATGCCCTAGGCACCAGTTGAAGGGGCCGCAAAGTGCCTGTCATGCCCCACCCACACCCCCAACCACCACAATTTTCTTTAAAAAAAAATATTTTTATTGTTAGTGAAAATCCCCCCCTTCAATTCCAGCGGGGGCCGCCAGGCTGGCCGCTGCCACTCACCGCTGCCTGTCGCAGCCGCACCCCTCACTCGCGCAGGTGTGACTCTGAGTTGGGGCGGGCAGGCACTCTCCCATTGGCTGCCAGCCTGCGGAGAGCGTGCGCAGCGCCCACCTTGGCCCCAGGAGCCCCCGCCCCAAGCGAGCAGCTGCATTTGTTTATTATTTTCAAGCAGCATTTGCTGCCTGAAAGCGTCTGTTCTCCTTTCTCTTCCTCCAGAGAGGGAGAGAAAGGGAGAATAGATGCTTTCAGGCAGCAATGGATAGATGTTTTCAAACTGAAGAGCTTGCTCGGGCTCTAAGGAGCTCGAGGCCACACCCCCTTTGCACATGGCCATGCCCCCTTTGTGATGTCACATGCAAGGGGCGTAGCCTCAAGCTCCTTAGAGCCCAAGCGAGCTCCTCGGTCTCATTTCAGGCAGGCTTGCCGCCTGAAAGCATCTATTCTCCCTTTCTCTCCCTCTCTATGGAGAGAAAGGGGAATAGATGCTTTCAGGCAACAAACGCTGCTTGAAAATAATCGGCAAGTGCTGCTGGGGGGGGCTCCTAGTAACCCATGGGGGGTCATTCTGGCCGGAACTGGCTGGAAGTAGTGCCCACGGGGCGCACACGCTACTTCCAGCCAAGAAGGGGGAAGGGGCGGCAGCTAGGGGTGTGCACCGGACCACGGACCTGCGATTTGGGAGGGTTAGGGTGGGGGGTTCCATTAAGGGCGGGGGGGCTTTACTCACCCCTCCCGCGCTTTGCTGCTTTGGCGCCATAATTCGTTAAAAAAATGCGCTGCAGAATCGCTCTCCGCCCGCTCGCCGCTCCGGGGCTCCTTCTTGTCTTCAAAATCGGGCGGCAGGATACTTCCCTGCCGCCCCCGAAGCCCCCTCAAGCCATTTTAGCTCTTTAAATCTCGCCCCGGACCGAGTCCTATAGCGCTCGGGCGGGTGGCGGGGAGATGTCCGTCCGTCCGCCCACCCCCTTCCCTGCCTTCTGCGAAGTGCAGGGAGCCTTCTGCCCTGATCCCCCCTTCTGATCTGGGTGGGAGATCTGCTTTTTCTTGCAGCTGAAGCTGCAGCATAATTACTCTGAAGTAGGTCCCATTCACTTCAAGGGGACTTGAACTTGATTCCTGTGTGTGTGTGTGTGTGTGTGTGTGTGTTTTACTCAGAAGAAAATCCAACTATGGTCTGTGGGGCTAACTCCCAGGTAAGTGTGTGTGAAGTTGGAACCTCCTCAGCTCTAGTAAAAATGCATCTGATTGCAAGCAAAAGATGCAGGAATTCTTCTGCTGCATCCCAGCTGAACTGGTTTCTTTAAGCACCCTGACCCCATTCCTGAACGCTAGACAAGAGGAAGAAAAATTGATTCTGAATATGAGTTTTTTCAAGGGTGATAAAAAATTAGAGCCAGACATGCCCCATGGTTTCCTGTTTTGTTTGGAATCTTACTCTGCTGCAACCCGATCCATGTGTGATACCTTGGGGAAAGAAGTCCTCATGTTCTAGTTGAAAGAACATCATTTTCCTCTCCTTTAACAGTCAGGAATGGGGTGGTGGCAGTACTGGAACGAGTTGGGGGGGGCTGGGGAGGAGTGGTCCCTCTAGTTTTTTTCATCTCTGTGAGGAATGAGTTTTGTTCTGTGCGGCAGTATCAAGGCACTGTGTGCACAGATGCATTCAGAATCAGTGCCTTCCCCCTCGCGTCCCCTCCCTTCATTTGCTATTCCATGCTAGAGACGGGGGTGGGATTGCAGAGAGAAGCCAAACCAGGCATTCAGGTGTACAATTATTTCATGCCTTTACGCCTTTGAGGGGTTGCAGATAGAACTGCAAGCCTTTTGCGTGGGAACTAGATCATGTCTGTGCTCCGCATAGCATTAGCATAGCAGTTATCTGAAAGATGGGTGTCAGATGTTCGGACAGGGGCGCAATTTCAGTGCTTGCCCTAGGCACTATTTTCCCTAGATATGCCTCTGCCAATAATGTACCGCACGAGTGCATGGTGCATTATGGGGATCCCCCTCCCCTCCCCGAGACTGCCGCCATGGGTGTAAGTAGCTGCAGCTGACACACAATTGCTCAAATGGGGCTCACTCTCCTAACCCTGTTTTGAGAGGAGGCTTTGCTGCCAGGGTGCCACAGGTGGGTTTGCTGCCATGGCACCACTGGTATCGGGCCCAATTCCAGTGGTTCCTTCACACATTCAAAACTAGGCTGGGCTCCCTTAGCCCAGTTTTGCACACTCATGTGAATAGCCTCTTTAAATCACTGTCTTTTTTAAAGAGCATTCAGGCAACTAGTGATTCTCTTTATTCTGTCTTCATATCCTCTAAAACTAGGAATATTAGACATTACTTGGGTCTAATCTATCCTCTTTGTATCCAAGCAAATCATAAGTATTTGGACTTGACTGAAACAGCCTCTAAGAAGTCCTTAAGTACAAGATTTGTTTCAGAGTGTGAGTTAACATAGTACAGGCGGAATATATAGCAGGGTCTGTTTAACTAATAAGTCACTGTTGCCAAAATTTACTGCTGTGTTTCTAAAGAATTTAGCTCACTTGTTACTTTAACCACAGCAAGCTGATATTACATGTAGTGATATTCAAAGGCAATTTATATGCTTTATTGAACAGCAGTACAGATGGGGTGTGTAAATATGCAGCAACGTGAAGATAATTTGTGAGATTTTCCAAGGAAGTCCAGTATTAAGGACATCATGACTGATATCCTTTGCATAAGACTAGTTTGTATTTTAATGATATTTCTTGAATGATTGTGCATATGTAAGCTACATTTAAAATTTTGTTCGACTTCTTTCATAAAGTGAAAATCATAATGAGAAGGGTTATTTGCAGGTGCTTCTTGAAATAGATTTAAATATTTAGTTTAAAATTCAGAGAAAGAAGGTATTTGGAACAAGGTGAATAGTGTGCTTTATTTATTATTACTGCCTTAAGCATAAGTTCTAGGATATGCCAGTAAGTGGCATATGACATCTCAAAATGTTGTTTAAAAATAATCTGCTCCAAGAATACTAAGTTCAGTTTAAATTGCCTAGGTGCATGGGTTGTGGGAAGCAGCTAGACTGGATAATCCACTGCTGTCCTTCCAGCTCCAATATCCCACTTAAAAGCTACCTGAAAAGGTGTTTTCCCCCATCATCACATGATTGCTCCCATCCCGTTCTGAGTAACAACCTCCAAATGTGAGATTAAATAACATAGTGTGGCTGCACACCAAGCTGGGGTCATTAATTCCATTAGAGAGTACAGGTGGCCCTCATTATTTGCGCTTTCAACAATAGGCTAAAATTAGCCTATTAACAGTTCTGAATGGCTGGAAATGACTTTGGAAGTCATTTCTGGCCACCATTTTACAATGCAGAGCCATTCTCTCTCTCTCTCTCTCTCTCTCTCTCTCTCTCTCTCCCCCAAGTGCCATCAAGTCGGTGTCGACTCTTAGCAACCATATAGATAGATTCTCTCCAGGATGATCTGTCTTCAACTTGGCCTTTAAGGTCTCTCAGTGGTGCATTCATTGCTGTCGTAATCGAGTCCATCCACCTTGCTGCTGGTCCTCCTCTTCTTCTCTTCCCTTCAACTTTTCCCAGCATTATGGACTTCTCAAGGGAGCTGGGTTTCTGCATAATGTGATCAAAGTATGAGAGTTTGAGCCTGGTCATTTGTGCCTCGAATGAAAATTCTGGATTGATTTCTACTATGATTCATTTGTTTGTTTTCCTGGCTGTCCATGGTATCCTCAAAAGTCTTCTCCAGCAACAAAGTTCAAAAGCGTCAATGCTTTTTCTATCTTGCTTCTTCAAAGTTCAGCTTTCACATCCATTGAGTGTCACAGGAAAGACCATCGTCCGAACGATTCTAATCTTTGTAGGTGTAGACATATCACGACATTTAAATATCCTTTCCAAGGATATTTAATTGCAACCCTACCAAGTGCTAGTCTGCAGCATATTTCTTGACTGCTGGATATATATACCTGCATTTTTTTGGGGGTGAAAAATCAGAGGAATTGGGGGTTTGGGGCAGCATTGCCCTGGAGACCAAAGTAGAGGACTTTATTTATCTTATTTCTGCCTCCTTCCTGCTTGTTTTAGCCCTTTTATGTGTGTGGAAACCTAACCTCTGGATTCCCATAGGGGTAAGATTTTGTTATTCATGTTTTCCATCTTTGCACCTATAGGTGAGAATGGAAACCCTGTGAATAACGAGGGCCACCTTTATATATCATCAACTTGATATGCAACAATGCAATTGGTAGACCTTATTCAGATGCAATTGGTAGACCTTATTCAGATGGCATGGAAGAAACTGAACCAAGCAACTCTAGTTAACATGTAACCATGGCCACAGACAGTGTCATAGAGTTGCTGAAGGCTGCATCTAACTGAGCAAAGTACACGTGGCACCGTTCTCCACAATCAGTATTGATACTGTAGGTTAGATACCTGTGTTGTGGCCTAGATTGGTGGTTTGTGAATATTTTGAGAGAGATTTGTTGATAATTAACCAATCACAGGGACATGTAAACATGGAAGTTGGGAGGACAGCTTGTATCCTGTCCAAAGTAGAGACCATCAACTGGAAAGCCACATTCTAATATTTCTTCTGCCAATACCAAAATGTCCAAGCCATTCATGAACTCATAGTCATACTGTAGGACATATTAAGACTATACTCACGCATACCCTAACACAGGCTAGGGAAGCCCAGCCTGGATTAGGCTGCACATGAGAACCACTGGGATTGAACCCGATCCCTGCTGAGCAGCGTCGCCTTGCCCTACTTGTAAGCCCAGCTACTAGCCAGGGTTAAAGGCTTGAGTGAGCCCTTAACCTGGGTTCTAGGACGTTGTATTCACTGGGGCCATGTTTAGTCACAGTGGACCCAGAGACTGGTGCCTAGAGTGCCCGTGTCCTGGGGCGATCCCCAAATGCATTGCTCATGTTGCACGGTGCACTGAGGAATATCTGGAGGCCAGAATGCATCATCCCATGATTTTTCAGCACACAGCATGGATCATCTGGGAGCATGGTCTGCACACCCAGAAGGAGTCCAGTGTTCATCTGGGGGGAAGGTGAATACAACCAACCTTCCCCTCACCCAACAGCTGCCCTGCCCGTCTGGTCATGTGAATGACCTCATTGTGTACAGGGACAGTTCCAATGATTGGCCAGGTGGTGCACCAGCCCAAGGGCCCACCCAGCCAGTCAGGGCTGGCTGTATGAGTTCTCCAAGTCAGGCAGCATTCTGAGAGCCTATGCCCACAGATGACCCTTGGAGTCCTACTGTCCATCCTTTTGTAGTGGCACAGTACCTGCCTTCTCCTGCTCACCTCATCCTCAAATGGGCTTCCTTTCAACGTCATGTGATGACCTGTGGCAAAGAGGCCAATTTACCACAGGGATCAGGGGCCTGTGGAAGAGCCCATTTCCTGATGTATAGGGTGATAGGAAATAACAGCAGAGTGAATCACTTAGCTCAGCAATTGCTCTGTCATCGGCAACACAGCTGAAGGAAGTGTGCTGCTACCTGTTGCTGCTGCTGCCCACCACCACCGCAGGGAAGTTTACTGGGTAGCTGTGGCCAGCAATGGACACTCCCCCTTCAGAGACAGTGCTATTTCTAGATTTCCCATGCCCTGCATCTCTGATGTACATCAGGGATCAGTGGTATCAGCTAAATGATGAACATCTGCTGCTCTCCTCTGCTGTCGATTGAGTTTGCCAAATCCCAATAGGGCTGCAGCAGTGGGCAGCAGCAAACATTCCTCCTTCAGCACTGGCACAGTTGAAACAGCTCTGCAGCATTTTCCATCCCAGAGATGCCCCATCCCTTATTTATTATGTATGTATGTATTTATTTATTCGATTTCTATACCGCCCTTCCAAAAATGGCTCAGGGCGATTTACATTAAAACAAAACAATTAAAATCCATTAACAGTTAAAAACAGAGACAATAAAACACCATAAAGCGATTCACAATTAAAACATTCAACACAGATTTTAAAAAACCTGGAAAACCAGGTTACAGCAGATTAAAAACATTTACAACAATTTAAAAACCCTGAAAACCCAGGCTTCAGATGACGGATTTTGGACTGATGTCAGAGTGCCTGTTTTTCTGGGCAATCTGAAATGATGCTACTGCTCTAGTTGCAAGTAGCAGTGCTGATGGAGGCCCTTCTGCTGCACTGCCCAGTATTTTTTATTTTGAGGAAGGGGGCCCTAGGACCCTCTGCAACCGTATAAGTTCATGAAGGAAGGAATAGCTATTTGTCTTGATGGCTATAGGCTGCCTCTGAATACACTTGCAGGGGAGCAACAGCAGGAGAGGGGGCATGCCTTCATGTCCAGGTTGTGGGCTTCCCAGAGGCATCTGGTGAGCCACTATGAGAAACAAGGTGCTGGACTAGTTAGGCCTTGGGTCTGATCCAGCAGGGCTGTTCTTAATCTGACACCAGCCCTGACTGAGGATTATACTGCCACTGGCTGACATCCTGACTAAATTTACTAGAGGAAATCCTGTTGAAATTTAGTAGTCCTTTAGGGTAATTCCTGAGTCAGGGGGTAGGGACCATGGACCAAGGGGGTACAGTTGTCCCCCAGCTGCCAGAGTCTGGGGGAGGTGCCAAGGCTCCTCCTCACCCTCAGCCAGGGTGCCCCCTTTTCCTCTCCCACACCCAACTGGCAAATGAAGCACTTGTGGAGGGGAGCACAAGGTACACCTCTCTCCTCTCCAGCCAGTGTTTCACTGAAATGCTGGTTGTGCTGTAGGGGAGAAGCCCAGCCAGCTGGTGCTTCAATAAAACACTGACTGGGGAGGGACAGGAGAGGGTTCAAATGGACCCTCTCCTGAGTATTGGCCCTGGTCCTGCATCTGACATCAGACGCAAGGGGTCAGGGCCAGTGCTGACAGCAGGGCAAGTCAGCCCTGGCAGAGCTTCCCTTCCCCAGTCACCAATTTCATGAACCATTGTCTGGGGAATGGAAGCTTTGCTGGGGCTGTCAGGCCTTGCCCCTTGCATCGGATGGCAGTTGAAAGGGGTGTGTGCAAACCTAGGGGGAAAGCGAGCCACCAGAGGACTTTATCTTCCGATCACAGTGAGTAGAACTACTGAATAATTTAGTCAGGATGTCAGTTTGTTACAGAAGATTTGGGCTTGTTAACAAACACATCATCGGTGAAGTAAGAGTGTGTGAGCTGGCTCACAATCGAGCCAAATCGAGCTCAAAATGGCTCGGCTCAAAGGCTCGACTGAGCCGGTTCAGGCCCAGTTTGAGGGTGGCGAGAGCGATAAAACTGTATTGAAAAAGTAATGACTTGCCACCTCCGAGGGTTGTGGTGGCCTTGGGGTCACCCAGGTCACACAAATGGCCAGTGTGCATGTGCGGCAGCCCCCAAATGGCCACAGTGCACATGCAGAGGGCCAAAATAGCCCCGGAATTTATTGTTTATTTATTTATTTATTACATTTATAAACTGCCCCATCCAGAAGCTCTGGGTGGAATGGTCCGAACTGGCCAGGGAGACTTGGGCAGAGCCGTTGGAGAAGCCCCACAGCCACTACTGCACCCCCACAAGGCTGCTGCAGACCTTGGTGGTGGTAAGTCATTACTTTTAAAACTCATTGTTATCATCCCTGCCACCTACAATCTGGGCCCAAACTGGCTCAAATTTGAACCAAACTGGACCCAGCTTGAGGGGGTTCCAAAATCCTGCCCAGTCCACTTTGAATCCTGTTTGCCCAGTTTGAATCTGATTTGGGCAAAGCCATTTTGTGCACATCCCTAAGGTGCACAAAGGTGAAGGCACTTAATGTAGAAAGCACTTGTACATCCTCATTATTTTGGTCTTCATTAAGTCCTCAGGAGAATGTGGCTTCGTACACTTGATGGCTTCACAAGCTTGACACAAATATTTTTGAATTAATTTCCTTAGCTCTTAATTATGGTGCACTTTTGGAAGGACAATGAATGCATGTGCATGTTTGGGTTAAGTGTGCAGTATCCATTTTCTCACTGATTTTGTCACAAGGGATTGTCTGGCAAGAAATGTCTGAGTGCCATCCATGAATTCTAGGTTAGGGAATGCCTTTGGGCTGCCAACTTTTCTCTCCTGCTTCTTCTTAATTGCCTCCAGCAGCCTGTATACGTACTACTTCACCTAAAATTCTTTGAATTTCCAAGGGAGAAAAAGCACATCCAATTAACTGTGACTTGCAGTGTTAAACAGACAGCATTGTTAAATAAGTAGCAATAGACTTGTGAAAACATGTTTCCTGGGTATTAATTATGCAATGATGGAAGACACTAAATGTTACATACATCTCTGATTAGCTCTAAATTAAATGCACATCCATGAGCTTTCAGCGAAAGCTTTTATTCCTTTTGAAACATGAGAACATTAGTTGCTGAAGTAACTCATACATTTGTGCCCTTTCTCGGCTAAGCCATGCACTTCCAACTGCCATGCCACCATAGCCATTTTTAATTCCGATTGTTTTCAAATAAAAGATTCTACTCTGTGTACAAAAGAACCAGTAATCAAGTCCAAATCTCAGCATCTCTCATGCATGCTGTTCCAGCAGGAGTTTTACATTGAATCCCTAATTTAAAAAGCTTTTAACAGGAGGCAGCTTGAGTCCGAAGCTGTCAGTTTCCCCCTTGTCCTTGATGCATACCAAAAAAGAGATTTTACTTTTAAAGACGCTCCAGTTCCTTGAGACATTTGTATTCAAATATTACTTTCCCTTTTTGTGGTCTTTCTCATGGGAACACAGCTCTACTCTTCAAATGAAAAAGAAATAATAAAACACATCAGGAACAGTGGACCTCAGACCTAGTGTTTCTCTCCTTGTCTTGGAATGTTATTTCCATATAGAAAGCTACTCTAATGGGACACTTGTAAATGGCAGGGAATTTAGCCCTTGTGGAGTCTTCTCCAGAAATTGGATTTTTGCTTAAGCAAACAGCAAACCATGCAGCAGGGAAAAAGCTATTTATTTGGCTGCCTGTTGAAGAGCCTTACAAAAATACAATTCAGTTTGCTATGATCAGTCAAGTCAATCTAGTCAGCACTAAAAAAAGTAATCCAGTTACTTCAACTAGATGTAGAACCAAGTCTTTAAAGTGCAGTATTACTAACTCCCAGCATTGAAGAAGTTTTTCCTTTTAAAATGTTACTTTTTGTACATTTAAGAGAGAAAGAAAGCAACATAGAGTAGCTTTGTCATTAAAACAGGGATCCTATTTTGTCTTGTGTTTATAAAATATACCTCTTGTCTATGGTAGATTTTAATCTTTCAGCCTTTTGTAAAATTTACATGTTTGGGACCATAAATCACAATATCCTTTTAACTATGAACTCTATAATCCCTAATTTTATTATCCTGTTTTTCCTCTATTTTATTCAAGGCTTAAAGAGCACAGGAGCTGTATCACCCGTAGAATACTGCCAATAAAAACTGAAAAATATTGGAGTATCCATATTGGTGTTATATTGTTGTGATTTCATCACATCTCTGAATTTTACGATGACAGCAGACTCCAAATGATGACCTCCCCCACTACTACTCCAGAAACTAGAACGGGAGGTCCAACCTAGATATTACGCTAAAAGTACTGTTGCTGAAAATGCCAACGATAATTATAGGCCACCTTTCCCACTTTGTAAGTTTTAACTAGTCACCTTAAGTGATACAGTGTGGAAATGCTTGACTAACAAGCAGAAAGTTGCCGGTTCCAATTCCCACTGGCACTATATCGGGCAGCAGCGATGTAGGAAGATGCTGAAAGGCATCATCTCACACTGTGCGGGAGGAGGCAATGGTAAACCCCTCCTGTACTCTACCAAAGACAACCACAGGGCTCTGTGTGCACCAGGAGTTGACTTGATGGTGCACATTACCTTTTACTTTAAGATTTTACTAAGTTGACACATGAAATTCTGGGTCTCCCTGCCAATGTCAGTGGCACCTAATAATTGTGTGCCTTCAGGCATAGCATGAAACCCCAGTTAGATGAACTTGTGGTTAATCCGCGAAACCAGGAATCATCCCGCAGTTGACGGTCCAATTGTGGTTTTGCATCCCCTCGCTTCTGGGCAGAGTGACCCCTCCCTCTTTCTAGTCTGCTTCCCAGCAAGCTCCATTCCACTTGCATTGCCACGCTGTGTCCATGGCCTCAGCATGCTAGTGAGGCTGCATCCATTGGCCAAGATGTTTTAGTGGGCGTGCCTATTGCATTCATGCCTTTCTGGCATTGCTTCCCTACCTTTGGCAGCGCAGACATTTTAACCCTTTCCTTCCACCTTTTTAAGCACTGCTCTTGCGAGAACTATCAAACTAGATGGTAACACACAAGCACAATACTTGACAACCCCCTTGATCAAGGGTTGCTCTTGATCTCTTATGGGATCCTGGGGAAGTGATGCCCCTAGGGACTCACAAAGTTAAGGTGAGGGAGCAGTTGTTCGTTGGCTTGCCAGGTGTGAGAAAGAATGGTGCCCCATGGTAATGAATGTGGTGGTGTGTCTGCACAGCTGCTCAACGAGCCTGGTGTGGGTCTGATTTAGATACAAATGCAATACAAATGTGTGGTTGTTCCTGCATCTGGGAAATGCTATCTACCACTACCTTCCTGTTTATGGGGAGGCCATGTGACTTTGCCCAGGAAGAGATACCTGGGTTTGTGTGCCTCTGGAATTAAAGATAAGGGGGTATCTCTGCATGTGGTTTGTGAACACCGCATTATAAAGGGCTGCTGTGCAGAATCTCTCCCCCACTCCCGAACGATTCCCTGCCATCTGATGGCAGTCTGCAGCCAGCAAGTGGACTCTCCCTAGGGGCAATCCGTTTGCCACGCTGGCATGAAATAGACAGAAAAATGGCACTGAGGATCCTTGTGTTCCCATTGTGTGGGTCCTCTTTTAATCTCCCTGGGGAAAGACTTCCCCAAGTGGGAAGGGAGGGACTTGGGGGCACCCTCCCCTCACCCTGGGAAGAGAGGACTGGGCCTCTCTGCCAACTTTAACTGCGTAATGACAGACTCCAAGAGCTTTTGCCACAGACTGCAAGAGCTTTTGAACTCATCAGGAGCACTCGCTGCCAGCTGTGCTCTTGATGAGTTCTCCTCCTGGCATCAGTACAAGGACATTGGTTGTCCATGGATACTAGTTACAGGACATTCCTCATGTGGGTCTGAGGCCACCCCCAAACCCCTCTACTTTATTCCCCAAGACACTCTACAAAACAGCCGACCTCTTCCCCATAGCAAGTTGGGCCGCTCCCATCAAAGCCCTTGGGGGAACTCTCCACTGAAAAGACATAAGAGGAGAAACAGCACTTGACACCTGGTGCTTCTGCATATGGCTGGGAGTTAAAGAGCGAGTAACATGGACATGGACACACAACATGTATTGCCAGGGCAAAATGTGATCCCTTTAATTTTTACTGAAAGAATGGAAGGGTTCCCATGGGCATGGCCGCTCCAGATGCTTTCTTGACTGATTCTTCACAGCACCACACCTGTACGCAGTAATAGCATCCAACCTTTCTCCACTTTAAGAGCAGCATGCCCTTTCAACATCACACACCTGTCTGCCTTGCTGTTGGGCCAGTGAAAGATGCTCCCAGGCATATCTTGTGAAAGCTGCTCTTACTGCCTGTGCTTCCTTGCTGTTGCTCTGGATCCTCTCTGGCAAAGCAGGGCAGGCACCACACCCCTGTTTTACCTGGGCATCTGGCCACTGCTACTCTCCCTTGCATGAGGGTATGGCAGATCCAGGTGGCCTAGCAGCAAGATGTCTCTGCTGGACTCCCAGATGTTCTGAAAGATGCAACAGGCCACTATAAACTGTGGGACCAGATCCTCCTCCACATCCAGCATAGTGTAGAGGCCATGCCAGTGGGTCTTCAGCCTACCAAAAGCCTGCTTCACCATCATTCACATACTGCTGTGCTGGAAGCAAAAGTTCTTGAAGGTTCATGGTAAGGGGTTACTAGCAACTTCTGAAAGCTGTATCCCTTACCCCTCCAAAATCACAGGCTTCACAGGGCATCCACTGACAAGTACCACTGATATGTTCAGTTACCTAGGTCCCAACCCTCAGTTTTGCTGCAAGAGGAGAGGTCCAGAAGATAGTTGTGTTATGGCTTCTCCTGGACACCCTAGTGTGGAGTCCGGGGGACTGGAAATGCCCAGTGGCCAACTTGTACAGCATGATGGCAAGGTCTTTAAACACTGGCACAGCACAGCACAGCTGTGTTCTGGATTCATTCCAGTTCACTGGCAAGGAAGTTAAAGGTCTGTTTGGACTTTCTGAAGCTGCCCATGAATCCCTGGTCAACAATGCCCTAGGGAAAGAATTTTCAACAGGGAGCCAGAAATTGGTCTTCTAGAAGAGGTGCAACTGCCCCTGGATTGACCTCAATACATAAACTTCCCCACCTACTGTAACCCTCAATCCTTCCTCAAGGTGAAGGAAGACTCAGGGGGATGCCCTCCAGCACCACCACTCTGCTGCTCACCACCACCACTGCTACAATGCTCACCACTACCAATGGCCTAACACTTCCCCTTCCCCTTTTACTTACCACAGCCCAGGCAGGACTTTCCTTTCAGAGTACCATCCCGCCCCCCGGTGGAGGTACAGGTGGCAACAGCATGCTTTGCAGATAGCACATGTGTCCCTTCAGCTACCAGGCTCCAGGGCTAGGGTGGCATGTGCCAGAAAACATTAAGCTTTCTTGGGCCCTGCTTTGTTGGCTCCCAGTGATTGACTGCAGAGGGCCTTTCTCCCTCCTGTTGACCCATGAAGGGTGATTTCTGGGGTCCTGTTGGCACAATGGGTTGATGTCCCGAAAGTGGACTCATAGTTGCCGGGGTGGTGGATAGGACAGCTCCCTGTGCAAGGGGCTTGCTTCTCCCCTGAATGCTTGCCATTGCTGCTATGTGGCTTGCCTCTTTCGCTTCTTCTCTGGCACAGGGTGCTCACTCCTAACAATGCTCATGGTTGTCATGTTTCTTCTGTCCAGGAGGACTGATGCCAGCTCATTGTAATGAGATGTGGTCTCATACAGCCCCTGTTGAGAGGACATCCACACGTACGTGGAACCATGTATGCCAAAATGCATGAAACCATGGTTTGCAACAAAAGCGACCTGAGGTTTCCCTCACCAAACTCCAATTTGAACCTTCAGTTGGTAGTGAGTTTCACTGCTCCAACCTGAGGTTTCAGGGTGGCAACGTTACATCTGAATGCAGATAGTGCTGTGACCTGGGTTTTGTGCTGTTTCTTCTCCGAAAACCATAGAGAGGGTGGCGTAGACCATCCCTGATATGTGCCAGCTCTATGCCTGCCATACTACTCGCTATCCACCTTTTGGATAACTTATTCTGCCCCCACCCCCAGTCCCCATGTTCCTCCAGCCATTGCCTGGAAATCTGAGGATGAACATCTGTGATGTGATTCATGATTTCAAAAATGAACCATGTTTTCAGCAACCTCCAGTTCCACGTTACATGCAGATGCGGCCAGTGGAAGTGAGCTACTGCATAATAGGTGTCATGAAGTACAATGTCTAATGAGGAGTTTGCTAGTACAATTCCAGTTAATCTTCTAATGGTGAATAGGGAAATAAATTCGAGGGCCCAAAGTATAGTGGTGATTCATCTAATTATTCCTCTGTGGAGAGTGGCTAGTCAGCTAAATACTTTGCAATAATTATTGGTCCTTGGCTCCACTTCTGACATCTTGTTGTGAGTGGTCACCTCCTTGAGCTTCATTTCCAGGTGCTGGAGTTTCCAGGAAATTGTATGGACAGTGCTGCAAGATTCATGGATGGGCTTGTGGGTGACAAATCTGGCCATGCAAGCTGTATAGGAAAATCAAGGAGCTACATCGGTGGCCATATCTGCCCCTTTTTGGGACTAATACCTGGTTCTGGGCCCACCACACCCCGCCCCATCACCGGATACTATTCCCGCTTTGTCTATTGGGAGGGTAATGTAAAGCAATGGTTCCTTGAAGGTTGCCACCGAACAAACATATCCCCCCTCCACTGCTGCTTTACCATCCCCTCCCCTGTTAGATCGACTCCCCTCCTCAACACATCTGAAGGAGTGGTCCTTGCTTAGACGGAGCAGGCAGTACTTTGCATTCCTTCAAAACCTAACCCCGAATAAAACCCACAGAAAGTATCCCTTCTGTGCTCCCTAAAATATCTAATGGCCGACCGCCAATGATGTCTGTTGCCTCAAGGTGCATTGGCACATCCCACTGATACCCCAGCATCCCTGCTACTGAGTATTGGCGGGAGGAGAAAGGAGATGTCAGTAGGCAGGGCATTAGCTCCAAGAACCGATTTGGTGGTTTTCATGGGGTGCTGGGTGGGGGGTGGGCCAAGTGGCACCTTTACAAGTGATAAGAGCAGGTTCTTACCTGTGTCCTGCCACTCCATGCAGCTTTCTACTGCTGTGGTACTCACCCTAGCAACTCGTGTGGGGTGGTGCTGTGCTGGCATGCACATGGCCTCTGCGCATGCATGGAAGACATTTGCGTGGTCAGCATGGGGATGCTGACCATGCAAATAGCTTCTGCACTTGTGCGAAGGCCATATATGTGCCAGCTCTGCACTGCCACATGCAGGCTGCTGGGGAGAGCACCACAGCAGCAGGAAGCTGCATGGAGTAGCTGCATGGAGTGGCAGGTAAGGACCTGCTCTACTCACTTTTAAAGGTGCTGCTCACTGCACGCACACACCCCAGTGCCACCCTCAAACTGCCAACTGGTTTGTGGTTGGGCTGAGCTGGCATGAACCGGTTCACAGACCCATGAACCAGTTTGTATTTGAACCTGTGCATGGACTGAGGTGTGTGTGCATATCCCCACTTCGAACTGCCACCAGTTTGCATTCAGCCACTAACTAGGCAGGGTATGTGTGATGAAAATTCCATGCATTCCATGATAGCTGGAGTAGCTACCAGCTATCAGTGGCCATTAATCTGGCCCCTATCTGGCATATTTTATTTTATTTTTTGCTCCCCAACTGAAGAGGGGATGCCCTGCGCTTGCTGGGTATCCCTGCCATGAGGGAGCTATTTCCCAGGGCATACCCACTTGTGTGGATGGTGTGGGCACAGGGCTGAGGCGCAGAACTTTAAACCTGTTCAAAGCTCCCAGGCTGGGTCCAACATGGTGTTGTATGCAGGTCTCCCATTGTGTGGATTTCCTGCAGCTGAGAGCCCTGGTTTCCAGCTGGCCAGGGACAGTGGGCTTGCTCTTCAGTGCTGCGGGCAGTGGCATTCATCCCCACATGGGTATGCAGGCTGGTAGGGCAAAGGGTTCACTGAAATGTACCAGGCTTTACACTCACTTGAAGAGAAAGGTACAATTTGCATAACTAACAACATGCTTGCTTGCAACTGTATTTACCCCTCGTAAAAAGAAATTTGTAGGTTGCCCTGAGAGTCTAATTGTCTAATATGGGTACAAATGAGTGCCGTAGAATATGGCTAGCCTTGTTTTGTTAGAAAGTTTCATATTCTGCATTTTATTGTGGTGACACAGGACAAGGAAGAAAACATTTTTGTTTAAACTCAAGCATCATTTGGATTGCTTAATGCATCTTCTTCCAAGCACAACAATTCATATGGTATCCTTGTGCTTCTCTTGGTTGATTTCAATTTAGAAACATCGGCACAAAGAAAAAGGTATTTAATAAAAAAAAATTGTCGCCAATTACACTGGGACCATGCACAGCTATGGGGCATAAAGCACATTTATCACCAAAAGGATCCGGGAATGTGCGCACACTCATGGAATAAAACCAACTGCTGAGAATAATGCATTGCAGCTGGCTTGCATTCAGTTTGTGCTGTTAAACAATAGCTTGTGCATAAACATTCACCCAAGTAGCAAATAAAGTGTATGCTGCTTTTACTTTGTTTTGTTGTATTTACT
The DNA here is from genome assembly GCF_027244095.1 of Hemicordylus capensis. NCBI lineage: Eukaryota > Metazoa > Chordata > Lepidosauria > Squamata > Cordylidae > Hemicordylus > Hemicordylus capensis. Next base: position 372,148,029 of record NC_069658.1, on the reverse strand, counting down.
CATAAAACCAAAGTACTATATTCTGAGATATAAACACAATGCATCTTAAATGTGCACAATTATACATTTGGAGGAGAGCTGGTCTTGTGGTAGCAAGCATGACTTGTCCCCATAGCTAAGCAGGGTCTGCCCTGGTTGCATCTGAATGGGAGACCTGATGTGTGAGCACTGCAAGATATTCCCCTCAGGAGATGAAGCTGCTCTGGGAAGAGCAGAAGGTTTCAAGTTCCCTCCCTGGCTTCTCCAAGATAGGGCTGAGAGAGATTCCTGCCTGCAACCTTGGAGAAGCCGCTGCCAGTCTGTGAAGACAATACTGAGCTAGATAGACCAATGGTCTGACTCAGTATATGGCAGTTTCCTATGTTCCTATATAAGATCACCTACAACTTTTGTAGTGCAAGATTTTAAGGGGAAAGTATTGAAAAATCTCAGTACCATCCTCATCATCTGAAAAGTATGTGTGTGTGTGTGTGTGTGTGTGTGTGTGTGTGTGTGTGTGTGTGTGTACTGGGAGTATGAAAGGATTCCAAAACACGGGGAAAATGGGTCCTGATAATTTTTTCAGCTACTACTCCTTTCTTCTTTGGTACACTGCAGTCAGTCATCCACACCCAGTCTATTTACCTTGAGCAAATTCATTTCAGTTGAACCATTTATCCTCTGTACCATAGAATTCTTTGCCCTCAGTTTTTAAAATAATGGCCACATTATTTGATTTTAAATTACATTTTTTTTTATTTTATGTCCAAACTTGTTCTGTTTGATGATATAATCTGCTAGTGGCCCTCTACTAATTTATTTCCTTAAATAAATATCGGCCTTCATATGTATTTTGCTGGTTCCCAAAACATTATGAAAAATGTATGTCATTTATTTTTCATTGCTATATATTAAGCATCTCTTGTGTATATGCCTTTTGTATTTCAAAACAAATTAGTAGGGTGAGAAGAGTGGCAAAAATCTCATTTTGTTTCTGACTGCCCTTCCCTGCAATCCACACAAATGCACTGAAAAAACCCTTTTCTTTTTCTTTTTCTAAAGCCACGATCAGCTTCAGGCTGTACTTTGAATTTAAAGCATTTTTAAAAACTGTGGTCTGAGTAGGGATGGGAGACTGAGAAGGGGGAACCCCAGAAGAGAAATTTTCTACTGTGGAATTTAAGTGCTGATGGAATTAATGCTAAGTGAAGATCACAAGGAGAAGGAACAGCCCTTTATGGTTTGAACTGGAAAAGCAGGTGATGCTTAATTCTCTGAGATCTTATTGCTGCTACCAGAGACTAAATTAAGTCTAATACATTGCACAACACTAAATGGATCAGAGAATTATGCTGCATATCAATTATGGAGTGAAAAAAATACCGCTAACGAAATACCAGAGTGAAAGTCAAGGACTTGTATTCAGGGAATGTAAATATTGCCCAAGCCCTGTTGAAACAAATGTCAGCTAAGTTAGCTGCAACTTTTCATTGCAAAGGACTTAGGTGCAAGAATTCCCTGGAAGGGAGCCATGGTATTTTGTGTTCTCTAAGCATTCAGTGCATGATAATTCAAGAATCGTTCACAGGGTAAGGTGAGCTTGTCCATTAATTTGTGGTGCTACTGGCTCTAAATAGTATGTGATTCCTAGATGATGTTTTCCAATTATCTCTAATTTGAAGGAAGTGAAACCTTTTGCTTCATAACAAATTAGTGTTTGTGAAAGTTTGGCATGCTTTCCTGTCAATTAAGATTCTCACCGTGAGTTACAATGAACCACACTCTGCCTGTGGGTCCACCACTGTCTTCCTTCTTCATTTCTTGAGAGCCTCTTCTTTCATCCAGATGAATAGAAAGAAACAATGAAACAGGCATGTGGAATAGTTGTATAAGGCAGACAGATCTATATTCAGCCATGGGCACCTTATGATTATTATTATTCTGAAGTGCTACAGTAATTCTAGGGTACTGTGGCTGATAATGATATCCAACCTAGAGCACACAATGCGATATCTTTCTTCAGAGAAAGTATCTAGTGCTCAATTAAGCTAGCCCTTTGCTGTCAAACATCAATACCCTACAAAGTTTTAAAACAAACAACAAAGCTATGTAGATACATCTTAATGGGGGGCATATTTTGCAAAATTTATCTACACCCACAAAAATTCCCTCCTTCTGAGGTGTGTGTGAATCAGGGATGAAATGTGCAGGGCCCCCTCCCCTTTTCTCCTATGTGGCACTCATTCACCTACTCTGTGAAACCCATTCAGAGTGAAGGTGATGACGTACATTCTCCTTACTTTGAGTTGGCTTTGCTTTTCATATTTGATCCATTATAGCCAAATTTGATTGGCTACAAAATATCATGGCATCATCTCACTTACTGCATGGATCCTGATTTGCTGGAGAGGAAACTCAAAAGACTAACACTGAAGGCGCAGAAGAGAGGGGGGATATGGTGGCTGTGCATAGCCATCAATGGCATGGGGAAAATAGATAGAGACATGTATTCACCGGCAACAAAATGTCGCAGTATATCCGTGATGTGCAAGTGTTACCTGAGCCTGTGCCTGAGAGTGGTGAAAGTATTAGGCACTCCCTTGCCCCCTCAGAAGCAGATGGGGCTGTGACTGTCTTGTGGAATAATTCTTCAAGCTGAGAAATGTCCTCTTCTTTTTGTTCAAGCCCTCTGTCTCCCCCTCCTCACCACTGAGTTCCATTAGCTTTGCTCACCTGGTGCTTCCACTCAACTGAGTTACATGGGGGCAGTTGGGTGTGTGTGGAGGGGGTTGGTCTCCTAACATTTCTTCTTCTTGGGATTTTTGTGAAACCGATGCATCTACAGACTACTTCAAGTCTCTTGGTATCTCCCGCTCACCCATCAGTGTTCTGGTTATGCATCCATAAGGATCATCCGATTCTTTCAGAGACAGCTATATAGATTTATATGCAGACATGATTAACTGGTGACAATTAGGTATGTGCACGAACTAGTTTGTGCACTCCTGGGAGGGCAGAGGGGGTTGTTTTAGGGGACATGGAAGGCTCTGCCTACCTGTCAGTCCTGCCCCACCGTGTTTCTCCCTCTGACCCTCTCTAAAAAAGCAAGTGAGCTGGGCTGCAGAGTTCCTCCTAGCAGCCCTGATCAGCATCGCCACGCTCATGGCGATGCATGTGCACATTGGCTGTGAGCGTGGTGACACTGATCAGGGCTGCAAGCAGAAACTCTGCAGCCCAGCGCACCTGCTTTTTTAGAGAGTGCCAGCAGGGGGAAGTGGCGGGGTGGGGCTGACAGGTAGGCAGTGCTTTCCCTGCCCCTTAATGCAACCCCCAGCCCTGTGAAATGGCTTGGATGCCAGCAGACTGAACCGGTTTGGTGCTCCAGGAAGGGAGCACTGAACTGGTTCCGTGCACATCCCTGATCAGCATCCCTATAATGACAGCCACCAGTAGTATTGACAGCCACTGCTCATTTCTATATTTAGGGCCTTTTCAAATAGGCACCTGTGGAACAGATCCCACTCATAGAAGTCTCCAGCTGGCTGTGGTGCTTGTAAGTTGTGTACATTGCCAGGCATCAAGAGAGCTCCATTCTGTCACTCTTGGCAATGCCGCCACTGCCATCACCACTCACTTGCTTGATTTCCTCAGCAGTGCCCTTTACCCCAAGTAGCAAAGGGATCTGCTCTCTTCTGTAGTGAGGGGCTGCTGGTAAGTGGAAGGTAAGTGGTAGTGGATGTGTGGGATAGAAGAGAGCTTTCTGGGTGCCTGCCTGCAACTGTCATAACCAATGAGCTGCTCTAGCTCATCAGAGACTTCTGTACAGTCTTCCTCTTGCACCGCATGGTCTTTATTTCATCTGCAAGCCAGGCAGACTGAATACTGTTTCTCAAAGGCATTATTTATGCTGCAACACAAAAGGACTTAGAATTCAGGCAGCTCATCCCATGGACCATCTGGCTCCAGCAACCATTAAAAACAGTGAGCCTCAGAATGTGACCCTCACTCTGAGCAATTTGTCTCACTGGAGTAGACCTGCCTGGCTTAACTCTTGTTCCCTTCGTCTACTTGATGTGACTTGGGCGATGTTGCTCTCCTCTGGTCTGCTTCAGTTGCTGCATTTGAAACTTGACCTCCTGTCTGTCTTGAGTTACATAACCTCAGTGACAGCTAGTGAGTTGGTGGAGTGGAGGGCAGGGCAGATAGGAGGAGGAGCCTGGGTAATAATAGGTAGGATGTGTGAATCGAATTGAATTAGAATCAATTCAAGTCGAATCTGACTTATTTAAGTTGAATCAATCTGATGGCAGTTTAGGGACATCTTGGCACTTTTAAAAAACCATTCAGGCACCCTGATTGGTTAAAAAAGAAAAAGAAAAGGCACAAATATAGGTTGAATTGATTCAAATCAGCCTGTTTGGGGCCAATTTGATTCAAATTTGAATTGAATTGGCCAGTTTTGATTAGAATTCAAATCAAATCTGAAAATTTGATTTGTGCACATCCCTAATAATAGGCAGAACTAATGTTAGGCAGAACTAAAAGCATGCAGAGCCAGGGGTAATAATAAGTGGAGCCAGTGTCAGTCATCCCTTCCCCTTTGCATGAATGGAATTTCTTCTGTAAATGGAAGATGTTCTTAGGATCCAGTGGGACTTGCTGCTGAAGAAACATAGTAGGATTGCTCAGTCAGTTTATTCAAAGCCACTGTTGCCAAGAATTAAGATACCATTTTAGGAAGGGAGGGGGGAGGGAGAGGGAGAGAGAGAGAGAGAGGAAGAAGCATTGACTGACATGCAAAGTAAATTGTTTTTGAGGACTTCCATTGGAATGAATAGGACCTATTAATTTACTTAGACTGGTTAATTGTAGGTGTCAGCATGGAAAGTGGCAATGCTTTCCCCTCCCCCATCTAGTCTTCCTGCCTCTGCTTTTCTTTGGTATCAAACTGGACCCAAACCAGACTGGACCAGTTCAGTCCGGCACTCCCTCAAACCTCTGCCCCCCAGTTCAGTTAAGTTCAGGAGTGGTTCATGAGTTGGTTTAAAAAACACTTGTTGTCCAAGGCGGTTGTGGGGGTCCACGGTGCTTCCCACTCCCCCTGCCACCTCCCTTATTTCAGAAATTGGCTGTTCAGCCATTCTTCAGCTAGTTTTCAGCCTTTCCCCCCTTGGCATGGTGGCCCGTGCCCCCCCCCCCGCCACAGACAACTCACCTGGAGGGGGTAAGTGTAGTTTTATTTTTTAAAGAACAACAACAACTTGCGAACCCCCAGGGGAGTTTGGTCTGGGGTTGGACTGAACAAGGGGTGGTTGGGTTGAAACCCAAACAGTAGAACTGAACCAGTTCAATGTTGAACACGTTCAACGTCAAACCTGTTTGCACATCCCTACTAGAGAGCATGTGACTGGAGTTCAGATTGGAACTCAGAGATTGCTCTCAGTCTTAGCTGGCTTGCTGGATGAAATTGTATAGAGCAGCTGCTCTTCATCTAGTCTGACTTCTGATTAGTTGTGGGCATTGTAGGAAGATGCCATGGTGAAAAAAAGCATATCCTAGTTGTCTGTGGGACACTATGCTAGCCTGTTAAATAGTGGCTCTGCACTACAGTTTACAGCATTGAATGCAGATGCCCTGCTTGAGGCAAATTCAGTTGGAAAAAACAGAGGAAGAGCCACAGGAAGCCCTTTCTTGGAAACCATCGTAAGTATCTGCTCCTCCAGAAACCAAAGCAGGAGACTTGGGAGAGGGGTGGGAAGAATCCAGTAGTGCTGGGGTGGAAGATGGGGGGGAATGCCCCCCTTGTCCTTAATGAGGAGTGTCCCCTGCATAACCTGCTTCTGGCCCTTCTGACATCCAGCTGCTACTTATAGAACCTGGCCTTTGCCTTCCCTGTACTATGCTACATATGTCTGGCCCCACCAGACTAACAGCCAACTTTCCTCCAACCCTGAAACACTTAACCTTGACCACCACTGGACCCTGTCATATAATAGAAAAGCCATTGCATCAACCTCATGACAATCATTCTATCCACCTCCTTTCCATGACAGGTTTGGGTTGCTGCTCCTGCAAGAAGGGGCTGTCCATAGAGCCTTCACTATGTATGATCACGCTCTTCCTCTGATCAGATTTCCCCTCACAAGTCCTTTCATTTGCCTCAGTCAGTTCACATTCTACTAGACAACATGGAGAAAAGGAGAACACATTGACATCTGCTTCCTCTTCTCCACCCCCACCCCGCCACCACAAGCTATGTGTATTGGAGAGGGAGTCAAGACATGTAGGAATATGTGAATTCATGGGGCAGCAATGGTGATAAGGCCAATCTATCATTTTCGTATAACAATGCAATATGTTGTATGAAGACAAGTACATGGTATTCAGTAATACTCTTCCTTTGCCCCCACTGACTGATGTGCTCATCAATTTCCTGAATGCTAATACTATTTCTTTCCCTCAAATAGCACTAACTCTAATTTAAAGGGAGATCACATATGAATTCTCATTCATACTAAAATCTCTGTAGACTTGGCAAAATGTATGCAATCTGTGGTTTCAAGAACAGTGGTGCAATTACTGTATAACCCTGCACTTACCAACCATTTTAACCTCAATTTAATGTGCACAGCAACTCTCCCAGAATAACCTTGATGGTACGGAATGTTTTGCATTTTTAAACAGGCTTGGACAAATATAGCGACGTGTAATTTCAATTAATAGACTATCACATCCAAACCTGATCTAATATTTCACACATTCAGAAAATGTTCCAGTATTTAGAATATCATAAGTGAGACTCTTAGTCACAGCAATGCCCTTTTGAATTGCACTTCATGTCTTTTCAGTTCCTAGTTGGAATGTGGAGTGACGCTATTAAGAGACTTGTGAACCCCCCTTGAAGAGAAATGATGTGGTGCAAATGCTACATGCTGTCCGCTGTGTAGACTTCAGTGGTAGACTGCAGTTTGTAAGAGCCATTAGAGACATTAGCAAACATCATCTTCAGCATTTGAGTCAAACTTTCACAGGACTTCAGCGTTTGGAAATAACAAACACAGCAGTTGTGCTGGCAAAGGGGAGTATGACAATCCTACAGTCTCCTTTCATTGGGCACAAATTGGAAAACCACCAGCCATGAGCATAACTTAGGAAACGTTAAGCGGGTCCTACTGATCTAACTAGAAGTAAATAAGCACATGCTGAACTCTCACCCATTGGAACTCATGGGTCCTACAGATAGCTAGGGGCTCAGCTACACAATCAACAAAACATGTATAAAAACTTCCTGGATTAAATTTTTCAGATTCCAGGCAGTGGGGTTTGCATATTTGAATTTCCCCCCAGGGCAGGGGAAATCCTGCTTTTAAAAATAAACCTAGCTTGTCAGAAAAGGGTGTAGATGTGATTTCTTCTCTCTCATCTGTTACGCTGTATGCATGGAGTATATATATGCTTATATGAAAATTGAACATGCAGTCATACAATCCTCCCACTCCAGAAACACACAAATAACTGCAATCTGAAGTTGTACAATCCAGGAACAGTCTAGCCACATAAACTTATGTTGGGAATAGAGTAGCTTATTTTTGCTGGATCATGCTCAGTGGTTCTAGAAAACTCCAGAAGGCATTTCTGTTGCTCATTTGATTCTTAGACATGGAAGGCCATGTCCTTCCATGTCCTTGTCAACACTGCAGGAGAAAAGGCATCTTGGAAGATTTGCTAAAAGGCAGAAGCAATTTCACAGCAATCTAAAAAATCTGACCTTTACAATGTACAGAAAAATCTCTCTTAAGTAAATAACCTTTTTAGCTGTAAAATTTTGCAAAGACATTCATTTATCAAAAACATAGATAAAAATCTCAATGGGTTTATCTCTTTTTACCATTTTAAAAACTACATTAAGAAGGCATCTCACACCACCACTAATGTATGAGGATCCTAGCAAAGAAAGTTGCCCATATTTGAAAGTCTCATTTTTAAATAGTAGTGCAAAATTAAAGATAGTAATATTAGGAATTCAGCAATTAATTATGATAGCCAGTTATTTGTGCCTTTACCCCCGTTATCACATTCATGTACAGTGTGTAATGAGGTTCATTTGGCCTCAGATACGTTTCCAGGATATAAAGATTTAAAATCTAATAGAATTTACAGGCAAGATAATGAATGAGCAATGTAATTATGTTTAAGGAAAGCTATGAACTTTATGAAAGAATAAGAGGTAAACTTTATCACTGGATAAAGTTCTGAGAAGCTTAATAGAGAAGGTTTTACTTGGCGTAGCACCTTTTTGAGCTCATATATTTGAAGAAGAATGGAAGAGATGGAAACGCCCAGTCCCAGAGATGCAGACAGTGAGGAAGCTTGAGGGACAATTCACAATTCATTTCACTTAACCTTTTTTTAAGGGGAGAGGAAATACATTTGCGGGGGAGAAAACATGTCTGTGGGGACAGGAAACACACCTTGGGTGCTCACATAAAGCTGTTGTGATAGTTTAAAGACATAGCTAGAGATCTTTCACAATGAAAGTAAGGCTATTTGAGACTAGTTCTTGCACTAGCAGAATATGTTGACAAGCTGCATATTGCAAAACACTCATTGCATAACATCACTGCCCAAGAATGAACTGTGTCGTCATTGGTCAAGACTGTTCATACACAGTAAGGCTATTCACACAACTGCCAGATGGGCTGTGGATAACTTTTCCCTCCCCCAGATGATCCTCCCTTGTTGGTGGGACATACAGATTGTGCTCCCACACAATCTGCACTGCTTGGGGAAGCGCAGATCTCCAGAGGCCGGGACAATGTGTCCTATCCTCCGGATATCCCACAATGCATTGTGCGATAAGTGTGGTGCATTGGGGGAATCCCTCAGGAGTCAGGTGATCTAGGCGCCTGTCTCTGTACATGCTCGGGCTGCACGCAGCCCCAGCATCTACACAACCCCAGCACTGGGCTTAAGAACACACTCGTACCGTTAACCCTGGCTAAAGGCTGTGGTTAAAAGTAGGGTTAGGCGGGGGAACAGCACCAGGATCAGCCACAATCTCGGCTCTGCACATGAGCCACCTAACCCAGGCTGGGCTGTCCCAGCTGGGGTTCAGCTGCTCATGTGAATAGTCTTAGTGTTGCCCAACACTTGTTGCTCAAGACCGTTCTGCAACATCATTGCACAACTCTTCTTCTACAATTTGCAGTGCAACTGTAAATAAGTCCTGGAGAAGGTCTTCCACTAGTGGTTGCGCAACATCATGGAACTCTGCAGCCTTCTTGAGCAAGCACAACTTTGTTCATTGTTCAAACACACCATTAATCAAGCTGTCAGACACCTTTTGCAAGTACCTTGCATTGGAATTCGATATCAGTGCAAGTGCATGATCTCTGTGTGGTTTCACAGATTTGTCACATTAGTGCTTCGTCCATCCAGATATCAGCCAGTGAGAGGAAGGATAAAATTGCTTAGTGCTATTCCATCAACTCTTGTGCAAATGCTAGTGGAGATTTCTTACATTGTAGAGCTATAATGCAAGGCAAGTTGCACTACAGTATGAAAAATATAGGCTGTAGTATAAGACTCTATCGGCTTCTAGTAGATCGTAAAAATGTGTTGGAAAAAGTCTTATGCAAGAGTTTAAGCAGACAGAGGAATTCCTCTGGGTGAGGGTCATTTTTCTCATGCAACACTTCTGCTGAATTGGAAACTGACCTTCCATGAGCAGATGAGCCTTTCCGGTAGCAGAAGGGCATCTCTGGATGTATGCCATTATTTCAGATCTGTATCTATGCCACAGTGAAGGAGAATTTCAATATAAGCAGCTTCTCACTCCAACCTAGCAATATGCTGAATGTGCTGAATTTGCCTGGGATAGAAACTCATCTGCATGGTTCATGATGTCTGAATGGAAAAGTGTGACTGCAATTAATCTTCTCCCATTTGGTCTTGATCTTTATCCTCAGAGATGTTCTAGGGAGCTTCTTCCAGGTTTGCAATCAAAGTAATTATTGAATGTGCAAACAAAATATTGCACTGGCAAATCATGAGTTACCAATTTCTCCTCCATGCACACATACAGTAAAATGTCTACACACAGATACTTCCTCAATTAAAGCTGACAAGGAAGGGGAAAAAACATGAATTCTCCCAGCAGATGACAATCTGTGCAAAGAACTGTGAATTCTTCACTGAAGCAATAACAAATGGCTGCAAAAATACCATCTGACTTTTCTTCCTGCTGCCTTTGGTGGAAACAAAATTGATGCAGAAGGATTGGGCTGCAGACCAAGAAAGTGAATAAACAAATCTCTTAACAGTTGGAAATCAGATTGAAACAAATGTTTTCAAGGGGGTATGTGTTGAGAAAATGGAATAAAAGTGAAATAGGAAGAAACCTTTATATGGCAATGGATGGCAAATGAGGTTAACAATGGGGCTATAATGTAAAGCAAGGATACCTCATTCTTCATTATTTGTGGGGGGAGGTAATATCCTCGCCAGAGGCATAGCTATGAACAAAAGTCCCTAGGCCCCTGAGGGCTGGGGGTGGGGCATTGGTTGGGAAATAGCTTGCTTTTCATTCTCCCACCTCCCTTCATCTGGGCTTCAACCTGCTCCAGGATGAATATTAGGGATGCACAAATCGATTTGGGTACAAATCGATTTGTACCTGAATCTAGATGATTCCAGGGATTTGGAGACAGAACAAATCATCCCTGTAGTCCATTGGCTAGATTCAGGTCCAAATCAAATCATGCCAGATTGAATTCAAATCAATTCAAGATTCAGATTCATCCTATTAATTCCCCCAAATTTCCAGCTTTCATTTAAAAGCAAAAAGCTAAGCCCTAGCCCTTGTAGAAGTGGAGTTATGGAGCAAAATGTGTGGTCACTGTTTTTTCAAGTGTTTGGATTCTTTGGTGTATAATAACTTTTCTTCTATGAATTCCTATGAGGATTCATTATTTATTTTCATTTTTATTCATTGTTGAATTTCTATACCGCCTTTCATTTAAAAAAAAACCCCAAGTCGGTTTACAAAAGTTAAAAACATACAATAAGAATGCCAATTAAAATATTAAGCTAAAAATATAAAACAAATCTAATTTAAAAACTATAAAATACAAGCATAAAAACACATAGACACAAGAATAAAAACACATAGAAGCAGCATAGAAATGGTCATGTAAAAGCCAGGGTTAAAAGCCAAGATTTAACATGCTTTCTAAAAACTGTGATGGAGTCTGAGGAGCGAATGGCCACTGGGAGAGCATTCCAAAATCTGGGGGCAACAACAGAGAAGGCCCTGTCCCAAGTGCTGACAGACGAGGCACCCGGAGCAGAGCTCCCTCAGATGACCATGCCAAGCGGGCAGCAACCCTTGGGAGCAGGCATTCCCTCAGATACCCCGGGTCCAAACCATTAAGGGCTTTAAAGGTCAAGACCAGCACCTTGAATTGGACCCGGAAACAAACCAGCAGCCAGTGCAGCTCTTTCAGGATGGGTGTGATGTGTTCCCATCGGGCAGCTCTGAACAAAACACTAGCTGCCGCATTTTGCACTAGCTGCAGTTTCCAGATATTCTTCAAGGGCAGCCACATGTAGAGCGCATTACATTAATCCAGCCGTGACGTGACTAAGTCATGGTTAACTGTGGCCATATCTGCCTTCTCCAGAAAGGGATGCAGCTGGTGCACTAGCCGAAGCCGTGCAAAGGCACCCCTGGCCACCGCCTCCACCTGAGCTTCCAAAAGCAGAGCTGGGTCCAGTAGTACCCCCAAGCTGTGTACTTGCTCCTTCAAGGGGAGTCCAACCCCATCCAGAACCAGCAAAATCTCCTCATCCCAATTGGCTCTCCTACTGACCAACAGTACCTACGTCTTGTCCGGATTCAATTTCAATTTATTAGCCCACATCCAACCCATAACGGCCTCCAGCCCCCGATTCAGGACATCCACCGCCTCCCTAGGATCAGATGACAAGGAGAGATAGAGCTCAGTGTCATCCGCATATTGCTGACAACTCAGTCCAAGTCCCCGGATGACCTCTCCCAGCGGTTTCATGTAGATGTTAAACAGCATGGGGGACAAGACTGAACCCTGCGGGACCCCACAGGCCAGAGGCCACAGAGCCGAGCAGTAGTCCCCCAGCACCACCCTCTGGACGCTCCCCCCAAGAAAGGACCGGAACCACTGCAACGCAGTGCCTCCGATTCCCATACCCGAGAGGCGGCCCAGAAGGATACCATGGTCAATGGTATCGAAAGCCGCCAAGAGGTCCAGCAGAACCAACAGGGATGCACTCCCCCTGTCTAGTTCCTGGCGTAGGTCATCCACTAGAGTGACCAAGGCAGTCTCAGTCGCATACCCGGGGCGGAAGCCAGATTGAAAAGGGTCCAGGTAATCCATATCATCCAAGACCCTCTGCAGCTGGGATGCCACCACACGCTTTATTTCCTTGCCCAAGAAGGGCAGGTTAGAGACCGGTCTATAGTTGTCCAGGTTGGAGGGATCAAGGGAGGGCTTTTTTAGTAGTGGTCTTACCACTGCCTCCTTGAGGCACGGTGGCATCCTGCCCTCCCTAATGAGGCATTAATAGTCACCTCCAACCATCTACCTGTACCCTCCCTTTCAGCTTTTATTAGCCATGAAGGGCAAGGGTCAAGAGCACACGATGTCACCCGCACACTGCCCAGGATCTTATCCACTTCCTCAGGCTGCACCAACTGAAAAGAATCCAACACAGCAGGACCAGATGGTACCAAATGCATGTCTGCTGGAACTGCCAAAACTCTAGAATCCAAATTGGCACGGATGCGAGCGACTTTATCTGCAAAGTGAGAAGCAAACTGACCGCAGCGAGCTGTGGATGATTCCTCCCCCATTACCTGCGGGGATGTGTGGAGCAGTGTTTTTACCACACAAAACAGCTCTGTTTGCCTGCACTGAGCAGACGCAATGGAGGCGGAGAAAAAACATTTCTTCGCCGCCCCCACCGCCACGGCATAGTCCCTAAAATGGGCTCTAGCCCGTGTTCGGTCGGATTCATCACGACTCTTCCTCCAGCATCGTTCCAGCTGTCGTCTGAGTTGTTTCATCGCCCTAAGCTCTGAGGAAAGCCAAGGAGCAGATCGGTCTCCACCAAGCCGGAGAGGGCATTTAGGAGCAACCATGTCAACAGCCCAGGCTGTCTCTCCATTCCAGAGATCGACCAGGGCCTCAACAGGGTCACCAGCTCTGGACACTGGAAACTCCCCGAGGGTCATCTGGAATCCAAGCGGATCCATAAACCTCCGGGGGCAGACCATCCTAATCGGCCCACCACCCCTGCAGAGGGCAGATTGAGCAGTCAAACTAAACCCCACTAGATGATGATCTGTCCATGACAAGGGAGTGGTCTCAAATTCCCCCACATCCAGATCATTTATTTCCCGGTCGGCAAAAACCAGATCCAGAGTATGTCCCGCCACGTGGGTAGGTCCCGATACCAACTGAAACAGGCCCATGATTGCCATGGAGGCCATGAAATCCTGAGCTGCACCCACTAGGGGGGCCTCAGCATGAACATTGAAATCACCCAAAATAATAAGCCTGGGGGAACACATGGCCACCTCCGAGACCACCCCTGCCAGCTCAGGTAGGGAGACTGAAGTGCAGTGGGGTGGTCGGTACACCAGCAGAATCCCCAGCCTATGTTGGAGGCCCACCCTCAAGGACAAGCACTCAAAATTCTGAGATTGCCTGACTGGGCATCTGGAAACGGGGAGGATCTCTAGATAGATGACCACAACGCCCCCTCCCTGACCCTCGAGGCGGGGCTGTTGCATGATCTGGAAACCTGGAGGACAGAGCTGAGAGAGACCAACCCCGCCCAGCTCATCCAACCAGGTCTCCATCACACATACCAGGTCAGCAGCAGCACCCTAATCCTCGAGGGAGTGTTCTCAGAGCTCCCTGGGGTCAGAGAGTTGGGAGAAGAGCTGGAAAAAGGAACAGGCCTCAATTGCCTGGACCATTTCCCCCTGTAACGGCCTGCCCAACTCCCACCACCATACCTCCCTCTGCCCACTACCTGTGATATTGCTGCCCCCACTCCATCCCCATTATTCTGCTCTCCCAGACACATCTCCTCAAACTAACCACCACAGCTCCTTGGCTTAATAAAAAAACAAATCCAGACTCAACTCTTGCTGACTTCTTGGTAACAGGAAGGAAGGTCTTCCGGGCCCCCGGCAGCTCGCCCCACAGCTGAGAGTCACAAGGGCATGAGCCTCTTGGCGCGAGCTGGAGAGCCACAAGGATGAGGGCCCTTGTGCTCTCGCCCTTCGGCTCGCGCCCTTGGGCCAGCTTGCCCTATATAGCAGCAGAGCCCCAGCAGCAGCAGCAGCCCAAAGGAGATCCAACACACCTGGAGGAGAGGTGGGGCAGAGGCAAAAGACAGCACAGTCAGTGCCCCACCCAAGCTGTTCCCTTCTTCCTTCCCCCAGCCCTTGTCAACTGCCTTTTGCCAAATACACCACCCCCCCATCCACCTGCAAGGCATTGGGTACTACTCAGTTTATGTTCTAGGAATTTTTTCAAGTGTTTAGACTCTTTGATGTAAACCACCCTGAGCCATTTTTGGAAGGGTGGTATAGAAATAGAATAAAAGAAAACAACAACAACAACAACAATCTTTCCTCATAATGAATCCCTATGAGGAATCCCTATGAGGATTCATTACACACCAGAGTCTAAATACTTCAAAAATTCATAAAATATAAATGGAGTTCCCACACAAACACATACACATTCTCCAAGGGGGACCAAATTGGGGTGGTGGGTTGGTCCCCATGGGTGCCACCTACCACCCAAATTTCAAGGCAGTGGGGCACTTTAAAAAAAGCTAAGCTCTAGCTCTTGTAGAAGTGGAGTTAAGGAGTAAAATGTGCGGTCACTATTTTAAAAGTGTTTTGGATTCTTTGGTGTTTAATAACTTTTCCTCATAATGAATCCCTATGAGGATTCATTGCACTCCTTCATTTCTTCTGTTTAATTTGACTGGCATTGGACAGTGGCAACTGTCTACTGCTATGTGCCGAATACAACCCTCCCCCCCACACACACACCTGCAAGGCAGTGGGGTACTCCGTTTATTTTTTTAGGAATATTGAAGTGTTTAAATTCTTTGGTGTCTAATAACCTTTCCTCATAATGAATCCTATGAGGATATAAATAAATCTTTTTGAGGGGCCAGGCTGGTTCAAACCCAGACCGGCTGAACCAGGTCACTTCAATTTGAACCACAGTTCAAAATGAACCAGCTCGCACATCCCTAATAATTAGGAACATAGAGAAATGGGTTTGTGATGGACATTGCATGTGACTTTGCTGCACAATATGAAGATTTCAGTTACCATGCTCTGTCTAAATTGGCTGATAGTTTCAAGGGTTTGGAAGCCAAATTTAAGTTACAAAGCAATGCATCAGAACATGGCAGCCTTAAAACACTGCTGGGCACTGAGCAAAGTATGAACTAATGGGACCTCCTTAATTATCATTGCTTTTCAGATTGCTTTACCATACAGGTCTACAAAAAAAATTGATTAGTGAAAAAACCAGCAAGTATCTCTAAGGGGAAAAACCCAGCAAGGATCTGCCTCTCTTTTCACAAAAATTCAGTTGGAGGTCATACAATCCCTCTCCACATATTTCATATCCTGTGAGAGGTTGTGAATAACATCAGAGTTACATGAGCACAGTCTGTGTGTGCTGAGAAAAGAGGAGATGGGTTTATTATCCCTCTTTTAAAAAACAATAATTGTTCCATTATTCCCACCCTCATTTTTAAGAGGTTCTTTCCATTAACCCTTCCATTTTGAAAAGGGATCTTTCCATTACCCACCCCCAACTCTGTAAGTTTAAAAGGATCCTCCCATCATTCCACCATAATGCTTAAAAGGATACTTCCATTATGTCCCCTGTCCTATTTTTTCTACCAAAATTGTCCCATTATCCTCCACATCATTAAAAAAAATAAAAGACTCCCATGTTTCTCCGCCACTCCGTTACTCCCCACTGTTAACAGTAGGGCTTCTTCTGGGGTAAACATGCAAAGAGCACTGCTATTAGGCTCTGATGAGGGTCAGTTTGGACACCCAAGTCAGCTTGCTATGCTGGCTCAGTTGATCCAGACAGTTAAGGAGAAAGACAGGAGGTAGCCATCTATTGAGGGAAAAGATTGCTACTTGGTAGAATCAGTCAGGCCATTGACATGTACTGTGATGTGCGCCTCCAGTTGATTGCCCTGTTATAATAGGGACTTCAAAGAATAACAAGTTGAGAAATAATCAACAGATTTCATTAAAAATAATAATTTCACTACTGATCTGAACTTTTGGATACATTTAAAAGGACAAGAAAAAGGCGGGGTGGGTGGGGCGTTAGCATACCCTTTGCAGAATTTAGCTTATGAACAAGTTAAATCCACAACTTTGAAGTCAGATTTTGAACTCTGCTACCTTGCCTTTTTTTTTTTTTTTTTTTGGCAACAGAGCTCCATAGAATTTGGCAACTTGTGTTAATTGTCAGCTGGTTTCTTCAGGGCAAATTTCAGGAAGTTGATTTGGATTTTATGATCAATAGAATGTTCAGGACTTATAATGCTGCAATGCAGTTTTTATACCTCAGCTTAACTATACAGGCATCTTAGTGCCTTTACTTTTTACACGTTTACATTCACATCTTTAGTTTGTGTATGTTTGTGAACATTGATTAAGGTTTTATCTAATTTATGACTTAAAAAAAAAAAAATCCCAACTTTCAGCTTTCATGCCACTTTTACCAAGTGTTTGGAAATCCTGAAAGGCAATTGCTTCATGGGAGAAAAAAAATATTAATATGTATTCCATCAGTCTGCACTAATGCAACCTAAAGTTCCTCGTTTACAGAATTCCTATTAGCTCCTCTTAATGTTAATCCTTTGAGAAGTCCATGCACAAACAGAAGCATTAATTAAACATTGAAAATATAACAGTGAATGAATACCCAAATATGAGTGCAGAGATTAGAAGCTTCAAGCTTTAGAAGTTATTTCCTAGCTCTTTCACCCAGAACCCAATCACATGCATGCTAGCAAAGCCGCTGGTGCTTCATGGTTTCTTAAAGATACACTACCTTTATCTTGTGCTTCATTTAACCTGTCTAACTCTATATGTTTTCAATGAAAAGTTCTGATAAAGTTAGCACACTGTTCTGAATTACCCTTTTATCAACTGTTCTCTAGAGTCCCTTCAATCCTTAGTGGCAGATTGCTCTTTCAAAGTGTATTTATTTTTTATTCCCTCTCCCTTTTGTTATACTACTGACAGGTCCTCCTCTCTGCCCTTTTCTCTCACTCTATTTTTTAAATAAAAAAAATTGGATTGATTTCTATTTTTCTCCCTACTATTTTCATTGGACTTTCCTCCTGGCCCTACTTTCCTACACCCTTTTCCTCAAGCTCCTTTTCAAAAGGCATATGGAACCCAATGAAAAATTGGGGTCAAAAGAGGTCAAATTGATTTCTTCTACAGCTCGTTATATATTATATCTATTGTGCCATTATGGGGCAAGGTGTATGGATAGATAATTCTTTTCTCACTTTGTTTAGAGCAAAACAGAAACCTTGCAGGTATTAAGGTGTAAGTAGGCAGGCATCAATACATGCATTCAAACCAATTGGTCTTGGACACACACAGTCTTTAGTAACAGCAAACATGTTTGTTTTCTACTGATTGAGTAACAGCAACTGGTATGCTTGATTTAACCATTTTAAAATTTAACCACATTTGGTACATGTGGTTCTGCTTGTAAATAGCATTAACAGTATAGTACAGTGAAATGTAACATGTTTTTACTATTGCTAAGGGAGATAAGTAATGTGTCTAATGTGGAGTGCAAAAAACCAGAAAATCTGTAATCCTTTTCCCCCCTTTTTCCTTCAATTACTGTAGTGAGGAAATGGGCTGTGTTTACTTTGGGGTACTTGATGCTAGTTTATATTTGTCTCGTGGGATAAAGGCTAAACTGGCAAATTGCCAACAAACTATTACTGTGTCTCCTATTAATGGCAGAGAACTAACACTGCTGGCAGGTATGTAGAATTAGTCCTGATACCTCCTTCATCAACATTAAAAGCAAGTTGATTTCTCTGCTCCTTCCCACAATTTAAATGTATATACTAACAGTTATGCCAAGTTAATTCACCAAATTTCTCTTCCCTGGCAACCCTAAGTTATTTATAAACTAGGGATGTGCAAAACATTTCAATGTCAAAATCTTTCAACTTCAAATGGGCCATTTCAAGTGTTTCAAGCTTGAAACAAAATGACCATCAAATAAAATGCATGTTATAAGCTCAAAACAAAACAACCCCTTTTTATCAAAACATTTCAGTGTTTTGGGTGCCATTTGACCCCAGACCCTCCCTGGATCCGTAGGTCCTTGACAACTATAGGCCGATCTCCAACCTCCCTTTTTTAGCGAAGATATTAGAGAGGGTTATATGTGCCCAGCTTGAGAGGGTTTTGGAACTAGCTACCTTAATTCTTATCAGTCAGGTTTCAGGCCTGGGCATAGCACAGAGACAGCACTGGTTGCTCTGGCAGATGACTTTCTCTGGGACCTTGACGAGGGTAGTGCCCCTATCTTGGTCCTTTTAGATCTCTTAGCGGCTTTTGACACTATTTTATTTATTTATTGTTGAATTTATATACCAACTTTCATTAAAAACAATCTCAAAGAAGTTTACAAAAGTTAAAAAAACATAAAATAGACAATAAAAATATTAAGCTAAAAATATAAAAACAAACCAAATTAAAAACCTATAAAAAACAAGCATAAAAAACTATACACAGGTAAAAACACATAGAAGCAGCAATAAAAACAATCATGTAAAAGCCTGAATAAAAAGCCAAGATTTAACAAGCTTTCTAAAAACTGTGATGGAGTCCGAGGAGCAAATGACCACTGGGAGAGCATTCCAGAGTCTTTGGGCAGCAACAGAGAAGGCCCTGTCCCGAGTGCACAACAGCTGAGCCTCCCTCATTGTTGGCACTTGGAGCAGAGCCCCCTCAGATGACCTCGTCGAGTGGGAAGCAACCCTTGGGAGCAGGCAGTGCCTCAGGTATCCCGGACCCAAACCATTAAGGGCTTTAAAGGTCAAAACCAGCACTTTGAATTGGACCCGGAAACGAACTGGCAGCCAGTGCAACTCTTTCAGAATGCGTGTGATGTGCTCCCATCGGGCAGCCCCGGATAAAACCCTAGCTGCCGCATTTTGCACTAGATGCAGTTTCCAGATATTCTTCAAGGGCAGCCCCATGTAGAGCGCATTACCTTAATCCAGCTGTGATGTGACTAAGGCATGGGTAACCGTGGCCAAATCTGCCTTCTCGAGAAAGGGATGCAGCTGGCGCACTAGCCGAAGCTGTGAAAAGGCACCCCTGGCCACCATCTCCACCTGAGCTTCCAAAAGCAGAGCCGGGTCCAGTAGTACCCCCAAGCTGCGTACTTGCTCTTTCAAGGGGAGTCCAACCCCATCCAGAACCAGCAAAATCTCCTCATCCCAATTGGTACTCCTACTGACCAACAGTACCTCCGTCTTATCTGGATTCAATTTCAGTTTATTAGCCCACATCCAACCCATCACAGCCTCCAGCTCCTGATTCAGGACATCCCCCACCTCCCTAGGATCAGGTGACAAGGAGAGATAGAGCTGAGTGTCATCCGCATATTGCTGACAACTCAGTTTAAGTCCCCGGATGACCTCTCCCAGCAGTTTCATGTAGATGTTAAACAGCATGGGGGACAAGACCGAACCCTGAGGGACCCCACAGGTCAGTGGCCATGGAGCTGAGCAGTAGTCCCCCAGCACCACCTTCTGGACACTCCCCTCCCACTCCTACAGTGGTTCCATTTTTACCTTAGCAAGTGTGTCCAGTCAGTATGCATTGAGGACAGGTGCTCTGACCCATGGCCACTCCTTTATGGAGTTCCCCAGGGTTCAGTTCTTGCTCCTGTCCTTTTTAACATCTATATGAAGCTGCTAGGTCAGGTCATTTCCCAGTTAGGGGTGCAATTTCATCAATATGCTGATGATACTCAGCTGTATATTGCCATCCCAGACCATTCTGGGGATGCTGTTTCTGTGCTTACTCAATGCCTGGAAGCTGTTAAGGTCTGGATGACTCAAAACAAGCTCAGACTAAATCCCACTAAGACTGAACTACTTTTATTCAGCCCTCGTACTGGGCAACAGTTGGATGTGAATCTTTTTTTAGATGGGGTGGCGCTGCCCCCCAAGGAAGTTGTTCGTAATTTGGGGTTTCTTTTGGACTCGCGCCTCCTGCTTGAACAGAAGGTGGAGTCTGCGGCCAGAAGTGCTTTTGCCCATCTTCATCTGGTTCGCCAGTTATGCCCTTACCTTGATCGGCAGGCACTAATGACAGTGACTCATGCCCTTGTTATCTCCCGCTTAGATTATTGTAATGTTCTCTATTTAGGATTACCTTTGAAGACAATCGGGAAGCTACAATGGGTCCAGAATGCAGAGGCTTGCCTACTCATGGGTGCCAGAAAATATGACGGTAATACCTCTCCTGCAGTCGCTGCACTGGTTGCCCATTCGCTTCCAAGTTCAATTTAACATCCTGTTTCTGACCTTCAAAGCCTTGCGGGGCTTGGTACCTGTCTACATACAGACCCACCTCTCCCACCCAGTTACATCCCATCCAGTTAGATCATCTCAGATGGCCCTTTTATCGGTCCCTGATTTCTGAGAGGTTCGGGGCTCTAGGACCCAGGAAAGGGCTTTTTCGGTTGCTGCCCTACTTTGGAACTCTCTTCCCATTCAGATTCATCTACCTCCTTCCTTACTGATCTTCAAATCTTTATTGAAGCCTTTTCTTTTTTGCCAGGCCTTTGTCCTGTAGTTTACTTATTCGTTTTTTTTAGTTACTTTAGGTTTTGATTTAGAATGTAATTTTTAATGTTGCCTTGTTTGTATGTTTTTGTGCACCGGCCGGAGTCTTCGGAGTGGGTGGTATATTAAATGTTTCTATAAATAAATACATAAATACATTTTGGAGGCCAGGCACTCCAATTTGGAGGCCTGGCACTCCCATTTGGGAGGCTCTCACTTGCTGATTGGTTTTCTGGCACTGGCTTCTGACTGGCCTGTGATCTCCTTGCTCATTGGTTGGATTGTTATCATACAAATCAAGTGTTGTCATGGGCAACTGTGCCCCCATTAGCTAGCAGGAGGGAGGAGCCCAAAAGGAGGATGTTTCAAAATGTATTAATTAGGACTGGGAAGCAGAGAGAGCCCTTATGCCTCTCTTGAAGAGAATACATCAGAAGAGAAGGAAGGTAAGTTTGATTTTGTGGTTTACTTTTCTCAGCACCATGTATAATATGCTGTGCTATTGCTGCTATAACTATCTGGTTTTTCTGGATCTCACACTGACAAAGGCAGAACTTGTGTACCTGTCTTCCTTGAGTTGTAGTTTGTCCTGATTGTGAGATAGAGTTGTGGGGAATGGGCAGTACCAGCACTCTCTGTGTGAGTGTAATATTTCTTGGTGATTGCTGTGAAGAGCTCCATGTCTGGCCATGAGACTAATTTGTGCTTCACACACTGCACTGGTCTACTCTGCGATCTGCATTGCAAAATGTACTCATTCAAAATGTGGCTGAAGTTACTCTAGTTGAGTGTATGGCTGCGCTTGCTGATAAGGGTGTTGCTGTGGCAGTTGTTGTAATACTAAGAACATAAAGAGTAACAATTGTGTGTGTGAGAGCAACTTGTGACAATGATGTTACTGCATGCACTGTGGCTGGCAATGGATTCCAGGTCAGTGATTCTTGTTTGGCCTTTTTTGGACTGTGTTTGAAATGTGTGTTCTGTGTTGGGAGGCTCAGATTTCCTTTTACTCAGTGCTTCTGCAGTGTTTTTTAAGGCAAGATTACAAGATGTATTGAAAATTACAATGCAAAACTTGTTTGTGTGTGCAGTGCAATCTGCGAGTGCAGCTTGTTCAGGCTATAGGGAACAATGAGAAAACTCCAAACACCCCAGAGTTCCCCATGGGTAGCTCTTAGGGACACCAAAGTGAGTTCTGTGGTAGGGCATGATGGGTGCTACCTACCACCCAACCCACAGAAGCAATGGGCAAGTGGGTGATTTTTAACCAATTTTAAACCTTTCACCCAAAGCCCCATAGGATTCTACATCCCTGTTATAAACTATGAACATCCTAATGAATTGCCATTTCCTTAATACCTCAACAGGAAGTATTACTAGTAGATTAGAGATAAGTCACTAACAGCTTTCTTTAAAAATGTAAATTTCATTAACAGTGCCAAAACCAACGATGAATCTTAACTGTACTTATCCCAGTGGTTAATTTATTGATTCATAGCAACATCCTTGGTGTGTTTTAAGAAGTTTTTAGTAGCTGGTGATAAGACACATGCTTCAATAACCTCTAAATATTCAGTATTTAAACTCCTGCAAACATTAAAAAACTGTTTTAATAAGGTTTGAAGGGTTTGTATGTTCAAAATACCTTTGAATTAATGTCCAAACATTTTTTTGTTTTTAACTAGCGTTTGCTGCTTAGTAAATACTTTCTTATTACTTACCCGAAGGATACTTTTTGTCCCCTAAATCTTACATAAATGAAACCAGTTTCATTCAAGTGGAAGCTTACAATGATGCAGATATTTGCAGTGAGGTGAAAGAAACTGGACAGAGCAATTCTATAGTGCAGTTATGCTGAAGTAACAGATCTAGCACAAGTTATGAGGACAAAAAGAGCAGTAAATAACCCCAGAAATGCATAACTCCACCACCACTTTTGGTGACCAAGGCAACACTGCCAGCATTCACCAGTCACTGTACAGCATACCAAAAATGCCCCCATATGGGTCAGGCATGGAAGGAGCCAATGTACTCAAATTGATGTGGAGATAACTCCTGCAGTATCACCACACTGATGTATAAGCACCTGACAATGCATGTGCTACTGTGGTTCAGGCAGCAAGAGGTGAGAAACACAGACCTGCTGGAAGCTCCAGCAACCAGAGATTTGAATTACTTTGTGCAATATTACCAATAATCATATTTTTTATATATATAAAAGAGGGAGAGGGAGGAAAAACAAAGCTCTCTGCCCTGCCTAAGACATGTCCCCTTGGTAGAATACAATATCTACATGCAGGAAAGGAGCTGGCTCAAGCAACAAGGGGAATGTTATATTCACTTCACTTAGACTACCAAAAAGATTTCAACAAAGTTCCTCATCAAAGACTCCTGAGGAAACTTAGCAGTCATGGGATAAGGGGACAAGTACATGTGTGGATTGCTAACTGGTTGAAAGACAGGAAACAGAGGGTAGGTTTTGGAGAGTTTTGACAATAGAGGGAAGTAAGAAGTGGGGTCCCCCAGGGATCTGTACTGGGACCGGTGCTTTTTAATTTATTCATAAAATGATCTAGAAGTAGGGGTAAACAGTGAGGTGGCCAAATTTGCAGATGATACCAAAATCTTTCAGGTGGTGAACTCCAAAACAGATTATGAGGACCTCCAAAAGGATATCTCCAAAATGGATGAGTGGGCAACAAAATGGCAAATGCGGTTCAATGTTGGCAAGTGTAAAGGGACGCACATTGGAAAGAAAAACACGAACTACAAGTATACGCTGATGGGATCTGAGCTGTCGGTGACTGATGAAGAGAGGGATCTTGGGGTCGTGGTGGACAGCTCATTGAAAGTCTCGACTCAATGTGTGGCAGCTGTGAAAAAGGCCAATTCCATGCTAGGGATCATTAGGAAGGGACTTGAAAATAAAACTGCTATATTAATGCCCTCATACAAAACTATGGTGTGGCCACACCTGGAGTACTGCGTACAATTCTGGTCACCACATCTAAAAAGGACATTATAGAACTGGAAAAGGTGAAGAAGAGGGCAACCAAGTTGATCAGGGGCCTAGAGTACCTTTCTTATAAGGCAAGGCTACAACATCTGGGGCTTTTTAGTTTAGAAAAAAGATGACTGCGGGGAAACATGATAGAGGTCTATAAAATTATGCATGGTGTGGAGAAAGTAGATAGAGCCCCTGGTGGCGCAGTAAGAGCCCCTGGTGGCACAGTGGTAAAACTGCTGCCCTGTAACCAGAAGGTTACAAGTTCGATCCTGACCAGGGGCTCAAGGTTGACTCAGCCTTCCATCCTTCCGAGGTCGGTAAAATGAGTACCCAGAATGTTGGGGGCAATATGCTAAATCATTGTAAACCGCTTAGAGAGCTCCGGCTATAAAGCGGTATATAAATGTAAGTGCTATTGCTATAGAGAGAAATTCTTCTCCCTCCCACATAACACTAGAACCAGGAGTCATCCCATGAAATGGATTGCCAGGAAATTTAGGACCAACAAACGGAAGTACCTTTTCACACAACACATAACCAACTTGTAGAATTCTCTGCTACAAGATGTGGTGACAGCCAACAACCTGGGTGGCTTTAAGAGGGGTTTGCATAACTTCATGGAGGAGAGGTCTGTCATCAGCTACTAGTCGGAGGGCTATAGGCCACCTCCAGCCTCAAAGGCTGGATGCCTCTGAGTACCAGTTGCAGGGGAGTGACAGCAGGAGAGAGGGCATGCACTCAACTCCTACCTGTAGGCTTCCAGCAGCATCTGGTGGGCCACTGTGAGAAACAGGATGCTGGAGTAGATGGGCCTTGGGCCTGATCCAGCAGGGCTGTTCTTA
Source organism: Hemicordylus capensis (assembly GCF_027244095.1). Classification (NCBI taxonomy): domain Eukaryota; kingdom Metazoa; phylum Chordata; class Lepidosauria; order Squamata; family Cordylidae; genus Hemicordylus; species Hemicordylus capensis. The sequence continues at coordinate 372,123,255 of NC_069658.1, read as the reverse complement.
TCTTCTTATGTAGTAAACAAAGTGCTAGTGGCTCGCTATACAGAGATCCAAGAGGGGAAGCAAGCAAATGTGGCTTGTGTTCAGCCAGCGGGGATGGTAAAACCAACCTCTAGATCACCTTTTGTATGACTGGCTGGCAATAATCATGTCAGAACCAAAAAAGAGAAGGATCAGGCAAGTTTCAAATTCCCACAATACATATACCACATAGCATCTAACGGTGTGTGGTATGCATGTATGCATGTATGCATGTATGCATGTATGCATGTATGCATGTATGCATGTATGCATGTATGCATGTATGCATGTATGCATGTATGCATGTATCTATATCTACACCCAAATGTGTAGACTACCCCAAACTTCCATCTCTGGGCGATTTACAACATAAAACAGATTAAAAATGAAAATCTTAAAACACACAACCCAGTTAGAAAGCTTGGCCGAAAAAATAAGTCTTTAGAGACTTTTAAAAAATTGTCAGAAATAGAAGGCTCTTATTTAAGCAGGGATCGCATTCCAGAATCTCAGAACAGCAAAAGAATCACAGCGTAGCCACTAGATGAGCCAGCGACAACTGCAGACAAATCTCTCCAGATTATCTCAGTGGGCTTTATAGGTTATAACCAGCACCTTGAATTTTGCCTGGAAAAATACTGTATTTTGCCTGGAAACGTATTGGGAACCACAGTAGCTCTTTTAGTATAGGAGTAATATGGTCTCTCAGAGATGACCCAGAAACCAACCTGGCTGCTGAATTCTGTACTAACTGCAGTTTCTGGACAATGTCCAAATACAGCCCCACATAGAGCTCATTGCAGTAGTCAAATCTGGAGGTCACCAGCATTAGGGGTATGCAAACACGTTCAGTGTCAAATACGTTCAACGTCAAACCAGTTTGGTCTGACTATTCGAGGTCGAACCGAACCACTCCTTGTTCTGTCTGACCCCTGACCAAATACCCCCCGATATTCAGGGGGTTCGCGAGCTTGAGTCTTTAAAAAAAAAACACCACAATTACCTTTACTCCCCTTGGACCATTATGGAGGCCACAAGCCTGCACACATGGCCTCTGCGTGGCCTGGTGTCATGGCTCAGACTTCAGAATCAGAAGACTCAGAGCAGAAAGACTCGCCTGCTAGTGAGCCACAGCAGCAAGATTTGGCAGAGAAACCAGACTCGGGACCTTAAGATTCTCAACAGCTGCCAGACTTGAATTCTGATGTGGAAGAGCCTGGGATTCCACCTATAGTGAGATGAAGTATCAAGAGGCAGGCTCAGAGGGACTCACGCAGGTGCAGGAGATAACAGGGAAGAAAGCCAAACTGCTGTCTCAGGGAAGCCTGATTGGTTCCGGTTTCTGTTGAGCCTTATATATTCAACAGTCTCTCATGGATGAGTTGCTGTTTGCAACTTTGCTGGCAGCAGATACTGTGCTCTTGGAATTATATCTTTTCCGTGTTCCAGTTTGTCTTGTCTGTACTTCCCTGTATTGTTCCCTTAATTCCTTGTTCTGTGTCCTTCGCTTGTTTCATTCCTTGTTTTGTCTTTTCTTCCACTTATTATTCAGTTATTGTTAGAAGGGGGTAACTAGTTTCAGTTCAGGGGACTTAATTCATTTACTGTTTTCTTTGTGAGCCTTTTATTTTCCTTCATCCAGTTTCATTGCTGCTTTCTGTTTGCTCTCTCTCCGGGGGTTGTAAATCCTGTAGGGATAGCCGGGCTATCAGTTCACGACACCTGAGCCATTATGGAGGCCATGTGCGCAGGCGCGTGGGCTGACTAATGGCCACCGGGCCACCAGATGAAGGCTGAAAACTGGTGGAAGAGCAGCCGAACTGGCTGAGGGTTACATGAGGGAGGCCAGTGGGGGAGGGGGAACCTTTGCAGACCCCCTGCCACCTCCAGGAACTCCCCCGAGGGGAGTAAAGGTAATTTTTTAAAAAATAAAAAACCTAAAAATGGTCCGTGACACCCCCCCCCCCGATTGAACCAGACTGGGGTGGGGGGAGTTCGAGAGGATGCTGGACTAAACTGGCCGAGTTGGTTTTGAGGCCGGTCCAGTCTCGAACCAATGCGGGCCAGCTGGTTCCGTGCACATCCCTAACCAGCATATGCATCTCTGTTCTGAGGTCGTTTATTTCAAGAAACAGACATGGCTGGCCTATCAGCCAAAGCTGATGGCAGGAGGGAGAGCTGAATGAATAATAAGTAGTACTGGGCAACACATTGTGCAGCACTGGTGGGCCTGGTAGGCTGAGTCTCACGCAAACCAGGCAGGGTGCCAAGGCACACCTGCTTCAAACACTGGGCTGATTTAGTGGGAGGAACTGCCTGTTGTGTTGGCATCGCTGGCTGGGAAGCCGTGCTGCCGGACTGGGAAGAAGAAGGGGTGGAAGCTGAAGGGTTGCCCACACTGCTGCTGCTGGGTGTGGGTCACACACATTTTGGGGCACACCATCACCACCCTCCTGTCACTGCTGGTCCTAGTGATCTTCTCTTCCCTAATTCTATCGACCAGGATGTCCCTTGATCTGGGCAAGTCATCCACGCAAACGACATTGCCCTTGATAGTCGGGTCACAGAGACAAGTCATGACGTACTCCTCCCTGTCACCCAACTCATTGACCAGCCTGTCAACAACCCCGGCCCCCAGCCTTCCAGCCAGAGCACGCCCCTCTGGCGTGGTCAGCAAAGTCTGGAGCAATAGCAGCAGCAGGCCAGAAGGAAGCCAAGAGACACTGCAGCCAGAGTGATTTTGCAAGGCCAAAGTCTTGGCTATAAATAGGATTTGAAACTCCCTCCTTTGGGAGCCTCCACCTTTGCCCTCCCTCCTGGGCAATAGGGTGCCAGTTCTCAAGGACTGGCACAGTGCAGAGCATACCAGAGTGCCAGACTCATCTGGTAAATCAGGGAAGCAAGAGCTCAATCAATGAAATCAAGCAACTCAAGTCACACAAAATGGAAGACAAAATCTAAAATGGCCTCTAGAACCTTCGAACCAGCTTGAACTGAACCTGGCTCGATTGGTTCAAACTCGGACAAGCATTGCTAATGCAATGCCCTGTTTGGTCCAAGTTAGAACCTTCTAACCAAACCAGTTCGCATTTGTACCAGTTTGCACATCCCTACTGTACAACCCAAGGATGACACAATGTATAAGTAAAACGGGATTTGTGTGTGTATGTTTGGATTCCACGTTCAGACGTGTGTGTGCGTGTGCATACACACACATACACACACACACACACGTCTGAGCATGAAATCCAAAATAATGTGGACCATTTAATAATGCTGTGATATTAGGGGACCATTCACATGACTTACCTGGCAGGTGGGCAGGGCGAAGGCTCTGTAAACCTCCCCCGCCCCCAGATGATCGACCTTTCCTTGAGAGAACAAAGCATGCTCCCACACAATCAGCCCTGCTCCATGCATTATGGAGTGGATTGCTCTGAGGCTGTGACTTCCCCCCCAGCCTCTGAGCAATCCACAGTGGATGGGGGAAGGCCACTGAGTGAAATGCACTGGGGTATTCCCCCATGGGGCGGGTGCTCTAGGTCCCTGTCTTGTGTCATTGTGAGCTGCAAGTTGCTTGCATTGACGCATGATCCCAGGATTCAGGTTAAGGGCTTATTTGTGCCCTTAACCTTGACTATGAGCCAAGCTTCCACATTGCGTTTGGCACTTCTCATGGGCAGCCAAGCCCAGGCTTGCTCATGAGAACAGCCTCTAGATCTTCACTTCCATAAGGTTTTTAATCCATTCAGTTCTTCATCTGGCCACCACAAATCTACAGCATATAGATCTGCAAGAATGTCACAGTAGTCCAATACCTAAAGCATAGTGGAAAGTGGCTGATTTGTTCATCAGTGACTAAACTACTCTGATATGGGCTTGCATCTCATCAGTTTTGCATCAAATGCCTTGATTGCACATCATAATAAGCTGTGAAATCTGGGAGGGCAAAAAGCAGGTGGGATTTAAAGATGATACAGTGTCCTTTTTCTCTCTTTTCTCCTGCCCCCAAATATTGTAAGATCAAAATTCCAGGCTACCTTTATGAATTCATTTTTTGGTACATTATTAGGCTGGGCAAAATGGCATTCTGCAAAGGCAGCAAGCAAAAACTGAAAAACAGTTTCTCATCACGTCCCAATGGCTGGCATCAGAATGCCAATTTACAGCCAAAGGCAGTGCTTGTCTGACTGTGAATTTGATTGCCCACTCTTTGATCAGTGCTATACCCTACTACCATTCCAAGCAAATAGAAACCGAACAATTTCATTGTGCTTCAAAGGTGAAGCTGAAAAAGGCGAACAATAGAGCATTGGCACAGCTCAAGTGAAACCTTGTGAAGTGCCACTTACTGTGGCAATGTGATTTGAGCAGGCACTGCAAGGGGATGTGTTTTCATCTTTTCAGGAGATTGGATATTTTAGGGAAAAGCAGAGTGCAGCAAGCAATAAAAAGAATAGCAAAAACACCAGGCTCAAGATTATTGTCCCATGAAAATAACTGCCCTGTCCCTTCAGTAACAAACAGTCTTAAGAATGTCAGAATAATGGCTGCCCATTAAAGAATTAACCAACAGAGGCAAACTGAGTATTTGTTTGAAAGCACAGATGACTATTCTGATCCTTTGGGATTTCAGCCAGGTTTTTTCCCCCTCTTACAAAGAAGTCTAAATCAAGATAAGAGCATCAGTCCATTTCAAGAGGCGCATCATTCATTTGGCCAGTAGGAACCTCAGCCATATAATTTGTTCTTTCACTTAATCACCCTCTGCTCCTTGAAAAGCCTTTCAGCATGAGATTGGAACGAATACAACACAAAGGTTTGTGGTTGTTTTTTGGTTGCTCTAAACTATGACACTGTATTTCTGTAAAATGTTTTAATATATAGCGCAAGGGGGAGGGAAATCAGAGGAATTGTTACATTAATCCCAATTTAAACACATTAATAAAATGCAATCATATTTTCTATCAATCACTTCCCACTCTTGCAAATTCCAGTCTGGATTTTCCCTACAAAAAGAAACTAGAAGGCTTGGTATTCAGCAAACAAATATCAATGATATATCACCCACTTCCTTTCCAAGAGGTGGTTTTTTTTTTTTTTTTTAGGACTACAGCACTTGGAGATTTATCTGAAGTTTCAGTATTACCAGGAACCATAATTTGCATTGACTTTCAAAAATTACCAATAAATCCAAGAGTTAATTTAACATAAGGCAGTTTGGAAAGGAACACTTCAAGGTAGGATGCAAAGATTCCTTTGGGGTGAAAATGGTGAATTTACTCCAGCATTTTGGAATGGGGTTTTGAGTAGTTTAGGCGTCTGCAGTAGGAAGAAGGGAGACTTATAAGCCCCTTCCTTGCATTGCCCTTGGGATTCTGCCCTTGTTATACTAAAGATATTATATGGACAAAAATGTTGACTACTGTTTTCACCTCTCTGCTATTACGGTTTGAAATTGCTATGATTAGCTGCAGATGATGAAATGCTCCCAATAGAACTGCATTGTGCCCTGGACCGGCCCTCCCACTAGGACAAATAGTTGGTCACCTAGGGCAGCAGCCTTGGAAGGTGCCATTTTGCCCACCAAGTATCCCATGCCATGCTCCCCAGGAAGAGTGAGTGGGCAGGCCAGAGGAGAAGAGGAGGCACAGTGGTGAGTGTAGGAAGGCTGCCCACATGGCCAGAGAAGCTGGTGAGCTGGCCAGCAGCGGCGTCCTGCAGCCACCACTGCACCTCTTCTCCTCTGGCTGCCCTCACACTCTTCCAGGTGGCGGCTAGAGAAGACCAGTCCTGCACCCACCCTCTTCTCCTCTGACCCGCCTGCTTGCCAGCTGCTCTGGCAGCGGGTGGCAGAGGAGGTAACAAATTGCAGTGTTTATACACTAGTGCACAAAATACACCACCTAGAGCCTTTGGAGTCGAACAGTATATAAATTGAATGAAAGATAAAAATATGGGAAATAAGATGAGCTAGAACTCTTGGTACAGGAAGGTCAAAGGCACTGAGACTTGGTGGGGTGACTGGATGACTCCCAGTGTTGAAATGTAGTAATTGAGAGCTATAACTTGTGCAGCAAATAAAGATGCAAATGTGGCATTATATGCACACATGTAACTTGCAAGACATCCATGAGTGTGAACATGGTAGCCCAGTGGAAAACATCTGTGTAAAAATAAATGGGTAGTGAATAAAAGGATCATTGTAGTTGGAGTCCACTACACATCACCATACCAAAGAGAGGATGTGGATGAAGCTTTCCTTAAATGGAAGATGCCTCAAAGAACCAAGAATTACAGGTAGTAGCAGTGGAGGACAAGCTACTCTGCTGGAAGACAACCTCTGCTAAGCACTGAATCCCTAATAAATTCCTGACATGCCTTGCTTTCAAGTTCCTCTTTAAATGACAGAACAAAGAGATCAGCTATCCTTGACTTGCATCTAAACAACTGGGGAAAATTGTTCAATGAGAGTGAAGTAGTGAGAACTTTGGAGGAAGATGACCATGTAATGCTGGAATTCTTGATCTTGTGGAAAAATAACGGAGAGATTAGACAAACCTGGAGCTTGGATTTCAGGCAAGCTGATTTAAGAAGCCCAGAGAAATTCTCCAACTGTTCTTGTTTACCAGATATAGGCCTGTTTTCTTGAACCTGTTCCTAGTAAATCTCTGTCCCTGTTTTATCCATATTTTTGCCCCTTGGAGATGTCGTACTCCTCCCCCCCCCCTTCCACGTGAGTTGCTAGAGTTGTCATGCTTCAGGATTCAGCTCCTGCCCCAGAGACTTCAGAAACTAAATCTCCAGGTAGATACATCATCTCGCTAATGCACCTGCATGTAAATGGACACACAACACTAAGGCATTATGCAGGGCATAGCATATTTAGCAGTTGGAATCCATTCTTCAGCACTGAGCAATAGTGGATGGGGGCTTCAGCAGTTATCCTTTGTATAAGAATTGGTACATGCTTGCATGAAGAGGATTCCAAGCTCCATCCCTGGCATCTCCAAGATAGGGCTGAGACAGATTCCTGCCTGCAGGCTTGGAGAAGCCGCTGCTAGTCTGTGCAGATAGTACTGAGCTAGATGGACCAAGAGTCTGACTCAGTAGAAGGCAGCTTCCTATGTTCCTAAGTGTATCCCTCTTTTCCTCTTTAAAATGTTAGAGGGTATGGACTTGGCTAATTTGCCTTGGTAATCTGGAATAATGTGCTTCACATGAACTTTATTACCTGCTTTCCATTTGTGACATGCTTGTAATCAGAATTGTACATAATGTCTCCCAGTTTCCTTGGCCATGCCCCCTATACATTCATAGACATACCCTTATTTTCATTGGTGAAATGTGGAGAGGATGTAAGTAAGAATCCGTGTCTAGATAGACTAATGGGGAAAGTTGCCCAGTATGGGTGGGAGTTCCTGATGGAGTTACTAAAAGTAAAGCTGTAAACTATTCCAATAAGAAGGGAACACTGTAGATCTTTAAAAAAAAAAAAAAAAAGCCTATGTGACTGCACAACAAACCTAGAGATGAGTTGAAAAATTTAACAAGTTCTGGTAAGAAATAATCTTACTACTTACCTTTCATTATCCCTACAACGAGACTAAATTTGGTCCAATTGGTTAGGCAGTTCACAAGTTAGCCCATTTGTGCCTCAAATGTTCACACATCTGCCATTTTGAATCAGGGTGGATGACATCATCACAAATAATGCCTTTGAACTGTCTCTATGTGTACCTATACCTATACCGAATTTGGTCCAAATTGGTTCCCACATCCACCACCTTGAACTGGGGTGAATAACATCATCACAAACTACAATGTTGCAGTGTCCCTACTTCTGTAGCAAATTTGGTTCAACTTGGTTAGGTGGTTCACAAGTTAACACACTTGGCCTCAAGTGAGCACATGTCTACCATCTTGAACTTGGCTGGATGACATCATCACAAACTAAGCCATTGAGGTGTCCCTTTCTGTAACTCACTATAACTGCACCAAATTTGGACCATTAGCCAATCCACAAGTTAGCCCACTTTTGCCTCAAATGTTCACGTATCCACCATCCTGAATTGGGGTGGATGACATCATTACAAACTACACCATTGAGGTGTCCCTATATGCCACTCACTACAACTTTACCAAATTTGGTTCAAATTGGCCAAAGCCACTTGCACCTCAAATATTTATGCATCTGCCATCTTGAATTGAGGTGGATGACATCATAACAAACTATGCTGTTGAGGTGTCCCTTTGTGTCCCTATAACTGTACCAAATTTGGTTCATATTGGTCCAGGCATTGGGAAGTTGATGGGACACACACACACATACACACACACACACACACACACACACACACACACACACACACACACACACAATTCCTTAAGGAAAGTAGGCTAATAAGGGATATATAAGGAAAGAAGGAAGGGCCAGAATACTGAGGATAAATACAGACAAGTTACCCAGATTGTAAAGACAGTGGATGAACCATGTCTAAATTTACTAGAGGAAGTCCTATGGTAATTTAATAATCCTCTAGAATAATTCCTGAGTACTACTCTCAAGTAATTTAGGATGTCAGCCAGTGTCAGGGAAGTGAAGTTCAGAACAAACCGAGGCGAGAAGCAACAAAAAGGGCTTGGGGAATCTATATAAAGGAAATGGGAGGCCCACTGCTCAGTAAGAATGATGAAATAGCAGTGGGTGACAAAGAGAACTCCTATTTTGCCTTTGTTTTCCCAAAAGAGAAAATGTATGTGACTTCACAAAAACAACATAAATAGGCCAGGTTCTCATGATCAGCAGATGTGAGATAGAGCATCCTTCCCACCTCCAGCCAAGATCAGATTTGAGATTACCAATATTAGTTTCATTTGTCAAAATGAAACATCTGCACTGTAATAGGGATTGCAGTATAGAACTGAAAATTTGCATGATGAGGTGTTATATCTATTTCAGTCTTGCTTTACGGAATGGAAGCTTGGACACTTAAAAAATTAGAATATGAATAAAGTAGAATAATTTGCTCTCTGGATATATTAATGTATATTAAGAATATCGTGGGTAGATAGAATTACCAACGGGGAGATTTTGAGAAGAATGGCAAAAGAGAAAGAGCTAATTAACATAATTAAGAGTAGAAAACTTGAATATCTTGGCCATGTTATTCCAGGCTATGGGGTGGGCTATGGGGTGGAGACTGCCGTGGTCGGCCTGATGGATGATCTCCAATTGGGAATTGACAGAGGAAGTGTGACTCTGTTGGTCCTTTTGGATCTCTTGGCAGCTTTCGATACTATCAACCATAGAATCCTTCTGGAACGTCTGAGGGTGTTGGGGGTGGGAGGCACTGTTTTACAGTGGTTCTGCTCCTACCTCTCGGATAGATTCCATATGGTGTCGATTGGAGACTGTTGCTCTTCAGAATCTGAGCTTAAGTATGGTGTCTCTCAAGGCTCCGTACTTTCTCCAATGCTTTTTAACATCTACATGAAACCTCTGGGAGAGATCATCAGGGGATTTGGAGCTGGGTGTTACCAGTATGCTGATGATACCCAGATCTACTTCTCCATGTCAACTTCTTCAGGAGCTGGTATATCCTCCCTAAATGACTGCCTGGAAGCAGTAATGGGCTGGATGAGGGAGAATAAACTGAAGCTGAATCCAGATAAGACAGAGGTACTTATTGTGTGGGGTCAGAACTCTAGAGATGATTTTGATCTACATGTTCTAGATGGGGTCACACTTCCTCAAAAGGAACATGTTCACAGTCTGGAGGTACTTCTGGATTCACACCTCTCCCTGGTTTCTCAGGTTGAGGCGGTGGTCAGGGGTGCTTTCTATCACCTCCGGCTGATATTCCAGCTGCGCCCATTTCTCGAGATCAATGACCTCAAAACAGTGGTACATCTGTTGGTGACCTCCAGACTTGCCTTTTGTAATGTGCTCTATGTGGGGCTGCCTTTGTACATAGTCTGGAAACTTCAGTTGGTTCAGAATTTGGCAGCCAGGCTGGTCTCTGGGTCATCTTGGAGAGACCATGTTACTCCTTTACTGATGGAACTATACAAAGTGCTAGTTATAAAGCCCTATAAATGGCTTAGGCCCTGGGTATCTAGGAGAGCGATTTCTTCACTACAAGCCCCACCGCCTGTTGAGGTGATCTGAGGAGGTCTGTCTCCAGTTACTGCCAACTCGTTTGGTAGCTACACAGAGACGGGCCTTCTCGGTCGCTGCCCCAAGATTGTGGAATGCGCTCCCTGCTGGGATACGATCCTCCCCATCTCTGGCAATTTTCAACAAACACCCTAAAACCCATCGTTTTGCCCAAGATTTCTCAGTTTCCTAATACATTTTGGGGTTTTTAATCTCTGGTTTATTTTAAAATTGTTTTTAAGTGTTTTGTATATGTTTTAAACTGGTTTTATGTTATTGTTAACCACCCAGAGAGGAAAGTTTGGGGCGGTGTACAAATTTGATAAAATCATAAAATGTTATCAGAGCAGGAAAATACTCATTACTGCAGTTATACCCATGTAATACTCATGCAGGAAAAGTAATACTCATGCAGGAAAAGATTAAAGGAAGAAGAAATGTTGGAAGACGAAGAACATCCTGGCTGAAAAGTTTCTGGAAATGGTTTGGATGCACATCCTTAAAACTTTTTTGAGCAGCGGCATCCAAAGTCAGAATAGCCTTAATGATAGCTAACCTCCAGTAGCAGATAGCAGCTGGAGAAGTTAGAATCCCACAAGCTATCTGGGATCCCCATCTTGACGCGGGGTCTTACAATCACACTAATATTGACCAACACATGACTAATATTGGAGTGATTGTGAGAACCTGGCCACAGTGATGGGTTTCAGGCAAAGAGTAGTTCAGGAAACAACTATCCACCTTAATGAATTCAACATTTCAGGGCCAGATTAATTCATTCTAGGGTAGGATGCATTATTTTAGGCACCAGAATTCCTTGATTCAAGGTCTAAGTGTCTGTGACTAGTTCTGTAACAATAGTGCTTTACTCAAATATTTTATTCATACTGTAAATGTCATGAATATTATTACTTTTTTCTCAACATAACTTTGGTTTCCAAGCATTTCAAGAACTACAAGGTTTTGTGAGCACTAATGATTACATTTAACAGCAGCATAGCAACACACATTTGATCATATCCAACAGAAAACATAATCAGGTAACCAACAGAGAACAATTATCTGTCATACTAATTGGCAAGTTCCTTTTAACCTTTAATTAACTGTGAATTTTCAATGGGCCTGAATGGTCTTGTTAGATGTCTCGCTGATAGAAGGTCATAAAAATACCTTTTTCTTGATTGCACAGATATGATATAAATAAAATATAGGTGCATGTAGGCACTCTAAGGCCATAAGCCTCATTTGTACTTTGAAGTAAGTAAAGTATGAAACTCTTCTGTGAAGCGGGGCCTAGTATTGTCAAGAATTTGCTCTGCTTTACTTTGTTTACTTCCAATTTCAAAAGAAAATTCAAATAGATTTCATGTTCATAGCTTGTTTCTTTTGGCACATTTTTATGCCATCCACAGTAATTACTTGAAAGGTTTAGAACTTATTAGTATACAGTCTAATGTGTCTTCTTCAGATACCATGCTAGAAAATATTCCTGAAGGGCAAAGGTTTATTGTTGAATTTTATTGAATTTCTATACCGCCTTTCATTAAAAACAACCCCAAGGTGGTTTACAAAAGTTAAAAACATACAATAAAAATGACAATTAAAATATTAAGCTAAAAATATATAACAAATCTAATTTAAAAACTATTAAAAAGTAAAAACACATAGAAGGTTAAGGTTCGAATTTGAACCGGTTCGCACATCCCTAATCTGCCTAATAAAGTTGTTTGTGTTTACATACATCTTTTGTTTATTTCTCCTAGGTGCAAACTATACAATGGATAGTCTATTATTCTATCCAAGATATATAGTGGATAACTCTTACTCGGATAAGCTTGCTATTTCCAATTTATTTTTATATTGAGCGATATACATTTGTAAAGGATTTTCAGGGCTTTTATAATGACTTATTAGGATCAGAAAGGACCTTCTAGGAAGTGTGACTTCACATTCATGTTCATCACCAAAATGAACATAACATTATGATTCATGCAACACACACTAAAGTCATGCACATGACCATAATAGGGACAGGGAGGGCAGGCAGGCGGCAGGGAAGACAGGGTTGAACCTACCCTCCCCCCAAGGTGCTCTTTACATTCCCCTTTAATGTGCACCCTCATGATCAGTGCTGCTTCCAGCAATGCAGATCTCTGGAAGCTGGGAAAATGATTCCTGGCCTCCAGGAATCCCAAGATGCACTGCATGAGCAGCATGTTCACTGAGGGATTCCCCCTCAAGCTGGGCTCTCTAGGCAGCTGGGTCTGTGTATGCTTGGGCTGTGTGCAAGTAAAAGCCAGGGTAAAAAACTTGGCCTATCGGAGGAGGCAGCATCCAGATCAAGCCTGATCCCAGCACCTCACACAAGCAGCCCAACCCAGTAGAGCTGCCCAAACCTGTGTATGGCAAAGACTAATGACCCAAGATAATTTTAGTGCATGGAGCAGAGCATCAAATGTTGCCCAGCCATTCCTCACACATTCCAAACACACATACCTGGCTGCTCTGCAATGGCTGGGTTGGGATGGGATGGGATGGGACTCTTGAGCCTGGGATGGGCTCAAGAGTGGCCATGTCTGCATCACAGGCTGCTCTTGGCATGCTTCCCTTCTCCACAGAATAGGTAGCAGCTCTAGGTGAGAGTACTGAAGCACCCTACTGCAGTGGCCATGGGCACCTCTTGTGGCTGTAGAGGTGACATGAGGACAACAGTAAAAGTGAAAAAAGCTGGAAATCACTTAGTGAAGGGAACAATTTAATTTATTTATTTATTTTAAAAATGTGTCTTAAGAATGTGCCTTTGAGTTTTGAGGCAAAAAGTCTTTTTCAAGGGATAAGGCAAAGAATAGTATGAACATAGAACAGCCCTGCTGGATCAGGCCCAAGGCCCATCTAGTCCAGCATCCTGTTTCACACAGTGGCCCACCAGATGCCACTGGAAGCCTACAGCAGGAGTTGGGGGCATGGCCCCTCTCCTGCTGTTACTCCCCTGAAACTGGGAGAGGAGAAGAGAGTGCTGCCTATGTGGAGTTGCATGGTTGGTGCTGGCAGGAGGAAACAGGTAAGCAAGTGGGCAAGGCAGGTCCCCAAAGTTTGCTGCCCGCCCCTACCCAGATGCACCACCTGAAGTAGCTGGCTCCACTCTGCTCTGTAGTAAGGCCAGCTCTGTGTGACCCTCCCAAATCAACTGGGTAAAATCCTGCAGCTAAACTGTACTCAAAAACCTCCACTTCTATGTGATTCCCAAGCATTTTAGATGTTGCTGTATGTATAGAATGAACACATGGTGGGTGGCAAGCTCTGCCTCAACCTACATGTGCTCATCAGAATGTCTGAACAAAGCCCTTCTTGCATGCAGCTGTGGGCTGTGTTCATCCATATACAATACAATTCCCAACTGGTTATTTACAATCCAATTATCTCCTCCTCCAGTCAAGCACTTTACTATTTACACCAGTAGATATTTTCCCCTCTAAAAATAATAATCTTATCCTTCTTTAAGCTATTGGCCAACAATCTGCGTAACCATACATCCACGTGCCAGGAACAAGCGTCCCTGCTATAGAGAGCTTCTTAAGCTCCATAGCACTAATTATTCATGGACAGAGGGGAGAGGAGATTTTAGTTGATCTCTATTTCCCCTTGTACCACCCAAAAATATGTCCTTGAGGATATGTCCCTCGAGGTTGTATTTTGGGGTGGGACAGGTCACTTCAAGAGAAAGGAGAGATTATGAATATTGTCCCACTGCCCTTGTGTGATTGGAGATGTGGCGCTCAGAAAGCTCTCTGCTTTCTGGGGATACCTTTCCCCAGAGCGTGGATGCACAGTTAGGCAAGATCATGTTGGCCACTATCATCAATCAAACAAAAGAGCAATGTTGGTTGCCATGAAGATCAGATGAGAGCCCCAGTCCAATTAAGCAATGCAAAAGAGGACTGCAGCCTAAATCAAAGTATTATTGCCTTAATTAACTTGTGGATTGGGCTGTACAAAATAAGTACAAGAGCTTTATTGAACCACAAGAATCAGTGGCCATCCCATGAAACTGAAGGCTGGGAAATTTAGGACCAACCAAATGAAGTACTTTTTCACACTGTGCATAATTAACCTAAGGAATTCTCTACCATGGGATGTGGTGATGGCCATTAGCTTAGATGGCTTTAAAAGAGGCTTAGATAAATTCACAGAGGACAATTCTATCAATGGATACTAGTCTGAGGGCTATAGGGCACTTCCAATCTAAGAGGCAAGTTGCCTCTCTCTAAATACAGGTTGCAGGGGAGCAACAACAGGAGAGAGGGCATGCCCTCACTTATTGCCTGTGGGCTTCTCAGAGGCATCTGATGGGCCACTGTGTGAAACAGGATGCTGGACTAGATAGACCTGATCAAGCAGGGCTGTTCTTATGACTGCTTCTACTACTAGCAAATATCCTTCCTTAGACACCTCAGTTCACATAGTCTCCCACCCTACAGACTTCCCTACATCTCCTAATACTCTGTCAGCAGCCAAATATTTATTTATTAAATTTTTATACCACCCCGTCTAAAGGCAATGGGCAGTACACAACAACAAAAACAAAAAAACTAACAAAATAATCATCTAAACCAATCGACTTAAAACAATATTAAAACATTTAAAACAGTTGAAAACGTTTAAGACAATTAAAAAACCTTGGAAGGCCAGACCAAACAAATAAGTTTTATGGGCTCTCTTGAAGGCCAACAATGAACCCAAACTACAAATTTCTTCCAGGAGTGGAAGGAGCAGGGGTGTGTAAAAAAACCCAGTTCAAATTCAAGCTGTTCTGGGGGCTCTAAGTTAATTGTTTTTCAAAGACTCACTGCTGGGTCTGGGTCAGCCAAGGGAGCCATGGAGGGGGGATTCTTTGCATCTCCACCTGCCCCCACTAGCCTTCTCCCACTTTAAAAGGGGCCAATTAGGCCCATTTTGGGACTGTTACGGCCCTTCCTGCAAAGGCAGTGGCCAATTTGGAGGACATCTCTACCCAGGAACATCTACAGAGAAGGCCCAGTTCTAAATTCCCACCATATGTACCAGTGGTAACTGGAGACGGACCTCTGCAGATGACCTTACTGTGCGGAAGGTAGAAGAAGGCGCTCTCTAAGGTAACTTGGACCTAAGCCATTCAGGGCTTTAAAGGTAATAACCAGCACACTGTATTTTGCCCAGAAACACATTGACAGCCAGTACAACTGTTTAAGTACAGGCTTAATATGGTTTCTCTGGGTTAATCCAGATACCAATTAAACAGTGAAGAGAAACTCCTGCCAGCAGTATCCACTGCTGTCATCCCATATCCCAGTGATAAGTGTAATGCACACACAGACAGGGGAATCTGGCTGCTCTGGAGGAAGTACTTTTTCACACAACACATAATCAACTTGTGGAATTCTCTGCCACGAGATGTGGTGACAGCCAACAACCTGGATGGCTTTAAGAGGGGTTTGGATTCGGGATGTGTGAAATGTTTTGGATACAAAATGTTTTATACCCAAAACAGCCTGTTTTGGGTGTTTTGTAGACAAAACAAAACACCCATTTTCCAGATCCAAAAGTTTTGTATACAAAACAAAACGTCCCTGTTTCGGCTACAAAACATTTTTTTTGTTTTGGACCTCCATTTTGTGTTTGACATCTCTTTGAATTTCCCACCCTTCCAGCCTTCTGATCAGTGACCTAAATCATGGGCTGACCTGCTGACAATTCCCTCCTTGTTCCACATTGGCTCTTTTGCTTCTTGCCACTCTTTACTGACCCCACATTGGCCAGGGAAAGGATTGCTAACCCATGGGGTGCTGGGTTCTGTTGATTCTGTGGTGTTCTGAGTGTAGATTTTCTGGTAGCATATGAGAGTGGATTCTTGTTTTTCACTGAAAATCTCATATGCTGCCAGAGAATCTACAAGGAACACCTCAGAAACAACAAAACCCAGTATGCCATGGGCTTGTGGGTATGGGGGTGGTTGGCACCCTATGTGCACTACACAACCCCTCACTCTGGGCAACCCCAGTGCCCTCCAAGTGGAATTATGGGGCTGCTGAAACCTAAACCTCCATTATTCCCTATGGGAGAAATCTTAGACATGTAAACTTCATCAAATCAAAACAAATCAGCCCTTTGCCCAATTTCTTTGAAATAATTCTGGAAGTTTCCTTGCCCCCATTGGGCACTACCCCCCACCACACTCCGCTCTGGATCATCCCATTCCCCTTGATTTGAAGCAATACATTTGCTGGAATCTCCATTATTCCCTATGGGGAAATTCTTAAAGATGTGTAAACTTAAAAAATTCACAAAAGATCAGCCCTTTTCCTAATTCCTTTGAAATTTGGCTGCTAGCTTCCACCCATTGGACGCTACCACCACCACCCACTCTTTTTGCCCTGGGACCCTTTTTAAAAATCCAAATCGATTCGGATTCGGAAAATTTGGGTACAAAACAAAACAGGGGTGTTTCGATTCAGATACAAATTGAAACAAGAAAATTCCAAAATGCACACCCCTAGTTTGGATAACTTCATGGAGGAGAGGTCTATCATCGGCTATTAGTTGGAGGGCTATAGGTCATCTCCATCCTCAAAGGCAGGATGCCTCTGAGTACCAGTTGCAGGGGAGTGACAGCAGGAGAGAGGGCATGCCCTCAACTCCTGCCTGTGGCTTCCAGCAGCATGTGGTGGGCCACTGTGCAAAACAGGCTGCTGGACTAGATGAGCCTTGGGCCTGATCCAGCAGGACTGTTCTTATGTAATCCTACTGTAACATTTTGTTGCAGGTGGTGGCTATGGCTGCATCCTTTGTTAAACTACTTGCTTGCTGATGGTTAGAGGTGATGGTTTGATATTCCCTGAATAAATGAAGCTGACATTACAAGTCATTAGCTCCCCTTCAATGAATATCAACTGATTATTTCTAACCACTAGCAAACAGTTTAACAAAAGACACAACCATAGCACCTTACTAGCCCTGTAATTGGATTAGATTGGGGTAGGCAACCTGAGGCAATCCCACTGTTGTTGATCTGCAACTCCCATCACCAGCCATAATAAATTGTGGCTGGGGATGATGGAAGTTGTAGGGGTTTTTTTGTTCTAGAGTGCCTTAGGTTGCCTACCCCTGGCTAGACTGATATTGAGCTGCAGCTCTGTGGTGCTGTGAATTTGTGATCCCAGAAACCAAAGTCATTAGTTGATTGATTCAGTCTTTATAGATACATTTTTATTTTCAATTAAAAGCTAGTATAAAATTGTGATTTTGCATTCGCAGTCTCACAGTGAAATCCTATGACCAAGTGAGGCTGCTAGCTATACCTATTTATTCTAGTTAAGCTTCATGCTGAGAATATGACTCAATTTTAACCATAAATGAGAATATTATTTTGCTTGTGAACCTTTGTAAACCATATCAAATGTAGGTCCTTCAAGGACATGATCTAGTTTAGAACACAAGAAGTGAAAAACAACACAAGACGCTACCTGGGCATATGATGAATTCCCTGAAGCAATCAACAGTTCTATAGATATTTTTAACTAACACTTGACATAAAATATGCCATAGGTTATATAGCATCCTACACCCCCTCTTCTGCAGCTAACAGCTCGGCTTTCTTTTCTGAAGGCAACAGAACCTAGGGACTGATTAGTCAACAACAGCAGCAGCTTTCAAAGTCTTCACGACAATCAAAATACCTTTCTTTTTTCAAATGTGAGAATCTCAAGGGCACATTTTCAGTGATTCATTCCCTGCCACATGTGAGCAGAGCCAGCAAAACATGTATTCAGATTTTGGACTCAAGCTATCAAACTGTTGTTTGACATTCTCCAGCCTTAACCCACCCTTCTCTCCGGCTTTGAGCACTTCCATAGGCAACAGAAAGTCAGAGACAACAAAGCATATTTGCATAAAGAAATGGCTAAACACAACCACACTGTTGAAATTAAAGAACAGATTTCCAGAACAATGCCACCATTTTTTTTAAAAAAAAACCCTCAGACTTTCAGGTTAAAATAATCCTTAATCAAAATTTAAATTGCATCCTCTCAGCTCAGATCCTGTTAGGGTGTACTATTATTACTATCATGAAAATGAAGATAATGCATACAGGTTGCATGCCTAAATAGACAGAAGACAGTCTGTAATATTTATATCCAATGTTTCTCTAGACTCCAGCAACCTCAGGTAGACACTCAGAGATTTATGGCTGCAGAAAGATAGGAACAGGGACCTCTCTGACTTGTATCCAACACAGTTATCTACTAGTCCATCCTTATTCCTGAGCAAGCTCTACTTCTAAGCTGACTTTTGAACATCTGAGCAGAGGTCATTCATAGCAACAGGTCTCTGGTTGTCACTTGAGCTGCCTCTTAATATTTTTATGGGAATATGATAGAAATGCAAGTGATCTTTTGAATATACTCAGTTGAGAAGACAGCTCTCACCTGCCTCTCTTCAGGCTTCAGATAATAGTACTGGAGTTGTTATTATTACAAGGAAGGCAAATTCCTTCTACATGGTGGAAGAAGAGTCCTATCCACAATGAAGAGATACATCTCCATGCACACTCCACAGATAGAAAGCACATACAAATAGAATTCTTCCAAACTGAAGGAAAAATTGGATAAGCTTCAGAGGGAAATTTGCCCGTGTCTTCTTATCATCTTCCCTCATGTCCAAATTGGAAGCAGAAAATGTAAACATAGGTAAGACTTTGCTTCATTAGTCAACCAGGAAGCTGATTCCCCCCTCCCCCACTTCTGCTCAAGTCATTTAGCATCCTGATGGTTTAGCATCCTGGTGGTGGGCAAAGAATCAGAACATTGTGCAAAGGAGAACTACATGGTTCTTCCTTTCTCTGCATGTGGGTTGTAGGAAGGTTTGTTTGGTGTGTGTGTGTGTGTGTGTGTGGTTTTTTTTTTTACTCTACACAGCATTTCTCATCTCTGAGAGAGAAAAAACCTGGCCTGTGGAGAAAGAAAATTAATCCTGAGTTAGAGGAAGGTCCTGGAATTGGACATGGATCTATTAAGAAGAAGAAAAATATATGAGGATGCTTAATGAGCTGTTACATGTCTCTTCCATGGGCCATTAAGTGTACACAGATTCCTTTTTCTCTGTAGGTAAACTTATAAAAACATAGATTAGATGTGATTCTCACTGTCTGGTTTTTTTTTAAAAAGGGAATTGGAACAATGTGTTTATCATCCAAGGGCAAGAATCACTCCTGGGCTTTGGACACTTAATCCTTTCTTTCCTTTCACAAACCCCACTTCTTCAGCCCACATGGCCAAATACAAAAGATAAAATAGAAATGTTAGAAACCCACTTCTGTCCTCTATGATTTACAAACCAAAGGCTCTTTCACTGTTTCCTGTGAGATGCCACAGAGACTGTACAAAGCAAAGCAAATTTTATCAGACTTGATTATATGAGAAGAAGCAGGGAGAAAAAAAAATGCAGCCATAGTGATGATTAAATCCCAGAGCAATAAGGGTTAATACTTTTCAGTTTGATTAAAGAGAATCTAATTAGAGATAAATCCTTGAATGTGAAACAAAGGAACTTCATTCCATCTCCCTCAAATATTTGTACTTGTTTCAGAGAGCTTCAAACACCTGGTCAAAACACCAGGTGGCTGGTTTTCCTTTTGTTCTGGGTCTCTGTGTTGAAGTTTGAGTGTTGAGAACTGAGTGATCATTAGAACTGTTTCCTTTGCATGCCACAATAGAAGCCCGGCTGAGAGAGCGCTGATGAATGTAGGTGTTTGCTGGAAATTGATTAATTGGAAGTGTTGGCATTAATACTTTGAAGCAATCATTTGCTGTTCGAATTAAGCTATGTTAAACCTGTTACAATTTCCTCTGACAGTTTCAACAGCGTTGTCCTGCAACCTTTCATTTTAATGACAGGCTTCTTTCATAGACAGGTAAAGTAAAGTTGCACCTTCGAGTCAGTGTCAACTCCTGGCGACCACAGAGACATGTGGGGTTTCTTGATAGAATACAGGAGGGGGTGGCCCCCTGTTATCCACAGTTTTGGCACTCACAGTTTTGCATATACTGCTGTCTGTCAATATATAACCAACCTCATTATCTGTGGTACACAGTTTCACATATCCACAGTTTTCAGCAGCACAGTCCTGCCCTTGTAGACGTGCTTTTGCTGCATATGCTCACCGTTTCTGAGTGGATGAGGGCAGTAGAGTGTCTCGGTCTTCATGTTGCAAATGTTTTGTGCTTCTTAAAGCCATTTTGGGTAGCAGTTGGCAGCCTTGGGTGGCTGTTGGTATGCTTAGGGGGCCATTGGGAGCCTTTAGGAGCCTCTTTTGAGCCATTCCTGTGGAGCTTCTTAGAGCCATTTTCTGGAGCCCTTTGCAGCATTGTGCTGCCCTCCTAAGATGCTAATTGTCACTTTTATATATTTAATTTAAATTTTGATAATTACAGTACTGTATTATTTAATTTAAATTGCAATTAAAAATTGATTTTAATTAACCATTGAAAATTGATTCTCCTCTCACTCCTTGATTATCACACACTCCTCTGTGTGTGTTTACTTGAAAGGGATTTAATAACCTACCAACTAAACAGGCCAGGGGCTTGTGCTACTAAGCGTTGGACTTCAGCTGTGGGGTGAGGAAACTTGATGATTACACATTACTGGGTGGGGACATTACTGGAGGAGCTAGAGAGTTGGAAAGTGGAAGAGCTGAAGTGACCAAGGAACACTGCTGTGTTCCATCCTTATTTTTGCTCTTACTCTGTTTTTTGGGTGATTTTTTATTATTTTTGTCATTTCCCTGGGCTCCAGAACCTAACCACCCAATTCCCATTGACGTAAGGTTTCATTATTCACGGTTTCATTATCTGCAGTGATAGGCCAGAATGAAACCCCTGCGGATAATGAGGGCCACCTGCATCTGCTGTTTATGAAACAATAGCATTGGCCCTGAAAGAAATATGGACCCAGATAATTTATGTTTTGAAATCTTGAGCTGGAAATATGAAAATCCGTAGTGATTTTTTTCATGCTAAGACTAAAGGTGCTTGACCATTTTGGAGCATATTGTTGTTCTCAAACTTGGGGACCTGCAAATATTCACAAATGAGTATACTAATACCTGGAAAGAATAGACAACAGTGCATCAGTATGTACCTCACAATCACTATTATAAGCAGAGTTGGGTCTTATCAGTTTAGCCATTTCGAGCCTACTTTCCAGTAGTCTTATGAGATCACCCAGCATTTTGTGTGTTTGTCCATCCGTGTGTCTATCTGTGTGGACACACGGACATATTCTGGATTTGGTGTTTTGCTCTGGATGAGAGGTGTTATTTATGCTGGATTTGGTGTTTTGCTCTGGATGAGAGGTGTTATTTATAAAAGTGTTGTTGTTATGAATCACAAGGCCCTTTGTCCCTACACCCCAAGGTACTTTATAATTTAAACAATAATGGTGGGCTGAACCTCTCCAAGAACTCTGTCTCCATCCTTGAACATTTTGAAAAGAACAGGTTTCTTTGTACTGTATTTGATTCATATATTCTCTTGGTGTGTACTGTCAAATAACTTGTCTCTTTCATTATTAAACCCTCAGCAGCAAAATTGCACTCAGTTATGGAAACAATTGAGGCTGTTTTTGATGAAGCTACTAATCTTCTGCAAAAGATGTCACAAAAGGGACTGAGATACATGCAGAATCATGACTAAAAACTGTTTTTGAACACTATTCTGTTTCAGTGAAAATCCTTAATTAAGATCACACAAGCAAATGATGGACTGTGTGGCTGCATTCGCACGTAATGCAGAACCATGGGTCCAATGGACCCATGGTTCTACTCCCACCTCCCCCACTCTCCTGTCCTCATTAAGATAACAGGGAGAACATCCTCTCTGCAGTCTTGCTGACTATAGAAAAGGAGGGGGAACTGGCTGTGCAGGGGAACTGGCTGTGTGGGCTTCCTTCTTCCATGAAGGGCAGCCTGCATAGCCAATCACGCTGGAGTTGTGGGAGGAGCTTCTCCTTCAATTCCGGTTCCAGGGGACGCTGTCTGCAGTTCAAAATTTGGGTGACATGTAGGCTGTGTCCAACCTCGGGTTGTGGTGACAAAACTTATTACAACCTGAGGGTTCCAACTGGAGTTTCAAATCTGAACCCTCAGTTTCGTTGCCACATTAAACTGTATTTCCTCACATTCACACTTAATGCCTGCAGAACCTCTGGCCCATTCAAATGCAATTCTGCATTACATGCAAATGTGGCCTGTGTGTCTTTCCACTGCATCAATTTCTTTTAAGAAATTCCTGTTCCACAGTCAGTTTAGTGCAATATTTTACTTATGAATTATTGTGAATTTTTAGTTCTGGACAAATCTTTTCAGAGGAGAACAGTTATATCTTAAGTTGTTAGTAGCTATCTACCCTGCTAGTAGAGAAGTATTTACAGGTGATAGAAATAGTTGACATTGTGCTACACATTGGTAACACTCCCACTGCCTTCTGCATGCAGATGACAAGCGACGACCAGCTGTAAGGTTGTTTTCGGAGCTTCAGGGACTTCAGTGATTTTCATCCATTCAAATTGGTCCAAGCCACTGAACTATTCCCATCTCCAGAGTTCCTGGGGCCAGACCAATTTGCCCTTATCACAACAGAGTTGCTGTAGGCTTTGTGAATTACAAGCTGTTTCTCATGTTTATTGATGGTCTGTTTGGCAAAGGACTAAGATAAAAAAAAGTGTAGAGTTCATTTCCATTGCAATTGATTCATTCCCTCTCCTCTCCTATTTTTTTCTTTTCTTCTTCTTTTGATTTCTTTTTCTTTTCTTTTCTTGGCTTACATAAAGCTCACTTTCCAAGTGTAAGACCTTTGGGAAAGGAAACTGAAGTAATTGAATTGGATTAGACAAGCCAGCAGAACAAAGTCACATTCCATGAGGTTTTTTCCAGTGTTGAGTAGATGAATTGTAATTATTTAAGGATTAGTGCAAGTCTAAGATGTGGTCTTCTCTGAATACTCTTCACCATGTATAAACAAAAGCAAGCAGTAATATATGCTGTTTAAACTTCTTTTTATCTATAATAGATTTCTTATACAGCTGCAATAACTTGAAAAAAAATCCTGCATGGTGGGTAAGCGCTCTCTTATTGTTTTTTCAATAAAGTATTAAATCCTTGATGCTCACAATCCTAAGGAGAGCTTAATTAAGAATACTTACTCTCTATTTAAATTACATTCACTCCCATTTTGCTTGTTCTTCCTCTGAAGTGTTATCAGAGAATTAAGGCCAATTTTTAGAACAACTTGTCCATCAGAAATTCCTCATGGCTTCCCAGTGTTATATACTCCCCATTTTCCCAGGTGATAAGAAGCCCAGGATAAGCACTACAGGGTTTAGTTTCCTTTGGATGGGAGAGCGGATGGAACTTATGGTGTCTTTGTAATCTCTGTTTCTAGATGTATAGTACAAGCAGACTAATTTCATTAATCCCAGAGCCTAAGATACATGCAAACAAAAGGAAACATTCAAATGGAATCACATTTGTACTTACTGCCTAGCTGCCCATTAAAGGCTATGGTAAGGTAAAGGTAGAGTTGTGCCGTCAAGTCGGTGTTGACTCCTGGTGCCCATAGAGCCCTGTGGTTTTCTTTGGTAGAATACAGGTGGGGTTTACCATCGCCTCCTCCTGCACAGTGTGATATGATGCCTTGCAGTACCTTCCTATAGCAGGGATTTGAACCAGCAACCTCTTGCTCTCTAGGCAAGTCATTTCCCTACTGTGCCATTAGGTGGTCATAAAGGCTATGGTAGGTTAGCACAAAAGGAATAATTATGTTCAGACTAGTTTTTTTAAGGAAAAGAAAAGACAAAAAACAAGCAATAATGACCATTCACAGAACCATGACTGAATACTCCGTTTGAACAGGGGCAGCCCAAGGTATATCCACACCTGAAGCATGGTGTGGATATACTCACACACCTCCTCATACTCACACACCCCTCTCTCTCACATGCGTGCGCACACTCACATACACTCATACACACAGACAACTTGAAGGGCTCAGCCTTACTCCCCCCCCCCCGGATTTAGAAGAGGTCCTGTCTAGGAGAAGAGGCTGCTCCATTGCCGCCTATTCTCATTGCTCTGCACTCTCCCTGAAAGGCTGCTCCAGGGACTTCTGAACCAGTGTAGCATTTTCTCCCTTAACTGTCAGATTTTATTTTCTGCTACTATTTTGTGATGGACAAGAGCATAACAGCTGCCCATTTGGGAGGCCGGGGGGTGGTGGTGGTGAAAGGAGCCCCTACATCCATGCCCACCAGCACAGCTGCCCATATGAGGCCTGAAACGGGCCTCAGCGTGACCACTGGGTCACTTGGGAGGCCGGGTAGGTGGAAGGAGCCCATGCTGGTACTGGTGCTGCTGCCATCACCATGGTCACCACCGCAGCTTGGTTTTAAAGGTAAAATACTTAAAAGGCAAGGCTACTTTCCCCCTCATCCCCCTTCACCACATTTAGCCCTTTGAGGCATCCATTCCAGATTCCCCTTTATGTTGAGCCAGCTCATGAGGCAGGGGCTTGGCTCAACTAGCCCTCAGACCAGCATCCCTCAGTTGGGATCAAAGGCCATTCAAGCCAAGTCATCTCGATCATGAACCGGGTTGATTGCAAGCCAGCTCAAACATCCCTACCATACAGATGCCCCACAAACTTTCACCTAGAATATTAACATACATACCTCCTGTCCCTTTTGCTACATTTGCATGTAACGTGAAACCAGAGGTTGCCGAACCTGCGGTTAATTTTTCTAACTGTAAATCGCATTATAGACGTTCATGCAACCACAGCCCAGGAAACACAGTTTTCAGGGCAGGGGAGTTCCTTCCTCTACCTAGTGCACTGACGCTGCATCCCAGCAAGCTCCATAGTGCTAGTGTTGCCAAACAGTGGGCAAGACATCCGCACATCTCCAGGATGGCAGCCATAGACCATGATCTTCAAGAGGGCGTGCCAAGTGCAATCATGCCTTTTCAGAATGGTCCGCCTGCTCTCAGCAGGGAAAGAGCATTTAAAGCCCATTTAATGCTGTGCCATGCGAGTCTTTTGGATGACAGTGAGTGCACCACCACCCTTGTAAGAGCCCTGCAACAAAACAGTCTTGCACAAGCACAGTGGTGAGTGTGTATGTTGAGGGGCACAATTTTCCTGTTACTCAGGAAAGTGAAGGGAGAATGATGACTTCCCGGGGGGTGGTATGTATATGAGGGAGGGCAAAGGGGCCTACAATCCTGTCCACTATGACAAGGATGCTCTTGTGATGGCCTACCACAGCAAAGCAGCCCATGGAGACCAAACCACTCCTGCCCCCTTGGAAGCTTGCCGCCAGGGGACTAGCACTCTCATGAGAGGGACAATCTACTGGGGAAGACCTTAGGCTCTCCAACCAGTCTTCTATCGGACTGCACACTCATGAGTTGAGCTATCAAAAAAAGGGGGGCCACTTGCAAGGTACCCCTGTTCTCCCTAGTTAATGATAGATCTTTTGCACAGCAAGCCGCTCCTCTCTACGGAAGCCTTTGGTGTACCCAAAGGAGATTTTAACTCCTTTAAAACTCCTTAACCACAGGCCTCTGAACCGGTTCAAATGTTGCCCCACTCAAGGGTTCAATGGTGTGGGGGTGGCTTTAAGGGTGGAGGAGGATGCACTCCTCACCACACTGCGTTACCCCGCTAGCACACATCTTGCTAGAAGTCCATCGAGGCGGCAGTCTCTCTCCCTGCCGCCCCACTCCAACTTTATCTGGAAGTACCCTGAAGTCAATATTTACTTATGTGTAGAATTAGATAAATAAATGTAATTTGAATGTAAAAGCTATTGTAAAATCCAATAAAAATTTAAAATGCAAAAAAGAGGAAGTACCTGGAAGTAGCAACTGTGACTGCATGCGTCACTCATGCATGCACATTGGATGCATGCACGTGACATTTGTGATCTGCCTGCACAAGAGCAACATGCGCAGTTGCAGCTGCAACTTCTGGGTACTTCCAGATAATGTCAGAGCAGGGTGGCAGGGAAGTACGCCCTGATGGGTTTTTAGCGAGACATGCACTGGCAGGGGAAATGCAGGGGGGTAATTGCATCCTCCCCCACCCTTAAAGCCACCCCCCACCATCAAACCAGCTCCCCCACCGGTTCCGTGCACATCGCTAGTTCTGGACTGGATGGGGGCAAACAAGCTGAAACTTAATCCAGATAAGACAGAAGTGCTCTGGGTTGGCAGAACAGATAATCCGAGTGATGAGGTAAATCTGGTATTGAATAGGGTCACACTCCCTCTGAAAGACAAAGCCTGCAGCTGGGGGAGTGCTTCTGGACCCAACGTGTATTTGGAGGTGCAGGTGGCAGCGGTGTGCAGAAGCACCTTTTACCAACTATGGCTGGTATGCCAGCTGCAACTCTACTTCACAAATTTGGACCTGACCTAAGTCACTCATGCATTGGTAACATCCAGATTGGACTACTGCAATGCGCTCTGCATGGGGCTGCCCTTGGAAACTGTTCGGTAGCTTCAGCTGGTTCAGAATACTGCGGCAAGGATGCTCGTGGGTGCAAGTCATTACATCAGTATCACACCCATCCTGTGGCAGGATGGGGTTGCCATTCCAGGCAAAAATAAAGAGGGACATGTTCTAATGGGCAGATGGGCTGGTAGAAGACATGCTCTGACTTTCTTCATGGCAGTTACCAAGACAGGGAGGGGTATTGCAGGGGTGCCTGTCTGCACAGCTTGCTTTTCTCGAGCAACGAAGCTGGTATCATCTGCCATCCAGACCACATGAATTTCTCCATGACCTGACACACTTGTGAGAGAGTGGTCCATGTGAAAAGCGGTGTCATGACATATTATTAGCAATTCTTCCTGACACCCCTGTCCCCACAGACAGTTCTCCTCATGAGTTGTTAAGGGGTATCTCCTTGGCCTTACACTCTCATGAGTGAGTGGTTCACTCAGGAACAGCATCTATTGTCATCTGATGAGGAATCTTCCACTGCCACTATTGGCAATGCTGATCTGGCTGCCCAGCCTTCCTCATGAGTAAGCCTACCGACTGCATGTGTTCACCCAAGGGGAAGGGGCCTGGGGTCCCCTTCCCCAACATTACTGTGCAAAAAATAAACCCAAGCCAGTCAAGAATTCCTGGCTGGGACTGCCCTTTGAACCTCACCCCAGGTATCACTGCCATGCCACATGTTCCCATCTTAGTGATCTAACGGGGTTGCCATGTTTATATTGCATGTGAACATACATTTGATCACTTCATTTTCAGAGAGCTAAGCACATAGTGCCCATCTTGCCATCCCATCCCTTTTCTCTCCTTTCAGGAGGGGGAACAAATGACAGAGTGGGGAAAGGGCATGCCCCCTTGTGACTTTCCAATTTGACATTCTTGGAGGCTTGGGATAGGACATGGCCGCATCCCTTATTAGATTGGAGGCAGAGGGTGGGGCAAGTGCTCTGAGAGGCAACCAGCAAGAAGCACTGCAACCATAGAGCAGTTATGATCCTGGGTGCGTTTGGAACACCCTCTCTATGATTATGGTTCCAGAAATGGCACAAAACCACTGTTATGGTGATGTCTGCTAGCTAGCAAGCAAATAAATAGATACATCAACAAAAAGGCAAGCTAAGTTTGTTAGGCCTAGTCTTTTCTAGGGTTTGATTTCTGTCTGACTAGAGGTTTGTTTTTGACTGGGCAGTTTCAGTTTCTGTTGTGCCCAGGGAGACAGTTGGTGGGGATTAGCTGCAGGTGAGTCACACAGCTTGTGGTAGGGGCCATATTCCTGAGGTGACTCAGTTTGGAAGCAGCTCTTGAGAAGACACAGCTCAGACCAGGGGAGTTTTGCTACCTAGAGCTTTGCAAACAGGTGTTTGCTAGCAGATATCAAAGGAGTTTTACATGGAGTTTAGCAGGAAAGTGTATGGAGAGACACACAAGCAGTCCTCCTTTATCACAAAGGAGACACCCAGCACAAGCAGAAAGTAACTACTAGCCCACTTTTTAAATTTTCTTGGAGGACAGAGTTTAAAACCTTTAATTATCTGAGCACCGCAGCTAAGACCTAGTTTTTCAACTAAACAAGGTCTATATATTCTAAATAGCTAATAAAACCAGTTAGGAAGGTGGAATGCCAGCAGGCGAGGGGTGCTTCCCAGTGTATTGCACTGAGTGTTGCATGAATGACTATCTGCCTGAAGGGTAGAAGTCGTGGGTGTGCGCAAAGAGCTCCTGGCTCTCAGGGAACAAGGTTGTTCCCTTGAAGCCAAGGTGGCTGACCTCGAGAAGCTCAGAGAGGCAGAAGGGTATAGGAATGAGACCCTCATAGATGTGGTAGAGGCATTCCACTCCCATGCCGACAGCTCCTCTGTTGTCATGGAGAATGAAGGTCTCAGGGAAGGAAGACATCAGTCAAAGGAAGAAGGGAATGCTCCATTAGAAGGGACCCCTTCCTTGGTTGATGCTCCCATATCCTCTTGCACAGAGGATACTCCTCTGGGGATTGGGGTCCTCCTAGTAGCAGGTGATTCAGTCACTAGGGGCACAGAGAGATGTGTTTCTGACCCGTGTGTAGACCACACGATGGCTTGCTTTCCTGGTGTGAAGACTGCGGGCACCACTCAGCATCTAGCTAGACTGCTAGGCAGTGCTGGGAAGGAGTCAGCTGTCATGGTGCACATTGGCAGCAACGATGTTGGGAAATGCAGTTGGGAAGTTCTGGAATCCCAATTTAGGCTATTAGGTAGCATATTGAAGTCCAGGACCCCCAGGGTAGCATTCTCCAAAATGCTAACTGTTCCATGCACAGGACAAGCAAGTCAGGTGGAGCTGAGGGGTCTCAATGAGTGGATGAGGCATTGGTGCCAGGAGAAAGGGTTTTTAATTTGGAGGCACTGGGATACATTCTAGGGCAAGCAAAGCCTGTACAAAAGGAACTGGATGCACTTGAACCAAGATGGATCCAGACTGATGCTGCTTAAAATCAAAAAGGTTTCAGAGCAGCTTTTAAAGTGATGTCTGGGGGATTGCAGACAGGAACTGGGTGGTATCTTGTTTGGCAAGCAAAATCCCCTATGGTGCGAGGGTGCAAACTTTTCAGATAAACCAGAAGGGGACAGAGTAGAACCAGGAGCAGAGCAGATGGAAACACATTACAGCTGGTCAAAAAGGACAAATGATGGAAAGGGAGATAGCACATGCCAACGCCAGGTAAGAGATGACTTACAGGTGTTTATATGCCAATGCCAGAAGGCTCTAAGCCAAGATGGGTAAGCTGGAGCCCTAAGTTGCTAATGAAAACATAGATATAGTGCACTCAACAGAAAGCTGATGGGATGGTGAGAACCAGTGGGACACTGTTATTCCTGGATACTAACTCTACAGAATGGATAGGGACAGGTGGACTGAGGGTAGAGTAGCACTGTATATTAAAGAAGGGATGGAATCCAAAAAGCTAGAAAAAATAGGACTGGAATCCTCCACAGAAACATTATGGATGACAATATAAGGACTGAAAGGAAATGTGTTATTAGGGACATGCTATGACCCTCCGGATCAAAGTACTGAAATTGACCTGGAGTTGGAGAATCAAATCAGAGAGGAAACAAAGAGAGACAGAGTTGTAATAATGGGTGACTTGGATTACCTTTGCATGGGCTGGGCAAATTCACCTGCTGGTATTGACAGAGAGGCCCAATTTCTAGACATGCTAAATGACTATGCCTTAGAACAGTTGCTCACAGAACCAGCCAGAGAGAAAGCAACCTTGGACTTAATACTGAGTAGATTAAAACAGATGGTGAGGAGCTCCTAAAAGATCTCTCCAAACTGGGTGAGTGGGTGACAAAATGGCAGATGTGGTTCAGTGTAAGTGTAATGCCATGCATATTGACTTGATATTTAAGGTTAGGCTTACAACCACTTTCCACCTCCACAGGGGTGAGGGGCCTATTAGAATGGTCCACCCAAAGAGGTTATTGGGGTGCGGAAGTGGCGAGGTCTTCTCAGCAAAACAGGAAAGGATAAGCTGCTCGTTCTTTCTTCCCCCTTCATCCTCTCTGTCTTTCAAACTCCAGAGTCACCTCCCTTGCAGCAGCCTGACTTTGGTCAGCTTCTCCCTTCACTGAAACAGCTTTTACACTCACCTGGCTTCAAAGTATTCAAAGTATTGAATTACTGTGTTCTTTTAAAATATTTTTTATTTTGAAAAATGCTGCCCTCCTGACTGTTTGCCTCCTTGTGGTTCATTATCTGGACCTGATCCAAAGCTGCACAGGCTTGTTGATTTGTATTAGTTAATCTGGGCCCACTCAGTTGAAAAGATAGCTGCTTGCTTCCCAGGCTGAAGAGAATTGGCTGCAGAAATGAAGCCTTCCCCTACACATGAGTAATTCTTCCACCTCCAAAGAGTAATTCCCCCAGAATGGATTTGGAATGCAAATGAGTGCACTGGGAGAAGAGAAATGACAGGGTCAGAGGCTGATAGTAGTCTGCCTTCGGCAGAAGCTCCTTCCATGTACAGAAGGAGAATTGCATTCATGCAAGGAGTTCGTGGAAGGCGCTTCTGCTGAAAGCATGCCACTGCTCCCAAGGTTTGGATGCCACCCACAGCATAATATATCAAATATATATACTGTACTCATTAATGTATCTGTATATACATGCAAACGACCTTGCACCCTGAGGAAGAATTTTGTGTAGCTGGCATACTCTGTTCTGGCCTGAGTTTAATAAAACACAATTATTTCACTGATGCTGCTTTTTTTTTGTTCTGCTAGACCAACAAGGATAACTTATGTAAGTTTAAGTTTCCCCAGGTACTTCTGCTTTCTGAGTGCATTTAAGAGTATCTTTGTTAAAATGGTTTGTAAACATTCATACAACTATCAAAGTCCCAGCAGCTATTTTAACAGCTGGATTTGCAAGATGGGTCATGCACTAAATAGTACTTTGGGGGCTCTAGTACACTCATAGTAGCCTAGTGGTTTGCCTTCAGCTGTCCTATGTACATGTTTACTGCAAGAAGCACTACAGTGTTTTTGGCAGAGCCTTAGGAAAAAACAGTAGGCTAGGAACAGTTGCTGTTTTTAGGGACCTTTAGGATTCCTGGATGTTCATTTTACTGCTTCTTCCAAACAACCCTCCTCCCTCCAACTTTAAAGATGGGAATAATATACACATTCTTTTAGTAGATGGGCATTGATGTGGATTTAAATAAAACACAGATAGATGAGCAAATAATTTTACTAGATGCCTATAGTCTCCATAGCAGAGAGTGAAAATGAAATGTGTATGTATGTAGCTGCACATTCTCTATCTTATGCTCACTTCCATTTTAATTCAAGTAGCTATATATATACTATATGTGATGCATGATGCATCACACTCCCTAATTGGCTGCCCATGCCATTGTTTTCACACTAAACCATGCAGAAGGTTTATGAAGCATTGGCCACCATTTTGGATTCAGATTGCTTGCAGAATAAATTCACAGAAAGGTCTGAAAGTTTTGTTTTCTACCCAGAAAGTCAATTTTGAAAAGGTCATTCAATTAATATCAGAAGGGGGAAAGATTTTAAAAGGTTAAGATGGCTTACACTACAACCCAGGTAAAAAATCTTTTGGACAGCAATATGAATAGATCTGTACTGTACATTACCTTTGTGACTACCATAATTATAGGCTACTCCTACAGTCACATGGTGCATTTTTCAATATGCTAACATTCTTTCACATCTATTCTGCTTTTACCTTCTTTGATCTCCTATTTGCCTTTTCCTGTCATATGTCTATGTCACTATGCTAGTGACAGAAGCTAATTATGTTAATTATTTCCTCAATTGGCCATTTCTGTTCTCAAGCCCATCAGTGTTGAATCTACATTTTAAATTGGTTCATTGTTAAGAATTTAAATTTCAGAAAGCAACAAACTGGTGATAGCTCCTTACTATGCACAGGTCTGTGCCCTACCTAGTCTCCGTATATATATTGGAATCCTCCTCATATACTGAATTTACATTTGTTTTCTTAAATAGCAATAATGTTGTTTAGCCTTTCCTTTATTTGTCCCTGCTGTGTTCAAAGTTCTTTCCAACAAGAAGTCTTCAAATAATTTCTCAAAACACATTAAGGTTGTTCACGCAGCCAAACTGGGGGAGGGGGAGAAAGCAGGCTCTTACCTGCCTTCTCCCAGATGATCGGAGGCTCCTCTTGGCTCTGCCAATCGAGTGCCCAGATGACGAGCGAAGCAGCAATTGGTAGAGCTGGGATTTGGAGAAGGAAGTCCTCCAGTATCCCACAATAAACTGCACGAGTTCCACACTGCCAGCTCCTCCTTCCTCTGGCTTTATGGAAGCTTAGGCTGCCAGCAGCCTGAGCTTCCACCCAACAGGGTGGTAAGGTAGAAGGGAACATGTGCTCCCTCCTTCCTCACTTTAGCCCAGTTTCAAAACCTGGGCTACCCAGCAGAGAGCACCTGGATCAAGACTGATCCCGGCCAGTCTCATGATGAGCCCTACCTTGGCTAGCTCTGCCCTACCCAGGTAGAGCTGGTTGTAAAAATGACCTCATTATTAATGATATTTTAAAGACCAATTAAGCAATAGTTTTGAAAGCCTCTGGAATGGAATAGAAACAGATTCCAGACATCAAAGATAAAAATGCAGGATTCCTATACACACTTATTGGGGGGTAAATCTTCTTTTGTTAAGTGAGCCTTACGTCAGATAAGCCATGCATAGGATCAGGATGCATGACAGCTTTGCTTTTTACTCTTATGGTTCTCCATGAACCCTGAGTTCCCTGTGTATTAAAAAGGTAATGGAATGATGGAAGCTATCCAAGTTACACACACTACAATGAAATCTCGGTGAGTTTGTGAGTATTAAAATGCCTAAAACTGTTTTAAGTATGACCACATGAAAGTTTCACCACACAGTGCCTTAATGTTCTTCATGATTGCGTGAAGAAAATAAATGTCACTTGTTTGTGTGAACAGTGATTCATACATTCTGGAAACAGAGAAGTTCAAGTACTTGTTGACTCAGCTATTAATACTAATATGCAACATCTAAATTGGTTCTCATTATAAAGAAGTCTTTATTTGTTTTACAATTGTATTGCTGTCAGGAACTCAGCATGGGCCAGATTGCTTTTAGAACTGGGTCCTTTTTCATGTGGGAGACTAAATTTTCTTTGTGCTTACCTTGGTATTGGCATAAAGGAGTATTAATCACCAGCTGAGATTTGCTGCTGCTTTAATCAGGTTAGAGAAGAAGTTGACTAACAGTAATAACTTTAGCTACATGATGAAAAGTCGGGGTAATTGTTAGCCCTGCTTCACTTTGGTTACCACTTCAGAGTTTCTGAAGGGTCCCTATTTGACCTGGTTCTCTTTTGCCCCATTTCAAGGGGGCCTGCTTGCTTCAAATCAAACCCTTTAGCCTCTTGAAATTTTGCATCACCTCTCCCAACCCTAAAATTACTTACCAGGACCCCACCATATAGGAATAAGCAGTCACTTTCCACAGCTTGACTTTTAAAAGTCAACTCAAACTCAGACTGGACCACCAGAATTGGTTCCGTGCAAACCCCTAAAAGGGTCCCTGTCTAAAGAAAATGCAACAAAGAAAACAGACAAGTAACAGTTGTAACAACAAAACTATCTATCTATCTATCTATCTATCTATCTATCTATCTATCTATCTATCTGGGATGTGCACAAATTGATTTTTTCGTTTCAATTTGTACCCAAATCCCTGATTTGTTCTGGGTCTGAATCTGAGCCACACACCCCGAATCACCCCAGATTCAATTTGTACCTGAATTTTCCAAATCGATTTGGGGGGATGGTTCCTGGGGGCAATAAAGTGGGGTGGGTGGCAATGCCCAATGGGTGGAAGCTACCACCCAAATGTCAAAGAATTTGGGCAAAGGTCTGCCCTTTTATTATTTTTATTATTATGAAAACCCTATTATTCCCTAGGGGGGAAAGCTTAAAGAAGTGTCAACTTCAAAATTTCTTTAAAATCACCCTTT
Source organism: Hemicordylus capensis (assembly GCF_027244095.1). Taxonomy (NCBI): domain Eukaryota; kingdom Metazoa; phylum Chordata; class Lepidosauria; order Squamata; family Cordylidae; genus Hemicordylus; species Hemicordylus capensis. Next base: position 372,088,962 of record NC_069658.1, on the reverse strand, counting down.
TGCCCAATTTCTTTAAAATCTGGGTGGTAGCTTCCACCCACTGGGTACTACCACCCAACCTACTTTGACCACGAAATAGAGGTCCAAATCTCCAAATTTTGGGGGTCCGAATCTGGGTTGATTTGTTTTGTACCCAAATCTGAGCAACTGAGGAGAGGGGTGATTTGTTTTGTCTACAAATCACCGGAATCGGCCAGATTCGGGTACAAATCATTTTGTACTTGCATCGTTTCACACATCCCATATATCCCACATATCTCTCTCTCTCTCTCACACACACACACACTCTGTGTGTGTGTGTGTGTGTGTGTGTATGTGTGTGTGTGTGTGTGTGTGTGTGTGTATATATATATATATATATATATATGCTACACACACACACATACTTTATGCATCAATGTGAGTGTCAACAACAGTTATTTTCCAGCCTCATCACAAGACAACCTACATAAACCCACCTGTAGCAATTCCCAAGAATAATGCAGTACTGCACACAGTATACTGCTGAGCAGGGGGGACAGGATGATACATGACAACTCCCATATGACCCTAGGCTCTTCCTCTTTAATACATGGATTATGGTGGATATGGGGAAGGCAGTCTCAACAAGTTCTGTCTTGGCCCTACCGTCATAATAGCACAAGGTTATGTCATCTGGCAAAACTACACAGCATCCAGATCTTATTTGCTCATAGGAGCAATATCACAAAATAGGAAGCCTGGCTGTAAAGGACCATCCCCAGCCATATAACTTTCTCATTGACTCTTCTCTCCCTCCTGCCTGCATAGCTGTGATCTTTAAATTGCTTTAAAGTGAGACATGTGTATAGCAAGGAAAAAATAGAGGGATGCTATGGAAACCCAGATGTGTGTGGGGGGCAGGGGGGAAGAGATGTTTTCCCCATATTTGGGGAAAAAATGAACATTACTTCAAAATGTTGTCAATTAGTTTTGTCAGCTTCAGCTAGTTTGTCAGTTTAGCAGAGACTTGACAAAGCTAAATCAAGCAGGGTGAAAACAATTCTGTAGTGCTGGGTGGCAGTCGAGGGAGGAGAATGCTGGGAAACTATGGGCCATTTTGGCCAATACTTCCTAGCTGGAAGTAGGAAGGAATGAACATATCAATCTCCCCCTCCCAACACAGCATTCCCCTTCTCCTAATTGCGTGGGGGATTGTCTAAACCATCCATCGCATGAAATATTCCGATCACATGAGGGAGTGATTAAGATGAACCCACACCATGTGATTAGAAAAGGAAAATGATGCAGTGGGGAGAGGGGAGGGATTGTTTGTGCACATCCATAATCACATGTGGGTGGGGTCAGCTCATATCATCCAAACTGGCCCTTTGTCAGACAGGTATCAATCTTGATATCAATCAATCTAGTGGATTTACATGGAAGTTCCTATGCAGATCTATCCTGCATAGCCCCAAGATACTAGGGATGTGCATGAACCTGTTTGAAGGCCCTTTTATGGGCCTCCAATGGTTTGAAAGACCGGTGATTCGGCCAGTTCAAAGGAAGGGGGATAAATTTAAGGACTGGAGAGGGTGCACTTACCCCCCCCACTGCATTTCCCCCACCAGTGCTCTCTTTAAAAATGGCTTTGTCAGGGGGGCAGCATACCTTCCTGCCACCCCAGTGCCTCCTTGGACTGGAAGTGATCAGAAGTACCCAGTGCGCATGCGCACATCGGGTGTGTGTACATTGCGCCCACTCATGTGTGCCTGACATGCATGCAAGCGGGAGTGATATGCATATGCGCGCAACATGCACATGCACACTGGGTACTTCTGGTCACTTCCAGTCCAAGGAGGCAACGGGGCAGCAGAAAGGTATGCTGCCGCCCTGCTGGCCCTTTTTTAAAGAGAGTACTGGTGGGGGAAATGCGGCAGAGGGTTGTAAGTGCACCAAGTTATCCCCCCATCCTTGAACTGGCAGGCACTGATTCTGTGCACCCCACTACAAGATACCAGCAAAGGGGCTGGAGCCTAGGAGCAATGTTTACTTCAGCCCCACCATTGCTTCTTGTCCTTCTACCCCCTGTAGCCTCACTTCAAGTGTTATGCAGCCATTGCTGGTTATAGATTTTGTTTTTTTTCTTTGCACCAGTTTCAAATGACTGCTGCTATTGAGAAGACGGGCATCATTGTCCAGTAGCAATGGGCCCTAGAAAGAGAACTCCACAATAGTTCATACAGGTGAAGTTTTTTTGCCCCTTGTCACTCTCTTATAATTCAGTACTTTTAGTCTGTGTCACAATTCTGTCTGGTGTTTGTTTTTAATGTTTTTAATACTTATGCACCGCCTGGAGCCTTTGGATGGGGTGGTCTAGAAATGGAAGGAAAGAAGGAAAGAAAGAAAAGAAAGAAGGAAATCTTCTTTGGTAAGGAAGGAGAAAGTGTTTTTCAGAAGTTGGAATTCTTTAAAGCAAGAAGATGATAGGCTCCAGTTACATATGTTTTCACAGTGCTAGAAAATGTATTCTTTCTGAAATAAAAAATAAAGAACTCATTAAGGTCATTTTCATGGCCGCTGGAGCTGGCGCTAGGGCTGGGGAGGGCTTGGGGAAGATAGAATTGTACCTGCCTCGCCCCACCCTCCAATCTTCACCTCTTTGGGATGCCACCACTTGCGCACCCACACAACTGGTGTGCTGACAATCGCCTTACATGGGATCAGGAGGAGGAAGTCTTCCTGCATCCCACAGTCCCCCCTGGACAGTGCTCCGCTCCCTGGCTGTGCTGTAGTTGGGGCTCTTTGGCTGACACTCCCAGTGACAGTTCTTAGAGCCCCCATGGTGCACATGACTGGACAGTGAGGTAGGAGGCGCACATGTGACCTCGTACTTCTCTTTTAGCCCAGGTTTCAACTGCGGGCTACCTGGCAGAGGAGTGCTAGGATCGGTAGTGATCCCAGCAGTTCATATGACAGCCCTACCAAGGTTAGCACTGGCCTACCCAGGTAGGGCTGGTTATGAGAAATTGTCATTGACTGGCAAGGTGTTTGTTGTTTGTTACCACTCCTACCAAACTAAAAAGAAAGAGAGAGAGAGACGGAGAGTAAATTGTTGTACTTATTTGCAAGACTGATTTGGCATAACCATTTCAGGGTGATGAAGTAACTGGTGAACAGAAAATTTAAATCAAGAATGGAATAATAGACTTTTTCATTTATTTTTCTTTCGAATAAATTAAGAACCTAATAAACATGAAAATGATAAATGGTATTACATCATTTCCTGAGCATGGTATCTTCCATTTTTCAAAAAATCTTGCCACTCTCATAAAATGGGAGATAAAATATAAAACAAATAATACATGTATATTCGGTGTCTGAAACAGAAGAAATATAAAATATATTAAAGCTATTACAGTGCATGGTAATAAGTAATTAAACATTTAATATTCAGTGTTGTAATAAGTGTAGATGGTGCCATTCTGCATCCTGTGATGGCAGGAAACCAAAATATGGCTTTTTGAAAGAATGTTTTGTATTGGAAGGCAATTTTCTGCATAAAGTTTACTGAAGGAATAGGATTGTGGTTTTGATCTAGGATAATACTTTGAATGACAACAAAGGGTCATAAGTCAATTTCATTGTAAATACACAAATGGAAAAAAAATACTTTATACATTAAGGAAATTGCTTTCAGCAAATAATTCAACATTTTACATTAGTATTCCTAAGTGCTATACTGTTTGTGTAAATGCTTTGTGTAACTCTGTGACTAATGGAAAGAAAATGAGCCATAATATCCAGAATATGTGACAGGTCCTTGACAGAAAATGGTAGCCAATTATAGCAGTATTGGTCCATGATTCAGAGAGGTGCACACACATATGCTCCACACGCAAATCCAGTTCTTTTTCTCAGAGCCTTTTGGAAGGTTCTTCCACAGAACCATCAAACTCTCAACTTTAAAAAGTAGTTTTGAGATCTGAAGCAGAAGTTTTATAAAGCAAAGACCATGGAGGAGTATCACACCCCACACTGTCCCTTTAATGCTAGGTTCCACAGATGCCTTTTACACTCAGGGGGTTCAGCTGACAAATGCAGAGTGAGAAGAAGCAAATAGCAGATGCCCAACTTGAATCAAAATGAAAAGCAACTAAGGATAGACAAATATGAAGGTAATTTGAAATGAATTTGAAGATTCATTCAAATATGAATGATTTCGCATCAGGAAATTCATCCAGTCACATCTGGCTATTTTTTATAAATGCCATGTAACCAAACATGCCCTCCAACACCTCGAGGCCACTTCCAGCTTCAGAGGCAAGATGCCTCTAAATACCAGCTGCAGAGGAGCAACAGCAGGAGAAAGCAACAGCATGCCCCCCACCCCTCCCCCTCACCTCTTGCCTGTGGGCTTCTCAGAGGCATCTGGTGGGCCACTGTGTGAAACAGGATGCTGGACTAGATAGATGTTGGGCCTGATCCAGCAGGGCTGTTCTTATGTTCACAGATGGAAAAAGAGAGATGCTTGTGTACGTGTAACATCTCTGACCTCACTCCAGGGGTCACTTCGTCATCCCTTGTCTTCATTACACATTGCTGAAGGGTCTTTTCTTTGCTGTTCACTGTATTTCATTTACTCTGCAATAGCCTGTTGTACACTGGCTTCAGAAACAGGGCATGGTAATAAAATGATAATTACAATCCCTCCCCCCGCAACATTAAGAATGCTTTATAGCAGGGTTTCTTAATAGCCCCCAGATGTTGTTGGACTACAACTCCCATCATCCTCAGCCACAAAGGCCATGTCTGGGGGGGTGATGGGAGTTGTAGTCCAGCAACATCTGGGGGCCCAAGGTTAAAAAACCCTGCTTTATGGAATGAATAGTTGGGGCCTGCTCCGATGCATGTTTACACAGAAGTAAGTGTGCCTAAGCCTGCTGCCTGTGGGAATGCAGGAGGTGTCTTGACTCTCTTTTATCCTCCAGAAAAGGAACAAGAGTAATCAAGATTGCAATCTTTAGTGCCCTCACGTGGGACTCCATCCCACTAAATTCAATAACTCAGTTTCACTCCAAAAGGCAAACTAGAGAAAGTGTTCTACCCCTCAACAGGCACTGTTCTTAGTAAATGGGAACAGTTGGGAGATATAACATTGAAGTATATGAACACCGTGATGTCCGTAACTGTTTATTAGCATGGAAGTAGATTTGGCGAGTCTTTTGTGGAGCCGTATTCTCAACAATATTCCATGCCCTGTTTCCTAAGAAGAAAAGTTGTGCTTGTTGTTTCTCACGCAAGTCATGTTATGTCGTACATTCCCACTAGGAAAGCTACTATCCTCTTAATCTTAAAATCAAATATCTTCACTGCTACCAACTGTGGTTATTCAACCTTTATTATAGCATTTTATCTAAAATGCCAACATAGTAACTTTTTTTCTTTGTCCAATTTAAGAGTTCATGCCCTGAATCCACATAAGAATGCTGCAAACACAAGGGGCTTTCATCAGCATAATCTCTCCTTGATGGTGCTGTGACTGCCTTTGAAGAGACTGCAGTTTCTGTAGCACAGCCTTGATTATATCTCGCTTGTCAAATAAGTGTAATGAGAGATCTAACTCGGCTGTATATGAATGTATGCTTTGAAATGTCCTCTTCCTCCACATTTGGCCTCCTCCCACAACTCTTTTTATTTTTCTTTGTATGAGGACTGGATCATCTGAGTGAATTTCATCTTATAACAGTTCTAAATCTCCTTGATCTTCCAACCCAGACTTAAGAAACCCATGAATGTTCAATAATGTTTAAAAGATATTATCTGCCTTTGTGAGTGAGGGAGTGCAATCGTGGGAATACTTAAATATCCAACCTATAATTCAGGCTGACTATCGCATTAAATCATAGCCTCCAACTGCACTGTTGCTCTTTAAGAAGGATGCTAGTCCCAGATGTAGCATAATTAATGGATGATAGAAAAAGGACTGTAATATTTAGTTTGGTTGCAACAGCAAAAGTACATTTGGGGTATATTTACTGGACCTCAAAGAAGATGGATAAAAATCAATATTGCCAGTTCTCTTTCATTCTGTAGCCACCAACATGCCATAATTTTGGTATTTGGTTTAGAAATTCCGACATTCCATTAATCAAAGGAATAAATATGGAACCACTTGATGAACTTTGATATAAGAAACAAAGTTTAAAAATCAACTGTGATCCCATATGTGTCATTCCAAGCAATGGGATTTGTGTAATCTACCAAATTGTGTCATAAATTCTCACAAATGGAGCATTAGTACTGCCAAGTTTATTTTTTTTTAAGGAAAAAGCCTCAAAAAGATAATAATGTTTTTATACTACCCAAATAAATCTTACTTTAATGATGCTTTCTAGGATGGGAGTGTGATCCCATGAGATTATAGTGCATGCAGTACATCTCTTAAAACTAATTCTATGCCAGTGGTTGCATATTTAGTAAGCATGTTGGTAGGAGAAAGGAACAAAGAGTGAGCTGATTTTGTGGTCCTGCAGTACCAACAGCATCACAACAGGGCTTAATTAGGTCTTAATCCTATGCTCAAGCAGCAGTAGAGGCAATACTACAACAGTAATTGTAGAAACAGAAGCCACCATAGCAACACCAACAAAACACACTTGCAATATTACTGACAAACCACTATGATCCCCATCACATGGTCAATCACTAATGATGCGTTCCTAGCTGTGCAGGGAACAGCATTGATCAATGCATGGAGACAGCCAAAATGACTTCCCTATTATACACACACACCTGAGCATACAGAAATAGATCACAATGCAGAAGACCAAGGTACAGAAACCAAGAAGACAGCATACAACCTATAGCCACAAATCCCAGGGCCCTTCAAGGTCAGGGCTTCCCGACAGCCCAAACATAGGCGGTAAGCAATCACCCTTTTGTAGGAAAAATGTCAGGTCACATAGGAAGCTGCCTTACACAGAGTCAGACCACTTGGCCATATTGTAGTATTGTCTGCATCAACTACACTGAATTGCAGCAAGGTTTCAAGCAGAGGTCTTTCCCAGCCCTACCTGGGACCCCTTCTGCATACAATCAGATACCACTGAGCTATGATCCCCATCCTCTAAGGTAGGCCTGCCCAACTTAGGCCCCCTAGCTGTTTTTGGACTACAACTCCCATAATCCTAAACCGCAGTGGCCGATAGCCAGGATTATGGGAATTGTAGGCCAACATCTGCAGAAGGGCCGAAGTACGTAGAGCAACCCTGCCTAAGGGGACTATTTCACAACAGACCGTGCTCACGTAGGTAGGAAAATGCAAATGCAAACCAAGGTAATCCCTGATTAGCAAAGGGGACAATTCATGTTCGCTACCACAATACTGGCCATCCACATAAAGGAAGGTGTGCTTGCTATTCCACTAATAACACTTGGCCACCTCCATGGTGCAGTAGATATGGTTCAGCAAGAATGGAGAACCCATTGCTTGCCTAACAGAAGGATCCAATTCCCATTGCAGGAACCATGTTTCCACACAAATGCTTATGAGAGCACTCCATGCAAAATAGCTCTGTTAGTGCCTATGGGGCAGAACAAGCTTTTTTTAAGGGAAAGGCCGCACAAACAAGAAAGAATGAAAGCTACAACAGGATGTTCACAAAGAGCCAAATCTAGTGCTGTTTTATAGCTCAGTGGGAAGGAGCACAGGAAGGAGATGGGGTGGTGAGTCCCACAGTGGGGAGATGTTGAAATGACCACAACAAGGCAAAGTTAATTTACTGTTTCACTGTGTCCGACAATGACAAGGACATAACGGGGCCATTCACACAACCTACTGGTTGGCCAGGCAGACGGGGGGAAGCCTGCCCATGCGTTGCTTTCCCCTGCCCCATGATCATTATTGTCCTGGTGGGAGCATGCTCCAATCAACCCTGCACTGCACAAGTGTGCAGCTCAGTGTGGGGAAACCCCCAGCAATGGGAGGGTGCCCATCAGTATTGCAGCGCTGGCACTGACACTGACACATGATCCGCTAAATGAGGTTATGGGAGCGCTTGCTCCCTTCACTTTGTTTTAGAGTTGGACTCCCCAGGTGGTTTTGCTGCCCGGGTGCCTCTGGGAGCTGCTACTACTACAAATATTTGTATACTGCTCTTCAACCAAAGTTCACAAAACGGTTTACATAGAAAAATAAATAATACATAAATAAGATGGTCCCCTGTCTCAAAAGGGGGCTCACAATCACAATCTAAGAAGAAACATAAGGCAGATACCAACAACAGCCAATGGAAGGATGGGTTGGACAGGGCCATTTGCTCCCCCCTGCTAAATATAAAAGAATCACCACTTTAAAAGATGTCACTTTGCTCTTAGCAGGGTAGCCCGGCGGCAGAGGTGCTCTTACCCCCTAGACCTTGTGGCCCTGGTCCATGGCCTCCAAGGTCTGTGGGGCCCTCAAAATGGCCAGGGGGGCCTCCTGTAGCCACCCCATGCCCACCACACCACTTCCCTGCCATGTTGAACCTCATCCCCACCCCATAATTTAAGCCACCATGTGTGTGACTGAAAGGTGGCTGAAGGGTGGGCCGGGGTGTGTGTGAGCCAAGGAGGCCTTGCCCGCCCCCATAGCAGTGGCAGATGGAGTGACCACTGGGCCTGTCCGTTCGGCATAGCAGCTCTTGATAACTGTGAGGTGCTCCAGCGCAGCTGAGTAGTTGAAATAGAGCGTTACAAGCCCAGGACAGGCTTGCAATGATCTATTTCAACTGCCCTGGCCGCTGGGCCGAACAGACAGGCCCAGCAGTCGTTCCATCTGCTGCCACGGGGGGAGGCTTGCTCGGCTCACAAACAGCCCCGTCCAGCACCCCTTTGCTGTGCACATGGCGGCTTAAATTAGGGGGAGGCAGAGGTTCAGCATGGCAGGGCATGCACAGGGAAGCCCCCCCAAAGCGGGTTTTGGGGGAGCCCGCTGGTGCGGTGGGTAGCCGGGTTCCCTAATTACCTAGGTGTGCCCCTGCCCGGCAGTTCTCACAGGCAGCCAATCCCGGGCTTGGCTGCCTTAGCCCAGTCTTGGCTGCTCATGAGAACAGCCTCAAGATGAAGAAGGGGTGGGGCTGCAGGTCAAAACCTAAACTTCCTGCTTGGCAGTGCAACTGCCTTTCCACACATCCATAGAAAATGTCTGAAGACTGATTTAAGAAGGGACTATGCAGTCTCCCAGGGGCAGGTAACTATCAGAAATGTACCAGAGTGCCATTCATCTCATCCAGCCCTGTTTATCTCATCCGTTTCCTCTAAGTTCAAGAGCAAGTCATAAATATATATCTCCAACTAAGCTGTGCACATGAACAATTTTGTGCAATGTAATACGCAATGTTTTGTTTTTGTACATGTATTGTCCTCTTGATCATATCAACATATCCTTTAGGTAATGGAACATATAGATGGATGTGAGTGCAAAAGTCAGATAAATATCCTTGCTGACCTTGAAATGAAATCTCATGCAGTGTACACAGACATTTCCCACTAAGTAAAAGGAGTGTTGATGCAATTGTGCATATGATTGCATAGAGTTTCACTATTTATGAATGATCATGTAGATAGCTTGCTTAGAGGGTTTTTTAAAAAATATATATCATTTAGGAAAGAGAGCTTTCAAGAAGTTGCACGCGTGCTAGTAATGGCAGAGTGAAGCACTGTCTTCATACTATCTATTGCTCTGTCTGTTGGCATAGGAAACTGGGATCAGATCAGCCTAAGCTTCCATCCTTTTTCAATGAAAACCACCACACTAAGAGAAATTAGAGGAAACAGATTGCCTTTGAAGTTCAGAACATGATAACAAGTGGGGTTGGGCCACCTAGAGCCTTAACAGCAGTTCAAATAAACCATTACTTGGATCATTACTTAAAACTACCCATAGTTTCTTACTTGCGCCAAGCAAGTTGATTGTATATTTAACTCTACCAACACTGTACTGTGATACCTTAGCTAAGAGGACTTCAAGCAATGTTTCACTACTTTATTCTCCAAGCAGATAACACTAAAGACAAAAACAGCTGAGTCAGGTTTGATCTTCTGAACAAACTAAGGAAATCCCAACAGGACAAAACTAACAATAAACTCTATGAAACAAATCCCCTAGAGGTCATTCACAATATGACATGTGCCTGATGTTGGGCACCTACAGAGATTGAGGTTTTAAGACGTCCTCTAACTCAGAGTTTCTTAACCTTGGGTCCTCAGATGTTGTTGGACTACAACTCCCATCACCCCCGCCATGGGTTTTGTGGCTGGAGATTATGGAAGTTGTAGGCCAGCATCTGGGGATCCAAGGTTAAAAAACTCTGCTCTAATTGGTAGTGTGCCAAAAGCATGTTAATATTTTCTTCTTCCCCAAGGAGATGCATTAATAGAAAACTGGCAGAAATTGGGGACACACAATATCAATCCCTCAATGCAATACAGAAATATTAACTGGCTACAAATTTCACCTGTTTAAACAAGGAGAGAGTTTATCTTACACTCCTTTGCTTGAACATGACAACATAGAAGTAGCAGGAGAAGTATGAGAGTCACTGAACACAGTGAACATGCTCAGTTTTTCAGCCACAGAAACACCTATGTTATATAATTTTGAACTACACTGCTATGAACATTTCCAGTGTGTTCAATAGCCTTTAGACTTTCTCAGCTTCCTAAAAGCAGCAAAATGTGTTTGAGGCTGCTCGCTGGGATTGGAAATGGGAATTTGTTTGAAGTCATGAAACATAAAATATGTTATTCAGGAACTGTGTGGTATACTACAGCAAAATAAGCAGTTTTTCAATATCTGCAATATGGTTGTAGCAGTAAATATTACTCAAGTTTCACATCAAGGAAACTAGTAGGAAGGATATGCACAAATTATGATTCGACGCGCAATTTGAAACTCATCCGTGGCACCTTTAAAATGGAGGAGAGCAGGTTCATAACTGCTCCTCCGCCACTCACCTCCACTTCCTGAATTGGCAGCACTCTTCCCAGCTCTCTTTGCTCGCTGGTGGTGCTTTGCCCCAGTTGCCCTCATGTTACTCCGGCACGCACATGGCCTCCGCACATCTCACAAAAGATGGTAGAGTAATGCTATGAATATAGTCATTGTACTGCTGTACCACTTGAAAAAGATGGATTTCTGCATTAATAAATGTGGTTATTTAAGTGCAGGCAAATGGCAAAACGCAGGTGGACAGTGGATGAATGACAATGTGGTGTGACACTCACCACCCACCCCACTCCACCCCACCTCTGTGTAGCGACTGAGTGAACAAAATGTGATAATCTCAGAATAAAACTGCAGTCTGGAAGTACCCATCACCAATGCCAAGTATTTCCCTGCATGTGGGATTTTCATCAGTACACTCCTAGTCTGTACATCCTCCTTTTTCTTTTTTTCTTTTTTTTTCATGGGCTCACTAGGGAATAGGGATGTGCACAGAACCTGGTGTGGGAGGCTCGAAGGCAGGGGGATCTGCTTTAAGGGTGGGGGAGGGTGCACTTACCCCTTCCTCTGCTTTCCCCCTGCCAGTGCCCCATGCTTTAAAAGTCCACCGAGGAGGCAGCATACCTCCCTGCTGCCCCATTGCCCCCTTTACTGGAAGTAGGTGGAAGTATTTGATGTGCCTGTGTGCGCAAGCACGAGCACATGCACTAGGGGTGTGCCAGGGGCGTAACTACAGGTGAAACTCAGAAAATTAGAATATCGTGCAAAAGTCCATTAATTTCAGTAATGCAAATTAAAAGGTGAAACTGATATATGAGACAGACGCATTACATGCAAAGCGAGATAAGTCAAGCCTTAATTTGTTATAATTGTGATGATCATGGCGTACAGCTCATGAAAACCCCAAATCCACAATCTCAGAAAATTAGAATATTACATGGAACCAAGAAGACAAGGATTGTAGAATAGAACAATATTGGGCCCTGAGGTTGGAGTGGGCCCTGAGACAAGATTCTTAAATGCCTCCCCCCCCCCCCGCTGTCACCGCTTACCTCTCCTTCCTCTGGCCCGATGTCTCTGCTAACTATCCCAACTAGTTGCAAGGTATAGATAACACGAAAGCAGAACCAACTAATACAAGAGAACGAGAACTTTAATCATTGCACATATCCCAGTTACAAGGTGTGCATAACAGACCCAACTTAAAACAGTATCAAATGAAGCACAGTAATCATTGCACACATCCCAACAAAAGTTTTAAAAGTTACAAAAGTGTGTAACTCCCTAGGCAAGTTACTTCCCCACTGTGCCATTATGCTGGACTTGGGCCGAAATAAACCATACATACACATACACATACACTGTGCCATGAAATTCATGATGAAATTAGTCATGGCTAACTTGTCTCAGTTCTATTAGGACTGGTCATTAATAATTTAGGCTGAATGTCAGCTGGTAAATCTAAAATACAAATATCCAAAGTTTTACTCCACCTATCTTATGAAAGTAGGGAGGGATGTGTGTATGCCTTGTCCTGATCTAAACATCCTGTGCAGCACAAGCATGTTTACTTAGAATCAAGTCCTAGAGTATAGTTTTTCCCAGTGCCAAGTAAAAAGAGTTTTAATCACTCAAGACTTTAGTAGCCTTTAATTGGAAATATTACTTTTTCAGTTGGCTGAGCTATGTATTAACGTTTTTATGATTTTTTTAACATGATATTAATTTTGGCCTTATGCAACACTTGTGTATTTTAAATGCAAAGGGCGAATGCAAATGTAAAAATAATAAACAGGCATGGCTGTGAGCCGTTGTTACTTTCATTAAAACACACACACACACACAAAGCAGACTGGTGAAAGAGCGGGGTGGGAAAGGAAGGAAAGACTTGCAAATTTGTTAACAGAGAAGACATACCGTGCTTTGGTTCAATTATAGAGCAATTACAGCAAAAATCACTGATCCTCTTGTACTCTCTCCGTTTTCCTGTCTCTACACACATTCGTCCCACCTCCAAGCCCCACCTCCTTCCTGCAGCGTCCTCATGCACGGTGGGCAGCATCTTCTTGCAGTTGGGAGTTCTGCCTTTCACAGGGGCAGGGGAGGGGAGCGGGTTAACCCCTTTGGCGCCTCCTCCGCCCTTCCCTCTCCCAGCTTAATCTCTGCTGTTGCTCGCGCGTGCTCGAGGCTCACGGAGACAAACAACAAGGAAATAGCAGGCGGCGCCACAACAAGGAGGAGAAATTTTTTTTTTAATGACTTCACAAGGAAGATCGGGTAGGCGCTGGGTGGGGGAGAGCCTCTGAGGCCCTCCCCTCAAGGCGGGGGGCCCTGAGACAACGGCCTCCCCCTGCCTAATTGTAGTTACGCCCCTGAGGTGTGCAAACTGGTTTGATGTCAAACTGGTTCGGTTTGTAGGTTCAGGGTTGAGCCCGAATGGTCATGATCCAGCCATGCAGGGTCCCATTGAGCAGCCGTGGCAGCCTCCAAAATGGGCACCATGCACTTCAAACACATCACGCACACACACCTGACATGCACGGCCGTGCCTGCAACATGCCCATGCATGCATCCGGTGCACACAAGTGCATCGGATATTCCCGCCTACTTCTGGTAAAGGGGAAAATGGGGTGGCAGGGAGGTACACTGCCACCCCAGTGGACTTGTAAAACATGGAGCGTGGGCAGGGGAAAAGTGGAGGAAGGGGTAAGTGCACCCTCTCCCACCCTTAAAGCAGAAACCCCCCACCTTCAAACTGGTGGAACTGCTTGCCATTTGAACTGGTTCAGAGGCCCATAAAGGGCCTCTCAACTGGTTCCCTGCACATCCCTGCTGGGGAGATTAATCTGGTATATCTTCTTTGCTCTGCCTTGTGTGATCTCAGTGGATAAACTTAGAATTAAATCCTCATGCCCTTTCTGATGAAGGAGAAAAGCCTTTTGATAAGATGTTATTTCAGTTGTCATCTTATTTGAATATTTGAGTTTCAGTTAAAAACGTAAAATAAAAATGAATTATGGACTCTAGTTTTATTATATTACACATTTTTATCTCTCCTTTGAATTTCATGAACTAGGAACAGCTTTCAATACATCAGCATTGTTATAGTGTAAATAATTGTTCCAACAGCTATGGTGATAAACCTACAGTTATGTGAGGCTGCTGCAAAAAAGGAATTTTCCATTACAAATGAAAATAAATCTAATTTGATTAATCTCATTTGGGCTGCTATATAACATACAGTATGTGTCACCTTAAAGCCTAACAAATGTATTGTGACATGAGTTTTCGTGAACTGTTGTCACTTTGTCAGATGGATGATGAAGCTGCATGACATCATGCTATGAAAAGAAGTTAACTGTATCTACAAAAACTCATGTCATAATAAATGATGCCACAAGACTGCTTATTGTGTTTTTTCTGCAACAGACTTCCATTGCTACCCATCTGGAATTTGTAAAATTAACATCATGACTTGTTATGGGTACGTCACTACTGTGGTTCATTTCTGTGCATCCAGATTTGTTTCGGGTTAACTTATCAATTAAGTTATGGGATATATGAAGTCTGTCTTGATCTTTTTGTCCCTCTAAAATGATTAAGCCAGTAGACGTTTTAAATGAATGCAAGTCACATGGGAACACAGCTTTATTTCCTCTCTGTTGAGTGGGAGACCTTTTCTTCTCTTGTACAACCTGTGTAAATAACAGAAAATATTAATTCTGACTCTCAGGCCTTTGGTTTGGTCACTGAATATAGCCCTTTTTATAGCACACCATCTTATGTATTCTGAACCTGGATTATAAATGGAATTCTATTGTTGTGAACAATCATTACTTTGAACTCCGCCCATCTGCACATGACCATTTATCCTGCAATGTAACAGAGGTGAGTCAAGAACCCCTGATTTTGCTGAGAATTTCTGGATCTCTTTCTGCTCACTGCAGCCTCTGATTCCAAAATGGCTTTGCATGAATTTGTTCACCTTTGCATGGGTGAACAAATCACATCGGAGGTTGAGGTGCAATTATTGGGAGCATGCTGGCCCTCATTAAAGTCATCTGTGAGAGGGAACATCTGGCATGGCTGGGAGGCAGTGTTCCCTCTAATAGAGATTCCCAGATGTTGTTCACTACAAATCCCATAATCCCCGAGCAAAAGCCATTGCAGCAGGGGATTCTGGGAGTTGTAGTCAACAGCATCTGGGAATCCCTGTTAGAGGGAACACTGCTGGGAGAGTGATTATTAATTGTTAGCTATATACATTTGTAGACACAGGAAATTAACCAGGTTTTCCACATTAAAAAAAATCATAATAAAAAGACAAAGAGCCAGGTCTCACGATCAGTGAGACCCGGTTTTGGAGGGTGCGTGGGGAGAGTAGGATAAGCCCGCTCTCCCCGCACACAAGCAGGGAGATTGCTGGCTCCGTGACAGAGCTGGCGGGGGCTGGGGAGCTCGGGGGCCGCGCGGCCCCCGGAAGCTCCAGTATGCCCTGTGTGAGCGCGCAGGGCATACTGAGGAGACCCCAGGAGCCAGCTTTTTGCCTCCTGTCCAGGGGTCTACTCATGAGTAACCACGGCACGAAGCCACACCACAGCTACCCACAATCTCTAAAAACTAAAAACTTCGCTCAGCAAACCTGGTTTTAGGGCAGGGGTAGTTAGGCGGGTTACCCGCCTAGGAACCACCGGGCTCGCAGCCGAGCCAGGTGGTTCACACAATGGGGCGAAATCAGGCTAGCCTCTGCTAGCCCGATTTCGCCCCATTGTGTGAATAGCCTCTTAGTGAGTCTACTCAAGGCTGTTTTGTGGTTTAGAAACTAATCTCCAGAAATTGTAGTAAAATAAAACTACATGATGCTACAGTAATCAAAACTAATCAAAATATTTGGATTAACTGTTGTTAGAAGTTCTTGCTTTTCTATATGACAAACTGTTACCATGTCCAAAGCTGTGGAGGTTTGAATGAGGCCCTATTCAAGAACCTTTCACACTTTTCCACACTAGTTTTCCACACAGATGAGAAAAGAAATAAGAAATTTCCATTTGGACAGCAGTCCTTCACAACCACAACTTTAACTCTTGAGCGAGGCTCCTTATGGTAAACTGTATTCATCCATACAATACATTTTCTTGGCTATGGCAATTGCAAAGCTTTTTAGCTAGCCTCTGCACTGGAAAACTAAGAATGAGAATAAGCAGGAAGATGCAGGGCATTTGATTTGCATTGTACCACTGTTCCCCATCATTATACTGCAAGTAATACTTCTCTGCTTCACCTGTGTGTGTAACAGGGGATGGGGAATCTGTGGTGGCTGTCAAGTACTCAGATATCACAGGGGGGAAAGCCACACACTTATAGAGACAGCTATGTCAGTTATCATTAGGTATAATGCAAATATTCTCAGTGTGGATTTGTGCAGGTGCATGTGTACACATATTGATGAATATAATGTGTGAAGCAGCATAATTATTAGAGGAATATGACAGAAGTAATAAGGTTGACAAGATGGAAATGCCACCAAAAAAAAAGCCTCCTCTGTCAGGCAAAACCTTTTACAACCTCTCTCGCTCTTCTGTGTGAGGCAGAATGTAAGGAGTTACACAATCACATCTGCACCTCAGACCAAAGGGACTCTGCTAGGAAAAGGTTGAATTTTTGTGTCAGTGCTCATTTAATCCTCTGTAGTTTTGCACTCGTTCTTGAAGGGCAAAAAAAGAGTGAGACATTTTATCTCTTTTTTATTTTCAGGAGATAGGAAATGCTAAAAGAGATTGAGAATTTGTGAAGGGGTTTTAGCGGCGCTTTCTCAAATGTGTGATTTTAGTAGACAAGCAGGAATAACACAGCCTGAGCCTCACCCCTGCTGTAGCTGTTATGACACAAGTAGAGGATTATGCTAGAACAGCTACAGTAGTATCCTGAGAGAGGCAAATGCCATTCAGAATAGCTCAATTTTTTCTTTGTTGCATTTTCTTGCCTGAGCAAGCTTGTGTTGGTATAAAGTGGACAGAGCCATTCCTACAGCACTTTGGATGCTACCCTAGAAGCCGCAGTGGAAATTCTGATTCAGAGAGGTATGATCATTTGGGGGTCCTAAATCCCTTTTTCACTTCACTGTACTTTAACATTGACCTCATTGCAGTGTGCAACCAATATTAACGACATCCTTGGATGATAACATCTTAAAACAAAGTCTCAATACAATAATACATGTATAATAAAGCAGCATAAGAAAAATGGGAAGCAATTCTTACTTCATCCGATGATTAATTCTACAGATTATAGCATAAAACCACACAACCGTGTATGTTATTTCATTATTACAATCAGATAGCAACCAAGCGATACAGAACTCATGCAAACATCCAGGAAATTTTCCTATCAGAGGCATTATTAGCTCTCTCCACGAATCTTGGTATAATCGACAGTATAGAAACATATGCTCAGTAGATTCAACTACATCAGCAGCACCACTGGGGCATCTTCACTGTACACTAATCTGACCGCTGGAAAGAACGGTATAGCGATGTACTTCCTTTCACAGTCTTTCTGAGAGCTACCTACTAGTAACAGAAGGCATTGGGGAAATAAGGGGAAATAAGGGAACTAAAGGAACTGCATCTTTATCTTGACTGTAGTGCAGTGATATGAAACATAACAAAGCAAAAGTGAAGTACTCTAGTGATATACCTTAAATAATATTATACTTAAAATAATATTAAATAATAATATTATACTTAAAATAATATTAAATAATAATAAAGTTGTGCTGTCGAGTTGGACTCCTGGCAACCACAGAGCCATGTGGTTTTCTTTGGTAGAATACAGGAGGGGGTTACCATTGCCTCATCCCACGCAGTATGAGATGATGCCTTTCAGTATCTTCTTATATCACTGCTGCACGATACAGGTGTTTCCCATCTTCTGGGAAACATACCAGCGGAATTCGAACCAGCAACCGCTTGCTCTCTAGGATAGTTAATTCCCCACTGTGCCATTAGGTACATCTTGCTTTTTTGTAATTATTAGTAGATGTATCTCTGATAATAATAAATTATACAGTGCAGGACACACTTATATCTGTCTTACTTGAAAATATGTATATCATCGCCCCTGTATCAGTGTGGTGCTGTTGTTAGACTTTTGGACTAGGACCGGGGAGACCTGAGTTCAAATCCCCATTCAGCCGTGTCACTCACTGGGTCAGCCATGCCACTCACCTCAGTCACTGGGTGACTCTGGGCCAGTCGCATATCTCTCAGCCTAACCTATCACACAGGGTTGTTGTGAGGACAAACACAACCATGTATACTGCTCAGGAAGAGCAGGATATAATTGTAATAATAAAATAAATCATCCTATTCACACGAGGAATGCATTACTTTCAGAAAGAACTGAATTACATCATGAGGACTTTCTGGTTGACTGTCCATGCCAGTCTCTCCAGACTGAGTAACAGGGAGAGTTCTACCAACCCTCCTCACTGACCTTTATAGCTAGTGTGTTGTGCTTTGTTCTTCCTATAAAGTTCTGCCTAGTTTAATTTCAGCTTTTGGTCTACCTATTTAATCCCCCCACCCCGCCGCAAGGTACATTTTTATATGAAGAAGAAGGGTTTCACATCCTTAAAGAGTAAGGAAAGTTATATGACAAAATATATGTCCAGATTTTTTTCTACTCTGGTGTGTGTGTACTGTATGTGTGTGTGTCTGTGTGTTTCATGTCATGTTTTTCAAGCAACTGTTCTCAATATGCATTTGTCACTTTGGCATTTTTGTTTTGTTACACTAGATATAATTTGCACATCAAGGGGGGATATCTTATTTATTTTACTTGCGACCATAACAAAGGGAAACGTTGTGATCAGAATGCCTTTAATTGCAGAATGCCCTAGGATTTCTGCCAAGCTTTTCAAAAGATGCTCTTTTTAAAAGATTAAAATAGCAGAGCTCACTAAATATAGTTATGGCATATATCCCTGGGGAGGGGCAATCACTTAATACTAAACATCTGACACCAATATACCCATGATCCATTTCTATCAAGTCTTATTTTTCTGCTTTAATAAAACTGGTAGAATTTTTTTTAAGTGGGACTGAATAAGCTGACATCCTGCTAATTAACCCCATCTGCTATTATTACTATCAAAGCTGTGGCAATCTGTTCACCAGAGATTCAAATACTGATCAACAAGCTCCCTGTAGAGACACCTCAAACATCTCTTTAATACCCTCTGTCCTATATTCTTTCATCACCCAGGCCTTGAAACAGGTTTCTGCTTTTTGTTTTGTTTTGCTTGCTTGTTTAAACATTTTTAGGAGCTAAGAGTGCAACATTGCTCTCATAACAGAAGTTTCTTGAACTTTGTCATAATGAAGTTTTGCAGATATTTGTCTTTTTCTCTCCTTACTCTCATGTTTTCTCTTCAACCTCTGGCTGAAGAGGTTGATTCCTATTCTTTTCCTTTTTTTTCTTCATCTTCTGTTTCTTTCTATCATCGCCATTGGAAACCTAGCTTTCTAAAACCTTTCTTTAGCAATGCTCAGCTGTGGCATTTGAAATGCAAAGCAAATATACTCTGACAGGTGATGTTATGAGGGTCACCTTTGGACCTCTTGAAGGACCTTGTAGGGTAGGTTATAAAACAGGCAGTTTCCCAGAAAGTCACAACCAGAAGCTTAAAAGTCCAAATCAAAATATATTTTATTGAATACAGAGTAGAGGACTGGATATGATAGGACACATGGATATTCCCATGTTACATACAATAGAAAAGATGT
The DNA here is from genome assembly GCF_027244095.1 of Hemicordylus capensis. Lineage (NCBI taxonomy): Eukaryota > Metazoa > Chordata > Lepidosauria > Squamata > Cordylidae > Hemicordylus > Hemicordylus capensis. Next base: position 372,069,231 of record NC_069658.1, on the reverse strand, counting down.
ACACATGTCTGGGCTCCAATACTTAACTTCTGCAATATAGTTACTGACTGGATGCTTACTGCTGAGGGAGGTGGGAGAGGGGGAAGCAGTGATAGGTGGGCTTGCATGGCAGAGGGGGTTAGCAAGAAGACCTGACCAGGGCTGGGGTTAGTGAGTAAAAAGGAGCTGGTACCAGAACTGGTCACTGGATGGGAGGGAGCAAGAGGAAAGCTCCTAAAAGGTTTGGGGGAATCGGAAAGGAGAGGTCAGTCAGGGAAACCAGGAAAAGACCAGGAGAGGGCAGGACAGGCACCTGAATGAGTTTGGGTGATGGAAGACAAAGGGAGAGACCCCAAACAAGTTTGGGTAAAAGTAGAGGGAAGGACTGGTCAAAAGAAATGGAAGAATATCAGAGGAGGGAGAAGGGGAGAGAGGGAGGGATGGGAGAGAGGGATGGGAGAGAGAGAGAGAGAGAGAGGAGTAAGTTAGGGTAACGAAAGGAACAAGGGTTGGTCAAAGAACCAGTAAGAGAGCAAGAGCAAAAGATAAAGAGAGAAGGACCAGGAGGTAAGTGGGGGAGATTATTAAAAGAAAGACTCGAGTGAGTTCAGGTAAAGGAGGAACTTGTTAGGAAGAAACAGGAGGTGAGTGGGGATGAGGGCAAGGGCACCTGAACAAGTTTGGGTATGGAGAGGAGGCACGAGTCAGTCTGGAGATCCATCAAGGCAAGAAATAGGGAGAAAGAGAAGGAAAGATGAGAAAGGGTTAAGAAGTGCCTGCAAGACAAATTGAAGTAAATTGACTAGGGGAAATGGCTTTTTTGACTGTGCGTGGATTGCTGGCCGCAAGCTCTCCCAGTGTAAGGGTGGGGGGATCTGAGGGCTGCCTTGTGCAAATCTCCAGGGTTCAATAAATGTTGTCTCAGTTCACCAGTCAGACAAAATATTTTGCTTGACAGATGGTTTCCCAAGCTATATTGGTACAGTACTCATCAGGATAGTTTTAATTCCATGCATCATTTTTCACTCTCCATGGACAAGTAGGGCTGCAAATAGCAAAGAAGAGCTGGGAACCAGGAAGTGGAATATGAGAAAGAGGCAGTTTCTGGGCTTGCTGAGGGCCCCCAAGGACCTGGGGGACTGTTCTGGTAATATGAGGGTTTTAGGCTAGTGAAGGCAACAAGGATGGACATGTAGCTAGAACCACCTACACCAAAAGGGACACCTCACGGGTACCCTCGGCCGGGGAAAATTGACAAGAATTTACTCCAACTCCAGCTGTAAAAACCTGTGAAGGGCCCTATGACTGTGGCACATGAGTGTGCATGACACTCTCATGAGAGGATGGTCTGCTCCTGAATGGCTGTCATGACATTTTACCTTCCTCTTCGATACTAGATTGTGCCTCTCCAAGTCCTGCAGTTTTTGGCTGATCTTTGTATTGGGGTTCCTTCAAGGGCTCTCTTTTTAACTTAAGGGGAGGAGTTGACCACCCTCCCGACTTGCTCTGGTAAAAGATGTTCTGGCTTAAATGGTTGGTACTACCAACATGTGTGTGTGTGTGTGCACGCGCACACACACAGAGGATTTGGGGAAGAAAAAGTGAAAAATTCCCAGGAGCAGAGGAAGGATGGAGTTCTCATTATATTTACCTATCTGATGTGAGGGACAGGAAAGTTGGATTCTCAGCAGAGAAAAATGCAGTGTGGCGATTGCAAACTTGAGGGGCTCACAGCCTTCAGAATGGATGCCAAAGAATGCACAAATTGAAGGCTTTAGGAGAGCAATTTTATAGAGTGAAATGACACTAAACCAGTGCCACTCAAAGTTAAAGATTAATGGGAATGGTCTTCAATGAGAAACAATAGAACAATGGATTCAAAGGGGCCAGAGAGCAAGATGGGATTACTTGGGAAGTCAAATGTTGGCTGTGGGGTTGACTCTAAGGCTTAGGTAGATCCAGGAAGGAAGACTGAAAAGCTCTTCTCATGATCTGTGAGAAGAGCTTTTGTCGGATCTGCGGGGAGGGGGGGCCTAGCCCGCTCTCCCTGCAGATGAGCTGCTGCTCATAGCTGGGCAGCCGGATTGGCCGCCCTCACGGCTGCTGGCTCTGTCATGGAGCTGGCGTGGGCTGTGGGGATAGGGGACTGTATGGCCCCTGGAAGGTTCAGGATGCCCCGTGTAAGTGCACGGGGCATCCTGGAGAGCCTGAGCCCAGGAGGTTGCTTGCAACCTCCCAGTTGGGGGTTTACTCATGTGTTGCCACATGCTGTGGAGACACACAAGCAACGAAATGAGGTTAACGGAGTGCTCTCTCTGTTAACCTCATTTAAGGGGAGGGTGTTCTAGGCAGATTAGCCAGCTTGGGAGCACTGGGCTTGCCCACAAGCCCGGTGATTCCCAGAATCCACAGAAAGCGGGCTAGCTTCCTTAGCCCATTTTCTGTGGATCATGGGAATAGCCTCTAAGTGGCTTTAGCGCCTAGGTGAGGAATGTAGGTACATGCTAGAAAGGAGAAAGGGCCGTGGATGCCATGTTTGGAAGTCTCAGGAATGCTTAGGAATAGTCATGTGGGAAGTCTCTTTTGGGGTTTTGGGGAGCCCTGTGCAGGCTCTTATGGGGATCAGATGTAATGACTATGCTTCCTAACTCCCTAGGCTATTCTTAGCTTCAGTCGTGAACACTGTTTCCTTCTGGGACTCTTTCTCTCCAACACATGTCAAGCCAGATCAGGCCCCTCTGCAGGAGTGCCAAGGTGGTGTACAGACAGTCCCATTTCTGGACCCTGTAGCGAGCAATGACATGATGAGTCCAAGTATTTATTTTGGCCTAATGACTTCCAAATCAAATTTTCTTTGTTTACAATTGTTAAACTGATATCTAATGTTTACTACTGACTCAGTTCTCATTCTTTAATGTGGACAAGTCATACATTTTTTACTTGTAATCATTTTTGTCTTGCATAAATGAGGGCCCAGCTGAATATTTACAGCAGACAAGATATCTCCATCAAACACCTAAAGAGCACCTCAGTGTCATGTTGCCTCTTTAATACTAGCAATACAGAAGTGGCCCAAGGTTTTGCCACCTGAGGCGAGGTGCAAAATGTCACCTAGGTCACCACTCTGGTGAGGGGCAGCCCCCTTTCCGAACCAAGCCTTACAAACTTTGAATGTTCTTTGGGGGGCAGGGAGGAGGGGAGGTTTCCAGCAGCCCCCACTTCTTTCCTTGTGCTTCTTGCAGGCTTTGCAAGGAGTGTGAGGAGAGATGCTCCTTGAAAGTTTTCAAGGGCTAGATAAATTGCAACAAGCTGCTCCAGTGGCAACAGAGATGGGGTGTCCTGCTACCTTGCTGCTGCCTCAGGTGACTGCCCCATCTTGCTTCATGAAAGGGCTACCTACTTCATGAAGGTAACAATACTATAAGATGGTTCAGGGATATATGTATCACCCTAAAAATATGTCAAGTATGTACTGATGGCATGCTTTACCTTTACCTTATGCATTTGTATATAAATTAGATCTAATTATTATTACAAATAAATTACATCTATGCTCATATCAGTGCTCTTCTGCAAGAGTTGTACATTTATACTGCATGGTGACTTAGCAGTTTAGCTGTCGTCTCCTATTCTTCTTTTCTGATCCTGCTTAAGCAGATGAGGAGCAAGATATGAATTGTTCCTATAAAAGTGAAGACGTTAACTCTTGGAAACCACTTTGGTTACTTCAGATGTCATGCCAGTCCATTACATAATAATTGTAATCACCATATCTTATTTGTGAAATGCCCCAAATTATTAAGCACTGCACAGACTAACAATTATCTAATTTAGCTGTTTCTGTTTATTCATTTATTTTGCTATCACAGAATACTTTTCCTGTAACAGGAGAAGAGAAGAGAAAAGAAGGGTGAAAGAATAGAAATTATCCTAGGAAGGATGCCCTATTGCGATGTTAACCAAAAAAAGGTGCTGTACATGCTTACAGAGCTGAAAGCGGGTCAGAGTCCCACCTTGGCATGTCATTCCTTCCCTCCACTACACCACACACAGTGATGGCCACATTCATCTGAAGGGAGAAACGCTGTAATCCTGATGGCGGGCACTTGCGTGATTGGAAAGTCAGATATGCTGACTTTAGATTGTGCAATATGCCAACCTGCATGTGGCACGTAGAATGGAAACGTGGGGTTCTCTGAACATAGTTCAGTTTAGCAGGGTTTTGTCCTTCAATGTGGTATTATTCCTAGCGTGTGCCACCAAGTGAAATAGTCTGGAAATTTGAGCCTTTGCTCCATAATCCCTCCATCAAAAAGAAATCCATTTTAATGAATTTAATTTCAATTTGTTATCCCTCATCCAGCCCATTACTGCTTCCAGGCAGGCATTTAGAGAATTTATGTCATCACTTGATGACATTGATATGGAGAAACAGATCTGAGTGTCATCAGCTTATTGATAATACATAACAGAGTAAAGCTGTTAGCTTCTCTGCTCTCACAGTTCTAGCCACAGCCTCTTTTAATGTCATTTCAATGCTGTGTAATTGTAATCTACTTTATGCTGGCCAAAGACTGGAATAAATATTGACTGGTTGATATTGATAACACGCTGTGCCAAATCTCCTGATGATCTCTCCCAGCTGTTTCATGTAAATGTTAAAAAGCATTGGATACAGTATGGTGTCTTGTGGAACTCCATACATAAACTCCGTGACACCATCTGGAATCTACCAGAGAGGTAGGAATGGAACTATAGTAAAACAGTGCCACCAAATCCCAGTTCCCTCAGGCGACCCAAAAGGATATAATGATCGATAGTATCAAAGGCTGCCAAGAGATCCAAAAGGATCAACAGAGTCACACTCCCTCTGTCCAGTAGCAGGACCAGACCAGTGGCCATGACCCCACTGTGTCCAGCCGCCATGGCCCCATTCGCTCTTCCCCCTACATCTGACATCAGACACAGGGGGTGTGGTCTGGCTCCTGTACGGGGCCATACGACCCCATTTGGGCATTAGATTCAGGCCAGAGCTGCATTTGCAGCACGGCCAGGAGCAGCTCTTCCGTGCCTTAAAGGCAGAGAGAGTGTCTCCTGGCCGAGCTGCGAATGCAGCACTGGCCATCTAACTCCTGAATGGGGCCATGCGGCCCTGTTTTGGAGCCAGACCACGCCCCCTGCATCTGACGTCAGATGTTGGGGCGTGGCTAACCCCCGCATCTGATGTCAGATGCGGGGTATGTGTGAGGGCCGTGAGGCATGGCCCCAAAGGGTGGCGGCCCATGTTCTTTGAACCCGTTCACCCAACAGTGGCTACGCCCCTGCCTCTGTCAATAACCAATTGGAGATCACCCTTCAGTCCAACCAGGCAGTCTCAGTTCCATAGCCCAACCTGAAAGCCAGTTTGAAATAGGTCTAGGTAATGTTTCCTCCAGGAATGTCTGGTGCTGAGAGACCACCATCCTCTCAGTCACCTTGTCCAACCATGGAAGATTGGAGACAGGTCTATAACTAAGGGATCCAGTGCAGGTTTCTTCCAGTGAGGTCTAATAATTAGGTATGTGCGTGAATTGGTTTTTATTAGCTTACTTTCCAGTAGGCTTATGAGATTGCCCAGCATTCTGTGTGTCCTTGTGTCCGTGTCTTTGTGCCCATGTGTCCATGTGTGTGTCCATCTGTGTGTTCCCCACCTATCAACTTTGCAATGCCTGGAGCAAATTGAACCATATAGGGTACAGTTGTAGGGACACATAGGGACACCTCAATGACATAGTTTGTGATGATGTCATCCACCCTGATCCAAGATGGCAGACATGCAAATCTTTGAGGTGCAAGTGGGCTAACTTGTGAACCACCTAACCAATTTGAACCAAATTTGCTACAGCTGTAGGGATATATAGGGACACCCAAATGGTGTGGTGTGTGATGATGTAATACACTTCAATTCAAAATGGTGGCCACGTGAACATCTGAGGTGCAAGCAGGCTAATTTGTGGACTGTCTAACTAATTTATTAATTATTATTCATCATTTATTTATTATTTATTTATTCGGTTTTATACCGCCCTTCCGAAATGGCTCAGTGCGATTTACAATTAAAACAGAAACCATTAAAACCAATAACAATTAAAACAGAAATATAAATGTAAACACCAATTCACAATTAAAACATCTTTAAAAAACAATTAAACAATCAGAACAATTTAAACCCTGAAAACCAGGTTAAAGCATTAAAACAATTAAAACTAATTAAAAACCCTGGAAGGCCAGGTGAAACAGATAGATTTTAAGGGCTCTCTTGAAGGTCAACAAAGAGTTAAGATTGCGGATTTCTGCTGGGAGTGCATTCCACAGCCCAGGAGAAGTTACAGAGAAGGCCCGCCTCTGAGTCGCCACCAAACGAACCAGTGTTAAATAGAGACAGACCTCCTCAGATGACCTTAACATGCGGTGGGGATCGTGTAGAAGAAGGTGCTCTCTTAGATAACTCGGACCAAAGCCATTTAGGGCTTTAAAGGTAATAACCAGCATTTTGTATTTTGCCTGGAAACATATTGGCAGCCAGTGTAACTGTTTCAAAACAGGAAAAATGTGGACTCTCCAGGTTGCCCCAGAGACCAATCTGGCTGCTGCATTCTGAACTAACTGAAGTTTCCGGACTACATACAAAGGCAGCCCCACATAGAGCGCATTGCAGTAGTCAAGCTTGGAGGTTACCAGCTGATGCACCACTGTTTTGAGGTCATCCTCTTCAAGGAATGGGTGCAGCTGTTGAATCAGCCGAAGCTGATAGATAGCATTCCTGGCTATGGCCTCCACCTGAGATACCAGGGTGAGGCCTGGGTCCAGGAGTACTCCCAAGCTGCACACCTGCTCTTTCTGGGGGAGTGTAACCCCATCCAGAACAGGCAGATCTAAACCATCTCTTGGGCCCTGTCCCCAAACAGTCAGTCCCTCCATCTTATTTGGATTCAACTTCAGTTTGTTATCAGTATAGGCCATATCAGCATTTGGCCTTCAGCATAGGTCAGATCCCTGACAGGGATCCTGGTAAGGGAGATGGTATTCTTATAGACCACAGTGACTCCACCTGCCTGACCACATCCTCTCACCTGCTCTACCATGGAGTAACCCTGTGGGAGAAGCTGGGACCAAACTGGACCACTAGCCTCTCCTGACCAGGTCTCTGTAATACATAGCAGGTCAGCTCCTTCAGCCGTAATCAAGTCATGGACTACCTCAGATTTATTTTGAACCGACCTAGCATCACAGAGTAATAAAGTGAGGTTCTGTGGGTGGGTGGCATTGCTCCCCATAATCAAAGAGGTGGTAGGCCTGCTGGAAGGCAAAATAGCAATTAGATTTCAGAATTCCCTTCCCCTACAACAGCCCGCTGGCCTACCAATGCCAGATCTTCGTCGATTCCCCACCACCACTGGTATAGCTGCCCCAGGGTCATTCCCCACCTCCCCATCTCTGTTCAGCCCAAAACACATACCTGTACCAGGCCTAACTAAATACTAGGTAACAATGAAGTGAGCAAGAGTCTTCCTTCCAGCCGTTCAAGTTAATAAATCAGCCCCAGCCCTCAGTCCCATCCCCGAAGGCCACCTCCAAAGGCCGGCCCCCTTTGGCGGCTGGCTTCAGCAGCCTCCTGCAGGCGGCCTGCACCAGCGTCTGTACCTCTGGCTACAGCCCACCCTAATAAAGGCCAAGATCTCAGAAGCCCAATGGATGTGTCTCACACCCACACTAATCAGGCAGTCTGGCCAGGTGCAGAATATATACACACAATTAGAGTGAGTTCCACCCCCAATAACCAACAGGCTGCAAAGAGGAGGACAAGAGCACAGAAAAAGCCTTATTTTTATTTTATCTTCCGATATTTTTCCTGATTTGTTCCCCAATATTAGGATAGAGATTCCAGTAATTCCAATCTGATATAGACTTCTAAATATTGGATCAGAATTATATCTGATATATCTAATATCCCCAGTATAGTTCCGGTAACAATACTGACTATATCCAACTCCACAGGCTTACTATGTAGTATATTTTTGCACTGTATATACACACCCTTTGTTTACGCATCTCCAGTCATTGCCTTAATCGTTATATGACATTTGAAGATGACAACTTTTAAAAGGAAGCAGTGTAAAGGCTTTCTCTCTTTCTTGCCCTGATCATGTTATTCAATTATGAGAGTTTTCGTTCTTTAAAATTGGAACGTTTCTCTGCCTCATCTTGCTTTTACAGCTAATCTTGCTTATGAAAAGAAATCAGGAAGAATTTCACAAGTAAACAAGAATTATCTGAATTTAGCAAGCTTTTTGGCAGATGCCAAAGATCACCTTGATTCTGTTGCAGCCAGATTATCCTCAGATTCCAGCTTTCTTTAAGAGAATCCATTATTGAAACCTAATGTGACAGTTAGCTATTAAGAAATTATTCTTCCTCAGAGATGATTGGTTTGCTGATAGCATCACAAACATCCAGTAATAGACATTCAGTATCAACCCATTAGAATGTGGACCCTGCTGTTCCCACAAAAGTTAATCATATTTACTAACCTCATAAAGGCTTTGCATGCTAGAGACCATTAAAAAAAAATAGGGATCAAAATGTATTAAGACATACCAAGGTAAACTTGCATGTGGATAAAATGGGAAGTCTGGGCAATATCACCTCAAATGTCTTAAAAAGGTAAGGAAAGCGAGGGATTTCTTTTCTTCACAAATCACAAGGGTCACACAATCTGCCACTCTATAGAGAAAGGTCTATTTTTATAGATATGTATCTTGCTCCCATATTTGAAGTGTAAATTAAATTCTATGGTGGCTGAACACTTTTAAGTTGCTTGGTGTGAGATTTTCTAAGGTTAACAGCAACTGCATGTCTGCTACCGAGTGTACATTATACGGGGTCCAGTTGTAAAGTTTCAAATGATTGTAAGCACTTTAGAAGGAACAAAAGTTAGTTACCATTTATATCTGTTTACTTTAGCAGTTTTTGTTCTTTCATTATGATGTTCTTCAGAATATCAAAAGCAGGCTGATCTGTAAACAGGGGGGAAAGCTGGAGGCACTGAAATACTAAGTGTGAGTGTGCATGCACACAAGCATTACCTCCCTTAACATACTTGGTTATAATCCAAACTTAATTTTGTTCTTCCTGAGATTTTTCTTTTCTTTTTTTAAGGCTATGCTCAGGAATGGAGTTCTTGACAACCTGAAACTGCAAAGTAGGTGGTGGTCAGCTTATACCTAAATCTACAAATTCCAGACAGCCCTTGCAAGCTTTGTTGTTTGGGTGCACCAGATGCTGAATTGTATCTCCATATGCATCTGTTCATGTTATAGATATGGAGGCTGTTCTCATGAGCAGCCAAGAGTGAACCAGGGCAGCTGAGCCTGGGCTCGGCTGCCTGTGGGAATCAGCAGGAACCGACCGGCTTCCGGCAGTGCTTTGGTGGCAAACCCACCCTGGGGCGCCCGCCTCTTAAACGAGGTTAAGGGAGCAAATGCTCCCTTAACCGTGTTTACCTCACTGTGTGTCAACACTGCCTGCTTTCAGCCAGCACTGAAACACTGATGGGTGCCCGTTCATCACTGAAGGTATCCACACAATGCACCGTGCACTGGCATGGTGCATTGTGGGATTTCTGGGGGTGGGATGAGGCATCCCGGCCCCTGCAACTCCGCACTGCCAGAGTCAGCAACGGACCATCTGGGTGTGTGATTCATGTGCCCAGCACCAACAAGATGATCGTCTGTGGGGGCAGTAAGCTTTCCAAGGCTTCCTCCCCACTTGTCCAGCTGACCTCATGCTTGATCATGAGAAAGGCACAATGCATTTGTCTTGCACCAAATATACCAATGTGGTTTGATTTTATCTATGGTAAATGCTATCTTCAGGTTCAGAATCTGAAATCACTTGAAATTCACTACCAACAATGGATAGATCTCCATGTAGTCTTTAGCCTGAAGCATAGATAGCAGATAAGCCACCTAATGGCACAGCGGGAAGGTTGCCATTTCGAATCCCTGCTGGTACTATATTGGGCAACAGCGATATAGAAAGATGCTGAAAGGCATCATCTCATACTGTGTGGGAGGAGGCAATGGTAAACCCCTCCTGTGTTCTAACAAAAGAAAACTACAGGGCTCTGGGGGCGCCAGGATTTGAAATCAACTTGACAGCACACTTTACCTTTACTTTAAAGATAGCAGTACCTTTTCATTGCTATTTAGAAAATCCAGGAAATCCGGTGCGAGTGGGGAACACATTAATGCTGAGCTTTTCATTTGCAGTTGGAGACTGCAGATGATCACTTCTTCTATTTATTACAGCTGCCATGTAGCAAACGTTTATATGATTATTGTGTGGATCCCAGTTACCTCTGCCCTAAGATGGCACATGAATGTTGCAGCAATATTGCCATTTATGGGAAATACCTTGCAAGAGCCCTAGTGAATGTGCACGGTCCATTCAGAGTGTATTGGGCACAAAGGGGGTCATTATGTAAATTATTCATTTGTATTTCTCTATAGCTTTAAAATGATCTTGTCTGAGGTTATGTCCAAATCACAAAAAAATGTTGATTTAACTTCATAAGATTATATCTATGTGGTCGCTAAGAGTCAACACTGACTTGATGGCACTCACTCACTCACTCAATCAATCAACATCTATGGAACCAGAATCCATGTGCATGGTATCACAGAAAGTTAGAAAGTGCTATAATGGTATTTTCTCTCTTCCATGTTCCAAGCTCAGCTTTTTAATTGATTATTAAAATTGATTATTTAATTATTATTTTTAAACAATTACTTTCATTGTTCTGCCACATAGCACTTGCAGGGATTCAGGGAGGCTATTTTCATGACCACTGGAAAGCAGGCTAAGTGAACCCAGCCCACTTTCCAGCAGTCGTGAGAACCACAGATTGTGAGAAGAGGCTCAGTAAGTTTCACAGATGAGCTGAGATTTGAACCAGGTCTAGTCCAAACCTGGAAGCACAATGCTACATTTTGCTCTGTTATGTTGATACTTAGAGCCCACTCTCATGCTAGGAATGAAAACCTGTAAAACTATTCCAGTAAAGATAGATTTCAAACTAGTTCCGAGTTTCTAAAGCTAATAATTTTGTAACTTCTGTGAAAGAATATTCAGAAACCTTGAAATATCATTTCAGAGCCCCTGAAAGAACTAGAAAGTTATAGCCATCTCTGAGGCCAAATCTTTAGGGGTTTTTCTACCATTTATAACAACAGAGAATACTAGTTGAAGCCACTGGGAAAATTGTTCTGTGCTGGATGGGTTTCAACTTCACACAATAATATTCAGAAAAGTTAGTTTGGACAAGATTTACTCCTTTTAATATCACTTTTGTGTGTGCCTGGTGGACTATATGGTGGTAAATGCTGCTGTAGACAGTTATTACTAGGTGTTGTGATATATTTTCTAAACATTACCAGTTCTCATTATGCAAGTGTAAGAGATTCAGATCCTTAGAGAACTGATTAGGTCAAAATTCAAACTATTGACTTCTACTTCATTTTGCTTTTCTTTACAGATAGCAGCAGCACTGGGGGTGGGAAGAAACAGGCAGTAGCAAATGAATGAAGCTTCTTTCTATGATAAAGGTGGATCATGCCTTAATGAATATTAATTTTGCCTGTGTGCTGTCCAGCTCTTAAACATAAATAATATGTAAGGAAGGGGGAAAATGAGGTAATGTGGAAGCCCTTGCGGAATGTGTATTTCTAGTACAATTGTGGCATTGTGATTTCAAAAACTAATTAAAGACTTAAAGGAGTAATAATTCAAAATGCTAATCATTTTATTTCAAGTCCAAAGCCTACCACCTCTGAAGGGCTATGAGGAGATTATTGTATGTGATTGTTACATTATAGATATGTGACCTATAATGTACAGGTTTTAAAAAAACCTTTCAAAGGTAATGATTTGACTTTAATGGGCAGCATGTGGAAGAATAAACCAAGTCTCAGAATTAGAAAAGGAACTGGCAAATTTCCAATACTGTCAAAATTTTAAAATCAAGTAGTATTGTAGCGCTCTGGCTTTCCCAGCTTGTTTGCCTCTCCCAGGGTTTCCAAGGCTCCCTGGTTGAGTCTTCAGAGTTCATGGCATGGAGAAGGGAGGTGGTGCCACCTGTGATTGACTTCTGAATGCTCGTGGCCAAATATTGCTGTGTGGCCAACTCCAGCTCCAAGGGCGATGCTCACTTTGCCCTCCCCAGAGTACTAGGCCTCATCATACCTTCCTGCAGGCCTCACAAGTCTCGTGAGATCTTAGACTTCATCTGAATCCCACGTTCAGGTCTTGCAAGAGCAGTAGGGCCTTCCTCCTCCCAGCCCAGTTCGGCCTTCAGTGCTCCCCCTGTCAGTGGGGCTGCCACATTTGTGCTGACCCTCAGCAGGAGGGGAAGGTGCTCAAGGAACATGTGAGCTGTGGTAGGCCCAGTCCCTGGGCCTGGTGCTGCCACACAGTGACACTCTGCCACCATCTAAGACACATCTAGGGTCACTTGATTCAAGCTCATACTGCTGCAAAAAGAAGTCAGCATTCAGATAGTGTATCCTTCTTCTTTGCTGGATGTCAAACTGGAAGGCCGGGAGCACCACACACCATCTGAGGATCCATGGGTTATGGTCTTTCATCCGATGGAGACACTGGAGTGGTTCATGGTCAGTTATGAAGACAAAGGGGTTGTTGTCAAGGTAATAGTGTGTGTAGCCCATTTAAACATTTAACCGCCAAGGCTTCCTGTCCTAGTGTGGAATGTCCTAGTGTGTTCTGGAGGGTGGAGTTTCTGGTTATGGTACAGAATCAGCTGTTCCTCCCCGGTGTTTTCTTATGATATCACAGCTCCTAGGACCATAGTGGATGTATCCATCTGTAAGAGAAAGAGTGACTGAAATCAGGATTACTTAATATTGGCACGCTTCCTAAGATGGACTGCAAGGTATGGAAAGCCATTGCAGTTTCCATGGTCCACCTCAACTGTATGGGCTCTATTTTCCTTAAGAGATCTGTTAGTGGGGCTGCCTGACTGGCGAAGGCAGGGATGATTTTACTGTAGTAAAATCAAATACTATGAAGTACAGCACTATACACTCAAATGGCACCCTGAAAGTGGTAGAGGTTGTAAGGGTTCTCGTGGGGGCATCCCATTGGTAGCCTGCTGACACATTGGGCAAGGGCAGCAATAGTCTTCTATATGTTCACAGATGGAAGGCCAGATGCAATATCCAGGCTAATGTGCCCTTTGTTCCTGGGTGTCAGAATCATGGGCATACTGTAGTACCCTGTCCTGAAAACCTACCAGGAGTTGTTTAATTTTTGGGCCCCTTCATTATCTGCCACCATACCTGGTGCAAGCCCTTGATGAGTGGCAGTTGGAGTGCCCCACGTCGATCCTTTATATCTCCCTCTATCTTAGCCACTCAATGTATCAGACCTGTTCCTGTGCGGCCTTGAAGGCAGGGTCCACCTGTAAGGTTGGCACTCTTTCCCCCTCCATCACCTGTACAGTCATGGGGGCTGGACCTTCCCTGGGTCACCATTTTGATCTGTACTGGTACCTCCAAAATGTTCAGATACCAAGACCTCACATTCACATGGGGTTGTCGCTTGGTGTAAGAGCACAAAAGCTCGGAAGATCTCTCAACAAAAGCAATTGATAGGGCAAAAGCAATGAGATGGGGATGACATTCCTGGATGGACAGAGGAACCTTACCATCTGTAGCCTCCATCTATGCTTGTGGACACAGGCTACAAATCCCCCTTCTTTGTGTACGTGTCCCAGAGGGACCAAGGAGACCTGCAACATTGAAACCAAACTTCTGGAATCCAGGAGGGCCACCTGCGAACATACAGCTAACATGACATCGATCAGGAAGGGCTCTTTGCCAGCTCCTTCCCTGTCCCACACCACCAGGGCCATGAAGTCTGTCCAGTTGTGGGAAATCTCCTTCATAGTAGCCCATTTGGTGTAACATGGACCTTGCCTGCCTCCTGAGCTCCTCCCATGGGTATCACTCTATAGTAGTCATGGGATAAGGGGACATGTATATGTGTTGATTAGTAACTTGTTGAAGGACAGGAAACAGTGTGTAGGTATAAATGGAGAGTTTCCACAATAGAGGGAAGTAAGAAGTTGGGTCCCTCAGGGATCTGTACTGGGACCGATGCTTTTTAATTTTTTTATAAATGATCTAGAAGTTGGGGTAAGCAGTGAGGTGGCCAAATTTGCAGATGACACCAATTTATTTAGGGTAGTGAAATCCAAAACAGATTGTAAGGACCTCCAAAAGGATCTCTCCAAACTGGGTGATATCTCCAAAGTGCAGGTGGGCGACAAAATGGCAAATGCGGTTCAATGTTGGCAAGTGTAAAGTGATGCACATTGGGATGAAAACCCCCAACTTCATGTATACACTGATGAGATATGAGCTGTCAGTGACTGGCCAGGAGAGGGATCTTGGGGTCATGGTGGACAGCTTCTTGCAAGTGTCAACTCAATCTGTGGCAGCTGTGAAAAAGGCCAATTCCATGCTAGGGATCATTAGGAAGGGGGTTGAAAATAAAACTGCTAATATTATAATGCCCTTATACAAAATGATGGTGTGGCCACACTTGGAGTACTGCATACAATTCTGGTCACCACATCTAAAGAAGGACATTGTAGAACTGGAAAAGGTGCAACTGAGATGATCAGGGGCCCAGAGCACCTTCCTTATGAGGCAAGGCTACAACACCTGGGCCTTTTTCGTTTAGAAAAAACACAACTACAGGAAGAGATGATAAAATAAAATCATGCAAGGTGTGGAGAAAGTGGATGGAGAGAAACTTTTCCCCCTCTCACATAACACTAGAACATCCCATGAAATTGATTGCCAAGAAATTTAGGTCCAATAAACAGAAGTACTTTTTTACACAATGTATAATCAACTTGTGGAATTCTCTGCCACAAGATGTGGTGACAGCGAACAACCTGGGTGGCTTTAAGAGGGGTTTGGATAACTTCATGGAGGAGAGGTCTATCAATGGCTACTAGTTGGAGGGCTATGAGCCACCTCCAGCCTCAAACGCAGGATGCCTCTGAATACCAGTTGCAGGGGAGTAACAGCAGGAGAGAGGGCATCCCCTCAACTCCTGCCTGTAGGCTTCCAGTGGCATCTGGTGGGCCACTGTGTGAAACAGGATGCTGGACTAGATGGGCCTTGGGCCTGATCCAGCAGGGCTGTTCTTATTTTCCTCTGGCTTGTCTTCCCCCTGAGGGTTGGGGCCCCACTTTTTCCAGTGGCTCTGCTCAGCTGCAAGGTGATTACTGTCAGTTATTGCTCTTCTCCTGGGAGTGGGGCAGGCCCATCTGCTCTGGCTGGTGCCTCCCAGCTGGGCCTGACCCCCAGGTGGAGGAGGGCCTTTCCAAGCATTGGTTTTTATTCTGGAGGGGGCTGCTCCTACTCCCACCTGTTCTACTCTGCCTCATTCTCCCCAGGTCTCCACAGCTCTGCCACAAAGAAATTCTCCATCATGCATCTGGCTGGCTTAAGGGTGGTGGGTTTACCCCATGCCACCCATGCTCAGGCCTGTTCTAGGATCTCCATGTCCACAATTATTATTTCACCATCATTGGCAGTTTTTTGGGGTGGCCTTCTTCAATGTTCCTTCCTTCTATATTTTTTTTCATCTGTGTGCAGAATGAGTTTTGTTCTGGGCAGCAGTATCAAGGAAGGGTGTGCACAGGTGCATTCAGAATGGGGCCTTCCTGAGTCAACCTGAGCAGGATCTAAAATTAATTGAGTGGATATAAAAAAACCTGTGAGTGCATGCTCATGCACACTCCTTCAGTTCCACAATCACCCCCCTAGGGGGTCACCCTTTTAAAAATGGACACTAGGGAACATTTGCCTGTTTCTTCCATTATCTCATAACATCACTTGCTTAGCAAGATCATAGTCATTAATGTCTCTTGTGAGCAAGGCCCTCAGGGTGGTTTGGACCAGCCCAGTCACGTTTGCTCCCCAAACGACAGTGCACGGTGGCCTTGGCCACTCAGCAGCCTCACCTGCCCATTCAGTTGTTACTAAGAAGTCATCTACATCAGAGATTCTCAACGTTGGGTCCCCAGATGTTATTGGACTTCAACTCCCATAATCCCCAGTCCCAGTGGTCTTTGGTTGGGGATTATGGGAGTTGAAGTCCAAAAAAATTGGTGAGTCAAAAGAGGGGAGTGAGGGTCCCCCACTCCTGCTCCATCCCCTGCCATCACCAGGTTTCCTGGCTCCTAGCCCTTCAGATAGGCCTTTGATCAGATCAGTCTGGGCCTGGTGTTGCAGTTGCACCAGTTCTCTTGTTATAATAGCCTGTTGTTCAACCAGCCACTGGCCAAACTGTGTCATGTCCATGGATATTTTGCCTTTCATTGACATATATATATACACGGAGGGAGAAATAGCTGTATCTATAAAGAAAACATACAATAAAATTTCCTTTCCGCCTTCTTCCTTCCTACCACCTCTGTTGTCCCTGGGTCCTCAGCATACAGCTGGTGGCTAAATCCCATGTTCTGGCACCACTTTGTAGCACTCCAGCTCTCCGGGCATGTTCACCTGAGGTTGTGGGCTGGAGAGGAGAGGCTGCTGACCTGTGATACCCTTCTCCAGAACTCCCTGGTGGGGCCAACTCTGGCTCCCAGGTCGATGCTCACTCCGCACCCTTGGAGTACTGGCTCTCATCATCGGCCAGTGCTCTCTTATATACCTTCTTACAAGAGACTTTTTCTGAATTCCACACTCAGGTCTTGCAAGAAGAGCAAGGCCCGCTGTCCTTCCTCCTCCCAGCCCTGTCCAGCCTTTGGTGGTCCCCCTGTCAGTGGGGCTGTCACATTTGCAACAACCTCCAGCGTGAGGGAAGAGGCCACCACTTGAGGAGGGCCCGAGCCATGGCAGGCTTGGTCAGAGATTGTGCCACTCGTCACTGCTGCGCCAGGGCCCATGAAAAATTCCCAGATATCCTAAATGTGAGAGTTACCACTGAATTCTACCTAAAGCACAGTTGAACAAATGTAATGCTCCAACCAAATATAGGAGCAATTTTAAAGGAAGAATAAAGAACTTCAAAAAGACTAGCATAGTGTTTTGCACAGTAAAATGAGCCCCTGGTGGCGCAGTGGTAAAACTGCCGCCCTGTAACCAGAAGGTTACAAGTTTGATCCTGACCAGGGGCTCAAGGTTGACTCAGCCTTCCATCCTTCCGAGGTCGGTAAAATGAGTACCCAGAATGTTGGGGGCAATATGCTAAATCATTGTAAACCGCTTAGAGAGCTCCGGCTACAGAGCAGTATATAAATGTAAGTGCTATTGCTATTGCTATTGCTAAAATTAAAACTGGCCAGAAATGATAAAAGTGGTCTGTTAAAGGAGTCTTATATAATGCTGCCATATTTTAACTGGGGTTGTCTGTGGAAGACAATAATTTATAAACTACTACTTTT
This sequence comes from Hemicordylus capensis, assembly GCF_027244095.1. Classification (NCBI taxonomy): domain Eukaryota; kingdom Metazoa; phylum Chordata; class Lepidosauria; order Squamata; family Cordylidae; genus Hemicordylus; species Hemicordylus capensis. The sequence goes on along the minus strand of NC_069658.1, from coordinate 372,051,728 downwards.
AGAACTGCTTCTGATCTTATGCCTGCTGTCATTGCATGTTTCTTTTAAAAAATATTCCTTTTTAGAAGTGAGATATAACTGAGTTCTGTGGTCTGTGGCCTAATTCTGTAAGTATTCTTGGTAGCCCCAGAGACAACTCCTTTAATTAGCACTCCAAGATTTCTCGTTCAGTAAAGGCACTCCTCTGCTTGAGGACAATACTCAGGAGAATATCCCAGGGCTCCTTCATCCAAACAGTACTCCTAGAGGCCCTGTTCAGGGGTGATGACTATTCAAATTTAATGACTATTCAAATTTAAAATCACACACAAAAACACACTACACCATTAGAGAATCCAAAACAGGTATGGAAGTCCTACCCCAGCATCTCACGCACTTGGTCCTCCACACTCTTCACATTTATGGTGGCATTCATTTGAAGAGGCAAATGCCATAACCATGATAGTGGGCACTTCTGTGATGGGCAGGCTGGGGCACCCCAGCCTGATGATCATGGTTATTCCTGCAATCACAGTCACGGTGTTTGACTCTTCAGACAAAAGCTGCTGTAACCGTGAACAGCATGGGTACGGGGATGAGTGATGCCCCAGGTGGGACTTCCAGGTTGTAGAGTATATGTAGAATGCATTTTCCCCCTTTTGAACAGAGCTAGATTAATCTCCCAATGAGATTTTAGAGATGGGAATGTTACATGGCTATTAGCAAGGCAGCTACTAAATGTTCCTACTTCTCCTGATGACTATTTACTTTGATAGGGTTTGCAATTAAGTGATTAGTATCATGAGCATTATGGAGATTTTCCTGTGTCAGCTATTAATGATTAGTTCTCTCTCTTTTGCTTTTCCATATCCAAGAGTGGGTGGAAGTTTATTCATTCAGAGTGAGTGTCAAAATTATGATTTTTTTTGCTCTCCTAAACTGCATAGTATATATCTTGTCGTTACATTAATTGTACAAATAGGAGTCATATCTAAAGTATTCCATTTTAATATTGTAAGTGTATAAATAGGAGTCCCGACTCCTATATCCAAACTAGCCTATTTCAAGGATTCTCACACATTAAGCCTCTTCCCATGATCATTTGGGGGTGGGTTGGAGTGCTCTTATCCCATTAGCAGCACACAAGCAGAACCTCAGTTTGGGTCAGGAAACCCAGAAAACAGTTAAGCCAGGCACAGTGCCCATTGTTGGAATCCGGAGCTGGTAGTCCTCTGAGGCTTCCATGCCTTCTCAGCATGCTTTGTGCTGCCAGCAGACTGGAAACCCTCATGACATCCGCAGCTGCCCTCAGACCACAAAGAATCAGGGGGTGGACCAAGCCCTCCTGAAGTTGCTCCAGCTACAGGGTCATGGAGTGTGCTCTGCAGAGTAGCACATTTATGGACAGCAGCTCCTGAAGTCATAGCTCTTTATTGTTTCCAAGCCTGCTGGATCCTGATGTGGATAAACAGGACCAGAAAAGCAAATTAGGAGAGCTCTCCTATCCTCCTGCATTGGTTAAGAGCAGAGTACGAAAGCTGGGTTACACTGCTTTGAGCAACCTGGGCTAGAGGGATTTGCATGGGTTCTTACAACCATGCAAAACAGAGCAAACCAGCTTCTACCCTGATATTAATGGTAATGTGAACCTGCCTAAAATATCAAAAGCAGTTTTTTAAAGTTGATAAAATATGGAGAACATAACAATTCCAAGAGAGAAAGAGAGAGTGAGTGAGTGACAGAGAGAATTCTGAATGGTGTAAAGAGAGTTATACTTTCAAAGCACTGGAGCTTGGGAGTCATCTAGTGTAGCTGATTAACACTATGATCAAGACACATGCAAATAATGAGGCGGGTCTCACGATCAGTGAGACCCGCTTTTGCTGGGTTTGCGGGAAGAGCGGGCTAAGCCTGCTCTCCCTGCAGACGATCGGGCAGACCTGCCTGGGTGGCCTGATTGGCCGCCCACACGACTGCCAGCTCTGTGACAGAGCTGGCAGAGGCTGGGGACTTGGGGGGCCGCGTGCCCCCTGGAAGCTCCAGTATGCCCTGTGCGAGTGCGCAGGGCATACTGGAGAGCCGGGAGTCTACTCGTGAGTAGCCATAGCACAAAGCCGCACCACAGCTACTCATGATCCCCCAAACCGGGTTTGCGGAGTGCTCAGAGTGTCTGTGGGTTACACACTCAGGAACCACCAGGCTCGCAGCCGAGCCTGGTGGTTCCCATGGTGGGACGGAATTGGGCTAGTGGAGGCTAGCCTGATTTTGTCCCATCGTGTGAAGAGCCTCAATTTTTTTCTCATGCAACACGGAAATACTCGATGAAATTCATTGCCACAAGATGTGGTGATGTTCACTAACAGATGATTTTTTAAAAAGAGGTATTAGGCAAGTTCATCTAGGATAGAGTATTAGTGGCTATCATTTCACTAAATGGGAGTCCCATGTACTGGGGAAATATGCAATTGATTATCAAATGCCAGCAGTGGCCCACCTAGGTAATTTTGGTGCCTGGACCACCCCCTCTGTGAGGCCCCCCCCACCATGAGGCCCCCATGCATTTGGGCAGGCCTCCTACTGGCACCCCGCACCCGCCCCGCTGCTGCCCCACTGCAAAGAACCACCAAATTTTACCTTAATTTTAGCTACCTGCACGTGCGTGTGTGCACGTGCGCATGCCTTAGAGGGAACACTGGTCTCAAGTGCTGGTGCATATAGGATCAACTTTTAGTTCAAGCCCTGTTCTTGCTGCATGCAATTATTTCATCCTTTCAGATTTAGAATGAAAGGTAAACAGCATCACAGACTATCTTTGTGTCAGTCTAGAAATGTATTGGTAGTGATTATCAGTGCATGTTGAGATATTCTTGATCTTTAATTTGGTTGCCAACTTATTCAAATAAAGGCCTTGCCCTGCTCTTGTGGCTGAACAGCATCTTGATTTGCAGAAACCTGCAATGAAGCTTTTCATGGCACAGAAATAATAATGACCACTAGGGATGTGCGAAACGTTTCGGATACAAAACGTTTTGTACCCAAAATGGCCTGTTTCGGGTGTTTTGTAGACAAAACAAAACACCCATTTTCCAGATCCAAAAGTTTTGTATACAAAACAAAACATCCCTCTTTTGGCTACAAAACGTTTTGTTGTTTCGGACCTCCATTTTGTGGTGATCTCTGAGTCTGTCTCCATTTTGTGTTTGACATCTCTTTGAATTTCCCACCCTTCCAGCCTTCTGATCGGTGACCTAAATCATGGGCTGACCTGCTGACAATTCTCTCTTGTTCCTCATTGGCTCTTTTGCTTCTTGCCACTCTTTACTGACCCCACATTGGCCAGGGGAAGGATTGCTAACCCATGGGGTGCTGGGTTCTGTTGATTCTGTGATGTTCTGAGTGTAGATTTTCTGGTAGCATATGAGAGTGGATTCTTGTTTTTCACTGAAAATCTCATATGCTACCAGAGAATCTACAATGAACACCTCAGAAACAACAAAACCCAGTACCCCACGGGCTTGTGGGTATGGGAGTGGTTGGCACCCTATGTGCACTACACAACCTCTTACTCTGGGCAACCCCAGTGCCCCCCAAGTGGAATTATGGGGCTGGTGAAACCTAAACCTCCATTATTCCCTATGGGAGAAATCTTAGACACGTAAACTTCATCAAATCAAAACAAATCAGCCCTTTGCCCAATTTCTTTGAAATAATTCTGGAAGTTTCCTTGCCCCCATTGGGTACTACCGCCCACCACACTCCGCTCTGGGTCATCCCTTTTCCCTTGTTTTGAAGCGATACATTTGCTGGAATCTCCATTATTCCCTATGGGGAAATTCTTAAAGATGTGTAAACTTAAAAAATTCACATAAAATCAGCCCTTTGCCTAATTCCTTTGAAATTTGGCTGGTAGCTTCCACCCATTGGACGCTACCACCACCACCCACTCTTTTTGCCCTGGGACCCTTTTTAAAAATCTGATTTGGATTCAGAAAATTCAGCTACAAAACAAAACAGGGCTGATTCGGATTCAGAAAATTTGGGTACAAAAGAAAACGGGGGTGTTTCGATTCGGATACAAATCGAAACAAGAAAATTCCAAAATGCACACCCCTAATGACCACTTGCTCAAGTCTGCAGATCATATTCTATGCATCTGCCTTATACTCAGTCAGACCATTGATCCAGCTAGCTCAATATGATCTACACTGACTAGCAGCGAGTTTCTAGAGGTCTTTCTCAGCCCTGCCAGGAGATGCTGGGGGATTGAATCTGTGACTTTCTGCATTCATAGCAGGCACTCTACAACACCCCATAGGCAAGCTACTATTAAAGCACAGGAGCAGAGCAGACTGCTAAAACAGCTGGCAGCCCTAATCTTTTTGTATGTGAATATTTTGTACAATGCGTACATCCAAGATTCATATAGTTCTGGAGTTATCACTAGCATCATTCATATGTATGTGTGTGTGTGTACACACATACAGTGGATAGGATGAGGCACCACCTGCTCTAAAGCAACTGATAAGACTGATGTCTAAGAAACCTCATTGGTAACAGAAAATGTTCATTTGAAGCTGAGGTTTGAAAGCCTTTGTATGTGCATATAATTTCCAAAGCAGGCCCAAGTGCAAGGGCCTTTATTGCTTTTCAAAGTGCGGTTATTGCAGGTTCAGTTCAGAACAAGTAAAGTGAGGGCTTGTTGAGCAGTGAATGAGCCACCTAAAGTGTTTGCTTTGTATCAGTCCATTTATGTGGTTTGATTTGAATCACTATACAGTATGCCATCATCATTAATTTCAAATATTAAAAGTGTGTAAATGAGGTTTCGAAAATGACTCTGCTCTCAGGCTCTCACAGGTCTCTCCTGGAGGAATGCCCAGAAAGCAAATCTGGATCAATGACAAGAAGTAGGCAAATAGTCGTTTACAATGGAACTAGGCCTCCTTCAGCACCATGCCAGATTATTGGAAAGCTGGGTGCATGGGTTCCAGACTGAGTGGCTGCACATTGCATTGACCATTCAGCTGTTTTCGTAAGATGCCTTCTGCCACAATATATCTTTAATGGTTGCAGTAGCCAGCTCTCACATTTATTTTATTCTCTACTATATAAATTAGGTCTGTGAGGGTCTATGAAGAGGGGCAGTCTTGGAGGAAGTTTCAATTTGATTTTGATGGTTCAGTGGTAGGGAGGGAATAGTCTGATCCATTTGGCCTATTTTCAAAAGTGTCATTTCAAAATGGGACAAAATTCAGTCCATCCTCTTGTTACTGCCCCAATCCTGGTGGGTATCAGATTGATCTGGGTCAAATTGGGCTGATTCAAATCACCCACTGAAGCGTCTCATATTCCTGATCCATAATATAAAGCTGCTTGGGACTCTTTCACTCACATGTAACTCCAAGACCAAACCACAAAATATAGTGATATGTCAGTTTCGTGGATAGGTTCCAGACCTCGCTCAAAAAATCCAAAACCCTGGAAAATTTCATTAATGTCCCAGAAAATCTGGAAAAATTCTCCCATTGATGCACATTGGAAATGACACCTCATAGACAGAGAAAAAGACTAGAGGGACAGAGAGATAAGACTTTCATATACTTGCAAACAGCAAACTTTTATACATACGGACATATACAACAACAACCCTGCTGGATCAGGCCTAAGGCCCATCTAGTCCAGAATCCTGTTTCACACAGTGGCCCACCAGATGCTGCTGGAAGCCACAGGCAGGAATTGAGGGCATACCCTCTCTCCTGCTGTTACTCCCATGCAAATGGTATTCAGAGGCATCCTGCCTCTGAGGCTGGAGGTGGCTATAGCCCTCCGACTAGTAACCATTGATAGACCTCTTCTCCATGGAGTTATCCAGATCCCTCTTAAAGCCATCCAGGTTGTTGGCTGTCACCACATCTTGTGGCAGAGAATTCCACAAGTTGATTATGTGTTGTGTGAAAAAGTACTTCCATTTGTTGGTCCTAAATTTCCTGGCAGTTGATTTCATGGGATGACTCTGGGTTCTAGTGTTCTGTGTATCAATAACACTAGAACCAATAACACTAGTATCAATATATACTTATATATTGTATAGAAATCATATTTGTCTTCAACATGGTGGTATGCTTTGTGATCTTAGGGTTACAAACCAATAGTGTTCCCCTTTTAAGGTTATTAGGCTATGGGAAATGTTGCCACATCCATTCCTCCATTGCATTCTTTATTTACTCTACACACCTAGTTGGGTAGGAGAGCTGGTCCTGTGGTAGTGAGCATGAATTGTCCCCTTTGCTAAGTAGGGTCTGCCTTGGTTTGCATTTGCATGGAGGACTCCATGTGAGCACTGCCTGCTGTGCTCCCTTAGGGGATGGGGCTGTATCCCCCTTAGACTGCATTCCCCTTAGGGGATGGGGCTGTAGCTCAGCAGTAGAGCATCTGCTTGCATGCAGGTAAAGCCAGGAGAGATACCTGCCTGAAACCATGGAGAGCTGCTGCCAGACTCTGTAGACAATACTGAGTTTGATGGACCAATGGTCTGACTAAGTGAGCCCTTTCTTACGATTGGTGAGAAAGGGCTCTAGGAAAAGCAGGGAGGAAGGCTGCTTGCACTTACCTCCCTGCAGATGACCCCTCTTCTCCTGCTAGGTGGGTGGATCGCCCACCCAGATGATTGCCAGTTGCACCTGGCAGCGCAGAGGGTTGGAGGCTGGGAAGCATTGCCCATCACCCAAAACTCACATAACGCATCATGCAAGTGTTCAGTGCATTGTGGGGATTCCCCCAGTGCTGGCCAGGGACCCTGCAGTCTCCCAGCCCCGGCTGCAAGCAGCCAGGGTGGCAGGAAAGAAAGAAAAAAGAGGTAAGAGAGCACTTGCTCTCTTAAACTCATTTTGAAGGAGGGCTCCACAGGCAGGTTTGCTGTTGTGGTGGCAACCACTTGCCTCCCGCTGCTTCTCATGAGTAGCCAAGAGCAGGCTTGGCTGCCTTAGCCCGCTCCTGGCAGCACATGAGAACAGCCTCAGTATATAGTAGCTTCCTGTGTTTCTGTGCCTCAGGCAGAATTGGAGCCCTGCTTGCTCAGGAGGTTTGGGAGGGATGAAGAAAGAGGGATCACTCGAGAAATGGGGCAGGCAAATTTGAAGTTCCATTGTAATAACTTTTATTTATTTTGATTTAATTATTTATTGTTAAATTTTATACCGCCTTTCATTAAAACAATCCCAAGGTGGCTCACACAAAAATTAAAAACAACACTATAAAAATTACACAAGTTAAATATTAAGCTAAAATATAAAAACAAATCTGACTAAAAAGATTTAAAATACAAGCATAAGAACTGTACAAAATACAAAGAAGCAGCAGTAGAGACAATTATATAAAAGCCTGGCAAAAAAGCCAAGATTTAACATGTTTTCTAAAAACTGTGATGGAGGCCGAGGAGCAAATGACCACTGGGAGAGCATTCCAGAGTTTGGGGGCAGCAACAGAGAAGGCCCTGTGCATGTCAACCAAGCCTCCCTCATTGTCAGCACCCAGAGCAGAGCCCCTTCAGATGACCTCGTCAAGCGGGAAGCAACCCTTGGGAGCAGGTGGTCCCTCAGGTATCCCAGGACCAAACCATTAAGGGCTTTAAAGGTCAAAAACAACACCTTGAATTGGACCCAGAAACAAAGTGGTAGCCAGTGCAGCTCTTTCAAAATGTGATGTGATCCCAGTGGGCAGCTCCAGATAAAATCCTAGCTGCCACATTTTGCACTAGCTGCTGCGTAAATCTTATTTGTTTGTTTGTTTGTTTGTTTTCTCTGTGTAAACCACTTTGGAAACATTTGTTGAAAAGTGGTATAGAAATTGTTGTTGTTGTTGTTTTGAATTATTTTGAATGTAAAAAATACAAAGATTACCCACAAAAGAATAAAAATATGGAGACAATACTACTGAAATGTTAATACAATCAGAACACTAAGAACGCATAAAAACACTCACTATCTGAAATAAATGTACATTGAAGCATTATACTTAAAGGAGGCCACAACATATCTGATTGAAATATTTCAGCCACCGCTCAGATTAGAAACCAGCCTTTTTACTTGACCCCTACTGGGAGGGGCTTACCTAGATGGTTGAGCCTATCATTTCCAAGCAGAAAATCCTAGGTTCATTCTCTGACATCTCCTGTTACAAGGAGCTTAGACAGCACAGCTGAGAAAGACTCCTTCTTGAGACCTTAGAGAGCCAGTTATAGACAATACTGGACTAAATGGACCAGTGACCTGACTCAGTATAATACTGGCTTGTATTTCTTCACCTGATTCTGTTCCACAGTAATGAAGCAGGGAAAACATTCCTGGAACATAAAGTGATGCAGGGAAAATGATTGCCAGCTTTCATTTCTGCTTGTTAAGCTGCTGCTATAGGCACAGGAGTAGGACGAGTCAAAATTAGAAGTGGCAACTTGAACTGAATGAGCAGACGTCTCCTGAAATGACAGTGGCTGACATCCTACCTAATGGTGTATTGCACAACTAATGGTGCATTGCAAAAACGTTGAGGTGCTCAACATGAAATTGTGGTGCTCTGTGATGTCATACAGGTGCCACCTTATATGCCTCCAGGTCATATACACGGTTGTGCAATTACTATGACAATGAATATTTTATATACTTCTTTTAAGCCAAAGTTTCCAAAGTGGTTTACATAGAGAAAATAATGAATGAATGAATGAATGAATGAATGAATGAATGGAGATGGCCCCCTTGTCGCCAAAGGATTCACAATTTTAAAAAAAGAAACATAAGATATACATCAGCAACAGCCACTGGAGTAATACTGTGCTGGGTGTGGATAGGGCCAGTAGTAAAGAGAGTCTTGAACAGATGTTATTTTCTTTGCACAATATCCTTGCACGACATCCACAAGTTCATACAACAGCATTACACTAGTGGAACACTAATCTTGAATGCAAATTCCCAAGGTGATGAAACTTGCTCACACAAAGACCTTGGGCAAGGGCACTGTCCTTCTACAAGCATTCCATTAGTCAGGAAGTTGGCCACTACTTATTTGTATGAGTGAATAGTTCAAAGCTTCCTGATGTTTTTAAAGATAACTAATATCCCAGCACTTTTAGAAACACAATGGGTGTGATATATTAAGAGCTCATAGTGAAGAAATTAAATGAGAGCTTTTCTGGACTAGGCGTGTGGCATCCAGTCAATCTTCACACACAGAGAGAAGCTATAAGCAATGCATACAGACTTCTGATTAGCAGAGTAGAATTGATAATGATGACATTAAGACTTTAAGCAAATAAACAATTTCATTTGTTTTTCCATCTCCTTTGATAATCATTGCTATATTGACCCATCTTACTAGCCTAAAATCCCATGTAATTACAGCATTGTCTCTGCCGAGTTTGCTTTCAAATTAATTGCAGTCAATGTGGTGGCAAATTAATTGTGGGAAATCATTAGCGATAAATCGCAAGGTGCACAAAACTCTTTGAAGCATTGTTCCTTGCCTCTTCCCAGAGCTCTGGTGGTCATCAGACACAGGCAGTTAATAACAACACCTGAAATCTTAATTGGGCTCTAATTGCACCACTACTTGACCAGGGAAATTATACCTCTTAGCCGATATCATTTACATGACTTTACAGTGATATCCTTCCTAAGGTAATAGGTCTGGAAGGCTGCTGATGCTGTGCTGAGTTTCAGTGGTTGTCATTTTGACATATTATTTTGTGCTTTTCTTTAGAAAAGAGAAGTTGATTGAATGTGAGAAAAGTGGAACTTTGACAAGCTGTCAGAAGCCCTTGCAGTGCAAACTTACCTGCCAGCTACCTTGTTTCAGGCTCCTTTCAAAGAAGCTTTCCAGCACACAAACTTCTATTACTAATCCAATAAGCTCTAAAATCAAGAGCTTTCCATTTTGGAGAAGGCTAAATTAAATAATTTACACTTCAAATTGTTTTAAATCCCAAGAAGGACAGAAATAACTGATAGAGCAAAAAGAAAGGTTTCCCCCACTGCCCTCTAGTCACCCTTGGAAGCCTGTGCTAATGCAAAGCTGGTTTATTCCCCACCTTACTTCCTCGTGTTTTATTTCAGTTCTTTCCTTCTTTTGCCTCTCCGATTCATAGAGGACCATGTGAAATTCAAAAGCAGCCATGAATTGGTCAGGGAAAGGAAATATGAATAAAAATAAGCTGATATCAAAGAACAGGTCCCATTACCAAATTCTGGCTTTGTGGTGTTTTGTCATAATAATATGATAATTGGGCTTATTACTGTAAAATCTGAACCTCTTTAGCCAGTTAATCTCTGTTTAAAGTTTAATTGTTTAAAGTTTCTTCTTCTTCTTCTTCTTCTTCTTCTTCTTCTTCTTCTTCTTCTTCTTCTTCTTCTTCTTCTTCTTCTTCTTCTTCCCTATTCTGATGTAACAATGCCCTTCCATATATCAAAAAGGGTTGGCAGCTTTTTTTAAAAAAATGATTCTCTTCCTCTACCCATGACAGCTTTCTGATGCATAGAAATTAAGGTGATGAGGCTTTTCCTTCCATGGTGATCAAATGGGAGTTGGGGTTGAGTTTCATCTGCTTAATGTCTGCAAATCTGGGAATTTCCCTTTATGAAATGTAAGGGAGACTTTTTAAGATTGTGATTGAAAGTGAGAGGGTCCTTATGTTGGCACCAGATTTTTCTTACGCAAAATTTGAAACAAATTTGAAGGCTGCTTTGAAGAATATAAACCTTCCACAAGCATTTTTTTAAAGGATTGATGACACCAATACACAATGAATAATTCTAAGAGTAATTGTATACTTTAATTAGAAACACAGTGATGTTGTTCCCATGAATAAACAGTGTTTCATTGTCTAAACAGGGCACAAAGAAAACTTAAAGGAATCTGGGGTTATTATTTAAAAATGAAATTATCCCACCTTTTAACTATTTATTAAATTAATCCAAATAAAAGGAGAATCAAAGTCACACACACCTCGGGGGGGGGGGTGCACAAAGGCAACAGTAAAGTGCACTAGGCAATATTATCCATGTTTTATTTCCCTTTCTCTTGCTTATGTGCAGAGCAGTCATAGGAGATTTTGCTAACTTTTTTCACTCAGTCTTGGCTTTGGCTGCAGGGCTCACTTGCCATTTGGATGTGGTTTCCTCGATGCTTTGGAATGTAGTCAAGTTGTTTTTCACTTGTAAATCCAAAACAAACCCTAGCAGGTGTTACTGAGATTCCACACTGAAATTCCCCCCAAATTCCTACAGTCTAGGTGGCTGACATGATGAGGGAAATTACTCAACGTCCAGCTTCACACATCGCACAACCTGTGGTTCTCCCTGCCTGAGATATGGAGGGAACCTGAAGCTGGCACTACAGAAGATCACATATCTTGGAATTAGCAGAACTGAGCCAGAGGTCTACCCCTTGCCAGCAGGTATATCAGATACTTCCAGTTAGTAGTAAAGGGGGCAGGCGGGGTGGCAGGGAGGTACACTGCTGCCCCAATGGACTTTCTAAAAATGGAATGCCAGTGGAGGAAGAGCGGCAGAAGGGGTAAGTGCGCCTTCTCCTGCTCTTAAAGCAGCATAGACACCCTGCCTTCAAACCGGCTGAATCACCTGCCATTTGAACCAGTTCAGAGGCCCATAAAGGGCCTCCGAACTGGTTTCATGCACATCCCTAGACCCAAAAGAACTTCAGATCCTGTCTTGAGTTCAGACAGTCACAGACAAGTTGGTTACTGATTTTGCAATTAGGTTTCGCGCATTATGTGTTAACTCACCCAAATTAGTCCAATTGAAATTAAAAGGACATTGCTTAATGTGTCCTTTTAATTTTAATGGGGCTACTTTGAGTAATTTTGCTCATCATGTCAGCCACTGAAATTCAGCCTAGGGAGGAACTTCCAACCTTCAGTGTTTGGTGACACTCAACCAACCCATAAGGGCTTCACATCTGATTTGCAGTGAAAAAGATATCTCAATCTGAGATTAGGGGCGGGGGTGGGGGGTGGGGAATGCACCAAAGATTGGACTTGGAATCAAAAGGAAATAATCCAATGCCTGGCTATATCAGTTACTTTCTCTGTCAAGGCATAGAAAATCACTTTAAAATAATGATGTTTCTATATGGGTTGGTAGTTCCTTATTTTAAAGAAAGGCCAAAAGCATGGTATAAATACTAGTCATGAAGCAGTCAGTGACCACACTTAGAACAACCCATCAAGCTATCGAGCTACTATGCAAATAGAGATATTATTTATCACTAAGCAGCTGTCTTTTCTAATTAGGTATGGGTCTTTTAGCACCATAACAGTTACTTAAGCAAAATACGTACTGTTGCACTCTGCCCTAGATGTCGTGTTAAAAATGTCTTTAATAATTTGTGTGCAAAGTTGTTACTAATAAGGACAGATAAATAAGCAATTAGTTACCTAGCCCAATGACCCACTTATAAATCTGCCTATAAATCCTGGCTAGTATTGCTCAATTTTCCTCTGGAAAGAGAATGATTTTTGTGCTTTATTAAGCTTATGGTCAAGAGGGGAGTCTATTCTCTGGATTATCTCGGACCATAAGCTTTATTAGTCTTCTACTCCCTCCCTATTCCTTGCAGAAATTACTAATAAAACTGAGAATATCAATCTATTCTAAGAGGACAACCTCAAAACAGTGGGGCATCAGCTGGTAACCTCTAGGCTTGACTATTGCAATGCGCTCTATGTGGGACTGCCTTTGCACATAGATCAGAAACTCCAGTTAGTTCAAAATGCGGCAGCCAGATTGGTCTCTGGGGCAATCCTGAGAGATGATATTATGCCCTTTTTGAAAAAAAATGCCACTGGCTGCCAATACGTTTCTGCGCAAAATACAAAATGCTGGTTATTACCTTTAAAGCCTTGACTGGCTTAGGTCCAGGTTACCTTAGAGAGCACCTTCTTCTGCATGATCCCCACCACACGTTAAGATCATCAGAGGAGGTCCGTCTCCAGTAACCACCGGTTCATCTGGTAGTGACTCAGAGGCGGGGCCTTCTCTGTAGCTGCTCCTGGGCTGTGGCAGAAATCCATAACTTGCCTTCATTATTAGCCTTCAGGATGGCCCTCAAAACCTGTTTGGCCTGGCCTTCCAGGGTTTTTAATTTCTTGTAAATGCTTTTAACTGGCTTTAGGAACATAGGAACATAGGAAACTGCCATATACTGAGTCGGACCATCGGTCTATCTAGCTCAGTATTGTCTTCACAGACTGGCAGCGGCTTCTCCAAGGTTGCAGGCAGGAATCTCTCTCAGCCTTATCTTAGAGAAGCCAGGGAGGGAACTTTAAACTTTCTGCTCTTCCCAGAGCGGCTTCATCCCCTGAGGGGAATATCTTGCAGTGCTCACACATCAAGTCTCCCATTCATATGCAACCAAGGCAGACCCTGCTTAGCTTAGGGGACAAGTCATGCTTGCTACCACAAGACCAGCTCTCCTCTCCTTGGGAAAAAAAAGCCTACAGCACCTGGTATTCCCAGGTGGTCTCCCATCCAAGTACTAACCAGGCCTGACCCTGCTTAGCTTCTGAGATCAGACAAGATCGGGTGCATTCAGGGTAGTGTGGCTGTAGACATATTTTAACCTGTTTACTTTTACTTTAACCTGTTTTCCTAGGGTTTTTGAACTGTTTTGAATGTTTTAAATGTTAATTGTTTTATGGTGTTTTATAGTTTCTGTTTTCAATTGTTAATTGAATGTAATTGTTTTGTTTCAATGTAAACTGCCCTGAGCAATTTTTTTTTAATTTGGAAGGACATTATGGAAAAAGAATAAATTCATCATAATCCATATCATATCATATCATATCATATCATATCATATATAATATGCCTTCCTTAGCAAATTCCAGGAGAAACTGATCCTACAGTGATCCTGGCCAATGACCTGGAGCTTGGCTAATAACTATCATTTTTTAGATCCAGGAGAATAACTTGGAAAATGGAAACAGTATGATTTGGCTTGACCATCATTAGAAGCCACTAAAAATACTCAAAATATGTATGTGATGGTAGCCTCACATGGTGGCATTAGTGTATGAGAACTGCTGACCATGTGTTTGTTGTCACTGACAGGAATCTGCAATGCGGATACAGAAGCTTCACATAGTGGAGCAATCCATGAAGCCTGTGACTCTTTCGTTATGAATTACACCCCATGTGAAACAAGCACTATATGAGAGCACTTCCAGCTCTTCACATGGTAGCAATAGCACTATACTCAGCTCTGAATATTTTAGGTCACTGTGGTTAGAGATGTGAAAGCCTGAGAAGAAATTGGGAGGGGGGAAGACAGAAAAATGCCAAGCGGGGGAATAGGGTTTTGCCGGTGGGGGCAGGGTTTTCCCCAAGGTTTTTTTTCAGGACTTCACATCTCTAACCACAGTGACATATTTCTAACTTTAGTTCAACATCTCTAACTGTAGTTCAATCCAGTTCCAGGAGTGCGACCTCACAGAATATCCATTAATGTGAATGGAATATTAAGACATTATTTTATTTATTTATTATTTTTTTAACATATTTGTATACCGCCCAAAACATACACCTCTGGGTGCTTTACAACAAAATAAAAACAGAAAGTAAAACATTAGTTAAAACAAAAACAAAAAGTTTAAAACATTACAACAATTTAAAATTTTTAAAACAATATTTTAAAACAGCATTAAAACCATTAAAACGATATCATCACGTAAAGCTCAGAGCTGGCTTGGCATATGTAACTGATAAAAGGCATTCCTAACCACTACCACAACCTGGGAATACAAAGCTGGGCACTGGAGTATCCCTACATTGTGTCTCTGCTCTTTCAGAGGGAGTGCAACCCCTTCTAGAACAAATGACTCTTCATGACAGTATCACTTCTGTCTTGTCTACATTCAGCTTTAGTTTGTTCTATTGATGGGGTAAATTGGAAAGACCAAACCTGAGGGAGCTCACCCCCCCATACTCTAATATAAGGAGAGCTTAGCCTGCTCTCCCTGCAGCCAAGCAGGGAGGCGTCCCTGGGTGGTTGGATCGGTTAACCACCCAACTACCGGATCCATCATGGAGCCGGTAGGGGTGGCGGGAATCGGAGGCCGCCTGGCCCCTGGAAGTCCCAGGATGCCCTGTGCAAGTGTGCGGAGCATCCTGGGGAGACCCCTGAGGCCAGGAGGCTACTTGTAGCCTCCTGGTCGAGGGTCTACTGGTGTGTCGCCATGCCACCCAGCCATGCCGCAGCTACACATGATTGGTAAAATGGGGTTTTATTTATTTTATTGTTAAATTTATATAATCCCAAGGTGGTAAAATGAGGTTAGTGGAGTGCTCGCTCCACTAACCTTGTTTAAGTGAGGGGGCTAAGTGGGCTATCCGCCAGAAGCCACACAGCTCCCAGCAGTTCCCATGACTGCAAGAAAGTGGGCTGGGCTCCCTTAGCCCACATTCCTGCAGTCATGAGAATAGCCTCAGTGAGGCAATTCTCACGACCACAGGAAAGTGGGCTAAGGGAACCTAGCCTGCTTTCCTGTGGTTGTGTGCTGCAACGGGAACTGTGTGGCTCCCGGCAGCAAACCACAGTAAGTACCCCTCGCCTTAAATGAGGTTAGCAGATAGAGTGTTCTGCTAACCCTGCTTGTCTGATCGTGAGATGCCGTGGTGTGGCTCCGTGCTGCGGTGACTCATGAGGAGACCCATGACTGAGAGGCTAACACAAGCCTCCTGGCCTTGAGGGTCTCCCCTGGATGCCCCGTGCACTTGTGTGGGGCATCCTGGGACTTCCAGGGGTCAGACAGCCCCCGACCCCCATTGGCCCCCCCCCAGCTCTGTGATGGAGCCGGTAGTTGTGTGGGTGGCCAATCCAGCTACCCAGGGATGGCTCCCTGCTCATCTGCGGGGAGAGCGGGCTAAGCCCACTCTCCCCACAGAGCCCAGTAAGTCCCTCCACACTGCTCATGTGGACAGCCTCACTCTTCGTGGATTCAGTATAATGGCCACCATCTCTTTCCTGCCTTACTTCACTGCACTTGACTACTTTAAGTAGTTTTCTCCCTAACAAGATCACTTATGTTAACTAAGCCTGACTGGGGAAAACCCACACTCACTTTATAAGAAAATGGGGCAAGTTCATGTTTAACAAACATGCAGTTGTCCTGGACACCCAGTTTGGCCCTCATTGGGGTAGGTGGGATGGGAATGGGTTCAAGGTTTCCATGACAATGTGGACGAAAAAATATTTAAAGACTGCAAGTATTGTTGACTTATTTCATTTGGTTCACTGTTTTGTTTGTTTGTTTTTTATCACTGAAGCTTGTGCACAGTTTTTATATTGAATTTCCTTTCCACTTACTGGAAACATTTCCAAGTGTAAGTCAGAATCCTTATTTGTGTGCTGTGCCCTCAGCCTCTCCAGTTACATGTGACTTATTTTAATCCCATTGTTTACAAAGAGGGCACCAAAGTCATTCTATACAGGATATATTCTAAGGCCTGACAAGAGCTGCTCAGATGTAGAAACTAAACACCTCTTATCTGTATCTGGGTATGAGCTCTTTGAAATAACTCAATGAATGCACTTCATGCCCAGGGAGAGGAAAACACTTGAAAGCTAGCATTAGATACGCAAAATCATATACACTGTTCTAACAACTGCTAGAATGATGAGGGTGAAATATACTCCCACACTACTTTTTTTCACACAGTAATGCACACACAAATGTTGCCTTACAGTAAGTTTTTGTGATTTTTTAAAATCTAAATTTCTGTGCTATCATATTCCAAATAACAATGTCTGCTACTTTATACAATCTCCCCTTCAATCATGCTAATGCCCTTCCATCACTAGCTTTACATCTCTCTTACATCCCCGCAAGGCACGAAGTAAACTCAGTTGAGGAATTTTTGAGTGGTTAGATTCTTTGGTGTGTAATGAATCCTCATAGGGATTCATTATGAGGAAAAGTCATTACAACCAAAAAGTCTAAACACTTCAAAAATAATGACTGCACATTTTGCTCCATAACTCCACTTCTACAAGGGCTAGAATTTATCTTTTCTTTTTGAAAGCTGGGGATCCAGGTTAGGTTTAGGATTAGGGCTGCTTCAAATCCCCATTACCCTCTATGGCAGAAATATTTAAAAAGCAAAAAAAAATCATGCAAAAAATAAAGGGAGTGCCCCACTACCTTGAAATTTGGTTAGTAGGTGGCACCCATGGGGCCCTACCCACCACCCCAATTTGGTGCCCACTGGACCTTTAAAAATGGGTCAAATTGAATAAAATTCAAATCAAATTGAATCCAACTTGAATAAAATCTGATCAGATTTGAGTTTGCAGATTTGAGTCCAAATAAAATCTGGCTGATTCAATTTGACCTCGAATTGACTCACAAAAATCAATTCACACACATCCCTTCTTTAAAGTAGTTATGAAAACAGATGGGTTTGCAAGTGTTGGCCAGCCAGCGGTGCTTTTAAGGGCCTCTGAGCTCCGTGCTCCATGTGTGGCCACAGAGTCAAACTGCTTGTGAGGGAGACACTGTTAGAAACTTGTGCAGAAGCTTTAAAAAGCCCAGAGTGCACTCAGGTCTGGAAATGCCTTTATACTGGCTTCAACCTTCCCATCTGCCTGGTGTGAATTGAAACATTATGCCATTGTGTCCCAGTGAGGTGCTGTCTATTTGGTTGCAATACTGACAAGTAACTCTGACTTGAATGGAAAATGAATCAATCCCATGCTATTCAGTCATTGGGGCAATAATGACAGGAAGAATCCATTGATTCTTCTGTTGATTTGTGGTACAAAGGGAGGCTAATGAGGAAGGTCTGACTGAGCAACCTTCATCATGGTAGGACTTTCCATCTCAAAATCAAAAATAGTTCTAGTAATGTTCATCCTTATCCATACCTTGAGCACACAGAGATCAAAGAGACAGGCAAGAAGAAAGCTCATGCAAATTAATCTGCTTTAAGTTCTCTGAGTTAGGGATGGTGCATTAGGAACTAAATAAATAAATAAATGGTTGCAAAATAAAGGACCTGCAAAAATAAAGGGTTGTGATTGTGACACACACCTCAACACTGGAACGATACATATTTAATAGGGTGTACAGCTTTCGGTATTACACTGAAAGGGAAGAGCACTGTATTGCACACACAGTGGCTGACATTCAAAGCAAGGGAGTGTCAGTGCAGTAAGAGAAAGGGTTGTGCACTTTGTTTTTTTCTGTTTTGTTTTTGGCCCAAATCCAAAACACCCCCATTTTGTTCTTTGTTCAAAATCAGCCAAACCGAAACACCCCAATTTTGTTCCTTGTTCGAAATTACAAAATCCGAATCTGAAATGTTTTGGATTTTAAAAAATGGCCCGGGACAAAACTAGTGGGTGGAGGTGGTAGTGGCCAATCATTGGAAGCTACCACCCAAATTTCAGAGGAATTGGGCAAAGGGCTGATTTTTGGTGAATTTTTGAAGTTTAAGATTTTCCCCATAGGAAATAATTGAGGTTTCAGCAAAAGTATAGCTTCACGTTGAGGGGAAAGGGGTGGCCCAGGGCAGAGTAGGGTGGGTGGTAGTGTCCAGTGGGGGCAAGGAAGCTGCCAGAATTATTTCAAAAGAATTAGGCAGAGGGCTTATTTTTAAAGATTTAATGGAGTTTAAGCATCTTTAAAGTTATTCCCCATAGTGAATGATGGAGGTTTCAGCAGCCCCATAACTGCATTTGGGAGGGCCCAGAGTGAGTGGTGGTGTAGAGCACATAGGGTGCCAACTACCCCCATGGGTTGCTAACCCATAGGGTAATGGGTTCTGTTGTTTCTGAGATGTTTTGAGTGTAGATTCTCTGGTAGCATATGAGAGTGGATTCATGGTTTGTCATTGAAATATGCTACCAGATAATCTACACTCAGAACACCTCAGAAACAACAGAACCCAGCACCCCACGGGTTAGCAACCCACGGGGGTGGTTGGCACCCTATGTACACTACACCATCACTCACTCCCGGCCACCCCAGTGCCCCCCAGGTGGACTTATGAGTCTGCTGAAACCTCCATTATTCCCTAGGGGGGGAACCTTAACAACAACAACCTTCAACAATTCCTAAGAAATCAGCCCTTTGCCCTATTCCTTTGGAATCTGGGTTGTGGCAGGCAACCCTTGGGGCACTGCCACCCAACCCACTGTTTTGCCCCTCAGGCCCCCTTTCTGCCTCAAATCTGCCCCAAATACATATAAACTTCAGATATTCTTTTAAAATCAGCCCTTTCCCCAATTCCTTTGGAATCTGGGTGGAAGCAGGCACTCATTGGGGCACTACCACCTGACCCATTCTTCTGCCCCCAAAGCCACCTTTCTGCCCTGAATCCACCCCAAATAACACAAACACCGCACATCAACAACAGCAGAGCTTTGCTGTGGAGTCAGTGGGGGTTGCCTGCACAGCTCATCTTCTAGTCTGTCCGTCGCTGCCTCAGACTGCTGTGCCTGCTCTGAAACATCAGCCAGACCTTCCTCAGCCATCTCTTGGGAACTGACAGCCAGGCTCTCCCCCTCAGGCACCCCTGCATTGGCTGAAAGGCTGTCAGCTTCCCCTTCCTCCTTGCTATCTGAGATCGAGGGCGTGACAACTGATGACACAAGGAGTGTGCACGGAACCAGCTGGTCCAATTCGGTTTGTGTCCAGACCAGACCTGGACCAGACTGGGCCAGTTCTGTCTGGCACCCCCTCGCACCCCACCTGGTTCGGTCCGGTCTGGGGGGGTTCGCAAACATTTTTAAAAAACATTTAAAAAATTTACTTACTCCCTCCAGGGGAGTTGTTGGAAACGGCGGTTGTGTGTGTGTGTGTGTGTGTGTGTGTGTGTGTGTGTGTGTGTTTGCGGAGGTTACCCCTCCCTCTGCTGGCCTCCCTTATTGCTGCCATCGGCTGTTCGGCCGGCTCTTTGGCTCATTCAGGCCTTGCCCCTCTGGCGCGGTGGCAGCAGCCTCCAAATTCGCCGCCGCATTGGAGGGGGAAGTCCCAAACAGGCCGAAGAGCTGGCCAAATGGCCAGTGGCAGCAGTAAGGGAGGCTGGCAGGGGGAGGGGGAACCTCCACAGACCCCCCCTCCGACTGCCTCTGACAACTTCTCCAAAGCGGGTAAGTAAAATAATTTTTTTAAAAATTCTGTGAACCCCCAGAACAGTTGGTGGTATTCAGTCTGGGGTTGGACCAAACCTGTTTGCACATCCCTAGATGACACCACTCTGATAGCTGAGAATGTAGATGATCTGCAAGCTAAATGTAAAGAAGACTAAACTAATGACTACGGGTACAGCAACCAGCCTCAGAATTGATAATGAAGACATTGAAGTGGTGGATATTTTTTGCCTTTTAGAATTGATCTTCAATTGATCTTCCAGAATTGATCCCGTTTAAGACTTTTATCTCCTATGTTAGACAATTTGCCTGGCCGGTCTGATGAATTTTATTTAAATTATCTTTTAATTAATGAGGACACTGATATTATTTCTGTTATGGCCAAGTTTTGTTATATTATTTGTAAAATACGTACTGGTTTATTGTAAATGTTTGCTGGTCAATGACCGAATAAACTTATTTTTTTAAAAATCGATCAATCTTCAACAGTAAAGGATGCAGCAGTAAAGAAATACGCCACAGACTAGCACTTGGTAGGGTTGCAATAAAGGCCTTGGAAAGGATATTTAGATGCTGTGACGTATCTATACCTACAAAGATTAGAATCGTCCGGACCATGTTTTTTCCCGTGACACTCTATGGATGTAAAAACTGGACTTTGAAGAAGCAAGATAGAAAAAGTATTGATGCTTTTGAACTTTGGTACTGGGAAAGACTTTTGAGGATACCATGGACAGCCGGGAAAACAAACAAATGGATCATAGAACAAATCAATCCAGAATTTTCATTTGAGGCACAAATGACCATACTTAGGACACATTATGTGAAAACCCAGCTTCCTTGAGAAGTCCATAATGCTGGGGAAAGTTGAAGGGAAGAGAAGAAGAGGACGACCAGCAGCAAGGTGGATGGACTTGATTATGACAACAATGAATGCACTAGTAGTGTGCATGGTTCGGTTCGGGCACACTGTTAAAGCCCTCCGGACCGGGTCGGAAGTCCGGCGGTCCGGAGGTTTGGATGGGTGGGGGACTGTTACTTTAAGAGGGGAGGGGTAGTACTTAACCACCACCACCCCGCCGCTCTTCCCCCTCCGGCACTGGTCCTTTTAAAAATCTTCTTGGGACTGCAGAGTTCCTCCCTGCCACCCCTGCCCCCATCGTTGTTCCTTAAGGCCAAAAGAGACTAGAGCTCATACTATCCCCCCCCGCTTAAAGTAACAGTCTCCCCCGTGCCGGACCGGGGGGGACTCCGGACCGTGCACACCCCTAGATAGCACCACTGAGAGATCTTAAAGGCCAAGTTGAAGACAGATCATCCTGGAGAGAATCTATCTTTGTGGTTGCTAAGAGTCGACACCAACTTGATGGCACTTAATCAATCAATCAATCAATCAAAATGGAGAAAAACTTGGTCAAATGTGGGAGTTCTTCATTAGGATACTGAACTCCTGTCAATAATATATTTATTTCCTGGAAGCTTTTCACACAGGGCTTTTGAAGCCATTTAACTTGCATCTCCTCAGGAACGGATGGGGTGCGTTCACATATCGGCTATATTTACGCCAAAGTCCCTGCGAGTTATCAGGGAGCAGTTCATACACAATTCAGGTTTTTCACCTTGCATCAGAGAGAAATCCAATTTATATCTGGGGTAAAAAAAATTCACTATTTGTGTCAGTTTTTTGGGCCAACTCTACTGAGTTTGCAGTTAAGTCTCCCTGTAAACCCATGATAAAACCTGCTGTGCGTACAAGTCCCTGGTGAAAAGTCACAGTGGCATACATAGGCTTTCTCCTGTCTAGCACACACAAACTAATGGGCTTTCAGGAACAGAGCTGAAAAAGTAGAAAAAACCCGCTATACAATATTATGGGAATTTTTAGATGATTATGTGGTCTTTCATCTTGATTACTGCTAAGTGTTTAAAACTGCTGCTGTCATAATGGGCTAACCTCCAAGAAGCCTGGATCATATTAATTCAGTTTCATTATAAGTCACAAACCAATATTTTTGTTTTGGTTTTGGTTAAAGGTTATTTGGTCTATTGATTCAAAGAAAATGGAAAAGCAAGACCAGAAAAGTAAGCAGTGTACCTATAATGCACTGGGCAGATTCCAAAATGCTATGCTGTTCTCTTTCTGCAGCAGCTCCCCCAACACACACACCCCACCTCAAAATACCTCTGAGGGCAGGGGTTCTCTGGAACAGCAATCCATGAGCTGCATCAGGATGAAATATTCGCCTTTCTATTATCATTCTTCTGTAGGCACGGAATATCAATTCTTAGCTAAATAAATCATCCTGCTTTGTTGTACAAGGCCTATATTTTGGAAGGTCCAAAGCATATGTTTTGCATGTGGAAGTTTCCAGATTGAGCCCCAGCATTTTCAGGTAAGGCTGAAAAAGATACCTGTCTGGAAGCCTTGACTCAGAAAGGTGCTGCCAGTCTTTGAAGACGATACTGAGATAGATGGATTAATGGTCTGCCTCAGTAGAAGGCAGCTTCCTACGGTCATATAATCAGAATTTAAAATCTCTAGGATTAAAGACAGCTCTGTTTGTGTATGAAACAAGCACATTCAATAATATTCAATGTAAAATTTTAATTACATTTTCTTGCAATAAAAGGTATTCTGCAGTAAAGAAGAACAACCTCATGTGTGCATAGCAAGAGAAAACTAAAACATATCTAGAGTAAATAATGACTTCTTAGGAGTAGTCAGACATGTGAAGTTTTGACACAACACATTTGAAACTAGATTATGGAGCTATCCTCACAACCAGAGCTTACCTGGGTTGGGGAGAGTCATCCCAGGCAACGCTGGTCATCTGAGGCCATGGGAGCCTCCCGACCCAGAAGCTAAGAGTATGCAAGCTGACTCAAAGTGAGCCAGGCTCGAGTTTGAACCGGATCAGCTCGAAGGCTCATACTTCACTGGATCAGCTCAAAGGCTCATGGGGAACTGACCCAATGAAGAGGGAAGCGAGTCCACGTTTGAGTCGAGCCAAGTGCGGCTAGAAACCACAACTTGCGAGCCGGCACAAGGGGGTATATTTGTAAAGGGGAATCCAGCAAGGATTCCCCTTTACACGTAAAGGGTTTTGCCATCATAAATAGGGTTGGAGATGAGGGAAAAGTTATTTTTTACCTTAAAAAACAAGCCAATGACAGTGGTGACGCAAATGGCCTCTGCACATGCAAAGAGGTCAATCAAAGGGTGGCCATGCATGTGCAGAGGCCCGAAATGGACCGCAGACTGACCAGCCTGTGATTTGGGAGATAGCAGCAGGGTCGTCGGCTTGTTAAAAAACAAGCTGCTGACAGCAGGGACAGTGGCAGGGGATGCCCTGCCACCGTCCCTGCTGTCGGCGGCTTGTTTTTTAAGGTAAAATTTCTTACCTCCCCCCCGCCCCTTATTACTATGGCAAAGCCCTTTACTTTGCCATAGTAAAGCCAGTGGGGATGGCAGCGGGGGTTCGGCCAACCCACCCACCCTAATCTCCCAAATGACAGGCTGGTCAGTCTGCGGCCAGTCCCCTTTACAAGTATTCCTTGAGCCGTCTCACAAACCAGCTCAGGCAACTCAATTCCTGGATTGGACCGGGCCTCCGCTCAATCGTGGCCAAGCCCGAGCCTCCCAGGGCAGCTCGAATCTGAGCTGGATTTGAGCCGACTTGGGGAAACCTGTTCCATGCACATCCCTACCAGAAGCTCCATCTCTAGGTGGCCCAGATTGGCTATCCAGGTTTAAAGTGAGGTAGAATAAACCCCTTCCTACCACCTTCTTTTTAAATCTATGCCACCACCACTTGCAGAACTGCTCCTGGGAGCAGAGAGTCAGGGGGAAAGAGGGACCAGGCAGAGTGGAGTTGCTGCAATTCTGAGGGCAGCCACTCTGCTACTCATGCAGTGCATGGTGAGATCTTAGAGGACTCAGTGAGGCAAGTCTCACAATCATCAAAAAGCGGACTAAGGGAGCCTATCCTGCTTTGGGGAGATTGTGTGCTGCAACGGAAGCCACGTGGCTCCTGGCAGCAAACCTGGCTAGTTCCCCCTCCCCTTAGCCAAGGTTAATGGAGCAAGCGCTCGGTTAACCTTGACATTTTGTTCATGTGTTGCCGCTGCGCGTGGTGACACATGAGTAGACCCTCGACCATGAGGCTGCAAGCAGCCTCCAGAGCTAGGAGTCTCTCCAGGATACCCGGAGCGCTTGCGTGGGGCATCCTGGAACTGGGGGCCACACAGCCTCTGATTCCTGCAGCCTCCACCAGCTCCGTGACAGAGCCGGCAGTCATATGGGCGGTTGATCTGGCCGCCCAGGGCTTTGCGGGTGATCGTTGTGGGGAGAGCAGGCTAAGCCTGCTCTCCCCACAGACCTCATTTCGGCAAGTCTCACTGATCGTGAGACTCACCTCTGTATGAGTTTCCTCTCTCCCATCTGAGCTATGGAGCTCATTGCTGCACTGAAGTATGGGCATGTGAGTAGCAGAGCCGAGAGGAGGCCAGTGTCATGTGGGAGCTGGAAGGTAAGGATCTCCCTTTCCTTCTGCTTCTTCTGTTTGGTTCTGAGAATGACCTTTCTTTAAAAATGCATCATTCATGGAGACAGTAAATAAGACATCTGCAAGCATGATGCAATTATCTCTGATACTGATGCCAATGTGTTTTCATATATGAATATAATGATTTTGGAATGCAACAAACCTGTCCCTGTATCATATTCACCCCATGCTGAATATATTTGTTTGGATTATTAGGGTGTATTGTTCAGTTGAACATATTTCTTGTAAGAGCAATCTACCTAGAATGAAATGATAGTAGGGGTTCCTTTTAAGGGTTCTCTTATACAGTAGGTGCAACTTCATCCCCAGGCATGCTGTATTTCAGCTTTAGTCTTTACCACATCTATACTGTACAAGTTTTTGTCTGAATGAATGTACATGCATTCACTTTAGAAGTGAACCTGGGTACAGAAACACTCATAGGCAAGGTGCAGACAGGAAATGTACTACTGCATGTGTATTAAACAGACTGTAACGTATGAATAACTCTATGTGTTTATGGGTCTGTACAAGTACAGTATACACAGATTGTAGTTTCTGCAAATCATACTTTGTTCACAAACCACGTTATCAACCAGGAGTTTATAATTAGAAATGTGCATGAATCAATTTTTTAAATTTGATTTGTGCCCGAATTGAATCACCCCTGATTTGTTTTGTGTCTGAATCTGCCACCCCGAATTACCCCAGATTCGATTTGGACCTGATTTGATTTGATTTGGATCTGGATCTATCTGGACCACTTATAAAGGTCCTAGGGGCACCAAATTTGAGTAGTTGGTAGGTCCCCATGGGTGCCACCTACCACCCAAACCAAGGCAATGGGGCACTTGGTTTATTTTTAATTTTTTAAAAAGTTGTTACTGATATTGTATATTTCTGCCATAGGAAATAATAGAGATTCAAAGCCACCCTATCCTAACCCTAACATGGATCCCCATTCTCCAGCTTTGATTTTTACATTTTATTTATTTATTAAAAGCTAAGCTCAAGGCCACATAGAAGTGGAGTTATAGAGCAACATGTGCAGTTAGTATTTTTCAAGTGTTTGGATTTTTTGGTGTCTAATAACTTTTCCTCATAATGAATGCCTATGAGGATTCATTGCATACCTTCATTTCTTCTATTCATTTTGACTGTCATTGGACAGTGCCAACTGTCAAACCCCAGATGCCAACTACAGCCACCAGCCCCCATCCTGCAAGGCAGAGAAGTACTCAGTTTTTGTTTTTGTTTTGGAATGTTGAAGTGTTTAGATTCTTTGGTGTCTAATAACCTTTCCTCATAATGAATCTCTATTTGGATTCCTTATACATCTTCATTTCTTCTGTTCATTTTGAATGTCAATTAACTGCCATGTGTCAACTACTCCCCCAAAACACACACACACACACACACACACACACACACACACACACACACACTGCGGTATTCAGTTTAGTTTTTAGGAATTTTTGAAGTGTTTAGATTCTTTGGTGTCTTCATTACACACCTTTATTTCTTATGTTCATTTTGACCTGACAGCTTTGTGGATGGGGGTGGGGAATAGTGGCATCCCATGTGCCAACTTCCACCCCAACCCACAAGCCACTGTGTACTCAGTTTTTATTTTAGGAATTTTTGAAGTTTTTGGACTCTTTGGTGTGTAATGTATCCTCATAGGGATTCATTATGAGGAAAGGTTATTAGACACCAAAGAGTCTAAACACTTGAAAAAATTCCTAGAACATAAAATGAGTAATACCCACTGCCTTGCGGGTGAGGGAGGTTGTGTAGTTGGCACATGGCAGTTGACAGGTGGTTTTTTGTGTGTGGGTTTTTTTTTAAAGAAAGCTGGGAATGGGAGGAATTCAAATCTTGAATCAATTAAAATTGAATCAAGCACTATTTGATTTGGACCCAGAACTAGCCATTGGACCACAGGGGCAATTTGTTCTGTCTCTAAATTGCCCAGATTCGGGTACAAATTGATTTGTACCCAAATCAATTCGCACATCCCTAATGATCATATTATAGAGTCATATTCCGTCAGATGCACAAACTATAAGTACCTTCAACCAGCTTTAACTGAATATAACAATATGACCACTGAACATTGGATTGCCAAGCCTTTTATGATGTGAAAACAACTATCAATAGTATGTAACAAAAACACAATTTGTATAATATCTGCAAAGTAACTCATTGCAGAATACAATTAATATTATGTGCCTTAATACTTGTTTATTATTATCAGTCTGTCAAAGAATTCTGAATATACACAATAATTTAAAACACAAGCAAAAGCAATTTACACAAGATTCAACTATCTTCACATTATAACAATATTCAGTTTTATGTGAATTAAAAATCTAAACTTCAAAGTGAAACCAGAATGCCTCTGATCAAGACTTTTAGCATAGATTCAAATTTTTATGACCTTCTCAAAACTACCTTCATCAAAACTTCCATACAAATTAGTATATCCTCCCCTCGCCCCCATCATTGTGTCAGGTTCTGTGGCTTTCCATGCTGGCCTTGCCTCACAGGATATTAAATGAAACAGTCTTCAGGCAGCCAAAATAAGAAGTAATTGTCGTTCTTTTCTTATTTCACTACTGCTGCTGTAATTGGAAGTTATCTGCTTATAATTGCATCTTTAGTGAGGAGTAATTAAAATTCTTATCATTAGCTTTTTCTTTTAATTAGTTTTTTCCTATGATAAAAAATTATATTTTGCACAACTTGTTTCTGACTTCATGAAATAGACAAAACAGAAAGGTAAAGCAGAAATATTGTTACTAAAAAGTGGAAATCTGTTAAGGTTATGGTAATGTTGTGACATAATTAAGAAAAACCAAGACAGATACAACAGGTTTGTATTGGAGCAGATGACCTTCATACCAAAGTGCAGAAGAATACTTTAGGCCTTGGCCATATAGGCAGCAGAATAGGAACATAGGAAAATAGGAAGCTTCCATATACTGAGTTAGACCATAGGTCCATCCAGTTCAGTATTGTCTACACAGACTGGCAGTGGCTTCTCCAAGACTGCAGGCAGGAATCTCTCTCAGCCCTATCTTGGAGAAGTCAGTGAGGGAACTTGAAACCTTCTGCTCTTCCCAGAGTGGCTCCATCCCCTGAGGGGAATATCTTACAGTGCTCACACCTGTAGTCTCCTATTCATATGCAACCAGGGTGGACCCGCTTAGCTAAGGGGACAAGTCATGCTTGCTACCACAAGGCCAGGTCTCCTCTGCTAAATGACGATTTAGAGTTCTAGGATGGTAGAACTTCAGCCTGCAGATGGATGTTGACAATATTGGAATGTCAAAACTAGCAATAAACTGTGTGCATTTTTTATACCTTATCAGCTCTGTGATCTTTCTAAGGATAACATTTAGTATGTAAGATGTCACGTTGAAAGAGAGTTATATATACATTTAATAAGATACCCAGAGGGCTTCAATTTACAATCATGCACCTTGAAACTCCTACGTGGAGTCAGTCTAGATAAGCTGAGTCATACTGCTCCAGAGGAGACCAAATATTCAACAACTAGCATTGTTCATTCAAGGGATCATAGCAAAGATCCATTCTTTATGTAAATTTACACATAAATAATGTAACCCGTATCCACCCAGGAAGATCAAAAGAACAAAAGATCCCCCAAACCATCAACAATTTAAGATCTTTCAACCAAAATAAATAAACAAAGTAAATAAACCAGAGGCAGAATCACCATGGTTTATTGCTAGTTTTGGTTTGTGCTTTACCCGTGTGGCCCTTTTGTTAAATGTTGGAATGTCTGCAACTGCCACTTAAAACCAACAAAACCCCACATCTTCCTTCAAAAACCAGTAAACACTTTTGTCATGATGTGCTAAATTTCACCACACTGAGTAGATGGTGGATTCTCAGCTCCAGGCAGTTTTGAGTGATACAGATTATCTAGACCCATCTCAAACGGGCTTTAAAGGGCTTTGGGGTTGAAACTGCCTTGGTTGATCTGATGGATGATCTCCAATTGGATATCAACAGAGGTAGTGTGACTCTGCTGATCCTTTTGGATGTCTCGGCAGCTTTTGATACCATAGACCAGGGTATCTTTCTTGGTCGCGTGAGGGAGGTGGGATTGAATGGTACTATTTTACAGTGGTTGTGTTCCTACCTCTCTGATAGATTCCAGATGGTCACTTGGAGACTGCTGCTCTGCAAAGCAAGAATTAAATTATTGAGTTCCACAAAGCTCCATACTGTCTCCAGTGCTCTTTAAATTCTACATGAAATTCTGGGAGAGATCATAAGGAGGTTTGGTGCAGAGCGTTATCATTATGCTGATGACACCCAGATCTATTTCTCCATGTCAACATCATCAGGAAATGGCATATCTTCTCTAAATGACTGCTTGGAGGTGGTAATGGGCTGAATCCAAATAAGACAGAGGTACTGACTGTGGGGGGTTGGGAGCTGAGAGATGGTTTAGATCTGCCTGTTTCGGATGGGGTTACACTTCCCCTGAAAGACCAGGTACATAGCCTGGGAGTGCTCCGGGATCCAAAACTCTCTCTCGTTTCTTAGGATGAGGCAGTGGCCAGGAGCGCCTTTTATCAGCTTCAGCTGGTACATAAGGTATGACCACTCCTGGAGGTAAATGACCTTAAAACAGTAATACATATGCTAGTAACCTCCAGGCTTTACTACTGTAATGCATTGTATGTGGGGCCGCCTTTGTACATAGTCTGAAACTACAATTGGTACAGAATGCAGCAGGCAGACTGGTCTCTGGGACAACCTGAAGGGACCATATAACACCAATTTTAAAAGAGTTGTACTGGCTGCCAGTATGTTTCCGGGTGAAATACAAAGTACTGGTTATTACTTACAAAGCCCTCAATGACTTGGGTCCAGGAAACTTAAGAGAGTCCCTTCTCTGTCATGAACCCTGCCTATTAGAATCATCCAGACAGGTCTGGTTCCAGTTACCACTGGCTCATTTGTGGTGACTCAGGACCAGACCTTCTCTGTGGCTGCCTCATCTGGAATATGCTCCCTGTCAAAATAAGAGCATCTCCTTCTCTGTTTGCTTTTAGGAAAACCCTCAAGACACACCTGTTTTTCTCAGGTTTTTAACTGAAATTAATTTTAAATTGTTTAATTGTTTTTATCCCATGCATGAAATTGTTTTGACTTTTTAATTCTGTGAAAATGTTTTGTTTTTACTCTGTTTTATATTTGCTGTGTTTTAAATTGTATACACTGCCTAGAGGTGCACATATCAGGTGGTATATAAATATTATAGACAGACAGACAGATAGATAGATTTGGGTTTTTTGCTAGAGGTCTCATTCCATTTTCTTTTCAGGGTGCATCACACAGTAGCACTGTATAGCTCTTACCTCCTTTACACTGAGCAAGATTCATGTTTATCCTTCATTCCCATTTGGAACCCATTTGGAACCTCACCCTGACTAAAGTGGCCACTCTTCTTTCTACATTCTGGCCCAGTTTGCTGTTTTGAGTGATATATCCTGCCATCTGGTCAGCATTTACCAAATAAGCCTCAACAGCATGGAAATCAAGCCTGGCCCAAAGCAGAGGCAGCTGAGGCCTCATACTGAAAAGGGCCAACTTGCTTTGCTAAATGTCTGCTGTGATGCTGGCCTCTGTTCTATCTCTGGCTTCTCTACTATTGGGCTTAAAGAATGCTCAAAAGTGACTATCACCAAAGCCAGGTTGTAAAGGCAGATTGATTAATATGATGTGTCAGGAATGTAGTCTTAGATCTGCTTTCACAACCCACTGTTGATTCCATATGTATAAAGGATTGTCTTAACAGTACAGACATTAAGTGGCCCATTTCAATGGGAAGAGAAAGAAGCGAATTACAAACTGGAGCAAGCCAACTCATTCAAAATGAGAAAATGCTGCCAGTCAGTCTACATTGCTTTGATCTGGAAACAAGATTATGTATAAAAACTCATTATAGGAAAGAAAATTGACATTCATTAGCTTTGAAAGAAATTTGAACATATGTGATATCTCAAGGATGCCATGGGTTTGTAGGAGGGTTTATGTTCTGAGATTGGATTGATAGCGTAGCAAGGACAGAGAATATTTGTCAATGGGGAAGTACATGTTAGCATCTGGGAAATATGAGTGCCTGGATTCTCTCCCCGCCTTTTAAATAAAAGCCTTATCTTATGGCAATTTTGCTCAAGATCAAGCAGCAAGTAGCAAGCCCTGTTAAAACACTGAACTCTCTGTAGCTACATCCATTAATTTTAGAATTTGTCATGACTGATTTATAAATTTCTGTTCACTGGAACAGTTATCTAATATTCTTTTGAAAAATCCTTTATAAAATTGAGCCTATGGCCAGAAAACTGTCTCTTAAATCGGATTCAGATTCATTTGCTTTTCTGCTTACTTTCAGAGAAACAAAAAAAGGTAACATTCTGTTTTCCAGTTTATTATGTGAGGAGACGTGAGAAATGTGGTTTACACCCACCAAATTGTTCTTTTATAGCTTCTGCAAAGCTGGAAATCCTCTCCCACTATCATCATTCCTAAAATGTCTGCTTACAATAGACAATCATTGTTGTTGTTGTTGTTTCATTCTGAAATTTTACACACCAAATGTGCACAAGGAAAAGGAGATTGTAAGGGAAAGATTAAAGCAAAATGAAATACAGAATGCAATATAACTAAAACAAGTTCTGGATAGGTTTTCTTGACAAATACTATAGTTTTGTTTTGGAAGACATATAGAGATTAAAGCATTGCACACAAACCCCAATAAGAGACAAGACAGAGGCCACCTTCAGATGTCACGGGAAACCTGAGGTAAACTTGCCTTGGCCCTTGTTACATCCGAACTGCACTTCCAGGACCCAACTGTAAATTCCAGTTCCTCTGATTTACTTTGGTTGCAAGTAAGGTTCAAGTCAAGAGGCTGGAATGGCAACATCCGCACGTAAAGCAAAACCAGAGTTTGATGAACCCACAGATTCAATTTGAAACCATGAATCGCATCACAGATGTTCATCCAAATGTGGTTCAGCAGCCTCTAATTTCAGGGAAGGGTGGGGTTGCCAGACTGAGGGCAGGGTGTCAGTGCATCATCCAGGCAGCCGACATTGGCCATGATTCTGGGGGCGGGGTGTGTGTGTCAATCATGCTTGGTTCACTCCAGCTTTCCTGGCCAGCTTCCTCGGGCCGATGACAGTTTAATGTGGGGTTGCATGCGATTTCCTTGGCAGCAGAGGGGCACATCCTCATGGGGGTGCATTGCCAGGAGAGGGGGGAGCCTGTGCTTGGCAGAGTGCATCCCTGACCACCCACTGCCCTCCATTCAGCTTCTGCATCTGCTACCCTGCAGTGGCATCCATCCAAGATTGGAATGTGCTTTGTTCGGTGGAGGGCAGAAAATGCACCCACACATGCACCCCTCCACCCCGCTCTGGTAAAATGCTGTACTCCCTCACTACCCCCCAGAAACATGGGATTAGCACACGCACCCCACTAACATCAACGAGTAGCACACAACCCCACTCCACATTGCCCCACCCACCCCAGAACACTAACTACTACTTCCACTCCGCTACCATGCACTGGCACCACCCCACTCCACCCCGCTTCCCCCAACCCCCAAACACCAAACAACCCATTGCCTGACACCTGTTCACTCACCAGGAAGCGTGCAACCTTGATTCTGCTGGTATGCTGGTGGAAACCTGCTCCTTTAGCCTCCACCTCACTTGCCGGCAGCCCCCAGGCACCAGTGGCAGCCCCAGCACCGGACACCACATCAGGTGAAGTATGGAAAAACAGCTCCTCAGAAAGGTCTGCACCAAGGCCTTGGTCCTGTGGGCTGCCAATTCAAAGTTACGCCACCTGCAGGATCTCATGCTCCAACAGGGAGGCCTGGCTGTCCTGCTCAGAGAGGTGGGTTGGGGGCAGTGGGTAAAGGTCCAGTATCTGGATCCTGTCATTATCAATGGCAGAGTCGATGGCATAGAGGCCAGATTGCAGGGGACGTCCAACAGGTTCCACAAACTGGACCAGCATGGGTTCTCCTTGCCCCCTGGCATCCCTTGAGGTTTCCCCGGCCACTGGCACATGTGTCTATTTTTGGGCAGCAGCTGGTGCACTTGAGGGCCCAGGGTAGATGGAGCTTGCAGCAAACTCAAGAACCCTGGAGAGTGTGGCAGGCATGTGGGGCTGGCAGGGCACCATGGTTGTTGCCACTAGACCACCAGGCCAGACAAAGCAGTGTGCACTGTGTTGTGCAAGCCTGTGTTTCTGCACAGATGGACACCAGTCTGGCTGGAACAGTGAAACATGTGCAGCCATGGGTGGGAACACCTCCCCACTGTTTACTGTCTTTTCCCACCCCATATCTGGGGGGACGGGGTGTGACCAGTTCCCTTGACAGCTGTAGAAAGCTGGCAAAAATGAGACAGTTTAGCATCTTTGAATTCTCCCAACCTGTCACTGTTGCCTGGCAGGATGGGGAAAGAGAGGAGGAGGATGGGGGTGTGGCACTTCAGCTGAGAGGCGGCCATCGAGAGCTGCAGTGTGCATAGAGCTACTGTGTCCCTGGGAAGGTCTGGCCGCCCCTTCTGTTATTGTGGTTCCAAAATTGGCACAAAACTGCAGTTATGGCAGATGTAACACTTCAGCATGTTATATACCATTTTCCAACAAACATTTCCAAAGCAGTTTCCAAATAAATAAATAAGATGGTTTCCTGTCCCCAAAGAGTTGACAATCTAAAAACAAACACTCAACACAGTTGCTAAAGAGGACTGGATAACATTTTTAAAAAAACAACACTTAATTCTAGTGCAATTAATCTTGCTTGAGGTTGTTCAGAGTATTTCCATCTAAGTGCTTGGAAAACTAGAAATGCAGAATGTTAGGTATCAAGATTCAGGAAATTAAAACTGCTGCGTATGCAGTTGTATGTTAGAAAATGAAATTCTAAGTCTTTTACCCTCCCACAAAAAGAAGTACAATACTGAGTCTATTTGGTGGAAATAGTGGCTGATAACCTGACTTAAATTGCTCAAAAGAGTAACTCAAAAGATGAGTTACTCTAAAGTAATAACCACATTTTAATAGGCCATCATCTAGTAAAATTAGTCAGGATGTAAGCCATTAAGTTGAAATGGCAAATGGATTCAGACTGGGAATAGGGATGTGCACAAAACCAGCATGAACTGAACTCAAACCGAACCAGTCCAGTTTGGTTTTGGCTCCCTTCAACACCCCCCCCCCCGGTCCAGTCCGGTCTAATCTGGGGGGGGGTTTCAATGAATAATTAGAGAATAATTAATTAATTAATTAAACTTAACCCCTCCGGGGGCTTCTCCAAGGTGGTGGTGGTGGTGGTGTCCTTGGAGGTTCCCCCTCCTTCCGCTGGCCTCCGCCAGGTTCAATTGTCTTCAGCCCTTTCCGGGCCTATTCCCTGGCACCGTGGCCATTTTGGAGGCTGCTGCACCTGCACAGTGCAATCCTGCTTGGTGGCTGGGTCATGACCTTGGAGAAGCCTGGAGGGGGTAAGTTTAATTAAAATAATAAAGATTTTTTTTTAAAAAAAAATTGCTCAACAACTCCCCAATTGGGGGGGGGGGTGTATTGGTTCGGGGTCGAGCCGGGGGGCGGGGCGGGTTGGCTCAACCCCAAATCTTCAAACCAAACAAGTTCAACATTGAACTGGTTCAGTTTTGAACCTGTTTGCACACCCCTAACTGGGAACACAGCACAGGGAGAGAGATTTAACTCTTTGCCCTACATGGTCTGCCCTGAGCCACATAGTCCACCCTGAGCGACGTCAGGAAGGGTGATATAGAAACTGAATGAATGAATGAATGATCTGGATGGGGGCCCTAGGGAGAAAGCTCTCATTGGCACCCATGGGAGTCTTTTCCCAGGGCTGCTGGCCAGGGTTTGCCTTCCTGTATTCTCTCTATGTTCCTTCTGTTTCTGCTACATTCTCTTTGCTATGGACTGGTTGATGGAGTTTTAAAAGAATGTAACCTGACTGGCTAGTGGGAAATAGGGATGTGGAAACAGGTTTGACGTCAACTGTTTGGGGTCGAACCGAACTACCCCCTGTTTGGAGTGTTCACAAGTTTTTGTTTTGTTTTCAAATATATATATATATATTTCAAATATATATATATAAAACTTACCCCTTCTGGGGGAGTTGTCCAAGGCAGCAGGGGAGGGGTCCATGGAGGTTCCCCCTCCCACAGAGGTTCCCTCTCCTCCCTTAGTCCAGAAATTGGCCATTCAGCTGTTTTTTGGCCTTTCACCCCAGCATGGTGGCCATTTAGGGGGATAGGCCTCTATGTAGCCTGGCATGACCCGGGGAACCTCTGTGCCCCCCCACCAAAGACAACTCCCCCAGAGCGAGTAAGTTGTTTTTTTTTTTTAAGGGAAACCTCGCAACCCCCCCCCCCCCAGACTGAACAGAAACAGGGAGGGCATTCAAGGGGGTGCTAGACTGAATTGGCCTAGTCTGGTTCGGGTCCAGTTCAGACTCAGACCAAACCAGGCCAGCTGGTTCTGTGCATACCCCTAGTGGGAAATGTTGTTGTTGCTGCTGTTGTTGTTGTTTGTTGCTGTTGCCTTCCTCATATCACAAACTGTTTGGGGATTATTTTGCATCATTACCTTAACATTTATTACAACTGGACTGGATCAGCTCTAGATTTCAGGGGATGTTGGACAAAGTACCCATCCTGGGCTCCCTCCTACCTGGGCAAGCCCTGAAAAGGTTGTTCCATCACCACCACACAAACATCATGGGTACAGTGGTGATATCTGGGATCAGCATTCTGAGGGCCTTGGGCCCTCTGAAGCTGACCAAGGATGCTGACCCCTGATTCTAGCCTTGCATCTGGCTCTAT
The DNA here is from genome assembly GCF_027244095.1 of Hemicordylus capensis. Classification (NCBI taxonomy): domain Eukaryota; kingdom Metazoa; phylum Chordata; class Lepidosauria; order Squamata; family Cordylidae; genus Hemicordylus; species Hemicordylus capensis. The sequence continues at coordinate 372,016,129 of NC_069658.1, read as the reverse complement.
TTCTGGCACTTGGGGACTGGACAGGGACCATAGTCAGAAGGTAAGAAGGGTTGGGTCCCCTTGAAAGACTCCTTTAAGGGCTTTAAGGGATAGGTCTGCTTATTGGGGGGACTGGTGTACCGGCCACACTCTCCGGTGGTGACAATAAGATGAGTGGCTTCTGCTATTAGTTGCTCTTTGCTGGCCTTCTTCCACAGACATCCCAAAGGGGGCTAAAGGTAGAATAAATTTTAATTTTTTATTATTTTTTCAAAAAATAAAATTCGCGAACTCCCCACCCTGGACCAAACCAAACCGGGGAGGGGGCGGATCTAAGGGGTGCTAGACTGAACTGGCCCAGTCAAGTTCGAGTCTGCTATAGACTCGAACCGAACTGGGCCAGCTGGTTCTATGCACATCCCTAATTGGGGTTTCCTGCCCATCCTACATCAAAATAAGTATGGAAGCTGTAATCAATGCATTTGTGGCCTGCATTGCCTCAATAATGTATTATTTCTTGCCCTTTCTCTCCCCATCCCACTCCATCCCTGCTGTAGGCACAAGGAATTCTTCTGTCTAGTTTTCAGCTTAATTGAACCAAATCAGTAACATGCTGATTTTTGATGTGTTTGTTCACAGTGGAACTATGCACCACTTGTAGTTTCTTTTGCATTGTTGTGCTGTAAGAGACTTGTGAAAGTTAGGAAATATCCCTGCTGGTTTGGAAGTGTAGTTCAATAGCACTGGAAGCCAGATTTCAGTTGTGAGGCAGAAAGCTCAAGATGCCACTTCAACAGTATCCATATTGGTCATATCACTTTAACTCAACTACTGTGAGCACCAGAACATTTTTTAAAAGCTTGAAGCCCAGAATGAAAACTAAAACTAATGTAAGAGTACATTGAGTACATTATTGTAACTATAATTGTATACTTTGGCATTAGAGACTGAAGGCCTCAATTTTATGCCAACTTACTAGAAAAAAAGTCCCACTGAACCCAGTGGATCTTACTGGGTAAACGTGCTCAGAATTGTGCTGTGTATTAACAAAGGCAATCTGACTACCCTGATGACAACAAAAATATGTTGCAATGTTAACTAAATAATCTTTGTCAAATATCTCACGTATTTATGGGAAAGACATGCACCCAGCAGAAAACAAACATTCATTAGACTTTTTTTTTAACTTGAAAGCACTCTCACTTTACATGTAATCTTATCAGTAGAAGATATTCTAAAACTTATCCCTCTGAAATGTGCTTTGGTCTCTTAGAAATACACTAATCAAAGCTGATCAGTGGTTGGTACAATTAATACTAAGTAACAGGTTGATCAACACTGTGTGATTCAAAGATTATACTAGCCTGACATGCAAAAATATGAAACCATTATAAATTATCATTTATTCCTAGCAACATTATTGTTGTTGACAAAAGGCAATGCTAGGATAACAATGTCTGTAGCAGTTCTGCTCTTCATGACACACATTACTAGAGAAGCCTGCAATTTCGAAGAAGCCATTTTTCAAGGCTAAATATGCAGTGCAACCTTGTCCCAGGTTTGCAGATAATTTCAACAAGTCACTGAAAATGATTGTCTATTAGAGAGGTGAGACCTCTGGTATTTCTTAGTCACTAGAAATCATTGTATATTAGAATGGAAAGACCTCTGGTATTTCCAGATGTCAAAGTCCCAATTTAAGGGAAATAGAAGTATTTTATGTAAAAACAAAAACAAACAGAGAACGATACTTTGTTGTGGCCAGTATAATGGGACTAGGAAGAAGAAAAGATCAGGGATCTCTTCCTGATTTCCTTATTCTCCTCTTGGCCTTGGCATAATTTAAAAAATTTATGGAGGAGAGAATAAGGGTATATGAAGCACAGGGAGGACTGCTGAGTATATTTAGCATTTGAGAAGGAAGAAAAAACTGCAGAAAAGTGAGATATGAGTCCTGCAGGCTTTTAAATACAAGGCATTACTGAGCATCTTTCACAAATGGTGCATTCTGATTCCAAATAACTGGTTCATATGGATTTAAATCATGATTTAAACCATAATTTAAATTGCTTCACAGGACACAATTTTAATGATTTAAATCACAATTTAAATCGCTAGTCAGGAAGATTCTGAAGCTATTCACATGACTGCTCGAAAGCAGGCTAAAAAAAACCCAGCCAGCTTTCAAGCAGTTGTGAGAACTGCCTGGAGCTGTGCGGCTCCTGGCGGTTAGCCCATTTAATCCCCCTCCCCCTTAAATGAGGTTAGTGGGGTGAGCAATCTTCTAATCCCATTTCGGTGATCCTGAGTCACCATGGTGTGGCTCCATGCCATGGCGACTCACAAGGAGACCACCTGACTGGGAGGCTGCAGTACACTAGGTACACACTTGTCATAATGTTTCATCAGGCAACCAGGCCTTGCATTTCGTTGTTGCACTGTTTGCATTTTGTACAACTGCCCTTTTTTTATCCACAGGTACAGGAACTTCATTAAAATATTCCCAAATAGGGTCTCTTTTACAGCCTGTTGCCATGATAGGTGTTTTCCTTCTACAATGGATGATACACTCAGAAACTGTTTCCGCAAGACTGCATGAATATGTTCTGTTTACTTTTGGTTTCACTTTCTATTCCCCTCTCCTCCTGTAAGGCCTGATCAGGTCAATTTTATATGAATAAATGCATAGATAGGTTAGCCATATTGTATTAGATAAATGCTTGGCATGAGTCTGTTCTCTTGATAAAGTTTAGGCCTTGATCTTAGCATGAACCCATGAGCAATGCTGTCATATAGGTAAAGTCCCAGATCATCTGCATTGTGCTCAAAATTAGATATCCTCTTCACGGTTCCATATACATACTCCCACCTCGGTGGAGTCCTGTTCTCCCACATTACATTCAAATTACCTCCAGAGCTTATACAGAGTGCAAAGTGAGTAATTTCCCACTCACTTTTCAGGAAAGCCCCCACCTTCTCTCTCATCTAATCTTAGAGACCCAGCCTGTCAACTCAGGCAAACTTCCTCATTTTTCACTGAAAAGCATAGTCTAAAAAGTAAGAGTATGCTAACCACAAACTTCACGCTTGGAAAGTTTGGTGGTGCCCAGAGTCTGTACCTTTCAGTTCCCTTACGCACAGGCCACCTTTGACCAATAGTATTAAATGTCAAAAGTGACAGTTTAACAGGTAATGGATGGTCAGGACCCCTTCTTTGTCCAATCACTATTGATGCGTAGGTGGGAGAGGGGAGGATACTTAAAACCCTAGTTTGAGGATAGAAGGGGCTGGAGGGCTCTCTCCCTCAGGGAGGGTGGCTCAGGCACAGCACAAAGGAGGAGGAAAGGAGGAAGTTGATCCGATCAATCAATTTGACGGCACATAGCATCTAGCAAAAAGAGGAACAAGTCGAGGTTCCCTTGGGGTATAGTATATTGTGACCGCAAGGGTCTGGCTGTCCTGACAGTGTTTCCAGGCTGTAAGTTTTATGACTGCTTTGTGTGAGAGAAGTAATTTTGTTGCAATCTGTATGCTGCGATTCTTGGCAGCCAGGACCATCAAAAGGACCCACAGTCTATTAATGTGGAGATTTTTGGAGTCTTCAATTATTCCTGGTTGCAAGGATTTTGGAGAGTCAAAATCTCTTACACTCCCCATCCTGTGCATTTATATCCAGACGCTTCCTCTTTGCTCAGATCTACTCCATTCCTGCAAATCCTCTATATATTCATTGACCTTCTTTTTCTTTGCACTTGGGGTGGGGTGGGGAGGAGCAAGGGCTTGACTGTGATTGTGTGCTGCATGTACACCACCTACAGAATAGGACTGATCAGGTCTGTTATCTCTCATCCCCACAGGCGACTGTTAACATGTTCATAGAATATAATTATGATTAATATTCATGATGATATCTTTGACTAGATTCTTTATGCTTTTTAAAAAATCTATTTAATTTTTTAAAAATCCAATTTAAATTTGTAAAAACCTATTTTTTATTTTTAAAAGAAATCATCCATTTTTATCAACCCTGTCCCTATGATACCTTTCTAACCTTAGAGCTTATTTGAGAAACTATTTTTTAGAATCTGCAAGAATCTAGACCCTGTTTATATGGATACCTTAGTGAATGCTGCCTTCCCATAATAGGTTGAACTTTCATTTTGGGTTCCAAATGGCTTGTGAGTAATCATATGATTTCTGTGTCATGAATAGTGATCAAAGCATCTAAATCACTGAATAGTTCTAGGAAAGATGTACAAGGCAAAAGATGGATGGGAGTACTTGCAGAGCCAGTTGCATCCCTACAAAAGCCCTGTTTAGGCATTATAAAAACTGGAGATGCTGTATTTACATACACTGTTCCCAAGAGCAAGCTCTGAAGTCCCACCCTTGCTCTGACATGCTCAGAAGCCCCACACTCTGTTGTCAATGGTTACAGCATTTGTACTTGTGTACCGATTCTTCCTTTACTCCATAACATTTTTGCACCCCAGCTGGGACAAGTGCCAGAAGGTGTTTAGGCAGGGGCTGATGATGAGTGGAGAGCACAGCTACAGAGACAGAGGACAGCTATGAGTATCATGACCATAAAGTGAGTAGGCCAAACATCCTACCCAGTACCTACCCAAATGTCCTACCCTAGAACTGTGTGTGCTCCTGATTTGTTATCATTTGCAAGGATATAAATAGAAACAGAGGGAAGTGATCATGTGAGAGTCTAGTGCTGGGTTGGATGGTGCTTCCCTCCCCTGCATCTGTACATAGATGTTTAATGAGGTAGGAGGAAAAGCCGCCCTACCCATCATGAGGCTTCCACATGATCAGTTCTCCCTCCTCTTGCCCTGTTGTTTACTGGAACATGATCAAAAATCAGGATTGCGTACAGCTCCTGTAACTGGGTAGGATGCTTGTCCTACTCAATTAACGCTCATGAGAACCAGCCTTATACTACAGAATATTTATTCGTAAACAGTAACGACAAATACTTTTCCTTTTCAAGAGTGCCACAAATATTACAGGATTGAGAAATATTTCTTTATTAAGAAAGGTAATGACTCAGAATCGTTATTTTAACATTATGTAGAAAAGGGTGAGGTAGGAGAGGGGACAAGAAGAAATTAGTAACATTTGTTTATGCATTGTTGTAGATGAAACCCATTTCAGGGCCTGTAAATAAGTGCCAATTAGTTTGTTAGATAGATTAGTGTCTTAATGTGTTTTGGGGGCTGGGCAGCCGAGAATGATGAATTAATTAGAAAATGGTGTTTTTTTCCCCTTGACCATGCCTGTTATGTTTTTAATAGAACATTTAAAGCTCACAGTGGCAAGATTAACATGATAGATTGTAATGGCATCAGAAAAGCCAGCACATTTTATCAGGTCACTAACCAAGGGTGGAAGAAAAATTTAAAGGAAGAAATGGAATGTTGTAAGATCCATTAGGTTTTGTGGGGTCAAAACATGTTTAAATAGGCATTAAGCCAATAGGCCCGGGTTATTCATAAAATAAAATGTGTGAAAATTCAGAGCACACAATATAATTCTGAATTGAATGCATATTATTCATGTATAGGAAATGAGATGGGGGTTTTTTAAAAAAGGGTTTTCTGAATGGAAGACCAGTTTCCCAGGGAGTCTTTCCCAATCTGCATCCAGCACTTGTATCCTATGTGAACATAGGAACATAGGAAACTGCCATATACTGAGTCAGACCATTGGTCTATCTAGCTCAGTATTGTCTTCACAGACTGGCAGCGGCTTCTTCAAGGTTGCAGGCAGGAATCTCTTTCAGCCCTATCTTGAAGAAGCCAGAGAAGGAACTTGAAACCTTCTGCTCTTCTCAGAGCGGCTTCATCCCCTGAGGGGAATATCTTGCAGTGCTCACACATCAAGTCTCCCATTCAGATGCAACCAGGGCAGACCCTGCTTAGCTATGGGGACAAGTCATGCTTGATACCACAAGACCAGCTCTCCTCTGTTGCTGTCTTAAGTATATGACTGTGAAGTGAGGAAATAGCTGTTACAGGGCTCTTCATTCAAAAATGTGTGATGTTTCCTTTCCCACCAATGTAGTCTCACTCTAGGAGAAACAAAAGCAGCAGAAGCTTCCTAGTTGGGAAGAACGAGGAACATATATTACTTTATTTGCATTACTGATGTTTTGTGTGTCCGAATTTGAATTTTGAAGGGGCAGCCATAGTGCTCTGCATGATACTAACAATCAGATCCCAGCAAACCCTAGTCAGCCCTCTATGTGAGCCCATACTGACTCTTCTTCATTGACTTCCTCACTCTTAAGTTGGCACTGGAATTGCCTTTAGGAGGATAAAGGTATGAGAGTAAGGTGGCCAACCCTTCCTGAATTGGCCTGGATCCAGGCATCGGCATCAATCTCCAGGGGGCTATGGGAAGGAATCCTGTAGATTGTAATGGTTTGATATTGTGAAAAGTATTGGAGGGAACACTGGGTGGTGGTGGGGAATAGTTGCAGTCAGTAGGCTTGTGCCCGAAATATTTTGGAAGGCCTCCGAAACGTTTTGGCTCCAGGGGCCTTTTTGGTGCTTCGGCACTGGCAGGGGTAGTCCTTTAAGGGTGGGGGAGGGTGCACTCATCCCTCCCGCCGCATTCCCCCCGCCAGCGCTCCATTATTTTAAAGCCCCTCGGGGCAGCAGCGTTCCTCCCTGCCGCCCCATTGTTATCATCGGAAGTGGCCGGAAGTAGCAAGCATGCGTGCACCCATTGCGTGCATGTGCACATACGTCCTCCATGCACGCACGCATGCGCGATGGGCACACACGTGCTTGCTACTTCCAGCCACTTACGGATCTTACGGCCACTTCTGGCTAATGACGACAACGAGGTGGCAGGGAGGAACACTGCTATCCCGAGGGGCTTAAAAATAACAGATCGCCGACAGGGGAAATGTGGTAGGAGGGGTGAGTGCACCCTCCCCCACCCTTAAAGGACTACCCCCGCCGGTGCCGAAGCAACTTCGTGCACAAGCCTAGCAGTCAGTATTGACAACCCTATGTGAGAGACAAGGTGAGAAGTAGATATAAGCAGCTGCTAGAAAAAGAGGGAAGGAATAGTAGAAGGAGGGTGTTTCCCACTGCCCATTATGCATGTGTGTATTTATGTTTATTTTCTGAATTTATGGCCTGCTTTTCATTTAAGATCATGAAGTGGTTTAAATGGCTACCATTCCACTTCAATCGGAACAGGACTGGCTTAAATTTTTCAGTCTATAATAAGGGCTGAAGTAGAGATTACAAAGTATGCATGAAATAATGTGTCTCTGACTCTTTTATTCTTTTTCAAAAATAGCAGCCATAAAGGGGTTAGGAGAATGTGGTAGGGAAGTTAACACTTTCCCTGTGCTATTTTCCCAATCAAAAGTCCCCCCACCAAATGAATCCCTCCCTTTGCCACCTAATGGCGCAGTAGGGAAGTAACTTGCCTAGGGAGCAAGAGTTTGCCAGTTCGAATCCCTGCTGGTATGTTTCCCAGACTATGGGAAACATCTATATTGGGCAGCAGCGATATAGGAAGATGCTGAAAGGCATCATCTCATACTGAGTGGGAGATGGCAACAGTAAACCCTGCCTATATTCTACTAAAGAAAACCACAGGGCTCTGTGGTTGCCAGGCATTGACACCGACTCGACAGCACAACGTTACTTGACTTGGGGGGAGGGCATGTATGTTTTTTCTACATTTACTGTTTCAGAAACATAAATAATTTGCATCAGGAAAATGGGATGGGAAAGGGTTAACTCCCCTCCCCTCATACTGTGACCATCCTATCTGGGGGAGAATAGACAGTGATACAATCACATTTATCCCCATAATGCTTTGTCTAACCCAGGGGTGTAGCTATGATTCAGCGGATGGGTTCAAAGAACCCGGGGCCCCCAGCTCCTGAGGGCTCCCCAGGTCCTCCCCTCCCTATTTTCTTCATTATCTCCCTCGCTCTGAGGGGCCGCTGGGGAGAGGGGTGAAAATGGGCCCCCTCTTCCCTAACTACACCCCTGGTTTAACCTCAACAGTATAGACAACTGACCTAATCTTAAGGCTGCAGTGCAGTGCAACCATAAGCATTAGCATACCTGTCAACATGTCCCTATCTTGCCATTCAGTTGAGTGGGAAGATAGGGACATGTTGGCAGGTATTCATTAGCATATCGTAATGTTTAGGAGTTCACTTGATGTTTTCTACTAGTTCGGGAACACCAGACTCCCAACCCAAGTTTTAATTATGCCTCAGTCTCTCCAGGTGAGATCTGATTAGTTAATAGATTCTGATAGGGTTCGTTCTACATATGTCTCTATGTACTAAACAGAAAAATTCAGTAGCTAGACTTTTGCCTTGTACAGTATTCTGCATTTTGCTGGCTTCATGAAGAATTTTACACATACTTACCAGGAAGTCTTATTAACTTAGTGGAAGGCACTTTTATATAACCTTGCTTAGGATCAGACCATAAGAGAGATTTCTTTGGAAACAGCCAGATCTATAAGAAAAGTAAGCCCTTTCTCATAATACTGGATACAATGAGAAGAGTAAGCTCTCTATCATAATGCTCGAAACAATGCTGATACTATGTGGCATTGCATCAAATCAGTTATTATATCATGGACATTTTTCATCGGAATCATGTCATTGGAATCATTTCCGGTGAAAAATGACCTGACAGGGACAGTATCATATCAGATCTAATTTTTGTTCTGATTTGATCCACAGCCCTACTTCACACCTTCTGGCTGTTCTGTTTTGCAGGAGTTTGTAACAGTTTGAAATATGAATAGATGGCAGCACTAGAAACAGCACAGCGTGGCAACAGAATATGGGTGATCTGCACCTCATTGGAAGAATTCTTCCCAGATACAATATGAATTATTAAGTTTAACAGGGATGGTTAAACTTAGTCTACAGAAGAAAATGGTGGGGTATAAACAACAGAGGGTATAGCATGACATATACACCTCTGCCCCTTCCCCCATCTTTTATAGCTTTTGTTGTTTCTCACAAATAACCAAGAGGATAAAGAAACTACTTGGGAAGTTATGGGTACTTTACTCTGTCCTAGATCAAAGAAATAATTTCTCGAAGCCTACTGTCATGGGATAATACTATTCAGAAAAGGGAAGCAAATACAGAATGGCTGCTTTTCTCGTGTGTTTTATGGATGCAGAGGGACTGGCTTTGAATGCCTCTGCAGGGGCAGCCAAAACTTGGCTAACAGTGTTTAAATGAAAGGCAGGGAATCAGGAAAGTCAACGTTTGGGCTAACATCACATCTCTAGCTCCATCTGTTTGTGACAGCAGCACAGCATGGGTTCCTCGCAATATGTCAGGCTGTGCTTTGAATTTCCTACTTTGTGTCAGTTTGTGTCACACCTTTTACTGGGGGGAAAAAACACAACCCTAGTTCTTACAGTTAATAATGTACATCCTAGATCCATTGTGCCTGGAAAGAAACCCATAGCAAGAAGCAAGTTGTGCTTGAATGCCTGGCTAGAAAGTACGCTGCAGACTTCTCTCATTGAAAAGGACCATTCCAGGGGACCAGCTGTGACACAAAGGTGTCTCCTCTGCTTGGGATGATTTATTGAATAAGTGCAAGTTCTTTATGCTGCTGCTTGTCTCGATAGAAAAGGAGATATCTACTGCCTTTCAGGCCAAGGACTCTCAAAGCCAAGCCATTTATATGCAATTTAAAACAATTATAAGCAGGTGCAGCGTGTGACTGCTAAAGGTTCTTGAAGTGGTTGTAGGCCTGATGTAAATATTCTTCAGGAATTTGGCCACCAAGGAGAATCTGGCAGCAGATGACAGTTTCAGGAGGCAGGGCTTCTTCTCCTTCAGCGCACAGATGTAAAAACAGCCTTGGCATCTATCTTTTCTTCTTTGCAGCAGCCCATAATGGCAACAAGGATGGGAGGGAGGAGATGGAGTCCTCACTCCAGCCCAGATATTGTGGTAATGTTCCTGCTGTGGAAGACCCAGTGTTACTACCAAATATAAGTTCTGTATTGTATAGAGAAACCCTGATTTCAGGCACCAGTAATTTGTTTACACTTTGCCAAGACAAAGATGTATTAGCTAAAAAGTAACTTTTTGGTATGTAGGTTTCTCTGGCAAAACCTATAATACTTCTCTATGAAGCCACCTAATGGAGCAATGGGGAAATTACTTGACTAGCAAGCCAGATGTTGTCGGTTTGAATCCCCACTGGTATGTTTCCCAGACTGTGGGAAACACCTATATTGGGCAGCAGTGATATAGGAAGATGCTGAAAGGCATCATCTCATACTGCATGGGAGATGGCAATGGTAAACTATTCTACCAGAGACAACCACAGGGCTCTGTAGTCCCCAGGAGTCGACACCGACTCGACAGCACACTTTACCTTAATCTGAGAGTAGCTTGTCCATCACCAATACATAGAAATGCATATGATATTTTCTTCATAATAAGGATTATTATGATATAGGATGCTTGCATTCGGTGTGACCCAGTCTTGTTTCTGAAGTGGAACCAATGCATTGGGGATTCTTCAATGTTTATTTCTGAATTTTGTACAGAGTGCCACATATGCCTCATTTGTTGCTGCCATCAATTCTTTTATTTATTTAAAATATGTGTTTATAAAATATGTATATCCTGTCTCAGTGTAGCTTACAACCAGCTCATCAATAAGAATAAAGCAAAACTTTAAACATAAAATACAACTAAAATGACAGCAGCAAAGAGAACAGAAGTGCCAAGCATTAGAAACATAGGAAAATAAAAGCATTTTAATTTGGTGCCTTCAAAGTTAATAGAGATGGCACCAGGTGGCTATATCTGAGTAGGGGTGTGCATTTTGGAATTTTCTTGTTTTGATTTGTATCCGAATCGAAACATCCCCATTTTGTTTTGTGCCCAAATTTTCTGAATCCAAATCAGCCCTGTTTTGTTTTGTAGCCAAATTTTCCAAATCCAAATCCAAATCGATTTGGATTTTTAAAAAGGGTCCCAGGGCAAAAAGAGTGGGGGGTGGTGGTAGCGTCCAATGGGTGGAAGCTACCACCCAAATATCAAAGGAATTAGGCAAAGGGCTGATTTTTTTTGGTGATTTTTTAAAAAGTTTACACATCTTTAAGAATTTTCCCATAGGGAATAATGGGGATTCCAGCAAATGTATCGCTTCAAATCAAGGGGAAAGGGATGACCCAGAGCAGAGTGGTGGGTGGTAGTGCCCAATGGGGGCAAGGAAACTTCCAGAATTATTTCAAAGGAATTGGGCAAAGGGCTGATATTTTGTGATTTGTTGAAGTTTACGTGTCTTTAAGATTTCTCCCATGGGGAATAATGGAGGTTTCAGCAGCCCCATAATTCCACTTGGGGGGCACTGGGGTTGCCCAGAGCGAGGGGTTGTGTAGTGCACATAAGGTGCCAACCACCCCCACCCCCACAAGCTTGTGGGGTACTGGGTTTTGTTGTTTCTGAGGTGTTCATTGTAGATTCTCTGGTAGCATGTGAGATTTTCAGTGAAAAACAAGAATCCACTCTCATATGCTACCAGAGAATCTACACTCAGAACACCACAGAAACAGCAGAACCCAGCACCCCATGGGTTAGCAACCCTTCCCCAGGCCAATGTGGGGTCAGTAAAGAGTGGGAAGAAGCAAAAGAGCCAATGGGGAACAAGGAGGGAATTGTCAGCAGGTCAGCCCATGATTTAGGTCACTGATCATAAGGCTGGAAGGGTGGGAAATTCAAAGAGATGTCAAACACAAAATGGAGACTGACTCAGAGATCACCACAAAATGGAGGTCTGAAACAACAAAACGTTTTGTAGCCGAAACAGGGACGTTTTGTTTTGTATACAAAACTTTTGGATCTGGAAAATGGGTGTTTTGTTTTGTCTACAAAACACCCGAAACAGGCTGTTTTGGGTACAAAATGTTTTGTATCCGAAACGTTTTGCACATCCCTATATCTGAGGAAGAATTAAGCAGAGCTCTACCACAGAGAAGACCCTACCCCAGTTGCTACCTGGCACAGGTTAGAAGGTAGGGTGTCTGAATTCAGGTCTCAGAACCTGACCTTAGAGAACAGGCAGATTCATAGCGGAGAAGATAATCTGTCCTGCTCCCAAAAAGCCTTTCTTTCAGTACACACACATATTTTCCATGCCTCTTCATTAACAGTGTTCATGTGTGCATTGATGAAATACTGCAAACAACAGACGTAATACAGATGTGATCATACAAGCACTTGTATCCTATTTTTTTAATGTGATATTTTAGCAGTGTGAAAGAGCACATGGGTGCACCAGTAAAACACCAGATAGTAAGAATCTTGATGCAACAATTTGTAAAATCACACCAGAACTGCTTTTTTGCAGTGTTTTACTAATGAGGAGCAGACAGATCCCCACTAGACATTTCAGGAGTTCCCCCCTCATATTTCTGAACTCCCCTCCCTCAAGGTATTTTTCTCTCCACACTAAAAAAAAAAAAGTGTGAAGTTGCTCCTTAAGCTTTCCTTCTCAGTCTGCATTTCTACAAATGTTTATATACTGCTTTTCAACAGAGTTCTCAAAGCGGTTTACATGGCAAAAGAAAAAGATAGTTCCGTGATACAAAAGGGCTCACAAAGGAGGTACCAACAGCAGCCACTGGAGGCACACTGCTGTGTTGAATAAAGATATTTCTCTCCCCCTGCTAAAAATTAAGAGCACCACCCCCGAATAGCTGATTCTTCACATAGAGGGGGTGGAATTGGACTGTTGGAATGGAAAGGTGCAGCTAACAGTGCATGCTCCCATTCCAGAATTAATTTTAGAAAGCCTCCTAGTTCAACTGGAATTCAGAAAGAGTAGAAAGCAGTGCACAGCAAACTGGAATTCAGAAAAGAGTGGAATGCAGTGCACTGGAGAATACATGAACATTACAGAAAGAGGGATCTCTACTCATTGCTATATATAATAATAGATCTGCCTACGGTGGAATTATGCCAAAATGAGCCCAGTACTCAACAGCACTTAGCAGGGGACCATCACAGTTATTTGTGGCTTGCAAGAACTAGTTCATTTAACTTTTTTCCACAGATAATGAGAGTATTCAAGCTCCTTTTTTGAGTTTTGTGGAACACAATATAGAAGGAATACAGATTTGCCACTGTTTCTGAAGGTTGTTGCAAGACTGTTGAAAAGTTTTAGAATAAACAATTAAGCAAATGTTTTTATTAACATCTTAAACAAGCTGTAATTGGCCAATGTAGTTTTAGATACAGGTTATCTGATAAATAATGAAACATTAGATGAGCAGTGAAATACCAGGTCAGAGGGCTGCTGCTGATAAAGGTAAGGCAGTCAGTTGAAGCTATTAATCTATGCTTGCTTTAGCCATTTACATAATCAAAACCTTTTAAAGATTAAAGGGCTTGTAATGCACTCTAAATCTAGTTTGTTTCAGGAAATAGAGAATGTATCACAAGCTGTCACATGCTCAGACGCACAATAGTAGTCTAATTGCCTCCATCCATGATGAGCTGGAGTGAAATTTACTCAGCTTATCACAAGGTGATTGCTTATGTAGCCAGATGACCCCATCATCACATGCTCAGCAGCAGCTTCAGTCACTCAATGCCTATCTCAGCTCGTACAAAGTATAACTGATTTGGGCCAGGAGGGTTTGAGCTCAGTTGTATACCACCTTCTTATATGAAAGGGGGAAACTCATTTCCAAACCCTTCAATTTCAAACTGAAATCCCCAATTTCCAGCATGATACATGGCCATGTAACCCATGCTATCTACCGTATGTTGGTGAAAGATACAGAAGTTACCTGGATCATGAGGTAAGCAACCACAGACTCAGTGTTTACCATGCTGCTTCAGCTTGTCACCTTGAGATGCCATTACATGTATTTTTTTCCAGCATGACTGGCATTGCCTTGCATGATTTTTCACATACTGTAAGAACAGCCCTGCTCAATCAGGCCTTTGGCCTATCTAGTCCAGCATCCTTTTTCCCACAGTGGGCCACCAGATGCCTCTGAGAATCCCACAGGCAAGAGATGAGAGCTTTCTCCAGCTGTTACTCACCTGTAACTGGCATCTTGCCTCTGAGGCTGGAGGTGGCCTATAGCCATCAAACCAGTAGCCATTGAATTTGTCTAACCCCCTTTTGAAGCCATCCAAGCTAGTGGCCATCACCACATCCTGTGGCAGAGAATAGGGATGTGCAGAACCAGTTCAAAATGAAGCCAGTTTGATTCAAACCAGCCATGGTTAAACCAGTTTAAGCTCCAACTGGAATGCCCCGCCCCCTGCAAAAAGGGAGGGATGGTCCAAGTTCAAACTGAACTATGCCTGGTTCAAATTGAATCGGTTTGGCCTGGCTCAACCTGTTTGGCTATGCTTGTAAAAGGTCCTCTTCCCACTGGCCTGCAGTGCAGGGGGGGCACTTGGGGGGCCAATAGGGGCTGCTGCCACCACACTGCCACAGCTGGTAAGGTGCCCTCTCACCTGCCCAGCCATCCACCTCTTGAACGCCTTTTTACTTATGCAATCCCCTGTTCTTGTAAAGGGAAATCCTTACCAGATTCCATTTTACAAGCAAGGCACTTGAACCGGGCCAATTTTAACTGAACTGCCAGGCCATGAACATGTTCATTATCACCGGCTGGTGGTTTGGTTCAAATTTGGCTCAAATTCAAACTGAATTGCCATGCATGGTTCTGTGCACACCCCTAGCTGATAATTCCATCAATTAATTATTAGGGATGTGCACAAATCAATTTTTAACATTTGATTTATACCCAATTTAAATCACCCCTGATTTGTTTTGAGTCCAAATCTGCACCCACCCCCTGAATCACCCCAGATTCAATTTGGATCCAAATCAATCCAAAGCCAAATCTGAATCAATTTGGGGCAAAAAGGGGATCCAGGGGCAAAATATGGGGTGGGTGGTAGTGTGCAATGAGTGGAAGCTACCCCCCAAATTTCAAAGAAATTGGGCAAAGGGATGATTTTTAACAAATTTTTGAAGTTTGTACAACTTTAAGCTTTTTCCCATAGGAAATAATTGAGGTTTCAGCAGCCCCATATCTCAACATGGGTGGGTACCAGGGTAACCCAGAGCAGGTTGTGGTGTAGTGCACATACGGTGCCAATCACCCCCCAAACCACAAGCCCATTGGGTACTGGGTTTTGTTGTTAGTTTCAATTTTTGAGGCGTTCTGAGAGTGGGTTCTTTGGTATACAATGATAGTGGATTCTCTGGTCATTCATCATTTTGCCCCCAAGACGATGAATGATCATCTCTGTTCATCTTTCTTCATTCATCATCTTTGGTGCAAAATGATGCAATAGCTGGATTTTGTGGAGTGTATGGAGTCTCCTGCACCATGGGAGATGTGTCAATTGCCTGGTTTGTAATTCTGTTGGTAAAGTTAATTATGCGATGAGAAGACCTAACTAGGTATGTGCAAATAGGTTTGAATTCGAAGCTGTTTGAAGTAGAACTGGTTCAGTTCAACAGCTCGATGTTGGACTGAATCCCCCCTCCCCGGCTGTTATCTGGTGCAACTTACCCCTCCGGGCAACACAAGAGCCCATTGCGAATGTGTGGCAGCTTCCAAAAGGACTGCTGCCATGGGGGGAAGGCCTATAACGGGCCAAAGATTGTCTGAACCAGGCATTTTTTTGACATAAGGAAGGCCGGCGGGTGAGTGGGAAAATCTGTGGACACCCCACTGGCCTCAGAGAAGACACCCAGAGGGGGTAAGTCCATAAATAGAGAGATAGAGATAGAGATATAGATAATTTGTGAAACCTCTCCTGAGCCGAAGCAAACCGGGTGGGGAGTGTTGAGGGGGGTAAAACCGAACTGGCCTTGTCCAGTTCGAGGCCGGTTTTGGACTTGAACCGAACCGGGCTTGCTGGTTTTGTGCACACCCCTAGACATAACACAGAGAAACCGGCACAGAAGCAGCCTCAGTGACAAGAATTGCCATATCAGTAAAGATAAATATATATTTGGGGGATTACGTTTTTCCCTGGGTGGTAATCTGAAAAATCCTTCACATCAGATGAAAGGTGAATCTTCAAAATAGGAAAGAAATTATTAGTTTATTTTGTAGTGACACCCCCATGCAATGCATCACATGCCATTCCAAAGGGTCTTCTGACCCTCAGGAGTGGCTGTTCAAGGGGTTGCTACAGTAAAAATGAGGCAGGAAATCCTTGGGGCAGATGCAGAATCTAGTTCTCTGGACCCCAGCCTGCATCCTGCACAAAATCATCTATGATCATTGTTGCCCAGAATAGAAAAAGTACTTGATGCTTGCTATAAAGGATAGCTTCACTTTGAAATAGTTACTCAAGAACATAGTAGTTGTGGACAAATTGCCAAAGAGACTTAGATTAATAAAGCTGAAATGAAGATGATCATGCTAATGTGAAATTAATATGCTCTCTGACAAACTGATTACCCAAACACAGCAGTATAGAAACAGAGCATCTAAAAAGCATATAACTTCCCGAGAAATGAAGGTTTGCAGCTAAAATGTCACTAATTAACCCAGAGAAGAGAAAACATAACTCACAGCTTAAAGTGTAAAACAGCAGTTAGCATGTGAGCCGTTAACTATGTAATCTAAGGAGAATATGCAATGGACAGAGAAGAATGTAATTATCAACCCTTTCAATTAGCAAAATACCCTGTTTTCTCTTCCAAACTCCCCTTTACACTCGGTGCCATAAAAAAACAAAACAAAAATCAAATGAGCATATTTCCCAACTGCTTGTTTCATTGGGAGATTCAATCCATAAGACATAATACTATAATTGAAAACAAGCATAACAAGGTAATTGAGAAGGACCATGAAAGAACAGAGACTGAACTCTGCACAGATGGGGAGAGAGATAGGAAAGAATTTTATTTGCAGTGATGGAAAGGACTCTACAATTGACAGTTATATTGGTGCTTCTTGTATGAAGCATAACATTAATGCAAGATTTAAATTTAGAAAGAGGCATTTATTCATGATCTGGTCTTATACTAAAATTAGTAATACATACTGAAAATGTTTGCATTATGAGAGAAAAAAATGAAATTGCTTTGTAAAATGAGCTGATTATAAATTTGCATGCAATTTTAACAGCTGGGCAGGTCTGCTAGTGGTCAGAAATGCTTTAGGCAGGTGGCCTCCTGCTATTGTTTGAATTAATATAGTAGCAGTGGAATTCTCCCCCAGATTACAGTTTTGACAGGTGTCGTCAGCAAAGGTGACCCTCTGGCTATACAACAAGTATTACTTTAGTTAAACTCAATTTTGAATTACATCATATGGCCTGTGTACTTTCCAAGTATTCATCTGTACTCTGTGCAAGTATCTATGCATACTTTGACCCACTATGTGAAGGATTTAAAATTTCCTGAATGGCTGTGATTGGAGCATCAAGTGGAGTAAACAGGAAGATAAAGAAGCCACGAACAACAGGGTTGGGGAGGGGTGGAAACCCACATGAAGCCACTTTATCCCAAGTCAGACCATTGGTCTATCTGGCTTATTACTGTATGACTTTCAGTGGCTCTAAAAGGTTTCAGACAAGGGGATTTCCCTGCCCCAGATGGAGATACCAAAAATTGCACCCAGAACCTTCAGCATGGAAAGCATGCGCTCTAGCATTGAGCTACTGCCGCTTTCCAAAGAATTTATGACACTGTGGGGGAAAATACAGCGGGGGGGGGGACCCTCAACCCCCTCCTTTAAAAATAGGAAATGTCATTGCTGCAATGTTTTTCAACTAGTCTTCAGAACTGAGGAGGCACATTTGTGTGAGAGATAGACATTTATATATGACAATTTCTAAATGCTAAAGAAAGGTTATCATTCTCTAAAGGGTCTATCCATAGGGATATGGTTACCATGCCAATGAATGCTGTAATTATGTTCCTGAGCATCTGCATGTCTCTTTCACTGTGTCCGCAGGAGTGGCTATGTACTACAAACCACCATTGCTCCCACTTTCCCAGGTACTTGTTCAGTCCTGATGAATAAAGATTGAGTTTCAGTCTCAGATGCCTGATTAACATAGCTCGTAAGGAAAAGCCCAGATGAGTGGTTTTGTACGCATCATTGTTCTTGGCTATGCAGTCCAATTGGGTCAGCTGAGAGAAGGCATGTTGACGGACATGTTGCTGCTGCCAAACTCCTGCATCATGTTCACCCCCTTCTCCCCAGTAACTTGGAATTATGGCAATAGGTGGTGTACTGCTATCACATCATGCATTTCGCCAACCCAGTCCACATTATCATCTGCTACCAAGGGTGGGTGGGGTGCAGTGTGATGACATTACATCACATTTTTCTGTAACAACATATTACAGGGGAGAGTAGAGAGGAAAACTGATACTAAGGGTATGCGCGCGCACACACACACACACACACACAAACACACGTTGCATTATTCTTTTGGTAGTACACAAATCTGGTGTGGGACCTATTCTGTTTCCCCCCCTCTTCTTAGATTTATTCAGGAAAGAATGGCCAGTGATCATCACCATTTGTTTCCTGGCTTCTGGCATCTTATAAATGCTGTGTCCAAGGCATTGTGAGTAAATAAAATGGTGGCTGCTAGGATACTGCATCACTAGGAAAGATAAGTGCCCCTATTCCAAAGGAGTTACAGCGGGATGGATGGAATTCCAAAAAGGTACCTCATTCATAACATCTTATTTTAGTTTCATGAAGAAGAACATATCTATATGGGTTCCATTTTGATCATTTCTTCATTAATTACAGAACATAATGAATGTCCTTAATCTGACACATGATCAGCAGACTTATGAGATACATCTGTTGCTAGAGTTTTCCACTTTAGCAGCATACTTGAGTGCTCCCTCATAAAACAAATTCCAGCCACAACAAAACTAATAGCTTGTCATGAAGAAGGATTGTATGATAGCATCTCCTGAACATGCTAATTTTCTAAGTATGACAACATATACATTATGGAATGCTCATCTTCCAAAAGTGACCAACACCTCAATCTTATATACATTTATTTTGAACAAAGCCTTGGTGGAACTTGTTTCCAAATAAATTTACTTAGGATTGCAACCTTAGATTAATTGATGATTTATTGACAGCAATCCAAAACATAGGTTGAAGCAGTGTGTGTGTGGGGGTGTGTGTGTGTGTGTGTGTGTGTGTTCTGGTTTAATAGTCACACTGGGTCATATAAATGGCTTAGCAGCTTTAGGGTATTTTACTGTCTCTAAACTATCTCACTGCTTGCTGTTAAATATTTATAAACCTACTGTTAAGAACAAATCATTTTCTCAATCTATTTCACTAATACAAATTATTTATAAGTACATCATTAATTATTTAGATTTTCCTGGTATTATATTTGCATTAATAATTTAAATTCATATAATTATCTATTAAATCATATAAATATGATTTAGCCTCATTTGTTGTCTGGAGTACAAACGGCAAGTCTATCATGGACTATAAACACATAAAACATGATGGCCATCTCTAATAAGCATGCATTGGTTGCTAAAAGTCATGACAGTATCCTGCTGAGCTAACTTGCCAGCTTAATATCTCTGCTGTATAATTACTGTACCTATGAAACTTCCTGGTGTCTCGTAGCAGGGATGCCTTTTGTCCACTGGCTATTGTTATATAGTGCAGGTAGCCGGCAGTCACAATGAAAGTTTCTTTACTCTGTTCACCAATTACTTCCATGCCTCCTGAGGGGGATTAGCCTTCTTCTTCTTCTTCTTTTTTTTTTTGGTAAGGTAGGTAAAAATTGATTCACACTCCAGGAAACATCAGCCATCTCCTCATTAAAAACTTCAAAGCATGCCACAGCTGAACAAAATGTATAACACCAGAGCTTAAACCCATAAGTTATAATACATCCTACAGGTAACTTTGCTTTAGCAGAGCATGAATCTGCACATTTTAAGTTGCTTGCTACCCCTGATATCTTCACCATTACTCTTATACATGATGAAAAATACGTTGTGTTTATTGTGGTTTAATTGACTGACCTATGGCCTGATCTATGGCCTGCTCTGTAGCACAGAAGCAGCAGTGCAAAGAGTTCTGCATAAAAGTCTAAGTTTCCAGGGGTTGTCATTTCCTTTTTCACTAGCAAGGTCATTCCCATGCACAAGAGAAGCCTCAGAATGGGGCACCTGTGTCATGGAAGGGACCCCGTGCTCAGCATCCTAAAGACCTATTAAACACACTTGATTCCAGTGCTTGAGTGTATTATTATGCTGTCATTCTATAATGGCAAGGGAAATCAGGTTTTATGTGGAAGTAAGGAATGGATGTGAAATGGATACTATGGATGCGAAAGATGGACTTTGAAGAAGCAAGATAGAAAAAGCATTGACGCTTATGCACTATGGTGCTGGAGAAGACATTTGAGGACACCATGGACAGCCAGGACAACAAACAAATGGATCATAGAACAAATCAATCCAGAATTTTCACTCGAGGCACAAATAACCAAGATCAAACTAACATACTTCAGACACATTATGCGAAGATCCAGCTCCCTTGAGAAGTCTGTAATGCTGGGGAAAGTTGAAGGAAAGAGAAGAAGAGGACGACCAGCAACAACTCAATTATGACAGCAATGAATGCACCACTGAGAGACCTTAAAGGTCAAGTTGGAGACAGATCATCCTGGAGAGAATCTATCTATGTGGTCACTAAGAGCCGATACCAACTTCATTGCACTCAATCAATCAATCAATCAATCAAGGAATGGCTATAGGTCTCTATTCCATTTGTCTAGCATGGCATTGCAAGTAGTATCATAGGGCTGAGCTGCTCATGAGTAAAGGTGCACACATTATAATTGTGACTACTCAACTCTAACCTATCATATTGTGCTAAATGAAAGCTATTTCCCCAAACCTTAGAATTACTCATAGCGAAGGAAAGAGCAGACTTCTGCCACACCTTCTCCATCTCTTCTCTACTGATCCATGCACAAGAGCTTCTAACTGTCAATCCCCAACCTGCCCCTCTTTCCACAAATAAATGCCTGCACACTTAGGAAGGCTGCACTCACATAATGGCACATATTACTGAATTGCCCTCTATATAATCATTATGGTCTGACATGAAACTCAATTTAATAAAGCCTAATTGTTAAAGCCAGCATTTGTCAAGGGTTCCTCAGGTCCACTGCTTTAAGATCCTATTGGTGCACATTCCCACCAATCCTACCTAATGAGTATGATTCGCATGATAAACTTCTCATGCTTTTTCTAAGAATTGTTTACCTGGGACTGGAGATAGCTATTTTTCTCTTTGTTTTTGCTTGGCAACAGAAGGATTTTGCAGGCTGGACTAATTAAAATAAGAGAGCTTTGGCTTTAAACAGTTGTTCCCTTTCGACTGCTTAACTTCAGCAACACAGCTTATGTAAATATTCACTCCATCAGTATTATTAAGAAAGACTTTTTCTTTTCTTTTCTATAAACCTGCCTGAATGCCCTTGGATATTTTCTAGCTCATTCTAAATAAAAACCCCTAGTAGAAAATTTAGTCGGTAGACTTTCCAAATAATTTATTCTGAATGATAGACCTTCAAAAATTAGTACTTAGACTTTTATTACATGCTACGGCCTCATCATTTTTCAGAAGTTATGACTTCTGCTTCATATGAAACAGAACCATACAATTTCTCTGAAAGGTTTTGGGTATACTTCACACACCCCAGATCTTCCTTGATATGAAGAGTTGTGCTGCCTTTAATTAGAGCCTTTATTACAGTCCTTTTATTCTGTTAACCTATTTCCATCCATGCTAGATTAGTATACAAGTGAGAGTAATTTTAATGGCTTACCAAGCAAGAGTCCTCATGGGATGCTTTGGGACACTGTGAACTACAGTGATGAGGAGGAGAGTTGATGTTAACATGTTTAACTTTTTAATTTGAAGATTATGTTGGAATTGAAACATGATCTCCAAGGTGAATAACAAGCACTTTTGTTGCAGTACTTAACCTTAGCTGTGCGTTAACATTAATTACCTGGCACACTTGTGTCTATCTGCTATATATATGCTAGAAAACAATAGCTCTCAGACAATGGTAAATGGATGTTGGTGACATAACATAGTCTTTAGAGGAGCTTACATCAGCCTGATGATAAGGATGTATTTAAAACAAGAAGTAGTCTCAGAAGCATCCTCGCAATCTCTAATTGTGCACGTCTTCATATTCATACAGAGCTCTCTCATTATGGCAGTTGACAATACCTGTTAGTCTCTTTCTCTGCCAGGAGTTTTATGTTTGTTAGTGAAAGTAAACTCTGATCAGAGTTTATGGTAACACCCAACTGAATGAAATTCAAAGTGTAAATAAAGTAAAGCTATTAATCAAGAGGCTAGTGAAATTAGAATAGAGCAGGCCTGCACAACTGGGACCCACCAGGCTGATCACAGCTCACCAGACAGGTAGTGCTCTGTCAGATGCTGACAACCCTCCCTTTGTTTGCAGTTTCAGAAAGGCAGTAAGAACAGGAAGGTTGTTGAGTTTCTGGTAGGCTGCTAAGAATGATTTGTGTTTTGTATTTGCTAGTAGTGCAGACCTGGAATAAAACATAGATGTGATGTTCTGAAAAATCCAGGACTCATAAATGTATGTAAATCACCCAGAAACACATTCTTGAAGGAAATTAGGGATGTGCGAACCGGTCCAGTGGTCCAGAGGTTTGGGGGTTTGGGATAGAACCGACCTCCCCCCCAGTTTCATCCGGACCAGACCTCCCCCCCAGTTTCATCCGGACCAGTTTCATCCGGACCGCAATTTTTTTAAAAAAATGTTCTAAATACCTGTAGACCCTTTGGGGGGCTTGCTGTAGGCCGTGGGGGGCCCCACGAGGGTTCCCCCCTGCCAGCCTCCCTCATCACTGCCTCAGCCAGATAAATGTAATTTTTTGGCCCTTTGGGGCCTCCGTAAAGGCGAGCGGTGGCATGGAATGGCCTATGGCCTCACAGAGGGCATTTGCTCATGCACAGCGGCATCCAAAATGGCCGTCGCTTGCCTTTACAGAGGTCCCAAAGGGCCAAAAATACTACATTTACCCAGCTGCTGCAGTGATGAAGGAGGCCGGCAGGTGGAGAGGGAACCCTCATGGACACCCCCCCCCCCCACAGCCTACAGCAAGCCCCTCAAAGGGGCTAGAGGTATTTAGAACTATTTAAAAAAAATTTGTGGACCGCCCCTGGACTGGACTGGACCGGGAGGGTTGATGGAGGCCAGACCGAACTGGCCCGGTTCCATTTGAGGCTGGTCCGGCCTCGAACCGAACCAGGCCAGATGGTTCCATGCACACCGCTAAAGGAAATGCCACTGTTCACCCAAGTCAGAGTCTCAGATCTGGCGTTTTTGATGTTTGATGTAGGATGTTTGATGGTGACCACCATAACACATGTATTTGGCATGCAGAGAGGTTTTAGGCATGCCCTAAATGCTTGGAAGTTTGGAGAAACACAACTGGAACTTAAAGGCTGAGCTTAGGGGTGTCAATGCTCTTCATAGTCACATTGCCCATTTGGGATTGTTAAGAACTGGGAAATCATTTTTCAGGTTCTGATCCTACTTTGACCTGGAGTGTAATTGCCCAATAGTCTGGGGAGAAGTGTTCGCCGAGACTGAACTCTTAGTTCTGCATTGGTTGGGTGGTGGTGCTGAAGAGCCCAATCCTCTTACTTATCGGCTGTTAGGATAATAAAATTGTGATCCTATTCTTCCAAACTCTGTTGCCTCATATCTGCATTGGTGTGAGGGCAGTCACCCTCTTCTATTATTGTTCTCCAGCAGCTAATTTTCAATGACATGCTGTCTCTAATCCTGGAGGATCATTAGAGCCATCATAACTACCAGCAATTGATAGACTTAGCCTTCATGAATTTGTCTCATCCTCCTTTAAAACTACCAATAAGCCAATAACGATCACTTAATATTCTGGCATTTTAAAAACATAATTTCCAGACCCTTCCACCCCCAGGTTTGAAACTCAGTAGGATCAGTACTAACAAATGTCAGATGCTAGCATAAATAGTACCATTAAGAGATACTGATGGTGATGTAAGTTTCGAATAAAAAATGCTCTTGTGTTTGCTTAAATGCATTCTTTATTGTGAAAACAAGACAGTGCTAGATTTGAAAGTGTTCATTGTTACCAAAAATATATCCTTGGTGTCAAATAATTAAAGATGAAATGCTTCTTAGTGATGATCAGGCAAAACTTCTTCAATCATGACCTAAATGTTTAACAGAAAAAGAAGTCTTCTTTACAATCTTACTTAAATATATTGTAACATGATGTTATAAGAAACAGGCTCAAGAGTTATCAAGTAGTTTTCAAAGCTTATTGAAACACTATGACATCATAATGAAGTATACAACCCAATCAAACCTTGTTTGTCTTTGAAGGCATGACTAGAATTAAACCAGCACATTTTGTTGAAGGGAAACCACTAAATTAAATGCCAGCAGAGAATTACTGGTTCCCTCTCTATTTATTTAATGTTAAAAGGCTCTTTGCCTCTGTTACATTAAATTTGGGCTGACATGGGGCTTTTTGAAGAACTGTCTCCTGGAAAAGGCAGGGACAGTCTCTCTAAGAGTCTTTTGTGGGGGATTGTCTTTCCTCCTCAGGGCTCAAAGGAACACTAGGGCTCAAAGGAACACCAGAGCTAATTAGTAGGGGTGTGTAAACAGGTTTGACATTGAATGTGTTCGGTTCGACTGTTCAGGCTCAAGCCAAACCACCCCCTGTTCGGTCCAAGCCTGGACCGAACACCCCCCGAAGGTTTGGGGGGGGGTTGCAAGCTTAATTTGAAATAATAATAATAATAATAATAATAATAATACTTTAACCTTTTACTCCCCTTGGAGGAGTTCCTGGAGGTGGTGGTGGGGGGTCTGTGGAGGTTCCCCCTCCCACCGCTGGCCTTTCTCATACTCCCCTCAGCCAGTTCAACTGCCCTTCGGCTGGTTTTCAGCCTTCACCCAGTGGCCCGGCGGCCATTAGGGAGCCTGCGCACCTGTACATGCAGAGGCCATGTGCGTAGGCTCCATAATGGCCGCCAGGCCACCAGGTGAAGGCTGAATACCAGCCAAAGAGTGGCCAAACTGGCCAAGGGGAGTATGAGGAAGGTCGGTGGGGGGAGGGGGAACCTCTGCAGGACCCCCCCCCCCGCTGCCTCCATGAACTCCCCCGAGGGAAGTAAAAGGTTAATTTAAAAAAAAAAAAAAACCAAATTAAACTCACAAACCTGCCCCGGACTGAGGGGGTTTGAGGGGGTGCTGGACCAAACTGGCCTTGTTGGATTTGAGGCCAGTCCGGCCTTGAACTGAACTGGGCCAGCTATTTCCATGAACATCTCTGCAAATTAGTTAATATTTTCTCAATTGTTCATCTAGGCAGTTTATTTTAAAGGGGGTCACCCAAGAAATTGGGAGGAGAAAGACATCAACATAGGAACATAGGAAACTGCTATCTACTGAGTCAGACCATTGGTCTATCTAGCTCAGTATTGTCTACACAGACTGGCAGCGGCTTCTCCAAAGTTGCAGGCAGGAATCTCTTTCAGCCCTATCTTGGAGAAGCCAGGGAGGGAACTTGAAACCTTCTGCTCTTCCCAGAGCAGCTTCATCCCCTGAGGGGAATATCTTGCAGTGCTCACACATCAAGTCTCCCATTCAGATGCAACCAGGGCAGACCCTGCTTAGCTATGGGGACAAGTCATGCTTGCTACCACAAGACCAACTCTCCTCTCCATCACAGCAGGCTTTCTCTAAGGGACTCTCATGAGGGGTTTACTTCCCCTTTTTTACAGGGTACAACCCTTAAAACTAACCTCTGAGCTAAGCAATTGGAATACTTTTCCAGTTACTTAGATCTGAAGTTATTTTTCAAGACTGCACATGCAAAATAAGCCTCTGAACTATGCTGCAGAAAAAATGGATAGAGGGGAGGACGTAAAACCTCCACAGGGTCTATCAGGGTCAGAGGGATCCCCCATTATCAATGGATATTTCACCCATCTATTTTTCTAGGGTGTATCTCTTTAAAAATTGTCTCAGCTAAACAAGAGAGAAGTTTCTCTGTTGCATTGCCAGGTGGCTGCCTTTTTGAGCCTTGGCATGTTTTCAATGAAGAAAGTTATTTCTGATGTTGCGGGCAGGGTGGGCTGGGGGGAAGATAACTTGGTTCCTCTCCGAGTCTATCCAAGATAATGCTGGGGAAGAAATCTCTATAATAACAAAAATCAGCAGGTTGTTGACTTTGCTCCTGGTGTGACCAAACTGTATTGTCTCACTACCAGTGCAAGTTAGGGATGGGTTGAGTATTTAAGAGGCAGGAACTTGAAAGCAATCCCCATTCTCACATTAAGAGGTTATTAGATAAAATACACCTTAGAGATTGGCCTGGCTCAAATTTGGATTTTCACCCCACCTCCACTATGCTTGCTGCATCAGACTCTTGCCCTTCTCCAACCTTAATCCAAACAAACCCTACCTGAAGGAAGGGAGAAGACGTGGCAGATGGCTCATCTCCAGACAGGAAAGACTCTGTGAGGCCTTCTCAGCAGCATAGAACATCATTAGCAGCTGGAGATTATCGTGGGGGATGACCCTTGTGATGGGTCATGTGATGTGCTGGCTTCATGTGAACCTCCCACTACGTGTTGCCTTTTTCCCCTTCCACAAAAAGAAATGCTTGGGGAAAGGAGAAGGGTAAAGAGAAGGAGAACTAGTGGGTGAATTGGGCTGACCAAGTGTTCCTTCCAACTCTTTTGGCTGCTGCATTGGGACATTTAAGCAGACTGATTTATTTGGGGGATAGAAGGAGAAGTAAACTGCCTACCTAGGGCATAGATAGTTGGGCATAGATAGTGCTGGGTATAGATAACTGCACAATGAGAACTCAGAGCCCAGTTCTGTCCATCAGCAGTGCACAAATCTAGCACTTCTACCATAACCAGATCAAGGGTTCAGGTGTACAAGCTGAACTTTCACTGTTGTTAGTAAATGGGTTGCCTACTGGTGACACTTCTAAACCAAAATAATTTATTTTGATTAACTGAAGTAGGGTTGTCACCTTTTTCTGGAACAGGTTCAGTACATTTAACAGCAGTATAAAAGGAAGCAATCCAGCATGTACAGTGTTTCCTGCTGTGGAGTTACGGTGCTCAGAAAAGTTGTGCCTGCTGAATTTCTGCCCACCATGCAGCTGTTAAAAGCTTGAAATCCCTGTCAGAGAAAGATGTCAATTGTAGAATAAAGAAGAGCTAAATGTAAAAGAGTGTGTATTTTGTAAGTTCTGTTTCTTAACAAATCCTTCTCCTGAGCAACGTTCTAGTTGGGTTCATATAGTTCAAGGCGTACAAACGCACAAGGAAATGCATTAATTAAAATGTCATCTTCACTGGGTATTGGAGGAGGAAATTATGGCTTTCTGTACTAGATGTTTGTGTTGGTGTGAGAGTTATGGATCATCATGACTATTTCTTTAAGTGCAAAATTAATATTTCACCTCAATACTATCTCTCTACAAAATGCTTTGATTTTAATGAGTGCACCTTACAAGATGAAAACTGTTTCCACCTGAAATACTTCAATTTAACAGAGCTTATTTGTCTCTATCCGTATTAAAATGTGATTAGAATTGCATATGAAATTATTGTATTTGGAGAGCCTAACTGACAGCTGTTTTACAGTCAAACATTGAGTATCACTGCTAAATCAAACTCATAACTTTAAATTAGTACTATTGATGCTTGATTGCATTAATATCAATATTTATCTCTCCTTAAAATATGTTTATGACATTGTAATTGATAAAGCTATTAATTTACCCATACTTAGGACCTCCAATTATATTGCTATAAACTAAAATATATCATTACAGTAACCAGCATTCATCCTTTGACTTGAAATAATATTATGTAAATCCATAATGCTATAGAATTTATTTCCCTTTTACTCATCAAAGACCATCTTTACATTTTAAAATGCGAATCTGTTTGTTTTGAGTGTTGGTTACAGCATTTGAGAGTGTAAATGTTCATATTTATTCATCTAGAAAGTCATATGGAAAAAGCGACAGCGTCATGCTTTTATACTATAAAATAAACGTAGCTTGCATTCTGGCTGCTACTGTAAGTGGCCCTTCACTTAAATCCAAGTCAAGAATCAGCAGAAATTCACACCCAATATTCCCTCCTATGTATGTAAGTATGATATTTATATACCACCCCATATAAAATCTCTGGGTGGTTTGCAATTAAACCCAACAACAATTAAAACCTTGTGGGACTAGCTTCACAAATTGGGAGTACATATTAAGCCCCAAATTTGAGGGGGGAATGTACAAATGTGCCATTTTCTTGTAATTATGATGCCTTGATTATATGACTCAGTTAAAAGAACTAACAAAACTTGGGGGCGATTCTCACAATCAACAAAAATCGGGCTAGCAGAGGCTAGCCCGATTTTTGTTGACCGTAAGAACCACCAGGCTCGCAGCCGAGCCTGGTGGTTCTTGAGCGGGTAACCCGCTCAAGAACCCTTGCTAAAAAGCAGGTTTGCTGAGCGAGCGCTCAAGCAAACCTGCTTTTTACGATCGTGATTGCTGCAGTGCGCTTTCGCGCCACACCTACTCACGAGTAGACCCCCAGCCGGGGGTCTTCCCAGTATGCCCTGCGTGCTCGCGCAGGGCATACTGGGGCTTGCGGGGGCCATGCGGACCCCCGCTCTCCCCACCCCCCACTGGCTCCGTCACGGAGCTGGCCATCGTGTGGGCGGCCGATCCAGCTGCCCAGGGCTCCCTGCCTGCTCGTGAGTGGGGAGAGTGGGCTTAGCCCACTCTTCCCGCTCACCCGAGGAAACCGGGTTTCACTGATCGTGAGACCCAGTCCTTGAAGTTATGTTAAGAAATAACCCACCTACTTTCCTTTCACTATAATTTTAATTGATAATTATCAATTTTCAAATTCATGAACTTTTTGTTAAACTACAAATGCAATGTGCAGGATACAGTAAAACAGTAGTTGTCAGAGCCTCATCTGTAAGAACAGGGTGGAGAATGGCAATGAGATAATGATGTAATTAAAAAAAACACCATTAAAGTGTCCCTATTGGGCACTACAACTGTACTAAATTTGATACGAGCTGGTCCAGGCATAGCAAATTTGTTGGGGAGAACATACACACAGCCACCATCTTGAAATGGGTTCTGGGAATTCATTAATGGGATATCTAGATTTAATGTCCTTGATATCCCATGGATGTATATGAAGTTTGATGCAAATTGGTTAGGTGGTTCACATGTTAGCCCACTTCCACCTCAAAAGGTCACACATCTGCCATCTTCAATTGGGATGGATGATGTCATTGGGGTGAATGATGTCATCAAATGTGCCATTGAGGTGTACTCATGTGGCACTACAATTGTATCAAATTTGGTCCAAATTGGTTCAGGCGTTGCAAAGTTGTTGGAGGGACACACAGAGATTTTGATGCTCTTATATTTAACAACTGGCCCTATCCAGCCCCAGCACAGCATCCCTCCAGTGGCTGTTGCTGGTGTCTATCTCATGTTTCTTTTTAGATTGTGAATCCTTTGGGGATAGGGGACCATCTTATTTATGTATTATTATTTTTCTATGTAAACCACTTTGAGAATTTTGCTGAACAGCAGTATAGTCATAGTTGTAGTCATAGTCATAGATGGCCGGCTGGTGAACTCATGAGGCTACCTTACATGAGTCAATCTTTATTACAGTCTTTGACCAATAACACAATTAGTGATGTGCACGAACCAGTCCGGAGGCCATTCTACAGTCCTCTGGACCGGTCCGAACATGGGGTGGTTCGTGGTTTGATGCCACGTGGGGGTGTTCCTTTAAGGGTGGGGTAAGGTGTACTTACCCCTCCCACCACTTTCCCCCTGCCAGCGCATGTTTTTTAGGAAGCATTTGGGGCGGCAGGATACCTCCCTGCCGCCCCTTCCCCCTCTTGGCTGCAAAAGGCTTCAGGTGTAAACACACAGATGGGGAAAAAAATAGAGAGAACACTGTTTGCAAACCCCATTTTGTAATTTCACTGCAAATAAGAACTTTTTCATAGCCTGGTATGTGGGAGGTTTGTAACATTTAAAATGGGTTTAAGAATAACTTGAGTATGTGTCCTGGTCTGAATCAGCCAAGCTGGAATGTCCTGAAAGACACTTAGTACTAGTAGGTTGTTTTTCTGCTTTCTTTCCAGAAATGAGGGCAAACTGTGGAAATACTAATTTATAGTAGATAGAAATGTACAGTAAGTGTTATATTCTGTCTCTCAACTTACTGAAGAATGAAAAACTAAAGTGTGAATAAAGTGTGAATAAAGAGTACATGTGAGTCAAAATATTGTAGTAACTTTCAAGCCACTCTGTGTTCTAGGATTTAGCTGTTGGCATTAAACAGCCAATGAGAGGCAGAGCATCTGGGCTTCAGTTATATGCATGTTTGTTTATTTCTGGGTGCCATTTAAAAGGGTCCTGCAACACTGTATCTGTTCTGTTTTTGACATTTCTATTTTCAGATGGTGTAAATATCATTGAAAGAACAGGCTGCACATTATTTAAACCTTAAAAACACTTCCCTGGGGAAGGAAGAGACGAGGACTGTGATACACATGAAGATAAGCAACATACAGAAATAGTCACTGATCATTTCAGATAGATCAAGATGTAGTTTGGATGCTGTATTTTGTGCTCGGTAGTTTCAGTTTAAAATGGTCTTTGGGGGATAAGAAAATTAGCTGTTTTAAACTTTGTTGGCTTTAGCTGTTACCTGATACATGAATTACAACAATATCGAAACATTCACAATAGGCATCTTGAACAAAGTAAACTTTTAAAAATATATATCTCTTTTCCAGTGCGCTCTCTCTCTCTCTCTCTCTCTCTCTCTCTCTTCTATCCTGCCTTTTCTACCCCAAAATGGGGCATCAAATGTAGCACACAATAGCCCTCTACGGACACAACAAAAACAACAACAACAACAACACACAGGTTAATAAAATTCAAAAACCATAAAGCGCTAAATACTGGACTACATCATTACTAAAAAAAATTAACAAGAATGTACTGGTGTTCGTATGTCATCATACAAAATTCTGCTCACTGTAAATTCAGATACCCTAACTGCAAATATTTGCATCCCCACTCAGCCATAAAGATCACAGCGTGGCCTTGGATGAGTCATTCTCTCTCAGTGTAATCTACCTCATAGGGTTGTTGTAAGTACAAATTGGGGTATCCCATTTATACCACCTGTAGCTCCTTGGAGGAGGTACGATTCTTAATAGCAGTTACTGAGAAGCAACTTTGGGTGAGGGCTATTTGCTCTAGCAGAATTATGTATTTTTAAAAAAATTCCCATAGCAACACAGGTAGTGCAGAAGTTGCCTGTGGGACTCTGCACTGTATGTGGGCCACCATTAGGGCTATGCAGTAGTGTTGGTCCAACAGGGCTGTCAGACCCGATATACCCTCTGCCAGTCATCATTAATATGTGTTCAAGCACAACAGAAGAGAGCTCCGGCATTTCAAACCTCCAACTGAGCTCCCCACTGGCAAGTCTGAATGCTGACATTCCTGTCATCAAGTCACACCACCTCTCAGCAGAGAGGCTGCCTCAGCCATTTAACTTTTAATTTCTCTCTATCAAGGTTATGGGGCTTATTTAAAGGGACTACACCCTGAAAACTGGGAAATGAGATAAGAAAGCCAACCCTTGTGCCCCGTGGATCCTTCTGGGGTGGGAGGGTTTGTCTCCCCCTTCCCCCAATTTCCAGGGTGACGTCCCTGAAAACTACTGATGTTCTGTTGGTAAAAGTCTGAAATTCTGACCAATTCCAACTGACCAACAGTTTGGGGGGTGGGATGATGGTCCTCCCAATGATTTCCCTGTCAGTTCTGGTTGAATCAGACAGGATTCAACATTTGTCATTGTACACAGGCCTAATCACCACATTTGAGGAGATGGAGAGTTTAAATTCTGTGAATTGGCAGATATAAATGTGTAGGAAGCAGTAGTGCTAATGTAAGTTGCTATTAATGTTACAGTTGTATGTCAAACAGTGAGAAGAACTGAAGAGCTCCCTCAAGGAGGAATGCTTCAATCTCATAGACATCTATATCTGATGGAGCTTTCTCTCATTCTAGATCCTTGAGCTCTGGGGGAAACTTGAACCATGTTTTTCTTCCTGGAGTCTGCTGCATAATCTGCAAGGTTTGGTAGCATGCACTAAAGTGTTAAACATTATTTCTTAAAAGATTTAAATCCACAGATTATGGTAGTCCATGGTTACTGGTGACACCAATGCAGGATTTATGGGACTCTATATCTTGGGGAAATCAAGATAATGTTTATTGTGCAGAAAATGCTACAGTGCTTTACTAAAAGGAAGCAGAAAGAGGTGCTGTTGTCTCTAAGCTAGATGGATGTGCGGTGTACTTTTAAGAAAAAGATACATGGTATTGTGAGGCAAAACCTGACATTTACTGTAGTTAACTGTAAGACAATGGCAGTGTTAATTTAAATGAAAAGTGGGTCTCCAGTGGAAATCATAGTGCAACCAGTGATTAAAATACACAGAATTTTTTTGTGTGCAGGTATCCAAGACTCATTAGCTTGAGACAAGGGGATTCATATTCTATTTAGCAAGATTTCATATTGAGCCACTTTCCATTTACAGTATATTCCTAAAGGTGGAGGCAGCAGGGAAATGAAATTACTTCATTTACTGGAATTACAGCTTCTTTTGTGTAAAACTTTAATCATCTTATATATGACAACCTTATGCTTAATGTTTTTGGAACACTCTTCATTACACATTATTTAGTGAATGCATAGACTCTTCCCACCGAGCTCATTGCTGCTTTCAATGGTTGTGCTAATCTAGTTTGAATATATGCAGTAGTTAATCTTAATTATGATGCCGAAGTCTATACCATGTTAATTATTCATTTCACATGTTCCTTCCACTTTATTGTAACTCCTAATTTACTTTAACTAAATGTAGCTTTTAATTATTGCTTTGAGAATTTGGTAGAGTTTGCCTGGCAAGCAAGCACGAGTTGAGGGGTGGTAGAGATGGGGAAATGTGCCAAATTGGCAAGAAAAGGGAAGTTAAATAACATAGGAACCCAACTCACCCACTATTCCAAATGTAGGAATAGAATCATCTGAGATACTTCTTATGAACATTTGCTGAGCTGGAACAAAACCCAAAAGAACATAGGATGTTTAGTGTGTGTGTGTGTGTGTGTGTGTGTGTGTGTGTGTGTGTGGCGGGGGTGGTGGTGGTGGGAAATCTGGCAGGCTGCAGCATGCTGCATATCCATTTTAGAAAAAGTTTCGAATACATTTTCAGCAATATTAACCATGATATATCTAGCATAAATATGGCCTGGAGAGAATGGTGTTGTGTGGAAGTGAAAGACTCTTCAATATAAAACTTAATACAAGCATCGTGCAGTCATTCATAACTGAATGTGTTATTTTGTTTCAGGAAGATCAGATCTGACAGATTACAGAGAAGCTCAAGATTTAAATGTAAATCTTCATAATTAATACTAGAGGGTGGCACCAAAGGAGCTGCTAACATGAGTGATCAGAAATGGGAAAACATAAAGATCCACAGAATACAGAAAATGTAGCCTTGGGCTTCATTAGAAACATTTTCAAGAAGTTTAGGAAGACTACACAGAAACATAATATGGTTTGATTCCCCACATCTTTTTTACATGTATAGTTACCCCCAAACCTGTACTTGCCATGAGTTTTATTCTCAGGTATTTTGCACTTTTTCTTAATTTTCTGGGCAAGGAAAAAGCAACCTTAGATGCTGGTTGCTGGTGCAGGTTATATATATTTCTATATGCAATATCTATCCTCATAGTGAAAATGGTCATGTTAGAATATGCTTTTGTTACTTTCATTTCATACTTAGAACTGCTATGGACTGAAGTTGGTTATAAAATCATTAGAAAAGAATTATTATCCCTCCCAACAGTCTAGGTGCCCCAAATGAACAGCCACAAAAGTTTGATGTCAGTTGTAACTCCAAGAGGTGCAGCTAGGTAATTTTGGACCCTTGACCTAATGAACTTATGTGGGGGGTGGGCTGAGTTACTTGAACGTTTCAGAAGCATTGGTGTTTTGTTAGGATGTCAGCCACTGTAGATAAGGATTATGGAAAGAACCCTAAATTATCACTTCCTGATATTATTCTCACAACCTAATGGTGTGGGGTTGGGGATGGCAGAGAAGAATCACACCTACCAACCCTCCCCATGATCCTCTCTTCTCTGTGGCAGTGCCGTTTGTGCACCCACAAAAGTGGTGCTGGCTGGGGAGATGAAGCCTGGCCCCCCCAAAATCCCACAATGCACAATGAAATCCCATAATGCTGCACAAGGAGAGCAGTGCATTGGGGGATATCCCCACTGCCAGATGCTGTAGCTGCCCGGCTCTGTGGTTGCTTGGGCTACACAACCAAGGACTGAGGTAAAAGAGAGCTCTTGTGCCCTTCTACTTCAGTAAAAGCTTAGGTAAAAAACTCAGGCTATGTGACAGGGTAGCACCAGCATCAGGATGCATCCTGGTGCTCCACAGGAGCAGACCTACGCAGGTAGGGCTGTGCAAGCCCTTGTAGGGACTACTCGTGTTCACAGCCCCATGGTCTACCAATATGGTGTATCTGTTTATTTATTTTTTACTCTCCTCCCCCCAGTTAGAATTCACACTGTTTAGGTATTCAGACTCTTCTGGTAAGGCCTAACTTCTGAAGGTAGAGATGCATAAGGCAGAAATTCATCAGGGGCATCTCTAGGAAGTGAGTGAGGAAGCTGCACCTGTTGAATTTCTGCCTGGATGAGTTCCTCTCCAGCTCAATGTCCAGCTAAAAGACAAAGTGTGGGTGCATGGAGCCTCATTTTTAAAGCCAGTGTCTCTGAGAGAGGGTAGGATGCTTCCTTGTCTTAAGGAGGCTATCAGACCATATTTGAAAAAACCTACATTGGACCTTTCAGATTTAGATGACTATAGGCTCGCCTCTAATCTCCTATGGTTGGGCAAGGTGATTGAGTGGGTGGTGGCCTCTCAGCACCAGACAGTTCTGGAGGAAACTGATTATCTAGACCCATTTCAAACTAGCTTTCAGGTGGGCTATGGGATTCACACTGCCTTGGTCAGCCTCATGGATGATCTCCAATTAGGTATCAACAGATGGAGTGTGACTCTGCTGATTCTTTTGGATCTCTCAGCAGCTTTCAGTATGATTGACCATTGTATCTTTCTGGACTGCCTGAGGGAAGTGCGATTGGGGGGCATTGTTCTACAGTGATTTCGTTCCTAACTCTCGGGTAGATTCCAGATGGTGTCAGTTGGAGACTGTTGCTTTGCAAAGCGAGAACTAGTCTGGAGTTCCACAAGGCTCCATACTCTCTCAAATGCACTTTACCATCTACTTGAAACTGCTGGAAGAGATCGTCAGGAGATTGGGTGCAGGGTGTTATCAATATGTTGATGACACCCACATCTATTTTCCCCTATTAGCTTCATCAGGTAGTGACATAACTTCCCTAAATGCCTGCCCGGAGGGATGGTCTGGATAAGGGATAACAAACTGAAGTTGAATCCAAATAAGATGGAGATACTGATGGGGAGTGGGTCCAGATCCAAGAGATGGTTCATATCTGCCTGTTCTCAATGGGGTTACACTCCCCATGAAAGATCAGGCTCGTAGCTTGGAAATGCTCCTGGATCCCAAACTCTCTCTGGTTTCTAAGGTTGAGAAGGTGGCCAGGAGCGCTTTTTATCAGCTACAGTTGATACATCAGTGATGCCCATTTCTGGAGGTAAATTACCTTAAAACAGTAGTAAATACACTGGTGACTCTGTGGGGCTGCCTTTGTACATAGTTCAGAAACTACAGGTGGCACAGAATCCAGCAGCCAGGTTGGTCTCTGGGAGAACACCAAGGGACAATACAAAGGGACTATATAACACCGGTTCTGAAAGAATTGCACTGGTTGTCTATATGTTTCAGAGCAAAATACAAAGTGATGGTCATTACCTATGAAGCCCTGAACAGCTTAGGTCCAGAGTATTTAACAGACCACCTTCTTTGTCATGAATCCTTCCACCTATTAAGATCATCTGAGGAGGTCTGTTTACTGTTGCCACCAGCTCATCTGGGGGTGACTTGCGGCCAGGCCTTCTTGTAGCTGCCACAGGGCTTGGGAATGCACTCCCTGTCAAACTAAGAGTTTCTCCCTCTCTGATTACTTTTTTAAAGGCCCTTACATGTTTTCTCAGGCTTAAACTTAAATTTATTTATTTATTTATTTACTTACTTACTTACTTAACACATTTTTATACCACCAAAAACACAAGTCTCTGGGCGGTTTACAACAAAACAATAAAAACAACAGATAAAAAGATTAAAACATTACAACAATCTATATATTTAATTCTCCTGGGTGCACCTTAGAATGTGCATCCCGGTGCCCAGCTGATTGGCTGAGGTGCGTCCCGGAGGAGGCACTTGATTGGCTGAGGTGCACCCATGAGGATTGGTCGGTGGCGGGTCCGGCCATGGAGGCCAGGCAGCAGTGGGTCCAGCCGCGGAGGCCAGGCACCCACTGGAGGCTGGGGTGGGAAGGAAACGGGTGGTGGGACTTCCCTGTTCGCTGCCTGGGAGGAGGAATGGTGGCGGAGAGGCCCTTTCCAGCTGCCCGCCACCCGGTAAGGAGGGCCTATGGCGGCGGTCAGGTCTGGCCCAAAATAGCCACCTGCCGCAGTAAAATGCTCAGTGTGGGTAGTGGGGAGGGAAAGGAGGGGAGGGAGGATGAGAGAGTGGGGCAGGTGGGAGGGGAGGGTGGGCAGGAGAGAGTGGGGCAGGAGGGGGAGGGCAAGAAAAAGTGGGGCAGGAGGGTGAGAGAGAGAGGTGTGTGAGAGAGAGAGGGTGAGAGAGAGTGGGGTGGGAGGGTGAGAGAGGGCGAGAGAGAGTTGGGTGGGAGGGGGAGGGAGGAAGGGCAAGAGAGTTTGGGGCAGGAGGGAGGGGAGGGGGCAAGAGAGAGTGGGGCAGGAGGGAGGGGAAGTGGGGCAAGAGAATGGGGCAGGAGCGAGGGAGGGGGAGGGAGAGTGAGGCAGGAGGGAGCGGGGAAACCGGCCCCAAAGAGCACACAGATGCTCTATGCAGATCGGCTACTTAAAATTTAAAACATTAAAACTGTTAAAAACACAATTAAAACTATAACTAATTAAAAGCCTGGGTGAACAAATGCATCTTGATTGCCTTTTTAAAAGTTGTAAGAGATGGGGAGGCTCATATTTCAGCAGGAAGTTTGTTCCAAAGCCACGGGCAGCAATGGAAAAGGCCCACCCCTGAGTAGCCACCAGAAGAGCTGGTGGCAACTGAAGACGATTTTTGTATGACTGAATTTTAAACTGTTTGGTTGTTTTTTATCCTGTGAAATTATTTTAATTGTTTGACTTTGTGAGGCTGTTCTCACGAGAAGCCAAGACCAGGTTAGAGTAGCTAAGACCAGGCTTGGCTCCCTGTGGCACCTCGGCAGCAAACCCGCCTAGGGAGCCTGCCTCCTAAAGGAGGTCAAGGGAGCAAGTGTTCCCTTAACCCCATTGAGCTGATTGTCAGTGCCAGCTGCTTTCAGCCAGCACTGAAAGACTGATGGGCGCCTGCCTATCGCTGGGGGCATCCAGGGGCCAGAATGACATGTCTCGGTCCCTGCACCTCCGCGCTTCCTGTGGCAGCGGCAAAACATTTGGGCCCACAATGCGCATGCCCAGAGGGTCCTCAGAGATTGTCCGTGGGGAAGGCCAGCTTCTGAAGCCTTCCCCTTCACTCGCCCACCGCCCTACCCACCCAGTTGTGAGAACGACCTCTGTGAATTTTTATTTGTTTGTTTGTTTGTTTGTTTTGTTTTTCAAATTTGTAGACTGCCCCAAACATCTGGGAAGTTTACACATTATACATTTAATTTTCACAGCTACATTCAACTTCCTTTTTGTAGAATTTTCTCTGACTTGAACCAGATTCTTCTTCCTTTTTGGATACACGCAATCCTGGCACTTACTATTGCATGCACATGGCATTGCCTGGTAGACAGCATTTTCAGGTATCTCATACACAATTGATGCAGTGCAGTTTTGCAATATAAATACTCAAAAAAGTAGTATTAATAATTGTTTCTATTCTGTGAAAAAATACTTTGGGTTTTTTTTAATATTGTAATTTGGATTGTGTTCAACACCTATAGATATAGACATATATCAGGTGGTATATAAATATGCTAAATAAATATACCAGATGTACAAAGTCTTCACAGCTTATATGGCGTGAATATTAAGATGGGCACCTTAACTAGCAGTTCCCATGCTTTTTATATTATGAGTGAAAATGTAAAGCCATCTTAACTCCCATATTAACCCAAAGATTTTTGGATGACTAAATATAAAATTATGATTAACAATGCTTATATACTGCTTTTCAACTATAAAAGCAGCTAAGTGGCAGTGTATGATGATGGGTCTGTTTGAGAGGTTTGTGTTTTGCTAGCAGCAGCAAAAGTAAATGCCTTTGGAGGTCTCAGTCTTGCTATGGAGTCAAAATAAAGGCACACTCCTCCCAGCCCATGATGAAGTCAATACATTTATACACATGGTGTTAAAGGGGCTCACATTATCCCAGATAATGCCCTAGAAATTGTTATGGGGCATCTTAAAATTTGTGGATATGGGTACATTTTAGTGAGACTTTACAGGGTTGTCACTGATAAACTAGCTCTAGAAACCAACTTTGAAAATGTGCATTCATTTATACTGCTGTATGAGATGCACTGCAATAGTTCTGTGATGCTGTCTCATTTCACAGTTAGCATGGAAACAATATTCCCTAAATTAAGCTTTTAAATAAAGGCAAAGATGTTTCTCAAATGACAATGCATTTCTATACTCCAATTAAAATGAATAAGGAAAATAAATATATAAAAGCTACAGTGAAATTATGTTGCGGTCAACGTGGAAAAACATACTTTCTAGGCTAGGCTACTGCTGTGTTTCTGCTCATACAGGTTTTGTTTTCATCAATGCCGCTTTTGAAAATGCCAGAAATGAGAGGTTGTGATCATCATATTATTTCAGCCGCTTCTCTTTAACTTCGCAGCTTGCTGCTCATACTAATTTTCAGAGTTGAATGATGGCATCTATATTTTTGTATTCAAATATACTCCTTGGTAATCCTGATTCAATTTTAGCTCTGAGCTACCCTAGGACATGTAGTTCAATATTACTAGCTGTCGGACCACTGCAATAGCCTAATAGCTTCTACTTAGTGGCATGGTTGGTGGCAGCACATCACGTTGGCACACAGAGACTAGAGGTTTTACTCTTAATATGGCTCTGAAATTTTAGGCAGCACACTGCTTGAGAAAAGATGTATTGCAGAAGTGATATGTTCATTATCTTGGAAAGGAGGTTGGCGGTCCTGCTGAAGGGCACTGGCATCTCACTGGCAAAGAAATAGTGTTTTAAGCAAGTCTGGAATTGAAAGTACTCATTGATTCCACCCCCCAACCAAATGGTATTAAGAAAGCCGCCTGTAGAAGAAAGAGATGACATTTCCTATCACTATTCATAATGATATAGGAGGATATTGCATATGGGCCATAAAACTGCAGTACCTGACATGATCTTGAAAGAAAACTCCAAATTGGGATGCACTCTTTTAGTTCTTTGACCAGCAGCTTAATTAATGGTCCTGTTGAAATAAGTCACACAAAGGAGGTGATCAGCTCACCCTTGTGCAAAAGCTGTGCTTGCATGCAAAACTGAGTAAGATTGGCTGATGGCTATTTCCCTAAAAGCCTGGTTCCATTGTACAACCCTGCCCCTTCGAAATAATTAGCTCTATCAGGCTGCAGATCAAGAGGGTAGGTCCAGTCCACAGCATGCCAACCCTAGGGTATTTTTCTTTTCTCAGAAACCTCTAAGCACTGCCCAGTGACATCACTGACCTTGTGGTGCTCAGAAGCTTTTGCAAAGGGCTAGCTAAGCCACACAGGGAAGACCTCCAGAAAACTGCTTAAAATGCCCCTTGCCCCCCAAATGCTTATAATGGCCCTTGTCCTCAAATCTGCACCTATTCCTGTTGAGACAGAACCTAGAAATGTGGTCCAAATTCTGTCTTGAGCTTGCTGACGAGTCTAGATAACTGTTCCTTGAACTGAGAAAAATTAACACAGAACACTCTGTTAGATGGACATCTCTGATTTAAGAATGGGCCAGATGTGCAGTAATGTGTGATCATAGCACAATATAAATAAAGCAGTTTAGGAGACACTGAGAGACAGGAGCAGAAGAGGCGCAGGTTGAGAGATAAGAGCCATTTTCAGGCATTCTGTTACTGGGCACAGTGTACCAAAGTACACTTCAAGAGCATATCACATACTGCAGTTTTTATGGTTCATCTGTAATATACTCCCATATGACAAATGGGAGTGTGCTGGGTACCTGGAGACACTTCCCCCTGTGATTTGGAATTCTAATATGTCAGCATTTCAAATCACTGGGTGAAACACAGCCCTTCTCAAAGTTACACTGTAACCAGGGATGGAGGGAAGTGTGGCCACAGAGCAGATTGTTGCTAGCTGGCATGCCTCTGTCCATTCCTATCCAGAAACTATAAGACTGGGGAGAGTTAGGATGGCTGGACATCTGAGGAACATCAGGGATCTGTGGAAATAATGGCAGCTTGTGTTCCAGACTAGTGTTGTACTAGTGCAAGGGCTTTGTGGGTTGGTGGGGGGGAATGTCTGCTCCAAATTAGCCCATGAATTAGCAGAAAATAGATATTGACAAAGATGTTGAAAATGAGCTAGTGGAAGATGTCAGTGGCATGTTTGCTCCCTTCCAGAGTACTTCTGGAGCATGGGCAGAGAAGGGGTGATTTGCCAACCTAAGAATATAAGAACAGCCCTGCTGGATCAGGCCCATCTAGTCCAGCATCCTGCTCCACACGGTGACCCACCAGGTGCCAGTGGCCCACTTGTGCGACAGCACATGTCGAGGGCCTGGGAGAATTATGCTCAAGCCCCAGTCATGTCCCCACAGTCCCTCATTATATGTGAGTAATGAGGATAATTTAATAATCTATTTTAGATTATTAAATTATCCTCATTACTCACATAATAATCTGAAATAATAGTAATAGTTGTCTGACAACAGAGGTCTTGGTTATTAACATAGAACAGCACCATACTTCTGTTTCACTGAAGCACTTATCCTGACAACTCCAAGGGGAAAGTAAGGACCAAGCAGTAGTATGTCTATGTGTAGAGGGAAGGGGTTAAATTTCAGATATTGGATTCACTGATACTGTGACAGGGTCATTCCACACATGATACAGCCATTCATCCATAGGTCTGATTTGTATGATTTTTGTCCCCTCTTTGAGGGGAAATAATTGCATGTGCAGCTCTGGATATGAAGGCTGTGAAGTACTTGTGTCTTAATTTTACTTGAGTGTGTGGTGGAGGGAAGGCATGCACGTCCAGTTTTCCATCACATAAAAAGGCTCTTTTTTAGGTGAATGTGTAAACCAAGACTTCGTAGCAGGAGACACACCCTTCAGCATCTATGAAAAAATACAAGGTTGTGTTTGTTCCTTTTTTGAAATATCTACTTTGTCCTCATTCCCGGATTCAATTTCAACACTCAACTAACAGTGAAGGAAACTGTCTTGCAGGTACTGTACCTTCACAACACCTAAATGAATTGAACAAATTGTTAGGCTAAGTTTATACCACATCCCTTCCACAGAGCAGTGCTTCCTAGCCATTGCTATAATGGCTAGGAAAAGGGCTGGAATCTCAGAATTTGCTGCAGACCGGTTCACCACATAACATTTGCCACATATAGGGCACCACCTACTCACTTGAATGTGAGGCTGACTTGAATATGACTGCTTACTTGAATGAGAGATATGTTGTGTTAATAGGCTGTTAGAATATCAGTATTCTTATAATAAAAAATGTTTAGTTACACAAGAACTTGAAACCATAAGGTTGGTCACATTGAGCTTGTCAACGCACTTGGTATTAGTCCTATAATTAAAAAGTTAAGTATGTGTTTATTTCTATAATAAGAATGCTCAACAGCTTTCAGGATAGAGACATAAGATAACTAATCAAGAAGTACTTGAAAAGCAAAGGGAATTGGAAAACTAGACATTAATTAGTGGAACATCAAACACGTAGTCCGTGGAATAGCTGCTAGCTGGGTAGGATTGCCTAACTGTGCATCTTTTGATTTTTTTAAAGTACAAATTTATAGCATTTCAGTAATAAATCCTGGGGGGATGTGTATAAATCCTATTTTCACATAATGTACGTGTGCAACCAAAAACAGAGGCAACATTCAATATATTCACAAAGTCATCCTCTAGCCTCTGAAATAAATCAGGTCTGCAAAAATATACATAAGGATACATAGTATGTCCAAATTAGGACAGGAAACAAGTCCAAGGCACTTTGTATTCCTGCAGATTTAAACACTTTATTGTGCTTTGTTAGGGTACAAGAATATTGTACCAGTGCCAGTTGTACCAGCCTGAAATATTTGACGGTCTTGTCATGTAAGGTCTGTCTGTAAACATCTGTCTCTGATCCTGGAAACCTCTGCAGAATAATAAAGTAGTACTGTGCAATTCAGAGTTAATGGTGCCTAGGAGTGAAAATATCACAACAGTGTAGAAAAATATTTAAATTTTCCAGCTATGCTTCTTTTTTTTCTCAACAATGTTATTAATTCCTTTGTTTTTCCATATGTGGTTCACTCTGGCTAGCAATTATGAGTAAAGAATGTGGTTAGATAACAATCCAAATCTGTCTGTATTATACACATCACAACCTCTAAAGAACGTGGAAAAGCTGAAAGTACTATGTACTATTGGACGGTCATTCCCACTATTGAACTGGAGTTCAATAGAATTAATATATAATTGAAGCCAAGATTTCCTGGAAGGCTGGAACTTCATCCAGTGGCAATGCTGTAGGGGATCATCTAATCCTCTCAGAGAACAAAGGTATTCATATCTGGCTTTAGCAAGGCAACTGGAGGGTGGAGTTCATGAAGGGAGCTGTTGAACCAGCAAAAGGCTGCTTCCAATAGATATTATATAGCCAGCAAGAGCCCTGCCCCTTTATAGATGTTCAGGCCAGCCCTGCTCTAGAGGAAGCACATGAGCTGGCCCTCCTCCCCGCGAGGAGGCCCATTGGAACAGAAATGAAGAGCACCTAGGTGGGGTGTCCTAGAGCAGAGTGTGGTGGGTGG
Organism: Hemicordylus capensis; assembly: GCF_027244095.1. Lineage (NCBI taxonomy): Eukaryota > Metazoa > Chordata > Lepidosauria > Squamata > Cordylidae > Hemicordylus > Hemicordylus capensis. The sequence goes on along the minus strand of NC_069658.1, from coordinate 371,972,692 downwards.
TAGTTTCCAAGGTGGGCAAGGAAGCTATCAGAATTATTTGACTCTGGGCAAAACCAGAGTGAGTGGTGGTGTAGTGCACAGAGGATGCAAAGCACCCACATGGGTTGCTAACCCATGGGGTACTGGGTTTTGTTGTTTCTGAGGTGTTCTCAGTGTAGATTCTTTGGTAGCATATGAGATTTTCAATGTCAAATCATGAATCCACTCTCATCTGCTAATCTTAAAGACACGTAAACTTCAAAAATCACTTAAAAATCAGCCCTTTGCACAATTCCTTTCAAATAATTCTGATAGCTTCCTTGACCACCTTGGGAACTACCACCCACCACACTCTGCCCTAGGAAACCCCTTTCTCCCCGACGTGAAGCTATACATTTGCTGCAATCCTCATTATTCCCTATGAGAAATTCAAAAATACAAAAAAAAAAAATTCACCAATAATCGGAGGAGTGTCCGATTGCCTTGGGCTTTTCTGGGTGGTAGGAACCCCTGAATGCCTACCACCAACCCCACTTTTGTGCCCCAAGGTGCTCCACAATAGGGGATAATGGGCTGGTTCGAGCTACATTATACCCTATGAGAACAAAATAAAAATAAATTTCAAAAATTCATAAAAGATCGTACGAGGGTCCAAATGCTTTGGGGTTTGGGTGGTAGGTAACCATTGGTGCCAGCTACCACCCCACCAACTTTTGGAGGTTCAAACCAGTTCAAATCAAACCACCCCCTGTTTGGTTCGAATTCAAACCTGCAGCTCGAACCTGATGGCTGGTTTGGTTCGAATTCGAACTTTCGAACCACCCCAGTTTGAATTGGAACCGGTTCGAATTCAAACCAGTTCCCACATCCCTAATGCACGCCCCTAGATCAAGTGCCACTTGATTAGCTCATATAGAGCCCATTACTGTTCTGGATGGAGTTACACAGCCCCTGAAAGATCAGGTATGTATCTTGGGAGTACTCCTGGATCCAAAACTCTCCCTGGTATCTCAGGCTAAGGCAGTGGCCAGAAGGGCTTTTATCAGCTTCAGAAGATATGCCAGATACATCCATTTTTGGAGGCAAATGGCCTTAAAACAGTGATACATATGTTGGTAGCCTCTAGACTTGACTACTTTAATGCACTCTATGTGGGGCTGCCTTTGTACATAGTCCGGAAATTACAGTTGGTACAGAATGCAGCAGTTGGATTGGTCTCTGGGACAACCTGAAGGGAACATGTAATACCGATTTTGAAAGAATTGTGTTTACAGTTGCCACTGATTCATTTAATGGCAACTCGAGACTGAGCTTTCTCTATGGCTTCCCCCAGGGCTCTGGAATACACTCCCTTTTGAAATAAGAACATCTCCTTCTCTTGCTTGCTTTTAGGAAGACTTTCAAGATGAACCAGTTTTCCCAGGCTTTTAACTGAAATTTTAATTTTAATTTAAAAAAAAAATAAAATTTAAAATTCAGTTTTTCTTCACTTAGTTTGTTTTATCTGTTTTATGAATTTAAACTGTTTTATATTGTTTTAACATTTGTTATGTTTTAACTTTGTACACCACCTAGAGATGTCTATATCAGGCAGTACAGAAATATGATAGATAGATAGATAGATAGATCAATAACTGCCTCCATTTTCAGGTTCAGGGCATCCACCAGCTCCCTGGGATCAGATGATATAGTAAGACTGAGCTTGGTTTATCCACATATTGGTGGCAACGAAGCCTAAATAGCTGGAAAGCCTCCTAGCAGTTTCATATAGATGTCCCATTGTGTAGGGGACAAGACTGAGCCCTGTGGCACCTCCTGCGTCAAAGGCCACAGGGCTGAGCACCATGGTCTCCTACCCTCAAGGCAGAACTAGAAACAGACCGAGATTGATCCTCCAAGTCCCAACATGGTTGGTACTTTTGAGCACCACCGAAAGGTTTACGTGAACCAAAAGGGACACAGTCCTTCTATCCAGTTAGTGCTGTAAGAAGTCCACTAGAGTGACCAAGGCAGTTTCAGTGCCATACACTGGGGGAAAGCCATTTATGCTATTGTTAACCTCCCAGAGACAGAGCGGTGTACAAATTTCATAGAATGAATGAATGAATGAATGAATGAATGAATGAATGAATGAATGAATTTCATAGAAGACCCTCTGTAACTGAGACAGAACCAAACAAAAAGGAGAGATTGGAAGATGGCCTGTCATTATCTAAGTTGGAAGGATTAAAAGAGATCTCATTACTGCTTCCTTAAGGCTCGATGATATCCTGCCCTCTATCAAAGAGGAAGCAAGGGCCACATTTGGACAGAACATGAAACCAGAGTTACAAAGGACAGAGACTGGAATGTCCGAATGTGTGCAACCGTGTTTTCGCAGTAAAAGTGACATGTGGTTTGCCTTGCCAGATTCTAATTTGAACCTTCAGTTTTCACAAAGGTTCACTGCCAAAACCATTGGCCATCGCAGAAGTACATCCAAAGGTGGATGGCACCATAACCACGGTTCTGTGCAGATTCTGGAACTGCAATCATAGAGATGGCAGCACAGACCCACCTAGGATTGCGCCCGCTCCATGTCTGTGGTGCTTCATGCTGGCTGCCTCTCTGAGCATTTAGCCCACCCCTCCTGTCTCCAATCCACCAAAGCAGTTTCCCAGCAACAGGGATGCCACTGAGTCCCAGCCCAAATTTGTCAGCCTGTCAAACAGCAAAGACACACAGGAGCATTAACTCTTCCTACTCTGACCCTTGTTTCCTCCTCCTCTCAAGCAGGAGGGAAAGGGGACAGGATGATAGGATGGGCACTAAGTGCTTTCCTCCCTGAAAATGAAGTGACAAAGATGTGTGTTCACAAGCACTCCAGGTAGCAACATAAGCAGGGCACCACATTAGAGTGCTGGGACAGAAATATATGGCTGGGTGGAGATACCTGAGGTCACTTTTAATGAGCAGCCCAAACTAGGAATTCTTGAATGGCTAAGGTCTGTTTTTGTACAATGATGTTGAGGAAGGGGGACTCAGCCCCTTCCCCTTGGATTAACCATGACAAGAGCCACGCAGCAGGAACGATATATGATGACATCCCCTTCTCACACTGACTGCTCTCTTGTGAGAGTGTCGGGCCATGGGAGCTGGATGTCAGATGCCACCCACCCAGGATGTTTTATATAGGAAAGCTGTGGGGATGGGTACCCCAGCAACTGCTCTCAAGAAGCTGTCAAGAAGTTGTCAAAGTGTGCCCTCCGCCAGCCCATTTACCCATTTTGAGGAGGAGGGGGTTGCAGTGTAAAAGTTCTAATTAACCAGAGATAGTGTGGGGGGGGGGCAGGCTTTGTTAGGTTAGCTCAACTCATGAGTGCACAGTCCTATGGAAGACTTGCAAGACCATCGTAGGTCAGAGCGGGCCAGACCCTATTATCCTTTGTCCTCTGTCATATACATACCCCCTCCTAGAAAGTCGTCATGTTTCCTTCCCTTTCCTGACTAACAGGGAAAAGGTGCCTCCCCCAAACACCACCACCCCAAATCATCTTTGTGTGGAACAGTGTTGTTTGGAGGCTCTTAGGAGAGTGGCAGTCCTATCACTGTTAGAAGACGCACTGGCATGGCATGTCATTTCAAGATATTTAAATGCCCTTTTTCATGCTGAAGGTGGGTGGTCCATTCTGAAAAAGCATGCCCCCTTTAAGAAGAGGGAGGGGCTCCCTTGTCATGAAACTGTAGATTGAAGGACTGAGGATGCAAAGCTATTCGCTGTTTGAAAAATCAGCCGCAGATCCTCCTACCTCCAGTTTCATGTTAACTTAATGCATTTGTATGCTACAGATGATCTTGTCGACATCAGAGATGCAGAGAGAGGAAAAGCTCAAGGAGCAACTCCTCACTTCAATTTTTTGAGGAAAGACACTTTTGGCAAGAGAAAAATACATTGGGGGATTGAACTAGGGAAGTGCATGAACCAGTCCAAAATGAACTGGTCCAACATGAACTGGGCTGGGTCGAGCAGTCTGATCACAAGCTGGACTGGCTTTCAAAAAGGCTGACCAGTCTGTGATCAGACTGGACAAAGCCCAGTTCATGGTGGACCACATTGGTGGTTTGAGGGGTAATGCTTCTAAAGAGGAATCTGGTGAGGATCCCCCTGTACAATCAAAGGGGAAGCCTTCACAAAAGGCTTCTAAAGGGCAGTGGGGGCAGCAAGAGGCAACTAACAACAGTAGATGTAGATGAGAAGGTCCTTACCAGTGCAGCGATAGCCACAGTAACACTCCTCACTGGCCCGCTGGCCCTCACACTCATTGCTACTGTGGAGCAGCGGCTCAAACTCCATCCCTCTAGCAGCCCACAGCACAAACAGTGATGTAACCTGACCTTTTAATTATTTTGTTTTTCTTTTATTATGAGGTTCTCTTGTGCAAGAGCACCATTCTGTAAAAACTAGAATGGTGCTCCTGCCCAAGAGCACCATTCTGGCAATCCTAGACTGGTGCTCTTAAGCAAAAGCACCATTCTGATTTTGCCAGAATGGTACATAGGAACATAGGAAGCTGCCATATACTGAGTCAGGCCATTGGTCTATCTAGCTCAGTATTGTCTACACAGACTGGCAGTGGCTTCTCCAAGGTTACAGGCAGGAATCTCTCTCAGCCCTATCTTGGAGAAGCCAGGGAGGGAACTTGCAACCTTCTGCTCTTCCCAGAGCGGCTTCATCCCCTGAGGGGAATATCTTGCAGTGCTCACACTTCTAGTCTCCCATTCACATGCAACCAGGGCAGACCCTGCTTAGCTAAGAGGGCAAGTCATGCTTGCTACCACAAGGCCAGCAAGACCATGCTCTTGCACAAGAGCGTGTGCGCGCGCACGCACACACACACACAGAGCTGTGTGTATGGATTCCCTCACTGGATTCCCCTTTACAAGCATTGCCCCTCAAACCGCTGGACTGTGTGCAGCCAGAGCATACACACTACCCTGGCCCTGGGATTGAGGGTGCACTCTGGTCCTCTAACCCCAGTTAAGGGTCAGGGTAAAAATCTGGGCTTCGGGCAGAGGCAGCACCAGGATCAGCCTCAATTTTGGCACTCCACACAAGGGTTCCTGTCCCTCCACACAGGGTTGGTCTGCTCATGTGCACAGCCTTACAGAGTTGGGTGACTAGAGCGCCTGACTCACGTGGGAATCCCCCAATGTACTGTGCTGCTTGCACAGTGCATTTTGGGATTCCTGGAGGCCAGGACTCATTTTCCTGGCCTCCAGTGATCCATGCTGCTCATAGCAGCGTGGATAGTGTAGGCATACAATGGCACACTGAAGAGGACATTGTCAGTCATCTGGGGGGAATGTAGGTTTATCCCTGCCTCCCCTCTGCCCACCCTCCACAATCCAGTAATGATTGTGAGCACAGCCTCTTTGTAGACTAGTCAGCCCTGAATTCATTGAATTCATCTGAATAATGAATTGCCAGTCTTTCTAATGAGGCACTCATGAGGATTCATTTGTGTGTGCTGCTGCTGCCTTCCAGACTAAGGAAGCATGCATGCTTGCACAGGGGTGTGATGTTCATTCATCTCTACTGCCCCTGGAAGCACCATGGGGGTGGGAGGGAACTGGTGAAAATAACCTCCCACTCAGTCAGCAGAATGCTGCTGGAGGTACCAGCTCCTTATGGGGCACTGGAACTTTATTGGCCATTGAAACTACTCTTGTTTACACAGCCATGATGATTAGAACATGGTGAATTGGCTTACTGAGGACCACTTTACACATTACCTGTTTTAGGTGTACAGCTAAAAGGGTGATGTGTGCATCTACAAATATATGCTTGTACTCATCAGAGAACTAAGGCTGGGAACTGTTCAAGAGTACGCTTGGTTGCAAACCCAAGTTTTCTACCATATGATTTGTGGAATGCCCTTTATTACCCTTCTTTCCCATAATGTGTTGATGAACTTGAACTTGATGAGAGTGATGTACTGTGCTCTAAACAATGTCAATGGAGAAGACTTCCAACAGAGCAATGAGAACAGGGAAATCATGACTCCTTTGGATGGTGGCTTTTGTAGTGCGAAGGAAAACAATCTGACATAAGTAACTTGTATTGCACGGTATTGCTTATATAAATTATGTAAATCATGTATTGCACGTGTAAGTTAATGGGAATGAAAAGAGATCAGAGGATGAGATTATTAATATCTGTTAAAAATAGAGCAGGCAGACTAAAGAGTAGAAAGGACATGTTTTTATAGACTGGGTTTTTTAAGAAAGTAATTGGGAGCAAAGTATGGATGCCAGTTATACCTATGCTATCCCATTGGCAAAGCAGAATATATTTATAGGACCAGAGGTGAAACTTAACATTTTAAAGAAAGAAAACCTAAATAATTTCTCATAAGTGAATAAAAACATTCCCAAACACGTTACAGGGTAGCTTTTCTTTTAGTCCCCCCCCCGCCAGTTTAACAGTATTCTTTGTAAACAATTTGAAGGGATCTTATTTGAATCAGCTTGTACTCAGCTGGAATTTGCTTTTAACAATAACTTGTGCTTTAATAAGCTGGTGCCCAGAGTTTGTGCCATGCTGCTTCAAAGAGATAGCAAAGCTATGAGTAAGATCAAAGCAAAATGGTCATGGGATCTTAACTATTTGACAGAAGAAGAAATGGAGAATTATTCCAGCACAGTTTCTGTTTTTCCTGAAGAATGATTCACTTTGATTTCCTGTGAAGAGTTTACATCACTTCTTTAGTCAAAAAGTTCCTTTTTCTTATGTATCAGAGTTTATAAAAGTCAGAAGACTTCTTTATTGCCTTAATAGAATGTTCCCACATGCTGGGGAACTACAGAACACTGGTCCCAGATGCAGCAGCCAGACTGATGGGGCGATGTGTGCCAATTATACCTGTAACAAGTACTTTCTCTAGAGCTCTTTTTTGATAACTCGGAAATGAAGAAAAGTCTCCAAGGCAGATAAATTTCTTTCTTGCATACTAGAGGATATTCACAACCCTCATTTTGTATCTTCCATTGTAGGCAGTTCTGCAACAAGCTCATCCAATCATTCCCATTATTGTAGATCATGATGCACACAAGAGTAGTTTATCCCTCAGATTCCTGGATTCTTCTACCTATCTTCCACCAGTAAGAACCCTTCTGCCCAACTGCTCATCAGCCCACCTACCCATTACTCTTCTTCCCACCTGCCCATCAGCCTCCAAACCCCGCAGCAACTGCAATAACATGAGGGAACTGAGGGTGTTGTTCTGTTCCCTCCCCATCTGGCATCTTCTGAAGTGCTACTACAGCAGTAACCTACAGGTCAAACTCGGAAAATTAGAATATCGTGCAAAAGTCCATTAATTTCAGTAATGCAAATTAAAAGGTGAAACTGATATATGAGATAGACGCATTACATGCAAAGCGAGATGTCAAGCCTTAAATTTGTTATAATTATGATGATCATGGCATACAGCTCATGAAAACCCCAAATCCACAATCTCAGAAAATTAGAATATTACATGGAACCAAGAAGACAAGGATTGAAGAATAGAACAATATCGGACCTCTGAAAAGTATACAGTGTACTGTGCTTGATTGGCCAGCAAACTCGCCTGACCTGACCCCATAGAGAATCTATGGGGCATTGCCAAGAGAAGGATGAGAGACATGAGACCAAACAATGCAGAATTGCTGAAGGCCGCTAATGAAGCATCCTGGTCTTCCATAATACCTCATCAGTGCCACAGGCTGATAGCATCCATGCCACGCCGCATTGAGGCAGTAATTGCTGCAAAAGGGGCCCAAACCAAGTACTGAATACATATGCATGCTTATACTTTTCAGAGGTCCGATATTGTTCTATTCTTCAATCCTTGTCTTCTTGGTTCCATGTAATATTCTAATTTTCTGAGATTGTGGATTTGGGGTTCTCATGAGCTGTACGCCATGATCATCGTACAATTATAACAAATTAAGGCTTGACTTATCTCGCTTTGCATGTAATGCGTCTGTCTCATATATCAGTTTCACCTTTTAATTTGCATTTCTGAAATTAATGGACTTTTGCACGATATTCTAATTTTCCGAGTTTCACCTGTAGATGTCAGTAGCCCTGGGAAATGTGGCTTTCTCAGGGTAGTGAGGATACGTTCATAGCATAGGAAGGATTTCAATATCCTTGGAAAGAATGCATTTCCCAGGACTATTGGCACCTGGGCCACTGCTGCAGCTGCACTCTAAATGTCAGAGGGAGAAAGAGACTTCCTGTCACCTCCAGTGATAGAGCAGCAACCAGTTCAGAGTCTCATGGGTAAGTGGAGATCTGAAGATTCATAGGTGTGGAGATAGGAAGATACTGGCTCCTCTCTGGTTCTGATTAAAAATCACAGCCAGAAAAGAACTCCCCGAGACTATAATCCCCCATATTTAAAGTGAGCATTACAAGTTACTGAGGTTCTTAATCCAGTCAAGGCTAAAGAGGTTCTTAATCCAATAAGTAATCCAATCATAATGAGGTTCTTAAACCAATAATAATAATAATAATAATAATAATAATAATAATAATAATAATAATAATAATTTAAAAACCAATAAACAAAAATGAAACTGATGGCCAGGAAATTTAGGACCAACAAAAATAAGTACTTTTTCACACAGCACATAATTAATATATTGAATTCTCTGTGGGATGTGGTGATGGCTACTATCTTGGATGGCTTTAAAAGGGGCTTGGACAGATTCATGGAGGACAGGTCTATTAATGGCTATTAGTTCATGGATATAGGCCACCTCCAGCCTCAAGGGCAAGATGCCACTAAATACCAGTTTTAAGAGAGGAACAGTAGGAGAGGGGGCATGCCCTCACCTCTTGCCTGTAGGCTTCTTAGGGGCAACTGGTGTGCCACTGTGGGAACAGGATGCTGGACTAGACAGGCCTTGGTCCTTATCTAGCAGGACTGTTCTTATGTTCTTAATCCAAGGAAGAACAAATGTGGATGAAATCTCATTGCAAAATTAAAATTTGGTATGAACTGAAATACATGCCAATCTGAAACAGATTGTATTCTCCAGTTCCATATTTACCTGAATAGAAGACAACTCTGAATTTAAGATGACCCTCTTAAAAAACACAGGTTAAATAGAGGGAATTCCTATATTTACTTGTAAGGAAGAGGGCTCTATATTTAGGACTTATATATATTTCCATTAAAAATATATATTTTATTGGAATAGTATTCACATAATGACATAGAACAGTATCACATAATAACACAAAACATTTAACAATCATATTTTCCATATATCACAAGAAAATCCAGAATCAGATCTAGTACTGATAATATAATAAATATAACTAGCCGACCCTGCACAGAGCATCTGTGCGCTCTTTGGGGCTGGTGATTCCCCCTTCTGGGTGGGTGGTGGAGCCACCCATAGGGGGCCTTCTGTCCCAGTCTCTCCTCTGCTGCCCACTGCCCTCTGCCTCTTCTTTGCTGCCCAGCCATCGCCTCACCACAGCCAGGCTGGGCTGGGCCCAAGCAGCTCCACTTGACAGGTAATGTCAAGGAAGTCATAAAAGGGAAGAAGACTTCCTTCCAAAACTGGAAGGCCTGCCTAAATGAGGAGAACAGAAAGGAACACAAACTCTGGTAAAAGAAATGCAAGATGACAATAAGGGAGGTGAAACGAGCGTTTGAGCAACATTTAGCTAAAAACATCAAGGGGAATAAGAAAAACTTCCTTAAATACATCAGATGCAGGAAACCTGCCAGGGAGGCAGTTGGACCATTAGACAATGAGGGAGTGAGGGGGATTATTAAGGAGGATATGGAGGTTGCAGAGAAGCTAAATGAGTTCTTTGCATCTGTCTTCATTGCAGAGGATACTGAGCATATACCTGTTCCTGAAACAGGCTTTTCAGTGATGGAGGCTAAAGAACTGAGTCAGATAGAAGTGACAAGAGATGATGTTCAAAACTGTCTGGAAAAACTGAAAACTAGCAAATCGCCAGGACCAGATGGCATCCATCTAAGAGTCCTCAAAGAACTGAAATGTGAAATTGCCGACCTCCTTGTTAAAATATATGATTTATCCCAACAGTCGGGCTCTGTACCAGAGGACTGGAAAGTAGCAAATGTACCACCAATTTTCAAAAAGGGATCCAGGGGTGATCCGGGAAATTACAGGCCAGTGAGCTTAATGTCTGTTCCAGGCAAATTGATGGAAAGCATCTTCAAGGATAAAATTTTAAAGCACCTAGAAGAACAGGCCCTGCTGGGAGAGAACCAGCCTGGCTTCCACAAAGGGAAATCTTGATTTACAAACATTTTGGAGTTCTTTGAGAGTGTCAACAAGTGTGTGGATCAAGGTGATCCAGTTGACATAGTATACTTGGGCTTCCCAAAAGCTTTTGACAAATATTCTCATTAAAGACTCCTGAGGAAACTTAGCAGTCATGGGATAAGGGGACAAGTACATGGGTGGATTGCTAACTGGTTGAAGGACAGGAAACAGAGGGTAGGTATAAATGGAGAGTTTTCACAATGGAGGGAAGTAAGATGTGGGGTCCCTCAGGGATCTGTACTGGGACCGGTGCTTTTTAATTTATTCATTAATGATCTAGAAGTAGGGGTAAGCAGTGAGGTGGCCAAATTTGATGACACCAAACCAGATGACACCAGATGACACCAAACTCTTTCGGATGGTGAAATCCAAAACAGATTGTAAGGAGCTCCAAAAGGATCTCTCTAAACTGGGGGAGTGGGCGACAAAATGGCAAATGTGGTTCAATGTTGGCAAGTGTGAGATGCACATTGGGATGAAAACCCCCAACTTCAAATACATGTTGAAGGGATCTGAGCTGTCGGTGACTGACCAGGAGAGGGATCTTGGGGTTGTGGGGGACAGCTCGTTGCAAGTGTTGACTCAATGTGCAGCAGCTGTGGAAAAGGCCAATTCCATGCTAGGGATCATAAGGAAGGGGGTTGAAACACTCCCCTAGTGTTTCCGCTGCAGCTGCATGCAGCTGCGGCAGACACACAGCCAAAAAAACCAGGGTTAATGGAGCGCTTGCTCTGTTAACCTCATTTAAGAGGCAAGGCATTTAGGCAGGCTTGCTGCCAGGAGCCGCACAGCTCCTGTTGCCGCACACGAGCAGCAGGAACCAGACTGGGCTCCCTTAGCCTGGTTTCTGCTGCTCGTGTGAATCGCCGCAGTGAGTTTCATGGCTGAATGGGGTTTTGAACTTGGTTTCCCCCAGTCCAACACTCTAACCACTACACCATGCTGCTCAATATTATCCTCATATTTCAGATGCAGAGTTGAAGCAAAGAATGATTTGTCTAAGGATGCGTAGTAAGTTTGCTTACCTAGTGACTTTGTTTACCAGAAACAGTATTTGAACTCAGGATCAAACTACATGTCATTTAAGCACATATTTCACAAGTGTGTATATATATATATATATATTTGAAAAACATCAGGCCAGGCACCCATGGATTGAGACCATGACAAAGGGAGGTAGACCTGCCACTGTAGTCCTTATCTGGATTCCCTGCAACTGCTATTTACAATGAGAAAAAGATTCCACTAGCACGGTGAGAGGTAGGGTTAACACTCTCTCCTCCTGCCATGGCTCAGGCCATGTGGGGCATGATTTGATTGCTATTTGATTTTTTTATAAGTGCTTGCAAAGCTCATGCTTAAAGTAAAGTGCAGTTTGATCCTTAGTCCCTTAGTGACCCTCAGTGCTGGGGTCTCTGAAGTTGGGAGCATTCATTATAGTAAATGTGACTGTATTGCTAAAATTCAACACTAGGAGTATGAGAGAGAAATAGTGTTTGTAATGCTTATTCTGAAATGCTTACAGAATTGTATTTCTCAGGATGTTCTGTCTGAATTATTCAAAAAGAATCAAAATCTGATAGGAAAATACACACATATCTGTCTGTGTTACATTAACTTCTGTACTGTCATTCCACTGTGCCTTTTAGACACATGTTTACACTTACCCACTTAATATTTTTTACATAAATAGCAGCATGTGGATTTACTTTGAGCTGATCAAGTTACAGAAAAAGATTGCAAGGTAAGAAATGGCATTTTGCTCTACAGAAATATCTTGTTGGAAGTATCTGGTTTCAGAAATGCCATTTCCCCTCTCCATCACTCTGTTTAATGTACATAAATGTGCTTCAGAAGCTGATTGGGTATTTTTATGGCTGTGAACTCAGCAAAATTGCATTTCAGTGGTTTAGAATTTGTATCCCATAATTGCATTTTAGCAAATTAATTGCATTTAATTTGTTATTGAGCCTAAGAGCAGAACCTTCACCACATGATGCTCTGGACCAGAGTTTAAAGCAGCAACTGTGACTTTAAGATTAATATGCCTAGTACCTAAAGGTGAAAGGATAATGAGTCTTCCATCCACAAATTAAAATCTAAATTGAGGAAAACTCTCACTGGACTTTTGTATTTATTCACCTTTGGCCTTTTAATGAAAAACATATAATTCAGTTAATAAAAGATTCACTGTCCATGATCTTTATTCATTCATATTTTCCACTTCTGGATTTTGCCATACAATGGGGCTATTCAAAGGACCACACACACGGGTGGGTGGGCAGGCAGGCGTGGAGGAGGCAGGGTTCAACCCACCCTCCCCCAGACGATCACTCTTTGTCCCCTCAGCCCACAAGCCACTCACCCACACAACCCATGCTGCAGGAGATACTGGGACTCATCTGGAATACCCACAAGGCACTGTGTAACAAGTGCAGTGCCTTGGGGGATGACCTCACCAGATGAGTGCTCTAGGTGCCTGTCTCTGAGACACACAAACCCAGCAGCCAGGTTAACCACTTGCTACCTTAACCTTGGTTAAAAGGCAGGCTTAGCAGCAGGGTTACGCTGTCCAGGAGCTACGGGATCTGTACGGATCCTGGCAACCCACATGAGCAGCTTAGCCCAGGCTATGGTGACAAAAAGGGAGGGGCTGCCACTCAGTGGTAAAGCACATGCTTTGAACATAGAAGGCCATATGTTCAAGCCCTGCCATCTCTAGATAGGGCTGGGGAAAAGCGCTGTTGAAAAGCCTTGAAAGCTGCTGCCCATCAGTGAAGACAATATTGAGCTCGATGGGTCAATGGTCGGACTCAATATAAGAGAGATCCATATGTTCAATAAAGAGTCTTCTATCAGAGCCCTTTAGAACTGAGCTGATGTTTGCATGAGTTTTCCCTTTATTTTGCAGCCAAGGTGGAAACACCTTTTAAAGCAGGGGTTCCCAACCTTTTCTAACAAGTGTCTGTCACAAACCTTCAGTTCAGTAAGCCCATAGAGATTCTCTCTCTCTCTCTCTCTCTCTCTCTCTCTCCCCCCCCTTCCTCTCCTCAACATAACCCAACCCTCAGTCAGACTTTCAGAAAACTAGTACTCAGCATTTCTGTTGAAATGTGTGGGATTACTTTGAATAAGACTGCCTTTGAGTTACTTAGTCTGGATGTGAGTCAGTGAGGCTGCTCTCACATGAAGGTGAAACTGGGCTAAGGAAGCCCAGCCCAGCCCAGCCCAGATTCCCTGCACGTGCGAACTGCCGGGAGCCACTCGGCTCCTGGTGGCACCACAGTGGCAAGCCCTGACTCTGGAGCCTGCTTCCAAAATGAGGTTACGGGAGCAAGGGCCTTCAGCCAGAGTCTGAGGTGGGGGGATCCTCATAATGCACCACAAACTCACGCAGTGCATAATGGGATTTCCGGGGGTGAGGGGACACATCCTGACTCCTGACCATCCACACTGCCCAAGGGGACAGCTGCACATCTGGGCATGTGATCTCCATGTCCAGACCAGTAGACCGGATCATCTGCAGGGAGGTAAGCATTTCAAGGCTTCCTCCCCACTCAGTTGTCTATAACAGCCTGTTTCCCTAATTGTAACATTTAAATTGTGTTTTTATGTATATACTTGTATACGTGTGCATGTGCACACACATGCACACAGACACACATACCCGTAAATGTTACAGTTATAAGACAGCTACTCCCACCATTGGTTTACATCCACATTAAGTTACTTCTAATGTTCCAAAGTTATTCCCATGAGTACTTCCACTGAAATTAAATGGACAGGTAAAGTTGTCCCATTAATCTCAATATGACTGCTTATGAGTACTTAATCTGGATGTAAGGCAGTGGCTGGGATAGTGTGTCACGTAACTGTAACATTTAAATGTTTAAACATTTAAACCTGTGTTTGTGTGTGTGTATGTATATACACATATATACATGAAATACATCCCATAGCCATTTTAGATCACAGCTTACCACCTTGTAAGGTGCGCTTGGAGTTAAATAGAGGTAATCTCCACTTGTTAATAGCCCTATTCAGACATTATTATTTATTATTTATTTCTCATATTTATATACCACCTGGTATGTGCATCTCCAGGCAGTGTAGACAATTTAAAACACATTATTCAGACAGTCTTTGGGGCGGGTCTCACGATTAGCGAGACCCGCTTTTGCCGATACTGCGGGGGAGAGCGAGCTAAGCCAACTCTCCAAGCAGACGATCGTGGCAGGAGCCCCGGGCGGCCAGATCAGCTGCCCACACAATTGCCAGCTCTGTAACGGAACCGTCGGGGGCTGGGGGGAGCGGGGGCCGATTGGCCCCACAAGCTCCAGCATGCCCTGCGCAAGCGCTCAGGGCATGTTGGTGAGACCCCTGGAGCCAGGAGGTGGCTTTTTGCCTCCCCTCCGGGGGTCTCCTCATGAGTAGCCGCGCCACGGAGCCACGCCATGGCTACTCACAGCCAGAAAGCCCAGGTTGGCGGAGCGCTTGCTCCGCCAACCTGGGCTTTAGGGAGGGCTACTTCAGCGGGTTACCCGTTTGTAAGCCACAGGGCCGGCCTGTGAGCCTGGTGGTTTACACAATCAACAAAAATCGGGCTAGGTTCTCCTAGCCCGATTTTTGTTGATCGTGAGAATAGCCCCTTTGTGTAAATGACTCTACTTACATTCATTTTTAAAGTGAATCTAGATTCAGACCCCTTCTAGTACATGGAACACATAGTATACTGCTGTACCTGTGTTCAGGGGCGGAGCCACCATTGAGCATGTGGGTTTGAAGAACCTGGGCCACTGCCAATCAGGGGCTATACCTGGTGCCCTAGCCACACCCCCAGCATCTGACATCAGACGCTGGGGGCATATCTTTGCTTGTAAATGGGGTTGTGTGGCCCCCGTTTGCAGGCAAAATCCCCAGCCAGCACTTCATTCGCAGTGTGGCCAGAGCGGCTCTCCCTCCCTAAAAGGCAGGGAGAGTGGCTCCCAGCCATACAGCCATACAGCAAACACAGCACTGCCCGGGGATTGTGCTTGCAAACAGGGCTGCACAGCGCCATTCATGAGCTAAACCAGTGCCGCATTTGCAGCATGGCTGGGAGTGCTGCAAATGCAGCGCTGGCCAGGGGATTTTGCTTGCAAATGGGGCAATGGAGCCCTGTTTGCAAGCAAGTCCTGTCCACTGCATCTGATGTCAGATGCAGGGGTGGGGCTTACCTTCTGACATCAGGTGCATGGGGTGGGGCTAGGGGGTCGCTGACGCCTGTGTTCAAAATAACATGTGAACAACTGTAAATGTTTACAGACCTGTTCCTGTGAACACTGTACATTCATTGTATTAGCGCTGAATATAATGTGTGACTAGGGCTTACATGACTTGCTGAAACTAGGGATAGTATGCTCCCCCTAGTCTGGTTCATAATTACACAAGTTAATTTGAGTGAGATTCAAATCCAAGTTGCATTAACTCATTTGAACTTGGGCTTGATTCAGATTGGGACCCATCAACTCACCAACAACAGCCCTCTTTTCCCAAGCTCATCATTGTGAGAGGAGGCAGTGGTGGGGAAGACTGGAGGCAGTGGAGACCTTTAGATGCTATGAAGCATGGGACTTGTAGTTTCCAACACTCCCCACCCTCATGTATGCTTGTGGGAGTGTCCAGGTTTTACTGGCACCTACTGCCACATGATCCCTCCAGCACTTTCCCCTTCATAAAGTTAAGTTTGGGAAAGCAAAAAGACTCACAGTGGGAAAAGGCTGGAGAGTGATGGTGGTGCAGAACTCAGTTTTTGAACTGAGTCCCTTTGGAAGGGTCTTGATCCAATCTGGAAGGGAGCTAGGGTTTCAAACAAGTGAAATTTGTTTTCAATCTCTTGGTGTTTGGATTCAGTACCATCACTAGCCAGACGATTCACACGAACAGTTACATAAATAATCCATGGGCCATTTTGCCACCTCAGCTGTTTCTGTACAGTATATCATCCTCATGTGTCCCAGAAATAAGACCCTAAAATTGTTTTCACACATGAAGTGAAAGGGTTCATTTCAGCTTCTCTTGCACCGTTGTTCCACATGTGGATGTTTAATACGGTGTAGTGTGTGGAAGAGAAACTGAATGTGCTCATTTTCAGTCAGTATTATAAATGAATGCGTACATCGGCATTATAAATGGAGCTCTCCAGGAGCTACTGCAGCACTTTGAACACCAAGTGAGTTAACTGGGCCAATGTTCTCACTGTGTACCCATAAGCTCTATGCCCCAGAGGGAAGAACTATGAAACATTTTTCTCTCACCTGCACCCACCATGCAGCCTTACAGTCTGTGACAAAGCACTAAGTGCATCTCCCTCCCATACCTCTCACTATGCATGCATCCTGCACAGCCCATAACAGACTCCCTGGTGCCACTAAGCAGCTACCAGCTGTTGTCAGTGTTGTGCTGTTTAAGGACAGTTTCAGCAGGAGTCCCGAGTCTCACTGAGAGCCATTCATTCTATTGCATAAGAGATCCAAGGCATGTGGAGATAACAGGATCAGAACTACACTCTCTGGCATACATAGTAGCAGCACTCCATGAATGGGGCGGGGGGAGAACCATGTTAAGATCAATACAAAACAAACCCTTTTCATTTCAGCTCTCTCATTTTGATGTGTGAGAGTTTCCACATTTCAGCTGAATGGACAGACTGAATGAATATTCCAGATCAAAGTGTGCCCAAGTTGTGTGACACCTGAAGTTGCTTTGTGATAGAATTTAGGTTCAGATAAAAATCATGGTAAGACTGACATTGCTCGAGATTTTACAGAACATGGCATATGTATTGGAGAGGCAGGGAGAGAGTTGTGCTGCTGCTGCTGCTTTTTCCTTATGTGAAATAGCTGCTAATGTAACTGCAGCTGAGCTATATCATGTATGACAGTGCTCAGGTTGACTCCTCTTCCAACTAGGGATGCGCACGAAATCAATTTTGTGATTTGTTTCAAGCTGGAAACAAAACGCAGACAGCTGAAACATTTTGTCAAAACAATGGTCAACACAGTTGTTTCAACAGAACAAACCTCGAAATGTTTTGAGTCAGCCATAGGGAATAATGGGGAAACTCAAAATACCCCATTGTTCTCCATGTGTAGTCCCTAGGGACACCAAAATGGGTTGGGTGGTAGGGGTGATAGATGCTACCTACCACCCAACCTACAAAAGAAATGGGCAAACAGGCAATTTTAAACATTTTTTTTAACCTTTCCCCCAAACCCCGATAGGATTGCAAGCCAATCAGAGGCCAGTGGCAGAAAACCAATCCGCAAGTGAAAACAAGCCTCCAAAATGGTGCTCTAGATGTTGAAATGTTTCAAATCGAAATGGGGTTGTTTTGTTCTGAGCTCGAAACAAGCTCCTTACTTAAAGGGTGTTTTGCTTCAAGCTCGAGACACTCAAAATGGGCCAGTCGAAGTATTCAATGTCAAAACATTTTACACATCCCTATGTCCAACAGTACTGGTGATACTTATTCCTCTGGGTGCTTTCATTTCTATGGGAGTCCTTTTTATCCTGATTCAGCTTTCTGGTGTTCTCCATGCTCATCTGCTGAACAGTGATGGTAAAGCACTACCCAGAACAATCAAATAGGTTTGGTTCTGACTACAAGCAAATATTTATCAAATTTGTACACCACCCCAAACTTTCATCTCTGGGCGGTTAACAACAGCATAAAACAAGTTAAAACATATACAAAAACTTAAAACAATTTAACATTTTAAAAATCAACCACAGATTAAAACCTAAAAAATTTAAAAAGCTGAAAAGGCTTGGGTGAAGAGGTGGGTTTTCAAATGTTTTTCACAAATTGTCAGAGATGGGGGGAACATATCTCAGTAGGGAGCACATTCCACAGTCTTGGGGCAGCAACCGAGAAAGCCCGTCCCCGTGTGGCCACCAGCCGAGCTGGCGGCAACTAGATACGGACCAGATTCTGCAGTCAAGCTGAAATGCTAAAGAAGTGGAGTTGGCAGGGAGCTGTTTATCCTCACAAACAAGTGTTTATAATTCTGTGGTGAGAAAAGCCTCCAAGAAATGACTTCTAGCTGAGAAGCAGTGGCAAGGAATGGGTTAAAAAGCACCTCCCCACCACCACTAGTCAGCTCCAAATTGTCTCTTCGCAAAGCAGCTTTTCTTGAAGTCCAGAGAGGGTAGCAGAGTTTGGTTAGACATGTATCTGTGTGTAGTTAGGCCTATACAGATGATTGTAGTCTGCCAATACGTACAAGAAATATAGTATGAAGTCTTCTTTAGATCCAGTTAGCAAGTCTCAACTTAGACAATGTACATTACATTATTACAAAAATAATGACAAGCTACTTATTTTTCCTCATTAAAAATACTACAAATATGCGAACAATATATTAGAGAAACACAGATATCTCTCATACTGAATTGACAAGAATAGGAAGATAGTTTCCTTCTATCTGATTTCTGCTTATCTGTGTCAGTATTAATTTGTCTCCCCCAATTACATATCATACTTCATCTAACTTGTTTTATTTTTATTGGGTAATGTTATGATTTTTGCCAAGTCTTAACATGCAGAATAAATGAGGTGATTTGATTTGAGTGATAGGTCCCTGGTATCAGCAGGAAGGTGGGTTCTAAAAATGTTGTTTAACAAAAATTCTGTTTCCTTATTATTTTGAGCTGTTGGTTGTGCTAGCTCGGCGAATACAGAAGCCTTCATCCTATAGCAAAATAAATTGGAAACCTAGTTCCCTTCATTTCATAAATATAATATGAGTGATTTAAAAAAAATACATGGATAAAATCCATGTAAGCTTTTTGTTGAAATATATCCATATTCATCGTAACATCCTATGAATAATAGCTGGTGTACAAAATACCTATATCTGTAGCATAGTGTGTAACTGATTATGATATTTATTTTCCCTTCTGCATATGTGCATTCCATCCTAGCATTAATGGTTGCCATACATCAGGACTGTGAGGGAAAACAAATACAAAATTGAAGTGTCAAGATCCTGCTGAATAAGACATGCATACTATGGCAAATCCTGACACACAGGTGAATGAATGGGAAATTAAGGATGTGACCTTTAGGAATAAGCTTAGAGATCCAAATTCCTACAGGGCATGCTTCTGAACTGTCAGTCAACACAAGGGAGGCCCTTGATTTGAATCCAATTTTAACTCCTGCCCACACAGAATTTTAACTCCTGCCCACCTAAAACTAGAGCTGGCTCACCAAGTCAACAATAAATTATTTACAGAAAAGTCAGACCAGATGCCTGAAAAGTTCAAAAATAGTATAGCAAATAAATGAGTTAAGTGGGGTGGTGTCTTTCTTTCTTTCTTTCTTTCTTTCTTTCTTTCTTTCTTTCTTTCTTTCTTTCTTTCTTTTTTAATAATTTCTGTTTTGTGAATGTGCTAGTCTTCTGCAGTATTTGCTTTTCAGAGACGAAAAGAAAAAGACTGATTGAACAGATGTTGCCTCCTTATAAAAAGTTATTTATTAAATACAAACATGATAGCCAGAATCTAAAGAATCATGGAACTCGGCTTCATATGCTCAACAGAATTTTTTGAACGACAATGCACTTCATCACACTAATGTCACACATTGTGCAAAGCAAACTCTAGTTTACCATGGAGCAACACTACAGCTGGTCCTGATTTGCTTATGCATATACCTATTAAGGCCGTGCTTTGGAAATAGCAATAGCACTTACATTTATATACCGCTCTATAGCTGGAAGCTCTCTAAGCGGTTTACAATGATTTAGCATATTGCCCCCAACATTCTGGGTACTCATTTTACCGACCTCGGAAGGATGGAAGGCTGAGTCAACCTTGAGCCCCTGGTCAGGATCGAACTTGTAACCTTCTGGTTACAGAGCAGCAGTTTTACCACTGCGCCACCAGGGGCTGGTGGCGCAGGAAGTTTATGGCATCTTCCTCAGCTAGGAAGTTTATGGCATCTTCCTCAGCTTCAAGGCATCTTTGGTCCTGGTGTATTGTGTCTGTCTTTCCTGGTTTGATTATTCAGTTTTCTGACTCTTGGCGTTATTCCTGATCTCTGGCTTGTTTCTCAGCCCCTGCGTTCCAGCTTATTTGTATAGTTTGACCCCTAGCTCTGTTCCTGACTTCTGGCTTGCTGCTTGATCCTTGGTTCCTGGTTTGTCTGCTTGTCTTGATCCTTGACGCATTCCTGACTACCAGCTTGTTGATTCTCCTGGCCTTCAAGCTTCAAGCCCTGTGCCACCTACAGGTAGCTGCCCATGACTCATCCTGACCCCGGGCCTCATTAGCAAGCCAGCTGTGTACTCTTCATGTGTTCACTTCAGAAATCATAGGTATACACTTTAAAAGATGTGAAGAACTGTATGAACTACAGTGAGGGCCAATGCAGGACCTGACCAGCTCAAAGGCTTGCTGCAATGGTAATGGTAAGCAGAATCTCAGCTGAGGCTTATGTTGGTCCTGACACCAAGCGAGTCACCTTAGGCAGGAGATTGGCAGAGACAACAGATTGTCTATTGGATGCCTCTACTGGCCTGCCATCTCCAGCCATCGCTGGCAGACTGCCACCACCAGTGCCCTCCCTAAACCTTGCCTGTCACCACTCCCTTCCTCCATTCTCACCTCTGGTCTTTTCAAAACTAGAGGGGAAGTGAGTGTGGCAGGGACCGTAGAGAGTAGAAGCTGAGCTGGAGCAGGTTAGCATCAAAGCACCTCTGTGTCAGGTAAGGGGGAGGTACCATGGCTGAGGAGGTAGGGTAGAAAGAGAAACTCTGCCTGCTGCAGCGGGAAGAGGAAGAGCTAGGGGAAACAGTGGCACATGTGCTCCTGGGGGGTGTGGGTTGGAAGGCTAGATGGGTAGTGGCCCAGGCCCACTGTGCTGCGTCAGACACTGGTCCTGCTCTGTAGCTCATATCCTGAGTGTCTTAGAATAGTTTAGTCTCAGTGCTACAAATAATATCTCCTACCATCTCTGCTTGAAAAGGATGCCTTTCTGAATGTTTAAGTATAACAAAAATGCAGGCGAGCTCTAAGACAGCTAAAAATTAAACCTAACCTTAGGACAACCTAAGAGTCGCAGGAACACCAATCACAATCATGTTTGTATCACAGCCCCTTCCGTTACCCAGTTCACAGGCTATCAGTTCTTATTACCGTTCTTTTCTATAGATTCTGTTTTATTTGTAATAGCACACTGTTGTCACTTCTTCCTAGAACAGCTTTGACTATAAATAGCAAACCTTCTTTTCCAATCCTAGGGACACACAAGCACCCTCAGTCCCCTTATATATGTCAATAGAAATACATTCAGAGACTGAAGCTCTTAATGATTCACTTCCTTCTGCTTACTATGGGTGATCATGCTTGTTACTAGAGTGATACTATTTATCTTCAGCCCCATTAGGAGACCTCTTATTGGTCAAGTTAATACGAGTCATTACTTTACTTGGAAATAATGATTTGCAGCCATAGTAACTCCCAGTAATGTTCAAGCAGATACTATGGATCAGGGACAAGTGTCCTTACTAAATGAATGGCAAAATGTTATTTATCAAGCAGGGACACTTGTCTAAGTATTGTTGGAACTTCTTTTCTTTCTCTTAGAATGAAAGGGTATAGTATTGTGAGTCATATTTATATTATATACATTTGTATTTGTATTGAACATTCTGAACCATCCAGTGTGTAAATATAAAGGAAGGTGTTTTCCCTCTGATGCACAATTTACAAGCTGAGTGAATATTGATCCCACTTAGAATATGATGCTTTTATTGGGCAGGTAGCAGCAGCAATGGAGTGTAGTAACAATAACGTTTGGATCTTATATTTCTACATTTGACCAATCCCAATTTCTTTAAAAATAAAATAGCAAAATATCCAGTATCTCATATTTTTGTCATTGTTTCATCTTTTCTTTCCACATGTTAGGATCACTGGATAAACACAGTTTAAAACTTTTCTCATTAAAACTCCCGAAATGTTGCGTCCCTATATTCAGATTTTACATTTGGAATAAGCAAGGGTTAACTAGCTTCTTTATTGCGTCCTCACAGTGGTAACCAGATGTCTCCAGGATGCCCACAAGCAAGGCATGAAGGACCCTTTCCTGTTTCCTAGCAACTGGTATTCAGCAGCATATTGAATACATTGGCAGGTCAGCAGGCCATTACAGGGGAAGGGAAATCAGAAATTTAATAGCTGTTTCCTCTTCCGGCTGTCCAGTCAGCTCTTTGACCTTGTAGAGCAGTGCCAACTACCCACAGAGCCTCACCTTGCTCCTGTGTAATGCCAGGCTAGTCCAGAATAAATCAGAAATCATCCATGACCTGATTATGGATGAAGGGGCCAACCTGGTATGTATCACAGAGACTTGATTGGAGGAGGCTGGTGGTCCAGTCTGGTTCCAGCTTCTCCACCCAGGGTACTCTGTTGAGAGCAGGTGAGAGGACATGGACGGGGAGGTGGAATGGCTGTGTTTTATAAGAGACAGTGTGGTGTAGTGGTTAGAGTGCTGGACTAGGACTGGGGAGACCTGAGTTCAAATCTCCATTCAGCCATATGTGCTTGGTGACTCTGGGCCAGTGACTTCTCTATCAGCCTAACCTACTTCACAGGGTTGTTGTGAGGAGAAACCTAAGTATGTAGCACACCGCTCTGGGCTCCTCGGAGGAAGAGTGGGGTATAAAATGTAAATAATAATAAGAAAATAATAAGAAAAACACCTCCCTTACCAGGATTCCTGTCAAAATGTCTGACCGTATTGAATGTGTTTCCTTAAGTTTGGGAAACAGGGATAGACTGGGACCTTTGTTGGTGTACTGATAATTCCAATGCCTAACAGAGTCCCTAACTGAGCTGATGGACTTTGTCTCGGGCTTGGCATTGGAGTCTCCCAGACTTATGGTAGTGGGGGAATACAATATTCTCTTCAAGATGAACATTGTCCAGGATGGCTCAGGAGTTCATAGCAACTATGGCAACTATGGGCCTATCGCAAGCAGTCTTAGGACCGACGCATGTTGCTGGACACACACTTGATCTGGTCTTTTACTCTGATCAGGGTGTTGTTCCATGGGTGGGGACTCCTGTGATTTCCCAGTTGTCATGGAGGGACTACCATCTGGTTAAGGTCAGACTCACAATCACATGCCACCTCCACAGAGGTGAGGGGGCTATTAGGATGGTCCACCCCAAAAGGTTATTGGACCCAATAGGGTTCCAAGAAGCCTTGGAAGGGTTTAGCGTTGGCTCTGCCAGTGATTCTATTGATGCCCTGGTGGAGATCTGGAACAGCAAATTAACCATGGCAGGAGACAAGATCGCTCCTAAGCGTCCTCTCTGACCTGCTTCAAAATTGGCTGGGAGAGATGATCAGGAGTTTTGGAGCATGGCATTAGCAGTATGCTTATGATACTCAAATCAATTTCTCCATGTCAACATCATCAGGAGAAGGCATAACCTCCCTAAATGCTGGACTGAACGCAGTGATGGACTGGATGAGGGATAACAAACTGAGACTGAATCCAAATAAGACAGAGGTACTTGTTGTGCGTTGCTGGAACTCAGGAGACAATTTTGATATGAAGGTTCTGGATGGGGTCACACTTTCCCAGAAGAAACAGGTTCACAGTCTGTGAATGCTTCTGGATCCATACTTCTTCCTGATGTCTCAGGTTCAGGCAGTGGCCAGAGGTGCTCTCTATCAGCTTCAGCTGAGAGAACAGCTGTATCTCAGAACAGTAGTACATATGCTGGTAACCTCCAGACCTGACTACTGCAATGCACTCAATGTGGGGCTGCCTGTAGTTCTCTTAAGTCTGGAAATTGAGAGGACTACACTGGCCACCAATAAGTTTCTGGGGGAAATACAAAGTGTTGTTTTTAACCTATTAAGCCCTAAACAACTTAGTCCCAGGGTATTTTAGAGAACATCTTCTTCATTATGAGACTCATTACTCACTGAGAACATCTGGAGAGGTTCATCTGCAGTTGTCACCAGTTTGTCTGGTGGCCACACAGGCATGAGCCTTCTCTGTTGTTGCCCCAAGACTCTGGAATGTGCTTTCTGCTGAAATAAGAGCTAGGCTTGTGCATTTCAATTCGGGCACAAATTGATTTGTGCCTGAAAATGGCAATTTTGGATGATTTGTCTACAAATCGAAACCAGAATTAGACTTTTGATAATTTTCATTTAAAAACCGAAATGACCTCCTCTCGGATCCGAATTCTGTTTACTTCAGAAAAACACTTCGAAGCTCCATCAGCATTGCATTGCAAATTGTCCTTTTTTTCTCTCAGCAGCAACTGACTGTTTGTCAGAACGATTAGCAAGCATAGCAGAATATAAGATATGCAAAAAGGGACACAGCTTCTGAAGACATTTCCTTGGGCAATGGATATTTAGTTAAGAGAAATGAGCTGTATTGTGATGCAATTGTGTGCTGAGAATGAAATGATTAAGCTGAGAGCAGCCAATCCATTGTCAACTCTAAGTAACAATATCTGGAGCTTCCCACTCTGTCTGGGGGGCTGGAGAGACTTCTTACAGCTTTGCCCCCACCCCTTTTCTCCCTCTTTATTATTTTGTGTGTAATGATTAAGATTCCACATGCCCTATCCTGTTTGCATTTAAAATATTTAAACCCTTGCAGAAAACAAAACAAAATGCGAGCAAGGACACCGCCTGCAAGCCTCTTTCAAGGTATATGGGAGGCACAAAGCAAAAAGCATACACTTGCTGAGTTATTATTAACACACTGGTAGTGGAATATGGGGAGGGTGAGGGTTTGAGAGATAACATAATACAGGAAGACATCCCAATTGACAGATCTTTAAATTTCAGATTTGCATTGGAAAGGAAACTAGTTGGAGACCCAGCTGCCTTTACTGAATTGATGGCTCGATTTCCCGTTTGCAGAAAGAGAGAACTGAGTTTGCACCAGGAATATATATGCAGGTCTAGGGCACCATATCCTCCTTTCTGCTGCATGTGTGGGTGAAAATAGAGCTCCATTCATTGCCTGTTCCATCATCCTTTGCCCCTATCCTCTACCATTGATTCCACTTTCCCAGGGGAGCTGCCATTCTCCATGATTTATGCCCTTGCTTAGCCTCGCTGACCAGCCTGCTGCATCTCCCAGACTCCCATGGAATTGGCCTAAGGGCTGCTTTCTTAGGAATTATCAAAGTTGGAGTGTCTTTGGGGCAGATTTGGGGCAGAAAGGGGTCTGCTGGGGCAGAAAAGTGGGTTGGGTGGAAGTCCCCCAAGGGGTGCCCGCCACAACCCAGACTCCCATGGAATTGGCTGCTTTCTTAGGAATTGTGAAAGTTAGAGTGTCCTTGGGGCAGATTTTGGGCAGAAAGGGGTCTGCTGGGGCAGAACAGTGGGTTGGGTGGAAGTGCCACAAGGGGCACCTGCCACCACCCAGATTTCAAAGG
Organism: Hemicordylus capensis; assembly: GCF_027244095.1. Lineage (NCBI taxonomy): Eukaryota > Metazoa > Chordata > Lepidosauria > Squamata > Cordylidae > Hemicordylus > Hemicordylus capensis. Next base: position 371,946,907 of record NC_069658.1, on the reverse strand, counting down.
AATTGGTTAAAGGGTTGATTTTTTGTGATTTGGGGAAGTTTGAGCGTCTTTAAGCTTTCCCCCATAGAGAATAATGGTGGTTTCAGCCATCCCATAACTGTACTTGGGGGGCACTGGTGTGGTGCTGAGCGAGTGGTGGTGTAGTGCACACAGGGTGCCAACCACCCCCCTGGTTTGCTAACCCATTGGGGTACTGGGCTTTGTTGTTTCTGAGGTGTTGAGTTTAGATTCTCGGGGAGCAAATGAGATTTTTAATGAAAAACCAGGAATCCACTCTCATATGCTACCAAAGAATCTACTCTCAGAACACCTCTAGAACAACAAAACCCTGTAATTCGTGGGTTGGCAACCCATGTGGGTAGTTGGTACCCTATGTGCACTAAACTACCACTTGCTCTGGGCCACCCCAGTGCCCCTCAAGTGGAGTTATGGGACTGCAAAAACCTCCATTATACCCTATGAGGAAAATCTGAAAGATGCGTAAATTCATTAATTCTTTAAAAAAATCAGCCCTTTGCCAAATTCCTCTGAAAAAATTGTGGTAGCTTCCTTGCACCAACTGGGCACTACCACCAACCACACTCCACTCTGGGCCACCCCTCCCCCCCACGTGAAGCTATACTTTCCCTGAAACCTCCATTATACCCTATGGGAAAAATCTGAAAGCCTCTCAAACTTCAAAAATTAACCAAAAATCAGCAGTTTGCCCAATTCCTTTGAAATTTTTGTGGTAGCTTCCACCCACTGGGAACTATAACTCCCACCCACTCTTTTGGCCATGTGACCCCTTTTAAAATCCAAATTAATTTGGATTTGGATTTGGATTAATTCAGATACAAAACAAAAGTGGGGTGATTTGGAAGGCTTAATTTCAGACAAAATACAAAATGAAGTTGATTCAGATTTGGTACAAATCGAAACAGAAAAAATATGAAATGTGCAACCCTAATATGAGCTTCCCCATCTCTGATAACTTTTAAAAAGACTCTAAAGACACATTTATTCAACCAAGCTTTTTAACCAGACTTGTGGTTTTAATTTGTTTTAAGGTTTTAATTTCCATTTTAATATGCTTTATGTTTCTGTAAAGTGCTCAGGGACAGAGGTTTTGGAGAGTGTACAAATATGATAGATAGATAGATAGATAGATAGATAGATAGATAGATAGATAGATAGATAGATCTGACATGTCTGAGACTGAGATGACCACACAGCTCCATTAACTGTTGATACCATCCTTAGAGGATCCTTTCTCTGTGCCTTTCAATCAGGCTTTAGTCCATTTGGATTTTAGTTCATCAGTCTCATCTGGAGTTCCATCAACCCCCTTTTTTTCTGTCTGCAAGTATGCAAGTCATAACGACGTGCTCATGCAACAGTGGTGTGGTAGTCCATGGAGTCAATGTGCATGCCACTGCTGTGTTGCTCAAGGGCTGCTGGGGGGCACACTGCCACAGCAGGAAGCTGTGTGGAGTGGCAGAGGAGCAGGTAAGGACCTGCTCCCCTCACTTTTAAAGGTGCCATATCTGTGCTTCAAAGCTGTGCACAAATCTTGCACAGATTACTTGTTATTGTTAATTATTTGTTATTGATTTGTCCATGTGATTGAGTATATAGGAGCTGGTGAGTGAGTGTGTATGTTTGTGGGGTGGGGGGTTACCCTAGCAACCAGACATGGAAGGCTCAGATGGGGGGGGATTTAAAATAAAGGCAGTTGAGACACAGAGAGGAGGAGAAAGGTTGGAGTTAGTTGTGTTGGAGTAGGAGGTGGTTTAAGATGAGGGTTGAGAGATTGAGGGGTGTTGTTCTGAACAGGAGAGATTGTTCAGGGGGTTGTGTAGAACCTGAAGGGTGAATGTGTGGAGGCTGTGTACTGGTCAGCTCCTAGAACCAGAAACTGGTCAGCTCCTAGTAACAGACAAGACAGTTTGGAAGAATTCACGAAATTTACAAGCCCAGTTTTAATTACCTCTGTCCCAGTTATCTCACCCCCAGGGGTGTATTTAGGGTGGGGCAGGCAGGGCACGTGCCCCGGGCACCACTTGAAGGGGGCACCATTTTTAAAATTAATTTTTTTTAATGGCCATCGAAAACAAAATGGCCACCGCACATGCTCAAATGGCCTCTGTGAGGTCCTAGGCTATGCCAGGCCTCGCAGAGGCCATTTGAGCATGCATGGTGGCCATTTTGTTTCCAGCGGCCATTAAAAATAAAAAATAAAAAATGGCCACTGTACATGCTCAAATGGTCCCTGCAAGGCCATAGAGGTCAGTGGGGGGGAGGGGAAAACTTTGCAGTCCCCCACCCCATGGCCTTTAGGAAGCCTCCTGAAGGGGCTACGGTGGGGGGGGGAATAAAAAAAATTAAGTCACTGTACACATATTCAGTTTGGCACTATGTACAGAGAATCAAGGCTTGTGAATACTGAGCTGAAGCTTATGAGCTAGGATTGTATTCATTTGCTCTTACTTTGCTGCTTCTGATAAGTGAGTTAAATGTGATGTCATAATAATGTGGCTATTAATGGTGAGTTTGTCTTTGAATCAGTGTGAAATCCTTAGTATTAAGGCCCACTGGGAGTTTCTTGCTCTCTTTCTCTCATTTTAACTGTCTTTCTGCAATACTAGAATATATTCCAAGCAGTGACACAGTTTACTCTGCATATCCTTTAATTATTTTCAGAGTATCTGGGAAAAGTCAAATTCTCCATTTATTTTTAAAACTCATGTAATAGTGATGTTACAATGCATAGTAGAGAATTAGACAAGCACTTCTGTTTAGTTTTCCAAGTACACCTCCACATAGTATTTGGGTATTTCATGAGCCCCAGCATACTGAAATTGGTAGTTTTCCAGCATTTTTTGGTCTGGCTACATCCATTGCTAAATAGTTCTTGAAATATTACAAGATTAATGAGCTTGACTTATATTTTTCAGCTGATATTATGGTAAAGTTACCTGAAAAATGGGTGTCAGATGTTTGGACAGGGGGCGCAATTTCAGTGCTTGCCCTAGGCACTATTTCCCCTAGATACGCCTCTGCTCACCTCCCTATATGTTACATTTTATCCAGAAGACAAGAACCACTCAAAAAGTGGAACAGCTGATATACCTAGTAACTTGGTAGCAAAGTTTATGTGTCCTGCTTTGCAGAGATCTTTAGTCTAATCATAAATAATAAACTCCCCCCTCCCCATTTTATACCTCAAGTTTTGTTTCATTTATGTCCTGAACATACGTCTATTCTGCACTTGTGAGGTTACGCAGCCAAAAGTGTTAAGAATTAATTGAGAGCAGGGTAACAAGAATTTATATGGTGGCAGCAAGGGAAAGTAAAAAGAATTTATATATATATAGTCAGCCTAAGTCCCGCCCCCTGCCCTGCTTAGCCAATGGGTTCACAGGGAAGCCTCATACCTTGTTTAAATCAGGCTGAGGTAAAGGAGCCACACTCCAAACAGGTTGGGAGCGAGCCACAGCAATCTTCTGTAGCATTGACTTGTCTTCATCTTTGAGAAAACCTTGTTTTCTTATTCAGGCTAATTGCTTTCTTTACCAGTCTCAGAGCTTGGGCACAAAACCCTGTTGAGGGGTGTGAGGAGAAACATTAAAATCATCACATAGCAAAGTATGCTCTGTTGGTAAAGAAGTTCAGCCCAAGAGATAATCTGGAGACAGTATGTTCAGTTCAAAAAACAAGTAAAGATTTATTAAGAAACTAAAACATCACATACTAAGAGATAGCCATTGAACAATATACACAAGCAAGCACTAGCCTTCAACAGCAACTATTCTAACTGATTCTTAACTGACCAAAAGAGACCTATTAACACAACATATCATGCCCCTAGTGGATGGAAGAGGTTACTGCGGTGCTTAGAGCAATGCTTTAGAATTCTAGCTAACAACAGTAAAAGTTCAATACAAATATGGTTCCTATACCTTTTCATTATTATTTGAACAGCTCACTCCAGTGTTGCAAAAGCTACCATCATCCTGAGAAAATTCATCTGACATTGTATTAATGACAGATTCTGTTGATGTGTATTCTTGAATCAAAGGTACATAATTTACCTTGCTTTGTAGTGTTATGAATGACACTTAGTTTAAAGTTTTCTGTCTTTTGTAGCATTCCCATGTGATTTAATCTTCCCATTTTGTAATGAAAGCTGCTTTCATGACAATAAAGGTTATGTTCTTAAATGACAGGTTTTCCTAATGCTGAGTTCTCAACAGGATTTCGGGATATACTTCTTAAATATTCTGTTTCATGTAAAACATTCCTTTGTATCCACAGACTCAAATGAAATAATGAATTTTGAAAGCAAACTTCACCATCACCAAGAATGTTTCCATGGGGATGCATTCTTACCATCAGTCTATAATGACATACTTGGAGTGAATTATAGGAATCTTTAAGTTAAAGATTTCCCCAAAATTTCATTATGATCCTTATTTGAATTTATCCTGTGTGACATTGACATTATTCTGTGTGACAGTGTGTGTGTGTGTGTGTGTGTGTGTGTGTGCGCGCACACACACACACACACACACATATTGCTGGCATAAGGGGGTAGCACTATTAGGGAATTGCCAGAAATTGAAACCACTGATGTTCTCAGTTGATGATCTCAACCACTCAAACCTCAATTGAAACCACTGATGATCTCTGAGACCATCTCTGTGCCCATAGCCTTCACATGGTACTGGCAAAGTGTTTCTGTTGGGTCCCATAAAAGGGTAAGGGCCCTTTGAAACCTAGAACCAACCCTGCACACTCACTTCTGGATCTGCATTTCCCCATTCTGCTTGCATGCAAACATATTTTAAATTCAAAATAGATGGCAAAATATAGGTTTAGGTAGTAGTGAAAAAACCAGTGTTGGGCTCCTTTGTCCAGGATGGGATTATAAGCAGGAAAACCAGCCAAGCCAGTAGAATTTGAATCAGCTCGCCTTACAACCCTCATACATTAGAAAAAAGTCTTAAGGATTTTGATTTCACTTTTACTTAGGTGGAAATAGTATAGACTACTTTTATGATTTGCTCTCTCTAATACAAAGATTGTGGGCATTAAATTGCTTCCACCATTTTTGTATATCCCACCCCCCTCTCTCTCACACACACACATACAATTTAATAGGCCTGTGCAGTTGGATCGTTTCGATAGGCAATTTGAAATGATCGCCTCTATATTGGAACAACTGGAGATGCAACAGTCAGATATCTGACTAAATTCCCTCCTGTCATTTTGGAATGATGGTCAATTCCAATATGCTTATCAGAACTCTTAAGGGCCGGCAAAACAGTCTCTCAGCTGAGAGTCGGCACACTAGCCTTTTAATATTATTATTATTATTATTATTATACATTTTTATATCCTGCTATTCCTCCAAGGAGCCCAGAGCGGTGTACTACATGCTTATGTTTCTCCTCACAACAACCCTGTGAAGTAGGTTAGGCTGAGAGACAAGTGACTGGCCCAGAGTCACTCAGCTAGTTTCATGGCTGAATGGGGATTTGAACTTGGGTCTCCCAGGTCCTGGTTCAGCATTCTAGCCACTACACCACGCTGGCTCTTTTATTTTAATTTTAAATTTTTTATTTTAAAAATTATTTTATATTAAAATTTTAAATGGCCTGCTCAGACTTCTCAGCTGAGAAGACAAACAAGTCATTTAAAAGTCCCTGATTTGATAGCTCGGATTCTGGAAATTGGGAGGGGGTGGCAGAAGGAAAGCAACCATCAAAATTGCTCTCTTATTTTGAAAGCTCCTGGGTCAGCAGAGTCAGCAGAGGAAAGCTCTTGATACCTTTATTTCTGAAAATTGGAGGTGGGGGTGGGAAGGGGCCACCCCTGAACAGTACTCATTATTCCTAAGGAGCACCCACTATTACATCCACCAGTGGTTGCCCCTGTCCTGCCACCTCCCGATTTCCAGAAATCAAGCTGTCAAATCAGAGATTTTTAAATAGCCTGTTCAAGCTTTTCAACTGAAAAGTGGGAGCAGGCCATTGGAAAATTAAAGAGCCTGTCCTGACTCTCAGCTGAGAGATGGTATGCAGGACATTTAAAATTTAAAGAGCCACCCCCAATTCTCAGCTGAGGGGCAGCATACATGCCATTTAAAAATTAAAGTGCCTGCTTCACTCTCAGGGGCTTCTCTTTCTATTGGGGTTTATAATAAAATAATAACTTTAATTTCCAAATAGAATATTGGGAAGTTATCGGATTTCAAATCTGAACCGATTGACCTGATAGTTTTGACTGGGTCATATCAGTTTGGATAGGATCTGATAATTTTCAACCTACATAGGCCTACTATTTAGTTTTATAACCTGTCAAACAACTTCTTTTAAAAAATCCTCAGACGTTTGGCCTATGATTTCCTCACAATGGTTTCTGTAGTTCTGCAAATATTAATAGATGCCATTTTGTTTCCTCTCTTTCTCTTGGGAGTGGGGCATACAGATACTGTATGTATCTGAGTCTATAGCCATGGACAGCTAACAGTCAGAGGTTAACTGTTGTTTGCACAGCCCTTTCTTTGCATTTTTATCATTAATGCAACACCGCATCTGTATAACACCATAATTACAGTTATGAGAAAGCTTCTGCCAAAGGTTCTGGTCTTGTGGTAGCAAGCATGACTTGTCCCCATAGCTAAGCAGAGTCTGCCCTGGTTGCATCTGAATGGGAGACTTGATGTGTGAGCACTGCAAGATATTCCCCTCAGGGGATGGAGCAGCTCTGGGAAGAGCAGAAGGTTTCAAGTTCCCTCCCTGGCAGCTTCTCCAAGATAGGGCTGAGAGAGATTCCTGCCTGCAACCTTGGAGAAGCCACTGCCAGTCTGTGAAGACAATACTGAACTAGATAGACCAAGTGGTCTGACTCAGGATATGGCAGTTTCCTATGTTCCTATGTTCTGTATCCCCAGATTTCCTTGTCTGTGAGTTTAAATTAAAATTGCATGACTATTTCACTGGGAGTCGAATTAAAGTGTTTTTGCAACAGATTTACTATCACATCAAAAGTTTTGTCTCATGGCTTTTCAGGGGTTAACAGATTTCTCATTAAACTTTAGGTTGGAGCTCCTCACTCCTGAGTAGAATTGCTTTCTTATCATCATATGTTATAGCATTAGCAGTGAAAAAATGAGTCAGTATCTCACAGTTCTCTTCCCAGGTTTTCTGCTGTTGATTAAATTGAGAAAGAGCCCCCAATGTGGCAGCCATTATCTCCCAGGATCTAGATCTTGATAAAACTGCACCCCTTGTATGTCCCTTTCTTTTAACAGGCTGGTGGGTTTCAGTTCACTTTACAGGCATATGCTCTATTGTGGCCACAGGAAAGACATTGGTCTTAACTAGCCAAGTATATTTTATTCAGCTCGGTAACTATTTAGGCCCACAGTACAATGTTCCAAATTATTCTAGAGAGTCACTAGAGAAATCCAGGGGTGGAATAATGGAATATCAGAACTGTATTCTAGTTGCTTCTCCCACTAATAAAATAGTTTTAACAAACACAAATAATATTAAAATAATATTAAAATATGTATTTTTCATTCTGAATTCTGGAGAAAAAAATATTCTGCATGCTTATTCCTGCTCACCTGATAAAGTGTGTAAAGTGTGCCATCAAGTCGAATTCAACTCCTGGCACCCTGTGGTTTTCTTTTGGTAGAATACAGGAAGGGTTTCCATTGCCCCCTCCCACACAGTATGAAATAATGCCTTTCAGCATCTTCCTATATCGCTGTTGCCCGATATAGGTGTTTCCCATAGTCTGGGAAACATACCAGCAGGCATTCGATCTGGCAACCTGCTGCTTGTTAGTCAAGCATTTCCCTGCTGTGCCACTTAAAGTGACAGCCCACTTGATAGATTTATAGTCTGACCAAAGTTCCTTTGCCTTCCTGTACTATACCTTAACTTCATAGTTTCCATTCTGTCCTGTCCCTAGTACCATGTTCTCACTTTCTGCCTATAAGCTCATGTCCCTAAAACAATTAATCCACCTGGTTGGTTGAATGGATGCCATAAATAGCTATTACATTTACAAAGCTATTTACATTACATTTACTAATGTGGGTTTTTAAGGGTGCTTCCTAATAACTTTCTTCTCCAGGATTACTTGACTTAGTTTTACATCTATGCTTAATTCCACTTCACACACACTTTTCCCTATAAGGAAATAATCTGCATGAGATGTGATGTATGCAGCATCGCTGAAGTGCATTATGAGCATTTCATTTGGAGACTGGAATGGAAATACAGTAGACTGAATTATCAGCATGCTTTTAGTTTTGAAGTTTTTATACAATGGGCCAGACAAGGAGCCCCTTTTCACTTGCAGTGAGAAGAGTTTTAGGGCGGGCTGCGGGGAAGGTGGATTAAACCTACCTTCTCCACAGACGGTCACTCTGCTGTTGCTGGGCGCACTCCCTGTGCGCCCAGATGATTCCTTGCTGGTCCAGGCAGGGGAGAGGGTCGGGGGCCGGCCCCCGGAGTGTGCATAATGCACCATGCGAGTGCACGGTGCATCATGAGTATCCCCCCTCCCCGAGCTCTCCGCAGTCTGTCAGCCTCGGCTGCAAGCAGCTCGCTTTCCTAACCCCATTTCAGAGAGAGGCTTCACAGGCAGGTTTGCCACCATGGTGCTGCTCCCTTAGCCCAGTTTTGCACATGCATGTGAATAGCCTCTATGTGTTTCACTTAACACAGAAATACCATCAAAACTGATATTCCCATGTGGAGCTCACACTCGTAATGTGCATAATTATTTACCTAATGCTGAGACATGACAGTGGACGACTCCCTGACTAGCACTATGTGGGTGCAGCAGTGCTGAGCTCCAGACAAACACTGCATTGTTGTACAAAAAGGACAATTTTTGTCAATCTCCTCTGAAGCCAGTTGTGACTCCCCAAAGTATATCCTTGAGGCTGGAGGCTGGGGTGAATAAGGTGGAGACTAGAGCATGGGCGGCAGTATTTAAATACTGGTTAAGACTTAAATTTTGCCCAAGTGGGTTGCCCCCCCCCAGTTTTGGAGGACCAGTCCTGCTCAAAGTGGTTATTAAGGCTGAAGAGAAAACTTTTCACGTATAGATTCTCCTCCAAATTCTTAATCAATAAGGGACATGAACAGGTCATTAGAATATTGGAGCAGCGTAGTTTAGACATTGCAAGAAAGAAGTAAACTTCCCAGTTGTATTAGGAACTGGTGGGTCACCCCTCCCCATACCTCAGCAAGTTATCTTTGTAATGTGACATGCCGAACACATCAGAAAGCTTTTACTTTGGCCTGTCTCAGTGTTTTCCTATCAGCATGGTTGGAGGGCAGATATTTTAAAAAGCCTTAGTAACTGTCCAGGTGCCCCTGTGACTCAGGGGAAGTAAAAATTATGATGCATATTTTACTTCACTGCACTTTTTATACTACCCCATGCAGTAAATTAATTTTACCCCTTTTAACAGGTTTAATGAGTTTACCGGGAAGATTAGTGAGCCAGTGTGGTGTAGTGATTAGAGTGTTGGACTTGGACTGGGGAGACCCGAATTCAAATCCCCATTCAGCCATGAAACTCACTGGGTGACTCTAGGCAAGTCATGGATCTCTCAGCCTAACCTACCACAGAGGGTTGTTGTGAGGATAAACATAACCATGTACAACCCTCTGGGCTCCTTGGAGAAAGAGCAGGATATAAATGTAAAACAATAATAACTAGCTGATCCGGCGCAGAGCATCGGAGCCCCTAGTTCGCAGCTGCCACTTTCTCCCCACCCCACCCACCCCCGCTTTTTTTGCCTGCCTGCCTTCTTCTTCTCCCCCTTTGCCCTCCTGCCCGCCGCTGCCGCCCTCCTGCCTGCTGCCGCCCTCTTCTTCTTACCTGCCCACTACTGCCATTTTCTGGCTGCTCGCCAGCCGCGGCCACTCAGTTGTGCTTACCTGCTGCCCAGTCACAGCCATTCAGCCACCTGCCTGACCACTGGTCACCTGACACCATTTTCTTCAGCTAGCCGCCACCACCGCCGCAGCCGCCTTTTTCTTTCACCTGTCCCATAGCTTTCCGGCAGCTCTCCGAACTCTCATGAAAGCTGCCACACATGGAATTAGCCATGGGTACGTCTTAGAGAATTAAATATATAGATAATAATCTATCGAATAGTATGAAACATATCTTTTTGCTGACAAGAATGTATGTATTGTTTCCTGTGTTGCTAAATTTTGCGTGATTATGAATAAAATTCACCAAGTAATGGCTAAGGCTTCTTCATTCAGTAAGGTAATGATATTTACCTTATTAGGATAATTTTCTTCTTCTTACCTAAATGTGGTTAATTCAATAGACTGTACTGGCTGTATGTTGTTATGAACTGTAATTTTTGGATCTGTCAAGTGTCTTAATACCTTATCCATCCATGCATCCTTGAGGGTCACGCTGTCCCTGTCTTGCAAGACCCGTGCAGCATTAGCAGCACGAGCGCTGTGTTAGTCTGGATATCAGCTAAAGTGATGTTAATTTATCCCACATGAATGCGATACAGAGATGCATTTCAACAGCAACATCCATTCTGAGCATTATGTGTTGCTCTGCCTGGAGTTACCTTGTACATAGCCAGACAGGGTTTCAAATACCCTCCAAGCATTTGAAAACCTTTCCCCACATTTTACTTTAATCCCCCCAAATATATGTTTCTCCCCTCAAAGTGTCTTTCCTCTCCCACTCCAAAAAATTTAAGGAGTTGCTTCTCAAACTTCCCCACACTTGCAGCACTATAACCAAGTTCCTCACATATGGGAGGTTCAGATTTCCACGGAACAAAGCAGCATCTCTCCTTTCAACTAGAAATCAGCACCAAGCAAACCTGCTGCAACAGAACATGTATCAGCTATAGGGACTTTACAGAGCTCCTTCTGATTTGCAATGTGTACATTTCATCAGATGTAAAATGTACTTTGATGCATTATATACTAGAACATTAGAGAATAACAGTGCCTCGGCACTTGGGTAATTTTCTACCCTGTTTGAGAGATTGCTGGTCGCTGGGAGCTTTAAGTCCCCGAAAAGCCCCAGGCTATGCTTGGAAATGGAGACACATCTGTGTCACAAGCTCTATTTACCTGCTTTTGAGCATCATTTTTGTCAATGGTCCATGAAAATGTGTGGAACCAGGACAAACGACACTATGAACTGATTTACTTCAAATTCATGGAGCAATAAAAACCAAAGGCTTTGGTGTCTTAAGAGAACATGACAGTTCTTTTCAAGGAAACTATGCTTTAGATTAGTTCTTTTCAAGGAAACTATGCTTACATCATCATAATCATAGTCTACAGTGTTTTGGCTAAAGAAAATATTTTAGCCATCTAGAATGAACTGTGTCATTGCAACTTCCCAAAATAAACATTAGAATGTATTCTGTATTGCAATTATAATGCTAAATTTTGCTGGCTGTCTCAGATGATTAGGAGTAAACATATGCTTACCTTTTCAGGTGACAACAGGGATAGGTCTATGTGAGAGTCTTTGTATGGATATATCTGCAAAATATCTAATTTATATTGAGACATGAACAAGCTCCCTCATTCCCAAGCAACATCTTTCTTTTAGCTGGTGTTTACATTCCAAATGCTAGTTCTGAGTGATTATTGTGCACATATTGATAGCAAGACTTTGAATGAAAAACTGATTTTTCATACCATAATCATACCATATCTTATGCTTTTTAAAAAAACAACACAAAAATGACATTTAATTCACAATGTACTACATTTTAAGGGTGAAGGGTGCACCTTTTTGTCTTAAGTTTTTCTCTTAACCCAAACAATCCACCTAAAAGACAGACCGTCAGACAAAGAACATTGCTATTCCTTTCATTACACTTCAATGTCTCTGTTACATTCTTCTTTAATCTCTTATTTTTCTAGTTACAGAGATTTGAGGCACCTTCGGTACTAATGTGCCATCCATAGTCTCTCCTGTTCTCTCTTCTTGTGGCAGAGCAATCATAACCTCTGATTATGCTACTTTACATTACATCTGTATGTAATTTAGCTTAATAGTATTTTGTTTTATCCCTTAGTTTGTCTAGCTTTTCCTTGCATTTCATTTCCCCCTAAGCTAGCTGCATGTTTTCAACATAATTCAATCTGATAGTCCCACCGTGCTGTCATGCATCATACACAAACATAGGGCCAGGCACAATGGGGAAGGCATCACAGGCTGAACTGGAAAAGGCTGAAATGAAGTGAAGGTAGAGCTGGAAAGAGTGAAGATCAGGTGTGTCCTGAGGGATGAAATTCAAAGACTGGCTCTTACTTTTGCTACAGTGGAAAGAGGAAGTGAGTGAGGGAGCATCAGAAAGAGAAAGGGATATTGGCAGAAGACAGCCTCCAGCCCTATGCCTAGGCAAAGGCCTGAATGAGCTTGGCCAGTGGGTAAGGATACATGTGATACCACATGACCATATGAACATGGGCTGGAGGGAAGGCATGCTAATTAGGGATGTGTGAATCGATTCAGGTACAAAACAATTTGTACCCAAATCTACCTGGTTTGGGCGATTTGTGGACAAAACAAATCACCTCTGTGCTAACTGGCCAGATTCGGGTCCAAAACCAATTGCCCAGATTTCAGACCTGAAAAATTCATAGAAGCTATTCCCATGATCAGTAGAGAGTGGGCTAAGGGAACCTAGCCAACTTTCTACTGATCATCGGGCTCAACCTCCGGGCTCGCAACTATGGAACAAATGTGCTTGTCAAAATTAGATATTTTCTAAAGAAATGGGCATTTGATTTTAATCCTCAGAAAATTGGCTGGATCATCAGGGATTTTACAGGCAGACAGTTAGCACAATTGAGCACTTCATATATTACCACATTTGTTACAACAACAGCATTGGGGAGTACTCTTCTTCTTTGGTGCATATGGAACTGCATGGTCAAAGGCAGGCAGACGTATGCAACAAAGAAGGGGGCAGATTCTTAGCCATCCCAGTATTAGGTTTAACAGTCACACAGAGGAGATATAACATTATCTAATGAACATACAGCTTCACAATCTCTTTTCAATAAAGCAGTTTTTGAGCCAATGTACTTGGGAAACACCTATATCGGGCAGCAGTGATATAGGGAAAAGATGCTGAAAGGCATCATCTCATACCGTGTGGAAGGAGGCAATGGTAAACCCCTCCTGTATTCTACCAAAAGAAAACCACAGGGCTTCGTGGTCGCCAGGAGTCAGCACCAACTCGATGGCACACTTAACCTTTTACTTTGATTATAAGACCATTAATGTTTTTCAAGTTCCCAAGGCAGTAGTATCCTATAATGTTGATGTTAAAATTAATGAATTTGTATTGAATATTAAGTAATATGTATTGAATATGGCAGTTCAATGTATTATGAGATGGAGACATTAGCTGCAAGGATGCATTGGTGCCATGAGATTTGCCTAACAGAATGTCCCAACTATCTGAACCAGTGCAGTGGGAAAGTGACAATTTTTTATATTCTCCCTTTCTCCAGAAAGCCCTCTGTGACACTTCCAAATATGTCCCTGTGGGCTGCACAGTGCACAAGCCTTGGGGACATATTTTTAGGTCGCACAGAGGGCTTCCTTAGGAACAACAGGGCATAAAAAATGGCTGCTTCCCTGCTGCACTGGTGCAATTAGTTTGGAAGCTCTGTTAGGCTGCGTTCTCACTGCACCAGTGTATCCTTGCTCTCTATGTCAGCCATTTTATTTCCTTTTTTAAAAAATGACTTTTCCATGAAAGAAATAAATATTACTCTACAATCCATATTTCAGTTTTAATAAAAAGAGGTCATTTATTTTTATAGTCATTTAGAACATGTAGTCCTTCATTTTCTATGCATTATCAATTAACCTGTCAATTTTATCAATATCTGCAAGCTCTTTTTGCTAGTACATAAAAATATAAGAACAGTTATGCTGGATCAGGCCCAAGGCCCACCCAGCCCAGCATCCTGTTCCACACAGTAGCCCACCAGATGTCTCTGGAAGCCTACAAGCAGGAGTTGAGGGCATGCATTGTGTGAAAAAGTACTTCCGTTTGTTGGTCCTAAATTTCCTGGCAATCAATTTCATGGGATGACCCTGGTTGTAGTGTACAACATAGCAATTTGCAGCTATATTTGGCCAAAACCACTTTGGTTGCTAGCAGCAAATTATATATTAATTTCTCAGCCTCTTCAACTGTCAAAGTAGTTCAATAGCACATTTAATGGATTAATCTATGGCCTGTCATCTGGTAATCACCACATTTTCACAAAAGATTTGAGACAGAATATATGCCCACCAAAGATGGTATCATCAAAGAGGCAGTCGGCATTATCAAACAGACATAGGACTTGTAACCAATCTTTTCCAAGCATTTTATGTAATCAAGCTGGGGTGATGTACCCAAAGTATATAACACTTGATCCTGAGCTTTTCCTAAGAGTAAAAGGCAGAGAGAACTGAAGTTGTGTAAACTGCTTTGAGAACTCTGTTGTGAAAGTCAATACAAATGCTAATACTGCTATTAATATCCATATAATTGATATTGAGTGGTTTCCCACATCATAACATATGTGAGATTTGAAGAACATATGCACATATGTTCAGAACACATACCCTACATACAGCCAGAACATTTGGCCAGAACATATGCATACCCTACATTCAGTCTTGGGAAGGATATGCCAAGATTTGGTGTGTCATATGAACCCAGCACTCTCAGCACATCCTGCCGTACTTGCTGCCTGGAGCCTGATATCTGTAACTAAGATTTGAAGTGAGGGACAGATGTCAGGTTCCATGCCATGAGTAGGGAAGAACATGCCAGGACTGGTGGGTTTGTACAACATTCCCAATCCTGCGATATTCTTCTTGGAACTAGAAATAGGGCTCATGCACATTTCTGGGGACTCAGATACACTACCAAACCTCAGGTTCAGTGTGACATGTGAATCCATCCAATGTATGGAGTATAATTTATCAGACATAAAAACAAAACTTTCTACCACTCTTCTTTATGTTTGTCCTGTGTTGGGTTTCCGTTTAATGCCACATTATAAATGATGCAAGTAAGACTTTCAGCTCACAGGATCCTTCCATTAATTTTTCAGATGAAGTTATAATTCTTTGTAATGTCATGTGGTCTCATGCCTAATGGTATAATGCCATGGCTAAAAGTGAGAGCATTGAGGCAAAAAGTTGCTGATTCAAATCCCACTAGGTGTGCTTAGACAAGCAGCTATTTTTTCTGCCTCAGCATCCCCATCTGTAACGGGGCTATTATTATTCCTACATTACAAGGCTATTTCAAGGATTACTGGAATAATGCATATGAACTTCTTTCAACACTTGCAATATGCTAAATAAATGCTAAGTACTATTAACTCTACAACTGGTCTCAAATTCTGCATAGCAAAATATCTCACTTGAAAGTACTGATGCCATGGAGGTGACCATTTCTGAATGTTTGAGCTTATTATATCTTGAGATGAATTGTCCGTCTTCTTTTAAGTTTTAAACATTGGCTTCTTATTATTTTCCTATAATGAAAAATCACCTGTTAAGTTGAAATCTTCAATTACATAGGGCAGAGCCAAAATTGTAGGGCCCAATTTATTATTCCAACACTAGTCCCAAAATATGAACAAGACAGAAGGCTTGCTCTCATGACCAGAAGCTGGTCAGAAGGAGTTTACAGCCAGACTTCAAATCCAGTGTGCACTCCTGCGAAACAGTTCTGTGTCAGCAAATATTGAGGAAGGAAAAGGGGGAAGTGATCATGTGCTAGCCACAACCTGGGTAGGACAGTGTGGGACATGCTTTTGCTCTGCCTGCAGTACAGTACTGGGTACATGATGTGGGCTGGCTTGTGACTAACACACAATCACTTTCCCTTCCTCCTACCTTGATTTTTGCCAATACATGACTGTTTCTCAAGCATGCATGGACAGAGAAATTCCAGGAATTCTGGGTTCGTTTAATGAGCAGAGGCCAAACTGTTCTTCACGTCCAAGCATTTATTGATCATGACATGCCGGGTGTCTCTCTTCCAAAAGCACACACTCAGGCTTTTGGCAAGAGTCTTTTATACAGGCTATAGGATTGAGTACAGAGCCTATCATATGCCAAAGTTTCATGGTATACACCAATCATACTAGTACAAGCAGAATAAATCTTAGCTATTGGTAGACAAGGTGAACGAATTCTCTCTCTGTCTCTCTCTCCATCATATTTCTATACCACCTGATATGTACATCTCTAGGCAGTGTACGAAATAATACATGACAATAAAAACAACAGAATAAAATAGATATTAAAACAAGGTTTTAAAATTATAAAAATTAATTCTAATTAAAAGCCTGAGAAAACAAGAGAGTATTGAGGTTGTTCCTGAAAACAAACAGAGTAGGAGATGCTCTTATTTCAGCAGGGAGCATCTTCCAAAGCGCAGAGGTAGGGGTGTGCAGACAATCGGCTGGCCTGGTTGGGTTCAGGGCTGAACTGGCCTCAAACCCAACTGGGCCAGTTAAGCCAGGCACTCTCTCACCCCCCCCCCTTTGGTTCGGATTTTAGGGGTTCACAGACCGCAAATGTTAAAAAATAATATATTTTTAACCTTCTACTCTCCTCGGGGGAGTTCCTGGAGGTGGCGGGGGGGGGGTCCGCAGAGGTTCCCCCTCCCTCCACCAGCCTTCTAAATCACCCCCTCACCCCATTTCAGGTGCTCTTTGTGGGGGTTTCGGCCTTAACCTGTCCACCCCATGGCCATGTTGGGGGCTAGGCGCCTGCGCACATGGCCTCTGCGGGCCCGGGCCAAAAAGCACCCAAAATGGGGTGAGGGGGTAGGCTGGCAGGGGGAGGGGGAACCTTTGCAGACCCCACCACCACCCCCAGGAACTTCCCAAGGGGAGTAGAAGGTAAGGGGTTTTTTTACATTTGCGGTCCGCGCACCCCCGAGTCGAACCATCGAAGCCCCGAACCAAAACCTTGAACCTCAAACCCCCCCAACCTGTTTGTACATCCCTACCCAGAGGGAACCCAGTCCTGGGTTGCCACCAAACAAGCCAGTGGCATCGATAATCGGAGCTCTCCTGAAGATTGTAAGAGGCAACTGGGCATATGACAAAGGAGGCACTCTCTTGAATAGCCTGGACCCAAGCCATTAAGGGCTTTATAGGTAAGAGCCAGCACTTTGTATTTCACCTGGAAACATATCGGCAGCTAGTGCAGTCCTTTCAAAACCGGTGTTATGTGGTCCCTTCATGTTGTTCCAGAGACAAATCTGACTGCTGCATTCTGTACCAATTGTAGTTTCCAGACTACATACAAAGGCAGCCCCACATAGAGTGCATTCCAGTAGTCAAGCCTGGAGGTTAAAACATATGTACCACTGTTTTAAGGTCATTCGCCTCTAGAAATAGGCTGACATATCAACCAAAGCTTATAAAAAGCGCTCCTGGTCACCACCTCAACCTGAGAAACCAGAGAGAGCTTTGGGTCCAGGAGCACTTCCAAACAATGTACCTGATCTTTCAGGGGAATGTAACCCTATCCAGAACAGGCAGATCTAAACCATCTCTCAGGTCCTGTCCCCCCACAGTCAGTACCTCCATCTTATTTGGATTCAACTCCAGTTTGTTATCCCTCATCCAGCCCATTACTGCCTCCAGGCAGCATTTAGGGAAGATATGCCATTTCCTGATGAGGTCACCATGGAAAAGTAGATCTGGGTGTCATCAGCATATTAATAACACCCAGCACCAAACCTCCTGATGATATCTCCCAGCAGTTTCATGTAGATATTAAAGGGCATTGGAGGCAGTATGGAGCCTTGTGGAACTCCACAATGCAGTTCTCACCTAGCAGAACAACAGTCTCCAGCTGACACCATCTGGAATCTGCCAGATAGGTAGGAGCAGAAACACTGTAAAACAGTGCCACCCAATCCCACCTACCTCAGGCAGTCCAGAAGGATGCAATGGTCAATGGTCACACTCTCTCTGTCAATAGCCAGTGGAGATCATCTATCAGGCCAACCAGGACAGTCTCAATCCCATAGCGCACATTAAAGAGAGTTTGAAATAGGTCTAGATAATCTGCATCATCCAAAACTGCCTGGAGCTGAGAGGCTACCACCCGCTCAAGCACCTTGCCCAACCATGGAAAATTAGAAACAGCTCTGTAATTAGCTAACTCTGAGGGATCCAGTGTAGCTTTCTTCAAAAGTGATCTTATAGCCTCCTTAAGACAAGGAGGCATCCTGCCCTCCCTCAGAGAAGCATTTATAATATTTACCAGACTGTATCTGATAATATGATCATCAGATGAGATAAGCCAAGTTGGGCAAGGGCCAAGGCAACAGGTTGTAGGACGTACAGTCCGAAGCAGTTTGTCCACTTCCTCAGGAGTCACAGACTGAAAATGATGCAATCTAACCCCATAAGAGGAATTGCTGGACACCTCCACGATAGATTATGTAGTAACTGTTGAATCCAGCTCAGTCCAAATCTGAGAGATTTTATCCACAAAAAAATCATTAAAAATGTCACAGCGAGTGACCAATGGTTCCAAGTTTAAATTTAAGGGGGAGGGGTACATTGCCAGAGCATAGGTCTTTAAATGTGCTCTGTGTTGTGCCTGAACAGTCTTGCGCCGAGTCTTCCTCCACTTGTGCTCTAATTGTCTACCTCACTGCTTCAGCTCCCATATCTCATCTAAATACCATGGGGCTGTCTTTAAGGCAAATCAGAGAGGATGCTTAGGAGCTATTGTGTCTACTGCTCTAGTGAGTTCATTATTCCATCTTTGTACCAGAGCATCGGCAGAATCATTAGCAGAGCCAACCCTAAACCCTTCCAAGGCTTCTTGGACAATAACAATGGTCATTTCAACAATGGAGGAAAAAAGAAATGGAGGTTTATGTTTTTCTCCACTGTTGGGAACATAAATGGTAACTAGGGGAAAATGTGAGCAAATACATGTTACACACATTGCATTTGGGGTTATATGTTTAAAAAAAGATGATGATGATGATGATGATTTTTTTTTTTTAAAAAAGCTAAATGTTTTAAATGGGATGTGATTCATGAGGAAGTCTGCATTTCCATCAGTTGTGCTGAACTCTGCATTTCAGCCATTACACTACTGGAAATACCAACCCTAAAAAGCAAGGAAACACAAATTATTTTGGAAAATCTCAATAGAATGATGGTGGAATTTAGGTTTCATCTAAGGAATATATTTCATACTCAAACTGAAAGTTTATAAAACCAAGGTCTGAGTGACAAATCAGAGGAAACATCATGTCCAGTGAATAAAGCCAAATAGAAAATCTGAAGTAAGCAGATAGGAAACTGCGATAAGCACAATTTCTAATAAAAACAAAGCACGCATGATTGAAGAGGGCAGATTAAATGGAGATTACAACAGAACAAAAGGGAAGAGGCTGCATACATCAAGCTGTGGGAGACCTTGAAGAAAAGGATCATAGAGGACATTAGGAAATAGAGTGTCAAGTTTGTGAACATAGTACAGGGTACTCTTAAATGAGAGACCTACAAAAGATGGAAAGCTTTTGATGTGGTGCTACCAGCAGATGCTCTTTGTGAAAGACAATGATTGCACAGCATGCAAAGAGAGATCAAAATGGAGTCCCACAGAGTGCTGGAGACTGATTCCAGTGACTTCGTGCATACAGCACTGGGGACAATTGGCACAAGCCTCCTGCACTCCATTTCATTCAGAAGGAGAAATAAATGGTCAGGGTTATTGTCCTTCCTCCTCCTCCCCCTCTTCTACAATACATGGTGGGGGAGTGAAAGGATGAGCAGGAATAAAGTACAAAAACAAGATGAACAGCACTACAAAGCAAATACTCTGTTGAAATTAACACAATAAAGAACAGTAGGAGCTCAAAAGCAGGAAAACTGGCAAAACTGCTCTCAGCATGTGCTAGAATTTACTACAGAATTAGACACTGCTATTTTTTTAAAAGAGAAATTCACCTGTGTAGCATGAACATGTCCTGCTGTCTGTCTCAGAAGTAGCAAACTTTGAGGACCCTCATGAGTTCAGTATACTACCACTTTCCAAAGCAAATTAGAAATGCATTTACAAACTCTTGCTTTCACCACATCTGTTAGGAAAGCTTTCTGTTGTTGCTCCTTTCTGTGATAGAAACAAAGGATTATTAAATGCAAATCATGGACTGGTTGCAGACTGGATACTTACAAGTACACCAGTGATCTGCACTAGCTGTACAATTTCCAAAAGTACAGCAGTGGGGTCACCAAAATCAACCAACGAATACATTCGGCAAGATATAGATTAGTTAATGATGAAGCACTACTGAAATCAATGAGGCAAGTTAGTCATGACTAACATTAAGTCCAATTAATTTAAGTGGGACAGGCATGGCTAACCTAGTCTGGATGTTGTCCATCATCCTGGACAATTATCTTTAACAACAACAACAACAACAACTGCAAAATCTGCAGTCACTATTTTCCAAATGTTTTGATTCGTTGGTGTATAATAACGTTTCCTCATAATGAATCCCTATGAGGATTCATTGCACATCTTCATTTCTTCTGTTCATTTTGACTGTCATTGGAACAGTGCCAACAGTCAACTGCCATGTGCCAACTACACACACACACCCCGCAAGGCAGTGGAGTACTCAGTTTACTTTTTAGGAATATTGAAAGGTTTAGATTCTTTGGTGTCTAAGAACTTTTCCTCATAAGGAATCTCTATGAGGATTTATTATACACTTTCATTTCTTTTGTTCATTTTAACTGTCAATGGATAGTGCCAACTGTCAACTGCCATGTGTCAACTACACCTCCCTCCCCGCACATGCACACACACACACACACACACACACACACACACACACACACACATGCTGGAGTATTCAATTTAGTTTTTAGGAATTTTTGAAGTGTTTAGATTATTTAGTGTCTTCATTACACACCTTCATTTCTTCTGTTCATTTTGACCCCACTGCTTTGTGGGTGGGGTTGGGGAATTAGTGGCATCCCATGTGCCAACTAACCCCCAACCCGCAAGCCACTGGGTACTCAGTTTATATTTTAGGATTTTTTAAGGTGTTTAGACTCTTTGGTGTTTAATGAATCTTCATAGGGATTCATTATGAGGAAAGGTTAGTAGACACCAAAGAGTCTAAACACTTGAAAAAAACCCTAGAAGATAAACTGAGTAGTACCCCACTGGCATGCAGGTGGGAGGAGTGTGTAGGTGGCACATAGCAGTTGACAGTTGGCACTGTCCAAAGACAGTCAAAATGAATAGAAGAAATGAAGGTGTGTAATGAATTCTCATAGGGATTTATTGAGGAAAAGTTATTATACACCAGAAAATCCAAACACCTGAAAAAACGTGACCACACATTTTGCTCCATAACTCCACTTCTGCAAGGTCTAGAGCTTAGCTTCTTTTTCTTCTTTTTAATGGAAGCTGGAAATCTGGGGAAATGCGTAAGCAATGCGGAATCTGAATTTCAAAACGATTCACATAAAATCTGGCATGATTTGATTTGGACCCGAATCTAGCCAATGGATCACAGGGGCAATTTGTTCTGTCTCCAAATTGCCTGCATCAGCTAGATTCAGGTACAAATCAATTTGCACCTGAGTCGATTTGTACATCCCTAGTAAATACCAGCAATAACCACTAGAAGGATCCTGTGCTCTGGTTGAATAGGGAGAGATTCTTCCCCTGCTTAATATAGGAGATCACTTTAAAAGGTGCCTCTTTGCTCATTTAGCAGTCCAGCTTTTTATTTCATTTAGCACTTAGCTTTTGCTAATAAATACTGGAGTTGCACATGTGCATGTGCATGCACCCTTAGTCATTGTGGGTGAATTAAATACCACATAGGTGGGACCAATGATATAGACCTTTACCACCTGATTGGCATTCTCAGTAGACTGGAAGAACCTGGCTATATGGTAATTTAATTCACACACAGTTCCCAGTGGCATCAGGTTATATCACCAAAAGTTTCTATAGAGAGGGGTAAAGTGTGCATGCATGCATATGTACACAAGCAAACCAGAGAACAGTGTGGAAGGGAAGCTAAGGAAAAGTATCCAGAATTAGGTAGCAAGCATGACTTGTCCCTTAGCTAAGCAGGGTCTGCCCTGGTTGCATATGAAAGGGAGACTTGATTTGTGAGCACTGCAAGATATTTCCCTCAGGGGATGGAGCCGCTCTGGGAAGAGCAGACGGTTTCAAGTTCCCTCCCTGGCTTCTCCAAGATAGTGCTGAGAGAGGTTCATGCCTGCAACCTTGGAGAAGCCGCCACCAGTCTGTGTAGACAATACTAAGCTAGATAGACCAATGGTCTGACTCAGTATATGGCAGCTTCCTATGTTCCTATCTCCTAGGTCCTTTCCAGCTCTATATGTGCTAGTTTGAAGGATCTGGGTCTTAAAGGTGCATATCTACTTAGAAGTAGAAACACCTTGTAAAAACAAAAGTATGAAACTGTCCCTACCCTCTGGCTGGGGTTTAATGAGACAATGTAATGAGACAATTAGATAACCAATGTAAGAATTTGGAAGCAAATAGGAGCAATTTTCATTTAAGGCAAGCTCACTTTAGTTCAGGCTGAGAAAGATTCTTTTTATCTTTCCTACTGAAATTGATAGCTCCAATATTCACAAAAGAATATAGCAGGATTTCTTAACCTTGGGCCCCCAGATGTTGAAGGACTACAACTCCCATCATCCCCAGACACAATGGACATGGCTGGGGATGATGGGAGATGTTGATGTCCATCAACATCTGGGGGCTAAAGGTTAAGAAACCATGGCATAGAGTGGTATTTCTTACACAGTCTTACTTGAACTTTGCCTAATATGAGAAACCTTTTTAAAAATGTCTTTAAGAATTGCATCCTATCATTAATTCAAATCAGATTCTGCATCTGTTTTACTGTAGCACATAGCTGATACAACACATGTGCTCATTAGAAACAATATGAGTTCCTGAAAAGAACAGAACAGTCCTGCTGGACCAGGCCCAAGGCCTATCTAGTCCAGCATCCTGTTTCACACAGTGGCCAACCAGATGCCATGATATCATGAGATAAATGTGATAAAAGGAATCATTTCCTGTTATCTTGGAGGTAAATAGTTTAAATGAAAAAATCCAGTTTAAAGGAAAAATTCAGGCTGACTGGAAGAGGGAATGCCAACGCAAGTTATAGAGCTGGTCTTGTGGTAGCAAGCATGACTTGTCCCCTTAGCTAAGCAGGGTCCACCCTGGTTGAATATGAATGGGAGACTTGATGTGTGAGCACTGCAAGATATTGCCCTCAGGGGATGGAGCCGCTCTGTTAAGAGCAGAAGGTTTCAAGTTCCCTCCCTGGCTTCTCCAAAATAGGGCTGAGAGAGATTCCTGCCTGCAACTTTGGAGAAGCCACTGCCAGTCTGTAAAAACAATACTGGGCTTGATAGACCAATGGTCTGACTCAGTATATGGCAGCTTCCTAGGCACTCTTAGCCATGGACCTTCGAGATCTGGTCTGTGGCCTCCTGCCTCGGGGGGCCTCAAAATGTTCTGGGGGGGTGTCTCCACAGAGCCCCGCCACTGCTGGCGGTGGGATGGGGTGCAGCTGGAGCAAGGATGGGGTCAAGGAGAAAGTCCACCCTGTTATGTTACCAAAAAACCCCACCGCTGCGCAGCAGTGGCAGTACTTTCAGAGAGGGTGGGGGTGAGGAGGTGAGGTGCGGTGGTGGCATCGGCTGCAGGAAGCGGGGAATGAGGAGGCGTGAGCTCCCCCTTTTAACAGGATAGGGGGCGGCAACCTCTGTCCCTCTCTCCTCCCTCCTTCCAAGTGACTGAATGGGCCTCTCGCCTCTCTGCTTCCTCCATGTGGACGAAAGCTGCACTTCAGAGAGGTTTGCAGCCCCCTCCAGTAAAAGGGGGAGCTCCCACCTCCTTGCCCCCACTCTCCCTGCAGCCCCATCCCACCCTCTCTGGGTCAAGGAAAATATTTAGATAAGGGGAACTCTTCCCTCCTTGACCCCCACCTTCCCCACAAGAACTGACACCACCATGCAGTGCAGTTTTTAATGTAAGGGGGGGGGCTTTCTCCTTGTCCCCTGCCCTCACTGCAGTCATGCCCCATCCCAATGCCAGCAGCAGCAGGGCTCTGGGAAGCCCCCCAAACATTTGGAAGCCCCCCCCCCCCCGAGGCAGGAGCAGTGGCAGCAGGTTTAGAAAAAACAAGGGGGGTCCTCGCAGAGGAGGGGGTCCTCATGGCGGTGGGTGGCCCTCCAAAGCCCTTCTGGTCCAGGTTGATTTTGGACCAAGGTGTGCCACTGCCCATCCCCCAAATAACCAGAACTCACTGCTGATTGATTTATTAAAGTTCAGAAAGGTCTTTAGGCATATTAGCCTAAAGTCATATTAGAGGTGGGAAGGTTCTGATGAATCTATCTATCTATCTATCTATCTATCTATCTATCTATCTATCAAATTTGTATACCGCCCCAAACCTTCGTCTCTGGGCGGTTTACAATAACATAAAACCAGTTAAAAACATATACAAAAACTTAAGAACACTATAACAATTTAAAAATAACCAGAGATTAAAACCCACAAATATTAGGAAGCTGAGAAAGCTTGGGCGAAAAGATGGGTTTTCAGGTGTTTTTTGAAAATTGCCAGAGATGGGATCAGTAAAGGAGTAACATGGTCTCTCCGAGATGACTCAGAGACCAACCTGGCTGCCGCGTTCTGAACCAACTGAAGTTTCCAAACCACATACAAAGGCAGCCCCATGTAGAGCACATTACAAAAGTCAAGTCTTGAGGTTACCAGCAGATGTACCACTGTTTTAAGGTCATTGATCTTGAGAAATGGGCATAGCTAGTGCATTAGCTGGAGCTGATAGAAAGCACCCCTGGCCACCACCTCAACCTGAGAAACCAAAGAGAGGTGTGAATCCAGAAGTACCTCCAGATTGTGAACATGTTCCTTTTGGGGAAGTGTGACCCCATCTAGAACAGGTAGATCAAAATAGTCTCTAGAGTTCTGACCCCACACAATAAGTACCTCCGTCTTATCTGGATTCAGCTTCAGTTTATTCTCCCTCATCCAGCCCATTAATGCTTCCAGGCAGGCATTTAGGGAGGATATATGCCAGATCCTGAAGAAGTTGACATGGAGAAGTAGATCTGGGTGTCATCAGCATACTGGTAACAACCAGTTCCAAATCTCCTGATGATATCTCCCAGCGGTTTCATGTAGATGTTAAAAAGCATTGGAGAAAGTATGGAGCCTTGAGGGACACCATACCTAAGCTTAGATTTCTCCTCCCAATAATTTAGAATCAATTATTGCCTTAAAACCAATGGAAACATTTATCTCCTTGCTGCCAAGTCCAAGAAACTGTGTGTATTTTATTACTGATGGCTTGGATGCTTCCCAAGCATATCTGTTGAATACAGAAGACACTTCCATTTGTGTAGGGGAGAGGCCATATTCTGTGCTTCCCTTTCAAGTTCCCTGAAGCTCCTGGAAATCTTTTGGTAGGGTTGGAGGACTTTAGAAACAGGATGGCATATGGCATAGTTGGGGTGAAGGGTACTGTAACACAAAGGAAAGATCAGCACAACAACTGCTAATCTCCCCTTAGCCATTTTTCCAGAGGCAGATTGTGGGTCTGTTTGTAGGGACAGCACAGCAACCCACCCAGAACCTCCTTATGGATTGAGTGCAGAGGAAGGTGGACTATTTCAGGAGGCAGAATATGGCTCCATCCTGCTTTTCCTCTTCCCCTTGCTTCCTTTTCCATTAGGAAACAAGAGAGATGGGAAAGAATTAGATTGCAATTTTAATACCAAAAAAGATGTTTTACTTGCAAATGGGGTGAGGGTGGGGAATAGAGATAAAGGCTGAGATCACTATCATCCTGAAATGATCTTCTCTCCCCACCCTCCCCACCCCCGCTTTTTAAACCTTTTAGCTCCTCACTCACTATGAGTTTGGCAGGAAGCGTAATGGTGGCTAGCAGGTAATTTAAAATGAAGTGCTCTGGAAAATGTTCACCCTTAAAATAACCCCAGCCATCTAGGGATGTGCACGAAATGGATTTTGCATTCCATTTTGATTTCAGAATGAAATGCAAATGGTCAAAATGTTTTGCTGAAACAACTGGTCTGACTGGTTGTTTTGATGGAACAAACATGAGATGTTTCAAGGCCATAGGGAACAATGGGAAAGTTCAAAACACCCAACCCATGGGTAACACCTAGGAGCACCAAAGTGGGTACGGCAGTAGGGCATGATGGGTGCTTCCTACCACCCAACCCTCAAAAGAAATGGATAAATGGGATTTTAAACTCATTTTTAACCTTTCTCTAAAACTTCCATAAGATCCTATGACTCCTTACGTTACTTCCTAGCATTGCAAAAGCTGCCACAGCAGTGCCCTTACTTAGCAGCAAGCATAGCTATAAACTCAACTAGAGCAACCCCAGCCACATTTTGACTCAGTACACCTTGCAATGCAGATTGCAGAGCAGACCAGAGCAGTGAGTGAAGCATAAGTTAAAATCAAAGGCAGACAATGGAGCTCATCACAGCAATTGCCAATAAATATTACACACAGAGAAAGAGCGCAGCCACTGTTCCTTTATCACTACAACACTATCTCACAAACAAAACAAACTGCAATTCAAGGAAGGAAGACACCCAGGTTCAGTCTTTGTCAATCTGGTCCAGCAAAACAAGATAGTTATAGCAGCAATAGCACAGCATATTACACTCAGTGCTTAGAAAAGAAAACCACAGTGCCCATGACAACATTTGATTTGTATGATAACAAGCCAACCAAGAAGCAAGGAGATTGCAAGCCAGTCAGAAGGCAGTGCCAGAAAACCAATCAGCAAGGGAAAAACAGGCCCCCACAATGGCACTTGGAATGTTGTCACATTTGTATCAAAACAGGGTTGTTCTGGTCCAAGCACAAAACAAGCTCTTTATTTAGAAGGTGTTTTCAAGCTCAAAACACTCGAAATGGCCCGTTTCAATTTCTGCACATCTCTACAACCATATTTAAGACTGTTCCCATGCTCAGAATAACTAAAGGGAATTTTTGCAATCCAGGACCTTCTGCATGCAATCAGATGCTCTGGCTCCATCTTCTAAGGGGAATCTTACAGTGCTTAGATGGTATCACTTATTCAATGCAAACCAGAGCAGACCCTGCTTATCAAAGGGGACAATTCATGCTCACTATCGCAAGACCAGCTTTCCTCCTGACCCCACCCTGCCTATGCCTGAGTGAGACATTTCTCAAATGATATATAGGGTACAGACAAGCAGCCCTTGCCATAGAGATGTAATGGCAACCTTGCTTTTTATCTATTCCTCTGAAACCTCAACAGATGCCACCCCGCCTTGCTCCTGCCAGTTGGACACACAGAGTATATACACAAGAGGAGGGAAGCTGTAATATAACAGAGGGCAACATACTCAATAATTCCTAACATCCAGATTAGACTTTCTGAAGGTCTCTGTCTCTTTGGCTTTGCTCCCTTTATTGAAATTTTATTGTAAAACATCACTTTGCCCTTGTCTGTTACCCATTTTTCTATCTCTTCTTATTAACCTTAGGACTTAACAATTTAATTTATTCTCTGTACAATCATTTTGCACTCATTTTACATCAGTGGGATTTTTGGTAATATATGCCTTGTGAAGCCTTCTATTATTATTTCTGTAAAGTGCTTTGTAAGTCAGTGCTTTTGGAGTCAATTAATGCCACTTGTACTGGCACCAGCCATTTTCTGCCTTGGTATTTTCACAAAGCAGCAATGCACATCTTGAGCTCACTGGAAGAAACTTTCCTAACCACCAGCAAGGATCAAATTCAAAATCATGTTGCCTTTTCATTTCAAAAATCCAACATCAAATCTCCTAGTTCCACTCAACATTTTATTAATGTGTATTTGGAGCTTCTCTGACTTAATTGCTCGAGATAAAAGTACTGGCAATGGCCTGTGAAATTATTGATAGTATGTGGGAGAATAGAGTTTCAGTTCTCTAGTTACTGGCTTGCACTTGTTTAACAATGAGGCTGTTCACACAAGCAGCCCTACCTGGACTTGGGTAGCCCTACCTGGGAATGCTGGGATCAAATCAAATCCTGATGCTGCCTCCCTGGATAGCCTGGGAGATTCCTCCCAGGCTGGTAAAATTACCCAGGTCTGGGTGTGGGTGTGTTCTTGGGCTACAGGCATCCTGAGCAGACACAGAGCTGGGTACCTGAAGTGCCCGGCTTGAGGGTAAATTCTCAATGCCTTGTGCTTCTCAAGCAGTGCATTTAGGGATATCTGGAGGCCAGGCTTCATTTTCCTGGCCACCAGATCTCTGTGCTGCTCAGAGCAGCTTACCACACAGAAGACTGGTGATAATCTGGGGGGAAGGTAGGTTTGACATTGCCTTCCCCGCCCTCCCTGCCCCAGTAACAGTCTTGTGGACAACCTTACAGGCTTTCTTGTTTAGTGATAATGGCTGACATCTAGAATAATGCTGCACTATTACAAACATATTGCACTGGTGCAAGGATATTGCACTAACTGGTTCTGCTGAGCTTCCATTCTAGATTAGTGTTTTCTGGAACAACAAAGTGAGCTCATACAACCTAATATGCACCTCTTGCTGTGAAACCTTTCTATCTATCTATCTATCTATCTATCTATCTATCTATCTATCTATCTATTCGATTTCTATACCACCCTTCCAAAAATGGCTCAGGGCGGTTTACACAGAGAATAGATAGATAGATAGATAGATAGATAGATAGATAGATAGATAGATAGATAGATAGATAAGATGGACCCCTGTCTCCAAAGGGCTCACAATCTGAAAAGAAACATAAGATAGACACCAGCAACATTCACTGGAGGTACTGTGCTGGGGGTGGATAGGGCCCTCTCCCCCTGCTAAATGAAGAGAATCACCACATTAAAAGGTGCCTCTTTGCCAAGTTAGCAGGGGTTAGAGTTAGGGTGTCTTGCAGGAAATGATGCAAAGCTGTCTGATATCCTTATTGCTCAAGAACAGTCAGGGGTGGATTAAGTTTTTTGCCGCCTATAGGCAAAAAGGCTTTTATTGCCCTTTTACTTTAAACAAAAAAGGTTTGCCTTTCTTTTAATAAGGTAAAAGGAGAAACTTTCTCCTCGCCCACACCACCCTTGTTGCAGCCACTGTTGCCCACAGAGAGGGGCAGCAAAATTTGAAGAGGGGCAAACATTGCTGCTCCTCAAATTTTACCGCCGTAGGCAAATGCCTACTTTGCCTCTCTGTTAATCCACAGTGCTTGTACAGCAAATTGAGAGTGCAAGAGATTGATCAGCTTTGAGTATCAACTCAACTACCTGACCTTTCCATATGTTCCTCTGTGTGTATCTTTGCTTTGCACCAGTGCAGTGATAGTCTGGATGTCAGCCTGTAAGAATATATTTGAATAATTTAAGTGTTTCTCTATGGGCTTGGTCACAACCTCAGTAGAGACACTTTAGTTCAGAAGATAGTGACCTCCCAGGCCATTTACTCTGATAACACTCAAGAAAATGATTAGCACTCACCACAAATCAAGGCTAGGATGCAGAAGGCAGCTGAAGGTGCTCAGACAGTGAAGATCTGAAGACACAATAAGGTTGTTCTCATTACTGTGAGCAGGGTGGGGAGGGAAAGTGGTTTTACTTTTCCCTAGATGATCCAGAGAGGTTTGCTTGCATGCCCACAAAAGTAACACTGCTGGGAGCTGTGCAGTGGTCTGGAAGCCAGGGAATTGCAGCCTGGCCTCCAGAAATCCCACAATGCTCCACACAAGGAACACAGTGCACTGAGGGACTCCCCCACAAGCTGAGCTCTCTAGGCACCCAACTCTGTGTCTGCTCGGGCTGCGTGCAGGCCAAGCAGACACATGACCATGTACCTGGGCACACTCATGCCTTCCTACCTAGATAAGTGCAGAGTCACTTCGGAAGAAATAAATGTAATAACTAAAAATTTCTAACCCTTTGAGTTAACATAATTTGTTGAAGGTACTTTTTTGTTAAAATGATACATGTGTTATTGTGTATTTAGCTCTCTTCTCCTGATGACGTCCTGCTCAAGCAGGAAGAAACAGGTAAAAATTACCTAGGATACCTGTTGGGTAATATTTGGGTAATATCTGGACAAGGAACAACAACTAGAAGGAGCAACATTTGTACAAGGAGCTACTACTAGAATAAGAACTTGCAAGAAAAAAGATCTGGAAGAACTTTGAGCAAAATTTGGATAAGGAGCAACAACTTGAATAAGAACTAGTAAGAGAACAGATCTTGAAGGATTTTATATATCTACATGTACAAGGACTATGGGCATATTTGACCTTCAGCCACACTTTTTGGGGTCTGGAACACAGACATTTTCTTCAGTAATTGTGTGTTTCAACATATATGTTTAATTTATTCATGTTTCATGAAAGTTGTGTGTGTGAATAGACTCTTATACACGGTATATATACTATCAAGTATTTTGATTCAGACATAATGCGAAACCCATGGGGTTGGAACTCTGTTCCATCTGAGTACGTGTGCGATGAAAGTGACCTGTGGCTTGCCTTCACAAAATCCAATTTGAACCTTTGGTTTGTAGTACGGTTTGCCACTGAGATAAGAGGTTTTGCAGCCAAAGTGTTATGTCCAAACACAGATGGCACCATAACTGTGATTCTGTGAGTCATAGAAACAGTGGCACAGACCTACCCAGGATCATTGCTGGCTGCCTCTCCAAACGGCCCCGCCCCTCCTGTCTCCTATCCAGCAATGCAGTTACCGGGCATGCCGCCATGTCCCATCCCAAGCTTGTCAGCCTGTCAAGCAGCAAAGTCACACAGGAACATTCCCTCTACCCACTCTGTCTCTCCCCACCCCCACCCCCCGGAAAGCAAGCCTTGGCAGACCAGGAGGAGGGAGCAGCTCCCCTCTCTTGAAACCAGTAGTTGCCAGACCACGGTTGGATGAATGCCTACAATACGATTTACAGTTTAAAATTGAAACTGTGGGTCCATCAACCTCCAGTTTCACATTATGTGCAAATGCAGCCCACGAGTTAGGCCTATATTCTCTTCTGCAGCCTGAACGTTTGACTAAGCTAACACTAAGCTAAAATATCTACCTTCCCTAATCAATAATTATTTCTAATAATATTTCTAAATTATTTCTAATTAGCAATAGTTATTTCTAATAGACTAATAATAAAATAATGCAATTCAGCTTCTAACAAGACAATAATTGTGTGTTTGCACATTTTACGGGCTACTAGATATAACAACCTCTAGTTATTTTGTTTGAAAATGTAGCTATAGTTTCAGGTCATATATTATTTAATATGCATATTGTGTTTAATCTCATATGTAGTCACTTTAGCTACCTCAGTAAGAAGAAGGAATATACTGTACCTTTCTGCACCATAGCAAGCACAAGAGACTGTTGCATAGACAAAGTATTTCCACACTAAACCATTTGATGGCAAGAAGTGCTTCCATCCCATTGCTATAGATCTTTTATTTCTGTTGGTGAAGAAAGCAGATAGGATATGTGGTGGCAGTTTCTTCATGTACTGTATCATGATTTTGTATTGCTTCAAGACGTAGGAGACCATTGTCACTATCACCACCCAATGGAAAGCCCTCCCACAGCGTTTTGCCCCACTTTGCTGCCCCATGGCAAATTGCCATCATCCCAGTCCCTGTTTTGCCATCTGTGAAAGGGTACTTCTATTTCTGGATCATGCTCTTCCTCATTATATCAGATGTGAGGCCTTGATACTCCTCGCAACTCAACATGTGTGCTAAAGTCTATGGAGTTGCTTGGAATAAGTGTAATTTATGTCTTATACTTGTCTGTGTTTATGCATACATATGTAAAAACTACAACAATCGATATCTTTGTACTGATTAATGTGAACTTCAGCTAATACACAGAGGAAAAACCACAAATGTGGTAATACTGACTGGGGGGGGGGAAGCAGAAAAACCAAATTTATTGGTTTTTATTTTGGTTGCACTTTTTGGTTGCACTTTATTAGATTGCCAATTGACAGGAGCTTTCTTAAAGCTCACTATTAAATACATTTTTGTTAATACTGACTTTGATGCGCCAAAACATAGTTGCCAACAATACATAGTTGGCAATCTTAAAGAACTAAAGTTATCATCAAAGGTCTACAGCTTAATTTGCAAAATCTAGAAAACACTAAAATGTTCTCTGGAAAGAAGACACAATGCAGGTTGCAACAGACATGAAACTTAATCATCCTGAGTAAATCAGATTGTAAAAGTATCAATCCAGATTTATTTTAAACAAGTGGCCATGTTCCAGCATACTTGGCAGTGGCATAATTCTTACAGTCATTAACTAATATATCTTCTAGGGTTCTGCCTCCCCCCCCCATTTTGTTTTTGGCTCAAATCCGAAACACCCCCATTTTGTTATTGTTCGAAATCAGCCAATCCGAAACACCCCAATTTTGTTCTTCAAAATTGCAAAATCTGGATCTGAAACATTTTGGATTTTTAAAAATGGCCCCAGGGAAAAACTAGTGGATGGGGGTGGTTGTGTACAATGGGTGGAAACTACCACCCAAATTTCAGAGGAATTGGACAAAGGGCTGATTTTTGGTGAATTTTTGAAGTATAGGATTTTTCCCATAGGGAAGAATGGAAGTTTCAGCAAAAGTATAGCTTCATGTTGGGGTGAAAGGAGTGGCCCAGAGCAGATTAGGGTGGGTGGTAGTGCCCAGTGGGGGCAAGGAAGCTGCCAGAATTATTTCAAAGGAATTGGGCAGAGGGCTGATTTTTAAAGATGTAATGGAGTTTGCGCGTCTGTAAAGTTCTTCCCCATAGGGAATGATCGACCTCCATAATTCCTGCCCCATAAATGCACTTGGGGGTCACCAGGGTGGCCCAGAGTGAGTGGTGGTGTAGAGCACATAGTCTGCCAACCATCCCCATGGCTTGCTAACCCATGGGTTACTGAGTTCTGTTGTTTCTGAGATGTTTTGAGTGTAGATTCAGATTCTCTGGTAGCATATGAGAGTGGATTCATGGTTTGTCATTGAAAATCTCATATGCTACCAGAGAATCTACCTCAGAACACCTCAGAAACAACAAAACCCAACACCCCATGGGTTAGCAACCCATGGAGGTGGTTGGCACCCTATGTGCACTACACCACCACTCGCTCCCGGCCACCCAGTTGGCCACTTCAGGTGGAGTTATGGGTCTGCTGAAACCTCCATTATTCCCTGGGGGGGGACCTTAAAGAAGTGTAAACTTCAACAATTCCTAAGAAATCAGCCCTTTGCCCTGTTCCTTTGGAATCTGGGTTGTGGCAGGCACCCCTTGGGGCACTGCCACCCAACCCACTGTTTTTCCCCTCAGGCCCCCTTTCTCCCCCGAATCTGCCCCAAAGACATGTCAACTTCAGAAATTCTTTTAAAATCAGCCCTTTTCCCAATTCCTTTGGAATCTGGGTGGCAGCAGGCACCCATTGGGGCACTACCACCTGACCCACTCTTCTGCCTCCAAAGCCTCCTTTCTGCCCCGAATCCACCCCAAATAACATTAACATCACACATTAACAGCAGCAGAGCTTTGGGAAAAATCAGGCAGATTTCCAAAGGTCATGCACATCCACATCCCCCCACCTGAAATGCAATTGATCTACACACAACAGTGTGAAACAACAACAGTGAAATGCACACTGCCCCACTTGGCAATGAGGGTAAATGCACACTACCCCACTAGCCAATGAGGGTAAAATTTACCCTTAAATTTGCTTAAAAGGAATAAGGAGGCAATTGCCAGCAGATCAGCCCATGCTTTCACTGGCCAATCTGCAGGCTGGAAGGGCTGGAAATACAAACAGATGTCAAAACTCAAAATGGAGACTGAAGGAGAAAGACTTTTTGCAATTGCAAAATGGAGTTCCAAAACAGCCAAAACAACAAAACATTTTGTATCCGAAACAGGGACGTTTTGTTTTGGCTACAAAATGTTCTGTTTTGAGCATTGGGTGTTTTGTTTTGGCTACAAAACAGCCAAAATGGCCTGTTTTGTGTACAAAACATTTTGATCCAAAACGAAACGCACATCCCTAATATCTTCACATTGCTTGACAAAGATGATAAGCCTTTTATCCTATTTTACAGATTGGAAACTGATGTAATGACAAAGTTAAAAATAATGGTTGGGATCCAAAGAGCCGTGCAAATACTTCCATAGCCCAAAGCAACTTCTACATGCAGCCTAGCAAACTGCTTTTGGGACTAAGGGGATATGTTATGATATGGCATCTGGGGAATCTGCTGTTGAAAGAAGAAATGTCAAAAATTATACTGGGCAAGCCTAAAGTAGCTTTTTGGATGCCGACCAGCATGGTTTAGGCTAAGTCACAAATGGAAAACTTTCAGAAGTTTATGTGGCATGGGATCCCTATCCCAGGTTGAGATAAGCAACAAAATAGCCATTTCAAGAAAATCATATGGAGGGAATGCACAGCGCACATCTCTGGTGGTAGGTAGCTTTTCCTCACCTGACGTTCAAGAGGGCATAAGGTAGCTGTTATTGGATGGGACTCCAGCTGGATGTAGGAATGGTTAGCCTAAGCCTATCCCTACACTCAGACATTAGCAACCCTAACCTGACATTGGTGGGTTTGGATGACTCAGAAATGAGTGGAAGTACTGGGAGGAGGCAATGGTAAACCCCTCCTGTATTCTACCAAAGAAAAACCACAGGGCTGGTTGACACCGACTCAACGGCACACATTACCACATAACTGGGAGTACATGCTCACTGGAAACTGCTGATTGCTAGGGATGTGCGGACTGGTCCGGCGGTCCAGCGGTCCAGTCCAGGGATTCGGGGGTTCAGGGTTGAACCAAAACACCACCAACCTGGACTGCTGGGTCCAGTCCAGACTAGTCCGTGAATTTTTTTAAAAAAATTAAAGTATAATTTAAATATCTTCAGCCCCTTTGGGGGGCTTGCTGAGGCCATGGGGAGGGGAGGAGTTCCGTGCAGGTTCCCTCTCCCCCCCGCCGGCCTTCCTCATCAATGCTGCGGCCCACCGCGGCCAGGTATCTTAGTATTTTTGGCCCTTTCGGGCCTCCATATGAGCGCACGGCCTCCATTTTGGTGGCCGCCGCGCATGTGCCAATGCCCTCTGCAAGGCTGGCAGGGAACAAAATTCACTGACCAGTCTGGAACCGGTCTGGATCGGGGGGGTTCGATGGGAGCCGGACCAAACTGGCCCGGTTCGGTTCCATGCACATGTTCGGTTCCCGATTGCCTTCACCTTTCTTGCAGCTTAATTTGTAAAATCTGGAAAACATTAAAGTGTTCTCTGGAAAGAAGGCACAATTCACATTGCAATGGATATGAAAGTTAATCATATTGAGCAAATCAGATTATAAAAGCATCAATTCAGTGTTAATTATTGGTAATCTCAGAAGGATCATTTCCTTAACTGAAATAACCAAAGTATTGTGCCCTGTCTGGGATAACAGAGAATTGCTGAATGGATTGAGCTCATGAAATATTTTTATTTATTTATTTAGCACATTTATATACCACCAAAAACAAATGTCTCAAGGTGGTCCACAATTTTTGGTCCACAACTATGTTCAATTAAAACAATTAAAAACAGATTTTTATATATATATATATATAAAATTTTAACCATCTGTTTTTAATTGTTTTAATTGAACATAGTTGTGGACCACCAATTGTGGACCACCTTATATATAATTATATATATAATTTAAATACCAGTGATGTTGATGTTAATAATAGTCCAGCATCTTGTTAGTGAGACACACACATATGGATAAATCATTACACACACAAAATGTGAGCTGTTTCAGCTAGCAGCTGATCTTGGTAACAGGGTTAATTATGACATAAGTATTCCCAGTATGAAACAATTCTCTCAGGACAGTTCTTAAAGATAGCCCAGTCACAATTTAAGAATCACAGTTAATTCTCACTTAGCAATTGTATCAGAATAAGTATTGAAAAATTGGTGGGAAGGGAAGCTGCTGCACTGAGAATAAAACACACACAAACATTGTGCCTCGGTTTGAATAAGTATAGAGCCTATTGTAATGAAAAAGAAAATTCATCAAAAACTATCATACTGCCAGCATCATGTGCAAAGCTTATTTCAATTATGATAAAGCATTACTAGTGTTGGGAAGCCACCCTTTTAAACTCATTTCTGAAAACTATTCTCTCCATAATTACACTCCCATAATTAATTAATGTTCCCTTTGCAGTTTAATGATTGCAGTACTTTTGTTAGGCTTTCTTCTTGATAAAGAAAATTAAGATTCACAGATATACTAAGGGTACAATGTAGCAGAATCAGGGAGTGGAGTCTAAAAAGGGATGGGATATTGTAACTGTGATGTTTGTGTGTCTACTTCCTTATTTTGTCTAACATAGCTTTGCTCTGCCTGATTCTTGTTACCTTTCAGTGCTTTTCTCAAGTTGGGCTAAGAAAGGACATTTTTCATTTCAAAATTTACTCCCAAAGGTAATTTCTTACTAAAAAATATTTCACAAACTCTGAATTATGAATCTTATTAGCTTGGAAAAATGAAAGGTATTTTGTCACCTCATTTAATTTTTTTTTTTTTAAACCCAACTCCTTATTTTTCACAGTATCTAAACAAAAGATAACTGTCTTGTGAAGTTAAGCCTCCTCTGCCTTTAATAATTAGTTAGGGAAAGGAATTTAAAGATGTGCAGCTTTTCAGATCAGTGTTGTAGGGGTTTAAAGAGACTAACCTATCAAATTTCCCTCCTCTAAACACCTAAAAGGGACAAGAGACCTAATTTTAAGACCTAATGTTGAAGGGGGCCAATGTAGTGTAGTAGTCCTGGATTAGGACTGGGGAGACCTGAGTTTAATCCCCATTCAGCCATGGAACTCACTGGGTTACTCTCGGCCAGTCACTTAACTCTCAGCCTAATTTAAGCTGAACCACTAAGAAGCTTCACTGCCCATCTCCCCTAACCAGGCAACATTTAAGGTTGGCAAAGTCTCTCTCCAAATGAAGAAATCCCAGCCATGACTCCCTGAGCCAGACAGCCTCTAGAGAATGATTAGGACTCCTTACCATGCCAAACATGTATGCTAGGGTGTTGACCATTAAACTGGTTGATGCATCCTCAGACCTGCACTATACCTGCTTGTTGTGACTGGGAAGACTTCTCTATTGGGAACAGTGTGAGGTGGACAAAAAAAGACACCTCCCCAGCCAGGTCAGTTTTAAGGAGAACCAAAATATCCCTATCTGGCTCCCTGAAAGAACAACAAAGGCCACACTCTGCTACAGATCGGAAGAGAGGGATGTCACTCGAAAGCC
Organism: Hemicordylus capensis; assembly: GCF_027244095.1. Taxonomy (NCBI): domain Eukaryota; kingdom Metazoa; phylum Chordata; class Lepidosauria; order Squamata; family Cordylidae; genus Hemicordylus; species Hemicordylus capensis. The sequence continues at coordinate 371,909,407 of NC_069658.1, read as the reverse complement.
AAGTGTGGGGTTGGGTGGACTTGCCTTGCAGTGGATGGCTTGCTCTACCTACCAGGAACCCTAAGCTAATCACGGGATCCCAACAGCCTCGTGCCTGGTTAAGTCTGGGTGGGGCAAATCTGCCACACCTGGGACGCACTCGGATGAGCAGCAACATTTCAAACACTTTCTTTTATTATTGGGAATAGCAACCTTGCAAGATAGATATGCTTTTTACTATAGCTGCTGATCAATATATCTGTGAGAGAACGTTCATCATGAACACCATACTTCTTACTAAAACAACTCCTCCTCCACTTCACTTTCTTGTATACACATTTGTGCACACCTTACTCTGATTTAACACCATAATCTTAAGAAGGCCCTGGTTGTGACCCAGATTTATTCCTTCAGATTTATTCATACTGAGGGGAAGCATGTGTGCCATTGGACCTACAGGGGCTGCAGATATGCACTTCACTATGTAGACATTCAATGTGGCCAGTATAAAGCTTAGAATTTCTTTTTTAAAAGCGCTAAGCCCATGTGCTGCTCTATACAAATGGGACTGCACACTAGTGTGGCCACTGCATTCAGTGTTTTTGAGTAAATGCCATGTGCTAGACAATGAGCTGAAAACCTTAAGTGTTACATACGCTTCATGATGTACCTGAATGGACTAATGTTTTTGCTAGCCTCCATGGGGACATTGACACTTTTATTTTATTTGAGACATTCAGTATCTTGACTTTCAAGTCACAGGCCTCACAAAGCAGCTTACGATAAATAAAAAAAAACAGCACATAAAACATAAAGAGGTCATTCATATGACAAGGTTTACCTGAGCTAGCACAGCCCTACCTGGGTAGACTTGGTCATGAGAAGCTGGGTAGCTAAGGTTTTTTAACGGGCTAAAACTTATGTAGAAGGGGGCTCCAGGTTGCAAGTTCTGGCTTCTCCAAGATAGGGCTGAGAGAGATTCCTGCCTGCAACCTTGGAGAAGCCGCTGCTAGTCTGGGTAGACAGTACTGAGCTAGATGGACCTATGGTCTGACTCAGTATATGGCAGCTTCCTATGTTCCTACCCCACTGCCTAGTTGTGTGGCAGCATGGACTGCCAGCAGGCATTGCTTCCACAGAGGCTGGGGGAAGGAGTGATACAGCCTCAGAAATTTCCATAATGCACTGCGCTGCTTCTCAACTGGGTCTGTAGCTCAGTAATAGAGCATCTACTTTGCATGAGGAAGGTCCCAGGTTCAATCCCTGGCATCTCCAGGTAGAGCTGGGAAAGTCCCCTGCTGAAACCATAGAGAGCTGCTAGATGGACCAATTGTCTGACTCAGTATAAGGCATTATTCCTATTAAAAGAATTCACAGAATAAGAGAGAATCTACAATTTTCTTGAAAACTGACAGTGATGGTTTAATTCTTTGGAAAGAACTCCACTCTTTTCATGATGATTTGCCATTTCTACAGGGAGAGGCGAGTCTCATGATCAGTGGGACCTGCCTCAAGAGGGTTAGCAGGGAGAGCAGGCTTAGCCCTCTCTCCCCACAGACAAGCAGGCTGCAGCCTTGGGCGGCCGGATCAGCCGCCCACACGACTGCCTGCTCTGTCACAGAGCCAGCGGAAGCTGCGGGGATCAGGGGCCACGTGGCCCCCGGAAGTTCCAGGATGCCCCGTGCGAGTGCGCAGGGCATGCTGGAGAGACCCTCGAGCCCGGGTGGCTGCTTTTAGCATTCCAGCGGGGGTCTCTTATGTGTTGCTGCGGCACGGAGCCGTGCTGCAGCAACACACGATCATAGAGCCCAGGTTAGCGGAGCACTCACTCCACTAACCTGAGCTTAGGGGAGGGCTCCATGAGTGGGTTACCCGCTTAAGAGCAAACGGGCTCACCTGTGAGGCCGGTGGTTCTCACGGTCACCAGAAAGCAGGCTAGGCTCCCTTAGCCAGATTTTTGGTGATCGTGAGATTCGCCTCAAAGTTTGTCTACACTAGCATATTACATGTGTGTTGTTCCTTGTGCATCACTTAGAGTTGATTCACTTGACTACTCAGAAAAATGGGGCTGCAGATGGGAGTAGCCAAAGTTGCCCTTCTCCCCATGCATGAGTGGAATCATTCTGCTCTCACAAGTCTTTGTCTAGTTCAAGGCTTCACAACTTCAACCTTCCAACTGTTTTTGGACTACAACTCCCATAATCTCCAGTCACAGTGCCCAAAAGTTAGGGATTATGAGAATTGTAGTCTAACATTGGCAGGAGGGCCAAAATTGTACAGCCCTCTTCTAGATGATGCCCTGTGTTTCATAGAAAAGCTCAGAGATACAGAACATTCTTGAATAATTCAGCATTGTTGTCAATTGAACTTTCCCTTACAAGTGTAAAGTAGATATTTCCATTTTTCCTTTTTTTGAAAAATACATTTTGTTTGGGAAATTTTAGGAAATTCTACTATGTACAGTATTTCATTTATAGCTGTCAGATCAAACACAACAAAGAAAGGTCATTGTGTGTATTTCAATCTGTTAATTAAAACAAATCATTTAGGGTTTGTTTTGCATTTTCAAAGATGCCCAGGAAAAAGCTTGTTGTCGCCTGTTCTTTAGCAAATAGAATTTTGCCCCACTTTTGTTAAATTAGTGTTAAAAATGGCATGTTTTGGTTCATGCTGTCATGCACCATTAACCAGATTTCTGTTAGAAAGCAGTCTTTGGAAGGGAAGCCTGCTTAATATCAGGAAGAACAACTCATGCTCTTGTTGTAGAATAATGATAGTGCAATCTGTGCTTGAAGCAGTTATAAATAAGCCTTTGAAAGCAATGTTGTTTTTGTATTTTCAATAAAGGCTACAGAGAACCCTGAAAAGGATCTAGCCTTGTTAATATTGCAAGCTGTTTCTCTCTCTGCACTTGGAATAGTCTTAGTGCAGCGTCTGCCTTGAAAAGGGCTTCCACACAACTGTCAGCATAGAATCCCCACAGTTTACACAGAAAATGAATAGAGCATCACTCCAGTGGGAGTCTGTAATAATCCTCAATCTCAAAAGCTGCCATGAATCGGCCACTGGTCTTTGAAGTTGTATAAGGTGAGAAGTTGGAGGAAGATTATTTAAAGCTAATAAACTTTAGAGTGCCACCCCACTAAAAAAAGAGGCTTAAAGAAACGTTTGAGGAAATGGCAAGAATTCCTCCATTTTGTCTTTAATCTTTAATACAAAGGTTAGATTTAAATTGATGCCTCAGTATGACTCATTCCATTCCAAAACAAGCTAACTTCAGCACACCGAAAACATGGTTTCTTCTACATGTTGTAACAAATCCTATGTTTGAGCACTCTAACCAGGTTGAAGCAAATAGTTATAAATAAATTTCTATGTTCTAGGAACTCTGAAGAGTCTAATGTCCTGTATCAGGAAAATGCCAGCATTTTCTACATCATCTGTGTGAATTGGCTATTGGTGCTAACGATACTACATCATTTCCTTGAATAGACTATTGGACATAGTCTCCAGATCTACATAAACAAATTCAGTTTTGGAGTTCTCCTGTAGGCTGTAAAGATGTGCGCACATGTTAATTTCAACCAAAAGCTAAAGCCCTTTTTGATCTATAAGGGCAAAGCTAGTTGTGATGTTATGTGTGCCATTAACCCTAGTTTGAGGATAATGTTTACTTTAAAATAGCAGCCACAGGCCATTTCCTATTTCCCTTTGGGAGCCGCCTCCTCTGCTTTCCAAGAGCATAGTTTACTGGCCCTCTGCAGTCAGTCAGTAAAGGGAGAAGGGGTAGCATACCCTGCTCCCACGAAACATAGTGTAAACACAACAACAACAAGCAGCTAATATCTCAAACTTAGAGATGGATACAGGGCTGGTTTAAGCATATTGCAGGTACTGTTGGGGGCGTCACCTTTTGATGGGGGGCGCACCTCAGGGCCAGATGAACAGCTTTGTGAGAATGCATTCTTGGTGAGCCCTTTGAAGATCATTGTCGATGTGAGCCAGCGTGGTGCAGTGGTTAGAGTGCTGGACTAGGACCGGGGAGACCCGAGTTCAAATACCCATTCAGCCATGAAACTAGCTGGGTGACTCTGGGCCAGTCACTTCTCTCTCAGCCTAACCTACTTCACAGGGTTGTTGTGAGGAGAAACCTAAATAATAATAATAATAATAATAATAATAATAATAATAATAATTAATAATTAATAATAAATAAGAACAAATGCAATAAGAGCAAGAGTTGAAAAATCAACAACAAACAGCAAGTGCTGCCTTTGTAAAGAAGCAGATGAAACCGTGGACCACCTAATCAGCTGTTGTAAAAAGATTGCACTGACTGACTACAAACAAAGGCATGACAAAGTAGCAGGGATGATACACTGGAACATCTGCAAAAAATACAAGCTACCTGTAGTCAAAAATGGAAAAAGTTGAAAAAAATGAAGATGTAAAAATATTATGGGAGTTCCGACTACAAACAGGCAAACATCTGCCACACAATACACCAGATATAACTGTAGTTGAGAAGAAAGAAAAACAAGTTAAAATAATCGACATAGCAATACCAGGGGATAGCAGAATAGGAAAAAAAGAAATAGAAAAAATCACAAAATACAAAGATCTACATATTGAAATTGAAAAGCTGTGGCAGAAAAAGACCAAAATAATCCCAGTGGTAATTGGCGCCCTGGGTACAGTTCCAAAAGACCTTGAAGAGCACCTCAACACCATAGGGGCCACAGAAATCACCATCGGCCAATTACAAAAAGCAGCTTTACTGGGAACAGCCTATATTCTGCGACGATATCTATAACAGCAACAACATTGACAATAAAATTCTGGCATCCCAGGTCCTTGGGAAGGACTCGATGTCTGGATAAAACAAACCAGTCAATAACACCTGTCTGACTGTGTAAAATAATAATAATAATAATAATAATAATAATAATAATAATAATAATAATAATAATATAAAAATCTCCAGGCTTAGATCAGATGCTAGTAAATTGAAAGATATGAAAGACAAGAAGCTGAAGAATGAAAACACCAAACAGTATCTGATCCAAAAATACCACCTCGATTCAAGGAAAATTAGAGAAGTCCTGGAAATAATAAAACAGCAAATAACAGCAGTGTCAAAGAAGATTAGCAGATATGAAGCCAGAATTACACAACACAGGCAGAATATCCAATTCCAGTTGAATCAGAGATGTTTCTACCAAAGCATAGAAGGAGAAACTGCAAGAAACGTAGAAACACCAATAAAGAAGAAACAGTGCAATTCTGGGGGAAATTATGGGACAATCCAATAGATTATAATAAAAAAGCAGGCTCGGTGAAAGAGGTCAAAAAATGTAACCAACAAATGCAAGATCTAATAATAACACCAGAATTAATAAGTGAAAGAGCAAAGAAAATTAAAAATTGGACTGCACCAGGCAACCATCAGCTGCATGGCTTTTGGCTTAAACACCTAAGCCTTCATAAACAACTATCAAAACAGTTCAATCACATTTTGCAAGGAGCTGATATTGAACAATGGCTAACAACTGGGAAAACTCATCTCATCATGAAAGATCCAGCAAAAGGTGCAGTTCCAAGTAATTATAGACCGATAACCTGCCTGCCAACCATGTTCAAATTATTAACTGGAATAATAGCAGATGAAGTCATGCAACACTTATTAACTAACAAACAGCTTCCAGTTGAACAGAAAGGAAATTGCCCGAACACCAGAGGCACAAAAGACCAGCTGCTGATTGACAAAATGATTTTAGAAAATTGCAAGAGAAGAAAAACCAATCTAAGTGTTGCATGGATTGACTACAAGAAAGCCTTCGATTCATTGCCTCACACATGGATACTAAATGTTTAGAAACAACTGGTGTCAGCAAAAACATTCAGATTTGTATTAAAAAAGCAATGAGCATGTGGAGTACACAGTTAACAATCAATGGCAAGACACTTGGACAGGTTAGCATTAGAAGAGGCATTTTCCAAGGAGACTCACTATCCCCTCTGTTGTTTGTAATCGCCATGACCCCACTTTCACAAATATTAAACAAAACAGGCCTCCTAAGTCAAATCAACCATCTGCTGTACATGGACGATCTGAAGTTGTATGGAAAGTCCCAGTCAGAAATCGAACCACTGCTAAACACTGTCTGTATATTCAGTAGCGATATAGCAATGGAGTTTGGACTAGACAAGTGTGCTGCATTAATAATGAAAAGAGGAAAAATAACAAAAACAGAAGGAATAGAACTGCCTAATGGAAGCAAGATCAAGAACCTGGAAGAGAAAGAACCTTACAAATACTTGGGCATTCTGAGGCTGATAACATTGCACACACTGAAGTTAAAAGAAAAATTGGAAGTGAATACATCAGGAGAGTTAGAAAAATCCTCAAGTCCAAACTCAATGGCGGGAACACCATACAAGCCATAAACATCGGGGCTATACCTGTTATCAGACACACTGCAGGAATAATAGACTGGACCCAGGCAGAGCTAGAGACACTAGATCTTAAGACCAGGGAAAGAATGACCATTAATCATGCTCTGCACCCCCGCAGTGATGTCGATAGGCTATACCTCCCTCGCAGCTCAGGTGGAAGAGGAATGCTGCAAGTCCATCAAACAGTAGAGGAGGAGAAAAGAGGCCTTGAAGAATATATCAAGGACAGTGAAGAGGATGCACTTCAAATGGTCAAGAACGAGAAACTATTCAACACCAATGAAACAAAGGAGGCCTACAAGAAAGAACAAGTCAAGAACCAAGCAGAAAAATGGAGAAATAAGCCCCTGCATGGTCAATATTTGCACAATATAAGTGGAAAATCAGACATCACCAAGACCTGGCAATGGCTTAAGAATGGCAACTTGAAGAAAGAAACAGAGGATTTAATACTGGCTGCACAAGAAGAGGCACTAAGAACAAATGCAATAAGAGCAAAAGTAGAAAAATCAACAACAAACAGCAAGTGCTGCCTTTGTAAAGAAGCAGATGAAACCGTGGACCACCTAATCAGCTGTTGTAAAAAGATTGCACTGACTGACTACAAACAAAGGCATGACAAAGTAGCAGGGATGATACACTGGAACATCTGCAAAAAATACAAGCTACCTGTAGCCAAAAATTGGTGGGACCATAAAATTGAAAAAGTTGAAGAAAATGAAGATGTAAAAATATTATGGGAGTTCCGACTACAAACAGGCAAACATCTGCCACACAATACACCAGATATAACTGTAGTCGAGAAGAAAGAAAAACAAGTTAAAATAATCGACATAGCAATACCAGGGGATAGCAGAATAGAAGAAAAAGGAATAGAAAAAATCACCAAATACAAAGATCTACATATTGAAATTGAAAAGCTGTGGCAGAAAAAGACCAAAATAATCCCAGTGGTAACTGGCGCCCTGGGTGCAGTTCCAAAAGACCTTGAAGAGCACCTCAACACCATAGGGGCCACAGAAATCACCATCAGCCAATTACAAAAAGCAGCTTTACTGGGAACAGCCTATATTCTGCGATGATGTCTATAACAACAGCAACAACATTGACAATAACATTCAGCCATCCCAGGTCCTTGGGAAAGACTCGATGTCTGTATAAAACAAACCAGTCAATAACACCTGTCTGACTGTGTAAACAAGAAATAATAATAATATATTACGATGTCTGGTGTTGAGCTAATTGCTTCCTGGAACGTTGCCAGACAGCAGGCTTTACCGCGGGTTTACTGCATGGCTTTACTACCAGTTGGAATTTGCCCCAAAAAACCTGACTCATAAAATGGATTTTTTAACACCTGACATAAATTGGGCTAGACCCAATATCTCACACGGACTTTGACGCGAATCTGTCCGATGTGTGAATGCACACACGAAGCTAAAAGCCCCATCTGGAAATGCTCCTGGCAGAGTCTCTTTACCTCCTATGTGCTCTGCAGAGTCTTCCCCAGCTGCTGGTAACTTGGCTCTTCCCCCACCGCATCCCATTCCTTAAACAAAGCCCTGAGAAACAAGGCTGACAGGAGCGGGGTCTGGCTAGTTGAGTGGCATTAACCTCAACAAATCAAAATAGTGGGAAGTGGAGGTTTCTGATTGTGCTCCGACCCACCTCAATACCAGGCAAATTTTAAAGTCAGTGTTTTTTGGCTGTTAGTTGCTTTGGAGTGATCTGAGAGCCAGGTTTAGTAAGGCAGAGCCTGGGAGTGAGAATCTCCCCCCCCCAAAAAAAAACCAAATGGGAGGATGGGAGGAAAATGAGACACATAATGTGTTTATTAGGGATTTGCACAGAACTACACATTTCTATGAGTCATAGGAACATAGGAAGCTGCCATATGCTGAGTCAGACCATAGGTCCATCTAGTGCAGTACTGTCTACACAGACTGGCAGCGGCTTCTCCAAGGTTGCAGGCAGGATTGCGGTGAGGATTCCACTTTATGAGTAAAGCAGTAGTAAATAAATAGTATCTCAGCTGGACTTGGCTGCCCATTAGAATCACCAGGATCCATGCGGATCCTGGCAATGCCATGGTGCCAAAGTCTGGGTCTTAGCTGATGTTAAGAGAGCAAACACGCTCTTAACCTGGCTCCTGGGCCGTATGTTAGAGCGGGCTACTTGTAGCTCATGCTGACACTAAGACAGGCTCGTAGAGTGTCCGCCCCTGTGGGAATCCCCCAGTGCACCGTGCTTGGAGCACAGTACATTGTGGGATACCCTGAGGCTGGGATAACAAGTCCTGGCCTCAGGGCAATCTGCCCTGCTCCACGCTGCTCAGAGCAGTGCTAATCATGTGGTAGGGGTGTACACAGAACTGGCTGAAACGGTTCGGTTCGAGTGCAAACTGCACTCGAACCTGACCGGACCAGTTCAGTCTGGACCCCCTTCAAACCCCCCTAGTCGGTTGGGTCCAAGGGGGTGGTGGTGAATTTTTTAAAAAATTAAAAAGAATTCTGTACCTCTAGCCCCTTCGGGGGCTTCCTAAAGGCCGTTGGGGGGTGTCCATGAAGGTTCACCCTCCCCCTTGCCAGCCTTGGTAATTACTGCCCCAGCCTGTCTGGCCACAGTTTGTAGCCCGTTCGGGCCTCTGTATACCTGCATGGTGGCCATTTTGCCTGCTGCCGCACATGCACAAATGGCTTCTGTGAGGCCTGGCATGGCCTCATTTGAGTATGCACAGCAGCCATTTTTTTCTTTTTTCTTTTTAAACAATGGCCACCGCACATATGCAAATGGCCTCTGTGAGGCCCTGGGCCATGTCAGGCCTTGCAGAGGCCATTTGCCCACGTGCAGTGGCAGGCAAAATGGCCACCGTGCAGGTATTCGGAGGCCCGAATGGGCCACAACGTGCAACTGAACAGGCCACAGCTGTTATTGCCAAGGCTGGGGGCGGAAGGGGGAGCCTTCACAGACACCCCCCACGGCCTTTAGCAAGCCCCCCGAAGGGGATAGAGATACAGAATATTTTTTGAATTAAAAGAAATCAGGGACGGGGGGGGGTTGTTCCTGGTCTGGATGGAAACGGGGGTGGTGGTTCAAACATGAACCCCCAAACCATCAAACCAAACCCCCAAACTGATTCACACATCCCTATCATGTGGGAGCATTCTCGATGTTACCACTGCGCACAGCATGATCGTCTGGGGAAAAGGGAAGCTTTGCAAAGCCTTCCCCTTGCCTGCCCACCCGCCCACCCACACACTCACCTTCCAATAGGTCATGTGAATGGCCCCATTCTGTTTGAATCTAGATTTTGGAAAGTCTATTACTTAACCCATTGGTTATGTTCTAAGAGGCTTGTTACAAACAAATAAGAAACTAGTTGCAGAAGACAAGTCCTCATTTCTTTTTTTAATTTCTGATGACTGAAAACATCATTCCTAGAAGCTAGATAGAGAATATGCAGCATCCTGAATTCCCAAGTAAGTGGGAAAGCATGCGTAGACCTCTGCACAGAAAGAAAGAGAACGTTGAGGATCTAGTACAGTGGGAACTCTGGCACTCCTCTTCCTAATGAATTTGTCTTTTCAAACCGTGGTAATAGAAAACCCAAAACATAATTCGAAAAAGGGTTAAATAGCAATTTTGAAACAAAACTGAGTATAGAAGCTTGATCTTAGAAGTGAGAAATCCATGTTTAATCCTCATCAGCTCATGTGGAAAATTATTTGAAATTCCTTTACTTAGTTAGGCCAACTGTAAAATGTAGCTAATAAAGCTTAACCACCTTTGTAAATTGCTTTGATATCTGCATAGGAAGCTATGGTGTTAAAAGAATTCTGTTTTGTTGCTTGTTTACTCTGCAGTCAATTGGGAGGACTCATTTTCCGGTCTAAGTAAATTGTCATGTGAAACTTCAGATTGCAGAATGCAAGAGGAAACTAGGATCCCCAAATCTTATAAATCTGTTCAGGAAAATGTATGCAATCGTGTCAAGTTTATTCGTTAACCAAGGCATGAAATGATTTGATATAGTTTCCCTAACTGAAAGTGTCTTCATTCCTGTAGCCTCCAACCTTTATCTCAGTATCAGTACAGCTCTACAGTTTTAAAACTTTGGTTTCTCAAAACCATGAATGTCTTTTTCTAATAGTGGAAGCTTTCTTGCACCAAGGCTTGATGAAGGGGTGGCTGGGCTGGAGATGAAATGACTAAATCAAAGCTGGTTCAGATATAAAACTGTGCTCCTCATGATGCCCTCCTGCATTCCTGTCTCACAATAGCCCAATTCAGACATGATGCTGTACGAGTGTACAGTTTCCTGTATACTTGTACGTGTGTTGATTTAAAAAGTGAACCTGGATACAGGCCCTTCAAATGCATGATATGGACAGGAAGTGTATTTCTCTACCTGCATTCAACTGAACATGTGAATGACTGTACCTATGTACCCTATAGATTTGTATGAGTGATGAACATGATGAGCCCTTTCTCACGATTGGGAGAAAAGCGGCAAGCGGAGGAAGCCTCAAAATGCGTACCCCCCTGCAGACGATCTCCCTGGCATTGTGGATCGCCCACCCAGATGACTTCCCACTGCTCCTGTCATCACAGAGGTTTGGGGAGAGGGAGGCCCCCTCTGAACTCCCATAATGCACCATGCAAGTGCAGGGGCATTATGGGGAGCTTCCTGTCACAGGCTGGGAGCCTACTTGTGGGTAGGTGACACACAATCAATTAGCTGGGGTAATGTCAGCAATCTTGCCACCTGGAAGGGAAGTCCAGGAAGATAGTCCACAATACAAACTGGGCTGCAGAAACAAAACACGGCTCGGAATAGTTCTCTATGTCAGGCTTGGGCTGAAAACTGTCGACATGAGGGTTGACAAATGTTGTCTTCCAGTAGCTAACAGAAAGCTGTTGACGTGCTTTATAGTCCAAGCTGATAACTCTCAGCTGGTAAGGATTCAAGGCTTATCAGCCCTCTGCAAGAGGCGTTTACTGCTCCTGATAGTTTCCAGCTGTGTTCTTCGCCTTGTGACATGCCTTTGCTGTGGAGTCAGTGGGGGGTTGCCTGCAGAGCTCATCTTCTAGTCTGTCCATCGCTGTCTCTGCTGCCTCAGACTGCTGTGCATGCTCTGAAACATAAGCCTGACCTTCCTCAGCTGTCTCTTGGGAACTGACAGCCGGGCTCTGCCCCTCAGGCACCCCTGCATTGGCTGAAAGGCTGTCAGCTTCCCCTTCCTCCTCGCTATCTGAGATCGAGGGCATGACAGGTAAGAGTGTCCTCGCACCCTTGACCCTGGCTAACAGCCGGGGCTCTCTACAAGGTTTGCCGCCGTGCTGCCGCCAGGAGCCACATGGCTCCCAGGAGCACACACAGGCAACAAAGACTGGGCTTGGCTGCACGTGTGAACAGCCTCAATGTGTGAACAGCCTCAAAGTGTTCTAAAGAAGAGAACTATGTTGGGGCATAATAAAGCTATAAAACTATGGACAGTGTGAAGAGAGTGTTGAGAGAGAAAATGCCCTATTTCATGTATCTAGAACTTTGGGGTAACCCAGTGAAACGGTTTAGCAGTAGATTCAGGACATACAAAAATGTTCACACTAAACGGGTTCAAATGATGTCTGAGCTGTCCAGCCTACTGCACAATTAGATATGTGCACAACTGTATTCTGCTCCCCATTCCAGGATGTCTTCTTCTAATTATGTGAGTGTGTAGGGGGTGTTCATCTGAACCACACTCTAAGATCTAAATACCATATGCTGTTTACCAACCTTTATGTGCTAGGGAGAAGGCTGGGAGGGGAGGATGTGCATGGTAGATCGGCTGCCTACAGTGTATATTTCACAAACAGAATTCACAGTCACAATAGCTGCTGCCTTAGATGGGTATAAAAAAGGATTGAGAAAATTCATCAATGGCTATTATCCATGATACCCAAATGGAATCCTCATGTTCAGAATCAGAATTTGATGCGCATTACAAACACTTAAGGTTGATGATGCCTTCATGCCCTCCTTGTGGGCTCCCCAGCACTGGATGGACATGGTTAGAATCAGGATACTGAATTAAAAGAATCCTTGGTCTGCTCCAGTAAGCACTACTACTCTTATTGTCCTGCTCCGGCATCAGTCTGGGTCGGGACATACTGGAGAAGGAGGAAACTGACAGGGAAGAATATCTTTCAAATTCACTCCCATCGTATAGAGGAGGAGAACTTACTTTTAGTCAGAAGTTGTCTTCCCTTGGCCACCTTCCCTGGATCCAGCTTTCTATACTGCACCGGAATTATTATGGATCAAGACTGGCTGCTGGCTAATGGTGCTATGAAGCAATTTTTATCAGCATTCCTGATTAGCCTTGGGAGTCCTGCAGTTTTTAAATTTTCTCCTAGCAGTTCTGAGAGGATTTAGATTGTATTCTGTTCTGTTAACATTGTGACAGCTGACATTTTTACATGAGATGTAAATGCAAGCATGTTGTGTAAAGAAGCCGGGGAAGCCATGACTCTAAAGAGGGCATTTATAAAAGTCACTAAGGGCTTAAAGGGCCAAAAACAATTCTGCTGCAAGGTTAATCATCACTCACCACACACACACACACACACACACACACACACACACACACACACTTTGTCAGAGCAATGATTGCATATGACACCACATGTGACAGTGGCAGACCTATGACTCCAAATGTGGGTTGCTGTGAAAAACCTGTAATATGTGGGTGACGGTGACTTCAAGCAGCAAAACTGTGGGCAGGGGCGGAGATCTTAAAGCCTTTCTCTGCTTGCCTTTTTGTTCCCTCAATCACTTATTCCCCAGTCAGGTTATGTGACTAAGGGAAAGGGTCTATGGGGGAAGGTGGTGAGCAGGTGATGCTGTTTGCCCAATGGCCAGCTGTGCAGTGGGTGGGATTTGCGCCCATCTCTCAAGGAGGCAGGATGGGCATTCGCCCATCCACCTGGCCTCATGCAGCCTCAGGTCTGCCAGCCAATTGGGGAGGAGAGTGCCCCTGAATGTTAGTGCAGCGCATCTCCTCTCCACCCACTCACAACATGTCTCCTACCCACCCTCCCATATATTCAGTGAGAACAGCTGGTTCCTCTCGGGCTGAGTAGGAATTTTTTTGCTTTCAAACCTGATTGGCATTGGTTGGAGGGTTGGATTTTTTTTGCATACACCTCACTGAAATGATTTAGAGATGGGAGTTTTTAGGTAGGTAGTTTCACTGGCAGGTGAATGCAGGCAGGGTCAAGAAAGGTATATTGGTGTTCAACTGGAGGACCTTTGTTGGATGTAGGGTGGTTCCACGGAACAGCCTCCTGGGCATGCAGATGATTATACACATGCACAGCTGCCTTCAAAATGGCCACCATGAGCTGGGAGATGGGCCAGAAAGGCCTGAAAATGGGCCAAACCGGCCCCATAAAGACTAGGGTAGGCTGGCAGGGGGAGAGGGGAGCTTTAGAGAATTTCCCACAGCTGCAGAAGCATGCACACACACACACACCCCAGAGGCAGCAGAGTTAACCCGGACCTGGTGGTGAGTTAAGAAAAAGTGAGTGATTTTCTTTTTAGATTTGGAACACCAGACCAGTTTGAACTCAAGCCAAACCGGTGGGCGGGTTCAGGGGTGCACAAAACCGAACATGCCCAATCCGGTTCAAGTCTGGTCCGGACTAAAACCTAACCAGGCAAACCAGTTTTGTGCACACCCCTACTAGGCAGCTGAACCTGCTAGTCTCCTCTTGGCCCGGTTGCTTTGCCCAACAGTATGCAGGGGCTGTCAGTGCTCAATAGGAGGCTTGAAGGCCCCTGTTAGAGGTTGGAGTTGCCTGCACACTAGTTTGATGTTATCTCGTTGCATTTCCCCCAAAATCTGTTCAGTTAATAAAGTGTGGCCCTAGTTCAACCCTTTATGTGTATCCTGTCTTCTTTGGGGGTCTGGGGGAAAAGGCTTCAGCACCTCTCCCCACTGTAGCTTCTCCTAGTCACTCGAATCCCATTGCAAAAGTGCTTGGCAACCCTTTGGAGATGTGGCCATCATCATCTCATTCATTTCCTTTAGGCCATAATTATAATACCATGAGGACTGCAACAAATACAAGAAATAACACTTGTCAAGAATATATATTGCCATGCCGAGCCTTGTGCTGGGGTTGGTTGCTTTGCTTCACCCAACACTGTGGGGAAGACATGAGCTTCCCTTGATTGGCTAGGATGCATGAAGGGTGGCTGAGCTTCATGAAACATTCAAGCATATCTTTCATCGGGCATCTCAGTTTTTGTCCAGCAGCTTCCCACCCACCCTGGGCACAGAATGGGATTTACTGGTCATCCTGTTGGGAGCTGAGTAGGAATCATTTGCTTCCTGACATACTGACCGGGTTAAGAACTTGCCCAGCCTACTCCTTTACATTTCCTTTTATATGGGTTATTAGTCACAACTGGCAGGTTCATGCAAGCAGAATAGGGTAGGTTGAATGGTGAGCAATCTTTGGCAGGATTGAGAAAGGGGATACTGCTCAATCAGTCCTTTGAGGCTCAGTAGCATGATAGCTATGATCAGGGCTCCTACTTCAGGGGCTTGGTGTGGACCTCTGAAATAGCCCTGAGTCCCTAGGGGTTGGCAAAGAGGAGCATGGATCTGCACTGGTTGGATCTGCTGCTCTGAAGCAGGATGTGATCAACCTGAGGGTTTCTGGGCAAGGTTATTTGTCTAACCTCCAGCTTGTGAAGGCTCAGCTGTTGCGGAGGGGGCATAGACTAATAGCTGCTTCAGTCACTTCAATGGCTTCGAACCAGTTTGGGTTGGTTCATCAAATCAACTGGCCCAGCCAATCGGTTCAACCAAACCAGACCACATACCCGGGGTTCAGTCCACATTCAGACCAAACAGCACCAACTGGTTCATGCACAACCCATTACATGTAGTTCTGCATAAAGGCAGCATTCATGGTTTCTCTTCTCAGTCTGTAACCAGCGTATATGGAGATGACTATGGTATCTCTAGTCAGCAGGTTGGGGGCTTGTAATAAAGTTACAGCCTACTTTCTGTTTTAGTTCTGCTTGTGTCCTGACCCCCTATCCCCCTTCACTCCCACTGCTACATGATACTTTGTGCATGTGTGTCAAATATTGCCCACTTTGAACAATATTGAGGAATATTTGAGGAGAGGAGAGCTGGTCTTGTGGTAGCAAGCATGATTTGTCCCCTTAGCTAAACAGGGTCCACCCTGGTTGCATATGAATGGGAGACTAGAAGTGTGAGCACTGTATGATATTCCCCTCAGGGGATGGAGCTGCTCTGGGAAGAGCAGAAAGGCTTCTCCCTGGCTTCTCCAAGATAGGGCTGAGAGAGATTTCTACCTGCAACCTTGGAGAAACTGCTGTCAGTCTATGTAGACAATACTGAGCTGGATGGATCAATGGTCTGACTCAGTATATGGCAGCTTCCTATGTTCCTATGCTCCTATTTGAATCCAAATAAAATGAAGCCATCTCCAAATTTAAGGGCTGAGAAATAAAATACTGTGATACTCTAGCTACATTGTTTGATGATGATCTTATGTTAAGGCTTTGGTTGCAATATTTGTTTGCCCTCTCCTGTAAGGACTTCAGGGTACTTCAAAAAAACAATGTATTAACTGTGTGTCAGTGCATGCATATACCTATATGTAGAGATTTTAATTCGGTTTGGTCTGATCATGAGGACAAAGCAGTAGCAAAAGTTCTAATTTCTATTGGTTGGTTAGCAATGAAGCTTAATCCTCGATGAAGGAAGGCAATATTTCCAGTCAGCATAGTTTTAAAGTATGAGAAACCACCTGAATAATCCTTCTTAACTCTCAATCTTAAATTCTAATTGTGGCATTTAAAAGCAGCTAATAGTCTTTGAGGGCATTAATAACCATTTCGAACATATATTCTACAACAGCAGAAGGGATTTGTTTCTTAACAGAAACGGCTTACAGTTGTAAACCTAACATTTTTATAGGTTAGTTTTTCTTGCTAGCCAAGGACAAAATAATGTATATTTTATGTAGCATTTGATTGTTATGATCCCCACAATTACCGTAACAAGAGGGAAGGGAAGGAATACTGTGCAAATAACTGGTCCCTTGTCTGCATACTGTACAGATTTTCTTCCTGGAAGAATGATATTGATCATCAGCAAAAAAAAATTAAAAATGGCAGTGTTCCATCAGTTCCCTGGATGCATACTGGATGCCCACAGTGATTGCTATTGTCATGTGACACAAAATGTTCTCTAAAACTTCCTTACAACCACCTATAAGGTAGCTGAGCATTATTATCCTCAGATTTCAGACTGGTGACTGAAGTTAAGAGAGTGTAGCTTGCTCAAGGCCATTAGTGAGTTCATGGATGGAATCAGATTTTCTCAGGGGACTTTATATTTATAATTCACACTCTTAATCACTATGCTACACCAACACACACAGCACAGAATTCAAGATCAATAAAACAATGA
This sequence comes from Hemicordylus capensis, assembly GCF_027244095.1. Classification (NCBI taxonomy): domain Eukaryota; kingdom Metazoa; phylum Chordata; class Lepidosauria; order Squamata; family Cordylidae; genus Hemicordylus; species Hemicordylus capensis. The sequence continues at coordinate 371,892,473 of NC_069658.1, read as the reverse complement.
ACTATAATTTGAAAATGCTACTGGGTGCTTCAGAGCTTTTTCTCCCTTTCTGAAACTTGTCTTAGCTACTGCTTTATTTTCTTTTTTAAAAAATAGTGAATAGAACAAATGAATCAAATGGAAGTTCTGTTTTTTCACTGCAGAGCCTTTATGGCAAGGGCAGATTGTGCTAGCCATTGTGTTATATCACAATTTTGAGAAACTGACTAAGACTGTAGCCACCTCTGTCCCTTTTTAAGATAAACCCATTGACAATAATTGTGACCTAATACAGAATTGTCAGGAAGCACAATATGTTTTACCTTCATGAAAAACCCTCTCTAATTGGAATCATTGGAGCTTGACATGGTTGTCATAGCTATATGACAACTGTGAGGATGAGGGTGAAATCTCCAAGAAGACTGTTCGTGAAAATTAGACCACGACATCTCTGAATAAAAAACATACGAGGATACATCTATATGCAATAAAAAAATCTTCTTGATTAACTTCCTTTTATTCTCTTCTTTTATATAATGTGCATGGAGGCATGAAGAAAAAAATTGCCTGAACCTGGTACATCTTCAGAAAGACTGCACAATCACTCATCAGTCAATAGATTAAACCCAAAAGTGTGGTGTTTCAGCTTTTGCTACTGATTAATCAAAAGCTGGATCTTTAGTTTTGATATGAATGTGTGATATGCAGGAAAGTAAACTGAAACTGGTTCATTGTCCTGATTTTTCCCAAAGTGGAAGAGGACTGAGTAATTCTAGAGGTAGGTGCTTTTCCGAATGCACCTGCCGTATACTGAATCAGATCACTGGTCCATCTGGCGTAGGATGGTCTACTATACTGACTGGCAACAGCTCTCCAGGGTCTCAGACAGGTGTCTTTCCAAGTCCGGTTCTGAGATGCCACAGATTGAGCCTGAGATCTTCTGCATGCGAAGTGTGTGATCTACCACTGAGCTACAGCCCCTCCCCTTGAGTAAAAGTAATTTATCTTCTAATGATTAGTGTCTGGGATCCATAACAATAAAATCAGAGGCACTGTATTCTGTATCTCATTTCCAAATACTGTATTTACCTGATCCAAGATTATGTGTCATCCCCCCACCCCCAGGAGTTTTGATATTAGAAACCGGGAGGTTGTCTTACATTCAGAGTCCTATTCCTTTCAAGTAAATGCAGGTATAATCTGCATTTAACATCTACTTTTTAGGTGGTCTTAAATTCAGAGTCATCTTTGATTCAGATAAATACGGTGTTTACAGCTCTTTTTCAAAGACTGAGGCTAGTTCATCTGTTCTGAATTATATTAGGGTCTGGCAGCAAAACTTAAGGGATTTTGTACTGATCTAAGGACCCTTAACAGAGAACTATCCATTAAATTGCTTGCTGCTTCTTTTATAATTTCCCCATAGTGCTCAAATATATACTACATGTATACAGTCTTTTGTAAACTTTGGAAACTATAGCACTCTCCTGAATGGACTCAGAAACAAGTGATGTTCACTCTGATATTGGACTACATCAGTGATTCTCAAACTTGGGTCCTCAGGTGTTATTGGACTTCAACTCCCATAATCCCCAACCAAAGGCCACTGAGGCTGGGGATTATGGGAGTTGAAGTCCAATAACACCGGAGGACCCAAGTTTGAGAATCCCTGGACTACATGAACAAGAGAAATGGTGCAAATGAATAAGAAGAAGTCTGGAAGTTTATTTTATTTTATTTTTACATTTATATCCTGCTCTTCCTCCAAGGAGCCCAGAGCGGTGTACTACATACTTGAGTTTCTCCTCGCAACAACCCTGTGAAGTAGTTTAGGCTGAGATTAAGATATGAAGGTTATGTGTTGTATATTTAATTTTACTGATGTAATAACTTAACACAATAATGCACATGGGGCGGAGACACCATTGAGTGGATGGGTACAAAGCACCTGGCTGCATGCTTGTCCTCCGGAGTTCATTTCCAGCCAGTGTTTGCTGGCTGGTTTAAGGAAATTGGCATCATTGGATTCTTTCCCTCCAGTGAGGGAAAGGGAAATAAATGCACCAGCAAATGCTGACTACGTATGTGCTCCAGAGGGCTCGCGCGGGCCCCTCTGGCAATTGGGCCATGCCCACATGTGTGTGACATCACACACATGGGGATTCACTGGTGCACACGGTGCATGCATGGCAGGACTACCGGGAACAGGGCAGAACCTGGACCTCCATTCACTGGCTATGCCACTGAATGCAAACCAAGCTATAGGCCTTAGGTGAGCACATTTACAAAATGATACCTATATTAGACAACATGGATCACTATCTGGCATCACTATCCACCTGCAGGGTGATCAGATCTTTAATGGAGTGGAAACCTATCCCAAGTTCAAAATCAGCTAAAAGAACTCAGTGCACTTGAGACAACAGAGGGCCTTTCATCTTGAGAATTGTGTATATATAAATGCAAGCTCTGAATAAGCAGAAAAGTCAAAAGGCAAGTTGTGCTCCATACAGTTGTCTTGATGGGAACTGTTCCTGGACTGCATCAGTATCCACCACCATAAAGGTTATTCTACTATGAAAATTACTTCCAAGTTTTCCACACCACTGACAAAGCTAATCATGTAAACATTCATGCCAGTTTAATTAAGACATTTGTCATTGACATTTTAATATGTGTTTTACATCCTATTGAATAGCTATCATAAATTTATGGTTCTACATTTAAAATGTTTTAAAGTATTTTTAATTGGTTTTAAATGGCTCTGAACTGTTTTAGATTTATTTTTATATTGTTTTAACCTGTTTGTTTTAAATGCTATTTGTTGTAGGATTTTACCTGTTGTGCACTGCCCAGAGCCTTTGGATGGAGTGGTATAAAAATGTGACAAATAAACAAACAAACAAATACATCCTTTTAATTACCATAACATAGAAATTCTAACATTAGCATTAAAAAAAATAACCCCATGCTTTCTGTAGGCTTAACCAGGTGCTTCTGAATCTAGGCAAGAAATGTTTCCTTGAGAGATACTATTTGCTATCTAGTTGTGCTCACTGAATAGAATCATTACAGTGCAGATAAAGTGGTACTTGCAGTGACCTCAACTCAATGGAAATGTTATTTATTGATTTCAAAGTGTATATGATCAATCCATATGTCCTCTGAGTTGACAGGAATCCCAGCTATGTGTTTAAGTCCTTAGGTACTTGGTTATCTTTTGATCACAGAATGAAAGCTATGTTGACACACCTGATATGAAACCAATCTGCTGTTTGCCCACCATACCACAGATTTTAAAGGTGACACTGTTGGCATATAGGGGAGGAGCTTCCTTCCAATTTTATTTTTTGTTTTGCAGAGAAAACTTTTCCCATTCACCCAACACCTAAGAATCAAATCGAAATGTCGTTCCTTTTTGTTTACCAGGCATTGGGCCTAGACATGAGTCCCATGATTAAAAATGTAGTTAAAAATGTAGGGTATGGCACGGTCCCTTGAAATGAACTTTTTTGTATATTGGTGAAGAGTAAATGTAAATGTTTTAAGACTGCCATGGTTTTGTGAAGTAGGATTTTTGTGAAGAACTAGGCAGGATGAAAGAACACTTTTCAATGAAAAAAAAAAAAGTTTTAATTAACAAAGAGTTTAGCTGCTCCTAAGTTAAAATGCTGCTGTCCTTTTGTTTTATTTCATGTTTGCAAAATACTTGGAAAGATCACCAAAAAGTGAGCTACTGTCAAAAGACTGCATCACCAAAATCAAGGTGCCCTATAATAATTCTGAAATGAGACATCTTGAAATGTATAAAATCCAAGGCCAGGTGACCTAGAGCTGTGTACTTAACACCTCTGCTTATACACTTAATAATGAAGCACAAATGCCATTATGTCTAGGTGAATGGAGGGGGACCACACAAAATGAATAATGGATTATTTGAATTACATAGTTTCTATTACTGACACAGGCAACATGTGGAGATAATGGCAGATATTTTCTATAAACAGATGGAATGTTTCGGTTTGCTTTTTTATCATCTGGAGACATTTGCATATAAATATAAACATCATTAGTAGTGGCTAATTAGTAGATGACAAAGGTGTGAAAGGATTACTCAGAAAGATTGCAGAGAAACTGAATGAAGTCATTGTATCAATCTTTCGTGCAGAAGACATTGGATGGGATTGATAGCCATGCATAAATCACATTTTTTCCCCAGACAGGACACTGGAATGAAATCAAATAGAGTTTCTCTCCAAGGAAATATTTTTTGGGGGAGGGGGGATGTTTTTGGCTTGTTTTGGGACACAAAGGTGATAAAGTGATTAAGGCTGGTGGAGAGAAGACATGATTGAGGCTTGCAAGTTTGTGTGCATGGGACATTTATGCCCTTTCTCATATGTTGATATGGGGAGACCATGGCCGCCTTCGCACATAAAACCAAGCTAGAGGCAAGCAAGCCAGAGGTTCCATTTCGTGGTTGTCCGAATGTGTGAAACCGTAGTTTCATCACACATGGTTTTCATCACAGAGGTTTTTGAGCCAAAAACAGCAATTTGAACCTTGAGGTTGTAGTGAGTTTTGCTGCTCCAACCTGAGGTTTGAAGGTGGCATTGTGTCATCTGAATTCTACCGCCACTGTAACTTGGGTTTTCTGAGCACTTGTCCCTTCCTTGTTGTCTCTGCACTTCTCCAACCATTGCCCAGCAACAGGGATGCCATGTTGCTGTGTCCCAAGCTTCACAGCATGTCAAAGGGAAAAGCCACATTGGCGGATGCCCCCTTTCCCCTGTGTCCCATGCCTCCCTCGCCTTGGCAATCTGCAGAAAAAAGGGATAGGATGACAAGATGGGCACTTTGTGGAGGGGTCTCCACAAATCAAGTGATGAAGAAGTATTTGCACAAGCACATGCAGTCTCATTGGCACCATGAACAGGGCAATCCAGTTGTTTCTCAATGAAGATAGTACACACCAGGAGAATGATACACAGGGTCTGGGTTGAAAGGCATATACAGGTGAAACTCGGAAAATTAGAATATCGTGCAAAAGTCCATTAATTTCAGTAATGCAAATTAAAAGGTGAAACTGATATATGAGACAGACGCATTACATGCAAAGTGAGATAAGTCAAGCCTTAATTTGTTATAATTGTGATGATCATGGCGTACAGCTCATGAAAACCCCAAATCCACAATCCCAGAAAATTAGAATATTACATGGAACCAAGAAGACAAGGACTGAAGACTAGAACAATATCGGACCTCTGAAAAGTATAAGGATGCATATGTATTCAGTACTTGGTTTGGGCCCCTTTTGCAGCAATTACTGCCTCAATGCGGCGTGGCATGGATGCTATCAGCCTGTGGCACTGATGAGGTATTATGGAAGACCAGGATGCTTCATTAGCGGCCTTCAGCAATTCTGCATTGTTTGGTCTCATGTCTCTCATCCTTCTCTTGGCAATGCCCCATAGATTCTCTATGGGGTCAGGTCAGGCGAGTTTGCTGGCCAATCAAGCACAGTACACTGTATACTTATTGGACTTTTGCACGATATTCTAATTTTCCGAGTTTCACCTGTATGCATGGAGATTTTTGTCCGGTATGGACACCCAGCTTGCCGGGTCTGCTGGAAACAGGGGCTCCCCTCACCTGTGATTCCCCACAGCGGCCAATCTGCATATGCCAGAAAGCTGATTCCAGCCTGGGAATTTTGAATATGTACTAGGAGTAATCCCTGATCTTGCCAGACTGAGCCCATATTGAAATGGCTAGACACATGGAGCAGCCCAGATTCCTTGGGAATCTACTGGGGTTGAGTGTTGAGGGAATGGCGAGGCATATGAGTTCTATTTTTAAACAGATATACCTGGGGGTCCACATTATGGAGGCCCCTATAGTTGGATGGCCTAACTCATGAGGGCGCCCTCCTATGGAGACCTGAATCTCACAGAGCCTCTGGTCCTCCCCAGTGGACTGGCTGTCTCAGGAGAGAGCTAATCCCCAGGCGGCAAATGACACTGGAGCAGAGGAGTCCTGTACTGCTTGAACGGGGTCTACCAGCCCAAGACCATCCAGATTCCAGAATGCTTTACCCATCCTCATATTGTTTGTTATTGAAAATGAATCCACTCTTATTTGCTACCAGAGAATCTACACTCAGAATACTTCAGAAACAACAAAACCCATTACCCCATGGGCTTGTGGGTATGGGGATGGTTGGCACTCTATGTGCACTACACCACCACACACTCTGGGCCATCCTGGTGCCCCCCAAGTGGAGTTATGGGGCTGCTGAAACCACCATTATTCCTTATGGGGGGAAAGCTTAAAGACACACAAACTTCCGAAATTCTTTTAAAATCAGCCCTTTGCCCAATTCCTGTGAAATCTGGGTGGTAGCTTCTTTGCACCCATTGGGCACTACCACCCTCCACAACCCACCCTGGGCAACGCTGGTGCCAACCCCACAGGGAGTCCTAACTAAGGTTACTGAAATCCCCATTATTACCTATGGGGAAATCGTAAAGATGTGTAATCTTCAAAAATCATTTAAAAATCAGCCCTTTGCCCAATTCCTTTGAAATATGGGTGGTAGCTTCCACCCATTGGGCACTACCACCACCCCCACTCTTTCGGCCCCGGGGCCCTTTTAAAAAATCCTAAACATTTCAGATTCAGAAAATTTGGGTCCAAATCGAATCTGGGGTGATTTGGTGGGTGGGGGGCAGATTCATACCCCAAACAAATCAGAGGTGTTTTGATTTGGGTACACATTTAAAAAAGGGGAAAAATCGCTTTGTGCACACCCCTATTTAAATGACCTGTCTATGCTGAGGGCAGGCAGCCGGTGCTGAAAAGGCACAATTGCACTGAGACCGCCCCCTGGAAGATCGCGGCCAATGGCTGCTGATGTCTTGCCCACAGTCTGGCGATGTGAGCACTATGGAGCTTGCTGGGGATGAGACCTCAGTGGACCATGGAGAGGGAACGGCTCCTCTGCCTGGAAACCAGAGGTTGCCCAGCCCAGGTTGGAAGATTGCCTGTGGTACAATTCCCGGGTTCAAGGATTAAGCTCAGGTTCATCAACCTGTATTATGGTATTAAACACAAAGGTGGCCAATGTAACACTGATGTTCAAAAGATTCAGTACAAAGAGAGCATATTCCAGAGCAATCGATACAGTAATGGCAGAAAATGGCTCTGCCATACTCACTGGAACACTTGATTCAACATTCATGTTGTGTGGATGCAGTTATGTGTGGATAGATGATTTATGTTTGCTCTTCAGTAGAACCACCTCAGATTAGACTAAAAAATATGAATATGATATGAAGGATATTTTTATAAACCGCTTTTCAATCAAAGTTCCCAAAGCAGTTTACATAGATATGAATGTATAAATAAATAAAATGGCTCCCTGTCCCCAAAGGGCTCACAATCTAGAATAGGCACCAGCAACAGCCACTAGAGGGATGCTGTGCTGGAGATGGACAGGGCCACTTGCTTCCCCACTGCTCAATAAAGAGAATCAACACTTTTAAAAGGTTAGCAGGGGTCATTAATTTTTAAATTTTTTTTTTACTGCATTTGGAGTGGGGGACAACAAGCTTGTAGGGAGAGAAAACATAACATTCAAAAACCTATATTTAACTGCCAAAAAAACCCAGCTAAGAAAACTCTACAGAAATGCAGACAGGACTTTAGGTTTCTTCTCTTAATATTCTTGATTGGAAAGGTAAGGGCTTGATTTATCGGATAAGATCATTCGTACACTGTCACCAAAGTAAAACTGTGATTACTATCTGTGGGACAGGTTGAACACAAGGGAAATTTTATGAGCCTTTGTTGTTGTAAAGGAAATAAAAGGAATGTGATATTCACAGTAACGTGGCAGTATCAGAGAATGCCCCTGCTTTTGGAATGTTGTTTTACTTTTGTAACTCTGTAAGGTGTCGTATACACTGATGGCATGGTGTAATCATCTTTTCCTTCTCCTTCTCCTTCTCCTTCTCCTTCTTCATCACCATCACTGTCATCATGACAGTCACTGACCAAAGACATCACATATCAAATAATTATAATACATTTTAGAAGAAAATTTGGAAAACTCTTATAATGTATGTTCTGGTAGAAAGGCCGCGGCACGTACATTTTAAAAAGTTGCATTAAGGCACCTGCAGCCTTTACGCTAATGAGGCCTTTAGGCCAGAATTAAGGGGCAAGGGAAGGAGGTGCCACAGGAGCCTCCATCCAATGATAGGCTCCATGTGGTCAAGAGGGCTTGGAAGGAATGGAGGCAGCGAAAAAGAAGCAGCAACAGTGCAGTTGGACCTTCCTGGCCCAGGGTTTGCATACTCCTCCCCATTTCTATTTCCCATGGAGCGCCATTTGCGATCCACGTGGGTCATAATGCCCCTTGCTCTCTCTCCCCCGAAAGTGTTTCCTTGGGTGGGGGTGGCCAGGTTGGGCCCATAGCGAGGCCATGACCATATTTTGCAGCCAGTGCAGGCACTGCAAGGGGTGGCGGGAGGCACCTCTAAGTGGAAATTAGAAGACGCCCCCTCCTTGTATTGCCGGCCCTGAAAGCTCTTCCCAGCAGTGGTGGAGGATCAGCTCTGCCATTCAGCTGGGGCACGTGCTGATTAGAAGAGCAGCTCTTCCCAGTAGCAGTGGAGGATCGGCTCCGGCATTCAGCCGCAGCCATTCTTCCAAGAAGCTGAGTGGCAGAACCGATCCTCCACCCTGCTGGGAAGAGCTTTCAGGGCCAGAGATACAGGGAGGTAAGCTAATTTCTACTTAAAGGTGTCTCCTGCTGCTCCAGCAGTGCCCATACCAGCCTCTAAATATGGCCATGGCCTCGCTGTGGGCCCAGCCTGTTCACCCTCACTCGAGCAAACACATGGCGTTCAAGCGGCTATCCATCGGAAATGGAGAGGGGAGCTTTAGCTAGCTGCAGCCTTTATGCCTTTGCAGCATTTCTGATGTGATTTTCTAAAATTCCAGCCGTTTTTCAATGGTGTGGCTTTTATGCCGATGCGGCCTTTCTGCCAGAAAATACAGTAATCACCAAATATTTCTTCCACAGGAACCAATGTATTAGATTTTAGTTTAGCAAAAGTATAAAGATACCTTTAGAAAAAGTAGTGCCATTTGCTTCCTCAAAAAATCCATTATGCTTAAATGTGGAATGTTTCCTGTTCAAGCAAAGCATACTGCAGGGGAAAGTATTACCTGCCTAACCTTTTTGCTGTATCAATTAAAGCAACAATTCAGAAACCAATTTCTTCAAAGTGGTTGCTGAAGCCAATGGGGGCTACTTTTGAGCAAGTGATTTCAATATTGCGGTCCAAGTACTTTTTCTCAGTGTGACAGCTAGAAGGAAAAACTAGGAGCCTCTGATTATGGGTTATGGTATTTTCTGTGATAGTTTCAACTCCTTTTCTGTTTTCCATTTGCTTCATATGTCCTCTTCCCAACTCATCTGTCTTTCTCTGATTCTCTGCCTAGTTTCTTATTTTTCTGTTCATTACTCCTGGCAGTTTCTCGCTTGTCAAATGATGGATACATTCAGATATGATCTCTCAGAAAAATAACATTGAAGTTGTGGAATTAGGTGTCTGCCAGAAGTGTGCATTTGGCTTTGCCAGCATTGTTATTTACATATGTTGCACACTCTGTTTTCTTATATTTGGTTGGGCCTACATGGGGGGAGGGATCCTTATTGCCTTAAAGGTATTTTTTGGAAAAGCAAGGGTTTTTTTCTTCATGTGTCGCCTCTTGTAAGTGATCTTCCGTGTGGGACAGTGAACAAAATTGCTTTTGTGGACAGAGCCTCCACATCGGTAGCAGTGGTAGCTTCTCCCTTCTTATGCTGCCACTTTCTGGGCAGTGACATGCGAAAAGATTGGTTTTGGAAGGATTTAGACTGAACAGCCTGGATTTCAGGAGGTTAGTTTTGGAATGCCAAAGAGAGCGGTTTGGCACAGCGAAGAGCATTTTCCACCCTCCTAGTGATCTTGCTTACTTTATCCAAGTTAATTTTTTGACAAAGAGCAGGTCAAATGCTTCCAATATTTGGCAGTGGTATTTCAAGAATCTGGGAGGAAGACTGCTCAAGTCAAATATGCAGTAGCCCAGGTGCAAAGAAGCACATCAGCTATTCTCAAATTCCACAGATGTCAAGGAGGGAAGTTTATTCCAGCTGCCATTAATTTATTTAAGGTGAAGCCAATGGTCTAAATGTTATATGGGGCTCAGCTAGGCCCTTATGCTAATTATACCCAGGGGCGTAGCAAGGGCAGAGAGGGCCCATGTTTGCCCCTATCCCTGGCGGGCCCTCAGAGTGAGTGAGATAATGAAGAAAATAGAGAAGGGTGGAACTGAAGGACCCCCAGGAGCTGGGGAGCTCCTTGAATCTATCTGCTCTATTATAGTTATGCTCCTGATTACACCCCCTTAGATTGGGTCTAGGCCATGTTCCAGAGACCATTATTTTTGACTCCCACATTTATTTCCAATGCTTCTTTGAGATTGGAAATGGATGTTATTAAGTACTTAGCACTAATAACCTGGGTAAGAATCAATTTAATGCCCATCAGCATTATATTAGTAAAGATTCACTATTATCTTTACTAATCTCCTTATATTGACATTGTTATTTGTATTCTTTATGTTCTCTTTTCTGGTCAATGACTGTAATAAAATTGAACTGAACTACTAATCTCCTTAGTATTATCTGATGACTACTGCTTTAGCTAGTAGGAGAACTGTGTTGCTAGCAAGTCCTATTTTGGGGTAGCACAGAGAGCACTCCTCTACTCAAATGTCTCAACCACACTGGATCATGGGCTAGTGATCTTAGCACACACTTTACCCTTCCTAGTGAAAAGACTTGGTTCCAAATGGGTCAATAAGCATAGGCTGCACTGGCAGCATGCCTTCAGGTTTAGCAGCTAACGAAATTGAAAAGGACACACCAACCCTTTGATAATGAGGTTTGCCAGGCTATTCAGACCCTACTTCAAAGGTAACATACTGATGGGGGAAATTTACTCTAAAAAGATAATAGTAAAGCACTCTTACGGAATAATGCAGCTAAATGGCACATTTCCCAACTCGTCATGGATTAACAAATTGGTTGGCAAGGATTCAGTGGAGAGGCCCCTAAAAACTATAGATGTATAATCTTTTTACACCTGGAAGACATCCTGGTCTTAAGCTAGTCAACCAAGCACAGCTTTATTCCCCTCGCACACCACTCTTGCCTTTGTTGGGGAAAGCAATTCCCAACAAAGCACACAAATGGAGGATGGGCTCAGATGGGGTGAGGGGAGGAAGCCGTGAAAAACTTACCTCCCCCGCAGACGATCCTGTTCATGTTGCTGGGCAGCTGGATTGGCTGCCCAGATGATTGCTGGCTTCTGCTGGTAGTAGGAAGGGAACAGGGAGGTTTGGGGGCTGGGAGGCCCCCAAAGCTTCCATAATGCACCGCATAAATGCACAGTACCTTATGGGGAGCCTCACGATGCCGATTGGGAGGCTAGTTGTGTGTAAGTGCTGTGCAAAGCCACACAGAAGCATTTAGCCCACTTTTGGGGTGTACTCATACCAAAACCTGGGCTAAGTGGCAGACTCTCTAAGTGGACTTGCTGCTGTGCTGCCACCAGGAGCTGCACGGCTCCCAGCAGTACACACATGCACTGACAACTGGGCTGGGCTTCCTTAGCCCAGTTTTCTGTGTGCATATGAAAAGCTTCATTAAGTTCAAATTGCGGTAAACTTCATTTTCTTTCATGGAATCTGCTGCCCTTTGGATAGCCAGAGTGTCATGGAAACTGCCTCAGGGCATGTTTTGAGGTATATCTACCCCTGGCTGAAGCACATGGCCTTGGAATTTGTTTGGATCATTATCCTACGGACTCTCCTATATGCGAGTTGTAGCCCTTCGCTCCTCACTCCTCTTCTCCGCTTTCTTGCCTGTTCCCCATGAGCAGGCCTTCGTGACAACATGCAGCGAATACATCAACGTACCCAGGGAGGGAGGGAAGCTAACCTCTTGCCCTTCTAAGTCTCCTCACCGTCTCTCTCCCTCCTCTGCTTCCTTCCCCAATGTCCAAGCAGTTTTCATGACAAAGACTTAAGCCAGGCTCTGGTCCAAGAACCTTAGTCAATCTGAGTACTCTTAATTGGGACCTTAGCTAAATTATTTCCAATAAGATTCTCAGTTAGAATATCAGCCAAGATTGATAGCATTACCTAACGAAATCTTTGCATTCTGTAGCCTCCACTTTACCCTTAATAAAGCCTTTGAACTGTATTCCTGTTTCCTCATTTGTCCAACATGCCAAAACACACTCAAATTGATACTGGAACCGAACTCCTCCCTCAAGCCAAGCTAATTTCCCCACTCTAAACCAAAAACACAGTTGCAGCTGCATAAAGAAGCTGTTCAGCTATGGTCTCTCACCAGAAGCACTCCTCTCTCTAGGACTGGATAGCGCCAAAGAAGTAATCAAACAAAGAATCTGGGATACTGAGTTTCAGAATAATCTGACAGGGATATCCAAGGCATTTTGGCTGATTAGTGGAGTGCTGAGAACTCACCCAGCAAATTATTTATCCCTTCTTACCTTTCCCATATTCAGATGGGTTTTCTTGAGGATTAATGCCCTCTCTTCTGAATTGTTAGCTGGTAGGCATTACAAAACTCCAACTGAGCAGAGATATTGCCCCTGTAATGCAGAAGCGATTGAGTCGGTTTCCCATGTGCTTTTGTGGTGTGTCTTTTATAAGGATCACAGGCAAAGGCTAATTGAACCTGTTTTCAAAAATATTCTAGGACGATGGGACAAATTTTATGTCAAGGTTTTTATTTTCTTTATGTGATGAAGATAAAATTAGAACTGTGGCTAAATATTGTTATATTCTTTGCAAAACATGTGCTAATATTTAGTTTATGTTTGTAATGTCTGTATTTGTAAAACTGCTGGTCAAGGACCGAATAAATATTATGTATGTATGTATGTTTATGTCAAATATTTGTTAATAGACAAGGATTCATCAGTCATGCACCTAGTTGCAAAATTCTGTTGCTCCACAATACAAGCCCATCACATTCTGTTGGCTAAGGGGCTAAATTAATGCATTTCTACATAACCAGTATGTCTGTGTATAAATGTACATAACTGTTTTAGGTGTATTGGTTCTGGTCAGACCATGATAAAGACTGACTGACTTCATGTGTCTGCCATACTAATTCATTATAAGGCAGGTGTTCTAGAAAATTTAAGTGGTTGTACTACTTGCCGTAGATCAAAAATCTCTAGAAAGTTTTCAGGTCAGTGAATCTGTATAGTGTGCATTAAAATTCTGAATCTTGCAGACTTCTCATGAAATACCAAGTTAGAAAAAGAATAAGCTAGATAAATTTCAGGGGAGAAGGAAAGATCTAGGTTCATTTTCTAACATTTAATCTCACTGAACATGGTACTAGTTGAGAATCCTCATTAGCAGAAGGATTAAAAAGGCTAGGTAAAATATTGAATAGTGGGAAATAGTTCAGGCAACTGGGTTTTTTGCCCAGCATTCTATAATTATGCCTTAATTATAAAAAGCTAATACTGCTTTTAGAGTATTTAAGAATTGGCTTTTAGAACACTTAATTCTAAAAGCTGATACTGTAAATATCAGTATGATTTGCCTGTTGACATGAAATTTAATGTTGAAAATCTGCATGGTTAAGTATAACCAAATATAATAAATATATAATAAATACATATATTTTTATTAAATATATAATGAGGCTCTACACATGAGTGGTGTGTAGAGCCTGGGAGGGTTCAGCGGGGAGAACGGGTTCACAGACAATCAGTCATGAAGACCTAGGTGGCCAGATTAGCCTCCCACACAACTACCAGATCTGTCATGGAGCTGGTAGGGGCTGCGCTCAAGGGCCGCCCAGCCCCTGGAAGTCCTAGGATGCCCCGTGCGAGTGTTTGGGGCATTCTGGGAGTGCTCCTGATACCAGGAGGCTTGTTGTTGCCTCCTGGTTGGGGGTCTACTGATGTGTTGCCGCATACTGTGGCAGCACACGATTTAAAAAAACAAGGTTAACAGAGTACTCGCTCCATTAATGTTGTTTCAGGGGAGGGGAAATTAGGCGGACTAGCCAACATGGAACCATCAGGCTCAACCGGTGGTTCCCATGATAATTAGAAACAGGCTAGGCTCCCTTAGCCCACTTTCTAGTGATAGTGGGAATAGGCTCAATAAATACAAATATAAATAATACATTATACCAAATATCATAAATTTCTGAGTAAGAAAAACTGAATTTAGTAGTTTAACATTTTTGCTTTCAAGTGAAAGTATTTTATGTTTCCTACCATCTTTGTGCCAACTCAAAACTGAAAGCTTTCTTTGGTAATCCTCTCTTTGGTCCATGTAAGTTCTTTTCCCAAAATTCTGACCATATTGCAGGTCACCTAGTAGATGTGGTTACTTCTCATAACAGCAGCAGCATATCCTTCTAGAAATGCAAGCACCTCCATGGATTGTAGGTATGTGCATGAAACGGACCTTGCGCTCTGTTTCAAGCTTGAAACACAAACAGCTGAAACATTTCGTTGGAAACAGTGGTTGAACAGGCTGTTTCAATGAAACAACTCAAAATGTTTCAAGTGTTCTGGCCATAGGGAACAAAGGGGAAACTGAAAACACTCAACTGTTCCCCATGGGTAGCTCCTAGGGACTCCAAAGTGGATTATGTGGTAGGGCATGATGAGTACTACCTACCCAACAACCCACAAAAGAAATGGGCAAGTGGGTAGGGATGTGCACCAAATTGGTTCGGTGCACATCCAAGGGTGGTGAGGGGTTTCCTTAAGAGGAGTCGGGCAGGTCCTACCTGCCTGTCCTCCAAGTCCCCGATGGCCCGCCACGGCACCATTGCTGTCACTTGTACAGAAGTCTATCCATAGCAATAGCGCTGTGGCAGGCTGGTGGGGCTTGGAGGATGGGCAGGTAGGACCTGCCTACCTCCTCTTAAGAGAACCCTGACCCCACACCAAAACGTTTGGTTCCAGGGAGCCAAAGTGTTTCGGCACTTCTCCAAAGAGGCGCCGGAATATTTTGGGCTCAAGCCTATAAGTGCGTGATTTCCACAGGAATCAGAAAGTGCTTGCAAGCAGTGCATGGGCAGGAGGAGAGGGAAAGAAAGGAGGCCGGAGAGGAGAGGCGGCAGCAAGTGAGTGGGCAGAGGCAGGCAGGCAGGAGAGGCAGCAGGAGCAACCAGGTGGCTGGAGGAGAAGTGGATGGTTCTGTGTTCAAGGGACACCCTTGAACACTAATAGCTCTTCCCCTGAGAGGAAAGGCCCATTCTGAGCAAAGGGAATTTCTACTTTAGAAAGGCATGTTCCTGTAACTCGGTCACAGAGTGACCGCGAGTCGGACATGACTGAATGGACAGAGAGAGAGTTCCTGTAACTAATGGGGAGGGCAGAATTGCAGGAGGCAGTCATGTTGCAAAAAATTGCTTTATCCATTTCCCTACCTTCTTTTCTCCACAATGAATTCCCACCCATCCTTCACCTCAGTTTCTTTTGATAGTGAAGTGGCTATTCTCATTCAGGGCTGAAAATATCATCTGAGGAAAGGGGAACTGGGATATGGGAATGCATCATCACAGGGTTCACATTCAAGCACCTCATCCCGTCCTTTGTGATACTTTCAGTGACAAAGGGGCAGATCTCCTTGTTTGACAAAACCATAAGTTTTCAGGGATATTGCAGGTGGAAGGCACAGAGTTATTCCCTTTGGAATGTGGCATGGTAGAAGGGAAGCAGTCTGTCACTATTTTTGTGCAAGAATGAGGATCTGTCACAGGAGACACCCTCCTCCTATTTAGGCCCCTTGGGAAGCCCCCACAGATATCTGTCTTTGAAATTACGGGGATTGGATTTCAGTGAGGGTTGGAAGGCCCTGATTGATGATGATCATCCTCAGGGATCTGAGTTAAAGTAGTTCTTCACCTCATACCAGTTGACCAGAGTGGTCTATTATTGTATGCAAGGCTAAAATAAATAACAGTTATTTCATATAGTCCATGTTTCCATTGAATTATTATGGAAGCTTTTGAATCTGTGTGGCCTCTTAAAGCTAATACTGTAGAATGTTTATCTGAGTAGTAATTATGACAAAAACAATACAAGAGTCTTTGGAACTGTACTTTATTTTATTTATTTATTTTCACTTTCTCTAATGTACAGGATTATTTGCGTACTCTATAAATGTTGTCAGAAGTCTTTGGTGACTGTATTTAAAACTCCTAGATCCCCATATCCTCTATTTATCATATAAATTTTGTTTGCTAAAACACAGTGTTGCTATGACCCAGGCAGATTGTATATAGACTTTGTTTGCTGAAAAGCAATGCTTCGAAAGATCTTGTAGACAGCAAATCATTTAGTCATAACATTTTCCCCATTTTAGTGAGTGTCCTTGTTCAGTATTACAATTAAATGGCTCATCATGTGACTCATGCATGACACTTGTGGCTCATAGTGGCATTAAAGAAGGCTGTGAAAGCTTGGTCTTCTGTTCACTACAAGAGAAAGTGATAAGAAATGCTTATAAACAACCTGGGTTCATTTCTGTTACTTGCTAAGCTTTAAAAAGTGCAGAAAAACAGAGACCCATTTAATGCAGCAATATATTTCCTGATCAATGTTCCAAAATGAATTTAGGTATTGACAATAGCAAGGTTAAGTAAACAGGCCTGAATACTTGTGTAAGTCATCTTTAATGCCTGTCAGTTGACAACCTTAAACTTCAATTTACAGAAAGAAATTAACATGCTACAGAAGCAAACCATGATTACTTGAACTGTGAGATTAAATATTGGTTTGCATAACACTTCAGTGCATTAGGATCTGAATTTTGAGTCATGTGGAAAACACTAATCTGTGGTAAAGTGATGAAACTGCTGGGAGAGATCATCAGGAGATTTTGTGCAGGCTGCTATCAGTATGCTGATGACACCCAAATCTATTCCTCCATGTCAGCATCATCGGGAGAGAGCAAAACCTCCCTAAATGCCTGCCTGGAGGCAGTAATGGGCTGGATGAGGGATAACAAACTGAGACTGAATCCAGATAAGATGAAGGTACTCATTGTGCGGGGTCAAAATTTGAGAGGAGATTTTGATCTGCCTGTTCTGGGTGGGGTCACACTTCCCCAGAAGGAACAGGTACGCAGTTTAGGGGTACTTC
Source organism: Hemicordylus capensis (assembly GCF_027244095.1). NCBI lineage: Eukaryota > Metazoa > Chordata > Lepidosauria > Squamata > Cordylidae > Hemicordylus > Hemicordylus capensis. The sequence goes on along the minus strand of NC_069658.1, from coordinate 371,875,224 downwards.
TGGATCCAAGCCTCTCCCTGGTGTCCCAGGTTGAGGCAGTGGCCAGAAGTGCCTTCTATCAGCTTCGGCTGATACGCCAGCTGCGTCCATTTCTTGAGATAGAACACCTCAAAACAGTGGTACATCTGCTGCTAACTTCCAGACTGGATTACTGCAATGTACTCTATGTGGGGCTGCCCTTGTACGTAGTCCGGAAACTACAGTTGGTTCAGAATGTGGCAGCCAGGCTGGTCTCTGGGTCATCTAGGAGAGACCATATTACTCCTGTATTGAAGGAGTTACACTGGCTGCCGATATGTTTCTGGACAAAATACAAGGTATCGGTCATTATTCATTCATTCATTCATTCATTCATTCATTTTACATATTCTTATACCGCCCCAAACTTACATCTCTAGGGAGTTTACAACAAGATAAAATATTAAAACATTATATAGGTTATAACCTATAAAGCCCTAAACAGTTTGGGCCCTGGGTATTTAAGAGAACAACTTCTTCACTATGAACCCCACTGCCCATTGAGATCACCAGGAGAGGTCCATCTGCATTTGCCACCAGCTCATCTGGTGGCTACTCTGGGATGGGTCTTCTCTGTTGCTGCCCCAAGGTTTAGGAATGTGCTCCCTAGTGAAATAAGAGCCTCCCCATCTCGGACAACTTTTTAAAAGTCTTTAAAGATGCATTTGATCACCCAGGCTTTTAACTGATATTGTTTTGATTGTTTTAATGTTGTTTTTAGAATATTATTTTAAAATTTTAAATTGTGTTATAAATGTCTTGTTTTTAAATTTCTTGGTTTTGTTTTTAACTAATGTTTTACTTTTGTTTTTCTCTTGTAAACCGCCCAGAGATGTAAGATTTGGGCGGTAAAAAATGCATTAAATAAATAAATAAATAAATAAGTTTCTCCTCACAACAACCCTGTGAAGTAGGTTAGGCTGGGAGAGAAGTGACTGACCCAGAGTCACCCAGCAAGTATCATGGCTGAATGGGGATTTGAACTCAGGTCTCCCCAGTCCTAGTCCAGCACTCTAGCACATGTAGAGGGGCCATTCTGATGAACATTCCCATACAATAAAAGGACATACCAGGAGGCTGTTGGGACATCTGCAGATAATGTCCTGATGGGCACAGTCTCAGCATGTCCCCCCCCCCCCCAATAGTATAGGTGAGGACAGTATCATATGAAGTGGCCCAAAGTAAAATTTGTTTTATTTTATATATATATATATATATATATATATATATATATATATATATATATATATATATATACATATATACACACATACACATACGCATATGCATACACACACACACACACAAAATATTATATATAAATATATATTTACTAAAACATATACACTATAAAACAGTGATAAATTTTGCATTATTATTGGAGAGAGACTCCTGAGATAAGGGAGTATTCTCTATGTTATTTATTCTCTGATTTATTCTCTGTCAAGTAATTCAAGGGAATTTACAATTGTGACTTAAAGTACCCTTGCTTTGCAAGATTTTGCATCCTAATCTCTTGAATATGTAACATTTTTGTAAGGGTTCATTTTCATGACTTCTAACAAATCATTATTATGAAAGTACAACCTATTTTATTTTTGGTATTACTCTTCTTTCTTTTTCAACTATTCTGTATTGTTTGAAACATGAGAAGCCGGGTACAGCTGTTCCCTTCCCAGGCACTGTTTCCAGTGAGTGTAAGAAAATACTGTAATGAAGAAAAGGCAATTAAATCATCATTTAACCATGATGCTCATTGTCTCCTCCATTCTCATCATGAGAAAAATTCAAACACAGATGGCAACTTCTGGTAGGGAGGAAGAGCATTCATTTTTATTGCCATCAGTGGTATTATAAACACTTAAATACGTTGGGTAATGCCATGGGAACAATAGCTTTGCGATAATTCTCAACTGAGCCTGGACAGAATTAATTCGGATGGCATTCAGAAAATGTGGAGTATTCAAAATATTTTGTTTCAATCTCTCCTCCCAATAGTCACATCTTGGGAAATAGTACCTGTGCATGTAGGACAAAATTTATAAGTTTTACCCAAGTTCTATGGGTTTCGGCTCAAAAAGACTTCCCTCAAATGAAAGTCAAGCTTCAAGCCCCCCAAATTATTTTGTGCTCAGATAGTTTGCCACACCCTTTAAAGTACAAACAGTTTTCCTACAATTGCCAACTTCACATCCCACCTAAAAGGTGGCCTGGACACCCCTCCCTACAAATTGCTTACCAGGTGGTGACTGATCAAGAACAGAAGAGGGTTCTCTGTCTTGTCATGGAGTCTCCATCTTGAGAATGATTGCAAAGCTTGGGTTCCCATGGGGTTACCAAATATATTTAAGTGATCAAATGACTGATACTTCGGACATGTATTTTCTCAGCCTAGTTTCTCCCATGATGACTCATGGCATAGTAATTCTTTGAAGGGCAGCAGGCATTGCAGCAGCCATTAGGAAGACTATTAAGCCATGAGGGTCTGAAGAAAGAAGCTAAGAGGCTCTACACATGATCCATGTGTAGAGCCTAACTGGGCTTAGCCCACTCTCCCTGCAGACGAGCAGGGAGCTCACTCTGGGTGGCCAATCCGGCCACCCACACAATTTACTGGAGGCTGTGGGGATCGGGGGCTGCCCGGACCCTGGAAGTCCCAGGATGCCCCACGCAAGTGCACAGGGTATTTTGGGGACAGGAGGCTTGCTGCAGCCTACTGGTTGGGGGGTCTCCTTGCAAATTGCCACTATGGTGACTCACAATCAGAAGAATGCTAACCTTGTTTAAGGGGAGGGGTATTTTGGTCGGTTTGCTGCCAGGAGCTGTGTGGCTCCCATTGCAACACACAACCTCACAAAAGTGGGCTGGGCTCCCTTAGCCCACTATTGGGATGTTGTGAGAATAGCCTCTAAGTTTAGAGTGGGGAAGGGTAGTCTTCAGCATCTTTTTAAACAAAACGAGCCGGGTCTCACGATCAGTGAGACCCAGTTTGGGGAGCTAAGCGGGGAGAGCAGGCTAAGCCACTTACACGATGGCCAGCTCCATGATGGAGCTGGCAGGGGCTGGGGAGTTCAGGGGCCGCACAGCCCCCAGAAGCTCCTGTATGCCCTGCGCGAGTGTGCAGGGCATACTGGAGAGACCCCTGGAGCTGGGAGGTGGCTTTTCGCCTCCCCTCCAGGGGTCTACTCATGAGTAGCCAGGGCATGTAGCCATGCCACGGCTTCTCATGATCAGAAAAACTGGGTTTAAGGGGAGGGGTACTGAGGTGGGTTAACCGCCGGGAGGCAACCAGGCTCGGCTGTGAGCCCGGTGGCTCTCACGATAACCCGAAATCGGGGTAGACTCCCCTAGCCCAATTTTGGATAATCGTGGGAATAGCCTCCTTCTGTTTGGGGTGTTACATTTTAGTTCTCTAGAATACCTGCTTGCAGTAGCATGTTTGTAGCATCCATGTAACAACATTGCAGTCAGAATGGAGTCAAATTTTGTAACTTTGCTGTGGGACAGTCACCATCCCATGCGACCCCCCTCCTTTCCTTTATCTTCCCTTGGTTTTAGCTTTAGAAACTTGATTTTACAATAAAATATTAGCTGCTTGAATGTGCCATCATTCATTTAAATGTGGGGCATGAATGTGAAGCCCAAAGACTGAGAGATATTTGAAACCAAGTCTGAACTCGTGAATTATATTAGAGAGGCTTAAATTCTACTTTGAAGGCTGAAACAGATGCCGGTCTGTGAGATTAGCCACAGGAAATTATCAGCTAAATTAATAAGTAATTGGGGAATGAATAGCTGGAAAGGTAGAATTTTAAAGACAAGCTTCCAGAGAGAGTCTATTTCTTTATAAATTATAATGCAGCCTATCCTCGCATGGTCATTATATAACCCTAGAAAGGCAGAAAGGCAGTCCCACGTAGAATGCATTACAATAGTCAAGCTTAGAGGTTACCAGCATATGTACCACCATTTTAAGGTCACTAGTCTCCAAGAATGGACGTATCTGGCATAACAGCATTTAAAGCCCTACACGGCTTGGGGCCAGGGTACCTGTCGGACTGCATTCACCTATATGAATCTGCCAGGGCCCTCCAATCATCATCTCACGCCCTGCTCATGACCCCGCCACTAACAGAGATCTAGTTGGCGGGGACTAGAGACAGGGCCTTTTCAGTTGTGGCCCCTTGGCTTTGGAATGCCCTCCCTGAAGAGCTTTGCCATGCTCCTTCCCTCAATGTTTTTAAACTCATTTTTAAAAACATCTTAAAACGCACCTTTTTAAGGAAGCTTTTAATGCTCCATTATTATTATTTTGTTATATCTGGTAGGTTCTTTAGCTTTTTATAATTTTCAGTTTTTTAATTTGAACCTAATAATCGTTGTGGTTTTTAATCTGACAACTTTTATTTTGTTTAATTTAGTTAATTGTATTACTTTTATTGTATCTTGTGTCTATCTTATTATTGTGAGCCGCCCCGAGCAGTAGTGCACTGGAGGGGCAGGGTATAAATATTTTAAATAAATAAATAATAACCTTTTGCCAATTTCTAATGGAAATCTAAGAACCAGGGAACAAAAAGCAGAAGGTCCAATAGAAATATGTTGGTTTTGACTTGGGTCAAAATAAAATTGCTGTTTGTGTGGCTGCTTATTGTGCACAGTATTTACCACTTATGTCCAGGCTAGGAATTAAGACATGCAATGGAATGTCCATAAACTGTCAAGCACTTAGGGAGATGTAGGGTATGTCACCCCACCCCCATCGCCGCAGCCCAAATCTTGCTATGCTGCCTCTTCATGGCGAGGGTGTTCTGGGGAAGGATGAGTGAAGTACGCCAAGAGGAATACTCCCAGTAGGGTCACCCAAAGTGTGAAGGTCATCCCAGATGCCCAGCTAAAGCAAGCAGGCACCTATATTGGGCAGCAGTGATATAGGAAGGTGCTGGAGGCGGATGATCACTTCAGTGACAACAACAAAGGCATCATTTCATACTGCATGGGAGGAGGCAATGGTAAATCGTGTGTGTGTGTATTTATATATACACACAAATGTATATACCATCTAGTATAAAAATCTCCTGGAGGTGTACAGAATTAAAACATAAAACATAACACATTTAAAATTCATAAACAGATAAAATCATAATAGATAAAAACACATTAATAACACATTAAAAATTTCTTAAAATGAGTCTCAGTTGAAGGCCTGGGAAAACAGGTACGTCTTCAGTGTTGTCCTAAAAGCAGAGAAGGAGATGCTCTTATTTCAGCAGGGAGCACATTCCAAAGCTCTGTGGCAGCCACAGAAAAGGCCAGGTCCCAAGTCGCCACCAAACGAGTTTGTGGCAACCGTAACTGGACCTATCCAGATGATCTTAATAGGTGACAGGGTTCACGACAGAGAAGGTGCTCTCTTAAGTAACCTGGACCTAAGCCATTAAAGGCTTTATAGGTAATAACTAGCTAGGGATGTGTGAAACATTTCGGATACAAAACGTTTTGTACCCAAAACAGCCTGTTTTGGGTGTTTTTTAGACAAAACAAAAAAACACCAATTTTCCAGATCCAAAAGTTTTGTATACAAAACAAAACGCCCCTGTTTCGGCTACAAAACATTTTGTTGTTTCAGACCTCCATTTTGTGGTGATCTCTGAGTCAGTCTCCATTTTGTGTTTGACATCTCTTTGAATTTCCCACCCTTCCAGCCTTCTGATCGGTGACCTAAATCATCGGCTGACCTGCTGACAATTCCCTCCTTGTTCCCCATTGGCTCTTTTGCTTCTTCCCACTCTTTACTGACACCACATTGGCCAGGGGAAGGGTTGCTAACCCATTGGGTGCTGGGTTCTGTTGATTCTGTGGTGTTCTGAGTGTAGATTCTCTGGTAGCATATGAAAGTGGATTTTTTTTTCACTGAAAATCTCATATGCTACCAGAGAATCTACAATGAACACCTCAGAAACACAAAACCCAGTACCCCAAGGGCTTATAGGTATGGAGGTGGTTGGCACCCTATGTGCAGTACACAACCCCTTGCTCTGGGAAACCCCAGTGCCCCCCAAGTGGAATTATAGGGCTGCTGAACCCTCCATTATTCCCTATGGGAGAAATCTTAAAAGACACATAAACTTCAACAATTCACAAAAGATCAGCCCTTTGCCCAATGAAAAGGAGAACTGGTCTTGTGGCTGAGCATGACTTGTCTCCATAGCTAAGCAGGATCTGCCCTGGTTGCATATGAATGGGAGACTTGATGTGTGAGCACTGCAAGATATTCCCCTCAGGGGATGAAGCCGCTCTGGGAAGAGCAGAAGGTTTCAAGTTCCCTCCCTGGCTTCTCCAAGATAGGGCTGAGAGAGATTCCTGCCTGCAACCTTGGAGAAGCCGCTGCCAGTCTGTGAAGACAATACTGAGCTAGATAGACCAATGGTCTGACTCAGTATATGGCCGTTTCCTATGTTCCTAATTCTTTTGAGATAATTCTGGAAGTTTCCTTGCTCCCATTGGGCACTACCACCCACCACACTCCACTCTGGGTCATCCCTTTCCCCTTGATTTGAAGCGATACATTTGCTAGAATCCCCATTATTCCCTATGGGAAAATTCTTAAAGATGTGTAAACTTTAAAAATTCACAAAAAATCAGCCCTTTGCCTAATTCCTTTGAAATTTGGGTGGTAGCTTCCACCCATTGGACACTACCACCACCACCCGCTATTTTTCCCCTGGGACCCTTTTTAAAAATCCAAATCGATTCGGATTAGGAAAATTCAGCTACAAAACAAAACAGGGCTGATTCAGATTCTGAAAATTTGGGTACAAAACAAAATGGGGGGTTTTCGATTCGGATACAAATCGAAACAAGAAAATTCCAAAATGCACACCCCTATAACTAGCACTTTGTATTTTGTTAGGAAACATATTGGCAGCCAGTGCAGTTCTTTTAGAATTGGTGTTATATGGTCCTTTCAGGTAAACCCAGAGACCAGTGTGGCTGCCGCATTCTGTACCAATTGTAGTTTCCAAACTACAAAAAGGCAGCTCCACATAGAGTGCATTACAATAGTCAAGCCTAGAGGTTACCAGCATATGCACCACCATTTTGAGGTCACTAGTCTCCAAGAATGGATGTATCTGGCATATCAGCCAAAGCTGATAAAAAGCACTCCTAGCCACAGCCTCAACCTGAGAGACGAGGGAGAGTTTGGGATCCATGAGCACTCCCAGACTATAAACCTGATCTTTTAGGGGGAGTGTAAACCCATCCAGAACAGGCAGATCTAAACCATCTCTTGGATCCTGACCTCCTACAGACAGTACCTCTGTCTTGTTTGGATTCAACTTCTGTTTGTTATCCCTCGTCCAGTCCAATATCACCTCCAGGCAGGCATTTAGGGGTGTCATGCCATTTCCTGATGAAGCCGGTATAGAGAAATAGATCTGGGTGTCATCCGCATATTGATAACATCCCAGACCAAACTTCCTGATGATCTCTCCCAGTGGTTTCATGTAGATGTTTTAACAAGAAAACCACATGGATAGACAAAATAGAATGAGTGTCAATGTACTGCTTCATGATTGGCCCCTCAGGTCATATGGCACTCAACATGCTAGGATCTCTCAGAGTACCAATGATGTTTATGATGTGGTTAGATTAAAGCCTTTTGGATGTCTAGCTGCTGATGTTGCCATGTGGGAAAAGAAAATCTGAAGATGCAAAAACAGAATTAACGGGAACATGGAATGTAAGAAGCATGAATATAGGAAAGCTCGACACAGTGAAAGATGAAATGAATCGACTACAGGTTGACATCTTGCGCATCAGTGAATTAAAATGGACTGGAATAGGATACTTTGAGTCAGACAATCATACTGTTTACTACTCAGGACATGAGAAACAAAAATGGAATGGTGTTGCTTTCATAGTCAGGAAGGATATAGCGATGACAGTACTTGGGTACAATGCTATCTGACTAATATCAATTAGTGACCAACTAATATCAATTAGATTTCATGGACAACCCTTTAACATGTCAGTTCTTCAAGGCTATGCCCCAACAACCAATGCAGAAGAAGAGGACATTTATGAGTTTTATGCTCAAGTTCAGTCTGAAATTGACATAACATGCAAGCAAGATGTGCTGGTGGTGGTTGGAGAATGGAATGCCAAAGCTGGAAATAGTAAAGAGGAAAACACAGTCAGACTGTATGGCCTGGGAAACAGAAATGAAGCAGGAGAACAACTTATTAGTTTCTGCCAAGCCAGTGATCTCTTCATTGCTAACACATCCTTCGAACAACCAAAGCCTATACACATGGACTTCACCAGGTGGAGTAAACAGAAATCAAACTGATCATGTTATTGGTGCAAGGAGGTGGAAGAGCTCAGTTATAACAGCAAAGACGTGGCCAGGGGCTGATTATGAAACTGATCATGAACTGATCATGTGCAAGTTTCAAGTCGAGCTAAAGTGGAAAAACAAAGTTATCTAGCTTTCATGATATGATCTTGAGAATGTACCCACCATTTTCAAGGAGAGCATCAGGAACCACTTTGAAGTTCTGAATCTCATTGATAGGGAACCCGAGGAACTGTGGAATGATATAAAAGAAGATGTTAAAGAAAAATGTGAAAAGAGACTGCCAAAGACCAAGAAAGAGAAGAAGCAATGGATGTCAGGACCGATGGTGGAAATTGACAAGAAGAGGAGAGGAGCCAAAGTCAAGAAAGATAAAGACCTCAGGAAGGAACTTTATAGGGAAATTTCAGAAAGATGTTAGAAGAGACAAGGAGCAGTATTATAATGACATCTGTAAAGACCTTGAGGATGGAAATAGACACGGAAAAACAAGAAAAGTTTTCCAAAAGATCTCTGAACTCAGAAGGAGATTCCAACCTCAGTATGTTAAGGGATGCCAAAGGACAGATAGTAACTGATTCAGAGAAGATCAAACAAACAGAAGGAGTAAACTAAAAATCTGTACAGCAGGGACATCAACATCCAAGATACTCTAGAAGATATGCCCTACTTGACAGAACTTTTAGTACAGGAAGATGAAGTTAGATCAGCACTCCGGTCATTAACAAGTCAAAGGGCTACAGGAATTGATGGAATAGCTACAGAAATATGGCAAGCAAACAGAAGAAGAATCAGTCAAGGCTCTAACCAAACTATGCCAGCAAATTTGGAGAACAACACAGTGGCCAACAGATTGGAAGAGGTCAGTCTACATACCCATACCAAAGAAAAGAGACTTAACAGATTGCACAAATCTTCATACAATATCCTTAATTTCACGCTAGCAAAATAATGCACAGGATCATCCAATGCAGATTAGAGCCCTACGTGGAAAGGGAAATGCTGGATGTTCAAGCTGGTTTCAGAAAAGGCCGAGGAACAAGAACATCATTTCTGATACAAGCTGGATAATTCAGAAAGCCAAAGAATACCAGAAAGAAGTCAATATGTACTTTATTGACTACAGAAAAGACCATATCAAGTTGTGGAATATCCTTAGGAAAATGGTTGTCCCAGAACATCTTATTGTTCTCATGAGAAACCTATACACAGGCCAGGAAGCCACAATCCAGACAGAACATGGTGAAACAGACTGGTTCCAGATTGGCAAAGGAGTAAGGAAAGGCTGTATACTTTCTCCTTATTTATTCAATTTATATGCTGAACATATACTGAGAGAAACTGGACTGGAAGAAGATGAGCACATTTTAACTTTGGAGGGAGAAACATCAATAACCTGCACTACAATGATGACATCACTATGACAGCTAAGAATGAGGATAATCTGCAAACTCTAGTAATGAAAGTCAAGGAGCACAGTGAAGAAATGGGATTATGACTAAATGTAAAGAAGACTAAACTAATGACAACTGGTACAGCAAACAGCCTCAGAACTGATAATGAAGACTCTGAAGTGGTGGAAAGCTTCTGCCTTTTAGGATTGCCCATCAATAGTAAAGGATTCAGCAGTTAAGAAATACGCCACAGACTCACATTTGGTAGGGTTGCAATGATGGCCTTGGAAAGGATATTTAGATGCCATGACGTGTCTATACCTACAAAGATTAGAATCGTTCAGACAATGGTTTTTCCCGTGACACTCTATGGATGTGAAAGCTGGACTTTGAAGAAGCAAGATAGAAAAAGCATTGACACTTTTGAACTTTGGTGCTGGAGAAGACTTTTGAGGATGCCATGGACAGCCAGGAAAACAAACAAATGGATCACAGAACAAATAAAACCAGAATTTCCACTCGAGGCACAAATGACCAGGCTCAAACTATCATACTTTGTACACATTATGTGAAAACATAGCTCCCTTGAGAAGTCCATAATGCTGGGAAAAGTTGAAGGAAAGAGAAGAAGATGACCAGCAGCAATGTGGGTGGACTCTGTTACAACAACAATGAATACACCACTGAGAGACCTTAAAGGCCAAGTTGAAGACAGATCATCCTGGAAAGGATCTATCTATGTGGTCGCTAAACGTCGACACCAACTTGACGGCACTTAATCAAACAATCAAAGAGTATGTCAGCATGAGGATAAGACTGGTGCACTGACTGCAGTACAGCATCCATGGATATCTGAGCACAGATCATTTGAGCCTATTATGTACAATTCTTAGGAAAAGAGGACTTTTTCTGAAAATTTAAAAAAGGGGGGGCTCCTTACCAAGAGGAGGTTCTCTTTCTTTCTATCCATCTTATTTGCCAGTTTTCCTTCCTTAAATTTGTCAGATTGCTTGTGTTCAGGAGTGAGGACAGAAAATAGCAACTGGTACATCTGTTTAAAGCTCTTCCTAAGTTTTTGGCTCCATGTGGTTTGGAGGCTTGGGGAAGTGTGATGGGTAATGACCTTCCTCCTTACCCTTCATCATCCATCATTCTTTCTTGCATGCTCAAATTTGCTAAACATACTTGCAAACTATGGTTAAACCTAATTTCCAAACTCTGGCCGCATTTGCACGTAATGCCAAACCATGGATCCAGTTGGACCCTTGGTTCTGCCTCCCCCCCACCCTGCTTTCCCATATGAATTTGTACACAATGGAGAAATGGACTGCAGAAAGGAGGAGTAACTAGCTGAGCGGGCTTCCTTCTTGACTGAAGGATAGCCCACACAGCCAGTCATGACCAGAGTTGAGGGAAGAGCTTCCTCCCTCAACTCCAGTTGAAGGGGATGCAGACTGAGGTTCCACATTTGGATATAACACAAGCTCAGTCCAACTTCAGGTTGTAGCAACGAAACTCCCTACAACCCGAGGGTTCAGACTGGATTTAGAAAACTGTTTTAGAGGCTAATGCTAACCATAGTCTGCATGATGTAGACATTATGGGAATGATAGCTAGAGGAAAACTATAAATGAGGGGGAGGAATTGAATTAGAGAGGAAAGAGGAGCACACACACTTGAGCTGTCTGATGCTAAATTGGGTACAAAGTATCCTCTAGTAGTATAACCTCAGTGCTATAACGTTCTGGTCCAAACAATGTGGTGTTGGACTAATTCCAGTGTTTTACCACATATATCCAGCTCTTTAATACAGAAGAGCTTACATGCTCTGCAATATTGTAGGAGTAAATATATTTGTGTCTTGCACATACTCATTTTAGGTAATGTCTATTATTTCTAATATACACTTTAAATTCCTTTTGATTAAAAGAACTACTTTCATATGCATAGAAATCTCAACAGGCTCTAAATTGGTAGCTTAAAAGGGAGAGATGGTTAAAAGTGCTAAACAGGATATTCTCATCTAGTTAAGGCTTGATATTTACAATGGTGGAAGGTGGAGAAGAATAGTTTCCCAGCACTACTTCTGGAAATCCAGCAAAATCCGGAAAGACCGGCACAGACATTTATTTCTCAACACTATAAAATGTTAGAATCAATATTGCATCTTTCATAATATATCTGCTTCCATTTCCGTATTTATATTAAAGTTTAGTTCTCTGTGTGTCTATGTATGTGACAAATGAAAGTTCAGAATGGTGACTCACTGTTGTGGAATAGGTTACTAGTTTATTAATATTTTAACATTTTCCTCTGGCAAACATTAAAGCAATTGCCATCAGAATAGGACTTTTGGGATAAACTGCTATTTGATACAAGCAGTGTAATTGTAAGGGAATCCAATAGTATTATTTTGAAAGTTATATATTTAAAGCAATAATATTTCCTGTGTTCTAATGGAACCTCATTTACATAAGAGATGCAGTGAGTGTGTGGGGGAGTCCACCTTTCCTTCAGGATGAGATAAAGTTGATTTTTAAATAATATCATGCATGTACCTATTACGACAGACCCATTATTCCAGAAATTATTTTGTGGTGTTTCTTCTGTGACTACCAAAAAGGTATGTTTACAGACTTCATAAAGAATTGGAACAAATGTTCTCTTTGCATAATTAGGCCATGCATATCATGGAGATAGTTCCTCTGACTGTTTTTTTTCTAATTTAACATAGTTACATCAGAGAGGTTTAAAATTATTCATGCTCTCTTTATTATATTACACACAAGTTGGAAAAAGCCTTTGCATGCACTGAAAATAATAAATTAACTAAAGAGATTCATTGTGCAGAGAACTAAATTTTTCAAGCCTCAAATAATTTAATTCATTTTTATTTGATGCATAAAAGTAATTTTCTCCTTGGGGAACATTATTGCTTAACTACTGTTATGTATTCACAGACAGCTTTGGGCACTCTCACAAAGATAGTTATAATAGGAAGCTGGGAGAGGTGATTGAAGAGAAACTCGTCAACTAAATATTTTTAACAAAGAATAGAATTCCAGCTTTATGTATTTCTTTGCTACAAGATTTGAAGAAATGAAATTGATGTTATCAGCAAAGTTGTGTGGACAATATAAAGCTTGAGCCAACTCATGTGCTGCCTGAGCAATTTTCTTCTTGCAGAAATATTTGCAAATACCCAGAACCAGGTCTTTTAAAGTGTGCTTGCATTTGTACTTAAATGCAGCTTAGAAGATCGATCTGAGAGTGGTAACAAGCAATTTGGTTAATATCACAATGTTATATTGCACAAAGTCAAGGTTCATATATAAATACTTAACATCTTAGAACATTGGAAGGCTGGTGCATGTTGCTTTGCATTGTATCAGTATCTGGTATTTATTTTGCTTCTTTCAATATTTCACCATTATTATATTAAAAGTGCATCGCGTGGGTTGCTTCATACATTCAAGTAATGACTGAAAATAGAAAATACCATACATACAGAACTCATGACATGTTTTCTTTTATGTTTGATTCCTATGATGTTCCTGCTTTGGAGGATGAAAATATCACAAAAATCCAAGACAACACACAGACTTTCACATGTTAAGTCATACAAGGGGTGGTGGGAGGGCATAGACTTGCTGCCCCATTGCCTGGACTATATTTCTGAATTGGTGGTTGAGCAAAACTGCAGTGTGCCTGCTCATGTTGAGCTGTTTGGGATCAAGTGGATGCCCTCTAGGGATTTGGTTTGTTTCATCCGATGTCTTCCTTAGAATATCTGAGCACTCTGAAATTTGCAGCCAACCCTGTAAGTCAAGAAGGATTTTTTAGCATTACAGGTTGAGTATCCCTTATCCGGACTGCTTGGGACCAGAAATGTTACGGATGTCAGATTTTTCCGGGTTTGGGAATATTTGCATAATGAGATATCTTGGGCATGGAATTGAAGTCTAAACATAGCAATAGCAATAGCAATAGCACTTACATTTATATACCGCTTTATAGCCGGAGCTCTCTAAGCGGTTTACAATGATTTAGCATATTGCCCCCAACATTCTGGGTACTCATTTTACCGACCTCGGAAGGATGGAAGGCTGAGTCAACCTTGAGCCCCTGGTCAGGATCGAACTTGTAACCTTCTGGTTACAAAGATGAAACAAACATGAAAGGTTACTGTATTTTTTTTTTTTTAAGGTTTTATTTAAAGTATAAAAACAAATAAGCATTGAATTTATAATAACTACAGGTAGATGTAAATGTGATGAAAACAGGCACCAACAGAGCGCCAAAACAAACTAAAGAGAATTACAGACAAAACCCCTGTCACTAACAGCCTTCTGAAATAAGTAAGTTTTGACTGCATGTTTAAAAGCAGCAGAATTGGGAATCTGTGAGCGAGAGAGCTGAGGTGTTTTGTTTTTTGTTTTATTACGGCACACGCCGTGGTGGTTTCCGGATTTTGGAACATTCCGGATTTCAGATGTCCGGATAACGGATATTCAACCTGTATTTTTCTTTAAACTCTAAAGAAGTGAAGTATGCTTGAGACCTATTGGAATCAATGGCTGACATACTAACTAAATTACTCAATAGTATTACTCAGGAGTTACTCTAAAGGACTATTCAATTTCAATGTGACTTTCTCTGATAAATGAAGTCAAAATGTCAGCCAATCTAATTTAAGTGTCTGAGATTTCAACAGGACTTACAAGCACTTATGAAAGGATTGATTTACACAGATACATAAAACAGATCTCAGATTGCTTTCTGTTTAAAGTGGTTTACACTGATTTGCATTTTGTAAAGTTTACTGCTACTATGCTGTTTTGAAAGAGAAAAATGTGATCTTTGGACAATGGTGTAGCTGTTTGCTGAAAGAAGCCTGTCTCTACTTCTTCCTCAACTGTGACTGATTTCAAGAGCTTTTGTGGCCATTAAAGAGGGAGGGGGAAAAGCTCCCATCCCCATCAGCAGTCTCCTTGTATACCATAATTTTCATGGGAGCGCCTAGTCACAATCTAGGAAAAACTGCAGAGCCTTGCAGGTAAACCCACCCCACACAGAGGATGGGCTCAGACATCATGCAAAAGCAAAGCACAGTTAAATGCCCATTCTGCACAACATCTAGTAAGTAAGTGAGTGAGTGAGTGAGTAATAATTTATTATGGCCAATAACCAGTCAACATACACACCCAAATATAAATTGGAATTTTTTAAAAAATCAAAACAGTAAAACTTGATAACACCACATCAGGTTATGCAAAAATCTCAGTATGTTTTAAGCTGATAATAAACCCTTGTTAGTGAAGTATGCCATTCTTCAACCTGGATCTGCCTTAGTCTCACACCTTTAGAGGACTAGGACTGCTCAGCCCTTTTGGGGAGGGCATAGCCACCACCCCCTTCTCTCCAGAACCTTATAAGGAGAGTGGGTTTCCCCCATCAAAATTAAGTGGCTGGTGGCAGCCTACAATCCCTTTTCAACACTTTGATAAGTATTCAACCCCAGGGAACTTCCCCCTCATCCTCTGGGAGGAGTCATGACAATTTGTCTGGAAAACTTGTTAACTTGGAGCAGACCTGCACAATTTTCAACCCTCTGAGTTGAATGTAGTTTAAAAGCTGTTTGTTGTAGTCTGCCAAGTGCTACAATAGGTCCTCTTCTTGGCACTAGCAAATGCAGAGATGCTCCCAGCTGTATGTGCTTCTGAATTTAACAGCAAATGTGAACACTGCATATGCATCCATAAGAAGAAGATTTTGTTCATGGAGTATTTATGTGAACAAATGTAGAATGGTTTGTGAATTGAGTTGTAACAGATGTTAAATGCATGAGAATAAGTGAGACAATGGAAATGACATAAGAAGAAAGGACTGACATTATGAGGAAAATTACTTATCTTACAATGCCTACCTTATCCTTTTAATTTTAATGGGACTCCTTTGAATAATTTTCCTCATCATGTCCACTGCTAATAGTGGATGTCTTAAATGAAGAACAAGCATTTCCTATACTTGGCAGTTCCGGCAGACGTGCCTCTGGTCCCATCGGGTTCCATTGTGTTGGATTCTTTTCAGTTGGTGTGGCCTGAGGATGTAGACAAGATCCTGAGCAGTGTGTGGGTGACATAGAATGCTCTTGACCCTTGCCCTTCATGGCTAATAAAAACTGCCAGGGAGGGTACAGATAGATGGTTGGAGGTGATTATTAATGCCTCTTTAAAGGAGGGCAGGATGCCATCGTGCCTCAAGGAGGCGGTGGTAAGACCATTATTTAAAAAGCCCTCCCTTGATCCTCCAACCCGGACAACTATAGACCGGTCTCTAACCTGCCCTTTTTGGGCAAGGTGATAGAATGTGTGGTGGCATCCCAGCTGCAAAGGGTTTTGGATGATATGGATGATCTGGTCCCTTTTCGATTTGGCTTCCGTCCCAGATAGGGACTGAGACTGCCTTGGTCACTCTAGCGGATGACCTACACTGAGAACTAGACAGGGGGAATGCATCCCTGTTGGTTCTGCTGGACCTCTTGGCAGCGTTTTATACCATCGACAATGGTATCCTTCTGGGCTGCCCTCTCGAGAATGGGAATTGGAGGTACTGCTTTGCAGTGGTTCTGGTCCTTTCTTGAGGGGAGGGTCCAGAAGGTGGTGCTGGGGAACTACTGCTCAGCTCCGTGGCCATTGGCCTGTGGGGTCCCTCAGGGTTCGGTATTGTCCCCCATGCTGGTTAACATCTACATGATACCTCTGGGAGAGGTCATCCGAGGACCTGGACTGAGTTGTCAGCAATATACAGATGACACTCAGCTCTATCTCTCCTTGTCACCTGATCCTAGGGAGGCGGTGGATGTCCTGAATTGGGGGCTGGAGGCTGTGATGGGTTGGATGTGGGTTAGTAAACTGATTGAATCAGGACAAGATGGAGGTACTGTTGGTCAGTAGGAGAGCCAATTGGGATGAGGAGATTTTACCAGTTCTGGATGGGGTTGCACTCCCCTTGAAGGAGCAAGTATGCAGCTTGGGGGTACTACTGGACCCGGCTCTGCTTTTGGAAACTCAGGTGGAGGCTGTGGCCAGGGGTGCCTTTGCACGGCTTCGGCTAGTGCACCAGCTGCGTCTTTCTTGAGAAGGCAGATCTGGCCAGTTACCCATGCCTTAGTCACATCACGGCTGGATTACAGTAACATGCTCTACGTGGGGCTCCCCTTGAAGAATATCCAGAAACTATAGCTAGTGGAAAACGCGGCAGCTAGGGTTTTATCTGGCGCTGCCCAGTGGGACCACATCACATCCATTCTGAAAGAGTTGCACTGGCTGCCAGTTCGTTTCCAGGTCCAATTCAAGGTGCTGGTTTTGACCTTTAAAGCCCTTAACGGTTTGGGCCCGGGATACCTGAGGGACCACCTGCTCCCAAGCTTTGCTGCCTGCTTGATGAGGTCATCTGAGGGGGCTCTGGTCCGGATGCCTACAATGAGGGAGGCTAGGTTGTTGTGCACTCAGGACAGGGCCTTCTCTGTTGCTGCCCCCAGACTCTGGAATGCTCTCCCAGTGGGTATCCACTCCTCAGTCTCCATCACAGTTTGTAGAAAGTCAAATCTTGGCTTTTTACCCAGGCTTTTATATGATTGTCTCCACTGCTGCTTCTTGTATTTTGTACTGTTTTTATGCTTGTGTTTTAATTTAAAAAATTTTTAAATCAGATTTGTTCTTATATTTTTTAGCTCAATGTTTTAATGTGTCTTTTTTATAATCGTGTTTTAAAATTTTATTGTGAGCCGCCTTGGGATTTTCTTAATGAAAGGTGGGGTATAAATTTAACAATAAATATAAACAAACAAACAAACAAATAATTTTATATGATGAAATGGTGCATAACTTGATAAATTAGTGGAAGGTCTCAGAGAAGATTAATAAAACATGCGCTCTGTAATTAATGTCCTAGTAATTAAAACAGCTCATCTCTATACTTTCATAGGCAGTTTAGTGTTGGCACATACTTTGGCAGAAGTATGTCTATTTCTTTTAACAGTCAGGTGTACCTACCCAACAGAGCAAGGCCTGCATGTATACCTTAGTGATGGGCAGAGGCAGCTTGCTGAATATTGAAAGCATTATGGTAGCACATGTTTGTTTGTTTTTGCAGTGGCAATGGAGTCACTACTATTGTCTCTATATGGCAAGTAACAGGCATGCTACCTGTGACATCTACTTAATTTACATAATAGCATATGATGCTATTATGTAAATTAATGCATAATAAATAATAGCCTATATTTCATATAGCTATATTGCATGGCAATATTGCCATGAAGCTCTATCATTCAAAAATGGCACCAAACAGAATAGGAGTTATTTTCTATTATTAGGATTATCAGAATGATGAATTTGGGGGGGGGGGAATGTGATTATAACATTTTAAAGGCAATACTGCTTTTTTTATTATGGCTTTTTATTTTGCAAAAAACCAAAAATGCTCATTCATTGTAATCATCTTGTTGCATTGTAGCTACAGTCACTAATGATTTTATCAGGGATGGAAAAAACTAAATGATGGAACTTAAGTGAAGCCTTTAAATACAAAAGATCCTTGAATTACTGAATGAGAAATAAAGCAAACAATATTTCTAATTAACTTTCAGTTAAGGCTTTTAACTGAAATTAATTTGAAACTGTTCAATTGTTTCTATCCTACGTAATTGTGTTAACTTTTTTATTCTGTGGAACTGTTTTAATTGTTTTTACTCTGTTTTATATTGTTTTAAATTGTGTACACCACCTAGAGATATGCATATCAAGTAGTATAGATTGACAGATAAAATGAACACATCAGGAAAACTTGGATATAGCAATAATAAATGTAATATTTTCTGAAAGTCTAAATGTGCAAATAAAAAAATATGTTTCACAGGAAAAGGTTCACATGATGGTTTAGCTGTTGTGGTTTATGTTTGAGTGATGTGGAAGTATTCTTAAAATAGCCATTCCCCTGATTTGAGCACCACTCATGCGACAGAGAAAAATTATCAGGGCCTATGTATGCATACACGGAAACCAGAATATTTATTCTGAAAATGAATTTACTTTTTCATAGGCATAATCTTTGTTATTCTGTAGTACAATAATTTGTACAATGAATTATTCTGGCTATATATTCAGTGCCATTCCTTTGTACATTCATTCTTTACTGCCTTTCTGTGTCAAGGGAATGGCATATGTATTGTTCATTTCCTTGATTTGTTAGTAAGGTTTAGTGATCAGTAACTGAAATGATGGCCTTGACTTTGTTTATTAGCTGGTACAGAAATAATTTGATTCCAGTGGCATTCATACCATAAAATCCTCATTCACTCTCAGTTCTGTTTATGTCCTTTGAACCATACAAAAGGGTAAATTCTAGTTCTGTTGTAGCTAACAGTAAACATTTGTTGTAATTCATATAACCATTGTCCGAATTATACTTCAGTTACTAAAAGAAGTTCATCAGAATGTAAAATAATTTGAAGTCATGAAGTCTTATGATCATGATTTGATATAGTGAAGCAAATATACGAATGCTCTAAATCAATAAAGTTTTAAAAATATCAAGTAGTGTTGATATCCTTGGTTAGGATATTTATTCCAGAAGATTCAGTTAGTTCATTTCATTTATTTATTTATTTAGGATATATTTGTCTTGTATTTCTGTTCATAAAGAAAGCTCAAGGTAGATTACATTAAAAAAAAATATAAATCAACAAAATCCATCCAAATACTACAAAATTAAACTTAAACTTCTAATAGTAGGAAAAAGAGCACACACAACACACAACACAATTAACCTAATACTACAAAATTAAACAAAACTTCTAATAGTAGGAAAAAGAGCACACACAAAACACACCACAATTAACCTAAAAAAGCACTCTTTGAAGTCCTGTAAAAACAGCAAGGTATTCAAAAAGTGCTGAATGAGAACACATTTCATATTGAGGAGGGGAGTTCCACATCCTAGGGTCCACCAAAAAGGAGGCCCAATCACATTTCACCACCAACTAAACCTCTGAAGCTGGAGGGATATACAGAAGCAGCTTCATGGTCAGTCATAATGACTGGGCAGCAGGGGCGTAGCAAGGTTGGAGTGGGCCCAGAGACAAGATTTTAAAATCCCCCCCCCCACTGAAGCTCAGCTCATGAAATAAAGAAATCTTAAATGAGGCTGAATAGTGGTAACAAAAAGCATAGTGAAATTTATATATATAACCTATATATAACCTATGTGCCACAACAGAACATCATCTTAAATTATTTTTTTAAAGGTTTTGTAAATTGTGGGTGATGCAAGTCATTTAATGGTACTAGAGAAAGACATGCTGTTCTGGTAGCTCCAGACCTTAACACTCACATCAGTTTCGGAGGATGAATACAACTGAAGGAAGTCCGGGCAGGTGCACAGCTGGGGGAGACAGTCATGTGACTTGTCTCTGGGGGGGCAAGGCAGTGGGCCCCCAGACAACTATCTCCCCTTGCCCTATTATAGTTACACCTCTGGTGGGCAGATTTTTATGGCTGTGTGCAGACTGTTTGTTATGCACACTTGCAAAATTGGTTTTGAGTTCTCCCAAGTCAGTCTAAGAGCATAGAGTGCCTAGAGCACCCAACTGACAGGGGATCCTGTCAAGGCACTGCACTCCTGGCACAGTGCATTGAGAGTTTTCCAGAAGCCACGATGCATCTTTTCAGCTCTGTGCTGCATGGCGCAGCATGGATCATCTGGGGGTGCAGTCCACACTCCCAGCAGGCTTTTTGTGATTGTCTGGGGGGTGGGGAGAAAGGTGAGTTGGGTTAGGGTGCTCATGTGGAGTGTCAGGATGCATGCAGATCCCAGCGCTCCTGCCCAACCCAACACTGCTCCCAAGCCTGTCTCTTAGCCAATGTTCTTAAGCCAGCTGCTGGGATTGTGTGTCTCCTTGGGCTCCACAGAGCCCAAGGAGACACAGAGAAAAATTGCCTAGAGCACCATCTGATGGGGGAATTCCCCAAGGCACCCTGCTGCTTGCACAGTGCCTTGTGGGATAGCTGGAGTTTGGGAAAACGGGTCTAGGCCTCTGTTGATTCACACTGCTGGGAGCAGCACGGATAGTGCTCCGCCTTGCTCCTGGCAGTGAGGGTTGTGTGGGCTCATGGTTTCCCAGTTTTTGTGTGATTGACCTCAGCTTTTTCTAAAGAGAAGGGAGGGAAGAGGCTGTCTGCTAATAGTGTATTCTCCCACCCCACCCCAAATGTTTGAGTCCTCTTTCATCCCCTCCCCCTTTTCCAGGGTGCATCCCTTCAAAGAAGCCTCAGAGCTAAACAAAGAGACTGTGCGTACAATCATCCTAAGCCAGGCTAGGAATGCTAAGCCTGGTCTTAACTGATTGTAAGAACTGCTGGGAACTCTCTTAATCCATTTTTAAAAATCGTCTGCCAGCCCTGGCTGCTTGGTTTAATGGCTGCTTGGGAGACTGCAGGGCTCCTGGCCGGCATCAGGGGATCTCCATAATTTCCTGTGAAATAGCACAGGGCATTATGGGAGTTTCAGGGTACAGGGAACTGCTTCCAGCCTCCGACCGTCCACACTGCCTGAGGAGGCAGCTGCACATCTGGGCATGTGATCTCCATGTCCAGACCCTTGAAAAATGATTCCTGATAAAGTGCTGGTTGGTCCCAATTTTCCACCCCAAAACTCAGGGAAGCTGTTCTCATAATCAGTGAAAAGAGCTTCCGGCAGTTCTGCGGGGTTTTGCGTGAGCTTAGCCCACTCTCCCCACAGACAATCAAATGTGTAGCCCTGGGCCGCCAGATTGGCCACCCACATGACTGCTGGCTCTGTCACGTAGCCAGTGGGTGTGGGGATCAGGGGCCACATGGCCTCCAGAAGTCCCAGGATGCCCCACACAAGTACATAAGATCCAGGATGCACCTGCTCCATTAACTTTGTTTAAGGGGAAGGGTGTTTTAGCTG
This sequence comes from Hemicordylus capensis, assembly GCF_027244095.1. NCBI lineage: Eukaryota > Metazoa > Chordata > Lepidosauria > Squamata > Cordylidae > Hemicordylus > Hemicordylus capensis. The sequence goes on along the minus strand of NC_069658.1, from coordinate 371,853,459 downwards.
CCTTGGGAGCACCAGGCTTGTCCGCAAGCCTGGTGGCTCCCACAATCACTGGAAGGCAGGCTAAGCTCCCTTAGCCCACTTTTCAGTGATCATGGGAATAGCCTCAGGGTCTATTATCCAGTAAGTGAAGTATTTTAGGGGAAAGCAATAGGCAGGGGTTATCAGCACACCAGGCTAAATTTATCATTTGTTTGGAAGCATCATGACACGTAAAAATGTTTGCCACATCTGTGGTAAGCTTTTGGAGGCTTCCTCTCCTCACCCCTTTTGAGATCTTTCTCCAATCACTAGAAAGGGCTCCAAGACTATTTTCTCAGCAATTTATGACTTCTAGTGAACATAGTAGTTCCAAAGAGAAAGGGAACAACACAAGCAGTACCTTAAGCAACGGGAACTGGAAGAAGGGAACTGTTGGAGAAGGCAGAAGCCTGAAGAAGAAAAGGGCAGAGAACAGAGGCTGTTAAGGAAAGAACAATGAGAAAGGGAGCTGTGGAAACCTCCAAGGGGCTGAACACAGGAAATGTTGTTTGTTGTCAGTAGAAAAGAGGTGGATAAGAGAGACATGAGTGTTCTAGAGACAAAAGGGGTTGCTGACTGGAGGTCAGGGAAGCAGGTCAGGAAGTAGGCTAAAGGAGGGGGCTGAGGAAACTGAGTAGTGGAGAAATAAAGTTGATTAAAGGAGGGGGCAAGGCAACAATGAAGCTGAGGGAAAGCCCTTGGGGAGAAGAGAGGTCTTTGATAGGAAGTGAGTAAATGTGGTCTTTGAAATCAAGTGGGCTTCAGATCCAGGGGCATCTAACTGTTCTGTCCACACCCCGAGAGGGCTTCTGTAATTTTAAGGCATTGTTATAAGGTGTGGCTTTTCCTGTTACCATTGGAGCATTGTCATGGGGGAAAATGCACTGAAAAACAAAGCGGAAATTTTCACAATTGGCCAAAATTGGGCTAGGGGAGCCTAGCCCAATTTCAGCGGAGCATGATAACCACCGGGCTTGCAGGCGAGCCTGGTTTCTCCAAAGCGGGTGGCCCGCTTCTGCAGCCCTCCCCTTAAATGGGTTTAGTGGAGCGTGATGGAGCTGGCAGTCGTGTGGGCAGCCGATCTGGCCACCCAGGGCTGCAGGACTGATGGTCTGCAGGGAAAGCAGGCTAAGCCCGCTCTCTCCGCTAACCTCCTTACGGTGAATCTCGCTGATTATGAGACTCACCTCAAATTGTTTTCTATGCAGTGGTTATGGATGCAGAAGCTCTCATGGGGTCTGGACCTGGCAAAACGAAAGGAAAAAAGTGGCTGACATCCTGATTAAATTACTCAAGTCCCCCTGAAATTAAGTAGTCCTTTAGACTAGAGCAACTCCTGAGTAGTACTCTTGAGTAACTTAGTCTAGATGTCAGCCATATATTACTACTTGGGGCAGTAAACAATAACATGTATTTCACATTTCTTTTTATTGTTCAATTTTTATACTGCCTTTCATTAGGCATCCCAAGGTGGTTTACAAAAGTTAAAACACAATACAATTTCATAAAAATCACATTTAAAATCTTAAAATCAGTTAAACAGTAAAAACCATAACAACAAGTAATAAAAAGGATAAAAACAGGAGCAGGGAATTTGGGATTTGAACTAACCAGCCAAACAATTGATTTCAGAGTTCTTGTCTGAAATGTTCACTTTTTTTGTAATGGCTGTGACTTTTTCTTCAGTTTTAACACAACATTGTGCATGCAGCAAATGCCTGTTTATGGAGCCTACTGTTCTACACAAGGCTGACAGCACTAGTTAGTTTGTGGGCTGTAGGCAGAGTGGTACTGCAGTACATTACAAGAACTGCCTATAAGCAAATGCCACACATAATTTCTGCAGGGCAAACGGTAGACATCTGTGCTGCACATAACAATGTTAGGCTCTGAATGCTTTGATCTGGAGAACTTGGCTGAGCGTAAACAAATCCTCATGCCCATTATTAGTGTGAGTGAGATATTTCAGCGCCTTTCCCATTGTGTATCTATAGAGCATATTTTGAGAGTGCATCTGTTACGAGCACATCAGTTTATCAATGCAGTACAATAGAACACGTCTGCGGCAGCCCCAGAGTGTCATGACTCCTTCTGGTTTTTGTGAAGATGAGCCACCAAATGCTAAGAACCAGGCTTGATGAAAGTATCTCAATCAAGAGAGCTCCATTGGTTTAACTGACCCATGTCAAATTACACCTGATGCCAGTCTGGCTCAGAAAATCTATATCTCATACAAATTTAATGCAATGCTGCTTTATTTTTAACTGTCAATGACAGCAAGGTCATGTTTCCCATGCAGTTTCACACAGTTCTATTATAACTGACTGACTGCTATGACAAGTGAAATTAAGATTTTCTCTTTCTACTGTACATTAAGGAAGACTATATAGAAATGCAAACTTGGGGCTTCAATACTATCCAACTAGAAGTAACTCAAAGTTGTATGTTAGAGGAGGCTCCTACTTGAATGTTGGGGAAAAGTAGATCATGCATGCAAGATCACTAACAAAAGTATCTTCATGGTAGGATTTTGAATACTGCAGTATGGAAATGAATGTTTAATATATTGTTATTACCAAAAATGTACTTTAAAGTACTCTCCTAATCTTTTCCGAGAGGTTAATATACCCATCTATACTTTTTAAAGAAGAGACAAAGGTTAAATGTCTTGTTTTTCATGGGGACAATTGTGACGGATGTATTGCATGAGTATACTACTTAATTACATGGTTATCAGATCGTGTTGATAGAACTGCTTCAGGGATGACTGGTCAACACCCCCAATTTGGGCGAATGTGGGGAATTTAGCTGAAAAGGGGAGGCAGTTCCAAGCAGCTTTAATTTGTGCAAGCATCTGAACTCAAGAAAACTGGCTTGGGAGGGAGGCTTTAATTAACAAAAGTTGTGTATTGTAACGGGGTGGGGGGGGGGGGAGAGAAGCAAGAAGACTAGGTTACTAGGCAGTCCTAGCATAAAAGTACTACAAATATGTTTAAAAACAGACTATTGTAAGGCATGTTTAGCTTAAAGTTCCAAATTATGTGTAAATTCCCAGGTGGGCTAGAAAGAGTTACTTTAAGATATAGGGGTAAGGTTTCAGAAATTAGAGAGAGGGATAGATTCAGCCCTGAAGGAGCTGGGCAAGAGGCTATATCACTTGTCCTTATGAAGATCTGACTTGGGCAGCTAGAGACTAGCATCCATCCGAGGAGGCAAAGGGGAAAGCAGGAAAGTTGTAGGAATTAGTGTGGAGGGATGCCCACAAGGATGGCTTCGCGGTAGACCCAGATTCCTGTGCCTGCTAGGTAAGCTGGCTGAATTGGTACACGGGCCAATCCAGGTAGTGATTTTAGCTCAGGAGGCCTCAATAGAGAGGGGCACACCAAGGTGTTCTGCTGAAGTTCTTGTTGCAGTGGAGTCCCAGGTGTATAATACACGACGAAGCACGAAGATGGTCTCGCTGAAGTTCTTGTTACAGTCTGATTCCCAAGTGTAAAGCACAAGGGAGCACACTGGGTCATGGAGTTAGGAATACGTATATCTTCGAGAGCATTTTTCTTTTGTCATACTTTGCTGAATAGGGTAGCTCATACAGGCTTTTTGGAATGCATTGTGCCTGATCGGCCTTCCTGGGTGGGAAGGTGTGTGAATCACGTACTGTATTCAAGTGTGATTGTGGACTTCAGTGACAACTGGAGTGTACAGGTGGAGTGTGCTGGGAAGGACTTCCCAATAGTTCTATCAAAAGTTTTGATGGGCACCTTTTCAAAGTTATGTCACGGACTCATCCCTATCATGAGGGAGTCTGCTGCTGCACTGGTCTTTATCAGCTTTCCCTTCCTGGCCTAATTGCTTCATATGCAACACATGTTATCTTTCTTGCAAGAGTTTTAGAGGGGAGTTTTAGAGTTCATCCTAAGTCCAAAATGACCTCAGATGTCAGATAACTCACAATAGCTAGTTCTGGAGTCTGCTTAGCCAGGCTACCAAGTAGGAAGAGGTGGTGTGCCCAAATCTAGGGGTGACCAGTCCACTGCCAACTATGCGACTTGTCCCCATGTATAACATAAACTGGGAGCTCACATTGCAGTGCAGATCCTGAGCATAATCAAAGTGCAATCTCCAAACCTGGAGATGCAGTTGAAACCAGGGAGGCTTCTGGGAGCACGCAGAATCTGCTGGTAACAATCAGCTGAAATTTCCATTCATTCTAATGGCGGAATGGTTTCTGGATTTGAGCCTTCAGTTATAGACTGGAGATTCCACATAGGCAATAGAAATACATCAAACAAGTTGGGGCTCTTTGGTCTGTTGTGTAAACTTCAACTTACTTGATTCCATTTAACTAGCTGCATAGATTATCTGATCTTTTGGATAAATGTTGACCACCTTGTTTAAGGTGTATGGCCAGTGGGGTGGGGATGCGGGAGTAGTAAGTTATCTAGTAAGTACAGAAAATGAACGGAAAGGTTCCTGTGGAGGATTTAACAATGAGTTCTAACAATAAGTGTTAGAAATGTTACTTTTAGGTTGATCTATAGTGAGATATCTAATTTCTAGTGGATAACAGCCTTGAGAATGAGATTTAGTGTTGTCAGGTTTTCAGCTGCTATACCTTTACTACTGGTTTGATCTGCAGCAGGAGAAACTGGTTGCAGCATGGACATAATCAATGTACGTAAATGCCTGCTAATTGCAGCTGATCAAACCACAGGGCAAGGAAAGGTGAGGGAAGGGAGTGAGTTTTGTTCCAATCCCCTGTGGGCTTCTTTTGATTTAAAAAGTAGATTCCCTAACCCACACTTTGTAGGAAAATAGGGGGAGGTGTTTAACAAACATGTGGTTGCCTCTAAAATTTAGCTTGACCACCTCCTTCAATCTCTCTTGCCCTTCAATATCTTATCTTTCCTTTTCTATTGAGGAATGAGGTATTGAGGTTATTCCTCAATAATGAAGCAGATGAAGGGGACAGAGTAGTCTTCCAACTGTACAAAGACTTCTTTGCTGCAAAAGAAGAGCAGCAAAAGTTGATGTGAATTTACTATACTGCAAGTAAATATGTACATGTATTTATTGCTCTCATTGCCACTTCTTTCACTGCCTACAGGACATGGCAAATATCTGGGGGGCGCACCTGCCAGAAGTCTCAGGAACTGGCTTCACTTATATGCAACAAGACATGCATAATAGAAACATTTGACTTGCATTATTATGTTGTGTGAATGTGGAAATCTGGGATATAGGCATTCATGTAGTAGCTGTGGCAAAGCCTGGCATAAGTGATACAGGTGATTCACTGTACCTGCCAGTTCCATAAGTTTGAGTAGAAATGCCGCTTTAGTATAAAAACGCCATGGTACGAAAAGAAGGCTTAAAACTTGCAGAAAGCCTGTAGAAACGCCACATCAGCATAAACACCACAGTTATGGGGGGACATCATGCATTATTTTTTCGGTTGTGTTGAACGCTTACAGTTTTACTACAGCTAAGTTTAAAATTTTACTAGAGCTAAGCATTGCAACATAAATCACCGTAGCTCATATCCTTGTCAGTCATAGCGCAATGAAAGGAAATGAATGCAATGAAAGGAAATGGACATAAATGCTGAAAATATTTTTTTAAATGTTAACACATCACATTGCAGAAGTAATTTCCCATTACACTTCATAGGAAACCTTCTTTTATTTATTTTTAAGCACATCACATTATAAACTCCAAATTGTACTTCAGAGGAGGCATTGGTTGCTTTTTTTTGCACATCACATTCCAAAAATTATAAACTTCAAATTGCACTTCAAAGGAAACATTGGTTGCTGTTTTTGCACAGCACATTCCAAACAATTTTAAACTTTAAATTGCACTTCAAAGGAAACCTTCAAAGTCCGAATTTTCTCTCTTTGAAATAAAAAGGTTTAACAAGGTCTCATTTAATTTTTTAAGGATAGTCTGCATCCTCGTCATTTTTGTCCTCTGGTAAAATGTTAGTTGCATCACTTTCAGCATTTTCAGATTGTATCATTCCAGCTTCTGTGAAACCATAAATCACTGAAGAAGTTTTAACAGCTTTCCATACTTCCAAAGCCCATTTTGTGACCTTGCCGAGGGTTGCTTTGTGCATTTTTGCACAAAGCAACCTTTGTGAATGTATGCAGGCCTGTCCTCATCCAATTTTCCCAATGCTTTCGCATTTAACATTTAAATGGATTGTTCACAGATACGTCTATGGGGTCGTTGATTGTGGTCAGACCACCAGGAATCACAGCTAGCATAGCTGATACTTTTTTGCGTTCATTTTTAACTGAATTCAGTTAAGTGTGCATGCATCAAGTCCATTATTAAAATGCCACGTGGTTGGGAAAAAAACTCTACTTTTCCGCCAAATTCCATTAAGCCATTCAAACATTATGTCTTCACACACCCACCCTTTCTCATGAGCACAAATAACAACATCCAAAGGAAAATCACCTTTTAGGCTAGATTTCCATCTAAAAAGTAGCATTGGTTTCAGTTTGTCGTCATTTGCAGTCATTTGCAGCAATATGCACATGAAAGATGTCTTCTCATTTCCGGTTGTCAAAATGGAAACTGTTTTTCCCCCTTTTTCATTCACAGTCCTATTCGGCCATATTTATTATTGGTGATTGCACAAATTTCCCCCGCTCAATAGTGTTTGCAACAAACTTAAAATGCTGATACCGCCCGCCCCCCCATCAGTCCTTGGGCAGCTGCTGCCCCATTGTTGTTTTAGGGTGTGTGCAGATAAATTATTTCACCTCATCAATTTATAGCACCAACACGGCTACCTTTAAAGTCAGTTTCCATTCGTTCTGCCATTGATTTTGCTTGTAGGCGGATTTTCACAGTAGAGACTGGCAGTCCTTTGTCTCTCTGCTCTTTCACCCACTCCTCAAGGTTATTCCTCAGATTAGGCCAGGTTGCAACACCACTTCTCCTTGTACGTTTTGGTTCAGGCATACTTGCCAGGTCATCTTTTTCTGATTTCCACATATGAATGCAGCATCCATCCACTTCAAATTCATGGGCTGCAGCTCTATTTACGGTCATTTCTGCTTGTAGCAAAACTGTCAGCTTGAAACTAGCAGAGTTGCTCTTATGAGCCCCTGGTGGTGCAGTGGTAAAACTGCCGCCCTGTAACCAGGAGGTAGCAAGTTCGATCCTGACCAGGGGCTCAAGGTTGACTCAGCCTTCCATCCTTCCGAGGTCGGTAAAATGAGTACCCAGAATGTTGGGGGCAATATGCTAAATCATTGTAAACCGCTTAGAGAGCTCCGGCTATAGAGCGGCATATAAATGTAAGTGCTGTTGCTATTGCTATTATGCCGTTTGGACACCATTCCCCCCCCCCCCCCAGAAATCGGTGCCAGAAATCCCGCCTGGAAATCTCATGTAAATGCCACATCGGCAGATTCACTTTTTCCCGCTTGCCCCCAAATTCACACATAAATACCTCATTGGTGTGAAAGCTACAGGTGGTGATAAACAACTTTTAAAAACATACCGGCCACGGCATTTCTACCCCAAATTACAGTACTGTTAGTCCCAGCTCAAATTAAAAGCACAGTATAGGTTACCTCTTATCCCTTATCATCCATACTACATGAAATTGATTTTTAAAAAACCAAATATATACATTAATTGAGTAATTAATTGCATTAAGGCAAAACATATTGCATTAAGGCAAAACATAATTTATAGGAGGGTGGGGTTTTTTTGTCAAATCTCAGATGGAGAAAAAAGGACTGAAATGAAGGGAAATAAATGTTTGGATTTCTTTATAAGCTTTCAGTTATTATTTTATTGAACATCACTGCAAAAAGGTAAAGGGGTAAATACATTAATAATTATTTTTCTAAGACTGTTCATACATGTTTATAAACCAAATCCCACTCAGCTCATAATTCCAAGTATTTTATTTTGGGTCTGCCTGAGTGCTCCCTATTTTTATTATTATAATTATTATTTCAGTGATTCAACAAAGATATGATTGGGTATCAAAGCCTTAAAATTCAGATTAACTACTTTTGGGCGCATCACTCCCTTTTCAGTTTGAACTTGGAATCTACTCTGTGCCTAGACCATTAATGAGAAAATCCTTGCTTATGAATTCAGTACAGAATGGAAGATTTTTTTCCCTTTTGCATAATGTCTGCTTTGAAGTCAGGCAGTCCAAGAAAATGATTGATCTCACACAAGTTCATAACTTTTTCAAAGTACTGCCGATATCATTAAATTTTAATTAACCCTTTGAGCTCCTTCTATGATGTAAAGATGAGGGAACATCAAAGGCTCATGTGTTAGAGCAGCAGTGGAATCTTTTGAGCTGGCTTAGCCTTATTGAAGATATCTAAGCCTCAAAATATTCTTGCTCTGTAGTCAGCGCATTTCTAGTTACTGCCTTGGCTCTGTTCTGCTATCCTCTCAGCTAGATCTATTTATATACTCTAGTAACGAACCCTCCTTAAACCATGTTCTTCCCCTACCTTTAAAATAATCAATTAATAATTAAATATCTGTCTCTTCTTTTCCGGATTTTTTTTCTATGTACATCAGAACATCAAATGTTGTTCTCAAGGGAAGCTTGGCTACCTGATCTTTTGAACACTTAATTTGCAATTAGACAATGTTGCTATGTGCATTCATCAAAAGCCTACAGAATAGAATGCAGAATGATTGCTTTCCTAGATCTCAGCCAACTGCAGCATTCCTTTTCTATACAGGGTGTGTGTGTGTGTGTGTGTGTGTGTCTGTGTGTCTGTGTCTGTGTCTGTGTCTGTGTGTCTGTGTGTGTGTGTGATATCAAACAAGACAATTTCAAGGCATATTGGAGAGAAGTCTTAACATCAACCTTTCAAATGTGAAATGTGCTTTGGTAGAGTCAATTATACTGTTGCTAGATAATGGTTTCTACACATTAAATTTATCTCTGTGAATTGGGATGCATGAATTGAAAAGTAACAAGTGCATAGGCTAACTTTAGCTACCTGTGGAAACAGAGTAACAATTATAATTATAGGAAAGTATGGTAGATTCATCACACGGACCTTGGGTTTCAGTTTGGCGTTTCCTGGTTTGCCAAGGATAGTTATCAAAAGAGTGTTCAAGTACTTTTTTAACCTTATCTGTTCATGAAGTTTTGCATCATAATTATTTACACTCTGAATAAATGGTATAGGGGTACCATCTTTCATTCTCCCTAAATGAATTTGAAGCCGATAGGACCAAGAGTCTGACCCATCACATTAATGCAGACTTACTCTTACTAAGATTAGATTGTTTCCTGACATTTATATTGGAAATGGTAGGTCTGCATATGGATTATGTGGGTCACAGTGATGGCCAGAGTATGGGGTCAAAAGTTAGCTGTGATCATTAATAATAATTTCATACAGAGCAATTATGAACATAATGTTTGAAAATGTCCAAAGCTGGGTAAAGCTGCTTTTTAAGCAGCAATTTTTTAAAAAATAAATCATACACAAAATGACAAAAATGTCAGCGGATTATGGATTAGTCAAATCATTTTCTTTATCTGTCAGCTTTAAATCTGTTTCAGGGTTATAGATGGTATACCTTTAGAGGACAGCATCAAAATAGGATAGCATTTAGAGGAAAACATTTAGAGGACAGTATCAAATACACACTGTGGCATATGTATGAAAATGAAGTTGTGAGATCTGGCAAAATGAGTAAAAACCGATCTATGGAAAATAAGCTTTAATGTGGAATTGTCTCTTATAGAGATCATATTTGTTTCTGCTGTTTTGTTATGGCCATTCAGAGGTACTGTTTTTGTGAAGCAGTTGTCTTTCAATACAATTTCTAAGTAGCAGAGTCAAGGATAAGGGATTTTTTTCTAGTCTCGCCCTCCTCTTTAGGCCCCAACTGCACATAACAGGGATCAATATCACCTTAGCAAGTCTTCTGCTCTCCAGCAATAACACACAGGCTTGTGTGTGATTCACTGTGTCACTTGGGTCAAAATGTAATGGGTTTCCCACCTCTGCTTTATGTCATTGGGAGCTGCCAGCAGGCATAAGAAAACTCACTACATAAAGCCTCTAGATCATGTAGGATGTGCTGTGCAATATTATAGCTGTGACGGGCAGTACAGGGAAGAGCTTTGGTATACAAAATGAGTTACTGAGTTGTTAGTTAAAAGTACTTAATATGGGCTTAATTTTATGTCTGCTAGTAACTCCGCTGTTATAAAATTAAAGCCAATTCTTTCCCAAACCTGGGATGGAGCATAGTGACATTTAGTAACCATATAACTGTTAGAATGTTTAGCTTTGTCAATCACTTTTCAAGATACTTCAGTGCTTTAGGTTTCAAGGTTGTATTGAAAGGGCGGGGGGATTACCTGGAGGACCTGGAATGTTACAGATAAAGAGATGACAGCAGCAGAACATATCAAAGTTACCTTAAGCGTAATCATGCCTTTAATTGTCAAAGCAATATTATTTCACAGTGAACTTATGGGAGCCAAGCAGATGACAGCCCTCTGGACAGAGGAGAGTTGGTTATGGATCAAGAATAAAGATTTTTAAAGACCAATATGTACATATGCTTAATGATATCTAGCTTTAGGAAATCTTGGTGCTCTCTCTGGACCAATATGAACCAAATTGGGTACAGTTGTAGGGACACATAGGGGCGCCTCCATGGCGTAGTTTGTGATGATGTTGTCCACCCTGATTCACGATGGTGGACACGTGAATGTTTGAGGTGTAAGTGGGCTTATCTGTGGACCATCTAATCAATTTGAACCAGTGTAACACACTGTGTGTGTGACACACAGGGACACCTCTAGTGAGTGATACACAGGGACACCTATGGGCCATTATTTGCTGGAGGCCATTATATGCTCAATGGCATTGTTTGTGATGATGATATTATTAGGGATGTGTGAACTGGCTCAAGATTAAGCTGGTTCACGCTTGAACCAGTTCGGTTTGAAGGCTCAACCTTGAACTGAAGTGGGTCTGATTTGGGCCAAAATCAAACTGAACCTTTGGGCCAGCTCAAAGAGCAATCTGGTGGGGATCCCCCTTTACTGGTAAAGGGACAGCAGGAGCGGAAGGCTTCTCTGACTGTTTAAGTTATTAAAGTAAAATATTCACTATGGTAGCTGCGACGGCTTCAAGGGGGTGCTGTGGTGGCTCCCCTGACCCCTGCAGGCCTCCCAAGTAGGGGTGTGCATAAAACTGGCTGGCCCAGTTTGGTTCAAGTCCAAACTGGACCCAAACTGGACTGGGCCAGTTTGGTCTGACACCCCTTCAAACCCCCCAGTTTGGTATCATGTATCCTTTAGAGGTGCAATTGGGCTTACTTGTGAACTGCCTAACTGTTTTGAACCAAATTTGCTACAAGTGTAGGGACACATAGGGACAGCTCAGAGGCGTAGTTTGTAATGATGTCATCCACCTTGATTCAAGATGGCAGACATATGAACATTTGAGGTGCAAGTGGGAACAGATCTGGACAAAAATTTATACAGTTATAGGGAGACGTAGGGATACTTCAAACCCATAGTTTGTAATGATGTCATCCAATTCAAGATGGTGGATGAATTAACATTTGACATGCAAGTGAACTGCCTAATGGATCCAGACCAAATTTAGTCCAGTTGCAGGGATAGTGAAGGGAAAGTAGACAGATTAGTTCTTACTGAAACAACTTGTACTGAAATCTAATTGGTTCTTTCTAGCACTTGTAGCACCACCCTTAAAGGCTTAGGTATTCTCCTTTGTCACAAGGAAACAAAAGCAGGTTCTTTTGTCTCATGTCTTTCCTAGCTACAAAAGTAAAATCAATGGGTCATTTCATTTCAACACATACTGAGTCTTCGTCATATCTTCTGAAGCCACTTTCTAAGGTTTTAATTTTAATGATTATATAGTATTGGATGCCCTAAGCTGTGTAGAGGAAACACCATCGCTTTGAGAAATAAAAATATAAGCATACTTAAGGCAATTATCATATATTTTTATGCTGTCAAGGAGTCATCATTTGTCAAGAGGATTGATGGCTTTTTCCATCATTGGGTGTGTGCAATATGTGGTGCTGTAGTTGCAGTGCATCTAGATACATGTTACCTAGAAAATGCTTTTGTAAAGAATCCCCCATTACCCCAGTCAATGAAGAGATTTCCCCAATGCTTAAATTGCCCAGCTTGATTAGTAAAAGTGGTTGGCGTCTCCTATTAATTCCTGGTTGAGGAAGGTTGGGTTGCTAGCTCTTCTCAAGGAGACTAGTGTAAGACCCCTGTTGAAGAAGCCCTCCCTTTTACCTGTTTTGAATAATAGTTGGGCAAGGTAATTGGATTGATATTACCTTTGGGGGCAAGGTAGTTTTGGGGTTTGGTAGTGCTGCAGGGGATCCTGGATGAGACATCATGATTAGATCAATTTCAGTCTGGCTTCTGCCCTGGATTCTTCACTGAAACTGTTTTGGTTGCCCTGATATACTGTATGATCTATGCTGGGAATTAAACAGTAGGAGTGGTTCTGCTGAATCTCTCTGTGGCTCTTAAGATCATTGACCATGGTGTAGGGATGTGCCCAATTCCAATCTAATGCAAATGTTTATGAAACAACGGATCTGATAACTGTACCAGCCTGGATAGAATCATTGGATGCATTGTGATTGGGCTGATCAGTCATTAGCATATTGATAATCAGATAATCAGAAATCCCTCAGCCAGGTGGTGCGGTCGGCAATTTGGGGGATGAATTAGGATGGGGAGCCCAGTTGTGTCAGATCCACTTCCTCCACTATGACCAATGGAGGTACCCTTACCTGTATCCTCAGATTTGGAAGACTCCACAGATGATCCACCACTTTGCTTCAGCCTGTGTTTGCAAAATAGAGCACAGGACCTTAAAGCTCTTCAGCCCTCCAAAGTAGGAGGCATGTCCAGGCTCCACAACCCCTTCAAAAGGGGTCAGTCTGCTTAAAGACATGGCTGAAGTAATATCATTATAGAAACACTTGCCTGATTTGCGTTGCTCCCAAGTAGACCTGACTTACCAGCTTGACCTTTACTCACATCTGCTCCTGCATATAGGAACTCTTATCATGTTGCATGATCTCCTGTCCTGGTTTGGGATTCTGTAATGACGGAGAATTCCTTATAGTTACCTGGGAAGGTGAAGACCATCTATCTTTTAAATTCAGGTTAATATTGTCATAGTTTATGAAAAAGGATAATTCCACAATTAAAGAGGAAGTCAAACAATACTCTTACCCAAGACATACATGACCACTGGTGATGTTACATTTAGTCTGGTTCAATTGATCATGTATCTGCTGTGGCAGTGCATATCTGAGAGAGCATACTGTGCATATGATCTGGCCATGCATACAATATTGGCTCTTGAGTGTCATCAGTGAAATTATTCCTGATTGGTTGGGACTATGTAAAATGTGTCATATGTAAAACAGCACTGCTAATGTATATTTAAACACACACACCCCTTCCTCCACCATGCAGTATCTTTGTCTTATGCTTTATTTTGGTAAGCTATGTGGAATATGTTTCATATCTGAATGCCTTTCTGACCCTAAAGAAAATTAATGTGTGACTTCCTAAAGCATTTTTGGATTTAGAGGCATCTCTTCGATATTATGAGGAGCTGCCTCTTGTAAATAAGACTCATATTAATTCTTCCTTGCAAAGTACTTGAGTAGAAAAGACTGCAGTGCAGGGAAGCACTATTTAGAAAACATTCTAAGAGAGGGGGGGGGGCTTTGGTAAGGGCAGGAAGTGAAAAGAGCTCATTACAGTTATATGAATCACACTGGGATCAGATTGGCTAGAAAACAAACAGCTGGGTTTATGTACAGCTGTTGTGGTACATCACTCTATGCTAGTTTGTTCGGGATGCATTTCTCTTGCAAGTGTGTTGCTAAAGCAATTGTCTTCATAAGAACATAAGAACAGCCCTGCTGGATCAGGCCCAAGGCCCATCTAGTCAAGCATCCTATTTCGCACAGTGGCCCACCAGATGCCGCTGGAAGCCACAGGCAGGAGTTGAGGGCATGCCCTCTCTCCTGCCATTACTCCCCTGCAACTGGTACTCAGAGGCATCCTGCCTTTGAGGCTGGAGGTAGCCCACAGCCATCCAACTAGTAGCCATTGATAGACCTCTCCTCCATGAAGTCATCCAAACCCCTCTTAAAGCCATCCAGGTTGTTGGCTGTTGCCACACCCTGTGGCAGAGAGTTCCACAAATGGATCACGCATTGTGTGAAACAGTACTTCCGTTTGTTGGTCCTCCTGGCAATCAATTTCATGGAGTGACCGCTGGTTCTAGTGTTGTGTGAGAGGAAAAAGAATTTCTCTCTCTCCAAGTTCTCCACACCATGCATGATTTTATAGACCTCTGTCATATCTCCCCGCAGTCGTCTTTTTTCTAAATTAACATGCCCTAAAAAACTAAGCAGTCATAAGAAAGGTGCTCTAGGCCCCTGATCAACTAGGTTGCCTTCTTCTGCACCTTTTCCAGTTCTACAATGTCCTTTTTAAGATGTGGTGACCAGAATTGTACACAGTACGCCAAGTGTGGTCGCACCATAGTTTTGTATAAGGGCATTATAATATTAGCCATTTTATTTTCAATCCCCTTCCTAATGATCCCTAGCATGGAATTGGCCTTTTTCACAGCTACCTCACATTGAGTCAACACTTTCAACGAGCTGTCCACCACTACCCCAAGATCCCTCTCCTGGTCAATCACCAACAGCTCAGATCCCATCAGTATATACTTGAAGTTGGGGTTTTTCGTCCCAATGTGCATCACCTTACACTTGCTAACATTGAACTGCATTTGCCATTTTGTCGCCCAATCCCCCAGTCTGGAGAGATCCATTTGGAGCTCCTCACAATCCGTTTCGGATTTCACTACCTGGAAGAGTTTGGTGTCATCTGCAAATTTGGCCACCTCGTTGCTTACCCCAGCTTCTAGATCATTAATGAATAAATTAAAAAACACCGGTCTCAGTACAGATCCCTGCGGGACCCCACTTCTTACTTCGTTCCATTGTGAAAACTCTCCATTTATCCCTACCCTCTGTTTCATGTCCTTCAACCAGTTAGCAATCCACACATGTACTTGTCCCCTTCTCCCTTGACTGCTAAGTTTCCTCAGGAGTCTTTGATGAGGAACTTTGTCAAAAGATTTTTGGAAGTCCAGGTATACTTTGTCAACTGGATCACCTTGATCCACACACTTGTTGACACTTTCAAAGAACTCCAAAAGGTTGGTGAGGCAAGATTTACTTTTGTGGAAGCCATGCTGGCTCACGCCCAGCAGGGCCTGTTCTTCTAGGTGCTTTACAATTTTATCCTTGAGGATGCTTTCCAGCAATTTGCCTGGAACCAACATTAGGCTAACCGACCTGTAATTTCCCGGATCGACCCTGGATCCCTTCTTGAAAATCAGTGTTACATTTGCTACTCTCCAGTCCTCTGGTACAGAGCCTGATTTCAGGGATAAGTTATATATTTTAGCAAGGAGGTTGGCAATTTCACATTTGAGTGTGGACTCTTTGAGGACTCTTGGATGGATGCCATCCGGCCCTGGTGATTTGTTAGCTTTCAGTTTTTCCAGACAGTTTAGAACATCATCTCTTGTAACTTCTATCTGACTCAGCTCTCTAGCCTCCACCCCTAAAGAGCCTGGTTCAGGAACAGGTATATACTCAGTATCCTCTGCCGTGAAGACCGATGCAAAGAACTCATTCAGCTTTCTGCAGCCTCCATATCCTCCTTAATAATCCCTTTCACTCCTTCATTGTCTAATGGTCCAACCGCCTCCCTGGCAGGTTTCCTGCTTCTGATGTACTTAAAGAAGTTTTTGTTATTCCCCTTGATACTTTTGGCTAAATGTTCCTCAAACTCTCTTTTGGCCTCCCTTATTGTCACTTTGCATTTCTTTTGCCAGAGTTTGTGTTCCTTTCTGTTCTCTTCATTTGGACAGGCCAAATTTCAATTTTGGAAGGAAGTCTTCTTCCCTTTTATGGCTTCCTTGTTAGCCTTCCCCGTTAGCCATGCTGGCATCCTCCTGGACTTAGTGGTACCTTTCCTCCTTTTGGGTATACAGTCTAACTGGGCTTCTAGTATTGTGGTTTTGAGTAAACTCCATGCACTCTGGAGCGAAGTGACACTCTGGATTTTCCCTTTCAGCTTTCTTTTCACCATACTCCTCATTTGGGAGAAGTTTCCTCTTCTGAAATTAAAAATGTCTGTGTTAGACATCCTTGGTGATTCTCTCCCTGCATGTATGCTGAATTTGATGGCACTGTGGTCACTGTTCCCTAAAGGGTCGATGACACTAACATCATGCACCAGGTCCTGGGTGTCACTCAGAATTAGATCCAAGGTTGCCTTCTCTCTGGTTGGTTCCATGACCAACTGTTCTAGGGTACAGTCATTTAGCGTATCTAGAAATTTGACCTCTTTGTCCTGACTTGAATGTGAATTTACCCAGTCTATGTGTGGGTAATTGAGATCACCCATAATTACAGCCCTGCCTCTCCTTGATGCCTCCCTGATTTCCTCCTGCAACTCCCAGTCACTGTCGGTATTATGATCAGGAGGGCGATAGCACATCCCCAGTAGCACGTTCCCTTTCCGGCCTTGTATAGTCACCCACAGGGTTTCTGTGGAGGACTCCAGTCCACCTAGGTTTTCTAGCTTGTTAGATTCTATCCCTTCTTTAACATACAGTGCTACCCCTCCTCCAAGGCTCCCCTCTCTGTCCTTTCTATAGAGTTTATATTCAGGGAGAACAGTGTCCCACTGGTTCTCACTATTCCACCATGTTTCTGTTATGCGCACTATATCTATTTCTGCGTTAGCAACCAAGCACTCCAGCTCACCCATCTTGGCTTGGAGGCTTCTGGCATTGGCATATAAGCACCTATATGCTGAATCTCTCCCCTGATGTATGCTATTCTTTTGACTCTTTGACCTGCTGGCACAGGCTCCCATCTGCTCTTTATGTGGTTCTGCTCTGTCCCCTTCTGTTTTATCTGAATTCTTTGCAGCCTCACACTTTAAAGTATGGCTTTTGCCAAACTGGATACTGCCCAGCTCCCATTGACTGTTCCCCAGGTGTCATTTTAAAAGCTGCTCTGCAACCTTTTTGATTTTAAGCGCCAGCAGTCTGGTTCAATCTTGGTCCAAGTGCAGCCCGTCCCTTTTGTACAGGCCTTGCTTGCCCCAAAATGTGTCCCAGTGCCTAACAAATCTAAACCCCTCCTCCCGGCACCAACATCTCATCCACGCATTGAAACCCCTCAGCTCTGCCTGTCTCACTGTACTTGCGTGTGGAACAGGTAGCATTTCTGAGAATGCTACCTTGGGGGTCCTGGACTTCAAAATGCTACCTATCAGCCTAAATTTGGTTTCCAGGACCTCCCGACTGCATTTCCCCACATCGTTGGTTTTGACGTGCACCATGACAGCTGTCTCCTCCCCAGCACTGCCTAGGAGCCTGTCTAGACACTGCATAATGTCCGCAACCTTCGCACTAGGCAGGCAAGTCACCGTGCGGGCAACACACGGGTCACAAACCCATCTCTCTATCCCTCTAATGATTGACTCACCAACTACAAGGAGGCCCCCACCCCCCAGAGGAGTATCCCCTGTGCAAGAGGATATGGGCTCATCATCCACTGAAGGGGTCCCTTCTAAAAGAGCATTTCCCTCTTCCTCAGACCAATGTCCTCCTTGCCCAAGACCTTTATTCTCCCTGGCAGCGGAGGAGCTACCAGCCCTGGAGTGGGATGCCTCTATCACATCCCTGAAGGTCTCATCCACATGCCTCTCTGTCTCTCTGAGCTTCTCCAGATCCGCCACCTTGGTCTCAAAGGAATGGATTTGTTCCCTGAGAGTCAGGAGCTCCTTGCACCGAGCACACGCTCATGACTTCTGCCCATGGGGCAAATAGTCATACATGTGGCACTCTGTGCAATACACTGGGAAGTGCCCCTTCCCCTGCTGACCTTCTATCTTCATACTGGTTTTGTTGGCTGTTTACAGTATTTAGGGAACTTATTGTCCGTTTATTAGATAGTTCCATTGATTCCTATACATTGTTCCCCTCATAATCAATAATAATTGACACTATAAAACGCTGACAAATAATCATATATACAAATAATTTCCTTCAAGTATAAATTCAGTCATACAGTGGTCCCTCGACTTACGAAGTTAATCCGTTCCGAACGCACGTTCGTAGGTCGAAATTTTCGTAAGTCGAAAAGCGCACCACGGAGGTCTGGAAACATTCGTAAGTCGAGGAAACCGCATCTAAAAATTCATAAGTCGAGGAAGCCGCATCTAAACCGGCAACGACTTCCGGTCATTTTTGTCGTTCGTAAGTCGAAAACTTCGGATGTCGAGTAGTTTATAAGTCGAGGGACCACTGTATAATGATATTAAAAGGTCCAAATGAATTTTTCTTGCAAGAATTCCAGTCAATGTGAACATGGTCAATATGATATCCTTAATGAAACTCCATTGGTATTTCTTAAAAATCTGTGAGTCCCAGATTTTCTGTAAATTGTTTCAGAAAGATGTCTAAAAAGTCTTCACAATATGCCAGACACATTTTGGCTGTTTCTCAGCCTTCTTCAGTAGTATTAATCCAAAAATTCTTTATGATCCCTCAATGTAATCTTTATAGTAAAGTGCAAATATAAATAAAATCAACCATAAAAGAGTTTATCAAAAATGTATAATGCTGTTATCATTATTGTACACCCAGGCCCAGTAACGACAAGACACTTGTGATTAGATGCACTAGGGCCACTTTTATTAATATTACCATAACCTGCAATGAGGAATGCAAATCAAGTGTAGGTACCCCTCTATGGGTCAGCCTCATAAGGAGGACTGCCCAAAACAGGGTTAAAGAATGAGTGTTAATTCAGCCTGGTGTCAAGTCCAGACATCATAACAACCATGAGGTTTAATCCCTCAGAGGGGAGGCCAACCAGCCCCACCCGTCCAGACCACAAAACTCTGAGTGGTGGGCACCAGTCAGCCTCTGACTAGGGGCGGATCCCAGCCCAAGGGCTGCACAACCTGCAAGGGCTGTTCCTCGGCTTGCCTACTTACCTTAAATGGCCAGTCAGACACCAGACAAGACAACTTACCCCAAACCCACATTCATCTGCAAGGTACCAAATATACAAAAATGAGGACCCTACTAGTAGAGTCAGTGAGAAGTAGGTGAAAAAAAGCCACACCAGAGCCAATAAGGTGTGACCCAAAAAATTCCTACTTGGCCCCAAAAGGCGACCGGATAACCCTCACTGAAATGGGTTGGGAGGGAGGCTGCTATGCTCTCAGAGTGACTGGGGGAATTCTGAAGGGAGCCAACTGCTTATGCAGCCGCTCACATGTTCTCATTGGTTGGCCCGAGACACATTCCGCGGGAGTCAAAATGGTGGCCCCCGTGTCTGTCTCAAGGACTGGGAGTACAACCCCACCCCCTGCACCAACCATAAAAGGAAGCAGGGAGCAGTATAATACTGTATAATGCATTATAATAAATTATATTGATTATATATCCATATAAAGCTATCAATATAATCCAAGTACTCCAACTATTCCCAAATACTCTCTAGAAACTCTCACATATTACTACACCCCTTGGAGTTTATGATCACTAAGCTCTTCAACAGCTCACCCCATAGCAACTATCATAAATAAAAATACAAATTCAATATATGGATCTCAAATATTACTTTTCTCTTTTACTTAGAATCCCTTAACTCACACATCAAATCTCAATGGGGCATCCTTACTCACTGTGTCTATTAAATGTGCTAATACTGTAGCTCAAAATAACGACATCCTCTCCTCTTGCCATTTAGTCCCTATTGACTTTGGGGCAGGAAGCACTGATGTGAAAATAGGAGTTTTCCATGTTGACAGAATTGTCCCTTCCTTCCTTTGAGAAATGAGGGCATATAATGTTATGTCACACATTTAGTGGTATGCATTGAATAGGTATGAGCCTGGAATAAGAGGGGTTTTCCCCCTGAGGCAAGCTAATGGAAAGAATATAAGGTTGAACTTGCCAGAACTGTATCAAGCTGATTTTGTTTTGTGTTTTAGTAGTATGATTACAAGGCAGGGATTCCTATTCTGTAGAGGATCAAAATACTGTTTACTAGTTTTACCAAGGCAATATTGTGTGGATTAATTTAACATCAAAAGCATTAAGAAGATTGTTGTATTTCAATTATAAAATGCTATACTGTAAAGCACAGCTAACGCTGAAACAATGTATCTTATCTGAAATAAAAGGGGGAAAATATTCCAAACATCATCTTGTCCTAAGTATCCACATAGTTGGAGATGTATAGAAAGCTGTCTGGTTTTGTGTTCTAAATCCTTGGTAATCCATGGTGGACTAGCTGTGACACATAGTGGACCGGTTCCTGGCACATGCTGGGGGATGCACTGAGACTCACCAGTTGGTGTGTCCTCCATCAATGTCCCCACACCCTCCCAGGGCAACTCTTTAGTGTGTCTGTGTGTGCAGGAGGAGGCTGTTAATCAAAATGGCCACTTTACACATAATCCAAGCAGTGTTCCCTCTAACAAGGATTCTTGGATGTTTCTGACTACAACTCCCATATTCCCCAAGCACAAATCATTGCATCTGGAGATTCTGGGAGTTGTAGTCAACAACATCTGGGAATCCCTGTTACAGGGAACACTGAATCCAAATCCTTGTTTAAACATGAAAAATAGCCTCCTGCACAATAAAGGGACACTCCAGGAGCATGTCAGAATATCCATGGAGAATGTCCCTACAGCTATGGTCTTGTCACATATCCTTCACAGTCCTGTGTAGCTGGAGCTATATAATTTGAATGTGCTCATTATTGCCATTTTAACATTCATCTGATATTGCCAGTGTGCTCAGTGCTGTTAGGACCATAGAAAAGATGGAGCCCCTGCCCATAGGGCTTCATTATATTTCAATGGAGAAGACAGTCCATCTTGGACCATGAAATATCTAAAAAATAAGTTAGATGATGGGATAGGGGATAATTATGCAATGGAGGTTCAGACAAGTTGAGGCTAGTTGAGGCTTTTTCAGGAGAAGATTGCCTGTAGGAAAGACTTTGGAGAAACAGTTGGTGGTTTGATGAATGGAGAGCTGATCCATGAGAGCATCATGGCAGAAAGGATGGAGACTGATAGATGAGCTGGTATGTGGCAAAGAGCAAGAACAGGAATCAAGAAGGCAAAAAAGAAGAGGAGAGATATAACGGAGTAGGAGGTCTTTAAACATAAGCATCCTAACCTCAGAAATCTCAGTAGCAGCAAAAACAAAATGGGCTGGTTTGGATGATGCTATTGTGCTGGTTTGGATGATGTTATCATGCTATCCAAGCATGAGAGGAGGCGTGTATGCATGTTCCTCTCCCCAGCACTCAATTCCATCCCCTCATAGTCAAATGGGGAATGGACTGTCTGATGACTCTTAATTGTGCAATTCAAGTATTAATTTCAAGTAGCAATTAGGGTAGGTTCACACAGTCGGCAACTACTGTTGTCTCCCCATGTGCACTTATGCTATTAGATCATCTTGGGAGATTTTGCGCAAAATCAAACTTGCAAGTGTAACAGACCACAGTTGAGAAAGAGGCAAGACGACATTAGGAGCAACAGAAGCAAGGCTTTTCAAAACAAGAGAAAAAGTTTATTTGTAAAACTGCAGAGGCACGATGTAAAATGAGATAGCTGGCCACCTTAGTACAATCACAGCTGCACAAGGAATGAAGGCAAATCCTGGGATGAGATAAGAAGGCAGGTGGAATGAATGCTCAAGTAGCCAGTGGTTGGCAGAGATTAGCATCTGAGTAGAAAGAGGGGGAGAAAGAGATACTACCCTCAGCCTGCTATTTTGTGCAAGATGCTAAATGAGATTACTTCCACCAGGGAAAATTTAGGCATCCTACCCACAAAGGTTTTTCTAAGGTGCACAGAACACGGATGTGCACAGAACCGGGCAGGGGAAGTTTGAAGGTGTGGGGGTTGACTTTAAGGGTGGGGAAGGGTGTGCTGCCACCACTCCCTCTGCTTTCCCTCTTGCAAAGGGTCCATCAGGGTGGCAGCGTACCTCCCCGCCACCCTGGTGCCTCATTGGAACCTACGTCTGTGGAAGAACCTGATGCACCTGCGCGTGTTGGCATGCACTGACATAGGATCCGATGAGGCAATGAGGCAGCAAGGAAGTACGCTGCCACCCTGATGGACCCTTTGCAAACCGAGTGCTGGGCTGGGGGGAAGCGGAGGGATGGGTAAGTGCACACTTCCTCATCCTTAAAGTCAATCCCCCTGCCTTCAAACTGGTGGTTTGAAACAGCCAGTCTTTTGAACCAGTTTGGAGGCCCCATAAAGGGCCTCCAAACTAGTTCCATGCGCATCCCTACTTCCCAGGAAGTCAGGTACAGGGGTTAGGCAACAGCAAGCCCATGTAGGGAATAGCTCAGTCTCAGTGGCTTAAGGGTGATGTTCTGACATCCAGGGACTCTTGAGCAGTAAAGTACTGGGATTAGCCTATGGCAGGCCTATGCAGAGAGGAACTCAAGAATGCTCAGTTCCAAGAATGTCCCGGGCAGTCCTGAGCATTCCTTTTGTGCGTCTGTTGTGGGGACACCTTTACAAGCATTGTGATTTAGCTTGGAAGTTCTGGACCCCACTGTCCAATATTTCAACTTAAGGACACAGCAGTCCAGTGATTCAGCTTAGGGGGAAAGGTTTAAGCACAGAGGTAAGTACTCAGCCACAGGATAGACCTCTAGGTAGTAGAAGGCAGTGTTGCCACCAAGCTCACATGATGACAACTTCAGCAACTGAGGTTCAAGGACAGAGGCTTTTTATAGGATTTTGCCCTCAAAAAGTTACAAAGGTGAGAAACTTAGTAATACAACGGGAAAACATTTAGGTATGGGGAAAGGTGTGGGTGTGGTAGGTACTATTCACATGGTGCATAGAACAGAAGGGTTCTATTGTGACAAATCTACCTAACTGATTTGGGGTTTGACCTTTATTGCATTCTGGGATGTGCTCTGCTTGCTTCTAAGGGATAGTCTTTAAGGTCGTTCACATGACCAAACTGGGGTAGGCAGGGAGACAAGTACTTACCTGCCTTCTCCTAGATGATTGGAGGCTCCTCCTGGCTTATGACAAGTGCAACGGTAATTGGCTTTGCTGGGATCTGGAGGAGGAAGTCCTCCTCACTCCTCCACACACATGCCTTCCTACCTCACTTTTATCCCGGGTACAAACCTGGGCTACCCAGCAGAGGAATGCTAGGATTAGGACCTATACCTGTGGAGGACTGCAGGATTCTGACCTATCCCAGTGGTTTTCATGATCAGCCCTACTTGGGCTAGCACTGCCCTACTCAGGTAGGGCTAGTCATGAGAACAACCTCTCTGTCTCTTAAGACTTTTTGCTATGTCAAGAACTCTGGCTTCATCAAGTGCATGGGATTCAGGATGGTGTGTTATATCTTTCTAGATAGCTGCTGCAGCAATTCAAGATTTGCATGACACAACTATTTGAACCACACAGAGACCAACTTCTCTCCTGGCAACAAGTAGTTGTCCATACCTCATTCAGCCTTGCTATTATCAGAAAACAGTGTTTCCAGAGAGGAAGGGAGGCTGTCTGACAACACCATATGGGGATGATGGAACAATGTGCCTGGTAGTGATGAGATGCATACAAACATACTCTTCTTCACACATTTGGGTAGTTCAATATCATCCAAACCAAATACCACCCAAACGTCACATGATTGGGCAGATCAATATGCTGCTGCCCTGCCGATTGTGTTGTCTGGGTTCAGGGAAAGCAACTGAAGCCTAAAGTTTTTTTTAATGAAATCATAAAAAGCTAAAAAGTATCGAGAAATGATATATTCACAGTGACCGTGTGTGTTTGTGTGTGTGTGCAGATTTAAGTCCAAGCAAAGGAGCTAGAGCAAGATAGAAATCCAGAAGGGAGACCACAAGAATTGTAATAGAAGATGACCAACATATGAATGTGGGGGGTGTTTATTAGGGGTGTGGCATTCTATGCAACCTTGAATCGATTCAGGTCAATTCAAGGGTAATTCACAGATTCAACCCTGAATCAAATTGCTCTCAAAATAGTGGGCCTGATTTGGGGTAAAAGAGAATCAATCCTGATGTGACCCAAATCAATTCAGATGATTCAAACACCATTTCAAAGCCCATTGTGCTGGATAAATTGGCCTCAAAATGGCACTTTTTCCAGGGAGAGATAGTCTACCAATTAGACCAGCCGTCTGTTCCAGGCTGAGCACATCTGCCCACCTTGGAGAACTGGTCTACCTGGTAGACCAGTCCGAGGTGGGCTAATGCGCTAACTCCTGAGCAGAGGGCTGCTCTACGCACCAACCCCAATTGGTTGAACAGCTCTCCCCGGAAAAAAGTGACATTTTGAGGCCCATTTCCCCAGCAAAACAGGCCTCAAAATGGCACTTGAATCACAAAAATAGATTTGGGTGATTCGAGGGTGATTTGTCGAGGCAGCTGGCCAAGCCAGCTGTTTTAATTGAATCAGTTCAAGGGCTCTGTGATTTGATTTGACCTTGAACTGAATCACATAATTTGATTCATGCACACCCCTGTTTGTTTTTTTATTTGCTTTGTTTCTGTCACATGTGTTTCCCACTCTCCAATGACCTCAAAGCACTATTTCAGTCCTACAATAACCACATGAAAACAGATTTGGCTGAGATGTAACATCTTATACAAAACTACCAAGCTACACAAGCTTCATAGTTGAGCAGATGTTTCAAATGAGGTTTCCCATATCTGAAGATACTCAGACGCCCCACACCTGGCTTCTTAGATAACAAGAGAAAAGTATATAAACATATCTGCTACCAAGTTGCTTGTATTTCTGGATATTTTCCCAGTACCCAAACTATTCAGATAAATAATTATGCTTGGCTACTTTTGTATATGGGAAGGCAATTTATGCATCATAGCTTTTTTACTTCAAAGGTAAATTATGAAACCACATTTTATCATTGTTGTCCAGAATTAAGATATTGATTGTGATCAAGGCAGGCCAGTCTACTTTGAGCCAGCTTTTTTTATTTTTCCCTGGCTAGTTGGAATCTCTGCTCCTTGAGAATGTGGGTTGTGCCATTTATTGTGAACATACAATTCAGTGGCTTTCTCTCTAGCTTGACATAAAGTTTCAAAGTTTTCCCAAGTTAGTGATGACAGACTAAGGTATGGGGAAGGCAGTTTGATAACATGCAAGTTGTTCTAAAAAGTATTGTATCTTTTCTGGTGGCACTAGCTTCAAATGAGTTGCCTACTGAGAACAGCTCAGTTTGATATAGCCAGTTTCATAAAAGCTGAATCAGGATTTAAACTCCTACAGGGCCCTCATAAACTGAATCTCAAATAAAAAAGAACTATCTTAAAGATTTAATACAAAGAATAATTTCTTTCACATGGAATGTTACCTCTTTCCCCCCCAATACAAAGTGCCTACACTCTTATGTTTATGTTATTCAGGTGAAGAATAAGTCTCAGCAGGCATTATGATCACAAAGGATTCTACATTAAGAATCTGAAAGTGCCTGCCTTTAGCCATGTACTTCTCAGTAACTACAAGTTTGCACAATTGTAATGAAATGTTCTACAAGCTCTAGCAAATGGACATAATGTTAGACTGAGTGGGTGATATTCCCTGTTCTGTGCATTGCTTCTTAATTTTTTCTGTAATTGCAGTTCATCATAGCTCCTTCTGCTCGTGTGCCTTCGTAGTTTGGGTTACTTTCACATGATAGCCATAAATGCTGAAGTGGTTATTGAATGCAGAACTGAATGCAGTTTTGTTTTGACACTGATTATGAGCAGGTTCAGATGAAATGACTCAGCCAGCTCTACCTAGCTATGTGCGATTAGGCACGTAAGCACACCTGTCCCATCCCCTTTCCTGGTACAACTGTCTACTTTGCATAATCATGTGAGGGATGGTTCCTCTGAACTGCCCCCTCAATGTGATTTTAAATATTACTTTTTGTGTGATGAACACTCCCCACCACAACACACAATGATAAAATGTGGGAAGATGTGCCAGGAAAGAGAGCAGGACTTGCAAACGCATCTCCCTAATCACTTCTAGGTAGGACCAGTATAAACTTATCATCTGGTCCAGCCCACAATGTATGTGATACATATGAGACAATAAAGACACAAAATAATAATATTTGGATGAAGGGTTGCCTTTTTACCCAAGAACACAAGAGTCCTGTTGAATCAACCATGTTATAAAGCTCAAAAGACTTTGCTTTTACTTGTTGGGCAGATGCTTCAACTCTGGTAAATTTTGGCTGCTCTTTTCTGCACCTTTCTGAGAACAGGGACTTGCCAAGAGTGGCAGTCTTGGTTTTTAAATGGGGAAAAACTCTTCTGCAGCACCAGACATGCAGTGCACATCCCTGCCAGTGCCATTTTCCCAGAATGCACCTGGGAAGGACACATCATGTCTGACTGCTGCTACCTGGTTTTGCCAAAGCCCATTTTCTTCTTTAAAAACCAAGACCACCACCATTCTCTGTAAGTGCCCCTGCCCCCTCCAATTTCCACAGCAATTTCAAGAGGGGACCAATTACTGCTGACATTCCCCTCCCCCCATTTCTGCTGCTAAAAAACCAGCAACAGAAATGGGGAGCATTTCAGGACAGCCCTAGTTTTTATCATCCTGAGTAATTTGATGACATTCATAAATATTACCACTGCAAACCGTTCACCCCTAATTCCAGATCTTTTATTGAACAAGTTATATAAGATTGGGTAGGAACCCAACTATTCATTGCTGTCCTCTATGAGACATTTTGGTTCATTCTTTACCAAGGCTTACTATTGTATAATCAGTTATGGATCTGTAAGAGAATCCAGCATCTTACTCTATTGGGCTTTTCTCACGATCAGGCAAAATCAGGCTATGGGAGGCCTAGCACAATTTTGCCTGACCGTGTAAACCACTGGGCTCGTAGGCAAGCCTGGTAGTTTACGAGCGGCTAGCCCGCTTTAGTAGCTCTCCCTTTATCCCGGGATTGTGGAGCGAGTGCTCCGCAAACCCGGGCTGCCTGATCATGAGTAGCTGCGGCATGGCTCTGTGCTGTGGCTACTCATGAGTAGACCCCCGGAGGAGAGGTGAAAAGCTGCCTCCTGGCTCCGGGGGTCTCCCTAGTATGCCCTGTGTGCTCGCGCAGGGCATACTGGAGCTTCCAGGGGCCGCGCGGCCCCCGAGCTCCCCAGCCCCCTTCAGCTCCATCATGGAGCCGGCAATCGTGTGGGAGGCCATTCCCGCCATGATTGTCTGTGGGGAGAGTGGGCTTAGCCTGCTCTCCCCGCAATAGCAGCAAAAGCGGGTCTCACTGATTGTGAGACCCGCCTCTATGACTCTTAAGTTTACTCAGGTTGATTCTTCCTCAGTAAGACATATAGACTACTTACATGTGTGTGCAAAACTTGGCTGAGGAAGTCCAGCCCAGCTTTGCATGTGTGTGTGAACCGCCAGGATTGGGCTGATCCTGGTGGTTCCATGGTGGCAAACCCACCTAAATAGCCACCCTTCAAAATGAGGTTAGGTGAGCAAGTGCTTCCTTAACACCCCCCCCTCTCTCTCTCCTCATGTGTCAGCTGTTTCAGCCATGGCTGCCAGACCTCAGGGAGCCTGGGGAGGGGAGAAGGGATCCCATGATGCATCTCACACTTGCACAGTTCATCACAATACTTCCAGGGGCTGGGATGACACATCCTGGTCCCTGGCCCTCCACTGCTTTGGTATGAGGGTTAATTGTCTAGGAGTTGTCTGCAGGGTGTCTGCAGGGAATGTAGGTTTAACCTGTCTTCCCTGCAGCCCGGTCTGCAGTCCTTCTCACGGATTGTGAGAAGAGGCTCATATTATTCTCTATTCCGACTTAATGCTTTCTGCCAGGCCTGTAACTTCCTGTTCCCAATAACTATTTAAAATTTGGTTGACTAGCTTCAGATCGCCCTAAATAGAAGCCAATCTTACTGATAAGTTGCATAGATATTTTAGAAGGTCAACAATTTCACAGTGAATTGTTTCACAACTTGTGTCTATATACTGTATGAATTTGGTGACTTGTTAACTTTTAATTGTCAGTGTGCCCTTATATGAAGTTTAGGTCTATATAAATTCTTCCATTTACAAAAAAAAAGTGGTTTAAGTGTGGCTATCTTTGGTTTCTTCTATGTGAAGATGGACATTCAGATTCTCTACAATCTGTATCCTCCTTCAGTAACCTGGTTCCTTCACGCCATTGTCATTTAACAGTCCAGTTGCCACTTTCTGTTTCTGATACAAATAAATTTTTATTGTTCCTCTTAATGTTTCCAGGAAAATGCTACTCTATTTTTTCCCATTTCCCATTAATTATTTCCATATATTTTACCAGAATATGTGCATTTTCAAATTTACCTTATTTTATTTCCACTTTAAAAAAAGAAGCCTTGTTGCCTTCATTAATCACTCCGGCATCCTCTTAGGAATCTAACATCCAGTCACCACTTCAGTATGCTTGTATGATAATGTTACTGAATGTATCTGATGAGGAGTAATCGCCTGCAGCGACTTTGTGATGGCAATGTAAAAAGCACTTTGCCTCCAAAGTGTCCCTATCCAGGATAGTAAGTGTTCCAGAGACAAGGTATGTTGATCCGTTAGGTTCTATTTCCAACACTGGTATTTTTCCACTGGTGCAGAAAATTATCCCAAACCTTACTTATGTCCAATTCTATCAAATTTACATTCTTTCGGGGGGGGGGGAGTTGGCAGCTTGATGCACAAGCTTGCTAGAGAGGCAGTAAAACTGCCTGAGTTTGAAACAGAGGCTCAAATGTGAACTTCTGTGTTGATGTTTGTCATCACTACATGGGATTAATATTCTGATGTGCTTTTTCTATGCACAACTAGAACAATGAGACTTGGCAGTATATGCAACATAAGCAACATATTTTTTTAGTCTGTAGCTGGCACCTTTCAGAACAGATCTTGCACATCTGCTTGCAAATCCAACTCTGCTCATAATCTCTCCATATCAAATTGTGACATGTTCTTGTGTGTGAAGGCAATGCAGAGAAAAAGGAATGGAAACAATGGTTCAGTCAGTAATGCTAGGCATGCATTTGCACATTTATTTATTTATTTATTTATTTATTTATTTATTTATTTATTTATTTATTTATTTGCCATATTTTTATACCACCCAAAACTTACATCTCTGGGTGGTTTACAACAAAATAAAAACAGAAAAGGTAAAACGGTTAAAACAAAAACAAAAAGTTTAAAATATTACAACAATTTAAAAATTTTGAAATAATATTTTAAAACAGCTTTAAAACAATATTAATTAAAAGCCTGGGTGAACAGATGCATCTTTAAAAACTTTTTTTAAAGCTATCAGAGATGGGGAGGCTCTTATTTCAGTAGGGAGCACATTCCAATGCTGCTAGGGAGTGCATTCCAAAGCCTTGGGGCAGCAACGGAGAAGGCCAGTCCCTGAGTAGCCACCAGACGAGCCGGTGGCAACTGCAGACAGACTTCTCCTGATGAACTCAGTGGGTGGTAGGGTTCATGATGAAGAATACGTTCTCTTAAATATCCAGGGCCCAAGCCATTTAGGGCTTTATAGGTTATAACCAACACCTTGTATTTTGCCCAGAAACATATTCGCAGCCAATGTAGCTCCTTCAGTACAGGAGTACTATGGTCTCTCCGTGATGACCCAGAGACCAACCTGGCTGCCTCATTCTGGGCCAACTGTAGTTTCTGGACCATTTACAAGGGCAGCCCCACATAAAGCACAATGCAGTAATCCAGTCTGGAGGTTACTAGAAGATGTACCACTGTTTTGAGGTTGTTCATCTCAAGAAATGGATGCAACTGGCATATCTGCCAAAGCTGATAGAAGGCACTTCTGGCCACCGCCTCAACCTGGGACACCAGGGAGAGGCTTGGATCCAGAAGCACCTCTGGACTACGTACCTGTTCCTTCTGGGGAAGTGTGACCCCATCCAGAACAGGCAGATCAAATTTGTCTCTTGAGTTCCAAACCCACACCAAGAGTACCTCCATCTTATCTGGATTCAGTTTCAGTTTGTTATCCCTTATCCAGCCCATTACTGACTCCAGGCAGACATTTAGGGAGGTTATGCCCTCTCCTGATGATGCTGACATAGAGAAGTAGATCTGGATGTCATCAGCATACTGATAACACCCCACACCAAATCTCCTGATGATCTCTCCCAGCAGTTTCATGTAGATATTAAACAACATCGGTGTCAGCAATCTGGCCACCTGGAAGGGAAGTCCAGGAAGATAGTCCACAATACAAACTGGACTGCAGAAACGAAACACAGCTCAGAACAGTTCTCTATATCAGGCTTGGGCTGAAAGCTGTCGACACGAGGGTTGACAAATGTTGTCTTCCAGCGGCTAACAGAAAGCTGTTGACGTGCTTTATAGTCCAAGCTGATAACTCTCAGCTGGCAGGGATTCAAGGCTTATCAGCCCTCTGCAAGAGGCGTTTACTTCTCCTAATAGTTTCCAGCTGTGCTCTTTGCCTTGTGACATGCCTTTGCTGTGGAGTCAGTGGGGGTTGCCTGCACAGATCATCTTCTAGTCTGTCCATCGCTGTCTCTGCTGCCTCAGACTGCTGTGCCTGCTCTGAAACAGCAGCCAGACCTTCCTCAGCCATCTCTTGGGAACTGACAGCCGGGCTCTGCCTCTCAGGCACCCCTCCATCAGCTGAAAGGCTGTCAGCTTCCCCTTCCTCCTCGCTATCTGAGATCGAGGGCGTGACAATCGGAGACAATATGGAGCCCTGAGGCACACCATACAAAAGTTCAGATTTTGAAGAACAGCAGTCTCGAAGGAACACCATCTGGAACCTTCCTGAGAGGTAGGAGCAGAACCACTGCAAAGCAGTGCCTCCAACTCCCAACCCCCTCAGACACTCCAGATGGATACTATGGTCGATAGTATCAAAAGCCACTGAGAGGTCCAAGAGGACCAACAGAGTCACACTTCTTCTGTCAGTTCCCAATTGGAGATCATCCATCAGGCCGACCAAGGCAGTCTCCACCCCATAGCCCTCCTGAAAGCCAGTTTGAAATGGGTCAAGTTAATCAGTTTCCTCCAAGACTGTCTGGAGCTGGGAAGCCACCACCTTCTTAATTACCTTGACCAGCCACGGAAGGTTGGAGACAGGCCTATAGTTGCTCAACTCTGAGGGATCTAAGGTTGGCTTCTTCAGAAGTGGTCTAATAATTGCCTCCTTAATACAAGGAGGCATCCTGCCTTCCCTCAGAGGCGCATTTATAATCTCTACCAGGCATTCTACAACAAACCCTCTGCCAGATAGTATTAGCCATGTCGGGCAAGGGTCAAGAGAACAGGTGGTAGGCCTCACCATTCCAATCAGCTTGTCCACATCCTCAGGAGTCACAAACTGGAACTGATCCAACCTAATTACACAAGAGGAGTTGCTGGACACCTCCACATCAGATACCGAAGATGGACATGGAGTCTAAGTTGGCCCGAATACGAGAATTTTCCCCCACAAAGAGTTCATTAAACACAGAGGCGTATCTAGGGAAAATAGTGCCTAGGGCAAGCATTGAAATTGCGCCCCCTGTCCAAACATCTGACACCCATCTTTCAGATAACTTTACCATAATATCAGCTGAAAAATTCAAGTCTGAAGGTCACATACAAGTCACATGCCTGAATACGTGTACAGTGACTTATATTATTATCATTATTATTATTTTATTTTAAAAAATTACCTGTAGCCCCTTCGGGGGGCTTCCTAAAGGCCGTGGCTGGGGGTCTGTAAAGGTCCCCCCTCCCCCCTGCTGGCCTCTAGGGCTTCACAGGGACCATTTGAGCATGTGCAGTGGCCATTTTTAAAAATATTTATTCTTTTTTTAATGGCAGCTGAAAACAAAATGGCCACCATGCATGCTCAAGTGGCCTCTGTGAGGCCTGGTATGGCCTAGGGCCTCACAGAGGCCATTTGAGCATGCACAGTGGCCATTTTGTTTTTGGCAGGCTTTAAAAAAAAATTATTTTAAGAAATGGCGCCCCCTTCAAGTGGCGCCTGGGGCACGTGCCCTGCCTGCCCCACCCTAGATATGCCCCCTAGATACGCCCCTGATTAAACATATCACAGTGGGTAATCGATGATTCCATATTCTGATTCAAGGGAGGAGGGGCACATACTAGCTCTCTCACAAGTCTGAACAACTCTGCCAGATGTGAACTTGTGGATGCAATACGGGCAGAAAAGAATCACTTCTTTGCCGCACGTATTGTCTGAGTATAGGTCTTCAAATGAGCTCTATCTTGCAATCTGTTGTATCTGAGCCTAGTCTTTCTCCACTTGCGCTCCACTTGTCTACCTCACCGCTTCCGCCCCCATAGTTCTTCTGCATATAAAGGGGCTAGTTTTGAAGCAGATCAGAGAGGACGCTTAGGAGCAATCATGTCTACTGCCCCAGTGAGTTTGTTGATCCAATTCTCCACCAGGGCATCAACAGATCACTAGGAGCCAACACTAAATCCCTCAAAGGCTTTTTGAAATCCTATTAGATCCAATAACCATCTCGGGCAGACTATCCTAATAGG
This sequence comes from Hemicordylus capensis, assembly GCF_027244095.1. Classification (NCBI taxonomy): domain Eukaryota; kingdom Metazoa; phylum Chordata; class Lepidosauria; order Squamata; family Cordylidae; genus Hemicordylus; species Hemicordylus capensis. The sequence goes on along the minus strand of NC_069658.1, from coordinate 371,820,671 downwards.
TCACTCATCCCTGCAAATGTGGGAAGTGATTGTGAGTCCAACCAGATGGTGGTCCGTCCATGACAATGGGGAAATCACAGGATTCCCCATCCGTGGAACACCACCCTGATCAGAGTGAAAGACCAAATCAAGTGTGTGACCAGCAATTTATGTCGGTCCCAAGACCACTTGAGATAGGCCTATAGTTGTCATGGCCACTATGAACTCCTGAGCTGCCCCAGACAAATTGATCCTGAAATGAACATTGAAGTCCCCCAACACCACAAGCCTGGGGGACTCCAAAACCAAGCACGAGACCAAGTCCTTCAGCTCAGTTAGGGACTCTGTTGAGCAGCAGGGCAATCAGTACACCAAGAGAAGTCTCAGTCTATCCCTGGTCCCCAAACTTAAGTACACACATTCGATATGGTCCGATACTTTAACAGGGATCCTGGTAAGGAAAAGGTTGTTCTTTTCAACCACAGCCACTCTACCTCCCTGCCCACGGTCCCTCACTTGCTCCTCAACAGAGTACCCTGGAGGGAGAAGCTGGGACCACATTGGGCCCCCAGCCTCCCCCAACCAGGTCTCTGTAATACATACCAGGTTGGCACCTTTATCCAGAATCAAATCATGGATGGTTTCTGATTTGTTCTGGACCAACCTGGCATTACAAAGGAGCAAGGTGAGGTTCCAAGTTTGGTTGGCATTGCTCCCCAAGCTGGCAGCACAGCCGGAAAGGGAAACAGCTATTAGGTTTCCAAGTCCCCTTCTCCTGTAATGGCCTGCTGACCTGCCAAAATTACTTCTTCTGTTCCCCATCACCACCGTCATTGCCACCCCATGATCAATATGTTAATCCTAAAATGTCAATACGTTAATCCTATCCCTAACTCACTGCACACTATCTTCCAAAGGTTCCCAGCCCCAATGGTTCCCCAATGGCTCTGGTTCCTGCTTGAACCCCACATTCCCATGGCTCCCTGCCTGTCAAGCTTACTGTCACAGAACAAAAAAGGTAACACGTGGAACCAAGGATATCACAAATGAAAACACCGTGTGAAAAAAAGAAAAATACAGTGGGAAACTAATAAAACATATTGAAATATATTAAACTTGCTCAAAATAGATTTTATAAGTTTACAATCATAAAGAATAATTTAGAATATCAATATGCTTAATATTAATATAAGAATCAACACAAGATAATTAAATATAAACAAATATATATATAAGAGTATAAACAGTATAATCCAAAAACTGTATAGAAGGTATACATAAGTATTGATGAGTATTCCAGTGTCCAAAGAATAAATGTCCATAATTTGGTCAGATTCATGCCAAAGTCCATGACACACGATTCTGGTTTCTCTCGAATTTGGGCTGCACATTTTAGCTTAGCCCGAATTATGTCTGGGCTGGGGTAAAAGATTCTCTATTTGTGGGCTAAAAAAAAAAAGGCAATATTTTGGATATGTCCCAATGATTCTCCTGTGATGTGTGGAGGGGCCATTACCAATAACTCTGCCTTCTCCGCCCCGCAAAGTTTGCACTTTTGTGTTTTGGTTTTTTTAACATTTGCTGGGTGGACTTCTGGAACATCTACTGTCGGCAGAAGGCACTGTTTGGCATTGTTTTAAATAAAAATCCCCTGTTGCTGATTCGCATGCTACCAGAACTTGCAGTCAAAAGAGAGAGAGAGAAATCTCAGTCAAAGGAGACACAAAATGAAATGAAGTTTGGTGTTTTTCTTCTTGTGTAAGTTGCACTGTGAAGAAGCGGGGGGTGGGGGAATATCATGAAGGATAATGGAATCACGGGAAGAAATCAACAAAATTAAGGGCAGAAATCGACTTAGTCATGGGGTGCAGAATCAATGTTTAAAGCTGAGAATACAGAGAGAAAGTGAATCATGTGCTGTTGCTCCAAGGAGTCATTCTTTCCGAACCCTTACTTTCATAATTAAAAAACAAAAATCATGAAAGCACATCACACATGTGCTATTCAAGAAAAGGGAGGAGTGGCATCATCTAGGAAGCCATTGGCCAGAGAAAAGCCCGGAACAAGCTGTGTGAATGTACACAGAAGAAATATTTCCAGGGAACGCACAGAGGAACCACGTCTATGGGAACAGCTCCAATAATCCTCTCAATGTAAATGTTGCAATTCTAATGTGAAGCTCTCATGTGTCTCTTGTATACCCTCCACCATAAAGCCATGAGTGAAAATCTTCCTGGTGGCACTGAAGCATGAGCTGCTGCTGTCCAGTAACTTTGCCAGGGCTGGGATTGGGGAGAGAGCTTACCAGAAGATAGCAGATGCTCCTCCACCTGCAGCTGGAGCAGCAACAATAGACCAACTCCCAGTGGCGCCTGTTGGTCTTTGGAACTGGGGTTGACTGTGGGCAGGGCAGGTATTGGCCCCTGAAAAATCACATCATTATTTCTGTATATATCTCTATATAAACCTGCATTAGATCCCTCACAGCTAGGAAATTATAGGCCAGTCTTCCATGGTTGGGCAAGGTGATTGAGAGGGTGGTGGCTTCTCAACTCCAGTCAGTCTTGGAAGAATCAGATTATCTGGAGCTATTTCAAATTGGCTTTCAGGTAGGCTATGGGGTGGAGGCTGCCTTGTGTGGCCTGATGGATGATCTCCAATTAGGAATCAACGTGGGAAGTGTGACTCTGTTGTTCCTTTTCGATCTCTCTATGGCTTTCAGTACCATCAACCATAGTATCCTCCTAGACCCCTGAGGAGTTTGGGAATGGGAGGTACTGCTTCGCAGTGGTTCTGCTCCTACCTCTTGGTTAGATTCCAGATGCTGTTCCTTGGATATTGTTGCTCTTCAAAGCAAGAAGGGGTCCATTCCCACAGGGCTCCATTCTATCTCCAATGCTTTTTAACATCTACATGAGACCGCTGGAAGAGATAATCAGCAGATTTGGTGCAGGGTGTTCTTAATATGCGGATGACACCCAGATCTATTTCTCCAAATCAGCTTCATCGGGAGATGGCTTAATTTTTCTAAATGCTTGCTTGGAATCAGCAATGGGCAAGATGAGGGAGAACAAATGGAAGTTGAATCCAAACAAGATGGGGGTACTTGTTGTGGGAGGCTGGAACTTAGGAAGCAGTTTAGATCTGCCTGTTCTGTATGAGGTTGCACTCCCCCGAAAGATAAGGTATGTAGCTTGGGAATACTTCTGGACCAAAACCTTACCTGATATCTCAGGTTGAGGCAGTGGCCAGCAGTGTTTTTTATCAGCTTCATCTGATATGCCAGCCATGTCAATTTCTTGAGACAAACAACCTGAAAACACTGGTGCATATGCTGGTAGCATCCAGGCTTGACTGCTGCAATACACGGTACATTGGGATGCCTTTGCGTGTAGTTCGGAAACGGCAACTGGTGCAAAATGTGGCAGCCGTAGAGACGATATTACTCCAACTCTAAAAGAGCTACACTGGCTGCCAATTAGTTTCTGGACAAAGTGCTGGTTTTGTATGTATGTATGTATTCAATTTTTTTATACCACCCTTCCAAAATGGTTCAGAGCGGTTTACAATTAAAACAATAATTCGAACAGTTATTACCTATAAAGCCCTTAAAGTATTGGACTCAGGGTATTTAATAGAGCAGCTTCTTCTTCTTCCAGAACCCCACTGCCTATTAAAATCACTGGGGGAGTTTCAGTGTGGTTGCCACTGGCTTGTTTCGTGGTAACCCAAAACTGGATCTTCTCTAGGGTTGCCCCAAGGCTTTATAACATACTTACAAAATAAATCAGAATCCCCCATTTCTGGTTGTTTTTAAACAACTTTTGAAAACAAATCTGGAGCACTTTCTCATGATCCTGTGAGTGGGCTTGAGGGTGGGTGGTGGGGAAGGCTGCAGCAGCTTCCCTGGAAATGATCCAGAAGAGTGGCTGCATGCATGGATAGCATGCCCAGATGGGTTGCTGCTGTTCCCCCTGGCAGCGTGGAGGTTTGTGGGCCAGGACATGTCATCCTGGCCCCCAGAAATTCCACAATGCACCACATAAGTGCACAGTGCATTGTGGGGATCCCCTGGGCTGGGAGCACAGTCCTGGAGCAGCTGACGCTGACACATGAGTGAAGGGCACGTTCATACCCAGAACGTTGGCAATAGGGAATAATGGGTAGGTTCAAGTCCCATTATAGCCTATGAGAGAAAAATAAAAGAAATTTTCAAAAATTCATAAATTGTATGAGTGTCTGGTTGCTTTTGAGGCTGGGTGGTAGGCACCCATGGGTGCCAACTACCACCCCACCCACTTTGGGGGGTTAAAACCAGTTCAAACTGGTTCGAACCAGTTTGAATCACCCCCCGCCCCAGTTTGGTTCAAATTCCAACCTAATGGCTGGTTCAGTTCAAATTCGAACGATAAAACCTAACCAGTTCGAATTCGAACTGGTTAAAATTTGAACTGGTTTGCACATTCCTAACTCAGTGTACTTCTCCAGCTGCCACACACTAAACAAAATGGAGCTTGCTAAATTGGCCATGCAGAATATATCTCTGCTCCTACCTCCAAGGAGTGCTGATTGGCTACACATCTTCCTCCACCCGTCTCTTATTGGCTACAGCTCCATTTGGCCCTATCTGAAATGGTTATCAAAATGGCAGCTTTTGATTGGCTAGCATTAAAAATGGGTCGGGCCTCACTATGCTAGTAAGGATTGGTGTGGGTTGTAGTGCCCAATGAGTGCAAGGAAGCTACCACCCAGATTTCAAAGGAATTGGGCAAAGGGGTGATTTTTAAAGAATTTTTGAAGATGGCATGTCTTTGGGGCAGAAAAGGGGTTTGGGGGCAGAAGAGTGGTAGCGCTCCACATGGGCCTCACTTTTCACAGGTGGTAGTGCCCCAATGGGTGCCTGCTACCATCCAGATTTCAAATAAATTGTTGAAGGGTGATTTTTAAAGAATTTTTGAATCTTGCGTGCCTTTAAGCTTTTCCCCATAGGGAATAATGGGGAATTCAGCAGCCTCATAACTCCACTTGGGGGGCACCAGGGTGGCCCACAGAGAGAGTGGTGGTGTAGTGCACATAGAGTGCCACACTCTCAAACCCACAAGCCCATGGGGCACTGGGTTTTGTTGTTTCAGAGGTGTTCTGAGAGTAGATTCTCTGGTATGAAATGAGAGTGGATTCATCATTGAGAGGCTAAATTTTCAACCTGATTAATAAAATGAGGCTGTTCTCATGTGCAGCCAAGAGTGGGCTAAGGTAGACAAGCCCAGGCTTATCTACTCTTGAGAACCACTGGGAACCACGCAGGTGAAGTGGCAGCTAATCCGCTTAGGGAGCTCACCGGTTAGCCAAAGTTAAAGGCACACTCATGCCCTTAACCTGGACTTTCTGCTTGTGTGTCAGCACTGCATGGTGCAGATATAGGAGCAGGCTCCCGGCCAGGACTGTGGGATGCCTAAAATGCACCATGCACCCATGTCCCGGCCCCCAAACCTCCTCACTGCTGGGACAGCCAGTGACCATCTGGGTGTGTGATCAGTGCACCTAGCAAGGACTGAGCAATCTTCTGCAGGGAAAGGAAGTTTAAGTAGCCTTCCTCACCACCACCACCCACCTAGTAATCCTTCTCACTTATCATGAGAAAGGGCCCAATCACTCTGTTACTTTGCTTGAAGCCTACCTGGGTGGCTGAGCCTAAACCTTCCCCCTCTTGCCACAATCTGAGGAGAATTTCCTCCCAGAATAGAATCATTGCAAAGTACTTCTTGTTTATTTCTTATCTTAAACTTCTGCCTCATGATACTGCAAACTTACTTACTTTGCTCTTAATGATGTTAGTACTGTAAACAACAAAATATACTATAATGTTGTGTTTAGTTTAAAAATGTTAGTAATGGCCTAGGGAAGAATAACAGTTCCGTAACTTAATAGGTGGTGGGAAAACATTCACTCTGACTACTGATGCTTCTGACAGGGGCATGGGGCAGTGATAACACAACTGGGCCCAGACCAGGTACCCCACCTGGTTGAGTTGCTTAGCAAGATGCTATCGGAAAGGGAAGCTCACTGGTCTGTATCAGAGACTGGTCTCCGGTCTCCAAAAGAGTGCTATGCAATTGTATACACCCTGGAGAAGTTACAGCACTATCTGTGGGGGCATAGATTTGAACTCAGAACCAACCATGCTGCTCTTAAGTGGCTGCAGGAGGCACAACACATCAAGAAGTTTGTTCACTGGAGTCTTGCCCTCCAGGAATATGACTTCAATGTGGAGCATATTCAGATGAATGCCTTGTCACAGGGACCCTTTAAGGACTCCACCGGAACATAAAGGACCTCAGAGAGGGTGGATGCCACAGAGGGTAAGAGTGTCCAGATGTTATTTGAAAAGTTAACTGTTTACAACTGATATATAGATAGTTGAGTTTGTAAATTAAGGTTTGTGTTCCCATCCCTTTGAGATGGGAGGTCTCACCCTGTTTCCATCTCCTAATCTCATTTTAAAGAGGGGGGTGTAGTGGGTAGCCAGCCAGCACTGAGAGAGTTAACTTGAAAAAAGCAGTTGACTTTGACAGACTGGGGACCCTAGGTCATGACCCAATCAGTTAACCAGTTGGGCAGGACCAAAAGGCTCCTGAGGGCTTCTGGGGGAAAAAAGAGTGTGTCCAGGTGAGGAAGGCGCAATGGAGTCTTGCCAAGCCCTTGCATGGTGAGTTTTGCAAATTCCTGGAGATCAGGGATAGCAGGGAGTTGATCTCATCTAAGTCCTGGTGTAGTCCAAGGGAAGGAAGCCAAGGCTTATGGATTCAGAAGTTTAGACTTATGAGAAAGTGTTTTAGTAAGACTTGCGTTAGAAGTTATTTTCTTTTGTGTGTGTTGCTGTGTCTATCCAAATATCTGCTTCTTGTAACTAACTATCTTCAACTGTAACCTAGGGACTGATTACTTTAAGAATAATCTTAAACATCTGGGCAACATCTGGGAATTTGAATACTCTTGTAACCACAAAGCTAATATTATTTGCAACAGCTGTGAATGAAACCCTGTACTGGCTTATTCTTTTAAAAAATAATAATAATAATAAATCAATAAATTGTTTTCTTTGTTTTTACAAGCCCTCTCAGAGCGTTTGACTGACTCTGGGAGAGAGGGGGAGGGAAAGCCTCTAGTCCACATGCCCTCAACAGGACAGCATGGCCTGCTACTTCTCCACTTAAGCATATATAAGTGGTAGGGGTGTGCATTTTGGAATTTTCTTGTTTTGATTTGTACCAGAATCAAAACATCCCCGTTTTGTTTTGTACCCAAATTCTCTGAATACGAATCAGCCCTGTTTTGTTTTGTAGCCAAATTTTCCGAATCCGAATCTGAATCGATTTGGATTTTTAAAAAGGGTCCCAGGGCAAAAAGAGTGGGTGGTGGTGGTAGTGTCCAATGGGTGGAAGCTACCACCCAAATTTCAAAGGAATTAGGCAAAGGGCTGATTTTTTTTTGGTGTGATTTTTTTTTTTTTTTTAGTTTACACATCTTTAAGAATTTTCCCATAGGGGATAATGAGGATTCCAGCAAATGTATCGCTTCAAATCAAGGGGAAAGGGATGACCCAGAGCAGAGTGTGGTGGGTGGTAGTGCCCAATGGGGGCAAGGAAACTTCCAGAATTATTTCAAAGGAATTGGACAAAGGACTGATCTTCTGTGATTTGTTGATGTTTACGTGTCTTTAAGATTCCTCCCATAGGGAATAATGGAGATTTCAGCAGCCCCATAATTCCACTTGAGGGGGCGAGGGGTTGTATAGTGCACATACGGTGTCAACCACCATACCCACAAGCCTGTGGGGTACTGGGTTTTGTTGTTTCTGAGGTGTTCATTGTAGATTCTCTGGTAGCATATGAGATTTTCAGTGAAAAACAATAATCCACTCTCATATGCTACCAGAGAATCTACATTCAGAACACCACAGAAACAGCAGAACCCAGCACCCCATAGGTTAGCAACGCTTCCCCTGGCCAATGTGGGGTCAGTAAAGAGTAGGAAGAAGCAAAAGAGCCAATGGGGAACAAGGAGGGAATTGTCAGCAGGTCAGCCCATGATTTAGGTCACTGATCAGAAGGCTGGAAGGGTGGGAAATTCAAAGAGATGTCAAACACAAAATGGAGACTGACTCAGAGATCACCACAAAATGGAGGTCCAAAACAACAAAACGTGTTGTAGCCGAAACAGGGGCGTTTTGTTTTGTATACAAAACTTTTGGATCTGGAAAATGGGTGTTTTGTCTTGTCTACAAAACACCCAAAACAGGCTGTTTTGGGTACAAAATGTTTTGTATCCAAACCATTTTGCACATCCCTAATAAGTGGTACCACATTTTTATATTTGTCTGCTAGAAAAGTAAAGAGGGGACGAGAAGTTTTAGCATTCCTGTTCCTGTCAGAGGTAACTCTTTTAATGAAGTAGAGCTTGGTGGCAGTGAGACAGTTTACCAGAGATTCTTCTTTTCTTTTTAATTAATTTAAAACCCAGTCAGCTCACCAGGTAACAGGGAGGAGTGACTCCATGATAATCCCTCCTACGTGAGCTGGCTGGGTCTGTTCCTTTCAGTGGTAGCTGCTGCTTTTGTCATTGGTAAGCCCACTTACATGGGGGGACTCACCTGGCAAGCTTAGTTACCTGGCATTGCTGGCAAGCATGGTGGTGCTCCTCAGTGCCAGTGGAGCATGTGTTATTATTTTGACTTCCTCACAATGTCTTGGCCTCTGAAGCAGCATCATTAGGAAGGACTTAGGAGGTCTGCTGGCAGTGCAGGGATCAGTTATGGTAACACCTCTGCCCCTGCAGTTTGCTGGGACTCCAGCATTTGCGGGAGAGTGCTCCAGAACTGACACTGGCCTGAGTGCAGAAGAAGGGGGCATTAGAAGCATTGATTTGTTGTTTTCTTACAGATTTAAATCAGCTACAGATTTGATATTATTCTGCATGAAATGTATCTGACTTAGTGGTTGTAGATGGATTGTGGAGCTTTTGAATTTCTGCTTTAGTAGGTGGCATTTTGGTAAGCACTGTGCATTATAGAGATGTTTCAGGAATAAATTCATAAAGGGCATCTTTAGCAAAGTGATTGGAGAAGCTGTACCTATTGAATCCTGGACAGATCCCTACCCAAAGACCAAAGCAAAGTTTAGGTATATGGAGCCTCATTTGTCAAACAGTGTAATATATGAGACCATTCAGAGTCTCTACTGCATACATGGTGTTGGTAGTGAAGGTTGTCACCAAAATGGTTGCCACCATGGTTGCCACCATGGCTTGGTGTTTAAGGTGTTCAGCAAGGAATTGCACGCTTCTTAGAGTACAAATGAAAATGTAAGCACCTCAACTTGCATATTAAGCCAAAGGTTGTTTTTTTTAAAAAAATGACTTATGCATTTCAGTCCAGAATTTGTTTTATCTTTGCAAGGTAGTCATCTCTCTGCTCAGTCTAGTCCCTACTAATGTTCTCTAGTTTGCAGCAGGAAAATCCCGTGAAGAAATCAAGAATCATGCAAACATATAACGTGAAGCTAAAAAGTATTTTGATTGATTAAATGCCATCACATAGGTGTCAACTCTAGCGACCACATAGATAGATTCTCTCCAGGATTATCTATCTTCAACTCGGCCTTTAAGGTCTCTCAGTGGTGCATTCATTGCTGTCGTAATCGAGTCCATCCACCTTGTTGCTGGTCATCCTCTTCTCTTTCCTTCAACTTTTCCCAGCATTATGGACTTTTCAAGGGAGCTGGGTTTTCACATAATGTGTCCTAAGTATGATAATTTGAGCCTGGTCATTCTGGATTGATTTGTTCTATGATCTATTTCTTTGTTTTCCTGGATGTCCATGGTATCCTCAAAAGTCTTCTCCAGCACCAAAAGTGTCAATACATTTTCTGTCCTGCTTCTTCAAAGTCCAGCTTTCACCTCCATAGAGTCATGGGAAAAACCATTGTCCAAACAGTTCTAATTTTTGTTGGTATAGACACGTCATGGCATCTAAATATCCTTTCCATGGCCTTTATTGCAGCCCTACCAAGTGCTAATCTGCAGCGTATTTCTTGACTGCTGGATCCTTTTTGATGGCCGATCCTAAAAGGCAGAAGCTATCCACCACTTCAGTGTCTTCATTATCAATTCTGAGGCTGGTCGCTGTACCTGTTGTCATTAGTTTAGTCTTCTATACATTTAGTCGTAGTCCCATTTTTTTCACTGTGTATTACTATAGAGAAATGTTGTATAGATACTGAGAAATCTGGGATAAACACAAACACATTTTGCTGTCTTCTTTTACTTAGGCATTCTTTATATATTTTTCAGAGGTGACAACTATCTTGCTAAAGAGTTACTTTGAAGAAAGGAACTAGTCTTTGCTGCTTGCTTGGCAAAAGATAATACTCCCTAGAGAGATGAATTTGTTGTGGAGCCACTACTTTCTGATGTATGTGTATCATTGTTGTCATCCTGATCTATAAATTATAAAAGTATCTAAAGTGTGCCAGGTGTTAAACATGAATAAAATGTACCGTACCTATAGAAAGTCTACATCCCCTTGATTATGTGCCACATTTTGTTGCGTCAGCACAGAATCACAGTCTAGTAATTCATATTTTTATCATTCATATTTTTAAAAGCACATTAAGATGTATATAGTAATTCATATTTTAAACAGCAAATTAATATAATATAATCAATGTGAGGCCAACCATTGGCGTGGATGACATGCATAGCAGAGGCAACATAAGTTTCTGGCATATTGGGATTGGGAGCAGGAAGGCTCCCAGGCCTGGCTATATGACAGTCAAACAACTCTCCTGCTTGCACTTCCTGTACAATACAGCTCTTATTCCCCATTCAGGAGAGTAGAAGCAAACCCATCTCAAAGTACTGGAGGCTGCATTGGCATACCTTATGCCTGACTTCTGGCACAATTGACAAAAAGGTTGCTCATGAATCATCTGAACTGACCCGTGAAGCAGCAGTCAGAGATTTCTGTGACTCTCCACAACAGGGCTACTCAACTATGAACCTCCAGCTGTTTTTGGTTTACAGCTCTCAGCATCTCAAGCCACACTAGCCATTAGGGATGATTGGAGTTGTAGGCCAACATCTGCAGAAGGGCCAAAGTAAAATAGCCCTGATATACCACTTAATTTTTTGAAATTCGTAGATGTAAGGAGAAATGCAATGTTTTTCCTGCCAAGAGCTACTCCAAATGAAACAAAAAGTGAGCATGTGAGTGTTTATGTAGCAAATCCAAAATAGGCACAAGAAGGCACCCTCTGTGCCAGTACAGCCTCTTGAGTTTCTTACATTTATGAGTGGCCAATTTATTTCCAGCTGCTCGGAACCCCCTGACGTTTGGTTGTAGTTCTTTAAAAAGCAAATTGATAGTGCTAGTTTTTATATTACACACACACAGCTTCCAGTGACTAAAAAATTAAATAAAATTCTACAGGCATGTGTACATACACAGTCTAGTCTGGAAAGAAAACCTTTTCTAGTAAAGTGACTCAGTAAGTGAGGTAGTGATAACATTCTTTAAAATCACTTTTAAAAATATGGCATTAATGATCCAGGAAGTTGTAGGAAAGGGATGAGCTTGGGGAATATGGTGTAAGAGGAGGAAACTGATTTCCTAAGGGGAATCCTTCAATATTTTCAGCACTGGTGACACAGTTTGTCACTTACTGTGAATTAAAAATAATTAAAGTGTGTCTTGAGTACACACAGCTTGTTTGATCTTGTCGGTACAGCAGCGCTAATGCTAGTCATGTTTTTGCTGGCATTATTAATGTGAGACAAAATAAGATAATAACACCTACGAAACCAATCCTCCTTTTTATTATTTATGCATATTTTAGAAAATTCCCAACAGATTGCACAAAAAAGCACATTGCAACTGACACAACATCCTGAAGCTATATTTAATGACTCCTTTTGAGGCTGACAGCAATTCCAGTTTTTCATTATTATTTCAAAGTTGTGTAGGTTGTTTCCAAGAGATGCTTGAGATTTGATGGGCCACTTTTTCTCCCTTTTGATGTGTGCGCGTGTGTGCGTGCATGTAAACTTGTTGCTTGGTTTGCTGTGTAACCAGTCACTTTAAACATGGTTTCAGCTTTTTCCCTTTTTCTTAAAGATGCTACAGCTTCCAACTCTCTTGCTTTGGCACTTGAGCGCACAATGTGAAGTACAGGAGGCATCCCCTGGGAAGCCCGTTCTCCTAGGACACTTCTAGGACAATAGAACAAACTAGCTATGCATGGGACATAGCACATGTTTCTCGTTCAGTCATATCCTCAAACTCAAAGGCATATGTATTATTTTACTATGTTTCTGTCCTGCTTTTCAGATGCAACATGTCTCCCAAGTAGCTTACAGCAATTAAATTTCAATAAAAACAGTGTCGCTGGAAGGTGCCATACGTAACTGAGAATTAGAGATGGATTCCTTCCTTCAGGCTTGCAAACTAAACAATAAGGGAAGGGGACTGGAGGGAAAAGATAGAAGAGACAGTAGGGTTTTCAAATGTCCAGGATTGGCTTCAGATGCCCAGGATGCAGGAAAAGTGGCATTCTGGATAAGTAATGCCCAGGAACTTGAACAGGAAGATTGCTTTTACACATTTTATCCATTTTTCTGGTTTATTCTCCAGGCTTTTAGCTACATGGTGTAAATGTTTAGAAGTCCCATATGCTTACCCATTCTCTAGTACCAATGTTGCCCACTGGCAAGGTTGGCTCCCTATATATTAAACCCTTCTCCTTGTCTCTGGATCATGTCTAGAGTTAGCGAAGGTGATAGTGGGACTCTGGGTTTAGCTTGAAATATAGGGACAGAAGGACCCCTTTCCTCTAACGGCACTGTTAGGATATAGCACATTCACTGCCTGATGCAGCAACTGCAGTCTTGTGAGGACTCCTTAGCTGACAGAAAGTAACTCTTCTGTGGAGTAGCAGGAAGAAATGCAGGAAGACTCAAGCCTTAAACATGTGAGGCTGAACTTCAACAAAACCAGTTCAGAATATTCTGCCCTACTAAGTGGCCACATATCAAAAGATCTGCAACAGATGACACCAAGTATAGAACAAAATAAAAACATTCCAAGTCCAATTGTATTTAAACAAGGGTCATTTTATAAACTTAAATGAAGCAAATGGTTAATTCAAGTTTCTTTCATTTCTCACCTGCACATGTGTACTGTCATTATGGTGTGTGTGTGTGTGTGTGTGTGTGTGTGTGTGTGTGTATATATATATATATATATATATATATATATATATATATATATGTGGAGAGAGTAGGGTTTCAACATTTGTGCCCACCCTGACAGTTGCGTCCCCCAACAGTTGCCCCCAGGAATTATCTGACAGTTGTGTCCAGATATTATCTCTAACAAACGCGGTAACTTTAGGAGGGAGATCATTTGGCCAGTACCAATAAAAAGGGATGACTGGCACTTATTTCCAGTTGGGCCTGGTTGACTTTCCCTTGCTGGTATTATTGCTTGGACAGAAGTAGTGCAACTACTAATCTTCCCTTGGATCATTTCTGAGGTGCCACATTCCTGGGATGGCTTAGTTTGGAAAGAGCTCTTGAGAAGTCAAGGCTCAGACCAGGGAAGGCAGCAAACTTCTGTTTTTACCTACTTTATAGTAGGCTTATGAGATCACCTGTCATTCCGTGTGTGTGTGTTTCCATGTCCGTTATCCCTCCCCCTCAACTTCGCAACCCCTGGAACAATATGAACCAAATCGGGTACAGTTGTAGGGACACATAAGGACACCTCAAGCATAGTTTGTGATGATGTCATCTACCCCAGTTCAAGATGACTGATGCATAAATGTTTGAAGCTCTAGTAGGCTAACTTTGATCTGAGCCAAATTTGCTACAACTTTAGGGACACAAAGGGATGCCCCAGTGGCATAGTTTGTGATGATACCATCCACATTGATCCAAGATGGTAGACACATGAACTTTAGAGGCTTAAGTGGGTTAACTTGTGGAAAGTCTAACCAATTTGAACCAAATTAGGTACAATTGTAGTGAGTGACACACAGGGACACCTCAGTGGCATAGTTTGTAATGCTGTTATTCACCCTGATACAAGATGGTGGATGTGGAAATTTGAGGCACAAAAGGTCTTACTTGTGAACGGCCTAACTTGTGAACTGCCCAACTCCATGATAACTTCATGGAGGAGAGGTTTATCATCAGCTACTAGTCGGAGGGCTATAGGCCACCTTCAGCCTCAAAGGCAGGATGCCTCTGAGTACCAGTTACAGCAGAGTAACAGCAGGAGGGAGGGCATGCCCTCAACTCCTGCCTATAGGCTTCCAGTGGCATCTGGTGGGCCACTGTGTGAAACAGGATGCTGAACTAGATGGGCCTCGGGCCTGATCCAGCAGGGCTGTTCTTATGTTCTTAACCAGTTTGAAACAAATTTGCTACAGCTGTAAGGATACATAGGGGCACCTCAATGGTGTCGTTTGTAATGATGGCATCCACCCCAATCCAAGAAGGTGAACATTTGAGGTGCAATAGGTCTAACTTGTGGATTGCCTAACCAATTTGAACCAAATTTATTCCAGTTGTAGGGTCTTGTAGTTGTAGTAAAAGGAAAGTAGGCAGATTAGTTTTTACTAGAACAACTTGTCTTTCTGCAAGCAAGCAAGCAAACAAACAAACAAATGGAAAAACAAGGTAAGTGTCAGTTTCTGGCTGGCTAGGGGTGTTTTTTTTTTTTGTTGTTGTTTTTAAACAGGGCATTTTCAGCTTCAGTTTCAGTTTTGCCTAGAGAGACTGTGGGTGGGGATTAGCTGCAAGTGAGTCACACAGCTTGTTGGAGGGGCCACATTCCTGAGGTGGCTCAGTTTGGAAGCAGTTCTTGAGTAGAGAAACCAGACCAGGGAATTTTGCTACCCGGAGCTTTATGAACAGGAGTTTGCTAACATATATCAAAGAGTTCTGCGATGAATTTAGCAGGGAAGTGTGCCGAGATGCACACAAACCCCTTTATAACAAAGGAGACACCAAGCATGATGAGAAGATAAGTACTACCCCTCTTTTGTAATTTCCTTGGAGGACAGAGCTTGAAACCATTAATGACACTGTAGCTCTCAATTAAACAAGCTCTATATTTTATTCTACATAGCCAATAGAACCAGTTATGAAGATAGAATGCAAGCAGGGGAAGGGGTGCTTCCTAGTGCATTGCACAGAGTGTTGCATGCATGACTGTCTGCCTGAGGGGCAGACATTGTGGGTGTGCACTAGATGCAAAGAGCTCCTGGCTCTCAGGGAACAAGTTTGTTGCCTCTAAGCCAAGGTGACTGACATGGAGAAACTGAGGGAGGCAGACAGCTTCTCAGTCTGTCATGGAGAATGAAAGTCTCAGGGAAGGAGGATGTCAGTCTGAGGAAGAAGGGAAGAGGAAGGCATGATCCCCAGCACTCTTCTTTGGGTGATGCACCCATATTTTCTTGCACAGAGGATACTCCTCTGGGTGTTAGGGGACTCCTAGTAGTAGGTGATTTGATCATTAGGGGCATAGAGAGATGGGTTTCTGACCTGCCTATAGACCACATGGTGACTTGCCTGCCTGGTGTGAAGATCTTGGGTGTCACACCACATCTAGTTAGGCTGTTAGGCTGTGCTGGGGAGAAGTCAGGTGTTGTGGTGCACATCAGCACCAATGATGTTGGGAAGTGGGTCGGGAGGTCCTGGAAGCCAAATTTAGGCTGCTAGGTAGCATATTGAAGTCCAGAACCCCCAGGGTAGTGTGCTCTGAAGTGCTTCCTATTCTGTGCACAGAGCCAGCGAGACAAGCAGAGCTGAGAGTTCTCAATGTGTGGATAAGATAGTGGTGCCGGGAGGAGGGGTTTAGATTTGTTAGGCACTGGGATACACTTTGGGGCAAGCAAAGCCTGTACAAAAGGGACAGGCTCCACTTGAACCAAGATGGAACCCAACTGCTGGAGCTTAAAATCAAAAAGACTGAAGAGCAGCTTTTTAAATGACACCTGGGGGACTGCCAACAGGAACTTGGTGCTATCTCGTCCGGCAAACAAAATCCCCTAAGGTGCAACAGTGCGCACTTTTCAGATAAACCAGAAGGGGCTAGAGTAGAACTAGGAGTAGAGCAGAGAGAAACACATGACCATGGGTCAAAAAGGTCAAATGATGGTAAGGGAGATAGCAGATGTCAACACCAGGTAAGAGACTTGGCCTATAGGTGTTTATATAACTATGCCAGAAGCTTCCGAGCCAAGATGAGCAAGCCTGGAGTGCTTGGCAGCTAATGAAAACATAGTATTATTAACGAAACTGCTCTGGAATCATGGCTATGCATTCTTAACATTTGGGCGGGTGTGAAGAATCAGAGAAGTGAAAGAAAGCAGTTCATTACAGAATAAATTTGTACAAAGCAAAGTCTTGGAAATTAATTACAGAGAGTTGGTCAAAATATACTCGAGTTTATTAGAATAACAGGGGTACAGAAAGGAAACATTGAGGCTATTCTCACAATTGCAGAAAATCGGGCTAGCCTCCGCTAGCCCAATTTTCTGAAATTGTGTGAACCACTGGGCTTGGCTGCGAGCCCGGTGGTTCTAGAGCGGGTAACCTGCTCAAGTACCCCTCTCCTAAAACTGGGTTTCTGGAGCGTGAGTAGCTGAGGCATGGCTCCGTGCCATGGCTACTCACGAGGAGACCCCCGGAGGGGTGGCAAAAAGCCAGGGGCTCTCACTCTGGGGGTCTTGCCAATCAGCCCCTGCTCCCCCCAGCCCCCACCAGCTCTTTCATGGAGTCAGCAATCATGTTGGCGGCCAAGCCGGCCACCCAGGGCTCCCTCCCTGCTCGTGTGTGGGGAGCGCGCACTCTCCAGATCCGGGTCTCACTGATCGTGAGACCCGGCTCAACGATGAATATGCAACACAATATTAACTAATAAGACTAATGATACCAATAACAATAAATTGAAGCTCATGGAGATGTGTTTTAGCTTGAGATCCAAATTAACAAGTGGAGTCAGGGAAGCTATAAAAAGGAAGAAGAATTCCTTCAGAAAATGGAAGTCCTGCCCAAATGAAGAGAACAAAAAGGAACATTTTCTCTGGCAAAACAAATAGAAGTGTCAAGGGGAATAACAAAAACTTCTTTAAATATATCAGAAGCAGTGTTACCAGAACTGCTCTGAGTTGCTGGCTAGACACCTCAACTACGCTTTTGGCTTAGAGTGGGGAATTAGCTTGGCTAGAAGGAACAGTTTGGTTCCAGTATCAAATTTGAGCAAACATTCCAAGTTTGAGGTCTTGGAAAGATGAGGAGATGTAGATGCATTTCAAAAGTTTTATTAAGGGTAAATAGAGGTACAGAATGCCAAAGTTCAGTTAGGCAAGACAATAAATCTTAAGTGATATTCTAGGCAAGAGTATAACTGGCAAAAATTTAGCTGAAGTCCTAATGAGAGATCTGTCGGCTTGCCTGCGGTACTTAGACCAGAGCCTGGCATCAGGCTTGCTGTGATTCAATTGTTAGGTAACGTGGAGAGGTTTTAAGTGCTTGAAAGTGGAGAGGTTGAAAAGGGAGGGGGAGAATGAGGAGACTTAGAAAGGCAAGTGATCAATTTACCTATCCTTTTCTGATTTGTTGGTGCGTTTGTTGCATGTTGGTTGGCCTCTTCTGGGAACTGGCAGAAGAGCGGGGAAGAGGGGTGAGGAGCAAAGGGCTACCACTCACCAGTATGAGAGTCCATGGGATAGTGATCCAAGCAGATTCTGAGGGCTTGTGCTTTGGCTAGAAGTAGATATACCTCAAACTGCCCTGAGACAGTTTTCAAGCATTTTACCCACTCTGAAGGTGGCAGATTCCATGCACAATAAAGAAGAACTTGTGTAGCATTAGTCACTTTGAGTGCAAACTTGCCCAACTAAAGCAAAGGTAAAGTTATATAGATGTGTTGCTTGTGTTGAATAGAGCTGGTGGACTGACTATCTCAAGAACAAGATACCTCTTGTGTGTACCCTTAAGGGAGCAGGCTCCCTTAGCCTGCTTTTTGGCGGTCGTGAGAATCGCCATATGAATCCAGCAGCACTCTTCATATGGCGATTTCCTTGTATAGAGAATCTATGCAATACATATTTCTATATCTCGCACCACAGACAGGATAGTTACAGATAGAGACTCTTTATCTCAGGGTAGGCAACCTTGGCTCTCCAGCTGTTGTTGAACTATAACTTCCGTTTAACAGCAGGAAAGCCAAGGCTGCCTATTCTTGCTTTATATAGTTTCACTTTCATTTCTTGTTATATAATGCTGCTTAGGTACCAACTTCCCTAAGATCACACAAACTCCTTTGTTGTTCCAGAAGGTAAACAATATTTGCATAAAAGGGTTTTTTTTAAACAAAAGAATGTTAAACAATTATTCCATTTTTCTTAGAAGCTTGTATGAAATTCTGTAAGAACTGGATAATAAATCATTGCAAGCTGCATTATCTCAAGTGATGCTATACATTTAATTTAAGCTATTCCATAACTTGTTAGACAATGTAATTCATTTATTATTGTACCTCTATAGCAGTAGCTTTAATTATATTCCATCTTCTGGATGGTAGAATCTCATCTTCCTGACACTCTGAGAAAATATTTATTTTTGTTTTGTTATTCCCATTCTTATGCTGAAATAAAGTGCACTCGAGAAATATTTAGTACTGTATATATTATTTTGATGTTAAATATAGTGATATGACTATTGGATTTTTCATTGAGTTTAATAGAAAATTAAAATGTTATAACCCTTTTCAAGTCTGGGCCTAGTTATTGTGGTGATACAAGTGGGTTTGCTTTGTGTCATTGTACTCTTGAAAATAAAATACAACACAATAAAGTGGTACTGTAACACAATATCAGAAATTAACATTAGAAAAACATACCTTGATCAAAGGTAACAGCCAATAATATCAACAGCACACCTACCTATTATTCCCAGTTTTTACTTTTAAGGTTGCAAAAATTTGGTTGCTTACCCAACATTTATTTGGCTTTGGTATTAGCAAAATAAATTAGGGATGTGCACGAAACATGATTTGGGATGTGCACAAAATGCTGAATTGCAGCACATCCCTTTTAGATGGAGGGATTCCACATACCCTTTAACAGGGAGGAGAGCAGGTCCATACCAGCTCCTCTGCCACTCACCTCCACTTCCTTAACTGCCCCCCCATCATTGCCCACCAGCAGCGCTCTCGCCCAGCTGCCCCTTTGTGATGCCCGCAGCATGCACATGGTCTTTGTGCATGCACAGCAGCCATTTTCATGATCAGCATGGTTGCTGACCACCATGCTGTTCCCCACCCCCTGCTCTCCCTCTGCTTCTGAACGTTCAGGAGAGCTGCCTTCTGCAGTCATTGAGACTGCAAAGAGGCAGAGAAGATGGCTGTGTGGGCTTCCTTCTTGACAGAAGAATAGCCCACATAGCCAATTGGGCCAGAGTAAGGGAGGAGCTTCCTCCCTCAATTCCAGTTCCATGGAGCTGAAACTGTAGTGCCAGTGTTGGGATGTAACACTCACACCGCAGAACTGGAGGTAAGGGTGGTGAAACTCAACTATTACCAAAGGTTCAGAGTGAAGTTTGGGAAGGGAACCATGGGTCTCTTCTTGCCCTGAACTCTGGTTTCGACAATTCAGACATATGCCTTGGGAAACGAGGTGAAGAGACTTTAGGTTTCCTAGTACATCCAAATTTGGCGAATATGCATTTTGTAAGGGACAGAAATCAAATACTGATTCTGTACTTGGATTTTTATACTTGGATTTTTAATTATTTTTATTATAAATCTTATTTTGTACTTTATATGATATATTACTATAATTTAAATATAGGAATTGATTATTAGAAATAGTAGCAGTCTCTTTTCCATCCTTTGGCATGGTTGAGAAGGAGAGGAGGAGAGCTGGTCGTGTGGTAGCAAGCATGACTTGTCCCCTTAGCTAAGTAGGGTCCACCCTGGTTGCATATGAAAGGGAGACTAGAAGCGTGATTGCTGTAATATATTCCCCTCAAGGGATGAAGCTGCTCTGGGAATAGCAGAAGGTTTCAAGTTCCCTTCCTGGCTTCTCCAAGATAGGGATGAGAGAGACTCCTGCCTGAAACCTTGGAGAAGCCGCTGCCAGTCTGTGAAGACAATACTGAGCTAGATGGACCAATGGTCTGACCCAGTATATGGCGGCTTCCTACGTGCTTTTCTTAGTTGCTCATCTTATTTATGTTGATGTATTATTCTCTTTATTATTGTCTTGTTACTCATAAATAAGCACCATGCACCACATATAATGAAACATACTTTGAAACATACTTTGGCCTGGTTCAAACCATCATTCACATCTAGATTTAATGTGCGTTACCAAAGTAGATTACGGCCTGGGATTTCTGCCTTGGCACAGGCAAAAAGGTTGTTAACACACATTAAACCTAATTTCAAACAATTGTGTGAACCAGGCCCTTATCATTTCAAAGAGAAACCAGAAGAGAATGAGATATGGCTGTGGTGAACTAGAAGTGTGTCCTGAAAAGTCTTAAAAGTAAATGCAATCAGTTTATTTTTTATTTGTATAGTTTTACATTTATATTCTGCTATTCCTCCAAGGAGCACAGAGCAGTATACATGATTATGTTTATCTTCACAACAACCCTGTGAGATAGGTTAGGCTGAGAGAGAAGTGACTGGCCTGCTGTAACCTAGTGAATTTCATAGTTTAATGGGGATTTGAACTTGGGTGTCCCTGGTCCTAGCCTCTCTAACCACTACACCATGCTGCCTCTTTATGGGAGGAATAATATAGCAAATAGGCCATGTTGAGCCAGGTTTAGAACAAAGTGGACTTTTAAGCTGTTGTTATTTTTGCTTATTTATACCTGGGAAAACTATATCTTAGCAATTCCTACAGTATTTACGATGGTTAGTATCCATGGAGTTTTTTCTTGGCATATAGTGTGTGTGTGTGTGTGTGTGTGTGTGTGTGTGTGTGTGTGTGTGTGTGTGACTGCATGTAATGCAGCTTACTATAAGCTTAGGAACTAGGTATTAGGTAGTGATGTGCACGGAACAGGATTTGCATTCCATTTCAAGCTTGGAACGGAACACAAATGCCCAGAATGTTGTCAGAAAAATTAGTTGAGCCGGTTGTTCCAATGGAATGAGATTGTAACTTTGGAAGTGTCTTTTTCCTTGCTGATTGCTTTTGGTACTGGCTTCTGATTGGCTTGAAGCAAGAAACTGCAAGCCATTCAGAAAGGCCCGGGCACACAAATGGCCAGTTCATCACGGCGGCCTTCAAAATGGCCACCACGAGCTGGCAGAGGACCAAAAAGACTCATAAATGGGCCAAACCAACCCGAAGAAGACCGGGGAGGCTGGTGGGGAAGGGGAAACCTTCAGCGACCCTCTTTCTACCACAGCTACAGCAACACCCCTCTGGAGTCCGCTGGACCTGGCTGTAAGTTTTGAAATATATATATTTTGTTTAATATTTAGAACTGCCCCCCTCTTTGAGCCAGGCCCAAAACGGTTTGGCTTCGAACTGAACTGGGGACCAGCTCAACATGCACAGAACCAAACCTGGCTTAGTTCAGTTTGAGTTCACTTCTATTTGAACTGAACCAGGCCTCCCGGTTCTGTGCTCAACCCTACTGTATTGTTGGTTATAGTTTGGTTTTTAATAATACAGGTATTTAATGCATAGGTAGTCAACACTGACTAATTAGATAGACTATTAGGTAGACTATTAGGTAGTCTAATTAGTCATTAGACTACCTATGACTAATGCATAGGTAGTGAACAGTATGTGTGCTACAAGTGGCACTAACGGAGGGAGTTTGTGGGACTCACAGACAAGTGTAGAAGGATTTGTGGCATAAAGTTATGCCTCCAGTCCATCCCTGTCCACACTGACAGGTCATAGCTATGATTGACTAAGGTCAAATCTATTCCAAGATACAACAATCTGTGTATATACTGTTGTGCACACTAGAGTGACATTGTTTCCTAGTTTGGAGACATGATCAACTTAAAATGATTTATATGATGTGAAGGAAAGATTCTAGTAATCCTCCAGGCCAGTTCAAACATTAAATCAAACTTTCTTTTTAATTCTGTGGTACTCCCTGTCTGACCCTCATCACGAGAGTATTCTGTGAACAGGCAATGAACTATTGATACATAGAGACACGTGTTCCAACACGCATGATTTAACTGGCACAAAACTCTCATTGTACTTGCGGAAATCAGAGCAAACTGTACCTGCATTGAGTAAATCACACTTCACAGTTCTGGTCTGCAATTGTGAACTACCTTTCGTTCGTAAAGCACTGAAATACTGGTTATGATCCTCAACACATACTTTCGCTTGTTGAACATTCCATTAAACGCTTTGGATTACAGATATTTTGTGAACTGTCATTTTATGTTGACAATTAGACACAACTGCTAAAAAAAAACACCACTCAGTGCAAAACTGAGTGTGAATGAGTTTCAAATGTGTTCTCATGCCTTCTGCATTTATTTTCCATCAGTGCTCCAGCAACTGATTTCAATGGCATGAATGAATTGTGGATCAGCCAGCTTTGAGTAACATAACAAGAATGCCAATGAACACACACACTGTAGCAAAAAAACTGATATGAAAGTCTAATCAAAGAAGCTATAATAATTCAAATCAGGATATCACATAATTTACTGGGATATAGGACACCTATGTATTTCTAGAGGTGCACCTTGCTAATTTTGGAGCAAGATAGGCACACATGCGCACGCACACACACACACACACACACACACTGTGATACATGGAGTATTTTTAGCCAACTTTCCAGTAGGCTTATGAGATCACCTAGCATTCTGTGTTTCCGTGTGTGTGTTCCCCCCAACCTATCCAACTTCGCAACACCTGGTCCAGTATGAACCAAATCGGGTACAGCTATAGGGACACCTCAATGGCATAGTTTGTGATATCATCCACCCCAATTCAAGATGGTGGACTCATGAACGTTTGAGGCACAAGTGGGCTAACTTGTGGACTGTCTAACCTGTTTTGGACAAAATTAGGTACAGTTGTAGTGAGTGACACACAGGTACACCTCAATGGTGTAGTTTAATGATGTCATTCACCCCAGTTCAAGATGGCGGATGCTTAAACATTTGAGATGCAAGTGGGTTAACTTTTGAATCACCTAACCGATTTGAACTAAACTTGCTACAGCTGTAGGGGCACATGGGAAACCTCAATGGCATTGTTTGTGATAATGTGATCTACCCCAATCCAAGGTGGTGGATGCGCGAATGTCTGAGGTGCAAGTGGGCTAACTTGTGGACTGTCTAGCTAATTTGAACAAAATTAAGTACATTTGTAGTGAGTAACGCACATGGACACCTCCATGGCGTAGTTTGTGATAATGTCGTCCACCCTAATTCAAGATGGCAGACGTGTAAACTTTGAGGCAAATGTGCACTAATTTGAGGACTGCCTAACCAATTTGGACCAAATTTCGTACAGTTGTAGTGGGAGTGACACACAGGGACACCTCAGTGGGGTAGACTGTAATGATGTCATTGACCCCGATCCAAGATGGTGGACACGTGAACATTTGAGATGCAAGAGACCTAACTTGTGGATTTCGATTTGAACCAAATTCAGTCCAGTTGTAAAGAAAGTGAAAGGAATGTAGGCAGATTAGTTCTTACTAAAACCAACTTGTTAACACATGGGTTCCTGAGGGCCCAAAAAGAAACTAAACTTCTAAAATATGTATATTTATGCAAATATGCATTAGCAGAAACATTTCAACACAAAACTTAACATGTTCCCATCCCACATATTTCTTTCCCCACTCCTTCCTCTGTCTCTAAAGGATCTAATATTTAAGCAACTGCATTTGCATGAATGAAAAGCTATAAAACAAAGTAATTTTGGACCCTGGACCTATATATACTCGGGACAGATCCTTCTCTGTTGCTCCCCCGGGACTCTGGAATGCTCTCCCAGTGGCTATTCGCTCCTCAGTCTCCATCACAGTTTTTAGAAAGCTTGTTAAATTTTGGCTTTTTACCCATGCTTTTATATCTCTCTACTGCTGCTTCTTTGTATATTGTATTTTGTATAGTTATTGTATGCTTGTATTTTAAAACTTTAGTCAGATTCATGTTTTTATATTTTAGCTTAAAACTTTAATTGTGTATTTTTATAGTCTTGTTTTAATTTTTCTATAAACTGCTCTGGGATTCTTTCAATGAAAAGTGGTATATAAATTTAACAATAAATAAATAAATATAAATATAATTTATTTATTTAAGATTTCTTGTATACTGCCTCCTCCAAAGACTCTAGAAGGTGAACAATAACAATAGCATTTTTTTTTAAAAAAAAAAATTAGCCTGGCAAAAAAGTTAGGTCTTGAGAATGGCCTTGAAAGCCACTAAGGAGGGGGCTGAATGGGGGCGAAGGGTGTTCCAAAGAAGAGGGGCAGCCACAGAGAAGGCCCTCCTACAGGCCCAGGCACCATGCACCACACCAGGGCAGGGGACACTAAGGAGGGCCAACAGAGAAGACCTTACAGGACAGGATACAACTGGCCAAGAGAGGTGATCCCGGAGATATATAGGAGCTCAGCCCATAAGGGTTTTGTAGGTGAGAACAGCATTTTAAATTTGGACCTGGAGGTGAACAGGCAATCAGTGCAGTGACCACAAAAGAGGTGTAACACTATCAAATCTACAGCCACCCATGGGGAGGCGGGCCACTGCATTCTGGTATATTTGAAGCTTATGAATCATTGGCAACCAGGCAACCCTAGGTAGAGTGTGTTACAGTGATCTAAGTGAGAGGTAACAAATGCATGAGTTACTGCTGCCAGGGCCTGCTGGTCGATAAAAGGCCATAACTGGCGAACCAGCCAAAGCTGGGCAAAGGCAGCCCTGACCACGGCCTTCAGCCTGCTGTTCAAGCAGGATCTGTGAGTCTAGAAGGACCCCCAGATCACAAACCTTCTCTCTCGGGGGAAGCAGAACCCCATCAAGAAAAACTCACACATGGCAATTGGCAAACTGAGCAAAAGCAACTCGGTCTTGGAAGGATTAAGCCTGAGCTTGTTTTGGCCCATCCATGTCCTGACAGCCTCCAGGCACTGAGCCAGCACATGAAACTGCATCATCTGTTCGGCCAGGGGTAGAGATATAAAGCTGAGTACCATCAGCATATTGATGAAAACTTACACCAAACCAATGGATGACCAGGCCCAGCAGCTTCATGTTAAAGAGAATGGGTGCAAGGACCAAGCCCTGTGGAACCCCACAAGAAAGGGGCCAGGGCTTAGAGCACTCACCCACAATCAGCACCGACTGGAATTGGCTAGTGAAATAGAATCACCCAGTGTGTGTGTGTGTGTGTGTGTCACGCGCGCACACACACACGGGCTTGCATATGCAATATCTGGTTAATTTCTTTTTTGAAGCCTGACATGGATATGTACATTTAGAAATTATGAAAGCACCTGTAGAATTTTTTTTAAGTGTAGCAAATAAGGTCCCAGAAGACATTTATTTCCTGCTTTTCCACTAGCAACATAGTCTTTAGAGCAACTTATAATAGATCATTAAATAAGTACTACAGATAAGAATGAAAATCAATGATGTATGTAGCCATGCTGGGGATACACAAGAACTTTTTGTTCCCTTCTGTCTTTAGCCCCTTTTCCGCAGTTATCAAAATGTTATTGTGGCCTTGAAACTTATATCCATTATATCATTGTATATCATACCACAGGCACCATGAATATTTCAGTCCCCAAGTTTTTGTGAAAACAGTGGCATTTACCATTATTGTTTCTGCCAATATTTAAATAGCAGTTACAAACACAGATTCAGTCTTTCCACTTAAATTAGCTCATGCCACAATATGCTTTGGGAATGGTTAGAACTTTTTTTCTTTATATTTCTAGAATGAATTCTGAATAAGACACTTCCCACTAACCTGCAGATACTAAAATTTACATGGACAATCCTGCCGCACTAATTTAAGCTTTCACATCACAATATGCTCAGGAAAAGTTGAAACTTTTTTTTTGTTTTTGGTATTTTTAAAGGAAATTCTGAATCAGACACTTCCTACTGAACTGGAGATATCACACTGGGATAATCATGCCCCTTAAATTAGCTGAATTCACTACTTTTTACACTAGAATATGCTTAGGAAAGGGTTGAAGCTTGTGTGTGTGTGTGTGTGTATTTTTAAAGGAAATTCTGAATCAGACACTTCCCACTGACCACATTTTGCATTGACAATCCTGCTACTTAAATCAGCTGAATGCACTACTTTTTACACCACACCAGAACATGCTCAGGGAACGATGAAAACTTTTATTATTATTATTTTTAGAAGAAATTCTGAATAAGATACTTCCCACTGACCTGCACATACAAAGTAAGGGTTTATGTTTTGTATGAGAATCTTCCCAGCTTCAAGCCCAACCAGTATATTGAGTGCCAGAAAAACGTTGCTGGATTCCCACAACAACTGCTCAGAGAAGAGCCTCCTCTTTCCAAAACTTGTGTTTAATTCCACGAGCAAACAAAATGCGCTGCTGGAAACGTAGCTACCAAAGCAGCAGCGATGGCCAGCTGCTCCCTTCCTCCCTGTGAGATTTTTCCATCATGTGAGCAGGAAACTTCTGACTCCATGAAACCCCTGTTGACCTGCCAAGCCAAGTAGTTTGTGGTGATCTCCCTGCACTGATCTTGATTCCCCAGCCGCAGCGCTTGAGTTGTGCTACTTCCCTTGCCTACAGTACCTGATGCTGGCTGTGAGACTTGCACAGCAGTGGCTTATATCAGCTCTGCCCTTCCAGGATGCAGAGGCCGCCAAGGAAGGCCTCTGCTCCTACACAGGAAGAGGCAGCAGGAAGAGGACCAAGGAGAGGCAGCACCTGGCCATGATCATGCTGGAAGTGGAAATGCCAGTTGAGGCTGCTAGCAGCCTCTGCTCTTGCTTCTTGCGATGCCTTGGAGAGGCTGGAAAGCCGGGCAATGGCAGCAGCTAGTTTCTTCTTCTGCCGGTGGACTGATCTGCCATGTATCCTCCCTGTCGCACCTGGCCATCTGTGAAATTCAAGGGTGAATTGTGCGCCCCAGGGGGTGTGGGGCACCGGATTTATGTCTGGAAATCTGGAGGAAGGGTGCCCCTGCATATTTCCTAGCTTGTTGAGCCTAAGCCTGGGGTAGTTACATTTCCGGATAGTATTGGCTTAGTGATAGGTGAGCTCTCCTAAGCTTCCACTGGCTTGGCTCAAATTAAACCAAGCTCTTTTCCTGAAAAATCAGGAACTAGCTTGGCTTAATCTGAGGCAATCTTATTATTTCTTTTTTTTGGACCACATTATACTTCAGCCTGCTGAGGTTGAAACTGTGATATACATAAACTAAGAAAGTGTCAAGATGGCAGCTGAATGAATAACTAGATAACTCTTTCAAGAGTCACTAGATAACTCTTTCCATATTCTGGAGCAAAAGGAGCTAGTCAGCCTACCCCAAAGCTTGTCTTATATTTTGTAATGTCTTGAGCTTTTTGAAACCTCCTCTGTTTTCAGTTACCGATCAGCTAATATATTGATCCAGTTAACCTCAGAATGTAGCCTCATAGCTAGGTCTTACTGCTGTCTGAATCTACTAGCGTTTCATCTACATCTAGATAATAAAAATGAAAAGGTGCAGTTAAATGAATATGCATGTATTTTTGTGCTTTCATATTTGATTTCTACTAATACTTCTATTTCTAGATGTCCATCTTGCACAACAGTGTGCTTTTCTTGTCTTTAAACTCTTTGCAAAGATGTAACAATATAACCTGGATTACCAAAAATGGTTTTCTTTTTAATCTGTGGGGGGCAGAACACTCGTGTATCTTTCAGTTTTTACATTGGGGTAGAAAACAGTATCTTGATAGAAGCATCTACTTTCTCTTTTGAACATTTCTGGTTCCTGTCCAACTTTTATCTTTATCTCCTGCATACCAGCTTCCAGGTATCTCTCTCCTGACAGCAGAGATGTTTAGAGGATTAATGCCTTGATTGGCAGGTTGGCTAACATTACAGTTCTGTTCGTGTAGAGATCTTCCTTCATGTTGGGGAAAAAAATTACAACAGACAAGATTTTTTAAAAAGAGAAACAAAGCCTGCCTCCCTTGTTGTCAAACTATTCAAGCAAACATAACTTCAAAATATAATCTGATCTTGGATGACTTTTATTGTAGAGCTGAATGTAAGAAGCACTATATAAGAAACAATAATTTTCAGTTCCCTTGTCTAATAGAACCTGGAGAGATGTCAGGCTGTGTAATGCAAAAGAAGAAATACTGGTAGCTAAAAACTTTCCTTCATTATTTGTTCATAAGCACATGATAAAATGAGAGAGAACATGAGCAGTCTACAACTTGTTTAAAAGGTTCTTTTCAGAGCGACAAGGTTTAGTCCTGTACTTTTGCTCATGAGGTATAATGTGGGACCCTCATTCCCTCTCTTTCCCTCCTCCACCACTCAAAGAATATATCTTCTTCTCTACTTCCATCCCCGTAAAGTTCAAAACAATGTCTATTTGCCCTGAAGCCACCATTTTATGCACCCAGCTTCCTGTTTTCTTCTTTTTAAATGACTAGATCCAGACTGTGGACCTTGAATAAAAACCTGGGAGTAGATCCATAATTATCTAAAAATACTATTCAGTGAACTGAAAACCTTTGGTTTAAGATGAGAGTTAAGATGGCTTTACACTTCCCCTCATGATATAAGAAGCATGGAAATTACTAGTTAAGTTGCCCACCTTAACTTGTATACCATATAAGCTGTAAAGACTTTTAAAAGTCTGGTATATTTTTCTGGATTTAGAAATGAGGTTCCATGCACCCACACTTTGCTATGGTCTTTCAGCTAGACACTGGGCTGGGGAGGGATACATCTAGGCAGAAATTCAACAGGTGCAACTTCCCCACTCACTTCCTAGATATGCCCCTGATGAATTTCTGCCTGATGCCATCTCTACAAGGCACAGTGCTTCCCCAAATGGCACTTATATGGCAACTTACCAACCAGAAACTCAACAAGTCCCAATCTAGCCAAAACCTCTTCTTACAATACCTCTGATGGATTTCGTTCTGATTATCTCTACAAGGTTTCACCTATCATTTGTTCAGGAAGCCTTTCTCCCTCCTAATTTCAGGCTGCTGACAATGCCAATGCTTTCTTGGCCCTTAGTCTAAATGGAGAAGGGAGCAAAGTTTGCTAGGATGGAACTTTTCTTGACTTTGTACACTGTGTTTAACTCAGGGGCGTAGCTAGTGGAGAGGGGGCCCGTGTTCATCCTTCTCTCGGGCGGCCCCCCAGAGTGAGGGAGACAATGAAGAATATAGGAAGGGATGGAACTGGAGGGCCCTCAGGAGCTGGGAACCTGTGTTCTTTGAACCCTTTCGTTCAATTATAGCTATGCCCCTGGTTTAACTGTATTTAACTGCATGCCAATTGAGAACAAGAAGATGAGGAACACTGCCTGGTTGCCTTAGAACATGCTGACACATTTCCTCCCATAAAAGGGCTACCTAGCTAAACTCTGGCTAAGATGGCTTTAAAGAAGGTGGCGGAATATATTCGTACAATGTGCGTCAGGGAACAGGCAAAGGGCTACTTGAACTACTCCATAGGATAAACAGCGTTAGTTTAGAAATTGATGGCACTAACTGTCTCATAGTCAGAAAAACCAAGTACTTCCTGCTCTTGTTGGGCTCCTTCTAGCTGTATGAATATATGGAAGCAGTACCAACAAAGAAGGCCTGGGAGATGTGTAATGGGGAAAGAAAGAATCTCTGTTGCAGGAAACGTTTGGGCTTCTAAAAATGACCATCATCCAGAAAGCAGAGACATTTGGTGCCTGTGGCAAGGAGGCAGCCAGAGACTTGCCCTCCAAACAGCCAAGCTTCCCTGGGAGAGGTGGAAAACCACTCGAAACTCTGAGCTACTACACCTTCAGAAACAAATCAGCAGGACAAAGAGCAGGTAGAGGATGGGGGAATCTAAATGTGTAGGGAGTCCAGTTTTCCCCCTTTCCCTTTCCCTTTCTCTTTCCCTTTCCCCATACTTTTGTTCATTCACCCCTTCTGAGTAAAGCCAGGGGTATTACCCTGAAGCAGATACTATGAACAGGAAAGGCTGGGCTACCTTGACTCTCTGGCTAGGCTAGGGCTTTTCAAAAGATGTCTCACTCATAAGCAAAGGCTACATGCTTAGTGTCTTCCTTCTCTCTACCAGGATCATGATAGAGTCACAGCTGCAGCATAACCCAATTCAAAGGGATGGGTGGCGGGTCAGTGGGTGGGGAAGTGGTTCGGATGAGTTGAGGCTCAGGTTGTTTTATTTTAATAAGTTCTCATTATGAAAGCTAGAATACAGTAGGAAATGGAAAATTAGTGAAAACATTACAATGGTAGAAATTTTCCCTGATAATTTTGCTAATTAAATAGTTACGGGAAAATTGCAAAGCAGTGTGAGCCCCAAGGAAAGGCTTATTGCTTTTTCTAAAGACTTCCTACCAGAAACCAAACCTCAGAGCACTTATAAAACATCATGTTGCATGCAGGCCAGATTTAGATTTGTCAAGTTGTTTTGAAGTGGCATCAAATAATTGATCAGCAGCTATGACTGTGATTATAGTATAAAATCAGAGCTGAATTGTGGCAAATAATTGCAAAAATAATTACAGCCATAAATCTTCCTAGTAACACTATGAAACAATTCTCTTAATGCCCCACAGGGATATGACCGTTAGCTTTGATTGGAATTAAAACCTGCTGAGGGGCGGGGGGAGAGGAAAGTAGAATGGAGCAAAATATTTCTCCAACCCTTCCTTGGCCAACCCTTTTTTAAAAGGCCAAAAAATGATACTATAACCATAGATTGTATATAAAAGCCAATTTAAAGAAATAATCATATGCTATTTGGGTGAAACAGTTTATAATATGCTGTTTAATTCTCAAGTAACCATAGGGGGGAAATTCAGGAAGCATCAAGTACTTACGCCCCATTGATTACGAAGCATGTACTTAAGAGTAAAGATGACACAGTTTCAAAATTTTAGATTTACCCTCCTCCTGCAGCCATTGCAATGTTTATGAATATATCCATGAATAAAAATCAAAGCTGTAGATACTCTGAATAAGACTTATGGTACAACTGATTCCTGAAAACTGCTTCAAGTTGAAATGTTGTAACTGGGAATCTGTTTTTGCCTAAGGAAACAATGGCTGCATTTGCATGTAACACAAAAACCATAAAAGGTGAAGGGACCTCTGGTTTCATTCTTAGAACGTCCAAATGCAAAATGGAGCCACGGTTTCCTTCCTCAGACAGAGATGTGTACTTTCAGTTTGTTGTGAGGTTCGCTCCCTGGACCTGTGGTTCTGCATTACGCCCAAAGTTGGCCACTGTTATAAATGGGTGTTTGGTTCTTGATGCAAGAACAGCTACCCTATTTTTAGGTCAAAGCTGTGCTGTATCAGTGACAAACATTCAGCAGAGAATCAGAAATTGCTCACCCTTGCCACTGGTGGGCCACTGTGTGTAATAGGATGCTCGACTAGATGGGCCTTGGGCCAGATCCAGCAG
This sequence comes from Hemicordylus capensis, assembly GCF_027244095.1. Classification (NCBI taxonomy): domain Eukaryota; kingdom Metazoa; phylum Chordata; class Lepidosauria; order Squamata; family Cordylidae; genus Hemicordylus; species Hemicordylus capensis. Next base: position 371,788,967 of record NC_069658.1, on the reverse strand, counting down.
GGCCGTTCTTATGTTATTAGAGGAGAGCTGGTCTTATGGTAGCGAGCATGACTTGTCCCCTTAGCTAAGCAGGGTCCACCCTGGTTGCATATGAATGGGAGACTAGAAGTGTGAGCACTGTAAGATATTCCCCTCAGGGGATGGAGCCGCTTTGGGAAGAGCAGAAAGTTTCAAGTTCCCTCCCTGGCTTCTCCAAGATAGGGCTGAGAGAGATTCCTGCCTGCAAACTTGGAGAAGCCGCTGCCAGTCTGTGAAGATAATACTGAGCTATATAAACCAATGGCCTGACTCAATATATAGCAGCTTCCTGTATTCCTATGGTGTTATGCCACATACTCTCTTCCTGGCTCTTCTCACGTATCCATGGAAGGAAGGGAGGAAATTGGGTAGCTCACCCCACCCCACATCTCCTCCTCCTCCTCCACCTGGGCAGCTGCTCCCAGGACCATCAGTCACAATGGTAACGTGAACATGAGCTGACATTGCCAATGCTGCCTCTTTCTCTAGCCCACGCTCCAGCAGCCATTTAGTGGAATCTCCACTTTCTCAGCAACTGTTCTAAAGTTGGAACCAGGTGACAATTTACCAACATGCCATTCATCCTAACTTTGAGTGTCTTAAGTTGAGGATTGCCTGTATTTTTCACGTGGTGACATTGGAGAAGCTTAGCCAATGATGAGACATATTGACTCAGACATGGAAGTCAGTGAGTGTTCACCTCTAACTGAATTTAAGAGGAAATGAATGTCCAAGCACATCAGTAAGTTAAATAGTTCCCTTTAGATCTTACAGAACAATATCAGTCATCATATGTCAAGGGGAAAAGTATGTCTAATCTTTGACAGAAATGAATTACTTTGTATGGGACAGCTACATTTTCTCTGATACTTTTTGGCAGCTTTCACTGGAAGATGAGGAACTTACAAAATAGATTTCATCAAAATCTGAGAAGGAGGAAATGAAATCTTAGAAATGAAAACAAGTTATGACCCCAAAATGAACTGTATCACAAGCAAGAAGATATATTGGGTGAAAAGAGAACATTAAAATCATTTGGCTGTAGATGAAGCTCTCATAGTATATTAGCTGATTTCTGTTAAGATTTCTCAGAAATTTAAATAATTTCTGTTAGGTTTTCTCCCCCATTATGTACTTCCTCTAGAGCTATTCATACTTACCTTCAACACGTGCACATGAGCTCTCTTCAGTTGTGTAACTGTATATATTGTTATATGCCAACAGGAGTTGAACAGCACCTGCCCAAGGCACCAATGTGCCCCATAGCCCCACTCACTCCTGTCCATAAGCACAACTTTTTCTGCAGAGACACAAACTGTCCCAGCGACAGATTGTTAATGGAACTGCTAAGAAGTGATTGGTGAATACCCCTAAATGTGTCTGGGCTTTGTGTGGGGAATTAGTGAGCTGGGGTGGAACAATCCCGCATACAAATAATTTTTGTGCAAAGCTTTGGCTACAGGAAAATGAACTGACAGAGAGGTTGAAGTTCAAAAACAAAGTAAGGTTTTATTTGGGGTTCAGGGGTACAGTAGAATAAGAAAAGCCATGCTGGATCAGGCCCAAGGCCCATCTACTCCAGCATCCTGTTTCACACAGTGACCCTCCAGATGCCACTGGAAGCCTACAGCAAGGAGTTGAGGGCATGCCCTCTCTTCCTGATGTTACTCCCCTGCAACTGGTACTCAGAGGCATCCTGCCTTTGAGGCTGGAAGTGGCCTTTAGCCCTCTGACTAGTAGCCATTGGTAGACCTCTCCTCCATGAAGATATCCAAACCCCTCTTAAAGCCATCCAGGTTGTTGGCTGTCACCACATCTTGTGGCAGAGAATTCCACAAGTTGATTAAGTGTTGGGTAAAAAAAGTACTTCCGTTTGTTGGTCCTTGATTTACCGGCAATCAATTTCATGGGATGACTCCTGGTTCTAGTGTTATGTGAGAGGGAGAAGAATTTCTCTCTCCCTCTGTTTCCTGTCTTTCAACCAGTTAGCAATCCACACATGTACTTGTCTCCTTATCCCATGACTGCTAAGCTTCCTCAGTAGTCTTTGATGAGGAACTTTGTCAAAAGCTTTTTGGAAGTCCAGGTATACTATGTCAACTGGATCACCTTGAACCACACATTTGTTGACACTCTCAAAGAAAGGTTGGTGAGGCAAGATTTCCCTTTGCAGAAGCCAAACTGGTTCTCTCCCAGTAGGGCCTGTTCTTCTATGTGCTTTACAATTATATCCTTGAGGATGCTTTCCATCAGTTTGCCTGGAATGGACGTTAAGCTAACTGACCTGTAATTTCCCAGGTGTTACATCGGAAAATCGGTGTTACATTGGCTACTTTCCAGTTCTCTGGTACAGAGCCTGACAGCAGGGATAATTTATATATTTTAGCAAGGAGGTTGGCAATTTCACATTTGAGTTCATTGAGGACTCTTGGGTGGATGCCATCCAGCCCTGGCAATTTGCTAGTTTTCAGTTTTTCCAGAAAGTTTAGAACATCATCTTTTGTCAATTCTATCTGACTCAGTTCTGTAGCCTCCATCACTGAAAAGCCTGTTTCAGGAACAGGTATATGCTTAGTATCCTCTGCCGTGAAGACGGACACGAAGAATTCATTTAGCTTCTCTGCAACCTCCATATCCTCCTTAATAATCCTTTCACTCCCTCATTGTCTAATGGTCCAACCGCCTCCCTGGCAGGTTTCCTGCTTCTGATGTATTTAAAGAAGTTTTTATTATTCCCCTTGATGCTTTTACCTAAATGTTCTTCAAACTCTCTTTTCACCTCCCTTATTGTCACCTTGAATTTCTTTTGCCAGAGTTTGTGTTTCTTTCTGTTCTCTTCATTTTGACAGGCCTTCCAGTTTTGGAAGGAAGTCTTCTTCCCTTTTATGGCTTCCTTGACGGTACCCATTAGCCATGCTGGCATCCTCCTGTACTTAGTGGTACCTTTCCTTCTTTGGGGTATACAATTTAACTGGGCTTCTAGTATTGTGGTTTTGAGTTAACTCCATACAGTCTGGAGTGAAGTGACTCCTGATTTCCCCTTTCAGAATCAGAAAGTTGATTAAAGCAATATTACTACCAAATGATGTTACCAGACTAACCAGATGACTGCAAAGAGGAAATTTAGCTTAGTGTTTGAATTAAAATGACTTACAGTCTGCCTAGAGAAAGGAGACTTGAGAGAAACAGTTGGTGGTTGGAAAGAAACAACCTCATATATCCTTTAGTGGTGATTGGACCACTAATGGACCCTCCTGGCTCAAGCGCAACTGAGGAACCTCTTTCCTCAGCGATGGAAGCAGGCAATGAAGAGCCAGAAGTAGCTCATGTGTTAGGCAGCAAGAGTAAATCCAAAAGGTGTCTGTTTTCTTGCAGTCAACTTCTAGTAGCAGTAAGGTGGGCTGGATAGATCGGGTCAGCAAGGAAGGCCGCTCTGGAGACTGGAAGCATGAATGGCACGCAGAGCAAGACACGGCCGGGTGTCATAGCAGGTGTCAAGTCTAGAGTCCAAACAATGGGTCACTCCACGGTGTGTAGACCAAATGCAGCTCACTGATTCAAAGAACCAGGGGCAATTGTAGGCTAAAATGTGTCCTGAGGCAACATTCCAGCTGTTCTTTTCTCCTGGGAAGCACAACTCTGGCAAATCCCCAAAGTATTCCTTGTCTGTGTTTGCTGTGCTTGAGTAAAACACTATGAAGCTCCATGATCCATGAGAAAAGCTGCAATTGGGTCTGTGGGGAGAGCGGCCTTAGCCCGCTCTCCTCGCAGATGATCACAGTGCAGAACTGGGTGCCCGGCTCGGCTGGCCACACGACTGCCAGCTCCGTCACAGAACTGATGGGGACCGGGTGTGTGTGGCCCCTGGAAGTCCCAGGATGTCCTGCACGAGTGCACAGGGCATCCTGGAGAGACCCCCAAGCCTGGGAGTCTAGCTGCAGCCTTCTAGTTGGGGGGGTCTACTCGTGTGTCACCATGCACCGCGGCGGCACACAAGCAAAAAAATGAGGTTAACGTGGTGCTCACTCCATGGTGCTAGCCGCCTTGGGAGCACTGGGCTTAGCCTGCTTTCCAGTGATCGTGGGGATAGCCTCTATGATTTGAATGGGTCAAGAACAACTTGTATGTAAATGGAGTGAATGAATGTGCAAGTATGATATCTCTCAGGTCAGAAGGACCTAGTAAACCAATCAGTATTTTAATGAACACACCTCTGAGTTCCTATTGCCCACAGCTCTTTTTTGATAGGAAGGGTGTTGCATTCACTGTGCCTTATCTGACTTGCCTGCTGATATGATTTAGCTTGTTTGAGGCAACTGCAGAGGAGGGGAAGTAAAGATGTCAGGACAGAAAGACCAAAAGGCTAACCCAAAAGTTAACTCCAGAGTCTACTTAGACATTCCCAAATATAGGGAAAGGTGTGAAGCCAATCCCCTTTCGATTTGCTTGGCAGCTGGTGAACCTGGGGGCAACTGTCCCATTGCCTTTTAAGTGACTGGTCTCCAATATGCCAACAAATGGGGAGACCACGATCCTATGAGACTCCTGAGCATGTTAAGAGTGAGAACCACAAGCCTGTAAGCCCAGAGGACAACAGTGCTTGCAACAAGATCCTCCCTGAAAGTGAATGCTTGCCTCTTTTAATAGTCCTCTTCTCTTTATGAAACCGCAAAAAGGAATGCAAAATTAATCGCTATGCAGCATTGTTGGTACCAGCATTCAATAAACAGAGAGCTATGTGGGACCCACGAGAGTTTGAAAGGCTCATTTAGCTGAATCTCAGATCCTTCATTATCACTAATCCCTCACTGTGCCTGTTCTAGTGCTTCTGAACTAAATAGAGAGGATGGATTAAGGATGACAGAAGTGGTGGAAAGCACAAGCAGCAAGCTCCCCTGTCAAAGCACACCCCAGATACTCTCATCCACTGCCCCCATACTGTCCTGAGCTCAGGAGAGCAGTGTATTGAGGACTGTCCAAGTAAGTTCAGCTATGTACTCTTCTAAAGAAAAGTGTTGGGGAAAGTGTTGGGGAAATGTCACTTATACCCTGTATGAAAGTAAATAATGTAGCTGTTGTCTGGTTTTGGATACAAAGGTATTTGTGTTCACTTGGTAGGAAAGAAAGGGATAGGGCCGCTAGTCCAGTTGCTCCAGTTTGGAAGTCCTGGACTGGATGTTGAGAGTCCAGATGGTTGAGAGGAGAGTCCAGATGTTGACTTGAGAGCCCAGATATCTGAGAGGAGAGCTGGTCTTGTGGTAGCAAGCATGACTTGTCCCCATAGCTAAGCAGGGTCTGCCCTGGTTGCATCTGAATGGGAAACTTGGTGTGTGAGCACTGCAAGATATTCCCCTCAAGGGATGAAGCCACTCTGGAAGAGCAGAAGGTTTCAAGTTCCCTCCCTGGCTTCTCCAAGATAGGGCTGAGAGAGATTCCTGCCTGCAACCTTGGAGAAGCCACTGCCAGTCTGTGAAGACAATACTGAACTAGATAGACCAATGGTCTGACTCAGTATATGGCAGTTTCCTATGTTACTATGTTGAGGTTGCATCTGTATGTTGAGGTGTAAGCAATAGCTTGGGAGAGGACTTTTCACAGCTTCAGTTCATGTACCAGCTGCATCCATTTCTGGCTACAGTTAATGTACCAGCTGCATCCATTTCTGCATCCATTGATTTGGCTACAGTTATCTTCATTATGTCTCTGTTGGATTACTCTAACTCACTTTATGTGGGGCTGTACTTAATGATTTAGGAAACTTCCACTGGTCTAGAATGCAGCTGCTAAGTTCTTGACAGGATGGGACACTTAGACCATATTACCCCTGTTGTTTTGTACCGGTGCTGGTTACCAGTTTGTTTCTAAGTGCAATTCAAGATGCTGGTGATGACCTTTAAACCACTAAATGGTTGAGGCCAAGCTACCTGAACTACCACCTACTTCCACATTAATTTGCCTGCCTCTTAAAGAGCTTTTAGAAATGCCTCTCCTGAGCTTGTTGCCTCCTTTTGAGGTTCATTTGGTGGTCACTCAGGAAAGAATCTTCTCGGTGGTTATCTCCACACTATGGAACTCCCTCACAAAATGCTGCTTCCCGCCTCCGTGCCCGAGCGGTGGGGTGGGGTGTGGGGTTGTGTGTCTGGCCTGAAGAGGCAGGCACGGCAGCGCCATCTTGGCCCCCTCCACGTGGCCAGGGCCTGGCCAATCAGGAGAGGGGGCCGGGGGAATGAGTTAGCCCGGAAACCGCCTCATGGGCAGTCTCTCTGCTGCCGGGCAAGGAAGAGGAGCAATCACTGTTCGCTCCTGCCGGGCTGGGGGAAGGACGGTCAGCCAGGAGGAAGCGAGAAGCGATCGGCCACGTGCAGGCCGGTCATGAACGGGTCTCTTCCTCTCAGCCGGCAGTGGGTATCTTCATTGGGGGCCTGGGGGGTGCAACTGCTCCCCATTCTTTTAACTTTCTGGCCACTTTTTAAGAATTGGTTATGAAAAATTAAATAGCAAGTCCCCAGAGAAGTCTCTAGTCTGTGGCATTAACAAATTAAGGCTATTAACTTAGTTACTTAGTTGAGCAAGAAAATGATTAATATTAAAAAAATAATCTTACTACACTTCTCCTTAAAACTAGAAATACTTGCTAGTCATGCCAGTATTGTAAATACGGAAGAACTGAATACAAAAAAGGCATCCTCTTGCTCAGTAGTTTACTTTCTAGGAAATAGAGTGGATTTAGAAGTTCCACTGTTTATATGATGAAGAACTCCATTTCTTCCATTGATGTACTATATTATAAAAGGCAATCGCTGGAAGAGGCAGTACTGTACATACCTGAAAACACATGATAGCTGACATCATGTGTATATCTCATACCAAGGGAACTTTATAAGTTGTTCATATAACTGAGATTGTAAGCAAGTTGCAGGGCTGATTCAGAAACTCATCGCTGGCTAACAGTTTCTTACCCAACAAAGGGTATGATTCTTCACAGAAACATGAAAATAATTCTGTTCTTATCCTTTAATTCTGTTTCAATTTTTTGTTTGTTTTTAGCAATAAGGTTAATGTTCTGCTTTCAGGTTTTGAGCTTGTTCAGGGTTTTATACAGCACACATTCAAATCTATAATAGGAAGTAGGATCATAATCCTAGGAGCTTTTATGAAGGAGTCACTCAGAAGCTTCAGCTGTGCATGGATTGCCTATGTTTGGTCAAGGATTGTGTACTTCAAGAATCTCCTTTTAAAAGCTCAGTAATGGCTGTACTTTGGTTATCATTTTTGTTCCTGCCTTGAGGGTCAGGCGTGGGTCAGGTCCCTAGTATTATTTCTGTAGCAGTGAGATCGAACAGTGAATAGAAAGAGGAACATTGCAATAAATGTTACTGCTTTAGCTACTAGGAAGTAGAAAGAATATAAAGAAACACATTAAATTTATTGACTTTCTCAGAATACTGTTGTCCTTGAATGCTTGTCAACCATATGTTTTGAAAAAATCTTAATTTTTGTTGTGTTTTTGTATTTTGCTTTAGTACTGGGAGTGACATTATGTGTTTAAGACACCAAAACATGCATTTTTATAGTCTTCAGTCCTGCCCCATCTCTTTTATATATTTAGAGTACTTTTCATAGTATAAACATTGTTCAGAAATGTACAAGAAGTTTTCAAAAAAATGTAACTCCTGAGGTGTCATGTTTCTATAGCACATGCCATCTTTTGCCATCTTTTCTTGCAAATAAATTGCTAACAAAAGAAAGAAAAATGATGCCAAAAACCTATACTATTGCCTTTTGTATGCAGATTTATGCTCAGCTTATTTCCTACAAATGTCAGTCCTATCATATTTACTGAGTGTTTATATCCTCTTTGCAGGTGTACAGATTCTAGGGATGTGCACAAATCAATTTTTTTGATTTGATTTGTGCCTGAATTGAATCACCCCTGATTTGTTTTAATTAATTAATTAATTTCTATACTGCCCTTCCAAAAATGGCTCAGGGCGGTTTACATTAAAATAAAACTAAAATCAATTAACTGTTAAACTCAAAAACTGTAAAAACAACATAACACCATTATTAAAACATTTAAAACAGTTTTTAAAACCCTGGGAAACCAGGCCAAACCTTTACAGTTTAAACTTTTAGATATTATCTTTTATCAGTGCAATGAATAGGAGTCCCTCCCCTAGAGCAGTGTGTGACCTTAATTGCTGTGAACTCTGAACTCAGCAAGTTCAAAGCAATTAAGGTCACATACTGTTCATTCATTGCATTGAAACAGGCTAAAATCTTTTCAAAAGTTATTTTTAAAAACCCTCGTAAACACCACTGACTTGGGGATGCCTGCGGGGGGGGGGAGTTCTGGCACAACCTGCCTTGCCCCCAGACCCACTTTAGAGTGCTCAGGCACCACCCAAAGGGGGAGAAATGGGGCATCCTCAAATTCCCATTATTCCTACCACCCACCCCAGGTTTGTGCCCCTTGATGCTCTGCATAGGGAATAATGTGCCAGTTAGAGTCCTCATAGCGTATACGCTATGGGGAAAATCCAATCCCCCCCCCCAAATCATTAAAATCATAGGAGTGTCTGCTTGCTTTGAGGTTTAAGTAGTAGTATTAATATTATATACAAACCAGAGAATCCACTCTGATATATATGAAAAGCTTTTTATAGGGACTTATTGAGAGAACTCATATGGCAACAAAGAATCCAATTTTTGGATTCTTGGTTGATGTATGAGTCCTCTCTATGAAGAGCTTTTCATAATATTATATATAAACCAGAGAATCCACTCTGATAGAGATAGACTGTTAAGAGAGGCCAGAACTAAAAAATTCCTGGGGGGAAACCATAAACCCCACCAACTTGGGGCTGCCTGGGGATAGTTGTGGCACAACCTGCCATGCCCCAGTCCCACTTTGGGGTGCCCAGACACCACCCAAAAGGGGGAATGGGGCATCCTCAAATCCCCATTATTCCCTATGGGAGAAATTGAAAAAATCCTCAAAAAATCAATAATCACAGGAGTGTCTGATGGCTTTGGGGTTTGGTGGAGTTTTGTGCCCCTACGTGCTCCAAGTAGGGAATAATGGGCCAATTTGAGTCCCCGTTATACCCCCATTATACCTGATGTAGAATCTTTTAAAACCGGTTCAAATTGGGTTCAAATTCGAACCAAACAGGCCAAGCTGGTTTTGTGCACATCCTTAATAGCTATCACTTTTGGTAAAAACCTCTAAAGTTTGGTCATGTTTGGAGACATCAGTCTGGGTGACTACAGCATGGTGGCTCTTGCTAGTAGCTTGGGCTCAACCATAGATGCTTCAGATACTTTGGCTTTGTTAAATAATGCGGTTGTACACACAACCGGCCCTACAGAAGGCCAGGTAGGGCCAGTTGTGTGAAGCACTGGGATTCCTCACAATCCTGCCACTCCTCCCCCAAGTAGCCCTGCTTCTAAACCTTGGCTTACAATGAAGTAAGTGCACACCTCCTACTTACCCTGTGGGTGCTTAGGCTGCCTGCCGCCATCTTGGCCATAGAGGTTGGGGGAAGTAGCAGCCTGGAACATAGAGATATCCCATGCAGCTCACGTGGCCGTACTTCCTTTCCCCAGCATCTTGATCACCACACTAGTTGTTGCCATGCTGCTGAACTGGGCAAGTGAGCAGCGGAGTCCTATTTGGGCTCAGATCGTGTGGGGGAAGGCAGGTAGGTTTCTGCCTTCTCCCTAGCTGCAGCTACTTTGGTCGTGTGAATGACCTTAATGTTTCAAAGTTATATTTGCCAAAGTGTGACCTAAGACCTTATTTAAGTATCTCAAACTGTTAGAAGAGAGCAATAGAGTCAACATTCAACTTGGAGGGCCCCTCTATGCTTCAGAATTCCCCCCCCCCGCCATTTGAATAAGTATTTTTAGGGTAGGCCATTAAGTTTTGATTTGGCTTGATTTGAAAAGTTGCTTTGAATCAGATTGATGCTTCAGCCCATCTCTCTTTCATCCACTGCTCCACATTCCCCTGATCTCTCTATGCTATTTACCAAACATATTTTGCTCTTGAAGGTGAGGGGGCAGCAGCTGAAAAAGATTCTGGGCAGAGTTTTTTATTTTGTTTCCCACTCCTGGAAAAGGCATCATGATGGAACAGGTGAAGGAGGTCTTAGGAATCTTAGTCTTTTCCAGGGACTGCACCCACTGCAGTGCTGCAGTGCCAGAAAAATACTGTGATTCTCAAGAGCACCCACTCCTTTCCTAAGACTGCAAGGATAGAAAGACCACATTCCTTCCCGCCCACCCCTGGGGAATCCTGAGAAATATGCAGGCACACTTCTATTCTTTGCCAAGGCTGCAGCAGTAGCCACACCACCAGAAAAGACTGGTATTTCCAAAAGCCCCTGAACTTTTTCTAGGACTGAATAAAAGAATCTCTGCTGAAGCCATAGCAGTCGCTGCTTCTCCTCTGCCAGCCTGTCTTCTGTCTGGTAAGCAGAATTCAGTGGAACTGAATTGAAGCAAACCAAGTAAGGGCTGTTTCACCACCCACACAACCCAAAGAGGGTGGCAGCTCAATTCTGGCTGAATGGCACTGAATCAGGCCAATTCTCATCAAACATAACGTGGGCAGCAAAGCTTCATATAGCCTTATAAAATGCTAATGATCTGACCCTAGTTAACATTCAAATAGTAGACAACTATATAGGACTAAACACAACTTCTGTACTAATGCAGCAGCTTGGTTGATTTTTATGTTCCTAACATCATAAAAGCCTGGATTAGCCACAGAGAATGAGGAGATGAGCAATAACTGCTACGGAAGGTGCTTTGAAACTATCTTCATAAAAATTGGCATATACAAAAGTGATCAATAAAATATGTACATTAATACTTTTCTGAAGTATTACACAAAACTATGATATGGCCACAGAGACAACATATGCAAAGAGCAGGAGTCCGAAACATCTTGCCTAAGCAAAGGGATGTACGTTTGTAATCTGTTATGGCATCAGAAATGCCAGGTTTCATATAGTAGGAAGGACATACCCTTCTTATTTTCCAGACAATTCTGATGTAGCAAAATGTTCTGCTCCAACTCTGTTGCATATATCTTTTTTTAGGAATCAAGATGTCCAGTACTTAGGCACTTGTGAAGCAAATCTCTGTCACAAGACAAAAGATTCCATGGGGTTCTGTGTACACCGGAGGTGTCCCATGTCAGTTTTATGAGTAGCTTTTTTGTTCCAGTGGACAATGCTTCTTTTGAAAGAAATGTAGAAGAGAACAGAGCAATTTTTATATGTGCAGAGTCCTTACATGTCCCTGCGTGTATTGGAGCTGATGGAATATGGTAGCGGTGTTTTGGACTTAACACTTCTTTTCTATGTGTGTCCTCAGTAAACTTGCAAAATCTATAATGGACTATAGTACTTCTAATTGATTAAGCCTGCTCTGTGTGATAAAGGAGTGTCAACTTAGTAGAAATCTTTAAATTTCCAGCAGATTTCTCTGAGAAATAAATGAAGTATTTTCCTTGAGTTTGCTGACCCAGATAATGGAAGCAAAGAAAGAAAGAAAATATCTCCTAGTGGCAGTGTCTCTATGACTCTGATGGCACTACCCTAGAACTTTCATTACTGCCTTTAAATCTTCTGGGAACTGTCTGACTTTATTTACTGTACTGAAGGTATGACACAAGTATATCAGCCATTTGTACAAGCAGAAATGTGTGTGTTTGCTCTGGACAAATGGAAAGAACAGGGTTTGTTTTTTTAAAAAAAAATCCCTAAAGCAACCTAGACTTCTACTGTTGTTGTAGTAGACTACTAGACTACTACTGTTGTTGTTGTTGTTGTTGTTGTTGCTGCTGCTGTTGTTTTTTAAAAAATCCTACTCTGCCTCTCTTACACAAAAAAAAATCCAAAGGGGCTTGCAGAATAAAATCCCTCTATAAACAATTGATCAAAACAATCAACCATATTACTAAAATCAAAATAGCAGAACTAAAATATCTCACAAAAAGCAGAAGTAAAAAAACTGTCATTTGGAGGCCCAAATGAAACAGACTGTGAAGCAAGGAGCCAAGGGGAGAGTAACTGGCCCTATCCTTCCTCAGCACAGTACCTCCAGTAACTGTTGCTGGTGTCTATCTTATGTTTACTTTTAGATTGTGTGCCCTTTGAGGACAGGGGTCCATTTAATTAATCAGTTAAATGGCTTTGTAAAGCTTTGAAAACTTTTGTTGAAAAGCAGTATATAAATATTTGTTGTTTGTTGTTGTAGGAAGGGCATTCTTTAGAGCTGGCACCACTGCAGAAAAGACCTTGGTCCTTGTGGAAGCTTTCCAAACCTCCTTCAGTGATGGAATATAGAGTAGGGCTTCAGTTGTTGAACAGAGCAATGGGAGTATGTGTACAAAGGGGCACATGTGGAAAAACCAGTACCTTGAAGTAAGCCTGAAAACAAATAGTTAGTCAATGCAACAGAAACTTTATGCTGATAACCCATTTTTCACCAAGTGACATTTCTTGACGCTTTTCAAGGGCAGCCGAATGTAGCACATATAACAGTAGTCAAGCATAGAGGTTACAAAGGCATTGAATGACCATGGTAAGGTTTGACTTACTTAGGAAAGGACACAGCTGGCAGACCAACCAGTGAAGGTTATGTCTAGTAACCACTCCCACCTGAGCCTCCAAAAGCAGTGCCAGATCAACAAACACCCTGAGGCTGTGAACCCTTCATTCATCAGGCAGAGTGCCACACCATCCAGGACAGGTGAAATATCTAGTCCCAGATCAGGGAACTTCTTAGCCATCAGTACCTCCATCTTACCTGGATTTGGTATTTTCTTCCTCATTCATATCCTTGGAGCTGACAATGGTTGATCATCAATTCTCTAGTTTTGGGAATATCCAGTGGGATTGTCAAGTTTATCACTGACAGAGATTTTTCAGGTGGTGAAATCCAGAGTGGATTGGAATAGCTCCAGAAGTATCAATTTAAACTGGGTGAATGGGCAATAAAATGGCAAATATGGTTCAGGGTAAGTAAGTGTAAGGTGCTGCACACTGGGGCAAAAAATAAGTAAATATCAGCTTCACATTTATTTATTTATTATTATTACATTTCTATACCACCCATTCAATAGCTCTGGGCAGTTTACAATACCAAAACAAAATATCATTTAAAAAATTAAAAAGATCATTAAAAATCAAACTTAGAACCATAAAATCTAAACCATTAAAACTCAGTTTAAAGCAGTTAAAACAATTTAAGTAATTAAAAACAAATTTGGGGACAGACCTCTACAGATGACCTCAACATGCAGTGGGGATCATACAGAAGAAGGTGTTCTCTAAGGTAATCTGGGTATAAGCGCTTCAGGGCTTTAAAGGTGATAACCAACACTTTGTATTTTGCCCTGAAATGTATTGGCAGCCAGTGCAGCTGTCTAAATACAGGCATAAAATGGTCTCTCTGGGTTACTTCGGAGATCAATCTGGCTGCCGCATTTTGAACAAACTGAAGTTTCTGAGCTACATACAAAGGCAGCCCTATGTAGAGCTTGTTGCAGTAGTCAAGCCTGGATGTTACCAACTGGTGCACCACTGTTCTGAGAAAAGAGGTAGGCTGTACAACCCCAAACAGCTTGTCCTCATTCTCAGGAGTCACAGACTGAAACAGATCCAAACTAATACTTCAAGAGAGATTGCTGGACACTCCCTTAATAGATTCTGCATAAATTTGGGATGTGCAAGCCAGCTCAAGGTTGAGCAGGCTCACATTCAAACTAACCCAGCTTGAGGGCTCGCTCTCGAGTCAGACTGGGCCTGGTTTGGCTTGACCTCAAACTGAACCTGCCATGCTGGGCTGGGGCTGGTTTGCATTTTTTAAATAACCAAAGAAATGGTGGACTTACTGCCATTGCAGGGCTTGGGGGGGCGGGTGCTGACACAGCTGCACGAAGGTCTCCTGCGGTTTCCCCTTCCCCTGCCTGCCTCCCGCAGTCATGACCCCGCCAAACAAATGGCCAGTGTGCATGTGCGGTGGCCTCCCAAATGGCCGTCATTAGTGCAGAGAGGCCTGGAACAGGTTGAAATCGGCCTGTAATTGGCTGTTTGAGACTCGGGTGAGGTCAGTGGGAGAAGGGGTGACCTCAGGAGACTCCCTCATGGCCACGGCAGCACTCCCTGAAGCTCTGCAATGGCAGTAATTCCACCATTTTTTCAAAGAAAAAATTGTCCCACCCCAGTCCCAAGCCAGGCCTGAACTGGTTAGTACTCGAGCCGGACCGGGCCCAGTTCTAGTGTGCACAGAACCGGACCTGGTTCAGTTTGAGTCTGGTTCTACTTGAACCGAACTGGGTTTTCTAGGTTTGTGCACATCCCTAGCATCCTAGCAGAAATTGTGGAGTCCCAATCGGCCCCTGATACAAGAGATTTTATGTTAGAAAGTGATACAGCAAAATATACTTACCAGGGGCAGATTTAAAAGAGAAAGAGCATGAATTACTCGCCCAAACTAAACTCTTTTAAATTAAACAGAGGAGTATGAATTATATACTAGTAGAGTCTGAACTGGCAGTGACAAAACAGGCCTTTGTTATAGTGGATAATGCAATGAAACTACTGTGCACGAATCAGAGGGAAAATAGCGCCTAGGGCAAGCACTGAAATTGCGCCCCCTGTCCAAACATCTGACACCCATCTTTCAGATAACTTTACTATAATATCAGCTGAAAAATATGTCAAGCTCGTTAATCTTTTAAAATTTCAAAAACTATTTAGCAGTGGACATAGCCAGACCAAAAAAATGCTGGAAAACTACAAATTTCAGTATGCTGGGGCTCATGAAATACCCAAATACTATGTGGAGGTGTACTTGGAAAACTAAACAGAAGTGCCTATCTAATTCTCTACTATGTATTGTAGCATCACTATTACATAAGTTTTAGAAATAAATGGAGAATTTGGCTTTTCCCAGATATTCTGAAAATAATTAAAGGCTATGCAGAGTAAACTGTGTCACTGCTTGGAATATATTCTAGTATTTCAGAAAGACAGTTAAAATGAGAGAAAGAGAGCAAGAAACTCCCAGTGGCCCTTAATACTAAGGATTTCACATTGATTCAAAGACAAACTCACCATTAATAGCCATATTATTAAGACACCACATTTAACTCACTTATCATAAGAAGCAAAGTAAGAGCAAATGAATACCATCCTAGCTCATAAGCTTCAGCTCAGTATTCACAAGCCCTGATTCTCTGTACATAGTGCCAAACTGAATATGTGTACAGTGACTTATATTATACTAAATTATTATTTTTTACCTGTAGCCCCTTTGGGGCGCTACCTATAGGCCGTGGGGGGGGCATCTTCAAAGGTTACCCCTCCCACTGCTGGCCTCTAGGGCCTCGCAGAGACCATTTGAACATGTGCTGTGGCCATTTTTAAAAATAATTGTTGCTGAAAACAAAATGGCCACCGCGCATGCTCAAATGGCCTCTGCGAGGCCTGGCATGGCCTAGGGCCTCACAGAGGCCATTTGAGCATGTGCAGTGGCCATTTTGGTTTTGGTAGCCATTTTGTTTTTGGTGGCCATTTTTTTTAAAAAAAAATAATTTTAAGAATTTGCGCCCCCCTTCAAGTGGTACCCAGGGCATGTGCCCTGCCTGCCCTACCCTAGATACGCCCCTGGCACGAATTGTGGAAAGGCAAACTCCATGCTGGGGGTAATTAGGAATGGAATCAAAAATAAAACTGCAAATAGTATAATGCCCTTAGGAACAATTGTGTTAGCTGCCCATTCCAGAGATCAATCAGAGTTTCAACAAAGTTGCTTATCTTGCTGGAAGCAAACTCCCCCAAAGATTTTAGAAATCTAGTTGGATCAATCATTCTTCAGGTATGACCATTTTATTTCTCTGAGGGTTGGGTAATTGTCAGTAGTATAAAACTTGTATCTGTCAGTGACAAAAGAACCATATCAAATTCCCACACCCACAGTTCATCCTTCCAGCATAAAATGCCAATCAAGGAGCTGACCTGGCTTGTATAACTGAGACCTGGTTGAAGGAGGTTAGTGTTCCTGTGTGGGCCCAGCTGCTTCCCCCAGGGTACTCTATTGCTGAGCAGGTTAGGGGAACTGGGCAGAGGGGTGGAATGGCTGTGGTCAGTAAGAATAACATCTCCCTTACCAGGATCCCTGTGAGAGAATCAACTTACATTGAATATGGGAATCAGGATAGATTGGGGATTCTTTTGGTGTACCATCCACACTCCTAACTGAGCTGATGGAGTTGGTCACTGAGTTGGTGTTGGAGTCGAATAGGCTTTTGGTGCTGGGTGATTTCAATGTCCACTATGGGACTGGTTTGTCTGGTGCTGCTCAAGAGTTAATAGTGGCCATGACAACTATGGGTCTATCCCAATTTGTTTTTGGACTTATGCATGTTGCTGGTCACACACTGGATTTGGTCTTTTGCTTGGATCAGCAGGGTGTTATGTGGATGGGGTCTCCTGAAGATTCTCCATTTCATGGAAGGACCACTTCCTGGTTAAGGTTGGTCTCACAGTCACATCTGACTACTGCAGGGGTGGTGGACCTATTAGAATAGTCTGCCCAAGAAGGCTGCTGGATCCAGTAGGGTTCCAAAGGGCCTTGGAAGGTTTTGGAGTTGGTTTTGCCGGTGATTCTGTCGAAGCCCTGGTGAATACCTGGAACAGGGAACTTACCGGGGCAGTAGACACAATCGCAGCTAAGCATCTGACCCATTTCAAAATCAGCTTCATGGTACAGTGGTCCCTCTACTTACGAAATTAATCTGTTCCGAATGCACATTTGTAAGTCGAAAAGTTCGTAAGTCAAAAAGTGGTTTCCCATAGGAATGCATTGGGAACGGATTAATGCGTTCCGGAGCCTAGAAAAAAGACCCAGACCCCCAGTAAGGCTTGCAAACTGCACAGGAACATTTCTTTTCAAGAATAAACAGGCAGTAAACAGGCAGGCAAGTCAAGGAAACCGCATGTAAAATTCGTAAGTCGAGGAAACCCCATCTAAAAATTTGTAAGTCGAAAAAACCGCATCTAAAACCGGATCTAAAACTGCCATTTGTAACTCGAAAAATACTTATGTCGAGTAGTTCGTAAGTCGAGGGACCACTGTATACAGAATTGCTACAGGAGCTGAAGTGGCAAGGTAAATGACTGGAGTGCAAATGAAGGAGGAAAAGTCGATAAGACACAGCACAGAGCTCATTTGAAGGCCTATGCTGTGGCAATACAACAACTCTCTCTCTCTCTCTCTCTCTCTCTCTCTCTCTCTCTCTCTCTCTCTCTCTCTCTCTCTCTATATATATATATATATATATATATATATATACACACACACACACACGGTCCAGGGTCAAACTGAACTAACCCATTTGGTCCGGCCCTGGACCGAACCCCACCAACTGTTCAGGGGGTGGTGGGTTCGCGGACCTTTTTAAAAACATTTTTTAAATTTTTTTTACCTTCTCCCCTTCAGGGAAGATCCTCGAGGCAGCGGGGGCGGGGTGGAGGTTCCCTCTCCACTCACCAGCCTCCTTTATCACCCCCTCCAGCTGGTTCTTCAAGCCTCCATGGTTTGGTGCAGCAGCCATTTTGGATGCCACTGCACATGTGCAAATGGCCTCGGTGAGGCCCTGAGTCATGCCAAGCCTCACAGAGGCCATTTGTGCATGTGCGGCGGCATCCAAAATGGCCACCGCACTGTACTATGGAGGCCCAAACTGGCCAAAGAACTGGCCGAACCAGCCAGAGGGGATGATAACGGAGGCTGGCAGGGGGATAGGAAACTTCCACGGATACACACACCCCTGCCACCTCAAGGACCTTCCCCAAAGGGCAGAAGGTAGAAAAGTTTTTTTTTAAAGTTTTTAAAAAATGTCAGTGAACCCACCCCCCCCGGACCAAACCGGTTTGAGGGGGTGCCAATCTGGACTCGAACCAAACCAGGCCAGTCATTTCCGTGCACATCTCTAATTTATATACCGCTTGTCAACAGAAGTTTCCAAAGCTGTTTACACAGATAAATAAATAATAAATAACATGGATCCCTCTCCTTAAAGGGCTCACAATCTAAAAAAAACCACCCCATAATATAGACACCAGCAACAGTCACAGGAGGTACTATGCTGGGGGTGGATAGGGCCAATTACTCTCCCACTGCTAAATAAAGAGAATCACCATCTTAAAAAGGTGCCCCTTTGGTAGATATGCAGCAAGGAAGCAATTTTATTCTGCACATATTGCATCACAAGTTCTCATCCAGCAGAGCTATTCCTGATTGTTAGGGGTGTAACTCAAGCCCCTTCTGTTTCAAATCTGTTTCTGAAAACAATGTCTCATTTAATGTGATCTTTGCAGTTAATATATCTTACATTCAGGCTTATCTGGACTCCAATATTTCTGAAGGGCCAGTTAGGGAGGAGTCCAGTAATCCCTCCTGAAATATTAGATTGAATCAGCTTCAGTTTGTGACTCCTGAGTATGTGGACAAGCTGCTTGGGGCGGTACAGCTGTTGGAACTGGCCTATTTGATATCATTAATACCTCACTGAGGGAGGGCAGGATGCCAACTTGTTTAAGGGGACAGTGGTTAGACCCCTTCTTAAGAACCCCATTATGCATCCCATTGTGATGGATAATTATAGGACAGTCTCCAACCTCCCATGGTTTGGCAAGATGATTGAGAGGGTGGTGGCTGATCAGCTCCAAGCGGCCTTGAGGAACCTGATTATCTAGATCAGTGATTCTCAATGTGTGGGTCCCCAGATGTAATTGGACTTCAACTCCCATAATTCCTACCAAAGGCCACTGGGGCTGGGGATTATGGGAGCTGAAGTCCAATCACATCTGGGGACCCACACGTTGAGAAACCCTGATCTAGATCCATTTCATACTAGCTTTTAGGCAGACTATGGGTCTGAGATGGCCTTGGGCAGCCTGATAGATGACCTTCACCAGGGAATTGACAAAGGGAGTGTGACTCTGCTGGTTCTTTGGATCTCTCAACGACTTTTGCTACCATCAACTATGGTATCCTTCTGGATCCCTGGAGAGATTTGGGGATAAGAGGCACTGTTTCAGAATGCTTCCGCTCCTATTTCTTCAGTAGATTTCAGATGCTAGTGCTTGGTGACAGTTGCTGTACAAAGCAGGAGCTACTATATGTCTCTCAGGCTTCCATCTCATCACCAGTGTTTTCCAACATCTACATGAAACCACTGCATGAGGTCATCAGGGGATTTGGTGCAGGGTGTTATCAATATGCTGATGACACCCTAATCTATTTCTCCTTGTCATCAATATCAGGAAATTGCTGCCTTAAATGACTGCCTAGAGGCAGGAATGGGCTAGATGAGGAATAATAAACTGAAGCTGAATCCAAGCAAGAAGGGGGTGCTCATTTGGGGTGTGTGTGTCATAATCTGCAAGACAGGATAGAACTGCCCATTTTGGATGAGGTTATATCCCCCCACCAAGGAACAGGTTTGTAGCTTGCTGAAAACAGTGATAGACCAGCAGATAACCTCTAGGTTGGACTATTGCAATGCACTCTATGTAGGGATGCTTCTGTACGTAGTTCAGAAACTTCAGTTAGTTCAAAATGCAGCAACCAGATTAGTCTCTGGGGTATCCCGGAGAGACCAAATTAAACAGTTGCACTGGCTGCTTATATGTTTCCTGGCAAAATACAAAGTGCTAGTTATTACCTTTAAAGCCCTGAATGGCTTAGGTTTGAGTTACCTGAGAGACCCCCTTTCTCTACAAGATCCCCACTGCTCATTAAGATCATCAGGAGGGGTCCATCTTTGTGTGCCACCAGTTCACCTGGTGGCAAACTGGGATTGGACCTTCTCAGTTGTCATCCCTAGGTAGTGGAATGCGCTCCCCATAGGTATGAGGATTATCTTCCTTGGAGGCCTTCAGGAAAGCCTTAGAGACATATCTTTTTAGCCTGGCTTTTAATGATATTTAGTTTGAATTTTAATGTTAATGATTTTTAAATGTTTTCTGATTGTTTTATTATGTGTTTTTAATTTTAATGCAAATTGCCCTTAGCCACTTTAGGAAGGGCAGTATATAAACTAAATGAATGGGTGGGTGGGTAGGTGGATGAGGATATGTCTTACTAGGTATTTATTGGGACCAGTTGTCATGGTAGCCATGCAATTCTAAGCCACACCAGATAAAGCAGCCTTGATGTTACTATTGAAATCTCCTAAGTCAATCAGCTTGGGTTTCCATGCTTGTTACCACCTCAGTCAGTCAGGAAGGAAGTGGAGTGGATGGTACACTGACAGAATCTTAAACCTGACACAGGCTCCCAACACCCAGGTACATAAATTCAGAATTGGTGGATTTCTGGCCAGGGTGCCTAGAAAAAGAGATGATGTCATGATAGACGATGGCATTCCCTCCTCCCTGTATATTTGGTGTGTGCTGCCATAGTCCTGAAAAATCTAGCAGACATTACTGAGACAGCTGGATAGTACCACTACTCTTATCCAGGATCAACCTGGGTAACACTTATTTTCCAATTCACCTACTTGACATTTAGCAGCACAACATTCAGATCCAGTGGGCTGTATTCTACTCTTCTTGTAATTCTCACTGTTAATGGGAATTTTGTTGATGTGGCTTATATTTTACCTGGCGAACTAACCTTGCAGACAGTTTTAATTTCCATGGAAGCTCTTTTATGCTCCCAGAGTGAGCCATAGTGTATAATTACCAAAGAGATTCCACACTCCCTAAGGCTTACACTATTATCATTATCATAGATAGAAAAGTCAAATTCAATAACTGCTGCAGCAAAAGAGTAAAACTCACCAAACAGCAGGAAATGCAGTTCACTTAGATTTGTACAGCAGAGACAGATGTAATCCTAGATATAAAGATATATATATTTCAGATCTAATAATGGGTCATGAATGTTTCAGGTGCAACTAAGGTCAGGTCTTAATGTGCAATGAAAGCATAGAGGGAGAAGTCCACAACTAAGGATCCTGCTGCTGTTAATCATTGCAAGATATAGATTTCCTGGCCTCCACCTTAACCAAATGGGTGAAGATGCTGAAATGACCATGAGTGGCTGTCTTTGACTGCACTTCATATGTTATTTTGCTAATATTAATAGCAGGAAAAATGCATATGTCCTGACATATGGATGATTTGGGAAATGTCTCTTTCCAGTTCAGCTATATGTATTAAGC
Source organism: Hemicordylus capensis (assembly GCF_027244095.1). Classification (NCBI taxonomy): domain Eukaryota; kingdom Metazoa; phylum Chordata; class Lepidosauria; order Squamata; family Cordylidae; genus Hemicordylus; species Hemicordylus capensis. The sequence goes on along the minus strand of NC_069658.1, from coordinate 371,767,696 downwards.
TAATTCACATGATGGTGTTGTGATGCATATTCACAGCTCATAAATGAAACTTATTTTGCCATTTGACTGCTGCAATGTATATGTTTTTTGCAGATACACGTGCCAATACTTGGTAGGGGAAAAAACAACAGTTGTGAGATAGTCCTGAATTAAGTAAATTACCCAAGGAATGCCCATATTAACTCATATATTGCATTTCTGCAGTGTGACTTCTTCCCATCCCACTCTGGTCACAGAATAACCATGATGTTATAGAATAAGTAAACAGCTTTATTCAAATGTTATGTTGTACATTAGCACTGACAGCTGTAACATATGTGCATGTTTTTGTGTGAATGTATGTGTAAAGCGAATTCACATACACTCACATAAACACACGTATAGGCTCCTGCAGTTCGGATGGGCACAACTGTACACTAGACCTCTGCAAAGTCAGATTGAAGAGGTCTGAAATGGTCCGAAATGGACTAACCTAGGAAAGCGAAGTTCGAGTTGGAGTTCTCCAACCCTGTTAGGAAAAAATCAGAGCATTTCAGAGTTCCAAATGGTAGGAATTGGCTTTTTTTTCTTCCCCTGATTGCGGCTGAGTGGGGGAAGTCGCCTTCTGGCACCTCTCCGAATGCCTGCCTGGCTGCTGGTCTGTCCATGCATTTTAAAAAAAACTATGTAGCCTTTAATTATGCTTACAATTTAAAAGTGAAAGAATGGTTCTTTGATGTTACATCACTTCCACGTAGAGTCCCTGATGTTACCTCACTTCCCCTTTGCTTCTTGGATATGTAATAACTTTTCTTCCCATTTTCTAAGAATACAATTTCTTGGTTACTTAAACAATTAATTTAAAATTGAAGGATGGTCAGATTCTAATTAAATAGACAGAGTCCAACCATCCTTACCTTCTGATGTGTCAGCTTTGAGAGCTCCCTGGCTTGGCAGGGGTGGGGGGCGGTTGGCGGTTTTTTCTCCTTTCCCCATATAATTCAATGGGGATTTTACTGACCCTGGCCTTCTGAAGGATCTAAAACAACCCAAACCAACATCTCTGATTCCAGATTTGACCCAATCTGAATCTGTCCCCCCCCCCACCAACTGTGCTCAGTCCTATTGTTCATGCATTGGACATAACATGTAGGAACATGGGGACATAGGAGGCTGCTTTCTACCAAGTCAGACCACTGGTCCATCTAGCTCAGTATTGTCTACACAGACTAGCAGCGACTTCTTCAAGTTTGCCTGCAGGAATCTCTCTCAGCCTTATTCTGGAGACCCAGGGAGGGACCTTGAAACCTTCTGCATGCAAGCATGCAGATGTTCTTCCCAGAGCTGCCCCATCCCTTAAGGGGAATATCTTACAGTGCTCACACATAGTCTCCCATTCAAATGCAACCAGGGTGGACCCTGCTTAGCAAAGGGGATAATTCATGCCTGCTACCACAAGACCAACTCGTGACAAGTGAATATGCAGATCAGTATGTGTGTGCACTGCACACAGACTGTACATGTGTTGAACATAATGTATGAATAGGGCTAATGATGTAGCTACTTCCCACATGAGTATTACCCTAGCTCTTTGGATTTGGGGAAATAATCATATTAATGGTTATTTCCATTAATTCCCTCCCCATTTGATCTTGAAGTTCCTGCATTACAAAAGGGGCACAGGAACAAGCCATGCTGCAGCAGTTCCCACAGTGCTCAGAGAACATAGGAACCAAGGATAACAATAAGGCCCTTCAAATAATACATCCATACCCTCCAGGAGGGAGGGAGATTTGTGCATCCACATGAGGAGGAGGGGCCACTTAAGATATCATCCTGACTGGCCCAGTGTTTATATTATAGCACATGTAATGCTGTTTTGACCTAGCAGGTAATAGAGCAATTCAGATCTTGTGGTATCATGGACCGTATTGATGACTATACATGCTAACTATGGAGACATGAATATACACCATTGCATCATTTTAGAACCTAGCTGGAAAGCAGAATTGGCCTTAATGGTTTGTGCATAAATCATTTCAAAGGGAATTGCTATTTAGATTGTGAATAATTGACAAAATGAACTGTGACTTATGGCACAACCTCTTAGTCTCTGTTTCCTGCTGTAACTAAACTCAAAGACGTGTAACTGAAATAATTTTATTTATTGGTTACATTTATATACCGCCAACACATAAAATTGCCAACACATTTTTCTGCCAACGTATTAAAAAGTAGTTTACACTCAACTAAAAACAATTAAGGACAATAAAAAACAATTAAAGACATATGCCAAAGGACTAATTAAAGAAGTGTGTTTTTCAGGCCTCCTTAAAGGCCACCAGAGATGTTAAACCTCATGTCTTGACAGGCCATGTCTTCCAAAGCTCAGGAGCATCCACAGAGAAGGCCTGACCCCAAGTTGCTGCCAAAGAATCTCATGGCATCTACTGTTTGCCCTCTCCTGCATGTGTCCTTATCCTGGAGACCAACCTGACTGCCAAACATTGCACTAACTGAAGTTTCTGGACTACATAAGCCATGCTGAACAGGGATAAAGAGAACAGTGGTTCAGATTCAAATTTAGGGAGAGGGGGAACAAGCAAATGCAATAGTGCAGGAAAGAATTGCTTCTTTGCTGCATGTATTGCCACAGCATAAGCCCCCCAAAGAGCTCTGTCTTGTGTCTTATTGCATAAGCTATCCACCGGAATCCAAATAAAAAATTAAGCCAATTTATAAAGTATATTTCCAGAATTCATAATAAAATGGCCTCAACACACACTATAATACAAGTGTGTGTGTGTGTGTGTGTGTGTGTGTGTGTGTGTGTGTGTGTGTGTGTGAGAATTTTACATGTAGTCCCACAAAATAAATACAGGTATTCATCCCTTAAAACCCCAAAGTACTGTCCATGTAATATAATAGAGAAAAACAAAGTGGCAAATGATTTCCACTGCTGCAGGAGAAGTCCAGAAGTAGTTTCTCCCTTGATAAAGTTATTTTTCAAAATATCTGAATATCGTCTCTTGCAAGTAGAAGGGCACAAATCAATAGGATTAATGTGTAACACAACTGTAGAAGCTACCAAATGCATTTCAACCCAACTAGGTCTTCTTCAGTGGCACAATTTTCAAGTTGTAATCTTCTCTAATCCTCTATAATCAGAGATACTTGATACTATGTAGGATATTTGTTCCAGTGTAACAGATTTGGTTAATTGCATACTGGGAGCTACTTTAGCTGCCTTAATAAGATCCAGTGAGGAGATTACAAATCTTCCTCTTGTCCATAACTAGCTAGCTATGAGTTTAGTAGCTCAAGAACCTTGGCAGACTATGATTATGTTATTGAATCAGAGAAATAAAACAGTTGCAATAGGTAATATACAAAGGCCCAGTTCATATGCAACAGGAAACTGGACTTCTCTTCACCTCCAGCTTCCTAACCCAAACGGTCAAATTTGGGGGGATGGTTTGCAGGGGAGAGTGTTCCATAGTTTCCCCCACCAAACTCCACTCTGAACCAAACTGCTTTTCAAATAATTGCAGAAGTGGTGGCGTTCCATGTGGGTGTGGCATATGTAGAGAAGGAATGGGTTCTGTTGGATAGAAAATAATTTTTAAAAATCATTTGCTAGGCAGAGAGCTAACAAGGCTTTTCTCTGGATTGTGGCCAGTGTATGTAACATTAATATGTCCACTGTGGTTTATGGTTCATTGGGCAAGGACTAAGGAAGTGATCTCTAAAAAAAGCATTTGTTGCTTGCTCGGATGGACACCCAGGCTAAGTGGTGGGCACCAAAGGTGGGCAGAGAGTGGCACCCAGCTGTTCAGCAGGCACAGAGTTGGGAGAGGGTGTCCCCATGCATCTTTGCTTTCCATGGTTTCCTGTAAGGTGCAGGAGATGGTTCATAGATGCAGCAAGCATCATTGAAAATCTGCAATTTTCCTGTTATTTATGTATGCATTTTTGAAGTAGGCAGGCAGACCTGCCCTTGTAATTTCAGAATGTATTTGTTCTCCCCTTTTGTAGTTGGTCTCTGATTTACCTGTGGCTTACATAGATTTATTTACTTTTACATGTATAGCCTGTGCTTTCTCCAAGAAGCCCAGAGTGGTGCACATGGTTACATTTATCCTCCCAACAGGCCTTTGCGGAAGGTTATGCTGAGCGATAAGTGACTGTTCCAGTCACCCAATGAGTTACATGGCTGAATGGGGATTTGAACTTGGATTTCCCCAGTCTAGTCAAGCACACTAACTACTGTACCACTCTGGTTCAGAGTTCTTGTTGTTATTTATTAGTAGTAGTGCTTATTTTTGAAAGAATCAGGCTGACAGAGCTGCCTCAGTGACTCCAGAATGCATTTTCTCTCCACAGAAGCAGCCTTTTGTAGTTGTTCTGTGCTTTACTTTCACAGTTCTTTTACTGTTTGTGTGTGCTTGTATTTGATCCTGCTATGTTAGATACAAATCTACACACTACTATAGTCCTGTTAAGCACTGTAAAGCGACTGATTTCCATATTCCTCTGTATCTCTGCTGATGAGCAATTGAGGTGTTTGTGTGTTTGTACTTTGAGCCCACTCATTAGCCAGTTATTGCTAAGACACCCGCCTAGTACTGGCTCCACTTCTGCTGCTGCCCACAATTGGCTCCACCTCTCACTACCTGTGGCTGCACCCTTCACTTGCTCTGCCTAGGGCCCACAGACCCAGGAACCATGAGCCGCCATTATTCTAGCATATCTTGTGCAATGAGAAAAAGTAAGGATGTTAAAAAGAACATGATGGAGTAGAACCCTCAGTTGTCAAATTTCTGAGACTGAATAGAATAAGAACATAGGGAGCTGCCATATACTGAGTCAGACCATAGGTCTATCTAGCTCAGTATTGTCTACCCAGACTGGCAGTGGCTTCTAAATGTGGAAGATCAGGAATGCAATTTACAAATATATATTTATTAGACAGAAATTAATACATAATATTGTTGTATGTAAATATCATTATCCTAATAAACAGAAATCCACTAAATATTCATCCACATAAGCACCATAAAATAATGATCTTTATATTCAACAATATTATGAGTATTATTTTTTAGCTAACACATATATGTTTGTAAATTGCATTCTTGATCTTCCTCATTCTATTCTATTCAGGTATACATTCTGTGAGTTGGTCAAATGTCTGTGGTCAAAAATCCGCAGTTATCTAATGCAGTGTTTCTCCCCCTATAGCTTCCTGTCTAGGTTCAATGTTTTAGACTGATTTCTAATTATCTAGACTGTCCCTCTGACAATTGGAAATAAGGAGGATGCAGTGGGTAGAACTCTGTTCATATCACTAATTCTCTCAAGTACGTTTGCTGTAGAAGTGGTTTTCAAACTCTGCTCCAGGAATCCTGGTGTCCTTTAAGTTTAATCCAGGTTCCTCACTGAGAAGATTGCCAACCACTAGAGACCTTATCTTAAGAACATAGGAACATAGGAAACTGCCATATACTGAGTCAGACCATTGGACTATCTAGCTCAGTATTGTCTTCACAGACTGGCAGTGGCTGCTCCAAGGTTGCAGGCAGGAATCTCTCTCAGCCCTATCTTGGAGATGCCAGGGAGGGAACTTGGAACCTTTTGCTCTTCCCAGAGCAGCTCCATCCCCTGAGGGGAATATCTTGCAGTGCTCACACATCAAGTCTCCCATTCAGATGCAACCAGGGCAGACCCTGCTTAGCTATGGGGACAAATCATGCTTGCTACCACAAGACCAGCTCTCCTCTCCTATGAGAGTGTGCAAGTTCAGAAAAATGTTGGTTATAAACTCTATTTGTGTGGAGTGGGAGGTCTAAAATGCTTGGCCAAAGTTTTTTGTATACATGCCCACAACATGCCCCAGAATTGTCTGCAATGTCCAGAGGTGGTGTGGCTAAAGGGCAAGGTTCCCTCAAGAGACAAGTAAATGGAAAGGGACTTTGTTAAAGGGAGAAAGGTTTAAAACTACTGCTATAGAATGACTTAACACAGCTTGAACAGTAGAGAGTTTTATTGCTTATTTGGGCCGTTGTAACTCATCTGCATTATGCAGTATTAAAAGTGTTATCAACCCCCAAGCTGTTACTACTTCATATACACTTTTTACTGTGCTCCAGATGTATTATTTATTCTTACTATGCATACTATTAGAGTTCTGAATGGGATCTTTTGACTGCTTTATATATTTTCATATAAAACAGTTCCTGAATTTTTATTTCAAAATGAAAATTAATTCTTATTTTTAACTAATCTATGAAGGATTGGAATTCCATAAAAGCCATGAGACTGATTATGGTTGTATAACATTGTCAAAAATAATTTTAATTGGTAAGCATAAGCAAAGCTGCCCTAACAGCTTTTTTCTTTAATTGCATTTTCTCCAAATCGGTGTCAGGCTGAATAGCAAATACTTATTTCCAAGTTTATAATGTGAATTTCCCTCTCTGTCTTTATCTTAGCTCTGTGTTGGTTCTATAATTGTTTGTGGTATTGTCAGAGGAAAGCAACTTTTAATATATGAACTTTATTAAATAAATTTTCTGTTTCCAAATTCTAGATAAAAGGTTATAGTAAAAGAAAAAAAATGCATCTAAAAATACACACAGAAATAACAAATACAAAAATAAAGATTGTATAATGGTTTTTGTGTTAATGTATTCTCAAACAAGTGAGGTCTGAGGATTGGAGAAGAAGAAAAAGGGTAGGAGGATTCCACTAGCTCTTAACATATTAGAAATGTACGTGTTTATGTATAAGAGGTACTTGCTCATTTGTGAGAGAGCTTCAATATAAGTTTGTTGTACTGGTATTCAGAGTTGAGTTTCTAGTCTGCCTAATTTGGTGAGGTACCTTGTCCATAACCTAACTAATGGTGCAGCAGGGAAGTAACTTGCCTAGGGAGCAATAGATTGCTGGTTCGAATCCCCGCTGGTATGTTTCTCAGACTATGGGAAACACCTATATCAGGCAGCAGTGATATAGGAAGATGCTGAAAGGCATCATCTCATACTGCGCGGGAGATGGCAATGGTAAACCCCTCCTGTATTCTACCAAGAAAACCACATGGCTCTGTGAACTTACTAATATTAGCAGGAAAATGAACATTAATAAAACCCGTGCATTAAGTTCAGAGTTGTTGCAAGATCCAATCTGCTGGTCCAATCTGCTGGTCCAGATTGGACCAGGGTCCAAGGGAAATAGTTTCTATTGACTGATTGATTGATTGATTGATCGGCTTTGCTTAAGCTTGCAGGCTTAAAAGCAAGGGAGTTTGTCTTGAAGCAAGTGGGAAGGTAACAGGGGGTGCAGGACTATTCTATCTGCTTGCTGGCATCTAGTCCCTCTGCCTCCTGTGGACATTCCAGCACAGATGGAGTGCAGCCTGCTTGTCGGCTGCCAAGTTCCAGCTGGCTGGTTCCCAGACTCCTAGTTTGCTGAGTTATTCCACCTGCCACCTGTCCTTGTGAGAGGAGTGGCTTTTGGGGCTTGCAGGCTTAAAAGCAAGGAGGCTTGCCAAAGGCGTAGCCATCAGCATGGCCACCGGGTGCCTGTAGGTGGCCGCCGAAGGGGGCCGGCCTTTGGGGATGGGCTTTCGAGGGTATGACTGAGGGCTGGGGGGTTGGGTTGGGCCAGGCCTTTTGCAGATATGTGTTTGGGCTCTCTTGAGTGGGATGGTGCTGCGGGTGTGCCTGGCAGTTCAGCGGAAGCTATTACTACAGTGGTGGGGAAAAGAATTATTGGCACTGGCAGAGCAACTGGCCATCACAGGGGAAGGGAAATCAGTAATTTAGTAACTGTTTGCACCTCCAACTGCTCTGCCAACTCTCAGGCCTCGGGGAGCAGCTCCAACGACCCACATAGTCTGGCCTTGCTCCTCTGCAATGCCAGGTCAGTTCAGAATAAGACCGAGATTGTCCATGATTTGATCGTGGATGAGGGAACTGACCTGACATGTATAACTGAGATCTGGCTGGGGGAGGTGAGTGGTTCAGTGTGGGCTGAGCTTCTCCCACCAGGTTACTCTGTCATGGAGTAGGCCAGGGGAAGTGGGTGGGTGTGTGGAGTGGCTGTGGTCCATAAGAATAACATTTCCCTTACCAGGGCCCCTATGAGACAGTTGACTTATATTGAGTGCATATTTTTGAGGCTGGGAACTAGGGATAGATTGGGGATTCTGTTGATGTACCCTCCATCCCGCTGCCCAACTGACTCCCTAACTGAGCTGATGGAACTGGTCGCAGAGTTGGTGTTGGAGTCTCCTAGACTTTTAGTGCTGGGGGACTTCAATATCCACTTTGGGGCTGGCCTGTCTGGTGTGGCTCAGGAGTTCATAGCGGCCATGACAACTATGGGCCTATCCCAATTAGTTTCTGAACCAACTCTTGTTGCCGGACATGCACACAATTTGGTCTTTTGTTTGGATCATGGGGGTGTTCCGTGGGTGGGGGATCCGGTGGTTTCCCCATTGTCATGGACAGACCACTACCTGGTTAAGGTTGGTCTCACAGCTGTAAACCATCTCTTCATTCCATTGTTCTTTTTCTTTTTGCATAAACCTATTATGTCAAGCATCTGAAATTCTTTAGGCAATCAGAGCACAAGGAAATTCAGTGCAGCAACAGGGTTTTTGGCTGGCTTCAGTTCTGGTTCCAGAAGTAGATCAGACACTTATAAATCTGGACGTACTCTGAGCTCATATTGTTTTATTTCTTGAAGAGACTTCATTGGGAAACGCCTGGCCTGGCCAGATTCTAGAACCATGCACATTACTATAAAGCAAGCCAGATGTAGAATTTCTTATGTACAACATTCAGATCGTCTTTTCTGATGTACACACATACATATGATGATGATGATCTCTTTTCTAAAATGTAATTATTATTACATTTAAAAAATGCCATTCACCTCCATCCTCTTGGCTAAAACCCTAGTTCATATTCTGGTCATCTCCTGCTTTGACTTACTGAGAGCTTTGTCTCTCTTGCCATTCTCTTTCACAGAATGGCTGACATCCTGTCTAAATTATTCAGTGTAAGCCCTTTAAGTAGTTCTTTAGAGAAACTCCCGAGTAGTACAATTGAGTAACTTAGTCTGGATGTCAGCCAACAATTCACTCACCACTATCCCAACCCCCACAACTCCCACCAACATAATTAACCTTTGCCATCACGCAGATCAAGTGTAATCTCCTCTTGAAATCTCTCCACTTCCTTCTCATTCCATAGCAGCACAAATCCCTCCATGGCCTTGTTCCATCCTATCTTTCTGCTCTCGTTCTCATATACCCCTGCTTGTGGACGTAGCTCCTCCAGCTTTACTGCCTTCATCCTTCTGAAAGTCTCCTGCTCTTTAGATAATTCTTTCCTTTCTCCCTTGGTGCATATTTATGCTTGGGATTGTCCCCAGGACACCTACATGTTGCTGCCTCTCTACTTTCCTTCACATTCCTCTTCACAGTCCACCTACTCTACCTGTGACTTGTTCTCCTAATCCTCTTTTCCAGTTATACTAAGGACTGATTCAAATGGGCCCCTCGTTTTCTCTTCACTATCCACAGGGAGAGAACATTTAATTGTAGGCAATAAAGAATGCAATTCACCCTTTTGTTGCACCTCTGTGGGTGATGGTGGCAGAAGCATCACCACCACCACCACCACCACCAGAAGTGCTGGAGCTCTTCCCCGGTGTCCAACTCTGTACAGTCATGTTTCCCCTAGAATTCCTCAGGAATGATGCAGCTCTACACATGACACAGCAGTCGAGTTCCTGTGTTCATGCAGCTGGTGTAGCATTACAAAGGCGCATGCATGGGGGAAACATCATCATCATCATCATCATCATCATCATCATCATCTAATAATGCAATAGCAATATTATTATTATTTCTTGTTTACACAGTCAGAAAGGTGTTATTGACTGGTTTGCTTTATCCAGACACCGAGTCCTTCCCAAGGACCTGGGATGCCAGAATTTTATTGTCAATTGTTATAGATATCGTCGCAAAATATAGGCTGTTCCCAATAAAGCTGCTTTTTGTAATTGGCTGATGGTGATTTCTGTGGCCCCTATGGTGTTGAGGTACTCTTCAAGGTCTTTTGGAACTGCACCCAGGGCGCCAATTACCACTGGGATTATTTTGGTCTTTTTCTGCCACAGCCTTTCAATTTCAGTTTGTAGATCTTTGTATTTGGTGATTTTTTTCTATTTCTTTTTCTTCTATTCTGTTACCCTCTGGTATTGCTATGTCGATTATTTTGACTTGTTTTTCTTTCTTCTCGACTACAGTTATATCTGGTGTATTGTGTGGCAGATGGTTGTCTGTTTGTAGTCACAAGTCCCATAATATTTTTACATCTTCATTTTCTTCAACTTTTTCAATTTGATGGTCCCACCAATGTTTGGCTACAGGTAGCTTGTATTTTTTGCAGATGTTCCAGTGTATCATCTCTGCTACCTTGTCAATGCCTTTGTTTGTAGTCAGTCTGTGCGATCTTTTTACAACAGCTGATAAGGTGGTCCACGGTTTCATCTGCTTCTTTACAAAGGCAGCACTTGGTGTTTGTGGTGGATTTTTTCGACTTTTGCTCTTATTGCATTTGTTCTTAGTGCCTGTTCTTGTGCAGCCAGTATTCAACCCTCTGTTTCTTTCTTCAAGTTGCCATTCTTAAGCCATTGCCAGGTCTTGGTGATGTCTGATTTTCCACTTATATTGTGCAAATATTGACCATGCAGGGGCTTATTTTTCCATTTTTCTGCTCGGTTCTTGACTTGTTCTTTCTTGTAGGCCTGCTTTGTTTCATTGGTGTTGATTAGTTTTGCATTATTGACCATTTTAAATGCATCTTCGTCACTGTCTTTGATATATTCTTCAAGGCGTCTTTTCTCCTCCTCTACTGTTTGATGGACTTGCAGCATTCCTCTTCCACCTGAGCTGCGAGGGAGGTATAGCCTATCGACATCACTGCGGGGGTGCAGAGCATGATTGATGGTCATGATTTTCTTGGTCTTACGATCCAGCGTCTCTACCTCTGCTATTATTATTATTCTTATTATTATTATTATTATTATTATTATTATTATATAAAAATGCAGAGAACTTGCATTTGGGATGGTATAGAAATGTATTAAACAAACAAACAAACAAACAAACTTTATTTGTTAGCCATCTCCATTGCAAATTGTTATCTGGGTGGCTTGCAACACAACATTAAAACATGAGATAAAAACACACAACAGATTAAATCATAACAGACAAAGGTGGGGACACACACAAAATACAATACAAAATAATTTAAAAATATTTTTTTTAAAAACCAGCTACAAAATTTTAAAAATTTAATAGGCCTGAGTGAACAAAAAGGTCTTCAGCTGGATACAAGCTGGGTTGTGTGCTTTTTGCAACCGTGGATCATTCTGCATTGCTTCTTGATCTCATTAATTTCCTGTCATAAGAACATAGATTAGAACAGCCCTGCTGGATCAGGCCCAAGGCCTATCTAGTCCAGTATGCTGTTTCCCACAGTGGCTCAGCAGATGCTTCTGGGGAGCCCACAGGCAAAAGGTGATGGCACCTCCTGTTGTTGCTACCCTGCAACTGGTAATGAGAGGCATCTTTACTCCTCAGAACTTCTAGAAGTCAATTTTCTGTTTTGAACTGCAAATACTAATGCTAAGGGAGGAAATGCCCTCAAACAACTTCACCTTTCTATGAGACTGATTTTGTAATCTCTCCATACCAGCAGGCAGCCTTTAGAACAGGTTCTACATACACTTTGGTCACTTGACATGACCTTGGCCTAGTTTTAGAGGTAGAGTGAAAGACAGACAGAATGAAAATCCACAATCTCACAAAGAAATTGATAGAGGAGCAGACAAAAGAATGAAGAAGAATTATTAGAACCAGCACAAAGACAAACCGTTCCAGCAAAGATTTTCTGTCAAAGTGTGGCAGAACTTTGACCCTGAACATCACCATGAAAGCAGTAGAAGAATCAACAACAAAATACCCCCGCCCTGCTTCAACCATAAAATATCATTCTTAAAGTCATCGTTTCTAAACTAAGTCTCTATTCAATGAGCGAGAACATAGTCAATTCAAAGACAAATGTATTAAGCATAGATTTCTGCTGCATTTGTAGCCAAATCGTGTGTGTGTCTTGGATGCTCAGGCTTGTCTGTGTTTTCTTTTTTCAGGCATGCAAATAAGAGTTGACAGTGCTGTGAAAAATACCACAAAAGCACAAAGAATGTTATACAATTTTCTTAGCAGAGACAATGGGCATGAAAATGGTGTGCCTCAGTGAATGAGATCTGTCAGTCTGTAAGGGAGTGGGCAGGGGTACTAGATGTGGGGGTGGGGTGTTTAACAGAACTGTGTCTGAACGAAATGTTAGGCAAATCATCAGAGGGTTGCTAGAACTGTACTGCTTAAGCTTTCAGAGGCCAGAAATATTAACACTTTCTACTGCTGACACACAAAACTAAAATTTTATATTTTTATATACAATTTTATATTTTTATTTGAAGTATTTTCAGTACCCAAACTGCAAATCAGTTAACATAAAGCAATAGAAAGCGATAACAAATAGTAATAACAAACACAAAAATACAAAATGGCAGCAGATACGGAGTGACAAAATGTCAAAAAAGATGATAAAAACAATGTATACCCATTCCAAAGGCATGTTGAACTAAAACGTCTTCACTACTCCCTGAAAGATAGGTACCAATGGGGCTAAGCTAACTTTTCTGGAGAAGACATTTCAGACTGCATGGATCATGTTTGGAAATGCAACCTTAACTCACATGGTGGAGGGATGCAAAGCTGAATCCCGGGACACTTCTTTCATGTGATTTAGAAATGTGGTTACAATACAGGGATGATTGACACCCACCTGCTCATTTTGAAGTGGTTCAAAAGTTATTTAATGTTGCCTCCGCAAAACAGGGGGAATGGGATGATTTTAAAGCCAGCTCAAGGCTCAGAACCTACCCCCAAAATACCCTCTCTGCAAGTCTACAACCTTCGAACACACAGTTCCTTTTTACTTTCCAGGTAGTGAGCAGGAATTGCAGTGGCTTCTCTTCCTTTTTTAGGCCTGTGCAAAGTGAGCAAGAGCAGCGATGGCTTCTCTTCCATTCCCATCCTGTGCAACAAGTGTGGCATGCAAGAACAGTGTCCGACATCCAGAGCAACAAATGACATGTGGAGGGCATTGCACTAGTGGAAAGCTGCTGCATTAGCTCATTGCACTAAGTCTGAAGCTTACAGTCCAGGCTAGTGGACAACTGCACACCTTACTTGATTCAATAGGAACTTCTGTGCAACAGCTTTATGTCAGTATAGTGCAATTCTGCATATCCCCATTTTAGCACAATCTACGTGCACTAGTGCAACTTTTCTCATTCCACATGTAGTTCATTGCTCTGTATGTCTGCTAGTATAAATAGTTGTTTTTTGTAAAGCCCTCTTCCTCTCTGTCTCCCAGTGTAGCCTAAGTGAGAAGGTGCAGTGCCTCTTTGTAAGACTACTAGTCCCAAGAGTTGAAGTGTCTTTCCCTTGACAATGTATTGAGAGACAAGAAGAGATGTTTAAAATAAACCTGTGATCCCTGCTCCGATATTCATTACCTTGGACAGGAATGAAGAGAAGGTGGCATTGTTCTTACTCACAAGTCGGGAAGGAGCTCACCTTCCAAATAAGGTGGGGGGTGTTTGAAAGATGATGATGAATTTCTTGGAGTAGAGATGAATTTGGGGAACTTCAAGATCTTGATTTGCCTTTGAGGCCCACCTTTTTAGCTCAAATTCTCCTAACAAACAGATATGGCAAGCAGGATTCAGAGCTATGGGCTTCCTGCATTTGGCTACAGATAACAGCTGGGTAGTGTGTAATGCAAATATTTTGGTTTTGAATGCTAAAGCAAAGAAGCATGATGCTAAATTCATCTTTAATAAGGATGTATTGATGGAGAAGGCAAAGGCAGAGAGGTCATGTAGTTTATTGGGTTTTAGGGCTTGCTTCCCAGAGACTGCATTCAGCTCTTGGGGACCATTGGGGACAAAATAATTGTTAAAGATGCCACAGCAACAAACTGAAGCTCAATGGGTTCAAAGGTTAAGAGGTTGGTTAATTGATCTCCCAATGTGTTCAAAGACATAAGTGTGAAACTTTCACACCCAGGCAGCATTTTTCGCTATGTATTCTACTGGAGAAATGGCAACCTCCACTATGGAAGCTGCACACATGAATCCTGTGAAGCACATTTAAATGAAAAATAGTTGGGCTTGCAAATGGTCCCAATGAAAAATGGCTTCAGCATAAATAAGGAAATTGACAAGTTTTTTTTTTTTTTAAATGGCAGTGCAGAATGTCTCCTCTGAAAAAATAGTCAAGTTAATAAACTGGATAATTGGGAATTTCACACTTTATAATTTGTAAAATAGCCAAGGTCCGGTTAAGGCAGGTGATAGTGGTATAAATCTTTTTAGGTCCTGAGGCAGACATAATAAGTAACCATAAAAAAGTAGTCATTTATGTGCTCAAGGAATGCACTGAAGAGAGCATGCTACATTAATACAGATACAGACTTTTACAGGAAATTATAGCTCCACTATTATTTAGGTCCATCTCTAATTGCTCTGCCTGTGGTTCTCTTCTTCCTCTCAGTCATTCAGCGGAAGCTGACTTTTGTTATGCTCATCCTATCTGTGTGGGAATATGAAAAATTCAGTTTCCAATCCCACTAGCTAAAGGATCTCATCTTTCCCTTAGTGAAGGAAAAGTAGCATTAACATTATTGCAGTTTTAAAATCTGCTTTAAATTAGTGTTTTATATATAGAACACTATTATATAACAAGCCTATTATTTTAATTTATATATTTTTAAAATTAGTTTATATTGTAACCACTTGTGTAGCTGATTTATTTTTTTTACAAAAAAAGCTCTGTCAGTGTGTTTGTGTCTGTGTAGACGAGATAAGAACATGAAAAGGGCCCATTGGAGTCTATCTAATCTAATATATTGTATTTATTTCTTCATTTAGCATATATTATACTGCCCAATATATACATCTCTGGGCCTAACCTTGGTGGTTATAAAACAGGCAGTTTCCCAAAGAAATTCACTACCGCAGTCCAAAGTCCAAAAAAACCCAAAAAACTTTGCTGAATACAATGGAGTGGATTGACTATAATGCTAATGAGGGGTTCTCACGTGACCTGGACAGTCTCAGACACTCTGGATATGTGTCCAGGCTCAATACCTCAATACTTTACCTCTGCTTATGACTATTAATATATGCTTTACAGTTATGGCTATGATAGACAGGTATGGGGAATGGAAGCGGTGGTGGTTAGTCTGCTTAGCAGAAGAAATCAGTTGGTGAGCAGGAAAGAGAGAGAGGGAAACATTTTTAAAAACCAACCTCAATGTTATAAACCAGTACATCAAGGAGAAGGTGTTGAATTATGTGGGGAAGAGTGTGGGCGTGTATGTCACCTCCTCAGATGATAGGGATGTACACAAAACCAGCTTGCCCAGTTCAGTTCAAATTCGAACTGGGTTCGAACCGGGAGGGGGAGGTTCGGTTTTGGTTTTGCTCGAAACCCCCCCCACCCAGTTTGGTTTGATTTTGAACCATTTTGAACTGGTTTGAACCAGTTTGAATCTCCCAAAGTGTGTGGAGTGGTAGCTGGCACCCATGGGTGCCTACCACACAACTCCCAAGGCAAACAGACACTGGTACAATTTTTTTATGAATTTTTGAATTATTTTTCTCATAGGGTATAATGGGACACAAAGCAGCCCATTCTTCCCTATTGTGGAGCACCCATGGGTGCCAACTACCACCCAAACCCTGAAGCAACTGGGCACTCCTACGATTTTTTAATGAATACTTGAAATATTTTTAATTATTTTTCTCATAGGGTATAATGGGACTTGAACCAGCCCATTATCCCCTATTGTGGAGCACCTAGGGGCACAAAAGTGGGGTTGGTAGTAGGAACCCAGGGGTGCCTACCACACACCAAACCCCAAGGCAATCGAACACTCCTCCGATTATTGGTGGATTTTTAAAGTATTTTTGAATTCCTCATAGGGAATAATGTGGATTCCAGCAAATGTATAGCTTCACGTCGGTGGGGGAGGGGTGGCCTAGAGTGGAGTGTGGTGGGTAGTAGTTCCCAAGGGAAGCTACCAGAATTATTAAGAATTAAGAAGCTACCAGAATTATTTGAAAGGAATTGGGCAAAGGGCTGATTTTTAAGTGATTTTTGATGTTTACTCGTCTTTAAGGTTTTTCTCCATAGAGAAGAATGGAGGTTTCAACAAATGTATCACTTCACATCGGGGGGAAAGGGGTGGAATGTGGTGGGTGGTAGTTTTGGGGGGGGGGGGCAAGGAAGCTACCAGAATTATTTAAAAGGAATTGGGCAAAGGGCTGATTTTTAAGTGATTTTTGAAGTTTACGTGTCTTTAAGGTTTTTCTCCATAGGCAAGAATGGAGGTTTCAGCAGCCCCATAACTGCACTTGTGGGTTGCTGGGGTGGCCCAGAGCGAGTGGTGGTGTAGTGCACAGAGGGTGCCAAACACCCTCATGGGTTTGCTAACCTGTGGGGTACAGGGTTTTGTTTTTTCTGAGGTGTTCTGAGTATAGATTCTCTGGTAGCATATGCGATTTCCAATGACAAACCATGAAACCACTCTCATTTGCACACACTCACACATTTTCTGATGTCCACTCAGTTAATTTTAGATTCCACTCAGGTTGAATCAGAAAGGCCCCACTCTGAATGCACGTGTGTGCATGCTGCCTTGATACTGCTGCCCAGAACAAAACTCATTCTGCACACAGTTGAAAAAAAATAGAGAGAACATTGTTCACCTCATGATTAAACACTATATATCATTGAGACTGGCCCACTGAGATTCATTTTAAAGCCTGGGAATTTTGGAGCGTTCTGGGAAGTGAACATTTCTCCTAAAAGCATTTATTGTCAAGTTCTCACTGTTTTGTTTTGGTTTTGGTTTCTTTTCTTTTCTTTTTGTGCTGAAATCTGCTCTTGCACAACTGAAATCAGGGTTCCAAATCCACACACACACACCCAACCCCCCCCCCAAAAAAAACCCACAACAAACCAGGCACCAATGAAGTTGTCTGTACTGTGACATTGCAAATGCCTGTTTTGGAGGCCTGGTTAGTGAGCACAGAGAGTGAAGTTTCCTGTAATAATCTGACCCCAAACTGGGATTTTGAACAATCCAGAATTTACCAGTGGTATATAGTACCATTGTACAAGAGCACAACAAAAAGCACACTAGAAACAATATTTGTGTGTTTCCTAAGGAAAAGAAGCTACAGTACTGTCGATGCCGTGAGAAGAGAAAAACATGTTTAGTGAGAAATCAGTGTTGTTTGTGTGATAGGACCATTTCAGTGTCAATACAAATAACTTATAAAATGTTTATTGTCCTCCATCATTGTTATTTTTATCTGAGGGGGATAATTTGAGGGGGATTTTTGAGTTATAAAGCTAGGTCTAATATTAACCTTGTCATCTTCACTCCCCTCATCTCCACTCCTATGTAATCTTCATTGCCAGAAAAGAAACATACTATCAGGAGGAATCTACAGATGGCAGATTTCCTGAATTTACTTTGACAAATCCTTTTTTCAGTCATTTTAAGGAATCAGAGCAAAACGAGTCACACTCAAGCTTGGAACTCAGTTACACATGGCAGGAGTTTCCAGGGAAGATTTCAGGGAGGTTGAGCACCACTGAAGAAGTCATAATCACCTAAACCAATGGGAGTGTTCTTCCTGTCAGGGACATGTGAATCTTTGAGGCTGTTCTCATGACCAGCCTAACCCAGCCTAGGGCAGCCCAGCCAGGGTTAGGCTGGTCATGAGAAGCAGTGGGATCCTCGCGGATCCCTCCACTCCCCACCTGCTCCCCATTTCTGCTCTTAAGGAACCTGGCACTTGCACCCTTACCCCGGCTACCAGGTATCGTGTGTCTCCTTGGACTGAGTTCAGCCCTAGGAGACTCAGAGACAGGCACATAGAGCACCCATCTGATGGAGGAATCCCCAGTGCAACGTGCATGTTACATGTTGCATTGTGGGATATCTGGAGGCCATAAAATCAAGTTCTAGTCCCAGATCCCTCTGCCCTGCTTAGTGCCTTACGGAGCTGCACATTGCAGGGCTGGTGAGTGGGTGTATGGGAGGTGTGCTGATGATGGGTGGTTTAGTTATTTCGGGGCAAAGGTAAGTTAAGAGGAGCCTTCCCCCTGCAACCTCCCCCTGCCATGGCAATTGTGAGAATTGCCTCTTTAACAGGTTTTAAAAACAGACTACTTCATGTAGGACCAAATCATTACACCACTTAGTGGTGGGCTGCTTAATGGAGTAATTTATTTATTTATTTATTGTTAAATTTATATACCGCCTTTCATTAAAAACAATCCCACTGCGGTTTACAAAAGTTAAAAAAACATATAATAAAAATGACAGTTAAAAGTATTAGGCTAAAAATATGATAACAAATCTTATTTAAAATATATAAAATACAAACATAAAAACCATACACAGATAAAAACACACAGAAGCAGCAACAAAACAATCATGTAAAGGCCTGGATAAAAAGCCAAGATTTAACAAGCTTTCTAAAAACTGTGATGGAGTCCGGGGAGCAAATGACCACTGGGAGAGCATTCCAAAGTCTGGGGACAACAACAGAGAAGGCCCTGCCCTGCGTGCCTGACAACTGAGCCTCCCTCATTGTTGGCACCCGGAGTAAAGCCCTCTCAGATGATCTTGTCAAGTGGGTAGCACCCTTGGGAGCAGGCAGTCCCTCAAGTATCCTGGGCCCAAACTGTTAAAGGCTTTAAAGGTCAAAACCAGCACCTTGAATTGGACCCAGAAACACACTGGTAAACAGTGCAGCTCTTTCAAAAGGGGAGTGATATGATCACTCCGGGCAGCTCCAGATAGAACCCTAGCTACCGCATTTTGTACAAGCTGCATTTTGTACAAGCTTCTGGATATTCTTCAAGGGCAGCCCCATGTAGAGCGTGTTACAGTAATCCAGCCATGACATGACTAAGAAATCTCAATCAAAATACCATGTTGATAGAACACACAAATGCAGTGGAAAGATAATTACTAAATAAATGGTATAATCAGTCCATATATGCACTGGTGCATATTAAGAGGTATCTGGTTAAACCCTTATGGGCAGCTGTATATAAGAAGTATATTCAGTAGCACTCAGTAAAAATAAGGTTTCAACCTTGAAGAAAGTTTTGAAGCATTACCTTCAGGTAAGAGTTAACTTTATACCATGGGAGTATGGAATTCATTGTTAATTAGGCACCATGTTATTGTGCACTCTAAAGATATTGCAGTATGATGTTTATCCATATTGTAGCAGACAGTGTTGTGCTTTTATTTTCATAGTCCTTCATGAGGAAGCTTTGGCGAAAAAAACTGGTACCTAGGCAGTTTTCAAGGACTATTCTGGAGCTCTGGAAATTTGAATATAAGGTCTATTCTGGAACTCTGGAAATTAGAATATATCCACCTCAGTCAGCTGTTCAAGGCTTTGAACTTGAAATTCATCCATCTTAGTCAGCTGCTCTGCTTCCTGGATTTGGAATGTGTGCACCCACAACTCTTCATTTCTTCAGTGACCCATGAGATTTATTATCAAAGACTTCAAGGACATATCAAAGAAACATTAGAAACTATACTCTCTGGGTCCATATAAGAGCCTGGCTCCTCCTTTGTGCACTATATGTTTGACAGCAATATATGAATATATGGACTGATTATACCATTTATTTAGTAATCATCTTTCTACTGCATTTGTGTGTTCTATCAACACGGTATTTTGAGATTTCTTGATTTCATATGTTCTTCCTTTTTGTATTGTGACGTGACTAAGGCATGGGTAACTGTGGCCAGATATGCCTTCTCAAGAAAGGAATGCAGCTGGCGCACTAGCCAAAGCTGTGCAAAGGCACCCCTGGCCCCCACCTCTATCTGAGCTTCCAAAAGCAGAGCCGGATCCAGGAATACCCCCAAGCTGCATACTTGCTTCTTCAAGGGGAGTGCAACCCCATCCAGAACTGGTAGAATCTCCACATCCCGATAGGCTCTCCTACTGACCAACATTACCTCTATCTTGTCCCGATTCAGTCTCAGCTTATTATCCCACATCCAGCCCATCACAGCATCCAATCCCCGATTCAGGACATCCCCCGCCTCCCTAGGATCAGATGACAAGGAGAGATAGAGCTGAGTGTCATTTGCATATTGCTGACAACTCAGTCCAAGTCTCCAGATGACCTCTCCCAGCTGCTTCATGTAGATGTTAAACAGCATGGGGGACAAAACCAAACCCTGCAGGACCCCATAGGCCAATGGCTGTGGGGCTGAGCAGTAGTCCCCCAGGACCACCTTCTGGACTCTCCCCCCAAGAAAGGAACAGAACCACTCCAGCACAGTACCTCCAATTCCCATACTCAAGAGATGGTCCAGAAGGATACCATGGTCGATGGTATTGAATGCCGCCGAGAGGTCCAGCAGAACCAACAGGGACACACTCCCCATGTCTAGTTCCCAGCAAAGGTCATCCACTAGAGCGACCAACGCAGTTTCAGTCCCATATCCAGGGCAGAAGCCAGATTGAAAAGGGTCCAGGTAATCCGTAACATCCAAGACCCTCTGCAGCTGGGACGCCACCACACGCTCTATCACCTTGCCTAGGTGATAGAGCGTTTTATTTATGCTAATAAAAATGCTATATGAGATTCAGGAGAAATCCTTATTCAGATGTTTGCTTGCTATGGATTTCCTACTTTGGAGTTTGTCTTTTTTCTTGTGGATTAATACAGCTAGCCACAATTGTTGTATCTTTTAAAGCTTGAATGTGGTTATGTGGTATATTGTTGTAAGAAGTACTAAAATTGATTCTGCAACTTTAGAGATTGAACAGTAAGTAGAAAACCATTGGTGACTTTCAGAAGATATGTATCAAATTTTGTCAATTTAGGCTAATACATTGAACAATGCATTCTATGGCTGTGTTGTAACCTGAGACTATGGGACATCTTTGCAGAGGCGTAACTAGGGAAAATGGCACCCGGGGCAGGCACTGAAATGGCACCCCCCCCGCGCGCCCCCCACCCCCCCAACATACTACATTATACTTAGGTTTTTCCTCACAAGCGCCTGCCGCCGCGAAGCCAGGCAACTGACTGGCCGCCAGGCACCAGCAAAGCAATGGGGGGGTGCGGGCAGCGCAGAAGGGACCGCTCGTGGGGGAGGGGGTGCCGACGCGCTCCCTTGACTGCTGCAGCACTGCTGCACTGAGCAGGAAACATTTGTATTAACAAAAAATTAAAAAATTTTTTGTCATGGTGACGCCCCCCACGTGACCAGAAAAGATGGCGCCCGGGGCACGTGCCCCCCCTGCCCCCCCTATAGTTACGCCTCTGCATCTTTGGTGGCTTTTAAATACATATAGTTACATTTTTGAGCAACATATAATGCTTTCTAGGACTAATATTGGGGTTGATAAGACAACCAGGAACTTCACGTCTGCAATATGATAATTTAGAAGCATCCCCTTTATATTTTGCAAAGGTTATAAAACCCTTTAGCCTTTTTTCATATAAAAGACTTTGAGCCCACTGGATATTTATTTATTTATTTATTTATTTATTTATTTATTTATTTATTTATTGTCAGGCGGGTAGGAAAGTACAGCTAGAAGGAAGGTTTTGACTGTTTGGCAAAGTGAGCATCTTTCAGAGTCTCCCCATTGACCTTTTATTAAGACTCTAGCTGTGCTCCGTAGCAAAATTGATTCTAATTGCATCATAGCATGTGACATGATTTAACCTGCAGCAAAAGCCATTGTTTTTATTCAAAATTATGCATGCTTTCCAACTGATGTTTTAAAAAAGATATAATTGAATTCCTGGAAAAGCAAACAGGAAATTTTTTCTTCTTCTTTGACAAACCCTGAATAGCTATATTGTCTAAAATATTGTAGCTAATTAAAGGCAAAAACTTTGTTTTAAACAAAAGATACTGATGTTGAATTGATATTCTGCATTTCCCACATGCTACGCATGCACCATGATCTTTGGTGAAGCACACATTAAATATGAATAATAGTATTTTTGTACATTTTAATGTTGTCAAACATCTGGTAAAAGAGTAATGGGTAGAATAGGAAACTATATAATCATTTCTCCTATATAATAATTGCATGTTCTTTCCACCAGTATCCCATTAGCATCTCTAGCATGCACTCATTTTCTTTGCCACCAAATCAAAATAAGAAGCAGCACAGACGTCTATTAGCATTTACAGGAACTTTTGTCAACAAGAACTTGGACAATATAATTTTCCCATGCTGCCTCCTGGGATCCTGTCTAATCCGATTGATAACCAAGTCAGCAAGAATCTTACTGATCACTGAAAAATGCTGTAAACAAAAATGTCTGAATGTTACTTGCCTTTGGATTCAAGTTTAGCTAAGTCCTTGAGGTATGAACTTCCATTTCCTGAAGCACCAGTTTCTCCCATATTGTATTCCCCTTTTAGCTTTCCTCATTTTAATAGCTACACTAGGTTGAGATAATGTAAATAGTAGTGTAAATTATACATGCATAAATTGGAAAGATGATAAATTTAGAGACAAAGGGCAAGAAGGGTAGAGGTTTAACCAGTAAAGCTATGGACCAAATTGTATAGCATATAGACATTGTTTGATTTGTCTTTTGGTTTTTCTGTGGTTTCTCTTTTTGCCAGGGAATTCCTTCAGATTAGTAGTCAAATTGAAGTCTCTCCATATTACTCCATCCCAGGATTTATGTGTACAAACATACAAAAATGGTCAAGAACGCGAAACTATGTATATTGTATAAACTATGTCCTTGTATATTCTTCAAGGCCTCTTTTCTCCTCCTCTACTGTTTGATGGACTTGCAGCATTCCTCTTCCACTTGAGCTGCGAGGGAGGTATAGCCTATCGACATCACTGTGGGGGTGCATAGCATGATTGATGGTCATGATTTTCCTGGTCCTAAGATCTAGTGTCTCTAGCTCTGCCTGGGTCCAGTATATTATTCCTGCAGTGTATCTGATAACAGGTATAGCCCAGGTGTTTATGGCTTGTATGGTGTTCCCGCCATTGAGTTTGGACTTGAGGATTTTTCTAACTCTCCTGATGTATTCACTGCCAATTTTTCTTTTAACTTCAGCGTGTGCGATGTTATCAGCCTGGAGAATGCCCAAGTATTTGTAAGGTTCTTTCTCTTCCAGGTTCTTGATCTTGCTTCCATTGGGCAGTTCTATTCCTTCTGTTTTTCTTATTTTCCCTCTGTTCATTATTAATGCAGCACACTTGTCTAGTCCAAACTCCATTGCTATATCGCTACTGAATATACGGACAGTGCTTAGCAGTGATTCAATTTATTATTATTATTATTACATTTATATCCTGCTCTTCCTCCAAGGAGCCCAGAGCGGTGTACTATATACTCGAGTTTCTCTTTCACAACAACCCTGTGAAGTAGGTCAGGCTGAGAGAGAAGTGACTAGCCCAGAGTCACCCAGCTAGTTTTATGGCTGAATGGGGATTTGAACTCAGGTCCCCCCGGTCCTAGTCCAGCACTCTAACCACTACACCATGCTGGCTCTGACATTAAAACATTGACAATAAAATTTAAAATTAAAAAATTAAAATTAAATTATAACATTGACAATAAAATTCAGCCATCCCAGGTCCTTGCGAAGGACTCGATGTCTGGATAAAACAAACCAGTCAATAACACCTGTCTGTTTAAACAATAATAATAGCTGGCTTTTTGAATATGTGTTACTTTCTGCACCATATTCAGTTGAATTGAAGTGATGACTGAGGGTAACTTTGGATATTCTACAGAGATGTGCCCAAATCATTTTGCCGCCTCTTTGAATAGGTGCCAAAGTGATTCAGCTTTCTGCAGCTGAAACATATTGGTGCGGGGTGAGGGGTGCCTTGAAAAAGAGGCAGGCAGGTCCTACCTGCCCCTCCTACGAGCCTCCCCCACCCCGCACCACCCCATCGCAGTGCTGTCCTTCCGAAAGCTCCTATGTGAAAGCAGCAGCCCGTGTGTTAAAGTGCCCCACGACAGCGACAGAATGCTGAAATTGCATCAGCGCATGCACCAGCGCCATTTGCAGGACCCGCATGCTGTTGATGGCCGCACAAATGGTGCCGGCACATGAAGTGATGCAATTTGTGTGCCGATGCCACGCGAGAGGTGCTGGGAACAGAATCCTGTCATCGTGGTGGGGCAATTTAAAGGAGCCAGCAGCATCGGTTGCTGCTTTCACACTTTCGGAAGGACAGTATCACGATGGGGCAGCACGGGGTGGGTGAAGCTTGCTTGAGAGGCAGGTGAAGCCTGCTTGAGGGGCTGCCTGCCTCCTTTTAAAGGCACCCCCTCTGCCCTCTGAGTTCTGCATGTGCACATCCCTAATATTCCAAACAAGCAAAGAGACAGGAAGTGTGTGGTGCTTTCTCTTCCAGAGGCTAAACATAAAGGCTACTCACACAAACAGCCTAGCCCAGCCTTGGCTAGGCTGCTCATGTGGAGAGCTGGGATTGGTCCCAATCCCAGCATTCCCGTACCCACTAGCCCGAATTTCTGCCCCGGCTGAACCTCAGATTATCTTAACCTCAGCAGGCAATTGTGTGCACAATCACCGCTGGGTCAGAAGGTTTTCCCCCCGCTCTGGCCTGCCACCATTTTTGGCAGTGAGCCAGGGCAGGGGTAGAGATCAGTCATGTTGAGCACAGTGTACTCTGGGATGCAAAAGGGGGAAATTCTCCCTCTCCCAGCTATTGCTTTCTCCATGCCACTGTTCATGCAGGCACACGGTGCAACAACAGCAAGAATGTCTGTGGCTTGTCTGCCAGGAAGCCCTCCAGGTGGCCAGGAGGTTGTGTGTTTGACCTCATAGTGCTTTATTGTCTTCTACTGTATTCTTTTATTGTGGATTTCATTCATTTACTGTAAGACTTGCCAAGCAGCAGTGTGCTGGAGGGGCAGGATATAAATATTTTAAATAATATTAATAAAATCAATATTAATAATATAAAACAGAACATCTCTTCCCGTAAGTAAATGTGTTTGGTCCAGATTTGGAAACAGCATATATCGTACCTATAGGTAATACATAGACACGGCTTCAGATTATCTTAATTATTATGGAAAAAGAAGTCAACTCCCCTTGTACAACTGGTTGTTCATGGAATCTTCTGTAAAAGAAATGGCTCTATATTTGGATGAGAGACTACATTTGAGCACTGTAACATATTCCCCTTAGGGAATAGGGCCATCATTCAGTGGAAGAGCATCAAGTCTCACATTTACTCTGTGGCAGCCTCTCCAGGTAGAGCTTGCCTGTAACCTTGGAAAGTTGCTGCCAGTCAGTGTAGACAGTACTGAGCTAGATTCACCTATGCTCTGACTCAGTATACAGCAGCTTTCTAAGTTTTCATTGGAACTTGCCCAATCCAGTTTTCCAATTCTGTGAGCTACACTTGCAGATTTCTTGCATTTTGAATAAAAAGCAAACATCTATGTGAACCTCCTGCTCTCATAGGGCTTGTGGGGAGAGTAATATACAAGAGTAATAAAAGAACTTCCTGCTATAAACAACAATCTAGCTTTATATCTCAAGGAGTTAGAAAAGAGTAGTCCTGTCTGACACATGCTCCCTTTCCAAAATCAGTTTACTGGTTAGTTTTTGAATGGGTTTTAGCTATTTTCTTGTGAATACGTGACCCTGTGGATGAATGGAGCATGTTCAAGGATTCATGTTCTATCACAGCAAAAAGAGTATTGAGAGCAGTGCCTATGCTATCACTTCCTTCACAGGAACTCCATCTTGGATATGAATCAAGATGGTTATACTGTGGATAAGGTCAACAGAGATAGAGGTGACCTCTACCTTTTCATGTTTGCATTTAATCTATAAACAGCAGGAGGGAAATAATCCATTGGAGTTCTGTGTATCTCACCGTGAATGGATTGCACCTCGGGATGGAGGCGGGGAAATATAGCTGCACATGCAAGAGCTGTTTCCAGCTAAAAGCCACCCTACCATTACTCTAAGACAAATTTGACATTACAACAAGAAATCATGTAAGGTTTATGTTGGGTTATTTGCTGTAACAGCCTGACCTAGTACTATAAATGATAGAAACATAGTACCTTTGGAATCACATGCTGTAAGGATTCAAATGTTGAGCACCATTCTGGTCACTGGCTACATAATTTATACCATCCATGTCTCACTTTAGTGTGTGTTGAGACAGAATTTACCTTCAGTGTAAGGTCACCAAATATATTAGAGACCTCCAGGGGGAAATACAACAAAGTGTGAAAGACAGCAGTCAGGAATTGTAAACAGAAAATACAGAGTTATGTTTCTGTGTTGCTTTTTTTTAGTGGAGTGGAGGGAGGATACGAGAGAGAGCGGCGGGAGAGGTATAAAGCTAGCAAAACCTACAAAATGAATGTGTACTGAGGATGGAGATATATCCAGGAGATGATACTGCCATTGAACAGTTGTTTTTGAGTCAGCACAGTGTTTCAGTCTGATTTTACGATTGTGTCTGTTGCAGTCCAAATGCAACTCTAGAAAAATGTAGGCTCCAACTGCATGTTCAGATGCATACCAAGATCCTTCTATGCTGTGAGGGATTCATGAGAGCTGGCCACCTATAAACCCAAAACATCAAATACACGACCAGGAACAAACCCTATGTATTTTCAAAACTCATATATTCAGATTCTCCAAGCTAGTCCCCCCCTCCCACCATTAAATCATGTAATCATGTATTAGCTACATGCTGAAATACAGGCAAAATACATATAATACAGAAAATTCCATATCAAACCATAACAAACTCCTTATATACAAAACAGAAATTTTATTTTTAACACCTGCTTCAGGTGGAACCTGAAGGAGCTATTTATTATTTATTTATTTATTCGATTTTTATACTGCCCTTCCGAGCTGGCTCAGGGCGGTTTACAATTAAAAAACAGAAATCATTAAAAGCAATTAAAACAGAAATACAAATATAAACACCAATTTAAAAACATTTTAAAAAACAATTAAACTATCAAAACAATTAAAACCCTGAAAACCAGGTAACATTAAAACAATTAAAACTAATTAAAACCCCTAAAAGGCCCTATAAAACCCTATAAAAGCAATGCCACATGGCAAGCTACTATTCAGGGGGAAAAATCAAAAGCTTCATGGGCACACACACATTTGGGCATGAGAACCTTGCCTGCAGAAGGTCCCAGATTCACTCCCTGGTAGGTATGTACACGAAGCATCTCATGCACATCCCAGGGGGCAGATAATGAGCACTTTAAGAGGAGGAAAGCAGGTCTTACATGCTCCTCCATGGCCCCTTCTCTGCCCCCACCAAAAATGATTCAAGCTCCCCTTACCGAATCATTTTGGTGTGGCACTGTAGGGATTAAACGCCCCACAGTGGAGCTGCAGGGCTGCTCCCAGCAACATGCAAGGCGTCATCGTCACAGGAATGATGTCTGAGCTTGCACAGACACCATCTTGAGTGTTCAGCAACACCATGCTGACCATTCAATATGGCATCCGCGCATGCTCAGAAACCATTTCCATGATGATGACACCCCACACCCTGCTGGGAGCAGCCCTGCAGCTGGGCGCTTAATCCTGACAGTACCACACAGGGGCAGCGGAGGGGCTATGGAGGAGCAGGTAAGGCCTGCTTTCCTTAAAATACTCTCTTGCCCATGCCAAAATGATTCAGTAAAAGGAGCTCAAATCTTTTTGGTGCCTTGAACTAGAGGTGCCAAAATTCTTTGTGCGCATCCCTACTCCCCAGTATTTCCAGACAGGGCTGGGGAAGACTCCTGCCTGAAACCTTGGAGAGCTGCTGCCAGTCAGTGTAGATAAGGTTGAGCTAGATGGACCAATGGTATGACTCAGTATAAGACAGTTTCCTATGTTCCTCACATCCCCACTCTCTTAAAGGAACAACTACATCAGCCATTTCCCATAGCACTTCTTCCTCAAAGCAAACTTGCAAAGCAGGTAGATGGGTGTTGATCCACATCTTTTCTTGGAAAAATGATTCAATTTAATCTATAGATGTGGCCTCAAATGCAGCGGGAATTAGGGATGTGCGGTTCGGTTCGGATCCGGACCGGTTCGTCCGAACCGGTCCGGATCCGGCGGCTCGATCCCGGACCGAATCGGGCCCTCCCGGGGACCGAGCCGGACCGAATTCGAGCCGGTTCGGTACCGAACCGGCTCGGGTTTCCCGAACCGGTTCGGGAATGAAATTGAGTCTCACTCAGTGTCTCTTTAAAGTGTGTCCTCCATTTTGTGTCCCCTTCCCGAAACTTTTGCTCCTCCTTGCATCCATTTTGTGATGCTATTTCCAGGCATTGTATTGGCTGCGCTATTGATCCTTGATTGGCCAGAATGAGTCCTTTGGTCTGGTAGGCTGCTTGGCTGTTGCACTGTTGAGAGCTGGCACCCTGTTGGCCGTGGGGGGAGTGCAAAGGTGGGGGCTCCCAAAGGAGGGAATTTCAAACCTATATAAACCCAAGCCTCTTCTCTGGAAACTTCTCTTGGCTGCAGTTGTGGGATCATCTCTGAGACCTGCTTGCCCTTTGCTGGCTGCTCTGGTGTCTCTGTGAGTCCTGACTGTGTCCTGTGTCTCTCTGTGTGTGCTCTGTCTAATCCTTTGTCCACCTGCCCTTTGTGACTCTCTGTGTGTCTCCTCTCTCTGTCTGTCTCTTGTCTGTATACTGTGTGTTACTTCACTTTACTTTCTTCTTAATTTCCCCCAATTTTCCCTGTTCCTTGTCTGTCTGCTTTTCTCCCCCCCTCCCCCCCCTTTCCCTTCTCATCCTTTGGGCCTACCCTCCCCCTCCCCCACTCCCACCCACTGCATCCTCATTGCTTTAAATCTTCTTCCATTAATTATTGCTCTTTGTCCTGCCTTGTTGTTGTCCAACTTTTTGATTTTCACATTGCATTCCATTGGTTTCAGTTATATATTGCTTGCTGGTTTTGCTTAAATTGTACCATTTTGTTTGTTTCTGCTGACTGCTGCTGCCCTGCGAGTTGGTTCCCTGAATCCCTCCCCCCCACCCCCAGAGGATTCTGTTGTTGTTTCTTGTTGTCCCATATAATCAGTTTTGGTTCCCTGCTCCAAACTTGCCCCTCCAAGTCCAACCACACCCCACCCCAACCCCACCCCATCCAGCCTTCTCCCAAGTTTGCTGCTGCCAAACCGAGTCCAGTTTTCTTTGCTTGGTTCCACTTATTCATTTGCTATTATTAATTTGCAGCAATTGTGGTTTCATTGTCTCTGTTCACTTAGTGGCCCCCCTCAGAGTCTGTGTTTGGTTCCCCCTCCCCACACCCCCACCCCCAAGTTTTTTCTGCTGGTTATAGTCTTTCTTTTAATTTTTTTTTAAACTTCTGGCTTGTGTTCTCTTGATATATATTGCTTTATATATTTTGCTACCCTCCTCCTCCTCCTCCCCCCCCTGCCTGCCCCCCCCCACCCTCCCTCCTCCCAGACCCTACCCTAGCCCAGGCCCAGCTCCTCCCCCAACCACCCCATCCAGCCTAATCGCTGCTGCTGCCCGAGTTGTTCCAGTTTCTCCTTTGCTGTTTGTTGTTGCCCCCTCCCCTTCCCCCCAACACCCCTCTGCCACACACTAGCCCCCAACCACACACACCCTCTCTGCTCCCCCCACCCCACCTCTTTTTCTCCTTGCCCCTGACTCTCTCCACTCACCCCAGGCCCCCTGCCACACACTAGCCCCCAACCACACACACCCTCTCTGCTCCCCCACCCCACCTCTTTTCCTCCTTGCCCCTGACTCTCTCCACTTACCCCAGGCCCCCTGCCACACACTAGCCCCAACCACACACACCCTCTCTGCTCCCCCCACCCCACCTCTTTTTCTCCTTGCCCCCGACTCTCTCCACTTACCCCAGGCCCCCTGCCACACACTAGCCCCCAACCACACACAGCCTCTCTGCTCCCCCCACCCCACCTCTTTTCCTCCTTGCCCCCGACTCTCTCCACTTACCCCAGGCCCCCTGCCACACACTAGCCCCAACCACACACACCCTCTCTGCTCCCCCCACCCCACCTCTTTTTCTCCTTGCCCCCGACTCTCTCCACTTACCCCAGGCCCCCTGCCACACACTAGCCCCCAACCACACACACCCTCTCTGCTCCCCCCACCCCACCTCTTTTTCTCCTTGCCCCCGACTCTCTCCACTTACCCCAGGCCCCCTGCCACACACTAGCCCCCAACCACACACAGCCTCTCTGCTCCCCCCACCCCACCTCTTTTCCTCCTTGCCCCCGACTCTCTCCACTTACCCCAGGCCCCCTGCCACACACTAGCCCCAACCACACACACCCTCTCTGCTCCCCCCACCCCACCTCTTTTTCTCCTTGCCCCCGACTCTCTCCACTTACCCCAGGCCCCCTGCCACACACTAGCCCCCAACCACACACACCCTCTCTGCTCCCCCCACCCCACCTCTTTTTCTCCTTGCCCCCGACTCTCTCCACTTACCCCAGGCCCCCTGCCACACACTAGCCCCCAACCACACACACCCTCTCTGCTCCCCCCACCCCACCTCTTTTTCTCCTTGCCCCCGACTCTCTCCACTTACCCCAGGCCCCCTGCCACACACTAGCCCCCAACCACACACACCCTCTCTGCTCCCCCCACCCCACCTCTTTTCCTCCTTGCCCCCGACTCTCTCCACTTACCCCAGGCCCCCTGCCACACACTAGCCCCCAACCACACACACCCTCTCTGCTCCCCCCACCTCTTTGGACCGCTGCTACTGCTGTGTCCTCCCCCCACACCTGAATCCCCCCTCCCTGCTGCGCTGCGCTTCTCCTCTCTCCTCTTTCTCTCTATCATCTCTCTTTCTCCTCTCTCTCTCTTTCTTTTCTCTCTCTCTCCTCTCTTTCTCTTTGTCCCTGCCCCCCCTCTCTTTTCTCTCTCTCTTAGTCTTTTCTCTCTCTGCTCCCCTTCACTTTCCACCTCCTCTCCCACAGCTGCAGCCGCACACAGTAGCCTACCCACCTGGCGGCTGCCATCGGTTTTTTTTTTCTTTTTATAGTTTTTGGTTGATTTTGTCTCTGCTTGGGGGTGAGTTGAGCGACACAAATAGTGTTGTCTCCTCACTTCTGCCCCTCCATCGTTGTTGAACTACCCCGGTTGCCTGTGTGCCTCGTGCGGCCGCCCTGCTGTGTCTCAGCCCAGGGTGGCTGGCTGGCGGCGGCGAATCCGTGACCAGCAGTGAGTGGCAGGAGAAGGACCGGAAGAAGAGGGGTTAGTGCGTGTGCGATTGTGCACCTTTTGTTGCCCCTTTCTCTCCCTAGCTGGCGGTTTTAAATAGGGACACCCCTATTCTGAAATGCATTTGGGTGTGGGGAGGAGGGAGGGAACCTTGGAGAGGAGATGTACTGTTGTAAAACTTGTGTCTTCATGCCCATGCCCAGTAAAGAAATTGCTGCTGTGTGTTGCGTTGCATTGCATGCGTCTTGCAGGTGGTTTTTGAACAGGTGCCTTCCAGAGTGCTTCCTTGCCTCTGGGGCAGTCTGAGTGGGGTCCAGGGTTCTGATGCGATGCTGCCACTACATGCTGGGCCCATGCCATGCCAGAGTGCTTCCTTGCCTCTGGGGCAGTCTGAGTGGGGTCCTGGCTGGGCTCTGATGCTGCCACTACATGCTGGGCCCATGCCATGCCAGAGTGCTTCCTTGCCTCTGGGGCAGTCTGAGTGGGGTCCTGGCTGGGCTCTGATGCTGCCACTACATGCTGGGCCAATACACACGTATGATGATGATCATGATGTTCAATCCATGAGGCTGCCATCAAGTGTTTGCTGCTGCTTGCTTGCCATGGCATTGGGCAGGCAGAGTCACAGAGTGGGTGGGTTCAACCTCTGTGTTGGTGTGACTGGGTTCTGGTTTTGGTTGTGTGCAATTTAGAGTCACTAAATAGGCTGCATTGAGTTTGATGCTCCCCCCACAGGAGCATTACTTGAGAACCACCCCCCAGAACCCACACTTTGTGTTCCAGTTCACTAAATAAGGGTTTCCTCCTTTGATCTGCAGGTTCCCAAGCGTTGACTGCATCCCTCCCCCACCCCCGGTAGGTGCTGTGCCCTCCCCCCATCCACTCTCCCCCCCCAAAAAAGCTAAAAACTTGCCACCCACACCACAACTACTCCACCCAACTGCCCGTGCCACCCTCCCACACCGGGGTTCCACCCTTTAACCCCCTATTTTTCTAAAAAAAAACCCCTCCCAGACCCATCTCCCCAATTGGCTTGGTGGTTGACTCCCAAATTCAAAAAGGACACCCTCCCCCTCACTTCGATTGGCTTCCCCCCCCATATCAAAAAGTCTTCCTTTCCCCCCAATTGGCTTCCTTTTTTGAAAACAAACTTCCCCCCCGCCGCCTCCAAATCAGCTGCCTTTTTTTTGGCCCCTAAGCCCCTCCAAATTATTTTTTTGACCCTGTCTGGCCTTCCTCCTAAAGTCTCCCTCCTTCTGACCTAGCAGCATGTCTGAGCGCCGTGTGGCGGGCAGGGCTCGCTCAAGGCTGGCAGGCAGAGGTGGGAGAGGCCAGGTGCGGGGTGCGCCTGCGGCACGGGGAGGGAGAGGACGCGGGGAGCCTGAGGACACCCCAGTTCTCCCCATTGGAGAATTCTTTGCTCCGGCCCCATCTTTGGTGCGCAGGATTCAGTTCCCCACGCCTGCTGCCGCCAATCGCGGCAGAGGCAGAGGCACTGTTAGGGCTGTGGCGGGTCCCTCCTTGCCGGCGGCACCAGGTGCTGCTGAGCTACCGCCAGTTGTTGAGGTGGAGGAGACTGTGGAGTTGGAAGAGCAGGTAGAGGGCGGTGAGGACCGTGCGGCTGGCAGCGATGCAGCCAGGTTCTCCCTCCCTCTGGGACCCCTTCCCCCTATCCTTTCGCCGCTCAGTGGGGCCCCCCCTCGTGAAGCCCGACACTCTGGTGGGGAGCGGTCTGGCGAGGTGGTGGAGGAGAGGCCTGCCTCTCCGATGCCAGTTGAGCCGGGCCCTTCCTCCGCTGTGGAGGGCGGAAGGGGCGGGTTGGGTGGCAGCAGTGGGCAGGCAGCGGCGGCCGCCCCCCCCCCCCTAGGACTGCAGCCACCCTGCGAGAAACGGCCTAGGACGGCGCCCAGGGCGCAGGAGGCCAAGGGCAGTGGTGCATGGGTGCATTTTGAGGTCCCTCAAGATGCCCCATTCCACGCCCGCTGTGTCCACTGCAGGATGCTTGTCAGCCGTGGAAGGGACCCTGCGCACCTGGGTACGATGCCTATGTGGAGACACCTAGAGCGTCACCACCCAGGTCTCAGGGGACAGGCTGGCAGCGCTAGTGCGCCTTGTGCATCTGCCACTAGGGCGGGCAGCGGCAGTGTGCCAGCCAGCAGGCAGGCTACACTGCCCGTCCAGCGGTGGACGCAGTCCTCGGGCAGCCAGCGTATTGTTCGCGTGGACCATCATCACCTCACCCGCCTCATAGGGGAGATGATTTCCACCGATGACCAGCCGTTTCAGGTGGTCGAGAACAACGGCTTCCGCCGTATTCTCCAATACCTGGCTCCCGAATACGTCATCCCCTCAAGGACGACGTTCAGCCGGAACGTGGTCCCCTCCCTGTACCGCCGGTGCAGGGAGCTCGTGTCGGCCGAGCTGCGTGCAGCTCCGGCCGGGACAAGCGTGCATTTCACGACTGACCTCTGGACCAGTGTCAGTGGGATGCACGCTTCTTTCCTGGCCCTCACTGCCCACTGGTGGGGACCGGAGAGTGAGGGGACCTCCGCGGGCGATGCTTCCGGGTCCGGCGCGGCTCCCGATGCACTACGGCACAGGTGGGCCGTCCTGCACGTGGAGACGATGGACACGAGGCACACCGCGGAGGAGGTGGCGGCCGTACTCGACCGCCAGATAGAGGAGTGGATTGGCGGGTGTCCACACCTCTCCCGCGGCTTCATTGTCACCGACAATGGAGCCAACGTTACCGCCGCTGTCGAGACAGTCATGGACTGTGTGAACATACGGTGTATGGCACACACGCTCCATCTGACCGTCAGGGACGCCCTTGGCCTTAAGGAGCTGAGGGCGTCCCAGGAGAAGGGGGCCCGCCCCATCGCAGGTGCTGTTGCTGCCACGGCTACGCTTGTGGATAAGTCCCGCAAGCTGGCCGCCCACTTCCACCGCAGCGAGAAGTCCAGGAGACTGCTTCGCCAGAAGCAGGATGACCTTGGCCTTCCTCGCCATCTCATCCCTACGGATGTGGAGACGCGGTGGAACTCCACCTTCCTCCTGTTCCAGCGCCTGTTGGAGCAGGAGAGAGCCCTTGTCGCCCTGGCGAGGGACGAGTCCTTGGATGTCTGCGACTTCTCGAACGCAGAGTGGAAGCAGATGTCCGAGGCGGTGTCGGCACTCGAGCCCTTCCAGCTTGCCACGAAGGGCTTGTGTGGCGACACCACTCCCTTGAGCCAGGCGCTGCCCACAGCTGTTGGTCTCGAGAAGCTGATGGGTGGACTCCATATCTCTCTGACCACGCCAGAGGGTCGTGCTCTGGCTGGGAGGCTGAGGTCTGGGGTTGACAAGCGGCTCGTTGATGTGCTGGGAGACAGGGAGGAGTATGTCCTCGCTTGTCTCTGTCACCCAGCCCTCAAGGGCAATGCCGTGAGTGCCGACGACTTGCCCAGGTGGAAGGGCATCCTGGTCGAGAAGGTTAGGGAGGAGGAGGCCGCTAGGGCCCGCAGAGACCAGGGTGTTGGTAGTGGTGCGGGGGCAGCCCTCGCGGCCCAACCCGCACCCAGCAGCAGCATGGGCGGCCAGCCGGCGTCAGCTTCCCCTTCCCCTCCCTCTTCCCAGTCCAGCAGCGCGGCATCCCAGGCGGCGCCATCGCAGCAGCCATTTGCTACCGACTCGAGATCCGCCCAGTGGTTTCAGCGGTTCTGCTATGGCGCCATGCCTGGTATGCGGGAGGCTCGACCTGCCAGGCCCCCCTCCAGTGCTGAGCAATGCGTTGCGCAGTACTTGGAGGAGCCTGTGGAGGGAGACGGCGTGGACTGCGCACAGTTCTGGGCGAGCCGCCGCCAAGTCTGGCCGGACCTGGCGGTGGTGGCTGTGCGCCTCCTCTCCTGCCCCCCAACCAGTGTCCAGAGCGAGCGGGTGTTTTCACGTGCCGGGGACGTGGTGACACCCTCTCGCTCCCGCTTGGACCCTGGTCTGGTGGAGCAGCTGGTCTTCCTTAAGGTGAACCTCCCCCTGTTGGGCTACCCCAAGCTGCAGTTTGAGACGGGCGAGTGATTACCGTGGGTTGCCCCATGGTTGGTCACCTGCCTGGCTCGAACTCTGTGCTTATCCCTACCCTCCCCCCTTCCACCTCTAGCTGAGCTGACGTGACAGATGCTGAGCCGTGCCAGCCAGTCGCAGCGTGTAGTGTGCCCACACAGAGATGCAGTTGTAGTAGTAGTTGTAGTGCTGCGACTGGCCAGATGTTTACAATGCCCATGCCCACCTAAAAAGAAACCCAATGCTGACCAGCACAGGCCCTTTATCTATCCACCTGTCAGCATTTGGGGACCTGGCGTGGGCACGGCACACCCCCCCAAAGTAGCACAGCCCACGGAGTACTAGACTTAGCGGCAGCGGCGGGTATACGTTCAAAAATGCAGTGTAGATATGTAAATACTGTATGTAAATAAACATGTAAATAATTTTTTCTTTAAAAACCCCATGTCAAAATCAAGCCTCAAAATTATGCAAAAGAAAGAAAAAAAGGTGACAAAGGGAGAACAAAATGATGAATGCCAAATGAATTGATTTTATTGAAAATGTCACCAGAAATCATGTGTGGGGGGCTTGGTTTACATGGAGAAGATGATTGGGTGATTTTTTGAAATGAAACGAATGAATTATTATCATCTTATGTTCATCTTGATTGTGGTCACTGTTGATGTTGGCTGATGGCAAAAAACCCAAAACCATCAGAATAGCAATGAACTGGCTGCCAACACAACATATTGATTGATAACTGTGCAGGGGGGGAATTGGGTCTGTGTGTGTGTGTGTGGTGCAGGCTCAGTCTGTCTCTTCCTGTTGTGTGTCTGTCTGTCTGTCTGTCTGTGTGAATGGATGCCTAGCACTGTCTCTGTGTGTGGATGCTTTCTGTGTGTAGTGTGGTGTGTGTCTGTCTACATGTTTTTTTTCCTCCCCCCCATGCCTCCCTCCATCCTTCCCCTCTCATCCTCTCCCCTTCCTCTTCACCACCTTCCATCCTCCCTCCCTTCCAGCCCACCACCGCCTCACCTGCCCCCAACCCCGGTCTGGCAGATGATGAGAGTCTGGTCTCTCCCACCGAAGCACACACGTGAGCACGTGTGTGCACAAATATGTGGCTGACCAACTCTGAGCCGGACCCTCCCCCCTTCAATCCCCTCTACATCCCTCTCCCCCTCCCCTTTCCTCCCCCCTGCCTCCCAGCCTCCCTCCCTGCCTCCCTCCCCCCTCCTAGCTAGCAGCGCACACATACACACACAAAACACCTGTGGTGGCAAACACCACCAGCACACATGCACTCACACTGGTGCCACCACCTCTGCCTTGGGCCTCTGTGTCCTTGAGCAGATATGTGGTGGTGGACCAGAGAAGCATTTCTTTCCAGCAAGGCAAAAGGCATGCACTCACTGCACACACACACACACACACACACACACACGAAGAGGTGAAGACGAGAAGAGGCAACTTCTAGAACCAGCAGCAGCAGGTGAGTGTCGTGTAATTGTGTTGCTTCCCAAGGCCACTGCCCATGCTCAATGCTCAGTCTGCTGAAACTAAAGAACTAGCTACAATCACCCTTCCTCACATGCAGCTCAGCTCAGCTCAGCTCAGCTGCACAGCACACTGACTAACTAGACACTACAGCTGGTGGTAGAAAAAACAGAAGTCTAGATTCTAGAAGATGTCCTGGTGGATTTTAAACTTTCAAATCTGTGCTAGGATTGCCTCGCCCGCCTCCTCCTCCTCCTCCTCCTCCTCCTCCTCCTGCCTGTAATTGTGCCCTCTCCCCTTGCAGTTGCGCCGTCGTGATGGGTTGGTGATGTGCGTGCGCCGTCTACTTGTTAGCTCTCTCCTCCTCATGTTGGCTGGGCTTGCCAGGCACTGGCTGGCAGCAGCTGTTGGCTGTGTGCTAGGCTCAGGCTGTGGCGCGCGTGACTGGACTGGGAATGTTATTGTAGCGGCAACACTGGTTGTGGTGGTAGCAGTAGTAGCTGTTGTTGTTGCTGGGCTGGTGGCTGCTGGCCTGTGCTGACTCTGCGCACTTGGTCTGGTCTGGTCTGGTCATTGGGATGCAGATGTAGGGTGTGTGTGCATCATCCATGGGGAGCATCAGAGCAGAGCAGAGCAGGTTGGCTGGCTTCTGTCTGTCGGGCCTAGTCAGTGGCAGGCACTGAGTGAGGCGGTGGTTCCTTTGGGCATCACGTCACCCATCATGCAGAGCGGCAGGTCTGCTGCTCTGCTGCTCCGCCTCCTGCTTCTTCTCTGTGTGTGCTGCTCTTGTGCTTAGTGTGCTGCTCCACTGCTGCTGCTGTGCTGGCAGGCAGCACAGCAGTGGCCTTTTTGTTAGATCAGAGAGTGGGTGTTGTCTCTCTGAGTGTCCTCCTCTTACTTGCTTGGATAGGAGTGGTGGTAGTAGGTAGGCATTAAGATGGACTGACTAGGTGTTACGTGTTAGGGCGCCCAGAGAGAGGGGCCAAAAAGATGGGGTGGCAATTGTTGGGTTGCTCCTAGTATTATTGGTGAATTTCTGAAGAAAAATTTTTTTTCCATTGGCTAGAATGGGGGTTCGGGGCTGCCCCAGACCCGCCTCTGTGGGGTGGCAGCACCGCCAAAGTGGGTCCGGGGCCATGGCAAAAATGCCCTCAGTCCCTCCCAGCAATCCCCGTAGAGATAGGAGTGATGGTTCTGTTGTTTTTCTGAGGTGTTCTGAGTGAGTGTGGATTCTGTGATAGCAAATGAGAGTGGATTCATGGTGTCTCATTGGAAATCTCATAAGCTATCATAGAATCTACACTCAGAATACCTCAGAAAAACAACAGAACCATCACTCCTATCTCTACGGGGATTGCTGGGAGGGACTGAGGGCATTTTTGCCATGGCCCCGGACCCACTTTGGGGGTGCTGCCACCCCACAGAGGTGGGTCTGGGGCAGCCCCGAACCCCCATTCTAGCCAATGGGAAAAAAAATTTTCTTCAGAAATTCACCAATAATACTAGGAGCCACCAATTGCCTTGGGATTTTTGGGGTGGAGGACACCCATGGGTGGCTACCACCCACCCCAGCTTTTTTGCCCCTAAGGGCTCCACATTGTGAGTTATGGGCAAAAATTTATTTTTTGAAAAAAATTTGTAAAAAATCAGAGGAAGGTCCAATCGACTTGAAATTTGGGTGGCAGGTAGAACACAATGTCCCCTTCAAAACCAGCCACTTTTTGTGATCCGAACCGGTTCGGTTCGGATCCGAACCGGTTCGAAACCGAACCGGACCGGGGGGGTGGTCTGGCAAAACCAAAACCGAACCACCCCGGTCCGGTCCGGACCCGGTTCGGACCCGAACCGAACCGGGAGAACCGGTTTTATGCACATCCCTAGCGGGAATGTGCAGCAGAGGGTTCATGACCTGTCAGTTCTTTGTCCATCCAGGGCCAACACAAAGATTGTGCTACTTTTTTAAAATCTTAAAAGTTCAGTAATGCCCTGCAGGAGATACAGAGGAAAAGAAAAATTATTACAATGAATCAATCTTTGTGTCTTCCAAAGGGAATTTCACCTGCCTCTCCATGTCCATCCAGGACACATAGGGGTGGAAGCTTCTTCCTTTGTCATACATGTGGGGAAGATAGATAGGGAATCCCGAGGGGTTCATGCCTGTCCTCTTTTAATTGTTGCTTACAAGGTTGAACATTTGTGCATTTCAGCCTCTAATTGGCAGGCACTTTTTATTGTTCAGTCAACTGTGGAACTTCTGCTCTTCGTCAGAGGGGTTGATGCTCTTCGTCAGAGGGGTTGATGCCAAGGTTTCCTTCCCTTGGAGTGGATATGTTGACTTGGAGAACCCTGCCTACTGCTCCAGGAGGAAGCTCAATTCCGAAGGTTCTGGGATTCCTCTAGCGTCCAGGCTAATACTGTGCCATCACACAAGGGCAGGTGATTTTCAATGATATCCTCTTCCCTCTTAATCCCACTGTACCTCCCAAAAGTATGTTGCCTCTCAAAAATATGTCACTGACTTCACAACCCTCAGGAATGCAGTTTGGAGGAGCACAGTTGGCTTCGGTGGGGAGATAATAAAAAACATATATGGGAGATAATGAAATAGTACTAATAAATAGCTCTTGCTCCCTTGTGCAAACAGCACAGCATTAGTCTGTGTTGTACCAGTGCAATACTCATCTAGATGTCAACCATAGAGAATAAGAATTTACAGTATTTTTTCCTTTTAGCATTTTTGGTTATTATGATCACCTTCACTTGCTGTTACTGTTATAGTTATACTGGTGCTATTGCTCCAGTATAATTCCACTTCATAATCTTTGAATATTGTATAATTCCATTTTAAAAAATTCTTTTATCTGTATACAGAAGCAACCATCGAATCTTTCAGTCAGCCTACATTAGTGCTTATTTCACCAACAAGTGAGCTCTGCAGCCATACAAACAAAACTACTGCATAGCAACTAATTAAGTAAGGGCTCTCAGTTCAATGGAATTTCAAACCATGAGAAAGATCTGGGATGAGAACTATGTCTGTGTTCCATATAGGCCAGATAACATGGATCCTATAGACTACAGTGCTGAATGCTTCAGAGAGCATTCTAACTAGCTGGATCAGTCTCTGGATCTTACTTCTGTCTGCATAGCTTGGACTTCATGATTTTTTTTAATAATTGTTTTGTTGTTATTGCTTTGACACTGAGTGGCAGCACGTTTTAGTGCTTGACAGCCAAATCTATTGCCATGTGACAGTCCTCCTACTCTGTGAGGTGATTTCTTTCTGCCTTCTGACAGTAAGAGCTTCGAAGTTGACAGAAAAGGCTTATGCTTCTTTTAAAGGGCAAAGAAAGTAAAGTTGAGGGAGAGGAGGGAGAATGAGGAACCCTTCTGTCAAAATAAAAGCAATCATTTGCTGCTTTTTTATTATAAATCACACCTGACTGTAGATGTGATGGCTTAGGTGGTAGAACATTTTATTTATGCATGTCATTTATGGAAATTGCTGTCACTTAGTAATCTATCAAGGCCTTCAGTACGTGTTTCCGTATAAAATGTTAAAGAAAACCCTTAATAAGTTCATTCCTATCCATTGAAGGCTACTCTTAAAGGTATTAAAATGCTGCGAGGAAAAGTGGCTGCACAGTTTGTACAAACAACAATGCAATTCTGATTGGAAGTATTGTCAAGGCGGATGAGTCAAATTAAGGGTGGCAGTTGTTTTTTGGCAACTGAAAATTAATTTCTGGACATATTTCCTTCCAATATCATCTTTTGAAGAATATATATGGGCATAGTAGATCTGGGATTTTTGTTATGGGCACCCCTGCAAAAAGCTTCTCCTACTATATCATTTTCCTTTTCAAAGAGATAGAAGAAAAGTCTGTACAGGATCAAATACTTG
The DNA here is from genome assembly GCF_027244095.1 of Hemicordylus capensis. Classification (NCBI taxonomy): domain Eukaryota; kingdom Metazoa; phylum Chordata; class Lepidosauria; order Squamata; family Cordylidae; genus Hemicordylus; species Hemicordylus capensis. The sequence goes on along the minus strand of NC_069658.1, from coordinate 371,726,837 downwards.
ATTTGTATATAAATTAATAGGATGTTTCCAGATATTATCACTGTGTATGAATGTTTTGCTATCAATATGCAGTTGTTGGAATACAGGCCCAACAGTGTCTATACAACAGGCTAGGATTGTCTTCACACTGTCTTTGTGAGCTTCCAAGAAGCATCTAGCTGTTTGCTGCCAGAAAGAGCATACTGGGCTAGATGGACTTCTGATGTAATCTTGCAGTTCTTTTGTATGGGAATGGATCTCCACAGATTAATTTCTGCATCTTCATTATCACATATCAATATTTCATTGTGCTTAACCTTTCTACTACTTCCTGCTGATTCTTCTTCTGGTTTGAATGTTTTATGAATCTAATAGCATGTAAGCTATAGTAAGGTGATTCACAAAGCCTGGATCCCTTATAATGCCTAATGATCACAATCATTTTCCAGGCAAGTCATTCAGTTCTGTTCTGCTTGGTGTGGCCATAAGTTGATCTGAATAAAGCACTTCCCAGAGAGCTCATTTATTGTTATTTTAGTATTAATGAACCACTTTTCAACAGCAACAACAAAAGTTATCATAGTGGTATACCTGTACATAGTGAAAGGAATGGGAAGATGCTTTCTTGTCCCAAAGGGGCTCACAATCTAAAAAGAAACATAAGAGACATACCAGCAGTGGAGGGACACTCAGCTGTGCTGAATAGGGATACTTGTTCTGTGCGAGCTAAACATAAGAGAGTCGCTACTTTAAAAGGTGCCTAGTATGCAGAGATAAAATTATAAATTAGAAAGGACCAGCCAGGGTTAGTGTAACAATACTCATCAGAATATCTGCCAATTCAAAGTCGTTTCTAAGCATTGCACATGAAGTAAACATAATAATAGACAACTCCCCAAGCTTTCAGACACATATTTCCAAGCACTACCTGGAGATGCTCAGGCTTGTTCCTGAGACATTCTGCATGCAAAACATGTGCCTTTCCACTGAGCTACAGGATAGGCAACACAGTGCATCAGAAGTGAATTGTGAATTATAATTTACTGTATTATAGACAAATCTGTAGCAACCAATAAAGATTATTCTCTTCATGGACCAACAGTATATTGGGCTATTTGCAAAATAGCTGTAGCCCTTTCTCCACAGGTTTTAAATCAATATGGACTACATGCAGTGTTTGTAGGAGCACGTTGTACATGTCTAAATCAAATAGAGAAAGTCACACACACTCACACACACACACAAATTAAGGAAGCTTTTACAGCAGCTAATATTCAAAAATTTGCATTTTTAAAACAAAAACATAATTGTGTGAACACTAATGGCATGGAAGAAGTTGGGCCCCATTTTGCAACTTTATTCTAATGCTTTTGCATGATCAGCATAGAGGATTTTCTTGAGAAACGTGTTAATTTAATCAGAACCATTAAAAACAAGTCAATTTACTATTCAATATCGTCTGTTTTCAATTAACTATGTGGCACTGATTTTTGAAGATTCCTTTCTTTGAAATATCCAACATATTTTGTCATATTGAAATAATGTTTTAATTTTAATTGCATTTGAGAAAGAATTGGCCCTTTTGCATTATGCATTATATCAATTATCATGGTAGAAGAAACACACAAATACATTAATTATAGGTTGTGACCCAGCAAATCATGAAAATGCTTTTCTGAAGTAAATTGTTGCCACTAATTAGCTTCTTGTTTGCCAGTGCTAGACAAAATTCAACTGATCTATTACTAATATTGGTTATTTTGTATGATATTACTGACATACTTAGATTTGTACACTACAGAATACTCATGTGTCCTTCCTAAAGTTAAATAGCCAGAAAAGTACATGTGCAGCATCTGTGTGTGCACACCCAAAGTTTTTCCTTCCACCAACAGCTTTTGCAAAACATTTAAAGGGCTTCTTATGCCTCCTGAGTTTTAAAACAGCCCAGAGAGTAAGGATGTTCATGGAACAGGGTAGGGCTGGCTCGAAGGCAGGGGGTGTTGCTTTAAGGGTGAGGGAGGGTGCACTTACCCCTCCCGTCGCTGTTTCCCCACCAGCACTCTGTTTTTGGCAAAGTCCATGGGGCGGCAGTGTACCTCCCTCCTGCCCCATTGCCCCTATTTACCAGAACTAACCGAAAGTATCCAACGTCCCTGCGTGGCAGAGAGGGAGAGAAAGTGGCTGTGGCCAGGAAGCAAGGAAGTGGCGGACAGGGGAGGAGAAAGCGGCAGGTGGCCGCACAAAGCGGCTGACCAGGTGGCTGGCCAGAGAGAAAAAACATTGGAGGGGGGAAGAGGAGGGGAAGGTCTAAGAGCGAGGGGCTGAGAATGAGGGAGGGGGGCCGAGAATGAGGGAGAACAAGAGGCGCAGATGCTCTGCCCCCAGGCCAGCTAGTATACATATAGTACAGGCCTGCTCAACTTAGGCCCCCCAGCTGTTTTTGGACTACAACTCCCATAATTCTCAGCCACAGTAGCCAATAGCCAGGGATTATGGGAATTGTAGGCCAACATCTGCAGGAGGGCCAAAGTTGAACAGGCCTGATATAATACATCAGTGGCAAGAACAAAGACATTGAAGATACACATATATATGTGAGGAAACCAGATGAAACAGACTGCTTACCCCCACAACATGCCTTCAGTCACCTTCTGAGCTTATGTATGGCATCCCTCAGGGCTCCATACTGTTGCCAATGAGCTTTAACACACTTCCCCAGAAGGAACAGGTACAAAGTCTGGGGGTGTTTCTGGACACAAACCTCTCCCTGGTGTCCCAGGTTGAGGCAGTGGTCAGAGGTGCCTTTTATCAGCTTCAGCTGATACGCCAGCTGCATCCATTTCTTGAGATAAATGACCTCAGAACAATAGTACATCTGCTGGTCACCTCCAGACTTGACTACTGCAATGCACTCTATATGGGGCTGCCTTTGTATGTAGGCCAGCAACTGCAGTTGGTTCAGAATGCGGCAGCCAGGTTGGTCTCTGGGTGATCTCGGAGAGACCATATCACTCCTATCTTAAAAGATCTACACTGGTTGCTGATAAGTTTCAGGGCAAATAAAAAGTCTTGGTTATAACCTATACAGCCCTAAACAGCTTGGGCCCTGGGTATTTAAGATAATGTCTTCTTCACTATGAACCGCACCGCCCATTGAGATCATCAGGAGAGGTTTACCTGCAGTTGCTACTGGCTCGTCTGCTGGCGACTCAGGGAAGGGCCTTCTCCATTACTGCCTTGCGGCTTTGGAACACACTCTACTGAAATAAGAGCCTCCCCATCTCTTACAACTTTTTAAAAGGCAGTCAAAACACATTTGTTCACCCAGGCTTTTAATTAGATACTGTTTTAACTGTTTAACTTTTAAAATCATTTTAACCTTTTAAATTTTAAATTGTTGTAATGTTTTAACCTTTTATTAGTTGTGTTTATTGTTTTGTTGTAAACCACACAGAGACATGTGTTTTGAGCGGTATACAAATATGTTAAATAAAATAAATAAATAATAAAATAATAAATATGTTCAAAATGAACAAAACAAAAGTCACCTACACAAAGCAATAATGACAGTTTTGGAAGATATAGATTATCTAGACCCATTTCAAACTGGATTTCGTGTGGGCTATGGGGTTGAGACTGCCTTGGTCAGCCTGATGGATGATCTCCACCTGCCTATCGACAGAGGTAATGCGACTCTGCTGATCATTTTGGATCTCTATGGCTTTTGATACCATCAACCATGGTATCCTTCTCGACCTCCTGAAGGAGGTGGGATTGGGTGGCACTGTTTTAAAGTGGTTCTACTCCTACCTCTCTGGCAGATTCCAGATGATGTCACTTGGAGACTTTTGTTCTGCTAAGCTAGAATATAGTGTGGAGTTCCACAAGGCTCCATTCTGTCTCCAATGCTCTTTAATAGCTACATGAAACTGCTGGGAGAGATCATCAGGAGGTTTGGTGCTGGATGTTATCAAAATGTTGATGATACCCAGATCTACTTTTCTATGCCAACCTCATCAGGAAATGGCATATCTTCCCTAAATACCTGCCTGGAGGCAGTAATGGGCTGGATGAGAGATAACAAACTGAAGTTGAATCCACATAAAACAGAGTTACTGACTGGGGGGGGGGGGGGCGCAAGAGATGGTTTAGATCTGTCTGTTCTGGATGGGGTTACAATCCTCCTGAAAGATCAGGTATGTAGCTTGGGAGTGCTCCTGGACCCAAAGCTCTCCCTGGTTTCTCAGGTGGAGGCGGTGGCTTTTTATCAGCTTGGACTGATACACCAGCTAGGGATGTGCAAATTGGTTTGGGGGTTCAGGTTAGAATTGAACCCCCCACCCAGTCCAGCCAGACTGAACTGAACCCTCCTCCCCAATTCATGAGGTTTGTTTTTTTTAATTCTTACCTGTATCCCATTCAGGGGGCCTCCTAAAGGCTGCAGTGGGGGGAGGTCTGCAAAGGTTCCCCCTCCCCCTACCACCCTCTTAAGTCACTGCTGCAGCCTGTCCCTGGCTACAAAAAATGGTGCTGTGGCCATTTTGGAGGCCGCTGCACATGCTCAAATGGCCTCTGCGAGGCCCTAGGCCATGCCTGAAGGGGCTACAGGTTAAAAAAAAAAATTTAAATTAAAAAGAAAATTTCGTGAACCCCCACTGGACCAGACCGGACCGGGGGGTGGGGTCATGGGGTGCTGGACTGAAGTTGCCCGGTTAGGTTTGGGTGGAGTTTGCACCCAAACCGAACCGGGCCAGCCAGTTCCGTGCACATCCCTAATGCCAGCTACATCCAGTTCTAGAAGCGAATGACCTTAAAACAGTGGTACATATGCTGGTAACCTCCAGGCTTGCCTACTGTAATGTGCTCTATGTGGGGTGGCCTTGGAACAGTCTGGAAAATACAATTAGTACAGAATGCGGCAGCCAGATTGGTCTCTGGGACAACTCAAAGGGACCACATAACACCAGTTTTAAAAGAACTGCACTGGCTGACAATATGTTTCTGGGTAAAATACAAAGTGCTGGTTATCTATATATATATTTCTCCTGGGTATGCCAGGGAAAATGTGTCCCGGCAGCCCAGCTGCATTGGCTGGGCTGTGGAGGCGCCTGATTGGCTGGCGCACCCAGGAGGAGGAGAATTGGCCGCTGCGAGCCATGGCTGCTGGCGGGCCTGGCCTGGTGATGGGTGGTGGCTGCGGGCCCGGCCCGGCCGCGGCAAAGCGGTGGCAGGCCCAGCTGAGGGCTGAGGTGGTGAGGTGGGCGGGCGGGTGGCGACTGGCCCCGATACCGGGGCAGAAGGTGGGGGTCGGGGGAGAGGTGGCTGGCCTGCTGCTGGCCACAAGGGCTGGCCAGCGGCGGCGGCGGGCATGGCAGGCCGCGTAGGCGGCACCTGGTGTTGCGGGCCCGCTGGCAGGACAGGCTGCATAGGCGGCACTTGGTGTGGTGGGCCCGCCAGCGGGACAGGCCGCGGAGGCGGCTCTCGACCAGGTGTGCTGGCCAGGCCAGGAGAAGCCTGTGGGAGACTGGGGTGGGAGAGAACTGGGTGGCGGGACTTTCCAGTTCACCGCCCGGGAGGAGGAGTGGTGGCGGCAGCCAGGTAAGTAGAAATTTTAAAAATGCAGGGGGAGAGGGAAGGGGTGGGCAAAGGGGAGGGGAGGGCAAGATGGATGGGGGAGGGGAGGGGAGCTAGAGGGAGTGTGGCAGGGGGAAGGGGGAGGGCAAGAGGAAGTGGGGCAGGGGGGAGGGGGAGGGCAAGAGGGAGTGGGGCAGGGGGGAGAGGGGAGGGCAAGAGGGAGTGGGCCAGGGGGGAGGGCAGGAGAGAGGAGCAGGGGGAGTGGAGGGAGGGCAGGAGAGACTGGGGCAGGAGGGTGAGAGGGAGGGGAGGGTGAGAGAGGGGTGGGAGGGCAAGAGAGACTGGGGTGGGAGCGAGGGAAAGTGAGGCAAGAGTGTGGGGCAGAAGGGAGGGAGGGAGAGTGGGGCAGGAGAGAGAAGGGAACAGCCAGCCCCAAAGAGCACACAGATGCTCTGTGTGGGTTGGCTAGTTACCTATAAAGCCCTAAATGGCTTGGGTCTAGGCTGTTTGAGAGAGTGCCTTCTTTGTCATAATCCCTGCCACCTGTTACGATCTTCTGGAGAGGTCCTGTTATGGTTGCCTCTGGCTCATTTGGTGGAGATGCAGGACTGGGCTCTGTGGCTGCCCCAGGGCTTTGGAATAAGCTCCCTGCTGAAATAAGAGCATCTCCTTCTCTGTTTGTTTTTAGGAGGAACCTCAAAACTCTCCTGTTTTCTCAGGGTTATTCACTTTTAAAAACCTTTTTAAATAATTATTTTATTTTACTGTTTTTATTGTCATGTATTTTAATTTTGTGACTTGTAAATATTTTAAATTTTGTACACCGACTAGAGATTACTGTCTATATCAGGCACTATAAAATTATGATAAATAAATAATACATATATTGGCATTCTAACTGCAATATTTCAGTGATATACTATTATACTTGCAAATGTTCTTTAATTAATGAAGATAGATAGATAGATAGATAGATAGATAGATAGATAGATAGATAGATAGATAGATAGATCCCCTATGCATAAACTTTCCAAACACTAGAGCCAAACTCCAGCAATCTTAATGGTATATGTGCACATTCACCCACAAACCTCACTTGTTTATATGTCTGTTTCAGAAACCACACAATATTGCAGCAACTCTAGCTGCTAGCTAGAGTTTGGAACAAACAACATACATAGGTTTTTGAACAAGTAACCATAGAAATATGGTATATTCATGAACTTGGGACCAAAATTTTGAAGCAATTCAGTTAGAACAATACTTTTATTTATTGGGTGTTTTTTTTAAAATAGATGACTTTTAAAAAAACAACACCTAGAATTCTAGGGCCTTGTGATATCCTATGCCTGCTAAGATTTTCAGGGGAGGTCCTCACCCATGTCCAGCCATTGACAGTGATGCAGTTTGTGGATTTGGGAGTGGATCTTGGTGCCTGCGCTGTGGAATGATATGCTCCAGGAGGCTCATAAGAAAAGCTATTCTGTGTTGTTGCTCCCTTGTAACTATTATTTATTTATTATTTAGGGGCTTCCTGCTACTCAGCCTTCCTTCGTAGCCATTGATAAACCTGTCCTCCATGAATTAGTCTCTTTAAAGCCATCCAAACTAGTGGCCATCACCACATCCCATGGCAAAGAATTCCACAGATTAATTGTGTGCTGTGTAAAAAAAGTACTTCCTTTTGTTGTTCCTAAATTTCCTGGCAGTTTTATGGGATGACCCCTGGTTCTAGTGGTGTGAGTGAGGGAGAAAAATTTCCCTCTGCATTATGCATAATTTTATAGACCTCTATCATGTCTCCCCTTAGTTGTCTTTTTTCTAAATTAAAAGGCCCCAAGTGTTGTAGCCTTGCCTCATAAGGAAGATGGTTTAGTGCTGTTGCCCATGTTGCCTTCTTCTGAACCTTTTCCAGCTCTACAATGTCCCTTTTGAGATATAGTGACCAGTATTTTACACAGTACTCCAAAGGCTACACAACAGATTTGTGGCTGGACATGATATTAGCAGTTTTATTTTTCAATTCTCTTCCTAATGATCTCGAGAAGGGATTTCACCTTTTTCACATCTGCCACACACTGAGTTGATCAATGAGCTGTCCAACCTCAATAGTCTTCTACTGATCAGTCACCGACAGCTCAGACGATGTGAAGTTGAGATTTTTTGCCCCAATATTCATCACTTTACACTTGGTAACATTGAACCACATTTGCCATTTTGTTGCCCACTCCCCCAGTTTGGAGATCCTTTTCTTGCTTCTCGCAATCTCTTTTGGAGTTAACTATCCTAAATAGTTTGGCCACCTCACTGCTTACCCCAATTTCTAGATCATTATGAATAAATTAAAAAGCACTGGGCCGCATACAGATCTCTGGGGGACCCCACTCCTTCTTCCATCCATTTAAAGAATTGTCTGTTTGTACCTACCCTCTGCTTCCTGTCCATCAACCAGTTACCAATCCACACATAAACCTGTCCCCTTATCCCTGATTGCTAAGGTTATTCAGGAGCCTTTGGTAAGGAACTTTGTCAAAAGCGTTTTGGAAGTCCAAGTATACTATGTTAGCTTAGTCACCTTTATAAACATGCCTCTTGACACTCTCAAAGAACTCCAGAAGGTTGGTCAGGCAAGATTTACAGAAATCATGCTGGTTCTCATTCAGCAAGGCCTGTTCTATAGGTTTAACAATTTTATCCTTAAATAGTTTCCAAAAATTAACCCAGAACACATTAAGCTAGGAGGCCTGTAATATCCTGGATCCCACCGGATCTCTTCTTGAAAATTGGCTACTTTCAAGTTCTCTGGTACAGAGAATGATAAATGTATCACTCATTGAGCCGGGTCTCACGATCAGTGCAATCTGGTATGGGAAGGGAAGCTCTCCCCGCACACAAGCAGGGCGGGAGCCCTGGGTGGCCAGATCGGCCACCCACAGGATTGCTGGCTCCGTGATGGAGCCGGCAGGGGCTGTGGAGTTCGGGGGCTGCCCTGCCCCCAGAAGCTCCAGTGTGCTCTGCACGAGCGTGCAGGGCATACTGGAGAGACCCCCGGAGCCGGGAGGCGGCTTTTCACCTCCCTCTGGGGGTCTACTCATGAGTAGCCATGGCACGGAGCCACGCCATGGCTACTCACGATCAGAAAAACCAAGTTTGCGGAGCACTCACTCTGCAAATCCGGTTTAAGGGGAGGGGTACTTAGGCGAGTTAACCGCTGGGAGGCAACTGGGCTTGGCTGTGAGCACGGTGACTCCCACGATCATCTGAAATCGGGCTATGCTCCCCTAGCCTGATTTTGGATGATCATGGGAATGGCCTCATTGTGGGATAAGTTGCTTTTTTTTTTTTTTGCAAGGAGACCAGCAATTTCACATTTGAATTCTTTAAGAATTCACAGGTGAACGACATCTGGCTTGGGCAATTTGTTAATTTTTCAAGGCAGTTTAGAACCTGGTCTCTCGTCACCTCTATTTGACTCAGTTCTTTAGTTTCTCTCCCTGAGAATTCAGGTGTGGGTATATGCTCAGTATCCTCTGTCTTGAAGACAGATGCAGATAATACATTCAGCTTCTCTGAAATCTCCATATCCTCCTTAATAATCCCTTTTACTCCCATGTCATCTAACAGTCCAACCACCTGCCTTGCAGATTTCGTGCTTCTGATGTATTTAAATACTTTTTTTATTATTCCCCTTGATGCTCTTACCAATATGTGTGTTCCTCAAATTCTCTTTTCACATGCCTTATTGTCTCCTTGCATTTCTTTTGTGTTTCTTTCTTCTTCTTCTTTTCCATTTAGGCAGGATTTCAATTTTCTTCCCTTTAGTAGCTTCCTTGACTTTACTTATGGGCCATGCTGGCATTCTCCTGGACTTGGTGGTACCTTTCCTTCTTTTTGGTATCCATTCTAACTGGGCTTCTATTATTGTGGTTTTTAATAAAGTCCGAGCTTTCTGGAGTGAATTGACACTCCTTATTTTCCCTTTCAGCACTTTTTTCACCCAACTTCATTTTAGGGACATTCCATTTTAGGGACGTACCATCCCTGTTAATGGTAATCTCTAATGTCATCCCTGTTAATGGTAATCCATTAACAGCTGGTAATCCCTGTTAGAGGGAATAGTGCTTAGCATATATGTGAGTAGAGAATTGCCTTGACTTTGTCAAGGTGTCCATGTTAGACTTCCTTGGCAATTCTCTACTCACATATATGCTAAGCACTATTCCCTCTAACAGGGATTACCAGCTGTTGTTGACTACAACTCCCAGAATTCCCAGCTGCAATGGCTTTTGCATGGGGATTATAGGAGCTGTAGTCAACAACAGCTGAGAATCCCTGAACACTGATACTGAGTAGTTCGACTTCAGTGTTAGACTTCCTTGGCAATTCTCTACTCACATATTTACTATGGTGACTGTTCCCTAGTGGTTCCACAACACTGACATCTCACACCAAGTCCTGAGCACCACTCTGGTTTAAGTCCAAGGTCACCTTCCCTCTGGTCATTTCCATGACCGACTGTTCTAATGCCCAGTCATTTCGCATATCTATAAATTTGGCCTCTTTGTTATTTTTTTTTTAACCAATGTGAATTTACTCAGTCTATGTGAGGGTAATTGAAGTCACCCATTACTACAGTTCTGTCTGTATTTGACACCTCCTTGATTTCCTTCTCCAACTCCAGGTCACCCTCAACATTTTGATCAGGAGAGGGATTGCATGTCTCTACTAATATGTTTCTTTTCAAGCCTAGTATCACCCACCTCCTGTAGAGGACTCCAGTCCTCCTAGGTGTTCTATTTAGGTAGTGTATCCTTTCTTTAACATAAAGTGCTATTTCACCCCCACTCTGTCCCTCTTTGTCCTTTCTATAGAGTTTATATCCAGTAATAACAGTGTCCCACTTGTTCTCACTGTTCCACCAGTTTTCCATTGTGCCCACTATATCTATGTTTTCATTAGCAACCAAGCACTCCAGCTCATCCATCTCAGCTCGGAGGCTTCTGGCATTGGCATATAAACACCAATATACAGAGTTGGTGTGTGCTATCTCCCTTATGGCCATTTGATCTCTTTGACCAGCTATCCTGTCATCTGCTCTTTTACTGGTTCTACTCTGTCCCCTGGTTCTACTCTACTGGTTCTACTCTGTTCCCTTCTGTTTTATCTAAAACATTTATACCTTTCTCCCCTGGTCATGTAAATGGCACCACTTCTTCCCTAGTGTTGTTGAGACATTGGATAATTTTGAGTTTGAGTGATTTCCCCCCAGTTGTTCTTATTAAAATTGTATCTCCTCTGTGTGTTTTTATTCTGCTGTGCTATTTACTTTACCACAGTGTTTGAGGTTTTTTGGGGGAGGTGTATTTTTATTGTATTATACTATATTTACTGAAATTTGATTGTAAGCCACCTAGGAAATCCCATTGCTGGGCATTAGGGTGGGGATAACTTTGTTTTAATTAATAAATAATGTGTTGAGGAGCAAAATTCTTTTTATGCCAGAATCAGCAATGAGTAATTCTGGAATTCCTCCAGGTAATTCTTTTAAACACTTGCAATAAGGTGGGTGTCAGCCACAAGTGTTCTGAGAATTACAGTTACATTTTAGCAGTTAGCATGGAAACCAAAGGTAGTACAATGTTCCTCCACAAAACAATTTCCTATCAAATGCGGCACAATTCTTTATCTACAATAGCACTTCTATATTATATCAGCTGGCAGAACAAGTGCCTTAAAAGCTCCTAGACACTGCTAAGAAAGAGAGAAAGAAAGATGCGTATATTAAGGGGGGAAATCCCTGCTTTAGATAGTTTATCCCAATATGATTTTGTCCATATGTATAGGAAAAGATGTAACTGTAGGCTAAACAAACAAACAAACAAACAGGAGACAAAGGAAAAGCTAGAAGAGTAACTTCTCCCTTAAATGTTTTGGATGTAGAGGGAAAGACACATGATGGTGGTTGAGGGGGTGGGTTGAAGATATGGCTTATTAGGCTTGTTGGTGGGTCAGTAAAATGGAGAAGTGAACTCCTCAAATGCTTTGGTGGGAATGTGCACACCTCTTACAAAGGATGCAGTGCCCATGTGCAAAGGAATTCCTCAAAGGGAAAACAGAACTATTTTCTACCCTTTTCCCCAGGACATGCACCCAGAGATCATGCCAGGCCATTGCTGAGAATGTGAGATCTGTACATATCTGCCATATTCCCATACTTTTCATGCTTGGCCAAAGAACACGACCTGGCTTGAGCAAGCACAAGGGCAAGGTTGGATGGGCTAATGGAAGCACAAGGAGAGCTGAACCAGTGCTTGAATGCACGCTAGAGTGATTGTGCTCTCGGAAGATTCCTTCACATGTGGGTGGACTGGACAAAGAACAAATCAGATCTTGTGTAGCTACTAGCAGCCGGAAATATGGCCATGGGTCTGTGGATTTAAAACTTATAAATTTTTAAAAAATGTTCAAATAGTACAGTTTGGTCTGAAATGGAAAGACAAGCAAGAAAAATGCATTTCCTAAAAATTCTACATAAAGAGAATTATTTATCTTGAAATAAATGATGGTGTTTAAATTAGCAAAAGGGGGGATTGAAACAAGGATTCTGGAAATGTTTTAAATGGCCCAAATAATCCTCATAGACAGATTCTTGACAATAACCAATGTATGTGTTAGAGACAACACATATTCTCATAACTCTTTATTTATTATCATCATTTGGATTGACATCTTGTGTGGGCTGCATAAAATCAATCAATTAGTTGCTGGTGGTTCGGTTTCAAGGATTAAGACACTCATATCTATTTGTAAATCATGCAAATAAATAAGAAATAGCAGATATCAGAGTCTGCTGTTACCTAGTTACCAAGAACTGTGATTCAGAAGCATTTGATCTTATCCTATGCTGCAGTTTCTGCTATGTGCCTAGGAGTAACTGGTATGTATAATATTTTTTTACTGATATAAGGATTAAAGGAAGGAATATATATATATATATATATATATATATATATATATATATATATATATATATATATCCCCTCCCCCCCTCCCCCACCACACACAGTTACCTATTTCTATGTAGTGTTATACCCTGTTTCACCGAAAGTAAGACCTAGCAGTAATTTCTGATGTACCACTAATTGCCCTAGTGCATTTTTGGGGGCTAAAATTAATATAAGACACTGTCTTATTTTTGGGGAAACACAGTAGGCATTTATTTTTGGCCACAAGGCCCAGTTACAGTGGCCTTACAATGAAAACATAACAACATCCCATAAAACAGTCCATAAACAAAGTACAAGAACACATTTTTATTTTACAACATTTCTAGACAGCTTTTCAACAAAGATGTACAGTGGAAAATTGCAAAATTTGCAAAAGTATGTACTGTATACATACATGTACTAGGGGCAGTATATCCCATGTTAGAACAAGAAACAATTAGAGTTTTCAGAATAAAAAAATAATCTCAACAGATCTTTTAAAGATGCCAGTGCACTGAATGTCAGCACCCTGCAGGGTCAGATCTGTAAGCGGTCAGGTTTCAAGTCCTTTGGGATGCTGGTTGTCAGTTGGAAGGTCTAGGGGTGAGTAGGGCAGCCACAGGTCAAGTTCTACAGATGACAGATGGGGCCAGAGGTAGATACCATAGTCTAAGGCAGGCAAGAGGGCAGGTCCCAAAGGCAACTACTGAAATTCCAAAGGATCAGAGACAGATGACATAATCCAATTCAGGCAGCCAGGTGGTCAGGAAAAACAAGGGAAACAAATCTACAGAACAGCTACTCCATCTGATAAATGGCTCAGACTGGAGAACCAAGTTTGAGGTAGCAGTTAACTAATTCTTGCCAGGTCCCTATCAGCTCCTTGGAGCACCATAGCTTGGCTACTAAGCTGTAATATATCTTTTCAGCCATTATTCTGGGCAGTAGTCCAGAGCAGCAAGGATGAGGCCAGTGAGAGGTGCACTTGGTGGCACAAAGAATAAGGTGTCAGATCCTGCTGCAGTATTCCCTGATTTGAATGGCCTGGTAAGTGAACCTGGCAAAAACCTCATAAGAAGGAAATTCGACATTACAAGTACCATGAATGAAATGCTCTACAGTCATTCCTCGCCAACCGTGAGGGTTCCGTTCTGGGAAAACCTCACGGTTGGTGAATTTGCAGTTGGTAAGGCATTAAAATCAATGGGAATTGCAGTCATGAAAAGACCACAAAATACAGTTTAAAATAGAAAAAATCAACCCCAAACCCCCAAAAATCCCCCCTGAGCCCTGAAAATCACCTGAGCCCTGAAAATCACTCCCAAGCCCCCCCAATCACCCCTGACCCCCTAGAAATAGCAAAAACCAACAACAACAAAACCCCAAACCCAAATTACAAAAAATCTTGCCAAACTGCAGATACTCGGGTCACAGTTGGCAAGACCTGCCACAATTTTCCAGTCACGGATACTTAAAACCACGATTGGGAAACTTGCGGTTGGCGAAGAATTACTGTATTTCTAGTAGACAGGGTACTCAATTAGGTCATTCACACATGCAGCCTAGCCCAGGCTAGGGTAGCCCAAACCTGGGTTAGGAGGTACGTGTGAAGTGCCAGGATCAAGCCCGATCCCGGCGCTGCCCCTGCTCCTAGCCCCACTTTTGAATCCGTCATTTAGCTGAGGTGAAGCAAATCTGCAGTTTGCTTAACCTTGGCAAGCTCATCTGAGTGATCGCTGCCAGGTTAACAGGCTTCCCCTGGGCCCACCACCACTTCTTGCCATGTGCTGGGGGGAAGGAGTGGCCAAACTGAGCACGGCAGCTGCTTTAAGAAGAACCACTGTGCTTGTAGTGAGGGGCAACTTGGGATGTGGGAGGGGGAGAATTCCTCCCACTCTCAGCTCCTGCTGTTGTCACATCACCACTCGTGTGGGTGTGCAGTGTGGTGGAGTTGAGTGTGGCTTCTGCTCATCTGCCTAGTAAGGCAGGTGAGTTCCTACCTACCCCACAGTGCATCCAGCAATGGCCGTGAGGTTCTGTGAAATTTGTTTCAGAGAGCAGTGGCACCCAAAGCAGGATTTATCTTACAGATATTAACTTGGCAATGAGAAGTGGTGGGGAGAACAAAGTGTTCATTCCAGTTTTAGTGTTTTTCCATTTCAAACTGCATTCAGCTTAATAGAAATGGAAAAGCACTCCAGTAATTTGTTAGCACATGGATCCCCAACGTGCTTACTCAAATGCAAGTCCTATCGGTTTCAATAGGGTGTTCTTCCTTGAAAATATGCTTTGGATTGCAATCTAGGTATATGTAAAGAGAATGAGTTCAGGAAACTAAATGTTCCTAGAACCTCTCTTCCTTTTATGATGGGGATAAAGGGAAAGGGAAACAAAGGAATGGTGGTGATAGGGAAAGGGTAATAAGGAAAGGGAAAAATTAATATCACTTTATTAATGCTTATTTAATTATTAAATTTATTTAATGTAAACATGACATTATCATAAGGCCTACAAACCATGAAGTTGCGATCTTTCTCCTCCATGTTGTGAGGTCAGTAATGAAACTCAAAAGAAAATTTGGCACGGTATTTCATCCTTACGTTTATGGTGCTGCTCCATCCTTTCCCTATGTGTCTCAGTAGACCATACATTTGCTTTCTGGCTTGCTAGATTTATATCCTGCTCTATCTATCCCATAAGCTCAGAGTGATTTACAGCATTTCCCCATAATAATCCTGTCCCCAAGTGGTTCAAAATCTAAAAAAGAAAAAGTTATTGGAGTGTAGCTGGTTCTACTTGGGCTGATGGAAGGGCCTCACTGCTTTGTCTCATGGTCTGCAACCTGACTATGAATGCATACATTATAGAATGTGGGGATGAACTTTAACCTCCTGGCACAGCACAGATTTAAAAAGATGAATTTTTAAAAAAAAACAGAGAAAGAAAAATTAACTTGTTTGCTTAACTTGTATGATTACTGTTTGATCTTATATCCTATTAAATTCAAGATTAACTAAACACTTACCTAATCACATTGTGAAAGAGGCATGTTACAAATAGAAGCACCTTTTTTCTATAGACAAAAAACCTGTGGAGGCCCCAATTGATTGCAATTTTGGTACATGGGGAGGGGGAGGGGGAGGTTAACTATTTCCCCTTATACTGTTTTCCTGCCCAAAACTTCCCTGCTGCTACTTGGAGCAAATTATGGTTGACAACTAGGGACATTTATAGAAGACATGTGACTATTTGGGAGACCAAATGGCTTTTTTCTTTTTGGCATTAGAAGGAATATAGACTATTTTGGGTACCGTACAAAACAACTGTTTTGCATGTGTTGTGGCGTCCGAAGTTCTGAGAAGCAGCTGGAACATTTTGTTCACTCAGAACACTTTGCTCTCATGAGCAGCTTCTCTTCTTCTGCCTCCATCCATCCAGTGGGGAAGCCAGAGGGGAGGTTCTGCTTCAGTGGCAGGTGTGATCCAGGAGCACAGATAGGTGGGCTCAGCAGGTGCAGCGTGCTTCCTTCAAGTGGTGGCAGAGGTGGTGATGGCAGTGAGAAGTTAGCTGTTAGCTAACTAACTTTTAAGAATTAGAAGCTACCCCTGCTAATTGAGTAAAAAAGCACCTTTTAAAGTGGTGAATCTCTTCTATATATCATGGGAGATGGGGAGCAACCGGCCCTATCCAACCCCAGCACAGCATTTCTTTAAGGGTTGCTGCTTGTGTTACCTTGCATTTCTTTTTAGATTGTGAGCCCTTTGAGGCAGGGGACCATCTTATTATTTATTTTTTTCTGTGAAAACCACTGTGAAGACTTCTGTTGAAAAGCCATATATACATGTTTGGAGTTACAGAGAACAGTAAGTGAGTGGGAGACCATGCATGCACCATTGTGTCAGCATGCCAACTCTCGGCAGCTAGCTGGCTGTCCTGCCTCGAGCCAAGGGGTAAAGTTGCTGGCCTGGCTGGGGAGAGCAGGCTGGGTGACCTGTTGGGGACAGAGGACCAAGGACTGTGTATGGTATACCTAACCAGATGAATTTACAGTTAAGAAGCAGGGGCCTTGAGAACTCTACACTTGTGATCCACTTGTGGAACTCTCTGCCACAGGATGTGGTGACGGGCCTTGAGAACTCTGCACTTGTGATCCACTTGTGGAACTCTCTGCCACAGGATGTGGTGACGGCCAACAACCTGGATGGCTTTAAGAGGGGTTTGGATGACTTCATGGAGGAGAGGTCTATCAGTGGCTACTAGTCAGAGGGCTGTGGGCCACCTCCAGCTTCAAGGGTGTGCCTCTGAGTACCAGTTGCAGGGGAGAAATGGCAGGAGAGAGGGCCCCTCAACTCCTGCCTGTGGCTTCCAGTGGCATCTCGTGGGCCACTGTGCGAAACAGGATGCTGGACTAGATGGGCCTTGAGCCTGATCCAGCAGGGCTGTTCTTATGTTCTTATGTTCTAGGTAGCAGACTGAGCAGACATACAGCTCACCTGGTCATCAGTTTCACAGTGGTAAACTGTATTTATTCTCAAATTATCAAATTACCAAAAACATATGCAAATTTTATGCAAGTGGTGAATTTTTTTGGTGAAAATTATCCTCTATTTCCACTTTTTTTTTTTTTTTTTTGGTGATGGATATAGACATTTTTCACTATTTGGACCTGGCAACCCAAGAGCAAATAGAAGCTTCACTTGACAATTTTAATTGGGAAAACAGCCCAAGGAAAATGTGTTAACGCCCCTCTCCCCATGCACTGTAGTTCCAATCAGGACTGAGTCCTTCACAAGTGTTTTTGTGGGGAAAGAAATGTTTTCGGTTATAACTATTTTGCAATTCAGTGAATGTCTGTTTTGACCTTACTCATGAGTAAGTGTTTAGAATTGCAGCCTTAAAATCTCAGCCTCCAAAACCTATTTCATAGATATGCTTCAGAGATCATGTGAAACCTCAGTTAAAGCCAAGCTCTGAGCAAATGCTTGAGAAACATATGCTCCCTTCACAAGGTCCACTTTCTATCTAGGTTAAAATAAACCAAGATTATATGTAACACTAGTATGTTAAAACCTGTTTT
The DNA here is from genome assembly GCF_027244095.1 of Hemicordylus capensis. Taxonomy (NCBI): domain Eukaryota; kingdom Metazoa; phylum Chordata; class Lepidosauria; order Squamata; family Cordylidae; genus Hemicordylus; species Hemicordylus capensis. Next base: position 371,709,218 of record NC_069658.1, on the reverse strand, counting down.
AAATACGGGCTCTAGTTATGGCGCTCCTGGCCCCCTGCCGCCATTCCCCTCTTCGCCGCCCGTCCGGCCTCCCTCCCTCCCAGCTGCTTTTTTCCACCCATCCCCCACGTTTAAGGGCCAAATTGGCCCATTCACTCACCCCCGGCCGCAGCGAGCCAAAAAAGGGGCCTGACGGGGCCAGAGCGCTGCCACCTCACCTGTACTTCCGCGGCGGCGGCCGCCATCGGGGCCACTCAGCCCGCCGCTGCCTCACCCGCACTTCCCATAGGGTGGCGGCTGCCGCCATCGGGGCCAATTGCCCCGCCGCGGCCACCGCCACCTCTGGCTGAGGCCGCGGCTCTGCCGCCGCCTCGCCAGCACTCTATTCCCGTTGGCGGCCGCCGCTTCTCTGAGGCCACTGCTTCTGGGCCCCAACATGGCTGCCCGTGTCTGGGCGGCCATATCTTTTTGGCCCGATCTGGGCATGCTCTCCGCGCATGCCCAGAACGGGCCAAAAAGACACGGGCGCACGGGATCACGCCGTAGCCTTTTATTATATAGGATACAAACAGATAGTTCTTGGTTTATTCTAGCCTACTTGCTTCAGATATGCTGAGATCTGTAACTTATTTCAAACTTTGAGTTTAGATCTCAGTATATTTGAATAAAGTGGACCAAAATAAATCAAGATTAGTCACTTCAATCAAAACATAAGAACACCCCTGCTGGATCAGGCCCATGGCCTATCTAGTTAGGCATCCTGATTCCCACAATGGCCCACCAGATGCCTCTAAGCCTACAGGCAAGAGGTGAGGGCACGCCTTCTCTACTGCTCCCCCTACAACTGGCATGTAGAGGCATCTTGCATTTGAGGCTGGAAGTGGCCTATAGTCATCAGACTAGTAACCATTGATAGAACTGTCCTCCATAAGGTTGTCTAAGCCCCTTTTGTTCTCCATGAATTTGTCTAAGCCAAGCTAGTGGCCATCACCACATCCAGTGGCAGAGAATTCCATAGGTCATGTGCTGTGAAAAAAGTACTTCCTTTTGTTGGTCCTAAATTTCCTGGCAATCAGTTACACGGGATGGCTCTTGGTTCTAGTGTTGTGAGAGAGGGAGAAACATTTCTCTCTGTCCACTCTCTTTACTCTATGCATAATTTTATAAACCACTACCATGTCTCACAACCAATCTTGGTTTATTTAGATAGAAGTATACATATAGTTGCACTATATAAATATTCATAGTAGTAGAGCAGGTATGGCAGGGAACATACGTGCCTAAAGCCCAAAGTCGTATGGGGCCTTGCTTTAACCAAGGTTCTATGTGACATTTGAACTGACCCATATGTTCACTGCAAAAGTAGCCTTTTTTGTTGATTTATCCTCTAGATCAATAGTTTTCAAACTATGTTTCATGTTCCAGAGAACACTGAGGATCCTGGGAAACCTATCATAGCTCCTCAATGACAATACCAGTAATGCCCCCTGAAATACAGTTTGCCTTTCTGTACTTGTATTCTATCTAGTAATCTTTTATGTTTTGTTGTTGAGAAATGTGTCCAAGTGGGAATCCTGTAGAGATGGTGTGTGGGGGTGGGGGTGGGGGTGGGGGTGGGGGAGGGGGTTAGAGTCAGAATGCAAAAGGGAAGGAAAGGAGAAGAAAATGAAGCTGATTTTGAATTCATCTTTGCATAAATCTACTTTGTGTTTATGATGGAAGCAGTTACAAAACTACTGTTATAATCCTAAATTGTACATCTTAAGGAGAGCAGTGCAGGTGTGTTGCAAGATGCACTCTTCATTCTAGAGATGTGCATGAATTGTTTTTTTGTGATTCGATTTGACCTCGAAAACAAAAACTTGAATTGATTCATCAAAGCAGCTGGCCATAGCTGGCTGGTTCAACAAGTCAAATCAAAAATTTGCCAAAAAAAAAAAAAAAGAGTTACGGTTTGCCCATAGGGAACAATGGGAAACTCAAATTACCCCATTTTCCCCCATGGGTAGGTCCTAGGGACACCAAAGTGGGTTTGGTGGTATGGCACAATGGGTGCTACCTACCACCCAAGTCACAAAAGAAACAGGCAAGCAGGCAATTTAAATTTAAAAAAAAACTTTCCCCCGAAAAACCCATAGGATCCTAGGGGAGTTTAGATTTAAAAAATTAAACATTGCCCATGTGCCCATTCCTTTTGTGGGTAGGGTGGTAGGCAGCACCTATCATTCTATACCACCCAACCCACTTTGTTGTCCCTAGGACCTACCCATGGGCAGCAATGGGGTAATTTGAGTTTCCCATTGTTCCCTATGGGAGGAAAAGAAATGAAAAACAACATTTTGCAACCCTGCCTTGAAAAACAATGCTGCAGAACAGAAGCACACACAGTCCCTCCCAACACAAAACAATACATTTTGCCAAACACACCATCCAAAGATGGGCAAAAAAGATTCACTGACCCAGAATCTATTGGCAGCCACAGTGCCTGCACTACAGTAACATCACTGGCACAAGTTGCTCTCTCACACACAATTATGACTCCTTACATCAGCATTGCAACCACCACCACAGCAGCACTCTTAGTAGCAAGCATAGCCATAAGCTCAACTAGAACAATGTCTTCAGCCACATTTTGATTGAATACACCTTGCAATTCAGAATGCACATTGCAGAGCAGTTAGTGAAGCACAGGTTAGTCTCAAGGCCATACCTGGAGCTCATAACAGCAATCACACAAAAACAGTTAGAGCTGAGCTACCATTATCCATTTCTCACCACAATACCATCTCATAAATAAACTAAACCTCAACTCAGAGATGGCAGGCCGGCACCCAAGTTCTGCCTTTGTCAATCTGAGATCCAGCAAAACCAGATAGTTAACAGGAAGCAAAAGCACAGCAAGCATATTGAAAACCACAAAATCAATCCTTCCTACCTGCCTCCTACCATAGAGAGACAGGAGGACAGAGCATTCGTGTCCTGATGGACCAATGGTCTGAAAAGAATGTAACAAAGCTTCCAAACTCTTGCCATGAGAATAACTCTTCTTTCTTCAATTCTTCTCAAAACAGCATATAATCTTGCCCACCTGACCACCTGCATCTGGATAATAACATGGTTTTAGATTGGTGCTGGGCCCTGACATAAAGCCTGACTCATGGGTTACAGCACTAGTCCATATATCATCAGCCATGGTGGTGGCATGCATGCGTGACTGTGTGTCAGCAGCACAAATGTGCAGACTGTGACACATCTCCCTTAAATTCAATTCACATTGAATTGGAACTGATTTAATTTGACCTCAAATCAGCCTCTTTATTTAAGGTGTGATTCAATTTGCAGTCAAATCCATGAACTGGCCCCTATTTGGTGTGAACCAAATTGCACATCCCTACTTCATCCATACAAGGCAATGAGGAGCCCAATAGTTCTAGCCAGTGTTCTACATAAACTGTGATTATATATATCCTAGAAAATATCCCAGCTTCTTCTACAATGTACAGGGATTCCAGTGCAGGCACACAGGGGTTCCTTGATAGACATGTCAGTGGGAAATGGTTTCCCTGGAGATAGAAACATTGAAAACCACTGCTGTGGTAAATATAGAAAGAAGTGGCATGTATTTTCCCTATTTGTTACACAGCTGCCTTCTGGAAGAAGGTTGCAGTATATCAACATGGCTGAACTACTGAACTTTACAATGTTATTTTGAGTTATTCTGGTTTTCATGGTTATATGAAAAATGTAGTTTTGAACCATGGTTTATTACCTTTTAATGCAATGTGGCCTTGATACAAAAAGTGGACATAGAAATACGATTCAAAGAGATTCAAACACATCCTGTCTTCTCCCTAGCTAAAGAAATATGGCTTGCACAAACTATGTGTCTCTCTGTCTGTCTGTCTCTTTCTGATACAATATTACGTATTCTTTATGAGCCACTACATTTTTCTTCCTTACTCTTTTTCTTACATTTTTTTTTGCTACACACTCAAGTTATGATTCCATTCAAGTCCTCTTAACAGTATTCTTGGTTCCATCAATGCACCATCTGGCTGGGCAGAGCAATATAATTGGATGAAATCAAGTCTAAGCTGCTGTTTGTTGTTGTTGTTTTTGCTGAATTATTTGAAAGGGAAACCTAACCCAAATTGCCCCAAAGAGCAACTCTTTCAAAGCCATCACCAGTTTGATGGCATTATATGATTTTTAACAGGACTCTGTTTTAATCCATTTCACAGTAGAACTAGTAGAGTCTAAGGTGCCTAGAGTTTACTGCTTTGGAATAAAAATCTTGATAATATTCAAGGGGAAAAAGCTTTATTCTTAGAAGAAACAGATATCTAGGAACTATAATATGTGGAGGCTTAGTTGTCATATTTTATTTCTGCTGATGTATTTTGTCAAAAATGTTGTAAGAAGTCATAAACCCTTTACTGGACTTCTGGCTGCCTTGACAACTGGACTTCTGGCTGCCTCGACAACTGGTACATCACCATTTATTGACAAGCTGCTGGGTAATAGAATTGATTCCAAGTTGGTGCTCTTTGTAGATTTTCCTTAAAATATTCAATGCTGTTATTGAAGAATCTGTTGGGGTACTTAATGAAGCAATGCAATGGGTACACACACACACACACACACCTTTAAAAAAAAACTGTTAACATGTTAATGTTGCCATTGTCAAATTTTAAAAATGAAAACCTTTCAAGTCATTAAATAACTCCTTTTGATGGCAGACATATTGGGAAATGTATTTAAGAGGGTCTCAGATGGTATGTAGTATGATGTCATTTTAAAGATTGTACTTTGCTCATTTAATAATGGCAGGATTGCCATTTAGAGAGGGCAAAGGGTTTCTCTGGAGCATATATTTTATAATATATGTTTTAATGGTTTTTATTTTGTTTTTATATTGTAATCTGGATTGTGTACACACTACCTAGAGATTTATATTAAAAATGGTATATAAGTATGATAAATACATGAATAAATAATTTTGACTATTGTTATATATAATTAAATGGGACAATATCCAAGATGCATGGCAAAGGAACAAACTCCTTTCCTTCAAAAGAGGCAAGTTTTGACTTGCATTGATAACCTTATTGTGATGTGTAAAAAGGGTAACCACAGCAAATGCTTAAGAGACACCGATTTGTTACAATGTCATCTTATGTCTACAGTAGGATCTTTAAGCCTTGCTGACACTCTTGCCCCATTCAGTTCCTACTGAAATTTGAAATGATGCCATTGTTATCAGTTATGGCAGTCATGCTCTTTGTGCTGCTGTTTAGTTCTGTAACCTTGAGAACATTGCCATTAATTATGAAACACTTACAGCAGACTTTCCAGCTCCTTCAGATCTGTTTCTGCTATTCCTTGAATGATCTTGCTACATTCTCCCTACCCCACTTTAAGATTTTCTCTGTGTTTCTTCTTCACAGACTAAAAAGGGGGGACAAAAATCATTGAAAAGGCAGAAATTACAGCGGAGTAAACTTGACAGAGGCTGTAAGTAAAACCTCAATGTTCTTTCCAATTCGTTGGTGTCATGAAAAATGGCACCAACATGTTAACATGATGACATCTCTACAAAGGTGTATTTTGTGTCAAAAAAAAGTTTTATTATTATTTTTCCTTGTGTCTTATGCCAAATCTGGGTGATGGGACTTCAACAACAGATTTTAAGCAAACATTCTGATTCCTTATCTTGTGATTCAAAACATGTCTGCCAATTTCCTTGCAGTGCGAAGCAAGATCAGCACATAATCTCTTGCTCCATCTGTATTCACAAAATTCAGACTAACTATACAAAAGTCCCTATACTGTAGCAATTACTCAGGCCTCAGAACAGCAACCCAGGAAAGTTAATAATTCAAGCAGCTCACTGGTAGACATTTACATGTGTGCCCCCCTCCCCACGCTACTGGTTTGGAAAGAGAATATATTTTCAAGTCCACTAGTGCATGAAATTTCTTTGCTGGATCAGGATATTGTTTGCCAACTATCGCATAGTTAACTACACCTTAACATAACACTGTTTGTGTTGGCAGAAGACCTTCTGCTTTGCATTCTCTACACTAATGATAGGTGTATACATTTTAAGTTATATATGAAGTATATATAACTTAAACTTTTCTATTTTGTTTTCTTTTTTCCTGTTTGGAACCAATTCAATCCAATTAATAAGCAAAACCTGAAGCTTTTGTTTTATTTACCAGTGATGTATTTTGAAGAGCTATTAATAAAATAGATGCGAAGCAATTTTTTAAAACCCTTATGTTAAAGAGATGGGTATCCATTTGTATTCTAGAAATATTGTAAGGAGAAATATAAACCTTTAAGATATTAGGGATAGAGAACTGCAGAAACAGTGTAACACAATGAATTTGTAATAGTGTATGTGGGAGAGCTGGACATCAAGCCAGAACTTAACTGAAGTTGTCACCGCAACAGCTCTAGCTGTTGAAGAGGTTGAAGACCCTTTCTAAACAGGCACTGTGTAGGAGGGTGAAGTGGTCTCCAAACAACTTTGTTGAGGACTCTCCAAAATGGTGTTAGAACTGAAAAGAAAGCCATGTCCATGGTGGTGCTTCATTCAGATTATCAAATGAAGGCTGACACGATTATGCTGTTTCATGAAAGGAAGAGGAAGGAAGAGCAGCATACAATTAGGACTGAGCAGTTTGACAGCTGAACACTCATGTTCTGAATTGGAATGTCGATCGGAATAGCTGGGTTTGACTTTCTCCCCTCCTCCAGCCAGGTGGTAAAACGGTTCTGTTATTGCTTCAGTGCTCACCTACATTCCAATTTACTGCATCATCAAAGCTTCCAAAAGTTGTCAGAGCAGTGGCAGAGCAAAAGCTGCCCAGATTCGTAAATAACCATCTTGAAACCTTATGATACTTGATTGTATTGTGAGTCAAGCTCTTGTGCCCTGAAATTTTTACTCTGCTTATAACTAAATTCTAATATATTACAATTTTGCACTTGTGGTCAGCATTCATCAGTCTAGATATTCAAAACCAGACTGGTAGCTGCTGTTAGAGCATGCTGAGAAGTTGATTACATTAGCCTCATACTCTTGAAAGGAATTGTCCTTGATTTTCAAAACTGGCTTGATATTTTAAAATGGGAATGTGTTTACAGAACAACATCTTGGCTGTAGGGCAATCAATTGGCTTGAGAAAGATATTATACTTTCTGTGTTTGGCTGGGGTTGGTGGGGGTCTTAATCTATGGTGCCTCTTGCTCCAGTTTGAACACCAAATACTAAGAGGTTTCTATGAAGATTCGGGTGGGTTTCATAGATGCGTGTTCTGCAGGAAGACATGGGGTGTGTGTGTGTGTGTGTGTGTGTGTGTGTGTGTGTGTGTGTGTAAACCTGGACTATTTGCAGCTTGAGGTTTTGAACTAGAAATATGCTGCCTTTCCACATCTTTTAAAATGCTGAAGCAGCATTGCAAGAACACACAGGCACAAAGCATCATGCACCAATTTAGAACTCTTTTTAAAAATGATTTTTTTTTAGCTTTTGATAATGACATGCTCACTTTATGAGTCTATTATTTAAAATAATTCACATATTGCTTTTCAACCAAAAAAAATTTCAAAGCAGATTACAGAATAATATCCTCATAATATATTTTTTAAAGTCACAAGCATATAATGACTGCAAAAGATGCTCTGCTGAGAAAAGTGTTATATCCTGTAAAATAGAAGCGAACCACCACTGGATCCAATGCTTTTTATCATATACAGTATGTGAAACTACTGGCAGAGATCATCAGGGAATTTGGTGCAGGGTGTTATCAACATAAACCTCCCAGAGATGCACATTTTGGGCAGTATAGAAATATTTCAAATAAAATTAATAATAATAATAATAATAATAATTTATTATTATTATTATTATTATTATTATTATAACAACATCACCAAGACCTGGCAATGGCTTAAGAATGGCAACTTGAAGAAAGAAACAGAGGGTTTAATACTAGCTGCACAAGAACAGGCACTAAGAACAAATGCAATAAGAGCAAAAGTAGAAAAGTCAACAACAAACTGCAAGTGCCGCCTTTGTAAAGAAGTAGATGAAACAGTGGACCACCTAATCAGCTGTTGTAAAAAGATCGCACAGACTGACTACAAACAAAGGCATGACAAGGTAGCAGGGATGATACACTGGAACATCTGCAAAAAATACAAGCTACCTGTAGCCAAACATTGGTGGGACCATAAAATTGAAAATGTTGCAGAAAACGAAGATGCAAAAATATTATGGGACTTGTGACTACAAACAGACAAACATCTGCCACATAATACACCAGATATAACTGTAGTCAAGAAGAAAGAAAAACAAGTTAAAATAATCAACATAGCAATACCAGAGGATAGCAGAATAGAAGAAAAAGAAATAGAAAAAATAACAAAATATAAAGATCTACAAATGGAAATTGAAAGGCTGTGGCAGAAGAAGACCAAAATAATCCCAGTGGTAATTGGTGCCCTGGGTGCAATTCCAAAACAACTTGAAGAGCACCTCAGCACCATAGGGGCCACAGAAATCACCAACAGCCAATTACAAAAAGCAACTTTACTGGGAACAGCCTATATTCTGTGACGATGTCTACTGTACAATAACAGCAACAACATTGATAATAAAATCCAGCCATACCAGGTCCTTGGGAAGGACTCGATGTCTGTATAAAACAAACCAGTCAATAACACCTGTCTGTGCAAATAAATAAATAAATAAATAATATGCTGATAACACCCAAAGCTATTTCCCCATGTCATAACTTCCATAAATGCCTGCCTGGAGGTGGTAATGGGATAGATGAGGGATAACAAACTGAGGCTGAATCCAAGCAAGACGGAGGTACTCATTGTGGGAAGTCCGAAGTTAGAAAGTGGCTCAGATCTGCCTGTTCTGCATGGGGTTACATTTCATGCCCCAGAAAGATCAGGTATGGAGTCTGGGAGTACTTCTGAACCCAAAGTTCTCCCTGGTCTCTCAGGTTGAGGCAGTCGCCAGGAGAGCTTTCTGTCAGCTTCAGCCGATTCACCAGCATTTCTGGAGGTAGTCGAACTTAAAACAGTAGTGTATTTGCTAGTAACTTTCAGACTTGACTACTGCAATGTGCTCTACATTAGGCTTTCTTTGTACATATTCCAGAAACTGTAGTTTGCACAGCAGCCAGGTTGGTCTCTGGGATTACCAGAAGAGATCATATTACACCTATTTTAAAAGAATTACACTGGCTCCCAATAAGTTTCTGGGTGAAATACAAAGTGCATAAACCCCTGAACAGCTTAGTTCCAAGGTATTTAAGAGAACACCTTCATCTTCATGAACCCCGTCGCCTAATAAGATCATCTGGGGAGGTTGGTTGCGGTTGCCACCGGCTCAGTTGGCGGCGCCTCGAAACTGGGCCTTTTCTAGGTTTGCCCCAGGATTTTGGAATGGGCTTTCAAATGAAGTTCGAGCCTCCCCTTCTCTGGATGTTTTAAATAAAATCTGAACACAAAAACCTGTTTGGTAAGGCTTTTAGTTTATCGTTGTAAAGTTCTACATTTTAGAGTTTTTAATCTGTATTTTAAACTGTTTTAATTGTGTTAATGTTTTAATTGTGTTTTTAGATTGTGAACCACCCTGACACTTGTGTGGGGAACTGTATAAAAACTTCATTTAACAGTGTTAAATGAAAATAAATAAATAAATAAATAAAATAATCTAGATTGTGTGGTTGCCTCCTATGCAAATACCAATAGCACCAACATTAATACTGAAAATAAATAGCTTACCATCTGGGTGATTCCTGTATTGTTCTTCACACACATTTGTATTCATACATTTGTGAATGCATTTGTAAATTTACGTAAGACAATTCAGAAGGATGCAAACATTTTTTAATGTGAAACTGCATTTTATCTTGAAACCTATTTGCTTGTTTATTTAAATAATGTACTTGCTGGCCTTCAAGATGAATATTTCCAGTCTCTGCATTATACCACAAGCAGTGCTTGATTTCTATCTTCCTTTTTACTTTAACAGCTAAATCTATAAGAACTACTTTCTTCTACGGGTCTTGAGTTCATTGTTGGTAAGTTGGCCTTGGGTTTGGTCAAACTCCAGTGGATGAAGGCATACATTATATGACTATAATCTTCATAAGCCTATACACACATATATGTACACCCTTAGATGTCCATCAGGTCTTTCTCTTTAATATAAAATAATTTTACGTGGTGGATTGGGCTGTTTAAGTGGTTCAGTTCTGAGCTATTCTTCAGCGTCATTCCCACTGTTTATAAAAGAGCTAAAATATCCTTGAGGAAACTAGAGATACTGTTTTTAAGCTGGTCTTAGTTCTCCTGTTAAAGGAAGGTTTGGCTTGAAAAACAGCTTGCCTTTCAATTCTAATTCCAGGAATGGAGGGCCTTTTGATAAGATGCCTGTCCCCTTTGACTGGGCCCATCTGCTCATTGGTGCTGTCAGCACTCAAAGGCTGTTGCTCCTTCTCTCCGCTCCTTCTATTGCTCATTTTCTCAAAGAGTACAACTTAAGAGGCAGGGAAGAGGAGGACTGGGTCTCTGAAGCTCATCAGTGAGCTCATCATGTGGTCTTTCCATATTGCTGGACATTAGATTGTTATGATGAATATAAATAATAAACTTGACAATAAGCATGGGTCTGTATTCTCATGTGTTATTCTGTGGTTTCATTAAGAGAAAACCAGGTATTCAGGAAGAACCTTGCAAAATGAAAAGAAGTCAATCACAGATATTACAGGATCTAAAAAATGTAGATGTAAAGATGAGTGTATACATCCCAATGCACACAAAAAATCAAAGTGATATACCATACACCTTGCCATGTACAAGGCACTTGGATCAGGAGCAGGTAGAAGAAACTGGGAGAGGAGGAGTGAAATAGCCTTTTGCCCAGGATAATTGATATGGAAGTGAGATTGAACTGCTTGCTGCCAACCACAAAACGAAACAAAACACTGGAAAATATTTTATACCACTCAAAGTTGAATGTGTGTTGGTGCCAAACAGCTAGTTTTCTAGTTAAGGCCTGGCATATACCTGTTTGAAACCATATGAGTATGTGGCATAGAAACCTAGCCATGGTAGACACAGTACCTGAAGACATACTGACTTTGTACTCAGGGGTGAAATGGGAGCTTTCGATCACTTGAAGATAGAAGAAAATTAGTCATGTAGCATGTATGCCTCTAAAAATGGTTGAAAGTTCGAGAACTTTTAATGTAATTGTAGCCTTCTAAATCACAGGGGGGGAAAGAAGCATTTGAATAGCAAGAAATGATTCTATCTACAAAATGTGGAAAAGTCAAGGACACTGCCATATAAAGCAAACCAGAATTACAGGATTGCTCTGCCAAATCTCATAATTAAACATAAGAAAGGCGTAGTATTAAGGTCTGACAAAGCCATCTGAAGCTCAGGCAGCCACCTGACCTTTAATTTGCCATACAAATGTGGGCCTTACAGCATTTTTATGTGGCTAATGTACGTTAATTGCTACGATACCTTGTAATCTTTGCAAACATTTTAGAACTTAAGGCCTAAACAGTTCTTAATTTCTCACTTTCGCTGCTCTAATCTGCTTTGAGCCATTTGTTTCTTACAGAACAATGAATGTCTGCAGGTTATCATTTTCACACTTTAAAGAAGAAATCTAAAGATATATATGGTATTCAGAGCAATGTTTTAAAAATGCATTTGGCCTGAGAACTTTAATGTCAGGTTTCAACTGCATGCAAATGAAAAGCATGGAAATGTATAAAGCCTTCAAAATATCACGATTTTAATGGAAATGGCAAGAGATTTCTGAATGCCAGTATAATAATCCCCTTTATGTAGCACTTACTAAGATCATGCAATCCTACAGGAACTAACCTGTTGCCCTGCTTGGCGAACCTCTTTGCACTGCTGTGCTTGGCTCCCTTATCTAAAATTAAGAATCCCCTTCAATTCCAAGGCTAAATGATGTCATGACATCATTATCGTTACACTTTTACATCATCAAATTAAACAGATTATTAAACTAAATTGACCTTTCTTGTGCCATAATAGCATCCTCATCCGCTTAGTCTGACATGAGTTTATCTTTGACTTCAACTACTGTACTTACATATTGTTCATGCCAAGAGCCCAATTTCAAATAAATGTTCCTTGCTAACATGAACAAGATGGTATTTGCTGCTGCCTTTCAGAACATTCACTTAACAATGCACAGTCTACTTTCTTTAGTCACATGGAAGATATAGTTACCTAACACAGCTTGAATCTGCTGCCCTAGAATCTTGGTCAATTCATATTTGATTTGATTTTGAATAGATTCAGTCAAATTATTAAGGGCTGGGGGCACCAAAGCAGGTTGGGTGGCAGGGCCCCATGGGTGCCACATAGTGTGGATTATCAGTAGTGAAAAATAACTTCTTATACGGATTCCCCATTAAAATTCTAAAAATTCACCCTGGCAATGATGGCAGAAGCTAAGATGGGACTAAATGGAAATCACTGGAGGGGAAATGGAGGCTCAAATTCCCAAATCAATTTGAGCTCAAATCAAGGGTGATTCAATTAGACCTCTAATCTGGTAAGGGTGATTCGATTCGAGGTAGAATCACTCGAATTGCCCAGATTCAAGTTGAATCAATTCAGCCATAAATCAATTCTCACATCCCTAGCAGCTACCTCAAATGACCAGTGCATAACAAATTGCAGCTCAGGAGGAGAAGTTTGATATAAACGTTTGAGTTTTTTAATTTAAAAACTTGAATATGAACAGTATATAAGTAAAGAGTATATAGTAAAATCAGATAAATCAATAGAAAGAACAACATTAGATATTAGGGATCAATTCTAGCTAAGTACTTGATGAACCCCCACGCCTAGTTACAGTGAGCCAGTTTGGATGATACATCTGAACTGGCCAACACCCATACAGTTATGGGTGTGCAGACATTTGTTCTGATCACCTTCTCAGTGTGTGTTATCTCTGCTCTGAATTACAGGAGGGGGGGCAGGGTTCATCTGAGCCTCACCCTCATGCACAATCTAAATACCACATTAATGTAGTATTCAGATTGTGTGCAATGGGATGGTTCAGATGAACCTCTCCCATGTGATTAGGAGAAGGGGGAAGGTGCACCAGGAAATGGAGAGGGAGAAGGACATGCCTCTTTGTATCCCTAATTGTGATGTAGGAGGGCTGGCTTGGATGTATTTTTTAAAACTCAGAAGTATTTCCGTCCTCTATTGTCTGTACAGCAAGTGATTGCCATTAACTGAACAGTGTCCATATTCCAGCTTTATTTTTGATGACCAAAAATAAAGAACAATCTTTAAGATTCTGTCTCCATGCACAGAAGAGGAGTGGAAGAAGCATTTGCTTCTAACTGTTAGTGTCTCACTTTAGTGGTGTGCACGGACCGGTCCGGAGGCCATTTTGGAGGCCTCCGAACCAGTCCGGATCTGGACCGGTCCGGCAGGGGGGGGTGGCTACCTTTAAGGGCGGGGGGATAGAACTTACCCCTCCCGCCGCTCTTCCCCCTCCGGCGCTGCTTTTAATATCCAAGTTTTCGGGGCGGCAGAGTGCTTCCCTGCTGCCCCGGCCCCCGTCGTTGCCCGGAAGTAGCTTACAATGCAACACGCACGCGCGCATCCTGGCGCGCGCACGCCGCATACATCAGATGTATGCAGCGCGTGCGCGGATGGCGGTGCCAGGCGCGCGCGCGCCGGGACGCGCGCATGCGTGTTGCATTATAAGCTACTTCTGGGCAACGACGGGGGCCGGGGCGGCAGGGAAGCACTCTGCCGCCCCGAAAACTTGGATATTAAAAGCAGCGCCGGAGGGGGAAGAGCGGTGGGAGGGGTAAGTTCTATCCCCCCGCCCTTAAAGGTAGCCACCCCCCCTTGCCGGTCCGGATGGATCCGGACCGATGCACACCACTATCTCACTTTTCAGGCAGATTGGCCAACCCATAAGTAAATGTAAACTGTACACTGTCTGGTGTAACACCTTCACCAGAGAAGAAACCAAGAAACCATGGGATCCTTTAGATCTTTGTTTGTGCCAGTAATGTAAAATACAAAGGTATGTGACCATTTCAAGACCAGTTTACAGTGAAGCTCTTCTCATGGATCGTGGGAATCTCTCACAGATCATAAGAGAGCTTAGCCTGCTCTCCCCCCAGACAATCAAACTTGTAGCCATGGGAGGCCACATCGGCTGCCCACACAACTGCCGGCTCCATCATGAAGCTGTTGGGGGCTGCAGGGATTGGGGGCCGCATTGCCCCCAGACGTTCCAGGATGCCCCATGCAAGCGTGTGGGGCATCCTGGAGAGACCCCCAAGACCAGGAGGCTTGATGCAGCCTCCTGGAAAGCATCTCACAATCAGGTAGACAGGGTCAGCAGAGCGCATGCTATGCTAACCTCGTTTAATGGGAGGGGTGGTTATGGAGGTTAGCTGCCAGGAGCTGTGTGGCTCTTGTTGCAGCACACGATCGCCCAAAAGTGGGCTGAGCTCCCTGAGCCTGCTTTTGGTCGATCATGGAAATAACTTCAGTAACTGTTATGAAAGCAGGTTGGGAATAGCAGGCTTATGCTTTAAGAATGCTTTATTAGAAATTCCTTGTCCTTTTATAGAACTAACATTCCTGAAGTTTTTGTTTGGGGGAAAAGAACAGCTAAGCAGGCATTAAATGAGCTGATGCACTCTTTCCCCACTACCACCACTGACAAAAAAAGAAGTCCCCGTGCACAATACATAGCTCCAGTTTATGTCACTTGAGGCTGAACAGCAGCTAAAGTATTGGCAAAATACAGGACTTAAGATGACTGTGCAGGTTGTGGGCATCAAAAAGAAAGCAAACATTATTATGACAATGAATATTCATCGTCTTTGTCATCTTATGAACTGAACTTTCTTTCCCCACATTTCCACCATAATGCATAAATTGAAAGTCGTGCTCTTTTAGATATGTATGATTCTCCCTTTTATGGATTACCTCAGAAAGAACATTCATTGGGGTTCGCTGTTTCTGTCCTTCTGCAACTAGGATGCAATCTGAAATAATTCTCAGTACCTGATTTCATACCCACACATTATCCATAAATATGTGTAAACAGAGCAGATCTCTCCTTTCACCAGCCTTTAGCTACTAACTGTACTTGTTGAGGTATGGTGACCAAAACTGTACACAAGGAGTACCGTGTTCAGTTATGGTCACCATACCTCAAAAAGGACATTATAGAACTGAATAAGGTGCAGAAAGAGGGCAACCAAGATGATCAGTGGCCTAGAGCACCTTCCTTACAAGGCAAGGAAGGCTACAACACCTGATCATTTTTATTATAGAAAAAAGATGACTGATGGTAGACATGATAGGTAGACATGATGGAGTTCTATAAAATTATGCATAGTGTGCAGTGAGAGAGATTTCTCTCTCTCTCTCTCTTAACACAAGAACCAGGGTTAATCTGATGAAACTGATTGCCAAGAAATTTAGGACAGATAAAAGGAAGTATTTTTTCACATACACAACACAAAATTAACCTATGGAATTCTCTGCCACAAGATGTGGTAACACCTAGAGATGTGCACGAAGTGAATTTTTTTAATTAGAATTGGAATTGAATTCTGAAAATTAATTTCAAATTTATACCAAATCTGTTCTGAAAATTTGATTTGAATCTATTTGATCCTGTTTTGGCACCTTTTAAAACCAATCAGGGGGCTTGAATGGTTTTTGAAAGGTGCCAAATGGCCCTCAAATCGTATTTGAATCACATTTCAAAAATGTGAATCCAATTTGAATCAAATTGCCTTTTTAAGGGGTCATGTGAATTTAATTTGAATCACTCAAATCACCCAGATTCTAGTCAAATTGATTTGAATTTGAATCAATTTGCACATAAGTGGCATAAAGTTGATATCATTCACAGTCACAGGAAGCAACCCTGGTTTTGCTAGAATTCAACACATCTACAGTTCCACTTTCAATGGTGTGTCATGTCTTACACCCCTTTTTAGGGTTACCAACTAGGGACCTCTATAGAGGACATGCAACTATTGGGGGGACCAAAATACCTTTGGGGTGGGGCATTATAAGGAATAGAGACTATTTCAGGGACAAAACAACTTGTTTTGCATGTGTTGTGCTGACCAAGGTTTTGGGGAGAAGCTGGAACCTTTTTCCCACTCAGAACGCTATATATTCATTAACACATTTTAATACTGCCCCATACGCAAGTGCCTGGGTGGTTCAAAGTCTAAAAACACAACTATTAAAACATTAACACAATTAAACAGTTTAAAATACAGATAAAAACTCTAAAACTTAAAACTTTAACAGTATAAACTAAAAGCCTGACTAAACAGATATGTCTTCAGGTCCATCTTAAAAACATCCAGAGAAGGGGAGGCTCTACTTTTGTTAAGAAGCACATTCCAAAGTCTCAGGGCAACCCTAGAAGAGGCCCAGTTTCGAGTTGCCATCAACCAAGCTGGTGGTAATAGAAACAGGGCCTCCCCAGATAATCTTTACATGGCAAGGTTCATTAAGAAGGTGTTCTCTTAAATAGCATGGCCCCAAGCTGTTCAGGGCTTTATAGGTAAAAACCAGCACTTTATATTCTACCTAGAAACATATTGACAGCCAGTGTAGTTTTTTAAAAAATAGGTGTAATATTTTACTCTTCTGGTAACCCCGGAGACCAACCTGGCTGCTGCATTCTGTGCCAAGTGGAGTTTCCAAACTATGTACAAAGGCAGCCCAACGTACAGCACATTGCTACTACTATGAATATTTATGTACCGCTCTTCAGCCAAAGTTCTTAAAGCAGTTTACATAGACAAAATAAATACATAAATAAGATGGTCGCCTGCCAAGGGCTCACAATCTAAATTGCTAATTGACTAATTACTAGCACTCTTGACTAATTACCAGTGTACTAAGCTGGTAATTCAATAATTACTAATAACCAACGTAGAGCGCATTGCAGTAGTCAAGTCTGGAAGTTACCGGCATATGCACCACTGTTTTGTCATTTATCTATACAAATGGATGTAGCTGGCATATCAGCTGAATCTGATAGAAAGCCCTTCTGGTCATTGCCCCAACCTGAGAGACCAGGGAGAGGTTTGTGTCCAGAAGTACTCCTGGACTCCATACTTGTTCTTTCTGGGCGTGTGCAACCGCATCCGGAACAAGCAGATCTAAGCGACTTCCTAATTTTTGATCTCCCACAATGAGTACCTCTGATCTGTTGGATTAAACCTCAGTTTGTTCTCCCTTATCTATCCCATTACCACTTCCAGGCAGGCATTTAGGAAGTTAGGCCATTTCCTTATGAAATTGACATGGGGAAATAGCTTTGGGTATCATCAGCATATTGATAACACCCTGCACCAAATCCCCTCTGGATCTCTCCCACTGGTTTCATGGAACTAGAATAGAGCCCTTTGGGGCTCCGTGCAATACCTCTAATTTTGAAGTGCAACAATCTCCAAGTGACACATTCAGGGACCTACCTGAGAAGTAGGAGCGGAACCACTGCAAAGGACTGCCTCCCACTCCCAGCCCCTTCAGGCGTTCCGGGAGGATACCATGGTCAATGGTATCAAAAGCTACCAAGAGATCCAAGAGGATCAACAGAGGCACACGCCTGTTGATGATTCCTAACTGGAGATCATCCTACAGACCGCTTCACATGCATAGCCCACCCAAAAGCCAGCTGGAAATGGTCTCATGAGCAGCTTCTCTTCCTCATTCCCCTTACTACTGACCATCCATCCAATGCAGAAACCAGTGGAAGTTTTGCTTCAGTGGCAGGTTGCAGAGCCGCATAAAGAGGTATACGTATAGGTGGGACCTGCAGGTACACCTCTACCTGGTGGCGGTGGTGGCAGCAGTGAGAAGTTAGCAGTTAGCTAACTAACTTTACTCAGTTAGCAGCTATCCCTTCTAAATGAGTAAAAAGGCACCTTTTAAAGTGGCTAATCTCTTCTGTTTATCATGGGGGGAGCAACTGGCCCTATCCAACCCCAGCACAGCATCCCTTCAATGGCTGATGCTGGTGTTACCTTGCATTTCTTCTTAGATTGTGAGCCTTTTGGGGACAAGGAAGCATCCTACTATCTATTTTTTCTATGAAAACCACTGTGAAACCTTCTGTTGAAAAGCAGTATATAAATGTTTGTAGTTGTAGAGAACAACAAATGAGTAGGACTCATTTGTAGAGAACACTGTGCCAGCAGGCAAAGAGGCTGATTCACTAGCTAACTGGATGCCCTGCCTCTAGCCAAGAGGAGACGTTGTTGGCCTGGCTGGAGCAAGCAGGCTGAGTGACCCATGGGGGAAGAGGACAGAGGACTGTGTGAAGCTATTCCCACAATCACTGGAAAGTGGACTAAGGGAGCTTAGCCCTTATCATGGGAACTACCGGGCTCACAGGCGAGCCTGGTGCTCCCAAGGCGGCTAGTCCGCCTAACTACCCCTCCCCTAAGATGAGGTTAATGGAGCGAGCATTCCATTAACCTCATTTTGTTGCTCGTTGCAGTGCGTGGCAACACACGAGTAGACCCTTGGCTGGGAGGCTGAAAGCAACCTCCTGGGCTCGGGGGTCTCTCCAGGATGCCCTGCGTGCTCGTGTGGGGCATCCTGGAACTTCTGCCCATGTAGGCTACTGTTTCATTTTGGCTAGCAACTTGGTAGTTGATGCCAGCCCCTTGGTAAGTGGATACTTTCCCAATGAGCTGGATCTCACCTAAGCAAAAAGTAACAGCACATGCTTGGAGAATGTTAGATATCCTCTTTCTCTTTCTAGCAGAAAAGCAACCATGGCACTAGGAGCAGCCATGCTAGTAGGTGTAGATCTCATATCTCTGATTTGCCATGATTCATTTTCCATGTGCATCCATATTTGTGGGGGTTCCATTCTTGGCTGCAGCTGCAGATATGGAAAGATATTGAAGCATTGGGGCTATGGGACTGCAGGGTTAAGTTCTCGGTTGGCCTAAAATTGGGCGATTTGGGGGGGGAAGGTGGTAGTTCCTTACCCTGCTTTGCTGCTCCCCCCCAAGTTGCGCTGTGTCCCAAAAAGCCCCCCAATTGACCAAAATATGCTGATTTATTTGTTTTACTTAAAAGAAACTATTTTGTGACTCCAATGAACATAATGGCAGCTGGAAATGACCTCCGCAGTCATTACCGGACACCCCCGACCCATGGATACGTGAGTTCCATGTTTTTTCTCTCCTCTTTTTGTCCCGCATATGCCAAGGTCAGGTGTCTTTTATCTGACTGTGGATACATGAATCCATGGAAATTGAGGTTCTCCTGTATGATGACCAGAGATTCGAATATAGAAAGTATGTATCTGAAGCTCTCTTCAGATCTGAAGCTCTCTTTAGCACTGTCAGTGCTAAATATTTTTGAAATCATCCTATATGGAGACAATCTCTTTCTTTTCCATCTTTCTATTCTTTATTCAGATATTGCCAGTTCTAGGACATTGACAACTGTTGCCAACATAGTCATGTGTTCCAGCTGCTTTTTAAAAACTGTATTTTACACTGGGGAAGCTGCAAATGGTAAAATGTCAAGCATTCACTAGGGGTATTACAATTTCTGAGGCATGGAGTTAATACATATTTGTCTCATTACTGTCAGCAGATCAAAGTTATTCTGTGGATGGTAAGGGATCATAACTCAGAAGAGACCAAGTTACAAATGACCTGTGGGAGGTCACAGACACCACAACTTCCCAAATTCATAATGCAAGCATGTTATTAACAAGGAAAATGATGCTTGTGGTGTTTTGCAAAATCGGCTTTCATAATGAAGCAGGCAAAGATGCAGGTTGTCAAGACCACACTATTCAAATACAATGTTGTTAATGATATGCGGCAGCATGGAGCGCAGCATAAGCTTTTTTAATGCACTTGCCAAGATACTGGGCTTGTGAGAATACACTTGATACCTGTGGTGGTCATATCAGTGCCTTCCTATACTCAGAGGAACAGAGGGCCGAATGAAACAAGAGGCCAGGAGGTGGAGGATCAATCTTCCTATGACTTTCTTCCATACTGAAATGCAGCTGAGGGCAGCTGCAAATCAGAGAAATAGCAGGGGAGAGATACGGCTTAACCCTTTCTTTGAGTCATTTTCCTGATCAAATTGTGGAAGGGCGGGCACAGCTCCTACCTTCTGTGGGAGGTTATTTTAATCAGAAAAAGCAACTTTTCCCCTAACATGCTGCTCTGTTTATATTTGCAGCCTTGGCAGCTGCCTTTCAGTTTGTTGCTTAAAGAAATAGCAGTATGGAAACTAGTGCTGTATCTCATCTAGTTTGAGTCAGAAAGAGATGCTTCATTGTGGATTAAACCACTGGATTAAACTTAATATCACAATTCAAGAACTTGCACGCATTATATGCTAAAGAGTTGCATAGTCTGTACATAACATAACAAAAAATATTAAGGCTACTGCTAATGCAATCCTGTAAAGACCAGACAAAACGTGTTTGTGCAAGTGTCCCTAATATGAAAGCATTACACTCAATTTCCATACTGATTTTCAGAACTCTACAAGCTTTGACATAATATTACACCTCATGCTGATTAATGCAACATACATGTCTCCCTTGAAGATTGTGCAAAAAGAATGGTGGCTTAGAAAGCATTTGAATGAAAAATAGCCAAATATATATATATATATACTAAAGTAATACAAATAATTCAAATCTTTTCTGTTATTTATAGTGTGTGTGTGTGTGTGTAATTTGTATTGCCAAGTGTTTCTTTTCCAGAGCAAGGTCTAGAACGGGTTTGAATTTCTGTGTAGTCTTAAAATGCACTGGAGATAGAGGGCTGGGAGCTGAATATGTGACAGAATTAAAATTTCAGTTTGAATTCTACTACTTTTTTTTAATATCCCAATCCTATGCATGTTTACTCAAAAGTACATTCTACTGAATTCAGTGGGAGTACAGTACAGATTTTCATAGGTAGTATTTGACACATTTGTCTGACGTGCTTGTTATGTGGAGCTGTATGCTTTTTGTCATTGGCTAAGAAATGCATGGTTGCAAATGTGTAAGCTATAGGAACAAAGTGCAAACACTCTTAAATCTTATTAACTGGTTTTCTACCATACATTGCCAAACAATAATATCCTCTACCTGCACTAAAATCGGTTAGGGGCAGACCAGATTTTCCTGCTCCAACTACCTTCCACTCCTTTGCCTTTTACATAATAGAGTCCCTCAAAAGTCCCCCTGTTCAAATGTAGGCTTCACACCTACAGCCCATTCCCACTTCCTTATTTCACATGGTAACTTCTGCCAAACCTAAACTCCACTCCATCTTACTTATTTCACATAGAAGGGAACCCAAAGGGAACCATAGCAACTTCCCACTCATTCTCCTGTCTCATTTTCCCAGTCATATTGCTAGACAATGTCCAAAGAAATTAAGTCCCAATTGCTTTACCTCAGATCATAAATCAGCAACTGCTCACAAACATTCTCCATTCAGATTAGAGATTGGCTAACTATTATCACACCGCTAAATTTATCTACTGCTCTTTCACTCTTCAGTGGAATTGGTTTAATTGTGCAATGTTTTGCACACTACATTGGCACTTGTGCTTGTATTCTCTCTCTCTCTCTCTCTCTCTCTCTCTCTCTCTCTCTCAGAAATCTGTACTAGCTAGACAGCTGTTGTCATATTTTTTTCTGTGGATATGTACTACTTTGGGAAACAAAGATATTTGTTGTATCCCAATATATTTCAACACATCTGCTTCTAAAACAAATATTACAAGACTCATGACAAAATCATACCTCCTCCCCCAACATCAGCTGTGGGGTGTAGAAACAAGCAGTGGAGGTTGGTGGTCATGGGTGTTGCTATAACTGAGCAGATGGGTTCAAAGAACCTGGGGCCCCCCAGTTTCTGAGGGCCCTCCAGCTCCACTCCTCCCTGTTTTTCATTATATCCCTCACTCAGAGGGCCCTCTTGGGAGAGGGGTGAACACAGGCCCCCTCTCTCCTAACTACACCCCTGCTGGTGGTTCCAGGGACTGTGTGGGTGCTAGACAGGGCAAATGGTGGGTGGGAGCTACAGGTAGTTAGAGGTGGAGCCAATTATGGGCAGCTGCAGAGGTGGAGCCAGGACTAGGTGGTGCCTTAGGAAGAATTGGCAAAGTGTAGATTTGTAGCTAACAAGTAGATCAAAATACACACACACAAACTCACGGATCTCAATTGCTCATCAGAAAAGCTACAGAGAAATATGGAAAACAAAAAATCAGTTGCTTTATAGTGCTTAGCAGGACTACAGTAGTGCGTAGATTTGTATATAACATGGCAGGAACAAAACACAAGCACAAACATGCTGCCCTAGGAGTCAATCAGCCTAGTACCCCTCTGTTTTATAGGGTGGTGCTAGGACAGCCCACTTTGCAAAACAAAAGTGAGCAGCATACTTATTGACTCCTGCCTTATTCATACTAATATTTTAGAAGATCTGGGGCTTTTCCCTGAAGTTGGTGCTACTATTGCACACCTCACAATTCTTAAAGCAGCAGCAGGCTGCAGGCAAAAGCAGCAAGGAACAACAGAGGGAGGCAGTAGGCACACAAAATGGAGGCAGAGACAACATGGCTGACTGAGAAATGTAAGGTGAGCGCTGCCCAGTTTGCTCATAGATAAGATCCGCCCCAGCAACAAGTCATACTGAAAATGGAACATGCTTGTTTTTCTGTCTGTTCCAATGACAATAGATGGTATGCATTCTTTTCAGATTGTTGCAATGACAGGGAGCAATTTGATATGTCTATACAGGCCAATTTTTTTAGTACTAATGTCATTGGAACTCTGTTAGAGTAACAAGCTTTGACTATCTTTCTACATGAGTTTTGTTGTAGTCTGGTTTTTAAAAAATGACTTTACCTAAGTGCTTGGGGTGCTGTGCTCACCATGATTCTAAGTGCTGAATGTTCAAGCAGGTATATAAATTGATTTGGACTGTTTCACGCACAGAATGCCTCCTCATTCTCTTTGCGTTAATTAAGCTCAACCTTAGGCTGAAAACAGACAACTTGCTCACCAGGTGTTTTGTTCCAAGCACTCTCACTCCATTTCTGTTGCTTTTCAACAAAGTGGTTCCTAGTTCCCCTGCCAAGTTGTATCCAGATTGTCCTGCATATCCTGCATTATTATTTCCTTTCTTCATCCTATAGCTGCAACAAAACCTCCTTATAAGACGACAGGTCCTCAGATGATATGCATGAATAGATATGAATATATATATATATATATATATATATATATATATATATATATATGAATGATAGATATGGAAGGGCAATATAAAAATCAAATCAATCAATCAATATGAATAGATCTGAATAACTGCATGCTTATATGGATGATCATATATGCTGCACAAGGATCTCACGGACATCAACATTACATGTGAATAGGGCCCTCACTGTCAAATGGTGAGTTCTGCTGCATCATTGGGTGACAATAGGGAAGCTTCCACTCTGAAATAGGGGTGTGCAAACCAGCTCGAATCCAAACTGTTTGACATCAAACTGATCCAGTTTGAAGGTTTGGGGTTAGCTGAACTACCCCCGGTTTGGCTCGACCCCAAACCAAATACACACACCCAGCTTGGGGGTTCAGTGGACATTTTTAAAATTTTTTTTTATTTTTTTATTTTAACTTACCCCATCTGGGGGCTTCTTCAAGGTGGGGGATGGTCCATGGAGGTTCCCCTCCCCCCTCCAGACTTCTATTAGAAATGGCCCTGTCAGTGCATTTCCAGCCCTTTCAAGGCCTATTCCCTGGCGCAGTGGCCATTTTGGAGGCTGCCACGCCTGCGCAATGGACCCTGCATGGCCAGGGCACGCAGGGTCCCACTGTGCAGGTGTGGTGGCCTCCAGAATGGCCGCCACGCCAGAGAATAGTCCTGGAAAGGGCCGAAGATGCCTGAACCGGGCAATTTCTAATGGAAGGAAGACCGGTGGGGGGAGGGGGAACCTCCACAGACCCCCACCACCAACTTGGAGAAGCCCCGGTTCAAGTTTGGTTCAAACTCGGACCGAACTGGGCCAGGTGGTTTTGTGCACATCCCTACTCTGGAATAGTGCTGCATCAAGTGAAAAGAGTTCCCAAGCATTCCAAAGGAAATGTACAGAGATACCATTTTCAGCAGTATCCCTGTGGTAAGCATAATATTTGCTCCTACACTTACCCATTCATTTGTGTGGGACATCTTTGTGATATGACTTCTCAGGAAATTACATACTTTTCAATAATATAATAATTAATAAACCTGCCTGTTCAAAATGACTTTGGCTACCTTGATAATATGTGGCATGCCCAGGAATTTGACAATGTTTCCCTAAGAATGCATGCAGTTTTATCTGTTGATAAAAGGGTGGTATAGAAATTGAATTGAATGAATGAATGATTAATTAAAGCTGTCCCCAGCCAGGCAGCCCCAAACTACTTTTAACTGGGTAGCTGTGCATCTAGCTCCTGGGTCAACATCCACTTCCATTCACTGCTTGTGCTGTGTTGTTCTTCCCTTCACCCCCTTGCTTCAATTTGTCATGTTTATCTCTCAGCCAAGAATAACAGCCACAGTAAAAATGACAGAACAGTTTTATGAAGAAATAATGTAATCTACTGCTGTGAACATGTCACTCCAGGCAAAAAAGATTTAGGTATGCCGGCTGGAATATCTTTGTGATCCCGCCCCCCCACTAAATAACATTGTTTTAATTATTTACATGCTTTTTTAAAAAAAATCCTCTGTATTTATATCATGGCTGTGTTTACTCTTTGAAAGTATTTCCTTATATTTATTTGAGAGCCCTGAGCACTTGCAAAAAGCCATCTGGCAGGCAAGCTAGCTTTGTGTTGACAAAAACAAAAGCTCTTTGCACTTTGCAAGCTTCTGAATTTTCCCTGCTGGGATCCTGTGCTAACACTTTTTGTTGGCAAGCTCCACATTCCCCTCATACAGTGGCTGAATGAGCTCTACCCTCGAATACCCTTCTTTTTCTCAGCAACCGGCTTGACTGCTGATCCTTCAGGGGTATCTCTTGCTTTAAAATCCTCCTTTTAAAAACCCAGCCCTGTATACTATGTTTTCCTCCCATTTATGCTATTTATCTTCCCCGTCCTCTCATTTTTCAGATAGGCGTCTGATCATCTCCGCAGTAGTTTCTCCCTGTTTAGAACTGGTTCACTGAGTGCACAGAAGCAGAGGGCATGTGCTTAGAGGAAATATTTTGTATGCATCTCCATCCATTACTCCAGCATGATTCTTAATGGATGGATGGCAGCCTGAGCTCAATTTATTTATAGATGCCTTTGGCATAGAGCAGACTGTGGGAAGGGCTTGTTTGTGAGGAATGGTGATCTCAGCACGTTCATCCAACTGTGCTGATTGAACCCAGACATAATGATGCTTATACTTCCTTGTTGAGCAAAAGGTTGAGATGACTGTTTATAAAAGGCCCCACACAAATGCATGTGCATGTGCACATACACAACTCTAACCCTAGTAAATAGATCATGAACAAAACAAATTTTCCACTGTTGCCTGAGTTTATTATCTTAAAGTGAGACTGTCTTAAAACTGCACTACAAATTTGTCTCCTCCCTGTTCCCCCGCAAAGGAAAAATAGACGGTTTTTGCGTTGCTGACGTTAGTTGGGGCAGCCTTAGAAAAGACTACTGTTTCCAAGAAATTGTGTTTGCTTCCCTTGGCTTTGGTTAGGAGGGGGAATCCTTTTTAAAAAATGAAGCTATAGAAGATGCTGTTCCCTTGCCCCTGAAAGCAACAGAAAGTGAAGAATGCTTCAGTGTTTCCCCTATGCCTCCTAAGTACAGGATGAGTGCAGGTTCAGGTGGCCATTCCTATTCAACTTTGGCCACCAAATCAGGGCTGAATTGAGATGGAATGGCCACCTAAAATGCCAATTTCAATTAGGGCCCCCTGTGAAGAACCAAGGCAGCCTCCTATTCAAATTGAGGCTGCTTGACACTTGCCTAGTACTAATGCCAGTGTGAAGGGAAACACTCATGTTGCCATTCATATTTGTACAGCAGATGCACTATTTTATGATACACTAATCCCTATGAAACACAGAGCCCTTTTTCACGATCATGGAGAAAGGGCTCCACACTGCAGAGGAGGAAGCCTTAAAACACTTAACTCCCCCGCAGACGATCCTGGACTTCTTGGTGGGCAAGTGGAAAATTTGCCCAGATGTTCACCGGCTGCTACTGGCAGTCAGGAAATTTGTGAGCTGGGAGGCATGGTGCATTATGGGTGCTGGAAATTCTCTGTGGTGAGAGAATCCCTTTCTCATTATAGCAGAATGCACAGAGGCACAACACAGCGGATTTAGTTAGGCATGCGTGTATGCTGAGAGTAAAGTAACTTGGAGCCAATTCATAGTTTCAAATCAATATATAAGGCATTTATTAAGGAACTCCATTCTAGATAGGAAAGTGAGGAGTTGGGATCTCTAATCTATCTATCTAGCTGGATGCAGATGGATTCTGCATCTTCTCTGCACACATGGTGCAGGGAGAGAGGCTTGCCATGTCCATGAAGGGCAGGTAGGGAAAAGAGAGAGAAGAAGGAAGTTAGTCCCTGAGATGAGCAATCTACATATTCAAAGGGATAGTGTCAGAGCAGTAGAGAAGGGATGACCAATGTCTTGACCCTCTAGCCCTCTGACTCACTAGTCTGTTCTCCACTGTCTGTGACGAGACAGCGCAAAGTCCTTAACTTCCAACAATGGGGAGTGTGTGATGCATTATGGGGAGCTTCCCAATGCTGGTCGGAAGCCCTGCAGTCTCCCAGCCCGGGCTGTAAGCAGCTGGGGCTGGCAGATGATCAGCAAAATGGAGTTAGGAGAGCACTTGCTCTCTTAACCCCATGTAAGAGGCTAGCTGGCTTGGTGGGTTTGCCACTGAGTTGCCACTGGGATTGGGCATGTCCTGGTGGTTCTCACACATGGACAAGACCAGGCTTGGCTTTGTTAGCCCAGTTTTGCCTGCACGTGAGAACAGCCTCACAGTTTTTGCTTGCTGATATTTTAATATATATATTATAAATCTAGATTTTATTTTACTTCTGCTCTCATTTTTTCCCCTTTAGTCTATAGTAGGCTTAATAAATAGCTTCTGACATCCAGGCTAACACTGCATTTTCCAAAAAGGTTTTGCATGCAAAGTGGGGAGGGACAATTTTCACCAATCTCCCTCTCCTTCTGAAGCCCACTGTGCCTGCCCAAAATATGTCCATGAGGACTGCAAGGCCCTCAGGGATATATTTTCAAGAGAAACAGGGGACTGC
Organism: Hemicordylus capensis; assembly: GCF_027244095.1. Lineage (NCBI taxonomy): Eukaryota > Metazoa > Chordata > Lepidosauria > Squamata > Cordylidae > Hemicordylus > Hemicordylus capensis. Next base: position 371,681,802 of record NC_069658.1, on the reverse strand, counting down.
AGAGGGAAGGGGAGTTCAGTAATCCTTCCTTGTTGTGAATGCAAAAGCTTTTTGGCACATACCAAATATAGGTGAGCCTCCTATCTACGAGACTATCAGATCTACAGCTTAGGCCTCTGGGTAAATGTGTTAGCTCCCACACCTGCACTAGCTAATTTTAAGAAAGGTATAAAGGCATTATTATTATGACTGACTTTAGAAGAATTTTAGCCCTCATACTGTTTGAGGGGTGTCTGATTTTTCTGGACCTTAAGCACCTTTATATTTTAGCAGCTTTATATTTTAGTCATGTTTTAGGTATTTGTCTTTTTTATGAATTACTTTTTGATGATTGTATCATTAAAAGTTGTATACAGATAATATTAATAAATAACAAATAAAATGGTACCATTGTACACAATGTTAGTATTATTTAGGTGTGGTCACTAAGAATACATTGACTGGATCTTTCTTTCTTTCTTTCTTTCTTTCTTTCTTTCTTTCTTTCCCTTTCAATGAGTCTGTGCTACACTTTCATAGCAGATGTGAATGGCAAGTTTTTCTGATAGTTAAAAGCAATCCATGACCAACAAGAAAGGAGAGTGCAGCTTGTTAGTCTAGCATAAACTGAGATTCTTTTTTGGACAGTGAGGTGAGTCTTTTTCATTTAATGTAGAAGCACATAAACATGCTTTGAAGTTTGAACTCATATCACAGAGTGAAGATAACATTCTCCCAGGGGGAGATGGCGTGTTGCTATCATTTTGCAGCAAAATCCACACTTTTGTTTTGCTTGTGAGAGTAGCTGCCTTCCTTTGTTACTCCTCTGGCATTTCAAACAAGGAAGAACAAGATTTTCTTCATGTCAGCTGCAGGCTCAGCTTATTTCTCATTTCCCCAGGAGTGGAAGCTACTCCCCCCACCCCACTTCTCACGTGTGTGTGTGTGTGTGTGTGTGTGTGTGTGTGTGTGTGTTGTTGTTTTAAACAGTTGTAGTATTCTATAATATAGAAAGCCATTTCCAGGGGCATAGCTATAATTGAGCAAAAGTGTTCAAAGAACACAGGCCCCCAGCTCCTGAGGGCCCTCCAAATCCCTCCCTCCCTATTTTCTTCATTATCTCCTTCACTCTGGGGGGCCGCAAGAGAGAGCGATGAACACAGGCCCCCCGCCCTAGCTACGCCCCTGGCCATTTCCTTTGCTTACAGTGTGTGGCTTGGTCATATTCCACTTCCGGTGCTCTCTAGTCTTCTATCCAGTAGGGAGTGTACACACATAGGAAGTCCAAACCAATCAAAAGCATTGCCTCCAGGGCTTTGATAAAACCCCTTGCCTGTTCTTTCAGAGACAAGTTTCCCAGAAGAAGGGAAACAGAAAGGAGCTCTATGTGCCACTGAAGCAAGAAGACAAGGACATATGGCACCAATGAACAAACAAGGCAGAAAAATGGAATTCAAGCAAAGCTTGAATCTTGGCTTTGTAAGTGCTACAGCAGTGACAAAGCCTGAGTGTGTGTGTGTGTGTGTGTGTGTGTGTGTGTGTGAGTGAGAGAGAGAGAGAGAGAGAGAGAGAGAGAGAGGGGGGGGGGGGGACACATCCAAAGCAAAAAAAAGTTTTGCCTATCCTGGTTTGCTTTAAAACTCTCCTCAAATCAGAATGTCTTATTTGATGCCCCATCAAGGAACATAAGTGCTGTGGACTCATTTCCATTTGGAATCAAATCTGAAAATAGCACCAGCCTGAACATCAGGCTGTGGAAGAGAATGTCCCTAAAAGCTAGGCCACAGCAAATGTTGTTGATGAAGCCTAATGAAAAATAGAATGGTACTTGACTATGGGTGGATTCAGAAGAGCAATTTGCCATATGGAGACAACAGTCATGAGGAGTGATTTTTCAATATGTCGCTGCTTTTCATCCATATGAATCTGTCTTTTTTTAAAGAAAGTATGCTGGGTATTTGTGCGGGATGTGGGTCTACTACACATCCTCAGAATAGTGCCCAAACATGCCAGTCCTTTATCACTGATAACTACCAAGTAATGAAATTGTTGATAGCTGTAATAGTTTCCACGAAATAGTTCATTCACAACAGATTTTGAGGTAAGGTGGGAAGTTAAGAATTGTCATTCAGACTGTGCCAAATGGTTCTTGTTTTGATATTTGGGGCTTTCAGAGAGAGAAAGATGAAAAAAACAAAATGAAAACAAACACACCCTACATAACATGTTTATTCTTTTTCATTATAGTTCACTTATATCATTTCCTGAATCTGCTACTCCTTTTATACCATAAATTCCTTTTTTTCCCCTGAATCATCATCTTCCTGGAAATAATCACATGAAAGTCATGCAGTGACCAAACTGACACTACATAGCTGATCAGATTAATTGGCCAACATGATGCAAAGTTCTTAGGGACACAGAGTGACTTACGGAGCTGTTGCTTCTGGGGATGTGCGAACCAGTTCAATTTTGAGCCAGTGTGAGTTCAAACTGGCTCAGTTTGAAGGCTCGACAATGAACTTAACTGGGTCCGGTTCGCCTTGAAGTCAAGCCGAACCTTTCAGGCCAGTTTGGGGCCAGTTCAGGGGTACCAGGTGAAGTTCAAATCATTTTTTTAAAAGGTTGACTTACTGCTGCTGAGCACCGTGACAGCTTCAGGGGGGCCTCTGGCAGCTCTTCCCTGCCAGCCTCCTCCCACCCAAGTCTCCCTGGGCCTTTGGGGAGATTCCAGCCCTCTGCACATGCACAATGGCTACTTTTTTGAGGGGGGGTACCCACTGGAGACTCTCCACAACTGAGTGGGCTGGGAGGAGGAGCTGCCAGAGACTCCCCCACAGCCACCACAGCACCCCCTGAGGCTGCCGCAGCCTTCGGCAATGGTACATCAACCTTTTTATAAAAAAATGGTTTTATTGCCACTCAACACCCCTGAACTGGGCCTGAACAGATTCAAAATCAAACCGAGCCAGGCCCCCTTTCGAGGGATGCAAAACTGAACATGCCCGGTCCGGTTTGAATCCAGTTCAGATTTAAACTGAACCAGGCAAACTGGTTTTGTGCACATCCCTATTTGCTGCAGAGACAGAAGCAGCGGGGCTGCTGTACAGACTGGGTGGTAGTACTACCAGTATTATTTCAGTTTTCCCCTTTGTGACAATGGGAAGAAATACATAACGCTGGCAGCGTTACTGCCTCATCTCCCCAGTGACCCTGCTCCTTCAGTCTCTTCAGCAGCAGCTTCACAAGCACAAGTTGCTCTATATCTCTAAGAACTGTATATCATATCAGATATTATGTGATAATTTAATTAAGGAGAAACAAAGTCATTGGAGGGTGAGAACAATGATGCCTGGATCAACACTGCTCTTATTCTATGTGGGTGAACACTTCACCAGTTTTCAGAGCAACTTTCATTGCTTGTGCACACCAAGTAAAGGCACAATTCAAATACTGGAATAAATGGGCTTCTTCAACTTTATTAGCCAATGCCAATTATAATCAGATAGGTGCAGTACCACCCCTCCAGTATGGAATCTCATCTATTGGTCTGGATCAGCTGCAAGCATCTAGCCTCAGGTTTTATGGGCAATTACACCCCTGCTTTGAGCACTGATATAGCCCTAAGGCTGTTTTGCTGACCAGGAGAAGCTATCTATCTAAGGAGAACAGCGTGAGGTGGGCAAAAAAGACCTCCTTTATTCAGCCTATTGTAAAGAGGGTGAAAAAATTCCTACCCAGCCCCAATAGAATGACCAGCAAAGCCCAGACTGTGCCCCAGGGAGAGAGGAATGCTGCCGAGAAGCCAAGTAAAAGGCTGGGAGGGGTAGCCTCACAATGGCTGGATTGCTCCACCCACTAGCTACTCCAACTAATGGCGTAGCCCTAAAGCCTTGTGCTTTATTGTAAACTGAAGTGGGCAAAACCACTATGACCGAGACATCCTAAGGCAAGCAGCGGCAAAGCTGAAAGAGGGCACTTCTAAATGTGGCTTGCTATAGAACAACTTTAATTCCCAAACAGAAATCATGGCCCCTTTACAGTATCCAAAATAGCTTTATAGACTCCTGTGTTATGTAATTACTTGAGTTCAGTGCAGAATGACAGTTCTTTTTGAAATAATAGAATCAAAACTGGCTGCTCAGAATTCTAGTTTGTCTTTGATGTAACAGTCTAACAACATATGTAAGCTTGTGGTCAGTTTTAAGATACAATGAACACTTGGCCTCAGTTTTGGCCCTGCAAGTGAAAGAAGGACCATAACACTGTAGATGTCATGCCAGGGGCGTAGCGAGGTGGGAGTGGGCCCAGAGACGAGATTTTAAAGTGTTCCCCCCCCCCCCCGCTCAAAGTCCAGGGCCTCCTCACACCCCAGGCCCCTAAGGATTTAAGTCTGATATTTCAAAATAAGTATGCTGCCTGGAAATACATTTCACTGAATATACACACACACTTCACAAAATATAGTGATATACATTGATTACTATATATTTTTGCTAATTTTAATGCCTAGAACACACTAGAAACAATGGCCCCCTCACTGCAGATTAGCAAAGGAGACTTTCAACCATGCAGTGTGAGCCTATGTATGTTTTCTCAGAATTTTGAACAAATTCAGTAAAGTTTGATTGCAGGAGGTTTTTCACAGGAGGCTTTTAAAGCCCTTTAACACACATCTCCTCTGGAATGGAGGTGCTGCATTCCCATGTTGGTCCGATTTACCCTGAAGTCCCTGCGAGTTATTGGGGAGCAGTTCACACACACAAAAATAAAATAAAAGCACCACACATGCTTCACAGTTCTCACTCAGACCTTCTGGGTTGCAAAACAACTTGAACATACATGCATTTATGAATGAATATAATATAATATAATATAATATAATATAATATAATATAATATAATATAATATAATATAATATAATATTGTTTGTTCCAGAGGTTTTTGTAATTTGCTGCTATGAAACAAGCCACTTATAGGGCTTTTTAGATAGTTTTTTAAGCCAGCAAAATTTCCAAGCTGTTTTAAATTAAATATTCAGAGACTTCTCAGTCTCCCCCCCCCCCACCGACCCATATCAAAGCCCTATGGCAAGCAGATCCCTATATATCTGGGGGAGAGTGGTGACCACAAAAAGGAGTTCACATTCTACCTGGCAAATGCTGGGCTGGGCAGAAGGTCTGCTGCAGAGAGCTGTGGGGGCCACTCTGCCTACCTGCCTCCTTGCTTGCTTGCTTGCTTGCTTGCTTGGGGCCTCCCTGCAAGCCTACTCCAGTTCAGGCTTCACTGAGGCCTACACGGAGGCCTCCCTGGAAGCCCCGCCCACCCGCCCATCAGCTGAGAGGCAGGGAGAAAAGGAGCTCCTAGCAGCTTGTCCCCTGCTTAGATTGCCAGCCCGGAGGACTAATCCTCTCTAATAAAAGGCTTGGTGTCCGTCCGTGGACAACCAAGTGTGTGTCCGTGCCTCCCTTGGCCATTCTGGGCATGCACGGAGCGCATGCCCAGAACAGGCCAAGGGAGACACGACCACCAGCACCCGGTGGCCATGTTGGGCGGCCAGAAGCGGCTGCCCCGAAGAAGCCAGTGAAGCCCCGCAAAGCCAGGAAAGAGGTGGTGGGGGAAACTGGCCGAGGCGCGGCCGAGGCAGCGGCGGAGCCATGGCCGAGGCCTGGCCGCGCCACGCCGCCGAAGCCAGGCGGAAGGAATAGACGGTGGGGGAAGCCGGCCGAGGCCTGGCAGCGCCGCCAAGGATGGACGGCTGGAAGACTTTGGGGCCCTTGCCCGGCCCCAAAATTTCCCTTGCCCCAAATGTTTCCCGCCGCAGCCGCCGACCACTCTCCCGCCCTCCCAGCTGCCCAATTTCTCCTTCCCCACTCCCCCCCAAATGATTAAGGGCTAAAATGGCCCATGAGAATGCCTCCGCGGCCGCCGCCGACCGCCCTCCCGCCCTCCCAAGCCCTCATTACCCGATCCAGCCCGCGACAGTCAGGCGAAGTAAAAGCATATTTTGCGAAGAAGAGAGGAGCTTGCGAACAGAGCTCCTCTCTGTGCTAAGCCTCTTCCCAAACTGGTGCTTTGGGCGCAAAGGACACCTATTGCATCCTTTGCGTCCATAGCGGCAGTTTGGGCAGTGGCTTAGCACAGAGAGAAGCTCTGTTCGTGAGCTCCTCTCTTCTTCGCAAAATATGCTTTTACTTCGCCCGACTGTCGCGGGCTGGATCGGGTAAGGAGGGCTCGGGCAAGAGGGAGGGGGGACAAGGGCAAGGGGCAAGTTGCTCGGACAAGGGGCAGGGGGGGCAAAGGTGAGAGGGAGTGGGGCAGGGGGGGAGAAACTCTCCCCTACTAGCGCCCGTTATTTCAACGGGCCTGAAAACACTAGTTAGGAATAACCCGGAACAGACTAATAAGGATTTTTGAGACCCCCAGGGAGTGTGGAGGCCCTGGAATTTGGCCTGGAAGTCCATTTTTAAGCACGTCTCTGGCTGCTTCCCTCATAGATATGACAAAATCTTATGTAGCTTTAACTAAAGGTTTATTCAGAAACAACTCAATTTTCTCCTTCTCTGTTCCCTCCTTTTTCCTTTCTGACTCCACCCCCTACACTCTCTACCACAGGGCTGCTCAACTTATTCCCTCCTGCAGATGTTGACCTACAACTCCCATAATCCCTGGTTATTGGCTACTGTGTCTGAGGATTATGAGAGTTGTACAAAAACAGTGGGCCAGGGGTGGGGGTGGGGGTAAATTGAGCAGGCCTGCAATATAGGATCCCCACTTGGTCAAACTTCTCAACTCCACAACATAAAAGATTATCAGATAGAATAGAACCCATCCCTCCCATTTATAACAGCCAGAATTGAATTCAGTTACAAACGCTCATATTTTATGTGGTCTCATGTCATGAACACTAGTCCTAATTCTTGGGTTCTTTGGTTCAGGAGCTGTTCAATAGAATGCAACAAGGCTATGCACACAAGCAGCCCTATCAAAGTTAGGGAAGCCCTAACTGCGTGTCATTGCTCATGTGCAGTGCTGGGATCAATCCCTATTCCAGCATTGCCTCCCCCACAAGTCCGGGTTTTATACCCGGGCTTTTACCTGGGGTAAAAGTACAAGCGCAGCCTTCCTCCCAGGCACGGGATCATGTGTATGTTCGGGCTGCACATGAGGGTATCCCCCGATGCACTGCACTCGTCCCGCAGGACATTCAGAGGCAGGGACACATCGTCTCAGCCTCCAGAGATCTGCACGGATTCAACATTTCCTTCATCATCTGGCAGGGAAGGTGGGTTGGATGCTGCCCGCCTGCCTGGTCATGGGAATAGCCTTAACAAGTCATTTTCTATGTTAATGTAGGTCTAAGCCTCAGAGGGTGTACATATATGTCACAGGGTGCGACACTCCTCCATCACCTCAGACAATATTGTATTTGTATCTTACATAGGGAAACATCCCCATGAGAGTAGTTTTCATTGGGGGTCTAGCAGGATAAGAGTATATAAAGTTTAGAAGTGACAAAGCTGAAGAAAGAAATCTTATCTCTTGCTTGAAAAAGTTGTAATTACCCCACAAGATAAAAGCTGTTAAATCTTCAGTAATAGAAATATTAAGACAAATTAAATACCAAGCTTATCTCTTCACTGTGGTATCAATATTTTATACTAAACATCTGTTCCATATATCTCATCTCTGAAATGCTTCCACCCTTTATCAATGCAAGCACAGCTTTTCAAAGCAAATTAAACTAAACAGTTCACACCTAATCGCTATTTGATCACAACATGCAGAATGACATAAATTGATCAGTGTGAGCCACAATTTTCCCAATTCAAGGGAGGAAACACTTGATTTGCAAATTTGTTAGACACAAAGCTCAGTTATAGTGAAAGTGAGAGACATGTCAGGGACAAAAGATAAGTGAGCAAATGAGAGAAGGAATATTAGAATCTGGTGCACCAAAGAAAAACTTCAGTATTGATTAACGTATATTCAGTATTTTCAATTGGACTTCTTATGGATGTGCATGGAATAGATTTTGCATTTCATTTCAAGCTTGAAGTGAAATGCAAAATGCTCAAAAAGTTTCATTTTAATTCAACTCATAATTTGTGTGAAAAAGTACTGCTTTTTGTTGGTCCTAAATTCCTTTGCGATCGGTTTCATGGGATGAGCCCTGGTTTTAGTGTTATGAGACAGGGAGAAAAATTTCTCTACTCTCTCTGCACTTTGCATGATTGTATAGACCTCTATCATGTCTGCCCTCAGTTGTCTTTTTTCTAAGAAAATAAACTAGAAAACCCCAGGTGTTGTAGCCTTGTCTTGGAGGAAAGGTGCTCTAGACCCCTGATCATTTTGATTGCCCTCTTCTGCACCTTCTCCAGTTCTGTAATGTCCTTTCTGAGATATGGTGACCAGAACTGTACACAGTACTCTAAGAGGTCATTCACACAATCGAAAACTGTGTTCTACCTGGGTTTGGGAAATGTGTGTACTCCCAATTTTTGATTGTGTGGAAGCAAGGTTAGAGGAAAACCTGGGTAGAAGTGATTGTGTGGAAGCAAGGTTAGAGGGAAACCTGGGTAGCTTTTTCTCCTACCTTGCTTCCACACAATCACTTCTACCCAGCTTTTCCTCTAACCTTGCTTCCACACAATCAAAAATTGGGAGTACACACATTTCCCAAACCCAGGTAGAACACAGTTTTCGACTGTGTGAATGACCTCTAAATGTGGCCACACTTTGTTTAAGGGCATTATAATATAAGCAGTTTTATTTTCAATAAAACTGCTAATATTTCCCTTTCTAATTATTCCAAGCATAAAATTGCCCCTTTTCAAAGCTGCTGCACATTGAGTTGGTTCTTAAAAAGAGCTACCACGACCTCAAGATCCCTCTCCTGATCAGTCATCAGTATCTCAGACCCCATAGCATATATGTAAAGTTGGGGGTTTTTGCCCCAATATGCATCATCGTACACTTGCTAGTGTTGAATGGCATTTGTCATTTTGTTGCTCACTCCCCAAGTTTGGAGAGATCCTTTGAGAGCTCTTCACAATCTGTTGTGGGTTTCACTACTCTAAATAGTTTGGTGTCAACAGCAAATTTGGCCACCTCACTGCTTAACCCAATTTCTTGATCATTTATGAATAAATTTAACCTTTTCCCAACCCCCCCTAGGATCCTCTGAATTTTTAAAATTCATTAAAAATGTAGGTGCTCACCCTGACTCATTCAGGGCATGACTTCTTTGCCCCAGCCTCATTTGCAGCTCAAGGTGTTTGGGGCATTCTGATTCCTTTAGGGGCCAGAGGGTGTGGGACCAACATGCTCCCTCAGCAGGCCCTTCCTCCTTCCCCTTCAGACCGGCTTTGGCAAGCAACCACCTCCCTCCCATCCCTGGGTACAGTGTGGGTTTTCAGCATGTATTTGATGTCAGGAGGAGTCCTTGGTAGTCCTTAGAGGCTTCACAGCTCAAGGAGCGATGGCTCCAACCAGCTGAGGGATCACCCTCTTAAAGGACTTCATGGCTTGAGGGAGGTGATCTTGAGGCAGGTAGCTTTGGCAATAGGTCAGCTAAAATGGCAAGTTGTGGCCTGCTTACTCCAGTTATTTGCCTCATGTCTTCATTGGGGTCTGGGTTCAATTGCCCGCTTACCCATTTTTTTGTGGGTCAGGTGGTAGGTAATCCCCACCATGCCCTACCACACAACCCACTCTGGTGTCCTTAGGAGCTACCCATGAAGAATAATGTGGTTTTTTGAGTTCCCCATTGTTCCCTATTGCCAACACAAGCTGCACTCACAGAGTGCACATGACAAGTTTTGCACTGCAATTTGCAATGCATTTTGTGATCCTGCCTTGCAAAACACTGCAGATTAGAAGCACATAGTTAAAGGGAATCAGTCCCTCCCAACATAGGAGAAGAACACACAAAGCCCTTTCTCATGAGCAGTGAGAAAGGGCAAGAGGGTAGGAAGCCTCAAAAAGCTTACCTCCCCGCAGACAAGCAAGTTCCTTTCTCTGGATGGGTTGGGGTGCCAGAATGCGTTGCCACACATTTCTGCCAGTCAGGATGCCAGGACATGTCACCGTGCATCACACTGACTCCCCTGAGCTCCAGTAATGCACTGCATGAGTTCATAGTACATTATGGGGATTCCCCTTCCTGGAGCTGGCTGGGATCTCTGCCATCTGCCAACCGATCAGTAAAACGGGGTTAGGAGAGCACTTGCTCTCCTAACCTCATTTAACAGGGTGGCTTCATAGATGGGTTTGCTGCAGTGGTGCCACCAGGATTGGGCCCAATCCCTGTGGTACACACACACGTACAAAACTGGGCTGGGTTTCCTTAGCCTGGTTTTGCACACCTGTGCGAACAGCTTCATATTTTATCAAACAAAGCCCAAAAATAGGGGTGTGCACGGAACCGCGGAGCTGCGGTCCGGCACTGGGGTGGGGGATTCCTTTAAGGCCGGGGAAGGGTTTAAGAAGCCTTTTGCATGTGCTCGCACAAATGCCAGATGATCAGCAGCCCACTCTGCATCTGCTGCCTAATCTCCAAGAAGATCCCGACATCCATTAAAGCAGTGGCTAGACAGGAGATCCCGAACCCACGAAGAAGACAAATATCCATGGTCAGATTCAGAACTGCCCAGAGAATGAACCCACGTGAGGAGAGGAAGCGCTAAACTCAGCCCAGGAAGCGCTTAGCTCAGCTGCGGGAACTTCCGTTTTGCTGGCAGAGTCCGATGAACTAAATGCTTCCTGGGCTGAGTTTAGCACTTCCCCTCCTCACGTGGGTTCATTCTCCGGGCAGTTCCGAATCTGACCGCACATATTTGTCTCCTTCGTGGGTTTGGGATCTCCTGTCTAGCTGCTGCTTTAATGGATGTCGGGGTGTTCTTGGAGATTAGGCAGCGGATGCAGAGCGGGCTGCTGATCATCCAGTATTTGCGCACACACACGGAAAAGGCTTCTTAAAGCCTTTTGCAGCCAAGCGGGCGAAGGGGCTGCAGGGAGGTATCCTGCCACCCAGATTGCTAGAGGAAATAAGGGCACTGGAGTTTGGAAAGTGGAGGGAGGGGTAAGTAAACCCTCCCCTGTCCTTAAAGGAACCCCCCACCCCACCCCACCCCACCCCACACCCCACCCGAACCCGAACCGCCCATGTCCAGACCGGTCTGGAGGCCTGTAGAATGGCCTCCAGACCGGTCCGGGCACATGACTACCCAAAAATGACCAGAAAAAGAATTACTGATCCATAATCCAGACCACTGCCAGCCACAGTGCAGTACAGGTTGCTCTCTCACACACAATTATGACTCCTTACTTCAGCATTGCAATAGCTGCCACAGCAACACCCTTATCCGCAAGCATAGCCATATGCTTGACTAGAACGTCTTCAGCCACATTTTGACTGAATACACCTTGCAATGCAGATTATAGAGCAGACACGAGCAGTTACTGAAGCACAAGTTAGTCTCAAGGCCAGACATGGAGTGCATCTCACAGCAATCACCAAGAAAAAATTACACAGAGAGAGAGAGAGGGGGGGGGGGGGGGAGAGAGAGATGAGCTGCCACTTAATATAGCTTGATTCCTTCCTCTCCTGGAGTGTCCTTTTCAAGGGCACACTAAGGGATCTCTCTGCCTATCAGAACTTTTGAATACATTCTGAGATTCCTCCTTTTTTGTTCCTCCTCCCTCCCCTCAGCAAATGGGGGAACAGTGGCTCATGACAACACTTGATCTGTATGATAACCAAGAAGCAAGGAGATCTCAAGCCAATTGGAAGCCAGTGCCAGAAAACCAGATAGCAAGGGGAAAACAGACCACTAATGTGGTGCTCAAACTAGGGATGTACATGAACTGTCATGCACATGCACCAGCCACTTCCGGACCAACGCTGACCAGGGTGGCAAGGTACACTGCCTCTCCGCACCAGTGGTTTGGGAGACAGCACTGGCGGGGGCGGGGGGACATGGTGGTGAGGATGAGCACCCTTCCTGCTTCTTAAAGGTAACCCCCACCACCGAACTGGCCAAACGCCGGTTTGTGAACATCCCTAGCTCAAACACAAAACATTTTGAGCTCAAAATGGGGAACTTTTTCAAGCTCAAAACAGGCCCTTTATTTTAAGTGCATTTTGTTTTGAGCTTGAGACACTCAAAATGGCGCGTATCGAGCTCGAAACATTTTACACATCCCTATTTCTAAACAAAGTATTGGGACTATTTTCCAGAGCTGTCAGATTACAACCTGGAAAATGTGTAGTGTACCTTTCAGTTTCCTAAAGAGATGTGAGAGAAGCTATGCATGGATCTGAATTTTACTTACTGCTGCTCTTGTTCTGCACATACAATAATTAAAAAGTGGAATTCTGTTCCTTCCTGCATGTTGGGGGAGACAGAAGGGCCAAAGCAAGGAACACAGCTACCCCATCTTATCCTTCATTGGGAAATATGAAAGTACCCAAAACATTCTCCAGGTTGCAACATGGAGTCTTTCTTTTCCAGTACCAAGGCTTGTTGCTTTTTGAACCGCATTGCAGCTGAGTATGCAGTTGCCTGCTTCTTTCACCATATGTCCAGATTATCAAGAGACCATGATAGACCCATCAGCTCAGTGCAGGCTGGATGGCCATCTGGCACATAAAGCAATCCACTGACTGCTTCACCATGTGTGCCTATTTAACAGTCATAGTCAGTTATCTCAAAATTCAACATAAGTCATATGAACTGGTACTTTCCCCATAAGACCAGGGCAAGTCTCTGCTGAGAACTGATTAAACGCTGCCTGTTTATGACAAAGTCTTCATCTCTAGGCAACTATGCACCAAGAGAAGATGTTGTTCTTACTCTGTTTCTTCACTGGCTCTCTTGACTATCTTCCTCCTCCTGTGTGCTATGGGACACCGTTCCACAGGGAGGTGCTTCACATGACGTGTAAAGTGCCTGACAGGTTCTGTGAGGAGAAGGGGCTTAGCCCACTCTCCCTGCAGACGAGCAGACGCTCGTAGCTGGGTGGCCAGATCAGACACCCACACAGCTGCCGGCTCCCTCATGGAGCCAGCAGGGTCTGCGGGGATCAGGGGCCATGTGGCCCCTGGAAGGTCTGGGATACCCCACACAAGTGCATGGGGCATCCAGGAGATACCCCCGAGCTTGCAGCCTCCCGGTCCGGGGTCTACTTATGTGTTGCTGTGCACCGCGGTGACACATGAACAATGAAATGAGGTTGTGGTTGTGGTTGTTGTTGTTGTTGTTATTAAAATGCTTTCATCCTGTCTTGGTATAGACATAGCCTCCAGTGAACAACCCTACATTATGAGCACAGGAGCTCAATCCTCATTGCTCATAACCAGGGCAGCCCTTATGTTAGGCAGGATGAGTTAGGCGCCTAATAAGGAGGGGTGCAAAGGATGGCAATTTCCTCTCCTACCCCCATGTGAACTAGGAATACCACCACATTTTGAGTAATCATATCAAAACTTGGGGAAATCCCTTAATGTTTTTTGGATGGGATACTCAAAAAGCCCAATTAAACTTCAGGACAAGTTGATGAGGGATTGTACATTACTAACTGACAGTATTACAAATCATGGCTGACAGGTTGAGCAATGTAATAGGACAGTGTTGATCCACCCACACTAGATGAGGATGCATGTTGCTGACAGTGAAGCAAAACATGTTACTGATTTACTTACTTCTAGTGTGCAGGCATGCTTCACAAAATGTCTGTGCTCTTGTGCAAAGCTGCAAGAGCACTGGGGCTTCACTGCAAGCTGATAGCAGCACATGTGGATCCATTGTAATTCTGCAGCAGCATGGGTGGATTAGAACTTCCTGTGTAATGCATCTCAAACTGTCAGTCAGAATTTTGTAGTTGAATTATGATTTTTTACTAGGCAGTTCAGATTCCACACCATGATAGCAAACAGGCTTCTTATCCATTTAAAGTTAAGAACATAAGAACAGCCCTGCTGGATCAGACCCAAGGCTTATCTACTCCAGCATCCTGTTTCACACAGTGGCCACCAGATGCCTCTGATAATCCCACTGGTAAGAAGTGAGGGCATGCCCTCTCTCCTGCTGTTGCTCCCCTGAACTGGTATTCAGAGGCATCTTCCCTATAGCCACCAGATTAGTAGCCATTGATAGTCATGTCCTCCATGAAATTGTCTAAGCCCCTTCTAAAGCCATACAACCTAGTGGCCATCAGTACATCTCATGGCACAAATTTCCATAGATTAATTATGTGCTGTGTGAAAAAATTACTTCCTGTTGTTGGTCCTAAATTTCCCGGCCTTCAGTTTCAAGGGATGACCCCTGTCCCTAGAGTTGTGAGAGAAGGAGAAAAATTTCTCTTTCTCCACTCTCTCTACACCATGCATAATTTTATACACCTCTATTATGTCTCCCCATATTTTCCTCTTTTCCAAACTAAGAAGGTCCAGATGCTGTAGCCTTGCCTCATAAGAAAGGCTCCAGGCTCCTGATAATCTTGGTTGTCCTCTTCTGCACTTTCTCCTTTTCTATAATGGGCCCGCTCTCCCCACAGACAATTAATGCAGCAGCCCGGTCGGATCGGCCACCCACATGACTGTTGGCTCCATCACGGAGCTGGAAGGGGGTGCAGGGATCGGGGCCCACACTGGAGAGACCCCCAAGCCTGGGAGGCTTCTCGTGTGTTGCCGCGGTGCAGTGCCACGGTGTGTTGCCGCGGTGCGGAGCTGCGCTGTGGCAATACACAGTCAGGAAGCCCAGGGTAGCAGAGCACTCACTCCTCTAACCTGGGCTAAGGGGAGGGCTACTTTGGTGGGCTAGCCACCAGGGAAACAACGAGCTCGCCTATGAGCCTACTGGTTCTCACAATGACTGAAAAGCAGGCTAAGCTCTCTTAGCCTGCTTTCCAGTGATCACAAGAATACCCTCAATGTCATTGGGGTAACACCTGCTAACTTGGTAAAGAGGCACCTTTTAATGTGGCGATTCTCTTTATTTAGCAGGGGGAGAGTAACTGGCCCTATTCACCCCCAGCACAGTACCTCCAGTGACTGTTGCTGGTGTCTATCTTGTGTTTCTTTTTAGATTGTGAGCCCTTTGGGGACAGGATTCCATCTTATTTGTTTGTTATTTCTCTGTGTATACCACCCTGAGCCATTTTTGGAAGGGCTGTATAGAAATCTAGCAAATAATAACAATAATAATGGGGGGGAATGATACACAGTACTCCAAATGTTGCTGAACCATATATTTGTATAAGAGCATTATAATATTTGCATTTTTATTTTGAATCCCCTTCATTAGAGGGGAGGGGGCACTTCCCAGTGTATTGCACAGAGTGCCACATGTATGACAATTTGTCCCATAGGCAGAAGTCATGGGTGTGTGCTCAGTGCAAGGAGCTCCTGGCTCTCAGGGAACAAATTCATTCCCTTGAGACCAAGGTGGCGGATCTGGAGAAGCTCAGAGAGGCATGCGGATGAGACCTTCATGGAAGTGGTAGAGGCATCCCACTTCAGGGTTGATAGCTCCTCTGCTGTAAGGGAAAATAAAGGTCTTGGGGAAGGAGGACATCAGTCTGAAAAAGAGGGAAATGCTCCTTTAGAAGGGACCCATTCTGTGGAAGATGAGCCCATATCATCTCGCATAGGGTATAACTCCTCCGGGTGGTGGGAGCCTCCTTGTAGTGAGTGATTCGATCAAGAGATATAGAGAGATGGATTTGTGACCCACATGGATCTCACAGTGACTTGCCTGCCTGGGGTGAAGGTTGCAGACATCACAGAGTGTTCAGATAGGCTCTTAGGCAGTGCTGGGGAAGAGACGGCTGTTGTGGTGCACGTTGGCACCATCAATGTGGGGAAATGTAGTCGGGAGGTCCTGGAAGCCAAATTTAGGGTGATATTGAAGTCCAGGACCCCCAAGGTAGCATTCTCAGAAATGCTACCTGTTGCACGCGCAGGTAGTGAGACAGGCAGAGCTGAGGGATTTCAGTGCGTGGATGAGGTGTTGGTGACAGGAGGAGGGGTTTAGATTTGTTAGGCACTGAAATACAATTTGGGCAAGCAAAGCCTCTACAGAAGGGCCGGGCTGTACTTGAACCAAGATGGAACCAGACTGCTGGTGCTTAAAATCTAAAAGGTTGGAGAGCAGCTTTTAAAATGATGCCTGGGGAACAGCTGACAGGAGCTGGGCAGTATCTGGCTCAGTAAATGCCATCCTTTAAAGTGTGAGGGTGCAAAGGATTCAGATAAAACAGAGGGGGACAGAGCAGAACCACAAAAAGAGCAGACAGAAGGCTGTGCCAGCTGGTCAAAGAGTCAAAAGAAAGATAGCATACCCCAGGAGAGAGATTCAGCATATGGTTGCTTATATGCCAATGCCAGAAGCCTCCGAACCAAGATGGGTGAGCTGGTGTGCTTGGTTGCTAACGCAGAAATAGATATAGTGGGCGTAACACAAACATGGTGGAACGATGATAACCAGTGGGACACTGTTATCCCTGGATATAAACTCCATAGAAAGGACAGGGAGGGCGCCTTGAGGAGGGGTAGCACTGTATGTTAAAGAAGGGATAGAATAGAGCCAGCATGATGTAGTGGTTAGAGTGCTGGAATAGGACCGGGGAGACCCGAGTTCAAATCCCCATTCAGCCATGAAACTAGCTGGGTGACTCTGGGCCAGTCACTTCTCTATCAGCCTAACCTACTTCACAGGGTTGTTGTGAGGAGAAACATAAGCATGTAGTACACTGCTCTGGGCTCCTTGGAGGAAGAATGGGATATAAAACATTAATAATAATAATAATAATAATACCAGATCATTATTTCCTTGGCATTTTTCGTATATTTTTTCCGGTTAAGCAACGTTTCTTCCAGTAACCCTGCAGTCTCCAGCCCTGGTTGCTCAACTGAAGATCCTGAATCCTGTAGTCCACTTGCCACCAGATGTCCAGGGACTCCAGCACCTGGCACGGTCCTTGTTGACCCGGGCAACGAACGATCCGGTATAGATTTCTTAAAGTTACGTCTCACCATATTGTTGTTGGGAGAGGCACTCTTCGTCTGGCTGCTCTGGTGAGACCTGTCCAGTATGGTTGGACCTCTGGCATAGCTCTCACCTTCCTGCATTAATAATGAACAGAGGAAAAATAACAAAAACAGAAGGAATAAAACTGCACAATGGAAGCAACATCAAGAACCTAGAAGAGAAAGAACATTACAAATACCTGGGCATTCTCCAGGCTGATAACATCGCACACACTGAAGTAAAAAAAAAAAAAAAATGGAAGTGAATACATCAGGAGAGTTAGAAAAATCCTCAAGTCCCAACTCAATGGCGGGAACACCATGCAAGCCATAAACAGCTGGGCTATGCCTGTTATCAGATCCACTGCAAGTATAACAGACTGGAGCCAGGCAGAGCTAGAGATGCTAGATCGTAAGACCAGGAAAATATTGATTGATTGATTTGATTTGATTTGTATATCGCCCTTCCAAAAATGGCTCAGGGCGGTTTACAATTAAAACAATCCACTAAAACAGTAAAGAGCTAAAACAAATTAAAAACAATATAACAATTGACAATTTAAAAACATTTTAAAACAATTAAACAATTACAGTGATTAAAATCCCAAAATTGGGTTTTCAATTTTAAAATAAACCAGATGCTAAAACCTCCAAAATTTAGGAAGCTGAGAAAGCTTGGGTGAAAAGATGGATTTTCAGGTGTTTTTTGAAAATTGCCAGAAATGGAGAGGGTCGTATCTCAGCAGGGAGCGCATTCCACAAGCTCAGGGCAGCGACCGAGAAGGCCCGTCTGTGTAGCCACCAAACGAGTTGTCAGTAACTGGAGACGGACCTCCTCAAATGACCTCAATCATGCTCTGCACCCCAGCAGTAATGTAAATAGGCTATACCTCCCTCGCAGTTCAGGTGGAAGAGGAATGCTGCAAGTCCATCAAACAGTAGAGGAGAAAAGAGGCCTTGAAGAATATATCAAGGACAGTGAAGAAGATGCACTTAAAATGGTCAATAACGAGAAACTATTCAACACCAATGAAACAAAGACGGCCTACAAGAAAGAACAAGTCAAGAACCAAGCAGAAAAATGGAAAAATAAGCCCCTGCATGGTCAATATTTGCACAATATAACTGGAAAATCAGACATCAGCAAGACCTGGCAATGGCTTCCGAATGGCAACTTGAAGAAAGAAACACAGGGTTTAATACTGGCTGCACAACAACAGGTACTGAGAACAAATGCAATAAGAGCAAAAGTAGAAAAGTCAACAACAAACAGCAAGTGCCACCTTTGTAAAGAAGTAGATGAAACAGTGGACCACCTATTCAGCTGTTGTAAAAAGATCACACAGACTGACTACAAACAGGCATGACAAGGTAGCAGGGATGATACACTAGAACATCTGCAAAAAATACAAGCTACCTATAGCCAAAGATTGGTGGGACCATAAAATTGAAAATGTTGCAGAAAATGAAGATGTAAAAATATTATGGGACTACAAACAGACAAACATCTGCCTCAAAATACACCAGATATAAATGTAGTCGAGAAGAAAGAAAAACAAGTTAAAATAATCGACATAGCAATACCAAGGGATAGCAGAGTAGAAGAAAAAGAAATAGAAAAAATCACAAAATACAAAGATCTACAAATTGAAATTGAAAGGCTGTGGCAGAAAAAGACCAAAATAATCCCAGTGGTAATTGGCGCCCTGGGTGCAATTCCAAAAGACCTTGAAGAGCACCTCAACACCATAGGAGCCACAGAAATAACCATCAGCCAATTACAAAAAGAAACTTTACTGGGAACAGCCTATATTCTGCGACAATATCTATAATAACAGCAACAACATTGATAATAAAATTCAGCAATCCCTGGTCTTTGGGAATGACTCAATGTCTGGATAAAAGAAACCAGTCAATAACACCTGTCTGACTGTGTAAACAAGCAATAATAATAGAATCTAACAAGGTAGAAAACCTAGGCGGCCTGGAGTCCTCCACAGAAACCCTGTGGGTGACAGTACAAGGCCTGAAAATAAATGTGCTACTGGGGACATGCTATCGCCCTCCAGATCAAAATGCTGACAGTGACTGGGAGTTGCAGGAGGAAATCAGAGAGGCATCAAGGAGAGGCAGGGCAGTAATAATGGTTGACTTCAATTACCCACATATAGATTGGGTAAATTCACAGTCAGGTAATGACAGAGAGGTCAAATTTCTAGATACACTGAATAACTGTGCCCTAGAACAGTTGGTCTTTGAACCAACCAGAGAGAAGGCGACCTTGAACTTAATCCTGAGTGGCACCCAGGACCTGGTGCATGATGTCAATGTCACCCTTTAGGTCAGTGACCATAGTGTGATCAAATTCAGCATAAATGCGGGGAGAGAATCACCAAAGAAGTGTAACACAGATACTTTGAATTTCAGAAGTGGAAACTTCTACAAAATGAGGAGTATGGTTAAAAGAAAGCTGAAAGGGAAAATCAGGAGAGTCACTTCACGCCAGAATGCATGGAGTTTACTCAAAATACTAGAAGCCCAGTTAGACTGTATACCCAAAAGGAGGAAAGGCACCAATAAGTCCAGGAGGATACCAGCATGGCTAACAGGTAAAGTCAAGGAAGCCATAAAAGGGAAGAAGACTTCCTTCCTAAATTGGATAGTCTGTCCAAATAAAGAGAACAGAAAGGAACACAAACTCTGTCAAAAGAAATGCAAGGTGACAATAAGGGAGGGGAAAAGAGAGTTTGAGCAACTTTTAGTTAAAAGTATCAAGGGAAATAATAAAAACTTATTTAAATACATCAGAAGCAGGGAACCTGCCAGGGAGGTGGTTGGACCATTAGACAATGAGGGAATGAAAGGGATTATTAAGGAGGATATGGAGGCTGCAGAGAAACTGAATGAGTTCTTTGAGTCTGTCTTCACGGCAGAGGATACAGAGCATATACCTGTTCCTGAAACAGGCTTTCTGGGGATGGAGGCTAAAGAACTGAGTCAGATAGAGGTGACAAGAGATGATGTTCTAAACTGCCTGGAAAAACTGAAAATGAGCAGATTGCCAGGGCCGTATGGCATCCATCCAAGAGTCCTCAAAGAACTGAAATGTGAAATTGCCAACCTCCTTGCTAAAATATGTAACTTATCCCTGCAATCAGGCTCTGCATAGGAGGACTGGAAATCTAAAAAATGACATTGTAGAACTGGAAAAGGTACAGAAGAGGGCAACTAAGATGATCAGGGGCCTAGAGCACCTTCCTTCCTTATGAGGCAAGGCTACAACACCTGGGGCTATTTAGTTTAGAAAAAAGATGACTGCGGGGAGACACGTTCGAGGTGTATAAAATTATGCATGGTGTGGATAAAGTGGATAGAGAGAAATTCTTCTCCCTCTCACATAACACTAGATCCAGGAGTCATCTCATGAAATTGATTGCCAAGAAATTTACTTTTTCACACAACGCATAATCAACTTGTGGAATTCTCTGGCACAAGATGAGGTGACAGCCAACAAACTGGATGGCTTTAATAGGGGTTTGGATAACTTCATGGAGGAGAAGTCTATCATCGGCTACTAGTCAGAGGGCTATAGGCCACTTCCAGCCTCTAAGGCAGGATGCTTCTGAGCAGGGGTGTAACAGCAGGTGCAGGAGGGAGGGCATACCCTCAACTCCTGCCTGTGGCCTTCCAGTGGCATCTTATGGGCCACTGTGTGAAACAGGATGCTGGACTAGATGGGCCTTGGGCCTGATCCAGCTCGCTGTTCTTATATTTTTATGTCCCTAATGATTCCTAGCATGGAATTTCAAGTCCCAAGATCTGTAATCATTTGCTTTGCTAGATTTTTTTTTTTAATTTTACAGAATAATATATAGGAAAACTAGAAATATACAGCATAGTTTGGAGGATTTGTAACTCTAAAATGCAATTTTGTGCATAAACATTTATTATGGATACTATATCACCATGTAGAACTTTTTGGACCAGTTTCTATGGGTGAGCAGGAAGAGCGGGCTAAGCCCGCTCTCTCCGCTCATGAGCGGGCAGGGAGCCCTGGGCAGCCGGATTGGCCACCCACACGATGGCCGGCTCCATGATGGAGCCAGTGGGGGGTGGGGGGAGCAGGGGCCGTGCGACCCCCGCAAGCCCCAGTATGCCCTGTGCGAGCATACAGGGCATACTGGGGTGACCCCCGGAGCCGGGAGGCGGCTTTTCGCCTCCCGGCCGGGGGTCTACTCATGAGTAAACATGGCGCAAAGATGCGCCATGGCTACTCACGATCGTAAAAAGCAGGTTTGCTGGAGTGCTCACTCTGCAAACCTGCTTTTTACCAGGGGTTCTCAAGCGGGTTACCTGCTCAAGAACCACCGGGCTTGTTCGCGAGCCCGGTGGTTCTTACGGTCAACAAAAATCGGGCTAGCCTATGCTAGCCCGATTTTTGTTGATCGTGAGAATCGCCTCTTTATGTTTCTACCTTGGGTTGTCTGATTGAAAACCTCATTGACTTTTTAGCAGAGAGATGTTTTAAATCAGAGTGATGTTTTAAAAGCTAAATGTATTTACTTAATGCCAGCATTTCAAGAACTACCATTCATTTTTAGAATGGGAGATCATCTTTAATCTTTTCTATTGTATGCATGTCAGAACCAAAATAGCTTCAAAAATAACCAAATGTGTACCCATGATTGATTAATTGATGGGGCAAATACTAATGACAACTTTGGGTTGCTAATGTGCCAGTACGGTGAGTTAAAGCTATTCTAGTCAACTATTGCTTTTTACAACAAATAGCAGCTAGTAATTAAACTATTTTCCAAGTTTTCACCATGCAAAGATACTAGAATGGCATGGATTAATTCTTAAAGAGAAAAACTCCCAGGGAATCATCTGTAGTAAAGTGAATTCTTAAATAAATATTTAAAATATTTCCATGGCAAGTCTCAAGAATATGTAAATGTATCCAGGTTCTCCCCTATTTGATAACTAGATTTTTTTTTATCAAGCATTACCCTTTCTTCTTCCTACAACTTTTCTGTTTGCTTTCCAGGATATCTACCTGTGTTGCTTGAACTAAAGAGTAAAATATGAAACCAGAAGGGAAACACTATAAAGGGGTTAATATGGGTTACAAGAATTAATACAGTTAAGGGTACTAGTTGAACAACATTACTATTTGAAGACCATCCATCTCTTGTAAGTAGATGAAAATCATATTTGCCATATATATATTTCAAGTTACTTCAAAAGAAAATGTGTAATTGGTCTAATCTGGCTGGTCTTAATAAATATTTGATCTTCAGTTTCAAATGGAGAGTAAAACAAATTTAGCAGTAACTGACAATTTTATTTGGCTGGCACCCAGACCAAGTTATTTAGTAGTGCTACTCAGGAGTTACTCTAAAGGACTACTTAACTTCAATAGGAGTAATTTAGTTAGGGATAGGATGTCTGCCAATATTAGCAATAGCAATAGCAATAGCACTTACATTTATATACCGCTCTATAGCTGGAGCTCTCTAAGCGGTTTACAATGATTTAGCATATTGCCCCCAACATTCTGGGTACTCATTTTACCGACCTCGGAAGGATGGAAGGCTGAGTCAACCTTGAGCCCCTGGTCAGGATTGAACTTGTAACCTTCTGGTTACAGGGCGGCAGTTTTACCACTGCGCCACCAGGGGCTCTAAATATTAACAACAGTTAAGGATCAAGATCCCACAAAATACATTGCTGAGTAACATAAGCCTTTGAACGTTAAAATTCATAAGGTACTCTTTGTCAACATTGTCTCTTCATCCTTTGCAAGGAGACATAAAATTCTCTAAGTTACAATCAACATCTTCATGTATAAAAATATTGCTTTTAATGCAAGAGTTGTACAGTGCGTGTAAGAAAACAAATCCACAGACTGTACTCTTTTCAGTGACTGTAGCTTAAAAGCACCGTGTTTTATTTCTTTCTGCTTCTGGGACAATATTACTACAGAGAAAGTGCAAAACAGAAAATTTGGCTGTCATAACCACTTTAAGTAAATAAATAACTGGCCTTGAATTACATATGAGGTAGGCAAACTACATGTTCTGTTAAGCACGCAATTTGACCTGTGCTGGTTTGTAAATATGTTGACATTTTCCCTTTTCTGTGATGTTTTCTGCTGTTTCTCTTATGGTGTTTGGATGGAGTTTCTGAAAACTGCTGCACATGTATGAATGTGGATTCTCTATTTTCTGTTTTAAAAACTCTCTTTTCTCTCTCTGCTTCCTTGTGCAACAGTTTGCACATCAGTCTTGAATGTTTTGTGTTAATTATATAATATCTAATCAGTGACAGAACCAGAATAAAATGAGGCGCAACATGCATTTATGGAGGGGCAAGCTGTGTCCCACAAAATAGATTTCTGAAAAGAAAAGGGAGGGGGGTTCGGGGGTGGTGCTTGCCCTCCTTCTGAAGCCCCATTGTATCTAATCCCTGCCCAAAGACTAAAAAGAGCAGCAATGAAGGTCACGAGTGTTCATCTTGACTCAGCAAGGTAAATTTGTTCGAGGTGAGGAGGGAAAATCACCACAATTAACACAGAGGCACAACAAAGAGTACATTTGAAGATCTATGCTCTGGCAGTGCAGGCAACAAAGAAGCGGTTCTTTTCTGACTGCATTGCTTCTGCAAATTCACATCCATCTGAGTTGTCTAAGTTTGTGAGGGGGCTAGTATGTACACCCTCTCACTTGAATTTAAACTTGGAACCATCGGTCACTCGTGGTGACATTTTGAATGACTTCTTTGCAGATAAAATCTCTTATATCCGGGTTGAGCTGGATTCCATGTTTATTTCAGAGTCTACTGTGGAGGTATCCAACAACTCCTCTTATGGGATTAGATTGGATCATTTTCAGTTTGTGACTCCTGAGGAAGTGGACAAACTGCTTCAGACTGTGCATCCTACAACCTGTTCTCTTGACCCTTGCCCACAGAGGTGTAACTATAGGGGGGGCAGGGGGGCATGTGCCCCGGGCGCCATCTTTTCTGGTCACATGGGGGGCGCCGTCATAACCAAATTTCTTTTAATTTTTTAAATTTTTTTGTTAATACAAATGTTTCCTGCTCAGTGCAGCAGTGCTGCAGCAGTCAAGGGAGCGCGTCGGTGCCCCCTTCCCCACGAGCGGTCCCTTCCGCGCTGCCTGCGCCCCCCCCCCATTGCTTTGCTGGCGCCTGGCGGCCAGTCAGTGGCCTGGCTTGGCAGCGGCAGCGGGCGCTTGTGAGGAAAAACCTAAGTATAATGTAGTATGTGGGGGGGGCGGTGGGGCGCGGTGGGGGGGGCGACATTTCAGTGCTTGCCCAGGGCGCCATTTTCCCTAGTTACGCCTCTGCTTGCCCAACTTGATTTATCTCATCTGGTAATCATATTATCAGAGAGGGTCTGGTAAATAGTATAAATGCATCTCTGAGGGAGGGCAGGATGCCTATTTGTCTTAAGGAGGCTATTATTAAACCACTTTTGAAGAAACCTGCATTGGATCCCTCCAAGTTAGCTAATTACAGACCTGTTCCTAATATTCCATGGTTGGGCAAGGTGATTGAGCGGGTGGTGGCCTCTTAGCTCCAGGCAGTTTTTGATGATGTAGATTATCTAGACCCATTTCAAAATGGTTTTTGTGCGGGCTATGGGGTTAAGACTGCCTTGGTTGGCCTCATGGATGATCTTCCATTGACTATCGAGAGAGGGAGTGTGACTATACTGATCCCTTTGGATCTCTCTATGGCTTTTGATACCATCAATCATGGTATCCTTCTAGACCGCCTGAGGGAGGTGGGATTGGGTGGCACTGTTTAATAGTGGTTCTGCTCCGACGTCTCTCGCAGATTCCTGATGGTGTTGCTTGGAGACTGTTGTTCTGCTAAGCGATAGCTGAAGTGCGGAGTTCCACAAGGCTCCATACTGTCTCCAATGCACTTTAACATCTACATGAAACCGCTGAGAGATATTATCAGGAGGTTTGGTGCAGGGTGTTATCATTATGCTGATGATACCCATAATGATGATCACCATTATGCTGATCTACTTTTCTATGCCGAACTCATCAGGAAATGGCATATATTCCCTAAATGCCTGCTTGGAGGCAGTAATGGGCTGGATGAGGGATAACAAACTGAAGTTGAATCCAGATAAGACAGAGGTACTGACTGTGGGGGGAGAGGTCCTGAGAGATGGTTTAGATCTGCCTGTTCTGGATGGGGTCATACTCCCCCTGAAAGTTCAGGTACATAACTTTGGAGTGTTCCTGGACTCAAAGCTCTCCCTGGTTTCTCAGGTTGAAGCAGTGGCTAGGCAGGCTGTTTGCCACCAGCTTGTCTGGTGGTAACTTGGGACTGGGCTTTCTCTGTGGCTGCCCCGGGGCTTTGTAATAAGACACCCAAGACTCACCTGTTCTCACAGGCTTTTAATTAGAATTAATTTCAATAATTTGTTTTAATAACTGTTTTATGTGATTGTTTTTATTGTGTTTCAAGGATTTTAATCAGTGACTTTTTAGATAGTTTTAAACTTTCTACACCACCTAGAGATCTATGTATCAAAATGATAATAACTAGCTGACCTGTAGCAGAGCATGTGCCCCTAGTTCTCCCTGTCTCTCCCCCATCCCTCCAGCTATTCTCCCCCTCCCTTCAACCCCAGTTCATTCTCCCCCGATGGCTAGCCTGGCCGCCTCTTCCTCTCCCTGCCCAGAAGTCGGCCTGGCTACTGCTTTCTCTGCCTGCCTGGCAGCCGGCTTGTCCACCCAGCTTGTCCAGCTCCCCTTCCTGTTGTTCACGAAATCTCATGAGAGCTGCCATGCATGGGATTAGCATCTATCTATATCTATAATAAAATAAAAATTCAGAACTGGGTGCCACAACAAAAAAGGCCTGCTAGCCTAGTTCTTGCAGTGTAGTGATAAAATTGAAAAAGGGTGATGGAATTTCTCCAAATTGGGTATAGATTTGGGGAAAGTGATGAGGAAAAGTGATGAAAAAACTTTTCAGCTTTGAGCTGCAAAGAGCAGTAGTGAAACTCACAATACTTGAGCCCCTAATCAAATTCACCTGTTCAGTGAAGGGACTTTAGACTCACTAAAAAGGAAAGAGTTCCACTGCTTCTCTTTGCAATTTTTTTTCAACCTAGAAATTTCACAATACGTGCATCCAACCACATTTATTTTTCTTTCTCTGAGCAGAGATCAAAATCCAGACTAGTTAATCATGACTAAACACCACTGGAATAAATGAGACAAGTTAGTCATGATTAACATGACTCCCACTAATTTCAATGGGATTTAGTCATGACAAAGTTTCTCAATGTTGCTCAGTAAGCAAAAGTGTGTGTATCCAGCTGCTAAGTTTGCTCTCAATGGCTAGAATTGGACATAAGTAACAACAACAACAACAAATATTTATACAGTATTGGCCGGTGAGGGTGCCAGTGGAGGGGCAGCGAGAGGCACCTTTAAGAGTAAATGAATTGGTGCTTACCTCTGCTCTTGCAACACCTGAACGCTGCTACGAGAAGCAGCATGCCACCCAGCACCCCCTGTGGCGGGATCATCTCTGCCACTCACCTGGTTGTGGGCAGGGGATTGGCTCCGTGGAAGCTGTGCTGGGGTTGGATAGGGCCAGTTACTCTGTCCCTGTTAAATAAAGAGAATCACCATGTTACAAAGGTGCCTCTTTGTCCCGTTAGCAGGGATTGAGACAAATAAGGCCTGGGTTACTTGTCTGCACCACCATAACTACAATACCCATTCTGCAAACTGAGCTGACAGATTGCCGCAGCACACCTACTCATACATTCATTAAAAAAAAAAAATGAGTTGACTATATAAATGCATTTGGGGACAGTTTATTGCTACCCATTTAGCCTACCTCTAGATGCCTTAAGGTCTGACAAAGCAATTGTAAGAGAAACTAACTACTGTAAATTAAGCTGGTTTATCATATGCTGATTTATCTAATACATGCCTATGAATGTATGATCAGTAGTTAAATGTCAAATGAAAGCCAATTAGAAAATTGGCTTATGCCATAAAGGAGTCATATATTGGACTTAACGTACGTGGTTTAGTGGTGTCTTTTTGCAATGGGTGTACATAAATCTCAATTAATTATACTGGTTACTTTCTTCTACAGTCTGACCCTGTTAGCTGCTGTTTTAACCTTCTAAGCCAGCACATTACTACAGCTGCTGGCAGTGTGCTGGCATCAAGAGCTAAGTCCCAACTGTTTACCAACATTAGCATGAGTTCTGTTCTTTAAACAGAGCCCCCTATATTTGGATGCCCTACCTCATGAGGGCACAGTCCCATAGAGACCTGAAGCTTATGAGTCCTCTGGTTCTCCCCAATGGACTGGCCCTCTCAAGAGAGGGCTAATCCCCAGCTGGCAAGCTGACATGAGAGCAGGATTGTATTCGTGGGTTCTTGTGTTGCTCCGACGGAGTCTACTATCTCAAGAGCATCATTTGTCACAGTGGACCAGAACCCGGGATCTTTTGCCTGCCCTTATATACATATTCCCTCCTAGGAAGGGAATATCATCATGACCCTTTCTTGGAGTAACAGGAAAATAGTGCTCCTCTCCATCCCCCCCCCCCATTACCAGTAACTGTGTTTCTGCAAGACTGTTTGGCCGCTGGGCTCTTGCAAGGGCAGTGGCAGAAGTGTTGTTGAGGAGATGGGTTTAAATGCAGTTTCTAGGATTTTGATGCCCTTTCCCTGCCGAAGGTGGGTAGTTGATGCCAAAAAGGCATGATCGCGTTGGGCAAACCCCCATGGAGATAATAGCCAATGGCTGGCACCATGCTGATGCCTTGCGAGCAGTCTGGTGATGAGAAAACTACAGTGCATGCCGGGATGCCGCCTGAAGGTACCAGGGAGAGGGAGGGGGTCCTCTGCTCTGAAACCAGAAGTTGATTGGCCCTGGTTGGAAGATAGTCTGTGGGAAAATTCCTGGTTTCAGGATTTAACTTCTGGTTCATCAGCCTTTGGTTTGGCATTATGTGCAAAGGCAGCCAATAAGTTTTAGTGATCACCACAAATTTTCAATGAGCAACTGCAATAGAGCTATATACATATATAATTTATACATGGTAGGAATCTAGTTGTTAAATACCACAGAAGGGTAATATTTAGACCTTGGCATAATATCAGTTTCATTATCCTATATAGGATTAAAAATAGCTTTGGGGCATCATTAACAAGCTTTCTCTGTTTTCTTTATAGAGAAAAAAGAGTTTAGATTAAATGGAAATCACTGCTCAAATAGTAGAGCACTGTATTTTACAGTATTATGAGAGGTTTCTTTGGTGGTTTGTTTTTTTTGCCGGGGGTGGGGGGACACATTCATTCTATTTAGTGGATTTACCAATATACCCACACTTCAATAAATATGTTTCCAGGATGACAAGCTAAGGAAAACCAACAATAATGTCTAATTAAAACCATAGCTATACAGCATGTAAGGAGCAGATAAGTTAAACATAAAACCAGTATCGAACACCACCAAGATGGCCTGATCACCAGTCACTACCACTTTACCTAAGATGGCAGAGAGGATAGGTAGAAAGGCTTTCTTAGATAGCCTTAATGCACAGGCAGGTTGATGAAGTAGTAGACATACCCAGGTCCCAAGCAGTGTTTGTATTTAAAAGTAAGCATAAGAACTTCAAATGTTCTTGGAAATGGCATTGGAAACAGTTTATGAACCAGTAAGAAATGTTGCTAAGAACCTAGTTAGATACCTAGCAGTTTGTGTTGTGCTTAATTCCCATTTCTGAGCAGTCTTTAAAGTTAGGCCCATGTATAACACATAGGCTGCATTCACACATAACATGGAACCGTGGGTCCAATTGATCCTTGGTTCCTCTCCCCACCTCACCCCTGCAGAGAGGAGGGGGAACTGGCTGTGTGGGCTTTCTTCTTACTTGGAAGACAGCCCACACCAGACCAGAGAAAGGGAGGAGCTTCCTCTCTCAACTCTGGTTAAAGTGAAGCCTCCAATTCTACATTCGCTTGTAATGCTCCAAGACTCCAACCCTGGTTATGAACAGAGGAAGTCACTACAAGCCCAGGGTTCAAATCGGAGTTTGCAAAGTACAACCTCAGGCCACTTTACAAATGGGACTAGGGTTGCACGCATTCTGACATAACAGTTTGGCAACCTCTGGCCCCTGCAACTCCGGTTCCAAGTTACATATGAATGTGGCCAATATAGTAGCCTAATTTGGATGTTTTCCAAATTAATGACATCTATTTATGATATTTTTATCCTCTCTTATTGCAAATAGTTCAAAGCAGGTAACAAAATCAAACATATAAAACTAGTGCCAAATATAATTTTGTGTTGCAGGAGTGGTGGATCATGTGGCTAGAAAGAACCAATTGATGAGAAGCTGGTCAAAGAATCATGGCTCTGACAGGCATGGCATTTCCATGTGAGGCCAGTCCGACTCCTCGCCCTGAAGAATTTGACTGTTTTGCAGTCCCTCCCAACCTTTTGCAACCCATCACCAAATCTCCACCTGCAAAAAAACCCCATGGGATAATTAATTAATTGGGTAATTAAAACCAATAAAACATCTGTAAAATTGAGCAAACAAAACAACAATAAGGTTACCAAGCATGGATAACTGTGGTTATGCTATCTCTATCCAGAGGGAGCACTTGCTGGTGCTTCTGTTGATAAAGCTGTATCTGCAATGACCCCCAGATGGTTAATCTGAGATTTAGCTTTACTTTTTTGGCCATTATCCATACCATTACTGACTGCAGACAATTACTGACTTCAGCTCAGTTCAGTTGAGTTCAATTTTATTACAATCATTGACCAGAAAAGAGAATACAAAAGCGAATATAAAAAATACAAATAACAATGTCAATATAACAAATATAAATAAAATAAAGGAATCCTCTCTAATAAAACGCTTGGTGTCCGTCCGTGGACGGGCACCAAGCGTGTGTTCGTGCCTCCCTGCCCTGTTCTGCGCCTGCGCGAAGCGCAGGCGCAGAACAGGGCAAGGGAGACATGAGGGCCGGCACCCGGTGGCCATCTTGGGCGGCCAGAAGCGGCCGCCCCGAAGAAGCCGGGAATGCGGGGAAGGAGGAGACTGGCCGAGGCGGCGGCAAAGCCGCCGCCTCGGCCAGAGGACGCAGCGCGGCCAAGGCGGCGGTGGAGCCGCGCCGCCGAAGCCGGGCGGGGGGAGGAGGTGATGGGGTAAGCCGGCCGAGGTGGCGGCAGAGCCGCCGCCGAGGCCTGGCACCGCCGCCGCAGCCAGGCGGCTGCAAGTCCTTGGGGCCCTTGCCCGTCCGGGGAGACCGGCCGGGAATGTGAGGCGGGGGCGGACCGGACCGGCAGCGCCGCCCCCAGAGTCTGCCCGGCCACCACCACCGCCACCGCCCACTCTCCCGCCCTCCCAGCTGCCCACATACTCCTTCCCCGCTCCCCCCCCGCAAATGATTAAGGGCCAAAACGGCCCAGAAGAATGCCTCCGCGGCCGCCGCCATGGCCGCCAACCGCCCTCCCAGCTGGCCGAGACCTCCTTACCCGAAGCAGCCCGCGACAGTCGGGCGAACTAAAAGCTGTTTTTGCGAAGAAGAGAGGAGCTCCCGAACAGAGCTCCTCTCTGTGCTAAGTCTCTCCCCGAAGTGGTGCTTTGGGCGCAAAGGACACCTATTGCGTCCTTTGCGTCCATAGCAGCAGTTTGGGCATTGGCTTAGCACAGAGAGGAGCTCTGTTCCGGAGCTCCTCTCTTCTTCGCAAAAAATGGATTTTTGATCGCCCGACTGTCGCGGGCTGCTTTGGGTAAGGAAGTCTCGGCCAGCTGGGAGGGCGTGGGGGGGGGGGAGGCCAGAGGAAGTGGGGCGGGGGGGGGAACTCTCCCCTACTAGCGCCCGTTATCACAACGGGCCTGAAACACTAGTAAGATTAGAATTAACAATGGTAAAATATCCAGTGAAGGAGTATTCATAACCTCCAAATGTATCCTACCCACAATGTAACAAAATTTGCAACCTTCCACAATCTGGCTATGTTATGTTAAGCTAAAAGATAAGATAAACATAAATTATCATCCAAATCTGGATATAAGGCAAGTTCAGGGCAAATAAACTCAAGTCTAGCATCATTATAAAACTGGCAGTGTAGAATAACATGGGTCGTACTTTCCATCTCTCCCGAACCACATGGGCACAGCCGAGCTTCCTGGGGGATACCATGAAACCTCCCTTCCAGCACTGCTGTGTGCAAAGCATTACAGTGGGCTAAAGTCAGGGTCTGACAAAATTTAGAGACAGATAAGTGGAAAAGGTATGCTGTGGGTGAATAATTCAAAATCTGGCTGCCCAGAAACACATTTGCCGGAATGGCTCCTTGATCAATCTGGCGTTCCATGTCAAAAATTCTCTCTCGCAGCCTGGTCCTTGCAGTATCATACTTTAGGGATAGTATAGCGTCTGGAGAGCAGCCATAGTATGTTAATCTATCCTCCACATTCTTAATCGAGCCACAATGGTATGTGTCTTTAAGTAATAAAGATACTAGACCCATGGAGCAAAATATAAGTTTGAACCAGTAGTCAAAGATAGCTACCCAAGCCCGCGCCTCCAATTTCACCATCCCAGCTTCAAGTTGCAAAACCTCTTTAGGCACACAGCCAGGAACTTGGAATATATGTTTAAAAAAAATTGATTGTATAGCTTCCAATTTATTAAAGCAAGGATAAATGCCCAGCTGTATACCATATAGGAGCTGTGGACATACTTTAGCTTTGAATAGTTTGATTGCTGCCGGGATGAATTTGGCACTTCTTGATTGATAATAAGATTGAATCGGAAAAGTGCTCTTTTTGGCAGTCTGTATAGTATAGTCTCTATGGGCTGTAAGGGCGCCTGAAGCCTGGAAGATAAATCCAGGATACTTAAAGTGCTTAACCTGCTCTAGCCTACAACCGTTTGATGACCACAAAGAAATTTTTGGGCGCTTTGCAAATACCATGATTTTTTACCATGATTTGTTATTTGTATTTTTTATGTTCTCTTTTCTGGTCAATGACTATAATAAAATTGAACTGAACTGAACTGAACTGACTTCAGCAGTTCCACTGCCTTACCTGATTCAGATGCAAAAAGAGAAACTGAGTTGGCATTATCAGCATACCTGAGTATCGGCATGCTGACATGCACACAAGTGAGCACGATGTGCGTGTGCATGTGCTTGACATGCACATGCATGCCAGGTACTTCCTGTCACTTCCAGTCCAAGGAGGAAACAGGGCAGCAGGGAGGTATGCTGCCATCCCTCTGGACCCATTTTGACTGCAGCACCAGTGGGGGGAACACGGTGTGTGTGTGTGTGTGTGTGTGTGTGTGTGTGTGTGTGTGTAAGAGCACCCTCCCCAGTCCTTAAAGGTATCCACCCCACCCACCCCCCACATTCAAACTGGTTGAACTGCCTGTCTTTCGGACCTGTTTGCAGACCCGTAAAATGGCCTCCAAACAGTTTTGTACACATCCCTACTTCATGATTCTGACCCTTATTTCAGCTTATTCTGTTGGTAGTCAGATGGCAGTGGTTGTTAATATTGTTGTAATTTGCTTTACCACAGCTCGTATATTGTAGAGTGTTGACATGCAGGAAACCTGCTTAGGGATGACAGCCAAGGCTTTAATTCATTCCGTAGGTAGCTGTTAGGCTTAGAGCTCCTCCTGAGAAGCTAAAATAGATTTGTATGTGACTCTCTAGAGAGTCTAAGCCAACATTCACTCCAATATCATGGGTCTCTTGGATAAGAATAGAAATTGTTGATCTAAATGAGGACAAAACTGCTCAAAAGGAAAAGATTTGCTAAAAAACATAATGGATTTTGGGGGTATGGCCCAATATCCTCAGTGATATGTAGACTCAAAAACATTGTAGATTCCTTGCCAGCATTATATGTGCCATGCTTATGACTGCAGAAACTTTCATCTGTAAAATCTAATGCAAGGAAAGCACAGTAAATTTAAAAACAAACGAACAAGCTTATTGCATTAAAGACAACATGAATAACTGAAGACAAAAATGGGTTGATTATAGCATCTCAGGTTCATTGGTCAAGTTGATGATAAGCCATTTTAAACAGTACATTATAAAGCACAAATAAGGATTAGAATGTAGAATCTGGTTGCCTCAAATTACCTATTCTGGCAAAGCCATTGGTTCCATTGTGTTTTGAATTCTTGCAATGATATTAAATGATTCACCCCAATTGTTTTTACCTATCATAAATTGTTTTTACCAATTGTTTTTACCTATCATTTCATAATTTATCATTATGAAATGCAGAAATGTACATATATTATGTACAATAAAATACAGCTGTTATTGCTCTGAATGTTGCATATAAGGAAGGTCTAAAAGATCTCTCTGGGTAGTTAGCTGGTTTCTGACTCAGAAGATAAAATAGGCATTATAGGACCACACATACATATATAGACCCATTTCAATGCACATGATTATCGAGGCCCATTTCAAACTGGCTTCCAGGCTGGCTATGGAGTACAGATTGCCTTAGTCGGCCTGATGGATGTTCTCCAGTTGGGAATTGACAGAGGAAGTGTGACTCTGTTGGTCCTTTTGGACCTCTCGGCTCCTTTCGATACTATCAACCTAAGGGGTTTGGGACCTTCTATCGACCTTCTGTATCCTTCTGGAGCGTCAAAGGGGGTTGGGAGTGAAAAGGACTGCTCTGCAGTGGTTCTGCTCCTACCTCTTGGGCAGGTTCCAGATGGTGTCCCTTGGAGACTGTTCTTCAAAATCTGAACATTTGTATGGTGTCCCTCAGGACTCCGTATTGTCTCCGATGTTGTTTAACATCTACATGAAACCACTGGGAGAGATCATCAGGAGATTTGGTGCAGGGTGTTATCAGTATGCTGATGGCACCCAAATCTATTCCTCCATGTCAGCATCATCGGGAGAGGGCATAACCTCCCTAAATGCCTGCCTGGAGCCGGTAATGGGCTGGATGAGGGATAACAAACTGAGACTGAATCCAGATAAGACAGAGGTACTCATTGTGCAGGGTCGAAACTAGGGAGATGATTTTGATCTGCCTGTTCTGGATGGGATCACACTTCCCCAGAAGGAACAGGTACGCAGTCTGATTTGCACCCCCCCAAACTTGTTGGCAGACATGTTTCATTATTGCTCTATGTGGATGATATTTCCCTTTTATCTCAAACCAGGATAGGTCTCAGTCGTGCTTTGACCTCCTTAGGTAAGTATACTGAGAAGGAGGCTTTAGAGATCAATTATTCTAAGACCAAGATAATGGTGTTTTCAAAGAACCCCAAAATCTTTAAATGGACAATAAATGGGCATAGTATTGAACAGGTTAAGGTTTTCAAGTATTTGGGGGTAGTATTCCACCAAACTGGAACACATAGTATTCCACGAACTGGAACACGTGG
The DNA here is from genome assembly GCF_027244095.1 of Hemicordylus capensis. NCBI lineage: Eukaryota > Metazoa > Chordata > Lepidosauria > Squamata > Cordylidae > Hemicordylus > Hemicordylus capensis. The sequence goes on along the minus strand of NC_069658.1, from coordinate 371,647,313 downwards.
AACACATCAAGATGGGCCCATCTTTATTATATTTCCCAAGGTGCTCAACTGATGGCAAATGTGATTAAGTCCTTCTATTACCCTAGGGGTGCCTTTACCAGTGGCTATAAAATTGTTGAAGGCCAAGATATATCCACAAATTCTTTATAGGGCGCAGATCGGTCCTCTGGAAAATTTCTCTCAGCTTGAAACAGTACAAACTATATTCCTGAGGGCTATTCAGCAAATGCTGTCCTTCGTAGGGAAGCACGGGCCACCAATTTGAAAGCAAAAGTATGGTTTTGCATAATTAAATTTTGGTTAAGCCTGGTCTTCTTTCCGGCTGGTCTTGCCCCTTTAGTATTATCAGACAGTTTCATTTCCAAATGGAAATCAGCTCTGAAATTAAAATTGCATCACTTGGGCACGTCTCAAGAAGCTCTTATTGGGCAAGGATTAGAGCAGGCACTTTGTTTTGTGAAGCAATGGCTCCGAGATATAGATTTGCAGGAGTCCACACAGTTATCCAAGGGAATTTACTTAGTTTCTCAAACTTTCAACTATAAACCGGCTGAATATTTAGACCAGATCTTGGTACCAAATTTAGGAGATTTCTAACCCTTGCTCGATTGAATGTTTTCCCTTCGGAAGTACTTGATGGTAAATTCAAATGACTTCCTTATAATCAGCGCTGTTGTCCCTGCGGCTCAGGGGATATAGAATCTATCACCCATGTTATCCTTTATTGGCAGTTTTATAAGGACGCTCGTACCAAATTTATTGCTCCTATTCTAGCAACTTATTGTCAGCAATCTAGCCACCCAGAAGGGAAGTCCAGGAAGATAGTCCACAATACAAACTGGGCTGCAGAAACGAAACACAGCTCGGAATAGTTTTCTATATCGGGCTTGGGCTGAAAGCTGTCGACACGAGGATTGACAAATGTTGTCTTCCAGCAGCTAACAGATAGCTGTTGACATGCTTTATAGTCCAAGCTGATAACTCTCAGCTGGCAGGGATTCAAGGCTTATCTGCAAGAGGCATTTACTCCTGATAGTTTCCAGATGTGCTCTTCGTCGTGTGACGCGCTGTTGCTGTGGATTCAGTGGTGGTTGCCCGCACAGCTCATCCTCTAGTCTGTCCGTCGCTGTCTCTGCTGCCCCAGACTGCTGTGCCTGCTCTGAAACACCAGCCAGACCCTCCTCAGCCATCTCTTGGGAACTGACAGCTGGGCTCTGCCCCTCAGGCACCCCTGCATCGGCTGGAAGGCTGTCAGCTTCCCCTTCCTCCTCGCAGACCGAGGGTGTGACACTTATCCTGGTCACACAGACCAATTTTATTAGGAAATTATGCTGGCCAATTTTAAACCTGTAATTTCAGATAATGTGGCAAAATTCTGTTTTGTGGCATTGAAGTTCCGTAAAGACTGTATTAGTAATTTGAACAGTTTGTGATTTTGTAAACTTTTGAAATTTTTGAATTTTCTTATTAATGTTATTAGTTGTTATTGTTTGTTAATCTGGTCTGTGTCCGCAATAAACATACTACTCCCTGGTGTCCCAGGTTGAAGCAGTGGTCAGAGGAACCTTCTATCAGCTTTGGCTGATATGCCAGCTGTGTCTGTTTCTTGAGATATATGACCTCAAAACAATGGTACATCTGCTGGTAATCTGCTGGACTGGATTACTGCAATGCACTCTACGTGGGGCTGCCCTTGTATGTAGTCCAGAAACTACAGTTGGTCCAGAATGTGGCAGCCAGGCTGATCTCTGGGTCATCTCGGAGACCATATTACTCCTGTGTTGAAGGAGTTACACAGGCTGCCAATAGGTTTTTGGGTGAGATACAAAGTGCTAGTTACAACCTATAAAGCCCTAAACAGGTTGGGCCCTGGGTATTTAAGAAAATGTCTTCATTATGAACCCCACCGCCCATTGAGAACATCAGGAGGGGTCTGTCTGCATTTGCCACCAGCTCGTCTGGTAGCTACTCGGGGACAGTCCTTCTCTGTTGCTGCCCCGAGGCTGTGGAATGCGCTCCCTACTGAAATAAGAACCTCCCCATCTCTGACAATTTTAAAAAAGTCTTTAAAGTCACATCTGTTCACCCACACTTTTAACTGATACTGTTTTGATTGTTTTTAATGATGTTGTTTTAGAATATTGTTTTAAAATTTTTAAATTGTTGTCTTTTAAATTTCTTGGGTTTTGTTTTAACTAATGTTTTCTTTATCTTGTTGTAAACTGCCCAGAGACATAAGTTTTGGGCAGTATAAAAATATGTTAAATAAATAAATTATATATATATATCTCCATATATATACACACTGCTTTTCAACAAAAGCAGTTTAGGTAGGAACATTTTTGAGGCAACAATATTTTTGAGAGGTTCTTGAAAATTTAGGTAGGAAATTTTTTTAGGTAGCAATATTTTTAGCAAAATACCTCCACTAGAATTGTGCACAAATCTTTTTTTATGATATGATTCAAACTCAAATTGAATAGCAAAATACTCAGATTGATTCAAGTCAGCCATTTCAACAAATCAATCTCAAATCAAATTCAAATTGCCCCATTGTTCCCCATGGGTAGGTCCTAGGGACACCAAAGGTGGGTTGGGTGGTACGTCATGATAGGTGCTACCTACCACCCAACCCACAAAATAAATGGGAAAGTAGGCAATTATTTATTTGTTTGTTTGTTTGTTTATTGCCTTTCTGAGAGAAAAAAAATATATAGGACAGTTTTGGGATAGGTTATTTAAAAATAATAATCATCCACTTGCGCATTTCTTTTCTGGATTAGGTGGTACGTGGCACCCATCATGCTGTACCACCCAGCCCACTTTGGTGTCCCTAGCACCTAACCATGGGGAACAATGGAGTGTTTTGAGTTCCCCATTTTGTTCTCTATGGCTGAAAAAAGCTGCACTCAGAGTGCACATGACAAGTTGCATCCCTACCTTGCAGATTTAACACTGCATATTAGCAGCACACAGTAAAAGGGAATCTGTCCCTCCCAACACAGATCACACATTTTTTTAAACAGTCCAAAAATGGCCAAAACAGAATCGCTGACCCAGAATCCACTGCCAGCCACAGTGCTATGCTGCAGTAACATCATTGGCACAAGTTGTTCTTTCACTCACAACTATGAGTCCATTGCAACAGCTGCCACAGTGGCACCCTTGACAGCAGGCATAACCATAAGCTCAACTACAACAATGTCTTGCTGCCACCCATCACAACCAGCAGCATCACTCTTCCCTCTGCCTGGCAATCTGATCCTGGCTTCTGATATTGGGGGGGGGGCTAGGAAGCCCCTTTAAGGTGGGTATTTTTAAAAGGGATGTAGGGTCAGGGGTGATCTATTTATGCTGTGTGTGCCACACAAAGTGATTTCTATAGTACTGTAGTGCACACACAAGCTAGAAAAATAGAGAAGCAGGCTTGATTGGGGGGCTTTTTTGAGGGGGGAGCACAACAATGGGGCATGTCAAAGGAAAGGGGAAGGGCAGGGGATTACTGTGGCCTCTCTAACCCAAACCCATCCCTCTTGTCCTACAGTCCTACTGCTACCTAATCCCTCCCTTCCCCCAAACTAGGCCCTCTTTAAACAACTCTAACTTCTATAACCTGATCAAGGTGCCGGGTGGGGGAGGGGCTCACCTTCTGGCATCTTCTTTGACTGGGTGCTTCTGGCATCTTCAGCTGGAGTCTGTCAGGTGTTGCAGACACCAACACTCAACAGCTGGGTAGTTAGGCACCAGTTTGGAACCCACCCACTCCCAAAATCAAAACAAATAAAATAAAATCAAAACAAATAAAAACAAAAGGGGGAAAAGGAAAACAGAAAGAACCGGACAGGCTGGGCACCAGACATAAGTCAACACACCAGCCTACAAAAACAAAAAAGTGATCCAGTCAGGCACACAGCAGCAGCAAAGATGCAGCTTGGGGCTGCAAAAGAAAAAAATTTAAAAATCAGCACATCACCCCAGCTTTTAAAGCCACTGGAGGCTGGCTACAATGAAGAAGAAAATTCCAAATAAGTGGATAAAAAAATTCAAAGCAGCAGCAACATCACCCACTGGGGCTGTTTCTGGTTAAAAAATTTAAAAAATACAAATGAAAAATTAGCACAGCACCCCAGTTATTAAAGCTGCCAGGGACATAAGCTAGAACAAGATATCCAAATAAAAAATAAATAAAATCAAAGTAGCAGCCACTGGGGCTGTTGGTGGTACAATTTTTAAACAATATAAAAAAAAATAAGCAGTTGGTCTAAGGAAAGAAAAAACAGATAAGCCAGAGGCAAAAAACAAAAACCCCAACAACAACAACCAGATAAACCAGCCACAGACAACCACCAGTGCTGCTGAGAAGGAGAAAGAGGACGAGGAGGAGCTGCTGCTGCTGCTCTCTGATCCTTCTCCTCTCCTGAGGCACAAAATGGCTCTCTGCCTCTGAGCAGTTCCTTAAATACATTTTGAAAATCCCTCCTTTTGCTCCACCCTCCCTCCTGGCTCCCCCCAGCCAATGGGGGCACAGTTGCCCATGACAACACTTGATTTGTATGATAACAAGCCAACCAAGAAGCAAGGCGAGCTCAAGCCAATCGGAAGCCATTGCCAGAAAACCAATCAGTGAGGGGAAAACACAGAGAAAAAATGGTGCTCAGTTCACTTGAATCAATTTGAGCTTGAATCAGGGTCAATTTGATTCAAACTCAAATCAGGCCCTTTATTCTAAGGGTGATTCAATTTGCATCCAAGTAACTCAAATCACCCTGATTTGAGCTTTATCCCTTTGCATATTTTTATTATGTGACCAGATTAATAGGAACAACAAAATGATATGCCTACTTTACAGTATGAAAATAATGAGGTATGAGGAAGATTTAAGCCAATTGAAAAATGAGGAATTAGTTAAAAATTGCATATCTTCAATTTGAAGCTTGACTAAAAAGTGAAATGAAAGTACTTCACCTTTAATCAAGAATGGGCAACATGTTACATGCAGGCTTTGGTTAGAAAATGTCATCTAGGTAGAAGAGTTGTTACTATAGTTGCTGAGATGAATGTTCAAGTGCCTTTCATTGTCAAAAAGTTCACAACAGCTGTCTTCAGTGGCGCTCTTACCCCTGGACTTTGGGGCCAATGTCCAGGGCCTCCACACTCCCAGCGTGCCCCCAAATCCTCTTTAGTCTGTCCTGGGTGGTGTGGTCACCGTGCTGCCAGCCCACTCTGTGTCAGATGGCGAAGTGTCATTGTGACCTGTGCCGGGTGCTTTAGAGACGGGGGGTGGGGAGTGAGAAAAGAAATATGTGGGATGGCAAGTTGCATGTTGAAATGTTTCTGCTATTGCATATTTGCATAAATATACCTGTTTTATATTCTTACATTCTTGTGAGTTCAGTTGCTGTTTGTGCCCTCAAGAAGCCATGTGTTAAAAATACTGTGTGTCATGGTGTGTGTGTGTGTGTGTGTGTGTGTGTGTGTAGGGGCATGATGCTTAACTTGTGGGGAGGGGAGCTCCGAAGGCCTTTAGGTCCATGCTCCAAAATTACCCAGGTACACCTCTGGCTTTCTTAAACTCTTCAAGGTTCAGAGGGAGGATATACTCCCTCATGCAAGTTTTCCGATAGGTGGGTTGCTCTCAGATTCGTAGTGTTGACAGATTCATAGTGAATAACCTAATTCAACCCTTTCCCCTTAGCAAGATATAGCTTGTATTGAGAACCTCAACAAAAGACTCCTGTGGAAGAAAAGTCCCTATGGCCCCCAGAAGGGTGGTTAAAGAGGAGGATGGAACCCCTTATAAGACTGGTGATAGGCAACTGTGGTTACTACCTGGGATGATCAAGCAAAACAAAAAAATCAGCTGTTGTAGTACTAGTCAAGCTGACCGATGAAGAGGGAGGGGTACAACCCATTCTCTAGGACCCAGCAGCCAACTGCAGAGGCTTGCTTACTATGCCAATAGAGCAGAGCTTCACTGTGGAAGTTGAGCTGAGTTGAGGAGGGCTACTGGTGGGGAGACAGAGAGAGAAAATTTTGCTGAGGTTCAGACCAGAAAGCAAACAAAAAATAAACTGCATAATAGCAAAATGCCACCTGATGTTCCAATCTCTCTATATATTTCTCTAAAGTGTAGCTGTCACTAATCCCATGTCTGGCAGCTCTTGCAAGAGTTTGTGAGCAAGCTCTCCTTGTGGGCAAGGGGAGGGGAAAGTGGCAGCACCGGCGGACAGACTTGTGGGTGTGACAAGAAAGATGGTGGGAGGAGAAAACGGTTGCAGTAGGCAGGGAAAGAAAACAGTGGCAGTGGCGGGTGTACGTGCAAGAAAACAATGGTGGCGGCGGGCGGGAAGGGGAAGAAAACAGGCAGGCAAGAAAATGATTGTAATGGCAACGGTGGGTGGGAAGGAATGGGGAGAACTAGAGGCACAGATGCTCTGAGCCTGGCCCAGCTAGTAATACATGAAAAGCTTCTAGCTTTCTAGAAAAGACCTTCCTTTTTGGCATTCTTCCCTTCCTTCTTTGGAGTGAAAAATATGGGTTAGTTCTATCATACGAACAATATTTTGTAATGGAATTCTATACTTTTGTAATGGAATTCTACTTTCACCAGTAGATTTCTAGATGTTCAGATTTTCACTGGTGGATTCCCCCCCCCCCCGCGCCGCCTTTTTTTGTTCAGCTATAGGTCCAATTGCAATAAATTCATTTTAACAATATTGAATACAGTACATTATAATTTCTTATTTGCCCAATAAATAAACAGATATACAATTATGCCTGAAAACTAGGCAGCATTCATTGTGTCCTCAGTGCCAAAATCCCCTGCTTAAAACAACTTCTGTGGTCCCTGAGAGTTAATTCAAAGTAGCATTTTTTGTCTCCATACCTACTTTTTAAAACCCTTCAAACTTGTCCAAAAAAAATCCTTCTTGCACTGTGGTATTCAAAACTAGGCATGGATTCCAAACTAAAAATTCTATTTTCTGAATAATTGGCTGATTCAAGCTATAGATGGCAGCACTAGTGTCCTAGTGTCCTGTATCCTCCATAAACCCTTTTCCTGACAAAGGTTAAATCAATCTGGTTCTTTGTTCGCTGTCTGGGCACTAGTCACATCACCCTCTGTGATAACCTCATATAATCTGTCATTTAAAAAGGCTATATACAAGCACAAAATGTCATTTAAAACATTTCTGACTGGAATGTTTTCAAACTGCTTGTCAGGTTTTCACTTGATCAATTAGAAAGCTAATGCTATGGTCACCTTTCTGCAACCTCCATTGATCATCTTAAGCAAGTTCCCAGTTAATTGATAACAGCACTGCTCTGTAGATAATCCCAATACGTGTTTTTTGTCTCCAGTTTTCAATTCTATTGGCCTATGCAAATAGTACATGTTACTAGGCAGTTTGTACTGGCATAGTGCTATAAAGATAACATCACATTTTATAGTAGTGCAAAACTCATTTAAGCCATAAAATGCAATAATATTGTTCATTTTATATAGGTGTTCATTGACTATGTTTCAGGATTGCGTATTCATCTGCACTATTAAACTATTGATAGAGGGGGCAAGAAAACTAGAAAGTGATCATCTAAACAGTGGGTGAAGCAGACACAGGAGTAGGATGGTAGTCAGTTCTTCCATGCCACAAACATTAGACCAAATCTTAGAGGGACACCGTTTCACATTACTTGAGTACTTGAAAGTGGAAAAATGGTTTCCTGCCCTTCTATTTCCCCCATTGTTCACTCTGTCCTGTATTGCACTCCTGAAATCTGGTTTAATTAGTTATTGCTAAAATTAATTCCCTAATTGAAGCATGCACAGTTCTGTATCTCTCAGTTCCTTCCGTTCCTTGGGTTTTGCCTTGTTGCCATTCTACCATTAATCATAAATGGGCTTTTTTTTCCTTTCTGTATGCTGCCCATTTATATATATTTGTTTGCAAAAGTTTTTAATTTTAATTTCTTTAAGTAATATGTGTTTATTTCTATTGTATTCATTTTATAGACCTGCATTGAAAGCACATTTCTAATTCTATATGGAATGTATTTAAATCAGTTCAAAGTGTCTGAACTAGTTACCAAACAACTTTTTACAGATAGTGGCTGAAATCCTAACAAAGCATTCACACTTCAAGGGACTACAGAGATGCACCAGGAGCCCTTGTACACCGCCCCCCTCCCATTGCACTGTGCATCAAAGTCCTTGGAGCCCCCATTTGTCTAAGGCACAAAGCTAAGAACAAATGTAAATTAAAAACAAGTACCATCAACAACATTCATTATACCCTCAGACTATCAAAAGCCAAGTGAAAAAATAGGCTTATGTGCCTTTCAAGGGGAAAAATGTCTTACAAGCTATTACTGTCTACTTGGAGAAAGTTCTGTTTTGATTGTTAGAAACAATCGTTAGAACACTGGAAGAAGCTTTTAGACTAGCATAACAGAATGAAAACTCATGCATTCTGGTTTCATATCACAAAAGCCCATCCTCCCCCACCACCACCACGCCACCTAAGAATATGATTAAAGGTTCTCCCTTGTAGTTCTATTATGCAACTGCAAGGTTTAATCAAATTGCTGAGAAATTAGAAATGCATCCATATGTGCCCATGAAGTAACTATGAGCATCCCTTCATATTTCTAATGCCTTGCTCAGTATTCAGTTCTAGATTCTTGGCAAATGAATCTGCCTGATATTGAATCAGAGAATTAGTCTATCTAGGTTGAAACTGGCTGGCAGAGGTCTCCAGGGTTTCAGGCAGGGACTTTCTCAGCCCACACTTGAGATGCCAGGGATTCAACCCAGGGCCGTAGGGAATACTGAGCAAGGGAGGACGATTGCCCCCCAGCTGCCAAGGCACTGCCTCGCCCTGGGCACCCCCTTGTCCACTCCCATACTCAGCCAGCTCACTTGCTGAGAGTGCAAAGAGCACCCCTCTCCTCCAGACTGTGCTGGGATGTGGGGGGGGGGACCCAGCCAGCTAGCAATTTGATGAAATGCTGACTGGGGAGCATGGGAAAGGGTCCGCCCTCTCCCAAGCAGTGGTCACACCCCCTGCATATGACATCAGGTGCAGGGGGTGTGGCCAGTACCAAGGATGGGCCAGTCGGCTCCTGCAGAGCTTCCCCAGTCAGTGGTTCATTGAATTGCGAGACGGAGAAAGGAGCTCCCAGTCAGCTATTCAACAAACCATTGACTGAGGAAGCAATGAAGGAATGAAAAAGCTGACTGGCGCCATCCTCTGTACTGGCCATACCCCTGCATCAGACATCAGAATCAGGGGGCATGGCTTGGGGCAGAACTATTATTATTATTATTATATATTATTATTACATTTATATCCCGCTCTTCCTCCAAGGAGCCCAGAGCAGTGTACTACATATTTAAGTTTCTCTTTCACAACAACCCTGTGAAGTAGGCTAGGCTGAGAACCCTGTGAAGTAGGCCAGTATCATGGCTGAATGGGAATTTGAACTCGGGTCTCCCTCGTCCTAGTCCAGCACTCTAACCACTACACCACGCTGGCTCTCAGTGTCTATGTCCTCTGGCCGCCCAAGTGTTCCCTGTGCTCCTGATTAAACCTAAGACCTTCTGTATACATAGCATGTCCACTAAAGCTGAGGTACAGCCTCCCCTAACAAGTTGATTTGTATAGATATTTTTTAGAGCTTTAGTCATAACCTTTTGATGTTAGTGTGAAATATTATATGAATCAGAAACCATGTAAGAAATCATAGAAAATTTTTCATACTTGCTTAGCATTAAGGATAAGAATAAAATAGTCACAAATTCTCTTTTAAATTGAGAAGTCCTGCAAGAAAGACTATTTCTGTGTATCTTCACCTCCTCTTTGTTTAAACAAATGCGTATATTTGTCTGACTATGCACATCACCTTTGTCTAGGTAGACTTAAATAATGAGCTAGTCAAACATACTCCGAAAACATAACCTTGAGACCATGATGTGTCCTTTGAATCATATGATGGAAGAGTGAAAAGATGAACCAAAATAGTTCATCACCTGGAGTCACAGTCTGTTAATGCCTTACACTGGATTAGTAGTGAGAAATCCAATTGCAGCAATAAGAAACCAGCTGTCAGGCAGTGTTACTCTCCTATGAGGTGGCAAGCATACATCTTACCGCAAAGGAAAACAACCTCTAACATTAACTGTGCCCTGCACAAAGATGAATTCCTGTCTTGTACATATAATAACTTCAGATCTCAGAGGCCAGAGTTCACAAATTGAAATTGATGGCCAGCAGAGACAGAAAATCAATACAACTATATAATCCTGTTTGGAGTATTCAAATGGTGAATATCAAGGACTCATCCACTGTCTATTTAGTTTGTGCATGTTTTGAAACTGTTTGTTTAAAGGGTTTGCAAGGATGATTATTGATTTTTAAAACTGAAGAATTCTGTTCAGAGAATGTTTGGCATGCCTATTTGTAACAGTCAAACAATGAAGTATCTTCCTTCGCTAAAATTAGTCTTTGTCATAGATTGGCTGGATGCTGCCCTTGCAGTTGGTAAAACTATAAATGGAAAGGTGTATAGTAGCAAAGACAATTGATCCTTCAAGATACTGAAAGAGATCTTGGCTGGTCCATGCATAAAACCCAGATTATCTTCTTCTTTTCTTCCTGGAGATTGTTTGCTCCAACCTGCATTTCTTGGAAAATTATTTAGACAGATAGGAAAATTGCTCATGTAGATACTAGGAATGTGCATGAAATGGGTTTTGCCGGCTGTTTCGATGACTCAATCTTGAAACACTCAAAATGTTTCGAGTGTTTCGAACATTATTTTGAGGCCTGTTTTTCTGGGGACAGCTAGTCTACCGATTCCAGTCAGTGGGTAGACCACTCCTCTGAGCCTACCTCATGCAGCAGGCAGACCAGTCCTCCGACCCAGACTTTCCAGTAGACCAGACCTCTAAGGCAGGATGATGTGCTAAATCCAGAGGAGAGGATTGGTCTACTGCTTACCCCAATCAGTAGGCCAGCTCTCTCTTTAAAAAAGAAAAAAAATCCCAGTCCAGGAAAAGCTGGTCTACCAACTGGAAAAATTGTGCTCGAAACACTCGAAACATTTCAAGTAGAACTGGGGCTGTTTCATTTCAAGCTCAAAACAGGCCCTTTATTTTAAGGGTGCTTTGTTTCTAACTCGAAACACAAAACAGCTTGTTTTGAGCTCTAATAAATTTGCACATCTCTAGTTGAAACTGCAGACTACAAACCAGAACAAATTGAAACTTAGATGTATGCTTTCATTTTATGGGATTTCATCAAGTAGATGCAAATTGAGTGCACTGAGCAAGTGATCAGAAAAACTGACCCTCAGGTGCAGATAAGCATTATCATAGGATGGGATACCTAACTCCTTTGATGTCATGAGCTCCTGCATGTGCTGGACACTGCATTAATTTGAATGAATCAGCTTTAAGTTGGATACACACATGGAATACACACATGGAACCATCTCCTCAGCTGAAGAGAAGAATAGACACTGAAGGGTATGTCCTTGTGAACATTGGAACATTTTCACAGAATGGCTGGATTTGGAAATCTGGTGTATTAATACTTCACTAATTCAATTATTCTGCTTGCTTCTCCTATGTCAGAGTTCTTCACTGTGTGGCCCTGCTCATGACCCTACCTTGCCTCTTTCCCCCTCACCCCCTCCTCTCGCCAATATGGGGAGGCAGTGGATACTCTGAACTGGGGGTTGGAGGCTGTTCTGGACTGGATGGGGGCAAACAAGCTGATACCTAATCCAGATAAGACAGAAGTGCTCTGGTTTGGTAGAATTGATCATCTGAGTAATGAAGTAAATCTGGTAAATCTTGGACAGGGTCACAATCCCTCTGAAAGACAAAGTCCGCAGCTTGGCGGTGCTTCTGGACATGATACTGTCCTTGGAGGCACAGGTATCGGCGATGTGCAAAAGTGCCTTTTACCAGCTACGGCTGGCACGCCAGCTGCGATCCTACTTGGAGACGTTGGACCTGACCTAAGTCACTCGTGCTTTGCTAACATCCAGATTGGACTGCTGCAATGTACTATGTGGGGCTATCCTTAAAGATGGTTTGAAAACTTCAGCTGGTCGAGAAAGGGGAAAACAGGAAAGTGCCTGTCAGCACCTTCAGCACATGCTGCTGGGCCAAGCACTGGCCTGCAGTGGGGAGTGGGGCTGCATGCTGGCAACCTCCACCGCAAAATGTGTGGAGATCGCTGCCCTATGGATTTAAGCTACATCCATTATTAAGACCTTGATTTAATTCAATTCACATTAATAGGATGGTAGGCTGTTCTTCAAAACATTTAAATAGATGTGTCATCTAGACTATGAAGGATCATTAATGTGAAAGTTGTAAAGTCCAGTATTTTATTTATTTATTTATTTATTTTTGCATTTATATACCGCCTTTCATTAAAAAGATAACCCCAAGGCGGTTTACAAAAGTTAAAAACATACAATAAAAACACAATAAAAACATCATGTTAAAAGTACAAAAACATATAAAAACAGGCATAAAAACAACACAACAAATACAAACACAGAGAAGCCGCAGTAGAAAACAATCATGTAAAAGCCTGGGTAAAAAGCCAAGTCTTTAAAAGCTTTCTAAAAGCCGTGATGGAGTCCGAGGAACGAATGGCCACTGGGAGAGCATTCCAGAGTCTGGGGGCAGCAACAGAGAAGGCCCTGTCCCGAGTGCACGACAACCGGGCCTCCCTCATTGTCGGCACCCGGAGCAGGGCCCCCTCAGATGTCCTTGTCAAGTGGGCAGCAACCCTTGGGAGCAGGCGGTCCCTCAAATACCCTGGGCCCAAACCGTTTAGGGCTTTAAAGGTCAAAACCAGCACCTTGAATTGGACCCGGAAACGAACCGGCAGCCAGTGCAGCTCTTTCAAAATGGGGGTGATATGTTCCCAACGGGCAGCTCTGGATAAAACCCTCGCTGCCGCGTTTTGCACTAGCTGCAGTTTCCGGATATTCTTCAAGGGCAGCCCCACGTAGAGCGCGTTACAGTAATCCAGCCGCGACGTGACTAAGGCGTGGGTAACCGTGGTCAGATCTGCCTTCTCGAGAAAGGGACGCAGCTGGCGCACCAGCCGAAGCCGTGCAAAGGCACCCCTGGCCACCGCCTCCACCTGAGCCTCCAAAAGCAGAGCCGGGTCCAGTAGTACCCCCAAGCTGCGTACCTGCTCCTTCAAGGGGAGTGCAACCCCATCCAGAACCGGTAAAATCTCCTCATCCCGATTGGCTCTCCTACTGACCAACAGTACCTCCGTCTTATCCGGATTCAGTTTCAGTTTGTTAGCCCACATCCAACCCATCACGGCCTCCAACCCCCGATTCAGGACATCCACCGCCTCCCTAGGATCAGATGACAAGGAGAGATAGAGCTGAGTGTCATCCGCATATTGCTGACAACTCAGTCCAAATCTCTGGATGACCTCTCCCAGCGGCTTCATGTAGATGTTAAACAGCATGGGAGACAAGACCGATCCCTGTGGGACCCCACAGGCCAACGGCCACGGGGCCGAGCAGTAGTCCCCCAGCACCACCTTCTGAACCCTCCCCTCAAGAAAGGACCGGAACCACTGCAACGCAGTGCCTCCGAATCCCATACTCGAGAGGCGGCCCAGAAGGATACCATGGTTGATGGTATCGAACGCCGCCGAGAGGTCCAGCAGAACCAACAGGGACGCACTCCCCCTGTCTAGTTCCCGGCGTAGGTCATCCACTAGAGCGACCAAGGCAGTCTCAGTCCCATACCCGGGGCGGAAGCCAGATTGAAAAGGGTCCAGATAATCCGTATCATCCAAGACCCTCTGCAGCTGGGACGCCACCACACGCTCCATCACCTTGCCCAGAAAGGGGAGGTTAGACACAGGTCTATAGTTGTCCAGGTCGGAGGGATCAAGGGAGGGCTTTTTTAATAGAGGTCTTACCACCGCCTCCTTGAGGCACGATGGCATCCTGCCCTCCCTCAACGAAGCATTAACGATCACCTCCAGCCATCTACCTGTCCCCACCCTGGCAGCTTTTATTAGCCATGAAGGGCAAGGGTCAAGAGCGCACGAAGTCGCCCGCACACTGCCCAGGATCTTGTCCACATCCTCAGGCCGCACCAACCGAAAAGAATCCAACACAACGGGACCAGATGGTACCAGAGGCACGTCTGCCGGAACTGCCAAAACTCTGGAGTCCAGGTCAGCACGGATGCAAGCGACTTTATCTGCAAAGCGACAGGCAAACCGATCACAAAGAGCCGTAGATGACTCCTCCCCCATTGTCCGGGGGGATGTGTGGAGCAATGTTTTCACCACATGAAACAGCTCTGTTTGCCTGCACTGAGCAGACGCAATGGAGGCGGAGAAAAAACATTTCTTCACCGCCCCCACCGCCACGGCATAGTCCCTAAAATGGGCTCTAGCCCATGTTCGATCGGATTCGTGACGACTCTTCCTCCAGCGTCGCTCCAGCCGTCGTCCGAGTTGCTTTATCGCCCTAAGCTCCGAGGAAAATCAAGGAGCAGAACGGGCTCCACCAAGCCGGAGAGGGCGCTTGGGGGCAACCGTGTCAACAGCCCTGGCCATCTCTCCATTCCAGAGATCAACCAAGGCCTCGACAGGGTCACCAGCTCTGGACACTGGAAACTCCCCGAGGGCCGTCTGAAATCCAAGCGGATCCATAAGCCTCCAGGGGCGGACCATCTTAATCGGCCCACCACCCCTGCAGAGGGCAGACGGAGCAGTCAAACTAAACCCCACCAGGTGATGATCTGTCCATGACAAGGGAGTGATCTCAAATTCCCCCACCTCCAGATCATTTATTTCCCGATCGGCAAAAACCAGATCCAGAGTGTGTCCCGCCACGTGGGTAGGGCCCGATACCAATTGAGACAGGCCCATGGTTGCCATGGAGGCCATGAAATCCTGAGCCGCACCCACTAAGGGGACCTCAGCGTGGACATTGAGGTCCCCCAAGACCATAAGCCTGGGGGAACCCAAGGCCACCTCCGAGACCACCCCCGCCAGCTCAGGTAGGGAGACTGAAGTGCAGCGGGGTGGTCGGTACACCAGCAGAATCCCCAGCCTATCTCGGAGGCCCACCCTCAAGGACAAACACTCAAAATTCTGAGATTGCCTGACCGGGCACCTGGAAATGGGGAGGGTCTCTCGAAAGATGACCGCAACGCCTCCTCCCCGACCCTCGAGTAGTGATGAGTATTGTACTCATCTCTTCAAAACAGAATTATTTCCCATCACACTGAGATTATTGTAACAGACGTATAAGATCTCCATGGTTTTCTTAACCATCTGAACTGTAATCCTTCCTCTTCAATAATCTTTTAAAACAATTTATTGGGATGTAAAATATTAAATGTTTAAAGTGCAGTAAGCACAGCAATAGTTTATATTTATATATATACATGCCACTTAACTCCAAAGGCTCTAGGACTTTGAAAATAAACACAAGAAAAACAAAACAGTTAAAAAGAGCAATTTAAAAATTTAAAAATTCAGAGATGTTACTAAATGTAAGAAAGTACAGTACACAATTAAACATGTTTAAAAGATTTGGAAAACAAATTTGTGCGAACTAGGGAGAAACAGGCAGGTTGTGACGATCCAGGATAGAGAGAGACAGAAGGGTAATTAAAACGGAGCAGGAAACTTACAGAGGCTGCAGCTGGAGATGCAGCCTCACTCAGGCAACAGGAACATTGCCCGTGCAGAGAAAGAGTGAGTGGGCCTTGTTCTGTTTTTTAAACAATATAATTGTTTAAAATTAATTGTTTAAGTGGGAAATGTAGTAAACAATGGTTGACATTCAAATTACTCATGCATAGTCCCATTGAAATTAATGGGATATGTTACGACCAACTTGTCCCATTAATTTCAGTCATTTAGTCTGGATGTCAGCTGATCTTTACATTGAATAGTTTCAGGCTGAAGTCATAAAGTAATATTAGTGATGCAGCAGTCTTGAGAGATAGAAGTTCTTATATGAGTTGTTGATGATGATGATGATTTTGGTGTTTTGGAAGTATGGCTTTTCCTTGGACAGAATTTTTGCATCCTATCAACATGTATGCAAGGGCTGCTTTCATGTTCATGCATGAAAGAAAAGAAAGAGGTAAATAAAGTAATACTTTCCAATGGGCCAACCACTGTTGCTGGGTGTGTGCAATCATCACCCCGAAACTTGACAATGCATCACCATCTCTTTGCTAGAATGCATACCTGCATTTCAGAAATGACTTGCAGCTCTCACAAGAAAGTAATTGGCCTTGTAACCATGCCAGTAAATCTGTTGTTGCAATTGTACTGAGCTTGGGAGCAAAAAATTATAAACAACTCTATTTGCATATTTATCAGACTGTGTCTGTAAACTATAAAAAATGATTTCCCCCTTATTGTCTATATCACCAGAACATTTTAGGATCCATTTACTTGCTATATATATAAGTGAAGAATGTGTGCAGTATAAAGACTTGTTCTCTAACAAGATTTCAGTGACCTAAGACATACCATCTTTTATCTGCCGTAGTGTTTTCAAGTATGGGGGTAAATAAATATCTTAAACCTGTAACAGTTCAGGTACAGGAGCTGTAACTAGTTTAGGCTAGAGAGGGGAAACAGAAGGCACTAATTGACTGCCGCCACTGACTGGTAACCATAGGGGGAGCCATTGTCTTATTAGTTGGCATTGTGAGTTTAAGACAGGAAATTGATGGATCAGTACCATGAAAGCACATGGCTGCTGACAGCTAGATCACAGCACAGGCCTTTGGCATCATCAGCCAGTTCTATGTATAACTGTCACCTGCCTTTTCTACTATCTTGCAATGTCTACCAATAAGGCATGGGCCCCTCACCTTTAGTTGCTGCTGCTCCCATCCCACTCGTCACTCTTCCGAGTACTCTCCCTCACAAGGAATCTTCTTTGCTGCCACGGTTGATTGCCCACCTGCCTGAGCAGGAAAAGAGGCAAATGCTGTACAAAGAAGACAAGTGAGCTGTTAAGGCATTGGCATTAAGGAAAACAACTGTGCTCTGCCATCTCCCTTTTGGTGGGGGAGGAGTTATCCACAGTGCTAGTAGGACAGCAAAGCACATCTTCACAAGGGCACACAGTGCAACATATGCAAAGTTTAAATGCTCAAAGGTATATAGCAAAGCCAGTATAAATTATTCAGTTAATAATCAGACCTACATTGTGAGTTTGAAACCTACTCTAGGAAGAGCAGAAGCACCTTCAGGAGGCAAGCAAGCTTTTCTAAACAGAACAACATCTAGCGTTTCACCCCTTCAAACTACCTAACAGGAGAAGCAGAGATTTGAGGGGCTGGTTTCTCTTTACGGGATAAGTCCTAGTCTGTGTGTGTGTGTGTGTGTGTGTTATTTGCCAGGGCTAGCAAACTCCAGTGTTTTTGTTTGTCCCTGCCTGGAGGGGGTGGAGTCAGCCAGGGGTGTAGGGGGACACATTCCTTTGACCCACATACTGTGTCTCAGTTTGAAGCCTATTCTCTACATAAGAGGTGAAGGCCTGAGAGCATAGCAAACAAAGCATAGCAAACAGGGACAGCAAACAGGACATGTGCATTTTGCAGGAGTTTAGCGGGAAGTGTGTGGGGGAGCTGGGAAAAATCCCCTGTTATCACACGGAGCCCGGTGGAGAAGAGATAGTAAGTACAAATCCCTCCCTCATATTCCTGAGAAAGACTGTATGGACAGTTAAATAGCTGACCATTACAGCTGATACTTATACTTCTAATAAGCTATCTCTAAATACTGTAAACAGCCAACAAAACCAATCAGAAGGAGAGGGGGCACTTCCCAGTGTATTGCACAGAGTGCCACATGTATGACAATTTGCCCCATGGGCAGAAGTCATGGTCGTGTGCTTGGTGCAAGGAGCTCCTGGCTCTCAGGGGGCAAGTTCGTTCCCTTGAGACCAAGTTGGTAGATCTGGAGAAGCTCAGAGAGACAGAGAAGCATGTGGACGAGACCTTCAGGGACATGTTAGAGACATTCCACTCCAGGGCTGATAGCTCCTCTGCTGTCAGGGAGAATGAGCATCTCAGGCAAGGAGGACTTCGGTCTGAGGAAGAGGGAAATGCTCCTTTAGAAGGGACCCCTTCCATGAGCCCATATCCTCTCACACAGGGGATATTCCTCTGGGGCATGGGGGCCTCCTTGTAGTGGGTGATTCGATCATTAGAGGTATAGAGAGATGGGTTTGTGACCCGCGGGTTGACTTGCCTGCCTGGTGCAAAGGTTGCAGACATCACACAGCGTCTAGATAGGCTCTTAGGCAGTGCTGGGGAGGAGACAGCTGTTGTGGTGCATGTCGGCACCAACGCTGTGGGGAAATGTAGTCAGGAGGTCCTGGAAGCCAAATTTAGGCTGATAGTTAGCATATTGAAGTCCAGGACCCACAAGGTAGCATTCTCAGAAATGCTACCTGTTCCACGCGCAGGTACAGTGAGACAGGCAGAGCTGAGGGGTTTCAATGCGTGGATGAGATGTTGGTGCTGGGAGGAGGGGTTTAGATTTGTTAGGCACTGGGATACATTTTGGAGTAAGCAAGGCCTGTACAAAAGGGATGGGCTGCACTTGAACCAAGATGGAACCAGACTGCTGGCGCTTAAAATCAAAAAGATTGCAGAGCAGCTTTTAAAATGATGCCTGGGTAACAGCCGATGGGAACTGGGCAGTATCCCGGATGAAGAACCCCAACTTCAAGTACATGCTGATGGGATCTGAGCTGTCGGTGACTGAACAGGAGAGGGATCTTGGGGTTGTGGTGGACAGCTCGTTGAAAGTGTCAACTCAATGTGTGGCAGCTGTAAAAAAGGCCAGTTCCATGCTAGCGATCACTAGGAAGGGGATTGGAAATAAAACTGCTAATATTATAATGCCCTTATAAAAAACGATGGTGCGGCCACTCCTGGAGTACTGCATACAATTCTGGTCTCCACATCTAAAAAAGGACATTGTAGAACTGGAAAAGGTGCAGAAAAGGGCAAGCAAGATGATCAGGGGCCTAGAGCACCTTCCTTATGAGGCAAGGCTACAACACCTGGGGCTATTTAGTTTAGAAAAAAGAAGACTGCGGGGAGACCTGATAGAGGTCTATAAAATCATGCATGGGGTGGAGAAAGTGGATAGCGAGAAATTCTTCTCCCTCTCCCATAACACTAGAACCAGGGGTCATCCCATGAAATTGATTGCCGGGAAATCTAGGACCAACAAACGGAAGTACTTTTTCACACAATGCATAATCAGCTTGTGGAATTCTCTGCCACGAGATGTGGTGACAGCCAACACCTGGATGGCTTTAAGAGGGGTTTGGATAACTTCATGGAGGAGAGGTCTACCAATATCTCTAAATACTGTAAACAGCCAACAAAAACAGTATGAAGATAAAAAGTCAGCAGGGGAAGGGGCACTTCCCAGTGTATTGCACAGAGTGCCACATGTATGACTATTTGCCCCATGGGCAGAAGTCATGGATGTATGCTCAGTGCAAGTTGCTCCTAGCTCTCAAAGAAAAAGTTCGTTCCCTTGAGACCAAGGTAACGGATCTGGAGAAGCTCAGAGAGACAGAGAGGCACGCAGATGAGACCTTCAGGGACATGGTAGAGGCATCCCACTCCAGGGCTGATAGCTCCTCTGCTGTCTGGTAAAATGAAAGTCTCGGGCAAGGAGGACATCAGTCTGAAAAAGAGGGAAATGATCCTTTAGAAGGGACCCCTTCCGTGGAAGATGAACCCATATCCTCTCACATAGGGGATACTCCTCTGGGTGGTGGGGTGATTCCTTGAAGTGGGTGATTAAATCATTAGAGGTATAGAGAGATGGGTTTGTGACCTGCGTGTTGACCACACGGTGACTTGCCTGCCTGGTGTGAAGACTGTGGACATAACACAGTGTCCAGATAGGGTCTTAGGCAGTACTAGGGAAGAGATAGCTGTCGTGCTGCACGTCGGCACCAACGATGTGGGGAAATGTAGTCGGGAGGTCCTGGAAGCCAAATTTAGGCTGATAGGTAGTGTATTGAAGTCCAAGACCCCCAAGGTAGCATTCTCAGAAATGCTACCTGTTCCACGGGCAGGTACAGTGAGACAGGCAGAGCTGAGAGGTTTCAATGTGTGGATGAGATGTTGGTGACAGCAGGAGGGGTTTAGATTCATTAGGCACTGAAATACATTTTTGGGCAAGCAAGGCCTCTACAAAAGGGACAGGCTGCACGTGAACCAAGATGGAACCAGACTGCTAGCGCTTAAAATAAAAAAGGTTGCAGAGCAGCTTTTAAAATGACACCTGGGGAATAGCAACAGGAGCTGGACAGTATCCAGGTCGGCAAATGCCATCCTTTAAAGTGGGAGGGTACAAAGGATTCAGATAAATCAGAAGGGGACAGAGCAGAACCACATAAAGAGCAGACAGAAGGCTGTGCTTGCTGGTCAAAGAATCAAAAGAAAGATAGCATAACCCAGGTGAGAGATTCAGCTTATAGGTGCTTATATGCCAGTGCCAGAAGCCTGAGCCAAGATGGGTGAGCTGAGTGCTTGGTTGCTAACACAGAAATAGATACAGTAGGCATAACAGAAACATGGTGGAATAGTGAGAACCAGTGGGACACTGTTATCCCTGGATATAAACTCTATAGAAAGGACAGGGAGGTGCGCCTTGGAGGTGGAGTAGCACTGTATGCTAAAGAAGGGATGGAATCTTACAAGGTACAAAACCTATGTGGCCTGGAGTCCTCCACAGAAATCCTGTGGGTGACAATACAAGGCCTGAAAGGAAATGTGCTACTGGGGACATGCTATCGCCCTCCAGATCAAAATGCTGACAGTGACTGGGAGTTGCAGGAGGAAATCAGGGAGGCATCAAGGAGAGGCAGGGCAGTAATAGTGGGTGACTTCAATTACCCACACATAGACAGGCTAAATTGACAGTCAGGTACGGACAAAGTGGTCAAATTTCTAGATATGCTGAATAACTGTGCCCTAGAACAGTTGGTCTTGGAACCAACCAGAGAGAAGGCGACCTTGGACTTAATCCTGAGTGGCAACCAGGACCTGGTGCAGGATGTCAGAGTCATCGACCCTTTAGGGAACAGTGACCATAATGTGATCAAATTCAGCATAAATGCAGGGAGAGAATCACCAAGGAAGTCTAACACCGACATTTTTAATTTCAGAAGTGGAAACTTCTCCAAAACGAGGAGTATGGTTAAAAGAAAGGGAAAGCTGAAAGGGAAAATCAGGAGAGTCACTTCTCTCCAGAATGCATGGAGTTTACTCATAAGCACAATACTAGAAGCCCAGTTAGACTGTCTACCCAAAAGGAGGAAAGGTACCACTAAGTCCAGGAGGATGCCAGCATGGCTAACAGGTACTGTCAAGGAAGCCATAAAAGGGAAGAAGACTTCCTTCAGAAATTGGAAGGCCTGTCCAAATGAAGAGAACAGAAAGGAACACAAACTCATGGGGGGGGGAATGCAAGGTGACAATAAGGGAGGGGGAAAGAGTGTTTGAGCAACATTTAGCTAAAATTATCAAGTGGAACAACAAAAACTTCTTTAAATACATCAGAAGTAGAAGGAAACCTGCCAGGGAGGCAGTTGGACCATTAGACAATGAGGGAGTTAAAGGGATTATTAAGGAGGATATGGAGGTTGCAGAGAAACTAAATTAGTTCTTTGAGTCCGTCTTCACGGCAGAGGATACTGAGCATATACCTGTTCCTGAAACAAGCTTTTCAGTGATGGAGGCTAAAGAACTGAGTCATAGAAGTGACAAGAGATGGTGTTCTAAACTGTATGGGAAAACTGAAAACGAGCAAATTGCCAGGGCCGGATGGCATCCATCCAAGAGTCCTCAAAGAACTCAAATGTGAAATTGCCAACCTCCTTGCTAAAATATATAACTTATCCCTGCAATCGGGTTCTGTACCGGAGGACTGGAAAGTAGCAAATGTAACACCGATTTTCAAAAAGGGATCCAGAGGTGATCCGGGAAATTACAGGCCAGTTAGCTTAACATCCATTCCAGGCTTATTGATGGAAAGCATCCTCAAAGATAAAATTGTAAAGCACATAGAAGAACAGGCCCTGCTGGGAGAGAACAGCATGGCTTCTGCAAAGGGATATCTTGCCTCACAAACCTTTCGGAGTTCTTTGAGAATGTCAACAAGTGTGTGGATGAAGGTGATCCAGTTGACATTGTATACCTGGAGTTCTAAAAAGCTTTTGACAAAGTTCCTCATCAAAGACTCCTGAGGAAACTTAGCAGTCATGGGATAAGGGTACAAGTACATGTGTGGATTGCTAACTGGTTGAAAGACAGGAAACAGAGGGTAGGTATAAATGGAGAGTTTTCACAATGGAGGGCAGTAAGAAGTGGGGTCCCCCAGGGATCTGTACTGAGACCGGTGCTTTTTAATTTATTCATAAATTATCTATAAGTAGGGGTAAGCAGTGAGGTGGCCAAATTTGCAGATGATACAAAACTCTTTCGGGTAGTGAAATCCAAAACAGATTGTGAGGAGCTCCAAAAGGATATCTCCAAAATGGGTGAGTGGATGACAAAATGGCAAATGAGGTTCAGTGTTGGCAAGTGTAAAGTGATGCACATTGGAACGAAAAACCCCAACTTCAAGTATACGTTGATGGGATCTGAGCTGTCGGTGACTGAACAGGAGAGGGATCTTGAAGTTGTGGTGGACAGCTTGTTGAAAGTGTTGACTCAATGTGCGGCAGCTGTGAAAAAGGCAAATTCCATGCTAGGGATCATTAGGAAGGGGATTGAAAATAAAACTGCTAATATTATAATGCCCTTATACAAAACTATGGTGCCACACCATAGAGTACTACGTACAATTCTGGTCACCACATCTAAAAAAGAACATTGTCGAACTGGAAAAGGTGTGGGAGATGGCAACCAAGTTGATCAGGGGCCTAGAGCACCTTTCTTATAAGGCAAGGCTACCACACCTGGGGCTATTTAGTTTAGAAAAAATATGACTGCGTAGAGACTTGAGAGAGGTCTATAAAATCATGCATGGTGTGGAGAAAGTGGATAGAGAGAAATTCTTCTCTCTCACACATAACACTAGAACTAGGGGTCATCCTATGAAATTGATTGCAAGGAAATCTAGGACCAACAAATGGAAGTACTTTTTCACACAACACATAATCAATTAGTGGAATTCTCTACTACAAGATGTGGTGACAGCCAACAACCTGGATGGCTTTGAGAGGAGTTTGGATAACTTCATGGAGGAGAGGTCTATCATCGGCTACTAGTCGGAGGGCTTTAGGTCACCTCCAGCCTCAAAGGCTGGATGCCTCTGAGTACCAGTTGCAGGGGAGTAAGAGCAGGAGGGAGGGTATCTCCTCAATTCCTGCCTATAGGCTTTCAGCGGCATCTGGTAGGCCACTGAGTGAAACAGGATGCCTTGGGCCTGATCAAGCAGTGCTGTTCTTATCATGTAAGAGTAAGTTGGCATCTGAGAGTGCAGTGTACAGAGCTGTTTCCGGATGTATCTGAGAATTTTAATGAATGATCTTTGGGGGGCAGCAATTAAATATTTTATTGAAAATAAATTTAAGATATTATAGATTACTCACATAATGAGTATAGTGATTTTGCAGGTGGTAGTACATTTGAACAGTGCCAAGCTCAGCCATGTGAAGTCATTATAACATCAGCAAATCATCACCTGTTGAATGAAGTCCTTCCGAGTTCCGGAGTCAGCTTCTTACAAGTGGTGTAGTGACTTTGAATATAAGTAGTCTTGCACCTCTAGAAAAAACATGGAATGGTTCTTGGTGGTACAAAGCTAGCATTATGATGCAGAGGTACTGTATATACCTGTGATTCCAGGCCTGTATGTGCCTGGTGACAATTTTAATAATGGTACGGTTTTATTATTGCTTCTCTGGTGCGCTGCTTTTACCACCGTACAACAGAAAAGCTGACCTGGCTTAGAGGGGAAAGGAGGCCAGCAAGCAACAATCGTATCAATGCTGCTGACAGATTTCATGAAACAGCATTTTTCACTTGCAATGACTCCTTGATGTTCATCCGAGGCTGTTGCAGGCCTATCTATTACAAAGCCCATCCTAAACTGATTACTGCATGGCCGTGCTCCCTCTGCGCCTTTATCAGCAATTCTTAAGCTAAATATAAGCAGGAACTGCTCCAGTCAAGTCATTAAAATTCAGCATTTACTGAAAACCAGCTGTGAATTTGGAGTGTCTGTTTGTGTGTGTTTGGGAGGAAATGGCTAGAGAAAATTGGTGAACATTCAATCTGCAATGATCCCTAAGAAGTCATTAATCAGGTACAGATAGGGGAAGTGATTAATGATGTGACCAGTGTTTCTTCCTGTATGCTTCCTTCCACTTCCTGACCTGGGAATTTCTGTAGACTGAGGGACTAGTATTTGTCATACCTATTTGTAAAATAATAGCATCTCTCATTGAGAGGCATCATGAGGTTGGCTGAAAAGCAAAGCCATTAGAATCTGTCACTTTTCCGTGTGCTAGTAATCTTGCTTCTTCTTTGAGACAGAGATATTCTTAATGTTTGGATTTTTTTTTGAGGGAAGAGAAATTTTCTCCTTTATTGTTTAGAAAAAGTGAAAGCACCCTTGTAGAATAATGAAGAATGTTATTCAAAGTCTGTGAATATGAATTTTGGTGAAAATCTCCTAAAAAGCACTATTTGATCCCTAACTATGAAAAATACTTGATTGTAGACCTCCCCCCCCCATCTTGTTTGGAATTTTGTTTTTTATTTGGTTTGGAATTTGGACGTGGTTAGAATTTAGAAGTAGCTCTACTCACTCCTTCCAGAAGTAAGAAGCAACCATCATATGCACGAAAATATATGTTCCTTACCAGTGAGCTTCTTCAGTATAATTAGTGTCCTGCTTATAACATAGTAATTTTATATTATTATTTATTATTATCATTATTGTTTACACAGTCTGACAGGTGTTATTGACTGGTTTGTTTTATCCAGACATCGAGTCCTTCCCAAGGACCCGAGATGGCTCGATTTTATTATCAGTGTTGTTGCTGTTATTATAGATACTGTTGCAGAATATAGGCCGTTCCCAGTAAAGTTGCTTTTTGTAATTGGCTGGTGGTGATTTCTGTGGCCCCTATGGTGTTGAGGTGCTCTTCAAGTTATTTTGGAATTGCACCTAGAGTGCCAATTACCACTGGGATTATTTTGGTCTTTTTCTGCCACAGCCTTTCAATTTCAATTTGTAGATCTTTGTATTTGGTGATTTTTTTCTATTTCTTTTTCTTCTATTCTGCTATCCCCTGGTATTGCTATGTCGATTATTTTCACTTGTTTTTCTTTCTTCTCGACTACAGTTATATCTGGTGTATTGTGTGGCAGATGTTTGTCTGTTTGTAGTCGGAAGTCCCATAATATTTTTGCATCTTCATTTTCTACCACTTTTTCAATTTGATGGTCCCACCAATTTTTGGCTACAGGTAGCTTGTAATTTTTGCAGATTGTCCAGTGTACCATCCCTGCTACCTTGTTGTGCCTTTGTTTGTAGTCAGTCTGTGCGATCTTTTTACAACAGCTGATTAGGTGGTCCACGGTTTCATCTGCTTCTTTACAAAGGCAGCACTTGCTGTTTGTTGTTGACTTTTCTACTTTTGCTCTTATTGCATTTGTTCTTAGTGCCTGTTTTTGTGCAACTAGTATTAAACCCTCTATTTCTTTCTTCAAGTTGCCATTCTTAAGCCATTGCCAGGTCTTGGTGATGTCTGATTTTCCACTTATATTGTGCAAATATTGACCATGCAGGGGCTTATTTCTCCATTTTTCTGCTCGGTACTTGACTTGTTCTTTCTTGTAGGCCTGCTTTGTTTCATTGGAGTTGAATAGTTTCTCATTATTGACCATTTTAAGTGCATCTTCTTCACTGTCCTTGATATATTCTTCAAGGCCTCTTTTCTCCTCCTCTACTGTTTGATGGACTCGCAGCATCCCTCTTCCACCTGAGCTGTGAGGGAGGGGGTGCAGAGCATGATTGATGGTCATTCTTTTCCTGGTCTTACGATCTAGCCTCTCTGGCTCTGCCTGGGTCCAATCTATTATTCCTGCCGTGTATCTGATAACAAGTATAGCCCAGGTGTTTATGGCTTGTATGGTGTTCTCACCATTGAGTTTGGACTTGAGGATTTTTCTAACTCTCCTGATGTATTCACTTCCAATTTTTCTTTTAACTTCAGCGTGTG
The DNA here is from genome assembly GCF_027244095.1 of Hemicordylus capensis. Lineage (NCBI taxonomy): Eukaryota > Metazoa > Chordata > Lepidosauria > Squamata > Cordylidae > Hemicordylus > Hemicordylus capensis. The sequence goes on along the minus strand of NC_069658.1, from coordinate 371,621,000 downwards.
CAATGTTATCAGCCTGGAGAATGCCCAAGTATTTGTAAGGTTCTTTCTCTTCCAAGTTCTTGATCTTGCTTCCATTGGGCAGTTCTATTCCTTCTATTTTTGCTATTTTCCCTCTATTCATTATTAATACAGCACACTTGTCTAGTCCACACGCCATTGCTATATCGCTACTGAATATACGGACAGTGTTTAGCAGTGATTCGATTTCTGACTGGGACTTTCCATATAACTTCAGATCGTCCATGTACAGCAGAGGGTTTATTTTACTTGATGTTTTAGATGTTTGGTATCTGAGGCCTGTTCTGTTTAGTATTTGTGAAATTGGAATCATGGTGATTACAAACAACAGAGGGGATAGTGAGTCCCTTTGGAAAATGCCTCTTCTATTGCTTACCTATCCAAGTGTCTCGCCATTGATTGTTAACTGTGTACTCCACACGCTCATTGCTTTTTTAATAAATATCTGAATGTTTTTGCTGACACCAGTTGTTTCTAAACAGTTTAGTATCCATGTGTGAGGCAATGAGTTGAAGGCTTTCTTGTAGTCAATCCATGCAACACTTAGATTTGTTTTTCGTCTCTTGCAATTTTCTAAAATCATTTTGTCAATCAGCAGCTGGTGTTTTGTGTCTCTGGTGTTCGGGCAATTTCCTTTCTGTTCAACTGGAAGCTCCTTATTAGTTAATAAGTGTTGCATCACTTCATCTGCTTTCATTCCAGTTAATAATTTGAACATGGTTGGCAGACAGGTTATCGGTCTATAATTACTTGGAACTGCACCTTTTGCTGGGTCTTTCATGATGAGATGAGTTTTTCTAGTTGTTAGCCATTGTTCAATACCACCTCCTTGCAAAATGTGATTGAGCAGTTTTGATAGTTGTTTATGAAGGTTTGTTAGGTGTTTAAGCCAAAAGCCATGCAATTCATCGTCGCCTGGAGCAGTCCAATTTTTAATTTTCTTTGCTCTTTCACTTATTAATTCTGGTGTTATTATTAGATCTTGCATTTGTTGGTTACATTTTTTGACCTCTTTCATCCAGCCTGCTTTTTTATTATAATCTATTGGATTGTCCCATAATTTCCCCCAGAATTGCACTGAGCAATTTGTTTTTTGGCAACTGTTTTTAGAGCTGGAAGTCGAACCCTGCTGGTTGTTTGTAGGCTTGAGCCCGAAACATTTTGGCGGCCATTGAAAAGGCCGCCGAAACGTTTCGGGTGGTGGGGGCGATTCGGCATTTCGGCGCCGGCGGGGGTAGGGCTTTAAGGGCGGGGGAGAGTGTACTCACCCCCCCCGCCGCATTTCCCCCGCCGGCGCTCTCGGAATTAGAAGCCCCTCGGGACGGCAGCGTTCCTCCCTGCCGTCCCGTTGCCCCCGTCGCCCGGAAGTGGCCGGAAGTCCCGTTCGCGCGTGCGCCCATCGTGCACGCGCGCGTACGGCCGCGCGCGCGCACGACGGGCACACGCGCGAACGGGACTTCCGGCCACTTCCGGCCGACGGGGGCAACGGGACGGCAGAGAGGAACGCTAACGTCCCGAGGGGCTTCTAATTCCGAGAGCGCCGGCGGGGGAAATGCGGCGGGGGGGGTGAGTACACTCTCCCCCGCCCTTAAAGCCCTACCCCCGCCGTGCCGAACAACCTTTCGTGCACATCCCTAGTTGTTTGGTTCATATGCTCAGTTATTCTTTGCTTTAATTCTTGTTGCTTTTCTGTTAACGGCATTTGAGTTTTTGAGGTGAAGGCAAAGGGGAGGTTGCCTGGTTTTGATTTTGAAACAGTTCAGCAACAGTGGCATCCTCTATTAGCAACACCTCCTCCACCTGCGCCTGAGCAACTGCTTCGGTTGGTGGTAATTCTTCTTCCATATCTTGTGCCTGTGTTGCTCTTTACAATTCTTCCAGCTCAACTTCTGTGAATACTTTATTTCTTATTATGAATCTTCTCTGGTCTGCTAGCTTTTGTTCTGTTATTTCTGTATCCTGATGCTTCTCTTTCCAAATTTGGTACATTCTTTTTAAATAACCTCTTCTAGTTGGACTAGACTTGTAATAGCAGATCATTATTTCCTTGTTGGCGTTTTTGTATATTTTTTAAGGTTAAGCGACGTTTCTTTAAGTAACCCTGCAGCCAGCCCTCATTGCTCAATTGAAGTTCCTGAGTCCTGTAGCCCACTTGCCACCAGATGTCCAGGGACTCCAGCACCTGGCGCGGTCCTTGTTGACCCGGGCGATGACCGATCTCGTATAGATTTCTTAAAGTTACGTCTCACCGTATTGTTGATGGGAGAGGCACTCTTCATCTGGCTCCTCTGGTGAGATCTGTCCAGTATGGTTGGACCTCTGGCATAGCCCCACAACTGCTCCAAGTTAGTGCCTCACTGGGGGATGATGATGATGATGATGATGATGATGATGATGATTTGTTTACACAGTCAGACAGGTGTTATTGACTGGTATGTTTTATCCAGACATCGAGTCCTTCCCAAGGTCCTGAGATGGCTGAATTTCATTATCAATATTGTTGTTATTGTTATAGATATAATCACAAAATATAGGCTGTTCCCATTATTGATTGATTGATTGCACAGTCAAACAGGTGTTATTGACTGGTTTGTTTTATCCAGACATCGAGTCCTTTCCAAGGACCTGGGATGCTAGAATTTGGTTATCAATATTGTTGTTATAGGAATCGCCGCAAAATATAAGCTGTTCCCAGTAAAGTTGGTTTTTGTAGTTGGCTGATGGTGATTTCTGTGGCCCCTATGGTGTAGTGGTGCTCTTCAAGATGTTTTGGAATTGCACCTAAGGCGCCAATTACTACTGGGATTATTTTGTTCTTCTGCCACACCCTTTCAATTTCGATTTGTAAATCTTTGTATTTTGTTGTTGTTTTTTTCTGTTTCTTTTTCTTCTATTCTGCTGTCACCTGGTATTGCTATGTTGATTATTTTGACTTGTTATTCTTTCTTCTCGACTACAGTTATATCTGGTGTATTGTGTGGCAGATGTTCATCTGTTTGTTGTCGAAAGTCCTATAATATTTTTACATCTTCATTTTCTACAACTTTTCCAATTTTGTGGTCCCACCAATTTTTGGCTGCAGGTAGCTTGTATTTTTTGCAGACGTTCCAGTGTATCATTGCTGCTACCTTGTCATGCCTTTATTTGTAGTCAGTCTGTGCAATCTTTTTACAACAGCTGATTAGGTGGTTCACTATTTCATCTGCTTCTTTACAGAGGTGGCACTTGCTATTTGTTGTTGATTTTTCTACTTTTGCACTTATTGCATTTGTTCTTAGTGCCTGTTCTTGTGCAGCCAGTATTGTACCCTCTGTTTCTTTCTTCAAGTTGCCATTCTTAAGCCACTGCCAGGTCTTGGTGATGTTTGATTTTCCACTTATATTGTACAAATATTGACCATGCAGTGGCTTGTTTTTCCATTTTTCTGCTCGGTTCTTGACTTGTTCTTTCTTGTAGGCCTCCTCCTTCTTCTTCTTCTTCTTCTTGTTCTTCTTCTTCTTCTTCTTCTCCTCCTCCTCCTCATTATTATTTCTTGTTTACACAGTCAGACAGGTGTTATTGAGTGGTTTGTTTTATCCAGACATCAAGTCCTTCCCAAGGACCTGGGATGGCTGAATTTTATTGTCAGTTGTTATAGATATCGTCGCAGAATATAGGCTGTTCCCAGTAAAGCTGCTTTTTGTAACTGGCTGATGGTGATTTCTTTGGCCCCTATGGTGTTGAGGTGCTCTTCAAGGTCTTTTGGGACTGCACCCAGGGCGCCAATGACCACTGGGATTATTTTGGTCTTTTTCTGCCACAACCTTTCAATTTCAATTTGTAGATCTTTGTATTTGGTGATTTTTTCTATTTCTTTTTCTTCTATTCTGCTATCCCCTGGTATTGCTATGTTGATTATTTTCACTTGTTTTTCTTTCTTCTCGACTACAGTGATATCTGGTGTATTGTGTGGCAGATGTTTGTCTGTTTGTAGTCGGAAGTCCCATGACATTTTTACATCTTCATTTTATTAGTTATATATTATTATTAGTTTACATAGTCAGACTGGTGTTACGGACTGGTTTGTTTTATCCAGACATTTAGTTCTTCCCAAGGACCTGGAGTGGATGAATTTTATTCTTAGTGTTGTTGCTGTTATTATTATAGATCTCATTGCAGAACATAGGCTGTCCCCAGTAAAGTTGCTTTTTGTAATTGGCCGATATTGATTTCTGTGGCCCCTATGGTGTTGACATGCTCTTCAAGGTGTTTTGGAATTGCACCTAGGGCGCCAATTACCACTGGGATTATTTTGGTCTTCTTCTGCCACAGCCTTTCAATTTCAATTTGTCAATCTTCGTATTTTGTTATTTTTTTCTATTTCTATTTCTTCTATTCTGCTATCATCTGGTCTTGCTGTCTGAAATGGCCTGAGCCATTTCGGAAGGGCGGTATAAAATTGAATAAATAAATAATTAAATAAATAAATGTTGATTATTTTAAATTGTTTTTCTTTCTTCTTGACCACATTATTATTATTATTATTATTATTATTATTATTCCTATTTCTTGTTTGTACAAACAGGTGTTATTCACTGGTTTGTTTTATCCAGACATTGAGTCCTTCAGATCGCCCAATCCAAAGGCTCTGTGCAGTGCATTTTGAGAAAGCTGTCTTGGAACTGCTGTACTTGTAGTATAATGCAGCTGGCAAACTTGGTGTCAAGCTAAACATATCAACTTTTTTTTATAATAGCAGCTTCGTGTGAAGGCCCTGATCCAGAAAGGGACATTAATAGTGTGGAGTTAACCCTTTCCACCTGTGCCAGAATCCTGCTGAAAATCAAATTGCTATTTGCACTGGGACAAGGCCATACCGGCAGATCTCCTGAGGCAAACAGCAGTTTGGGGGTAGTGATTTTCAGCAGGACCATGGCATGAGTGGGAAAGGGTTAATCCATTCTCTCCACACTGTGGTCCTCATTCAGTTCAAAGGGCTCTCTACAGCTGTTCTTATTTATTATATAACAATGGAAAGACAATAATGTGTTTAACATCACATCTAATTTGACTTTGATTAAATTCCCAGCTCAGACATAGAGCTTCTTTCCACAACCTGTGAGAAGGGCTCCAGAGCGGGCTGCAGGAAAGGTGGGTTAAACTTACCTTTTCCGCAGACAACCGCTCCTCCTGTGCTGGTGTGCTTCCCACATGCTAGATGATTCCTCATGTGCCCAGGCAGCTGGGAGGGTTGGGAGCCAGGCTGTGTTGTCCCTCCCACCAGAAATACCATAATTCACCACATGAGTGCATGGCGCATCCCACCTCCCCTCCCCTCCCCTCCCGCTGTCTGAGCCACAGCTGCAAACAGCTGTGGCTGACAGATTATCAAAGCAACAAGGTTGTCAAGAGGACTCACTCTCCTAACCTCATTTTCAAGGCAAACTTGGTGTCTTCTTAGACAAATGTGGAGACTTCTTAGGTGGGTTGGTCGCCGTGGTGCTGCCAGGATCGGCCTGCTCCTAGCGGCTCACCTGAGGTGTATCTAGGGAAAATAGCGCATAGGGCAAGCAATGAAATTGCGCCCCCTGTCCAAACATCTGACACCCATCTTTCAGATAATTTTACCATAATATCAGCTCAAAAATACAAGTCAAGCTCGTTAATCTTTTAATATTTTAAAAACTATTTAGCAGTGGACTTAGCCAGACCAAAAAAGGCTGGAAAACTACAAATTTCAGTATGCTGGGGCACATGAAATACCCAAATACCATGTGGAGATGTACTTGGAAAACTAAACAGAAGTGCCTGTCTAATACTCAACTATGCACTGTAGTATCACTATTACATAAGTTTTAAAAATAAATGGAGAATTTGACTTTTCCCAGATACTCTGAAAATAATTAAAGGATATGCAGAGTAAACTGTGTCACTGCATGGAATATATTCTAGTATTTCAGAAAGACAGTTAAAATGAGAGAAAGAGAGCAAGGAACTCCCGGTGAGCATTAATACTAAGGATATCACACTGATTCAAAGACAAACTCACCATTAATAGCCATATTATTAAGACATCACATTTAACTCACTTATCACAAGAAGCAAAATAAGAGCAAATGAATAAAATCGTAGCTCATAAGCTTTACCTCAGTATTCACAAGCCCTGATTCTCTGTACATAGTGCCAATCTGAATATGTGTACAGTGATTTATATTATATTAAATTTTCTTTAAAAAAAAAATTCTTACCTGTAGCTCCTTCAAGAGGCTTCCTAAAGGCCGTGGGGGGTCTGCAAAGGTTCCCCCTCCCCCTACTGGACTCTAGGGTCTCACAGGGACGATTTGAGCATGTGCAGTGGCCATTTTTTAAAATAGTGTTTTTTTCCAAAAAGGCTGCTGAAAACAAAATGGCCACTGCACATGCTCAAATGGCCTCTGCAAGGCCTGACATGGCATAGGGCCTCACAGAGGCCATTTGAGCATGCATGGTGGCCATTTTGTTTTTGGTGGCCATTTTTAATTTTTTTTTTATTTTAAAAAATGGCTCCCCCATTCAAGTGGCTCCCGGGGCATGTGCCCTGCCTGCCCCACCCTAGATACGCCCCTGTGGCTCACACACACATGCAAAACCAGGCAGTGCTCCCTTAGCCTGGTTTTGCACATGCATGTGAAATAGTCTCATAGTCCCATTGGGTAGGCCACTTTTGGGCTTAGTTTCCCCTTTGAAAAATTGTGGCTTATTGCACTGGCTTGTGCAATATTATGACAAAGATTAGGAACCATATTCTGAGTCAGACCATAGGTCCATCTAGCTCAGTATTTTCTACCCAGATTGATAGCGGCTTCTCCAAGGTTGTAGGCAGGAATCTCTCTCAGCCCTATCTTGGAGATGCCAGGGAGGGAACTTGGAATCTCCCGCTGTTCCCAGAGTGGCTCCATCCTCTAAGGGGAATATCTTGCAGTGCTCACACATCAGGTCTCTCATACATATGTGACCAGGGTGGGTCCTGCTTAGCTAAGGGGACAAGTCATGCTTGCTACCACAAGACCAGCTCTCCTCTCCTCTAGACCAGCTCTGCTCTCCTTTACAAGAAATGTAGACATGATGAATAATGATAACCTTGGTTTTGTTTTTAAACAAAAGGCCACCTCAAGCTTCCCACCCCTCTCCCAAAAATTGCATGGTGTGCACTCAGTAAAATACTGGCCATCACTATAAAATGTTCACACTTTCTCCTTCATGGGGGGTTCTTTCTGTGTAGGGAAAGCAGTGTAGTGCTGGGGTGGGTCCTGATGGTCAACTAAGAACCAACAAGTCTGGGTCCACACAGACCCTATTTCACTGATTACCTACCCACCTGCCCTTTTATCAGTGTGGGACAAGTCAGTTGCTACTTAGGGCCAAGAAGTAACTTCCTTACTCTCACTGATTAACATGATGTGCAGCCTAACAAAGCCCTAAGGCTCTGTGCAAGACAAGACAAGAGAAGCCGCAAGCAGTGAGGAGGTCCACGTATGTTCCCCCTCCCCTGCCAACTTTCTATTCAGCTGGTTTTCAGCCTTTCCCCCTCAGCACGTTGGCCATTTTGGAGGCCGCACGCCTGCGCAATTGGTTTCTGCATGGCCCAGGTCTCACAGAAGCCAATTGTGCAGGTGTGCGGCCTCCAAAATAGCCACCGCACTGAGGGGAGAAGGCTGAAAACCAGCTGAAGAGCAGCCGAACTGGCCAGAGGGGGCCATAGTTGGTGGGGGAGGGGGAACCTCCTCGGAAACCACCCCCCCCCCCCCCGCAACCTCCAGGAACTCCCCTGAGGGGGAGTTTTTATAGAGAGAGAGATAGAGAGAGATAGATAGGCAAAGAGGCACCTTTTAACGTGGTGATTCTCTTTATTGATCAGGGGGAGAGTAACTGGCCCTATCCACCCCCAGCACAGTACCTCCAGTGATCTGTTGCTAGTGTCTTCCTTATGTTTCTTTTTAGATTGTGAGCCCTTTGGGGACATCTTATTTATTTATTATTTCTCTATGTAAACCGCCTTGAGCCATATTTGGAAGGGCGGTATAGAAATCGAATAAATAATGAACGTTCGCGAACCTCCCGAAGAGTTGGGGGTGTTTGGTCCGGGGTCAAACTGAACAGGGGATGGTTCGGTTTGACCCTGAACCTTTGAACCTAACAGGTACGATGTCGAACTTCCTGAACGTCAAACCTGTTCGCACATCCCTAGTGTTTATTCCCATAGCTGTGAATGGCAATAAATGCAGTAATGCTGCCTCCTCAGCCACTGGTTTTAAAATAGTCAGGACCTATCTTGCAGCTTCACTGCAGCCCAACATGGAAACTTAGGACTCCATTAGACTATGGCTGCATTCACACTTAACATGGAATCACAGTTAAATGGGCTAGAGGTTCTGCAGGCATTACGTCCGAATGTGGGCAGATTAGGTTTGGCATGGTAATGAAACTGAGGTTCCAGATTTGTGACTCCAGTCTGAACCCTTGGGTTGTAGAGAGTTTTGTCACGCAACCTGAGGTTGGAAGCAGCCTGTGTTATGTCTGGATGCATAACAGCAGGCTGTGTCCCCTAGAACTAGAGTTGAGGGAGGATGCTCCTCCTTCAGCTCCAGTCATGATTGGCTGTGCGGGCTGTCCTTCATGGAAGACGTTAGCCCACACTGCCAGTTCCTCCTCTCTGCAGTCTTATTGACTGCAAAGAGGCAGCTTTCCATTATGTCCAAATCTGGATGGGAGAGCAGAGGGAGTGGAGAAGTTCTATAATATGTGTAAATATGGTCTATGCATCATGTAAGCTACTGTGACTGGCCAACACTGTTAGGGGTGAATTTTGCCTCCTTTGCACTGATTCTTTCATGGGCAGCTTTGATTCATTATTCAGAGGTACCGTAAATAATGTAGCCCCAGTCACAACAGCAGGTGAGTGTTGGTACAAAGAGATCACTACAGTAATATCATTTGTAAGCAACTGGAGGTACTATTATAGTAAAAGAGAGGATTGCCACAAAGTCTTAGGACTTTGTTGCCTGCGGATGCCTGGGAATTAACCTTTGGGGGGGATATACTTGCTTCAGTCACAGAGTTAAAAGGCATGGGCATTGATGATAGGCAAACCTCTCCCAGCAATGTGAACTGGAACCTTGAAGAAGCTTAATCCAGCTTTGAACAGTCATGTGGCTGCTGCTGATCTCCGAGGCCAGTTCATTCACTCCAAATACAGGTGAGGTAGGCTAGAACTGCCTCAGCCATAGGAGTGTACCCATGTTATAGGCTGATTTATCATGTTGCAGAATCATATTTAAAGTCACTTAAGTTTTGGGTTCTGCGTGCAAATTGGGGTCTGCGTGCAAATCCATATGATTTGAATTTATATTTTGAATTTTCATAGTACGTAATTGCAAGTCTGAAATATATATTTAAATACAGTCCACTTTTACCTCACAGAAGACGCATGATTCGTGTATGTGATAGAAATCATTAAGTCTACATGCTGGGTGGTAGAAATTGTCAGCTTCTGCCAAGGCCTGAATTTGGCCTACATTATTGGTATTGGCACAACTGCTTAATTGAATCAATTGATGAGGCAAATCATTATAAAGAGAAAACCAACAGCTGATTCAGTTTATTTTCTATAAAGCACAGATTTGGCTCCAGTCAGTGCATCAAGTCTTCATTTTACATGGCCATTTAACATGCTAGTTCATAGTGGTCATTAAACAGCTTCTCTTTTCCACTTAATTACAGACCTGTCCTAGCTCCCTTTGAAAATGAAGTGATTTTAAAATGGCAGAATAGTAATTTTATTTTATTTTATTTTGTGTGGTGCGTAAATTAAAGCTCAGTCATTCTCCCATTTGGATAATTTACTAGCAACAGGAAATGAACTGATTGCAATTATTCCCTCTGTCTTCAGCAGAAGGGTTTTGTGGTTCTTTGCCTTGGTAATAGCTATAAATGATACTTTAGTCAACTGGTAGTATCTTTCCCATTTCAGCTTCACTGAAGCTTCTGAACAGTGTAAAAGGGGTTTCAGGGATTAATCCACAATTAGATATTCTGATATCCTTTTAAAAATTGTCAAAAGACCCCTGTGGCCACACTTTTTCCATTTAAAGTGATACTGAATTAATAATGTTTTGCCATCTCGTCAGACCTTTAAACTCCTGTGACTGATATCACATCAGTTAGCCCACTTAAGCAAAATGTCACACGGCAAGACTTCCATTTTGAATAGGTCATTCCCACTGAAGGCTCATTAGTGCTCACTGTCCATTTTCCAGTGCTTGTTGCAGCCACAGAACCTTATGTTTAGAAAAGAAGAAAAAAAATCTCCTCTTCCCATTCCAAATGGTAAACTTATTACAGCAGCACAATATGTCATAATTCATTTTGAATAAAAAGTAACATTTGCCACATAATGTTTAGATTTAAGGCCATAAAATCATGTTGTGATTTTTAAGTTAAGCTAGCAAAGCTTCTGGCAAGGGTCTCAGGTCCATCTGGCATACTGCAGCCTTTCATGAAACGGATGCCAAGGCTTCAGTGGAAAACAGAGGAAGGGGGTGGTGCTGTGGGTGGGGGGAACGAGATTGTGAATTTCATAACAAAATGTCCCAACTGTTTTCATAATGTAGCAGTGAGCAGAAGCAAGCAAAAATGAACACTGAAATAAAATTATCTGCTCCTAATTCAGGCGTTGTACAACTTTATTCTTAAACATGAGAGAGATCTGTGAGATGTCTTGATGATTACTAATTTTGACTGTCCACACCTTTGTGTGATTTTAAACTTTCTAAGCACTAGGTTGAGGAAGAGGCAAGCCCTAGATTTGCTTTTACAATGCAACCCCCTACCTAAACTAAAATGCTGATGGTTTTCTGACAGCAACTAAATGAACTAGCATAGAAAGCAACAGATTTATTAATGGGTTGGCTAGATTTGTATATATTGGTGGCAAAAAATGAAAACAAAAACCATATATAAATACAACATAAGAACAACATAATGAAGCTCTTCTCATGATCAGTGAGAAGAGCTTTTGCGCTAACTGCAGGCGAGCAGCCGCTCATAGCTGGGCAGCCAAATCGGCCACCCACACGATTGCCAGCCACCCATACAACTGCTGGCAGGGGCAGCGGGGATCGGGGACTGTGTGGCCCCCGGAAATTCCAGGATGCCCCCGCATGAGCACAGGGGGCATTCTGGAGAGACCCCCGAGCCAGGAGGCCGCTTGCAGCCTCCCGGTTGGGGGTCTACTTGTGTGTCGCCGTGAGCCACAGCAACACACAAGCAAGAAGATGAGGTTAACGGAGCACTTGCTCCATTAATCTTGACTTAGGGAGGGGTAGTTAGGTGGGCTAGCTGCGTTGGGAGTGCCGGGCCCGCCTGCGAGCCCAGTGGCTCCTACAATCCCTGGAAAACGGGCTAAGCTCCCTTAGCCTGCTTTCCAGTGATTGTGAGAATAGCTTCAATTTGTTTTATGTTGTTAGAACATAAGAACAGCCCTGCTGGATCAGGTCCAAGGCCTAATTAGTCCAGCATCCCGTTTCACACAGTGACCACCAGATGCCTCTGGGAGGCCCACAAGTATGAGCTGAGGGCATGCGTTCTCTCCTGCTCTTGTTCTCCTGCACCTGGTATTTAGAGGCATCTTGCCTCTTAGGCTGGAGGTGGCCTATAGTCCTCAGATTAGTAGACATTGATAGACTTGTCCTCCATGAATGTATCTAAGCCCTTCTTAAAGGCATCCAGGCTGGTGGCTGACACCACATCTTGTGGCAGATAATTCTATAGGTTAATTATACATGGTATGAAAAAGTACTTCCTTTTGTTGGTCCTAAATTTCATGGCAATCAGTTTCATGGGATGACCCCATCTCCACACCATGCAGAATTTAATAGACATCTATCATGTCTTCCCTCAGTCGCCTCTTTTCCATACTAAAAAGCCCCAAGCTTTGCCTTGTAAGGAAGGTGCACTAGGCCCCTGATCTTCCTGGTTGCCCTCTTCTGCACCTTTTCCTGTTCTATAATGTCCTTTTTGAGATGTGGTGGCCAGAACTGTACTCCAAATGTGGCTGCACCATATATTTGTATAAGGGCATTATGATATTAGCAGTTTTATTTTCAAACCCCTTCCTAATGATTCCAAGCACAGAATTTTCCTTTTTCACATCTGCTGCACATTCTGTGGACATGTTCAAAAAGCTGTTGACCATTACCCCAAGATCTCTCTCTTGGTCACTCACTGACAGCTCAGACCCGATCAGTGTATACAAAGGCCTAAGCAGGTTAGGCCCTGGGTATTTAAGAACACCTTCTTCACCATGAGCCCAATCGGCCATTGATATCATCCATGATATTTGGAGTCATATGCAAATGTGGCCACATCGCTGCTTTCCCCACCTTCTAGATCATTTATGAATACGTTTAAAAACACTGGTCCCAGTACAGATCCTTGGGAGACCCCACTTCTTACTTCCCTCCTAGAGAACTGCATTTATACTTACCCTCTGTTTCCTGTACTTAAAGCAGGTACCGATCAACAAATGACACTGTCCCGTTATCCCATGACTGCTGAGGAACTTTGTTTTGCAAGTCCAAGTATACGATGGCAACTGGTTCACCTTTATCCACACTCATGTTTCACATTTGAGTTCTTTAAGGAACTATCTGACAATTTTTACAGACAGTTTAGCATGTCTTCTCTCATTACCACTATCCGACTCAGTTCTTTAGCCTCTGTCCCTGAGAAGCTTGTTTCAGGCACAGCATATGCTCAGTATCCACCATGAAGACAGATGCATGAGCACATTTAGCTGCTCTGAAATCTCCATATCCTCCTTAACAATCTCTTTCAGTCCCTCATCATCTAACGGTCTAACTACCTCCCTGGCAGGTTTTGTACTGCTAATATATTTAAAGAAGTTTTTGTTATCCCCTTGATGGTTTTAGCTAAATGTTCCCCAAACTCCCTTTTCGCATGCCTTATTGACTCCTTGCATTTCTTTTTCCAGAGTTTGTGTTCCTTTTTGTTCTCTTCATTTGGGCAGGCCTTCCAATTTCTGAAGGAATTCTTCGTTCCGTTTATAGCTTCCTTGACTTGATTTGTTAGCCATGTTGGCATTTGCTTGGATTTTCTCAGTCCTGACAGGAGCATATCCAGCTGCTATAGCCCACCCACCCCGCAGCTTCCTGAGCCCTGCACTGCTCCAGCAAGTTGCTCTGAACAACTCTGTCAGAGGAGGAGCAGGCTGGCTTTTCGGGCCGAAGGCGGGGCTGAATGAGCAAGCAAGGGAGCCTCCAACTCAGCTAGTTGCTATAAACTCTGTCAGAGGAGGAGCAGTGGGCTGGCTTTTCTGGCAGAAGTTGGGCAGGGCTGAATGAGCGAAGGAGGGAGGGAGGGAGCAAGCTCACTTTCCCAGCCTCCAGCTTTGGAGCTTCCTACTCAGTATGAGTTGCTCTGAGCAACTCTGTTAGAGGAGGAGCAGGCTGGCTGGCTTTTCAGCCTGGCTTTTCCGGCCAAAGTTCGGCATGGCCAGGGAGGGAAGGAGAGTGAGGGGGCAGGACAGGAGGGGAGAGTGAGGAAGCAGGATGAGAGCTGGAGCTAATCAGAAACTGGATGCTGGTCACATGCTGGAAGGAGGACAGGGCCTGGGCAGGAGTCAGCCACTGCTACTCATGAGTAGGCAGAAGGCAGTACATATCCCCTGTCAGACAAATGCTTGCTGCCTCTTGCCTCTATAGCAGGAGGAGACTAGGGAAAAATCTCCCTTTTACTCTAGCCCCCTTTCTCTCTTTTTACAGTATATGCCACCACAAAAATGGGGGAAAGCATCTTCAGTTCTTGAACACAGGCCCCTTCAGGGCTTGCTACATCCTTAGTGTGGGTAATTGAAGACACCCATTATTACAACTCTGTCTCTCTTTGATGTCTCCCTGATTTCTTTGTGCAACTCCCAATCACTGTCAGCATTTTGATCAGGAATCAAAACTCACTCCCTAGTAACATGTTTCCCTTCAGGCCTTGTATTGCCACCCAGAATCAGATTGTTTCTGTGGAGGACTCTGGTCCTCCTAGGTTTTCTAGCTTGATGGAGTCTATCCTTTATTTAACAATTTGCATATTATTATATTCTAACATGGTTTTTATATTGTTACAAAACAACAACAATAATAATAATAATATAAAAATAAGATGGCTCCTTGTCCCAAAGGACTCACAGTCTAGGAAAAAACACAAGGAAGACACCAGCAAAAGCCACTTTAGGGATGCTGTGCTGGGGTTGATAAGGGCCATTTGCTCTCTCCCTGCTAATTTATAAGATAATCATCACTTTGAAAGGTGCCTCTTTGCCTAGTTAGCAGGTCCAGGGTTGGCACTCTGGGCTGTTGAGGTGGCAAATTGCTTTTTGCCCCAGGCACTGGCTTTCATTCGGCCTTCACTTAGGAGAAGAACTATCTTCATCTTTTAGGATCAATTCCCACTATGTATTATAATCACAAGAAGAAGATATCTTCATGAGCACAAACAGAGGAAATGATATGACTATAGAAACTTGTCATCTGTGATTCTAAGAACAAACATTTGGTCTCCAGGAGATACAAATATTCTCCTAGAAGCAAGTTCAACAGCATTTGAGAATTCAAGCAAGGAGAAACAAAATGTGCTTGAAAAGGAGAAATTCTTGGATGTTTCAAGGGAGTGGCTTACACTGATGGTGACAACCATGGCTATTAACTTTTTCTTTGTCTGTTTATGCTTTGTTTTTGAGGTAGTAACAGAAATGGTACTAGAAGCACTGGGCCTCTTCCTGGCAGTTCCCTCTATCTGGCTGCCTTTTGTGGTGATGTGGGGTGGGGTGGGGTGGCAGCAGCGGAAATGATACTACATCTTGATGCAGTATCATCCTCTGAATACTTCTGGGAGAGGAAATTATGACTGCAATGGAAGGCAGCTGTCAGGAAGAGGCCTAGTTCCCTTGACACCTTCATAAAGTAAAAGGCAGGGAGAGACACACAGGTGCTGCATGAAATAGTCTTATAAAAAGCGGGGGGGGGGAGAGAAAAGAAAAGGGGGGATAGACCCATTTGGAACAGGTTTAATCAATGTGCAGGACCATTTAAGGCTATTTAATCCATGGTCTAAGCTCCATGAATGATTCAGACATTCAAGCCTCATATGATTATGCAGGATCATGGACTGTGTACTAGGGAACAGGGCCAGAATAGTAGATTCTCACTTCACATGCAATGGGCCACTGATCCAACATGTCATTTTGAGGGGGCTTCTAGAAAAGATGTGGTTGCCAGTGGGATGAGACATTCTTCAGAATTCCGTAGCCCCCCAAAATTGACCCTCTATTTCCTCTGCCTGAACATATGTTGGAAACAATGGGAGAGGCATTCCAGATCAATTCTAGAGACTTTTCAGTCCCAGGATCACTAGCTATGGTGAAATAATGTGAGCCAGTGGGCTGCTTCAGATGATACATCCACTGACCCATCCTAATTGCATGGGAGAGAAGAACATGTGTCTCCCCCCACCCCCAATCTGGTGCGAGGTCATCTGAACTGTTCCTCAAGGAAAGATTAAATACTACTTGAGGAAGAAGTTGGACAGATGCCTCTATGGGTGGATGAGGACATGTGCACCCATGTACCTCCTCCACATGATTAGAATGGGCTAGCAGACCATCCAGTACAGCCCACATAACATATTAAATGATGAAAAAAATCCACTAACCTGTCTCTCTCAGCCTCAGCCTCTGATCTACAATGTGAGGCTAATTTGGCCTTCCTTACAGAGCCACTGTGACTGTAAGAATTACTGAGAGAATGTAACTGAAATACTGTGAAAGCTTGAAAAGAATTAAGGAAGTAATTAATATACCTACAGTATCATTCTAAGTTGCAGCTTGCCATAATATATGACTGCTCCTAACCTCTATTGCAAGAGTACTGCAATTTGAGCTGTAACTGTGAAGGCACTTTACACGTGTTATATTCATGGTCTCTCCCTGCCCCGTGTTTTTCTTTTTCTTTTCATTTTTTTAAAACTTTGCTCTTTCATAAAAGACTTGATGTAGGTAATAAGCCTGACCTAGTTCGACTCTTAAAACTGCAGCTGTCAGTAACTTGTTAGGGAGCTTGATCTTCTACAAGTTAATCAAGGCTCAAGAGGCAGACCAATTGGAAATGTATGGTATCATTAAAAAAAATCTTCAACTTATATATCAGAAGGAGAAGTTAAAACAAAAAATCTCATGTACTAAGGTCAGCAACAATTTTTTTCCGGAGATCACAGGAAAAAAAGACCCCTAGCAGTTCACCCTCAAAGTGAATGAATGGCAGTCTTTCATCTAGGGCAGCACCTTCTCCTCCTAGGGTGACAGGATTGGTCTTCAGCCTCACCAAGAAGAGAATCTCTTCCAGCTTTCTAAGGCATCACATGTACTTAGGGCCATGCTGGGGCAGGGAGGGGGGCCAGCAGCAGTGTCAGCAGCCATCACCAGCCAGGTAAGAACCTGGCTACTTATCTCACCACCCCTTAGGTTGTATTTGAGATCCCCACCGCTTTAGTTGTAAAGAGGAATCCTCCCTGGAGTCTCCTTTACAAGTATAAGCCACTCAAACTGCCAAACAGACTGGCCAGTCGGTTCAACCAAACTGGTTCTGCAGCACACAGTTCACTTCTAATACAATCCAAATTTGAACCAAAGCACAACTTTTAATTCATGCACACCCCTACTCCATGCTGCTACCTGCCAAAGGTGGCAAAATGTATTCTGTGAACTTTGAAATACTGAGGTGCCTCAGTGGGGCAGGGCAGGGGAGTGGGACAAACCTGTGCAAATTTCAGCATGATACCTTTGGCAAGTTTTGGGCTTGGAGGATGGTCTACTACTTTTCTTTTACAGAAGGGTTACTGCTGTTTCCAGTGACAGGCTCTTGCTGGCCACCATTCTTTTTCCTGGAATGCTTCAAGAATTATCCAAGAGCATGAGTTTCATCATGCATTCTGGGGAAAAGATCGCATTTAGCAGGAGCCAGCTGCTAGGAGCAGTGCTTTAAGTTGGGGACTGCTGCCACTGTCCCCAACCCACAAATCTTCTCAAAAACTTCCTCTCCCACCCTCAAACCGACAAAAGCCCTCCTGCAATAGGGGCAGAAAAATTGGGTGCGTAGATAGAGTAGCTTCAAGTTAGCATCAGTAAAGATTGCCATTTGCGCACCTAGGAAAGAGAGGAAAATTTTGCTTACCATAAATGTTTGTTCTAGGTTTATAGCTGACAGCCTGTCTACCCAGAATTGAGTGTTTTAGCTCATCTGGTCCCAGATACACATGAAAGGGAGGGAGGCAAAGCAATGAGGGGACTCTAATTGCTCAGTTCTTTTGTGCTGTCACATATTTTCAGTTTGTTGGCTGGTTGAAGTTATACTCCCCCACCCCAGTTGTTTTTTCATCAAAATGGGAAGAGTGTTTCTTGTTCTGCCAGTTCCAGTCTGGCAAGGCAGAGAGGTGGCCCTTTTCCTGGTGAGGTTAAAGATTGTCTCTGGCTTCTCACTAGGCAAAGGTGCTATTCCAAATGTGGAAACTGTCTCCTGCGTACTTAGAAGAATGGGGATTTGTGGGAAGTAAAGTGCTTAATTTCTCTAGCCCTTCTTTGCCTTAAATAGCAAAGTAATAAATGAACATCTGAAGAGCTGTTTACTACTTTGTTGTGCGAAAAGAGGACTCATAATTGACATCAAATTATCCAGAAGGGACACCATATGAGTTCTTCTTATTACATCCAGTCAACATTTGGCACCTCTTGAAGCATACTTGGTGACCAAAGGTTTGTAGCAAGAAAGACAATAATTAATTAGCAAGTTTTTGCATGATACACATTTCAGGCACAAATCAGGAGCCTTTTTAACTGTTCTTGAAAAGCTGGACAGCATCTTAGTGGTGGCGTGCAAACTATTTTAAGCCTGACTTCCATAAAATCATCACTTTGAAAGTAGAATTTAACCATATTCCAAGTTTGTCTTCCATTGAAACATTTAATGAATATAATATGATCTTTAGATGGTGTATTGTGGTCCCTTCCATGAAGTTCACAAATTGGGATACATGTTACTTGGGATACATAATGGTAAAACAATAATAAATAGCATTTATATGCTGCTTAGGTCTCCACTGGAAATACAGTAGGGCTAGGCACGCAATCGGGAGGGCAGACAGGCGGTGGGGAGAGAAGGGAAGGCAGGGCTGAAGCTACCTTCCCCCAGACGATTGTAGATCTATTCTTTGGCACGCCACCGCACACTCACATGATCCGTGCTGCTCCTGGCAGTGCAGATTTCCAGAAGCTGGAACAGCGTGTCCCGGTCTCCAGAGATCCCGCAATGTATCATGTGATGTGTGCGGTGCATTGGGGGATACACCCATGAGTTGGGTGCTCTATGTGCCTGACTTTGTGCATCCTTGGGCTGCAAGCAGCCCGAGCCTGGGTTAGGCTGCTCATGAGAATAGGCTTATTGAATATCCATTATTGTTGTTTTCTGAAGAGCAGAGTGCATATTCACAGTTCCAGATTAGAATCCAGATGAAAACAATAAAACTGGCATAAAAGTATTCCAGTTTTCAGAAGAAACCAAACCAAGAACATTAACTTTCTGTGTAATGAAGCTCATTGTATGGAATACATAAGAAGCACTAGAATAGCAATACTGGGCTCAAATATCTGCATAATAGCTCTGCAGTCTGAGTTTTGAATGGGAAATGAGGATGATGATGAGCTCAAGTTAGATTCCAGCTATTTGCTCCATTTGCATGCTGAAGCTTTTTCTGGGAATGAAAGGAGAGTTGCACTAAAGCAGTGGTGCAAGTGGAACTATTTCCTTTCATGGGGGGAGCTCCATTCAATGACACCTTGCTGCACCAAAGATCTGAATGCTACTCATCCAGATCGCTTTTTTGCAAGGTGGAAATTTCATGCCTAACAATCACTATTCTTGCACTTGGTTCGAAATATTATGTGTTGTTACCCTTTAATGATTATGTATGCATAAAACATCCACACTGTAGAGCTATACTAGGGTGCATTTTCCTGAATGGAAAGCAGCATAGAATTTAGATGTTTTTACCATGTATACATGTCATTTGTAGTTTTGGAAGCTGGTAACAGGGCAATAATTTATGTTATTGGCAAATCAATTTGTTTATAATCCAGTGTGAACTGTAGTTGAAAGACATGGATTAGGCTGTATGCCCAGTGGGCACTAGTGTATGGTTTTATAAGCAGCTTCCTTCATAAACACAAATAAATCTTATATAGATTTAACTAAAGGTTTATTCAGAAACAACTCAATTTTCTCCTTCTCTTTTCCCTCCCTCTTCTTTTCTGATTCCCCCACTCCAAACTCCCCACAGGATCCCCACTGGGACAAACTTCTAAAGAACAAAATGTAAGTGATTACTAGATAGAATACAACATATATTCATCAGCAATTTTTACATAAATTTTACAATTTTTACATAAAGGAGGGCCTTCTCTGTGGCCGCCCCTTTTCTTTGGAACAACCCCCCCACCCAGATTTGTTCAGCCCCCTCCTTAGTGACTTCCCTTCTTAAGACCTAGCTTTTCCATCAGGCTTTTACCCTTTAATTTTATTTTAAAAATATTGCTATTGTTATTGTTCACTGCCTAGAGTCTTTGGAGGAGGTGGTATATAAGAAATTTTAATTAATTAATTAATTAAACATTACAACAAGCAACCCTTAAAAAGCATGTTTAGGGAAATTATCTCCGCAATATAACAGAAATTTTGTACTTCCTTCTTCTGAAGTTTGTACTGTAGTTCAATATACTATAAAGTACTTAGGTACTGCTTCAAGTTAAGATTCATGGGAAATTAAGTGATGGAAAGTAATGCATATTTCAAATGAATAACCTTATTGGCATCTGGGTATTTTTTTAAAATGTTAACAGATTATTCATCTAATCACTGTGTGTTATATGTAGCACACGATAGACTATATAGATTCTATTCATAATCTATGGAAATTTATTTTTACAGTATAACATATAAAGCAATCTGTAATTATCGCTATATAGAATGCCATATTATCTCTAATTAGTGCTGTAGAATGGATGCAAAATAAAATACTGTTGGCAATCAGCAGTCATTATACAATAGCATGATCACATCTGTTCGTATTAACAGATAAGCAGGAAAATCAAAACAGTGTTTGATTCATCCTCTAAAACTGTCTGAGGAAAATATTGTATCTAACTCTCTCAATATCTCCCACTAACTTTGATCTGATTAAAGTCCAAAGAAGCATAACCACATATGCAAATTTTCTAGTGCATCTGAAATTAAAAAACAAAACTATATTTTAACAGACTAAATAGCTGAAATGTACAGCAGCTGAAGTGATTATAGGCATAGTGTAAACTTATGACAGAAAGCTTTCTAAATCTCTGAGGCTGCAGGTGTAGGATTATAGCAAAACCCATTAAAACATACAGTATTCTGTCTAAATATACCAGCACAAAATTAATTAAGCAGTTTATCACATAATGAAAGTATGATTGATAAGCTAATCGAAAAAACAACTAAGAGTCAATAATGAACAGATTCTTTTACTAGATGCAGCTGATTTTCAGTTGTGCTGTTTACAAGATGTTGTACCTAATATAAGATATTTTAAAAAGGGGGAAAATAATTTTGAAAATGAGAACTCAGTTACAGTATTTATCTCTGTTGGAACCTATTATGTGTAAGCAATGTCAAATTTGCAGATAGACAAACCTGGAAGTAATTCTGTAAGATAGCTGCCTGAAAAGCACATCAAAGCCCACTGAAATAATGAGACCGGCTCCAGCTGTTGGATTCCAACAGCTTTTGATTTGTGCTCTAGTAGAAGCTCCAGGTTTTGATCCTCTGTTGATAATTTCCATGGTATTGAAGTTGATTTGTGCATTATTTAAAGACAGACAGCCAACAGCAAACAAGGGTGAATTTGCAAACTGCATCTTAAAGGGCATTTTGTTTCTGTTGTACAGATTATAGCTTCCCATTCCCTTGTTCAGTCACAACAATCTGAGTTGAAAAAGGACCGATTCCCTTCCACATATTTTTGAGATATGTAAAAAAACAAATATATATAAAAAATAAGATATGTCAAAAAACAAATAATAGATGGTAATGAAGGTTGGATTTGGGGATGTTGCTAATTTCTCAGTCCTATTGATATGTTCTAGATGGGGAAGCAATTATGCACAAGTCCTCTTCAAATTATGACAGAACAGTCATCTACCCTGAAAGCCTCAGGAGGCCTTTGCTTATATACAGAATGGAAGTTTAAAATGTATTTGCTAGCCACCAGGAGCGTAGCTAGAGGAGAGGGGTTCACCCCTCTCTCTGGCAGCTCCTCAGAGTGTGGGAGATAATGAAGAAAATTGGGACGGTGGAGCTGGGGGCCCTCAGGAGCTGGGGCCCCTGGGTTCTTTGAACCCTTTTGATCAATTATAGCTGCACCCCTGAGAGCCACTATTCAGTTATGTTGATTACAAAATATGTATCATAGTATTACCAATGTGGAATCAAGTTCAGTATTTGTCTGTCTTACTTTCTGAGGAGATTGTATTAGGATCTCTGAGCAAAAAATTGTTTGTTTACTCATGTCAGGCTTTGGGGGTATGGAAATGAAGATTATAAGAATGGATGCTCTCATAAAATATACTACTAAGCATATGTTTGGCATGTATGATGAATGAATGTATGATTCATAAATGAACCATACATTTGTACACATGAACAGAGGAGAGCTGGTCTTGTGGTAGCAAGCATGAATTGTCCCTTTTGCTAAGTAGGGTCTGCCCTGGTTTGCATATGAATGGTAGACTACATGTGAGCACTAAGATATTCCCCTTAGGGGATGGGGCCACACTGGGAGAGCATCTGAGGTCCCAAATTCCATCTCTGGCATCTCCAAGATAGGGCTGAGGAAGACTCCTGTGCAACCTTGGAGATGCCGCTGCCAGTTTGTGTAGGCAATACTGAGCTAGATGGACAAATGGTCTGACTCAGTATAAGGCAGCTTCCTATGTTCCTTGAATAAGATTTATTGCTTGTTAAGAATAAAAACTCTTTGGCCCAATTTTATGGGCTGATATATGTGCTGGTGTCCCCCTACCCTACCCCAGTTAGTAGCCTTGCAGGTGTGACTTAGGGATTTTGCAACAGTTTAATCATGCTTCCTTCTGACAAGCAGAAGTAGAGGTTACGAAATCACAATGCAAAGAGTCCTCCAGTCAGATAACTGAATCACTAAAGTGATTTCAGGAATCACATGGAAAGATGGCATTCTTTGAGCCAGCGTGGTGTAGTGGTTAGAATGCTGGAGTAGGACCAGGGAGACCCAAGTTCAAATCCCCATTCAGCCATGATACTTGCTGGGTGACTGTGGGCCAGACACTTCTCTCTCAGCCTAACCTACTTCACAGGGTTGTTGTGAGGAGAAACTATGTAGTACAGCGCTCTGGGCTCCTTGGAGGAAGAGCTGGATATAAAATGTAAAAATAAAAAATTCTAAGGGCATGGAAGATTAAATTGATAGCATCTGGGCAACTTTCATAAGATTGTTTTCTATTATGATTATAAATCCCCACCAACACTAGTACTTTTATTTTTTCTCAATTGGTATTCCTTCTTTTATATATCTGAATAACAGGGGTGATTGTCATTATTAATGCTTTATTTTTGCATTGATGTCATCCTGAATTTAAAAGCTGTTAAGAGAGTCATCTATAAATATTGTACTTATATAGGAAAATATTATTTTTTAAAAATAGAAATAGTTCTAGTAAATAGTTTGGCAAGAAAATAGATGCAGATTAATGGGAGATCCTTCTGGTATGTCAGTTCAGCTGGAGACAAGCCTCTGAGGTAAAGTTAATATTGCAGCTGAACTTGGAGATGCATTAAAGAAAAACATTTCCATGACTTTGAATGTAAGAATGTAAAGTCTTTCTGGTAACTGCTAGCATCAAAAGCAAAACTGCAAGCTTTCTTAGCTTTTGGCACACATTTGATTTGTGTTAGCTCCTTTGGGATTGGGGTGGGAGGAATGTATTTGGACCAGGGCAGTCACTCACTTGTAATAGCAGTAAGTGAGGGAGTGAGACTTCTGCCATCTTACATCCCTTGTTGTTTGTCTCTGTTGGCATCTAAACAGCCAGCAGCTGGACTCAGCAGCTTGAGTGAGCGCTTCCATTAGGATCAAAACTGTTCTCTTCCAGCTTATTATTTAAAACATATTCTTTATTGTAAACCTCCCCGAGCTATTAGATGGAGTGGTAGATGAAGTGGTATAACAATATAACAAATAAATAAGCAAGCAAGCAGAAGACATGCTCAACCCTATCTCTGATTTGGTGGATTTTTTTCAGGGGCAGAGTGTATTTAGCCCTAGGCAGCAGCTGGCGTAGGATCACCGCTGAAGAGAAAGGCAGCTGTTGCTTAGGATTGGATCAGGGATGAGGGACTCAGGCATTTTACTTTGGAATTGATTTGCTGTGAGCAATTCCCTTAAGTTTCTTGTTCTAATGCACCCAGTAGATGCTTTGTTTGACTGGAGGCAAACCAGTGTGAGTGGCACTGGCTATATTTCCCCCTTTTTGTTTCTAGAGAGAATATGTTTGTGGTATATAACATACAGTTTAGTGGTGAATATTGGCCAGAATGAGAATTGGAGATCTTTCCCTTTTTCTGTTCCCTCATTTTTTAAACAGTTGGAGGAGAGGAGAGCTGGTCTTGTAGTAGCAAACATCACTTGTCCCCTTAACTAAGCAGGGTCTGCCCTGGTTGCATATGAATGGGAGACTAGAAGTGTAAGCACTTTAAGATATTCCCCTCAGGGGATGGAGCCACTCTGGGAAGAGCAGAAGGTTGCAAGTTCCCTCCCTGGTTTTTCCAAGATAGGGCTGAGAGATTCCTGCCTGCAACCTTGGAGAAGCCACTGTCAGTCTGTGAAGTCAGTACTGAGCTAGATAGACCAATGTTCTGACTCGGTATATGGCAGCTTCCTATGTTCCCGTTTGACTGGTTGATATTGTTTTATGAACTCTAGATGTGACAGGTTGAAATTAAATGTGGAATCTGGATCTCGCAATATTAAGGAGAGATCTGTAGTCTGTTGATTCTGTAGTGGAGAAAGGTATATATGATTGAGAGGGAGTGGCAAGGGATGCTATAGAAACATATCTGACTGTGAGTTACCTCTTCTTCTTATCCTCTGGTCAACCCATAGTTACTGAGAAGCTTTTTCCTTTGCTTGTTCAGTGGCTGCTCCTTAATGCTAGGTTGGTTCAAAATAAAATGTTATCTGTAGAATAACCTCTACATTATACTGATGATCTCGCTTATTCTTCTAAGTGATCTCTGTCCATCACACAGATGGGCTTCACGCCTGCGTGAAGAAGGCTCCTGAACACCCACACGCTAATCTTTCTTTCTGCCTCTAGATAGGTAGCTAGGCCCCTCCCCCTATACACCTTAGTCACGTTCTTTTTTATCCACCGAGGAAGAATCATCTCTAGACATTTCACAAGCTGTTCTGTCAGGAATTCAATGACTAGTATTTCCTATACCTCTTATTAATTTTGGTGTTTATTTTTTCTGGCCTCCTTCTAAATATATTTCTATCCTTCTCATTTTGCATTTATTCCTTTTTATTCATGTTTCTATTTTAGTTCCCCTCCCTGCCCTACTGAGGGATATGTGCCTATGAATATTTCTGGTGTATGGCCAGTAAAGTTGCTTTTAAGCACTGTTTGGAGTGCAGGACAGCTTTTCCATCCTCAGATGGACATAGTTTGTGCCTCATCTGTCTAGGTGAAGTGCACTTCACTACTTCCTGCTCACACTGTCAAAAAAATTTGAAGCAAGTGAGACATAACATAGCAAGTGAGACAAAACAGAGCTTCTAGTCTGCACCTACATCTCTGTGAGAGAGCCCTGTCTGAAAATGTTATGGCTCAGTCTGGCAGTCAGCCAGTGCCGAATGGATCAGAAAAAAAGACAATTCCCAAGGTAGTTGCTAATACCACTAGGAGGGCCTGGCACTCCTTTGGGGACTGCCTTTGCCTCCACTGTACCGGCAACTGTGATGTGATCAAAACAGACTACTGAAGCACTGCCCAATCTTTCAGAGCCGCTCTGTGAGGGCTTGGCTTCTTTGACCCGCCCTATTTCGGCTTAACCATGGCTGTCTTCAGAAGCTTGTAAAAAGCATAAGAAAAAGGAAGTGCACTCTCACTCAGCCTCGAAACTGAAGGCAGTAGCGGGGCTGAGTTCGGTCGCCGAGGGATCCGTCGGTACTGTGGTGGCACAGGCGCACAGCACTCAGGCTGCTCTGGAGCGCTCGAACATGCCCACAAAGCCGGCAGGGTCAGAACGGAGCAATGAGTGCTCTAAGAATGGCCAGGGGAAACAGCATCGTGAACAGCCTCATTCATTGGTCCCACAGTGTGAGCCTGCTTCCGAGGCTCTGGCTAGCCAGCCTCAAGTGCTAGAGTCTTTCCCCCTCCACTCACAGCAGGGGTGTTATTTGTCAGATGAAAGGTTGGCAGACTACGATTGCGGCAATCTGTGATATGTCTCTGAAGGCTATGCATGATGTTTCTGGGGAAAGCCTTCTTCTGTGGCCCCAACTTCTAGGAAAATTGAAAATCTGTACAGAATAAAGTCAGAGAACTCTATGTTTCTGCTGAGGCATCCTGTCTTAAACTCAATAGTTGTAGAAGCGACTCAGACCAAGCCTAAAAAATAAGCTGTTATCCACTCGCATGGATCGGGAGGGCCACAGACTGGACTCTATGGTTAAACGTCTGTACTCTGACTCATCTATGCAGATTAAGATAGCAAACTACCAGGCCTTTATGGCACGATACAACCACCAGATATGCGAGAAGTTTTCAGAACCTTCTCGCAAACCTTCTCGCAAACCTTCAACTTCTAGGTTTCATAGGCCTTTTCGTGCACAGCACAACAGAGCAATTGCAGGGAATCCTGGAAACAAGAAGGGATGTCTTTGTTGGAGAGAAGCATGTGCAGGAAGGCTTCGTGAGGGGCAATGGAGTTTGCTCTCTCATGGTCAGCCAGCATGGAGGTTTCTCTCATGTAATAACTCCATAGATCCTTAAAAGAAAGTATTGCAGGAAGTTTTATTCTCCTCAGGAACTGGGTGAGTTCAAGGGAAAGGGAATTCAGCATAGGGAACAGTTTGTTAGTCAGAGTGCACATTCAAAACTTATATTTCTTTGATGTGAGTGTTTTTGCATATTCCTGATACTTCTATTATTGTTCACCTGTAACGTAATTGAAATAAGAAACACTAGCCTACGTCCCTCCTACCTAGGGCATTGCAAAAGACTATAAACATTTAAGCATGCATTAAGACAACCTGTTTTTGTAATCCTACTAAGTATCCTCATCTGTATCTAAAAGCTGAGAAAGCCTCAGACAGAAGCAGTCTGTAGTAATTGAATAAAACATTTTAGTTGTTTACTGTTTTACAAGCCTCTCCAAGTTGGTTTTTAACTCAGGGGAAAGTGCGGGGGGGGGTGCAGTGTGAAGGGGGATTTTTCTCTGGTGCAATCACATCCCCAAATGGTCAGGAGTTATCAGTTTTCTCACCATGTGCAAGCTTGCACATGGAAGATTTTTGTACTTGTCCAAGATCAAAATAAAGAGAGTTTCCCCTGGGATTCTACCCCAAGCCCAGGGAGGATAAAACTCTGTCAATAAAAGGGGTGGTGGCAGCATTTTAAACCTACCTGGAATATAGAATAGTTTTAGGAGAAGCCTAGCCAGGCAGCTCAAGCAGGGATGATTCAGCATTTCTTTCCCTCACTTGATCTTGCTCTGAGACTCTGAGGTCATTCACACAATCGAAAACTGTGTTCTATCCGGGTTTGGGAGCTGTGTGTACTCCCAATTTTTGATTGTGTGGAAGCAAGGTTAGAGGAAAACCTGGGTAGCTTTTTCTCCTACCTTGCTTCCACACAATCACTTCTTCCCAGGTTTTCCTCTAACCTTGCTGCCACACAATCAAAAATTGGGAGTACACACAGCTCCCAAACCCGGATAGAACACAGTTTTCGATTGTGTGAATGACCTCAAAGACTTTAATTCACTACATTGTTGTTGTTGTTGTTGTTTGCTGAATGTGAGAGACTTAGGGATTCACCACTGTCTAATGTCTATAACCAAACTGTGAAAAAGTTAGTCTTTGATGTGGGCTGGGGGACTGATCTCCAGAATGTATTAACAGGTATTAGTTAGAATTTCAAGGTAACTATAATTCTGTCCCACCATATACTAGCACAACACTTGTGTGTCAAGCTCGTTCTTAAAGTGTAAATATGATTTCATCAAAACAAAATTGCCCATTTTAAAAAAAGGGAGGCTAACATACAACCATAGTGCCCTTCGGCAGTGACACATACAAGCCCCAAGAGTAAAGATAGTAAGTTACTCACCACGGTGGCCACATTCACACGTAATGCGAAACTGCAGTTAAACGGGCATGAGCTTGGAACTCCGTTATGTCCAAATGCATGCAATCGCAGTTTTGTGACAAAAGCGACCTGCAAACCTCACCAAACTCCAATTTGACCCTTTGGTTTGTAGTAAGTTTCACCATCCCAACCTGAGGTTTTGCATCCAAATATGGACAGCACCATAACTGGTTTCATTTGCTTTCTGGAGCCTCAATCATAGAGATATTGGCACAGACCCTTCCAGGATTGTGCCTGATCCATGCCTGTGGTATTTCTTGCTGGTCGCCTCTCCGAGCACTCATCCCACCTCTCCCTGTATCTGATCCAACAAAGCAGTTGCCCAGAAACTTTGCAGCATCTTTTACAGAAAAAGATGCTGCAATGTCCCAGCCCAAGCTTGTCAGCCTGTCAAATGGCAGAGTCACACAGGGGCATTCTGTTTCTCCACTCTGTCCCTTGCTTCCCTCTCTTGGCAAGCAGGGGGGAAAGGGGGCAGGATGACAAGATGGGCACTAAGTGCTTGGCTCCCTGAAAATGAAGTGACAATGATGTATGTTCACAAGTACACCACTTCAATATGGCAACACAGGCAGGGCAACCCCATTAGAGGACTGGGACGGAAATGTATTGCAACACGGTAATACCTGGGGTTGAGTTTAAAAGGCAGCCCCAACCAGATTTCTTGAATAGCTAAAGTTTATTTTTTGTGCAATTATGTTGGGGAAGGGGGCCCCAGCCCCTTCCCCTTGGGGGTACCTGTGCAGTCCCTAGTCTTACTTATGAGAAGGGCCAGGCAACAGGATCAGGATTGCCCCAGTGAATGGAGTGATTCGTCATATGCAATGATGATGAATAATGATCCTGAACAGACCACTCGCTCATGAGAGTGTGAGGACATTGTATACCCCTTTGCAACTCATGAGAAGAACTATCTGTGGGGACGGGGGTGTCGGGCAGAATCATTAATGACAATCTCCCTTCTCCTATTGACCACTCTCTCATGGGAGTGTCAGGCCATGAGGGCTAAATGGCAGATGCCGCCCAGTCAGATTGCTCTATATACCAAGAAGCCACCAAGAAGCTGTCAACGTGTGCCCTCTGCCAGTCTATCTGTGCATTTGGACATGTCCATCTTCCTTTGTGCCTGGAACAGTGAACCCACTCTCCTGGAATCACTGGAAATTGGGGCTCACCTCTTCCATGATTCCCTGTGGTGGCATTTCTGCATATGGTGCGACGCTGGTCTGAATTTTGAATGAGAGTAAATGTCCATCCCTGCACCTGGTGTTTCCCCAACCTGCACACACTGCTATGCTCTGAAACATGGAGTATCAAAATCTCCTTTGGGTGCATGAAATGCTTCCCTGGGGAGGAGGGGGAAACTGTGCAAAGGTTTTATTGTTAACCAGAGAGAGCAGGGGCCCAATGCAAGTGTGGCCCCCTTTGTTGGGTTAGCTTAAGTCATGAGTGTGCAGTCTGATGGTTGGTGAGCCTAAGGTCCTCCCCAGTAGACTGGCCCTCTTATGAGAGTGCTAGTCCCTTGGCAGCAAACTGGCACGGTGGCAAGAGTGTGGTTTGGTCTGCATTGACTTCTTTGCTGAGTTGAGCCACTACAAAAACATTATTGGTCACAGCAGGCCAGACCCTGAAATCCTTTGCCCTTCCTCATATACATAAACCCTCCTAGGGAGTTGTCATGTTCCTTCCCTTTCCTTAGTAACTGTAAAATAGTGCCCTCCAAGATCCTCCCCCCCCATGCCAGAAATTGTGGTTCTGCAAGACAGTTTTGTTATGGGACTCTAATGAGGGTGACGGTGCAATTGATGTCAGAAGAAGGGCTTGCATGGCATTTAAAGGAATGTAATTGCCTTTTCCCTGCCAAGGGCAGGCATTCCAAAAAGGCATGATCATGCTCGGCACAGCCTCTTGAAGATTGTGGCCAATGGCTGCCATTCTAGTGGTGTGCTGAGGTCTTGCCCACAGTCAGGCAATGCAGACACTACAGAGCTTGCTGGGAGGTGACCTGGGAGGACCAGGGAGCAGGAGGAGCTCCCCTGGCCTGAAATCAGAGGTTTCCAAACCACCGTTAGATGAAGGTCTGCGATATAATTCATGGTTAGAGACATTAACTGCATGTCCAGTGTCCTCTGGTTTCACATTACGTGTGAATGCGGCCAATATGTCTATTACTTTCCAACTTCATTTCTTCCATGCACATAGGTCTGCAAATTGGAGAATACTCCTCCTGCTTGCTCGCTCACTCTTTCTCTGTGCTTATTAAGGTATTGCTTCAGTTGTATTCGAATGCCTACCTACGATAGATGTATGCCATATTTAACATCTATATAGATGTTTTTAATATCCTACAGAGCTATCCATGTTTGAAAACCACGATTCTCTCCTCTGACATTTTCTTCTACTGAATGTAAAGAGATGCTGTGTTTTTGTCTAGACGCACTTCACTATTCTTTTGAAAACTCCATACACGGCAGGGTAGGGAGCTAGGGAGGGCACTTATCTTCAGTGGTGGGCTATTTTCCATGAGAACATATATTTTCAGTCTCCTAGGAACTAGACATGTATTTGTTCATATTGAAGATCCAGGTTACTTTTCATCTACGCTGTTTTGTTGCTCCAGTCCCCTCATCCTGACTTCTAAGCTCCTCTGTCTCTGACATCAATCGCACAGAGCCTGCATAAGGATCAAAGAGCAAAGCTGAAAGCAGAATTTAGACTTGCTAACAGTGTAATGGAACAATTGCACAGTGGCCAGGTGCACTGTATGTCATACTTAAAGAAAACAATAATAAATAAAATATTGGATGAAATGGAAGCATCGTGGCAATTGTTGAGCATCTATGTTTTTTCCTTTCTGTATTTTCCTGCAATTTTCTTCATTTTTTTCTTCCAGAAGAAATAGAGCAATATTCTGCAATTTGCCCAACATTTTGGGCCAACTTTGCTTTCATTTTGATAGTTTAGCGATCAACCTACCATATACATGTTTTCCCCACTATTTCATTTTAAAAGCATGCAAAGTGCTCAATAAAATACAGCACTAAGGAGAAGTGCATGCACATTGCTCACTAAAATATAAATCCAAGCGTAGATGTACAACCCCTATTACCACTGTAACAGTATCAAACAAACAAACAAAAAGCCTTTCTTGCCTCAATTGTTATCTCCTGTGTTTTCCTTTTTTTTTTTTTTGGTTGCTGCATTCACAGCACAATACAGTGCCCCACAGGAGCTCAGATATGCACATGGAGCTCTGCCTAAATAGGAACCTCATTGCTACCAATGGTGGGAAATGCTCTGCATGTTCATAGGGATTCGCTAATATTTTTTACCCATGAACAATAGCCTCAGCTCATGGATTAAACCAGGCAAGACTCTTTGTGTGCTGAGTTCCCTTGAAGCTCCCTCAAATGCACAGCAGAGATGCCAGTATTTTGGACATTCATTTCCATCTTTCTTGTGCATAATACTGTGAACATCCTCCCATCATATCTCAGTTAACTGCAAAAGAGATTGGATATTATATGGGAGAGTGATGTTTGTATTATCCCCATGTATTTTTTCCCTTCTAAAATCTGCTTTGGGGAATCAGTTTGGACAGAGATCCAGTTTGCACAGAAGGAGGATCTCATGTTTCCTTCCTCCACATCTTGTTCTAGGTCAAGCCAGAGCCTCTGTCTAGGCAGGCATCTGGGAGAGTCAGAGACATTGGAAAGCTCCCACAAGAGCACCACAGGAAAAGGAATCGGGACCTTGGATAGCTGCAAGTAAGCAAGCTGGATACAACTACAACATTCAGTGAATTTTGCTCAAATGGATGCTTGCAGCTGATTCCAGTATTCATAGACACTGCCCACATAGAGTGGTTTGGCTCTACCTCTTTCTGGGGGGAAACTGTTGTTTTAAGTGGCCTTGACCAATTTTCTAATTGCTGGCTCCAGCAGCACTGTGGAACCTCTATTTGGACTGGCACGTCCTCAAGAGATTCCTGTGAATAAGGGCCAAGTCTTAGGGTCATGATGGGGTGCTGGCCCTGGTTCTTCTGTTTTTGTGGGTCAAAAAGTCTTCCTGCTCTATCTTATCCCCTGAATTGTCCTCCAGGACACTGCACTGCAGGAGTAACCCAATCCAAATCTCCACATGGCTGTTAATTGCCACAGAGGGAAAACACAGAGGCACAATATGATTGCCAATTTTCTTGCACCATTGCTGCTTTTAAGCCTTAAATAATTGCAAGAGATTGGATTATGAATGCCTTTCAGTCTTGCCATTTTTGCCCTTTCTGTCCAAGCTTTTATACAATTAAGATGATTGCCCATTAAATGATGGCAGTGATTCAGATCTGCATGAATTTATACTAGTATCTAATTTGAATGGAAAACATGCTGTAAGGAAGCCAATTTTCCATGTAATGGGCAGTAATGTTTATTTCCTTTATTTACCTAGTTTTCAAGAGTCTTTAACCTATGATGTCCGTGCGGTGCAAATATAAGTGTAAATAAGAGAAAGTATTAACACATTCCTACTCTAGATGGTTTTGAAATACTTAGAAATTGAAGTTCTGGGAGATCTACAAATGATATATATGTTAATAATCTAGCCTGTAAACTGGCCTTATAATCAGAATAAAAGATTCTTGAGGGTTTCTTCTAGTATATCTAAACTACTTGGATACATTCTCAGGAATTACAGTAGAGTCTAGAGAGACAAGAAAATGATGGCTGTCTCTCTGTGCATATAGAACTCTCCTGTTAGGGGATGGTTGCTGCCAGCTCTTACAAAAACAGCTGTGTCTGAAACAGAAGCTGGTTAGCCTTTCCTCGCCTCCACCCAAAAGGTAGATGATATAGTAAATGTATGCTGTGTGGAGGCTGTGGAGTATTTCTGTGGAGCTAGAACAGCACTCCACACATGCAAACAACTACTGGAATGGAATACATGCCTTGGCATGGAATACATGCCTGTCCATTTTTTCCCTGTGATACTATTTCTAAAAATGTTCTCTTGTTTAGTTCAATTCGAAAAACTACCAGTTTCAGATGGTTACATTTCTCTTTTGGTTTTGTTGATAAAGTTACTATAGAGATGTATGTCAAGCAATATGAGTGTGTGTGGAGATATCTCTTAGAAAGAGAATTGTTCTATGCACTGGCAACCCTGTAAGAGTAAAAAATACAGATTAAATTACAGGTGCAAAGTATCTGGGTAGTGCAAAAGGGAGTAGGGGCCAAAAGGAACACCAGCTTGTATTATTTAGCCAGTCAAGTGCCATAGAAAGCTCTGTGCTGTAATCTCTGGCAACAATGGTTGGAATGAATCCAAGAATTCTCACATTACCTGTGAATGTACCTTTAGACAGCTATGTGTGTGCAAACTTCTGTTCAGAATCCCTTGGGCAGCTGAATTTCATTTCACCATTTGCTAAATAAGGAAACGTATAAATTGACCATAATCAGAGTAAACACTATTATTTATTTATTGTTTCCACTACTGGAAAATAGGGTGCTGCTTTCTTCTTTTTGTCCTTGCTTTTCCCACCCTTTTTGCCCTGAGGATCCTATTAGTAGATAGCTGAGCAACTCTGTTTCATCAGAAATAAACTATGCCTTACTTTTTAATATAAGTACTGAAGAGCTGTATAAAGATTAGAAATATGTTTGAACCCAGCATCACTTGATGTTATTTTCCTTGATGTACCAAGGTTCTTCTCGGGTAGGGAGTGAAACAACATGTCCTTTTGAAAGCTCAGAGCAAAGTCACTTTAAAAGAGCTGCAGCAAGTAGTTCTCTTGATGTAGGGAGAAAAAAGAGCCAGGATCTATGCAGAAATATTCAACCTGCTGTATGTTCCAGCACACAGTGATGGAGACCCCACACAATCCCCTGTGTTTCTAGGAAACAAGATGTTTTTAAACCAGGGAAGTGGCAATGCTGGTTGCCCTCATTTTAAAAATGAGAGAAAACTGTAATTCCCAAGAAACAGCTGGCTAATTCTCACTTTCTCTACAAAAGGCTTGGTGATGAAAGGACACCTTTAATTAATAAGCACTGTCGGCACTGCTTTGGTAACAAGCTGCTGCAAATGAATCTGTAATTGCCTCAGAATGAAGTATTTTATAAAAGTTCATTTGACTCCTAAGTGCTATTCTTTGTGGTGTCTATTCCTCCCTTGTGCATCTGATAAAAGAAGATGAGCCCATGCCAAATTGACATGTGAAGCTTTTTCCAGAATCAGTGGAGCAAAGGAGGCTCACACAAAATGCTGAGGTGATTTGAAGATGAGATGTTGGTAATGTTTTGGTCATAATGTTATAGTAAGCTTTGACTAACATTGAAAGCAATGTTTGCAGGATTAAATATTTAAAGAAACACTAAAAGGGGAACCCCTTTTAAAGGGAATATTAACACATTGAGACTTAGCCAAATCTCTTGCCTTCCAGCACAACTTTTTACTTTACACAAAAGCTCTCTTTTTCAGCAAGGCAAGTATGTGCTCTGGTCTTCAAAGTGCTGGTTTTATCCATATGATGCATGGAATGTAGGCATGCAGCTGGATCTTTCAGCAAAAGGAATGTGTAGAAATGCTTGCCTTTTTTAGGATTTACTCAAACATAAAGAATAACAAAAAAGCATAGCTGAGGATTAGAACCGGAAGGTTTGAAGTTCAACTTCTGTGATTAAAATCGTATTGGATTTGCACATTTAGAACCCTGGTTTGTAGTTTTGAATAGGGGAAATATAAAGATGCTGAAAGACATGTGCACTGATATCCATAATGACGTATAGCTCAACATGCTCATTTCGGTGTATATGTCATAAAGAATGATCCTAGCAAAACTCTGAGGCAATAAGGAAGAGCAAGTGAAGCATCCTCTATAAAACATACTGTTAAAAGGTTTTTAAGTGATGCCTAAGATTTGGCAGCAGAATACAATGAGGCTATTTTCACGACCGCACAAAAGCAGGCTAAGGGAGCCCAACCTGCTTTTGGGAGGTCATAAGAACATAAGAACAGCCCTGCTGGATCAGGCCCAAGGCCCATCTAGTCCAGCATCCTGTTTCACACAGTGGCCTACCAGATGCCACTGGAAGCCACAGACAGGAGTTGAGGGCATGCCCTCTCTCCTGCCATTACTCCCCTGCAACTGGTACTCAGAGGCACCCTGCCCTTGAGGCTGGATGTGGCCCACAGCCCTCCGACTAGCAGCCATTGATAGACCTCTCCTCCATGAAGTCATCCAAACCCCTCTTAACGCCATCCAGGTTGTTGGCTGTCACCACATCCTGTGGCAGAGAGTTCCACAAGTGGATCACGTGTTGTGTGAAAAAGTACTTCTGTTTGTTGGTCCTAGACCTCCTGGCAATCAATTTCATGGAGTGACCCCTGGTTCTTTTTTTTTCCAAATTCAATTTTTATTGATTTTAACAATAATAATATTAACATTCATAACAAATAAACAAAAGTGGACTTCCCACACAAAAGTGGACTTCCCACATGAGTGACCCCTGGTTCTAGTGTTGTGTGAGAGGGAAAAGAATCTCCCTCTCTCCACTTTCTCCACACCATGCATGATTTTATACACCTCTATCATGTCTCCCCGCAGTCGTCTTTTTTCTAAACTAAAAAGCCCCAGGTGTTGTAGTCTTGCCTCATAAGAAAGGTGCTCTAGGCCCCTGATCATCTTGGTTGCCCTCCTCTGTACCTTCTCCAGTTCAACAATGTCCTTTTTAAGATGTGGTGACCAGAATTGTATGCAGTACTCCAAGTGTGGTCGCACCATAGTTTTGTATAAGGGCATTATAATGTTAGCCGTTTTATTTTCAATCCCCTTTCTAATGATCCCTAGCATGGAATTGGCCTTTTTCACAGCTGCCGCACATTGAGTCAACACTTTCAATGAGCTGTCCACCACAACCCCAAGATCCCTCTCCTGGTCCATCACCGACAGCTCGGATCCCATCAGCATATACTTGAAGTTGGAGTTTTTCATCCCAATGTGCATCACTTTACACTTGCTAACATTGAACTGCATTTGCCATTTTGTCGCCCACTCCCCCAGTTTGGAGAGATCTTTTTGGAGCTGCTCACAATCAGTTTTGGATTTCACTACCTGGAA
This sequence comes from Hemicordylus capensis, assembly GCF_027244095.1. Taxonomy (NCBI): domain Eukaryota; kingdom Metazoa; phylum Chordata; class Lepidosauria; order Squamata; family Cordylidae; genus Hemicordylus; species Hemicordylus capensis. The sequence continues at coordinate 371,585,295 of NC_069658.1, read as the reverse complement.
GAGTTTGGTATCATCTGCAAATTTGGCCACATCGCTGCTTACTCCTGCTTCTAGATCATTTATGAATAAACTAAAAAGCACCGGTCGCAGTACAGATCCCTGGGGGACCCCACTTCTTACTTCCCTCCATTGTGAAAACTCCATTTATACCTACCCTCTGTTTCCTTTCTTTCAACCAGTTAGCAATCCACACATGTACTTGTCCCTTTATCCCATGACAGCTAAGTTTCCTCAGGATTCTTTGATGAGGAACTTTGTCAAAAGCTTTTTGGAAGTCCAGGTAGACTATGTCAACTGGATCACCTTGATCCACACACTTGTTGAAGAAGTCCAGGTAGACTATGTCAACTGGATCACCTTGATCCACACACTTGTTGAAGAAGTCCAGGTAGACTATGTCAACTGGATCACCTTGATCCACACACTTGTTGAAGAAGTCCAAATGGTTGGTGAGGCAAGATTTACCTTTGCGGAAGCCATGCTGGCTCACTCCCAGCAGGGCTTGTTCTTCTAGGTGCTTTACAATTTTATCCTTTATGTCATGTACTGCAACAGGAGCCTCCCAAAGTAACCCCCCCCCCCCATTTTGGTGATTGTGAGTCGCCATGGCGTGGCACCACAGCAAGGCAACTCACAAGGAGACCCCTGGCTGAGAGGTCAATCAATCAGTATGCCTTTATTAGTCTACAGACCATAATACAATAACCAACGAATACAATAACAAAATACAATTAGTGACATTAAAAAAATCCTCCTCTGCTCCTTGTAGTTTATACTATTGATTCAGCTCTAGCATTTGTCTTCTTCTAATAGTAACAGCAACAAGGTATTTGGCCATACTTATTGTTACTTCTTTAACCGGCAAGAAGATAAGCAACATAAAAACCTCTGTCCCTCCCCTGAAGTGGAGTCAACAAGGGTTTCACAAAGTTACTTCTAATGTCATCACAGTACACATTCTAACAAAACATGCTCAACAGTTTCAACATATCCTTGCCCACAAAAGCACATTCTCAAATCAAAAGGAATTTTTTTGAAATGGCCCTCAGAAATGGCCCTTACCTACTACCTACAGTAGTAGGTAAACAATTGAATCAAGCAGCTGTAAAAATTTTCCTATATTTGGGCAAGGTTAGGAAATATAAATAGTTAGAGGACAACCTTATGTCCTGTGCTTCACCCCATTCCAAGGAAGAGTAGACATGATTTGCCCCTGCAGAGGTTACTTGATAGTCTATCCAACAATCTCCCCTTTATCTGTCTTCTCGCCTCCAGATAATCATATTTACATAAGTGTAGCCCAGACAGCTCTACAAGATTAATTTTAGAGTTAAGTCCCTCCTTCATCATAAAAGCTAAAAAGCTATTAGGAGCTATATTATGTTGTGATTTGATTCAAAAATTCAAGGAGAGAATCCTTGAGGCAGCATTTTTAACACATCTGGGCAAATTCAAAATACACCTCAGAAATTTTGACTGGACTCTTTCCATACTTTTCTCCATACTTAAATACCATATAGTAACTTGGAAACTACTTTAGCCCTTTAAACAATTAGAGCTGCAGGAATATATTTTTCTCCTTTTGTGAAGTAAAACTGCACTGTACTATCAGGAAGGCTGCATTTTTAATGGCATAAGCCCTATGTTTAGCCCAACTAAGGGACATCTGAAATGCAGTTCCCAGATAGTTAAAATATTTTACTTGTTCAATTATATGGTTATCCATTGACCATTTGTATCTTTTATTCCCTCCACAGAATACTAAAACCTTTGTTTTCTCATAATTTATTGACAACACCTCACTAGCACAATACCTTGAGAACCATCAATCTATTTAACCCCACTCTGGATTGCAATAATAAGACTGCATCATCTGCATATAATATATTTGCGATTAAAGGGTGGCTCTTACTTACCGGCGGCTCTCAAATTGTTTAAAGCCAAGCCATTGGCCCAACTGCTTTATGGTGCACAGCTGGGCCTTTTTCCAAATATGGAGACCCTAGAACGTGTGCAGTCAAAATTTTTGAGAACTGCACTTTGTGTTCCAAGATCTGTTTCCAATACTGTCATCCGTCTGGAGGCAGGCCTGATTAAGGTTGAAGCAAATGTTTGGATTACCATATTATGCTATTGGCTTAGATTAATTTACCAGCCAGTTGGCCTAGCCCCTTTGATTTTACAAGATGACCATCGATCTAGATGGTCTCAGAATATTGAGGCTAAAATAGCTACACTCGGCCTCTCTGCTACAATCTTGTCCACTGTGGGTTATGACCATGCGAAGTCGCTGATTAGACAGCGAGTTTTAGATTCTGAGCGGCAAAATGATCTCAGTAAGGTGTCTAACTTTTATATTGCAGAGGAGCGTAGATATATAGTTTCTGCAATGAGCTATTTCACTAGGCTAGGAATCCCGAGGTATAGAAAAGCTTTTACTTTAGCTCGCTGCCACAGTTTACCTTCAGCAGTACTTGAAGGTCGCTATAAAGGAGTTCAATTTTCAGAGAGGCTTTGCCCTTGTGGGCTGGACCAGGTTGAAACCACTGAACGCGTTTTACTATTTTGCTTGTTTTATAAGGATATTCGTGAACTCTTTATCACACCTCTATTATGTAAATTTCCAGGTCGACAGGATCAATATTATTGCTCTTTGTTGCTCTCCAACGCAGAGTCTGCTGTTACATCTAAAGTTGCTAGATACTGTGCTGCTGCCATTAATACTCGTTGGCGGATGATTAATAAGGGAATTTTGTTTTAATTTAATTTATAATATCTATTTTATTGTTATTGATACATTGTATCTTAACTAATTTTAAATTTTTATTTGCTGATTTCTGGTTCTGGTCAGTGACTGTAACAATAAAGACTGACTGACTGACTGACAGGGGGATTTCTTTCCCTGCTAAGTTTGGATTATGGTACTTTGAAGAATATAGGGTGGGGGCTCGATCATTCAAGTATAAATTAAATAGGTGGGGTGCCAAGACACAACCCTGCCAGACTCCCTTTGTCATTATAATTGCCTTAGTTAAGTCCCCGGCAGGAGAGCATCATACTTTTGAAGATGTGTCAGTATATAGGTGTTGTATTAGGAACAGCAACCTCTTATTATTGTAGATCTGCCCAATTTTTCCCATAGATGCCTTCTCAATATTGAGTCGAATGCTGACATCAAATCAAAAAGCTTACATATAACTTCCTTTTTAAGGTGTTCAAAATATTTCTCCATCAATTGCTATAGAACAGCAGCATGATCCATGGGTGAACAGCCCTACCTAAAACCAATCTGCTCTACTTGCAATACATTCTCTAACTCCATCCAATCTAGAAGCTTGGTGTTTAGATGCATTGCATAAAGCTTCCCGATTATAGACAGCAAGCTTATTGGATTTGCTGGATAATTTTGCCCCCCCCCCCTTTTTATAAATAGGGACTAATACTGCTTCTCTCCAAATGAAGGGAACCAGTTCTGCACATGGAATCATGGGATCCAGTGATGGAATCATAAGTTTCTAGTCTTATAGGCCAGTTGAAGGTGGGGAAGGCCCCCGGGCATGACTGTTCTCCCATATATATGACACAGGACTGGTTAGGGGGCAAAATCAGATCCAGCAAATTACAGTCCAATAAGCTTGTTGTCCACTCCAGCGGAGTAGCCTACCATTCAGCATTTGCGTTCAGCATCTCAGCTGAGATGAGGTCAGTACTGGGGGCCTTCCCCACCTTCAACTGGCCTATAAGACTAAACACTTCCGATTCTGTCACTGGATCCCATGATCCCATGATGGCAAGTCATTTCCTGCTTGTATCAGGGTTATTCCTACAGCCTCATTTGCCAGTGAATGAAAAATGGAGCAAAAATAACACTCCCAAGTGGTAGCCAAAAATACAGCAGTCATTAACTCCTTGCACATGTTTCCCTTTCCTTGTAACAGCTTGCCAAAATGTTCTACTGTCCTTCCTATATGAAACTTCTATTAACTGAGACCAAATTTACTTTTCTTTGGCCTTCCTCTTTGTTACTATTAATAATTTATATTCCTTTTTCAGATGAACATATAATTTTAACAATTCCACTGTTTTTTGTTCCCTATACTCAAATCAAATCTTTATTGTTACGGTCATTCGACCAGCAAAACACAAAGTACAAAAGCTTTACATAAAAGTGAGCTTTACATGAAAGCAAACTTGGTCAAATAAAATAATAAACTGTTGAAACATAAAACAGAACCATAACACCCAAGTTCATCCATGACATAAAACATAGGGCTCCATGCATTGTAATAATCTAAAATTTAATTCAATCCAACCCCATATCTTGCTACTCAACATTTCTTATCCTAGTCTTATTAGCCAGAGAACAATACTTCGCCACGTTATAAGATACTGCATCCCAACGGTCTGTCAAAAGTAATTCTAGATAGAACTGTTCAGAACAACTGGGGTATGCTGTTAAAAAAGGACTTATATATCTCTCCCACAAAGTTCAATAAAACTGACAATTCAAGATAACATGGGCCACTGACTCCACTTCCCCAGAACCACAAGGGCAGACACACTCTTTATAGGGGATCTTACAGTATCTCCCCTCCCGGACAGCCATTTCTAAGACATTACACAGGGCCAGCGTCAGAGCCCTCCGGAAACTAAGTACTAATATTATATTACGGTATCTTGCTGGGCCAGACAGTGGTGTTTGATTACCTAAATAGGTGTCAACCCCTATCTGGCTTCTGTCCATCTGTTTCTCCATATCCATAATGCCTTGGCGCAGACATGATCTCGCTCTCCATAGCCCAAGACAACCAAAGCATCGCTGGAGGAGCCATAGTAATTCAACCCCTTCTCCACATAATATTTCCACCTAGACCTATATGTATCATTCAGCACTAAGGGTGCTAGTCCTGCTGACTGAAAAATCAACTTCAGCCAATATTTAAATATTACCAGCCAAACACTTGCCTCCACCCGAATCCAGCCTGCTTCCAATCATAGAAATGCATTGGGGACACCCCGGGGTAGTTGGAGCACACTTCTCAAAAACTTTGATTGGGTTGCCTCCAGCCTGGCAAGGTTGGAATAGATACCTAGCTGCGCTCCGTAAAGGCTGGACTTTGGCCGAAAAAAGTTTAAGGGCAGCCGGAACAAACTGTGCACCTTGCCTCGTATGAAATGAGTTAATAGCTGCTGCTGCCCTCGAGGCATTTTGCATTATATATTCCTTATGTGCATTCCTCCTAGTATTGGTCTGGAAGACTATACCCAAATACTTAAACTGTGATACCTGTTCAAGTCTATGTCCATTCAACATCCAACACCACTTCTTAGGTTTGTTGGCAAAAGCCATCACCTTGGTCTTTTCATAATTTATGGTGATCACCTGTGAATCACAGTGGGACACCAAAGCATTAAGGGCTCTCTTGAGGCCAATTGGGGTCCGTGATAAAATTACCACATCATCTGCATATAGGAGTATATTCAAGTGTCTGTTGGCCAGCTTAGAGGGGTGAAAATCCTGGTTATACTGGCCATAGCATTCCATCAACTCTCCTGTAAACATTCTCTATCATACCAAGAATTACCACTGATGTTACCACTTCCAGACCTTAATTTTACCTCCTCAGATAGGGAACCCTGTAGTATTAGAATTAAATTGTCATAAGCATCCGACGACTTGCAGGATGGACCAGATTCTATCTGGGCCTTAAGTTCTTATTACCAATTTCTTTACTTGGCTCAAAAGTCCATTTAAGTCATTTCCTCCCATCACACATAATTGATCTTAAAATGGGAGCTGGGGTAGTGGTATGCAATTGGCTGGATGTCAAATACATCTTTGCCATAAGTGCCTGATGGTCACAAGAGCACTGAACTCCAATCTGGAACTCTGGAACCTTCTCACAAAGTGAATTGGAAATCATAATATAATCAATCACACTACTCCCTTCTGTAGTATTAAAAGTGAATTCCCCTTCCTCTTCTCCTTCATATAGCCCATTTAAAATTGTCAATTCAATCTTTTGTGTGAATCTAATCAATTTAGCTGCTGCATAATTTATGGTCTTATCCTTGGGTTTCCTGCTACTGATAAATTCCATTACTTCATCCTCATCTAATGTCCAGAATTTAGAGGGCTTGGTCATCCTTCCCAACTCTCGCATTGAAATTGCCATCCACCACAAAATGAGCTGAAGGATATGAAGTCATCAGTTCAAGGGAATAATTTCCAAGATCTTCCCAAAATTTGTCAATTTGCTTCCTGTCTTTACCCGGTGGTAAATATACATTCATCAACAATAATTTGGTATTCTGCATCTGGAGAAGAATTGCCATTGCAAGTGAGCTCAACGAAGGGAGATGAACAATTTCTACATTCAGTGTAGAAGCGAGTGCACAGGGCATACTGGAGAGACCCCCGAGCCAGGAGGCTGGTTTTAATCCTCCCAGCTGGAGGTCTACTCATGAATAACCATGGCTCAGAGCCACTGCACGGCTACTCACGATTTTGAAAAACGGGTTTGCAGAGCACTCACTCCGGAAACCCGGTTTAAGGGGAGGAGTATTTAGGCGGGTTAACTGCCTGGAAGCCACCAGGCTTGCCTGTGAGCCTGGTGGCCCACAAGGTCAGGTGAAATTGGGCTAGGCTCTCCTAGCCCGATTTTGCCTGATCTTCAGAATAGCCTCTCAGACACCTCTTCCTGTAACTTACAAGGGGGTTCAGCCACCTTTTCCCATATTCCTCTATGCCCAGCCTGCTTCCTCTTAAGTGGATTAAAAAATGATAGGATTTCAGTTTGTCTTTCCCTACACAGGGAAATTTCCTTGACAGAAGGAGGGGAGATCCCTAAGTCCCTATAACCTTGTCTAGTTAAAACCGTATTAAAACATAAACAGCCCAAGGCTATATAAAACTACTTAAATTATAAAATAACTATAATATAATATATATCAATTTGCAACCATACTAACATAACCATACTAATATAACTCAATGATATAATTGACATTCAGTCACATGATTAGTGTACTAGCAACTACATAACAACAATGATTGGTTAACTAAATGCAATAACCATCACAGTATATTATAATCACCATTCAGAGTAAAACATCAATTAACATAACCCTTGAACAATCATAAATAATATTCCATGAATCAATATAAAATAATTCAAGCAGTACCAATAAAACAATGTAATAATAAAACCTTAAAACCACAAAGTTCTCCTGATTCTCACAGAAGGGAAGACCTACCAATAGCACTACAGCACAGAGTAGGATAGGTTGCTTAGAGATTATAAAAGTATTTAGGGACTTAGTGCGACAATTTTAATACAGACTCTCCAGCTTCACCCCCAGCATCCTACCGTCTCTCCAGATAATAATCACTGAAACCTAAGTTGTTCCATAAGGATGAAAACTAACTACCTCTCAAGCACCAATACTGCTTCTCCAACTCCCTCAACTTCCTTTTTTCTTTTCCTTCCTTCCCTTCTCAGTCTGGCCACAGCTTTGAGGGGTCACTTGCAAGAAGGAACAGCAATTTGTCAGAAACACTCACAAATTCTTAGAAGGAAAGTGACAAACGCTTTCCTTCTTAGACTAGGTCCTGTACAACAGCCCTCTGCATGACTCAGCAGCAGGCTAAAACCCACTCCTTGTGCTTTGCAACTTTGCAGCTTCTTGAGCAATCAGCAGATCTGCCAGTGGCTAGAATTGCTTCCCTCCTAGGCGAACTCAGTAAAAGCAATCCTTATCTTCTGCTCGGACATCTAGTTCCACAGTTCCTCACACTGATAATGAAACAAGACAACCAACAGAGCAGCCTTAGATTACCCAACCCACAAGCTGCAATGGAATGGGAAGCAGAGGGAGGGAAATCTCCTTGCTTTCCGCATTGGTTTGTATTGCAGTTTCTTCAGTTTCTTCTTACTAGCTACTCAATGGCTTCCTGCCACCAGATTCAAATTGTCTCCCAGCTTCTTCCTCCTCCTACTCGACCAGTCAGTCCAGGTGGGGACTGGAGCAATGGCCCCGACCAACTGGGAGGTCCCAACAAGTCTCCTGGCCTCGGGGGGTCTCCCCAGAATGCCCCAGGCACTCACATGGGGCATCCTGGGATTTCTGGGGGGCCAGGCATCCCCAAATCCCCACTGTCCCTACCAGCTCCGTGACAGAGCTGGTAATCATGTGGGCAGCCAATCCAGCCGCCTAGGTATGGCTCCCTGCTTGTGTGCAGGGAGAGCGGGCTAAGCCCACTCTTCCCACAAACCACCTTGAGGCACTTCAGTTTGCTCATGTGAAGCACCTCATAGTGTTCTTCTAGCTCGGGGTGGGCAAATATGGTCCTCCAACTGTTATTAAACTAGAATTCCCATCATTCTCCACCATATAATTTATTAATTCAACAACAGCTAGAGGGCCAGGTTTGCCCACCCCTGTTCTTGCTGGTTTGGTGTCTCTAGCCGAGTCATTTGTTCATCTAAATAATGGGCTAGCAAGCCTTCTCAACTAAGGTCCCCAGCTTAGAACCCCAGCTCCCATGATCCCCAGCCACAGTAGCCAATAGCCAGGGATTATGGAAAATGTAGACCAACATCTGCAGGAGGGCCGAAGTTGAGCAGCCTTGGCCTAAAGGAATCAATGGCTTGAGTTGGTTCAAAGCAACTGCCTACATTTTGGGTGTCTCCTGCTTTTCCCTACTAATGTCCTCTTACACTTCTCATCCACCATTCCCAGTCCTACTATTGCTCTATGTCCATCTTTCCCAATGTCCTGTTAGTTGTCCATATGAGAATGAATAGATTCTTGTGATACGTCTTGATATGTGTAGAGAAGTGATAGCTGGTTGATGTTGTGTTTCTGTCTCCCCGCTTGTGAAGAAATTCCATAATTGTCAGCCTATTTTTCAACATGTATAGACCCTTCTTCCACTGGTGTCAGTCTTGTGTCCAGAATACATGCCAACTTCTCACGAGTAGACCCCCCAGCCAGGAGGCTTAAAAGCAACCTCCCAGCTCGGGGGTCTCTCCAGTATGCCCTGCGCACTCGCGCAGAATATACTGGAGCTTCCGGGGGCCATGCGGCCCCTGATCCTCCCAGCCCCTGTTGGCTCTGTCACGCAGCCGGCAGTCACGCAGCCAGATACCCTGAGAAGACTGTCTGCTCATCCGCGAGGAGAGCGGGTTTAGCCCGCTCTCCTCACAAACCCCCTAGAGGCTCTTCTGACTTATCGTGAGAAGAGCCCCCTATGTTGGCTCTTAAATTTGTGTGGCCGTGTAGTGTGTGGCTATTTGTCCTCCATGAATACCTTAGTGGTATTGTAGGTTGAAAGGTGTTTTTAAAAAATTTATTTTCTTTGCAGCATTTATATCAGCACAAGGAGATGTCATGGTCCTTCAAACATAGTTAGCAATGGCCCTGCCCCGACATTCCTCTCATAGGATTCACTGTGCAAGGTTTTAACATATTGTCCCCACCCCCCAGTCCAAAGAAAGACACATACAACATAATTATGGGTGTAAGGGCCACAACTTTATTAACCAAATTAACGGACTATAGGAGGGTCATCACTCCACCCCTCAACAGTGCGGGCCTACCAAAGACAGGGTTTGGACTTCCCACAACCTGACACAGAAAAGACGCAGGTGAAACCCACTTCATTCCCTTCATAGTCAACACCAAAGGGGTTTGGACAACTTCTAGGTCTTTGCACCCCCTGAGCCACGCAGCCCTGAGGTTTGTAAAGCCCTGAAGCAGGTTTCATGGCGAATCAGCATCCCTGGGCCACCAAAACCACAAGGGACCAATTGACCAATCTACCCTTTTAACTGCCCAATGCTAACTCCCACTAACTTACCACCCAGCCTGCACTGTCCCTGCCAAGTTGTGACCTAACTACCTACAACTAGGTAGTTAGCCAGCGTGGTGTAGTGGCTAGAAGGCTGGACTAGGATCGGCGACCCGAGTTCAAATCCCCATTCAGCCATGATACTAGCTGGGTGACTCTGGGCCAGTCACTCCTCTCTCAGACTAACCTACTTCACAGGGTTGTTGTGAGGAGAAACCTAAGTATGTAGTACACCGCTCTGGGCTCTTTGGAGGAAGAGTGGGATATGAAATGTAAAATAATAATAATAATAATAATAATAATAATAATAATAATAATAAAAAACAACTAGGAAAAGCAGAGCTGAGTAGGCAAAAAGACTCCCAACTAGGCCAATGTGCTGGGAGCCAAAAATTCCTACTTGGCCCCCAACAGGACAACCAGACGAAATCCTCTCTGCCCCTAGGGAAGGGAGGAAGGGAGACTTGGAAAATGCCCAACTGAACTTCGGGGGTGGGAAGCTGCCTGAATGGCCGTCCAGACCCAGACCCTCATCAGCCAATCCCCTCTGCTCTTGGGACTGGCTGAACCCCTCTTCTCTTGGGACTGGGTGTGTAACAAATCACCCTCTGCTCTTGGGACTGGGGGTGTAACAAATTACCCTCCCATCAGCACGAGGCCTCAGGAGGGGCATTATGCATATGCTGGCACAGCTACACTTCTGCAGCCAAGGCTGCGCCTACGGGGGTACAGTGGATGGGGTCATGTGCTGGGACTGCATAGGCCAGTGTGGTGACTCTAGCTCAGTTCAGACGTTTTCCAGGCTAAGCAGAGAAAAAGTTTGAATGTAGTTCTTCAGAGTAAAGGTGGGATGAAATTTGTAATACAGAAATAAATATTACCAGTAGCCCTTAGGAAGCTTTTGTTAAAAGCCATTCTTATTTAGGCTAGCTACATTATGAACATTGTTCTATTTGGCAAGGGCTTATCCAAGTCTCATTGCAATCAATGACAAAATCTCTACAAGCTTCAAGAAGCAACATATCAAGCCTTGCATTCCTAATCACTAGTTGATAGGTTTTATAAAATCTGCAGTGAATATACTGTCACCACTTTGGACATCTGACAATAAAGAGAGGCAGAGATAGCAGTAATGGTTCCATAGTAACTCTCAGAAGCCATTGTTGAACACTGCAGAGTGAAGCAAAGCACCAGTGAAAAATAAGGAATGAGACACAAACACAGAGATACAAACCTACCCTCGAGAGCATGAACATCTTCTTCATGAGCTAAGCAAGTTTGTAGAGGCATTTCTAACATCACCTCTATAGCTTGCACTTAATGCAGATGGTAGTAGTTGCATTCTGTTGTATTATGCATCATGATAATTAAAAATATATTTATGGCAAAATATATCTCAAATAATTACATCTGTTTTTTTATTATCAAAAAGAGCATATCCTGAAATGGGATTAATAAAAAGAAACCATCATAGCAATTGTAAATCAAAATAATAGTTGCATTAAAATATTAAGAAGACATTGTCTGGAAATGACACACCATACAGGAATGTCTTCCCCACTCAGTTTCCGAGAAGAAGATTGCCATTAGTTACAACTGAGTTACAGAACATTAAATACTCAAGAAATGTGAGACTCTTTTCTGCTGCTGAAGTACCTAACAAGAACCTGGGAGCTTTGGCAAGGGGAAAGTGATTTACAATTTTATCGGGGAGATATACAAGTGCAGTGTTTAGAACTGGATGAGGTGCAGTAATTTGGTTCTCTGTGAACTCTAAGGCAGAGATGTCACTCTTGCTTAGCTCACATCAGGCAACTGTTGGAAACTGAATGAAAATGCAGATGGAAGAAAAATCAATATGAAACAAATAGGGCAGGAAGAGAAGAAGAAAGCTTTATTGTGGTCATAGACCAAAACATATATAAAATATATCAACATTACAAAGATTCTGAGCGAATTTTACAAATTATATAGCAAAACCTAGCCATTTTGGTATTAACCTCAACATCAGAATTTGAAAGCAAAAATTTTAGATAGAACTATAATTTGTAAAATTCGCTCAGAATCTTTGTAATATTGATATGTTTTATATATGCTTTGGTCTATGACCGCAATAAAGCTTTCTTCTTCTTCTTTTAAAAAAAGGGGGGGTGGGAGAAAAATTCATGAGAGAAAGAATGCGCTCTTAGATAGAGTCTGATCCTGGAGTCTTCACTCATGCCAGTGCCTCCATTGGACACAATAGGGCTGGTTTAATATCTTACATAGAAGTGGAACTTACAAATCATGAGCACAGCAAGTGAGATCTTAGAGTTCCAGAAGTCATCTAAAAAGGAAGCAAATCAAAACAATGTTACTCACACTTTTATGTAACTTAGAGAATTCTGACTCTGAAGAAGAGGGTGGAAAACCTTACCACAGAGAACATTAGTTGCACCCAAATCAATGAAGACAGAGGTCAAATAATTTTGGTAATAACGGGCCACAATATTATTATTTACAACTAGTAAGCAGAAGAGTCACCTAATGGTGCAGTGGGAAAATGGCTTCACTATCAAGCCAGAGGTTGCCGGTTCAAATCCCCACTGGTATGTTTCCCAGACTATAGGAGACACCTATATTGGGCAGCAGTGATATAGGAAGATGCTGAAGGGTATCATCTCATACTGCATTGGAGGAGGCAATGGTAAACTGCTCCTATACTCTACCAAAGACAACCACAGGACTCTGTGGTGACCAGGAGTTGACACTAACTCAACGGCACACATTACCTTTTCTTTAGTAAGCAGAAGGAGATTGACGTTCCATCTCACAGTGTGGTAATTAGAGCTCGCCACCATAGGCAACACATCTTGATTCTGAAATGATGAAAATGAGGTGTCTGTTTCTGAGACTGGCCTGAGAAATGGCCAGTTGCAATTTCCCCACAGAATCATTCTCAGAATGATGCTGTTGCCCTTTCTTACAAAGGTGTGGTGTGATCTGTGCAAAACATATTCTTTCCCACCACCACCAAACTTGTAAACCACCCACCTGAAACCTTTCAATAAAGTTTACAAAAATTTCTCCCCCCTGAAATTGCAATTTCTCTCAAACTTTTCAGCATCTTTGAATTTCACTAAAACCATTCTCTTTGATCTGCCTCCCCCAACACTCAGTACCTTTAACTTTTGCTGAAAGAAACCTGCTTTCATTGTGCTTTGTTTTCTTTTTGGAACTGAGTGGCCAGTGACTGACTGTACTTTTTAAATATGACTCCCCCCCCCGCCATAGAAGTGCATGTGTACAATCCTTCCCATTACAAAGCATATATTTCACCAGCATCTGTTTCATAAGGTGTTGTGATATTGCTCAAGTTTGCTTCCTATTTATCAAATAGGAATAGGCTTGCTACTTCATACAGGTGCTGTACTTAATGTTCATATATAGTAGTAGTTGAGCCGGGTCTCATGATCCGTGAGAACTGGTTTCATTTGGTGAGCGGGAAGGGAGCCCTGGCCGGCCGGATCGGCTGCCCACACAATGGCTGGCTCTGAGACAGAGCCAGTGGGGGCTGGGGAGCTCGGGGGCTGCGCGGCCCCCAGAAGCCCCAGTATGCCCTGCGCAAGTGCACAGGGCATACTGGGGAGACCCCTGAGCCCGGAGGCTGCTTTTAAGCCTCCCGGCCAGGGGTCTACTCACGAGTAGCCACGGCGTGGAGCCGCACCGTGGCTACTCACGAGCAGTTAGCCCAGGTTTGCGGAGCACTCGCTCAGCAAACCCGGGCTAAGAGGTGGGCTACAGGAGCGGGTTAGCCACTCCAGAAGCACTGGGCTCGGCTGCGAGCCCGGTCATTCTGATGATCACAAAAATCGGGCTAGGATTTTCCTAGCCCAATTTTTGTGATCGTAAGAATAGCCCCATTGTCTTGCTTGTGCAAAGTGTTGTGCTATTGATAATCTTTCTTCCCCATTGACCAATTTGTTGCGTTTGGCAGAGAATGTCCCTCTCAGCACTTTGTCACTCTTTGGTTTCATGAACCATGGTGAGTTTTAAAATCTTTTAAGCCTGTTTTCAGGCAGCTTAGCCCGAGCCTGGCTGCCTGTGAGAACTGCTGGAAACTGCATGGCGCCCGGCAGTGCATCGAAGGCAAACCTGCCTAGGAAGCCTGCTGGATAGCTGAGGTTAAGGGCATGAGTGCTCCCTTAACCAGGACTAACTGCATGTGTGTCAGCGCCGGCTGCTCCCAGCTGGAGCTGACACAGGAGCGGGCTCCCAGCTGTTGCCACTAGGATCCCCACAATGCACCGTGCACTCGTGTAGCACATTGTGGGATTTCTGGAGGCTCAGATGATGCATCCTGGCCCTCAAACCTCCGTGCTCCCTAGGGCAGCAGCAGCTCGTCTGGGTGCACGATCCATGCGCCTAGCAACTCTTCCGGATCATCTGCGGGGAAGGTAAGCTGCTGCAGCCTGCAATGCCACTCGTCCTTAAGCACGCTCATGGGACCGTCAGAAAAGGCTCATTGTATTATATGGGACACATTTGCCTTTGTTAATATATGATTTTCCCTCCTTCCAAACATGAAAATCTCAGATATTCATTGGATCTCTATGGATGTTTGCCCTTCAATTGTCTCTGTGGATTTTCAGTATGTGCTTCAAAAGAAAAGAGAAAGTCTCAAAAGAAAAGGGGCAATTGACCCTATTTAGAAAGCCTGAGGGTTCCCCACCACCACCACCTTCTCTTTTCACTTATAAATAATAGCTTTGGCTCCCTAGGAACCATATAATAATAAAACAATGAGGTGACCATAGTTGCAAAGTGTTACATTCTGACATTATAATTTCAGAACTCTGAAATAGTTTCTGATACACTGAAATTTCAGCATGTCACTGACAGCTTTGAATGCTTTGTGTTGAATGTATAACGATATGAAAAGCATCAATGAAGGTCAGTGAGATGGACTTCTTATTTTTGCGTGTCTATGTTACACAAAAGGTTTTCAGATGCTCTAAATAGAAATAAAAAGCAACATATTCCCTTAACACCATGATTATATGAACTGTCACAAGGAGCAAATACCCCTCTTAAACAATAACTTCATTCACTTAGTTATTGGCCTTTCAGTACTGTGTTGGCTTGTCTTATGTTGAAGATGCTTTTAAAAGTGCATGAACTTTGAGTTAATAAAAATGGGTTCTCCTAGATAGTAGAGACTGATATATGCAATCAGTTTACATTTCTAATGAAATTCAAACAGTGCACATATTTTATAATGTCATGTGTCAGTCAAACATTCTGCAGTATCAGTGAGGCAAAGGGCTGTATTAACACACATGCTACTTACACTTAAGAAGCAAACCCCAAAATGGTGATTTGGATTATTAAATAGTGGTATTCATGACCTGCATACTAATATCTCTTCAATATCTCTTAAAATAAAGTAACTGACATATTTCAGCATGCATGTATGTGTTAATGATCACGTTTGCACATAATGCCAAACCAGAGGAGATCAAGCCAGAGGTTTGATTTCATGGTTGTCCAAATGCACGGAACTGCAGTCTCGTCACAAAAGTGACCCGAGGTTACAGACTTCAAACCGTAATCTGAACCTTCAGTTTGTAGTGAGTTTTGCTGCTGGAACCTCAGGCAGCATCTTGTCCGAATTTTGCCACCATCATAGCCTGGGTTCTGTGCTGTGGCTGCTCCTGAAACCATAGAGAGGGCAGCTCAGACCAGCCCAGAAGTGCGTCAGCTCTATGCCTGCCCAGCTTCTCGCTGGGCCAGCAATCCGTTCAGTTGCCCCACCCTCTACAGTCCCCACACTCCTTCTGTCATTGCCCGGCAACAAGGACACCGCATTACTGTGCCCCAAGCTTCAGTGCATGTAAGGGTTGAGTGGGGAGCCTGCTTTCCACTGCATTTTATGGTCCCTCTCTATCAACCTGCACAAAAAGGAAGGGATGACAAGACAGAAACAGTGGGAGAGGTCTGCAGCAATAAAGGACTAAAAAAGTGTTTTCACAAGCATATGGAGGAATGGCAGGGTTCGGGTTAAAAGACAGCCTCTGGAATTCTTGAATTGTTCTATTTTATTTTTTGTTAAAAGTTAGTAGGGGAAGGGGATCTAGCCCCTTCCCCTGGAGTGCAAGTATGTAGTATCAGCCATACCTCATGCAAAGAACTGTCCTGGGCTAACACCTAGATACTGGTTACATAAATTGGCCAATAAAACCAAGTGTCATGAGAAAACCTTAGGCAGGTGGTCATCCTATCCTCCCAAGGACCACTCTCTCATGAAAGGGATAGGCCAATGAGGCACACATGCAGGCAGAGGGCTGTTGCTGCCCAACCCAGTTGCTAGATTCCTGCAAGCCCTGGAGAACAGTACCCCAGCAACACCGTTCCTGGTCTAGTGGCTGGCAGAAAAAAGGATTCACAGTGCTCCCTCTGACAGTCTGGTCATCCCTTAAAACATATGCATAGGTTTTTGGCTCAACCCGGCCACCTGGCTCGGCAGAAATCTCTGAAAATAGCAGTTCCCCTGACCTGGGATTCCACACAGTGGCTGATCTACATATACCACAATGCCAATCCCAGCCTGAGAATTTTGAATGTGTACTAGGAGCCATCCCCAATGTTACCCAACTCTGACCACCCAGAACTGCCCAGACACATGGAGCAGCTGAGACTCCTTGGGAGTCTGTAAAGGTTGAGGGGAGAGGGGAAGGTGGA
This sequence comes from Hemicordylus capensis, assembly GCF_027244095.1. Lineage (NCBI taxonomy): Eukaryota > Metazoa > Chordata > Lepidosauria > Squamata > Cordylidae > Hemicordylus > Hemicordylus capensis. Next base: position 371,568,722 of record NC_069658.1, on the reverse strand, counting down.
GTGTGTGAGTTTTATTGTTAAACAGGGATACCACATCAGCAGGGCCCCCTATAGTTGGATGGCCGATCTCATGAGAGTGTAGTCCTATCGACCCATGGAGCCTCTGACCCTCCCCAGTAGACTGGCCCTCTCATGAGAGTGCTGATCCCTGGCCGGCAACCCACACAGGGGCAGGAGTGTGTTGAAGCTTCCTGGTTTGCTTTGCTCGGGTCTGCCATTGCATTAACATTCTGTGTCACGGTGGGCCAAACCGCAGGATCCTTTGCCTGCCCTCATATCCATGTTCCCTCCTAGGAAGTCATCATGACCCCTTCCAGGAGTAACAGGAAATAGGTGCCCCTTCTGCATCTCCCAATACCAGTAGTTCTGCTTGTGCAAGACTTCGGGTTTTAGAGTTGTTATTTTGTATTTTAAATTGTTTTAATTGTGTGAATGTTTTAGTGGTTGTTTTTAGATTGCAAACCACCCAGGAACTTCTGCATGCGGTGGTATAAAAATGTGCTGGATGGATGGCTGCCAGGCCCTTGCTGTTGGGAATTCTCTCTGGTAAGAGAAACACTTTTTCATTACAGCAGAGTGCACAGAGGCACAACACAATGGAATTCAGTTAGGCATGTGTGTATGCTGAGAGTAAAGTAACTTGGAGCCATTTCATAGTTTCAAATCAGTATAAGTAGTATTTATTAGAGAACTCCATTATAAATAGGAAAGTGAGGAGATGGGATCTCTAATCTATCTATCTAGCTGAATGCAGATAGATTCTGCATCTCTGCACACATGGTGCAGGGAAGAGGAGCTTGCATGTAGCAAGGTAGAAGGAAGGGGGGAAGAGGAAGTGGCAGGAAGGAAGGAAGTCCCTGAGATTAGCAATCTACATATCAAAGGGACAGTGTCAGAGCAGAAGAGAAGAGATGACCAATGTCTTGACCCTCTAGCCCTCTGACTCACTAGTCTGTCCTCCTATGTCATTGAGACAAGAGACAGCGCATAGTCCTTCACTTCCAACACTTGCAAGGGCAGTGGTGCAAGTGGTGTAATGAAGGGCTTTAAATGCCCTTTCCTTCCTGAGGGCAGATGACTGATGCCCAAAAGGCATGATTGTGCTGAGCACACCCCCTTGAAGATAGTGGCCAGTGGTAGCCATTCTACTGACTTCCCGAAGCTTTGCCTGCATTCTGCTGGTGCGAGAAGTACGGTGCATGCGGTGTCAGAGTCCCAGGAAGAGGGAGGAGCCTCTCTGCTCTCAAGCCAGAAGCTGTGAGACCACAGTTCAGCGATGGTTTGAGGGATGATTCACAGGCTCACTGATTAACCACAGGTTCATTTGCCTGAGGTTTCATGCTACAACCAATGGTGTAGTGTGTGTGTGTGAGAGAGAAAATATATAGTTCTAAGTAGAACTAATAGAGTCTCCTTTCCACATCTTTTAACATGATGACACTTACCTAGAACCCCATCCCACATGCAGTGAATTCAGTTTGTATCTGACTGTCATTTACAAAGGAGTGTTGCCTATAGCCTGAGTGGCTACCACTTTGAACCCAACATGGCAGATTGACCAAAAAACAACCTTCCTCCATTGCAATCTCCTCCATTGCAATCCCCTAGGTTCTCTCATATGTCCTGTGAATTTTGTTTGTATCTGTACACACACATACATACGTACTTTGGGTGGCCAAAATCGTGAAGGAAGATAGCAGATCAGCAAAAACAACAACAACAACAACAACAAAACCTTAGGAGCCCCTCCCATGTGCTCTGAATTGGATTAAAAATGCAAAAATTATCAGAGGGGACACACACACACACACACACACAGAGGTGGTGAACTCATAAGCCTTTCTCCCTTGAAAACTTCAAGAAAGAGTAATAAACTTAGCTTGCTCACTACTTATGATAGCAAGAGCAGAAAGTGGCTCTTTCAAAGTAATACCAAGGGACTCAACATGCAGTAGGCTTAACTAACCATGTATCTACCTTCAGGAAGTTCCCTAGGTTAGGACAAGCTGTCTTTTATAGTAAGTGACAAGTCAATCACAGTCCTGTGTATTCTTACCATTTTCTATATTGGATCAAGAGTTCCATCTTTATTAAGAGTGACTGGAGATTGTCAGTTTTAGTGTGTATTATTCTTGGCACTGTGAATGTCTATTCTATTCTGTGCTGCTCTTTTGACTTCTGCTTTAATTTATGCTGGTTCTGTGGTTTTTAATGTTGTTGTTTTAATCTGCTGTGCATGTTGGAAGGATAGCACAGCTTAAACAAAAATTAAAATGAAAGGACAGTGAAATTCCCCTATGCCAATATCTTCTTTATCAGTTTCTATTGTCTTCACATGTGCAGGCATTTTCTTACTCTAAATCAAGTCATCATGAAATGTCAGTTCTCTGAATCTAAATGTTTAGGAATTTTTTACTTTTATTCTTGCAGCCACAGAAGAGATACTTACTGAGAAAAGATTGTGCTTGCTCCTTATCCTATTTATATAGCCATAACAACACTATACCTGTACTGGTTTTATATTGCTTTAACTGCTGTAGATTCACCCAAAGAATCCTTGAAATCATAGTCTTTTGTAGTGCTGAGAATTCTCTGTTAAATATTCCTGTCATTATTCGCTCTCCCACCGCATAATTTCATAAATTTTTTTACAATAAGAATGAGCAGTAAATTAATGTACATTATGTATTATTAAACTGATATAAGTCTATATGTTTTAATTGTATGATTTATTCTGTTTTATTATTAATGACTCATAGAACAATTTGATATGGGCTGGCTAGGAAAGTTGATGTTGTGCTTTCTATGTTAAACCTATGATGGTTTACCACATATAAATATGCTGGTAACTTCTCACATTTCTTCTTGGCAGCAATTGTATGCACATCTGCTAACTATTCATTCTTGCAGTGCACACATCAGATATCTCCTTTAAAATGCTGTGAGGCACTTCACATGATGAGTGTGAAGCGCCAGATTGTTTGTGCCAATCTGGCAATCTGGCATGAAGCACCAGGGGTTTGTGCAAGGAGAACAGGCTTAGCTCACTCTCTCCACACACGAGCTGTTGCTCGTTGCTAGACAGTTGCATTGGCCACCCAGATGACTGGCTGCTCCGGTTGGGCACTTCCACAGCCAAATGAGGCTCTGTTTGGAGCACCGTGGGAAGGGGAACACTGCCACATGGTGCCCCAGCTCCCTGAACCCCAGGAAGGCACCACATGTCTTCCTAGGGTCCCCCTCCTCTCTCCCCCAGTCAGGCAGCTGCAGCTGACACATGATAAAAAGGACAAGGTTAACGGAGCACTTGTTCCATTAACCTCATTTAGGGGTAGGGTTTCTTAGATGATCTCGCCGCCAGAGGACCTCCTGTAGCCCGGTTTTGAGCAATCGTGTGAATAGCTTCTGTGTATTCAAATAGTGAGGTGTTGACTGTAGCAGTTGTGAAGGTGATGGGATGTGATTCACCTTTCAACATTCATATATATGGAGGGGGGAATATATTGGCAATGCAATACTCATGATGGAGCTACACCAAATTATTCTCTCCAGATCTTATTTTCTTGCATAGATTAAAAGGAAAATATAAAACCTGCAAGTAAAGAACAAAAGTTTCAATGTACAGATGTCAACTTCAGATTTTCATGTCTCACTGTTTAAAAATCCATGTTGTTATATCCCAAAGACTCCCAAAATCTAATCAGTTACCTGATTAGCCAGTGAAGAAAAAGGGGAGAAAAGGAGAGGAGGGGAAGGCAGAAATTGATGACTCACAGCTTTGTCTGCTTATCCATAACTCTAACAGATGAAAGAGGGGAGGGTGTGAACTAAATTACTGCTTACCCTTTAATAGCCTATGCATGTTTTAAAAAATTCTTTCAGTACTTCCTTACCATTGACCTCAGGCTGTAACTTGTCTAAAAACAATGCTTCCCTTATATTTCTTTTGAAGGTACAATGTTCAGATTCTAAGACGTTACTTTAAGAGGCATTGTTTTCCATTGTGTTTATTTTTCATATGAACCAACCATGGCCTTTCCCTATTTATGTATTTGGCATCTGCTAGATGTTCTTTAAATCTAGTAACTAAATGTCTTCCTGTTTCCCCTATATAATTTTCACCACATAATTTAGTTCACACCCTCTCCTCCTTCATTTTCTCCTAGCGGTTCTCCCGCGCAGCAAAAACCGGGCTGGGCTTCCCTAGTCTTTTCAGTGCTCATGAGAATAGCTTCACAGTGGGTGTCTGTATCTATCTGTCTATCTGTCTATCTATCTATCTATCTATCTATCTATCTATCTATCTATCAATCTACACACACACCCTAACATTGTCTAAAGTTAGCTTGGTGCCTTAATAGTGACAGAAGAAATGAACTTGAGCCCATCCAAGAATTGCAAAATTGTTTACATTCTGTAGCATGTCTAACTGTAGCCTAAACAGTAAATGCCTGATAATTTAATATAATGTTCTATGATATTATCCAGAATTATGAAAAATATTAAAGCAACAGATAGTATTTAGAATATTCAAGTTCAGTTTGACTTCTCCTGCTTACAAATCAGTTTGTTAGCTATCACACAGAATTAATTAAGTAGTGGCTCACATATCATACAGTGAACCACCTGTCTGTGACAGGCATTCTCACTGCTTCAGTGGCACTTAAACCCCACTGGCCTGGCTTGTGAAGGTGGGGAAGGCCTCATTTCTAGGAGTGTGTCCTCACATCCCCATTGGGAATATTGGGGTTAGCAGCAGGAGTATGATGAGGATGCATTCCTTAGAACATAAGAACAGCCCTTCTGGATCAGGCCCAAGGTCCATCCATCCAGCATTCTGTTTCACACAGTGGTCCACCAGATAGATGCCTCTGGGAAGTCCACAGGCAAGAGGTGAGGTCATGCCCCTCTCTCTTGCTGTTGATCCCCTTCAACCAGTATTTAGATGCATCTTCTATCTGAGGCTAGAGGTGGCCTCTAGCCACCAGACTAGTAGCCATTGATAGACCTGTCCTCCATGAACTTGTGTAAGCCCATTTTAAAGCCATCTAAACTACTGGCCATCACTACATTCTGTGGCAAAGAATTCCATAGATTTCCCCCCATGTCTGCAAGCGGCCCCAACAGGGTTTAAAATGCCATGAAAACAACAAGCATGTCATGTAACAAGCCACACATCTTAGATGTTACATGCTACTGCAGCCATTATCTGTTGGATTGGCACCAAAATTTCTTTTAAAAAAACAAAAACCCACTCTGAAATTCAAAGTGATATTCAGAGGCTGCATTCACACGTAACACAAAACAGGTGGTAAAGGGATCTCCAGTTTCAAAATCTGTACGTCTGAATGCAGGAAATCGCAGCCACAACAGAAAATTTACCCCGTGGTTGCCGTCCCCAGACAGTGATTTGTAGTGTTTGTAGTGATGTCTGCTGCCTGGATCTCCAGTTTCACTGTGCCATCATTATGTCTGAAAGCAGGCACTATAGTCCAGTTGCTTTGTAACTGGAATTGAGGAAGGAAGTTCCTCCCTCGCTCCAGATGCTGTTGGCTGCTGGGGCTGTCCTTCAGTAAAGAAGGCAGCCCAGGCAGCCAGTTTCCCCTTCTCTCTGCAGTCAGTGAGAGCTCTCCTGGATGTCTGTTTTTGGACTGGGGGAAGGGGGCACAGAAATGCAGGTCCATTAGATCCATGGTTCCACATTATGTGTGTATGTGGCAAGAGTCTCTCCAAAGGTGAAACATCTGAGAATTGCCACAGGAAGCCAAATGACTCTAAAAATTCTCAGAGTTTCTGCTCTTCTACTTTGTACTTTTTTGGCTATTGCTGTTATTTTTTCAAGTCCAGAACTATTTATTAGCAGATAACTACAAGAGCTCTTCCCCCCCCCCAATCTGACACCTTAACTATTGGCTTCCAGAAGTTCATGTTATTTCATGTACAAATGTGCATATTCCAAATCCTTTTCTACTTTCCTCTCCTTATTCCCCCATTTAATTAATTCACAATAGACCAGTCATTTCAGTAGCAATCTCGATAGCCACACCCAAGTAGCAGTCTTATCTGAGGACACTTTGGACTGAATAAGTACTAAAGTGGTTGTAGAGCTTTCCATGCTGCACTTGGTTACTGTTCCTAGCTATCTGAAAATATTGTAACCATAGATACCATTAACAATTTAAACATGAATTTCAGAAGCAAGACAATTTTACCTGTAAATATTTTGATGAACAGAATGATGACAGTCTGAACAGAGAGGGAAAATGTATTATCTGCAAACACTGATTAAGAAAAGGATTCTCCCAGCATTAATCTATGGACTCTTGCTAGTATAATAATAAATAAAAACTTAACTCTAAATATAATATAAGGCACCGAGTGTGAGGCAGCTGGACAGACTGCTAAAGCTAATGGATCCATTTGCACATAATGTGAAACCAGAGGTCACTGGACCCGCAGTTAATTTTTCTAACCGTGAATTGCATCACAGACATTTGTCCAACTGTGTTTCAGCAGCTTCCTGTTTTAGGGATGGCTGCCTTCTCTCTCTTCCTGGTCTGCCAAGGGCACATTTGCTCTTTAAATGCTATACCATGCCGGTATTTCTTCTAACAGAAATTGTACTGTATTGCACAAGCACAAGGGAAGGGAATGTTGTTGTTATTAATTCGATTTCTATACCGCCCATCCAAAAATGGCTCAGGGCGGCTTACACAGAGAAATAACAAACAAGATGGAACCCTGTCCCCAAAGGGCTCACATTCTAAAAAGAAACATAAGATAGACACCAGCAACAGTCACTGGAAGTACTGTGCTGGGGGTGGATAGGGCCAGTTACTCTCCCCCTGCTAAATAAAGGGAATCACCACGGTAAAAGGTGCCTCTTTGCCAAGTTAGCAGGGTTACATGATGACTTCCTAGGGGATATGCATATGAGGAAAGGCACCAGAGATAGATCTGTACTCTCATTCAAATTTTCCAGGTTTGGACTGGCATTGCATTATATGCAGATCTGCCACTGTGGGGAATTGCAGGAGAGGGCTGCCCTGATTTCCAGCAACCCCAGGAGAGCGAGGTCCTTCTTGCCAGGAGGTGGGAGCAAGAGACATAGTGGGAGAAGAGGATGCCACTGTGTGACTTTGACAGGCTGGCAGGCTTGGGCTGGGATGTCATGGCTTTGTTGGATTGGAGAAGGGGGTGGGGCAAGTGCTCAAAGAGGTGGCCAGTGAGAAGCATGTATAGGGGAAAATCCCGGGTGGGTTTCTGCTGCCATCTCTATGATTGCCGTTCCATAAAGCAGACTAAATTGTGGTTATGGAACATTTTTATGTAATGTCGCAGCCAAACTTCAGGTTTGGCAGACAAACCAAAGGTACAAATTGGAGTTTGACGAATCAAACCACAGGTTGCTTTTGTTGCGAAACCATGTTTGCATGCATTCGGACGTAACTGAGTTCCAACCTCTGCCTTGTTTAACTGCAGTTTCACGTTACATGAAAATGCAGCCAAATGTATGTTTGCTTGTTTTGATATGTGAAATTACCAAAGACCATTTGCAGTTGTGTGCTTTAGATCAGGTCCTCAGATTGTCTGTGATTTCTGTGCTCTCCTTCCTTCTCCTGGTCTTCCATTGCCTTTGCTAATTTGTTACTACAAACATGTAGAAAATGATTCAGGAAGAAGGTAATTAAAGGTAAAATACCATAACACTCTGCTTTGTTCCAAATGTAGTCACAGAGTGTTACATCTCCATCATAAAGTGCACATGAGAAAGCTAGTAGGAAAAGTCTCATTTTGTGGGATGGAGGGAAACCAAATTCCAATTATATCTGATTGTTAATCCTGAATAAAACAGACTGTGTTCACCTCCACCCTCTTAGCCAATCCCAGCTCCCTAACTGATTTTCGTAATGGATTTTTTAAAACATAGCCCATGCCTTTTTTAGAGCAAGAAATGAGGAGAAATGCATGCTGACGCACCCTTTTGCTAAGGGCATATACCATACACCAGATGGATAACAAACTGTGTTTATACATATCCAATATTGCCTTCATAGACACTAGCACAGTGACAATATGTCAGTGTAGCTGCTCCATCAACTTTTCATGTGCCCAAGCTGTGACTGCTCATAGCTCATAGCTGACTGGACAAAGTTGGAGGATTTTGCAATCTCAGGCGCAATTCACACCATCCTCCAGGAAATGGGCTTTACGCTGGTAAAGCACAAGAATGAATCTTGGACTTTTGCATGCCCCTTCATTGCATGTAGATCAACACATGTGAACTGGAGTTTACATATAGGCTATCCATCTGAAGAAAGCAAGGGAAGAATCACACAAGCATGGATAGCCATGAATGTAATCCATCTACCTCTTTTGTGTAGTGGATGGACCATGCGTACGTCATAGGCATATATGGTGACCTAGAAAACAGACAGCCCACTTATGCATTCTTGTGGATGACTGTTTTCTAAACAATAACATGTGAGCCAGAAACTACATATGATTTGAATCACAAATATGTACATTCTACACATACAAAATCATGTCACATTAAAAAAAAATATCAAAAAGGGATATAACACCAAGTGTGTAAATCTCTGGTTTTTTTAACCACTTGAAGACATTGAGCCTCTTCTCATGAGCAATGAGAAGGGCTCCAGAGCAGGCTGTGGAGGAAGGGAGGTTAGACTTACATTCCCCGCAGATGACTGCTCATCCTGGACTGCTGTATGACTGCAGTCCTTAATAATGACAATCCTGAGAAGTCCAGGGAAAGGAGCTGATGCTGTAAATTTTCCTACTGAAAACAACAAAACTATTTTCAGTATATGTTTGATTACATTCAGCCCGCCCCCCAACTATTTTCATGGCTAGTTAATACAATTTGCCCCCTTCTCTGGGTACAACACCTACATGGAGAAATAACCTGAGAAAAGGCACTTGGATAATTGTGTAGATATTGATTGAGGCAGTTCCTATAACTGTTTTGAATATTATTTACATATGGTATTTCAAAATGTGTGAGCCATTGGAATCTCACCAGATGCCTCATATACACTACCAAGGAATACTGCCACTGGGAGAAAAATAATTAACGGGAATCATATATTGGCCTGATCATGTGCAGTAACCTCAGCTGTACCTCAGAGAGCACATAGCCCTAACACTATGCTTTCATAAAATACAAAAATGAATACGACAAATATTTATATACTAGCTGACTTGGGCACAGAGCATCTGAGCCTCTAGTTCTCCCTTTCCCCCTCCTTCTCCTCCCCCACCTTCATTCTTGGCCCTCCCCCTCCTCTTCCTTCTTCCCCCTCCCTCTCAGCTCCCCCCATTCGTGGCCCCCCTCCCTTGTTCTCAATGCTCCACCCTCCTCTTCTCTCCCCTCAGTCCCCCCTCCGTCCCCTTGGTCCCCCCCTGTTCTTGGCCTATTTCGGGGCTCTCTGTGCATGCACAGAAAGGCTCGAAATGAGCCAAGTATGGCCCAACCAGTCATTTGGGAGGCAGGTGGGGCCAAAGAAGGAGGTTTCGCTGCCCTCCCCCATGCCTGCTGGGCCGTCTTCCTTGCGAGTAGGCCGGTTGGAGGCTACGTATGCTCTCCCACCCTCTCGCAGTGGAGGTCGCAGATTGGAAGTGGTGTGTGCTTCTGCTGGACCTCCCCCCCCCCCCCGGCTGCCGCTTATTATCTCCCCTGCCTGTCCACCTGCCTTCCCATTTTTTTGCTCTGGCTGGTGACCTGGCCAGCCGCTGCCACTGCCTGCTGCTTCTTCTCCCCCCACGCCACCCGCCCAGCTGTTCACCCTTTTTCCCAGCCCACTGCTACTTCCCCCCCCCACTCTGCCCACCCTTCCATCTGTTCGCCTGCCCGTTTGCCTTTTCTTCCCCACTGCTGTTGTCACTTTCCTCTGCCCCTCCTGGCAGCTCGCTCGCAAACTCTCACAAGAGCTGCCATGCATGAGATTAGCCACAGGGGTGTGTGTGTGTGTGTGTGTGTGTGTATACACACATACTTGTTCACTCTCAGTTCCCTATAATTGCAAGATTTCCTAGAGTCATAGATCTCTAGAATAATAGATTCCCTAGAGTCAGTGGTCCACAGTCTCCACAGAATTAGTAGGGTGGAGTAAGAGTTAACTACACGAAAGAGTTGCTGCACAGCCCAGAATTCAGGAATAGGGATGGGGAAGCAATATTTGTTTCCCTTTCCTCCCTACAAAAGCCCTGCTTGCTGCCAGAAATATGTTGATTTGGCTGTCCCACTCTCCATGTGCTGAGCTGCAGAGAATGTGGGCCACTATACATTGTGATCTAGGGCTGCTTTTGAATCACATCTATTCACCTCGCTCTCCCTCTCAGGTCATTTAGACATTTTCTAATGTCATGTAATGTTCATCATTTGTAAATATCCATTCCTGCTCAAGCACACCATGGTTATGGGAATATAACTGTAGGCAGATTCATTTTCCAGTATTGAAAACTGTGGTTTCAGGTGTTTTAAAATCCCACAGGGTAATGAGAGAATGCTAGTATGCTAACATTTTTGTATGTTATGGTTTTTGCAATCAACGTTCATAAACATAACTATTGATTCTAGATGTTTTCCAAAGTTTTTTTTTAAACTAATGTATGCATACCTATCCTCAAGGACTGTGTGCACCCCGAATCTGCTAATGAACAGAAGAGGAAACTTTCCAAAGAAGCTTTGAATTGAGAACAGAGCAGTGGTGGGCAGTCCCTCTCTAGAAGTTTTCAAACTTAGGCTGGGCAGCCCTATGTCCAGAATGCTGTAGCAATTTCCTGTACTGAGCAGAAGTTGGGTTAGAACACCCCATTAGCTCCCTCCAACTCTAAAATTCTATGAGTCTATGACATCAGTCACAAACTATATGTTCTATATGACCCCATCGCATGCTGAGATCATCTGGAGGGGTCTGACTCCAGTTACCACCAGTATGTCTGGTGGCAATTCAAAACCAGGCCTTATCTGTAGCTGCTCCTGGCCTATGGGATGCACTCCTGGGAGATATCTGCAGTTCAGGCTTGCTGTTGGCCTGAAAGAGAGCCCTAAAAACATACTTGTTTGGCCTGGCATTCCAAGGATTTTAAAATGTTTTTTAAAGTATTTTAATTGGTTTAAAATTGTTTTGAATTGTTTTTTAATTGTTTTAATATTGTTTTGAGCACTGTGTTTTAAATGGTGTTTCTTTCTATGTCTTTTTAAACTTGTGCACTTGATGGGGCGGTCTATAAATGTAAATAATGATGATGATGATGATGATGATGATGATGATGATGAACCTTACTGAACAAATGACAATTTGCTTCAAAGTAACTGCTCTGCTCATAAACCAAAGGTTAGACAGATTAACAGTTTTTGTTTTCACTAGAGGTTACTCAAGAAAATAACATATTGTGGTATAACACCGAAGCTTGGGCAACAATAATAAGGACTGGTTGAGGTAGGACATCTCTTACCCATCCTCCCTCTCATTGTAGGTGGATGGAATTCCAAAGAGCTAGAGCTTCACAAGACTGAGGGTCAGTATCATAGCCCTTTGTAGTCTGACTTGTTAGCAGCATCATGGTGGCCTCCTGCTCCAAAAGTCTGTTATGCCTTGCCTTATAATGCTCAAAGATGCAACCTGAGTCATTTCTCTGTATTTTTTTTTTTCTTGGCAGCTCAGCACATTAACACTATAAAGGAAACAGAGCTGTAGGGCTTCCTCTAAGTAGGAAAGCTATTTCAAAGTAGGAATAGAAGCAACCCAACATGGCTTTTGTGACTAAACAACCCTCCCTCCCATTTCGGGCTCATCCTGTTGTATGAGTGCGAGTGCTGTTGATTGCACGGGTTTGATTCATATCAGCAGTGCTAGAAACAGCAAGCTGAATGGCCTCCTGACCTTCCATTCTACTTTGGATGCACAGACTGCATTTTTCTCTAAGCAAACCAAAAAAGAGGTGGTGGGTGGCGGGGGTGGCCACTGCTGAAATGTAAGGCCAGGCATATTGAAAAAGTCTCTCTTCTGTTTTGCTTTTCTTCAACCACTTTGAAATAAACCTTGCATCTTAATAAAACATGTCTGCATACATGTTTGTGTGCCTTCACAAAATGAACCATTAGCTGCTCTTAAAAAAAACAACACCCTTTCTATGAGTTTATTGTTAAAGGAATGGTAAAATGGAAATCTTTTAGAAATGAACAAGGTCAGGTAGATACCAGAGAAGTATATTTTCTAAAACTCTGTCTAATCTTAATGAAGACTGTAAGATCTAATCAGTTTAATTGGTAGATTAGTGACAGGAACTGTATGGTTTGAGACCGAGAGACAGGGACTCTCCACACAACTGTCCTGTGCCTGACACTCAACTGCAATAGCTTTGCCAAAATTTAAGAGTTCTGAGGCCTTGACTGACCCTGCCAAATTGGGCACTTAACTGGATCTTCTAAAACAGGAAGGATATCAAAGCTTCCTCTTTGGAGCAAGGCTTGGCCTCAGTACCAAGGTCTTCTTAGTCCTGGTACATCGTTGTTTGTGATCCCTGGCTTGGCTTTGGCTCTGATCCTTATCTTGTTTTCCAATTCTGGTTCATCTGTTTGGCTTTAACTCCTGGCTTGCTTCCTTGGCGTAGTTCCTTGACTGATCCTCACCCTTGTTTCCCTACTCAGCCCTCCCAGTCCTGACTTCAGACTTTGTACTACCCTGCAATGGCTTCCCACAAGCCAGCCCTGACAATCAATCAATCAATCAATCAATCAACCGAAGCTTTACTTGAATAAGACAGTGGAACACATCGAAACGAGGGCACATCCTGTGTTTGCTCTTTTTTCTCCAGGGTGCAAAATTCATTAGATAATCCTAAGATCTGTCACAACTGGGTTTTTAAAAGTATTTTAATATTTTTAAATGGTTTTAATTGTTTTTAAATGGTTTTAATTGTTTTTAAATTGTTTTTATATTGCTTTTAGCACTGTGTTTTGAATTGTGTTTTTTGTCTTTTTAAAATTGTTGTACACCGCTCAGAGCCTTTGGATGGGGCGGTTTATAAATGTAATAAAACATCATCATCATCATCATCATCTCATTCCTGAATGTGTCCCAAAATTATGAAATAACATTTATGCTTAGATGTTGTTTTAAATGAGCACAATTTTAATTGTTTCTGATTTATGCCAGAGCAACATTCCAGGCTAGCTGCTATTAAGGGTTGCCTTTAGCTCTCACTGTGCTCTGTCCAGAATCCTGATGCAATGTCTGCTGTTCAAGAGTCCTGACTAGCATTGCATGCTGACCATTGTTGCCCAACAGCCAGCTTCCAACCTGTCATTGTCAGAACTTTCTGTCTCTGCCACTGGGAAGTAGCTCCTCTGTGGGCTGTGACTTATGTTAATGAAGTGATTTAAGAAGTTTCATTCATTTGTATATTTCTTGTATTGGGTGGTACTTTTTTCTTTGTATTTTGAGTAGCACCACTCTCCCCTTATATATTTTTTTCCTCTGTGGACTTTGGCATTCAGCAGTGGAATGGATACATAAAGATGCATATTCAAAATCACTTAGTATAGATTATTTGCCATTTGGCTTGCTTTAAGCCAGTTTCAATCATCCTCTCAATCAGGACAGCTACAGACTGGTAAAATGGTGCATGTTTCCACTCCTTCAGTGCATGCCTGTATCACAACTGGTAGATTGTGAGTGCAAAGCAAAGAATGATAATTACGCTGGGTATGAAGGTGTGATATGTGCTCTGGGCAGTTTCTTTAATATCCTACAATAGGAAAGTGTTATGCAGTATCTGAATCACCTGAGTTGCCTCAATTGCATTTGTCTTGTGTGTGTGTGTGTGTGTGTGTGTGTGTGTGTGTGTGTGTGTATGTGTGTGTTCATTCTAGTATAAAAGCTCACAACGATTCTCTAGTAGTGAGAATTGCAAGCAAGGCTGCATCCTTATCTAAATCCAATTGGAGGTGCAGCTGTACTTACAGGACATGGATGATAATGGCTATGGTTTTTCATGCTACCTCTCTGGTGCACTTCAGCATGACCTTGTCAAAGTTAAAAGCTCATAAAATTCCTATTTACTTTTTATGGCATTATGATTCTGCATAACAGTGCTTAAAACAAAAACACAGTATAATTATACTGTCGATCAAACAGCTAAGGAAGGCATTTTCCACCAGCTTTGCACCTAGCAAACTGTAAATAATTAATAAAACTAGAAGCCATGACTAAGTGGAGGCGTTTGGGGGCTAGTTAAGCATTTGTCATAGCTCTGGTTAAAGCAACCGACACGCACAAAGCATCGATTGTTTACTTTTATCCTGTGAGTGCAAAAATGGTTGTTTGTTCTTGTTATATTGCCATGCATGCACCTAATAAAAATCTCAAGCTGTCAGTAGCACTCGGAACAGGTGTACAGCGAATGTACTCATTGTTTAATTCATCTGCGTTTCCAGCCCATTTAGCTTCATCCAACAAACAACAAAAATATTTTCTTCATTACTTCCAATTAATGTAAATGTCAAATGCGGTGAATATATTACCATGCAGATAATGCATTGAGTTGATTGATTTGTGGGATGTTTTGCATTATAGTGACTATCCCCCCCCACCGCGTCCCTGCCGTATATCATCCAGATTTCATGCTCTTATCTGTCACCAGTGTGGAGATGGCAAACCTTTTTCCAGTAGATCTCTTTTTAAACCTAGGAAACACTTTTTCTTAGTTTCAGTTTCTTACATCATCAGGCTCTAAAATAGTAGATTCTAAAAGTCTCTTATTTTTTTCTGATAATCCAGGTTGAAGTAGTGATCTGTATAGCTGATCTCGTGTTTAAGAAGAAAATAAAATAGTAAAAGCAAAATAGTTAGATACACCATTGTTTGAACCTTATTTCAACACTATACAGACCAGAAGATATTTACCCATTTTGACTTTTTCCTTATCTGAGGGTCACTTTGCACAATATGATTTCCTACATTGATATTTCTCCTGTGTTAAATATAGACTGCATGCATATTGAGTGACTGATTGATTGATTAAGTGCCGTGAAGTCGGTGTCAGCTCTTAGCGACCACATAGATTCTCTCCAGGATGATCAGTCTTCTACTTGGCCTTTAAGGTCTCTTGGTGGTGTGTTCATTGCTGTCGTAATCAAGTCCATCCACCTTGCTGCTGGCCATCCTTGTCTTCTCTTTCCTTCAACTTTTCCCAGCATTATGGACTTCTCAAGGGATCTGGGTCTGCGCATAATGTGCCCAAAGTATGATAGTTTGAGCCTGGTCATTTGTGCCTCAAGTGAAAATTCTGGATTGATTTGTTCTATGATCCATTTGTTTGTTTTCCTGGCTGTCCATGGTATCTTCAAAAGTCTTCTCCAGCACCAAAGTTCAAAAACATCAATGTTTTTTTTATCTTGCTTCTTCAAAGTCCTGCTTTCACATCCATAGAGTGTCACGGGGAAAACCATTGTCTGAACAATTCTAATCTTTGCAGGTGTAGAAACGTCACAGCATCTAAATATCCTTTCCAAGGCCTTTTATTATTGTTATTGTTATATTTATATACCGCCTTTCATTAATACAATCCCAAGCCTTCATTGCAACCTTACCAAGTGCTAGTCTGTGGCGTATTTCTTGACTGCTGGATCCTTTACTGTTGATGGTCGATCCTAAAAGGCAGAAGCTATCCATCACTTCAGTGTCTTCATTGTTGATTCTGAGGTTGGTTGCTGTACTCGTTGTCATTAGTTTAGTTTTCTTTACATTTAATTGTAGTCCCATTTTTGCACTGTGCTCCTTGACTTCCATTACTATTGCTTGCAGATCATCCGCATTCTCAGCTATCAAAGTGGTGTCATCAGCGTAGAGCAGGTTATTGATGTTTCTTTCTCCAACTTTAAAACCACGCTCATCTTCTTCCAATCCAGCTTCTCTCAGCATATGTTGAGCATATAAATTGAATAAAGAAGGAGAAAGTATACAGCCTTGTCTTACTCCTTTGCTGATCTGGAACCAGTCTGTTTCACCATGTTCTGTCTGGACTGTGGCTTCCTGGCCTGTGTATAGGTTTCTCATGAGAACAATGAGATGTTCTGGGACACCCATTTTCCTAAGGATATTCCACAACATGAAATGGTCAATGCAATCAAAGGCTTTTCTGTAGTCAATAAAGCACATATTGGCTTCTTTCTGGTATTCTTTGGCTTTCTCAGTTATCCAGCATGAATCAGCAATGATGTCTCTTGTTCCTCAGCTTTTTCTGAAACCAGCTTGAACATCCAGCATTTCTCTTTCCAAGTAGGGCTCTAATCTGCGTTGGATGATCCTGAGCATTATTTCACTAGCATGTGAAATTAAGGATATTGTGCGATGGTTTGCGCAATCTGTTGAGTCTCCTTTCTTTGGTATGGGTATGTAAACTGACCTCTTCCAATCTGTTGGCCACTGTGTCTTTCTCCAAATTTGCCAGCATAGTTTGGTTAGAGCCTTGACTGATTCTTCTTCTGTTGCCTGCCATATTTCTGTAGCTATTCCATCAATTCCTTCAATTCCCATCAATATTCCATCAAGTCCTTCAATTTCCATGCATATACAGGCAGCAAAAGAAACATCTGCCTGTCTGTCTCACATTACAATTTACACATAGACTTTCTATCTAGGTACATAGGAAGCTGCCTTATACCCAGTCAGACCATTAGTCTATCTAGTTCAGTATTGTCTACACAAACTGGCAGTAGTTTCACAAAGGTTGCAAGCAGGAGTCTCTATCAGCCCTAACTTGGAGATGCCAGGGAGGGAATCTTCTGAATGCAAGCATGCTGGTGCTGTTCCCAGAGCAGCACTAACCCCTAAGGGGAATATCATACAGCGCTTACACATGTAGTCTCCCATTCAAATGCAATTCAGTGTGGACCCTGCTTAGCAAAGGGAACAATTCCTGCTTCCTACCACAAGAGCAGCTCTCTTAGACCAGTTGCACCTAGAAATGCAACTCTGTAGGAAGGAGATGCTAAATTATCCACTATTAGAAGGTTATAGCATCATATGCATGATGCATCTAGGTAAGATGAAATCAAGATAACAATTGCAAACATCTGAATAACTTACACTAAGTCAAACCAGTGATCTGTCTAGACAGTACTGTCAGTTTGAGGCAGTGGGTCATCAAGTCCCAGACAGAGTTCGTTTCCTGACTCTGCCACCAGGTATATTTTAACTGAAGGTGCTGGATACTGAACTTGTACAAAGTTCACCTTCTGCATACAAAGAATGTGCTCCACAAATGAGCTACATGGCCCTTCTCCACTTGAGTTGTCCTCCTCATGATATGTAGGAATACTTGCCCATGTTATCATGTCATCAGGATGAGCACTTGCTGCTGCTGCTCCATATTGTTGCCTGGCAGGGGGTGGGGGAAAGTATAACATAGTTCATAACATAGGAATGCTTCTTCTTGTTTCAAGTAGAATGTGCAATTCTTTTTAAAAAACCCTCAGGTTTTTTTCAAAGTGCCTTGATAAGTATCCTAATACAAGATGGAAGTGTTCAGTGCTATTATTATTTTTTTACATTTTATATCCTGCTCTTCCTCCAAGGAGCCCAGATCAGTGTACAACATACTTAAGTTTCTCCTCACAACAACCCTGTGAAGTAGGTTAGGCTGAGAGAGGAGTGACTGGCCAGGAGTCACCCAGCAAGTATCATGGCTTAATGGGGATTTGAACCCAGGTCTCCCCGGTTCTAGCCCAGCACTCTAACCACTATACCACACTGGCTCTATTTTTAGATATAAGGTATGTTCCAGAGGTGCTTGAGGATTTTGTGTTGATTTGGTTATCCTGGCCAGGATATTTGATTATTTCAGTATATCTAAGTTAGGTTTTTTTCATCCCAGGCCAGTGGTTCTTTCCCCTGGGGTGCAGAGGGCTTGTTGGCGACTTCATTGTGGAGCTTCACAAACCTAGAGTCCCGTCATTTTCCATGTATTGCAGAAAATACTACATGTACAACTAGAAGGTCCTGCTGCATGAGGGAAACATTTTCTGACACAAAAAAACAACAGGGCTGGTCCAGAGAGGGCCCTCAGTAAGTTGTCTGCCAGTGTGTCCCCCTCCCCTGGCCTCGTTGCACAGGTGTTTACCAGCAGTGAGTTGGCAACAGCAAGAAGAAACTGACATCCAGATTAATGCTGTACATACTACAGGCACAGGCGGGGGGGATGCAGTTTTGCCAATCTCGTCTTCCCTCTGTTGCCGACTGTGCCTCCTGAAAATATGTCCCTAATGCTTGCACTGCCCAACACATTTCCCCCCACAGTGCTTAAAGCAGCTTCAAGTAGTGGATGCTGCTTTCTGGATTGGTCCAATATAGAGCTTCATGGAGTACTGGGGGGGGGGCATACTCTTGTATTTGCAGCATTTTACTGAGTCAGAGTGTGTGGCCTCTGATTTTACTGATCAGGAATGTGACCATTGTGCGGAAGGAGAGGAAGAATTAGGTTCCACAGCATTCCCATATTGTATACAGCTCATTTGACCTGCCACAGCAGCCTCAGTATAGTGATTCTGATGGCAAAAGAGCTCAAAATTAAAGGGTTAAACACCTTCTCCCTCTGTGCCACAGCCTCAATCTGGATTCAGCCCAGCGCATTTGCTATATTAAGTTTAAAAAAACAAACCTTCATAAACTAGGCAATAATGTGTTCAGTGCCACATCTAGTTTGGCCCTACCGTTGGCCAGATCAGTAAATACTACTGACTTGCAATTATTGTGGTGATCACTTCTGTGGTTCTTACCTCAGTTTGTTCTACTACAGCAAGTTGCTAGCCCTTCGGCTTGCACAGGTGCAGAACAAACAAACTGGCAGCATCCGGAGACAGGCCTCTCTCAATGACTTTAATGTACAGTGGGGATCAAGCAGAAGAAGGCACTCTCCCAGGTAGCCTGGTCCTAAGCCACTTATCAAGTACATTCTGTATGTTTTGTGAACATGGATAGAGCATATATTTCAGATCAAAGAGACTGTCATGCTCAATGCTCATGTCCAGAGCTGCTAGCAGAACAGGTCAGGTAATGAAGAGTTAATGAGAAAGTTGGGCTCTTCCTTGATCCTGGTGAGAGGAGATTAGAGGTGAAAAGTACAGGCTATTGGGCAAAGAAAGTGCAGCATTAGGAATGTAATGTTATCTCTTAGTATCCTTGGTTCTTTGTGCTTGGTATTTTAAAAGTATCATCTCATTTTTGACTCTGGCCTTTTTTTTTTGTCCTACTGTTGACAGAAAATTAGCTTGGAGCAAATTTCAAAGCAAATAAGCAAGAGAATAAAAGACTTAGATTGATCCAATTATCTCTGTGGCATCATAAACACTCAAGAAATGAAATGGTGATCCAGCAAGGCATCGACTAGCAGGCAAGGCTTAGCCATGAAAGTAACAGGGGAGGGATTTGTAAAGGGAATTACAAATGGAAAAATCTATTACTAAAGAGGGCATGCTTGAAGTTATGCTATTTTCCCTAGCAGAGGTCAGAGCAAGCTGCTTTGTACAGTAAAGCTTTACTGCTTCATGAGCACACAGAAAAGCTAATCCAGGTCTGTTTAAAAATGCCAGGTTCATACCACTGTAAGGGGAAACATTATACAGCTTATGGTTTTGGAGAACAAAATAAAAGAGGAAATATTTTACAATGTGCTGTGATTATACAAGCTAACAGGTTTTTGGCAGCTGTTCTATTCCCTTCTTTTTAAAAAATGGGAAATGCTGGTGAAAGTTTCAAACTAAGACCACAAGTTTGCATACAGAAAGATGAAACGGTGGATCTGAAGGTGGATACAAGCATTATCACTCTACCACTATATAATTCATAGGGTTTTTTTTTAAAGAAAATTATGATCATCACAAAACACTACAGGGCCTCTTCTGTATCATGTAGCAAATGAAATCTTCTTTGGCTGACACTAAGCTTCAGAAATTACTAAAAAAAAACAATGGGCTGAACATCAATTGGTGCAGATGAAACAGTGGGTGTACATCATCAGAAGGTTTAGCCACATACAATCCCTGAATCATTTACATATTAGTTTTCTCATTTTCTTATAGGATATAAAACCTTGAAGAAAATGAGGAAGGAATAAATTCCAATGATATTTTTCTTCATGGGCAATACACTACAGTGGCTTCACGCTGTTCCTGCTCAGCTGGATTTTCAGTGTGCATAACTCATATAATCCTCTACTGCACCTGGCAGAAGCACTCTGGTCACTTGCATGTAAGCCTCCTGCCCTCTTAGCCTTCCCTGTCACTAGAACCTGAGCTGCTCTTCCCCAAATGCAAGATATCGCTTGACAGAAAAGCAAAACTGCCGCCATTTCTTGGTGGTTTTGAGTCACTGTTTTTATGTTCTATCCTTTTTATTTATCCTGTTCTGTGTCACTCTCCCGGCAGTTCTGCTTGAGGTCATCCAAGCACTACAGAAATGGCAGCTCACTTATGGCCCCAAGGAAGAAGCAAAAGTTATTGGGAAAACATTTTTGTTCTCCATCTTCTTCTTGTATCTATATGTTCCCCACACCAGCCCTGCTGCCACCCTGCAAATAAAGAGACAAGATAAACCTCAGATATCACTCTGCAGTTTTTATTGGTATTTTATTTTCCACCCCTTATGGGTGAAAACTTCATTAAGTTTCTATGTTGAGGCTAATACCCTGTGGTAATTTTAGAGTTTTGTCATTTGCAAGTGCCAATATGTAGATTTTTTTTAATGTATGCCAATGCCAGAAAACAAGTACAAAAATAATATAAACCAACCTCCTATTTATTATTTTTATAGCACATAAAATAAAAGAAGATTACTTTTATATGTTCAAGTATGTGTTAAAGTGCTGCTGAATTAATCTGTATAAACAAGGATATCAGACTGGTTTGGTTATTCAAAATATGTATTTAAAGGACTGGGGGATATGCTGACAATTTTTTTTAAAAGACTGATGCAGTAGTAGAAGCTTTACAAATAAGCAGGAGGCATTTGCATTCCAGCAATGAAGGGATGGAATTGGTGGGAATGAAGTGGTCTCTCATTAAGTGAGAGAAGGCAGGAGCCTGCTCAAGCTTTGATGTTGTTTTTATGTTTTTATTTATTTACTGTTGACTCACCTGTAATACCCCTAACTTCCTAACAGAAGCTCAAGCAATGAGCTTTCCTGCCCCTGCATTCTTCATCCTGAAAAGCCCCTTTACTCTAAGTATTTCCTTTCTAGAAAACCCTGAATGCCAGACTCGAGGGAAGCCATTTTAGGTTTCCTGCTCTTGCAGCTCTGTGCCTTGCCCTCACCATCCTCAGAAAACCCCAGAAACGAAGTCTCACTCATAACAAGCCTCACTCATAACTAGACTTGAGCTGAGTAACTTCCAAACATAGGACTGTGGTGGATACCCTGCACAGTACAGCCTGGGAAACCTGCTTTGCATCCAGAAATACTTCTTCCTGGATCCTTGGGTGAAGGCACATCTAAAGCTGAAATTACTAACCATTTCATTCGGAATCACTGGACTCTGTTAACTCCAGTCATGCTCTTCCTTGTGGATTATTGCTCTGCATAAAATGTCTGAGCTGAATCACTGAGGCTGGGTGCTTCCAGATGTGAGCTTGTTCTGCCTCTGACTGCCCTGGAACTCAGCTATTGGCAGAATATGCCTGTTTGTACCAGCCTGGCAGCCCTTACTCCCATGTTAACAAATATAGCTAAGGAGTGGGCCCTTGAACCTCCTCGTCCCTGCAGTGTATACCTAAAGTGTTGACTTCAGGCTTCCTTGCTTCTGCAGTAGTAGACACTACTGCAGTCTAGGCTCCTGACTCTCGCTGCCTATCCACTCTATCAGATACCAAGTGGGCACCCTCAGTACTGTTACTAGGTACAGATATTTATGTCAACAGTCTGATCTGGATTTAGGAGCAGGCATCTGCCTGGGGTGATAGGTTTCGGAGAAGCTGGACATTTCAGTCATTCATTATTAAGACAATTCTATAATAGAAGAGGGAACCATTTTGCTTTTATTTGCTTGTATGTGACGTGTATAATACAAATGTATGGATCCATGCATACAATGTTATCATTTTATATGACTGGGATACATCATGCTTACGGATCAGGGATCAAAGTCGTGAAAGGGGTTGTGGATAAATGTAAGGTATGCAAAAGTTGAATAAATGAAATGGCCACCCAAGATGCTCTTGGCTGACGTGTTATTTGGTCTAGGGCTCAACATCGTTGTTGGAGCTTGAATTCGACAGTCAAAATTTATTGAAAGGCACAGTGGGAATGCTTCCTTGACCTACTAGTCAAGGAAGTCCACCATTAGTTCTCTTCCTCTGCTATGTGCAGCTGCAGAGGAATGTTGGGTGTACTCTGAGGAATACTCCGAGTTCATCTGCAGTGATTGTTCAGCAAAGAGGCTTGAAGAGTGATCTGCATGCACTGGAACTGACACAGACACATATCCCAGAATCTAACAAATAGCAATAGGGGCTGAATAGCAGAAGTGTGAGCAATAGTTCCTTTGGAAGACAAATCATTGTGGAAAGGGTGCCCCTCATGACAGAAAGTTTGCAAATCACTGATCTATATTGCTGCTTTGTGCTCTTCCACAAGATGGAGCCCTAAAAATGCTTTATTTTAATTGTGAAGCATGCTGAAATGTTAATTTCACTTAACATTGGAAGACATTCAAAGTGTACTGAAAATGTCATCTTTTGTAGTGCCTTCAGGGTTCTAATTCAAAGTGCTCATTACTACTGCTAGCACAGCACCATTGCGAATTAGCTCCTGTTATTTCAATGTCATTACTGAGGTAGTTTTCCCCTTCACTTAACATTGCTTACAAAACAGAAATACCAATGGTACAGTAGCCAGTTATATAGCATGTGATCATATAATGGTTTAAGGTAAAATAATTGCTTGCCATGAAGTTGTTGCAGATGAGACTAAGACAAGAGATGTCCCAGATGAGACGTTGCCATTTTGCTAATTCAAAGTGTCATTTAAACAACACAGAGACTGGGAAAAAACAAGCTTTGTTCCTTTCATTTACAACTTCTGGATTGGATTTGTTATATAAGCACAGGAGTGCCTGTATAGTTAAGGTGCAGTGTAAAAACTGCATTCTACCATTACAAACCCTGGATATACTATCAATCATAAAAACCAAGCCATCCCTCCAAAGCACTGAACCTTGTAGCTATGCATAAGGCAAAAATTCACAAGGTGCATCTCTAGCAAGTAAGTGAGGAAGCTACACTTATTGAATTGCTGCCTTGGTGTGTCCCTCCCCATCCCAATGCCCAGCTGACAGACTAAAGAAAAGTATGGCTGCATGGGCTTACTGCTTTTTAGGAATATACGTGATGTCAGGTTCAACTGACCTGAATTGTCCAGTTCCAGAACTTTCACACAGAGTTCTGGAATATAGGTGGACCTTGTTACCCGTAGTCCTGGCATCTGCAGTTGGGCAATTGACACCCAACCTTGGTATATGCATTAAATTAAAGGGTTAAAAACTGTGTGTCCGTGGTTCATAGGTGGCTGGAAATGACCTCAGAGGTCATTTTTGGCCACCATTTTGCTGTACAGAGCCATTTTGTGGCTCTTGGAGGGGGTTCCCGTGATTTTTCACAGAAAAATTGAGAAATTGTGGCTGGGGGGGCGGGCATTGCGGGACAACTGGATCATGTACACGCAGAACACAGTATGGCACTTTCTTTAAATTATTTCTTCAGTTTTCAGCCTTTTAAACATATTTCCCTCCAGAAACCTAACCCCTAGATTCCCTTTGCCTTGTTATCAGCAGTTTCACTATCCACAGATTCAGCCGAGGATGGAAGCCCTGTGGATAATGAGGTTCACCTTTATAAGAACATAGGAAGCAGCATTATACTGAAGCATATGATCCCTCTAGCTCAGTATTGCCTGGCAGCAACTTCTCCTAGCTTTCAGGCAGGAGTGTTTCCCAGCCTGATGTGCAGATGCCAGGAATTCAACCTACAACCTTCTGCATGAAAAGCAGATGCTTCATGCAAAGATAGGACCCCATCCCCAAAGGTGGCATTCATGGGTCTCCCATCACTGACCACACCAATACATGTTTAGCTTCAGCAAGGTGGCTGTATCATGTGTCCTTAGACCATGCTCTTGGGGCATGCCTCTGCCATGACAGCAGGGAGCCTCCAACAGTCAGAACAGTTGGGAAGTTCACTGATGTCATGGTGGTGCTCTGGAGGATCCTCTCCTCTTCTTCCTATTCCTTTTCCTGTGATGGGTTGGGGCAGGAAACGCATTGCTTTGTCTTTGCTCTGAATGGAGCATGCAGGGAGCTCTCTTACACAGTTTGGAATTTAAAAAGGGATTTTTTTTTCTATTAGAGCAAAAGTGAACATTGTAAGCACCTTAACTCTCATCTTAAACCATGGAGTTTTGACATTTTATTTATAAGCATGTGTGGTGTCTTTTTCATGCATAGTTACACACCAACGCTTCATCTTAGGTTCATCTGTTAGGCAGGGCTTTTGAGGAGACTGTGAATAGGAAGTCAATGGAAGTATAACCAAATACATATCAATACTGTCTTCAGAATTACTTCCCCAGCAATTGTTTCCTCTCTTAAGAGAACATTATCTCTCACACAGATGGTCAAAGTGATGTATTGTGGGAAATCAACTGCACTTGGCTCTTTTCCTAGGTTCTCTGCTTATAAACTGCAGTATTTAACCCCAGAAGTGTTATTTAACATTGCTGCAGACACCTTTTTAGTCAACAACAGTAGGCTTTAAAAACTGCAAGGCTCATTTTAAGGTAAGCCTCCCAACACAACTTTGTTTTCTTTTTGTTAGCATGTTGAGCGTTTATAGAGGTAATCTTCCAGAAGCTAAGATTTGGCACTTTCGGCTGACTTCAGTGATGAGAATAAAAATCTTAACGGTGTTCAAATGACTTAAGCTGTGACCCCCAAATGTCATGCAAGACCAATCAGCCTTCATTTGGTGCTTATCCTCAAGAAGCACATGGGGGATGCAATTGCTGCCAGCAACATAAGCAAAGGTGTAGACTGTTAGGAATAGCAGCAGCAGTTAGAGATGTGTAAACAGGTTCGACGTCCAATGTGTTCAACATCGAACCTGTTCGATTTGACTGTTTGGAGTTGAACCAAACCACCCCCTGTTCGGTCCAACCCCGGACCAAACACCCCCGACTGTTTGGGGGCTTTGCGGATTTTTTTAAAATAAAAAACTTTTTTTTAACTTAGCCCCTTCAGAGGAGTTGTTGGAGGTGGCAGGGGGGGTGTCCGCGGAGGTTCTCCCCCCTCGCTGGGTTCCCTATATGCCACCACTGGCCGTTTCATGGGCTCTTTGGCCCATTCGGGCCTTCCCCTTTTAGCATGGTGGCCATTTTGGAGGCTGCCACACCTGTGCAATTGTCCTCTGCATGACCCAGGCCACGCAGAGGACAATTGTGCAGGTGCTGCAGCCTTCAAAATGGCCGCTGCACTGAGGGGAAAGGCCTGAACAGGCCAAACAGACGGCATAAAGGGAGGCTGGCAGGGGGAGGGGGAACCTCCAGAGACACATACACACACCCCACCACCTCCAACAATGCCTCCAAAGGGGGTATGTTAAAATATATATAGATATTTTAAAAATTGTTCACAACCCCCCTGGAACCAACCTGGGGGGGGTGAGGGTGTGCCGGACTGAACTGGCCTGGTCCAGTTCGGGTCCGGTCCAGACTCAAACCAAACCGGACCAGCTGGTTCCGTGCACACCCCTAGCAACAGTCACCATTCTAAGTGGAATGCTAACAATTATGTATCGTTTAATCCTCAAGTATCAGAAAATGAAGTGAAGGAGAAGATTACTTTCAAATTAGCTCTCAGTTGGTGAATGAGCACTTATCAAGTGGGCATGTGAGAAGCCAGTCATCTGCGCTCTTTGACTGTATATTAAAAATAATGTTACCACTGCCCTGCACTCTTGGATTTCAGATTGACTGTGGATGAATGGTGACATTCTCACTAAGTGGACACATGTCACAGACAGCCAAGCCCTCCTGGCATGAAGTGGCATGATGAGCCACTGCCCCTTCCCCATGGCACATTAAGAATGCTGCACACATAAATCTCCCCCCAGCCCTCCACAGGTAGGTAGTACAGCAAGTTGGCTGGTGGAGGTTGATGCACCTCTTTCCCTGCTGGATTGTTTCCATAAATGCACCAACTAAGAAGATCACTTCACCATGCTCATTAATGAGCTAGTCCTGATCACAGCTGACAATCTCCAGTCCATGTTTATATGATAAAATTGTAAAGCACCTAGAAGAACAGGCCCTGCTGGGAGTGAGCCAGCATGGCTTCCGCAAAGGTAAATCTTGCCTCACCAACTTTTTGGACTTCTTTGAGAGTGTCAGCAAGTATGTGGATAAAGGTGATCCAGTTGACATAGTCTACCTAGACTTCCAAAAAGCTTTTGACAAAGTTCCTCATCAAAGACTCCTGAGGAAACTTAGCTGTCATGGGATAAAGGGACAAGTACATGTGTGGATTGCTAACTGGTTGAAAGACAGAAAACAGAGGGTAGGTATAAATGGAGAGTTTTCACAATGGAGGGAAGTAAGAAGTGGGGTCCCCCAGGGATCTGTTCTGGGACCGGTGCTTTTTAATTTATTCATAAATGATCTAGAAGCAGGGGTAAGCAGCGATGTGGCCAAATTTGCAGATGATGCCAAACTCTTCCGGGTAGTGAAATCCAAAACGGATTATGAGCAGCTCCAAAAGGATCTATCCAAACTGGGGGAGTGGGCGACAAAATGGCAAATGCGGTTCAATGTTAGCAAGTGTAAAGTGATGCACATTGGGACATAAAACCCCAACTTCAAGTATATGCTGATGGGATCTGAGCTGTCAGTGACGGACCAGGAGAGGGATCTTGGGGTTGTGGTGGACAGCTCGTTGAAAGTGTCGACTCAATGTGCGGCAGCTGTGAAGAAGGCAAATTCCATGCTAGGCATCATTAGGAAGGGGATTGAAAATAAAACGGCTAACATTATAATGCACTTATACAAAACTATGGTGCGACCACACTTGGAGTACTGTGTACAATTCTGGTCACCACATCTTAAAAAGGACATTGTTGAACTGGAGAAAGTACAGAAGAGGGCAACTGAGATGATCAGGGGCCTAGAGCACCTTTCTTATGAGGCAAGACTACAACACCTGGGGCTTTTTAGTTTAGAAAAAAGACAACTGCGGGGAGACATGATAGAGGTCTATAAAATCATGCATGGCGTGGAGAAAGTGGAGAGAGAGAGATTCTTTTCCCTCTCACACAACACTAGAACCAGGGGTCACTCCATGAAATTGATTGCCAGGAGGTCTAGGACCAACAAACGGAAGTTCTTTTTCACACAACGCGTGATCCACTTGTGGAACTCTCTGCCACAGGATGTGGTGACAGCCAACAACCTGGATGACTTTAAGAGGGGTTTGGATGACTTCATGGAGGAGAGGTCTATCAATGGCTACTAGTCAGAGGGCTGTGGGCCACCTCCAGCCTCAAGGGCAGGGTGTCTCTGAGTACCAGTTGCAGGGGAGTAATGGCAGGAGAGATGGCACGCCCTCAACTCCTGCCTGTGGCTTCCAGCGGCATCTGGTGGGCCACTGTGCGAAACAGGATGCTGGACTAGATGGGCCTTGAGCCTGATCCAGCAGGGCTGTTCTTATATTCTTATGACCACCTTAATTTATCACTTGGTAAATGGTCATCTGTATTTAATGTCTCTCTATGAAAATGGACATGTTGCCTCTCATATTTACTTAAAATCCACATCTCATATTTTGTCTCCCAAAGTGTGCATATATACAATAAACCAGGGAGGTTGTGCTCATTTTCTCTGGAATTTTCAGATTAAAAACCTTGGTGTATACATCCATTGAATGCCATCTCAACCAAACTTTGTCTTTGGTTTCTGCTTCAGAGGGTGTTCCTTGTTTGCTTGAAGTAATGTTCTCTCTGCTTGCCAATTGGCCTGCTTTTATTTTATTTATGTACTTGTTTATTTATTTATTATATCTATATACTGCCTGATATGTGCATCTCTAGGCAGTGTACGCAATTTAAAACACAACAAATATAAAACAGAGTAAAAACAATTAAAACAATTTCAGAGCATAAAAGGTTTAAACGACCTCATGGGATAAAAACAATTAAACAGTTTAAAATTGCAGTAAAAAGCCTGAGAAAACAGGTGTGACTTGAGCATCTTTATAAAAGCAAACAGAGAAGGAGATGCTATTATTGTGACAGTGAGCTTTATTCACACTAACCACACCTGAAGAAGAGGGAAGTGTATGAAGAGACAAAGATTAGCATGACAAGAGAAACAGCAATCAAACTCTTAAAGTCTAAGATTCAGCAACTATGAACAGAATGGGGTTTCTCAACCTCAGGGTGTTGTCCTAGGCAACTTGTCCCAACTTGTCCAAGTTGTTCAAGCCTGCTCTAGTTCTGTTAGTTCTTCAGATGTAGTACCCAACAGCAGTGAGGCTATTCTCATGAGGGGGGAAAACCAGGCTAAAGAAGCCCAGCCCATTTTTCCCCCATCGTGAGAACCAGCAGGCTGGCGGGCGAGCCCAGTGGTTCTCTGGCAGCTAGCCTGCCAAAGTAGCCCCCCCCCCCCCGCTTAGCCCAGGTTAGCGGAGCGCGCACTCTGCTAACCTAGGTTTTCTGATCGTGTGCTGCTGCGGCATGGCTCCACACCATGGCGGCACACAAAGAGACCACCGGGAAGCTGTAAGCAACCTCCCGGGCTCAGGGGTCTCTCCAGGATGCCCCGTGCACTCACGTGAGGCATTCTGGAACTTCTGGGGGCCACCCAATCCCTACAGCCTCCTCCGGCTCTGTGACGGAGCCGGCAGTCGTGTGGCCAGCCAATCCGTCTGCCCGGGGCTGCCTTTGGATCATCTGCAGGGAGAGCAGGCTAAGACTGCTCGCCGCAGACCTGGAAGAATCTCTTCTCACTGATTGTGAGAAGAGCTTCAGAGTGTTGTAGCTTATGTAGACAATCGCGTATCTTGGAATTTCCCACCATGCTAACCATGTGATACCACCATGTGGTACATTTAATAAGTATCCCGTATACTTCCTCTCCCTGCACAGGATCCATTTTCTAGCTTTGGAACTGTATATAAATACTTGCACATAAATAAAAGTTTCTGTCAGTTTGATACATGGCTTATTTTCAAACCAATTACACTGGAGGCTCTCTCATACAGAAGTTATTATTTTCACAGAGCAGCTTCATTATAAGGAAGATGAAGTTACATAACTAGGACTGTAGAATGCTAGAAGATAGGATTGACTGTGAACTGCAACTCTAAGAAGAAAAACTGATATCTTTTTTAAAAAAATCATTTCAACACATGCCAATTAGCACTAACTTTATTTTAATTTTATTGCTTTTGACTAGCTGATGGTTACCTTAGGTGAGGTGG
Source organism: Hemicordylus capensis (assembly GCF_027244095.1). Taxonomy (NCBI): domain Eukaryota; kingdom Metazoa; phylum Chordata; class Lepidosauria; order Squamata; family Cordylidae; genus Hemicordylus; species Hemicordylus capensis. The sequence continues at coordinate 371,539,177 of NC_069658.1, read as the reverse complement.
TAAGAAGGATCTGGGTTCTATTTGTTCTTCACAATAATCTGCACCATAAGTGATTGCTATCACCATACCGGAAGTGATTCACACTGAAAAGCGAGGGGAAATCTTAATTTGCTATAGAATTCTGTTGTTCATAATAATTATATAGGTCACATAGTCATACTCATCTCCATACAGTTTTACTAATGCCAACATTTCTTGATGACAATATGCTGTATTTAATTAGAAACTGGATAGCCAGATTTTTTTTTTTAATCTTTTCCAGCTAAAGTATTTAACTGAGCAATAGGAGTCAATATTTAATGTTATTGATCAGCATTTTAAAAATGACAAATATATGGAAAGTGTCTCACTCCTGCAGAATAATAGAAACACTCTACCGGGCAATATAAACTGATATTGTTAACCACCTAGAGATGAAAGTTTGGGGCGGTGTACAAATTTGACAAATAAATAAATAAACAAACAAACAAACAACCTACATTTGCTATTCTACCAGTTATTCAATAGTTCCTGCCATGTCGAATGCCCCCCTCTTATTAAATGCCTTCCTTTTCATTTTGCTTTGTTTTTAAATTGATGGCCTCTCTTGCAGTGTGCATTCACTCCTCTGAATACACAGGTGTCCTTCTGCTAGTGGGAAGTCTTCTGCACTCATAGAAGGGCCATTTCTGATTTAGCAGAGGAGCATTGCATGAAAGAAGTGTCTCAAATCCAGATACGTTCTTTGGTTTGTACAGGGCTTTGCACAAGCTCTTTTCAAGACCTTCTTATGCCTACAAGAATTTGGATGTTACAGCCTGCATCTTCCTTATTCATCATGTGTCTCCTATGGCAGTACGGCTGCTGATTCATTGTGACACTGTCCTGAAAGAAATCTTCCACTTCTTCAGAGGGCTAGCACTTGTGCTGGAACAGCACAACTATATTTTTCATACTGCTCACAGCTCTTTGGATACAAGCCTATATTTTTAGTGCCTCTCTTGTTCTGTATGTGTAAAATTATTCTTCTCAAGTGCTTTATAAACAAGATTTGCTGTTTATGACCTAGTATTTTTGTTTGCTTATATGCTTTTTTGTGCTCATTTTGTGTGTCATACATGTGTACACACACATACACACTAGTGGCCAATATGATGCATTGCACAGCTCTCGATCACCAGTATGAGCGCTGTGGGTCCTCTGGAAGAAGGGCATAGAAGTGGAAGGGGGGGCTATTTTTGTTTCTCTCCCCTCTCCAAAAGACGGTTATATACAACTGTTCCTGAATTCACGCAATCCTCAGGAAAAGCTTTATACCAGTGGAAAGGGCATTTGGATGGAGGAGAAAGACACCCCTCTGCAACCAATCTTGCTGCATGTTGAAGGCTTCTTGTGGAACTGTAGCCCTGCACAGCCACTCTTCTGGTGACAGAGGACTGTACATCTTGTTGGCCAGTATCTGTATTTATTGTCCTGTGGCTCTTACAGTTCAAATTGCAACTTCTTGGGGAGAAGCTCTTGGCTCAGTGACAGAACACACTTTTTTCGCTTGCAGATGGTCCCAAGTTCAGTCCTCAAAAATTCCCAGTAAAGAATCTGAAGTTGTAGACTGAGAACCTGGAGATCCGTTGTCAGTATCAAAGTAGACAACACTAGACTAGATTTCTCTCTCTCTCAGTAAAAGGCAGCTTCATATGTTCAGTGCTATTAGTAATGTGGTTAAATGTCTGCTATTAATGCTCCATTAACTAAAATGTAATGTTAACGAAAATGAAAACTTAGAATTAGCTAAATATTAAAATGTACTCTCAGCTGGTTAGTTTTGCATAATATTAACTGTGTTTGCTAGTTCTCTGTTTTCACACTAGGCCAAAGTTAGTCTACAGCACCCCTCCCCACTATGCTAACCTTTTCAGTGTTCCTGGCTGGCATAGAAGTAAAATATTTCAATGGGTGTGTGAATAGGTGGTGTGTTAGCAGATCTCTTGTGTATGTGTGCTACACTCACCTTCAATTAAGATATTAGGGTACCATTTTAAAACAGAAATCTAATGAAGGTATGCTCCCATTTGATAGTCATGTGAACTCTTAACATTAAAGTGGAAGATGAGGGATGTGACCAGTGTTCTCTGTAAGGTGTACACATGTGTGTGTGCTCACACATTTTTTATGTCCACTTAGTTAATTTTAAATTCTGCTCAATTTAAATTAGGAAGGTCCCACTCTAAATGCGCTCACTAGGGATGTGCACGGAACCAGTCCAGAGGCTCTTTATGGGCCTCTGAACTGGTTCAAATGGCAGGTGGTTCCGCCGGTTCGAAGGCAGGGGGTGCTGCATTAAGGGCAGGAGAGAGTGCACTTATCCCTCCTGCCTCTTTCCCTCTGCTGGCAGTCCATTTTTAGCAAAGTCCATGGGGCCGCGGCATACCTCCCTGCCGCCCTGTTGCCCTCATTTACTGGAATTAACTGGAAGTATCCTACATGCCTTACCCAGATCCTATCCCCAGCATTTTACTGAGGTAGGAGGAAAAGTCATTTTGACAAGGAGCATATTCCAGACAAAGTAGAATATGTTCCCATACAAAGTGCTGGTTATTACCTATAAATCCCTTAATGGCTTGGGCCCACGGTATTTAAGAGAATACCATCTTGTTTATGAACCCCACCATCTATTAAAAGCGTCAGGGGGACTTCATCTGCCTCCGCCTCATCTGATGGCGACTCAAAGGCATGCCTTTTCTGTAGTTGCCCCAGGACTGTGGAATGCACCATTAGTTAATGTTTTTATGGATATTTAAATCTGGCTTGTATGTGTTTTAACTGTTAAATCCTTGGTTTGTTTTATGCTTGAGAATTTGGTAGTGAGCAGTATACAAACTTAAATAAATAAATAAAACCCTCTCCAGCTGCCATCTCACACACAATCATGCTCCCTGCGTCCTCCCTTAGTGTTTGGAGGAGTTTACACAACTGCCAGTCAGGAGCATGCCTGGCTCTCCTATGCAGGCTCAGTGCTCCTCCTGCCTTGCCAGCAGTTTAAATAAGCCTTCTGATTACCAGAAAGCCTCACTTGCTATTTCATCAGGTTTAATTGTTCTGACCATAAAGAAATCTTTTGGACTGATTCTATAGAAAAAGAAGCACATTATTCATTTATTAATCACATATGTAAAGTTTAAAGGGAAATTGAATTATGTCAGTTCATGGCAAAATAAAGAGATTTGAGAGAGCCTTCAACTTCTAGGAAAATAAAGATTTTTTTCTGGAAAAAAAAATTTAATAGGTAAACTATGAGTGAATAAAATTAAGAAGTATCACTAATAAGGTTTGTGAATATTTTTGAAAACTGATATGTTAAAAATATTTATTATTCTTAATGTCTGGATATAGGAATCCAGATGCGTAATGCCAGGTGCTTACAAAATGTGAAAGCTGGCGTTTCTTACTCCAGGCATAGTTTTACTTTTAAAAGGTTATTGAGTTGACTAATAGCACAGTGTCTTACACTGAAAGGTCAAATAATTGTAAATGTAACCATTTTTAATTAACAAGATCAAAGAGAAAGGAGTAACTCTTCGGTGCTACCTGGGGTGGAAAACAATCCAGAAAAAGCATTCAAAATTATTTAAACTTCTTTAGCTATTGAGTGTTCAGTGAGAAATAAGCAGGAGGTAAAACCGTGTGTGTCTGTGTGTCTGTGTACATGTGCACACATTTACCTATCCCTTTGTATGTATACATTGATAGACAAGTAGAAAAGCAAATGTTAATGCATACTTGGCAAGGTTCACATTAAACTAAAGATTTTTGCTTTGCCAATCTGCTCCAGAAATTGTCCAGAATGATCAGGCTGATGTGGATTTGGAACCACAGGGGCGGAGGGGGTTCTAACTCTTTCTCTGCATCACAGACCCAATCTGGATTGGTCCTCTCTCCATGACTGCTTTATGACAAGGAAGAAAGCTCCCAATGGTACTAGTGAGAGTTTTGTTAGTGATCATATAGAATCCATTTTCAAACAGGGTCAGGACTGTCAGGCAGCAAACAATGCCTGAAATGAACAAGGGGAGAGTTTGCCTAGGCTCTCCGAAGCCCAAGCCAAACCCCCATGTGCATGACATTATGTGCATGGGACGTCACTAGAAGAGCTGCCAGGTGGGACCGGACACAGGCCACCATTCGGTTGGCTCTGCGCATGATCACTAATAATAATAATAAACAAGAAAGAACTTTGAGCCAGTGTGCTGGACTAGACTGGTTAGTGTGCTGGACTAGAATGGGGAAATCCACGTTCAAATCACCATTCAGCCATGAAACTCACAGGTTGACTCTGGGACAATCACTTATATCTCAGCATAACCTTCTCACCTTTCTGTTGGGAAGATAAATGTAACTATGTGCACTACACTTGGCTTCTTGGAGAAAGCACAGGCTATACATGTAAAAGTAAATAAATCTATATAAGCCACAGGTAAATCAGAGACCAGCTACAAAAGTGAAGAACAAATATATTCTAGCATCAACAAGGGCAGCTCTGCCAGCCTATTTCAAAAATGCATACATCAATAATAGAAAGATCACAGGTTTTTCAATGATACTTGCTGCAGCTATGAACCATCTCCTGTAACATAGAGGACACCATGGGAAGCAAAGATGCATGAGGACACCTTCTTCCTATTCCATTCCTGCTTAACAGCTGGGTGCCACTCTCTGTCCACCTTGGGTACCCACCACTTAGCCTGGGTGTCCATCCTAGCAAACAACATGTTTTTAATAGTGATCTTCAATCCTTGCCCACTGAACCATAATGAATATGACAAATATTTATATGATGAATATTTATATACTGTTTTTCAACAAAAGTCCCCAAAGTGGTTTACATAGATATAAATAAATAAAATAGCTCCCTGTCCCCAAAGGCCTCACAATCTAAAATTTCCAGTGGACATATTAATTTTACAGATACTGGCCATAATCCAGAGAAAAACCTGGTTAGCTCTCTGCACAGCAAATGGATTTTTATAATTTAATTTTAAAGTTTTATTTTAAAGTTTAAAGTTTAAAATTTTAACTTTCCTTCCAGCAGAATCCATTCCTTCTCTTCACCACACCCACATGGAAAGCCACTTCTGCAATTATTTGAAAAGCAGTTTGGACTCAGAAATCCATTCATATGCCCTAAAAGAACTTTCTGGTTTCTTATGTCAGTTTCTAATCTAATTAGCCCAGTTTGTTCCAATTAGTCCATGCTGTTTGTTCCACTGTTTTATGGCATGTCTTTTTGGGAATGAACCATAAGGGTTTGCTTGCAGATCAGATCAGAAAGTGGAGGTTGCCTTCCTCCCCTTCAAACACAAAGAGGCCAGCAAAAAATCAGACTGCCAGCTCTCTATCCCAAATTTATTTAATTTATTTATTTTTACATTTTTATACTGCCTTTCGTTAAAAGAAAACCCCAAGGCAGTTTACAAAAATTAAAACATACAATAAAAACAGTAAAAACATCAAGCTAAAAACATACCTAAAAACAAGACAGCAGATAAAAAACACACAAGAACAGCAGTAAAAAACGATTATGTAAAAGCCTGGGTAAAAAGCCAAGTCTTTAAAAGCTTTCTAAAAGCTGTGATGGAGTTCGAGGAACGAATGGCCACCGGGAGAGCATTCCAGAGTCTAGGAGCAGCAACAGAGGAGGCCCTGTCCCGAGTGCACGACAGCCGGCCTCCCTCATTGTCGGCACCCGGAGCAGGGCCCCCCCAGATGTCCTAGTCAAGCGGGCAGCAACCCTTGGGAGCAGGCGGTCCCTCAAATACCCCGGGCCCAAACCGTTTAGGGCTTTAAAGGTCAAAACCAGCACCTTGAATTGGACCCGGAAACAAACCAGCAGCCAGTGCAGCTCTTTCAAAATGGGGGTGATATGTTCCCAGCGGGCAGCTCCGGATAAAACCCTCGCTGCTGCATTTTGCACTTGCTGCAGTTTCTGGATATTCTTCAAGGGCAGCCGCACGTAGAGCGTGTTACAGTAATCCAGCCGCGACGTGACTAACCAGTAACCGTGGCCAGATCTGCCTTCTCGAGAAAGGGACGCAGCTGGTGCACCAGCCGAAGCCGTGCAAATGCAAAGGCACCCCTGGCTACCGCCTCCACCTGAGCTTCCAAAAGCAGAGCCGGGTCCAGTAGTACCCCCAAGCTGCGTACTTGCTCCTTCAAGGGGAGTGCAACCCCATCCAGAACCGGTAAAATCTCCTCATCCTGATTGGCTCTCCTACTGACCAACAGTACCTCCGTCTTATACGGATTCAGTTTCAGTTTATTAGCCCACATCCAACCCATCACGGCCTCCAGCCCCCGATTCAGGACATCCACCGCCTCCCTAGGATCAGATGACAAGGAGAGATAGAGCTGAGTGTCATCCGCATATTGCTGACAACTCAGTTTAAGTCCCCGGATGACCTCTCCCAGCAGCTTCATGTAGATGTTAAACAGCATGGGGGACAAGACCGAACCCTGCGGGACCCCACAGGCCAACGGCCACGGGGCCGAGCAGTAGTCCCCCAGCACCACCTTCTGGACCCTCCCCTCAAGAAAGGACCGGAACCACTGCAACGCAGTGCCTCCGATCCCCATACTCGAGAGGTGGCCCAGAAGGATACCATGGTCGATGGTATCGAAGGCCGCCGAGAGGTCCAGCAGAACCAACAGGGACGCACTCCCCCTGTCTAGTTCCCGGCATAGGTCATCCACTAGAGTGACCAAGGCAGTCTCAGTCCCATGCCCAGGACGGAAGCCAGATTGAAAAGGGTCCAGATAATCCGTATCATCCAAGACCCTCTGCAGCTGGGACGCCACCACACGCTCCATCACCTTGCCCAGAAAGGGAAGGTTAGATACAGGTCTATAGTTGTCCAGGTTGGAGGGATCAAGGGAGGGCTTTTTTAATAGAGGTCTTACCACCGCCTCCTTGAGGCATGATGGCATCCTGCCCTCCCTCAACGAAGCATTAACGATCACCTCCAGCCATCTACCTGTCCCCTCCCTGGCAGCTTTTATTAGCCATGAAGGGCAAGGGTCAAGAGCGCACGAAGTCGCCCGCACACTGCCCAGGATCTTGTCCACATCCTCAGGCCGCACCAACCGAAAAGAATCCAACACAACGAGACCAGATGGTACCAAAGGCACGTCTGCCAGAACTGCCAAAACTCTGGAGTCCAGGTCAGCACGGATGCAAGTGACTTTATCTGCAAAGCGACAGACAAACCGATCACAAAGAGCCGTAGATGACTCCTCCCCCATTGTCCGGGGGGATGTGTGGAGCAAAGTTTTCACCACACGAAACAGCTCTGTTTGCCTGCACTGAGCAGACGCAATGGAGGCAGAGAAAAAGCATTTCTTCGCCACCCCCACCGCCACGGCATAGTCCCTAAAATGGGCTCTAGCCCGTGTTCGATCGGATTCGTGATGACTCTTCCTCCAGCGTCGTTCTAGCCGTCGTCCAAGTTGCTTCATCGTCCTAAGCTCCGAGGAAAACCAAGGAGCAGAACGGGCTCCACCAAGTCGGAGAGGGCGCATGGGGGCAACCGTGTCAACAGCCCGGGCCATCTCTCCATTCCAGAGATCAACCAAGGCCTCGACAGGGTCACCAGCTCTGGACACTGGAAACTCCCCGAGGGCCGTCTGAAATCCAAGTGGATCCATAAGCCTCTGGGGGCGGACCATCTTAATCGGCCCACCACCCCTGCAGAGGGCAGATGGAGCAGTCAAACTAAACCCCACCAGCTAATGATCTGTCCATGACAAGGGAGTGGTCTCAAATTCCTCCACCTCCAGATCATTTATTTCCCGGTCGGCAAAAACCAGATCCAGAGTGTGTCCCGCCACATGGGTAGGGCCCGATACCAATTGAGACAGGCCCATGGTTGCCATGGAGGCCATGAAATCCTGAGCCGCACCCACTAAGGGGGCCTCAGCGTGGACATTGAAATCCCCCAACACAATAAGCCTGGGGGAACCCAAAGCCACCTCCGAGATCACCCCCGCCAGCTCAGGTAGGGAGACTGAAGTGTAGTGGGGTGGTCGGTACACCAGCAGAATCCCCAGCCTATCTCGGAGGCCCACCCTCAAGGACAAACACTCAAAATTCTGAGATGGCCTGACCGGGCACCTGGAAACGGGGAGGGTCTCTCGAAAGATGACTGCAACGCCTCCTCCCTGACCCTCGAGGCGGGGCTGCTGCATGATCTGGAAACCTGGAGGACAAAGCTGAGAGAGAGACCAACCCCGCCCAGCGCAACCAACCAGGTCTCCGTCACACATACCAGGTCAGCATGCTCATCCACAATCAAATCGTGGATGAGAGATGTTTTTGTGTTAACTGACCTGTCATTCAGCAGCAGCACCCTAATCCTCGAAGGAGTGTTCTCAGAGCTCCCTAGGGTCAGAGGGTTGGGAGAGGGGCCGGAAAAAGGAACAGGCCTCAATTGCCTGGACCGATTTCCCCTGTAACGGCCAGCCCAACTCCCACCGCCATACCTCCCTCTGCCCGCTACCCGTGATATTGCTGCTCCCACTCCACATCCACTTTTTCGCTCTCCCAGACACATCTCCCCAGACTAACCCACCACAGCTTCTTGGCTAAATTTAAAACCAGGACCAGACTTATACAATCTCTGCAATCACTGCAATACAATCTCTGCTGACTTCGTGGTTGGAAGAAGACGACTCTTCGAGGCAGAAGGAAAAGGTCTTCAGGCCCAAGGCAGCTCGTCCCACGGCTGAGAGCCACAAGGACGAGAGCCCTTGTGTTCTCGCCCTTCGGCTCATGCCAAGAGGCTCCCGCCCCTGGCCCAGCCTGAGTTTTAAAGGAGCAGAGGCTGATGTCTGATGGTACCCACCTGGAGAAAAAGGTGGGGCAGAAGCCAAAGCACAGTCAAACACTGCCTTGTTCCCAAGCTGCCCAAGATGTTCCCGCTTTCCACCAAATGGTGATTGGCATCTTCTGAGTAGCTAAAAGAAAAATACTTCCCCACCCTCTGGGCACTCGGATTGGCAGCCTGAGAAGTCAATCAGCCTAGTCCCTCTCTGATTGGTTTATAGCACAGTCCTAGGACTACCCACTTTGCAAAACAAAAGTGAGCGTGCTTATTGGCTCCTTCCTTATTCATATTAATATTTTAAAAGATCTGGGGATTTTCATTTGTTCTGTGCTATGTTGCCCACCCTCACAGTTTTTAAAGCAGCAGCAGGCTGCAGGCAAGAGCGGCAGGGAAGAACAGAGGGAAGCAGTAGGCATACAAAATTGAGGCAGAGACAACATGGCTGACTGATAAATTTACGGTGAGGGCTGCCCATATTGCACATAGATAAGATCCATCTCTGGGAAATTGTTTGCTTTTTCAGCCTTTCTGTTCCACTCCCAGCTTCATACTCCTTCAGTATGAGCTGTTTTTCATATGGGCAAGCTCCATTCTGCTCCTGCCCCCATGGAGAGGGTAATTCTGGAACATGCCTCTGGTGTTTGTTTGTTAATTTAAAAAAGAGACAAGTTGACCTGTTGATGCATCCATGTAGCAGTGCCTGATATGGACTGCATAATCAGTAATTATTCCATATCGGACCAAGACTTCTTGACAAATGTTCTGTAGTTTTTATGGTCCTGCTAGTACCCGTAGGGAGGATTTTTATGACTCCTCTCTAAAATTATTTTATTCCTAGTGTGTAATCACTGTGTGTAATCAGTTGCATACAGGATACTAGGAATAATGTTTCTGTGCTGCAGAAGAATGGACTTATGCTTTCCTGCTAATGATGAAGCTACTGAGAGAGAGAGAGAGAGAGAGAGAGAGAGAGAGAGAGAGAGAGAGAGATGCATTAAGAGCTGTGGATTGGGGGGTGGGGGTGCTTTTTTAATTGCAACATTTTGATACTTTACAGGCTAAGTACCTAGTGAAAATAGAGTGTGAAGTTGACTGAAGAAGTAAATCTACTTTCTGTATGTCTACAAAGAAAAAAAATCAAATGAGAAATTCAGTATCAAAAACATCAAAGACAATGATGCAGCTGCTTTCATCTCCTGTGCACGCTAACACTTCAAAGCAAAGCAAAATGCTTGCCCTTCCTCCACTACCCCCGAAGGAGGACAATCTCTGAGCAGAAGATATGTCTATCTCTTCTTTGAAAGAGCACTCAAAATAAATATAAATAAATGCAGTACTGAAAAGAAATAGCTGCATAGTGGTTGGTAACATCTCTTTGGTAAGGGGACATAGCCATTTCCCCTTAGATTCCAGGTTCCTTGCACTTCCTAGGATTTACTGCATATCTAACAGTCTGTTGTTAAATACTAAACTAATGGACATCATCCCTGAAAAATAATTCTTAAGTCAGTGGGGATGGGGGGGATACATCCAAATCCAAGTACTTGTACTGCTAAAATTAAAATAAAAAATTGCCTTGTACTGAAATGGCTTTCAGTGATTTTGAATATTCTGAAATGTGTGCATGCGTGCACCCACATGAACTTAAATTTTATGTGTATTTCTCAAAAGTTCTCATTCTAAACCTGGCACAGTGTGATTGCTATGAAACAAGTCCAGATTTCAGAGGAGGTATTCCAAATGGATTTTAAAGAGACCCGTATTTAAGGTTCAGCCTTCTATGGGAAGCATAGAGACGGTCAACTCAGTAGCATGCTCCAGCTGCTTACAAATTGGGGAGGAGTGTTGAGAAGGGAGTGTAGCTGCTGCTGCTGCTCCAACTGATGGTTGCATATTCACTTTTATCACCCCCATTATCCTGTGTTTTAATTATTATAGATATTGTGAAATATGCCCTTTGGGGCCTAAATCAGCTAACATTTGTCATCAGCATGCCCAGTCGCATAAGGAGCTTGTCAGTGACCAAGGGACAAGGTCCCTTTTTCAGTGATTTCTATCACTGAAATAGTGATAATTCACTATTATGAATTAATGTGCGTTAATGCGCCTGCACCCAAGCCATGTCTCCTGCATCCAACATGGATGCAGGGAGAGTGGGCGCTAGGGATCCTTCCCAGCATTTCATTCAAATGCTGGCTGGCTTGGATTTTCCCTCTCTCTGTCTTGCTAAGAGCCAGGCGTGTGGGTGGCGGGAGCCTCAAGCCAGCCAGTGTTTCAGTAAAATGCGGGCAGGGATGGAGAGGGGTGTGCCTCATGGTACCAGGCGGTGAACTCACTGGGTGGGTGTGGGAGGGTTAGAACCAAGAGGATGCCCCTGGCAAGGGTGTGCCTTGGCAGGCCCCCTAGACTTTGGCATCCCCCCTCTGCTCCATTATCCCCACACCCCTGAGCACACCTTTGTATAGCTTTTAAAAATTGCTGATTTACTTTTCAATTGTATTTGTTTCCTCATATTGTTATGGCTCTTTCTTTCTTTCTTTCTTTCTTTCTTTCTTTCTTTCTTTCTTTCTTTCTGGACTGTGAACATTGTTGAGTTGCTCAGGCCATTTAGTAATGCAAAACAGATGAAACCCTTTAAGGATTTGCTGGCTGGCACAAAGGCTCTTATTGTAAAAAGCTAATCTCTTGAAAATGTTATACTATTGACAATGTTGATTGCAATAATTAAGAAATTTAAATGAGACACTCATCAAGCTGCAACAATTGTTTATAATAGCTTCATATGAAATAGTATTTTCAAATTTTAAATGTTCATATTGTGTGCTGAAAAAGTGCTTTGTGTCTTAAGGAAGGCTTATCTTCTAGTGGAATTAGCTCAAAACAGTATGCAGAGAAGCTGAAGTCTGACTCATTATTGACTGTAATAACAAACAGGTTTCCAGTGTCTCGCAAAAGAACCCAAAATATAAGAGAAACCTTTGCTGTCCAGAACCTTAGTACCCAAGCTAGTGGTTACTTTAATGCTGTCATAACAATTCAAATGTCGAAATCATAAAAGTGAAATTGACTCTGGTTTGCCCATAGTTTCATAAGAGCTTAATCTTTCACTTCAAGGGAGACCAGGATTTGGACTTGAATAATGTACAACACAATCCGATGCATGTTTACTTGGAAGTAAGTCCCACCGTGTTCAATCATGTTTAGTGAAGGAAGTCTTACATCAAACCATTTGAAAAGAAATCCCTTCATGCTGTGATCTAGCTTCTAGCAAAACTGGGTTGATGCTGTTGTTGTTGTTGTTGTTGTGTGTGTATTTTTTTTTAGACTAAAAAACATTCTACTTAAATAATGATTTATGATCCCTTCCTCTGATTAACCTCCTGATAGTCTCTATTTAAAATGTGCATTTGGTTATTTTTGCAACATGATGTAAAATGTCTCCTTTTTACAGCTAAAAATGAGACATTTTACATCATGTTGCAGTATAAGCCTATCTCTATGATCTACATATATATGATTTCACATACCATGCAGGCCCTATGTGAATTTAATTAAATTAAAAGGATCAACATATATGCAAATCAACACAGTCTGTTAAGGTGCAGAAATAAATGGAATAGGTCTTTTGCCTTTGAAAACTATTTCCATTTTGTATGATTTTACTGGGGGAGAATGATTAAGTTACAGGCAAGACTTTGGCATTTCTATTGATACTTGCTCTAATGATGTGATGGAAGCCCCCTGTGTGTGTGTGTGTGTGTGTGTGTGTGTGTGTGTGTCTTATGTTGTGGAAAGATTGAATAAATTATTGATTTAAAAAAAGGAAAACTATTTCCTTTTTAAATGAATGTAATATAAAACGTGAAAATGGCCTAAGACAGAAACTGGCCTCAGTCAGACAAATTTCATATTTTCTCAGCGAGAACTCTTAAATGTAAATTCCTATTATATATTTAGGACTGCATACAGTGTTGGGCATGCAGGCAAGTCAATGGTCTTACACTGTCATAAAGAGTCAAAATGGATGTGACTTCTTATGACAATTTTTAAAAAGCATTTGAAAACCCAGCTCTTCACGCAAGCTTTTTCAGCTTTTTAAATTTTTAATTTAAATTGGTCAATTGGTCAGTTTTTAAATTGTTAAATTGTTTTAATTTTTTGTATATGTTTTAACTTTTTTAATGCTATTGTTAACCGCCCAGAGATAAAAGTTTGGGGTGTTGTACAAATTTGAGAAATAAATAAATAAGGTGTGCAGTCCATGTTGTATCGAAAGATTTTTGGTAAGGTGTACATTTTGCCCTGTCCTAGTCAGGACTGCTGAATTCTTTTGTGAAAATCTTAATCACAAAATAGCTTTATTTGGAGCATGTTATAGTTAACAAATACAATTCTATCCACAATTGTACTTTTTGGAGGGGGAAAAGTAAAATCTTCACCCTCTCCACCCGCAGCATAGTACCTCCAGTGACGGTTGCTGGTGTCTGTCTTATGTTTCATTTTAGATTGTGAGTCATTTGGGGACAGGGGTCCATCTTCTTATTTATTATTTCTCTGTGTAAACCGCCCTGAGCCATTTTTGGAAGGGTGGTATAGAAATAGAATAAATAAATAAATAGAAATCTAGAGCGAGTGCTCCGCGAACCCCATTTAGTTGATCGTGTGCCACCATGGTGCAGCTCCACACTTTGGCAAAACACAAGTAGATCCCCAGCCAGAAAGCTAAAATAAGCCACGGCTTGCCGGCCTCGGGAGGTCTCCCTGGAATGCCCCCCACACTCGCATGAGGCATTTTCAAAACATGCCTTTGAGTACAGCTCTTCGTTAAAAACAACTTTAAATAAAAGACCCCTCTTTCTTACTACTGCCACTGATACTTCATGGAATTTTCCTTAGTGCTAATGTAGAACCTCAACTAAAAAATAAATTTGTGGTACCTATGAAGATGCTGAAAGGGCATCATCTCATACTGCGCGGGAGATGGCAATGGTAAACCCCTCCTGTATTCTACCAAAGACAACCACAGGGGGCTCCTTGGTCACCAGGAGACGACACCAACTTGACAGCACACTTTACATTTAATCTAATATTCCACCTGTGATTTCTTTCAGAACTACTATATATTTAAAATCAGAGTTTGGAAGCCAGATTTCACAAGAGGAAAGCTCAGGGAGAGTCTAAATTATCAGTTTTGAGTTGCTCAAAAACTTACAGTATTAAAGCATCCCTTGAAATATGCATTAGAGGATCTTTAAAGGGATCATATAAAATTAATCAAAACCTATATTTCTGAAGCTGCCAGTTTTTCATCAGAGTTATGGAAGTCACTCCTTTTTATTTTGATATTTTGCAGGGATGTTTACATAACCTGAGAGCTGTTTACACACACACACACACATCTGTATGTTTAACTCATATTAAGGAATACACCTTTCTATGGTTTGTTTTATAGAAAATTTATGAACTATAGTGTATGTCAAATTAAACCACAGCTGTCTCTAGTATCTCACCGTGTAGAGCAATCTACATCTGAAAGGTTTTGCCTGCTTTTGAAACCCTGAGAGAGGGAGTAATTCTGACAACACAATTTGAAAAAGAATAGGATGGAGAAAACAATGATGAGGCAGGATATGGCTAGGAGCAAAAGGAGATACCCCCAAAATAGTTTCCTTTCCTTCACCCTTCAGTCAGTCTTAACATTTCACATCTTATAATCCATCTTTCCTTGTATATCATCACTGTGAGTGTAAATAATACTCCTCTAAATCCTTTGATCCTCTTGCACTTTTTGTGCACTCCTGTGGATGACTTCAGCCTATTTTAATTCATGGAAAGCTTTGTTGTTGTTTGATGGAGGTCCACTTTTACCACACTTGCTCAGAAATGCACCAGCTCCTATGGGTGTGACTGTTTTTACTTGAGTTGGGGGAATTGGCTCTGAAACCAATCTGCAAGTGTGCTATAACAAAGGATTGTAAATCTGGGCAAAAGCAAGGCCAATGCACTTCTAAGGAAGCAACAGACCAGCGTCCAGGCTTATGAAAAACAATGAAACAAGTTAATGGAAAACAGCAAAGGCACAAATAGTGGTAGTTGACAACCTTGCTTGGTTGCACAGGAGAACCAACAGCCATTATTTAGGCAGAACAATAAACTACCAATTAAAGCCTGCCTGAGAGGACTCTTGGTACTCATAGGAAAGTGGGTAGAGAGGGGTGATAGCAGAGGAAGGAAAGAAAAATCCTCTAGTGATAGAGTAGCTCAATATTTTACCTTCCCTGTATCTGCTGACTGGTATATGATTTGCGGGAATCTTCTCAATGATGACTAGAGGTGTGCTGGAGGGGAGATAAGGAAGGACAAAGAGCTGGTTGTCCCAGACAAACAGACACAAGATAGGATTTTGCCAACAGAGGCAAAGACAATGGACTTTGCTTTCCTCCTTGCCATTGCCAATGGAAAAAAAGAGAGGATTGGGGTGAGCTAGACTGTAAGCTAGGCTTGGACCCCCATAAGGAGGGGGAATGAGAGAGAGAGAGAGAAGAGTTCAAGTGCCCAAGTGAATATTCCACCAAAGCCAAGGCACTGAGCCTGATCAGGAATCAACAAACCAAAGAATGGGAGGAGGCAATGACCTTTTACGGAGTTTTGCTTCTTGACATTGGTGGAGATAAGAACCTCAAAATTATAACCTTAGTTTCAATGAAATGGGGCAAGCACAAACTTAAGTGAGCTGAGTGCAAAGGTAATTTGATTGAATTATGTTCTTAACACAGGGCATTTCCAAGTCAAATCTGAATAGTAGTACATTATCTTGGTCCCGCCCTCACACATCTGGATGTTTACACAAGGCAGTATCACCTAATTAGATTATCTTCCTCCCTAGGACTCTTTGTTTGGCCAGAGTGACCCCTCTCAGGGTCCAGGTGTCTTCTCACACCTTGGCTAATTAACCCTGGATGGCAAGGTTCTTGGATCCCGCTACAAGGCCCATTGTCTTCTTGAGACACCCAAAGCTCTGCTCAAGCCTTCTCTTTTCTAGGACTATTTCAGTGGAGGTCCTGGATCTATACTATGCACCAATTGAAAGGGGGCTAAGCAAGCTGTCTGTGAACAACACATAGGGAGATGGGTTTACACTGACACTTCAATCTTCACAGTTTTCTTGTCACATAGATGTTTAGTTTATGCATTAGATAATTGGCTTTCCATGCAATGACTTTCACAGAAGTATATAATTTGTGACTAGTCACTAGAAAAGTGGCAACTGTCTTTCCTGCATGGCTTGATCAGCTGGAGCAGATGTGAGAAACTTTAAATGATGTGGGGACCTTTAAGAAGCTTCACTTGTAATAGAAGAAAATGTAAATGAACTGGAGCAAGGCTGGAGTTATATTTAACTGATTTAAAGATGGGTGAAAACATTGAAATTCTCTTCCACTAGACTTGATCACTTAAACACTTATTATTATTTATTTACACAGTCAGACAGGTGTTATTGACTGGTTTGTTTTATCCAGACATCAAGTCCTTCCCAAGGACCTGGAATGACTGGATTTTAATATCAATGTTGTTGCTGTTATTATAGATATCGTCGCAGAATATATGCTGTTCCCAGTAAAGTTGCTTTTTGTAATTGGCTGGTGGTGATTTCTGTGGCCCCTATGGTGTTGAGGTGCTCTTCAAGTTGTTTTGGAATTGCACCCAGGGCGCCAATTACCACTGGGATTATTTTGGTCTTTTTCTGCCACAGCCTTTCAATTTCAATTTGTAGATCTTTGTATTTTGTGATTTTTTTCTATTTCTTTTTCTTCTATTCTACTATCCCCTGGTATTGCTATGTCTATTATTTTGACTTTTTTTTCTAGACTACAGTTATATCTGGTGTATTGTGTGGCAGATGTTTGACTTGATCACTTAAACACTTATTATTATTATTATTATTATTATTATTATTATTATTATTTTATTATTATTAGCATTTATATCCCCCTCTTCCTCCAAGGAGCCCAGAGCGGTGTACTACATCCTTGAGTTTCTCTTTCACAACAACCCTGTGAAGTAGGTTAGGCTGAGAGAGAAGTGACTGGCCCAGAGTCAACCAGCAAATATCATGGCTGAATGGGGATTTGAACTCGGGTCTCCCCAGTCTTAGTCCAGCATTCTAACCACTACACCATGCTGGCTCCCTTCTTAGTAGTACTACTCAAGTGGCAACATCAGTTCACCGTGGCTTAGTGAACCATGACCACACAACACATGCAGAGAGGCCATGTGCGTGCTGCCACCACTGCACACAGGCTGCTAAGGGGGGCTGCATGAAGCAGCAGTGATGCAGGTAAGGACCTTCTGTACTCACTTTTAAAGGTGCCACTTGCTCCCCCCCACCCAGCGCTGTCCTGTAACCGCTGAATTGTTCGTGGTTGGGCCTAGCCAGAATAAACCGGCTCGCCGAACCACAACCCAGTTTGAATTTGAACCACTACACAAAATGAGGTTTGTGCACATCTCTAGTACATTGTTTATAGCTGAATTATTTCAAATACATAGAGTTATGCTGAGTGCCATGTCCGTTGCAACAATAGCTTTTGTGGTAGTTGTAAGGGGGGAAATACACTTTCAAGACTGTAATGTGTTGTATATTGTGTAACATTTTTTATTTCATAGTGACATTTGGTCAGAGTGAAGAGATTCAACTGATAGTTTGTATCTTTGTGTTTGACTAGTCATTATGCATGTGGAGCACCAGACTCCTGCCGAGTGAGCTGTGACTGGATAAATAACTAAACTGCATCCACCTGTTTATTCTTTGACTGCCAGGCTAAGTGTCAAACTGGCATCTTTCAGCAGCAAGGAATTATAGTGAGGCAAGAAGTGCATAGATTGTTGTCTCATGACTGCAAATTAAACAGCAGAACTCATGGACTGACATAGATTAGTCCTTACACTGGGCCAGCTCTTCCATTATAGGGCCAGGCTGCATGTCTGTTGCTTCCCACCCATCCCCATCCTATGCCACTTCTGTAATATTACAGAAGACGGCAAATGAGCCAACCTTGTGGACACTTGACATGTCATTGTGTCCGGGACTGGAGCAATGCTGGTAATGGAAGTAAGCACATTGATGGCATCACTTATGTGATCTTCCCAGAGAAGAGTGGGATAAAGCCATAGGGGAGCAGACCCTGTAATGTAAGAACCAGAGCAACTGTGAAAGCTTCATATCACAAAAGAATGCATTTAGTGTAATAGGAGCCAGCTAAAAACTGTTCCAAGAGTGTGATGCTTTTCTTTGTCTCCAATTCACCTTAATCTGTTTTAGTGCTTCCCTCCTTGCCAAAAACTTCTTTTGTATGCAGAGGTTACTTTCCTTAACACAGAATGGAAAAAGAATATAGCAAAATTAGCAGCTGATCATGAGTACTCCAGACTGCTACCCTACCCGTTAATGAATTGCTCTGATGTGAGCACAATGCTTTGCCTGGTACATTATGATAGAATAGCCCTGACAGAAAAGAAAACCAATGAAAACTAGAACCTGATCTAAGATACATCAGCTTGCCACCTTCTTCATTAGCATTTTAATTTGATGTGAACTGTGTGGTGTCTTAGTTTCAGCTTTTGTTTTGTTTTTCTCATTTAAAAAATCAGCTTTCCCCATCAGGATATTGCTTGGTTAGCTGTAGATTACCACTAGTACCCCATTGCCTGCCAAAGCTGTTTATCTGAAGTATGCTTTGCTGTATGATATGGAATTGGCTCGCTGTGTGACAAATGGCAGGTGCTTATGATAGCTAAAGTATGATAGTTCTTAGAGGGGGGAAACATTTTTGAGGATAGTACATTCCTTGAACCTTTTCCATTCAAGATGAAGTTGCTTTGTAAACTGCAGGACATTTTTTCCTACTGCTTTAAAAGCATCATTGGAATGTATGTCTGGTAAGGGGTGGGGGAAACAAATATTATTCAGTCAGCACTGAATTGTAATTCTAGTTCAAATCCAGTTGTCATGATACTTCTGCATATTGAGTCCAAACTGCAATACAATTTTTTAAAAGTGGAGACCTGAAACAAAGAGAGAAACTATTTCCAAGAACTCTGAACTCTCCGCACCAGCTTTCCTTCCCTTTCATGGATATGGCAGACTGTATGCTCCTAAAGAGATTACATTAACCCAAAGGCTTTTTTGGACCAGATTGTGCTGGATCTAAAAGCTTCCATAAATTGTCATTAAAGAATAATCCTTCTTCTTCTTCCTTTTGGCTTCCTTGCCTCAGAGTTCTAACTTACAAGATGGTTCAAGGGATTTTAACATTTATATATTTATGCAGACTTGACCTTTTTATTGCTGATTAAGTTTATTATGGGAGAGGGGACTAAACAAACTGAGGCCAGCACAAGAAAATCATAAAATGAATGTGTATCAGCCCAAACTCTAGCAGAAGCCTGTGAAAGCTAAGGTAAGATTGAAAAACAGGTATAGTTCATTTTATTTATTCTGTTCAAACCTTATGTTTCTAGGCAGTATTTCACACAAAAATGTAATTATAGAGAAAATAATTGACTTAAGTAACACATTTTTAAACCTCCATGCATGTACCAGTTTCATCCTCCTTGCACTAGAATTATTTGAAAACAACATGTAAAGTTGAAAGAGGAACATTCTGTTCCTCTTCCTTCTAGCATTATTATTTTATTTTTCAAATGCAATGTATCATGTAAAGGCAATAAGAAGGGATGGAAAAGCCAGCACATTGTTTGCTTTCCAGGATCATACTGCTATATGGCTGCCCGTAATCAAAGACAACTGAAGCATAAGTTCCTAATATTAATATATCTTTTCACTCTGAATATTTGCACCTAGAGCTCTCCTTTTGGAGCACCTGGGGGCCCTGATTGACCATGGAGAACCGTGGCTCCAAAGAAATGAAGACCTTCCTCGACACGGGTTTCCCTGGCTGATCCGCCAAGTGACCCACAGCTGCAGAAACTCTTGATGAATGTCTGTGCCTGGATGCAATGTTTAGAAAAGAAGGTCATGGGCAATGTTTCTGCAGTAAGTGGTGGATCTGTTAGTGCGTCAGTGCCCACACCACCTAGAGTAGTAAACCTGGGACCCTGAGCAAGGGCACACCCTGAAAGGATTCTTACTCTTCTAGTTGAAGTTAGTGCCTGGCTGGGTGCACTGAAAGGGCAGCAGGGCAGTGGGCCCCCTCCTCAATCAGCATCTCCCCACCCCCCTTGACCAATCTGGAGTACCTCATCATCAATCACCTACTTGCCCCGCGATGCAGGTTGATCTGGTGTGGGCTCAAAACCTGGCAGTATCATCATGGAATGACCACTGGATAGAGAAGGTGATCAGGGAGCATGGAGTGGGTATCTCCACCCTATCAATCACAGGTCACCCTGCCTTTAGTTTACAAGGCCCCAGAAGCCATGATGTCACTTATCAGAACCAGTTGTTCCCTATAGACCCCAGCTGCCCACACATCATTTGTTTTTCAGGATAAAACTGCTATATATTTTTCAGACTAGATATTATTCAGTACTTACAGATCTTGCACTTGTTTATTTTTGAAACTATTCTGGTGTGTTACTAAAGATAGGATCCCAAACTTTAAGATTAGTTGAAGAAAATATGAAATGGCCTTTGTTGCTTTTAGTGGTAGTAGCCTTTGCTCATTAAATTATCTTTGTGTAAGAGAAACTGGATCCTTTCCTTAAGATCTTACAATGGAATCATTGAAAACCTTGCCTACTAGAACCTCTCCGTTGCACTGCACAACTAAAAATAATAGTAACAAAATTTTCAAACTTGCATTGGACAAAATTTTGCTCCCTCTTTCTTTGCTGCATATAGAGTTCCTCATAGTCTTGTGCACAAAAATCAAACTTAAATTGCATTCAGTTAATTCCACATGATGTTTTTAAAATCAGTGCTAAGAACAGAAGCCAAACCAAAAAAAGTATAATAGATATGAGCAGTTCTGAGTGTTCATGCAATTTGCTAAATGGCTACATACCTTAATAGTGTAAAACGTAGAAACCTTTGGTATTTCAGGATTGTATAAAAGATGAGACTGCAAGACAAAAAGATGATCTAGGCTGCATAACTTTTTAAGGCTTTTTTATTTTTACAAACATCACTTTTCAATTTTTTCATGTATAATTAGATGACCTTCTTTTGTCTTCTCTTTCTCCATCTTCTGGTCTTGCCTCTTTGACATTTGGCTATTTAATTTCCAAGATTTCCCGTATTCCAGGTTAGGTGTACAAAATAATGAACTCACTTGGCATTTACTTGGTTCTTTCCTACAGTCCTATATGACCAGGCGTGGTATCAGACAGAATACTGTCTACAGCTTCCCTATAGAAGTTCCCATGCTGAACTTCCGACTAGCTTTAGATTTCTCTAGAGTCTCACATATAGACTTAATATATTTTGTATCGCTGAGCAAGTTACTACTAAGTCCCAGAGAGAATGCGGAACACAGGAGTACCTGAGGGTCATCTATCCACATGTCATGAAGCTAGTATGCGTTGTTCACATTGTAAGCACTCCTCTTCACCTTCTGCTATTTATTCACCTATTTCAAATGCACCATCAGTGACAACACAGATACTACTAAGGTTAATGACTGACTGATTAAAAACAGAGAACACATTTGCCAGCAAATGAGCTGTAGTAATTGTTACGGGAAAGCCTTTTTAAAATGGAAACATAACTACTTCCTGAAATAGCGTCTTCCCAATATCTTGACAAGCAACTCCATCAGTGTTTCACCTCATGTACACTTGCAAAGTACCAGACAATGATGACCAAAGTACATTACCTACCTGAGTACCAAGGAGAATAGAAGATACTAAATGGAAATTGCTGGTGCATAATACATTTTAGCACCATTTGTGCCAGTATTTGCATGGGAGAAAAATGGCCACAAGGCATACTGTTAATTCTAATTGTCAGTAGTGCTACCAGCTGGCAAAAGACACTGAATTCAATGGGATATTGCTGATGCAATCACCCTAGGGATCAGAGCATTATTCAATTAAAATTTAAAAATATGTTTGTGTCCTTGAAATATATGTTTAAAGTCCAACCTCAAGTACAACCTGCTGTGTGTATTAACTGCTGCTTTTAACATATCTTAGTTGGTATTTGTATATTGATTGTTAGTTACCTTGCGCTGATCTTGTACTTCGGGAAGGAGGGATAAAAATAGCTTAGATAAATAAAAGGTGTTCTAGATGTAGCATAAAAGCCTTAGGACCTATGTAACAAATCCTGTGGTACGTGCACATCTAACAAGAGAGATGTGTTGTCTTGCTGACAACACTCAGCAAGACAGAGAAAGAGAGAGGAGGAGGAGGAGGAGGAGGCCAAGGAGCAGATGGAGGGTTAGCTGCTGCCAAGGAGGAGCAGGAGGGCTGAAAAAACAGCAGCGGCATCGCTCATGCACTCACTCGCTCGCTCGCTCGCTCAGCTCCAACTGCCAGCCTCTGACACTTCGCCAAGTTTCCTCATGAAGAGGACAGCAAAGCTGGCTCTTCCCATCCAGCCTGCACGGATGGCCCTCAATACTCTCTCCCACCCCAGCTTGGCCAACCTCCTCATGAGGAGACTCAGCAGGGAATCAAGACTCGGCAGCTGGAGCTGAGGTAGTGAGCAGCAGTTGGGTGAGCTGAGCGAGTGGGGAAATGGAGGAGAGGTGTGGCTGTGAGTGGGGTGGCTGTGAGTGGGGGGGTGGAGGAGTACGTGGCTGTGAGTGGGATGGCTGAGAGTAGGGGTGGGGAGGGGTGGCTGTGAGTGGGGTGGCTGACACTGAGCAATAAAGCAGGGGCTGTGGTGGGACTAAGGAGAGCAATAAAGTCCTTGCGTGCAGATGTTCTATGCTGGGCCAACTAGTACTGAATAATTATTTATTAGAGAAGCTCAGTATGAGCAGTAACTGATATCCACACTGACCCTCCACCAACATACTAGGAGGCTCTTCTCACAACCTGTGAGAAGGACTCCAAAGCGGGCTGCGGGGAAAGTGGGTTAAACCTCCCTTCCCTGCAGACAATCCAGCTTGTGTTGCTTGGTGCACCCAGATGATTCCCAGCATGCCGAGGCAGCAGGGAAGTTCGAAGGCCAGGATATGTCACCCCAGCCCCTGAAAATACCATGCTGCACCATGCACTCACATGATGCATCATGAGACTCCCCACAGTCTGACACCCATGGCTGCCACACAAGCAAAAACACACACACACAAAACCCCAAGGTTAAAAGAAGGCTCGCTCCCTTAACCTTGTTTTGTAGGGTGGCTATTTAAGCAGGTTTGCCACCATGGAGCCACCAGGATCAGTCCAATACAGGTTGTTCACACGTGTATACAAAACTGAGCTGGGCTCCCTTAGCCCAGTTTTGCATGCACATGTGAATAGCCTCTATGTGTCAGTGTTTGAATGGGGCTTTAGTTTATTATCCCAGCGGTTTACACAAACATACAAAAATGGCCTGAGGCCCCTTAGCTTGTTTTTGCATAAGCCTGTGAATAGCCTCAGTTTCTGCTTTGGAGGGGAAGGGAAATAACTGCCCCTCACGCAATGGAAAACCCTGGTATCTTGAAGGAGTATTAGTCTGGATGTTGGCTGTATAAAACATATATTTCATAGAAATATCTTGACCTTAGAAAAAGGACTGACTGTCTTGAAGGAAGGCATACAAATGGAGTAAAAAAAACCCTGATCATGTCAAATAGAGAATTACCACCCTCTGTATTATTATATGCCTGGCTTCATAACTATACTCCTGGCTTCATCACCTTGTTCTTTTAAACGCCAGGGTCTTTTAGACCATTTTGTTCACCCAGCCCTTTTAAATTCTGGTTTTCAAATTTGATCTGATTTTTAACTAATTTTAAAATGAGTTTTTTAGCCTGCTTTGTATTTTATTTTGTATGTTATTTTCTTCTTTTTCATCTGTTATGATTTAATGTGTTATGTGTTTTTATTGTATGTTAATCCTCTGTTGTGTGCCAGCCAGAGAAAAATTTGTTATGGGGTGGCTAACAAATAAAGAGGTGCTTCACACAATTAGTGTGAAATGCCTCGAGGCAGGGGAGAGCGGGCTTAGCAGAGGATTGAAAAGGGCCCTAATAAAGCAATTCAGAGCAAGTTGGTTGCTATTTCCTCAACCCTAAAGACTTTTACACTGAAACAGCAGAGAATTTTGTGTCCCAGGGTATTATATGTAATGCAAATAAAGAAATGACTGTTTATAAATATAAACATGCTTATAGAAGAGAAACTTTTGTTCCCCTGAAGAGGTAGCAAGAATACAGAAACCACTGATCCAACAAACCAAGAAGGAATTTGTATACATTCCTTAGATTAAAATGAACATTAGACACTTTCCCAGAAAGAAACATATGGTGAAAAAGCAAGTTAGACTCAATGTAGCACTTTGCAATAATGCTGATGAAGTCTCCAGCTGTATTCATTCCAATGATCATGAGGTGCATTCAAACAGGTGATAAACCCACTGAACTGAAGGACAGGGGATATTGATCCAAGAGCATGGGAAGAGGTGGCATATGCACTTTAAAAATGCCCTCGCTGCAATGTCCCTGGGATCCTTCAGCACCCTGGATGTTCTTTGTGCAAGGTAGCTGCACTGTCCTTCTGCTAGCACCAAAGCATTACACTACTGCAACTCTGGTCTGGATGTAGGCCAGTGAAAATTGCGAGAAAAATAAACACGGGACAGAATATTGATCACAATAAATATACACCCCAGACATCTGAAAGCCTGCACAATAAATTTAAAACTAAATGATGAAAACGCCAAGTATTCACATAGTGCCTGAATATGAGCAGTCTGGCAGAAAGAAAAAGAAAGAAAGAAAGAAAGAAAGAAAGAAAGAAAGAAAGAAAGAAAGAAAGAAAGAAAGAAAGCCACTCCTGGGGTAGGGAATTGGATAGCTTGGACTTTCATGTGCCACCACTGGAGAAACTTCTGATAGGGGGCTGGAGAAAGCCCTTTCCAAAAAATATTTAAAATATTTTCATTTTCAGGGTGTATTGCTTTAGATTAGGGCTGCACAACTTCAGCCCTCCTGCTCTTTTGGGGACTACAACTTCCAACATTCCCAGCCACAGTGGCCAGTCATCAGGGGTGACTATGGGAGCTATAGGCCTAGCTTTAGGTAATTTGATCCTAGGCCATTAGGGCTCTTGCCTGAGTTCCCCCACCCCAAGCCTCTGAGTGGGTAAGCTAGGTGAGGGAATGAGACAACTTCAAAGTAGAAGCAAGCAACTCTGGTTGGGTTATAGGGGTGAACTGCCCCTTCTCATGTGGAAACTTTGCAAAGTCTTGCATGATTTGTTTATTTGTTTGTTACATTTCTAGACCGCCTCATCCAAAGGCTCTAGGTGGTGCACAACTAGTTTAAAAAAACATAAAAACAAACACCATTTAGAGAGAAAATACTGCTTAAAACAATATTAAAACAATTCAGAACCATTTAAAAACCAATTAAAATACCTTGGAAGGCCAGGCCTTCCAAGTATTAGGTTCTCTTAAAGACCAACAACAAGCCTAAATTACAGATATCTTCTGGGATAGCATTGCATAGGCCAGGAACAGCTACAGGGAAGGCCCTGATCCGAGTCGCCACTAGATGTACCGGGTGGTAACTGGAGACGGACCTCTGCAGATGACCTCAAAATGAGATGGGGATCAAACAGAAGAAGGAGCTCTCTAAGGTAGCCTGGACCTCTGTTGCCAGATTTGGCAGCCCCATGTAGAGCGCATTGGGATAGTCAAGCCTGGAGGTTGCCAGCTGATGCACCACTGTTTTGAGATTGTTCTCTTCAAGGAATGGATGCAGCTGTCAAATCAGCCATAGTTGATGGAAAGCGCTCCTGGCCATAGCCTCCACCTGAGATACCAGGATGAGGCTTGGATCCAAGAGCACTTCCAAGCTGCATACCTGTTCCTTCTGAGGGAGTGTAACCCCATCCAGCACACAAAGATCTAACTCATCCCTCAAATTCCAATCCCCCCCAATGAGCACGTCCATCTTGCTTGGATTCAGCTTCAATTTGTTATCCCTCTACCAGCCCATTACTGCCCATAGGCAGGCATTTAGGGGATGAATGCCATTTTATGATGAGGAGGAGGAGGAGATGATGATGATAATAAGGAGAAATAGATTTGGGCGTTATCAGCATACTGATAACACCCTGCAACAAATCTCCAGATGATCTCACCCAGCGGATTCATGTAGATGTTAAAAAGCATTGGTGACAGAATGGAGCACTGAGGGACTCCATATAATAGCTCCCATTTTGGAGAACAATCGTCACCAAGCTCCACCATCTGGGATCTGCCTGAGAGATAAGCGCAGAATCACTGCAAAGCAGTGCCTCCCATTCCCAACTCCCCCAGGGGATCCAGAAGGATACCATGGTCAATGGTATCAAATGCCGCTGAGAGATACAAAAAAACCAACAGTCAAACTCCCTCTGACAATTCCCTGGTAAAGGTCAGGGAAGCCGACCAAGGCTGACTCAACCCCATAAAGCCAGTTTGAAATGGGTCTAGATAAAGTCTCCAAGACAGTCTCTCAGCCCTCAGGGACTCATGTGGCCCTAGAACTTTTGGATTAAATAGCACATTTCTGGAAGGATCAATAAAAATAATCTCCATGCGATCATCCATGCTTCAGAAGTATGGACACTAGTGCTGTGCACATACTTTTTAAAAAAAAACTGCATGTGCACAGCATTAGTTAGGATGTCAGCCACACTCTTTGATGTTTATTAATAGCTTATTAGACAATTATAATAAAGGTTCACTGATATATCAGATTATTATATGCAAGACATTTCTTGAATACCATCCACCTTACATTCCTTACAAATGCACTCCCTTCACAGAACAATTTGAAATATTCTTGATATTAACACAGGTATGTTCAAAAATAAGACAAATGCAAACCCAGCTCCAATAATGTAAATGTAAAGAGATGGGAACATGTTTTTAAACCAAGACACCTGAGATGTTGACAATGGGTTCTTCGCATTGCTATCATGCATTTGAGTTTCTGTTTTAGAAACTCTTTTCTGCTAAAACTAAATCCCATTGATTTGGAAAAGAGCATCATATTTAATGATTTCTCTGTATTCCAGTTTTTTAAAAAAAGATATTACATGGTGCGGTAGAGCTTACATGAGGGCATACACAGTTTATATTAGTCAAAAACCCATTTTGTTTCAAACTTGACAAAGCAAAGAAAATGGAATCTGGCGCTGATGCCTTAACAGACAACATGTGATCAGTAAGGATGTTGTGCCATGTCACTAAATGTGCTTGCTTGAAACTTGCCCTCCATGTGCCCACACCTCTCCTTGGTCTTTGAGGCTCATTTGAAAATGTGAGGATGGAGTGCCTAGCATGAGCAAAGAGGCCCCATGGTGTCCATATGCATCAAAGGTCAAAACCAAACCAACAATTACTGCCTTCCTAGACAAGCCTGAACAGATTAGACCAGTCATTTTAATCAACATTTGACAGAAGTATATTATAGGCCAGGATAAAATTTGGACAAAAAAAAAAAAGTCCAAAGTGTCAATTTTCAGCACTTTTTAACCTACTGTAGCTGTGGCATTTTAAAAATTCAGATCTCCTTGACATTAGGCACAGTTGTAGGCCTCATCAAGTGGTTCACACACACCAAGTTTCAAGCTATTAGCTCAACAGTTGTCATATGTATAAGCTATAGAATTTTGAGGCTTATAATAGCAAACCCTTTTTGTTGTTGTTGTGCTACTTGCCTTAATTAAAGGGGCACTCTTGTGCCCCTTTAATGAATCGCTTGGATGTTAATACTGTACTAAAATGCTTGGGTAATTATGGATTCTACATTCACATACAGTTTTTACTGAAATGGTGCTATAGAGAAGAGGACACAACAAAATGAGCTAAACTAGGATTTTCAGATAATTGATGTCTTGGGAACAGACAACAGAACTTAGCTAGGCTGACTTTCCATCTGTGTGCAATTATAACTTTTTTATCATGTGTTGATAGGAGTAATTGATAGCAATGCACCTGGCCTAGAATTTGTAACTTGTAGAATTCTGTGAGGTTTTTTCGTACTTTGTAGCATATCCCCTGCTAACTGAGCAAAGAGGCACCTTTTAAAAGTGGTGATTCTCTTTATTTAGCAGGGGGAGAGCAACCGGCGCTCTCCGGCCCCAGCACAGCATCCCTCCAGTGGCTGTTGCTGGTGTCTACCTTATGGTTGTTGTTTTTTCAGTTGTGAGCCCTTTGGGGGACAGGGAGCCATTTTATTTATCTATGTAAATCACTTTGGGAACTTGTTTTGAAAAGCAATATATAAATATTTGTCATATTCATATCTGTGTATATTCATATTCATATTCATATACCTCTTTATTGTTAAATTTATATACCACCTTTCATTAAAACAATCTCAAGGTGGTTTACACAACAAATTAAAAACAAGACTATAAAAATGTCACAATTAAAAAATAAGCTTAAATATAAAACATATCTGACTAAAAAGATTTAAAATACAAGCATAAAAACTGTAGAAAATACAAAGAAGCAGCAGTAGAGACAATCATATAAAAGCGTGGGTATAAAGCCAAGATTTAACATGCTTTCTAAAAACTCTGATGGAGACCAAGGAGCAAATACCCACCAGGAGAGCATTCCAGAGTCTGGGGGCAGCAACAGAGAAGACCCTGTCCTGCGTGCACAACAACTGAGACTCCCTCATTGTCAGCGCTCGGAGCAGAGACCCCTCAGATGACCTCGTCAAGCGGGCAGCAACCCTTGGGAGCAGGCAGTCCCTCAGGTATCCTGGGCCCAAACTGTTAAGGGCTTTAAAGGTCAAAACCAGCACCTTGAATTGGACCCGGAAACAAACTGGTAGCCAGTGCTGCTCATTCAAAATGGATGTGATATGATCCCAACAGGCTGCTCCAGATAAAACCCTAGCTGCTGCATTTTGCACTAGCTGCAGTTTCCAGATATTCTTCAAGGGCAGCCCCACGTAGACCGCGTAATCCAACCGTGACTTGACTAAGGCATGGGTAACTTCTGAAGTTACTACTTCTTCTTCTGAAGTTATTCAGAAGAAGAAGTTATAACTTCTTCTGAAGTTATTGAAAACACTGAGAACCAAACTACACATAACACCGAATGAACCGGTAGAATGGATGGTAAATTTCATTTTGTTTAGAGGGAAGCAGACCAGTAATTTCGTGGCTCAAAGATGAATTCTCATACAACAATGTGTGTGTGTGCAGGAGAATGGCCAAGTGGATGTTTCAATGACAGACCTGAATACATTTTAACTATTATAAAAACCTGCACAATTAGAGTAAGCTACTCTACATAATGGTGCAGTGGAGAAATAACTTGACTACAAGCCAGAGTTTGCCGGTTCGAATCCCTGCTGGTATGTTTCCCTAACTATGGGAAACACCCATATTGGGCAGCAGTGATATAGGAAGATGCTGAAAGGGCATCATCTCATACTGCACAGGAGAAGGCAATGGTAAATTCCTCCTGCGCACTTTGCCTTTTACCCTACAACAAAGACAAATCTGTTCCTATGGTAGCAACTGGTCTTGTGGAAAAAAGCATGCATCCACTTTGCTAAGCAGCATCCAGCTTGGTTTAAATTTGTTTGGGAGACTAAATGTGAGCACTGTCAGATATTCCACTTGAGGAATAGGGTCACAGCTTAGTGGGAGGGCATCAGTACACTTGCATGCAGAATGTCCCACATGCTGCCAGTCACTGTAAAGACAATACTGAGTTAGATGGTCTGACTTGGTATAAGGCAACTTCCTAAGTGTCCCCTCCTTGATCATGAAAGTGGCTTTCTACTCTCCTTCTCCACACTTCTCTCTTTCCCTCTAGCTCTTGAACATGCTGGCGGTGGGGCTAGAAGTGGGAGGAGGAGGAGGAGAGTAGCAGTGTCACTGAGAAAGGGAAGGTCAAGACCACCAGAAGGTAGGAAAGGCCCAATTGGGGGAAAGAATGCTGCTAGGGTGGGAGGTCCCACTGGACTAGGATGAGGGATGGCACCCTGCTCGGAAGGGGAAGGTGTGAGGGGGAGCCTTGCTTGAGTGGAGGGAAGAGAGATGTAATCTGCATGGTGTCAGGAAGAGGATATCTGTGGGGAAAGCTGACACTTGGGATCTTAGGCCTGCCTTAAGACTCTGACACTGTTGTTGTTGTTGTTGTTGTTATTTACATTTATATCCCGCTCTTCCTCCAAGGAGCCCAGAGTGGTGTACTACATACTTAAGTTTCTCTTTCACAACAACCCTGTGAAGTAGGTTAGGCTGAGAGAGAAGTGACTGGCCCAGAGTCACCCAGCTAGTATCATGGCTGAATGGAGATTTGAACTCAGGTCTCCCCGGTCCTAGTCCAACACTCTAACCACTACACCATG
The DNA here is from genome assembly GCF_027244095.1 of Hemicordylus capensis. Taxonomy (NCBI): domain Eukaryota; kingdom Metazoa; phylum Chordata; class Lepidosauria; order Squamata; family Cordylidae; genus Hemicordylus; species Hemicordylus capensis. The sequence goes on along the minus strand of NC_069658.1, from coordinate 371,508,837 downwards.
CTGTTGAAATGATTGGTAAATTTCACAGGAACATAAATGCATGTACTGTGGAGTATCCCTTCTGGATATTTTTTTAGATAAATTTTAATCACTCCAAGCTGACTAGCACATTACTCCCACTAGAACATATGATCATAGAAAGAAAATGGAAAAGCACGGCAACACCAGCTGCTCCTGGATGAATCAGATTTGGCATGAATCAGATATAAAGTATTCTTACCAGGGTGGGGGACCAAAGTCTATGAATTTGAACTTGTCCAAGGAGCTCTTTCAATACCTTGAACTATTAAATGCACTAATTACAGATGCATTTCTTCTTCATTTCAAAGATCTCATCTTTTGGTTTCCTGTGTAGTTAGAAAGCAAAGGCTTCTCTGCACATTTATAGAGATCACTATCATGATTATACTAGCAAAGATCATCAGATCATATTTTAAAAATATTAATTTGTTCTGACAAGACATTGCCCTTGAAAAAATGTTTACTCCTGTTTTGCTATAATCAATGCACATAATTTATAGGGTACCATTCCAAATACACAATAACCAGAATTCCTAAGTGTTATATTTTACTCTGAAGAGTTCTTGCTCCTTTCTGAAATCTGAAAATGCTGATACATCATAGTTATATTTTATGTTTCTGTTCTGTAACCGTATAGCAATCTACTAAAAGAGTATTTCTAAGGCTTGAGTGAAATAGCATTAAATAGTCAAGAAATATGTTTAGGGTGCAGCCCACCCATATGGATTGGAATGGACTGTGACTTCACCCCTCACCCGAAAGGGATAGCTGCACTTGGTTTGACATTTCTACAAATCAAAGATGCTTCTTTTGTAATTCCATTCAAATGTCTGGCTGTGCTTCCTTGTTTCCCTATTAAATAGCAAACAAAAATCCAATAAAATAGAAAGCTTGCTTTCATTTACTTGAAAGTGACTTGCTTGTTTAAAGTCTTTAAGATTATCTCTCTTAGAAAACAATTTATTCTCAAAGGTAACCAACCTTGCTTAACTTCAAACTCCTCTTAATCCTTTGAGGATTGATTGATAGTTTGCAATTATACTAGGTTTATCCAGGGCCAATTTACAGAGTTTTTATTTCAGTGGGAGTATACCTATATAAGAAATTATTAAAACTGGGGAAGGATTTCACTATCTGGCATAGCATTAATACTGCTAGGGTTCTAGAGAGAGGCCACACACCTTTTCTAATGTGTATGTTTGTAGCATTTCTGATTAGCAATGAGTGACATCCCCCATGTCAGTTTTGAAAGCGTACTTCTGAAACAAGATAATTTGGGTTTGATGCAAAGTAAACCCAGAATAGATAGTTTCAAAGTTTACCCAGCCCCTTATTTAATCTCAAACTTACCTTACAGCAACAACAGAGAGAGCTGGTCTTGTGGTAGCAAGCATGACTTGTCCCCTTAGCTAAGCAGGGTCCACCCTGGCTGCATATGAATGGGAGACTTGGTGTGAGCACTATAAGATATTCCCCTCAGGGGATGGAGCCACTCTGGGAAGAGCAGAGGTTCCAAGTTCCCTCCCTGGCATCTCCAAGAGGGCTGAGAGAAATTCCTGCCTGCAAACCTGGAGAAGCTGCTGCCAGTCTGTGAAGACAATACTGAGCTAGATGGACCAATGGTCTGACTCAGTATATGGCAGCTTCCTATATTCCTATGTTCCTAACAAGGGTGAACAGAAAGCAAAGAGGTGCTCATTTGGCTGCTGCCAGTTGCTCCAAGGGACAGGTTGTCAGGACGTATCACCCCGCCCACCCAGAGCTCCAATAATGCACCGCGCGATAATGCACCCTTCCCTCCCCAAGTCTGCTAACCACAGCTACTTGTGATCCCGGCGGTTTTGCACAGGTGAATAGCCTCATTATTTCTGTGGGACTTAATAATGACTGACCTAATCTGATGTAGCCCCCTGCTTTTTTGGAGTTCCTAAAGTGTACGTTACAAGTGCTGCTTATGTTACAAGGGCTGCGTACATTCTACGTGTGGAATGCTGAGTCTATACACAACAAGAACTATTGTATGGGGTCCCACAGGGCTCCATTCTCTCTCCAATGGATTTAAGTTCTACATGAAACCGCTGGGAGAGATCATCAGGAGATTTGGTGCAGGGTGCTATCAATATGCTGATGACACCAAGATCTTTTTCTCCTGATCTTTTTTCTCCTGATTTTCGTTAGGAAATGGCTTAAACTCTCTAAATGCTTGCTTGGAATGGGTAATGGACTGAAATGAGGAAGAACAAACTGAAGTTGAATCCAAGCAAGACGGAGGTACTTGTTGTGGGACGCAGGAATTTAGGAAGTGTCTAGATCTGTCTGTTTTGGATAGGATTACACTCCCCTTAAAAGATCAGGTACATAGCTTAGGAGTACTTCTGGACCCAAACCTCTCCCTGATATCTCAGGTTCAGGCAGTGGCCATGAGCACAATTTATCAGCTTTGGGGGATACACCAGCTACGACCATTTCTCAAGACAAACAACCTTAAAACAGTGGTGCATATATATATTTTTATCCGGGTTGATGACTGCAATGCACTCTACATTGGACTGCCTTTGTACATAGTTCGGAAAATACACCTGGTGCAGAATGTGACACCCAGTTTGATCTCCGGGGCCACTCATAGAGACCGTATTACTCCTATTTTAAAAGAACCACACTGACTGCCAATTCGTTTCTGGGCAAAATACAAAGTGCTGTTTATTACCTATAAAGCCCTGAATATTTAAGAGAGCACCTTCTTCTTCATGAACCCCACTGCCTATTAAGATTATCATGGGAGGTCCGATTGCAATTGTCACCAGCTTGCTTGGTGGCATCCCAATGCTTCTCTAGGGTTGCCCTGGGGCTCTGCAACACACTCCCAAATGACATAAGACTCTCCCAAATGACATAAGTCAGTTTTTAAATGACTTCTGAAAACACACTTGTTTTATCAGGTTTTTAGTTTATGATGTTTTAAATTTATGGTAATTCTAATCTGTGATATGATTTTTAGGTTTTACGTGCTATTTTCTATTTGTGTAAATTGTAAACCACTCTGATATTTTATTTAGGGTGGTATATAAATGTGACAAACAAACAAACAAATAAAATGCATAGCCATATTGCAGATGAACGTATGTGGCAGAAGCTTTTTACTCTCTGAATCAAAATTGTTACTTTCCTAATGGAGCACTGAATCAAATATGCATATAACATCTACATTTTTCTTGTCACAGCTATTTACATGAATATTCATCAATATCTGCTGTTTGTTTCCATCCTTGTCAGGTTCATTTCTCAACTTTGAATATCACAGACTGTTGCCAGTCTATAAACCTTCACCCCATCACCCTGAAATGTTGCTTATCAAAATGCTTTTAACTTCCCACAAAACTCCTGCAGATATTTTATTGCTCATTCATCTTGAATTCAGAAACAATTTTGACATTAGTCCTCTCCTAGGTGATTACACCACACATGTATAATGTTGCCTGTTACCTACTTTGCAGAGTGTGGGGCTAGTTCCAGGGACAATACTAATCAGGCTTATTTTCCTTTGGATAAGTCAGTACTAGAGACTTCTGGTGCAATATTTGATTTAGTTACAAATAGGGCATAAGTGGAGGCAAACAACAAGTACTCAGACAAGATATTGGATCTGCAACTCCATATTAAAGTTCTTGTTGTTTATTTTATGAAAGCCCCTGGACAATATACTCTGTCTGCCCAGCAATCCCACCTTATACCCTCCACAACCCAAGAGGCAGTGCTCAAATTTCTTTCTTCCTCTTTCTTGCTCATCCACCCTCCCTTCTACAGTTTCCAACCCCACCTGTCAGAACCTCAATTTCCTTCCACTTCCTTCCTGCCAGCCTTCCTGGCATGAGCCAAGGAAGGCAGAAAGAAATAAAGTAAGTAAAAGACAATGGATCAAAGGATGGAAGAAAGAGCAGAAAGAACAGAGTGTTGCAAGTTGGTGAATACAATATGTTTGCATGTTTTGGTCTGCAGCTCTGGGAGAAGATCAGATGGGGAGGCCTCCAACCTGGGTACACACAGCCTCCCCCAAGGATCTCAGGGCAGCAGCAGGCAGTGACAGCGGGTGAGCAAGGCAGGCAGAAACCACTGAGTTCGGAGAAGAGGTGGGAGGCCTTGAAATAGGTCCAGGAGCATCCTGTGCCCCACTCTTAATCCAGCTATGCAGCTGCCCCATCCCAGACAAAAAAAGCCAACCAGAGAAATTATGGACAGCCCTTCAAACCCACCTCTTCACCCAAGCTTTTTCAGTGTTTTAAATTTTTTAAGTTTGAATCTGTTTTGACTTTTAAATTGTCCAAATCATTTTAAGGATTTTGTTTATGTTATGACTTGTTTTATGTTATTGTTAACTGCCCAGAGATGAAAGTTTGGGATGCTGTACAAATTTGACAAATGAATGAATAAATAAATTAATTAATTAAATTAAATAAGGGACTGTCTGGGCTAAAAGAGGATACCTGACCACCCTAAGACGCACACACACCTCTGCCGTCTTTCCAAGGCTGAAGTGAGGGGTTTCCCCCCCTTCCCCAAGCAAATAGCAATCTCCTTCAAAACGCTCAGGAGAGTTCTCCAGGGAATTCTCCCCTAACAATTAGCTCCCTTGAAGAGATGTCAACCAATCAGTTTAGGCTATTAGGCTACCAAAACAATAGGCAGCCAGAAAAGAAAACAATACCATTGTGCTAGAAATTATGATATATCTTCTGAAGACAAACTTGAGAATTCAACTTTTGGAAATGACTCAGAAGTACACATTGAGTGAATTACTTCAAATTCACAGATGTTTTGTTTACTTAAAATATGGACCTTCAAGATGAGGGACTGATAGAACAATATATTATTTTTCTGTGGATTAGATGTAATATAGTATTCAAGTGGAAGCTAAAAGGGTTAGGTTTGGTGTTGTTATTGTTGTTTTTAAAAAAACCCTGATTAACCTGATTAAATCATATTTATGGGGATTAAAAAGATCATGGATTTCCCATGATTTTTTTTGGGGGGGATAAATATTTGTTCCACTAAAATGTGAGGGCTTTTCTATGTTATCTTCTGTTTGTAAGTTACCTGTCGTGGAATCATTAAAAAGTGACCACAGAGGAATACTTATAATAACGGTAAGTAATAAAGCGGCATTTTAGAATGTAGCTTTTTACAAATGACACATAGAAAAGCTACATGGGGAAAACTACATTCTACAGCGTCCTTTAAAGAAAGTATCTTTAAAAAAAAATTCCTCTAAGTGATTAATGCTATTTTGCAATTTCTTATATGTAATTATTTTTAATGGCTGGTTTCTATTAATGGAAAGATTTGCATTTCTATGTCTCAGTAGAGAGGACTCACATACAATTGCTCCCCTCAGACAATATTTTAAGGAATTTCAGTTTCGCTGTGACTTGGCATAGCTGACATATACTTTCAGTATATTGCCTGGCCTATAAGCTGTATACCAATAACAAGCAATATTTCCCAACAGGGTGTGCATTTGTTGCATTATCAATGGAAAATTAAATATAGTCAGGCCCATTTGGTTCAATTTTCATTTGCCATATGGGGCCTAACTGTACTGGGCATTACATTTATATGGGGCATTGCATATGGGGCATCACATATGGGCTTTATTTGTTTCTGTGATTATGATGATGTGGGGCTTACCTGTTGCAGGGCAGAGTGGCGGGCTTCTCAACTGTTATAAAGCATAAAATGAATGTTTAAAGTTCCTCCTGGCAGCTGTTTCTTGAAGGTCCCCCATCCCTTCTTTTTTAACCCACAGTGTATCAGATTTTGTATCAGTTTGGGGCATTGGATGGGGTGGGGGGGACATGGCAGCCACTAGGAGGAGCTCTGACACTCATTTTACACTTTAAAAATAGTGTTAAGGAAAGGTTAAAAGCTCCCAGTTCTGCTGCTCTGCTGCAAAGTAACCTCCCCCCCCCTACACACGCACACACACACACACACACACTTACTTTCATCACAAAAACAAATGAAAATAGAGAAGAAGGGGTGTGAACCGAACATAAATTTAACAAATGACTAATAAAATAAATCAGTGCTTAAACAATGATCAAAACAAATTGCATCCTGAACAACAATCCACATACCTTTATTTGCCAATACTACTGCTGCTGCTACCAGTACTAGTAACTAATAATAGCAACAATAACAACAGCACACAAGTATTGCATTAAATAATTTATTGGGAGTAAATTTACTCATACCAGCTTTTTCATCCAAAAAAATTTAAGGTATGACACTACCAGCATTGCTAACCAATATTGCTAAGGGATGAGATTTATTAGTATTGATTCTGAATTTGAATCTGAATGTTGATTATTCTGGGACAAGAGGGTGATTGGATTAGTAAATCCAGACTACTCTGCGGTCATTTTTTTGTATGGCAAACCATTGTCATTCAAGGCTGCATGTTGATTTCCATGACTGGCATTCAGACTATATTACTCAACCAGTTACTGTATTGAAATTAATAGGATAAATTAGTTATTAGCCACTAGTTTCAGTTGAGTAATTTAGTCAGGATGTAAACCGATAGAATTAAAGCTGCCCAACTAGGCACAGGATTGCATCCAATGTGCTCTTCATTTAACTGTTATCTAACAATCTCTAAAACAAAGCTACAGTCCCTCCTATTTAATCCTCTCCTCCTCCACGAAGAGAGTGCTCTTCAAGCGAGTGGCCAAGATGGAACCAGCCCAACTTCATCTAGTGTCATGCAATGCTGCAGGGTATTTCTTGCCCCAACATGACTGGGAGGAGGAAGCTGTGACCAGATCAGCCAGAAGGGAGATGTAAGATGGTAAACCAGCATTTGATTCAGTGGTGTGGTAGGCCCATGTTCCCATATAGAAAAAGACACTCAGAGCATGAAAGCTGTCTTTCTATATTTTATCTATATGCATTCTCAAACTTCTCTTTCATTTTCTGAGTATATTCAAAGTCCCTTGCTGTCTTCCCCAGCCCCACCCAAGCAGGGTCTAATACACACAAGCTATCAAAGCAACCTTCTTCAACTAGCAAACTTTACACAAATATTGAGAGAAGGTCATCTTGCATAACGAAGGGAAGATATATTTGCAACAGTGAATTGCATGGGACACCACCTAAAAAAGAAAAAAGGGGGGGAAACTACACATTCCAATGAAAAACTAAATTCTCAGCTAACAATCCTATGTAGAAAATTAATCCTATTCAGACATTATTAGAAAGATGCTGTACTCACGTTTCATTGATTTATTAAATCCTGTCAAGTTGGTGTCAACTCTTAGTGACCACATAGATAGATTCTCTTCAGGATGATCTGTCCTCAGCTTGGCCTTTAAGGTCTCTCAGTAGTGCAAACAGTCTGTTTTCATCATGTTCTGTCTGGACTGTGGCTTCCTGTCCTGTGTAAAGGTTTCTCATGAGAACAATGAGGTATTCTGGGATGTCCATTTCCCTAAGGATATTCCACAAATTGACATGGTCGATGCAATTGAAGGCTTTTCTATAGTCAATAAAGCACATGTTGGCTTCTTTCTGGTATTCTTTGGCTTTCTCAATTATCCAGCATGAATCAGCCATGATGTCTCTTGTTCTTCGGCCTTTTCTGAAACCAGCTTGAACATCCGGCATTTGCTTTCCACGTAGGGACCTAATCTTTATTGGATGATCCTGAGCATTATTTTGCTAGCATGTGAAAGTACAGCCTCCAAAAATGCGCTAGAAGTCCCACTCAGCAGATCACCCACTCATATCTCCTTTGGTGGTTCACTCTGAAAAGGTGAATGCTGTAAGTGTGATGGTGGGCCCTTCTGTTCTCAGCAGGCTTAGCTGCCTAAGCCTGCCAATAATGGAAGCACCCACCATTCTCCAATTCAGATGAATACTGTAACCCTGAGTGGCCCACCAGGGGAGGGGTGAGTCAATGACATCTCAGGAGGGGCTTCCTGTGCATTTTCAGAAGCTGTACATAAGCACAGCCTTTTTCTGCTAACGTTCGAATAGGGCGATTGTGTAACTGTATTTACAGCTCCTGGTTGTGAAAATGGAAATATACATAATTTTAATAAATACAGTAAATATTATTACTACTAAAAAATTAGTTACAATTCTTATCAATGAGCAGTTTTAGGAAGGTGCAGATATAGGGTGCAGCAGAGCTCAATACAACTATAAACTATTTCTTGCATAGGGTGACACTAGGGAGTAATCGGCCACAGAGGAAATCACCTTTCATTCGCACTGTTCAATTCTGTCAGCTAAATTCTACCTCTAGTTATCATTTTTGTTGGTGTTAATGGGATCATTGTATAATGTCTCAGATTAGGTTCTTTTAAAAATAACACCTTTTGTATCTATCCGGACTGATGCAGTATCAACTAGATATGCTTCAGGACAGATGAAAGTTAATCACTACAGACATCATTGGGGGGGAAACTGCTGCCCGTGTACAAGACTGCACTAGTAGGATGTTTTGTCTGCCTTTGAGGCATCCTGAAGTTGTATCCAGCTGAAAAGAGATATGGACATGATAGATTATACTTTGATCTTGTATTTCAGATCTTGCACACTAAGTTCATGCTGCTAATCACATGATTCTTGAGAGAGGATGGGGAAGAGGAACAATATCAAATGAGGGCAGAACTGACAGTTATGATACAAAGGCATTTTTCTTCCATTCGTGGTCATTGTACTAGCTTAATTTGTGAAGTCCTCCTGTGTGAATCAGGAAAGTACTTGCTGATAGGGAGCCAAAGTGTCAGCTTGTCAGCTGCTTACACCTTTCCCTACCAACCATTTTTATTGATGTGTCCCCTGTAAATTCCCAAATTGCAGCGCTACACTAAATAAAATGTCACTTTTTGAATAAATTAGACACTTTATGCCACCCTTAGAATTGCTAATGACATCCTTTACAATGGAATGGTTATTTCTCCTCAGAGGCTGCCTCTTCAAACCTGCTTGCACCTGTGGCTTTGTACGTTCAGAGAGCCAAAGACTGCCGCCTTTTCCCAGTGGGATGTGTCTGATAGTCAAGAGGAGGACTGGCAATTTGACTTAGTGCTTTTCTAAACTGAGTATGCATTTTAAAGGTTTGGGTGTGTGTAGTGGGTATACTCCTTTGTTTTGGAGTTCACTTTCTTCACATGTATGCTTCATGGAACAATTAGTAATTGATCCATTTCTGATGTGCTAGCTCTTATTGTAGCTAAACATGTTGGCTGTGTTTTTATGAGATCAGATTCTTCTTAAGTTTGTGCGATTTCTGTTCCTTAGTAAAGCGAATCAGGTGACTGATGTTAGCTATTGTTTCCTATAGAAAAGTAGGAAGGAAGGAAACAGGAATGGTGCAATGCAGTTTATAAAAGAGCAGAACCCAACACATTTCAAGTAAAACTCTTCTTCAGGGGAAGTGATTTACAGGGCACAATACTTGACTTTTAAACAGCCAGAAGTCTAGTTAGAAATCTCAACTTCTCAACTCCTGCCTGTGGTTTCCAGCAGCATCTGATGGGCCACTGTGCGAAACAGGATGCTGGACTAGATGGTCCTCTGGCCTGATCCAGAGGGCTTACGTTCTTATACCATTAGAAGTCAAGTATTGTGCCCAGTAAACAACTTTCCTTAAAGAAAAGTAGTCTAGACACTATTGTGCACACTTTGGAACCACAGGACTGAATTATTGTAACATTAGGACCATTCACACAAGCTATCAGGTGGGGTGGAGGGAGGCTTCACCAACGTTGCCTTCCCCACAAATGCCCTGTCCTTGGTGGCAGTGTGGAGCGTGCTCCCACACGATCAGCGCTGCTCCGTGCAGTGTGGAGCAGGGCGGATCACTCAAGGCCAGGAGTCATTCTCCCAGCCTCTGGTATCCCACAGTGCACAAAGCATTGGGGTGCATTGGGGATTCCCCCAGGAGATGGGCACTCTCGGCGCCCATCTCTATGTCAGTCTGAGCTGCATGCAGCTCTCACTGACACACAATCCTTGCAGCCGGTTAAGGGTGTGTTTTTGCCCTTAACCCTGGCTAAGAGCCAGGCTTCAGTACTGGGGTTGGCACTGCGGCATCTCTGGGATCTACATGGATCCTGGCAGTTCTCACAGGCAGCCAAGCCCAGGCTTGGCTGCCTATGCCTAGGCTTGGCTGCTTGTGAGAACAGCCTCATTTTTCAATGGAAGGCTGTGTTTCAAGGCTAGTGCATCTCTTAGAACATAGTGGGCCATTTTGGGAGTGTGCATTATATCCGTGCTGCACATGTCAGAACATTCAAACATATTGTTATCTGCCTGGTCCCCACTTCTCCAAGTGGTGAGGATTTTCAGAGATTTCGCATTTCTCAGATTCTGGCTTCCTCTGGAAGATAAATTACTGGAAATTTACAATATCTTTGAAATATTTTGATTCATTTACACGTGCACATGTTGAGGCTAAGAGAAATAACAGACCATTCCTATAAACAGCAACAGGTTTATAAGAAAACCACAGGGCTCTGTGGGTGCCAGGAGTCAAAACTGACTTGACGCCACACTTTACTGTTAAGAAGCACCACTGGATCTCCTGAAATGTTAGCCTATGATCTGCCTAACAAAAGAGTAGGTCAGCTAGCAATAATGACTGCAGACTTGTTACAATATGAGTCTGCCTTGAACTCAGTCAGACAGAGGTGTAGGAGAGCTGGTCTTGTGGTAGCAAGCATGATGTCCCTTTAGCTAAGCAGGGTCTGCTCTGGTTGCATTTGAATGGGAGGCTACATGTGACCACTGTAAGACATGCCCCTTAGAGGATGGAACCACTCTGTGAAGAGCATCTGCTCGCTTGCATTCAAAAGGTCCCAAGCTCTCTCCCTGGCATCTTCAAGACAGGGCTGAGAGAGATTCCAGCCTGCAACCTTGGAGAAGCTGCTGCCACTCTGTGAAGACAATACTGAACTAAATGGACCAATGGTCTTCTTATGGCAGCTTCCTATGTCCCTATGCCCCTAAGGCTGGTGGTGGCCCTGGGACAGGATGTGAGGGAGGGAGTAATGCCCCTACTGTGTTCCCCAGTCTGTCACCACATGCATGACCTGTCTAGTCAGTGAGCACTTCTTTTGCCTGCCCAACAGGCTGCTATTTTCCTCTCCCTCACTCATGAAGGAGAGGAAACAAGCACCCAGTCAGGCCAGCAAAGTAATCCACCAACTGGATGGGTTACTGTGATGCTACACAGCCGGTCTGGGGATGGGCATGTGCAGTACACATTGGTGGCAGGTGCTGCAGCAGCACTGGAGGGGGCAAGGGGTGTCCTGGGGAGGGGTGTGTGGCTCCCTGTCAACCCCTCCTCCCATGGCCCAGGGATATCCCCACCACCACCAATGGTGGCTACATCAGCGCAGTCAGACCACTGGCTTTAGACGAGACCTACCTTTTTCCAGCCCTACCTGGAGGTGTCAGGAATTGTACATGGGATCTTCTTCTTCCACTAAGCTACAGCCCTTCCCTCTGTAGTGGTTTTCAGTTAGATTCTCTGTTAATTTAAGATGTTTGAGAATCAGATTATTCAGAATATTCAGGGAATGTCTTTTGCTGTAGGAATCTTCCCATGTACTGTGGCAACAGCGTCTTCTGTGCTAAGGGTGGCTGGCAGAAAGGACAGGGCCTCTGTACAGCTGGTGTTGTGGAACTTATTCCCAGAAGAAACAGGTCAGGTCTGCTTGATTAAGAAAATGTGTGAGCACTTTATTCTAATGAGCATACAAAAAACAACAGCTGTCCAGATTTATTTGGTGGCTTTTATTGAGGATTTCAATGGTTTGTACTGTCATGATATTGGTACTTGCTGGTTTGGGGGCTATTTATTATGCTGAATTGTTTTGAATTGTTTTAATATATCAGTTGGGTTTGTATTGGTTTTTATATTTTGTAAATTTCAAAGTAAATAAAATTTATATCTCTTTTCTGACAATTTCCTCTACATAAAAAATGAATTAGTAATTTAAGACTACTACTTTAATAATTAGTTAGGGTAATTTGCTCCAAGTCTATGTCATATATTAGGATGTGATGGGTTTTTAAAAGCACTTAACTTTTAGTTGAGTACTTGACTTTTTAAAAAGCAATAAACTTTAACTTTTAAAGTTTTAGTACTTAACTTTTAACAGTACTTAACTTACCACTGCCACCACCCCAACAGGAAGCAGAACTGAACCTGAAACCCAAAAATTGGTTGAGAAGATTTTTAAATTGAATTGAAACTGAACCCAACCCTAAAACCTCTCAGTTGTCTTGAAAGAGAACCAGAATGGAACTCCCAAGCACAGAAAGTAGTATCAGGGTTTAAAACATTTTGTATGCATGTTGTTTGTAAAAGCCTTTTAGAATTCAAAAATAGTTTAACAATTTTTTTCCTTAAATTAGTTATCATTATCTGCATTTAATAGAGCTTTACTGCAAGAAAGAGTTTGATATTATCCTGCAATATAAATGAGTCCAAAAGTAGTTTAAAGTATCAGAACCCATTGATTGATTGATTAAGTGCTGTCAAGTCGGTGTTGACTCTTAGCCACCACATAGATAGATTCTGTCCTGGATGATCTGTCTTCAACTTGGCCTTTAAGGTCTCTCAGTGGTGCATTCATTGCTGTTGTGATCAAGTCCATCCACCTTGTTGCTGGTCATCTTCTTCTCTTTCCTTCAACTTTTCCAAGCATTATGGACTTCTCAAGGGAGCGGATTTTTCGCATAATATGTCAAAAGTATGATAGCTTGAGCCTGTTCATTTGTGCCTCGACTGAAAGTTCTGGATTGATTTGTTCTATGATACATTTCTTTGTTTTCCTGGCTGTCCATAGAAGTCTTCTCCTGCACCAAAGTTCAAAGGCGTCAATACTTTTTCTATCTTGCTTCTTCAGAGTCCAGCTTTTGCATCCATAGAGTGTCACAGGAAAAACCATTGTCCAAACTATCCTAATCTTTGTAGCTATAGACACGTCACGGCTTCTAAATATCCTTTCCATGGCCTTCATTGCAGCCCTACCAAGTGCTAGTCTGCGGCATATTTCTTGACTGTTGAAGCCTTTACTGTTGATGGTTGATCCTAAAAGGCAGAAGCTACACACCACTTGAATTTCTTCATTATCAATTCTGAGGCTGGTTGCTGTACCCATTGTCATTAGTTTAGTTTAGTCTTCTTTACTAGGGGTGTGCAAACCATCTCGACGTCAAGCCAGTTCAACATCGAGCCAGTTAAGTTCAACGGCTTGGGGTCGAACCAAACCACCCCGTTTGGTCCGACCCCGGACTGAGCACCCCCAAATATTTGGGAGGGGGTTGCGAACATCTTTTACTAAAAAGAAATTACCTTGCTCCCTTCGGGGGAGTTACTGGAGGCATCTGGGGGTCTGCGGAGGTTCCCCCTCCCCCGCTGGCTGTCCTTATGTCCCCTCCAGCCAGTTTAGCCAGCTTTTCAGCCTTTTCCCAGTGGTGTGGTGGCCATTTTGGAGGCCGCTCATCTGTGCACTTGGCCTCTGCATGGCCCAGGTTCACGGGGAAAAAAAAAACCCGGACCGAAATGAACCGGGGGGTTTGAGGGGGTGCAGGACCAAACTGGCCTGGTTGGGTTCAAGGCAGGTCCAGACTCAAACAGAACTGGGCCAGCCATTTCCATACACATCCCTATTCTTTACACTTAGTTGTAGTCCCATTTTTTTCATTGTGCCCCTTGTCTTTCATTACTAGAGATTGCAGATCATCCACATTCTCAGCTATCCGAGTGGTGTCATCCACATAGCGCAGGTTATTGATGTTTCTTCCTCCAGCTTTAAAACCATGCTCATCTTCTTCCAATCCAGCTTCTTTCAGTATATGTTCAGCATACAAGTTGAATAAATAAGAGAAAGTATACAGTCTTGTCTTACTCCTTTGCTAATCTGGAACCAGTCTGTTTCATCATGTTCCATCTGGACTGTGGCTTCCTTTCCTGTGCATAGGTTTCTCATGAGAACAATGACGTGTTCTGGGATGCCCCCATTTTACTAAGTATATTCCACAACTTGACATGGTTGACACAATCAAAGGTGTTTCTGTGTTCAATAAAGCACATATTGACTTCTTTCTGCTATTCTTTGGCTTTCTCAATTATCCAGTGTGCATCAGCAGTGATATCTCTTGTTCCCTTTTCACATAGAACTCTAATCTACTCAAGGTCTTTACAGATGTCATTGCAGTACTGCTCCTTGTCCCTTCTAACAGCTTTCTGAAATTCCCTATTAGGTTCCTTCATGAGATCTTTATCTTTCTTGACTTTAGCTTCTCTCCTCTTCTTTGGCTTCTCTAGTTACCGAACTAGGTACTGAACCACTTATTAAAATGTTAGTATCTGAACTAGCAAGTTAACTACTGATGAATCTGAACTGAAACTGAACCGAAATTTTGTAATAATTTAACTCCCTGCTCACCACCAGGACTTTCAGACGACAACCTAGAAAATCCTCCTGTATCTTTAGGTTTTTACACTGGATTGGAATTTGAGGTAGCAGTGGCTTCAACCCATCTCTCCTTGCTTCTTGTGTATACCTTCTCCCCTGCCCATAGTGTGGCACACATTGAGGTCATTCTCATGACCTACCAGGTGGGCAGGTGGGGGGAAGGCTTCACAAAACTTGCCTTCCCCCAGATGAGCATTTGGAGAATGGTGGGAGCACACTCTGTGCTCCCACATTATCCCCGCTGCTCCGTGCAACAAGGAGCAGAGCAAATCAAACTGTAGCTGGGACTCGTTATCCCAGCGTCTGAGTATCCCACAGTGCACCATGCACTGAGCGCAATGCACTGGGGGATTACCCCAGGTGACGGGCACCCTAGGCACTCATCTCTGCATCAGTGTGAACTACAAATAGCTCACAATGACATACAATCCTGAGATTCAAGCTTCAACACTAGGTTTGGTGCCACAGCACTGCCAGGATCCACTGGGATCCACACTGGGTTTGGCTGCTCATGAGAACAGTCTCACTGTTTGCTACCCAGATTTGGGAGCTGTGTGTGCTCTCAATTTTTGGTTGTGTGGAAGCAAGGTTAGAGGAAAACCTAGATAGTATGGAAGCAAGTAGAAGGAAAAGCTTCCCAGGTTTTCATCCTACCTTGCTTCCACACAGTTTTGATTGTGTGAATGACCTCTTTGAGTTAAGCGAAGCAAGATGGACAAAGGGATTAGGGCAAGCGTGGAAATGTGTGGAAGAAGCCACCATCACTTTATATTTCAGTCTAGAGGCAAATGGGTATAGGGGAAATCTCTGGATTGCAACCTAGCAACTGCATTTCTTAATGTTTTGCTGTTTTGTTATTTGCTTTGCCAAGCTTCCTAGGAGAATTTGGATCTTTGCATGATTTTTCCTTTTACCTTCTTTGATTATCCCAACCCCCCAATGACTTTTGCTTGTATTCAGGGATAGTCATAAGATCTGTCACTACTTCTTATGCTTTGCCTTTCTGAATGTGTGAACACATTTGTTGCCAGCCAGAAGCTGATTATAAGCTAACACTTACAGTTTATAAATCAAGATTTTAGTGACACTGAAAACTGTGGAAAACATAACAGCGAAGTGGGGGGAAAGGATGAGAGAGAGCCTGTGGGTTGAAATTGTCTCTTTTATTACTATCATCTTAGAAGCACAGGGTGAGATATTCATATGGGAATTAGCTTAAATGTTCATTCAGCAAAACATGGCTTCCTGTTTTGATTAGTATAAGAGCAGGATTTTTCAAGATGTTATGTCTTTTCTTTCCCCCACCTACAACAACACTTACCTCCATGATAAATCTACCAGGGAATTTGAGCTGCTAAAATGTTGTTTTCCTTAGAGAAAATAGAACCATTTTAAGACATAACTAAAACAAACTGTAAGAACTACTTAGACTGAGCAGTCTGAGCAAACATTTGCATGTATTTCTCAGGACTCTCAATGTCCCCCCTCCCCATGCATTTTATAATGTTAATTTCAGTCCCTGCTTGGCATCAGCCTAATAATTCAGGAGGAGGTTTGCAAAGCACAGATGCAATTTAGGAGGCATTCTATAAACTGCTTATTCTGGAGCAGTCATGTTGCTGTCAAAGAAACTGTTACATAGTTACAAAGTTACATAGCTCAGTGTCTGAAGTAAGGTAACCCTTGTTTCTTGTGCAGAGGATCCCCGATAGGAGAAAAGGCGGTGGTTACTTGAAGGGGCACTCTGGAGGTACACTCATGCTGCCCATGAAAGAGGGCTCAGCCCTAGCACTAAGGTGCCAGTGGCCAGTGAATCAGTCCACTAGTGGAACTGGGAACCACTGGCTGCCACTGTGGGACAAGCAGACTCAGCAGTGAGCGGTAGTGGAGGCAAGGGTCATTTAAGACAGCACCATTTGAACAAGAGGAATCTACCTTTGCTAAGTCAGCTAAGTCGTTGCTACGTCTAGCTCAGGACTGAGTTCACTGATAGGCAGTGACTCTCAGGTTTCAGGCAGGAGTTCTTCTCAGCTCTACCTAGAGATGCCAAGGATGAAACCTGCAGTTCTCTCCATGTAAAGCAGGGGCTTTATCTCTGAACTATGGCTTCTCTTCCAAAGTTGCTGACAGGCTGCCCCTGATGTGGGTGCGGGCTGCTGACATCAGCAAGGTTGGCTAGCCAGTCAGCAGCTGGGTCCTTGCATGGAACTGACTGGACCCTGCCTCCATTGCCACCTCCTGACAGTCAGTGGTAAGGGTGGGGATTTCACTCCCTTCATGGCCTACATACAACTTTGTGTGCAAAAATAAGAATATCAAAAAACCCTTTGATTTGTAAATCATTGTCAGAATAACATCTTATTATAACAATTATTTAATACCATATGGTTATAATATAGCATGATTTATTTTTTGCCTGAAATTATTTATCAGTCATCACTAATTATTGATTAAATTTCACATTGTGTACTTTAAAAAAAGTTTGCTGCTTTCTGGTTTATAACAGAAAGTATTTTGACTGGATGAGATTTCTGACTGCAGTTAACAAACAGAATAGCCATCTGTCCAAACTGATGATATCCTATTGCTGTAGGATACCCTACAAAATGGCAGATTGTGGAAGGCAATTTTAGTTGACAGCAGTAGCACTTTTAGGCCCCCAGGTAAAACTTTTTATTTATTTGAGCTTTTAATGATAATCTATTGTGCAAATGGTTGTATTTCTGTTCTACCCATTGTTGTTTTTTGTTTGTTTTTATAAGTACGCCATTGGTGTGTGTGTGTGTGTGTGTGTGTGTGTGTGTGTAGTTATGATTCACTACTTTCATGGATGTTATTGTTCTGGCATGTTTTAAGCGACTTTGCAGACTGTAAAGTGGAAAAGTGGCATAAGAATTCTTAAATAAATAAATAAAATGCAAAGGTCTGTGTGGGGAAGCAGAGAACCATCCTCTTATAAGTCATCTCCTTCCCTCAACTGACTTCATTTTTGGTGGTGAAGTTGGGTGAAGGAATCAACGCCCTTTCTCTTCTGTTCATGTAATTTCCCCCCACCCTACCACTACCTGGGAAAGACGTGGATTTGATCTTGCTGCCATCATCACATATAAGCCATGTAATGTCTAGTTGTTCCTTAGGGAAAGATTTTATAACCTGCCTACTGAATATGCTTGCAGTAGTCAAAATCTTGGAGAAACTAGCTTAACTCGGATCTCTGATCACTGAAGTATTCTGTTCCACCACAATGAGTGGCCTACTCAGCAACACTGGTTGTATTAAAAATGGCTTTTGTTTTGCATTGTTTGTAGGGAGAGAGGGAAGGGGAAAGTATAACACAAAGACTGCATTCAGGCGGTTGTCTTAGGCATTAAGTCCCATTGAAAATACTTTGTTATTTTTTCTTTTCAGTTTTCAGATGGCATGAGTGTAACCTAGAATTAACCCATGTCTTTTGTTTTTATTCATTGGTGGTTGACCCTCTCAGTCAGCTCTCTGTCCCCAGGATTAATCATTCAGACTCCAATTGTCCAAAAGGACAATTCAAAAGGGACCTCTGAACAAAAGAGAAGGGAATCAAGCAAAGTATTAGTGAAACAAAATGAGTTAATCCTTGACATGATAATTTACAGCAGGACTACTAGACCAACGGAAGTGCTGCCATACGTAAAAGATTAATAGCTGCTACATTTGCATCTGTGACAAGTGATTAATAAAATCTGTGATTAAAAAATACTCTCCCTTCATTCCCTAAGTGTGCAACAGATTTTGCAACTTCACCTTAGCCTCTACAGGATTCAATTATAGTACACACCATATGTCACTCTTACTGCAGGAAAAAAATATATGGACAAAAACATAGTTTCAGTTGCTTCAGTGAATAGAAAAGGGCACTTCACGTGATAACAGTCCAAGGGTACGTGATGCATACACTCAACTGCCCTTGTTTGTAGCTACCTCTCCCTCATAATTCATCGTCCCTATTGGGCTTTGAGGAGTAGGCTGGGGGAGCTTTTTCCAAAAAGATTCTTGTGCGAGTTGCTGGAGTTGCCAGAGAAGTTAAACCTTGGATGGTGGGAGATGCATCTTGTTCCTTGTGCACATGCAGATATGTGGACAAATGATGCCATTGCATGGCTGTGCTTCCATCCCATTCATGGAGGGGAATGTGTATGAATAGGTCTGAGTTGCATCTGTTCTTTCAGAAGTCCAACAGAGACGCTGAGGCTGTTATGACATGCAGAAAAAACCAGGCTAGGGAAGCCCAGCCTGGTTTTGCCTGAGTGTAAGATCCGGTGGGAGCTGGGCGGCTCCTGGCGGCAGCAAACCCACAAGGGAGCCCCGGGTGTTAGCCCAGGTTAAGGGTACAAATGCGCCATTAGACCGGGCTAACTGATTATATGTTGGTGCTGCATGACTCCGTGTAGCACTCACACACCAGCAGCTTCCTGGCCAGTGTCAATAAACTTCCCATAATGCACCACACACTTGCATGGTGCATTATGGGAGTTCTGGGGGGGGGCCCAGCCCCCCCCCCAACCTCCCTGCTGCCAGCAGAACAGCATTGTCTGCTCACTTAGCAACAAGCAGAAGATCATCTACAGGGGAGGTAAGCTTTTCGAGGCTTCCTCCCTTCACCCCTTCAAGCCCTTCTCACGGATAGTAAGAGAGGGCTCATTATGAGATATTTTAACTATTGTAAGTTTTAGAAAAGGAAAGTGTTATTTCCAGTTGCATACACCCAGCTCTAGAAGCTGTTGCAGCATAAATGAATAGCAGGCAGAGAAAAGCCTTCAGAAATATGGAAAGTTGAAGACCAGGAAACTCAGGTAGCAATTCTTCCATAGTGAGGAGAGGGGTGTTACAAACAGTGTTCCTTTTCATGCACGCAGTGCTGGAGCGTTTAATTATGCAATTGCATTAGTAAACTTTAGCCGGTCTTAGCCTGGCCACTGCCTGGATGAGGAGACCATCTAGAAGTCCCACCTAAAGTGTTCTGAAGTTCCCAAAATGTAATAAAAAGAGTCCAAGTAAACATGACATCTCATCTCCAGCTATATTTTTCCTAAACTATTTTTAATAACTGGTAAATCTAATCAGAACTATGGCACTGGAGTGAGGGCAGGGGATTAAACCACACACACCAAACCTGCATTTTGCAGTGAGGGAAAACATACAGTTAACATATATGTTGGCCCAAGATGAAGATAATTTTCCTATGTGGTGCTGAAGGAGCCGGGGCCCAGGTCCAGACCAGCCTACTATCGTTATTTATCAACATTAGCCATGTTTCAATGGCAAAGCACTGAAGGTCCCAGGTTCAGTCCCCAGCATCTGCAATAAGGGATCTCAGGTAGCAGGAGTCTTCTGCTTAAGGTCCTGGATGTCATGATGCCCAATCCTGAGTAGTGACTCTGATCCTGAAGAGGCAAGACCAGAACTAAGCCTAGGTCCAAACACCAGTCCAGAGCCTCAAGAAACCTTAGATCTGGAATATGCCGTTATGAGAGCCCCCTGAAAAACTGGCCCTCCCCACATCTTTGGGTTCCTCAATATCTGCCTAACAGCAATATGCATACCAGCTAGGTGGGATCTGATATGAGTAAGAGTGCCAGTGTGTAGACCAGAGATTTGCCTTTTAAGGTTCCATTCTCCAGGTAGAGATGTAGAGTCCAGAAGGTGCAGCCTGCACTGAGGGCTTAGTGTTCATCTGACTGGTGGTGGAATAGTTTTGTCTTGGAACTATCCATGTCAAACCTCATGGGATTGCTTGTGAGTTCTCTTCTGTAACAGGACACTAGAGAGCCCCTGCCCATCAGAGTAGACCACACTGGGTTAGATAGGCTTTTGGGTTGATTCAGTATTGGTCCAAGTCAGTATCATAGACTCAAGATTCTAGCAAGTACTCCTAGCCACCTTTTGCATGTTTTTCTGGATGACAGCAATTTACTTCCATGATCTCAAAAGAGCAAGAATGTGACTGAGATCATGATTAGAAAGAAGAAGGGGGTTGCAGGTCATGTAGATATTTATTCTCAGAATCCAAAGCCTTGCAGGTTTCAAGCTTTAGAACCTTGATTGATTTGAAATCTGTAAGCAGCTTCTATAATGTCAATGGTATTGACTTCTGGGGAAAAAACCACTTGCTATTTTAACAGTCACAGATTAATCACTGGATAATCTAGAGCTGTGACTGATGTTCTAGTGTGTGTGTGTGTGTGTCTGTGCACGTGCGTGCGTGCA
The DNA here is from genome assembly GCF_027244095.1 of Hemicordylus capensis. Taxonomy (NCBI): domain Eukaryota; kingdom Metazoa; phylum Chordata; class Lepidosauria; order Squamata; family Cordylidae; genus Hemicordylus; species Hemicordylus capensis. The sequence continues at coordinate 371,488,081 of NC_069658.1, read as the reverse complement.
CAGTGCAATCCATGTACATACTTTATTAGCGATACATTCAACTGCTATCATTAAATTATATACCAGAAGGTTTTCAGTATTAGAGCTCTGCTATGTTTAAGTTATGTAGAAGAGAATGAGGCTCTCCACACAAGCAGTGTGGAGAGCCTACCAGGCTTCTGTGGGGAGAGCAGGCTTGACCCGATCTCCTGGCAGACAATCCATCAGCGAGTATGATTACCAGCTCCGTCACAGAGCTGGTTGGGGTAGCACGGATCGGGACCCCCCTGGCCCTCAGAAGCCTCAGATGCCCTGCATGAGTATGTGGGGCATTCTGGGGGGACCCCCATGGTGGGGAGTCTTGTTGGAGCCCCCCAGTCGGGGGTCTCCTCATGAGTCACAGAGCCACACTGCAGAGGCACATGATCCTGAAAATGGGGTAAACAGAGCTCACACCCCGCTAACCTCATTTAAGGGGAGGGGCACTTAGAGAGGTTTGCTGCCCTTGCAGCGCACAACCAGGAGAAACCAGGCTAGGCTCCCTTAGCTCGCTTTCTCCTGGTCATGGGAATAGCCTCAATGTTATTTAGACAGACCTACCTTGTCATATCACAGTGCTTGTGATCATATCACTCTGATGTGACATATCACAGTGTCATTTCACACACTAAATTGCACTATGTATAGGAGACTTTATCAACAGGTGAGCTTTGAATCAAGGCTTGTCCACATGTAATGATGTCCATCATTGCCATTGGTTCCTGCCAAGGGGCCTTGCTAAGGAATAATTTTAATTGAATCCACATCTTAAGGAAATTCCTCACCTCTGAACATGGGAGAGGCTCTTTCTTTCTAATAGTGCTCACTGGTAAGCACTGAAGTGAATGTGTAATTGGATTTTCATACTTCTGTGTGTTTCTGATAGGATGGGAAGGCAAATAGGTCTCTTATTCTCAGCTTGTACAAAATGGTGGTACAAATCTGTCCCTGGAATAGCAACAGCCATGAGTTGCTAGAAAGCAATCTCAGGAAGCAATCTCAATCAGTCAAAGATCAAGCAAGCAAAAGTCTCTATTAAAATCTGGGACAAGAAACCTAGTCCTAGACAATGAACTACAAAGGAAAAGGAAGGTACACACTTGCATAGGTATTTGCCATCTGGTGAATGGTCAGTACTGCCTGGTCAGTAACATCTGAAATGACCTTCTTGTATTCCGTATATCATTATTTTATACGGAATTTTCCAAAGAATTTTTCTTTGATTGCAGCTCAGTTTACATACAGTATATATAACTATCCTAGCTTACAGCCAAGGAATCCTGGTAACTGTAGTCCTATGAAAAGTCTTATGGATTTTGACAAGGAGGAGGAGGAGGAGGAGGAGGAGGAGGAGGAATCTGACAGAACTAAATCCTAAGGTTCTTTGGAGGAAGCCACAATAGTTGTATGTAGACATGAAAATATTATGTTTTTCTCTTTTATTGTGATTGTTCTTTCTTTGGGGGATGGCAAATTCTCAAGAGAATTATCTCCCATTCACTGTTTCTTGCCTTTTCAGTTCTGTGCACAGGAATGTAAACACATATCCATAGATGTTTGTTGTTAGTTACGTGCTGTGTCATGCATGGCAGGATCCAAGGTCACTGGAAATTGTGGGACATATAGGCCCCCATCCCTGGATACAGTCAAGCATGCTCATGGCAGTTTATAGCTCCTACCCCATTACCTCTGACACATTAATTGCGTTTAGAAAAGGAAGGGGGTGCTATGGACACTTCCAGTCCCATGGAGGTGTCAGACCACTACAAAAACAACAGACAGTAGCACTTTTTTGAAAAAGGTTATTCTTGACAGAGTGATCTGGAGAAGGAAAGTAAGGAAAGGAGGGAGGGAGGGAGGGACAGAGGCAAGGCTGATGATCAGCAGGGAGACTGAGGATTGCTGAACTGACGAGCTACATTTTAATGTACTGACTTCAATTCACCAGCCAGATTTCTAGCTCAAGGTCTATATTTCAAATTCAAGATTCTTAGCCTATGTGAAAGAAAGAGTGCAAGTCATGGCCAGTACTTACAAAACCACCTTTACCCTCTGGTGAACAATAATTGCAAGACAAGTGTGTGTGACTACCAATGTGTGTGTTATTCTCCTTGCTCCAACTGCAATATTTACCTTTAGCTGGTTGATATTTTAATTAACATTAAGTGCATTATTTGCCCTGTGCGTTAAATGGGGAGAACTCTACAAATAAACAGCAGTCCCCACTTGGACAATCACTCTGTAAATTAGCTTACTTTGTCAATATAGTGCATGCCTATCAGTCCGTTAGAAACAGCAGGAGCAAGGATCTTCATTTACTTAAGCAGTAGGTTATACCATTAATGTGTGTGATTGGTGTTAATTAGAGCTGTGTGTTGATCTCTCTATGCCACAGAGCCCACATTTAAAAAACAAAACAAAACACAGCTCCAAACCAGCAGAATATTAATTCATTAAAGTCTGAATAGTCTGTCATGTTCTACTGTCTGTGTGTGTTATATTAAGTACACAAAATGTGATAAAAGCACTACAAATTTGAGACTGTTTCATGTGATTACCTTTCCTGACACAACTGCCAATGTCCATGGGTGTGATCCAGGCAAAGTTAAGCACAAGCAAGTTTCTATGCAAGCTTGCATGTCTTTCTGCTGTAGATATGCACATTAAAAAGCTGCTGTGTGTATTAGCTTCATAATATAGGTGCCCAGCATAAAAAAGATATTAGGGCTCTTCACATGACCAAAGGGGAGGGGACAGGCAGGGGAGGGGAAGGCTGAACTTCCCTCCCCCACCCCCGATGATCTCCTTGCCCTCCCTGTCGCCTTCTGGCCATGCAGCTTCTCCTGAGGCCAAGACCTGGGAACCCAACAATGCACAGTGCAATGAGTGCAGTGCATTGGGGGGAATTCCCCCATCAGAAGGGCTCTCAAGCAAGCAGACCTGAGCAAACACATGATCCTTGCCGCCAAGTTAGAGGCACTCTTGAGCCCTTAACCCTGGCTAAAGGCCACGTCAAAAAAGTGGATTTGATACCACGGCAGGGCTGGGATCCACTTCAATCCCCATGCTGCACACAAGCAGCCTAACGCAGACTGGGCTGACATAGCCTGGGCTGGGCTGCTCGTGATGACATCCCTATTCGCTCTGAAATTAAGACATTTCCAGTGACATGCTTTCCCCAGCACTAAGGTTTTTATATACTGTGGAGCTTTCTCAACATGAATGTGGAGAGGAGGAGATAGACATTAGGGCAATAAACAGTTGTGTGTTGTTGCACATTATTGGGTACTGCTGCTATCTTCTCGTGATAATTCTTGAGAAGCAGGAAAGTGAGGTATTTAAGGGGCAACCATATAGTGTGTCTTCAGTGGGAGCTTGGGTACGATGCTTAAGGCACCTGCCCATCCTCCCTCCCTGTTTGTGTATCTTTTCCTAGGCTCTGCAGTTTGCCTCATTAGGGAGCTATGACAGAATTTTGCCTACCACCTTGAGAGGTCCCTTGGGTGGTTGGATTTTCACCATCATCAGGAGAGAAGCTTTATTTATTTATTTATTTATTTATTTAGACGTTGTTTGGTGGAGTTAGCTGGATGGCAGAAGAATGCAGGGCTGTTATGACCGGAAGGTTCAGGAACTCCATTTAAAGGTGGTGCGGTGGCTTCGGTTCATGCAAGGCTGTGGAGGTCTCCAGTCAAATGCTTGGGGCTCAAGGGCTAAGCTGGGTGGCTGAGCTTGCTTTATTTATTTATTTACTTATTCATTTATTTATTCAATTTCTGTACCGCCCTTCCAAAAATGGCTCAGGGCGGTTTATACAGAGAAATAATAAATAAATAAGATGGATCCCTGTCTCCAAAGGGCTCACAATCTAAAAAGAAACATAAGAAATACACCAGCAACAGTCACTGGAGGTACTGTGCTGGGGGTGGACAGGGCCAGTTACTCTCCCCTTGTTAAATCACCATGGTAAAAGGTGCCTCTTTGCCCAGTTAGCAGGGGTTATGGCTTTGCCTTGATCTCTACTATATATAGAAGAGGTCTGCATGACCTCTTCCATAGAACATGCAGACCCTCCTGGGGACTGCATAATCTACAGCTTAATAACAGCCAGTTAGGTTAGAAGGGGAGGGGAGAAGGCCAGGGTGCAATGTCTGCCTGTTCCCCTCTCTGTGGGGATTTCAGGTAATGCTATGGTCTGCCAGCCAGCTACCTAATGAAGCCTTGTTGTAGTACAGTTATTAATTAATTAATTTGTGTCCTGGCATTGACCTGTGCCATTTTACCCTGTGTCCTGCCTCTTTACTGTCCTCAGTGCAATGGCAATTCATTTAAAATATTGAATAAGCTGAGAACCTGAAAGAATCCTTCAGTTGTTGCATTCTTGCAGCCATAACCCTTGAATCATTCAAGGGGGGTCATTTTAAACAAAGTCACCAAACAGAAAAGCATTTTACTAAGTTTAGCAGCTTGGAGCATCCTGCTTACTTTCCTTCTCTGCTTCTGAGACAGTGCAACACTAAAAGTGTATAAATAAAAGATTCAATCCCAGTGCAAAATATTAAAATTTCCCCATATTGTGTAAAACATTCTTTGTGCCCCCCCCCCCCGCCGCCAAAATGTGTCTTGGCTACCAGTTCAGTCATCGCAATCCCTATAGTGATTGTCAAATTATTATCATTATCATTTATTTATTTATTGAATTTATATACTGCTCTTCCTGAAGTGGCGGTTTACATTAAAATAAAAAACAGGGCAGTTTACATTAAAACACAACAACACAGAATAAAACAATTAAAATTGAGAAACATTTAAACCAGATTAAATTTCAGTAAAATTATGGTTAAAACCATAATGATATCTAATCATTAGAAGCATTTTTAAAAATTATAAAATTCCTATATTCTTGAGGGAGCCATACCGAAGTTCAGATTTTGAAGAACGACAGTCCCCAAGGGACACCATCTGCAAAGCAGTGCCTCCCACCCCCCAATACCCTCAGGCCCTCCAGAAGGGTACTATGGTCGATACAGTATCGAAAGCCACCAAGAGGCCCAAAAGAACAAAGAGAGTCACACTTCCATTGTCAATTCCCTCTGTATTAATGAAAACCATTAACATCAATGACATTTCTGCCCTGCCTGCATTTTTAGTGCTTTTTTTAAGCTCAAGGGTCCTAACCCCGTCCCCACAGTCCCCATAGGATTAAAGTCTCTTTATTTGTGGTCTTGTTATCCGTGTAAATTGGCCCAAACAGAACCCCCACAAATAACAAATGCCATCTGCATTTTCAATACAAATGTACATATACAGTGTACATTAAAATGAAGCAATTAATCCCATGGTAATTGTATTCGATATAATACAAAAACAACATGTTAACATGGCATATAATAACATTTTTTTAAAAAAAATTATTAACAGTACAATCTTATGCATGCATGCTTGTTTACTCACAAGTCTCATTGTGTTGTAGGATTTTCTAAACATATGAACCAGGACTATGATTCTCTTGTATATTGTCATAAAGGGATGTGTAGAATGGTTCGATCATGACTGGGCTGACTCAAGAAGTTCAATCATGAACTGGAACACCCTTCAAGAAAGCGAACTGGTTTGACCATTCGAACAGCTGTGGCAGCCCCGGGCACCATTTTGGTGGGCTGTTGTCTTGCTTTCCCCTTGCTGATTGGTTTTCTGCCACGGCCTTCTGATTGGCTTGCAATCTCCTTTTTTCTTGATTGACTTCTTGCCATTCAAATCAAGTGTTGGCATGGGCAACTGTGTGCCATTGGCTGGGGGGAGAAAGAAGGGAGGGGAACAGTTTTGAAGGGAATTTCAAATGGTATTCAAACTTCAAAGGGGCTGGGAGGCAGAGAGAGAGTGCTCTTATGAAGAAGAGGATACATCAAGACAGGTGGCAGGAAGGTTTCATTTTGTAGTTTTATTTTCTCAGCACGGAGTAATTATGTTGTGCTAGCTACCTACTGTTGCTATAACAATCATGTTTCATTGGATCTCAGATTGACAAAGGCAGAACTTGGGTGCCTGTGTACTTTCCTTGAGTTGTGGTTTGGTCTGTTTTTGAGATGATGTTGTGGTGAGAAGTGGACAGTGGCAGCTCATCGGCTGTTTCTGTCTCTCTCTGTGTGTAATATTTTCTTGATGATTGCTGTGAAATGACCTCCATATCTGGCCTTGAGAGTGACTGCTCTAGTCTGCTCTGCAATCTGCATTTGCAAGGTGCAGTACTCTTTCGAAATGTGGCTGAAGTTGCTCTACTTCAACTTTTAGGTGTCTATATGTTGTGGCAGCTGCAATGCTAGGAAGTAAGGAGTCATAATTGTGTGTGAGAGAGAACAAAACATGTGCCACAGATAATGTTACTGCAGTGCGAGCTAGTGCCATTGCTGGCAGTGGATTCTGAGTCAGTGGTTCTGTTTTGGGCTGTGTTTGAAATGCACCATGTTCTGTGTTGGGATGAACAGATGGAGATTCCCTTTTTTATTTTGTTTCAAAACTTGTGTGATGTGTGTGTGCAGTGCACTGTTTCTCCCATAGGGAATAGTGGGGGACTTGAACCACCCCATTGTTCCCCATGGATAGCTGCTAGGGACACCAATGCAGGTTGGGTAGTAGGGCATGATGGGTGCCACCCAGCCCACAAAGCACTCGGGCAATCAGATGATATTTAATTAGAATTAAAATCAAGACTCCCGTTATTCCCTATGTGTGAACCGCTTGGAACCGATTCAAATTAGTTCATCGTACCGACCGGCCCAGCCTGGGGTTGAATTCAGACAGAACTGCAGAAAATGGTCTGTGCACATCCCTAGTAGCAGGCATAAAACTTTTATAAGAAAGTGTTTTGCATATGTTTGTCATTTTACTCTGCATTCTGGATCAGAATTTCCTTGGGTTTAGCTTGGCTTAGACTTTCCACACATAAGTAGCCCTGCTTACATCAGCAAGAACATTCACATTATACAGTTGATATGTCTCTTAATGTTAGATTGCCTTGAGAAGCAGCAGGAGGAGGAGGAGCAGGAGGTGGAGCAGGAGGAGGAGGCGGCAGGGATTAATAAGTATTAATGCTTTTCTCACTTTCACTTCTGCCAAGGATGTCTGGATAATGCCTGTAAAACCTCTGACCTCACACAGACCATCAGTCTGAAAGAGAAGCAGAGAGCTCAGAGGTGATCCTTTCCAAGGAGAAGCATATTAGATTTTCTCAGCTAAGGAAATCTGATATACAATCCTACTGCTCCTGTTGAGTCATAGGGAAAGTTTCAAAGGCCTATTGACCAGTTCTTTTGCTGGTATAAATTAACACAATGCTCCAATAAATGCTTGATAACATACATTAGTTAAGAATTGACTGAAAGGAGTGTTAAATTTTCTACTTTGCCTAATACCTTTTATGCCAAAGCCAGGGCTTATTTTTTTTAAAGGGGGGGAAAAGAGGGGTGGGAGGAGAGAAGTGCAGCTGTTTTTTGTTCAACAAAACTAATAACAGGACTTCCACCTGGGGAAAAACTAGGTGTATTCCTGAATAACTACTCTGTGAATTGCTACTGGCCAGAGGCATGGAAGAGCTACAAGATTGATTTGGTTTTAAAGGATTTTGTAAGTAAACGTATACAAAGTAAAGCATTTAAAACTGTCCCTGGGAGTACAATACACAAGAGGAACCTAGAAAAGCTGATGCTGCCGTGGTGTAAATAGTGCTGTCAATACTCACAGTAATACGAGTACAATGCATACATCATTGTTCATAGTAAGAGCCAAAAGAACCAGGTCTCTGTTTTCTAAACACATGTAATGAACATTTTGTTTTGTTTTGTATTGTTTTGTTTGTAAATGCTGGCTGGCACTCTGACCCATGATGTTCTTACATAACAAAGTTTCACTAGTGCAAAAAGATTTCATAAGTGTGCTAAAAACTGGAGTTTTGCAGAATTGTGCTATTGCATGCAAACTATTGCATGCAAACCCCTGCTAACTGGGCAAAGAGGCACCTCTTTAACGTGGTGATTCTCTTTATTTAGCAGGGGAAGAGCTGGAGGAAGAGCTGGAGGCTAAGGGAGCTTAGCCCGCTTTCCAGGGATCGTAGGAACCACCAGGTTCGCAGGTGAGCCCAGTGGTCCCAAGGCAAGTGCTCCATTAACCTCATTTGGTTGCTCGTGTGTCACCGCAGCACACGGCGACACCCAAGTAGACCCCCCCCCCGGAGGATGCAAGCAGCCTTCCAGGCTCAGGGGTCTCTTAAGGATGCCCTACACACTTGCGCAAGGCCTCCTGGAACTTCTGGGGACCGCGTGGCCCCCGATCCCTGCAGCCCCCACTGACTCCGTGACAGTCTGTGGGTGGCTGATACTGCCACCCAGCTATACACGGCTGCTTGTCTGTGGGGAGAGCAGGCTAAGCCCGCTCTCCCTGCAAGCCCAACAGAAGCGCTTCTCACTGATAGTAAGAGCAGCTTTCTGGTCTTGTGGTAGCAAGCATAACTTGTCCCCTTAGCTAAACAGGGTCCACCTTGGTTGAATATAAATGTGAGACTTGATGTGTGAGCACTGTAAGATATTCCCCTTAGGGGATGGAGCCACTCTGGGAAGAGCAGAAGGTTCCAAGTTCCCTCCCTGGCATCTCCAAGATAGGGCTGAGAGATATTCCTGCCTGCAACCTTGGAGAAGCCGCTGCCAGTCTGTGAAGACAATACTGAGCTAGATAGACCAATGGTCTGATTCAGTATATAGCAGCTTCCTATGTCTCTATGTTTCTGTGAGAGTAACTGGCCCTATCTATCCCCAGCACAGTACTTCCAGTTACTGTTGTTGGCATCTGTCTATGTTTCTTTTAGACTGTGAAGCCTTTGGGGACAGGGAGCCATCTTATTTATGATTTCTCTATATAAACTGCTTTGAAAACTTTTATTAAAAAGCAGTATATAAATTTTTTGTTGTTGTTGTTACCCACAGCTAAGCAACACAAATTTGATTCCACTTGTATAAGCTGCCTTTTCCATTACCCCTTTCCAGAAGCAGCACCCTCACTATTTAAAAATCAACTTGAGCCTACACATCAGGGTTTTTTGGCTGTGGGGTGGTGCTTATTTCTTACACTTTTACTCCACTCTCATGGCAGTACACCTGGCTATTCTTCTCTCTACCCCAAATTTTATCCTGGAAACAACTCTATAAGGCTGAGATATTTTTTGCTAAAGTCACCCAGGGAGCGTCATTGCTGAGTCAGGACTTGAACATTGGTGCCCTTACTTCTAGTCCAACCCTCTAAAAGCTCAAGGGGGCAGGTCATTCTCAAGAGGAATCTGAATATCTCCCGAGGGGTTTGGAGTGGCCCACACTCTAGTTAATTGTTTTCTTGTTGCTGATCCTTTACTGCTAGTTAATAAAGGGGGACCCTATTTTATTCCATATGTGCCCTGTTGAGGGTTCCAAACCTTTGTCAGTGCATGTAACCTTAGTCTGGATGTCAGTCAGTACCCTTGTTCATGAAACTTGAGATATACAGGGAATGCATGCAGGGAAAGCAGGATCATGCCCACAGGCCCCACTTCCTGACTTCTGCACATTTGGCAGAAGGCCTGAATTCAAGTATGTATAACTATGCACACTATTGGGAATTCTGCCTTTTGTACGGTTCCCATTCGTGGGGAGAGCCTTATGTATGAATGTTGGTTCCATTCAGCATGTAGGCTAAAAAATCCAGGACTGATACATAAGGTTTGTCTAAGACTTCACTGAAGAGTTTCAGTTACACAGAATGATATCCCTTTTACATTATTGAGAAGCCATAATAGTTTGTGATCCCTGAAAAGCTGCTGAGATACAGGTAGGGTAGAATTTCATCTGCTTGCAACCTATTGAATTTCATGATGTTATGGCTGTTTGTTTTACATCTGGAGCATTCACAAGGTAGAATAAATAATGTGTTTGCTAACATTAGATAATGTAAGAAATCTGTGCCAGGAATTAAGCACACTGGGAAAAATGGAATCCATCCTAACATCTTGCAAGTTCCTTTTCTCTCTGCTCCTGTTTGATTCCTAAGCCCATCTAAAACAGGGCTAGATACTGGTTTTGTTAAGGTCCCTTCATATGTATTCCCAGTGGCATGCAGCTCCTTTCCAATGGTTTCATCCTACAATGACAGTGAGGCTATTCTCAAGATTGCAGAAAATTGGGCTAACCTCCGCTAGCCCGATTTTCTGCAATCGTGACAACCACCGGGCTTGGCTGCGAGCCCAGTGGTTCTAGATCGGGTAACCCGCTCAAGTACCCCTCCCCTAAAACCAGGTTTGCAGAGTGAGCACTCTGCAAACCCAGTTATTTTTAGCTCAGCGCCGCGGCTACTCATGAGGAGACCCCTGGAGGGGAGGCGAAAAGCCACCTCCCAGCTCCCGGGGTCTCACCAGCATGCCCTGCACACTTGCGCAGGGCATGCTGGAGCTTCCAGGGGCCAATTGGCCCCTGCTCCCCCCAGCCCCTGCTGGCTCTGTCACAGAGCCAGCAATCGTGTGGGTGGCCAATCCAGCCACCCAGGGCTCCCTCCCTGATCGTCTGCAGGGAGAGCAGGCTTAGCCCGCTCTCCCCACTCTGCTGCACAAACCAGGTCTCACTAATCGTGAGACCCAGCTCATAGTCAATAATGTCTGAATGAGTAGAATAGTGTGGGCAGGTCCAATTGCTAGGTCCTTCCCACATAATTGTAACCTGTATCTAACTGGAAAGGAGCCTCACTCATGAGATTTTAGCTTGACATTGAAACCAGAGAGGTACAGCTTGCAGACTTTGGAAGGGCTGTTAGACAGAGTCGCATCTGTTATTTGGGAGATCTGAATGAGCGAGCAACGTTTGCATCTCTCTTTGCATTGAGATGCAAAGGGTACCGGTTGACGGAACAGCTCACAAATTTCAGTGTGATGTTGAGAATTTCCTCTTTGGGTTATGAAGAAATGAGCAGAGTGTGATGTGTGAGGCAGTTGTATTTTGTGTTCACTGCCCTCAATCTCTGAAACCAGCCTTTAGCAGAAGGTCAGTTACAAAGTACTATAGATTAACTTCAAGATTAGCTAATTATTGTGGCAGCTACCTTCTTGGTGAGATACATGAACAGGACTGAGAAACTGATAGGATATAGGGAAGTACGTTACCAAAAGAACACACTCTGAGGTCATTCACACACTCAAATAATGAGGTCATTCACACAATCAAAAATTGTATTCTACCCAGGTTTGGGAGCTGTGTGTGCTCCCAATTTTTGATTGTATGGAAGCAAGGTAGGAGGGAATCCTGGGTTAGAAGTGATTGTGAGGTGGTTCCCATGATCAGCAGGAACTGCCAGATGGGGTTGAGCAGGGAGATCGGGCTTAGCCCACTCTCCTCGCAGATGATCCTGCATTCTGCCCTGGGCAGCTAGATTGGCCGCCCACGTGACCGCCGGCTCTGTCACAGAACCGGTGGGGACTTGGGAGTTCAGGGGTCGCACGGCCCCCGGAGATTCCAGCACGCTCTGCACGAGCGTGCAGAGCATGCTGGAGGGACCCCCGAGCCTGGAGGCTGCTTTTTAGCTCGCTCGCTCCACTAACCTGGGCTAAGGGGAGGGGTACTTAGGGCAGTTTGCTGCCAGGAGCTGCTTGGCTCCCATGGCAGCACACAACTGCCAAAAAGCGGGCTAGGCTCCCTTAGCCCGCTTTTTGGTGGTTGTGAGAACCGCCTCTGTGTAGAAGCACGGTGGCAGGATAGGCCGCCCACACAACTGTTGGTTCTGTCACAGAGCTGGTGGGGGGCTGCGGGGATCGGGGGCTGCACGGCCCCCAGAGGTTCCAGGATTCCCCATGCGAGTGCGCTGGACATCCTAGAGATACCCCCGAGCCCAGGTGGCTGCTTGCAGCCTCCCAGTCGGGGGTCTACTTGTGAGTCGCCGCACACCACAGCAAAAAGATTAGATCAAGCAAAAAGATTAGATCAACAGAACACTCGCTCCATTAACCTCGTCTAAGGGGAGGGGTACATAGCGAGGTTTGCTGCTGTGAGCCGCACAGCTCCCATTACAGTACATGATCGCCCCAAAGCGTGCCAGGCTCCCTTAACCCGCTTTTGGGTGATCGTGAGAATCGCCTCAGTATTTTTAACATGTGGGTTCTTGAGGACACAAACAGCAACTGAAATCACAAGAATTTAAGAATATAACACAGGTATATTTATTCAAATATTCCTTAGCAGAAACATTTCAATACGCAACAGCATATTCCTGTCACATGTATTTCTTCCCTCTACTCCTCCCTTTGTCTCTAAAGCACTCAGCACAAGTCATAATCACACCCAGCACAGTGGGGGCTAGTGGCAACCACACGACCCAAGACAGACTAAAGAGGATTTAGGGGCCCCCAGATGTTGTGAAGGTCCTAGGCTTCAGCCCCAAAGTCCAGGGTTAAGAGCACAACTGCAGACTCAATAAACTGAGTATATTGGAAGACAATATACCTCTGTCAAGCAGAGCTTGCATCTGTTTTGTCTCACAGAATGGGATTAGGCTTCCAGTGCATGGAGAGATGAGACAGACAGAAGGGCAGGGTAACCATCAGCTCCTAACAAGACATTCTTAGGCGCACAGAGTGACCCACTGGTTTTAAAGATGATGTAGCTGTGCAGCAACCAGAAGCTGAAGCACAGAGATTTGTCCTAAGCTTTAGAGGCAAGCAGAGGAACAGCTGTCCAGGATTTCATGCTGGCTTTACTCAAGTGGCTGCAGTAGCCCCTATGGTATAACCTTGTGTTTTTGATTTTTTAAAATTCCAGTGGATTACAACATAAATTCTGGTTTGTGCCTTATTATAACAGTCTTCTCAATAGAATTCCAGAGATACTTGTCGCTGGTGACCTGAATTATGCAAGCCTGGGAATAATCCATTGGATTATTCTCTGTTTAGGGTGTTTAGAATATCAGCCTAGTAAGACTTAATCAGTCTTTCTCTAGATAAGGACCTAAGTATCTCAAGTAAATCTGGCAGAGGGAGTAAAATTTTATACAAGCCAGTGAGGAAAGGGTTATTTACTGATGATGTAATAAGCTGCTTTGGGTTTTTAAAAATAATTTTTATTAAAGGTTTTTTAGATTTCTTACAAATATGTGAGCATATAAAATATTAATACATCGGCAATACAACAAACTTACAAATGTGCACAACATCAGTCAAAGGAGATAAGTAATGTTCAGTCAAATCCAATCACCACCAAAGAACTTTTCATAACTGGAATGGAATCTTGACTGCTATAACTTTTCTGAGACAATTGAAAGTGCCAGTAAATGTGTCTATAGAAAGCTTTAGCATTAGGTCATGTCATGTGTAGCTCTTTGATAGTTCTCCCTATTCGCTATGTCCATGATCAGCCTTCCCAGGCTTGCCTTTTTCCACAAGTGTCCCAGTTATGGAGAGAAGGGGTTACTAGTCACACATATCCTTCTCCTCTGCGTCCTGCTCAAGTGGCTTGTCTCCCCTCTAGGATCCCCACTAACCTGTTCTGCTTTGCCATGCTCTGCCCTAAAGAGTCCTGTGCATTGCATACAGCAGGCCTGCTCTACTTAGGCCCCCCAGCTGCTTTTGGACTACAATGCCTATAATTCCCAAACTCAGTGGCCAATAAGTTACCCATGCCTTAGTCACATCACGGCTGGGTTACTGTAACGCGTTCTATGTGGGGCTGCCCTTGAAGAATATCTGGAAACTGCAGCTAGTGCAAAACGCAGCAGCTAGGGTTTTATCTTGAGCTGCCCGGTGGGAGCACATCACACCCATTCTGAAAGAGTTGCACTGGCTGCCAGTTCGTTTCCGGGTCCAATTCAAGGTGCTGGTTTTGACCTTTAAAGTCCTTAATGGTTTGGGCCCGGGATACCTGAGGGACTGCCTGCTCCCAAGGGTTGCTGCCCGCTTGACGAGGTCATCTGAGGGGGCTCTGCTCCGGGTGCCGACAATGAGGGAGGCTAGGTTGTTGTGCACTCGGGACAGGGCCTTCTCTGTTGCTGCCCCCAGACTCTGGAATACTCTCCCGGTGGGTATCTGCTCCTCAGTCTCCATCACAGTTTTTAGAAAGCATGTCAAATTGTGGCTTTTTATCCAGGCTTTTATATAATCGTCTCCACTGCTGCATCTTGTATTTTGTACTGTTTTTATGCTAGTGTTTTAATTTAATTTTTTTAAAATCAGATTTGTTTTTATATTTTTAAGATCAATATTTTAATGTGTCTTTTTTATAATCTTGGTTTTAAATTTTATTGTGAGCCGCTTTGGGATTTTCTCAATGAAAGGTGGGTCATAAATTTAACAATGAATGGATGAATGAATGAATGAATGAATGAATAACCAGGGATTATGAAAGTTGTATACCATCAGCAGCAGGTGGGCCGAAGTTGAGCAGTCTTGGCCTACAGTCTTGACCTGCCCCCCGTGCAAGAGGCCAGCCATGTCCTGTGATACCTCATTGGTCCTTCTGTCCCCACCCCATCTCAATAACGTCTTGGAAATGATGCTCCTGGATATTTCCTTATCTCTGCCCCACTGCTCTCTTGCCTCTCTGCCATCCCATTCCTCTGGAGCCCAGTAAGCCCTGGCTGCTTGTATTCCCTGAGTGGCACATCATATTTCATACCATGTATCTTTGAATGGTAACCCACAGACTGTTTAGTGTAGGGTGCCACCATCAAGCCCCTTTCAGTCCATATAGTAATAACAAAAAGCTAGTTTATAGGGACTGAACAATGAGTGTAAAACACACAAAAATCTACCTGCTGTTATCTTGTTCCTTCATCCAAAAATAAATTCTTTCTGAAAATCTCAACAAGAATACTTGTAAATGATCGCAGAATAGGGACCCAGATAATCAGAGGATAAGAAAAGCAATAAATGCTGCCTTTCTGTTTTGTTTTAAGAAATATAAGTGTATAAAGTTCAAAGCACATTTGAACTTTCCCTTACAATAAGAAGTTATGTAGGAATTGTTTTGTATAGCACAATAAGCCCATTCTCATGATTGAGTGAGAGGGCTACTGGGTGGGTGGCGGGGAAGGCAGCTTAAATTTACCTTCCCCTCAGATGACTGCTCTTCCATTACTGGGCGTGTTCACCTGCATTGCTCTCACCGTGCACCCAGACAATCCTCCGCTGCCCCAGGCAGCACGGTGGGTCAGGGCCAGGACAAGTCATCTTGGCCCCTGGAAATCTCACAGTGCACTGTGTGAGTGTGCGGTGCATTGTGGAGATCCCCACAGCAATGGGTGGGTGCCTATCACTGCTGCAGCACCAGCTAAAAGTAGCCAGCTGCACACGATCAAGAAAATGGGGCTAAGGAAGTGCTTGCTTCCTTAACATTGTTTAAGAAGCTGACTCTGCAGGTGGGTTTGCCACCGAAGCACCACCGGGATCAGGCGTGGTCCTTGTAGTTCTCATGAGCAGCCAAGCCTGGACTTGGCTGCATTAGCCCAGTCTTGACTGTCCATGTGTACAACCTCAATATATCATTACCTTGTCATGTGGATTTATTGGACTTAATATATAAGCTTTTTGATGCAGGAAACTATCTAAAGACTTCTGCCTAGTTTTTTCTTCTCCTTGTTGGCTTGAACTGAGTGACTTAAGCATTCTTGCCAACTTCTTCATTGAAAATTTTGCTCCAGTATGTAGGAATGTATGATCCCACCAACTTCTTTAATAATGAACATCTCCAGTCTGCACATGGAAGCAAACTACATCACAAAGGCAAGTTAAGAGAAACTTTATACATTAGTAAATACTTTTGTAAGTCAGTTTTGGGTTGGGAATAAAATGGTCAAGTAGCAACCTGAGAACAGGAGATTTCTTAAAAATTGTATTTCTGCTGAAAATTGTTAATTCCACATTAAATATGAAGAAGAAATACAGAGAGCAAAGGCAAATATATCTGTACAGTTTTATAAAAGTGAAAGTAAAGTCAAACTCCCTAGAGTGTTTTTACTGATTTCTTTTTCAGATTCATTCTCCATCTCATGGACATTTGACAATTTCAAAAAATTATTGTAAGTCTGATTGTTTTTTGATGGTCCTGCTGTTAGGTCACCCCGTTAGGTCACCCCTGCTAACTGGGCTCACCCCTGCTAACTGGGCAAAGAGGCACCTTTTACCGTGGTGATTCTCTTTATTTAGCAAGGGGAGAGTAACTGGCCCTATCCACCCCAGCACAGTACTTCCAGTGACTGTTGCTGGTGTCTATTTTATGTTTCTTTTTAGAATGTGAGCCCTTTGGGGACAGGGTTCCATCTTATTTGTTTATTTCTCTGTGTAAACTGCCTTGAGCCATTTTTGGAAGGGCGGTATAGAAATCAAATAATAATAATAATAATAATAATTATTATTATTATTATTATTATTATTATTAGGTGTGTTTTTAAAAGCCTCAAAAACCAATATTGCAAGTGATCCTGACAAGTCTGATACAGTGTAAGAAGGTAAAATGGTAACTTTATTTTTGCTGCTGCTTTGACCTGGTAAGATCAAGTTCATAGCACTGTCCAAAATAAATTATGAAAAAAATCATATTAATATAATATAAATGTATATGAAGTCTTGTAAAACTTTTTAGAGTAATAGCTAAATTGCTTCTTTACCCACTTAACACTTGAAGCTCACTAACATAACCCCACACTAAGAAAACTGGAATAAAGGGAGAAATGGTGGATAAAACAGAAGCGCTTTGTTTGTTTATAAAATCCTTGTAGCATATCAGTTGTTTATTGCCCTATGTAGGCAACCAGAAAAGATGAAAGAGTTTGTTTGATGTAAAAAATTATGGGGAATAAATGAGTATAATTTAACGAACAACTAATTATCAAATTCTAGCCTCTCAAGGACAATATGACTTACTTCTGCATCTACTGAAGACCCTCCATTATTGCAGGTTCTCCATCACAGTTTCAGCTATTCATGGTTAGGCTATATATACCTGGTTTCCATTATCATGGGGGGGGATGAATTTTGGCCATCCGTGGTTCCTGTGTGTGCATTTCACATGTCATAATTGAGGGCCTCCTGTATGCTCAAAGTCTGAGATTAGAACATGCCTGAGAGCCCTTGCGCCGCCATCACTCAAGGACAAGATGGCTCTGGCAGTGGGATTTCTTCCTGACTCCTTTGCCCATACAGACATGGGTGAAAATGTTCAGAATGCTTTACTGCACAAAGATTTGATGAAGATAGAGCAGAGGAGTGCACTTTACATAACACAACATAGTGATTCCAGATTGTGGAAACTCAGTCCATATCACCCCAACTCTGATTAACAAAAAATACTCACTGAAGAATTGAGGGACTTCCCTGTTCCAATTGCTCATCCATTGGTTGCCATGACAGTCTTTTGACTGTAGGCTGCATCTCCATTTCATCTAAATCTTAGGTTTACAGCAGAGATGCAATGAAACAGTGAGCTATCAGTCTTTTATCAGATCAGAAGAGAGGACTAAGTCACTCCATACCACAGTGTAGCTCTTGGGCTATTACAATTGATTGTAATTACACAGATTAAAGCACAGTACATACATTAACTTAAGCTCTATTCAGACATTACGTACAATGGACATACAATCTGTGCACAGAGCTCATATGTACAGTAATTCAGACATTAAGGTATTCTCATAATCACAGTGAGTGGCCGGGTGGGGGGAACTCTGCACAAAACTTACCTTCCCCCACA
Organism: Hemicordylus capensis; assembly: GCF_027244095.1. Taxonomy (NCBI): domain Eukaryota; kingdom Metazoa; phylum Chordata; class Lepidosauria; order Squamata; family Cordylidae; genus Hemicordylus; species Hemicordylus capensis. The sequence goes on along the minus strand of NC_069658.1, from coordinate 371,470,325 downwards.
TTGGTGTGAAATGTGGACCACACTCCCACATGACCCGCACTGCTGCACACAGTGTGGACATATCCCAGCCTCCACGTATCCCACAAGGCACTACGCGCCAACTGCGGTGCATTAGAGGATTCTCCTGTCAGACATCTCTGTGTCTCCTAGGGCTGCGTGCAACCTGAAGCATCACACAATCGCAGCAGCCAGGTTAAGAGAATTTGCACTCTTAACTCTGGCTAAAACCTGGGCTTAAAAATAAGGTTTGGCTGGAATCCACATGGATCTCGGCACGCCACATGAGCAGCCTAATCCTGGCTTGGCTGCTGTAGCCTGGGTTAGGCTGCTCATGAGAAAAGCCTTATTATGTTCAATATATGTACAGTAGTAAAAGTCCTATCTATACTCTGCATTGGATGGGGCCTGCACACAGGTTCACATTTCAAATGAATGCAGACAAAAACTTGTATATAGAGAGCAACACCTGTCAATGAATATTGTAATGTCTGAATATTTATTTATATATTAGATCTGTAGGCTGATTTTCAAACCAAGTTCCTAAAGTTGGTTACAATAGTATTATTTAAAAAAAAAAAAAAAGTTAACACTTCCATTAGCATCTCAGGTGAAGGCTGGCTGCAAATTGATCCATGTTGTTGTTGTTGTTGTTGTTATTTACTAAAATTTATATAACACTTTTCAACAAAAGTTTCCAAAGAGGTTTACACAAAAATAGATACATAAATAATAAGATGATTCTTTATTGCATAAGGATTAAAATAATAATAATAATAATAATAATAATAATACACCAGATATAACTGTAGTCGAGAAGAAAGAAAAACAAGTCAAAATAATCGACATAGCAATACCAGGGGATAGCAGAATAGAAGAAAAAGAAATAGAAAAAATAACCAAATACAAAGATCTGCAAATTGAAATTGAAAGGCTGTGGCAGAAGAAGACCAAAATAATCCCAGTGGTCATTGGCGCCCTAGGTGCAGTTCCAAAAGACCTTGAAGAGCACCTCAACACCATAGGAGCCACAGAAATAACCATCAGCCAATTACAAAAAGCAGCTTTACTGGGAACAGCCTATATTCTGCGATGATATCTAGAACAACAGCAACAACATTGACAATAAGATTCAGCCATCCCAGATCCTTGGGAAGGACTCGATGTCTGGATAAAACAAACCAGTCAATAACACCTGTCTGACTGTGTAAACAAGAAATAATACATAATAAGATGTATTATGAATAATACATAAATAATAAGAACAGGCTCACACAGTCTAAAAAGAAACATAAGGTAGACACCAACAACAGCCACTGCAGCAGTTGAAGATGGCCAGTTGCTCTCTCCCTGCTGAATATATGAGAACTTTGCCACTTTGAAAGGTGCCTCTGTTCTCAATTAGCAATGGTTCATTTCTTAGAGCGCAGGAGCCAGACAACAATCGGTCTCAGCGAGGCCAGTGGCAGGATCCCAGCTCTCTGACCTTTCCCTCTGCTGCAGCCAGGTGGGAACAACTTTAGTGAACAGGGATTAGGACTTTGGTGATGTGCAAATGAGCTGAACCACGGTTTCCACATGATCAAGACTCCAGGACACACAAGTGATGTTTGCAAGCAGCAAAGACAATTTTCACCTGGATTGCATACTTACTTGCTATGCTAACATGGCACCAGCCTCTGAAAATGCGGTCTTTGACATGGATGCACAAGAACATGCTGTCTTTGACATGGTAGTGTTGCTGCAATGTGCAATGCAGACGCATGGCCATTTTCCCATGTCACTGAGGTAGTGTTGGAAGAACTGGGCCTAAGTATTGTAGGGAAAGGAAGGAAAGGAAAGTTTGACAAAACAGGAAAACCCCCTAAAAAATCAAGATTTCGGAGCAGAGTTTTAAAGTGGAGTTTATGCTGGAAAATATCACTTGTTTGGAAAATCCTACCCAGAGCCACGCTCACATTGGCTGCTAGGGAGCAGCTCTGGAACAAGTGCCAGAGTAACAAAGCAGAGAGCACTTCGCAGCACACATCCAGTTCCTTTGCTTCACCCGAAGCCCTTCTCATGCATCAGCTCCTAGACTGACTTTTCAGGTCAGAGATCATGCCTTATAGGAAGGTTTGATCCCAGGCATCTCTCTTTCTTTTGAAAAGAGCAACTGTGAAAATCTGATATGATCTGAGCTTGAATGTAAGACTCCTTTTGTCAAATGTCACGTTGACAAAAAGATCTGCAAACTAGTTCGATTCGATATATGGAGTAGTTAAGCTGGAGTAATTGGATTTAAGCCAATTTTGGACCATTGTCGGCTTAAATCTAACTACTGCAATTCAACTGGTTTATAGATTGCTCCCTTTGTTAGAAAACTACAAGATGCAGCTCCCACAGAGGGGAAAAAATGTCAACTGGAGTTTTTCAACTGGCAATTTCTTTTATGATTCCTAATGTTCTGTTCATACAAGAATGACTTGATGCAGCTGCTGCTTGATGTCATTTTTAATTACATCAGCCTGGACTTTGATTGCATCATGTTAAAATATTTCTTTCTAAGTATTCAGTGGAGTCAGGACAAAACCAAATATATTCACTGCACCAACCATTCTTCAGGCAGAAAGCTATTTATTTCCGTACCCTAAGGAGGGTATTGTATAAGAGGTAAAATGTCAGAAATCATCAAGACAAATGTGGGTTATTACAACCCCCCACAAAGATACATCTTTTGTTCAAAGAGCATTTTAATACACTAGGGTTGGCTGAAGTCATAAAGCTAGTGCATAAAGTCATGTAAGGTATTTTCAAGTGCTAAATAACAGTAACATATTTTCCCCTTTATTACTGAAATACGTTTGGCACTTGTCATAAATTAATGCTGTTTAACAGAAAATTCCAGCATTACTGCCATAGAACTAGATACATCTGTTTTTCACCTTTGGTTTTGGTTTTGCTAAGTTAAATTTGTTCAGAGATTAGGCTTTTTAACTTTCAAGTCAAGAAGATGCATTGTCAGTTGGACTTTGAAACTTTTCTCCAGTCCATTTCTCACGTAACAGTGAATGTTACATAGCAGCTGAAGAAAAAATGGCAGGCCTATGTAGAAAATGAAGTATATGAACTGGAAGAATGCCATGTAATTTGTCAGATGGTGTCCCAGTTCAATGTATGGTCTGACCCTCTGAGCAGCTCATAAAGGTAAAGTGTGCTGTCAAGTCAATTTTGACTCCTGGCACCCACAGAGCCCTGTGGTATTCTTTTGGTAGAATACAGGAGGGGTTTACCATTGTCTCCTCCCGTGCAATATGAGATGATGCCTTTCAGCATCTTCCTATTTCACTGCTGCCCTGTGAGCTCAAAGCACTGGTGTAAGAGAAAAGCTAATCCTCACATACCTGCTAAAAGATCTGACCTTGTACAGAGCAGTATTTTTCTCTCCCAGATCCGGCATAGCATATGTGCCAAAGATGTGCTAGTGCAATGCTCTAGGAGTGAGGGGATCAGTAGTACCGATCAAAAGATCCTTTCCCACCCCCACATCCTATAGAATGACATTTCACTGAAAGTCACTTCTAGCATCACTCCAATCCAACCCCATCCACTGAATCAAGGTGTTGTGTAAAATTATAACAATTATAATATAACCATAACATTTTAAATGCAGGGGTTCAATGGAGAATTAGGCCTTGGGAGGAACACAAGGGTCTACTAGACAATAAGCCTATAGCATGACTAGGTATTGCATTCTTCATTTTTCTCATGTAAATAATACACAGATTGGGGGTGGGGGCGGTGTGATCCAGTGATAATAACCTAACCTTTGCCCCCACTATAGCCAAGCAGACTACAGCTGCTCTTTTCTTCCAAAAGAAAAGCTTCCATTAGTAAAATTGCTCCCTCAGATGGTGGCGTCATATTATTTTGGCAGCAAAATGAAATCCATTATTTTGTGAAACAAGAATTTGTCTTTCTCCATGGGAAACGATGAACCACTTGTTCCCTGCACACTCCTGCAAGTCCAGCTTCCAGTGTTGGGACAACTATGCCAGCATTGAGTATGTTGTCCAGACCTGCTAATGCTAAGTATATTCTACCTGACTTGGTTCTGAATATACTTGGCTCTGAACCTGACATCTGTAACCAAGATTTGAAAGTGGTTATAGATAGTTTCAGGACTGCAAATCAGGCAGAATATGTTGATGATGGTGGGTTGGGACAACACATCCAATGTTGGCAGAACAGTCCTGAAGCTAGAGGTCAGGCTTGTGTGCGCACTCTGGAAACCAGTGGTTCATCATTTCCCATGTCATATATGAATCTGCTTATACTATCACAAAAAGCCAGATTCCTAGTGAGTCAGTACCAGAAATGTCAGTATGCATAAGATAACAAAAATACACTTTGAAAAATCTAATCATTTGTAATGTTTGGTGTAGGAATATACAATAGGAATAGACAGTTCTTGCTTCAAAAGCCACTGGCAGCACTCTTGCAAATTATATGAGGCTTTTGCCTACAGTTTAACTAGGTTGAGATTGAAAGCTGGTGGCAAAACCAAAATGAGACAGATAAATTGGTTGGTAGGATCTCAGCACACACAGTTCCAAGAAATATAAAATAAACATCTCATGCACCTATGTGTCATTTTTTTAAAGGTACATTTTTAATACTTTCAAGACTCTGCCTTCAAAATGTACTTTGAAAAAAGTACTGGAAAAAGCAGGAAACGATCAGTATTTTGAAAAAGCTGCATCCCGCCCCCCTCCCCTTTCCCATACTTTACCATTCTCTTTTGAGTTTGGTTAACCTCTGACTTGGTCTTCAGTCCCGGAATAACTGAACAATGTTTGCTATAGAGATCTTCTTGGTTTTCATCGACTTTGCCCTAAATTAGCTGAAATCACTGGATTTACAACAAAATAAACACTAATTAAATCCCTTAAATGAATCTGCTTTATTCCTGGAATTATTTGTATTTGTCCCTTCCCACCTGTATATGTTATCTTTCCCTGCAAAACTTTAAAACAACTTTTGGAATGTATAATGGCCATTCCCTGGAGTATATCTGCTTTAGAGAGATATCTAACTGTATTTGCTATTCTGTTTTCCAGACAGCAGCTTGGCTAGGCTTTGAAAAGAGGATGTTAGCATTTTTAAAGCCTTTCCCCCCTTTTTATTATATGAATCAGTGTTCTTGGAGGAGTCAAAGTTCAGTCCTCCTGCTGCATTACAATGCCTTTCAGCCCGATATTAGAGAGCAAGTCCCATTTTACTTTGCAATATGAAGCTTCACTTTGGCATTAATTCCATTCGGAAAGCAGCTGCGCTTATAATAGATTCCTTTTAAGCAAAATGGAAAAATATACATTTATCAAATAACTTTCTTTCAGTGGTGCTGCTACAGTCTTTATTGCATCAAAGTTGTCAGCAATCAGCCCATCTCTCTGAATAAAGATGTGCCAAATCCTAGCATCTGACTGTATATTGAATAAGCAATGAGTGAGCTCTAGGAAAGCATCTGTCTTTCTCCCCCCCCTCTCTGAGCTATTCTAATATATATTTATTTATGCCCATATTACCTTGCTGTACCAAATAAAAAACTGCTGGGTATTTCTTTGCTAAGCACATATTTAAAGTGACACTCTCACAGTTAAAATCTCAGTTCCACAAACTGAATGTTGTGTGTGTGTTTGCCTGTATTCCTAATAATAATATATTAAAGCCTGAAAGATTTTCAAAACAAATATACCTTTTAACACAGACTTGTTTTGGCTACTGTGTGCTGGAAGCAAAACAAGTAGACAAGCACCATACAGTGGCTTATAAAATGGTTGCTGTGATAGTCTCTTGCAGTATAAACCTTGAGAGTCCTGTGTGGCACTGCCATAAAAGCTACCAAATTTATTGTAGCATGAGCTTTCTTAGGGAAAATGCAGAATATTGTTCAATTGTTACTATGTTTGAGTTTCTGACACCTGGAAGACAAAACACAGTTTTCTCTTATCTGAGCTATCGTTATTCCCTTTTGGACAAACTTAAGCATTTGCCTTCGGTCCATGATAGTTTCAGATGAAGTCGGGTGGGGAGGGAAGGGGAACCTCAGCAACCATCTTTCTAGTCACTGCCCTTAATGTTAAGTTTATTCCCTGAGGACTTGACTGAAGAGCAGATGCTCTGTATCTTTATGCTTTCTTGTTAGACTCAGTTCAGAAATACATGAGATACTAAATGTACTCTTGATTAAATATGGATCACATTCAGGAAGGCACAGTTTGTTATTCCTCACTCCAGAAGGAGGAGTCCATTAAAACTAGAGGGGTAACACCTGCTTCCTTGCATTTTGGATTGGGAGACTGTTTACGCCCTTTCCAGGCTTCTGCTTTAGCTCAATTCTCACTTAAGTGGTAAATCTGTTTCTGGGCTGTACCAAGGGCTGTACTTGTCTATTAAAATGCTCTATGAACAGAAGATGACATGCTTCACACGATTCATGTGAAACACCTTACCTTAAGGGCTCTGTGGGGGGGAGCAGGCTTAGCCCACTCCCCTACAGATGACCATGCCTGCAGCCGGTGGGGGCTGCAGGGATCGGGGGCGCGCAGCCCCTGGAAGTTCCAGGATGCCCCCCATGAGCATGCAGGGCATTCTGGAGAGACCCCTGAAGCCAGGAGGCTGGCTGCAACCTCCCAGTCGGGGGTCTACTTGTGTGTCTTCGCATGCTACAGTAGCACACTAGCAAAAAAAAAAGAGGTTAACGGAGTGCTTGCTCTGTTAACCTCATTTAAGGGGAGGGGGAATTAGGCGGGCTAGCTGCCTCAGAACCACTGGGCTCACCCACGAGCACGGTGGTTCCCACAGTCAGTAGAATGTGTGCTAGGTTTGTTCGTGGGAATAGCTTCGATCTATTTTTGTGGGTGGTTGTAATAACCCGATGTGTCCCTACAGCTTGTAGACGCACCACAAGTTAGCCCACTTGTGCCTCAAATGTTTATGCTTCCACCATCTTGAATTGGGATGGATGACATCATCCAAACTGTGTTGTTGAGTGTCCCTATATGCCCCTACAACTGTACCCAATTTGGTTTATATTGGTCCAGGCATTGCGAAGTTGATAGAGGGACAAACATGGATACACACAGAGAATCCTGGGTGATCTCATAAGTTTCCCTTAAGCAAAGTAGCTAAAAATATACTTTTTTTTTTTTTTTTTACAAAGCAGTGCAGAAACTGAGGACAAGAGCTCCCTGTCCTAGGTGCCAACTCTCTTGCTTTCAGTACCCTGGGAACATGATGGAAGGGCTGCCCCTATAGTTTTCACAGACCTTGGAGTTCTCAAAATTCTAATGGAGCAATCCAAGGACCCTCTGTCTTTGCAGAACACTGTTGTTGCAACTACAATGTTCCTGAAAACCAATATATAAAAGTAGGAAACTGTTCTTTCAAAGAGCAAATTGTTTAGCATCTTCCTCAAGATGCATCACAGCCACTTACTGGCACTTTGACAATATAATTGTTTCCTGCCATAACATTTACCAGTAAATTGTGCTTAATATCCAAATCTAGCCAAACATAAACCCATAGAGAGCAGAAAAGTTTGCTTTTATTTGTTAAAAGTAATTTTCAACCCATCCTGCCTGACAGCTAAATAAAGGCTTGATTGGAAAGCAATTAACATATTGAAAAACCTGTGGAAAACAACTTATTTTCAATCAATGGCAGGCGGGTGGAAATGTCAGGCAGTTCAATGCTACCATCTGTGCTCCCATGAAAGCAAGTCCAAGCTTTGTCATTCTGACCACAGTATTACTATGATTTAGAGATGTCTTTGCCTGCCTGCTTCACTAGGGTGTAACACCAATGTCAGTGCCAATGTAAATGTTAGTGTCAGTTGCATTATAATGATTAAAAACTAGGCAGATGTAGTCGAGATTTTTTTTTCTTCGTAAGTGGACAACTGAAAATCATTGTATGCACGCTGTTCAAAATATCCGAACTTTGCTACAACATTTATCTTGAAACCTTTAGATCAAGAAGCCCTGAAATTTGGCATTTCCTTCCATTTACTTGATTGTTGTGGCCTCATAAGGTGCAAACACAGCATTTGTTTTTTTGTTATCCTGGGCATGAAGCTAGTGTCTTTTCACAGTAAAAGGCAAGCAATAGCACTCAAAAAGCATCTGGCAATCTGAAAGTGTAACCTGCCCTATTCCTTCCAGTATTTTAATTTAAAAAACAAACAAAACAAAACAAAAACCCAGTGACGGCACTTGTAAGAGACTAGTTGATTTAATTGATCACACCCTCCCTAAGGGAAGCTTCACTTCATTTAATTAAGAGCAGAGCCACCTGTTTGGTGTACTGGTGTCTAGCAATTCACTTCCATCAGCAGATTACGGCAGAGTGTTTAAATAGTGTGTGGTGCCAAAACACTGCCACGTTAAGCTGTGGCACTGATGTTTAGGCTTTCATAACATTAGCTGAATTACAGCTGATTGGCTGGGAGCAAATCAGATCTGAAACAAACCAATGCAGCACTAATGGAATAATAAAACTGAGGACTTCTGAGGAATTATTTATATAATGACTTAACAAAATCAAGTTAATATGGGCTTTAATATGCAAAAACCATGTTCGATGAGATGTTTTCATACTCATTTTAAATGCCAAGGACAAAACCCAGAATACAATAATAAATCATGAAGGTAATGTTATGTCTTTATATTAGGTGAGTTCCAGGGAGCTGTTAGAGATCTAAGACCATGAATTGACAGGGCTATAATGTAATTGGGAAAGACAAATGCTTTGGTGAAGCTTGAAGCAAGTTTTTTCAGCACGGTTCAGAATGCATATGACTGTAATCCACAAAACAGCTCTGCTGTGCTGCCTGGTGTAAACCCATCTTGCCCCTGTACCAGCTCAATGACACACCAACACATGGAGGGGAATGCCAATGGTCCTCTTTTAAAAGAGAAAATTCACAAAACCCACCTTGAGAGGGAGTGATTGATTAAGAGCAGATAACAGCAGGAGAGGAGGAGTGCATAATATTTTCTCCGTCTGCCACCAGAGCTCAATTCCAAATTGCTGCCAACATCACTTTCCTCTGTCCAAAATGTGGGTCTATGGCACATTTGCAGGCCAAGGGTTAGGACACTTGTGCTACTTTTCTGTAAGTTACCACCTTGCAAGCAGCATTTTCTTTAAACAAAAACAAAAGTTCCTCAGGATATCATTTGTGCAATCAGGCAGTTGAGCATCAGCAAACCCCAGATGTACTTCAACATTGGACATGATCTAGAGAGCAAGCAGGGGTTGCTGGTGCCAACCCAGTCCTAGCGAGAGTTCTTGTGATTGCTCTAACTAGTAACATTTGGTCCATGACTTCTGTCCAGTGCTTTCTTCTAATCATGGTTATATCTAGGGCTTGCTAAGTCATGACTATCTCCACTGATAGACATAGAGGTGGGAGAGAATGGTGACCTAGTGTCTAAATGGTGGTTTATTCAGATATCACTGCTGATTTTTATGGTTAAGGTTATGGGCTGCTCAGACATACAACACACTGAGGCTGCTCTCACAAGCAGCCAAGGCAGGGCTAAGGAAGCTAAGCCTGGGTTTAACTGCCTGTAAGAATCCTGCAAACCCGCCTAGGGAGCCCACCTCATAAATGAGGTTAAGGGAGCAAGCATTCCCTTAACCACGTTTTCCTGACTGTGAGCAGCTGGTACTGAAGCACTGATGGGCACCCGCCCATAGCTTGGGGATCCCCACCATGCTACTGTGAGATTTCCAGGGGCTGGGACGACATGTATCAGCTCCCGTCCTCTGAACTCCCTGAGGCACTGACAGACCATCTGGGTGCGTGATCCGCATGCCCAGATGGTCCTCAGATATTGTCTGTGGGAAAGGCAAGCTTCTGCACCTTCCCCACCACCTGCCCACTGCCCCGCCTACTTGGTCAGGAGAACAACCACATTGCATAATTTTACATGGTTAACTTAGAAATTCCTGAAATGCCCCTCATGCCTTTTCTATTGACTTTTTCCTCCCTAATGTGAACATGGAAGGGGAAAATACTATGCAAGGAAGACAAGGCATGGACAGCCATAGCACAACCTGTGGAGGAATAGGTACCCATGTAGGTGATGAGTGATATATGAAAGGCTCCAAATCCCAGCTTTGCAGTCTTTTAAGAGGAGCAGATGATGGACAATGGGAGAGGATGTTAACAGCAGCCTGCCAAGGCCAGGATTGGAAGCCTTCTGAACCTAGGCTTTCAGCCTTACAGGCTTGGAAGAGTGCATATGGGGAGAAGATGGAAAGAAGCCTTTCACAGAGCACTCTCTCTCTCTCTCTCTCTCTCTCTCTCTCTCTCTCTTTCTTTCTCCCACCCCCTCATGTTACAAAGAAGCAGAAGAGGCCATGGAAGCAGCAGTTACATTATTTACTTGTTGGGTGGGGGGTTTGCATTTGTTCTCACACTAGGTTTAAACTGGAGTGTCATTTGGCTTTAGGAGTGTCATTTGTGAATTATTTGGAAGAAGAATCACACTAAGCTTCTAGAAAAAGTTCATTGTCACCAGCAATTCACCTCTTTTCCCCACAGTACTAATAGATTCTCTCTTGCGCATCAGTCATTCAGCACTTTAATAATATTTAATACATACATACACATGAATTGTCCTCTTTGCTAAGCAGAATCCACCTTGGAATGCATTTGGATGAGTGACTACATGTACGTGCTATGAGATATTACCCTTAGAGTATGGGGCCATAACTCAGTGGAAGAGCATCAGCATGCTTGAACGTAGAAGGTCCCAGATTCATTCCCTGGCATGTCCAGGGAGGGCTGGGAGTTACTTTAAAAAAAATAAAATCAGTATTATTGATTGATTGATTGTTAAATTTATATACTGCTTTTCATTGAAAAATCCACAGTTTACAAACATTTAAAACAATATAAAGCTATAAAATTACACAATAAAAGTATTAAAATTGAATATTAAAATACAAATCTAATCAAAAGTTTAAAAAACATCCACAATAGAATCATAAAATACACAGCAACAGCAACAAAAAACAACACTTATCTAAAAGCGACAACCTGCAGTGGGAAGGATGCCCGCCCTGGAGGTTTTAGAGTCAGGGCTTTCCTCCTGAATCCACTCCTGATTGGACTGTGCGAGTCCACATATTCACTGTCTTTAACCCGACCTCCCTGCAGGCTAGCAGGGACCACGACAGACAGGGCTTTGTTTTTCCCGAAAGGGAGGCTGCGAATTCTGGCTTAGCCCAAGGTATGTCTGACTTAAAATAATCCTCTATTTCCAGTGGCTTTTTAAAAAACCCTCAATGTTTCTGCTAAGCTCCAACACTTGTCTTTAATGTGCGTAGGGGAGCAGCTGAGGACCATGTGAATGCTCCACCTAATCCCCCAGATTATTCTATCTCGAATCTGCTGAGAAGTAGATTCACTCCTCGGATACCCCACAGCATAAAGCCCTGTCTGTAAAACCTGCTGGTGCAGATAACAAATGGCGACAGGAACTAATGCAAGAACTGCTAGATGTACAATAGTTTGTGCAAGCCATTCTTGTGTAATCCCACTAAATCTCCCACAAATTTTATTGTAAACTGCCCAGTGGCTTAAATTTTGGGTGATATACAAATTTGTTACATACATAAATAAAGCAAAAAAACCTCCATCTCATAAGGCTCCCAGTCAGCATACCAAGCTTGGTTTGTGGAAAACTGCATTCCATAAAGAAGCAATAAAAACAAAACCGATTAGAACACATTAAAGCAACTGAAATGTCTATGTCTATTATAACAGAATAGATTATCATTATTTTTATTACTTATACAGCAATATGGTGCTTTGCAGAGTAGAGAGGGACAGGGCCCTGCCCCAAGGTGTTTACCATCTAAAATCTGGAACAGAAGAGACAACAAAGGAATAAAGGGAATAGACAGGGCTCACAGGAAACTATGCAATTATTTGATGTACATGCTCTTAGGCTTAGTCACAGTAGGTTGTGGGGGCTAAGGAGCTGTGCCAAAGGCTTCACAAAAAGGTGGGTTTTGAGGAGTGATCTGAAGAAGTTGATAGCTAAAACTGGGATTATGAGCTCCTTAGCTGAGCCCAAGGGTCTGTGTGCTTCCAGTGGGATTTTTGACTTATTCGTTCTTTCAGTACCAAATCCTCTGGTCATATCACAAGCTGTTTTGAAACATCCCTCAATTTCAAAAACAATTTGATATGTGGAATAGGGGGCTTCTAGTTGAGTAACAGGCATCCAGAACCTGCTTAACTGCACAGGAATAGTTGCTCAATTCTTTGGATCTAACCACTGTACAAATGCTTGAGTCAAATCATATTTTACCTTTACATAAATTTTTCCACTTTTTCCTTACTGAAAAAAATAGATATGATTCCACACAGGCTCAGGGAGCTTTTTGAGGAATGGAGGATGACTACTTGCCAAATTAAGAGGTTGGCCAGCCAGTTGCCAGATTATGGGTTTTTAATATATAACTAGCTGGGCCTGGTGCAGACAATCTGTGCCTCTAATTCACCATAACAGCCCCCCCTCGCTCCCCCCACCACTGCCGCCATTTCCCGCCTGCCCGCCCATCACCACCATTTCCCCCGCCCACCCACCCATCACTGCTGCCACCATTGTTTTTTTCCTGCCCGGCCTCTGCCACCTTCTTCCGCCCTCTCGCCCACCTGCTGCCCACTGTTGTTCACCGCCATCTTTTTTCCTCATCAGGCAGCTGTCGCCACCACCATTTTCTTCCCTCCCACCTGTCCCCATTGCAATCTAGCAGCTCTTGTGAACTCTCGCGAGAGCTACCACACATGGGATTAGCCACAGGTACTCCTTAGAGAATTATATATATAGATGGGTCAGCCATATTTTTCCCCCTTCACTCCTGCTTTTCCATTTGATTTTGTTATTGTTTGTTTGAGATGGTATTGCCAAGTGTCAGAGCTGCAACTCAGGACTCCTCTGGTTTGAATCCTGTTTCCACCAGAGTTGGTGGTCTAGGCAGGCAGTGGTCTAGGTTTAAGCCACTCCTTCACAGCCACAGCCTCCCTAAACTCCAGGGGGAATAATGGATTATACTGCTATTTGCATCTGTAAGGCATTTATTAAAATATTGAAAACCTCAAGAAATATATTCTTCTTGAGACTATAACTATGAATATTTATATCCTGCTTTTCAACAAAACTTCTCAAAGCAGCTTACATAGGAAAATAAATATTAAATAAATAGGATGGGTCCCTGTGCCAAAAGTGCTCACAATCACAAAACAAACATAAGGTAGACATCAGCAACAGTCACTGGAGGAATGTTGTGCTGGGATTGGATGGTGACATGACCTAAAGCAGTAACTCCTGTCTTTGCTGCTACTTGGGTGCAGAGGGGCATATTGCTGCCAATCACACCTTCATATGGTCCCCGATCCCTTGCACCACAAAAGGTTTCAGCAAAGGCAAGAGTTACTACTCTAACTTGAAGTCTGTGGTGCTCTTACCCCTGGACTTTCGAGCCGGAGTCCAGGGCTTCCGCACCCGCAGAGCCCCCCACATCTGTCCCGGGTGGTGTGGTTGCCACTGACCCACACTGTGCCGGGCAGCCGGTTGTGATTATGACCTGTGTCGGGTGCTTTAGAGACAGAGGGGGGAGTAGGGGAAGAAATACGTGGGATGGGAATATGTTGAGCTGGTTGGAGGATTGTCTGCAGGACGATTCCTAGGTACAAGAATTAACTTCCGAGTTGTCAACCCATGGTTTGGCTTTTTGTGAAAAGGTGTCCACTTTGTACATTTATGTTTATATCTGTCAATAACTTCTTGCAAAAATATATGAAGAAAAAAAAACTTTTCTGGTTTCTGGAAGCATGAATCTATCATGGGAAGACATATTGTTGTTAGGTGATCATCCCATATTATGGAATGGGTTTTTTAGACTGGAGCCACTGAGATAACCAGAAGGCAAATCAATGTAAGGTTTGGAGAAAGTGCATATAAGCATATAAAGCGTGGTGCGAAGGGGAGAGGTGAAAACATTTCAAACCGCCCCCCCCCCTTTTTTTTTTTTACCAACTTCCCTCCGGGGAGTTTCCAGCAGCACGCCTTTCTCCAGGGCTGGAGAAAGCCACCAGAGAAGGGAGTCCCTGACCTTCCATGGCAGGTGAAGCATCAACAGTGTTCTTTCCATAATGGCTACTTGATGGGGAAGAAGGAACCACTGAAGCGGTCTTGAATGCCACCTGGCCCAAGGTGTACATTCCAGGCATGCAATCATCAGACCCATGAGTTGGGCCAGAGAAATGAGGGAGCCCCGGCACCTGAACATCCATGGCCTGATGTGGTCCACAATCCTTTGCCGCTGATCCGGTGGTAGGGAAACTGTGCCTGCATTGGTGTTGAAGACAATGCCTAGATGTTGAAGCACCTTTGAAGGAGATAGGTGACTCTTGGCACAGTTTATGACAAAGCCGTGATCCTCCAATATCTGAACCACCTGAGCTATGTCCCTGGCCATCAGCTTTGTGAAAACTCTAGGGGCTGAGGACAACCCGAAGGGGAGAGCCCTGTCTTGAAATTGCCTCTGGTTGTAGGCAAACCGGAGATACTTGCGGGACACCGGGTGAATTGGTACATGTAAGTATGCTTCCGAAAGGTCGATTGATGACAAGCAATTTCCCGGAAGAATCGCTGCTTTTATTGTCCGTAATGATTCCATTCGGAACTTGCGTTTGCGTACGAAGTGATTCAATCTCTTTAGATCCAGGATTGCTCGCCAGGAATCATCCTTTTTTGGTACCAAAAAGAGAAGCGAAAAAATGCCCACACATAATTCCAGCCCAGTAGGTTATGTAAACGACCCTGTAGCTTGCTATAACTTAATAGAAGTGCTGTTCCATCTCACCCCTGCATGGTGGGTGGGTGGGTAGTATGGGAGGTGTTGGGGCAAGGATGAGATGCAATTCTGGGTGCACAGTCTTGTTGTCTGTTGACCAGGCAGGAAGCAGGATCCATCTGCATATTGAAGGCATCTACAGCTCTTTCCCACTCTTCATCATTCAGTGCCCTCATGCTCAGCTGTTTTCAAGCAGTGTAAAACTGGTTGACTGGTTGACCTGGTTGACTGTCTCTTAGAGTAGAGAATACATTTCCCCCCACCTACTCCTCATACTGGAGGTCTTCACTTGATGAAAGGTGGAGCTCTGAAAGCAGCTTTCATTCTTCTTAACTAGGTTACAACTAGCAGGGGCAGTTGCAGTTAATATAAGATCAAGTAACAAAATAAAAGAAGAGTAAACCAAGAAAACATCAATAAACCAAAATTCTTAAAATAAGAGATGGTGCAACAGCAAAAATATAACAAAAGAGATGGATGTTGAGAATCCTGAGGCATCATTACTGGAAGAGAATGTTCTTCAGGCCTGCCACTCAAGACTAGGAAGCTCAAGGGGAAAGGGACAGATATCATCTTTTACCACTCAGAGCTAGGAGGCCTGAGGGTGTCATGATCACCTCCGTTTGCACATAACTGGATGTGTGGGCCAGGGTAAATAATGAAGACAGTGCAACTGCTCTCAGGCTCCATGTTTGCCCAAACTGGGGGTTTGTTCAGAGCTGAAACAATAGGCTAATTCAGATGTTATTTAAAAGAGATGCTGTACCTGAGAATAGCGTCTCAAATGGGACCAATTAAAAGATCGTGTGTCACCGCGGCGCAGCTCCATACCACAGTGACTCATGAGTAGCCTCAGAACCAGGAGGCTATAACAAGCCTCCTGGTGTCGGGAGGCTCCCCACAAGGCACCACGCACTTACGCGGTGCCTTATGGAACTTCTGGGGGCCAAGAGGCCCCCGAACCCTGCCGCTCCAACCGGCTCCATGATGGAGCCAGTAGTCATTTGGGCAGCCGATCCGGCTGCCCAGGAAGTGCTGCCTGATTATCTTCAGGAAGAGTGGGTCAAACCCGCTCTCCTTGCAGACCCCATTTTGGCTCTACACATGGATAGTATGTTGAGGCTTAATAAGTTTTACCCAGGTTTTCCTCTTATCTTGCTTCCACACAAACAAAAATTGGGAGCATACACAACTCCCAAACCTGAGTAGAACTCAGTTTTTGATTATGTGAATGACCTCAATTTTTGGCTGTGTGGGAGCAAACACTATGTAGAAGGAGGGAGAAGTGAGTGTGTGGAAACAAGGTAGGAAGAAAAGTTGGGTAGGACAGTGCTTTCCTACTCAGCTTTCCTCCTACCTTAACTCCACACAATCACTTCTTCCGCCTACCTAGTTTGCTCTCACACAATCAAAAATTGTGAGCATGTACAGCTCCCAAAAAGATCAATGACCTCTTAGTTCACCCTAAACCCTGCTAACTGAGCAAAGAGGCACCTTTTAAAAAGTGGTGATTCTCTTTATTTAAGAGGGAGAAAGCAACTGGCCCTATCCAACCTCAGCACAGCATCCCCCCAGTGGCTCTTGTTGGTGTCTTTCTTATGTTACTTAGACTGTGAGCCCTTTGGGGACAAGCAGCCATTTAATTACTTAATGTATGTATGTATGTAAACTGCTTTGGGAAGCGATATATTTGGGAAGTTGAAAAGTGATATATAAATACTTGTCGTATTTGTATTCAAAGGACCGGGTCTCACGATCAGTGAGACCCGATTCCTAGTGGTGAGCGGGAAGAGCGAGTGAAGCCCGCTCTCCCCGCTCATGAGCGGGCAGGGAGCCCTGGGCAGCCAGATCAGCCCCCCACATGATGGCCGGATCCAAGACGGATCCAAGACGGAGCCAGCGGGGGCTGGGGAACTCGGGGGCCGTGTGGCCCCTGGAAGCCCCAGTACGCCCTGCACGAGTGCGCAGGGCATACTGGGGAGACCCCCGAGCCAGGAGGCTGCTTTTAAGCCTCCCGGCCCGGGGTCTACTCACGAGTAGCTGTGGCATGGAGCCGCGCTGCGACTACTCACGAGCAGATAGCCCAGGTTTGCAGAGCACTCGCTCCGCAAACCCGGGCTAAGGGGCGGGCTACAGGAGCGGGTTAGCCGCTCCAGAACCACCGGGCTCAGCTGCGAGCCCAGTGGTTCTGACAATCACAAAAATCGGGCTAGGATTTTCCTAGCCCAATTTTTGTGATTGTAAGAATAGCCCCATAGTTTCACTATGGAGTCAAGTGAATGTGTCAATTCAGAAAGGAAAGCAGGAAGAAAAAGAGTTTTCCTCACAACAAAACATAAAATCAAAGCATCCACTCCTGTTTCCACACTCATATATTTTTGTTATGGGTCACTTTAGTAACCAAATGTGTCCCCAAAGGAACAACCAATGTAAAGATCAAGTAACAAAATAAAAGAATAGTAAACCAAGAAAACATCAATAAACATCATAGCAGCAGATCAGTTAAGGGTAAGATAACTATCTCAAACCAAACACTTATTGGAATAATGCTATCATTGTCAGATTATGGAAAGCCGGCAAGGAGGGGGCTGAGTTTTCCAAAATCTGAGTTTTCCAAAATCTGTATGCCACAACCAAGAAAGCCCTGATCCATGTACCCACCAACTACACCACTAATGGTTGTGGGATGTGGACCAAGACTGAAGATTTTAACAGGTTAGACGGTTCACGTAGAAGAAAGTGGTCCTTTAAGTACCCCATTCTGTATGCAGCTTAACAAGCTAAGCCGTTACATTCATTGTTCAGCATGCCAGATTCAAGCCCCACTGTAGACAATACAGACTAAACAGCAGCATTGTATGTATAAAATAAACTCAGCTGCATTATTGGTCAATGTTTGCAAACCTGGGCAATATTTTTGTGAGCATATTACTTTACTATGCAGAACAGTCCTGTCTTGTGTAGCCTGGTATTTGAAGGTGGGCAGTAGGACTCTTAAGTTATAGACTGTATAAAAATATGTAAAATAAGTAAGTAAGTAAGAGATCAGAAACTCACTTCAGTCCTCGGGTTCAACTTTCTCTGAAGCACGTAGGGTAGAATAAGCTGAGGTTAGTCAGTCTGGACATCATGACCTATCTTGGCATCTCCTAAATTTGAAAAGAAGTAGTGCACGCATGGGGAGGGGGAGGGGGAGTGTGCAGTTCTGAGGCTGAGGGGATTTGTCATTAATAGAATTTCCACATGACTTCTGAAGCAGCCCTATCTATCTATCTATCTATCTATCTATCTATCTATCTATCTATCTATCTATCTATCTCCCCATATGTGTACATATATACACACAGACATTGTAAAATCATGATTAGAGAGGGAGAGAAGAGAAAATCCATGGTTAAAAAAAATGTTCCAGATTTGACAGATCTAAAAAAAATAAAACCAACCAAAAAATCTGTATGAATAAAATTTGATTTGTTCACGATTTGTTTAATACTGTGCTTTTTATAGTCAGTAAATATTTACAAAATAAGTTGAAATTTTCTGTCAATGAGAACAGGAAGCCAGTTCTTTATGCACTGAGCTAACTCATGAGTCATACCACTAAGAACTTTCTTCAAGAGGGAGGTCTTCAATTTTTAACAAGTTTCTGAATGAGACTGTTTTGAAAATGCTGTTTCTACATCCTAGCAGTTTTCATTGGAAACATTCTTTAGATGTTATTTTCTTCCTTTCCGGCACCACCATAAGGAATACTGAAGATCAAAGTTGGTTGTATTATGGCTCAAATTAAAGACCTGCACAAGCTTATTAACTTTAAACTCAAATTGTTCCAACTTCCTGCTCTAGTGGAGGCCTTCCTGTGACTCTTCCTGCAGAAAGAAAATGGCCCCAACCCATCAAAGCAACAGTTTGACCAAACCAAAAGCCAGTCAGGATATGTTCATTAAAAATTCATATTTTGTCCCTAAGATAGCAACTTACTTTCTGCTATGATGTTAAGAGACAAGAAAGTAGGGCTATTCTCACGAGCAGCAAAAATTGGGCTAGGAGAACCTAGCCCGATTTTTGCTGCTCTTGTAAACCACTGGGCTCGCAGGCGAGCCTGGTGGCTTACAAGCGGCTAGCCCACTTTTGTAGCCCTCCCCTAAGCCCGGGTTTGCAGAGCGAACGCTCTGCAAACTCGGGCTTCCCGATCGTGAGTAGCCGCACCATGGCTCTGTGCCATGGCTACTCATGAGTAGACCCCCAGAGGGGAGGTGAAAAGCTGCCTCCCAGCTCTGGGGGTCTCCCCAGTATGCGCTGCGCACTCGCGCAGGGCATACTGGAGCTTCCGGGGGCTGCACGACCCCCAAGCTCTGTCACAGAGCCAGCAATTGTGTGGGCGGCCGGTTCGGCCACCCAGGAATCCCTCTCTGATTATGAGTGGGGAGAGCACGCTTAGCCTGCTCTCCCAGCTCTGCTGCAGAAACCGGGTCTCACTGATTGTGAGACCCGGCTCAGTGGGTTTCTGAAGCCAGCCAGCTGGTTCAGATGTCACAGTTAAGCCTGGTTCCATGCAACACTCTCAATTCTTGGGAAAGCATGTTCCTCCCTCCCAATTTAGTCCACTGCCAATTTAGGTTCCAAGACTGGTTGACCAAGACCAGACAGGTTATGATATCTGAACCGACCAGTCTTGGTTTATTTTAACCTACTTACTTGAAATAAAAGTTTATTTGAAACCAACATTTGAAGTACTTTGCAGATCACTGTTTATTTCAAGGATGTAGATTAAAGTAAAGCAAAATCACTTATCTCAGATGTCCTGGCTTATCAGCTAACCTAAATCGGAAGCAGACATTAGGGATGTGCAAACATGTTCGACATCGAACCAGTTCAACGTCAAACCGGTTCTGTTTGACAGTTTAGGGTTGAACTGAACCACCCCCTATTCGGTCCAACCCAGACCAACCACCACCCCCCTGGCCATTTGGGGGGTTCACGAGTCAATTTTGAAAGATTGACCCTTCTGCCCTTTCTACCATTGTGGTGGCCATTTTGGAGGCTGTGGCGCATGCACAATTGGCCCCTGCATCATGACTCTTGGGTCATGACACTTCTTGGCTTTGGAGAAACCCCCAGAGGGGTGAGAACTAAAACATTTTTTTAAAAAAAAAAATTGACTCACAACACCCTTTCCGAAATGAACCAGGGGGGTTCAATGTGGCGGGTGGGGGGACTGAACTAGACTGATCCAGTTCAGGTCCAGTTCAGGTCCAGTTTGGACTCAAACCAAACTGGGTCAGTTGGTTTTGTGCACATCCCAAGCGGACATTTGCATGGGCAGGGAAGGAGTGAGTATGTGTCCCTGCGGCTTGGGGACATTGTACAGAACCAGGCTTAACTGTTTTTCTATATGATGTCTAAACTGGCTGAGTTAGTTAGTTCAATGTACTGCCACTTTGGGATGCCCTACATGTAACTTAAAGCACATGAAAGAAGCTTGAAACAGCTTTGATGTGATGACTTCTCCATTCTGCCACCATAATTGTAACACAGACACAAATCTCTATAATTATTCTGTTTGGTGTCAAGGTTGTCCATCACAAAATGAGATGATTTCCTTTCCTCTTCTCCCCACCCACGCCCAATATTCTGTTGCTTGTCTCTCTTTCCATGCACTAGCACCAACATCTACCTCTAGTAATTTTCTCAGATTTTAAAACCAGTTTTTCAAATACTTCATAATATTAGTTGCTTCAGGGGGGAAATTAGTTCTTTATGTAGTGTCAAAATCCATCCTGCCTGCCTTCTAATGGTGTATTTCAGACAACTAGCCAACCCGCACAAAGCATCTGTGCGCTCTTTGGGGCTGGGTGTTCCCTTCTCCCTCCTGCCACACTCTCCCTCCCTCCCTCCTGCCACACTCTCTTGCCCTCCCTCCCACCCCACTCTCTCTTGCCCGCCCTCCCTCCCCCTCCCTTCCGCCCCACTCTTTCTTGCCCTCCCCTCCCTCTCACCCTCCTGCCCCAGTCTCTCCTGCCCTCCCTCCCCTACCCCTGCTCCTCTCTCCTGCCCTCCCCCCTGCCCCACTCCCTCTTGCCCTCGACCTCCCCCTACTCCACTCCCTCTTGGCCTCCCCCTCCCCTGTGCCCCACTCCCTCTTACCCTCCCCCTGCCCCTCCCTCTTACCCTCCCCCTGCATTTTTAAAAGTTCTACTTACCGGGCCGCCACTCCTCCTCCTGGGCGGCGAACAGGAAAGTCCCACTTCCCAGTTCCCTCCCACCCCAGTCTCCCACAGGTTCCTCCTGGCCTCGGCAACCGATCCCGGCGCCGCCTGGCTGAGAGCCGCCTCCATGGCCGGTCCCGCCGGCAGGCCCACCTCGCCAAGTGCTGCCTCCGGGGTCTGTCGTGCCCGCTGCCACCGCTTGCCAGTCTTTGCAGCCGGCCACAGGCCAGCCACCTCTCCCCCCACTCCCACCTTCTGCCCTGGTATCGGGGCTGGCCACCCGGCCGCCCAATGCTTCACCGCCTCGGGCCTCGGCTGGGCCCGCCACCGCTTCGCCACAGCCAGGCCGGGCCCGCAACCACCACCCGTCGCCAGGCCGGGCCCGCCAGCGGCCTTGGCTCGCAGCTGGCCAATTCTCCTTCTCCTGGCTGTGCCAGCCAATCAGGCGCCTCCGTAACCCAGCCAATCAGCTGGGCTGCCGGGACGCATTTTCCCTGGCACACCCAGGAGAAATATATATATAGATACTCTGAACTGTCTCTCACAAACATAATGGCCGCATTCACATGTAATGTGAAAATGTACCTATTTTCCAAGGCTTTTAACTTATAATGTCTTTTTATCTATTGTGATTTCTATCTGTTTTATGAATATAAAATGTTTTATATTTTATATTGTTTTAATCTGTACACCGCCTAGAGATTTCTAAATTAGGCAGTATAGAAATTCAATAAATAAATAAACCAAAAACCAAAAAAAGAAAATAATGCAGAGACCGGAGGTTGATGAATCCATGGTTTCAATTTCAAACTGTAAATCTCATTGCAGATGTTTCTCCAAAGGGGACATGCTGAGCGCAATCATGCCTTTTCAGACAGTCCACCCACTCTCAGCATGGAAAGGGCATTTAAATCCCTTTAAATTCCATGCCATGCCAGCACTCCTTCTTACAGTGATAGCACCACCGCCCTCCTAAGAGTCCCGCAACAAAGCTGTCCATGCACAAGCATGATTAATGGGGGGGGTGGTTCTGAGGGGGCACTATTTCCCTGTTACTCAGGAAATGGAAGAAAGCATTATGAATTCCTAGGAGGGGATATGTATATGAGGGAGGGTAAAGGATCCTGGGGGTGGATGCTCTCCATGAGTTAGGATGCTCCATGAGTTAGGATGCTCTTGCAAGGGCTCACCCTGGCAGAGCAGTCCATTCAGATCAAACCACACTCCTGCTTCCCTGGCAGTTTGCCACTTGCAGGGCCAGTCACCATAAAATGGGACACCCTTGGTCTTCCATTGAACTGTATGCTCAAGATTTGAGCTGACACAACAAAGCCCCCACCCCTGCTTGTATTGGGCCTCCACTCTCTCTGGTTAATGATCAAACTTTTGCACTGCAACCCCCTCCTCCCCTGGGAAGCCTTGCACAGACCCAAAGGAGTCTGTGATGCTCCATGTGTCATAGCCTAGCCATATGTGCAGATTGGTTAGGGTTAGAAGAGCAAAATCACCATTTTGGGGCACATGCAAGAGTGGACATATCCAGGTTGGCAAACTAGCTGGCAGAAGGGAAGCTTTGTTAGCTTCTTGGCAGCAGCTGCAGAGAGGGAGGGAGGGAGGGAGTGCTAGCTGTTGGCGGGGAACCTGTCCTCACTGCCAGCTGGTGTAGAGCAACTTGGCTGGGTGGCATCTGCTGTCCATACCACATGGCCTGACACATGGCCTCTTGTGAAAGAGCAATCCATGGGAGAAGGGGTGTTTTGTCATTGCGCATTATTAGCGATTCAGCCTGACACCCCTGTCCCCACTGACAGGTCTTCTCATGAGTTGTGAGGGGTTGTCCCCATGGCCTTAGACTTTCATAAGTGAACAATAAACTTGGGATCAGCATCCATCATTATCACAGATGAAACACTCTCCCCTCTCAGTGTTGGCAATGCTGTTCCTGCTGCCCGGCCCTTCTCATGAGTAAGCCTAGGGGCTGACATAACTGAGTTCCAACCTCTGCCAGTTTAACTCTGGTTTCACATGACGTCTGAATTTGGCCATTGAGAAGCAGCAAGCCTCCCCACACCCATTGCATCATCATCTAATTGTGTGTGGTAGTGGATGCTAGCCTTAACTATCCTTCTTCATATGCTTTGAACTACTTTAAAGCACATATAGAGGGGCTGTGGATCAGAGGAATCACTTAGGCAATGGCGTGTTAGCAGGAAGGTGTGTGCACCTATGATGCTTTCTCATGTTTGCAAGGGGGCAGTTCAGAATATCCAAACTAATCCAAAATGTTTCCAAAAATATTCCAAAAAGTGCTTTAAGTTTGTGTCTCAGCTCAGTTCACAGTGGACAGCTGCTGCTATTAGCAATGCAACCTTTTGTTTTAACATAATGTAACAGAGTATGATTTAGCCATGTCTAATAAAGATGGAAGTGAAGAGATGCCAAATTATCTTGGCCTTGGAGAACAAACCTAATTGATCAGCAGTGAAGTTGTTAAACTAGTCAAACAACACAGCAAGCTTCTTTGCACCACACATTTAAATAAATAAAATGATGGAGACTGATTGCTAACAAAGATGCTAATACTCAGCAGGTTCAAATGCCTCCTTAGTACAGTAGTACAAAATGTAATCTGAGTTCCCTTGCTCCTGAAGAACTGTTACATGCACTCACCACCTGCCCAACTCCCTCAGATGCTAAAATATTTTTAACAGTCAAAGACTATTTAGTTCTTCCCAAGGAGAGAGACGATACATACGCCTACATCTCACAGGGGAAGTGACAGCATGCCTACTACATCACAGTCATGGAATGTTTCCTTTCTGCTGAAGAGTGCAAGTTGTACAGCATTGGTTTCTCATCCCAGATTCACTGATGCTACAGCCAAAACAATTGTCATTGCTATTCTGCAGCTTCTCAGCTGCAGTATTTGAGTGTTTGGAAGGAGCCTAGAAGGGAAGGGTTGGCAGAACCTCTGAAGATCAGCATTCAAAAGAACATTAGAATTGCCTGTCCAGTTTTATCTGGTCCCCTGTACAGAAGTAAATATTTACTCCAGGAGTATATCTCTTGCAACAAACAAACAAACAAACAAACAAAAACCCTGCAATTTTGCTCTTTTAAGACATTGGCTGAATTCAGATTAACATGAAACACAAGGTTGGAGAACCCGCGGTTTCAATTCTTCCAACTTCTGGTTCCAGGAGAGGGGAGCCCCACCCAGCTCCTCAGCCACCGAGGACCATCCCAGCAGATTCCACAGCCAGACACCAGCAGAGTGGCCACAATTATCCACGATCTGGAAGGGGGCATGCCAAGCACGATTGTGTATTTCCAGGGTGGTCTGCCCACCCTCAGCATGCAAAGGGTATTTAAAGCCCTTTAATTGCAATGCCATGCCAGAAATTCTTCTGACAGCAATGGCACCACTGCCCCACAAAGAGCCCTGCATCAAAATAGGCCCACAAAAGTGCAAAATGTCTGTGGAGGCACTATTTCCCTTTTATTAAGGAAAGGAAAGGGGACATAAAGACTTCCTAGAAGGGCATATGTATATGAGGGAGGGCAAAGGGCACTGTGGGAGTCTGTACTGCCATGATCTAGGATGGTGTTGTGAGGGATCACCTCGTCAAAGCAGTCCATGCAAACCAAACTACACTCCTGCTCCGCTGGCAGCTTGCTGGTGGTGGACTATCCCTCTTATGAGAGGGCCAACTTACTGGGAAGGACCATGTGCAGTCCAATGGGAGACTTAGGGGTTGTAAGTCCTAAGTCTCTCATTGGACTGCACACTCATGAGTTGAGCTAACCCAACAATGGGAGCCCTGCTTATGTGGGGCTCCCAATTCTCCATGGTAAAAGATAGAACAGAAGTGCTACAACGCCCCCTTCCCTGTGAAGCTTTGCACACACCTAAAAGAGCCATGTGTAACGCCCTGGCCACATGCACAGATGGGGGAACACCACGTGCACAGACAGGCAAACACGGGGGAACACTGGCATGGACAGATCTTTAAACCAATTTAAAATTCCCCAGTTCAGTCCTGTATTGTGTCATATGCAGATCTATCAGTGCATGTAATCACAGGAGAAGGGAGTCTTGATTTCCATCGAGCCCAGGAGAGTGGTGTCACCATTTTGGGGCACAAGCAAGAATACACATGCTCACATGGCAGATGGGCTGGCAGGGGGCATGCCTTGACAGCTACTTGGCAGCAGTCACCAAGGTAGGGAGAGCAGCCACCAGGGTACCGGTCCCCA
The DNA here is from genome assembly GCF_027244095.1 of Hemicordylus capensis. NCBI lineage: Eukaryota > Metazoa > Chordata > Lepidosauria > Squamata > Cordylidae > Hemicordylus > Hemicordylus capensis. Next base: position 371,444,940 of record NC_069658.1, on the reverse strand, counting down.
TGGCTTTTCTTCATGGAGCAGCCTGGCTCAATATAGAGCCCCAATGGCCTGACACTCTCCTGAGAGAGAACTCCAAGGGAGAAGGGGTTGCTTTATCCTCATGCATTATCAGTGATTCTGTTCAGAAAATCTCTCCTCTCTGACAGTTCTTCTCATGAGTTGTGAGGGGGTGTCCCCATGGCCTGACACTCTCATGAGAAAGCTGTCCATGGGAGAAGGGGTTGCTTTGTAAACACACATGATTAGAGATTATGGCTGACACCCCTGCCCTGTTCCCACGGATGGTTCTTCCCATGAATTCTAAAGGAGTGTCTCTTGAGCAAGTGCGGTCTGCACTGGTTCAACATCCATCATTATCACAAAGGAAGAGTCTACCTTCTCAGTGATGGCAATGCTGATCCTGCTGCCCAGTTCTATGCATGAGAAAGCCTAGGGACCACAAATCCACAAGGGAAAGGGGCTGGGCCCCTCGTCCTCAACCTTTTTGTCTGTGGGGGGAAAACTGGACCTGGCTGCTCCAGAATCCCTGGCTGGGGCCATCTTTTAAACCTGCCCAGTCCAGCCATTTGTTCTCCTCCTGGCACTGTGATGGGGTGCCATGCTCATGTCGCCACCTGGAGTGTTCATGCTTGTGAACATACATTACTGTCACTTCAGTTTCAGAGAGCAAAGCACTTGGTGCCTGTCCTGTCATGCCGTCCCTTTTCTCTCCTACTTGGCAGGTGGGGGGAGCAAGGGAAAGAGTGTGAAGAGGGGATGCCCTGTGTAACTGTCCTGCTTGACAGGCTGACAAGCTTGATATGGGACATGGCAGTGTCCCTGTTGCCAGGCAACTCCATACTTAGATAGGAGACAGGAGGGGCAGGGCTGGTGCTTGGAGAGGTGGCCAGCAAGAAGCGCCACAGCCTTGGAGTGGCTGCAGTCACAGGCAGGTCTGTGCTGCCATCTCTATAATTGTGGTTTCAAAATTGGCAGGAAAACATGATTGCTGTGGCATCTGGGATCGGACATGATGCATTGGAGGCCAAACCTCAGGTCTCGGTGGCAAGCCGTACTGCAAACCAAAGGCTCAAACTGGAGTCTAGCAAGGCAAACCATGGTTTTGGCTTGAAACCATGGTTTCATAAATTCAAAAGTAATGGAGTTCCAACCCCTGCCCCATTTAACTCTGGTTTCATATTATGACTGAATTTGGCCATTGTCACAGCTCCTTGTGACACAACATATGCATTGTCTAGCCAGGGCCCAAGTACCATTTATTTCTGTGATTACAATACTCCAAGATACATAAGCACCCCAAACAACAGATGGAGTACAAATGTACACCAGTCAGTGTAAATAATTTGGGATGCAAAACAACCCCAGCTTGTTTTCAGTGTTTTAAAAGTGACCTTGAAAGGATAGAACCTCAATGATAAGGCCTTTACAACCTCATACCACAGTGTCTTTTTTTAAAAGGAGGGGACGTTTTTTGTGAGGGTTTTTTTTTGCTACCTTTGTAGCCCAAAGAGACTCAGAGCAACATTGTACTTTCTTTTACCCACCCTTTTATCCTCCTAAAAACCCTCTGAGATAGATCAGAATGAGAGATAAGCCCAGACATTATGTTGCACATGTATAGAGGTATCTGTACACACAGTAATGTTTTTGTGTGAATGACTCTACAGGGGCTCATTTTAAAAATGAACCTGGTACAGGCCCCCTCAGATAGAGGAAGGATAAGATACTGATGTATGCGTGTTGAAAATATAATGTGAATAATTGTACAGGCATACAATTTGTGCATGCATACACTGTACTCTGTGTACTGAACATAATGAGGCTATTCACACAAGCAGCCAAGGCTGCCCATGTGAAGCACCAGGATCAATCCCAATCCCAACCCCAATCCCCGCACTTCCTCAGCCTGAAGCCCAAATTTAAGGCCACAAGTGTGCCCTTAACCCCAGGTTCAGGATTGTGTGTGTGTGCACTGGCTGCAGGCAGCCCTCACATACACAAAGCTGGGCGGCAAGAGCGTCTGGCTGAGAGAGGAGACCTCAGTGCACCACACCCCTGGCGCAGTGCATTAAGGGATACCAGAGGACTTCCTCCTCTGGCTCCCTGCTCTGCTGCTCATTGTAGCACCACTTGTGTGCCACAGCGAGTGGCAGAGCCATCGGAGCACCTCCGCTTGTGTGAGGAGAGGCTCCCTTCCTGCCACTGCCGGTCTTGGTTGTGTGCAGGGCTTCAATATGTGAATAGGGCTATTTTGACCAATCCAAGGTCACCCAGTGGCTGAGCCGGTATTAGAATCTAGATCTTCTTGTTTTAAATACTAAAATGCCAAAGTAGGAGAGGAGTTGTTTTCCTCCTACCTTGGTTTGCACCTGGGTAATAAAGTCAGGTGATGTGTGAATGAGGTGAGTGTGAGGGTATCCCATGGGTTCAGATGATCTGACAACCCAGGTTTCCTCACTACAACCCAGCTTATCTGGTCATGAGAATAGCCTCAATGCGTGAATAGGGTTTTCATCTTGAGGCCAAACAATGGAGATTTTCTAATTGGCAATGCAAAAAAAAGGGGGGGGGAGATTCTAAAAACTGCACTCCTGTTGAAAATACTGAGCTGTCTGTATTTAGAAGCTTTTCTAAGGTTTGGTTAGACAAGCTCTGGGAGTGTATAAGCTTCTTTGTTCCCAAGGTTTAAGAATCACTTGTGTTTTTATTTGGAGGTCCCCAAAACCTTAAAAGCCTGTTCTTATGAGTATGTGTTTCACTTTTTTCCTGTTTGGTTTTTGTGTTTAAGTATTGGTCTAATAATCATAGAGTATTTTAATGCTACTCTCATAGTTTTAGGCTGGAAAGGAGGGCAAGTCATTTTAGAACTCTCAGATTGATTTGTTAAAGATCCAATCTTTCTCAAACATTTGTGGAAGAGCTCAGATCATTTCCATGTCAATGAGAGATAAACAATTGCCTGTCTCTAGTGCATAGTGGAGAGACATCATTCTGATTTCTGAACTACAATGATACTGAAAGTGGCATGTATAACCTGGAACTCATAGTAAATATGTACAATTGCAAACTGAGAAACAGCTGGCAGCCAACGACACCGCTCTGCATCATGGTAGATGTTACTCCATTGAAGGTTTTATCATCTGGTTTGGCAACTATATAGAGTGGAACTACAGTGCTACAAAGCTGAGAAGGAATATGTTCCTGATTGCACTAGGAAGAACTCATTGATGTGACAGGGCACAGGGTAAAAATCTCTCAACATAGAATTCTATCCCAAATTGAAGGTACAATATTCAACTCCCATTCCTATTTTAATAGGAAAATCCTACTAGGATACAGGTCTACCCCAAAACACAAATAGAGGCTGCGTATTTGTGTACTCACAGCCCTGCCCAAGCATACATAGAGTCAGGTGCCTAGAGCGCCCGACTCCCAGGGGAATCCCCTAATAAATGTACCATGCTCATTGCACAGTGCATTGAGGGATTCCTGGAGCCCGTCTTCTAGAATTCTGTGCTACACCGAGCAGCGCGGATAGTGTGGGGAAGAGAAAAGGGTTGCTCGTCTGGGGAGAAAGTAGAATCTTCTAACATTGGTTAAATTATGATAGAAGAGCATGGTTAAAATATATACTGTGAGATGGTTCTAAATCACAAAGCTTTTCTCACCTACTATTCTATTGTGATTTATTTCATTTTTCTGACTGTTTTCATTTCAATCCTCAGTATTTATGAACCACATTTTAGCTATGTTTTGTGTTATGATATTTCATGAATGTATAATACTTTATTTTATGGTTGGCCTTTTTGTCTTCTCTGTGTTGGTACAAAGGCTGTTGATTAATTTGCCAGGTAAATTATGTACGGTTATGTGAAATCTGCAGATCCTTCTAAAACCAACCTTCCTAGATAGAGGATCATTTGGGCAGTTGTTCAGCATTCTGTGGATCCTTTCCAATAGATTCTCAAAGCTTCCCATCTTTTGTACTTTCTCTTGAGCATACATATATTGACTGCTGGACAAGGTACTATACAGACCTTATACTCTTATGTAAATTCCTTTGAATGCTTGGAATTCACTACATAATGCTAAGAAGTATTACTGTTATTATTGTTGTTGTTGTTTACACAGTCAGACAGGTGTTATTGACTGGTTTGTTTTATACAGACATCGAGTCCTTCCCAAGGACCTGGGATGGCTGAATTTTATTATCAATGTTGTTGCTGTTATTATAGATATCGTCACAGAATATAGGCTGTTCCCAGTAAAGTTGCTTTTTGTAATTGGCTGATATGGTGTTGAGGTGATTTCTGATATGGTGTTGAGGTGCTCTTCATTGTTTTGGAATTGCACCTAGGACACCAATTACCACTGGGATTATTTTGGTCTTTTTCTGCCACAGCCTTTCAATTTCAATTTGTAGATCTTTGTATTTTGTGAATTTTTCTATTTCTTTTTCTTCTATTCTGCTATCCCCTGGTATTGCTATGTCGATTATTTTAACTTGTTTTTCTTTCTTCTCGACTACAGTTATATCTGGTGTATTGTGTGGCAGATGTTTGTCTTTGTAGCAGGAAGTCCCATAATATTTTTGCATCTTCATTTTCTACAACTTTTTCAATTTTATGGTCCCACCAATTTTTGGCTGCAGGTAGCTTGTATTTTTTGCAGATGTTCCAGTGTATCATCCCTGCTACCTTGTCATGCCTTTGTTTGTAGTCAGTCTGTGCAATCTTTTGATTAGGTGGTCCACTGTTTCATCTGTTTCTTTACAAAGGTGGCACTTGCTGTTTGTTGTGGATTTTTTGACTTTTGCTCTTATTGCATTTGTTCTTAGTGCCTCCTTCTTGTGCATACAGTATTCAACCCTCTGTTTCTTTCTTCAAGTTGCCATTCTTAAGCCATTGCCAGGTCTTGGTGATGTCTGATTTTCCACTTATATTGTGCAAATATTGACCATGCAGGGGCTTATTTTTTTAATTTTTATGCTCGGTTCTTGACTTGTTCTTTCATGTAGGCCTGCTTTGTTTCATTGGGGTTGAATAGTTTCTCCTTATTGACCATTTTAAGTGCATCTTCTTCACTGTCCTTGATATATTCTTCAAGACCTCTTTTCTCCTCCTCTACTGTTTGATGGAATTGCAGCATTCCTCTTCCACCTGAGCTGCGAGGGAGGTATAGCCTATATACATCACTGCTGGCGTGCAAAGCATGATTGATGGTCATTATTTTCCTGTTCTAACGATCTAGTGTCTCTAGCTCTGCCTGGGTCCATTCTATTATTCCTGCACTGTATCTGATAATAGGTATAACCCAGGTGTTTATGGCTTGTATGGTGTTCCCACCATTGAGTTTGGACTTTAGGATTTTTCTAACTCTCCTGATTTATTCACTTCCAATTTTTCTTTTAACTTCAGTGTGTGCAATGTTATCAGCCTGGAGAATGCCCAAGTATTTGTAATGTTTGTTCTCTTCCAGGTTCTTGATATTGCTTCCATTGGGCAGTTCTATTCCTTCTGTTTTTCTTATTTTTCCTCTGTTCATTATTAATGCAGCATACTTGTCTAGTCCAAACTCCATTGCTATATTGCTACTGAATATACGGACAGTGTTTAGCAGTGATTCGATTTCTGACCGGGACTTTCCATACAACTTCAGATCGTCCATGTACAGCAGATGGTTGATTTTACTTGATGGTTTAGATGTTTGGTATACAAGGCCTGTTTTGTTTAGTATTTGTGAAAGTGGAGTCATGGCAATTACAGACAACAGAGGGGATAGTGAGTCTCCTTGGAAAATTCCTCTTCTAATGCTAACCTGTCCAGGTGTCTCGCCATTGATTGTTAACTGTGTACTCCACATGCTCATTGCTTTTTTAATAAATATTTGAATGTTTTTGCTGACACCAGTTGTTTCTAAACATTTTAATATCCATTTGTGAGGCAATGAGTCGAAGGCTTTCTTGTAGTCAATCCAGGCAACACTTAGATTGGTTTTTCTTCTCTTGCAATTTTCTAAAATCATCTTGTCAATCAGTAGCTGGTCTTTTGTGCCTCTGGTGTTCGGGCAATTTCCTTTCTGTTCAACTGGAAGCTGTTTATTAGTTAATAAATGTTGCATTACTTCATCTGCTATTATTCCAGTTAATAATTTGAACATGGTTGGCAGGCAGGTTATTGGTCTATAATTACTTGGAACTGCACCTTTTGCTGGGTCTTTCATGATGAGATGAGTTTTCCCAGTTGTTAGCCATTGTTCAATATCACCTTCTTGCCAAATGTGATTGAACTGTTTTGATAGTTGTTTATGAAGGCTTGTTAGGTGTTTAAGCCAAAAGCCATGCAGTTCATTGCTGCCTGGTGCAGTCCAATTTTTAATTTTCTTTACTCTTTCACTTATTAATTTCACTTATTAAGGTGACAGTTTTGAGAGTGTTTCTTTCCTAAAGACTCCCCCCCCCTTGTTTTATCTCCACATCATGCTGGTCATGATATAGTACTATTAGCTTTGTACTATTAGTACTATTAGCTTTGAAAATCTATTCTGCAGTAGCTCTCCAGGAAGAAAATACTCCCTTTTCCATATTTTGAATGCTTATTTTTTAAAAAGAATTTATATATCAGCCAGTTATCTAATAGGACAACATACTGCATTCGAAATATCGGGAACACATTCTGGCCAATTTGTATCATTTATCTCTTATAATGTTTTAATGAACCCATCACTGCCACATGAAGGCTATAGGAACCCCTGATCTCAAGGATCGGTGGTAGTCCCAGAGCACCCTGGTGGCCACTCAGTGGGCTCCTCAGTGGCTGGCCAAGTAATCTCAGAGGAATTAATGACTTCACAGTGTATGCTAAAAACTGCAAGTCATTAAACTAAACAATACAATATAGATTTTATTTTGAGCATCACCTCAGCCATGGACCTGGTTCATTTGATGACTAGTGATGTTAGTCCCCCTTACATTTGGGGTCCCAAATAGTCTGATCTTGTTCCTGGAGTGGCATCAATGTGTTAGCAGTCAACCACTCTTCTATTTGTTTATTTCCAGGCTTGGTTCAAATAGCTGTGGATGGACAATTTGCTGTGGTTTTCAGTTTCTCTTTTGTTTCTTCAAGCTCACCGATACATGCCAGGGATAATGCATATTGATTACATCAGAGATGCTGTTTTGTGATTTAATCAATGAGTATATCAATGAGTGAATTAATCAATGAGTATATCACTGGTGCATATCAGTACCTGAGAGCGAGGAAAAGAAACTGAAAACAGTGACCAACTGCAACAATTCCAAAATCAATTTTAGAAATTTTCCAAATTAAACCAGAAGAATCATGAAGTAGAAGGCATGGAAAATGAATTCATGAAACAATAAGAGAATGAGTGACATATACTCATACCTGTGTGTGACAGTAAATGATTACCAGTGGGTAAATTTTTCTTATTTACATTCAGAATTGGATCTGCATTTACAAGCTTCCTCGATAAGCATTCAGTAAAAGCGTAATGTGTTTTCTAATAGTTCTTTCCTGCCTTATAGCATTGGTGCATGTTGCTGTGCACCTGTGCAATTGTCCTTAGAGCCTGTAATTTGGTTTCATGATGCTGCATTCACCCTACAGTACCAGCCATCATAGAGTGCTACTTGGAAATGCAACAACCGAGCTCTCAGACAAGCGCACCAAGGTGCAAGAAGGCGCTTTTCATTTTGGATGGTGGGAGGCAGCCATATAAAATATTTGCAAGAAGCAATCAAGAGAATTGATTGACCCAAGTAGAGAAGACGCTTGCCAACCACCTGTTGGTCAAGTGGTCTAACCACACCAATACAAGAGAGTTTCATAAAAAATAAGGGTTTAACATTAAAGAATTTCCACACATGCATCTACAGTATATGATGTTGTCATACCAAGTCATACTGCTGGTCTGGCTAGCTTAGTATTGTCTATACTGGCTGGCAGCAAATCTCCAGAATGTCAGGCATAGATCTTTCCCAATCCTACTTAGAGATGCCAGAGACTGGACCTTAAATGTCCTGTATGCAAAGTATGTGCTCTGCCATTGTGCTACGGCCCCTGCCTTGGTGGCTAGTCTGAATACTCACAGTGGATGCGCAGAACCTTATTTGACATACTGAACTAGATAACAATTTCAGGGGAAATAGTGCTTGATTCATAATAAACATATTAAAGGATGGACAATTTTGTTTACTAAACCAGTATTTACCAGCATTGGTGCTATGACTATAAATAATTGCCTATGGCATACTCTGTGTTTTGTGGAATGGAGAGTATAGTACACTAACATCTGTCTGCCTGAACAATGGTAGATATATCAGCCCATCAAAGTGCTATTAATTGTTCTTGCAACCAGTCAAAGTAGTAAGATTGTGTCTGTCATATGAAAAACCACTCAGGATTTCTTTGTGCAGGCGGATTATTATTTTTCGAAACAGCAATCCAGTTGTAAAGCAAATATTGCTGATAAATTGTAGATAATCACTAAAAGATAGGGTCAATCATATTTAACTCTTCATTTGACGTCACAGATATGGCCAAACGTATTAAATGCAATCTAGATCAGCAGTTGTGAGTTATAAGGAAATTAATTGAGAATCCTTGCACTATCTCAAGAAAAAAGATTTTCAATTAACATCTTAGAAACTCACAACTGCCAGTTTTTATTGCTTTTCCTCTCTATTGGGGATACCATTAAGTATCTTTTTCTTTCTTTCTTTTTTTTAAAGGAAGGACAGATTCCTTTTTGTGCTTTCTTGGGAATCATTATGTACTTATTATGAATGTGACATTGAAGTTCTGTAGTTTTTATGGTATGCAGCAGGGGGTGGGGGGAAGTATGCTGTAAAATGTTGCTTTAAAAATGTATTAAAAACAGTGTTCTGACACTTTCCTGCACAATGAGGTCTTACATTAAGCATTTATGGCAGCTACAAATTCACAGTATGGTTTTGATGCAGTAATAAAAAGAAAGAAAGAAATTGGGTCCAACTGAGATTTTACAACTGGAACAAAGGGTTGAAAGTTGAAGGCTTATCTCAAAATACTCTTTGTTTCATATTCATTACCATATCTACCACTAAGCTGCATATCAACTACATGAAATTTTTTCCAGGACAGAAACGGCTAGTAAATGAAGGCCTTCTGTTATGCCCAAAGAAAAGCAATTTAAATGAAATGTAATCACCAAGGGTCAACATTTGTTTGGAGTTAATATCCTGAAATTAAAGGAGTTCAGAAATGCCAATCCATTTATAATTCACCTTTTTTACATTAATTAAGGTGGAACATCCCCGGAGCCCCTTCAGAATTTTAGTACAGTCAGCAGTCTACATGGCTGCAAGAGAGTCAGTCTGACCATGCTGTGCAACACAGCCCACCAGGCCAGGTAAAACTGTATGCTATGGACTGTAGGAACACCCATATACTACTGGTCAGCTCAAATAAAAAACCATTGATGCTCTGTACTGCAGTAATTTCTTTGATTGGGAAATGAAATCCCAACTCTATTCAGAACTTTGCTTGTATAAATACAGCTAATTAAGTTCTTTTCATTTTAAATATGTAGCCTTTTTCTTTTTAATGAGGATTGGATGCTAGATGGTATTTCTTTAAGCAAAAATAAATGGACAAACTCAAATTCTTAACTCACGCTAATGTTGCTGTGGAAATCCATGTCTGGAACAGCTGTAAGCCACTGTCTCAAGGCTCTTCGAGGCCGGGCATGTTCTCTTTTCACTGCAGTCTGTATTCAGCATAGCAGTCTGCAGTAGGGGTATGCATACATTTCTGTCTTTCTTATTTATTTATTTATTTAACTTATTTTTATACCACCCAAAACTTACGTATCTGGATGGTTTACAACAAGACATAACATTAAAACATTAATTAAAAACAAAAACAAGAAATTCAAAACACAACTTAAATTTTTTAAAACAATATTCTAAAACAACATTAAAAACAATCAAAACAGTATCAGTTAAAAGCCTGAGTGAACAGATGTGTCTTTAAAGACTTTTTAAAAATTGTCAGAGATGGGAAGGCTCTTATTTCACTAGGGAGCACATTCCAAAGCCTCAGGGCAGCAGCAGAGAAGGCCCCTCCCTGAGTAGCCACCAGAGGAGCCGGTGGCAAATGCAGTTGGACCTCTCCAGCAGATCTCAGTGGGCAGTGGGGTTCATAACAAAGAATATGTTCTCTTAAGTACCCAGGGCCCAAGCTGCTTAGGGCTTTATAGGTTATGACTAACACCTTGTATTCTGCCCAGAAACATATCGGCAGCCAGTGTATCTCCTTCAATACGGGAGAAATATGGTCTCTTCTAGATGATCCAGAGACCAGCCTGGCTGCTGCATTTGAACCAACTGTAGTTTCTGCACTATGTACAAGGGCAGCCCCACATAAAGCGCATTACAGTAATCCAGTCTGGAGGTTACCAGCAGATGTACCACTGTTTTGAGGTCATCTATCTCAAGAAATGGACGCAGCTGGCGTATCAGCCAAAGCTGATAGAAGGCACCTCTGGCCACTGCCTCAACCTGGGACACAAGGGAGAGACCTGGATCCAGAAGCACCCCCAGACTGTGTACCTGTTCCTTCTGGGAAAGTGTGACCCCATCCAGAACAGGCAGATCAAAATCGTCTCCCGAGTTTCGACCCTGCACAATAAGTACCTCTGTCTTATATGGATTCAGTCTCAGTTTGTTATCTCTCATCCAGCCCATTACCGACTCAGACAAGCATTTAGGGAGGTTATGCCCTCTCCCGATGATGCTGACATTGAGAAATAGATTTGGGTGTCATCAGCATACTGATAACACCCTGCACCAGATCTCCTGATGATCTCTCCCAGCGGTTTCATGTAGATGTTAAACAACATCGGAGACAATATGGAGCCCTGAGGGACACCATACAAAAGTTCAGATTTTGAAGAACAGCAGTCTCCAAGGGACACCATCTGGAACCTGCCTGAGAGGTAGGAGCAGAACCACTGCAGAACAGTGCCTCTCACTCCCAACCCCTTCAGATGCTCCAGAAGGATACTATGGCTGATAATATCAAAAGGAACCGAGAGGTCCAAAAAGACCAACAGAGTCACACTTCCTCTGTCAATTTCCAGTTGGAGATCATCCATTAGGCTGACCAAGGCAGTCTCCACCCCATAGCAAGCCCAGAAGCCAGTTTGAAATGGGTCTAGATAATCAGTTTCCTCCAAGACTGTCTGGAGCTGGGAGGCCACCAACCTCTCAATTACCTTTCCCAACCACGGAAGGTTGGAGACAGGCCTTATGTAATAAATAGGGAAATAACAGGGAAAAATCTCATTTGATTCATTTTTCTTTTGCTACAGAATGAATGTACACTGTCCCAAAGGATTCCCATTCAAACTGTGTGTAAGGTGGCAGCAACAGCAAGGCTTCTTTGGTACAACTTCCTTCTGCTAGGTGACAGGTTGAATACTTATATGGAGACACAGCGTTTCCCTGGGGCATTGGAAAGCCACAATAAAAAACAGTGGCTACCATTATGGGCCACCATTTTTTCATTCCGTCCCATACATTGTGGGATGGCATGAGTATTCAAAATGGCTCCCATTAGAAGGATATAAATGTAGAAAATACATACATACATACATACATACATACATACATAAGGCTCTACACTACAGGCAGCAACACCAAATTACTTGCAAGAAGGAAGGAGAGGGAGAGAGAAATGGGGTTCTGAAACAAAAATTTAAAGCTGCAAAGGTGTTCCGCATGAAATAGAACAAAAACTGAATGAATAATATGAAAATTGAATAAGGAAGGTTTGCAACATGGTTTGTTGCACACTCCTAGTCCACAGCTGTTTCTAAGCAATAGAGTGCACAGTCAGGGGCATAGCAAGGTTGGAGTGAGCCCTGAGACAACAGTGAAGATGGGTCTCTGCTCCCCTGCCACCACCTTCAGAGAGGCGTGAGGGGGAAGAGCAAAGAGAAGCTATCACCCAATCAGTGGAACCACCTTCCCTCAGAGGCCCAGGAACATTCCTCTCCTTTTTTCAGAAGACCAGTAAATAAAACGTTTACAGCACATCTGCACACATTTTACAAATAATATAACAAAACTTTGCCATTCCAAAGGTGATCTAAACATTGGCGTTAGTTAAAAGAAAGTTAAGATAAAAATCATTGGTATGACCAGGGGAATTTCCAACAAAGGAGAAATTTAATCTTTGGCATATATCTGTATAAAAATCACAATATAATATAACGTGAGAAGTGGTTTCTATAGCTCCAAAGCCACATGGACAAAGCCTCAAGGAAAGCGGTATGCCTTTAAATCTACCCTCTAATACCACCATGGGGAGTGTATCAACTCACACTAGTGTAAGAGCACGTCTAAATTTAGGGACAAGAACGTCGCCGAGGTAATTTGCTGGTCTGCAATTGATAAATTGATTCCCTATATAGATACCGCTTCTAATGCCACTTCCTCTTGAAGTTCCACTTCCTCTTGAAGTTCCATATCCAGGATACGTTGCTTTACAACCTTCTTGGCATGATCCAATCATAAACTAATAAGTCCCACTAGAGAAAGCCCATAATGGGATAATTTATTAGACACCAAATACTTCCATTTAAATTTAAAACTATCTGCCATAATTAAGGAAGCTAAACCCACTTGTGCAAAGACCAATTTTAGCCAGAACATAAGAATACAGTGCCAGTAGCACGTCTCTAGCCTAATAAGCCAACCTCTCATCTAATTAAAGCACTGGACACACAGCACGGGACTTGCAATATACTTCTGATAAATTTAGATTGTATGGCTTCTAATGGAGCAAAGTTATCAGTGGGTCCTAATTATGCTCCATATAAAAGTAAGGGGTATACTTTAGCAACAAAAAGCTTAATTGTTGCAGGTATAAATAGGGCCCCACACGTAAAATGATATGATTTAATTTTATTTGTAACAAACAAAACTGGAGCCTAATGGAATTGAGATGGGCATTCCTGGAACCAGCTGAGTGGAAGATTACACCCAGGTATTTTAAGGAGTTAACCTGATCAATTTTGTGGCCATGCATAACCCAATTATATAGCCTAGGACGTTCGGCAAAGACCATTATCTTCGTTTTGCTGTAATTGATTTCAATTGTTTCCTCAGCACAAAAGGAGGTAAAAAGATTAAGGGCACGTTTAAGACACTGTAGGCATCTGAGACATTATAGCCATGTCATCGGCATAGAGTAGAATGGAAATATGCCTGTTAGATATCTTCGGTCATTCCTCTCCTTGTTCATTTGTAGCTACAGCCCTGTGATGAATTAGATCATGTTTTTAAAGGTCTGCTCTTCATTAATATGTACTTAATGAGATGAGGTTCTTTCACTTGTTCTGTGGTCAGCTTTTATAGAGACAAGTTGTTCTGGTAAGAACTAATCTGCCTACTTTCCTTTCACTATAAGCTTAGTTGATAATTACCATCTTCATAAGTTGGCCCACTTCAGCCTTAAACATTCACACATCTGCCATCTTGAATTGGGGAGGATTATATCATCACAAACTATGCTATTAAGGTGTCCCTATGTGTCACTCACTACAACTGTACCAAATTTGGTTCAAATCAGTTAGGAAGTCCACAAGTTAACCCACTTGTGCCTCAACTGTTCACACATCCACCATCTTGAATCAGGGTGGATGACATTACTGGAAACCATGCCCTTGAGCTGCCCCTAAGAGCCCCTATACCTGTAATAAATTTAGTTCAAACCAGGTAGGTGGTTCACATGTATTTGCACCTCAAATGTTCAAACACACACCATCTTGAATTATGGTGGATTACATCATCACACACTATACCATAGAGGTGTCCCTATGTGTCCCTACGTCTGTAGAAAATTTGGTTCAAAATGGTTAGGTGGTTCAGAAGTTAGCCCTGTTGTGGTTCAAATATTTACATGTCCAGCAAGTTGGATGACATCATTCCAACTATGCAATTGGATTTGCTATCATTACAAACTACGCCCTATGTGACCCTTCAGCTGTAGCAAATTTGCTTCATATTAATTAGGCATCTCACAAATTAGCCCACTTGTGCCTCAAACATTCATGCGTCCACTATTTTGAACTGGCGTAGATGACATCATCACAAATAGCTGTTGAGGTGTCCCTTTGTGTCCCTACAACTGTACCCATTTTGGTTCATATTGGTCCACGCATTGCGAAATTGGTGCCGAGGGTGGAGGGTGGGGAGACACATACACGGTAACACAGATGGACACAAATGCACATACACAGAATGCCAGGTGATCTTATAAGTAGGCTAAAAATGGAGCAAGATATGCTGGCTAATTGTTCATTAAAAGATATCACCCATGCCAGAGTTCATGGGAATTACAGTTGCGAACAACTTCAAGGATCAGTACACAGCTGAGGAGGCTTCCTCAGGTTGCCTCTCAGGGCTTGGTAGCTTGGGAGTGACCCCTTAGGCTGGTTTGTCACTATTAGCTTGGGGATAGTGGCATCTTTGGGAAGTCTAGAGTTAATTGAGAAGTATTCTTGATTGCTCTGAATCAGAATGGGACTGGCCAGAGAAAGTAGGTGGCAGGGTTAAATGCAATCTTTCCTTCTCTGGGTGGAGGTTCAGGATAATTAGATATGTAGCAGAGCTATTGAAAGCTCAAGCAATCTACTATATAATCAATTATCTGTAACCTATATAGGAGGAGATAGATAACATAACATCTAATCCTGATAAGTTAAGTTTATTCCACTATTGCCTTCTATTTAATTGTTTTGAGATGTGCTAGCAAAGTTCTGTCCCAGACGGAGATATTGAGCAAATCACTATGCTCCTAACATTCTTACAGCTACTGGAATTGTCATGGGCCCATTTTCATAGTTTGTAATCTGTGGTGCTTCATGTAGCTCTGAATAAGGATGCAGAGTTTGAAATGCTGTGCACAAGCAGGCATCTTAGTAACCACACCCATTGCTCAGAACTGCATTGCTTCATTTCCCATCTGCCAAATGTGAGTAATTTTTTCCTGCTGCATGCTTTGGGGGCTACGTAAACTCCTATTCCCAAGTCACACCTTTTATTTTCCTTTGTTTTGTGCTTAATACAGCTGTGTTGTGTGAGAGAATAATACAGAGCTGTAAAAAACAACAACACCCTTAACAACCTGATTGCTATGCAATAATTTAAAGTATGTTTGTGGCCAATTCACTGACTGCTAATTGTGTATCAGGAAATGCTTTTATGTGCCAGTTTGTATTGCAGTCGTGAAGCATCAGGACTACAGTCCAAAGTATTACCTCTGTTATCTGAACCCGTTTTCTGAAACATCAACAGGCACAGGTTTTTTTTAAGTACTTCTCATTGTGTTCCGCTCTGCTGCGCCAGTTCAAAATGGCTTTCTGTCTCACTCCACTGGTTTCATGGAGGTGGGGATTGATCTGTGAATCTCTTGCATGATATGTTTGAAATATTTATCTGAGGTTGAGCTGTCAGGAGGTGTCCAACTCACTCATTACTAGGCAGCAGAGGGACGTAGTGCTGTCAGAAAGTTATCATTTCCACAAGATATGGCTCTGTTTTGATTTTTATAGACAGCAGGTTCTATGCTTTTTTAGACTTTGCTCCGGAAGAGCTAGTTACAGGGGACTTAATTGAAACACTGAAACTGTTAATGCAATATTGGATTACACCGTAATGTAAATTACAGGATTATCTTTAGTATGCTTTCCCCACCCCTCTACTCTTCTCCTTATTTTGCCAATGGTTATCATTCCATTCCCTCTCCTCTGTCTTGCTTTTTTTTTTCTTTTTCCCCATTAGGCAATTGTGAATAGTTACAAAGCCCAGCTTAGCTGTGGCCTATCAGTTGGTTCAAATAGAGCACTACTGAATTCTTTGCTAGGAAATAAATAATGGGCTCTACAAGAAGTAATGTTGAGGGAAATTGTTCTGGTAAGATCCTATGCGCCAGTAAACACTTTCCTTTCCTTTGTTACATCAATCATCAGGTTGGCTCTATCACTGATTACTTAGTAAGGAGTAAAGCATCAAACAAAGTAAGACAGATCAATTTCCCTGTTGCGTCCTTCTGCTCTCTTCCTGTGCCACCCCTGAAATAGAACATTGCAGTCCATTTAGAGAGCACCTGGTGTTTATACACAGCTAGACCCATCAAATTCATTAGATGTGGAAACTGACATATTTTCACATTATACAAAGTGCCTAAAATTGTAGTTCTTAAATGTTTTGGGTGCTTGAAAGGCACATCTGACTGCAGTGGGAACTGATATGTTATCTTCAGGTCAAATTACCATGTGCTGAAGCATGACCCAATTCTCAGTTTATCATAAGTCCTACTCTGGGACTGTGCAAAAGTTAAACCCCTTTATACCCTGGATTTGCAGTGCTTATTTCAGTTTTATTAAAGGACTGCTGGCTGGCTGCATGTTATGAGATGCCATAAAATTGAAACAGCCTTATTTCAAAACATGCTTATTCAAACAAGGACACAAGAGCTGGTGTTATCACTAAGCAAAGTGATTTAGATTGTCTCATTCTCCATTTGAGATATATACTACCCCACAAGGAAAACCATCTTGACTCTTCCCATGGTTTGACAATTCTTTTTTTCTGATTCTTTTCATCAATTGACAGTGGAGTCTATGCTAGAACTACATGTAGAGAACTAGCCTGGCATTCTAAATGTGTCCTTCAAGGCTGTATTAGCATTTACAGGACACATTTAGAATGACCCAGGGGCTGGGGGCAGTCACAGACCCAAAGTTTGTACACAACTAAAGAGTTGAAGAAATAGAGCAGTGCCTTTTTGGAACAGTTCACACACAACTGTTCCATGTCACAACTATCAGTTCTGACAGTAGTTAGAGCCAGCTGGAGGGCCCCATTCCAATCCTGTCACCAGTACAGTTTAGCTACTCACGCTCTTCAACTGTGTGACTTCCTTGGTTCTCTTCTCTGCTACTGAAAGAAACCAGATGCTACCAAAGAGAGGAAGCAGCTAAATGGTAACAATGTCAGCACTGCTTTATACCAGTTGCTAGGGAGAAGCATTGGGAAAGGGCTCTTATGTTGAAGGTTTGTGTGCAGGTTCCCCGAAGGCAGCTGACTGGCTACTGGGGAAGCAATATATGGACCTTTGTTCTGATCTGGTGGGCTGAAACCACACACGACTTGAGGGGGGGGCGAGGTCAATTTTCAGCACATAATTACATTAACATAAATTATTTAAAGTGTTTATGGAAGTGAGGGAGCAGGGGGTTGGAATCAGGGCAAAAGATAAGGGGAAAGAGGGATGGTGTCAGTGGGCTCTGGCCCAGGGGCAGGGGACATCTGCTCTCAAGCAGCCAACTGTCAGCAGGACAGACCAAGGGCTCTTCATAGCTCTTGTTGTTGCTGCAGGATATTCCTACCTGAGGCCTGGCCAAAAAAAAAAAGTCCCCACAGGCTGGATCTGGCCCCCAGGCCTTAAGGTGTGCAGGCCTGATCTAACAGGGCCTCTTGTTCTTATACTTCTATGAGAACCTTGAAACGAATAGTTTGTGTACATGTGGGGTTATTATGATATACTGAGTCTAGGGGAGGAGAGCTGTTCTTGTGGTAGTGAGCATGAATTGCCACCCTTGCTAAGCAGGGTCAATTGTTGGTTTGCATTTGGATGGGTGACTACATGCGAGTGCTGTAAGATATCCCCCTTAGGGGATAGGGCCATAGTGCAGTGGAACAGCAGCTTCATGCTTGCATACAGGAAGTCCCGTGACCACTTCCTGGCATCTCCAAGCAGGGCTGAGAGAGACTCCTGCCTGAAACCTTGGAGAGCCACTGCCAGGACTCTCCAAGGCAAGAAAGGAAGCTGCCTTATCAAGTCAGACCACTGGCCTATCCATCGCAGTATATTCGACACTGCTGCCAGTCAGTGTAGACCAAGGGTGCACAACTCAAATGCACTGGTGGGTCGAAACTGACTGTGACGTGGTGTGGGGGGGCTGAGGTTAATTTTTAGGGCTCCAATTATAAAAGTAACAATTGATATTAATTAATTTAATTTAATTTAAATTTAATCAATTAAAATAAATTTTATTAAAATCAAACTTTTGAAAATAAATTTTATTAAAATCAAACTTTTGAAAATAAATTTTATTAAAATCAAACTTTTGAAATTCTAGCCAGCCAAGATTATTTAAATTTAAATAAATTGAATTAAAACTCATTCTAATAAAATACATAAATATAATACAATATATACAAAATACATACCAATAAAAATTCATTGCTCTTCCTTTCCAACTCCACAGCCACCCGCCAAAACCACCCAACTACTGCAGGCGGCCTAAGGAGTGTTGGTGAGACGATGTGCTGCTGCTGTGGAGGCAGAAGCACCACTGCTCACCTCCCTCTGGCTGGAAATCAGGGTGTGCATATGCCCTGTAGGAGATTCAGGGCACATGTGTGTCCTCATTCTGAGCACGCTCCTGGCCCTGACAGAGGTGGAGGGTCTGGGAGCCCAGGCGAGCAGTGTGCTGCCTCACCAACGCTCCCCCGGCTCGTGGGCTCCCAGGCCCTCAACCTCCAGCAAATCAACCACAGGTCCTCAAGCTCAGCTGCTGTTGTGGCTAAGAGTGTGCATAGGATGAGGATGCCCATGCACCCTCAAAATAAATACACACCCTCAGCCACCTCTCTCAGTGGAGCATTCATTGCTGTTGTAACTGAGTGTAATTGAGAGTCCATCCACTTTGCTGCTGGTCATCTTCTTCTTCTCTTTCCTTCAACCTTTCCCAGCATTATGGACTTCTCAGGGGAGCTGGGTTTTCACATAATGTGGCCGAAGTATGATAGCTTTATTTTATATAGATAGATAGATATAGATATAGATATAGATATAGATATAGATATATACACACATATGTATAAACCACACAAACATGCATAAAGAACTGCATGTCAACAATAAATAAGCCAATAAACAGAACATCATAATATATATCATGCCTTTGATGGTATCAGAGCAGCTCCTCGGGGCAGTCTGGCCTTTGCAAGCTTTGCAGGGAGCACCTCTCCTCACACACCTTTCAAAGCTTGCAGGAAGCACAAAGAGCGATTAGGAGGCTACTGGCAACCTCCTCTCTCCCCTGTGCCACTTCCAAAGCTTGCAAGGATTGATTTTAAAAGCAAGCTGCCCACACCAGGGATATGGGCAAAGGGCCTCACCTCAGGTGTCATAATACTTTGGACTGCCCCTGCTTGTTCTGCTGCAGAGTGTTGGCCTAGTTAATCAGCAACTATTGACACTGCTGCTAAAAAACTGGAGGGAAGCCTTCTGGGGGCAAGAGAGATGTTTGTGAAGGGCACAGTTTCCCCCTCCTATCGATCATCCCAAGGGGAAGTAGACCTGTTGAACTAACATCAGAACAACCTGCCATTAGAAAAAGAAGAGTGAACATCAGAGAGGCTTTGAGAGGGAAGTGTGGGAAAGCTTCACAGGTCTGTCCCCTTTTCTTCCCATAAGATGCTGTTTTAGTTACCGCAAGGGAATCTTCTGCTTTTACAACAGTAGCTGCAGCAGGGGGATGAGACCATACTTCAACTGCAGATTCCAGAAAGCTAATCACTGTTGACGTTAGCATGGGATAGAAACAAATTTTAAGAGTGGATGACTCACAGAAAGGGAGAGATTATTAAAGACTGCTCTTGGGAGGGGGGGATTTCAAACAGTATTGCTATTTCTCTTTCTCTTGCTTAATATTAACTTTTATTTTAATTAGGTCTTCTTTAATGCTCAGTTCAGGAGCAGAACTGTGGGTGCGTATCTATATATTTAATTTGTCAAACTCAACAGTTGATAACATTGTGAGGTTAAAGAGCCAAGATGTTACGTATTTAATTATCCCGTTAAGGTAATGTTGTTTGGTGTTACCAAGAAAGATTACTTCTGGAACTGACACAATTTATGTACTGTTGCTTAATAGTGCAATCTCCTTGATGTCTTGGAGCAAGGTGCATTGTAAATTCTTTTCTTTTTCAAAGCCTGATCATTCAATTAATTGTACAGATCAGGAGAACGTGCTAGGTTTACATTTGCAAGACACCCAAAATGCAGCTATAGGAATTGTACAAATTCTGTTTACTGAGGACCAGTTTACAGATGTCAGTTAGCAATGGACAATACTGCCACAAAGAATATCCATGCCAAACAAAAGCAGAACCCCTGAGCTCCCCACTGCCATTGTTAGGCAAACAGGACGTTAATCTGTAGAGGTGTGCATTGAATCAGAACAATCATTGGTTCCAATGCAATGCAAACCATACTGGGGGATTTTTTACTGGGAACAATTTCATTGAAAAATGTCCCTGATATCAAAGATAGATTAGATGCAATGCTACATCATATGAGCATTGCACAGAACCTATCAGAGGATCAGGGAGCTTATATTCACTGAGGATACAGCATTCCCAGAAACTAGCAGCTGCCAAAAAGGCAGCTGCAGCAATTCAAATTATTGCCTTTTCCTCCCTCTTCTTGGCCTAGAATGTACCGGGCAGGAAGCAAAGTCACTACGTTCCATCCTTGTCCTGGTGCATTAGAAAATTGACTCACTTTGTCGTTACAGGGCACAACCACCCCCACCCCCCAAGTAACGCACAAGAAAAGACACAATGTAATGTCATTGCTTCCTGCCCTAGTGTGTTCTAAGGCAAAAAAGATGGAGCAAATGGTGGCACTTTGAATCACTGCCATTGCAGCTGTCCTTTGAGCAGCCGCTTGCTTCAGGGAATGCTGGATCTTCAGTAAAGGTGCCCCCCCATTCTGATACATCAGGTTGATACTTGTGTATCAAATCAAATGCATGATTCAATCATTACTGGGATTGAATTTATTCCAATCCCAATAATGAGCAACATGCACAGACCTGTTAACCCACTGTGAACCCACCCACTCAGTGGTGCTCCCATTTGAGAGCTAAACGACGCCTCTGAGTCTGATGTCAATATACACAGGGGGCAGGGCTACGGCGGCCATGGTGGCGGCAGAACCCAGCCCACCGCTGGCCTCCCTCCATGCCTCTGAATGCCTCAGAAAACCTGAAACGTACCACCCAGCACTCAAAGCACAAACCCTAATTTACTTGTCTAAGATCTAACCAATTGTGCACATGTGTGATTTCCATGACATTAGGTGCAGCACAGCTTTTACCATATGCTGGCTGACATACTATGCAACATTATGTGTGCCTTGCAATGTAACATGCATGCAGTTGCACTAGAGTTCAGTTGTGCTAAATACAAGAATTGTGCAAATGCAGTTGAACAACTGATGACCATTATTTCCAATAGCCATCAATTGCACAACCATGTTCTTGTGTTTAGTGCATCTGTACAAATGTTACATTGCGAGGTGCACATAACATTGTCCAGTTCTGTATGTTAGCCACTATCTCCAGCACCTGTTTGGTCAAATGAAGCAAACCTTGTTTAAGGAACTGCCAAGGATATAAAGCCACCACAGTTGCAAGTGGCTGTTGCTTATTGCCCTTTTATGAAATGATACAAGTCTGATCTGTGTTAGCCTCTTGAAAGGCATCTCTGATTGGGGGAGCTGCACCTGTTGAATTTCTGTCCGGATGCATCACTTCCCAGGCCTATGTCAGCTGAAAGACCAAGGCATAGTGTGGATGCATGAAGCCTCATTTGTAAAACCAGCATAATAGAAAGCAATCAATCAATCAATCAAATAAATAAATAAAATGAAAGACTGTACAAGGTCTGTACAGCTTATATGACAAGTGACATGTAAGTTAAGAGGGGCGGCTTCAATGGCAATTTCCATGCTTTTAGAGCAAGAATGAAAGTTAAAGCATCAAGTCAAGTTTTATTTACGGTCCTAGACCAAACAATCCATACATGCTAAAAGGCGAAACAGATTTATAAGAAACTCTATAGATTCTCATTATACATCTTAAAAGCAATAAGTTTAAAGCAAAACTCCTCGTAGACTCTTATCTCAGTTTTTGGATTACTGAATTTGCAGGCTTTTTTTAAAAAAGGAGAACCTCATTGGGCACTGTGGGAAAGACAAGTGTAAATGTGGCTCATACTCATGCTGGCTAAGTGGAGCTTCTATATTCATAGGCAGCACACCTCTGGTGTAGAAACTTTATGTTTGAAGGCAGAATTCTAGTTGCTCACAGGGGAACAGATAGTCTGCCACAGCCTTGTGTGCCTCTGCTACCTTGGCACGACCTCAGTTCCCTCGTAAGTCCATTTGCCACCCCATTGCTGCCTCAGATGCCTTCACAAGTTCATTTGACATCTCACCACAGCCTTGTGTCCTCACAAGGCTCACCACTACATCACTGCTAGGGATGTGCACAATAGGATGTGCAAACAGGTTCGACCCCGAACCTGTTCAAGGTTGAACCGCTTTGGTTTGAACATTCAGAATCGAACCAAAACACACACACACCCGCCAACAGTTTGGGGGTTCGCCAATGTTTAAAGGTCTTTTAAAACAGTTTTAACATTTGCAGCCCTGCGTGGGGTTCCTGGAGGTGGTGGTGGTGGGTCTGCAGAGGCCTATTGTGCAGGCAACCAGCCTGCAACATGGCCGCCGCACCGCCAGGAGAAGGCCGAAAAATGGCCGAAGATCACCTGAACAGGTGCAAAGCCGGCCAAACCGGCTCTTGGGGGGCATATAGAAGGCCAGCGGGGGGACCCGCAGACTCCCCTGCTGCCTCCAGGAACATCACAGAAGGCTGCAAAGGTTAGAAACATGTTTAAATACCTTTAAACATTTGCAATCCCCCTCGAACCAAACCAAACTCGAGGGAGTTCACCAGGGTGCTGGGAGTTCGCCAGAGTGCTGGCAGTTTGCACTCGAACCGAACTGGGCCAGCCAGTTCCATGCACATCCCTAGTGCACGAAACTGGTTTGTGGTTCTGCGAATTGCTTCGTGTTGGGTTGGCCCAAACATGAACCAGTTTGGTGGTTCAAAGGTGGCAAGCGGTACCTCTAAAAGTGAGTAGAGCAGGTCTTTACTTAAGCCGCCACTCCATGCAGCTTCCTGCTGTTGAGGCACTCCCCCCAACAGCCTGTGTGTGGCGGCATGGCTCTGGAATGCACATGGCCTCTGTGCATCTCAGCCATTTTGCATCAGATCTATACCAGGGTTGGAAGAGTAGTGCCACTTGTCAGCTAGTTATTGAGCCCTTTCTCAAGATAGTGTGAGAGGGCTTGAAGGTGGGGTGGCAGGGAAAGCAACAGGAGCTAATCTCCAGTTACTGTTGCTGATGTCTATCATATGTTTCTTTTTAGACTGTGAGACCTTTGGGGATAGGGAGCCATGTTATGTATGTATGTATGTATGTATGTGTGTATGCATTATTTATCCATGTAAACCACTTTGGAAACTATTGTTGAAAAGTGGTATATAAATATTTGTTGTTCTTCAAATTGCTTTCCCTGCAGACTAGCTGGCTGCTGGGTCTGGATGGGTCAAGGCATGCGGATCACACACCCAGATGCTCTGCTGCTTCCCCAGGCAGTGCGGAGAGATGCATCCCAGAAATCCCACAATGCACCACACAGGTGTGCACGCAGTGCATTGTGGGGATCACTCCATGTGGTCCCATTTGGGAGTTAGATGAGCTAGGTCTGAGTTCACAGCATGGGCAGAGCGACTCTCCCTGCCTTTAAAAGGCAGGGAGATATCCCTTTAAAAGGCAGGGAGAGTTGCTCCATCCACACTGCGAATGCAGCACCAGCTGATTTAGTTAAATCATGCCCCCATTTGACATCAGATGTGGGGTGTGTGTCTGGGGTACGAGGCGTGGCCCCTGAGAGGCGGCGGCCTAGGTTCTTTGAACCCATCCACTCAGTGGTGGCTCTGCCCCTGAGTGTGTCTTTACCTGCCTTATTTTGTGCTGAAGTTTCTGTCCTTGGGGTGATCACTTGCTGCCAGCTACATTGATGCTGAAATTTTGAAAATCATGAAATTCAAAGTAAATTCCAGAGTTCCTTCTAATGAGATACATCTGAGACTTTTCAACAGAAGCCGAATGGATTTCTTGAAGCATAAGTGAAACTTGTGAGAGGATTTCTGCCTATCCCTAGGATATATTTGACATGATTTTATATGATGAATCATGTTACTATTTTTTTCATTGTTCTTCTGAGAGTCAGAGATCCCAATATCACTCAGAACTTTGGCTTGAATGTGTGGCCAGCAGCAATAACGCTCATAAAAACATCATACAAAGAATATATGGCAGCTCACACACAAAGAAAGAAAGAAAGAAAGAAAGAAAGAAAGAAAGGAAGGAAGGAAGGAAACAACTTAAAGTAGAAGTATCTTCATTAAAAAAAAAATTGTAATCCTGTATCATGTGTGTGAATGTTGGCCTTACCTTGATCAGTTTGAATCTAAAAATATACTACTAAAAATATAAAAATACTATTTAAAATTATGTTTTCTTGGGGTTTCTTTTGTCTGACAGCCATATTGCCAACTGAAATTTGACTAATGTGCTGAACCCTAGAATAAACTGCAAAAATTAAATTGAGCCAAAATTAGTGAGTCTTCACCCTGGCATTTATTGAGAATACTGCACATAAAATACTGATATTCTTGTTCTGAGTATGTGCGGAGCACCTTTCTGGGTACTGGGTAACATCACAGATCTTGAGATTCAGAGGCAGGTCTTTCTGGGCCATTGCCCAATTAAAAAAAAAATTTCCCCAAATTTGTATAAATTTGTAACTTGTGTCTCTGGGTGGTTTACAACAAAATAAAACAGATTAAAAATCAATATCTTAATTTAAAACCACAGTCCAGTTAAAAAGCTTGGGTAAAAAAAAAATTGTGAGAGACAACTTTTTGTCTCTTTTTGTCTTGATAAATTGGCATGCTTGCTCCCTTGCACTTAAAAAATCAAACAAACAACTAGCCACTGATACAATGCATTTCCATGTCAACTACAACATGTACTGGAATTGGGATAGTGCTGAATCATGCTGGGACCAAACTAGCTGCAGGGGAATTGCCGGAACAAAAATAGAAACAGAGAAAAATTTGACACACTAGTGCACATCTGCACTAGACTTGAATTGTGATGACTTCTTGAAAAAGTAGCAGACTTTGCTGGATCAGTTACACTTTGCATCATTTCATTGTTATCTGATGGACCCAGCATAATGGCTTTCATTTTCTGAACCATGTCCTTCATAATATTTAACACTGCATTGTATTTGCATAGAGTCAGATTCCACAAGAAGAAAATATAATCCTCAGAATGTAGGAATCAATTACAGAAATTTTACTATCTCATTTTTGTTCCAAAATAGATTGTTGCCAGCCAATTTCCCCCAATACCGGTAAAGTTTCTAATGTATTTAAATAAATTAAATAGGAGAATTAATCAAATTCTTTTCTGTCGCCGCAGCAATAATGAATAGCTTTTAAAGTTCTTCTCAGTTGGAATACTGAATTGCTTTATATGAAATTCAGTATCGGTAATAACCCATATGTAGAAAACAAGCTCAAAGTGTTCTATAAGGGCCTATTAAGAAACATTGTGTGGGAACATTCCACTCAGATAAAAGTAAATTTGAGCGCAGTTTGTCTGTAGGAGTAATACTAACAATGGGTATACTCTCTAACACGGTTACAAATCAAAGCAACTGCCACTTTCAAGGCTATAGAAAGTAAAACATTATTTTGTTTTTTAGGAATGTTTTGGCAGTGGTGATGTATATGCACCTCAAGCTGAACAGTGCAATGCTGTTTGAGTAGATGGAGAGGAATTAAGCCACATTGTAGAAATCTTTCTGCAAAAGGCAACTTGAAAGATTCATTGGTTAGAAAGATCATTCAGTTTTCGCTAGATTGACCTACAGTGATGTGTGGGGTTTGGGTACTTTCCAGGGGATTTAAGAATATACTTCAGGCTTGTTTATTGGAATGCTGACATATGTGGTGAAGGGAGAGGGACCCTTTTGAAGTCATCAGGGCATATAATGAATTTAAGACAAAACTGTTTATGGGGACATTTGTCCAAATGTAAATCTGAAAAACTGTGGGAAGAAGATAGCATACTGCCCACTACGAGAAAAAAGAACAGGACTGGCCTGTCCACTAGGCAGACCTAGGTGGGTCCTGGGCACTAATTGTTGGGGAGGGGAGCATAAACAGTGCCAGAATATACACTGCCAATTATTCTTTCTCTCCCTCTTGTATTGCATCCCCGAAGTACTGCACAGTGGTGTAAGAATGCAATATGTAATACTGCACCCTGCTCCCCAAAGGGGCTGCACATTTTGCATCTCCACCCCAAATACAGTTGTCTTTGCTCATTGCATCTCAGCCCCCAATAAACAGCTGGTCTCATAAGCTGCACTCCCTCTCTTGAATATGAGTTGTCTGCCTCAGCCAGTAGCGGCCGGTGAGGGCGCCGGTGGAGGGGCAGCAAGTGGCACCTTTAAGAGTACAAGAATTGGTGCTCTCCTCCGCTCTCGCTGCACCTGAACGCTGCTCGAAGCAGTGTGCCGCCCAGCACCCCCTGTGGCGAGGGATCACCTCTGCCACTCACCTGGCTTCCATGGAGCTGATCCCCCGCCCATGGCCAGGTGAGTGGTGGAGGCAGTCCTCCGCCGCAAGGGGTGCTGGGCGGCATGCTGCTTCTCCTAGCAGCGTTTAGGTGTTGCAAGAGCAGAGGCAAGCACCAATTCATTTAATCTTAAAGGTGCCTCTCGCCACCCCTCCACCAGCGCCCTCACCGGCTGCTACTGGCCTCAGCATTCATTTCCAAAAAGAAATGGTCTCCAAATGGATTTCCAAATTAACAGCAACATCTTTTAATCTCGTAAGTGTCAGAGTTTTCCCCCAAAACAGACTGGGAACTCTCCCCCACTGTATTCTCAAAGCAACTCAGGCTGATCATTCGCTGTTTATCCAGTCAGGCTTGGAACTCACAAATGAACAGCCTGCGTGGCTCAAGTTACAGCTGGGACTCTTCGCTGCTGGCGGGTACCAATATCAAACTTCACCTAGGGCACCAAAAACCCTAGGGCAGAAAGAAAGAAAGCTGGATTAGAAGGAAAATGTGTTGGGAATTCTCTCTTGTAAGAGATACCCTTCTATTACAACAGAGTGCACAGAGGCAAAACACAGAGGAGTCTGCCCAGGCATGCGAGTTTGCTGAGAGCAAGAGAAACTTGGAGCCAGTTCATAGTTTCAAATCAATATGAGGAGTCTTTATTGGAGAACTGCATTCTAGATAGGAAAGTAAAGAGATAGAATCTCTAATCTAGCTGGCTAGCTGGATGCAGAGAGATGCTGTCTGCATCTTTGCACACATGGTGCAGAGAGAGAGGTGAGCATGTGTGGTAGGGAGGAGAAGAAGCAAGAGAGGCAGGCATGCAGGAAGGAAGTCCCTGTGAGCAGCAATCTACATATCAAAGGGATAGTGTCAGAGCAGTAGAGAGAAGGAATGCCCAATGTCTTGACCCTCTAGCCTTCTGACTCACTAATCTGTCCCCCTCTGTCACTGAGGCATGAGGCAGCGCAGAGTCCTTCATTTCCAACAAAATGAAAGTATAATTCTATAGGGGGCAATATGCATATGTAACGAAGATGTCTGAGATGACAGGCAAATACTGAAGACCCAACAGGCAACATTGCATGTGTGTTGTAATGTACTAACCAAAGACTCTCCAAGGCTGTTCTCATGTGCAGCCTAACCCGGGCTAGGGATGCCCAGCAGGGGATAGGCTGCACGCAAGAACCACTAGGATTGGGCCTGATTTAGATGGGGCAGTGCCGCCTATTTACTCCAGCTGCTAGCTAAGGTTAAGGGAGTGAGTGCTCCCTTACCCCTGGCCTCTTGCTCATGTGAGAACACAGACTGCTTCCATTCCGGCCACACACAGGGAATCCCCCAATGCATCACATGTGTCACGTGATACACTGTGGGATTCATGGGGGCTGGGACAACGAGTCTTGGCTTCAGATGACTCCATCCTGCTCCACGCTGCACAGAGCGGAGCTGATCATGTGGGAGTGTACTGCATGCTTCCACCAAAAAAAAAAAAAATTAAAAAATCCTCATGTGGGAGGAAGGCAAGGTAAGGAAGCCTTCCCCCCACCTGCCTGGTGGGTCATGTGAATAGCCTCTTCTATTGCCAGTTGTATTTATAGTTAGTTTGTTTGTTTTATTCTATTTCTATACCACCCTTCCAAAAATGGCTCAGGGCAGTTTACACAGAGAAATAATAAACAAATAAGATGGATCCCTGTCCCCAAAGGGCTCACAAAGAAACACAAGATAGACACCAGCAACAGTCACTGGAAGTACTGTGCTGGGGGTGGAGAGGGCCAGTTACACTCCCACTGCTAAATAAAGAGAATCACCACATTAAAAGGTGCCTCTTTGCCAAGTTAGCAGGGGCTGGCAAACCCCTTGATTATACTATGGTATTTATTTATCTCTCTGCTTTGTGAATTTTGTGGGAAAACATCAGAGAACAAAGTTATGTTTATGATAAATATCCATAATAATCATATTTGTGTATTCAGTTTCACTTTAAATCTTCCAAAGGCTGAACTTCAGTAAAAGTCTGCTGATGTAATTTAATTCACATTTAAATCTTACTTTTCTCTTGAAGAACATAATGGTCACATCCAGGCTAATGCTGTGTTTATGCAATGAAAAAAGTTGCACTAGTGCAAGAAAGTCAAGTTGCTGCATGAAGTCACAAGTATGTTCAGATATTTGCTCTTGCACAAAAGTTCCTTAAGGAAGAGGTTTCACCGCAGGAGGTGCATGACCTTGTTATGCAAGTGCAAGTATGTTTGCGTTATGAAACAATAACTGGGAATTGGAGCTTCTATTTAGTGCATCTGGATAGTACAATATCCTTGTACTAGTGCAACATGATGGTGCAAGTGCAGTATTTGTCTGGGCGTTGGCCTGTAACTTTAAAACATGACTTTCATTGTACCCATGTGAGTTTTTATAACTTTCATGTGCCTGATCTTTACTTGATATACATATTTTTGAGCAAAGGAAACCAAGGTATTCAAGATCCTCAAAGGTTTGCAGGAAGCAGTTCATTGTAGAAAATGTGATTGCCCAGTGTAATCTTGGGTCAAATCTTTATTCAGAGATAACCATAAGAACATCCATATAAATGAAGATTAGAGATCAGCAAATCAGTGGGACTTGTTGTTAGTCATTATTTCAGTAGGAATGAGTTACTTCCTCTGGATTGGAGGCAGGATTCAGAATGTTCCATCCTTAAATAAATAAATAAATAAATACAAATTTTCTTTTATATTGCCTGAAGCAGAAAATCATCAATCAAGAAGAGCTATCTACCTGTTGGGCTACTGTTATACTGCCAACAAGACACCGAAAGAGACAAACAAAAGATGTGTAAAAACATATCATAAGGTTTCCTGGCAGTGCTGTTATCTTATCATTGTAACTAACAATATTGGTGGTGTCGGAACTTGTATGATTTTTAAATATATATTTGCTACTGCATTTCCATTCACCCTTTGCTACTTGGGGGATGGGGAAGAAAAAAAATGCATTTGGAATTCTGCCCATCCTCCAAAGAATTCAGAGCAGCATTTTACCTTACAACAACCCTGTGAAGTAGACTTAGGAAAGAGAGACTTGCACAAAGCCAGCTACTGACATTGTTTCACACATTATGGAATGGAAAACTTGGGTTTGCCTCCAAGTGCATACATGAGAGGAAATGGTGGCCAGTTGTGGCTCCCTAACAAGTGCAACTGTAGGAGATGCATAATTACACGTATTTGCTGCTAAATCTTGCACTTTAAAACTATCATTTGTGATAATCATTTGTGATAATCTTCCTAGGTGAGTTGGCACTTTAATCTCTTTCAAACACACCAGCCCAACTCATCAGTCACCTAGTTCACACAGTTTGGACAGTATGTCTGCTGGCCCATCCTGAATGTGTGGGGGGAAGAGCTTGGTTGTGCACATCTCCCCTTCCCCATGCATCATTTCACTCTGCCAACTAATTGGGGAGGGGAGGGGAGGAATTAAGGAATTAAGGCACAGTTCATGAATTAAGGGCTACCACCTCATGATTATGCAGCATCAGGGTGGCACTCTAGGTGAGGCATGCCATCCTGACATAGGGGGTGTGTATGAAGGGTTCAATATTGAACCAGGCTGTCACAAGCCAGGCTGGTTCGATGGTTCAATTGTGAACCAAACCAACCTTCAGGAAAGGTGGACTGGTCTGAAATTGAACTGAATCTGGACCAGTTCGCGGCAGACTGGTTTGCTGGTTTGAGTGGCTATTTGTGTGGGGAAAGTTGCTTGTAAAATAAAGGGGATAAAGCTTAAGTTAGGGAGGATGATGAGGGCAGGCGGCACCAGGGGTGATGGTGGGCGGTGAGAGCGAGGCTCCTTTAAGAGTAAATGAGAAGGTGCGGCCAGCTTACCAGTACAGAACCACTCCTGTCCTGGAAAGCTGCAGCCACAGTGGTGCTTCTCCTCAGCAGCCCAGCCACATGGTGGTGGTGTGGCTGCTGGCCCAGCACTCCCTCACCTGGCCTCCATGCATGCATGGCCGGGCTGCTGCAGGGAGCGCTGCTGAGGCTACAGCTTTCCGGGACAGGAGTGGTACAGAAGCAGTAAGCTGGCAACACCGCCTCATTTACTCTTAAAGGGTGGCTCATTTGCCTCCCCCACCCCACCCCGTGCCACCTGCCTTCACCGGCTGCCCTAACTTAAGTGTTATCTCCTGTATAAGCAACTGTTTCTACACACATAGCCATTCAAGCTGGTTCAGTCAAACCGAACAGATGGCGAGTTGGTTTGACTGAACCATTT
Organism: Hemicordylus capensis; assembly: GCF_027244095.1. Classification (NCBI taxonomy): domain Eukaryota; kingdom Metazoa; phylum Chordata; class Lepidosauria; order Squamata; family Cordylidae; genus Hemicordylus; species Hemicordylus capensis. The sequence goes on along the minus strand of NC_069658.1, from coordinate 371,414,021 downwards.
TGCAGATTGATGGGTTGGTTTGAATTCCGACCGAACTGTGGAAAACATCCCTGTCTTGATGCTACCTGGCCCTGTACAGCCCCAGCACAACATCCCTCCAGTGACTGCTTCTGGTGTCTACCTTATGCTTCTTTTTAGTCTGTGAGCCTTTTCGTTTTGATACATTAGTATAGTTCCTTGATCTTCATGAGTTTCCTTTGTTCTTCATAATTTAGTGGCTTATAGCAAAAACTAAGGTTACATTCACCGGTCATCACACGTGGATCTCGAATTAACATTCCTTAAGACTGGCAGAACTAAAATAAAATTTAAAACAAATACCAGCCTTTGACATATATATTATATTTTCCAAGGAATCTGCCTGGCTTCCTGATATTAAGAATCTTTAATTATTGAGGATTTGGTGTTGCATGTTCTTTATATCACAGGAAATATTTTTGTTCTTCTAATAAGAGACTTCACATCTTGTAGTGGGAGTGGCAAAGAGAGTGTGTGCACACACAAATCAGATGCAAATACTGGGTACAAAGTAAACTGGCTTCATATCATTGCTCATAGTATACATTTTGTCAGTTTCTGTAGAATGCTGGTAGATAATTGGCCTGAGATGTAAAGGCTCATTCCACTGTTCAAGGAACAAAGAGAGACAGCTTTAGCCCACAAGGCCATATTTTGTGAAACGTACTCATCCTTTTTCTTAATGAGCTGAAACACACTGCTATTCTCTCTGCTGTAAAAATAAAAAAAATCAGTTGCCCTTTATTCTTCCTCAGCTCTATGAGATATCTAGACTGATACCGTTTATTCTAGTCTTTAACATCTTATGGTAAAGTGGACTTTCATACTATAAAGATAATATGTGCTGTCATACTAACCAAATGGTAATGATGACAGTACTCTAGGAAAATCTCCTGAGCTTGAACCAGAAACTGATAAATCCATGGAAAAAATTTCACTGGCTTCAATAGGGTTTGAATCAGTTCCTAGTCAGACTTACAGCATGGCTTAACTTTCAACAATGAAAACAGGAACTAAAAGAACCCAAATTAATATAATTAGAAATTTATGTTAATAAAAGTATTTTAAAATAACCATAAAATCAGTCAATTCATTGATAAACAATAATACAAGTTAATATTGATATAGCCAATAACTGCAACAAACTCTAATAATAACAATTAATTAATATCTCAAAAATACAATAGTTCAGAAAAGCCTTAATCTAAAACCACAAAAGATGGTATAAACTATAAAATCCCAAACATAGCTTCCTGATGCATCTGCAGGGACTAGCACAAATTAATCAATAGATAAAAGTCCTTCAAATAGATGCTATGTTCATTGCCATAAGGATTTATCATCATGCTACTGTACTTTATGCATCATCATGGTACTTGATGAACAACAGTACTGGATCGCCAAATGCAATTTGGCCTATTCAGGACTTCTTCATGGCATGAGTCCATTTATTCACAATATCTAACTGAAAGCTAAGAAAACAGAAATTCAAGGCAAACTTCATAACTACTATAGCCTATTCAATAAAAAATAGACCAACATTTATTGTATATGTTTTGTCAACTTATTTGTTGATCTGTATGAGTTTGTCAACAAACAAACAAACAAAATAAACAACATTCAACAAATCTTATCTTGAGGGAGGAGCTCTCAAGTTACACACTCTATTATATAGTTCTCTTAGCCTAATCATAGCAGCAACGGGTGGAAAAGAAATGTCTTCAATAAGGTCTTAAAGGCTGAAAGGGAGGAGGCAAACCGAATCGGGGTGGGTGGGGGTGGGGGTGGGGTGGGGTGGGGGAGAGAATTCCAAAATGAAGAGATGGCAACAGAGAAAGCCCTTCCATGGGCCCTAGTACTATGGGCCGCTCTGAGACCAGGGACCAAAAGAAAGACCACCTGATAAGATCTCACAGGCCCCAGCCATTCAGCACAATCAGGTCATTAGCACAGGCAGTTAGGCAACACGACTATAGGCTGAAAACTAAAGGACTGGAAAAGGGTGTTACAGACTGCTCCTTTTCGGAGTAAAGCTGACTGGTAGACCCTGAAAAGGAAACTACTTTGGGTGGGAATACTCCTGTCCGGGGATAAGACACAATTGCTCAACAGAGATGAGCAAAGATGTGGCCATTTCCCCCTCATTACACTAAAAGAATTGACTGACATAGATAAGCAGGAGAGCTCACTTGTCAACAATAGACCTGCATCTTTGAACCTAGGATGCCCAGTTTCAAGGACATGAGCAAACATAGATGTTTGCCCCACCCTACAGGGAGTGATAGCCTTTTGTATGACTCAAACATTGCTCCTAGGGCATGATTTTGGGTATATCTACCCTGATCAGGCCACAGAGAATCAGAATCTGTTATCCAATGGATTCTCACAAGGCATGTTGTGGCTGATACCCTTTGCCTCTTTCCTCTTTTCTTGTCCTGCTATGTACCCTACCCCTAAAGAATGCTGGATCAGACTTCGTGCTCTGAATGTGCAATAGGAAGGATAGGTAACATTTCCACCTCAGCCACCTCTATTCAGGCTCCCTCACCTCTTTCTTTCATTCCCCACTTTTCCCTGCCAGGCATTTCCCTTAAAGATTTCTAACTAAGCTCTCATTTACTGTCTGTAAAAAGGTAAAGCATGCCATTGAGTCGGTCGACTCCTGGCAACCACAGAGTCCTGAGGTTGTTTTTAGTAGAATGCAGGAGGGGTTTACCATTGCCATCTCCCACACAGTATGAGATGATGCCTTTCAGCATCCTCCTAAATCCCTGCTGCCCGATATAGGTGTTTCCTATAAACTGGAAACATACCAGCGGGGATTCAAACCGGCAACCTCTGGCTTGCTAATCAAGTCATTTCCCCTCTGCGCCATTAGGTGGCTTACTGTCTGTAAACCGCCATGTAATTTCTCAAAGACTCATAACCAAATTCCTTTTTTCTTTCTGTAACTCCCCAGGTCTCCCTCAATAAAGCATTGAAACTCGTAATCCCATCTTTATCATCCTTGTAATATTTCCACTACACCTTTTCTGCATAAATTTAATGCTGTGTCAGAATTACACCCCAATTTGAGTTAATTAATCCCCAATTAGCACAAAACCATAGCCAAAGCATCCATTTCCGTGCAGCATAACCACTTCCATGGAGTTCTGGTAACAAAGGAGAGCTGGTCTTGTGGTAGCAAGCATGACTTGTCCCTTTAGCTAAGCAGGGTCCACCCTGGTTGCATTTGAATGGGAGACTAGAAGTGTGAGCAATGTAAGATATTCCCCACAGGGGCTGGAGCTGTTCTGGGAAGAGCAGAAGGTTTCAAGTTCCCTTCCTGGCTTCTCCAAGATATGGCTGAGAGAGATTCCTGCCTGTAACCTTGGAGAAGCCGCTGCCAGTCTGTGAACACAATACTGAGCTAGATAGACCAATGGTCTGACTCAGTATATAGCAGTTTCCTATGTTCCCATATAGATTGTGCATGTCACACAATCTATTGTGGGATACACTCACTGTCCTGGCCTCTGTTTACCAACACTCCCTGGAGCAGTGTGGAGATTCATCCATGCTGCTCTCAGCAGTGCTGGTCATAGGGGTGTATGGCTTGTGCACTGCACAGGCTGTGAACAGCCTCATGGTGTCCTATGCATCAAGATGCCTTTCCATAATCGTGTGGAGTTTACACTAGTATTTGTAGTACATGTAGAGGGCCAGTTTGGCTGAACTGCCTCCTTTTATAAGTGATGATTCTCTTTATTTATTAGGGGGAGAGCAACTGCTCCTATCCATCCCCAGCACAGCATCTCTCCACTGGCTGTTGCTGGTCTCTATCTTATATTTCTTTTTTAGATTGTGAAGCCTTTGGGAGACAGGGAGCCATTTTATTTATTTATATCTATGTAAGCCACTTTGGGAATGATGTAAGCCATTTTTGGCATATAAGTATTTGTCGTATTCATATTCCATTATTAGGAAAAGGCACACTTGCATAACCGGAGAGGGAAATAACATGCATACTCATGGACAGCTTTTATGCATGTTCAGGGGTTGTTGGAAGAGGTATCAACTGAACCAGCTCATCATCCTTTCCAGTTAGCAGGGATAAGTGTGTGCTATTAAATTGGAGTTAGAAGAGGAAGTGACATAACCGTTTGCCTGCCTACCTGCCTGCCTCCATTCCATTAATAATGACCAGCTAACTGGGTAAAATTGGTGGACATGAATGGAGGTCCCAGTCACTAGACAATGGGGTGAGACAGACAGGTAAGCCGTGAAATAACTGCAAATCACAGATATATCTTACTGCACTTGACCTCTGACTATACAACATTGACTCCCTTAAAACTTCCCTTGTCTCATTTTTGTTTGGTTTGGCTTTGCTACTGCTCTCTCTTTCCAGAATCCTAGCACTTTTCATTGTAAAACAGACTTGTGATTTTTTTTTTAAAGGAACTCTCACACATCTATTTTTTATACCAGGCCTTTGATATTTGAAGTTGAAATACTAGCAGGTGACAGAAACGCCTTTGCATTTTTAGGAAAACATTGACAACCTGCCAGAATAAAGGAACATAAACATTGTAAAATGCTGGTCTTCTCATCACTAACAAAGCATCACCGTCAGCAACAGTTTTACCAGGAATATCCTGGAATGTTTGGAGTATCTCTAGTGTTGAGGAAGAGGGGAGACAGGGCAATTAGTGAGGTCCTTAGTCCATCGATGGATTGCAACAAAATTATGAAGACTTGCTCAGGATTTAATGTCACATTATTAGTTTTCAGTGGTTTGCTTTGGTGTGGCTTGCTTTTGAATTTTTGCCAAATTCTCACAACATAAAACAATGTGATATAAATGTGACCTCATGCTGTCTTCATTATGTTAACATGTACCATTTATTACATTTCTTTGTTTGTTTATCTATAACATTTATATCTCACCTTTCCACTTTACATACAAATGCACAAGGTGGCTAACAAGAAGAAAAAAAATTAGAAAATTACAATAAACCCCATCAGTTTTTTTAATAATCCCCCTTTTACTGATTTTTAAAGCTACATTTCTATCCCATTTTTCTTCCAAGGAGCTCAGGGAAGTGTACAGGTGAACCCCATTATCCACAGGGATTCTGTTCTTTGCTACAACCACGGATAACGGAACTGCGGATAACAGGGCATTAAGGCAATGGGAATTGGAGAGGTGGGTTAGGTTCCTGGAGGCTGGAAAAATGTGCAAAAATGGGTGAAAAACACCAACAAAAAAAGGGAGGAAGTGCCCTACCATGCTTTGCGGGTCTCCAGCTATCCAGGAATGCTCTCCCAGTCCCCATTTTCTACAAACAAATTGCTGGAAAAAAATAAAAGGTGGCGTCGGCGGGCGGGCGGCACTCTTGGCGGCGGCGGTGGAACTCTCCGCCCGGCCGGGAGGACAGAGGCGGCGGCGGGTCTGGCAGAGGCAGCGGCGGCACAGATCGGTTGAGTGTGGAGACTAGCGCCCGTTATTTTAACGGGCTGAAAAATACTAGTAACCTATAAAGCCCTAAATAACTTGGGCCGTGCGTATTTAAGAGAATGCCTTCTTTGCTATGAACCACACGGCCCATTGAGATCATCTGGAGAGGTTTGTCTGCAGTTGCCACTGGCTCGTCTGGTGGCTACTCAGGGACAGGACTTTTCCATTGCTACCCCGAGGCTTTGGAACATACTTCCTGCTGAAATAAGAGCCTCCCCATCTCTTACAACTTTTAAAAAGGCAGTCAAGATGCATTTGTTCATCCATGCTTTTAATTAGACATTGAGCCGGGTCTCACGATCTGTGAGACCCGGTTTCTTTGGGTGAGTGAGGAGGGAGCCCTGGGCGTCCGGATCGGCCGCCCACACGATTGCCGGCTCCGAGACGGAACCAGTGGCGGCTGGAGAGCTTGGGGGCCGCGCAGCCCCCGCAAGCCCCAGTATGTCCTGTGCGAGCATGCAGGGCATACTGTGGATACCCCTGAGCTGCAAACCTGCTTTTTACCAGCAGTTCCAGAGCGGGTTACCCGCTCTAGAACCACCGGGCTCGCAGCCCAGCCCGGTGGTTCTGACGATTAACAAAAATTGGGCTAGGCTCTCCTAGCCCAATTTTTGTTAATCATGAGAATAGCCCCATTGTTTTAACTGTGATTTAATTGTGTTTTATTAGTTTTAACATTTTAAATTTTAATGTGTTAATCTCTTTATTGGTTTTTATTGTCTTGTAAACCGCCCAGAGAACACACGTTTTGGGCAGTATAAACATGTGATAAACAAACAAACAAACAAACAAACCCTCCCCCACCCCACCATATGCTAAGGTCAGTTGTCAATTACCCAATCATGGATATGCAGAACCATTGATGTCAGATTTGTGAAGAGCAAGTAGTGTACATGCCTGTACATGCTGCTTCTTCTCTCCCTTTAATTCTCAATAATTTTTGAGGTAAGTTAGGTTGAGAAAGCATGACTGGACCACATTTTCCCTGTAAGCTGCTAGTCGAGTGGGCATTTGAACCTAGTCCAATCCTTTGACCACTACACCACACTGCCTCTCCAGCACAGCACAAGAGACTTGAGACTCAAAGGCTGACATCCTGACTACCAAAGCAAGGATGCAGTGGGAGGCTGCTCCTTACGCTGCCAAATGGTTGCCCACTTCCACAGTGTGCACATACAGGAGAGAGAAGCAGTATCTGCTGACCTCTTCTGCCTCTGAAAGTGCTCCATGCCTCCAAAATTATGCTCTTGTGCATCTCACAAGGACATATTTTTTGGGAGCCACAGAACACTTCTGGAGGCAGAAAAGATCAGCAAAAATTGCACATACTGCTTGTGCTGCAGAAGTGAGGAAGCCTCCTGCTGCATCCTTCCTCCTTTAGTCAAAAGGTCAGCCTAATGCAATACAATCAAACCTAATGCAATACATATTTTCCAACACAGACTGAATTAATACAAATGAATAACATGTTCGACTGTATTTTAATTATCACAGTTCAAATGAAACTTTAGATACATCCAATATACTTTTTCACAACTTCTTCATTTTTATTATACATATCTTCAACAAGTTCAAAACCTAGACCATACATAAACTCATATTAGTTGCATTGATTTTCTTCTTTACAAGTCATACATACATTATTATTGTATCATTGATGTATTTCATTACATCATTCAATCTTATTCGAATGTACGAATCTGTTCATAATAAAGAAAGAATAGTTTCTGAATTAATTATGTATCTGTTCTTTATGTTCCAGATATTCATAAAAATTATTAGTACTGTATACAGCCTGTCTACCTTGAAGTATTTTATAACTAGTCAGTTTAAAATTCTTGTCACATCACATACCTATTCCTATCTATTGCTGGAGGATTCTCCCCCACCCCAAGAGCCTGCCACTTCAATTTTTTAGGCATAAACCCTCCTACAAACATCCAAAACTATATTTATTGCCTTCAACCAACACTGTCTTATTTCCTCCCTAAACTTTTAACAATGTGCTCTGAAAAAGATTAAGGAATACTGATCACCTTAGTGATTGGTCTGAAGTCATCATCCTTAAATGTGAAAGAATACAACAGAGAGCTTGCACCTTGGAAACAATAGTGTGTGTAGTATGCACTTCATTCATATTAAACAGCTGCACAGAAGTAAAATAAAAGCATTTTAACCATTTTTTGTGCTTTCAGAAACAATCATCATGTAATTGATTACTTCTGTAGTTGGCTGTTTCAGTTTCAGTTACTGTTGACAGCAACTATTGTTCTGATAACAGCAACATGAGGCCACATTATGCCAGATTTATAAAAATGAAGCAAAGTATAATCATTTTGAACAGGAGATTGCAATATGGCAATTTTTTCTCCTGTCATGATCCACTTGACTCAAATTCAGAAATCGCCAAAGCTGCTGCTACTGCTCTTCTCCTCCTCCTCTTCCCCTTCTCCTTTTATTGTGAAATGTAACACAGAGGGTAATTTTCTTTAAAGGCTGTGCAAAGCAGCCCCACTATAATTTGAGGGCTGTCTGGGTGCTTCAGTGAGGTCCAGTTCAGGTTCTTGCTTTGCTTCCGATTTTAAGCTGTTGCTTCAGTTCTGAAGTTTGAACACTCACTGCTACTTCCCCAAACTTTGAAGGTATTTAGTGGACTGGGCAGAGGGCAGGAGACATGCTGAAGTTAGTTCATCTTTCAGCTAGTGGTGAGGAGCAGCAGAGGCAACAGCAGCTTGTGATTTAAAACAAATCTTAACAGGGCTTTCCCTGCAGTCCTGGGAATGGTATCCAGGGAATCGTAGTCTTTTCCAAAACTGTGGTCCTGGAAAAGGTTACAGTGCCCAGCAATGGCATTCTCAGGGCTGCAGGGGAAACCCTGCTGGAAGCCACCACTGCTTTTTGCATGCTGCTGGGAGAAAGATGAACTATGTTCAGTCTGTCTCCTGAACTGTACAGTCCAATACATGCCTTCAGAGTCGAGGAAGTGGTGGGGGAGAGCCAAGCAAAGCTTTGGGAGATTAGCCAATTTAGCCCAATCTGTGATTCCTTTCATTGAGCTGAATTCAAATAGGTTCTCAAACATTAACACCATCATAAATGCTGCTGCCGCCGCTGCTTCTCCTTCTCCTTCTCAATTTAGAGAAAAGCAATGAAAGTGATCAGAATAGGGAAGTGAATTCTGTAGATGTTAGTTTGCTGTTATTTGGAACCCTGACAGCAAGGTCATTCACACAATCGAAAACTGTGTTCTGCCTGGGTTTGGGAACTGTGTGTACTCCCAAATTTTGATTGTGTGGAAACAAGGTTAGAGGGAAACCTGGGTAGCTGCTCCTCTAACCTTGCTTCCATACAATCACTTCTAGTTTCCTTTCTCCTTCTCTTAAGTCACAGGATATTGTAACATATAATAGATAACTATAAATCCTCAGAATACATGGAAGCAAGGTCCATATTGACTATGTGTCTATTTTGGTGTTAATATGTCAGTATCTTCCAGGAAAACTTAGACTTTGTCATCAGATAGCATTCTCTTTGTGAAGCAAGGATAAAAATTAATTAGGTGACAATTGGGCCAATATTCTCACTGAGTTAATAAATGTGTGTCTTTTCTGTACCACTACAGAATGTAGGTGTGGGCTTATATGACTAAATGACCTTTTATGCAACTCCCCATAAACCTCCACATAGAAAGCTGGGGAGAAGAATTCTAGCTTAGCATTCCCCTTGACATGATAGTTTCTATGCAAATGAATGGCTTTTGTTTGAAGGAACATTCAGATGTGTTGTGGAAAGGTCTATGGACCAAATAAATACATAGAGGATATTCTCACAATGGGGGAAAACTGGGCTAAAGGAGCCCAGCCCAGTTTTTCCCCATCGTGAGAACCACCGGGCTCGCAGGTGAGCCCAGTGGTTCTCTGATGGCTAGCCCACCAAAGAAACCCTCCCCTCAGCCCAGGTTAGTGGAGCGAGCACTCCTCTAACCCAGGTTTTCTGGTCATGTGCCACCACGCCACAGCTTCGTGCCGTGGTGACACAGAAGAAGACCCCTGCTGGGAGGCTGAAAAAAGCTTCCCGGTCCTGGGGGTCTCCCTAGCATGCCCCACACACTCACACAGGACATCCTGGGACTTCTGGGGGCCAGGAGACACCCAATCCCCACCACCCCAACTGGCTCCATGACAGAGCTGGCAATTGTGTGGGTGGCTGATCAGTCACCCAGGGACGGGTCAGCGATCATCTGCAGGGAGGGGTAAGTTAACCCACTACCCCCACTAACCCCCCCTTGGATCCAAAGTAGGCTTCTTCAGAAGCAATCTAATAATTGCCTCCTTAAGACTAGGAGGCATCCTACTTTCCCTCAGAGATGCATTTATGATCTCTACCAGCAGGGGTGTATCTAGGGTGAGGCAGGCAGGGCACGTGCCCTGGGCTCCACTTGAGGGGGGGTGCCATTTTTTAAAAGAATTTTTTTTAAAAAAAAATGGCCACTGAAAACAAAATGGCCACCACGCATGCTCAAATGGCCTCTGTGAGGCCCTAGGTTATGCCAGGCCTCGCAGAGGCCATTTTAGCATGCACGGTAGCCATTTTGTTTTCAGTGGCCATTTTAAAAAATAAAAAATAAAAAATGGTCCCTGCAAGGCCCTAGAGGCTATCGGGAAGAGGGGGAACCTTTGCAGCCCCCCTGGCCTTTAGGAAGCCCCCCCCCGAAGGGGCTACAGGTATTTTTAAAAAAATATATATAATGTAATATAAGTCACTTTACACATATTCAGTTTGGCACTATGGACTGTCTTTCTGAAATACTAGAATATATTTCAAGCAGTGACACAATTTGCACTGCATATCCTTTAATTATTTTCAGAGTATCTGGGAAAAGTCAAATTCTCAATTTATTTTTAAAACTTATGTAATAGTGATGCTACAATGCATAGTAGAGAATTAGAAAGATGGGTGTCAGATGTTTGGACAGGGGGCACAATTTCAGTGCTTGCCCTAGGTGCTATTTTCCCTGGATACGCCTCTGTCTACCAGACCTTCTACAACAACTGCCAGATAGTATAAGCCATGTCGAGCAAGGGTCAAGAGGACAAGTGGTGGGCCTCACCATTCCAATCAGCTTGTCCACATCCTCAGGTGTCACAAACTGGAACTTTTCCAACCTAACCATGTAAGAGGAGTTGCTGGATACCTCCACATCAGATACTGAAGTAATTGTGGAGACGGAATCTAAGTCAGCCCGAATACAAGAGATTTCCCCCACAAATAATTCATTAAACATATCACATCGATGGTAATGGATGGTTCTAAATTCTGATTCAGGGGAGGAGGGGCACATACTAGCCCTCTCACAACCCTGAACAACTCCACCAGACGTGAACTTGCAGATGCAATATGGGCAGAAAAGAATCGCTTCTTTGCTGCACGTAATGTGTTGGATCTTAAAAAAACAAAACAAAACAAGTGGATCTAAGTGCTTCTTAGTAATCATTACAACTATTTAGGTTTCTGTGAAATTCATGAATATATTCAGCAGGCCATTATTTGTTCTGTGAGTGCTCACATATATCTGTTTCCTCCATTGTAGACAACATTTTCACATCAAAAATTTGTTTTTGTTATTTCCCTTTAAAACATGTTTTAAGTAGTGCGAAGGCTAGGGGAGCAAAGCATAAGTTGATGGAAATATTGGAAAATAAGATTCATAAATTCAGAATCAACTCGGGAATTATATACTAGATTTCTCAGCCTGCAACAAGATACCCCTGATATATGCACAAAAAACTCAAAGCTCCAAGAATTTTTGTTTTCGGTCTTGCTTTTCATTCTCTGTGACAGATCATAATAGCTTCTTGAACATTCCTCTACCATGTTAAGAGTTTGAAACTTTCTGTATGTGTGGTTGTCAGTCAATTCTTCTTTCAGTGGTGTTTTATCAAAAAGAACTTGACTGAAAATAAATCAAAGCATGAAAATTGAGTGTACATAGTACCAAACATCACATGTGTATAACACAATGGAACAGACAAGAGTGGCTCAATCTGAGGCAGATGGCCTTCTTTCCCTGGTGGACCTAGGGGCAGGATATGTCCATAGTGGATGTAGGTAAATTTTATGTGTGAGAAGGAATTCCCAGTCTTTAGGGTGAGTTGTTTTTTTAAATTATCATTAACAAACAAGACCAAAAAGGACCTAAAGTTCTTTAGTAATTGCAAAGCTAGGTCTATAACAAAACCCATATAGTGAAGCATTGACCAGTGTTACTATACATGAAAACATCTCATTTCAATTTAGAACTGTAAAAGTGGCTGATAATGTAAACTGAAAGAAAACAAACAAAAGCAGGTGTTAGCAAAGAACAACAGAAATTCACATTTCCTTAATGTTTCTTTTTCCTGTATCTTTAGCTGGAACTCACAACAACAGCAGCAACAACAAAAAAGAAGAGCACATATGTTTTTGTGTCTCTTGGCTTTCAGAGGGAAATTCTGATATATCAACCAAACTAAAACACATAAGGTTGATATGAAGCAGCTATATATTTTATTGATCAGCTTCTTCCAAGAGCCATTTAACACTGTATTAAGTTCCATTTAAAACAGCAGGCTTATTCTCACAAAGAGTTGGCAGCAAAAATTAGCTTATTTCAGAATTCAAAAACTGGTAAATATCTTCTTCCCTTCCCCAAACTTGAAAGTCTTGCTGTTTCATTATCAAACAACTCTTCCTTAGTAAATTCCTCCCTGTGTCTAGCCTGAATCTGCTTCCTTGAGATTATAAGTTAACCCATTGGTTCTAGTTCTGCCCTCAAGAGCAGCAAAGAAGTCTATTCCTCCTATCTGGCAGCCCTTCAGAGATTTGAAGGCTTCACTCATATTCTCCCTTAGCATTGTGTTACAATGGCCCACCCCATTGCATCCAGTGACACATTGGCAAGGATATATATTTTGTGTTGGGTGTTACACTATACAAAAGAAGATGGTGGCACTAGCACTGCTGCTACTGAGGGGTAAACAAAAGCACTTGGCTGATGGCATTCAGAATCCTGGAGTTGGCTCTGATACAAAGCATTTGTATACCATTGATGATAGCTTTCTGTTCTATATGGTAGGTACTTCAATATAATCGTATTTTTATCTTGATCAAGCTAATTAAGAGATACCTAATATTAATGCTTTCAAGATCCATGTTATAAATATCTACTATTCTACTATTCTTCTACTATCGTTGAACAGGTATAGACCTTTGTTGTTTAGGGATGAACAACCCTCAAGCTTCAGTCTTAGAATACATGCAGGAAATATAAGAAGCAAAGTGAAAATTCTTTTGAATAGTTCAATTGATTATAAAAGGAGTATTGCCTCATATGTAAAACTGACATCTGTAAAATATATTTCTGATGACCTGCATGGATTAGTTATCATTTCTATAACTGATGACAATTGTACAAGACTTGTTTTTATCCTGATATTTTTTATTTTAACACAACTATAATTCCCACTGAAACCACTATAGTAAGTGGTGCTAATCTGTAGGGAAAGGATCAAAGGTAGATTCAGGATGTAGAGATGAAATAAATCAGCATTATTATTTTTTGTTTCACATGCAGCATATTTAAAGTGTATTTACTGGCAAATTAATTACACATTACTTGCTATGATAACATTGATAGCATACTTCAGTAAGAAGGGATGGAAAGAATACCCTTTTAGAACTTAATTCCAGGATGAATTGCATATTGCAAGCTCATTTCTATCATGATTTTTTTAACTACAAGGGGAAAAAATATGAGTTAATGGGATAGAATAAAGGGATTGTTCCTTTTCCCTTGGTGCTTGGCAACACAGATGTGCTTGAAATCTGCTTACCTCAGATTTAGCTGTCCTAGTGAAGAGTGGTTCAGATTTCTAAATTCCTATGCTACATGCCCACATAACATCTGGCATTGTCTTTAAATGATTTACCAGTAAAAGAGCCATCTCTTTTAATTGTAAATTTAAAATGTAATTATCTTTTCGGGAAATCCAGAAATCCCCTTTCCCTCCATAATTCTTCATAAGTAGCACATTCTGCTTATTTGCAGTTGAAAATGTCAGCTACCCATTTGGCAAGAAAACATTTGGCAAGGACAGAAAAATCCTAATGGTTCAAGAATGATGCAATAATTTATTGTCCTGGGATATGATCCACTTTGTATTTGTCCCGTGTACATTCTGTAGAATTTCTTACCATATTTGATCTTTTTAGCATATTGAGGTCATTCACACAACTGTTTCCAGGGCTGGGAGGGCAGGCAAGGGGGAAAGGAGAGTCAAATCTCTCTTTTCCCTAGATACCCAATCCACTGTGTGCCACATGGCTCATTCCCAAACAATCCACACTGCTCTAAGCAGCGCGGATCTCTGGAGGCTGGGGAAATGACTGGCCTCCGGATATCCCTTAATGCACCTCATGAGGTGGTGCTCTAGGTGCTCAGATCTGTGTCTGCTCAGACTGCCTGCAGCCCAAGCAGACACATGACCTGTGGAAAGGGTGCACTTGCACCCTTTTACCTTTGCAATTAAATTAAAAACTCAGCCAAGAAGACAAGGATTGAAGAATAGAACAATATCAGACCTCTGAAAAGTATAAGCATGCATATGTATTCAGTACTTGGTTTGGGCCCCTTTTGCAGCAATTACTGCCTCAATGTGGCGTGGCATGGATGCTATCAGCCTGTGGCACTGATGAGGTGTTATGGAAGACCAGGCTGCTTCATTAGCGGCCTTCAGCAATTCTGCATTGTTTGGTCTCATGTCTCTCATCCTTCTCTTGGCAATGCCCCATAGATTCTCTATGGGGTCAGGTCAGGCGAGTTTGCTGGCCAATCAAGCACAGTACACTGTATACTTTTCAGAGGTCCGATATTGTTCTATTCTTCAGTCCTTGTCTTCTTGGTTCCATGTAATATTCTAATTTTCTGAGATTGTGGATTTGGGGTTTTCATGAGCTGTACGCCATGATCATCACAATTATAACAAATTAAGGCTTGACTTATCTCGCTTTGCATGTAATGCGTCTGTCTCATATATCAGTTTCACCTTTTAATTTGCATTACTGAAATTAATGGACTTTTGCACGATATTCTAATTTTCCAAGTTTCACCTGTATTACACGAGGGTACATTTAATACAAATGTTAGTACTTTGACATATGAAAAGAATGAGGAGAACAGAGATAATGTTCCCTCCCTGGATAAGACAGAGCAAGATTATGTAAAGACTTAATGTTAGAAAAAAGTTTACACACAGAGAGAGGTGTAAGATGATTAAATCATTATGAAAGGAAAACTAAATTAGTAGAAAATATAGCAATAAGTTAGACAACCTATCTGAAGATACTACTGGCTATTACAGAATGGTTGTTTCTTTGTATACCCTGCATTTTCACAACGGCTTTAGATAAGTTTCTTAAATGATGTGGTGAATTACACTCTTCAGGTCATTTCAACCAGGGCCCCACACTTTCAGAAGTACATTTCTTTACATTTCTTGTACTTACTAACATAATTAGGGATGTGCCAAGACACAATTCGGCTGTCCAAATCACAGGCAGCTCCCTCTAAATTCAAGGGCTTACACAGCCTCTTTGAAGCACAGAGGCCATGTGTGTGCTGGCACCAGGCAGAGGCATCTGGGAAACAGCCCCTGGGTGCATGGGCAGGCATAGCTGGGGGGAAGACCGGGATAGCGGCAATGGTGGTGAGAGGAGGAGGAGCAGATATGGACCTGCTCTCCTCCACTTTAAAGGGGATGTGTAAGCCCTTGGATTTAAAGGGTGGTGCCTGTGATTTGGACAGCCAAATCGCGTTTCAGCACATCTCTAAACATAATCACTTTCCCTCATGCACCAACAAGCTTTTACTTAAAATCTAGCTACAAATGCTAGGAAATGAGAATAGAGAACAATTCTCCTTTTTTTTTTTCCATTTGCGAAAATAGAAATGTGAGGAGAAGTAATTGTAGGCATTCTGTCATCGGGCAAATTATGTGTGCACTGAGCTTCTTCTGTGATGTTCAGATTGGCAAGCAGAGGAGTGAAAGGAATTGGCTAGGTGATAATGGGATAGAGAATTCCCAACATGTGTTCTGTCACTTTAGAACTGCAAGGGAGATTGTGATCACAAATTATTATCCCCAGGCAATGTTGACAGAACACCTACAAATTCACCATTCCATTCTCCAGCCCCACAGAGAGTGGGAGAGAGCATTCATTCTGGCTAGAGGAATAATAATCCAGTCCAGATATTCCAAACCTCCAGAAGCATCTTTTATTTCACTGGACAGAGAGAAGCTGGTGCTCCATAGACTTTATCCTCAGAGAGGAGGTACTCTCCGGAGTCTAATAGATAGATATAGATATAGATATAGATATAGATATAGATATAGATATAGATATACACAAACTTATTTATTTATTTATTTATTTATTTATTTGATTTGATTTGTATACCATATGCATATACATATTATAAAATTATAAATAATCCTGCCTATTGGTAGACACAGAGGCTATTCTCACGATAGGGGAGAAGCCAGGCTAAGGGAACCCAGCCCAGTTTCCCTCCATCGTGAGATCCACTGGGCTCATGGGCAAGCCTGGTGGTTCAGTGGTGGCTAGCTCGCAAAAGTAGCTCTGCCCTTAAACAAGGTTAGCGGACTGAGCGCTCCGCTAACCCTTTTTTTCCAATCATGGGTCACTGCGATGAGGAGACCCCCGACTGGGAGGCTGCAACAAGCCTCCTGGTCTTGAGGGTCTCCCCAGAATGTGCGGAGCATTCTGGGACTTCTGGGGGCCAGGTGGCCCCTGATCCCCATAGCCCCAACCAGCTCTGTGACTGAGCTGGTTATCATGTGGGCAGCCGATCAGACTTGACCCACTCGTGTGGGCGGTTTGACCTGTTCTCCCTGCCAAACCCCTCCCAGGTCTACACACTGATCATGTGTACAGCCTCACAGTTCAGCTTTTAGTATTTTTGAAGTGAAAGACAGAATTTGAGATTGATCCCCTAATGAATTATAACATCTACTTGAAGGATTCACTTTCTTGGCCAGATATTCAAACTAATGGATTTGAAAAGGCAGAGTCTAGTTACAGATGAGATGAGATACAATTCAGTCCCTAAGTCAGACCTCACAATCTAATCCAGGAAAGTGAAACACTATCAATTTCTAGGGTTTACTCTGGTTAAGTACCTTAATTTTCAAAGTACAAATCCAAATTCCAAGAGCACCTCACAAATGATGCAATGTGAAACAGTCTCCTCAAGTGGCAGATAGGCAGATATGGCAGATTGGCTGCTGATGCAGACCTGTCACCACGCAGACCTGTCACCACCTGCAATCACCTCACACCATATAGATCCACCAATGTTACCATCCCCATAATGTGTTTTCCTGTGGTACCCCAGCTATAACCTTTGAGGTTGGCCTAACATTAAACAAGTAACAACAACAACAACATCTGGTAGACTGTGTGTAAATAGATGATGATGATGATGATGATGATGATGATGATGATAATAATAGCCACAGAAATCACCATCAGCCAGTTACAAAAAGCAACTTTACTGGGAACAGCCTATATTCTGCGACGATATCTATAACAATAATAGCAACAATACTGGTAATAAAATTCAACCATCCCAGGTCTTTGGGAAGGACTTGATGCCTGGATAAAACAAACCAGTCAATAACACCTGTCTAACTGAGTTGTTATTTTATTATTAATTAATAATAATAATAATAATAATAAAAAATAATGCTGTTTACACACAGTCTACCAGATGTTATTGACTGGATTTGGTACTTTAATTATCGGGCCCTTCTCAAGGGTCTAGGATAACTAAAAAAAATCATCATCATCATCAACAACAACAACACTCACCGGGGGACCGGGTGGTTTGGCTCAAGGTCAATGGCAAACTGGCTATACCTCAAGCCAGTTCACACATCCCTAATTTCTTTCCCCCTGGCTGGTTGGCAACCCTAGCCACAGCACAAAACTGGATACATTGCTATACAGGGTCATGGACCAGATCAACATGGGGCTTCCTAGGACGAATGTTGTGATATTGGGCCTACATATACATGATATGTAAGAACAAATATATACTGTATATATCAAATCTAACTGAAAGGCAACTACCTGCCTTTCAAACAAAATAAAGAATAATGTAGCAAGTGGCTTTCTTGTTTTTCATAGCAAATTTTGAAAAGTAAGTTTGAACATGTAACTTCTAACATCATGTCTTAAATTGCCATGCACTGGGAGTGAAAAAGGTCAACTAATTAAATGTATATTAGTAACATTGGTACCAGTAGAGAACAGGGAGGAAAAAGGCCTCAGCTTTTGTGCTTCACAATAACTTGGAGGACTGAAGAGTAAGAGCCCTTTCTCATGATCAGTGAGATGGGCTTGAGGGTATGTGGGAAGGAAGGCTTGAAAAAGATACCTTCCTGAAGAAGAGCGGTTTCTTGGGTCTGGGTGTGTTGTAAATCTGTTAGCTGGGCTAACCCAACAGCATTTACAATCCCTGTGAGTTAAACAGAAAGTAGCAGTGAAGCTGCACGGAGGAAAACGAAAGGCTCACAAAGAAAAATAGTAGTAAACTAATAAAGTCCCCTGAATTGAACTAGGTACTCCCCTCAACAATAACTGAGTAATAACTGAAAAGAAAACAACAGAGCAAGAAATGAATAGAACAAAGGACACCAGAGCAAGGAATTAACAGAACAAGAAACAACGGAGCAGGAAAGAACAGAACAAGGGCAAACTGGAACTCAAAAGGTTGAGGAATTCTAAATAGGAACACGGTCTGCGGTAAGCAAAAGTTGCTAACAGCAATCTGTACAACTAACAGACTGCTTAATATAGGGCTCAAGATAACCGGCAGCCAATCAGGCTTTCCTGAGTCAGCACTTCTGCTTCCTCTCCTGTGATATCCTGAGCCTCTCCCACTGAGCCTTTCTCTTGAGACGTCGTCTCAGGACAGGCGAAATCCCTGCCTCCTCCTAATCAGCCTCCTTAGCTCTCATGTCTGGCAGCTGTCCCGATTCCTCAGCTCCAGAGTCTGTTCTCCCTGCCAAATCCTGTTGCTGTGCCTCTGAGCCTGCACTCCCAATTGAGTCCTCCCGTTCCTCCTCTGACTCAGAAGAGTCAGAGGTCTGAGCCATGACAGGGTGTGGAGATCACGTGCCCAGATATTCAGCTGCCTCCTCTGTCAGCATGGAGGGTCAGGGGTCAAGACACATTGTTCCAGCCCCACAGTGCATTGTGGGTCCCCCCTCCAGTGACAAGCAGGAGCCCCACAGTCTTCCAGCCCCAGCTGCAAGCAGAAGGTGCTGACAGACAATCCAGAAAATGGGGCTAAGGGAACACTCACTCTCTTAACCCTGTTTAAGAGGCTGGCTCTGCAAGCAGTTGGCTGCTGAAGTGCTGCCAGGATCAGACTTGATCCCAGTGGTTCTTATGATCAGCCAAGACTGGGTTTGGTTTCCTTAGTCTGGTTTTGGATGACTGTAAGAACAGCCTTGAAGTCTCACCAGTAGTTTTACATTTATGGAAGTTTTGTTTGAGTTCTTTTGAGGCTGTTCTCATGAGCAGCCAAGCCCAGCCATGAAAACTGCACAAGAACCCATGAGAACTGCCAGCATCTGGGTGGATCCCAGCAGTGCTGCGGCAGTAAACCCAATGCCAAAGCCCAGCTCTTAACCTGGCTTCCAGGACTGTGTGTCAGAGCAAGCTTGCATCTCGCATTGACATAGAGATGGGTGCCTAGAGCAACCATCCCCTGGGGGAATCCCTCAGTGCGTACACTGTGGGATTCTTGGAGACTAGGAGAACGAGTCCTGGCTTCTGTTTACCCACACTGCCAGGTACAGCACAGATAGTCATCCACGCTGTTCCCGGTAGTTCTGGTCATGTGGGCACACAGCTTGCACACCGCAGAGGCTCAGAGCAGTCATCTGGGGGAAATGGGTACCCATTTTCTTAGTGCAAAGGAATCCAGCAAGAGCAAACTGTGAGTCTTATAGCTTGTCTTAAAATGTTGTGTTTTGACCAGTCTCTGCCTATTGTGAGAACAATACACTGATTTCTTCTAGAACTGTCATTGGAGTAATGCTCTATATTCTTTAAGTGCTTGGGAAGGGTCACCGCACTACCATGTAACTGCAGGGTTTACATGTTAATATCAATACCTTTTTGTTGTTTAATACAAAGAATGGAGAATTTATATCCTAGTATCAAGTCTGGAATTTCAGAGCATTGCTACCTAACTTGGTCTGTAAATATATCTCAGTGTAGTCTTTTGAAAGGAGACTGAATGCGGAATTCTAGTTTGTTATTTCTTTTGCTCCTTGTGTTCTAATTGTATTTCTTAGAAAAGAAATTGTGTAGTGCTCATGTGCTGATGATAATAAATTAAATAACTGTCGAATAAACTGCAGCTGATTTAACTTGAATTGGTACCAACTGACATTTTCATTATGCTATTATTCTTTCCATGTCCCATTTTTCCTAATGTGAACATTGTGTTTAGAACTAATTTTCAAATATTTCACATTTCACAATACTGTTTGTCTGATTAATTAATGCATAATACATCCTGAGACTAATTTGTTTATTCCTAGTGGACTCATTAGGAATTGCTGTATGCATAAGAGATTACATTTTAAGAGAGCTACCTTATAATGATTGAATCATATGTCTGTTTATCAAAAGCCTGACAATAAAGCAAGCTATACCCCCTCTATTTTTTCACTTACTTAAATGTCGCTAAGGCTAAACAAAAAAAATTAGCTTCCTCTAACTATAAATACAATTTTTTTCATATTAAAATTACTTCATATAGTTCATAATTGACAAATATATTTCTCATGCTACTGTATGTTCCCACAGACACAAAAGATACATATTTATAGGAATCTGTTGATATTGGTCATAGTATGTTACAATGAAGGGAAGCAAAAGACACTGGCTTACATTCTGTGTAGCACCCCACCGATCTAAGAGTGAGGCACACATGCTGGTTCCAAGCCCCGTCCATGCTGCTAGCAAAGGCAGAGAAGCTTTGTCACTACTAGGAATTGCATCCTTGCTAACAATTCTCCAGTCCTTCCCAATGAAATAATCATTGCTGCAGCAATTATGCAGTCCTTAGCAGCAACAGATCTTCTCTGTCTTTGCTAACAGCACGAATGGGTTCTGAAGTTGCACAGCACCAGTGTGTGCGCCCCACTCTTGAATTGGCAGAGCTTCCAAGAATGTTAGCCAGTGTTTACTAAAGCCAATCTACAAGATAAACTCTGGGGGCAGTCACCTTTTGATGTAAGTGGAAAGAAAGAGAGCCCTCTGTGCTGCCAACAGGTAAGGCCTCTGATACATCAGCTCAGTTTGCTGTAGATGAACACACTCAGTTGGGATCTGATCTGATCCTATAAAACAACTTAAACAACCCTGCTTGCATACTTGATTGATTTTTTTTATAATGTATGCTGATTTTTACCATGGGACCAAAGTGACTTACAAAGTGTAAAAGCATAACAATACATCAATAAAAACTACAAAATAAAAACTACAAAATACAATATAAAATGTCACTCATAAAACAGCAAAAAGAATTTCAGCAATTCTTTAGTTAACAAAGGAGGGAAACACAGGTTGGAAAAGATGCATTTTAAAATGATGTCAGATTACAAGCAAGGAGAGGGCAATGGGATTCCCTGTGGGAGGGCATTCTACAGGGAAGGGGGCCACCACAGCAAAGGTGGTGCATGGCCTGCATGGCCAGATCTAACATGGCCAAATCCCACATTTCAGATTAAGAAGGCCCTCTCTGAAAGTTCTTATAGGCTGAGCAGATTGAAATGGGAAAAGGCAGTCCTTTAAGTCATTTGGTCTCAAGATGCTTAGAGTGGGGTCATCACTAGCATCTTGAATCATGCCCAGAAACTGATAACCCGTGCAGCTTGCAAAGGACCACTATAACATGCTCATGAATCTTAATCCAGACACAACTCTTGTAGCTGCCTTCTGGACCATCTGAAGTTTCCAAGTGTTCTTCATGGCCAGCCCCTCATAGATTGTGTTACAGGCGAGATGCAACAAAGCCCTAGATCACAGAGATGGATGTAGCTGCTGCACCAGCCAAAGCTGAGCAAAAGCCCCATAGTCCATAGTTCACACTTGGACAGCCAGGTCCAGAAGCACTCCCAGCCTGAGAAGCTGTTATTTCAAAGAAAGTGCAGCTTGATAAATCAAAAACAGCTTGATAAATGAATGCCAAAGCAACGATGCTTCTGACCAGTATAACTTCTATCTTGTCTGAATTTAATTTCAGTTTGTTAGCCCACATATTTTTTTCTTAAGAGTAAGTCCCATTGAATCCAATAGGAGTTACTTATGAGTAAACATGTATAGGGTTCTGCTGCATTTCAAGTATATACTTTGTGACATTATTGTCTAAACATAATTTTGATTTTTCTTATTAAACAGTTTGAGAGATGTGGATTATATTGCCTTTTCATTATATTGCTATTTTCATGACAAAATGTCATGGCTTAGATCCTAACTTCTGTTCCACTGATGGAACAGAGATCTATCCCCTGTTAACTAAGCTAACTGCTCAATTTGGGTAACCTGCTAACTTTAACCTGCTAACTGAACAAAGAGGCACCTTTTTAAAATAGTGAGTCTCTTTATTTAGCAGGAGGAGAGCAACTAGCCCTTGCCATCCCTGGCAGGGCATTCCTCCAGTGGTTGTTGCTGGTGTCTATTTTATGCTTCGTTTTTAGATTGTGAGCCCTTTGGGGACAGGGGAGCCATATCTATCTATCTATCTATCTATCTATCTATCTATCTATCTATCTATCTATCTATTTTTCTCTATGTAAAACACTTTAGGAACTTTTGTTGAAAAGCAGTATATAAACATTGGCCATCATCCTATTTCCCCCTCTCCTTCCCAGTTCCCAGCATCTTTTAAAAATCCATTCCTGAACCAGAACAGAATGGAATGCAGCGGGGGTGGGTGGGGGGTGGAGCATCTGCAGCAGGAAAAGGTGAAAACCATCTCTCTCCCAGAGGAATGAAAGTACCTTTCATTTATATAAGAGCAACTTAGGATCCACGCCAATATAATTGTCTTAACAAAAAGACCCAAAAGAACTTATGGTCAGTATTCCAAACAAATGAATAAAAATGCAGAGCTGAGTTAAGTCCAAGACATGCTAATTAATAATCACTGCCAAAGAATACCATACATTTTATTATATAATGTATATCTATTCTTAGAATATTGAATATTGCATGACATGAATTCTTCTTAAGCTTGCTTGCAAAGCTAGATTTATAAACAAGTGTCCTTTCAGCTGAACCAGAGCTGGATTTGTGCATGTTTGTGCACTTTACATAATAGATATTGCAAAAGTCATAATCGCCCTTAATATTAGAAGGATTATTTTTTCAATCAATTGTTACATAGTTCTTAGCCAGATTAATTCTATAGCCCTATAAAAGTCTATTTTTACTTGCATAACTTACGAAAAATGTTTAAATTTTAGAATCACTCTCTTTCATCCCTTGTTAAAAAATTGACTATGGATGAGTTTGTTTTTGTAAGGAATTGTTCAGTATTAATGGAACATCACTGCACTGCTGCTGAAAGGCAAATGCTCTTTAGGAGAGTTATTTAGTTATGTGTTCTAACAAAATATTAACTATTTGAGTTCTATTTTTTTTACTGCTTGTAAAGAACACAAAGACCAGGGCTGCCTGCCTACCTGCTTTCCCCTTGCCCACTCACCTACTGGGCCTTCCTAGCACTTGAAAAACCACCATTAATAGCATTTACATTACATTAACAGTGTGCCCTGAAACGGAAGTACCTTTTCACACAACACATAATCAATTTGTGGATTCTCTGCCACAAGATGTGCTGTTGGCTACTAGCTTGAAGGGCTTTAAGAGGGATTTGGATAACTTCATGGAGGAGAGGTCTATCAGCAGCTGCTAGTTGGAGGGCTCTAGGCCACCTCCAGCCTCAGAGGCAGCATGCATCTGAATTCCAGTTGCAGGAGTGTAACGGCAGGAGAGAAGGCATGCCCTCAACTCCTGCCTGTATGCTTCCAGGAGCATCTAGTGGGCCACTGTGTGAAACAGGATGCTGGACTACATGGGCCTTGGGCCTGATTCAACAGGGCTGTTCATATATTCATATTTGTTCATATGATCACAGCATGGAAAGTATCAGGGAGGCAAGGTGGAAGTGAGATCTTCCTCCAGGCTTCTTCTGCTGCAGGAGCACCAGGAAAGTAAGTGGGAGCAAGTGAGAACATGTTGGATCAGGCCAAAGGCCCACGTAGGCCAGCATCCTGCTTCATGCAGTAGCCAACTAGGTGCATCTGGGGAAAAGGGGAAATCACCCTTTCCCATTGGTGTTCCCTTGCACCTGGTGTTCAGGGGCTTGCCATCTCTGATCCTGATGGGAAATATATAGCTATTAGGACTAGTAGCTATTGATAGCACTATCCTCCATGAATCTGTCTAATCCCATTTTAAAATCATTTAGGTTGGTGGCCATCACCACATCTGGTGGTGTGTGTTAGGTCTTGGAGAGGTGTTTGTTATTTACAAGGGGTGTGTGGAAGGGATTGATTTAGGCCTTGTCATACTCTCAATGACATTCCTGGGGTGTTACACAGTCCAAAATAGACTCAAAATTGGAGTCAAAACAGCAAATGGTTGAGTTGAGGAAAATAGTCCAGTATTTCCAGCCCAAGTTCAGAGCTCAGGCTCTGTGTGGTGTTTTTGGTTAATCCATTCCTTGATCCAAATCAGCTTTTGAATGGGATTTTAGTTACTTGTATTCCAGTACTGGTATAGAGGTGGGGCTAACAAACAGCAAGCAGCAAGAGCTGCTCTTGCCTCTCTGCCCAGAATATCTATTTCATTAAATTATTAATATACCTGATTCCACTCCACTGTTTTGTCCTTGCATACCACAACTCTTCCCATTGGATTTTACAGACTGAAAAAGGTTTGCCCATCACTAATTAAAATATGTTCACAATGAATTAAGATGGGATTGCAGGCTAATTGAGCCATTTTGGAAGGGCGATATATAAATTGATGATGATGATGATGATGATGATGATGATGATGATGTAGAAAATGAAAATGCAAAAATATTATGGGACTTTCAACTACAAACAGACAAACATCTGCCACACAATACACCAGATATAACTGTAGTCGAGAAGAAAGAAATACAGGTACAAGTCAAAATAATTGACATAGCAATACCAGGTGATAGCAGAATAGAAGAACAACAGATAGAAAAAATAACAAAATACAAAGATCTACAAATTGAAATTGAAAGGCTGTGGCAGAAAAAGACCAAAATAATCCCAGTGGTCATTGGCGCCCTGGGTGCAGTTCCAAAAGACCTTGAAGAGCACCTAACACCATAGGGGCTACAGAAATCACCATCAGCCAACCACAAAAAGCAACTTTACTGGGAACAGCCTATATTTTGTGACAATATCTATATTAATAACAACAAGATTGATAATAAAATTCAGCCATCCCAGGTCCTTGGGAAGGACTCGATGTCTGGATATAACAAACCAGTCAAAAACGCCTGTCTGACTGTGTAAACAAGAAATAATAATAAAATAATTGTTCCTGCAAAGGTGCTCCATGGCCTCAAGTTCTTTCCATCCATGAAAGGAATGCTATGCTCCAAGGATTCTTCTCTGACTAAAAGGGGTCCATGTGTGAGGACAACTCTCCTTGTGTTCACAGAAGAAACTTGCAGCTACAAAGTGCTTCTGCACAAAACAGTAAGCTACAATCCAGAACACTATATATTATACAGCTGTCAGATCAATTCTGAATAAACAAGCAGTGGGTTCTGTCCATGAAATAACTGTTATGGGGTTCTGTCCATGAAATAACTGTTTCCCTCAAGAATGCATGAGGGAAATAATGTGGTACCTGCCATTCCCCGGCACATTCAGGGAAAATCAGTAAGACTAGCAGTAGTATGTCATTGTGAAGGGGAATCACTTGAAACGCTGTTGCAGCCACCACCACTCACCAAACAAAAATGCATTGAATGTGTGTGCATTCAATGTGTGCCCTTCCTGGGCCATGAAAAATCTGAGGTACTTTCGTAGGGACCCTACTAAAATAGTTATAAATCCCCCCACCATTTTCATCTACTGCAGAATTGTCAGCACAAATGGGAGGAGAGTTTCAGGGTAGCACTACTGGGAACAGCTTTATGTTGACAAAAGTGCAGTATCATTCATCCCGGTGTCAGGAAAATCTCCACCTGCTGGTTTTCTGCCTCTCATGAAGCTGATAAAGGTACAGAGCCTCATTTGGGGCAGGGGGAGGCCTTCTCCTGTATTGCTTGTACTGGGTCTATTTTTGACTTCAAAGCTCTGTTAGCCTATATACTACTACTCCTTGGAATGATTAAGTTCTCAGAAAAAAAGATCCAACTTTCTTGCGTGATTAGTTTCAAAGAAGGTCAGTGTTTACAATTAAGAACCTTTTCCCAAACTGCCTGAACCTATACAGAGGACAAGCAATGCACATGGCTGCCCTTCATCTCTGCTGATTAAAGCATAGATTGGTTTAAGCAGTTAAAACAATTCAAGTCTTACCATTGATAGAGGTCAGAACCCACTTGTAGAAAGCAATTCTTGCATCACATGGAATGCTATACTGAGGCATTTATTAGCACTGGGTAAGCAAATTCAAGCTGGCACAGCAAGGCTGAACTCAAGTGTATTTGCTTCCATATCAGCTCCCTGACATTTTTTTTTCATTAGTAAATATTTCACCATATTAAATTTTTCATGGGAGATATTTGCCTGTTATGATGTCTTGGGATCAGGTCTTTCTGAATCACCTACAAGTGCATTTTCAGCAAGAGGCAAGTTTCTCAGGAACTCTCTTGCTTTATTGAGAAAATACAAGCAGAATGCTTACCTGAAACTGGAGCAGTAGTACAAACAGGCTGGAGACATCCAGGATTCTATCATATCTGGACTATCCACAGTCTAAAATGTCCTGTGGAACCATGACATCTAGAACTTTTGTATTGTAACATTATATTGTAAACATTGATATTGGTGCTTGTACCCCTGTGGATAACTTTGGATCCAGAGCAGTTGATCCTTAGAGAGTGATATTTTGTCGAAAATGTTTTCGCTATTTCTCAGTTCAGTGCCAAACTGGATTCATTACACACATTGTTTGGCCTTGCATTTTTTTCTTCAAGAGCAGCCATGGGTTGGGGGGGAGGGGGTGTCTCAGAACTGGAACCACAAAAAGTGGGGGGAAGGTTTTTCATTGTAAAACTTACTTTGTGAGTTTAACAAAAACGTTCCTTCCCTGTTTCTTAGTCAGCAGGGCAGCTGTAGCTCAGTGCTCGAGCAGATGCTTTCTGTGCAAAATGCCCCAGGTTCAATCCTTGGCATTTCCAGATAGAGCTAGGAAGACAATACTGAGTGAGAAGGACCAATTGTTCGACTCAAGGCAGCTTTTTATTTTGAAGTTGCCACTAGCAGCAAGAGGTCAAGGATTTACAGCTTGTTATGCTACACTTCCATGCAGCCATGTTTCTTGTTAGATTAACATAATTAAACTATCTCTTTAGCTGCTTCTATAGAATGTTTGTGGTTCTGAAGAACTACTGTAAGCATGGGTTTGTAAATGGATTCATTTAAATAGCCAAACTTAGGAACATAGGAAGCTGCCTTATACCGAGTCAGACCATTGGTCCATCTAGCTGAGTATTGTCTATACAGACTGGCAGTGTCTTTTCCAAGGTTGCAGGCAGGAGCCTCTCTCAGCCCTATCTTGGAGATGGACGTAACACACACACCCCCGATTACCTGATGTGCCTTGTAATCCCCCCCCCCCGAGTTACAATACTGCATGCATATACTTTATAACCCTGTGGGTTACCAAATCCTTGTTTGTAGATATATGATGTACAAACAACCACTTTGTATATATATTTGTTTTTTGGTGACATACTGTATGCTTTGGCAGTTTGTTGGTTCAATAAAAAAAATCTTGTCCTATAAAAAAAATCTTGTCCTATCTTGGAGATGTCAGGAATGCCCTTCTCAGAGCAGCCCCATCCCCTGAGGGGAAGCTCTGACAGTGCTCACACATGTCTCCCATTCAAATGTAAACCAGGGTGGAAACTGCTTAGCAAAGGGGACAATTCATGCTTGCTACCACAAGGCCAGATCTCCTCCTCCTTGCATTTGAGCCAACCAAGTCTGAACAAACAATATAGAATATATGTCCAATTTTTGCCTCATACATTTGATGCAGTCAGTACAGATCTTATCCAGTATTGCTGTCATTATTTTTCATGTGAAACCCAGATCCAGCAAAGGAAGTAGCAGAAATTTTTGCATTGACTGTAATGGTCCTTTAAAGTATCTTTGATACAGTTTGAATACTGCATAAATGATTAATGATGACAATCTGCCAGTTGCATACTGGATTCTTTAATATTCATGGTAGTAAATGCCAGCTACTTCTAGAAAACAACTATCTGATCTTTATCTTTCAAATCTTAACAACTAACATTGTTATAACAACAACGATAACTAATTCTAAATCATCCCTGTGATATAAAAGTATATCTGATGGCATATATTGAGTTATGACAAACACAGAGTGCAATCCAACAAACATTTTCTCAGTTGAATGGTCTCTGTCCATATTAGTAGTTCTATCTGAATGCATACATTGCCCTTATTAAATCCATGTTTCAAACATTTTGAAAGCAACTTCTCAAATATTTTCACATACTTGCCTCAGCACTGACAGACTCATAACTCAAACCTGAAACTTCAGCTGTGTTTCATCTGGTTAAAATAGTTGTGCTACCATACTTTTAATCATGATTTTAGAGTCTAGATTTTCAAGAGTGTGAAACCTTATAATCACCTCAGCATTTTAATAAGCCATAGAGCTCTCTAAATGTTGCATTCATAATAGAGATCAGCAAGCCCACGGAAAGGTTCCTATCCCCTGGTATATTTCGTACTAGCTGCCTGCTTCTCCTCCTCCCATCTGGCCACGCTGTGTGTGTGGGGAAGTCGCTTGGGAGCCGGAAGTGAGAGTGCGCTGGGCGCGTCGGTGCGTTCTCTCTGGCGGAGCTCTTTGCATTGGCCGCTGGCGGCGGCTCAGGATGGGGGAGCCGCCGAGTGGGGAGGCTCTGGAGGCCGGCTCAGTGCTGTGCCGGCTTCTCATTGGGGTTTGTTTACCATTGCCGTGATGCCATCGGGAGTTAACTTTAAAAATGGAAGTCTTCAGGATATTTCCTTCTCAGAGCCCCGCGCGCGCCCACCCCGTCCTGGAGGCGGCATTCAGAGGGACAAGGGGCTGCAGGGAGGTATCCTGCCGCCCCAATTATTACAGTAAATACGCGCGCTGGAGGGGGCAAAGTGGCGGGAGGGGTAAGTAACCCTCCCCGCCCTTAAAGGAACCCACCCCACAGTGCCGGACCGCAGCTCTGCATTTCCGTGCACACCCCTAATCTTATATCCGAGCTCTTGTGTTGTTATTGTTGCTGCACTGTACATTAGTTGGTTTGTTTCTTGCAAATTCTTGGTGGTTCTTTCCGCAAGTGCAGCATTGACATCTTTTAATGCCTGAGCAAGTTGTTTTTTGGCAACTGTTTTTAGAGCTGGAAGTCGAACCCTGGTGGTTGTTTGGTTCATGTGCTCAGTTATTTTTTGCTTTAGTTCTTGTTGCTTTTCTGTTAAACGGCATTCGGGTTTTTGAGGTAAAGGCAAAGGGGAGGTTGCCTGGTTTTGATTTTGAAACAGTTCAGCAACAGTGGCATCCTCAATTTCCAACACCTCCTCCACCTGCGCCTGAGCAGTTTCTTCAGTTGGTGGTAATTCTTCTTCCATATCTTGAGCCTGTGTTGCTCTTTGCAGTTCTTCCAGCTCAACTCCTGTGAATACTTTATTTCTTATTATGAATCTTCTCTGGTCTGCTAGCCTTTGTTCTGTTATTTCTGTATCTGGATGCTTCTCTTTCCAAATTTGGTACATTCTTTTTAAATAACCTCTTCTAGTTGGACTAGACTTGTAATAGCAGATCATTATTTCCTTGTTGGCATTTTTTGTATATTTTTTTCGGTTAAGCAACGTTTCTTCCAGTAACCTTGCAGCCTCCAGCTCTGGTTGCTCAACTGAAGATCCTGAGTCCTGTTGCCCACTTGCCACTAGATGTCCAGGAACTATAGCACCTGGCGCGGTCCTTGTTGACCCGGGCGATGACCGATCCGGTATAGATTTATTAAAGTTACTTCTCACCATATTGTTGATGGGAGAGGCACTCTTTGTCTGGCTCCTCTGGTGAGATCTGTCCAGTATGGTTGGACCTCTGGCATAGCTCTCACCTTCCTCAGAGCACACAAGCCGCACAACCACGCCAAGGTAGTGCCTCACTGGGGGTTGTTGTTGTTGTTGTTGTTATTTTACATTTATATCCTGCTCTTCCTCCAAGGAGCCCAGAGAGATGTACTACATACTTAAGTTTCTCTTTCACAACAGCCCGGTGAAGTAGGTTAGGCTGAGAGAGAAGTGACTGGCCGAGTCACCCAGTTAGTTTCATGGCTGAATGGGGATTTGAATCCGGGTCTCCCCGGTCCTAGTCCAGCACTCTAACCACTACACCACGCTGGCCTTCCCTAATATAGGGAAAGGCAGAAGGCTAATCCCCTTTAATTCGCTTGGCAGCTGGTTGAATCTGAGGGCGATCATCCCACTGCCTGCTAAGTGACCTGTCCCCAATATGCCAACAAACAGGGAGCCCATGATCCCATGAGACACCTGAGCATGTTAAGAGTGGGATCTACAAGCCCAGACATAAGCAGAGAGGCTTCTGGGAGCTTTCAGAATATCAGTGCTGGTAACATATCCCCAAAGGGCTCACAGTCAAAAAGAAATATAAAGTAGACACCAGCAATAACCCGTGGAAGGATGTTGTGCTGAGGCTGGATAAGGACAGTTGCTAAACATAAGAGAATCATCACATACATCATATTCAAAACAACTCTACATGGTACATTATTAGATGGTACTAAACCGGCTCACCAAAGCTGTGTTGTTGTTGTTTTTAAAAAAATACATATCCTTATGGGGGGAAGGGAGTGTTAGTGGCATCTATTGAATATAGAACAGTAAATTTTTGGTCTGTGCAAAATAAACTCTGCTGTATTTCTCTTTCCAGTGCATTCTAAAAATTTAATGGAGAACAAAAATACATTTGACAAAAAGATCCAAATCCTTGCTTACCCCAGTTTTGTGAATGTGACTCCTTGCATCGTGTTCTGTTTGTCATTGCTATGTTTCACAAGGACAGCTTCTGTTGATGCGCAAGTGTCTTAAAAAGAGAAACATTCTAATGATAAAACAAGATTTTGTTTAAAAAATTCTCTTTGATGAAAATAGCATGCTTTGAATATTATCTTTAGTAATTGTGTTATTGAAAGACCAACATTGCTTGTTACTATGATACTCATTAATTTTAAAATGTCTTCTACTTCCTTTTAAACCTTGGAGTGGTAACTTTTATTATTTTTGTTAGTAAGAGGGTAAATATAATATGGTTAGAATAGCTAAATTGTGCTTACCTAGCAATAACATAAGCATGTTTGGCTTAAAATCAGGGAAGCAATTCTCACAATGGAGAGCCCAGGCTAGGGGAGCCCAGCCTGGTTTTCCCCCATTGTGAGAACCACCAGGCTCACAGGTGAGCCCAGTGTTTCAACAGCAGCTAGCCCACCTAGGAACCCCTCCCCTAAAATGAAATTAGAAGAGTGAATGCTCCACTAACCGTGTTTTACTGATCATGTGCCACCACAGTGTGACTCCACGCCATGGCAGCACATGAGTAGACCCCTGACCAGGAGGCTACAACAAGCCTCCAGGCCTTGGGGGTCTCCCCAGGATGCCTCGTGTGCTTGTGTGGGGCATCCTGGGACTTCCAGGGGCCAGGTGGCCCTTGAACCTTGCTGCCCCTACAGCTCTGTCATGGAGCCGGTAGTTGTGTGGGCAGCCGATATGGCCACCCAGGGTGATTTCCGTGCTCGTCTTTCTTTACATAGTATCTTACGTTTTTAATTATGGGGAGGCTCTTATTTCACTAGGGACATACAATTCCTGACTACATACAAGGGCAGCCCCACATAGAGCGCATTGCAGCAATCCTGTCTGGAGGTTACCAGCAGATGTACCACTGTTTTGAGGCCGTTCATCTCAAGAAATGGATGCAGCTGGCATATCAGCCGAAGCTGATAGAAGGTACTTCTGGCCACCACCTCAACCTAGGAGACCAGGGAGAGGATTGGATCCAGAAGCACCCCTAGACTGCATACCTGTTCCTTCTGGGGAAATGTGACCCCATCCAGAACAGGGAGACCAAAATCATCTCTCGAGTTCTGACCCCACACAATGAGTACCTCCGTCTTATCTGGATTCAGTTTCAGTTTGTTATCCCTCATCAAGCCCATCACCGATTCCAGGCAGGCATTTAGGGAAGTTATGCCCTCTCCCAATAATGCTGACATGAAGAAATAGATTTGGGTGTCATCAGCATACTGATAGCACCTGCACCAAATCTCCTGATGATCTCTCCCAGTGGTTTCATGTAGATGTTAAACAACATCAGAGACAATATGGAGCCCCGAGGGACACCATACAAAAGTTCAGATTTTGAAGAACAGCAGTCTCCAAGGAACACCATCTGGAGCCTGCCCAAGAGGTAGGAGTGGAACCACCACAAAGCTGCGCCTCCAACTCCCAACCCCCTCAGACGCTCCAGAAGGATACTATGGTCGATAGTATCGAAAGCCGCTGAGAGGTCCAAAAGGACCAACAGAGTTACACTTCCTCTGTCAATTCCCAGTTGGAGAGCATCTGTCAGGCCAGCCAAGGCAGTCTCCACCCCATAGCCACTCCAGAAGCCAGTTTGAAATGGGTCAAGATAATCAGTTTCCTCCAAGATGATGAATACATGATGGAGTTATAAAAGTGATGCTTCAGTGGTACATTAAGGTAACCAACATTGCCTTGGTTTGAACAAGATCCATGGATATAAAACAGTTAATTGACTGACGTGTCCAGTGTACTGATATAACTTGATGCACTGGGCCTGAGTCACAACTACTCGAGTCAAGATGACCAGAAGCTTTTTCCTACATAAGCCTCTGGAGCCTCATATGAGCTCCTTATGTTGTTTATACAGCATAAGCCACTGGAGCCTCTCCTGACTGCTGGCTTTCCATCATGAAAGTCTGCACCAAACTCTTTCCAGGGAAGTATGCTTGCCTAATATGCCACACCCACTTGATGGAAGTAAAATCCTGGTGCCCCACTCCTCTTTACTCTGGTTTGAGAAAGCTGGCATTGGTCGGAGAACGACTGGCATGGGCAAGCTGGGACATATTGATCCCATCCAGTGTCTCTCCTCAGAGCCAAATGTGAGTGATCTAAAGGATCAGAGTTTTCTTGCTAAGGGGGCCTAGCTGGGAAGCAATGGCTTTCGCCTGTGTATCCGTTCAGTGGTTTGTCTCCTCTTCCTCCTCTAGTGCCACTTCTCCAGCATGAGTAATGGC
This sequence comes from Hemicordylus capensis, assembly GCF_027244095.1. NCBI lineage: Eukaryota > Metazoa > Chordata > Lepidosauria > Squamata > Cordylidae > Hemicordylus > Hemicordylus capensis. Next base: position 371,380,791 of record NC_069658.1, on the reverse strand, counting down.
TGCTGCTACTCCATGGATTGGGGTTTGAACATTGGTCTTCCTTCCTACTACTGTGACAGGGGTGGCCAATGGCCAGTTAAGATTGTGTGGGACTTCAGGAAGGGCATCCTGGGGAAGAATTAGAGCGAGCCAGCCACAGAACTGCTCTGCTCCTCTCCACCCTCTGATCCACTTTCTTCAGACTTATCAGTGTCTATAGGAGTTATTACACATTTCATGATGTGAAAAGCTCTCTCATACTCTCTGTCATGGACAACCACCCTCCGCCCTTCATGGGATCTTTAAGGGAAAGGGTGATTCCCAGAAACGGACAACAACAGGTTTAAAATCTAATTTATTATAAAGGTGCACATGTTTATAATAAACACATGTTTTACACATGTGCGCACCAGCCATAAGCATGGTGACACTGCTGGGGCTGCAAGCAGGAAAGCGCACCTGCTTTTCTGGAGAGCGTCGGCAGGGGGGACATGGTGGGGCATGAGTGGACTGGTAGGCAGTACCTTCTCTGTCATTTAAAGCAACCCCACCCACCCACCCCGGGAGTGCATGGAGAAATTCCATGCACATCCCTAACACAATTGCCATTATTTCAAACGGTTGTAGTGTTGCACATGTCACGATTGGACAATCTTGTGTATTAGTGCCGGAACATACTTGCACAACAGCACCAACATTGTTTTAGATGCCCACAACAGCGCAAGTGATGCAGAACTGCCCATGGTACGTTGCGCATCATGTGGAGTGGAGCCATTATTTAAATAATTGTTATTTTCTTCCTATTATATCCAAATGTCACCTGAAATATAAGAAAGCAACCATGAAATGATCCAAATGTTGCTCATGCTCAGAGCAACAGCCTGACATTTATTAGTCATCCTGGCCATTAAACAGAATGCTTTTTATGCCCAGCTCCAATTAGAGAGTTGCCCTGTAACACAAGATTATTATACATTCCTGGGCCGGCCTTCTGGGGTGACAAAGATAATTTTAAGTCGAACAGCAGCTGTTGGTCCTGTCAGAAATAAACTGCTATTTGTTTCAATAAAAGCCATGCTGAATGCACATGTGCACACAAGCTTTCCCAGTCAATACATCCCAGTCTTTCAAACTGGGATTTTTGTGAAGAATCAGCAACGCAAGGTGAAGGACAGAGTGAGCCACTGAGCCATGCATTCTGCTGCTCAGTGATGCTTCACTGAGAACAGATGGCATTCTGAAGCAGTCCATTTGTGATCATTCTATAATAAAGATTAAAGTTGCATATTTTGACCAGAGGTGATTTCAGTAATCTACAAATTTACAGAGCAAGTTCTTAGCCCCTTTTTCTAGCATTGACTTTTTACCCCATTTATCTGAACCATTACATGTGTCTCACATTGATACATTTCCCACCATTAAAAGCCTCAGTAAAGACCTTTATGCTTCCATTTTTAAAAATATTAACAGTAATAGGGAAATACTGGAGCTGTATTTCAGTTTCCAAGGTGTTTGATGACAAGAAAATGCACAGAAGGCTCCCCCCCGCACACACGAAGTTGTTCTTGAACAGGTATGGGTGTGGGTGTTACAGCAAAGTGGCAGCTGGAACTGAAATTCTAATGCACAGCAGGAAGGCAGATGTAAGTTAATTTTCTTCTTGTCATGAATTGGCAACAAACTGTTATTTCCACTGACTATAATGGATCTAACTGGTATTGTGACAGGTTGTGTGATGGCAGTCAAGCACATGAGGCTGTTAAGAGAATAAATAAAAATAAACATATTTTACCTGCATAGGGCAATAAGCTCACTGTTTTGAGGTTAATGTTTTTTAAAATGTCCCATCTTCTTAGCCTGATGTTTTAATTTTATTTAATTTATGTATTTATTTAACAGATTTCTATACAGCTCAAAACTGGTTAGTTTATCAGTCAGTCAATCACCTTTATTATTGTCAAAGACCAGCACAGGTTATAATACCGTAATACAATAAAGTAGATAAGGCAATCAGATTATTATGAAAATAAATGTTACATGTATCACTACTATAAACTATAAGATTGAGATTTGTATTACAGATCTAGTGGGAAGACTAATGGAATGAGGGTCTAAGAAATACAAGATATTTAAAATATACTATAGAGTACAAGTGAGATAGCTAAAATATAAAATATAGCTAAAATAAAGCATATAATTAAAATAGTAAGGCAACTTACTAAAATGAATAATAGTCGGTATTTAAAATCTGCAACATAAAATTAATCAATTATAAAATACAACTCTAGTGGAATATATAAAATACAACTCTAGTGCACCTACAAATATCAATGAATAAAAGACCTCTACCATGTAACAAAACAGAGAGAGATATACTGTAAGATGTACTATAGAGTAAAAAGGGAAATAAATTGACTAGCTAAAATAGGACCATCTAGTAAAGCAGGCAGTAGTTAAAATCAGCTTCATGGATTATGGGCTGACAATCAGGGTCCAATGAATCTTGCACGCTGCTGTGCAGAACCTAGCAGCATTGTATGTGAAAGTCTGCTTTTCATCCTAGAGCAGCATCTTAGTGTAGACTTGGCTGGGGTGACCAGGGCAGCTGAGTAGTAGAGGGAGTATGGGTTTATCTCAGCTGTCTTTATAGAAGTTGCAAGAAAGGAGTACATGCTCAATGGTTTCCACCTCCCCAGAGGCACAGGGGCAAAGCCTTTCCGCAAATGGAATCTTCCTGTATTTTCCCTCCAAAACAGCAGATGAAAGGGCATGGCATCGAGCAAGGGTGAACCCCTTTCTGTGACTTGGTATTTCCAGCTGTGTCAAATATGCAGGGGAGGGGAGACCATGAACCTGGAGCTGTCTGAGGCCAGGAAACCAGGAAACCTACTTAGATCCACCTGGGTCCTCTGTTTAATGGCCACTTTCGCTTTGTCACAGCCCATAGCAAGGAGGAGAGACAGGGAGAAGCCCAATACTGCCACCCTGTCATAGACTGCCCGCTTCCAAGAGGATTGGAATTTGTCCTGCAGGGTTGGGCCATTTATCTATGTTTTGCTCTGATCCATTTTCCTAAATTCTCCATGGGTTGGTCTAATCCATCTCGATTACTACTAATTGTTGCTATTGATCAGCAACAGTACCTCCAGTGACTGTTGCTGGTGTCTATCTTATGTTTCTTTTTAGACTGTGAGCCCTTTGGGGACAGGGATCCATCTTATTTATTTATTATTTCTCTGTGTAAACCACCCCTAAGCCATTTTTGGAAGGGCTGTATAGAAATCGAATGAATGAATGAATGAATGAATGAATGTATTTGGAAAGGGTTGTTTAACAGCATAGAATGTAAAAAAGACAGAATTCATCTTCGAGGCTTCATACCAATCTGATACACACAAACAAATCTGATCCTATTACCTCTAGAATCATTTTTGTCTTAATTTGGATGAGGAATTGATCCTGTTTATATATAAAGTGACACCACATGATCCCTCGGGGGGCAGTGCCACATCAAATGGGCTCGGAGGTCCTCTGGGGAGCATGGGACTGCAACAAATGCAAGCAAGCACAAAACAAACCCCAGACACCTTTTCTTTTCAAGGAGTACAAGTTATTGATGTTTTGCTTCACCTCCTGCATTGTCTATACCCGCTTTTGTCATCTCTTTGCATCGGAGGGGCCCTTCCCTGCCATGGCAATCTTCAGTGCCTGGCACTTGCTTGGGAGAGGCCTGACCTTTACCACAAGGCTCATCTGCCCCACTGTCATCCACAGTTTCTGGAGGCCCAGTTGGACCGTAGATTCTGGCTTATAATGGCGTCTAGGACAGGGTGGGCTTCTTCCTCTTCTCGCCTTCATCTCTCCCCCTCAGTCTGTTCGGCCTCCTCTTTATCTTTCTGGGGAGTGGTCTTCCAGGGTAGCTGAGGTTTATTGAGCCTGGCTGTTATGCCATGACCCAAGCTACTTGATGGTCTGATACTGCCAGGACTATTGGTTTAGGAGCTTCATTTTAGCAATTGCTTCCTGAATCATTCATCTCTTGGCTCGGACAGACAGTGCCAGGGTCTCACACATGGTTTGAAGCCAGTTACTCATTTCTCATTTGGATCTAAGAAAAAATGCACACTTTCATTTGTGTTTTTATCATGAAGCAGTCTCTCTTCAGTCACTAAACCAGACACTTGAGTTGGAAATATCTGTGAACTACATCAACTTATTGTTGTTAGTTGGCTCATCTGAATATTTGAAAAGCAATATAAGCTGACATCACGCAAGAATCGTCAGACTTTCTAGTTAATAACCTGTACAAACACACATACATATCCTTATAGGTCAAAATCAGGCCTTATTATATTCACTGGCATGTAATTATATGGGTAAAGTGTACCAGCTGCTTGAAGTTAACATCAGGTCACAAATATAACATAGCTTATATTGCCGAGACAGAACAAACATTCTCTGGCATGCGGCATAACATATTTTTATGTAATAGCTTCTCTCTCTCTCTGTGTGTGTGTGTGTGTGTGTGTGTGTACCAATATTTACCCTTAAGGTTCTTTCTATTTGGGTTTGGATTGAAATGTGTCTATTTTATCAAAGATCGCAATAAACTGAACTGAACTGGACTGTTGCAAAAATATGAAATATAGTTTACCTGATTAACAGTTTGTTTATTTTTCCATTACTATGAACATCATATGCACATTTTCTTTTCTATGAGGTTCCTACCACGGAACATATCATTTTGGAGGAATAATCTGCGGTTTGATAATTTTCATTTTTGTGGAATCAAATCTGCTAACATTTATTACTATTATTATTGTAGTTGTTTACATGTCAGTCTAGCTTTGAGAAGCTCAGCTGAAATAAAATCTTGCAAAGCTTTTTAAAAAATGCTAATTCTTGGGTTTTGATGAAATATCCAAGGGAATTGAGTTCAACATTTGCAGGGTAGCTGGAAAATATGGTATTATTAATAGAGTGTTCTTGGAAATCACAGATGTCATGTGAAGAGGTTGCTTATTTATACATTTCTACCACTGCTTTTGTACCACAGGGACCCACAAGACACTTATAAAGTGCAAAATCGCATCAACAATAAATAGAATAAGAATCACATCAACAATAAATAGAATAAGAATCTCCTCTCTGAGTCGCCCCACAGCTCTTTATACAGTTCACCCTTTAGAATTTTCAGGTTCTCTCTCAATCCCTGAGAGGTTTGTATTCATTTTAGACATGGCATTGATGTGTCCCAAAATAATCTTCAAAGATTCTCAGGGGGGGAATATGAAGCAGGAAATTCAGAGAATTTTCTGCTGGACTTTAAAATATTCTTTGAATATTTCAAACTATTCAATAGTCCGTCTTCAGTTACCACCAGCACGTCTGGTGGCGACTCTGGGGCAGGCCTTCTTTGTAGCCGCTCCTGGGCTGTGGACTGCACTCCTGGCAGAAATCCGTAATCTGAGTTCATTACTGGGCTTCAGGAGGGCCCTTAAAACCAATCTGGCCTGGCCTTCCAGGGTTTTTTAAAACTGTTTTTAAACTGTAAATATTTGGCCTGGTTTTCCAGGTTGTTTTTTTAAAAATTGTTTTAAATGTTTTAATTGCACTTGCCCCTGCATTGGTCTGCCATGCTTGCAGAGTGTGGGCACACTTCCACTCTTGTGCAAGTGCACAAATACATTTTGGAGTTTAACTGCACTCCAGGAACACTCTGGGAACATTCTGCTAGCCTGGAAACATGTTGCTTGCCCCTCAGTGAACCCTTTCTCACAAGCAGTGAGAAAGGGCTACAGGGTTTGTAGGGAGGAAGCCCTAAAGATGTTACCTCTCCACAGATTAATCATTCCACCTTTCCTGGGTGGGCAGATGACCCACCCAGTCGAGAACCGGCTACTGCCAGCAGCTCTGAGGGTCAGGGTGCTGGGACGTGTTGCCACACGTCACCCCACCCCCTTGAGCTCCAATAATGCATCGTGTGAGTATGTGGTGCATTATGGGGATCACTCCTCCCATCCCCAAGTCTGCTAGCCATGGCTGCTTGCAGCCACCACTAACAGATGATCATAAAAGTGAGGTTAATGGAGTGCTCACTCCCTTAACCTCATTTTAAAGGGAGGCTTCATAGGTGGGTTTGCCGCCATAGTGCCTCTGGGATTGGCCCAATCCCTGTGGTACATATGCATGTGCATAACTGGGCTGGGATCCCTTAGCCCAGTTTTGCACGCACGCGTGAATAGCCGCAGCAATGTCTGGTCTACATATAATTAGTCAGAATATCATCCAGTAGCTTTAAACATGGGCAGGGGTCATGCAGATCTCTATATTATATTAGGGTTGGTCAAAGTATCAAAAGTTTTGAGAGCCCCTGACTAAGCCAGTGGTCTAACTTCTTCCAAATATTTTCAGAAGTCAGATAATTTCTCCACTAATTTGGTTAGCTCTCTGAGGCATCACGGCTCTGTATCATCTCTGGGCTCCTTGGAGGAAGAGCGGGATATAAAATGTAAAATTAAAAAAAATCTAAATGAAACTGCTGGAAGAGATCACCGGGAGATTTGGTGCAGGGTGTTAGACCTCTTCTGAAGAAGCCTGCATTGAATGCCTCAGAGTTAAGCCACTGTAGGCCTGTCTCCAACATTCGATGTCTGATTATCTAGACCCATTTCAAACTGCTTCTTGGGCAAGCTATAGGATGGAGACTGCCTTGGTTGGCCTGATGGATGATCTTCAATGAGGAATTGACAGAGGGAGTGTGACTTTGTTGGTCCTTTTGGATTTCTCGGCAGCTTTTGATACTATTGATGACAGTATCCTCCTGGACCGTCTGAGAGGGTTCGGAGTGGGAGGCATTGCTTTGCAGTGGCTCTGCTCCTACCTGTCTGGCAGATTCCACTTGGTGTTGTTTGGAGACTGTTGTTCTTCAAAATGTGAACTTTTATATGGCATCCCCCAGGGATACTGTCTCCAATGCTTTTTAAGATCTACATAAAACCACTGGAAGATATCATCTAGAGATTTGGTGCAGTGTGTTATCAGTATGCTGATGATACCATATCTTTTTTTGTCCATGTCAACATCATCAAATGAAGGCATAACCTTGCTAAATGACTGTCTGGAGGCAGTAATGGGCTGGATGAAAGATAACAAAGTAAGACTGAATCCAGATAAAATGGAGGTACTTATTGTGCATGGTTGGAACTCAGGAGATGATTTTGATCTGCTGGTTATGCATGGGGTCACACTTCCTCAGAAGGAAAGGTATATTGTCTGGGAGTGCTTTTGGATCCAAAACTCTCCTTGGTTTCTCAAGTTGAGACAGTGCCTGCTATCAGCTTTGGCGGAGATGCCAGCGGCATCCATTTCTTGAGATAAATGACCTCAGAATACTAGTACACCTGCTGGTCACCCCAAAACTTGACTACTGCAATGTGCTCTGTGTGCATTGCCAGCAGCATCCAATTCTTGAGATAAATGACCTCAGAATACTAGTACACCTGCTGGTCACCCCAAGACTTGACTACTGCAATGCGCTCTATGCCTTTGTATGTAGTCCGCAAACTGCAGTTGGTCCAGAATGCAGCAGCCAGGATGGTCTCTGGGTCATCTTGGAGAGACCACATCACTCCTATCTTAAAATATATACACTGGTTGCCGATAAGTTTTTGGGCAAAATACAAGGTCTTGGCTATAACCTATAAAGCCCTAAAAGGCTTGGGCCCTAGGTATTTAAGAGAATGTCTTCTTCGCTATGAACCACACTGCCCAATGAGATCATCAGGAGAGATTCGTCTGCAGCTGCCACTGGCTCGTCTGGTGGCTACTCGGGGATGGGCCTTCTCCATTGCTGCCCCAAGGCTGGAACACACTCCCAGCTGAAATAAGAGCCTCCACATCTCTTACAACTTTTAAAAAGGCAGTCATGGCACATTTGCTCACTCAGGCTTTTAATTCAATACCAAGACTATTCTCACGATCACCCAAAAGCGGGCTAAGGGAGCGTAGCCCGATTTTGGGTGATCGTTTGCTGCAAAAGCGAGAGCTCCATTAACCTCATCTTTTTGCTCATGTGTTGCCGTGGTACACTGCTGCACACGAATAGACCCCTGATGGGGAGGCTGCAAGGAGCCTCCCAGGCTTGGGGGATTCTTCAGGGACTCTTTCACATCCTGGAACTTCCAGGGGCCGCATGGCCCCCAATCCCCGCAGCCCCCTGCCAGCTCCGTGATGGAGCCAGCAGTCATGTGGGCTGCTGATCCAGTCCCCCAGGGCTGCCTTTGGGTTGTGAGAAGAGCTTCACTGTTTTAATAGTTTGATGGTTTTTAATAGTTTTAACATTGTTTTACGTTTTAAATTGTTGTAATGTTTTAACCTTTACTTGTTTTTATCGTTTTGTTGTAAACTGCCAAGAGACTTGCATTTGGGGCGGTATGCTAATATGTTAAGTATAAACAAGCAAACAAACAAATAAATTTTTCAGCCTCTATGTTCAAAATAGCTAGCTACCAAATTAGTGCAGCTGTGTTGTTGCCATCACTGGATAGGGAGAGGACTGCTGTCATGACAGGACATTAACTTTCACATTATGATATGTCATTAGAAGTGCTTTCTGCATTTCCAATATAGATAAGCTAGACAAAGATGTAAATTACAAGTCTGCACAGGCAAAAGCTTCAGAAGAATAGCAGTGGTGACAGCAGTAGCAGTGTACTTCTGAACCAGCCGTAAGTGGTATATGCAGTTCTGTTGTTTATATTGTTTTGGAAATAAAAAACTATCCAGTCTACATTTCTATAATCTTTAGCCATAATTTTGCTCTCTTGCTTTTAATTTAAAATTCTCATTTAATGATCATACCCATGCAAGAACAAGCACTGATGGGGAACCAAGCATCTTGAGGATTATGTTGGCAAACACTGCTAAATTGAGTTTCGTCATCTTGGTGTGATTGTATCAGAATTATGTTTGCTCTTAAATGTATTCCCATCAATATGCAATGAAACTTTAAGTATCACAATATTTTGTGTGTAATTCCTGTAGGAGCTTGTGCCTCTGCTGATCAGTAGAGCTTTTAGTGATCTAAACAACATAAAACTGGATAAGACTATGCCTTTTGAAACAAGCAGGTAGCCAATAAATAGTTGGATGGGTTCCTTTGTTAATTTAATGATATTAAAAAGCTGCAGATAACTTAGTTTAAAAAAAATTACACTCTGCATATTTTTTAATCCATAGAACTGTGGATAAGATACTTCCATGGTCAAATCTGAAGCAGAAATTGGAAAAGCACAGAGACTGGAAGTGTGTAAATAGTGTAAATAGTAGGACAGAGATATCAAGAGACAAACCAAACAAAATGGTGAAGAACTGTGAGCATCGCTGCAAATTTATCGTATGTTTACTGCTGTTTGGAAATGTATTTATATCATATGCCGTATGTAGTACAGTGGTCCCTCTACTTACGAAATTAATCCGTTCTGAATGCACATTTGTAAGTCGAAAAATTCGTAAGTCGAAAAGTGGTTTCCCATAGGAATGCATTGGGAACGGATTAATGCATTCCGGAGCCTAGAAAAAAGACCCAGACCCCCAGTAAGGCTTGCAAACTGCACAGGAACATTTCTTTTCAAGAATAAACAGGCAGTAAACAGGCAGGCAAGTCAAGGAAACTGCATGTAAAATTTGTAAGTCGAGGAAACCCCATCTAAAAATTTGTAAGTCGAGGAAACCCCATCTAAAAATTTGTAAGTCGAAAAAACCGCATCTAAAACCGGATCTAAAACTGCCGTTTGTAACTCGAAAAATACTTATGTCGAGTAGTTTGTAAGTCGAGGGACCACTGTACTTGGGTATTAACTTCTTGATTCTGATAACAATTGGGAAACCTGTTTTTCGCTCTTGCCCTGCCTTATAAAGAGCCACTTTGAATGTGACACAAAACAGCAATAACAGATAGGCTGGACAAATGATGTAACATCCAAAAAGAAGACTTTATTAATGGTGAGATGGATCTCACACGTGTTGCTGTGGGAGGCATGCATACTTTCCCCTTTTACAAATTTTACCAAAAACTTGAAAAATTGATTTATAAGTCTGCACATCCACTGCCACCACTTCTGTGTAACATCTGAACTGGCTATTCAGTACCAAGTTGACTGTGGAGTCAAATGCTTATAACATCCTAGTTTACCACTGCACAAGCAATGGCACAAAGTGATGGATTCTGTTTCACTGCGCATGTATCCAGGAAGCTGATAGGAAAGTTTTTAAAACTCTCTTAACACATCAATCTGCTCGTATTCAGGGAAATAATAAATTAAAGTTAAATGGAATCCATAGTGAAATATTAAGTGAAAATCTAGTTGCAAGACAAGATTAGAAACACTTTCTGTATCCATTAAGCTAATGTTAAGCATAATATTAGAAGTCTTTATCTAATTTGCAATTGTTAGTTATTGGCTTGAGGCATAACTGCAGCACATTTTGATCCCAGAATATAATGCAGATTTAAAATTGCTAACTTTTAATACTGAACAGAGAAGCATTTTAACACCCAACGTGTGTGCATTAGCACACTTCTGGCAAACAAGTCCAAGAATAAATTCCATTGGATGACTTAATATTTTTTTTTACAAAACCAAAAACAATGCTGCCATCGTTGCAGAGGGCCAGCTTCAGATATAATGATATATGTATGCAAGTTCTGACAAGTTTGAAATCCAAAACTTTATCTTTCAGCTTTCTGTTCCCTCATCATTAGTAATGCTCTTTAGTAAGGGATCAAAAGCTCACCCTGCAGTTAACTAGATGTATGTTGTGATTGAGTACAAGAAGTAGGCCTAGATGGTACGTATCTGCCAGCTTTTGGATTGGGGATAAAACCTTGTAATTGCCAGAACTGTTCTTGACCAAAGGCTGTCAACTACAATGGTGATTACAACAAAACAAGATGGAGGCAGTTCAGTGTGTGCATGGCATGCTTATGGGCAACTTTTAATATTTCTAGGTGAAGGGGAGACTTCGCCTAGTGGGATGTAGTCTTCTAATGATCTCAGTGGAACCTGCCTTATAGTGAGGGGACAAACCCAGTCAACTCAGGCTCAAGGAGGTTAATGAAAATAGTGTGCAATGCAAAAGCTAGCTGTCTTTTCTGTGGTCTAATTGGAAGAAGTCTTCCCCTCACTCACATCATATAAGAGCCAGCTGGGGTAGTCAGTACCATCAATTACCAGGTCTACAGAATGTAGACCTTAGGGGGGTGCGAGCAGGCCATTTGGCTGGCTCAGTTAGAATCCAGACTGGATTTGAACTGACCGGAACCGGTCCAGGTTCAGGCTCGGCTGAACCAGGTCCAGTCTGGGTAAACTTTTAAAGGAAAATTTGATGAGAATCCCCCATTACAAGTAAAGAGCATTCCCAGTAAATGCGGGTGGTGGGGTTGGCATCATTTTACTATTAAATTGTAGGTGACGGAGGTGGCAGCAGAGAGATGGAAGGTGTTGGTGGGGCTCCTCTAACCCCTCCCCCACTCTGGCCTCCTAAACGACAGCCCAGGCTGGCTGAGGCCCAGTTCAGGCCTCTGAACATGCACAGAGGTCCAAACCGGGCTACAGCCGGCCTGGGCTGTTACTTGGGAGGCCAGTAGGAGAATGAAGGAGTCCCTACCGCTGTCTCCAATGTCTCTCCTGTCGCCACACCACCTACATTTTAAAGATAAAAGGAAGCCTTTCTCTTGCCCCTCCCCCCACACTTACTGGAGTGCCCTTTACTTGTAAAGGGGAATCCTCACCTGATTCCCCTTTACAAGTATACCTCCTGAGCCAGTCCATGAGCCGGTTCTTCAGACCGGAGGTGGGTCCATTTTTAATGTGTACTGCCTAAACCGGGCCAGTTTGAAGCAAGCCATTTTGCACGTCCCTGGTAGACTTGGTCAAAAATCACATACAGTGGCTATTGACACACACGTGTAAAACCAGGCTAAAGGAGCCCAGCCCAGTTTTGCACACATGTGTGAACCATTGGGATCAAGCCCAGCGGCAAACCCACTTACAAAGCCTCCCCTCAAAACAGGGTTAGGAGAGTGAGCACTCGCCTAACCCCATTTTGCGGCTTGCAGCCATGGATGGAGGGGGATCCCCATAATGCACCGCACATTCACATGGTGCATTATTGGAGCTCCCGGGGTGGCACAGGGCAGCGCAACCCGGCACCCCAACCCTCGGAGCTACCAGCAGCAGCTAGTGCTTGTGTGGGTGGGCAATCCACCCCCCCAGGGGAAGTAAACTGATCGTCTGTGGGAATGTAACCTCTTGAGGACTGCCTCCCCACAAATCCTATTGCTGTTTCTCACTGCTCCTGAGAAATGGCTCAGAAATTGTGATTTTTGACCAGGCCTACATCCCTAGAGGAGAGAAACAGGTGACAGCACTGCAATACGCTCAGTGGCCCAGGGGCTGCACCACATAGTCATGTGAATGAGGGGTATATGTGTAGAAACACCTCCCCCCTTCACACGACCATGTATGCCTGGGTACAGCATCTGACGCGGATATATATGGCCATATAAATAGGGTCTATGTGTCATGTACACACACATGCACACATGCTAAAATATAAATGTATATACATATTTTCATGATGCTGTTCATGTGAAATTATTTTGTAGAGACAATGGAAGTAGAAGAAACTTTCACCTTCTAAAGCTTACATTCACACTCTCCACATAAAATCAGTTTATTCTGTTTTTAAATCTCTCTGAATCCAACACTTCCATGGTTGTCCTTGGCCCAGACTTCTTGACATTTATTCTTGCTTTTATTTGTTTATGTTAATATGAAAAACAAAATGACATTTATTCAGCTACATCAGGTTCATGGCTAACATTGAGATCTGAGTGTTTTATTGTTTTGGTTTCTGCAGGGCGTAAAGTTCTACACCTTGCAGGAGGGCTGAGAAATAATAATGAGGGCAGAGAAATAATAAAGCACAACAAAAATGGAGTTTTAATAATAAGAATCAATACTATTTCGTTCATTCATACATTCATTTTTTATACCGCCCTTCCTGAAGTGGCTCAAGGTGGTTTACATTAAAATCAAAAACATGAAAGCTATTCTCACGATTGATCAAAACTGGGCTAACGGAGCCGGAGGGTGGGTGTTCCCCATCACCCACCTGATCTGCCACTGCCACTTGTCACTCTTGCGGTGCCAGCGGGACAGGTGGGTGGGCATGCGAGTGGCAAAGTGCCTCCCCCCACTTTCCCATCCTCATTGCCACTGCTACCCGCTGTTTTGTGATGGTGGTGCAGAGTGTGGGCAGGTGGGTGGGTGATGGGGAACATCTGCCTACTCACCCACCCTCCCATACACTGTGGCCAGGAGGGTGCTGAGGGGGAGCCATGAGGCAAGGGGGGGTGCATACAGGTGGGCGGGCTACGCCTGCTGTACCCTGGAGCCTTAGGGCAGCTCTTGTTGCATGACAGCATTACAGGATGTGATATAGACCTGCACAACATACAATGATTCAGAAGAGGCACATGCCTCTGCCATGCTGCTTATAATTAAGAGCATACTGACCCAGCTCCGCACCACACCCGGAAACTGCTCCCAAACAGCTCTCGCCTGCCATTAGCAGGGAGCCAGTTATGCAGGACCTAGTCCTGTCCACACATAGGAGACAGCCCTGTAACCACGGCCACAATGGTGTGAGCCCCCCTCCCTCCTCCCATTAGGGGTGTGCAATTCGGGTTTTCAGTGATTCGGTTTGGGACTCGAACCGAATCACCCCCGATCTGTTCTGTGCCCGAATCTGGGCCACCCAAATCACCCCTGATTCGGTTTGGATTCGGATTAAATCTGAATCTGAATTGATTTGGGAAGGAAAAATGGGTCCCAGGGGCAAAATAGTGGGGTGGGGTGGTAGTGCCCAATTGTTGGAGGCTACCACCCAAATTTCAGGGGAATTGGGCAAAGGGCTTATTTTGGGGGAATTTTTGAAGTTTTAGTGTCTTTGGGGCAGTTCAGGGGCATAGAGTGGGATCTGGGCAAGTGGGGTGGGGTCATAGTGCCTAATGGGTGGAGGCTACCACCCCAATTTCAGAGTGATTGGGCAGAGGGCTGATTTTTGGGGAATTGTTGAAGTTTACACATCTTTAAGGTTTTCCCCCATAGAGAAGCATTGAGGTGTCAGCAAATGGATAGCTTCACGCGGGGGGCAAAGGGATGGCCTAGAGCAGTGTGGTGTTGGTTGTAGTGCCAGGTAGGGTCAAGGAAGCTACCTGAATTTTTTCAAAGGATTTGGGCAGAGGGCTGATTTTTGGGGAATTGTTAAAGTTTACGCGTCTTTAAGATTTTTCCCCATAGAGAAGCATTGAGGTGTCAGCAGCCCCATAAGTGCACTTGGGGGGGTGCTGGGGTGGCCCAGAGCGAGTGGTGGTGTAGTGCACATAGGGTGCCAACCACCCCCATGGGTTTCTAACCCATGGGGTACACGGTTCTGTTGTTTCAGAGGTATTCTGAGTGTGGATTCTATGATAGCTAATGAGATGTTGAGGTGCCCGAACACCTGTGCATTGTCCTCCTGGAATGCACAAGGGGGCTCCTGCACTTGCCTTCCAGGTACCTGCCATGTTGGATGGGCGGGCAGGCATAACCTCTGAGGCAGCGGTGGGAAGAAGGAACTGGGCAGCTGCAGGCAAGGAGGAGGAAACTCCCACCATGGCATTCAAAGGGGTTGATCAGCCAATGGCACAGATTGAGAGGAGCATGCCAGCCCATCCCTGGGCCGCTGCACAGGTTGCAGTGCTCCTGCTCTCGTCCCTTGGCAGGCAGTGCACACAGTCCAGCGCAGGGGATGGTGCCCCCAATGCTGAGTGCTAGTTGCAAGGCCCAGGAAGGAGTGCAGGGCCTGGGGAGGCATGGGCAGGGGTCTGTTTCCCCACTCACCCTAAGCACATGATCCTCCCCCTCACTCCCTGTGCCATCTTTATGGCTGTCTCTGCAAGGGGAGCGGGCATGCCCACTGGGTGAGTGTGTCTGCATCTGTTGCCTGCAACTGCTTATAGATTGTGAACTGCCCAGGGACTTGCATATGGGGTGGTATGAAAATGTGGTCAGTGAATGAATAAATAAATGCAGAGTTGAATGGATGGATGGATGAATAGGCTGCTGTGAACCACTCAGAAATGTATGCTTTGGACAGTATGGGATGTGGGCATATCAGACTGGCAGAAAGCAGCCAGTTGCTGCTTCTGTGCTCTCTTGCTGCTGCTGCTGCTGCTGCATAACTCTGTAGCTGCGGCCAGATGTCCAGTACTGTGCTGGCAAGTGCTGGGTTTGCCAAACAATTGGATGGGGCTTGGTCCCCCTGCTTTTTTGGGAGCCCATGGCCCCTAATCCATGAAGGAGAGCTGGTCTTGGGGTGGCAAGCATGAATTGTCCCCTTTGCTAAGAAGGGTCCACCCTGGCTGGCATTTGAATGGATGACTACATATGTGTCTGTGCAAATTTCCAGTTAGGGAATGGGGCCGCTCTGGGAAGGGCACCTGTATGCTTGCCTGCAGAAGGGTCATAGGAACATAGGAAGCTGCCTTCTACCAAGTCAGACCCATGGTCCATCTAGCTAAGTATTACCTTCTCCAAGGTTGCAGGCAGGAGTCTCTCTCAGCCCTATCTTGGAGATGCCAGGGAGGGAACTTGGAACCTTCTGCATGCAAGCAGGTAGGTGCTCTTCCCGGGATGGCACCATCCCCAAAGGGGAATATCCTACAGTGCTCACTTTTGGTCTCCCATTCTAATGTGAATGAGGGTGGACCCTGCTTAGCAAAGAGGACAATTAATGTTTGCTACCACAAGACCAGCTCTCCTCCCTGCCTGCCATCTGGATCTGAGCTCCCTGCCCTGCACCTGGATCCAAGCTCCCTGCCTGGCATCTCCAGGTTGGGCTGAGAGTGAATCCTGCTTGCAAGCCTTAGGAAGCTGCTGCCATTCTGTGTAGACAATACTGAGCTAGACAGACCAATGGTCTGACTCTGTAGAAGGCAGCTTGCTTTTTCCTCTTTTCCCTTGAGCTCATTTGCAGGGTGCCAGACACTTTAAGACAGCTTGAGCAACTGCTCAGTGTTGATGATGTCCTATGTTGCTGGGCAGACCTTTGCCAAGTGTTGTGCTTGCTTTGCAGTGCAGCTCTCAATCCACTCTGGTATCCGGACTCTATGGTAGCTCTGTAAAGACATGGAGAGGACCAGTGTTGGAGCTCAGGCAGTACTCCATGGCTCCACACAATCACTAGAAGAGGGTAGGAGGTCTCCCCTGCTTGCTAAACCTAGTTTTAGAGGTGGGGCTGCGAATTGGGTGACCCTATTTTGACAGAGCATAGCTAGAGGGCTTGCTGATGGTTCACACGAGTGCTAACCCCGCCTTCAGTCCTCAAGCCCTGTTTTGGTTGTGAGAATAGCCTTAGTGTTTCCTATCCTCTAATCCCTCAAGAGATCCAGAAGGATATCATGGTATCAAAAGCTGCTGAGAGATCCAAAAGAACCAGCAGAGTCACACACCCTCTGTCAGTTCCCTGGTGATGGTCATCTATCAGGCCAACCAAGACCGTCTCAACCCCACAGCCCACTCTAAAAGCCAGACAGAAATGGGTTTGTTTGTTTGTTTGTTTAACTAACATATTTCTATACCATCCAAAATGCAAGTTCTCTGGGCGGTTTACAAGACAATAAAAACAACCAATAAAAAGATTAACACATTTCAATAATTAAAATTTAAAACGTTAAAAGTATTAAAACACAATTAATACACAATTAAAACAATATCTAATTAAAAGCCTGGGTGAACAAATGTGTCTTGACTGCCTTTATAAAAGCTGTCAGAGATGGGGAGGCTCTTATTTCAGCAGGAAGTGTGTCCCAAAGCCTCGGGGCAGCAATGGAGAAGGCCGATCCCTGAGTAGTCGCCAGACAAGCCAGTGCTAACTGCAGACGGACCTCTCCTGATGATCTCAATGGGCGGTGTGGTTCATAGCAAAGAAGACGTTCTCTTAAATACCCAGGGCCCAAGCTGTTTAGGGCTTTATAGTTTATGACCAATACCTTGTACTCTGCCCAGAAATGTACCGGCAGCCAGTGTAGATCTCGATTGTCTAGACAATCAGTTTCCTCCAAGACTGCTTTGAGTTTTGCAGTATGACGTACTAGTAGTATGGCATGACGCTTAATATAACATGCACACATTTTACACAGCTATTTTTAGTAAGGAGTCCATTCCACACATGCAAGCTCTGATAATACATATGGATATGTTCCCATGCATGAGCAACCCAACTGAATGCAAGGCAAGAGTATATCTGGACCTGTATTCAGAGAGCAATGCTTTTGTGTATATAAGAATGGTTTAAAAAAAAAAAAAAATCTGTGGATTTCAGATCAGATTGGGGATTCTGCCCCCACCTCTGGGGCTATTTCAACTGAGCCTAAACTTTCTGGAATTTACAATGGAGCAAATTACCTTGTAAAAGATTTTGGGCCTCAGATTACTTTATCCGGTCAGATTTGGGGCCTTTCTGCATGCCAGTGATATCAGTGTGTTCAGGCAGAGTTTTGAGGAGGTTCCAGACTGCAGGATTCTGAACCTCCCTGCTTCCTCTTCCTTCTAATGACAATGAGGCTATTCTCATGACCAGCGAAAATCGGGCTAGAAGAGCCTAGCCCGATTTTTGCTGGTCATGTAAACCACAACCAGCTTGGCGGTCTCTTCAGCATGCCCTGCGTGCTCGTGCAGGGCATGCTGGAACTTCCGGGGGCCGTGCAGCCCCTTAACTCCCAAGCCCCCGCCAGCTCCATGATGAAGCTCGCAGTCGTGTGGGTGGCTACTGCAGCCGCCCAGGGAGGGCTTACTGATCATCTGCGGGGAGAGCAGGCTTAGCCCACTCTCCCCGCAAACCCGATTTGGCTCTTCTCACTTGATCGTGAGAAGAGCCTCTCTATTAGGTAGTGGGACAGCAGGGAGAATCCATTCACTGCTATTCAAGCTTTAGTCTTATCTGTGGATACTATGTGGCTTGGAGCAGTTTGCAACCTAAACATTGGTCAGGTCACCCCTGATGCCTGTATCACCTAGGGCAGTTTTCTGGGATGAAGAAATGCCAGGAAAGGCCTGATCTTCCATGTTCAAACTACATCCTGTTCTAAGGCTCAGGATATCTCTGGTAATGTCCCAACCCTCTTAGAGAAGTAGCTCTCATGTAAAGTTTATAACTCTTGAAAACTACTCATTCTGGTAGCCAATCTGGTAGCTTTGGGGAAGAGTTCTTTTGGTCCAAGGATGGAATCAAGAGCAGTTCTTGAGGTTGAGTCCAGCAATTTTGAGTGAGTCCGAGGGTGAAAGTCTCCACAACCACTCTCTATTTCTCTAAGAAGCGCTTTTTTAAAAACCCAAGGGAGAAAACTAGCCATGCTATAAAACTAGCTTTCTTTTTTGGCAGCCCTATACCCATGTACTGAAAGTCACTCAAGCACAGAAACCGTAGCTTGAAACTCAGTGCTTCAGTGCCTTGTTGCCCCTCTGGATAAGTTCACAGACTCTACAGGAAGAGTGCAATTTTCGTCATTCAGGCCACAATCTGTTCTGTATCTCAGGGTATTTTTTAGTCTTAGCACCTGGGAACTCCATTTGCTGAAAGGCCTAGACATTTTTGAAGGCTCCTTTTCCTGACTTCTAGCTCTTCACTCCAACTTGGAGGCCTCTAGCCCTGCTGTGCTGATAGTGAAGTCATCACTATCTTTATTTGTCTCCTGGTAGCAGGCTGAATTCCCACACCACAGAAGGTTCAGAGAGGAAGGGAAGCAGAGCTATCCTAAGCACGGCAGAAAGCAGCAGTGCTGGCTCATGGGGCGCCCTCTCATGAGAAACCTGGGCAATGTGGGTATTTCTGGGTCATGTTTTTTCCTCCAAAACCTCAGGTTCCTGGTCTGGGGTCCTCCTAAAACACCCTAGATTGCCATTTCTAATTAACTGCCCAAATTTGTTTGTTTTATTTAAAATATTTCTGTACTGCCCAAACTTGCATCTCTGGGCGGTTTACAATTAAAATCATTTAAAACATTAGTTGTGAATCAGAGCCATCATTCATTCAAAAAGTGAATTCATGTTGGATTGACCTCAGCAAGTTTTGTCCATCATTACATATCAAATGCAGATTTTTGCAGCTCTATTAGTGGATACAATACTGACCATTTACATAGCCTTTTTTGAGTGTGCAAAGTAGGGATGGGTGACTGCTTCTTTGCCTACCTTGTATTAATACTGTCATGAAATCATTGTTTCCTGGGGAAAAAATGGAACTTCCTGCCTTTAAATTCACATTTTACTTGCTCCTCCAGCTGCAGCAGTGATCAGAAAGTAATTGGGCAGGGTCACATGACTCATGAAAAAGGACATCCCCCTCCTCTTTCCCTCCCCTTCATGGTTGCAGAGGCGTATCCAGGGGGAGGCAGGCAGGCACGTGCTCTAGGCGCCAGTTGAAGGGGGCGCAGAAATGCCTGCCGATCACATGCACAACATTAATATATATATATATATATATATATATATATATATATATATATATATATATATATAATTTTATTTTAATTTTTTTTCCCCGGTCAGCCAGCGGGCACCCCCCAAAGAAAAGTCACATGATCCTGACACGATTCCCAACTCCCCAGTGCCTGCGACCGCCCATGGCCCGACTGCCGCGGCAAGACCTGAGGAGCTGTGCCTGCCCCGCACACCCTCTTTCTCTAGGCTCCTTCCCCTTCCTGGCTGCTGCGTCCAGGGGAGGCTACTGCATGGTGGGAGGAAGGGGAGGTGCCTCTGAGGTGGGGGCAGGACCGTGGGAGGGAGGTCGAGAGAGCTGGACTTCGGCTGCCAAGGTGTTTGCTGCTGCAGCCTGCGTGCGGGGCCTCCTCCTCTCCAACTCTGACAAAAAATTTAACCCAAAGGAGGGGGCAGAAAGCGACCAAGACCTACTCAACCCCACCCCGAGCCCCATCGCTCATCCCATGGTCCACCCCACATTTACAAATTGGACCCAGCCATCATAACAGAATGTTGATGCACATTTTCCTTGAGAGCAGGTACATGTATGATAGTGGGGTGGGGGAGGGGGGGAGATCCAAATGTTATTTTTTAAAAACGAGGATCTATAGTGTTTTTGAAGCACTTGGGAGAGATGATGAAAGGTCGCCCTTTAGCCAGATTCTGTTAATGGGGGGAAAGAAAGAAAGATTTCCTGCTGTTTTCCCCCCCTTCCTTCCGGTCAATCAAATCTTCCTGGTGTTGACCTGAAATTCCCAACCAGTCCCCATCCCCATTAAAAGCTGTTCCTGCCATTCTCAAGGAGCTTTATAGATCTTCGGGAGATTTGAAAAAATGCCAAGCTTAAAAGAAAACCGATCTCCTGGAAATTGAGTTTAAACGGATGGGATCTGAAACTAGTCAGTGTGTTGAACTGCTCCAAAAATGCCTTAGATTCAGGAGCATTGTATTTTCCCCAACTACTCTTTGCTAAATGGGCATGCCTAGATCAGGGTGGGAAAGAAGTCCGCTCACACACCATGGCGAGAGAACAGCGCTCCTCCGCTGGTGAGCGTCTGTGTGACCAGGAGTCTCCACCATGGGTCACTACGCCTCGCCTCTCCACTCCCTCTCTCCTCCCTCGCTCACTCCTCTCAGTGCTAAGAAGTGCTTGCTGGGTGCAAAAGCTGCCGCTTCCAGCAGGCTATCCACCCTTTTCAGACTGAGCTGACTGGTTTGGCTGGCTGCGCAGGCAGGCAGCTGAACAATGGGCAACAACAAGCATTGGAGCACTCACCAGATGGGAGAGAGAGGAGGAGGAGGCAACCACCTGCCTGCTTCTTGTGCTAAGGGGCGAGAAGGAAAGGGGGAAAGGTGGCTGCCTGCTTGCAAGAGCCACAGAGGAGGAGGTGTGGTGGTGGCATAGGCGGAACTGGGGGGGGGCAGGCAGGGCACGTGCCCTAGGCGCCACCAAGGTGGGGGCGCCACGCCAGTTCCTGCCACCCCCACCCCATTGCCCACCTGCCCAGCCCCAGGGCCCTTCAGCCACCTGCCTCCAGCTCCGGCCTAGGATCCGCAAGGAGGCCTAGGATGGGAGCAGCCTGCAAACTGCAGAGCTCTTCTCTCCCCGCCTCTCAGCTGATCGGTGGGCGGGGCTTCCAGAGAGGCCTCCTCCGAGTAGGCCTCCCTGAAGCCTGAACTCGGCAGGCCCCAGCAAGCCAGGAAGGAGGAGGCTGGCAGAGCTCCCTGCAGCAGAGCTTTTGCAAGGTAGGCTGTGAATTCCTTTTTGTGGTTACCCCTGTATATAGGGATCTGCTTGCCATAGGGCTTTGATATGGGTGGTGGGGCGAGACTGAGAAGTCTCTGAATGTTTAATTTAAAACAGACTGAAAAATGTGCTGGCTTTAAAAACAAAAACTATCTAAGGCCTATAGGTGGCTTCTTTCATGTCAGAAAATTACAAAAACTTCTGGAACAAATATTTATTTATTCATTCTTTCATTCATTCATTTATAAATGCACTTATGTTCAAGTTGTTTTGCAACCCAGAAGGTCTGAGTGAGAACTGTGAAGCATGTGTTGTGCTTTTATTTTATTTTATTTTTCTTGTGTGTGAACTGCTCTCCAATAACTTGCAGGGACTTCAGGGTAGATCTGGCCAACATGTAAATGCAGCTCCTCCATTCCAGAGGAGATGTGTGTTAAAGCGCTTTAAAAGCCTCGTGTGAAAAACCTCCTGGAATCAAACTTTACTGAATTTGTTCAGAATTCTGAGAAAACAAACATAGGCTCACCCTGCATGGTTGAAAGTCTCCTTTGCTAATCTGCAGCGAGGGAGCCATTTTAATAATTAGCGTTGCTAGTGTGTTCTAGGCATTAAAAGTAGCACAAATATATAGTACTCAATGTATGTCACTATATACTGTGAAGTGTGCATGTGTGTATTCAGTGAAATGTATTTCCAGGCAGCATACTTATTTTGAAATATCAGACTTAAATCCTTGGGGGCCTGGGATGTGTGGAGGCCCTGGACTTTGAGGGGCTGGGGGCCCATTTTAAAATCTCATCTTGGCCCATTCCAACTTTGCTATGCCCCTGGCGGTCACTACACATGGGTTTCTGCACAACACCTGCACAGAAGAAACTTCCATGTAGAAAATGTGTCTCTTGTAAATTGACCCTGAATTTTCCATCCATGACTGGGATATTTGAGAGTTAGAGTCAATAATAAAAGAACAGCACACTGCTTGTGACAGGAAGGGGCAAATTACAATGATTTCTTAGTCTGGCAGGGGCTGGTTTTGGCCCTGGCAGAACTTGGCGGTCTGCTCCTGTTGCAAATGCCTCTGTCTAGTGTGGCAAACTAATGTATCCTCCTCCCTCTTGGTGTCAAAGTAAGCACTGGTGTGGTGAATGCACATATACCCCATCATGAGCCAACAGTCATCATAAGACAAAGGCTGGCAGGAATCATTCACTTGTTTATAGACACCACCACCACCACCACCACCACCACCTTCTTCTTCCCCTATTTTGCTAGTGACTATTTGGGCAGGTGATCCTCTAGGACAAAGTCATGTTTTTTAAAAAGAATGAGATGAGACAGAGAAAATGACACTTGGAATCCTCGCATAACTCCTGATTGTTGTTCTAGGTCTTTTACAGAGATGGCTCATGTTTTCAGGTTTTGATCAACAGCTATGTCTAGATGGTACAGTGTTCCTTTTAACAGGATTTCCAGATATTGTTGACTACAAGTCCCATCATTCCTGTTTGGACAGAGGCGCAATTTCAGTGCTTGCCCTAGGCGCTATTTTCCCTAGTTACGCCTCTGGGTGGTGGTGGCGGCAGCAGCTTTTCCTCCTACTTGCAAGCTCAGGGGAGGATCGATCAGTGTCATGGTCCCCAATGCAAAACTGAATGGAAGCAAGCTGCCCCTCCCTCTCCAGCGCCTCCGTTCTGGAAGCGGGCAGCCCTCCAGGAGATGGGGCGGGAGGGCTGTTGCACACTGTGTAGAGCCACCTCCCCAGCCAGCTTGGGCTAGAAGGAGCTGGGCTGCATAGGAGGTGGGCGGCGGCAGCGCTCAGAGAGAGGGGAGGTGTGAGGATGGGGGAGAGAGGCATTTTGGGCTGTGGGGAGGGGAGATGATGACTGAGCTCTAGAGGATCTTGCCTCTGGAGTTCAGTATGCTGTCAGACCCTCCCCCCCCAGGCAACTCTGAGGATGGGAGCAAACGCCCCCTCTCAGACAACTTCGTTTGTTTCACAAACCTAACGTGGAACACAGCGACAAGTCGAGCTCCCATTAACAATCCTTTAAATATGACCCTATGGTGAATCTCGCCACTGATCCTTTGCACACAGTCAGATAGAATACCCGAAGAGGAAACTCCCATCCCTCATTTGCCTTTACTGATGCCGCTCCCGTACAGCACAATCTAGGCTAGAATTTTCCACTTCTAATCCAGTTTGCTTTCAAGCACCAGGGAGCCCACTCCTGCAAGGTCCTTCAGCCCCCCTGGGCACCCCTGTTGCCATGCTGGGCTCCAGTACGAGCCAGAGTATCATCTGGAAGGTGGCTGCTGTTGTTTTTCACTCTTTCTCCTGCTTTCTCCATCCCCTCATTATCTAGTGGCCAGTTGAATTGAACAGTTCATTTGTTCAATCATTCCTGTCTTAATTGCCTAAACGTTACATGCCCGCGTACAAACAAAACATTGGGTTTTAGCCTAGGAAGACATTTGGAGAGGGGAGGATTAAAATGGTAGTGGTAAGATGTGGGTGATAAAAGGAACGTTTGAACAGAATTCTGCTGGTATTGCCCAAGTATCAAAATGTCATAGAACTATTCAGAGTGAAAGTGATAGATTCCTGCTTGTAATCCTGGAGAACTGCTTCCAGTCAGCTGGATAGACTAATGGCCTGACTTGGTACATGGCAGCTTTGTGTGTGCGTAAGTGTAAGTGGCCTTGAGGTTTGCTCTGAATCTTATACCCAGACTTTATGTGGTTCACTGGGATATAACTCTGGCTGCCTGTTCTTGATCTTTGCAATCTCCTGGTGTTGAAGATGCATCATATTAGAAAAGACAAAATGCAACAAATGATTCAGTTTTGAAGAGAGATACTCTTCCTGTAGCCTCTGTGCCATAATGTGGACAAATAATGCTCTTAAAAGTGGAAGCAGCGAACCAATGTAATACATGTCAGTTTGACACTTTAGTTATGCTTCACATGTAGCATACATGTAAATAGATGGAAATTGAGACACTGACATTTTGAAGGGAATAACAGTCTCCTTGGGTTTTCAACATGTTTCCAAACATTGGATCACCCTCTAGCATTCGTTTAGTTCTTTTTTATTATGTACAAGGTGTATTCTAACCAGGAAAACCACAGGGCTCTGTGGGTGCCAGGAGTCAAAATCGACTCAATGGCACGCTTTAATTACTTATACTTGCATTTAGTTTAGCTAACTGTAGAGAATGAGGTTGTCTTTAAAATCAGGGTTTTTTTTTAACTTGGATGCTATTATATTATTTCCTCCAACCCCCAGGATTTGGATGTTTTAATTTGATTGATGGTATACCTTGCACAAAGCTATAGTCTGACTAGAATGTGTATTTCCATAAGAGCATTGGAAACTTTTAAAGGATATAATGGTGTCTTCCCACATACAGAGGTTCCTAAACTGAAGTGATACAAATATAAAAACTGCATGTGAGGTGGCCTTAAATTGTCTCCTTTAAATGTAGTTCATAAGTTATAATTTTCATGTAGTGCCATAATTTGTTAATTAAAAGATTAACAAGCTTGATTTGTATTTTTGAGGTGATATTATGGTAAAATTATCTGAAAGATTGGTGTCAGATGTTTGGACAGGGGCGCAATTTCAGTGCTTGCCCTAGGCGCTATTTTCCCTAGATACGCCTCTGCATGGTTGTGACAGATCTGAGCAGTTTCTGAGCTCAGATATGATCATTAGGTGCCATGGAAGTTTGCCCATCCTTTGGAAGATTCCTCCCACCGTCCAAATCTCTTAGGTTCGTTTCTGAATCTGAGGTAAGAGAACTTGGTCAACATGTCTTGTACAATGTGCTTCTCAGTGAGTTCAATCCATTGGTGCAATCTGCATGATTTGTACAAAGTAGAAACAGGAATGGATCCTATTTCTTGACCTTTTAATATTAAAGTTGTAGTACTTTACTGTAATACTTGCCAAATTGCAGTGTTCCATGAACCATTCGCAAAAAACGATATTCTTTAGGATTTAAGGCCCTATGTGCAATGTTTTCCCCAGAACTGATACTCAGCACACCATAACAGAAATGCAGATTTTTAAAAAATTTGGGTCTAGTTGGCAGGTTATGCAATGCAATTAATAAATATTTGGCAAATAATTTGGAGCCTCTAGTTTGCACTGCAGGTTGAATCATTCTTTCCATTTGGTTGTATAATAATAACATTTCCTTTCATGTATTTCAACACTTTTAATTCAGCATCACGTGTACTTGACACTTTTTTCAGGGATACATATAGAATCTCTGGTTTGGACATAAGCATAAAACAAATCCTTCCAGCACAATGAAATGAAAAACAGACACTTTGAACAAGATGATTTGGTACTTGCCTGCCTGTATTTTTAGCCTCTCTGTGAGAGACTGGGTATTTGATTTTTCTGTACTCAGCATCTGTTTGACAGTACATTTTGGTGCAGTCATAAAATTAGGAAATTGGAGAACCTTAGATGTCCATGTATGATCATGGTCCCACGGTTTGGTTTGGTTTGGTTTGTTAATAGTGAGAAACAAAAGCACACTACCTCTTAATTAAAATTATATCCATATCGCCAGCTGTGATGGGGAATGAATTGTCATCAGGCAGTCCTACTTTATAATAAGTCCTTAAAAAGCAACACTAAAAAGAGTAAATCAAACTATCGAATGAACGGTAAAGTTTCCTTCGTTTCAGAGTAGAGCCATTCTTATTTGAATTTAACTTCATGAATATCTCTGCACAGATAAATCAAAGACTAATAAATGCTTGGTGCACTTGCTTTAATATGCAAGTATGTTAGTTCAGTGTTACACGACACTGCTAAAAGCTACATTTCCTCCTAGCATTTATACCAGTGTAAATCACTACTATTGAGCTCAGCAAGCCAACAATTATCACAGAGGACACAATCTATTGGCTGTTTTGGGAAACTGTGGCAATTCTCCATCTTCATAATAGAAGGGTTTGTGTTCTTTTGCAAAATTTTATGTTATGGCTTTCAGAAAACTGATATGGCAATGAAATGAAAATTATTTTAATAATGTTGGTCTGAATATTGATATCTAACATTGGCCTACACCTTGGAGTAACTCCACTGATGAACATTGTCTCATGTTTCAAATTAGAGATGACACCACTACTTTTAATGTAAAGGCTCCTGTTTCAGCAGAATTATCCAAGGGATGTTGAGGAAAGCTAAAATCATGTTGATAGGACTAGTAAAACTCCTCAAGTGAAGTCTTGTTCCTTGATTGATTGATTGATTAAGTGCTGTGAAGTCGGTGTCGACTCTTAGCAACCACATAGATAGATTCTCTCCAGGATGATCTGTCTTCAACTTGGCCTTTAAGGTCTCTCAGTGATGCATTCATTGCTGTTGTAATTGAGTCCATCCACCTTACTGCTGGTCATCCTCTTCTTCTCTTCCCTTCAACTTTTCCCAGCATTATGGACATCTCCAGGGTCTTCGCATGTGTCAAAAGTATGATAGTTTGAGCCTGGTCATTTGTGCCTCAAGTGAAAATTCCGGATTGATTTGTTCTATGATCCATTTGTTTATTTTCCTGGCCATCCATGCTACCCTCAGAAGTCTTCTCCAACACCAACGTTCACAAGCATCAATATTTTTTCTGTCCTGCTTCTTCAAAATCCAGCTTTCACATCCATAGAGTGTCACAGGAAAAACTATTGTCCGAACGATTCTAATCCTTCTCAGTAGACACACCATGGCATCTAAATATCCTTTCCAAGGCCTTCATTGCAGCCCTATCAAGTGCTAGTCTGTGATGTGTTTCTTAACCACTGAATCCATTACTGTTGCTAGTGGATCCTAAAAGTCAGAAGCTCGTATCAACCACTTCAATGTCTTCAATAACAATTCTGAGGCTGGTTGTCGTACCTGTTGTCATTAATTTAGTCTTCTTTACATTTTTTCTATCTATCTATCTATCTATCTATCTATCTATCTATCTATCTATCTATCTATCTATTTGATACATTTCTATAGTTGTAGTTCCGTTTTTTCACTGTGCTCCTTGACTTTCATTACTAAAGCTTGCAGACCATCTGCATTCTCAGCTATCAGAGTAGTGCCATCAGCGCAGCACAGGTTGTGGATGTTTCTTCCTCCAACTTTAAAATCATGCTCATCTTCTTCCAATCCAGCTTCTCTCAGTATATGTTGAGCATATGAATTGAATAAATAAGGAGAACACATACAGCCTTGTCTTACTCCTTTGCCAATCTGGAACCAGTCAGTTTCGCCATGTTCCATTTGGACTGTGGCTTTCTGACCTGTGTATGTTTCTCATGAGAACAGTGAGGTGTTCTGGGATGCCCATTTCCTAAGTATGCTCCACAACTTGACATGATCAATGCAATCAAAGGCTTTTCTGTAGTAAATGAAGCACAAGTTGACTTCTTTTTGGTATCCTTTGGCTTTCTCAATTGTCCAGCGTGCATCAGCAATAATGTCTCTTGTTCCACATAGTGCTCTGATCTGCATGGAATGATCCTGAGCATTATTTTGCTAGAATGTGAAGTTAAGGATATTGTGCAATGATTTGTGCAATCTGTTCAGTCTCCTTTCTTTGGTATGGGTATGTAGACTGACCTCTTCCAATCTGTTGGCCACTGTGTCATTCTCCAAATTTGCTGGCATAGTTTGATTAGAGCCTTGACTGTTTCTTCTTCTGATGCCTGTCATATTTCTATAGCTGTTCCATCAATCCGTGCAGACTTCTGACTTAGTAATGACCAGAGTGCTGATCTAACGTCATCTTCCTGTACTAGAGGTTCTTGCAAGTAGGGAATATCTTCTAGAATATCTTGAATGTTGAAGTCTCTGCTCTACAGATTTTCAGTATAGTCCTCCATATCTGTTTGATCTTTTCTGAATCAGTTACTATCTGCCCTTTAACATACCAATTTGTGGCTATAACCTCCATCTGAATTCAGAGATCTTTGGGAAAACGTTCCTTGTTTTTCTGTGTCTATTTCCATTCTCAAGGTCTTTACAGATCTCCTTGTTCCTTGTCTCTTCTAACAGCTTTCTGAAATTCCCTACTAAGTTCCTTCCTGAAGTCCTTATCTTGCTTGACTTTGGCTTCTCTCCTCTTCTTGGCAATTTCCATCATCTGTTCTGACATCCATTTTGCTTTCTTCTGTTTCTTGGTCTTTCGCAGTCTCTTTTCGCATTCCTCCCTAACAACTTCTTTGATTTCATTCCAGTTTCCCTGGTTCCCTATCAATGAGGTTCAGAACTTCAAAGTGGTTCCTAATGTTCTCCTTGAAAATGATGAGTACATTTTCAAGATCATATCGTGCAAACCTGCACGTGGGGTATAAATGGAGAGTTTTCACAATGGAGGGAAATAAGAAGTGGGGTCCCCCAGGGATCTATACTGGGACCAGTGCTTTTAAATTTATTCATAAATGCTATAGAAGCAGGGGTAAGCAGCAAGGTGGCCAAATTTGCAGATGATACCAAACTCTTTTGGGTTGTGAAATCCAAAACTGATTGTGAGGACCTCCAAAAGGATCTTTTCAAACTGGGTGAGTGGATGACAAATTGGCAAATGAGGTTCAATGTCGGCAAGTGTAAAGTGATGCAAATTGGGATGAAAAACCCCAACTTCAAGTATACGCTGATGGGATCTGAGCTGTCGGTGACTGACCAGGAGAGGGATTTTGGGGTCATGGTGGACAGCTTGTTGAAAGTGTCAACTCAATGTGCTGCAGCTGTGAAAAAGGCCAATTCCATGCTAGGGATCATTAGGAAGGGGATTGAAAATAAAACGGCTAATATAATAATGCCCTTATACAAAACAATGGTGCAGTCACACCTGGAGTACTATGTACAATTCTGGTCACCACATCTCTGGCAATTTAAAGAAAAACATCTAAAAACTCATCTTTTTAACCAAGCTTATAAAAATTTGTTGGTTTTTATTTTGTGATTGATTTTAAATTGTTGAATTGTTTTAAGTTTTTATATGTGTTTTAATTGTTTTATGTTTAGAGACAAAAGTTTGTCTCTATATAAATGTATATAAATGGTATATAAATGTGATGAATAAATAAATAATAAATGAATGAATTAAAAAGGACATTGTAGAACTGGAAAAGGTGAAGAAGAGGGCCACCAAGATGATCGGGGCTTAGAGCACCTTCCTTATGAGGCAAGGCTACAAAACCTCGGGCTATTTAGTTTAGAAAAAAGACGACTGCAGGGAGACATGATAGAGGTCTATAGAATCATGTCTGGTGTGGAGGAAGTGGACAGAGAGAAATTATTGTCCCTCTCACATAACACTAGAACGAGGGGTCATCTCTGATTGCCAGGAAATTTAGGACCAACAAATGGAAGTACTTTTTCACACAACACATAATCATGTGTTGATGATTATCAACACATAATCATGTGGAATGATTATGTGGAATTCTCTGCCACAAGAGAATTCTTGTGGAATTCTCTGCCACAAGATGTGGTGACAGCCAACAACCTGGATGGCTTTAAGAAGGGTTTGGATAACTTTATGGAGGAGAGATCTATCATTGGCTACTAGTTGGAGGGCTAAAGGCCACCTCCAGCCTCAAAGGCAGGATGCCTCTGAGTACCAGTTGCAGGGGAGTAACAGCAGGAGAGAGGGCATGCCCTCAACTCCTGCCTGTAGGCTTCCAGCAGCATCTGGTGGGCTACTGTGTGAAACAGGATGCTAGACTAGATGGGCCTTGGGCCTAATCCAGCAGGGCTGTTCTTATGTTCTTATGTAAACTGGAAAGCTTTGTTTTTTCCACTTTAGCTTGACCTGGAGCTTGCACATGAGCAGTTCGTGATCTGTTCCACAATTGGTCCCCGGCCATATCTTTACTATTATAACTGTGCTCTTCCACATTCTTGCATCTATAATATAATAAGTTTGATTTCTGTGTACTGCATCTGGTGATGTTCATGTGTATAGGCACCACTTTGGTTGTTCGAATAATGTGATAGCAATGAAAAGATTGTTATATTGGCAGAAGTCATTCTCCTGCTTCATTTCTGTTTCCTAGGCCATACAGTCTGACCGTGTTTTCCTCCTTACCATTTCCAACATTGGCATTCTAGTCTCCAACCAACAGCATGTTGCTTGCATGTTCTGTCAATTTTTGACTCAACTTGCACATAAAACCCATCAACTCTCTCTTCTTCTGCATCAGTCATTAGGGCATAGACTTGAAAAACTGTCATGTTAAAGGGTTGTCCACAAAATCTAATTGATATTAGTTGGTCACTAACCGTATTGTACCCAAGAATTGTCATTCATATATCCTTCCTGACTATGAAAGCAACACCATTCCTTCTTTGTTTTTCATGTCTGGAGTAGTAAACAGTATGATTTTTTTCACTGAATGGGTCCAATTCCAGTCCATTTTAATTTGCTGATGCCCAATATGATTAATTTTATCTTTCACTATGTCTAGCTTTCCCATATTCATGCTTCTTACGTTCCACATGCCCAGTGTAATTCTGTCTTTGCATCTTTTTCTTTTCCCGCATGGCAATATCAGCAGCTAGACATCCAAAAGGCTTTAACCAAACTGCGTCATAAACACCCTTGGTATTCTGAAAGTTTCTCAGCTCTTCCTCAGTAGCATGTTGAATACCATCCAACTTGAGGGGCCCATCATCTGGCATTACATCAACAATCACTCTATCTTGTCTATCCATGTGGTTTTCCTGGTAGAGTACAAGAGTGGTTTACCATTGTCTTCTCCCACACAGAATGAGATGATGCCTTTGTCATTGTGACTAAAGTGACTATCCACCTCCTGCACTTTCCTATATCACTGCTGCCTCATATAGGTGCCTGCTTGCTTTAGCTGGGCAGCTGGAATGGCCTCCACACCCTGGGTGACCCCACTGGGAATATACTTCCTGGCGTATTTCGCTCATCTCTCCCAGGCACGCCGCCCCCTCTGCCACAATGAGGCAGCATAGTAGGAATTGGGAGGGGTGTGTTCATCCATAGTTGCCATTTAATTCTGTTGAGAGCTACGCTGAGGTGAATTTGCAGGTTCCTGTCTTGACAAAACATCAGAAGAATTTTAAGAGCAAGTTAGAGAATTACAATAAGTCCAGATAAATGTATTGTGGCACAGGATATTTCACATCCATATTTAAAATGGAGTGGAAATGGCTTTGGTAATTTATATTTCAGTTAGCTTTTGTTCTAACTAATTTTTGCTGCTGCTAATAAACTATCCAGAGATCAGCCATTCAAAAGTTAAAAAGAGCATTTTCTAGTTGTCCTACTGTATGTGTTTTTTTCTTTTGCACAGCTGCTTCTACATATGATCTAGTTGAAAAAGGAGTCATTTAACATGTTTAGTTTGGACACCTGTAGTGATTCAGGTGGTTCATTCCTAAGTATTTAAGTATTTGAATACCTATTTATATTTAAATAAGTATTTAAGAGAGTGCCTACTTCTTCATGAACCATGCTGCCTATTAAGATAATCAGGGAAGGCCTGGTTGCCACTGGCTCACTGACCCAAAGTGGGGCCTTCTCTAGAGTTGCCCGAAGACAATGTGTTGGTATACTGGTAATGGTATTAACATCTTAAAAGATTTTGAAGTGAATAGTTGTTTCTCAGTTTTAACTTTGTTAAAAGAAACATTTTCAATGCAAAATTACAGAACCTAATTAGAAGTGTTGGTAGCAGATCTGTCCCAATAATGCAGGTGGTAGCAAATGAGGAGATCCAACCAAAAATGGTAGAAATGGGAGGAGTTAAACTTTTCCCCACCCAGGTTTTCTGTCCTGCAGTCGGTCATTCCAGGAGATTTTATATCATTTAGCTTCACATCGGAGACTGACTAGGGAAAGGATTAAGGTGATAGATAGCAGAGAGGTAAGCCACAGTATGAGGGGAAGATGCCCCAATCTTCACACATTCACCTCTTTTGCCCTTTATATTAGGTCCCACCTCCATTTTGTGCAGGATATCAGTAGATATTGCTTTGAAACATAGGTTTGTGGCAATCTAGTTTTGACTCTCATATTAAAGCAACAAAACTATCTAATCATATTTAAGCAACAAATCTATTTAATCTAAATTACAAATTGGTAAAACCATAATAACAGGCATTTTTCCTCCAGAAAACAATAATTTAAAAAACCTTCCATTTGCTTCTCTCTGTTTAACTCAAATTAAACCCACCCCAAGGGGACATTTTTCCTTTGGGGGGGCAGGGTGAAGCTTTGCATTCTAGTTAAGCAACTATTGTTTGCTCACTTTGGCTTCAAAGTGACTAGTAAAGAAGTCATGTTGTCAATATCACAAATATATCTGTTATAGAATAACCAGTGGTTATGTGAGCAATTAATGTACAGAATAAAAGCATTTTGCACTCACAAATAATAGCCTTCGATGTTTTAGTTATGATTTTAATATTTAAAAGATACTAAGATACCAAGAGCCCCTGGTGGCGCAGTGGTAAAACTGCCGCCCTGTAACCAGAAGGTTACAAGTTCGATCCTGACCAGGGGCTCAAGGCTGACTCAGCCTTCCATCCTTCCGAGGTCGGTAAAATGAGTACCCAGAATGTTGGGGGCAATATGCTAAATCATTGTAAACCGCTTAGAGAGCTCCGGCTATAGAGCGGTATATAAATGTAAGTGCTATTGCTATTGCTATTTGACTTATATTAAATGAAATAATGGATATGTGAAGAAGTAAAAGGGACAAAATGTGTTTTGTATCCTACGGACTGAAAATGATCATGAACTGAAAAGATTATCCACTGTGTTAGGTCCATCATGATCACCTACAGTCTTTTTCTTGCTTTTTTTTTCTCTCTATACAATCAAAATGAAGAGAGAGAGAGAAATTTTCCTTGCTTTAAAAAAAAATCTTGCTCAGGGCTCACACCTAACATCAAACCCAATTGAAAGACTTGGATGATAATTGCTAGACTTTTCAATGTTAATGTAGAAAGCTTTTGTATCTTCCCTGTATTTGAAGTCATAATCCACTAGTTACAATGAACCGGATGACATACAAGTGAGTGTAACAGCATTTAAAAAAGCATTACTATGAATTAATTACAAAGAGTTGCTTTCATATCCTTTTACAATCTAGAAGAAACAAAATGTCAGGATAAATATAATATCTAGTTATACTACCGTGAAAATGACATGAAATTAATATAAATAGTAGCTCACATTACTTGATTTGGTAGGGTTTAAAACACTTATGTGTTGTATCAATTTGCGCAGAGAAAATACATGCTACACATTTGCAAAGGCTTGTTATTAGAAGTTAGTATTAATATGAAGTATAGATGTTAATTTCATTTCTGTATTATGCACCCAAGGGTGTACAAGCTGTAATTGTAATTGTTTTAAAGGCAGTAGTTGTCATTACAACCATATGTTTCATTTATGCCAAATAAAAACTTGAATACCTATATACTGCCTCTTATAGGTTGCTGACTATTTGTTGCTGGCTATTTGTTGCTGAGTCCTTGACTATCAAATGCCAATGCTGTGTGAGTTTGTAAATTCAAAGTAATATGGCTTGTGTATGAACCAAAGAAGTTGAATTACACCAAATGGTTGGTATATAGCTAAATTTCAATGACGCAGGCAGTAAATATGATAACTGTGGTGAGCAAAATTAAATTCAAAAATAGTAGTATCCAGAGGAGAGTCTGAAT
Source organism: Hemicordylus capensis (assembly GCF_027244095.1). Lineage (NCBI taxonomy): Eukaryota > Metazoa > Chordata > Lepidosauria > Squamata > Cordylidae > Hemicordylus > Hemicordylus capensis. The sequence continues at coordinate 371,346,767 of NC_069658.1, read as the reverse complement.
ATTTAATACTTTCTCATTTAGGGTGCTCAGACGCCAAGCTGGTAGTTGTTGACTTGAACCTTGTTTTCATCTACTTTGTTCTTCAAAATAAATTGATGTTGGACTTTTTATAGGACTTGGCTCTCAGGCGTACAATAAAAAGGTTCTTCTTCTTCTTCTTTTTTAAAGAAAAAAGCCTTAAACATCCACATTAATGTCTTTTGCTTATTCAGTGCATCTAATAAAATCTGGATGCTGTGAAGTATTGATTGGTGTAAAAGTGGTTTAGTGGCAGAATCATTACTTTTTTAATCTTGGGACTGCCAACCCTTACTCTTTTCAACCTAAGTTCAGGTTCTTCTATTAAGGGCTGCCATTACTAATTGTTTTTAAATGTTGCTGGGACATTTCTAGTTCAAAAAGTTTAAGTTCTTCAGCAATATCTTAGTGCCTACATTCTTAGACATTCATTAAAACTTTATATAACATGGCATGGAAAAACAGAGCTGGTGAGAAATTTGGCTAAAGGGTCCTGATATAAAAGATAAACATGAGTGGCACAAAAAAACATGTTTTCAGGTGTGTGTCCCCCTAACCTAGAACATGCACCAACCCATCATCTGACAAAAATCAGCCATTTGTGTTCATATCCATGTATGAGCTTTCATGGGTGTGCTACACATTTCCACCAGAAGTCTAGAGAAAAGGTCACATAAGGATAATATGTCAAAAACAATATAATTAACAGTCAGAAAGATTAATATCAATGGTATTTAGCGAAATTGCCTTTCAGAGAAATACTCATCTATTACTTTGATACTGCTGCTAAAATGTTAGTTCTCTGTAAAAGTATAAAATCAGGGAACAGCGTATGCTTTATATAGTCTCCAATGACACAGTGTCAAGTATTATAACCTAGTAGTAATGAGGATCGTTAAGCCCTGCAGTCATCTTATCGGTGCGATTGCCAGTCAACTGTAGTCATAATGTGTGCTGACTGTTCTTTAATGTTTATATTGGTGTAGGCCACCTTGAGTGGTTCTTGTTTTTCAAACATAAAGGCAAAATATAAGTTCTCTTCAAATAATAAATGATGGAGTTCTATGAGCCAGTATGCTTATGAAGGAAGAACACTGTTCTCTCCTGTCCCCTTGTTTGATATTCTATGAGGATTTTGTTTTGGGCCCAAAGGCACTGTACCCTGTTTCCCCGAAAGTAAGACCTACCCCGAAAGTAAGACCTAGCAGTAATTTCTGATGTACCGCTAATTGCCCTAGTGCATTTTGGGGGGCTAAAATTAATATAAGACACTGTCTTATTTTCGGGGAAAGACGGTAGCTTACTGTTAGCATGGAGTCAAGTTTTTTCTTAAGAATCCTTGGCTTTGTTACCTCTTCTCTGCCTCCTAGACACTACTACATCACACTGCAAGTATGACAATACATCATTACTGCTTATTAGGAAGGAGTGGGCACTATGTCATACACAAGCTACCAGTAGGTCATGCACTGATTTTCAGTGAATTTCAAGCAATCCTGACTTCCTTCTCTTGTTCAGGGAATGCTGCACATCTGATTGTCCAGCTGTGTGGGGAGGGGATGTGTGGCAATGCCATTCTCAATTTCTCTTCGTTGGAATGCTCAGGATTTTTCTTCTGTTCCCCTCAGGGGACTCACCTCTCCTTGAAAAATGAAGGCATTTTTGTATCCCTCCCCAATATGCTAAGTATTTTCCAGCTTCTGCTGCTTCAGATTTAGATCAGAACCTCATAAATTTTGCTTTGGTTTGTAAATTGGATGGATGGTAAAAACAGGTGTGGATTTTTTCATGGAGTGGAAGGAATTGTGTGCTTTAGCTCTGGTCAGAGGAATCCCTATGCCTTGATTCTAATTATATGTTTTGCCTGGTGACAGGAAAAGGGTAGAAGGAAGAATTGTGAAGGGGGCAGTGTTTGTTTTTTAAAATCTCCAAAACAAGAAATGGAGTTTTGAATAGAGTGGAACGGGGTGTATAATCTGGTACTGTTTGTTAAGAAAGGGAGGAGGCAGCTCCTTATTTTTAAGCATATGGGGAAAGGGCACGTTGCAATTGGAGAAAAAGGCAGTCTTTTGAGTAAGTGGGGCAAAATGAATAAGATCAAGCTGCTTTTCTTGCTGAAATGGCAATGCCAAGAGTGTGCTGATCTGCAGTTCCATGCACAACTATTTGCCTGGACAAATTGTATATCTCAGAGCCTAAGTTTTCCAATCTCTAAAATGTGGCTATCATTAGAATGCTGACACAACTTGCTGCCCCATTAAAAGCTAATTTTCTTTTTTAAAAAAATTACCTGACATGGATTCAGTGGCCGGCATTCTGACTAATGCTACACCTGCACAGTGAGAGGATGCCCAGTCACAGCAGTAGCAGGATTCCCCACCTTGGAAGCCCAGATCCCTGCACATGGGGTGATGATTTTTGCCCATCCCTCCCCCCCAGTTGCTCTTTACAACTTGGAAACTGATCCCCGAGGGTTATTCAGCCCTTAGGAATGTTTTGGGGTTGCTCAAGGTACTTCTGGGATAACGGGAGATTGGCAAAATTCCCCCCGCTGCACACCTGAGCATCCATGCTTCCACACTGGAGATGCTACCACTGCAGCTGGGCACAGACACAACATTTGTCAGATGACAGCCATTGTTTAGCCTTGGGCATATCTCTCCACCTCAGTGTTTGAGGTGTTAAAAATCTCTCATTTGTAGAAGGTAAATGTTGTATCAGCTGTGACTTTGTGACTAGCTCCAGCTCCCCAAGGCATCATTTTGCACTGATAGCTCCCAAAGCCCTGGCGGGGGGGTGAATAGCCCCCAGAAGCCTAAAGTCTGCCCACCTTTGCTGCAGGGGATCTCAGCTGTCCAACTGGATATATGATTATTCACTAGTGAGAGCAATGATTTCTGAAAATACTCTGTTAATAACAAACAGCCTATTTTGAGCCAAAGTGTGGTTTTCAGTTTTGCTCTTTATTATTATTTTAAATTTATTTTAAAATTGTAAACCCTGCCTTTCTCTGGAGTATTCATGGCAGCTTTCAAGGACAGAAAAATGTATTGCATAGATATAAAATAAATAGTTTACAACCATGTTCAACACAGAAGAGAACAGACTGAAATTTCAGGACAGAACATACTTCCCACAAAGGCCAATTGAAAGAGGAGGATTTTTAATCTCCAACAGAAAGCTGGAACGGTGGGCACCAATCAAACTCTAGACATTCCATAGGGTAGGCCGTCTCTCACATGGCCAACAGATAAACCTCCAATTGAGGAAGCAAATGCAGGGAGCATTGCAAACAGATCAGCGCCACCCATGTTACACTGCACATGTGTCCAGGCAATATGCTCAGGAGTCGTGATGTGGATAGGGGAAAGGGAGTCTTAGAATTGGTAATGAGGAATACATGAGAGTGATAGGTGAGAAACTTGAAAGGGAGCTAAGGAGGTTGTGGAGGGAAATGAAAGGAAATGAATATCTTCCTAAAAACAAGGTCCCCTTCAAGAGAACACTGTTCATTAGTTGCATTTATCACATGGCAACCCTTGGTTATCTCACAGTCCAATCGTATGCATGGGATATGAATACAAAATACAGAAATTAATGCACATTCTGAATATGCAAAATGAGAAACTCTGATGTAAGTTTGTTTGTGTCAGGTGCATAGCAATATTAAGGTCAGGCAGTGTGGCTGCCAATGCCTTCAGGCTGCCTGCCGTGCCCTCCCCCCACTTCCCCAAATGGCTGCCTTTGCTGCCCACATGCTACTGCTGACCTGTCTCCCTTTGCTGGGTTGCAACATGGTCTAATGACATCATTGCACTGGCACCTGCTCTTGCTGGGATTGATTGATCCATGTGCTTACGCCAGCATGGTGATGTCATTAGATTGTGCGTGGCCTGGCAAAAGAAGGAAGGCCAGCAGGGGTGGAAGGTAGGCGGCCAGGAGGCAGGGGCCATCTCAGATCTTGTAGTCCTCAACATCGTTACAAGCTTTATACGCATGTCATTACTTTGGCAAAGATCTGTACTTCCAGCACCCCAAAGCCTTCTGCTAAATTGAAGGTTAAGAAATTCAATTACAAACAAAGAAACAAGGGAATGCATGTTTTTTTTCCCTTCTGCTCAGCACAGGAGCTTTAATGCTGCCCTACATTATGAGACAGGCAACAAAATTATGGAATTTAGAGGCAGTACTAGTTCAAAAGTGGAAATATTGCTAGTGTCAAAGTTTTTGCTACAAATGTTATGATATTGAGGAAATAGGATTGTTAATATATGTACAGAAAATACAGCAGCATACTGAAGAAATTTAGTCAAAGTTTTTGCTACAAATGTTATGATATTGAGGAAGTAGGATTGTTAATATATGTACAGAAAATACAGCAGCATACTGAAGAAATTTAGTTTATGTGCTAATTTATGTTTGACATCCAGTTACTGAAGTTGTATGAGGAGTAGCTGGAAACAGATATATTTTTGGAAGAGAGGCCCTTTGCTACATTTGCTCTATTTAAACACAGGGATACTGCATTGTTGTGTTGTGATAGAGCCACTGTGACCAGTCTCTTTTTTTCTGAATCTTCGCTCACTTCAACCTGAGCTCTTGTCACACCATTATTGTTTGTTTTATTGCTTCTACCATCACTAAATCAGTCAGGTTGTGGTCTAATTCTTGGCTCCATTTGAGATAGATAAATGCAGATGTCAAACACGCCAATTCTGGACTCCATTTGTGTTAGAAAAATGCAGAAATCAAACAATATAAAGTTGGCATTTGTTGTTTTCTGTGAATATATAGGAAATACAGAATCATAGATGTTTCAAACATTTAAGAATAAAGCTGTAAATGTTCTGAAAGGAAGTCTCAGAACTTTCTGAGTCAGAAGTGTTTATGCTGTGTTTAACAAATTCCATAGTTTAATCAACTTTCAAAAAACTATCCTGTTCTGACACAATGAGAAGCTGCTCTCTCTCTCTCTCTCACTACCGTTGAGGTACAATTTCACATAACTTTTCAAAAAATGAGACCTGTTTCTTTAAAAGGGAGTAAAATGTTGCATAGATGTTTGATAACTAATACTATACCTTACATCATCATCATCCATCTAAATATTCATTACATGATAAAATCCCATGAGAGGCTCAGGCAAGTGGAAAACTCTTGCAGGGGGCGGGGGATATCCAGAAGATGTGAATAATCAAAAGCTTTCTGTTTTTAAGTCATTGGCTATATTTTCAAAGGCTATATCCTACAGACATCAAGTTACAACACCGTAAAATAATATTTGGGAAGCTCCTTTATGATCATTGTCTCTGCTAAGATGTGTAATCCCATGAGAAAACCACACTTCCAGCTCCTCTGCCATGCAAAATTGTGGTTGGTGATTCATTTCACAAAAGGAAAGTGTAAATGAGCCATGCAAAAACTGCTGGGTTATTATGGACTTTCCCTCCCTCCTGCTGTTGGCTACAGTTCCTCCTGGGTCTTGGAATGATAGAAATCATTCTATCATTCATGAGGTGGTACTTCGTGACTAGTCTCAAAAACAAAGAATACAATGCACAGAAAAAACACGGGGGGAAAAGATGTTCTGGTCATTTAGTTGTTCACAAATGTATTCAAATGGGAGCTGCAGCCAGTCAAAGCTCCCAGTGAGTGTACCTGTATGATGAATACACTTGTCACATTCACACTCTATATTTTTAAGCTGTGTGCTTAAAATGTTCTAAGTGTGCAAGTGTAGATTCAGGCTTCTACTGGAAAAACCTCCATGCACATTGCAACACAACATGCATACAGTTGCACAAGTGCGCTCTTGTACACATACAAAATTGCACCCAGACCCAAGGAGACACGGACACAGATACTTTTTGGTGAAATTGGCCATTTTATTAATATTTCAAATTGCAGTGTACTTGAGGAATTCAGTTGGGATTGACGCTCCACCCCCACAGTGCGGGCACTTTCAGGACGGCCACGTGCGTGGCCGCCTTACCCAAAGGCCTATGGCGCTGGCACCTTGGCTTGAGGCGATTCGACTGCTGACAAGCGGGAATGCCCTTCTCAGCTGACCTAATGTCAGGTCCCTGCTGCAGGCGCTATCCGTCCGACGCTGTCGAGCCACACGGAAAGAAGCCACCTAGAGCGGGGTAGGAGTTGAGCTGCATCCCCGATCTGTCAAGCCTCAGGGGATCAGCACCTCCTAGTTGAAGCCAAACGCTTACCTAAGGTGCTGCACCGATAATTTTTGAGTTTTCTACCTGCACTGTACCTGCCACTGCGGGCCTTAGACTAGCTTAATGCCCCGCACCCCACAATCCCTTCCAGACCACTGCCAATCCCAGCTCCCCGATATCCCCTCGGGTGAACGGAGTACCTCATCACCCCTGTAGTGTGGCGTGCCCTATCTAAACTTATTCTGCCCTGTCTAAACTTATTCTACATTCGGGCACCCCGTATATAGCCCATGCCAATGAGCGGTCCACAACACATAGCTGGGCTGGCGTCCCCTGCTCATGTGTGTTCCCGCCTGGCCACATGGCTGGGCTGGCGTCCCATGCACACATGCTCGTGTGTGTCCACGCCAGACCACCGAGACCAGCGTCTCGGGCGCGTGACTGAGCGGGTGCTGGTGCACAGGCCATAGGCCTGCTCTGGCCCCGCCCCCCAGAGGAACGCCTGACCAATGGGAGCCAGCTCACTGTGTCACGTGCTCCTCCATAGGGGGCTGGGGCAAACGAGCCGCGCCGCCTAGAGCGGCGGCGATCGACTGGCATTGTGCAAGTGCAGTGCCACTGGAAATAATGACCATACTGTCACACAAGTGCATTTGTGCAATTTTTGTTTATGCACAAGAGCTCACATGTGCAGCTGTGTGCACATTGTATTATAACATGGACCTACATTTGTACAGTATGTCAGCTGCATTGTGTGTGAAGTGACCCTATTAAAGTATCCACCGATATGCATTTATAAACAAAATGTTATAAGGACCTCTGGACCTCTCAATGGCTTTCACTACAATGTTACCCATCTGAATCACCTGGATGGAATGAGGCTGGCCAGAATGAAAGTTACAGTACATGTTATGGAGGAGAATGGGAAGGTAGAACTTCCCTGGGTCATTTTTGGAAGGACAATATAGAAATCAGGTAGATAGATAGATAGATAAAATGAACTTAGCAGGGGTTGGTTGCTGCTTTTTGGAAATGGCATTGTGTTTTTTAGAACATGGTGTTCTGAACTAACTGAAGCAATGCACACGAGTAGCCCAACCCAAGTTCAGGCAGCCCAATGCAGGTTAGGGGATTGCAACTCTGGGATCAAGGTCCTCTAACCCAGGTCTGGGATTGTGTGTATGCTTGGGCTGCATGAGTATTTACAGTCTGGTGTCTAGAGCGCCTGACTCATGGGGGAATCCCTTACTGCACCACACAGCTTGTGCAGTGCATTACATTTTCCCAGCTTCCAGTGATGCATGCTGCTGGGAGCAGCGGAGATTGTGAGGGTGTGCAGTGGTGCACTGAAGAGGAGCACATTGATCATCTGGGCGGAAGGTAGGTTCAGCCCTGCCTCCCACTCCACCCCCTGTACTGGTCATCATGTGTCATCAGTGTCAAAACATGTGGAAAACAGCTCATCTAAGTCAGTGGAAAGGAGATGAGAATGAAACATCATATTCCTGTGAATGTTCTTTCTGTATTTCTATTTTCCTAGTATCTTGATGAGTTAATTCAGGAGGGCTGATATTTTTGGCTGGCTACAGTTACAGGATGATTATCAGACTTTAAAATCTGGAACCTGATTTTACTATGATTAAAGTCTCCTTTTGACTATAATGGGATTTGTATCTGTCCCCTGACAAACATCTCAGAGGCTTTGAATTGCAAGTGATTTTATTTTATTTTATTTTATTTTATTTTATTTTATTTTATTTTTGCTTTTTGCTTTTTGCTTTTTGCTTTTTGTTGTAAGAACACCAGAGAGTTGTTTCAGGGATATCAAATTGTCTTCATATATTTCCTCAGATCATGGTGCTTTACTTGACAGAGGATCAATTTTAAGTCTCATACATAAGCCAAATGAGAGATGAATACAGTTTCTGCCAGTCCTACAAGGTTATCTGTTCTCTGAAATAGGAGGAATACAAGCTAAGTGTAAGCTTTACAGTAGGATGTTTATTCTAGCTTTGGTTTAAGACATTAAATTCTCATGCTACTCCTATTAAACCACCATGCTTGTACAGCTCTAATAAAATAGCAGAGGTTTGCACAATCCATCTCTCAGAATAGATCACTAAAATGATCTCTAGAAGTATATAAGTAGTGCACACTCCTATGCCAAATATTGACTTCCTTAGCTAACTCTCCATCACATAAAACATATGAAGGAAATGTAAGTAAAGTTCAGTTGAAAGTAAAATATTGCAAAATGAATGGGGGAGCATTTGTCAAAATGCTAAATTGGGAAGTTAAATAAGCACTGCAGTTGATCAATATTTCACAATGACTCATTCATCCTCATGAAACCAGCCAAAGTGGAAACATTTCATGTGCCATGCCAAATCACCCCTCCTGGCCTGAGTCTACAGACCAGTGTGCTGGCATGGCAGTTCACAGAAATGTGCATCCCAGTGTAACTAGTGCCCTAGCGTCAATGCTGGAAACACTGGCTAGCAGCCAAACTGCTGGAACAGCAGAAGTTGTTGGTGCTGCTCCAACATAACTTGCCTTCTACCTCATGCAAGGGTTTACTTATAATTTATTTATTGTTTGTTTACTTTCTGTAATACTCCGGTCAATGTGCAATTACAATTCACAACCTTTACATTTCAAAGAGATAGGTGGGGAGGTAATAAGAACTTCCCCTGTCAAGGTGTGGAACTTGGGGAGTGCATCCCTGTTGGTTCTGCTGCAACAGGGACGGACTCTCAGTGGCATTCACTACCATCAACCATGGTATCCTTCTGGACCACCTCTGGCTTATAGGGAGGGATTGGAGATACTGCTTTTGAGTGGCTTTGGTCCTTTCTCGGGAGGAGGGTCCAGAAGAACAACTCCTCGGCTCCTTGGTCATTGGCCTGTGGGGTCCCGCAGGGTTTGGTTTTGTCCCCCATTCTTTTAAAATCTACATCAAACTGCTGGGAGAGGTCATCCGTGGATTTGGAGTGAGTTGTCAGCAATATGCAGATGACACTATCTCTCCTTATGACCTGATCCTAGGGAGGCCGTGGATGTCCTGAGTCATGGGCTAGAGGCAGTGAAGAGTTTGATGTGGGCTAATAAACTGAGATTGAATCCTGACAAAACAGAGGTGCTGTTGGTCAGTAGGGGAGCCAGTCAGGATGAGGGATTCCACCAGTTCTGGATGGGGTTGCATTCCCCTCAGAGCAGGCGTGTAGCTTGGGGGTATTGCTGGACCTGGCTCTGCTTTTGGAAGTTCAGGTGGAGGCAGTGGTCAGAGGTGTCTTTTCACAGCTTCGGCTAGTGCACCAGCTGTGCCCCTTTCTCGAGAAGGCAGATTTGGCCACAGTTACCCATGCCTTAGTCACATCATGGCTGGATTACTGCAATGTACTCTATGTGAGGCTGCCCTTGAAGAATATTTGGAAACTGCATCTAGTTCAAAATGTAGCAGCTAGGATTTTATCTAGGATTTTAGCTGCCCGATGGGATCATATTACACCCATTTTGAAAGAGCTACCCTGGCTGCCAATTTGTTTCTGGATCCAATTCAAGGTGCTGGTTTTGACCTTTAAAGCCCTTAATGGTTTGGGCCCTGGATATCTGAGGGACTGCCTGCTCCCAAGGTTTTCTGCCCACATGATAAGGTCATCAGAGGAGTCTCTGCTACGCATGCCAACAATGAGGGAAGCTCGGCTGTCATGCACACTGAACAGGGCCTTCTCAGTTACAGTCCCAGACTTTGGAACGTTCTTCTGGTGGGCATCTGCTATCACAGCATTTAGAAAGCAAGTGAAATCTTGGCTTTTTATCCAGGCTTTTATATGAGTGTTGTTTTTATTGCTGCTGCTTTGTATTTTATGGTCTCACTAGTATTTTGAAGCCCGTTATAATAACGGGCGCTAGCCTTTTCCTCTCCCCTTTACTGTTTTTTTTTTTAAATGCTGCCGCCGCCTCTGCCGGCGAAGTCCCACCCTCCCTCCCTCCCAACTTCTGAAACCACCTTACCCCACCCGTGACAGTTGAGAAAAGAAAGACCTAAATTGAAGAGGGAGAGAGGAGCTCGCAAGCAGTACTCTTCCCTCTGCAAAGGCTCTGCCCGAACTGGCGCTTGGGGCCGAAAGGACGCCTCTTGCGTCCTTTCGGCCCCAAGCGCCAGTTCGGGCAGAGCCTTTGCAGAGGGAGGAGTACTGCTTGCGAGCTCCTCTCTCCCTCTTCAATTTAGGTCTTTCTTTTCTCAACTGTCACAGGCGGGGTAAGGTGGTTTCGGAAGTTGGGAGGGAGGGAGGGTGGGACTTCTGCGGCGGCAGCATTTTTACTTTTACTTTTCTTCGGCCTTCGCTCGGCCCCCGGTCCCGGCCTCCGTCTCCCTGGGCCGGTCTGGACCTCCGCCGCCATTCCCCCTCCCGCCACCCACCGCGGCCCATGTCTCCGGCCGGGCCCGCCACCCAGGGCTCCGGCGGGCCTGCCACCCACCGCCACCCGCGGCTCCGGCCGGGCCCTCCGCTGCCCGGGGCCTCTCCCTTGTCGCCGCGGCGTGTCCTCTGGCCAAGGCGGTGGCGGCCAGTGTCCCCCGGCGCCGCTCACCCGGCTTCTTCGGGGCGGCCGCTTCTGGCCGCCCAAGATGGCCACCGGGTGCCGGTGGTTGTGTCTCCCTTGCTCTGTTCTGCGCATGCGCTCCGCTCATCTGCAGAACAGGCCAGGGAGGCACGGACACACGCTTGGTGTCCGTCCACGGACGGACACCAAGGGTTTTATTATAGAGGATTGTGTATGTTTTCTAAAACTTTTAATTAGATTTGTATTTTTATATTCCAGTTTAATATTTTTATTTTATAACTGTTTTATAGTTTTATATTGTTTTAAATGTTTTGTTAACCGCTTAGAGATTGTTTTAATGAAAGTCGATATAAAAATCAATAGATAGATAGATAGATGGGGGGAAGCTTTACCCTAAACATTCCATTAATGCCAGACTGCTAAGCCACTTGCTTCTGTGAGGCACAGACAGCTCTGGTGTGGTTTCATCATTAAATGAGCAAATGAGATAGAGCTGAGTAGCCCTTTTTTCCTATACAGGATATTGTGTTAGCTGCTATGGTACACACCACAATTTGGACTTTAGCCGAAAATCCATAGGATCAGGCTGCTCTTGTGTCATGCCCAGGATCTTCTTTCAAGCAGTAATATGTCATCTCTTAGAGGACTGGATGTAAATATGAATCCCTTGTGATAATTTGATAGCAACATGAATTTAAATATAGTGGAAACAATATTAATGGTAAAATCTTCCTGTACATTCCACCTTTTAAAATTCTGTGCTAATATATAGCCTACCTATGACAAAAGTAGTTTTAAATCCCAGAATAGACAGGCTTTGACATTTTCCCCTTCTAAAAGATAAGCTTAAATGGAACTTAGAAAATCCTCTCCTGCACATAATGAAAAATCTGTAGCTATGGTGTAGCTAATTGAATGAAATGTAAGTTTTTTGAGGGGAGGGGTCTTCATATGTTGTAAAACAGGAAGATATTTCTCTTTAGCTTGGAATATATTGTGTAAAGTAATTGAATTTTTTAAAATGATTGCTGAAGGAGGGTGAAGTCAGATCAGGTCTTTTAATCCTCAAACTAATTCACAGCTGCAGACCAACATACATAGAACTATGTTATTGCAATTCAGTCATGCAGGACCTCTTAGGGAGTGAAAATTTCTGCTTGCTTTTTGTCCCTTTGTAGTAAGAGTACCTTAAGTCACATTTTGAAGCTCTTAATAGAATTGTCATGCTCTTTTCTGTGACAGGGCTGAATGCACTTTTTCTGCTCTCACGTTATCTTTAGTCTATCAGTCAGAACTGCACCTGGAAAGGGAGGGGTCGTGGCAGAGTGCATTTGTCTCCATGTGCTGGCTTTGTCTTTAGCTGAGTGCCCTCGGCCCTACTATAGTTCATACATACACTATTCTTATATAAAATTGTGATACATCTACACCACTGACCCAGATATTTGCTTAGTACATGTGATGATGTCATTTGATTGTAAAGAAGTATAAATTATTTATTTAAAGGAGGGGGATGATCCACTCACATCAAGGTGGAGCACCCACCTGTGGAGGATTCCATTTGGGCTCAATAAAGGCCTGTTTTCTCCTTTGCCTGCAGGTAACATGTCAGAGCTTTATTGAGTCTTAATGGAATGTAAGCATTCCATGGAAGTATCGTGTACATAAAGATATGCTCTCTTCTGAAGGAGTGATCTCCTTTGCTGGATCATCCAGCCTGCTGGCACCATTTGAAGTTTTTGTTTTTGTATGCCTCTATACTGTCAATTATTCAGGCAGAATTAATTTCCTTATTTAGTTTTTCATCCATTCATTCATTAATTCATTTTAGGTCTGCAGTAGCAGTATCGTTACAAGACCATCCTGGGATTTACAGTACAAGTCACAACTATGTGGGAATTAAATTGATCCAAACCACACCATTATAATATTCTTTGAAGTAAATTTATACACTATGCAAGAGGCTATTATTATTACCATGTTATTCAAAATAACATATCAAAAAAACACTGCTTATTCTGTCAGCTTTCACTTCTCACTGTTTCCCATTTTTAATAGTTACAGATCCTGTTTTACTACACCCAGTTATTTAGGCAGCATTAATTAAAATTCATTTTTAAAAGTCCAGCTTGAAGAGACAAACAGCAACCTATTAGGGATGGGCACAGAACTGGCTGGCCTGGTTCAGCTCAAATCTGGATTGGATTTGAGCTGCCCCAGCCGGCTCAGGCTCAGTTGTGCCTGGCCCAGTCTGGTTCCGCCGTCGAGCCAGCTTGAGGGGATCGATGGCGATACTTGTAAAACCCTTTACAAGTAAAGGGCTGTGGTGGGGGTCGGGGCAGGGAAAAGTTCTTTCTTTTTACCTTGAAAAATAGCTGCTGTGAGTAGGGATGGCTATGGTGGCTGGCACAGCAGCAGGGATGGAAGTGGTGGGGACTCCTTTCACGATCCCTCCTGCCTCCCAAATGACAGCCCCAGCCATCTGTGAGCCATATGTGCAGAGGCCCAAAATGGGCTGTAGACTTCTGGGGGTGTCATTTGAGAAGCAGAAGGGAAGGTGAAAGGAGTCCCTGCCACCGCTGTCCCTGGGATGGTCAAGGCACTGCCGAGGGCTTCTTCCACCCTCCTGCCTGCCTCCCAAGTGTGGCCCATTTGGGGTCTCTGTGTGCATATGTGTGCATGCAGAGAGGCCAGAAATGGGCCATGGCTATCTGGGGCTGTTGTTTGGGAGGCAGGCAGGAGGATGGAAGGAGTCCCCACCGCTATCCCCTCTGCTGCGGTCACCACTGCCATCCTGCCGTGCAGTAGCAGTTTTTCAAGGTAAAAAGAAAGAACTTCCTCCTGCAGCCCTTTACATGTACAAGGAAATCTTCTGGCTCAGCTGCACCCCTGACTGCAACTCTCTTAACTGGTCTTTCATAAATCAAAGGAGACATGATCAAATCAAATAAAATATAAAGGCTGTGATGCAGAATATTTGAGATGAGGCCAAAACATGATCCTCCTTTTGATATTGGAGTTCTGTGCTAAGAGACTTTATGCAACATTTACTTATTTCAGTTTCTATCCTGCCACTTTCCATGGATAGAAAAATTGAAGAATTGTTTAGGGCAAAATATAAGAAAAATCAAAACCAAATATTATGTATAGATAAAATATGGAAATTAAAATTACCCCACACCTGCTTAATGCCAGGCATTAAAATCCAACCCAACAAGGATGCCCTACAGAAGACATACAGGCTCAGACTTTGATAGTTTTCCAAGGGAAGTACATTAAACAATTGTGAGGCAGCCTCTAAGAATGCCTGTCTCTGTTCTTCTGCTATTTAGGCTTGATTCATAGATGGTACAGATAGTAAGACACTCTCAGTTGATCTTATGATAAAATATAAGGAGAAATACATTCTCTAATATAATTGCAGTTCTTTGTCTCCAGAAATTCTTCCATGTTCTTAATTGTGCAGCTATAGAAAAATCTAAACAATAAAAAGGGTGATAGGGGACTAATACTGGAGGGTGGGAGTGGGTGTCCTAGCATTTTTTTCCTACCCCCACAGTTAACTGGCTCTAGTAATGTTAGGATAAGTAGGAATTCTTTGGTTTAACTAAATCTGATAATCTTATTTGGCCAAAAGTTCTCTCCAGCTATAAAAGGTAATAAGAGATTTCCAGTAACTTATGCAACAGATAGCATCAGAAGAAATTTAGACCATATATATGGAAATAAGGAAACATAAAATATGAAAAAAGCAAAATGGGAAGGCAGGTGATCAGATGAAAGTTTTAACTACACAATATTCTTCCTTCTTTTATTTATTTATTTATTTATTTGAAATATTATACCCTGCCCCTCCAGTACACTACTGCTTGGGGCAGCTCATAACATTTATAAAACAGATACACTATACAGCAATATATTTATATATTGATATTAAACAAATTAAAACAATATATTAATATTAAAACAATATATTAATATTAAACAAATTAAAAGACCATACTAAAACCACATTTAAGTTACAAATTTTAAAAGTTTCAATTTGTAAGTGATAAGTAAAAAGCTAAAACTAAGCACTAAAAACCTACCAGATATAAGCAGTGGATAAAACATTAAAAAGCTTCTCTAAAAAGATGTGTATTTAATTGTTTTTTAAGAACACTGAATCTCTTATTATTTTGAATCTCTTTATGGTGTTGCCCAGCCTACCTTTCAGATCTTGCCATCTCCCTGCCTAACATACTCTGTTGTGATACTGGAATCATGTATTACTCCCCCCGCCACCTCCCCCAAAAGGCAGTGTACTGTTTTAAGTGTTAAAGCCAAAAAGGGACTCTGTGTGTGTGTGTGTGTGTGTGTGTGTGTGTGTGTGTGTGTGTGTGGAAGAGGGATAGTACCAGGAGGGAGGGATGTGCGTTTTGATGGTTTGACTCAAATCTGAATCGGATTCAAACCGACCCAGCATGGTTCAGTTTCGGCCCAGTTGAGCTGGACCTGGTTCAAGCTGGAACTGAGCTGGTTTGACCAGCTCAGAGCTACATTTGTAAAGGGGAATCCGGTGAGGATCCCCCTTTACCCGTACAGGGGTGGGGTGGGGTGGGAGGCTTTCCTAAGTATAGAGAGTGTTGGAGTGGAGTAAATCTGTATTCACAAATACAAGATGTGGAAACCATGGGGGGAGGGACAGGGCGGAAGCTCTCCCTCACCCCCATCCGGCATCCCCCTGAGTAGCCCAGGTTGGTGAATCGAACTGGAGATCCCCCTTTACTAATACAGGGGGATCCTCACGCAAATGGTCTCAGCACATGCACAGTCACTAAAATGGCCCCTGCATGTGTGCAGAGGCCCAAACTGACCAGAGAAGACCCAGGCTTCTCAGGGGAAGGCCAGAGGGGGTGGGGTAGAACTGCCCTCATTCCTGCCATACACTCCCACAGCTGCTGCTGCTGTCATGGCTTGTACTTGTGAGTACAGATTTACTCCCCTCCTGCTCCCTCTATACTTAGGATAGGCCCCCTGCCCCTGTATTGGTAAAGGGGGATCCTCACCAGATTCCCCTTTATCAGTATATCTCCAAACTGGCTCAGTTCAAAATGGGCCCTGTTTGACCTGTTGAACCGAGCCCAGCTCAAACCGAGCCAGCTCACACAGTCTTATCAGAAGGCAAAAAAGCATTGGCTACATAATGTTGTGACATCATAATATCAGAAGAGCCTTGCTGCATCATGCCCAAGGCCTGTCTAGTCCAGCACCCAGTTCTGGCTGAGGGAGGATCCCTTAATTCACTGCACTCCTGGCGTGGTGCACTGAGAGATGCCAGAGGACTTCCTCCTCCGGCTCCCTGCTCTGCCGTTCACTGTGGCACCGCTTGTGTGCCGTGGTGAGCAGCAGAGCAAAATGGGGAGGGAGATCTGTGTGGAGAGAGGCAGTCAGGAGCCTGCCTCCCCACCAGCCCTCCCAATCCCGCTAGTAGCGATTATGGTCGTGTGCACAACTGCAACATGTAATCCCTGATTGGGTAATCCTTTCCTATGACTAATGCATATAAGTAAAAGCAGTAGCCAGAGGAAAGATTTATTGATGATGCAGCATCAGTCATTGCAAACCAGGTGCTGTAACAAGATAAATAAAAAGACGGATATTCACACAATCTAAGTACTCCTGAGGAACAAAAGGCCCAAACAGTTTCTACCCCAAAAACAAAACTGGAGAATTTTGAGCACAACATGAATACTAACCCAGGTTTAGGGTGGGTTTTGGTGACATGCCAAGAGCTAAATTCAGCTAAAGGGCAGAGCTGCTTAGAAGTCAGCTCAGGTTAGCTGCCACAAGCTAAAATAGTTGGGTGAGTCAACCTCAGACTCTGTATACAAAAGGTTCCAATGCAGATGTGAGTAGACATGCATAGGATTGTACTGTGGGCCAGGTTTCCCAGCCGCATCTCTTCTACAGCAAGCATATCACATGTAGCAAATGATTACTTCCATATTTTATGCACATGCTGTGGGCAACTCCAGTGTAATTATCCAACAATTGTACCATGCAGTGCAGTGTGAAGAAAATGCATGTGTTTAGTTGGCCTAATTCTGTTTTCCTTTGTTTCCTGAGCCTGAAGAAGAAAGCAGAACTGGCAGCACTAAGGGTAAAAAAGTCAAAGAGAGAAATACTGCAGTGGAAATATACAGTGGTTTTGCAGAGGCCAGGATGAGTCAAGAACCTTTGCCTGCTAACTTAACAAAGAGGCACCTTTTACCATGGTGATTCTCTTTATTTAGCAGGGGGAGAGTAACTGGCCCTATCCAGCCCCAGCACAGTACCTCCAGTGACTGTTGCTGGTATCTAACGTTTATTTTGATTGTGAGCCCTTGGGGACAGGGTTCCGTCTTATTTGTTTGTTATTTCTCTGTGTAAACCACCCTGAGCCATTTTTGGAAGGCAGTATAGAAATCGAATCAATAATAAATAATAATAATAATGTTAAGAGAAGAGTGTGAGAAAAACAAGAAAAATCTAGGTAAAGAGCTAAAAGAGTGAAAAAATGTGCCATGTCCAGAAGAAAAAAGCCGCCTTGTCAAGTTTGTGATAAATCCAACAAACAAACAAACAAACAAACAAAGCAGGAGGCGGGGGGGGGATAAAATAAATGAATTGGTCAGAGCTGCTTACTAAACAAAATCAAACAAACAAACACTCCACCCCTAAACCAGTATAAGATATACAGAAGGATTTGTAGCAGTACATCCACATACACACAATGGACTTGTGCTTTGCTGATTCTCTGCAAAAACACAGAGAGAGAACGAATCAAAAATAAATGGTGGCCTGGAGAGACTAGAGCCCTAGAAACTACAAGCACAAAGTCATTTTGTAGTTTAGGATAGTCCTTCCTCATATTCACAAAATCTCCTGCTTTGGAACTGAACTAATGTATTCCTAAACCATGTTATGCAGTGAGAGCTACTAAAAGTAGGATGTCCTGTATCTCCATCTCTTCTCACAGAGCCACATAATATTTATATCCTCATTTCACAACCTCCAAGAGTGCTTGCTTAACTGAGAGTATAACACTGGGCAATTCCCATGGAAACAGGATCAAAATCAACTCCTTTGTAATGACACAAACTAATTCAGCTTGGTTACCTTCCTTCTCTTTCTTTTATTTGTTCTATGGCTTTCTTCCACCTATGGGACAGGAAGGATTGATTAATAGATTTAATTAATTAATCAGAAAATTCCCTTTGTGGATTCCAAGCTCTCCAAATACCCAACACTTTTATGCTGTGCGTTATTTTAATTATTTACAATTAAAATTAGAGTTGAACCAAAGAAGCAGAGATGAATTGACCAGTCTGGGAACACAGAGTGCTAACAGCAGTGCTATAGCATTGCAGGGGAAAAGGTCAGAACAGAAGATAAGTAGGTAGATCAAGAAGATAACTGGCCCAGCAGAGGCCTAAATGAGAGAACTGTGGGATCATTGCATAAGCCACTCAGAACAGGATATCAGTGGTGAATTTATTTATTGGACCAGTTCTCATGATCAGTGAGACCCGGTTTCTTCCATTGCGTGGGGAGAGCGGGCTAAGCCCGCTCTCCCTGCACACAAGCGGGTAGGGAACCCTGGGTGGCCGGATCAGCTGCCCACATGATTGCCAGTTCCGTGACGGAGCCGGTGGGGGCTTGGGAGCTCGAGGGCCACGTGGCCCCCAGAAGCCCCACTATGCCTTGTGCGAGTACGCAGGGCATACTGGGGGGACCCCTGGAGCCAGGAGGCAGCTTTTCGCCTCCCCTCCGGGGGTCTACTTGTGAGTAGCCACGGCGTGGAGTCGCACTGTGGCAACTCACAACCAGATATCCCAGGTTTGCGGAGTGCTCGCTCTGCAAACCCATGCTATGGGGAGGGCTACAGGAGCGGGTTACCCGCTCGAGAACCATCGGGCTTGCAGCCGAGCCCAGTGATTCTCACGATTAGCAAAAATCGGGCTAGGCTCTCCTAACCCAATTTTTGCTAATCGTGAGAACAGCCCCATTATTTAATTTATTGTTAAATTTTTATACTGCCTTTCATAATGCATCTCAAGGCAGTTTACAAAAGTTAATACACAATAAAATTCCATAAATTTACATTTAAAACCTTAAAATCAGGTAACATTACAAACCACAAAACACCACCAAAAAAACTACAACATCCAATTTAAAAAGATAAACAGAAGCAAGAAAGCCGAGAAACCTGGCAGTCTCTAAGGGGTAAAAGCCAGAACCATTAACAAGGTCTTTAGTTGTTATTTTTTTAAAAGATAGTCACAGATGTCAAGGAGCAGACATTCGCTGGTAGAGCAGCGAGTTGTTCATTGGCTCAGTAAAGAAAAATAAATATATTTAAACCAGTAAACACCTCCAGAGCTTTTGTCCTATATACATTGTCCAAGTCCCACTTCAGTTCCTCAGCACCCATCTTACACAAATTCTTCCTCCTCCTCTATATTATTGTTGACACTGAAGTTTCTCTAAAGGACTCTTTAATTTCAATAGTCAGGAGTAATTTAGTCTGGATGTCAACCACTGTTATTGTATCATCCCTTTTTATGGTTCCATATTTGGGACAAAGAAAAAAGAGGTACAATTTATCTCAATTCAAGTCACAAGTGAAGTAGCATCAATGGTGACTGAAGACAGGAAGAATGCCAGCAAAACATTTCACCCACATTAATCATTAAGTAGTACCAGAATAACATTATGGGAGTTCTGCAGTGGGGGAGGGGATCATATAACCCACTTTTTTTCACAAACACACAACAGAATTATTGTTCAAACTAAAAAAAATCTTTTTAAAAAAACTCAAAAGCAAGAATTGAAAAATGCAAAGGCCATGACTGAATGTGGTTGGCATCAGGAAGAAAAAATTGTAAAGGACTTGAACTACTTCATTGACAATACACTAGATATACGCTCAGTCCATGAATGTATTTGTTGAAGATGGACTATACAATTAGGTATCCAGTGTGCAGAAAATCCTCCTTTATTATGCAGGAGTTTTCTTCCCTGAATGTGTAGTTATTTGGTGGCTCATTACCTTTTAGCTCATGTTTCTCTAAAGGGCAGATCTCTTTCCTTTCTCTCCCAGCACATCTGTTAAATTGGAAAAGCAATTTAAGTGTTTGAAAAGTGTCTAATATTACCTCTAATATAAACCATAAGGAAATTATTAGAAGGGTATGTATATGGCTCCCTTCATACTGCTAGGCAAGAACACTGTGAGGCTGTTCACATGAGCAGCCCTACTCAGGCTCTGACTCATGTGAAGTGCTGGGATTGAGGCCGATACCAGTACTGCCTCCCGGATAGTCTGGGATTTTTACCCTACTACCCTTTTGCTGGGTAAAAGGGTGTGGACACGCCCTTTTACCCAGGTATAGGGCTGTGTGAAAGGCTGCATGCAACCCAAGCAGACACAGAGCTTGGTGCCTAGAGCACCTGACTCATGGCGGGATCTCTCAATGGACTGTGCTCATCGCACAGTGCATTGTGGGATATCTGAAGGTCAGGATGCATTTTTCCCGGCCTCCAGAAGACTGTGCGGTTTGCAAAAGCACCAGTCATGTGGCCGCACAAGCTGCACAGCCCAGGGCCACACCAAATTGTCTAAAAAGAAGATAGGTGCTATCCTGCCTTCCCACCCCACCCTCCTGGTGCTTTCAAAGGTCATGTGAATGACCCTTGTTTCTGTAGCAGGAAGCAACAGATGAGTCAAATAAGGATTACAGACACATTTAGAGAGGACACAGAATGGGTGTCTTCCTGGATCTCTTGAGAGAGAGAAGCTGGCAAAAGAATATTAGCTGAGGTAAGAAATCATTGGTTGTTGCTGGGAATGTCACATTTATTGTTGATTGCAACATAAAACTCTGCATTTTATTACCTTTCTGGTTTTTGTCAAACTAATGTTCTTATTTTCTGACTCAAGACTGAGGTATTCTGTCCCTTTAGGATGAAGGTTACTTGCAGAAAGAAAAGAGTGGTGGTGCTTGGTGAGTGACTCTTTACTGAGACATACAGAGGCGAATGTATCACTCATTACTAGCCAGCTGGACCTGTTAGTTGAGGAAGTGTGCTGTCTCCCCAGTGTGCAGAGTTAGGGTGTGACAGACAAGTTGACAAGACTTATCAAACCTATTGATCATTATCCTTCTAACTCATTCACATGGGAAGAACAAAACTGCCAGACACTGCCATGAACATATCACGTCTGGCTCTGAGAAGGAAGGTAAGAGCCTTTGGAGCTCAGGTGCTGCTGCTCTTATCAATTCTTCTTGTAAAAGGTAGAGGACTACAAAAAGAGAGAAGATGGTTTCAGGTGGCTGTTTGGTTATGTGTATGGTATTGTCAAGAGAGATTTGGTTTCTAAGACCATGGCCTAAGCTTCCTTAATGAAGCACTACTGGAAGGAGATGGGCCCTTGTGAGGACTACATCACAAGGGCTGGGATCAAATGGCAGAAGCCTACGCTTGAAGAGGTGGGAACTTTGTGGGATAAGTTATTATGTGATGTTCGAATTCTTGATCTTTTCCTCAAAGAACTTTGAGGCAATTCTCACACTGTTGTGCCTGCCACTGCCCACAGGTGCTAGTTTAAACATGTAAAAAACCCCAGTGCTGCAGCCCCTCTGCTGTCTTAGGGAAGCTTCCAACGCTCTCTCAAAATACAAGATAATATTGTACTCCCCCCTGCCAAGAGTGAAAGGAATTTTTAATCCGTCCTGGACCTCCCCCACAAATTGGGGTAATGTCAGTGATTTGAGAGTGGCCAAAGCCTTTGCTCAGAGGTTCTTTTGTAATTCACTTAGATGGAAAAGCTTTCTCTCCTCTTATCAAAACAGCACTGGGGTTTCACTAATGTTGCTGCCTGTAAGCATGAATAAATGTGGGATGGGAAACCTTTGGAGTGAGGTGATCTTTGCCACATATCTTGGTCACTTTATTTTTGAGGCAGGGAAGAAGAGGGGAAGTAGCTAAGTTTGTGTGTATGCACACCCGTTAGGCATGTGCACGAACCTGTTCAGAATCCTTTTTACGGGCCTCTGAACAGATTCAAACACTGGCCGCTTTGAACATTCGGCGGGGGTGGGGGGTAGGACTGTAAGGGTGGGGGAGGATGCACTTTCCTCTCCCCCCACTTTCCCCCTGCCGGCACTGGTGTTTTGTAAAATCCTTTGCGGCAGTAGCATACCTCCCTGCTTCCCCTTCTTCTTCTTTGACAGGAAATGGCTGGAAGTACCGGGAGCATGTGGGCACGCCAGGTGCATGTGCATGTCACAATCGTGCACGAGCCCATCCAACATGCGTTCGTGGTGTGTGCACACACGGCCAGCCACTTCCGGATGATGAAGAAGAAGGGGCAGTAGGGAGGTACACTACCGCCCCTAGGGATTTTACAAAACTCCAGCGCCAGCGGGGGGAAAGCAGGGGAAGGGGTAAGTGCACTCTCCCCGACTCGTAAAGTCCTACTCCCACCCCTTTGAGTCACCCCGTGCCCGGTTCCATGCTCATCCCTAATGCCCGTGCATATGTGCTTGTGAACACTGGATGGAACTGGAGTAACTAATTGCTGAGTAAGTAAGTGTGCTATTTCTAGATATAGTAGCAAAACTAATCTAAAATCTTGCATGTTCCTGAACACTAAAGGGGGAAAAATTAACTCTACTAATGTTTGTGATTGATTTATATTTAATTTTAATTAATTAAATATAAATAAATAAAATTAGTATCTGTAATTAGTCTCAAGCCTGGCTTTGGTTATCCTTGATCTTGAGGTGATTCTCACAACCACCAAAAAAGTGGGCTAAGGGAGCCTAGTCCACTTTTTGGCGGCTGTGTGCTGCAACGGGAGCTGCGTGGCTCCCGGCAGCAAACCCTGCTAATTCCCCCTCCTCTTAGCCCAGGTTAACAGGGCGAGTGCTCCACTAACCCGAGTTTTTTGGTCATGTGTTACCATGGCGTGGCTCCGCACCATGGCAGCACATGAGGAAACCCCCGGTCGGGAGGCTGCAAGCAGGTTGTGTGGGCAACCCATCTGGCCACCCAGGGCTTCCTGCCTGCTTGTCTGAGGGGAGAGTGGGCTAAGCCTGCTCTCCCTGAAAACCCCCTAGAGGTGAGTCTCACTGATCGTGAGACTCTTGGCTTTACATCTTGGCTGGATTGCTGCAACATGCTCTATGCGGGACTGCCCTTGATGATCTTCCAGAAATGTCAACTGGTCCAGAATGCGACCACAAGAGTCCTGACTGGCACAGGGATCTCTGAACTTGTGCCTCCTGTGTTCTTTCATCAGTTTTTTTCAGGCACAACTCAAGTTATTGGCTTAGGCTATTACCTTTGAAGACCTAAACAGCTTCAGTCTGGGGCACTTAAAGGAGCACCTTCTCTTACCTGAATCTGCCTGCCCAATCAAATCATTTAGATCTAATTTTTGCAAGTGCTGCTTTCATCAGGTTTACCTGGTGGCCACACAAAAGAGGGTTGTGCTCCCAGCAGCGGTCTCTGCTCTGAGAACTCTGACTGACACTCTCCTTTCCAGACTTCAGGAGAGTTGGTGGTGGTGGTGGTGGCAAAGACATTTGTTTTAAACATGCTTTCTTGGAACTGGAATCAATTTGTTTCTTTTAATGGGGTATGTTTTTCCCTGCCATGGCACAATTGGTTTTTTAAAAATGTGTTTGGGTTTTTAGTAATTTTTTGGAATGTTATTTTTACTTATTATACTGCTTTTTTGACCGTTGTAGGCTGCCTTGGGTCAGTTATGAGGAAGGTGGAATAGTGCTTTTTAAATAAAATATTAGAACTGCACACTGTCTCATCAGGATGTGTTTGCTGCTCTTGCAGGTTCTACTCAAATACAAGAAGAATGATTCACATTTGCAACATTAAAGTGTACCTTTCCAGTGGAAATATTTTTCCACATAACTGTCTTCAAATGTGATTGTTAAGAAGAAACAACCTTAATTAATTCTTTATGTCATAGCAAAGTATGTCCATTGCTTTAAAAACAGCCCTAGAGAAACCTTCACTCTAGAACATTTCTTACAGCTTTCTTGATCCCTTAGAAGCAGTGTACATATTGCCTTAGCAGTGCAGCTGCTACTGTCACTTCCATGTTATTCTGATAAAGTGTACACATTGCCATCCATGCAATTTACATACTGCATGCTTAGGCCTATTAAAGAGAGATGCTCACCTCTTTATACACATTAATCCCTCATGTGAGCATAACCAGTTAACATAGGCTGCTTTAAAAAAAACACCCAAAAAAAACATGTTATTGGTGCTGAGTGGGAGCCAACCACATTGAAGGAGTTTGGCAGCAGCAACCACACTGCTACTGTCTTGTATAAATTGGCCTGTATTCTCTTGTGAACTTTTAACAAAATTTAATGATTACTTCAAATGGTCTTGCCAATTCTCTGTGAAATCTGAACATAACCTGGCCCAGATAATACATTTGATGCATACAGCCAGTGTTTCAAAATGATTTTTTTCCCCAACATATGCCTTTCTTTTCTATTACAAAGATTCCTCCCAAACGGTGTATAATTGTTCCTGGTGCAAAAAAAAGGTTTGAACTTCTCAGCAATTTAAAAGCAGGGAGACGGGAGAGATGGTTGCATTCACTGGAGGCAAAACTGTGGAAGAAAGATTCCCTCCCAGTGTTTCCATGACTCATCTTCATCAGGCACTAAGAGAAAGAAATATTTCTTTTTAACATTTAATTTCAATTTTACCCTTTCATTTTCATGAGTTGATTTAATAAAACCTAGGGTGTTTGAATAGATATAAGGAACATATTCTCAGGCTGGGTGTGTTATAGATCTTTATGCTTTTTATTTCATTTACTAAAGCTTATTTTTAAATGCAGAGTAATGGGACTGGTTTGCATTTAATATTGTTCCTTTATTCAGTGCTATTAAGGGCACAATCCACTGAGATATGGAGCTGTGTAAGAGCTATGGTGGGACTAGTGGTTGAGGCAGTTCTCCCATGTGGCCAGGACCAGGCTAAGAAAGCCAAGCCCGGTCTTGGTTGCCCATAAGAACCGCCGGTAACCCTGGGGCACCTCAGCGATGAACCAGCCTCGTAAATGAGGTTATGGGAGCAAGCACTCCCTTAGCCCCATTTCCCTCATTGCCTGCCAGTGCTGGCTGCTTGCAGCCAAGACTGAGAGATCGCAGGGCTCCCAGCTAGCACTGGGGGTATCCCCACAATGCACCACACACTTGCATGGTGCATTATGGGATTTCCAGGGCTTGGACTACACATCCCAGCACCCAACCCTCCGCACTGCCTGGGAGAGTGGAGGATCATCTGGGCATGTGCTGTGCACACACAGCAATGGAGGAGTGGTCGTCTGTGAGGAAGATAAGTTTCAGCAATCTTCCCTGCCACCCGCCCGGTAGCCCTTCTCACTGATTGTGAGAAAGGGCTTGTTCTGTTTCACATAATACTAAAAAAAGTTAATTGTACCCTATAATTCCTTTTTCATTGTTTCTGCAGCCTCTAGTTCAGCTAATTTTGCACGGCACAGGTGCAAACCCAGTTTACAGACTCACTCTCAATGGATTTTATTTATTACCATTTTTTCTGCCCATCTTCCAAACAATTTGGCTCAGCATATATCCACTGAGTTACAGAGATGCTGCATTTTGAAAATGGCAGTTGCCATCACCTTTCATGTCCCGGAGTAGAAAATTCCTCTACTCCATAACCTGTCCACTCTTCTTTCCCCACTGCACCATTTTGCTTGGTTGCTTTTAAAAACTGCTGGATTTCTCAGCATTAATTTAATACCAGACTTAACTGGTTAAGAGTGTTAGCCACATTGTACAGTAAATCAGAGACCCTTTGCAACTAATGAAGATGCTTGAGTCCCTTACAGAAGGGAGCTATGAAGGAATGCAGTAACACAGGATTCTCAAACTTGGAGGCCCAGCTATCGCTGGGCTATAACTCTCATTATCCCCAGCCACAATTCTATTGTGGTCTAACAACATCTGGGGACTCACATTTGAGAACCTCTGCATAGACTTAGAAGATTTGGAAGGAATCCCTCCATATATTTCTTGGAAGGTTCTTGAGGAATCCCTTCATACATTAATGCAGTTGTGTGGAAGCCACTTTGCTATGGTGGGAGCTTGTATGTGAGTGGGCAAGTTGCGTGGATGCTTTCCCACCCAGATTGGTACCAGTTCTGAGAAAAAAGAAAAACCCACAAAGCACATTGCAATTGTTAAATGGTTGTCAAACAAAAGCTGGATGGCAACCTGTCAAAGATACTGTAATAGTTTCCTGCACTGCAGGGGTTGGAGCACTAGAGCACTTTCCTTCCAACTCTAAAATTCTATTATCATTCTATTATCCTCACAAATCTTTTTTTTTAAACTATCATAATAAGCAGTACAGCAGCACAGAAGTACACGATTTATGGTACCACCCTACTTTCTATTCCAGACTGAAAACATATGGGACAAGCAAGTGTTAACCAACTGTCCAAAGGCCTGGAGGAAAGGGGTAGATCAAATTTCTTGGGGGAGGAAACCTAGGGACAGATATCCAGAAAGAACCCTGTCCTGAATACTTGTCAGCTTAATTCCAGTTGTCATTGGCACATAGAGTATAGCTTCTCCCAGAACCCTTAATGAGTAGGTAGGCATCCCTTAAGATATTCTGGGCCCAAACCAAGGTTAACATAAGAACAGCCCCGCTGGATCAGGCCCAGGGCCCATCTAGTCCAGCATCCTGTTTCACACAGTGGCCCACCAGATGCTTCTGAGAAGCCCAAAGGCAAGAGGTGAGGGCGTGCCCTCTCTCTCGCTGTTGCTCCCCTGCAACTGGTACTCCAAGGCATCCTGCCTCTGAGGTTGGAGGTGGCTTATAGCCCACCTAACCGAGGGTTGATTTGAGTTAAATCAAATTGTTTTAAATCATTATTTAAATCGCTTCACATAAGGACTCAGTTTCAATGACTAGTCAGGAAGATTCTATTTAATCATCATTTTCTAGGAAAAGTACATTATTGTTGCCTAATACAAACTTAATACATATTCACAGATGTAGGTTTCATTTTATAAGATTTATGCACTATAATATGTACACACTTCTCATAACGCTTCTTCATTCAGGCAACCAGGCCTTGCATTTCTTTGTTGCACTGTTTTCATTTCACACACATGCCTGTCTTATCCACAGGTACAGGAATTTCATTAAAATATAGCCTAAACTATCAAGATGAAGTATGGTATAAATCCAAACATATACATCTCCCTGCAGACATAACTACCTAAAACATTAAGTTGCACAAATATAGGAATCCTTCACCATGTGGGCAGTCGCAGCCAAATTAATTCTCATACTGATGTAACTAGAAACAGCAACATCTTACAGGAAAACACCCTACAGTCTCATCTAACCAAGGACAAAAGGGCAGAAAACCTTTGCACCTATGCAGACATGCAACAGGTTTCTTTGTGTGTGTGTAGACTGATTTGGCCTGTTTGTCCTGCTTTGATGTCCTGAATCCTGAAGCACAATGCAAACTTTCTCCTGTGCTGGGTCTGATCAACTACATTAACCAGTTGATCAGGCACTTTCTCAATCTCATGTTCATAGCTGTTGTATAGTACAAACTGTTGATAGATAGGTACAACATCGGCAGACTTTTATTTTTTTTAAAATGTCGCACATTGCACAGAGCTTTACCATATCATATGCCCCAAACCATCTCTTACAATCCCATATCTATAATGATACCAATGCTGAGTGCAAGTATTTTGATTCAAGCTCACTGAGCTTAACAGTATCCAGTGGAATATTTGTATGTAGAAATCTAAACATATATGTGAAAGTAATTATACAATAAGATGGGTGTTGATTCTTTAGGAAAAGTGACCTCACTGTGCAAACCAAATTATAAGGCTTCAGTCAGCAGAGTTTGTTGTAGCCTACCCTTGAGAAAGTATGGCTACCATGTGTGCCTTTGTAGTCCAAGATTTAGTTCCATGCACCTGCAGCAGTCGTTGCATGACCCTATTGCTCCACAATTCTATGTCCTCAGTAGTTATCGGTCGATTTTGTATTGTTGGTCTTTTAAAAGTCCCTCTAATCTGACTTTTCCTAAATGATCTTAAAATGAAAGCTCAAACACAGTTTGGAGCTGAAACTTTTGCATCCCTCTATAGGAGCTGAGCGATCAACTTCAACAAATTTTTATTCATAACATTGCATTGAAAAGGGAAGCAGGTTTTTAGTGATTTTTTTAAAAACTGAAGCAATCACAGACTTTCCCAGCAAGTGAAGCTCATCTTTTTAGGCTCTCTTCTGACTGCCTCCTGTGTCTGTAAAAGTACGCGCTTCTTAAAGATTCAGCCGTTAGCCCCTTTGAATTACTTAAGTCCACACTGTTTGAGATCAGTTGCGACAGCTGCTTAATTTACTAGTTGTGCCTCTTAACTCTTTCTCAGCTCTGCTTTTCATTATGGCAACAAAGGTAAATGTAGAGCAAATCAAAGAATGCCAACTATTTCAATCACCTATGAAGACATGTCTGCCTTTATAAGCCACAGGTATGAAAGCAGCTTTTCAGTTCTGTTTGGACACAGAGCATAATAACAGGGGGACAAGAGGCAGCTGTGTGTAGACCACATGAGGTAATTTGCAGTCACATTTTAATTGCCTTTGAGGGAGCACGAAGAAGTTCCAAATAGTCTAATGAGTTTCAGCAAACACCTGTGAAATGCTTTTAAAAGGTGATCTGAAAACAAAATGAAGAATGAAATGCAGAACAAAGCCAGCCTGCATATTCACTAAGGGAATATAGAAACAGTTCAACTTATTCGCACACATTCCTGCATTATAGATGTGAAATATATAATCATTTACACAGTGGTTTCCTCCCAGCTCTTACAACTGAGCAGCTAAGAGGGGAGTGAGGGATCCCGCTTGTAACAAATTTTCAAATTTTTGACCAGTCTAGACAAAATATAATTCAGATTTCAATCTCATTTATAAAATCTTAAGGAAGTATGTAATTAACTTCTTAATCTTATTCTTACATCTTAAGTATGTAATGAATTTCTTTGCCAGGGCGTTTTCCAGATTACACGCTGGCATGTGTCCCAAAAGTGCCCCTCCACATTGCCAGTGTTTTGGCATCATTCTCACTGTGCTGTCAGCAGGGTGCAGTCCATATTTCCGATGCCTTATTTGAATTTTAATGATGCATTATGGCCCTATAATGTCATAACAGCGCTGCAGGAAAGTAGCTGTATTTTTCCATGGTAGGGAGGCTTGCAACGGAGTCTATGTGTTGCAGCGTGTTGCAGTGTGGACAGTTCTTTGTCCTCCTGCCCATGCTTGCTTCTCGCTCCAGGGAGAGAAACAGGCAGGGATAAATCTTGTCTTTCCCCTCCCTTCCTCCTCAAAGATCCCAAACCCCACACCTCCGCCTCCGCTTGCTTCCATATAACTTGAGCTTGTCAACATGGAAGGGGAGGGGAGATGGAGGGGGGAGGGAGGAGATCAGAAGGGTTTTATTATTATTAGTTTCCCACCAGGGTTCTTTTGTACATTCCCCTTTTAATTTGCTACTTTGGCCAGAGATTTAAACTAGTGCAGCTGAGCAGATTTCCAAATCCAACCCTTTCTTGTGCACTTTCGCTGAAGACGAAGCCCATTGCACTAAATCATTTACTTCTGTGCAATCCCACTTGCTTACTACAAGGCAAAAGGCAGAGAGAGAGAACAGTCACTTACTTAAAAGGAAATGTGCCAAGCATTGAATAACACTTTACTCTTGGTTTTAAACCATTGCACTATTCCATCACACTTTGCAACGCTTTACCCGTTGCAAATCTCGTAGTCCGGAAAACACCCAGTAGGTGTCTAGGTAACTAGCCCTATTCCAGGGTTTCTTAACCTTGGGCCCCCAGATGTTGTTGGACAACTCCCAGAATCCCCAAGCAAAAACCATTGCTGCTGAGGATTCTGGGATTTGTAGTCCAACAACATCTGGGGGCTCAAGGTTCAGAAACCCTGCCCTATCCAATTGTTATTGTGCCTGTGTACTCCATACCTACTGTAGCCCCATCCTCCTTGCTACCATGCTTTGTAGCCAACCCCTGCCCAGTGCTCCTCAAGTAGAGCATCTGAATGCAGAAGCAAATGTTGTAGCCCAGGAGAATCAAAATCATGGGTATAAATAAGGGTAGCCATGTGCCTCTGCAGATAGACGCTATACTCAGAGAGAGCCAGGGAGCATGGTGAGCAACTGCTCTGATCCATGGCTAGCCTCCATGAGTACAATAACAACTGAGCAGAGCTGAGGACATTTAAGATATTGAAGTTGGTTAACCCAGTTCTGAACATAAACCTTTTTTAGACGGAAGGAAGTCCTGTTGATTCCAGAGCAAGTTCCACGCTGCCGTGCATAGCATAATAACTTTGGCAAGTTTATATTTGTGAGTGTTAAGAATTGGGTTAGAAGCAAACTGCCCTCCTTCCTGAAACCTAAACAAGAGGACAACATGAATATGTACTGCCGCACTAGCAGTATATGAACGAATTCTCACATTTTACATCTTAAGTGCAGGCGGACCGCCCACAAGCTCTTCTCACAGATCGTGAGAAGAGCTCTTATATGTGACATGAACATGATATCCATGACAGACATTTCTGAGACAGAAGTACAGATTGAATAAGGTTCAACTTTTTAGGGGGGATGTGAGAAACTGGGTCAAAAATTTCAGAAATCTTAAAAACAATTTCCATTGGTTACTTGTTTGCTAAATGAATGTTTGTGTGGCTTATATTTCCTTTAATTTGTTTTCTTGAGCGAAAAAGAAAACACTAAATACCTTCACAAAATCTGGCATGCTTATGAAGTGGAAGACACACCAAGACACATACCCGGCCCGCACACACTTACATTAAACATACATCACAAGAATGTCACTTTGACAGGCCAACATGTATATTTGATACTTTGCATTTCGTCATTTAAACTTCCAAGATTGATTTGTAGCATGCAATACTGTTGTTGAAGGCCCTTTTGGAAATGCTATAACTCTGAAATGAAGAGGATACCAAATGTTTTGCTTCACGGAAAGGAGTAAGGGGCAAATTTGTTGTCTGAATGACATGAATGAAATGACAGTTTATCTCTCGCATACAATGCTGTGCTATGAAGTTGCTATATCATTACTTCCTTTAGCAATGAAAAATTCCATTAAAAACCATCCCTATCAGTCACACACTTTGTCGTATTGTATAGCTGAGGTAGGTAGCAAGGACAAAGCTAACACTGAAAGGAAGATTGGGCACTACCTACTGCACAGTTTTCCTTGGAAGAAATACTAGAGCTGAAGGGAAAATATACACAACCCCATCCCTGCATTCTGATTAATTTTCTAAGGCTGTCTTTTTTATTTCTTTCTATAAAATCTAGACATGCTTGGAAAGTAAGCTAGCAGTTTCATTTGTCAAAGCTCTCAATGGCAAGGCGGCAGTCTCTTGGTGAAATGAATCTTCTGGATGTAGCATGTACTAAATATTATGTTGGGGCTCTATCTCACAACTCTCTTTACAGTACTGAAGGGGTAAACAGCAGAAAGTAGTAATGAAGGATCAGAGTGCCATTATAGCAGCCAGCATGCTGGAGACTTGGCAGCACAGTGTCAATAACTGCAAAAGAATGTGACATAGTAGTCAAAAAGGCTCAAGATGACAAAACAGCATGTGGTCACATTAGAATTTAATTTGGGACATTAAGTACTAACTACTGAATGCTTAAAACAATTAAAACAGCAGTAGGACAAAGATTCATAGTGTGAGCATGAGTAATTCCTCAGGAGGACAAGGATACTGAAGGTGGACCACTACAATTTCCACAATCTGATAATTCTTGTCAAACCTGCTGCTGCTGCTCATTCATATCACTTGTCATTGACTGGCAGAACTGCAGAGGGTTTCAGTGTAGTGGAGTATTTCTGCTTAGTTTGTATCCAATGAGGTCGTGCACACAACTTCGCTGGGGAGGGCGGGCAAGCTGTGGGGGAGGCAGGAGCTTGCCTGCCTTCCCTGGCAGATGAGGAGCCACCGTCCTCCATTCCACCACACCACACACCCACACAAGCAGTGATGCTGCGAAAGGTGATGCTAGGAGCAGGAGGTCTTCTCCCTCCCGCATCCCAAGGTGCCCCAAGGCATGAGCGCCGCTGCTCCTTCCCCGTGGCTCACTGCTGGAAATGTTGCTGAGTGAGAGAAAGCTGTGCAACCAAGCTGCAATTACCCAGACAATCCGTGGCGGTTACCCAGGCAATCACCAGCCAAGGTTAAGCAATCCACAGGTTCACAACCTCAGCTAAATGCTGAG
The DNA here is from genome assembly GCF_027244095.1 of Hemicordylus capensis. Taxonomy (NCBI): domain Eukaryota; kingdom Metazoa; phylum Chordata; class Lepidosauria; order Squamata; family Cordylidae; genus Hemicordylus; species Hemicordylus capensis. Next base: position 371,314,595 of record NC_069658.1, on the reverse strand, counting down.
TTTGAAAGTGGGTCTTGGCACCCCACAAGTGGGGGCTTTACACTCTTTCTCAGCACTCCATCTGTGCAGCCTAACCCAGGCTGGGCTGCCGTAGCCTGGGTTCAGCTGTGCATATGAATACGCTTAAAGAATCACAAGTGAAAAGAAGCTCACAGAAGGCAGTTTCCCCATTTCTTCTCTACACAGTAGCCACTTGTGCCCCTGAAAGGTTTTTTGTGTGAGTTGGGAGACTCTCTGGAATGGGGTGGGATGGGGAAATTTCTAAAATTCAGGAGGAAGCACCTTCCATGACCAAATCTCCACCCAGAGAAGATGCTACCAACCAATTTTCAGAAATTTTCACCACCCCTTTTAGCACCTGAACTCCTTTCATCTTCTTCTGGAGGTGGAACTATCAGGAGATAGTTCCTCAGCTCAGGAGAAGCTTTTCAGATACTACATAAGGCTGCTACAGGGATCGAAGGGGTAAGGAAGGAAGCTTCCATATATGAGCTTCCTTGTGCTCATGCTTCTTTGGCTATAACTCTCTATGTTTTACACATTACATACGTGTTATGAAATGTCAGGTATGGCATTCACTAGTTGACCTTGGCCCCATCATTATCTTTCAGTCTGTTGGAAATTCTCTGTGGTGAGAGAATCCCTTTCTCATTATAGCAGAGTGCACAGAGGCACAACACAGCAGATTTAGTTAGGCATGCGTGTATGCTGAGAGTAAAGTAACTTGGAGCCAATTCATAGTTTCAAATCAATATATAAGGCATTTATTAAGGAACTCCATTCTAGATAGGAAAGTGAGGAGTTAGGATCTCTAATCTATCTATCTAGCTGGATGCAGATGGATTCTGCATCTTCTCTGAACATATGGTGCAGGAAGAGAAGCTTGCCATGTTACAAGGTAAAAGGGCAGGTAGGGAAGAGAGGAGAGGAAGGAAGTTAATCCCTAAGAGTAGCAATCTACATTTCAAAGGGATAGTGTCAGAGCAGTGGAGAAGGGATGACCAATGTCTTGACCCTCTAGCCCTCTGACTTACTAGTCTGTCCTCCACTGTCTGAGACAAGAGACAGCGCAAAGTCCTTTAACTTCCAACACAATCTAACCTACTTCACAGGATTATTAGGAAGATTAAATGAGATAACAGCGGAGATAAGTGCCAGTTTGCCCATGGCATTCATGAGCTGTGAAGCCTGACCCACCATCCCAAGTACAAGGCGGAGCTGTGCCACACTTTCCATACCATTGGCTTCTGCCCTTACAGGCCTCATTGTCATTTCATCCACAATGTGAGGAAAAGGAAAGGAAATGCATTACTAGGGACGTGCTCTCACCCTCCAGCTCAAAACGCTGAGAGTGACCTGGAGTTGGAGAAGTAAATAAGAGAGGCATCAGAGAGAGGCAGGGCAGTAATAATGGGTGACTTCAACTACCCACACATAGACAAGGTAAATTCACATTCAGGTAATGAAAGAGAGGCCAAATTTCTAGACATGCTAAATGACTATGTTTTGGAACAGTTAATTGCAGAACCAACCAAAGAGAGAGTCTTAATCCTGAGTGATGTCCAGGACCTGGCACGATATGTCAGAGTTGCAGAACCATTGGGTAGCAGTTACCATAGTGTGATCCAATTCAGCATATATGCAAGTGTAGAACTGTCAAGGAAGTTCAACACAGATGTGTTGGACTTCAGAAGAGGAAACTTCTCAAAAATGAGGGGACTGGTAAGAAGGAAGTTGAAAGGGAAAGTCAGGAAGGTCAAATCACTCCAGAAAGCATGTAACTTATTTAAAACGACAGTACTAGAAGCACAGTTGGAATGTATACCAAGAAGGAGGAAAGGTACCACCAAGTTCAGGAGGATGCCAGCGTGTCTAAGAAGTAGACTCAGGGAAGCCATAGAAGGGAAGAAGACTTCCTTCAGAAAATGGAAGTCCTGCCCAAATGAAGAGAATAGAAAGGAACATAAATTCTGGCAAAGGAAATGCAAGGAGACAATAAGGGATGCAAAAAGAGAGTTTGAGGAGCATATAGCTAGAAGTGTCAAGGGGAATAACAATATATCAGAAGTAGAAAACCTGCCCGGGACTTTTACACACAGCAGGCTTTACCGTGGGTTTACTGTGAGGCTTTACTGCAAACTCAAAGTTTTCCCAAATAACCGATGGAAATAGTGGATTTTTTTTACCCCGGATATAAATCAGGCTACACTCTTAACGCACAGTGAAAAACCTGAATTGTGTGTGAACTGCTCCCTGATAACTTGCAGGGACTTTGAGGTAAATCTGGCCAATATGTGCACATACCCTGTGTGAAAAGCTTCCAGGGAGGCCATTGAACCCTTAGATGATGAGGGTGTAAAAGGGATTACTAAGGAGGATGATAAGGAGATTGCAGAGAAGTTGACTGTGTTCTTTGCATCTGTCTTCATAGTAGAGGATGCTGACCATATACCCTCTCTGGAATTGTGCTTTTCAGGTTTAGCGGCTGAAGAACTGGGCCAATTTGAGGTGACAAAGGAACTGTCTTGAAAATCTAAAAATTAACAAATCACCAGAGCCAGATGGCATCCACCCGAGAGTTCTGAAGCAATTCAAATGTGAAATTGCTGATCTCCTAGCAAAAATATGTAACTTGTCCCTACAATCAGGCTCAGTACCAAAGGACTAGAAAGTAGCCAATGTAACTATGATTTTCAAAAGGGGATCCAGTGGGGATCTGGGAAATTACAGGCTGGTCAGCTTAATTTCAGTGCCGAGTAAATTGATGGAATGTATACTTAAAGGCAAAATTTTAAAACATAGAAGAAAAGGCCTTGGTGAAGGAGAACCAGCTTGGCTTCTGCAAGGGAAAGTCTTGCCTCACTAGCTTTTAGAGTTCTTTGAAAGTGTCAACAGGAATGTGGATAAAGGAGATCCAGTTGACATAGTATACTTGGACTTCCAAAAAGCTTTTGACAAAGTTCCCCACCAAAGGCTCTTGAGTAAACTTAGCAGTCATGGGATAAAAAGACAGGTTCATGTGTGGATTGGTAACTGGTTGAAGGACAGGAAACAGAGGGTAGGAATAAAAGGACAGTTTTCACAATAGAACTGGCATCCCCCAGGAATCAGTACTGGGACCAGTGTTGTTTAACTTGCTCATAAATGGTCTAGAAGTTGGGGTAAGCAGCAAAGTGGCCAAATTTGCAGATGACACTAAGCTATTTAGGGTAGTAAAATTGAAAACAGATTGTGAGAAGCTGCAAAAAGATCTCTCCAAACTGGGGGAGTGAGTAATGGCAAATGTGGTTCAATGTAAGCAAGTGTAAAGTGATGCATATTGGGGCAAAAAAACCCAGCTTAAAGTATACACTGATGGGATCTGAGCTGTCGGTGACTGACCAGGAGAGATATCTTGGGGTCATGGTAGAAAGCTAATTGAAAATGTTGACTCAGTGCATGGCAGCTATTAAAAAGGCCAATCCCTGGTAGGAGTCATTAGGAAGGGGATTAAAAATAAAAATGCTAATATTATAATGCCCTTATACAAATCTATGGTTCAGTCACATCTGGATTACTGCATACAGCTTTGGTCACCATATCTTAAGAAGGATATTGTAGAATCAGAAAAGGTGCAGAAGAGGGCAACCAAGATGATTAGGGGCCTGGAGCACCTACCTTATGAGGCTAGGCTACAGCATCTGGGGCTCTATCTTGGAAAAGAAGCGACTAAGGGGAGACATGATCGAGGTGTATAAAATTATGCATGGAGTGGAGAGGATGGACAGAGAGGAATTTTCTCTCTCACACACAACTCTAGAACCAGTGGTCATCCCATGAAACTGAAGGTCGGGAAATATAGGACCTTCAAGACACAAGGAAGTACTTTTTCACACAGCGAATAAATCTATGGAATTTTATGCCATGGGATGTGGTGATAGCCATCAGCTTGGATGGCTTTAAAAGGGGCTTAGACAAATTCATGGAAAACAGGTTTATCAATGGCTACTAGTCTGGTGTCTGTGGGTCATCTCCAGCCACAGAGGCACGATGCCTCTCAGTACCAGTTGCAGAGGAGCAACAGCAGGAGAGAGGGCATGCACATACCTCTTGCCTGTGGGCTCTCCAGAGGCATTTGGTGGGCCACTGTGTGAAACAGGATGCTATACTAGATAGGCCTTGGGCCTGATCCAGCAGGGCTGTTCTTATGTTCTAGTAGGGCAAATGTTCAGTGCCATGTTCAGGCCCTTCTGATTTCACTTTACTACACCTGGCAATCTGAACTTTATATTTCAAAATGTAGGAGTATCCAAAAATAACAGCCTACTTCAAAAATTTGATCCTAGGTGATTTTCTAAGAGAAGTGGGACCTCATTGCATGCCATAAAATATAGCTGATAGGAGTTTTGTTAAGTAAACAAGCAAACTGAATTTTTTAACAGTCCGTGCCATTACTCAATAATAGAAACAAAGGCTTCACAATATATTTTGAAACATATTCTGAACAAGAGTTTTAAAAACTAATCATAAGCAGCACATTTGGTCTACCGGGAAACAGAGAGATTTAGCTCACTGTAAGGGGAATATGAAGAAATTAATAGATTTATTTAAATATCTAAAGATTTTGTCAAATGGTGTGTGATTGTGCTATGAAAACCACGAGCTTCTGTCTATATTGTGTTCAGGATAGCATAAATATAAGGATTTTTTCGCTAGACCTAGTTATAACTGTATCATTAGTTTTATTGTCATGCTATATCCTTTGGGCACTAAAATCCCAACACCATTACCATCTATTGATGATTCTCCCCTTTCAGATATTACTTCAATGGTTCCCAGAAGTGGAGAAGCATTTTGAATGCTACCAAGGCAGTTTGCTTATTTTGTTTGTTTGCTTGCTTTGATCTTTATTGTGCCAGAAAATCCTCTTTGTATACCATGACTTTTAATTCTTTGAGCTATCCAGACTGAATGCCTGGGCATCCATAAAGAGATTTAACAGCTTTGGATTTAACACTGGATGGTGACTCCCAATAGATTCAAGAAATGAAAATTCAGAGCTTATCTCTAGACATAAAGCTGCTCCTTATTTTATTTTTTTCCCTCCATCTGAGACTATGAAGGTAGTTTTGCCTAATACATTTACCGAGGAGGTATCTAGGACTCTTCATGGGACTGGAGTGGAAACATTTTAAGATCAATCTAGGTTTCAGACTGGAAAAATAGCTTGCTCAAAATATAGAGGAAATAAGTATCATGTTGGTAGGCAGAGACTGACTTAAGGATGTGCATATAGATTTGTGTGTGCAGTCAACCCCTAGCAGCACCATCACCACTGCTTCCGGATCTAGCAGCATAGTTTCCCTGGCAGCGCCACCAATGAAGCCAGAAGTTCCGCCTCTGTATACCACCCATTGGTTTACAGAGGGCTTCCTTGGCACCTTGCCAGGGAGATGGGAGAAGTCCATCGAGCTCTTTAGTGGTGCGGAGCAGTCTGTTCTGTGGTACCTGCAGGGACCAGTGGCAGGCCGGAAGACAGCGGCAAGCCAGTTTAGGGCAACACATCACCAAGTCTGGTCAGACCTGGCAACAGTTGCTGGACAGTTCCTCTTGTGCCCGCCGACCAGAGTTCAGAGCAAGAGGTTGTCCTCCACGGCCAGGGGCATGGTGACACATCACTCATGAGTGGATGCTTTGTTGGTTGAGCAGCTGGTCTTCCTGAAGGCCAACCTCCCCCTGCTGGGCTATCCCAAGTGAAGGAGGGTGAGTGACTTGTGGTCACCTCCACCCACTGACTGCAACAACCACTGGCAGCTTGCCCTGGTGGACTGCTGCCCTGAGGCCCAGCACCATTAGAAGCCATGGTAGAGCAGGCAGGAGGTTTGATTCTGTATATGTTTTCTTGTTGTTTTATAGTTATTCTCCTAAACAGAAGCACAGGCACACATGCACCTCAACCATGATCGGTGATGAGGTGGACTGGTGGCCTGACATGTGTCATCCAGGCAGGCTGTCAGCCAGGGCATAGCCAATCTGAGGCCATGGTACATTGTTATCCACATGCATGGATACACAGTTTTCTTTTCTCTGCACTGAGTATAATGCTGTGCTGTTGTTGCTGCTATAACTATCTGGTTTTGCTGGATTTCCCATTGACAAAGGAGGAACTTGGTTGCCTGTCTTCCTTCCTAGAGCTGTGGTTTGGTGATCTGTTTGTGAGATGGTGTTGTGGTGAGAAATGGACAGTGATAGCTCAGCTCTGTGTGTCTCTGTGTAATATTTCTTGGTGATTACTGTGATGAGCTCCATGTCTGGCCTTGAGACTAACTTGTGTTTCTTTCACTGCTCTCTTATCTGCATTCTGATTTGCAAGGTGTACTCAGTCAAAATGTGGCTAAAAATGTTGCTGTATTTGAGCTTATGGCTATGCTTTGTGGCTGCTAAGGGTGCTGCTGTGCTGTGGCAGCTCTTGCAAGTAAGAACAAAGTCATAATTGTGTGTAAGAGAGTAGCTGGTTCCTATGATGTTGCTGCAGTGCTGGCACAGAGTCTGGCAGTAGATTCTGAGTTAGTTTGATACTTTTTTGGCCATCTTTGGACTGTCTTTGAATTGCATGTTCTCATTCTGTGTTGGGAGGGACAGCTTGTGAGTGTTCAAGGGAACAATAAGGGCTCAAAACACCCCATTGTCCCCATGAGTGGCTTCTAGGGGCACCACAGTGAGTTTGGTGGTGGGGCATGATGAGTGCTATCCACCTCCCAACTCACAGAGCAAGTGGGCAATCAAGCGATATTTAATGATATATATTTTTTAAAAGTCAGGGTTATTTCAGGTCATTGACCTACTGACCCAGATAAAATTCAGTCTGGGGAGAGCTGGTCTACCAGTTGGTTTCTCAGATGACTGGTTTACCCATTAAATCCAACTGGTAGACCAGCTCTCCCCAGCTTGAATTTTATCTGGGTCAGTAGTTCAATGAACTGAAATGACCCTGACAATCTTTTAAAAATCATTTTAAAAATTGCCAGATTGCCTGCATACTCTGTGGATTGGGTGGTGAGGCATGATGGATGCTACCCACCACACAACCCAGAGCAATCAGGCAATCAGGCAATTTGTAATGATTTTTAAATGTATATTTTGTCAGGATGATTTCATGTGGGAAGAGCTGGTCCACCAATTGGTTTTTCTGGGAAAGCTGGCCTACCAATTAAATCCAAGAGGTAGACCCACTCTCCCCAGGAAAACTGCAATTTTGAGGACTGTTTTTCTTAGGCAAACTGGTCTACCAATTGGATTTTTCAGAGCACTGGTCTACCCATTAAACCCAATTGGTACAACAGCTCTCCCATGAAAAACAGTCCTCAAAACTGCAATGTTTTTCTAGGGAGAGTTAGTCTACCCATTGGGTTTAATAGGTAGACCAGCTCTCCGCAGTAAAACTGAATAGTTTTTTGGCCAAGGCTGGCTGCATCAACTGTTCAGTTTGAGAATTTGTAATTTGATTCAAGATTGAACTTGAACTGAGCTGGCTCAGATTTGAGCTGGTTTGTACATCCCTAGTGAAAACTACAGATGAACCTCTCTGGATGATCTCAATGGGCGGTGGGGCTCATGGCCAAGAAGATGTTCTCTTCAATACCTAGGGCCTAAGCTGTTTAGGACTTCATTGGTCATAACCAGCACTTTGTATTTTGCCCAGAAACCTATTGGCAGCCCATGTAGCTCTATTAGTAATATGGTATCTCTGAGATGACCCAGAGACCATCTTGCATTTTGTACCAACTGCAATTTCTGGACTACGTAGAACGGCAACCCCACATAGAGCACATTGCAGTAGTCAGGTCTGGAGGTTACCAGCATATGTACCACTGTTCTGAGGTCATTTATCTCAAGAAACAGATGCAACTGGCATATCAGCCAAAGCTGAAAGAAAGCACCTCTGGCCACCACCTCAACACTGGACAAAAGGGAGAGGTTAGGATCCAGAAGAACCCCCAGACTGTGTACCTGTTCCTTCTGAGGAAGTGTGACCCAATTCAGAACTGGAAGATCAATGTCTCCTTAGTTCCGATCCCACACAATAAGTACCTCCATCTTATCTGAATTCGGCCTCAGTTTGTTATCCCTCATCCATCCCATCACTGTGCCAGGCGGGCATTTAGGGAGGTTATGCCTTCTCTTGATGATGTTGACATGGAGAAATAGATTTGGGTGTCATCAGCATACTGATAGCACCCTGCACCAAATCTCCTGATGATCTCTCCCAGCAGTTTCATGTAGATGTTAAAAAGCCTTGGAGACAATATGGAGCCCATATAAAAGTTCAGATTTTGAAGAGCAACAGTCTGGAATTTGCTTGAGAGGTAGGAGCGGAAACATTGCAAAGCACTGCCTCTCATCCTGAACCCCCTTAGACATTCCAGAAGGATTCTATTGTTGATAGTATCGAAAGTCCCGAGAGATCAAAATGGACCAACAGAGTCATACTCCCTCTGTCAATTCCTAATTGAAGATCATCCATCAGGATGACCAAGGCAGGCTCCACCCCATAGTCTGCCCTAAAGTCAAATTGAAATGGATCTAGATAATCAGTTTCCTCCAAGACTGTCTGGAGCTGGGAGGCCACCACCATCATGAAGCAGCCTTAATGATACTTTGAAAAGAGAAAAATGATGCCACTATCTTGCTTACACTTCTAATAAAGACCATATGGATAGAGGGGAATGAGGTGTTAGTACTACCAAATGCATGGTTTATCTTGTGAGATGTGTCATGGTTTTATTGCTAAGTAAAGGTCACCACACCATAGCTTAGGGCCACTCCAAATGAAATGGCTAATATGGTGTCCACAAAATTGCACCTTTGTGGTGTTGATGGTAGTGGTAGTGGTAAGTCTGCCATGCATTGAGTTTTTCATGCATAGCAGATTGACATATTGATCAGCTGCCCCTGTGGAATTTTTTCCATGCTGCCCAATGGAAAAATTTTCAGCCAATGTTTTTTTGCAGCACAGTTTACATTATTTAATGTAAACCTCCCTGAGCCACTTTTGGAAGGGCGATATATCAATCAAATAAATAAAGAGTAAACTGCATGGTGTAGCTGATGCCGGGGATGAAGCTCTGCACATGAATGGCTTGCTTTGTGAATATCCTGCCATGCAGGCACCTTTTAAGTGGCTTCGTCATGACGACTGTTTCAGGTGAAGCAAGGCTGTGCAGTTCCAAAAACTGGGGTGAAGGAGCATGGATTTTGTTGACTGATAAAGGGAAATGTAGTAAATTCTGATCTTGCCAAATAGATTTATAATGTTTCAGTAAGTATGTGGAAATTGAGCACTATGGTTCAAGCACAAATCCTAGTCCTGGGTATTGGTCAAGCATTTGTACAGGAATAAGACAAACCAAAGCAAATTTTTTCCACTTTATTATACATTATGTTGTATAATAGACTTAGCAGTTTTTGTATGTATAGAGTGAGTTGCCCATAAACAGCCCTGTATCCCTCATTGATTACCTAATTACACAGTCACTCTATCAGTAAATCAGTGCAACATCTGTGACCCTCTATGTCACTGTAGCAGCCTCCTCCTCCGATGGATCCCTCAGGAGCCTCACTGAGGCGATTCTGCTGACATAATATATTCATTATCCATTAGATCTGGCACATGCTCTGCAGTGCTCAATTACGATACAATCGAGCGAAGGGCCCAGTGTCAGCTGATGTAATGACTTTCTGATTATCTGTCTTTAAATGATGAATGAAATGAAAATGTACTACTCAAACCAAATATAACATTGTTAAAAAGACACCAAATGGCAAGCTTGTGTGTGCCTGTTACGGTGTAACAGGGAGCAGATGACTGCTGTGCCTAACATTTAAAAATCTGTTTCAAAACAACTAGTGAATCATCCTGTGGAAACCATGTATGTGTCACCTCTACCCATACTGGTCACCATTCAGGACAGGGATTCAAGCATAAAAAATTGGCCAAATATAGGATGTGATGTTGACACAGTGCTAATTGTTTGCAGAGAACTGATTGTGGCACCAACTGGTTATTAAGGGCTCTTAGCTTGTCTCGAGTACTTTTATATTACAATTAAAAAATGAGCACTGATTTATTTTTGCTTTAAATAACTGATATATTTTTTTTAGCACCCTTGATTATGGTGTGCGGCTAGAAGATGTTTTTCTTGGTCTGTTTCGTTTTGTGGTTGAGGTAGTGACAGAGGTGTGGCACATATGAAAACCTTAATAGTATCCCTCTTTCCTTCCTCATCTTTCCTATGCATGTGAGCTTGTATACACATCTGCCATTTACTTGCTCCCTTGTCCCTTTAATTCCCTCTAAGAACATAAGAATATATGAACAGCCCTGCTGGATCAGGCCCAAGGCCCATCTAGTCCAGCATCCTGTTTCACAAAGTGGCCCACCAGATGCCGCTGGAAGTCTACAGGCAGGAGTTGAGGGCATGCATTCTCTCCTGCTGTTAATCCCCTGCAACTGGTAATCAGAGGCATCCTGCCTTTGAGGCTGGAGGTGGACCACAAAGGCAGGATCCCTCTGCTAAAGCTTTGACACAATTCTCTGAGTAACAGAGGTTTGGCACTTTTCTGTAATCTAAGTCACATTCATCTCAGTTAAATGCCACAAGAAGCAGCATAGGAACATCAGCAGACAGTATCCATGTCGCAGATACCGGAATGCTTTCATGGAGCAGTCCTTTTCCTCTGTGAAGAAAACAATTTAATTGCTGGTAGCTTCATCTCCTCCCAGTTTTCTGCCAATGGGACTTTGCCTGAGTCATTCTAAAAGGAACTCCCCATGGTTGAACCACCCCTGAGAATGTAATATCCTTATCATTAGCTGTTAGCAGACTGGATCAGCACAGGAAGACCAATTCAATTTAATGGCTTCAGGATCAATTATGCAATACACAGAATTGGCAAAAGAACATGGATGAAATGACAATCAAAGAGCTGACCAGTGAACTCTGGGAAACTCAGAAATAACTTCAATCAACTGCTCATAAGTGGACGATCAGATAATGGGTCCAGTTTTCACCATTTTGGAGTTCTTTCTGGAGTCATGGAACTGCTCCAAAGCTTTCTTCACTGACATTTCAAATATTAAATGCACAGCAGTAGGGCTCCAGGTTTTATGAACATTTGAACTAGAAGAGGCTTAAGAGTTTTAGCAGACTTTTAAAGAGCCCTAAAAACATATCTTTTTAGCCTGGCCTCTAGTAAGTACTGAAATGATTTTAAACTGGTTTTAATTTTGTTTTAATGAGTTACTAGTTCTTTGTATCTGTTTTTATGTTTGTGGACCACCTAGAGCAATCTAAGTGAGGCAGTATAAAAATCTAATAGATAAACAAATGCATACATACATACATAAGTTCCCAGGGATTTCAATATCAGGCTCCATTTCTTTGCAAGTAAATGGATTGTGTGAGAATTCTAATGGTCCATAAAAGGTACAACATTTTTAACATATTTCAAAACAGATAATATCACTTTAAACAGACTACAGCAAAAGCAGATATTTAATACCATACCAGGATTATGAATAGGTGGGAGACAAGCATTTTGTTGTTCAAATAATTACAAAGCAAGTGTTTCATAGTACAGTCATCCCTGCTTCTGTTTATAACTTTAGTTATTATTCCATTCATTATAATTGAAAATCCCATAAAGCTGACTATTAGAGTTCTCATCAAATCCAGCTTTAAATTAAAGCACCCCAGTTTACTAGTGTGTGTGTGCGTGCGCGTGCACACACACATCATACAAAGAGCACTTTTGGGTTTTTGATTGTTAGATAATTTGTCTGCGGGATCTAATTCATTCACCCTTTCAAACACATTCAGCCCAGCACATTCCCAAGGGCAGGGACCTGCCACTTTGATTGCATGTAAACTCACATCTACTGAGCGGAGCTTTATAAATAATAAATAGTAATGCAATATTTGGGTCTACAGTCTTCGATAAACAAGAGAAGTAAAATATCTGTGTCATTTATAAAGCATTCCAGCATAGTCATATAACCTGTCACTATGTAACTTGCTTAAAGAAGCAAGAAATATATATTGTTAGAAAGGCTTGAAAAACAAATCCAACAGAGTCTCCTTAAAGATCTGGAGCACCATAATGCCAGGTACAGTGAATGTATGGCAAGCTTAAATATAAGCATGAACTGACACAAACATTTATAGAACAAAAACTCATGCAAAAGACTTAGGTTGGCGCTCTGCTTCCCGACTCTGGAACAGAACCACATTATTCCACCCTTCTGACTGTGAACAGATGTATATGCATGATGCAACAGGTATTATGCACTAGCTGAAAGATACATTTTTTGGCAGAATCCAGTCCCAAGTGAATGGAAATATGCATACGATTTTGCTCACTAAGCACTAAAGTCTAGCTGGGAGTGGGCCAAGCTGTCATGGGATAAATGGACAAATCCAGTTATGGACTGGTAACTGGTTAAAGCACAGGGAACTGAGGTTAGGAATAAATGAACAATTTTCATAGTGGAGAATAGTACGCTAATACTGGGCCCTTTGCTTGACTATATCATAACTAAACACTGCAGAGCATGTGCCAGATCTAAAAGAAAATGTGGGACCACATGCTGAAGAACCAGCTAGAGCAGTTACAGATTGTCAGTGATTTCACGGGTAGTGGGCAGAGGAAGATATGGTGGTGGGACTTGGGCAGGCCATTACAGGGGGAAACGGTTCAGGCAGTTGAGGCCTGTTCCTTTCTCTGGCTCTTCTCACAAACCTGCAACCCCAGGATGCTCTGAGAACATTCTCTCTAGGATTAGGGTACTGCTGTTGAATGCCAGGTCAGTAAATGCTAACACCTTCGGAGAAAGCAGAAGCCCCAGAATTTTTTTCAAAAGCTGCTGGAAATAGAAGATTTTTTTATCCCAGACATAACTCGGGCTAAGCCAGAATTTGCAGCCTCCATTCAGGGAGAATCAAAGTCCTGTCTGTCCTGGTCCCTGATAGCTCGCAGGGAGGTCAGATTAAATCCAGCGAATATGTGAACTGGCACACTCCAAATCAGGATTGGATTGGCGGGGGGGGGGAGCCCTGTCTGTAAAACCTCCTGGCTTCATCACTTTGTACTTTTAATTGTCAGGTAAAGACCTTTTTGTTCACTCAGGCTTTTTACATGTTAAATTTTGATCTGATTTTAACTGATTTTTTTTTTTAAAAAAAGTCTTTTAATTTGTTTTTTTTAATTGTATTTTTTATTTTATCCCCCCCCCACTTTTTTGTCTGTTATTTAATGTTTTGTGCATTTTTATCTCATGTTTTAATGTTGTGCCTGTAAGACACCCAGAGAAGAATTTGTTACAGAGTGGCCAGTAAATAAATTTTACTAGCTGAAACTGCACAGAACATCTGTACACTGGGACTTTGTTGCTCTCCTTGCACACACACCCTCCCACCACACTACAGCCCCTGCTTTATTGCTCAGTGCCAACCACCCACTCTCAGCCACCCCCTCGCCACCGCTCATTCGCCTCCCTGCTGCTCGTTCACTCACTCACCCCTCCCCGCCACTCACTCGCCCGCTCCTTGCTGCTCACTCGCCCACTTGCCCCCTCCCCACCGCTTGCTTTCTCACTCCCTGCTCATTCTATCACTTGCCTACTCCCCACCACTCGTGTGCTCACACGCTCACCCACCTGGTCCCCACCGCTTGCTCAGTCTCTCACTCACCTCCTCCCTGCTGCTCACTCACTGGCCCCCTCCCCACTGCACTCTCACTCACTTTCCCCCTTCCCACCACTCACTCACTTGCCCCTCCCCACTGTTCACTCGCTCATTCACTCTCACTGCCACTTACCTCCTCCCTGCCACTTGCTCACTTGCTCACTCCATCCCTGCCACTCACTCACTTGCTTGCCCCCTCCCCACTCACTCACTCACCCCCTCCATGCTCACTCTCTCACTCACCCCCCACCCACTCACTCACTTGGTCCCTCCCTACCGCTCGCTCACTCACTTGCTCCCTCCCCACTGCTTGCTTACTCACTCACCCCCTACCTGCTCCTCTTCCCTATCTGCATATGGAATCCCCACTGCCCAATCACCACGGTGCTTCTGCTTTGTTACCTCTGACTGATAAAGCACTGTGTGGGTGAGGCTTGGCATGTACAATCTTAGCTATAGATCTAGCTATAGATATAGATATAGATAATTATTATTAGAGTCAAACCTGCAAAACAGGTTTTGTGCACATTCCCTACCAGACACCTCATATAGGATTTTCTAGGGGATGTCCAAACAGTCCAACAATATACCTCCATAATAATGGAGGTGCTACATCAGAGATAATCTGCCTTATAATATAGACACTTCACTTCATGGATAAGAGCCATTGTTATACTTCTCTTTCCCACACTGTTCAATCAGATTTTCTTTTTTAACCGGCCTGAGTTCAGTAATCCAAAAAACTTTCCAGTTAAGATCAGAGTTAAGATGCTTTAAATGTTCACTTGTACTCTAAAAAGTATTCAGATTGCAAGTTAAAGTGCCCATCTTAATTTATGAATAAAGACTTTGTACAGTGCCTTGTAGAAATACATCAGACAGAATGCATGGAGGGGAAGGATTCAAGTGCTCTTTACAAGTGAGAAGACAAGGTTACATGTCCCTTCTATGTATAAGAAAGAAGCAATATTCAAAGCCCCTTTCTGTTTATGTTAAAAGACTGGTTATAATGAGCTTTGTATGTCATTGTAGAGGGCATGTTGAATGCATTCCACCTACCACTTAACACAAAAACTTATTGCAGCAGTGAATGTAAAACACCAAACATAATCCCAGCACTGTTGATCCTAAGATGTTACAGAGGAATAGACACAGCTCTGAACTGAATATAATAGACTCTTTCTTTTTCTTTTTCATTAAACTGAGAATTATTTGAAGGAGGAAATGACAGTATATAAAAGGTGATAATGGAAGGACGTCAAAAGAGAAATTGCCTATCAATCCATTATTTATATTGTAAAAAGGGATCACTTTTCTGTAATTATAAAACAACTATCCTTTGCATTTTTCATTCTGGTTTTTATAATACTGGAGGTTTTTTTCTGTCAGAAGGCCCAACAAACATGGATGTCCTGCAGATGTTTATTTCTCCTGTCAAACAGATTCAGTTTAACAATGTACAGAGGTGCCCTTTGGACCAGACTTTTGGGCAGAAGTTCAGTGCTCCACATCAGGGGCCCGCCCAAATGTCCCACCAGGGGTCAGGGTTGCCATGTTGCCAGCTCATGGCAGGTGGCCTAGTGCGCAATGGTGAGGGTGGCTGCAGCCAACCCATGTTCCACTTGTAGCTGGCCCACCCACCGATCCCCTCTAGTGCATGGCCAAGTGGCCTAAGGGCCGAACAGGCCTGCCTACAGCCAGCCTGTGGTTGCCTGCCACCGCGGTGGCAGCTACAGCAGTGGGCCCAGGCCCGGCCAGTCCTGGAGCAGATGAGCTGCCCGAGTTGGTTACCCAAGCCTGCGCAGTGACTTGCTTGTGAGGCACATGAGCATTGCACATCCCTGTACAGGCGTAGGGAAGTGACTCAGACAACTCGCCTGTTCCAGGCCCAGCCAGGCACTGCTTTAGCTGCCTTAGAGGCAGGTAGCAGCAGGCTGGCTGTAGGAAGCCCCACTCGGCCTTTATCTCCCCTTCTCATCCATGCTCTAAAGCAGATCAGCAGGTGGGTGGGCCACCAGTGGGCCATGGGCAGGGCACAGCCACCCTTGGTGTTGAATGCTCAGCTGCCCGGTGCAGGCCAGTGATGTGGCAACCTGGCCCCCAGCGGGACATGTGAGGGCCCCCAGGCCCAGCCCAAGCCACTGCAGTGATTCAGCTAATTTAAGTGGCAGGACTGTCCATGTCAAATGTGGTATGTGCAAGTCAGGGGGAAGTCTCTTATTCAGAATTTAGTCTTAAAATACTACCAAAAAAAGTTTCCAACTTTCCACAGTCTATAAAATCATTTTTTTAAAAATGACTGGGGCAGAGGTGTGTGTGCTCAAAAGACCTTTAGATCCAGTCTCCAAAATTACCTAGGTGCACCTCTGACAATATATTGCAGCATTCCACTGAAGCAGCACATGACCACGTGGCCTAACATCAATATTCACAGCAATACACAGTGCAGACAAATCCATTTTTTAATGACAGAGAACATGACCCATCTAGTCCAACATGTTTTGGTCATTAATTTAAGCAGAAAATACTTAAGCATTTGCTTAACTTTCTTCTTAAAAGGCAATGGAATTTAAATCGTTAAAAGGTTAGCTGGAAAAAATTTTTTAGCCTAACTATACTTAGTCATAACAACATGCAAAACAGGATTAGTATGATACTGAAAATTCTATATGGGCAAGTTAAGTCCACTAATTCTGGGAATGATCCTTGGAAGGTAGGTGATTGTTTTGACACACTATGTTAATTTTAATTTTAGGTTGTCGAAAATTCTTCATACTTGGGAGCTATATGACCTTATAGGTTCAGATCACACTCTGAGGATAATTCACCTGTCTACACAGCCAATGCTGTTCTTTACATCTCAGGATATGACCTTAGCGCAAAGAGAGAATGCTGGATATCCTGCATTCTTTGTTTGTTAGGGTTAAAAAGTAAAAGTCAGAGTTGAAAAGTAAAGTCAAATAAAAGTAGCAGGGTGAACGAAATAAATTTAATCCTAAAGAAAACTATGCAGTTATTAGCTGCCTGGTATCCATTAAAGCCACATATTAAAGGATAGATGTGCCAATATATTTTCATCTAATTACTTAGCAACCTGAAGAATAATGAATTAAATAATCACACAGAGCCATGGTATTTGAATGAATGAATGAAATACACATCTTACAACCTACTAGCTTTTTTAATTTTTTTATTTTTCCCATTTATATCCCACTCTTGCTCCAAGGAGTCCAGAGTAATGTACATGGTCTATGTTTATCCTCACAATAGCCTCATGAGGTAGGTTAGGCTGAGAGATAACTGACTGGCCCAGATTCACCTAGTGATGAGTTTCATCCCTGAACAGGGATTTGAACTCAGGTCTCCCTGGTTCTAGTCCAATACTCTAACCACTATACCATTTTGGCTCTTGTTTAAGCACCACAAATTGAGTGCTAATGTTCTTTTCTGGAGACTGCACAAATTAAGGCAGTTCAGATTTTCAGGCCAGTTAACAACTTAAGAAGACTTTTGTATTTAGAAACATATATACATACCACACACATTCTGAATCAGCATGAAGGACTTGTGTGTGCATAAATGGTAACTTTTCCCTTTAAAATAAATGGAAAGGAAAGATTTGGTCCCTCCACGCTTGCATTTTAAAGGGGGAAACTATACATGCCTCCTAACTGATATGATACATGAGTATTTTTTTATGCAGGTCTTTGAGCCTAAGCACAGTGACTCTTACAAGAAAGAGCCCTACAAAGATTAGGGAATGCCCAGATGTCCTGCTCATATGGCAATTCTGTGGATATTATCATATTTATTGAGTGTTCGCATTGCTATTCCTTGCATCCTGATAACACTAGGTTTGTATCTCAGCAGAGTAAAAATATCTAAAGAAAGCTTTTAAAATGTTACTTATCTGATTCATAGAAATACAAGTTTAAATGCCAGAAGAAAGAATTGTGGATAAAAGAGTGAGCTATGCCCACATTCCTATCTTCTCATCAATTTTTTTTTTTTAATACTTCCAAGTTGATGATGTTATTAATCTGGAAACTGTGAACCCCTCTTCAATAAAAGCTGTGTTTACTGAAAGGTTTCTACTTATTGGGTTGGACCCAGAGTTCTGTGAGTTGAACTCTGCTTGTGCAACAGGGATTTCCCACCCGCTTCTCACAGGGATGCCCGAATTGCTGGGGACTGAGTGCATGTTGCAATATTTTTCCTATTTGTAACAACTTTAATTCCTAAGATGTCACCTGCTTGCTTTTTTACTTTGGTAGCAGCATAACTGTTTCCAACAACTAAACACAAAGCTGGCTGACATGCTAACAATATCCTGGAGAAGCACCAGTGTTCCAGACTAATGCTGAACCTGAGGGAGGAGGGAGGGAGGGAGAATGAATTTCAGCAAACCCCCATCCCCTGGAAGCTCTCGGTGTCACCCACAAATATGTCCCTGAGAGCAGCATGAGGGTTGGACTTCTGTGCACTTTGGGATGCTCTTCATGTGTAGAATGTCCTTTTTATACTGTCTGAATAGGGCTAATATCTGATTTGAAAAAGGTTTATGGCTGGTTTCCCCACAAAAAAACATTATCTTGGACCACACAGTAATCTTTCACAAATCAATGACTTTTTACTTCAGATACATAGTTTAGTAGTCTCTTGAAACTTTAGTTGCTCACCGAGCCAAAGAAAACGTTTTTTTAACAATGAAGAGTAAAGTCGAACATGACAGATAAAAACAATTACAAAAATCGACTAAAGTTGAGTGTGGCAGTGAAAGAGTTAAGGGCATGAGAGCTGGTGGGGGGACTCTGTGGTGCCCCCCTTCCCCTGATGCCCTAAGCACGTGCTTATTTTGCTTAATGGTTAATGGTCTCTGGGTCATCTTGGAGAGACCATATAACTCCTGTATTGAAGGAGCTACACTGGCTGCCAATATGTTTCCGGGAAAAATACAAGGTGTTGGTCATAACCTATAAAGCCCTAAACAGCTTGGGCCCTGGGTATTTAAGGGAAGCCTTCTTCAGCATGAACCCCACCGCCCACTGAGATCTGCTGGAGAGGTCCATCTGCAGCTGCCACCGGCTGGTCTGGTGGCCACTCAGAGACGGGCCTTCTCTGCTGCTGCCCCGAGGCTTTGGAATGCGCTCGCTAGTGAAATAAGAGCCTCCCCATCTCTCACAGCTTTTAAAAAGTCTTTAAAAACACATCTCTTCACCCAGGCTTTTAATTAATGTTTTAATGGTTTTAATGCTGTTTTAAAATATTATTTTAAAATTTTAAAATTGTTGTAATGTGTGTGTGTCCCCCCCCCATTTTTGTCTTAACAAATGTTTTACTTTGTTTTTATTCTGTTGTAAACCGCCCAGAGACGTAAGTTTTGGGCAGTATTAAAATGTTTAAATAAATAAATAAATAAATAATCCAGCCCTGAAGTGATGGGAGCATCACTTCTCCCATAGTCACACTGGTGAGGGCAGTGCAGGGGGGAGCGGGGTGAGAGCCATCTTTAAAAGTTAATCAGCAGCTGCTTAGCAGCATTTAGGCAGCACCTGCAAGCTGCCTCAAACAGCGGTGCTCCACCCGCAATCCCTCACGGGACGGCAATGTTCTGCCCAAAATCTAGCAGGGCAGCAGTGTGGCCTTAGCCTCTGCGCCTGCATGGAGCCCCCAGAGCCGCCCTCACCGGCCACTATGGTGAATGTCCCCCCTTTTCCCCCCATATAAATGAACTACTGCTTAATATGGTTTCAAAACATCTTTGAACCAATTAGAGCAAAATGCTATGGTGACCAACAGGCAGTCCTTTATAAACGTGCAAAAAGAAAAGAAAAAGTGGATATCTGCTGTTAGCTGTAAAAAAGTGAATTGTCTTTTTACTAACAGTAGAGGCTTCAACCACTCCTGATTGCTTGGCAGGATTTGACTGACACACCTGATTTTAGCATACTTTCCCCCTCCTTTAAAAAGGCACAGAAAGGATATTATGCATTCCCAACTTGTCAGCTTTGGCTGCATTAGAGAGTGCTCAATTATGTTATAATCGAATAGCTGCCCAATGTGAGCCACATAATGGCTTCCTGATTATCTGCCTTTAAATGATGAATGAAATGAATAAGTAACCGTCTTCCCTAATATAACATAGTTAGAATTGAAACAAAAAACCTGATTTTGTGTTCTTCTTCCCACCCAAACATATATTTTATTTTAATTTACTATTGCAGTTGGCCTGTTGCTTGCTTCCCCTTCATCGAGATAAGCACTGATTGAGCCACCTAAAACAGCATTCATCTTCATTTCGGCTTTCAAACAGCTCTAAAAGTGTTAAACATTGTTTAAATTGTTCTGTTTCCCCTTTCTGTGTTGTCTTGTTGATAAAAAAAAGAAAAGAAACTGTCCTTTATAAGAGTTCCTGTTGGCAATAATTCAGCATGCACTGGCAAAGGATCAAGTCTAGTGTGAGTAATGTGCTGCAAAGGAAGGAACATTACGGATGGAATACATTATTTATTGGCAATATTGCTATTATCTTTTCCATTTGCCATCCGCAATACTACAACTGCGTAATCAATAGCCTATTGGAAAGTCACTTTTGCTTTCACCCTTCACCTCGGCAGGGAAAGGGCATTTAAATCCCTTTAAATGGCATGCCATGCGATGCAAGCCCTTCTTCTGACAGTGATTGCAATGCCACCTTGTAAGAGCCCCGAAACAAAACTGTCTCACACAAGCACAATTTCTGATAGATGGGGGTCATGGGAAGCACTATTTTCCTGTTACTCAAGAAAAGAAGGGAACATGATGACATCCTAGGAGGCAATATGTATATGAGGGAGGGCAAAGGATCCTGGGATCTGGCCCGCTGTGACCAAGGATGATCTTGCGAGGGCTCACCCTGGCAAAGCAGTCCATGGAGACCAAACCACACTCCTCCCCTCATAGCAACTTGCTGCCAAGGGACTAGCACTCTTATGAGAGGGCCAGTCTACTAGGGAGGACCTTAGACTCACAAAAACCTTTGGTCTTCCATTGGACTACATGCTCATGAGTTGAGCTTACCCCTGCAAAGGGGGCCCTGCTTGCAAGGGCTCCCCACTCTCTCTGGTTAATGATAGAACTTTTGCACAGCAACGCCTTCCTCTCCAGGGAAGACTTTAATGCACCCCAGAGAGATTTTGACACTGCATTTGTCTGGGTGTAGCCGAGTGGGCAGTCTGGGAAAACAACAGAACTGGGGACAGTTGCTTTCATTCAAATTTACTCTCATTCAAATTTCCTGGATTTGGACTGGCATTGCGCCATATGCAGATTTGCCACCCTGTGGGGTTGCAGGAGAGGGAAGCCAATATTTCCAGAAACCCCAGGAGAGTGGGGTTGTCATTCTGGGCAAAACCAAAGATGGACAGTGTAGAACTGGAAACGATGCAGAAGAGGGCAACCAAGATGTTCAGGGGCCTAGAGCACCTTCCTTATGAGGGAAGGCTACAACACCTGGGGCTTTTTAGTTCAGAAAAAAGACGACTGCGGGGAGACACGATAGAGGTCTATACAATCATGCATGGTGTGAAGAGAAATTCTTGCAAGTGGATAGAGAGAAATTTTTCTCCCTCTCACATAATACTAGAACTGGGGGTCATCCTATGAAACTGATTGCCAGGAAATCTAGGATCAACAAATAGAAGTACTTTTTCACACAACACATAATCAACTTGTGGAATTCTCTGCTACAAGATGTGGTGACAGCCAACAACCTGGATGGCTTTAAGAGGGGTTTGGATAACTTTATGTAGGAGAAGTCTATCAACGGCTACTAGTCGGAGGGCTATAGGATGCCTCTGAATACCAATTGCAGGGTAATAACTGCAGGAGAGAGGGCATGCCTGTAGGCTTCCTGCCTGTAGGCTTCCTACAGCTCCTGCCTGTAGGCTTACAGTGGCATCAGGTGGGCCACTGTGTGACACAAGATACTGGACTAGATGAGCCATGGGCCTGATCCAGCAGGGCTGTTCTTATGTTCTTATGGACATGATTAAATGGGTGGACAAGCTAGCAGGCTTTGATAGCTTCTTGGTAGCAGTCACCAAGACAGCAAGAGCTGTTGCCAGGGTACCTGTCCCCGTGGCTTGCCTGTATAGAGCAACCTGGCGGGGTGGCATCTGCCATCTGGCTCCCATGGTCTGGCACTCTTGTGAGAGAACGGTCTGTGGGAGAAGGGGATATTGTCACACAGTGTTAGCAATTCTGCCCAACACCCCTCTTCCCATAGACGGTTCTTTTCATGGGTTCTGAAGGGGTATCCCCATGGCCTTACACTCTCATAAGAGAGTGGTCTGCTAAGGAACAGCATCCATCCTCATCACAGAGGAGGAATCTCCCCTGTCACTGTTGGCAGTGTTGCTTCTACTGCCTGGACCTTCCCATGCATAAGCTAGGAACCACACAGGTACCCCCAAGGGGAAAGGGCTGGGCCCCCTTTCCCCAACATCATTGTACAAAAAATAGACCTCAGCCATTTAAGAATTCCTGGATGGGGGCTGCCTTTTAAAACCAACCCCAGGTATTGTGGCCATGCCATGTGTTGCCATCCCATGGCTCTAATAGGATTGCCCTGCTTGTGTTTTCACCTTGCATGCATGTGCTTGTGAACATACATGTGTGCTGCTTCATTTCCAGAGAGCAAAATGAAGTACTGCCCGTCTTGCCATTGTGTCCCCTTTCTCTCCTGATCACCAAGAGGGGGGAGCAGGGGACAGAGTGGGAAGAGGGCATGCCCTGGTGTGACTTTGCTGTTTGACAGGCTGAAAAGCTTGGGATGGAATGTCACGGTGTCCCTGTTGCCGGGCAACTGCTTTGTTGGACTGGAGACAGGGGACGGGTTGAGTGCTCAGAAAGGCGTCCAGCAAGAAACACCTCAGGCATGGAGCAGGTGCAGTCATGGGTAGGTCTGCACCATCATTTCTATGACGGCGGCTCCAGAAAGTGAATGAAACCACGGTTATGTCCCTGACCATGTCCAGATATAACGTTGCCATTGATAAACCTCAGGTTATGTTGGCAAAACTCACTATAAACTGAACTATAAACTCACCGAACTATAAACACTATAAACTGAAGGTTCAAACTGGAGTTTGGCTCAGGTCGCTTTTGCTGCAAAACTGCAGTTGCACACATTCGGACATAAGGGAATTTCAACCTCTGGCCCGTTTGCAGTTTCACATTACGTGTAAATGCGGCCTCAGTGATCATATTTAGGATAAGGAATGAAAGCATATGAGTATTACTGAAGTGTTTGGAGATATGCGGAAAGATCTATAAGCAGATGAGATGAGATGAGTTCTAATTAGGGATTAAAGTAGGGCTAAGTGAAAGTATTGCCCATGAAATGGGGACGGGGAAGAGCTTTTGGGAGAGTGCATAATGGGCCCCCAAACCCCCAAACATATCTCCTTTTGGGTGGCTATTTGCACCTTTCTAGACTATTTTATCTTCCCCCTCACTGCATGAGCCTAACCAAAGATCACATGATGGGACTGCATGATCACACAGACAATTAAATTGGCTAACTAGCAGTGCGAAGAGTAGAGGTGTATAGAAAGCCAAGTAATTCCGCACTGATTTACAATGTAGGCAATGAAACCAATGCACGGCAATACATAAAGAAAGAAAACACATTCCCAGTTGCCTAGGCAATGCATGGAGGTGTTCCCTTTCATCCCACACTTTGTTGTAGTGGTTTCATTGCCCACCTTTGAAATGCAGCACAGAAGAGAGGCAATATCTCCTACTTGCAATGGGGAAGCACGCTCCCTCCTCACCACATGCAAACTTGGCCTCATTCACATAAATTTCTCAATGCAGCAACTTACAAGTAGGCCTTTTTCTGACATGCTAAGAGAGTGGCAAACAGGGGTGTAGCTACAACTGAGCAGATGGGTTCAAAGAACCTGGGCCCCCATCTCCTGAGGGACCCCACCCCACCTCCACCCCTACCTATTTTCTTCATTCTCTCCCTCACTCCAAGGGGCTGCGAGGGAGAGGGGCCCTCTGTCCCCTAGCTATGCCCGTGGTAGCAAAGTTATGGACTAATTTGCTGATGCCTAACTTGTCCTTTTAATTTCAATGGGACTACTTTGAGTCATTTCCCCCATCATGTCAACCAGTGTAACCTCAGAATAGAATTGTTCACACATACACAAGGGAGCCCTTCTCACGATCACGGAGAAGAGCTCCGGGGCGGTCTGCGGGGAGAGCAAGTTTCACTTACCGGCTGTGCTCCCAGCAGCTCCAGGGGTCAGGGTGCCGGGGCACGCTGCCACGCATTGCCCTGCCCCTTGGAGCTCCAATAATGCACCGCACAAGTGTGCGGTGCATTATTGAGATCCCCCTCTTTACCCAAATGTGCCAGCCATGGCTGCAAGCAGCCGCGCCTGACACATGATAAAAAAAATGAGGTTAAGAGAGTGTTCTTAGCCACAGCAGCAGCTTGTTAGAAACGAACCATCCATTTTAAGAATACTGCTCTTGAACAAAGATGCACGCACACAGGGAGGTTATGTAGCTGAACAAATGCTCAAAGCTACATAGCACCATGTAGGGGGAGGATCAGAACCAAGATCCTGACAAGTGGGGAGGGGATATTCAACCTTTTCCTGTTGCAGTGTGATCCTGGCAAAGATCAGGCTCTCAGAGCTGCAGTTACTCCTGGGAGGGAAGCTTCTATCAACACCAATGAAACACAGTTTGTTACAGTCCAGTTTTTGCACAACAGATTTTGTTTGTATGCTTCATGTGATAGTGGATTCCATCTCTGTTTTAGAAAAAGAGAGGACACTTATTAGGAAAGTTGAAGTGAAACAAAATAGTTTAGACAACAGGAAGAAAGACTCCAGTTAGATCCCTCTTCCTTCTTATTGTATGCAATGTCCAGTTTCATATTACAAAACCCTAATTAGGTTACTAGTTTTTCAAAGAGCTAGAATATATGTTCAGAACTGTTGATCACAAAGCAGTGCTTTATGGAGTATCTAGACAAATGAACAAAAATGAATTGTTTTAAACTTTGAATGTTTTTATCGGCTTTACTGTATCAAATCAACGGTTTGCACACATGAATCCTGTTCAGCTGAATAATTACTTCAGTGGTAGAGCTGGCATGTTGTAGAAGACGCTGAGGTTGTTCACATGACCAGGTGGGCAGCAGGTGGGGAGGGCTGGTTGAATTCACCTTCCCCTCCAGACGAGCGTTTGACTGTTGCTGGTAGTGGAGAACACACTCCCAGACAATCTGTGCTACGTGGTGCAATGCAGAGCTCTGGAGGCTGGGATGACACATCCAGCCTCTGGATATCCCACAATGCACTGTGTTATATGTGTGATGCATTGGGAGGTTGCCCCATGAGCAGGGGCGTAGCAAGGTTGGAGGGGGCCCAGAGACAAGATTTTCAAATGGGCCCCTCGCTGATACACACACACAAACACACTTCACAATATATCGTGCACTCACACTCACATCCCCATTATGAATACGGTGAAAATCTAGTTCACATTGAATCTAGTTTTTTTACTCTCTGCTCCTGCCGATCTCCAAGAGACTCAACATAATTCATAGGGGGTGCAACATGGGCGGGTGGGGAGTCATGTGATGTGCCTCTGGGGGGGCCCTCGAGGCAGTGGGGCCCCAAGACAACTGCCTCCCCTTGCCTAATGGTAGTTACGCCCCTGCCCATTAGACAGGTGCTCTTGGTGCCTGCCTCTGTTTCCACTGGGGGTGAATGTAGCCCTTGCAAACACACGATCCCGGAGCCTGAGTTAAGGGCTTGCTTGAGCCGTTAACCCCAGCTAAGAGCCTGGTTTAAAAGCTGAGCTGGGTGGCACTGCCCTGCTGGGATCAGGCCCAATCTCAGTGGTTCTCAGATGCGGCCTAACCCAGGCTGGGCTTCCCTAGCCTGGGTTAGGGTGCACATGAGAACAGCCTTGCTAACTTCTTGCTTTATTAACCCAAGGTAGCTTAAAATTGGCCTAACCTGGCAAGATACATGCCTCAGGTAGCTTGGAGGCAGTTAGATATTATGCACACAGTCTTTTATAGCACATACTTTCTGCAGATCCAAAAGCGTATGCCAGAATCTAGTGTAGGTCTTCTTACGTGACATATTACTAATAAATCATATACATATACATGACCATATACTGGTCATACTAAGAAGCCTTAAAAAAGTATTAGCATGCCTAGCTGCTCCTTTTAATTTCAATGGGACACCCTCAAGTAAATGTAGCCAGGATGGCAACCATTGTTCCTTTCTATTGCACATTTCAGTTTGTAAGTGTAAGTAACTGAGGGCCAAACTACATAGTGCATTAAACTGGTCATAGACCCTGACATGCCTAATGTTTCTATGCTATATAACAGCCATGAGGACTCTGATCCAGGCTGGGTCTACAACATGGGCAGAGAGGGCTTTAACACTTTGCCCCACTATGCTTCTGATCCAGATTAAGCCCATTCAGGCATTATTTAGCACAGAAAACTAGACATGTCAAAGCCATGACGTGTTACACACACCATGAGATTTAGCCCTGAAAGATGGTAAGCTGCATAAGATCACCTAGGGAGTTTCATGGTTGAATGGAAATTTTAAACTGAGTCTTTTATACCAAGCTTCAGGGCACTATCTACTATTTATTCTGAAATACTGGAATATTTTCTCTAACAATAATTATTCTCTACTTTACCCTAACCTACATTTTTCAAGTAAATTAAGACATCATTTTTCCAAAGGAAGAGTACTGATTGAAGCCCCTTACGTAGCTTATACCTAGGAATGGATCATACCATAAATCAAGATGCTTTATCAGATAACTATATGTGTTGAGCTGCCAAAATTGGTTAACTGTATGTATTAAGTCATCATGCTCCTCCATGCATTCTAAATTACATTATAAATACATTTAATTTTTATGCAGATTGGATGAATGCTCCTAGTGAGATCGTTACCTTTGGGCAGCCATTGTATGTTAAATAGAAGTTCAGTATAAAGGTCTTTAAAAGTTAACGGAGAATGTAAGAGAAGAATGGGAAACTGGGGAAGCAGGAAGTGATAACATAATGGCACCATTCACACAACCTACCAGGTGGAAGGAAGGCTTTCCAAACCTTGCCTTTCCCCCCAGATTATCTATGTAAGCCTGGTGGGAGCGTGCTCCACAGGGCAGATCGCTCTGAGGCCAGGACTCGTTGTCCTGGCCTCAGGGAATGCTGCAATGCACCACACAAGTGCACAGAGCATTATGGGGATACTCCAGCAACAGGTGGACACCTGTCAGTGTATCAGCATCAGCTGAAAGCAATCGTCGCTGACACATGGGCAAGTAAACGGGATTAAGAAAGTGCTTGCTCCTTTAACCTTGTTTAAAAGGCTGACTTCGCCGGATTTGCCGCCAAAAGGTGTGTGCCTCCCAGTGGTACCCACGATCAACCAAGCCTGGGCTTAGCTGCCTAGCCCAGTCTTGGCTGCTCATGAGAACAGCCTCATTTTATTTACATTGGGTTTTTTAAAAAAAAATTATTAAATTTTATCCTATCCTTTTGTGGCATTTGGTCTGAATCAGAGATGTGTGTAAAGTTTGCTTTTAGTTGTTTTTCACCTTAGATTTCCTTTGGCTTGTATAAGTGTACTTATATTTCTGCTGCAAGCAATGATCCGATGAAGCGTATAATAAACTGTTGCGTTCTTTACAGACATGAGGAAGGTTTGTTACAGAAATCACTCAGATGTACTTTAAAACAAACAAGAAGAATATTTATTTAAAGATTGTGAGCTGGGTCTCATGATCGGTGAGACCCGGTTTCTTCGAGTGAGCGGGGAGGGAGCCCTGGGTGGCTGGATTGGCCGCTCCACGATTGCCAGCTCCGTGACAGAGCCAGAGGGGGCTGGGGGTAGTGGGGGTTGATTGGCCCCCGCAAGCTCCAGCATGCCTTGCATGAGCGCGCAGGACACACTGGCAAGACTCCGGGAGCTGGGAGGCGGCTTTTTGCCTCCCCTCTGGGGGTCTCCTCATGAGTAGCCACGGCACAGAGCCACGCCACGGCTACTCACGATCAAATAGCCCAGGTTTGCGGAGTGCTCGCTCCGCAAACCCGGGCTAAGGGGAGGGGTACTTGAGCGGGTTAACTGCTCAAGAACCACTGGGCTCACAGCCAAGCCCAGTGGTTCTTACGGTCGGCAAAAATCGGGCTAGGCTCTCCTAGCCCAATTTTTGCCGATCATCAGAATAGCCCCGTTATCTGAGTTTTGTTTCACTACTGATTAGTAGGGCTGATAATTTAAACTTCTCACAGCACTTTGTTACTTTATATACAATGAGGTCATTCATACAATCAAAAACTATGTTCAATCTGGGCTTGGGAGCTTTCCCTCCTACCTTGCTTCCACACAATCACGTCTACCCAGTTTTTCCTCTTACCTTGCTTCCACACAACTGAAAATTGGGAGTACACACAGTTCACAATCCTGGGTAGAACACAGTTTTTGATTGTTTGAATGACCTCAATATATAAGGCTTTTCACCTTTGAACCCACTTCTTCCCAGAACTATGCTTCACGAACCAGTCTTCATTACAGACTGTCTTGGTAAACCAGTCCTTTAATTTTTTTAGATTTATTCATTGAATCTGAGAACAACTCCTCTTTCAGAATGTTCCTACCCAGATCCGAATCCCTAACTGAACTTTACTTCCAACTTCTGCCACTCTCTGAAGCTATTCCCATGATCACTGGAAAACAGGCAAGGAAGCTTAGCCCGCTTTCCAGTGGTCGTGGGAACCACCGGGCTCACAGGTGAGTCCGGTGCTCCCAAGGCGGCTAGACCGCCTAAACCATCCTCCCCTTAAATGAGGTTAATGGAGCAAGTGCTCTATTAACCTCATTTCATTGCTCGTGTGAGCCGAGGCATGAGGCTAAGCCTGCTCTCCCCATAGAACCCTCTCAGGCGCTTCACATGTCTCGTGTGAAGCGCCTCTCTAACTACCTCTTATGATTGACAGCTCCAAAGAGTTCTAAGCCAATTTGCATAAAACACCACATTACGGTGGCTGATAATCCTGCCTTCTGATTTCGTGTTCCCAGTTCCTAGAGTATAAAACAGGGAGGCTGTTCTCATGACCGCATAGAACCAGGCTACGCAGTTGTGTGCTGCAACAGGAGTTGCACAGCTCCTGGCAGCAAACCTTCAAAAATACCCCTCCCCTTAAACCAGGTTAACGGAGCAAGCACTCCATTAACCTGGTTTTCCTGACTGTGAGATGCTGCAGCGTGTCTTCAAGCCGTGGTGACTCATGAGGAGACCCCTGAACAGGAGGCTCCAACAAGCCTCCCGGGCTCGGGGGTCTCCTCAGATTGCCCCATGCACTCACATGTGGCATTCTGGGACTTCCAGGGGCTGAGCAGCCCCTGATCCCCACCGCCCCTACCAGCTCCGTGACTGAGAGGGTAATTGTGTGGGTGGCTGATCCAGCTGCCCAAGGACGGCTCCCTGCTTGTCTGTGGGGAGAGCGGACTAACACTCTCCCCACGGAGCCCAGTAAGGCTCTACCATCACCATCAACTGTATTCTAGAATGAAGCCCATTTACTTGTTCCATAGAATTTAATGGAACCTACTGGGAATTGTGGCTAGCTAGCACCCATAGCTGCATTGTCCCACTCTATCTTTGTAGCCCGCCTTGGGATCAGCATTCACAAGCATTTTCAGCAGCAGCAAAAAGCTCCTAGTTTTGGCAAATTTTCAGAATATATCAAAAAAATAAATAAAATGTTTGCCAGTGCTGAGGAAGGGTAACTGGTTAGGATTGCCCAGATATGATCACCAGTGCAGAAAATCATGCCCTCGCAACCAGTTTCATTTGTCTTCTGTCACAGCATCACATAGCCAAATCTAATTGGCTACATAGTGCTGCGAGAGCATCATGTTCACTGCATAACACCCAACTGGCAGAGAACACTTGAGATAGGAGACAGAGAGGCTATTCACACGATGGGGTGAAATTGGGCTAGCGGAGGCTAGCCCGATTTCGCCCCATCATGTGAACCACCGGGCTCGGCTGCGAGCCCGGTGGAGTGAGCACTCCACAAACCTGGTTTTGAAGATCGTGAGTAGCTACGGTGCAGCTCCACGTCACACCTATTCACAAGGAGACTCCCAGAGGGGTGGCAAAAAGCTGCCTCCCGGCTCCGGTGGTCTCTCCAGCATGCCCTGCACGCTTGTGCAGGACATGCTGTACCTTCCAGGGGCCAATCGGCCCCCACTCCCCCCAGCCCCTGCCGGCTCCGTCACGGAGCCAGCGATCATGTGGGTGGCCGATCCGGCCGCCCAGGGCTCCCTCCATTGTCGTCTGCGGGAAAAGCGGGCTTAGCCCGCTCTCCCCACTTAGCTGCAAAAACTGGGTCTCACTGACTGTGAGACCTGGCTCAGAAACTCTTATTGGAAAAACAAAAAACGTGGCACCACAGGGGTAATGGACCAACAGTATTCAGGAATGAACCAACACTGATGAATCAAAGAACATGGCACCACAGGGGAAATGCACCAACACTGTTTAGGAAATGTTGTGTGCCCCCTCTAGATTTGCAGGCTGAAAAACAAAATGGATGAAATATGTAAAAGGTTTTTAAAAACTAAGCATTTTCAAAGTGTCCATTTACTTCTTAGTAGCATAATTTCTGCACAGTTTTTATACTTAGCTTTGTGCCCTGCTAAATATTCCACATGAGTAAAAGCTATGTATGTGTGTCTTTGGCAGATTCTTAGGAAGCAGCGCAGCTTTCTGCTGAATGATATAAAGATGCGTTAGTATAACTACAGTTGATATTGTACATGCCAAGTGTTACCAGCTTGTAAAAACAACCACATGGATAAGAATACAATCATGTTTTGGCCCTTTTTTCTTTTTCTTTTAACCAAGCAGATATGTTTAAACATGTTTTGTGTCAAGCCATCATCAGCTTTCACCATAAACCTCCATAAACCTCCATAAACCTGTGGAGGTTTCATCTCCATAAACCTGTGGAGGTGCACATGATTAAATGCACAGGTTTTCCCCACACACACAACTGGTGATACATACATACATACATACATACATACATACATACATACATACATATATACATACTACTACAAATTTCTGTCTCTGGGTAGTTTCATCATAAAACAAATTTAAACAAGAACAAAAACCTTAAAACAATGTAAAGCCACAAATCTATTTCAATGCTTGGGTTAATAAATGTGCCTTTAGAGACCTTTTGAAAGTTGTCAGAGATGTGGAGGCTCTTATTTCAACAGGCAGTACTTTCCAGAGTCTCAGGGCAGCAACAGAGAAGGCCCACCCTTGGGTATCCACCAGATGAGTTAGTGGCAACTGCAGACGAACCTCTCCAGATCATCTACATAGGTGATGGGCCTCATAGTTAAGAAGACTTTGAACTGTCCACACGAGCTGTGTGGAGAGCCATAAGGGGTTTGGTGGGAAGAGCGGGTCAAGCCCGCTTTCCCTGCACACAAGCAGCTAGCCCACCCTGGGTGGCTGGATCATCCGCCCACACAATTACCGGCTCCATCATGGAGCCAGTAGGGACGGCGGGGATCGGGGGACCACCTGGCCCCCAAAAGTCCCAGCATGCCCTGTGTGAGTGCAGGAGAGACGCCGTGCTGGGAGGCTTGTTGCAGCCTCCTGGTTGGGGTCTCCTCGAGAGTCGCTGTGGCGCTGACCCATGCTGTGGCGACTAACAATTTAAAAATGGGGTTGGCAGAGTGCACCCTCCGCTAACCTCATTTAAGGGTAGGGGCACTTAGGGAAGTCTGCTGCCAGGAGCCACGCAGCTCCTGTCACAGCATATGACCAGGAAAAACCGGGCTAGGCTCTCATAGTCCAGTTTCTCCTGCTTGTAGGAAGAGCCTCATTTTCTTAAATGCCTTAAATAAACCTACTTCTAAGCTAAGGATAGTACAAAAGATCCATTCACTCAATTAAGTCCAGACCAACTAAGATGTCTCTCCAGGCTGAAAGTAAAAGCTTTAAATGGTTCTGTGAATCAACTTAAGTGTTATGTAAAAAGTAGCATCTAGTTTTCCTTGCTACACCTGTCCCATTTTTATAATTACACCATCTTTCACAAATTTCATATGTGTGTATGCACATGTACACACACACACACACACTGTTAGGGGAAATTCAGTGGCCATAAAGCTTGAACATAACTTTACTACAAAGGATCAAAATGACTAAAAGATGTCAACTAAAATGAGTTTTGTTTTATATCATAACTCCCAAGATCTTTAAAAAAAAATGTTCTGGAGCAGACTGAAATACAAGGTGCTACTTCTGACCTAGAGATGAGACAAATATCTTAAACTGGATGCAGTTCATGAGCATCACAGTCCCTCTGAGATTATTTGTAGTCATTTCAGAAGTGACTTCCATTAACTTTCAGACTTCAGTTACCAGACTACCTTCAATTTGTGCACAAAGATTGATTATTCAGTACTGAAAGTCAGAAATCTCTGTCCGTTGTATGACAGAATCCATTTTGAATATCAAGATACCAAAAAAAAAAAAAGTAGTGAGGCTAATGTCTGTGTATTGAAGACTTTCTGGGTAAATCAAAGTAAGCCTGATAAAGCTAAATGCAAATTCTGCCTTGTAGACTTTTCTTGTATAAGAAGGATGCTATGCTTGGCTACTCTATAGTACTTGCTGCTAAGTGAAAGCAAGTTAATACTATTTGGAAGCTTGTGCAGAATCACTGAAAAGGGCAGCAAGCATTATAAATTCAGAATCAAGACAACTAAACAGCAAAAAAAAGAAAAAAGAAAAAAAATTGGAGAGAGAAAATCTTTAGGTACAGATTTTCTGAGGGGAAAGATGATGAGTAAGTAGCACATTTCTCTGGTCTCCAAAAGTTTAGGACAGCTGGTCCAAGTTTTTATCATATGCATTGTATTTCTTGGCTTGTAATTTGTATGCAAGTGTAACATTTGAGGGTGCAATCCTCTCCTATTGAAGTGAATTTATGTAATCCTGACTCCATTAAAGCTAATGGAAGCCATTCAAATAAAGCATGCATATGCAAAATAACCACACTAAGGTATTGCTCTAGATTTTTGACAGCCAAAGGGATCAGTGCAGCAGCTATTTCCAAGGGGATCTCTGGTTTTCTCTGCAAGGTTTTTAAACAGTGGGCTCAAGAGTATCAGCTGCTTTTCTGGGCACACTTGAGAAGTGACAAATTGCTTCTGATATTATCCTCCTGGTTGCCCAAGATAGTGCTCCAAACACAGTGAAGTCTTTTATTGACTGTAAAGTGTGATACTAATTATCACTTAACACCTGTATAGTGCTTTTCATCTTCAAAGCATTTTACAAACAGTGACTAATTAATCCTTGCTGCATCCCTAGGAGGTGTATGTTATTATCCCCATTATACGGATGAAGGAACTGAAGCAAAGCAGATTAGTGCCTCTCTTAAGACCACCAAGAGTGTCAGTGATGGAAGGGAAGTTCCTCAGGAGTTACTCACTGCCAATCTTTCACTCAGACCTTTGGGCCACAGCTCTGTGGGTAATTGATCTAGCCACAGCAGCAGCTTAAGTTAGAAACTAACCAGCCATTTTAAGAATACTGCTCTTGATACTTCTAATCCTCAGTCAGATGCACAAATGAGGTTCCCTGGAAACCATGTCACAAGCATATAGTAACAAGGAGAATTACCACACTTCATGCTGGAAACAAAACAGGCAGAAATCAAACAAGCATTTATACATGTTGTGCCGCTGGCTAAAAACACCCTTAACTTTTTGGCCTCAGCAGGAAAATATTGGGTCAAATAATAAGAGGTACAACTAAGAATAATACACCTTCAATTTCAGAGTCAATGCATCAGTGTGGAGTGTGACGGATAGGCTGCTAAATGTGCCAGAATAAGCTTGTAGAATGAAAAATAATTCTGGAGTTTTGTGTTCATGTCTCTTAAGACTGAATCTGCCTAGGCCACTTGATAAACAACGCTGATTGGAAACGGGGCTGACACCACTGCTCAGTGCAAGAGAGATACTGTTGTGTGATGGGGCAGTAACACTCTCAAATTCAATCTGTTGCAGACCAATTCCTGTCTTTCATCAGTGCTCTACCCAGCAGTATTCTCTGTGAGTGGCTCTTCTCACAGCTTCGGACTCTGTCACCTCAGGCTGAGCTGAGGTTGTGATGTCTGACAACAGACACTGATTTCTTTTTGAAGTATTATCTCCGCATATTTGATTTTAAGTCCCAGTTGTTAGTCTTTGCAATTCTCCAGCTGTTTTAGAGTCTACTCTACCCTCCTATGTAGAATTTTTGAGATGATTATAATGTGCAGTTACTCTATTAGAGAAACTCAGGAGGGATGCATTGTACCCTTGCAACAGAAGGTGCTTTCACATTAACACAGTTCAGCCCAACTCCACTTGACCGTGCTGTAATCTGCTTCTAATAGCAACATGGAGCTGTTTGCAAAAAGCTTCTCACACAACTTTGATCACACTGAGAGTGGCTGATTCAGGTCCGCTCCAGGTCAGCCAAAGTTTGACTTGTACAGACTGTTGAATGTCCATAGCTATTATACAGACATGGTAATGCCAATATAGTTAAGGTGTTGGGCAAAAACTGCATCCCATCATTATAAGCCCTGGACATTTTGTTTGCTATAAAATTCAAATTCGTAATAAGTGCTTCAAATTTGGCAAGAGGCAGCTGTGTAACCAACACCACTCTCTCCTATTTTTGTGCAGATCCATTGAGAAATAATTAAGATGAATTAACTTGAAAATTGGCCCTTAAGTAATGGATTTCCCTGGAAGTTTTTCACACCGGGCTTTTAAAGCCCTTTAGTTCACATCTCCTCTAGAATGGAGAGGATGCGTTCACATTGGCAGATTTGGCCCCAAAGTCCCTGCGAGCTATCGGGGAGCACTTCATATGCAATTCGGGAGTGCTGCTCGGTTTATATCTGGGGTAAAAAATCCACTTTTTGCATCAGGTTTTTGGGTTTGCAGTAAAGCCTCCCAGAAAACTCACAGTAAATCCTGCTGTGTGAAGAACTCCCTGGTTTATGACCTATATTCAGCCAAGCCACCGGGAATAACTTACCTTTCCCCACTCCTTGCTCATTTAAAAGTATTTTAAAAATTCAGGCCCATAGTGGAACATAGTGGTTTTTATTAGGGAAAAAATCCATTCTGTATTTTTCAAGTTATTAGCCTTTATAAATCCCATTATATCAGGATAACCAAGTCTCAACATCTAATAGAAGATAAACTTGACACCAGAGCAAGGAGGAGGAATTACTGACAAATACTTGAGTGAACAACTTCTGAGTTCTAAAAAGGACTACAGAAGAACCATTCTTTTATAAACTTTTGTTTTCCCCTCCCCATCTTTAAAATGAAAGGCCTTTCCATATTCTTCCTATTACTCTGCTTCTCCTCCAGCAAGTCTAGTGCAGCCCAGAAAACAACCTACAGTCTTGCCTGTGGGTTTCTTTTATCTTCTTCCCTACCCCACAAAGCCCTCACCAAAGTTGAGAAGAAAGCACATGGGGTTCACTAGGACTTACTACAGAGAAAACATGCATAGGTTCAGGACCAGCAAGGACTTCCAGGAAAAAAAACGTTTTCTTCTTCCTCCACTGCCTCCTGGTCCTCCAACAAAACATGGAAGAACATACTGATATAAAAGCCCATTGATTTTTGTGGGCTTTCATGCAATTAAATGTGTGTAGAAATGGGACCAGCAAAGATACCAAGACAAACGCATGGGTGCTCCCCTTCTTCCTCCCCTTTCAACAAAGCAATCAAAACTTTCAACAGTTTGCAGAGTTAGAGCCCTTTTCACGAGTGTGTGAGAAGGCTTGAGAGCAGGCGATGGGGAAGGCAGCAGAAGCTCGCCTTCTCTGCAGACAATCCGGGGGTGGGGGGTGGGGTCTGGGCACCCAGATGGTCCATGGCTACTATGGGCAGCACGGAGGTGTGGAGATTGAGACGCGTAGTCCCAGCCTCTGGAAATCCCCCAATGCACTGTGCAAGAGCATGGTGCATTGTGGGGATCACCCCAGCAATGGGCAGGCACCCGTCAGTGCTTCAGCACCGGCTGAAAGCTTTGTCTTTATTATTACGGTTATAGACCAGCATAAAATATAAGGGTGGTTACATGTTTAAAGTGAGAGTAAATCAAAAGTGATTACATATAGAATGATACTTAAGGAACATAATAATACTAAAAATACTAAAAATAGTAGTAAGTATACCAGAAGCTTCGGGGCATAAAAGCCTGAAAAGTAATAAAAGTCATAAACGTGCATAAAAGGCATAAAAAGGGTAGCATAAAAATGGATGTTAAAAGATTAAAACACATGAGGAGACAGAAATACATAAAAGTCTAAGTAATAAAACTGGATAACAGCCAGACTATCAGGCTACAAGGAGCATTAAAGAAAAGCCAGGGAGCATAAGTATTTCTATTGAATCAGTATTGAGTGAGGAAGTGTAGAGCCTACCCTGAGTCACCAAGGGTCAGATTGATGCTGATAGGACTCACTGCCTACCATCTGCCCACGAATGCCAATCGCAGCTGCCCAGTACCTAGCAACGCTATATGTGATGGCAGGCTTAGAGTCAGAGAACAGCAAGGAGCTGTAGAATTGGCTCGAACATCCTGGATACTTGCATAGCAATGAAAGAATGAGGATGGCACGAATGTCTCTATATTACAAACAGTAGAGGAGAACATGCTCGGTAGTTTCGATCTGCCTTAGCCACAAGGGCAGAGTCACTTTGTAAATGGAGTCCTTCTATAACAACCTTCTAGCACTGCTGAAGGGAGGCCATGTCAGCAAGCCAGGGTGAATGCCCTTCTGTGCTTTGGAGCCTCCAGATTGGTGAGGTCTGCTGCTGGACAGGCAGAATATCTAAGTATGAAAGTTCGGGACCCTGCTGAGATTGGTTTGCCGCTCAGTGTCTATAATGTGCTGCTTGATGGTGGCTTTCACCTGGTTGTAACCCATACTAAACAAGGTCAAGAGGGACAGACCAAGGTAGCTATTTTTTGTCTCAGTTGTCCGAATCCAGCAGGATTGGTAATCATTGCATAGGGTTAGGGAGGCAAGAACAACTGGGCAAAAGCCCAGGCTTAGCTACCCTAGCTCAGGCTTGGCTGCTCCTCAGAACAGCCTCTTAGAAATTATAAATTAATTCATATCTGATTTCTTTTACTACAATAATTTGCAAGCCTCCATGTATTATCCAGTTTGTTAAATTCAAAGCTTGGTTTTCAGTTGTATGAATTCCCTGCTTTTCCAAATAATGTGGAAGCTTATAACCATACTGATTCCCTTCCTGCATACCAACCAAAGAAGATATCAGTCAGTCAGATCTTTATTATTATGGTCAATGACCAGCAACAAAAAAGAAAAGAAAAAGATGCAGTTACAGATACACAAGGTATTCATACATTTCTGACCAATATTGTCAGAATAATAATAAGTGGAAGCGACAAGAATACAATGAACCCTAGAGGCTAAAAAGCAGAATTTAGCTACCTTATAAGTCACAGACAGGTCTCTATCATCTAAAAGAAAATTAACATAAGAAGCAAGATATCTGCAGATCATAAAGTGTATTTTAAATTACAGCTTGGTGACTTAAAAAGCTTTACAAGTTACTTTCATATTTGATTGGCTTCATATAATAATTCACAAACCACTTTTACTTTTACAATCAAAATGCTACTTGAAAAGTTTTTCTTTTTCTGTCCTGGTATGCAATCCACCACCACTCCGCAAGAGACAGACATAATAAATTAATAAATAAATAACCCTAGGTAGTAGGTTACTGTGCTTGAAATGCTGGAATGATTCCGCTTGTGATGTCCATGTTTAAATATGGGGATGATGAATTTGCAACTCTCCTCCTCCCTTTCCCATAATCAAATAGTTGGAATGAAATTCAGAGAAGGAAGAAAGAGGTAAGGAAAGATATGCAAATGATCTTGCAAGGGAAGGAGGGCCCAGAGAGAGGAGTTGCTTTTGCAAACCTTCTCCTTCAAATAAATGGAACATATTTTAGTGTAACAGAATAATAGGAGAATCCCACTATGTTGTTCATTTTAAAAATAAAATGGGATTTCTTGAGATCAGAGACTAACAGGTCATGAATACAGAGGCACTCTTACCCCTGGATTTTGGGGCCGAAATCCAGGGCCTCCACAGCCCCTGGGCCCCCCAAAATCCTCCTTGGTCTGTCCTGGGTGGTGTGGTCTCTCAGCAGAGCATGATGATGCTTAATTTGCAGGGGAAGGGGGGCCTCAAAAGGCCTTTAGGACCAGGCTCCAAAATTACCTAGGTGCATCATGATGCATATCCAGTGTATGCAGCAAGATAAAGAGAGCCAGAGATTGGTTCTCTTGATTGCTAACAAAGCTCTGCAATCCTGTCCTCCATAAGCTTTGGAGGAAAGAAATGCACTCTGTGTGTGCTCAGAGGCTAGACACCTGGCACCAGTCAGGTCTCAAGGCACCAGTCTTCTGAATCCAATTTCTATCGTTTGAATGTCTAATCTATTTCCTTTCTGAGAAGAGGAATAGATGAAGTGCATTTTCAGATTGAATTAAGTAGAAAATAAAGTAGAAACTTCATTGATTCCTTACTGAACACTACTGCAAGGCGGTTGTAAACACTAATGTACTACTATGAATATTTATATTCATATCAACAAAAGTACTCAAAGTGGTTTACATAGAATCAATAAATAATAAATACGATGGATCCTTGTCCCCAAAGGGCTCACAATCCTCTCTAATAAAACGCTTGGTGTCCGTCCGTGGACAGACACCAAGCGTGTGTTCGTGCCTCCTTTGGCGGTTCTGGGCATGCGCGGAGTGCATGCCCAGAACAGGCCGCGGTAGAAACGAAGACAGGGAACAGGCGGCCATGATGGGCGGCCAGAAGCGGCCTCCCCAAAGAAGCCAGTGAAGCCTGGCCGAGGTGGCAGCGAAGAGGCGAAGCGGCGGTTTTCGGCGGAGGCGGAGGCCCTTATTCCTTTGAGGGGGGTGCGGGGAAGTCAGGCAGCTGGGAGGGCGGGAGGGCGAATTTGGGCCCCTTCCCTTCCTAGCGCCCATTATTCAACGGGCTAAAATTTACTTGTCTAAAATAAAATATAAGGTAGACACTCACCAGCAACAACCACTGGAGGGATGCTTTGCTGGGGTAGGATAGGAACAGTTGCTCCCCTGCTTACTATAAGAAAATGACCACTTCAAAAAGGTGCATCTTTGCTCTGTTAGCAGGCATTCATATATTAATGCCAGTAGAGCATCTCTTACAACTTTCAAAAAGGCAGTCAGGACACATTTGCTCACCCAGGCTTTTAATTAGATACTGTTTTAATGGTTTTTAATGGTTTTAATGTTGTTTTAAGTTTTAAATTGTTTTAACTTTTTTATTTGTTGTTTTTATTGTATTGTTGTAAACTGCCCAGAGACTTGCGTTTTGGGAGGTAGATAGATAGATAGATAGATAGATAGATAGATAGATAGATAGATTACTCTTATACCCACTCCACTGAGCCCCTGTGCCATTTAACACTTTTAACTTAATATGAGCACCCATTTGCAAAGCTGTGAGAATAAAATGGAAGTACATTGCAGGGTATTGCATGGACACTCTTCCCATGGTGTGTCTCCAAAATCAGATATTGAGGGGTATATTGTCTCTGTACCTGGAAGCTTCATTCAGCTAATTTGGCTAATAGTGTCCCATGCATTTTTCTAACAGATTAGGCTCTATTTTCTAACAGATGAGTGAAACTGGCCCATTTTTGTTTAATTCTGCTAAACAGAGATGTGCATGAACCGGTTCAGTGCCTTGTTTGGGAAGCACTGTACCAGCTTGGGTGCCCGCAGCCAAATCAGTTCAGCAGGGCGGGGAGTGATTCCCTTAATAAGCAGGTTCTTACCTGCTCCGCTGTAGCCCCGCCACTTTTCCAGGTGTGGCATTCGCTCTAGCCAGGGAGCGAGCCACACACAGGCTGCAGGGAACAGCACCACAGCCACCCCTGGCCTTTGCTAAAGTGAGCACCATGCCCGGAAAAGTGGCAGAGCAGGTAAGGACCTACTTACCTGCTTCTTAAAGGAAACACTTTCCACCCCACCTGCGCCTGCACGAACCATTCATGCACATCCCTACTGCTAAACTTGTGTAAAGCCGAAGAACACAATCCCATGTGGCTTTAAGAAGAGAATATGATGATAACATAACTGAAGTGACTTAAACATAATTTTACTTAAAGTAAAAGTAAAATTTTCACACAGAGCACTCACATAATTTTGTGCCTTTTGAAAAATATAGGAATCAATATCATGGTCCTCAAAAAAAATTAAGACTGTTCAAAGCTCTCTAGACAAGCTTTTTTTAAAAAGAAAGAAAATTAATATTTAACCAGATGATTACGTTCTGTCTGCTTCATTAATTTTTTATTATTCTTGTGAAAATATTGTTGATGGAAATGATATTGACAGTTACAAAAAACACCATTTGGTAAATAGAGTCGTATTCTAAGGAACATGAAACATTTTCACAACCTTATTGGGTAAATCCTGTTACAGTGTCAGCATTGATGGATACAATTACTTTATCATTGAAATTTAACTAGATAACATAAAAGAAAAAGCTTATGATAGCTATCTTTACAATATGGATGGACATAACATAACTTTAACACAGTTTCTATAAATTTGCCATATAGAGTGATTCTGAGCAACAGACCCTGAGCACGAGGACAAGAGAATGGGTTATATCTGTGAAATTCTGCTACACACTGAAGCATGTCCCATCTGTGGAATTAACTACAGTTCTATGGAATACAAATTGCACAGAGATCGTTCAATCTATAGAGACTCATAAAATTCATGAACCAAGTAGATGCCAAACCTATGGACTTTGAGGGTAGACCTGTCCATAGGGGATTCTAGAACAGGGATGTATACATTCCACAGAGATAATATATGAGGTTCTATAGATCCGTAGGTTCTAAAACAGAGTTACCTGGACCCTGGAAAAGTCTGGCATTGTACCTACAGCTCAATTTCCAGAGTGATGTAAAAAACAGCTGTGTTACTGAGGTCTAAACTTTAGTTTCTTTTTTCTCTTTTTTCTTTTTAGTTTCTAATTAGAAAGCACCATTAAAAAGGCAGCGTTAAAGTTTAGTATTAGTTATTTAAACCAGCTGTAATCTACCCACATCTATTTTATGAGCAACAGAATGTGTGTTTCTTTCTTTTAGCTTCTACTGACAAGATTAAACCTGACATCATAATGCAGGAACAGGACGAGTCCAATACCGCAAACAGTTTTATGTTTTATTATCTGTAGTATTTGCATATTGCAGAAAGCAATTACACCACAATTGTGCAGAGTCCAATCTCTTCAGTATGATGACTTCTTGATTATCTGTCTTTAGATGATTAATGCAGCCTTCAAGCAATGCATGAGACATGTTGCTTGTTACCACCTGAATCTGTTCCCATTTTATTTGTAAAAAATAGATTGAAAGTGTAAGCATTCCACCTGTCATTTCATCATTCTTCTAACATTGTCTCCAGATTGTTAAAATATGTCACTGTGCATTTATGAATCCCGTTTCCATCTCAATTAGGGGAAAAAGTATTTCTTTAAGAAAAGGAGACAACAAGATTGGGTTAAGGTTATGCTTACGGCCTGTGTTTGGATCCAAATCACACCGTATCTACAGATAAAGTTCAGTATCTTTGTTCATATAAGCCCTTTCAGTGCCTTCCCCCCAAATGCAGAGATCTGTCATTTCTGAAATACATCAACTTGCCCCTCCCTTGATATGTTCACTGCTTGGTGGACAGGCAACTTGTCTGGGTATTTTCTCTCACTATCTTTCCACTGTTGCCTTGTGTGTCATAAGCTGATGGCTTTAACTCGTGATTTTCTGTTTTCTAGACTAAGAAAGACATCAAAACACCTCTGTGAAATGCTTTTGGAACGTATTCCCTGCTGAAGCTCCTATAAGGTAATTGTTATGAATGATAGCAAGTGTGTCATAAATGAAATTGCCGAAAACTGTTTCTCATTCAGCAAAACAGCTTGTGAACTGTGACTACTGCAATGTTTCATCACCTTCACCATGCCATCAGCTTCCTTCAATTTTGTTGTTAAATACCTCGTTAAGTCTTCTTATGTGTTTAAACTCTTTAAAAATCTTCTCCATACTTTTCATAGTGACATGATTTCAAGGAAGAATGTTGCCACCTTTATATCTGGCAGGACTCCTTTGCCTGTAATAGTTTTGTTGCAAGCAAAAATTCAACAAGTGGAAAGCATTTCTGCAGTGTTGAAAGTGAGAGGAAAAAGGAAGTGAGGGTGGCTTTATTTCAAATAAGGCTGGACTCAATTATGGCCATTGAAAATAAGTTGGATGGCATTAGGGGTGCTTAAAAAGAAGTTGGATGACATCCCACACAACTCTGAACACTGAAACACTAAAAGAAAAGTTTCACCTTTTGAATTTCTGCTGGTTTAGAATTTCTTCATGGAGAAGGAAAGTTGTCAGAGAAACTGAATAAACCAACCTATAAGCTGACTATTTAACTCAGGTAGTTTGCCCAGGAAGGGGCCTGTAGAACAGAACTGTTATAGGAATACAATATCCCTCAAGATAATCTTGGGATCTGGAGACTGAGCTGACGCTAGCTTGTGATGTTGCCAGCATGATTTATTGTACAAAATGCAGACAAGTGTCATCTGGTGTTAGGATGGATTGCAGCTAAATGATAAGTCAGGCAGTGACCAAAGACAGTGTATTTCTAAGTGATGACAAATGTGTGCAAAAACATGAATACAGCAATACAAAAACATTATAGAAAATGTAAAAAGCATTAAAGTAGTATGCATGTTCATTAGCGATGTTATCATTCCTCTGCTTAACTTCCATTCATTTACATTCCAAGCCCTTCCTGTTAACTAACTACCAGTGAACTGCTACATGTACAGGAGTTACTATCAGGCTTAAAATGGATGAATGACTGGCTGGGGCTCAGCAAGTTATCACCTTTATCCCACACACAAAACAGATCTGCCTAACTTGCTGGCCTTTATTCCTACCCTCCACCCATGCATTATTAAAACCGTAGGGAGCAAAGTGTAACTTGCCCTCATTGCTGGAATAAGTTTCCAGAGGTTACTGTATTGTTAGAGCTCTAGAGGAGAGAAAATCAATATTGTGATCCATCAAGGGATTATACTTTTGCTTGGCTGACACTGTTAATTCCTATGTTCCCTTTGAAGTAGAGATGTGGAGTTTGGTACAATCATTCACTGTGTGCCACCTAAAGTAAGAACAAAAACTCCAAATCTAGTGTTTGACCTTTCCCATCAACAACAGCAAGAATGTCTTTGCTAGCAAGTACCCTTTCTGCTGCATTTTATATTTTGGCAGGTTCTTTAATACTACAAGATTAGAAGAGGCACCAAGCAATTTGAAAGTTAATGTTTGTTATTTCAATCAATGATTGTTTTGATCAGTGATTAATTGGTATACCAATAAAATAGACAAAAATGTATAATTTCAGTAAAATTAAAATGTATTGGAGCACAAAGGAACATTTTCCAATTTGTTTGTTTTTTAAATCCAAAGTGGAGAGGAGGTCAATAAAAAAGAAATATTGTTCTCCAAACCTTTGGATCATAATGTCACTATAATTCAAAAATTGTTATCATTGATCAAAGATAATATCAAAGATCTGGGGATGGGGGGAAGGTATCTTTCAAAGTGAGAGCTCCTCACAAAACAGTTCTTACAGAAAACGTAGATTTGGTACAAAATAGCTTGAAGGTATTATAGTTAGGTCAAATTCATCTTCATTATAATCTTTTCAATAGTATCGGGTCCAGTATGCAAACTCCAGGCTCTTGCCTTGACCTCTGAATAGTTCAGGTACACTTAAGTCTTTATATTTTAAATGTTTTAACTACAACCGTCCAAATTTTGAAGCAGTGAAGACAGATGTCTAGCTGACATAACAACTCAGATCATATGATTTCAAATCTTGGCACTTCCAACTGTAAGATGAGAAGTTAAGGTGTTGGCTTTTTCGTGGTATAGTCTCAGGCAGGAGGGCATGTGTTTTGTAACATATTGACAAGGCTGTTAAAACAGTTGCATCTTGGTCATGTTCCTGTTCTCCAAGGGACTGGTGGAAATACTCAGTTTCCTGTGGGGCACAAAAAATCTTGAACAATCAATGCTCAAAATAGCATAAGGCAATTAAAGATCCACCTGCAACAGAATATCAAATACTTGATATTATTCATCTTTTAATTTAGATTCTGAAAGGGCTCTTTCAAAGCCCAACATACCTGGGGCCGACCAAAAAAAAAAAAAGCCTCTCCTCCACGCAGCTGGGGTGGGAAAAGAAGAGGGTCTTGCTGGGGGCACAGAAAGACACGAGTGGGGGCAGCAGAAGGAGGTGGTATGCAAGTGGAGGTGGTGGGGTGGGAGAAAGCAAGACACAGCCTTGAGGTGGGATGGACAGGGATTTGGGGAAACAACTATGCCAGGCTAGGCCTCAAAGGAGAAGATTACATAAGAACAGCCATGCTGGATCAGGTCCAAGGCCTATCTAATCCAGCATCCTATTTCACACAGTGGCCCACCAGATGCCTCCAGGAAGCCCAAAGGCTCCCAAGATGGTTAGCCTATAGCCCTTCAAGACATCCTGGGCTCACCAGAAGCAAACCCAGAGACAGCAAGAAGGCTGCCCCTCTTCTCACCACTACTGAGAGAACTTCAATCCAGACACCTCCAAGCTGGTGCCAGGAGACTTCAGTCAGGGAT
This sequence comes from Hemicordylus capensis, assembly GCF_027244095.1. Lineage (NCBI taxonomy): Eukaryota > Metazoa > Chordata > Lepidosauria > Squamata > Cordylidae > Hemicordylus > Hemicordylus capensis. Next base: position 371,269,933 of record NC_069658.1, on the reverse strand, counting down.
GCCCCACCCTACACCAATTGAGAGTGGTTCTGAGAGTGGGTCCACCACTTACTTGCTTGAGCTCTAGGTAGGGCTGCAACCTGCCTACCTTCTCGAAACACCCAAACTGGTGTGCCTCCTTCGGCCCCTCTTCACGAGCTTTATGTGCCACTGACATGAAGCCCACAGAGAAGGACTGAGGGAGGCAAAGCAGTCAGACAGGGTTTCTGAGCAGGCAGGCAAGTTGGATGGCTCCTCCTCCTGCTGCTGCCTTGCCTATGCATCCAAGAAGGCATGCAGCAGGTGTGCCATCAGGACTGGTCTCCGGTCCCAATGTCAAGTAACAGCCAGGCCTTAGATCCCAAGGGGAAAGAGCCAGACAGTCACCCCACCAGGCCCTGTCAGCAAGGATGAACCAGGCAAGCAGGAGCCCTGGGGATTCAATTCAAACTTTCCTGAGCGATTGTCCTCCCTGAGCCAGACGAAATGGAGGGTTTGGATCTGGACATACCAGAAACTTGTCACCCTTCTGATGCAGGAAGCTGAGGAAGGTGCCAGCAGCCTTCGTCCTCACAGTGAGGATGACTGTTGGCAACCTTCCCTCCTTGCACAGAACTCTTGTGAGGGCTCCAGGTGAAGAAAGGGGCTGCTGAAACCTTCCCTCCATATGCAGAGCCCTCACAACACTTTTCAAGTGTCATCTTGAGAGTTTCTAACCCAACCCTTTCAAAGCCTTTGCAAGAGCTCGGTGTGAGGAGGAAGCCTGCTGGCATCTTCCCTCTTCATTCAGAACCCTTTCAAAATCTTGTAATGGTCAGACCAGGAGCTCCCATTCTGACCATTGCAAGGCTTTGATAAGGAGAAGAGGCTGCTTGCTAGCACCATCTTCTCACTGGCCCAGCCCTAGGGATGTGCACAAATTGAATTTTGTGATTTGAATCGGTTTGAAACTAATTAGAATTCAAATTGATTCAACCCTCTTTTGGTGCTTTTTAAAACTAATCAGAATGCCTAAATGGTTTTTAAAAGGTGCCAAAAACAGTTGTCAAATTGATTTGAGTCCATTAGAATTCAGATTGGGTCAATTCAATTTGAATTTGAATCAAATTACCCCTTTTAGGAGTGATTCAATCCTAAAAAAAGTGTGATCAATCCTAAAAAGGAGTGATTCAATCCTAAGAATTTGAGTTGCTTGAATCACCTAGATTCAAGTCAAATCAATTCAAATAGATACACACATCCTTACTAAGTCCCCGAGCAAATGTGGCAAAGATGAAAAGAAGAAGCTGCCAGCGAGCAGCATCTTGTTGCAGGGAACATATTGAGCAGGAAGTGGTGGAGTGTTCAGCTCCAGGCCCAGATTCTGCCCATTCCAGGATCTGTAGTCTGCAACAGTGGGTGGGGCATGAGGGAAGCAGTCATGACAAAGAAACATAAAAGGGCTCAGTCAGAACTAATGGGAGGAGAGCTGGTCTAGTGGTAGTAAGCATGAATTGCCCCCTTTACTAAGAAGGTTCCACTCTGGTTTACATTTGAATGGGAGACTACATGTAAGCCCTGTAAGATATTGTCCTTAGGGGATGGGGCCGCTCTGGGAAGAGCACCTGTATGCTGGTGTGTAGAAGGTTCCAAGTTTCCTCCCTGGCATCTCCAAGATAGGACTGAGACACTCCTTCCTGCAACCTTGGAAAAGCTGGTGCCAGCCTGTGTAGATGATACTGAGCTACTGTAGATGGACCAATGCTCTGACTCGGTATAAGGCAGATTCCTATGTTCTTAACTGGGGCTCAACTCGTTGGATTGTGTCTTGGAACTCCCTGAGGTCCTAGACACAAGCCTTGCCTTTCAGCAGACTAGGATAGGACAATTCCAGGGGCTAGTTCACACATTTGATTGGATCCTATCATGATGGTACAGTATTTTTCATTCAGAGACTGAGTTACCTGGCTAAATTGTTAATTGTTTCCAATCTGAAAGGCACAGAGACCTTTCAGACCATTCCCCATAGTTTTCTACGTAAAAGATCAACTAGCTAGTGTTGTCCTCCCATTCAAGGGCTAACTAGATACTGGGCTTCCTTCTCAGCTAGTAGTGCTCATCATGATTGATATTCCACTCAATTTGTTATTGCACATTGTGCAGGCCTAGTGATCATCCTAGTTCCCAACTCACTTGCTTTTCCTTACTGTTATTCCATTTCTTTCCCTGTTCTGTGTAAGTGATTTAATTACACAACTGTTCGGAAAACTGATCAGAATGCTCATCCACAGCTGCGAACTTGGAATTTTTATTCCCAGAATGTGAAATGACAGGTATTTGCCCCAGCTCCAGTTTGCCCATTACTACCCAAATAGTCTGTCTTCTACTACTCAGCCATGAAGCAAAATATATGGCTTTGGATACACTATTCTCCTTTCTCAGCTGAACCTACCTGACAAGACTGCTATGAGGACAACATAAAATAAAGATAGGGATAGGAGTAAAGAAATCTAATTAATGGAAATTACCATCAGCTAGTGAAAATACCCTTAAATGTTTCAGTCAACCCTTTTGCCCCACATCTTATACCTCTCAAGGCTATATAATTGCATTTTAACAATCTCTCCTCTGTGACCTGCTCTCTGTCTGAGAAAATATCTGATTTTTACTTGACTCCTACCGCCCCACCACCTCTAGAGTAGTGCATCCTGCTGCAGTTATTTGGATGGGAATTCTTCACAGCAAGCTACTAATATTTATAACCTTGAGGTTGTCTTTGATCCTAAATCATATTTTAATTACCATTTTAGTTACACTCGGAAAAAATTATTCTATTACTTCCAGAACACAGCAAGGATAGAGCTATTGCTGTCTCAAGAGGACACAGTTATTTTAAGGACTTTATTACTAATTATAGATGGCTTATTACAGATTTGTTGTTCATCGGCTGTCCAGAACACTTGTTTACTTAGAATGCCTTGGATATGCTCCAGCAAACTTGTAGATTCATTGTCAATTCTCTTCATACAACAGAAGAATGGCATTTAAGCCATGCATTTTTATTTGTCTGCCAGTATCATCGGTAGTTGCACTGAATTCTTGATCTATTGTTTTGCTGTTTAGCAGAGTCTGTAGTCCTTGTGGTGTAACAAGCATTGTTTTCAAAAGATGCCCAGCACCCAATTTATGAAGATTCCCTTCTCTCCCCACAGTCCCCCGTGCTTCACTCCATCCCCTTCCTGAAGGCTGAAGGCCTTTTGTAGAGCTGCTGTCCTACAAAGCTATGCACCTATGTAGGGAAGAGCTTCAAATGCCATGACAGGTGATACTTCTGCTTCAGCCACTCACACTGCTAAACAGGCAAGGTGATTTTCACTTTTAAATCTGGGTTGTCTTGCCACAGATACAAACATCTACAGCAGAAATTGTTCACGATGAGCCCAAGTTCTGGGCAGCAATGACAGGCAAGACCTTTTGAGTGTAACACATCGACTCTGGCACTTCCACCCTCTGGCCATCCACCAAGCTTCCTCTCTCATGACTTTTAGAAAACAATTAAAATATTGAGTTAGATCCTAATTTGCAAAAGCAGAACAATGCTCGTGCAAGGGATTTTCCTTGTCCCCTCCTCCTCCACCCCAAAACTTTGTCATCCTTCTACTAAGGGTTGTTGGATCCTTAGGAAGAGTATGTGGGGAAACATGAGGAACTGATGAAATTGGGTACAAGCACCTTCCAAAAGCAGAGGTTGAACCCTACAAGAATTACAAACTTCCATGAGCAGAGCTTATATCTCCAGAAGGAATACAAATCGGCTTGTAAATGAAAGAGGGAAGAAAGTTGGGATTCTAAGGGCAAATCTAAATGTGACCTAAATCATGCCATTCACCCCGCTATGCTTGCTTATGTAAATAGCACATAATTACATTGGTGGCGGGGGGGGGAGGTGACTTGCATTGGGCCGAGGGCAGAGATACTTTCCCAACCACTGTGGTCCCAATAGAGACTAGAGATGTGCAAACATGTTGGACATCAAACCGGTTTGGTTCAACAGTTCGGGGTTGAACTGGACCACCCCGTTTGGTCCGACTTCGGACTAACCCCCACCCCCGGCCTTTCAGGAGGTTTGCGAGTCAATATTAAAAAAAATAGTACTTACCCCCTCCAGGAGGCTTCTCTGAGGCCACGGAGGAGTCGGTGGAGATTCCCCACCCCCCTGGCCTTCCTCGTGGCAAAAATTGCTTGGTTTGGGCATTCTTTGGCCCTTTCCAGGCCTTTCCCCCATCATGCTGGGCATTTTGGAGGTTCAATGGGCCCCTATGTGGCTGGGTCATGGGATAGGGAACCTCCACGGACCCCTCTGTGGCCTCAGGAAAGCCCCCCCCGGGGGTAAGTACTAAAAAAGAATTTTAATTGACTCGCGAACCTCCCTGAACAAAACCCGGGGGGCAAAACCGAACTGGCCCGGTCCTGTTCAGGTCTGGTTCAGACTCAAACCAAACCAGGCCAGATGGTTTTGTGCACACCCCTAACAAAGACTGTGTCTCCTGTGCATACTATTGCCCTGGGAAAATAACACCTCAAAGCCCTCTACCCCCTTGTCACCACAGTGCAGACCCCATCCCACACATGCTATTTTACATAAGAAAAAGCAAGCATGCCAAAGTCAATGATGTGATTAAACTCACATCTCTTTTGTCCCTCAGGAAACTTGATTCTACAACCAGTACCACTTCAATAATCCTTTTTGCACGCCTGTGGAATCATAGTGGGCACGCAGCCCTGGATGTATCCCACTCTCCCTGTTGATAGGCAGCAAAGAATGTTTCAAACTCATGCTAATTGGGATTTACGTGGCATAACAGCACGTGGGGTGATTGGATCTCAATGTAGGAAAATTTAATTTAATTTCCATTTCCCAGCACATTGCAATAGAGATCTCTGTTTGGGTTTTTTGGTTTCTTTTGGCCTGCATAATAGTGGATAAGATGCCACAATAGGCCCAAAGATTTCAAACAGGAAATCGTTCCTCAGCCAGCAACACTAAACAGTCAGTCTGTTACTGTTCCATAGTAGTGATTTCCACATCATCATCAAAGTATAGGACAAGAAAGAGGGACAGAGGGTATTTCTACATTACAATTTCTGTTACATTCCTTCTCATACAGAAGCACTGCAATACTTGAGATGTTGCGATTTGATTTGACCTCAAATCAAATAGGAAACACTCTAATTGACTCATCAAAACAGCCAGATACTGTTGGCCACTTTGATGAATCAAATTGGAAATACAGAAATAAATTCACAATTCACCCATAGGTCACAATGAGGAACTTGAATTACCCCATTGTTCTCCATAAGAAGGTCCTAGGGACACCAAAGTGGATTGGGTAGTAGGGCATGATGGGTGCGACCTACCACCCAACCCGCAAAATAAATGGAGAAGTGGTTGATTTTAAAAAGTTTTTTAAACTTTCCCCTCAAATGGGGTAAGTTTTACTAAACCCCATAGGATCCTATGAGGTTTGAGGGGCAAGTTTAAAAAACCGTCTAAAATCAACCACTTCTCCATTTATTTTGCAGGCTGGGTGGTAAGTTGCACCCACTTGCCCATTTCTTTTGTGGATTGGGTAGTAGGCAGCACCCATCATGCCATACCAGCCAACCCACTTTGGTGTCCCTAGGACCTACCCATGGGGAACAAAGAGGTGATTCAAGTCCCCCATTGTTCCCTAAGGGTGAAACAAGCAGAGTGCAGTGCACAAATTTTGCAACCCTGCTTTGAAAACCAATACTGCAGAACAGAAGCAGCACACAAAGTCCCTCCCAAGATAGAACAATGCATTTTGCCAAACATACAGTCCAAAGAGTGCACCCATTCTCTTCTCGAGAAGAGCACCATGAAAGTCTGATTCTGTGCTGCTGATCAGTGTTGCTGCCACGAACACAAGCTGTTCGTGGCAATAAAGAATGGTTTGAGTGCCAAGACAACCTTGGAAAGGAGCGCCCATTCCTGGTTGGATAGGTCACACACTTCTAAGCTACACCTCCTTGCCAGGAAGCAGATCAAGCTACACCTCCTTGATCTAGAAGCAGGGGTAAGCAGCGATGTGGCCAAATTTGCAGATGATACCAAACTCTTCCGGGTAGTGAAATTCAAAACGGATCGTGAGCAGCTCCAAAAGGATCTCTCCAAACTGGGGGAGTGGGTGACAAAATGGCAAATGCGGTTCAATGTTAGCAAGTGTAAAGTGATGCACATTGGGACGAAAACCCCCAACTTCAAGTATATGCTGATGGGATCTGAACTGTTGGTGACGGACCAGGAAAGGGATCTTGGGGTTGTGGTTGACAGCTCGTTGAAAGTGTCTATTCAATGTGCGGCAGCTGTGAAAAAGGCAAATTCCATGCTAGGGATCATTAGGAAGGGGATTGAAAATAAAATGGCTAATATGATAATGCCCTTATACAAAACTATGGTGCAACCACACTTGGAGTACTGCGTACAATTCTGGTCACCACATCTTAAAAAGGACATTGTTGAACTGGAGAAGGTACAGAAGAGGGCAACCAAGATGATCAGGGGCCTAGAGCACCTTTCTTACGAGGCAAGACTACAACACCTGGGGCTTTTTAGTTTAGAAAAAAGACGACTGCGGGGAGACATGATAGAGGTCTATAAAATCATGCATGGCATGGAGAAAGTGGAGAGAGAGAGATTCTTTTCCCTCTCACACAACACTAGAACCAGGGGTCACTCCATGAAATTGATTGCCAGGAGGTCTAGGACCAACAAACGGAAGTACTTTTTCACACAACGTGTGATCCACTTGTGGAACTCTCTGCCACAGGATATGGTGACGGCCAACAACCTGGATGGCTTTAAGAGGGGTTTGGATGACTTCATGGAGGAGAGGTCCATCAATGACTACTAGTCGGAGGGCTGTGGGCCACCTCCAGCCTCAAGGGCAGGGTGTCTCAGAGTACCAGTTGCAGGGGAGTAATGGCAGGAGAGAGGGCATGCCCTCAACTCCTGCCTGTGGCTTCCAGCGGCATCTGGTGGGCCACTGTGCGAAACAGGATGCTGGACTAGATGGGCCTTGAGCCTGATCCAGCAGGGCTGTTCTTATGTTCTTATGTTCAGGGCGTGGATGGCCAGCTCTCGCTCCTGCAGGCATCAGAGCAAGAGAAAGGTAGATTCCACTGGGTCTGAATATCTGGAGGGATCAGGTGTCCACGTAGGCCCAGCTCAAGCTGCCTCTCCCTGAGCATCTGCCTACCCTTTTCACTCCAGTGGAAGTAAGCTGCTATCTTGTGGCACTTTCCCACAAGAGCAACCATAGCAGCCACAGAATAGCACCCAGCGTCTGCAGCAGGGATCTCTCACCTGGCCGCAGCCTCAGAAGGGCCAAGTGCTTCCTGCACAACCAGGTTCAGAGTGTGTGGAACACAATGGATGGAGACAAACTGACCCTGCCTGGCTCCCTTCATTATGTTGGCAGCATTGTCGGTGACCATGAATACTCAGTGAAAATTTGGCTGCCCCAACAGCCATCCCCCCACCTGGCAATCCATTGCCGCCGACAGCTCACCTGCTGTGTGCTCAGTGTCCAGTACCTCCACATGCAGCCCAGCCCACTTGTGCTTCGCTGCATGGCAGGTGCTGGCCACATCAACATATGTCCCCTTGCTCTCCTGCCATCACCACTGCACCATGAGGGACAGGAAAGCATCATGCCTCCCACTGGGACTACTCCACAGATTTGCATTGAAGTGCAAGCTGGTGTCAGGCACCGCTGAGCACAGCAAGCTGCTCACAACCTCCCTGCCCAACCAGTACAGGGATGTCACCACCCACCTGCTAAGGCAGATATATGAGCAGATATGGTAGCTGGAGGCAAGCAGTTGAAGCAGCTGACAGAAGCCAGTGTCCTCCACCACTGGGAATGGCTGGTTATCCAAAACCGTCATCTCCCCAAAGGCCCAGGTGATCAGATGAGACTCCAGGCAACCAAACCACTTGCTCACTGACTGCACCCACCATGCAGACAACCTCCCCTGCTTGGGAACAGGAACAAGTGCCTTGCCACTACCTGAGGACATACCAGGCCTATTGCTGCCAGCAGGAGGAGGGACCCCCAGGTGATGCCATTGCAGATGCTGCAGCATCTCTGTCGTCTCAAGACACTTGAAGTCCTTCCCCCTAATGACCTATGTCCTGCAGTGGATGCAGACAACATGGTGTGAGTCACCGTGGCAGAGCTCAAAGTGGTCCCACACCTTGCTGCTTTTGGTCTGGGACCATTTTGGTGGTGGTGGTACTGGGGCTGTTGGTTCATTCTAGGGGCCACCACCACCACCCTCTGTCCAGGGCTGAGAAGGTCCAGGAACTACCAGAATGATTTCCGCCTGCTCCTGCACAGTCTCAGTCAGGGAGGTCACACTGCCAGTGGAAAATGGGGTGGATGGAGAGTGCGGTCTGGCTGGGCTAGCAGCCAATGACACCTTCTCCTCTGCTGCCACAAGAAGAACTTCCTTCCTGGAAGGGGAGGACCTTCCCCCTACTTCTACCTCAGCTGCCACAGGGAACTGCGCTGCAGGGCCAGGTTCCTTTGGAAAGGAGAGCCTGCGCAAAATCACATCAGTAGGGATGACTCGGGGTGTATCCCCCTCTTGCTGTCACCCACCACAACCAGCATCACCCCTCTCTCTCCCTCCTGGACATCTTGGTTTTTAAAAAATTTAAGCCCTAACTCTGATGTGGGGAGAAGAAGCACCTTTAAGGGGTGTGGGGTTGGGCACACACAAGGAAAAAAATTCCAAGCAGGCAGCAGAACCCAGTTAAGCCACTGGGCTGCTGGTACAATTTAAAATAATTGGAGAGGGAAAATCAGGACATTACCCCAGTTATTAAAGCCACTGGGGGCTGGATACAAGCAAGAATAATAAATCCAAATAAAATAAAATTCCAAGCAGCACCCAGTTAAAGACACTGGTCTGCTGGTACAAGGAAGGAAGGAAGGAAAGGAAGGAAGGAAGTAGGGATGTGCGGTTCAGTTTGGATCCGGACCGGTTCGTCCGAACCGGTCCGGATCCGGCGGCTCGATCCCGGACCGAATCGGGCCCTTCCGGGGACCGAGCCGGACCGAATTCGAGCCGGTTCGGTACCGAACCGGCTCGGGTTTCCCGAACCGGTTCGGGAATGAAATTGAGTCTCTGGAGTGTCTCTTTAAAGTTCCAAGTGTGTCCTCCATTTTGTGTCTCCTTCCCGAAACTTTTGCTCCTCCTCGCATCCATTTTGTGATGCTATTTCCAGGCATTGTATTGGCTGCGCTATTGATCCTTGATTGGCCAGAATGAGTCCTTTGGTCTGGTAGGCTGCTTGGCTGTTGCACTGTTGAGAGCTGGCACCCTGTTGGCCGTGGGGGGAGTGCAAAGGTGGGGGCTCCCAAAGGAGGGAATTTCAAACCTATATAAACCCAAGCCTCTTCTCTGGAAACTTCTCTTGGCTGCAGTTGTGGGATCATCTCTGAGACCTGCTTGCCCTTTGCTGGCTGCTCTGGTGTCTCTGTGAGTCCTGACTGTGTCCTGTGTCTCTCTGTGTGTGCTCTCTGTCTAATCCTTTGTCCACCTGCCCTTTGTGACTCTCTGTGTGTCTCCTCTCTCTGTCTGTCTCTTGTCTGTATACTGTGTGTTACTTCACTTTACTTTCTTCTTAATTTCCCCCAATTTTCCCTGTTCCTTGTCTGTCTGCTTTTCTCCCCCTCCCCCCCTTTCCCTTCTCATCCTTTGGGCCTACCCTCCCCCTCCCCCACTCCCATCCACTGCATCCTCATTGCTTTAAATCTTCTTCCATTAATTATTGCTCTGTGTCCTGCCTTGTTTTTGTCCAACTTTTTGATTTTCACATTGCATTCCATTGGTTTCATTTATATATTGCTTGCTGGTTTTGCTTAAATTGTACCATTTTGTTTGTTTCTGCTGACTGCTGCTGCCCTGCGAGTTGGTTCCCTGAATCCCTCCCCCCCACCCCCAGAGGATTCTGTTGTTGTTTCTTGTTGTCCCATATAATCAGTTTTGGTTCCCTGCTCCAAACTTGCCCCTCCAAGTCCAACCACACCCCACCCCAACCCCACCCCATCCAGCCTTCTCCCAAGTTTGCTGCTGCCAAACAGAGTCCAGTTTTCTTTGCTTGGTTCCACTTATTCATTTGCTATTATTAATTTGCAGCAATTGTGGTTTCATTGTCTCTGTTCACTTAGTGGCCCCCCTCAGACTCTGTGTTTGGTTCCCCCTCCCCACACCCCCACACCCAAGTTTTTTCTGCTGGTTATAGTCTTTCTTTTCATTTTTTTTTTAAACTTCTGGCTTGTGTTCTCTTGATATATATTGCTTTATATATTTTGCTACCCTCCTCCTCCTCCTCCCCCCCCTGCCTGCCCCCCCACCCTCCCTCCTCCCAGACCCTAGCCCAGGCCCAGCTCCTCCCCCAACCACCCCATCCAGCCTAATCGCTGCTGCTGCCCGAGTTGTTCCAGTTTCTCCTTTGCTGTTTGTTGTTGCCCCCTCCCCTTCCCCCCAACACCCCTCTGCCACACACTAGCCCCCAACCACACACACCCTCTCTGCTCCCCCCACCCCACCTCTTTTTCTCCTTGCCCCTGACTCTCTCCACTCACCCCAGGCCCCCTGCCACACACTAGCCCCCAACCACACACACCCTCTCTGCTCCCCCCACCCCACCTCTTTTCCTCCTTGCCCCCGACTCTCTCCACTTACCCCAGGCCCCCTGCCACACACTAGCCCCCAACCACACACACCCTCTCTGCTCCCCCCACCCCACCTCTTTTCCTCCTTGCCCCTGATTCTCTCCACTTACCCCAGGCCCCCTGCCACACACTAGCCCCAACCACACACACCCTCTCTGCTCCCCCCACCCCACCTCTTTTCCTCCTTGCCCCTGACTCTCTCCACTTACCCCAGGCCCCCTACCACACACTAGCCCCAACCACACACACCCTCTCTGCTCCCCCCACCCCACCTCTTTTTCTCCTTGCCCCCGACTCTCTCCACTTACCCCAGGCCCCCTGCCACACACTAGCCCCAACCACACACACCCTCTCTGCTCCCCCCACCCCACCTCTTTTCCTCCTTGCCCCCGACTCTCTCCACTTACCCCAGGCCCCCTGCCACACACTAGCCCCAACCACACACACCCTCTCTGCTCCCCCCACCCCACCTCTTTTCCTCCTTGCCCCTGACTCTCTCCACTTACCCCAGGCCCCCTGCCACACACTAGCCCCAACCACACACACCCTCTCTGCTCCCCCCACCCCACCTCTTTTTCTCCTTGCCCCCGACTCTCTCCACTTACCCCAGGCCCCCTGCCACACACTAGCCCCCAACCACACACACCCTCTCTGCTCCCCCCACCTCTTTGGACCGCTGCTACTGCTGTGTCCTCCCCCCACACCGGAATCCCCCCTCCCTGCTGCGCTGCGCTTCTCCTCTCTCCTCTTTCTCTCTATCATCTCTCTTTCTCCTCTCTCTCTCTTTCTTTTCTCTCTCTCTCCTCTCTTTCTCTTTGTCCCTGCCCCCCCTCTCTTTTCTCTCTCTCTTAGTCTTTTCTCTCTCTGCTCCCCTTCACTTTCCACCTCCTCTCCCACAGCTGCAGCCGCACACAGTAGCCTACCCACCTGGCGGCTGCCATCGTTTTTTTTTTTCTTTTTATAGTTTTTGGTTGATTTTGTCTCTGCTTGGGGGTGAGTTGAGCGACACAAATAGTGTTGTCTCCTCACTTCTGCCCCTCCATCGTTGTTGAACTACCCCGGTTGCCTGTGTGCCTCGTGCGTCCGCCCTGCTGTGTGTCAGCCCAGGGTGGCTGGCTGGCGGCGGCGAATCCGTGACCAGCAGTGAGCGGCAGGAGAAGGACCGGAAGAAGAGGGGTTAGTGCGTGTGCGATTGTGCACCTTTTGTTGCCCCTTTCTCTCCCTAGCTGGCGGTTTTAAATAGGGACACCCCTATTCTGAAATGCATTTGGGTGTGGGGAGGAGGGAGGGAACCTTGGAGAGGAGATGTACTGTTGTAAAACTTGTGTCTTCATGCCCATGCCCAGTAAAGAAATTGCTGCTGTGTGTTGCGTTGCATTGCATGCGTCTTGCAGGTGGTTTTTGAACAGGTGCCTTCCAGAGTGCTTCCTTGCCTCTGGGGCAGTCTGAGTGGGGTCCAGGGTTCTGATGCGATGCTGCCACTACATGCTGGGCCCATGCCATGCCAGAGTGCTTCCTTGCCTCTGGGGCAGTCTGAGTGGGGTCCTGGCTGGGCTCTGATGCTGCCACTACATGCTGGGCCCATGCCATGCCAGAGTGCTTCCTTGCCTCTGGGGCAGTCTGAGTGGGGTCCTGGCTGGGCTCTGATGCTGCCACTACATGCTGGGCCAACACGTATGATGATGATCATGATGTTCAATCCATGAGGCTGCCATCAAGTGTTTGCTGCTGCTTGCTTGCCATGGCATTGGGCAGGCAGAGTCACAGAGTGGGTGGGTTCAACCTCTGTGTTGGTGTGACTGGGTTCTGGTTTTGGTTGTGTGCAATTTAGAGTCACTAAATAGGCTGCATTGAGTTTGATGCTCCCCCCACAGGAGCATTACTTGAGAACCACCCCCCAGAACCCACACTTTGTGTTCCAGTTCACTAAATAAGGGTTTCCTCCTTTGATCTGCAGGTTCCCAAGCGTTGACTGCATCCCTCCCCCACCCCCGGTAGGTGCTGTGCCCTCCCCCCATCCACTCTCCCCCCCCAAAAAAGCTAAAAACTTGCCACCCACACCACAACTACTCCACCCAACTGCCCGTGCCACCCTCCCACACCGGGGTTCCACCCTTTAACCCCCTATTTTTCTAAAAAAAACCCCTCCCAGACCCATCTCCCCAATTGGCTTGGTGGTTGACTCCCAAATTCAAAAAGGACACCCTCCCCCTCACTTCGATTGGCTTCCCCCCCCATATCAAAAAGTCTTCCTTTCCCCCCAATTGGCTTCCTTTTTTGAAAACAAACTTCCCCCCCGCCGCCTCCAAATCAGCTGCCTTTTTTTTGGCCCCTAAGCCCCTCCAAATTATTTTTCTGACCCTGTCTGGCCTTCCTCCTAAAGTCTCCCTCCTTCTGACCTAGCAGCATGTCTGAGCGCCGTGTGGCGGGCAGGGCTCGCTCAAGGCTGGCAGGCAGAGGTGGGAGAGGCCAGGTGTGGGGTGCGCCTGCGGCACGGGGAGGGAGAGGACGCGGGGAGCCTGAGGACACCCCAGTTCTCCCCATTGGAGAATTCTTTGCTCCGGCCCCATCTTTGGTGCGCAGGATTCAGTTCCCCACGCCTGCTGCCGCCAATCGCGGCAGAGGCAGAGGCACTGTTAGGGCTGTGGCGGGTCCCTCCTCGCCGGCGGCACCAGGTGCTGCTGAGCTACCGCCAGTTGTTGAGGTGGAGGAGACTGTGGAGTTGGAAGAGCAGGTAGAGGGCGGTGAGGACCGTGCGGCTGGCAGCGATGCAGCCAGGTTCTCCCTCCCTCTGGGGCCCCTTCCCCCTATCCTTTCGCCGCTCAGTGGGGCCCCCCCTCGTGAAGCCCGACACTCTGGTGGGGAGCGGTCTGGCGAGGTGGTGGAGGAGAGGCCTGCCTCTCCGATGCCAGTTGAGCCGGGCCCTTCCTCCGCTGTGGAGGGTGGAAGGGGCGGGTTGGGTGGCAGCAGTGGGCAGGCAGCCGCGGCCGCCCCCCCCCCTAGGACTGCAGCCACCCTGCAAGAAACGGCCTAGGACGGCGCCCAGGGCGCAGGAGGCCAAGGGCAGTGGTGCATGGGTGCATTTTGAGGTCCCTCAAGATGACCCATTCCACGCCCGCTGTGTCCACTGCAGGATGCTTGTCAGCCGTGGAAGGGACCCTGCGCACCTGGGTACGACGCCTTTGAGGAGACACCTAGAGCGTCACCACCCAGGTCTCAGGGGACAGGCTGGCAGCGCTAGTGCGCCTTGTGCATCTGCCACTAGGGCGGGCAGCGGCAGTGTGCCAGCCAGCAGGCAGGCTACACTGCCCGTCCAGCGGTGGACGCAGTCCTCGGGCAGCCAGCGTATTGTTCGCGTGGACCATCATCACCTCACCCGCCTCATAGGGGAGATGATTTCCACCGATGACCAGCCGTTTCAGGTGGTCGAGAACAACGGCTTCCGCCGTATTCTCCAATACCTGGCTCCCGAATACGTCATCCCCTCAAGGACGACGTTCAGCCGGAACGTGGTCCCCTCCCTGTACCGCCGGTGCAGGGAGCTCGTGTCGGCCGAGCTGCGTGCAGCTCCGGCCGGGACAAGCGTGCATTTCACGACTGACCTCTGGACCAGTGTCAGTGGGATGCACGCTTCTTTCCTGGCCCTCACTGCCCACTGGTGGGGACCGGAGAGTGAGGGGACCTCCGCGGGCGATGCTTCCAGGTCCGGCGCGGCTCCCGCTGCACTACGGCACAGGTGGGCCGTCCTGCACGTGGAGACGATGGACACGAGGCACACCGCGGAGGAGGTGGCGGCCGTACTCGACCGCCAGATAGAGGAGTGGATTGGCGGGTGTCCACACCTCTCCCGCGGCTTCATTGTCACCGACAATGGAGCCAACGTTACCGCCGCTGTCGAGACAGTCATGGACTGTGTGAACATACGGTGTATGGCACACACGCTCCATCTGACCGTCAGGGACGCCCTTGGCCTTAAGGAGCTGAAGGCGTCCCAGGAGAAGGGGGCCCGCCCCATCGCAGCTGCTGTTGCTGCCACGGCCACGCTTGTGGATAAGTCCTGCAAGCTGGCCGCCCACTTCCACCGCAGCGAGAAGTCCAGGAGACTGCTTCGCCAGAAGCAGGATGACCTTGGCCTTCCTCGCCATCTCATCCCTACGGATGTGGAGACGCGGTGGAACTCAACCTTCCTCCTGTTCCAGCGCCTGTTGGAGCAGGAGAGAGCCCTTGTCGCCCTGGCGAGGGACGAGTCCTTGGATGTCTGCGACTTCTCGAACGCAGAGTGGAAGCAGATGTCCGAGGCGGTGTCGGCACTCGAGCCCTTCCAGCTTGCCACGAAGGGCTTGTGTGGCGACAACACTCCCTTGAGCCAGGCGCTGCCCACAGCTGTTGGTCTCGAGAAGCTGATGGGTGGACTCCATATCTCTCTGACCACGCCAGAGGGTCGTGCTCTGGCTGGGAGGCTGAGGTCTGGGGTTGACAAGCGGCTCGTTGATGTGCTGGGAGACAGGGAGGAGTATGTCCTCGCTTGTCTCTGTCACCCAGCCCTCAAGGGCAATGCCGTGAGTGCCGACGACTTGCCCAGGTGGAAGGGCATCCTGGTCGAGAAGGTTAGGGAGGAGGAGGCCGCTAGGGCCCGCAGAGACCAGGGTGTTGGTAGTGGTGCGGGGGCAGCCCTCGCGGCCCAACCCGCACCCAGCAGCAGCATGGGCGGCCAGCCGGCGTCAGCTTCCCCTTCCCCTCCCTCTTCCCAGTCCAGCAGCGCGGCATCCCAGGCGGCGCCATCGCAGCAGCCATTTGCTACCGACTCGAGATCCGCCCAGTGGTTTCAGCGGTTCTGCTATGGCGCCATGCCTGGTATGCGGGAGGCTCGACCTGCCAGGCCCCCCTCCAGTGCTGAGCAATGCGTTGCGCAGTACTTGGAGGAGCCTGTGGAGGGAGACGGCGTGGACTGCGCACAGTTCTGGGCGAGCCGCCGCCAAGTCTGGCCGGACCTGGCGGTGGTGGCTGTGCGCCTCCTCTCCTGCCCCCCAACCAGTGTCCAGAGCGAGCGGGTGTTTTCACGTGCCGGGGACGTGGTGACACCCTCTCGCTCCCGCTTGGACCCTGGTCTGGTGGAGCAGCTGGTCTTCCTTAAGGTGAACCTCCCCCTGTTGGGCTACCCCAAGCTGCAGTTTGAGACGGGCGAGTGATTACCGTGGGTTGCCCCATGGTTGGTCACCTGCCTGGCTCGACCTCTGCTTATCCCTACCCTCCCCCCTTCCACCTCTAGCTGAGCTGACGTGACAGATGCTGAGCCGTGCCAGCCAGTCGCAGCGTGTAGTGTGCCCACACAGAGATGCAGTTGTAGTAGTAGTTGTAGTGCTGCGACTGGCCAGATGTTTACAATGCCCACGCCCACCTAAAAAGAAACCCAATGCTGACCAGCACAGGCCCTTTATCTATCCACCTGTCAGCATTTGGGGACCTGGCGTGGGCACGGCACACCCCCCCAAAGTAGCACAGCCCACGGAGTACTAGACTTAGCGGCAGCGGCGGGTATACGTTCAAAAATGCAGTGTAGATATGTAAATACTAGTAAATAAACATGTAAATAATTTTTTCTTTAAAAACCCCATGTCAAAATCAAGCCTCAAAATTATGCAAAAGAAAGAAAAAAAGGTGACAAAGGGAGAACAAAATGATGAATGCCAAATGAATTGATTTTATTGAAAATGTCACCAGAAATCATGTGTGGGGGGCTTGGTTTACATGGAGAAAATGATTGGGTGATTTTTTGAAATGAAACGAATGAATTATTATCATCTTATGTTCATCTTGATTGTGGTCACTGTTGATGTTGGCTGATGGCAAAAAACCCAAAACCATCAGAATAGCAATGAACTGGCTGCCAACACAACATATTGATTGATAACTGTGCAGGGGGGGAATTGGGTCTGTGTGTGTGTGTGTGGTGCAGGCTCAGTCTGTCTCTTCCTGTTGTGTGTCTGTCTGTCTGTCTGTCTGTGTGAATGGATGCCTAGCACTGTCTCTGTGTGTGGATGCTTTCTGTGTGTAGTGTGGTGTGTGTCTGTCTACATGTTTTTTTTCCTCCCCCCCATGCCTCCCTCCATCCTTCCCCTCTCATCCTCTCCCCTTCCTCTTCACCACCTTCCATCCTCCCTCCCTTCCAGCCCACCACCGCCTCACCTGCCCCCAACCCCGGTCTGGCAGATGATGAGAGTCTGGTCTCTCCCACCGAAGCACACACGTGAGCACGTGTGTGCACAAATATGTGGCTGACCAACTCTGAGCCGGACCCTCCCCCCTTCAATCCCCTCTACATCCCTCTCCCCCTCCCCTTTCCTCCCCCCTGCCTCCCTGCCTCCCTCCCTGCCTCCCTCCCCCCTCCTAGCTAGCAGCGCACACATACACACACAAAACACCTGTGGTGGCAAACACCACCAGCACACATGCACTCACACTGGTGCCACCACCACCTCTGCCTTGGGCCTCTGTGTCCTTGAGCAGATATGTGGTGGTGGACCAGAGAAGCATTTCTTTCCAGCAAGGCAAAAGGCATGCACTCACTGCACACACACACACACACACGAAGAGGTGAAGACGAGAAGAGGCAACTTCTAGAACCAGCAGCAGCAGGTGAGTGTCGTGTAATTGTGTTGCTTCCCAAGGCCACTGCCCATGCTCAATGCTCAGTCTGCTGAAACTAAAGAACTAGCTACAATCACCCTTCCTCACATGCAGCTCAGCTCAGCTCAGCTCAGCTCAGCTGCACAGCACACTGACTAACTAGACACTACAGCTGGTGGTAGAAAAAACAGAAGTCTAGATTCTAGAAGATGTCCTGGTGGATTTTAAACTTTCAAATCTGTGCTAGGATTGCCTTGCCTCCTCCTCCTCCTCCTGCCTGTAATTGTGCCCTCTCCCCTTGCAGTTGCGCCGTCGTGATGGGTTGGTGATGTGCGTGCGCCGTCTACTTGTTAGCTCTCTCCTCCTCATGTTGGCTGGGCTTGCCAGGCACTGGCTGGCAGCAGCTGTTGGCTGTGTGCTAGGCTCAGGCTGTGGCGCGCGTGACTGGACTGGGAATGTTATTTTAGCGGCAACACTGGTTGTGGTGGTAGCAGTAGTAGCTGTTGTTGTTTCTGGGCTGGTGGCTGCTGGCCTGTGCTGACTCTGCGCACTTGGTCTGGTCTGGTCTGGTCATTGGGATGCAGATGTAGGGTGTGTGTGCATCATCCATGGGGAGCATCAGAGCAGAGCAGAGCAGGTTGGCTGGCTTCTGTCTGTCGGGCCTAGTCAGTGGCAGGCACTGAGTGAGGCGGTGGTTTCTTTGGGCATCACGTCACCCATCATGCAGAGCGGCAGGTCTGCTGCTCTGCTGCTCCGCCTCCTGCTTCTTCTCTGTGTGTGCTGCTCTTGTGCTTAGTGTGCTGCTCCGCTGCTGCTGCTGTGCTGGCAGGCAGCACAGCAGTGGCCTTTTTGTTAGATCAGAGAGTGGGTGTTGTCTCTCTGAGTGTCCTCCTCTTACTTGCTTGGATAGGAGTGGTGGTAGTAGGTTGGCATTAAGATGGACTGACTAGGTGTTACGTGTTAGGGTGCCCAGAGAGAGGGGCCACAAAGATGGGGTGGCAATTGTTGGGTTGCTCCTAGTATTATTGGTGAATTTCTGAAGAAAATTTTTTTTTCCATTGGCTAGAATGGGGGTTCGGGGCTGCCCCAGACCCGCCTCTGTGGGGTGGCAGCACCGCCAAAGTGGGTCCGGGGCCATGGCAAAAATGCCCTCAGTCCCTCCCAGCAATCCCCGTAGAGATAGGAGTGATGGTTCTGTTGTTTTTCTGAGGTGTTCTGAGTGAGTGTGGATTCTGTGATAGCAAATGAGAGTGGATTCATGGTGTCTCATTGGAAATCTCATTAGCTATCATAGAATCTACACTCAGAACACCTCAGAAAAACAACAGAACCATCACTCCTATCTCTACGGGGATTGCAGGGAGGGACTGAGGGCATTTTTGCCATGGCCCCGGACCCACTTTGGGGGTGCTGCCACCCCACAGAGGCGGGTCTGGGGCAGCCCCAAACCCCCATTCTAGGCAATGGAAAAAAAATTTTCTTCAGAAATTCACCAATAATACTAGGAGCCACCAATTGCCTTGGGATTTTTGGGGTGGAGGACACCCATGGGTGGCTACCACCCACCCCAGCTTTTTTGCCCCTAAGGGCTCCACATTGTGAGTTATGGGCAAGAATTAATTTTTAAAAAAAATTTGTAAAAAATCAGAGGAAGGTCCAATCGACTTGAAATTTGGGTGGCAGGTAGAACACAATGTCCCCTTCAAAACCAGCCACTTTTTGTGATCCGAACCGGTTCGGTTCAGATCCGAACCGGTTCGAAACCGAACCGGACCGGGGGGTGGTCCGGCAAAACCAGAACCGAACCTCCCCGGTCCGGTCCGGGCCCGGTCCGGACCCGAACCAAACCGGGAGAACCGGTTTTATGCACATCCCTAGAAGGAAGGAAGGAAGGAAGGGTTCGTTGTTGGTACTGCAAATATAAATGGGAAAATAGAGAAACAAATAAGCCCAGCGGGCACTCTCTTTCTCTCTCTCTACATTCACCTGGGGGCCAGGCAGGCAGGCCCAGAACCCCACCACTGCTTTGCTCTCAGTGCTGCTGCAGTATCTCTCCAAAGATCCTTCTCTCCTGAGGCAAAAAAAAAAAAAAAAAAGCCGTGGCTTTCTCTGCCTCCAAGCATCCCCTTATATACATTTCGAAACTCCCTTCTTTGGCTTCCCCCCTCCCTCCCCCCAGCCAATGGGGGCACAGGTGTCTATGCCAACACTTGATTTGAATGACAACAAGCCAACTAAGAAGCAAGGAGATCTCAAGCCAAGCGAAGCCAGGTCCAAAAAGCCAATTAGCAAGGGGAAAATGGCACATGAAGTGCGAATAGCTCAAATTGATGCATGTCGAATTAGTGCTGATTCGATTTGACCTTGAATCAAGCCCTCCATTTTAGGGGCAATTCAATTCAAGGTTGAATCCGTAAATCGCCCCCAATTCGGAGTGAATCAAATTACACATCTCTATGCAATACCTTCTTGACTTAGGGACCAAAGAGGGGTTGTTTCCTTCTAAAATGTCAGTAAGTATTATGATAGAAATCAGTATAATTACATGAATACTCTATTCATATTGGCCCACTGATCGGCCTTAATGAATCTTATTTCAGTTTACATATTCAATTGTTTTTAAGTGCAAATTGTCTGATATAGCTTCCAAAATACTCATTGTTTTAGTCAGGAGATATAAATGCAAATCATATAACGATGCAATAAAATTGGAGTAAAGCAAGCAGTAACCCTGATTCTGTATCCTGAAGCCCATAAAGATTTCTTACAGAATCATTTATACCCTCTTTTATATAGATTTTATTTCTTTACAGAAATCTTATTGATGAGTTTACCTCTCTCTCATGCTGTTATTATTAGTAGAAAAGACTGCATTCGATAGATATCCTTCAGATAGTTCTGAATACATCTTTGTACCTGTGAAAGTTCACTGTAAAATGAACATCTTACACTTAGCAACAAGTGACATTTAATTTAGATGTTCAGAATATAGATTATTGGATCAAGAGAGTTATACCAGTTATACCTTGGCCATTAATGAGTGCTGAAGTGACATATGGTTGATTTTATTGTTTGCAGAATATCATTCTGCCAGTGAAAATAACTATTAGAGACAATCAAATACATGCCAGAGGCATAAAGAAATCATTACTTTCCGTGGCTATCTTGTGATTTATCCAAAAGGCACTGTGTTATGGAGCACTGGGGAATTTGAGAGACAGCCCACCATAATCTGTGGGGTCCCAACCACAGAGATTAAACAGAATGATGACTTTGTGTTGTCAGGGTAATATCATTCTGAAGACACGCTGTAGGCAATGTGGGTTAGGCTGATGGGATTAAAGCTATGAATTGATTTACATCAGATGCAAAAATTTGAGCATAAGGGCTTCTTTATCAAGTAAATGGCAGAGTTGTCAAAGATTTTGTTTGAACTTGTTGAGCAAGTTCATTTAATGTGAGAATGAAGTGTCAAAAACACAAACTCTGCTAATAATCTCAGCTCTTGCCATTTGTTTTCTCAAGAGCAACATCTGTTTGCCTCTCTGTTGTGTTTATTTCAGCTTGTGGCTTTTCCAAAGAGTCAGATGGTAACAGACCTTTCACCTTTTCGTTCCTGTTCTTTAATCAATTAATATGAAGTGGTACATGCTATTCAATTTAATTTAAACAACTGATGAAAGAACATAGATAGGACTGGGTATTACTGGGCATTTTCTAATAAAACATTTTCAAAACAGCACATCTAATTAGTGACTCGTATGTGGTACTAACTAAGCTATAGAGAGTTAGAGACTTCCAAAACATGCTTTTAAAAAGTGTTCTTGCAAGCCCAGTATCAAGCTCAAATGAAACCC
This sequence comes from Hemicordylus capensis, assembly GCF_027244095.1. Lineage (NCBI taxonomy): Eukaryota > Metazoa > Chordata > Lepidosauria > Squamata > Cordylidae > Hemicordylus > Hemicordylus capensis. The sequence continues at coordinate 371,248,722 of NC_069658.1, read as the reverse complement.
TGTCTAAAAGTGTGCAAAAGAGAAGTTTGGGGGGGGGGGGTGCTTCCAACTTTCAGAGTAAATACAAGCCTCACTAAGCAGGTTAGGCTGTGATAATCCAAAATTCACTGTATTTACTCTATTATGTATCTGTTTGGTTCCCCACCACCACCACCACCAGAAATCTATTCTAGGTGTTCATCTCCCACCTGCCTATTTGCCAAGCATTAAAACCCATCAGTGAGATGGAATAAAGCTACTTAATTAGCACTTGATATACAGCTTAATTAGGTCTTAATAAGGGGTAGTGCATCCTAAAATCAATTATCTTACTCTTCTTAATAAGAACAGCTAATTAGTGGGTAAATCGCCACAGTTCCTCATCTAGCCTACAGTTTTCAAGAGCCATGGAAAGGAGATTATGCGGCAGAAATTTTCCATCCCCCACTCAACTGGACTAGATTTTACAAAGTATCTCCACAGTGCTCGGAAAAACAAGCTATGCTGCATTTTTAAAAAGCAGAATGACATGTAATTTATAGGGAGCCAACGGCTTTATTTATGCAGAACTGTACCTGACTTGATGGTGTCAGGTCACACAGATGACAAAAGCAAACAGGGTCTATCTGTTCTGTTGCCTGGAGTAGTATTGTTGTATGCAAAAAAGGCCTGTCCTTCAAATAATTTCTCTGTGTTATGTCTTATGTAGTGTTTTGTAAATCAACATATCTACTCTCTCTGGCCAGGCTTATGTTTAGGGAAAGTCCTATATGATGTATTTTGCTGGAAAGCTTTATATGATGACCTTTTTCTATTCAAAATAGCTCACACCAGGAAGGGATTAAAGCAAAAACCTTTTTAAATTGGAAAGAACCAAGGTTCTTATTACTACTGCAGCTAATAATACCACTTATTATTTAAACAGGAAAATGCAAGTCTTTTTTTTTTTTTTGAAGTTCTGTATTCTTAGAAGCTCCAGTTTTAAGGGTAGACACAAGGCAAAGGGGAATGAAAAAATACGTTTGCTTATTTATTTGATTTCTATACCACCCTTCCAAAAATGGCTCAGGGCGGTTTACATTAAAACAAAACAAAAATCAACTAACTATTAAAATCAAAAATTGTAAAAACAACATAAAACCATTATTAAAACAATTTTTAAAAACACCCTGGAAAACCAGACCAAACCTTTATGGTTTAAAAACAATTTCGAAACCCTGCAAGGCCAGGCCAAACAGATTGGTCTTAAGAGCTCTCCTGAAGGCCAATAATGAACTCAGATTATGAATTTCTGCCAGGAGTGCATTCCACAGCTCAGGAACAGCTACAGAGGAGGCCCACCTCTGAGTTACCACCAGACGTGTTGGTGGTAACTGAAGACGGATTGATAAGGAATGAGGATCCTACTGCATGTGGAATAAAGTAAACACCAATAGCGTTGAATGCAATGTTCATTGTACCAGTGGCAGGTTCCCATACTAGAAGATAGGAAATTGCCTTCTTACTGGTCCCTCTAGCTCAGTATTGTGTTCACACACTGGTAGTGGCTTTCCACGATTTCACAAAGAATTCTTTCCCAGCCCTTCTGCTATTTTCAAATTTTGACCCTGGGGCTTTCTGCATGTAAAACCACTGAGTTACATCCTGAGGTCATTCACACAATCGAAAACTGTGCTCTACCCAGGTTTGGGAGCAGTGTGTGCTCCCAATTTTTGATTGTGTGGAAGCAACGTTAGAGGAAAACCTGGGTAGAAGTGATTGTGTGGAAGCAAGGTAGGAAGAAGAGCTATCCAGGTTTTCCTCTAATCTTGCTTCCACACAATCACTTCTACCCAGGTTTTCCTCTAACCTTGCTTCCACACAATCAAAAATTGGGAGTACACACAGTTCCCAAACCCAGGTAGAACACAGTTTTCGATTGTGTGAATCTCTGTCTCATAAGCAACTCAATATGGTACAGCCATGCCAGTGTAGCTTCACCATTCAAGAACTGCACCATTCAGTTGTGGTTGGACAAGAAGTGTGATGAGTCCAAGATGAGGCAATCATGAAAGTTTAAGCTTAATGTATCCCAATAAGAACACCAGGTTCCATGTGGCAACCACAAAACATGAGTTAAAAGCCAGAAGAAGTGTGTGGTTACATATTCCAAAGAAGACCATCAATTGCAAGCAGGCATGCAGAAGGGACAATGTTGCATCACATATGAACAATGCAGTACATTGTGGTAATCAGCCATTGACACAGATCTTGGGTATGCAGTTAAGGAAAAGCAAAAGGGTACACTGGCCACCTGTAAATCTCTCCGCCTCCCCTATAGAAAAAGAGGAGGCCCAGGCTTTCTATCTTAACTATCTCACAACCCAAACCTAACCCAGTTTGTTCAGAAGTAAGTTTCATGATTTCAGTGAGGATCAGGCTCAATTTAAAAATGACTCTGGGAGAGCTAAAATTGCTTGCCAGTTACGTGTTCCACAAGGCTGGCTTTACATTCAGTTGGGGTCCTCAGCTTCTACATAAGTGGTGTTAGTACACTAGCACAGTACTCTCTGGTGTACTAACCCTAAATAAGCAGTGGCTGAAGTTCCAACTTATACGTTAAGAGAACTGCATGGAATACGATTTCAACCAATCTGGCACCATCTTTAAATTCAGCCTTATATGCTAGTAAACAGACTTAAGTTTCAGCTTGAATGTTAAATCCAATAATACCAAATTTAGGGGAACATCTTTTTGAGTTAATACACAGAGAATCAGGGCAGCTAATTTGAAATTCAGATGAACAATATTTTAATGATTGCCCAGTTTGTTATACTGCACACATCCAACACATTACCATAAGAACTGCTCAGATTCTACATGACATATGTTATGCAGGATATGAAAGCCCTGCTTAGACAATAAGAAATTGGGTGTTCCTAGGTATAGGAGAAATGGGAGCATGCCAGCTAGCCAACCCCCTAACCCAATGTGTCATGTTAGCTGCTTTTCAGTGTGCCATGTTCCCTGCTCTACCCAGGTCCAGCACTTATCTACAGAAGCTCTCCCTGGGTTCAGCACTTGCCTCTTCAGATAAATAGGGAGAGAAGGGGGCATGGCTACTGAGAATGTCAGTGCCCGGGGTGCAACTAGCTCCTTGTACCTGGGTACAATGTTCCAAGTTTCTTAAAGACGAAAATGCTCAAGAGAGAGCAGCAGGAAAAGGAAAGTGTGCTGAAGCACTCTAAACATAAATGCTGCATGATCAAAAACCACAGATAGATACTAACTGCACACCAGTGCAGGGATATATGGTAGGGAATTGGGGGCATAAAGGGACCAAGGATATCGGCAAAACCCAATAGATGGCACAAGGAATTTTGGAGCAATTGAACATGTCAGAATTACAAGGCCAAAGCTAGTGGGGTGGAGGTTAATGAGCAAAACAAAGTGAAAAGTAGAGTGATCACATTGAGTCTAAACGTATCAACCTCTGTTTATAAGTTTATGCTTATAATGGACTCTAATGAGATAAGAGATTAGCATGTTCAAAACAATGGATGAGTAAACGACAGGGGTGTAACTATAATAGGGCATGGGGAGACAGCTGTCTGGGGGCCCACTGCCTTGGGGGGGCCCCCAGAGGCAAGTCACATGACTGACTCCTCTAGCCGTGTACCCGCCCGGGCTTCCTTCAGTTGTATTCATCCTCCAAAATTGATGTGAATGTTAAGACCTGGAGCTACCAGAACAGCATGTCTTTTTCTAGTACCATTAAATGACGTACATCGTCCACAATGTACAAAACCTTTAAAAAAATAATTTAGGATGATGTTTTATTGTGGCACATAGGAGAGATAGATAGATAGATAGATAGATAGATAGATAGATAGATAGATAGATAGATGCTTTTTGTTACCACTATTCAGCCTCATTTAAGATTTCTTTACTTCATGAGGAGCTTCGGGGGCGGGGGCATTTTAAAATCTTGTCTCTGGGCCCACTCCAACCTTGCTACGCCCCTGGTAAACGATGAGTAAATAAGTGAACCATCATGAGCCATTTTTTGAAATAAATAAAATTAATGTTCTGTTCTAGCAACTGACAGCATGAAAACTTATTTTGTTTTCATGACAGCATGAACAAAATCTAGTTGTCACATAACCTTTTAGCCAATTTAGAAGATAAGTTTCATAATACAGTAGCAACTATCAAATCATGCATCAGTACGGCATTATAGCCATCCAAAAGTTGTTTATTTTTGGGACTCCAACCAGGTCCTACATAGCACTTAGAAAAAAATGACTAAAATGAAGAAATTACCATATATTCCTCATTTTGAAAAAAAGAACAAAATAATGCTGAGATATGATTTGCTTATTGTCCAGATGAAGTTTTTGTCAGTTCTTAATCAGTAATATGTCTGTGTGATTCTTACCCTTACTTAATACATAGTGGGACTGAGAGCAGAATAGCTTGGTATATTAGACTACCACAGGAAACAGGAGACATGTGTGGGCTTGTTACAGTCTATTAAAAAATGCTGTGGGAAATTAGTGTTTGTTAAGAGTTCTGGATTGTCACCCAGGACTGTAAACAATGTTGAGGCTGCCATCAAGGACTTAGGACAATGGCTGGGCTGCCACCTAGCTCTAATAGAAATAGCAGCCTTCTACCTGAGGTCTATGAAGAGATTACACTGCCACCCAAGAAACAACACTTCTACCCAAAGAGAGGTAATCAAACCATAATTAGACAGAAAAATATCAAGTCACAACTGGTATGCTGAATAAAAGGCACCTTCATATGCTGAACAAAACTTGGGCTTTCACCCAAAACATAATCAGGCTTAAATGCAACAGAGAATTTCACCATTTCAGTTTCTTTTTCCTTTGTCAAGTATATGCACATTTACATGCTGAAGTATACCTTAGCTTACCACTACAGCTTATAAAATTAACTTGTATCAGGCCTGCACAACACAACATAAGGCCCGGGGGCTGGATCCGGTTTATAGGGATTCTTTTGCTGGCCCTCAGGCAGGAATATCCTGCAGCCACAGCACGAAGAGCTCTTGGCTTGTCCCACTGATAAGCAGCAGCAACTGAATGCAGTTGGTCTTGAACTGCCAGCAGTGGCACTCAACAGAGTGGGCTGCAACATCAGCATCAGGTGGGAACAGGCAGAGCACACCCCAGAAAGGCAGGTCACTCTTTCAATCAGCTCCCTCTTCTCTGATGGGGACATCCTCTTTCCCCTCCAAGAACTGCCTTACAGCACTATCAGGTTGATGTTTACTTTGTCAGTGATACTGATCTTGGGGTATTGGCAAACCATCCCTGACTAACTTTGGGGGGGTGGGTGGAGAGGGAATCAGCAACTCTAGAGAGAGCAGCTCATTGTAGAACAAATTTGTGCAAAGCTTCAGTTTTGGAAATGACTGACAAAGAGTTGCAGTTCAAAACAGCATCAGTTTTACTTAGGGTTTAGGGGTACAAGAAGAAAACCTTGATTAGCAAGCAACACAATGAGGCGATTCTCATGATCGAGTAAAATCGGGCTAAGGGAGCCTAGCCTGATTTCGCCCGTGTGTGAGAAACACTGGGCTTGCAGCCGAGCCCAGTCTCACCAAAGCAGGTAACCCGCTAAAGGTACCCTCCTCTAAGCCCAGGTTAGCAGAGTGAGGCTTTGGTTTGAGACAGTATATAAATGTATTAAATAAAATATTAAATAAATAAATAGATGGGTGTTTTTATATTTTAGCTTAATATTTTAATTGTATAATTTTTATAGTCTTGTTTTAATGTTTCTACGTGGATCACCTTGGGATTGTTTTGAATGAAAGGTCGTATATAAATTTAACAATAAAATAAATAAATCCAGAGAAGAGACACACTGTTTGGTGGTCTCGAGGGCTGCGATAGGCCACATCTTGCCCTGAGGGCAAATGCAGACCACACCTTTTTTGCTGAAAAGGGTGACATATGTAATATGTATTTATTATTTATGTATTTAACATACTTGTTAAAACCCAAAACAAAAGTCTCTGGGCGGTTTACAACAAAACAATAAAAACGAGTAAAAAGGTTAAAACATTACAACCATTTAAAACTTAAAACAATGTTAAAACTATTAAAAATAATCAAACTCTTAAAACAATATCTAATTAAAAGCCTGGGTAAACAAATGTATCTTGATTGCCTTTTTTAAAGTTGTGAGAGATGGGGAGGCTCTTATTTTAACAGGGAGCATGCTTTAAAGCCTCAGGGCAGCAATGGAGAAGGCCCGTCCCCGAGTAGCCACCAGACAAGCAACTGTAGACTAACCTCTCCTGACAATCTCAAGGGGCAGTGTAGTTCATAGCCAAGAAGGCATGCTCTTAAATACCCAGGGCCCAAGCTGTGTATAGCTTTATAGGTTATAACCAAAACCTTGTATTTTGCCTGGAAACCTATCGGCAACCAGTGTAGAACTTTTAAGATAGGAGTGATATGGTCTGTCAGAGATAGCCCAGAGACCAACCTGTCTGCTGCTTGCTGGACCAACTTCAGTTTCCGGACTATGTACAAAGGGAGCTCCATATAGAGCGCATTGCAGGAGTCAAGTCTGGAGGTGACCAGCAGATGTACTGAGGTCATTTACCTCACGAAACGGATGCAGCTGGTGTATCAGCCAAAATTGATAAAAGGCACCTCTGGCCACTGCCTCAACCTGGGACACCAGGGAGAGGTTTGTGTCCAGAAGCACTCCCAGACTGCGTATCTGTTCCTTCTGGGGAAGTGTGACCCCATCCAGAACAGGCAGAGTAAAATCATCTCCTGAGTTCTGATCCCACACAATAAGTACCTCCATCTTACCTGGATTCAGTCTTAGTTTGTTTTCTTTCATCCAACCCATCATCACCTCCAGGCAGGCATTTAGGGAGGTTATGCCTTTTCCTGATGATATTGACATGGAGAAAAAGATTTGGGTGTTATTAGCATATTGATAACACCCTGCACCAAATCTCCTGATGATCTCTCCCAGCGGTTTCATGTAGATGTTAAACAACATTGGAGACAATATGGAGCCCTGTGGGACATTATACAAAAGTTCAGATTTTGAAGAATATCCCCCGAAGGACACCATCAGGAATCTGCCCAAGAGGCAGGAGTAGAACCACTGCAAAGCAGTGCTTCCACCCCCAACCCCCTCACACACCCCAGAAGGATACTATGGTTGATAGTATTGAAAGCCGCCAAAGGTCCAAAAGGACCAACAGAGTCACACTTCCTCCATCAATTCCCAACTGGAGATCATCCATCAGGCTGACCAAGACAGTCTCCACCCCATAGCTAGCCCAAAAGCCAGTCTGAAATGGGTCCAGATAATCACTTTCATCCAAGATTGCCTGGAGTTGGGAGACCACCACCCTCTCAATTCCCTTGCCCAACCACAGAAGGTTGGAGATAGGTCTATAGTTGCTTAACTCTGAGGGATCCAATGCAGGGTTCTTCAAAAGAGGTCTAATAATTTTCTCCTTAAGGCAAGGAGGCATCCTGTCCTCCCTCAGAGAAGCATTTATTATCTCTACTAGGCCTTCTACAACAACCTCCCTGCTAGATAGTATAAGCCATGTTGTACAAGGGTCAGAGAACAGGTGGTAGGCTGGACCATTCCAAGCAGCTTGTCCACATCCTCACGAGTCATAAACTGGAACTGATCCAGCCTGACCACATAAGAGGAGTCGCTTGACACCTCTGATTCAGATAATGCAGTAATTGTGGCGTCTAAATACAAATCAGCCTGAATATGAGAGATTTCATCCACAAAAAACTCATTAAACACATCACTGCAGGTAATAAGTTCTGATTCAAGGGAGAAGGAGTACTTACTAGCCCTCTCCCAACCCTGAACCACTCCACTAGATGTGAACTTGCAGACGCAATACGGGCTGAAAATAATTGCTTCTTTGCCACCCCTATTGCCACAGAAAGGATCTTCAAATGTGCTCTATGTTGTAATCTGTCAGATTAGAGCTGAGTCTTCCTCCACTTGTGCTCCAGATTTCTACCTCAACACTTCGGGCCCCATAGTTCTTCCATGTACCAAGTGGCCAATTTTGAAGCTAGTCAGAGAGGATGCTTAGGAGCGATTATATCTACTGCTCTGGTGAGTTTGCTGTTCCAATTCTCCACCAGTGCGTCAACAGGATCACCTGCAGAGCCAACACTAAATTCCTCCAAGGCTTCTTGGAACCCTAATGGATCCAATAACCCTCTCGGCTGGACAATTCTAATGGGTGTGACTGTGAGTCCATCCTTAACCAGATGGTAGTAATAGACAAAAGAATTCATTTTGTCCTGTTCAAACTTGCTGGATGTGCTCTACTAGCACAATGGAGTGAATAAGTTTGAGAAACCTGTGTAGGATGGAGAGAATGGGTGCATTAGAGCTTATTTCGTGTGGCCAGGAAGATCTTGATAGGTGCTGGAATGTGTTAACAAGCCTATCTCCTGAGCCTCAAGCCAACCATTAATGCTTCTTGTTAGAGAGATGAGACTGTTACTTCTTATCTTATTCCTTCCTGCAAAGGCGATAAGCACGAAGCTAATCCAATGTTCAAACAAGTGGGGGGAGTATTTTGTTATTTCTGTTAGAAGAGCACTTAGTTAACTCCTGTCTACTTCGGCTTCCTCACCTGTGTTGTAATCAGAGAGAGGGGCACGAGGAATAGACCTCTTTCAGTTGTGGGTTAGAGTTGACCTGGAATTACCTTTCCCCATGCTACCAGCCAAGTGACATGCCCTCGTGAGTTAGCTCATGCAAGCAAATGGTGAGCCCACGACCCCATGTGTTCAGAGAAACAAAATGGAAACTACAATCCTGTAGCTCCAAATCAGGTGCAGGGGTGCTGCTGGGAGCCCCCAAACAGGCTATCTTGGTAACAACTTAGAAATACAACCCAGGGTGTGCTCAGTAATACTTACTCCCAAGCAAACATGATAAGATTGCAACCTGAAAGCAACAGCCATTTAGGGAGAGGAGAAAACTCCAGGTGTCCCACTGACAGGGCCTATTTTCTGGCCACTACCCTGGTCCCTTGACAGGGGGAAAGATCCACAAGTAGCTAATAATTGCTTTCATTAATACTGTTAATTAATTTTGATGTAATAATGTGCTGAAAATTGATGGCCCCCACACAGCAAGTCATAGATGGTTCCATCCCACCAGGACATTTGAGCTGTGTACCCCGAACACAGCTAGTCTTACCTATTATGCTTAATTGCACTTCTATCACAGTGCTGGCCAGACACCATATGAAAAGGTCCTTGGGTGGTATAGTATGAACATCTGACAGATAGGGTAAAGAGTCTACCTGGAGCACTTAAGAGACCTCCTTTTATAGTCTACTAGCCTGGAGACCCATGAAGTGATAGTGGGATGACCTATAATGACTGGTCAGATGTGCTTGTCCAATAGCAACCCCACCCCAGTCCATACATCCATTATACAACTCATTGCATGCCATCTTTGTATTTACAGTATCTCTTCTTATATCTGGCCTGCTCCATACTTTCCATCCTGTTTCACTCTTTAACACATTTCATTTCTACTAGGTTCAAATAAACTAATATAAATTCTTGATTTCTCACTGAACTAATATAATCTCTTAATTTTTTATTATGTGACACAAGTCTCTCAAACATACCATATACATAAAATATATGCTGCAAAATAAATACTGGCTGACATGTTCTCAGCATTAGGAGACTGAAACAAAAGCTGCACCCTCACAGAGAAGCTACCATGGAGCTCAATCAAATAGCCTTTTCACATGGCCGGCAGGGGGTGGCTGGGTGTGAGGGAAGGCTGCGTCCAACTCCTCTCCCCTAAGTTGATGAAATAAATGTTTCTGGGAGCACAAACAGTGCTCCCAGACAATCCGTGCTGCACCAAGCAGCGCAGATGCCACACCAAGCAGTGCAGATGCCACACCAAGCAGCATTGCTCTGGCCTCCAGATAGCCTTCAGTTCACAATGTGATAAGTGTGGTGCATTTGAGGATTTCCCTGGGAGATGGGGGCACTAGGTGCCCATCTCTGTGTCTGCTCGGCCAGGGCTGTCCCTAGTGGGATGCAGGGTTGGGGGTGAATCAGCATGTGCAAGGCCTCCTTAACATTTAATATCATTACAGAATCATACTGATTGATGACATACAGTGTAAATAGTGTGAGTGAGGTTTTTGGACATGTCCAACCAGCTTGGACATATAGTGCATTTCTAAAGAAATAAAAATAAAAAGCACAACACATGCTTCACAGTTCTCAGACCTTCTGGGTTGCAAATCAATTTGAGCATAGAGCATAAATAAATAAATAAATAAATATTGTTTGTTCCAGAAGTTTTTGTAATTTTCTGCCATGAAACAAACCACATATAGGACATTTCGGATGTGCTGTTTTGTTTTGTTTTTTAAAAAAACCCAACAAATTGTCCAACCGAACCCAGTTCAATTTAAATATACATATTCCTCCCACCCTGCCCTACATCTCTGCTCAATACCAAAGCCCTATGCCAAGTCATTCCAGGACAGATGATCTAAAGGCTGGGGCAGAAAGGGGGGCATTTAACCCTTTTTTACGAAGTCAAAGGACAGATTCTTTCATATGAGGGTGGAATGATGGTCTGGGGGGTGGGGCTTCAATTCCAGTCATTTTTGTAATTTTCTGCCATGAAGCAAGCCACTTATAGGACTTTTTAGATGGGTTTTTAAAAAATTATATCCCTTGTTTTCATACTTTAGTCTCCTACACCCCCAATTTAGAAGATGTAATTATTTTTTCTATCCAACCTTCCTAGTCTTTTATGTAATGGAGCAAAACCTCGCTTTCCATGTTTGTTTTCCATGTTCTTTCCCCAGTCTTCCTGTTCCTATCAATCATGGGGAGCATTCATGCAGAAAGAACATGGGTCTTACAGAACTTTTTTAGTGGCAGCCCCATGTTGAGCACCAAGCATAGTTCTACCCTTGAAGTGATTTAGCCATCACAAAATTCTATCTACAGACACGAGCAGTATGACCATAATTTAAGTTTGGAAGTAATATGCTTTGTGCTATCACAGAGTATCCTTAGGCTTGCCTGATGCTGTCTGCATTTACTGACTTACCATCTTGGGGCAGAAAGAATGACTCCCCATTAATTGGAAACTGCTTTTGATCTTCCCAAATGGCTTAGGGGCACATGAATAATAAGATAACTCAGCCAATACAGATTTCAGTTTACTGGTGTCAGTACCTTCCTGTTCCAGCTTCAGTTCTAAGATGCCAGAAAGGGACTTCATACATATGAACAGAGTGCAGTTGCTTCAACTTTCTTTACGCTTAGTGCTGCAATTTTTCCAGATGCTTTGAAAAGTTTTTCCTTATCCATACTACAAAGGAATTCTTTCAAAAATCTGAAATTGCCTTGTAATCATTACTTTTTCCTTTGGGACAGAATGGCTGACAACATGACTAAATTATTCGTCAGAAATCCCATTGAAATTAATAGGACAGGTTAGTCATGAATAACTTGGCCATTTAATTTCAATGGGATTTCCATTGAGTAATTTAGTCAGGATGTCAGTCATTAACCATAATTTTTGGTGACATAAATGACTTATAAGAAAACCTTCTCCTTTGTTGCTAAATTGAAATCACTTGATATGTATTCCTAATGCTGTTCCTAATCATTCAGTACATGGCTTGACAATTTATTGAGCAGCATGGAATAGCTGTGAAAGATAATCATCTACTTTTTAACCTTCTAAGTAGGTCAGGTCAGATTTTTGGGGAAGATTGTAGCATTGATTCTTTGATCATGATACCATTCCACCCATTCCTCCCACTTCAATCTATGAATAGATGAGGTTTGCATTAGAAGAGGTTACAACAGTAGCACAGGAGGCCACAAGGTCCAAAGAGTTTTCCCTAGTTGCCATGACCACTACAATTGTTCTTTACTATTACTTATAGTCACCCACACTTACATCAGGCTACCAACTGTAAAAAGAAAAAAGAAAAAAGGCTAACCGTAGGGATGTGCAATTCAGTTCGTGCCTAACTGAGGGTGATTCACAGATGCCACCATGAATCAAATCACCCCTTAAATGCAGGGGCTGATTCAAGATCACATTGAATGAGCCCAGATTCAGCATGAATCAATTTGTGCAGCCATTTTGAGAGGCTTTGCCCCCTTGCTGATTGGTTTTCTGGCACAGGCTTCTGATTGGCTTGAGGTCTTGGTTGGCTTGTTGTTATTCAAATCAAGTGTTGGCATGGGCAACTGTGCCTCCATTGGCTGGGAGGAGGAGCATTTTTGGAGGGAATCTCAAAATGTATTCAAAATGACTGGGAGGCAGAAAGAAAGAGCCCTTAGGCAAGTAGAGGTTATATCAGGAGAACAGGAGGAAGGAAGGAGGAAAGAAGGTTTGATTATGTGGTTTTATTTTCTCAGCACTGAGTATATTATGCTGTGCTACCTATTGCTGGAGCCACCCAATGGCACAGAGGGGAAGTAACTTGCCTAGGGAGCAAGAAGTTGCTGGTTTGAATCCCTGCTGGTATGTTTCCCAGACTATGGGAAAAGACTATGGGAAACACCTATATTGGGCAGCAGCGATATAGGAAGATGCTGAAAGTCATAATCTCATACGGCACAGGAGATGGCAATGGTAAACCTCTCCTGTATTCTACCAAAGAAAACCACATGGCTCTGTGGTTGCCAGGAGTCGACACCAGCTCGATGGCACAACTTTAACTTTGACTATTGCTGCTGTAACTGTTTTGCTGGATCTCAGATTGACAAAAGGGGAAGAAAAAAGGAGGGAATTTCAAAATGTATTCAAAGGGACAGGGAGGCAGAGAGAGCCCTTACATCAGGAGAGGAGGAAGGAATCAAGGGAGGTTTGATTTTGTGGTTTCTTTTAGTTTCTCAGCACTGAGTATAATACTGTGCTATTACTTGCTGCTATAACTATCTGGTTTTCCTGGATGTCAGACTGAAAGGGCACAACCTGGGTCCCTTCCTTCCTTCCCTGAACTGTGGTTTGGTCTGTTCATGAGATGGTGTTGTGGTGAGAAATGCACAGTGGCAGCTCAGCTCTATGTGTTGGTGAGGCTATTCACACGGGCTTGCAAAACTAAGGCTTGCAAAACTAAAGCTAAGAGAGCCCAGTCCAGTTTTGCTGGATCATGTGGACTACTGGGATTGTGCCCAATCCCAGTGGCCACATGGCAGCAAACCTGCCTATTGAGCCACACAGTTAAACAAGGTTAAAGAAGTGAGCACCTTTTTAAAAAAAACCACCTCATTTTTTTTAATCGTGTGTCAGCTGCGGCTGCTTGCAGCCACGGCTTGCACACTTGGGGGTGACAGGGGATCACAGTAATGCACCACACACTCATGCAGTGCATTATTAGGGCTCCAGGGGCAGGGGCAGGGGCAGGGCAGGTGCATCCTGGCACTCCAATCCCAGTAGCTGCAGTAGTAGCCACTGCTCATCTGGGCGGGCAATCCAGCTACCCAGGGACTTCAAGCCGATCATCTGCAGGGAAGGTACATTAAACCCTCCTTACCTGCAGACTACCTGACTACAGATTGTGAGAAGAGCATTGGTGTGTAATATTTCTTGGTGATTGCTGTGATGAGCTCCATGTCTGGTCTTGATGAACTTGTGCTTCACTTATTGCTCTGGTCGGCTCTGCAATCTGCATTGCAAGATGTACTCAATCAAAATATGGCTGAAGACATTGTTCTAGTTATCATTATTATTATTTATTATTTTTTTGATTTCTATACTGCTCTTCCAAAAATGGCTCAGGACGGTTTACACAGAGAAACAATAAAAGTCGAGCTTATGGCTATGGTTGCTGGCTGCTAAGGATGCTCCTGTGCTGTGGAAGCTGTTGCAAGTAAGGACAGAGTCATAATTGTGTGAGAGAGAGCAACTTGTGCCAATGATGTTACTGTAGTGCAGGTACTGTTGCTGGCAGTGGATTCTGGGTCAGTGATTCTTTTTTGGCCATCTTTGGACTGTGTGTTTGGCAAAATATGTTGTTTTGTGTCATGAGGGATGGTGTGTGATGCATATGTTCTGCAGTGTTGTTTTTCAAACCAGGTTTGCAATATTTATGCAATGGACTCTGCTCATGTCAACTCAGTTCACACCATTGTTCCCCATGTGTAAGTCCTAGGGACACCAAAGTGGGTTGGCGGGTACGGCATGATGAGTGCTACCTACCAGCCAACCATATGAGAAATGGAAAAGGGCAAGCAGGTGATTAAAAAAAAATTAACCTAACCCCGCATAGGATCCTAAAGTTTTTCTTAGGAAAGTTTTGTTTAATTTAAAAAATTACCTGCTTGCCTGTTTCTTTTGTGGGTTGGGTGGTCAGTAGCACCCATAATGCCCTACCACCCAAACCACTTTGGTGTCCCTAAGACCTACCTATGGGGAACAATGGGGTAATTTGAATTCCCCATTTTTCCCTTTGGGCAAATTGCTTTTTTGGGGCGTGAATTTTCAATTTGATTCATCGAATTGTCCAGCAATGGCCAGCTGGTTTGACATATTGCTTCAAATTTTTGTGATTCAATTCAAGGTTGAATCAAATAGTAAAAAATGACTAAATACATCATTGCACCTGACTGAGCCCCAGACATGCAGTATCTATTATTTGGCAAGAATTATGACTGCCAATTGAGTTTTTAACCAAGCCTATTCTAGGATGGATTAAGTGCAATCACATAATCTTAAACCTTATAAATATTTAGCTGGGGGGGGGGTTTTAACCTCAGGCTCAGAAGGCATGTTTATATTTCAATAGGCAAGTAAAATACAATTCTTTAATTATCATGACTAGCTGAAGCCCCAGTCATATATCAAGGATTGATTAAGTCCCCATATTAGAGTCAGCAGGTGAGATCAGAATATCAACACTATGCACGCAAGCCTGTACTGAGGAAACGAAGTACAAACTACTCCTTAGCTGCAGCTGAATCATGCTTCAGATCTGACAGTTAAACATGTACGACCTTTTTGCCCTTTTAAAATCATCCCTTTATTGACAGCAAGCTCTGCTTATTAGGACACAAAGATTAAGATCAAAACCATGAGATGGAAACTGAGTATTTGTTCTTATTAGACTAGTGTGAGTTTAGTACTCTTTTTCCTGTCCCTATCTCAAGTGATCATATCAAGTGAACTTAGGGAAGGGACTTGGGGGGGGGGACAAAAATGTAAGCAGCTCCACCACAAATTAAAGAACTGCATATACAATTTGCTTTAAAACAATTTTACTCTGCCTTTTTCAAATATCAAAAAGTTTAATCTTTTTTAAAAATGCGTATTCCCAACTACTTACACCTGTTCATTTCACTCTCGGTTCTAAATCACGGCGACTCTGGAATAATATAGAACTCTGTGTGCTCACAATCATATTCTGTAACCATGTCCCAATGCCTTTTTAATATATATAAGCATGTAAGTTAGGCCATACTGTTACAGACCAGGCCTGATCTATATACTAAACATGCTCATTAGCCAGTATATAAAATAGGTCTGGACCATAATGTCACCAACGTGACCTTGTTCTTTTATATTAGTGACCGTGTATGATCTGGGCGCAAGCAAGAAAGGAGATCAAACCACTCAAAGATTCAATGGGCTTTATTGAGTATAATAACATAATCTAGCAAGCAAAAAGCAGAGCACTCTATCAATATTGCTAACAGTATTTAAACAGAACATCCCAACCAGTACCAATATATTCCACAGTGCCTAACTGACATATGTGCGTGCAATTAAATCTTCCTAGAGCCTAGTACAGTTTAGATACAGGCGGAAAAAGGGGGAGGGAGGGAGGAAGGCTCAGGGCTGGTATGGTTTTGGGGGGTCAGAAATTAGTAGGGGGGAGAGGTGAAGGGTGTAGGAGAAGGGGAAAGGATGAGGGAATTCCAGGTTTGTATGAGCCGCATATTTACCCAGGCTTGAGAATGGTGGATCTTTCAGCTGAAGAGGAGAGACTGTAGCTGGGAGCAGCAACAGAGCGATGGTCTGGCTTCTGGTGATCAAGCAGACAGTTTGCTCAGAGCGAGGCAGAGAGTGAAGGTGCCATGGCTGGGGAAAAGTCTTGACTTCTCACTGCGCAGTAGAAGTCACAAACAGTTCCTGTTCATGAGCAGAGTTCCTGAGCAAATCTTGCTGTAGGCACAAGATAGCTAGCGTGTGAGCAGAATGCCCGTAGGCACAGAACTGCTAAACTGCCATGTCCAGAGACTCCTTCTTATAGTGGTTCCATACTTTGATGTCCCTTTTTAGTCTTCTGGATCACAAAAGGCATTTATTCCTGCTATCCGTGGAATATTGTCTTTTAATTACCAAAATTAGCTCAGGATATTTGATCAGTCCAGAGAGATCTCACTCTCATCTCCTGTTAGCTGTTATCTTGAGGAGGGGACAAAGTCCAAAAGCAAATCTGCATCCCAGATGTGCTAGCCTGGTCCCAGAAGGTGTTAAAAGTTAGCAATTAGTGAGAGGGAGTTAGTTCTATTTGTGTGAGACATTATTTCTTGTATACCTCTATCTAGTGTGTATTTGCAACAAAAGAATATTCAAAGTATCATCAAAAGGGTAAGCATGAGTGAGGCAAGTTAATCAACACATTTGACTTAAGGCAGAAGCATCCTGTTACTGGACAACAGGTTAATTTCAGCAGTGTGAGACTGGTAATTAAGCCTGACCCATTGTCTCAGTGAGTTTCCGCAAACCCTGATAAACAATGCTAGATTACCCGTGCCTCTACAAATCAATTACCAAGCATTGCCCAGGCAGATCTAATTGAACTCTTAATAAAATGAAATCAGACACAGGCCTATGTATGTATTAATATTTTGGGGTGCTCATAACAATACACATTTCTAAATCTGCAAAGCACACTGGCTGGCATCCTAACAAAGCACTTGTGGCAGGCCATTACACTGGCACAAAGCTGTTGCACTAAGTCTAGAGCTTGTGTTCCAGACTAGTACTGCACTACTGCAATCATGCTTGAGCAACTGCAGCACATCTCATTTGTTTTATTGTGCGATTCTTTGCATTTTTAGCGCAACTAGGCAATCTTTTTGCCCTAGGACAACTTGAATTGTTGTCCTAGGCACTTCATTAGTCAGGATATCTTGCTATAAACTTAGTTTTTAATGAAACTGTTCTTTTCAGCAGCAATCCTGTACCCAGATTGGCTGCCACCAGTAAATTGGCTGGCACAAAGAAGTAAACCAACTGATGGGCATGACTATCTCCCATGGAAAAAGTCATGTCCAGTGGTTATTTAATTTAAAGATTCAGAACCTCCATCTTTCTGAGTTATAATCTTACAGGTGTCAGATATAAGTTATGTTTCACCCAGAGACATAGGTTTTGGGTGGTGTATACATTTGTTAAATAAAAAAGGTACCAAGTAGCTTAAGATGGTGGGAAGCCTAAGCAGAGGGTGGGGATATATATTCACATCCACATTACAAAATCCCCATCAGCACCGTGTAATTCTAATAGACATTGCACTAAATGAATTTTATCCAGAAATGCATCACAATGTGGAAGTATATCACAATGCACATATAACCTCCAGCAACCAGCGTGGAAGACTGCTTCCCCAATCCCCATGCAGGTTTTCCTTTATAGCAAATATATTTTAATACAATCTCCTACTCTATTTTTCTTATTTGGCTTAGATAAAACCACTGAATCCAAATTGATGTTAATCCCTTGAAATTAATGGCTGACATCCTAAGAAAGCCCCAGCACTTCCAACAAAGCATTGATGCTGCATTCCAGATTAACAAAGTGTGCATGTCTGTGGGGGAAGAATGTTCTCCAATCCCTCCTGCCCCTGGAAGCACTCCCTGAAACCCAGAAGTAGGTCTTTCAACCCAGAAGTAAGTCCCTGAGGGCCATACAGCCCTCCAGGACCTACTTCCAGGTCACAAGGGTAGGGGGAATTGGCAAACTTCGCCCCCACCCTTTGCACAAAGAGTGAAACTGCATTCATCTCTCTTAGGATGTCAGGCAATATCTTACTTTATAGTAAAAGGGTGTGTCACCACTGGACTTCGTTGCATAGAATAACAAATACTCTTGTAGCATCTGAAAGACTAACATTTATTTCAGCAGAAGATTAGAGTCTTGTTCATCAGATGCATGAAGCATTATCGTCTGTTGGTAGGCACAATACAAGCACAAGAAAGCCTATATATTAGAAACATGGAATAAAAACAACATTTTACCATTAAAAGCCCTGAAAATCCAAACTATTTGTCTAGAAATATGATGAGGAACTAGGTAACAAATACTACCACCTTTCCAAAATCTGCTGAAGATGTCTTGAAAAATGACTGCAACAACAGCAGTTCAAAAATTAATTCCTAAAAGACATATTTTCACCTGTTGGGAGACCTATTTTTGACCAAGGATAAAATGCCCTTCCTTTCCTTAAAACGTGTCCAAACAGCTGAATGCATTATATTGCACTTTTGAGAGAGAAAATAATCAATTGAGCAACTGAGTTACTAGCCTTGAAAGTTCTCACATTAGCAAAATCAAGTGAGGGCACAGCACATTGACTGACTGATTGATTGATTGATTTTATTTGATTTGCATACCGCCCTTCCAAAATGGCTCAGGGCGGTTTACAATTAAAACACACCATTAAAACAGTAAAGAGCTAAAATAAATTTAAAAACAACATAACAATTTAGAAACATTTTAAAACAACCATTAAACAATCACAGTGACTAAAAGCCCTGAAATTGAGTTTTGGATTTTAAAATAAACCAGAAATTAAAACCCCCACAATTTAGGAAGCTGAGAAAGCTTGGGTGAATAGAAGGATTTTCAGGTGTTTTTTGAAAATTGCCAGAGATGGGGAGGATTGTATCTCAGCAGGGAGCGCATTCCACAATCTCGGGACAGCGACCGAGAAGGCCCATCTCTGTGTAGCCACCAAATGAGTTGGCGGTAACTGGAGATGGACCTCCTCAGATGACCTCAATGGGCAGTGGGGCTCATAACAAAGAAGACACTCTCTTAGCTACCCAGGGCCTAAGCTGTTTAGGGCATTGTAAGTTATAACTAGCACTTTGTATTTTGTCCAGAAACCTATTGGCAGCCAGTGTAACTCCATCAGTAAAGGAGTAACATGGTCTCTCCAAGATGACGCAGAGACCAACCTGGCTGCCGCGTTCTGAACCAAATGAAGTTTCTGGACTACGTACAAAGGCAGCCCCATGTAGAGCGCATTACAGAAGTCAAGTCTGGAGGTTACCAGCAGATGTACCTCAGTTTTGAGGTCATTGATCTCAAGAAACAGGTGCAGCTGGCGTATCAGCCAGAGCTGATAGAAAGCACCCCTGGCCACCGCCTCCACCTGAGAAACCAGGGAGAGGTGTGAATCCAGAAGTACTCCCAAACTGCAAACCTGTTCCTTTTGGGGAAGTGTGACCACATCTAGAACAGGTAGACCAAAATTGTCTCTGGAGTTCTGACCCCACACAACAAGTACCTCCGTCTTATCTGGATTCAGCTTCAGTTTATTCTCCCTCATCCAGCACATTACTGCTTCCAGGCAGGCATTTAGGGAGGATATGCCAGCTCCTGAAGAAGTTGACATGGAGAAGTAGATCTGGGTGTCATCAGCATACTGGTAACACCCAGCTCCAAATCCTCTGATGATCTCTCCCAGCAGTTTCATGTAGATGTTAAAAAGCACTGGAGAAAGTACAGAGCCTTGAGGGACACCATACATAAGCTCAGATTTTGAAGAGCAACAGTCTCCAAGCGACACCATCTGGAATCTATCCGAGAGGTAGGAGCGGAACCACTGTAAAAGAGTGCCTCCCACCACCAACACCCTCAGACATTCCAGAAGGATACCATGGTCTACAGTATTGAAAGCCGCCAAGAGATCCAAAAGGACCAACAGAGTCACACTTCCTCTGTCAATTGCCAATTGGAGATCATCCATCAAGCCGATGAAGGCAGTCTCCACCCCATAGCCCGCCCCAAAACCAGTTTGAAATGGGTCTAGATAATCAGACTCTTCAAAGACCACCTGGAGCTGGGAGGCCACCACCCTCTCAATTACCTTGCCCAGCCATGGGAGATTAGAAACAGGCCTATAATTGCTCAACTCCGAGGGATCTAATGCAGGCTTCTTTAGAAGAGGTTTAAGATTGCTTTCTTAAGATAAGGAGGCATCTTGCCCTCCCTCAGAGAAGCATTTATTATATCCACCAGGCTGTTTACAACAACCTCCCTGCTAGATCGAACAAGCCATGTTGGACAAGGGTCAAGAGAACAAGTGTTAGGCCTCACCGATCCAAGCAGCTTGTCCACATCCTCAGGAGTCACAAACAGAAACCGATACAGTCGAATCACATAAGAGGAGTTGTTGGGCACCTCCAGCTCAGACATCAAATTAATTGTGGAGTCTCCATCTAGGTCGGCCCAAATCCGAGAGATTTTATCTGCGGAAAACTCTTTAAACACATCACAGCAGGTAACTGATGACTCCAAATTTTGGTTCAATGGAGGGGGGGCAGATACTAATCCCCTCACAACCCTGAACAACTCTGCTGGACGTGAATTTGCAGAGGCAAAATAGGCAGAAAAGAACCGCCTCTTTGCCGCATGTATTGCCTGAGCATAGATCTTTAGATATGCTCTATGTTGCAATCTGTCAGATTGAGTTGAGTCTTCCTCCACTTGCGCTCCAGTCGCCTACCTTGCTGTTTCAGCCCCCTTATATCTTCTTTATACCAAGGGGCCAATTTTGAAATGGGTCGGAGGGGACACTTGAGAGCAATCATGTCTACTGCCCTGGTGAGAAAGTTGTTCCAATTCTCAACCAGGACATCAACAGGATCACCAGCAAAATCAACATTAAATCCCTCCAAGGCTTCTTGGAATCTTAGTGGATCCAATAACCTCTTTGGGCAGACCATTCTAATGGGCCCCTCGCCCCTGTGGAGATGGGAAGTGGTTGTAAGTCCAACCTTAACCAGATGGTGGTCCGTCCATGACAATGGGGAAATCACAGGAGTCCCCACCCACGGAACACCACCCTGATCAGAGTAAAATACCAAATCAAGCGTGTGACCTGCAATATACGTCAGTCCAGAGACCACTTGGGATAGGCCCATAGTTCTCATGGCCGCTATGAACTCCTGAGCTGCCCCGGACAGATTGGTCCCAAAATGAACATTGAAGTCCCCAGCACCAAGAGTCTGGGAGACTCCAACGTGAGTTCCGCGACCAAGTCCGTGAGCTCAGTAAGGGATTCCGCTGGGCAGCGGGGCGATCGGTACACCAACAGAAGCCCCAATCTATCCCTGGCCCCCAAACTCAAGTACACACATTCAATATGGTCCGATACCCTGACAGGGACTCTGGTATGGGAGATGGTTATCCTTATAGACCACAGCCACCCCACCTCCCCGCCCACGTCCCCTCACCTGCTCCTCTACAGAATATCCTGGAGGGAGAAGCTGGGACCAAACTGGACCATAGGGATGGGCCCGGACCAGTCTGGAGGCCATTAAAAAAGCCTCCGGACTGGTCTGGACTGGTCCGGAGCTGGGTGGTTCAGTCCGGGGGTGGGGGGTACCTTTAAGGGCGGCGGGAAGGTTCACTTACCCCTCCCGCCGCTTTCCTGCTTGTGACATGATGTCTCTGTGACGTGCACGCGCGCACAAAGGACTGCTGGGGTTTTTTGCAAGTAACGTCAGGGAAGGGGCGGCAGGGAGGTGTCCTGCCACCCCATTTACACAGAGGATTATGGACGCCAAGCGGGATAGTGGCGGGAGGGGTAAGTAAACCCTCCCGCCGCTCTTAAAGGTACCCCCCCCACCCCAGTGCCGGACCGCAGTTGGCAGTTCCGTGCACACCCCTACTGGACCACTAGCCTCCCCCAACCAAGTCTCGGTAATACATACCAGGTCGGCCCCTTCATCCATGATCAAATCATAGATGAGTTCAGATTTATTTTGGACTGACCTGGCATTACAGAGGAGCAGGGAAAAGCTATGTGGGTTGTTGGCAGTACTCCCCGAGGTCAAAGAGCTGGCGGGACAGCCGGAAGGGGAGACTGCTATTAAATTTCTGGCTATGCTTACCCTGGAACAGCCCGCTGACCTGCCAACAATACTTCTATTCCCCACCACCACCGGGATGGCTGCCCCATAGTCAAAGAAGGTACCCCCTGTCCCCCCATCTTCAGATGAACCCAAACACATTACAGCAATTTCAACTCAAGTCTAAAACAGCTTAAAACTAATTAAACAGAAGCCCTCTAGCCCTTGCCCTCGTTTCCCCCCGACGTGGCTCCCCCAAAGGGGCGACCCCCTTTGGTGTCGCCCGCCGGTGGCGACCCCGCAGGTGGCAGGCCTGCTGCCACAAGGAGCCTTCCTATAAAGCCCAAAACTGAGCAGGTGACCCGAGGAACAGCTGAGTCACTCAGGAGCTGTTCACAGTCCTGCCCACACTTCCCACAGATGTTAACCTGAGGCTGCAGCCCCACAGGGGAAGCAAAAGCAGGCAGGCAACAGCAGAAGAAACCCCAGCACCCACTTGGCAGCACTGGGTGGGAGCTAGATGGACTCTCCCTTTCTCTCTCTGCTGGGCTTCTATCGTCAAATGATGGACTCCCCATAGCACATTTGTTCCTCAAATGGCTGCTGCCTTATTTATTTATTAATTTATTTATTTATTATTAAAACTTTTATACCGCCCTTCCAAAAGGCTCAGGGCAGTTTACATTAAAACACCATTAAAATCAGTTAATAATTAAAACAAAAATTATAAAGCATAAAATGATTAACAATTAAAAACATAGTAAAACAGCAATTAAATAATCAGAACAATTTAAAAACAAGTTTTAAAAAGCTGAGAAAGCCTGGTTGAAGAGATACGTTTTTAGGTGTTTTTTTAAAAATTGCCTGAGATGGGGAGGCTCTTATCCCAGCAGGGAGCGCATTCCACAATCTCGGGGCAGCGACCGAGAAGGCCCGTCTCTGTGTAACCACCAAACGAGTTGGCAGCAACTGGAGACGGACCTCCTCAAGTGACCTCAATGGGCGGTGGGGCTCATAACAAAGAAGACGCTCTCTTAAATACCCAGGGCCTAAGCCGTTTAGGACTTTATAAGTTATAAATAGCACTTTGTATTTTGCCCGGAAACCTATTGGCAGCCAGTGTCGCTCCATCAACAGAGGAGTAATGTGGTCTCTCCGAGATGACCCAGAGACCAACCAGGCTGCTGCATTCTGAACCAAATGAAGTTTCCGGACTATGTACAAAGGCAGCCCCACGTTGAGTGCATTACAGAAGTCAAGACTGGAGGTTACCAACAAATGTACCACTTTTTTGAGGTCATTGATCTCAAGAAACAGGTGCAGCTGGCGTATCAGCCGGAGCTGATAGAAAGCACCCCTGGCCACTGCCTCCACCTGAGAAACCAAGGAGAGACGTTGATCCAGAAGTACTCCCAGACTGCGAACCTGTTCCTTTTGGGGAAGTGTGACCCCATCTAGAACAGGTAGACCAAAGTCATCTCTAGATTCTGACCCCGCACAAGTACCTCCGTCTTATCTGGATTCAGCTTCAGTTTATTCTCCCTCATCCAGCACATTACTGCTTCCAGGCAGGCATTTAGGGAGGATATGCCAGCTCCTGAAGAAGTTGACATGGAGAAGTAGATCTGGGTGTCATCAGCATACTGGTAACACCCAGCTCCAAATCCTCTGATGATCTCTCCCAGCAGTTTCATGTAGATGTTAAAAAGCACTGAAGAAAGTACAGAGCCTTGAGGGACACCATACATAAGCTCAGATTTTGAAGAGCAACAGTCTCCAAGCGACACCATCTGGAATCTATCCGAGAGGTAGGAGCGGAACCACTGTAAAACAGTGCTTCCCACCACCAACACCCTCAGACATTCCAGAAGGATACTATGATTGATAGTATCGAAAGCAGCCGAGAGATCCAAGAGGACCAACAGAGTCACACTTCCTCTGTCAATTGCCAATTGGAGATCATCCATCAGGCCAACCAAGGCAGTCTCCACCCCATAGCCCGCCTGAAAACCAGTTTGAAATGGGTCTAGATAATCAGTTTCCTCCAAGACCACCTGGAGCTGGGAGGCCACCACCCTCTCAATTACCTTGCGCAGCCATGGGAGATTGGAAACTGGCCTATAATTGCTCAACTCTTTAGCAGCCGTTCCTACTGCTAAATCAGCAGTGTGGACCAACTAAGCCACCAAAGCAAACTTAGCTTCGTGACAAGAATGATACTCCTTCAGAGACAGACTACTGGTTTACTGAGCCTCTCGTGTGTATAACGCAGCTCTGTAAGAAAAAAATCTACATTATCACTTCTTATTGCTGATTATTAGTGTACTTATTTCATGCAGTAAGCTTCACATAAAAGTAATCATTTACTGAGGCTGTATACATGATCTGTGCGTAGAGCCTAACCGGGCTCTCCCCGCACATGAGCACCCTGGGTGGCTGGATCAGCCTTCTACACGACTACTGGCTCCGTCACAGAGCCTGTATAGGTGGCAGGGATTGGGGCCCCACAGAAGTCTCAGAATGCCCCGTGCAAGTGCATGGGGAATTCTGGGGAGACCCCCAAGGTTGGGAGGCTTGTTGGAGCCTCCCGGTCAAGGGGGTCTCCTCATGAGTTGCCATACCATGGAGCCGCACCATGGCGACTCACAATCGCCAAAATGGCATTAGTGGAGCACTTGCTCTCCTAACCTCATTTAAAGGGAGGGGGATTAGGCAGGCTAACCGCCGGGAGCTGTGTGGCTCCCAGCAGTTCTCACAACTGCTTGAAAGTGGGCTGGGCTCCCTTAGCCCTCTTTTGAGCAGTTGTGTGAATAGCCTCACTGTATCTTTTGCATTCCTTAGCCATGGACCCATCTTTCCCAAAACTGGTTCTAGTCCCAATTCAGGAAACCATTGTTCCTATCTCAATACAAGGTTAAATTAACTTAGCACAGTCAGGAAGACCATTTTATATACTATTACTGATATTGTGAATCATCTCTATACTCTTACATTTATGCTCACTGACTGTATTTCTTATTTGCCATAGAACTTTGACCCACCTTTTACACTATTTTTCTCTTTTACATTCCCATGTGTACATATACACCTGTCAACTGAGGATACGAAAAGCTTGCTGAAATAAACTTGTTTAAGTTACTACAAATCTCTTTGTTTTCACTGCAGACTAATATGGCTACTTTTCTAGACCATGCATAGAATGGAGGAATTGTGGTAGGAAAATACCTATAATAATAGGTAATAGAATTATCTCCATAACAATAAGATTCCATTCTACCTTTTTCAAATATTAAATCCATCTCAATAACTATAAAAGATTTCCATCACAAGAATCTTCACTGACTGAAAGCATTCAGTCTCCTAAATAATATATTATAACAACACAAAACTTATATTTAATGTGATGCTTATAAAACTATTTTTATAAAATTTATGTATAGATTTGAAAATGTGCTGGAAATTATAATTTGTGATAATTTGATTACAAATGGGCTTTCCTAGTTCAGTGTTTCTATTTCTCTTTGTTGGACTAAATATATCTTACCTGCATCAGTTGCTTCTCTTTATAACCTTATAAAATTAGGAAATCTAGAGAATGAAGTAGATGAAATCAATCTGAGAATGTATTAAAACACCTGATACTGTATTTGTGGATGTCTTAACAGAAAATATAATTTATCATAAAACATCATGAAAGCTGAAAGCTGCCGATGATACAGTAACCAATTAGAGCATAATTACACATGGCTATGTATCAAGTCAGAAATTTCATATGATAAGCTATCACAGCTTCCATTGTTGCTTTGTATTTGTAGACATGGAGAACAGATTGAATACCACATTGGCAATACTACAAGGGGTAAAGTGACAAAATCCATTTTAAGAAGTGAAAATTCTACAAAGAGACTGAGAGAGATTGGAAGCAGTAAATAACAACATGCTACTCATCTGGGGAAATGCAGGCTAATGCTGCTGCAGGAAATTATTGGGAAGTAAAAAAATGAGAAAGTGATAATGCTGAAAAAGACCTCAGACTCCAAGAATGATAGTGGAAAGCAAATTAAATATGAGTCTGTTAGGTGAATTGGCTGGTAAAACAGCCAGTGATTATCTGAGCTGCATACACAAAAGCAACTCATTTTGGAAGAAAAATTCTTTTTCTGCAAGGTTGTGCTTCAACCACATGGGAAATGCAAGTAATACTATATTCTGATCAGGGCACCACACTGCAGAAAGATACAAATACAAATCAGAGAGGATGGAGAATAAAGCACTAGAGAAGAACAGCAAGCTGAAGAGATTGCTTGTGTGAGCTGATATACAACTGTAAGGTTAGGAAAATCCTCGGCATACTCATTCACATTTAAGGGCTTGGGGGAGACTTTTTGCATCCCCGAGAGCAGGTATCTACAGAATCAATCCTCTGCCTTTACAACAATAACTGGAAAAGGTCTAACATGGTTAGAAGGAGAAAACGGATTATTAAATAGTCTTTAAAAACAGACTTTCCCCATGGTTATTCATCGTAACAGGGGGAAAAATATATAACATGCAAGGGCTCTGAAGACATAACACTGCATGTGCTTTCTGCTCTAATTGTCCAATAACATCCCTTACCTGCTCTAATCCTCCAATAATATTCCTTACCTCTATATGTTCTGTGGATTGATGATTGGTTTCTCTCCATTTTCATATTCAGCAACACTGGCTAGGGCCATGCACCACATTCTAAGGGAAGTCAGAGCAGCCTTGTTGCTCATTATTGAAACAACATTTCAATAACAATGTTTCAATAATGCTCTGGCCTCCGAGAGGAAGAGCAGGATATAAATGTAGTTCATGAATGGATGATGTACCAGAGATCTTGGACCATGAGTAGTTCTGGGAATTTTTAGAGGCAAACAGAACAATGCTGGACCAGGTTGGACATTCTGCTCCACTTGGCTGAGACAGAAGATGACTTCTGCCTCAGTTATGGGGGTGAAATTAATTCTTCTTTTTCAGCAGTTAAAGGAGGGCATACAATTGGATTGTAAATTTAAGCTCCCCGTCACGCATAACAAACAAGGCTTAAAAATTACTCTATAAAATATCTGTCCCAAAACACCAATGTCTCTTAAACTGAGAGACAGTAAAAAACATGACCAGTTTTTGAGAAGTCTCCAGGTTCCTTCCAATTTCTCTCAAATATGCATAGAATCACACAGCCAATAGCAACAAGGTTGACGATGCCATGCTCTCCAAACTCATATTCAGAGCAACATTATTTTCTTCGCTGAGCATTTAAAACACACCAACAAGAAAAAAACACTTTTCCCATAGAAATGATTTAATTCTCATAAGAGCCTATTAAAAGGACAACACAAGATAGAAGGTGAAGCCAAAATACACTGTTAGAACTAACTAATAGGATACAATTATTCTGAACAGATCTTCCCAGCATAAAAAAAGGTTAACACTATGGATATCCAGAGAGTGCTCCATGGACCTGTATGGAAAGTAAAGTGACTGCCTACTGATTCTAAAGTTTTTGGATAAACAATTTAAAAACAGACAGCATTTCCTCTTACATCGGAAAAGTGCTAGGTACAGGAGCTGGTGCTAGGACAACACTATCTGACCCAGCTCCTCTTTCCCAGACTAGCACTTCCTCCCCTTGTTGTTTCCCTTGCACATGATCACAACATGGGAGTGTGCATGGTTCCCGAGCTAGGGCAGAACACTTGCCCTGCCCTAACTGCAAACATGTGAGCTAGCTAGTCTTCTGTATGCTATACCACGGTACATACACATACATGCACACAAATCCATAGGTCCCTGTCATACAGTTTTAAAAGTTAAAACAGACAACATATTAAAAAAGAAAAAAATGAAGAGCAGAATGCTAATTATTTCATTCACAATACCAAATCCAAGTCTTGAAGGGGATAGTTTAAGCACAGCATAAATGGCATTCTGGATCATGGCCATAACCTTAATTGGGGCTACAAAACACCAAAGAAAAGGTCTGATAGAGTTGCAAAACCTCTACAACCAACCTGAATGTTTAAAGAAAAAACAAAAGCCAAGGTCTCTTTTTACCCAGCATTCCTAATCATGAGGAGGATCTCCCCAAGTAAAGCAGGCACTTCAGACACTGTACTCGTTGCCAGCACAGTGGGGCTATCTAACAGTTGAACGTACACCACACATAGTTACAAAATGCCTGAACAAGGCTTTTGTTTCAACCCAAATAGGATCCAACCATTACAGCTTCATCTCTTTCTGTTTTTGACCGAGAGCCAGAGAGAACTCTCGTCCTTCCCTGCTCCTTCCCCACAGGGTTCAGTAAGGAAAGCATTTGGAAAGACTACATTTTGCAGCATCTCCACACAACTTGCCACGTGCCTTCCAAGACATCACTGGGCCTTACCCAGCTGCAAATCCTGTTAACAGCCCTCCCCTGGAGTGGTGCACAGAACTGCTCTGCATGGAGGAAAGCTCTAGGAGCCATGCCTCCCTGGAGCAAATGCAGAAGATTCTGCTTCAAAACCAAATCTTTGTGCAGCCCTAATAGACATGCCAAGCATTAAAGCTTCTCCATGGAAAGAGAACTTGGAGTGTGGGAGAAGGCAGGCATGACAGCAGGCAGATTACTATTTGCCAATGTTCTTTTCACACCCCTTGCTAATGCCACCCCCCTGCCACCCTTTCCAATCCTATTCTTCACCTTTCTCTGTCAGTTCCAGTCACTGATTCCAGTCCTTGGTGCCAAGGTTCCTTCTGGTGTAAAAGGCACGAATCAGAATTTAAACAAGTAAGGCTGCACAACAAAATTCTGCAGTGTATCCTTAGCCCTTGAGAGAAATGTTCTAGTTCAGAACTCCAGCTATCCTGGAACAGGAGCCTTGGACCATTGTCTGGGAACACCTTTTCTTTCTTCCCCACCTGTCTTCCACTGTCCTATTTGATGCTAAAAGGCTTACGATAGGAGCTGGCTGCCCTGAACTTTGCAGCTTTTTTTAAATGTATAGCAAGGGATGAGGGAGTACAGCATGGGGATACAAGATCTTTAACCTCAAGCCTCTCCCTGACCCTACTGTTTGCCTCTCGGATACTAAGGTGCTCAGGCAGGTCAATTCCCCTTCTCTCCCTTCATTGGGAGACACAGACTTGGGATCGGGCCTTCTCTGTAGCTGTTCCTGGGGTCTGGAATGCGCTTCCTATGGACATTAGAGGCTTAACAGTTTTAGCAGCCTTTAAAAGAGCCCTAAAATGTATCTTTTTTGCCTGGCCTTTAGTGAGTAATGAAATGATTTTAAACTGGTTTTAATTTTGTTTTAATGAGGGTTTTTTGTTTTTGTTTTGTTTTTAAATCTGTTTCTATATTTGTGAACTGCTAGAGCCATATGGGTGAGGTGGTATAAAAATATCATCATCATCATCATCAATCTATATTATTAATTCTCCAAGACGGGCCATGCGTGGGGACGTGGTAGAAAGGAGGCAATTGGCTGACAGAGTTTGCAAGCAGAAGCACCTGATTGGGCAGTGGGGATTCTATATGCAGATACGGAGGAGGAGCCTATGATGGTTAAGATCAGTTGGAATGCAGCTGTGACTGGTTGGAAGATGTTCTTGATTGTAGAGGAGAGGAATCTATATATATAAAAGGATAGCAGGCAGGGGTCTGCAAAAAGACAGGTCGTGAGGCTGTTGTTGTGTGAATTAGATGAGGAAACAAGATGAACAAGATCTGTTAACTCAGGGAAGGAGGGAGAGAGAGGGGAAAAACATGAAAGGAGGGAGAAGAAAGAGTGGGGAAGAGCGAGTGGAGGAGAGAGAAAGAGAAAAAGAAGGGAGGGGAAAGAGAGACAGAAGGAAGAGGAAGGGACGGGTCTGAGCCTGTCAGCAGCCTGAGGGGAATAGCAATAGCAATAGCAATAGCAATAGCACTTACATTTATATACCGCTCTATAGCCGGAGCTCTCTAAGCGGTTTACAATGATTTTAGCATATTGCCCCCAACATTCTGGGTACTGGAATGAGTGACCATGGCAGCACTAGCAGCAAGGAAGGGCCCAGTCAACCACTGCTGCTGTTTGGGGCTACCGCGGCCATTGTCAGAGGGAGGCAGGCAGGCAATGGATGGGCCCGGGCCTGTCAGTGCCGGAGGGGATTGAGCGGCCATAGTGGCGGCAGCAGCAAGGAAGGGCCTGGTCAACCACTGCTGCTGCTCCTGGAGGGAGGAGCAGGAGTGGGGCTCAGGTGAGGGTAGGGAGGTCTCTGGGGATAGGGGGCTGCAGCTTGGCCAATAGGCAGCAGCAATGCTGCAGCCACAACCAAGAAGGGTGAGGGGGATGGAAGCAACGGGATGGAGAAGGAGCAGGAGGGCAGCTCAGGTGAGGGTGGGGAAATCTCTGAGGTGAGGGGAGCAATCAAGTACTAATGTGCAGATGCTCTAGAGCATGCAAGAGTTCCAGCATTGAAGTAGAGAGAAATAATGGCAGAGGTAGGATGCAGAGGTGGAGGGCCTGCAGGAAATGCCCCTCTGGCCAGAAGAGGTGGGTGGGTGGTGGGTGAAGCCCCGCCAGCCAGGAAGAGGAGGCAGTGGTGGGGAGAAATAATGGTGGCGGCGAGGAGGTGGGCAGACAGCGGGCAAAGCCCTACCAGCTGGGAGGAGGAGGTGGGAGACTGTGGAATGGCCTGGCCCTGGCCCGCCCAATGGGGAGAGCTGGGGGGGGAGAGCTATGGGGGGAGAGAGCAAGTGAGCGAGCTGTGGGGGGGGGAGCCAGTGAGAGCACTGTGGTGGGATGCCACAGGCTCAGTGCACAACTGCACAGATGGTCTGTGTGGGGTCAGCTAGTAATAATAATAAAATAGCAATACTAATAGGTGGTTGTATTGTTTTTTTGGACAATGAAGGATTCAGTGGGTCAACTTCCCTTAGCCATAGAAAGAAATGAAATGAAATATTTGTCTAATATGCCAAATTCAAATGTATTTAAACATTTTTTCCTGCCCCAGAAGAGAAATGAGAGCTGCACACAAGGCCTTTAAATACCAGTTGTGATAGCAGGAGAGGGGGTATGTCTTCATCTCCTGGTTGTCGGCTTCCCAGAAGCATCTGGTGAGCCACTGTGGGAAACAGGATGCTGGACTAGACTATGGATGTGCAGAACATTCTGCGCACAGAACATTACACCTTGAAACAAGGTGTTCCTTGAGTGTTCCGAGCTTGGAGTGCTCAGAGCACTGCAAATGAATGGATTTAATATTCTGTTCCAAGCTTGGAATGGAACGCTAAACCTATTTTGTGCACATCCCTAGACTAGACAGGGTTTGTGTGTAGGCTCTAGACAGGCTTTGGACCAGACAAGTTTTTGAACTGGCAAGGCTTTTCTTGTGTTCTTATATAAAACAGAAGGGAAGTCTAGGATTTTAGTGTAGTTGTGTTTGGGCAACGGCAGGTTGTCTCCTGTGGACACCCCCCCCCCCCCCGCTCAACAAATGATAGCAGCAAAGACAAAATTTCCTTTTTTGGGCATCTAATATGAACCCAGAATTCCCACTCCAAAGAGTAAGATGAGTAACTCTAACATTTTCTGTTCTTGCCTCGAACAATGAGTAGGTCCTGATGAGTGATGTAGGAAGGGAATAGGTGGTCTGTGTTTGGGCCACCTTCCCCCCATGTCACCCCTTCTCTCCCTACACATGTGGGGCACCCTTTTTCTCTCCACCACACACATGGCAGTGGCGGCACTAACAGAATAAGCTGGGGTAGTAGGCTAGCCTTCCCTGCCTCTAAGCTGGCCGCCAGGCACACAGTGGGGAGAAATGAGTGCCCTGCACTTGTGGCAGAAAGAAAAGGTTCCCGTCCATGTGGTGGGGAGATAACAGTGGGGGTAGGGCAGCTTACTACCCCGGGCTGCTCCATCAGGACTTCTGCTGCCGCCGCCACCACAGACAGCAGGGAGAAAAGGAACGCCTCACACTCCTTTCACAGTGGGAAGAAAAGAGTTATGGGGGGCCACTGCTGGGTGCCCATCTCAGCGGCTCCAGCAGCAGCTACACACGGGTTCCTGGTGTGCCCATGTGCACAATTACAACTCTGCCCTGGTCCTGAAATCTCAAATGGCCATTTTGTTTCATTTTTATAATTTTTTTCTCTTTTAATTTTTAAATGAATAAACTTCTGCATACCTACTGAATCCACCATGAATGGAGAAACCACTACTTGATAGCCATATGACCACCCACATTTGCTATTAAAAGGGAATTATTCTTACATCCAAAATACATCATATATTGGGATATATTCTGCTAGACCAATTACTTGTGTTGGAATAGAATTATGAAAGCTCTCTCATACAAATAAAACTACAGCTTTCACTTTGAAATCCTTACATGAAATGAAAGTGTGCAAATGTATAAAACCAGAGAAGGTTGCCCAGTAACAAGTATCACATTACTTTTTTTGTTAGCAATAGTCTACCCCTTTTTAGGTATCTATTATACCAAGTTGCACTTTTCCAGAATATAACTTAACTTTTCTTGCTATGGGTGATGTTGTGCAATATATATCATAAAATATTATCGGATTTGGTAAGAGGCAAAAATAAGGCAACTGAACAGCCTGTGTATGGTTTCAGAAGATCTTAGGAAGTGGTGTGGTTTTACAGCAGCTGGAACTGTAATACCAGTCACCTTTTGACCATTTCATATCTTATTTGTTCCATTTCGTATTTCTAAGATCACAAATACCCCCCAATGCCTCTTCTTTCAAACAGAAAGCCCAAAGGCTCTTAAACAATATTTTAGGTATTCTTCCACTGTTTTAAAAAACACAATTATATTTGAAATGAAAAACAGAATGAAGAAAACATTAATATTATATCCTACGGGTAGATTTTCTGCATGGTGTGTGGGGAATTAGGTGCACAAATCCCATTTATGCTAATGGACCTTGCGTGTCTAATTCCTTATGCACCGCATTGCAAATTTACCCCCTAGTGTCTTTGATGATACAGAGGACCAGCTCAGAGGGGGAGAGAAATGAGCGATTTATTTTATGATCCTGTCAATCATAGTGGCAATCAGAGAAAACTGCAAAGCCGATTTTAACCTCTGTAGAAGCAGCTATTTAGACCATATGTTTTTGCTCCTTGCCAGATGCCGTCATTCATCAATTTCTCATTAAGAAAACAGTACGTGTATTTAAAAACAAAAAGGAGACAAATGTTTGTTTCATCCATAAAAATTGTAGAAATTGTACCTAAAAATACCATGCAACTCAGAGAAGTTGTTTTCCTTTGGACTCAAGTGTGTCTTTGTGTGTGTGTGTGTGACACACAAACTCAAAGAAAGTTGCCATGTGATGATGTCACACATGAATCAATCATGGAAGAGCAAGTCATTATTCCAGAAGGGAGTTGAAGGACACCAAGGATTACTAGGATAGACCTGGCACTTATTATGTGGCATATTTTTACGTGAAAAGTCGGATTCTGGATTATCCTGTAAAGTGAAGCTTTGAGATAAACAAGATTTGAAGTTAATGCACTGAAGAGTGTAAATTGAAGTAACTGCTTTAAAAAATAGCTGCTGGCAAGTTGTAGGAAGCATCCCATGCCTGCAATGCAACCACTTTGTAAATGCTTTTATTAAGAAATCCAGCTGGCTTCTGCAGTAACAGCAGCACTATTTGGTGCACTCAAACAATATCAGTGGGAAGTTGGAGTTGCATGTTCAGTTATTCTCAGGCTGGAAGCTTTATATTGTATAGCCCAGCAGCAGGGCTGAGCTACGCAATCCCTTTTTTCCTTTCTTTTCTGGCCAATATTTTAAATTGTTCCCCCTTTTCAATGATTTTGACACTTCTTGGGAAAGGTTTGCTTATTCATTTAGATTATTGAGGCTTGTTCTCACTTTCAACTGCCGTCACCTGTCCGCAGTAATGTCACCACATAGTCAAATTTTATATTATGTCATCCCATTTGCGATATTATCCCCGGTTGACTTGTATTATCCCACGACTGATCCTAGAAGCACTACTCTGTTTATTTTATTTATTTATTTATTATTAAAACTTTTATACCACCCTTCCAAAAGGCTCAGGGCAATTTACATTAAAACAATATTAAAATCAATTAAAACAAAAATTATAAAACAGCATAAACAATAATTAACAATTAAAAACATCAGAAAACAACAATTAAATAATCAGAACAATTTAACTGTTGCCTCGTTTACATAGAGAGAAGGAAACATCTTTACTCTATCTCCCTTTTTGGAATTCATATGCACTTGAAAATGTGTTTGGAGTTGATATGTTGCAGGCTTTAATTGGATAAAATGGCCTAATAAGAAATCAGGTGGACTTCCTGTGTTCACTGTTAGTAATCTAAGTATTGAATTTAGCCAAATCAATGAAATCAATGGGAATTATTTCCAAGTAATCTGTTCAAAATCTGTCTATGTATAGTATGTTTCAGTCATGCTTATGTCTGCCATTGTGCATCTGGATTACTGTGATTCTTAAAAAGCAATCTGCTGAAGGCAGACAAATACATTAATGACAAAATAAGCAGCTTTAGTTAGTTTTTGCTTAGCTGAAGGCTGTCAAGGAAAGAACCTTGAATCGCACAAAGAGGGATGTCAGTTTCATCCCCACAGTATTAAAATTTAAATGTAGCTAAATATTGTACCTTCTGTTTTTGATCAGAGCTTTAAACATATCCAAGAAAACAACAGGACATCACTTCCCCCCTCAAATATAATGAAACTTCTTTCTTTTTATAAATATCATCAACATGTTGTAAATGTTTGGTAGGATGCTATTAAACAGCTGTTTTGTTATTAATATTTTAGTGCCCTGCATTTTTCCAGGAGATATTGATGCTTGCTATTATTTCAAATGCTGCTTTTCATGGAGTTTTTAATGGTTTGTGTATATCTCAGGCAGTTTCAAGTACTTCAGGCTGTCATAACATGTTAAGTAGGCAAATCCACCAACAGAGCAGTTTCAGGAAAGATAATTTTCTTTGCACAGCTTCTGCATTGGTTTGCCTGACTTTTTAAGCAGAAACTGACTCGCTGATAAACAAGGCAAATCGTTTAGAAAACCAAGAATGTGTAGTGTATGGGGTGATAGTCTGTAAAATTCTTCAGAAGTAACTAAGTGTGTGTGTGTGTGTGTGTGTGTGTGTGTGTGTGTGTGTGTGTGTAGAATCAGTCTGAACCTTGAGAAACGTCCTGTTTAAGAACAAGGTAAAAATATCATATTATTATTACTGCATCTGTCAGATCCTATTATTCGACCTTGGCATTACATTCTGAGGTCCAAATTTGTAAAGAGCACAGACAAAAAAAGGTACAGCTTTCCCATATTGTATTTTTCTTTAACACTGTGTTCTTTATCTTAGCCATTGAAATGCATGTGCATGCATGGATTCAGCTTTGAAGAGTCAAGGTCAAATCATTTGAACTTCATCCCTGCCTCACTCTGTGTGGAAAGCACTGAGAACATTTCGCAGCATTCATCACATGGTTTCCATGACATCACTGGGCCTTCCCTTTAACATTATTCACCATCTCTGTGCACAGACAAAAGTAAGAGGGAGGAAGCATCTGCATCCACATAGCATCAGAGGTGAGGTGGAAATAATTTGACTTTGATGCTTCAAAGCTAAATCTTTATGCAGACCTAGTAGAAAGTCAATGGAATTATGATGAATTTTATCTCTCAGTTCACATACCAGTAAACGCTGGCGGACATCCAGACTAGCACTAATTAAATAATGCTGACATCCACACTAATTCTGTGCAATATTGTGAGGATGGGGAGAAGTGACTTTTTTCTGACATCCCATATACTCTGCAGCCTACTGTATCTCAAAAAACTATGTCCCTGAAGGCTGCACAACCCTTAGCGGCATGTTTATGGAAGGATCCTTGGGCTTCAGAGGGAAAGGGAGATTGGTGAAAATTAGCCCTCACACAACAGCACAGCATTCATGTGAATGATCAGTATTGTTCAACCAGCACAGCTATTATCTTTATTCATCTCACAGATATGAAATTAAATTACCCTTCAGCAGCCCACACTATTACAAATAGAGGTGCAGCCCCATACATTCCCCCTGCGTCTGATGTCAGAGGTGGGGGGGTGTTATTTCGGTCCCAAATGGTACCTCGTGGCCCTGTTTGGAACCGAAATCAACCCTCGCTGCATTGGCAGCACAGCTGGAGTGACTTTCCCTGCCTTAAAGGCAGGAAGAGCCACTCCTGGTCTCTCTGCCAATGCAGCGGGGCCGACTGATTGATCGAGGCCACGTTTGGGAGACCACGCCCCCACATCTGACGTCAGATGTGGGGGTGTGGCTAACCAGCCCCCCATGTCTGATGTCAGACACGGGGTGGGTGGGGCCAGGGGGCTTCTGTGGCAGCTGCACATGCGCCACTGCCAGCCTCCCTACACTCCTGATATGTATTGCTACCTTTGCATCAAAGTTTGTGTATTTAAAGCATTCATGCAACATAGCACATTCATAGAGCATTCATGTAACATACACAGTCTTACAAACCTTAAGGTCCTAGTGATCAGATTGTAGCCACCCATGGTCTCAGGATGCTGTTGTTTAATGCGAGATCTGTCTGTAATAAATCTTCTTCCATCTTTGATCTCCTTTCAATGAACAGACAGATCTGGCTTGCATCACTGAGACCTGGTTAGATCCGGATGGGAGTGTTCCCCTCACTGAGATGTGTCCACCTGGCTTCTCTGTGTTTCATCATCCCCGAGGTCACGGTCGGGGTGGTGGTGTTGTGGTGATTTTTTAAAGAAGATCTTATGTTGATCAGGGGCCCTATCCCACAGGTGACGGGGTGCAAATGTCTTTCTATAAGTCTGGGTCGATGTGACAAACTTGGGCTTCTCCTAGTTTATCGACCTCCTCGTTGTCCATCTGCTGCCCTTTCCGAGCTCCTTGATTTGGTATCAGGCCTGGTGATTACGACCCCTAGACTTATGGTTCTGGGGGATTTCAAACTTCCAGCTCCTGATGGGGGTTCGATGGTTCAGGAGTTCAGGAGCTCTATGGCTACCATGGGCATGTCTCAGATCATTTCGGGCCGGACTCATGTGGGTGGACATACCTTGGACTTGGTTTATCTTTCGGGGCAATGGCAGGCAGATCTGGTCATGGAAAATATTGTCATCTCTCCCCTGCCATGGTCTGATCATTTTCTGACTAATATGCAGGTTGCAGTGGCCCCCTGTTTCTACCGGGACAGCACTACAACATGGATGGTCTGCCCCAGGAGCCTCATGGATCCTGTTGAATTCCAGGAGGCTCTTGGCGACATTCCTTGCAATCTGGTAGGTGTTTCTCCATCACAGCTCATGGAATCTTGGAACATTGAGGCCACAAGGGCATTAGATGAAATTGCTCCCAAGTGTCCTCTTACAGTTCGTGGATCCCGGCTCCCTTGGTTCTCTGAGGAGCTTAGGGAGATGAAACAGACTAAAAGACGCTTGGAACACCATTGGAGGAAAACTGGTGCCGAAGATGACCGAATATGACTACTTGCTTATATTCGGGAATATTCTAGGAGGATAAGAGTGGCGAAATCCCACTATTTCTCTGCTCTTATTGCATCAGCTGACTCTCGTCCCACAGCCTTACTTCGGATTACCCGCTCTCTTCTTAGGAGAGAGGAGCCGGTAGATGTTCAATCTGGCCCCTGTGATCAATTTGCTGAATTCTTTGCTGATAAAGTCACCCACCTTCAACTAGAGTTGGACTCTACTTCTGTAAGATCTGATCAGATAGAGGAGATTCCTCCCTGTGATGTTATATGGGACACCTTTGAGTTGGTTGAGGATATGGACATGCTTCTCTCAGGTATGGGTGCAGCAACATGTTGCTTGGACCCTTGTCCCTCCTGGCTGGTTAGAACAGCTGGTGGGAATGTTAATTCTTGGCTACAGGAGTTGGTTAACTCCTCGTTACGTGAGGGTTTCAAACCAGCAGCCCTTAAAGAGGCGATAGTTCGCCCTCACTTGAAGAAACCCTCCCTGGACCCTGAGGTACTTGACAACTATAGGCCGATCTCCAAGCTCCCTTTTGTAGCGAAGGTGTTAGAGAGGGTTGTATGTGCCCAGCTTGAGAGGGTCTTAGAGGAAACTGGCTATCTTAATTCTTATCAGTCAGGATTCAGGCCTCAGCATAGCACAGAGACAGCATTGCTTGCTCTGGTAGATTACCTTCTTTGGGACCTTGATGAGGCTAGTGTCCCTCTCCTGGTTCTTCTAGATCTCTCATCAGCTTTTGACACTATCAATCATGCTATCCTCCTTGACCGCCTGCATGGGTTGGGTATCGGGGGCACTGTCTTACAGTGGTTCTGTTTTTACCTTAGCGGGCGTGTCCAGTCGGTATGCATTGAGGACAAATGCTCTGACCCATGGCCACTCCTTTATGGAGTTCCCCAGGGTTCAGTTCTTGCCCCTGTCCTCTTTAACATCTATGTGGAGCCTCTGGGTCAGGTCATTTCCCAGTTTGGGGTGAGATTTCATCAATACGCTGATGATACTCACCTGTATATTGCCATCCCAGACCATTCTGGAGATGCTGTTTCTGTGCTTACTCAATGCCTGGAAGTTGTTAAGATCTGGATGAATCAAAATAAGCTCAGACTGAATCTCACCAAGACTGAACTACTCTTACTCAGCCCTCGTACCGGCCAACAGCTGGATGTGAACCTTGTTTTAGATGGGGTGGGGCTGCCCCCGAAGCAGCTTGTACGTGACTTGGGGGTCCTTTTGGATTCGCACCTCCTGCTTGAACAGCAGGTGGAGGCTGCAGCCAGAAGTGCCTTTGCCCAGCTCCATCTGATTCGTCAATTACACCCTTACTTTGATCGGCAAGCATTAATGACAGTGACCCATGTCCTTGTTATCGCCTGCCTAGATTATTGTAACGCCCTCTATCTAGGGTTATCTTTGAGGATGATTGGAAAGCTACAATGGGTCCAGAATGCAGCGGTTTGTTTACTTATGGGTACCAGAAAATATGACAGGGTAGCACCTCTCCTGCAGTCATTGCACTGGTTGCCTATTCGTTACCGAATTCAATTTAAGATCCTGGTTTTGACCTTCAAAGCCTTGTGGGGTTTGGCACCTGTTTACCTACAGACCCGCCTCTCCCATCCAGTTACATCCCGTCCGGTCAGATCTGGTCAGATGGCCCTCTTGTTGGTCCCCAATTTCCGAGAGGTTCAGGGTGCTAGAACCCGTGAAAGGGCCTTCTCGGATGCAGCCCCACTTCTCTGGAATTCCCTTCCCCTGCAGATTTGTTTAGCTCCTTCTTTGTCAATTTTTAAATCTTTATTGAAGACTTTTCTTTTTCGCCAGGCTTTTACCCTGTATTTTATCTATTCCCCCTTCCCCCACATTAGTTACTTTAGTTTTATTTAGAATGTATTTTAATGCTGTCTTGTTTTGCATGTTTTTATACACCACCCAGAATCTTTGGAGTGGGCGGTATATCAAATGTTTCAATTAAATAAATAAATAAATAAATGCTTTAAATTGGTCAGTTTGTATGGGCAAACGTCCCAGCATTCAACCCCACTTGCAACACAGCTCAGCTCTTTTGTGGATCTCTAAGTAATCAGTTATGTTATTTTCATCTAGGCAGCTCAGTTCTAGGTGTTTCATGATCTGAGGGTAGAACTTATTTTCATATTCAACAAAATATCATTTATTCCCCATTCAGTTCAGCTATCATTTCAATTTTATTTCACAGTATATCTGCAACTTATGTTACTTTAAACCACCAGAGACCATCTCTAGGCCCATATGGCTTTTATTAACAGTTTACATAGAAGAAGAAATAGAATTCTACAGAGCTTTTGGTCCATGTGCACTTTGTAAATTCAAAGAATTGCTGAATTAGATTAGGCAGAGAAACTGAAAGTTTTCTCATTTCTTATTCCAAGTAATCCAAGCATTTACTTGATTTTAATAAACAAATTATGGAGATGACTCCATGGAGTCATACCACAGTCTATTTGTTCCCTGGTTCCTTCCTATAACTCAGGACTAGTTCTGGTCAGCACTTTATTCTGGTGTTGAGTGGTAAGCTTCTGAATTCTGATTTTGTTATCAGGGGAAGGGAGGAATTGGAGTGGTGGTGGGGAATGGAGGTTCCCTGCTGTTGCAGAGCTTGGCTTGTTTCAACAACAGAGAAGTTTCCTATTAAGTGGGCTACTGTAAGTCATTTTTATAATACAGGAGATTTATCCAAACATACTTTTATGAAGCATTTGGATAAATCAGCTATTTAAAGGAGCTGAAGCATGCTACAAAAATGTTATTGAACATCACCTGCATTTTTTACTAAATGGAGGAATTTGATATCCAAAAAAGGAAAGCTGCATCTAGCTGCTAGGCATGATGCTATGTACACTGAAGGACAGCTTGGCTTAAATATCGTTACATTATTTTGACATCCCATTCATTCTATTTAAAACTCTCTTTCCCCCTCACATAGGAATGAAACAAGAATCGATACACAGTGAGCAGAAGAGGCCTTTTCATCTTTTATCCCAACTTTTTTTCCCCATTCAGCACCATTTCCAGAGAAACATTTTCTGAAATTGTATTCTTTAAAGCTACAGAGATTTCTGTCTCATTCTTCTCTGAACTTCATTGTTCTTTGGAGGTGAAAGATTTGGAATACTATAAAGTGAAATGTCATGCTGCTAAGTTATAGACAGAGGTAATAAAGTTGACTTTTTTTTCTTTTTTGCATTTATGCTTGCACTTGGACCTGGAGCATAAAAAATACCTAGTTTTCCATTGTCAGTGAATACAGGAAGCCTTTCAGAGCACAAAAAGATTTTGTTTTGTTTTTAGTTCCTTTCTCTACCCGCCCCACACCCCCAATGCTTGAGGGTAAATCTGTGATATGAATTACTCTCAAATAGAGTTTGAGTTCACTTAATATGAGATATGATTCCCTGGTTGTGGGAACAAGGAAGATTTCCCCATCACCAAATATTTATTATACTTTGTCCCAAATTAAAAACATGGATGATTCATTCACAAATTTCAGGGACAGGTGAAAAATAGGTCATCTTCTGTGCCACTCTACAACTAGTGCTGCAACCCTGAAACTGAAGCAGACATCATTCTATATCCCACATAAGAACAGCCCTGCTGGATCAGGCCCAAAGCCTATCTAATCCAGCATCCAGTTACACATAGTGGCCCACCACATGCCTCTGAGAAGCTCACAGACAAGAGGTGAGGGTGTGCCCTCCCTTTTACGGTTGAACCGCTGCAACTGGTATTAGAGGCATCTTGCCTCAGAGACTGGAGGTGGCCTGTAGCCAACAGACTAGTAGCCATTGACAGAGCTGCCCTCCATGAATTTGTCTGAGCCCCTTTTAAAGCCATCCAAGCTAGTGGTCATCACCACACCTTGTGGCAGAGAATTCCATAGATTAATTATGTGCTGCATGAAAAAGTACTTCCTTTTGTAGGTCTTAATTTTTCTGGCCTTCAGTTTCATGGGATGATCTCTGGTTCTAGTGTTATGAGAGAGGGAGAAAAATTCCTGTGTTGACTCTCTCTACTCCATGCATAATTTCATACACCTCTATCATGTCCCCCCATAGTCATCTCTTTTCCAAACTAAAAAGCCCCAGATGCTGTAGCTTGCCTCATAAGGAAGGTGCTCCAGGCCTGGTTTAGTGTCATAAGAAAATTTGTCTATTTTGCTGCTTATACCAACTTCTAGATCATTTATGGTCACATTAAAAAGCACTGAGCCCAGTACAGATCCCTGGGGGAACACTACTCCTCCATTGTGAAAACTGTCCATTTATTCCTACCCTTTGTTTTCTATCCTTCAACCAGTTACCAAATCACACATGAACCTGACCCCTTATCCCATGACTGCTAAGTTTATTCAAGAGCCTCTGATGGGAGACTTTTTGGAAGTCCAAGTATACTGTTTCAACCAGATCACTTTTATCCACATGCCTATAGATACTCTCAAAGAACTCCATAAGGTTGGTGAGGCAATACTTGCCATTGCAGAAGCCATGCTGGTTCTTCTTCAACAAGGTTGTTCTTCTATATGTTTAACAATTTTATTCTTAAGTGTGCTTACTAGGGATGTGCGAATCAATTTGAGTACAAATTGATTTGTACCCAAATCTAGGTGATTCAGGCAATTTGGAAACAGAACAAATCACCCCTGTGGTCCAATGGCTAGATTTGGGTCCAAATAGAATCATGCCAGACTCGATTCAAATCGATCTGAGATTTGGAATCCTCTGATTAATTCCCCCGGATTCCCAGCTCTTTCTTAAAAATAAAAATAAAAATGCTAAGCTCTAGCCCTTGTAGAAGTGGAGTTATGGAGCAAAATGTGTGGTCACTATTTTTCAACTGTTTGGATTCTTTAGTGTATAATAACTTTCCCTCAATGAATCCCTATGAGTATTCATTACAGACCTTCATTTCTTCTACTCATTTTGACTGTCTTTGGACAGTGCCAGCTGTCAACTGCTATGTGCCAACTACACCCTGTCCTACCTGTAAGGCAGTGCGGTACTACTCAGTTTATGTCTAGGAATTTTTTCAAGTGTTTAGACTCTTTGGTGTCTAATAACCTTTCCTTATAATGAATCCCTATGTGTACCCCACTGCCTTGCAGGTGGAGGGGTGGGAGTTAGTTAGCACATGGCAGTTGACAGTTGGCACTGTCCAATGACAGTCAAAATGAACAGAAGAAATGAAGGTGTGCAATGAATCCTGATAGGGATTCATTATGAGAAAAGGTTGTTATACACCAAAGAATCCAAACACTTGAAAAATAGTGACCGCACATTTTGCTCCGTAACCCCACTTCTACAAG
This sequence comes from Hemicordylus capensis, assembly GCF_027244095.1. Lineage (NCBI taxonomy): Eukaryota > Metazoa > Chordata > Lepidosauria > Squamata > Cordylidae > Hemicordylus > Hemicordylus capensis. Next base: position 371,205,701 of record NC_069658.1, on the reverse strand, counting down.
GGCTAGAGCTTAGGTTTTTTAAAAATGAAAGCTGGAGATCCATGTTAGGGTGAGGATAGGGTGACTTCAAATCCCCATTATTTCCTAAGATGGAAATGTACAAAATCAGTAAAAACAAAACAAAAAATCATTAAAATCAACCAAATGCCCCACTGCCTTGAAGTTTGGGTGGTAGGTGGCACCCATGGGGACCTACCCAAAATTGGTGCACCCTAGGACCTTTATAAGTGGTCCGAATCAATCCAAATTGAATCTGGGGGGATTTGAGGGGATGGATTTGAACACAAAAAAATCAGGGGTGATTCGATTCAGTCACAAATTGAATAGAAAAAAATCAATTTGTGCACATCCCTAATGCTTACCATCAATTTAACCAGCACAGAAGTTAAGCTAACTGGCCTGCAGTTTCCCTGATCCCTCCTGTATCTCTTTTAAAAATTGAAGTTACATTAGCTACTTTCCATTCCTCTGGTACAGAGCCTGATTGTAGGGCTCAGGTATCAGCAATTTCACATTTGAGATCCTTCAGAACTCTTGGGTGAATGCCACTGGGTCCTGGCGATTTAGTTTTAGTTTTTAAAGACAGTTTAGAACATCATCTCTCATCACCTCAGATAGGCACAGTTCTTCATCCTCCAAACCTGAGAAGCTCTGTTCCAGAGTGGGTATATGGTCAATATGCTTCACCATGAAGAAAGATGTAATGAACTCATTCAGCTTATCTGCAATCTCTTTATCCTCCTTAATAATCCCTTTCATGCCCTCATCATTTAAGGGTCCTACCACCTCCCTGGCAGGTGTTCTGCTTCTGATATATTTAAATAGGTTTTGTTATCCCCCTTGACACTTCTAACTATATGCTCCTCAAACTCTCTTTCTTCATCTCTTATGGTCTCCTTACATTTCTTTTGCCAGAGTTTATGTTCATTTCTGTTCTCTTCATTTGGGCAGCACTTTCTTTTCCTGGAGGAAGTCATATTGCCTTTTATATCTTCCCTGACTCTACTTGTTAGCCAAGCTGGCATCCTCCTGAATTTGGTGGTACCTTTCCGCTTTCTTGGAATACATTCCAACTGAGCTTCTATTATTGCGGTTTTAAGTAAGTTCTATGCTTCCTGGAGTGACATGACCCTCCTGATTTTCCCTTCCAGCTTCCTTTTTACCAGTCCCCTCATTTTTGAAGCCCAAAGCATCTGTGCTGGACTTCCCTGGTAATGCTCTACTGTCATATAATCTGAATTGGATCACACTTTATGGTCACTGTTCCCCAATGCTTCTACAACTCTGACATCTCGCATCAGGTCCTGGGCACCATTCAGGATTAAGTCCAAGGTCACCTTATCTCTGGTTGGTTCTGTAAACAAAGTCATGTAGCATGTCTAGAAATTTGGTTCACATGTCAATAACCAAATGTGAATTTGCCCAGTCTATGTGAGGGTAATTGAAGTCACCAATTATTACAGCTCTGTCTCTCTTTGACACTTCTCTGATTTGCTTCTCCAACTCCAGGTCACTCCCACCATTTTGATCCAGAAGGCAATAGCACTTCCCTAGTAACACATTTCCTTTCAGTCCTCATATTGTCACCCATAATGATTCTGTGGAGGACTCCGGTTTTCCTAGCTTTCCTAGCTTGTTGGATTCTATCCCTTCTTTAATAAATAGTGCTACTCCACCCCGAATCTGCCCCTCCCTGTCCTTTCTGTAGAGTTTATATCCAGGAATAACAGTGTCCCACTGGTTCCACTGTTCCACCAGGTTTCTGTTATGCCCACTATATCTATGTTTTCATTCACAACCAAGTGAGCTCACCCATCTTTGGAAGCTTCTATCATTGGTATATAAACACCTATAGCAGAGTCTCTCACCTGGCGTTGGCATGTGCTATCTCCCATACTGTCATTTGATCTTTCTGACCCACAGTCATGTGTTTCCATCTGCTTTACTCCTGGTTCTACTCTGTCCCCTTCTGTATGCACTCAGGCAGCTTGGGGGGTTTTGCTTGCCAAATCAGATACCACCCAGTTCCCATCGGCAATCCCCCAGGCATCATTCTAAAAGCTGCTCTGCAGCCTTTTTAATTTAAAGCACCACAAGACATTCACCCCCTCCCAAAAGAAACTCTCTCTTAGGAGACAGATGAAGGAGCAGTGTCCCTGGGGTACAGATTTGCTTCTTAATTCTATGTGCCCACAGAAGGGCAAAACTGTCACAAGATTTTCCCCACAATTATCAGCATAAACAGATACTCACATATTAGAAATCCCTTTGTAAGCATTATGAACATAGAGCCCTTTGGGTCTCTGCATTTTTTATATTCTAGGTCATTTACTATTTTAATACACAAAACAGTGTCAAGGACAGGAGATTGGAATCCTTTGGTCAAATAAATTGTACAGAAGATAAAGCTACAACAGTAAGTAAAATAAATAAACCAGTAAAGCTGCTTTAGCTGAAAATTAAAACAAAACTTCTGATTGGAAATGAAGGATTAATAAAAGAATGACTTTAAAAAAGAGGAGGCATCTGATGTAATTTTATATCTTGGGATTATATGATAAAACACAATGGAAATTCATTTAAAATTTGCTTACATAAGATGATTCTGTAGTATTGTGTAATCCTTTCCAACTCACATAATTACAGTGAATTAAAAAAGAAAAGTGCACACAGTTATATGGAACTTTGGGGACTATTATATACACTTTCATAGCATAGGTGACTGAGATTATAGCCAGACCTACTCCTAAGAAACTAATAAAATAACTTTCAGAGGAGTAACCATGTTAATCTCTACTGCAAAAACAACAATATGTCTTGCAGCAACTTAAAGACTAACACATTTATTTCAGCATAAGCTTTCATGGACTATAGTCTATTTAATCAGATGCTTGTAATTATGCATTAAGTCTTTACACTACGTTAAGAAAATAGTTAACCATTAAAAAGCACAATTTAAGATTGACTGCTATACATTTGTGTTTTGAAATCCTCAAACTTTGAAAGTCCATGATTAATATTTAACATTGTTTTTGTTGTTGTCTGTAGAATATTCTAAGTGCATTCTCAGTAGAAACACCAACGTTACCTTTTAAGACTGATATTTTTATATTTCAGAAAATATTCCACATAAACACTTGGTGTGTTTATGTGAAAAGTGTGTGTGTGTGCGTGTGTGTGCGCATGCACACACACACACATTCACATGCACAAACAGGTACTTACAAGGAAAATGAGCTCTCAGAATTCTTTCCCTGCCTTGCCTTCAATTTAAAGTGTCACATTGTGATTACAAAATTCCGTCACACTCTGTTCAATTTGGAATGAGTTTGATTAAAGTAGATTATTCTGGAAAACTTCTGCTGGATTTTTGCTGTTCAATTTTAAATCTGAGCCATAAAAATCTGCAAGGCCTCCAGGCCCTGTCATGCTCCTGTTCTAAGGGCCTTCCCTCTGCCCCACCATTGCTGCAAGTCCCCATTATGAGCCCATTGCCATCCCTGGTTTCCTTAATTTATTAAGACTCACAGCAATGTTAAGGGTTTGGGTTGCAAGGAGTTCAGACAACAGTGGGATCATTGTTCTCACAACCTCACACTGCTGCAGGGGAGGTCTGCAGGGAAGGGAGGTCTGCGGGGCAGACAAGCATCAACATCTTTGCCTTTGCCACACTGCATGCCCACATGAGAGGTGGCATGGTGTAGGCAAAGGCTGGGAGCAGGAGGACTTCCTCCTCCCACATCCCAGAGTGCCCCGTGCCACAGTTCTCATTAGGGAAGCAGCTGCTCCTTCCCCCCCGGTTTGTTGGTGGAAATGGGGGCAGGCCGGGTGGGGGGGAAGCCTATTTACCTTCGGCCAATCATGCACACAATTGCCCGCCCAGGTAAAATGAACCACAGGTAGAAATGTGGTAGAAACCACAGGTTCATTTTACCCCAGTAAAACCTTGGGTAAAGAAATGTGTGCTACCAGGTTCTGGAGCAGCCAGGAACAGTTACCCCAGGCAGCTCATGTTGTGTGAATAGTCTTCAAGTGAAACAGATGCTGAAAAAGAAAGCCTGATAATAACAGGGGTGACTAGAACAACTAGTTTAGGGGAACAAGGGGGTGGCAAATAATGTCATTACAGGAGCAACGATTTTGCTATACATTAAATACTTATAGAGGTAAGGTAATTAAAGTTGTTAGTTACGTTATTATTTAAGCTTGCTTGACATTTACAAATATATTCAGAAAATGGGCCAGATTCCTCTTAGAAAATTGTGAGGTCATTCACACAATCAAAAATTATGCTCTACCTGGGTTTCTACCTGAAAATCTACACAATTTTCAGTTGTGTGGAAGCAAGGTAGAACACAGTTTTTGATTGGAGGAATGACCTCACTGTCTTTCTCAATTAGGCCAAACCTTCTAGTCCACTTTCCAGGCTAGTTTTCTCTTCTTGTCTGAGACCATGTGGAAAGTAAGGCCAAAGTGGGGACAAAGATCACTACCAGGATAGATAAAATCTGCAGGAGAGATGAGCCTGCATGCCTCCCCTGCTACACACATTATTTCAGCTGGGCCAGTTCATGGCCAGGAAAGAAGCTAAGGGGTTTGCCTGGTTCCTTGGTGGCTGGTGAAAACTCCTTCCTACCTTTCTGCACTGGCTTCTGCTGCTTGTTCTGGGGTAAAGGAGTGAGCAAAGTAGGCTTCTGTAAACAACTGAGGTATTTTAAATTCATTAATTTGAGTTTTAGGACCATCAAACCTTACAGCTGGAACATTTGCTGCAAAGCTCCAGTTCAGTGGATGGAGGAGCTGGAGATATTTTTGTAGCACTGCCTGCTACCCTTTGCTATCCCTTAGAGACATCCCTGGACAAAAACAAGGTTGTCCTTACAGCTTATGTGCACACACTCTTCAGGCTGAAGGTCAAGTATGCCGAGTCACAACTTTGAAGATACTGAAGGATCACAGGCTCTATTCAATTGTTACCTGTAAAGTATCAGAAGAAGAATAAAACAAGGAATAACTATAGTGATAAATGAAATGGTTTGATCAAACAATTTCATTATTTCAGAAATAGAAACATATGAAAATAGGTCATCAATCAAACATGCATTGATGTTTAATAGCATTTTTGAGATGTTCACTTTTTATAGTAAATCAGCTATTTTTTTAAATGCTTAATTGGATGAACCCAAGAGTAAATTAAAGACTTATTTGCACAATCCATTTATACAATGTGAGTAGTGTTAATAAGGGCGGGGGGAGCATTTAATAAAAACAGCTGCAATTCAGTATATAATGGCATGCCAAAAAAAAAAAAAAAAGCCTTTCACATGTACAGCAACCCATACTCCCGCTGTACCATCTCATCTCCCACCTCCATTCAGAAAGAAGGATAAAACTTCCCTTACTTCCCTTCTTTGAACACAGGGAGTGTAGGTTGGGGAGAGATGGAAAGGGAGTGTCTTATTCCAACAGTGAAAAACCTTTTGCATGCAACAACTTAAAGGTAAAGTTGTACCATCGAGTCAGTGTCATAGGACAGCATCACATAACAACAAGAAAGTAGGTTGGTAGAAACCTCTGGTTCCTGGCAATCGTGCACTCCCAGCTATTTCTGTTCATTTCCATGTTGGGGGCCCCAGCCTGATGATCAGAGAAACATGTGCAATCATGCTTATGGTGTTAGCTTCTTCAGACAAATGCCATAACTGTGAAGAGTGCAGGCAGGAGGATGTGACGCACCTGTGATATGCCAGGGGTGGGACTTCCAAACATGCTTTGGATGCTGTAATTGTGTACAGCATTTCTTAAAACTGTCTGAACAGGGCTTTAGCCTCAAAATAAATGACTCTTCAGTAATTTGATCCACTATACCTAAGGGACCAACACATCCTCTATACCTCATTACTAGATGAACAGATAAACAGATGCTAAGTGCATGCAAAGAAGCAGTTTCAATGGCTGCTCCACAACATGCAGTAAACTGTTTCTGAATATTCAGTAAACTGTTTCTCTCGCAAGATATACTATAGTTTACCCAGAAGAGCATAATCAGCATTAACCAAGGAGGATCAATCATAAAAACTGGAGGTGGAATTAAGCAAAGAGCTATTGCCTGGGAAAAAGGCCTCCTGCTAAGATAATCAACAATCCACAAAAGTTCCTGGGCATAATTGGCTGTTTAGCAGACACCAAGGCTCCCGATTTGAGATTGGCCAGATCTGACACTAACACCTATATCCTCCTACACATCTCTCTCCAAAGTTCTCTTAAACTAATTCACAATCCCTGTACACTTGCTTTCTCATTTGCTCTTTCTCTCATTCAGCATATTGCTACTGAAAGGTCCTTTGGGTCTATTGAATCAAATTGCTGCATCTTACAATAGAAGAGTGGAGAATTCATAATCTCTCTCTCCCACCAAATTAGCAAAACTGTCCATCAAAACTATGGCCTCCGTTCCATTTTCATTTTTAACTCCACACATTGCAATCTACAGCATACTTGTTAATTAGCCACCACTGTACCTATACTGTGGTTTGTAAGGGTGTAGTGAAAGTTGAAAGGCATTCGTATAATAAGCAAGGCAAAGGAAGATTACTGAGGATGTACAATGCGCCTCCTTTTCCTAGATCTGTTTTCACATCAGTATTAATCACTTCAGTTTTGCCTACAACAGGTTTGCATTATAGTGGCGCTTATACCTTCTGTTCTAATTAAGTTTGTACTTGCATCTGATTCACATGCAGTATCTAGCTTTACTGCTGTTTTATTGTAGCTAAAACAAATAGAACGAAGAACTACTAACATGAGCAGAGGAATAAAGAACTTATCATATGAGACAAGGTTAAAGGAGCTCATCCGGTTTAGCCAGGCAAAAAGGAAAGCTGACAGGAGGCATGATTATACTCTAGAAATAGCTCAGCGGGAATCACAAAGAAGGAGGTGGGGGTGGAGAAGTATACAACCTAAATGTTTTAGAAATGATTTGGAACAAATGGGAATAAACAGGTCATGAATAAATGTTTTGTAGAGACATAGAAGTAGAAAGCTAGCAATCAGAGAAGGATTTTCCCTCAATAGCCTCAGTGAAGGCTGCTTCATAAATTACTTTTTCTAACACAGACGGTAATCACAAATTGTGAAGTGGTCCTGAGACAACTGGGAACAGGGGAGAACCTTGTTTGTTTTAAGAAAGACCATGGACGTATGCAATGTTATGAGATCTGTATCCGAAGTTAGTAGGGATGAGCATGAACCGAGGTATGTGCATGAACCCAAGTACCCATGAATGGTGCCAGCACACACATGGCATCCACGCATGTAGTCAACATGGTCAGCAGCACCATGCTGACCATGCAATTGGTGCCTGCACATTCATGGATGCCATTTGTATGCTGGCACTGTGCACAGGTAATTGAGACAAGTGCCGCTGCAGCAGAAAGAAGCTGCATATGGCAGCGGAGAGCAGGTAAAAGACTGGTTAGGACCTCATTGAACCGGTTTGGTGCTGAACCAGTTTGGCACCAAGCCTGTTTCGTGCACATCCCTAATGTTTATCAAGCTCCTACAAGTTAGGTAAGTGCTTTCCCTAAAAGAATTCTGTCTTCACCCCTAAAAAACATCAGCTGTGTCTGGAGCTACAAATGAGGTAGAGGTGGAGTGTTTAGAGATTAGTGTTTTATAACTGCTTCCCTCATACACGAAGAAAACTTATGTAGATTTAACTAAAGGTTTATTCAGCAACAACTCCATTTTCTCCATCGTTCCCTCCCTGTTCCTTTTGTATTCCATTCCTGAAACTCTCTACAGGATCCCCACTGAGACAAACATCCAAAAAGATAACTAGATAGAATACAACACATCCCTCTTCTTTATAACAACTAAATTGAATTAATTTAAAATTTAGTAACCAAGTCTTGAAGTCTTTAAGGTGGTCTCCTGTCATGCACACTTCTCCCAAATCTTGGGTTCTCTGGCACAGGAGCTGTTTGTCATTCTGGTACCAAGGATTATCCATCATGTTCATCAGCCTCATCTGTGAGGTCAAAAGTGGCAAGATTAAATTGCTCTTCAGTTCCTCTCTTGAGATCTGACTCCCTTCCCTATTGTCTCATAGTATGCATGGCAAGTTGCAAACTGTTCCATTTCTTTCCATCATCCAATATGACAGAATCTCCTCATATTTCTATTATTTGTTTTGGTCCAGAAAATTGGGAACATTCCTTTCTCACATTATAAAGCAGCTGTACTTGAACAAAGTCCCCCACTTTGAAACTTGAACAAAGCCCCCCCACACTGTACTTGAACAAAGTCCCCCACAATGTTTGCTGTTCCACACCCCATTTCTGATTTACATAGTTTATAATTTTGTCCATTCTCCCATCTCTAATCACAAATCTCTGCATCTTCAGAGTGAGATGGCACAGAAAGCCTTGTCAGTTGTTGCCACTGGGTGGTAGCTTTGCGTCCTCTCAGCAGTTCAAAGGTGTTTTTCTTATAGTACAAGGAGTACTTCCATATTCAAATAGAGTTTCACAGATTGTCTCTTTCCAGGGTTGTTGTGTAGTAGCCAACTGTAAACTTTCTTTCACTAATCTGTTTATTCTTTCCACTAAGCCATTGCCACAAGGTTGGTACAAGTAAAGAGTCTTGTGTTTTATCCCATGGTTCTGCATGTATTACTCCATTTCAAAGGAGGTAAGCTCTGTCTCATTGTCAGACATTAGGTCTTTAGGAAGAATTCCCCTCACAAAAAATGCAGCCATGAACTGGATCATCTTGTTTGTCGTAATACTGTCAGAAAATGAAACTTCTGGCCACCTGGAATAGTAATCCACCATCACTATAACAAAACTTTGTTTTGCAGGTTGGTTGTGAAAAGGCCCCATTATATCCAAAGCAAATATTTCCCAGGGATCACCGGGATACTCTACTGGAGTCAAGGGGTGATAGAAGTCTTCTGTGATTTATCAGATACACCACAAGCCATTCAGTGCCTGATTACATTTTCAATGTGTTTGTCCATATCTGGCCACCAAAAACTTTCTCCGATTTGCCTTTTAGTCAAGCTCATGCCCAGGTGACCTTCTTTTGTTCACTTTTGCTTGTAAGGAAGTTGGCACCACCAATCTATAAGCACCAGCTCATTGAGAAAGGACAGCTCACTCACTAAATGCACATATTGTTGAAGATGTTCAAGTACCTTGTTTTTGCAAGGCCAGACATTAGTTATGTAAAGTTCAAGTTCAGTAAGCACTTGATCAGCACTGAGGGCAGCTTTCCATTCAGAAGACGTGATCACTCCATGAGTGGATGAAGCTATTTGTGCAATTACTACTCCTTCATCTTCTTCTTCTGGGATTTTCACTTGTCCTGGAAGTCAAAATTCAGATAAATAATCTGCAGTTGTATTCCGAAAGCCTGGAAGATATTTTGAAATCAAAATCCATTTGTCCGGTGATCCATTTGGCTATTCTTGTGGTTGCTCAACTTGATGGCTGAGTAGTAGATAAAACAGATAGGGGTTTATGGAATGACCGTAAAGTGAATTTTCTGCCCCAAAAGTAAGTCCTTAAGTGCCTCACTGCCCAGAAACATGCTAGGGCTTTTTTTGGTGGCCTCCCCCGCATAACAGAATACATCTTCTCTGATACAGTAAGCACTCGGGAAGCAAAGGCAACTGTAACTTCCCTGTCCCATTTTTGCTGGGTCAAGAAAGTACCCAAACCATATTCAGAAGCATCAATACAATACAATACAATACAATAACAATACAATACAATAGTGTGCCTGTTGGTGTCAAAAGAAGTCAGACAGGGCTTTCAGCTATGGCCGATTTGATAGTCTGAAAACTATCCTTGTAGGATGCATTCCAGTTAAATGCTACATTCCTTTTAAAAAGAAGATGCAATGGAGCAACTTTTGAGGTAAATTGTCTAACAAATTTAGAGTAATACAGAGGCCTAAAAATGAGTGAAGTGTGTCCATGTTGTGTAGTTCTGGTGCTTCCCAAACAGCTTTCACCAAGTCTTTTTTGGGATGTACACCACTCTAAGATACGTCAGAGTGTGTGCAAAACTGACATTTCTCTGCAGAGATAGGAAGCCCATGTTGTCAGAGTTTTCTTAAAAGTTCTGTCAATTTAGCATCATGTTTCTCAATGGTTTTGCCATACACTAAAATGTCACCCTGAAAGCAAGTGATGTCATCCGTAGTCCCAAAGATTGCATGCATCATTCTTTGAAATACCGAAGTGCAGAGGCTAATCCAAAAGGGCAGTCTTTTGTATTTATTTATTTTTATTTATTTATTATTAAAACTTTTATACCGCCCTTCCAAAAGGCTCAGGGCGGTTTACATTAAAACACCATTAAAATCAGTTAATAATTTAAAAAAATTATAAAGCATAAAAATAATAATTAACAATTAAAAACATCGTAAAACAACAATTAAATAATCAGAAGAATTTAAAAACAAGTTTTAAAAAGCTGAGAAAGCCTGGTTGAAGAGATGTGTTTTCAGGTGTTTTTTGAAGATTGCCAGAGATGGTATGAAAAATACTCTCTGGAGTAATGAAGGCTGTGTATTTACGAGAACTTTTGAGCAAAGGAATTTGATGATAGGCCAAAGACAAGTCCAAAGTTGTGGCCTCTTTCAGAGTAAGCAGCATTTCATAAATTTTGAGTAATGGATGAAAATACACTACCATGTTGGAGTTCACATCTCTTAAATTTACGCATATTCAAAGTGTACCATTTGATTTCTGCACAAGAACAATGGGAGAGGCCCATTCTGATGAATCAACAGGCTCTATGATGTCAGCATGCTGTAGTCTTAAGAGCTCCTCTCTAAGTGGCTGGTACAATGCTATGGGTACATTCATCACTTTGTGTTGTACAGGTATTGCATTTGCCTTCATCTGAATTTGGTGTTTGAAATGTATGGCAGTGCCAGGAGTATCAGCAAAAACATCCAAGAAATCAGCAATCATATCAGCATATGGATGCTCCATTATCTGTAATATGGGTTCCATGCTATTTGGATCTAACACTATCTGTAGATCTTTCTGATGTTTCCAGCTCAATATTGAGACGCCGAGGCTCTACACACGATCCGTGCAGTAAGCCTAACCAGGCTCTGCGGGGAGAGTGGGCTTAGCCTGCTCTTCCCACAGATGAGCAGGGAGCTCACCCTGGGTGATTGGATCGGCCGCCCACACGACTATCAACTCTGCCACGGAGCCGGTAAAGGCAGCAGGGATCAGGGGCCTCCAGGTCCCCAGAAGTCCCAAAATGCCCCACACAAGTGCGTGGGGCATCCTGGGGGGACCCCTGAGGCCAGGAGGCTTCTTGGAGCCTCCCAGTTGGAGGTCTCCTTATGAGTCGCCATGGCGCTGAGCCATACCGTGGTGACTCACAATCGCCAAAAGAGGGTTAGCAGAGCACCCACTCCACAAATCTCATTTAAGGGGAGGAATTAAGTGGGCTAACCACCAGGAGATGCATGGCTCCTGGCGGTTCGCACGATAGCTCGAAAGTGGGCTGGACTCCCTTAGCTCGCTTTTGAGCGGTCATGTGAATAGCCTCTCCTCTTTGTGACACATATACCTTACCTTCTGCAGTAAGTCCTTTGTATTCCAGGACAGCAGTGAAGCATCCATTTATGGCAACAGGGGAACCTCCATATCCCCATGGGTGGATGTCTGAAGGCTGGAGATGCAGATCTAATGTAGTAGGGAGTTTTTTGTAAGGCAGATGGTAAGTTATAGTGTACAGAGAACCAGAATGAGCCAGCATCCACACTTCATGGCCATTAAGTTTAACTTGACAATGTGGAGAAGCAGGCTATGATTGTTACACTGAAAACACTGTCATGAAGCGGTTCATCCGCCTCATCAGCATCATTTGATGACTCTGTAATGGATTGGGAAACTCACATGTTACACTTAAGGCACAATATGCTGTGACATATTGATCAATAGATTAACCAGACTGTTGGGATCTAGAATAGAACTTGTAATGTTCAGTAATCACATTCAAAGTAGGGTTGAAATGATCATCTAAGGCTCGAAGAGCATCTTCATAAGAACTGGTAACCCCTTCCAAGTTGGCAGCAAAGGCCAAATGATGATATATTATCTGGCCTTCAGGACCCAGGCAGTGAAACAATATAGCCTTCTGCTTTGCTGAAGTAAATTCAGGGGTCTATGTGGCGAGGAAGTAATTGCAGAAATAGGACCTCCATGATTTCCAGGTAAGAGCAGGTTCTCCTCTGGTGGACAAGAAATAAAGTGGTGGTGGGATCTGAGCCATGCTGCAGTGGCTATCCAGTGAACAACATAGTTCAGGATTAATAAGGAAACTTCAGGGGTTATGCAGTTCAGGAAGCTGAAGAAACAATCAGCAGCAGAGATAGTAAAAAACACTCCAGGAATGTACGTCCAGTAATGCAATGAAATGAGGTTACAGGAACAGTCATTCACAAGCTTTTCAGGCTCACACCCGTAGCTGGTTCCAAATCTCATCGCCAAATGTTTTATAACTGCTTCCCTCATACACAAAGAAAACATAGATATTCAGGTTTCCAAAGGTTTACTCAGAAACATTTCCATTTTCTCCTCCTTCCCTTCCCATTTCTGACTCCACTCCCCACACTCTCTACAGGATCTTCACTGGGACAAACATCCAAACAACAAGACAAAAGATAACTAGCTAAAATACAACAATTAGGTACCACAATCTCTCTCTCTGTCTCTATCTCAATAGATGGGGGTCGCCCATACCAGTGGCGTAGGGAGGCTCCTGGCGGCCCGGGGACAAGGTTGTTTGGGGGACTTCTAACACCAAAGCCACAAACCCTACTTCCAAGCCCTGCTTCCCTCTCTATTTACTTGTGGTGGTGGCGGGCGGGCTTCTCGGTGGGTGGGTGGTCTGGCTTCACCCCAGTCAGCGCGTGGGCCTCCCCATTCCCCAGCCAGCGTGCTGGATTCTCTCACAGCTGCACAGTTTGAATAGGTAGAGTGTCACATGCCATGATATCACGGCACACAACACTCTCCCTACTCAAACTTTGCAGGCGTGAGAGAAGCTGCTATTCTGGCTAGGGAATGAGTAAGCCCATGCGCCAGCTGAGGAGGGGGGAGAAGCCTGCCCACTGCCCCCGCCACCACCATGGGTAAATAGATGGGAAATGGCAGCGGCATGGGGGTGGGCCTTTGTGGGACCCTTGACCCTCTGGGCCCGGGGACATTTGCACCCTCTCAACCAATGGACGCTACGCCCATGCCCCATACATTTTACAGGATTCTGATTAAATGATGAATGGGATCAGTTACCAGTAAACTTGAAGATATAAAACCTTCTATAACAAGGGATATGCCTTTGCTTGCTTAATTCACAGCTATATCTTCTTGGCCAATGAATTCACAATGCAAAAACCATTATATTTTGTAATTTTTCATTAACATTTCATGTGGTGTTACACCACAAGTTCTGATCAGAAGTTTGCAGTATTTCTATCCTATTACAAATAAAAAAATATTTAAATTTAAACTATTGTAAGGAGGATTGGTGACTGATTTGATGATCTTTCCTGTACTTTCCTGGATCAAATCAGATTTCATTTGGCATTGATAAATTTAGAAGAAGCTGATAGTAGCAGGTGGCAATGCCACTGTAGATGAGAAAGATAAATCAACTATTCAGATGAGTTTGCTCATTTAGCTCTGAAGTTATTTATTTATAGCTATTAATATATGGTTATTAATGTATGTGCCTCTGCTTTCAGTAGGAACATAATTTAATTGCCTTAAATGATTGCCTACTTGTGCTTCTTGGGGTTTTTAAAAAAATAACAGATGCATTGGAGAGATCTCCTTTGATGACTATTCTCTTTTTTGATTTTTTGGGATATTTTCACATTTATTCTTTGCTCAGAATACATCAAAATGTAGTTGAATCAACTTGCTAGCCCTCGGGAATATGATACCTCCAATTTGAAAATCTCTGAAGGATCAATCAGTACCTTTGGGGCATCAAACATTAAATTAAGTTTTTTGACAACACAAAGGATTTATTTTCATTCCAGAAATTGTTCCCTTTTAATGGGTCTGTCTTTGTCATATATTTATCTAATAGAGCCATCTGAAGCTGATTACTTTTCAATTCTATTAATCCTAGGTTTGATGGATTTTTATATCTCCTCTATCACAATTACATAGCCAATCGGGTATATGTGTGTATAAAGAAACATGCATGTGCTCATGCAAGCATGTGCTCACACACATACACACAAATGTATGTGTTGGTTATCTAAATGTTATGTGGAAGATAAAGAAACCCATCTTGCCTGAGATTAATAGAACTGAAAAGCAATCAGCTTCATACTCAGAAGGATTATCAGTGCTTTTAAGACAGATTCTACATTTCCAGTTAATGTCAAAACTGCTCCAATTTGGAAAGCAGAATGCTGGGAATAGTATTCAGAAAACAGTGCATGCTCCCACTGCATTGCTTCTCACACACCAGAGTGTGTCTGATAAACTCCGATTCATATATTCAGCTGGGAAGGATACACTGATACCATGGCACTCTTCCTCCACCCTTGCCTTTCCCATGCAGATGATGTCCAGTGTAAATAGGGCACTTTGCATGAATTGTGTCAAGGTCCACTTCATATGATTCCTTTTTTCTCCTTCTTAAAGAGTATCAGGTTTCCACACAATCAAGCATACATCTATGCCATGCATGGGACAGTCTTATGCCACTCTATCACATCAGCATTGCCCTACCTGAATATATGCAACAAAGAAATATATGAACCAGGACTAAGAGTACATCCAGGTATTTTACCAGGGGTATCTTTTCAGGTCACAGTAGGGCCTGAGAGAGAAAGGGATTCAGAACAAGATATATGTTGGGTATATTCAAAACTAAGTTGCAAAATAATTGGTTTCTTTACAACCTTTTTTAAACCTCACAATTAGCTATATAAGAAGGTATAACAAAAGCTGTGCTTACTTTTTTATACCTCATAACAGGGGAATTCTCTATCCTCTGCTCCGGGCATCTCTTCACCTGCCTGCCACTTTCCCAGCTGCTAGCCACTCAGTCATCCCCCTTTTGTGTTTATCTCCCTCATTTACTGGTCCCACCCAACATGGGCGCTGACCTCACCTCCCTCACTGACACCACTCACTTCCCATCTCCCAGCTGCTTTGCCTCCTGGGTGCACTGCTGTTTTCAATTGCAGATCAGTAGCAGAAAAGAGCTGGTGAAGACTGAGCTTCTGGTATGGAGTGGCAGCCTCTTGTCATTGCTTGCTCCAGTTGCTGGATTGCTGCCTTCTCTTGCTCTCTTCCCTCACCCACCCAAACCTTCCACCAACAAACTTATGCTATGCACTACATTTTGCTCCAGAAATGGTAAGAAGGTAAACAGGCAGGCAATGGAGGAGAGGGCGGCACCAACAAAGGATGTAGAAGTGGCATCAGGGGTGGAAGCTTTTTGACTTTTCACTCTAGAGCTGAAGATAGCAAGACAGCGCTGCCTAATAACAACCAGAGACAAGAGGTGCTTTTAAGAAATAATTGATGTGATTTGAAACACGAAGGGGATTGCTTCCCAGTTTTCCCTGAATGGCGTTCTTTTGTTTGATTTCAGCTTTATAGAACATCTCTTCCCATTCATATTGTTGTTATTTTGTTTCAGCTTTATGAAATATCATAAATGACCATCAATATGTTATATCATCATTATACATATACTTGTTTATGTGTCTAAGTACGTAGCCATTAAGTAGAAGTGCAGGGGTTTCAGCTAAAGGCAATTTTGAAAATGCAGACTTTTCTCCTGCTCGAACATACTGTATTACCATTAGGCAGTATGCTAGCTAGTGAATGGAGAATCAAACGAATAATGCATTATGCACTAGAGAAGAACAACAAAAAATATAATAAAAGGCAAGTGTAGTACTGTCAAGCAGAAAGTAGAAAAGCTCTATCTTCTGGGGTTTTAGCCGCCCCTTGGTACTGGAAAATTCAGAATTGATCTTCATTTAAGGAGAAATCATGTTGATAATTTACAACAAAAAAGGTCACTAGACTAAATGAAAATGAATCCTCATTTGGTTTTAAAGACATGTGATCAAAATAGAAAGTGAATTATTCATTATAAGATGTTTATCTAGCAATGTAGTTTGGGGGAAATTGTAAAACAATGTCTGAGTCTGAGAAACCTGCAAGATACTAAAATTTTCTTCTGTAATATGGTCATTAAACTGCTGTTCATTTATAACTATGGCTTTATTGTTAAAGGAAAGATATACGGGGGAAAGGTTCAAAATCTCAGTGGCTTTATAAGAATGAAGCTGAACTAATTATTTGAATGAAAATCTGATGGTTTAGGATTATGGCATAAAATTTCATACAGCAATGTTACAACTCTTATCGCCTTGCATATATGATCATAAATTCCACAGATTTAGATGAACAGAAGGAGCGGGATCACCTTCCATGGGTTCAAGTAAAGGTGTGAACAGTCACTCCATGCAATCAGGAATCTTGCAAATTCCAATCCCTATGACTGAAACATGTATTACAATATAGACTTAGCTACCTTCATAAGTAGTATGCACCAAAATGGACAGGACTTGGTTTGAGCTGCACTATCAGAACTCAATAGGCAGGCTCAGCAGGTAAGCTCAGCAATGAGTCCTCTGCAAGAGGGGAGGGGAAGGGAAGGGAAGTGGGGGAGAAGGGTTAGGCAGCACCCCTCCCTGCTCCTCACCTCTCTTATTGGCTACATGCTCAGGCTCAGCCCAGCCCACCTCACCCCTCCCTTGAGCAGTGAGGCAGAACATTTCCCTCACTGCTGAGCCTGTCAGTCAGGCTGAGCAGAGGACATAACCAGCCAATCTGGAGTAGAGGAGGGAGAAGGGGATAGGCCCAGGCAAGGGCTATACTGTGGAACCCTGTCCAGGAGGCTTCAGAGCACAGGATGAGGTAGACAGGCACAGGGTACCTTTAGTTTACCAGAGACAGTCAAGATTTTGTTTGCTGGAAAGATTTGTTGGTATCACAATTCTTGGTTTCTTGCACATAAATATTTAATTATACTTTGGGAAGATTCACTTCTGGGGGGGCACAGTTCTTGCTGCTTGGTGTTTTCTATTGTTTGTTTTTCAGAAAGTATTGATTTGGCTTGTATTTTCTTGCCAGCAACATGGGCATGATTTATCTGTGGGTGTCACAATACATGCTTGTTTGCATATTACTCTATTTCCCACCAACTTTGAAAGATTTACTTCTGGGGGTGTTATAGTCGCTAGCTGCTTGCATATTTCATGTTAAGGATTTAAGATGATTAGTGGCTTAACATAAAGACTAAGATCCTCATAAGTATTCCAGTTGAAAAAGAAAAAGTAAACCTGTCCCATTAATTTCAGTGGGTCTACTCGTGTGGAACTAACTCTGTATGTGAGCCAGTAACTGTAGTAGTTGGTCTCATAATTATATATAGATACTATATATATGTACTTGAGCTGAAGAAGGGATATACTTGTTTTTAAAAGGTTGAATGTCCTGCTCTAATACATTGCTAAATGAAATCTAGATGCCTCTTTCTATGCACACAGAGAGACAATCAGCTTGCTAAGCTGTCCTCAGGAAAGACTATCTTCTTGGCCTTGAAAAATTAATCAGTTCAGCATTCAAATTCCTTTGATGTGTAAATCACAAAATACACATCCAAGATGGTTTCTTTTCTACTAGGGTTTCTGAGTTCTTTAGATGAAATTGACCATTTCTTGTTGGTTGATTATAGACATCAAGAGGATTTTGGGTGTCAACAAAAGAAAGGAGGACATCTTTTCAGAAATTTTAGCTTATGCTAAATAAAGGTATTTCTGCTGAAGTTTATTTGTAACTTAATGATGCACTCAGGAAAATAGGAACTTGAAACACAAAAACAAAAGTTAGACATATACAGTGAGGGAAATAAGTATTTGATCCCCTGCTGATTTTGTCCGTTTCCCCCTGACACAGAAATGACCAGGCTATAATTGGAATGGTAGGTTTATTGTAGCTGTGAGAGACGGAATAACAACAAACAAACCCTCAAAAGCCCAGTGCCCAAAAGTCAGCGATGGATTTGCATTGTAGTGAGGGAAATAAGTATTCGATCCCTTCACAAAAGATGTCTTAGTACTTGGTGGCAAAACCCTTGTTGGCAATCACAGAGGTCAGACGTTTCTTGTAGTTGGCCACCAGGTTTGCACACAACCCAGGAAGGATGTTGTCCCACTCCTCTTTGCAGATCCTCTGCAAGTCAGAAAGGTTTCGAGGCTGATGTTTGGCAACCCGAACCTTCAGCTCCCTCCACAGATTTTCTATGGGATTAAGGTCTGGAGACTGGCTGGGCCACTCCAGGACCTTCATGTGCTTCTTCTTGAGCCACTCTTTTGTTGCCTTGGCTGTGTGTTTTGGGTCATTGTCATGCTGGAATACCCATCCACGACCCATTCTCAATGCCCTGGCTGAGGGAAGGAGGTGCTCACCCAAGATCTGACGGTACATGGTCCCGTCCATCGTCCCTTCGATGCGGTGAAGGTGTCCTGTCCCCTTAGCAGAAAAACACCCCCAAAGCATAATGTGTCCACCTCCATGTTTGACGGTGGGGATGGTGTTCTTGGGCTCATAGGCAGCATTCCTCCTCCTCCACACATGGCGAGTTGCGTTGATGCCAAAGAGCTCGATTTTGGTCTCATCTGACCACAACACTTTCGCCCAGTTCTCCTCTGGAGCATTCAGATGTGCATTGGCAAACTGCAGACAGGCCTGTACATGTGCTGCCTTGGGCAGGGGGACCTTGCGGGCACTGCAAGATTTCAGTCCTTCACGGCGTAGTGTGTTACCAATTGTTTTCTTGGTGACTATGGTTCCAGCTGCCCTGAGATCATTGACAAGTTCCCCCCGTGTAGTTCTGGGCTGCTTTGTCACCGTTCTCATGATCATTGCAACTCCACAAGGTGAGATCTTGCATGGAGCCCCAGACCGAGGGAGATTGACAGTTGTTTTGTGTTTCTTCCATGTGCGAGTTATCGTGCCAACTGTAGTCACCTTTTCACCAAGCTGCTTGGCGATAGTCTTGTAGCCCAGTCCAGCCTTGTGCAGGTCTACAACCTTGTCCCTGACATCCTTCGACAGCTCTTTGGTCTTGAGCATGATGGTGAGTTTGGAAGCTGAGTGATTGCTTGCTTCTATGGACAGGTGTCTTTTATACAGGTACTGTAACAAGCTGGGATTAGGAGCACTCCCTTACAGAGGGTGTTCCTCATCTCAGCTCGTTACCTGCATATAGTGAAAAGACACCTGGGAGCCTGAAATCTTGCTGGTTGATAGGGGATCGAATACTTATTTCCCTCACTACAATGCAAATCCATCGCTGACTTTTGGGCACTGGGCTTTTGAGGGTTTGTTTGTTGTTATTCTGTCTCTCACAGCTACAATAAACCTACCATTCCAATTATATCCTGGTCATTTCTGTGTCAGGGGGAAATGGACAAAATCAGCAGGGGATCAAATACTTATTTCCCTCACTGTACTGTAAGATGGCTATAGGGTCAATAAATTTATGAACAATTTCAGTTAATACTGTATAGTGAAAGTGTCAATAAATGTACAGTTTCTATAATATATCATGTTATATTTGTAACATTTTTTCTTTCAAGTTCCTATTGACCTGAGTGCATTATTATGTAATTTCTTGGTCTTAATAAAGGTACAGACCGCCTGTGGCTTTTGGATTTTTTCTGATGAACCAATACTATCTACAACTTTTATTATACTGTGTTATAAATTACAACTCTTGTTTAGCATATAAGGTGAGTGAAGACCTACAAATTTCTATGAAAATTGGGGGAGCACTCCCTTCCCAGGCATTAGAATTCAATGTTAGTGGGAAAGAGTTTCCAGAAGCACACACAAAAAGTGTGCATTATACTTGCTCTCTTATCTTTTTTTTTGCTGGAACACATGTTTTCCAATTTCTTCAACTCGAGACCTGGATCTTGTGAGGGGGAGAGTGATCTCTAAGGGCAGCTCCAGCCTCAGTTTTACCAAGGAGGAACTAAGCCTCTGAGGTTGAATAAATGACCCCTCACTGCCCTGAATGAAGGGCCACCAGTTTAGGATAATGGCACACTATGTTGTATTAGAGCTACATCTAAGGTATGACACGCTGGCTGTGTAGAGATATTCATGAGTATATATTGTTACTAATAATCAGGATTGAGTGTTGGATCTAGTATTCTGTAAACATTAAGTGTGGACATCAAGCTGCGAGCTCTTCAGAATAGGGATGTTCGAACCGGTTCGAATTCGAACCGGGATGGTTTGGACGTTCGGATTCGAACCGAACCAGCCATCAGGTTGGAGCTGCAGGTTCGAATTCAAACTGAACCAGGGGGTGGTTCGATTCAAAATGGTTCAAACCGGTTTGAACCAGTTAGGACACCCAAAAATTGGTAGGATGTTAGCTGGCACCCAGGGGTACCTGTAACCCAAACCCAAATGCAATCGGACACTCGTACGATTTTTTAATGAATTTTTGAAAATTATTTTTATTTTTTCTCATAGGATATAGTGGCACTCGAACCAGGCCATTATACCTTATTGTGGAGCACCCATGGGTGCCAACAACCACCCAAACCCTGAAGCAATAGGACAGTCCTATGATTTTTAATGAATATTTGAAATATTTTTAATTATTTTTCTCATAGAGTATAATGGGACACGAACCAGTCCATATCCCCTATTGTGGAGCTCCTAGGGGCACAAAAGCGGGGTGGGTGGTAGACAGACAGGGCAAAGGGATGATTTTTAAGTGATTTTTGAAGTTTACGTGTCTTTAAGGTTTTTCTCCATAAAGAAGCATGGAGGTGTCAGCAAATGTATAGCTTCACGTCGGGGGCAAAGGGGTGGCCTAGAGCAGTGTGGGGTTGGTGGTAGTTCCGGGTAGGGGCAAGGAAGCTACCTGGATTTTTTCAAAGGATTTGGGCAGAGGGCTGATATTTGGTGAATTGTTGAAGTTTACGCATCTTTAAGGTTTTTCCTCATAAGCTATAATGGAGGTTTCAGCAGCCCCATAAGTGCACTTGGGGGGTGCTGGGGTGGCCCAGAGCGAGTGGTGGTGTATGGCACATAGGGTGCCAACCACCCCCATGGGTTTCTAACCCATGGCGTACAGGGTTCTGTTGTTTCTGAGGTATTCTGAGTGTGGATTCTATGATAGCAAATGAGAGTGAGTGGATTCATGGTGTCTCATTGAAAATCTCATTTGCTATCATAGAATCCATACTCAGAATACCTCAGAAACAACAGAACCCTGTACCCCATGGGTTAGAAACCCATGGGGGTGGTTGGCACCCTATGTGCCATACACCACCACTCGCTCTGGGCCACCCCAGCACCCCCCAAGTGCACTTGGAGTGTCCAATTGCCTTGGGGTTTTTTGGGTGGTAGGCACCCCTGTCTGTCTACCACCCACCCTGCTTTTGTGCCCCTAGGAGCTCCACAATAGGGGATATGGACTGGTTCGTGTCCCATTATACTCTATGAGAAAAATAATTAAAAATATTTCAAATATTCATTAAATATCGTAGGACGGTCCTATTGCTTCAGGGTTTGGGTGATTGTTGGCACCCATGGGTGCTCCACAATAAGGTATAATGGCCTGGTTCGAGTCCCATTATACCCTATGGGAATAAAATAAAAATAATTTTCAAAAATTCATAAAAAATCGTACGAGTGTCCGATTGCTTTTGGGTTTGGGTTACAGGTACCCCTCGGTGCCAGCTACCATCCTACCAATTTTTGGGTGTCCAAATCAGTATGAACTGGTTCAAATTCGAACCTAACCAGGGGGTGGTTCGAACAAAACCAAAACCAAACCACCCTCTCCTGGTTCGAACCCGGTTCGAATCTGAACCGAACTGGGCGAACCGGTTTTGTGCACATCCCTACTTCAGAATTTAATTAACACTTAAGTCAGTGTTTAAATATGCAATGTGTGAATTGAGGCTCTGATGGAGAGAGGAAGATGCCAAGGGTAACACAAGCAGCCTGTGCTTACTGTGATCTAGCAGGATGGGAAGAGAGAGAAGCAGAACAAAGGGAAGGCAAAGTCCAGGAGCATCATTTCCAAAACTCTGGGCCAGTTTGAACAATCTTCACCTGGCAACCCTAGCACATGTGATTGTGTGCCTGCATCATGAGCTCATTAATCCCCTTTCCAGTGCACTGGAATACCTTCTCCTAATTGCACGGGGGTGCAGTTTATCTGAACCACCCCTCTACATGTGATGTGAACACTCATTTAAACTAGTATGTATAACAAATGTAGAGGAATGTTTCAGACTATTAGGGAAAGTTGCCTCATCATTCTAGAAGGGGGGGAAGACTAAAGGCTTGTGGTGTGTGCACATTCTCATTGCGTGTGCTAGGGCCAGCAGATGAAAAATTCTTATGAATCACCCCTTTGTCGAGATAGAACAAGGCCACAACAACCAGTAAGGTCTCAAAGTTCTCAGCCAGCCTTTCACAAGAAGATGAAGAGCCATTGCAAAACTGCTGCCAATGCACAAAAATCTTTAGGGCAGGGCAGGGCAAATGCCACAGAGGAAGCAGAACAGGTAAACAACTATGGTTGGAGGCTGTGCTCTTTTACTGCTCACCAAAAGCTTAGGCTACAAAAGTTTATAAATCTTATATCAATCTATGCCTATATTCTGTAGGTCAATTAGGTTTCTTTCTGCTTAATTATCTTACCATTGCATTCCTGAGGGTTTCAGCTTTTTTTTACAGAACCCATGTTAACTGAGAAAGAAGAATGAGCCCTTTTCAGTCCTGCATAGCATCCCTCCCAGTGGCTGTTGCTGATGTCTCCCCGTGAGACCCCTTGTGACAAGCCATCTTTTCATTCCTTTTGTGATACAAACTGCTTTGTTGAAAAGCAATGTACAAATACATTCATAAATACACAACAAGAAGCAAGTTCCTAGCTCTCATGCCTCCACAAAGCATGAAGATCATGGAACTGTTGAAGCCAGAAGGTCTGAGCAGGACTACAGGAGGGTAAGGCTTCCCTTTTCTATTCTGCTTGGCATCCTTTCTCCATCACTATAGTATTAGCCCCTATAGCTCACCTATTCACCAGTTTCCATAAACGTTCCTTCTTTTATTCCCCAAGTTATTCCCCCCAAAATCCACATTCTTTGAAAAACAACAAATTATATAAATTATATAAAAACATGCAATGAAATATTAATTTGTATACTTTAATTTGGTAATTTATTCTTAACACAGAATTCACATTACCTTCATGCAAACTTGAACCTTTTTTTCAGAAGGATTCTGTAGATTGCATTCAGCCCTGTTTATAAGGTAGCATTTTATAGCACAATATTAAAATGATTTTAAAATATGGTTGAGAGAGATACATGCATAATCTTGCATGCCTTCAAAAAAATCCTATTTGCACTAGTGTGAGGTTTAGAAGGTTAAACATTCTACATAACAACTTGTTCACTGATTGCCACTGAGCCGAAATACTTCAGCACTACAGTTAGTGTTAAAGGGATCTACATTCTATCTCTGATCATTCACTATCAGCCTGATTGCCAACTAAGTTCTGATTACAAAATCTAGTTTGATGAGGAGCAAGATACAAAAATGATACATATAATTTGATACAGTATCAAGCAAATGGTAAAACAGATCCAGAACATTTTCTGACACAGACGCTTTCTACTAATACTACTACTACCACAAATATTTATATACTGCTTTTCAACAAAAATGCTCAAAACCGTTTACATAGAAACATAAATAATGCATAAATAAGATGGTTCTCCATCCTCAAAAAACTCACAATCTAAAAGGAAATGTAAAGTCAACACCAGCAACCACCACTGGAGGAATGCTGTGCTGGGGTTGGACTGGGACAGTTGGTCTGCCCCAGCTAAATACAGGAGAACCAACACTTTTAAAAGGTTCTCGCCCATAGGCCCCGGGCCCCTTTAACAAGCATTCTAAAGGGTGAAGTCTCTTGGTTCAGCAACACGTACGAGCTCCATGTATGGCTAAAAATGAATAAGAAGGCTAGCCCCAGCTGTAACCCATAGCAGGCCCAAAGTATTAGGATGTGCTCAAAATCCTACCCATCTCTTAAACAGCAGAGGAGTAGGAAGCAAGCAAAAAGGAAGTGCCTGGAGACAGGGCCTCAGCAACTGAGGTCCAGTGACTGAGGTAGAGTACCCTTCAGCCTGAGAGGAAAGGAAGAGGCACCTCCAGACCCGAAGAGAAGAAGAGGAAAGGCTCCGTATAGAGCTCACAGCACCCATAAGGCAATGACATGAAGGGAGGAGAGGTAACTATAGAATAAATGCTCTTTTACTGAAGTTTTCCATGACTGTAACTTAAGGAGGCTATTCCCACGAGCAGCAAAAATCGGGCTAGGAGAGCCTAGCCCGATATTTGCTGCTCGTGTAAACCACTGGGCTCGCAGGCGAGCCCAGTGGCTTACAAGTGGCTAGCCCACTTGAGTAGCCCGCCCCTTAACCCAGGTTAGTGGAGCAAGCGCTCCGCTAAACGGGGTTAACAGGCTTTGAACCTGGCCCTGTCAGCATGAACAAAACAAAGCAAACACAGACAGCAGAAAGTCACTCAACAACTTTATTGTTCCATAACCAGTAATGGAGTGAGCCCTGGGGCCACCATTTGGGAAAGGACTGAAACAGCCTGAAAGGGGCCAAAATGACCCTTTAAAAAGTGGGGGAAGACCGAGGGGGAGGGGAGATGACAGACAGTCTTCAATAGCCGCGGCAGCACCCCCGGACCCAGCAGTGAGTCCTTTTAAAAAAACAACAACCCCAAAACCTTAGAATCCCCGAACTGGCTCGCATTCTAACTGAGCTGCCGGGGGTCTGTTTGGTGGGCACAAAACCAAACATGCTCAGTTCAGTTCAAGTCCAGTTTGGTTTTGTGCACACCCCTAGTTTTATGGAAGCAACGTAAACCCCAGCTCTTTGGTAACAAGTACAATTTTGATGAATTGCGATTTTATGTAGCAGGGCTACAAAAGATTTTTTGCTCCTTTTTCTTTATATGGATAGCAACCAAGTGTATGATTGGGTAGATGTTCTGAACTGTCACATTATTAGGAAAGATATTCAAACATTTTGAAAATCTAGCTATGTACAGATGTAAGAATACTATCCTTTTAGGAAAGACTGTATTCTTTTCTTATCAGGAAGTCATTCCAAGTCTTCTTTTCTTTCTTATTCTTATTCTTTTCTTATCAGGAAGTCATTCCAAGTCTCATGTCCCTCATACTAAACTTGATTAACTTTTTTTCTGATACACCCCTGTCCAGCAGATAGCTTGCTCTGTGTGAAGAAACAGATTTCCACATCCAGCTCTCAAGGGTGGGATCAGGGGACATACATGCAATGCCTTTTTCACATTGCTGGTTGCTATATTAAATCCCCACCATCACCACCAATTGTGGTTAATTAAAGCATGTGAAAGGAGACTAGAACTCCCACAGCCAAACATTACCTTCTTTGTGTTGGAGTACTAGCCCTATTATGAGATAAACATAAGGGTGTATTATGTTTTGTTTTAATATCTCAAGGCCTAGGCTGCAGATAAAAAAGTGTTCCATACCAGATGTTTCAAGTATTCAGAGGTTTGGGGCAATGTTTTTACCCAATTTCTGCATTCCAGATGGCACTTTATCTGTTTTGAGGTGCATCTCCTCTTCTCACAAAATAGGCATACAAATATATAACTGTCCCATTTTTGGATTATTTAAATAACTGGGATATTTTGCACCTCTTATATAAGTCATTTAAACTTTCTAGATGGTAAGAAAGTATCCTAACAATTTTCACATCACCATCGATTGAGTCAGTCCCAATGTCTGTGTGTGCATATCAAATATATTTGGACCCTATGCACATATGTTTAACACATGCATTCTGTGTACAGTGTACGCACATTCAGATCTCTGTCACCAGGTTCACATTTAAAATGAACTAGTGTACAGTCATTCAAACAAAAACATATGTATCTGTACCCATACATACGAACAATGTAGCATATGAATACGGCTTAGCACTGCTTTTAAACTGTTTCTCCAAAACATAACATTGGTTAGTACTGATTCTAAACATTTCCTTATCCCCTCTTCCTTCCAGCTTGCCAGCAATGTGGGCTGTAGATTATCTGTTTGGTGGGAAGATTCTCAAATGCTGCAATTTCTAGATTAGAGTCTCCATTTCTTACTGCAGCAGTAAGGCAAACTGATGACCAGGTTTTGGCTGTTATCTTTCAAAGGGTCTTTCCAGCACTGTCCTCTCAATGTTACTATTTTGTAAGTGGTCTGAGGAATGCAGACTCTTATTATTACTGAGGCATGAACAGTAGCCAGTGACAAGCAACAGCAAAACATCAAACATCTCTTCATTAATCACACAGATACCCAGGCACTAAAATATAACAACATTCAAGTGTGAATGGTTTGCTCCAGAGGAATAAAAGCTCTGCCTGCATAATTTCTAATTGCATGCCATGTATGTTAAAATCCTCCCACAAAAATATCACACTAGAATTATAAAGGAAGAGTCCTCATTATCTTGTTCTTGTGGAATTAAAGAAACAGCAATTAACACTGCAATTTACAATTTTAATAGTATTATAAAAACATAGGAAAACAAGCTCATTGCATTGTTAGATTTGGAAATTAAGTTAACAACCCCACCCCACCCCACCCCCAAAAAGTCCTTATGTGCTTTCCTTATTTTGGGCTTTTGGTTCTATAATAGTAGATATATACACTTTACAAAGGAAAACAGGGGCCACATACTTATTTATTTATTTATATGTTTGATTGATTGATTGATTGATTGATATACCACCTTTCCAAAAATGGTTCAGGGTGGTTTACCACAAAATAAAAACAATTAAAACCAGTTAACAATTAAAATCAAAACTATAAAAACAGAATAAAACCAATTACACATTCAAACAGTTTAAAACCCTGGAAGGCCAGGCCTGAAAGACAATGATCAACTCAAATTATGGATTTCTGCCAAGAGTGTATTCCATAGCCCAGGAGCAGCCACAGAGAAGGCCCGCCTCTGAGTTGCCACCAGATGAACCAGCAGTAACTGGATATGGACCTCCTCAGATGACCTTAGCATGCGGTGGGGATCATGCAAAAGAAGGCGCTCTCTCAGATAACTCGGACCTAAGCCGTTCAGGGCTTTAAAGGTAATAACCAGCACTTTGTATTTTGCCCCAGGGGCGGAGCCACCATTGGGCCAAGGGGTTCAAAGAACCCGGGTCACTCTCAATCAGGGGCTCCGCCTCACGGCCCCGACACACCCCCATGTCTGACGTCAGATGCAGGGGTGCTCATTTAGCTCCCGAAGGGGTCGTGCAGCCCCTTCAGGAGTTAGATGGCCGACACTGCATTCGCAGCGTGGCCAGGAGCGGCTCTTCCCTGCCTTAAAGGCAGCCTTAGTTTAGCTCCAGAATGGGGCTGCATGTCCCATTCAGGAGTTAGATGGCCGGTGCTGCATTCACGGCGTGGCCAGGAGCGGCTCTTCCCTGCCTTAAAGGCAGCCTTAGTTTAGCTCCAGAATGGGGCCATGTGGCCCCTTCAGGAGTTGGACTTCAACTCCTAAACGGAGCCGTGTCTGACGTCAGACGCAGGGGCGGGGTCAGTGAGGCTGCTGCCACCACTGCATAAGGACTGCTGGCAGTCAGGCTCTGCGCCTGTTTTGCCTGGAAATGTATCAGCGGCATATCAATTTGTTAGCTCTCATCCAGCCCATTACTGCCTGTAGGCAGGCATTTAGAGAATGAGTGCCATTTCCTGAAGATGAAAAGGAGAAGTAGATTTGGGTGTCATCAGCATACTGATAACACCCAGCACCAAACCTCCTGATGACCTCATCCAGCAGTTTCATGTAGATATCAAAAAGCATTGGCGATAGATTTACACCAAGTACTTAAACCAAGGAATGCAAACAAATATCATATTAACCAGTTACTACATGTTTCATAGAAGAATGTAGTATGCATATGAGAAAACATTCTCATCCAAGTCTGCATATGTACAGCCCCCTATATTCTTCAGGTGCTATCTCCTACCAGGGGTCAACTATCATTAATCCATGTTCCCAAGTATTTATAATGTGAAACCCTTTCAACTGAGGTATTGTTGATTGTTAGGCTTGTTGTTATGGGAGTTCATTTACTAATGACCATGTACTTAGCTTTTCTCAAATTCATTCTCAACCCATATTCTACACTGACTTTGTTTATGCATTCCAAAAGATTTTGCAGATCGGTTATGCTGTTGGCTAGCATGACAGTATTGTCTGCATAACCAATATTATTTACCACTTTGTCATTGATAATAATACCACCTTGTTGTTCAAAATCTGCTTTGGTAAATATTTTATTTATTATTTATTTGATTTTTATACCACCCTTCCAAAATGGTTCAGGGCGGTTTACAATTAAAACAAACCATTAAAACAGTAAAGAGCTGAAACAAAAATTAAAAAACAATATAACAACAATTAACAATTTCAAAACATTTTAAAACAACAATTAAACAATCACAGTAATTAAAAACCCTGAAACCGGGTTAAAATATTAAAACCGATTTAAAAATCCTGGAAAGCCAGGCCAAACAGATACGTTTTAAGGGCTCTCCTGAAGGCTAATAGAGAATTCAAATTACGGATTTCCACAGGGAGTGCATTCCACAGCCCCGGAGCAGCTATAGAGAAGGCCTGCCTCTGAGTCGCCACCAGACGAGCTGGTGGTAACTGGATATGAACCTCCTCAGGTGACCTTAATGTGCGGTAGGAATCACACAGAAGAAGGTGCTCTCTGAGGTAACTCAGGCCTAAGCCACTCAGGGCTTTAAATGTAATAACCAGCACTTTGTATTTCACCCAGAAATATATTGGCAGCCAGTGCAATTGTTTCAAAACAGGCGTAATATGGTCTCTCTGGGTTACCCCAGAGACCATTCTGGCTGCCACATTCTGAACTAATAGAAGTTTCTGAACTATGTGCAAAGGCAGCCCCACGTAGACCACATTGCAATTGTCAAGCCGGGGGGTTACCAGCTGGTGCACCACTGTTTTGAGGTCATCCTCTTCAAGGAATGGGTGCAGCTGTCGAATCAGCCAAAGCTGGTAGAAAGCACTCTTGGCCATGGCCTCCACCTGAGATACCAGGGTGAAGCCTGGGTCCAGGAGTACTCCCAAGCTGTGCACCTGCTCCTTCTGTGGGAATGTAACCCCATCCAGCACAGGAAGATCTAGCTCATCCCTCAGATTCTGAGCCCCCACAATGAGCACCTCTGTCTTGCTTGGATTCCGCTTCAATTTGTTATCCCTCATCCAGCCCATTACTGCCTGTAGGCAGGCATTTAGAGAATGAGTGCCATTTCTTGAAGAAGAAAGGGGGAAATAGATTTGGGTGTCATCAGCATACTGATAACACCCAGCACCAAATTTCCTGATGACCTCACCCAGCGGTTTCATGTAGATATTGAAAAGCATTGGTGACAGAATGGAGCCCTGGGGAACTCCATATAACAGCTCCTGCTTTGAGAAGCGACTATCACCAAGCTCCACCATCTGGGATCTACCCGAGAGATAGGAAAGGAACCACTGCAAAGCAGTGCCTCCTATTCCCAACTCCCCCAGGTGACCCAGAAGGATACCATGGTCGATGGTATCAAACACCGCCGAGAGATCCAAGGAGATCAACAGAGTCACATTCCCTCTGTCGATTCCCCCGTAAAGGTCATCCATCAGACCAACCAAGGCTGTCTCAACCCCACAGCCCGTTCTAAAACCAGTTTGAAATGGGTCTAGATAATCTGTTTCCTCCAAAAACCCCTGGAGCTGGTTGGCCACCACCCTCTCGATTACCTTGCCCAACCAGGGGAGATTGGAAACTGGCCTATAACTATCCATTGCTGAGGGATCCAGGAAAGGCTTCTTAAGAAGAGGTCTAACTATTGCATCCTTCAAACAAGGAGGCACCCAACCCTCCCTCAACGATGCATTTATGATATTAACCAGGCCATCTTCAACAATCTCTCCGCTAGATCAGAGTAGCCAGGTTGGGCAAGGATCCAGAGAACAAGTGGTAGGCCATACCACTCCAAGCAGCTTCTCCTTGTCATCAGGAGTCACAGACTGAAATTGATCCAACCTAACACTGCAAGAGGGATCACTGAATATACGTTGAATATTGCAGGTGATAGAACACATCTCTGTCTTACTCCTCTTTGAATGTCGATCTCTTCTGTCATTTCTCCATCAATGTGGACTACAGCCTTTTGATGCCAATACAGGTGGACCTCAGTATTTGCAGGGGTTCCATTCTGTGATTGTACCAAGGATATGGAAACCACTAATACTGAGCCATTAGGGCATTGTGATCGCAGGTTTTACGTTCCCAGTCGGTCGGAAATGGTCATAAATTGCCAAAAGTTAGCCAATTGAGGGGGTGGGAGTGGAGGGAGCTCCTTACTGTGCTTTGATGTTCCCCCTGAGTCACACTGTGCCCCCGGAGTGCCCCCAAATTGGCCAAAAATCAGTGGGTTTTTTAAAAGACAGGAACCATTTTGTGGCTCTGGTGAACAAAATGGCGGCCAGAAATGACCTCTACGGTCATATGCCGGAAACTTTGACCCACGTATACATGAGGCTGTGTGTTTTTTTTCCCAACCGCAGATACACAAATCTGCGGATATGGAATCTGTGGATAACGAGGTCCACCTGTATAGGTTTCCTATTATACTAATGTCCTTGTCATTGATGTTTTTGCTCTTCAATATTTTCATGAGTCGCTCATGGTGCACTTTATCAAAGGCCTTTTCATAATCTATGAAACATATATAAATGTCTATATTTATATCAAGATATCTTTGTATGAGAATGTTCATTCCAAATGATGCCTCTATTGTTCCCATTCCATTTCTGAACCCAAACTGGGTCTGTCTTATATAGATCTCCAGCTTTTTGTAAATTGTGCTGTGTATAATCTTCAGGAATATGTTTAATGCGTGACTCATGAAGCTTATGGTCCTGTACTCGGAACAGTCCTTTGTGTTATTTTTCTTAGGAAACAATACGAACGTCGATTTCAGCCATTCATGTAGCATAATACGAATGTCAATTTCAGCCATTCATGTAGCACAATACGAAGGTTGATTTCAGCCATTCATGTAGCATAATTCCAGTTTTATATATAGTATTATAGAGATCAACCAGAAGCTGTATCTCTGCTTCTCCTCTTAGCTTGAAGAGTTCAACTGGTATCTCATCTGGACCAACAGCTTTCCTCTCTTTAGTGTTTTTCATCACATATTCGACTTCTTTGTGTGTCATTTCCAGTCCCTGCTCATTACTACTCACTCAATTTTGTTCATTTCTGTTGTCATCAAATATTTCTTTAATGTATTCTTCCCACCTTTTAAGTATTCTTGGTAAGTCCAATAAAATTACCCTATCCTTATCTTTTATCATACCAGGTTGCGTCTTCTTTCCTCTGGTCATTTCCCTAACTTTCTTGTGTACACCAAAAGTACTGTGCTTCCTTTCTAGATCTTCAATTTCCTTGCAACTTTCTGATATATATTTTTCTTTGGCTTCTCTTATTTTCCACCTTACTAATTTATGAACTTTGTGGTATTTATTCACATCTTTTCCTCTATATTTTCTCCTTTCTTCCATTAAATTGAGGATTTCAGAGCAGAGGGCATTCAACTTTTCTTTAGTACAACTTTGGTGTTTCTCCATTTTTCCTCACTTACCTTTAGTAAGGTTTCTTTTATCCCTTTCCATTTCTCATCTAAATCAGGGCATACTTTATCAGTCTTCTTCACATTCTGAAGGTTTCGTCTGATCTCTTCCTTGATCTCATCTTTGACTCTATCACCTTTGAATATTTCAATGTTTCTATTCAGTTCATTCCATCTCTTCATTATTTTCTTCAGTCTCACTCTGAACACTCCAACTTGTGGATTATGGTCAGAATTTATGTCGGCACCTGGATACAATTTTAATGATAGCACTACATTTCAATACCTTTTGTTTATAAGGACATAATCAATTTGGTTTCTTATAATGTTCTCATTTGTGTGCTTTGGTGCTGTCCATGTGTAGAATCTTCTTTCAGGAAGCCTGAAACATATATTGGTTGCAACTATGTCTCTTTCTTGGCAAAATTCTTTAAATCTCTCATTCCTTGTACCTAATTCATAGTGTCCAATACAGTCAGCGGCATACAGAGCCCAGGACTCATCCCACCGAGCACAGGAGAGGGGCACTTTAGTCAGCACAAGCTGCTGTCACACAATCTTCAGAGCCAGATTAAGGGCTTAGAACCAGGCTGTGGTGCTGGGTTTAGTGTGGCAGCACCCGCTGGGATCCACGCAGAACCTGGTGGTTCTCACGGGCAGCCAAACCCAGGTGTGTGTGCTTGAGCTGTCCTCACTTGACTGCTTGTGAGAACAGCCTCATAGGAAAGCAGAAAAGGCAGAATTTAGCCTCAAACTTCACCTGAGCTAATCAGCAGGATTCCACATTTTTTGTATTGTTATTTTCCTGTGAGGGGGAGATTTTAAAAGAGTTAAAATATGCAGCCACTGGATGTGCTTCCCTGTCTGTATAGCTCCTAGCTGGACTATAGTGGTCTGTATTAGGGATGTGCATTTTGATTTGGCTGCAAAATGTTTTGTGTCCAAAAATGGCACTACTGGACATTTTGTACACCTGCTGAAAATGAAAAATGCCCAAACAAAGTTTTGTAGCTGAATTGAAATGACTCCAAAAATTTCAGACCTGTTTGGCGATCACTGCAGTCTCTCAAGTCAAGAGTTTCTCCCTTTAGTTTTTCTACTGATGACGTGTCTTTGAATTTCCTGCTGTTCAGGCCTGCAGGGCCAGATGCGGCAGGGAGTTTCCAGTTGGAGCAGCAGGGACAGGGAGCTTGCTGGCCCAAGAGCTCTTGTGTGGGTGGCAAAGCTCTTGGAGGGCATGGCCATGGCCACGGCCGTGATGGGGACGTGGCGGAGGAGGTCCACAGCGGGGTGATAAGGCAGTGGCAGCGGGCCCTAGCAGGTGGGCGGGTGAAAATGGCAAGGAGGGAAGGAGGGAGCACAGCACTGGGGAGAGAAAGCACTGCTGTGGGGTGGGGATGGAAAGCTGTTGGTGGTGGGAGGAGGACAGGGACGGACCTTTTCTGGAAGCCAAACAGCACTTGTCTTTAAGGGAGATCGGAGGGGAAATTGGCAGCCCGTGGTTTCGGAGCAAGTCGGCTCCGAAACCAAAAACTGAGGGTTTCGGGAGGCTTGATTTCGGACTCTCCCTGAATGGGGGAGGGGGGCTTTGGATTCAGCTGAAGCCAAAATAGAAAAATTACAAAATGCACACTCCTAGTCTGCATTTTGTGTAATGCACAAAAATAAATAAAATCTGGAAATATCAAATTATTTCTACTGTATGCTTACACTTGTTCATAAGAATTCATTCATAAGATTTTGCCCCATTTATTTTTAATATATTTATTTTTTATTTATTAGAAACATTTAATATACCGCCCACTCCAAAGACTATGGGTGGTGCACAAAAACATGCAAAACAAGACAACATTAAAAACTACATTCTAAATTAAAAAGTTGTTAACAAACCCCTCCCCCCCCCAAACCAAATAGGTAAACTACAGGGCAAAAGCCTGGCAAAAAAGAAAAGTCTTCAATAGAGAATTGAAAATCAGTAAGGAAGGGGCTAAAAGAATCTGAAGGTGAGGAGAGTTCCAAAGAAGTGGGGCAGCAACCAAAAAGCCCTTTCACAGGTCCTAGCGCCCCGAACTTCTCAAAAAGCAGGGCCATCTGAGACCATCTAACCGGACAGGATGTAACTGGATAGGAGAGGCGGGTCTGTAGGTAGACAGGCACCAAGCCCCGCAAGGCTTTGAAGGTCAAAACCAGGACTTTAAATTAAACTCGGAAGCAAATAGGCAAGCAGTGCAATGACTGCAGGAGAGGTGTTACCCTGTCATATTTCCTTGTACCCATGAGTAGGCGAGCTGCTGCATTCTGGACCCATTGTAGCTCCCTGATCATCCTCTAAGGTAACCCTAGGTAGACAGCATTACAATAATCTAAGCGGGAGATAACAAGGGCATGGGTCACACTAATGCCTGCCGATCAAGGTAAGGGCGTAATTGGCGAATCAGATGAAGCTGGGCAAAAGCACTTCTGGCCGCAGCCTCCACCTGCTGTTCAAGCAGGAGGCGCGAGTCTAAAAGCACCCCCAAATCATGAACAAGCTCCTTTGGGGGCAACGCCACCCCATCTACAACAAGGTTCAAATCCAGCTGAAATATGAAATTCCATATTTGTTTTAAACTGTAAAATGTATCAGAAAAAGAAATCTCATTGGAAAGGATACTTATTCTTTTTATATGCTCAGCCCCTTGCGCTCAGCCCCTTAAAATAAAATAATAATAATAATAATAAACAACCCAAACCCACCACATTGCAACAATGAAAAAAGTATATTATTGAATAAAAGTTCAAGAACTGCTTTAATAATAGCAAGGAAGAGTATGCTTTGAGAACCATTTATTTCCTACAGTAGTAAATTGGAAGTTAGTAAAAATATGGAAACATACTGCTCTTCTAAATACTTAAAGAACACATATCATTTAGAACTTCAATTATCTGAAGATTACTCTGACCTCACAATTATGTATAGTCAGTGTCCTTCTCAAATAAGCCCATGCCTGCGTAAATCTGTAAATATCACTCGTCTTTATTTGACTGTTTGGGTAGTCTGGTTAACCAAACATACTCAATTTCCTCTAATTATCCTTCAAGATCAATTAAATTACAATATACTTACTTCTTTTAGCTGTTAATCTGAAACTCTATTAAAATCACTCAAGGAGCCAATGTTCAGTGGTAGGGCACATGCATTGCATATAGAAGTTCCCAGGTTCAATCCACAGCATCTTCTCTACCGTATGTCAGGAAGCAGAGCTGGAAGAGGCTCTGGAGACAAAAGAAGCAGAACTGAGCTGGACCAACTCACTATAAGGCAACATCTTATATTTTGGTAGGAAGCCATGTCAACTTGCAATCAATTATTTTCTAGTTCGGTTGCCTTCTGACATTCAACCTGCAACACATTAAGAAATATGGGCACCACTTTTTTCCTGTCCAAGTTCTGAGAGATTTGTTGCATTGCTGTACTTCCTTTATAAACTATTGTAAGAATGTCCCTGCTGGATCAGGCCAAAGGCCTATCTAGTCCAGCATTCTGTTTCACACAGTGGCTCACCAGATGCCTCTGGGGAGCCCACAGGCAAGAGCTGAGGGCATGCCCACTCTCCTGCTGTTGCTCCCCTGCAACTAGTATTGAGAGGCATCGTGCCTCTGAGGCTGGAGGTGGCCCACAGCCAACAGACTAGTAGCCATTGATAGACCTGTCCTCCATGAATTTGTCTAAATCCCTTTTAAAGCCATCCAGACTGGTGACTGTCACCACATCTGATGGCAGTGAATTCCATAGATTAATTATGTGTTGTGTGAAAAAGTACTTCTATTCTTTTGTCAGTCCTAAATTTCTTGGCAATCAGTTTAATGGGCTGACCCCTGGTTCTACAGTTAAGAGAAAGGGAGAAAAGATTACATCAATTTTCTCCACACCATGCATGATTTTATAGACCTCTATCATGTCTCCCCGTAGTCGTCTTTTTTCTAAACTAAATAGCCCCAGGTGTTGTAGCCTTGCATCATAAAGAAGGTGCTCTAGGCCCCGATCATCTTGGTTGCCCTCTTCTACACCTTCTCCAGTTCTCTAATGTCCTTTATGGTGACGAGAACAGTACACGGTACTCCAAAGTGGCTGCATCACAGTTTTGTATAAGGACATTATAATATTAGCTGATAGGGATGTGCAAGCCAGCTCACATCGAGCCGGCCCAGTTCAGGCAGTTCAAGGTCGAACCAGACCAGCCTCCAAGGGGTGGGGGTGGCTGCTGGTCCGAGTTCAAACCGGACCACCCCCCAGTTGGGAGAACCGGCTCACAGGCCAGCTCGGGGAGTATACTTGTAAAGGGGAATCCAGCTAGGATTCCCTAAGCTGATTCCTTTACCTTTAAAGTGGAGGGAAGGACAGGCAAGAGAAGTTGAACAGAAAAAAAGTGGTACTCATATTTCTTAAGGAGTTGCGAGTTGAATGTCAGAAGGCAACCAACTTTACCTTTAAATGAAGCCCTGCTGGTGGCAGAGACGGCTGCTGCGGTGGCCACTATGGCAGCAGAGACCTGGGAGGTGGCGGGGGCTCCTCCAACCCTCCCACCAGCCTCCCAAACAACAGTCTGGGCTGGCTGCAGCCCGGTGCAAGCCTCTGCATATGCAGGTGGTTGGGACAGAGAAGCCTTCGCCACGGCTGCCACGGCAGATGCCTCCAGCACCAGCAGGACTTTGTTTGTTTCACACACATACTGCTTTAAAAGTAAAGGAAAACCTTTTTAGGTTAAGGAATCTGCTGTACCAGCAAAAGGGAATACTATCCAAATTCCCCTTTATAAGTATACCCCCCAAGCTGGCACACGAGCTGGCTTGGCTGGCTTGTGGGCTGGACAGTCTCAGGCTCAACTGAGCCCGAGCCTCCTGGGGTGGCTCAAATCCCATCCAGATTTGAGCCCAACCAGGATAACTGATTCCATGCACATCCCTATTAGCAGTTTCTATCCCCTTCCTAATGATTCTAAGCTTGGAATTTGGGCTTTTTCACAGCTGCCACACATTAAGCAAATACTTTCAACGAGCAGTCCACCATGACCCCAAGATCTCTCTCCTGGTCGGTAACCGACAGCTCAGACCCCATCAGCATATATATTTTAAAAGTCTTTAAAGACATATCTGTTTACCCAGGCTTTTAACTGATATTGTTTTAATTTTTTTAATGTTGTTTTTAGAATATCGTTTTTTTTTAAATTAAATTGCTGTGTTTTAAACTTCTTGTTTTTGTTTTTAACTAATGTTTTAATGTTGTTTTCATATTTTGTAAACCACCCAGAGACGTAAGTTTTGAGCGGTATAAAAATATGTTAAATAAATAATAAATATATGTGAAGTTGAGGGTTTTTCCCACAATAGGCATCATTTTACACTTGCCAACAATGAACCGCATTTGGCATTTTGTCTCCCACTCCCCGGGTTTGGAGAGATCCTTTTAGAGCTCACAATCTGTTGTGGATTTCACTACCCTAAATAGTTTGGTGTCCTCTGCAAATTTGGCCACCTCGCTGCTTACCCCAACTTCTAGATCATTTATTTCTTATGTTCTTATGTTATCAACATGC
Organism: Hemicordylus capensis; assembly: GCF_027244095.1. Taxonomy (NCBI): domain Eukaryota; kingdom Metazoa; phylum Chordata; class Lepidosauria; order Squamata; family Cordylidae; genus Hemicordylus; species Hemicordylus capensis. The sequence goes on along the minus strand of NC_069658.1, from coordinate 371,168,230 downwards.
AAGAATGACTATAAAGCAGGTATTTTTGCAACAGCACATAAAGCATCCATTTATTAAGCTGATATTAATCTTGTTTATTATTGCTTCTTTACACAGTCAGACAGGTGTTATTGACTGGTTTGTTTTATTCAGACATCGAGTCCTTCCCAAGGACCTGGGATGGCTGAATTTTATTGTCAGTTGTTATAGATATCGTTGCAGAATATAGGCTGTTCCCAGTAAAGCTGCTTTTTGTAATTGGCTGATGGTGATTTCTGTGGCCCCTATGGTGTTGAGGTGCTCTTCAAGGTCTTTTGGAACTGCACCCAGGGCGCCAATTACCACTGGGATTATTTGGGTCTTTTTCTGCCACAGCCTTTCAATTTCAATTTGTAGATCTTTGTATTTGGTGATTTTTTTCTATTTCTTTTTCTTCTATTCTGCTATCCCCTGGTATTGCTATGTTGATTATTTTGACTTGTTTTTCTTTCTTCTAAACTACAGTTATATCTGGTGTATTGTGTGGCAGATGTTTGTCTGTTTGTAATCGGAAGTCCCATAATATTTTTACATCTTCATTTTCAACAACTTTTTCAATTTTATGGTCCCACCAATGTTTGGCTACAGGTAGCTTGTATTTTTTGCAGATGTTCCAGGGTATCATCCCTGCTACTTTGTCATGCCTTTGTTTGTAGTCAGTCTGTGCGATCTTTTTACAACTGGTGGTCCACTGTTTCATCTGCTTCTTTACAAAGGCGGCACTTGCTGTTTGTGGTTGATTTTTCAACTTTTGCTCTTATTGCATTTGTTCTTAGTGCCTGTTCTTGCGCAGCCAGTATTAAACCCCTGTTTCTTTCTTCAAGTTGCCATTCTGAAGCCATTGCCAGGTCTTGGTGATGTCTGATTTTCCAGTTATATTGTGCAAATATGGACCATGCAAGGGCTTATTTCTCCATTTTTCTGCTCGGTTCTTGATTTGTTCTTTCTTGTAGGCCTGCTTTGTTTCATTGGTGTTGAATAGTTTTGCGTTCTTGACCATTTTAAGTGCATCTTCTTCACTGTCCTTTACATATTCTTCAAGGCCTCTTTTCTCCTCCTTTACTGTTTGATGGACTTGCAGCATTCCTCTTCCACCTGAGCTGGGAGGGAGGTATAGCCTATCAACATCACTGCGGGGGTGCAGAGCATGATTGATGGTCATTATTTTCCTGGTCTTACGATCTAGCATCTCTAGCTCTGCCTGGGTCCAGTCTATTATTCCTGCCGTGTATCTTATAACAGGTATAGCCCAGGTGTTTATGGCTTGTATGGTGTTCCCGCCATTGAGTTTGGACTTGAGGATTTTTCTAACTCTCCTGATGTATTCACTTCCAATTTTTCTTTTAACTTCAGTGTGTGCAATGTTATCAGCCTGGAGAATGCCCAAGTATTTGTAAGGTTCTTTTTCTTCCAGGTTCTTGATCTTGCTTCCATTGGGCAGTTCTATTCCTTCTGTTTTTCTTATTTTCCCTCTGTTCACTATTAATGCAGCACACTTGTCTAGTCCAAACTCCATTGCTATATCGCTACTGAATATACGGACAGTGTTTAGCAGTGATTCGATTTCTGACTGGGACTTTCCATACAACTTCAGATCGTCCATGTACAGCAGATGCTTGATTTTACTTGATCTTTTAGATGTTTGGTATCCGAGGCCTGTTTTGTTGAGTATTTGTGAAAGTCGGGTCATGGCGATTACAAACAACAGAGGGGATAGTGAGTCCCCTTGGAAAATACCTCTTCTAATGCTAACCTGTCCAAGTGTCTTGCCATTGATTGTTAACAGTGTACTCCACTTGCTCATTGCTTTTTAAATAAATATCTGAATGTTTTTGCTGGCACCAGTTGTTTCTAAACATTTTAGTATCCATGTGTGAGGCAATGAATCGAAGGCTTTCTTGTAGTCAATCCATGCAACACTTAGATTGGTTTTTCTTCTCTTGTAGTTTTCTAAAATCATTTTGTCAATCAGCAGCTGGTCTTTTGTGCCTCTGGTGTTCGGGCAATTTCCTTTCTGTTCAACTGGAAACTGTTTGTTAGTTAATAAGTGTTGCATCACTTCATCTGCTATTATTAATAATTTGAACATGGTTGGCAGGCAGGTTATCGGTCTATAATTACTTGGAACTGCACCTTTTGCTGGGTCTTTCATGATGAGATGAGTTTTCCCAGTTGTTAGCCATTGTTCAATATCACCGCCTTTCATAATGTGATTGAACTGTTTTGATAGTTGTTTATGAAGGCTTGTTAGGTGTTTAAGCCAAAAGCCATGCAGTTCATCGCCGCCTGGCGCAGTCCAATTTTTAATTTTCTTTGCTCCTTCACTTATTAATTCTGGTGTTATTATTAGATCTTGCATTTGTTGGTTACATTTTTTGACCTCTTTCATCCAGCCTGCTTTTTTATTATGATCTATTGGATTGTCCCATAATTCCCGCCAGAATTGCACTGTTTCTTCTTTATTTGGTGTTTCTACGTTTCTTGCAGTTTATCCTTCTATGCTTTGGTAGAAACGTCTCTGATTCGACTGGAATTGGAGATTCTGCCTGTGTTGTGTAATTCTGGCTTCGTATCTGCTAATCTTCTTTGACACTGCTGTTATTTGCTGCTTTATTATTTCCAGGACTTCTCTAATTTTCCTTGAATCTAGGTGGTATTTTTGGATCAGATACTGTTTGGTGTTTTCATTCTTCAGCTTCTTGTCTTTCATATCTTTCCATTTACTAGCATCTGATCTAAGCCTGGAGATTTTATTTTCTAATCGAATCTTCCATTTAGGTGATGTACTGCTTTCTTTTTTGACAGGTCCACTGATCTTATATCCGAGCTCTTGTGTTGTTATTGTTGCTGCACTGTACATTAGTTGGTTTGTTTCTTGCTAATTCTTGGTTGTTATTTCTGCAAGTGCAGCATTGACATCTTTTAATGCCTGAGCAAGTTGTTTTTTGGCAACTGTTTTTAGAGCTGGAAGTCGAACCCTGGTGGTTGTTTGGTTCATGTGCTCAGTTATTTTTTGCTTTAGTTCTTGTTGCTTTTCTGTTAAACGACATTTGGGTTTTTGAGGTGAAGGCAAAGGGGAGGTTGCCTGGTTTTGATTTTGAAACAGTTCAGCAACAGTGGCATCCTCAATTTCCAACACCTCCTCCACCTGCGCCTGAGCAACTTCTTCAATTGGTGATAATTCTTCTTCCATATCTTGAGCCTGTGTTGCTCTTTGCAGTTCTTCCAGCTCAACTCCTGTGAATACTTTATTTCTTATTATGAATCTTCTCTGGTCTGCTAGCCTTTGTTCTGTTATTTCTGTGTCTGGATGCTTCTCTTTCCAAATTTGGTACATTCTTTTAAAATAACCTCTTCTAGTTGGACTAGACTTGTAATAGCAGATCATTATTTCCTTGTTGGCATTTTTCGTATTTTTTTTTTCCGATTAAGCGACATTTCTTCCAGTAACTTTGCTGTCTGCAGCCCTGGTTGCTCAACTGAAGATCCTGAGTCCTGTTGCCCACTTGCCACCAGATGTCCAGGGACTATAGCATCTGGCGCGGTCCTTGTTGACCTGGGCGACGACCGATCCGGTATAGATTTATTAAAGTTATGTCTCACCATATTGTTGATGGGAGAGGCACTCTTTGTCTGGCTCCTCTGGTGAGACCTGTCCAGTATGGTTGGACCTCTGGCATAGCTCTCACCTTCATCAGAGCACACAAGCCCCACAACCACGCCAAGGTAGTGCCTCACTGGGGGGCCAAGGTAGTGCCTCACTGGGGGGGGCACTGGGGTTTATTATTATTATTATTATTTATTTATTTATTTATTTACATTTTATATCACACTGTTCCTCCAAGGAGCCCAGAGCAGTATACTACATACTTAAGTTTGTCCTCACAACAACCCTGTGAAGTAGGTTAGGCTGAGAGAGAAGTGATTGGCCCAGTCACCCAGCAAGTATTATGGCTGAATGGGGATTTGAACTCGGGTCTCCCCGATCCTAGTCCAGGACTCTAACCACTACACCATGCTGGTCACACATTTTCCAGCAGTGATGTAAACACTGCCTCAACACAATGTCCATTGTTTACATTTGTGTTTTTCGTTGTCTTTCTTTTTACTGCTTACCTAGTTTCTTCCCTCTTTTTTCATGAATAAGCAAAGCACAGAGGCAGAGTCACCACCAATATGGACCTGCTAAAACTGTTTAGATATAATAGTTCCGGCATTTAAATGTTTTTAGAATAATGAAAAGTTATCGCAAATACAGCTACATTTTGGTTTGTTTATTGGAGCCTAGGCAGAATAAGATTTATAAATAGATGGTGGCCACTGTGGGTGCACAATAATCTGTCCCTTTTAAGGGACATGATATCTTCAATTCAAGATATCTTACATTCATGATATCTTAAATTCAATATGTGTTCACTTTTTTAAAAAATGTGAATGGAACATGTGGAGTAATGTTTTGTTAATGAACATTTTCCTCCGGATAATATTTCACCTACTAAATTTTGTGAAACCGCCTAGAGATGTACATATCTGGCGGTATAGAAATACAATAGATAAATAAGCAAATAAGACTGAAAACAGACGATGTTAAGAGAGTTGAAGGTGGTGTGACAAAAAGATAATTAGCTGATGGCCCACTGTCATCTCTAGTCAAACACGTTTTGCTGGTTTTGAAGCACTACAGGACAGTAATGGGATTAATGTGCACACCATGGCAATGACTCTCTTATCGTGCCAGATTTGGGAGGAGGGAAAGCCAAAAATATCTTCAGCCTTGATGAAAATAGAAAGAATGAGGATGTATTACAGTCAGACATGAGAAGTTATTCAGGAATTCTGAAACTGGTTTTAAGCAAGCATTCTAAACAAGTGGGGAGAGAAGCAGCAGAATGGGTTCAGCCACAGCTGCAGCCTCGGGGGCATTATGCAGCCTGTCCCCTGCCCCCACCCAGTCCTAGATAAAGGCTTGCATTAGAACCTTTGTTCCTTTTCCCCCTTCATCATGTGTTTTAAAAAATTATTTCAATTTTTAAAAAAATAGGAACAGAAGCAGGGAGTGCTGGATGGGCAGGTAGGCTCAATAGACGTGCTGGATTCTGACCAGATCTGATAATTGAGAGGGGTCAACACGGCCCCTTCCAACAGCATCAGTGTCCCGTCACCATCTTGTTGGATCATAATCCAACATTCTGGGATGTGCACAAGCCTAGTACTTAGTTATTACATTTATATCCCAGTTTTAGTCCATCATTGAACTTAAGGCAACATACATGAGATTTCCAGACAGTCACCTGTCTAAGCAATGACCAGACTTAGACCTGCTTAGCGTCCGCATGGTGTCTGTATCATGTGATCTCATAATATGCCCTGGAATCTGCAACCACCTGATCCATGAGGTCTTCAGAAAACTATTCCTATCTTCTTTGCAGAACCATTATCAAACAAACAGCGGAGGAGGGTGGAACAAATCATTTTAATAGATCAGTGCACTGGGCCAAAGTTATAATCAGTACCTGCGGACTTAACGTCATCTGTAAGACCTCCTACTATGCTGTTATGGAATACTAATTCAGCATAAGCAAGTGTACCTGAATATACACTGGGGCAATCCTATTTTAAAAAACAAAGAGAAGTTGCTAGAGATCTGTGTTATTTAATAACATTGTTTCAAGACCATGTGGGAGTGTTTATGTAGCCAAAGTATCCAAATGCTATGTGGCTTAGGGGTTGGTTTTTTTAGTGGACCTCTTTGTAAAATAATCAACATCATTGTGTTCTTAAAAAACATCTTGAGCTCAACAAAGCAGCAGAATTTTGACCTCCATAAGCTGGGAGTGAAAGCATGTGTCAGTGCCAGCCCATGCGTTGATTGAATCTTGGCTTGTTCCATAGAACTCTGTGCTGGCAGTTCTACCAGAAATTGGCTTGTAAAATTATAGCTCATTCAAAATTTAATTGCCAGAATATTAACTGGAATAAAATATTCACAGCACATTTTCCCACCCCCCAGCTTTGACCTCTTGCTGAGCTTTTCAGTCTGCTGATGCAATCTCCCATGTGTTCCTTTCACTGATTAAATTGTAAAACCTTTGATGCAGGCCAACTTCAGGATTTTCAGCAATCAGAGTTCCAATATCTAGGATTATGCAAGTCTTTTAGGACTACATTGTCACATTAATAATAGTATCTTCAGTACACTGAAGGCCTATCCATGGATATTTTAATGGTTTGTCACAGTGGCTTGATGAAACCCAAACACACCTCTTTCAGCCACCATTTCCTACCCCTTGTCCTATATCCTTCAGAGTAAGTCCTCATAGAGCATTTTGTACTAAAGAACTACCGTAAGTATAAAATTTGTACCTATGGTGTCAATTGTGAAGATTGTTTTCAGGCATTATTCACCACTTGGCCTTTTAATGTACATTGAAGTGTATGTATCTGCACGTAAACAAAATGTAAACAAAGTTTCTCAGATAAATCCTCATGCCAAGACTACTTAAATACATTCTCAGCAGTTTGCTCAATAAGATTTCATGAAGGAGATAGCTGTGAAAATCCTAATTTTGAAAATTAAAGTAAACAAATTTGAAGGCGTAATGTTTTGGTTGTCAAGCTATGAAGAGTAACATCGACACAGAATCATTTTCTAAGTATTCTGCAAATACAAACTGGTAGTGTGCTGTTGGAGTCTGTGCTATTCATCATAACTAAAGAGCACAGAGAAATCATTAGATGTCAATATCTGAGGCACTGAAAAATTTAAAAAGTCTCAAATCTAGTTTATAAAACAACTCTAGGAGTTGATAACACGATGAGGAAAGAATATCTAATATGCACGGCTGGAACTTCTAGAATAATTTATCACATTATACTTGGTTGTAGAAAAACATAAGATCTTCAGGTCACTCTTTGGCTCCAAGCACAGCCTACTTAGCTTGCACTAAGAAAGAACTGGAGCACATGGAACATTTGGGGTCAAATGGTCATGTAGGCAGGCTCCCGGTGGAAAAACATAATGAAATTAAAGCACTGAAGATGTTCTCCATCCATACTGTGGTCCAGTGTTCCCTCTAACAGAAAATCCTAGATGTTCACTTCAGCTCCCAGCATCCCCAGCTAAGGGTGTGCACAAAACTGGTTGGCTTGGTTTGGTCTGAGTCCAAACCGGACCCAAACAAGACCAGGCCAGTTCAGTCCCCCACCCACCCACCCCCGCCGCCATCGAACCACCAGTTCAGTTCAGTTCGGGTTCAAGATTCTTTTTAAAAAATTTGTACTTACCCACTCGGGGGGGGGCTGCTACAAACCCTTCTTCAGCCCTTTCTGGGCCTTTCCCCCTCATGGTAGACATTTTGGAGGCCACCACGCATGCGCAATGGGCCTCTTTGTTGCCTGGGTCATGACCCAGCCATACACAGGGCCCATTGCGCATGCGCAGTAGCCTCCAAAATGGCCACCGCAATGGGGGAAAGGGCCGAAGAATGCCCAAACCAGGTAATTTCTGGAATGAGGAAGGCCAGCAGGGAGAAAGGGAACCTCTGTGGACCCCCTTCCCATGGCCTCAGTGAAGCCCCCTGGAGGAATTAAGTACTAAAAATCTTTTTAAATGAAAAATCACTCACAAACCCCCTGAGCAGCCAGGGGTGTGTGTTTCAGTCAGGGGTTGGACTGAAAAGGGGGTGGTTCAGTTTGACTCCCAACTGTCAAACCAACCCAATTTGATGCCGAACCTGTCTGCACATCCCTATCATCAGGGATGTTGTAGTCAACAACAGCTGGGAATTCCTATTAGAGGGAGCACTGCTGAGGCCTCAATCTGGATCAGGCCCTCCACAGCTTCCTGACAGATAAACGGACAGGAAGACCTAAACTGCACATGTTCCTATATAATATTTTGAACTGATATTTTATTTAGATTTCTATTTTAGGAACAATCCCATTTGGCCATTTTCTCATTTTTTCAAAAGTGGAACAAGTTTTGAAAATATCAGCAATTCCACTGAGTAATTCCACTCTAAACACCACCACGCACCAGGCAAACATCATCTGTCTGGCAGAAAATGACCAAGCTTCCAAGTTCTAACCTGTTTCCAGGATTTCCTACCAACTTAGCTCATTGCAAGATTTAAATGGTTCACTTTTTCCCCTAATAAGAATTCTTGGTCAATTTTTACTCCCCCTCATTACGATAAAACTTAAGACATCGGTACCCAAGAAATCACCTAGCATATTTCCATAGTAGTGTTTATATATCCAGTTAGCATTTGAAAGAAATTAAATTTGGTATATAAATGCTATGAATAGTTAAAATAGTCATACATTTAATTCAGCCATTAACAGCTCCTGAATTAATTGTGAGGGAATTTAAAAGGTTATAAAACTGTAATTATGGCCACTTACTTAGAGCCTATAAAACTTCAATTTTCATAAAAGATCACTCTTATTACTAAGACTTAGAGCCAAAACTGGATCCACTTTAAAAACAAGGGAGAATTTTGTTCTCTTCCTATTTCTTTGCTACTATGCATCTCAGTACAGAACCAAAAATCTAAATTATTTTAAATGTATAGAATAATGTTTCTAAACAAGTCCAACTGTTTAGTAAAACATTGTTGTTGTTGTTTCAATCATATAGTGTTTATGCTACTTATCCTGGCCTTAATAGTTTCCATCAATCTGTTTCGTACTAAAGGCTCATTGTCTTGTTTTCTATCTAGTTCTTCAGAAATCATACATTTCATTAGCTACAGTCCAGCATTATGTAAAATATACATTAGAGAATGATCATTCCAGAATATATAGTTTAATTCTGACAATTTAAGATCTGTATTTTTTTAATATACCACATATTCATTGGGGTGATTCAAACAACCAGTGGGGGGCAGGGAAGGCAGGGTTCAACCTATCTTCCCCCACTCTCTGCACACAAGACTGCCCACACAATCCATGCTGGAAGTAGCGCAGATGCCTGGGAGGAGCACGCAGAAACAGAGGCCAGGACTCATTATTTGAGCCTCCAAGTATCCAGTGCACCACAGGCCAATGCAGTGCACTGGGGGATTCCCTCAGGGAACGGGCGCTCTCAGTGCCCATGTCTGTGTCAGCACAAGCGGCAAGTAGCTCATGCTGACACATGATTCCGACACCCGGGTTAAGGGCATGTTTGCACCCTTACCCGGCTAAGAGCTGGGCTTCAGTGCTAGGTTTGGCACCGCAGAACCGCCGGGATCCACATGGATGCCAGTGGTTCTCAAGGGCAGCCAAGCCCAGGCTTGGTTGCTTGTGAAAACAGTCTAATTACCTCATGACTTTGGTTTCCAGGATTTCCTATGCTACAGATTCTTTTCTGCGTCCAATTCACTGTGACCCTTCAAGTGATTCATCAAATTTACAAGAGCCACATACATTTATGACTTGACAAACCAATTATTTTACATTATCATTTGGGTGGAGTAGCCCCAGCTCCTCTTCCATCCCACACTTACAGAACAGATCAGTAAGTTGCTCTGTTGAATAGCTGAAGTAAGCACCATTTTGTCTTGTAATAACTGAACCCATTTAGAAAGCAAATCCATATACATTAAATAAGGGACCTAATGAATATTAAGAGATCTAGTCTTACTATGCATAGAATGCATATCACGAAATCCAATCAACATAGTTTACAGCAGGTGCACTGAAGTCCAAAAATGCTATCTGGAACATGCTGCTAGGGATACATGAAACTAATAAATTGGGCTTCTTTGACCCAGAAAGTCATGCTGCTAATTTTAACTATATAACAGATAACTGATGCAGCTGAGTATTTCCTGATCAAGAGACATACGGCTGCTGAAAGACTTCAGAGCCAGGTCCCTGGGAAATAGAAGACTAAAGAGGTAGTCCTAGTACTTTTCCAAATGTGTGAACCTTGAATAAAGGAAAAGGCTAGGCATATGCTAGAGTAATTTGTAGAGTTGAAAAGCAAGGAGCAATGCACTTTATCTGCTTTTGTGAGAAATAAATCATATTACATGTATTTACACTAATTACATAATTAGCCATTCAAATTACAGTATGTAAATACATAGTAATCAGCTAAAATTTGCTTAGAAAAACAAGGTAATTCCCACAACAGCAGCTACCTTTAAAGAATGTTAAGTTTAGGAAAACCTCAGAGAAGTGCAAGGAGAAAATTAACATGGTATAATTAAACCTCCAGTTAGCTATGCAAATTGGCATCAAATATGGATGCCAATTTACCACTTGCCTGCTGTGTCCAGCATATGTCTGAAATGTAGTGCATTTATGTGCTGAGTACACATCCAGGGTTGCTAGATTTTGTATTTAAAAAAACAGGATCTTAGATGTCCCTGTTTAAGTGCCTGGTTTTAAAAAACACATTTTAAAAAATGTCTTTGGTATTGTCCCCCTTTTCCGTGCCCCCACTTTTTTGGTACAGCCAGTTTAGGGCATATGTTGAGAAACCAAATCTGGCACAAGGGCTGTCCCTAGCAGGGTGCTGGGCTGGGGGCGAATCAACATGAGTGGGGCCTCCTTAACATTTCATATCATTACGGAATGATACTGACTGATGACATACAGTGTAAATAGTGTGAGTGAGGTTTTTAGACATGTCCAAGCAGCTTGGACATATAGTGCATTTCTGAAGCAATAAAAATAAAAAGCATAACACATGCTTCACAATTCTCACTCAGACCTTCTGGGCTGCAAATTTATAAAGAAATATATATTATATATTGTTTGTTCCAGAAGTTTTTGTAATTTTCTGCCATGAAACAAGCCACTTATAGGACTTTTCGGATGGGTTTTTTAAATTTAAAAAAAAATTTAAAAAACAAAAATTTGTCTAATCCACTTCAATTTAAATATACATATTCCTCCCACCCAGCCCTACATCTCTGTTCAATACCGAAACCCTATGGCAAGTCATTCTGGGGCAGAAAGGGGGTGTTTTACCCTTTTTTAATGAAGGCAAAGGGTAAATTCTTCCATATGGGGGTAGAATGATGGTCTGTGGGGGTGGGGCTTTACTTCTACACATTTGTTTGTAATTTTCTGCCATGAAACAAGCCACTTATAGGACTTTTTGATGGGGGTGGGGTTTGAATTAAAAACATTAAAAACCAACAATTCCAATACACTTCAATTCAATACCAAAAGCCTATTCAAGGGCGGCGGTGGGGTGTGTGTATGGATAACCACAACAAATGAAATCACATCATACCTCCATTACTACGGTAAGCAGGCAAAGGCTGGGCTGGGCAGAGGGTCTGCAGAGAGCTCTGGCAGGCAAAGGCAGCCAGCACTGGACACTCTGCCCACCTGCCTCCTTTATTCCTGAGCTTCAGGCTTCAGCAAGGCCTGCATGGAGGCCTCTCTGGAAGCCCCCGCCCACCCTCCATACAGCTGAGAGGTGGAGAGAGAAAGAGCTTGCCTGGGCTGCACATCCACACAAATGATCGGCTCTGGCTGAACTGCATGTGGGGAAAGATTAGTGGCTGGGGCTGGGAGAGAGGAATGTAGGCTGTTTGTATGCTGGGGTAGATCTATATTTATTGTGCTGGAAATGGTAGGCGAGTGTGTTCTTGTGTGGTATATGGTGCGAGGCCCTTTCAAGCACCCCAGTCGCTCCACTCTAAGGACAGCCCTGTCTGGCACCTATATATCACACACTATTTACACTCTGGCATCCCCACTTGAATCCTAAACTAAATAATCCTGAAAACCTTTATTATGCTGCAACAGTAAGACAAACTATCATATAATTAGGGAAATGACCCTTTACCCTAACATTTCCTTTAGCTCCATTTTGCTAAGAGGTAGGGATAGTGGATGTATCCGTAAAGTGGCAACCTGAATGTGTGAGTCATATCAAATCAAATACCACAGACAGAACTTTCATATTCAGAAGTACAGCTAGGTAATTTTGGAGCCTGTACGTAATGGCCTTTTGGGGCCTACCCCTTGCAAGTTAAGCATCGTCCTCCTACATACAGACACAGACACCATGAATAACACAGTATTTTTAACACATGGGTTCTTGAGGGCCCAGATAGGAACTGAATTTGAATCCTGATTCAACCTGAGCGAGATCTAAAATCAACTGAGAGGACATTTAAAAACTTGTGTGTTCACACCTTAAAGGGGACACTGCTGACTGATATTCCCTATTATAAACATTCAATAATTTCTAAATCATGCCAGTTATATTATCCCATTTTTTCATGATCTGTCAGACTGTAGATGTCATGGATTAATAACTGGCCAAAATAAAGCATAATTAGAAGCTGCAGGAAGGTCTGAAAACGTTATACCTTTTTCACTACAAGGAATCTTATAAATAAAAATTACGGCAGATACACTATTTGCAGGGTTCTTTAATTTGTTTCAAACATACACACTATTTAAACAATTAATGCATAACATCTAGAATATCAAGGTATCAAAAGGACCTTTTAAAGGCTACCATGCTTCAAATAATTATTTGCTTTTATGATATAAGAACCGTGACTAAGTCAATTATTTGAGAGATTTTTCTTTAAGATTTTAATCTTTCACCTTAATGTTGGTCAAAATGTTATTATATTTACCTTTGGAACTTTAGCTCTGTTGCATTGCTGCAAACCACATGTTCCTACCCTGATTTGAAAAGTGGTGGCCAATGAGAATGAAGGAAACATTTGTACATAACATTGACTCAAAAGCGTTTTTAAAATCTCAACTCTCCATCAGTCCCCTGTTGATCCTCCTGCTCCTGGACTGGTTTTGTTCTGCTTTTTGACAAGAGCAAAAACTTTCTCAACAGTAAGAGAAAGAATCATGCCAGTGGCTCACACATGCTTGGTCTTGGCCAAGACAAGAGAGGAAATACCTTCTCTGGTCAGTCAGCTGGCTGGAGTGCTGCTTCTGTTGCTTGAGATGGGGACCATGGGGATGACAGGGACGGGAGGCATGTGCACTGCTGACTCAGTGGGTCAGCTTAGGGGCCTCTGTGAGGCCTCGTTGAGTCATGCTGCCTTCTCACTCACCGCCACCCCTCCTGCTGTTGCTACAGATGCCAGCACAGAGCAACAAGGAAGCAGCAGCACAAGCAGGAAAGGGCCTGAGAAGATTCTGAGAATCAGAATTAGAAACCATCAATGACCCACTGTGACATTTTAAATGGGTCCTTTGTGGATAAAATCTTATATATTCAGGCCGACATAGATTCAGACTCTACAATTATGTCAGTGTTTGATTCGGAGGTATCCAGCAACTTATGTGGTTAGGTTGGATAAATTTCAGATTGTTATTCCCAAGGATGAGGACAAGCTGCTTGGAACCATTCAACCTGTTTTCTTGACTCTTGTCTGACATGGCTTATACTATCTGGCAGTGGGGCGGTTGTAGACAGCCTGGTAGATACTATAAATGCTTATCTGAGGGAGGGCAGGATGCCTCCTTGCCTTCAAGAGGCAATCATCACAACTCTTCTGAAGAATCCTGCATTGGATCTCTCAGAATGAAGAGACTATAGGCCTGTCTCCAACCTTCCATGGCTGGATAATGTAATTGAGAGGATGGTGGCCTCCCAGCTCCAGGTAGTCTTGGAGGAAACTGATGAAATTGATGATGAAATTATCTAGAACAATGGATGAACTCCAATTAGGGAGTGTGACTCTGTTGGTCCTTTTGGATCTCTCGACAGCTTTCGATATTCTCAACCATGGTACCCTTCTGGAGTGTCCGAGTGGGGTAGAAAGGGGAGACACTGCTTAGCAGTGGTTCTAATCCTACCTCTCTGGCAGATTCCAGATGATGTGCCTTGGAGATTGTTGTTTTTCAAAACATGAACTTTTATTTGGTGTCCCCTGGGCTCCGTACTGTATCCATTGAGATAATGCTCTTTAACATCTACATGAAACCGCTAGTGCAGGGTGTACTCAGTATGCCGACAACACCCAAAGCAATTTCTCCATGACAACATTATTAGGAGAAGTCATAGAAGCTATTCCCACGACCACTGGAATGCGGGCTAAGGTTGCTTAGCCTGTTTTCCAGTGGTTGTGGGAGCCACCAGGCTTGCAGGCAAGCCTGGTGCTCTCAAGGTGGAGCATTTTGTTGCTCGTGTGTTGCCGTGGTGCGTGGCAACACATGAGTAGACCCCTGGCTGGGGGTCTCTCCAGGATACCCTGCGTGCTCATGTGGGACATCCTAGAACTTCCGGGGGCCACACGACCCCCAATCCCTGCAGCCCCGATGGCTCTGTGACAGAGCCGGCAATTGTGTGGGCAGCTGATCCGGCCGCCCAGCTACAAGCAGCTGCTCATCTACGGGGAGAACGGGCTAAGTCCGCAGAACACCCGCAAGCACTTCACATGTGTCATGTGAAGCGCCTCATAATCTCCCTAAATGCCTGCCTGGAGGCAGCGCTGGGTTGGATGAGGTATAACAAACTGAGACTGAATCCAGATAAGACAGATGTACTTATTGTGTGGGGTCAGAACTCAGGAGACGGTTTGGATCTGCCGGTTCTGGGTGAGGTAACACTCCCCCAGAAAGAACAATTACGCAATCTGGGGGTGCTTCTGGATCCAAACCTCTCCCTGGTGTCCCAGGTTGAGGCAGTGTCCAGAGGAGCTTTCTATCAGCTCTGGCTGATATGCCAGCTGCTTCTGTTTCTTGAGATAAATGACCTCAGAACAGTGGAACATACGCTGCTAACCACCAGACTTGACTACTGCAATGCACTTTATGTGGGGCTGACTTTGTACATAGTCTGCAAACTGCAGTTGGTATAGAATATGGCAGCCAGTTTGGTCTCTGGATCATCTAGGAGACACTATATTACTCCTATACTATATGGCTCCCAATATGTTTCTCGGCAAAATACAAGGTGCTGGTTATAACCTATAAAGCCCTAAACAGCTTAGGCCCTGGGTATTTAAGAGAACATCTTTGCATAAGCCCCATCGTCCATTGAGATCATCTGGAGAGGTTTTTTTGCAGTTGCCACCAGCTCATCTGTTAGATACAGATGGATAGGCCTTCTCTGTTGCTGCCCTGAGACTCTGGAATGCACTCCCTGCTGAAATAAGAGCCTCCCCATCTCTTACAACTTTTAAGAAGTCTTTAACGACATTTTTTTTTTCATCCAAGCTTTTTAACTGGACTGTGGTTTTAAATTGTATTAATGTCTTCATTTCTAATCTGTTTGAAGATGTTGTAAACTGTCCAGAAATGGAAGTTTGGGTGGTCTATAAATTTGAGAGATAACTGAATAAATATAACCAAACACTGCTTCAAAGACACAGCCCTACTCAGGTAGGGCTGGTCGTGTGGCCGCCGGGATCACTCATAATATGCCTCATAAGCACTGGCCAATCAGGATCACCACAAAATCATGTGGGCCACTGTCCACTGCTTAAGTCTATTGTATGGGGACCTGTTTCAGAAATGTGGCTGACATCCTAACTAAATGTGCAACATGTTTCGTAATTTGCAGAGTACTTCCAGAGAACAAGCAGCACTCAGAAATCTTAGTCCTACAGTGCAATAGTGCATGAATGAGGGAATTAGGGGAGCTGCATCCTCACAGAGTCTCCTTATACACACACTTTATTAGTCAGGATGTCAGCAGTCATTCCTAAAACTGTGCTGGATTGTGGTCCAGAACTAGGCATGTATGATAGTTTCTTAACAAAAGCCAAGTATCTAATGCGGCTCTTTAAAAAAAAGAACTCAGCTTTAAGCTGTGGTACTTGCAATCAGGTAAATAAAAATATTTCCCCCCATAGAATATCCACATTCTAATTTTAAATAATTGAACATAATTTCCGGAAATCATTGGCTGTTGCATTTGACTGGCATGTTTACCCAGATACAGTAACAGTTATTTTGAAAGCAATCTACTTTGTGTCTAGATGACAAACATTTTTTATAAAAGTCCCAAATTGTATTTTAATAGCCTCTGTTTTTCCCTCTCAAGCTATTAAGAAATCATTTAATGTGTCTAATTTTTCTTCATTTGATCCGTAGTATGATTGTATATAATTATAGACAGCATCAGATACCACAGAAGTGCCACAACAAAAGCACCGGGAGTTTTCCACACTGCAGGCTTTACCGTGAGTTTTCTGGGAGGCTTTATAGCAAACTCAAAGTTAGCCTAAAAACCTGATGCAAAAAGTTTTTATCCTGGATATAAATCGGGCTGTACTCTAACGTGCAGTGAAAAACCCAAATTGTGTATAGTTCACAGAGACTTCGGAGTAAATCTGACTGATCCATGAACGCATCCCCTCCATTCCAGAAGAGATTCGAGCTAAAGGGCTTTAAAAGCCCTGTGTTAAAAACTTCCAGTGGAATTTATTTTCTGATGGTCCATCAGATATTATGCTACCTGTTTCTATTTAATCAGAAAAAGGCTGTAATCACCCAGGTTTTATTTCAAAATGGTATTAATCAAAAAGCCAAAAGGTATTATTTCAATGTCTACCTTTCAAAAGGTACAGATGCTTCTCTCTAGCAAGCACTGAGCACAGCAAAGTAACGTAACCAATAATCATCAGAAGTAGAAAGATGGCCCACAACTGAGAAAGTCCTACATTTGTCACTATCAAACTAATAATGTTTTTTAAAGGAATTTATGGAATGTTAATATTTTACAAGAACTTCTAAATGGTAGGTCATATACAATTTAAAAAAACATACATACATAGATAGACAAAAATCTAGGCAATATGCAACACTGCAGAATTAAGCAGATTGCTACAATTATTTAAAACATTTAAAATATTTATTTTCTTTATATTTGATCATATAAAAATGTCATTATGTTCACATTGTCCAACACTAACCAACCAAATAGAAAGAACATTTGTTTAGTTCCATCTGATTTGTTAGAAGCAGACACAATTATTGCAGCTTAAAATATTTTAAAATTATTTAACTGCCTCCCACAACGAAGTGAAAGATGCTGTAGTTGGAAAGATATCACGCATAAAACTGGTTAGACACAGTAATCAAAAGGGAGAATTTCACCAATTTGAGGCTATAGTTAGAGGGTAGGCAGGGGCGTAACTAAAATTAGGCAGGGGGAGGCCGTTGTCTCGGGGGGCCCCACCTTGGGGGGCCCCCTAAGAGGCTCTCCCCCACCCAGCTCCTACCCGATCTTCCGCCGCCAGGAGCGTGGACAGGAGCGTGCACAAGAGAGACGCCCCCGCCCAAGCCCAGGGAGAAGCGCGGAAGACGGCTTCCTCTTTGGCGGGCTCCTCGTGTGCCTGGTGGGGGGCGGCGGTGGCAGCTCTGCTTCTTCCGCAGCCTGAGTGAGCGCAGCTCTTAACTTAGGTGCCCTTCATGGGGGTGGTGCACACACACCCTGCGGGCTGCCGGCGCTTGCTTGCCCCCTCCCACACAAAGCAGCAACCCGGGGCTGTGACTCCTTGCCGGGGCAGGGGGCAGTAAAAGAAAGTCACCCGGACTCTTCTCGGCCACGACTGCTTGTTCCGCCCTCCCGGGGTCCACAGGAAGAACACACGGCACTTGGGTCTCTCCTTCTCGTGCTACCGTAACGGCAGGAAACACGACGAGAAACCGCCAGAGCCCGGGATATCTCGGGAGACTTAACTAGCCAGGGACGTCTCTGCAGGGAGGCATGTTTGCTGCGGCGGACACAGACAGAGGTTTTGCAGGGGCGTGAATGTAAAGAGGCTGGCTGCTGTCGGTGTAGGGTTTTTTTGGAACAAACTATTATATCTTTCGGGAATTTTTTTTTTTGCCATAAAAGTAGTTTAAAGGGAACACTGGGGTGCAGGACTGCTTGGGGAGATGTTTTTAGCTCCTGCCCCCGCTAATAGGGTTAGCGACCGTCGTCCCTTATTAGCAGGGATGTCCCTTATTTCGTCCCAAAATTGTCTATCCCTTATGAGATGCCGTTTGTCCCTTATTTTCAATTAATGGGAGGAATTTATAGCTCAGATCACACCAGTTATTTTTTTGCTTATGGTGAGATAAAGCTGGTGATCATGAACACCAGTTTTATCTCATTATAAGTAGAAATGAACTGCCGCTCCATTTCCCTTGGGGGCCCATTTAAGAATCTTGTCTCAGGGCCCACTCCAACCTAGTTACGCCCCTGAGGGTAGGTGTTAGGAGGCCGCGGAGCCCTGCTCCTCTACCAGTGAGTCTAAGGTGGCAGAAAGACTTCAGTCCGCCACCAGAACTGCAGAGTGAAGGTCAAATGCCGCAACAGGAGAGGGCAGGGAGCAAAGCAGCACAACTGGTAGGCAAGGCCAGGGAGAAGAGACAGCAAAGGACAAGAGGCGGGGCAGTACTTACAGGTCAAAGATGCCGAGGAAGGCATCAGGAGGCTGGAAGGCAGTAGCATGCTTGGGGGCAGGGGAGAGAAACAGTTAACAGGGCAAGGTGGGTCTGAAATAAAGGAGGAAGAAAGAAGGGAGCTCCCTCCCTTCTTTCCCTGGACACAAAGCAGGGAAGGAACAAGGATGTAGGGTCCTTTATGGCATTAATAAAAGCAAAGCAAACAACTGATGAGGGCAGATCACAGCTCCCTAATGACTGAGGGAGGTCAAGGGTAACTATAGCTGAGAAAGCTGAGTAGAGAGAACTACAGTGAGTAAAACTCCCTCCCTCTACAACTCTGATGTCAAGCAACTTAGCAACAAACTACACTACATTGAAGAACAAAACGTTAACATTATTTTCTCCATTTCCTTTTGAAGTTGTCACAAATTGGTGTGTGGAAATATCCTTTCCTGACTCAGGTCAGTCAATGAATAAACTGGCTGATAAGTCATTTCTGCAGTGTGCTCAGAGAAGCAGCCTATGAACAATTAACTTTTGAAACTCAGAAAGCTAAGAAAAAAGATTCTGGTAACCCAGAAGTTCTGGTAGGTTACTGCTGCCACAGATCTCTCCTACAGGCTACTCTGAATGGGAATTAGAGTGATTAAAGATCCCCATTTGCCTTTTCCTTCTTGCTAACAAGCAAGTGTAAAAATCCAATTGTTCTCCCAAGCATCTGCCTGCACATGGAGTTAATTGTTAACTTGGCTAAGCTCCCATTGAGACAGGTTTTGCCCTAGAGAAATTTTTATTTATTATCATCATCATCATCATCATCATTATCCTCATTATTAATTTATTTTACATATTTTTATACCGCCCAAAACTTATGCCTCTGGGCGGTTTACAAGATTAAACAACATTAAAACATTAGTTAAAAACAAAAACAAGAAATTCAAAACACAACAATTTAACTATTTTTAAAACAATATTCTAAAACAACATTAAAAACAATCAAAACAGTATCAGTTAAAAGCCTGGGTGAACAGATGTGTCTTTAAAGACTTTTTTAAAAGTGTCAGAGATGGGGAAGCTCTTATTTCACTAGGGAGCGCATTCCAAAGCATGAGGCCAGCAACGAAGAAGGCCTATCCCTGAGTAGCCACCAGACGAGCCGGTGGCAAATGCAGACGGACCTCTCCTGATGATCTCAATGGGCGGTGGGGTTCCTGACAAAGAAGACGTTCTCTTAAATACCCAGGGCTCAAGCTGTTTAGGGCTTTATAGGTTATAACTAACACCTTGTATTTTGCCCGGAAACAATACAGGAGTAATATGGTCTCTCCTAGATGACCCAGAGACCAGCCTGTCTGCCACATTCTGAACCAACTGTAGTTTCCGGACTATGTATAAGGGCAGCCCCACATAGAGCGCATTACAGTAATCCAGTCTGGAGGTTACCAGCAGATGTACCACTGTTTTGAGGTCATCTGTCTCAAGAAACGGATGCAGCTGGCTTATCAGCCAAAGCTGATAGAAGGCACCTCTGGCCACTGCCTCAACCTGGGACACCAGAGAGAGACTTGGATCCAGAAGCACCCCCAGACTGTGTACCTGTTCCTTCTGGGGAAGTGTGACCCCATACAGAACAGGCAGATCAAAATCGTCTCCCAAGTTTCAACCCCACACAATGAGTACCTTCGTCTTATCTGGATTCAGTCTCAGTTTGTTATTCCTCATCTAGCCCATTACTGACTCCAGACAGGCATTTAGGGAGGTTATGCCCTCTCCCAATGATGCTGACATGGAGAAATAGATTTGGGTGTCATCAGCATACTGATAACACCCTGCACCAAATCTCCTGATGATCTCTCCCAGAGGTTTCATGCAAATTAATCCCTCTTATGCCCCCACTTTCTCCTGCTGGGCTAATGACCAACCCCTGGAGGCTTGTAAAAAGTAAAGAACAGAAAAAAGACTTTTTTAGTAAAATTACTACAGACTAGTTCTATCTGGAGCCACCTAATGGTGCAAGGGGGATGCAACCTGCCTAGAGAGCAGGAGGGTGTTGGTTTGAATCCTTGCTGGTGCATTTCACAGAATATGGGAAACTCCTATATATCTCATACTGCATGGGAAAAGGCAATGGTAAACCACTCCTGTATTCTACCAAGAAAACTACATGGCTCTGTGGTCACCAGGAGTCAGAACCAATTCGCTTTTTAGATACACTTAAAAATACTTAACTTGGTTCCAAGAATGCTTCAATATGCCTTGCTGGTTCTAAGGTGGCACACTTTGAAATCTTAGTTACTTAGTTGCAAAGATCAGATATTTATGAAAATGCAAAGCACACACAGACAAAGAACTATAAATTCCTGATGCAAAGTCTGACTAAACACTCTTTTCCTAGACTAAATTCCTGAAGCCAAAAACCTTGGCTTCCACCCCTTAAACTCACTAAACTCTTGATTGAGAATCAAGCCTCTTGCTGTCAAGGATCTACAGACAACCTGCAGCAGCAAACTCCATTGCCGCCTGTCCTCCTCCAGTCTCCCAGCACAGACTTCCTTTCTTCTTCCCAGAAATCCCAGCAACAGCTCTCTAGGTCTTACCCACCTGGTGTACTGATTGGTTGCCCTGGAGTTCAGTCAAGACAAGGATTCACTTCCTGTTAACTCTTTAGAGGGTGGGGAGGTTGGTCACTACAGAAGTACATGTCAAAGCCAAACTACATGGGATACTGAATGAGACTGTAGAAGAAGCATTTAACTCAGAAGTAGATTGAGTGGCCCTTTGATCTTTAAAAATAAGACAAATGGAATCCCAGGCCAGGCCAGGAGTATGGCATAGTGAGGAAGGGTTAGTACTTTGGGGGGGGGGGTGTAGAACGTTCGAAGGTCCGAACGATTCACCTCAAAATGGGCTGTTCTGAGGGTTCTGAGCTTGGAACAGAACACTTCTTGAAAGAGAGGCCTGTTCCGAGCTCGGAACAGAATGACCCATTCTGAGGTGGAATGTTTCAATCCTGTCCTGAGCACCATTTGGAATCCAGAATAGTGCTGGGAACAGGCTCAGAACATTCTGATGGACCAGGGTTGTTTTGACAGGACGTTTTGCACATTTTGCGTTCCATTCTGAGCTTGGAAGGGAACACAAAATGAATGCCCCTTAGTACTTTGTCCCCACTCAGCATGTTTGCCCAGAAAATGACCTGTTCTGAGGCAGAATGTTCCGACCGTGTTCTGAGTACCATTTTGGAATAGAAAATGGCCCTGGGAACTAGGACGGGACATTCTGACTGACTGGGGACATTCTCTTGGAAAAACCAAAACCAGCTTACCATGTTGTTTTGACAGAACATTTTGCATTTCTGTGTTATGTTCTGAGCTCGGAACAGAGTGTTTGATGCACACCACTTGTACTTTGTTCCCAGCCAGCATTTTTGCCCTGAAAATAATCCCCCCAAAGTGAAAACAATTGCCTGAAAGCAGTAATACAGCAAATGGGGGGGGGGGTGTTTCCAGAGTGACACAGAAGAAAAAGGACCACTTATAGCTTAAGCGTGTCTTCCAAATGCATCTTCAATGTCATGTGTCGTTTGGCCCTTGTACCTAGTTCTATTTGGTTTTCATTTTACTGATGTCTAAGCATGACTGCAACATTAAATAACTCACCACCCAAGTGTTGGACTTTGCTCTGTCTCATGTCTCAATGACAGAGAGGAACAGACTAGTGAGTCAGAGGGCTAGAGAGGTCAAGACATTGGTCATCCCTTCTCTACTGCTCTGACACTATCCCTTTGATATGTAGATTGCTACTCTTAGGGACTTACTTCCTTCCTTCCTGGCCACTTCCTATCCCTTCTCTTTCCTTTACACACAAGAATACACAAGCTGGGAACAAAACACCACTATATGCATGTGGTTACAATTGGCTATGGCAGATGGAAGTCTTTATATCCACTTTTACCTGCCATTGTCAGATATGGAAGAGCCCACTCATGAATTACAACAAATACTAAGCTAGATAGACTAATGGTCTGACTTAGTCGGTGGCAGCTTCATATGTTCCTAAGTTCCTACTGTAAATGGAAGTCTGCCTCGTTTATGCCTTCAGCGTTCAGCAAGGTGTTAAAGGGGAGAAGCAGTTCATGGACAGATGATGCGGAACATGGCCAATATCACTTCTGTGCTCTGCATATGTGCAGGAGCTACACCAGAGTGAAAAGGAACGTGGCTTCACTGCCACCTGATTCTAATATGGGAATCACAGAACAAAACTGGCAGAGAGGTGACAACATACCAATACTACGACTTTATGTAACTTTAAAGCTTTTTGAACTAGTAATAACAGCATATGGCAAGTCATTTTCTAAACAATCCTTGTATATGCATGATAGCTATCTTATGTGTTGGGTGCATGTAAAATCAGTATTAGCTGGCTACTAATGATATCTTAGACAATCTAAGGAAGGGGAGGGAAGAGACAAAGACACAGAGAAGGTTTAGGGAGGAAGGAGGTGGCAAGATGGTGGTGGGGATGGCAGCTTAGACAGGCTAAGCTGTCAGGAGACATGCACACACACAAATACATATACTGGTTGCACTGTCACACAACTCCATTTGCACAATTTTTGCACTTGCACAACAGCACTCTTGAGCAACTACACAAATGTTGCATTCCACTGTGTGTGCAACACTGTCAAAGTATATCAGTCAGATAAGACAGGAGGGGTCAAATGAATTCTCTCGGTGTCTGAAAAATGAGCTGAGTTAGTAGGATTACATTAGTCCCATTTTCTGTCTTGCAAATGTTATACTTCCTTATAGGTTGTAATGGGGGTAAAGAGGCCAAAAAGCTAAATAAAGAGACTGTCTAGACGAGGCCTGCACTATATAAGGCCAATGGGCTGGATCTGGCCCAGAGTGACCTTTTTGCTGGCCCCCAGGAAGGAATATCCTGCAGCAGCAGGGGCCATGAAGACATCTTAGCTTGTCCCAATGATGAGCTGCAGCGGCTCAATGCAATTGAGTGCACGTGGCAGCAATGGACTGATGAGCAAAGACAGAGGCTGATTTAGCCACGGACCTCGGGGACCAAGTCTGTGGCCTCCTGCCTCCTGTGGGGCCACTGAATGATTAGGGGGCCTTCCAGAGCCCCGCTGCCACAGCACTATTTGCCATCTTCACCGCCAGGGGTGGGGGATGAGCATCAAGCAGAGCAGGCCTCCCCCCCTTGCAGCAGCCTGTCCAGCAGGTGCTCCTGTGAAGTGTGAATAAGGAAGGTCGCATGCCAGTGACATCACAGCATGCGACATTCCCTATTCACACTGCACAGGCACGCCTGCTAGACACGCCGCTGCCACAGGGGGAGGCCTGCTCCACCTGCCGCTCACCTCCCACCCATTGGCAGTGAAGATGGCAAATATTGGCATGGGGCTGCAGCGCAGTGGTGGGATGGGTGCGGGGCAGCGGTGGGACGGGAGTGGGGCAGCAACAGGGCTCTAGGGAGCCCCCTGATCATTTGGAGCCCAACTCCTCAGAGACAGGAGCAGGATTGTTTTTTGTTTTTTTTAAGTGGGTCTCGCGGGGGGGGGGCAGCCTCCGAAGTCCTTCACGTCTGGCTGCTTTTTGACCTAGATGCACCTAGATGAACGAGGAAGCCAGTTGATGCTGACTGAGCAGCAGCAGTGGTGGCCATGGATGGAATGGACTGGAGGTCCTAGGCAATGATGCACTGAAGTTGGTGGCTATCTTCTTAGAATCCATTACCACCCACTGAGATTTAAAATATTAGCAATTGGAACTTTAGACCTGTTTACATGCCCTCTAAGCTAATGACAGATGTGTGTTTTGTCTCTCTGTGCTGACCTTCAATTCTGCTGCCACAGACTGAGCCAGTTGTGTTGAAGAGCATCACAAACAAGGATCAAGTTTGGCATTCAAATCACAAACACTCAAAAGCTCCAGTGTAAGAGACTTCCATGCCAGAAGCCTATCCAAGCAGAGTTATGTGCATTGTCCACAATCACACAGGAAGTTCATGGCAGCAAAACTGAAGGTCAATAGATGAACAAAAAATACAAAAAACAACTCTGCCAGTGGTTCAAAGTTGTGTGAACAGGTCCAGGCTGGAGTAGTCTACCTCTAAAGGAGCTAGAACTACCTTTGAGATAGCTTGTGTATAACCTATTCCAAGTTTAGATGCAGTGTGCTCAATCATATTGGATCCATCTGCAAAAAAATGCTTTGCTCAAAATCCCAGAAATGCTTCAAAACTATTTTTTAATGAATATACATATACCTTACAAGGGTAGCAAAGATTACTTCTAGGTCTTTTCCTTCATTTTAAAGATTCTTTGTTGTCTGCATGCAGCCTAATCCTATACATGTACAAGGAAATAAATCCCATTGAGTTCAATGTGACTTAGAATAAAAGCTTGAGAATAAAGAAGAATTGTTCTTTTTGTTTTGTACTTGGCGATGCAATATACAGTATCCTACACATCTAGGTGCACTTTGTGAGATGGAGGAGCTTGAAACTGTAATTAACATAAGGACCCACCAGATACTGGCTCAGTATGATGGCCACCATCACTACTGAGTTATTAGTCCCAAGAAAGTCTTGGTATTTAAACCAACAAAGCTTTCCAAATATCTGAGGTTGGCAGCATTGTGTCATTGGATATTAGAAGGGCTGGTCAAATACAATTCCTGTGAAAAATGTTAGTATTATGTTAAGTGGGAGTGGGGGAAGCTAAATAGTAATATCAACACTAAAGGACTTACTCTGAAAAGAAACGCTATATTTATAACATGTACTTGTCTAATGTACTTTTACAACTTAATACTGACAGCACTGCTCTGTTATAAAATGGAAAGACCTGAATCAGATCAGT
The DNA here is from genome assembly GCF_027244095.1 of Hemicordylus capensis. NCBI lineage: Eukaryota > Metazoa > Chordata > Lepidosauria > Squamata > Cordylidae > Hemicordylus > Hemicordylus capensis. The sequence continues at coordinate 371,143,020 of NC_069658.1, read as the reverse complement.
TGATATATTTGCTTTTCAGTGTGGTGCCACCAATCCTGAATGTGTGGGACTCCCATCAGGCACATAAATATCTGTGGGGTCCCACTGAGATGGTTCGAAAACTACAATTCAGCCCTGCAGTCACTATGGCAGTGGCTTCAAACAGATGGTCTTCATCCTAAGATGAGGGCGATTCCCAAGATGACAGCAGCAAGCCAGTTGGAGGCAATTAGATTATTTGATCTGAGAAAAAAGAGCATATTTGAACATACTGTAGGCACCATCCAAAGTGGCAGAAAAGAGACTTTACATATGAGTTTTTAAAAGCCACATCAAACCTGCATTATATGTGAAATATTCTCCAATTTCACAATAATCTTTCAAATTTCTTTCTTGGCCAACATTTTAACATTTTAATTCTTCAGACTCTTGAGGCACACATGCACAGAAACATGGTTTCAGTACTGCAAAAACTCTATTTTAAAAGGTCCTTTATTAACTTTCTTTTTAAAAATATGAATTTTCGGCCAGGATTTGTTAACCTGTTTTCGAAACCAGACTTTTAAAGCATTTCTCACCATTCAATATTTATTTCACTCGATCCTAACAAGTGGCTGATAAACTGCGTGGGGGGGGGGGTGTCCCTCACAAAGGTGAATGTCCAATTCAAGAACTTGGTAAATTGTAAGCAAATTATTTTGTTTCTCCTCAAAACCATTTAATAAATAGTTTTAAGGAACAGAGAGCAAATCCTATTAATAGATGTACAGTATATATGAATATACAGATATATATGTAGTATATAGTATAAATTTAGATAGTCAGTAAATATCAAAGTGTGAGGTGGGCCACAAGTACCTGGAGGAGATGTGTATGAATTTGTAGGGAGAGATAGGATCCCAAGGGCAGTGGTAACTTCCTCTCCCACCAACCAAATCCTGGGTAGTCCCTCAGTGATCCAAACTAGATTTGTGGAGGTAGCTGAACACTTATTGCCCATTTATCCCAATGTGGTTTGGGAAGTAATTCAAAAAGAACTGCTGCTTTGTTCATGTTTTCCTATATCTGGCTTCAAAGGGTCTACAGAGATCTCACTCTAAAACTCTTCCAACGCGTGTGGAATTAGTACCCCAGTTCACAGATCTTGGCATACAGGAGAAGGAAGCTGTATTTATATGACTGCATGCAAAGAGTGATGTACATTCATTTATTGAGCAGATTGGCAGGCCCCAGAAGGGAGTGTAAATCCAGGTTTAGATTGTTTAAGAAACACTGCATTAATTAGTGAAATTTAGAGACTGCTTCTTCATATATCCAATTTGGATACTGATTTGGCAGATTACATGACTTGGAGCATTATAAAAGTATGCATGGTGTGAAAAAAGTGGGTAGAACACATTTTTCTTCCTTACTCATGTTAATGATACTGTTCCTGGGGAATTGCGAAACACCCCCTGACAACTTTTGGGCTTGTGTGGGGAAATAGCAAGTTTAGATGGAGCAGCTCATTTTCCGAATAAATGTGTGCAAAGCTTTGGTCTTAGCAAGAACTGACAGAGCGCTGAGGCACAACTAAGAATCAAGTTTATTTTAGGGGGTTAGGGTACAAGAAAGAAATCTTGATTAGCAAGCAACACAATATTAACTAGCAAAACTAACCAGGCTGATAATATTAATAGTACTAAATTGAAGCTCAAGAAGAGGTTTTTTTGGCTTGAATCCACTCAAGGCTGACCAGAGAAACAATCTTGGAGAGCAGCTTTGGATTTAAAGGGAGCAGAAGAAGAGGGAGTCAGAGGCTTTAGAGCAGAGATTCGCTATACCTAAGTCTGTCTGGTGGGGTGTGTGGATCCTTGTAGCTCATCCGATGTCAAAGGACCACTTTCCTACAGGACAGGAAGGAAGACAGAAGGTGGGAGTGGGGACCCAAGTGTCACACAAGGGTCAAGGAACCAGGAAAAATCCAAAGAGGGTCTGATCTCAGAGACCGATATCTGGATGCAGCCAAGCATGCTGCACAGATTGGGCTTGGAAGCAGGGCCAATCTGGAGGTGACAAGTGGGACGGGAATGAGAATCCAGGCACAACAAAATAGTGTAGCTAATGCCCAAATGCATGAACACACAACAGGTGAATCCAAGGAAGAGACACACTGTTTGATGGCCTCAGGGGCTGAAATAGGCAGCCTCTTGCCTTGAGGTGGGATGCTGACCACACCTTTCTACTGAAAAGGGTGACAATGATGATATACAAAAGAATATATTTTGTCCAGTTCAGAACTTGCTGGATGTTCTCTACCAGCACAATAAGGTGAATAGGTTAAGAAACCTGTGTAGTTGTCATGGCCCAGACTTCTGAGTCAGAAGAGTCAAAGGAGGAGTGAGAGGACTTGGGTGGGAGTACAGGCTCAGAGGCACAGCAGCAGGATTTGGATGTGAGAACAGATTCTGGAGCTGAGCTGGAATGGCAGCGGATGGAACGGCAGCAGATGGAGGAATCTGAACAGCTGGCAGAGATGAGGGCTGAGGAGACTGATCAGGAGGAAGCTGGAATTTCACCTGTGTTAAGACGACGTCTCAAGAGAAAGGCTCAGTGGGAGACACGCAGGTGCAAGATCTCACAGGTGAGGCAATAGAAATGCTGAGTCAGGAAAGCCTGATTGGCTGCCGGTTATCTCGAGCCCTATATCAAGCTGACACAGTTTATAAGTCAGCACTGCCAGCAACGTTGCCTATTGCAGACAGTGTCCATACTTAAGAATTGTTCAACCTTTCGTGTTTCAGCCTGTCCTTGTTCTGTTCATTCCTTGTTCCATTATTTTCAGTTATTACTTAGTTATCGTGGGGGGGGGGGCCTAATTTAGTTCAAGGGGCTTTATTTTGTTTGTGCTACTTTTCTTTGTGAGTCATTTTTCACTTTCGTTCATGCAGATAAGCTGCTGTTCTTATCTCCAGACTTTCTATTTAACTCACAGAAGTAGAGCTGAAGGGATTGTAAATCCTGTCAGGTCAGCCGAGCCAACAGATTTACGACAGTAGGGTAGAATGAAATGGGCACATCAGAGCTTATCTCATGGTCGGGATGAACCTTAGGAATGCTAAGCCTTGTTCCAAGCCTCAAGCCAGCCATTAACACTTGTGCTAGAGAAGGAGATGAGCTTCTTACCTCTTATCTTATCCCTTCCTGCGAAGACAATAAGTTTTAGTGGGTCTGATGTGCCAACATTGAGAGGTGGGGTGCTTGGCTAAGAATGAACTTGTGTCTACTCCCTGAGTTGCAATCAGGGACGTGAGCAGAGAGATAGTCCTCCTGCAATCACCAGAGGGATAGCCTCCTCCAGTCAAACTGGACCTAGAGCCACCTTTCCCATGCTACTTGCCAAGTGACATACCCCCATGAATTGGTTCATGTAAACTGAATGGTGAACCCACAATCCTGTGGATTCAGAGAGAGAAAATGGGAACCTGTAGCTCTAAGGGAGCCCCCCAACAGCCATCTTGGTAACACTCATAGTACTAGAACTCTGAGTCATTCATAAAATTGCAATAGATTCAAGATAGCCCAATGAAAGCACTTCTTCACAGAACACACAATTAAATGATGGAACACACTACTACAAGATGTGGTGATGACCAATGTCCTAGATGGATTTAAAGGGAAATTAGGCAGATTCATGGAGGATTGGTCCACCAATGACTATTATAGCAATTATAGCCTTATTAGCAATGCCCCTGCTAACGGAGCAAAGAGACACCTTTTTAAAGTGGTGGTTCTCTTATATTTAGCAGGGGGAGAGCAACTGGCCCTATCCAACCCAGCATCATTCCACAGTGGCTGTTGCTGGTATCTGCCTTATCTTTACTGTTAGACTGTGAGCCCTTTGGAGACAGGGGGCCATCTTATTTATGTATTATTTATTTTATTATTAATTTAACTATGTAAACCACTTTGAGAACTTTGGTTGAAGAGCGATATATAAATATTCTTCATTGTCTTCGTATTATGCCTGAACAGAACCTTCAAGAGCAGAGGCGATGTGCCACTGAATACTAGCTGTGTGAAGCAACAATAGGAAAGGGCTATTGCCTTTGTGCCCTAACCTTGGCCACTGACTGAAACAAAGGCCTGGTTCAGACGTGGCATGGACCCACAGTTCTGCACCCCCCTCCCACTGCTCTCACATCCACCATTCAGACATTGGGGGGAGCTGCAGAGACTGCAGAGAAGCAAAGGAGCTGGCTTTCCTGAAGGACAGCCCACACAGCCTTCGGAGTGAAGGAGGAGCTTCCTCCCTCAACTCGGATTCCATGAGGACCAAATTATGGTGCCAGCATTCGGATGTAATGCTGACAATGCAGAAATGGCATCGCAGAAATGGAGTTTGCAGCAGTGAAATTCCGCTCTGACTGACAGTTCAGTGTGGAGTTTGGTGTGGGAAACCATGGATTGCATTCCCCTGCAAACGCAATCTCCCCAAAGCCAGACATTCAGGTTAAGAAACCAGAGGTGAAGGGAGCTCCGGTTTCCTTATGTCTGAACCGGCCGTCATGTTGAACTAGATGGACATTTCAGTCTGTCTGATACAGCAGGGCTCTTCCTAGTATCACTGCTGTTTTCTTCTCTACCATTTCCCCTTGTAACTAAAGACCCGCTTGCTTCTTTCAGAAGATGATTAACAGGTTATTAAGAAGAGCACAATTCACACTCCTAATAGCATTGTCTGTTCACCTACTTATATGTTAATCAAAATAGTGTTGCATGAATCTATTTTTCAACTGCAAAGATATAAAGAAACAAGGACAATCCTGGACTATATAGCTACCTGTTTTGTTTGTTTCTTTGCCTAGTCATATGCCATTTGTTATTGTAACCAATTCTGTTTCTCCTTCAGGATGTGAACGCCATGATTTCCCAATGACTCATGTTCCATGAAACAGAGCCAGTGTTTTCAGGACAAGGTTTTCAGAGCCTTGGGTTTCAGCCCAAGTGTGGTGATTTTATGCTGAAGGCATTTAGAAAAACAACAAATGAACCAAAATGCATAAAAGCAAATCCTATTGTATTGGGGTGGGGGTGGGGAGTTTGCTAAATGCAGTGGAGAGAGAGAGAGAGAGAGCCTCAAAACATTATTAAAGCAGAATTTTTCTACACAAATAAATCTACAATTATTATTTAGAAGCTAATAAGCATTGCTCAATGTGGCATACAATAAATATTATACAGTGAGGTTGTGCATTTCCCACAATGAATTGCCTGCATTTCCTGACAGACAAGCAGCCACCGTTCTCCCCTCCGCCACACCACGAGCAGCAGTGCAGCAAAGGGAGATCCTGGGAGCAGGAGGACTCCCCCACCTCCCGCATCCCAGGGTGTCCAGGGCACGAGCATGGTGGCTGCTCTTGTTAGAGCAGCCATGTCGCTCAGCATGGCTGCTCCTCCCCCTGACCCGGCTTGCTGCTGGAAATGGTGGCAGGCCAGTGGGAAAGCTGTTTAACCTGGTGGAGGTCACCCAGATGATCGCCAGCCAAACTTAAGCAAAACACAGATCCGCTTAACCTCGGCTATATGCTGGGTTAAGAACTGGGGTTTGGTGCAGGGGCAGTGCCAGGAGTGATCTCACTCCTGACGCGTCACACATGCAACTGAACCCAGGCTGGGCTGCCCTAGCCTGGGTTAGGCTGCCCATGTGACTACTTCATGTTTATAAGCCTGAGCTTCAAGATAACTTAATAGTTTTCTTTTGCAGCTGGGCTGTAAAACAGATACCAGCAAAATATATACTAAGGATGCATCGCTTGAAGTTTGAATGAAATTTGGAAGACTTTCTTTAAAATATTCAATACATTTTTTAAAAAAATATATGCTTCATATAATTCAATATCTGCATCATTAACTTTTTTGCATGCTTGTATCCAGTCACTCATATTATACCCTTTTTCTGTCTTCTTGGTTTTTAAAGCCGAAGTGGAAAGCAGCAGCAGATGTGCCACCTGTCTCCCCACCGGCACAATTTTTCTTCCCAAAATGCACTGAGGAAGAACGCATCATATATAAGCATTATTCGCTTCAATTCCATTTTTGCTTGCTATCTTGGCACTCTCTTCTCATAGTACTTAAACCTTCTTTCCTATAACACAAGTGTCTATGTATTATGATTACCTTTCTCCCTCCAAAATCCCTCTATAAGCTCTCTATTCTGAGTCCATTTTTCTTCAACACGTATTCCTTAGTACTGTCAACTCTAAGGTATCATCCTTAAGAATGTCAGTAACTCTTGATTGTGTTGCCTCAGAGTTACATTCAGAATTAAAAGTATATGTTCTTCAGGTTTTTAACCACAGTTCAATCCCATATATCTCATTGGTTTGTAGGCTGATTGAGCTGTCACTCAAATATTCACCTTGGCCTAGGAATGCTATTACAATATAGAAATCAAACCATGAGTACTTCATTTCTGTCAGGAAAAATGCAACCTTGTAATTTACAAGGTAGTTTTGGTTCCTTAACATGTTATCTGTGGAGGCTTTTTATGAATGCAAAGAATACTTTTCAGGGTTTATTAATGAAACCAAATATATCAATGCCACCACTCTACCCAATCTTCTTTCCCTTGAGGTTAATGAATGTTGGCTACCAAACCAAGATCACTTGCTACTCAGTGATATTTTCACCTCCACTCACTTTGTATAATTGTGACTTTCTGGCAATGCATTTTGTTGCAATATGTGGAGGGGGGTAACTGTGCTTCCGATTCTTGTACAAGTGCTTGACTAAGTTCCCCGCCCCCTTCAAGTTTATATCTTAGCATTAACCTCTAACTTTTAATTCCCTTCCTATGTTAATTATAGTAATACTTTGATATTTCTTATTTAAGAATTTCAAAATGCCTTTAAATACCTTTAAAGTACAGGTATATATTTGCTGAGCATCTTGTAAGCTATCAGGAAATTGACAGAGAAAAGACTTGGTGGTGGGGAGGGGAGGCGGAACTGCTGAACTTGTTTGTCTATACTATTTATATGGCAACCCTCAACTCGTGTGTGACTGTTCCATCCTGAGAATGAAATGAGAAATTTTGTGGGCTACTGAACACTGATTTTCACAGCAGATCAGTGCAGTTATTTAACCTCAATGTGTCTCTAGTTGTGTTTCATTGAGAGCTAATCAGCAGTCGATGACTAAGGCTGCAATCCTAAACATACTTATGTGTATGTCTATTGAATTCAAAAGGTCTTACTTCTAAATAGATTTAAGAACTCTCTCTTTCCCTGTGTGCATCTATACATATGTCTGTATGTATATATGTGCCTATAAATGTACTATGAAAATCCATAATCCTGTTCCTGCAGTTTTGTTCCATTTTAATATAACTGTCTGACTGTTGTATATCCACTGGAGTTTCATTCTTTATTTTGCACACTTCTGTGCTGAAAAGTGGATTTATTTAATTTTTTTTAAAGGATGTAAACAATGAGATCATTCACACGACCACTATTGGTGGGGCTGGGAAGCGGAGGCAGGATTGAACCTACCTTCCCCTCAGACAAGCACAGGCTACGCCACTCACATGCCCACATGAGCCACACTACAGCGAGTAGCGTGGCTATCTGGAGGTTGGGAAAATGGAGCCCAGCCTCCAGAAATCCCACAATGTTATGCATGACGAGTGCATTGGGGGATTTCCCCACTGCCAGGCACTCTAGCTGTGCAAGCCTGGGTAGTGCTCGTCATGTGAATCACTGCAATATATTTCATAATATATTTTTGTGTGTCATATATGATTGTCCTTCTGTATGCAAGAGAGCTGCATATGCAGTGCTGTTGTTGATTATGACTGGCAAATCACAGCAGTCTTGTCCCATACACAAGTGCCTTTTAAAACACAAGCCTGTGTTTTTGTAAAAAGGAAAACAATTTAAGGGAGAGCAGTACAGTTCAGGAATAACCATTTACAGCCCCACTGTTGGCATGCAAACCAATGTATGGGCCTTTCTAGGTTCAGGTGGGCATTATGCTGCTCACAAGCAAGTGGTAGCTCCCAGGCAGGCTTATCCCCCCACTTGGATGGATAGACGGATGGATGGACACACACACCACACACAGCTTCATTTGCTCTCCTTCTGCAGAATAATCATTCCAGCAGTCTACCTTCCCCTCCTTGTTCACCCAAACATGTATCCCCAGTAGTTCCCAGTCAAGTGGCTCCTGCTGAAATTGCCTGCCAAGATGACTGGCTTAAAAGCTGAGCAGAAATGGAGGGGACGAGACAGAAAACCAGGATTTATTTATTTATTTTACTGCGCAGTGGAGGAACTGGACACTTAGCACTTACACCAAATAACAAAATATTGGGCTGACCATATGATGACCCCATTCCCTAATTTTAAGTGTGTGTCTTGCCTGTGACACTAAAAGGGAGAGAGGATGTTTTTATGACGATCACAAAAACAAGGAACGCAGTGAAACAGAATGTGGTGAGGGAGTTATTTATTTTTATATATGCAAGACAGGAACAAGCTGCAGTTAAAGCGGAAGGCATTCTGCAAGTGATCAGAGGCACATTGCTCCTTAATTTTAAGAGTGTGCAGAGAGAACAGGTTGCAGTTTCCCAGCAAGAGCTTTAACTCCATCATCTGCCTGTTCCCATGTTTATAATTGAGCAGTCTGACCAGTCTTGATTGCTGGCTAAAAAGATAGAAAAATCTAGTTTACAGTTATAGCAGATCTCTTGCCAAAATGAAGAGAGGAGGGGAGCCCTAAAACACAATATAGTGATGTGTGGTACCAGTAGCAATATGAAATTCTAATAGAAAGCTTCACAGTAACTGTATTGTTTAACTTCTCAAGCTGTAATCATGTTCAGTTAATTGAATAACTGAAGTAAAAATGCATAGTTTAGGCTATGAGTCTACTTTTCTTCCTGAAATGTCAGGGCTCAGTGTGCGATTGCGCAAATGTAGTCCTATGCACTATTGTGTGCCTGCCCAAGTTGTACATCTCTAAGCCTCCATTTTCCCTATATCTAAAATGGGACTATGATTGCTGACACAACTGGCAGCCCATGATCTTACCTGCTCAAGTATTTACCAATTCAAAGGTTCACATGTTGTCCCTGGCCCAAGCAATGCTGACTGAAGGCATATCCCATATAGGTAACGGAAGATCCCAACATTCCACTTTATATGTGAATGAGGCAGACACCTGAACTTCTGCTCAGGTCTCTGCCTTATTTACATATAAAGTGGAATGACAGATCATGACAGATCATATGCATCTGTCTACCACCATTATGTATAGTTCGGCCTTCAGCTCCCTTCTTCTAAACATCTAAATTCATGACATTCAATATTTGCAGTGTAATCAAAACAAACAAACCAGAAGACATCTGGACCTTGTTTTTGTGCCCCTCTTAAAAGGGAAACCTTGTATTGGCCCCAGTAGCCTCAATTCTCTAAGTTAATACAAGAGGTTGATATAAAACAAGTTTAAGCCATGAATAGAAGGATTAGATTTCAAAACTATGCCGCAATGTTATGTTGATGTGTTTACCAGCAGGAAATTGTAGTAATAATATTTAGAAAACAAATTTAAACTTTTCTTAGGTATGAGTGAAGGTTATGCTGCTGAAGTTGAGGAAGCCTTCAGAATATAGTGTTTTCGCAAAAAAGAAAATCAAATCTAAGTCTGAGACCTATTACCTTAATAAAGACTCCAAATTATTTATTGGCTTTCAATATATTCATGAAGAGGATTCATACCTAAAATATATCTATTCTTCAGCATTCATAGAACCTTGAATTTAATCCACACGGCTAAGGGCCATGGACTCTTCACTAACTGCCAGGATGGTGGGGTTGAGGAGGATGCCTTTTACAGTATGGAGCTGGTGTACTTGCTTTCCATTATGTGCCTTGGTATAGATTCATTATGTGCCTTGGTATATTGTTCATTACAACTGCCAGCATTCCCAGCTGCAATGGCCTTTGGCTGGGGATTCTGGGAGCTGAAGTCAACAACTTCTTGGAATCCCTGTTGGAGGGAACACTGTTTCCCTCCTCCTCCCTATTGGCAAGATCTTGGTTCCTGATTGGAAGACTAATCTCAGCTTCAAAAAAAGATGAGCCCTCTCCAGAAATACACACACACACACACACACACACACACACACACACACACCCCAACAGGGATGCATCTCTCTCTCTCTCTCTCTCTCTCTCTCTCTCTCTCTCTCTCTCTGAGACAGGAGAATGCACATGTGCAAGTTTGTATGAGAAAGTATGTCTCTGTGTGTGATACTATTTGCATAGGAGTGAAAAATAGGGGCATGTTGAGAATGTTTTCTTTTTCACCATGTCCTTACACGTCTTCTGCAGCAAATACATGGGTGGGGGGGGAGAAGAAATGAGGGGCAGTGGCCCATCTTCACTTCTGTACTGCGACCCATTCCACCCTTGCTACTAAGCTTTCCCATTACTAGCTTCATTCTTCAATAGATGTAGGTCTATAATCAGGCTATAAAGTTAACCATGAGAAAACAACAGTAATAAATTTGACTTCATCAGATACTCAATTTCAAAATTCCTCTCTGTTTCATTGGTCACATAAGCCTTGCAATCATTTGAGAGTCACAATGTCAAACAACTTTAATGAATTAAATAAACTCAACTCTGGCCATCGATTACTAGCTACCAAGAGAAACTTGAGACTGGAGTCTGTAAAAACTTATCATAGCTGGATAGCACTGTGATGATAAAGATAAATATCCTACTGAGACTGCTATTCCTATTCCAAACTCTTCCCACACTTTTGTTTGTTTGTTTTTAAAATGAAAAAAGAAAAAGCAGATGGAATAACTGAGAAATGAACAAGGTCTTTCACATAATATCACTGTAAGAAATATTTAACCAACTTCATACTGCAAAAATAGAGACATCGTAAGTTCATAAAATCAGTCCCTCCCTCAAATACTAATCACACTATCTCTGTTCCAATAATGAGATACTTTTTCAGTCAGTCTTAAACTGCCGAAGTACTTCTTCATTCCCTCCCAAATACACATCTGGTAAATGAATTTCAAACATTTAAGCATTTTCCAGTATTAATTTTGCATTGAATTATTGTTAATACATCCTCTTCTCTGCCTCCCACAAAGTTGTGTAACGAGTACTTTCACAGCCATTATCAAATGACAGATCATTTTGACCTCCTGAAGGCTTCCCAGGTTCTGAATATATCCCAGTATTTTAATAATTGGCTCAAGTGAGGCTAATATTCTCATCATCTGATTTATACCTGATATTATCTGTGCCTACACTATCTGAATCCTTGGAGATATATGTTGTATGAACAAATATATCTACTATATGCTATATGAACAAATATACAGATGGAGAATTGGTAGTCCCAGACTTGAAAAGCTGTTATCTAGCAGCTCAATTACACAACATCACAACCTGGTCAGGCAATGACAGCCTTCCACAGTAGACATGAACAGAGCAAGAAGAGGGATTCCCAACCCAACTCCACTAGAGATCTTTGTCTGATTCTTAGCTAAAAAATTAAATCTATAACACCATTAAAGCATCCAGCTGTGGAAGACACTAAAAAAATATGAGGTAAGTGGAGGTCCAGATTAATTATCAGCCTAACAAAGGGGAGTCAGAGTAGAGAAAACATGGTAAGAGGGGGAATGCCCTCACTGGCTATCTTTACCCCAGTGATCAATAGGGTTACTGGTGCTGCAAGTCGATGCCATCAGGAGCTGCATCTCCAACACCAGCTTCTTTACCCCAGTGATCAATAGGGTTACTGGTGCTGCAAGTCGATGCCATCAGGAGCTGCATCTCCAACACCAGCTTCAGTCCCCCTCTCCAGGATACCTCACCTCTTGCTCCTATTGATTTTCAACTCTGAGAACACAAACCGCCCAGACAATTTCTTAGCTGGTGTGCATCCAAGTTGATTAGCACAACATCCTTAATAAAACAGAATTGTCATCTTGTTTGAGGAAGCTTAAAGGAAAAAACCAAGCTATTACCTTTCTAGTACATTTAGCTGAAGAAGCACTTGTTACAACCCCAAATTAAAGAAAAGGGAGTAAAGAATCTGAATCAATTAGAGTCCCTCTTTCAGAAAAATGCATAAAGAACTAAAGGCCTCCAATCAACAGCGTACAAAATAATACTTACAGCAATGTCTCTACCCAAACCTTTTCATGATAATGCTTAAGAAACAGACCTTGGGAAGCAAATGGAGATGAAAATGAAGACACAAAGTGTGACAAAATACATTCAAACCAACCATTTGTACCAACTGCCAGGAGACAAAAAAATCAAACTACTGATAAGGCTGTGAGATGACCATCTCAAGGCAATTTGCAACAAATGACACATACAATTGATGCATTGGAGCCCTACACACTACACTTTTCTGATATAGCTTAAGGCTAATCTAAACACTGGAGTGTAAGAGGTCACCTAACTAGAGGCAATCTGTGACAAGGCAGTACGATACACAGAACCAGTCCACTATATGCACCAAAATGCTGAAAGGATTATGGACTAATTGCTTCATATTACCATACAGGGTGAGAATACTCAACGCAAGAATTTGAAATAGAATGCATGATTCTACTGATTAAAAATTATGAAAAATAATGTGTCCAGACATTCCAAAACAGTAAAAGATAAACTATTTTGATTGCCTTATCATAATTTATGGTCCATAACACCACAGACCCTGCCTTCTGTCTCATCCTTCTATAACATCAGAAAAATACATACATAAAATAAGGTACTTTTTAGGATGGCATTGAGACTGTGGTGGTAGATCCTCTCCTTGGGAAGCTGTCTTAACCCTTTCTCTCCATATGTTTAGACTTCTTTTAGATATTCTTTTGTTTGAGCAAGCTTTTAATTCATAGTTTGTACTGCTATTCCTGGGGATGGGCTCTGATGCTTTACTCTTTTTGTTGATCTTAGTACAACTGTGTGTAATTTTTGTTCTGTGATGTTACTATATTTGCTTTTCATTTTTGTAATCCACTTAGCACATTTTTAAACGGCAAAGATGTTTAACAGCAACAACAATAACCTGTAAACTGTAGGCCAGTGTTCTCTGTATGTCAACATCTAGGAAAACAGGAAAAAGACATCTAAGAAATGGAGAGAATGAAGACTAACCAATCTAACTACTGTAATACTCATCACTAGGTTCTTTAATACTCTACATTGTCTGAGTGAAGATTTTTCCAAGTTCTCAGTTCAATGATGCCTTCAAGGAAGAAAACACCAACAAGATGGAAAGAATTTTAAGGGCCAAGGGGCTGCCGTCCTTGTGTTACAACGCCAGCTTACAAATCAGACCTGAAGAGGTTTTTTAAAAAATTACAATCCAGAGATTTAGAGGAACAACCTCTTCCACCTATAGTTCTGCATATTTGATTCCAGGCTCTGCCTGAATGTGCAAAATAGAAAATAGAAACGGTGAACTTATCCATGTTCTCAAACCTGTGGATGGGTCCCATTTGTTCTCTTCTGATCAAGAAACCCCATGTTACGCCAGCCATTTCAACAATCCTTTTCATAGCTTCCTCTCTATGCACCCTTTCAACAATTACACAGTGAGCTCTCATTATAATTCATAAATAATGTGGTGTGTTATATCATATCAGACTAGAACTTTAAGTAATATCAGAATAGAACTTTAAGTAAAGAAACTGGGACATGGTAACCTTCAAGGCAGAGCTCCTGGAAAGGCACAGTAGCACATTAATCCCCTCTGCTCCCCCCACCCCTTGTTCACCTCTCCTTACAACTGGCATAATTACAGTTAGAAAGAACCTTAGAATGTAACTGAAAATGCAGCCATCCTGGCCATTCTTGTAGGGTTCTATTTCTCTTAGACTTCTTTGTGTAAGAATGGACCATCAAAATGACACAATACAGAAAAGTAAGCAGGATTGAAAAGTGTGTTAATTCATCTTCTGTCACCACAGAGAGCAGAGTTCAAACCAATCCAGAGAGGCGAAAAAGGGCTTTCTGTGTGCATGCTAAATGTGTAAAGTTGTCAAGAAAGAATTAGTTCAAATAAGTCTGGCCTATTTCCAGCCTTAAATGTACTCCTCTCGTAAATGCATGGCCTTTTCTTTTTAAAATAAAGAGCACATGTATTGTAATGCAAGAAACAGAGTTGGTAAGTGTCATTAGTAGCAGCTGAAAAGATGTTAAACAATAGAGGAAAGCTCCTTTCCAAAACAGACAAACCACTAAATAAGAATGAACAATTGTTGTATGAATAGGCACTTTCACATGAAATAGCTGTCTCAGAGTTTGAAGTGGACCTCCTGCCCTTCCTTGTTGCAACACTCTGTGAACTTGCCTCAATGCTCCCTCCAAAGCACATACTCCAGTATTCATTGGGAGAAAAGTGGTCTGTCAAAAGAAGCCTGAAGCCTCCAATGCAGTTTTAAGGTGGCAACTACACCGTTTTGGTTACCCTTAAAGTGGTGTTTCAGGGCTCTGCCATGATTTACAACTGATGTTTTGAGGTCATAGATTTCTAGTTGATGTGACATGACTCTCCTTCTCATAAATCTGCACACCCAGCTTGCCAACATTTTTTATCAATAAGCTATTTGGAGACAGAAGCTGTCATGCTGGGCAGCCCTACATTAACATTAAGGACCCTCCAGGGCTGCTGAACAACTTGAACGGCAACCCTGATGGTATAGCATGACAGGGCTGCTGCAAATGACTCAAAACTGCTCCCATCATTTCCAATGGGTGGAGAGCTGCACAGCTGCCTGGAAGCAGTTTTAATTCATTCCACCTCAGCCCAGTCATGCTTCACCGTCAGGACTGCCTTTCAAGTTGCACAGCAGCCCTGGTGGGTCCCTAACGTTGATGGAGGGCTGCCCATCATGTCAGCCACTGAGAATTACTGCTCAGTCACACCCATGTTCTGGGAGAATCAACATGGTTTGGGGCCTAGCATGTAATTTCGAGCCATGTGCTGACCTATGGATTTCACTTGTCCAGTGCCATCTACAATTGTCTTTTAATCTTCTCTGACTATTGATAGCTTATTTCACAGAGTTGTATGAAACCAAATCAGACAGTGAGCCGGGTCTCACGATCAGTGAGACCCGGTTTGTAAGAGTGAGCGGGGAAACCGGGCTAAGCCCGCTCTTCCCTCACATGAGCAGGGCAGGAGCCCACATGACTGCCGGCTCCGTGACGGAGCTGGCTGGGGCTGGGGAGTTTGGGGGCTGTGTGGCCCCCGGACGCTCTAGTATGCCCTGCGCGAGCGCACAGGGTATACTGGGGAGACCCCCCAAGCCAGGAGACTGCTTTTCAGCCTCTCCTCATGAGTAACCATGGTGCGGAGCCACACAGCAACTACTAACGATTTTAAAAAACAGGTTTGCAGAGTGCTCACTCCGCAAACCAAGTTTAAGGGGCAGGCTACTTTCACAGCCGAGCCCGGTGGTTCTCACAATTGTAGAAAATCGGGCTAGCGGAGGCTAGCCCGATTTTCTACAATTGTGTGAATAGCCTCAGTAATTGCAAAGTTATATTCCAAAACATTACTTACTTTAGTTAGGGCTGGATTATACATTGTCTGCAGACCCAACCACACACGTTGTGCATTGTGAGCTCCCCTCATGGTGTGACAATGCCTTTCCTTAACCACATGGGGGCACAGTTTGTCCAAACTACTCCTCTACATCTGCTAGAGATACTAATTTAAAGAAGCACCTGTAGGGGGTGCTGCAGTTGAATTTGCACCATTCCCTCTCCATGCAATTAATGAAAGGCACCCCAGAAGAGGAGAAGGAGGCTCACAGCATAAGCAGGCTCGTGCAGGTCACAGGCAGGCTCGTGCAGGCTCACAAGGCTCATGCAGGCTCACAGGCTCGTGCAGGCTCACAAGCAGGCTCGTGCAGGCTCACAGGCTGTGAGCCAGGCTTGTGCAGGCTCACAGCACAAGTTCTTACTGCATGTGACCAGGCCAACAGATGGAGTATTGTCCAAACCCACTCTTCCCAAGAAGGCTTAATTTCAGATAAATATGATGAGAACCAGAGTGTGAGACAGATACTGAGGTTCCTTTTTAAATTATATTCAAATGATGATATTAGTACATAACCTAGGTACAAAATATAACCAACAAGTTGATCTAGTAAGAACTAATCAGCCTACTTTCCTTTCACTGTCGCTACAACTGGATTAAATGTGGTTCAAGTCCAGGTCCAGGTCTTGCTCCTCAAATGTTCATGAGCCCACCATCTTGGATCAGGATGGATGACATTATTACAAATTACACCACTGAGGTGTCCATGTGTCACTCACTACAGCTGTATCAAATTTAGTTCAAATCGGTTAGACAGTCCTCAAGTTAGTGCACTTGCACCTCAGAAGTTCACACGTCCAGCATCTTGGATAGGGGTGGATGACATCATCACAAACTATGCCGATAGATTGTCCCTGTGTGTCACTCAATGCAACTGTACTTAATTTGATGTAAATGGGTTAGACAGTCCACAAATTAGCCTGCTTGCACCTCAGATGTTCATGCGGCCGCCATCTTAGAGTGAATGACATCATCACACACCACACCATTTGGATATCCCTATGTGTTCCTGCAGCTGTAGAAAATTTGGTTCAAATACGCCATTGAGGTGTCCATATGTGTCCCTACAACTGTACCCAATTTACTTTATATTGGTCCAGGTGTTGTGAAGTTGATGTGGGGCAGGACCACATGGACACACTCACACAGAATGCCGGGTGATCTCAAAGCCTACTGGAAAGTAGGCTAAAAACTTGGGAATGAATGCCTTTATAGTTGGCAACCTACCACACAGATGGTCTCCCTATCCACCTTTTACTTGAACATAAGAACAGCCCTGCTGGATAAGGCCCAAGTCCCATCTAGTCCAGCATCCTGTTTCACACAGTGGCCCACCAGATGCTGCTGGAAGCCACAGGCAGGAGTTGAGGGCATGCGTTCTCTCCTGCTGTTACTCCCCTGCAACTGTCTGGTACTCAGAGGCATCCTGCCTTTGAGGCTGGAGGTTGTCTGTAGCAAATCGGCTAGTAGCCATTGATAGACCTCTCCTCCATGAAGTTATCCAAACCCCTCTTACAGCCATCCAGGTTGTTGGCTGTCACCACATCTCATGGCAGAGAATTCCACAAGTTGATTATGCATTGTGTGAAAAAGTACTTCCGTTTGTTGGTCCTAGATTTCCTGGCAGTCAGTTTCATGGGATGACCCCTGGTTCTAGAGTTATGTGAGAGGGAGAAGAATTTCTCTCTATCCACTTTCTCCACACCATGCATGATTTTATAGACCTCTATCATGTCTCCCTGCAGTTGTCTTTTTTCTAAACTAAAAAGCCCCAGGTATTGTAGCTTTGCCTCATAAGAAAGGTGCTCTAGGCCCTTGATCATCTTGGTTGCCCTCTTCTGCACCTTTTCCAGTTCTACAATGTGCTTTTTTAGATGTGGTGACCAGAATTGTACGCAGTATTCCAGGTGTGGCCGCACCATAGTTTTGTATAAGGGCATTATAATATTAGCAGTCTTATTTTCAATCCTTCCTAATGATCCCTAGCATGGAATTGGCCTTTTTCACAGCTGCTGCACATTGAGTCGACACTTTCAATGAGCTGTCCACCACGACCCCAAGATTCCTCTCCTGGTCAGTCACTGACAGTTCAGATCCCTTCAACGTATACTGGAAGTTTGGGTTTTTCGTCCCAATGTGCAGCATTTTACACTTGCCCACACTAAACCACATTTGTCATTTTGTCACCTACTCACCCAATTTGAAGAGATCCTTTTGGAGCTCCTCACAATCAGTTTTGGATTTCACTACCTGAAAGAGTTTGGTAACATCTGCAAATTTGGCCACCTCACTGCTTACCCCTAATTCTAGATCATTTATGAATAAATTAAAAAACACTAGTCCCAATACAGATCCCTGGGGGATCCCACTTCTTATTTCCCTCCATTGTGAAAATTCTCCATTTATACCTACCCTCTATTTCCCGTCCTTCAACTAGTTAGCAATCCACAGATGTACTTGTTCCCTTATCCCATGACTGCTACGTTTTCTCAGGAGTCTTTGATGAGGAACTTTGTTAAAAGCTTTCTGGAAGTCCTGGTATACTAAACTGGATCACCTTGATCCACACACTTGTTGACACTCTCAAAGAACTCCAAAAGGTTTGTGAGGCAAGATTTACCTTTGCAGAAGCCATGCTGGTTCTCTCCCAGCAGGGCCTGTTGTTCTATGTGCTTTACAATTTTATCCTTGAGGATTATTTCCATCAATTTGCCTGGAATGGACGTTAAGCTAACTTGCCTGTAATTTCCCGGATCATCCCTGGATGCCTTTTTGAAAATCAGTGTTACATTTGCTACTTTTCAGTCCTCCGGTACAGAGCCTGATTGCAGGTATAAGTTATATATTTTAGCAAGGAGGTCGGCAATTACACATTTGAGTTCTTTGAGGACTCTTACATGGATGCCATCCGGCCCTTGCAATTTGCTAGTTTTTAGTTTTTCCATACAGTTCAGAACATCATCTCTTGTCACTTCTATCTGATTAAGTTCTTTAGCCTCCATCCCCAAAAAGCCTGTTTCAGGAGCAGGTATATGCTCAGTATCCTCTGCCGTGAAGACGGACGCAAAGAACTCATTAAGCTTTTCTGCAACTTCCATATCGTTAATAACCCCTTTCACTCCCTTGTTGTCTAATGGTGCAATCGCCTCCCCGGCAGGTTTCCTGCTCCTGATGTATTTAAACAAGTTTTTGTTATCCCCCTTGATGCTTTTAGCTAAATGTTCCTCAAACTCTCTTTTCACCTCCCTTATTGTCACCTTGCATTTCTTTTGCCAGAGTTTGTGTTCCTTTCTGTTCTCTTCATTTGGACAGGCCTTCCAGTTTCAGAAGGAATTCTTCTTCCCTTTTATGGCTTCCTTGACTTTACCTGTTAGTCATGCTGGCACTCTCCTGGACTTAATGGTACCTTTCCTCCTTTTGGGTATACAATCTAACTGGGCTTCTAGTATTGTGCTTTTGAGTAATTGCTCCATGCATTCTGGAGCAAAGTGACTCTCCTGATTTCCCCTTTCAGCTTTCTTTTCACCAAACTCCTCATTTTAGTGAAGTTTCCTCTTCTGAAATTCAAAGTGTCCATATTCGACTTCCTTAGTGATTCTCTCCCCGCATGTATGCTGAATTTGATTGCACTATGGTCAGTGTTCCCTAAATGACTGATGACACTGACATCAAACACCAGGTCCTGGATGCCACTCAGGATTAAGTCCAAAGTCGCCTTCTCTCTGACTGGTTCTAAGGCCAACTGTTCTAGGGCACAGTCATTCAGCATATCTAGAAATTTGACCTCTGTCATTACCTGACTGTGAATTTACCCAGTCTATGTGTGAGTAATTGAAGTCACCCACTATTACTGCCCTGCCTCTCCTTGACACCTCCCTGATTTCCTGCTGCAATTCCCAGTAACTGTCAGCATTTTGATCCAGAGGTCGATAGCACATCCCCAGTAGCATATTTCCTTTCAGGCCTTGTATTGTCACCCACAGGGTTTCTATGGAGGACTACGGTCCTCCTAAGTGTTCTACCTTGTTAGATTCTATCCCTTCTTTAACACACAGTGCTACTCCACTTCCAAGGCACCCCTCCCTGTCCTTTCTATAGAGTTTATATCCAGGGATGTGTCCCACTGAAGAAACTAATACAGTGAAGCAGTTCCCAAGTAAATCCAAAAAGAGAAAGCTAGGTACTGCTACACCAACAGTACGCTGAGTAAAACCATGCATACTACCAAGCAACCTTGACAGGGACAGGAAATTGACAACCATGCACAAGTCCCCTCCTCTTTCTATCCTGTTAACAGGGAATGTCTTTCTTTTATTAGAAATGCATAGTCATGATAAGCTGAATGCACTGGTGAAACTGTGTATATGTGCAGGTAGGGATAAGGCCTCCATACGCCCCCCCCACCCCCGCTGCCCTCTGCACCCCTATGCATACATGTACACACAGGCTGTAATTCCTTTTTTACTTTACCTGCATAGCCTACTTTCTTCCTCTCTTTCTCTCTTCTTCTAATCACTTGTTTTTAACCACTGTATAAAAATGCATTTAGGTTGCACATGTATGTCCTCTGGAAGGTGTAGATTAATTTACTTGAATAGATAGACTGTAATCAAAATCCATTTGTAAATAAAAAGTAGCTAGGCTTTTCATAAAGGAAAATACACACACACTCTTCCACAGGAAGCTCAAAAGGTTGCCATAGCAATTCATGGCACCTACAGATTATTACAGAAAGAGGAGCCTCATTTAATTCTCTTGCAAATGCATAATCAATGGAAAGATGACTCTCTGGAGGATGCTTTTCTTTTTCTTTTTCTTTTTTTCTTTAGAGTGAATACACAGGCATCCCAATCCCACAGGAACCAGTTCTACAAGCCAGGTTTTCTGCTATTATTGAAATGTACACAGTCTGAAGATTTACAAGGAAAAAGTTTGGACAAAATGTGTTCCTATTGTCTAAAGCAAATTCAGTAGCCATGTTTAATTTTTTTTTTTAAAGCATCACCAGAGATTCTCTAAACAACAAATGGCACAGTCATGCAATGGGTACTGATTTCAACCTTTTCTGTGCTTACAAACTATGGCTTTTGCCCAATAAAATAAACTGTAGTTGATTAGCCATCAGACTTTCTGTGGAGTGATTTATTAATTACATTTGCACAGGGATAAATCAAAATTTCAAATAATTTTTTAAAATGTAGGCATATTTTTCACAAAAGAACAAAAAGAAAACTGTGGGGGATTTGAGGTTTTTAGAGCAATCACAGAAAGAGAACACATGCTTATAACATTTAGTTATCATTCCACAGCCTGGATTTCAAACACAATTTTTTGTTTACATTTACAGAATCCAAAGATGTGCAAAGCTTATTGACAATTCCTGCTACCCTGGATATCCTTTTACAAGTAATAGCTGGCATACAAAGTTTTTTCTTTTTTCTTTTTCTTGTTGACAGCCTTGCAAGTTGAGGCAGTTGTAGTGAATGTGTTTTCTATCAGACAAGAAGGGCAACAAAGTCATCACTCGGTTCTGGTATTGCTCCTATCCACTTGAATTTCACTTTGTAATGCATGTGCAATATCTTGCAACAAGTGTAGACATTTCAGAGGCTTCTGTGCTTCTAGATGAGAATTGCAGTTACAGTGAAACTATTTCCTCCTTTTTATTTCCTGGAAATAATAATAGTCTTGTCACTGAGCGCTACTGGGTTCCTAGTGGAAGCCCACTAGATGCCAACCACTCCACCCTAAGGTACAAATCACCCTTGCATGCCTGAAGGTTGAGTGATGTTGCCACCACCCCTCAAACAGGGGGACTGAAGTCTAATGAAACAATTAACGGCAAGGTGTAGAACAGTAGAGACAGCAGGAAAGTTGAAAGCCTAGGTAGGAAGGAGCTCTTCCATTCCATGATTCCTGCCAGGTTTCCTTGATGACAACTCTGTGTTGCATAAACAGCAGAGATGTGGATTGTTTTGGGGGAGTTGGAGGGATTAAATTGGGAAAATTTCCTGGAACCTTTTCCAGAGACCTTTCCCCATGCACGTTTCCACCGCATCTGCATAAAATCTGCATTATTATTATTTTCTTTTTTAAAGTACTATAAAGATTTTCATGATAACCTAAATAGATTATGATCTGATTTGGCAAGTTATTTGACCTGTTCATACAGTACTAAAAAAAGAAACTCCACCATATTAATTTCCCACATGGTATCCCAAATGTTTTTCAAGCAGTCAAGTAGTTGAACTGAAATATTTGATGAGGGTGGGAGGAGATCAATAAATTTCAAGTGCTTTACCTGTTATACTGAAACAAATTTAAAACTGCTTGTGGGTTTTTATTGGAATGCTTTATAAATTAGTAAAACACATGTATCCTCTTTCACAGTTCCTAGATATAATCACCTGAAAAACATAAATTACCACTTTGAAATTGTGCAATAGTTCAAGTTCCAGACTATCATTGTGTTGTCACTTCAGCGGCAGAAAAGGCAATTTCTTCCCTTTCCTTTGAAGTCCACTGTGACGTCCTACTGCCATCAATAGGAGAGTGCGGGGCTCAGGGCAAATCAGAGCAGGCACACATGAGTCCAGGCACACAAGAGTCCCTTAACACACACGAGTCCAGGGCTGCCACTTTGCTGCCTCCATGAAGTGCTGAGAGGAAGCATGCAGAGGCCATGTGCTTCGCATGCAGGGGCAGCTGGGACACCTCCCACTGGTGCATAAAGATATCTGGGAGGAACACCAGGATTACAGAAGTGGCAGTGAGTGAGAGGAGGAGCAAGTATGGACCTGCTCTCTCCCTTGTGAAAGGGGCTGAGGAAGCCCTCATTTTTAAAGGGATTGTGTCGGCGATTTGGCCAACGAATCGCGTTTTGGCGCATCCCTGTATTTCACTTCCCCTAATTTATTTGGAAGCTTCCAACTAATTTGTAAATAGTCACAGAAAGATTATCAAAAAACCCAACTAAAATATCTTTGCAACAGACTGTGCATCAGTCATCAAATGAGAAGAGGACCTACTAAGTAGTTTAGCTGACAAAACCATCGAACAGTATACCATTACAAAAACATACCTTCATCTGGAATGTATATTTATAAATAATACATTTAAATATATTAATTAATAAGAGGAGAACAATAATTAATAAGAGGATATAAAATGGCAATGATAGTTATTCATAACTATTGTTGGACCAGCCATGGATGTGAATGGCACTTTCAAGACTGAGAATAAATGTAAAACAAAGCTTGCTCTGTAATTATTTCATTTGAAGCTTTTGCTCTGGCCTTTAACAATCTACTTTTTATTGTAATCACTTTGTATTAAGCTCTAAAATAGAATTTTTTAAAAAAGAGAGAGAAATGGGGAGGAAGAGAGAGAAGTTATGTAGGGTGAATGGAAGAGGGCAGTGAGGATACAAAGTCAAGCAGGCAAAGGAATTATATGAAGCATCATTAGTAACAGATGCAGGAAAGGAGAAAAGACCAGACTTCTAAAATATAAACGAAACAAGAGAATAACAAAGGGAAGTAGAAAGGTGAACAATTTAATAGTTACCTTGCCTTAGCTTTTCCAAAAAGGTCCACAGTAACAAAATCACTACTACAGTGAACATGACTGAAGCAATGAAAAAGATAACGGAGGGTTCAGAAATGAATTCCCCCAGTTGAGCTTTCCTGGAATAATTATAAGCTGAATCTGAAACCCCTCCAGAGTCCGGTTCCTACACATCTCACTATCAATCCCTGTCAGTCTCCACCAGTCTTCTCAAGCAAACTTGCTTTTTGTGAAGTGTGCAGTTCCAGCAGTGATTTGGACTAACTGGCAACAGCAGAGGCATGCCTGAAAGTGTCCATTGTCACTGGGAAGCATGGATATTGTAGTTTCCAAAACTTTCCAGTAGGGACGTTAAACACTAAATGGTTAGTGTTAACCATTTAGTTAACATTAACTTTACTAGTCAGCAATTTCAGTAAATGTTTGAATGGCCTAGTTTGGTCATTCCATCCATTGCTGTTTCTTCCAACAATATTCACCCAGTGTTCCTAACTAACATATGTGTGTGTGTTAAATCTTCCTAGAGCCTGAAAGAATTCAGATATAGATGGAAAAGGGGGGGGGGGTAAGGAAAGCTGAGGGCTGGCATGGTTTGGGGAGATCAGGAATTAGTAGAGGGATGAGGGGAAAGGAGAAGGGGAAAGGATGAAGGGATCCAAGGCTAGTAGAGGCAGCATATTACCAGGATCAGAGGCTTGAGAGCGGTGGATTTTTCAGCTGAAGGAGCGAGGCTTCTGGCTGGAGACAGGAGCTTTTGGATCAAGCATGCAGTTTGCTCAGAGCACGGCTGAGAGTCAGAGCACCATGGCTGGGGAAGTCTTGACTTCCCACTGTGCAGTGGAAGTCACAGACAGCTCCTGACCATGGACAGAGTTCCTGCTTGTTGCCCCGCGGCTTAGCAGCAAACTCTGGGATTGCTTGTGAGTAGATCTTGCTTGTAGGCACAAGATTGCTCGCTCTCTGTCCAGTAGCCTCATTCTTTATAGTTGTATTTTCCTTTGATCTCTCATAGAGTCTATTCAAATCTCCATCTTTTCCTGGGTCCCCAAAAAGGGGTGACAATGCTGTTACCTTTTGGATAATGTCTTTTAATTATTCAGGATATTGACCAGTCCAGAGAAATCTGAATCCCATCTTCTGTAAGCTGTGAGCTTAGAAAGGGAGGGTGGGAAACATTGCCCAAAGCAATTATGCATCTCTGAGCTGCAAATGGGCATCTTCCCAGATTTGCCAGCCTGACCCCAAAAGGGTGTTAATGTGTTAGTAAAGTAAGAATTAAAGTCTATAGGTGTTTTCTTTGTATGCATCTACCTATGTTGAATTTCTATAGAGAGCAATTGAGTCAATCATTGACAAGGATTAACATGGACCTCTTGCAACAGGAGAGGGGAGATCAGCCTCTGGCCTCTTCCACAGACATTATTTGATAGTAAGTCACATTTTAGCATTTGGATTGTTCTGGCCTGGCTTTTGTGCTTCCTTGAGTACCCATTTCACAATACAATGCTGGATTGACTCTTCCCTCACAGACCAGTTGAGATCTGGGGTGTCAATTCACCCTGAGCCCAGGCATTAATTGAACTATTAATATAAAATGAAATCAGACACAGGCCTGAATTCCCTATACTTCTGGGTTGGTACCTCTGAGTCTAATATGTTGTGGTGCCCATAACACTTTTACTTTGACTTGAGCACACTATGGTCTTGAAATGACAACCTGATGGTTGTGAAGCAAGGACTTGGCCTGACTCAGGACTGGCTAAAGGAAACATAACTGCAAGAAAAACCCATACCAGTTAAGGAATTCTCTTTGCACCAATAGGCCAGAGAAGCCAACACATATTCCCTTACTAATATAAGATAATATAATCTAATAATGTGGATCACTTTTTCTTATGGCCTGAACAGTCATCTGGACTGGCCCAGAGCAAAGTCTGACATACTTTTCCCTCTGAACATTTTCTGCAAACATTCTTTTATTGCAACTTCATTCCCACAGCAGAATATTTATAAGAACACATGACATCACATCAGCTCAGCCCATCAGTGCAAAAGCTTTACCACCATTGCCACTCTAACATCTGTCAGCATACTATAAGATATGTAGAACGGAAAAGGGGACCTAATGAAGCAGGTTTAAAACCAACTAAATTAATGTCATCCATATCAGATATTATCTGTCTGTTTGCACTCGCAGAGAGCCTACAGGCAGTCAAACAATATTTATTATTTATTTATTTATTTATTGCATTTTTATACCGCCCCAACCCAAGGTCTCAGGGCAGTTCACAACAAATAAAAACAAAACATCAAAATCAACCAAACATTAAAAACAGCTTAAAACAAATCAATAAATAATCCAAAATTTGCAAAGTTACAAAGTTAAAAAGCTAAAAGGCCAGGGTATAAAGATAAGTCTTTAGATACTTTTTAAAAGCTGCTAGAGAGGGGGAGACTCTTATTCCCACGGGAAGCGCGTTCCAAAGTCTCGGGGTGACAACAGAGAAGGCCCATCCCTGGGTGGCCACCAGGCAACATGAAGGTAGCCACAGACGAGCCTCCCCTGATGTACGCAGTGGACAATGGGGATCATGCTTTAGAAGATGCTCTCTTAAATACTGTGGGCCTAAGCTGTTTAGGGCTTTATAGGTTACTAGTATTTTTAAGCCCGTTTAAATAACGCGCTCTAGTGTGTGTGGGGGTGCTGCTCTTCTGTGTGCCTTTATTCCTTTTATTATTGTTTTTGTTGGCTCAGTGGGGTCAGTCTTCACGCTGCGGCCGCCGCCGACAGCGGGCTCAGTCTTCCCCGTGGCCGCCGCCGCCAGCGGGGCCAGTCCTTCCGGCGCGGCTGCTGCCGCCAGTGGGGCCAGTCGCCCCGCCCGCCACCGTGAGCAGGCCCAGTCCCACCCGCCTGCCGCCGCCAGCGGGGCCAGTCCTCCCGTCGCGGCTGCTACCGCCAGTGGGGACAGTCCCCCCGCCCTGCCTGCTGCCGCCAGTGGGGCCTGTCCCCCCGCGCTGCCCGCTGCAGCGAGCGGGCCCAATCCCCTCGCCCCGCCCGCCGCCGCGAGCGGGCCCAGTCCCCTACCTTGTCCTCTGGCCGAGGCTCCGCCGCCACCTCGGCCAGCTTCCCTCACCGGCTTCTTCCCCTGGGCGGCTTTGGCGGTGGCTGCTTCTTCTCGGCCCGCCGCTCTCCTGTGGCCACGGCGGCCGGGCCGGGCCCGCCGCCATCTCTGTTTCCCTGCCCCAGTCTCCGGCCGGGCCGCCTCTGTCCCCCCGTGACTTCCCCTCCTGGCCCTGTCAGCCCTTGTCCACTTCTCCTCCTCCTGGACGGGGAGCCAACATGGCCGCCTGGTGCCTGTGGCCGTTTCTCCCTCGGCTGTTCTGGGCATGCGCGGAGCGCATGGCCCAGAACGGCTGAGGGAGACACGGGCGCAGACACGGACATGGGCGCACACTGAGGGATCTTATTATAGAGGATAACCAGCACTTTGTTTTTTGCCCAGAAACTTATTGGCAGCCAGTGCAACTCCTGTAATATAGGAGTAATATGGTCTCTTTGAGATGACCCGGAGACCAACCTGGCTGCCGCATTTTGTACTAATTGCAGTTTCCGGACTACGTACAAAGGCAGCCCCACATAGAGTGCACTGCAGTAATCCAGTCTGGAGGTTACCAACAAGTGTACTACTGTTTTGAGATCATGAACCTCAAGAAATCGACGCAGCTGACGTATCAACCGAAGCTGACAGAAAGCGCTTCGGGCCACTGCCTCAACCTGGGGAACCAGGGAAAGGTGTGGATCCAGAAGCATTCCCAAACTGCGTACCTGTTCCTTCTGAGGAAGTGTGACCCTATCTAGAACAGGTAGATCAATATCGCTTCCCAAGTGACGACCCTGCACAATAAGTACCTCGGTCTTGTCTGGATTCAGTCTCAGTTTGTTATCCCTCATCCACCCCATAACTGCTTCTAAGCAGGCATTCAAGGAGGATATGCCTTCTCCTGATGATGTTGACAAGGAGAAATAGATTTGGGTGTCATCAGCATACCGATAACACCCAGCACCAAATCTCCGGATGATCTCTTCCAACAGTTTCATGTAGATATTAAAAAGCATTGGAGACAGTATGGAGCCCTGAGGGACACCATATAAATGCTTAGATTTTGAAGAGCAACAGTTTCCAAGCGACACCATCTAGGATCTGCCAGAAAGGTAGGAGCGGAACCACTGCAAAGCAGTGCCTCCCACCCCCAACTCCCTCAGATGTTCCAGAAGGATACTATGGTTGATAGTATCGAAAGGTTCCGAGAGATCCAAAAGGACCAACAGAGTCACACTTCCTCTGTCAAGTCCCAAATGGAGATCATCCATCAGGCCGACGAAGGCAGTCTCCACCCCATAGCCCATCCGAAAACCAGTTTGAAATGGGTCTAGATAGTTAGTTTCCTCCAAGACCGCCTGGAGTTGGGAAGCTACCACCCTCTCAATCACCTTGCCCAACCATGGGAGATAGGAGGCAGGCCTGTAGCTACGAAACTCTGAGGGGTCCAAGGCAGGCTTCTTAAGAATAGGTCTAATAATTGCCTCCTTTAAACAAGGAGGCATCCTGCCCTCTCTCAGAGAGGTATTTATAATTGCCACCAGGCTCTCCACAACAACCCCCTTGCCAGACAGTATATAAGCCACGTTGGGCAAGGGTCAAGCATACAGGTGGTAGAACGCACCGTTCCGAGCAGCTTGTCCACATCCTCAGGAGTCAAAAACGGAAATTGATCCAGCCTAACCACACAAGAAGAGTTGCTGGATACCTCTGCGTCTGACACTGCGATAACTGTGGAGTCTAAATCTAGATCTAGATCAACCCAAATACAAGAGACTGTCCACAAAAAAATCATCAAAAGCGTCACAGCGGGCAACTGATGGTTCCAAATTCGAATTCAGGGGAGCAGGGGGCCCTACTAGCCCCATCACAACCCTGAATAGCTCCGCTGGACAAGAGCCTGCAGAAGCAAAACGGGCAGAAAAGAAACACTTCTTTGCTGCACGTATAGCCAGAGCATAGATCTTTAAATGTGCTCTGTGTCGCAATCCGTCGGATTCAGGTTGAGTCTTCCTCCACTTGCACTCCAGTCGTCTACCTTGCCGCTTCAGCTCCCGCAGATCTTCTGTATACCAAGGAGCCATTTTTGAGGCGGGTCGGAGAGGACGCTTAGGAGCGATCATGTCTATTGCCCTGGTGAGCTGATTATTCCAATTCTCCACCAGGGATCGCCGACAGGGCCAACATTAAATCCTTCTAAGGCTTCTTGGAATCCTATTGGATCCAATAACCTTTTTGGATGGACCATTCTAATAGGTCCTTCACCCCTGCAGTGGTGGGACACAACTGTGAGTCCGACCTTAACCAGATGGTGGTCCGTCCCAACAATGGGGAAATCACAGGAGTCCCCACCCATGGAACACCACCCTGATCAGAATGAAAGATCAGATCAAGAGTATGACCAGCAACATGTGTCGGTCCAGAGACCACTTGAGATAGGCCCATAGTTGTCATGGCCACTATGAACTCCTGAGCTGCACCAGACAACCCGGTCCCGAAGTGGATATTGAAGTCCCCCAGCACCATAAGCCTGCGGGACTCCAACGCCAAACCCGAGACCAAGTCCACGAGCTCAGTTAGGGAATCTGTTGGGCAGCACGGTGATCGGTACACCAACAGAAGTCCCAATCTATCCCTGGTCCCCAAACGTACGTACACACATTCAATATGATCAGACACTCTGATAGGGATCCTGCTAAGGGAAATATTATCCTTAAAGACCACAGCTACCCCACCTCCCCGCCCACACTCCCTTACCTGCTCCTCTACAGAGTACCCTGGAGGAAGAAGCTGGGCCCAAACTGGGCCCCCAGCCTCCCCCAACCAAGTCTCTGTAATACACACCAGGTCAGCCCCTTCATCCCTGATCAAATCCTGGATTATTTCAGATTTGTTTTGGATTGACCTGGCGTTACAAAGGAGCAAGATAAGGTTCTGTGGGTTGTTGGCCCTGTTCCCCAAGGTCAAAGAGCTGGCAGGGCAGCCAGAAGGGGAAACAGCTATTAAGTTTCTGATTTCCCTTCCCCTGCAACGGCCTGCTGACCTGCCAACATAACTTCTTCTATTCCCCACCCCACTGGAATAGCTTCACTGAGACCAGTGGACACACCCTCCCATCTCCCCATCTCCAGACAGACTCCAAAACATTCAAAACAAATCTTACCCAAGCCTTATCTCAGCCACCCCCCAACCCCAAAAATGATAAACCAGGAGGGATAGCCCTCGCCCTTGTTGCTCCCCAAAGTGGCTCCCCAAAGGGGCAACCCCCTTTGGTGCCGCCCCTTCGGTGGTGGCCCCTTTGGCGGCAGTCCCGCCACCACTGGCAGTCTCCTATGTAGCCCAGAGGTGGGCAGATGGAAGCCCAGGACCCCAGTCCTGCCAACACTCAGCTGCAACAGAGCTGATATTGCAAAAGAGCAACAGAACAGGATAGGCTTTAAAATAAAATTAAAAATTAAACCGTGTGTGTGCGTGTGTATTCCTAGTTACTAAATAGCACTTAGCAATAGCACTTACATTTATATACCGCTTTATAGCCGGAGCTGTCTAAGCAGTTTACAATGATTTTAGCATATTGCCCCCAACATTCTGGGTACTCATTTTACCGACCTCGGAAGGATGGAAGGCTGAGTCAGCCTTGAGCCCCTGGTCAGGATTGAACTTGTAACCTTCTGGTTACAGGGCGGCAGTTTTACCACTGCGCCACCAGGGGCTCAAATAGCCAGGTTCCTTCCCCCCTCCCAACACGCAACAGTACATACTGTAGTTCCATAATGTTAGGAATAATAATGACTGAACATAAAGACTGATGGAGGTGAAATCAGGCTCTCTGGATGCTACAGGAAGCCAAAGCAGAGCTTCCCTTAATTTCTTTTTTCTTAAAATAGTTGTTATACTTGATGACTATATGTCTTTTATTATTCTTAGAACAGTGACTGAAACTCTGTGGAACATAATTTGATTTTTTTTTTTTTGGCCCGTTCAAATATTTCAGATAGCACTGTTATACACGTGCTTTTAACTACTTGCCAAGTTATGTTGCACATTCTGTTGGTAAGCGTCAGTAGACATACCTTATCAGGTACACATTTTCCTTGCTTTTGGGTTTGCTATCTTGTAGCTCACTGCATTTATTCATTTTAACCTGACAGTTTTTTAGTATCAGGAACTGGCAAAGGTGCCTCTCTGGATTCAGTTTATAGTTCTACTTACTGAGCTTTAAGTGTCTGTGACATTTTTCTAGCAATTCTCTGTGGAATGAATGTCACCCCATTAAACCTTCTCCAGAGTATTTGTAAGGTTATTTTTTATAGTTTGTTTGGACTGTTTGCTCTTAATGGATTCATTTGAGCATATTTGTTGGTAACATAAAAATGGCTCTTTTGCTATTTAGGTGGGCAATTGTTATTCTGCAAGCCACTGAAGTACTGGATGCTTAAGCAGACAGGCTTCAAGGAGCAGCTTCTCCAATATAGCTGTCGATTCAGCCCAGACAGTGATCCATTTCCATTTTGGCTGGAAAGGATTCAGATTAACAATATGGGTGACTGAGGTTACAGTGTCTGGGCCAATAAATGTCACATTTCTTTTGTACAGGGTATTTTATTGCATTTGTACTTTTTCATTGGTTCCATGAAAGGAAATAGTTGCATAGCTAATGAGATAGGTAACACACATATGCTCTGAACAAATCTTACCTATTTCAGGGGTGTTCTTTCCCTTTTATTCATCATGTAGCTTTCGGACAAAAAGACGAACAAAGCAAGCCTATCAACTATTTAAACTATTTTTTAATTTAATAATCTGCCCTTTAACTGATCAAGTCATCAATTTTAAACAAAGCACATATTACATAAATTATAAATATCAATATTCTTTCAAGATACTCAAAGAAGAATGAAATAATTGAACATTTAATAAATAAAACATAGCACATTGTTAGGGGAAAATGGCCTTTTCTTTTTGCATTGTTCTTCATTTTCTTTTCCAGTAACACTGTAAACCAAGCAGAATAAAATTAATACACGTGCCTTCAGCTCTAACCCTCCCCCAACTAAAGTCTGCCCTAAATAAAATGGTTTCCCAGCAATTAGTCAATCAAAACTATAATAAAGTTGCCAAGCCTTGACATCATAATTCTGATATATGGATGGGACTTGTGGGAACATAAAAAATGCTTTTTTAAAAAAAATCTTACGTGGCTTTTCCTGGTCTGTGAATTTATTTTTTAAAGGTGCTGTTTATATTTTATTATTACATCATATTGAGACGTCCTGTATTTTTATTGAAAGTCATTTTGGTACCTTTCAGGTAGAAAGGGTGAGGTTTGCATTTTTAAATTTAGAAAATGAAATGTTATAAGGCAACCACCCATTCTGGTTTGCCTTTATAGCAATTAAATCTTTTAATTATAAATATATTTCCATGCCAAAACCTGAAGAACCTGAAAATGAAAGACTTCAGCCCTCAATATTTCACATATAAAACCAGAAATCCTTAAGTATTTCTGACTCCCCTGTTCTCACATTACAAATCACTGTCAGAGTATCCTTTCCCCCTCACTACTACCCATTACCAATGACTCTTCTCTGCTGTTCTACATTTTGTAATACCCTGTCCTGAACCAAGTATATAAGCTGACCACTGCAGTTAAGGGGTGTGGAGTTTTGTTTTGTTTTAAGATACAAGTGTTTAAGAGAATGCTTAATATCAAAATAAATCTGGTTATACAAATTTCAAAATAGCAAATTCATTCAGCAACATTTTCAGTCTTGAGAGATGGTTATGTAGGGCATGGAGGTGAAGCAGGCACTAGCCAGAGGTGCAGTGCTACACAACTGAACAACAGGGGGGTGATGGGCACAAACATCCCTGGCCCCTGAGAGAGGGCCTGGCCCTGGGTGACAACTTGCTCACCCAGGGTGACAGCTAGGCCACTAACATTTTATCCACTAAATGTGCCCCTGCCATTTAGGAACCAGATTAGCTACAATCCGAGTCTGATCATGTGATGAAAAAAGCAATGACGTTTTCTGTTCATTTGGTTATTTCTTTCTTTATTTCATTTATATACCACCCATCCCAGAATGGCTAGGAGCAGTACACACGCACGCGCGCGCACACACACACACACACACACACACACACACACTTAACATAAAAGTTTATTTTTAAACATATAAAATAAAAACAGTCAAAATTAACATAAAACTCATGCTTAAATAATTTAAAACCAATTAAATATTTTTAAAAGCCAGGCTGAAAAGATGGGTCTTTAGGGCTCTCTTGAAGGCCTCCAAATACGGTAAGCCTCTTATAGCCATGGGGAACACATTTCATAACCCAGGGATGACAACTGAGAAGGCCCAATCTGAGGCTGCCACCAAATGAACTGGTGGGGCCCGAAGACAGACCTCTCCTGATGATCTTAATGAGCGGTGATCTTGCAAAGAAAAGTGGGCGTCTTGCAGAGTGATGCAAGATCACTCTGATGAGTGGTGGGGATCTTGCAGAGAAAGACATTAGCTCAACCAGGCCTAAGCCATTCAGGGCTTTAAAGGTGATAACCAGCACTTTATATTTCACCCGGAAACATACAAGCAGCCAGTGCAACTGTTTAAGAACAGGCATGGTGTGGTCTCTCCAAGTCACCCCGGAGACGGATCTGGCTGCTGCATTTTGAACTAGCTGAAGTTTCTGAACTACGTACAAAGGTAGCCCTACAGAGAGCACATTGCAGTAGGTTAAAGGTATACTAGAATATGTCGTCATTCAGAAGGAACCTCAGCAACAGCAGCTTGTAAATGGTTCCGTAATATTCACATGCATGCATTATATGTGCACTAAAAGCTAAATGTTGTAAAATTGAGCTTTGGCTCACCCTTCATAAAGCTGCCCATAATATCAGACACTATTTTCCCCAAAGACAGGTATGATAGTTCAGGATCCAGGGACAACTGAATCATGTGAGACTTGAATTTAGCATTTATTAATTCTTAAATTTTTGGACTTCTAAAACTGCAATTTGTTGTGTGGTGTTCTTTGATTTTATTTTGTAGTTCTTGTTTTTAATCCTTGTACACCATTTTGGGATAATTTTTATTTGCTAAGGGAGGTAAATAAATTTAATTAATTAATTAAATGCTCATTTATTCCACTTGTATTGAGCTCTGCTTATGAACTTTGGAATGTTCTTCCTATAATCTGAATAGCATATTGGTGTCTATAAATTCCATTCCTCCCCTCTGCCCCTATTTTCCGTATAACCTAAAATTCAAAATGCTGAACAATAAAAAGAGTCTTCAGAAACTACAGAGCAATCACAAGTTTCCCAACATCAAAGTGAGAAAATACTTTTAGATGAGTTATCTTGACCAACATGAAACAGGACTTTGACACAGCAGAGCACTACATCACTCCCTTTTAATCCCCTGGGTTCAGGCAACTCTTTCTTTAGCAAAAGCAGTAAAAAGAAGATATCCTAAGGATACTTAAGCATCCCACAACAGAACATAAATCTTAAAGAGTATTCCCAGCCTCACTTTGCTAAGAAAAAAGAATAACTCTACTATACAACACTCTCTACTTTACAATACTGAGCGTGTCTGCTTAAAACATCAGAGATATTATTTGGTGCTTGTAGTTTCTGAGTTAGCTATTAAGTTTTTTAAAAGTGAGTCAATTCATTATACTGACTTAGCAGTGAATGAATTGCCTGTTTTACTAATTTTTAAAAAATCTAATCATATAGAAACCTCAATACATCCCTAAAAGGATTCAGTGTGCCATCAAAACTGAAAAGTGTGCCAATGATGCCATCATTACAGAAAGAAAATGATTAATTTTCTTGGGAAAGCATGTTATCAGAAAGAGAGAGATTCATTCTGACTAGGAGCCGGCATTTATTGCTTTTAAATATGCAGTAATTAAAGAGAAGGAACCCACAAGAATACAAAAGACTGAGCTAGCTGCAAAATGTTGATAGGCTGAGTTCAGAATTGCACATATGCTTTGGCTTTCCTAGCTAACATTTTGGCTTTAAAGTTGAACTCCCAGAGGTTGTGAACAATGCATTGGTTCAAGAAAATATCTGATGAGCAGCTTGATCCTATAAAGCAGCTTTGGCAGTTGTAGGGCAAACAGTGGTTTACAGCTAAAAGTGTCCTAAGCTTAGAAGGTCAAGCAAAAATACTGCAGCTATTTTTTTAAAAAAAGAAGTTGGGATTCCAGGGCTACCAAACATCCATTTGGATGCTCTGTTTCGGGATTTTAACTACCTATACCTTTGCAGGTATACTTGATTTTAACCACCTACAGTATACCTTCCCACTGCAGTGAGAACTTTAAACTCAATTATAGGAACTACTATGCAGCCATGTCTGTGAATCAGTTTAAGGAACAAGACTGGTAGTTATTTCAAATAGGGTTTTTTGCAGATCTTGAAATTCATCCCCAATCCAACTAGAGTTCATACGTGCATGAAAGCATATCCATATCTGAATATGGAATGGCACACAGAAGTTACTGTTATTTATATCTGTACACCACCCCAAATATTGACATGGAGAAATAGATTTGGTTGTCATCAGCATACTTGTGGTTTCACAGCCACAATCCACCCTGTAGGGGTGGTGGACCTATTAGGTTGGTCCTCCCAAAAAGGCTGATGGATCCTGTAGGATTCCAAAAAGCCTTGGAGGGTTTTTATGTTGGTGCTGCCAGTGATTCTGTCGATGCCCTGGTGGGAATCTGGAGTAGAGAACTCACCAGTAGACATGATTGCTCCTAAGCATCCTTTCTGACCTGCTTCAAAAATAGCCCCTTGGTAGAGCAGTTGCAAGGGCTGAAGAAGCAGGGTAGGCAACTGGAATGTAAGTGGAAGAGAACTCGGCTTGAATTTGACAGCACACAGCATAGGACCCATTTGAAGGTTTATGCGGCGGTGCATGCAGCCAAAAAAAAGGGGTGGTGGTGGTTGGTGGCACGCATTGCATTTGCAGGTTCGTGTTCAGCAGAGCTATCTCGGGTTGTGAGGAGTTTAATTTCTGCTCCTTCTGCCTTAAATCAGCCCTCAGAAACATCGTTCTGCTGTGACACTTTTAATGGGTTGTTTGCAGACAAAATCTCCTGTATTCAGGCTGACTTGGACTCTGCTATTTCTGCAAAGTCTATGAAGGGGGTGTCAAGCGATCCCAATTGCAGTGTTAGATTGGATCAGTTTCAATCTGTGATTCCTGAGGAAGCTGCTTGGGGCCATGCGGCCTGCCACTTGTTCTCTGGACCCATGCCCAATTTGGCTGCTTTTATCTAGCAGGGAAATTGTTGGAGGTGGTCTAGTTAACATCATAAATGCATCGCTGAGGGAGGGGAGGATGCCTCCTTGTTTGAAGGAGGTAATGGTTAGACCACTTTTTAAGAAGTCTTCCCTGTATCCCTTGGCGATGGATAGTTATAGGCCAGTCTCCAATCTCCCTTGGTTGGGCAAGGTGATTGAGAGGGTGGTGGCCAATCAGCTCCAGGTGGTTTTGGAGGAAACAGATTATCTAGACCAATTTCAAACTGGCTTTAGAGCTGGCTATGGGGTTCAGACAGCCTTGGTTGACCTGATGGATGACCTTTACTGGGGAATCAATAGAGGGAGTATGACTCTGCTGGTTCTTCTGGATCTCTCAGCGGTGTTCAATACCATCGACCACGGTATACTTCTGGATCGCCTGGAGGAGTTGGGGATAGGGGGTGCTGCTTTGCAGTGGTTCCGTTCCTATCTCTCAGGTAGATTCCAGATGGTGGAGCTTGGGTGATAGCTGCTCCTCAAAACTGGAGCTGTTATATGGAGTCCCTCAGGGCTCCATTCTGTCACTAATGTGTCTTTTAATTAGTATGGGTATGCATATCCACGTCCAGGCCACCAGTTGCTATGTTTGATTACCTGTACCCCAGGGCTTGACAAATCCAAGAAATCATGGCACCTAGAAATTTAACTGTGGTGCCCAGACTAGGATATTCAGAAGCAGAGTTATTTTAAAAAATCTTTATTTGTGCCATGCATCCGTGTCTGTTCCAGTGTTCTCTCCTATTTTTTTTCCATCTGTGTGCAGAATGAGTTTTGTTCTGGGTGACAGTATCAAGGCAGTGTGTGTGCACCTACATTCAGAGTGGGGCCTTCCTGAATCAACCTGAGCAGGATCTAAAATCAACTGAGCAAACATCAAAAAACTTGTGAGCATGCGCACATGCGCATGCCTTAGAGGGAACACTGGTCTGTTCTAACTTATTTGTAAAAGGCATAAAGAGAAACCCATTTACCCTTCCCCTTTACAATGTCTGTTACTAATCTGGTAATTCTGTCAAGTGTCCAGTGTCTGGCTCCTAAATCCAAAGAAAATTTGCTGTACAGGTGAAACTCGGAAAATTAGAATATCGTGCAAAAGTCTATTAATTTCAGTAATGCAAATTAAAAGGTGAAACTGATATATGAGACAGACGCATTACATGCAAAGCGAGATAAGTCAAGCCTTAATTTGTTATAATTGTGATGATCATGGCGTACAGCTCATGAAAACCCCAAATCCACAATCCCAGAAAATTAGAATATTACATGGAACCAAGAAGACAAGGATTGTAGAATAGAACAATATCGGACCTCCGAAAAGTATACAGTGTACTGTGCTTGACTGGCCAGCAAACTCGCCTGACCTGACCCCATAGAGAATCTATGGGGCATTGCCAAGAGAAGGATGAGAGACATGAGACCAAACAATGCAGAAGAGCTGAAGGCCACTAATGAAGCATCCTGGTCTTCCATAACACCTCATCAGTGCCACAGGCTGATAGCATCCATGCCACGCCGCATTGAGGCAGTAATTGCTGCAAAAGGGGCCCAAACCAAGTACTGAATACATATACATGCTTATACTTTTCAGAGGTCCGATATTGTTCTATTTACAATCCTTGTTTTATTGGTTTCATGTAATATTCTAATTTTCTGGGATTGTGGATTTGGGGTTTTCATGAGCTGTACGCCATGATCATCAATCACAATTATAACAAATTAAGGCTTGACTTATCTCGCTTTGCATGTAATGCGTCTGTCTCATATATCAGTTTCACCTTTTAATTTGCATTACTGAAATTAATGGACTTTTGCACGATATTCTAATTTTCCGAGTTTCACCTGTACATGACAATAGGTAGAGCAGGATTATTATTAATCTAACAAATGTCATGAATTAAAACAGCAGGAACTATAAATATAATTAATTTCATGTATTTATTAATTGATAGAAATGCCAGTACATCTATCAGTCTTCATTTTGAATTGTGCTGCAGCAGATTATAACAAACTGTCATCTGATGAATTAAGTAGAGGTAACTTTCAACAGGACATATAGTAGCATACTGAATACAAGGTCTGAGTGAATTATGAACTTAGTCATGTTTAAGGGGCGCTTTTAAGATTTTACTGTAAGCCAGAAGCTCTTAAGAAACTACATTAAAGTGCTCACATAATTTTTTCAGTATTTCTTTTGCAGGCACATCTTGCTAGCTGCAGACATGGTAGATATTTGATTATAAGATTGTTTCGGCAATATCAATGTGGAATTTGTTTTTATAAACTAGGAAGAAAGTCTTCACAAGGAAACCATCACTAACTTGAAGTTACATTCCTCAACAGAACTAAGTGATCGTGCTAAAATTAGCTAATACTTTCAGTTAGTTCACAGATCAGGTGACTATTTTATTTATTTATTAAACTCAGCATTGTACGTTTTGAGCATGTTTAATGAAGATAACATTTCCATTGACTGAATAACACTTAAGCCATCATCATAAAGGCATTCCCTGAATCAAAGGGTTACACGGATTGTCTGCATGTTCTGAACAATCTGTATGGAATTCTGGGAGCTGCCCTGCATAAAAGTAATGCAAGGGATTCTATCATTCTAAGAGAATACTAGAATGCTAGTGTTCTACATCTGTTAAACATATGGTTAATTAATATTTCCTTCCAGATATTCCTTCACAAAATCTTGTTCACATTAAAAAATATATGTCAAATATATCAGCATTATACCAAAACCATTCTCTCACCAAGATATTTGTGACTCAGGGAAGTATTACATATTATATGGTGTCCTGTAATTAGTTTTACATACTTTTTTGGTTTGTTTTACTAATATGAATACAAATATGACAATGTTTATATACTAGTTTTCAACACAAGTTTACAAAGTGGTTTGTGAACCACTTTATAAATAAAGTTTATAAATAAAATAAATTTATTTATAATAAATAAATAAATAAATAAAACGGCCCCCTGTCCCCAAAGAGCTCATGATCTAAAAAGGAAACATAAGATGGACACCAGCAACAGCCACTAGAGGGATACTGTGCTGGAGATGGATAGGGTCAGTTGCTCTCCCCTTGCTAAATAAAGAGAATCACCTTTTTAAAAAGGTTCCTCTTTGCTCATAAAGGGTTCATTTAAAAAATTCAAACACTGAGCCTGCGATCTGAAGGATGAGACCAGTGTAGATGGAGAGGGGCTTCATTGAGAGAGGAGAGCTGGTCTTGTAGTAGCAAGCATGACTTGTCCTCTTAGCTAAGCAGCGTCTGCCATGGTTGCATATGAATGGGGGACTTGATGTGTGAGCACTGTAAGATATTCCCCTCAGGGGATGGAGCTGCTCTGGGAACAGCAGAAGGTTTCAAGTTCCCTCCCTGACATTTCCAAGATAGGGCTTAGAGAGATTCCTGCCTGCAACCTTGGAGAAGCCGCTGCCCGTCTGGGTAGACAATACTGAGCTAGATGGACCAATCGTCTGACTCAGTATATGGCAACTTCCTATGTTCCTAACTCTTCCCTTCATGCCATTTTCAACAAAAATCAGAGCTGATTTTACCAAGGCAGGGGCAAAAGCAAGTAGAAGAAATTTTGTTCTCCACCCTCCACTTTATTTCAGGGCATCAGTGTTTCCTAAATGATGACCACTAAAGACATATGTGGAAAGGAATCCCCATAAGAATTTTATAAATAATATATTTTGCATAGTTATTTGTAAGGCTGATATGACAGAATCCATTAACTATACAAATAAGGCAAACAGACATCAAAGATCTAAAAAAAAGTACACTCTGTTATGAGCACCCCATTCCTCAGTATTGTTTCTGCCGCTATACTATATTAGGGATGTGCATGGAACCGGTTTGAAGGCCCTATATGGGTCTCCGAACCGGTTCAAACGGCGGGCAGTTCTGCAGGTTTGAAGGTGGGGGGTTTCTGCTTTAAGGGCAGGGAGGGTGCACTTACCCCCCCTCCACTTTTCCCCCACCAGCACTCCATGTTTTAAAAATCCACCAGGGTGGCAGTGTACCTCCCTGCCACCCCGTTGCTGCCTTTCCCAGAGGTTGGCAGAAGTATTCTATATACCTAGGCGCGCCGGACATTTCAACATTTTA
Source organism: Hemicordylus capensis (assembly GCF_027244095.1). Taxonomy (NCBI): domain Eukaryota; kingdom Metazoa; phylum Chordata; class Lepidosauria; order Squamata; family Cordylidae; genus Hemicordylus; species Hemicordylus capensis. The sequence continues at coordinate 371,103,283 of NC_069658.1, read as the reverse complement.
TTGAGTAATCACTGTAATAATTACTGCATCTCAACAAAACATTCTATTAAATAATAATATTGCTTATTATTTAATAGAATAAGCTTGCAGAAGGAATAAAAGTTGGTTGCTTCAGAAGAGTCAAAATATCTCAATCTCCTAATGAATTCATGATTTTCACTGATAGAGGGGAACTCTGCAAAGAAGATGCAGGAACTGCATGTCTACATAAAAAAGTATATTTGTAGTAATGTGTGGGATGCATGCTAGACTGAATGATCCCAAGAGGTCTCTCTTCAACAGATACATGAGAGAAATTTATGCTAATTTTATTCTGCTAATTTTAACCAGTTTTAAAAAAAACACCACCACTCTGTTTACAAAGCTACAATCCCAATTCCTTCTCTATATAAGACAAATCTGAAATATATTTGTTGACTTTGGGACAGTGCGCTGATAAAATAATATTGATCTCAAAAGGAATTTTACCATATTTTTGGCATTTGTTTTTTGTTTGGTTAATTTATTAATATATTTGCTTCTGCTACTGATACTGGATGGGGAGTTCTGCCCACTTCCAAGACAATTGAACACGTTTGGGTAGAAGTCGCTTGCTGCACGTGTGTGGGAGTATGGTTTGCTTAGGCCAGCAAGCAGATGACTTATCGGGAAAGTAAGCAGGCAGAAATATGGCAGTGGCAGGAATTCAAACTCAATTACAACCATCAAACAAACTGAAAAAACGTAGAGGCAATTTATTTTATCTACACCAAATATCTGATACAATAACAAGAGTATGTGTATATACTCACACACATACCATCTGCTGCTTGGTTTAGAGAAACAGAGGTGCAAGGTATCCACCTACACATAAACAAATGTCTATGTCACAGAAGCCCTCACTCACCAATTCCTTCTGTTTTGTTTCTAAAGAAACTGTGCTGTTGCCTGGGAAGCCAGAAGGAAGCTCCCAGCATGTTACCATAGAGTGCTAATCTTGCTTACCCTCTGTTTTTGTTGGAAAAAGCATTTGCTACCATAGAATTTCTTTTCCTAGACAGTCACATTGCCCCCTCCCCCACCCTCTCTCATTTCTTCTAAGAGTGATGCTGAGATTCAATTTGATCATTCTATGCAACAGGTTCAGGTTCTTATTAGTTGTTTCAAGCTGGCTCTGCAAGAAAAAGAAATGGGGAGGGAAAAGAGTAATGGAAACTATTCTGATGTTCCTGTCACAACTATGGCTATTTTAAGTTACTGCATGTTCGAGGAATAAACATTGGTTTTGAACAGGAAGGATTTAAGGTTCAAAACAGGTTTTATACAGGAGGATAAAAAGAGAGGTGAATTGCTGCTATAATGCTATTAAAAACAATTGTTTCTACATTCAATTATTGTCCTTGATTTATGGATATTTTGAGAGTTATCTTGTTAATGCTTTTCTCTCCGTTCCGCTCCAGAGTTATTGTATGCTGCTTTTCTGTAAGGGTTTAGTTAAATTTGGCAAGCAAGACATTTTATATTCTTACAAACAGATGGAACTAAATTTCATTGTACAAAAAACTTGTTGAACTGGAGTTCAAGGAGATGAAGTGGGGTTCATATGTGAATGCTTTTATTCTGTTGGTACAAAGTCAAATTAATACTGTCACTTTGTTTGGAAGAAGGAGGAACTTGTCCATAGTCCCCTGGCTAAGCAAGTGCAATCTTCCCTAGAGCCACCACCTTCCAAATTAAGTAGTTAAAGTGCCCTCAGAGGGATTGCAGCTCTTTCAAAGTATATACATTGGGCATCTAATGGGATCTGTAGCTATTAGATTAACTGTAGGGAAAATATGTGGGCCAGCTGCAAAATCTAATTCACTTCCTGGGTGTATCAGGACAGGAACCATGTTGGAAACGAAGTGAGAAATGTTTGATCTTTTCTCTTTTACTTTCCCCCCTCTTTATGTTTTTGAATGCTGAAGAAATATGTTTCTTAAATCTTTGCAAAAATACTTTCATGTTTTTGAGCCATGAAGCTTAGCAATAACTCTTTCATATTCTAATCGCAAGGCGTACCTCAGGGTGTTTGTTAGTAGTAGGGCTCTTTCTGATCAGGGTAAGGCACCAGCCATGTGCTCCAGGCTTTGTAATGTGGGTAGCCTGCTAATGCTCCTCCTGGCATAGTTTATAGTTGTATTAACAACACTGTGTAGGGAACCACTTCTAAAAGTAGCAGCCCACGCTGTACCTGTCTGGAACTGCTATAAAGTATCTGTCTCCTCATTTTCAAGGGTATTAAAAATTTATCACAAACATTTAAAGAGAAAAAATGCATTGACTTTTCTGAAAGCAATTTGTTAATTAACATCAAAGGGATAAAATTTGACTTGCATTGCCTGGTGAGTGGCATTCTTCCATAGTCCTGGTTGCTATGGTGATGAAGGAAACTCGTTTGTTCCGGGTCATTCCTAAATTTGCACATGAAAGCATTAGAGATTACTGCTGTCTAATCAAGTTATATGGAAAAGTTTAAAGGGAGGTACAATGTTTTACAGCCATCAACCCTCAACAGAATAAAATACAATTGCTGAAAAAGGGATTATCTCCTCCTCTTAAAAACATACCAGGAAAGTTCAAAATGCTTTGAAAGCCTATTTTTGCCACACATCTTGATTTTTATGCTGCTTTCTAAACAGAAAATACAGAATCACATTTCTAATAGGGAATTAATGTATGTATTGCCAAACCTTGACAAAAATTCTGCCTAATAGCTAAGGAACATGGCTTTCATTTATTAAAATATTTTATATCCCATCTTGGATTAGGACTTCCTTGTCACTATAAAGCCCTAGAAAATGCTCTTACATTAAGATCCAAGAATAGAGCTATAACTGCAGGTTAATTTGATACTAACTCAACATTTCCACTAGAGGATCCATGGGTTATCTATCTCCTTGTAACCCATGGCTAATTAACACAATAGTCTTCATCTGTTTGAGCCCATCTGCCTATCCCAGGAGAACTGTGATCAGGTAAGTGACTGTGAGTCAGGAGCTTGACTGTCATGATTCCCAAGATTTCTTTGCTCTACTTAACCTAACCCAATCTCAACAAAATGTTCTTCCTCCAAAATGTTCAACAAAGAGGAGGCTTGTATAGATACAGAATGGGGCCACAAATTTCACTTCAGCACAATTTCTGTTCGCACATTAAGCATTTAGACTTCAGTTACTTAAGAAATAATTGCCCATCACGTAGCATGATGCAATCCTGTCAATCAACAACTTAAGCTGTTTAAACCTAGGCTGTCATTATGAGACCTTAGCTATAGTTGTTTTCCTCTCCCCAGGGATCCTAGTGGCCAGTCATTATTTGCTGCTGCTATTAATGCTGTCCTTCCCACAAATCTGCTGGCAAAAACAACTCAGTCTGCTGGCTTTAGAGATGGTAAGCAGCAGCACAAGTCTCTCTTGTGGCTTGCAACCTTTTCCTAATGTTTGGTGATAAATACGAAGCAAACCCTGATCTTCCAGTGAGTTTTCTACATATTCTGTGGAGGGCGGTCTCACACTCGCAGCATGAAGTGAGAAATTGCATGATATCGCCTCCATGAAATGTATGAAGGGTATGAGGTCTCTCTGTTTTGAGCTGATGGTGACCTAATACGTGTTTCCGGTATTACTGTATCTTAAGAAGCCCCAATAGTGCAGTTTTCTTCATTGCAAGTTCCAGCAGCTAGTGGCAGTTCCCATCAACAGTACGTGTGGCTCTCTGACTAATTGTTTAATAGGCCTGTACAGAACTTAAGTCTCTCTCTCTCTCTCTCTCTCTCTCTCTCTCTCTCTCTCTCTCTGGCATACCTGTTGCTAATCCCATGACTGGCAGCTCTTGAGAGAGTTTGCTAGCAGCTGTCGGATAGTGATGGGGATGGGCAGGAGGGAAGAAAATGGCTGTAGCGAGCCGGCCAGCCAGCAGCCAAAAAAATGGTGGTGAGAGGTGGACGCCAGGCAGTTGGGGGGGAAACAGCAGCGAGTGGTGGGCGGGCAGGTGGAGGGAAGCAGCAGTGGGCAGGCAGAGAAGAAACCGGTGGGGGGGGGGGGGCTAGAGGCACAGAAGTACTAGAGGTGCAGCTAGTACTGAACATTCCGCACAGCCGGGGCCGGATTAAGGGCAACTGATGCCCTAAGCACAGCCCAACAATGGTGCCCCCCCTCCCACCACTAGAGGCAGTCATGGGGAGAGTGGGCAGAGGGCAGGCTGGGGCTGTCTCCGCCAGGGAAACTGGAGCGTTAAGCCTGGGAAGGGGTGGTTGTCTGGGGTTGGGGTGGGGAGAGTATTGGGAAAGACTACACTTCCCAGCACTGAAATCTCTTTCCAAGATGGTGTTGAGGTTCAATAGGGCTCCATTTCATGATATGTTTTTGTAACCTTGTGAGTGTATCACCCTAGTAGAATGTGAGGATACATTTTTGTTGGTCTGGAGGGTCAGCCATAGAGCTTATTCTGAAGAGAAAGATCTTATGAGAGAGTTGGTCGAGAAAAGTTGAAAAAGAAGAGTGGAGATTTATTTATTACAATTCTATACTGCCACATAACAACGTCTCATGGTGGTTTACAATGTACATGATAAAACCAAAGGGAGGGAAAATCAGCAAGAAAAGACAAGCAGGATGGATTTGATCTAGGGGAGAGTGGAGCAGAGACAGAGAAGCAGCTGTTTTTCCACCTTCACCTTCACAGCCAAGCCAGAGTTTTACATCTGACAACCATGAGAAACAGAAGGGGAGAAAGAGACCACTCTGAGAGATCCCGCTGAAATATGGGACTCTAACCTCCTTTTGCTCTGTGTCTTAGAGATTAATTTTAAAATAATATACCCGCTTAAGTTGTTCCTCCCTGTCCCCCATATTTGCTGAATAAACCCTAGTTCTGGTTAACTATACTGCATGTAATATTTATTTATCATATTTTTATACTGCCTGATGTATATATTTCTAGGTGGTGTACAAAATTTAAAATATTTAAAAGCACAAATTAAACACATGACAATAAAAACATAATAAAATTATTTAAACAAGTTTTAAAAAAAATTATTAAAATTTAGTGGGTAATAGCCCACTAAACTTTCCCCTTACCTTTTCCCCTTACTGAAATGGAGAAGAGTGGGATTGGACGGTGGCACAGTTTTGGGTCCACCTTCTTCCCCTTCACTATTTCCATACCTAATTTAGCTTGGGTCCCATGACAGTGCCTGAGAAAATGAAATGCTAATGACTGGCCCAGTTGTGGAAAGTGAGACAGTGAGTTGGGGATGGGGTTGTAGCTCAGCAATAGATCATTTGTTTTGTATGCAGAAGGTCCCAGGTTCAATTCCTGGCACCTCCATGAAGGGCTGGAAAGGCTGCTGCCGGTCAGTGTAGACAATACTGAACTAGCTGGACCAAGAGTCTGATTCAACAGAAGGCAGCTTTCTGTGTTCCTATATACAGTATACAAAAGACCCTGGTCAAGGGACTACTGAGATGTATCACTGCAGATTTGCTCTTGAACATCAATAGGAAATCTCAACCTGATTCAAACATTATGCTGTAGAAGTATACAGATGTTTGTACACTCCTACACATGTTTGTGTGAAGGACTGTGCCAGTATTCATTTTAAAAGTGAACTTGGATACAGGCCCTTCAAATGTATGGTACAGATAGGGAAGTTTACTTCTGTACCTGTGTTCAGCATAACTTATGAATTTATTTTATTTTATTTATTTTATTTTTACATTTTTATACCGCCTTTCGTTAAAAGAAAACCCCAAAGCGATTTACAAAAATTAAAAACATACAGTAAAAAGCAGTAAAAACATCAAGCTAAAAACAGGCATAAAAACAAGACAACAGATAAAAACACACAAGAACAGCAGTAAAAGACAATTATGTAAAAGCCTGGGTAAAAAGCCAAGTCTTTAAAAGCTTTCTAAAAGCTGTGATGGAGTCTGAGGAACAAATGGTCACCGGGAGAGCATTCCAGAGTCTAGGGGCAGCAACAGAGAAGGCCCTGTCCCGAGTGCACGACAGCCAGGCCTCCCTCATTGTCGGCACCCGGAGCAGGGCCCCCCCCCCCGATGTCCTAGTCAAGCGGGCAGCAACCCTTGGGAGCAGGCGGTCCCTCAAATACCCCGGGCCCAAACCGTTTAGGGCTTTAAAGGTCAAAACCAGCACCTTGAATTGGACCCGGAAACAAACTGGCAGCCAGTGCAGCTCTTTCAAAATGGGGGTGATATGTTCCCAACGGGCAGCTCCGGATAGAACCCTCACTGCCGCGTTTTGCACTAGCTGTAGTTTCCGGATATTCTTCAAGGGCAGCCCCACGTAGAGCACGTTACAGTAATCCAGCCGCGACGTGACTAAGGCGTGGGTAACCGTGTCCAGATCTGCCTTCTCGAGAAAGGGACGCAACCGGCGCACCAGCCAAAGCCGTGCAAAGGCACCCCTGGCCACCGCCTCCACCTGAGCCTCCAAAAGCAGAGCCGGGTCCAGTAGTACCCCCAAGCTGCGTACTTGCTCCTTCAAGGGGAGTGCAACCCCATCCAGAACCGGTAAAATCTCCTCATCCCGATTGGCTCTCCTACTGACCAACAGTACCTCCGTCTTATCCGGATTCAATTTCAGTTTGTTAGCCCACATCCAACCCATTGTGAATGACTGTAACTGTGAACATATTTGTACCTTTGTGCACTGTACACTCATATGAGTGTTAAACATAACATGTGAGTGGGATTTTCTTCATTAGTTTATGTAGCTTCTTTTGCTATTCTTCATTTTGAGGAATAGCTAACGGGCTTGTTGAATGTAGCATTGGAAAGTTGTCCAAGTCCACATTCTGACCACACTCATACATTTTAACCAGTGCCCAAAGAATAACTGCAACACTGAACACTTATGTTTCATGTTAAGTTAACATTCACATTTATCTTAACTATATATGGGACTTATATTCAAGATATAAGTCTTCAATCTGTTTCATTCTGGATCAGTTTCAATTTATGACTCCTGAGGATGTGGACAAGCTGCTGGGGGTGGTGCCACCAACCACTTGTTCTCTGGATCCTTGCCTGACTTGGCTGCTTCTATCTAGCAGGGAGGTTGTTGGAGGTGGCCTGGTTAATATTATAAATGCATTGCTGAGGGAGGGGAGGGTGTAGGGATGTGCACAAAACTGGTTCGCCTGGTTCGGTTTGGATCCGAACCAGGTCCGAACCAGGAGGGGGTGGTTCGGTTTTGGTTTTCTTCAAACCACCCCCTGGTTCGGTTCAGATCCGAACCAGTTCGGACCGGTTCGGACGCCCAAAAATTGGTAGGATGGTAGCTGGCACCCAGTGGTACCTTTCACCCAAACCCCAAAGCAATCGGACACTCGTACAATTTTTTATGAATTTTTGAAAATTATTTGGGGTACAGGGTTCTGTTGTTTCTGAGGTACTGAGTGTGGATTCTATGATAGCATATTAGAGTGGATTCATGGTGTCTCATTGAAAATCTCATTTGCTATCATAGAATCCACACTCAATACCTCAGAAACAACAGAACCCTGTACCCCATGGGTTAGAAACCCATGGGGGTGGTTGGCACCCTATGTGCACTACACCACCACTCGCTCTGGGCCACCCCAGCACCCCCCAAGTGCACTTATAGGGCTGCTGAAAGCTCCATTATAACTTATTATGAGGAAAAACCTTAAAGACGTGTAAACTTCAACAATTAACCAAAAATCAGCCCTCTGCCCAAATCCTTTGAAAAAATTCAGGTAGCTTCCTTGCCCCTACCTGGCACTACCACCAACCCCACACTGCTCTAGGCCACCCCTTTGCCCCCGACGTGAAGCTATACATTTGCTGACACCTCCATGCTTCTTTATGGAGAAAAACCTTAAAGACGTGTAAACTTCAAAAATCACTTTAAAATCGCCCCTTTGCCCAATTCCTTTCAATTAATTCTGATAGCTTCCTTGCCCACCCTAGGAACTACCAGCCACCACACTCCACTCTACAACACCCCTTTCCCCCTACGTGAAGCTATACATTTGCTGCAATCCTAATTATTCTCTATGAGGAATTAAAAAATACTTTAACAATTCACCAATAATCAGAGGAGTGTCCAATTGCCTTGGGATTTTTTGGGTGGTAGGCACCCCTATCTGTCTACCACCCACCCCACTTTTGTGCCCCTAGGTGCTCCACAATACGGGATATGGACTGGTTCGGGTCCCATTATACTCTATGAGAAAAATAATTAAAAATATTTCAAATATTCATTAAAAATCATAGGGGTGTCTGATTGCTTCAGGGTTTGCGTGGTTGTTGGCACCCATGGGTGCTGCACAATAAGGAATAATGGCCTGGTTAGAGTCCCATTATATCCTATGAGAAAAAATATTTTTCAAAAATTCATAAAAAAAATCGTACGAGTGTCCGATTGCTTTTGGGTTTGTGTGACAGGTACCCCTGGGTGCCAGCTACCATCCTACCAATTTTTGGGCATCCGAACCAGTCCGAACTGGTCCGAATCGAACCACCCCCAGTTCGGTTCAAATTCGAAACTGCAGCCCGAACCTGATGACTGGTTCAGTTCGGATTCGAACCGGTTTGCACATCCCTAGTAGGGTGCCTCCTTGTTTGAAGGAGGCAATGGTTAGACCGCTTCTTAAGAAGCATTCCCTAGAATCCTTAGCAATGTATAGTTGTAGGCAGCTGGATGAGGGATAACAAATTGAAACTGAATCCAAGCAAGACGGAGATGCTCATTGTAGGGGCTCAGAATCTGAGGGATGAGTTAGAGCTTCCTGCACTGGATAGGGTTGCACTCCCCGGAAAGAGCAGGTATGCAGCTTGGGAGTACTATTGGACACAGGTCTCACCCGGTATCTTAGGTGGAGGCTATGGCCAGGAGTGCTTTCTATCAGCTTCGGCTGATTCAACAGCTCTGCCCATTCCTTGAAGAGGATCACCATCAGCTGAATGGCTGTAACTGTGAAGAGATTTGTACCATTGTGAACTGTACACTCATATGAGTGTTAAATATAACATGTGAGTGGGATTCTCTTCATTAGTTTATGTAGCTTCTTTTGCTATTCCTCATTTTGAGGAATAGCTAACTTTAAATCTAACTTGATTTAAATCTAACTACAGGCTTGACTATTGCAATGTGCTCTACGTGGGGCTGCCTTTGTACCTAGTTCAGAAACTTCATTTAGTTCAAAATGCGGCAACTAGATTGGTCTCCAGGGCAACCTGGAGAAACCATTTTATGCCTGTTTTGAAACAGTTGCACTGGCTGCTGATAAGTTTCCAGGCAAAATACAAAGTGCTGGTTATTACCTTTAAAGCCCTGAGCAGCTTAGGTCCGAGTTATCTTAGAGAGCAGCTTCTTCTGCACGATCCCCACTGCATGTCAAGATCATCTGAGGAGGTCCCTCTTCAGTTACCACCGGTTTGTTTGGTGGTGACTCAGAGGTGTATCTTCTCTATAGCTGCTCCTGGGCTGTGGAATGCACTCCCAGCAGAAATCTGTTGTCTAGTTCATTATTGGCCTTCAGGAGAGCCCTTAAGACTCTCTGTTTGGCCTGGCCTTCTACGGTTTTTAAACTGTTCTTAAACCATAAAGGTTTGAACTGGTTTGCCAGGGTTTTAAAAAATGTTTTAATTTTTTAAATAATGGTTTTATGTTTTTACAGTTTTAGATTGTAATAGTTAATTTATTTTAGCTTTGTTTTAATGAAAACCATCCTGAGCCATTTTGGAAGGACATAGTAGGAAAGTTGAAGGCCCTTTCCTGTAAGGCTACATATATCATAACTGGAATGTATCCACATCCTTTGCACTACAACTACAGCTGCATATCACTTGTAGTACTGGAATCTGTAGGAAAGTAGAAATAGTGAACCACATCCAGACTCGTATTGTGCTAGGGCAATGCAAGAAGATATGCACCTTTAGCGGGGTTCGGAGCCCTGATTATGTATTATGGATTGCAGCCATAATACAAAGAAAAGGGCTAGATTTCCCACTCCCTACACACTACTACCCTAATTCAAATTGCCCCCAAATAAAATAACCTTCTTTTCTTTTCTTTTCTTTTTTCTTTTCTTTTCTTTTTTCTTTTCTTTTTTCTTTTCTTTTCAGTAGCAAGAGAACACTCTTAGAAAAGAAAAGAAAAGAAAATTAAACTAAAGCTCCTTCCACACATATGGGGAAAGAAAATGACATTATAGCAATTTAGGGGGTAAACAGGAAGCTAATTGGGACTAATCCCCTAGCCCTGCACAATAAGGAAGCAAGAAAATCAGTTAAACTTGCAAAGAGGAGGTGTCCAATATAAAGGTACAGAAGTCCCAAAAGGTCTTTAGAGAGCTTTGTCTGTCCAGAGTCAACATTATTTTTAATGCTTCAAATGTGGTTTCTAAAAAACATGTGAGGAAGGAGAAAACACAGGAAGTAAAACAATTCATAAACAAACTCCCCTGGGTTCCTCATAAAAAGGAAGTAAGGAAAAGTGGAAATTCTGAAATAAACTCTACTTTGGAATATTCAAAACAAATTCCTAGTGCTTTTCTGGGGAACAGTGACATAGGAGTGAGCTGAGAAACCCCTTCTTACACAGAGCTCCCTGTGCACAACTGGAACTCCTGCATGTGAAACAGTACTGATGAACCAGGATGTATATCTACACTAACTTAATTGCAATAGTTTTGCCTTCTCTGACAGCTTCGGTGTGAGAATCAATTATGAACAATTATCAGAGCATTGGGAATGTTTGATTTTCTTCCAAAAGTGATATGAACGGTCCTACAGTCATATGATGTACTAGTATTTTTAAGCCCGTTAAATAACGGGTGCTAGTAGGGGCGGGGCGGATGCGCTGTCGCTGCCTCTGGCCTTTGTGCGGGCTGGCCGGACCCGCCGCCGCCTCTGGCCTCCCAGCCGGGCGGAGAATTCCGCCACTGCCGCAAAGAGTGCCGCCTGCCGACGCTGCCTCTGGCCTCCCGGATGGGCGGAGAGTTCCGCTGCCACCCAGAATGCCACCCGCCTGGTGCCGGCGGTCGTGTCTCCCTCGGCGTGTTCTGGGCATGCGCTGTGCGCATGCCCAGAACAGCCGAGGCAGACACGGACGCACCCAAGCACTTTATTATATAGGATGAAAGCCAGTAGGCGATTCCAGTCTGTGTCTCATCAACAGAATTGGTTGCATTAAATTAGTGTCATTCTCATCCTCCACTTCTGTTCTCTGGTTATTTCACAGTTCTATTATGTCTAGCATTCTGTTCCAGTTTTCTTCCAGCAACAAAAGAGAATTTCAGAATGTGCTTAATGGAATTGTTCATGTGTCCTCTGCTTTAGTGTACAGTTTACATATAGTGCCTAAGTAAATTGCCTAAAGCTTAAAATCTGTAGGTTTTTTTAAAAAAACAAACTAAAACTAAAAGGATATGTCCAAGTTCGATAAACAGCTTGAGATGTATTTCTCTGCCTTGTTAGTAGTTGCATTCTTTATGAAGATTATACCAAAAGTTTAGGTTAAAGAAGGTGGTGGTGTCAGCAAGAGTTAAGGAAGAAAGAGAAAAAGCAGAATAAAAGCTTACAGAATTCAGTGAAATAGAATCTTACACTTGATTGTTTCTATTTCTTGGTTTGTTTTATTATGAGATGCTCCCTGAATCTATTTCCCCCTTTCTTCCTCCTTTTCAGAACTTCTCTACCACTTAGGTGGGGGCAGCTGGCGTATTCCAATGCAAATTTTAAGGGTGATTACTACTCAAATGTAATTTTAAAGGAATCATCAAGCTATGGCTAATTAAGGTGGCTGTTTAAAATATAATGAAGTTTTTATTCAGGTTCAGCAAACAGGCCTTTTCTCTAGAGTCTTGATAAGGATTTTTTAAATGTTAAATTGCATTTTTATTAAAGTTTCTCTAATTTAAATGATAGCAAGTTTATCATTTTTTTTAAACACACTGTTTTAAAATGTATGGTACAAATTAAGTTCATCATATTGGAGTGCAATAAAACAGTATTTCAATAGTATGTTAATTTTCAGTCCCCCCACCCCCATAGGTAGCTATGGATACATTAGAACAAAATTTAGGGAAAGTAAAACAATAACTTTATTAGAACAACATTCTCAATGAAGTACATATGTGTTTGAGTTATAGAAAATTCTTCTTTAGATTTAGGATTACCACATTTTTATTGGTCCTGGCTTTGTAGCAGCAACCTGACAGAACCTGAAACTTTGCAGGTGATGCTTTTTTCCATTATTATTATTTTTTCTTTTTGCCATCAGCACAGGTAAACAAAATAAGTACTAAATAAAATATCATTCACATGTGAAGTGGTGAAGCTTTCCTTGGCATGGAGATAAAGTAGTAGAGAAAATTTAACCTACCAGTATCAGACTACTGGTGGAGAAGCAGAGTCAATTAAAAATGTGGCAATGTTACTCAAGCATGATTATTGGCAGTGTCAGGGGCGTAGCAAGATTGGAGTGGGCTCAGAGACAAGATTTTAGAATGCCCCCCCCCCCCCGAAGCTCAGCTCATGAAGTAAAGGAATCTTAAATGAGGCTGAATAGTGGTAACAAAAAGCATGGTAAAATATAACCTATGTGCCACAGTAGAACATCCTAAATTATTTTTTTAAAAAGTTTTGTACATTGAAATGACGCAAGTCATTTAATGGTACTAGAGAAAGACATGCTGTTCTGGTAGCTCCAGTTCTTAACACTCACATCAATTTCGGAGGATGAATACAACTGAAGGAAGCCCAGGTGGGTGCGCGCCTGGGGGAGTCAGTCATGTAACTTGTCTCTGGGGGGCCCCCGAAGGCAGTGGGCCCTCAGACAACTGTCTCCCCTTGCCCTATTATAGTTATGCCCCTGGGCAGTGGGTAGGGAGGAGTGTGGCTTTTTCTGGTTGGATTACAGTTATGTTGCAGAACATTCAATTTATTGCTGAAATACAGCTTTTGCAGTACACATTGTTTTGAATAAATATTTAATATAGTTTTGCGAAAACAAAGGAAAAATATGCCTGTGTGATATGCAGGCTTTTAAACACTGTTCTGTTACACCCTGCTTGCTTTTTTATCTTCAGCCCATGACAAATTTTAACAAAAAAAGGTTTCCTAGCCTAGAGTGACAAATTACATAGAGCCTGCCCAGAAAAGAGAATTCATATGACTATACAGCTGGCCCTCGTTATTCACTGGGGTTCCATTCTCGCCTATAGGTGTGAATATGGAAATGGAATAACAAAACCTTGAATCATTGGGAACTGGGGGGGGGGTTACATTCCTTGAGCTTAAAAAAGGTCCAGAAAGCAGAAATAAAGGGAATAAAGCATCCAGGCCTCCAGCATTTCAAAAAGGCCCCTCAAATCTGCAAATCCTCTGAATTCATGAGAATATTTTTCAAAAATCCGTGGGGTGAGGGGTAAAAGAGCCACAAAATGGCTCTGTGCTGCAAAATGGTGGCCAGAAAAGACATCAGAAGCCATTTCTGACCACCCTGGAACTGTGGATAAGTATCTGTCTTTTAGCCATGGATAAAGAAAATGGGTCCCTGTGACCCAACTGTGGATACATGAAGCCACAGGCACAAGGACCATGAATAACAAGGGTCACTTGTATGATTGTGGTAAAAAGCAGGGTTACTGAGAATGTGGTGAATACTGGATTCCAAAAGAGACATCTGATGGTGCCACAAGATTTAGATTTGCACTTATCTGGTGGGCTGCATTGTGGGTTCTACTCAACCACAGATTGTCCCTTAATAATCTGCATTTCACCATTTGTTTGTGACATGAATAATGGATTGCATTAACATGACTGTCATAAAGTAAGTTTAAATTCTTGTTTCATTTTGCTTTATAGATTTTGTACCAAAGCTCTGCTTGTAGGTTGAATGCTACTTGCAGTGGGAATAATGCAAGCAGCATGTGACCCAGCAGTGGAGCGGGACCGCTGGCGGCCCTCTGACCCTGCCCCCTGTGTCTGACGTCAGACATGGGGGGAGGGGTCTGGCTCCCAAACGGCGCCTTGAGGCTCCATTCAGAAGTTGGAGTTTAGCTCCCAAAGGGGCCACATGGCCCCTTCAGGAGTTAAACTAAGGCTGCCACTGCTTTCAAATACGAATGCAGCAGCACCCGTTTAACCCTTAGCAGGGAAGAGCCGCTCCTGGTTCACAGCGCCAGCCTTAGTTTAGCTCCCACAGGGGCTGCATGCCCCCCACTCGGGAGCTAAACTAGCAGTCCCACATCTGACGTCAAACGTGGGGGGATGTCGGGGCCGTGAAGCGCGGCCCCTGATTGAGCACAACTCAGGGTCTTTGAACCCATTCACCCAATGATAGCTCCGCCCCTGATGTGACCTGCGATCACATAAGAATGAGCTGTAGGAGAACAGCCCTCTCTTGTCCAGCACCCGGGGTATGTGTGTTAGAGCCCTGCAACAGCTCAGGCGGTTCTGAACCACCTACATTGAGAGGTGAGATTTACTTCCTGGTAAACAATCATAGAATTGTGCTATAAGAAAGTGTAAACCAGCATGGTGTAGTGGTTAGAGTGCTGGACTAGGACCGAGGAGACCCGAGTTCAAATCCCCATTCAGCCATGATACTTGCCGGGTGACTCTGGGCCAGTCACTTCTCTCTCAGCCTAACCTACTTCACAGGGTTGTTGTGAGGAGAAACCTAAGTATGTAGTACACTGCTCTGGGCTCCTTGGAGGAAGAGCGGGATATAAAATGTAAATTAAAAATAATAAATAAACAAACTGAACAGTTGAAGTAAATGTGAGGTTAAAATTTATTATCCTAAACTGCCTTAACAGTTATGAAGAAATTCATATTAATCAGCCTAGCAAATGATTGTTGCATACTAAATAGGGCTGAATTTGCGGTAAATATTATTTTTCAATGAATAATTTAACCAGCTTTAATCACAGTGTTTCATTTCAATTTATTGTCCCTCCCATTTTAGTTAGTTCTGTTTTGATCCAATATGACAGTGTTAATTTCTTCCATTATGGTCGCACTTTTACATTTTAAAAGTCATAGATTGACTAACTCAAATCGAGTCCATTTTTTATTAGTTATACTGTGTCATTTTTCCAACAAAAAAGTATAGCATAACTTAGTTAAAATAAACTTCAGAGAGGTAATTAATTGTATAGGCAGTTATTTTACACAGAAAAGCCAAAGCTGTCTGCATATACAGAAGAGATCAGCAACTGCAAGTCCAATAGCGAAGTACAATTCGCCTTAGAGGTAATGCCAGCCTTCCACCTTATGCATCCAGTTCAAGCTGAAAAATAGGAAGGACATTAGGGATGTGCACAAATTTGACTAGGCCAGTTCAGCTCGAATCCGAGCCAGATTAAAGCTGACCTAGCCCAGCTCAGTTTTTGTTCTGGTCAAACCGGACCCGGTCTGGTTTGACCTGTTGCCAACACTACTGTTCTGTGGGCTCCCAGAAGCCTCTCTGCTTATGTCTGGGACTACAGGCTTGTAGCTTTGCAGCTCGCGACTATCTCAGATGGACACTTATTTTCTTATGGCTGTCTTGACCTGCATGTATGTATGTACGTATGTATATAACCTCCCGCTTCGGGAACGTGATCTATAGCATATCTGCATGCTAAACAAACCATGCCAGCACAGCGGCTGACCCCCGCCAGGAACTCCTGCTGACAACGCCCCTGGAGGACCCCCTGGACCTGGAGAAGACCCTTCGCCGTCAAGGACCCACACCCAGAGGCTGCAATTGGCAGAAGAAGACTGGCACGGCCCTGCCGGCCACACACAAGGTCAGGCTGGGATTCGTCCCTCCCTTGGACCTTTTGGACACTCCTCTCACTGAACTCCTTTAACCGGACTCTACCCAAACCCGTAGGGACTTGCGTACAGTGATGTATTCTCTCTGTCTTTGCAACCACACATTCGTTAGTACGCGGCCGTGTTTTATCGGGAAACTCTATTCACTAATGCTTTTGTAAACCATGTGTTAAACATTCTCTAATAAAAGCCCACTGTTATCATGCTCAGGAGCCACACGGGATCAAGGGCTCCTGGTTCACTTAGCAGGCAGTGGGACATTTGCCCCCAGGTTCACAGCTACCAAGCAAATTGGGATTAGTGGATTAGCCTTGCACCTTTCTCTCTGTTGGGAATGCTTAAGCAGACCTAAGTTAGCTTTCAAGCTAACTCCACTTTCAAGGTTTCTCTGTCCGAAGACTGACCCTTTACTTCCCCCTCCTCTGTGGTTTCCTCAAACAAATTAACGCTAATCACCTCAGCAGGAAAAGCAGATAAGTAACTGTGAATGCAACTCCCTTCCCCATCACAAAAGAACTAATGGGCAATAGGAACTAAGGAGGTGCACTCATTAAAAATATTGATTGGTTTACTGGGTCCTTTCAACCTGACAGATAACATCCTTGTTCAGTCAATTTACATACAGGTTGTTCTTGACCATTCATGCCATTGTGTTTTACTCAAGAACAGCAAACAATGGATCCTTTTGAGATCCATCAGAATTTCCTTCCCCAGGAAGGAGGAATGGCCGGTATTTCACCTAAGGGCCCATTTTGGGCTATAACTGGCCCTGGTTTCTTGAACCAGTGTGCTTCATTTGGACTCTAAACCTTGTGGTCGCCCACTGTGGATGATTGACCTGACACCAGCCATAATACCAGGCTGTGTCATGCGCTTTGCACCATTCTCCCTCTTAGGCTCCAGATCGGCCTTCCTCACTGGCCCGATTTACCCAGCTCACCTCACTGCTACAAGAAGCTGGACACATGAGAACAGACACCTTTTGGATTTACCCTTGCTGCCTAACCCCCGAGCTACTTTTGGTTCTCCACTGCTCGCGGTTCCTGGTCCGTCCCTGAGGAGAGAGGTCCTTCAGCTGCTCCTAAGCCACGAGGGTCCAACAGCCCCTAAACAGAAGGACAAGGTTGTATGATAATCACCGCTCTCAGGTTGTTCACCAATCACCCGGAGCAGTACCATTAACATATCACTGAACCAGTTTGAACCAGTTCAGATCTCTTCTGGTAAAGGGGAATCCGGTGAGGATTCCTCTTTACCAGTAAAGGGCGGGGGTCACATCGCCTCTCCTTGCCATCCCTTTTGCTTTACAGGGTGGGAAGAATCCATGAATACACTGAATACATAGAAAGAGTGAGGAGTTAACTTTTATAGCTGCTTCCCTCATAAATACAAAGTAGCTTGGTTTAACTAAGAGTTTATTCAGATACAACTCCACTCCATTTTCTCCTTCTCCATTACCTCCCTTTTCCTTTCGGACTCCACCCCGCCCCAAACACACACACTCAACAGGATCCCCACTGGGACAAACTTCTAAACAACAAAACAAAAAGTTACTGAGGCTATACTCACAATCAGCTAAAATCAGGCTAGGGGAGCCCAATTTTAGCCGATCATGAGAAGCACTGGGCTCGCAAGCGAGCGCCCTCCCCTAAGCCCAGGTTAGCAGAACGAGCACTCCACTAACTTGGGCTCCACAATCGTGTGTTGCTGTGGCATGGCTCCGCAACATGGCAACTCACGAGGAGACACCCGACTGGGACGCCAGCAATTGTGTGGGCGGCTGATCCGGGGAGGGCTTGATGATCGTCTGTGGGGAGAGTGGGCTTAGCCCACTCTCCCCGCAAACCCTCTGGAGGCGGGTCTCACCGATCACTGGACAGAATATAAGAGTAACACAAGGTGAGGCTTCCTCAGCTTGCCTGCCTACTCCCACCTAGCTCCTCTTCCTCCTCCAAACTATAAACTTGTACAGTTATTGCTAGGCAATAGTCTCACATGCTTCTTCTCAACTTCAGGACTGTAGAGAAGTAGTCACATATCACAACACATTGAGGCCATTCCCAAGAGAGCGGGCTAAGGGAGCTTAGCCTGCTTTCCAGGGATTGTGGGAACCACCATGAGAAGAGTTCATTGTTACTAAGCAACAATCATGTACAATTCTGAGACAGTGCCAACAAGGAAAGTGTGGCAGCTCTGTTGAAAGCATGGTGGCCAGCAGGTCTGTAAAGGAAATGGAGATTTGGCTTATCTCTGCCTTTTCAAAATGAACCCTTGGCCAGAGATGTATTGATAAAGCACTGTGCGAAAACATTCTCTTAGTTTATAGCTAATTGCTAACTTTTGTATCATGCTGTATTTGACTAGAATCACACTGAGTCATTAGTGTTGTCATATCCCTCTTTAGCTTTTTTATGCTGGTGCAGCCCCTCCTTATGCCACTTGGTAATGTGCTCAGATGTAATATTATATGCCTATGTTGTTGTTTTCAAGTGAGTCAGCAGCCTGGCTCTAGCTTCCAAGGGGTTCTAAGACATTTGCATGCCCTAACTGTCACAGTCTCTCTGGCTGAAATTGGTTTGTTTGCTCTAAGATAACACGATCTTCTTGGGCCACATAGCTGAAGGTTTAGGAGCTGGGGGAATCTTTGGTATTGAAATGCAAGGTCCATTGGCAACTTTGGATTAAATTAGAGAACTATGGTCTCTATGTATTGTTATAAGTGATATTTATATTTATATATTTAGAAAGTGATATTTCTAAAGCATTGCTCTTAGCACTGCAGTATCCTCTTGTCACTAGGTGATGAGATGAGATGAGATGATGAGATCTTAATAGGTCTGACTTGGTCAGTTAGAGTCAGGTAGAATTGTTCAGTTACTATTTATTTATTTATTTATTTATTTATTTATTTATTTAGAAACCAACTGCTTATAAGATAATTTTGTAGTATAAACTCTTTAACCCTCATCTGAAGTCATGATTTTTATACACATAAGTAGGACTTTCTAATCCCAAGTAGTCCCATTGGTTACACTGGATGAAACCTAACCTTTCAGGCCACATCTTGACCTAACTGAACTGAAAGTGTATCTTGGCCTGCTAGTCCTAGCTGATGTGCTAGTCCTAGTTGGGGACGAAAACCCCCAACTTCAAGTATATGCTGATGGGATCCGAGCTGTCGGTGACGGACCAGGAGAGGGATCTTGGGGTTGTGGTGGACAGCTCGTTGAAAGTGTCGACTCAATGTGCGGCAGCTGTGAAAAAGGCAAATTCCATGCTCGGGATCATTAGAAAGGGGATTGAAAATAAAACGGCTAACATTATAATGCCCTTATACAAAACTATGGTGCGACCACACTTGGAGTACTGCGTACAATTCTGGTCACCACATCTTAAAAAGGACATTGTTGAACTGGAGAAGGTACAGAAGAGGGCAACCAAGATGATCAGGGGCCTAGAGCACCTTTCTTATGAGGCAAGACTACAACACCTGGGGCTTTTTAGTTTAGAAAAAAGACGACTGCGGGGAGACATGATAGAGGTCTATAAAATCATGCATGGCGTGGAGAAAGTGGAGAGGGAGAGATTCTTTTCCCTCTCACACAACACTAGAACCAGGGGTCACTCCATGAAATTGATTGCCAGGAGGTCTAGGACCAACAAACGGAAGTACTTTTTCACACAACGCGTGATCCACTTGTGGAACTCTCTGCCACAGGATGTGGTGACAGCCAACAACCTGGATGGCTTTAAGAGGGGTTTGGATGACTTCATGGAGGAGAGGTATATCAATGGCTACTAGTCAGAGGGCTGTGGGCCACCTCCAGCCTCAAAGATAGGATGCCTCTGAGTACCAGTTGCAGGGGAGTAATGGCAGGAGAGAGGGCATGTCCTCAACTCCTTTCTGTGGCTTCCAGCGGCATCTGGTGGGCCACTGTGCGAAACAAGATGCTGGACTAGATGGGCCTTGGGCCTGATCCAGCAGGGCTGTTCTTATGTTCTTATGTTCTTATGTTCTTATCTTATTCTTATCTTCATGCCTGTTGGCTCAAGGCAGGGCAGCCAGCTAGCTAGCATTCCAGCCTCTTTGTAAGATGGTGCAATTGTGTATGCAACACATTTACATAAAATAATAAATAAAATCTGGATAAGGGTTAAGAAGAGGGAGAAAAAGAACTAGCCACTGAATACAAAAGCTGTCTATGTTCTGGGTGGAAATAATATAGATTTAAAAAATTAACTTACAGAGAGGAGAGTCTGCTGAACTGCTGAACAATTGCCTATTTTCAGATGGATCCCCATGTTACAGGAGTTAGTACTAAAGCCTGCATAACTAAATAACTAAGATCCGCTCTGAAAACAGATGTTTCAAAGTTGAATTAATGGAGCCAATGTTCTGCATCTTTTAACATGGTGGCTCTTACCTCAGACCCCTCCTCATGTACTAAGAATTAAATTTGTTTCCGACTTTCAGAACATAGACTAAAAGGGGGTATTTTCTATAGTTTGAGTGACTGCCATCTTGAAACACTATGTCAGATAAGCAAAAAGTCCTCATCGGGATCCCCTACGACCCCGTCCCAAGTGCTGTGGGTTTGGTTTCTATCGGATTGTAATTCCAGTTGTCAGCACATAAGCTACAAAGGGATGTTGCTTATACAATAAATAGTCACCAACTTGATACAATGTGGCAGATTGGTGGGGGGGGATATCCCTGTAGGCATCTTTTAGGACCACCTCCCATGTACTATGAATTTGGTTTGTTCTGGACAGTCCACTCAAAAGTTATTTGCAAGGGGAGGAATGCACACATGGACAGAGAGACATGATGATCTCATAAGCCATCTTCTCTTTGGAAAACAAGCCCAAATGGTATCTATTCCAGAGGTTATTGAAGCATCTGAGTCAAACTGAGCTTTTTTCCCCATTGGTGTTTAAGCCAACAGCACAGTGAAAATCATAGAGCTGAGCAAAAGCTATTTGTTGTTCTCCCATATTTTGGATAAACCTAAATTTTATTTCCTCCAATGTAAGTTTCACAAGTATTACATCAAATGTATATATACTGTAATAGCTAACCCCATATGAGTCATGATGAGCTGCTAAACAAGTACTGTTAGTGGCCAACCTTGAGAGAGAGGACAAGGACATCACAGATTGAAGAGATGAGGAAATATGTGATTGTTACACTGCAGAGGAACCTTGAAAAGGGTGTAGTGAACAGATACGCTGCTTTCATTTCTGATTCCATAGTCTAAGACTAAACAGGAGAAAAGCAAATTGATACTCTACATATGAAAGCCAACTGATATTAAACATGTGCATACATACAAGAAATGCTTTTGAAATTATAGTTTTGTTTTTATTTTAATCACAACAGAAAGCATAAGAACATGCCACCATTCTCACAGAGTTCTTCATTATTTCCTGTTTGCTTTAATTATTACTAGTGATGTTGCTGAAATTCAGAATGGAAGATTCTGAAATAATGAGCTATAAGATCCTGTTGGTGTTTGGCTCAGCTCATAATGAAGTCCAGTCCATTCTCCTCTGCCTTTTACTTTTTCTTCTAAATTTATATTCTAGCAGCAGGAGAGCAGGAGGAGGGCTTCTTCTTGGGCCTTCATTAGGCTAAAATGCTTTTCCAACAATAGGTTCCCTGTGCAAAGATCTCTAGAAATTATAGCTTGCCAGGATATTTGGGCCCCTTATAAGAACTCAGAAGTCCTGGCAAACAGCAGTTTCCAGTGATCTTTACTGGAATGGACTGTTGGTATATGCTTTCAGGCTCAAGGAGCATCCCTCTCCTGCACCCACCTCCCCGGTCCCCACATATTGATTTTTTTAAAAGGTAGATTTTGGGAAAAGGCAAGGGGTGGAAGGGCTTGCGGTGGGGAGGGAAATGGCTGCAGGAGAGCTAAGAGTGCTATCAGGGAAGCCTATCAACCCTGTTTTAAATGAAAGAACAGTTTGTGCTTGTCTATTCCATAGGTTTATCAGCTGCAGTAAGAACTTTCAAAACAGCTCCAACTGTGTGCTAACTCTTCATCCCTCCCATGCTCTAGTTAAAAATTGCAGCCAATATTTGACTGGCCACTTAAAGTCATGGCAGATATTTAGTTTGCAGCAGTGGCTTGATTTCTCAACCGAGTTATTAATTAAAGATGTATATTCCACCTTTCTCAAATCAAGGTGAATGAACAAAGTGGCCTCCAACAAAAATTTTAAATCACAGTATCGAAGAAAAACAAATGACAACACAGAATATATAAAACCAGATCCAAGGTAACACAAGACCAGTACCCAAAAACTAACTAATGGGAGAGGGGGAACGGGGAAGGCCAGCTTGGAAAAAAAAGTTTTAGAAGTTCTAACAAGCTGGTGAAATACCAGCAAAGATGGAGCCAGCCACATGTCTTGCGGGAACGAGTTCCATAGGGTGGGAGTAACAAATGAGAAGGCCCTCTTCTAACAAATGTCAGTGTATCCCAGAAGGACAAGGCACATACAAGAGGACCTCTTTGGAAATGCTCACAGAGAGAACAGAGTCATGTGAGAGGACATAGTTCTTCAAATTCCTTCCCATCTCATATTTCTAATTCATTGGAAAGCCTTTTCAAAAATAAAATTAGCATAATCCACTTCAGCACCTTTGCTTCCATCTTGACTTTAAAACACTGGTGACTATCAGCGTGGCTAAGTAACAGCAGCACATATATCTAGTTTTTGTTATAAATTTTGGTCTGTACAGCTTGCTGTGCTTGAATAACAATGCAGAATTCAAAAACCTGAATATATTGTAAATTACAGCGAGTTCTAAAAAGGGGGGGGATAATCATTTCCCAAGATCATCA
This sequence comes from Hemicordylus capensis, assembly GCF_027244095.1. NCBI lineage: Eukaryota > Metazoa > Chordata > Lepidosauria > Squamata > Cordylidae > Hemicordylus > Hemicordylus capensis. Next base: position 371,080,590 of record NC_069658.1, on the reverse strand, counting down.
TGTGTGCAAAGACTGTGACATAATTCAATGAGGGTTCAGAAAGGCAATCCATTTGAATGCCATCTAGACAAACAGGTAATTGTAAATCCCAATTATTTGGTGGAAGAGAACCAAGCACATACTTAACTTCCCCACTGAAGTCAGTGGCCCTTAAATGCTTAACTGCTATACCATAACCCCAGCCCTGAACAGAGTGGAATTGGACCCTATGGAAAGGGAAGCAATCAGGCCAGAGGAGGCAGTCCATCCCAACTCCAAGCTCTGACATCAGGTTGGAGCCTGAGCCTGCCAGCTGGGAGACTCCAGCATTGACTGAACCTTAGCCCGCTCTCCCCAATGAATTTGCCTCTTCCAAATCATGTACCTTGCGTTCCCGCAAGCCAACATAACAAAACCAGCAGTGAGCTAGGAGGGGCTTGATGGAGGGGGAAAGAAGTGCAATCCAGGCCAGAGGACTATCCCTTTCTCTCTGCTTTCCATGCAGAGCCTGGGGGTGCTCTGCATGGGGCACATGGAAGTGCTCTGTATCCATCCATCCATCCATCCATCCATCCATCCATCCATCCATCATAGAAACATAGGTAGCTGCCTTACACATTGGTCCATCTAGTTCAGTATTCTCTACACAGACTGGCAGCAGCTTCTCCAAGGTTGAAGGCAGGAGTCTCTCTCGGCTCTATCTTGGAGATGCCAGGGAGGGAACTGGGAACCTTTTGCATGTAAGCATGCAGCTACTCTTCTCAGAGCGGCCCCAGCCCCTAAGGAGAATATCTCGTAGTCCTCACACATTTAGTCTCCGATTCAAATGCAAACCAGGACAGACCCTGCTTAGCAAAGGGGACAATTCTCTCAATTCTGGCCTTTGTCAGAGCAAGCTAATCTCTGGGAGCCATCCAGGATGCTGCCATCCCCAGCACCCTTGCCTTGCCTCCCAGCTTCCAGATTTCTGGACCCGACAATCCTAGTCAATCTATTCTGAAAGTTCGTACGTATAAATTATTATGTACTCTAATCTAATCCTGAAATATTCTATACATAGCAGATTAACATTTAGGATGTGGTGAACCAATTGCTGCACTGATACATAGCTGTAAAACAGGACACCGTGGTAGCAGCACAGGGAAGTCTGACGTGGTGCTACAAATGTTACTGATCAAGCAGCCATATTTCATTTGCAGTGTACAGAATTCCTTATTAGTTTGCAATGTATGGTATTCCTAGGAGGATGATAGTGACTAAAAACAATTCTGTAAATATTTAGGCCAGCATTTTTTTTAAAAAAAAACCTGTGCACAGCAGAAAGCATTTCCCATCCCCATGGGTGTAGAATCTGACTTCAGGTTGCATCCTTTCATGCTGCATCAATACCACTTCAGAGAGCATCCCCATTCAAGAGCAGCCCTTAATGGGGAGGAGGGGCAGAAGAGACTGCAGTGCGAATGGAAGCCAAGAATGCCCTGGTGCACCCACAGTGTTCTGCCTGCAGCCTAAATATTGTCCCTGGTTAAAAGTGAAGTAATTGGTTATTGCATCAGACAATGACATCTAATGACATTTATTTACACTATTTAAGAATTTTAATGTATATTGCAATTCTAAATGAATGGCAAAAATTGTGTATGTGTGTGTGTGTAGTGGACACACACATAGTAAATAATATGGCTAGATAGAATAAAGCATCCACTGTGTTGAAACATTTTTACATTTCATCTTCAGAATGTCAGGATCCCAGATTGTGTGTGTCGTCCGTCCCCCCCTCCACCCCCACCTGTAGTGCATTCCTAGGTTTTAAAAATATTTTATGGTATGTCTTATGATAATTTTCTGCCACATTATGAATTGTGTAATGCCTAGCATAATTAAACAAGAGGAAATTAATTTGTCAATATTTTATGTATTCTTGCTATTTTTAGTTTTCTCATATAATTGCTTCATGCAAGACCCTTTCTTCCTGCTTGTACGGATCTCTACACCTTTCACACTCATAAAGTTCCCAGGTAATTGAGGCACACATCATGAGCAGGTCAGAAGTCAATGCTCCAGGAAGTATTTTCACGTTAGTTATGTTTCTAAAGTCAGATACTCCCCCGCCCCTTTCTAAGTGTCCATCTAAACTTCCATCCACTTTAGACTGTCTTGACTTTTGCAAGGCTGCTCTCTCTCTGGAGTCCGCTAATCTCCTCCCACACTTCCCAGTCAGCATGATCTTGATTACAGTCATTCTGCCACTGTTAGTAACTCTACTTCCAAAAATACATATGAAAGCTTTTCTTCAGAGCTATTCAGCAGAAAACATCCACAGCACGGAAGCAGCAGAGAGCTGGGCATCTTGCTTCTGTGCCTCCTCACATTAAGCAGTGGAGAGCTCTCTGGCTGCTGAACAGTTTATAGTGGGCTGCTTGAACACTTTCCATGGAGACCCATAATGAGTGTTCCACCTCCCATAAACCTTTCCATCTGATTCATAGAAATTGGCTCAGTGCAAACTCAGAAACAGTATTTTATAAGCTGATAATTAACTTAGCCAAAAATTAGATTAACTATTCTTTCAACAACTCCTGACTTTTTTCCAGGTATTCTTCTAGAAGACCAAATACAGCATTTTCTGTTTCAAAATGCCTGGTTTCCTAGACATATTCCATTCTCAACCACCTTTTATCATCCTTAATTTTTAGCCGGCTAGGCCTTTGCATCACTTATTAAAAACCAGTTTCTGCCAGACTGGCATGAAGAACCTTCCTCCTACTCTCACATGAAGGCTTCTGGCTGCCACAGATTGTTTATAAATATCCTTACTCTAGGTGGGAATGCTAATCCGTATAGCTCTCCAGTAGTGAGAGGTGGAATTTGGTCATTCATTATATTGCTTAAAGGTCAATTTTCTGTCTCTAAAGGGCAATTTTATATTTCCTAAATTTGGATGCAGTAGAGAGACCAAGAAGTGGTGGTCTAAAGGTGCATTTTCCTTCTTGATATTATTTATACCTAATGTCTGAATTATAGAAATTTTTGTTTATTTTAGGCAGTGTTCATGGTACACAGGGAAATGCTACATCTCAGAGGTGCTTTTAATTGGAAAACAAAAGCTTGTTGGTGAAGGAAAATTGCTGGACAACAAGATTAGCATACCAGTTAAGTGTTTACTCCTCAGAGCCCTAGTGCAAAAACAGCATAAAACAGAAGAAATTTCTGAACTCTTAAGTGCTAGTTCACTGAAATACCTTTTCTTACACTGCTGTTGGGATCCCTTCTCGCTCCTGTGTTGTAGCAGCAGCAAGACTCCAGTGTTTTAAAATACTGAAACAAGCAAGAGTGCCAGATAGAGGATTTTTGTAGGGCCAGGTATGGATAAGGCTCTCCATAGTCCTAGGACAGGCTCCCGAGAGCCAAAGGAATGTGCACCATATAGTATCCTTATGAGCAAATGTATGCCAGGGGAAAGTGCACAGGAGGAAGGGGAAGAGATTTGAAGGGCAGGGCAAGCAGGGTGGCTGCCACAAGCCCCACTCTTTTAACCCTCATTAAAATTAACTGGAAGGGAGCCCCACACTGACCGATTTGCCCCAAGCACAGCACCCTGCCAGAGCTTTCTATGGACAGCCCTGTATGGGGCAGAAGTATTCTTCTCTTGCCCCTCTTAATATTGGAGTGTAGTTGCATGGCAAGCATCTGCTTCCACTACAACAGTTACAGCTGCTAGAATCAGGACATACAAATGCCAGGGCCAATTCACACAGGGTTTCTCCATAAGCACTTAGTTCAGAAATACAATGATTTCGGTGTGTAACAGTGGCTGCATTTTCATGTAACGTGGAACCATGGGTCCAATGAACCCTCAACTTCAGTTGTAGCAGAGTGGGACTGTTTGCACATAACTCTGGCACCACCATACTGCAGGTAGGGGCAGCAAAACTCACTACAAACCAAAGGTTCATATTGGAGTCTCTGGAGGGAAACCTTGGGTCACTTTGGGGTCCAAAATGCGGTTGCACACATTTGGACAATCAAAATTTTCAACCCGAGGCCCATTCAACTCCAGTTTCATATTATGTGAGAATGGGCTTGTTGACATTCATGCTGTACCAGCTTCCCATCTGGCAGTGCAGCTTAAAAGTGGAAATCAGCTAACTAAAACCACTGGCTGATAAATTCAGAAGGTATCATGAGACTGGGCCTTGGTCCCATTTACTTCAGCCAACTCAGCTGAAGTCCAAATGCAGTGGCATTAAACCGGGGGGAACGCTTAATGACTGACACAGCAAAATGTGTAGACTGAATTCATTGAAAAGCTTTGCACTGATATTATTTTCATATCTGTGATATTGTATCTGTGATGGCCCATTCACACATGCAGGTTGTCACTTGATACTGTAGTCACCAAGTGATGAACATGCATATGAAAACCAGTCCTAAGGTAAATAAGGAGTTGGAAGCTAAGGAGCATATTTGGCAGATAAGGAGCAAAGAGTGGCAAGAGACAGAGAACACTGCGATAATGAGACTGTCCGTATTGCATTTTTGCTATGATCCATTTGTATGGAGACCTCCATCACATAATAACTATAGAAAGTCAACTTGCAATTGAAAAAAGCCATGTTAGTTAACTCTTTTGGTTTTGTGTTTACTTTAAGAACAAGCCACAGTTTATATGAAGTCAGCTTTTTAACTAACAATAATTAAAACAAACAGGGATATCAAATCAGGATCAAATCATTTATTGATGTCCTGTCCCCCACCCCCTACTATTAGTTTGTTAACAATTCATAGCTTCCCGAGCTTGACTGTGGTTGTTCCAAAGTAAAAACAGAAGCTTTCACTCTCCTCCTCTTGTGTACAAGGGAGGAGTCAGAAAGCCTGCAGCTCACTCAGGCTTGTTCATATAGTTCTAAAAGTATGGTTTAGCATAGTTTAGCATAGCATCTGAACCAGGCCAGTCAGTTTTTATATGGGTAAAATGCATGTTGGAAAATTAGAATTCTGTTATTCAAACTTACGAGGACAAAAGGTGCTGTTGATTTTAATTTCCACCGTGTCATTTTAATCGCTTTCTTTATGCCATACAGAAGCCTGTAGTGTAATGGGGAAGGCATATAAAATATCAACTGGTGATGGAAAAACCCAGAGGAAAAAAAGAAATATTTCCATCACAAAGTATTCTTTTTAAAGGAAGCTTTGAAGTCCATCATAAGACTCCACATACAAAAAAAAAAAAAATCCTGCTTTGTTTCTTCTTTAAATTAATCATTTGAACATTTTGGGGGGGCTTCAAATGTTTACTGGGTGATTACTTACTCACTGAAGTATTTAAAGAAAGCTCAGGAGACTCCACATTCACCATCTTACCCTTTTTAGACTTTATTTTGACAAACCATCAATTGGAATTTTTAATTTAAACTATTCTCGAAAGCTGCAGTGTTCCTACCCAGTATATTATCAAAGTATCAAGTCCTTTGATAAGAGTAATTAAACATGCCAAGTTTGTTTCCATAGCCCTAAGTCTGCACTGCTCTTTTTCTCATTATATTGCCACACTTAAGAAGCAATTCCCAGAGCACATTTGCTGGCGTAGTCATATTTGATGGTACAGAACTACTTCCATGAACAGATAGGTGAATGACCTCCTTCCTCTCCTCTCCGCCACCCTGCTTCCTACAACTGTCTCCACTTATTCAAAAGAATGGCAACAGGAATGCTCAGTCAGCTTAATACATGGGGAAAGAGAGAGGGGTCCCAATCCAGAGAAAAAAATATACCAGTATTTGATTTGCAAACTGCTGCTTGAGCATATCTACCTAAACCTACCTTACTTGAATCTTTTAAATTAAAGAAAAAATAATGATAGTTGATGAGAAGGATTTAAACTAAGTGTCTGTACCAGTGAGTATATTAAAACCATTTAAAAATATATACCTGTGCCTATCCATCAATCAGATAATCAAGGCTGTCAAGATACAGGACCCTTCTCCAAAAACATGTCATTGGTTTAGGAAAACTGATGACATTGGTTGGCCATACACTACAGCCACTGCTGATGCACATTTAGTTTATATAACTATATCATGCCTGAAAAGCTATAGTTAGCATTTTCTGTCTAAGTTTTATATTCCTTTACAGGCACTGGCATGAAGATGAAGAAAATGAAAAATCATTTTAAAGAGCAAAAATCAGGGTTTAAATTTTTTAATATATCATTTTACAGACATATAAAAATAAGATCTTTTTACAGTCATGCCATTACTTTCAGTTTTACTATGAAATAATTAAAACATAGTGGGTAATTTTTAAATCTTAATTTGAAGGATCACAGTTTATTTAGGGTTTCTAGATGTGGACTTTTACCCCAGATTTGCAACTATTTTAACCCCCTTGCAACTATTTCTGTGCTGGAGGGAGTTTACGGAGTTCCAGGGATCTTGCTGCGAATGCTGAATGGGTCAAATCACTCAGTGACTGTTATATGTGAGTAGGCCCATTGGAAATTGATGGAAAGCATCCTCAAGGATACAATTGTAAAGCACATAGAAGAACACGCCCTGCTGGGAGTGAACCAGCATGGGTTCCGCAAAGGTAAATCTTGCCTCACCAACCTTTTGGAGTTCTTTGAGACTGTCAACAAGTGTGTGGATCAAGGTGATCCAGTTGACATCATATACCTGGACTTCCAAAAAGCTTTTGATAAAGTTCCTCATCAACGACTCCTGAGGAAACTTAGCAGTCATGGGATAAGAGGACAAGTACATGTGTGGATTGCTAACTGGTTGAAAGACAGGAAACAGAGGGTAGGTATAAATGGAGAGATTTCGCAATGGAGGGAAGTAAGAAGTGGGGTACCCCAGGGATCTGTACTGGGACCTGTGCTTTTTCATTTATTCATAAATGATCTAGAAGTAGGGGTAAGCAGTGAGGTGGCCAAATTAGCAGGTGATACCAAACTCTTTCAGGTAGTGAAATCCATAACTGATTCTGAAGAACTCCAAAAGGATCTCTCCAAACTGGGTGAGTGGGCGACAAAGTGGTAAATGCAGTTCAGTATTGGCAAGTGTAAAGTGATGCACATAGGAACGAAGAACCCAAACTTCAAGTATATGTTGATGGGATCTGAGCTGTCGGTGACTGACCAGGAGAGGGATCTTGGGGTTGTAGTGGACAGCTCGTTGAAAGTGTCGACTCAGTGTGCGGCAGCTGTAAAAGAGGCCAATTCCATGCTAGGGATCATTAGGAAGGGGATTGAAAACAAAACTGCTAATATTCTAATGCCCTTATACAAAACTATGGTGTGGCCACACTTGGAGTACTGCGTACAATTCTGGTCACCACATCTAAAAAAGGACATTGTTGAACTGGAAAAGGTGCAGAAGAGGGCAACCAAGATGATCAAGGGCCTAGAGCACCTTTCTTATGAGGCTAGGCTGCAACACCTGGGGCTATTTAGTTTGGAAAAAAGACGACTGCGGGGAGACATGATAGAGGTCTATAAAATTATGCATGGTGTGGAGAAAGTGGATAGAGAGAAATTCTTCTCCCTCTCACATAATACTAGAACCAGGGGTCATCCCATGAAATTGATTGCCAGGAAATCTAGGACCAGCAAACGGAAGTACTTTTTCACACAACGCATAATCAACTTGTGGAATTCTCTGCCACGAGATGTGGTAACAGCCAACAACCTGGATGGCTTTAAGAGGGGTTTGGATAACTTCATGGAGGAGAAGTCTATTGACGGCTACTAGTCGGAGGGCTCTAGGCCACCTCCAGCCTTGGGGGCGGGGTGCCTCTGGGAACCAGTTGCGGAGGAGTAACAGCAGGAGAGAGGGCCTGCCCTCAACTCCTGCCTGTGGCTTCCAGTGGCATCTGGTGGGCCACTGTGCGAAACGGGATGCTGGACTAGATGGGACTTGGGCCTTATCCAGCAGGGCTGTTCTTATGTTCTTATCCCACCCCCACCTACACATGAAATTAAAATGCACCATTCAGTGACGTTCTTGCCCCTGGACTGCGGGGCCAAAGTCCAGGGCCTCCACACCCCCTGGGGGCCCTCAAATCCTTTTTAGTCTGTCCTGGGTGGTGTGGTTACCACTTGACTTCACTGTGCTGGGTGTATGAGTGTGATTATGACCCGAGCTGGGTGCTTTAGAGACAGAGGGAAGGTGGGGAAATAAATATGTGAGATAAGAATAGGGTGATGATGCTTAACTTGCAGTTGGGGGAGGAGGGGCTCCAGCAAGCGGGTGGGCTCCAAAGGCCTTTTGGTCCAGGCTCAAAAGTTCTGTGATTCAGAGGTTACTGGTGTTTGAACTATGTCAAAAGGGTTCTATGGTGGTGTACCTCCCCCTTGATAATAAAAAGAAAATGCACCATTTGTCCCATAGGATTCTGTGATCCAGTCAGATGAAGGCTGCTGTTTGAACTGTGTGGGGAAAGGGGTGTGTGTGTTGTATTTATTCTCAAATTATCCTGTTTTTAGCAAAGCATGCATATATTATACCAATTAGTATATGTAAATGTTATACTACAATTTTTAAATGCGAGATGGAGACATTTTAGAGACTTTTTTCGTGACTAGCTCCAACTATTTCCACTTTTCTTGGTGACAGATTTCAACTACTTTCACCACCTGGACCTGGCAAACCTATGTTTACTTTTGTCATTATTATACTTCCTCTACAGACCTATACTGAAGAAACAAATAGTTAATTTGCAATGCTATCAGTTCAGTAAGGCTGATAAGCAGAGGTGCACCTAGGTAATTTTGGAGCCTGGACTTAAAGGCCTTTGGAAGCCCCACCCCACTCTCCTGCAATCCGTGGTTTCTCCAGAATCACTAGAGAAATGTGAGGAGAGCATGCCAACTTAATTGCATTGGTACACAAATCCACACCATTTTGCAGCATGTAGTTGTGTGGAAGCAAAGCAAGAGGAAAACCTGGGTAGAACTGATTGTGTGGAAGCAAGGTAGGAGGAAAGGCTACCCAGGTACACAACTGAAAATTGGGGAGCACACACAGCTCCCTGGGTGGAACGCAGTTTGTGATTGTGTGAATGGCTTCAATATTCTCTTCTGATCAGCTTGCACAAGAGTTTTCACATTCAATCATCTTTGTTTCCTCTGACAGAAATGTAAACTGATAGAATTGGACATGGGGAGTGTCTAGGACTCTTGTCCAGACACTTAGAAGTGAATCTGGCAGATTAACATAACATCCCTATTTGCATATGGAGGGATATTCCTTCCTTTTGCTGTAATTCTAAAATACCTGGGGCAGAATCCATTCTATAGAGTACAACTGATTTCATTTTATACACCCATAGAGCTAAAGAGGGGCTAATGCTTATTCATGAGTAAGATTTTAAACGAAGTATCTGCACCAGTGAGTGCATAAAAATGTATTCAAAAATAGTGTACATAAAATGGCACACCACACACAACACAAGCTGATTATGGTAATATATGTCTTAGTGCAAAATTTTGAAAATCAGATCCTGTAAACATATACCATTAACTTTATGTTAATAAAATATTTTGCTCGATACACTTTAAATTATTCATTTGTAGCTAGTCTAAAAATATAAAAGGCTTCTTATTATCATTCAATTTACATGATTACTTTACTTTCACATTTCTTTTCCTTTAACATAAACAGAGTGTAAAATTCCCAATGAGTTTTTGGGTATTTAAAGTGTGTAATTTTTATGTGCAAATTGAGGCTGTTAGGGTTTTAACTTTGTGATTACTATAAGGATAATTTCAGTTCCTGATTTTAAACTCTCTTGCATCTCAGTGAAATTACTGTGTTTTCTGATTTGAGTCATTATTCTTCCTCTGATTAGGAACATGCTTCTCTTAAAAAACACTTATTTTTTATGATTCATGCAAACTTAAATACATGTCCCCATGTTTTTTTGCTAAGCAAGTGTCACAGTGAAACCCAGTCTGAGGCTGGCCTTAGGCACTCTGATGTCCTCCCGTGTTAAATATTAAAATATACCTTAACTTTCTGCCCCTAGACCAGTTATAGAGTTCCCAAACCTATTTCATTCCTCCACCCATCCCCGCACTGTGGTCCCTGACTTGTTTCATTTTCTTCCTACTTTTCCATCTGTCCTGGATCCTGATAGTTTACTGTTCACTCACTCATAACTCAAACACAGCCGTGGGCCCACTGGACTCTCCACACACACCGTTCCATCTGCTGCTACTAAAGGCACAGTTGCATAGAGTGATGTTCTAGGCTGTTGCCTGGGGTCACCTAAGCAGTAAGGCTGGCCCTGCGGCAGTGCTTTGCCATGCCTCAGACAGCAGCAAATTCGTTTATTAATTATTTAAATTTAAGATGGCAATCATTCAGTTGCTGAAAAGGTGGGGGAAACTGTGAAAAACAAAAAAAATGTATCAAGAGAAGCATTTGGGATTAGAGATGAGTGAGCTTCACCAGGATTGTCTCGTATATACTGGAAATGAACTGAGTCCTCATCTGAAAAAGCAGCCTTCTGGAAAAGTGGTGGGGAAACCTAGCTCTTAATTAGCAAAGAGAGATTTTTTGAAAAAACCAAAACAAAACAGGATGCACACTGGGAAATGGGAGAAGGAAAGACAGCCCCTCACAGGGGCCTTCTGGCCCTGAGAGACCCTTGTGAGGGGTTGTCTTTCCTCTCCTACCCTATTTACCAGAGTGGACTCCTAATGGCACAGCAGGGAAATGACTTGACTAGCAAGCCAGAGGTTACTGGTTCGAATCCCAGTAGCTATGTTTCCCAGACTATGGGAAATACTTATATTGGGCAGCCGCGATATAGGAAGATGCTGAAAGGCATCATCTCATACTGCACAGGAGATGGCAATGGCATACTGATGGCATACTGCACAGTATGGCATACTGCACAGGATGGCATACTGCACAGATGGCATACTGCACAGGAGATGCCCCTCCTGCATTCTACCAAAGACAACCACAAGGCTCTCTGGTTGCTAGGAGTCAACGCCGACTGGATGGCACACTTTACCTTTACCTTTACTCCTTCAAAGTAGCTAGAGTAGAGGTTTTTTGCACTTCTTTAAAATAAGCCTTGGAGCTACAATATGAGGTTTGTAGTAGGATATGTTAAAAATGTTTCTGAGCCAAGGGAATACATGTGTGCAATTATGTGTGAGAGAAGGGTGTGTGTGTGTGTGCGTGTGCGTGTGTGTGTGTGTGGAGAGAGAGAGAGAGAGAGAGAGAGAGAGAGAGAGAGAGATGTGTGTGTGCATGTGGTGTGTGTGTTTTGCATAGAAGCAAGCAAAAGGTCATGCTGAGAAAGTTTTGTTTTTCACCATGTCCTTACAGTTCTTCTGCAGCAAAGACACAGAGGCAGGGTGAATAAGAAGGTGGGGGCCTTTAATAAGGAACAAGGGAATCTGGCTGTTCATCTTCACTCAAATTTTAATCTGAATTGAGGGCTTCTACGGTTTTCATCTCCTTGGAAGTAGACTTTAGCACCCCCCTAAAATTTGTTTCCAATCCCGACTCAGGGAATTTTTGCTGACACCCATATTTTGAATATTTTAGCAATGGAGCATAAAAAGTTGTAGACTGCTTTTAGGAAGCCAACCTACAGTATACAGATCTTTGGGAAAGAGAATTATTTAGACATTGCTTCTTAAGAGACCTATTTGTACTATTTGTTACAAATATCTACCTATTTGTTAGTGGGTATGAAATGGTGCTTTACCACCACCACCTCCACCACCACCACCGCCTGCTCTGAAATAACAATGAATACACATCTTTGAATGGGCTTTGCCTTCTATCAATGCCTAAAGTGCTACATACAAGAGTATGTTGATTTGTAAGCTTAGAAAAAGGTGTCATTTCCCCATGCAAACAGAGGAAAACAGAACAGGAACAATTCTCAGTGAGAAAGCATGTTAAAAAAAAGTCAAATGAACATAGTATTAGATTTTAATAAAGGAAACAATTGTACAGCATTACCTGTGAGTCAAACTCTATGTGCCATTTCCAATTTTATCTAAATACATTAGCCTAAGCTACTTCATAGGATTATTGTGAGGCTAAACTTCTTCTCTGAGCCCCTTAGGGGAAGGTTGCTATATAAATGTAATAAGTAAATAAAGGCTTGGAGACTGACTGACATGGGAGTGTGGTAGTATTGCCTGTTTTCTTTATTTAGAGCTATTGAGGCTGTTCTCATGAGCAGCCAAGCCAAGGCTTAGGACTTCTTATGGACTTGGCTGCCCAAGAATGGCTGGGATCTACACAGATCCCCAGCGGTGATCCACACAGATCCCAGTGGAAAACCAGACCGAAGCCTGGGATCAAGTGCTCGCACTAACACAGAGATTGGTGCAAAGAGTGCCCGTCCTCTGGGGGAATCCCCCAAAGCACTACGCTCGGCACGCAGTATACTATGCAATACCCAGATGCTGGGACAATGAGTCCAGGCCTTAGAGTGATTTGCCATGTTCCACGCTGCACGGAGCACCTGGAAATGTGTGACTGAGGAGAGCACACTCCCACCAAGCAAATAATTATCACTGGGGAGGGGAGGAAGGCAAGGTTTGCAAAGCCTTCCCCCCACCTTCCCAGTAGGGCACCCTTAACATCAGCCAACAGCTGGATTATTTAGGAAAATTAGGCAAGTGGAAAGCAGAGGGATCCAGAAGGATCCTGCCGCTTCTCACAACCAGCCTAACGCAGGCTGGGCTGCCCCAGGCTCGCTTAGGCTGGTTGTGAGAACAGCCTCCTTGTATGTAAGTGAATTGTGTCCACATGGTCTTGGCCCTAGTACTGGATCACAAAACTCAGTCTTCCCATTCACTACAACTCAAGGATAATATTGGATGGAGAGGTATTTTTGATCGGTTGCAACAACATATGCACAACTGGATCAAGGACCTATTCTCTTTCTTGATTAGTGGGTCTTGGGAAAGTTACATTTCTTCTCACTAGCCATTAATATACCTGCCCTACATTGCTTTGCCTTTGACCTCAGTGGTCATTCTGTGGATATTACACATTCCAATATATTTCATTTTCAGTCTTGCATTTTTGAAGCACTAGTAATAAATAAACAAACAAACAAACAAACAAACAAACAAATAAATAAATAAAATGCTATCCAATGAAATAGCAGCATATGAGAAATTACAAGGTACAAAAGTTTAAACTTCTGATTCATACGTGCCAACATTTCAGAATGAGAAAAAGTAACAATGTCTTTTCACACACACACACCCAAAAAAACATTTTTCATGGAAAAAAAATTCACCACCACCACCTCCCCCTTCCAGGCAGGAAAAGGGTTGAGTGGGGGGCATTCACTACCTAAAAAACATTTCTCACACATAAAAAATTTACTGCCTCCTGTGCTTTGCTGAGCCCGCACTCTTAAACCAGACCCTGTTCTTTGGGCATATTGATAATATGAAGTGGGGAAGCAGCTCAGAAAGGCAAACTGCCTTCTTGAACCAGACTATATTCTGTGGGTATATTGATGATATGAAACTGAGGAAGTAACTCTGAAAGGCAAACTCAGCACTCTTAATCCAGACACTATTATGTGGGTATGTTGATAACAGGGCAAATAGCCCTGGAAGGCGAAGCCTGCCCTCTTGAACCAGACCCTAATCTGTGGGTGTCATATCAATAAAATGAATTGCGGAAACAGCCCTGAAATGTAAAGTCCCTATTGTAGTTCCTATTCTGTAGCAAGTCAGTGTTCTGAAGCAAGTCAGTGCTCTCTCTCTCTCTCTCTCTCTCTCTCTCTCTCTCTCAACCAGACCCTATAGGGATTATAATATAAACTTGAGAATATGTTTGAAAAGCAAATGCTCTCTCAAATGAAATCAGACCCTATTATGCAGGGAATGTAAACTGGAGAAATAGCTCTGAAAACCAAAGTCTGTGCTCTCAAAGGAAATCAGGCCCTATTCTGTATAAACTGGAGATAGCTCTGAAAAGCAAAGCCTGTGAAATCAGACCCTATAGGGATAAATTGGAGAATAAATAGCTCTGAAAAGCCAATGTGCTCTCAAATGCAATCAGACCCTAATCTGCCTGGAATACAGGAGAAATAGCCCTAAAAAGCAAGGTCAGCTCCCCCTCAAAGGAAATTGAGCCCAGAAAACTGAAGAAATCAAGCAATAGCTTTTTCCTTCTCAGAGTCTTTGCATGCTCAAATGCAGCGCACCTCATGGGCAGGGCCAGATCTGGCCACACACACCCCATGGGAGAGGCCTCTGGTCTGCCCATTGCTAGAGTTTCCTCTTCCTCCTTCCTCCTCCAGCTCTGTCTGAGGCTGAAATCCTAGATCTCAGCAAAAGTCTCATGAGAAGGGATTTCGGACTCTTGTGAGACTTCAGCAGATGGAGCCAGAGGAGGAGGCGGGGAGCGGGGAATGGAATTTTTGAGGGCCTCCCCATGAGGCTGATAACCACAACAAAAACTGTGGCTGTCTCAGGAGAAATGGGACAGTTGGCAAGTATGAGATTCTCATATTTTAGTTTCTTCTTTTTTTAAATTGCTGAATCTTAAACAAACGCACAAATATATTTCAACATGTCAGTTAGTGGGCAAGCTAAAGTTAGCAACTTACACTGTTTATTTCTGGAAAGAACAATAAAACCTTCAGCAATTCAGAATCTTAAAGTACATCTCTCTGGGGAGTAACTGTGAACAGACATATAACTGCATTCCCCCGCCCCAGTATCTTACCACCCAGCTTCACTCAAATGACCTTGCTATTCTAAGCTATTCACACAGAAGTCACTTTGCCACTTGAAGTTTAAAACCACTTGCCTTCCAGCCATCAGGTTGACATTTTTATTCTGGTCATGCAGCATTTGTTAATACCATAAATGTCAGAGTTGATCAAGATTCCATCCAGGTTTACCTTTTCTGTTATTGATTTGCATTTTATCACATATTTTTTTAACACTCATGAAGCCCACTGGATTCAGTACACTCAAAAAAAGTGGCCAGGCTATATTGTTTATGTACAAGTTCTTGAAAGTCTATTCACACCTTTGGGATAAAATAGTAATTCAAATATCAAGCTTCTGGGGTTGTCATACCCAATTGTCTTCTAGAACTCAGGCACAATGACACTGCATTATCTACAGGAATGCCAGTCAATTTTTTTTAAGCTATTTTCTCCATTGCATTTTTATTTCGTTACAGTTTTTAAGTCATGAAAAGGAATCATGAAATAATTGGAACTGGACATCTGCCTGTAGAGAGAGTTCAGCTAGTCTGCCAGCCTTGTGTTATGTCAGTCCTAATGTCAAAACTGGAGTTCAATGTTTTTCCCCCTTTTTCTTCTTCTTTTTTCTTTTCTTTGCTTCAGTTTCATTGGGACATGAAGATCTACTCAAAGCAAAATGCACTTCTCTACTAGGTCTGCACATCTTCACATTAACTTGTTAGAATCTTCTTGGAGCTTCTATTAACCCATCTTGGTTAATATTTATTTTGTCTCAATAATTTTGCCCTTGGGTTATATTTCATTGAAGTGTACAGAGTCCATGCTACATGTTCACAATTGCATTAGCACCTACATCAGCATCCCAGGCAGGGCATATAGCCTTAAAAGAGCCACTGGAAGCAGCCTAGTTAAAGTATAGGGTATGAGAGGAACCAGGAAGAAGTTAAGGGCAATGCCCACTTCCTATCTAGCTGTGGAGGAGAGAGCACACATACGGAGAGAGCTCTGTGAACCTGTTGCCCTTAAATAAAATGATACATTGTGTTGAAAGATTGTCTGCTGTTCGAATTAGTCAAACAACATAAAACAGGGATGGATCTCTAGTGAGATTATCCCACCTGCCTGCTGCCATCACCAGCCCTCCTCTTTGCTGCCATCACCCTCTCCAAACATTTCCTCCTGCACCCCAGCGTCAGAGTCTGGTGCTGAAACTGTGTGTGTGTGTGGACACACACACACTGCACAGGTCCCAGTGCTATCCCTCTTACCCCTTGTCAGTTTCACCTGATGAGCACACTGTGCCTTCTGGCTTGCACTGCTGTTCACAGTTCACAGGCCAGCCAAGCAGGTATCTATGGATCCAGCTGCAGCTTTGCTAAGACAGTGGGGGAGAACTTGAGAGCTAGAGCTGGTGATGGGGCAAGAGCAGCAATGAGGAGAGCCTCATTGCTGCTCTTGCCCCATCACCAGCTCTAGCTCTCAAGTTCTCCCCCACTGTCTCCTCAGCCCAAAGCTGACAAAGTAGACAAATTTGGTGCAGACGAGAAAACGGATGAGGGATTCAGAGGTGGCGCTGGAGCAGCAGCTGCAAGAGGAGAGGCTGGTGAGCGAAGCTGCAAATGGATCCATGGATACCTGGTTGCCTGGCCTGTGACTGCAAACAGCAACACGGGTCTGGCAACTCTCAGAGTCTCTCTCTCTCTCACACACACACACACACACAGTCTGTTCCACTCTTGGGGGACGGGGCTACCATAAGTGTGAACTAGCTTTCAGAATGCTAAGATTGCTAATTATGACAAAAACATGTTTGCAGCACTGATTGTGCAGTATAACAAATACAATTTGACACAAAATGTTGTTTGTCAATATGGCTTCTCTAATAAAAAATGCATTAGGAGTTTCTTCCCCTGCTAAAATAAATAAAAATGAAGGATTTATCACAAAAGCAAAGATGACTATCCTGGCCTGGAAGTCGAAACCTTTATAGCGTCCTATTTTCCAGTGCATATAGTCTGGCTTGTGCACTTTGGAAAAGAATGTGGGACCTTAATATAATTTCCCATCTTTATATGGGATTCAGTTTCATGACTCCTGAGAACTTGAAGCAATTGATTGTTTTTCAGTAGAGAAATAGCCATTCCCCATGAAGTGCGAATTAACAGTAATGTGTGGATAATATTGGAAATCAGCTTGAATGTCAGTAAGGAAAAAATAGACAAACAAAAAAGAATTGTTTTGTGAATAATAATTAGTTCTTTAATTAAGGGTTGCCTCTGTTGACTAACCGATTAAACTCAGTTAGATGGTTTTAAAAGAAAGACACGTTTAGCTCATTGGTAAAGCATTTGCAAGGAGTAGGAAAATGACCAAGGGCATGGCTATAATTAGACAAGGGTCCTGGGCTCCTGAGGGAGGGGATTGGCTGGGCAACAGCCCACTCTTGATTTTCCCATCCCACCTCCCTGACTGGCATGCCGGTGGCTCCTGATCAGGGAGGGCTCATCTCAGCTTCAAGCTGAAGTATATATATTAAACATTTCTGAGCAGGAAAATGCATGCACAAGTGTATGTATGAACGTATCTGCATACATGGGGTGTGTGTGATATTATTTACATACTACAATAATAGAAGCTCAGGTGGAATGTATACCAAGAAGGAGGAAAGGTACCACCACGTTCAGGAGAATGCCAGCATAACTAGCAACTAGAATCACTCACTACACACAGAAAAATTTTAAGCACACTACAGCCAGCCAGGAAAATACTTATATATAGTATTTTTTTTAAAAAAATAGAAGGGTGGGATGGAAAGCAGGAGTCAGTCAAACCTCTATCTGGAAACCACCAGTTAAGACTGTAAGATGAAAGAATAGAGGATACACGGACCAGAGAACAAAACATATACTGGGACTAGGTAGTCTATATACCGTGTATAAGAGTCTATTCACACACACAACTTCCATGAAACACGGATAGATTAAACATATATAATGAAACACACAATTACTGAAGAAATTGTCTGTGTTCTAGACCCCAAAAAGTATGGCTGAAGGTCAATTATGCCCATAGTCCTTATACATGTAGATATATAGTCCTTCCAGATCTTTTTTCTTACTGGTTCTTGTTCAAGTTGTTGCTCCAAATGTTACTCAAAATTCTTCCAGATCTTTTTCCTTGAAAGTTCTGCAAGGCAAGGCAACCAAAGAAGCAGCAGCAGTAGCTCCTTAGTCTCTCTCAGGCAGCAGGCAAATCAGCAGCAGACATGAGCAGCAGAGACAGATAGATAATCCAGGCCACAAGGTGGTCTTTAAATATACTTTGAATAAATTTCCTTGGAGCAGCCCCCCTTGTGCATCCCCCACCGGCCGATGGGATGACAAGTGTCCCTGAGTGGCACACTTTTAAAGCTACTCAAAGGTCCAGGCACATCTCACCAATTGGGGAATCTGCAGCACAGCCAATCATTCCAAGTGACACAAATGTCACAAAATGAATGACAGTTTCTTTCTTACACAAAATGGAGGCTCGAGCCACTCAAACCAGTTAGAACCGGCTCTATTAGAACCTGGCTTAGTCTGGTTTAACCTAGAGCAGGCTCTAATTCTTATTTTAAAGTTCAGGCTCTACCTAGAACCATTGAGCCGGGGTGGTTCTATCTAGGACCGGTTCACACATCCGTAACTCCAATTTTCAAAAAGGGATCCAGGGGGATCCGGGAAACTACAGGCCAGTAAGCTTTGCCGGTAAATTGATCAAAAGCAGGGTAAATTGATCGAAAGCAGCAAACTTAAAGACAAAATTGTTAAGCCTATAGAAGAACAGGCCTTGCTGAAGGAGAACCAGCATGGTTTCTGCAAGTCAACTCTTGCCTCACTAACCTTTTGGAGTTCTTTGGTTGTATCTACAGGCATGTGGATAAAGATGATCTAGTTGACATAGTATACTTGGACTTCCAAAAAGTGTTTTTTGCCAAAGTTCTCCACCAAAGGCTCTTGAGTAAACGTAACAGTCATGGGATAAGTGGACAGATTCATGTGTGGATTGGTAACTGGTTGAAGGATAGGAAACAGAGGATAGGAATAAATGGACAGTTTTCCCAATGGAGGGAAGTAAGAAGTGGTATCCCATGAGGATCTGTACTGGGACCAGTGTTCTTTAACTTGTTCATAAATGACCTAGAAGTTGGGGTAACCAGCTAAGTGACCAATTTACAAATTACACTAAACTATTTAGGTTACTGAAATCCAAAACAGATTGTGAGGAATTCCAAATGGATCTCTCCAAACTGGGGGAGTTTGTGACAAAATGGCAAATGTGGTTCAATGTAAGCAAGTGTAAAGTGATGCATAGTGGGGCAAAAAACCCAACCTCACATAAATGCTGATGGGGTCTGAGCTGTTGGTGACTGACCAGGAGAGAGATCTTGGGGTCATAGTGGACACCTTGTTGAAAGTGTCAACTCAGTGCATGGCAGCTGTGAAAAAGGCAAATTCCATGCTAGGATCATTAGGAAGGGGATTGAAAATAAAAATGCTAATATTATAATGCCTTTATAAAAATTTATGGTGCAGCTACATTTGGAGTACTATGTGCAGTTCTGGTCACTGTATCGTAAGAATGACATTGTAGAATTGGAGCGGGGGATTACACCAAACTGATATATGGAGCTCCTTGACTGGTTTGACCGAGAAAGTATACTGGCAGATGAGCAGTTAGGCTTTAGAGCTCGACGATCTACTCTTGACCAGGACTTGGTCCTGAGGCACTTAAATAATAAGTACAAGGACAAGTTGAGGGGTGCACTCTATGCCACCTTTGTTAACTTTAAGGCTGCCTTTGATTACATTTCTCGTGATAGATTTGTGGGTGAAATGATCAAATTCTTCAATCGACCAAAGGTTGCTTTTGTTAATTAAAAATCTTCACAAGGGCTCCCACTTAAGAGTGCGTTGCAACCCACAGGGCCATTTAACAAGCCCAATTAGTGCCGAGAGTGGGGTCAGGCAAGGTTGTATATTAGCCCCACTACTGTTTAATTATTATATCAATGACATGGTGTATAGACTCTCTAATTTGGAATTTCATCCACCAAAATTGGGCAATAGACATGTATCCATCCTATGCAAATGATGCCATGCTCTTGTCATGGTCTTTGGTGGGGATGAGGAAAATGTTGAGAGCTCTGGCTGACTATTGTCATGAAAACCTGCTTTCCATCCATCATCAGAAGACAAGGGTCATAATGTGTGCCAGAAAACGCATTATGCAGAAATGGAAAATTAATTAATTAATTAGTTCAAAATATTTCTATACTGCCCAAAACTTGCATCTCTGGGTGGTTTACAATTAAAATCATTTAAAACATCAAATCAATTATCAATTAAAATCATTCAACACATTAAAAACTTTTAGAATCCAGTATTAAAATTTTAAAACTATAAACCTAATTAAAAGCCTGGGTGAATAAATGTGTCTTCAGTGCCCTTTAAAAAGTTGCCAGAGATGAGGAGGTTCTTATTTCAACAGAGAGTGCATTCCAAAGTCCAGGAGCAGCAACGGAGAAGGCCCATTCCTGAGTAGCTGCCAAACGAGTTGATGGAGTGTAGCGCAGACAACCCAATATAAATATTTGGGGGTCATTTTCCAGGTGTCAGGTAGCTGGAAAGAGTGAACTAATTGCAAACTAATTATACTGTTACAAATGCTCAGAGATCAACCACTGCAATTTTGAGATTCTTTTTCTCTTCTGGGGGTAGATATGTTCCAGCTGCCATCAAGGTTTTTCAAGCCAAAGTTAATCCCCAGCTATTTTATGGCTCCCAGATCTATATATACAGTGATTTCCCTCCACTTGAGAGGGTCCAGTCTAAATTCCTTAGGGCTATCTTTTAAACCCCCTGCTGTGTGTCAAATGCTAAGCTGCCTTTGGAAGCAGGCTTGTCAGGCTTGGAGTCCTGTGCCTGAACTTATATTTTCAACTTTTGGTTGAAATTGATTTATTCCCCTTCTGGCCTAGCTCCTCTAATTTTTAAGGATGAACATCCCTCTGATTGGATGCATCTAATTCCTTTTCAGCTAAAATCATATGGGTTGTCAATGGAATATCTTTTCCCTCTGGGCTATGATAATGCTAAGGTGATCTTTAAGAGTTGTATTATTGATATGGAACACCAGAAAGATTTAAGCCAGGCACCAAGCCTCGCAAGACTTGGAGCTTCCAAGCCCTCACAAAAGCCAGCTAAATACCTGTATGACCTGATATATCCAGCACACAGAAGAGCCCTGACATTGGCTCGGCTGGATGTGCTGCCCTCTGCAGTACTAGAGGGTAGATATAGGAGAGTTCCCTATTTGGAGAGACTGTGTCCTTATGGAAATATTGAGACAGTTGGCCATGTGCTTCTGTATTGTTCTTTCTATCGTGATCTGCATTCCAAATATATTGCTCCTCTCATTCGGATGACAATTTGGATGGATTTTATATAAACTTATTTCTTTCTGATAAACACACTGACGTCTCGCACTCAGTAGCCAAATTCTATATGGCTGCGATTAAAATCCTCTCATGGTGTGTCAGAAATGGTCAATTTTAATCGTCCCTCCTTTTTCTTTCTTTTTAATTTTGTTTTATCCTATCCTTTTTAAAATCTCAATCCTCTATGTAACAGATTCTACATGTGTATATGCATGTATGTGTTTATATTGATATCTACCCTCAAGCTCTCTTTTATTTGATCTGTATTGTGTATTTGATCAAAAATTGCAATAAACTGAATTAAAAGAATTGGAAAAGGTGCAGAAGAGTGCAACCAAGATGATCAGGGTCCTGAAGCACCTTCCTTATAAAGCAAGGCTAAATCTGGGACTTTTTAGTTTGGAAAAGTGGTGACTACAGGGAGACATGATAGAGGTGTATAAAATTATGCATGGAGTAGAGAGATTGGACAGAGATAAATTTTTCTCCCTTTATCACAACACTAGAAGAAGGGGTCATCCTATGAAACTGAAGGCCAGGAAATTTAGAACTGACAAAAGGAAGTACTTTTCCACACAGCACAGAATAAATCTATGGAATTCTCTGCCATGGGATGTGGTGAAGGCAAATAACTTAGATGACTTTAAAAGCGGCTTAGACAAATTCATAAAGGACAGATCTATCAATGGCTACTAGTCTGGTGGCTATAGGCCACCTCCAGCCTCAGAGATAAGATGCCTCTAAATACCAGTTGCAGGGGACCAACAGCAGGAGAGAAGGCATGCCCTCACCTCTTGCCTGTGGGCTTCTCAGAAGCATCAGGTGGGCCACTGTGTGAAACAGGTTGCTGGACTAGACAGGCCTTGGGCCTGATCCAGCAAGGCTGTTCTTATTTGTGAGAGAAAGATGGGGGGAGCCAGGGGCCCATCATAGCCTTTTATTCTAGAGCCCGTTCAAAATGTGCCACATGGCTGAATATGCAAAACCTCAGAGGTTTTGCAAAACCTCAGGCTTAATCTTCACTGGACCCTCATAGTCCTGATTGTTTAACCAAGGTCTAACTTAGTGAGCTACCTAGCTCTGTTTTGTGGTTAACGACCCCTCTTCAGCATAGGGCAGGGTTTCTTAACCTTGGGCCCCCAGATGTTGTTGGACTACAACTCCCATCATCCCCAGACATGGCCTGGCATAGGGGATATGCTTGCAGAATGAGGCCTGTGGATTGACCAGGCTAGTTATACGACAGCCAGTATGTCCTAGTAGTCAAAACTAGTGTTTAGGGTAGCTAGTAATGTTCCCAAGTAAGTATTAACACTTATATTAGTAGTTGGAGTGTCAGACTAGGAGTGAGTAGACTCATATTCAAACTCCATTTTAGACATCAAGCTAACTGGGTAACCTGTCACCTTCTCTCAGACCTTCTCTCAGACTAACATGGATGGAACATAAGAAAATCCCGGCTGTCTTGGACCAAAGGTCCATCATATTCAGCATTCCTTTTTGCACAGTGGTGAACCAGCTGCCTCGGGCAATTAGAGCATGAAGGCAATAGATGAACCTGCTGTTCTTCTACCACCAACTGGTATTCATAGATATGCAGCCTTTGACTATGGAGCTTCCATTCTCTTTGAAGAACGTATTAAATCTGCTTTTAAAATCCATTTTAAAAACTTACTTCACAGGGTAATGTGAGAATATTAGAAGAAAAAACATGAAAGCTGGGTCTGGGGAAGAAAGATGGAATAAACATGTAAAGAAAAATACTAAGATATTTTTAAAAAATCAGTTTAAAATTAGAGTTAAGGTGCTTACAATTTTCACTTGTAAATGCAACTCCCACAATCACTTGCTATTGATGCACTGTATTAATTTCTGCATGCGGCATCTCTACAAGGCTTCCCCAAAATGTCGCCTACATTAGGAAATTTTTGGGTAGAAATTCAACAGGTGCAGCACTCATAACCTCTTGCTGCAGCAACACCAGATGGATTTCTGCATGATGTATTGTGGCATTATCCATAACATCTCACAAATTTGACTGCTAAGAGAATGTGCCATCAATACAGTACACAGCATATAGCAGTGATCCTCAAATAACCTGTACTGGATTCTAGAGCTACTTAGGGGACAGGAAGTAGAATTTTCTGAGTCTCAAACTGGCTTGAGTTGGCTTGGAAATGTATTCAAAGTGGGGGAAAGAACTTAAATGAACTCTGAGCTCATTTGAGGAGAGCTGTCCTAAGTTCACATATCTAGACATTCCTCTTTTCTGGGAATAACTGTTCCACTATATCTTCTCTCTATTTTTTTAAAACATTATTTCTATTATTCCCCCATTTAGAATAGAGATAGCATCCCATTATCCTTCCATT
Organism: Hemicordylus capensis; assembly: GCF_027244095.1. Taxonomy (NCBI): domain Eukaryota; kingdom Metazoa; phylum Chordata; class Lepidosauria; order Squamata; family Cordylidae; genus Hemicordylus; species Hemicordylus capensis. The sequence continues at coordinate 371,057,043 of NC_069658.1, read as the reverse complement.
TTTATAGTGATTGTTTCATTTTCTCTCAGTTGCCCACTGTTACCCTAATCCTCTGCTTCTAAAAAAGCAAATCTCTATTTCTTCAATCTTTCTATTGCCCCCACTTTCATGGTTCATTATTCCCCATCTGGTTTTTAAGGGGAACTTTCCATTACCCCACTCCATTTTTAAAGGGTTTTCCATTATTCCCTCTATGTTTACAACTATTTCTCTGTTACCTCCCTGTTTTATTAACTTATTATGAAATAAAAATTCAAATGATCTCACTGTTAGGCAAGTCAAGGAGAGGAGAGCTGGTCTTGTGGTAGCAAGCATGACGTGTCCCCTTACTAAGCAGGGTCTGCCCTGGTTGCATATGAATGGGAGACTAAAAGTGTGAGCACTGTAAGACATTCCCCTTAGGGGATGGAGCTGCTCTGGGAAGAGCAGAAGGTTTCAAGTTCCCTCCCTGGCTTCTCCAAGATAGGGCTGAGAGAGATTCCTGCCTGCAACCTTGGAGAAGCCGCTGCCAGTCTGTGACGACAATACTGAGCAAGATAGACCAATGGTCTGACTCAGTATATGGCAGTTTCCTATGTTCCTATGTACCTCAAGAAATACTCACAGATTCCCCCCAACAACCCCCCCCAACAAAAACATATACTGCTCTATGGACCTGAATTTTTGATTATATTTAAAAGGACATGGGGTGGGGGGAAGGAAAAGAAAGATACTGGCTTACTCAGCACAGGACCCCGCCAATCCAAAAACAGGTGCCTGTGCTCATTCTGTCTGGTTCTATGCCACACCCACACTCTTACAGAGCTTGGAAAGCCTCCGTGGCAACTCAGAATTGCATCAGCGCTGAAGCAACACCTTTCTCATTATTTCTAATGGGAGCGGCATCGCTTCAGAATTGATGCAATTCTTCATCTCTGTGGAGCCTTTTCAAGCTAGGTAACAGTGTTGGTGCAGTTTAGAATTAGGCGGATCCAGTGCAGATGCTTCCTTTTGGACCAGTGGGCTGCTGTCCAGTTCTAATGATCAAATCAGTGGGCACTGAGGGCCCACACTCTCCCACAGACTGTGCTGTGTGAACTCAGGGGAAATAGTCAGTCCTGCCCACCCAGTCATGTGAATGGCCCCTATCTGTCAGGAGAGTAGTTCCATTTTAGTTTCCTAAAACAAATACATCTTAATATTTTAAGTGAACAATTTTTGATTTATGGATGTCATGGCATTTTACGGAGTATTTCTCATTCAGATTTGTCCAAGTCATTGAATCTTGGAATAAATTAATTTTGTTAGGACCATCCATGATACAGTACCTTTTCCATCACAGTGAAAACTATGCTCTGCTCTATACATTTTCCTGGACTGCAGGTAATATGGGGTGTCACTTATTCTCATTATCTTTCCTAGGGTTGGCAAGGTGGCAAAAGCTGACAATCAGTGAAAAGATGACACTCTGACAGAAGATAAAATCCTTGTGTATCGCATAGATATACAATTTTAAAAAAAATCTATTAAATTGTTCATACACATTTTCCCATACATCTCATGCTGCATATTTCTTTTCCTGGCGCTCTTTGCTTCTTCACAGATTTATGACCACAATACTGAGAGAATAATTCACAGGTCACTTACACAGGGATGGTATACTGAGGGGATGAGGGGAACTCACTAATATTTGCTGTAATCTGTCATTATGAAGTGTCTTTATTTACCTGGACATTCAAGTGTTTGTATATGCATGTGTGTGTAAAGTCCAAACAAGACATCACACAAGAAATGTTTGAATAGTAACTAAACTGCTTAGGGGCAGGGGGTGTTCTTTTTTTTTTCCTTCCCCCAATGAAAAACAGACCTGAAAAGCTGTCAGTGTGAGCAGCTATTTGTCTCCCTATGAGGAAAAAGATATGAACAGCTTGTATTTTTTTCCACTGTGGGTGGCAAAGCAGGTGAGGGAGCCAGATTTTGAGTGGACAAAAACTTGGAAGAAAGAGTATTTACCAGTCCATCCTTGCACCACTCTTCCACTTTAACTCATAGCCTCAAATGCTGATTTTCAGTTTACAAACCCCGTATCACTGGAAACCTGTTCCTGTGACTCCTGTACATCTACTTTGGCCCTAATCAAATATATGTGTGTGATGTCCATTCCATGATGTTATGGATCTAACGCCTTTCTTTTAACAAATGTACCTTTCCCATCTCAAAGCTACAGCTCAGGTTCCATGTATCTATCTATAAATTTAAATGTTACAGTTGTGAGTCGGGCTTGTAGTCACTAGCTCCATACAGAGCAAGTTACTCATGAGTATATTACCTATGCACACACCATTTGGAAAGGAGGTGGATAGTGGGTAGAGTTCCCTCTAACAGGGATTCCCAGATGTTATTGACTACAACTCCCATAATCCCCAAGCAAAGGCCACTGCATCTGGAGATGCTGGGAGTTGTTAGAGGGAGCACTGGTAGTGGGGCATTCTCTATGAATAGGACGGCCCAGGGCATGTGCCTCCTGTGCACCCACAATCTGTCCCTGCACTCTGTGTAAGATAAAGTGCTGTTGAGTCAGTTTCGACTCCTGGAGAACCAGGGGTGGAGCCACAATTGGGTGAATGGGTTCAAAGAACCAGGGCCACCACCAATCAGGGGCCAGGAGCGCAGCCCCAGACACCCCACCCGTATCTGACATCAGACCTGGGGGCATTATTTCAGTCCCAAATGGCCTGATTTAGGAGGCCCCACGTGGCCCCATTTAGGAGAGAGATCAGCAAGCACTGCATTGGCAGCATGCCCAGAACAGATCTCTCTGCCTTTAAGGCCAATGCAGCATGGGCCAATCTCCCTTCCAAATGGGGCTGCATGGCCCTTTTTGGGAGGGTGACCATGTTCCCTGCATCTGATGTCACATGCGGGGGGGCAAGGGGGGTGGCAGCCCCCTATGTGGCTCCCTACGCTGCTGTGGCAACCACAGAGCCCTGTGGTTGTCTTTGGTAGAAAACAGGCAGAGTTTACCATTGCTTCCTCCCGCACAGTATGAGATGATGCCTTTCAGCATCTTCCTATATTGCTGCTGCCTGATATATGTATTTCTCATAGCCTGGGAAACATACCAGCGGGGATTTGACCCAGCAACCTCTACCTTAATAGTCAAGTCATTTCCCTGTTGTGCCATTAGGTGGCTACACTCTGTGTAACCCTCCACAAAGCTGTGAAGTACCCTCAAGTGTTTGTGTCCTCCCAGCTGAAAATCTCTAATTTAACAGACTGAACCTTTAATAATCTATCTGATGTTTCTTTTAGATTGTGACCCCTTTGGGGACATGGATCCATCTTATTTATTTATTATTTCTCTGTGTAAACCGCCCTGAGCCAGTTTTGGAAGGGCAGTATAGAAATCAAATAAAGAAACAAACAATCATCATCATCATCATCCCCCAGTGAGGCACTACGTTGGCGTGGTTGTAGGGCTTGCGTGCTCTGAGGAAGGTGAGAGCTATGCCAGAGGTCCAACCATACTGGACAGGTCTCATCAGAGGAGCCAGATGAAGAGTGCCTCTCCCATCAACAATATGGTGAGATGTAACTTTGATAAATCTATACCGGATCGGTTGTCACCCAGGTCAACAAGGACCATGCCAGGTGCTGTAGTTCCTGGACATCTGGTGGCAAGTGGGCTACAGGACTCAGGGTCTTCAGTTGAGCAACCAGGGCTGGAGACTGCAGGGTTAATGGAAGCAACGTCACTTAACCGGAAAAAATATATGAAAAACGCCAAGGAAATAATGACTTGCTATTACAAGTATAGTCCAACCAGAAGAGGTTATTTGAAAAGAATGTACCAAATTTGGAAAGAGAAGAATCCAGATCCAGAAATAACAGAACAAAGGCTAGCAGACCGGAGAAGATGCATAAAAAGAAATAAAGTATTCACAGAAGTTGAGGTGGAAGAACTGCAAAGAGCAACACAGACTCAAGATATGGAAGAAGAATTACCACCAACTGAAGAAGTTGCTCAGGTGCAGGTGGAGGAGGTGTGGGAAACAGAGGATGCCAAAAGCAACAAGAACTAAAACAGAAAATAACTGAGCACATGAACCAAACAACCACTAGAGTTCGACTTCCAGCTCTAAAAACAGTTGCCAAAAAATAACTTGCTCAGGCATTAAAAGATATAAATGCTGCTCTTGCAGAAATAACAACCAATAATTTGCAAGAAACAAACCAACTAATGTAAAGTGCAGCAACAATAACAACACAAGAGCTCGGATATAAGATCAGTGGACCTGTAAAAAAAGAAAGTAGTACGTCACCTAAATGGAAGATTAGATTAGAAAATAAAATTGCCAGGCTTAGATCAGATGCTAGTAAATTGAAAGATATGAAAGACAAGAAGCTGATGAATGAAAACACCAGACAGTATCTGATCCAAAAATACTATCTAGATTCAAGGAAAATTAGAGAAGTCCTGGAAATAATAAAGCAGCAAATTTATTTATTTATTTATTTATTTGATTTATTTGATTTCTATACCGCCCTTCCAAAAATGGCTCAGGGCGGTTCACACAGAGAAATAACAAATAAATAAGATTTTAAAAATGGATCCCTGTCCCCAAAGGGCTCACAATCGAAAAAAGAAACATAAGACAGTGGATAGTCACTGGAGTATAACAGCAGTGTATAACATGAATAACAGCAGTGTCAAAGAAGATTAGCAGATATGAAGCCAGAACTACACAACACAGGCAGGATCTCCAATTCCAGTCGAATCAGAGACGTTTCTACCAAAGCATAGAAGGAGAAACTGCAAAAAACATAGAAACACCAAATAAAGAATAAACAGTGCAGTTCTGGGGGAAATTATGGGACAATCCAATAGATTATAATAAAAAAGCACGCTGGGTAAAAGAGGTCGAAAAATGTAACCAACAAATGCAAGATCTAATAATAACACCAGAATTAATAAGTGAAAGAGCAAAGAAAATGAAAAATGGGACTGCACCAGGCGACGATGAACTGCATGGCTTTTGGCTTAAACACCTAACAAGCCTTCATAAACAACTATCAAAACAGTACAATCACATTTGCAAGGAGGTGATATTGAACAATGACTAACAACTGGGAAAACTCATCTCATAATGAAAAACCCAGCAAAAGGTGCAGTTCCAAGTAATTATAGACCAATCACCTGCCTGCCAACCATGTTCAAATTATTAATGAGAATAATAGCAGATGAAGTAATGCAACACTTATTAACTAATAAGCAGCTTCCAGTTGAAAAGAAAGGAAGTTGCCCGAACACCAGAGGCATAAAAGACAAGCTGCTGATTGACAAAATAATTTTAGAAAATTGCAAGAGAAGAAAAACAAATCTAAGTGTTGCATGGATTGACTACAAGAAAGCCTTCGACTCATTGCCTCATACATGGATACTAAAATATTTAGAAACAACTGGTGTCAGCAAAACCATTCAAATATGTATTTCAAAAGCAATGAGCATGTGGAGTACACAGTTAACATCACTTGGACAGGTTAGTATTAGAAGAGGTATTTTCTAAGGGGACTCACTATCCCCATGACTCCACTTTCACAAATACTAAACAAAACAGGCCTCAGATAGCAAACATTTAAAACATCAAGTAAAATAAACATCAAGTAAAAATATTATGGGTCTTCCAACTACAAACAGATAAGCATCTGTTACACAATACACCAGCTATAACTGTACCTGAGAAGAAAGAGAAACAAGGCAAAATAATCGATATAGCAATACCAGGTGACAGCAGAATAGAAGAAAAAGAAACAGAAAAAATAAAAATATATAAAGATCTTCAAATTGTAATTGAAAGGCTGTGGCAGAAGAAGATCAAAATAATCCCAGTGGTAATTGGCGCCCTAGGTGCAATTCCAAAACACCTTGAAGAGCACCTCAATACCATAGGGGTCACGGAAATTACCATCAGTGAATTACAAAAAGCAACTTTACTGGGAACAGCTTACATTTCGCGCTGATATTTATAATAACAACATCAACAACCATATTGACAATAAAATTCAGGCATCCCCGGTCCTTGGGAAGAACTCGATGTCTGGATAAAACAAACCAGTCAATAATACCTGTCTGACTGTGTAAACAAAGATAATAATAATAATGATAATGATAATGATAATAATATGATTCCCAAACTATGTGTTAGAGCATACCATTGTGCCAGTAATGAAAGGAACTGATAGATGATGGAACCATGTTAAATGCACCTGTTCTATGCCCCTTTACAGCTGGGAGACCCTATGCAGGCATTGATCCCTCCTCTCTCTGTCAATATATGTACATATATTGTAAGAATTTAATTCTTACATTTCCTCACAGGAATTCCTCCTGTAACAATTTAATTCTTACAATTCCTTTAATTCTTAATTCGGTTCCTCAATACAACATACACTATTGTAAACAAGCACAGTGACGGCATCGCTGTTGCTTGGAAAGCACCACTCATCTTTGTGCCCTGACTGAGTAAAGCATAGGGTAGGATGCTGGGTGGCCATATTTACAGGGCTATCTTGCTGTTGACAAGAGGCTCCTGCCTATTATTCTGGGAGATGACTATGAAAATATATATGTCTGTTTCTGAGAGTAGGTTTAAAGTGTGTCTTCAGTCTGTAATCTGGTATGAAAACTATCAAAAGTGTGAAAGACACTGCCACAGTACGGGAAGTTAAGAATGCTCATTTTATAAATCTAGACATTTTAAACCTGAGTTAGCCTTACCAGTTACTAGTAAACTTGCCAGAGATGGCTAGCTAGAGCAGCAGCTTGCAGTGTTCTTCTGTGCAATACTAGCATTTATTTTGCATCCCTTCAGTGTTGCGGAAAGGGTCAACATGTATTATTTAGGATATTTTCTGAACCATCAGGTGGAATGGGCAATCTTTCCCCAGATCCACCTTCCAGATCCATAGGAATTTGCCTTATATCTTATAACGTCAGACCAGTGGTCCAACTAACTCAGCATTGTCTACACGGACTGTCAGCAGCTCTCTAAGTTCTCAGGCAGGACTTTCTCCCAGTCTTATGTGGAGAAGTTAGACTTGCAAATGATATATTATTGAATAATAGTTATGTGCTATAATAGTTATGTGCTATTTTTCACAAGAAAGAGCCCATTATGATGGAAGGAGAGAGCAAACAAGGTTTCTTGGGTTCTTTTGCAAGTCTTGTTCAGATACAAAAGCATCTGCTGGAGATTCCAAAGATATTCTGCCAGGAAAAGAGGGGACAAAATGGTGCCAAGCGATTTTCAGTAGAGGCATATGCCCACCCCAGTAACACCAATGATTGTTATCCAAAAGAGGCATTTTTAAATGAATATTTTTCTCAATCAAAAAACAAAAACATGATAGCTCAGGTTCAAAAGGGAATGCTGTGGCATTCTGCAGGTGCACCAGGGATTTTCCAGTCCCCTTTTCCACTGCAGTCATACTTGCCTCCTGAAAAGTGTCCTGGAGGTTGGGGCATGAGCCCAAGTAGTACTCAACACCAGGAGTGAGACTTGCCCGGTGAGGGGGGGGGGGGATCAGCACCTCCCCACATCCTCTGCTGGAAGACAAATAGAAGCACTTTCTGCTTTGCCACCAAACTATTTGGATACCTGCCACAGACAGTGCATATGCAAAATAGTCAGTAAATGCACATGCAAATGACAGGAGCACATTATTTGAATGTGTAATTATGCGATCTTTGTAATAATAGTAGCCAGTCATGTTACAGATCAAATGGAACATGCATCTTTATCTTGTTTAAAAATTGCAGCCTTAATCTACCTTTGTAGAAGGTCAAACTGGATTTGCTTCTGGAGCAGATATTTCTTCCAATCTGAGACGCATAAGTTTTTAATTCTCATCTATATATCACAAATGGAATATTTTGAAAATCTCTTCCATCACACTTCAAGATACTCACTGTTATCAAAAGAATATTTATCTTTAGATCATTAATGAATTATTCTATGGCTGCTGTTTTTGGTAGTAGACACAATAAAGTATCTGCAGGCAAGGAAAATGTTTAGTCAGAATTATCTTGGTTTTGTTTTCTTCTGTTTTTCAGAACATCTGTTGTTTTTTCATTTGGCTTATCTTCCACCTTTTAATGCAATGCAGTTCTGAATTTTTACAATATTTTTAGATTGTCTACTTAGACATATTGTTGCTCCATTTTGAACTATTTCTTCTATTCCACCCCCACCCCCACTCTGGCAATGTTCATGTACCACATAATGCCCTGATCAGGCATTAGCCAGGCTTCTAACTTTTCAAAAGCCCAGTTCAATCCTGTGCTTTAGTTGACTTGTCTTAGCTGACATGGAGGCTGCTCTCACCAGCAGGCAGCCAAGCACAGGCATAAGCAGCCAAGCCTGGGCTTGCCTGCCCATGAGAACTGCCAGGATCCACGTGGATCTTGGTGCTACGGCACCAGAACCAGCACCAAAGCCCATCTCTTCGCTGAGGTTAAGGGCACAAGTGCATCCTTAACCCAGCTGCCAGGATTATGTGTCAGCATGAGCTGCTTGCAGCTCACACTCACACAGAGATGGGCGCCTAGAGCACCGATCTCCTGGCCTCTGTGTTTACCCACGATGCTGGGAACAGTGAAGATAGTCATCCCTGCTTCTCCCGGAAGCACTGGTCTTGTGTGCCACAGGGGCTTAGAGGACTTGTCTGGGGGAAGGTAGTTTGAACCCTGCCTTCTTCCCGCTTACCCAATCACATGCACTTGTGGTCATGTGAATAGCCCCATAGTTTATCAGCCACAGCAGATAAGATTATTATTTCTTGTTTACACAGTCAGGCAGGTGTTATTGACTGGTTTGATTTATTCAGACAACGAGTCCTTCCCAAGGACCTGGGATGGCTGAATTTTATCATCAATACTATTGGTTATTATAGATACCGTCGCAAAATATAGGCTGTTCCCAGTAAAGTTGCTTTTTGTAATTGGCTGATGGCGATTTCGGTGGCCCCTATGGTGTTGAGGTGCCCTTCAAGTGGTTTTGGAACTGCACCCAGGGCGCCAATTACCACTGGGATTATTTTGGTGTTTTTCTGCCACAGCCTTTAATTTCAATTTGTAGATCTTTGTATTTTGTTATTTTTTTCTATTTCTTTTTCTTCTATTCTGCTATCTCCTGGTATTGCTATGTCGATTATTTTGACTTGTTTTTCTTTCTTCTAAACTACAGTTATATCTGGTGTATTGTGTGGCAGATATTTGTCTGTATGTAGTTCGAAGTCCCATAATATTTTTGCATCTTCATTTTCTACAACTTTTTCAATTTTATGGTCCCACCACTTTTTGGCTACAGGTAGCTTGTATTTTTTGCAGATGTTCCAGTATATCATCCCTGCTTCCTTGTCATGCCTTTGTTTGTTGTCAGTCTGTGCGATCCTTTTACAACAGCTGATTAGGTGGTCCACTGTTTCATCTGTTTCTTTACAAAGGTGGCACTTGCTATTTGTTGTTGACTTTTCTCCTTTTGCTCTTATTACATTTGTTCTTAGTGCCTGTTCTTGTGCAGCCAGAATTAAACCCTCTGTTTCTTTCTTCAAGTTGCCATTCTTAAGCCATTGCCAGGTCTTGGTGATGTCTGATTTTCCAATTATATTGTGCAAATATGGACCATGCAGTAGCTTATTTTTCCATTTTTTTTGCTCAGTTCTTAACTTGTTCTTTCTTTTAGGCCTGCTTTGTTTCATTGGGGTTGAATAGTTTCTCATTACTGACCATTTTAAGTGCATCTTCTTTACTGTCCTTTATATATTCTTCAAGGCCTCTTTCCTGCTCCTCTGCTGTTTGATAGAGTTGCAGCATTCCTCTTCCACCTGAGCTGTGAGGGAGGTATAGCCTATCTACATCACTGCGGGGGTGCAGAGCATGATTGATGGTCATTATTTTCCTGGTCTTACAATCTAGCGTCTCTAGCTCTGCCTGGGTCCCGTCTATTATTCCTGCAGTGTATCCCACCATTGAGTTTGGACTTCAGGGTTTTTCTAACTCTCCTGATGTATTCACTTCCAATTTTTCTTTTAACTTCAGTGTGTGCAATGTTATCAGCCTGGAGAATGCCCAAGTATTTGTAAGGTTCTTTCTCTTCCAGGTTCTTGATGTTGCTTCCATTGGGCAGTTCTATTCCTTCTGTTTTTCTTATTTTTCCTCTGTTCATTATTAATGCAGCACACTTGTCTAGTCCAAACTCCATTGCTATATCGCTACTGAATACATGGACAGTGTTTAGCAATGATTCGATTTCTGCCTGGGACTTTCCATACAACTTCAGATCGTCCATGTACAGCAGATGGTTGATTTTATTTGATGTTTTAGATGTTTGGTATCCAAGGCCTGTTTTGTTCAGTATTTGTGAAAGTGGAGTCATGGCAGTTACAAACAACAGAGGGGATAGTGAGTCCCCTTGGAAAATACCTCTTCTAATGCTAACCTGTCAAGTGTCTTGCCATTGATTGTTAACTGTGTACTCCACATGCTCATTGCTTTTTAAAATTAATATCTGAATGTTTTTGCTGACACCAGTTATTTCTAAACATTTTAGTATCCATGTGTGAGGCAATGAATCGAAGGCTTTCTTGTAGTCAATCCATGCAACACTTAGATTGGTTTTTCTTCTCTTGCAATTTTCTAAAATCATTTTGCCAATCAGCAGCTGGTCTTTTGTGCCCCTTGTGTTCGGACAATTTCCTTTCTGTTCAACTGGAAGCTGTTTGTTAGTTAATAAGTGCTCATTACTTCATCTGCTATTATTCCAGTTAATAATTTGAACATGGTTGGCAGGCAGGTGATCGGTCTATAATTACTTGGAACTGCATCTTTTGCTGGGTCTTTCATGATGAGATGAGTTTTCCCAGTTGTTAGCCATTGTTCAATATCACCTCCTTGCAAATGTGATTGTATTGTTTTGATAGTTGTTTATGAAGGCTTGTTAGGTCTTTAAGCCAAAAGCCATGAAGTTCATTGTCGCCTGGTGCAGTCCAATTTTTAATTTTCTTTGCTCTTTCACTTATTAATTCTGGTGTTATTATTAGATCTTGCATTTGTTGGTTACATTTTTTGACCTCTTTCACCCAGCCTGCTTTTTTATTATAATCTATTGGATTGTCCCATAATTCTTCTTTGTTTGGTGTTTCTACGTTTCTTGCAGTTTCTCCTTCTATGCTTTGGTAGAAACGTCTCTGATTCAACTGGAATTGGAGATTCTGCCTGTGTTGTGTAATTCTAGCTTCATATCTGCTAATCTTCTTTGACACTGCTGTTATTTGCTGCTTTATTATTTCCAGGACTTCTCTAATTTTCCGTGAATCTAGATGGTATTTTTGGATCAGATATTGTTTGGTGTTTTCATTCTTCAGCGTCTTGTCTTTCATATCTTTCCATTTACTAGCATTTGATCTAAGCCTGACGATTTTATTTTCTAATCGAATCTTCCATTTAGGTGACGTACTACTTTCTTTTTTTACAGGTCCACTGATCTTATATCCGAGCTCTTGTGTTGTTATTGTTGCTGCACTTTACATTAGTTGGTTTGTTTCTTGCAAATTCTTGGTTGTTATTTCTGCAAGTGCAGCACTGACATCTTTTAATGCCTGAGCAAGTTGTTTTTTGGCAACTGTTTTTAGAGCTGGAAGTCGAACCCTGGTGGTTGTTTGGTTCATGTGCTCAGTTATTTTTTGCTTTAGTTCTTGTTGCTTTACTGTTAAATGGCATTCAGGCAACCAGGGGAGGTTGCCTGGTTTTGATTTTGAAACAGTTCTGCAACAGTGGCATCCTCTATTTCCAACACCTCCTCCAGCTGCGCCTGAGTAACTTCTTCAGTTGGTGGTCATTCTTCTTCCATATCTTGAGCCGGTGTTGCTCTTTGCAGATTAATAATAATAATAATAATAATAATAATAATAATAATAATAATAATATTTCTATACCGCCCTTCCAAAAAATGGCTCACTGTGGTTTACGCAGAGAAATAACAAACAAATAAGATGGAACCCTATCCCCGAAGGGCTCACAATCTAAAAAGAAACGTAAGATAGACACAAGCAACAGTCACTGGAGGTACTGTGCTTGGGGTGGAGAGGGCCAGTTACTGTACTCTACCCCTGCTAAATAAAGAGAATCACCACAGTAAAAGGTGCCTCTTTGCCCAATAAAGAGGGGTTAATAAAGATAGCATCCTGACCTAGACTAGTGGTATATACATTGTGTATAAATACTCTAGCATTATTTCTAGAGGAAGAGGTTATTTATTTATTTATTTATTTAATATATTTGTGCCTCGCCCCTCCAGCACACTACTGCTTGAGGTGGCTCACAACATTATTCTACTCTCATAACTCTTGCAAAGTGATGCAAAAGTGACTGCCAAAGACCATTTCCCAAATCAATTACAGGTGCATTGTATAGTGTCTCTGTGGTTTCCAACACTGATTCAGAAATGCCAATGCATGCTTGCACATTTTTAGGGGACAGCATTTTTGCTGCTGCTGTCACAGACTGCATCCCAGAACAGTGATATTTATCTGCAGCAGGAGAGGAAGCAAGGGTCTGATGTACAAGGATTGTTCTGCAGTTGTGGCCTAAATATGGTGCATGGATATTTTGTTTAGGAAAAATAACGATTTCAAATATAAGGATCTTGATGCTCTACTCAGCTTTCATTGTCTCTTGTACAAGTTCTATGCTGTATTAAATTGTGTGCTGTCCTTTTTGGGGCTGCAAAAGCAGCTGCTTCAGGAAGCTGCAATTTATCACTGCTTGAAGTGGTTTGTACTCAGTTGATATGAAGATAACTGGAAATCACCTACTATTATTGCATGTGTGTGGCATCTGTAGCCTCTTGTCTGTTCTGGTATTTGACCCTCACCATCACTGCTTTGATCCAGTAGCTAACAATTTAGTTCTAAAGTTAAAGATTGTGTATATATATATATATATATATATATATATATATATATATATAAACTGTTTATACTTCCTTAATATTTGAGTTCTAGCATTTATGTGTGAGCCCCTATGCATGTTGGGTTGGGTTTATTGCCACATTTAATGGAACTATATCCGGATCTATTGTTTTGTTGTATTAATGCCTTTGCTCTTGTTTACTACCCAATGGGTATAATTTTCATGTGCTAACTTGAATTTCTAAAGGTAGTGCTCACACACACACACCGCCCCTTTATTTAGCTTAAACTTGCCCATATTTATTTTGTGTTTATACTGCTGGAATTTGCAACAGTATGACATCCTATTAATGCACCCAGCCCTAAATTATTGCACTCCAACAAGTTGATTGGTGGTTCTGAGGTAAAATATTTGTCTAGAACACACACACACACACATATATTTATATATTTATTTATGTATATGTATATGTATATGTATATGTATATGTATATGTATATGTATATGAATGAGCAGATCTTCAGAGTAGTCTTTGCAACTGCTTGTGTTCCAGTAGAATATTCCTTTCTGTTTACAATGTGTCAGTGTTTTCTTATAAATAAATGAATAAAGAATAGATCTAAACAAGAGAACAGAGAGAACAGCTTGGAAGCCTTGTTGATCTGTTCTTCTGTTGTTGTTTTTTCCCCACAGCAGAAACTGCAAATTAATTTTGTTTCTTTTTTCTTCCAGTTCTTTAATGGTGCCTGACAAAAACCAAGGGGACCACAAAAAACTTGGGAGTAAGTAATTAACATTCAAAGCCTTAGCATTCAGACACCTTTCATACTTGCTCTTGCATAGAACAAGACATTTCCAAACAAGCCTTTAATTAACAGGTGAGCTTAATTGATATGTGGGTTGTCTTTGACCAGCAAAGACCTTTGTGAGGAGGTGAGAGGACTCCATCATACTTACTCACAGTTGAAGACCGTTAATTCATTTGCAGCTGGATGTTTTAGGGGGAATAAATTTACTGTCATGAAGAAAGAAGGCAGAAAATCAAAAAGCTGGAAACCAGTTAGAAGGAATACTTCTGCTGTAATTTAATGTGTCTAATCAGGATCCATTCAGAAGGATGAACACCCATTCTGGAAGGATTGGAGGGCTGCAGTTTTCCTGATTCTCTTCTAGCACACACTATTATATTAGCTCCTTTACATAGTATTTGCATGTACTGTATTGCATAATACAGTTAGGGCAGCTTACTGTTCATTCAAAAATATTGTTTTATTACAAGCATCCATTTTGTGGCATAGATGCATAACATGCCATCCTTGGCATCTATATACAACTCCTGCAAAATTGGTAGCCAATCTTACAGGGTGTCTAAAAGCTATTGAACCATCTGTTCCATACTAGCAATTTGAGTATGAGAGGGTAATTATTAAACAACCATAGGTTTTTCTTGCTTGTATCCAAGAACTAAGACACACACACACACGCACGCGCGCGCCTGGGAATCCACGGCAACATTTTGTCACAGGTTCTATTGTCTTATTTTCTTACTTTAATAGGTACCTATACATGCAACAACAATGGCTTCTAACACTCCATGTGTCTGATTATGTTAGTGGTCACAGCTTGTATAAAATAAGAATTAAAATAAATATATATAATAATAAAGATAGAGGAATAAATAATTTATAATTAATATCTAAGGATACTTGCTTATCTCTAGCAGTTTTTCATCCATCCCACGAAAAATGTAATTGTTCTAAAGCAGTTATATCCCCATTTATCTCCTTTGAAAGACAATGTTTCATAGTCATGTGTTCCTATCCTAATATATCATTAAAATAACTCCATCCTTTGTATGTATTTTTAGAAACCTATATTTCACCATGGTCATATATAATTCATCCCAGTGGGATACAACATTTATCTCATTTGTGAAGATAGGCCAAATAATTCAAAGCAGCATATGTACAAATAGGGTACACTAATCTTATTCCTAAGCATTTTTTATTTCTTAATTACACTTATATCTGTCCTTTCGCCAGACCTGAGGGCAGCATACAATATTCTTCCTACCCTGAATTTATTCTCACAACAACCCTGTGAGGTGGGTTCCAATCCAGTCTACTGAAATAGGCACATAATATGAGCTACACACCTGCTCCAGAGGACCAGAACTAGATGTGTGTTGGCCAGCATGCACAATAAGGGCAAACGTTGGGATTCCTACCTCTGAGGTCACCCTGTAACTGAGATAAATATTTTCCTGAGGGTTGCTCAGCCCTCAAGGACATACTTCTCTGTATTGTAAAGTGCTTCCAGGTGAAGAAGCCCATCATTCCTTCTCCCGGAAATGCTCTGTGACACACTATAGTGTGCCTCTAAGGGTCAGGTAGCCCTCAGAGGGAAATATCTATCAGTTACAGGGAGTTCTGAGTGAAAGGTAAACTCCAAAATTTGCCCTCCCCACTGTATGCCTAATAGGGAAGGCTGCTGAAGTGTGTGCTCAGCAATCTGTTCCATGCCTGCCTCAGTAGTCCAGATTTGAGCCACTGATAGATAGTAAGGTTGTTTACATGACTACTTGAGCTGGGATTAGGGAGGGCTGGGGAGAAGGCAGGATCTTATCTATCTACCTACCCCCCCCCCCAATTGTTGCAGCTCCAGGCACCACTAGGTGGTGCATACAGGGTCGGTATTCCAGCAAGCAGTGCACTAATTCAGAGGCAGGGAAAGGACACCCAGCCTCCAGATATCCCACAATGCACCACATGAGCAACATAGTTCATTATGGAAATTCCTGAGGCTGGGTTGCTCCTTCCCCAACTTCTATGTTCGTAACGGCTATTGGCGGCCCGTGCACCCACATGACCAGGTGGTGGAGTTGGAGGTTGTACGTGTGCCCTCCTACCTCACTTTTAGCTTGGGTACAAAACCTGGGCTACCTGGTTGAGGAGTGCCGGGATCAGGCAGTTCTCATGACCAGCCCTACCCGGGCTAGCGCTGCCCTACCCGGGTAGGGCCGGTCATGACCTCAGTGATTTCCTCAAGGACATAAGAACAGCCCTGCAGGATCAGGCCCAAGGCCCATCTAGTCCAGCATCCTGTTTCACACAGTGGCCCACCAGATGCCACGGGGAGCCTACAGGCAGGAGTTGTCATGCAGTCACTGCACAGACATGCAGTGAGCTTCATAGTCAAGCAGGAAT
This sequence comes from Hemicordylus capensis, assembly GCF_027244095.1. Lineage (NCBI taxonomy): Eukaryota > Metazoa > Chordata > Lepidosauria > Squamata > Cordylidae > Hemicordylus > Hemicordylus capensis. Next base: position 371,040,888 of record NC_069658.1, on the reverse strand, counting down.
TTAAATCCCCATACCAAACCCATCACTCTAACTAGTATGCTAGTTTCCTTTATTTGTCATTGTTCCTTTAACTGATAATACTATTTTGAAAACTCTTCCTATAGAATGTTTTCCTTCAGTTATTATAAATGTACATTATTATAGCTCAATAAAAAGAGTTACCTTACACTCCGGGACTTAGAGATATTAAAACATACCCTTTGATGAAAACTTAGGGTATTTTCCCACAAGAAGTTGAAATCACAGCTTAGGAGGAGAAGCAAGGAAGTGCTGAGTTGTGTTTGTCCAATGTGTGCCGTGTGTGTGTGTGTGTGTGTGTGTGTGTGTAGTGGTGAGATTCACACATAGAAAAGTGTTTATCCACATAGTTCTCTTTTGCTGGATTGGATTGCGGATATCTTAGCAAATTTATACAGGAGATATTGCTCTAATATGATGGGGAAAGGCACAGGATGAAAACTCTAGTAGGGTAGAATGGATAAGAACTAAAGTTGCCAAGTGATGATGTATAGTGGAAAACTCTTATAGCAGAAAATTGAAGGATATCACTGCACAGGGGGGTATTAAATAATATTTGTCTCATTGTAAGGTTATCATAATAAGTGCCCTTCTGTGATAACTAATTGCTTCTACTTGTGCCACTGAATGTCAGGTTTGAACAGTTGGCTAACAATTAATTGGAGTATAAAGTAGGAACACACTCCTTGTTGCTATCATGGGTACTGTTATTACTAGCATTCCTATTCCCTATCTTTGGTATATTTTTGATGCTAATTGTATATTAGATTTCTTTCAGCCTTTGAAGTTCTAGCTTACACGCAACTTTTCATCTCTTCTTTTATTCTCTTTCATGCTCTCTGCTTTTGTGGTGGCACTCTTACATTCATTAAGTATCTTAATGCTTATCTTTATTTTTATTTATTTGCTGGTGTGTGTGTGTGTGTGTGTGTGTGTGTGTGTGTGTGTGTGTGTGTGTTCTGCTTAAAACATAGGAATCTAAGTGTACCACTGAGTTAAACCAATGGCCTATCTGTTTTAGCACTCTTCACCTAAACTGCCTGAGAAAGTTCAGAAACGGGAAGAGAGAGAAAGCCAGTTGTTCACTGTGGTCAGCAGATGATGTCACTGAACAGAGAGACTGTACTTGTGATAATCATAATTAGTAAGCACTAATAGATCTAGTCTCCTCCCAGTATTGTGACATTTTAAAATTTTGTTTAACCATTTAAATCTTTCTGAATGAGATAGTCTTCACTCACTGTGTAACTTGACTATAGAACTCCATCCCATTAACTGACTAACACTGCAGGACCACACTAATATCCTGACACTTCAGGATACCCTGACACTGCAGGATCCTAATATCCTACACTGCCGCATGCTCCAAACATCAGCAAGCACGCAATGCTAACCCCCACATTTGGGAAGCAAGGCGCTCTAGCACAAGAGTGCAATTATTCAGGAGCTCTTTCTGCACCCCAGAAGTCTACTGTTAGAGCACAAACACATCCCTGAGCAACCTGTTTCTGGTCTAAGAGAGGCACTTCCAAAGTTCAGGAAATGCTCCAAAATAATTGCGCTTTCGTGCAAGAGTGTCTATGCCTAGGAAGCATGGGGACTAGTGTGGGAGCTAGTGCTGTGTGAGTCCTGGTGTTTTAAGCATACACACAGTGTTAGGATGTCAGTCAATATGCTTAGTTACAGAGGGCACAATCCTGTCAAAGCTAAGATTACTTGTCCTGTTGATTTAAATCAGAAAGAGTTATGCTCATGCTTAAATCAATGGGAATTACAATGGTTAACTTGGTGGGGAAGATTGTGCCTGAATGTTGTAAAAGCTGGTAGCAGACAGTCCCTGATTTCAAAACTATATATCAACAACAACAACAACAAAATATTTATATACCGCTTTTCCACAAAAAAGTTTCCAAAGTGGTTGCATTGAGAAATAATAAATAAACAAACAAATAAATAAGATGGATCCCTGTCCCCAAAGAGCTCACAATCTAAAAAGAAATATATGAATGAATGAAAGTATATTCTCGTTCAGCATGCAGTTGTATGTTTATAACTAGGTTAAAGAATATTACTTCCTATTCTTTGTAACATTTTCGGATTTTGTGAATATTTAGCAACTTTCTGCAACAAACCTGGTGGGCCTGAGATGTTCGTTTTCCCACTATTAATTTAGTCATGATAAACAAAGATGCATTTCAATATGCTTGCTCACTTATTCATGTTCCTTTTGAAGCTTCATATAATTTCAAAATGTGACAGCCATTGCTCCCAGTCCACTGTCTGATGTTTTCACACATTTGGCCTCTCTCTTCAGTGTCGGTTTATAGACGCAGATGATAGTTTTAGCAGTATCATCCTCCACAAAGAAATGGAGGAATGCACGAACATTTCAAGTTTATTCAACATCCAGCACTATTACTTTCAAATATTAGGGATTTTATTTCGACCAAAGTGTGCAGAGCGCTGATAAAAGTAAACAGTTTTAAATTGATTCAGATGCTAAATTGGCAAAGCCTGGACTCCTGATGATTTGACAAGATATTAATAAAACAGCTGAAAAGAAATGCTGTGAAGTGGGAGCATTTTCTTCAGTGTCAAGGGTTATGTCCCTAGAGGCCCAAAGAAGGGAACAAATGCAACCTACTTTGAAGTCAATGTCTGAGATTTCTTCACACAAACTCCCCCACCCCACCACCAAATAATAATAATGTTCAAGGAACAATGTAGTTTTGTAGTTATTTAGTTATTATTTAATATATTTATCTCCCATCTTCCTTCCAGACAACAAGCATCCAGCAACGGGCAACAAGACACAATTATTAATCTACATAGACATACCATTTTTTAAAAGGGAACTAGTGAGAGACTTTGGTAGGACGATGATAGAAAATGTCGACTTTCCAAGCCTCAGATGTTCCTTCTGCTGCTCTTGCAGCATCTCTTTGGATGTCCCATGCTGCCCATAGCTCTATTCAGGGGTTTTGTAACTATGTAAAGTGACCATGGTTACAGTGTCAACCGGCAAGTGCCCTGCACTGTGCTGACACAGCACATAACCCATTCACTCCACCACTTATCACAGCATTTATCAGAAGAGGTAAATGGTGTATTCGGTGATTAGAGTTACTAATCAGAGAGGAAGTCAGGGTTATGAAGTTACGAAGTATGTCAGCATGTGGGCTGGGCTTGCCAGTTGACACTGTAACCATGTACACTAAAATCTTTTGGGGAGCATATCCACTGACATAATGTATTACTCCTAAGAAAATGCTACATCCTACCATTTTGAATGAGATGCTGCAGTTCCTACTCAGGAAACCCTCATCTATTTTTGAGCAAATGGTTAAGGGTATATTTACAATGCAACAAGGAGGTTGTGGAGGGTGAGGAGCCAGGGTGACAGCTCCCTCTTCACTCTCTCCATTCTGCTTCCCTGATTCACTTGTACACTGGGCTTCTTTTGCTTTAAATGAGATGAACCCAATCCAAGATAAAGGGTAGGGGAAGTACAAGGTCGCAATCCTCCTACCTCCTTTCCTTGTAATTGGTTGCCTATGTGCTCAGGCTCAGCCCACCTGTTCTTCAGTCTGACTGAAAGGCTCAGCAGCCAGGGAAATGTTGGTTGATGCTCAGCAACATTTCCATGGTTGCTGAGCCTATCAGTGAGGTTGAGGGAAGGGTGGGATGAGCCTGAGCACCTAACCAACCCTTTCAGGCTGAGGGAGGGTTGGACTAAGCCGGAGCACTTAACCAGCTAGTCACAAGGAAAGGAGGATGGAGAGGTGAGGCCAGGCCAGGGAATTCTGTGCAACCCAGCCATGAGGATCCAAAACACCAAGGAATCCACTGGATGTAGTTAATAGGTTTATGTGATGGTGAGATTCACTTGGCTTGTATTTTCTTGCCACCAACATTAGCAAGATATACTTGTGGGAGGGTCACAGTTCTTGGCTGCTGCATATTAAAGGCATAGGGTAAGGAGAATGGGGGCATCTTCACATCCCAGGGCCCACTCCAACTGACAACTTCCATGCAAGTGTCCGAATTGCCTGTTTCAGCTGGCAAGCTGGAACACACACTAGTGGATCTGCATGCCAGTAAGCACCTTAGCTTGCCACTTGACCCAGCAGGCTGGAGTGTTTACTAACAAGCAACTCCTATGCTGCTTGTGGTGCACGTGAACCTTAGAAGCAAGAAGAACCAAGCAGGAACATTTTGGGACAAAGGGAGTTAGTTTATCTGTATTGCCCCGAAGGAGAATGAATGAATTATTCAGAGTAATGTTAAGCCCATTGTTAGAGTTGATGTGCTTTTTTTTTTTACTGAGTAAATAGCGGTTACTGTTGATGGAGCTGATCCTAGGTGATCTGGATTGGGACTGCAGGGTGGGGAAAGGGGTTTAAACCATACACCCCTACCATGGCCCCAATCCATGTTCCCTTTCAGCTGCTAGTTGCCCAGGGAGGAAAGCTCTTGGCATTAAAGGGAGCTTCCCTTCTGGGGTTGATAGCAGTCACCAACTGGAGCTTGATCTAGATCTGGCCATGGAAGGGACAAAAGGATAAAATACTCCACAGTCTCAACCCATATCACACACCCTACACCTTCTATTCAAGCCCTAAGTATAGGTCTAACATCACATATTTTCTAGGGATTCCAGGCTAGGCTCTCACATGACTAGAAGAAGAGAAGGAGAACATGATGTGTATGCAGTGTTTCGTGAAATAGCTTATTTGACTGGTAGGTTTGAGTCCCTTTAGAATGGACTGCTGAATTGAACAGTTGTGTTATGCTCACAGCCCAGAGGAGTACTGGTCAGGTGTAGCTGAAGCCCAGAAGCTGCTGCGGATTGCAAGTCAAGGAGGAGCAGCAGAAAAACAAGAGTCAGGAATTCAGGCAAGGAGAGCTTAGGCCAAGGGTCATGGAGCTGCTCTTGGCGTTAGCAGCAGGAAGAGGACTCCCTATAACAGGGCTGCTCAGCTTTGGCCTTCCTGCAGATGTTCTCCTACAACTCCCACAATCCCTGGCTATTGGCTACTGTGGTTGGAGTTTTGGTCCAAAAACAGCTGGCAGCTGGGGGTGGGGGATCTTGAACAGGCCTGCCCTATAGCGAACAGTTGCCAGCAAAGACCCAAACTCAGGAAGAAAGTTTTAGTCTACAGGAGAGCCACACCCTTTCCTGCAACCTGAGGTGATGCCCAAGTAGACCTCATTTAGTCCTCCTCTCAAGTAGATGCATCCTGAGGCAAACACCTAGCAGCCAGGCATGCACTCCTGCACAGATCTTGGAGGCTCTCTCCGGTCTTGGTGCACCTTTGCTGGAAGGATCTCTCAGGGACTTCTCTTGGGAACTGAGATACCAGAGAGGGGTCTTGGATGACTATGGTTTGTGAGGGTCCTGTGATTGTTAGTTCTTTGGAAGCAGGGTCCAGTTTGAATGTGGGAACTGGGTCTGGAGGAGCAGGGCCGTGATGTAGAGGAGGAGGTTTTGAGCACCTTCTGGGCTAGGAGGAACTAGGGTCTCAAGTGGCTCATCTAAGGCAGAGGGGCCAAGAACTTGGGCCATGCTATTCTCCTCAGGTGTTTTGTAGACCTCAGGTTCCTCATCCAAAGAGAGGTTGGCTTCCTCTTGAAGATTCATTCTAGGCTCAGAGCCTGGGTCATGGTGGTTACTGGCCAGAGCCAAAATCCCCACTAACAGGTGTGTTAGAGCCATATAGTGATTGCTGGCCATATAGTGATTGCCCACCTACCACTTTTTCCATTTTGGGAAATGTGTATTGCTCACCATTATAAACACATTTATTTCTTCTAAAAGAAGTAAATACTTATTTTAGTAAATTTTAGTATTTTCTAGTAAATACTAGAGTAGTCCATTATTCCATATTCAACTTTCTATCTTTAATTTTGGGGACATTACTGACTGTAAACCACATTCCAAAGCAACTTCACTGTCCATTTTGTCCCTTTTCATGAAAGCGCCACTGAAGTATATGTAAAGAATAACTAAGAAAGCTTACATGGGGAATTGTAGTTTGGAAGTTGAAAGACTTTGCATAGAAAACCTCACAGCCATCCTTGTTAGTTAACTGGTCTTTCACCAGATCAGAGGTTCCTTCTTTTGTGTGGCAAGGCATGTGACTAAACCAATTTGCCCTCTAATCCATGGAGCATGCTGTCAACTCTGGCTGACTGTCCCTAGCAGTAGTGCCTACTTGACTAGGACTACAATGGTGAAAAATTGAATAAAAACAGATCAATTGCTTACATTTGATATTGTGCTTTTAGATGTTTTGTACCATTTCCATATATACATTTGCTAAGAATTGGTCTTTAAAATTACTTTTTACTTATCTTCCCGACTCTAGACTTTGAAGTAATACTTCAATGACAACTGAACTGAGACATTTAACAGCTTCCTGAACAGACCTTTATGTATTCTGTGCCATACTAAAGAACTCCTTTGCTCTTGAAAGTTTCCTCATGTAGGAGGCTATTAAAGTTATGAGGATAGGGTGAAAAATGAATAAATCCTTAGCCTTACCAATGATGTCATATATTGGTCAATAAGATACATAGGAGCAAGGGCTTTTCATGCTCCCAAGATCAGCTAACCAAATCAGGATACACGAGCAATTAACTCTTTAATTAAGATGAATGAGAGACATTAGCCCTCCTTAAACCCTGCTCATCAGTACTAACAAATAGAAAAAGATGGATGTCTTCTTCCCAAGAAATGTAGCTTTTATTTTTCATTTGTTGACAGCATCTCATTCTTCCTACTCTGTAAATAAATCCACTAAAGAACACTCCCAACCAGAGAATTAAAGCAGGCACAACCAATCACTGCCATTTTTCTTTGTGTAAAGGAACCGTATATGACTTTAATTTAACCTTAAATTAAGTTACAATCAACACACGGTTTTGATTGAGAAAAACTGACCACTTTTTTCTGCCAAATGCTTCAGATCATATGCTATTTAGTTTGGTTTTTTTACACCGAATCATCAGAAAAGAATGAAGTGTAGTATATAATTCATTTAGCTCAACATCTCCACATGAAGAAATATTTTTTCTTAAATATGGATAAATTGTGAAGATTGGCATTTACATTAATTGGTGTAGCAATGAATGGATTTTCCATCAGAGATACATCATACATTTTTAAAAACTGACATCCTTCTTATTAATATGATTCTTTCTTTTAATAATTGTCATAGTGTAATGTTATTATTGCAGATATTAAAATCAAATGTATGTATAAGATATCATGCCCACAAGTTACACAATAAATAAGAGATGCATTTGTGGAGCTGAAAACAGAAATCCAGCATTGGATTTTACTATACATGAGCTATATTTATGTCGACATTGCAACTAGGTATAAGTCCCTCAAAGCAATCTGTTTAAACCTACATCTATTTTATGCTTGAAGACCTTATGTTTAGTAGAGCTTTAAGCTATATATCCTCTTTACAAAGCATTGTGTGATGGCCCTATCAATAACAACAACCATCTTGGCTAGTTCTCTCAACAGAACCTTTTTGTACCTCCAGTCTTTTAGTGTTGATGTGCTAATTAGGAATGGGGTGAAAATATCCATGAATATTCAGTTGTGTAGTAAGTGTGCATAATAAGGCAACAGGTTTCTGAACCATTATTGTAGTACCATGGAAAAATAGTAAATTGACAATATGTTGTGCAATGAAACCAGTTGCATAGAATGGGGGAAGGAACACTAGTTAGACCAGATGGATACACAATAGCTAGCCACCCAGTCTTTGCTCTGAATGGGAAACATTATGAAAAATAGACTAGATTGAAGGGAAGTAGTGACCTGGTCTCTGATCTGAATGGGAGCCAATGATTAACATTAGTTACCAGGCATATAAGCTGCCTTTAAATGGCAGACAATGTGAAATAATGGTAGCAATTGACAGAGGCGTAACTAGGGAAAATAGCGCCTAGGGCAAGCACTGAAATTGCACCCCTGTCCAAACAGGAATGATGGGACTTGTAGTCAACAATATCTGGAAATCCTTGTTAAAAGGAACACTGTACCATCTAGACATGGTTGTTGATCAAAACCTGAAAACATGAGCCATCTCTGTAAAAGACTTAGAACAACAGTCAGGAGTTATGCGAGGATTCCAAGTGTCATTTTCTCTGTCTCATCTCATTCTTTTTAAAAAACATGACTTTGTCCTAGAGGATCACCTGCCCAAATAGCCACTAGCAAAATAGGGGAAGAAGAAGGTGGTAGTGGTGGTGGTGGGTCTATAAACCAGTGAATGATTCCCGCCAGCCTTTGTCTTATGATGACTGTTGGCTCATGATGGGGTATATGTGCATTCACCACACCAGTGCTTACTTTGACACCAAGAGGGAGGAGGATACATTAGTTTGCCACACTAGACAGAGGCATTTGCAACAGGAGCAGACAGCCAGGTTCTGCCAGGGCCAAAACCAGCCCCTGCCAGACTAAGAAATCATTGTAATTTGCCCCTTCCTGTCACAAGCAGTGTGCTGTTCTTTTATTATTGACTCTAACTCTCAAATATCCCAGTCATGGATGGAAAATTCAGGGTCAATTTACAAGAGACACATTTTCTACATGGAAGTTTCTTCTGTGCAGGTGTTGTGCAGAAACCCATGTGTAGTGACTGCCAGGGGCATAGCAAGGTTAGAATGGGCCAAGATGAGATTTTAAAATGGGCCCCCAGCCCCTCAAAGTCCAGGGCCTCCTCACATCCCAGGCCCCCAAGGATTTAAGTCTGATATTTCAAAATAAGTATGCTGCCTGGAAATACATTTCACTGAATACACACATGCACACTTCACAGTATATAGTGATATACACTGAGTACTATATATTTGTGCTACTTTTAATGCCTAGAACACACTAGCAATGCTAATTATTAAAATGGCCCCCTCGCTGCAGATTAGCAAAGGAGACTTTCAACCATGCAGTGTGAGCCTATGTTTGTTTTCTCAGAATTCTGAACAAATTCAGTAGTTTGATTCCAGGAGGTTTTTCACACAAGGCTTTTAAAGCGCTTTAACACACATCTCCTCTGGAATGGAGGTGCTGCATTCACATGTTGGCCAGATTTACCCTGAAGTCCCTGCAAGTTATTGGAGAGCAGTTCACACACAAGAAAAATAAAATAAAAGCACAACACATGCTTCACAGTTCTCACTCAGACCTTCTGGGTTGCAAAACAACTTGAACATAAGTGCATTTATAAATGAATGAAAGAAAGAATGAATAAATAAATATTTGTTCCAGAAGTTTTTGTAATTTTCTGACATGAAAGAAGCCACGTATAGGCCTTAGATAGTTTTTGTTTTTAAAGCCAGCACATTTTTCAGTCTGTTTTAAATTAAATATTCAGAGACTTCTCAGTCTCGCCCCACCACCCATATCAAAGCCCTATGGCAAGCAGATCCCTATATACGGGGGTAACCACAAAAAGGAATTCACAGCCTACCTTGCAAAAGCTCTGCTGCAGGGAGCTCTGCCAGCCTCCTTCCTGGCTTGCTGGGGCCTACCGAGTTCAGGCTTCAGGGAGGCCTATTCAGAGGCCTCTCTGGAAGCCCTGCCCACCCGCCGATCAGCTGAGAGGCGGGGAGAGAAGAGCTCTGCAGTTTGCCGGCTGCTCCAATCCTAGGCCTCCTCGCGGATCCTAGGCCGGAGCTGGAGGCAAGTGGCTGAGGGGCCCTGGGGCTGGGCAGGGGGGCAATGGGGTGGGGGTGGCAGGAACTGGTGTGGCACCCCCACCTAAGTGGCGCCTAGGGCACGTGCCCTGCCTGCCCCCCCCCCAGTTCCGCCTGCGGCAACTGAATTACCACACAGAATGGCAATTCAGAAAACTTACTTTCATGAACATTGCATATTTGCTTTTTGCAGATGTATCCTGAACACATGTTGATACATTCTCACAAGGCAAAAATAACCACAGAAATAACAAAAGGGGTTTCACAGCTCCCTAGTGCTAATATAATGACTATTAAAGTTTGGCAGCTTGCAATAAAAATAATTTCCATCCCAGTCATGTATACCTAGCTATGTATCACCAGGTCAGCTTGAGCTGGTGATATAAACTACTGGCCTGGAACTACTGGTTATTCACCTCAAGATTAATTGAAATAATCATGCACTGCAATTTTATTTTATTTTATTTTATTTTATTTCATTTTATTTTATTTTATTTATTTGATCACATTTTTATACCGCCCAAAATGTGTGTTCTCTGGGCGGTTTACAAGACAATAAAAAGCGATAAAAAGATTAACACATTAAAATTTAAAATGTTAAATTAAAACACAGTTAAAACAATAGGGCTATTCACACGGTCTGCAAAAATTGGGCTAAGGGAACCTAGCCCAATTTTTGCAGCCCATGAGAGCCACCGGACTCAGCTGCAAACCTGGCGCATGGAGCGCTCCGCAAACCCGGTTTTAGCAAGCGTGAGTTGCCGCAGTGTGGCTCCATGCCGCAGCTACTTATGAGAGACCCCCAGAGGGGAGATTAAAAGCTGCCTCCCGGCTCCAGGGGTCTCTCCAGCATGCCCTGCATGTTCGCACAGGGCATGGTGGAGCTTCCGGGGGCCGATCAGCCCCCACTCCCCCCAGCACCTGCCCGCTCCGTAACAGAGCCAGCAGTTGTGTGGGCGGACACTTTGGCCACCCAGAGCAGACTGCTGCTCGTGTGTGGGGAGAACGAGCTAAGCCCGCTCTCCCCACTCACCCTCCCCAGGTGGGTCTCTGTGATCGTGAGACCTGCCTCAATGTCTATTTAAAAGCCTGGGGGAACAAATGCATCCTAAAAGTTGTAAGAGATGGAGAGGCTCTTATTTCAGCAGGAAGTGTGTTCCAAAGCCTTGGGGCAGCAATGGAGAAGGCCCATCCTTGAGTAGCCACCAGACGAGCCAGTGGCAACTACAGATGAACCTCTCCAGATTATCTCAATGGGCGGTGTGGTTCATAGCAAAGAAGGTGTTCTCTTAAATACCCAGGACCCAAGCTGCTTAGGGCTTTATAGGTTATAATCAAAACCTTGTACTTTGCCCGGAAACTTATTGGCAGCCAGTGTAGATCTTTTAAGATGGGAGTGATATGGTCTCTCCAAGATGTCGCAGAGATCAATCTGGCTGCCGCATCCTGGACTAACTGCAGTTTCCAGACTACGTACAAAGCAGCCCCAGCAATAGTCAAAGCATAATCAACTAACCACTGTACAATTCTGAACGAGACTTCTGATCCTCTGTACATTACAGGTACCTGGCTGGAATAGCAACTTGAGAAGTATTTACGTCTGGTGCTTACTCTGGAAAACATGGCTAAGGAAAGGTTGTCAGGTCAGAGAAACAATGGTTCACATATAGTGCATCAAAATATAGGTGGTTCAGCACTACCTGTGCTGTTGTAGAACAAGGGCTGTTCCACAGTTGTGTAACACTACCTCCACTGGAAATAATGGAGGCAGTATTGTGCAACTGCACTTGTGCAATTTTAAGTCACAGAGCCTATTCACACATGCATGCAAAACCAGGCTAAGAAAGCCTAGCCTGGTTATGCCCATGCATGTGTTCTGCTGGAGTTGGGCCTGATCCCAGCAGCACTGCAGTGGCATACCCGCCTATGGAACCTCCCTCTAAAATGAGGTTAAGGGAGCAAAATGACGTTTTAAAATAAGGTTATGTAAAATGAGATTACCGGGAAGGGAGGGGGTATCCCCATAATGCAGTGCATTATGGAGGCTAGCCCGATTTTGCCCCATCGTGTGAACCACCAGGCTCGGCTGCAAGCCTGGTGGTTCCTAGGCGAGTAACCCGCCCAACTACCTCTGCCCTAAAACCAGGCTTAGCCCGCTCTCCCCACGCACTCTCCAAAACTGGGTCTCACTGATCGTGAGACCCGGCTCAGTGAGTTATAGAAACATTCTGCCCTCTAAATGGTGTCTAATTCTTAATTCCAACATGAAATTTGTAAAAATCTGCTGGACTGTAACAGTCATAGCGCATCTAAAGATTTCATGGTTATTCAGCCCCTGCTCAAAATGTAAAAGCTTGACATAGATTCCCCAGCCAGTTAGCAGCTTGTTTCCAGATCTCTTTTTCTGGGAAAGCCTGCTAAACCTCCAACTGTTTGAACCTGTGCCAGTTTGGCTTTCAAGGCATGACACTAAAACATGACTGACACATTCGACCCAGAGATCTATTATGAAAATTACAGGAAATAATTTCTAGTGGCTTTTGATACTGCTTATATTCAGGATCTGATGACTGCAGAATCTGGTGAAGGTTGAAAGGATTGTCCTCATGTAGTACAAAGGACAAGCATATTAGATGGTGGCATAGACCTCACACAGTGAATAATATCAAGAGTATCTGAAATTTCCCCCAGATAAAAATCACTGCAGTTCCTGTGTCTGATTTCCTATGCTCAGGACTATTTTAGAATGTGGAGATATACCTCAGTTATCACTTGGAAGTGTAAGTTAGTGCAGAAAGAAGTGAGGGTAGGTCACTAGAAATGCACTGTATTAATAGGCCAATGCCTATAGCCTGGTTTCCTATAGCCTTCTGGAAACAATTCAAAAGGCTAGTTTTGACCTGTGCATCCTTTAGAGCTTTGGCCCAGTTTGAGTGAGACAGTGCCCTATTCACATGTGATGTTTAACACTTGTACAATCTGTGTACTGTGTGCACATTTACAGATCTTTTAACATGTGCAGTTTTTCACGTTATGTTGAATGCAGGAAGTATACTTTCTATCTGTACCATGCTTTTGAAGGGCCTGTACAGTTGTGAGCTACACCTGGTTTAGCACTCTGTATATGCTCAGAGGGAAAGAGGGAAAGTCACATCATACATAAACTGAATTGGTTCTTGGAGATGGTGACCATGTAGGATCTAGGCACGCAAACAGAGATAGAGGAAGACACACTCAGAAAGTTCACATTTCCAATTCAAGGTGTAGTGCAATGTTCTTGGCTATCACATGTGTGTGCAATCAATACTTACAGCTGTCTAACAAATCCTAATAAAACATTTAGAGAGAAACAGAGAGAGAAGAAAGAAGAGAGGGCTTAGGAAATGGATGGCAGTGATTAGTTGGGAGGAGGGAAGGGGGGAGCAAGCTGGGCTGTGCGTTGAATAAGCATCTCACCAGGTTCATGAAGAAGGCTTCAAAAGACTTGTTCATCGCTGGGGCTTGAGAGCGATGAGCCTTCAGATGGAAAAGCTGGCGCTGGATTTCACAGACAGTCAGCCCTTGATTCTTTGCCCCACGACAAGAATCACTGAGCAGTCTCTTGACAGCAGGTTTCAGGCCTCTGCTTAGCTAAACAGCTAGACAGCAGGCACTTGAGATACACACATGAGCAAAGATCTGCTGGTTAGGCAAAGCTTGCTGATTTGCCATGTCCAGAGACCCCTTCTTATAGCTGTTCCATCATTTGATCTCCATAGAGTCTATTCAAAATATCATCATCCTTCCTGGATCACAAAAGCTGTCAATTGCTGTTACCCTCTAGATCCTGTCTTTTAATTATTGATATTAGTTCAGGATATTAGGTCAATCAAGAGTAAACAGGATCTGGGTCCCATCTCCTGTTTGGGCAAAGTATTGTTCTATTGACATTCTCAAAGCAAATCTACATCTCTTGAGCTTGTGAATGGGTATCTTCTTTTGTCCCCAGATTTTCTGGTGTCCGGTCCCCCAAGAGTGTTAAAAGGTGTTAGGAAGGAAAAATCAAGGCTATAGGTGTGAGAGAGCAGTTAAATCATTTCCTTTTGTGTGCATCTACCTAGGGTGGAAATCTAAAGACAGCAATAGGGTATGAACAGTGCTTCTAATTCTACATAGCAGATATTTCCCTCAGAGAAAAATGGGATTATCCCCTAGCAATTCAAGACAATTCACTGGATAGCAGAGCAATCACCCATGATTGGTGTAAGATCCACAGTGATAGCATTTGGATATGTGTGAGACAGGAAACCAAGCCTCGGCATTGTGTGTCCCATTTCAAAAACATTAGGAAACAATGCTGGATTGCCCCTATCTTCACAAAGCAATTACCATCTGTCCCAGAGGTAGATGGTAGTTTAGGCATTAATTGATTCCTTAATAAAATAGAGTCAGACACAGGCCTGGGTTCCACATAATTCTAGATTGGTAACTCTGAGTTTAATGTTGGAGTCAGGGTATCCAAAACAGTACCCAGATTCACTTTTTTAAAGAATGCAGATACAGCATTCACACAAAAACTTGTACATGTGTACAGACATCTGAACAGGTACAACATAAGGTTGTTCTCTCAACCAGCCCTACCCAGGTAGAGAAGCGCGTCCCTGGGTAGGGCTGGTTGTTGTTGTTGTTATTTTATTATTTTAAAAAACTTTGATACCGCCCTTCCAAAAGGCTCAGGGTGGTTGTGAGAACAGCTGGGATCACTCCTGATTCCAGTGCTCCAGCATTGCCTATATAGCTCGGATTTGAAACATCAGATGAAAAGTGATGTAGGAGGGTGTGCATGCTCTTCCTACTTCATTGCCTGGTCATGAGCGGGTTGCTGGCAGTCGTACTTACTGGTGGAAGTAGCGTCCTGGCAGCCAGGGATATCTCATTGTGCTGATCTGCTCATATGGTGCATTGTAGAACATCTGGAGGCTGGGCTGTCTCTCCATCCCCGCTTTACCACACTGGTCACTACCATGCTACTTGTGTGGGCGCGTAAGCGATGGAGCCCTCTGTAGGTTCAGTTAATGTGGGGAGTAGGCAGATTCCTCAGCACCAGCCCTATTAGTTGTGTGAACAACCTTAATGTCTGTATAAGGCTTGTGTCTTCACTTCTGCACCTCATTACCTTGTGCGTTTATCTGCTGTGGCTGATTCACACAACTATTGTAGCACAACACTACCTATCCCAAGTCATGTGTGATGGTTATGGGATAGAAAATTTAAATAAATTCATAACATTCTTTCTTTCTTTTACATATCAATTCACATGCATGGAGTGAATGGAAAAATATAAGGTTAAAGAGCAAATATTTATGTGTTAGTTGCTTTTCATGCTAATACCAAATGCTAAGATTTCACCTTCTTAAGTATACTCATCAAAGATTTTTAAAAAATAAAATACATATAAAAGACAGTGGTACAGACATTTAATTCCCTGTGGTATACTTTCTAAGATCTTTCATCTCCTGCTCCATTGGCCAGGGTATCCATCACACAGTGTTGCTGCTGGTGTTGTGTTAAATTATAGAGGTAACTTTTCTAGACTGTCAAGCATGTTGACTGCTCCAGCTCCCTGTTGTTCAGTTGGTGATCTGTTTACCAGGAACACTGTATATAGTGCAGGGTGGTGTTTTGTTTTTTATGAGAAGCTCTGACAAAAGTGTCAAGGTTGCTTTTATTCAAGAATAAATGGAAACATTTGTTGGCATAGTCTCGTAGGCTTAGATGCATGAACAATGTGGGAAGTTGTAGAATATGATTAGGGCTGGGGAAAATGATGCCCTGACTTATTAATAGCTATCGAAATTCATGCATGCATTCCAGAAACAATGATATAGCACAGGGCAATGCAGAATAACAATGCTAAATTACATACAATATACATTAAAAAGTCACTCTGACTTTCATGGTCAACCCAGAATTATTAATATCACTAACTAAAGGTAAAGTGTGCCATCAAGTCAATTTCAACTCCTGGTACCCACAGAGCCCTGTGGTTTTCTTTGGTAGAATAAAGGAGGGTTTTACCATTGCCTCCTCCCATGCAGTATGAGATGATGCCTTTCAGCATCTTCCTATATTGCTGCTGCCCAATATAGTACCAGCGGGGATTCATACCAGCAACCTTCTGCTTGTTAGTCAAGCATTTCCGTGCTGCACAAATAATTAGAGTTGCAATATTTACCTGCAATACAAATAATTACAGTGCTATATAGTAGAACCAGCAGACATCAGGAAGATTACTTGAATTTAAGCCCTGGAATCAGGAGTATATGCAAGTCAATAGCTGCATTTTTCTGTTATGTTCTTCACTATCTGTGGCACTGAGTGAGAATAGTACTCCAACATATATCAGACTATTTTTTAAAAATACTTTTTATTATATAGAAAGGTAAGAAAAAGGTTAAACCTCTGAGCCACCAACTTGTCCAATAAGACATAATATGATATAACACATGTTCATACCCATGTATGTGCTACGTACTTTCATACTTTCAAGAGCCAGTGTGGTGTAGTGGTTAGAGTGCTGGACTACGACCAGGGAGACTTGAGTTCAAATCCCCATTCAGCCATGAAACTAGCTGGGTGGCTCTGGGCCAGCCACTTCTCTCTCAGCCTAGCCTACTTCACAGAGTTGTTGTGAAAGAGAAACTTAAGTATGTAGTACACCACTCTGGGCTCCTTGGAGGAGATCGGGATATAAATGTAATAATAATGATGATAATAATAACAACAACTTGGCGTGGTTGTGGGGCTTGCGTGCTCTAAGGAAGGTGAGAGCTATGCCAGAGGTCCAACCATACTAGACAGGTCTCACCAGAGGAGCCAGACAAAGAGTGCCTCTCCCATCAACAATATGGTGAGACATAACTTTAATAAATCTATACCGGATCGGTCGTCGCCTGGGTCAACAAGGACCGTGCCAGGTGCTGTAGTCCCCGGACATCTGGTGGCAAGTAGGCAACAGGACTCAGGATCTTCAGTTGAGCAACCAGGGCTGAAGACAGCAAAGTTACTGGAAGAAACGTCGCTTAACCCCCCAAAAATACGAAAAACGCCAACAAGGAAATAATGTACCAAATTTGGAAAGAGAAACATCCAGATACAGAAATAACAGACCAAGGCTAGCAGACCAGAGAAGATTCATAATAAGAAATAAAGTATTCACAGGAGTTGAGCTGGAAGAACTGCAAAGAGCAACACAGGCTCAAGATATGGAAGAAGAATTACCACCAACTGAAGAAGTTGCTCAGGCGTAGGTGGAGGAGGTGTTGGAAATAGAGGATACCACTGTTGCTGAACTGTTTCAAATCAAAACCAGGTAACCTCCCCTTTGCCTTCACCTCAAAAACCCAAATGCCATTTAACAGAAAAGCAACAAGAACTAAAGCAAAAAATAACTGAGCACATGAACCAAACAACCACCAGGGTTCGACTTCCAGCTCTAAAAACAGTTGCCAAAAAACAACTTGCTCAGGCATTAAAAGATGTCAATGCTGCATCTGCAGAAATAACAACCAATAATTTGCAAGAAACAAACCAACTAATGTAAAGTGCAGCAACAATAACAACACAAGAGCTCGGATATAAGATCAATGGACCTGTAAAAAAAGAAAGTAGTACATCATCTAAATGGAAGATTAGTTTAGAAAATAAAATCTCCAGGCTTAGATCAGATGCTAGTAAATTGAAAGATATGAAAGACAAGATATGAAAGACACCTAGATATGAAAGACACCTAGATTCAAGGAAAATCAGAGAAGTCCTGGAAATCATAAAGCAGCAAATAACAGCAGTGCCAAAGAAGATTAGCAGATATGAAGCCAGAACTACACAACACAGGCAGGATCTCCAATTCCAGTCGAATCAGAGACGTTTCTACCAAAGCATAGAAGGAGAAACTGCAAAAAACATAGTAATACCAAATAAAGAAGAAACAGTGCAATTCTGGGGGAAATTATGAGACAATCCAATAGATTATAATAAAAAAGCAGGCTGGGTGAAAGAGGTCAAAAAATGTAACCAACAAATGCAAGATCTAATAATAACACCAGAATTAATAAGTGAAAGAGCAAAGAAAATTAAAAATTGGACTGCTCCAGGCGACGATGAACTGCATGGCTTTTGGCTTAAACACCTAACAAACCTTCATAAACAACTATCAAAACAGTTCAATCACATTTTGCAAGGAGGTGATATTGAACAATGGCTGACAACTAGGAAAACACATCTCATCATGAAAGACCCAGCTAAAGGTGCAGTTCCAAGTAATTACAGACCGATCACCTCTCTGCCAACCATGTTCAAATTAATAACTGGAATAACAGCAGATGAAGTGATGCAACACTTATTAACTAACAAACAGCTTCCAATTGAACAGAAAGGAAATTGCCTGAACACCAGAGGCACAAAAGACCAGCTGCTGATTGGCAAAATGATTTTAGAAAATTTCAAGAGAAGAAAAACCAATCTAAGTGTTGCATGGATTGACTACAAGATAGCCTTCAATTCATTGCCTCACACATGGATACTAAAATGTTTAGAAACAACTGGTGCCAGCAAAAACATTCAGATATTTATTAAAAAAGCAATGAGCAAGTGGAGTACACCGTTAACAATCAATAGCGAGACATTTGGACAGTTTAGCATTAGAAGAGGCATTTTCCAAGGGGACTCACTATCCCTTCTGTTGTTTGTAATCGCCATGACCCCACTTTCACAAATACTAAACAGAACAGGCCTTGGATACCAAACATCTAAAACATCAAGTAAAATCAACCATCTGCTGTACATGGACGATCTGAAGTTGTATGGAAAGTCCCAGTCAGAAATCGAATCACTGCTAAACACTGTCCGTATATTCAGTAGCGATATAGCAATGGAGTTTGGACTAGACAAGTGTGCTGCATTAATAATGAACAGAGGGAAAATAACAAAAACAGAAGGAATAGAACTGCCCAATGGAAGCAAGATCAAGAACCTGGAAGAGAAAGAATATTACAAAT
This sequence comes from Hemicordylus capensis, assembly GCF_027244095.1. NCBI lineage: Eukaryota > Metazoa > Chordata > Lepidosauria > Squamata > Cordylidae > Hemicordylus > Hemicordylus capensis. The sequence goes on along the minus strand of NC_069658.1, from coordinate 371,022,118 downwards.
ACTGGGCATTCTCCAGGCTGATAACATCGCACACACTGAAGTTAAAAGAAAAATTGGAAGTGAATACATCAGGAGAGTTAGAAAAACCCTGAAGTCCAAACTCAATGGCGGGAACACCATACAAGCCATAAACATCTGGGCTATACCTGTTATCAGATGCAGTGCAGGAATAATAGACTGGACCCAGGCAGAGCTAGAGACGCTAGATCATAAGACCAGGAAAATCATGACCCTCAATCATGCTCTGCACCCCCGCAGTGATGTCGATAGGCTATACCTCCCTCGCAGCTCAGGTGGAAGAGGAATGCTGCGAGTCCATCAAACAGTAGAGGAGGAGAAAAGAGGCCTTGAAGACTATATCAAGGTCAGTGAAGAAGATGCACTTCAAATGGTCAATAATGCAAAGCTATTCAACACCAATGAAACAAAGCAGGTCTACAAGAAAGAACAAGTCAAGAACCGAGCAGAAAAATGGAGAAATAAGCCACTGCATGGTCAATATTTGCACAATATAAGTGGGAAATCAGACATCATCAAGACCTGGCAATGGCTTAAGAATGGCAACTTGAAGAAAGAAACAGAGGGTTTAATACTGGCTGCACAAGAACAGGCACTAAGAACAAATGCAATAAGAGCAAAAGTCAAAAAATCAACCACAAACAGCAAGTGCCGCCTTTGTAAAGAAGCAGATGAAACCGTGGACCACCTAATCAGCTGCTGTAAAAAGATCACACAGACTGACAACAAACAAAGGCATGACAAAGTAGCAGGGATGATACACTGGAACATCTGCAAAAAATACAAGCTACCTGTAGCCAAAAAGTGGTGGGACCATAAAATTGAAAAAGTTGAAGAAAATGAAGATGTAAAAATATTATGGGACTTCTGACTACAAACAGACAAACATCTGCCACACAATACACCAGATATAACTGTAGTCGAGAAGAAAGAAAAACAAGTCAAAATAATCGACATAGCAATACTAGGGGATAGCAGAATAGAAGAAAAAGAAATAGAAAAAATCACCAAATACAAAGATCTACAAATTGAAATTGAAAGGCTGTGGCAGAAAAAGACCAAAATAATCCCAGTGGTAATTGGCGCCCTGGGTGCAGTTTCAAAAGACCTTGAAGAGCACCTCAACACCATAGGGGCCACAGAAATCACCATCAGCCAATTACAAAAAGCAGCTTTACTGGGAACAGCCTATATTCTGCGACGATATCTATAACAACAGCAACAACATTGACAATAAAATTCTGGCATCCCAGGTCCTTGGGAAGGACTCGATGTCTGGATAAAACAAACCAGTCAATAACTCCTGTCTGACTGTGTAAAATAATAAAATAATAAATACTTATCATAGTTAATTGTTTACATACAGAACAAATGCAAAAATAAACTAAATCTTGCCCATCAATAACTTTCTAACACACCTAGTTGATATGAAGAAGAAAATTATAAGAAAAAGAGAAAACAATAATTGAACAACTCCCACCGGACCTGTCAGTCAGCTAATACCTAGATAATAATCTTGTCTTGGGGAAAATAATAATTTGACTATAAGTACCAGATTTTATCATTTTCTCAGTAACAAATGGTTCATTATTGCCTCCCCCAACCCCCGACATGATCCAAGCCCGCAGAGGGCTCTGCTGCTCATGTGCCCACATGAGCAGTACAGTAAGCAGGAGGAAGGGCGGAAGAAAGTCCAGCCACCATATATCCCACAGTGCACCACATAAGATGTGCATTGCATTGGGATACTTCAAGACTGCTGGCCTCTATACACAAGATGGCTGCCAGCATCCCATTTACCCACACAACTGGGTAGAGGAGGAGCACCGGGATGGGAACAATCCCGGTGATTCTCACAACCAGCCCTACCCGGGCTAGCCTTCCTGGGTAGGGCTGATTGTGAGAACGACCTCATTGTCTAATAGTATTTATTTTACTAAAGCTAATAGGCAACTGAGGCCAGACTCCTAATAGCATAAAACAAGAGAAAAACACATCCAGACCTACTCATGCTCTTTTCTTACCTTCACTTATTCCTTCCTAACCTTTCTTAACTATGTTTATATCTCTTGTGGGGAAAATTTCTTTGTTCCCTATTGTACAGTCATCAAGTTTTCCAATATTTATACTATCACCAGCTTCTTACCTCTTCTGTTGGTGGGGGCACCAGAAGAAAACTGAGGGGAGCACAGAAAGGACAAAATACATGTCTGGGTGGGCGAGCTGTGTCTCACTTGTTCAGGTCTGAAACAGAAAGGAGGGGCAGGTGGAGGGCAAAGTGGGGGCAAGGGTAGGCAAGAAAAATTAGAGTGGATTCATGGTGTCTCATTGAAAATCTCATTTTCTATCATAGAATCCACACTCAGAAAACCTCAGAAACAACAGAACCCTGTACCCCATGGGTTAGAAACCCATGGGGGTGGTTGGCACCCTATGTGCACTACACCACCACGCGCTCTGGACTACTCCAGCACCCCCTAAGTGCACTTATGGGGCTGATGAAAGCTCCATTATAACTTCTTATGAGGAAAAACCTTAAAGACGCGAAAACTTCAACAATTAACCAAAAATCAGCCCTCTGCCCAAATCCTTTGAAAAAATTCAGGTAGCTTCCTTGCCCCAACCCGGCACTACCACCAACCCCACCCCACTCTAGGACACCCCTTTCCCCCTGACGTGAAGCGATACACCATTCACGGGGAAAACCTTAAAGATGTGTAAACTTCAGAAATTCACCAATAATCAGCCCTCTGCCCAATCACTCTGCAATTGGGGTGGTAGCCTCCACCCATTAGGCACTACCACCCCACCCCACCCTTTTGGCGCAGATCCCACGTTATGCCCCTATCTGCCCCAAAGACACTAAAATTTCAGAAATTCACCAAAAACCAGCCCTTTGCCCAATCCCTCTGCAATTGGGGTGGTAACCTCCACCCATTAGGAACTACCACTCCACCCCACTATTTTGCCCCTGGCACTCAAAATTCGAGCAGACGTCGCATCCAACCTTTTTGCATTGAAGTCAATGGGATGCAAAAAGGCGGGAAATTCAAATAGACGTCATAGCTCAAAACGGAGAGGGGGGGAGGCAAAAAAATGGAGGTCCGAATCACCTGAATTTTCAGGCCTGAAATTCGAGAGATTTGGCTCGTGCCCGAAATTTCTCGGATCTTTTCGTGGGTGATTTGGTTCGGCCCCGAATCACCCGAAATTCACTGTTTCGGGCACAGATCGTTCTGTGCCCGGAACGTTTTGCACATCCCTAGTAGTTAGTCGTGGAACCAACCAACCAGAGATAAGACAACCTTGGACTTAATCCTGAATGGTGCCCAGGACCTGGTGCGAGATGTCAGATTTGCAGAACCATTGGGCAAGGAGGGTCAAATCACTCCAGAAAGCATGGAAATTGTTTAAATCTACAATTCAAGAAGCTAAGTTGGAACGTATACCAAGAAGGAGGAAAGATACCACCAAATTCAGGAGGATGACCGCGTGCCTAACAAGTAGAGTCAATGAAGCTATGTAAGGGAAGAAGACTTCCTTTAGAAAATGGAAGTCCTGCCCAAATGAAGAGAACAGAAGGGAACATAAACTCTGGCAAAGGAAATGCAAAGAGACAATACAGGATGCAAAAAGAGTTTGAGGATCATATAGCTAGAAGTGTCAAGGGGAATAACAAAAATGTCTTTAAATATAACAGAAGTAGAAAACCTGCAAGTAATGTGGTTGGCCCCTTAGATGATGAGGGCGTGAAAGGGATTATTAAGGAGGATAAGGAGATTGCAGAGAAGCTGAATGAATTGTTTGCATCTGTCTTCATGGTGGAGGATAAAGACCATATCCCCTCTCTGGAACTGAGCTTTTCAGATTTAACAGCTGAAGAACTGGGCCAATTTGAGGTGACAAGGGAAGATGTTCTAAACTGTCTTGAAAAACTAAAAATTAAAAAATTGCCAGGGCCAGATGCCACACACCGAAGAGCTCTGAAGGAACTCAAATGTGAAATTGCTGATTTCCTAGCAAAAATATGTAACTTGTCCTTACTATCAGGCTCTGAACCAGAGGACTAGAAAGTAGCCAATGTGACTCCAACTTTCAAAAAGTGATCCAGGGGAAATCCAGGAAATTACAGGCTGGTCAGCCTAACTTCAGTGCCAGGTAAATTGATAGAAAGCATACTTAAGGACAAAATTGTTAAACATATAGAAGAAAAGGCCTTGCTGAGGGAGAACCAGCATGGCTTCTGCAAGGAAAAGTCTTGCCTCACTAACCTTTTTGAGTTCTTTGAGAGTGTCCACAGGCATGTGGATAACGGTGAGCTAGTTGACACAGTATACTTGGACTTCTGAAAAGCTTTTGATAAGCCCCCCCCCCCCCACCAAAGGCTATTGAGTAAACTTAGCAATCATGGCATAAAGGGACAGGTTCATGTGTGGATCGGTAATTGGTTGAAGGACAGGAAATAGAGGGTAGGAATAAATGCACACTTTTCACAATGGGAGGAAGTAGGAAGTGGGGTCCACCAGGGAGCGGTACTGGGACCAGTGCTCTTTAATTTGTTCATAAATGATCTTGAAATTGGAGTAAGCATAAAAGTGGCCGAATTTGCAAATAACACTAAACTCTTTCAGGTAGTGAAATCCAAAACTGATTGTGAGGAGCTGCAAAAATATCTTTCCAAACTGGGGGAGTGGGTGACAAAATGGCAAATGCAGTTCAATGTAAGCAAGTGTAAAGCGATGCATAATGGGGCAAAGAACCACAACTTCACATATACGCTGATGGGATCTGAGCTGTCGGTGACTGACCAGGAGAGAGATCTTGGAGTCTCGGTGGACAGCTCGTTGAAAGTGTTGACCCAGTGCACAGGAGCTGTGAAAAAGGCTAATTCCATGCTAGGAGTCATTAGGAAGGGGATTGAAAATAAAAATGCTAATATTATAATGCCCTTATAAAAATCTATGGTGCGGCCACATCTGGAGTACTGCATACATCTTTGGTCACCATATCTTAAGAAGGATATTGTAGAACCAGTAAAGGTGCAGAAGAGGCCAACCAAGATGATCAGGGGCCTGGAGCACCTTCCTTATGAGGCTAGGCTTCAGCATCTGGGGCTCTTTACCTTGGTAAGGAGGCGACGAAGGGAAGACATGATCAAGGTGTATAAAATTATTTATGGAGTGGAGAGGGTGGACAGACAGAAATTTCTCTCACACACACACACACAACACTAGAACCAGAGATCATACAATGAAACTGAAGGTTGGGAAATTTAGGATAGACAAGAGGAAGTACTTTTTCACACATCGCATAATTAATCTATGGAATTCTTTGCCATGGGATGTGGTGATGGCCACAGCTTGGATGGCTTTAAAAGGGGCTTAGACAAATTCATGGAGGATAGGTCTATCAATGGCTACTAGTCTGGTGTCTGTGGGTCATCTCCAGCCTCAGAAGCACAATGCCTCTCAATACCAGTTGCAGGGGAGCAACAGCAGGAGAGAGGGCATGTCCTCACCTCTCGCCTGTGGGCTCCCCAGAGGCAGCTGGTGGGCCACTGTGTGAAACAGGATGCTGGACTAGATATGACTTTGGCCTGATCCAGCAGGGCTGTTCTTATGTTAATCCTAGTGCCCCAAAGAAGGAGGTTTGCATCTGTAGCAGTTACCTCCTGTCTGATGTTGTAGAAAGACTGCAAAAGAGGACAGTCCTGAGAAGAAGCACTGTTCATTATTTTTAGGATACAATTTTCCATCCTGAACTGTGGCTATGACATGTTGCAGACAGGAATCTGTGGCTGTGACCTCTTGTACATCATAGCCTTGGCTAGGGAAGCAGATGTTAGGAAGAAGAGATGCACCTCTTCCAGCTGAGTAGTAGTGTGAACAATGGCCGCTTGAGCACATGGCTGCCAAAAAAAATAGTCAGCAAGATTGTTCTTGGTAGAGCGATAGATCAGGGCATAGTTATAGGCCTGGAAGTGCAACATGGTATGGCGATAGATCCTGGTAGGGTGATAGATCAGGGTGTAGTTATAGACCTGGAGGTGCAACATTCATCATTCAATGCGAGCTCGTGTTCGGGCTGAAGCACCGGTGATCATAGGCTGCAAAGGATTGTGATCAGCAACAAATGTGATGTCCATATAAATATAGATGAAAATGCAGGCAAACCCACACAACAGCACAAGCTTCTGTTTGTGAATAGTGATGTTCAACTGCAGAGAGAGTTTTGCTTGCACAGACAATGGTGAAAACACAACTATCTGAACAACTTGTGTCAGTATGTTTCCTAGACCCACTGGGCTGGCATCTACTATGAGTTCTGTATTCTTCTTAGGGTCAAAATAATATATGCCATGATAGTGTCACTTGAGAGTGATGCTTTTAAGTGCAGTAATGTGTCTCGATGTGCAGGTGTCCATTCCCACAATTTTTGTTTTACTGGTGAGAGGTTGGGTGACTGGGGATGAAATTAACACAGTAAGTAGGAAGCCCAAGAAGACTTCAGTTCAGTTGCATTTTGAGGATCTTGTGCATTCTTAATGGCTGTGACTTTCTTTGGATCTGGGGAAATACCATCAGCTGAGAAAAGATATCCAAAGTACTCAAGTTATCCTTGTTGTATTCACATTTGTCAGGATTCAAAGTAAGGCTGTATTGCTTCAGGTGATCTAAAATGGAAGCAAGCCATTCATCATGAGACAAAGCCAGTACCAAGGGAGGAAATTTTTATGCACTTCCTGCTCATTGAACAGGACCACGTTCTGGACTCAAGGGGTTGCTGCAGTGCAGCTGCTTGCCATGGGGCAGCAGCATATGGAGCCCTAGCCTAGGCAGAACCTGACACCAGCATTCAATACCAGCACTGGACACAAAGATGTCTAGGAGTGTGACCAGGATCACTACTGCAAGCAGGGGATGGTTAGTCATGACACTCCCATTCTACATCTTAGTTCTACTGAGTCTTGGAAAGTATGAGACTATTCCCAGGAACAACGGAAAGCCGGCTTAAGGAGCTTAGCCTGCTTTCGGTCGATTGTGGGAACCACCGGGCTAGCAGGTGAGTCCGGTGCTCCCAAGGCTGCTAGCCCGCTTACAGCAGCCTCCCCTTAAATGAGGTTAACAGAGTGAGCACTCCGTTAACCTCATTTCTTTGCTCGTGTGTTGCTGCATGTGTGGTGACACACGAGTAGACCCTTGACCGGGAGGCTGCAAACAGACTCCCAGGCTCGGGTCTCTTCAGGATGCCAGGATAACTTCCAGGGGTCACACTGCCCCCGATCTCCACAGGCCCCCCCCCGTTCAATGACAGAGCCTGCAGTCATGTGATCGGCCACCCAGCTACAAGTGGCTGCTCATCTGCAGCCGCTCGTAGCTAAGTCTGCTCTCCCTGCAGAACCTCGTCAGGCACTTTGCACATGTTGTGTGAAGGGCCTCTATGAGGCTATTCTCACGACCAGAGAAAATCGGGCTAGAAGAACCTAGGCGAGCCCGATGGTTTACAAGTGGGTAGCTCGCTGAATTGCCCCTGCCCTTAAACCAGGTTTGTGGAGTGAGCGCACCACAAACCCGGTTTTTAAAATCATGTGTTGCTGTGGTGTGGCTCCATGGCGCAGCAACTCATGAGTAGACCCCCGACCAGGAGGCTAAAAAGCATCAGAGGTCTCTCCAGCATGCCCTGCACATTTGTGCAGGGCATGCTGGAACTTCAGGGAGGCCACGTGGCCCCCGAACTCTCAAGCCCCCGCCGGCTCCATGACGGAGCAGGCAGTTCTGTGGGTGGCCGCTGCAGCCGCCCAGGGAGGGCTTACTGATCATCTGTGGAGAGAGACGGCTTAGCCCGCTCTCTCCGCAAACTCTATTTGGCTCTTATCACTTGCTCGTGAGAAGAGCCTCTGTATCTCCTTCAGCAACAATTAAACCTATGCTTCTCAGAGGCTAAAGCTGCTACCACAGACAGCAGGAGGAAGACAAAGTAAAACTTGATACCACTTACTTTCTCATACCACTGACTTTCTTGACTTTTTCATGCCCTACAGAGGGAGCCTGACTGTAGTGACCTGGGCATCACTGTTTTCTTAAGGTTTCCAAGTCCAGACCTAGTGAGGACTCTTGTACTGCCAGTACAAACACAAACACAAGAATTATACAATGTATGTCTCTTCTCATTGTAGTGTTGCAATGTATATTGCAACACTCCCACAATGCTTTTGCTTTTATTTGTCCTTTAATTTTTAACCAGACATTTTCAATTGGGCTTCCATGCTTAGATTTATGGGTTTCTGTATAGGTATATATATTTGTTAGATGTCATGCAACTCCTCGTCCCTCTAATTTTCATGTCTATTCCTTTTGAACAAGTGCTATCCTGTAAGTATTGTATTTCAATCAAGAGCCTCATCTCACCAATCAGATCATATTGGCCTTCCCATGTTAAGTTTTTAAGTTCTTCCTACTTTTTTTTTCATTCTGTGCATTAATATATAGACATAGCAGACTGTGGATATCACTGTCTTCTAGCTTGCGTGATGCAGTGATTTCCAACATTCTGGGTCCGCCTTCATGATTTAGCTTCCACCTTTGGCACATGTATTCTTCATCAGGGATACAGGGACCATTGAGCAACGGATGCAGTGATGGAGTGAGGACACCGGTGGCCCTTATCCATCCCACCGCCAGTGGCCCACCACTGCCCAAGCCACACCCCCTGCATCTGATGTCAGATGCACCTGTGCCTGATGTCAAATGCAGGGGGTGTGGCCACGTTAGCCATGCATCTCATTTTTTGGAAAGCAGCTCCGTGCAGCTCCATTTTTGAAAAGCTTCAGCCAGCGCTGGGTCTGGCTGGAAACGAGCCTCACTCCTTTTGCAAGCAGGGAAAGGTACTACCATGCAAATGCATAGCTGTACAAAGTTTTCTTGCAAATGGGGCCCTCAGTCCCATCTGCTAATGTAGCCCCGCCCCTGTATCAGATGTAGGGGGCATGGATGGGGCACCAGGCATGACCCCTGAACACAGCGGCCTGAGTTCCTTGACCCAATGCCTCGGGGGGGCACAATGGTGAGACTCCACCCTGAATGGAGGATGACTATCCCCCGGCCACCAGGATCTGAGGGACCACCAAAGCACGCCCCCACCCTCAGCCAAGGCATCCCCTTGCCCCCTCGCATACCCATCCGGCAAACATAGTGCCCACTGGCTAGGAGCATGAGGCACACTCCTCTCCTCCCCAGCCTGTGTTTTACTGAAACACAGGTTGGGCTTGTGCGGGAAGACCAGCCAGTCAGCAAGCATTTAAATGAGATGTTGACTGGGGAGGATGGGAGAGGATCCAAATAGACCTTCTCCCAGGCAGTGGCCATTCCCCCTGCACTGACATCAGATGCAGGGTGTGTGGCTTGGGTCACATGCATGCTTTGTATGTGCACTTGACACAGAGGGCAGGGGAGCTGTCAGCAGGACTACATCCTGCAATCACCCAAGTGCTTCCTACAACCCTGTTCTTCACTTTAGTACTTTTTAAAAATATTTGGTACTGAACTTTGTCTCCCACCCATTGGGTTCAGTTTAAAGCCCTTCTTATGAGTTTCATGAGGCTCCAGCCAAACACATTCTTTCTAGTCTTTGTAAAGTACATCCCATCTCATTCTAGGAGTTCTTTATGTAGGTAGCATTGTTTACCTTCAGTAGAGTGGCTGCATCATATGCCTTCAGTCCAAGACATACATTAGAGAGGATTCCCAGCCTACTCCATTGCAGATATCAGAGTTCTGGTAATGCATAATTATGAGGTTGTTCTCCTGTGCAGCCAAGAGTGAGCTAAGGCAGCCAAGACTGGTCTTGTCTGTGCGTGAGAACCACCAGGAGCTGCACTTGCATATAGGTGCCCATCTTCCTTCCAGCCTTTTGCACCCTTGATGGGGAAGAATTGTCTCTGTGTTTTGCATGAAAGCCCCACATGGAAAGCCCCATAACTCCTGTGCCGACAATGAAAAGGAGATGGACAGTTTGGCCAACAGAAGAGCTCTAGAAGTTGCTATTTATTTGAGAAACCTCTAAGGAGCATAGGGTAAGCCAAACATAGCAGCAATCCAGTAAAAATGTAAAAGCAGCAATCCAATGCAAATGAAGTCAACAGAAAGAAACAAATATTAATGGCAGGTAAATGTAAGATGGAAATTAGGAGACCCAAGGGAGGTCATTTAAAGGCATTAGGCAACAACATAAAACAAATAACAAGAAATTATTTAAGTTTATCAGAAGCAAGAAGTCTGCTAGAGTCATTAGGTCTCTTTGAGTATCAGGAAGTGTAGTGAGTAATTAAGGAAGATGGGAACATTGTGCAGCAGCTAAGTGACTTCACCACAATGACTGCTGGATGGCTGCCTAACTCAGAACTAAGAGTCATGGTTCTTCTCTTATTCTTTCTAGTGCCAGATTATACACTATGGTGGAGCTACAGTAGTTCTAAAAAAAAAATTCAAGTGAAGTAGAAAGAGGGCATATTCTATAAGAAACTTGGAGATGGGATCAGGACCAGGAGACACCAAGATCAGTATCTATCTGCAAAAAAATAAAAATAAAAATGGAATAACTATTAACCATAAGTATTGTAGACCAATGAGGTTTACACTACTTCCACATAATTTAATTGTTTCAGTAATTAATCAGACCCCAGATAACCTGTGTATCACCTATATCGATACATTTGTAAGCTATATGGTATGAAGCTTTGCTCCTTGGATTATTGCCTTCTGGAGATGGATTATCTACCCATATACATGCAAACACTAAATGAGAAATTGCAGCCAACTACCTAATGCACACTTGTGTAAACCACAAGAGTAATCTATCGCACATCGAATGGCAAATTCATGCTACTTCTATATTCATTTTGCGCATAATGCCAGTAGAACATCAAGAGCCCATTAATATAAGTCCTATTATCTTTAATCATAAAAGAAGATACAAAGATAATAACCATTTGGGGGGAAAGTTTATACTTCTGCCAGACAGAAATTGCTTTTCTCTAGTCACAAAACACTTAGTTGACCAAGGTACTTAATTGGCACTGCATTCCTCATATGAAAGCACTTTGTTGATATCCTTGCTAACATTTACTCATCTCAACTGTTCATATGAAACACACTGCACTATATCTAGGTCATCCCAGTACAAAAGAAAAGAATGACAGAGACACAATTTTGCTTTTGTATACTCCATGGGCTTTTGAGGTGTTTAGAGCTAGGGGCATGATCCAGCCCAAGTTAAGCATTTGATGCCTTTGGTTTAAATGGGAGAGATTTAAACTTAATTAAAATTAATGCTTAATTTTCCTGCTGAAATGGTTGGAACTTTAAAAGTGTTCAATTCTGAGTGAATTGCATTTCAGGCTTTAAAAAAACCCTCTCCTACATATTAGTGCTAATTTTTATTTTTCATATAAAGCACCTTTCATTCTAAGGTTTCAAAATCCTTAATTAATTCTTCTGTTCATAAGGCATTTGTCAATATGTCTTTGTTTGTGTTCATATTTTGATCTACAAAAATTAGAAATGGATTACATGTCCCGTTGCATAATGCGGGCAGTGTCAGAACTGCCTGTGCCACACTGGGGCTCTAACACATCTGGAATAATGGAAGTAGCATGCAATGTGTGATCATGCAAGCATCGACAGTGTTGGTTCTGCCCTCTTTCTCCGCACCATCATTGTGTGTGTGCTAGCCCCACAGTGGGTAAATGGTTCCAACAGCACCCCTTTATACTATGGGACATGGAGGCCAATATCCCTAGGTTGTATTTTCCCCATCAATAGCTAAAGTTCTTATAAAGTACACTTGCTTAGTTTTTGGTGTCATGTATCACAAGGCAAAAATGTAAGGTTTACAATTTTCTATTCACCCTTATTTGGGAGTATGTCTCTTAAAGTTTAGTGGATCTTACCTCTGCAAAAATGTGTGAATGTGTGTGGGGTTGCACTACATGTCACAATTATTTGAAAAAGCCAGCAATGCTAACTTGAACTAAACAACAAAAGCATTGCAAAGTTTATCCTTTTGGTGGCTTAAAGATACAAATACAATAGGAAGTTCTTTAACTACAGCCAGTATATGAAAGTCAGGTTTAGATCTGGAATCTATATCCATTTTAGCAATACCACTGAATTCTAATTATGGATGCAAAGAACGTACATTTCCCTTACTGCGTTTCAAATATCTTGATTGTTTAATCAGTACTCCTGATTTCTAAGGCGAGTTGGTTGATGACTACTAAAATGTGACACTTTGGACATCATCCAGATGGAATGCCAGTTTTCATTTGAGGTTAAGGAAGTAAAGCTCAACAAGAGAGATTTTCCAGTATTCTGAACTAGTGCAAGTTTTATATCAAATGACAAATACAACCTGGCAGCTTGGTTTGCACATAATATTAAACAGGAACTTTACTGAATGTTGTTTGTGAAATGAACTGATTAGCATTCATTCTAATTATAGTTTCATTGTACATTTCCATTATTGACAGTTTATTCTTTACATTATGTGGTCTTCTTTTCTGGTCAAGGTGGTGAGTGAATTTGTTTTTTCCTATACATTTGTAAGTCGCTGCCATTATGCAAGATTTCTGGCATTCATATTCATCTGAGAATAGGCTTCAAGGTTGCCTTCCTGAGAAGGCAAAGACTCTGAATACAATAATTTTTATCTGCTCTTCTACTTGCATTCTCCCTTTCTGACAATTAGTTGTGACAGTCAATGGAAAGCACCTGTTGCATACAGATTTAATCAGTTTGCTGTGCTGAAAAAAAGACCAATACTGGTAAATTAGAATCTAACATTGGGCAAAAAAATGTATGGGCATGAACCTACAAAAAGTTACCAAATTATAAAAAGGCTGAATTAAAAGAAATTGAATTTAAGCATGTGGGTCACTTTTCTCTTGATGTCTGCATTAAGGGTCCTATTAGGACAGCTTCTTGATAAAATGTTAGTACCATTTAACATAATTTATTCAGGAGTCTTCAGCAGCTGCTGGTATAAAAAAAACAGTGGCCAGATTATTAACTGGAACTAATCCGATTAAACTGGTGAGATAAGTTAATGTCGACAGTATCACTTAATAATCTGGCCACTGTATTACACCTCAGTAGTGCTGAAACAGCTTCATTAACTGCTTGTGTGACTCTATGAAGAGCTCAAAGTGCTGGTTTTGACCTTTCAAGATCAAGATGGTCAAGACATTTCAAGATCCTATCACCTTGGGATCTCAGGTATGTTTGTTCCTGCAGATGTTGAGATCATGTGTGAAGGCCCTTCTTCAGGTGTCCTGACTCTTGAAAGTGGGACAAGTGGTGACTGGGATAGTGGTGCCCAAGTTTTGAAGTGCCCTCTCCAGAGAAGTCTGTCCGGCACCAACATTATTTAGCTTTATTTATTTCTTGTTTACACAGTCAGACAGGTATTATTGACAGGTTTGTTTTATCCAGACATCGAGTCCTTCCCAAGGACCTAGGATGGCTGAATTTTATTGTCAATGTTGTTGTTGTTGTTATAGATATCGTCGCAGAATATAGGCTGTTCCCAGTAAAGCTGCTTTTTGTAATTGGCTGATGGTGATTTCTGTGGCCCTTATGGTGTTGAGGTGCTCTTCAAGGTCTTTTGGAACTGCACCCAAGGTGCCAATTACCACTGGGATTATTTTGGTCTTTTTCTGCCACAGCCTTTCAATTTCAATTTGTAGATCTTTGTATTTGGTGATTTTTTCTATTTCTTTTTCTTCTATTCTGCTATCCCCTAGTATTGCTATGTTGATTATTTTGACTTGTTTTTCTTTCTTCTCGACTACAGTTATATCTGGTGTATTGTGTGGCAGATGTTTGTCTGTTTGTAGTCGGAAGTCCCATAATATTTTTACATCTTCATTTTCTTCAACTTTTTCAATTTTATGGTCCCACCACTTTTTGGCTACAGGCAGCTTGTATTTTTTGCAGATGTTCCAGTGTATCATCCCTGCTACCTTGTCATGCCTTTGTTTGTAGTCAGTCTGTGTGATCTTTTTACAACAGCTGATTAGGTGGTCCACTGTTTCATCTGCTTCTTTACAAAGGCGCCACTTGCTGTTTGTTGTGGATTTTTTGACTTTTGCTCTTATTGCATTTGTTCTTAGTGCCTGTTCTTGTGCAGCCAGTATTAAACCCTCTGTTTCTTTCTTCAAGTTGCCATTCTTAAGCCATTGCCAGGTCTTGGTGATGTCTGATTTCCCACTTATATTGTGCAAATATTGACCATGCAGGGGCTTATTTTTCCATTTTTCTGCTCAGTTCTTGACTTGTTCTTTCTTGTAGGCCTGCTTTGTTTCATTGGTGTTTCTCGTTATTGACCATTTTAAGTGCATCTTCTTCACTGTCCTTGATATATTCTTCAAGGCCTCTTTTCTCCTCCTCTGCTGTTTGATGGACTTGTAGCATTCCTCTTCCACCTGAGCTGCGAGGGAGGTATAGCCTATCTATATAACTGCGGGGGTGCAGAGCATGATTGATGGTCATGATTTTCCTGGTCTTACGATCTAGCGTCTCTAGCTCTGTATTATATTTATTATTATTATTATTATTATTATTATTATTATTATTATTAATTCAATTTCTATACCGTCCTTCCAAAAATGGCTCAGGGCGGTTTTAAACACCGGTTTTAAAATATATCCTTCTGCCCACCCTAAGAATTATTTTTAATTGCTGCTATTGAATTTTTACTGCTGCAGGATTTTAATGTGATTTTACTCTTGTTATATGCTGTGCTATACTGGCCCACATTCTATCTTTTACCAGAGAGAATGGGGGCCCCACTAAAGTGGGACCCCATTGTTGGGTTTGCTCAACTGTTTGACAGAAGACCTAGGATGCTCATTCCAATGCTCCTCTCATGAGAGTACCAGTCCACTGGCCCTCTCATGAGAGTACTAGTCCACTGGCAGCAAGTTGCCAATGGAGCAGGAGAGTGGTTTGGTCTCCATGGACTGCTTTGCCAGGATGAGCCCTCACAAGAACATCCTAGGTCATGGCAGGACAGATGCTCCCAGGATCCTTTGCCCTCCTTCATATACATATCCCCTCCTAGGAAGCCATCATGTTCCCTTCCGTAACAGGGAAATAGTGCCACTCAATAACACCCCCCCCCCAATTAGGGATGTGCACAAACCTTCGGGTGGACAGTTAGGTGGGGGGGTACCTTTAAGTAGTATGGAAGGTGCCCTTACACCCCCTTCCACATTTCCCCCACTGGTGCTGCCACCAAAACCGCTAGATGAAGCTGCTGTGTGCCTCCTTGCAGCCCCGGTTGGCATCAAATTGGAAGTGCCTGATGCACAAACCTAACCCACCTGCTGCTGAACTGGACTGAACACTGGACCCCTGAACCATTTTGGCAGTCTGGAAAAGAACCACCAAACTGTTTCATGCACATCTCTATCCACAATCCTCTGCCCTGAACTTGTGCTTGTGTGGAACAAGCACTGATTTATGGTTTGAAATTGAAACCACAGGTTCATCAACCTCCAATTTCATGTTACATGCGAATTTGTCCATTTTAAAATAAATAATAAATAATTAAAATAATTATTCAGATACTTTATGTGCTTCATATTTTTGTTTTTAGGTGTTTGCATCAACATCTGCTAACTGAGCAAATAGGCAGTTTTAAGTGGTGATTTTCTTATATTTAGCAGGAGGAGAGCAACTGCCGCTATCCAACCCAGCAAATAGCATTTCTCCAGTGTTTGTTGCTGGTATCTCCCTTTTGTTGTTGTTGTTGTTGTTAGATTTGAGCCCTTTGGGACAAGGATTCATCTTATAAATAAGAAATAAATATGATGCTAGGTGAATTGCTTTGAGAACTTTTGAGAACTGCTTTATAAAGCAGTATGTAAATATTCATATTAGTACTATTTAATAGTAATGCTGGTTAGATTTCAGAATGAGCAAAGAGTTTATAATTCATTACTACAATATATCTGTAGTGAACTGATAATGAACCTAGCTGATAATGATCAGAGAAAGGTATTCAGCAATTACATTTATAGCACAATCATATGCATGTTTTCTTGCAAATCCCCAATTCTCACTGTGTTCAATGGCCCTTGTTCACAGGTAGCTCTGAACAGAACTGCAACCTCAGTCCTCTAATGCATAAATCAGCATGTGCAATGAAGCCCTAATATGCTTAGGAAAGTCATTTTTACTTAACCAGTTCTGCTTCCATTTGGTTAGTGTGTACTGTAATTTAAAATAATTTTATCTCTGAGATATGTGTGGCTTTATCCTTTGAATTATGACTTTTTAAAATTATTCTGTGGCTGTGTTTATTGCATTGTTTGTATTTTCCTCATTTTTATCATTGTAAACTGCCCTTTTTCTATGGTGAAGGAGCAGGATAAATACCTCTGAAATAAACAATATCATTTGCACAGTGTGAAGCTCCTAAGTGCTACGGAGCACGATCTAAAGGGTTCCATTGCACAGCTGCAGCTCCATATGTATAATAGCTGCCCTGTTCTCTTCTGAGAGTCAGATTATACTCTATGTGTGTATAGATCACATTAATGGTGCAGGCATCAATTAATTTTCAATACATGCACTTTGGTACAAAACAGTTTCAAACTATAGCAAGTTCATAATTTCCTATATTAATACGTGGCAAGTGCATTCCAATATAACTAAGCCTGCAAAGAATACATCCAGTTAATTAGTTTTGAAATAGTACTCATTTTAAAATAAATAATCTGGGGGAATGGTTTAACTGGTAGACTGTGTTTAACATTGATAGTTGAAGGACAAACTCTTTCTCCAGTGGTCTTTCTGGCCAAACTTCTGTTCTGTACAGCAGGAGCCAGGAATGTGGTATGCCATTTGTTATTTGATTTATCCAGCTTTCATCTCAGTCAGATATTGCCAATTGCCAGACTTACTTCCCTGGCTCCTGAGTAGATGTTGACCAGATGGTTGAACTAAGACTAGAAAAGGCTTCTGATTCTGAATTAAAGGAAAGGTCTACCTCAAATTGGCCAGGAGTAGCCCTACCATAGAACTTGAACTCAGGATGTTTTCCAATTGGTGTGAACAGATTTTTATTTTTATTTTTGGCCAATCAAATGATATTTGCTTTGCTCAGTTACATCTTTGCTCAGTTGGCAAGTTACATTAATTGACACATGCAGTTAGCATCTTTTATTCTCGAGATGTGGCACCTAGTGTGATATTTGATGATGATGTGGCCAAGCATATCTTTGAGCAACCAAAACTCTGCCCATGAACCAGCAATCAAGGGAAGTATATACAACTATACAGCATTATATCATTTCTTCTTGTGGACAGAATAATAGCAGTTTTACTATGACATAATTTAAATATTTTAACATTTAACAAGTATGTCATAACAGATAGATAAAAGTTAGTTGATGGATTCTGTGAGAATCTAATGAGACTCAGGACATGGCAGAAGAAGCAACTTACTGTTTTCTAATTGTTTTGCCCTCATAGTTTGTCAGCTAGCTCAATATGATAAGATTAATGTGCCTATGTCCATTCCAGGGGAAAAAAAGTAGCCTTACATCTCTGAAAACCATTTGAATTAGTTATGAAGAATTAGGTCACTTGTTTTACATCCTCCCCCACCCCAGCCCCATCTTTCTTTGTCTTCCATGGAAAACAAGCCCAGGACCTAAGTTTCTTCAGGCTAGTGGTTCAGCTGACTCTTGAAACTGAGGTGTAACAGAATAAAAAGAAAAGGTGAAAGGTGACTGTAAAGTAGCTATGCTTAGGCTACATTCCCACATAAACACTACTTTAATAATGCAATGTTTACTTAGTGTTTACACATGCTATGTATGGCTCTCCCCCTCCCCACTTCACAACATACATAGAATTTTAAAGCACACAGTGGATCATCTTGTTAAACCATCTGGCATACCACTGCATGTTCTACGCTAAAGGCATCTTTGACAGATGCCAGCCCTACCTTTTCTTAAAACCTCCAAGGAAGGAGATTTTACAGTCCATCTTAACAGCTTGTTTCATAGCTGAGCTGTTCTTACAGTTAGGAAGGATTTTATCTTCAATGTTCAGCCTAAATTTATCTCACAATGACTTGCAAGTTTATTTTCAGTGACTTGAAACTCACTGTGGCTTCTTGAGTAATTCCGTGAATGATGATGGACATAGTATTGATGTATATGAAACAGAAACCACAAGATAAATTCACATCTTCTCTTACAAGGACATGTATAAGGTGCCTTTGCATTGGTAGCTGGTGCATCTTTCAGGTAAAAGAGATGTAAACATTTCATGTTGTATAAGGTGAAGATACAGAGATGCATCACATATCAAGCCACTTTCAATGGAGAGGTTGTTCCATGTTAACAAATTAAAATGAGTTAATAGCTGCGTGTTATCACTCCTTTTGCATGTTGAATTATATGCAGACAGTAATCAATACAAATTGATATAGTAATCAGTGAGGCTATTCTCACAACCATCAAAAATCAGGCTAGGAGAGCCTAGCCCGATTTTTGCTGCTCGTGTAAACCACCGGGCTCGCAGGCCTGCCAGGTAGTTTACAAGTGGCTAAACTGCTTGAGAAGTCCTCCCCTTAGCCCAGGCTAGCAGAGCGAGCGCTCCACTAACTAGGGTTAATGGATCATGTGCTGCTGTGGCATGGCTCCGCACCGTGGCAACTCACAAGGAGACCCCTGACCGGGAAGCTAAAAAGCAGTCTCCCGGCTCGGGATTCTCTCCAGCATGCTCTGCGCACTTGCGCAGGGCATGCTGGAACTTCTGGGGACCATGCAGCCCCTGAACTCCCAAGCCCTTGCCAGTTCCATGACGGAGCTGGCAGTCGTGTGGGTGGCTGATCCGGCCACCCAGGCAAGGCTTGCTGATCGTCTGCAGGGAGAGCGGGCTTAACCCACTCTCGCTGCAAACCCTTTCAAAGCAGGTCTCACTGTTCATGCAACAGGGGGAGAAATAATACAGTAAAAGCCTAAACATCCAAAGTGAAAAACAGATTCCCAGTGCCTAAAAAATAAAATGTTCTTTGCTTTCAGAAAAACTCCAGTAACATGAATAGGTTTCTTTGTGTAAGTGTAAGTGGGGAGTTCCATAAGACTCTCCAAGAATGTCTTGCCCTGGTCCCTGGCAGATACAACCCTACATCTATATTTTAATAGGGGTCGCCACAAAAGCTTAAGAGACAAATAACTTGCATGAGGAAAGACAGTGCATAAAATACCATTTCTAAGCTATTTAAAGCATTGGAAGTAAAAACCAGCACCTTGGATTGTAGTAAGAAGCCAAAATATTAAGATTTTAACTAAAAGAGGAAATTCACTACAAGGGCAAAAACAGATAAGGGTTTCTTTTTAGTAACATAGCTGCTAATTCTACTGATGTGTATTATATATGTGTGGTGATGATGGGTAGTTTTTTAAATAGTATTTGATACTTTTTAAAATTTGTTTTTAGCATGTATATTGTTGTCAGTACTGTAATTTAGTAGTTATCGGGTAGATATTGGTTTCTTATGTTGTAGTATGGCCCCTTAAAAAAAACCAAAACCCACCTTTTGCGCAATGGTAATGATTTGATTTACAAGGAACAGCTGAAAGCCCTTGGGAGTATATTGAAAAGAGGATGAGTGTGACTCACTCTATGGCCCTTATAACTTGGTAAGAGAAGGTTACATTTAAAGTAGATGAAGAGTCACTTTTAAACTTTTTGATTATAAAATCTTTTCTAAAGAGGAAAAAAGGGGAGTCTTATACACAGGAGAAACAGTATATCAATGTGTGAGTCAAGATTATTAGTAAACTTGTTTTATTCTTTTCTCTTGGTGATGAGGATAGGGATTGTGTGGGGATCATAACAAATCTCATATTGGTTGTTTGTTTATAGAAATCTATAAAAGTGATGTTTTCATGAAGGTATGGGTTACTGAGGAAGACATGTTGAAATGTGTCTGACCCACTGGAAATGACCAATGGGTCCTGAAAAGATTTACACTTTGAAAATACTTCTTGTTGTCTGGTGGGAAGGTATTTGGTCTCGATAAGGATTCTGACTCACTGTGAGCCTACTTTGACTATTCAGGGACATCTTAACTTGGACTATTCAGGGACCCTTTATGTGATTTTGTATTATATTACTGCAAAGGAATGTTTTTATGGTATGATTTTAAATGTGTGTAGTTCTATGTAGTTGAAGGTGCTTCAGGTCATGACCTAGGCCATGCAGGGTTGCACTGCATAGGTGTGGTGGCCTCTAAAATGGCTACTGTGCTGGAAAATAGGCCCAGCAAGGGCTGAAGATGCCCAAACTAGGTGACTTTTACAAAAAGGAAGGTCAGTGGGGGGAGGAGGAATCTCTGTGGACCCCCCTGCCACCTCAGAGAAGCAGAGGTGTATCTAGGAAAAATAGCTCCTAGGGCAAGCACTGAAATTGCGCCCCCTGTCCAAACATCTGACACTCATCTTTCAGATAACTTTACCATAATATCACCTGAAAAATAAAAGTCTGAAGGTCACATACAAGTCACATATCTGAATATGTGTACAGTGACTTATATTATATTAATTTTTTTTTAAAAAAAAAAAACCTGTAGCCCCTTTGGGGTGCTTCCTAATGGCCATGGAGGGTCTGCAAAGGTTTCCTCTGCCCCCCACTGGCCTCTAGGGCCTCACAGGGACCATATGAGCATATGTGGTGGCCATTTTTTAATATTTTTTTTAAAAAATGGCCTCTGAAAACAAAATGGCCACCACACATACTCGAATGGCCTCTGTGAGGCCTGGCATGGCCTAGGGCCTCACAGAGGCCATTTGAGCATCCACGGTGGCCATTTTGTTTTCAGCAGCCATTTAAAAAAAAAAATTTTAGAAAATGGCGCCCCCTTCAAGTGGTGCCCGGGGCACGTGCCCTGCCTGCCCTACCCTAGATACGCCCCTGCAGAGAAGCCACCCAGAAGGAATAAGTTAGAAGAAGAAGAAGAAAAACCTAAATATTTGATGAACCCCCTGAACCAAACTGGCGGGTTGATGGGGGGCAAAACCAAACTGGCCCAATCCAGTTTGGGTCTGGTTTGAACTTGAACTGGGCCAGGTGGTTTTGTGCACATCCCTAACCATATCCTGTGGCTGAGAATTCCATCAGTTAATTATGTGCTGAGTGAAAAAGTACTTCCTTTTGTCGATCCTAAATTTCCTGGCCTTCACTTTCATGGGATGACCCCTGGTCACCTCTTTCTCTGTCCACTCTTGCTACTCCATGCATAGTTTTATACACCTCTATCATGTCTCCCTATAATTGCCTCTTTTCCAAACTAAAAAGCCCCAGATGCTGTAGCCTTGCCTCCAAGGAAGGTGCTCCAGCCCCCCTGGTCATCTTGGTTGCCTTCTTCTGCACCCTTTCCAGTACTACAATGTCATTTTCATGGTATGGTGACCAGAACTGCACATGGTACTCAAAATGTGGCCACACCATAGATTTGTATAAGGGCATTATAATATTAGCATTAGCAATATTAGGAATTTGCGTTTCAATCTGCTTCCTAATTACACCTAGCATGGAATTTGCCCTTTTCACAGCTTCCACACACTGAGTCAACAATTTCAATGAGTTGTCCACCATGACCCCAAGGTCTCTCTCCTAGTGAGTCACTGACAGCTCAAACCCCATCAGTGTATATGTGGAGCTGGGGTTTTTTGCCTCAATGTGCATCATTTGACACTTGCTTACATTGAACCACATTTGCCATTTTGTTGCCCACTCCTCCAATTTGGAGATATAGTTTTGGAGCTGTTCACAATCTCTTTTGGATTTCACTACCCTAAATAGTTTAGTGTCATCTGCAAATTTGGCCACTTCACTGCTTTCTCCAACTTTTAGATCATTTATGAACTAGTTAAAGAGCATTGCTCTCAGTACAGAACCTGGAGATCTGGTATATAGATACCTAGGTAATTTGGCTGCTCTAGGACTGGATATGCTGGGGTTTTTAACATGTAATCATCAAATATGATAGTTTATTATTACCAAGTGGCTGACATCCTAGTTAAGCAAGTTTCAGCATGCTGGGAAGATGCCTCCTTGTGACATTATTGTCAGGGACATATTTTTTGGTGGCACAGAGTGCTTCCAGGACAAGCAGAGATCAACCAAATTGCAACTCCCCAGTCCTGTGCACTCTGCACTGTAGAGCTAAGAAAAGTGTCTGCAGTGTGAGAGTATCTTCTTGGCACACGGATAATGGCTTAATAAGGATGTCAGCCAGGAGTGTGGCTTCTGAAGAACTGTCCTCATGTTGTTCATATATTGTGACCCATTTCAATTGATTTTAACAGCAAATGAGGACTAGATTACCACCAAAATGTTGCAGGCAGCAAAGGCCTTAAAATAAAATTCAGAAGAAAGCCCACCTATGCTTTAATTGTGTAGTTTATTTGATTAAAGAATCTTGGCTTTATCCCAAAGTATTCTTTAAGTCTTTTTTGAACATCTATTACAGCTGGCTTGAGAGAACTCAAAACCTAATTGGTCAATTTGGACTGTTCAAATACTGCCATCACACTTTTTAAATATTCAAACAATTTTAAAATCTCAAAGAAAGTTCCCTTTTGTCCATGTGCATTCTCCATCTTGAAAAATGTGAATATTTTTTCATTATTTCAAACCATTTCCATACTAAATGCAGTGCTTATGTTAGCAATTTTTTAAAATGCTATAGAAGGCAGTAGCCTTATTTTATGTTAGCTTATTTTTATTTGTGGTAGCTTATGTTCTTATTGGCTACTTGTTGGAAGGCTGTAGGCCACCACCAGCCTCAAAGGCAGGATGCCTCTGAGTACCAGTTGCAGGGGAGTAACAGCAGGAGAGAGGGTATGCCCTCATCAACTGCTGTAGGCTTCCAATGGCATCTGGTAGGCCACTGTGTGAAACAGGATGCTGGACTAGATGGGCCTTGGGCCTGATCCAGCAAGGCTTTTCTTATTTTCTTATGTTCCACATAGCTTATAAACAAGCTAAAAAGAATTTAACTGCCCCTAATCTGTTTAGTTTAGTAACTACGGAAATGCTGCCTTCAGGCCTGCGTTCAGTGGTGTCCATCATGTCATCCAAAAGCAGTCGATATTTTGTTGTTGTCACACAGTCATGTTTTACAGTCTCTGAGTCAATTCTCATGAGCAGCAGGAACTGGGCTAAGGGAGTCCAGCCCTGTTTCTGCTACTTGTGTGCATCAATGGGAGCCGTGGGTCTCCCAGCAGTGGCATGGTGGCAAGCCCGCTGTTTAACCCAGGTTTTAGGTGCAAGCGCACCCAAAACTGGGTTTAAAAGATTGTGCCACCACGTGGCTCTGTGCCAAAGTGACTCATGAGTAGTCTCCCCGCCGGGTGGCTACAACAAGTGTCCTGGCATCAGGAGGCTCCCCAAAATACACCACACACTCACTCATGTGGTATCTTGTGGGACTCCTGGGGGCCGGGAGCCCCCCGAATCCCACCACCCCAACCGGCTCCATGACGGAGCTGGTAGTAGTCTGGGAGGCTGATCTGGCTGCCCAGGGAGGGCTCCCTGCTCATCTACGGAGAGAGCAGGTCAAGCCTGCTCTCCCCACAGACCCACTTTCGGCTTGACACATGGATCATGAGCCTTCTGAGTCCTTGCTTACAAGGAGTGAAAACTATATAACAGTTACCTTTTTTTAGCTTTCCCTGTTATAGTAGTAGAATATTTGATGTAACTGCTGGGTATTTTTGTCACCGTATGAGTTTTTGTAGGATCTCCTTAGGATTCTACAAAAACAAAATTATTTTAATATGAGAACCTTTGATATTGCTAGTTGCATTTAACATTTTAAGCCTTATTTGTATAAGCTTAGTTCACTGAATTGCTAAAATACACAGGACAACACATCATGGAGAGAGAAATCTATAGTTGTATTCTGTAGCCTGGAGGTGTATTACACAAAATCATAATTATGTGGTTTTTAAGGAGGAGCCAAACATTGCTAGCATAATTTCTCTCCTATTTTCATTGGAACAGCTGTAGTAATAAAAATACACTAAGAGTCAGAAGGACATTAAGAAAACTGTTGCAATTTCCATCATGTACAAAGGATTATGACTAAAATCCAAATAAAGGAATGATGATGCAATAAATAAATGCCACAAACAAATAATTGTTGGTTGATTTCACTACAGAGGTTCCCACTGCCAAAGAAATAAACTGCTGTGCCATGTAAAAAGTAGAATCATAGAAGGAGAGAACTGGAGAGTGTTACCAGGGTCTGCTGGACACATGTCAACTACCATGGTTTGTGCCTGTTTTGCTTAAATTGTGGGGAAATTAGCATCAAATGGGTGCAGACCTGTGAACAGCAAGAAAATATTCAAAGTCCTGTGGGATTGAGGCTTCTGCGTTGACACACTGGAAGGGGGATAAAGAAAATTGCACTATGACTTTGAAAACTAAGAGCTTTTTGTTGAGAGATAATGGGCTACAGGAAATGAAAAGGGAGGTGGTTAATCTTGTAGCATGTTTACCAAGTTACAGTACAGTCATCCCTTGCCAACCACAGCTTTACCAACTGCAGTTCTGAGTATATGCGAATGGGAAATTGTGACAGGTCTTGTAGTATCTGCAGTTGGTGAGGTTTTTCCGTGATCTATGGGGGAAGGTCTCTTATTTTTAGGTCTCTTTGCAGCGTAGTTCCCCTGTTTCCCATAGACTTTAGTGGCTCGCCAACTGTGAATTTGCCAATGCCGAGGCTTTGCTTAGCTGTACTGGGAAAGCAAACAGAGGCTTGGAGGTGAAAGAAGAGAGAAAGAGGGAAAGTGTTTAATCTAGTTGGGGGATCCTTCTCTCTGGGGAGTTCAAGCACAAAGTGAGCGCAGAGGGCAGAGTCCAATGGTGAGGTGTAAATGCAAGAGCATCCTGGGCAGAGTGTGGGCTTGCAAGGAAGCTGGATGACAAAAGCATGATGGCAGTTATAGGGCAAAAACTTAAGGAAAAGAGTGATATCAGGTTTGAGGGGGTGATTTATAGGCAAATGAAGCATTGAATGAAGGAGACTAGTAGATGGTTCTTCAGGGATTTCCTGAAGGACCTTCAGGAGTTTCTCTTCCTGATAAGGCATGAATACACTAGGATCTCATTATTCGTAGATCTGCTATTCACGGTTCTGCATGTCCACAGGGTGTCTAATAGACACCTATTTCCAGTATCCGTGGATGCGAAATGGTTAAAACCCACATATCATTCTGTGGTTCCTAGAGGGCTTGAAGTGACCATGGAGGTCACTTCTGCCGTCCAATTTATCTTTAGGAGCCCAGGAGGAGATTGATGGAGACATTTTGTGTCTCATTTCTTTTTTAAAATGGACTTTCCCATAGGAATTTTTGCAGTTTTGTGGGGCATTGCATCATTTTGGGGAGACTGGGCATATCACACATTCTGCAATATACTAGCTTAATTTTGATAGCAAGAGGGAGGAAACAAAGTAGAAAGCTTTGTGTAACCTTGAGCTTATCAAAGTGAAGAAGGGGGCTTTTATTCATTTTTCTTTGTCTTTTTTCAGCTCTAACTGGGTCTCTCTCTGCCTATACTCTAATGCAATCAGATGTTGGAATTTACTGTGTAGCGTTGTCTATGTTCTTGTCCTAGGTTTCTGTCTGTCTATGTTCAGGCATGGGGGTGCAGTAAGGGTTTCAGTTAAGCTTCTTTCTGTTCAGATTTCAAACTGAGAGATTCTGAAGCTATTCTTATGACCAGGAGAAATTGGGCTAAGGGAGCCTAGCCCAATTTTTCGTGGCCATCTGCTGCCACAGAAGCCATGCAGCTCCCAGCAGCAAACCACCAAAAGCACCCTTCGCCTTAAATGAGGTTAGCAGAGCAAGCGCTCCACTAACACCATTAGCCCCTGGTGGCGCAGTGGTAAAACTGCCGCCCTGTAACCAGAAGGTTACAAGTTCGATCCTGACCAAGGGGCTCAAGGTTGACTCAGCCTTCCAGCCTTCCGAGGTCGGTAAAATGAGTACCTAGAATGTTGGGGGCAATATGCTAAATCATTGTAAATCGCTTAGAGAGCTCCGGCTATAGAGCGGTATATAAATGTAAGTGCTATTGCTATTACTATTTGGTTGATCATGTGCTGCTGTGGCACAGCTCTGCACCATGGTAACACATGAAGAGACTACTGCCGGGAGGCTAAAACAAGCCTCCCAGCCCCAGGGTCTCTCCAGAATGCCCCATGCACTGGTGCGGGGGGTCCTGGAACTTCCGGGTCAGCTGCTCCCTGACCCCCGCCGCCTCAGTGACTGAGCTGGCAGTTGTGTGGGTGGTTGATCTGGCCGCCCAGGGCCCCACTGCTGATCATCTGTGGGGAGTGCGGGCATCAGAGAGGGTCATTTCCTCTGGCTTGTTGTAACTGTAGATATGTGGCTGAACAGGAGACCTTCCTTACACTATTTTTAGTGCATCAATTGCTGGCTACTTTAAAAGACATAATAATAAGATAAAGGAAAGTAAGCGCTTTATTATTATTATTTTATTTACACAGTCAGATAGGTGTTATTGACTGGTTCATTTTATCCAGACATCGATAGGACCTGGGATGCCAAGGACCTGGGATGCCAGAATTTTATTAACAATGTTGTTGCTGTTATTATAGTTATCGTCACAGAATATAGGCTGTTCCCAGTAAAGTTGCTTTTTTTAATTGGCTGATGGTAATTTCTGTGGCCCCTATAGTGTTGGGGTGCTCTTCAAGGTCTTTTGGAACTGTACCCAGGGCACCAATTACTACTGGGATTATTTTGGTCTTTTTCTGCCACAGCCTTTCAATTTGTAGATCTTTGTATTCGGTGATTTTTTTTCTATTGTTTTTTCTTCTATTCTGCTATCCCCTGGTATTGCTATGTTGATTATTTTAACTTGTTTTTCTTTCTTCTCAACTACAGTTATATCTGGTGTATTGTGTGGCAGATGTTTGTCTGTTTGTAGTCGGAAGTCCCATAATATTTTTGCATCTTTTTCTTCAACTCTTTCAATTTTATGGTCCCACCAATTTTTGGCTACAGGTAGCTTGTATTTTTTGCAGATGTTTTGCAGATGATGATAATTACCCCCAGTGAGGCACTACCTTGGCATGGTTGTGGGGCTTGCATGCTCTGAGGAAGGTGAGAGCTATGCCAGAGGTCCAACCATACTGGACAGGTCGCACCAGAGGAGCCAGACAAAGAGTGCCTCTCCCATCAACAATATGGTGAGACGTAACTTTAATAAATCTATACCAGATCGGTCGTTGCCCGGGTCAACAAGGACCGCGCCAGGTGCTATAGTCCCTGGATATCTGGTGGCAAGTGGGCAACAGGACTCAGGATCTTCAGTTGAGCAACCAGGGCTGCAGACAGCAAAGTTACTGGAAGAAATGTCGCTTAACCGAAAAAAATATACAAAAAATGCCAACAAGGAAATAATGATCTGCTATTACAAGTCGAGTCCAACTAGAAGAGGTTATTTAAAAATAATACCAAATTTGGAAAGAGAAGCATCCAGATACAGAAATAACAGAACATAGGCTAGCAGACCAGAGAAGATTCATAATAAGAAATAAAGTATTCACAGGAGTTGAGCTGGAAGAACTGCAAAGAGCAACACAGGCTCAAGACATGGAAGAATTACCACCAATTGAAGCAGTTGCTCAGGTGCAGGTGGAGGAGGTGTTGGAAATAGAGGATGCCACTGTTGCTGAACTGTTTCAAAATCAAAACCAGGCAACCTCCCCTTTGCCTTCACCTCAAAAACCCAAATGCCGTTTAACAGAAAAGCAACAAGAACTAAAGCAAAAAATAACTGAGCACATGAACCAAACAACCACCAGGGTTCAACTTCCAGCTCTAAAAACAGTTGCCAAAAAACAACTTGCTCAGGCATTAAAAGATGTCAATGCTGCTCTTGCAGAGATAACAACCAAGAACTTGCAAGAAACAAACCAACTAATGTACAGTGCAGCAACAATAACAACACAAGAGCTCGGATATAAGATCAGTGGACCTGTCAAAAAAGAAAGTAGTACATCACCTAATAGGGGTGTGTCCGAACCGGTCTGGAGGCCATTCTAATGGCCTCCGAACTGCCGGACCAGTTCAGACTGGGCCGGTCCGGGTCCGGGTAGGGGGGTCTCACTTTAAGGGCGGGAGGGCTTGCTTACCCCTCCCGCCTCTTTGCCCCCGTCAGAGGCCGTAATCTATGGTAAAAGTGGGGCACTGGAAACCAGCCGCCCCAGCCGCCGCCGCTTCCGCCGCCCCCCCCCCGTGAGCAGATTAGAGAAGGAAAGGCTACTGCCGCCCTGCCGCCCTCCCGCCCCGCCACCCCCCCACGAGTGCTCACCAAGTTTAAAGAAATTAGAGAGGAGCTCCTGAACAGAGCTCCTCTCTTATCGAAGCCTCCGGCCCAACTGGAGCTTTGGGCGCACGCACACGCGCGCTAGAGCTCTTTATCCGCTAGAGCTTTTGCCGGAGGCCCGGTCGGGTAGACCTGGCCTCAGGCAAAAGCTCTAGCGGATAAAGAGCTCTAGCGCGCGTGCGCGCGCGCCCAAAGCCCCAGTTGGGCCGGAGGCTTCGATAAGAGAGGAGCTCTGTTCGCGAGCTCCTCTCTAATTTCTTTAAACTTGGTGAGCCCTCGTGGGGGGGTGGCGGGGCGGGAGGGCGGCAGTAGCCTTGCCTTCTCTAATCTGCTCACGGGGGGGAGTGGTGGAAGCGGGGGCGGCTGGTTTCCAGCGGCCCACTTTTACCATAGATTACGGCCACTGGCGGGGGCAAAGAGGCAGGAGGGGTAAACAAGCCCTCCCCGCCCTAAAATACAGGCCCCCCTTCGGTGCTGGTCCGGACTGCTCCGGACCATGCACATCCCTATCACCTAAATGGAAGATTAGATTAGAAAATAAAATCTCCAGGCTTAGATCAGATGCTAGTAAATTGAAAGATGAAAGACAAGAAGCTGAAGAATGAAAACACCAAACAATATCTGATCCAAAAATACCACCTAGATTCAAGGAAAATTAGAGAAGTCCTGGAAATAATAAAGCAGCAAATAACATCAGTGTCAAAGAAGATTAGCAGATATGAAGCCAGAATCACACAACACAGACAGAATCTCCAATTCCAGTCAAATCAGAGACGTTTCTACCAAAGTATAGAAGGAGAAACTGCAAGAAAAGTAGAAACATCAAATAAAGAAGAAACAATGCAATTCTGGGGGAAATTATGGGACAATCCAATAGATTATAATAAAAAAGCAGGCTGGATGAAAGAGGTCAAAAAATGTAACCAACAAATGCAAGATCTCATGATAACACCAGAATTAATAAGTGAAAGAGCAAAGAAAATTGGACGGCTCCAGGCAACGATGAAGTACATGGCTTTTGGCTTAAACACCTAACAAGCCTTCATAAACAACTATCAAAACAGTTCAATCACATTTTGCAAGGCGGTGATGTTGAACAATGGCTAACAACTGGGAAAACTCATCTCATCATGAAAGACCCAGCAAAAGGTGCAGTTCCAAGTAATTGTAGACCGATCACCTGCCTGCCAACCATGTTCAAATTATTAACTGGAATAATAGCAGATGAAGTGATGCAACACTTATTAACTAACAAACAGCTTCCAGTTGAACAGAAAGGAAATTGCCCGAACACCAGAGGCACAAAAGACCAGCTGCTGATTGACAAAATGATTTTAGAAAATTTCAAGAGAAGAAAAACCAATCTAAGTGTTGCATGGATTGACTACAAGAAAGCCTTCGATTCATTGCCTCACACATGGATACTAAAATGTTTAGAAACAACTGGTGTCAGCAAAAACATTCAGATATTTATTTTTTAAAAAAAGCAATGAGCATGTGCAGTACACAGTTAACAATCAATGGTGAGACACTTGGACAGGTTAGCATTAGAAGAGGCATTTTCCAAGGGGACTCTCTATCCCCTCTGTTGTTTGTAATCGCCATGACTCCACTTTCACAAATACTAAACAAAACAGACCTTGGATACCAAACATCTAAAACATCAAGTAAAATCAACCATCTGCTGTACATGGACGATCTGAAGTTGTATGGAAAGTCCCAATCAGAAATCGAATCACTGCTAAACACTGTCCGTATATTCAGTAGCGATATAGCAATGGAGTTTGGACTAGAAAAGTGTGCTGCATTAATAATGAACAGAGGAAAAATAACAAAAACAGAAGGAATAGAACTGCCCAATGGAAGCAACATCAAGAACCTGGAAGAGAAAGAATATTACAAATACTGGGCATTCTCCAGGCTGATAACATCGCACACACTGAAGTTAAAAGAAAAATTGGAAGTGAATACATCAGGAGAGTTAGAAAAATCCTCAAGTCCAAACTCAATGGCAGGAACACCATACAAGCCATAAACACCTGGGCTATACCTGTTATCAGATACACTGCAGGAATAATAGACTGGACCCAGGCAGAGCTAGAGACGCTAGATCATAAGACCAGGAAAATCATGACCCTCAATCATGCTCTGCACCCCCGCAGTGATGTCGATAGGCTATACCTCCCTCGCAGCTCAGGTGGAAGAGGAATGCTGCAGGTCCATCAAACAGCAGAGGAGGAGAAAAGAGGCCTTGAAGAATATATCAAGGACAGTGAAGAAGATGCACTTAAAATGGTCCATAACACAAAACTATTCAACACCAATGAAAGAAAGCAGGCCTACAAGAAAGAAAAAGTCAAGAACTGAGCAGAAAAATGGAAAAATAAGCCCCTGCATGGTCAATATTTGCACAATATAAGTGGGAAATCAGACATCACCAAGACCTGGCAATGGCTTAAGAATGGCAACTTGAAGAAAGAAACAGAGGGTTTAATACCGGCAGCGCAAGAACAGGCACTAAGAACAAATGCAATTAGAGCAAAAGTCAAAAAATCCATAACAAACAGCAAGTGGCGCCTTTGTAAAGAATCAGATGAAACAGTGGACCACCTAATCAGCTGTTGTAAAAGGATCGCACAGACTGACTACAAACAAAGGCATGACAAAGTAGCAGGGATGATAACCTGGAACATCTGCAAAAAATACAAGCTACCTGTAGCCAAAAATTGGTGGGACCATAAAATTGAAAAAGTTGTTGAAAATGAAGATGTAAAAATATTATGGGACTTCCGACTACAAACAGACAAACATCTGCCACACAATACACCAGATATAACTGTAGTAGAGAAGAAAGAAAAACAAGTCAAAATAATCAACATAGCAATACCAGGGGATAGCAGAATAGAAGAAAAAGAAATAGAAAAAATCACCAAATACAAAGATCTACAAATTGAAATTGAAAGGCTGTGGCAGAAAAAGACCAAAATAATCCCAGTGGTAATTGGTGCCCTGGGTGCAGTTCCAAAAGACCTTGAAGAGCACCTCAACACCATAGGGGCCACAGAAATCACCATCGGCCAATTACAAAAAGCAGCTTTACTGGTAACAGCCTATATTCTGCGACGATATCTATAACCATTGACAATAAAATTCTGGCACCCCAGGTCCTTGGGAAGGACTCGATGTCTGGATAAAACAAACCAGTCAATAACACCTGTCTGACTGTGTAAATGTTTAAAGCTGTTTTCTCCCAGTAAAGCTGCTTTTTTGTAATTATTTATTATTATTATTATTATTATTATGTAAGCCCTTTATTATTGGAATAATAAAATAAATGCTTGGAATGTTTAGCGGGGAGAAAAAAATGATGCACAGCAGTTGGGAAGCCAATTGTTGCAGGATAAGGGAGAAGAAGAGAGAAGGGCAAGAAAAGACAGAAAGGAGAACACAGAACAGAGTGCAGCGTGCATCTGGGCCCACCACAACGTTTCACCTTTTTTAGATGTAACAAGTCTTAATGACTTCATTCATGTATCCTAATTCAAGTATTTTAAACTGACTGTAGAAAAACTTGGTTTTAATTTATTTTTTCCTGACTATCCCCCTATTTCCAGTTATTAATACCTTGTATCTTTTCTCTGATTTAATAAATAGATTAGTAAAGCTATTTATTATTTATGCTCTTGTTTGTGTTTAGTTTGTATAGGAGAAGCCTCAATCCCACAGGACTTTGAATATTTTCTTGCTGTTCACAGGTCTGCACCCATTTGATGCTAATTATAAGTGAGCAGGGCCTAGAATAGTTCTCTCCTCCCCACTAGGGATGTGCAAAAAATTTCGGGCACAGAACGATCTGTGCCCGAAACAAACAATTTCGGGTGATTCGGGGCTGAACCAAATCACCCCCGATGTCCCCCGATATTTTTCGGGCACGAGCCGAATCACCCGAATTTCGGACCCGAAAAATTCGGGTGATTCGGTTCATGGCTGATTTTTGGCGATTTTTTAAAGTTTTAGTGACTTTGGGGCAGTTCGGGGGCATAGCATGGGATCTGGGCAAAAGGAGTGGGGTGGAGTGGTAGTGCCTCATGGGTGCAGGCTACCTCCCCAATTTCAGGGGGATTGGGCAAAGGGGTGATTTTTTGAGAATTTTTGAAGTTTTACTGACTTTGGGGCAGTTTGGGGGCAGAAAGTGGATCTGCCCCAAAATAGTGGGGTGGGGTGGTAGTGCCTCATGGGTGGAGGCTACCACCCCAATTTCAGGGGGATTGGGCAGAGGGCTGATTTTTTGAGAAATTTTGAAGTTTGGGTGTCTTTGGGGCAGATTGGGGGCAGAAAGTGGATCTGCCCCAAAGGAGTGGGGTGGGCTGGTAGATAGTGTCTAATGGGTGGAGGCTACCACCCATCCCCAATTTAAGAGTGATTGGGCAGGGGGTGAATTTTGGTGAATTTATCTTTATGAGGTTTGTCTTCATAAGGTGAAGTGTGCTAAATTGATTACTTCCTCATATTATTCATAGTAAAGGAAAGTGTGAAAAAGTGAAAGTGGGGTCATGAGAGCTGTTTAATTGAAAAAAACTCATTTGCTATGATAGAATGAGAATTCACACCTTAGAAGTTTTTTTCGAATCACCGAATCACCCGAAAACCCGAATTGCACACCCCTACTCCCCACTCCCCACACACACAAGAAAAAAGAACTCAGGATCTCCTCAATTAGAGGAAGGAAGCTGCTTGCCGCCTTCCCGTGGCACTGCTAGTTTTTCCCAGCCCCCGCCCTTTGGAAAGGAGTACGCGAGGACTGGGGATGGCCTCCAATTGGCCCAGGCCACTTCCAGGGGCAGGGCCAGAGGCTGGAAGCTCAGTCTGCCTTGCAGCAGCAGCTCCTCCCACCCCTCCCACGAATATAGTCTGGGTGTTGTTGGTTGCCAGTTGGGGCCGGGCAGGAATTTTTTGGGTGCACATCTGTTTAGCTCTGTGGTGTGCATCTTTTTTTGCCTGCCTCAGACTATATAGGGGCTTCCCCGGTAGCTAACTAGGGGATTAACTAGGACATCTCGCTCGCGATTGGCAGGTACAGTGTGGTGGATGGCAGCTAATTAAATGGGTGTGGCACTTCAGATAAGGTAAATCAAGGAGGTGGAGCTGATCCCTTGAGGCTTGGCAGATCAGGGATGCTGCTTGACACCTACCTCTCTGCAGGCGACATCCTCTCCGTATGGCTGTGCAGCGTCGGTGGGGTGTTGTTCTGATAGTTAAAAACCTGACCTTAGGTCGGTGAGGTAGGGCCCCTCTGCTACAGAGCAGAGGTGTGGCCTGGAGCCAAGGTGCTATCGTTATGGTCTTCTAGGTGGGGGCGGCCACGGTGTGGCCGGCCTGCTAGGCACCGCACTGCTAAGGGACTATACAATCCCAGCCGATACATCTGTAGCCTAAACCTCAATAAAGAATTGACCGTTACTACCATAACAATGTCTCCGCGTCTCCTTGGGGGTCTGGGTACAAAGTCCCCTAAGGAGGACTACATACTTATCAAACCATATTGATCTTCGTGTACTGGGAGTTTAAGTTCTTCTTATTTCTCTCCCATACTTTGTGCATTAGTGTACATAAATGTTTAGTATTTACCTTTGTACTGTTGGGCTTTTGTGTCTATTCCTCAGAAGATTAGTTTAAATTACTCTTGATCAGATTCATCGGGTTTCTGCCAAACACATTTTCAAAGTCCTCATGAGATACAACCCATGCTCCTTTCGGCCATCTCGTTCGGACCGTAGTCTCAATCCAAACCTCTCTCCATATCTTCTCCATAGCAGCCAATAATTCACCTGAAGTAGCTTATCTCTTTGGCAGTGGGGAATGCTGGGATGAAAACAAGACAGTCTCTGCTGTTGGTTGCACAAATATAGCATTTTTCTCTTGAGTATATTAATTTTTTGGTCCCCAGAAGGCATATATTCCATTATGATCCAGGCATATATAAGAAACCATATATTCCATTATGATCCACATATATAAGTAGCATGTGAATGAAATAAATCTTATAGCAGAATAAAAAATGACATTGTAAATACAATCTACCATAAACAAGCTATTGTATATCACTAGAATATTGAGACATTTCCATTTTAAATGGAGAACATGTGGCAGAATGTAACCTAAGATGCCTTGGCCAAAGCACTAACAGCTATTGTAAGTGTTCATCCAGTTTATGCCCAGTGGGAATAAATGAATAAATATGCTTTCATTCAGACATACTACATGAGCTTCCAGATTGTTTTGTAACCTTAAGTAAAATGGCAAAGTACATATGGTTTTAAAAGCATAATTTGTGACAGACTGAAAAAACCTTTTTCTTTCTAAGTATTTCTAGTAAAACAGCTTCATTGATGCAAGATTGCATGGTAAAGAGGATCACTTTATGACATTCTAAGCACTGATTTTGACTATATAAATGACGATATAAATTCTAAAGAAGGTCTAAATCCCAGTTGCAGGGGGTAGCAGTAGGAGAGAGGGCATGCCCTCAGCTCTTGCCTGTTGGCCTTCCCAGAAGCATCTGGTGGGCCACTGTGTGAAACAGGATGCTGGACTAGTTGGGCCTTGGGCCTGATCCAGCAGGGCTTTTCTTATGTTATGTTCTTAAGGTCATTAAGACTAAACTATTCAGCCCTGTATGGAGTTTGCTTTTTCATATGTTCATAGGTGACAACCAACCATTAACTTGCTCCAGAAGCACAATATTGTATACTACTTTCAGGGTCTGATGCTCCCTCTCCTTTCTGTAGCTGAAAAAGACTAATAAGCTTGAAAACACACTAGTATTTACTAGAGCTGCACATTCTGCATGCTGTACTCTATCTTGGGTCACTGATCTTAGAGTATAAGGGAACTGTATTTGGGTATGGTCACCAGTGACAGGTTTCCTTTTATATGTACAATCCTATTTGCTTTATACATGGAGAACAGGGCAGTACTCTATTGGTATGGCAGTCCTGCCTCCCATACACTTTAATTCAGAGACATTATTCTGAATTCATAATCTTGTGTTTCAGAATTGCAGGATATTTTAGTGAGACATAGTTGCTCACCTATAGTTTTAAATCAAGCGAAAAACAAAACCGCTGTATCAAAAACCAGTAAACATTCACATGTACTTGCTTGAAGCACTGATCAGAAAGTTAATTTCCTGTTGAATTATTACAGATGAAGATGCTCAGTTAACTTAATCAAGTTATTTAAAAAATTATCTGTATGACATGGGCCTGAATATATAATACTATTGTTTGAGAATATCAAAGAATATAAAAGAATTATTCACGGAACCTTAAAAATAAGTAAAAGGAATTGTGTGCAGTAATTTGGCAGAGCTTATGAAACAAGAAGTATGAGATATAAAAGAAAGCTAGGAAAATGCAAGATCCATCAATCAAATTAACTGGATATCTGCACTCCTGCTCTCTTGATATCATTTTGCCACCTGAAACATAGCAAAAATGACAAATCTACTATAGTTCAGTCTCTATATACACTTTTAATTTCTTGCATTATAGTAAAGTTGATGAAGGATGGTGATGAGGATCTTGTAAACGTTTAAGTAGAGATTATTATTAGAAGTACCTTGGGATGTTTTCTATATGGTTCCCTGTTCTTTAAAAAAGGGGTGACTGCCACAGTTCTCATATGAATGAGAAAGTATTTGGCATGTTAAACACCCCTGCATTGCTCTGATGTTTAAGGGGGGAAATTGAGCATATGCTTAAGTAGCCCATTAGATGTAATGGGGCTTAAGCATGCTTTATTTTGGCTAGAATATGTCTATTTTTGCATTCTTAGATAATAGATGCATATGCCATATTGCCTATTAGAAGCATTAATAGCATCCTATAAGCTGATTTTTAAGTCCTTCAGGGTAGCTGCTTCAGATTTCTGCATATATTTGTCTCCTGCTCAAGGTTAGTCAAGATTATGTGGATTTACTTGCCACTGCAAACAAACAAAAAAAACACAGGATCCAGTGTTTAAACCTCACACAGGTTTAGATTACTTGTAGAAGTAGTCCACATGTGCAATTCTGGGTGGAGTGGGTCATTACATTCTACCATATTTATTATTTATATGATTTGATTTATATACCACCCTTCTAACAGTAGCTCAGGGCAGTTTACATTAAAAGAAAAAAATTAAATCAATTAACCATTCAAATAAAAAACTAAAAGCAGATTAAAATTACAACTAAAACTAGATAGAATTAAAACTAAATATCATTAACAACCAGGATAAAATGATGGGTCTTTACAGCTCTCCTGAAGGCTTTCACTGAAGATAATCCTCTTATATCTATGGGGAATGTGTTTCAGAACCTAGGAGTGACAACAGAGAAGGCCCTATCCCAGGCTGCCACAAGATGGACCAGTGGCACCCAAAGAGGGACCCTTCCTGATGATCTCAATTAGCAGTGAGGATCTTCTAGAGTAAGTTGTTCCCGTAGATCACCCAGACCAAAGCCACTCAGGGTTTGAAAGGTAATAACCAGTACTTTGTACTTTGCCCAGAAACATACCAGCAGCCACTGCAACTGTTTGAGAACAGGCATAATGTGGTCTTTCTGGGATACCTCAGAGACCAATCTGGCTGCTGCATTTTGAACTAGCTGAAGTTTCTGAACTACATACAAAGGCAGCCCTACATAGAGCTCATTGCAGTAGTCCAACCAAGAAGTTACCAGCTGGTGCACCACTGTTTTTAGGTCATTTTCAATGAACAGGCAGAGCTGTCAAATCATTCACAGCTGGTAAAAAGCACTCCTGGACACAGTCTCAGCCTGAGACACCAGGGTGAGATTTGGGTCCAAGAGCACTCCCAGTCTATGAACCTATTCTTTCTGGGGGGAATATAACCTCGTCCAGAACAGGAAGTTCTAT
This sequence comes from Hemicordylus capensis, assembly GCF_027244095.1. Taxonomy (NCBI): domain Eukaryota; kingdom Metazoa; phylum Chordata; class Lepidosauria; order Squamata; family Cordylidae; genus Hemicordylus; species Hemicordylus capensis. The sequence continues at coordinate 370,984,728 of NC_069658.1, read as the reverse complement.
CCCATCTTGCAGATTATAATGAACATCTCCATCTTGCTTGGATTTAGCTTCAGTTTATTATCCCTCATCCAGCCCATTACTTCCTGTAAGCAGGCATTTAAGGGGCTGACACCTTTTCCTGATGTTGATAACAAGGAGAAATAGATTTGGGTGTCATCAGCATATTGATAACACCCAGCACAAAATCCCTTGATGACCTCACCCCATGGTTTCATGTAGATATTAAAAAGCATTGGCGACAGGATGGATCCCTGGGGGACTCTATATAATAGCTCCCACTTTGAAGAGCAATGATAATCAAGTGCCACAATCTGAAATCTACCCGAGACATAGGAGCAGAACCACTGTAAAACAGTGAAGCGATCCTCACAATCGTGTAAGGCGGCTACCCTGTTTTCCAGGAAGGAAGCCTGAAAGTGGTTACCTCCCTGCAGAAGACTGGCACCTTCTCCCTGGGCAGGCAGATTGCCTGCCCTGATGAGCAACAACTTTGGTCTCACACTCCTGCACCCAGCCACAGCTGGCTCGGACACTCTGGAGTTCAGGCAAAGGGAGGTACTGCCACACAGTTTCTCACCCCCCAGAGCCCCAGTAATACACCGCGTGAGTGCATGTTGCATTTCTGGGACCCTACTCCCTGAGTGTGTCTGCCTCGGCTGCAAGCAGCCATGGCAGACACATGATCTGTTAACCCGTTTTTTGGACACACTCATGTCCAAAACCTGGGATAAGCAGAGGGCTGCTTAAGCAGGCTTGCTGCTGAGCCACTGCCAGGAACCACGTGGCTCCCATTGCTGTACACAAGCAGCAGAAACCAGGCTGTGCTCCTTTAGCCCAGTTTTTGCTGCTCGTGAGAATAGATTCACTGCCTCCTATTCCCAAATCCCTTGGTCGATCCAGAAAGATACCATTGTCGATAGTACTGAAAGCTGCTGAGAGATCCAAAAGAACTAGCAGTCACACTCCCTCTGTCAATTCCCTGACATAGGCTGACCAAGGCCATCTCAACCCCATAGCCCACTCTAAAGCCAGTCTGAAATGTGTCTAGATAATCAGTTCCCTCCAAGATTGTTTGGAGCTGGTCAACCACCACCCTCTCAATCACCTTACTGAACCATGGGAGGTTGGAGACTGGCCTATAATTATCCATCACCAGGGGGTCGGGTCCAAAGTGGGCTTCTTATGTCTAACGACTGCCTCCTTCAGATAAGATGGCTTCCTGCCCTCCCTCAGTGAAGTATTGATTATATCAACCAGGCCAGATCCAACAACCTCCCTGCAAGACAAAAGAAGCCATGTTGGGCAAGGACCCAAAGAACACATGATAAGCCATACCACTCCAAGCAGCTTGTACACAACAGGAATCGCAAACTGAAACTGATCCAATCTGACATCTCAGGAGGGATTGCCAGACAACTACCCTAACTGGACCTGCAGAAATATTGGAGTCCAGATCAGCCTGAATGCAAAAGATTTTATTTGCAAAGACACATTGAACGTGTCACAATGAGACATTGTTTCCAGAAGCAAACTTGAAACAGAAGAGGTTTGAGTTAAACCTCTAACAATCCGGAAAAGCTCTGCTCAACAAGAACTTGCTGACACAATATGCACAGAATCAAATCACTTCCTTGCTGCACATATTACCACACCATATGCCTTTACATGGGTTCTGTGCTGTGTCTTACCAGATTCAAGATGAGTCCACCTCCATTTGTGCTCCAGTTGTCTGCTGCTTCAGCTCCTGTAGCTCTCCTGTATACCATGGAGCTAATTTTGAAGCACCTTGGAGAAGACATTTAGGGGCAATAATGTCTACTGTCCTGGAAAGTTCCCTATTCCAAGTATCCATCAAGGCATCAACAGACTTACCAGCAGAACCAACTCTAAAACCCTCCAAGGCCCTGTGGAATCCCACTGGATCCAGCAGCCTTCTCAGGTGGACCATTCTAATAGGCCCACCACCCCTGCAGGGGTCAGACATTATTGTGAAACCAACCTTAACCAGGAAGTGGTCTTGCCATGACAATGGAGAAACTACCCACCCACGGAACACTCCTCTGATCAGAGGAAAGACCAAATCCAGTGTGTGACCAGCAACATGTGTAGGTCCTAGGACTGATTGGGATAGGCTCATAGTTGTCATGGCCACTATAAACTCCTGAGCAGCACCAGACAAGCCAGTCCCGAAGTGGATGTTGAAATCGCCCAGCATCAAAAGCCTGGGCAATTCCAAGACCAAGCCAGCGACAAGCTCCGTCAGCTCAGTTAGGAAAACTGTTAGGCAGTGCAGTGAACGGTACACCAACAGAATCCCCAGCCTATCCCGAGTCCCCAGCCTAAGGTACACAAATTCAGCAGAAGTCAATTCTCTCACAGGAATCCTGATAAGGGAGATGATGTTATTATGGACCACAGCCACTCCACACACACCCCACCCACTTCCCCTAACCTGCTCAACAAAACAGTACCCTGGGGAAAGATGTTTGGCCCACACAGGGCTACTAGCGTCTCCCAACCAAGACTCAGTTATACAAGCCATGTCAGCTCCTTCATCCACAATCAAATCATGGATGATTTTGATCTTATTTTGAACTGACCTAACATTACAAAGGAACATGGTAGGTTTGGTGGGGGGCTGGGGAGGGTTGGAACTAGTCCCCAAGGCCTGACAGGTGACAGGGAGCTGGAAGTGAAAACTAATTAAATTACTGGACTCCCTTATCCTGTAAAGGCATGCTGGCCTGCCAGCACCCAAACCTCTATTCCTCACCACTACTGATATAGCCACCCTGATATATGGCATGCACATACAGAGCCAAGAGCCACTGGGAAAGGAGTTAAAGAGTTACAGTGAGACCTATAGGAAGCTATGTGGTGCACATGGGATGGTATATATTGCCCTATGTTTGCAGAGGCTGAAATAAAACATGAGTGTGCTGCACACACTCAGGCATCTATTCACAGGTTGCTGACAGATGCACAGGAATTTCAAGTGCCTGCCACATGCACAATGATTGTGTGAATTGACTTGGGCTTATTGGGCTTATTTTATATTATTAAATCTTGGGCTCCTTATGGAGAGTGCTCAGTATAGATTAAAACAGCAAACACACATCTTTTATTATTTGTCTATTGAACTCACAGCACAATGTCTAGCTGAGCAACTCTTCTTTTAATTTCACATGTATTTGTATAGTATAAAGCTTTGTAAACTCCTTACAGATTAGCTATGTTATCCTATGTATTTCTCTGACTTATCAATGTCATGCATATTCTGAATGAGGACATTTTATTGTTACCAAAGAATAAATAACAATAGTCAGTGTTATGCTTTTATTTTTAATTCAGCATTCAGATAAATGTCTATATTTGATTTTTCAAGAAACAATGATTTTAAAACCTGATAAGCAGAATAAAACTAGATGTGATACACTACACTTAGCATAAGTCAATATTTTTATTTACAATGTATTACTAAATTTAATTCTCATATTAGGTAGTGTGAAATAATGGAAATCTCCAAATACCTTTATATAAAGAATGAAGTAATTGGTAATCATGAGATACTATATTTGATTTTGAAAATGTTAATCCACATTTAAAGACATCTATCTATTATACAATTGAAATCTAGATCTATTTTAATAGGCTGCCGTAGCAGCACAACCTACAGCAAAATAACAATTCAATTATTAGTGCTGATTTGATAAAGAGTTTTAGTGTGCATGTTGTATTGATAAAGATTGTATCTACAGATTGCAAAACAGCAAGATTTATTCCATCATTTAAACCAACAAAAGGTGGCACCTCACAAAGAGAGAGGATCTGGTGACCTCCAGAGCTAACAAACAATTGTCCTCTGGTGTAAATGTATACCTACTGCAAGTCAAGCAAATTAACATGAGACAAGAGTATAAACACAAGAAGCTTATAATTCATGCCAATAGGCCATGAGCCTCTGTGTGTACCTCAAAAAAGGAGAACTTCTGTACTTTGCTCCCTAGATATTTCATGGATGTAACAATGTCAAGTGCTTGGATGGCCTAGATACTGATTACTGAGGGAGTCTATTAAATTATTTTTGTTTATCTATATGCACAGTGATTTTGATTCTTGTAAAGGATGGCACAAAAAGCCTGGGGAACACAAAATATCTGTGCTTCCCAACTTGGGCCTCAATGCTGTTAAACCAAGTAGCTCTGACAGTCAACACTTATGAAATCTTGCAGTGTTCTTGTTTGTAAGAAAGAAGAGTCAGTCACAAACCTAAATAAAACACTAATTGACTCTGACAATTAGTTGGCAGCTTCACATGTTAGCATATATCTTTGTAACATTCAACAAAAAACTCATGGGGAAAGACTTTGATACTCTGTAGGAATATTTTAAATAATGAAGGAATAATAGTCACTGATCCAACTCTGTACAAAGATTTTGTTGGCTGACATCCGGACTAAATTACTCAATGGAAGTCCCATTGAAATTACTGTACTAGGACAAGTTAGTCATAACTAACTTGTCCATTAATTTCAATGGGACTTGGATTGAGTAATTTAGTCGAGAAATCAGCCAATATGAATAATCGGTGTCCAACAAATATGCTGGCTCAAATGACTCCTGCATATAGCACTATTTCATCTTCCCTCCTATAGTGGTTGATTTAAATTCCACTGTGATATTACGTACCAATGAGTTTTGTATTACTCAACACTCACCCAGTCATTAGTGTATTACTTAACACTAATCACAATGTTAAGTGGAAACTTGGGCATTGTTACTTAAAGCACCTTTGACAAACACATTACAAAATGTGTAATCCTGCATGCTTTTTAATGACTGCATATTGTTTGAGTTATTTGTGAATAATACCTTTCATCCAGTTCACATTACAACAATCTCACAGGCGCAGTATAACTGTCAAAACAGCAAGCTGGCTTGGCTTTAAGCAGAGCGAGTTGGAGAATCAATGGTATAAGGAATATCTGAAAACGTCCATATGGGCTCATCTTTTTTGCGTGTTTAATTTTGACAACTCTGGGGGAAAAAGCTTCAAGTAATACCTATATATAAAATTTGGCACATAGACAGAGGCACCCTATTGCTTATTCTTTGCATCTATCACATTTGTAAAGAATTAAAAATGTCAGTGTTCATGCATCGTTTTCTGTCTGATAGTTCATGTAACTTATTCTTTATTCAGGCCTAGAAAAATTTACAAATAATCCAAGTATATCATATAAGATGTTGTTGCACTCATGTACAATGGACATTGGACATGTATGCTTTCCTCCCCTACTAATATTTCAGCAAGGAAAATGAGGAATTACTCTGAGAAAATGCTTAGTTTTTCTGAGGATAAATCTCAACATTCACACTTTTTGTATATCCTAGCTAACTGAGCAAAGAAGCACCTTTTAAAGTGGTGGTTCTATTATATTCTATTATAGAACCACCACTTAAAGGGAGAGTAACTGGCCCTCTCTAACCACAGCACAGCAGCCCTGCAATGGCTGTTGCTGGTGTATGGCTGTTCCTTATGTATCTTTTTAGATTGTGTGCTTTGGAGACAAGGAAGCATCTTATATATTCTATGTAATCCACTTTGAGAATGTCTGTTAAAGTGCTATACAAATAGTAGTAGTAGTGGTGATATACGGACGAGGTTCAAGGCCCTGCTCCTGTTTGGCTGGCTATGTGCTAAAGCTCAGTGTAACCCTACCCTCAGCCTGACTGACAAACTTCAGAAAATTGGCACTGAGTACTCCCATTGAAATTAATGAGACAAATAAACTTGTCCCATTAATTTCAACAAGACTCCTTATGAGTAACTTAGTGTGGATGTGAGCCAGTGACTGGGTTAGCCTGTCTTTACACACACACACACACACACACACACACACACACACACACACACGGTATCTGAGTTGGTTTGCTTTGCAACAGAAAGGGTACACTTGATAAAGAAGGCTGGGAACTCCTGGACTAGAGGATGTGTGCAGAAATGCCAAATTGAGGTTTGATCAGTTGCTATCAATTCAATATCAATAGTTTCTCACTTTTCAGTGTAATCATAAATGCTTTTCTTCCACTGCATTACACTTTGACTGCTATCCCCAAACTCATCATTTTTCAGGCTGGGGAATGGGTCAAACGAGTCCATTTATAAATAGTACCTATCAACAGTAAAGGAGCTGTTGGATCTCAGACTTGCTGATGGATATTGTCATTGGAGTACCCATAAAAACCATTATGATTTGGAAAAAAGCAGTTAACTGTACGGGTGTAGTTGAAATTTTTTGGTCGTATATAAATTTCTATATTAACTAGATACTAGTGATAAATTTGCCTTCCATATCCCAGGAAGACAGGCAGTCTACGGTCTTCACCTCCATGCTATGGTTAGTGCAGGATTAAGTATTCTCTCTCACACTTCTTCCCAGATGCCTCACATTTTAAAGAGAAGTTGTGATATATCTCAGCGTGGTATTTATAAAGAAGAGGGAGACCTTATGCTCCTGCTCTCCTGGTCTGATGTCTGAAATAAAGGAGATCAAATGCAGTACCTAGATATTTTCTTGATGATTGAGACACTTTGCAGAAGGCTTTAATCTCAGATTAAGACAGAGATATCCGGGGTAATCTTCCATCAGCATAAAAGAGTGTGTCCATGGCCACATGCATGTTGGTACAACTCTAAAGAATTATCTAACTGGTATTATTTCACAAGTTACCAATCTCCTGTTGATATTCATAAAACCAGTGGAATTTGTAAATTCTACCCCAATTACCCTATTCTCCTTAAACTGCTCAAACACTTCCAATGAATCATGAGCCGAAACCTCATTTCCAAAGCACATGCTCAATGGGGAAGAGTGAAGGGAAAAGTCCAGCATTTGTGGAGCAAAGATGGGTTGTTGTTTTTGCTAGGTTATGCAAAATAATGTATAGAACAGATAGTTATTTCACATGGAACTCTTTAACAGAAGAATACTTATAACATGTAATATATATAGTATGTAATTCATGGAGAGCAAGTTCGTATTAATAAACAAAAATTAAGAGCTGCTCTTCTTCAGAGTGTTTAATGGTGCAAATGGCTTAGGTAGAAAAGCCTGGCCCAAAGTCACCCAGTGAGTGTTATGGGGATTTGAATTCGGGTCTTCCCACACTCTAACCACCCATCATCTAAGTTTTTAGCATTTTCTAAGTCTATAGGCAGAAGATAGGCAAGCCAGTGATAGAGGAGCATCTGATAACTTTCTCCCTGAGCTTTGGACAAGCTCCAGATGGTGCTGCCATCTAGCCTTTACTAAAGTGACCATAAAACTTACTTTCTGTTGAGTCAGGATAAGGATGATGAAGTCCCCCTCCTAACTACAGAACCTGTGCTGCAAGCTAATGAAGTAAGCAACAAACATTCATGGGTCAACTCACAGGAGAATTTCAATAGCAGTACAGATGCTTCCTAAGGCAGTACAGGACCAGGGCAACATGGGGCATATTTGCTGGTGCCATTCTCTTCCTTTTGATTTGGGACTCAAAGACCTAGGAAATGTGTGGGTGCATGGAGGGCAAGTTGTAAATGAGCACAAATTATGCCATAATTTTTGCCATACAACATAATTACTGATCATGTGTTAGGTTCCAGTTTTCTGGCTTTGTAAAGCCTGAGACAAAATAAGATAGTCTTAACTCTATTCTTAGACTGGAAGATTTTTGACTGTTTTTTTTTTTTTTTTTTAAAGTTGGCCACGGCTTCCTGGAATCATTCCTGCTGAAGCTTCTGCCTTTGGCTGAACTAGATGACAATTTGATCTCTTCTACTTCTGAGTCATGGGGCGGGGGGATGCAACTCTTTTCTTTGGCTATCATATGCCAAGGGTAGAAAGTGCCAATTGTGACCCTTGACTTTCTGTAATACAAACAGTAATATATTTAAATATTTACATTGTTTGTAAATCCCATTCCTAGGTATATACAGTCCTTATTAAGAATATTTATGAATGACTGGAGGCAAGATAAGGGACCGGTGTGTGTGTGACAGAAACTGCAATGTATTTAAAGAATAGTTGGAGACATATTGGCTGAACTTGTGCGCAGCCTAACCCAGGCCTAGGTAAATCCAACCTGGGTTATGCTATACATGAGAACCGCGGGGATTAGGCCCAATCCTGGCAGGGCAGGGCCACTAGACTGGCTTTTAGACTGGGTCGACTGTGCCAAGGATTGTGTCCGGGGCGTAGCTAGGGGAGAGGGCGCCTGTGTTCATCCCTCTCTCGGGCGGCCCCCCAGAGTGAGGGAGACAATGAAGAAAATAGGGAGGGATGGAGCTGGAGGGCCCTCAGGAGCTGGGGGCCTGTGTTCTTTGAACACTTTCGTTCAATTATAGCTACGCCCCTGATTGTGTCTTCTTGGGCATCATTTAGTCCATGGAGACACAGAGATGGGCATCTACAGCACCAGTCTGCTGGGGAACCTCCCAAGGTTTGGTGCAGGGGCGTAACTACTATTAGGCAAGGGGAGGCGGCTGCCTGGGGCCCCCCACACCTCGAGGGGCCCCCCAGAGGGAAGTCACATGACTATATATTGTGAAGTGTGTGTGTGTGTGTGTATCAGTGAGGGGCCCATTTTAAAATTTTGTCTCTGGGTCCACTCCAGCCTTGTTACACCCCTGATTTGATGTGTGGTGCACTGTGGGATACAGAGGCCAGGATGCATCATCAGAGCCTCTGGAGCTCAGCACTGTCTAGTGAGCAGAGGATTGTCTGGGATTGTGGTTCATGCTTCCATCAACAATAGATGGGATTATCTGGGGAGAAGGTAAATCGTGTGGATATCTCTGTGGAAACATAGGAAGCTGTCTCCTCTTGAGTCAGACATTTGGTCCAGCTAGCTCAGTACTGTCATCACTGCAGCAGCTCTCCAAGGTTTCAGGCAGGAATCTCCCCCAGGCTTACCTGGAGATGCTGGGGACTGAACCTGGACCTTCTTCCACTGAGTTACAGCCCCATCCCAGGGATCATATGTAGAAATAATGCCTTCAGTCAGGATTGCTGCAGCACTGAGATCAGAAGAAACACTAGGCCAGAATTGTACACAGTTAACTCGTCTCACTGAACACAGTAAGACTTCTGAGCACACTCATCTAGAATTCCTGTTAGATCTCTAAATGTTGTTTGTGATGCAGACACCTGAAGTGAATGTGAGATATGTAAGAAGGAAATCTGTATGCAGACATTTAGCAAACCACACAGGCTTTATATTCCATATCAGGAGTTTTGCACCACGGAGATGCCAGGCCCTGCTGAGAAAGGCACACAGGTGCATTTGAGAAGTGTTTATAATTGTGATTTTTGTTTGAAAACCAGCATCCTTCAAGCCCACTGTAGATTTCATTTTCACTCCTTTCCGTTCAGTCATTCTTTCTCTTTTACTCCTTTCCCTTCAGTCATTCCCTGATCGTATTCCTATTCCCCCACTAGATCATAGTGACATGTACATGAAATGCTCACTAACTCCTTCCGCGCAGTCATTGGGAGGGGGGTAACCTACAGTGCACGGGGGATCCTCCTGGTTGCCTTTACTCCCGATAATTAAGATACTAATTGGGATGCTGAGAGGGGAGATCCCACTCTCTCCGCCCTCCCTCCCAGTACGGTCAGAAGCCTTGATCTTGAGCCCCAATTACTTCCTAGAGACGGAAGATCCAGCACTCCCTCTTGCTTCCTTTGTGTGGACAAGCCCCTGCAGCTCAACCTCACGGGCAAGCGGCTCCCTCTCAGTAACCTCATGCGCCAAGCAAAAATCCGAGCTTCCCCTTTAACGGCCTGAGCAAGGGAAAACAAATGCCGCCTTCGCGTCTCGCACCCGGCATATCCGTGCAAATACAGCGGAACCACCGGCCGCTGCTCGCTGTCGCTGCTGCTCTCGCTGTTTGCAGGCAGCCGGCAACCGGGCGCGCCTGTGCACGGTGCCCCTGCGCGCGCGCTGCTGAGCTCGGGGATTGGCTCGCGCCCCCCATCCAGGAGCTCGTGCAACCTGGTGGTTGTGCTGCTTGCCGCTAGGCTGGATTCAGAGAGCAGCTGCCACTGAGCTGCTTGGGTGGTTAAGCTCGCGGGCAGGCGGGCAGGCAGCCTCCTTCCCTCGGCTCTCCCTGGCGCCGGAGGAGGCAGGGCTGGGCTGCAGGAGGGCTCTGGTGGTTCGGGATATCGCACCCTTTGCCTCAGGAGGGCCTCCTCGCCCCCCGTCAGTGAAGGAATCTGCTGGCCAAGTTACCTCACGGAGGTGGTGTGAGGAGGTGTTCCGGCTGCTCAACCTGCTGCTGTCGCCACGGCTGCTGCTGGTAAATGCTCTTCACTTCTCTCCTTTACTTGTCTGCATGCTTAAGGGGTTCCTCTGGCTCTGCAACGGCGCCTCAACTGCAGCTAGCGCTCTCCGTCTCCGTCTCTCCCTCTCCGTGCCTTCCCCCACCTCCTCTGATTTGCCTTCGGTAATTGCACGAGTGCCGTTGACAACTTGGGCTGCTTTTCTGCTTACGAGGGGTTTGTCTCCTTGGATTCAGCACTTGGAGAGAGGTCATTAGTTGCCCGAGTTGCAGGCGGATTCGGTCTCTTGTCCCTGGCTGCTCTATAAAGTGCTGCTGCTTTCTCTGCCCATTAATTTTCATCTTTGGTTGTTGACATTTGCCGTGCTCAAATGGAGTTTTAATGTTGCTTTTTATCATGGGTTGTTGGGGATTTTATTCATTGTTATTGCTCCTAAGGTTCCTTACTTCTGCTCTTTCCCCAAACTGAAGTGCAATTTGGTTACAACGTGTGGTCAATCCGGTGGATGAGAGAGAGACAGAGGTTTCGGTGACCCAGAAACTGCTTGGCAAAGGACACGTTGGTTAGAAAGAATAGATATAACTGAAGGCAAGACGGCATTTGTATGCTACATGTGATTTTTGTTTAAATGCTGTTATGCATTTACTGCTGCAGATTTGCAGAGGCAATAAAGGACAAACACTGCTGCTCATGTTGCTTGCAAAGACGACAAACCCAGACATGCTTTACTGCATCACATACTGTCCAGTTTTTGAGCTGTTGCTGAATTCCACTTAAATATAAATTCAAAAATGTAGTGGGAGTGGAAGAATGTTAGTGTTGTGCTAGTCACTGCTGAATCCAATCCACGGCATTTGCTAATATCGTTCCAAGACCCTGGTAGACTTTATAGTGTGCGTGGCAGCTTGAGCAGCTTTTGTGTTTCATGCAGTCGTGTAGTGACATTTAGGTTAGGCTGCCTGATGAAATCAAATGGAGCTCTAAAGTTTTATATATTAGATAGATAGATAGATGGATAGTACCTAAGAATTATATTTATTTAAAGGTCTTCCTGCCAGGATAGTTTTGAATATTGGCATAACCAAAACATTTTGATATACTAGGTATACTTTCATGAGATTGACTTTTTACTACTGTCTAATTTTATTTTATTTTTAGCATACTTCATAACTATATTAGATCAGCAGAGAGGGTGGAAAAACAAAATGGCAAGGAAGTCAGCTTTGTTTATGCTGTTACATTGTTACACTTGCAAAATATGTATGATGCCAATATTGCAGTACATATACTTTATTTAAGTAACATAGAGACCATACATTAATATGTTGAACGGCATGATTTTAAAAGATACTTCAGATCTTCTACATCTACCAAGAATGAAGCTCATAAAGTCATTAAAGTGTTACATTAAAACATGACCTGATATAAAACTTTTTTAAAGGTCATGAATTAGAGGAAAATAATAGCTAATACTCTAACAACAGTAAAGTACAAAATTAACTTAAATCAGATCGTGCGTTCTCTTTTGGTGGGTGGGCCTTCTAACATCACGAGACACCTATTCAGGCTTATCAGTTAGTGTCAGTCTGGGATTTAGTTTTTCTTTGTATTCCAGGCGGAGTTTAGAATGAGAAAACATAATATTATTTTCATACTTTGTTGATATTTAATATGGATTTTGATTTCATATCAGCTGAAATAATGCAAAATTTATATCAGCCTTTACAAGACTGGCATGTTGTAGCTTTGACTCTTTCCACAGATCTTTTTTTTCTTCTTGATGCCAGTTTACTTATTACAAGGGTCATAGATGTCTGTCAAGGCAGGCTTTCCCTAGGATGAATGCCAAAAAATATTAATTCAACTAGAAGTGTATGATATTATAAAGAATTCAACTTTTTAAAATACTAATTTCATTCTAAACTATTTAAAAAACCCACAGTGGGCATATATAACTTAAACCAAGCAATTTTAAGCCCTATTGATTGAAATGAGAAAGTTAAGCACATGCTTAGTTCTCACCCATTGAAGATAATGGGACTTAAAAGTGCTTAACTTTAGTTGGATCATGTCAGATATGTACTATTCTATAAATATACAGGATTTAAAATTATGCATAATCCATTGGGAAGTTTTTATTGCAAATGCCAGCACTCCTATCATGCTGTTGTATTGGTTCAATTTATTTCAATTAGAGTTGCACAGGAGACCTTCCCAGTGGATTGTGTCCCTGGTCACTGTTCTTATTTGGGTCATATGTTGACATTTCCAGTCACTGAGTAATAAATCTGAGTGTATGTTGGGCTCTTTTGGTATTTTGAGTCCAAATGTTTGATTTACAGAAGAACTTTTCTATCACTAAGTTACCTTGGACTGGATTCACATTTGTCTGTAATGCAACAAAATCCACCTGCACTTTTCTAGATGTGTTATCCCTTTCCCCATCACACACAGGTGTATGTATGAGGGAGATAATGCCTAATCATTTCAAATAAAGTGCACTTGCCAGACTTAATTTTGGTTGTTCGGTATTTTCGTGCATGATACTAGAAGTGACATCCTTGCACATGTTCCTGTATGTTGTGGGGAATAAATCAAATAGAAACAATCATAGATCTTGCCATGGTAAGTGAATACTTAAACCTAACTTTGATTTCCTGGCCATTTCAAAGTGTGTTTCTTCTCTGAAACACACACATTCAGATTAAGGAAAACCCTCCCTGCAAAAAAAATAACCCCTACTTATTTTTGTGTTTATGTGACTCAGCTGTTCAGTGGTTAATTACTATTTTCTTTCATTTCTATGTAGTTGTTTTTATTTTCATATTAATAATGTTGTATTTTAAGATGAAATGTAAATAGTAATTGGGATGAAAACAATGATGTGAGCAAAGAGTTAGGTAAAAAGATTTTCTTTTCACACTTGTTCTTTAAAACATCAAATGTATTCCTGCATACATAAACTGGACCAGATATTTTAAAAGAGAGTGTATATATAAGTAGACATGCATGGAGTGGGATTATAACTGTCAGCATGCATTTTGCTAGACTTAATGAAATGAGAGTCTTGTTACTACAAAAAATAATGACAAATGCTGCAAAGTATAAGATATGTATTTAATTTACAAGACACCTCCCCCTTCCCTGCCATATTCCCCTTTTGAAGGAGAGAATAACTAAATGACAATACTCCAAATTGTCTATTGGAATGACCTATAGTTTAAATCTCTGTACTTTCCTCAAAGAGTCAAAATGTTACACAGGAAGGCAGACAAAAGGTGCCTTCAGTTGTTGGGTCAGAAAAAGAATTACTGCTGCTCCAGGAGTATTGATCTGAGGTGGCTGACAGATTTGTCTGTCGTCTTAGGACTCATCTTGTATTTGGAAAAGATTTGAGGTTTCTGAGGTGACATTGTAATAAATAAGGTACTTCCCCCCCTCTTTGTTAAATACAAACTGCCACTTTGCACTATATAATTCTTTCTTCTACAGTATGAATGTTACATGAACTAATATATTGTTTTAACTAAATTTTCCACATAAAGCAGTTTTTGAGCAATACAATAAGATGCTAAAGTAAGAGAAAGTTAATATCCTAATCCTAAACACATTTGCTTAGAATCCAGTCAGGGTCTTCAATATAACTGGGCTTGTATCCAAGTTTATAAGTGTGCTTAGGATCTCAACCTGTGGAATAAGTAAATGTGTTCAGGGCTCCTGTGTAAGTTCAGTGAAGGCCAGTATATAGTATTTTTGGCATTTGAGGTTAAACTAACCTGAAAGTCAGATTAAGTGGAGAGTGAGTGGAAATCTGTGTCACACCACCCAAGAAGTGGTGTAGAAGTTGATGTAATGTTTCTTGGGTGCAAAGGTACATGAATACGTTTACTCAAGTCCAGTATTGTAGTGAAATTTACAATTTAACATTTACTGTATATGTGAAGAAGTTTCTCTTCTTCATAACATATAAAAGAGGCAATATGTTCTCTTTACCTTTAATTTACAAATTTATATTGCAGCATATGTCTTGTTTTGTAAGAATAAAAATATAATTCTGTGAGCTCAAGCAACATTTGTTTTCAGTTGCATTCCACTCCATTAAAAAACCTATTTAGATGTCCTCTCTTGTAAAATACCTGTTCTCTGGTATATTCAGCTTTAGGACGCACATGTTCAGAGGTGGTCCAATTTTTGGTGACCTTTTCTTCACATCACTGTGTTTTATGCCAATTACCGTTGACTCATCATTTGTTTGATTTCTAACTGTGCAGAACAATTTATGTATAGTAGGCCTGAAAATACTACATGTAGGAGGTAAGCTACTAAATGACTTTGTGCATGTATCAAACTGTTTCAATCATAAAAGACTATCTTTGTACACCAGTGGTCTCTGGTCTTGAAGAACATTGTATGTTTATTCTTTCAGAATTTTGTTGCCTCAGTTTTTAGAGAAGCATAGTTTAAAATGAAAGTTTCTTTAACATTTGCCTTTTTTAATCCACATGAGACATTTCTTGATATATTGTGGCCTCTTGTACTAGCCGATCTTTATATAGTATTATTGGTGTGCATCAGGAATTCACTGTGCCACTAATGTTTAAATGGGTTTTTGTAAATTCACTGTCAACTTCCTCAGTATTAGAAAACAGAGTTTTTGAATGAGCTATCTATTGATTTCTTCATATAAGATCTCTTATACTGTTATCTATAGATCCTTTTTCACAAAAGTGATTGGCAATCTATATCTTAAAGTAATAAAATGGTTCCTTTCAGGTTTATTATAAGACATTAATAATCTAGTAATTATCCCAAATGTGGATACAGTTTGAATTTTGGCAGCAAGTACAACATGCACATGAGCTTCACTTTACTTAGAATGGATAGGAATGAATTCATTCTATTGTGGCTATTACATATGGTGTACATTGACTTGCCAGGGAAGTTCTCAGCTACATTTTGAAGAAGAAAACAGCTGTTCACTTCATAGTTCTGTAACCAAACTTATATATGCAGTCATGTAGTCAATAGGAGGAACAACTGTGTCATACTGAACAGTCTGACTGGTGTCTGACACAATTCTTGGTCAATTTTTTACCCTCTTTTAGCCTTAGGTCCCCCAGCAAAACCATGTATTCAGATATATGAAAATAAGGGGAAAATGTGTCCCAATATTAAAATGATAGTTATTATTCTGCTTTTGTTTCTGTGTACATTCTAAATATATGTTATAATATTATAGAAGACTTATCTTTTAACATTATCTTATAATATTATAGAAGACTTTGAAATCTATAACCACCATGGAAATTATATTTAGCTGGGCATACAGATTATATGAATTGCAGGTGGTTATGATTCTGTTAAGTCTCACAACTACCTAGTACTACAAAACTGGTAATTTGTGACATTGAATCATCTATCATTTGTATTATATATAGTCCTTGCAATAAGGTATACGTTTGGGGTCAGTGAGTTGTAAACAAGATACTGGGGGAAACTGTGCCAAACAAGAGACAATGATGTTTTCAAAATATATTAATTACATTTCTGTTCAATTCAGTTCTATAAAACTACATTTCTACATTCATAATAGAATATTATAAACCTGTAATAAAAGCATTATAAATTAAAGTGATCATTTGGTTGGTGCTAGGCAACAGGGAACAAGCTTCTACCATGCTTGCAAAGGTTCATACACTAGCACCAGTACAGTATACCGAAAAGCAACAAAAAAGTTATATCTGGTTCCCTCTTTTACAGCACTCAGTGTTAAACTGTGAGCTGACATTTATTGAAACATTGCAGCATATTTTGATTATACACTTGTGTGCTCTTAAGATCTAGCTTAGCTATGAACTGTTTACATTACTTGCAATTCATATTTTAATTTAAGTTGGTGCATATGTTAGTCCTCCTTCATTCTCTTGATTTCATTACCCATATTTTACTTCTATTCTCCAGTCAGAGATCTGAATGTTCATGCTTGAAATTTTGATAGTCATCCCAATAGGCTCTCAGATGCCATGGTTTATTGTAAACCATGCAGCTTCAGGACCTTAAAGGCCAGAATTCTTCTCACTTTCTCCAAGCTATATAAAGTATACTCTTTTCAAAGAGTATAAAGTAGATGATGATCCTGCTGAGGCTGTGCTATGCCATTTCTCTAAAATACATATTGTTCTATTGTCTCCAAAGGAATTCTAGCAAAGAAGGCTTGATGGTTTTTCCCAAGTTCCTCAAGGGATATGTAACAGTAATTCTGCCCCACACACTGTCTCCATGCCTGAAGAAAGGTTTGTGGTTTTTCCAGTGGGCCACTGCCATCTGTATTGCCAAACTGCAGGAGATAATCATTATCCATGTGGACACAACACTTGTGCATATGAAGGATAATGCTAAACACCACTGATTTTCCCATCTCACTTCAATCCACATTTACAGTTACATGCAGAGCTGGGCAACAGGTTGTTATGGAGATTGAAAGGTCTGTGCATGCCTCCTATATCATCTTCTCTCAGTCAAATTTCTGTATGTGCTCTCTATGGGCAGTGCTGGTGTCAGCCAACGGCCCAGTGCTGGAAGAGACCTTCTAACACCCTTCTGTATCCTTGTTTTCAAATGAAAACATCCTATGTTCTTGTGTGCAGGTAGGGGATTTAGTGGGAAAGGCAGTGATGTTGAAATGGTGCTTCTGCCTTCTCTTGCCCTCCTAAGCAAAGTGGCTTCCTCGCAGAGCCCTTTGCATGATGGTTCAGGAGGCTCTGGGAGGAGGTTCCTTCAAAAATAAGGAACCCCTTTCAAGAACTCTGCCATGGGGTGGAGAGCCTAGTGTGAGGCAATTTTCCTCTCCTCACTTTGTGTGCACACATCAAGAGTGGCATATACAGGTATTATAAGTACAACTCTTGAATTGTGCACACCCAAAGGGGAAGGGGAAATTGGGTTCTTTCAAACTTTCTGGGGTTCTCTCTCTGAGCAGACACTGTGGCCCCAAGGGAAAGGATAGTGGTTAGGCTTACAAAAGGCTTTGTGAAATAAATTACATTTCAGATATATCAGTGAACACATGTAGCTAAATAAACAAAACATGGTGGTTTTCTTTGATGTCAGCCAGATTTAAGGCTGAACTCACATCTTTCTAAACTATTACATAATTCAGGTTAAGAGAAAAGTGTAAAATTTTTTGCAACTTTCCCTATTTAGTTTGCAGACAAATATAGATATAATACATTTCTTTATGCATATTTGAAATATGCCCAGCACTTTAATGTATTACATTTGCTGTCTCAACAGCATGATGCAGCACTAGCCAAAATTATAGGCAAGAGAAGAAAGAATCCCATTTATTTATTTATTTATTTATTTTTGTCATTTGACACTTCAGAAATGTGGAATACATAGAAAATGAGGTAGAATTTGTGCAGTCTTAGAGTTAGCATTCATGATCATTCAGGTGATTATGATCATTCATGTAGTTCTTGCTTCAGCCTCAGTTTATTATTTATACACTTATTAATTGAAAGTAACTAAAGTTGGGTAAATGAAATTCAGTTACTTGAGAGTAAACAATGTATTCACTCTTTAATAATTAAGGAAGTCTTATGATAAATTATTATTAATAATGGCATGAATTTTAGCTTCATTATTTAAAATATATATATATATATCACAATACATTAAGATCAGTGTAACTAATGCTACAATTAGTATGTGTGGGTGTGTGCATGCTCGCGTTTGTGAGCAAATGGAGTGTAAGATACTTTGAATGAAGGATATTTTGCATTAAAGATTGTATGCTTTTGTAAATTACGTAGTTTTAAGTACATCTTTATTCTGTGTTTATTTTGTTTCTGAGAGTTTACTTCTGTTTTGGGAAAGATATGTTCAAACTCTACTTACCTGGATTGCTTTAGATTTCATAATACACAACTGAGTAGTTTATCAACAGAAGTTAAATGTTTCTCTATTTTGAAATGAAGATTGGATAGCAACCAATCAAAAAAGGGCTATATTGAAACAAGCAAACAAGGCTTAATGTTTTTATAATCAGGGTACAGTTTATAGTATATAAATTAACATTAATACTTCTCAGTAAGTTGCTGCTAACCACTCAACTAAACTAATCTATGCAAACAGATTCTCACTCCCCAGGCTTGAAGTCTTACTACTCACAGTGGCTGACATCCTGACTAAATTACTTGATGGGAGTCCTATTGAAATTAAGTGGTCCTTTAGAGTAACATCTAAGTAGTACTATTGAGTAACTTAGGTTGGAAGTCAGCCTTGTTTTCAGTTCCTGAAATATTTTTCCATTTGAGAGAGAGACAGAGACAGACACTCTAGGAACAGCTCCTCCATGAGGCCAGGTGAGGCAACAGTCTCAAGTGGTGAGTGTACCATAGATCAGCATGTGTGCCATTGGTTGCAGGCCTCACCTCACCTGCCTGTTGCTGCTGCCCCTGTGCCCCTGTGCCATCTCTGGTTTTTTTACCACCCTTGGCACCCTGCCTGCCCACTGCTCCATCCCCACCTTTCTCAACAGTCCAGACACTAGCCCTCTTTCCTGTTGCTGATGGCCTAAGCTGCTGGGATGTGGCACAGCTGCTGATTGTTTGCATGGTGCATGTGAGGCAGCATTGTGCCTCTCTGTTCTACTATGCCAACACAAGCTCTCTCTTTCTTCTACTGTTTCTTCCCTCTAGCACTGAAGTTGCATGCGTTTACACACAATGATCGACACTGCAGGTTTTAATTGAACAAACAAGAGAGACTGTCCAAAATGCTGCTTCCCTAAAGTTACACTTACACACACACATACACACACACACACACACACACACACACACACACCCTATCCATACAATGCATGATAGTCTGAGAGCTCCTTTTACAAAGCTTTAACAATCAGACTGTTTCAGAAAGCATGTAGTTATGTAATGCCTGCACTGATCTGTCAAATAGGTGGTGGGTGACAGAAAGAAAGAAAATCCTTGTATATTCCTGTAGCCTTAGGGCTTCTTGTGGGAAACAGGACAGCATGATCTGGAATACTAATTCCATACTGACTGAAGTACCTATATTCCTTATCTCTTTTTTGGTACAACTTAACCTCCACCCCCTCAAAGTAAAACTGTAAAAGGCTACTACTTTCCAGAAGAAAATGGTAGTAACTAATGGAGTGTGCATATTTCCTTGGGAGTTAAATCCATTGAAATTAGGAGGACTTAATTCTCAGCTCCAGTAAATATTCAAGGAAATGGCATACAAATCATAGACTATACATTGAGGACTAGAACTCGTATGCATAGCAGAGCAGTTCTTACCCGTGAAAGACCATCCCTATTGTGATTCTTTGGCCACCTTTTTAAAACAGGGACCCTTCATTCAAAGCTTTGTTTGACAGAAAGCTATTTGAGGTCTGGTGTATCATGCTGATATAGTCTGCTAAAAAAGAAGAAAAGACAATGGTGCTATTCATATGCATAGGCAAGCTCAGCCTGGTTTTTCCTGCTTGTATGAACAGCCAGGAGCTGTGTGACTCCTGGGCAGAATGGTGGCAAATCCTGTTAGGTGCCCGTGCTGTTAGCCAGGGTTTAGGGTGCAAGCACACCTGAAACCCAAGCTAATGGATCATGTATTGGTGCCACGTGGCTCCACATGGCACCTACACATGAGTAGCCTCATGACTGGCATCGAGAGGCTCCCTATAATGCACTGCACACTCGTGTGGTGCATTATGGAAGTTCCGGGGGCCTCCCACTCCAGAAATCCCCTACAGTAGCTGACTATCATCTGGGTGAGCAATCTGCCCAGGGAGAGTGATCCACCCAGGGATCAATTAAGAACAGCCCTGCTGGATCAGGCCCAAGGCTCATCTAGTCCAGCATTCTGTTTCGCACAGTGGCCCACCAGATGCCACTGGAAGCCACAGGCAAGAGCCCTCTCTCCTGCTGTTACTTCCCTGCAACTGGTACACAGAAGCATCCTGCCTTTGAGGCTGGAGGTGGCCTGTAGCCCTCCAACTAGTAGCCGATGATAGACCTCTCCTCCATGAAGTTATCCAAACCCTTTTTAAAGCCATCCAGGTTGTTGGCTGTCACCACATCTCATGGCAGAGAATTCCACAAGTTGATTATGGCGTTGTGTGAAAAAGTACTTCCATTTGTTGGTCCTAGATTTTCTGGCAAACAATTTCATGAGATGACCCCTAGTTCTAGTGTTATGGGAGAGGGAGAAGAATTTCTCTCCCTCCACTTTCTCCACACCATGCATGATTTTATTGACCTCTATCATGTCTCCCTGCAGTCATCTTTTTTTCTAAACTAAAAAGCCCCAAGTGTTGTAACCTTGCCTCATAAGAAAGGTGCTGTAGGCCCCTGATCATCTTGGTTGCCCTCTTCTGCACCTTTTCCACTTCTACAATGTGCTTTTTTAGATGTGGTGACCAGAATTGTACGCAGTACTCCCGGTGTGGCCGCTTCATAGTTTTGTATAAGGGCATTATAATATTAGCAGTTTTATTCTCAATCCCCTTCCTAATGATCCCTAGCATGGAATTGGCCTTTTTCACAGCTGCCACACATTGAGTCAACACTTTTAACGAGCTGTCCACCACAACCCCAAGATCCCTCTCCTGGTCAGTCACCGACAGCTCAGATCCCATCAGCATATACATATCACAAGGTAAAGTGGATAATCTATGGGGGAGGTAAGTGTTTCAAGGCTTCCTCCCCTTGCCCCTTTGAAGCCCTTTCTCTGATAGTGAGAAAGAGCTCACTTGCTGACTAAATTTACTAGAGGAAGTCCTACTGGAATTTAGTAGTCTTTTAGAGAAACTCCTGAGTAGAACTATTGAGTAGCTTAGTCTGGATGTTGGTCAGCAATAATCCAGATCTAGTATACATAATTTGCATGAAATTTGTTTAAAAGCTATTTCTTCTACATGCATTAGTACCACAGGTAAAGTTTTATATTTGTTTGCACAGGTGAAGAGCAGCAGTGTGCTGGCTAACCTGGAGAAACAGTCAGAAACAAAAACTCTGGAAGACGTATATTTCTGGTTTCTAACTGGTTTCTGTGCAAAGCAGCAATATATGGTTACAAAATTCTAACTTTTGAGGTGTTTGTTTATTAGGCTTCTCTCCTCCCACTTCTCAACTGAGTGAGTGCACAAGGTGGCTTACAATCAGAATCAGAATCCAATTCAACAATTAAAAACAACAACAAAACAGTTTTAAAATGGCCTCAAGAGGGTGAACACAAGTTGCCCAATTTATAATGGATATATACAAGAGCACCAAAGATGAACCACACATTCTCATTTTATGGAGTTTTCCAAACACTAAAAGCAAGTAAAGCTAGGGTCTTACCCAGTCAAACCATCTAGCCTCCCACCTCACCTGGGCTTTCAAAAACCACAAATACACAGCAGTTGCTCCCTCAGGGGAGCTGCTGGCTGTTAACCATCTTTCCTCCCATATATGGAAGAGTCCTCCTCACTACTCCTTCTGAAGCAGTCATGCCAAAGATGAAAAATTTGCTGTAGTAAGTGAACTAAGATATAATTTGCTCTATTAAGTTTAGTATCTTTTACATGTGAGAAGAAAGTTAGTGATGTGTGTGTTGAGTTTTTTTTAAAAAGAAAATTGAAAAATATTTCTTTTTCCTTTGTGAGGGTACAGTATATTAGTTGAGGTGGGAGTTGGGTATACTGAGATATAAAGCCTATTTATAATGAGATATAAAGCCTATTCACACGAGCAGCCTAACCCAGGCTAGGGCAGCCCAGCCTGGGTTGGGCTGCTCGTGTGCAGTGTCAGGATCAGTCCCGATCCCAGCACTGCCCTTCGACCCAACCTTACTTTTTATCCTGGGACTTTTAATCCTGGCATTTAGCCAGGATTAAGGGCGTGAGCACAGCCTTTACCCTGGCACCTGTGTATGCTCAGGCTGCAGCAGCCTTAGCAAACACAGAACTGGGCAGCAAATGTGCGGTCTTGGTGCAGTGCATAGAAGGATGCTGGAGGAATTCCTCCTCGGGTGTTAATGAAACTGTTCTGGAGTGCTGGCTAACATTCAAATTGGTCTTTTGAGCTAACATCGGGAAATCAATGTGACTAGGTGGAATAGCTCTTTACAGTATCAATTTGTGCAAAGTTTTGGTCTAGAAAATGAAAAGGAGTCGTAAATATGATACAAGCAGATTTATTTAGGGAATTGGGGTACAGGAAGAGAAACATTGATTAAGGAGGCAATAAAATATTGCTGGCTTGGGTCCAAGTTATTTAAGTGAGCTCGTCCTTTGTCATAAACCCTGCCACCTGTTACAATGTTCTGGAGAGGTCTGGTTATGTTGCCACCAGCTCGTTCAGTTGTGACCCAGGACTGGGCTTTCTCTGTGGCTGCCCCAAGGCTTTGGAATATGCTTCCTGCTGAAATAAGAGTATCTCCTTCTCTGTTTGTTTTCATGAAGACCCTCAAGACTTGTAAGCTTTTAATTAGAATTAATGTTAATAATGTTAATAATTTGTTTTAATAACTGTTTTATACCATTGTTTAATTGTGTCTTGTGTAATTATTATTAATAATAATAATAATAATAATAATAATAATAATAATAATAATAATATTTCGATTTCTACACCGCTCTTCCAAAAATAGATCAGGGCAGTTTACAAAGAGAAAAAATAAATAAATAAGGACTAATCTGTATAGACTTCTAAATATTATTTTAAATTTTGTACACTGCCTAGATATGTACATATCGGGTGGTATAAAATATAATAAATAAGATATTACCTAATAATGCTAATTTGGAATCTCAAGAAGAGACGCATTAGCTTAAGGTTCGGATTATTACAGAAGCAGCTTGGGGCTGTCTAGAGCAGGGATTCTCAACGTTGGGTCCCCAGATGTTATTGGACTTCAATTCCCATAATCCCCAACCAGAGGCTGCTGGGGCTGGGGATTATGGGAGTTGAAGTCCAATACCATCTGGGGACCCAACTTTGAGAATCCCTGGAATCCCTGGTCTAGAGGAAGGGCCTGAAGAGCAGGTTTAGACTTAAAGAGTAAAGACAAGGGGGCAAGGAGAGTTATGAAGAAGGGCAATTAGTAATATCTAATTCAGTATCTGGTAGTGTGTCAATCACACTTTCAGGGTAGTGTTTCTTAGTGGGTCTCCTCACAAGGACATGGCAGGAAGGCAGAGAAAAGGAGAGGCAAGTGTGCTACTCACAAGCCAGGAAACAAGGATAGTGTCTGGTTCCAAGAAAAGTCCAGAGTTGGTCGGATCTCTAGAGTCCAGTTCTCTAGGGCAGCCAAGCAGGGTGCACGGTTTGGATCTGGAGACAGGTCCAAACCTATGGCTGGGATCAGAACTAGAATCAAGGCTGGAGCTGATGATATGGCTAGAGCTAAAGCACATGATTTGTTGGCGTTTGGGCTAGAAATAGGCAAAACCATGCCTTCGGACCACCCATGGGTCATACCTCCTTGCTGTTTGGGCTGACATCCGTGGTTGACAAAATAATTCATATTGCTTTATTTGATCACCATTAGATGTGATCTCAATGAGCAATAAAGTGAAATGGTTTGAACAACCTGTATGGGCTTGAGTGAATGGGCGAGCTCAGTGCTTATCTGGCACACCAGGAAGACCATCCAGGTGGGGAGATAATGATTCTTTTGATACCAATGACCTTTCCCTCTGGTCTATGCAGTAGTGAAGTGGAAGTGCTCAGTGTTGTTTTAGTCCCTGTGAAGATGATTAGTGAAACCAACCCTTTTTGCCAAGAAAAAGGATTTTTACTATTCTCTTGAGAAATAGTCTCTCTCCTTAACTTGTCTGCTCTGCCAGTTTCCTTCTTTGAATAGAGAGGGGCCATACGGTTGTAGCTTGCAGTCACTTCTTTTACTGACGTTGGTTAGTAGTTACCCCATGTTTGCTCATGCTAAGTGACCAACTTGACAGTTTTGCCAAATATAGGCTTGTGCAGAGTTCATGGTTTCATAGCCAAGATGGAGCTTAGATGGAGACTGCAAGCCTGCAGTTCCAAATCACATAGTGGGGTACTACTTGTAGGCCCCAAACAATGTGTCCTAGCAACATTCTGCTGTTCACTGCGATACCGCTCATGTGCCGTGGTGAGCATCAGAGCTAAATGGAGAGGGACATTGTGAGCAGGCAGGCAGGGGCCTTCCTCCCTGCCCACCAGCGATCACTGCCATGTGCATGACCTTATAGTATGTGAATAGTCATGAAAATGGCAACGAATGAAATGTGGGATTTATTTCGTACATTTTTCCTTCCTAAAAAGGCATTTTTGTGTGTGTTGAAAATGTAATGTACAATGTTAACATATAGTAGACTGAACAGCTATGTGGCTTCCAACATGGGTGTTGCTGAATGCTTAATTATTTCTCACTTATTGTGGTACTTAAAATATATGTATGCTTGCAAATAAAACTTAAGCAGTAATTTTTAAAGACATATCCAAAGTTCTTTTAGTGGTCAATATATCCTCCTTTCCAGTATAACAATAACATTCCTCCCCTTCATTGGAAATGTAGGGCAGAGGTGTAGGAGTCCCTTTCTTTCTACTTCACTCAACCTGAAAGAAGAGGCAATAGCTCTGCCATTAGTGGTATGTATGGAACTACGGAGGTGTGGTTTGACACTGGGAGGGGGGTTCTCCCTTTAATGGTGGGGGAGGGTTCACTCCCCCCACCCGCTGCCTTTCCCCTGCCTACTGCCTTTCCCCTGCCGGTGCTCTGTTTTTTTGCCAAATCCATGGGGCGGTAGCATATCTCCATGCTGCCCCTTCCCACGTTCTTAGCCAGAAGTCTTGGTTGCACGTGCACCCACCACGCACCTCATGGACACCTTGCATGCAGCTCGTGTATGTCACATGCACTATGTGTGCGGCGGGCACATGTACAGCTGAGACTTCTGGCAAAGAACGGTGGAAGGGGTGGCAGGGAGGTATGCTGCGGCCCCATGGATTTGACAAAAAACACAGTGCCAGTGGGGGGTAAGTCGCGGGAGGGGTAAGTGCACTCTGCCCTGCCCTTAAAGGGAGATCCCCCCGGCGTTGAAAATTCGAGCCGGCTCTGCCTTCGAACCGGTTTGGAGGCCTTTAGAATGGGCTTCTGGACTAGTTTGTGCACATCCCTATCTGCCATTCAGATGAGCTCGGTAGAAGGTTATCTGCCTCTTGGTGGGATATGAGTGGGCTGGAATGGTGCAGAAGGGGGTTCTTCTTTATAAGCAAGAAGTACTATAGATTTTGATATAAATAAATTTTATTATGGATGCAGACTATTCTCAGCAGTCACAGTTTTTTCGCCTTCATAATAAGCCTATGGCATTAAGGTTGGCAAGTACTTTTTGTAGCTTGCTTTGTTGCAACATACTTGCTGGTGCTTCAGTAATAGACAGGGATGTGGGCTTTTGAGATGTAAATGGGAAACGCAGCCTTGATATTAGGGAATAATATCATTATTCATTATTTTTATCATCATTATTACCTGCATTAGGGAATGGAACAATGGCCATCTCAAGGAAGGTGAGGTGGGAAGTATTGCCAATCTGCAGTAGGCGTGTCTGGTGATTACATTCTCATTAGAGGTGCAGCAAACTCAAGTTTATATTGTGGCTATATTCCCAATCCAGCACTGTGTGGTAGGGCTCCTTGCTCTTCCATGGGTGGTTCTGCTCCTTGGCACAACTAATGCCCTTTCAGATAGATAGATAGATAAAATCAACTCTCTCTTGGCAACTTATTCATCAAATGATAAGATTAAAATACCTATTCCTCAAACAAAGATTCTGCCTAAAGTTAACCTTCCTATATAAATATAGATACTGAAATGTTTTAATTAAAACAAGCACTGTAGTGAAATTTGGAACCATGCCAAACCATACATAAGGCATGGTTTGGCATTTCCTTTCAACTGAGAGACATGGGAGATCCAGATACCAGAATTAGAGACACTTGAAGTGGACGTTCATGGTTTTGATTGTTCAGATCTTCTATTAACATGCCTGTTCTTAAAATGTTATGTTTCTTAAGAAGATTTTTACGAGAGTAGAATTCAGTGTATTTAATTTCTTGGATGTGCTATACCATTATGTGTCTAGCTGATGGAATTCACATGTTTGTTGCAGATGGTCTTATTGTGCCAAGGAAAATAAATCATTCTTACAGTCCCTTCAAGGGACTCAAAACCACTACTGAGATAATTCAGATAGTGACACCCACTGGGTATGAGTTCTAGCAGACCAGAAGAGAGAAAATAAATGGAATTGGGGTCATGCAAACCCATGGCGCTGGTTTAGGATTTTGTAACAGCAAGGCTCCTGGGGCAGCAAAAGCCCTGGAAAAACAGAAGGAAATGCTATTTTGAATGCTGCCCATCATGCTACATGAATGTGGAAAGGCACAGCTTTGACTATGATGTTGGTCTAAGCCTTGATAAACAAATGGATCATCATGTGGTAAGGTTTGTCACTACAGACTAGGTAAGAGATTGAAAATTTTTAATATGGAGGAACATGCAATTGTAATTCCTCATCTACTGTTTGAAGTGGTATATTCCAGGAGCAGTATTATCGCATAACAAGCTATTTATCTAGAGAAGCTCTTAAGTTTATTCATACCTGGGAGAAAGTACCATTGAACATCATGGGACTTCGTGCTAAGTAGACGTGTGGGTTTGCACTGCAAGTCATTGGGAAAGCAGTAATCTCCTTATTGACCATAGATTGGTCTGGAAGGAACTACAGTATGTTTCTCCAGCAGTAATGTTTGTTACTTTGCTCTTGGGGAGTCTAGCCTTACTTATCACCATAAGGCCACCATTCTAAATATATTTACTAGGAGTATTTCACTATATGAGTCATCAGCTTATTCAACTTGAGAGCCAGCGCGGTGTAGTGGTTAGAGTGCTGGACTAGGACCGGGGAGACCCGAGTTCAAATCCCCATTCAGCCATAATACTAGCTGGGTGACTCTGGGCCAGTCACTTCTCTCTCAGCCTAGCCTACTTCACAGGGTTGTTGTGAAAGAGAAACTACACCGCTCTGGGCTCTTTGGAGGAAGAGTGGGATATAAATGTAGTAGTAGTAGTAGTAATAATAATAATAATAATATCCATACTTTATAACTGTTTAATCACTTTCAGTTCATCTTAACTTAGCCACCTTTTTCTGAATAATTTTTAAACCTTTATTTGTGTAGACTTAACCTGTACTCAGTATAAAATCCAACATTTTTAAAGAAGACTAGCCCCAATCCTATCCATGTTGATTAAAGAGTAAGAAGCAATGGGGCAATTCACATTATGCTGGCCTTGGGCCGAAATAAACAAAAACAAACAAACAATGGGGCAATTCACATGATTGTCCTGGGCGGGTTGGGAGAGCATGCACAGAAGGCTGCACTTAACCTGCCTCCACCCGCCCCTCCTCAGTGTGCCTCCTGCGTGCCTACACAGACAGCCCTGCTCCATCCAGCTCCATGAAGCAAGGAGCAGAGAGAAGGGATCCGGGGCCAGAAATTGTTGTTCCAGCCTCGGGGCATCCATCAGTACAATGCATGGCATGCACGTTGTATTGGTGTTTCCCATCGGATCACTCTCAGGATCGGACATAGAATTGCAGTCTGTGGGTATGAACTCAGCTCTACAGTACAAACTAATAGGAGAAAGCTTTTTTCCTGAGATTATGTCATGTAAACTGGGTTTATCTTTCTTAGTGAATGCCTGCCTGCCAAGAGATTAACCTTGGCCTTTCCCTTTGCGTGCTCTAACACTAATTTTATATATTTAAGACTCTAAACACGTTCATTGTAACAACACAAACTTCCTCAACAGTTGTCATTGGAAACAACAGTAAGGAGTTGCTGGCTTTCCCCTTCTGTGCTCAAGCGGAAAAGTGAACAACTCCTCCTTGTTTCTATCATTAAGAGGTATATTGTTGAACCATAAAAACCCTTCTTTTTTTGCAGATATTCACAGCTTCCATATACTGAGAGTAATTAAACTACATCAGCCGTTTTGGAGTACAGTATATCTTACAAGAGTTTTATTATAATAAGCCTATATTCATTCCTACTAGGATCACATTGTTAGGTGTTGCAAGCAGAAAGA
Organism: Hemicordylus capensis; assembly: GCF_027244095.1. NCBI lineage: Eukaryota > Metazoa > Chordata > Lepidosauria > Squamata > Cordylidae > Hemicordylus > Hemicordylus capensis. The sequence goes on along the minus strand of NC_069658.1, from coordinate 370,956,250 downwards.
GTTGCAGCACTGGCCCAGCAAGGCTCCATCAATCCTTTGTCTACACCCCAGAATGTGGTAGGGCTTATAGTGTGGATTAACTTTGTTCTCTACTATAGTTGCAGTGCATTGGAGGAGTTAAGATGAATTATTTCAAAAGGATTTTTTTCAGACTTCCTTAAAATAAATATTTAATGATCAAACAGATTTAGGGCATCCTTGAGGAGGTAGATGTTCAGTTTGGTTTGATTCTGTTTTTCAAATTAAGAATTCAAAGGCCACTAAATTTGACATTATAAAAGTTCATAGCAGTACTGGAATTATATACATGAAACAATATTTTAAAAAGTCCATCATAATAAATTTATAGTTTATTTGAATAACCAAATGATTTTTTTGGACATCAACATACTAAAACACTCTGAATTGCCACATCCTACTTATTTACTTATTTACTTATTTACTTATTTACTTATTTACTTATTTACTTATTTACTTATTTACTTATTTACTTATTTACTTATTTACTTATTTACTTATTTACTTATTTACTTATTTACTTATTTACTTATTTACTTATTTACTTATTTACTTATTTACTTATTTATTTGAAACCTTTAATATACCGCGCACTCCAAAGTCTCTGGGCGGTGTACAAAAACATGTAAATAAGGCAACATTAAAGATTGCATTCTGAATTAAAAACTAAAGTAGCTAACGGAAGACAAATAAGGTAAACTACAGGACAAAAGCCTGGTGAAAAAGAAAAGTCTTCAATAGATATTTGAATATCAGTAAGGAAGGGGCTAGATGAATCTGAAGGGGAAGAGAGTTCCAAAGAAGTGGGGCAGCAACCGAAAAGGCCCTTTCACAGGTCCTAGAACTCCGAACCTCTCGAAAATCCGGGTCTGACAAAAGGGCCATCTGCTCTAACAGGACGGGATGTAACTGGGTGGGAGAAGTGGCTCTGTAGGTAAACAGGCGCCAAGCCCCACAAGGCTTTGAAGGTAAGAACGAGAACTTTAAATGGAATTCAGAAGCGAATGGGTAACCAGTGCAGCTACTGCAGGAGAGGTGTTACCCTGTCATATTTTCTGGCACCCATGAGTAGGCGAGCCGCCTCATTCTGGACCCATTGTAGCTTCCTGATTGTCTTCAAAGGTTAGCCTAGATAAAACGTGTTACAATAATCTAAGCGGGAGATAACAAGGGTATGAGTCACTGTCATTAGTGCCTGCCGATCAAGGTAAGGGCATAATTGGCGAACCAGATGAAGCTGGACAAAAGCACTTCTGGCTAGGGATGTGCGAAACGTTCCGGGTACAGAACGATCTGTATCCGAAACAGCCAATTTCGGGTGATTCGGATCCGAACTGAATCACCCCTGGAGAACCCCGAAAAATTTCGGATCCGAAACAAATGACCCCTGTTTTGGATCCGAAATATTCGGATGTTTCGGACCTCCATTTTGTGGCCTTCTTCCCCCCCCTCCATTTTGAGCAATGATGTCTATTTGAATTTCCAGCGTTTTTGCTTCCCATTGACTTCAATGCAAAAAGGTCTGATGTGACGTCTGCTCGAATTTCGGGTCCCAGGGGCAAAATAGTGGGGTGGGGTGGTAGTGCCTAATGGGTAGAGGCTACCACCCCAATTGCAGAGTGATTGGGCAGAGGGCTGATTTTTGGTGAATTGTTGAAGTTTACGCATCCTCGACCAACTCAAAAGTGTCCCATGTAACGTCACAGGGTGGAATCTCCTCTATCTGATCAGATCCTATAGAAGTAGAGTCCAACTCTAGTCGAAGGCGGGTGACTTTATCAGCAAAGAATCAAGCAAATTGATCACAGCCGCCAGACTGAACATCTACCAGATCCACATTCCTAAGAAGGGAGTGGGTAATCCAGAATAAGGCCGCTGGATGAGAATACAGATTTTGAGACTTTCTCCCAGAAACAGATTAGCTAACAGTGAGTCTTAAAATCAAATAATATATATTTGTTTAAACAATAATATAATATTGTTTATGAATTTATCAGTGATTGCTATCAAGAAGCTAAAAAGGCAAAGGTAGCTACTTAAACAACTTGGGATAAAAGTTGGCAGCCGCATATTTTTCTCCCTTTCTGTAAAGGCTCAAGCTGTTGGGCTTTTAGAGATAGGTAGAAAATACAGATGAGAAAGGTTTGACAAATCCTTCTGTGTTGTGTTAATAACAGCAAGTGGCAGCTCTGTCTGTGGTATGACAGAATTCAGTCAGAATATGGTCCAAACTACTGAGACAGAGTGTTTTTCAAACCTGATAACTTGAGCATAATGTGCAGGCTTTTTATAGGACACTGGCCCTATCATCACTGTTTTTCCTTCACTACTACAATAAAAAATAGGACTGTGTGAAGCTTTGGCTTCCATTGGAAACAGGACAAATCAAATCAGCTAACTTCAAGGCAGACTGCCTAGAACGTCAACTGTTTGGAGATAGTATGTGGAGCTCCATTTGATATTCAGATCTTAGACCTGGAAAAGAATACACCACCATGCATTTAATAGAATAATTCCAAAATATTCTCTTCAATTAGAATTAATGCATTGAAGAATATGGTATTCGATGGAACAGACAGATCATTTTCATCTAAGTCAAAGATACAGCAGCACAAAGCAAGTGCTCGGACACTGTTTTAAGTGTTACACAATAGCCTGCCTCTGCAACAGCATCAGAGATGCCTTTTTTGTGCACAGCAGCCCCAGTGGCCTGCTAATGCCGAACAACTGCCCAGAATGTTTGTCAGTATTTCTAGTGGTGTTGTTAATAATAATAATAATAATAATAATAATAAAATTGTGCCCAAATATATTCAGAGATTCCCAGTTATTTGGAGGTTTCCCCCCCTTTTTACTGTGGCAAACAATTGTATCTTTGTAAAACTGACAGAGTGGAGGATGAGTTGATGTTCCATATCTGGAGAATGCTGCGGGACTGAGAGAGTTTATTGACAGATAAACTGGCCCATGACTTTGCTCTGTATCTCTGTCTGTTCCCTTCCAATCTCAGTGCTTTGGAGGAGGGATGTAGAAAGAAGATATCAAGCTCTGCTTGCTAGCTAAAGTGCTTTTTGTGAGTGTCTGTGTTGCTAAATAGAGTAAGTAATTATTAGGTGTCTTAACGTAGCTTGCTGTCAGTCATAACGGAAAACCCCTACACCTACTTGCATGAAATGTTGCAGGCATAAGGCTCTCAAAAGGAACTATCTTTGCCTGCTATCATTATTCCATTCCACCTAAAGCAAACCACTTATAAAATCACTTTTAAAAACTTAGAAAAAAGTTTTTTAAAGTTTTCCAGTGCAGAACCCCCTGCACCTATTTGCTTGAAATATTGCAGGCCTGATAGAAGGGCTGTCATTCCCTGCTATTGCTATCTCCTTGTGAATAACAAAAATAAATTTATAAAGCTTCTTTCCTCCAAAAATTTAAAGCTTATATTTTAGGGAAACCCCTGTACCTATCTACTTGAAACTTTACATACTTCATGTGCACTTAAGTGACTGGAATGAACACAAAGTGACTTTGTGTTCATTCCAGTCTGCAAAGAAATGAAAATAGTGATTCTGCCCATTATATTGTATGGACAAATATTCAGATGAGTGTGTGTGTGTGTGTGTGTGTGTGTGTGTGTGTGTGTGTGTAATATAATATATTCAATTGCAAATAAGGGGTTGGGTAATTCAAATACTGAATCAAGTAGTACATGTTCTGAATACCGAATCAAATACTTGCCTATTTGCACAGGCCTTCTAAAAACACTCTAAATGCAGTATAAATTGAGAGGTTTCTTTCACTTTGCTTTATAATGATTCTGTGATCACATGTTGTATGGTATATTTGTTGCTTTGTTGGCAAAATCAACATATGAATCAATACAAAAGCCCACACTATGAGCCTCTTGTATGGGCATGGCAGTTCGTAGGACTGGGTTGAAAAGTCCTACCAGTCATGTAAAGACTTAACTGATGTTAAATTTGTTATGGTATTACCCGTATTGGCGCTGTTACTTGGCCCTGCTTCCCACATAGTAAATATAAATGGGGAAGGTGTGGTGGTAGCAGTCCTTCATAGGCAGATATTAACTTAAGCAGTTTTGGGATGGGTTTTTTTTTTTTTTTTTTTTTTTAATTGAAGCAACCAGGTACTTTGTTCTGATTGTTATATAGGGGGTACTGAGTGGCTAATTGGCCATAGAGACCTCAGTAGAATTTATCTGGTGAGTTTTGTCCATCACTAGATGTTGCTTGAGCTGCCAGAACAATTCTTGTTTTTGCTCTGCAGCAGTTAATGAAGTCCTATATGATCAAATTTTACATGATAAACTGTACATGACTTAAATTTTTTAGCCTGATATTTCTACAGTTTTCATCAGCTCTGCTTTTGTATTTAATTCCTTCTGTTCAAAATATTTTGGAAGGTGGTATACGTTGGATGAACTTAGCAGTTAAATGTAAATAAGAAACAAAGGCAAACAGATTACTGAGAGAACCTTTTGGGATGTTAGAGATGAAATTTTGGAAGCAGAGGCAAGTTGTAATAATGGATGGCATGAATTATGGGGAAGTAGGGAGGAAATCTCTAAGGCATTGACACAACCAGTTAGTGCTGCATCTTGTCTCTGGGCAGAGGAAGATGGGATGAGACCAAGGAGCATCTAGTTCTGGAATGTTCCTTATAAGGGCTGATAGTATCATCCTAAGCTGGAGCCTTTACAAAGGGAAAGCAAAACGAATCCTATTTCTAAATTAGAAAGAGAGAGGTTTATAATACAACTATATCTTTTTCCTACATATATCTACTCATAATGTGGTCAGGTTACTTTTGAACAAGCTAGAGTTGCTTCAGTGAATTTTAACTATATAGCAAATAGGCAACTTGATTCACAGCTAAAAATATGATAGACCATCCTTCCCTCTGAGCCCTGCTTCCCTGATGTAAAATCAAAAGGGATGCATTTTTGACAATAAAATCTCAGCCTGACCACTTTTTCTTATTTTTAAAAGCCTAATGTAGACTTTTGATTATCAACAAAGTTTGAAAGATCCCATGTGGATTTTAACAATTTTTTGCTTATTCATGGCTAAAGAAAAACTGGAAGTCTTGGTTTCCTTGCAGTTAACAAGGGAACATTTTTGTCAAATCCACAATGTATTTCTCACATACCTATAACATTTAAATGTGAAATGGCATATGGTTTCTCCTATGAATATTATTACTCTTTTTGCCAAAGGCAAAATGGACAACCCCTTTTATATTGCAGTTATACTGCAAGTGCCACAAAGCTACCTATGAGCCATATAGGACCGGGGAGACCCGAGTTCAAATCCCCATTCAGCCATGAAACTAGCTGGGTGACTCTGGGCCAGTCACTTCTCTCACAGCCTAACCTACTTCACAGGGATGTTATGAAAGAGAAACTCAAGTATGTAGTACACCGCTCTGGGCTCCTTGGAGGAAGATCGGGATATAAATGTAAAAATAATAAAATAAATAAATAATAATAATAATTTTGCTCTGAGGGAAGGAAAGAAGAGCCTAGGGAGCTGCCACCATCAAGCTCTCCAAGTTCTGGCCGAGGTGGCCCCTCCCTTTCGGGCTGCTACCACAGAACTTCCTTAGTCATCTTGTTTGATGAGAGGAGAGGAGAGGCAAAGCCTAAAGAGAAAAAGATGTCAAGATTTAGCATAAGAGTCTCAGTCTTCCAATGCTTTCTTGTAAAACACCTGGGTAGGTTTGTTTACCACTTGCCACTGAGCAATGACAAATCTTGTGGCTCTCTTTTATCCAGGGGGTAGCAATTGTTCCTATTCAACCCAGGTATCCTCCATTGGCTGTTGCTGCTTCTTTTGTGCTTCTTTTCAGATTATGTTGTGCTTCTTCATCATTGTGCTTCTTTTCAGATGATGAACTCCCCTGGAATAGGAAACCATTGTCTCCTTCCTTTGTGTTACCTAAACTGCTTTGAGAACTTTTGTTGGAAAGTGGTAAATAAATATGCTTTATAATAATAGCTGGGATCTTAGCGGTTTATATGGTAGCGGTTAATAATTACCATAGCTGTTAATAACTACCAAAAACCTATTTCCTTCTTCAGGCACATTAAAGGTGGCCCGCATACTGTACAGTTTGGTCACACCACTAGGGTTTTCTATTCTGGTTATATAACCATTAGAGTAGTATGGACCTTAACTCAGCATCAGAAACTGAAATCCCCATTCAGAATTAAATATGCAAAGAAGGGACGGTTTTTGTTTTGTTTTGCAGTTAAATTAAATATAATTGTGTTGAGAAAGTAGTTTCCATGCTGAAAGGAAAGCAGAGTTCAGAATCATATAGCACTGGAATAAACAACCGAGGTAAGAAGACTGTCAAAAGTCATGGTAATATAATGACCTGATAAGTAAAATTGGAAATAAATACTTTCCAATACTTTTGAGTATTCAATAGACTTTATTCCTAGACTTCGTGTACAATTATGAGAGAGGAGTTTAAATCTGTATATACAGTGGGTATAGGAAAGAATCACCCCCTTTGATAGACCTTAAATTCTGGTTCCCTTACATCCTGAAATGAAAACATAAAGAAAATTCCCTTCACCAGCTGTACTTATCCAACGCAACCTATAACATCCAACTGAAAAACATCACAATTACAGTCCAGAAAAAGTGTCAGAAATAAAAAACAAGAATTACTGAGATTGAAAAAGGATCACCCCCCCCCATGTCAATATTTTGTTCAACCACCTTTTGCTTTAATAACAGCCTTGAGTCTGTTGGGATACTTCTCTATCAACCTTGCACATCTAGACGGAGCAATATTTGCCCACTCCTCCATACAGAACTGTTCAAGTTCGGTCACATTGGATGGTAGGTGTTGGTGGACTGCTATCCTCCCTGGATCCGGTCGGCCCTCCAAACTGGATGGAAGAGCAAGGAGGAAACTGGTAAGAGAGGTTACCAAGAGGCCAATGGCCACTCTGAAGGAGTTAAAGGACTTCATGGCAAAGAGTGGTTGTTCTGTGCATGTGACGACAATTTCACGAGCGCTGCACAGATGTGGCTTGTTCGGGAGGGTCGCAAGGAGAAAGCCACTTCTCAAGAAAGGCTACATTAAAGCTCGTTTGAGCTTTGCCAGAAGGCACCTTGAAGATTCTGATGCCAAATGGAAAAAGATCTTATGGTCAGATGAGACCAAGATTGAACTATTTGGCCTCAACACCAAACAGTACACCTGGCGTAAATCCAATGCAGCTCACCATCCACAACACACCATACCTACAGTGAAGCATGAGGGTGGCAGCATCCTGTTGTGGGGGTGTTTCTCTGCAGGGACTGGGGCTCGCGTTAGGGTAGAAGGAAAAATGGATGGGGCAAAATACCGTCAGATTCTGGAAGAAAACCTGCTACCCTCTGCCAGACAGTTGAGGATGGGCAGAAGATTCACCTTTCAACATGACAACGATCCGAAGCACACAGCAAAATTGACCACACAGTGGCTGAAGGAGAAAAAAGTGAACGTCCTCATGTGGCCCAGTCAGAGCCCAGACCTAAATCCCATAGAAAATCTGTGGAGAGATTTGAAGATAGCAGTCCACCAACACCTACCATCCAATGTGACCAAACTTGAACAGTTCTGTATGGAGGAGTGGGCAAATATTGCTCCATCTAGATGTGCAAGGTTGATAGAGAAGTATCCCAACAGACTCAAGGCTGTTATTAAAGCAAAAGGTGGTTCAACAAAATATTGACATTGGGGGGTGATCCTTTTTCAATCTCAGTAATTCTTGTTTTTTGTTTCTGACACTTTTTCTGGACTGTAATTGTGATGTTTTTCAGTTGGATGTTATAGGTTGCGTTGGATAAGTACAGCTGGTGAAGGGAATTTTCTTTGTGTTTTCATTTCAGGATGTAAGGGAACCAGAATTTAATGTCTATCAAAGGGGGTGATTCTTTCCTATACCCACTGTATGTATTTTATTTATTCAAGGAACTTAGAACTGGACAGAAGCTTATGAAGTTGTATGATTTTCATTTCCACATTTGTTTAAAAGATTTATATCCTGCACCTGCACAAAATCTCAGGGTGGCTTACAAAATCATAATGTCAATAAGAAGAAACAGAACAAATCTATAACATTGCTACTGCTACGAATATTTATAACAAAAATTCCCATAGTGGTTTACATAGTTGGGCTAGGTGCAGAGAATCTACATCTCTAGTTATTTCCCTGCCACTGTTTTCTTGCCCACCTTCCACTATTTTCTTCCCCCACTGCCATTCTCTTTCCCCTGCCATCTTTCCCACCTCGCCCGCAAGCCTGTTTGCCAGCACTGGCACTTTCTTCCCCCTCTGCCGGTAGCTCGCTTACAAACTTTCACGAGAGCTACCACGCATGGGGTTAGCGGCGGGTTTGCCTTAGAGAAATATAGTTACATAGATAGATAGATATAATGGCTCCCTGTCCTCAAAGGGCTCACAATCTAAAAGAGAAACATAAGCTAGACACTAGCAATAGCCACTGGAGGGATGCTGTGCTATGGATGGATAGGGTCAGTTGCTCCCTCCCTGCTAAATAAAGAGAATCACTAACTTAAAATGGTGCCTCTTTGCTCAGTTAGCAGGGGGTGCTAACACAATCTAAAAGCTCTGGTCAACAATACAAAGAGCCCATTCACATGACTGGGTGGGCGGTGCAGAGGGGAGGGGAGGGGAGGAAGGCAGGGTTCAACCTACCAACCCCCAGACATTCCTCTTGCTTTGCCTGCAAGCCATGCACCCACATGACCTATGCTGCCAGGGGCAGCACAGAACATCAGAGGCCGGACTCATTTGCCCAGCCTTTGCATAGTCCACATGGCACTGCACAACATACCTGGTACCTTGGGGGACTCCCCCATCAGATGGGCACTCTAAGTGCCCATATCTGTGTCTTGTTGGCCCCGTGGAGCTGAGGAGACACAAGAGCCCTGCAGCTGGGTTAAGAGACTGCTTGCTTCCTTAACCTCAGCCAAGAGCCTGGCTTGAGAGTGGGTTGGGATGGGTTGGAACTCCAGGATCCATGCGGATCATGGCGCTCTACATGAGCAGCCTAGCCCAGACTGCCCTAGACTGGGCTAGGCTGCTCATGATAACAGCTTCAAAAACAAAAGCAAAACAAAATAAAAAACCAAACCAAAACAAAAGCGGAAAGAGATAAAACAAAAAAAAAGAGCCCAATTATCTTTACAAATCTTGCCTGAACAAAAATGTCATTATGAAACATCTAAAACAGGGGCAGGAGGAGCACCAAACAAGCCTCTCTAAGGAGAGGAGATGGCCACAACTCCTGTGGCTGCCAATGAACCTTAGCTGAAGGTAGCCCATGCACCTGTCCAATCTTATGGACAGATAGAGACACTTACAGACAGAACATGACAGAAAGTGATAGAAGGCAGGATACCTTCTATCCATCGATTACTTTTAAAGCCAGTCAGAAAAGTTTAGATCATGTCCTTTTAGAAGTTTTTGCTCACTCTGTTAGTTTTTACGAGCCTTTCATTGATTTAATTGTGTAGACACATTTATCTCTGCATTTGTAGAGTGACTCCAATCAAAGCTAATGTCTAAGGAACAGGTTGTAGCAACTGTCTGTCATGTATGATTGCCACGTTGGCTTTACTGCGTCTACCTTGGGGGAAAAACATGATGATTTGGTCAGTTCTACCAATGGTGTTTGAATGTTTGTGTAGGATACTTCTTTGAGCAATGTCATGCATGGCTACATGAGCAGTTGGTGCAATTGCCAGAATGTATGTGTGTGACTGTATGGGTAGTAGCTCAGTTGTAGAGCATCTGCTTGCATACTGAAAGAGTTCAATTCCTAGCATCTCCAGGTAGGGCTGGAAAAGACTTCTGCCTGAAACCTTGGAGAATCTGCCAGCAATTAGTATAGACAGTACAGAGCTAGATGGACTGGGTTGACTTGGAATAAGACAGCTTCTTGTGTCTGAGATTGACAGTGCTAGAACAAAGAAATCTCATCCTTGGTGTGTGTATTTGCACTTCACAGAGCTAATACATTTTGGTCTGCCAGACACCGACTTAAGAATTCTGTGGGGGGGTTTCTCTTCCTATTTCCATTTTTAGTGATATTTATAGAAGGGTTTTTTTAAAAGTCCTGTTTATATCTCCATCCAGCTCTTGTTGCAAATAAATATGGCATTTACATGATATTTATTGCTCCAGAATGTGAATGGGGATGCACATTCAAGCATTCATCCATTAAAAACAATGTAGTGGAATCAGACAACATGCACATTTGAAACGTATGTTCATATCCAAATGTACATTCAGTTTTCATCTTTGTTTCCTGCTCTAGCAAGTGATATGTACACAAGTCTGACAGATTATGTATATTCTAATACATGTTCAGCTTCTCTCCCATCATTCATCTTGTACAGGAGTGTACCTAGTAGCCAGATCTGCAGTCTTTTCCTCTGAAGGGAAGTAATTCAAAAGAATCAGATCTAAGAAAGGTTTGAGATAGCTCTCTTGACCAGCAGAACAGCAGTATTCATATCAAAAATTGTGTGGTTTTCATGTATCCCTTACATCACAAAATAACTTCCTTGAGAGACCAAAGTAGTCTGGGCCCTTGATATTTTAGGGATCTTCTTTTTAGTTCTTGCCTGGACTTTAACATCAACATCTGCTGATGTTAAGGTCCTTGCTCTATGTCCTTTTAAAAATATGTTTTTTGTGCTGAAATATTTATTTTTTATGGGTACATAAAAAGTACATTTTTATGAGCACATTTTTGGGCTATATTTTTATCTTTGAATATAACATTGACTTAAAAAAAATTAACTCACAAATAAAATAAAATAAATATGTTTAAGATAAACGCAAGGTAATCTGAAATCACCCTTTTATAAACATGCTGCTTCCTGACAAATTTTAACTAACTGTTCTACTCCTCAGTTACTCAACCTCAGCTTTACTCCATAGTTGCTCTACCAGGTGCCTACCATTAGACATATCCTTCACTTTTGAGTGTCTTCCACTTATCTGCTCACTATCCCTTCCTCACTCCAGCCTATCATAAATAGCTAAAAGCAGTTAAAACTCAAAGCATCCCCTGCAAAGCATATAAATTTTATAAAGAAGCTTCAAACAAATAATACAAATCTGTCTGTACTGCAGAAATCCAGTATTCTTGGCAAGGAATTGCACATTAATTTTTATAAAATTATGCCTGATAAATGAATTTACAGAGAAACTGGCAAGGTCTGAATTGTGCATCAGTTGTTTTTTTAAACAACCTTACAGTAATATATGCAATGGAAGAGGAATAAGCATATTCTCATACCTAACACAACCATGAAAAAACTTGCAGCCTTCTTTCTCTCCTTAAGAGCCTTTGGCAACCAATAGGCTTTATATACACCTGCAGTGGGAGAGTAGCACATTAATCAAGCTTTAATCACATATATAAATATGTTTAGGTTTGAACTAGCATATATGGACAGGGTTGTTCTTTTGAATGTACATCCCACTGAAAGCAATATGGATAGCATCCATACTTTGAGGCACACCCAGTTCACACCCACAATTTTTTAAAAAGCACTTAGGCTTTCTGCATTAGTTCGGTGCATAAGAATAGGGCTTTGCAGTTGGATAGTTGCGACAGGTATGTTGGCCCAGTACACTATACAGAAAGGCATCTACCATTGGGAGCCAGCTTTAAAAATAAATTAGAAGATGCTTACCTCTGCTATGGCAGCACCTGCAAACTGCTCCAAGCTGCAGTGCAAACTGCTCCAAGCCCAGCATTCCCTGTGGCAGGGGATCGGCTCCGCCACTCACCTGGCCACTGGTGGGGGATCAGCTCCATGGAAGCCAGGTGAGTGGTGGAGCCGATCCCCTGCTGCAGGGAGTGCTTGGTGGCGCACTGCAGCTCAGAGCAGCCTGTAGGTGCTGCCAGAGCAGAGGCAAGCAACTTGTAATTTATGCTTAAAGGTGCTTCTAGGCACCTCCCCCCCCCCCCGCCAGTGGTGCCTGCACTGGCTGCTACTGCCTAATATGTACATATCAGTCCAACAAATGATAGACATATCTATCATTTTTATCATTTATAAGTTTTGACATGTGGATCCTCTTAATTGGATGTGACTACCCAGTTAATGCACATTACTTAGAGTCTTTAAAAAGAGATTTTTCCCAGTAAAGTATGGATTTCTAAGATTGATTCAAGGTATTGAGATTTTTAAAAAGAAGAGGAAACCTATAGGGTGATTGCAATATTCAAACCAGAAATATGTATGGCTCTCATTTTCTTGAAGTTCAAAAAATATTAAATATCCAAACAATATTAAAGAAAAAACTTTTCACTGTTATTTCTGTGCAATGATGGCTATATTAATTTCTTATTCAGTTATTGGCTCAGACTATCCTTCTGCCCAATTGGCCTTGCCCCACTAAACCTACACGATGATTACCAATCTAGCTGGATTCAGGCAATTGAGACCAAAATAGCTACTTTGGGCCTTTCCCCCGGGACTATGATCAGGCAAAAGCAACCATCGAGCAGCACATTAAACATTGAGCACCAAACTGTGCCCCAAAATTTCACATCAGTGAAAGGCTTAGATATTCTGCTTCTCCAGCATACCTCACCCAACTGGAAATTCCAAAGCACAAAAGGGCATTCATCTTGGCTCGCTGTCAAGGTCTCCCTTCAGCAATGCTAGAAGGCCATTATAAAAGGACCCCATTTGCTGTGCAACTATGCCCCTGTGGCCTAGGGCAGATTGAAACTATTGAGCATGCTCTCTTCTACTGTTTGTTCTATAGAGACCTTTGCACCTCCCTCATCCTTCCATTGCTAAGCAAGTATCCAGGCCGTTTGAGCCAATTCTATAGCTCTTTGCTGCTCTCTGACTCTAAGCCTGCCATCATATATAGCGTCTCCAGGTACTGTGCAGCTGTGATCAGCATTCGTCGGCATATGACAGGCAGTGAGCCCTATCAGCCTTAATCTGACTCTTGCTGACACTGGGCAGGCCCTGCAATCACTCACGTGCCTCCCTTTCACTGCTCCTTATAACCTTCAATCTGGCTCTCCCCCCCCCCCCGTTTTATCACTCAGGTCATATATTTCTGTCCTCTCATGTCTTTTAACTCGTGCATTTTTAAATTACTTTTACTACCTTTTAGGTGCTTAGGCCCTCATGTTATTTACTATTTTTAGTATTTTTAGTCCTTTTAGATATAGGTAATCATTTTTAAAAATCTAATTTCACTTTTAACATGGAATTACCCTTATATTTTAACACTTAGTATTTTTAGTATTCTTAGTCCTTTTAGCAACAATATGTACTATTTTATATGCATTTATCTTTTATCTAATCTCACTTTTAACATGTAATCATCCTTCTACTTCGTGCTGGTCTGTGACCGTAATAGAGCCCCTGGTGGCGCAGTGGTAAAACTGCTGCCCTGTAACCAGAAGGTTACAAGTTCAATCCTGACCAGTGGCTCAAGGTTGACTCAGCCTTCCATCCTTCCGAGGTCGGTAAAATGAGTACCCAGAATGTTGGGGGCAATATGCTAAATCATTGTAAACCGCTTAGAGAGCTCCGGCTATAAAGCGGTATATAAATCTAAGTGCTAGTGCTATTGCTAATAAAGATTGACCGATTGATATTCAGATATTTTATATATAATGACATTGAACTTGTGTTTCTCAAGTCTTACCATCTGCTATTCTACTGAAAGACAAGGAAATAGCATCATTCTTGACTGAAGGAAATTGATTTGAAAAGTTACATAGATGTAATTAGAAAGTAACAAATGCACATTGAAAATAAGATACTCGTGGAAATACTTTAACTATACTTAGATTCAGAGCTTATTATTCCAGACATGGGAATAATACATAGGCAACAGCTTAAATTCCTCAAAAGATCTTGTATGTTGCAGTCAGGTAGCCATGTAGTGATAATAATACTGGAGGGTCTTTTAGAACCTGTGAAAATGACAAAATGCTTGCACCTGTATATTAGATGAATGCACAGTATTAAATGAGATACATATCGGCCATAATTGCTAAACTGAAAAATGAGATGCTGATAGTGCTATTAGTAAAGGGCATTCCATCCATTTCACTACAGAGAAGACATATTTAATCCATGGCTCTGTTGTGTGAACACTAATAAACTTATTTGTAGTGCATGTACTAGACATGTACTAGACTTTCCGATTAAATCACATCTCTAATATTTTCACTTAGTTCTTTAGTGTACTACTTTGTTTGGATTATTATCTTTATAGATAGTGAAAAGAAATGGCATACACCTGCAGAAATATTTCTTTGTATACAATGAAGCACTTGAATTGGAGTACATTTTAAACTTGAGTTTTCAGTATGAACTATTCAGTGTCTATAGATCTGGCCTTTGTGTTTTTATTTTCTTTAATTATTATTTTTTGCCTAGGCTGTAATTCCAAACATACATACTTCTGAGCGATCCCATTGAGTACTCTTGTATAGAAAAGTGGCTTCAAGGAATCATTTATAAATAAATGGCTCTGTAACTGCAGGCTAAATCTTGATCCTAAACATTTTGTGAAAATATTGCAATCATTTTTTTGATCCAATGCACATAATGATCTGAGAATAATACAGAGGTAATTACTTAAATAGCTTATAAAGCATGGTAAAAATGTTAAAACAAATAAGGCACACTTGCAGAGATCTGGATCTTCCTGTCCCCATGGGCTAGTGGCCTGTAGAGGGCTTTGCTCGGAAGCTCACCAAAGCCTGGTGACAGCCCTGCGAACATTTCCCAAGATATTCCCGCCATTTAGTTAGCATCTTGTTGATTACACTTAATCACTCTGATGCCGGAAACTGAGTGTAGCAGTAAAAGGCTAAAATCAAATTGTTGCACTTACTCAAAACAAGCTGCCAGACAGGGACCTAAATAGGGCATGTGCGTGGTTCCATATGTGTTGTGCCATCACATAATATGATATTTCCCCATTGCAACATCCTTTTGGAAATTCCTGTTCAACTGAACTGTGTGCAGAAACTTGTTTCTGTATATAGACTGCTGTCACAGATTGTGGCAAACGTATTTGGAATCAAACTGTAGATTTACAAAGACTGTTTTCTTATAGGGTTTATATACCATGAGAAAAATAGACTGAGAGAGAATAGAGATTTTTAAAATCCCCTGCACCATGTATAAAATATTAAGCAAGTTTGTGATAATATTAGTTAATCATTTTTTTTTCTTTTGGTCATTTAGGAAGGATGGTTTTTATTTGATAAAACCAAATTGAAAATGTTACCTCTTGATGCAACAGTTGAAATGCAAACTACACACTCTGAATTGATGTAGAAATTATACTTTTGAACTATTATTTTGATATCACCCTTTTTTCCCCTTATGTGGTGTTCACTGAGCTGAAATAAGGCCAAGCATTTCTTTAACAGTTTCTCTGCCCTCCCTGAAAAGCTTTGGCAGTTTTTCAAAGCCCTTTGCAAATGGTATAAAACTGTTCACAAAAGGATGGGTTTCAGGGGGAAAGATGGAATGTGATCCCATTGCTAAGACAACCAGGAGATCATTCCAAAGGTGATAAATTATGTTTTTAAATTAAATTTTAATTTATTTTTTAAAATATGTTATATATGTTTATTTAGCATATATGTTAAAGTATATGTTTATAAACATATAAATATATGTTTTTAAATATAAAGAGAGACTTGCATTCTCTTTTTAAAAGTGGGGTCACTTAAGCATTTGGATTCTCACTCAAGCTGGAAGTTCCACAATACCCAAATCTACCCGAGAGACTTTTAAAAAGAAACATATGGAACCCAACTATTGAACCTGAGATCCCTTAAGCAAGAAGGATGGAAATATTGGTACCTATAACTGAGAGAAAAAGAGAGCATGTGTTGCTAGGACAGAGATCTGTTGTGGACCCCTGGCCATGAGATTCTAGAACAGGAGAAATCGATGGGATGAAGTCAGATTTATATGGCTTGTATTTCCTTACCACCAATATTAGAAAAATTTACTTATTGCAGTGTGAGGAGTTCTAATTATTGGGTACTACATATTAAAGACATGGGGAATGGGGGTGAGAGGAAGGCGAAGATCCATATTCACTTGTTTCAAGGTCTACAGAAACCTTGCAATGCTTCTGTGCTGCTCAGTTTAAATAAGGACACATTTAAATAAGAACAGAGCCTCACCTTGCTCGCTTGTAGCGTTGGCATTAAATCAGAAATCATCCATGATCTGATTCTGGATGAAGGGGCTTGACCTGGTATATATCATAGAGATTTGGTTAGAGGAGGCTGGTGGCCCAGTCTGGTTCCAGCTTCTCCCTACAGGGGAGGAACAGGGGAAGTGGAGTGGCTGTGGTCTATAAAAACAACATCTCCCTTGCCAGGATCTCTGTTAAGGTATCTGACCATATTGAATGTGTGTACTGAAGTTTGAGTACCAGGGATAGTCTGGAACATCTGCTGGTGTACCCATCACCCCACTGCCCTATGGAGTCCATAACTGAATTGACGGACTTGGTCTTGGCGTTGTAGTCCCCCAGACTTGTAGTGGTGGTAGGGGACTTCACTGTTCACTTAGGGACCAATTTGTCCAGGGCAGCTCAGGAGTTCATAGCGGCCATGACAACTATGGACCTGTCCCAAGCCATCTCGGGACCTATGCATGGTGCTGCTCACATGCTTGATCTGTTCTTTCATTCTGATCAGAATGGTGTTCCATGAGTGGGGATTCCTGTTAGTTCCCCGTTGTCATAGGTGGACCGCCATCTGGTTAAGGTTGAACTCACAAACATGTGCTTTTTCCAGAGTTGAGGATGCCATCCTTAACACTGGGTTGTGTACTGAGCATGCTCCAACAGACAGGACCTTACCTTTTGAACTGTAGGCATGGCTAGCTTCCTGCCTGGAAGGCGGCAAATCCCCAGTTCCAGTCCTGTCTTGCTCCATAGTACAGGGCTATTGAGGAGCTCCTGGCTCCTTGGCCTTCCCCCCCGTGGCTAGCTTTTTCTTTCTTTTCTTTGCCTGCACCCTTAGTAGTGTGCCAGAAGGGGAAGAAAGTCGACTGCAGTTTTGTTTTTTATAAATTGAATCTAAAACCATTTTTTTCCGTTCTCAGTTTGGCCAATTGGCATTTATAAGGTTTGTTTGGTGTTTGCTTTCTGTTTTCCACAGAGGAGAGTTTACAGCCACTTATTGGCACTATGAGCCACTCCTGTGCAGGAGCCCTATACTGGAGGACTCCCTCTCCCTCCTTTGGAACTATCTTACCTGGACCAAAATGTTTTTCCCTCCTCCTCATGCCAAATGTCGGTAGTACCTTTTCCAAAATGGTTTAAGGAAGTTATGTTGGCTGAGTGGTCCACACCTGCATCCACCAAACCTTTAAACCAGGGATTCTCAAACTTGGGTCCTCAGGTGTTATTGGACTTCAACTCCCATAATCCCCAGCCTCAGTGGCCTTTGGTTGGGGATTATGGGAGTTGAACTCCAATAACACCTGAGGACCCAAGTCTGAGAATCACTGCTTTAAACAGTTCTGCTAGGAAGCTATATATTCTGCGTCAAGCTGTTTCTTTTCTTATAGCAGCCCGTTCAGTAGACCATCCAGTAGCCCAACAGGTGTCTGGGGCGGTGATGGTTAAGGAGTGGGAGGAACAGCTGATAACACTGGAAGAACATAAATCTGATTGATTGCTTTGTAAGAGTCACACAGCGGCAGCCACTGTCATCAAAGCAACCACAACACATTCTATTTTTGCCCGGGCCTCGGTTCTTTGGACCAAATAGTTAGCTCAGTACTTTCCTCCTGAGAATACTAAACTTTGTCAAGGCCTCAACAAGTTGGCTAAGGTGGCAGCCCTTATGGCTGATTCTAGCCTGGATTGTATTCAATACGCATCACTATCTGTGGCTGATGGGGTGGTTGCCCGTAGATCTCTGTGGTTGAAACATTGGAATGTGGATTCTAAATCTAGAATCAACCTAGTTGCTTCCCCACCTTTCCGGTTCCCATCTTAAGCACAAGGCCCATCTGGTCCAGCATCATGTTTCACACAGTGGCCCACTAGATGCCTCTGGGGAGTCCACAAGCAAGAGGTATGTGCATGCTTTTCGGAGAAGCCCTTTATCCTATCTTAATGGAAACTAAATATATGAAAAAGGCCTTACCTAGCATAGCATAGTCTTTATTTCAGTCTTTGACCAACATAAAAAGGCCTTACCTATGCCTTGGGGAGATTTCCGTAGGCCCTTCCGCCCTACCTACCAGCCTTTTTGCTCCTTTCAGAACTTACCCGGAACTTCCATCAGCGCAGAGATTACCGTTCTTCCATCTGTAGACCCACATGGCATAATCAGTGGCAACAACAGGGAGGTGGAACTTCCATGGCATGCAGGAACTGCCAGTTCACCTCGGCTACTTCCCAACCCCAGGGTAAGCAATGACTACCCATCAGTAGGGGGCAGGCTTCTACCGTCAGTAGTAAGCCACTACACAAGACTGTTGGGTTCTTGCTACCATAGCCAACGGTTATTCTCTGGACTTTCTGTCTCCCCCTTATGATCATGTTATCCCAGCTCCCTTACACAGGAATCCAACAAAACATCTTTGGATGGAAGAGGCCATTCATCACTTTCTGATCACAGCAATCGAATCCATACTATTGACGGAGTTATGGCTTTTACTCTTTTATTTTTAGTCCCCAAAAAGGATGGGTCTTGGAGGGCAGTCTTCAACCTAAGGCTCCTCGACTGTTTCATCAAGAAAAGAAAGTTTTGAATGGAGTCTCTCCATATGATCAAGGAGGCAGTAATCTAAGGGGATTTCCTGGCATCGATAGACCTGTCCAAAGCATACTTACACATTCCAAACCTTCTCCTTCACCACAGGTACCTTTGTTTTTGTTACAACAGATCCCACTACCATCATTGGGCTCTTCGCTTCAGGCTCTCATCCGCCCTGAGGGTGTTCACAAAAATCAAGATCACACCAATAGCACACCTGAGAACACTGGGATGTCCAGATACACCATTTTTGGACCATCTTCTGGTTTGAGCTTCTTCCTTCCAGTAGGCCCAACGGGCCCTTCATCTAACTCTGAGGCAGGGTGGATTTGATTTAAATCAAACTGATTTAAATCACGATTTAAATCACTAGCAGGGTGGATAAAAATAAAAAAAATCTGATTTAAATTTTTAAAAATCCAATTTAAATAAAAAAAATCGGATTTTTATGATTTAAATCAGATTTTTTTGATTTTTATCCACCCTGCTAGTGATTTAAATCGTGATTTAAATCAGTTTGATTTAAATCAAATCCACCTTGCGTCTGAGGACTCTCCGAGATCACAGGTTCCTGATAAACTATCAGAAAAGTCATCTCTTGCCTGCTCAACAGTAACAGCATCTCGGGGCATGCTTCGATACAGCACGCAGGCTGCTTTCCCTACCACAAGATCGGAAGGAGAAGTTCTCACTGTTAATTCGGCTACTCATCTGGAGATAGTCTGCAGACCTGATGCTGTTGGCTCGACTACTAGGCACCAGATCACATCATCTGACGGAGTCAGACAAACTCTTTCATTAGGCGGAACTTCACCTTGCAGCCATCACAGCGTAACATCTGCAGGGCATGGCCAATTCACAAGCTAATTGGCTCAGTTGCCAAAGATTACTACACCTGTTGGTGTTTCAAGAGATTGCAAGATGCTTCGGCCCCTGCAATGTGGACCTTTTTGCATCTCCCCAGAATAACCTTCCCAGATTCTTCACCAGCCCACCCCCCCAGCAGTGGCAATAAATGCCCTGATGGCCCATGACCCCCGGGCCTTCTGTATGCTTTTCCTATGGCAATTATCGCCAAGGTACTTCAAAGGCTTCTCAGGTAATGGGGCAGAGGTAATTCTGATTGCATCCCATTGGCCTTGGTTTCCGTATGTTCAGTACCTTTCAATTGATCAGCTATGGCAGTTCACTCTTTTGTCAGATCTACTGTCACAAGGGCCACTCCTCCATCCAGATCCTCAGTGGCTCCGACTCTGCACCTGAAAATTGAACACTCCATCTTAGCCAATAAGGGGTACTCAAAGGCAACCTTCAACTAACTGTTTTTACCAGGCAACCAGGGTGGCCATTTCTTGCTGTGTTTGCAGGAAGGCAGTTCATCCACTATCTGAAAGCATTTCCAAGGTTCTAGCCTCCTTACAGTCAGGGTTAGATATGGGGTTATGTCCCAACATGCTTAAATGCCAGACATCTGGTTTTTCTTCCATTCTCAGACTTTTTACTAAGGGTTCCTCCCATTTGCACTTCTATTTATGATGGTTCCTCGGGGGTGCCTCCAATTTGACTTCTCCTCTGGTCCACAGATTCCCATCATGAAGCTTGAACAAGGTGCTTAACACACTCACTCAACCTCCCTTTGAGCCCATGGCAGACTGCTCCTTGAAGCTCATCTCTTATAAACTCCTCTTTCTCACAGCACTCACATCTGCACATAGAGTCTCTGAACTGAGGGCTCAATCAGTCCAGAAGGAGCTTTGCATCTTCCAACCAGATGCCATGGTATTGAAGACAGATTATACCGTTCTGCCAAAAATCAACTCTGACTTCCACCGTTCTCATGATATAGTCCTCCCTACCGTTTGACCATCTCCAGCCCATCCTAAGGAAAAAATCTGGCACTTTGGATGTACGCAATGCTCTCCATGTTTACAGCCGATGAACAAATTTATTTATTTATTTATTTATTTATTTAACATTTTTCTATCCCGCTCTTCCTCCAAGGAGCCCAGAGCAGTATACTACATACTTAGGTTTGTCCTCACAACAACCCTGTGAAGTGGGTTAGGCTGAGAGAGAAGTGACTGGCCCAGAGTCACCCAGCTAATTTCATGGCTGAATGGGGATTTGAACTTGGGTCTCCCCGGTCCTAGTCCAGCACTCTAGCCACTACACCACACTGGCTATTAGACCCTCTGACTCTGTTTGTTTCATTTCATCAGTCTCTGGGGAATAAGGTGTCTAAATCTACCTTGTCCAGAAGGATAAAAACCTGCATTACAATCGCTTATGAGGCCTCTAAACTTTCCCTTTTTCAGGGAATCACCACCCATTCTACCTGCAGTGCAGCTGCTTCTGTGGCATTTTCAGTCAACGCTCTGCTGTTGGAAATATGCAGGTCAGCTACACGGTCTTCCATTACCCCTTTCATTAAACATTACAAAATCTCCTCTTTCCACTCTGCTCAGGTGGCATTAGGTCACATGGACCTGCAGCAAGTGGTGTGATGCGTCTTCTTAGTCTCCCTCCAGTATTCTTTTCCAGCTTGGGCATGTCCCAATGTTAAGGATGGCCTCCTCAACTATGGAAAAAGCAACGTTGGTCTTACCATGAAGGACTCTTTTTCATAGTTAGGAGGCCATCCAACACATCCTAGGAATCCGCTGCTATGTTCTCGTACCATCTGAGTAGGGATTGCTCATTTTTGGGAGGTGGCAACTTTCAGGGGTTCTAGCTTTGTAGTATCTTATCCCCTACTGTTTTTTTCTGCCTCTTTGTTTCTAGCATTACCTGTTTCATTTGGGGTTTTCTATATATGTCACATTTGCTGTTGGCTTTTTTTGTGTTCTTGTTTGGCACAACAGTCCCGGAACTGGGGATTCGCTGTCTTCCAGGCAGGAAGCTAGTCACACCTACAGTTCAAAAGGTCAGGGCCTGTCTGTTGGAGCATGCTCAGTACCCAACCCAGTGTTAAGGATGGCCTCCTCAACTATGAAAAAGAACCTTTCACAGTAAGACCATTTCTTCCTCGGCAGGGGTGGGCACCTATTAGGATGGTCCACCTAAGAAGGTTATTGGATCCAATAGGATTTCAAAAAGCCTTGGGAGGATTTAGTGTTGGCTTTGCCAGTGATCCTGTTGATGCCCTGGTGTAAAATTGGAAGAGGAAATTCCTCTTCCCCAGCTCTGAAAACTTTTAAAACAGCAGTTAAGACGCATTTGTTCACCCAGACTTTTAATTAGACTCATTGTTTTAACATTGTGTTACATTTTAAATTGTTTTAATGTTTTAACATTTTAACACCCCAGAGTTTTGGATGGTATATAAACAGGTTAAATAAATAAATTCAAGTCTGTGCATAACATTGGAACTTTTATTGTTGGTCTGTTCTGCCCTCCTGGTTAATTTTCACCCTCCATACAAGGTTCTTCAGCCCACCTGATATATGAACTTGCTCTGAATCTTTCAACTTACATTAAAAAGCTAAGTTTCTTGCCCTTTTGCTTACAGAGGTATAGGAAAAATGTACAGACAGTATTTTAATTGCTCAATTAGAAGTAAGCTTCCAGTATTCTGAATTCTAGTATTCTGACCAGTGAATACTAAAGTACAGGAATGTTTGATAAGGTACTGGTATACTTAATATTTGGCATTTAAAAATATATTAAATATTGTACTTATTTCTTATCATTACTAATTAATTATATCATGTTAATCCTGTTTGGTTGTATTATGTTTGGTTGTATTAGCATAATGCTCCCCCATTCCTCACTGTACTAGGCTAGGCTTGCCTACACAGACACAGAGAGATTATATTTTTGCCTATTAATCTCCGTGCTAGTTTAGACAGAAATTAGCTTTTTCAAAATGGCTTAACTAGTTCTGAATTTTTTATCAGTATTAATTATGCAAAGTGTATATCATCTTACATATGACACTGAATGTGCCTAGTCAAGTATAAGTGTCTAGTGGACCCAAGTATAATTATAATTATAAATTATAAATTAAATAATAACAATGCCAGTTATTAGTTAAACAGGTACAGGAGTCTATTTAACTAAGAACTGAATATAACACAATCTCTGTATTACATTTAATATTCAGTATATTTATACCAAATCTCAAATTTATCATATATCAATTTGGATAAAATGTCTGTTTTTAGTTTTTGATTTTTATGATTTTTCTTATTTAAAAGAGGATTTTTTAAAATGGTCAAAAAATGGTATTTGGAATGACAATTAGACTTTTAATAGATCATTGTTTCCAATATACTTAGAAGGATATAGATGATACTCTGTCTCCTAAGATGTGGGAAAGTGAAAGGGTGAGCTGTTAAAAGCTGCTTTTTTGAGCTGGATTGGTGTAAATGTAACTAATTTATTTATTTATTTATTTATTTATTTGGTTTCTATACCACCCTTCCAAAATGGCTCACAATGGTATTCATCTGTTAAT
The DNA here is from genome assembly GCF_027244095.1 of Hemicordylus capensis. NCBI lineage: Eukaryota > Metazoa > Chordata > Lepidosauria > Squamata > Cordylidae > Hemicordylus > Hemicordylus capensis. The sequence continues at coordinate 370,932,929 of NC_069658.1, read as the reverse complement.
TCTTTTCCAAAATGCATTGGTAGGAAAATATAAAGTATTCTTCCCAAAGCTTGCTCAGATAACAAAAAACTATTCATAAAATTTCACATATTTGAATATTTACTAATTTATAAACAAAAATGCTCTGTTCTGGACAGCCCCATTTGGTGAAGTGGAACTTGTACTGCTGAATTCAGAGACAAACTTCTTCAGCTATGTAGTCTGCTGAAATTAGGAAACTGAGAAAAAGATTTACTGAGTTTACATTCAGATTTAAAAAATGACTATAAGAATAGCCCTTCTTGATCAAACCCAAGGCCCATCTAGTCCAGCCTCCTGTTTCACACAGAGGCCCACCAGATGCTGCTGGGAAGCCCACGGGCAGGAGCTGAGGGCATGCCCTCTTTCCTGCTGTTACTCCCTGCAACTGGTATTCAGAGGCATCCTGCCTTTGAGGCTGGAGGTGGCCTATAGTCCTCCAACTAGTAGCCATTGATAGGCCTCTCTTCCATGAAGTTATCCAAACCCCTCTTGGCCATCCAGCTTGTTGGCTGTCTGCACATCTTGTGGCAGAGAATTCCACAAGTTGATTATGTGTTGTGTGAAAAAGTGCTTCTGTTTGTTGGTCCTAAATTTCTTGGCAATCAATTTCATGGGATGACCCTTGGTTCTAGTGTTATGTGAGAGGGAGAAGCATTTCTCTCTATCCACTTTCTCCAAATCATGCATGACTTTATAGACCTCTATCATGTCTCCCCATAATCGCCTCTTTTCCACACCAAATAGCTCCAGATGATGTAGCTTTAACTTATAAGGTAGATGATCTAGGTCCCTGATCATCTTGGTTGCCCTCTTTGCACCTTTTCAAGTCCTACAAAGTCTTCTTTAAGATATGGTGACCAGTACTGTACATGGCATTCAAAATATGGCTGCACTGTAGATTTGTATAAGGGCATTATAATATTAGCATTTTTATTTTCAATCCTTTTCCTAATGATTCCCTAGCATGGAATTGGCCTTTTTCATAGTTGCCGCACATTGAGTCGACACTTTCAACCAGCTGTCCACTACGACCCCAAGTTCCCTCTCCTGGTCAGTCACCAACAGCTCAGATCCCATCAGTGTATACTTGAAGCTGGGTTTTTTTGCCCCAGTGTTTATCACTTTACACTTGCTTACCTTGAACAGCATCTGCAACTTTGTCGCTCACTCACCCAGTTTTGATAGATCCTTTTGGAGATCCTCACAATCTGTTTTGGATTTTACTACCTGAAAGAGTTTGGCATCATCTGCAAATTTGGCCACCTCTCTGCTTAACCCTATTTCTAGATCCCTGGGGAACCCCACTTCTTATTTCCCTTCATTGTGAAAACTCTCCATTTATACCTACCCTCTCTTTCTTGGATTTCAACCAGTAAGCAATCCACACATGTACTTGTCCCCTTTTATAAAGGCCTAAACAGCTTTGTCATGAGCCCAACACCTATTGAGGTTATCTGGAGAGATCTGGTTGCCACCAGTTTGTCTGATGGTTAAATGGGCCTTCTCTGTTTCTGCCCCAAGGCTTTGGAATGTGCTCCCTGTCAAAATAAGAGCCTCCTCATCTCCTACAGCTTTTAAGAAGACTCTTAAGATGCATTGTCCAAGCTTTTCAACTAGAAATGTGCTTTTAAACTGATTTATGTTTTAATTTTTGTTTAAATTTGTTTCATTTTTGTTGTAAACCACCTAGAGATTTGAGTTTGGGGTGGTGTACAAATATACCTTAAGTAGTGGATTGGGGAAATGCTTGACTTACAAGCAGAAGGTTGCCAGTTCAAATCCCCGCTAGTACTATATCGTGCAGCGACGATATAGGAAGATGCTGAAAGGCACCATCTCACACTGCGCGGGAGGAGGCAAAGGTAAATTCCTCCTGTATTCTACCAAAGGTAACCACAGGGCTATGTGGGTGCCAGGAGTCAAAATTGACTGGACGGCACACTTTACCTTACCTTACAAATATACCAAATCAATAAATGTGACTTGCTGTCCCTTTGAGATTGAAGTGCCAGTATTTTTTTTTTATTCACCAGCATTCAGTTAAGATTCTCTACTAACTTTTTAAAAGTTTTTTTAATCTCTTGCTGTTGACCACCACCTTTTCTATCAGAAATTTTGCCTTCTGAAGTTACTGCAAAAAAAGCTCAGCTGCCCTAATTGGAAACATTGGATATAACACTGCCTTAAAATGTATCCTTCTGACTCCTGATTAAAAGTGGCTTTACAATATAATTGCAGTAATTTTGGTTCAGAATCAGCCTTGTGTCAGGTCACAGTTAGTCTATAGTTCCCTTGTGGGGCTTTGTGAATTGATTCAGTATTCTAGGAAAAGAGAGACTAGCAACAGCATAATGACCCTGCACTCATTTGTTATATAATAGAAAGAACTAGACATGTGCATTCTGAAGTGAACAGATGTGGATGGTTAATTCTGTTGCCCTGACCAAGCGATTAAGGGAATTAAACCTGGCCCATTCCATTACGCTGAGTATCCTTACACCCACTCTTGTTTGAGGCAACACACTGCTTAAAGTGAAGAGTTATTGAAAAGCAGAACACAAAACAAACATTATCAATCACAGAGGTAACATTCAGCCTCTTTGCCTAAACACAGACATTTATGAATACAGGATTCCCCTGATGTGACCAATTGAATTAGACTATTACAAAAAAGAGTAGTGTGAGACAGGCATTTGAGTTCTGCTTTGTGCTTTCGTTCCATGAAAATTGCATCTATTAAAGAGGGATGAGGTGGGGGAAGCATTCTTACAAATATAAAAACCGGTGTCCCATTCCCTTTACATTATTGGTGTGTTTTTTTGTTTAGACTATTCATTCTGTATCAGGCTTTTCCCATAGGTATTCATTTATAATATCTTTAAATTCTGTTTGTCATTTGTAAAAAGAAAAAACAGCTCAGGAATGTATGAAAATGGTTTTCAGTGGAAACTCAGCTGCAAACGCTTTTATTGAAAACTAACTTGATTATAAATCAGGTCTGAATTAGAGAGGCTGTTCACACACATGTGCAAAATCAGACTGAGGGAGCCCAGCCCAGTTTTGCATGCATGTGTAAAACACCAGGATTCAGCCAATCCCAGCGGCCCCATGGCGGCAAATCCATGTAAATAGCAACCGTGCAAAAAGATCCCATTTTGGGGATTGTGTGGCAGCTTCCACTGCTTTCAGCCGTGGCTGCCATACTACAGGGAAGCCCTGGAGGGGGAATCCCCATGATGCACCTCATACTCACGTGGTGCATCATGGTACTTCTAGGGGCTGGGATGGCACATCCCAGCCCCCAATACTCCCCGCTGCCTTGGTGCATGGGTAACCACCTGGACGCGCAGGGAGCATACTCCGCAACGCCACTGCGATCATCTGCAGGGAAGGTAAGCTAAACCTGCCTTCCCCGCGAACTGTCCTCTAGTCCTTCTCACAGATCATAAGAAGAGGCTCAGAATGTAATAGCCCAATGTTAAATATAAGTTCTGTAGTTATTAGTTGTACTAGCCCAGTTTTTCTCTGCTCATGGAGTCAGTGTTTGTAGTACTTATCCCTGTCATTGCAGAAGAACTATAATCTCAGATCTAAATTTGGCATTATGATGCAGCCTGATCAGTCTTTGTGTAGAATGAGTTTTGTTCTGGGCGGGAATATCAAGGCAGTGTGTGCACACATGCATTCAGAATGAGGCCTTCCTTATACAACCTGAGTGGGATCTAAAATTAACTGAGCAGACATTTAAAAACTTGTGAGCTCAGGCATGTGTGCACACCTTAGAAGGGAACACTGAGCCTGATCCCAAAATGAGGTACTTAATTATTATTTTTTTAGTCCAATGAAACAGATAGTCAGTCAGTAATAATACTAAAATTTGGGGTTTCTACTACTTTTCATCACATTAATTTGTATATGTTAGAACCAGGGAAAGCCAAACTAACTGTGTGTGTTTGTGATGCTGATATGTTGAGGCTGTTCTCATGAGCAGCCTAGCCTGGGCTAGGCAGCTTGTGTGGAGTGCCAGGATCTGCATGGATCCCAGCGTTCCCACTCAACCTAACCCCACTTCTAAGCCTGGCTCTTAGCCAAGGTTAAAGGAGCAAATGCTCCCTTAAACTGGCTGTCGAGATTGTGTCTCTCTTTGGGATCTGTTAATACAGTGAATTGGCTGTTTTAGCAGCTGCCTCACACTGTTATTTCATGTTTAATTTGTGGCTAAGACATCTAGACCACTAAGACACCTAGATCATTTACACATATACAGCTGCTAGGTATTGTGTGCTGTAATCCTTTTTACATGCACTGCTGTGAAACCTCCCCCTCCCTGCCCGACTGGACCCAAGGGGTGGGGTTCGAGGGGGTGCTGGACCGAACTGGCCTGGTCAGGTTCGAGTCCGGTCTGGACTCAAACCAGACTCGGCCAGCTGGTTCTGTGCACATCCCTACTCCTCATACGCACAGCCTAGGGTGGGCTGCCCTAGCCTGGGCTAGGCTGTGCATGTGAACAGCTTCCTAATGTGGCTACATAATAGAGAATCAACATGGAGAAAGGAAGCTTTGGATGCAGCATTGCTCATTTATGTTACACATTAGACTGTAAATAAATCTCTTTCAGATAACAACTTATTCCAAGTTCAGTGTAAATTTTAATGGGAGATATGAGACATCCACATGACATTCAGGTAGAATGCATACATACTTGCAGTGCCATCTGGGGAAGATGTATATTTTCTATACTGCTTTTTAAACAATCTTCCTTTTTATTGTAACAAAACAAAAAGGAATTATACCTGAAAACTAATGCTAGCACTGTATTTTACTTTTCAATAGTCAGTAAAAATCCATGTCTTTATAAAATGGTTTGCATCCTCATTTTCCTTTCACAACTAAAATGTCACGTTAGTAAACAACATAATACCACTTTTATTCTAACTTCAGAAAGACATGGCTTTTTATGGATTTTCAGCAGATGGTACTAAAAATTTACATGATGCACTTGAATGTCATTTGGACATCTTGTTACATTTGACATAGGAATTTGCAGTGAAGATGGTATAAAGTACTGTCTGGATGAGGCCCAGCAGTAACTCGAGTTAGTGAGGTCCTGGGCTCACAGGCAACAAGCCATTTCCTTTCTGTGGTGTTCTTTCTGCTGCTGACTGTGCTGACTCACAAATTTGCCCCCTTAGTTGCACAATTAAAGGCAAAGTCCAACACAATGCTTTAAAACAATACCTCAGATGAAAGCTCAAAAGCTTCTAGCAGTCAACACAGTGATCCATATTAACTTTCGAAACAAGAGACTTGAAACCACTTTTCTTTTACAACTTAAGCAATAACAGCTCCTATGAAGGAAATCCTGTCTAGGTTGTTTACATTTGGTTCAACACATTCCTCCAATCAAATTGACCTTGTGGAGTTCTTTCATTACTGCGAGCAGGCTCACTGAGGAATTTGCAAGTGATAATAATATAGAAGCCCTGTAAGCACTGCATATGCTGCTCTGTGATCTTTTTATTCCCTGGTGCAGATTGACCAGAGCTATTTCTATAAATGTTCTTTTTTTAAAAAAGAAAAGAATAAAATTAGCTATCTTAAGAGAGTAAAATAGGTCCCCAGCCAAAATAAGTCTCCTGCTGTGGCACATTTGTCTAGCAGTTTTCTCATCTTCCCTTCACGCTGGGCTGCATTCAAGTTCCTCTTAGTTCAGAGCATATTGTCAGTTCCTTATCCCATGACAGTGAAAAGTGGTCATGTTGCCAGCTGTAGAAAAATTTAGAGCTAGCCTAAACAGCATAGGGAAGAAAATTCTTTCTTTGCTACATTAGATTTAAAGGAAAGCGAGGTAGAATGCAGAAAAGTCAGAGAAGGTGTGTGTGTGTGTGTGTGTGTGTGTATGATGAGCCCCTGGTGGCGCAGTGGTAAAACTGCCACCCTGTAACCAGAAGGTTACAAGTTCGATCCTGACCAGGGGCTCAAGGTTGACTCAGCCTTCCAGCCTTCCGAGGTCGGTAAAATGAGTACCCAGAATGTTGGGGGCAATATGCTAAATCATTGTAAACCGCTTAGAGAGCTCTGGCTATAGAGCGGTATATAAATGTAAGTGCTACTGCTATTGCTATGCGCGCGTGTGTGTGTGTGTGTGTAACAAAATATGGTTTATTTGGGTTAAAAAGGTGTGCTGAATATAATTTGTCATTAAGCTTAGTCATAGTTATTCTTATGCTTTCCACACCATTGGTGTTTTTAGTTTGTGTCCATGCATAACTCTCAAATATCTTCCTAAATAGTCTAATTAGCAGCAACACAAATATCACTCATGTGGAAGTTGTATTGCTTTCTCATTAGATGATACATTCAAGCAAGGATTATCCAGTATTTAGCCATATTTTCATCTTATCCCAGATAATCTTTACACTTCAGCAGTGTTATCATGTAATTACTGTATGTACTGTCACCTAAACACAGTAACTTTGTCTTATTCAAGATGAAAAAGAAGTGTTCAAAATAATGTTGCCTCAGCCAATAGTCTTTTACCAAATGACTGAATTTATTAAGTGTGTGTTTGTGTGTGTGTGTTTTTAAACTTATATCAATTTGCAGTTCTTTTCAGGATGTGTATCTGTGCCAATATATGTTTATAGAGTCAAAAGGAACCAACAAGTCTTCTCAAAGGATAGATATAACTGACATGCCTGATGCTTAGTAAACCTGGCATAATAGTCAAGCAGAAGAATCCCAGATAACTATTTCAAGTCTCATTTGCTGAATAGACAGCTGATGTGTTTCAAGAATAACCTAGCAGGATCACAGTCCTTCTGAGTCTTACATACTCATTAAGAAGTGAGTAGGTGGGTTTTGGAGTACATGAAAGCACTGTGCTCCTGGTAGGGATAACCTTTCTTGTCCTCATTAGGATGAGTGATGACAGCAGTGAGAAATGAAGTATTTTCAGGTTTTTTTATTCAGCAGAGTAACAATAACCAGAGGAAAATAGATTCTCACTTATTCTGCTCTTTAGTTTTATCAGACAAGAAAATGTGTGTGTGAGATGCTTATTTAACATAATATTCACTCCAAATATTAATTTTTATATCATTTCCAAATGGATTATGCTACTTGTTATCATTTTGCCCATTTGCTTCCCTCACATATTCACAAATGCGTCTTCATCCAAGCTTTTATACGAGAGTATAGCTTTTACTGCTGCTGCTTTGTTTTTTGTGTTACTGTTTTATATAGGTTTTTAAACTTTTAAGTAGAGATATATTATTTTTATATTTAATATCTGTATTTTTTGTATTTCAATTGTGCATTGTTTTAATTATAAACTGATTTGGGATTATTTTAATGAAACACTGTATAGAAATCAATATTGCAGTATATGTGAAAGAGGAAGCAGCTGAGGTAAGTGAGCTAAAGTGAGATGTGGAATTGCATCCATCCTAATCCTCCACTTCAGGCAGCTTCCTATTAGGAAACTTAGGGAGCAAGAATAAAAGCCGAAGAACTGAACACTGTAAGCTAACATTCCAGTTGATCCAACCACAGGTTTTTTTTGTGAATCATTAATTACAATTTATTATTTGTTAACAAAACATTTGTCTTCAATTATTCAAATTTTTCCAAAGTGTTGCAAATACACTTGGTGGAGGGAAAGAATCTTTATCTTTTAGTTCTGAAGTGGCTCTACTATTGTTTTCCTTTAGTTTTTAAGGAACTTCCTTCTAAAGGAAAATAAGATTTGTGTCAAAAATTTACTTTGTTATGCTACATGAGCATTCTTTCTAAGAAATGAAAAATAGTTGAGGTGATTTTTGCAAAGGAACTGTAAAACCAGCATGAAAAGTCAAAAGTGGAAATACATGGTTTTAGGAACCAATCAGCAACGTTCAGATGTTGCCGTCAATTGAGAAGTAGTTTTATTCTCTTTAAATTATTAAAAGTGAGTTATCCACTTGGAATTGAAACTGCTTTTTCTGGTAACTGAAGTATGAGCACCGCTCCATAAGGAGCAGCATGTATTGTTATAGTTTTAAACCTGTATTACCATAAAAGAAACCCAGTGGGCCAAGCCAGTTGGTCTTTTATACCTGCACCTGCAGCCATCCAGTGAGCACAGCTCTTTAATTTGTTTGCACTATTAACACAGAGGGAGTAGACTTTAGGAAACACCTGCTAACCAAGCAGTATTTGTGCAAGGTATTGCAAAGCAGGCAACTGGATTGTGACCCTAGTTGTTTATCTGGGGTTTGGTCAGTGTGAATGGCACTAATCAGGAATGAAACATACAAGAAAAGAAACAAAACCAACCATGAGCTAATTTCAAATAGCTGAAGTCAGAAAAAAATGAACAATTTAATCCATTGTGCATGTAATCCAGTAAAATTATTGCTCTTTAACCCTTTTAACCTTTTTAATCTTTGCTTGCAATTGTAATTTTAGGCAGCAGAAACATGAATTTTGCTGGGAAAAGATGCCTTTGATTGTAACTTTGTTTAAAATTGTATCATTAAAAATCATGTCACAATAACTTTATTAGATGTTAATATGGCACACAGGAATCTTAAATAGCAAATTATTAAAAATGTAATATACGATATGCATAATCCAAAATGTAGGATTTTAGATAGAATGTTCATAAAGAGCTAAGCGCCGCTCTGTATGTTTGAAGAAGTCATAATAAGGGAAGTGTGAGTGACTCATGTTCCTTCCTCCATTGTTTGAAGGACTCATCAGCCCACAGAAGAAATAAATAAATTTCATGTTCCATGAAATAAAGCCCGCAAGGTCTGGCACATAAAGACAGCAAGGCAGCAAGGCAGGGTTGGTCAAGATAGCACCATGGACAGGTCCCTGGGACACATTAATCTAACAGCCAGAACCAGACTGAGCTTTTAAATACCTCTGAGCTCAGTCTTCCCCTATCTCGCTACCTGGAGAGCAGCAGTCTTAGAGGCTGCTGACCTGGAGTCCAGCCCTCCTCCTCCAGCTGATTCTGCCTTGCCTGTTGCCTACACTGATGTGGAGATATTGTCAATGATGATGGAAGGTTTGTTTGTTTCGTTCATTTATTTGATATACCACCCTTCCAAAAATGGCTCAGGGTGGTTTACATCAAAATAAAAACAATTAATTAAAATTAAAACTAAATTAATTAAACAATTAAAATCATTAACATTAAAAGAATTTAAAACCAACATTAAAATTTCAAAACCATTAGGTTAGGAGCTTCTCCCACAGGACAGGATGTTGCTTTTGAGATTTAAGATTTTACAGGTGCTGTCTTGAGGTGCTCCACCTCTGCAGCTCTTTCAGGCTTAGGCATGGAGTCAGGGCCTTGGACTGGATCCAGTGCTGGTCCTGCCTCTTTGGAGCCAGATTAAGAGTGAATAGTTGGGTCTGGTGTCATGACACCATGAAAAAAACCAGCTCTTCACATGCGTCTCAGTATAAGTGGAATAGAGAGCATGAATTAGTCAAGCTAGACATGACACTAAGCTTGTCATTGCTTGAGTTTTTTTCCTTAATTAAAATATCAGCCATGGGGTTGTGAATTAGGGCCATGCCTAATCCACACACATCCTTGCCTAGTGTCCCCTAACTTCTCAGTTATGTGGGTTGACAAGAGGATTTGGAAGGCTACATCACCACAAGTTTCTTCAGATTTCCTGTTCTGACTCTCTTTTCTAGGTGCTCACCAAGAGTAACACAATTTTCTTACGCCCCCCCCCCCAATTTCTAACATTAAATAACTTGGAAAAAAGTAATTTTGGATTTAGGTAAATAATGTAATTATATCTATTCTGTTTTATTCATTCATTTATTCATTCATTTATTTATTTAACAAACATATTTTACTACTACCCAAAACTTACGTCTCTGGGTGGTTTACCCCAAAATAAAAACAGAAAAAGTAAAACATTAGTTAAAACAAAAAACAAAAAAACATTACAACAATTTTAAACTGCACTAAAACCTTTAAAACAATATTAATTAAAAGCCTGGGTGAACAGATGCCTCTTTAAAGACTTTTTAAAAGCTGTTAGAGATGGGGAGGCTCTTATTTCAGTAGGGAGTGCATTCCAAAGCCTCGGGGCAGCAGTGGAGAAGGCCCATCCCTGCGTAGCCAGCAGACGATCCTGTGGCAACTGCAGATGGACTTCTCCTGATGATCTCATGACAAAGAAGACTTTCTCTTAAATACGCAGGGTCCAAGCTGTTTAGGGCTTTATAGATGATAACCAACACCTTGTATTTTGCCTGGAAACATACTGGCAGCCAGTGTAGCTTCTCCAATACGGGAGTAATATGGTCTCTCCTAGATGACACAGAGACCAACCTGGCTGCTGCATTCTGGACCAACTGTAGTTTTTGGACTACATACAAGGCAGCCCCACATAGAGTGCATTGCAGTAATCCAGTCTAGAGGTTACCAGCAGATGTACCACTGTTCATCTGAAGAAACGGATGCGGCTGGCATATTAGCCAAAGCTGTTAGAAGGCACTTGTGGCCACTGCCTCAACCTGGGACACCAGGGGGAGGCTTGGATCCAGAAGCACCCCTAGACTGCGTTCCTGTTCCTTCTGGGGTAGTACCCTGTACCAAATCTCCTGTTGATATTTCCCAGCGGTTTCATGTAGATGTTAAACAACATCAGAGACAATAAGGAGCCCTGAGGCACACCATACAAAACTTCAGATTTTGAAGAAGAGCAGTCTCCAAGGGACACCATTTGGAACCTGCCTGAGAGGTAGGAGCGGAACCACTGCAGAGCAGTGCCTCTCACTCCCAACCCCCTCAGATGCTCCAGAAGGATACTATGGTCGATAGTAATGAAAGCCACCAAGAGGTCCAAAAGGACCCACAGAGTCACACTTCCTCTGTCCATTCCCAACTGGACATCGTCCATCAGCCTGACCAAGGCAGTCTCCATCCCATAGCCAGCACGAAAGATTCAAATGGGTCTAGATAATCAGTTTCCTCCAAGACTGTCTGGAGCTGGAAGACCACCACCCTCTCAATTCCCTTGCCCAGCCACAGAAGGTTGGAGACAGGCCTGTAGTTGCTCAACTCTGAGGGATCCAGGGTAGGTTTAATAATGCAGAAAAACTAACCATATTTGGAAGGTCAATTATTGGGTTTGCCATTGTTACTGTGCATTATATGTTCAATTAATGGCATGTCTACTAAGAAGGCCACTATAGCAATTGCTGTGTTTGAGATTGAGTCATTATTGTCATGGATACCAAGCATAAAATGACCACTTCTTTTGTATTCATTTGTTCAACTGTGGCCTAGGCTTTCTAACCTGTATCATTCACTGGAAGCTCCATTGGTATGTTTTTTTTAGGTTGTTTTAAGATATATTTAATCCCATTTGTTCCCTGTTATATAAGGATTGGTGAAGGAATTTATATCTGCATGGATTTATAATATCTCTGAGTATACAATAATAGCGAAGCATAGGAGAAAAAGTAGCAAACAAGACTGGTCTACTAAGAGAGATTGGAATGTTGGCTTATTTCTAACACTGGTATTTCTGTAGAGTCATGAAACTTTTAGAATAAAACTTTTAGAATAAAAGAGAAGATTTTTTAAAGAATAAAATTCAGATAGATGTCTGATGTCTTAGACAGCTCAGCTTGGCTCTGGGATAATTTATAAGTGTGGTAAGGCCTTGAATTAAGACTATTTTAAAAAAATTAGCTGTGTGATCATTTCTGTTTTGATGTGCGATGCTTTGTTTTTATGTTGTATAATGCTTTTTCTCAAGTGCTTATTTTTAATTGTCAACACGATACCCTAGTGAACATGAACTCACATAGCAATGTAATATCTGAATTGCGGCTTTGCACACTGTAGTCTCCTGATATAGCCTAAGGCTGATTTAAATACTAGGGTATGGGAAGCCATCTGATTAGAAGTAATCCATGGAAATATAAATTATTTGGCATCAGGGGACAAGTTCACTAGCATAAATGGGAGCCACCTTGAACTGAGCCCATTGGAAGTAATCAGAAGATCTGCTGACTTCCTGTGTGCAAATGCTTCTACAGTACTTGCTCCCGGGTGGATGTTAGATTTTTTTGAATTATAGAGCTTGATTCATCAGTCAGCCTCTATAGATGAAGAAGGCTCACTAGTTCTGGCCAGAGCTACAGAGGTCTGTTCCAGAGGCTTCTCTGATGTGTTCAGTAGCAATGATTCCACACAATCCATTCTCCTTTACCACTCAATTAGTACAGAGACATAGGTACTCTTTGAAAAACACTTAGAACTGGACTGATTAGCATTATTAACAGAACCCACCAGCAATGCTTCAAACAGACCACAGTATTAGGAAAAAATCTTCTTATCTAAGAATCAGTTTAGAAATTATATTTCATAATGGAATTCAAAGAAAATATGCACCAACTTTTCAAAACAAAGCATCTGTGCTAAGCACTGATTCTGAATTTACTGTTTGAACTCAGGTTGCATTCACAAGTGAAAATATGTGTGGTTTAGTTTTCTGTGCCTGCCCCTTTCAAATACATGTGACACTACTCACATGTGTTTCAAATGATCAAGGCTAGAATATTCATGTATGTGTACTTCCCATCTGAAGCAAGGAACTAATGTCTTTTTTGCAGTAAGCTATGCATAATTAAGAGAAATTTTCATCGGCACAATTTTTGCTGCTTTGATGAGCCCCCCCTCATAGAGGGTACGTTGCTTCAAACCAGGTGCAGAGGGAGCTAAGCGGTGGCCTGGGTTCTGCCACGGTGGCCCCTCCAGCCCCACCCTCTTCATCCGACATATGATGCAGGGTGCGTTTAACCATGGCCCCTGTGTCATATGTCAGTTGCAGGGGGTGGGGCTTCACTCTCAAATGGGGCCATGTGTTTGCAGCATGGCCAGGAGCAGCTCTTCCTGCCTGAGAGAGTCGTTCCGGCCATAATGTGAACAAAATCCCACCTCTGCGTCTGATGTCAGACATGGGGGCTGTGTCTGGGGCCGTGAGTTGCGTCTCCTGATGGGCATCAGCCCAGGTTCCTTGAACCTGTTTGTCCAATGGTGGCTCTGCCCCTGCTTCAGATCACACTTCTAGGAATTTGTGTACAATAAAAAATATTGAGAGAATAATGGTTTTGAAAGAAAGTCTGAAGGAGCTGGCTACATTGAGACTGTCCTCCAATATCTGAAGGAATGTTAGAAGGAATGTGAGCACTGCAAGATATTCCCCTTAGGGGATAGGGCCACTCTGGGAAGAGCATATGCATGCTTGCAGATGCTTGCATGCAGAAGGTTCCAAGTTCTCTTCCTGCTATCTCCAAGATAGGGCTGAGAGAAACTCCTGCCAGCAAGCTTGGAGAAACCACTGCCAGTCTGTGTAGACAATACTGAGTTAGATGGACCAATGTTCTGACTCAGTAAATGGCAGCTTCCTGTGTTAAGAATTGGACGTACATTTTTGTCTTGTCCACTGCAGACAGGAGAAGTGTTGATATAATAGGAATGTAGATTTATGTTAATCATAAGAGACGGATGTTTGGGATGGCGTACAAATCTGATAGATAGATAGATAGATAGATAAGAATAGTTCAGCAGTGGGACAAACTGTTAAGAGTTGCCTTCATTGGTGATACTGAAGAGTAGTTTTGAAAGACATGTTGTTGTTGTTTGTTCGATTTCTATACCTCCCTTTCAAAAATGGCTCAGGGCAGTTTACACAGAAAAATAACAAATAAATAAGATGGATCCCTGTCCCCAAAGGGCTCACAATCTAAAAAGAAACATAAGATAGACACCTGCAACAGTCACTGGAGGTACTCTCCTGGGGGTGGATAGGGCCAGTTACTCTCCCCCTGCTAAATAAAGAGAATCACCATGTTAAAAGGTGCCTCTTTGCCAAGTTAGCAAAAAAAATTTTCTTTATAATACATCCCCTGGCAGAGTGATGGAGGTGATGACACTTCAAATTCAATTCAGTGCGCACATGTGCGCTCTCTCTCTCTCTCTCTCTCTTTTGGGTTTTTAAAAAAATTGACATTAAGTGCTAGGATACCGGAACATTTCCAGGACATCCCTTTTGAAATAGATAGATACAACACACACCCCAACTTATTTCCCAAAGCTAATGGAGAAAGCAGTGGTGAGCAGGGGCGGGTGGGTGGGTGAAGAAAGTGGCAGCAGGCAGGTGGGGGAAACTAGAGGTGCGGATGCTCTGTGTCCAGCCCAGCTAGTTATTCTTATTTCTTTTGAAGCTACTGACTGGTTGCATGTGTTCTGAACTACTGTGCAGCAACAGCACTGGGAGCGGAGAAGTTTAAATTTTTATCAGTCTAAATCACCCTCCCCTACTAGCCTCCATAGTTAAAACAGAAATTGGTAGTTGCAGCTTTTAAGAAAAAATGGGGAAAAAATAGGAAATCAAATTATGAATACTTGGTATCACTACTGCCACTAGTACTACTAATATACTGCTTCGCAACAAAGTTTCAAAAAGGGCGGGGGAGAGAGAGAGAGGGTTCCCTGTCTCCAGAGGGGTCACGATCTTTAAAAGAAACATAAGATAAACACCAACAACAGCCACTTGAACCCACTGTGCTGGGGTTAGGGGTGGGCACATAACTGCCCAGTTTGGTTTGAGTTAGAATTGGACCTGAACCAGACCAGGCCAGTTTGGTTTTCCCCCTATCAAACCCACCCCAGTTTGGTTTAGGTCGTGGGGGGGGGGTAGGTTGAACTTAAAAAAAAAACTTTTTTGTTTTCTTAACTTACTCCCTCCGGGGGCTTCTCCAAGGTGGCAGGGGGTTCCGTGGAGATTCCCTCTCCCTACCTGCCTTAATGAAAAAAAATGCTCTGTTCAGGTGTTTCAGCCCTTCACTTCGGCCCTTTCTGGGCCTATTTCCCAGCACAGTGGCCATTTTGGAGGCTGCCACACATGCACAGGGGGACCCTTTGTGGCCTGGGTTATGACCCGGACATGCAGGGTAATTAAAAAAAGAAAATGGATTGACAAACTCCTGGACTGGGTGGGGTGTGTGTGTGTTTGGTCTGGGTTTGAGCTGAACCAAGGATAGTTTGGCTCAACCTCAAACCTTCTAACCAAACCAGTTCAACACTGTTCCCTCTAAAGTGCATTGCTGCGCACGCGCACACACACACACACCCCAAGCCCTCCATACAGCTTCCCCATCTGCTGCTCGCTTTAGCTGTGGCGTTCACCTGCTGCTTCCCCCCATTGCCTTTCCCCATTGCTGCCTCACCCCCTCCACTTATCTCTGCCCACAACAGCTCTTCTGAAGGAGGGAATCATCTTCTCGGTTTGCTACCGCCAAGCCCGTGAAGCGCCTCCCCCATCCCCGCCCACTGCTCGGGCTCTTCTGAAGGAGGGAATTGTCTCCCTCAGAGAGTCCCATTCACTGCTGCTGTCCTACATGGAATCAGCAGCAACAAACTTTGTAGTGAAAATTGCTCCTATCCCAAACAAATTACAGATGAATGGTTCTGCCTTGCTCACCAAAAATGGGATACTGGTATATCAACTGTGGCATGACACCACAATTTGCTACTCATTAGGGAGGAGAGATTTATCAAACTGGGGGTGTCCATATAAATTACAAATTCTATAAACATGACACAAAACACTTTTACTCAGATTAATTAGTGGGTACCATAGGCAGGACATTTTCAGAGGTAAAGCCACAACTGCAGAATTCTCTGGCTGGGAACATATATTAGGGCCCTACATTGGCATTGAAGTCATTTTATAGTGCTTTGTTTTAAATGGCTGACAGCTGATTTTAATTGATTTTACCTTTCTGCTTAATTGTTTGTGTTTCTTGATCTTTTACATTTTGTGGTTCTCATTTTTAGTGTGTCATTGTCTTTTTATTTTGCTTTTACTGCTGTGTGAGAATTTCAATTTTAAAAGTGGTATAAAAATAAATTAAATGATAAATACATTTAGTTTACACTTTAAAATCCACATGAAGGTAAGAGATGTTATCCAGGCTACTGTTGCCTTAGTACAACAAGAGAAATTATGTGCATTTAAGCCTGTGGAACTACACAAAGTTGTGGTGCTCTATGATGTGCACAAGATGTTCTCCAAAACACATACAAGGTTGCACAACACATTTTGAATATTGAAGTATTATCACTTCTGGTAACTGTTAGAATATTGAAATATTATTGAATATTCAATATTGAAGTATTATTGAAGTTGAATATTGAAGTATTATCACTTCCAGTAACTGTTTGTTGAAGTATTGTCTTGTTTTTATTATACTTTGTAATAAAATAAAGTACAATGGTAAAATACACTTCTTTTTTCTTCAGTATTTATGGTGTATACTTATGGTGCTTAGTAATGAATGTGTTGATTAATAAGCTGCAGAAGAAGAGAGGTGGAGGCGGGGGGAGATAACTTTTGTATGTGCATTATTTCTCGTGTGTGTGTGTGTGAGAGAGAGAGAGAGAGGTGCGCGCACTGCCTTGAACCTGCCTCCCAGAACAAAACTGTTTGCACTCACTGATAATAAAAATTAGAGTGAACGCTGTGGTTCGATATTAAACCAATTCGGATTCAAACCTTTTTGCACACCCCTAGCTGGGGTTGGATAGGGCAAGTTGCTCTCTTCCTGCTAAATATATGAGAATCAGCACTTTAAAGGTGCCTTTTTGCTCAGCAGGATATTTTTTAGCTCAGTTAGCACATATAGCTTGGTTTTGGTACATGAATGCATATGCCTGAGTGTAGCTAGAAAAGTAAGGATGGGAAACAGAAACATTCTGCTCTGATGTTCCTTGTGGATTGACTTCCATTTTAACAGTCTTCATCTGGATTTTAATCCAGTTCTGCCTGTTCCCAGTGTAACCACCACACCATACTGGCTCTTATTTTTAGTATTGGGGAAGCGGTTTTATTTTATCTCACTTTATATCCAATATTGCAGTCATGCAAGTCTCCATTGGTACAATGTGTACTCTATCTATCTATCTATCTATCTAATACATTTATATACCACCCCAAACCAAAGTCTTGGGGCACTTCACAATCATAAAACAATACAAATAAATAAAACATTAAAATAAATTAAAACTCCAAAAAACCTGCTTTAAACAAAAACAATTTACAATATTTAAAATTACAAAAGGTAAAAGGCCTGGTTAAAAAGATCTTCAAAGATCTTTTAAAAACCGCTAGAGATGGGGGGAGTCTTATGTCAGCAGGAAATGCATTCCAAAGTCTTGGAGAGACAACTGAGAAGGCCCGTCCCTGAGTGGTCACCAAACAACTTGCAGGTAGCCACAAATGGGCCTCCCCTGACTAACGCAGTGGACGATGGGGATCGTGCAGAAGAAGACACTCTCTCAAATAATTTAAGTCTACAAAATCAGGTTAATGTAGAAGGTGACATGCTTATTGAGAAAAAAACGTTGACAAACTTCTGAATAGTTCATTTACAAAATAAACTTGTCAGTCATGCAGCATATATAGAAAAATAATTTCAGAGAGAATGGGTCATGCTGTCTTCACCATTTCAACAAGGAATTCCCAGGAAGGAAGGAATTTAGAACATTAAGTGGAAATATATATGGCAGTAAGAAGAATGGGAGCTGCAGTGGTTAAAAGGTTTATTCCAGTCTTGAAAGACAATTATATTTGAGACAGGATGCATAGTTCCATGTGCAGTATTTAAGAACATATAACTCACCAGGGTTGGCATCAGGGATCAGAGTGATGCTATATTGGGTACATTGCATTTTGGGGAATTAAAGTGATAGTGGCTCTTATTACTTGCACTGAGAAGTACATTACTGCTGCTTAGCCAAAAGGCTGTGAAGTTACTCCTGGGGGATTAATGAATTGGTTCGGCAACAAAGATCCAGGAAGGTGCCCAGTGGTGATTTGGTCCCCATTGAATTGATAAAGTCTTATATTTTATATTTTATAGGATTGATTTGATTTATATACTGTCCCTCCAAATATGGCTCAGGGCAGTTTACAACAAATAAAAACAATTAAAACGAGTTAAAACCAAAACTAAATCAATTAAACAATTAAAATCATTTAAACATTAACCATATGATTAACCATAAAACCGTATGGCTTTAAACCATAATATGGCTTGGTGGGCCCCAGTATTAGCATCGCTCTTCACATCTAACAATCAGATTGCGTGTATTCCTCAGAATTGGGGCCTAGCTATAATTATCTCAATCTTCAAGAAAGTCAATAAAACCGATCCAGCTAATTATAGACAAATTAGCCTCCTCTCCATAATTGGTAAACTTTATGCCAGACACTTGTGCTGGAAGCTCCTTGATTGGATTGACTGAGAAAGTGTGCTGCCAGATGTGCAGGCTGGCTTCAGAGCTGGATGATCTACCTTAGACCAGGGTCTGGTACTGAGGCATTTAATAGGAACATTGGAAGCTACCATATACTAGGGATGTGCAAACAGGTTTGACGTCAAACCTGTCCAGTTCAACCGTTCGGGGTAAAACCAAACCATCCCTGTTCGGTCCGACCCTGGACCGAACACCCCCTGACTGTTCATGGGGTTTGTGTATTTTTTTATTTTTATTTTTTTTAACCTACCCCCTTCAGGGGAGTTGTTGGAGGCAGCAGGTGTGTGGGAGTGTCCCCTCCCCCCACCGGCCTTCCTTCATGCCACCACTGGCCGTTCAGCCAGTTCCTTCGTGGCCATTTTGGAGGCCTCCATGCTTGTGCAATGGCCTCTGACCCGCAGAAGCCTCCAAAATGGCTGATATGCCTGAGGGAGAAGACCCGAATGGGCTGGAGTGCTGGATGAATAGCCAGTGGCAGCATAAAGGGAGACCGGCGGGGGGGAGGGGGAACCTCCATTGACCCCCTGCCACCACCTCCAAAACTCCCCCAAAGGGGGTAAGTTAAAAAAAAATTGAAAAAATTGTTTGCGAACCCCCCCTGAACTGAACCATGGGGGGTGGAATTCAAGGGTGTGCCAGATCGAACTGGCCTGGTCCGGGTCCGGTCTGGACTCGAACCAAATCGGATTAGCCAGTTCCATGCACACCCCTACCACATACTGAGACAGACTATTGGTATATTTAGCTCAGTATTGTGTTCACAGACTGGCAGTGGTTTTTTCCAAGGAGCAGGCAGGAAACTCTCTAGGCCCTATCTTGGAGAAACCAGGGAGGGAACTTGAAACCTTCTGCTCTTCCCGGAGCGGCTCCATCCCCTGAGGGGAATATTTTACAGTGGCTCACACTTCTAGTCTCCCATTCATATGAAGCCAGGATGGACCTTGCTTAGCTAAGTGGACAAGTCATGTTTGCTACTAGGGATGTGCAAACAGTTCGAAGGGGGTTTGGTTTGATATCGAACCGCTTCAGTTCAATAGTTCTGGAGTTGACCCAAACCCTCCCATTCAGACCCCTCCCCAACAGTTTGGGGGCATTTGCATTTTTTTAACCTTTAGCCTCTTTGGGGGGCTTCTTCTAGGCTATGGGGGGGGGTCCATGAAGGTTCTCTCTCCTTCTCCGGCCTTGGTCATAACTGCCACGGCCCGTTTGCCCCCTTTTTTTGGCACGGCGACCATTTTGTCTGTCGCTACACATGCGCAAATGGCCTCTGTGAAGCCTGGCATGGCCTAGGGCCTCATAGAGGCCATTTGCGCATGTGTGGCAGCCATTTTTATTTACTTTTAAAAAAAAAATCAGTTTGCACATGATGCTGTGCTTCTATCACAATCTCTGGTGGGGATGAGAAAAATGCTGAGAGCTCTGGCTGACTACTGTAATGAAAACTTGCTCTTCAACAGTTATCAGAAGACTAAGGTCATAATGTTTGCCAAGAAACCTATTATGCATAAATGGCAAATTAATGCGGTTGATGTAGCACAGACATTGCAATATTTATTAATTATTTATTTATTTATTTATTTATTTATTTATTTATTTATTTATTTTTATTAGAAACATTTAATATACTGCACACTTGGAAGACTCTGGGCAGTGTACAAAAACATGCAAAGCAAGACAGCATTAAAATTACATTCTGCATTAAAAACTAAAGTAACTAACAAAAATGAAAAAACCAAATCGGGAAACTATAGGGCAAAAGCCTGGAGAAAAAGAAAAGTCTTCAATAGAGATTTAAAAATCAATAAGGAAGGAGCTAAACGAATCTGAAGGGGAAGGGAGTTCCAGAGAAGTGGGGCAGCAACTGAAAAGGCCCTTTCATGGATCCTAGCGCCCCGAACATCTTGGAAATCAGGGACCGACAGAATGGCCATAAATATTTGGGGTCATGTTCCAGGTGACAGGTAGCAGGAAAGAGCAAACTAATGCCATCATAACAAATGCCAAGAGGTCTACTACTGCAATCTAGGGATTCTTCTTTTCTGCAGGGGGCAGATATGTTGCAGCTGCCATTAAGGTCTTTCAGAATAAGGTAATTTCACAGTTTCTCTATGGTTCACCAATTTGGATATATTGTGACTTTTGTCCACTTGAAAGGATCCAGTCCAAATTTCTCAGGGCTATTTTTTCAACCCCCTACTGTGTGTCAAATGCCAAGCTGCGATTGGAAACTGGTTTGTTAAACCTGGAGTCCTCGGTCTGGATTTATATTTTCAACTTCTGGCTGAAATTGATATTTCCCCCCCCCCTTCTAAATTAGCTCCCTTAATCTTTAAGGATGAATACCCCTCTAATTGGACACACTTAATCACTGAAAAGTTAAAATTTTATGGGCTGTCAATAGAATTTCTACTCCCCTGGGCTATGATAATGTCATGGTGATCCTTAAGTAATGCATTATCGATATGGAACACCAGATAGATTTAGGCCTGGCATCAAGCTACAGCCAGCTTGGAGCAGTTAAGCCCTTGCAAAAACAAACCAACTGCCTGTATAATCTGACATATCCATCCCACAGAAGAGCCCTGACACTAGCTCGGATGAATGTGTTGCCCTCTGTGGTATTAGAGGGTAGGTTTAGGAGGGCCCCTTATTTGAAGGTATTGTGTCCTTGTGAGAATGGTGAATTTGAAACAGTCAATCATGTGCTTTTGTATTGCTCTTTTTATTGTGATTTGTGTCTTAGATTTATTGCTCCTCTTGTTTTTAGATATCCAAATAACTTCATTGAGTTTTATATAAACATATTTCTTTCCGAGCTGTACACTTACAAAAAAAAAAAAAAAAGGATCTGATATGGATCAGACCTGATTTTGAAAATATCAGATTAGAAACCTGACCAAATAACATATTTCCCATAGAGGTCAATGGGCAAATGGGAAAAAATTCAGGAAAAATAAAGGTCTGGGCCTAGGACTTCAAAATTCAGCAGAGGTGAAGCAGAAGATGGAAGGACTCTGCGTAATGAATTTGAAGTGAATCGGGCTATTCTGTATTTTTTTAAAAAAATTGATTTATGAGGTGTTCTTGTGCAAGAATACCTGTTTAGTTTGGCAAAGTGGTGTTCCTGCAGAAGATCTCTCTCTCTCTCTCTCTCTCTCTCTCTCTCTCTCACACACACACACACACACACACACACACACACACACACACACACATCAAAGAGTCTACTTGTAGATTTTCCCTTTTAGGGTCTCCTTGCAGCATCTGCAAAAATGGGAAGGCTCAATAACAGAGAAGATAATTAGGAATCTTTATTGTGGAGCTGAGGAAATGTGTGGGTGGGAAGGTTTGTGAATTGCTTAGACCAGTGGTTCCCAATCAGGCTTCCTCCAGATGTTGCTGAACTACAACTCTCAGCATCCACAGCCTCAATAAATTGTACCTGGGGATGATGGAATTTATTGTGTCAGGGGATGCTGGGAGTTGTAGTTCAGCAACATCTGGGGAAACCCTGGATGGGAACCACTGGCCTAGACCAAAGGGCACTCATATGCTAAATTTAACCAACTGTCTTATGATTTCATATTAGGGTGTGTGCTTAGTTTCTCAAAGTGAATCTTTTGTCTAAGACCCTTGTTTGCTCATCTGGAGAATCAATTAAGCAGTCAAAGATTCAGGTTTGTTCAGGTTGTATGACCCTCTGCTATTTTGGTACAAGCAAAGACTTGCTTCTCATTTTGGATAGGCTTGTTCAGGGTCGGAATTGCATTCTAAGATGGAGGGGAGACTGACGTAATAACTGCCTGACTCAGTCTCGATTTGCTATCCATCACATGGCTTTATTTTATTTAGTTTATATTTTTAAATATTGTCTCATCCTACTTGATTCAATTATAATTTTCTAGGAAAAATTATACTATGCTATAGGTGCTACAGCAGTGCCAATCACTAGGAAATGCCTTAATGCTGTGTAATGTGTGGGCCACTGAACTTGTGGAGCGTAATCTGTATGTTCATATGCTTTAGAAAAGTAAAATGTTTATCTCTTACCACATTAGTTCTCTTATTTATCTGTTGATTTACCTTTACATTATCTGGGTCTCTCACTAATCAGGTTAGAATAGTTGAGATAAAAATGTTATTGGATTTCTCTCTGGCCAGAATTAGCAACAGAATAGACATAGACATGAATATTCTCCAACCACTGTTTATCAAATTTTATTTGTGTGGAGGGTCGGGGGCAGGGGAAGAATGTTTAGGAGAAATGTTCTTCCACTCAACATTTATCTTCTATCATTTTTTTTTAAAGATATGAGAAACAAGGTCCCTCAGTCTCTTGACAAATCCTTCTTTCTGTAGGCTAGAGTCAGAGAATGTTAATTTGCAGTTTTAAAGGCACCTGAGCCACCAAGACACTGAATTTGCAAACAAAAGGGAAGAGTCATTAACAGGTATTTGGTACACCATCAACCTCTCCTGTTTGTCACCATTCAGTGAGGCTGTATACATACTGTTCACTCTGAGCGTCTTCTGAGTGGCTATTCTGTTCTGTTCTGCAGTAAGACCCTTTGCATGAATCTAAGTATGTCCACAGTTCCTGAGCTTGGGCAGAGTCTTCACAGCTGCACCTATGCCAATGCTCAGAAGTGTGAATGATAAGTGAGAACCAACCCTGCAAGGTAGATTAGGATGAGAGAAGATAACTAGTGCAAGCTCTACTTTCTAGGGAAGTGCACTAACCTGTTCGGATGCCCTTTTACAAGCCTTCGAACAGGTTCGAGAACCGGGCGGTTTGAAGTTTAAAGGCAGTAAGAGGTTGTACTTTAAGGGTGGGGGAGGGTGCACTTACCCCTCTTCTGCTTTTCCTCCACTGGCACCAGGTTTTCCTCAAGTCCTACGGGGCGGCAGCGTACTTCCCTGCCACCCCGTTTGCTCTTCGGCCAGAAGTAGCTGCTGTGCATGTGCCCGGCAGGTGTGAGCGCATGCATGTTTCAAGCGCACGTGCACTCACTGGGCAAACACATGCCAGCTACTTCCGGTCACTTCTAGCCGAAGAGCTAACGGGATGGCAGGGAAGTACGCTGCCGCCCTGTAGGACTTGAGGAAAACCGGGTGCTGGTGGGGGAAAGGCGGAGAGAGGGGTAAGTGCACCTTCCCCCACCCTTAAAGTTCAATCCCCTGCTGCCAACAAGCCACCCAGTATGGTTCCATGCACATCCCTAGTACTTTCCCTCTATGTCTGTGATGGGGATTTGAACTGGAGTTCCTTTCTCAAGTCTAATTCTTCAATTTTCTAACCTCAGTGTGCTGCAGGTTTAAGGATGAAAATTAAAGTGGGGTGGGGGGATGAGGAGCAGAGAGAAAGCCAGCTGGTGTGCTGAAGAAAAATATACCCATGATAATTTTATAGAAAATTTTAAACTGCACTAGACATTTCTCAGAGCCTACCCCCACCCTTCATATTCTTCCCCTGATAAATTTTGGAGAATATTGTGGGGGCATATTCTCCACAAGTCTAGAAAGAACACATCCCTTTAATTTTCCCAGCAGATCAGATTCTATATAGCAATAGTAATAGCACTTACATTTATATACCGCTCTATAGCCAAAGCTCTCTAAGCGGTTTACAATGATTTAGCATATTGCCCCCAACATTCTGGGTACTCATTTTACCGACCTCGGAAGGATGGAAGGCTGAGTCAACCTTGAGCCCCTGGTCAGGGTCGAACTTGTAACCTTCTTGTTACAGGGCGGCAATTTTACCACTGTGCCATCAGGGGCTCTGTAGATGATATTCACATCTACAGATTCTATGCATTACATACATTTATGCAAACGTAGGTATTTAAATAATATTTTGCAGAATATTATTGCACTATCTGTTAGGAATGTACATGAATCATGATTCAGAACACATCCCCTGCACCTTTAAAATGGTGCAGAGCAGGTGCATACCTGCTCCTCATCTGCTCACTGCCATGTCCTGAATTTGGTAGTGCTTCTTCCAGCCATCTTCCCACACCGGTGGCACTCTCCCCCAGTTGCCCCTGCACAAGGCTGGCATGCACATGGTCTCTACACATGTGTGGTGGCCATGTGTGTGCTGGCGTCTTCCGGGAGTATCTGAGGGAGAGCGCTGCTGGGTACATGAAGACAGCTGGGAGGAGTGCTGTCAATTCAGAAGTGGTGGCAAGTAGTGGAGGAGCAGGTATGCACTTGCTCTGCTTCGTTATAAAGGTGTAGGGGATGTGTTGTGAATCACACTCCGAATCATGATTTATGCACATCCCTACTAACTGGCTGATACCCTAAAACTGTACACATGGTGTGGAAAGAAGTACCCTTGCTGTAGAAGGCTTCCCTACTACTGCTGCACTAGATGTGTGACCCTTGTGTGCATATTTTTGGGTAGTGCAAGTTGCTTCTGTGGGGGAAGGGGAAATTGATGAAATCCCTTACCCTGCCCCCATGCAATCACCATAACTGAGTGAGAAGCTTTCTGCTACATGAGCTCATAATATTATCTCACATAGCATCTGTGTATTTAATTTATTTGTATTTGTATTTAAATAAATACTTAAATATGTATTGAAGGGTTGACAGAAAAAATTTGGATATATATTTTATTTTAATGAACAAGGCAGAACAGAAACTGTGCAAAGTTCGGATGGGATGGAAATAGAAAACTTCCATCCATCCCTAGAATTAACATTTTGTTTAAAATATATATTCCCCTTCTGACTCCCATATATTTTAGTGTACAATAATGACGGTTGAAACAGGATGGGAGATTGGCATAGCAAGAAGCAACAGCACAAATGGAGACAGAGGGAGGGGAAAATGCAGCACAATGAGAGAACAGGTTTTACTAGCTTCCTCTATCCAGATAGTAATTCAAATATCAGGTGACCCTGCACATCTTTAAGATGGGCACCAAGTGGAGATACTGACATGGAGCCAGGCACTGATTTCAAACCTGCCTGAAAACCATATTCTCATATGTTGAAGATTCCTAATCCCAGATGCATGGGATTGGATGCGGGCTGTAGTTAGTTATGAGTGAAATACTTTCTCTATATGCTCACAGGTGCTCTGGAACGGAGTCTGGTGAACAATAGCTCACATTACTGCCTGGAAGATGATATGTTTGCCCCCTTATTGAAGTCAGCCTTCAACACAAAATCTATCATATTTCAGATTAGTGGCATTCAGTGAAAGGCAGAGTCCATTTGGTTCCTACAACCTCCCTAAGCTTGATCATGATTTAAAGGGCTTGTAACACTCCCAAATGAACATTTGTCTTGAGAAGTTGGATGATAGCAACCTTGTTTTTGGACATACAAATAAAAGAATTCCCCCCCCTCAAATTTTAATTCCCACACATACACATCCCACTGTTGAAATCAGGTAAGTTGAGGAAGCAGTATCTGCAGATGGCAAATAAATGTCATAGCATAGATCCCACTGAATTTTCATTTCTTTTCAGTCTGGGGTTGTAACTAAACTATCAACTGTCTTATCTGTGGACGAGTACCCTGTTTAATCTTGAAATTAAAGATTTTGTCAGATATATGTCTGCACAACTAATTGGTGAGTCAGCATTAATTACTTTTTTAGGAAAATAAAGCAATACTTAGACCAGAACATTTTGAACATCAGAAGTTCATTCATTCGATCACAGAAGGTTCTCTACAGACAGGTGCACTGAGGTTTAAAAGTACTTTTTGATAATTTAGCTCATAGCTAGGGGCAGCAGACGGGTCTAAATAAGGTGCAGTATGAAAGAAAAAAATGTATGCTTAGATGAACAGAATATAATGGATAGAAATACACAAGAAATGACAGCAAAAATGCATTGGCTGACATCCAGAGTATCATTCAGGTACCGTGTTTCCCCGAAAATAAGACAGTGTCTTATATTAATTTTAGCCCCAAAAAATGCACTAGGGCAATTAGTGGTACATCAGAAATTACTGCTAGGTCTTACTTTCGGGGTAGGTCTTACTTTCGGGGAAACAGGGTAGCATGCCAGGAAGACTTGCTGGCATGAGGGAGAGCTTGCTCACTAATGCTCCAGCCAGACAGCCTCAGGCACACAATGGGGAAAGTGAATCTTGACAATCTGCCATGGCTCTAGGAGTGCCTTGGGTCACCTGAAAATGTGTCCTTGAAGGCTGCACAACCTTCAGGTGAATATTTTCAGGTGGCACAAGACACTCCTAGAGCCAGAGTAAATAGTCAAAAGTTTGCTCACCCGCTGCATGCCCAAAGCTGCATGCCCCCAGCACAGCTAGGAAGTCTCTCCCACATGCTGACACTTCTTCCTGATGTTCTACCTGAAGGTTCACAAAATCTTGACAAAATTTCTCACAACAATTTCTTGAGAAGGTATTCTGTAAATGACTGACTGTGAACCACAATCACTACATTTTATTGTTTAACTGCTCTTTGACCAATTTGACACACTTAAATTCTTCAGGGTTGTGTTGTGAAACTATTTAATGCCACATATAATTGATTTTTACTTAAGATTCAGATATTATTGTATTTGGTTTATTAAATTAAATATGTTCTGTGTTGTGTTTCATCATAAATGAAAACATTACATGTATAAATAAACATTTTGTGTTCAGTGCTTTGTGGACATATAGTGCTCTAGGGATTCTTGCATATTTGCATGTGCCCTGGCCTGTCATTCTGTATAAAAATGTGTGAGATGAAAGGTGAAAAAGGGTTGCACATAAAACACTGCCTCACAGAATTAACTTGTAGAGCAATTTAGTTAATCTGGTGTTTGAGAAGGCAAATAACTTGTGGATAGGATTTTTCTTAAGATAAAGGGAAGAAATTATTTTCAGTCTGATTGGAAGTGATTTACTTAAAAGCAACTCCCACTGTCTTCAATGCGACATACGAGCATTCTAGACCATTATATTTTCAGATGGACACCTTAACACCTTAACATGGACACGTTCACCATGAGCCCCACCTTCTGTTCAGATCATCTGGAGAGGTTGGTCTGCGGTTTCCACCAACTCGTTTGGTGGCTACTCAGGGATGGGCCTTCTCCGTTGCTGCTTCCCCTGGACTTTGGAATGTGTTCCCTGTTGACATTGGAATGTGGAATCTGTTCCCTGTTGAAATTAGAGCCTCCCCATCTCTGGCAACTTTTTAAAAGGCACCAAAGACACATTTATTAGGGGTGTGCAATTCGGGATTTCGGGTGATTCGGCTCGGACCCGAACCGAATCACCCCTGTTCTGTTTTGTGCCCGAATCTGGGTCACCCGAATCACCCTTGATTCGGTTCGGATTCGGATTTAATCTGAATCCGAATCGATTCGGGGGGGTAAAAAGGGGCCATGGGGCAAAATTTTGGGGTGGGGTGGTAGTGTCCAATGGGTAGAGTCTACCACCCCAATTTCAGGGGGATTGGGCAAAATCCTGATTTTTGGTGAATTTTTAAAGTTTTAGTGACTTTGGGGCAGTTCGGGGGCATAGCGTGGGATCTGGGCAAAAGTAGTGGGGTGGGGTGGTAGTGCCTAATGGGTGCAGGCTACCAGCCCAATTTCAGGGGGATTGGGCAAAGGGCTAGTTTTTGGTAAATTTCTGAAAATTTCATGTCTTTGGGGCAGATTGGGGCATATTGGGGCAGAAAGTGGTGGCTGGGGCAGAATAGTGGGGTGGGGTAGTAGTGCCTAATGGGTGGAGGCTACCACCCCAATTTCAGGGGGTTTGGACAAAGGGCTGATTTTTTGAGAATTTTTGAAGTTTTAGTGACTTTGGGGCAGTTTGGGGGCAGAAAGTGGATCTGCCCCAAAAGAGTGGGGTGGGGTGGTAGTGCCTAATGGGTGGAGGCTACCACCCCAATTTCAGGGGGATTGGGCAGAGGGCTGATTTTTTGAGAATTTTTGAAGTTTGGGTGTCTTTGGGTCAGATTCGGGGCAGAAAGTGGATCTGCCCCAAAGGAGTGGGGTGGGCTGGTAGATAGTGCCTAATGGGTGGAGGCTACCACCCATCCCCAATTTAAGAGTGATTGGGCAGAGGGGTGAATTATGGTGAATTTATTTGTATGAGGTTTGTCTTCATAAGGTGAAGTGTGCTAAATTGATTACTTCCTCATTTATTCATAGTAGAGGAAAGTGTGAAAAAGTGAAAGTGGGGTCATGAGAGTTGTTTAATTGAAAAATATCTCATTTGCTATGATAGAATGAGAATTCACACCTCAGAAGTTTTTGGCTTAAGCCCTTGGCTTAACTCCTTCCTTACTGAAACTAAACTCAAGCATATGCAGTTGAAATGATGATGATGATAATAAATATAAATAAACTTAATTTGTTAGCCGCCCCAATAGAATAGTTCCAATAGAATAATAGAATTTTAAAGTTGGAAGGAACTTTGTCAGACAGCTATCCAACCTCTTAGGAGCATAACAAGGTTGTTGGCAGCCTCGGGACAGGCTATTGAGGCTGCTGCTGAGCACGCTATTCCAAGCCAGTCATGGCCCTTCCCTTCACATCATCATGCTAATGCAGAGGGCATGGCTGGTTCTGGACAGTGTGTGGCCCTCTCACCCTCTCCAGCCATCGAGCGCTTTATTCATCAGCTTGTGATTTGTTTTTCTCTCGCTCATGAGGTAGAAAAAAGAAGCACCTAGCCTACAAACAAAGTGCTCACTAGCTCGAGAAGGTGAGGGACTGCATGATCATACCCAGTGCTGACTACTCCCCCTGCGCTGGTGGGCTGAGGTTGGTGGAAGGGGTGTGGATCAGAATAATGCATCCCGCCTCAGTGGTAAGAGGGGAGGTGTGGTGGACAAAAGAATAATGAGGGGGTGGGTGGCAAGGAGCCAACTTGTGGCTTCCCCTCCGCCCCTGGGCATTTGTTCCCTCCGTTACAATATCCCTATGTGCCTGCACCCTCTGTTTGAAAACCCTCAGTGAAATAGATCTCATATCTGCACAAGGCACTATTCCACTGTCAAAACATGCCCTACAGTTAGAAAATCCCTTCCAGTGTCTAGAGCCAGCTTTATTCTAATTACCATTCATTTGGTTTTAGCCCTGCCCTCATCAACAACAGCAAACATATCTGCTCCTCCTCCTATGTGACAGCTGTTCAGATATGTGAAGATGGCTGACATATCTCTTTTTCGGCTTGACTTCTATCCAGCTTCTTTAATTGTTCCTCATCATAAGACTTGGTTTCCAGGTCCCAAACTCACTATGCTCCACTGTCCTGCTCATTTCATGTTTTATAATTTTCTCACAGATCTGTGATAAACTGATTGAACTAATGGAAAATAAGTTGTGAGGAGACGTGTTGTTGTGGCAGCCAGTATGAATGGTCCCCTTTGATAAACAGGGTCCACCCTGGTTTGCATTTGAATAGGGAACTACATGTGAGCACTGTAAGATATTCCCCTTGGGGATGGGTCTGTTCTGGGAAGAGCATCTGCAGGCTTGCATGCAGAAAGTACCAAGTTCCCTCCCTGGCATCTCCAAGATAGGGTGGAGAGAGACTCCTGCCTGCAACCTCGGAGAAGCTGCTGCCAGTCAGTGTAGACAGTACTGAGCAACATGGGCCAATTGTCTGACTCTGTATAAGGCAGCTTCCAATGTTCCTAAGTTTGTATAAAACCAAGAGATACCCCCATCACCTGCTAAAAGAAAAGGCTTGAACCAAGGCCAAGCTTTTTGTGAATAAGCTAACAAAAATCAGTAAAATCAGCTGTGTCAATGATTTAAATGGAGTTGGAATTTCAACAAGAATGAAGTTTGAGAAACAATGTGATGATAAACACAGTGTTAAGACAAGAAGAAATTTGATATTACAAAATCAGTGGATTGTGAGACAATGATGGTTCCCTGTTTTTCTAAGAACATTTGTTTCTGGTTTCAGTTATAGAATATTCGGTATACTTCTTTATATGCTGTGAGAAGTACTGAAATGTGTATAGCCAAGTGAGACATGCTTCTTCTTTTTTGCACCTGCAAAATATGGGAAGGTGCAATCTGCACTCCTTACCCCCCACCCCCCACAAGATGCATAGTCTTTCAACATGCATCAGGGGCTTACACATATCCCACAGAGGAATGTGTAAGATATCCCTTTATACATTACTCAGAATCATGAAAAATGGAAATGCAAATTGGTGACTCTTTAACTTCTCAGAACTTTCATTTCTATCTGTGGCTTTCTCATTTGAGTTTGAATGCTGCTCAGATGATGCAATTTGTCTTCATTCTAAGAAGACCTCAGAGGCATATGTATTTTATAGATTTAGTCAGTGAGCATTAGGAGAATTCATAATCCTTTTACTGTGTTTGGAGAGATAGATGGTAGTTGGTATTAAATACTTGTGTTTTAGGAGAATGCCCCTTCCTCTGACCTCATGCAAGGGGATGGGCAATTTGTCTCAGCCCCTAGCATTGGCCCCAAGAGGCTCCTGATTGGGCCTCAGTGCCTGGTGGGCGGGGCTAAGGTTGCTGCTCCTGCAGCTCCCCACCCCCGAAGGCTAAGTTTGGAGCGTGATTCCCCCACCCCTTCCCTAGGAGCAGAGCGGGTCTAGAGGCTGGTCGCCCTCTTTGGGGGCCGAGTAGAAATTTTTGACTCCCAACGCATTGGCCGTGTTGGGCATTTTTTCTCCTACTCCATTCTGCTACCCTAGCATAAATGGTTAGTTAGTTAGGTCATGGCTTGGCAGGGACAGTGCGGGATGGTTGGTAAGTAGATGGGATGGAACATCGGTGAGCACCCTTGGACAGTTAAAACGAGTGATTGGTCAATTGCTTCCTTGTGGTTTGTGCGGCCCAGGGAGGACGATTTGCCATGAAACCTGCTTCAGGCACTTCATATATCCATGGGCTGTGCGGTCTGGGGTGTGCGAAGACCTAGAAGGATCAAGGCCCCCTTGGGGGTTGGCCATGAAGGGGAGGGAGCAGGTTTTCCACCTGCTGCCTTCCTGAGCCAGAGTGTGTCAGCCAAGCAAGGCACGGGGGAGGACCCGGTAGTCCGAACCCGGTCATTGCTAGGCCCCTCACTGTCTTGGGGAGGTGGGCTTAACCCTATACAGTCCGCTAATCCAATTATAGTTTATCAATAAAGCTGTGGCCCTTTTTACCCACGACATTGTTGTCTGTGTCTTCTTGGGGGCCGGGGTCTGGCAATGATGAAAGCAATGTTTTGTTACAATTCCCGAGATCAGGGTACCGATTATCTCCTATTTATTGCTCATTGTGGACAAGGTAGGCAACTATATGCAAGCTCATTTCCAAAAATATTTATGTGCTTTGGTTCATATTAGCCAAACTCCCATGCTAACTAAGCAAGAGGCATGTTTTAAAGTGATTATTTTCTTATATTTAGCCAGGGACAGCAACTGGCCCTCTTCATTATCAGTGCAGCATCCCTATAGTGGCTGTTGCTGGTGTCTACTTGTGCTTATTGTTAGATTATTAATATTTTGGGACAGGAAACCATTTTATTTTTAATTCAATTCAATTTATAAACTGCTTTGGAAACTTGTTGAAAAATGGCAGATAAGTATTCATAGCAGTAGTAGTTACTGCATCATAGGTTTGTTGGAAGATGCCTTTTACTGAGTCAGACCATTGGTCCATGTAGCTCAGTATTGGCTAGAATGGCTGGCATTAGCCCTACCTAGAGATGCCAGTAATTGATCGTGGGACTCTCTGCATGCAAAGCATATGCTCTACCATAGGGATGTGCACGAAACAGATTTTGTATTTTGTTTCAAGCTCAAAACAAAAGCAGATGGCCAAAACATTTGTCAAAATAGCAGTTGAACCGGTTGTTTCAAAGGAACAAACTCTAAATGTTTTGAGTGTTTTGGCCATAGGGAACAGTGGAGAAACTCAAAGCATCCCATTGTTCCCTATGGGTAGCTCCTAGGGACACCAAAGTGGGTTGGGTGGTAGAGCATGATGGGTGCTACCTACCACCCAACCTGCAAAAAAAAGTGCAATCAGGTGATTGAAAAAATTGTACCCTTTCCCCCCAAACCCCCATAGGATCCTAGCTGGGTAGACCAGTCCTCCGAAGCAAGTTGATGTGCTTAGTCTGGAGTGGAGGGTGGTCTACCCACCTGCCTCAATTGGTAGACCAGGTCTCCGGTTTTTCTGGTAGAGTTGGTCTACCAATTGGGGTCAGCAGGTAGACCAGCCTTCCACTCTGGACTTGGTGCATCTACCCACCTTGGAGCACTGGTCTATCGGCTAACCCCAATTGGTAGACCAACTCTCCCTGGGGGAAACACCATTTTGAGGCCCATTTTTTCCTAATGGGCCTCAAAATGGTGTTCAAATTACCCAAATCATTTTGGGTCAAATCTACGGTGATTTGCTTTGACCCTGAATTGGGCACTCTTTTTTGAGGTTGATTCAATTTGAGGTCGAATCTGCGAATTGCCCCTGGTTTGACCTCAGATCGAATTGCATACCCCTAGTATTTAACAATTTTTATTTACAGTGTGATCCCAGTGAAAATCTTTCTTTCTTGAATTTGCTCTTGGCCCTGGGAGGGAAGCTTTCATTGACATACATATTCCAGGCTAAATTCTACCTTGTTATGAGCATAGCCCACTAGAAGAATATTAAGGCCTAAGATCTGTACTTATAGCCCTTGGGAAGAAAACGTGAAAGTGAGTAATCTTAGCGGTCTATTCTTCAAGAGTGCATGCAGTGTTAATATCCAGGACAAATTATGATTTAAGAAACAATTTTTAACGATCAGAGAAAGAATCAATGTCAAAATGAAAGATTTCTTAAACTGGTATATTACTGTCTTCATTGGTGCTGCCAAACTGAGCTAGTAAATGTGCTAATTCAGTCCACTGTACAGCAGTTTGAAGATGGCAATGGCCACAGGTTTTATGAGCTGCCCATGCCTGGCACAACTCTTGCAAATCCGTGTTTAAGTGCTACTAAGTCAAATCATCAAGTAAAATTAACACAAATATCTCCTTAACATTGAGCCAACCTATAGAAAACGGGACAGCTGCAAGCTGGATAGTTAAAAATGACATAGTATTAAGCAGTATCAATATATGGACATTTTTCCTATAGCATGTTTTTCTCAGATTCTACTGACATGGTAAATCTTTTGTATCTGTTTAATTTGCATGTTGCATATATTCCCAAACCAATTTCTCAATATTGTGCCAATTCTTCCTTTCCTGCACTTCATGCTGGGAATGGTCATCCTACACACCCTAGGAAATGTGCAAAATAGCACAGAGGAAGCTGTTCAGAAAGCGTATTGTAGTTTACTGTTTACATTTGAGGGAATAAAAGTAGTTTACTTTGAAATCTGGAGCTGTCTTCACTGTCTCTTTAACTCTGGTTCCAGTGGGATGCTCAGAACTATGCTGCCTCTTAAATCAGATTTAACACAAAACTGCCACTGGAGAAATGTTAAGTGCTATACAGTATGGATATATCCAGTACTATTTCCAGCTCTGAAATACCAGTCTGCTTACTCACTGACATGCAATCATTTAAACTTATATGGTTGTACTGTAGAGACAATCCTGTACTTTGTAATGCAGTGTTCGTACCACTGTTTCTGTATAGTGAAAGACGTGTTTCTTTTAAGCTTTAAATGAGCGCGAAATACAGCTTAAATATTTTCAACTGTACTCGTATAACTGTGGTTGCTTATACCTGTCTACTTTTTTGTAATGCTTTTATGAAAGTACTACACATGCATTAGTGAATGCATTTATGATGTTTTAACATTATAATTATACCTTTTTATTCTTTCCTTCCTGAGATGTCACTACAAAAAGTGCTATACATTTAAATATGTAAAAGCGAAGAGTTGCTTCTCCTATTATTTAAAACATTGGATGATGCAATACATATCAATTATTCCAATCTTTTTGTCCCATTACCACATGATAATTCTTAATAAGAATTTAAAAGCATACATTGGGCCTATTAGGAAGAGACTGTTGCATGAGTGATTCTTACATTTTCTAAATTAATGACTTAATAGGATCATAACATAATACATAGTTTAGCAAAAATCACATTAATAACTCTGAAAATTTCCTGAATATATTGTAAAAGTAAGTGGATTCTCTGTATAAGGGTATGTAAGTAGCATAATTGGGTTCACAATCTGCAGTTTTTAAAAACTTCTTGTCAAATATTTATGCTACAGTTAATGTATATACAGTTGAACATTTGTTAGAATTTTTAACAGCTTAGACATGTTTCTTACCAAAATTTAGCATGATGTCAAAGCAGGGGTGTAGCAAGGTTGGAGTGGGCCCAGAGACAAGATCGTAAGATGCACCCCCTCACTGAAGCTCAGCTCATGAAGTAAAGAAATCTTAAATGAGGCTGAATAGTGGTAAGAAAAAGCATAGTAAAATTCTCACACACACACACACACACACACACACACCCCTATGTGACACAATAGAACATCATCCTAAATTATTTTTTAAAAGGTTTTGTAAATTGTGGACAATGCAAGTCATTTAATGGTCCTAGAGAAAGACATACTGTTCTGGTAGCTCCAGGTCTTAACACTCACATCAATTTCGGAGGATGAATACAACTGAAGGAAGCCTGGGCGGGTGCGCAGCTAGGGGAGTCAGTCATGTGACTTGTCTCTGGGGGCCCCCCAAGGCAGTTGGCCCCCAGACAACTGTTTTTCCTTGCCCTATTATAGTTACACCCGTGTGTCAAAGCTTGTATTTAGTTGGTTCAGAATATGAATTTGCCTAGCTTGTTAGGCTAGAATGTATTACAAACTGAATGCCTTTTACCTAGAAAGTTCTTTTAGAGACCAGAATGTGAAAATTAGATTTTGCAGATGTGCATAATGTGTTTTTAGTTTGCCTATTTCCCCCCTCTGAATACTAATTATGCTCAGATGAGCTAAATGCTCCGCCCCCCCAAATGATTTTTAAGGCTCATGGGAAGATACGGAGCCTTGGGAAACAAGGAACTGTGCAGTCCTTGTGATAGTCTAAACAAGTTCTCAAAATTCCACAACCTAAGCATCTAATAGGTTACTCAAAGGTTTTAATTAGCTCTCATCCTAGCTCTTACTTCTTTTAATATACTGAGATAATGGTTAGATATGGTTAGATACTGACATAATGGTTAGATGTCAGCATTGACTGAGATTAGATGCTATAAAGGAAGGGTTTGTATTGGAATTTGTATTTCTACATAAAGTAGCTTATTTATTTATTTATTTATTTAGTCATCACATTTATATACCGCACAAACTTTCATCTCTGGGTGGTTAACATAAAATAATTAAAACACATATTAAAAGTTAAAACAATTCAACAATTAAAAATCAATCACAAAATTAAAACCAACAAATTTTAAAAGACTGAGAAAACTTGGTTAAAAAGATGGGTTTTTAGATGTGTGTTGTTTTTTTAAAATGCCAGAGATGGGGAGGATCGTAACTTAGTGGGGAGTGCATTCCACAATCTCGCAGCAGCAACTGAGAAGGCCCGTCTCTGTGTTGCCATCAGACGAGTTGGAGGTAACTGGAGATGGACCTCCTCAGATAACCTCAATGGGCGGTGGGGCTCATAGTGAAGAAGATGCTCTCTTAAATACCCAGGGCCTAAGTCATTTAGGGCATTATAAGTTTTAACTAGCACTTTGTATTTTCCTGGAAACCTATTGGCAGCCAGTGTAACTCCATCAGCAAAGGAGTAATATGGTCTCTCTCAGATGACCCAGAGACCAACCTGGCTGCTGCATTCTGAACCAACTGAAGTTTCTGGACTATGTACAAAGGCAGCCCCCCGTAGAGTGCATTACAAAAGTCAAGTCTGGAGGCCACTAACGGATGTACCACTGTTTTGAAGTCATTGATCTCGAGAAACAGACGCAGCTGGTGTATCAGCCAGAAAGAAAGCACCCCTGGCCACCGCCTCAACCTGAGAAACCAGGGAGAGGTGTGGATCCAGAAGTAGTCCCAGACTGTGAACCTGTTCCTTTTGGGGAAGTGTGACCCCATCTAGAACAGGGAGATCAAAATCGTGTCTAGAGTTCTGACCCCGCACAATAAGTACCTCCATCTTATCTGGATTCAGCTTCAGTTTATTCTCCCTCACCCAGACCATTACCGCTTCCAGGCAGGCATTTAGGGAGGATATGCCAGCCCCTGAAGAAGTTGACATGGAGAAGTAGATCTGGGTGTCATCTGTGTACTGGTAACACCCAGCTCCAAATTCCCTGATGATCTCTCCCAGCGGTTTCATGTAGATGTTAAAAAGCATTGGAGAAAATACAGAGCCTTGAGGGACACCATAGTTAAGCTCAGATTTCGAAGAGCAACTATCTCCAATTGACACCATCTGAAATCTGTCCAAGAGGTAGGAGTGGAACTACTGTAAAACAGTGCCTCCCACCCCCAACACCCTCAGATGCTCCAGAAGGATACTATAGTCAATAGTATCGAAAGCTGCCGAGAGATCCAAAAGGACCAACAGAGTCACACTCCCTCTTTCAGTTGCCAATTGGAGATCATCCATCAGGCCGACCGAGGCAGTCTCCATCCCATAGCCCTCCTGAAAGCCAGTTTGAAATGGGTCTAGATAATCAGTTTCCTCCAAGACTGCCTGGAACTGAGAGGCTACCACCCTCTGTTACCTTGCCCAGCCATGAGAGGTTGGAGACAGGCCTATAATTGCTCAACTCTGAGGGATCTAATGCAGGCTTCTTTAGAAGAGGTCTAATAATCGCCTCCTTAAGACAAGGAGGCATCCTGCCCTCCCTCAGAGAAGCATTTATGATTTTCACCAGGGCGCCTACAATAGCCTCCCTGCTAGATAGAACAAGCCATGTTGGACAAGGGTCAAGAGAACAAGTGGTAGGCTTCATCGCTCCAAGCAGCTTGTCCACATCCTCAGGAGTCACAAACTGAAATTGAAGTAGTCGAATCGCATAAGAGGAGGATGTTCACAATTTATATGGACATTCCATTATTGTTTATTGGGTGTGTATTGTGATGCACATTTGTGTAAACATTGCCATCTATAACTAGTTCAACTACTGTATTTACCTGAATCCAAGAAACTATCCCCCCCCCCAAGTTCTTTGATGTTAGAAACTGGGTGGTTGTCTTAAATTCAGAGTCCTCTTTTGGTCGTCTTAAATTCAGAGTCCTCTTTTGGGGCGGTGGGGGGGAGTAAGTACAGGTATAACCTGTATTTCAGCTCTATATTTTAAGGGGTCATCTTAAATTCAGAATTATCTTCTATTCAGGTGGATACAGATAGTCAATATCATCTGCTGGCCTGCTGCTATAATTTGTATCTATGTGCGCAGTTGTTTTTTGGGGGATACAAGAACCACATGTACAGAACTTATTCAGCTATCTCAGAATATCTGAAACTGAAAAACCTCCAATGGATATTCAAGAGATGGAGACACAACATGTAAAGCACCACCACATTAATGATTTTGTACATCCTTAATTCTGTGTTGTGTCAGTATAGTGGTGTTTCTTTCAGTTGTTGAGGTTCAAGAGATAGAGGACACATGCCAATCTCGTGGAAATGGCTGCTAGACAATATGAGTACATGAATTTAACATTCTTGGCTTGCAATAAGAATCCTGCTATATTGCCTGTTCTAGAGGCTGCTGCTTCATTGGTGCAAGATCTCTGATCTTGTGTATCACTTGTAGTATTAATACAGAATATGAAGTGCAGTGGGGAGAGAGGTAGAAGTGCATGCATGCCTGCCTATGTGCACATGCATAAAACTGAGTGATCTTGTCAGATGGAAGGAAGTTAGGCATAGTTAGCTTCAGACTTTGCAGAAGACAGCATTTTATTTCTTGTCTTCAGAATGTATTCCCTCTTACACTACATAACTAAACTCAGTGTACTGAGTTTTATAGGTGTGTAATCAACAAACTTCAAGAACCTATTAAATAAGTGCATATGGTGGAATCAAATTGTTCTTACTGATAATACATTTTAGTATATGCTTGAGCACCTAGACTTTTATTTTAAATAGAATCCAGAATTTGGTTATTATATTTAGAGGCCTATCTATCTATGTGGTTGCTAAGAGCTGACACCGATTTGACGGCACTTAATCAATCATTTAGAGGCAATATTTATTTCTTTGTTCAATTTTTATACTGTCTTTCATAAAACATCCCAAGGTTGTTTACAAAAGTTAAAATACAATAGAACTCCATAAAATCACATTCAAAACATTAAATTCAGTTAATAAGAATTATAACACATACACACTATAAAAAAGACAAACAGAAGCAGGAAAGCTTAGATACCCAGCAGCCCTAAGGAGTAAAAACCTTAACAAATAAGTAAGTCTTTAGTTGTTGTTTAAAAACAGCCATAGATGTCAAAGAGTGGACATTAACTGGGAGAGCATTCCAGAGCCTGGGGGCAACAACAGAGAAGGCTTTGTCCCACATAGATGATAATTTTGGCTCCCTTAACATTGTCACATGGAGCAAAGGCCTCTCTGACAACCTTGTTGAGTGGGCAGAAACCCTTGGGAGCAGGCAGTCCTTTTGGTATCCAGGACCCAAACCATGAAGGGCTTTAAAGGTAATAGCCAGCATCTTGAATTGGATCTGGAAACAAATTGGTAGCCAGTGCAGCTCTTTCAAAATAGGTATATTTTAATATACTATGCTCTGAGCAAGCAGTTCCAGAGAGAACTCTTGCAGCTGCATTCTGCACCAACTGAAGTTACAGAATATTCTTCAAGGGCAGTCCCATGTATAATGCATTACAGTAATCCAGCCACGACGTGACTAAGACATAGGTAACTGTGGCCAGATCTGCCTTCTCAAGAAAGGGATGCAGCTGGTGTACTTGGTGTACTCCTCGGAGCTGTAGGATTGGGAGAAGAGCTGGGAAAAGGAATAGGTCTCAGATGCCTAGACAATCAGTCAATCAATCAAATTTATTATGGTCCATGACAAAAAAAACCCAAGGAATAAAAACAATATAATACAATAAAAATATACAACATCAAGAGAATAAATTACATAAAACTGAGTTACAAGCATGGTAAGGTCACACACAGCTAAGTTTATCTCATCTCATTTTACATGCTGCAGCACAAAATCTTGCAGTCTTCTCTGTGACCTCCACTTAGCTATCCATTAAAAAGAAATAAGAAATGTAATAATCATCAGAATAACCCGGTTTGTCTTTTAAAAGAGGTACTATCCATATAGGGTGAATAGTCCTATAAAAGGCACAGTGTAAAAGGACGTGCGCTACCGACTTAACAACTCCAGCGCTACAAGGGCATAACTGATTCCTTAAGGGAATTCCCTTAAACCTCCCTTCTAACACCGCAGAAGGTAACGCGTTAAAGCGTGCCTTTGAGAAAGCTCTTCTATGACTTAAAGTGGTCAGGTGTATCAAATATCCTGCTGGCCGGGGGTAGTTCGAAAAACTGCCTAAGGTTTTCTTTGCAGTAATCAAGCATAGGTCTCTTTGTTTCTCCATATCTAGCACTCTTTGCTTGACTATCTTTTTAGCAGCATCAGGTGTTAAAGATGAAAGATATTGCCATGAGAACCCACACTTACCAAAGATGACCTGTGAGTTATTTCGCCAGGATGACTGGAATTCATCTTCCAACACTAATGGCACAAAGCCTAAGGGGTGGGTGTGGAGTTTAAGCCAAAAATTAATCAGATATAACCACACCTGAGCTTCAACTCTGATCACTCCAGATTCAAGGCGTAAGGCGGCATTGGGAACACATTTAGGAAGATGAAAAAAAAATACTCGAAGGAAGCCCGCCTGAACAACTTCCAATATAGAAAATTTACCTGTAGGGAAGATCTGAATCCCGTATAACATTTGGGCTAATATTTTGGCCTGGAGCACCTTGAGGGCTGCCAGAATATAATATCCACCTTTAGTATAGAATTTTTTTTTAACTGTAGTTACTCTCTTTTGGACACTTGCTGCCACAAACTCATAATGCGGTTTCCACGACCCTCTAGAATGAAAAACAATACCTAAATATTTATAAATTTTAACCTGTTGAACCCTGGTGCCATTTATTACCCATTTATGATTTTTCGGTCTCTTACCAAATACCATGAGTTTAGACTTTTGGTTATTAATGATAAGAGATTCATTCTCACAAAATTGCGTGAGTATTCTCAAAGCTCTTCTCATGTTGACGAGTGTTGTAGATAATATAACCGCATCATCGGCGTAGAGCAGTATGGAGGTAGGTCTACCTGCTAGCTTTGGTTGATGAACATCAGGGCTATCCAGGAGGGGGAATTAAAAAATTAATATACAAGTTGAAAATAAAGGGAGCTAAAATACAACCTTGTTTAACCCCTCTCTGTGTGAAAACTGGATCAGATAAATGCCAATAGTATCGCACTTAACTCTCACCAAAGTATTTTCATACAGCATATAAATGAGTGAGAGTAGGAGAGGGTCTATTGAAGTTTTGAAACGAGATCTATGAATTGAGTCAAAGGCAGCTTGGAAGGCGATAAATGCTGCATATAAGGAGGCATTATTACTTGTATATTTTTCCATGAGGTGACGCAAAACCAAGGCCTGGTCCAGTGTGGAACGACCCGGTCGAAAGCCTGTCTGTTCCTCTCTAAGAACATTATTCTGCTATGCCCACTCAATAAGATTTTGACATAGATGTCTCGCATACATTTCACTTATACTTAACAAATTTCTTGGACAATAATTCGCAGGATTGGACCACTTTTGAATACTGGAACAATAACGGCTGTATTCCATTTTTCTGGGATTTGCACAGCCTGATCTATATATGTAAAAAGACTGGCTAAGACCGGTGCCCACCAATCAACCTCT
Organism: Hemicordylus capensis; assembly: GCF_027244095.1. Lineage (NCBI taxonomy): Eukaryota > Metazoa > Chordata > Lepidosauria > Squamata > Cordylidae > Hemicordylus > Hemicordylus capensis. The sequence goes on along the minus strand of NC_069658.1, from coordinate 370,891,703 downwards.
GCTTTAATAACTCCCCTGGTATCAGATCCAAACCAGGTGCTTTACCCAGTTTTAATCGAGTTATCAGACTAGTAGTTTCTTGAACTGTAACCGGCGGCCAGAGAAGGAGGACATCTAGATGGTATAACTGCGGGGAGGCCTGCTGCTGGCTTAAAGCATATAAGGATTTAAAATGCTGCGACCAAATATCTGCAGGAATCTCTCCCCCCCCCATCATAAGGGGGACCCCTTAGAGCTAGCTGACGCTATTCCACAGAAAATTCTGGAGTCCTTCATTTTAGAGGCAGCGTATAACTGGCCCCAGTCTTCCTTCCTTGCATCTTCCTTCTTTTGTCTTATTAGCATTTTATAATTTTTCTTCAGCTCTAGAATTTTTTGGGCTTTGTTAGCCTCTGGGTTAGCCCTATATAAATTGAAACTCTTAACCAGGGCTTTTCTTTTTGCCAGAATACAGTCCTGATCATACCATCTCTGAGAACCATACCTCCTATATGGGAGTTGCCTAGACAGTTGGAGCACATTTCCAACTAGGTTCGTATCTGGTAAACTGGCTGCAGCTAGTCAAAGGCACTCCTACTCACTGCTGCCATCTTTGCTTACAAGGACAATGTCATCCATAAGTATCCCAAGCTCTGATTTTAAGAGGCAATGTTATCAAATGATGCTAGTACTTCTTGATATTTATTTTTAAAGTTCTATTTATTCTTAGTACAGATATTGTTGCTCAAAACTATTACCTCAGAGACTAAAACAATGTGCTTTTACATACAAATACGCCCCCCCCAACTTACTGTAGATATATCTACCAAAATACGTTGTTTTTAATGAATCATTCCAATAAATTATTGATGATCATGATTTTTTATTCACCTCTGCCTTTTTATGAAAATAAAGAGTACCTTACAATTTTCCTAGCAGAACCAATTGCCATTGCTGCTGAAAGCCATGGAGAAGATATCATGGCAGAGGTCAATACTTCAGTGACTGATGTTATGTAGATATCAATGACATGCTTTATTTTCTATAGAATAACATGCTGCAATTGAAAGGATCAGAATGATAAAAAAATATATATACATAATGGTAGACATTCCATCTGGCATTCTGAATATAATAGGGTTATAATGGGGGCTAATGAAGAGGCTTCCGGGGTGGACCCACCCTTGTACCATAGGGTTCAACGAATCCGGGCCTCCAATGAAAGGGCCACCAGTGCCTTCCTTGCATGTGACATGTGCAAAGGGGGCATGGCCCGATCACCAGAGGGCCTCCCCAGCCTTCCTGATTGTTTTTCCAGCCAGCATTTGCTGGCTGGGCACATTTATTTCCCTTTCTCTCCCTTGCTGGAGGAAGAGGAGGAGAAATAAACACATCCAACCAGCAAATGCTGGCTAGACATGCAATCAGGATAACTCACACAGTGAGTTATCAGGATAACTCATGCAGGCTTGCCGGAGCCCAGATACAGCCCTTTGTGCATGATGTCATGTGCATGAACGTCATGTGCGGGGCTGCCAGCGGGAGGGAAGTGCACTGCCCTTTCACTCGCTAAGCCGCTGGAGGCTTCTCATGTGCCGGAACTCTGATATGCATCTAGAACTAGGCCTCTGCACAGTGAAACATGTCAGGTCCATTCTGATTGAATTCGACCTGGCAGAGAGATTTTGGGGATGCCCTAACCCCATCTCCAAAACTGTCAAAGTTGGTTTGAAATGAATCTGATACTTTCCTGACATTATGTCAGACCCTCCCTTCCCCCATTGCTCTTTCCCCATTCCTGTCCCCTTACCAAGACCTGGGGACAACAGCACAGATTCCTCTTCTGGAGCCAGCCACTTGGCCATTTGCCCCTTTCCACTGCTTCTGCTTTTAAAAGGCACATTTTCCCCCTTTCAGGTCCTTAGAAGCCTAGCTGGGGCAGTTGATTGTGAGAATTGTAGTTATTTTAATGGATGTAGCATGCAACATTAAGCAATCATGCTTGTGTGGCAGTATGGCCATTAAAAGTAATGGCCACAGTGTTACACAAGTGTGATTGCACAATTCTGTGAATTAACACAAGAACGCCCTTGTGCAAAAGCAATGGCATTGTTTTAGACGCCCACTGCACTGCTGGCAGTTCAGAGGTGCCATGTCATGCTGCATAGCATGTCAGTCGTTATTATTAAATGTATTGTATACTGATTTCCAACAAAAAGTTCTCAGAGCAGTTTACATAGCAAAAGGTATTTGAAAATATTCCCTTTCCCAAAAAGGCACGAGAGAGAGAGAGAGAGAGAGAGAGAGAGCCATGTAAACCCTCTTCAGTTCCCTAAAACCAAGTTCTCTTATTTTGAAGCTGTTGGAGGCTCCAGTGTGTAGGTTGCCATCTGTTAGATAAGCATCTTTCCCTTTCATTATGATGTTGGGAAATGTCCAGCCCACTGTGTGTGTGTGTGCGTGTTTGCGTGTGTGTGCACATGTACACTTTCCTCGAAAAACCTCTGCTCATGCGGAGCTCTCTTCCTGTGTGTGTGTTGTTATATTTGTTACAGTTCTGTTAACTACTGAATTGATTTCCCTGTCAAAGATGGAAAACAAATGCATGGATATATAATATTTTCTTACATGTCTATTTTGGACACTAGCAACTACCACATTTTTTTCTATACATGCTTGCTTTTTAATATACATCATATTTCTGTTTTGAGTGCAGTCAGATACACACATTTCTTACGTAGGAGTGTTCTCCATCAAGTCTGGAGAATTGTAGCCCTCTTTAAACATTTTAAGTTGTTGAATGCTTTTTGACCAAAACAATCCAGTATATTTTGAGAAAAGACCCATTGTGTATGGCTTGAAATTATAAGGAAATAAGAGGAATTTCCATTGCCCTCTTCCTGCAACAGTAGGTGGCTGCAAATGACACAGTATTAGCATTCTGAACATCTGATATCTTCCTTCTTAATTGGCTCTACAACAAACCAAGGATATGATAAATTAATTTTAAACATTTGGGTTCTTCCTTGAAAAATCTTGTGATTTATTAGTTCATTTAAAACTCATTACACTTTTTTTTCACTTTGATTAAATGGCTCCATTTTAAAGGTTAATCAATGTCATTTTTAAAATATATATTTAATCCTTAAAGGTGGTGATGTCTTTTTTCATTATTAATCTGGAACTCTTATGAATCAATTTCAGAATCTGTGTGTAACTCAGCCTTTATTTGTGGAGCTAATGTACTATATGGGACAGGATACATAAGTAACAGGGTTATTCAAAGTAATAGGTCAAGAACAAATACATTTATATTGAAACTGTTTAAATTGTTTTGGGCATTGCTGGCAGATCATGGTGTATCTCACATTAGAAGATATATGCAGGTAAATGAGCCCTTGGTAGTATGGCTGTTGATCCGGAGTGACGCACTGAAGAGGTTTTTGCTGGAGTTGTAGATTATAACAGCTGTAGATAACTTTTTAAAATATGCTATCCTAATACTTCACTATTGTAACTTTAGAAACTGTCACTTGAATTAATACCTTGTAAAGCTAAGCAAGATTCTATGGCTGGGATCCAGAGATGTATTCTCTGCTGTTCAAAGGTATATATAGGTAAATAAGCTCATGATAGGCTATAGATCTGTAGTGAGGCAGTGGAAAGGATTTAGCTGGTAGAGCTATTCTTCATGCGGATAGCTTACAGTAGAAACTTTACCTTACATGCTTTATTTTACACTTGCAAACCCTTCCAGATCAATAGTGACATCTATTTGTCCCACAACCTCATTAAAAACCAAACTCTTGTGCTAGTGCTTCCACACCCATGCTTGGAATTTGAAACCCATACACAGAGCAGCAGAAGCTACATTTATACTACATAACAAGGCTGTGTAAATGTAGTTTACAAATTGTTCTATGCATATATATTTAAATCATTGAATTGATGGTAAGTCTCCAGTTGATAAATGCTACGTCTCCCTTGATAACTACTAAATGTCATGGGGAACGGGGAGCAGATAATAAATTCCAATGAAGTGGACTCACTGGATTATAGCCCATATATGCATCTCTCTGAAGTTCAGATGGAGATAGTGGTGATAGCAGTAGCAGTGGAGGCTGCATAAAAATAAGGACTGAAGAAGCAATGGGATAAAAATATTATCTTTTGCCAGTTTATTTGGTGATACGTTTTCTGCTTATTGTGCTCAACTATCCTGACTTTGGGACAGCCAAAATATTTCAAACTCTATCCTGAAGAATGTGCTATACTAACCACAGAGCTATAGCTACTCTTCATAATTTTAGCTTATGGTGATTCCAAAAGCTTCAAGTGGTGATGTTTTTTCTTGAAAATAAAGGAATGGACTGACGAGAAGGGGCTTTAAAAATGTGGATACAGTTTTCTCCCTCTGTTCCCTCCCCCCTTACAAAAGCCTCAGTGCTGAATACAATTTAGATTCTTTTACTATTGGCTAGTTTTTTCTGCTTCCTCGTCTCCACTGAAAGAGAGAGAGATTGAGGCAAGAAGGAGCTGGAATGCAGTATTAGTATGTGAGATGGAGGAAGTTCTGGCTGTTAAAGGGAAAGGAGTCCCACACCTAGGACTTCTTAAACTAAAATTTGAGGAGCTGGGGTAATCATCTTAGAAGAGACTGCTTTGAAATTTGAACCAGATTTTGCAATGCCACTCCTCTGCTTCCTATTTTTGTGAATTCACTGTAAGAGGCAGCAACACCTCCTCACACTCTAATACTCTTCTTACAGATTTCAGCTGGTTTCTTTTCTGGTTGCAAGCAGCTTGTATAGAAGCATGTAGGTATCCATATTATTACTTTTACACACTGAGAAAGGTGAGATGGCTAGTTTAACCAGAGAAGCAAGTTCAGCAGGCAGAGAATCAGCTAACTACGATTACTCAGAAATAAGTCCCATTACTTGCAACTGGAGAAATACTAGTCTCGAATCTGACAGATTACAACACAGTGTGCATTTGAACATCTATGCTCTGGCAATGTGTGCAGCAAAGAAGCAGTTCTTTTCTGCCCGCATTGCTTCTGCAAGCTCATGTCCAGCAGAGTTGTCTAGGGTTGTGAGAGGGGTTAGTACATACCCCTCCTCCCTTGAATGAGAATTTGGACCTATCAATTACCTGTTGTGACATTTTAATGAGAGAGGGGTTTTTTTTGAGATAAAATATCTCATATTCAAGCTGAACTAGACTCTACAGTTACTGCAGAGCCTACTATGGAGGTGTCCAGTAGCTCCTGCTGTATGGGACTCCTGAGGAAATGGACAAGCTGTTTGGGATACTTCACCTTTCTACCTGTCCTCTTGACCCTTGCCCAACATGGCTTATATGATCTAGCAGGGAGGTTATTGGAGAGGGTTTTGGTAATGCTTCTCTAAGGAGAACACTTTTTGGAGAAACCTTCACTGACCACTTTTGAAGAAACATTCATTGGATCCCTCAGAATTATAGACCTGTCTCCATCCTCCTGTGGTTGGGCAAGGTGATTGAGAGTGTGATAGTGTCTCAGCTCCAGGCAGTATTGGAAAACACAGATTATCTGTGTTGGCAGCAACCAAGATGAACCTCTCCAGACGATCATAACAGGCAGTGGGGCTCATAGTGAAGAAGATGTTGCCTTATATACCCAGGGCCTAAGTGTTTAGGGCTTTATAGGTGATAACCAGCACCTTGTATTTTGCCTGGAAATGTATTGGCAGCCAGTGTAGTTCTTTCAAGACAGGAGTAATATGGTCTCTCCTCGATGACCCAGAGACAAACCTGGCCACCACATTCTGGACCAACTTTAGTTTCTGGACTACATACAAAGGCAGCCTCACAAGAGCACACTACAGTAATCCAGCCTAGAGGTTACCAGCATATGTACCACGGATTTGAGGTCATTCATCTCAAGAGATGGACGCAGCTGGCATATCAGCTGAAGCCAATAAAAAGCACTTCCAACCACCACCTCAATGTGGGACACTAGGGAGAGGTTCAGATCCAGAAGCACCCCCAGACTATGTTCCTGTTCCTTCTGGGGGAGCATGACCCCATCCAGAACTGGCAGATCAAATTCATTTCCCGAGTAGAAGTGTGCACGGAACCGGCTGCCCTGGTTTGCTTCAAGTCCAGACTGGACTCGAACCAGAACGGCCAGGTCTGGTCTGGCCCCCATCGAATCCCCTCCCCCACTTTGGTCTGGGTCTGGACAAGTTTGCAATTCTTTAAAAAAAATAATTAAATAATTTTACAGTAACTTTAGCCCCTTTGGGGGGCTACCTGTATGCCGGGGGTGCGGGGATCCATGAGGGTTCCCCTTCCTCCCGCCGACCTCTGAAATTACCACCGCAGCCCGGGAAATTGATCATTTTTAGCCTGTTCGGGCCTCTGTAGTGCGCAGCGATGGCCATTTTGGCCACTGCCGCACATGCACAAATGACTCCTGTGAGCCCTGGCATGACACAGGGCCTCACAGAGGTCATTTGCGCATGTGCGGTGGCCATTTTGGAAAAAACATCCAGCCCATTACTGCCTCCAGGCAGGCATTTAGGGAGCTTATGCCTTCTCCTGATAAGGTGGACATGGAGAAATAGATTTGGGTGTTATCAGCATATCTGGAATCTGCCCATGAGGTAGGAGCAGAACCACTGCAAAGCAGCGCCTCCCACCCCCAATCCCCTCTGATGACAACCAAATGCTGATGATATGCTGATGACAGCCAAAGCTATTTCTTCATGTCAACTTCTTCAGGAAATGGCTTGACTTCCCTAAATGCCTGCCTGAAAGTGGTAATGGGATAGTTGAGGGTAAAAAAATTGAGGCTGAATCCAAGCAATACGGAGGTACTTATTGTGGGATGTCAGAACTTAGGAAGAAGCTTAGATCTGCCTGTTATAGATTGGGTTACATTCCTCCAGAAACAGCAGGTACCTAGTCTGGGAGTACTTCTGGACCCAACCTCTCTGGTGTCTCAGGCTGAGGCACTGGCAAGGAGGGCTTTCTGTCAGCTTTGGCTGATACTCCAGCTACATCTATTTCTGGATATAAATGACCTTAAAACAGTGGTGCAGATGCTGGTAACATCCAGGAAACAACCACAACAATTGGACTACTGCAATGCACACTAGGTTGGGTAGCCTTTGTATGTAGTCCAGAAACTGCAGTTGGTACAGAATGCGGCAGCCAGAGTGGTCTCTGGAGTTACCTGAAGAGATCCTATTACACCACCCCCCTTTTAAAATAACTACACTTGCTGCCAAAAAATGTCCAGGAGAAATACAAAGAGCTTGTTCTCTATAAAGACCTGAACAGCTTGGGTCCAAGGTATTTAAGAAAACACTTTTTTCTTCATGAAACCCACTGCCTATCAAGATAACCTAGGGAGGTCCAGTTGCATTTGCCACTGGCTTGATTGGTGGTGTCTCAAAACTGGGCCTTTTCTAGGGTTGCCCCAGGACTTTGGAATGCTCATCATAACAAAATTAGAGCTTCCCCTTCTCTGGATGTTTTTAAGAAGGACCTGAAATCACAGATTTAGTCAGGCTTTTTGTTTATAGTTTTAAAGTTGTAGGATTAGAGTCTTTTCTGTATCTTAAACTGTTTTAATTGTGTTTTGTGTTTTTCAGTTGTGAATTGCCCAGGAATTTGTGTATGGGGCAGTATAAAATGTGTTAATATAAAATAAATAATGCTTTGGACTGTAGCTTCACAGCATGATCCCATGAATAATTGCGTCTGCCTAAATTCATGTATTGTGATGAGTTTAGGCTTGCTAATTCTACATAAGTACATAAGAAAAGCCCTGCTGGATCTTCTGTTCCAGCATCTAGTCCAGAATCCATCTAGTCCAGCATCTTGTTTCACACAGTGGCCCACCAGATACCTCTGTGGAGCCCACAGGCAAGAGGTATGTGCATGCCCCCTCTCCTGCTGTTGCTCCCCTGCAACTGGTATTGAGAAGCATAGTGCCTCAGGCTGGAAATGGCCCACAGCAATCAGACTAGTAGCCATTGATAGACCTGTTCTCCGTGAATCTGTCTAAGGCCTTTTTAAAGCTATCCAAGCTGGTGGCCATCACCACACACCATGGCAAGCAATTCCATAGATTAATTATGTGCTGTGTGGAAAAGTACTCCCTTTTATCTGTCCTAAATTTCTCAACCTTCAGTTTCATGCGGTGACCCCTGGTTCTAGTTTTGAGAGAGAGGGAGAAAAAATTCACCCTTTCCACTCCATGCATAATTTTATACACTTTTATCATGTCTCCCCTTAGTTGCCTCTTTTCCAAGGAAAAGTGCCCCAGATGCTCTAGCCTAGGCTCATAAGGAAGGTTCTCCAGGCCCTTGATCATTTTGGTTGCCCTTTTCTGCACCTTTTCCAGTTCTACAATATCCTCCTTAAGATACAGTGATTGTCAGTGGTTCTGCAACTCTGACAGTGATTGGCCTGTTAGATTAAAATGAAAACAAATAAGCAAAAAAGATGATGATCCCAAACTATAGAGGCTGTTCTTGAGACCTTTTCTTTTTCATGATGGCATTGGAAGTGACGAGGCTTGGCTTGTAGCCTCACTTAGTGCACTCTCCAGTCCTAGCCCAGGGAACAGGCAGCAACAGAATCCCAAATCTCACACAGGCCCCTACCTAGGAAGCAAGCCAGACTGCTGCAGACTCTCTCACCTTCTCAAGTCTCCATGAGTGAAAGCAGGACACTCTTGGCTAGTTGCCTGGGAAATTGCATGCCCTGCCTGCCATGTAGAAAGATGAATCAGGGAGGGCCATCAAACCATATGCCTCCAATTTACTCACCTCTGCCTAAGTCTATGTGCAGGGTCACTTGGAGACTGGATTGTGTAAGGTGTATATATAGAGCAATCTCCAAAGAAAGGCTGTATGTTTTCCATGCTGAAAGCAGTGACCCTGGACTGAGGCTTAGATCATCAGATATCAGCAGTGTGAGACAGTGGAGAATGACAGAGTTTGAATCCTCCTTCTGTTGTTGTTGTTGTTGGTGGTGGTGGGACCCATATTATTTCCTCTTCCAAGCTGGAGAGGAGATCATTCCCTCCCCTTACAGTTCCCTCCCCTGTGCAGGGGAACCCTCTCTTCCCCTACATCCCAGCCCTTTCAGGCAGGAGTCTTCCCAACACAGCTTAGAGATAGATGAAACTGCCTTTGACTGAGTCAGACCCTTATATACATCCATTTCGGTATTGTATGCACTGACCAGCAGTGGCATCCCAGGGTTTCTGACAGAGAAGGATGGGAGATTAAACCTGAACCCTCTGCATGGCATGCAAGACAGGTGCTCAATGAAGTGCCTTATTCTGAGTCAGGTCCCTTGACCATTTAGGCAGTGTTCCCTCTAAGAGGGATCCCCAGACATTGTTGACTACAACTTCCAACATCCCCAGCTGTAATAATAGCCTTTGATTAGAGATTATGAGAGTTGTAGTCAGCAACATCTGGGAATACCTGTTAGAGAAAATACTGCATTTTAGGGATGTGCGAAACGTTTCGGATACAAAACGTTTTGTACCCAAAACAGCCTGTTTTGGGTGTTTTGTAGACAAAACAAAACACCTATTTTCCAGATCCAAAAGTTTTGTATACAAAACAAAACGTCCCTCTTTCGGCTACAAAACGTTTTGTTGTTTCGGACCTCCATTTTGTGGTGATCTCTGAGTCAGTCTCCATTTTGTGTTTGACATCTCTTTGAATTTCCCACCCTTCCAGCCTTCTGATCAGTGACCTAAATCATGGGCTGACCTGCTGACAATTTCCTCCTTGTTCCCCATTGGCTCTTTTGCTTCTTCCCACTCTTTACTGACCCCACATTGGCCAGGGGAAGCTCTGCTGTTTCTGTGGTGTTCTGAGTGTAGATTCTCTGGTAGCATATGAGAGTGGATTCTTGTTTTTCACTGAAAATCTCATATGCTACCAGAGAATCTACGATGAACACTTCAGAAACAACAAGACCCACTACCCCACAGGCTTGTGGGTATGGGGTGGTTGGCACCCTATGTGCACTACACAACCCCTCACTCTAGGCAACCCCAATGCCCCCCAAGTGGAATTATGGGGCTGCTGAAACCTCCATTATTCCCTATGGGAGAAATCTTAAAGGCACGTAAACTTCAACAAATCACAAAAGATCAGCCCTTTGCCCAATTCCTTTGAAATAATTCTGGAAGTTTCCTTGCCCCCATTGGGCACTACCACCCACCACACTCTGTTCTGGGTCATCCCTTTCCCCTTGATTTGAAGCGATACATTTGCTGGAATCCCCATTATTCCCTATGGGAAAATTCTTAGAGATGTGTAAACTTTAAAAAATTTCACACAAAAAATCAGCCCTTTGCCTAATTCCTTTGAAATTTGGGTGGTAGCTTCCACCCATTGGACACTACCACCACCACCCACTCTTTTTGCACTGGGACCCTTTTTAAAAATCCAAATCAATTTGGATTCGGATTAAGAAATTTTGGCTACAAAATAAAACAGGGCTGATTCGGATTCAGAAAATTTGGGTACAAAACAAAATGGGGATGTTTCAATTCGGATACAAATCGAAACAAGAAAATTCCAAAATGCATACCCCTACTGCATTTAGGTCAGTGTTGTCTACATTGACTGGTAGCAACTCACCCAGGTTCCAGTCAGGGGCACTTCTGGAGTTTGGTGTCACCCCCTTTGTGTGCCCATTTCATGCGAAGGGGGTGTGGCCAAACTGTGGAAGCTTGGCAGAGAACCTGGGAACAAAGAGAAAATTTTGCCAGGTGCTGTAATTTCAGCTGGGAAATGGCTACCAGTCTCGTGGCTGTGGATAGAGTGAACAAAGCAAAATTTTTCTCCCTCTCTCACAACACTAGAACCAGGGGTCACCCCATAAAACTGAAGGTTGGGAAATTTAGGACTGACAAGAGGAGGTATGTTTTCACACAGCACATAATTAATCTATGGCAGGGATGTCAAACTGTGGCCTTCCAGCTGTATTTGGACTACAACTCCCATAATCCCCAGCCACAGTGGCCAATAGCCAGGGATGATGGGAGTTGTAGGCCAACATCTGCAGAAGGGCCACAGTTTGACATCCCTGATCTATGGAATCCTTTGCCATGGGATGTGGTGATGGTCACCAGCTTGGATGGCTTTAAAAAGGCCCTAGACAGATTCATGGAGGACAGGTCTATCAATGACTACTAGTCTGGTGGTTGCAGGCCATCTACAGTCTCAGAGGCACTATGCCTCTCAATTCCAGTTGCAGGGGAGCAACAGCAGGAGAGGGGGCAGGCACATACCTCTTGCCTGTGGGCTCCACAGAGGTATCTGGTGGGCCACTGTGTAAAACTGGATGCTGGACTAGATAGGCCTCAGACCTGATCCAGCAGGGATGTTCTTATGTTCTTCTGGTTCTTGGCCAGCCTCCCCCCAACCCCTGCATGCAATGGAGGGCGATATGTTAAGCAAGGTAAGAGTACCAGCATTGTTTAAAAACAAAACAAGCCTGCAGAATCATTGAAAGATAAGCAGTTACCCTTTGATCCCAAATCATGTAGCTTCCTCACAGGTTTGGAGTTTGTAGATGAAAGGAATTTGGACAAATGGAGTCCTTTATTTGGTTTTGTTTGGTGTGTACCCTCTTAATTTACAAGCAAATGAAGATGAAAATAAATTTGTCATTTTCCAAGTTTTTCTTTTCTTCTTACATTTGTAGCAAAGCAGGACAAGATTTGAGGTGATCCCCTCGGGCTCCCCCTGCTATTGCTGCTTGCCTTTGCGGCAGTCACCGTGCATGTTGTCCATCGTGCTTCTTAAGGGAAGGTTCAAGGGGACTCCTTACTCTTCGCGCCTTTGCCCTTGTGGCTCAGGTGCTATTGAGTCCACTGCGCATTTTATTCTTTATTGTGACCTCTACAGGGATGTTCGTCTAAATTTTATTTCACCCTGGCTGAAGTCTTTTCCTGACCATTCGGATAATTTCTATCTTGATTTACTATTGTCTAGATTTGACATTATGAGTACTAATTCTGTGGCCAAGTTTTGTTATATTGCATGCAAGTTGCGTATCGCCACTTTATGATGTCTTGTTCTTTTCTCTTTCTGTTCTGGTCGTTGATCGAAATAAAAACTGACTGACTGACTGCCGTCCTTTGCCGATGCGGTCTAACGACATTACTGTGTCAGTGCAAGCACACTGCCCCATCCCAGCGATAAGAGGCACTGGTGTGGCGATGTTGTTAGACTGTGTCGGCAAAGGGATGTAGGATGGGTGGTATGAGCAGTGGGGGTTGTGAAAGAAGACTGATCCCATGCCCATGGAGGGTGTAAAGGCACAGCCACTTAAGCACTGGTGGTGGTGTGCCTGCGCACTGTCTGCACTATCTAAAGTTTTGTGCTAGTAGCAGAGATAATGTTCCTTGAAGACAATCCTATAATAGCACCATTGGAGAAAGACAGGAACTCTTTGTTTCCACTTAAATGTTTCATTCTCCAAACTCCAGTTTTTGGGGGGAGTGGAGGCAGGGTTTGCTCATATGAAAATATGAGAAAGACAAGAGTTTAGGCAATATGTGTTCTATTGATCCCTCTGCCCATTCCCTTGATAAACTACATAAATATTTACTGCCGTGCTTTGGTGTTTCTCAGCTGTAAACTGGAACCTCTAAATGGCATGAGAATGCCTATTTTCTTTTAAAATATTGCATATATGTATCATGGATGTATTTTGGCTTGTCTTGCAGTCAGACCAAATATATATATTATCCACATATAAGAATGGTATCACCTGCAATTATCATCTGGGGATATGTGCTTGCATTCATTTTTTGTTACTATTTTCTGCTACCATCACATTTTGAATGTGGATTGTGCTATAACACTTTTTGTCTAAAAAAACATGCTGCTGGGCAGATGGATTCTGCCCCCTAGTCCCACCCTTGCATGAGCACAAGTGTCCCTCTTTTCATCTTTTGGAGGGTATTTACATGCATATTTGAAGTATGATAGAGTTTTAAAAAATAATATTCAGCAAATGCCACCAGCTCATCTGGTGGCTTACTCAGGGACGGGCCTTCTCTGTTGCTGCCCCGAGGCTTTGGAACACAGTTCCTGCTGAAATAAGAGCCTCCCCATCTCTTACATCTTTTAAAAAGGCAGTCAAGATGCATTTGTTCACCCAAGCTTTTAATTAGATATTGTTTTAATTGTGTGTTGAATAGTTTTAATGTTTTAAATTTTAATTGTTGTAATGTTTTAATCTTTGGATCTGTTGTTTTTTATTGTTGTAAACTGCCCAGAGACTTGCGTTTTGGGTGGCATACAAATGTGTTAAATAAAATAAATAAAATAAAATAAATAAATTAGCACAAAGTCCTTATACTTGGCAAAACTGATTTTACTTGATTATCAGTGGAAATATTTGCAGTTGCTTCTTCTTATTCACAAAGCTTAGAGTGGTCATTCTTGCAAATCTTCAAACCATAATTATCTTATTGACACTCAAAAATTATCCTTGTGTAGCTTTATGGCATCCAGAATCATAGATGCTTTCTGGAAAGCCAGATCTAAGTTTATTTAAGCAGAAAATTCTTATTCCCAAAATATTGTGCCTTTAATTATAATTGGTTAAATTAATCTTCTTGTCTGGCCAAGGCCAGCTTGAGCACCAGTGCTACTTGAGGCGACTCCATGATGCTGCTGGCCACACCCCTGATACTGAGGCACTGGCATCGGGGGCATGGTCAGCACTGAGGAATGTTCTGTCCACTCACATTTCCTGGCTAGCAAATGCTTCACTAGCCGCTTGAAAGGCCTCCTAAAGAAGGGTTCCAAGCAGCTTGCAAAGTACTTGCTAGCCAGGAAGTGCAAGTGGGAGGTGCATTCCCCAATGCTGGCCATGCCCCTTGGCACCAACACATTGGTGTCAGGGGTGTGGCCAGCATTGGGGCACTCACAGATCTCCTGCTTCCATTTCCCTTCTAGCAAGCTTTTTTCAAGCCACTTGGATGTCTCCTTTTTCTAGTAAGCCATCCAATTGTCTAGTGGAGAACTTGCTAGCCAGAAAATGCAGTTGGGGGTAGTGCATGCTACAACAGGGAAAACACCTTATTTTATTGTTTAGCCAGCGGGTAGTCTTTCCTTAGATTTCAAAACAACACTCTGATAATATTTCTAAGGGAAGATTAGAAATAATCTGCCTACTGTGACCTTCCTCAGCTGACCTCCTGTTTCATTAGTTTTTAGACAGTCTGTTGTAGAGCAAGTGTAAAATCACTCTGTTTAATATGGTAGGTAGGAGCTAGCATTGCATCTTTGTACTTCAGTCCCAGAGTTGGAAGTACTTTGGTCTGTCTACTTTGAACAAAACATCTTTTGGAAATAAGTGGTGCCATTTAGTTATACTTTGATATTTAACCTTGGATAATGATATGCTCAAGATTAAAGCAAACAACATTTTTAAAAATTATATTTTAGATTAAATTAATCAGAAGTCAGATACTTATTTGGTGACAATTCCCTTGTTTACGAAGGGGTTTTTTCCCCATCCAAGGGGATCATAACATTGATGAAGATCTATTTACCAGTTCTTACAAGCGAAAGTAATTAAAACAAGTCTTTATTCTCTGTAGACAGTGAACTATAATACATTTGAAATAAGTCGCTTAAAAATAAAGCATCAAAGGAGAGAATACTTTTTCAAATATGCAGAATAAAGTCTCAACCTGCTTAGTTCTGCTTAGGTTTGCAAGGTTTTAATTTAATTAAAGGCTTCTTAAATTAAATAAATTAGAAGTGTGAAGCACGAGTGATTTTAGCTACTAAGTAAACACAAGACGACACTGGCATTGCAAGCAATATGCAAGAAATACAATAGTGGTCTTCTACAGTGCCTTGAGGATGGTGGATATTGTGAAGTAGAGTATTCCTACTGTTGATATGAAGAGCCAAGTCCTGTGCCCTATCTCAGCTGCAAAGCACAATTATCCTTTTTCTTCTACTTGGTGCACTAGTGCAGTGCAGTGTGTTGGGGTTTTTTTTGTCATGTTGAGACTGTGAAAAGAGGCACCAGAGGAACTGCTAGACTGTTATGTCTTGTCCAAATGTTCAGTGAGAACCTAAACAAAGTTCATTGTTTGCTGACACAAACATCTTCCCTCTTATTGCTGCTGATTTGACTTGTATATTTTACAACATACTGGAAAAGGGGGATCTTGACTGTTGGTTGGGGAAATGCCCTATTTGACCTATTTTCATAGGGTTGTGACAGGTGAGTGATATTTATTTACCTTCAATACTTGCAGCTCTGAATAGATGTTCTAAATGTAACAACAGATTTCTGAATAGTTGTTGCCAGCCTGCAAATAATGGAAAAGGGACTCCTGGTTGCACAAGATGTTGTGCAATAATTATAAGTACTTAGTACGAGAGTATTCACTCACTTGCAAAGCACAATGCAGAACCAAGCATTGATTGTGTTTACTTATATGAGAAACAATGGCTGATATTTTGACTAATGATGTGCATGTGTAGTAAAGAAGGCACATGTTCAGCTGCTGCATTCCACAGTAAAGCAGTGCAGGGGGTGCGGTTTTTGCTGATCTCCCCTTCATTCTGAAGTGCTTTGTGCCACCTGAAAATATGTCCTTGAGGGCTGTTTAACTCTCAGGGACATATGTTTAGGTGGCACAGAGCACTTCAGAGGGAAAAGGACAGTGGTGAAAATCTCCCCCCACCTCCCCGATGAACACTGATGCTGCTTTACTCTGGAACAGGGAAGCTGCACACATGCTTCCTTTGGGCAGCATTGAGCAGGATGTTAGCCAGTGTGTAATAATATTACAATTCATATGCAAATGAAAAATAATTCAGAAAATCTCTGATGAAAATTTAATGTCCACTTTTGCAACTAAGCATTCCAAACAAGTAATGTCACTTTGCGGTGAGGCAAGAGTATTACAAATAATATATGGAATAACTATGTATATAATAAATATACTTTAAAACAGTTCTGGGCATTTGGGTTTGGGGAGTGTGTTATTCACTGTCAGTGCATGGAAGAGATGCTTCAAGTGGTTACACAGGCACTGTCCAGTATGTACTGATAATACTTCTACAACCATATTGAAGACAATACTCTGAAACTAATGGCAAGTTGGGGAAAATGTTTGAGGAAAAGTATCCATATTAATGTGACAATCCATATTTCCACATTGCAGTTGGAGTGTTGGGAAAACGTAAAGTGCCAGAAACATTGATTTTCACCAGAAGCACTGATTAGAATCACTGGTGCTGGTTTTAACCTTTAAAACCTGTAATGGTTTGGGCCCGGGATACCTGAGAAACCACCTGCTCCCAAGGGTTGCTGCCTGCTTGTCAAGGTAATCTGAAGGGGCTCTGCTCTGGGTGCCAACAATGAGGGAGGCTGGGTTGTCATGCACACGGGACAAGGCCTTCTTTGTTGCTGCCCCCAAGCTCTGGAATGCTCTCTCAGTGGCTATCCACTCCTCGGTCTCCATCACAGTTTTTAGAAAGCATGTTAAATCTTGGCTTTTTACCCAGGCTTTTTAGTGTTTGTCTCTGCTGCTGCTTCTTTGTGTTTTGTACTGTTTTTATGCTTGTGTTTTAAATTTTTAATCAGATTTGTTTTATATTTTTAGCTTAATATTTTATTCAAATCTGAAAGGCAGTATATAAATTTAACAATAAATAAATACAATAAAATTACTGAAACCCACACAATAAATGAATGACTTCTGCATTTTGTCTGTGCTTTAGCTGTATACTAACACCTGCTTTTGCTTTTGTCATTATGAAAGGTGTCAGTAATTCATTTATTGCTATTGTAATCTGTCCTGTTCTAGATGGGGTCATACTTCCCCAGAAGAAACAGGTATGCTGTTTGAGGGTGCTTCTGCACACAAATCTCTCACTGGTGTTCCAGGCTGAGGCAGTGCCAGAAGCACCTTCTATCAGCTTTGGTTGATACACCAGCTGTGTCTGTTTCTTGAGATAAATTATCTCAGAGCAGTAGTACATCTGCTGGTCACCTTCAAACTTGACTACTGAAATGCATTCTATGTAGGCCTGCATTTGTACATAGTCTGGAAACTGTAGTTGGTCCAGAATGCAGCAGCCAGGTTGGCCTCTGGTTCATCTAGGAGAGACCATATCACTCCTGTCTTAAAAGGTCTACACTGGCTGCCCTGGGTATTTAAGAGAATGGACTATTCCCACTGAAAAGTGGGCTAAAGGAGCCCAGGGATTGCTTTCCAGGGATCGTGGGAACCACCGTGGGAACCACCGGCGAGCCTGGTACTCCCAAGGTGGCTAGCCCACCTAATTCCCCCTCCCCTTAAATGAGGTTAATGGAACGAGTGCTCCATTAACCTCATTTGATTGCTTGTGTGTCGCCGCGGCACATGGCAACACTTGAATAAAGCCCCCTCAGGAGGCTGGGCATCCTGTAACTTCCAGGGGCTGTGTAGCCCCCAATCCCCGCAGTCCCCAGCAGCTCGATGACAGAGCTGGCAGCTGTGTGGGTGGCCAATACAGTCGCCCAGCTACGAGCGGCTGCACATCTGCGGGGAGAGTGGGCTAAGCCTGCTCTCCCTGAAGACCTGGAAGAAGCTCTTCTCACCGATCGTGAGGAGAGCTTCAATGTCTTCTTCACTAAGAGCCCTACCGCCCATTGAGATCATCAGGAGAGTTTCATCTGCAGTTGCCACCGGCTCGTCTAGTGTCTACTTGGGGACAGGCCTCGAGGCTTTGGAACACACTCCCTGCTGAAATAAGAGCCTCCCCATCTTTTACAACTTTTAAAAAGGCAGTCAAGACACATTTTTTCACCCAGGCTTTTAATTAGATACTGTTTTAATAGTTTGATGGTTTTTAAATAATTTTAACATTGTTTAAAATTTTAAATTGTTTTAATGTTTTAACCTTTTTATTTGTTGTTAGTATTGTTTTGTTATAAACTGCCCAGAGACTTGCATTTTGGGTGGTATACAAAAATGTTAAATAAAATAAAATAAATACATTTTAAAAGTGTATTTTGAAAATATTGTGTTCCAGTGCAAGTTAATAAACCTGGTCTTTACAAGCAAAGAATAGTTCATTTTAATGTCATTTTTAGCCTCTTCACAAGATCAGAAGGGGGTAGTTTGGGACTTGGGAGTGTCCTTACTCCATCCAGGTGAGACAAGCAGAGCCACCATTGGGTTCTGCAAGCTCAGAACACATGCAGGTGTGCTGCAATAGTGAGTGTGGAGCGAGGAAGGCCTCCAAGACTTGGGAGGCCCTTCCCACAATGTACCACATGGTGAGGAGAAGGGGAAACCTCATTACATATCAGCTTCGCTCTGATTGGCCATGAGGTGTAAGGAGGTAGGGAAAGCCCTATCCAAGACAGGCGTTCACAGAGAAGGTTGTGCAGAGTAGCACATTTACAGCTCACAGCCCCTCCAGTCACAGCACTGTGTAAGCAACATGGGGCCAGCTACCACTACCTCAAAATGGAGCAGAAAGTAAATACACAATCAGCAAACCCTGGTACCGGGAACCTGTGCATGAACTTGGATTAAAACTGAGGGACAGAAGCACGGTTACCCTGTTTAATTGAGCATTTGGTCCTGGTTTGCATGAGCTGCTAACTCAAGATTGCCTTCCTCTAAGCTGGGTTTGTGTAATAATATATAGAGGCTCTTTCAGTGATTTTAAATATGGAAGGTGGTACGTAAGAGAAACTGACAAGGTGCAAAAATATAGTAAAACAGATGGAGAAACTCAGTCTTCAGTCTTGTTAAGTTTGGATAGATTGCTGACTGCATTGTATTAGATTTCAGTAGAACTAGCTCTGAATTTGTTTTCAGGAGGGCAACTAGACAAATCTCATGAATTTTTTCCTCCTCGTGATTTCCCCCCTGCATTATTTTTCATGTATTTAATCATAGCACTTTTATGCTACTTAGATTAGTTAGCATAGTATAAAACAGTATCTATTTTAACAATTTTGCACTTTTAATAATGGTAAACTGTGTAATGTAATTTGAAACTAACAAAAAAACCACATTAACACAGTGTTTCACTCCAGGAGAAGAGGATGTTAACTGACATATCTTATTACTTGAAATATCAGTTTGTGCCCATCAAAACCTAGACTGTTCAAGCTGTGAATTTTGATAACTTCTCCCACCCCCTGACCCCCAGTAGCAGTCATTTAGAAGGATTGGTTCAAATGAAAGGTTTCCTAGTTTAAGATATTAATTCTCTCTGAGAGATGTCTTTAATCAATGTATCCATTTGCAAATGTTCTTAGTTAACTTCCATGGGCATAGCATTAGAACTGGGCTGATGACACTGGCTGCAATCATACTTAAGATGGCAGAAACGTATATATCTCCTGAGCTACATTTCCATAGTAGTATTTTGTGTCAGTAGTCCTTTAAAGACCATTTTCGCCCAAGAAGGTGCATGTTAAGCTGTGTTTGTTTAATGCATTAAAATGTTAGTTGCTCAAGAAGACCCATGATAAGCTGTGTCTAAGATGCCTCAGAATAAACAAAAAATCTTTTCAGAGACTGATTATTCATGTATTTCAGGTAATGTGGTCTGAACAATGGACTTCTGGATTATCTGAATCTCTGATCATCATTATAGCACTTACAGCCATTAGTGTCCTAACTAGCTAACAAACATGATGGAGCAGAAGGCAGAAGCTACAGTGACAACCGTAACATTAGAAGTGGGACCCACAACAAAATGTTGTGGTATTAAACACACATGTCTGTCACTAATCAGAGTCACAATCTCTGTCCCTAGTCACAGAGTTCAATAAGCTTTTCTCAGCTTTGCACCCTTCAAAGCTAAAATAATGTGTGCATCCTTGGATTAATTAAGATCAGATGAAAAGCTTGAGCTACGATTCTAGTTAACTGCCCCAAACACCTCCTTAGTCTATTAAAGAAGCAGACCTCATCTTAAAGTACTCTAGAATAGGGGGTGAAATTAGGGTTGAGGGATGTGTGTGTGTTATGTACATATCCCCTGAGTGCAATTCCTCCACCAGTCTATACCCCCAAAGTAGTAATTGTCCTGGGTTATGACCAAGATTCAGAACTGGGGGATAACCACTCTCCTGGTTGTTGAAAACAAGGGCTAATTTGGAAGGAGGAAGAACCATTTCTCCATGCGGATGCTGGAATGGGACCCAATTAAGTCTAGAAAGGGAGTGATTCTTGCCATTGATCATCAGTATCAGCCAGGCAGTTAACTGGCGCAACAGATCCACACCAAGAGTTCCTCGAAAGTAAGCTCCGAGATCTCCGCCTTGATCATTTGTTCCCTGTCCCATCTTTCTGTTCTTGCCATCCTGTCATCCATTTCCAGCCCACCAATTATTCTCCTTCCTCCTGTCTAGGTCCTGCTCTGACTTCAATCTCCAAACTCCATGACTAGGACTTAATGTGACCCAATTTGTCTTCCTGGAGCCATAAAACTGGAATGTTGTCATTTTTAAAATAAAACTAGTATTTTTCTGTATGTCTGAGAGGGGTTCCCCCAAGTTAGCAGAACCCACCACCTCTCGTTCATGTGTGGCTTCAGTTTTGCTGATCAGCAAAGTTCAATTAAAGAGGGGACCTATTAGAGGGAATCATATATCATAGCTGTATTTTCTTCTTGACTGCTTGTTTATACCATGTTAGAATTTGCATTTTTTAAAAATCAGCTGTGATTTTTGTACTGAGTTGTAAAGTTTGTCTCTCTTGCTTCTTTTAGTTTTTAAAACTTAAAAGTTAACATGGTTATAGATAGTAACTGAAGATATGGCAGCCATTTGTAAAAGAATGCAAAGAGCTTTAAATAAACAGCTTGTTCTTGAACAAAATATAGAGGCGGGTTGACATAGAGGAAATAAAATTGAGAACATGATATTAAATTTGGCAGTCTTTTGATTTCAAGTGTAAAAGTAGGCTGGGGGGGGGATGCTTGTTCCTGAGGGCATAAGCCAGCCTTGGGGTAATAAAGGGTAAGTTCTAAATTTGTTATTGTGTTATATGACAACTGCTGAATGTGTTTTTCCTTATACTTGTCTGTGCATCTGTTAGCATTAGGTATTGCCTCAGATAAGGGGCTAGGTGGACAACATTAATCTAGGAAGGAAATGCTGGTGTTATCATTGCAGAGGCCATCTGGAGTTGTGCATACGAAGTGTTCCAAAAATAAGACACGTTTGTATCTGTATGGTTTTTCTTGGATTTAAGACAATTTAAACTCGTTAACAACTTGCCAGATATGACAATTATTATGCTACCACTTATACCCAGAAATGTGCAAAATTCTGATATTTTATTTTATTTTGAGAAATTTCTTCTTGCCTATTAACCTATTGTGAATTTTCTGTTAAATTGTGCATTTGGCTCATATGCTGACTGAAATATTTGATGCTCTTACTAATTGATGCATCTCTGTAAATGTATAGGTAGTCCCTCATGAATTCTAAGGGCCTGCTATATCTGTATAACTGTTTTTGTCAGCAAGGAGCTAAGAGACAAGTGGTAGACAGTACAGAAAAGGAGTTGTCACCATACAAGTTCATCCACCTTCTTAAAACCAAGCTCTGTTCAGAAGCCATTGGGGAGACAGCAATAGGCTGTGCAGAAGGAACAGGAAGCTAATGGACCTCATGGAGGTGCTCCTTCTTAGTTTAGTTACAGTGATCTTGATTTTTCAGGAGTTTGCGGTGTCATAGGTAAGAAATGTAGTTGCAATTTTTAAAAAAGTACTCTGTTTCAGGAATGGGATGTGGTCAGATAAACTGAATGTGCCTACCTCTCCCTTCTCCACTTGTAGTGAAGTTGCTTCTCTGGTCTGAAATTATGGGCTTGGTCTGCCCATAACCTTATACTGTTTATTTTTTTAAAAAAACCCATCTCCTTCAGTGTATTAGAATTGTCCCTCCACAAATGCCTTCTACAGGTCAATGGGAGGAGGTGGAGGTAATGTTGTTGAGTCTTACAGCCACCTGTGCAGGACTAACAAAGAGAAAAATTAACTTGTAGTAGGTTTTCAACACTGTGAAGCAATTCTCACAATCACTGGAAAGCGTGCTAAGGGAGCTTAGCCTGCTTTCCAGGGATCGTGGGAACCACCGGGCTCACAGGCGAGCCCAGTGTTCCCAAGGCAGCTAGCCCCCCTAATTACCCCTCCCCTAAGATGAGGTTAATGGAGCGAGTGCTCCGTTAATGTCATCTTTTTGCTTGTGTGTTGCCATGGTGTGTGGTGACACATGAGTAGACCCCTGACCAGGAGGCTGCAAGCAGCCTCACGGGTTTGGGGGTCTCTCCAGAATGTGTCGCACGTTCACGCGGGGCACACTGGAACTTCCAGGAGCTGCGCAGTCCACGATCCCTGCTGCCCCTGCCGGCTCCGTGGTGGAGCCGGCAGTCATGTGTGCAGCCAATCTGGCTGCCCAGCTATGAGCCACTGCTTGTCTGCGGGGGGAACAGGCTAAATTCGCTCTCCCTGTAGTTAACCCCAAAGCTCTTTTCATATGACCGTGAGAAGAGCTTCAGTATCTAGCATAATATCCCGAAATCTCTCAAATAACTAATTACGCAACTGTGGTTATTGGAACTTGTTCCAGTAACCCTGCCAGTTACTGGAACAATACTTATTTCAGGCAGGACCAACTTGTTATTGCAAAATTAGTTTGCTATTTCACAATTGGTATGGAAGTTGATGAATGTATTGTATCATCTTAAATAGGTGAATGTCTAAGACATGTGTGTGGGGTTTTTGGGTTTTTGGGGTTTTTTTTTGCTGGGGATAGAAAGTGCCAGGGGTGAAGAAATGTTGGTTCAGTTCACCAGCCAGATAAAATATTTTACTCATCAGATGGTTCCTTCAGCTATGTTGGTACATTACTTGTCCGGCATCATTTTTCACTCGTCACAGACTAGTAGACTAGTGGATTTCCTGAGCCCTGGAAGTGCAGTGTAGTAGGTTGACAGGTATTCTACATGATCACTATTTTATTATATGTGGCTACATCATTAATCACAAACCCAATTGTTACATGTTGTGAACAAGTATGTATGTGGAGAGCCTTTTGTTCACCTTAAGCAGCAACCAAGTACTACCTAGGTATTGCAGTGTATGCAGGCCAGAGATGAATGCCTATGCTTTTCAGTGGTGTGCAAGGAATTATTTTGTTTCTCTCCATTTTTGTTACTAAAAGTTTCATTTGTGCATGTTCACAGTTCAGCAGAATTGTGGATAAATTGTCACAATTCTTTTCAAGTGTGTTCATTCTCTCCACATTGGTTCCGTATGTGTGTGGCAGGGAGGGGAGACCAGTGCTCCAATTTTCCTATCTCTAACTTTGCTTTTTCCCTGCCAATTAGCATGACATTTGCAGGCATTTTAGGATGTCCCCAAAACTATTCTCAAAACTGTCCTTGGGCTCCCTGCAAAGCTGTCAATTTTGCACTAGTCTTTTGCTCCCTCCAAACCACTGGCAGAGCGGGACCGCCGGTGACCTATGTGTGGCCACCGCCATGGCCCCACTGACCCCGTCCCCACGTCTGACGTCAGACGCGGGGGCTAGCCATGCCCCTGCATCTGACATCAGACGTGGGGGCGTGTTCTGTCTGAATGGAGCCTTGAGGCTCCGTTCGGCCCCAGACTCAATCAGTTGCTCTTTAACTGCTGAAGGAGCCATGTGGCCCCTTCAGCAGTTAAACGAAGGCTGGCGCTGCTTTCACAGCACAGCCCAGGAGTGGCTCTTCCCTGCCTTTACATTGATTGATGTTAATTAATCTGGGTCCGCTTTACTGGATAGTTTCCTGCTTCCTTGACTGGTCAGAGTTGGCTGCAGAAGGGAAGAGTTCCCCAACATCTGATTATTTCCCCCAGTTTTAAGGGTGGGACCCGCACATGGAACTAGGTGCACGTATGTAAGAGAAATGAATCCAAGCAAGTGGGGTGACTCTGCTTTGTCCTATAGTGTAGTGATTTATTCCCTTCTCCCAAGAGTGCATTAAGACTCTGCATATTGATAAAGTGCAGAATGAGCAAGGGCTGGAATAACAGGGATGTGGAACAGTTTTTTTGGAAACTGTGTTTCGAATGAACAAACTGTTCTGCTAATACACACTGGACCGGGTCTCACAATCAGTAAGATCCGGTTTGGGGCGCTGAGCGGGGAGGGAGCCCTGGGTGGCCAGATTGGCCACCCACATGATTGCCAGCTCTGTGATGGAGCCCGTGGGGGCTGGGGAGCTCAGGGGCTGCGTGCCCCCCAGAAGCCCCAGTATGTCCTGCGCGAGCACGCAGGGCATACTGGGGAGGCCCCCGGAGCCGGGAGGTGGCTTTTTGCCTCTCCTCCAGGGGTCTACTCATGAGTAGCCACATCACGGAGCCACGTCATGGCTACTCATGATCAGATAGCCCAGGTTTGCGGAGCGATCGCTTCGCAAACCTGGGCTAAGGGGAGGGGTAGTTGAGCGGGTTACCTGCTCGAGAACCACCAGGCTCGCAGCCCTATTTTTGTCGATCATGAGAATATCCCCCCCTCTCCTCTTCCTCCTCCTCCTCCTCCTTCCCTCACAGTCAGCCCTTGAATAATACTGGAACAATGAGAAATAAAATGGTTAAGAAAACAAGAACAGCCCTGCTGGATCAGACCGAAGGCCCATCCAGTCCAGCATCCTGTTTCACACTGTGGCCCACCAGGTGCCTCTGAGACGCCTACAGGCGAGAGGTGAGGGAATGCCCTCTCTCTTGTTATTGCTCCCTTCAACTGGTATTTAGAGGCATCTTGCCTCTGGGGCTGGAGGTGGCCCACGGCCACCAGACTAGTAGCCATTGATAGACTTGTCTTTTATGAATTGGTCTAAGCCCCTTTAAAGCCATGCAAACTAGTGACCATTCCTTGGCAGAGAATTCTATAGATAAATTATGTGCTGTGTGGAAAAGTACTTCCTTTTGTCGGTGTTAAATTTCCTGACCATCAGTTTCATGGGATGACCCCTGATTTTAGTGTTGTGAGAGAGGGAGAATTTTTTCCCTCTGTCCACTCTCTCTATTCCATGCATAATTTTATAGATCTCTATCATGTCTCCCCGTAATTGCCTCTTTTCCACACTAAAAAGCCCCAGATAATGTAGTTTTCCTTATAATTTAGATTATCTAGGTCCCTGATCATCTTGGTTGCCGTCCTTGCACCTTTTCAAGTCCTACAAAGTCTTCCTTAAGATATGGTGACCAGTACTATATACAGTATTCAAAATATTGCTGCACTGTAGATTTGTATAATGGTATTATAATATTAGCATTTTTATTTTCAATCCCCTTCCTAATGATCTCTAGCATAGAATTGGCCTTTTTCACAGCTGCCACACACTGAGTCGACACTTTCAACAAACTGTCCACTACAACCCCAAGCTCTTTCTACTGGTCAGTCACTGACAGCTCAGACCCTATGGGTGTATATGTTAAGTTGGGGTTTTTTGCCCCTTTACACTTGCTTACATTGAACCACATCTGCCATTTTGTTGCCCACTCACCTAGTTTGGAGAGATCCTTTTGGAGTTCCTCACAATCTCTTTTGGATTTCACTACCCTAAATAGTTTAGTGTCATCTGCAAATTTGGCCACTTCACTGCTTACTCCAACTTCTAGATTATTTATGAATAAGTTAAAGAGCACTCATCCCAATACATATCCAGGGGGTTGCAGTTTGCAAGGCAGATTTCAATTGAACTTCCTCAAGGAAATCCAATTAATGCTCTCCTATATGCCTCCACAAACACACTATCACAAACTCAAGTTGTCTCACAACTAACTTTTTTTTAAAGTGTATTGTTACCAGGATCCACTGGACATGTGTCTAACATGGTATGTGACTATGCTTTGCTTAAAATGAGGGAAGTTAGCATCCAATGGATACAATCAGCAACAAAATACTCGAGGTCCTGTGGGATTGTGGCCATGGTTTGGACAAACTGGAAGGGGAAAGAAAGAGAATTGATACATGACTTTGAAAACAAGTAATTGTTTTTTTGAGGAATAGTGGGGTACAGGAAATGAAAAAGTGGTTGATTAGGCACGTTACCAAGTTGTTCTACTAGGAAGGGGGTTAGAGGCTCAAAAGTGAAAGAAAAGAGAAAGAGAAAAAGCATTTGTCATATCTACCTGGACAAATCATTCCCTGGCAAATCCTTCTCCCTGGGCAGCTCAAGCTCATCTCAATAAAATAATAAAGGAAGCTCTTTGGGGTGCACTCAGAAAATGTTGGGTTCAGAGTCCAATAGCAAGTGTGGCAAATGCAGGAGGCAGAAGCTAGACTGATAAAAGCTAAAAAGTCAAAAACAGTTGCAGCCTGCAAAAAGCAAAAAGCACAGGCAAGATCTCAACAAAAGGAAAAAGCCTTGGTTCAAATGCAAGGGCACTCCAGGCAGAGTGCAAATGTGCAAGAGGGCTGGGTGGCAAAAAGTGTGATAGCAGTTTATCCTGCTAAGGCTTTATTTGTTATCTCCACATCCAAGATATATGATCAGCAAGGCAGCTCACACAGCCAGCTGGACTGGACAGATTCTGCTTCCAGAGATCAGGATCAGCCCTGAACAAAGCATAACACCAAATTTTATACCTGCTATGATTTGCTGACCAAAAAAATCAATCTTTTCCCCAAAACCTGGTTGGCAGTGCCATCTAGCACGTACACATCACATAGAATATTACATTACCATGTAACTGACATGATCCTGATTCCCCGAACCATGCCCATATATGTACTTGTTTATTGTTACCCCTGCCTGGTACCCCTGTTTACCGGATATTTGTAGTCACCTGCTTTTCTATCCTTTGTCTTTCTTTGTGCTATTGTCATCTTTTAGCTACAGGTACCTCATTTCAATCAAATACTGAGCCCTTTCTCATGACTAGTGAGAAAGGGCTACCTTGTCTGCGGGGAGGAAGCCCAGAAAAGCTTAAGTCCCTGCAGATGATCCTCCAGGCTTCCCTGGGTGGTCGGATTGGCTGTCCAGGTGAACACCGGCTGCTCTGGTGGCTCTGGAGTGCCAGGACAGGTGGCTTTCCCCCCTGGAAATACCATAATGCACTGTGTGAGTGTGTGGTGCATTATGTGAATCCCCCCTCCCCTCCTTCTCTGGGCACCTTGCAGTCTGGCAGCCATGGCTGACAGATGATTTAAAAAGTGGGGTTAGGAGAATGCTCGCTCTTCTAACACCATTTTAGAGGGAGGCTTCACAGGTGGGTTTGCTGCTGTGGTGCCACCGGGGTTGGCCCAATCCCGGTGGTCCACACATGTGTACAGAACTGAGCTGGGCTCCCTTAGCCCAGTTTTGCACACAAGTGTGAATAGCCTCACTGACTGCTTGCCTAACTCTAGCCACAGCTTCCTAAACAGAGAACAGTGAAAAACAGTTTCCAGAAGAATTCTTGGCCTGCTTTGTTTTTTGAACTGTATCAAGCCTTGATCGAAATATTATCAAGTGTGGTTAAGTATAGGCTTATTTATATTGATAAGAATTGTTATTAGTGGATTAACAAAAACAATGTGCAACAGAACCTGTAAAATCTGTATATTATGTTATACTTTATTACGGTCATTGATCTAACAAAAAAGTACAGAACACAGTAAAGATGATACAAATATTACAAAACATAATATCAGGGTCTTCATAATAATACCAATAATTTAAACCAACTCAGACCTAATCCTACATGCGGCCACACAAACACACAGTGTTATAGGTGTACAGTGATCAGCTAATAAAAAAGATGTATATCCATCAACCGTTCTAGGAGGGGTATTTGACAAGAGGAGGGAAATAAGAGAAGAACAAATATCTCTATAAAATGAACAGTGTAGAAGAATGTGAGTCACAGTCTCAACACCCTGCCCACAGGGACAGATCTGGCTAGTAATAGGGATTTTATGATACCTGTTCTCCAGTACAGCAGATGAAAGTGCATTAAATCATGCAAGGGGAAATGCCCTTCTCTGGGATAAAGTAGTTAAGCTCATTCAATAGTGGGCTGGCTTAGGATAATTTGTAACACTACCAAAAATGTTTCTTGCAGAGATTCATGCCAATGTCTGCTATACGTTGTTTTATAAGCCCTTGAGCAGCATCAAGATCCAAAGGCATTAAAGACTGAGGAGAGAATCCATGCTTGCCCAGCACATCATAGAGTCATTTATGCCAGCAAGATTGAAAGCAGTCTTCCAAAACAAAGGAGGACTAGCCCTTTGGGGCAAAAAATAATTTTTTAATCCAAAAGTTAAATACATACATCCACTCATTGGCCCCCACTCTTGTTAGGCTGGCCTCCAGCCGTAGAATGACGTTGGGCACCCATCTAGGGACCAAGAATAAAGCATGCAAAAAATTTTAATTGAACCATCTCCATTTGTTTAAAAGTGTGTGGATCACAAATATTAGCACCATACAGCAATTGTGAAAGCACTTTAGCCTCATAGACCTTAATTGGAGTTGGTATACAGTGGCCAGCTCTGTGGAAGAAAAACTTTAATATAGCAGAAGCACTCTTCTGAGCATTAATTGCAGCATGTTCACAGTGGGCCCTACAAGAGCCAGTTTTGCTGAAAACCACTCCCAGATATTTATAAGTCTTGATCAGTGACTTCCCCACCAATCCGCCAGACATCCTTCTTTGGGGGGGGGGTTGTTTAGCAAAAGCCATGATCTTGTTCTTTGGGGCATTTATAAATAAACTAGCTGACCTGGCACAGAGCATCTGCACTCCTAGTTTTCCCTATCCCCACCCCCCCACCCCCATCTTCATTTCGTGCTCCCTCGGCAGCCTGGCAGCCACTTCTCTGGCCACCACTTCTCCTCCCTGGTTGCATGGCTGTTCTCCTGGCCAGCAGTTTCTTTCTACCCATCTCCGTTGCTAATTGGCAGCTCACTCGCGAACTCTCACGTGAGCTGCCATGCATGGCATTAGCAATGGTGCGTTTAGAGGGGAGAGAGAGAGACTCCACAGTACTGAGCTAGCCTACGTACAGCTCTTCTCAGGCCGACAGATTTTCTAGTAGA
Organism: Hemicordylus capensis; assembly: GCF_027244095.1. Lineage (NCBI taxonomy): Eukaryota > Metazoa > Chordata > Lepidosauria > Squamata > Cordylidae > Hemicordylus > Hemicordylus capensis. The sequence goes on along the minus strand of NC_069658.1, from coordinate 370,862,623 downwards.
ATAACAGCATCATCAGCATAAAGCAGTACTGAAATAGATTTACTGGCTAGTTTAGGAGGGTGGGAATCTGGATTGTCCATACACTCGATAGAGAGTTTATATAAAGGTTGAAAAGGAGTGAGGCTAACATCTGTATAATTCTATTTTTTAAAAAAAGTTTCCTGAAGAGTGATTCCCCTAGTCAATCACTGGAATAGATTTTGGGAAGGGTACATCTACCTTTACCTTTACATCAAGCATTCTGGCATATCTCTCCTGTTAACTTTGATAACAGGAGGGAGGAAATGATGTAAGAAGGTCTGTGCAACGTTGATCTTATCGAAAGTGGAAGAGGGCTTGCATTCCTTTCCCTTTTGTCTCTTTTCAACTTTAATTGGGTTTGTTCTGCATCTCTCTCTGCTTGTGCTGTAATGCAATCAGAGAGGGGCATTTCCTCTGGCTTACTACAGTTCTTTGCAAATGAACCTGGAAAGCACTTTTGGAAAAATGCCTTGCCAGAATGACTTTTTGCCTGGAATGTAACCAGCATTTCTTTTCCAAATGGGAAGAACAAGGCTAAATAGCTAACTATTAGAGGCACACTGAACTACCCCCCAAATGGCATAGTGAATGTGGCTACTAACTATAGGAAAGAGTCCTATGAAATATCTGACACCTATTTGTAGCAAACTCTAAAATATCAGATCCTTTGCATCTAGGGCTGATCTTAGGGGATGGGCAATCTGGGCGGTTATCTATTCTAGAGCACCTATCTAAAGGGGGAACCAAGCTGAGCTTGGGGACTCACTGTTTCTTGAGTGTACCTTTAAGCAAAAGGTTTTGGAAAAGGATATTTGCTCTCATCTAGAAGTAAAGTCATAATCTTAATTTCACTCGCCCCATTGGAAACAACTGCATGTACAAATTCAGACTGCTTTACATTTTGTCCATAATGCAGGACAGGAAGTACTATTGATAGGTACACTAGATTGAGCTTTCTCCTCTGTTACTATTAAGCCAGGAGGATTCACCTTTGAGGCTTAGCTCTCTTCATCTTCTACATCCATAGAAGCTGTGTTGTCTTCACTGGGGTTCTCAACGTTGGGTTCCCAGATGTTGTGGCATTACAGTTGATGGGAGTTGGAAACTCCTATTCTGTTATGTTCTCCTTCACCAGTCCTGCTCCCAGATTTACATTATCACTGCATGAAGAAACTGCTGCTCCAGTAGGCTGAACAAACTTGTTCATACTACCTGCATCTTTCTGCAGCTGTTCTGTTGCTGTGCTTCATGTTTTCTATTCTGAGCCCCAGACACCTTTTTTGAAGGCATTTTCAAACCAGTCAAAACTCTTGCATATACCATCTGGTCACGTGAGTCATACAGCTCTATATTTTGGGGAAATTGTAGTTTTCAAAGTAAAAAAAACAAAAACCAGCGAAATGTAACAGGTGTTTGATGAAATCTCTAAGCAATGGAATACATCAGATATAACCTGGGCAACTTGGCAGTGGGGTGACTAAGGCTGATTCAAGGACTTGTGACAGAGCTGAAGGCAGCTCTTAGGTGAAGTGTTACCACACTTGCTCAGATATGTGTGTTATCACATCTATATCTACACTTCTAAAGGTGGGGGAATTAGTTCTAAAAACCAATCTTGCAAGTGTGCATAACAAGGGATTGCTGTCTGGACTCAGGCAAATGTCACTGTTAGAGTACCCAGAGGAGCAAAAAACTCAGGGGCAAGGTTTTAAAACAAATTAATTGTGTTGTGCTTCTTTATATAGCAGAAGCACAATGCAAATGAAATACCTGGCAACCTTGGTAGTACAATAAATTCAAACGGTTCCCTGGAAATTGTGATAACGGAGAGGGAGTGTGTGGGAATAATGGTTATGATTTGCAGGCAACAGAAGAGACACAGAGAGAAAAAGAGCACAGATTGGAAGAGGGAATGAGTTGCCTTTCCTTAGTCTGCTCTCTTGTATGCAATGTCAGAGGACTATTTCCCTCTTGTGGGGGAAGGGAAAGTAACAAAACTTGTAAGGTTTGGCTGGTGGGTGGCAAAAAGAGGCAGCAGGGTGCAGGCACAGCACCCAAGAAAGTGGGTCTGCGTGAGATCATAGCAAACCAGAGGAGCACTGAGTTTTATAGGCAGCTGTGTGCAAGGGTTAGCTTGTGGCACAGGTCTGCTTTATGAATGACTCAGGCTTCTATCTGGGTGGTTTTTTTGCTGAGTAATCTCTCTTGGTTTTCCACTTAGGGAATTTGGGGGGTCTCAGGCAGTCAAAGCATAAGAAAAATCTTGTGTGTCCCAAAGATTCATGTTGCTGAGAACAACCAGATGTCCTACAGCAAGCACGCTCAAAGCTAGTGATTTAAGCTCAAGGTTTCAATTCCACAGTCCAGTTTGCTCAGTGATTCCAGTTAAAGAAGGGAAAAGGGGGATAAATGCATTCTGCTGGATGGATCTTCTGTAGCAGTGCTTTGGCAACTCGAACTTCCAAATCTCAGCTGTGGCAGCAGGTCTTGCTATCTCTCAGGTGTTTTCTTCCTATAAACAGAGCAAACAATAAACTGGTAAAGATAGCACTAACCTGCACAAACCACACAACTGGGCATAACACCGATGCATTAGTGGCAGGGTGGATGGGTGAGTGTGCCAAAAGCAGTCCTTAGTCTGGACACTATTTATCCTAGAGATGGCCCTGTTTGCATTTCGTCCTTATAGTTACTAATTCCCACCAAGTCTTCAGGCATGGGAAATAATTGGTGGGAAAATGAACTCCACTGCTTTAAGCTGGACAGAAGCAGTGGCCAGTATCTTTATTATCTTTTAACTTGTACCAAGCAGCAGCAGCAACCCCTTCACTGTATGTTTTTCAAAAAAGGCCTAATGTAATTGCAGTATGTTATGGGGGAGAGGGGGAGAATTCATAAACTTCAAATCTGAAGTTACTATGGGAGATGATCAGATAACCTGAAATTCTGGGTTGAAAGACAGAATTATCAGTGAATCAAATACGTCTATCCCATCCCTAAATCGGGTTCTCAACATATATTCCCCATTCCTTCTTGGAGTTACAGTCATGGAATCCATACTGTGTGGAACCTCAGCAGCTATACTGGAGAAGAGCTGTTATCCAGGTGGGGACAGCTTCAGTGTGTGTGTGTGTGTGTGTGTGTGTGTGTGTGTGTTATTTTTTAAAAATTGGTTCTAGTTTGTCCCTGGCATAACATTTCTATACATCTATTTTTCAGAATCCAAGACCCAAGTGTTTCAGTGCTTTGTAAACTGCTTAACAGGGCATTAAGCGAGGCACTGACATTTCTGTATAGCGATTCCATGGAGCCAGGAAGACAAATGTGTATTTTAAATATATATTTCAAGACTTAATGTTAATTTCCTGTTGTGAACATATTGTAGATATGTAGTGGTTTGTGTTTGTCTTTAAGCAGGGTTTTGTAGCACATGTAGAGGAGCAATTTCAATGAATACACTTCATATGTGATTAAAGGACATGCTGAGATAGTATTGGCATGTCCTTCAGTGATGTTGGGGCAGGCAGATTCTTGCTACAGCCCCAACACTATCCAGTATAGGATAGTTCATCCGAACTAGCCCGAAGTGAATTAACTTCATGAAAGATGTATGTTGCCCTAGGGAGATATGTTACATTGAGATAAACATTCTTTTAAGCTTATAATTATGAGTGATGGTACCAGCAGATGTCATGCAACTCTATACATTTAAACAATGCATCTTTGCAGAAAACTGAATATGTTAAGAAAAAGAAAGCCCAGTAATGAGTAAACAGCAAAGTCATGTATTCATACTTAAGTCTTACAGCTAAGTTTTTCTCTATAATATACAGAGAAGCCTCCCTATCCATGGATCCGACATCCATGGTTTCCCATATCCATGGTTGGATAATTGACACCTGACCTCGGTGTACACAGAACAAAAAGGGTTAAATTCAATGATTCCACAGTTTGGGGGAAATTTTGAGGACAGGAGCCATTCTGTGGCTCATTTGCAAAATAAAAAATAAAAAATTGCTATTGTTTTTGCAAAAGGTAGAATTGGACGTTGTGTAGGGGCATTGCTAGACATCTGATGACTCACAGAGCATGGTACAGCACTTTGTTTCTATTATTTTGACCTTTTCCAGTCATATTTTTAAGCCTCCCCATCCTCTCCAGGAACTTAACCCCCACCAAGTCCCTTTGAGGCAATGACTCATTATCCATGATAATGGAAGAGAACAGAACCCCTGTGGATAACGGGATTCGCCTGTATACACTGATAACTATGATTGTTAGTACAGTGGAATTGAAACTGGGCACACTTTTGGTGATTTGTAAGAAAAGTGGATTCACAAGCAAAGAAGCATGTGTTTCTCTATTGTGCTAGGGCATGGAGGAGAAACTGTTTTCTCCTTTTTTGTCTAATCTATCAATTGTCCAAACTGCCAGGCTCAGCCAATTGGGTATCACACACTGAGCAAAATATGCAAAATGACGGTGTAGAGGTCAAATTTTGAGTTGTGAAAGGAACTGTTTTTAAATTATTAATTTTGTATATGTCAAACAGAAAGAACCCATCTACTATTAAGTCAACCAATTACACATCCACATCCCCAATGTGCTTCCTCCCCCCCCTCTAATATTTTCAACATGTGAATTAATTATTTTAATTAAAAAGAAATTGAGCTTGGAGAACATTCCAACCTGTTAATTGATTTTTAAAATGATTGTTTAAATTATGTACAACTGAATACCTCTGTTTTCCATTTTAATCTGAAATGATATTGTTATCTTGTAATACAATACTAACATATTATTATATCTGCCATTAAAGCAGTTAACAGAAGATGACAAATTTTATTAGGATATTTTAGGTTTTTGTTAGGCTGCTATGAATGTGGAGTAACTGAATCAGATGGTGGCACTGCACTGGTGTAAAGTGGCTATAATTAAAAAGAATCAAACCCTGTGAGTGTGTGTTGATATAACAAATTATATTACAGGATATTTACATGCTACCTCCTGCAGTGAACAGCTGGATTCCATTTTTATCTTTTCTACTGAATAGAGAGCCACCTTGCCACTTATAAATTAAGGATCTGAACAGTGTAGTCTAATCATTGGGCTTTTAAAAAAGGTATTTCTCTACATACGCAAGACATTAAAGCACACTTCTACTGCATATAAGAAAAGAATTATGAATGAACGCCTGCATATTAAAACATATTCACACTATTCAATGCTTATAGAAAAGAAAAGAAGTTCATTTACTTAATATTTTTATATGTGTTCATGACTAAATGTTTGAAAGTACATATTGCTGCCTAGTGGGTGTTGCTAGATAACTGTAAAGAGCTAGGGCCCAGGCCCACAGCTTTACTGTTACCCATCAGTACATCCTTGTTACTGTATATCTAGCTTGTTTTGACCAGGAACATTGATAGGGTGTTATGAGGATTGGATCCCTAGCCACAGTACTTGCTTTATTTTCAAATTTTGCAATCACTTCTTGTGGTAGCCTTGCCTCACCATGTAAAATTTGCTAGGATGTCACTGGCCACTTTTGGGGGGTGTAGCTTTGGCACTGCAGGTTTTTAAAAACAGTTTTGAGAGGGGGCTAACAGTACTTGAGGGGGGAGATTATCTACCTCCTTTTGGATAGTCATCACTACCATCTCCATTTGCCTAGCAGCTGGGTTGCTTCTGGGCATGAGAGATACTTACCACTCTCTCCACTGAGCATAGCAACTGGGTTTCTCTCGTCATGAGCCACCTGCTGCCCCCTGAATTGAGCACAGCAGCTAGGCATGAGGACAACTCACCAGTGAGCCTGAGCATTTTCCAGATTACACGCTGCAACAGTTTTGAAACATGTCTGCTAAGTGCCCCTCTTTATTGTCCATGTTTTGACATCGTGGTCACTGTGCTGTCAGCAGGGTGCCATTCATATTTCTGATGCCTTGTTTCAGATTGTATTGATGTGTTGTAGCCCTATAACGTTGTATATGTGTTGCAGGGAAGTAGCTGTATTTTTCCATTGTAGGAGGCTTGCCCCATCATTTATGCATTGCAGTGTGGATGATTCAAATCATGGTGGAACAATTTGTTGATTTTTAAAGCCGCTTTCCTTCTGGTTCATTAAATAAATTTTCCATCTTGTTCATTTCCACTCAGGTTCTTGTGCAAAGGTGTAACCTGATTTTCCTCTGCTTTCAGCTTTTGATTTTGATCACATTTGCTTTTGTTTTTCGTCAGACTTGTTTTTCGGACACATTCACGTTTCCTCCTTTTTTGTGCATTGTGGATTGGCTGGCTCATTCAGCAAACCCCTGTTGCCTGGGATTGGTTTGTTTTTGCTGGATTGTTTGTGCAAGGGTGCAATGCAGCAACTAAATTCTCGTTTTGGAGCAGCACTTTCCCTGCCATTGCTTTTTTTTTTTCATCATACTTATTTATTTCAGACATGTTCATGTTTCCTTGGGGAAACATGTTTCCTCCGACAGGAAGCAGCCTTATACAGAGTCAGATCACTGGTCCATCTGTCATCATGCCCCATGTGTTCCCAGTGCTCTTGCTAGCGTAAATGGAGCTGTGCCTCTGCTGGCAGCTGTGTGCAAAAGGCACCAAGAATTTTTTTTTTTTAAAGAGTTGGTCGTGTCAGCAGTTCCCTGCCCCTTCTGCAACTCTAATGGCCTGAAGTGGAGAAGGAGGAGGAGGGGTCAGTAAATACGATTCAGGTAGAATATGGACACCCCCTGTCCAGTGTTCTCTCTAATTTTTTTCATCTGTGTGTGGAATGAATTTTGTTCTGAGTGGCAGTATCAAGGCAGTGTGTGCACACATGCATTTAGAATGGGGCCTTCCTGATACAACCTGAGCGGAATCTAAAATGAACTGAGCAGACATCAAAAAACTTGTGAGCACGTGCACATGCACACACCTTAAAAGAAACACTGCCCCTTCCTGGAAAACCCACTGCAGTAGTGGGCAATATGAACAGCTGGAACCCTGTCATGATGCATTGGAAAATGCATCCAGAAATGCTGCACTCGTGCTTTCAAGCTGCTGCCTCATACCGTCACACTCTGCAACACTTTAACTGCCACAAGTCTTGTAGTCTGGGAAACACTCTGGCAAATCTGTTACTGCTGGGAATAAGGTCAATGGCCCCACATGCCAAAAGAACCAGCTCCCAGCAACTAACCACATTCTGCTTCATGAAAGGGAAAAGAGAAAGACGGAGGAAAGAAGAAGGAAATAGAGAGAAAGTGTTCAGCTCCACATAGCATTTTGTGGCTGCTTTGGGGTGCAAAGATTCATGGGCATATTCAGGTTTGGCCTGCTTTGATCCCCTTTGGCCCAAAGAAAAGTGTCATCTAGGGGCCCAAAGTGGGGTTGAAGTGAAGCAGACTGGGCTGAACTCTGGCTCCTCTGAGCTTTTGTTGCCCCTCCCTCCATCCAATGGCTTAGCAGGACCAGCAGGGATGAGGAGAAAAGGTTCTAGTTTTTCTCTTCACTTCTCACTGTGAGGAAGAAAGCAGACAGCAGCTTGAAGCCAATAGGACCCCCTAGAAACAGGGACTAGGCAAGGTAATTACAGGTTCTGCTGCTCATTGATTCTCAGACTTTGTGCCCTCTTGAAACGCAACTGCTTATTTAAGGAACAGTTTACACATTCAAGTCAGCTACGTTGTTTTCTTCATGCTATCTCTGCTGACTGACCTTTAGTACAGGATCATACAGAAAAACAACTATGTGGATTAGGCTAGACACAAATACTGCTGCAGTTGTGGAAATTACTGACACACACAGCTGGTATTATTCCGTGTGATTCCTTTTCAAGGGATAATCAGAAGGGGTTACATGGAGAATAAGAACAGCTGGCTTCCATATGTGAATGGATCCTCTACTTTGTTTAACAAAGAGTTTTTCTAGAGGGGGTGGTTTGCAATGTGCCGAAGTGTGATAAGCACCAACTGGTCATTATGGACTATCTGCATGGACTTCCTCTCCAACTGCTCCCCTACCCCCAGTTTGTTCTGTCCACACAGAGGGCTTTTGTACTGAACACGTGTGTTTAACTTGCCTTCTCCCCATTTTACTCTATCCTGCTCATCATTATCCATCCTCTCTCAAAAATCCCTCACCCATTTCCCTCCCACTGCCTACATATAACCTCTTCATTCCCACCCACCCCCTTTGTGTGCATGCATGGTACCCAGGGATCACACAAAATATGACTTTGATGCCAGTAATAATACTTTTTAAAATTTGCAGTATTTTGGAATATTTGTGCAACAAAGGCATGCTGCCAAGCACTGTAGCTTCATTATTGTCACGACACTGGTCTATCCATAGCCATTTGCTTGTTTAGTTCTCCTTCTCACCTCCCCCAGGCAGGGCCTCAGAGTTTTTGAGGGGAGGGGTTTGGTTCACCCGAGTCCTCCTTCTCCAGGCTTCTCAGGGTCACTGTGGCAGTCTCTCTCTGGAGGCCTCTACTACTCACCCCTTAAACTGCCCCTCACCACTGGCTCAGCCTGCCTTTAAATCTCTCCCATGCCCCCGCTACTTGGGCCTCCACCCTGCCATATCAGGCTGCTCTCACCCTTATCTCCCTCAGCTGTGCCTCTGTCTGCTTCTGTCTCCTCCCTTACTCACCCCGCCCATTCTCCCGGCCCCTCTAGCCTGGCTCCTTGGTCCCATAGCGTGGCTGCTCTGCCCAGCCACTTGGGGAACATTTTGAGCTTTCAGATATTTACTGTCTTTCACTTAGGGCAGGTTATAGCTAAGGTACTTCACTGGGTTTCTACTCCACACTTCCTTGTATTTTGTTATTACTTTTTAGGCACATTCTCTCTCTTGCCTGTCCGGAAAAGCATACCCCAGCAGTAAAACCTTGGTTTTGGGAGTTTTGCCTTTGATTGCATGCCTTTTTAAAGTTCTTGGGTTTTTTTTCTTTTTTGCTTGAAGAACATTAATGTCTGGAAGGGGTTTTCAAAATGGCAGTGTGAGAACAAGTACTGCATCACTATTTTGAGGTCACGTGTACTAGGTGACGTCTCCTAGTGTTTCTGCCCTCCATTTTGTGGGCAGTAAATGTAAAGGCGAGAAAGGCGCTTAAGGTAACTGCCATGAAAACTGACTTCTGCCATATGTGTTCCCAGGCAGGCAATAGTGTGAATTCATGCAAATACTCTATAGGGGAAAAATTTAAGGGAAGGCATACAAGGCACACATGGTCTTTCCCAAAGTACCTATACCTGGGCACCATAATAATAAATTGGGTACCAATATTAAATTATTGGGTAATAAGATAGATAAGATAAGATAAAATGAGATGAGATGAGATTATATTGCTGTTAACTTCTAACATTGGCCAATTTATTATTAGTCACTGAAGGAGGGTGGTGCCATTATTTGACCCTTCAAAATTTAGAAAACAAAATTGTGCTAATTGTTCAACTACTACATACACATTTTACTGGCTCTTATAATTATTGCAATTTCCTTTCATCTTCCCAATATGGATGACCCATTCCTTTAAATCTACTTATTCTCAACCTTAATTCAATTTGAATAAATAAATAAATAAATTTAATTTAATTTAAAGGTAAAACATCATTTGTCACTTCTGAAAAATTTGCAGAAGTTTATGTAACAACTGCATCTTTTTGTGGTTCTATATAGCAGGGATTCTCAACGTTGGGTCCTCAGATGTTTTTGGACTTCAACTCCCATAATCCTCAACCAAAGGCCACTGGGGCTAGAGATTATGGGAGTTGAAGTCCAATAATATCTGGGGACCCAACGTTGAGAATCCCTGCTATATGGTATTAGTATATAGTCACAATGTTTTCTGTGTGCTTAACCATGTGCTATTTTATGAGGTAAATGTGTGTCATGAAGTTGATTTCGATTCCTGGCACCCACAGAGCCCTGTGGTTTTCTTTTGGAAGAATACAGGAGGAGTTTACCATTGCCTCCTCCCATGCAGTATGAGATGTTGCTTTTCAGCATCTTCCTATATCGCTGCTGCCCGATACAGTACCAGTGGGTATTTGAACCGGTAACCTTCTGCTTGTTAGGGGTGTGCAATTCGGGTTTTCGGTCATTCGGTTTGGGACCCGAACCGAATCACCCCCATTCTGTTCTGTGCCCGAATATGGGCTACCCAAATCACCCCTGATTCGGTTCGGATTAAATCCGAATCTGAATCTGAATCGATTCGGGTTAGAAAAATGGGTCCCAGGGACAAAATAGTGGGGTGGGGTGGTATTGCCCAATGGGTGGAGGCTACCACCCAAATTTCAGGGGGATTGGGCAAAGGGCTGATTTTTGGGGAATTTTTGAAATTTTAGTGTCTTTGGGGCAGTTCAGGGGCATAGCATGGGAACTGGGCAAAAAGAGTGGGGTGGGGTGGTAGTGCCTAATGGGAGGAGGCTACCACCCCAATTTCAGAATGATTGGGCAGAGGGCTTATTTTTGGGGAATTGTTGAAGTTTACATGTCTTTAAGGTTTTTCTCCATAAAGAAGCATGGAGGTGTCAGCAAATGTATAGCTTCACGTTGGGGGCAAAGGGGTGGCCTAGAGCAGTGTGGGGTTGGTGGTAGTGCCAGGTAGGGGCAAGGAAGCTACCTGAATTTTTTCAAAAGATTTGGGCAGAGGGCTGATTTTTGGTTAATTGTTGAAGTTTACGCATCTTTAAGGTTTTCCCTCATAATAAGTTATAATGGAGCTTTCAGCAGCCCCATAAGTGCACTTGGGTGGGGGGGTGCTGGGGTGGCCCAGAGCGAGTGGTGGTGTAGTGCACATAGGGTGCCAACCACCCCCATGGGTTTCTAAACCATGGGGTACAGGGTTCTGTTGTTTCTGAGGTATTCTGAGTGTGGATTCTATGATAGCAAATTAGAGTGGATTCATAGTGTTTCATTGAAAATCTCATTTTAAGATGTCTTTAAGACATCTTTAAGATGAGAGATGTCTTTAATCAATGTATCCATTTGCAAATGTTCTTAGTTAACTTCCATGGGCATAGCATTAGAACTGGGCTGATGACACTGGCTGCAATCATACTTAAGATGGCAGAAACGTATATATCTCCTGAGCTACATTTCCATAGTAGTATTTTGTGTCAATAGTCCTTTAAAGACCATTTTCGCCCAAGAAGGTGGATGTTAAGCCGTGTTTGTTTAATGCATTAAAATGTTAGTTGCTCAAGAAGACCCATGATAAGCTGTGTCTAAGATGCCTCAGAATAAACAAAAAATCTTTTCAGAGACTGATTATTCATGTATTTCAGGTAATGTGGTCTGAACAATGGACTTCTGGATTATCTGAATCTCTGATCATCATTATAGCATTTACAGCCATTAGTGTCCTAACTAGCTAACAAACATGATGGAGCAGAAGGCAGAAGCTACAGTGACAACCATAACATTAGAAGTGGGACCCGCAACAAAATGTTGTGGTATTAAACACACATGTCTGTCACTAATCAGAGTCACAATCTCTGTCCCTAGTCACAGAGTTCAATAAGCTTTTCACAGCTTTGCACCCTTCAAAGCTAAAATAATGTGTGCATCCTTGGATTAATTAAGATCAGATGAAAAGCTTGAGCTACGATTCTAGTTAACTGCCCCAAACACCTCCTTAGTCTATTAAAGAAGCAGACCTCATCTTAAAGTACTCTAGAATAGGGGGTGAAATTAGGGTTGAGGGCTGTGTGTTATGTATTTTTGGTTAATTGTTGAAGTTTACGAATACCTCAGAAACAACAGAACCCTGTACCCCATGGGTTAGAAACCCGTGGGGGTGGTTGGCACCCTATGTGCACTACACCACCACTCACTCTGGGCCACCCCAGCACCCCCCAAGTGCACTTATGGGGCTGCTGAAAGCTCCATTATTATACCTTATGAGGAAAAACCTTAAAGACACGTAAACTTTAACAATTCCCCCAAAATCAGCCCTCTGCCCAAATCCTTTGAAAAAATTCTTTATGGAGAAAAACCCTAAAGATGCGAAAAATTCAACAAGTAGTTCTTGGAAACCATTGTTAACCAGGCACCATTGTGTGCATGCCATTGGTAGGCTTTGCCTAAGGCTCCACTGTTAACTGGCATTGGTCTCACACAGAGTTTCTACTCTGGCATTGCCCATTTCTTAGAAGCAGAGGCTAGTATCTTTCTACATCTTATATTATACTTCATCTCTGCATGACAACAAGCTACCTAGAAAAAAATCTCCTGCTGTATACTTGTCCACATACACATTTCAAGTTAGCAACACAGAAGCTGTTCTCACTAGCAGCTGCTGGGATCCACGTGGATCCAAACCCAGTACCAAAGCCCAGCTCTTAGCCAAGGTAAAGTGTGCAAATGCACCCTTAACTTGACTGCCAGGTTTGTGTTTAGTCAATTTCTTATTGTGTGTCAGCGTGAGCTGTTTGTGGATTGTGTTTCGGCACAAGCAGCTCACACTGACACAGAGATGGGCGCCTAGAGCACCAGTCCCCTGGGGGAATGCATTGCTCTTGGTGCATGGTGCACTGTGGGATGCTTGGAGGCCGGGATAACGAGTCCTGGCCTCTTTTGCTTCACTGCCAGGAGCAGTGTGGACAGTCATCTTCTGTCAGGGCGGGAGATGTGGGTGCATGGCTTGAGCACAGCAGGAACTGAGAGCAGTCATCTGGGGGAAGGTAGGTTCAACCCTGTCTCCCCCCCACTCCCACCCGTGTGCGTGGTAGTGTGAATAGGCTCACATTCTGCTTAAATGAAGATGTGCAGTAAATTGGCGGAGGGGGACCTAGTTAGATACGCATAGGTTTCTTCTTCTGATTAGAAAGGAAGAGGATTTGAAAGAGAATTCTGCGCCAAACTCCTTCCAAAGATTTGTGGAACAAATTTGAGCAAGACAATGTAGACAAAACTCATTACTGACATCCAGACTTGTATGCTAGCACAATCATTTCATACAAGATAGTTTTGCAAAGTTGGGAGCTTCTATTCCAGATTAGTGTTGTGCTTGTGCACAATGTTGCACATCCATTTCATTATGCTCTGGTGGAACTGCTGGATCTTCCTGCAGCAATGCAAACATTTTAAAGTGCACATAATTTATCTTGTTGCATTAGTGTAACTTTAGTATGGATGTCGGACAATATTATTTTTTGGATGAATAATTCTAGTTACCTGTAAGAAGAAATTTGCCTTTTCTTCATGTCTAATACACTATCCTTTTCTTTTGGCAGTTACGTGTTGCTTTTCATTGACTAATAGTCTGGAAACTTTTGCCACTTTGTATTGGGTGGACATCCTCTACAAGGTATCTTAAGGAGTGTGCAGGAAATCCACCATTCCTGTAAGTAGAATAACCCTTTTTCCAATTTTGCTTCAATATTCCCACTATTGCTTCTACGTGAATTTTGCTACACGAGTTTCGCTTCAAAACTCTTTGAAGCTTTTGAGCTTTCTGCAAAAAAATGTTTTTCCTAGAAAAACAAATTTATCCATCATTTCCTGTGCAAAAATCTGCCTCACTGTACAGCAGTCCATTTGAACGATCAAAATGTGTGAGGAGGTAAAATTGTTGTTCTTAATCTCTGTCCGCTTGGATTTATATACTTTGATTTATCCATTTTGAATGAATATCCCTGCATACGACCAATATTTAGGGTTCCCTTATTGTTGCTACTCCTCTTGCTGTTAAAGGACAATTTCTCTTTAAACCCTTTATTTATAATGCTAGATTATTCAAGTAACTTTATATAGTCAGAATACTGGGTTGATTGAATGTTGTAAATCTCCTAATAATAATAATAATAATAATAATAATAATAATAATAATACATCTCTTTTGCAGCAAAGGTGAACAAGGAAAGTCAATGTTGTGTTCTTGCAACAAGTAGTCAGGATGTTTGCAAGATACCCCGCAATATAATTATATCATAAATATCTCTTGGCAGTCTTTATAATTATGTACAGCATTGTACTCTGTTAGGATGTCTAGTAAAGAAAGCAAGTTGACTAGCTTAGGAACAGCTCAAGAAAGGGACAATAGCACAAACCCCGGAGCTGATTATTTAACATATTTACTATACATGCAAAAGCCAAGTTAAAATGATGGTGATTATGTAGAGTGCTACTTCCTTTTGTGCTTATTACTAGTACTGAATACTAATTTTTATTTCTATCTGGCAAATGTGCATTTCAGATTATGATATAGGCAAAATGCCTAGCTACTGGTAAATCAGTGTACCTTAGAGCAGTTAGTCATGAAATCAACATGAGAGGGAAGGCAATTTAATTCTGAGCAGTGTACAGGGTCTGGTTAGAGATCCAAGTGTTGCCATACTGCTAGGAACAGTGAATGCAAGGGAACAGCCTAGAGAGTCCAATATAGACACACATTTAATTTAATTTCTTAGGAATAAAAGTAAATGGGGAGACAATGGTCAAATCCATCAGGAAACATGGAGATTATTTGAAGCTTCTATCATACAGGTTCAGATTAAATATATAATAGATATAAACACATTATTAACACATAAGAATTTTAAAAATTGAGTCTTAGTTGAAGGCCTGGGGAAACAGGTATGTCTTCAGTGTCTTCCTAAAAGCAGAGAAGGAGATGCTCTTATTTCAGAAGGGAGCATGTTCCAAAGCACTGGGGCAGCCACAGAAAAGGCCTGGTCCCGAGTTGCCACCAAATGGGTTTATGGCAACTGTACCCGGACCTCCCCAGATGATCTTAATAGATGACAGGGTTCACCACAGAGAAGGAGCTCTCTAAAATACCCTGGACCTAAGCCGTTAAGGACTTTATAGGTAACTAGCCAACCCGCACAGAGCATCTGTGCTCTCTTTGGGGCTGGCTGTATCCCCCTCCCTCCCTTCTGCCCCACACTCTTGCCCCTCTTCCCCTCCCTCACCACTCTCTCTTGTCCCTCTTCCCCTCCCTCACCACTCTCTCTTGCCCCCTCCCCTCCCTCACCACTCTCTCTTGCCCCCTCCCATCTCTCTCTTGTCCCCTCCCCTCCCACCCTCTCTTGCCCTCCCTTCCCCTCCCAGCCCTCTCTCACCCTCCTGCCCCAGTCTCTCCTGCCCTCCCCCCTGCTCCTCTCTCCTGCTCTCCCCCCTACCCCACTCTCTCTTGCCCTCCCCCGCCCCCTCCTTTTTGCCCTCCCCACCCCTCCTTTTTGCCCTCCCTCACCCGCCCCCACCCCACTCTCTTTCCCTCCCCCTTCCCCCTTTCTCTCTTTCTCTCCCCCCTTTCTCCCCCTTTCTCCATTTCATTTCACAGTACCTCTGCCCGGGTGGCGAACACGGAAGTCCCGCTGCCCGGTTCCATCTCACCCCAGCCTCCCTCGGGCGTCTGGCCTCAGCGTCCGGTTCCACCGCCTGGCCTTGATCCGCCTCCACAGCCGGGCCCAGCACCTCCGCCGCCGGGCCTGCTGCCGGGCCGAGTACCGCCTTTGCAGCTGGGCCTGCCAGGCCTGTTGCCGCCGCTTGCTAGCCTCTGCGGCTGGCCTCCTCTCCCCCACCCTCTTGCCCAGGCTGCCGGCCAAGTCCCGCTGCTCTGGCCGAGTCCCGCTGCTCCAGCTGGGCCCGCCGCCGCCTCGCCCGGGCCTGCTGCCTCGCCTCCGCAGCCGGGCCTGGCCGGGCCTGCAGCCACTGTGGCCGCCCGCAGCCTGGCCTGCCGCTGGTCAAATTCTCCTGGGTACACTGCGCCAGCCAATCAGGCGCCTCCGCAGCCCAGTCAATCAGCTGGGCTGCCAGGACGCATTTTCCCTGGCACACCCAGGAGAATTATATATATAGATAACTAGCACTTCATATTTCATTCAAAAACATATTGGCAGTTCTTTTAGAATTGGTGTTATATGGTCCCTTCAGGTAAACCCAGAGACCAGTCTGGCTGCCGCATTCTGTACCAGTTGTAGTTTCCGAACTACATACAAAGGCAGCCCGCATGAGTGCATTACAGTAGTCAAGCCTAGAGGTTATCAGCATATGTACCACCATTCTAAGGTCACTAATCTCCAAGAATGGACATATCTGGTGTATCAGCTGAAGCTGATAAAAAGCACTCCTGACCACAGCCTTCCTATGAAAGAAGTATGTCAATCAGATAGAAATAAATATATGTGCCACCTCTTCTGCAGCAGCAGGGGGAAGCAGTGGTGGGACTTGTCCTGGGCCGGCCTCATTTGGGATATTCAGTTGACCTCCATGGGCCTGATCTGGCCCATAGGCCGGCAGTTTGATGCCCTGGATTTAGGACCAAAGGTAAACGCTAGCACCTTAAATTGTACGAAAAAAATACAGGAAGCCACTAAAGTTGTTCAAATATTAGCAAGATATACACTATTTATAGTCTTAAGATACACTATTTATAGTCTTATAGTCTTACTGTTAAATTTTGAAACCAATGAAATATCTGACATAGCCTCAATGGTAACCATATATATAGTGCATTGCAGTAGATAACCCTGGATATTATTAGTTTATGTTGGCTTGCCTACTTCTGTTTAGGAGGGCTACAGCTGACATAGCAGCATACTGACACCACCTAGGCATCCCCCCAAACAGGCCAGAACAGCACTTGCAAACTTATCCTTAAAAGGAGAGTGTGACTTGTCCAGAACAAGTTCAAAGTCATACCACCTACTAAAAGCACCTCGGTCTTCTCCAGATTGGGTTTCAGTGTAATGATCATCATACAATCCATTACTGACCTTAGACAACAGTTCAGCAGAACTTAGCCTGACTCTGAAGAAAAAGAGAAGTAGAGCTGGATCTCATCAGGATGCTGATAGCACCTCACTCCTTATCTTCAGATGGCCTCACTCAGATATATCCTATGAATGTTCAACACTATAGCAATGAAACATAATTTATTTAGCATTATTAATGTGTGTTTGTAATTGAAACATTAACAGTACCCTATAGTCACTGTACTAGTCAAGCTTACAAATTCTAACACTTTGTAGCAGAAAGCATATATATTTGGTTTTAAGTGTTTGAAACTAAACTCCTGTTGCTGTTTAAGTAAAAACAAACCAACAATTAAGGTTTGCATTAAAAACTGGGATTCAACTGTTCTCATCTAAATTACTTCTGAAACAGTTTTAATAATGGCTGCAAGTGAGCTGAATATAAAATGAAAAAATTGAGTGTACACCATTGAATGCAGAAATATTAAAGTACAAAATATTTTTAGACACCTATCATTATACATTGTTGTTTCTTTCATTACAGTTAGTTATAAGTTACTGAGCAGAGTCTCACGATCAGTGAGACTTGTCCGAGAAGGGGTTTACTTAGCCCACTCTCCCTGCAGACAAGCAGGAAAGAAGCCCTGGGCGGCTGGATTGGCTGCCCACACAACTGCCAGCTCCGTTATGGAGCTGGCGGGGGCTGTGGGGATCGGCGGCCGCAAGGCCTCCGGGAATTCCAGGATGCCCCGCATGAATGCAAACGGCATCCTGCAGAGACCCCCAGGGCAGGAAGGCTTGTTTCAGCCTCCCAGTGGGGGTCTCCTCATGTGTTGCCGTGGCAACACACGATCAAAAAGATGAGGTTAGCATAGCACTCGCTCTGCTAACCTCGGCTAAGGGGAGGGGGAATTAGGAGGGTTTGCTGCCGGTAGCCGTGTGGCTCCCGTGGCAGCAGACGATCAGCAAAAAGTGGGCTAGGCTCCCTTAGCCCGCTATTTGCTGATCGTGAGAATCTCCTCATTATATTTTAAATTAGCACAGTTTTTTCTAAAATATAGTAATTTATAACTAACTGACTGTAATGAGTGAAGTTCTTTCATGCCTCCTAATGGCATAATGGGGAAATGGCTTGCCTAGCAAGCCAGAGGTTGCCGTTTCAAATTCCTGATGGGAATGGTAAATCCCTCCTGTATTCTATCAAAGACAACCACAGGACTCTGTGGTTGCCAGGAGTAATGGCACACGTTTCTTTAAAGTTCTTTCTATTGGTATTTTAAGCATATTTTCTAATTCTTATGAACCCACAGCAGTCTCTGTTAGATTGCTGGATATTGCTGAAAGGAGTAAGTATGATATACATGTCCATAACACTTCTGCTTGATTTTGGGATATAGCTTGTGGGCTTATTCATATGGCCAGTGTTTGTGGCTGTGTTTAAAGGGCTTGGAAAGCCTATATTTGCTGACTACTCACCTAGCTTGAGCTGATTGTATGCATCTGCTCACAAAAGCAGGATTTGCACTTGAAACAACATCTAGGCATTTAGGGGTGTGATTTTGAAATTATATGCCAGCCCACCATGATGTGATAAACCTATGTGGGAAAAGTGCCCCTGCCCAGCATTTTATGTGGCAGCCCAATTATACTATCCTAGTGGCGCAGCAGGGAAATGCTTGACTAACAAGCAGAAGATTTCTGGTTCGAATCCCCGCTGGTACTATATCAGGCAGCAGCGATATAGGAAGATGCTGAAAGGCATTGTTTCATACTGCGTAGGAGGATGCAATGGTAAATCCCTCCTGTATTCTGTCAAAGAAAACCACGACTTTAGGGCACACTTTACCTTTATCTTAGTATACACATTCCACACCAAATTGGATGTCCTTCGGAAAAAATGATTTAGCAACAAAGTAATTCAGGATACAGAATTCAAGGGCGCTTATGAAGACCTCCAAAATTATCTCTACAAATGCTTGATCAGGTAACAACAAATGGGAGGCAATAGATATTAAATGTAAGTGCAAATTGTTACATACTTTGGGACCAAGATCTTTTCTGGGTAGTCACTTGCCACTGGTTCAGACTCATAAGCATAATGTGCAATTAGGAGTTTGCATCCCCAACTCCCTATCAAGGAGATATTTGGGTGAGAGAGAACTATTCACAATCAGCACTTGACTTGTAATACATGGCCATCTTCTGACTACAAGCACTTTCAAATATTCAGTATTGCAGCTGAGATACTTACAAATATTAGCTATACTATCCTAAAAATAAATTTTGTGAAATACAGGATTAATGGGGAAAGTCTGTAATATACAGGATACCACTGCCTTCTGTGTTTAAAATTAATTCAAAATCAATTACGATTTCTCCTTTTCTGAATATGGAATAGAGTTTACCACAGTACTTTGTTTTCTATTCTGTCTCCTTAGCAACAGAGGCATCTGTTTATGTTCTCTTAGTCATTAAATCCAAAGAAAGTAGCTGGTTCAAAATAATAAAAACATTTTTTTTGTGAATTGGCTAACTGCTAATTGTTACTAAGAAATCTTAGAATGATAATGAGGCTGGAAAACATCGGTATATGTGTTAGTGATAATGCATATGCCTATGGTGTAGATTAGTGAACAAATCCAGTTTTACCATGTTATGCGTTTTATTGTGTAACACAAATAGAACAGTGATCTTTACTGCTTCTGATTTATTTCAGACAAATATTTCCATCTGATTTAACAGATTGCTTGGTAGTTAATAATACTTTATGTAAAATCCTAGAGCTGTAAGAAAGTTAGCTTCACAAATATGAGGATAAAATCCTATACAATATTCAGGGTCAGTTGATTATTTTTTCTCATGTTAAATACTCTGCATACACAAAGTATCCTCAGATAGGCATGCCAATGAGCTGAAGGTTGCTAGTTGTAGATAACTGCACATGCTTAGCTACATCAAATGGATGGCACTGTCAGTGTTGATCCAAGACCTCCCTTCCACCCAGCTGAACATGTTCATGCAACCACAAAAGCTACATACATAAATCCAACCATGGGGACCATGCACAGCATCCTTTTGTGCATGCAGTTTCCAACTGGGGATGGTGTGTGGAAACCTGCTTCATTGCATGTATTGCTCTCACTGTTTTGAGAAACCTATCATTTTAATTTACAAGAATTTTACAAGAAATAATTATAGCACTTTTATTATGGAACTGGATATCTTAAGTAGCAGAATTGTAGAAGATGTTTTCTATATGAAGCATGAATATATCTTGTCTTCTGAGAATAACAGGATTTGTACTTTCACACAACCATGCCTTCTGTTACGGGTGAGCTAAACTACTCACATTTGGCAGGGGGCATTTTCTGCCCCACTTTCCTAATCTTTTCAGCACTTGCAAAAAAACAAAAACCAGTTCACCAGTTTATTACAGTGCCATCTATTACTCCTTCTCTATTACTACTACACATGTAGCTGAATTTCATAGGCCAAAAATAATAGTGACATCCAGTGGTCCCTCTAATTTTTTTCATTTCTTTGCGGAATGAGTTTTGTTCTAGGCGGCAATATCAAGGCACTGTGTGCACACATGCATTCAGAGTGGGGCCTTCCTAATTCGACCCAAGTAGGATCTAAAATTAACTGAGTGGACATCAGAAAACTTGTGAACGCACGCACGCCTTAGAGGGGACCATGGTGACATACTATTATATAATGTCATAGCTGAAATCAACTATGTGACTAATGTGAAAAGGAAAAACAAGCAATAACTGAGGCAGGGTGGAGCTATAGTGTCAAAGCAGTTAGGAGGAACACTGTTCTAAACAAGGAGGCTATTCACACGTGTGTGCAAAACTGGGCTGAGGGAGTCCAGCCCAGTTTTGCACGTGCCTGTGAACCGCCGGGATTGGGCCCGATCCCAGCAGCAGCAACACGGTTGCAAACCCACCTATGTAACCACACTTGAAAATGAGGTTAAGGGAGCAAGCACTCCCTTAACCCCATTTTCTTGATTGTGTGGCAGCTGCAGCCGCTTGCAGTTGCAGCTGCGACACTGCGGAGAGCACAGGGAGGAGAAAGGGGATCCCCATGATGCACGGCACACTCACATAGTACATCATTGTATTTCCGGGGGCTGGGATGTAGGGATGTGCATTTTGTTTTGGATACAAAACATTTTGTGCACAAAACAGGCCATTTCAGCTGTTTTGTCGCCAAAACAAAACACCCAAAGCTCAAAACAGAAAATTTTGTAGCCAAAACAAAATGTCCCTGTTTCGGATACAAAATGTTTTGTTGTTTCGGCTGATTTGGAAGTCCATTTTGCAATCGCAAAAAGTCTTTCTCCTTCAGTCTCCATTTTGAGTTTTGACATCTGTTTGAATTTCCAGCCCTTCCAGTCCGCAGACTGGCCAGTGAAAACATGGGCTCATCTGCTGGCAATTGCCTCCTTATTCCTTTTAAGCAAATTTAAGGGTAAATTTTACCCTTATTGGCTCGTGGGGCAGTGTGCATTTACCCTCATTGGCCAGTGGGGCAGTGTGCATTTCATTGTTGTTGTTTCACACTGTTGTGTGTAGATCAATGGCATTTCGGGTGGGGGGGGGATGTGGATGTGCATGACCTTTGGAAATCTGCCTGATTTTTCCCCAAGCTCTGCTGTTGTTGATGTGCGATGTTGATGTTATTTGGGGTGGATTTGGGACAGAAAGGGAGCTTTGGGGGCAGAAGAGTGGTACAGGTAGTAGTGCCCCAATGGGTGCCTGCTGCCACCCAGATTCCAAAGGAATTGGGAAAAGGGCTGATTTTTAAAGAATTTCTGAAGTTGACATGTCTTTGGGGCAGATTCAGGGCAGAAAGGGGGCCTGAGGGGCAAACCAGTGGGTTGGGTGGCAGTGCCCCCAAGGGGTGCCTGCCACAACCCAGATTCCAAAGGAATAGGGCAAAGGGCTGATTTCTTAGGAATTGTTGAAGTTTACGCTTCGTTAAGGTTCCCCCCCCCAGGGAATAAAGGAGGTTTCAGAAGGCCCATAACTCCACCTTGGGGGCACTGGGGTAGCTTGGAGCGAGTGGTGGTGTAGTGCAACCACAACCAGGGTGCCAACCACCCCCATGGGTTGCTAACCCATGGGGTGCTGGGTTCTGTTGTTTCTGAGGTGTTCTGAGTGTAGATTCTCTGGTAGCATATGAGATTTTCAACAACAAACCATGAATCCACTCTCATATGCTACCAGAGAATCTGAATCTACACTCAAACATCTCAGAAACAACAGAACCCAGTTCCCCATGGGTTAGCAACCCATGAGGATGGTTGACACCCTATGTGCTCTACACCACCACTCACTCTGGGCCATCCTGGTGCCCCCCAAGTGCAGTTATGGGGCAGGAATTATGGAGGTCCATCATTCCCTATGGGGGAAAACTTTACAGACACGCAAACTTCATTACATCTTTAAAAATCAGCCCTCTGCCCAATTCCTTTGAAATAATTCTGCCAGCTTCCTTGCCCCCACTGGGCACTACCACCCACCCACCCACCCTACTCTGCTCTGGGCCACCCCTTTCCCCCAACATTTAGCTGTACTTTTGCTGAAACCTCCATTCTTCCCTATGGGAAAAATCCTATACTTCAAAAATTCACCAAAAATCAGCCCTTTGCCCAATTCCTCTGAAATTTGAGTGGTAGTTTCCACCCATTAGGCACTACAACCCTCACCCACTAGTTTCTCCCCAGGGCCATTTTTCAAAATCCAAAACGTTGTAGATACGGATTTTGCAATTTCGAACAAAACAAAATTGGGGTGTTTCCGATTGGCTGATTTTGAACAAAGAACAAAACGTGGGTGTTTTGGATTTGGGCCAAAAACAAAACAGAAAAAAAAGTACAACCCTACTGGGATGACACATCCTGGCCTTACCCACTGCCTCAGCACATGGAGAATGGTCTGGGCATGTGGGGAGCACACCCAGTAACGCTGGCACAGTCGTTTTCAGGGACAATAAGTTTAACCTGCCTTCCCCGCAGACTGCCCTCTGGCCCTTCTCCGTAATCATGAAAAGAGGCTCTAGGATAGATAATATGAATATTCTGTAGTGGCCAGTCACATTTAGTGTGGATAGTCCTGTACAGAGCAGTCAAAGTAGGTACACATAGCAGCAAATGTACACTTGCCTATAGGATCAGCATTGCAATTGCTGCCTTGGCCACCAGCCTCCACATATTCATCCAATTCTGCACATGTGCCTACAAATGTATGCCCCAGTGTGTGTAGGTATGCATCACTTGTACCTGCAGAAATGTTAGGTACAGGCAGCATGTTTAGAAATTCTGCATGTTAGGATTGTACATCTAGCCACTAGGGATCTGCAAATTGATTCGGGTACAAATCAATTTGCACCTGAATCTAGCTGATTCGGGTGATTTGGAGACAAAACAATTCATCCCTGTGGTCCATTGGTTAGATTTGGATCCAAGTTGAATCGTACCTGATTTGATTTGAATCAGTTTGAGATTCTGATCCCTCCTATTAATTTCTCCAGATTCCCAGCTTTCTTTCTTTTTTAAAGCTAAGCTCTAGCCCTTGTAGAAGTGGAGTTATGGAGCAAAATGTGTGGTCACTATTTTTCAAGTGTTTGGATTCTTTGGTGTATAACAACTTGCCCAATGAATCCCTATGAGGATTCATTACACACCTGCATTTCTTCTATTCATTTCGACTGTCTTTTAGACAGTGGAACATAGGAAAATAGGAGGCTGCCATATACTGAGTCAGACAATTGGTCTGTCTAGCTCAGTATTGTCTTCACAGACTGGCAGCAGCTTCTCCAAGTGGGAATCTCTCTCAGACCTATCTTGGAGATGCCAGAGAGGGAACTTGGAACCTTCTGATGCTCTTCCCAGAACGGCTCCATCCCCTGAGGGGAATATCTTACAGTGCTCACACTTCTAGTCTCCCATTCATTTGTAACCAGGGTGGACCCTCTTAGCTAAGGAGACAAGTCATGCTTGCTACCACAAGACCCGCTCTCCTCCCATGACAGTGCCACCTGCCATGTGCCAGCTATGCCTCCCTCCCACCCACAAGGCAGTGGGGTACTATTCAGTTTATGCTCTAGGATTTTTTTCAAGTGTTTAGGCTCTTTGGTGTCTAATAACCTTTCCTCATAATGAATCCCTATGTGCATTCATTACACACCAAAGAGTCGAAAGACCTCAAAAATTCCTACACTATAAACTGAGTACCCAGTGGCTTGTGGTTTGCAGGGCTAGTTGGAACATGGGATGCCACTAATTCCCCACTCCCACCTGCAAAGCAGTGGGGTCAAAATGAACAGAATAAATGAAAGTTTGTAATGAAGACACAAAAGAATCTAAACACTTCAAAAATACCTAAAAGATAGAGTACCCAGTGTGTGTGTGTGTGTGTGTGTGTTGGGGGGGGGGGGTAGTTGACACATGGCAGTTGACATTTGGCACTGTCCAGTGATAGTTAAAATGAACAGAAGAAACAAAGGTGTATAATGAATCCTCATGGGGATTCATTATGAGGAAAAGTTATTAGACACCCAATAATCTATTTCAATATTCCTAAAAATTAAAACGAGTAGCCCACTGCCTTGCAGGTGGTGGGGTGTAGTTGGCACATGGCAGTTGACAGTTGGCGCTGTCCAGTGACAGTCAAAATGAACAGAAGAAAAGAAGGTGTGCAATGAATCATCATAGGGATTCATTATGAGGAAAGGTTATTATACACCAAAGAATCTGAACACTTGAAAAATAATGACCGCACATTTTGCTCCATAACTCCACTTCTACAAGGGCTAGAGCCTAGCTTTTTATTCTATTTTTTAAATGACAGCTGGGGATTCGTTTTAGGGTTAGGATATGGCAACTTTGAATCCCCTTTGTTTCCTATGGCAGAAATGTTCAAAATCAGTAAAAAATAAATAATTCATTAAAAATCAACCAAGTGTCCCACTGCCTTGAAATATAGGTGATAGGTGGCACCCATGGGGAACTACCTACCACCCAAATATAGTGCCCCTAGGACCTTGGTAAGTGGTCCGAATTGATCTGAATCCATATTGAATCAAAGCAAATACAAATCGAATCTGGCGTGATTTGGAGGGGGTAGATTTGGACACAAAACAAATCAGGGGTTATTTGTTTGGGCACAAATCAAATAAAAAAATTGATTTGTGCACATTCCTAGTGGCCACAGTAAAGAAGTTACAATTGGCAGGGTGGGGCTAGCAGACGCAGTCCCAGCCCTACCATCCCCATGTGGATCTAAGAAACACTTACCCAGTAAGTCCCTCCTCCATTTCTCAAGACCCCTCCCTTCCCTTCTCCCAGATTTACTGGGCAGGTGCAGCAATATCCCCTCCTTCTACTGAATCACTTGGACTACTGCAGCAACAGCTTCTTGCATTCTAAACACCGATGAGGATGAGAAAGAGACTCTGCTTCAACTTCCTGACCACCAGGAAATTTGAGAGAAGAGGGTAGTGATGTATGCAGGTTCATGACGAAGATTGTGGGAGTATTGGGGAAGACATGAATTGCTTTATCCGGTTGCTTTTTGCCATCTTTCCTTGTGAGTAGTTAAAAAAAACACCTCATGAATTTTTGATCAGTCATTAAAAAAGTTTGTGTTAACTTCTAACTGGATTTTTAGAACTAGCTGAAATTAGAAATGCACAAGGGTTATATTATATTTTAATGACATGCCTTTTAAATTTGTAATATTTAACTTTTTAAAATAAAGGCTCAGAACAGCTCTTGGTGTGCTTTGTATGCTGCCACTGCCAAGTCAGGCAGTAGTGGGAGATAACAGAGGAGGTGGAGGGCATGTAAGCAGGGTGCAAAATTACCAGATTACTTTCTCATAATATGCTCCCTGAGGTGTTATGACATGTGGGCAAAACATGCTTCCGAGACCTTTGATTCAAGGGCATCTTTTGCAATGGATGCAGAATTGACATGCTTCTAATGAACAAACATCTCAAATTTATTAAGAGAGACTTAGAGTGTACATCTTGATTAGGGAATTCGCAAAATAGAACTTTTACATGGGGAGATTAGTGATAATATTTTTTGAGTGGAATTAGTAACCTAAAACCTTAAGATCTTATTTGGAGACCCTCCCCTGGGTGTCCCTGCCAAACGAGATGAGGTGGTTGGCTACCAGGGAGAGGGCCTTTTTGGTGTTTGCACCCCTTTTCTGGAATAGCCTCCCCAGTGAGGTTCACCTGGCTTTGTCACTTTGTTCTTTTAGACACTTTTTAAACTTTGGTTTTCAGATTTGATCTGATTTTTAACTAATTTTAAAATGAGTTTTTAAGCTGTTTTGCATTGTATTTTGTATTTTCTTCTTCTTTTTTGTCTGTTATTATTTAACGTGTTATGTGTTTTTATTGTATATTTTAATCCTATGAGCAGCTAACAAATAAGTTTATTACTAGTGATAATATTCAGAATATTAATAAAATAATTGAAGTTTGGGAGGTGGAGCTCCTAGACTGTCTACCTAGGGGCACTTGCTAGTAATGACTGAAAAGGCTGAGACTATGAGAAAGGAAAATACTAGAGTACGTGATTCAAGAGGAAAGGGGAAACTGATGAAACAATAGCGTGATCAGGGAGGAGAAATTGGATAGAAATAATGACAGGTGTTCTGTTTGGATGTTACAATCCCCCCTCCCCCCCCCCACATAATTGTGTATACACTGGAAGTAAGTTGCAAGTCCTGCCTTAGCCTGTAATTCACTCCACTGCCACTCAGCTCACAGTTACAGCAGCGTTCAAGAGGTGAATGATGGCAGATGTCTCTGTTATTAGAAAGCTAGGGCACTCGATCTCTTCCTAGCATCCTCTTGTCTCTCTGCATTCTTTATATAGGTAGTGTGTTCTACCTTATACGTACTTTGGCTTTGCTTGGCCAATCCAGTTTTCCAGACAGTTCATCCCATCAGAGACCTTTTAGACCATAGATGTCAACAAGAGAAGGAGTGGGAGTGAAATTGAACTATGTCCTTGGCCTACACTCAAGCCTCATTTCAAAACACCATGAAGCTATTCTCACGAGCAGCAGGAACTGGGCTAAGGGAACCAGCCCAGTTCTTGCTGCTTGTGTGCAGCAAAGGAAACCATGTGGCTCCTGGCAGCGGCAAGTCCGCTTATGGAGCCTACTGCTTAACCCAGGTTTCTGGTGTGAGAGCACCCGAAAAACAGGTGAAATGATTGTGTGTCACTACATGTCTCCACACTGCAATGACTCATAAGTAGCCTCCCTACCAGGAGGCTTCCCAAAAAGCACTGCCAGGATGGGAGGCTCCCTAAAAGGCACTGAGTTTACTCTGCAAAGTTTTATTCTTCTCCTGCTTTCAGTGTAGTCATATTGATGAGCACCTTCTTCCTTGACAGTTTTTTCCCTAGACCTTTGCAAATTCCTTGAAAAAGACCTGTCCAGCACTGGTGTGCTGCTATCACAAAAAAGTAGAAGGAAATAAAGCACAATTACTTTATTTAAATAACAATGTATCCACAAAGTACTTAAATATTAAACTTTTTTCCTAAACATATCTTAGTTCTGTCTTCTGTCTGCCACCTAGTATCTATCTAGAATTGTAACAAAATTATACTAAAACATTTCTTCCACATAACCTACAGTTTTATAGCATTCACTGTATTTACCAGTGTAGAAAAGAATATGAAAAACAAAACTTTTTCATCCACCAAATGAAATAGAATGTTTGACAACATGCATTTGTCTACAAAATACAATGCAATATCTGATGAAATATGCTTTGTCAATAAAATAAATTGCCAAAGAAAATGTAATCCTTTCTGAAAATGCATTTAGCTCTTGGACTAAAATAAGCTTCCCCTGCAAACTGCATTTTGCTCTTAGAAGTATTTGGGATTTGTTGTCTGTCAAAATCTACAGATTAAAAAGTTTTTTGTCACAAACTGTGTGTAAACATTTTTCTAGTTAAACAAATTTTTAAAATTATTTAATTGAAAGAGGAATCAAAATATGAAGAGAAGCACTGAACTTTGTATTTGTTTAAAGTGATACCACAATTTTAAGCAGAAGTGAAAGAAGCTCCTACATCTATATTGTTTTGACAGATGTAGATAACTATTTAGAGTTAAGTTCTACAGAGGAATTAATATTCACTATTCATTAATTAAATATGCTTTTGTTCCCTGAATTATCTCCTTGCTCATAACACTGTCCAAATTCTTACTTAATTCACACTATTATTTTACTAATTTAACTTGAATCTGTACATTCCTTTGATTTTAGTTTTAGTTTTTTAGTTTAACTTACTCCTTCCCCACAGGATCAGAATAGGTAATAATTTAACATTTTAAAATATGAAATAGATATTACAATAAAATAACTGTAAAATAAACTTTAACTTTAACTGTAAAATAAATAGCCTTGGCTCCAGCCACTAAATATGTGTCCTTGTTACTAGCTGTAGTAGTTTTTCTCTTAAGAAAATTCAGTTTTCTCCATGTGTTTGAGGACGAATTAACTAAATGGCCTTTCACAAAGATGGAAGTGTTAGGATTATTACTTAAACAAGGTAGAGATCTGACTGTGTCAAATTTATCTTCTCATTATCACTAATATAAAAGTAATACTGACTCCTCACTAAATATTAAAGTTTTTGGAGATTTGTAATTCCTTAAAACTTAACTAATTGAAGATCTTCACCCTATTTCACAACAATAGTAAATCTATCCTTGTTTAATGAAGCAGATTATTATTGGCATAAAGCACATCTGTAATGATATGCCCTTTCTTTTTAAATATAGAGTCCTTCAGCTGTTTTAGAAATTAATGATTTCATGTTAAGTTTTAGTAAGTAATGATTTTGAGTTTGAGATTGTAATAGGGCATCAGAAAAATTAACACTTTGTAAAGAGAATCCTGTGAATAAAGAATGCCCTAAATGTGTGGCTGATTTAGCCCTTGAATTCAGGACTATTTGTACCTGAATCTTGATATGCACTCCTCAGGTGTGATATTTACATTTCTCAGCAGTCTAAGGGCAGAGTGAAATGTTCTGAGTAGAGATAATTCTGAAATGTTCTGAAATGTTTTGTTCTGACTAAAGATAATAAACCATATCGAAAAAATGGACACTGTCAGGTATGAAATGCAACATGAATAATAATAATAATCTGAACAATGTGTATGGCAACTACACAATCATTCTATTTGCAATCTTGTATAGTCCTTCATACACAATGGTTTTTCTTGGTAGTAATTCTTTTTTGGGGTGTGTAGGAGTAATATATAGATTTTATCTAGGTTTGGGAAAAATTCTGTGAAGGAGCCCTCTGAGATAAGACTTTTTTCCATGCCTTAATACAACCTTTTTCAGTAGTTGCCATTAATTCATTCATGCCATTTGTGAATAACATGCGGGGACCTTTCACATGACTAGGCGAGCAGGGGGAAAGGCTGTTCAAACTCATTTCCTTCCCCCAGACAAGCACAAACATGTTGCTGGGAGCAGGGATCGTGCTCCTAGACAATGCATCCAGCCTCCGGATATATCACAGTGGACAGCATGCTGAGCGCAGTGATCTGGGGGTTTTCCCCAGGGGACAGGCGTTCTAGGCACCCATCTCTGTGTCATCTGACACATGATCCCAGCAGCTGAGTTAAGAGTGAGTTTGTGCCCTTATCCTCAACTAAGAAGCGGGCTTCGGCACTGGGTTTTGTGCCAGAGCAAGTCCGGGATCCATGTGGATCCTGGCGGTTCTCACAGGCAGCCAAGTCCAGGCTTGGCTGCTCATGAGAACAGCCTTGCAATGTATTATACATATATCTTCCATAAATTTGCCTAATCAGCAAACTACCACTCTTTATATAATGAGTATATGTTTGGTCAATCTGTACTCATCTCTTAATGTAATTACTATAATACTTTCATTTCTGGTCTTCTACTTTCTCACCTGAAACTTGTGATCCTTATGTAGAATTCTGTTGCCTGCACTATTGATTTTGCTGGCTGTTATGTAATTTCATCTCTTATTCTCTTTAAATTTTGTAATCTCTCAATGGTTTGATCTCCTCCTTAGGTTTCTTCCCCCACCCCACCATGTCCAAGCTTTCCTGTCTAATCTGATAGGGCCCAAGAACATTACTTTTATTCAGTTTTTGCTTTGTGGAAAACTAGGCACATACAGCCTCTTTACAAAGCCTCTGCTTGTGTGTTCATGCTTTTAGCTGCACATTTTCTATTGCTGCTCTGTATATGTGTGGTAGATATATGATCTGGGATTGTGGCATTGACAAAATAACTGAGTCTGGGCAGGGTCACCAATATTTGACACAAAGATGCATCTGCAGGGAGCATTCCCATCCCATTTGGCCACAGGTTTAGAGACAGAGGCATGTGCAATCAGCACTATCATTGTTCTGTACAGTGGCTGACATCCTGATTTACAAAGCATTGGCTTAACATGCAAAATTGCACTAGTGCAATTGGGCGGGCGCTGGGGAGTCAGGATGGATCATGTGACTTGTCTCTGGGTGGCCCTTTGAGGCAGCGGGCCGGGAGACAACTGTATCCCCTTGCCTAATGGACGGTATGCCCATGGTCCCCTAGTAGTACACAGTGGGTGTCCAAACAACATTTCATAAAGAGAAAGGCCACAGTCCTTCCTAGGTCTAGTTCACAAGGTGAATAACTCAACAGGTAAGACCTGAGGCCACTTCAACTGGGTCTCCTGGCATAGTTTTCCCAATAATGTTTTTATCTCCCTGTTTGCTCTCTCCACTCCCCCCGAACTTTGACTCCGAAAGCAGAGTACTGGTTCTGGAGTAGGGCGACCAGTGCTGCAGTAAAGGCTTCAATCCAATGGGTCAGCTCATCTAGGATCACAAGGACAAAGTGGTAACTCTGTGGGGGGGGAAGCAATAAAGTCAAATTGTAAAAGTTCAAAGGGAAGGGATGCCCAGGATCACCCCCCTTTGTGAACTTGTGGCTTTGAGGAGGCACTAAAAGCCTGACAAGTTGGACATAATTTTGTGATTCAAGAGGCCTCAACATAAACTCCAGGAGCAAACGACTGGGCTTGTACAGGATTAACAATGGCTTAAGTTCCACAATGGCCTTTTGAGTGTAACTGCTGACATAGCACTCTTGAGGAGGGCTCTTGGAGCGATAGGGCGACCATCTGGGACAATCCAGAAATCCTTATCTCGTATGGCCTTATACAGTCTCTCCCAGGTAGGGGGTTCGCTCAGATGTAGAAAAGTCAGATATGGTTGCTCAGGGCCCATGGTGAAAACTGGAGCAAAGACTGAGATGCTGCATGGCTGTTTAGTTGCCTGTTTAGCTGCGGCATCTGCAGAGGAGTTGGTAACACATGAGTCATCAGTCTGATGAGGTCATCAGTGGACGACGGCTATCTCGCTGGGCAGCAGAATGGCATCCAGCAGGTTCATCACCAGTTCTGGATGAGCAATCGTCTGCCTAGAAGAGGTTAGGAACCCTCTCTGTTTCCACAGGGCCCCTGTTGCATGACAGATCCTGAACTTACTATAGGTGTAAACAGTAGCTGTCTTACCCGTGGCATACTTACAGGCTGTGCTTAGAATTCTCACATGTACATACAATTACTGTGATAAACATGGAAAACTCTAAACATTTCCTAGTTGCATACAAAGGGGAAAATGGTAGTGAAAAATAACACTCTATAGCCATCACATTAATTACAATATTGCTCAGTGATATATATCTTAATGAGCTTGAATGGACATACTTGAGTGTTTGTCTTGCCTTCTGTACTAACACAGTGTTTCTGGTAATGTCCAGATCTTTTGCAGAGCAGTTCTCCTTCAGTTGAAGCTCAGTCAGTGTGAATGGAAGCAATATTGTACTCATGCAAGGAGTCCTGGTGTGAGTGCAATGCTATTTCTTACGTGAACAGAGGGAGATTCTGTTGAAGGAGCACTGCTCTGCTAAAGGTCTCAACATCACCCACTGAGTTTTCCCTAGCAGTGAATGGGTAGTGGGGGTGCATTTATTTCTAGGCTTTAGATTATTGCAGTTAGTCTAGCTTTCAGTTCCCTTGTAGTTAAGGCTTTGTATGTCTTTTGCCTTTGTTGTTGACCTGTACACTCAAAAGACTTAAGATGCTGTAAACCAGTAATTCAGCTCAGATTCTGAAGTATACTCCAACAATTGGAATGTTTTGTTTTGGTCTGTATTCCCTAGGCAACAAACTTTAGCAAATCAATTCAAAACACCAAATTATTCCAAATGGAATTATTTTTGTTCCTGTAGCAGTGTTTGCAAGTAAACCTGTTGTAATTAAGCACAATTTGCTTTGCTTTTCTCTTCTTTGATGCCACACGCATAGTTTTGTGTTTTA
Source organism: Hemicordylus capensis (assembly GCF_027244095.1). Lineage (NCBI taxonomy): Eukaryota > Metazoa > Chordata > Lepidosauria > Squamata > Cordylidae > Hemicordylus > Hemicordylus capensis. The sequence continues at coordinate 370,830,493 of NC_069658.1, read as the reverse complement.
GTATAGAGAAACAATCACTTCAGTAGTGTGCTTTTGAAACTCAGTACTTTCAAAACAGTTATATGTATTCTTGATGGCTCAGGAAAACTAGTAGTGGTTGTTGGAAATAGAGATCTGGATGTTTTTGTTTTCCATGTAAAAATGATTCTGCATGTGCAAAGCATCACAGAAAAGTTTAGTTTAGAAAACTTTTTCCTGGTGTACTAGCTTTGAACATCTATGAGCATTTTGATGTAAGGGCATTTGCAAACATTAATCAGTCACATTACAATAATCAGTCATATAACTCACAATACAGTACACATTGTGAGATGGAACATGTTGCAGTGTGTACAAGCAGCCAACAGAGGAAGTTTCTGTTTCATAGCTTTTCTTAGTTTTTATTCTGGCTCCCTGAAGTCTGTGAGACTGTAAGATCATGATGTTAAGCATAATAGCAATCATGATGTTAAGCATACTGAGGGCCCTGCTGAATGAACCTTTGATATGTAATTAAAGACCAGTTGCATTCTTCTCTTCACAATATTGCAGTGCAACCCTGTGAGGACTGTACTTTCTACTATGCTGAATGCTTTGGGGTAGACTTGGGGAGAATATGCCGCCACCACCCCGACTCTGAATATTCTCCAAAATTTGTCAAGGGAAGAATATGAGAGCGGTGGGTTCTGAGGAATTTCTTTTGAACTTTCAGATATTCTCCAGAATTCTTATGAGGGTCAATTGCAGGAGATGCAATAATCCCCATGCCAATTTAACACATATGTTCTGGGATTGCCCCATAGTGCAAGGATTCTGGAAGGACATTATTACGGGTATTACTGTAATGAGGGATTCATCCCTTGCACTGAATGATCTGAATGAAGTACTGGGGTATATCCCAACCGAGTGGGGACTAAAGTCAGGTCCTAAACAATGGCTATGGAGAAGCTTACACCCTTTCCGATTTACCCACATCTATTGGTGCAACAGCGTGTTTCTCTTCTTCTCTCCTTCCCCTCCTGATCCCCCTCTTCTTCTCTCTCTTTCCTCCTATCTCTCCTTTCTTTTCCTACCTATAAAACTATAAATCTAGTTAAAAGCCTGAGTGAATAAATGTGTCTTCAGAGCCTTTTTAAAAGTAGCCAGAGATGAGGAGGCCCTTATTTCAACATGAAACATATTCCAAAGCCCAGGGGCAGCAACAGAGAAGGCCCTTTCCCAAGTAGCCACCAGTGTCAACTGTAGACAAACCTCTATAATTTGCATGTACAGATAGGGATGGCAGTGTGGTAAAATATATTTCACCTCACACATGATTGTGGGAAATTTTCATTTTATCTAACTTTTTGTTTTGCATTTTGAGCCTGTTTTAGCTGAAAACACACCCCAAACTTAATTTTGGCAAAGTCATCCTGCCCAGTCAATTTCCTCAGTGCTACAGAATTTGACACTTGCAACTAGCTTCATCTAACAGGAAGGCTAGTTGATTGTTAGGTTTTCCTTTGATTTAGCATTATGTAATGACAGCAGCTGCTTCTTGTTTGTTCCTAAATGTAAAAAAAAAAGTTGCAAGAAAAGTTCACATAATGGCTACTGAGATCACAAAAGCTGTACAGTTTGCATGTAAAGGTAGTCTTATTGTGGTTTTCTATTATGTGCTTCCTATGCAGAAAGAAGCAAGTGAGATATGTATCACAAATAGGGATGGTTTGTGCACAAGTTCGGTGTTGTTGTGGGGGAGGGACTGATAGTGGATCTTTAAAAAGTGGGAGGAGAACAGGCTCTTACCTGCTCTCTGCTGCCCCATGCAGCTTCCTGGTGCAACACACACATGGATTCTGCTATCCAAACTAAGACTATCTAAACTAAGACTATCCAAACTATTCCCTCACTGCTACCAGCATGGAGATAACAAGGAGTGAATGGTAATTTAAGTCCCATGCACATTGAATCCCATTTGCAGTATCTTCCCCTGGCCTAAATTCCTCCCTTAGAATAATTTCTCCACGTGAGTATGAGCCAAAAAGTTCCATCTCTTGGAAGTCCTTTTTCTGGACTGAAATAATTACAAAAGAAAAGGTTTTCTTTCCTCCCGTTCTCTATAGGTATCAGATGGCATAGTATATAGGTGTAGTTTATTTAGCAGAGACTAAGAAAAATAAAATCATACAAATTGGATTTTTCTTTTAAGAATGAAAGTTTAATCCCATGCTTATATTAAAAATACAACCAACCAAGCAAAAGAATTATACTCATGAGCCAAAAAATAAAATCCACTTGGATAGCTGTTCTGTTTGTCCCTAGAGACACGCAAAACTTCCTTAGATGTTCCAAGAAGTAGGGCCCATTTACCTTAGGTACACAACATTTTTATTCTTTGATAATATTCAGGATTAGATGCTTGGCCAGCCTCAATGTAACTTTGATATCTCTTTTGGACAATCTCAGGAAATGTATTAGTATTTAGTATTAATTTGATTTAATGTTTACTTCATTTGTTATTTATAAAGGTGTATAATGCAAAATGAGCAGTCCTCCTTAAAGTATATGAAAATATATGAAGTAGATCAGATGCTGTTCAATATTTTCAAGGAGGAACTGATTCCATGCATATAAAATAGAAAAATTCCTTTAAATTGAATTTATATTTGGAAAATAATAATGCTTATTAATCTGATAGTGTTACAAATTAGAGAAAATCTAGAAGAAAAGCTGGAAGCTATAGATAAATCTTATTTTAAATTAAGTACTTAGTGAGAATTAAGCTGTTTAAAAGAGAATGTCTATGATGGATTGTAAAAACTATTTTTAAGTAGTTTATCCAACTTAAATCTATTTCATACAAACTTTTCCAAACATGGTTTGGAAGAATTATGAATGTATTTTGAAGCCAGTAATTTGTGAACCTTTTAATTAGGAGACAACACATTATCACCTGGATGAGGAATCTGGTACAGTCCATTTGTTTTGCTGCAATGGAAGTGCCATTTATAAAACCATTAAAACATAACCTTGAAATTAACTTGATGAACTTACAAGGAATAATTAGACAGACAAAAAGGAATGGACTAATACAAGTGAAAGGCTTCTTCAGTGTGCAAACCTGAAACTACCTGCTAAAGAATAATTATTTTAACTAGCAGATCCTGCACAGAGTATCTTCTGCCCCACTCCGCCCCCCCAAGCCTTCTGCCCCACTCTGCTTCCCTCAAGCCTTCTGCCCCAGTCTCCAACACTTGCCCGCTTCCACCCCCCACCAGGCCGCTTCTCCCCCCCCCACTCCCCGGCCACAGTTTATGGCCGACTTTCCAGTCTCTCCTCCGCTTCCCCCCCTTCCGCCCCAGTCGGTTCCTCCTCCTCTTGCTGGTGCCTCCTCTCCTCTCCTGTTGCCAGGGCCAGTCTGTCCCACCACCGCCTCCTCCCACCTCCTGCTCCTGGCAGCCAGGCCAGGCTGGGTCACCGCTACGTACTCCTTCCCCGGGTGGGCCATGGCCAGGTCCAGTCCGTCTTGCTGCCGCCACCTCCCGCTGCCTCCTCCAAGCCCAGGCCGCCTCCTCAGGCTGTTTTGCAACCCACTGCCACCTTCCACCACCATTTTCATTGCCGGGAACTCTTGCCAATGCCGGGGACTCTCGCAGCGTGTTGTGAGAGTTCTGCCACCAAATCCTAACCACGCATGGCTGGCTAAGAGAAATAAGTATATGCAAAAGCAACAGAGTGTTGTGGTACCTTAAAGATTGGCACATTTATTGTAGCATAAGTGTTTGTTTTTACTGCAGTCCACTTGGTTAAACCTATACACCGATATCCCCACAAAGATTAACTACAAGCTATCAAAAATATCATCCCAGATTATATGACAACAGATCTGACTATCAAGCTTTGCCATTTTTAACTCAACTAGTTTCTTCAAATTTGATCATAACTTCTGTCTTCAGATGAACAGCATTGCCATGGACACTTGCATAGCATAGATTCTAACATATTGGAGAGAAGAGCTGGTCTTGTGGTAGCAAGCATGACTTGTCCCCTTAGCTAAGCCGGGTCTGCCCTGGTTGCATATGAATGGGAGACTTGATGTGTGAGCACTGTAAGATATTCCCTTTAAGGGATGCAGCCTCTCTGGGAAGAGCAGAAGCTTCCAAGTTCCCTCCATGGCTTCTCCAAGATAGGGCTGAGAGAGATTTCTGCCTGCAACCTTGGAGAAACCACTGCCAGTCTGTGTAGACAATACTGAGCTAGATGGACCTATGGTCTGACTCAGTATATGACAGCTTCCTATGTTCCTATGTTTCTATACTGAAGGCTGATTTAGAACAATGCTTCCTCAGTTCCTTTCCCTAAATCTTCTCCTTTATTGGAGACATATTGGTATATTGATGGCATCTTCATCATCTGAACTCATAAGCAGAAGGTCCTTGAGAAATTCCACAATGACTTCTTCTTTCTCCTCACCTTCAACCTGTCTGAACCTCTCTCTGGATCAGGTTCACATGAGACTTATAAGGTCCCCTTGTAATTGAAACCCACTAATTCACTTCCAGTCTCTTCTAGCTTTCATCCAGAACACACAACACATTCATATTGCTGTCATGAACTTTGAGCCTGACTCCATAATACCTGGGTCTGACACTGAGGATGCACAGGATGGCAGTCATTGTTAATGAAACTGCCCTGGGTGATTGGTGAACACCCCTAAATCTGTGTTTGGGCTTACATGGGGGAAATTATTTCAGAAAGGATAGTGTCACATCAGATTTAATTTGTGCAAATTTGTGGACCCAGGAAATGATTGGACTGAGGCAAAATTTAAGTTTCAAAATCAAAAGAAAGTATTTCTTGTAGGGAGTGGTACAGCACAAAGAAATGTGTGGTTAAAGCAATATTACTATCAAAAATGCATTTAACTGAAATGAGGCATTTTAGCTTGTAACTAATTGTATAAGTTGCAAGGTGGGCAAGAGAAAGAGGCTTTTTAGAGAGGGAGGTGGTTGGATTTAGGAAAGGGGAATAGAGAAAGAGTTGGGCCCAGAGAGGGGCAAATGTTCATATCACCTGATCTGGATGATGGGATCTCAAGGCTCATGGAATCACTGAGGGAGCTCGTTCCTCAGGGACAGCTCGGTCAGAGACAGGGCGAGAAGGTTGGAGGGATTAGTTGAAAGAGATAAATCCACAAGGGTGCTTCCTCTGTGGAAACAGTTTCCTATGTTGGCAAGGAAGACTGGGCAGATCAGGCTGGGCAAGGAAGCTGATCTGAAGGGTGGCACGAAGAACTGAACATAGCTTTGTGTGGTGGCTTGTGGATAGTAAATTGTCCAAAAAGCTGCTGGTAACTCCGAGGTAGCTGGTACACAAAGAGCACACTGGATCATGAAATTGGGACTTCTTATACTCAAAAACATATCCTAGGGGAACATTCCAATTGACTTTTTTTGTCAAATAGGTGTGTTGGGTGGAACCGGTAAGGATTCCATTGTTGCTGATCTCTCTTCCTGAGTGTAACAATGTGGGAATTGCTGAGGCATGCCAAGGCTTTTGTCATAGACATGTGTGCATAGATATGAGAAGAGGAAATCTGCCTGGATGGACGGTCCAACAATCCAGTCAGTACTTCTAATGGGTGCTTCTCTAGGTTCTAATCACTGACTCAACCTCTTTTGTGTAGGGGGATATATACCTCAGTGAGCCTTATCTGTGTTCTCACTGCTGAGTTAATTGGCACATTAGCTTGCTGCTATCCCTTGCAAAAGGAGGGGAAGGTGTGGCAGTTCACTCTGAGTACAGAGTGACCTTGGCAGGAAGTTAACCTGCTTTTAGTTAACTTCTGGGTTCTGCTCAGGGTATCCCAGCATAGGGAGGGCATGCATCTGCTCCCCTTTCCAATTTTCTTGTTAAGAACTAAATCTAGGGGTGACTGGCCCACTGTCAACTAAGTGACCTGTCCCCATGTGCCATAAATGTGGAATTATGTGAAGCTCCTGATCATGTCAAGAGTGAGATTTAGGGATGTGCAAACAGGTTGAATGTTGAACAGGTTCAACATCAAACTTGTTTGGTTCAATGGTCCGATATCGGCCATTTGGAGGGTTCACGATCTTTTTTAAAAATTCTATTTTTATACTCATCCCCTCCAGGGGGCTTCTCCGAGACCACGCAGGGGTCTCCAGAGTCCCCCCCCCCCAGCCTCCATTATGGTAAAAATCACCCAGTCTGGGTGATCTTCCGCCTGTTCCAGGCCTGCCCTGCATGGTGGTGGCCATTTTGGCCAATGGGCCTTTGTGTGGCCTGGTCATGATCTGAACAAAACTTGGCCAGCCAGTTTTGTGCACACCCATAGTGAGAGCTCCAAGCCTGGAGACTCAAACACAAATGAGGGGGTTCCTGGGAACTGGCAGAAAAGCATTGCTAGCAAAATAATCAACCCTGAGCCTTACCCCATAATACCTGGGTATTACACAGATGACTCACAGGATGAGGTGGGGTTCAAGGAGCCTCTGTCTCCAACACTAGAGTTTCCTGTAGCTGCTAATCCTCTCAACACTCCCATATCCTTTTCATCTGACTAAGAGGATGAAATAGTATCCCCACAATCTCCACCAGCAGCTAGCAGCTGCACTGTAGCCAGCACCTGCAAAACAAGATGCAGGCCCTTTAAAACCTGGGGAATACCAGACCCGAGTGGGGATGCATTCCTGGCTGCTGGAATTTGCCTCTGCCTCTTGTTGAAGTAATTTTGTTTGGATGTACTCTTACTTGTTCTGGTTCCCTGCTCTTTGGTATTCCTGGCTGCTTGTTGTGACCTTGACCTTGCCTGCTCTCGATGCACAGAGTCTCAGTTTCAGATCTCCTGCTTGGCTGCTATGACTTCAGCTTAGCTTGTTCAGTGGTATGCTTCCTGGAATACCTTTCCCACCCAGGCATGACAATTGCCAGGCCCTATGATACAGCTGCATTTGTTCCAGTTTATTGGACAGAAACTTGCCCTAGATGGATTTATTACCCCTTTAAAACAGAAGTTCCTAAAAGTACAATACTAACCCAACAAAATTATCAGATTGACAGGACTAGACTGGTACCTGGAACAACATACTACAGGACAGAACCAGAAGTGAAAAAGGCAAAACATCACTGGTTGTCACCCACAGCTTCTAACTAAAAACAATCCAATGCATCATAATTGGATTTGGTCCATTATTGACAATGGCACTTCTCTCACACAGACCTTGGGTAGTAGTCCTGTCACTGCTTACAGACAGCCCCCTAATCTTAAAAAGCTCCTCACCAGCAATAACAAGCTGTAGAACAGAGCTGCTCTTACCCCTGGACTTCTGGGCTAAATTCCAGGGCCTTTACACCCCCTGGGGGCCTCCAAATCCTTTTTAGTTGGTCACTGGTGCTGTGGTTGCATTAAAAATGTGTTTAAAATTCGGTGGGTGGGTGGGGGTTCCAAAGGCCTTTAGGTTCATACTCCAAAATTATCTAGGTGCACCTCTGAACACAGGGACTAGACTCTCCCATAAACCCCAATGGAATCTCTGGACCAATATTTATTTTTATTTATTTATTTTTTATTTTACATTTTTATATCCCACTCTTCCTCCAAGGAGCCAGAGCGGTGTACTACATACTTAGGTTTGTCCTCACAACAACCCTGTGAAGTAGGTTAGGCTGAGAGAGAAGTGACTGGCCCAGAGTCACCCAGCTAATTTCATGGCTGAATGGGGATTTGAACTCACGTCTCCCCAGTCCTAGTCCAGCAATCTAGCCACTACACCACACTGTACCATCATCAGCTCATTTACTTCCTTATCCTTCAAAGTGATATATGCTATAACCTGCTCTTCTATTACCTACCTACCTAGGAGAACAAGCCAGTCTTTATGCAAAAGAATAAATAGATCAAATTTGACTTCAGAAATTACAACATTGAAAAACCAGTGGAACATTTTAACCTTCCAGGATACTCTGCTGCAGTCCTGAGTGTGATAGTTCTTCAACAACAACAAAAGTCAAAGAGAGACTACAGTGAGAATTAAGTTGAAATAGAATAGATTCTTAGGCAGAGCACTGCCCCAGCTGTATGGGGTGGTGGAGAGCAGGTAAGGATCTGCTCTCCTCTTCCTTAAAGCTCCCGCTCCCCTCCCCGTGCGAAGCCCGTGCTCAATCCGCAGTTAGAGCACACCCCTAGTTATCACCTATTACTGCTATTGTGAATTATCACCAATTGACATCTTAAGTGCAGGTGCTTCTAATCTGTATGTGTTGCTGCTGCCTTCTGAACTAAGGTAGTGCTTGCTCATTGCGGGCAGTACTATTTTAACTCAGATCTTGTTACCTGTAATGTTACCTGTAACCCAGGTTTCTGAGGATTATGTAGACCTCAAGAACCCACTTCTGGGTCTCAGGATGCATCCAGCAGATGCAGGGGGTGGGGGTAGGGAAGATCAGCATAAATCACCCATCTCTTGAGAAACTAGTGAAGCATTGATAGTCTGCAGTGTGGAAGCACCAGCACTCCTCATGGAGTGCTGGGGCTTTTAGATTCAGGATGTTAGCCATCATGCTACCCAAGTATACCTGCCTACTGAGCATTATATTTCATGTAACTAATAAAGTGGACTGTAGTCCACAAAAGTTGGACCACAAAAGCTAGAATAAATGTTAGCCTTTAAGGTAATGTGTTTCCTAATTGTCTTTGTTGCTATAGACTAACACAGTTACTCCTCTGGTAGTTGTGATATTGTGTTAATTAATGTAGTTTAATTGTTAGATGCCAGTGACACAAAGTTCACTCTCAAGTTAGATAGATTTGCTAGGAGTGATGTGGTATTTTAGTTTATATTTCCCTGATAGAAAAATCATAATTCTAATCCTCCAATCTCAAATTCTGGAATTCTTGAGTATTATCAGGTTATAACAGTAATAGCTGATCACTGTCCAATGTGCTCCTGTAACAATCAGGCAGTAACAGCCTTTCCTTTCCTTTCCTGCAAAGAGTGAACCAGAAGTGAATCCGGTCCTGACTGACAGTCAGTGACCCCTGGGGATCAGCCACTCAGCACATGGTGGCCAGGACCTAGAGGGCCTGGCAGCAAGAAGTGAAGGGGGTCTTTGTTCCCAGAAGGAGCCAGGAAGGCAATGAGAGAAAATGGGGAGCAGGCTTTGTGAGCACCAGCCATGAAGTCTGGCTGCCTCATGGCCAACATCCAGCCTGGAGACTTCTCTCATGGAAGGACATCTGCAGATCTTTGAGAGACAGGATTGCAGGAAACTTGAATTATCTCTTGGAGTTTGGAGTGAGTTCAAGGGAAAAGGAAGCCAAGGGCTTTGGTTTCAGGGAAAGGTTTAGCCAGGGAACCCTGTGTTAGGTAGCCTACATTACATTTCTTTTGATTTTGTGCTTTTGCAAATCCCTACAACTGGTTTATTGTGTTTTTATTTGTAGTGTAACAAATCAAGGCAAACTGAGCCAATGCCCTTTTCCAACTAGGGCATTGTAAAAGTCTCTGTAAACTCTCTAGGGGCTTTTGTATTTTCTTGTACTTTTCTTCTATGCAACTGGGTAACCATGATTTTAAAGTGTGCCACTCCAAACACCAGCTGGAGTGATCTTTGGAAGTAATCTTGTAAAGTACTGAGTATTTATTTTTACCTGTAACTAGAAGCTGAAAAAGCCTCAGACTGAAGCAGTCTGAAGTATTTTGGAAATAAAGTTTTTCTCTTTCTGTTCTTTGCATTTTACCTGTCTCTGAGTGGATTTTTAACTCAGTAAGAGGGGTTTTACTTTGGTGCAAACATGCCTCAATGTTGATTGCTCAGCAACTTACACTACCAAGTTTGCTCTTCATGTGTAGGCAGCATGTGGAAGGTTTTCTGTATTTTTGTATTGGTAAAGAAGGAGAGTTACCCTGGAATTCTTCCCACACTGGGTGGGTGGGGGGAATAAACTCTGTTAAAAGGTAGGCATGGTGGCAGCGACTGGACTACCAAAGGAGCAATTTAAGTTTTAATGGAACAGCTTTTGTTGAGCAAACATGGAGGAAATGATGCAGCATTTTTTTTTCCCCTCATGTGGGCTTGCTTTGAGACAAAGGCTGGGCTTAAATCTGCTATTATCAACAGCTCCTTTAGCATTGCCAAATGATTTGTCCACACTCAACAAGAATTATGTTCTGTTCAGAATTCTGCTCTTGTTTCTCTGCCCTGTCCCACATACTTCACCATATGAAATTTTCAAAGATTTCAAAAGTGGCCTGCCTTACAATTCATGGACTGCTGCTTGTTTTTGATGTTTTTTAAGCAGTCAAGAGACTGTTTGACACATTTGGGTAGTTTCACAGGGGTGTGTGTGTGTGTGTGTGTGTGTGTGTGTGTTTAAGCTGCATTGGACTTTCACTAATCAATGATTTCACAGAAGAGACATCCTGTGTTTGACAGTTACAAATAGCTATCATTGCATTACACTGCCTTACAGAGATCTAGGTCAGATGCCCTAGAAGTGTACAAAATATGGTGTGATTAATTGTAATAATCCATTCTGGTGTTTGATATGAGCTGGATAATTTCCACATTTCAGGACAGTCAGAGAAGAACAACACATGGTCCAAATGGATGCAAATACACTCTGATATTATTGATTTCTTTCTAGCCATTGCTGTTCAGCTTTTTGGCTTGCATCAATAATTATTTATCTCTTGTGTGCACAAAAACTAAGTACATTAGCAGCTAATGGATCACCATTTAAGAAAATAAATCATTTTGGTGCTTCTCAAAGTAGTTAATTTATTAAAATCAAGTCATAAGCTTTTTATCCCTTGAGCATATTTTATCAGACAGTTCAGTTGAAGGGCTTTAGATGTCTTGTCTGTCTGCATTTCAGAGTTTCAGACGAAACTCTGCAAACAAACTAAGCAAATTTTAACCAACCAGTAATCTGGTAATGAATCTGTAAAGCGACCTGGTGACCACAGAGCCCAGTGGGGTTTTTTTGTAGAATTCAAGAGGGGTATTGCTGTCTCCCACACAGTATGAGATGATGCATTTCAGCATCTTCCTAAATCACCGCTGCCTGATATAGGTGTTTTCAATAGTCTGGGAAACATACCAGCAGAGATTTGAACTGACAACCTCTGGCTTGCTAGTCAAGTCATTTCCATTAGGTGGCTGTACCCCTCTTTAATTCCCCCACAGGAATAATGTTTTCCGTTGCTTCATGTAAACAATGTTTTTAGGTCTCAAAGAGACAGGTTTAAATGTGTGTGCTGTCTTTGCTTGTTTATATCACAACATTCCATGCAGAAAGCTTTGGGGTGGGGCAGGAAATAAGGTAAGAAAATGTTTGCAATATGTATTCTAAGTAACATGGGTTAGTGTGAAGCAAAAAGGTGTTACCTTCATTAATGATGATGGTAACTGATAATTGAATTATGTCAAAATTCAAATGCTTCTTGACATAAAGCAGACCACAAATTAGGCTGCAATGCTTCATGCACTTTGCTGATATGAGCTTTGTTAGTATCAAGCTGCTAAAGATAAGCAGTGGAAAAAAGATATAAATGAAGCACCGGCTGTATCCTGACTTATTTTTACCTATGAATCTCAATACTGTACAACAACTATACTTGTTGCTTCAATTATTTGACAGTAACCCAGAGTTCACCAAAACGGGATAATAAACTAAATTAATTTAATAAACTAAATTAAATCATGAACAAGGTATTTAAAGCAATTTGTCATTTTTACTGTGATGCATTATTTAGTTACTAGATTCTCAAAAGCATTAAAATTGACTATGAGAAAACATGTTAAGCATTACTGCAGATGGTTTAATGCAGATAGAAACCAAATCACTGCATGGATTTTAAAATATGAGCATGTTTAAAAATACTTCATGTTCTTGCCACTGAGAATGAATAAAGCTAAAAGTTCCTCCCTAATCTATCAATGCATAAGATACTCAAAGAAGCCCACCATGTAGCTTGCCTTAACACCTTTAATTTGAGAATAAATACAGCTCTGAGAAGCTGATGACCTGGTGAGCTGTATGTCTGCTCATTCTGCTTTCTAGGTGCTAACTGAGCAAGGAAACACCTTTAAAAGTAGTGATTATCTTACATTTAGCAGGGGGAGAGCAACTGGACCTATCCAACCCCAGAAAAGCATCCCTCCAGTGGCTTTTGCTGGTGTCTACCCTATGTTTCTTTTTAAATTGTGAGCCCTTTGGGGACAAGAGACCATCTTATTTATGTGTTATTTATTTTTCTATGTAAACTGCTTTGAGAATTTTGTTGAAGAGCAATATATGAATATTTGTTCTAGTAGGTCCAGAGTTATCAAGGCACCTGCTTCTTAACCATAAATTCATATCCTGGTTAGATTTACCATACACACAGTCCTCTGTCTTCTTACCCATGGGTCACTCAGCCTCCTCTCCACAGCCAGGCCAGTGACTTCATCTCTTGGCTTGAGGCAGAACAGCCAGCTAGCTACCAAGCCAACCTCTTTGCATGCTGGTGTAGTGGTGCATGCATGGTCTCCCACTCACTTGCTGTTTTATACAACTACAAACATGTATATATGACTTTTCAACAGAAGATTTCACAGTGGTTTTCATAGAAAAATAAATAATAAGATGCTCCCTTCTCCTCAAAAGTTTCATAATCAAAACAAACATAAGGTAACACCAGCATCAGTCATTGAAGGAATATTGTGCTGGCATTGGATAGGGCGAGTTGCTCTCCCTATGATAAATATTTTATTTTTTGTTGTTTATTTAACATATTTTTATACCACCCAAATCTAGCGTCTCTGGGCGAATTACAACAAAACAAAATAAATGACAACAGAAAAGGTTAAAACATTAATTAAAAATAAATAAATAAAACAAAATAAATAAAACAAAATAACAGAAAAGTTAAAACATTCATTAAAACTAAATAAATGATAATAGAAAAAAATCAAAACATTACAATTTAAAACTTTAAAACAATATTTTAAAACAATGTTAAAACTATTAAAACAATGAGGCTGTTCTCACGATGGGGGAAAACTGGACTAAAGGAGCCCAGCCCAGTTTCCACCCATCGTGACAACCACCAGGCTCGTGGGCGAGCCTGGTGGTTCTCTGACAGCTAGCCTGCCAAAGTAGCCCTTCCCTTAAATGTGGTTTAGTGGAGCAAAACCTCATTTTGTTGATTGTGGGTCACTATGGCACGGCTCCGTGCTGCAGCAGTTCGTGAGGAGACCCCCACTGGGAGATGAAAACAAGCCTCCCAGTCTCGGGGGTCTCCCCAGGATGCCCCACACACTTGCACTGGGACTTCTGGGGCAGGACAGCCCCCAATCCCTGCAGCCCCTGCCGGCTCCGTGACGGAGCTGGTAGTTTTCTGGGCAGCTGATCCTACTGCCCAGGGCTAGGTGTTTGCTCATTTGCGGGGAAAGCCCACTCTCCCCACACAAGCCCTGTAGGCTCTCTACACTGCTTGTATGGAGAGCCTAAATATTGAATTAAAAGCCTTGGTGGACAGATGCATCTTTAAAGACTTTTTAAATGTTGTCAGAGATGGGGAGGTTCTTATTTCAGCAGGGAATGCATTCCAAAGCATCGGGGCAGCAGCGAGAAGGCCCGTCCCTGAGTAGCAATCAGACAAGCCGGTGGCAACTGCAGATGGAACTTTCCTGATGATCTCAATGGGCGGTGGGGTTCATGATGGAGAATATGTTCTCTTAAATACCCTGGGCCCAAGCTGTATAGGGCTTTATAGGTTATAACCAGCACCTTGTATTTTGCCTGGAAACTTATTGGCAGCCAGTGTAGCTCTTTCAATATGGGACCAATATGGTCTCTCCAGAGACCAACCTGGCTGCTGCATTCTACAAAAGTAGTTCAGATTTTGAAGAATAACTGTCTCCAAGGGAAACCACCTGGAACCTGCCCAAGCGGTAGGAGTGGACTCCTACTTCTAGAAGAGTTTCACCACTTCAAAAGGTGCCTTTTTACAGTTAGTAGTGGTAGCTGCTAATTGAGTAAAGCTAGTAGCTAACGGCTAACTTTATACCACCACCACATGAAGAAAGCAAGCTGCAGTTGCCAGGCCCACCTCTCCATGCTCCTGCATAACGTGACTCTGCAACCTGCCACTGAAGCAGAACCTCCACTCTTGCTTCCCCATTGGATGTATGCTCAGTTGGAAGGGGAAGGAGAAAGAGGGGAAAAAGCTGCTCATTAGAGCAAAGTGTTCTGGAACAAAATGTTCCGGCTGCTCCCCAGAACTTTGGACACCACAACACATGCAAAAAACAAACAAACCAGTTTTGTCCCCCAAATAGTCTCTCTTCCTCCTTAATGCAAAACAAAGTCCTCTATAAAAAGACCCTAGTTGGCAACCCTATCTCTCTCTGTTAGGATAATTAACAAGAAGGCAGACAAGAACATCCCTATTAACTGGATTGGGGTTTTTTAGTGCAGCTGGTCCAAGATAACCACACCTCCTTTTTTGCTGCACACATTTAGGAAAATACTCCCTGAGGTGAGAAATTAAGGGATTGTCTCTGCCATTCACAGTGGAACCTACCAGACCAACTAGAGCATTGACCTGTGAGCTGAATTCCCAACAGAGTAAAGCAGGGTTGCACCACCTGGCCAGCATGCCTGACTTCACTGAACTATCCTGAGAGAAAGCCAAGAGGAGGCTACTTATAACAGCCCTAACAGGTGTTATACACTGTATCCATAATTCAAACTGAGACTATGCCAAGCCAGACCTGAGTCAGTGAGTTGCAAAACTCCTAGCATGTTTAGTCATGCCAAAATAGCATGTTCCATAAACATATGATAAATGATGTTGAGGTATTTGATAACGGCCGATCTCTTCCAAGAATTAAGTTTGGAGAATTGCCCTCCTGAACATCACAAGACCTGTGAGATGATGAGGCAAGTTCTGGTATTTGCCTCAGTTTTTCTCTTAACTAGCGGTGTGCAATTTGATTCAACCTTGAATCAAATTTGGTGTAATTTGCAAATTCGACCCCAAATCGAATTACCCTCAAAACAGAGGACCTGATTCGGGGGCAAGGAGAATCACTCCCAATTCTACCCAAATCGCTTTGGGTGATTCAACTGCCATTTTGAGGCCCAGTTTTCCTGAGGAAAGGGGCCTCAAAGTGGTAGTTGAATCACTCAAATCTATTTGAGAGATTTGAGGTTGATTCATTGAGGCAGTGAGCTGAGGCAGTGAGCTGAGGCAGCTGTTTTCCTTTAATCAGTTTGAGTTTTTGTGATTCGATTCAAGCTTGAATCGAATTACAAAAATTGATTCATGCACACCTCTGTTTTTAACCTTCTCTGCTCCTCTATCTCTCCTTAACCTTGGACTTTATGCAGAGCAGAAAGAAAGCATCAATGTATTCTCTCTTCCAGAATTTGTCCTTGGTGCACTATAAGAAGTGAACTCTAAGAGGTATGGAAAACTCTTATGGCCCTGAGCATTATCAGCCTTAATAGAGTGTACATTTGCAAGGGCCACAGAGTTTGAAAACAAAATGATGGAGAAGTTGCCTCCCCAAACATGATTGATGTCCACCAAGAATCGGGGGGGGGGGTGCACAGCTAAACAAGAAATTTGGGCCATACCATGCCCTGTCATACCAGCCTTAGCCTGAATATCCTGCCCCAAGTTACTCGAAGAAGCCAGGCAACTCCAATCTATTGCTGCTGGCCTTCCCACCACTCCCACCATACAGTAAGGGAAGAATGGCAGTTCAGTCCCCAGATAGCAAAGCAAAAACAGTTTGGTGAGAAAGCAGCAAAGCAAGAGGTCTTGAGACAGTTCTTTAGTATTGAAGAACTACAAGGATTTATTTAAAGAAAAGGTTACAAACAACTGTGAAGAAACTGCAGCTTAATTTCAGCTGTAGCGCATGCCTGAAGAGAGAGACCAAAACAAACAGCCATCTCTGGAGAGACTAAATGGAGACTAACCCTGGAAGAACAAAGAGGGGAGGCACCCAGCACTTTTATCCATGACCCTAAACCATGACTTTTATCCATGACCCTAAACACACACCCCCACCAGCGGTCCCTATGAGACATTGCAGCTGAGAGCTGATGCTGCCAGGTTCCTAGCTCCATCAAATATACCCTGTGATGTAACCTGGTGCCCCTGGTGACGCAGTGGTAAAACTGCTGCCCTGTAACCAGAAGGTTACAAGTTCGATCCTGACCAGGGGCTCAAGGTTGACTCAGCCTTCCATCCTTCCGAGGTCGGTAAAATGAGTACCCAGAATGTTGGGGGGCAATATGCTAAATCATTGTAAACCGCTTAGAGAGCTTCCAGCTATAGAGCGGTATATAAATGTAAGTGCTATTGCTATTGCTAATGTGTGGGTTATGTAAAAGTGAACTTTGCTGTATTTACCAAAATAGCAGCACCCAAACCCACACTTTTTATTGCCACATAATCAGTCCGCAGGGCAGCTACTGGCACTTCTGCTAGTGCTCCCTGCCACTTTTTTTCTCCAAATCATGGGTTCTGTCAGAGCAAACACATAAAAATTTCACCTTTAGAGCACCTTTCCTAATTAATGTTCAGGGCATTTGTAGGCCACTTGTTCCTCTTTCCTCAAGCAGCCTGAATCATGATCTCTTGTATTGATTCAAAACAAAGTATCTGACTATGTGCATGGCAGATTAGCAAGTGGGCGAACTTGTGAACTTGCACATGGCCAATGCGCAAGTGGGCTAACTTATGGACCAACTGATTTGGGCCCGATTTGGTTCAGTTGTAGTGAGTGACACAACCGGACACTTCAGTGGCATCATTTGTGATCATGTCATCCACCCCAGTTCAAGAAGGGAGACACGTTAACATTTGAGGTACAAGAGGGCTAACTTGTGAACTGCCTAACCGATTTGATCCAAATTTACTACAGCTGTAGGTACACCTCAATGTGTATTTTGTGTTGATGTTATTCACATCACGATGCTATACATGTGAACATTTAAGGTGCAAGTGTGAACTGGTTTGGACCAAATTTGAAACAATTGTAGGGACACATAGCAACACCTCAAAGCATTGTCTGTGATAATGCCATCCACCCTGATTCTAGACAATGGACATGTGAACGTTTGAGGCGCAAGTGTGCTAACTTGTGAACTGCCTAACTGATTTGCACCAAAATTAGTCCAGTTGCAGGAATAGTGAAAGGAAAGTAGGTAGATTCGTTCCAGAACGAATTGTTTAAAGAGGAGATCAGAAAAGAATAGTGTGTATACAAGACATTTGTATTTCTTCTTCCCAAAACTCTTGCACATTGTGAACTTAACATTTTAAAAGTAGTTGGGAATTCATTTGCATTGAGGCGTTTCTTTTGAAAGACAAAGTCTGAAAATACCTAGGTTGTATAAATGTATTGTGTTTCTGTATTTTGTGCGCAATGTGGTTAAGACCACAAAACACTAAAGAAGAAGTGCTTCTATGTAGAAGCACTTCTACACTAAAGAAGTGTAAACAAGTGATATTGTTATCAATAGATTTACCTTTGGGATGGGGTGTAAAATTGTTGGTGCCAAAATATCAATGAAGAAGCCAGATTAAAATGTAAGCTGTAACTGAGATGAGATGAGTTTTCTGTGACTTTTTGAAAACAGTTATAATAGTTCTTAAATTAACCCTATTTGTAGTTTTCCCTGATCTTATATCAGGATTTTTGGAACAACACTAGGGACATTTGGGGCAGTGGTTCTTGGTAGTTCAGCTGATGACTTGCAAACATTTTGGTGAACTTTTTTATTCTGTGAACCTTGCTTTCAGTATGGTACTGAATGGTTTGGGATTACATCAAGCAGAATATTTTAGCAAAGTCTGACACGTGTTTTTCAGAAGGTGTGCAACCCCAGTTGTAATTCTCTGTAGTATTCATATAGCACATCTTCACTATACACAAAAAATTCTAAATTGCAGAGGGTAACTATCGAATTGGAACTTGGCATTAGTTGTTCGTTTAAGAGCTCCTTTGTGTTCCTCCAACTTTCCTACTAAGCAATTTTATGATCAAAAAGTGGG
The DNA here is from genome assembly GCF_027244095.1 of Hemicordylus capensis. Classification (NCBI taxonomy): domain Eukaryota; kingdom Metazoa; phylum Chordata; class Lepidosauria; order Squamata; family Cordylidae; genus Hemicordylus; species Hemicordylus capensis. The sequence goes on along the minus strand of NC_069658.1, from coordinate 370,812,449 downwards.
GAGGACTTGTGTGGATCAGCAATCTTTGTGATTCATCTTGTGTTTCCATTTAACTAGAAATAATTATTAACTATTACAAGAACTCTGAAAATGAAAAGCGATTAAAAGAAGCATATGCTTATAGTTTTATACACAGTAGGAATAAAGCAAAAGATATACTTGAAGCTTATTGTTTAAATTTTCTACCTTTGTTTTCAGAAAACTCAGCCCCCCATTTATTACAGTAAGAATGCAGTAAGAAATGTATCAAATAAACATCACTTCTAGAACCAATCAGTCTCTTCAATCAATAACATTTTATGAAGCTATCATATCCAAATTGATAATACATCAACTGTAATAACCTGGGGCATCCATAATGACAATAAGAACTTGCTGAAATATATAAAAAGTTCATTTCTCAAAGCTCTCTGTTCAAAGAAAGAGTCCTTTTTCATTGCAAGTCTTTGCTAAGGGAGTGACCTTGATAGCCATATGTTCTCTCTTTATATATTCTAGATGAATAGCTTTCAGATTATATAACAATGAGCCTCTTGCAGAAGGAAATACAATACATACCTTACTAAGGGTATAACTTGAAATCCAGCAGAGTACTGGGAACATAATGTTTCTTATTTCATACTCGCATTGTTAAGAAAAGCAAACCTCTGATTTAATTGGGGTCATATACATGAGGCATTTTCCAGTGCTCAGAATGATTTTTAGAAAATAAAATATATTTTAGAATCAGGGATTCTTTGACATGATATAATCAGTTTTTTGAGTGTTAGAGGATGGTTTGGAAGGAGCACTGGATTTTTTTTGGTTAGATATAAATGTTTTAAGAGATTTCTTATTCCCTCATTTATTCTAGTTTCACTCATATATACTACTTCTGTTCAATTTATTGTACTATGCTCATTTCCATACTACTTGGCTTTGGCTTTGACAGAGGAAGATGGCTGAATGTGGACAAAAACAAAACATATAATTCTCAGAGGATATGTCTGTATAGCAGAATGCAATCAATGTTACAGTTTTACTGTTGATATAGAGGACTTGATAACTTGCTATATATTCTGGAGTAGTTCTGGACAGTGGCTGGCATCTTGACTAGCAAAGCACCCATGTAAGGAGTCTCTGCAGGTACACTCCAGGAGCCCATGTGCAATTTCCCTGATCCTCCTATGCACACTATTGTATCAGAGGGCTAAGACTTCTGAGCATTGCTCATGCTCTTTAAGATCAGAATTGTATTGCTGAGGCTCTGCGGTGTGTTTCTGATCTTGAAGAATGCTTCGGGACCATGAACAGTGCTTGGAAGTATTGGCTCTCTGGCACAAGAGCATGCACATAAAAGGACTGGGGGAATTGCATGTGGGCTCTTATCATATCCTTGGAAAGCCTCCTTATATGTGCACTATATTAGTCAGAATGGCAGATGCTATGAGGCATTAATGTACTTTGTTTAAAAGCCGTTGCTAGTTTTAATTTTTCCACATACTTCAGACAATACACATGAATGGCAGAAATATCTGTAGTGGGAAAATAAACATACAACATATTCCCGTTCATGACATTCAGGAACATCACTCAGTGGTACTAATAGCATAGGAGATACCATACTGTAGGGCAGGGCTGCACAACTTTGCTTCTCCTGCAGATGTTGGACTACAGCTGCATCATCCCTGATTATTGGTCACTGGGGCTGGGGATGATGGTAGCCCCCAAACAGCTGGAGGGCCTGCTTGAAGTTGTGAAGCCCTGCTGTAGGGGAACCTTTGGTTAGGAAAAACCACCAATCCAGCAAGTATTGGAGGATTCCTTGGCTGAAGATGTTAAGTAACAATTGTGTGTGTGTCTGTGCGTGCATGCTCACACACTCACACATTCCTAGGAAACATCACAGATAGCTGAACCTACTGATATAGCAAACTGGGAGGAAGAACTTAAAAGGTAGCTGTCCCACAGGAATAAGAACTATCTCTCCAAATCAGAAAAGTCCATTTCAGTTGCTGTTCAAGCAGCTCTCTGTTTCTCATAGACAAAACTAACTTTCTGTGAATCTAGAATGTGAAGTGTAAGAGCCTGTTTATTCTTCCAGTTTATAGCTCAATATATAGTCCAATTTTGTGTTTGTGTGCACTGCTAAGTGGGAGCTTCTAGGTTTTTTAGTTCACCATTTTTCCCCTGAAGCCTTCTTCAGGAAAAGTATTGGGCATTTTTTAGGGATGATTAGTATGCAGAATTGAGAACAGACTCCCCACCCCCACCCTGGCAGGCATGGCTGCAGTTAGGAGGAGACAGAGGGAAAGGTCTTAAAGTCTGTTTTTAACCTTTAAAACACCACTGTGCGGTGGGATGGCAAAGACAGCAGCCGCCGGCTGCAGTGGCAGCAGGGATGGCTGAAGCGGGGACTCTATTTACCCTCCCACCAGCCTCCCAAATGAGAGCCTGAGCCATCTGCAGGGCATTTCGGGTCTCTCTGCACACACAGTAGCAGAGATGTGTGTGGGATGGCAGAGGCCCTGGGATGGCCAGTCAGCTGTGGGCCATTTTAGCACACACACATGCAGAGGGGCCCCAAATGGCCTGCAGCCGGCCCAGGCTGCAATTTGGGAGGCTGGCAGGAGAATGAAAGGAGTGCCTGCTTCCACTTCCACTGCCATCCCCACCACTGCTGTGGCTGGTGGCCACTGCCTTCGCCACCCTGCTGCACAGTGGAGTTTTTTAAAAGGTAAAAAATAGACTTTAAGACCTTTCCTCCACCGCCCCCCCTCCCCACACAGTTCTGTCTGTACTTGTAAAGGGGAATCTTTGCCAGATTCCCTTTTGCACGTATTTCTTCGAGCCGACTTGTGAGCCTGGCTTGACCTGCCCTCAGACTGGGACTCCCACAGTTCAGCCCAAGGGCAAGCCTTCAAGCCAAGCTGGTTCAAGTGCAAACTGGCTTGTTTTGAGCTGGTTTTTACATCCCTAGTGTGGGTCATTTGAAATAGATTTTAAAATAGTGTGGACACTTTCAAGCAATTCAAAGTCAAAGAAATGTAAAGTAGGTAGTAATCATTCGTACACCTTCAGAATCTGAGGGCCAGAATAGTGGGGGTTTTTGTGGGTTTTTTAGGAACCTGATTTGATCCCTGTTAGATGGGTAGATATTTACTTTGATACAATTACTAGGCTTTTCCAAATCCATGTGAGCCCACTGAGAAAGTTTTAAAAATTTGAACAGAAGACTGATCAGTCATGGAAGTGATCTTTGGGAGTTGTTTTTATGTTTCCCAATAACAGACTTCCATTGATCACGAATGCTGGAATTGTATGTATTAGAATAAAAATGTGTTGATTTAAGCCATGGAATGGAAGGATCCTAGCACTTTTGGCCCCTGTTTTGTTATATGCAGTTGTGGAAGACCAGCTGTGTAAGAAAAGACAGAAATGATAAAGAATAAACATTGAAGTGAAAAGCCATAAATGCCATTTAGAAAATATGGGGTGGATTGTATGAGTGAAAACTTGCATTTGTTTATGCAGGGATAGGGGCATGATTTCTGCCTGTTCCACTGTGATATATGTCTCCATGACATATCTCACACTGATGCTGAGGTTCACCCAGCCTTGGATCAGATTTTCAGGGAGCACTGGGTGCTACAGCATAGTGGAGGGCAGAGAAAGCTGCATTTCATGAACTGAACACTCTGAGTCCCAGCCAGTACTTTTTAAATGGCCAGAATTTAAATGTGGAGAATTGGATTCTGTGTCATACTTGAAACTGCAAATATATAGCCATTATTCACGATTGCATTACCATAAAACATCATCATAAATATTATTTATTCACTGTGCAAAGGACCAATGTCAGTTTGAGCTCACTTTTTTTAAAATCTATAATCTTAAGCTAGACCCCCAAGTATAATTTAATTATTAGATGCATGTCTGTGTACAAATGTAAAGAAACTATAAACTATGGGGCCATTCATATTCAGGTGTGAAAATATATATTATGACAATGTAGTAATTTTTCTTCTTCCCTTATTTAGATATGAGATTAGATCTCTGAGAAGAACATATAGTAACATTTTGTATTCAAATACCTTAATCTTCTAAATGAAATGGAATATCTGAGCTTACTCATTGGTCATTAGTAAATAAATGAATTCATCATCTTTATATTCATCAGCAGTCACCATTCAGTTGTGTCCAGTTTTGTTAAGATTTTCTTAACAAAAATATTCCCTTGAAGTGACTGATAGAACATTTCATAAAGGACTTGGGGCACTGATAATAATTGAGCTGGGATAGTATTGGTTCAGGTACATGCTGTGTTTGAAACCCATATTCTCCCAAAGTATCTTTGGATAACTCATGTCATATGTTAAGTATATCAAAATTATTTTTCAGAGCATACAGCTATGAGCAGTATATCTGAACATTAAAGCATTCAATAGAAAAAAATGAATTTATTTTATTATTTGAAAAAAGGAATAATTTTTGTATTTTTCTTTGTCATTTGTTTACAGTGGTACAGTTTAATTAACTAAACGTCTGAACATCCAGCACAGTTACATAGCATGAGAGTACAAACAGTTATTGTTGTGGCCAGCCTGCCCCCACCCCCCGCCCTGCTTTACCACAGCAAAGGATTTTGTTTCTCAAGAGACTGATGGGCCCACAGAAAAATTCTTTCCCTTATTGGCCACTGTTTGCAAGAGTAGAGAACATTTTTTTAAAACTGTCAGTTTAAAAACAGAGTTAAGGCTCTCTCATTTTGGAGCTGAGAAATTGGAACCTAAGACTGGTGCCATAACAGACATGCAATGTGTTCAGTAATTATGTTGTGCAATGTCACAAATTGTGCCTTCTTACAACCCTCTAGACATCTACACTTTTCCTTGACCTTTGAGGCCCAACTTAAGATGGGGAGGGGGTACTAGCAAAAATGCCCTACATTGCCCACAAAGTTATATTGAAGACGATTTGTGATATTGCACAACATCATTACTGACCATGAGGCACATCTGTTAAGGTTCCACTTTAACCTAAGATTCAGCCTTAGTTCCCATTTCCTGACTTTGTGGAGCTTGTGCCAAAATGAGGCAGCCTTAACCAGAGTTAACCAGATCTTAACAGAGGTGCACCTAGGTAATTTTGGAGTCTGGACCTAAAGGCCTTTTGAGCGCACAAACACACACACACACCGCAAGATAAGCATCATCCCACTAAGCACACTCTCTCTCACAAACACACGCACTGTGACACATGCAGTATTTTTAACATGTGGGTTTTGGAGGGCACAAACAGCAACTGAACTCAGAAGAATGTAGGGCTGTAAAACAAGTATATTTATTCAAACACATGAATATACATTTATGCATGTATAAATATAATATACAGGCAAACCTCATTACTTGAGGATGTTCCATTCCTTGCTTACTACTGCGAGTAATGAAACCACGAGACATTATGCCTTTGGGGAAAGGGGGGTTAGGTTCCATAATGGTAAAAAAGATGAAAAAACATGAAAATAATAGAAACTGTTTACTATACCATGCCCCCGTGTGCTCAGGAATGCCTGCCCAATCCATTGAATGCCCACAAAATCACCAGTGGTGGGGGGGTGGTATTTTAAGAAATGATCCACAAAATCCTGTCTCCTGACAAAATGGCGGCCGGAAGTGACCTGCATGGTCACTTCCAGCTTTCTAGGAATCACAGATACATGGGTTTTAATCCTTTTGTATCCACAGATAATGAAACTGGATATCAATTAGACACCTGTGAATACGTGAAACTGCGGATATAGAGTCCGCATAGAACAAGGTTTGCCTGTACTGTAGGCAAGGCAGTTCTCCAACCTAAGAGACAGATGCCTTTAAATACCAGTTGCAGGGGAGCAACAGCATGAGAGAGGGCATGCCCTCAGCTCTTGCCTCTGGGTTTCCCAGAGGCATCTGGTGGGTCACTGTGTGAAACAGGATGCTGGTCTAGATGGGCCTGATCCTGCAGGGCTGTTCTTATATCTTAAGATGTGGTGAGTGCAACTAGCTTGGGTAGCTTTAAAAGGGGCTTAGACACATTCCTGGGGGGCAGGACTATCAATGGCTACTAGACCTGATGACTATAGGTTGTCTCCAGGCTCTGCAGCTGGATGCCTTTAAATACCAGTTGCAGGGGAGCTACAGCAGGAGAGAGGGCATGCCTTCATCTCTTGCCAGTGGGCTGGTGGGTCACTGAGGGAAATGGAATGCTGTACCAGATAGGCCTTGGGCCTGATCCAGCAGGGCTGTTCTTATGTTACGTTAGAACTCTTTTTTTTTAACCCAATTATATAATTCCAGAATATCTGGGTAGAAGGTAGGGATGTGTGAAACGTTTTGGATACAAATGGTTTTGTACCCAAAACAGCCTGTTTCGGGTGTTTTGTAGACAAAACAAAACACCCATTTTCCAGATCCAAAAGTTTTGTATACAAAACAAAACATCCCTCTTTTGGCTACAAAACGTTTTGTTGTTTCGGACCTCCATTTTGTGGTGATCTCTGAGTCAGTCTCCATTTTGTGTTTGACATCTCTTTGAATTTCCCACCCTTCCAGCCTTCTGATCAGTGACCTAAATCATGGGCTGACCTGCTGACAATTCCCTCCTTGTTCCCCATTGGCTCTTTTGCTTCTTCCCACTCTTTACTGACCCCACATTGGCCAGGGGAAGCGTTGCTAACCAATGGGGTGCTGGCTTCTGCTGTTTCTGTGGTGTTCTGAGTGTAGATTCTCTGGTAGCACATAAGAGTGGATTCTTGTTTTTCACTGAAAATCTCATATGCTACCAGAGAATCTACAATGAACACCTCAGAAATAACAAAACCCAGTACCCCACAGGCTTGTGGGTATGGGGGTGGTTGGCACCCTATGTGCACTACACAACCCCTCGCTCTGGGCAGCCCCAGTGCCCCCCAAGTGGAATTATGGGGCTGCTGAAACCTCCATTATTCCCTATGGGAGAAATCTTAAAGACACGTAAACTTCAACAAATCACAAAAGATCAGCCCTTTGCCCAATTCCTTTGAAATAATTCTGGAAGTTTCCCTGCCCCCATTGGGCACTACCACCCACCACACTCTGGGTCATCCATTTCCCCTTGATTTGAAGCGATACATTTGCTGGAATCCCCATTATTCCCTATGGGAAAATTCTTAAAGATGTGTAAACTTAAAAAAAAATTCACACACAAAGAATAAGCCCTTTGCCTAATTCCTTTGAAATTTGGGTGGTAGCTTCCACCCATTGGACACTACCACCACCACCCACTCTTTTTGCCCTGGGACCCTTTTAAAAAATCCAAATCGATTCGGATTCGGAAAATTTGGCTACAAAACAAAACAGGGCTGATTCGGATTCAGAAAATTTGGGTACAAAACAAAACGGGGATGTTTTGATTCGGATACAAATCGAAACAAGAAAATTCCAAAATGCACATCCCTAGTAGAAGGTTCTCAATTCATATGGTAGAAGTACATTTTGGTAGCATTGTGTAGTTATTTGGCCACCCAACAATTTTTCACATACTCTTTTTTTACTCATGGCAGAAAATTCAGTAACATCAGTTAATCCACTCTTTGTGTACAATTTCAACCCTTTCTGCCAAGCCACTCTAGAGTATTTATAACATTGCAAGTTTTACAATACAATCATCCCTCGCCAACCACGAGGGTTCAGTTCTGGCAAAACCTCACAGTTGACAAACCTGCAATTGGCGACCAATTTAAATCAATGGGAATCAGGGGATTAGGGGTACTGCAAGAAAAAATACCAAAAAATTGCCAACAATCACCCAGAATCCCTTAAAATCACCAAGAATAAGCAAGAGGAGTGAGCAGATTGAACCTCTGGAAAATTTCAACTGCCAAAAAATCTCTCTAAGGCACTTTTGAAACCCCACAAACCACTCAAAATCACTTTGAATCACAAAGAGTTGGAAGAGTCAGCAAGAGGAATGAGTTGATTGAACCTTTGACACCCCCCCCCAAATTGCAGAACAACCCCCCCCCCCCCCCGCATCACTAAAACAAGATACTCAGGTTGCAGTTGGTGAGACTGGTCACAGTTTCCCAGTCGCGGATAATCAAAACTAGGAACATAGGAACATAGGAAATTGCCATATACTGAGTCAGACCATTGGTCTATCTAGCTCACTATTGTCTTCACAGACTGGCAGCGGCTTCTCCAAGGTTGCAGGCAGGAATCTCTCTCATCCCTATCTTGGAGAAGCCAGGGAGGGAACTTGGAACCTTCTGCTCTTCCCAGAGTGGCTTCATCCCCTGAGGGGAATATCTTACAGTGCTCACACTTCTAGTCTCCCATTCAAATGCAACCAGAGTGGACCCTGCTTAGCTAAGGGGACAAGTCCTTCTTGCTACCACAAGACCAGCTCTCCTCTCCTCTAAACTACAATTGGGAAAACTGCTGTTGGTGAGGGATGACTGTATAGTTAGCAAGCATGACTTGCTTAGGGGCCTTTACTGCCCATCCGACTCATGCATGCCATAACTGACCCCCCACCACTTCCCACCTTAATTTGCCCTACCTCAGAAATACAGAAGCAAGAAGCAATATGCAAAGATGCCATATATATTGTTAGTTTCTTGAACTCTAGCCTGTGAGATAAAGTCAACACATGATATATACCAGCTCTTAGAATATCTGATACAAGTTATACACATCACCATGGCCATTTGAAACAACAACATGCTTTTATCAACTCTGTATACAGGTTACTTTCAAGATCCTTAATGCTCCACTTCAGGCAGAAGCAGTAGTAGCAATAGGCTCTTGGGCTGTTGGATGAGAGACAGGCAGGGCTGCTGAGGCGGGGTTTCCAGGTGCTTGTTAGTTTTTCCCCCATGCCAGCACTGCCTCCCACCATGTTTTTCTAGCATGCTGCCTGTGACCTGTGATCAGGAGAAGTGCTGAAACTGCATTCCAACATATTCCAGCTTGACTAAGCAGGCAAAGCTTGAATGGCCATGCAGAAGCAGCTGTCTGTGAGTTTTCTCACTATAAAAACAAAAACCTTTTTCCCTCCCCAAGGTCTAGGAGATCAGAGAAAGAAATTAGTGAGCTGGAAATCGTGGGTTAAGTAGAACACTGTGAACAGTCAGTAAATAGGCTAAATTGCATTACAATTATCTCAGTGTTTTGTTTTTTTAAAAAAGAAAATGAAATTGGTGCAATTAAAGTGGCCACGCCATTGAAGTCAATGGACTTCCTTATTGCAGAAATCAAGTGCAGTTTTCCTGTCAGCATTTTCCTAACAGTGGGGGATGGGCAGCAACCACACTGTCATCTGAAGTAATTCTGAAGAAATGTGAAGGAGCCATTATTTGCCTGAAAGATAAGAGAGGAGGCAGAAGACGATGCTACAGTCCTGGGCAGACTAACTCAGAACTCACTGCTGCCCTGCTGCCCACCACTGCCCTAACTAACCACATGGCTTTTCCCACCTGTCCATTCCATGTCTCCCTGTCCCTTTTATGTTATGGAGTTCACATTCCATAACTAATAGAATTGGCATTGCACTTGCAATAGAATCCATTAGGATTCCCACCACCCCACAATTGTCAGAGTACTGGCAAACATGTCAGCATTCCAATCTCATTGTCAAACCAGGTACTGCAAAACTTTGCCAAGACTTGCTAGCCATAGGCTTTAATGGAACAGGAAAACCATCACTTGTGAAAACTTTACCAAACTATGAAAAGGAAACTCTCTTAGAGGAGCCAGAACAAAGTACATTAGTCATTTTCACCACATTTGAAAGAAATATATGATATACCTATACAGCAGAATCTTGATATTCGTGTGGATTCTGTTCCCCACTGCAACTGCGGATCTGGAAACCGTGAATATCGAGTCATTGGGGCTATGGGATTGTGAAGGTTAGGTTCCTGGAGATCAGGAAAATCATAAAAAGTCAGACAAATATTGGGGGGAAATGCAGGGGGAAGCTGGCTACCGTGCATCAGTGATTCCCTTGAGTTGACCTGTGCCCCCAAAATTGGCTGGAAAATTTGGGGTTTTGTTGATTTTTAAAAAATAAATGGAGCCATTTTGAGGCCCCTGAACACAAATTGCAGCTGGGAATGACCTCCAAGGTCATTTCTGGCCATCCCTGACCCACGGATAGGTGGAATTAACCCCTTGTTTGCCGACTCCCTCCCCCCACCGAATATACCAAGGTTGGATGCCAATTCCCCATCCACAGACATGTGAATCACAGATATAGACCCCACGGTTATTTTATTTATTTATTTATTTAATTTATTGATTTATTTTATTTATTGATTTATTTATTACATTTGTACATCGCCCCAAACTTTTGTCTCTGGGTGGTTAACAATAGTATAAAACAAGTTGAAATATATACAAAAACTTAAAACAATTTAACTATTTAAAAATCACCACAAATTAAAACCTTAAAAATTTAAAGAACAGAAAAAGCTTGGGTGAAGAGGTGGGTTTTCAAATGCTTTCTAAAAATTGTCAGAGATGGGGAGGATCGTATCTCAGTAGGGAGCACATTCCACAGTCTCGGGACAGGAACCGAGAAAGCCCGTCCATGTGTGGCCACCAGCCGAGCTGGTGGCAACTGGAGACAGACCTCTCTTGACTACCTCAATGGGCGGTGGGGATCATAATGAAGAAGACGTTCTTTTAGATACCCAGGGGCTAAGCCGTTTAGGGCTTTATAAGTTATAACTAGCACTTTGTATTTTGCCCGGAAACCTATTGGCAGGCAGTGTAACTCTATCAACAAAGGAGTGATATGGTCTCTACGAAATAACCCAGAGACCAACCTGGCCGCCTCATTCTGTACCAACTGAAGCTTCCGGACTACGTACAAAGGCAGCCCCACATAGAGCGCATTGCATCGAATTAATTGTGGAGTCTCCGTCTAAGTCGGCCCGAATCCGAGAGATTTTATCTGCAAAAAACTCTTTAAACACATCACAGTGGGTAACTCATGGCTCCAAATTCTGATTCAAGGAACGGGGGGCACTTACTAGCCCCCTCAAAACCTTGAACAACTCCGCTGGACGTGAACTTGCAGATGCAATACGGGCAGAAAAGAACCGCTTCTTTGCCACATGTATTGCCTGAGCATAGATATTTAAATCTAGGGTTACACTCCCCCAGAAGGAGCAGGTACGCAGCTTGAGGGTACTCCTGGATCCAGGCCTCACTCTGGTACCTCAGGTGGAGGCTGTGGCCAGGAGTGCTTTTTATCAGCTTAGGCTGATTCGACAGCTGCATCCATTCCTAGAGGAGGATTACCTCAGAACTGTGGTGCACCAGCTGGTAACCTCCAGGCTTGGCTGCTGTAATGTGCTCTATGTGGGGTTGCCTTTGTACGTAGTTCGGAAACTTCAGTTAGTTCAAAATGCGGCAGCGAGGCTGGTCTCCAGCGCAACCGGTTTTGAAACAGCTGCACTGGCTGCCGATATGTTTCCGAGCAAAATACAAAGTGCTTGTTGTTACCTTTAAAGCCCTAAACGGCTTAGGTCCAGGTCGATCTGATCCCCACCGCACGCTAAGATCATCTGAGGAAGTCCAGCTCCAGTTGCCACCAACTCGTCTGGTGGCAACCCAGAGGCAGGCCTTCTCTGTAGCCGCTCCTGGACTGTGGAATGCGCTCCCTGCAGACATCCGTAATTTGAATTCTTTATTGGAATTTAGGAGAGCCCTAAACACCTACATGTTTGGCCTGGCCTTCCAGTGCTCTTAAATTGTTTTAAAGGGTCTTTGATGTTTGTGAACCGCCCTGAGCTATTTTGTAAGGACGGTCTAAAAATCGAACAAATAAATAAATAAATAAATGTGCTCTATGTCGTAATCTGTCGGATTCGAGTTGAGTCTTTCTCCACTTGCGCTCCAGTCGCCTACCTCGCCGCTTCTGCCCACGTAGATCTTCCGTATAACAAGGGCCTGTTTTGAAGCGGGTCGGAGGGAACGCTTAAGAGCATTCGTGTCTACTGCCCTGGTGAGCATGTTATTCCAGTTTTGCACCAGGGCATCAACAGGATCACTGGCAGAGCCAGCATTAAATCCTTCCAAGGCTTCTTGGAATCCTATTGGATCCAATAACCTCTTTGGGCGGACCATTCTAATAGGCCCCTCACCCCTGCAGAGATGGAAAGTGGTTGTAAGCCTAACTTTAACCAGATGGTGGTCCATCCATGACAATGGGGAAATCACAGGAGTCCCCACCCACGGAACACCACCCTTATCAGAGTAAAAGACCAAATCAAGTGCATGACCAGCAATGTGCGTCAGTCCAGAGACCACTTGGGATAGGCCCATAGTTGTCATGGCTGCTATGAACTCCTGAGCTGCCCCAGACAAATTGGTCCTGAAGTGAACATTGAAGTCCCCCAGCACCAAAAGTCTGTGAGACTCCAATGCAAGTTCTGCGACCAAGTTGAGGTTGTACTGTGTAAATATTGGGAAGAATAGGACCAATGTTTCAGTTTCTGGCACTTTTTAACTTATTGTAGCTACAGCAATTTTCATCAGAGTATTTTAAAATTAGGCTCATGTGTAGACCTTGCCTAGTACATCATGCATGCCAAGTTTCATGTTATTTGTTCAACAAATGCCATATTTATAAGCAATACAACTTTAAAGCTTATAATGGCAGAACCTTCTTTTTTTTAATTTTCCTTAACTAAAGGGGTACTCCTGTGCCCCTTTAGTCAGCAATTACTGAGCAGCGACCAATGTGGCCAACAAAAAACTACTCACTTCCTATTCAATAGTTAATAGGATTTGTTTAAAAGGAAAGTTACTGAGGCTTATTTGTGTATTTAGGATAAGGACATGATGTACACCCAGTTGTATCTTCTCAATGCTTGTTGACTCTCTGATGATTTTCTATACTAAACTCTTTTTTATATTAATAGCTTTTGAGCTGCAGTGGATAGTGGCCATTCAGCAATCCAACTTTATTTAGAGGCTAGAAGATGACCTCTATTCTGGGGTGGTGGTTGAAAGCATTGTTTCTGGTAGAGATGTGCACAAAACATTAATTGCTATTTGATCTAAAATCAAATCACAAAATACCTCAAAGATTCATCAAAACAGCTGCCATTGCTGGTTGTTTCAATGAATCACATCAATTTGAGTAATTCAGATTATTGGGCCATAGGGAACAATGGGGAACTCGAATTATCCCATTGTTCCCCATGTGCAGTTCTGAGGGACACCAAAGTAGGTTGGGTGGGAGGACATAGATGCCACCCAAGCCAACCAACAAAAGAAATGGGCAAGCGGGTAATTTTTAATTTGTAATTTTCTCCCCCCAAAACACCCCATTTATGGAGGCTTTGGAGGAGGATTAACATTTTTATTTAAAAAATCACCTGCTTGCCCATTTCTTTTGTGGACTGGGTTAGGTGGTAGTTAGCACTAGGGGTGTGCAATTCGGTATTTTCAGTGTTTCGGTTCAGACCTGAACTGAAACACACCTGTTCTGTACCCGAATTCTGCTCACCCGAATCACCGAATCACCCCCGATTCGGTTCAGATTCGGTTTTACCCTAATCCGAATCTGAATCAATTTGGGTTAAAAAAAACGGGTCCTGGGGCCAAAAGAGTGGGCTGGGGTGGTAGTGCCCAATGGGTGGAGGCTACCACCCAAATTTCAGGGGGATTGGGCAAAGGGCTGATCTTTGGTGATTTTTTTGAAGTTTTAGTGTCTTTGGGGCAGATCGGGGGCAGAAAGTGTGATCTGGGCCAAAAGAGTGGGGTGGGGTGGTAGTGCCTAATGGGTGGAGGCTACCACCCCAATTGCAGAGTGATTGGGCAGAGGGCTGATTTTTGGTGAATTTCTGAAGTCTATGCATTTTTAAGGGTTCCCCCATGAGGTAGAATGGGGGGGTGTATCGCTTCACGTTGGGGGGAAAGGGGTGGCCTAGAGCGGTGTGGGGTTGGTGGTAGTGCCGGGTAGGGGCAAGGAAGCTGCCTGAATCTTTTCAAAGGATTTGGGCAGAGGGCTGATTTTTGGTTAATTGTTGAAGTTCATGTCTTTAAGGTTTAGATTCTATGATAGCAAATTAGAGTGGATTCGTGGTGTGTCATTGAAAATCTCATTTCCTATCATAGAATCCACACTCAGAATACCTCAGAAACAACAGAACCCTGTACGCCATGGGTTAGAAACCCATGGGGGTGGTTGGCACCCTATGTGCACTACACCACCAGTCGCTCTGGGCCACCCCAGCACCCCCCAAGTGCACTTATGGGGCTGCTGAAAGCTCCATTCTATTATAACTTATGAGGAAAAACCTTAAAGACGCGTAAACTTCAACAATTCCCCAAAAATCAGCCCTCTGCCCAAATTCTTTGAAAAAATTCAAGTAGCTTCCTTGCCCCTACCCGGCACTACCACCAACCCCACACCACTCTAGGACACCCCTTTCCCCCCGACGTGAAGCGATACACCCTCCATTATACTTAATGGGGGGAAACCTTAAAGATGCGTAAACTTTAGAAATTCACCAAAAATCAGCCCTCTGCCCAATCACTCTGCAATTGGGGTGGTAGCCTCCACCCATTAGGCACTACCACCCCACCCCACTCTTTTGGCCCAGATCACACGTTATGCCCCCTATCTGCACCAAAGACACTAAAACTTCAGAAATTCACCAAAAATCAGCCCTTTGCCCAATCCCTCTGCAATTGGGGTGGTAACCTCCACCCATTAGGCACTACCACCCTACCCCACTCTTTTGGCCCCAGGACCCTTTCAATTAAAGTAGAAGGAAAGCAATTTCTGCATTGAAATCAATGGAGGCAAAAAGGCAGGAAATTCAAAGAGACGCCAAACTGAAAACGGGGGGGAGGAAGAAGACAAGGCTGGCACTTTTCTAGAGCACAAAAAGGAGACCCGAAACACCCAAAAAATTTGGACCCGAAACTTATCGGGTGTCATCATGGGTGATTCGGTTCGGCTCTGAATCACCCAAAATTGGTCGTTTCGGGCACAGATTGTTCTGTGCCCGAAATGTTTTGCACATCCCTAGTTAGCACCCATCACAACCTACCTCCCAACCCACTTTGGGGTTCCTATAACCTACCCATGAGGAACAATGGGGTGATTCGAGCTGGCCATTGTTCCCTATGCCCAAAATAAGCAGAGTGTACAAATTTTGCAACCCTGCCTTGAAAAACACTGCAGCATATAAGCACACAGTCCCTCCCAACACAGAACACCACACTTTGCCAAACACACAGTCAGTGTTCCCTCTAAGGAGTGCAAATGTGTGTGTGCTTGCACGTTTCTTGATGTCCATTCAGTTAATTTTAGATCCTGCTCAGGCTGAATCAGGAAGACCCCATCCTGCTCAGGTTGAATCAAGAAGACCCCATTGGAAGACCAATGCATGTACTCACACATTGACTTGATACTGCCACCCAGAACAAAATTCATTCCTCACACAGATGGAAAAAAACAGACAACACTCCACACAGTCCAGAAATGACCAAAAAAGAATCACTGATCCAGAATCCACTACCAGCCACAATGCCTTTGCTGCGGTAACATCATTAGCTCAAGTTGCCCTCTCATACACAATTATGACTACTTCCAACAGCTGCCACAACAGCACCCGTAGCAGCCAGCAAGCACAGCCATATGCTCAACTAGAACATCTTCAGCCACATTTTGACTGAGTGCATTTTGCAATGCAGATTGCAGAGCAGACCAGAACAGTGAGTGTGAAGCACAAGTTAGTCTCAAGGCCAAACATGGAGCTTGTCACAGCAATCACTAAGAACTACTATACAGAGAGAGAGAGCGCTGAGAGGATACTGTCCATTTCTCACCACAACACCATCCCACAGACAAAATCAAAACTCAAGGACAGCAAATAGGCAGGCAACCAAGTTCTGCCTTTGTCAATCTGAGATCCAGCAAAACCAGATAGTTCACAGCAAGCAATAGCACAGCAAGCATATTATACGTACTCAGTACTGAGAAAACTACAAAATCAAATCTTCCTTCCTTCTGCCTTGCCTGCCATAGAGTCAGGAGGACAGAGCAGTCGTGGCCTGATGGACCAATGGTCGGACAAGAAAGAAATCTTATACTCCTACCATAAGAAGAACCTTTCTTTCTTTCCAATGTACGCCCCTGCCTGCCTGTGTCTAGATAACACCGTGGCCTCAGATTGGTGCTGGGCCCCAGCTGAAAGCCTGACACATGGGTCAGGGCACCGTCCATCATCTCATCATCAGCCATGGCACTGGCATGCAGGGGTGTCTGCATGTGTTAGCAGCACTAATGGGCAGACTGTGACACATCTGGGTCTTGGTTTGGCCTGGGTGGGGCAAGCCGTCAGTGGTGTTGCAGTGGGTACAGATGACTATGAGTCACTCACCCACCATGGCCAGCTCAGGATAGCCCAGCAGGGGGAGGTTGACCAGATGTTCCACCATGTTAGCATCCATGCATGCACAATGGGGTGCCACAATGTCTTGGCCATGGAGAATACCCTCTCTCTCTGGATGCTGGTTGGTGGGCATGAGAGGAACCATCTGGCAACTGCCACCAAGTCTGGCCAGACTTACTCCAAACTGGATTGGCTCCATATCCAGGTCTGCCACCAGTTCCTGCAAGTACTGCAGCACACACTGTTCAGCACTGCTGCAGGGCTCAGTGGGCTCTTTCCCTACCCCTTGCAAGGTGCCAAGGAACCCTTCCATGAACCACTAGGTGCAGAGGCAGAATCACCAGCTCACTTGGCCCTGCCAAGGACACCACACTGCTGGACCAGGAAGCTGTAGTGATAGTATTGCTGCTAGTGGTAGAATGCATACTAGCAGTAGGCACTCCAGCACCCTCCTTCTGGTTTCAGCCCAGCCTCCTCTCCTTTGCTTGCCTAACCTCTGCATCCAGGGCAGAGGTTAGGCAACACCACCTGGGCAGTTTGTCAGGTGTGATCACATTATCCTTCAAAACATGCACTGCTGATGCACCCAAGGGGTTGCTGCACCAATCGAAAACTCTAGTCCTCAGATGACCTACTAAGACTATTGTTTCCCCAGTGGTCACTGTGGTCTGGACCTCACCCATCATCTTCTTGAGAAGAGTGGTGGGCAAAGCCTGGCTCAGAGTTGCTGTCTCTGCACACAAGCTGTTTGTGGCAT
Organism: Hemicordylus capensis; assembly: GCF_027244095.1. Lineage (NCBI taxonomy): Eukaryota > Metazoa > Chordata > Lepidosauria > Squamata > Cordylidae > Hemicordylus > Hemicordylus capensis. Next base: position 370,795,272 of record NC_069658.1, on the reverse strand, counting down.
CAAAGGATGGCTTGAGTGATTTGAATGATGTACCTCCTGTGCAGCACTAATTTTGGAATCCAGCCTACAGAGGGTGGAAACAAAAGCATTTTCAATTACTGACTTAAGACCAGGTTTCCTGCTTTGAGGCTGATCCGCCTTGAGCTGGCCAACTGGTTTCAGTTCACCTGCACACAAGGACTATTGGGTAAACCTTCATCACTTGGTTTTTCTATTGAATATCTGTCATTATTAGGATACAATCAAGCCACACAGATGATCTTGGATATCACACACCAAAATGATTTAAGCTCCATTTTGGAGACCCTAAGAGGGCATCTTTATTATTTTAGCCGGAAACTCACCAGTTATGTATTGTCACTCTCTTCCGAGTCATCACAGAGTGTTTCTCAGAGTAAGACATGATACCCTACCATCAGCAGATTTATCTGGAAGGTTTTCAAAAATCCTTTTGCTAGTCGGATCTGCCCTTGTACCTCAGACAAGGTTGAATCTGTCCACCATGTATTGTTTTGTATTTTGTATTACACTTTCCTAGCCAAACTGCTGAATTTTATGCCACACTTCTGCAGATAAGAAATCTTCCATCACTCATAATATTGCCAAATTTTGTGAGGCTGCTGTCAAGATCCACCAACAGCTAACTTCTAGTTCTGTTTCCTAGATGCTGCTACAAAATGGCTATTGTGTTGGTGTACATTGTATGACTGAATTCTTATTTGAATGTAGTACTGTTGGTTTGCTTGTACATCTGATAAATGATCATAATAAAGTATTCCATTATAACAAACCGACGAAAGAAGCAAGGAGATTGCAAGCCAATCCAAAGCCAGTGTCAGTAAAATCAATCAGCATGGGGAAAACAAATTCCAAAATGGTGCTCACCACTTAAATAACTCGAATTGATTCAAGCTTGAATTGAAGTGATTTGATTCGAACTCGAATCAGGCTCTTTATTCTAGGGCAATTTGATTCGATTTCAAATCACTCGAATTGCCCCGATTGGAGCTTGAATCAATTCAACTTTAATCAATTTGCACATCAATAGTTCCTGGCATAGTCAGTTCACAAATAAGAGAAGCTGAATGAGATAGCATGCTCAACCAGCAGGAGAGAGGTTTCATGCTGGATCTTCAGATTGCTCCCTTGTAGGAAGGTGGCTTTGTCATGTTAGTCTTGTGAACAGTTTGAGATGTGAGCCATGTAAATGAGACTGATTGTGGAACTGTGTACTTGTTCTGCTGAGACAAGTGATGCTGACTTTGGAATGATTTTTTTTCCTGAATTTAAAAGCCAAAGCTTTTGTTTAAGACCCTAATTTTAATTTCAGCATTATGCACATGCAGTTTAAAGTTAATCAGTGCAGTCCACCTCTTAAAAGTATTTTCCATTTTGCTGATTTGCTGGTGTGCAGAGTATTGTATGTGGCTGTTACAATGAGCAAAGTTGCTTTCTACAAATATATAGTATTCGCAATGTACAAGAGATGTTCTGGGTCCAGCTACTCTCAATGGCCAAATGTGTTTTATTTGTTTAGAAAATGTCCACCATACAGTCCATTTCTGACAGTGTTTGATTCTTTGCGATAGATATCTAAGGGGAAAGCCTGGTCACACTGGCAGACTCTGGAGTGAGCTGTATTTATATGATTTGGGAAGTCCAGCTAAACAAAATTAGTAGAAAGGATTGATTTCCTCAAAGTGGTTCTCAGTCTTGTTCCGATCTGACTAAAAGTGAAATCAAACGTATGATATTTCCTTTTCCTCATTCTATTAATTAGTTCAGCTGATTTGCATTTTGAATACTTTGTTTCTATTTTTTAAAGATTTCTGTGGGGGGAAACAGTAATTTAAGAAAATGATTCACTAAGCCTGCCATTTGTTTTGAGTTTTCTATAACATGAAGATGATCGCAATCTGCTATATCATGCTGTTAAAATGATTCATAAGCCCTACTAGCATTCTCAAATGATGGAGTATTATTGCAGCCTCTTAAATGTTGGGCACTGAGATAATTTGGCTGGTGTTGAGGGAAGAATGTACCATAACCCCTGTGGCTCAGCTTTCATTGAATAAATATAGCATGCTGCTTCTTTTGTCCTCTTTGTGTGTAAAAAAGCAATTAATGTGTCCAAAAAGAAACATCACTTACTGTTTACTATTTTTCTTTTAAAAATCTACATTAAGTCCATTTTTAAAAGTTATTTGCACCATGTTGCAGGCTGTTATCTCCAAAATACCAAATGTTCTTTCTAACATATCCCTTACTGAAAGGTATAATAATTGTTCTATTATTGTGTATGCGTTATTTTTTTTAAACAGCTAACAGTAGTATCCAGAGATGCTTATAGAAAGCATTGTTTTTATCTTTTCTAGTTAAGAAATAACTGAACACAGCAAAAGGAGTATCCTTGGAGATCATTTTGTTTAAAATAATATATTGGTCAGAAGCTTCTGGATTGTGTGCTTTGCATCCAGCAAAAGAAAAGTTAACCATTTCCCCCTCAGTGAATCAGTTGGGACATTGGCATGCTCCTCTGAGCTGTGGTAGCCACCCCACCCTTCACATTCCAAAGATAAGGATTCAGTAAGAAAGTAGGAGGTTTTTTTTTACCTACCCTGTGCTTGATCAGAGACCAACCCTCATGAAATGCAGAGCCATCCTTCTCACTAGAGCAAAGATCGAAGATCAGTGGAGGAGGGGGATTGGCATAGACATCCTTGCTGATGCACACTGGATAATTGAGAAAGCCAAAGAATACCAGGAAAAAGTCGATATGTGCTTTATTGACTACAGAAAAGCCTTTGATTGCATTGACCATGTCAAATTGTGGAATATCCTTAGGAAAATGGGCATCCCAGAACATCTCATTGTTCTCATGATAAACCTATACACAGGACAGGAAGCCACAGGTCCAGATGGAACATGGTGACGCAGTCTAGTTCCAGATCAGCAAAGGAGTAAGACAAGGCTGTATACTTTCTCCTTCTTAATTCAATTTATATGCTGAACATATGCTGAGAGAAGCTGGATTGAAAGAAGATGAGCGTGGTCTTAAAGTTGGAGGAAGAAACATCAATAACTTGCACTGCGCTGATGACAGCACTCTGATAGCTGAGAATGCGGATGATCTGCAAGCTCTAGTAATGAAAGTCAAGGAGCACAGTGAAGAAATGGGACTACAACTAAATGTAAAGAAGACTAAACTAAAACTAATGACAACGGGTACAGCAACCAGCCTCAGAATTGATAATGAAGACATTGAAGTGGTGGATAGCTTCTGCCTTTAAGAATTGAGCATCAACTGTAAAGTATCCAGCAGTCAAGAAATATGCCGCAGACTAGCACTTAGTAGGGTTGCAGTGATGGCCTTGGAAAGGATATTTATTATTATTATTATTATTATTACATTTATATCCCGCTCTTCCTCCAAGGAGCCCAGAGCGGTGTACTACATACTTGAGTTTCTCTTTCACAACAACCCTGTGAAGTAGGTTAGGCTGAGAGAGAAGTGACTGGCCCAGAGTCACCCAGCTAGTTTCATGGCTGAATGGGCATTTGAACTCGGGTCTCCCCGGTCCTAGTCCAGCACTCTAACCACTATACCACGCTGGCTCTCTATTTAGATGCTGTGACATGTCTACACCTACAAAGATTAGAATCGTTCGGACCATGGTTTTTCTCGTGACACTCTATGGATGTGAAACTAGAGTTTGAAGAAGCAAGATAGAAAAAGCATTGACACTTTTGAACTTTGGTGCTGGAGAAGACTTTCGAGGATACCATGGAAAACAAGGAAAGCAAACAAATGGATCATAGAAAAAATCAATCCAGAATTTTCACTCGGCACAAATGACCAGGCTCAAACTATCATACTTTGGACACATAATGTGAAGAGCCAGCTCCTTTGAGAAGTCCGTAGTGCTGGGGAAAGTTGAAGGGAAGGGAAGAGGACGACCAGCAGCAAAGTGGATGGACTTGATTACGGCAGCAATAAATGCACCACTGAGAGACCTTAATGGCCAAGTTGAAGACAGATTATCCTGGAGAAAATCTATCTTTGTGGTCGCTAAGAATTAACACTGACTTGACGGCACTTAATCAATCAGTCAATCAATCAATATCTCATGAAGGAAGATCTCAGGAAGATTGTTGTTTTTTAAACCCTCTCAGAGACCTTCAGGATATGAGGGAGGTATGGAGTTCCAGTTCCTAGCAGCCTCATAGGGCAAAAATATATCCCTTCTCTCCACTGGAAGCCTTCTTGTATTTCTCGTGCATGCCCAGAACTCACCACAGAGTAGCATCTTTTTGAACTGCTTTGGAAATTCTTCTGCCCCCATCCAATACAGTTACCAAAGGAAGTTTGTTTTTTATAAACTTTTAAACAAAAGAACAAAGTTCAATGTACAAATTATTTTGGCAGTGTTTCCTTTCATCATTAACATTGTGGGCCTCTCTGTTTCAATTTAACTTGATCTTATCCCTGTTGTATGCAGCATTCCTTCTGTTTCTTGTCCCCACCATCCCAGGCCAGGAAAAAAAATTCAATATGTGCATGCTGAATTCCATTCCATTCTGGAAAAGTTGTGGCTAGAAATAAATAATTGATTGCTAACTCTTGAAAGTCTTCCAAAAATTAAAAGCATAACATTTATTGAGATGTGAAACCTTGTACATTGGGGAAGTATAGGGTGACGTTATGCAGCCTTATACACTGGCTGACACATTATGCAGCCTTATGAAGTCAGAGCAAGAGATCCTTTTAGAACAAAAGATCCTAAAAACTAGCTGCAGAGGTTTGCCTCAAAATACCACATGGGTGGGTTGGAGAGAAGGCTATTTTTGCTCCTCTTCTCTCCTTGCAAAAGCCTTTTTCATTGCCAGAAATATGTCCCAAGGACTGTAGAGCTCTTAGGGACATATTCCTGGCAACAAAAGTGGCTTTTATGGGAAGGGGAGAGGAGTGAAAATCGCTTCCTGGCATACTGCACAAGGCAAAAATCTTAACCACTGCTAGTTTTTCATTTGTAAGCACAGAGCTCCTGCTTTGCCCTCCTAAGGTTATGTAACATTTCAGCACCGTTTAAAAATATTTAGAGTTTATAAACTGTTATTATTTCAGCAAGAATTAAATGAGAGTAAACAGGCAGATAAATACATAATATAAATTAGGTTAGCATACCATTTATAGCTTCAGATTTTGAATTTAAATTTTAGAATACAAGAAGCTTTAAATTTTGTTCCTTGCCTTGCCACCTAAAATTGCAAGATTTAGTAGTAGTAGTAGAACATAGTAGTATAATTTAGTAGCATGTTGTCTTGGCACACTTCCTCTGTAAGGATTCATGTCTCTTTGGTTTGCCCTATTGAATGGTAGTCCTTTGCTCAAGAACAGCATGTAGGCATACTAGACATCTGTACAGAGGAATGCTGTGTTTGCTGCTGGGAAGAGAAAAAAAGATCTCAGCAGAACAATCTAATACAAAACCTTTGTGGGGGGGGCATTAGGTTAGTTTTTTTGTTTGTTTTTGCATGGGTTAAACTGTTTAACTCCGTGGTTGTTTTTCCACATTTGTGTAATGCATTCAGACCAAGATCCTGCTGAATTAAAAAAAAACTTTATAAGATACCATTATACATTTTCGCATATTCTCCCCCACAAAAAACATATATCATTCATTATCAATGATATTACTCTCTATATAATACCAATATGATGATGATAATATAATACCATGAGTATTACTCTATATATAATATCATATAATATTATGAATTATGATTCATAATACTCCAGCATTCTGTGTTAATAGAACTGTTTTGCAAATTCTTCTACTACTGATGCTGTGATAATTCACCAATCTGTTACAGAAGAAACAATGTTAAATAGTAATGGCAGTGGTTCTGTTTACCTCATGTAGCAAAAAATAAAATGTCCTTGATCCTGCCATTTCTCCTCTTACATTCTGCTTTCAGAAGGCCTGTTTCGGCAAATAAACAGGGACAACACATGGTTCACAGGTGGAATAAATAAAAATAAAATGAGGGTGGTTTGTTTGTTGATCAGTACAGCAGCCAAAGTGCCTTAGCTGCTGTTTATACCCTTCACCAACAGCATACATACTGTCCCATTTTCTGCTTTACTACATCATGATAATCTGCAAAAAGTATCCACAAGTTATTGAAGTTCAAATGCCTTTGGGTCAATATAAAACACTAAGGCAATGTTTTGTGCTATTTCAGTCACCCCATTTTTTGTCCATCATTTATCAATAAAGTTAAACTGATCAGCCATTGAAAAGAAGACAGTGAGAGGAGGAGTGTGTGTCATGGAAGCCAAGATGAGATCTACCAGGTGTTGCCAGGTATAGGCATAATACTCTTGCTATGAAATATTTCCCCACTATGATACTGCAAACTCCATCAGGAATTTACTTAGGATTGTAACTTTCAAATGTGAAATGAAAGCTATAAAATCAATGTATGCCCCAGCATATCATCCCCCCAATCACCACTTTCACAGTTCAAGAACACATTTGCCTTTAATAAAATGAAATTGCATTATAAATACACTGAAAAATACCAAGCAGCTTGGCATATCATAATAATAATTAAAATTAGAATTGAAATTATTACTCAATACATATTCTTAGTTTGATTAATTTTTTTTAGCTTTAGAAACCAAGTATTAATCTAAGTAAACAGATATTTGAAATGCATAATAACTCTGAAAGATACTGCATGCTCAGCTCTAAATCCTGAGGTTTCAGAAGGGGCAGGAGACATGAGTTGGTGTACCTTTTTTTTTTTTTTTTTTTTTAAGTGTAGCATCACTTGTCTTGTATAATTTTTAACTAAAAACTTTCAAGTTCCCTCCCTGGCATCTCCAAGACAGGGCTGAGAGAGATTCCTGCCTGCAAGCTTGGAGAAGCCACTGCCAATCTGTGCAGACAATACTGAGTGAGATAGACCTATGGTCTGGCAGCTTCCTATCTTCCAATCTATCTATTATCTATTTTGCAAAGTAGCCTTAAGAGCTATTATTGTATGTCACAGTTCTAACTCAATTCTACACATTTTACAGGAATACATTATAATTTCTTTAGGTTTCCTACATTTTGGTTTATTTTATTTATTTGTTTGTTTATTTATTAATTTATTTATTTGATTTTTATACCACCCTTCCAAGCTGGCTCAGGGCGGTTTACAATTAAAAAACAGAAATCATTAAAAACAATTAAAACAGAAATACAAATATAAACACCAATTTAAAAACATCTTAAAAAACAATTAAACTATCAAAACAATTAAAACGCTGAAAACCAGGTTAACATTAAAACAATTAAAACTAATTAAAAACCTTGAAAGGCCAGGCCAAACAGATGGGTTTTAAGGTTGCATGACTTGTAAATATAGCTAGAGATGTGCATAACGATTTGATTCAAATAGATTCATGCTGGAAAAGGGCTGTTTTGAGAAATTTGAACTCAAAATGAAGCACCCTTAAAATAAATGACCTGTTTTGAGTTTGAATTGAAATGACCCAATTTCGAGCTTGAATTGATTCAAGTTTCAAGTACCATTTTAGTGGGCTCCCCCCCCCCTTTGCTGATTGTTTTTCTGGCACTGGCTTCCAATTGGCTTGTGATCTCCTTGCTTCTTAGTTGGCTTGTTATACATATCAAGTGTTCTCATGGGCAACTGTATCCCCATTGGCTGGGGAAAGTGAGGAGCCGGGGGGAGGAGGGGATTTCAAAATGTTTTCAAAGGGCTTGCTGCTAAGGGTGCTGCTGTGGCAGCTGTTGCAATGCTGAAGTAAGGAGACATAATTGTGTGTGAGAGAGCAACATATGCCAATAATACTACTGCAGTGAAGGCACTGTGATTGGCAGTAGATTCTGGGTCAGAGATTCTTTTTTGGACATTTTTGGCGGTGTGTGGAAAAATGTGTGTTCTGGGTCAGGAGGAAAAGATTCCCTCTTACTGTGTACTTCTAATCTGCAGTGTTTTGCAAGGCAGGGATGCAAAATGCATTGAAAGTTGCAATGCAAAATATGTTCTGTGCACTCTCTGAGCACACAAGGGAACAATGCAGAACTCAAAACACCCCATTGTTCCCACTGGGAAGCTTCCAGGGACATTAAAGTGGGTTGTATTGTAGGGCATGTTGAGTACTACCTACCACCCAACCCGCAAAAGAAATGTGCAAGCAGGCAATTTTAAACAAATTTTTAACCTTTTCCCCAAACCCCCATAGGATCCTATGAGTTTTTTTGGGGGAAAGGTTAAAAAAAATTGCTCGCTTGCGCATTTCTTTTCTGGGTTGGGTGGTAGTTAGCACCCACCATACCCTACAACCCAACCCACTTTAATGTCCCTGAGAGTTACCCATGGGGAACAATGGGGTGTTTCAAATTCCCCATTGTTCACTATGGCTGAATCACTCAAATCCTTTTGAGGTTGATTCACTGAAACAGCAAGCATTGCCACTGTATCGATGAATCATTTTTAGGATTTTGAGATTTGTTTCAAGCTGGATCTCAAAATCTGTTTCATGCAAATCCCTATTTATAGCCAGACATGGGAGGCATAATGTATATTAATTTTACATGAATGAGAAAGACCATTTAGATCCTGCACTTTGTTCCTAGGATCTAGTGTTGGTTTGATTCATTCTGCAGACCAGAAGCATAACACATGAATATACATATGTTCCTATAAAACTTAGCAGAAGCCCAGGTTACTTTTTCACTGTCCCTGATTATTATGGTGCTTGTCTCTTGATTGCCACTTCATCTGTTCAATTACTACATTTTTTTCTAGGCGTTTGACTGGATATTTCTATTCTACATGCAGATATTTTACACACATAAGAATGCTTTGGAGGATCTAACCCCACATGAATGGTAGAATTAATGACACTGGGCTTGTCATTGTGTAATATGTAAAGCAGAATTCCTATTTGAAATGGGTCAATAACTCAGCTATCCTAATATACAAACAACAATATCTCTTTTAAGTGTCAGAAGTAAAAGCATTTCTTTTACTTTAGGACTACATAAAGCAGTGTTCTTCATTATAGGACCCAGGGGGCAGTGGTAGCCCCCATCAGCCCTAAGCACGGTCTCTAACTAATTGTTTATTGGGTCTATGTAAAGCTTTGTCCAAAGCTGAATACTCTGCACAGTTGCCCTGGCACCATATGGATGTGACTGTCCCCACGGTGCAGTGCCACATTTTGCCCAGTATTAGTGGAGCTCCTTTAAAGGAAAAGAAGCCCTCTTGAGCCACTGCACTATATTGGAAAGTGTGCATGCAGTTCAAGGAAGTGTAGGCATTCCCAGCACTTCCTCCATAGAGCTCTTAAGAGACACTGCCATCTCTTTTAAAGGGCCCTCCCAGCACTAAGAAGAGCACTGTAATGTGTGGAGGTCAGCAAATTAGTGTGCAGAGGTTAGCACAGTGGGAAATGGCTTTTACAATGAAGGGTTTTTTTTGCCAAAGTGACCCCTGTTTGAAAAATAGTGAAGATCGCGGCTTGCCTAAAGTATCTCTCTCTCCAATGTCATTACATTTTATTCTGTTTTGGTTTGTCCCTCACTGTCCTTGTACTGCTCTATGCATAGTTGCTGTACTTGCAGTATTTTCTCCTTTTGGAATTGAGAACTGAAGTTAATTTTTTAAAAGACAAATTAAAGAAGCATAAATAATACCAGTAACTTTGATTAAAAGTGATTGTAGCAATCAAAAGTGATTGTAGTAAGGAAACCTGGAGATATGTTTTCATCACCCCAAAGAAATTACTGAGGTGTCACTAGTGAATAGGTAGATATGCACATAGTGCAAAGTTTTTTAGAAGTCTCTGAAACCTTAAGAGCAAAGGTGGTATATGTAACTTAGACAGCTTTTCCAGATAGAACTTACTGGGAAGGGACAGGATATATAAGAAACTGTGGACTTTGCAATCCATTTTGGTATTTCCAGGACAAATCACATGGACAATTGCCACTCTGGACATAAACTAACTCAGGCACACTGCACTCTTTTCTTAGTTTAAAAAAATATTATTAAAAGGGGGATTTCAAAAGTACCCTATAGCAAAAAACATGGTCATTCTTTAAGCAATGCACTTTTTTCCACATGCACATGACTCAAGGACAGATTGTGAAGCTCAGTTTTGGATTTCTGAAGCTTTTTGTCCATTTGTGTTGTGAGTATAAAAGGTGCACTATCATTCTTGATTTGTCCAGTATTTTGATCTGCTACATCTTTTGTATACTTTCCCTCAATAACTGTGCTGTTCTTTATGTGTTTTTCACCCCTGAGAATAAATGTTTCAGTATTCTTTTTTTCTATTATAAAAAAGATCAATGGCAGCAGCTTGACACTCATGAGCAATCTTATAGCAAACTACTGTTCACACCCGATGCAGGAAAACAATTTGGTAAAGAAATAGATTTGAGTTTCAAGCTGCCAGAGGATTACTACAAACCATGGAAAGAATATGATTTCATAAAATAATTATAATTGTGTGCCACTTTCGTTTCAGTTAAATTTAGACATGCTTTCTTATTTGCCTTTTAAATCTCTCTCTCTCTCTCTCTCTCTCTCTCTCACACACACACACACACACACACACACACTCCTGAGCAGCACAGAAAATTCGCTGCCCGTTTGTCATAGATCAGGATTTCGCATGCTTCGCTCCACTTCAGTCCCTGTATCCTGGAAAATTTCTCCTCTGAATTTAGGCCACCGTTGGAAACAATTTCCATGTAATTCAAGGCAAAGCATTTTTAAACAGGGGGGAAGCTCATATGTGCTTAAGTTCATCAGAATCTTTGTATCACAGCAATTTAAAATATATGTACAATTTTGATAAATATAGGCTTCAATGATTTTGAAACTTTAATGAATTGGGGCTGGTTCTCACAATCAAAAGTAAGATGGAGGAACCACCAGCTAAGATTTTGGAGACATGCACGCATTCCCCCCCCCCCCACACACACACACAAAATTGCATGGATAGCAGAAAGAATGGCAAAGTTATGACCTGAGAAGAGTCAACTGTGGTTAGCGTGGGCAGCTGACGTCGGTGATCTTAGACTTGATCTAGGGTGGAGGAGGTCAGCTGTCTGCACCAACCAACTACAAATGATTCCTTACACACAATCACTTCCCAGTCTCTGACTGACATTTTTGTCACTCACGTGATCAATTTTGGGGACTGTGCATGGCTTTGGAATCTTAGGTGGTGACTTCTCCACCTTACTTTTGATCATGAGAACTAGTCCTTTGTGTCATCCTTTCTGTATCTAGTGAAATATGATGATATGATACTGTGTTCCATTGGATGGTTGGAACATAGTGACACTGAAGATACGTCCACTGTTGTGATTCAAGCCTGATTTGTACACTAGATATGCTCCGGAGCTAGCATATGGAATTAGGCTTGTTTCAGCAGTGTCACAAAAGTTCTTTATATGGTGACCATGTACAGTCTGGGCACGAAAGTAGAAAGAAGACCAAACACTCTCAAATAATGCAATGGGCTTTATTGAGTATGAAAGAGCAACAGCATCAACATAATTGAGCAGAAAACAGAACGATCAATCAGAACTACTAATAATATTTCAATTATAGCTAGTAATAACATCAACCCAGTGTTCCTAACTATGACATGTGCGTGGATGCTAGGGATGTGCGTGGTCCGGACTGGTCCAGACCGGCACCGAGGGGGGTCTACCTTTAAGGGCGGGGGGTAGAACTTACCCCTCCCGCACTGTAGTTTATAGCGAAGTTTTTGGGGCGGCAGCGTTCCTCACTGCCGCCCCTGCCCCCGTCGTTGCCTGGAAGCCTTTGTAATAGCAGCAAGCATGCGCGCGTTGCAGCGCGTGCGCGCCTGTCGCTGCTGTGCACGCGCGCGCCACCTACGTCACACGCAACATACTACTATTGCAAAGGCGGGGGCAGGGGCGGAAGCGAGGAACGCTGCCGCCCCAAAAACTTCGCTATTAACTACAGCGCCGGAGGGGGAAGAGCGGCGGGATGGGTAAGTTGTACCCCCCCGCTCTTAAAGGTAGACCCCCCCCTCGGTGCCGGACCGGTCCGGCTCCGAACCGGTCCGGAGGCCTCCAACATGGCCTCCGGACTGGTTCGTGCACATCCCTAGTGGATGCATGTAAGGTCAGTATTAAATCTTCCTAAAACCTAACACAATTCAGATATAGATGGAAAGGGGAAGGTAAGGAAGGCACAGGAATGGGATGGTTGGGAATCAGGAGTTAGTAGAAGGAAGGGGGAGGGGGGAAGGGGGAAGGGAAGTGGAAACCAAGGCTGTAGAAGCAGCATGTTTACCAGGATCCGACATGGGCAGCAAGTGTACACAGCTTGGATACGAGGCTTGGGAATGATGAGGCTTCAGATGGAAAAAGCTGGTGCTGCATTTCACAGACAGAGTTAGCCTTTGATTCTTCACCCCACGGCAGTAATCACTGAGCAGTCTCTTGTCTGCAGGTTTCAGGCCTCTGCAGCTAGACAGCAGGCAGACAGCTTAGCTCTGCAGCTAGACAGCAGGCACTTGGGATGCACACATGAGCAAAGATCCACTGGGTAGGCAAAGCTTGCTGACTCTCTGTCAGGTGAGCTCCCTTCATATAGTTGTTCCATCATTTGATCTCCATAGAGTCTATTCAAAATATCATCATCTTTCCTGGATCACAAAAGGTGTCAATTGCTGGTATCCTCTAGATCCTGTCTTTTAGTTATTGATATTAGGTCAGTCAAGGGTAGACAGTATCTGGGTTCCATCTCCTATTAACTGTTGCTGAGAAGAATATTGTTCTATTGACATTTCCGAAGCAAATCTGCATCTCTGAGCTTGCAAATAGGCATCTTCTCTTGTCCCCAGACTTTCTGGTGCCTGGTCTTCAAGAATGTTAAAAGTCCAAGGTGTTAGGAAAGAAACAGAAAAGCTATGTGTATGAAAGAGCAATAAATCATTTTTTTTGTGTACAACTACCTAGAGTGTAATTTTAAAAACAGCAAGAGGATATAAACAATGCTTCTAATTCTACATTGCAAATATCTCCTCAGAGAAAAGACAGGATTATCCCCTGCAGGGGCATAGCAAGGTTGGAGTGGGCCCAGAGATAGGATTTTAAAATGGGTCCCTTGCTGATACACACACACACTCACAAACTCACACACTCTTCACAATATATAGTGCACTCACACTCACATCCCCATTATGAATACGGTGAATATTTCTATAGTTATATAGTTAATTGCCAGAACTATGATCTCATGCAGGGCCAGACTGGAGTCACTGAGAAGGCGGTGGAATGTATGTGGGGAGGACACCAGGTTTTGAGCAGAATGGATGGGTTTCACCATACTTTTTTTGTTTCATTTAATATTTTTTCTGCTAACTTTTGATATCTGACCTCTGTTTTCTGTTACTTATAGGTTACTATAAATATTTCAAATGAAGTATCACTTGAAACCATTGAGAAAGCACAATTTTATACTAATAAAATAGTTTGGATATATGTGTCCAATGTAGCCCAGTTCCTGCAGGATAGTTAGAAACTGAAGTGGATGGCATCCTAATGTACTCTGAGTCACTCCACAATCTCCCCTTCAGTCCTACAATAGCACTGTTTTAAGTTCTCTCTCCCCACCAATTTCTACAAGATGTCTGACCTCCCACCAGTATTCCCTCTCATTCTTACCGTCAGTGAGCAGAAAGAGTTTTGTTCTGGGCAGCACTATCAAGACAATGTGTGCACATCTCTCTCTTTCTCTCCCTCCCTCCCTCTCTCTCTCTCTCTCACACACACACACACATATACACACACAATGTGCCACATACAGTGTGGCACACAAACACTTTTTATCTAACCCCCAGCCCCCCACCTCTGGCTCTGACTTTACAAGAAGTGAGCTCTTAGGACAAAACACCGCACAGAACTCAAAGTTGCCTAAAAGCTATACCGGCTGACTAGGAAGTCCTTCCATTGGGAACAATGACACTTCATGTAAAGTAATTAAAAATAGTTAAATGTCTGAGATGCTTTTTTTTGTGTTAGGATGGATTGTCTACCAGTTCTGAATTTTATAAGCCCTTCAGTGTCCTGGTAGGTATGGGGAAGTAGGAATTTTGAAGTATGGGACACCAAGCCACAAAAACACACTTACAGCTACCACTACAGCAAACATGTATATACAATTTTTCAATCAACATTCTCAAAGTGGTTTACATTTTTTAAAAAAACTATTAGTAGATAAATAGATGATTCTCTGTCTCCAAAGGGCTCACACTCTGAAAAGAAACGTGTGGTAGACACCAGCAACAGCCACTGGACAGATGCTATGCTGGGGCTGGATAGGGCCAGATGCTCTCCCTGTGCTAAATATATAGAGAATCACAACTTTAAAAGATGCTTCTTGCTCAATTAGCCGGGTTTCTTAGAATTTTTATATATAGGATTTTGTATGCTATTGGATGTCAGTCTCATAAAAATTTAGAAGAAAAAAATTGAGGAAACCTGCAGTTAAAAAACAAGCAAACATATTTACCTGAATCTAAAACTAGTTTCCCCCCCGCAAGTCCTCTGCTGTTAGAAATTGGGGGGTTGTCTTAACTTTAGAGTCATCTCCTATATGAATAAATATGACAATGTGATTTTTTGTGGGGAAGGTGTTGCAGATTTCTACATACATGAAGTAGGAATGGAAGGGGACACTCTCTTCTCACAGGGCTATGGTAAGAGCAGAGAAAATTGTCTCTCCATTGGGAAAGACGAACTATCTTCCAAAAAGTTCTAGCTCATATACCAGAAGCATCACTGTATGGGAAGCCAACCAAAAAAGCCAGAAAAGTTTATCCCTGCCCCACCCCCCAAGAAAGCTTACTTTTTCTTGAAATCTTTCAGCCCTACTCCAAGAGCAATACCTTACAATGCTTCAAATGCAGAACAGGGAGAGCATTTGCTTTGCAAATGGGACAATGCATGCTTGCTATTACAAAACAAGCAACTTATCAAACAAAACTCACTCATTTGCCATCCAACTCACCCCCACACCGGTCAGACTCTCCAAGCTTGTTGCTGCAGAGTGCTGCTTGCCAGGTTCGGAATGCACACAAAAAGCCACATTTTGCTGCAGAGATCAGATAAGTAACTTAACTTTGCAGAGTGCAGGGCCAGAGATGATGAGCAACACAGAGAACTATGGGTGGGGCACAATCAGGAAATAATTAACTGCCTACCTGCTCCCTGCTGGAGGATGGCAAAGTTGCTGATAAGAATGCTTAGCACGCAATTAGCATACAATGGTTGCTGCTTCCTGAGTGGAAGGCTGTAAATGATCTGCAGGGGTCAGGAAACATTTCTGGCTTTCATCTAAGAAGCACTGGAAATGGACAGCCAGGGCTGGGGAGTGGAGAGGAAGCCAAAAACCCAAACAAAATTGCCCCCACACGAGTCATTCACGACACCACCACCCCTACTACTGCCCTCCTCTTATCACAAAACAGCTCTTATCACAAAGCACTTGCGAATCAGCAAGTGCTGCTAATTAGCTGCTAAAAATAAACACTGGGAAAAAGCAAGTTCTTTACACAGAGGTCAGCTCTTGTTATAGAACATTAACATTCTCCCTCGGTTCCTCCCATGTGCTTAGCTGCCCTCACAGTGTTGGCTGCTCGATCCCTGCATGCAGCTCCCTGCCTATGAAGCAGATGCATCTGTAAGCAAGGCTGATGGGGAAAGGAGGGGGGGGAGAGAGAGAGAAATAGAGAGAAGGAATACCAGAAGGAAGCAATACCGAAGGAAGCTCGAGGAGTGGGCTGCAATCGGGCGGTGCTGGGGTGTCGGGATGGATCATGTCATGTGACTTGCCTCGGGGAGGGGCTTTGAGGCACCTTGCCCAATGGAAGTTACACCCATGATCCCCTGTCTTTTCAAGGCAATTTGTTAACAAAGCAATGACCAATGACTATTGAAAACTTTCTGTAACAGGAAAAGTGAACTCAGCTCCTAGCTTCCCCCAGAGACATTACCTGAGAGCAAGTTCCAGACAATTTTAGGAGTTTAATCATTTCACTCCATTGAATTCATGGTGCAAGGAGTTCAGTGGAGCTGACAGAGATACAGATCTCAGCCTGGCCTGCTGGACTATGAGTTCTGGTCCAACATGAATGAGCTGGACAACAACATATCCAAATTGCTAGTGTGTGTAAATCTTCCTAACATGCATCTGTAAAGGCATTCCACAGTGATAGTATTTGGATATGTGTGAGACAGGAAAACAAGCCTGGCCACTGTGTGTCTTGATTACACATTTCACAAACTTTGAGAAATAATGCTGGATTGCCCCTACCTTCACAAAGTAATTAACATCTGTCCCAAAGGCAAGACATGAGACCGGGGTGTCATGCACTGGTCAGTTCATCTGAGTTCAGGCAGTAATTGATTTCCTAATAAAGTGGAATCAGACCCAGGCCTGGATTTCACATAATTTTGGATTGGTAATCCTGGGTCTAATGTGGTAGTTAGGGTGGCCACAACAACACCGAGGCTTGTTTAGTACTTTTCTTGGCCCTGTTTCCTGAAAACCAAGCACCAAAACCAAAAAGGAAAGTAAGAAAACCCCACTTTTGACAAGGGGATTTTGGTAAGAATAATCTCTGCCTGTCTAGCCAGTATTTTGAATAGACTATGCAAAACCATCAGGATGCTATCATGCCCTTTTAGTGAATAATGAATTCATACTTTGCAAAAGTTCTCAGAACCAGCTTCAAAGGGTAGAGAAATAGATTGTACTGCCCAAATTTTCCTCTTCTCACTCCCGAAACAAGTAATACTCCAGTCCACTTTGAATACAACCCCAGCAAGTCTCAAATGAGGGAGGAAAGAGAAAGTACTTTGTCTGGTCGTTGTAGTCCATGCTAGTTTGCTTACCAATTGCTAATTATTGCAGATTATAGATTCATGTTCTGCCACTGGAATCTCAATGCAAAAATTGTGCTGTGTGTTTGTTTTTCACTTAGGTATCTCATTTTCAGTGCTCTCTGTTTCTGTCACTCTCTGCATCTATCATCCTACTTCTCTTTTCTTTCTGTGTTCATTGTTCTTCTTTTTTTCACCTGCTGCTGAAAGATTTAGAATTTCCTGAAAACGTTTCCTTGATATGACAAACACTAAAATGGTGACTCCTCCAGAAGATGAGCTTCTAAGCAAACATAAAGGGAAAAAATCATTTTACAGTAATTTAAAGGTTGTTCAAATGACCTTTGTTCTTGGAGCCAGGGAAGGCTAGTGGGGAGGCAGGCTCCTGCCTGGCTCCCTTCACACAATTACTGTACAATTGAAGGCTCTGCCATTCACCACAGCACACGATCAGAGCTGCAACAAGTGGCAGATCTGGGAGCTGGAGGAAGTCCTCTGGCATCCCACAATGCACTGCATCAGGAGCATGATGCACTGGAGATTTCCCCACTGCCAGGCATTCTTGCCACACAGCTTTTTGTATGCTCAGACTGGGGTAGAAGGTTTTAACCTCATGAATAGCCCATGAAAAATACTCAGGCTACCTGGAGGGGCAGCACTGGGATTGGACCCGATCTTGGTGCTCCACATGAGAAACCCTACCCAGGTAGTGTAGGGCTGCTTCTGTGAACAGCCCCATAATTTACCTTTCTTAATGAGACATCAGTCAGTGTTGGTAGAGAAAACCACAATACTGGAACTGAAGGAAATTATCTGGTTGTTTTTGGGGACCCAACGTGGGTTAGGCTGCACATGACCAACGCTTCCTAGTCCTGCTTTCAAAACTGGCTGTTACCCAAGGTTAAGGAAATGAGTGCTCCCTTAACCTGGGCTACTGGATTGTGTGTTCACTGAGGCTATGTGTAGCCCCAGTGGACACAGATATGGGCACCTAGAATGCATGTCTTCTCAGGGAATCCCCCAGTGCATCATGCGTGTCACACAGTGCACTGTGGGATCTCTGGAAGCCAGGACGAATTGTCCCGGTCTCCAAAGGTCCATACTGCAGGCATGTAGCATGGATAGTTTGGTAGCACACTCTGTACTCCCAGAAACATTGGAGCAGTTGTCGGGGGGGAGGATGAGTTAAACCAGCCTCTTGCCCCCCACCCCGCTGCCCAGTCGTGTGAACAACCTCACTGTGTTTTTGTAGTTTTGTGTCTTTCTGTGCAAATTTAAAGCCAGAATATCATCATGGATTGCTATATCTGTTTTTATGTTTAAAGAGTTGAGATAGACCACTAATGCTGTTTTAATACAGTATTTTATGGCTGAATTGTCTGCTGTAGATTCAGTTTAAAATAATGCGACATAATTTATAAGGCAAGAATCTAAAATGAATTTATGTTACACTATGCTCAGGAGAATTTTTGTTCACTCTTAGCTTATGAATATGATACCTTTAAAATAAGGCATTGATTAGCAGATAGCTAATTTAGGACAAAATACAGAGCGTAATGTTTTGTGAATGGAAATTAGAATGTCCCATGCTGATTGAGCTTCTCTTTTTATGCTCACAAATTTTATCCACAACTCAAGCTGTGTCATTTTTGATACTAATTATGTTCAATCTAAATAGATGGACAGCTAAAGTGAATCAGCAGGACAGAGTTAAATTAGCACCGTCCATCCATGGTCGGCCTGTTAGGAAGTCATGAATATTTTGCTATTGGATTCCTATTAGGCTGTATGTGAGAGTATTTTCTTTTTTAAAATGTATGAACCAAAGGTTGTTGAAAATTACTCCAGGAGATTTTAAAAACTATTGTTGATGACAGTGCCAAGATGCAAAAGTATTTTGCAGCTTACATCTTGCTTGAAACCATGCTAATATTCTAATAAATACTAGCTTAACCTGCACAGAACATCTGCCCGCTAGTACTTGATTGCTCGCCTCACCACCCCCACCATCCCACTACAACCCCCTCACCTTAGAGATATCTCCACCCTCACTTGAGCCATATTCCTCTTCCTACATCCGGTTGCTTCCATCCCCGTCACCCCTCTTGGTCACTCCTCCATCCTGTTGCTCCTTCCTCTGGACCTCCTGACCAACTCTATTCACTATGTTTAACCAAACATCTGTGTGTCTCTTTCCCTCTGTTCTCCACTCACTTCTCTCTCTCTGCAATCAGCTCAAAAGGCTAAATCTTTGTGCTGATTCCAACATCCTTAGTAGCTTTCAAAGGACAATGGGTGCCCTCTTCCCTGCCCTCCAAACCTCACAACATGGAGTAGCTTTTTGAGTAGAGGTTTTGTTTGTTTGTTTGTTTGTTTGTTTGTTTGTTTGTTTGTTTGTTTGTAGTGGTGTGCATGAATCAGTTTTTGTGATTCTCTTGGCCAGGAAAATTGGCCAAAATTCATCCTGACTAGGTGGTAAAAGCATGACCTGATCTCCAAACATGGCTCAAACTCTCATGAGAGAGTGCTTCATAAGCGGACTGTCATGCAATGGCACACATAGCAAACTACTGCAATGTGCTCTACATTGGGCGGCCTTTGTACATAGTTTGGAAACTGCAACTGGTGCACAATGCGGCAGCCTGGTTGGTCTCCGGGGTCACCTGTAGAGACTGCATTTATCCTATTTTAAAAGAACTGCTCTGGCTGCCAATTAGTTTCTGGGCAAAATACAAAGTGCTGGTTATTACCTAAAAAGTCCTGAATGCTTAGGACCAGAATATTTAAGAGAGCACCTTTTTCTTCATGAATCCTGTTGCCTATTAAGATCATTGAGGGAAGTCTGGTTGCAGTTGCCACTATCTAGCTTGGTGGTGCCCCTAAAATGGGCCTTCTCTAGGTAATGCTCTGGAACACATAAAGTTTTCTTTATGCTAATTGTAATCTGTTTTATATGACTTTTAGGTTTTGGTGTTTAATTGGATTGTAAACCGCCCTGAAATTTTATATTTTTTATATATATATATATATATATATATATATATATATATATATATATATGCTTTAGACAAGCAAGCAAACAAACAAACGCTGTTCCTTTCCTGGGCGTTGTCTCTCTACCATAGGCCAAGACTAGACAGCTCTGTAGGGCCGTGAGGGTATGTGTGTGTGTGTGTGTGTGTGTGTGTGTGTGTACAAACTGTCCCATTTCTGGGCCTCCTAACAATACAATTAGTGTGTTATCTTCTGTAGCAATTCCACAGTTGCTATACCCTTAACATATAATGTTAAGATTCTGTTAATTGTCTAATGAGTAAAGGGAAATAAAAATCTTTAATAGGATATTTGAGGCATCAGTAAACAAAACTGGCTGAGGCCTGAGTGTTTAGGAGAGAGTCAGAGGCAGTAGTGTAAGAGATGGGGATAAAGGAAAAAAACAGAGATTTGGGTTTTCTGGACATTTTTTAATTGGAAAATTTTCTGGGAAATTTTCTTATGCAATTTCTTCCTCATTTGCATATAATGTGTATTAATTGTTTTCCTGGAAAAAAATTGCTATGCAGATTTTCATGACACACAAAATAGATTGTAATATGATTTGGAATTTTATTTATTTATTTATTTATATGCCACCCTTCCGAAATGGCTATTATTTGATCTATTGATTTAATTTTTAAAAACACACCATATTTCCCACTGTATCTCAAATGTTTTTAACTGAATATTTCAGTTTAACTGAAATATTTGATGGGAATGGAGAATTGGAAGCACTTAATATGCCTTTAATGTCATGCTGAAACAAATTCAAAACTTTAGGTGTAAAATAAATTATTTTTATTGGAAATAAATTATATATATATCACACACACTCTCTTAAGGGTGTGCACACAGAACATTTTGTGTTCTATTCCAAGCTCCAAACAGAACAAAAAATGCATGGAACATTCCATTGGAACAGAACAAGAAATGTGTAGAACATTCTGTCAGAATCTTTGCAGCCCATTCCGAGCACCGCTTTTCTGTCCTCTGCCTGACAAACATTAAAGTAAAACCCTAAAATGGTCAAACTTTCCTAATATTGAATTGGCACCTGTTCATATTTACTAACGAATTTTATGAAACAATGACGGACATCCAGACTAAAATTGTGTGTATTCAGAAGTGCAAATTCTAGACTATCACTGTACTGATGTTTGAGCAGGGAAGTTTTCACCAGTCTCCCCTTTCCTCTTAAGTATGCTATGCACCACCAAAATATGTTCCTGAGGGTTGTGCACCCCTCAGGACATATTTAGTACTGTACAGTTTAAATTGCCCTTTCCTTCTTGTAAGCAACTTTCCCAGAAATTCCCTCAACTATGATTCTCACATTTACCATAATGCTAGTTCAAGAAGCAGCTGGTATCAACTTTAAACTAAACATATTTGTTAAAGGCACTATTATTACATGTGTGTGTGTTTATTCTTAAGCTTTCCCAGTGAAAATTTCAAAATAGAAGCATCTTTCTGAAATTCTGTCCATAGGTTTGATTAGAGGTGTTCCAGTGGTCTTCCTCCATTGCTTACAAAGTAACAAAGCTACATGTCAAACAAAGTCCTTCCTACTGATTTTAGTGTGATGGTAACTCATTGTATGCAAATATGTTTCTGGGCTAACAGAAATTCCCTTGTATGGGAGCCAGTTTCCTATTTTCTGATCTCTTTAGTGATAAGTTCTGATCATTACTGAGAAGGAATGGATTAATATGTCTTCTTTGTGGGAGACAGAAAGCCTAGGTTCTTAGCAGACTTGGAAAAGAATATTTTCCAATTCATATTCCCCCAGAAGATTGCTGCTCTATGCACCCATCTCTGTGTCCACTCAGGCTGAATGGAACCAAACAAACACATAATCCCAGAGCTGGATTTAAGGGCACACCTGCACCTTTAACCCCAGATAAAGACTAGGTCAAAAAGCTGGGGTAGGCAGCACTGCTCTGCGAGGATCAGGCACAATCTCAGCAGTCCTCACGTGCAGCCTAACCAAGGCTGGACTTCCCTAGCTTGGGTTAGCCTGCGTGTGAGAACAGCCTCAGAGAGATATTATTAGAGCAACCAGATATCTCAGCTTGTTTGAAGTATATGCTTTGGTAGTATACCAAGAAAGATTTATAAATTATAAAGGTTATTCGAAGGCTCTACCTTTAAAGCTCATCAAAAATTCTCAGAATTTCCTGCTTCATATTCTCCCCAAGAATCTTCAGAGAATATTTTGGGGCAAACTCACCCCAAGTCTTGTTCTTATCCTTTCATGCCATTACCACTGTAGATATCAGATATTCTGGTGGCCCCTTATATTCCAGTGAGAGCTGGATGTATTTGCCCTCTAGCCTGTTTAAAACCTTTGCAGCACTCCTCTGAATCCTTTTCAGTTTGACAAGAAATTTCTTGAGCTGAAGTGTCCAGCACTGAATGCAGTGTTTCAGATGTGGTGGAACTCTTGGAGATACTAAGTAGAGTGGTAATGGGCAATATATACAAGCTGGTCCTACCTAGATGTGATTAAGGATGTGTATGAGCATACCCCTCTGTTCCTCCTGGTGCACTGTTCCAGTTTTAATAATTATGTGATTATTGAAACTGATCGAAATATTACATTACTCCAGACTATCCCCCCCCACACAAAATATTAAGACCACCAGTATGGCACAACAAGAAGGGATGCAGCATGTACATGTTCACATTCCTAATCAAATGTAGGTGGGGCCAGCTCTCCCAAGAGGCTCATTATTACTCTGTGGGGACTAGAAACAATGCCATTGTTGATGCAACTAAAATTCTATTGGTTATTTATACTACAGCATATCTGTTTATGTTCAGTTCATTGTTCCCTATAGCCCCTAAATCTTTCATCCAGAAATTCCGTTTTTCAGACTCAACAACTGTTAAATGCCTAGGAACCCCAAGGTATATAGATTTTTAAATCTACTTTAAAAAAAAAAATTAAAGAAGAGGGGGGAAAGATAAAATTCAGGAACAATTATAGCACTTCAAGTTATTTGGGAAATATTTTATAATAAATGCAATTATAAAATAAAAACCATTTTCAGCCTTTCGGGTCTTGTATACACAGGTTTTATAAAATATTGACTGCATTTGATCATTCACATTCAATATAATTAAAATGATATTAAGTTAGGATGAGATGCGTGTTTTAAACATGACCTGGAATTAGGGAGAAGGTTCTAGAGTAGCATAATGTGTTTCTTGTGGAGTGAAATTAATCACTAGAGAAGTATCAACATGTGTAAAACTCCTATTAAGCTTAACAGGAGTTATGTATTGACATCAAGGAAATTGAATGCACAAACATTATAGCACATTTCTTGATAGATGTTATGTGTGCCTGAAGGTTGACAGTTTCTAGAAATATATAAATATTACTGGCTAATTAGCTAAGATAATGTCTTTATGTTTCAGAGAGACAATGTGATACAGTGGCTAGCATATTATTTGCCAGTCAAACTGTATTACATAGCCTTGCACTGACTTGTTTCTTTTGGAGTGCTTTGGTTTTAGTGCTAAGGTACTTGGCTATGTTTCTTCTCTATTTCCAAAGAGGGAAACATCACTTCTTAGATAACATATATCTCACTACATCACTGTTCTCCAGAAATGTGTTTTAATGTAGATTTCTATATGCACAAGAGGCTACCACAGGGCCGTGTGGAGGAGTCTCACAGGTATACTGCCCTGAAATTGCACAAACTGTGATTAACTCATGCTGGTTATGGGAGTCCTCTCTAGCACCAGCACACTCCTTCCCACACTCAGTCACCCAACACAATTGCACGCAAATCATAACTGTGCTTATAGTTCTGTGAGGAAACTATCTGAAAAATCACCTCAAGTTCTTGCTCTTTTAATTTCAGTTTCTTCTTTGAAATAGCCTGAGTGAACTGAAATTCTTTCAAAATTTATTGGTGAACTTCTTGGTGCAGAAATTTTTATAGGAATATCATCAATTATTTCAGATGCTGCAATAATTGATAGATTATTTCTATTGTGTTGCAACTCTTTTTGGAGAAGCTCTGCTTTTGCCCTAGGGAGTGGGGAAACAAGATTTTGTTAATACTTAATTAAGTTTCTAACACAGTATGATATACCTCGAAGTGACATGAAAGGAGTAGGAAAACATGATACTATGAAAGGAGTAACATGATACTATGAAAGGAGTAGGGGGGGAAATTGAGGATGAAACTCACTACTTGGCATATTTTATGCTGCACTAATACTTCTGACTTCAAATACTTCAAATTCTTATACTGTATTGCTATCTAATCTCTGTGAACATAAGTAGCTAATGTAACACTGATTTTCAAGAAGGGATCCAGCTGGGGATCCAGGAAATTACAGGCCTTTTAGCTTAACTTCTCTGCTGGGCAAATTAATGGAAAGCATAATTAAGCACAAAATTGTTAAACACCTAGAAAAATGGGCCTTGCTGAAGGAGAACCAGCATGACTTCTTGCCTCACTTACCATTTGGAGTTCTGTGAGAGTGTCAATGGGCATGTGGATAAAGGTGATCCAGTTGACATAGTATACTTGGACTTCCAAAAAGCTTTTGACAAAGTTCCCCACCAAAAGCACTTGAATAAGCTTAGCAGATATGGGATAAGGGGACAGGTTCAATTGTGGGTTGGTAACTGGGAGGACAGGAAACAGAGGGTAGGAATAAATGGACATTTTTCACAATGGAGGGAAGTAATAAGTAAGGTCCCTCAAAGATCTGTACTAGTAACAGTGCTCTTTAACTTGTTCATATATGATCTAGAAAAATCAGAAACAGTTTGTGAGGCGCTCCAAAAAGATGTCTCCAAACTGAGGGAGTGGGCGATGAAATAGCAAATGTGGTTCAATGTAAGCAAGTGTAAAGTGATGCATATTGGGGCAAAGAACCCCAACTTCACATATACAATAATGTTATCTGATCTGTCAGTGACTGATCAAGAGATCTTGGGGTCGTGGTGGACAGCTCGTTGAAAGTGTTGACTGAGTGAAAAAGCTGTGAAAAAGGCAAACCATGCTAGGGAGCATTAGAAAGGGGATTGGGGGGAAATGCTAGTGTTATTATGCCCTTATACAAATCTATGGTGTGGCCACATTTGGAGTATTGTTGTTCAGTTCTGGTCACCATATCTTAAGAAGGACATTGAGAACTGGAAAAGGTGCAGAAGAGGGCAACTAAGATGATCAGCAGCCTGGAGCAGCTTCCTTATGAGGCAAGGCTGTAGCATCTGGGGCTCTTTAGTTTGGAAAAGAGGCAATTACGGGGAGACATGATAGAAGTGTATAAAATTATGCATGGAGTAGAGAGAGGTGACAGGAAGACTCTCTCAAAACATTAGAACCAGGGGTCATCCCATGAAACTGAAGGTTATGAAATTTAAGATCGACAAAAGTAAGCACTTCTTCACACAGCACATAATTAATATATGGAATTCACTGCCACAGGATGTAGTGGCCACTTGGATGGCTTTTAAAAGGGCTTGGACAAAGTCATGGAGGACAGCCCTAACAATGGCTACTAGTCTGGTGGCTATAGGCCACCTCCAGCCTCAGAGACAAGACACCACTAAATACCAGATAAAGGGAAGCAACGGCAGGAGAGGGGGCAAGGCCTCTCCCTTTGCCTGTGAGCTTCTCGGAGGCATCTGGTGGACCACTGAGTGAAAGAGGATGTTGGCCTAGATAGGCCTTGAGCCTGATCCAGCAGGGCTGTTCTTATGTTCTTATGTCCTTGTGCCCTCACTATCAAATTGCCCCATTCTGCCTTTCATTAATTTCTTTCTAATTCTGTTACTTTTTCCTTTGTGGCAAGTTGCACTCTTGCTGTCTCCTGATCTGATGTGTGCTGGGCTGCACCTCAGTAATTTGGGCACTCGAACTGCCCAGCCATGAGGGGGGCCCCATCATGAGCCCCCATGATTTTTTTATTGGCCGCCATGCTAATAAACCTCTGTGGGGGTTTTTTTGTTTAATTATTACTACCACAGCAGAGGGATGGTTGCAGGGAGTGGAGAGGTCCTTCTCCTCCCTCCCCCGGTGACAGCGGGGGCTGGAGCAACATTGGGCCCATCCATTCAGGCCAGGGTCTTTTGCCAACTGCGAGGTGTGCTTACACAGTTGAGATCATAACAAACCAATGACATCATGGTCTTGCACAATGGTTTCAACTGCACAGGTGTGCCTCCCAGCTGACAAAATATGCTGGCCCAAACAGATGGGCCCAGTGTTGCTGTCACCGCCGCCGGGAGGAGAAAGGAGATGGACTGCTCTGCTCCCCGCTGGCAGCCACCCCTCGGCTGTGGTAGTAATAATTTTTAAAAATGGAGGTTTGGTGGAGTGGGTGCTGGGTGGTTGCCAGAGGCCCCTGGCCCCAAACTTCCAACCATTTGGAGCCCCACCCCACCCCCCGGACCTTCGAGGACCGGACTGGGTTCCCAAGGTCCGGGAGTTAGCGCACCTCTAGATGTGGGTAACTTTCCTTGTCTGCATTTTTTTTCTTGAAATACTTCGTTAAAATAAATAAGTAAGTAAGTGACTGGGGGAAAAACCCCATGATTTGCCTAACGACTCCTCTTATTTTGTTCTTCTATTCCATTTTCCCCCCGCTACTGGGAAAGTAGGGACTGTTAACACAGACAGCAGAGTTAAAACAGAATGTCCTGTCAAGATTCAGTATAAGAAAGGGTAATGCTGCTTTATCGATCTGTTCCCTACTGCCTCTCACAATTGTGTTAAGCCAGTGGCAAGTACAATCTCTACAAAGACAGATCAGGAGATATGTTAGTATCTGTGATTTATACTATCATGAAAAATAGGATGAAAAGATTTTTCCTAGAAATTGGGTATATTGGCATCGTTTTCTATAGACTACAAATATAGGTGGGATCTTCAAAGTAGAATTTCATGTTGATTTTAACACTTATCTTTTAGTCTCAAAGACTTTGGAAGTAGGTATTATGCCAGATTCAATTTCAAGCAAAGGATCCTCAGTTCTTTTGTTTGTAGACAAAAAAGATAGTCTTTTTGTGTTACAGATGTTTCCTGAACGATCAGTAGGTTTGTTGTGTACAAATTGGCAGCCACAATTTTTTTCCTACTGGTCCCTAGAAGAATGTTATGCTATAGCATTATTTTGAATGGAAAATAATGGCTGCTACGCAGCAGAAACACCATGTCCCGTGCCTTCCAAATTCACTCACTGTGCCCTAGAATTGCTGTCAAGGCAAGGCAGCTTTATTCTATCTGTCTGTCTGTCTGTCTGTCTGTCTGTCATCCCTGCACCCCATCCCCAGTTAAGCCTGAAGTTCTTGTTCTCTGATTTATTCTGAGTTCTTTTAGAAATCTGATTTTGTATCTCGGTCTTAAATTGTGAGCACAAGAAGTATTATTTTTTGTAAAAGGAAAGCTAGTATTAACAATATTCTAATGAGGTCGCAAAACTGTTTTATTGACTTCATGCTACCCAGTTCAGTTTTAATGTAGTATATTTCTATATTAAGTGGATAAGTTATGATGCCCCACTTTAAAAATGGTGAATTACGGGATGAAAATCTGTATCCATATTTCTGATGGAAGAGTTTAACTGGAGAAGTCAAGATGCTTTTGCCTCCTGTTCCTCTCTGTGAAGGAAAAAACTATTCTTCCTCTAGTGACCTAGTTCCAGTAAAGACTTGCTATTAAATTGGTAGGTCATATTCATATTCTTGCTCTCCATAGAAATATGTATTCAAATATTCTTTCAGCTTACATTTTGTGCTGTTTCAAACTAAAAGCATTTTTTCCATATAAAAAGAGTATAATAAAAAAATGAGCAAACATTAAAATCACATGTATCTGATCTTAGGTGTAACAAAAAGAATGGGAGCATATTGGTTTTAGCACACTGAGCACTGAATAAATTGTTTGCTTAGGCAATTCTGCACTGTAGAGCAGCCATATTGCTGCATAGAGAGACAGCTGACTACCATGGAGGTATATAGTATACCTTCCACAATCCTGTATATTATATTCCTTTGCTTCACATTCTATGAGTTTATTTGAAAACAGAAAAAACTAAAAAAGGACTTGGGGAAAAACTAATGCATGCTGCTATTGTTTTGTCAATTGATAGATCTGGGGGAGTATGAACAGAGGAAATAATAGGAAATAAACATGGCTTGTTTTATGACAGAGGATTATTGGCAGCTAGGATCCTCTATGAACTCTATAACTATAGGTTAGAGTGTCTGCTTTGTATGCAGAAGGTCCCAGGTTCAATCTCTGGTAGGTCCAGGAAGTTTTTCACAGAGTGCTTTTACACGCATCTCCTCTGAAATGGAGGCGGGGTGCATTCACATATCAGCCAGATTTACCCTGAAGTCCCTACAAGTTATTGGGGAGCAGTTCACACTCAATTTGGGGTTTTCACTGCATGTGAGAGTGTAGCCTGATTTTATATCTGGGGTAAAAAAATCCACAATTTGTGTCAGTTTTTGGGGACAACTTCGAGTCTTCAGTAAAGCCTCCCAGTAAACTTACGGTAAAGCCTGCTATGTGTAAAAGTTCCAGGTAGGGCTGGAAAAGACTCCTGTCAAAAGCCTTGGAGAGCTGCTACTAGTCTGTGTAGACAATACTGAACTATTGAATACTACTGAACTAAAAATTCCTGTTTCCTAATTGTTTGCCTGATCAGATCTTACAATGTGTATTATTGAGTTCTGTGCAAGTGCCGTGGCACAAGATATGGTCATGCTCCAGCATAGAAAGTAAATATTTCTGAGGTGTGAATTCTCATTCTATCATAGCAAATGAGATTTTTTTCAATTAAACAACTCTCATGACCCCACTTTCACTTTTTCACACTTTCCTTTACTATGAGTAATATGAGGAAGTAATCAGTTTAGCACACTTCACCTTATGAAGACAAACCTCATACAAATAAATTCACCATAATTCACCCCTCTGCCCAATCACTCTTAAATTGGGGATGGGTGGTAGCCTCCACCCATTAGGCACTATCTACCAGCCCACCCCACTCCTTTGGGGCAGATCCACTTTCTGCCCCCAATCTGCCCCAAAGACACCCAAACTTCAAAAATTCTCAAAAAATCAGCCCTCTGCCCAATCCCCCTGAAATTGGGGTGGTAGCCTCCACCCATTAGGAACTACCACCCCACCCCACTCTTTTGGGGCAGATCCACTTTCTGCCCCAATATGCCCCAATCTGCCCCAAAGACATGAAATTTTCAGAAATTTACCAAAAATCAGCCCTGTGCCCAATCCCCCTGAAATTGGGGTGGTAGCCTGCACCCATTAGGCAATACCACCCCACCCCAGTATTTTGGGGCAGATCCCATGCTATGCCCCCGAACTGCCCCAAAGTCACTAAAACTTTAAAAATTCACCAAAAATCAGGATTTTGCCCAATCCCCTTGAAATTGGGGTGGTAGACTCTACCCATTAGGCACTACCACCCCACCCCAAAATTTTGCCCCTGGGCCCCTTTTTACCCCCCGAATCGATTCAGATTCAGATTCGGATTAAATCCGAATCCGAACCGAATCAAGGGTGATTCGGGTGACCCAGATTCGGGCACAAAACAGAACAGGGGTGATTCGGTTCGGGTCCGAGCCGAATCACCCGAAATCCCGAATTGCACACCCCTAGAAGCAAGGCTCTTGCCAAATGTTTTTGTAAGTTTTGGGAAAGCTTACCAGGAATTTTTTCACATAGGGCTTTTAAAGCCCTTTAACTCACATCTCCTCCGGAATGGAAGGGGTGCATTCACATATTGGCCAGATTGACCCTGAAGTCTCTGTGAGTTATCAGGGAGCAGTTCACACACAATTTGGGTTTTTTTTTACTGCACATTAGAATGTAGCCCAATTTATACCCGGGGTAAAAAAATCCACTATTTGTGTTGGTTTTGGGGGGACAACTTTGAGTTCACAGTAAAGCCTCCCAGTAAATGTGTGGTAAAGCCTGCTGTGTGTAAAAGTCCCAGGAACAATGGTAGCAATGTGAGTTTCCTTCCGTAATCATTCTTGCAGGTAATAGTGGCAAGCATCACTAGAAGTGCCGTAGGCTCTCTGTGTGACTGGCACTCCTCTCTCCCCCCGAATTGCACTTCAGTTCTGTTCAGCTCAGTTCCCTGTATATTTCAGGGTAAAAACCAGTGCTGATCCAAAAACAAAATGCTGATCAAAAACATTGCTGCCCAATATTCAGAAGTAAAAATGGAAGGCATCTTTTTTTGTGGAGGTGGGATAAATTGTAGATCAGTTAGGTTTCATGGGGTTACTTGGACAATGGCAGCGGTGTCCGTATCTTTTTTTTTCCCCTTGCAGGAAGCAGCAGTGCTGAAAACACTGGTAGGCTTTCCTGGTGGTCAGATCCTGTCAGCTGTAATTTCCCCTTCAGAACTGCACTGGGATATGACAGTTCAGAATCCCCCCACTCCCCAAAATTGCAAAATGTCATTACTTTCCATTATCCTCTGGTGGATTCTATGGAAAAAATGAAAGGTCCCAAATGGGTCTTTGGTGGGGGGGGGCACCATTTTTCCTGGATTGCACTAGGAAATTTCACAACATCATTATGTTATGTCACAGAGTCAAGTTGCTAGTACACCAATGCAAGAGACTACACAGTTTCCCAGCCCAGCCCTTGGTTTTGTTGCAACTAGGTATACACTTGTGACATAAGCCAAGTGCCAAGATAACTGTCTTCTCTCCACCTACCACCACCTACTACTCTCCGGGTTCATAGCCAGGGGAAAGGCAGCTAGCATTTATGCTATCTCCTCATAATTTCAGCTGGGTAAAGCATGCCCCATAAGCACCAATATAGTTTTCTTCTTTCCCCTCCTATTCCTTATCAGGGAACTGCCAACCCCAATTCAATAACTGGAAAGGATTTATTTCCCTCTGGGGAAGAGAAGAAATAGACTGATATAGCAGCTGGGTAGTCTGGGTTCTATATCATTTCAGAAGCAAACCAGTAGCATCTAGCAGTTACTAGAGCCTATGGATGCTACCTAGATGATTGCCAAGACCCAGGCACTCAGCCGTGGCAATAACCAAGGAATGGCAAATATTTCCCCAGAAGGTTCCATGAGGTCTATCATTCTTCCCACCTTTTTAACCTTACCACTGCTTCCAACAGTGTGATTGCTCCTGTCTGGTTTTTCCTCCTCAGTACCTCACAGTGGCAGCGCAAACATAGTAGAGAAGGATGGCAGTTCACATTCTGTCTCCTCTCCTGGTTTTCAGTTTTGATTTCCGTATGTGAGGCTCAGGGCCAGAATGTGGCAAGAGCCAAGCAGCGGCACTGAGGCTTGACTCTTATTTATTTATTTATTTATTTATTTAGCATATTTGTATACCACCCAAAACATAAGTCTCTGGGCCGTTTACAACAAAGCAATAAAAGCAACAAGTAAAAAGGTTAAAATGTTACAATAATTGCTCTTAAAAACCATCAAACTATTAAAACAGTATCTAATTAAAAGCCTGGGTGAAGAAATGTGTCTTGACTGCCTTTCTAAAAGTTTTCAGAGATGGAGAGGCTCTTATTTCAGCAGGGAGCATGTTCCAAAGCCTCCAGGCATCATCATCATCATCATCATCATCATCATCATCATTTATTATTACTCTCATCATAGGAGTAAGAGCAAGAGCTCAAATACCTGTTCAGTGTTATTTGGTTATTATGCTTGGATTGATTATTTCAAATCTTTATTTCTTTATCATATTTTTATACCACCTGATATGTACATATCCAGGCGGTGTACAAAAAAATTATAAAAACTACTGAACCGTGAACATGAAATAACTGTTTTGTAATTCAGTATATGCTCAATCACATCTTCCTCTCTTTCTGAAGTTCTTTCAACAATACTGCATTGATTGTAGTAGGATTTAACTCAGCTGAAGAGTTCAGAATTTGACCTTCAGCTTTTGCTCAGCTGTGGAACAACTGGATTACTGCAGGTCAGGCTATAACAGCTGTGTGGAGAATCACAATATCACCATTGCTATTCAAGAATCAAACCAGAGCAGTTATTCCCTTGCTTTCATGGGCATTAAAACTGATCCTCAGTTAAATAAAAAATAGATTTCCCCTATCCTGCTTTTTCATCAACGGCAAACAATGAAATCATGAGTGAAAACTTTTTAATACACGGTTTGTAGAGCTATTTGTGAGCGAAGTCAGTGAAGCCTCATTTGTGGTGCAGTGCCATTCAGTGACAATTCAAGATAACATAATTGCGTTGTTCATATTCTCTTGTCCAATTTTAGATGCAACCTTCAAGGGATGGATTAGAACAATTTTGGGGAAAGTTTTATTTTCAGGAAGTGCTACTCTCCAATATTATGAATACTCTATATCTTGAATAGTTGAACTAAATTGTATATATACTGTAAGTTTCTAACTTTTCCTCATTGAACATCTTTACTCACCCCTGGTCTGTTGGTCTGTTTGTTGGTTTGTACACTGCCTCAAACTTCTGTGTCTGAGCAGTTTACAGCAACATAAAAACAAACCCCTGCTAACTTGGTAAAAAGGCACCTTTTAACGTGGTGATTCTCTTTATTTAGCAGGGGGAGAGTAGCTGGCCCTATCCATCCCCAGCACAGTACCTCCAGTGACTGTTGCTGGTGTCTATCTTATGTTTATTTTTAGACTGTGAGCCCTTTGGGGACAGGGATCCATCTTATTTATTTATTATTTATCTGTGTAAACCTCCCTGAGCCATTTTTGGAAGGGCAGTATAGAAATCAAATCAAATCAATCAATCATTCAATAAATCAGAAATTAAAACCTTAAAACAATTAAAAACCACAAGTCTAGTTAAAAAGCTTGAGTGAATACATGTGTCTTTAGAGACTTTTTAAAAGTTGCCAGAGATGGGGAAGCTCTAATTTGAGCAGGGAGCTCATTCCAGAGTCTTGTGGTAACAACAGAGAAGGCCCATCCCTGTGTAGCCACCAGACAAGCTTGTGGCAACTGCAGACATAGGAATAACATAGGAAGCTGCCATATACTGAGTCAGACCATTGTTCCATCTAGCTCAGTATGTCGACCCAGACTGGCAGTGGCTTCTCTAAGGTTGCAGGCAGGAATCTCTCTAAGCCCTATCTTGGAGAAGCCAGGGAGGGAACTTGGAACCTTCTACATGCAAGCATGCAGGTGCTCTTTCCAGAGTGGTCCCATGCCCTAATGGGAAGATCTTACAGTGTTCACATGTAGTCTCCCATCCAAATGCAACCAGGGCAGATCCAGCTTAGCAAAAGGAACAGTTCATGCTTGCTACCACAAGACTGAACCTCTCTGGATGATCTCAATAGATGATGGGGCTAAGCAGCGTATATAAGAGAAGGTGTTCTCTGAAATACACTGGGCCTCAGCTAGGGATGTACTCAAAACCAGTTTTGTTGGTTCAGTATTGGTGCAAGTCGAACCAGACCCAGTCCAGTTCAACCACCAAACCAGTTCGAACTGGTTTGGAGCTCTGCTGATAAAGGGGAATCCGCTGAGGATTCCCCTTTACCAGTAAAGGGGCAGGGGGCTTCCATAAAGGTAGAATGGGCAGGAGGAGAGTCAGTTACTACTTACAAGTCCCATTGGGGGTTGGTCAAGGCTGCTCCCTCCCCCCCACGCCGGCCTTTCCTAAAGTAGCCAGAGACATTGGTGGCCCAGTTCAGGACTCTGAGCATAAGAACATAAGAACAGCCCTGCTGGATCAAGCCCAAGGCCCATCTAGTCCAGCATCCTGTTTCACACAGTGGCCCACCAGATGCCACTGGAAGCCTACAGGCAAATGCTAATCAGAGGCATCCTGCCTTTGAGGCTGGAGGTGGCCTATAGCCCTCCGACTAGTAGCTGTTGATAGACCTCTCCTCCATGAAGTTATCCAGAACCCTCTTAAAGCTATTCAGGCTGTTGGCTGTCACCACATATTGTGGCAGAGAATTCCACAGGCTGATTATGTGTTGTGTGAAAAAGTACCTTGATTTGGTGGTCCTACGGTTCCTGGCAATCAGTTTCATGAGATGACCCCTGGTTCTAGTGTTATGTGAGAGGGAGAAGAATTTATCTCTATCCGCTTTCTCCACACCATGCATGATTTTATTGACCTCTATCATGTCTCCCTGCCGTCATCTTTTTTCTAAACTAAATAGCCTCAGGTGGTGTAGCCTTGCCTCATAAGGAAGGTGCTCTAGGCCCCGATCATCTTGGTTGCTCTCTTCTGCACCTTTTCCAGTTCTACAATGTCCTTTTTTAGATGTAGTGACCAGAATTGTACGCAGTACTCCAGGTCTGGCCGCACCATAGTTTTGGATAAGGGCATTATAATATTAGCAGTTTTATTTTAATCCCCTTCCTAATGATCCCTAGCATGGAATTGGCCTTTTTCACAACTGCCGCACGTTGAGTTGACACTTTCAACGAGCTGTCCACCTCAAGCTCCCTCTCCTTGTCAGTCACCGACAGCTCAGATCCCATCAGTGTGTATTTGAAGTTGGGATTCTTCGTCCCAATGTACATCACTTTACACTTGCCAACATTGAACCACATTTGCTATTTTGTCACCCACTAACCCAGCTTGAAGAGATCCTTTTGGAGCTCCTCACAATCTGTTTTGGATTTCACTACCCGAAAGAGTTTGATTTCATCTGCAAATTTGGCCACCTCACCGCTTACCCCAACTTCTAGATCATTTATGAATAAATTAAAAAGCACCGTCCTAGTCCCAGAGCATGTGTGGAAGCCATTGTATTGACCACCTTCAGAGTTGTCTTTGATTTGGGAAAATACACTATTGTTTATTAACAAAAAGAAATACACTGTTCAAGACATTTTGGCTTCTGCCTTCTTCAGTTGCTCTGTTATATAATAAAAGTCAAAATTGGGCACAACATAGGTACAGGTATACCTTGAGAAAATACTCTTTACATTTTGGTCCAAAGGAGTATACTCAGTTCACCTTGCAGTTGTACTGTAGTCTTTTCTTTTGTTTTGTAGATCCAGAAAGCTATTTTTAAATTCACTTGTAATAAATCAATTCTAAAATACCAGGCCAAAAAAATCTTGATGACATGTGCTTACTGCCTGGGACATGTCATGTCTGATATTCCTCTCTTTCCCATTGGTGCAGAAAGAATTTCAGAAGGGATGGAAATAAACTTTGATATAAACCCATCTGTGTGTAAGGGCTGATCCTTATGTAATAAAGAAAGGGAGAATGCAGAAATGTAAGTGATTGTAACCCCAGCTTTTCTTGTAAGTGATGTCTAAAGTGACTTTTTGGCATGGTTGAGACTTGTGGAGCCTGTTCAGAATAGGTGGGTTTGCATAACTGGTGTTCTGATTTATTCTCTACTTCATAGTGTTCACTCAGGTTTCAGAATCAGGTTTCATTGTCTCATGAACATCTTAACAAACACATCAAAAACAGGATGAAATTGGGCTAAAGCATTATTTGTAAAATATGTACTCGGTGGCACAAGGAAAACGAAAGAAGGGGAAATGTGATTTGGGGAAGGGGGTGAGCTTTATGTAGAGATCTGGAAGAGAAATAGTGCATTTCATATCAAGGCATGTATCCTAAACATAAATGGAAGTAAGCCAGTGGGGAGTTGGGAGCTCCAGTCCTGACTCGTCAGTCTTTAAAGGGGAGGAGGCTTCTGGGTCTCTTCTCCTGATTTGACACTTGAAGGTTTTAAAGCAGTCATTGGCTGATGAGAGGAAGCTGCTGGCAGTGTCTTCTTTCACTCCATTCAATAGTCATTTGGTTCTGGAAGCCTCTGATCTGATCCTTGCAGACTTTAAAGAGGGCAGGGGGTACTAGCTGCTTTCAGTCTGACCCTTGCAGGTTTTGAAAGATGTGGGAGGGGGGAGAAGGAGACCCAACCTGACCTTGCAGATTTTCAAATGGGCATTGGGTGAGAGAAGGAGCTGCAAGCAGCTATTTGGTGGTGCCAAATAGGATCAAAAGAGGTGAATATTTTCATGGTGTAAATAGGATAAACATCTGCACCACCAAACCACTAGTTTTTATCCTTGTCTTCCCTGCGTCTTTAAAGCCTGCAAGTGCTGGATTGGAATCTGATGATCCCATCAAAACCTGAAAGGCTCCATCAAAAACCCAGCAAAACCTTAAAGTCCCAGGGTCCTTGTCCTTAGATGTCATCTATGATAATTGAAATCCATGAATGAGTGGAATAACCCTTGATACTAAACCAGGAAACAGAAAGAAGAAGAAGCCAGGGGGGGAACAATGGTGCCAAACAGGATCACAAGAGGTGAATATTAACATGGTACAAATAGGAAAAACATCTGCACCACCACACCACTAGTTTTTACCCTCTAAAAGGTGAATTAGAATACTGTTTGTATATAAAATTGTTAAGCATACTACCATATGAATGCCACAATTATGTGAATTTCCCCCATTTTGTGTGAATTACTTGTAATTATTTGTAATGCAGAAATATAATTGTTCCTCAGGAGTGAGTGTTGCTCAGTTGGGAAGAGAGTAGATCATTTGCCTTACTTATATGTTTCCCCTAACCAGGTATTATCAGAGCAGCAGGGAATTGCAATTCAGGGAAAAGATACCTGTGCTGTTACAGTAACATATAGATCAGGCCAGTGGTATGTGTTTGAAACACGCATGCAGCAGTTGAGCCTACTGGCTTTACAACTAAGGTTGTGCAAAACTATCCCATTTTTAACTCTTGGTTCAAAATGGGATTGGGAATAGGATGAACCATAGTAGTTGAACTGAAACTCTGTGCTCCGCTCACCTTTTCTGCTACCACCCCTAGTTTTACAATACAACAGCAACAGTCTTTCTTGCAGTGGTAGCATTGCTCCTTTGGGCAGCTAGTAACCCCAGATGACCATTCAGAATAATGCTACATTCTAGGCTTATTCAGACTTATATTGTATGTGAATGCAGATGTATGTACATAAGAACATAAGAACAGCCCTGCTGGATCAAGCCCAAGGCCCATCTAGTCCAGCATCCTGTTTCACACAGTGGCCCACCAGATGCCACTGGAAGCATGTTTTTGTGTCAATATGCATTCTTTTTAAATGTGAATCTCTGTTCAGGTCCCCAGAGATAGGAAGTGTACTACTAGGGTTTATGACACAGTATGGTTTGCAGGTGACGTCTAGGGGGAAAATGATGCCTGCCAGCCATGAAGAACAGTAGGCCGTACTTCCATTGCAAGGAGCACTGTTGCATCTGTAAAACTGGTGGTTCTACAGAGGTTGCAAGCAGTGTTGCAACAGCACAGCCACCCAGTTTTGCCTGACCTCCCCATAATCACAAAAAAATGCAAATGGAGCAGCAGAACAGGTAGGAGAGGTGAAATTTATGTTCAGTCCTTTTCCTGTGAGTTTCCTATAAATCACTAGCCTTAACCGCCCTGAGCCATTTTGGAAGGGCGGTATACAAATAAAATAAAATAGACTTCTGACTGTTTCATGTTATGCTAATATGATCAGTGAGTATAGGTCACTTCTTCCTACTTAAAGCACACTTACTTCTTCTCCTCATCTGTGTGCTCTCTAATTTTTTTCATCTGTGTGTGGAATGAGTTTTATTCTGGGTGGCAGTATCAAGGCAGTGTGTGTGCACGTATATTCAGATATACTGATTCAATCTGAGGAGGATCTAAAATTAACTGAGTGGAGATTTTAAAAACTTGTGTGTGCGCGCACATGCACACGTTTTCGAGGGAACACTGCTCCTTGTGGTTTTTTAAGGTAGAGGTCATGCTGATGATTTTGATATTTAAGGCAGAGTGCATTATCACCATAGAAAATGTGGAAGGCATAGGTAATAGTTCAAAGTGGGAGGTGTTTCCAAAGACCTTTGATATTTCAGAGCTACCAGTAGAAAAAATGTAAGCTCCTTGTCTTTGAGGTTTGGGACCATTGCACTTTGAGTCAATTAAGATCCTAATGACATGAATTGCAATGGACCAAACAGCAAATGTTTAATTAATACAGCTTTCAAATCAGTGGCCATCAAACACGATAGTATCTGTTACTTTTCAAGTCATTGTAGCTACTGATGTAAATTTCTTGTTAAAATGTTAGCAAAAGAGTTTTGACAGTTTTACCGTACATCTTTTTTATTCAGAAAGACTTCTAATCTTGAAGCTGCTTCTTTGTTTGAAATCAAGAATGTATTGATTAGTTGTGAGACAGCATGTAGCTGAGGAGCGTATATACACTATGGAATTAGGACAGTTAAACACTGGAATCGATCATCTCACTCTGCTGCTGCTACTGCAGCAGCATGCAGTTTCTCTAAGCTATTAATTTTATTATTAGCACACCTGGAGACACAGTTTCCCTCAGGGAAAAGCAATTCAGTGTTGTGTGCTACAAAGACTAGTGGCATATGATCAATGAGGTAGCTTGGGCTACAAGCTTCCATGGAATCTCTTTCATTTGAATTCAGGTTGATAAAGGAATGTTGTCTTCATAATGCAAAGCTACTATACCACCACCACCCTTCTTCATTTCAACATTTTCCTTTGCAGTCAGCCCATTTGATAATGAAACCTTCTTATTCTTTCTTAGCAAACTTACTTAGCAAAATTTGGGAAATCTTATTATTACCAGTTACTGCTGTTTTCCCCTGTGCTTACTTTATGTTCATTTCACCTCTACATAGATTTGTCATAGACTCTGGGCCAGTTTGGCCAATACCTTGCCGGCCTACCCAATCAGAAAGGGTATGCACAAAGCACATATCTATTGTGATGTCTTCTGCACAAGTCCCAACATTCTCCTGGCATGTTCTTTTATTTTGTGTAGGGTCCCTTCATCTGAATGGCTGCTCTACATGTGTTATAAATACATGTTTAAAGAAGTATTTGGAGCATTTGAAGAGCAGCCATTTAGATAAACACCACCCCCACATAATAAAGGGACATGCAAGAGGGCATTGTGATTACCATAGAAGGTGGTGCAATGGGTACACACTCAGCATGTCCCCTTTTCTAATCATGTTGGCCAAAAGGTATCATCTGAACCAGCCCACTCTCTCATGCATTTTGTGGCTGTTTTGTCCCACTGACTGACGTACTGTGCAGTGTTACCCATGCGATGGAATGTAATGTTTGTCCAGTTGTACAAGCACAAAAATTGTGCAAATGGAGTTACGTGACAGGGCAGCCATGTTGTCATGCAACAACTTTAGTGCTTTCACAACAACAATCTTGCACAACTGTACATATGTTATGTTTGAACATGTGTACAGTGTTATTCAGTATGTCAGCCACTGTTGGCAGTTTTTTCCTCCATACCCATATAGACATACACATGCCTATCACTAAGAAGAGCACATCATGTTATCTGATGAAATGTGCTCTAGTTCAAGAGAGGTTTGCTACAATAAGTTTTGTTAGTTTTTAAGGTGTCACAAGACGCTTTGTTTTTGCTTCAGTAGACAAACATGGCTATTATTCTGGACCACTGAATGTTACTACTCTGAGATGATGGCTGATATCCAAAGCAGCCTTCTGTCAGCATGAAGGGAAGATGTGCTGGCTCAAGGGATAGCTTCTCCACTACTGCTGCAGCCACACAGTCTTGGGCGTGAAATGAAAGAAGCAAATTTTGACAATTTGCTCTGACTACTAGTGGACCACCCAAAAATGTGTCCCTGAGGACTGTGTGACACCTGTGTACAGTGCAGCTAGAAAAGCCCTCCCATGCATGTTCCTTTCATGCCCCCAGAAGTCTGGTCTGAACGTCAGCCACTATATTTAACTCTTTATAGATGATAGAAAGAAAGCACAGGTTGCATAATGAATTCCGTTGCAATCAGTGGCAGCACTCATTTGGTGTGCCAGAGAGACATATCCAAGGAGTGACTTCTGATGATTTGCAGTGACCCTAGAAGCGTCCTGTGTCACCTGAAAATACTTCCCAGAGGACTCCACAAGGCTTTTAAGTTACATTTGGCACTTCTGGATACAGTGCAAATAACTGAAATTTGCTCCTCTTCACTGGACACTCAGGTGCAGAAACAGCCAGTGGGAAAGTTCTTCACAGCACAGGCTCATCTTACTGTTGTGTCCACTTACTGTTGTGTCTGCTTTGGATGTCACCCAATATAAACAACTGTAAATAATATAGCTGATGCAGATCCAATGCAATGATGAAACTACCCCTTTGTATTCTGGACACTTTTAAAGGTACTTTTCAAGAAAAGCTTTCAGATCTTTTTCTAGGGCTTACTGTTTTCTGAGAGAAAACCTGAGAGCAGTTTTCTTATACTGGGAATTGTTGGTCTGTGTTATTGCATATTAAGGATGAGTAGATTTTCCCAGTTCCAATCCATTATTGTTTCAATGTTCCTTGAGATCTTTACTGTTTGTGTTGTGGTAGAAATTGAGGATTTTAGAATGTTAATCATGGATTATGAACCCATCAACTGTAATAATAACCACTTGCCTTCAAATGACCAGTCTTTTGAAGAATAAAAACATTCTGAAGAAGTACAATTTTTTAAATAAATTGACTTCAACCAGTGAAAATAATTGACATTACAGTCTTTTATTCTGAGACTGTTCTGTGAAATTGTGCTACCATGGGAAGAAAAGAAAAGAAAAATTTAAAAAATCCTTAGTGGCCTTCAACAGATAAACATATTTATGACATGATTGTTTTAAATATATCTGCAGGAGTACAGTTGTATTTTTGCAAGAAGGCAGCATCACATGCTACATTTTTAGCAGGCAGTTAGCCAAGTCAGTCAAATTTTTAGATTTGTGCCTTAGATTTGGATATTCTTTGATTACAATTGCCAAACCATAAATAGAAATAAAGTTTCTATTTGTATTTATAATAACTGAACTAACATGCTACTCATCCTTTCTCCCATACACACTATAATACTTGCTCAGTACTAGCAAGTATGCAATATCAGTCTCACTTTGTTGCCTTTAGGGGAAATGATTTGTTTAGAAGCTTTTGTCTTTTGTTCATGTTCTTGTTTTTGCAAATGGGGGAAGTGTGATACGTTAGGGGATTTTTCATAGCATTAGATAAATGTAGGAAATTTACCCTTTGAGTACAAAAAAATGCAAACAAATATTGAACACTGTTGTCTTCAGTTTGCACTATTTGTATTCTAACTAAGGTTATACTTGGAATGCATGGGTTTCTTTATACGCAATGGCCTTATGAGACATGGGGACTGTTCTCATGACCATAAAAGCCAGGTTGGAGAGAGTAAGCCCAGCTTTTGGGGGGTCATCTCTGGGCCCATAGAAATCCACCCAACCTAGCTGTTTCAACTCTGGGTAACACAGATCCTCTACCCAGCTTCAAACAGATTAAGAACAGAAATTGCAGCTGTCCTACTTTGATCCTTGGTGGTCTGCATGCGATCTGGGCTTTATGCAGCTCCCAGCAGCAGTGGCCATCTGCAGCTAGAGTTCTGCAGCTAGAGGGGCCTGGCAGAGTAGAGCTGCTGCAGTACTGCCATTCTGCTGCTCGAACAATGCATCATGGACTATCTGGAGGCCCAGCTACATTTTCTTTATTATCAGAGCACATGGCAACCTGATCATCTGGGAATGGGTAAATGGACCCAAACAGGAGTTCTGGTTGCCTGGAGGCATGGGGTAGGCCCGTGCCTTCCTTCCAGTCCACCCCATATGGTCATATGAACAAGTCTATTATGTTTTATTTGTTAACTTTACATATGTAGAATGACTGTATATGCATTCATTTTGAAAGTAAATCTCACTAAACACACACTAAAAGTCAGGGGCAGGGCCACCAGTGCGCCACCATTGGCACCACCCACCGCCACTCCCTGTGGAGCTACCCTAGCCATGCCCCTGCTGCATCTGATGTCAGATGCAAGGGGCATGACCATATGTGGAAATGGCAGTGCAGCCCTATTCACAAGGCACTTCAGCCAGCGCTGGGTTTCCAGCCTTGCCAGGGGAGCATCTTTCGCAGCCAGGAAAGGCAGAGAGACGCATTCCCAGCCAGACTGGGAACCCAGCGCTAGCTAAAGCATTTCACAAATGGGGCTACACAGCTGGGCAGGGTACATATAGAAAGTGTACATGCATGAATATGCTATATGCATACAGAGTGTACATGCATACACTGTAAACAGATTGTATGTTTGTTGAACATAACGTGTACACAAAGCTGATGATAGAATAGAGCTTCATTTTTTACTTTTCCACACTTCAAACAAGTTTAAACAGTCTTACTATGCACTCAATTATGCAATAATACATATGCAGCTGCAACACACATGAACAGGGATTTTACTGTATCTACAGTGCACAGTGCTCACAGAAATTGCTGCTGGGACTTTTGTAAGCAAGGGCAGAGCCAGCATTGAGCAAACAGGTTCCAAGAACCCAGGTCACCACCCTTCAGGGGCCATGCCTCATGCCCCAGCCATGCCCCCTTCACCTGATGTCAGACACAGGCATAACTTTGCTTGCAAACGGGGCTGCACAGCTCTGTTTGAGAGCAAAATCCTTGGCCAGCACAGCATTCATAGTGCAGCTCCCGGCCACGCTGCAAATGCGGTTGTGGCCGGGGATTTTGCTTGTAAATGGGGCTGCTTGGCCCCATTTGTGAGCTGAACCAGCGCCGTGTTGGCAGTGTGGCCAGGAGTGACTCTCCCTGCCTTTTTGGCATGGAGAGCCACTCCGGACATGCTTCAAATGCGTGCTGTCTGTTTGCAAGCAAACCCCGCGTCCTGCACCTGACATCAGATGCAGCGGTGGGGTTTAGAATCTGACACCAGATACAGGGGGTGGGGCTAGGGGGCCATGGCAGCAGGCTGGACTTCAGCTGCCACTGGCCTCCCTCCACCCATGTAAGTGTCTTTTTTCAAAGTTATAACA
Source organism: Hemicordylus capensis (assembly GCF_027244095.1). Lineage (NCBI taxonomy): Eukaryota > Metazoa > Chordata > Lepidosauria > Squamata > Cordylidae > Hemicordylus > Hemicordylus capensis. The sequence goes on along the minus strand of NC_069658.1, from coordinate 370,752,372 downwards.
ATAATGCAAGCAAACCACTTGCATTATGTGGTGCAATTCCCCCCCCCTCAAGTAAGCCAGATGTTAGACCATTGGAACTGGCCTGCAGTTAAAGCCAGAGAAAATAACAGTCTTCACATGTTAATTGTGTACAGCAACACTCACGTTTACAATGCCAAAAGCAGGTAGGAAATCCAGCCCCGGCACTGTCACTCACCCCTGGACTTTGTCATTCACGGCTGCAGCAGCATCTGTGTGAAAGCACACTCTCTGTAACTGTTATGGCAGCCACTTCCATGATTGGAAGCCTTGGGTGCCTGAGGCTGCTGATCGAGGAAGCAGCAGCCATCATGGTTACAGAGAGTGCCTTTCACAGATGCAGCTGTAGCTGTGACAGCAGATGACACAGATATTGTTGTAGCTGTGAATGACAAAGTCTGGGGGTGAGTGACAGTGCCGGGGTGGGATTTCCTACTTGCTTTCAATGCTATAACCATGAGTGCCACTTTGCTCAATATCATGTGAAGAGAACTGATGAGGCAGGTCAAATGGTATTCCATTCATGAACCTTTCTAGAGTATCAAAATGCTTTTTGCTTTGTTTTTAGTTCTATTTTATTTTTGTTTTAATTCATTTTTAATTATATGTTCTATTGCTGTTTTATAGCTTAACTTTGTGAGCCACCCAGAAAAAATGTGTATGGGGCAGCCAATAAATAAAGTTGTTTTTTCCAAGCTGCTGCTGCTATTGTCATCATCATCATTGTCATTGTAAAACACATAGCACAACTGTAAAGCACATAGAAGAACAGGCCCTGCTGGGAGAGAATCAGCATGGCTTGTGCAAAGGAAAATGTTGCCTCAGGAATCTTTTGGAGTTCTTTGAGAGTGTCAACAAGTGTGTGGATCAAGGTGATCCAGTTGACATAGTATACCTGAACTTCCAGAAAGCTTTCGACAAAGTTCCTCATCAAGGACTCCTGAGGAAACTTAGCAGTCATGGCATAAGGGGATAAGTACATGTGTGGATTGCTAACTGGTTGAAGGACAGGTTGAAGGGCAGAGGGTAGGGATAAATGGAGAGTTTTCACAATGGAGGGAAGTAAGAAGTGGGGTCCCCCAGGGATCTGTACTGGGACCAGTGCTTTTTAATTTATTCATAAATGATCTAGAAGTAGGGGTAAGCAGTGAGGTGACCACATTTGCGGATGATACCAAACTCTTTCGGGTAGTGAAATCCAAAACAGATTATGAGGAGCTCCAAAAGCATATCTCCAGATTGGGTGAGTGGGTGACATAATGGCAAATGCGGTTCAGTGTTGACAAGTGTAAAGTGATGCACATTGGGACAAAAAAACCCAACTTCAAGTATGCATTAATGGTATCTGAGCTGTTGGTGACTGACCAGGAGAGGGATCTTGGGGTCGTGGTGGACAGTTGGTTGAAAGTGTTGACTCAATGTGTGGCAGTTGTGAAAAAGGCCAATGTCATGCTAGGGATCATTAGGAAGAGGATTGAAAATAAAACTGTTAATATTATAATGCCCTTATACAAAACTATGGTGCGGCCACACCTGGAGTACTGTGTACAATTCTGGTCACCACTTCTAAAAAAGGACATTGTAGAACTGGAAAAGGTGCAGAAGAGAGCAACCAAGATGATCGGGGCCTAGAGCACCTTCCTTATGAGGCAAGGCTACAACACCTAGGGCTATTTATTTTAGAAAAAAGACTATTGTGGGGATACATGATAGAGGTCAATAAAATCATGCATGGTGTGGAGAAAGCGCATAGAGATAAATTCTTCTCCCTCTCACATAACACTAAAACCAGGAGTCATCCCATGAAATTGATTGCCACAAAATTTAGGACCAACAAACGGAAGTATTTTTCCCACAACACATAATCTATTTGTGGAATTCTCTGCCACATCATGTGGTGACAGCCAACAACCTGGATGGCTTTAAGAGGGTTTTTGATAACTTCATGGAGGAGACGTCTATCAATGGCTGCTAGTCGGAGGGCTTAGTGCCACCTCCAGCCTCAGACAGGATGCCCCTGAGTACCAATTACAGGGGAGTAATAGCAGGAGAGAGGGCATGCCCTCAACACTTGCCTGTAGGCTTCCAGTGGCATCTGGTGGGCCACTGTGTGAAACAGGATACTGGACTAGATGGGACTTGGGCCTGATCCAACAGGGCTGTTCTTATGTTCTTATATCATCATCATCATCCATATTTGCTGTTCTTTCAGAATAATCACAGACAATACCTAAACACTGAATGAATTGAAATGAAATGAAAGCAGCAGCAGGAGTCTCCAGATCACATCCGAGTATTTATCTTGAGTAGTAGACTCCAATTATTCACTTTATTCTACCACTATAATCTTGTAATGCATCCCTTTCAGATTTAGTTCTCTGCTTTCTGACATAACTGCAGTTTTAGAATGTATTTCTCAATTCATGTAAATATGAGTGTGGGTAGAGTTATGGCTTGTAATGAATACATATATGCAAGTAGATGGCAGTTGTTCCCAAACATGTTGTTGAAGTAAGCATCCATTTCACTGACTTGTAGGATCAGATGTGAGTCTACATGTAGCACTTTTACACAACAAGCAGCATTTGTCTATGAGAATAATTCTATCTTTACATTTTCAAGATATTCTCTGCAATCATATGAGCTACAGTCATTCTACCCCAAGAATAAATGGAAAGATTATTGCAATCTAGACAGGAGCTTTGCATTCAAAAAAAGGGCTTTGAACTACTGATTTAACTGTCTTTAATTCTTAAGCAGCATGTTTCCCATGCCCTGCTTTTTTTCATTATATCCAAAATACCATACCTTTAGTTTTCAATTAATAATTTTTATTGGATTCACAGATAATTGAAATGTTTATATCCAACTCTGAACAGCCAGAATGACAAATTGTCAATTTGTAAAATGCTTCAGATCATGGGAAAGCAATAAACCTTCACACAGTCATTAATGCTACTTGATGCTAATCACTTATCTCATACAAATAATAGAGCCATTATCAAATAAGCAGTCAATTAGAAGATAAACCATTTTAATAACACAAAATGGAAAGAGATTGGTCCACATCCATCATTAAAAAGTACCTAACCTGCCAAAGCAAGAGAGACCTGAATGTTTTCAGGTCAGTTGCATATTCGGGAGACTAGATGTTATTTTTGTACCAGGTTTTGTTTTTAAAAAATTCTGCATCTATAAATAAAAATAGCTAACACACACAATTTATATCATTGGTTTATTAACATTAATATAAGTGATATCAGAACATAGTACTTAGGATATCTCTAAGGTTAGATTATAGATGATATTCAAATATATATAAAAACACTTTGGTTTAACATTAGAACTGAGAATTTTCACCCATACACCAAAAAGCATGGAAATTTCAAATCAAGGTAATTACAAGGTAAGCAAGAACTATTTTGTACGATTTCATACATTTATGCTGTCTTTAGGAATTAGTCTGCATACACTCACACTGAGGCTGTTCATATGAGCAGCCCTTCCCTACCTAGGTAGGGCTGCTTGTATGAAGCCCCTGGATTGAGGCCTATCCCAGCGCTGACTCCATGGGTAGCCCTGGAATTTCCCCAGGCTTTAAAATTTAAAAGCACCCTTTTACTCAGGCGTGGGGTTGTGTGTGTGCTCGGGTTGCATCCCAAGCAGGCACAGAGCCAGGTGCCTAGAATGCCCAGCTTGAGGGGAAATCACATTTCACCATGCTCCTTGTGCAGTGCATTTAGGGATATCTGGAGGCCCAGCTTTATTTTCCAGGCCTCCAGAGATCCATGCTGCTCAGAGGGCATGCCATGCACCACACAGAATAAATAAATGATTGCCTGGGGGAAGGTAGGTTTACCCCTGCCTTCCCCTGCCTAGCCCCAGTAACAGTTGTGTGAACGACCTTTTTATCTTGATCATTCAACTCAACGTTGGGCTGGAAACAAATATACCCAGATAGAAGTTTAACTGAAACAGTTTCCTCAATTACTTGCTAGATGCCCTTGATAAATTTCTGCCTAATGAATCTCTACAAAGCACAGTGCTTACTCAAAATACGACCTACTATACCCAGAGTTACAAACGTTTTCTTGATGTACTGTCTACAAAGTGGGAGAGGAGAGGCTGTTGCATAATACAGGCGAACCTTGCCATTCGTGGACCCAGCATCCATGGTCGGGTAATTGACATCCAATCTCGGCATATGTGGGGGGAACAGGTAAACTGGATAACTGTGTTTACCTATATATTAAGAGATAATATGCCCTGTGGAAAGCTTTGGATAATGTCAGATTCTATGAGCACATTCTGTGTTCTGGGATGGTGGTGGTGGGTTTATTCCACTCCACATTCTTTAAATGGGATTGTTCCATTATTTCCTTCGCCAAGTTTTTAAGGTTCCATTATTCCATCTTTATCTGTGAGCAAGCCCTATTTAGTTCAAAGGCACTTACTCCCTTCTAAACATGCACAGTTGCATGATCAGTCATCAACCTGGTGCTTCAAAACAGGTTCTCTGGGTGTTCATTCCATCTCAGTATCCTCTTTCCCAAAGCTCTCAGCAGATGCTTCCAGGAAGCTCCAAAGAAGTACAACAAGGAAATCCCACATACTATTCTCACCCATTGCCAACAAACTAGTGTTCTGGTATAGACTGCCTTTGAACATGGAGGTTCTTCCAAGCTACCTTCTTCTTCCAAGCTACCTGTGAATGTGGAGACTTCAGTTCCCCAGTAGGGGAAAAATGATGTCTCCAAATGAATACTGGTTTCTTGTTGGTGGAAGGAATGATTCAGGGCATTACCTTGCTGTACTTTTTTTGGAGCTTCCTAGGCTGCATTCTTGGCCCAATCCTACACTTGTTTACTCAGAAGTAAGCTCCAGATATGTCAATACTATTTTCCCTCGATAGGTCCTATGCTTTGTTGAGGTGCCAGAGGAGTAAGGGGCCAGAGAGCCCCCATTGTTGCCTAGGATTTTTGCTGGTCTTGATCCTATATAAGGTTTCTCAGAAGTACACCCCAGCAAAATCAATGTATTTACTTGTCAGTAACTTCTTCCAAGCTTTGTTGAATGATTCTGCTTCCACCTTTGATGGGGCTGAGAGAGAAAGTTGCAAAACTGTGGTACATTTGTTGGTAACCTCCAGACTTGACTTCTGTAATGTGCTCTACGTGGGGCTGCCTTTGTACGTAGTCCAGAAACTTCAGTTGGTTCAGAATGCGGCAGCCAGGTTGGTCTCTGGGTCATCTTGGAGAGACCACATTACTCCTTTGCTGATGGAGCTTCACTGGCTGCCAATTGGTTTCCAGACAAAATACAAAGTGTTAGTTATAACTTATAAAGCCCTAAACGGCTTAGGTCCTGGGTATCTAAGAGAGCATCTTCTTTGCTACGAACCCCACCGCCCATTGAGGTCATCTGAGGAGGTCCATCTCCAGTTACCACCAACTTGTTTGGTGGTCACACGGAGACGGTACTTCTCGGTTGCTGCACTGAGATTGTGGAATGCGCTCCCCACTGAGTTACAATCCTCCCCATCTCTGGCAATTTTTAAAAAACCTTTGAAAACCCATATTTTTACCCAAGCTTTCTCAGGTTTTAAAAAAATACTGTTTGTTTAATTTTATGGTTTTTAAATTATTGTATTGTTTTAACTTTTATATGTGTTGTTATATGTTGAACTCTTTTAACTTTTGTATGTGTTTTAATTGTTGTTAGCAGCCCAGAGACGTAAGTTTGGGCGGGGTATAAATTTGATAGGTAGGTAGGTAGATAGATAGATAGATAGATAGATAGATAGATAGATAGATTTGAATGGGAGATAACATGTAATGGCACTGTAAAATATTCCCCTTAGGGGATGGGCTGCTCTGGGAAGAGCACCTGCATGCTTGCATGCAGAACGTTCCAAGTTCCCTCCCTGCCATCTCCAAGATAGAGCTGAAAGAGATACTTGCCTGCAAACTTGGAGAAGCCGCTGCCAATCTGTGTAGACATTACTGAGCTAGATGGACCAGTGGTCTGACTCAGTATATGGCAGCTTCCTGTGTTCCTAAGGAATGGTTATACAATTATACAAGTGTCATAGTGCACATATATTATCCTTATGTTCAGAACCAGGAAATCACTTTCTAGAACTTGCCAACTCTGGTTTCAAAACTTTAAATGGGCAAAGTTGCTGATATATGTCCTTAGTTAATTTCCCCCTGCTATAATTAGAATTTTGAACACTACTCAAAAAATACTTGAATGTTTTTCAAACAAGGAAAGTCACTAGTCCTCCATGGATCTGATGCTTTGGATAAACTTAAAGAGGCATTAACATATTTAAAGTACATTATCTGTGTTGAAAAAAGGTTACCAACAATGAAACTGCCTCTTTTTAGGCGTTGACATTTAAAAGGTATTTCAACTTTTAAAAAAACAGATCTGCAGCACCAAATTATATGGGTGGTGGTGGTTTGTGTCACATAATTGATGTGTACAAAATTTCAAGGAGATTGGATGAAGTTATCACCCATAGGGGTGGGGCTGGGTTGGTGCAGAATGAGCTGCACATGCAGCTCTTTCCCACACTTCTTGCCCCATCCTAGCTGCCTCTCTTGTCCCACTGAGGCATTAACCCCAGGTAGGGATGTGCACAAAACCAGTTTGCCCGGTTCGGTTCGAATTCGAACCGGGTTCGAACCAGGAGGGGGTGGTTCGGTTTTGGTTTTGTTCGAACCACGCCCTGGTTCGGATTGAATTCGAACAGGTTCGAACTGCTTTGAACCTCAAAGAGTAGGTAGGATGAAAGGTAACCTTGGGTGCCACCTACCAGCCAAACCTCAAATCGATTGGACCTCCCTATGATTTTATACAAATTTTTAAAATATTTTCAAGTTTTGCCCATAACTCGCTACGTGGAGCACTTAGGGGCAAAAAGCTGGGGTGGGTGTTAGGCACACATGCGTGTCCTCCACTCCAAAAATCCCAAGGCAATTGGTTGCTCCTAGTATTATTGGTGAATTTTTGGAAGAAAAAAAATCCCATTGGATATAATGGGGATTTGGGGCAGCCCCAAACCCCTCTCTGTGGGGTGGCAGCACCCCCAAAGTGAGTCTGGGGCCATGGCAAAAATGGCCTCAGTCCCTCCCAAGCATCCCTGGATTGATAGGAGTTATGTTTTTTTTTTAATTAGGATTTTCTAAGGCATTAAATAATATCTAATTGGAAGTAATAATAATAATAAAAACAACAACAACAGTAGAGGAGGAGAAAAGAGGCCTTGAAGAATATATCAAGGACAGTGAAGAAGATGCACTTCAAATGGTCAAGATCAAGAAACTATTCAACACCAATGAAACAAAGCAGGCCTACAAGAAAGAACAAGTCAAGAACCGAGCAGAAAAATGGAAAAATAAGCCCCTGAATGGTCAATATTTGTGCAATATAAGTGGGAAATCATACATCACCAAGACCTGGCAATGGCTTAAGAATGGCAACTTGAAGAAAGAAACAGAGGATTTAATACTGGCTGCACAAGAACAGGCACTAAGAACAAATGCAATAAGAGCAACAGTCAAAAAATCCACAACAAACAGCAAGTGCCGCCTTTGTAAAGAAGCAGATGAAACAGTGGACCACCTAATCAGCTGTTGTAAAAAGATCGCACAGACTGACTACAAACAAAGGCATGACAAGGTAGCAGGGATGATACACTGGAACATCTGCAAAAAATACAAGCTACCTGTAGCCAAAAATTGGTGGGACCATAAAATTGAAAAAGTTGAAGAGAATGAAGATGTAAAAATATTATGGGACTTCCAACTACAAACAGACAAACATCTGCCACACAATACACCAGATATAACTGTAGTCGAGAAGAAAGAAAAACAAGTTAAAATAATTGACATAGCAATACCAGGGGATAGCAGAATAGAAGAAAAAGAAATAGAAAAAATCACCAAATACAAAGATCTACAAATTGAAATTGAAAGGCTGTGACAGAAAAAGACCAAAATAATCCCAGTGGTAATTGGTGCCCTGGGTGCAGTTCCAAAAGACCTTGAAGAGCACCTCAACACCATAGGGGCCACAGAAATCACCATCAGCCAATTACAAAAAGCAGCTTTACTGGGAACAGCCTATATTCTGCGACGATATCTATAACAACAACAACAACATTGACAATAAAATTCAGCCATCCTAGGTCCTTGGGAAGGACTCGATGTCTGGATAAAACAAACCAGTCAATAACACCTGTCTGACTGTGTAAACAAGAAGTAATAATAATTCGATTTCTATACCGCCCTTCCAAAAATGGCTCAGGGCAGTTTACATGGAGAAATAATAAATAAATAAGATGGATCCCTGTCCCCAAAGGGCTCACAATCTAAAAGAAACATAAGACAGACACCAACAACAGTCACTGGAAGTACTGTGCTGGGGGTCGATAGGGCCAGTTACTCTCCCCCTTCTAAATGAAGAGAATCACCATGGTAAAAGGTGCCTCTTTGCCAAGTTAGCAGGGGGAAGGAATGGAATGTGTGTCAGTGGGTGAAAGGTAAGCCAGCAAGCTCTAAGTGAGATATTTATTTAATGCCTTAGAAAATCCTAATTAAAAAACCATCACTCCTATCAATCCGGGGATGCTTGGGAGGGACTGAGGCCATTTTTGCCATGGCCCCAGACCCACTATGGGGGTGCTGCCACCCCACAGAGGTGGGTTTGGGGCTGCCCCAAATCCCCATTATATCCAATGGGAATCCCCCCCAAAAAAAATTTACCAGCAATACTAGTGGCACCCATCAATTGCCACCCCAGCTATTTTGCCCCTATCTGGGCACCCTAACATATAACATCAGTCCACCTTACCTTACCTACCCAAGCAACTAAGATGACACACACAGAGACACCAACTATTGACTCTCTGATCTAGCAAAAGGCCACTGCTGCTGCTGCCTGACAGCAGTACAGCACACACAGAGAAGAAGCAGGAGGCGGAGCAGAGCAGCAGACCAGCTGCTCTGCATGATGGATGATGTGATGCCCAAAGAAACCACCGCCTCAGTGCCTGCCACTGAGGCCACCACAGACAGACAGAAGCCAACCTGCTCTGCTCTGCTGCTCCTCCCCTCCATGGATGATGCACACACACCCTATATCTGAGTTCTGATTCTTCTGAGACTGAAAAGGCCAAGAAGGTATCCAGGCAAGCCAGGGGACCGATCCAAACCAGACCAAGCGCAGAGTCAGCACAGGCCAGCAGCCAGCAACAACAACTACTGCTACTACCACTAGTGCTACACCAAGATTGCCAGTCACACGCACCATAGCCTGAGCATAGCACACAGCCAACAGCTGCTGCCAGCCAGTGCCTACAAGCAAGCCAAGCCAACAAGAGCTGAGTAGACAGTGCACGCCAACCCGTGACGACGCAACTGTAAGGGGAGGGCACAATTACAGGCAGGAGGAAGCGAGGCAATTCTAGCACAGATTTGAAAGTTGAAATCAAGAACTACCACCAGACTAGTGTGTCTGTCTACATAGTGCAGTGAGTGCAGCTGACTGAGTGTTGCCAGGTGTTGTGTGTGTGCTACTAGCTAGGAGGGGGGAGGGATGGAGGGAAGGGGGGAGGGGATGGAGGGGGAGGGGGATGTACCAGAGGGGATTGAAGGGGGAAGAGGGTCTGGCTCAGAGTTGGTCGTATGCTGCCACATGTATGCACACACGTGATGTGTGTGCTTCGGTGGGAGACCAGATTCTCATCACCTTGCCAGACCAGGGGGCAGGGGCAGGTGAGGTTGGTGTGGAAGGGAGGATGGAGGGTTATGAAGAGGAAGGAGGGAGGATGAGGGGAGGGATGGAGGGATGAGCGGGGGAAGGAAGGGTTGGAGGGGGGGAGGGAAAAAACATGTAGACACACAGCACAGATAGAGAAGACAGCACACTACAGGAAGCATCCACACACAGAGACAGTGCTAACATCCATCCGCACAGACAGACACAACAGAAAGAAACAGCCTGCACCACAGTCCACACACACACACACACACACACACACCTTTCTTTAAGCAGCAGCACAAGCGCAGAGACACACACAGACTCAATTCCCTCCCCTCCCCCCAAATAACCCAGACAATCAAGCAATAATCACCAATCAATATGTTCTGTTGACAGGCAGTTCATTTCTATTATGATGGTTTGGGGGGTTTTGCCATCAGAGTCAACATCAACAGTGACCATAAACAACAACATAAGATAAGAATTCATTCAGGAAGGAACCATTAAAAAGACATTAAACTCGTTTTGCATGTAAACCAACCCCCCACACATGATTTCTTAGGTAACGTTTTCTAGAAAATCAATCAATTCTGCAGTCATATATTATGTCCTTTGTTACCAGTATGATTTGTAATATTTTTGAGGGTTGATTTTAACATGACCTTTTTTTCAAATTTTATTTACATATTTATTTACATATTTATATACATATTTACAGAACGTATACCCGCCGCTGCCGCTGAAAGTCTAGTACTATTAGGGCTGTGCTAGTTTAGGTGTGTGCCGTGCCCACGCCAGGTCCCCAAATGCTGACAGGTGGAGATAATGGGCTTGTGGTCAGCATTGGGTTTCTTTTTAGGTGGACGTGGGCGTGGTATAAACGTTTGGCCAGTCGCAGCACTACTACTACTTGAACTTGTGGTGTGTGGGCACTGCACGCTGCGACTTGGCTGGCACAGCGCAGCATCTGTCACGTCAGCTCAGCTAGAGGTGGAAGGGGGGAGGGTAGGGATGAGCGCAGAGGATGAGCCAAGCAGGTGACCAACCATGGGGCAACCACAGTAATCACTCACCCAGCTCAACCTCCAGCTCGGGATAGCCAAGCAGTGGGAGGTTGATCTTGAGAAAGACCAACTGCTCCACCAGACCAGCGTCCAATCGGGAGCAAGAGGGTGTCACCATGCCCCCGGCATGTGAGAACACTCGCTCGCTCTAGACACTGGTTGGGGAGCAGGAGAGGAGGCACACAGCAACCACCGCCAGGTCCGGCCAGACTTGGCGGTGGGTCGCCCAGAACTGTGCGCAGTCCAAGCTGTCTTCCTCCACAGGCGGCTCCTCCAAGTACTGCGTAACGCATTGCTCAGCACTGGAGGGGATCCTGGCAGGTTGAGCCTCCCACACACCAGGTAAGGCGCCAAGGCACACCCGCTGAAACCACTGGGCAGATTTCACGGCGGGAGCAAATGGCTGCTGCGTTGGCGCTGCCTGGGATGCCACGCTGTTTGACTGCGAAGGGGAAGCTGACGCTGGCTGGCTGCCCACGCTGCTGCTGGGTGCGGGTTGGGCGGCGGGGGCTGCCCCCGCACCACTACCAACCTCCTGGTCTCTGGAGAACCTAGTGGCCTCCTCCTCCCTCACCTTCCATACCAGGAGGTCCCTCCACCCGGGCAAGTCGCCGGCACTAACGACATTGCCCTTGATGGCTGGGTTGCAGAGACAAGCGAGGACATACTCCTCCCTGCTTCCCAACTCACCAACGAGCCGCTTGGCCACCCCAGACTTCAGCCTCCCAGCCAGAGCACGACCCTCTGGCGTGGTCAGAGAAGCCTGGAGTTCACCCATCAGCTTCTCCAGACCCAGAGCTGTGGGCAGTGCCTGGCTCAAGGGAGTGGTGTCGGCACACAAGCCCTTCGTGGCAAACTGGAAGGGCTCGAGTGCCAACACCGCCTCAGACTTCTGCTTCCACTCTGCATGCGAGAGGTCGCAGATGGCCAAGGACACGTCCCTCGCCAGGGCGCCAAGGGCTCTCTCCTGCTCCAACAGGCGCTGGAACAGGAGGAAGGTGGAGTTCCACCGCGTCTCCACATCCGTAGGGATGAGATGGCGAGGAAGCCCAAGGTCATCCTGCTTTGTGCGAAGCAGTCTCCTGGACTTCTCGCTGCGGTGGAAGTGGGCAGCCAGCTTGCGAGCCTTCTCAACAAGCATGGCCGTGGCAGCAACAGCACCTTGGGGGGGGGGCGGCCCTGGCCCTGGGACACCTTCAGCTCCTTAAGGCCGAGGGCATCCCTGACGGTCAGATGGAGCATGTGTGCCATACACCGTATGTTCACACAGCCCATGACAGTCTCGACAGTGGCAGTAACGTTGGATCCATTGTCAGTGACAATGAATCCCCTGGAGAGGCGTGGACACCCGCCAATCCACACCTCTATCTGGCGGTCGAGTACAGCTGCCACCTCCTCCATGGTGTGCATTGTGTCCATCATCTCCACATGCAGAACGGCCCACCTGTGCCGTAGTGCATCGGGAGCCACGCCGGACCTGGAAGCATCGCCCAAGGAGGTCTCCTCACTCTCCGGGCCCCACCAGTGGGCAGTGAGGGCCAGGAAAGCAGCGTGCATCCCACTGACACTAGTCCAGAGGTCAGTCGTGAAATGCACGCTGGTGCCAGCCAGAGCCGCACGCAGCCCGGCCGACACGAGCTCCCTGCACCGGCGGTACAGGCAGGGGACCACGTTCCGGCTGAACGTTGTCCTTGAGGGGATGATGTAGTCGGGCACAAGGTACTGGAGTATCTGGCGGAAGCCAGAGTTCTTGGCCACCTGAAACAGCTGGTCATTGGTGGAAATCATTTCCCCTATGAGGCGGGTGAGGTGATGATGATCCACACGAACAGTCCACTTGCTGCCCGACACCTGTGTCCACCGCTGGACTGGCAGTGTAACCTGCTTTTTGGCTGGCACAGGCACACTGCCCTTGTCCGCCCTAGTGGCAGGTGCAAAAGGTGCACTAGCACTGCCAGCCTGGCCAAGGAGACCTGGGTGGTTACGCGCCATGTGCCTCCACATGGGTGTCGTACCCAGGTGCCTTGCATCCTTGCCACGGCTGACCTGCACCCTGCAGTGGACACAGCGGGCGTGGTTTGGGGCATTTTCAGGGATCTCAAACTGTTCCCAGATACCGCTGCCCTTGGCCTCCCGCACCCTGGGCGCTTTCTTAGGCCTCTTTTTGCTGGGTGGCTGCAGTCCTGGGGGGGGCGGCCACCGCTGCCTGCCCACTGCTGCCACCCAACCCTCCCCTTCCACCCTCCGTGCGAGAGGAAGGGCCCGGCTCCACTGGCAGAGGAGAGGCAGGCCTCTCCTCCACCACCTTGGCAGACCCTTCCTCGGAGTGGTGGACTTCATGAGGGGGGACCCACTGAGTGGTGAAACTATGGGGGGAAGGGCCCCAAGAGGGAGGGAGAACCTGGCTGCATGGCTGCCAGCCGTAAGATCCTCACCGCCCTCTGCCTGCTCTCCCGCACCAGCAGTCTCCTCCACCAGCAGTCTCCACCTGGCACCGCCGAGGGACCCACCGCAGCCCTAGTGCCTCTGCCTCCACGATTGCCGGCAGCAGGCTGAGGGAAATCGAGCCTGAGGACAAACCCCTCAGCTGGGGCAAAGAATTGTGCAATGGGGAGGACTGGAGGATCCTCAGGCTCCCCGCGTCCTCTCCCTCCTCTCTGCACCACAGCCGCCGCAGGAACAGCCCGCACCTGGCCTCTTCCACCTCTGCCTGCCAACCTTCTGCGAGGCCTGGCTGCAACACGGCGCTCGCGTTGGTCAGACATGGTAAACTTTTTCTAAAGGTGGGAGACTGTATGAGGAAGGCCAGAAAGGGGCAAAATAATAATTTGGAAGGGGGAGGGGGAGGGGAACCTTTGAGGTGAGGGGGAGGGGAACCTTTGGAACTTGGGGTCAGGTGGCAAGCCAATTGGGGATGGGGATGGGTGTTTAAATTTTGACCCCTGGGTGGGTGGGTGGCACGGGCAGTTACTAGGTGGAGTAGTTGTGGGAGGGGGGAAGTCATTTTAGTATGGGGAAAATGGAAGATGGGGGAGGGCACAGCACCTACCGGGGAGGGACGCAGTCAAAGCTTGGGGTGGAAGAACCTGAAAATCAAATGAAACCCTTGTTTAGTGAACAGTGTGTGGATTGGGTTGGGGGGCGGGATTTTAAGTAATACTGCGGTACAAGCAACCTTGCCTAAAATAGCACTTTAACAAAACCCACCCACTCCACCCAAAGCAAGCAAGCAAAACACAAAAACATCATATATCAATATAATAATATCATAACAACAATGACCGGGGGGGGGGACCTGTTAAAACAAGAAACAACCTGCAAGAAAAGCAACACAACAACAATTGCTTCAGCAACACAACAGTACATCTCAAAGTGTCCCTCCCCACACCCAAATGCGTTTCAAAAAACAGGTGTCCCTATTTAAAACCGCCAACTAGGGAAAGGGGACAACAAAAGGTGCACACACATGCACACGACACACACTCACCCCTCTTCTTCCGGTCCTTCTCCTGCCGCACACTGCTGGTCAGAGACGCACCAACCAGCCACTCCTGGGCTGGGACACAGACAGGGCGGCCGCCGCCACGGAGCACAGGCAGCCAGGGTGGGTCAAGGACGTTTGGAGGGGCAGAAATGAGGAGCCAACACTATTTGTGTGTGACTCAACTCACCCCAAGCAGAGACAAATAAAATAAAATACTTTGGAAAAAATCAAAAACCGATGGCAGTGAGGTCGGTGGTACTGTGTGGATGCAGCTGTGGGAAGAAGGGATGATTGAAAGAAGGAGAGAGAGAGAGAAGCAGAGAAAGAGAGAGAGCAAAGTCAGAGAGAGTGAAGAGGTGGAGACTCAGAGAGAGAGAGAAAATAAGAGAAAGAGATAAAAGGAGAGAGAGAGAGACGGAGAAAGAGAGAGAGACAGAGAAAGAGCAGCATGGAGGGGGCGGTGTGATGTAGCAGGGAGGGGGGATTCAGGGGGACAGCGGCAGCAGGCCCAAGAGCCGAGGCCCAAGAGCAGAGGGGGGTGTTGGGGGTATTAGTGTCAAGGGGAGGGGAGTGTGTTGGGAGGGGGCAGGGGGCAGCAGGCCCAAGAGCACAGGGGGGCGTTGGGGGGTATTAGTGTCAAGGGGAGGGGAGTGTGCAGAGGGAGGCGGGGCAGCAGGCCCAAGAGAGCAGAGCGGGGGTGTTGGGGGTATTAGTGTCAAGGGGAGGGGTGTGTGTGGAGGGAGGCAGGGAGCAGCAGGAGTGGAGTGGGGATCAGGACCCAAGGAGCACAAGCAACAACAAGCGGGCAGGAAGCAACACAAGACAAACTTAACCAACCAGTTATAAAACCAAGAAAATTATAATGAGTGCAAACGGGGTTCAAGGATCAAAGGGGGGACAGCGGCAACAGAACAACACACCAAGAACTCTTACAAACCAAAAATTGAAAAAAAGTTTAAAGCACAGCAGCAGCAACACAAAATCCTAAACAAAACCAGACTCAGGCAGGCAGCAGCAACAGAGGGTAGGTGGAGGTTGAGTGGGATGGGGAATCTGGAGGGGAGGGGGAGCGTGGGAGCAGCAGTGGTTTGGGGTGGGGATCAGGAGGACCCAAGGGGCACACAAATCAATAATTAAATCACACAGCAATAATAAATATATAAATTAACAGCAGCAGCAACAAGACAATAATCAGGAATCAAATCAATCCAAACAATATATAATCAAGTCAATGAAATAAAACCCGGGCACAGCAGCAGAAGAAAAACAGAGAGCAGAGAGGGGCAGATGTGTGGCACACAGCAGGAGGAGGGTGAGGGTGGGTCACAGGGCAGGGAGGCCAGGCCAGGGACTGGCCTGGCCTGGAGGGAGGGATAGGATGGATATTGGATAGGAGATGGGATGGCAGCAGGAACAGGGAGGGAGAGAGACTAAAGGCAAAAGGCAAATAATAATAATTTTTTTAAAAGCTGACTGAACAAAAGGAACAAAAACAAAGCACGCATAAAAGTAAATGAAACCAATGCATATGGATGGAAGTGGGGGTGTGGGGGACAAAAAAGGACAAAGAATGAAAGAATAAATGGATGAGGGGAAAAGGAGGACAACAGAACAACAACAATATGGGAAAAGAAGAGTAAGTAGTAACAGTACAGAGACAGACATAGGGCAGAGAATGGATGGACAAAAGAAAGACAAGACAAGACTCAGGAGGACACACAGTCAAGGGACTCACAACAAGCAGACACCAGCAGCAAAGCAAGGTCCAGAGATGATAATCCCACAACTGCAGCCAAAGAGAATTTTCCAGGCAAGAGGCTTGGCTTAAATAGGTTTGAAACTCCCTCCTTTGGGAGCCCCCACCTTTGCACTCCCTCCCACCCCCGGCCATTAGGGTGCCAGCTCTCAAACAGTGACACAGCCAACAGCCTACCAGAGCGCAAGACTCATTCTGGCCAATCAAAGGATCAATAGCCCAGCCAATGCAATGCCTGATAAACAGCCTCACAAAATGGAGGCCAGGAGCAAAAGTTGAAAAAAGGAGCCACAAAATGGAGGACACACAATTCTATCAATAAAGACCCTATAGAGCCCTATGGCACATCCGAACCGGTTTGAACCGGTTCGGATTCGGTTCGAAAAGAGCCCGGTCTGGTTCGAATTCGAACCGTCGAACCGAACCGGTTCGAATTTGAACCGGTTCACACATCCCTAACCCCAGGTCAGTGGGCTGGCCATTTGCCAGGTTGGGAAACCCAGTGAATGACTAGACTGTGCACTTGTGGTTATCACTGCAGCCAAAACAGAGCAAGAGGAAAGGGAATGAGCCACACCTGAGGCTCATTCTCTGTCTCCCCAGCCTCACCCCAATTGATTGCCTATATAGATTTTATGAGCAATAGAATGTCCAGGGCTTATAATGATGGAATGCTGAGTACCCAATCCCTATGTAATATTACACATTATTGTAGTATTCTATTACAATAGAATATTCTGTTGTAAGGATTCTATTAGACCTTAGAATGAGGAATGAACTGGTGATGACTGAAAGCAATTCAACACATTTCTACAGGGGTTTTTTGGTGTTTTTGGGGGGTGTTTTTTGTTGTTGTTGTTTTTGTTTTTTGGTTTTTGGTTTTTTTGGTTTTTAGTTTTTTAGTGTTTGCTTCCAGAAAGTCTCAGTGGAATATGTACATATTCTATTTTTCATCATTATAGAGCAGAGTGTCACCAGGGTTCAGCTGAGTTTATATTTTACTCTTGTAGGATGGACTTCCAAGGGCTTGGTGGAAGTCAATCCTTTGCCAAATTTATCATTCCTCCCCCCTTATTGCCACAAATATTATTAGCCCCTGACGTAAGGGTAAGAAGACTAATGCACAAGAGGCCTGAATACCTTCAGTTTAGGTTCCCCCCCACCCCCGGGTGTAGCTGTGGTCTCTGTCTTTTACACTTCTGGGCTTTCCACTTGCGCAGAGGCCATGTCGGGAAACTTCCAAGCTTTATCTCCTACTTTTTGGCAGGAACTCCACCCCCAGCTGCACCTCTCCTCATCCCCTGATTCTTTCATAGTCCGCTCTCCAGTAGACTTCGTCAGAGACTTTATGCTTAATACAAAGAGTAGAAGAAAAGTTTGTGTTTGTTTCTTCTGTTCAGTTGTTTCTTTCTCCTGCTCTCTCCCTTTTCTCTCCCTTAAGTTTTTTTTCTGGGTAGTTTTCTTTTCTTTTTTTCTTGGCAGCTTTATTTTTGCCCCCCACCCACCCACACACACATTCCCACTCCTGGACAGAACAAGCTTTGGCTGATACTCCAGCTGCATTAATTTTTTAGATGAACGACCTCAAAACAGTGGTACATCTGCTGGTAGCCTCTAGGCTGGATTACTGCAATGCGCTCTATGTGGGGCTGCCTTTGTACATAGTCTAGAAACTGCCGTTGGTTCAGAACTCTGCAGCCAGATTGGTCTCTGGGTCATCTAGAAGAGACCATATTACTCCTGTGTTGAAGGAATTGCACTGGTTGGGTGGTATAGAAATATTTTAAATAAGTAAGTTGCTGCACCTGTGAATACTGGCTCCATTGCTTATGTCAGGCACAAAGAATTTCAAGAAGTGTGTCCATTGTGGGGTTAAGTTACCTTCCCCTGACATACACTCTGAATGCTTGCTTTGTTTGGGGGAAGCCCATATAGTCTAGACTTTCCCCCATTGTAAAATAAAATTCATGAAGCAGGCTTGGAAGAACAGGACCTCTAGTCTCCTCTCTTCCTTGTGGGAATCAGCCCTGCGCTCCTAATGGCTTTGGTGGCTTCTGCCTCAGGGTCTGAGACTACTTCTACAGCCCCATAATCTGTGGGTACGCCCTCAATTCCAACAGCTCCAGTATCTGTGGCTGCAAAGTCTGGGGATTCGGCTCCTGTAGCTACGCTGTGGCTCTTGCCAACCCCTTCTCCTTTGGGAGTGGACCTGCCCATCTCGGTACCTGAGACTCCTGCATTGCCCATTGTGCCATCTAGGACTGCAACATCTTTACAAAAGAAAAAGAAGAAGATAGCCCAACAGCAGGCTTTATCAGCGGGGCAACACCTGCCACACATCCCTAAGAAGAAAAAGGTGGCTGCTCCACCAACCGTTGTGACAGAACCTCCATCTAAGAAACCAAAAATGGCTCTGCAGGAAGCTCAGCCAGAGCCTACTGAGACTTCAATACCAGAGCCTGCTCCTTGGTACCGAGAGCTCCAGTGCATCCCCCTAGGGAAGTTCCTCCTGATCATCACCCAACATGGCCTTAATCCCTAGAATGGGATCTCAGCTTCTCCAACTATTCTATCTATTCACCAGACAGAGGTGATGCAATGCGAAATCCACCTGGGTTCTGTGGCGACGCTTGCCCAAGATTGATAGAAGGGGACATACCCTCATTTAGGATAGAGCTGAAGGATGGGAAGATAGAAGTTGCTTCCTGGAATGGCATCATGCAATGGACTGGGATCGCTATGGCCCTACTTATGGGGAGCGCTATTTGGACATTTCACCTAAGGCAGGGATCCTCAACGTTGGGTCCCCAGATGTTCTTGGACTTCAACTCCCAGCATCCTCAGCTGCAGTGACCTTTGGCTGGGGATTCTGGAGTTGAAGTCCAAGAACATCTGGGGGCCCAACGTTGAGGATCCCTGACCTAAGGGGTCAATGTATTCGAGCAACTGTGCCTCCTCCTTCCATTGTAAATGGCACAGAAAGGAGGAGTCACACTATTAATACAGGTCAATTCCTAATTTCATTCTTCTGGAACATCTCAATACAAATACCAACCTCGGTACTGAGATGAATATTACAATAGAGGGCATGGGGATTGCCTTAGTTACTGCAACTCCAGCCCCCACACCATTGTAGACCCTGGTCATGTTCCCCAACATGTGAGTGTTGCAAGCACCCTGGGAGAGGGTTTCTACACTTAAAGACCCTATTGAGATTCCAATGGTACCAGCTTTCGTACCAGTGCCTTTGGTACTGAAAACAACTGAACTTCAACCTACATGCCCTGCTTCACAACCCATGCCATAGAATCCCATTCAGCCAGTGGATCCTGATCCTGTGCCCATACAATCCTCTGAAGAAGAGGAAGGAGAAGGAGATGAGGAAGACCAGTCATCTATTCTGGGACACACATCCCTGGCTCTTCTCCACAAGAAACTTTATTGGACACTAAGTCAGTGTCTTCTTCAGAAGATCTTTGACAGTACTCAGATTATGTTTCCAGGATGGCCACTGCTCTTGGGTTCAGCCTGGATGTCTAACAAAAGGGGGAGTTGGACCCACTATTCGGACTAATTGATGAAGAAGTGAGAGTCCCTACCTCCTTGCCTCTGAATAAAGCCTTATTGGATGTTCTCCGCAGTTAGTAGAAGAAGCCCTCCATGTTGCCTCAACCCATTTGTTGGATTGAGAACTTTTATAGAGTACAGATGCAGGAGGAGGAGACACCCTTCATACAAAACCACCCTACACCTAACTCCATTGTTGTGGAAGCATCCCTTGCCAAGTCTAAATGTAGAGCTGCTGCTAACCCTGGTGATAAGGAAGGGCGTAAGCTTGACTCTTTTGGTAGACGCCTGTATTCTACATATGTGTTACACCTACAAATGGCAAATTATCAAGCCTATATTGCTCGCTATAATCATTTTTTGTGGGAAAAGATTGTTCCATTCCTGGATCTCTTGTCTCAAGATAAAAGAGACCTGGCTAGGGTCTTCTTGAAGGAGGCCTTTCAACTGACAAAACAGGAACTATATTCTGCTAGACATTCTGTAGCATGTGCTGCTAAGGTGATGGCTATCTTGGCTAAGATTTATGAAGCCTGTGTTTCATAAGGCCAGGCCCTCTTTGAGGAAAAGGCCCTCTCTTTAAAGGTCTTTTGCACCAAAGATGCAAAATGATGAATGAACTAAGAATCCACTGTCATTGTTCATCTATGTTTATTTGTCATCTTTGGTGCAAAATGATGAATAACCAAAAGAATCCAATCCACTATCAACAAAATAGTGGATTTTTTAAAATAAAAACAAAACCCAGTACCCCATGGTTTTGTGGTTTGGGGAGTGGTTGGCACACTTTTAACCCAGAACCCCTTTTTGCCCCTAATTGATTTGGATCCAGATTGATTCAAATCCAAATCAAAACTGGAGTGATTCGGGGGGGCAGATTTATACCCAAAACAAATTGGGGGTGATTCGATCCAGGTACATCCCTATTCATAAATGGACATGATTTGTTGCTTTTGGTACCCGGCACGGTTTTGATGTTTCCTCGTTAAAAGTTCAGAATGTTTGCTCTTACCTTTTACATTTGAAAAGTTCAGGTTTGAAGTTATCCTCTCTTTGTGTCCACCTAGATGGCGCTGCTATTGTGGAACACTCTCCACAACAGGGAACGTTGTGGTTTAGCAAACCTGTAGTGCAGCATTTTTTGAAAGGGTTGGCAGACTCTTTACCAGATGATCCAGTGATGGCTACCCCCTGGGAGCTGTCTGTTGTCCTTGCCAGTCTGCTGTGAACTCCATTTGAACCACTAGCCATGATGGAGCTGAAATTACTCACCTGGAAGGTTGCATTCCTAGTGGCCATAACATCAGCCCAGGGAGTGAGCGAGCTCTGAGCTCTACAATCAGGTGCTCCTTACCTGCAGTTCCATCAGGATAAGGTTGTGCTCTGCCAACATGTCCAATTCCTGCTTAAGTGGTTTCTGTGTTTCATCATTCGCAACCAATTAAGCTGCCAGCATTCTTCCAGAACCATTCATCTCCTGCAGAACAGAAGTTGCACCATCTAGATGTACGGAAGGCCTTGGTATTTTACATCCAAAGGTCCAGAGCCTAGAGGAAGGTTTCCTCTCTATTTGTTTATTATGATGGACTTAGACTTGGTCTACAAGTCTCAGCACAGTCCTTGTCAAGATGGATTTTGTCTACCATTGAACTCTGTTATCATTTGGCACATAGAACACTGCCTGAAACTATTAAAGCTCACTCCACAAGGACGATGACTTCTTCAGTTTTCTTTGATTGTGCGGTTCCTCTTCAGGCCATTTGCCAAGTGGCCACTTGGGCTTCACCACACTCCTTCATACAGCATTACCCAGTTGATGTGAGGGCTGGTAAGGACACAGTGTTTGGCAGAGCTATCCTGCAATCTATTTTTGACTGAGCCCACCTCCATGTAAGACAGCTTATGATGTGCCCAGAAGTGTAAAAGACAACGTTGAAGAACAACAGGTTACTCACCTATAAGTTTGGTTCTTCTAGTGGTCATCTGTCCTTTTACATGCGCTCCCAGACTCCCCACTGGATCTACTGAAGGCAGACTCCATGACTGAGAGGATGAAGAGAGGCACAGCCACATATAGCGGCTGGGGGCGAGGTTCCCACCAAAATTATAGGAGATAACGTTTGGCAGTTTCCCGACGTGGTCTCTGCACAAGCGCAAAACCCAAAAGTGTAAAAGGACAGATGACCACTAGAAGAAGTTACTTACGCAAACTTACAGGTGAGTAACCAGTTGTTATAATCAACAATTATATCTGAAGTTTTGAAAACGTTCATTGCTGAGTAAGCTGTATATTTCAGGCTGACATACATTTACAAAGATACTTATTCAGTCTCTAAAGTGCTACTAATACTGATGTTACAGATGATTTTATTACTTAAGAGAGAAAATCCATATTGTTTGCTTTATTGTCAAAATAGCATTGGCTCACATGTTCTTTGGAGGAAGCAGTAGTATCATAATTTATTCCTTTGCTCATATGTTTTTGCTTTGCAACATCTTTCTGTAAAGCATTTATTGATATAATCCACTCCACTTAGCCCAAAGACAGTAAACTGCACCATATTTACAATGTCTGAAGAGAGTTTTGCTTTAACTGCATATTAGTTGGAAACAAAAGGAATTTTGTTGGGAAACAAAAGAAAATGTGATTTCTTTGCACATCATTTCAGGATTACTGCTTCACTGAAGTTTCACAAGTAAACATTTCTGTGAGAAACAAAAAGCTGAAATGTTCTCTGAACCCCTCCCACAATCACCACAATCTTGGTGCTTTTTACATCTCTGCTTCATTTCCCCCCTCCAACTACATGTTCTTGTTGCTGACTATCTATCCCAGCCAGTCAGGGATCACACAGTAAGTGTTACATGATGATGGCATCATGCAGCAAGTTAAATTTGACATGTTAATTGCATAAAGCCAATTCAGAGTGTTGTGGAATGTTTTCTGCATTCTTTCAGGGCAATGCTTTCTCCCTCATCTTGAAAAGTGTCAGGAACAGAGCCATAATGTGAACATTTGTCCCTGTTTCCAAACCCCATTCACCAAAATGAAGTGAAGCCATGTTGTTCTTTCAACACAGGAGTAATATGGTCTCTCCTAGATGACCCAGAAACCAACTTGGCTGCCGCATTCTGGACCAAGTGGAGGTTCCAGACTACATACAAAGGCAGTCCCATATAGAGCGTATTGCAGAAGTCTAATCTGAAGAATATCAGTGTATTATGTATCACTGTTCTGAGGTCATTCATCTCAAGAAATGGACACAGCTAACATATCAGCCAAAGCTGATAAAAAGCACCACCACTGCCTCAGCTTGGGACACCAGGGAGAGGTTCAGATCCAGAAGCACCCCCAGACAACATACCTGTTCCTTCTGGGGGAATGTTTCCTCATCCAGAACTTGCAGTTAAAAATTATCTCCCAAGTTCTGACCCCACTCTCTAAGTACCTCCATCTTATCTGGATTCAATCTCAGTTTGTTATCCCTCATACTGCCCATCACTGCCTCCAGGCAAGCATTTAGGGAGGTTATACCTTTTCCTGATGATGTTGACATGGAGAAATAGATTTGGGTGTCATCAGCATACTGATAACACCCCGCACCAAATCTCTTGATGACCTCTCCCAGCGGCTTTAATGTGGATGCTAAACAACATCAGAGACAATATGAAGTCCTGAGGGACACCATATGAAAGTTCAGATTTCATATTCATATGTCTCAACAGTCTCCAAGAGACACCAAATCTGCCCATGAAGTAGGAGCGGAACCACTGCAAGGCAGTGCCTCCCACCTCCAACCCCCTCAGATGTTCCAGAAGGATACTATGCTCAATTGTTATATTGGTTTTTAATTTTTTTTAACTCTTTACTGTTTTAGTGGTTTGTTTTAATTGTAAACCTCCCTGAGCCATTTTGGAAGGGCGGTATACAAATCAAATCATCATCATCATCATCATCATCATCAGGTCCTTGGGAAGGACTCGGTGTCTGAATAAAACAAACCAGTCAATAACACCTGTCTGACTGTGTAAACAAGAAATAATTATAATAATATCAAAGGCTGTCAAGAGATCCGAAAGGACCAACAGAGTCACACACCCTCTGTCAATTCCCAGTTGGAGATCATCCATCAGGCCAACTGAGGCAATCACTACCCAATAGCCCACCCAAAGGCCAGTTTGAAATGAGTCTAGATAATCAGTTTCCTCCAAGACTGCCTGGATCTGGAAGGCCACAACCCTCTCAATCACCTTGCCCAGCCACAGAAGGTTGGAAGCAGGCCTGTAGTTGCTTAGCTCCGAAGTATCTAAGGCAGGCTTCTTCAAAAGCAGTCTAATGATTGCCTCCTTGAAACAAGGAGGCATCCTGCTCTCCCTTAGAGAAGCATTTATTATCTCTTCCAGGCCCTCTACAACAGCCTCTTTACCTGATAGTATAAGCCATGTTGGGCAAGGTTCAAGAGAGCAGGAGGTAGGCCGCACCATTCCAAGCACCTTGTCCCCATCCTCAGGAGTCACAAACTGAAACTGATCTGGAAACCACATAAGAGGAGCTGCTGGACACCTCAGCATCAGACACTGTAACAGTTGAATCTAAGTTTGAATCTAAGTTGGCCCAAATATGAGAGATTTTCTCCACACACAAAAACTAATTAAAAACGTTAGAGAGAGTAATTGTTGGTTCCAAGAACTGATTCAAGGGGGAAGGGGCACACACTAGCCCCCTCATAAGCCTGAACTATTCCGCCGGGTGTGAACTTGCAGATGCAATATGGGCAGAAAATAATCAGTTCTTTGCCACACATATCACCTGAGGAGAGATCTTCAAATGCAGTCTTTGTAATAATCTGTTGGATTCTAGTCGAGTCTTTCCCTGTTTGTGCTTTAGTAGTCTACCTTGCCGCTTCAGCCCCCATAGTTCTTCCATATACCAAGTAGGGATGTGCACGGACAGCGGAGGTGCAGTCCGACTCCAGGGTGTGTGTGTTGCTTTAAGGGCGGGGAGGTTGTACTTACCCCCCCGCCGCTTTTCTCCCTCCGGTGCTCCATTTTCAAGTAAAATCTTTGGGGTGGCAGCGGGGCTCCCTGCCGCCTCTGCCCCCTTGTTGTCTGCTAAAAATGGAAGTAACTTCCGAGCATGCGCCCACCGCTGCCGCGCACGCCACGCACATCACAGTGATGTGCGTCACGCACACGGCAGTGGCATGCACGGAAGTCCAAAAGTAACCCCTGCTAACTGGGCAAAGAGGCACCTTTTAACGTGGTGATTCTCTTTTATTTAGCAGGGAAGAGTAACTGGCCCTATCCACCCCAGCACAGTACCTCCAGTGACTGTTGCTGGTGTCTATCTTATGTTTCTTTTAGATTGTGAGCCCTTTGGGGACAGGGATCCATCTTATTTATTTATTATTTCTCTGTGTAAACCGCCCTGGGCCATTTTTGGAAGGGCGGTATAGAAATCTTATATACACACACACACACACACACACACACACACACACACACACAGAGTCAGAGCATTTAGCCAGTTCTCTGGGGCAGTCCTGGAAACCATAGAAGGGTGCACTTGCGCCCTTCTTCCCAGGTAAAAGCCCGAAGGGAATTCCCAGGCTATCTGGCAAGGCAACACTGGGATTGGCTCTGATCCTAGTGCTTCACATTAGCAGCCCTACCCTGATTTGGCTGTGCAAGCCCGGATAGGACTTGCTTGTGTTTACAGCCTCAGTGGTTTTTATTTCGACCATTATTGTGAGTGACTTATTTTTCAGCCATTAGTTATTGTGATTTGATATTAAAATTCACTGCAGGTTTGAGATCTAAAATATGCTAATAGGGGCAAAAGTCAGGTTATGTTTTCTTACTTAAGCAACTGAAATTTGCTGTGAATGGTAGACAGTATCAACAAATGTGTGGAAGAACTGGTTCACAGAATTTAAAATATTAAGCGTTGTTGGGACATGGTGAATGCCTATCAAGAAGCCTTGGAGATTATTTTAAAACCACCTGTATAAGCTGCAGGAAGTAAGGCACCTTCCTGAACAGAAAAAGCACTGTAATGTAGGGATGTGCATGCACTGTTTGTGTCCTCTCAGGAGGGTGAGGAGTTTGCTTTAAGGGAAAGGGAAGGTGCTACCTACCTGTCAGCCCCTGCCTCTCCACTTTTCTCCTGCCAGTGCTCTCCAAAACAGTGGGCACACTGGGCTGCAGTGTTCCTGCTTGCACTCCAATCAGCATCACCATGCTCATGGCCGATGCACATGTGTGTCAGCCATGAGCATGGCAATGCTTCAAGGAGGAACGCTACAGTCCACGCTTTTTGGGAGAGTGCCGTTGGGGGGAAAGCAGTGAGGCAGGCATGGGCAAGTAGGAGGCACTCTCCCTGCCCCTTAAAGTAACCTCCCCTGCCCTCCCGGGAGTGCATGGAACTGGTTCCGTACACATACCTAAAAGCAACCCCCCTCTGCCCTTCAAACCATTTTGAATGCCAGCTGATCGAACTGGTTTGACCTTCCAAAAAGGGAGCATTGAACTGGTTCAAGCATATCCCTACTCTGATGGCATTGGGACTGCAGAGGCTGTATTTTCCAAGCAGGGCAGCACCACAGCACAGTTTCTGGCTAGAAAGATCAGCATAGCATATTACCATTGTTCTATTCTCATGTTTCCCACAATTGGCTGCAATTTGCTTATTTGCCATGTGGCAATTGCTTGCTTTGGGAGAGTGGTAAATTTCAAGGCTACTAACAGCATGAACAGAATTTATAAAAACATAGAGCCCCTGGAAAGGGCTACCCTATCTGCAGGGAGGATGCCCAGAAAAGCTTACCTCCCTGCAGACAATCCTCCAGGCTTCCCTGGGCACATGGATTGCCCACCCTAATGAGCACCGACTGTTGCCGGTGGCCCTGGGGGTCAGGGTGCCGGGACATGTCACCCCGCCTTGCCCCGTTCCCCTGAAATACCATAATGCACCACATAAGCATTATGGGGATCCCCTCTCCAGGCTCCCCGCAGTTTGGCAGCCATGGCTGCAAGCAGCCGCGGCCGACAGACGATTACAAAAAACATGCTTAGGCGAGTGCTCGCTCTCTTCACTCCATTTTAGAGGGAGGTGGGTTTGCTTTTATGGTGCTGCCAGGATTGGCCTGATTCCAGCAGTTCACATGGGTGTGCAAAACTGGACTGGGCTCCCTTAGCTGGTTTTGCACATGAGTGTGAATAGCCTCATATTGTTAAAGAATCTATCTATATAATAAATTGCTGTAGACGAACCAGGGCAAGCCCCACCCCTGCTGCTAGGGAAAAAGAGCAAATGAAGGAGGAGGCAAAAAGGGCTGCGGGAAAAGCCCCACCACCCAGAGGAGAAGGAAAGGCAGCGGGCAACAGTAATGGGTGGCGGGGGAGGACGACGAGTGACGGGGGGGAAGCAAAAGTGGCGGCGGGTGAGAGGAGGGGGGGAAGCGGCAGCGGATGAGATAAAGTGGCGGCCAGGGGGAGAGAAAGTGGCAGCTGGTGGGAGAGAAGAAAGCGGTAGCTCCGGGGGAGAGAAAGCCACGGGCCCTGAGAAAATGCCCGAATGTAAGCCCCGCCGGCCTTTGGAGGCCCACGGCGGGCTCATGAAAAAGCTGGCCGGCCCTAAATATCGCACAGATGCTCTGTGCAGGGTCGGCTAGTAAAGAAAAATTGCCTTGAAAAAATAAGGGGAACGAGGAAATAATGGGAGAATCAGGCAGATCATTTGGTGATTTATATACAGCACAAGTCAAGGTGATGAGGGAAAACTAAGACACCCATGTTTGATAGTACTGTATGTGACAATCTCTCATTAATGAAGGAATGAGATAGGTCTATCTACAGTTTTATAATAGTACAGTTTTATAGTAGTTTTATATAGATCAGAAGTATATATATACTTCTGAAGCATATGTATTGTTATATATCACTATTCTTGAATTAGTAGCTTTTATAGTTAATTCGTAAATGCATCTGCATCATTAGTAAAATCTGGGGGAAAGAAGTGTGATGAACTCTCTGTGTAGTTTCTTTTATTGTGTCTGCTTTACAAGGAAAATAAATATGTTCTAAATGAAGTCATTAACACAATAATTTTTTTTTACATCGCAATTGCCTTGCATAGTGAAATGAGATGTTTTTCTGCTTCAAACCAGATTATTGTAAAGTGGTGTGATTACATATTATATCACTTCTTAATTTGTAATGCAAAGCAAATAGTGGACAGGATTCAGGCTAAGTTAGTTATGATGAAGCATAAAATAAATGAGGCAAGCTAGTTATGACTAACTTTTAACTCCCATTAATCGCAATGGGATTTAGTCAAATAACAGAAATAAAATAAGAAAATAAAATAGAATGAAGTAAAAAAAAACTATTAAGAGCAGCTCAAAACAGAATATACCCAGTCTGACTAAGGTGGGAGCATAATAAAAGTTAATTATCAGTTTATCAGCAGAGCTGATAAACAAAGGCAGCTTCATGTCACCATCTTAGCTGCTCCTCTCGATTTAGTCATAATTAAGTCCAGTGTGGATTTGTGTGGATCAGACAGTGTGGATCAGTCTGCCTTGTGAAGGCAGCCATACTTTCTTCTCTGAATCCTCCCAGTCCTATATTTCATTGCTGTCAGTAGGGCAAGAAGTAATTTCATTCTTACCGTTCCTAATCTAATTGAGAGTAATATGGCTGACTTCAGTGTTTTTTAATTCATAAAGGCATCTAATCTGCATAGTTCTACTTGTGTGTTAGAGTTATATCCTGCTCTTTCCAATGGGTTAAAGGTGGGTTACAGAACGTTCCCCCTGCACATACAGTACTTTTGTCTCCAAGGGACTCACACTCTAAGTAATTAAAGAGTTTTGGGTATAAAAGGCATGATATTTGATATATATTTGATATTTTATGTATGATATTTGATAGATTAAAAAATTAATCAAGCACCTTAATTCTGTCATTCTTCCCCAAACTGAAAACAAATGAAGATGGATGAGAATGTTTTTAAAATATATATAATAGGATGTTGAATGTATACATATTATATGAATCTTCTAGTGGAACTACACACACTTTTTCCAGTCCAATCTCTGAGCCTCTTCTTGTAGACATGCAACTATTGAACCTATTAGAAGCCCTATAGAAAGTACTTAGGGGAAGTACTGTGCTCCTCAAGTACTTTTCCTCTCAATAGCAAGGGATAGAATGAACCTACAATTTTGTTCCTTCTAGGGCTAGTGCAAATAAACTGTGGGTGCACAGAGGCTTTAAAATATGCACTATGACATCTGTCTCCATACACTGCCCAAAGGAGACCAACTCAGAGGAAGAAGGGGAGTCTACCCTGACCTGGATCAACCCTGATGACAGCTCCCTAGCTCCATCACAGCAGGAGACAGTTACTCCCTCAGAGGAGTCCTGGACACTGAGGACCCTGTGTCCTCTGATGAGGTTCCAACCACTTTCCTAGCAGCCCCTCTATCACCCCCAGATATCCTGGAGCTGAGGTAATACAAAGCTAGGGCGGATCTCTGGCTATGAAGTATATGTCCGACTACTCAAGTCATAGCATGGTTGCATGTGTGGTGGCCTCCAAAATGGCCACCACCACCTTTTCAGGAATGGTCTGAAAATGGCCCAACATGGCCTAGGGGAGACCGGGAGGATGCTGGCGGGAGGAGGGGAAAACACCAGAGACCCTCCCGTGGTCACCAGCAGCATCCCCTGATGCCCTGGGAGGCAGTAAGTCTGCCATTTTTTAAAAAAGCCCTTGGTACCCCTGAACTGGGCCCAAACCAGCTCAAATTTGTGCCAAGCCAGGCCCCTCATTCAGGGATGCAAAAACTAAAATTTCCCAGTTTGGTTCAAGCCCAGTTTGTAAAAACTGGGAAAACCGGTTTTATGCACATCCCTATTGTCCATGTGCATTGGTCTTAAGAGGAGGATATATCACTTTCTCCTCTCCAGGTTGACTACAGCCCAGAAGAATCATCATTAAAAGTGTGTTTATAAACCAAGAATATGTAGGCTAAGAATGCTTCTATGGGAAACAAGGGACTGGTAACCCTCTTTTGCTTCCTATCTAGGTTCAGGGTGGGAAGGTCTAAAAATTGAGGCACATGTGGTAAATAGGTACTAGTGGGGAGGGTGGTTGTGGTACTTGTGGGAAAGGATGGTTGTGGTGGTTGGTTGTGGTAAGCTAAACTCAAGGTATGAGTTTAGAGATCCTTATTGTCATCAACAGGAAGAGAGCTGGTCTTGTGGTAGCAAGCATGACTTGTCCCCTTAGCTTAGCAGAGTCCACCCTGGTTGCATATGAAAGGGAGACTAGCAGTGTGACCACTGTAAGATATTCCCCTTAGGGGATGGAGCCGCTCTGGGAAGAGCATCTAGTTTCCAAGTTCCTTCCCTGGCATCTTCAAAATAGGGCTGATTCCTGCCTGCAACCTTGGAGAAGCCACGCCAGTCTGTGTAGACAATACTGAGCTAGTTGAACCAATGGTCTGACTCAGTATATGGCTGCTTCCTATGTTCCTGTGCTAAGATCTATCATCTTCCAGATCTTCAGATAATCCTCTCCAGTAGTTCATGAAAATGTTAAACAGCATTGGGGATAAAATGAAGTCTTGCTACTTCTGACTATGTTAAGATTTTAGAATGTGTATTAGGAACTAGGAATTTTGAGTGTCCAGTTATATGTTACCAAATCCCTCCCTTCCCTCCATTGTTTTGTTCTCAAATGCTGCAAATGGGTCTAAATTTGAGAAAATATATTTCTCTTTGCTTTAACATTTAAGCTGAAAGTTTTCATTAAAGCTTAAAGCCCGCTCACCATTGGTGGCTCTTAGAGTGGGCAGTGACCACCTGAAAATACCTGAAGATATTTGCCATTTTTTCCTCCTCTGTATGTTATCTTTAACTATTTTTCTGCCCATCTCCCTATCTGTGCCCCTTCCCTGACTTCAGCCTGGCCCCAGTATTTATGTAGGGTGGGTTATTATACACCAAAGAATCCAAACACTTGAAAAATAATGACTGCACATTTTGTTCCATAACCACTTCTACAAGGGCTAGAGCTTAGCTGTTTTTTTCTAAATGAAAGCTGGGGATCCATTTCAGGGTTAAGATATGGCAACTTCAAATCCCATGGCAGAAATGTTCAAAATCAGTAAAAACTAAAGAAATTCATTAAATATCAACCAAGTGTCCCACTGCCTTGAAATTTGGGTGGTAGGTGGCACCCATGGGGACCTACTCACCATCCAAATTTGGTCCCCCTAGGACCTTGTTAAGTGGTCCAAATCAGTGCGAATCAAATCAAAGCAAATACAAATCGAATCTGGGGTGATTTGGAGGGGTAGATTTGGATACAATACGCATCAGGGGTGATTTGTTTTGGGCACAAATTGAATTTTAAAAAATCAATTTGTGCACATCCCTACTTCATATACTAAGATTGTTTTAGCATATGACTTGCTTTATGTTGTTATTATTAGTTCAATAAAGCTTTAAATTGCATAAAGTCATGATATTGCTCTTATGTGAACTCTCCACCAGTTTTGATATGTGATTCCCATACCAAGAACAAGGTAGCCACTGGGTAGCAGTGTAGCCGAGATCCTTTTCACTCCAGCAAAGCTCCTGAGCATGTTCAGAGTGCAAAAGTGACTTTGGGGCACAATAAGGGGGAGAAGTCAAGAGTAAAAGGGAGCAAAAGGGGAGGAGAATATGGAATTCCTGCTGAATAAACATAAACATGTAGTTAAATCTACTTAATATTTCCTTATATGTACGACGGAAGCATCTATAAAACACTACTTAGAAGAATCCAATCACCATTTTGGTTAGAGAGCAGGCAGACTAGTTAGCTGTTGGTAAGTGTGGTCTTTTGTTGGCTTTGTTGTAAGCATCATTGAAAAACCTGTGATTTTTAAATTATTTATGTATGCATTTTTGAAATAGGCAAGCAGAGCTGCCTATTTGCAGCCGGTTGTATTATATTCAGATTTACACACCACTGCAGTCCTCTTAAGCACTATAAAGCAACTGATATTTTCTATATTTCTCTGTATCTCTCTCTGCTGATGAGCAATTGAGATTTGTATCTCTGTGTGTATATATTTTGATCCCACTGCTAAGGCACCTGCCTAGTCGTGGCTCCATCTCCATAGCTGCCTACAGTTGGCTCCACCTCTTACTATTTATGGCTCCAACCATCACCTGCCCTCCTCGCTCCCACTCCCACTCCCACTCCCAGGAACCACCATCCGCCACTGCCACTCACCCCCAAAAAGGATGAGTTGCAGTTTCTCAAATTTTGATCCTTGGCTATCATCTTTCTAGTGCATATATTCTCTCTTAAAATACCTCACTGTTGGTATATTTGCTAAAACTGTTAGCACTGCTGCCATCTTTGTTATTCTCATCACAGGGGAAAACTGCATTGTGTGTGCTTGGAAGCAGCCAAAATAGTGTCTAACCTAGTGTCTGTGCTGGGTACAGAGTCTTGGATTCTTGATATTCTGCATATCTTCAGAATGATCTAAGAGATCATCGCACATATTCAAGGTAGTTACGCCATTTTTAAACCTATACATTTTCAGAAGAATGTGGCAGGGATGTACAGGGCTAGGGATTCCAACCAATAAGTTTGGTCTTGGTGTTGCATGAGTAAAAAACACTTCAGTTTGTACAAGGCAGGGTTCCTGGTTTTTGCCAGCTCCCCTTATCTGTTGCAGTTTCCTGGTGGAAAGCTGTTCCTGGTGGTGGGGAACCATCCTGAACAGCATGAAATGTGATGTGTGGGAGGCTACAGTGGCTAGGTGGGCGATGGTAAGTAACTGGGGACCCCACTTTGCACTTTCTGTTTGCTCCTGGAGCTCTAAATTACAATTGTTCATCTCAGCTACATTTACAACTTGTAAAAGTACATGAAGGCTTTTAGTTACAGAGACATCAGTGATACTTGAGCATGTGCAACAGATGACAGGATTGCACTTCTTGAATTGAAACTACTAAGACTTCAGTTCTGGGATGGTTGCCCCCCTCCACCACATTTGCCACTCTTTTCATGACTCTCTCACAAAACTACAACCAGGGGTTATCTCACAAAACTGATTGCCAGGAATGTAAGACCAACAAAAGGAAGCACTTTTTCACACAATGCTTGCTTGCTTACTTGCTTGTTTTGTTTGTTTGTTTATATACTGCCCTTCCACAGGTGGCTCAGGGCAGTTTACAATAAAAACAAAAATACATAACAATTAATATCAAAAACCAATTAAAACTAGAAAACATTAAAACTAGATAGCATTAAAAGCCAGGCTAAAATGATGTGTCTTTAAGGCTCTCCTGAAGGCCACCAAGGAAGACAGTACTCTTATATCAATGGGAAGTGCATTCTATAACCTAGGGGCAAAAATAGAGAAGGCCCTATTCCAGGTGGCCACCAGATAACCGGTGGCACCTGAAGATGGACCCTTCCTGATTATCTCAGTGAGAGGTGGGGAACTTGTTAAGAAAGGTGTTACCTCAGGTAACCCGGTCCTAAGCCATTCAAGGTTTTATGGGTTTTAACTAGCTGACCTGCACAGAGCATCTGTGTGCTCTTTGGGGCCGGCTGTTCTCCCCTCCCTCCTGCCCCATTCTCCCTCCCCCTCCCTCCCTCCTGCCCCACTCTCTTTCCCCCCTCCCCATCCCACCCAATTCTCTTGCCTTCCCTCTCACCCAATTCTCTTGCCCTCCCTCCCCCTCCCTCCCACCCAATTCTCTCCTACCCTCTCTCCCCCTCCCTCCCACCCAATTCTCTCCTGCCCTTCCTTTCCCCTCCTGGCTCACTCTCCTGCCTTCCCTCTCCTCCTCCTTGCCCCACACTCTCCTGCCCTCCCTCCTCTCCCCCCTGCCCCACTCTCTCTTGCCCTCCCCCTCCCCCACCTACTCTCTCTTGCCCTCCCCTCCCCTCCCCGCACTGAGCACCTTACCTCCACTGCCACAGGCCAGGCCCTCCTTACCGGGTGGCAGGTGGCCAAAAAGGCCCCCACTGCTGCCGTTCCTACTCCTGGGAGGCAAACAGGGAAGTTCTGCTGCCTGGTTCCCTCCTGCCCCAGCCTCCCACAGGCGCCTTGGCTCCACGGGCAGCTCCGCGGCTGGCCCGCCGCCTCGCCTCTGCAGCCAGGCCCGCAGGCCTGCCGCTGGGCTGAGTACCGGCTCCGCGGCCCACCACTTGCCTCCCAGTGCCAGCCATTTCCAGCAGGCTGGCCCGCTGCTGTGCCGCCACGGCCGGGCCCACCGCCGCCTCACCTCTGCAGCTGTGGCCGAGTACCGGTTCTGCGGCCTGCCGCTGGCCTCCACAGCCGCCGCTTGCCTCCCAGTTACAGTGCCGGCCAGTCCCAGCAGGTTGGCCCGCCACCGCCATTGGCCTGCGCCCCAGCCAATCAGCTGACTTGCCGGGACACACATTCCATGGCACACACAGGAGAAATAAATATATAGATAACCAGCACTTTATACTTTGCCCGGAAACATATTAGCATCCAGTGCAACTGTTTGAGAACATGCATAATGTGATTTCTCCGGGATATCCCAGAGACCAATCTGGCTGTCACACTGTGAACTAACTGAAGTTTCTGAACTACATACAAAGGCAGCCCTACATAGAGTGCATTGCAGTAATCTAGCCTGGAGGTTACCAGCTTGTGTACCACTGTTTTTAGGTCATTCTATTCAAGGAACTGTTGGAGTTGTCTAATCATTCACAGCTAGTAAAAGGTACTCCTGGCCACAGCCTCAAACTGATGTACCAAGGTGAGACCTGGGTCCAAGAGCACTCCCAAGCTAAGAACCTGGTCTTTCTCAGGGAGTGTAACCTCATTCAGAACAGGAAGTTCTATCCCATCTTGCAGATCACAACCCAAAGATGGAATGAGCACTTCCATCTTGCTTAGATTCAGTTTCAGCTTATTATCCCCCATCCACCCCCATTACTGTCTGTAGGCAGGCATTTAAGGGGTTAATGCCATTTCCTGATATCAGTGGCAAGGAGGAATAGATTTCAGATGTTAAAGTGTACAGAATGGAGCTCTGGGGCATTCCATATAATATCTTCCAAATAGTTGCTTTTTGGTGAGCAACTGTCACCAAGCGCCACCATCTAAAATAGACCCAAGACATAGGAGCATAACCACTGTACAACGGTGCTTCCTATCCTCAAATCCCTCAGGAGATACAGAACGATACCATGGTTGGTGATATCAAAAGCCACCAAGAGATCCAAAAGAACCAGCAGAATCACACTCCCTCTGTCAATTCCCTGGCGAAGGTTCTCTATCAGGCCCGATCAAGACCATCTCAACCCCATAATAATAGTACTTGGTTCAAGTTTATTACAGTCCATGACCAACTCAGAACAACATAAAGCCATAATAAACACATAAAACCAAAATAACACTTTTACCTTTCAGACATGAAACCAGATAAACTCTCACATGCAGGGCTATCCTAGCAGGCAGTGGGACTGGGGGTGAATCAAAATTTCAAGTGGGACCTCCTTAAAATGTCAGTATAATATACACCACATGTGACACACACAAACATATACACTAATAGCTTCTTTATTTTACACAATTGCATAACTTTCATTCCAAAATTTTATTCTATTGCAATAAAAATCTTATTTTGAAGGAAAACACTTGGATTTATTGCAAGGGCAGTTATTTGAACAAAGCACTCCACACTTTTGCATGGAGGCACAATTAATGCAATACTTCCTCCCTAATTAAAGGGGGGGTGTCTCTGCAGATTAAATCAGTGTAAAGCCACTGCACCTATCAGATAGCAACATCCAGAAAATATGGAACACATTTTTCTAGGGTTGTGCAAATGAATTTGGGTTAAAAAAATGATTTTTACCTAAAAGTTTGTACCTGTTTTGGATGATTTGCAGACAAAACAAATCACCCCTGTGCTAGTTGGCCAGATTAGGGTTCAAACCAAATCGCCCAGATTTTGGATCTGAAAAATGTGTAGTTTCAGAACTCCATTTTGTGGTGATCTCTCTTGCTGTCTCCATTTTATATGAGGATTTTTTTTAAAAAAAATTCCACCCTCCTAGGCTTCAGATTGGTGACCTACAGTGTGCAAAAACTGGTTGGCTATTCCACCCCTGGTTCCAGATTGGCTCATTTCCGTTCAAATCTTGTGTTGCAAGGGGTGACTGACCCCACATTGGCTAGGGAAAGTGTCAAAGAAGGGACAAGGGTGTGGGGAGTATGAAGGAGGGATTTCAAATGTACTTAAGAAGGCAGGCAGCCACCATTCTGCCTTTCTGCCTCATGGGAGGAGAAAAAGAGAGGAGCTTTGCTTTGCCTTGCCTGCCTGCTGCCTGGAGTGGATTCTCTGCTTTTTGTTCCTGCTTTCCTGATTGAGGAAAAGATAAGATTTTTTTTCCCCATCTGCTTCCTGCTGCTGAGAGAATCACTGCCTGTGCCTGCTGTCTGTGCCAATTGAATTGGGTACAAAACAATTTGTATCCAAATCTACCTGTTTCAGGAGATTTGTGGAGAAAACAAATTGTCTCTGTGCTAGCTGGCCAGATTCAGACCAAAAACAAATCGGGGGTTATTCAATTTGGGTACAAATCAAATCGAAAACATCGATTCATGCATATCCCTAGTTTTTTCCTCCAGTTTTTTGCTCAAATATGTCCACTTGAGCTGATCAGTGTGGCACTGCCTTCGTTCCAAAATTTACCTACCTTGACTTCCTTGCAGCAAACTCCACCCTCAAAACACAATAGTCCAGTGCTGAAGCTAATTCATTCTCAATTGAGAAAATGACCACTTCTAATAAGTGCAGTGAAGAATAAAGATTTGATGAGGTTTTGGAGACTAATTTTGATACCAAACAATAAGATATATTCCTCTCAGGTTTACCCAATAACCCCAGAATTGTGGGAAATTCATTTTCGGACACTGTATAATGATATATCTCCTCAAAGTG
Organism: Hemicordylus capensis; assembly: GCF_027244095.1. Taxonomy (NCBI): domain Eukaryota; kingdom Metazoa; phylum Chordata; class Lepidosauria; order Squamata; family Cordylidae; genus Hemicordylus; species Hemicordylus capensis. Next base: position 370,715,711 of record NC_069658.1, on the reverse strand, counting down.
CCTTTCAAATAAGTTCATTACCAGACTGGTCTTCGGTCTCTACATATGAGATAGAGCAGTTAATCATGCAATTGAAATGTGGGAAAGCCCCTGGAAATGAACATATCCTGCCTGAATTTCTGAAGCTCTATAAAGATTGGTGGGCTCCTGTGCTGGCTGCTTTTTATATATATATATATCGATCAAACTGCACAATTTCCCCAGGATTGGGGAACGGTGATCGTGGTTCTGATCCCTAAGAAAGGCTGAAGGGATGACCCCTTTAACTATAGACCAATTAGTCTTTTAAATATCATAAGTAAACTCTATGCCAAGCACCTATGTGTTAAATTATGCACTTGGATGGAGAAAGAGTACACTATTGAGGATGAACAGGCAGGGTTTAGGGCTAATAGATCTGTATTAGACCACTGTTTAATATTACAACATCTTGTGGACAAACAGGTTAAAAGGAATAAACGAACTTTGCCACTTTTATATCTCTTAAAATGGCTTTCGATACAGTCTCTAGAAGTCGTCTTTGGTCTAAATTGGCTGCTACTTCTATGGACTGAAGGCTTCTACTTCTGCTCATCAAACTGCACGAAAATTCCTTTTTGAGAGTGCATTTAAATCATGCTGGTAACCTCACAAATTTAGTACACATTAGGAAAGGGATGCAGCAAGGGTGTATAATAGCTCCTTACTTATTTAATTTTTATATTAATGACTTGATAAGGCATTTGCAGGCATCTGACACTCATCCACCAAAACTAGTCAACAAGAAAATCCCAATCCTGATGTATGCTGATGATGCAGTAATTTTACTCAAACCAGGGTTGGGTTTAAAAGAGTGTTAGATGCCTTAGCCTTATATTGCAGAGAGGAGCATCTACAGATTAATTACAATAAATCTAAAATTATGTCCTTCACTAATAAAGTAAAAAAAATTGTATGTATGCTAGATGGACATCGGTTAGAACAGGTAAATCAAATAAAATATTTGGGGTAATCTTTCAACAGAATGCTGGGAAATCAGCACATATAAGTATGGTCGCAGAGTCAGCGCAACGTAGTACAACAGCAATCTTAAGGTTTTTTTAGAACTCAAGGTGCAGGTTTCATTCCAGCTGCTTTAAAGCTCTATACTGCAAAGGTCATTCCTCAATTATTGTATGGTATTGAATTAGGTCCATATTCAAGGTTTGACATTCTGGAAAGAAGCCAATCAGGATTCCTGAGAAATTTATTTGGCACTCCGAAATGCACAGCGAATGTGGTTTTAAGAACGGAGGCTGGTTTGTTTATTTATTTAATTTATTTATCAAATTTGTATACCGCCCCAAACTTTCATCTCTGGGTGGCTTACAATGACATAAAACCAGTTAAAAACATATACAAAAACTTTAAAACAATTTAACAATTTAAAAATAACCAGAAATTAAAACCCAAAAATATTAGGAAGCTGAGAAAACTTGGGCAAAAAGATGGGTTTTCAGGTGTTTTTTGAACATTGCCAGAGATGGGGAGGATTGTATCTCAGCAGGGAGCGCATTTCACAATCTCGGGGCAGTGGCCGAGAAGGCCCGTCTCTGTGTAGCCACCAAACGAGTTGGCAGTAACTGGAGACGGACCACCTCAGATGACCTCAATGGGCGGTGGGGCTTGTAATGAAGAAGACACTCTCTTAAATATCCAGGGCCTAAGCTGTTTAGGGCTTTGTAAGTTATAACTAGCACCTTATATTTAGTATGGGAACCTATTGGCTGCCAGTGTAACTCCATCAGTAAAGGAGTAACATGGTCTCTCCGAGATGACCCAGAGACCAACCTGGCTGCCGCATTCTGGACCAACTTAAGTTTCCGGACTATGTACAAAGGCAGCCCCACGTAGAGCGCATTACAAAAGTCAAGTCTGGAGGTTACCAACAGATGTACCACTGTTTTGAGGTCATTGATCTCGAGAAACTGGCACAGCTGGCATATCAGCCAGAGCTGATAGAAAGCACCCCTGGCCACCGCCACAACCTGAGATACCAGGGAGAGGTGTGAATCCAGAAGTACTCCCAGACTGTGAACCTTTTCCTTTTGGGGAAGTGTGACCCCATCTAGAACAGGGAGATCAAAATCATCTCTAGAGTTCTGACCCCACACCATAAGTACCTCTGTCTTATCTGGATTCAGCTTCAGTTTATTCTCCCTCATCCAGCCCATTACTGCTTCCAGGCAGGCATTTAGGGAAGATATGCCAGCTCCTGAAGAAGTTGACATGGAGAAGTAGATCTGGGTGTCATCAGCGTACTGGTAACACCCAGCTCCAAATCCCCTGATGATCTCTCCCAGCAGTTTCATGTAGATGTTAAAAAGCATTGGAGAAAGTACGGAGCCTTGAGGGAAACCATACTTAAGCTCAGATTTTGAAGAGCAACTATCTCCAAACGACACGATCTGGAATCTATCTGAGAGGTAGGAGTGGAACCACTGTAAAACAGTGCCTCCCACCCCCAAAACCCTCAGACGTTCCAGAAGGATACTATGGTCGATAATATCGAAAGCCACCGAGAGATCCAAAAGGACCAACAGAGTCACACTTCCTCTATCAATTGCCAATTGGAGATCATCTATCAGGCCGACCAAGGCAGTCTCCACCCCGTAGCCTGCCCAAAAACCAGTTTGAAATGGGTCTAGATAATCAGTTTCCTCCAAGACCGTCTGGAGCTGAGAGTTAAAAATCAAATCTCGGGCTTGGCTTTTAATTATCTATTTTGGGTTGAAAATATGTCTGCGACCAGTTTGTTTAATTCCTGAGTTTCTCTCAGCTAGTTCCCAGTCACTATGGTGTATAACAGTGAGTAATAAACTTACCTCTCTAGGTTTAGATCCAGCTCAATTGCTGGAACTGAGTCTAGCGAATGCGAAAAGAATAGTGAGACAACGTATTGTTGATACTGAGATCCAAGAGAACTGGGCTGTACTTCCAGAGTTTTATAGAGTAATAAGGACTAAAATGGACCTTTCCTCTGCAAAATATCTGTCAACTATCACTTAAAGTTTGATTGATATTTATGAGTGTAAGGGCTAATTCCTTTCCATCTGCACTTTTAGCTGGGAGGTTTCAGGGTGTGCCTTTAGAAGAATGACGCTGTAGTTGCGGGTCAGGAGATACAGAAACTGTTGCCCATATTCTTCTTCACTGTAAATTCTATTTATACCCTAGGGAATGTCTTATTACTCCTCTAATATGTAAACTGGTAGATCAATCCGATGGAAATCTTGTTAAACATCTGCTCTCAGATAAAGATGCTTCCATTTCTATTTCTGTAGCTAAGTTTAGTTACATTGCTTTTAAGAGGTATAATGGAACATTATCCTAAATGTAAACTGTGTGTGTGTGTGTGTGTGTGTGTGTGTGTGTGTGTGTGTGTGTGTGTGTGAAATTTATATTTACATTTATATTTATATTTACTAGTTTTTATTCTCTGTTTGGTCTAATGAGTGTAAATAAAATTGCAATTATAATTACAGTGGCCAGTCCATTTTAGCATTTCTTGAGACATAGTTGTTCATAGAGAGTTTTTGAGTAATTTTAAGTTTGTTTGTTTGTTTATTCTTGCATTTATGTACCGCCTTTCATTAAAAACAACTTCAAGGCAGTTTACAAAAGTTTGCTGATCCCTGGAAGCCACTGTGATTGGGATTTTTTAGCAAATCTTGTATGCTATTGCTGTATTAGGGAAGGAATTGATCCCTAGTGGTGTAAGAAGTCATCCTTCAGGGATGACTTTTCGTAGCACACAAAGTTCTGCGAAAAGGTCTCTACCATCAATATGGTGAAATTCTCCATCCGACAGTGCACTCTCCAAACCCATACACTGTTTGTTCAACTGATGTTCTGGCATTTCTCAGAGTTTCTTCAAATCATACAGGAAACCAAAGTTGTCAGCATACCCTTGCATCTGTTTGAATCGCATCATTGGTGACATGAGAGCCTGATCTACAATGTCCAGAAAACAGTTGGTTTTGAATTCTTTCTCTGGTGAAATCTCTGGCTCCTCTTCAGTCTTTGGTGCATGTTTTCTCTTTTGTTTTCCCTGGCATTCTTGCTCTGGATTTAGGCTCAACATCCATTGCTGATACTATTTCAGTTGTGTGTTCTTGGCTGAGGCAAATCCAGTGGCCCCCCCCCCGCCCCGTATTTCTGCAGAAAGTGAATGAGACCTTTAATTTGTGTGACAGCCACATCAAGTTGCATTTATTGAGGCTGAAGTAATTTGCTCACTGTGTTTACAGCAAAAAGAATGTCATACCACACAACCATTGCCAACAAAAATTCAATTTTGTTGAGTTCATAGTTGGCCAAACACTCTGCATAAGTTCTAGCTATTGAGTCCTCACATTCTTCTGCTACTTCCAACAAGGCATTCCTGATACCACTTGTCTGGTAACAGATTGTTTTTACTTTGAAGAAGCGCCGATATGATTCGGTTCCCAGCAGCCGAAACGTTTTGGTGCAGGGTGTGGGTGCCTTTAAAAAGAGGCAGGCAGGTCCTACCTGGCCCTCCTGCGACCCCACCCTGCACTGCCTCATTATGGCACGGTTATTTGGAAAGCTTCTCCGTGAAAGCAGTAGGCCATGCTGCTGGCTCCTTTAAAGTGCCCCACCGAGGCAACAGCATGCTAGCCCTGCAAATGGCACTGACACATGTGTTGATGTTATTTGTGTGCTGATGCCATGCAAGGGCTGCTGGGAGCAGCATCCTGTTGCCGCATCAGGGCACTTTAAAGGAGCCATCAGCACGGGCTGCTGCTTTCACAGATGAGCTGTCCAACTAGCAGTGCTGCAACAGGGCAGCGCGGAGCTGGGGAGGCTCACAGGGGGCAGGTATGACCTGCCTGCCTCCTTTTAAAGTTACCCCTCCCCACCCCCTAGGATCTGCACAAAATATTTCATGCACATCCCTAGTTTTTACACTCTCTATTCCACATTCCCATCTAGTTTCTGATAATGGCTTCTGAATTAGATATGGAGTGTGTGCTCACAATATTTGCCCTCTAGTTGTTGAAGCTGCAAATATACAGTAAATTTGCTGTAAAGTAAAGTGTGCCTTTGAGTCAGTTTTGACTCTTGGTGCCCACAGAGCCCTGTGGTTGTCTTTTGTAGAATATAGGAGGAGTTAACCATTGCTTCCTCCTGCGAAGTATGAGATTGTGCCTTTCAGCATCTTCCTATATCACTGCTGCCCGATATAGATGTTTCCCATAGTCTGGAAAACATACCAGTGGGGATTCAAACCAGCAACCTCTGGCTTGATATTCAGGTCATTTCCCCAAATGTAATGGCTTTGGAATTATTATTATTTATTCATCATCATCATCAATTTTATTACATTATTATTTATTCTATTTCTATACTGTCCTTCCAAAAATGGCTCAGGGCGGTTTACACAGAGAAATAATAAATAAATAAGATGGACCCCTGTCACCAAAGGGCTCACAATCTAAAAGAAACATAAGATAGACACCAGCAACAGTCACTGGAGGTACTGTGCTGGGGGTGAATAGGCAAAATAGAATTACATTTTGCCATGTCTCCCAGGACTAGATTTAAGTTGGGACAGCCACATGGAGTGAAACAGCCTCTGTGGTTGGTCTGAAGGATGCATGCCTGTACACCTCTATGCTCACCCTTTATATTTGCCCCATTATTATATCCCTGCCACCTACAATTACTAATATGAGGCCAAATCCATCTAGTGCAGGTATTCTGATAATCCTTCTCCACTTTTGTCTTGAACTGAAAGTCAATAAAGTTCTGTTATCTTCACTTCTTCAGAAGTAATGTCAACATAACGAAGCATTGTGGACATCTGCTCTTGATGACTCAGATAAGTTGTGCAGTATAGAATAACTGCAAAGTGTTTTGCAGACTTCAACTTTTGAAGAATAGCTTCCTTCACCTTTAATGCTATCAACAAAATTAGCTCATTTTGAATATGCCCCTCATATTTGCCCATTGTCATATCCCTGGCCCCTACCATTACTAATATGGAGACGCAATCAATGTAGTACAGATATGAGGGATTCTGATAATCCAGGATAATGGTCATGGATTTCTTCATTTGTGGTGCACCAGACATGCTATTGCATTGTAGAATCAAATTTAGCCAGCGTCTGAATCAATATCAGAAAGTTTCCATTGTGAGGCTGTTAAAGCTTTGCATGTGTTCTACAAAATTTGCTCAGCTAGGTCCTGCACAATTGCTATAATATGTGTCAGCACAACTTACCAATGTTTTTTCTCCTTGTTTATTTCTCGCAGAAGGGACTCATTTATGGTCTTCATTGTGGACAATCTTCTCTTCATTTCAATCCATGTATTTGAGTTTAATGCATTCTCTTGGGATACTTCATGACATCTTAACCTGTCACTGAGATGCTTCCAATAATTATAGCCTTCTTTTATTTATCCACATGCCCCACTGGAGCCATACAATTTGCAGCAGAAGCAAAATGCATTGGCTTTTTTCGAGTATACCAGCCACTCTCTTTCGACTCTTTCTCCATTGGGCAGTCTCCATCTATGAAAGTTTTCTGAAAACTGTCAATTGTCAGTATTCTTTGGGAAAACATAGGTACAACCAGATATTTTGGCAGGCCCTCTTTGCACTAAAAGGTCCACTGTCTTATTGTCAAGTAAATCCAGCCAATTGTCCGGCTCATCTTCAGGAGAAATAAGGTCAGCAGATTTGCCCACTTCAGCAAGCTGTGCACATTCTGAACTGTTGTCCTCCTCCTGAGGTTTGGCGGAAGGATCTACAGTGCCACTACAATTACTGGAGTCCATTAATTCAATGTTTTGCTCAGCTACTGAAGCACTTTTGTAAATAAGAATTTTTTCCAAAGAATCCCTCATTGCATTTTTGAGTTCTTTTATCTAATTTTTCCCATTCTTTTTCTGCTCCTGAGTCATATTATCTCCATCTGTCTCTGCTAGTGCTAGCTATGGTGGTATGCTATGAAGAAACGGAAAAGGATTTCCCCATAAAACATGTTCACTCTGATTACAGAATCATACTGATTGATGACACACTGTGTACATTTTCTTGTACCTTTTGCTTTGTAAACCACTTTGAGAATTTTACAGGACCATCAAACCTATCAGAACAAGTTTAGTAAGCATTCAGACTTCAAATAGAATCTCCTGTTTTAACATTGTGCTTTGTGAAAAACTCCTCCTGCAAATAAAAAACAGGCAAAAAGGCTCTAGCTCAGCCCAATCTCTCCATGGCAAAAAAATGCAGTAGCACTATAAAATTACCTCTGCACAGCTGTTCCTGAATTCTTTTAACATAGCAAGTAGGACTCCTGTCCCACCACCAAATTAATTGCCCTACCTCCTTCAGAGGAATACTGGCCATGGCAGAAGCAAAATTAGTTCCCTGTAATTTTGTGTGTGTGTGCAGAATGAGTTTTGCTCTGGCGGCAGTACCAAGGCAGGCAGTGTGTGCACACGTTCATTCCACCTTCCTGATTCAAGTCAAGCGAGATCTAAACAGTTCTCCTTACCCTCCCTCCGGATGTTGTTTCCATTCTCACCTGGGCCTCTGCCATAAAACAAGCAAGCAGCAGGCAGCAATGACTCATGGTGGGCTGGTGGCAGGCAGGGGCAGGCAGAAACAACCATGCAGGAGGAGCAAATAAAGCGAAGACAGACAGATCAGATGAACAAACAAATGGGTGGATTAGGAATCTGGATAAATGGCTGAAGGAATGGACATTGGAACAAGCAGCAGCAGTAGGGCAGCCAGATATGATTTGGGGCATGCAGAAGTATACAGAAGGTGGTGCTCACCCACAGATGGTAGTTTGTGCGGTAGAGATTTCCCACCACCAGAGAAAATGCACAGCCACAGACCATGCAATGGCAGGAGGAGGGGTGTTCACACATCCCCTGAGACCCACACACCTCCTTTTTCCAATGAGGCTTTTCCCATATCTTTTTTAAAGGAAGCTTTTTACTCCTTTTTCTTTTTTCCAATTATTGGTTGCAGGCAGGGGAGAAAGAATGTGCTCCTCCTCCCAGCCCCCTTCCCCTCCAAGCTGGTGCTGCAACTGCTCAGCTCCAGTGGTGGGGGACAGAACCAGCTCTCACCACCTCTGGCTGCTTTCTCCACTCTGTGACAGAGTGGAGAATACAGCCGAAGGTAAAGGGGGCTGGAGCGAGAGTGTGCATGTGTCTGCAGGCCATGCCACCTGCCTCCCCCCCAAGTGGCAACCACTCTCTCCACCTGCAAGAAAAGGTCGGGCTGCGAGAAAAGCAGCTGTGGCCCCGATGGTGGAGTCTGGGCCTGGCGCCACCGGTTGAGGAGATAAAGCCGGCTGATATTGGCCAGTGTGCCAAGCACCGGGCCTGTCTGAGTGCGGGGCTAGGGGCAATCGGCCTGATCATCCCACCCAAAGGATGGCCCTGCTTAGGCATAATGCCAACCCACCAAATCTATATGAAGCAGATGAAGATGATATTGACCAGAATGTCACAACTATACCTTTTCAGTCACTTGAGACTAAAAAAGAAGAAAAGAAAAGTTGCCATTGATTTTCAACATTCTGATTTAGATGAAGGTGATATTCCTGAGCAAAGTTATTACTCAATGCAAACCAAGCTGTGAAGAAAATAAAATTTTTCTAAATGCATTTTGTGTATTAGACCTAATGGGGACATTACATTTTTTTAAATGAACTCTACAGTGAGAGAGGAGGCATGTTTCACAAGCTGCATGCACTCTGACCTCCATGCATCCCTTGAATTGGGTGGCTAAAAAGGGGGGGAACACCCTCTTGTGGCTGACAGTAAATTTCATACTTCTTAATTGTATTTAAGTTTGGTTTTTCAGGAAAGGGTTATATGAGTGAACTACAGACAAAAAAATAAATAAGGGGATGGCACAATCTCCATAGGGCAGTGTTCCACCGAAACCTTCACTTTATAGCAGAATGGTTGGTTAAAATCTACATTGAACACCATGTTTTTATAGAGAATTTGATGCTCTGCAATTTTCATATGTAACATTTTCTTGTCAGAGCAACAGTTTGTGAGATATATGCAAAAAAAAAAAGGTTTTTGGCAGCCATTTTCCAAGATGGTAGTCAACTCAAGTCATAACAATCAGGACTTTTCATATATGCTTACAACAGTGCCCTCAACATCTGTACTAATTTTCAAAACTTTGGGATCCCCCCCCCGCCCCAAAGAATTGACCGAAAATGTCTGGACTAAAAGGAAAATTGCAGTTGGGAGACAAGCAACCTGCAGAGAACTGATGCTCTCAAGTAGCAGTGCTGCTGCCAACAAATGCAGCATCTTTTTTCAAGTTTAAAGCAAAACAAAACAAAAAACCACTATTCTGGGGTGCAATGTGAGGCCCCCTGATCTACCATCAGATATTTTTAAAAATATCATCAGCCAGAAGTTTCTACCCCTCTCATCCATTAAAAAAAATAAAAATCAGAATCCCAGTGATGCTTCAAGTAAAATACTTCATTTCCAGGTGTCCTATCTCTCTTAGTAGTTAAAGATTTTTGTGCTTTTGAAATCCTTACAGTGAAGGGGGTTCTTCTGACTCAAGCATATCAGCTTCACCGCTGCTCTTTGAAGCCTTTTTTACAGGGAACTAGATAATGCTTAAGCTTGGAGAATTGTGTGTGCAGAGTAGTGAACCTGAAAAACTTTCCCCACACCTCTTCAGCAAGTCCAGCTAACCCCTTCATTGTAAAGGTCTTTCAAACTTGTATTTCAGTGACGAAGGGACTAAGTTGAAAAATTGATAGAATTTTGTCATTTGGGGGCCAAACTAGATGAGATTATGGCAGGCCTGTGTGTCAGAACTGGTAATTGTTAGATCCTTACAAAGCAAGGCAAGAGTGGGGTAGGAGCTTTAAACTGCAGCAGGAGAGGGCAAGACAGGTTATCTGAACTCTTCCACCCTCGTTCCTTCAGCCAAGCTTTAAACCTTTTCGCTCTCACTGGTGTTCCATTACAGGGGAAAATAGCTCTTTAGAAACAGTTTGTGGGGGAAGCATGGTCAGGGCAGGGGAAGGATGCATCTCCTCTTTTGACTGTACATGCTGCCCTTTACATCACCTAGGAATACACATATAAGGTGGTATATATAAATTTTATTCATTCATTCATTCAGCTTAACCTGAGTGTAATCATGCCACTGCAATGTTTGTTGCACCTTGGGATTGTGATCCCCCCCCCCCATTAGGGGGAAAATTGACTTCCAGAGGGCATTCTGCAACGTAGTGCAAATTAGGAAAAATCAAAATTCCAATTAGAAATAAATGTTACCTATTAGTCCTGCCTGGTTTACATTCTTAAATAAAATGCAACACTTGGTGCCACCCATTTTTTTAAAAAATACTTTATTTTAAACCCTGCTTGTTTGGAATTGTGCTGCTCTTTGGTGCATTCCAATGAAAACTGTTTTTGACATTTATTAGTCACCACAGTCACCACATTGCTGAGAAAAGTCATATGCTGAACAAGTGATAACTTTGTAGAAAAATAAAGAAACATGTTTCGCATTGCCAAGAAAGAGCTAATAATGCTTGTCACTTCCATGATTGTTCTTCCTGCAGATGGTAAGATCAAGCCTTGTGTGTTTAGCAGAATTTATATTTGATAATACGGTTATTTATCCAGCATACAACTTCACAAGCAGGAAATCTAATCTTGAAATGTCTATTTAAATAATATAATTCTCAAGTGTTTCAGATTACAGAAAATATAAAATCATACTTTATGTTGTTTAAATTATAATTTTCAGTGTACAGGCTGCTTGTTTTTGAAGAGTATTAGAGTATGTGTAGTTTGAACTGAACGCTACTGCCACCTAGCATCAAATCAGAACCTTGTGCTTTTTCCGTGAAATTCGCAGGGAGACTGCATTTGAATTTTTATTTATTTTATTCCCATAGATATTATTTTAAAGAAGTACAAATTGCAAATGTATGCAGAACAATTTTCAGGCTTTCCTGAAAAGGATTTTTGATCGTGTGGGTGTAATGAAAACCCAGACACAAATCTGAAAATGTTTATATGTGAATTTCATATTTATGTTTAATGCCTCGGAATTATTTTGGATTTGTATGTGGGTGTTTATCATTTGAGATGATGCCCAAAACGTTGTACATCCTCATTCTAGTATTTAAATTTTCTGAAATCAAGTACAGCTTTGTGTCATTACACTCTTGCTCTGCATGTGTAAGTGTTGCACTTGTGCAAAAAGGATAGTGAATATTTTTTTAATTTATTTGATTTATATACTGCTCTTCCTGAAGTGGCTAAGGGCAGTTTACATTAAAATAGAAAACACATAATAAAACAATTATTTTCTAAAAAACATTTAAACCAGATTAAAATTAAAATTAGATATAATTAAAAGCCAGGGTAATGCTGCCTGTTATATTAATTATATCATAATTAATTATATATGTACATAAGAACAGCCCTGCTAGATCAGGCACAAGGCTCATCTATTCCAGCATCCTGTTTCACACAGTGGCCCACCGGTGCCTCAGGGGAGTCCGCAGACAAGAGGTGAGGGCATGCCCTCTCTCCTGCTATTGCTCCCCTGCAACTGGTATTAGGAGGCATCGTGCCTCTGAGGCTGGTGGTGGCCCACAGCCACCAGACAAGTAGCCATTGATAGACCTGTCCACCATGAATCTGTCTAAGCCCTTTTTAAAACCATCCAAGCTGGTGGCCGTCACCACATCCCATGGCAAAGAATTCCATAGGATAATTATGCACTGTGTGAAAAAGTACTTCCTTTTGTTGGCCCTAAATTTCCAAACCTTCAGTTTCACAGGGTGACCCCTAGTAGGGATGTGCACAGACTGCGGAGGTGCGGTCTGACAACGGGGTGTGTGTTGCTTTAAGGGTGGGGGGGTTGTACTTACCCCTCCCACCGCTTTCCCCCCTCCGGCGCTCCAATTTTAAGCAAAATCTTTGGGGTGGCAGTGGTCCTCCCTGCCGCTCCTGCCCCCTTATTGTTTGCAAAATGCAGAAGTAACTCCCGTGCATGTGCCTGCCACCACACGCATCACACTCATCACAGTTATGTGCGTGACATGTGCGGCGGCAGGCGCAGGCGCGGGGTTACTTCCATATTTTGCTGTTAGAGTTTGTTGATTTTTACCCACAATAGGTAAAACAGCAGAGCATTAAGGAATGAGCACACACTCCAGTTACAGAGTAGGTAGCAGAGGATGGTTTGAATGTTGCAGCTATTTAGAGAAAAGACATGGAGATCCTTGTATGACTAAACACTAAACATTTATTGGTTAAATACACTTAGATAGGAAAGACCTATATCTAATCTAAAGGACTACATAGTGGATAGGTAAGGAGAGAGAGAGAGATGTTTCCATCTGCTCTCTAGGAGGAAAGGAAGGATTGTGACTCAGCACAGGAAGTGCTGCAGAGTCAGTTCAGGGGTCATAGAGTAGGGACTGATAGGGAAACCCTGAATCACTGTCTCTACTCCCAATGCCCCTAGTGGTCATTAGGACAGTTGGTGCAAAAGGTCGATGCACTGGAAGTTCATCTCCAACATTTGCAAACAACAAGGGGGCAGGGGCAGTAGGGAGAACTGCTGCTGCCCCGAAGATTTTGTTTAAAACTGGAGCGCTGGAGGGGGAAAAGTGGCGGGAGGGGTAAGTACAACCCCACCCCCCGGCCTTAAAGCAATACATACACCCCGGCGACGGTCCATCAGACCACCGGACCAGCGAACCAGTTTGCAGGCCTCCATCATGGTCTGCGAACCGGTTCATGCATATCCCTAACCCCTGGTTCTAGTGTTGTGAGAGAGGGTGAAAAATGTATCTCTGTCTACCCTCTCCACTCCATTTAAAGGTAAAACCAGCACTTTGTACTTGGTATTGGAAACTAATCAGCAGCCAGTGCAACTGTTTAAGAAAAGGCATACTGTGTTCTCTCCGGGATACCCCAGAGACCAATCTGACTGCCACAATTTGGACTAACTGAAGTTTCTGAACTACATACAAAAGCAGCCCTACATAGAGGGCATTGCAGTAGTCCAGCCTGGAGGTTACTAGCTAGTGTACCACTATTTTTAGGTCATTCTCCTCAAGGAACAGGCAGAGTTGTCGAATCATTTGTAACTGGTAAAAAGTGCTCCTGGCTACAGCCTCAACCTGAAGCACCAGGGTGAGACCCAGATCCAAGGGCATTCCCAAGCTAACAACATGTTCTTTCTGGGGGTGTAACCTCATCCAGAACATGAGGTTCTATCCCATCTTGCAGATTACAACCCCCAACAATGAGCACCTCTGACTTGCTTGCATCCAGCTTCATTTTATTATCCCTCATCTAGCCCATTACTGCCTGTAGGCTGGTATTTAAGGGAACAACACCATTTCCTGTTGTTGATGACAAAGAGAAACACATTTGGGTTCCATCAGCATATTGATAACACCCAGCACAAAATCCCCTGATGCCCTCACCCAGCGGTTTCATGTAGATGTTAAAAAGCATTGGTGACATAATTGAGACCAGAGAGACTCCATATGGTGGCTCCCGTTTAGAAGCACGTCACAACATGCCACCATCTGAAATCTACCCAAGACATAGAAACATAACCACTGTAAAGCAATGGCTCCTTTCCTCAAATCCCTCATGTGATCCAGAAGGATACCCTGGTCAATGGTATCAAAAGCCACTGTGAGATCCAAAAGAACCAGCACAGACACACTCCTTCTGTCAATTCCCTGGTGAAAGTCACCAAGCAAGGCCTTCTCAACCCCATAACCCACCCTAAAGCCAGTTTGAAATTGGTCTAGATACCTTCAAGACCGCTTGGAGCTGGTCAGCCACCACCTCTCAGTCATCGTATCCAACCATGTGAAGTTGGAGACTGGTTTATAATTATCCATTAGCAGGGTATCCAGATTGGGCTTCTTAAGAAGGGGTTTAACCACAGCCTCCTTCAAACAAGTTTACATCTTTCCCTCCCTCAGTGAGGTATTTATGGTTTCAACCAGGCCAGCTCCCAAAACCTCCCAGCAAAATGAAATCAGCCACGCTGGGCAAGGATCCAAAGAACAGTTGGTAGGCTGTTCCACTCCAAGCAGTTTGTCCACATCCTCAGGAATCACAAAACAAAACTGATCCAATCTAATCTCACAGGAAGGATTGCTAGACACTCCCCTAACTGGCCCTGCAGAAGTACTGGAGTCCAGATCAGCCCAAATGTGAAAATTTTTGTCTGCAAATAACTCATTGAATGTGTCACAATGAACAGAGATGCTCTTACCCCTGGCCTTCGAGGCTGAAGTCCAAGGCCCCCCGGGGGCCCCCAAATCCTCTTTAGTCTGTCCTGGGTGGTGTGGTATGTGCCTACAAGAACCTACGTGTTAAAAAAATGATGCTAAACTTGCAAGCATACCCTTTTGCACAAGAGCACCAGTAGTCTGGATCACAAGTTCTCAGCTTAGCAAAACTGGCTAATACAACAACTTTGCACTAGTGCAACATTAACCTGTATGTAATTGGTGCAATGGAAAAATGCTTGACTAACAAGCAGAAGATTACCGGTTCAAATCCCTGCTGGTACTATATCAGGCAGCAGCGATATAGGAAGATGCTGAAAAGCACCATCTCATACTTCGCTGGAGGAGGCAATGGTAACCCCCTCCTGTATTCTACCAAAGAAAACCACAGGTCTCTGTGGGCGCCAGCAGTCGAAATCTACTTGACGGCACACTTTACCTTACATCCACTGTCTGACATTCTAATGAAATGCTTTCAGAAGGACATTGTACTAAAGCAAAGCTGTTGTGCTACCTATTAGCACTTACATTCCTGACTAATATTGAACTACTGCAGTGATGTTTGCAATGCACCATTGCAGAACCTGCAGCATGCCTCGTTTGTTTTATAGGCAACTTTTGTGCAAGAATGCTATATTGCAATTCTGGAAATCCCCATTTTTAAGTACAGCTATGTGGTTTTGCTCATTATGCAAGATCTTTATTAGTCAGAATGCCGGCCACTGTTTTTACTTTGTGCACATCTATTTGTAGAGTTGGCATTTTATGGAATAATGTATAGATTTGATGTGATTATAAAATTATTTATTGCTTGTATGTTAACTTCTAAGTGATACAAAAAGAACCCAAAATAAAAAAAGTTACTTGGTATACAAATCTCAAATAATAATGTATTCCATTTAATCAAACCTGCATGATGAGTTCATTAATTCCTATACTTTGATACCACTCATAATAATTAACGCTCTTAAATCCCATACAAACAATTAATAAAAATGATCTCCTTTAAACAAAAGTGTGTAAATACAGTCCTATGATAATGTTTAAAAAGTCCAAATAAATATTCCTTCTAAGATTCCCATTGTGATCAAGATCAATGTGATATCCTTAATAAAACTCAATGAATACTTCTTAAAAATATAAAATAAAATAAAAGCATCTTAATAAAATAAAATAAAAAACAAAAACATCTTAATATACAAATCTCAAATCAATGAAATACTTTATTTGAGGTTTGTATATTAAGATGTATTTATTTGGGGTTCTCTTTTGTATCACTTACTGTTTTGTGAACCCTAAAAGGTTTTAATCAATCAATGTATGTTAACACCTGCCATATCTTTGCACCAAAATATTTGTTACCTTTTATGACATGTGAAGGAGCAATTGAGAGAGATTGCAAATGCCAACAAGTTTCTTATGCAGAATATTCTGTGAGAGTAGATCTGGAAACTTGCACAATATCCTTCTATTGAAAATCAATGCTGTCGAGAACAATTACCCTATATCTGTTGCCTTTTTATGTTCTGTGCTAATTTAAAGTTTTCAAAAACATGGCATGTTTAAGCAATTTTGCTAATAAGTGGAAACTACACTTACATTGTTACTTTATATAATAAATCCTTTATGAGCTGTAATACCAAATGTTAATCAATAGACATGCCAGAGTAGCTTCCAATACAACCTTGTAGAGTTTCTTAAATTAATCCTTATTAAAAATATTGACTTGTTGTGACTTACGAGGTTTGCAACTGACAAGAGTTTTTCATCCTAATTAGGAGGTTAGGCTCCAGTGCTTAGACTGCAGATAATAATCCAATGATTGTTTGGCTTGAAACATGAAAATCAAATTTTGCCAATTGTCACAATTATAGAAATTACTCAGGCTCTTAAAAACTCTTTGCTAAGTATATTTTCTTTAAAACAGATTCAAGTAGTGCTGCTCAAGAGTATTTCTAACAAAGCAAACAAAATGGCATTCTCATAGACAAGACTATATCAATATTATAAACCCAAATTGCAACTATTTCAGGAGACACGCAGAGCAATTAAATTATATCTATAGGTACTGTTTATTATCTAAAAAACTTGTGATGGGTTAAATGATTGTGATACCAGCAAATGTTGCTAGTATTGGTTATTTTTTAAACTGACCTGACTAGAAAAGTATTTTGTTGAATATCAAAGAAAACATAAATTTTGGGCCTTTTCCCTCTCAGCATAAATATTTGTTTAGGTTGCTTTTTAGTGATTATACAATCCTGCCTGTAAATAGGCATATCAGTACTAACGTTCAGAAAGAAAACCAGTTTGTTTCAGATCAATGTAAAGTTCCTTTATCTGCTAGTTTGTTTTAAAGATTAGAGATAGATAGATAGATGGATAGATTAGATTTATTTATTTTTAGGGCTGTAAAAATTTGGATTCGGAAAATTGGATTTTATCCTGAATTACTCCAAATCAGGGGAAATTGGTAAAATCCAAATCTAATTTTTAAAAATTGGATTGGTAAAGTTAGAACAAATTCTGAAATATTGAAATTATAATTTAAGAAATACTTGGGAATTTTGGAATTAGCAAAATGGAATCGGATTTCTTCCCATTGAGTTGAATGGAGAAATTGGGAGGGAAATCAACAATATCACCCGTTGGTCCTAGAGCTTTACAACCTGCCACACCCATGGGGAAGGGCGTCAGGACCTGCTGTAGTGAATTTAAAGAGAATTGGTCAATCCCATGGTTTTTAGTGCATTTTTTTAAAAAAAAATTGTTTAAAATGGCTAAAAATTGTGAAATCTGGCTTGTTTGTTTGTAAAGCCAGCACTTTACAGAAGCTTCTGAAACTAGTGGTCTTCTGAAACCTTCTTGGATCATAATTTCACCAGCATGTGAAGTAATCCACCCTTTGCCTTCATGAAAAGGGGTGACAGCATGCCCCCTTTGCTCCCTCCCTTTTATATTTCCAGAATAGATGGACATACAGTTATGAAATCTAGCACACATGAAGTCCACACTGAAAAGACTCTTGAGTATTTCCCACAGGTAGGAGCCCAGGTAGGTGGAGAGCGGTCGTGATAGGCAGGAACAGACTTGGGACCACCCTGCTGGTGTATGAGGAGGCCCAAGGAGTGTGCAGAGACTGGGAGGCACTAGGCAGGCAAGGAGAACATCAGGGGGCAAAAAACAACAACAACAAACCAGCAAGTTGTCAGGGTGGCCTGGTGAACTGGCAGGGTTCTACCAAAGTGAATCCAAGCACGGTCAGAGGAAAGCAAAGTGAAAGCAGTGCTGGTGGGACGCCAACTCCAGAGCTCTGGCATGGCAGGAACAGACACACATGCCTCTTCAGCTGGCACTGGTGGCAGCATAGGCTGGGCTTGAGATCCAGAGGGGCCTGCCAGGTCCCCTCCTTAACCTAATCTTTCCGCTTCCCTGCCAGAGTGAAGGAACAGGATGCATCTCAGTTTATGCAGGTGGAGGGAACAGAAGCCACACTTGCACCCACAATGCTGCCCCATCCTCTGCCATGAGCTCTGCCTCTACCAACACTACTGCCTTATACATGATGTCAAGAAACTGTTTTGTTGCCTGGACTGCACAAAGTACAGTGAGCACTGCACTAAATGGATAAAAATAAATATTCAAATGCTAATATGAAAATTAATATATGAAACTCAAATATAATATTGAAGGTAAGGTAGGAACATGCATCATATATGCATAATAATCAGGGAGGGTATGTGTGATGCTTTGCTGCACAGACTAGTGATGGGAAGGGAGAATCTAAAATGAATAGGGAGGGAATAGCAAATAAAAAAATTATTTGGATTTGAAAATGTGTTTTGCCAGCACACAACAAAGAATTCTCAACATTGAGACAGAGCAAACAGGAACACAGAAGGGTTTTTAAAAATTATTTTTTAAAAATTTAAGAGAGTTGGAGTGATACGTGGGGAGAAATTGAGGGGAGACTGCAACAAACAACAAGCTACAGGGGAAAGGGAAGTGTCAGTAAATCTACAGTGATAAAATAAAGCAAGCACACAAACACACAGCACAGCACAGCACAGCAAATCTGAAATCAAGGACCCTAATGAATAACCAGACAGGACAAGAAAGCATACTGCAACCAACAAGCAAGCAAGCAAGCAAGCAGGTATTTAAGAGAGTGTCTTCTTCGCTATGAGCCCCACCGGCCACTGAGGTCATTTGAGGAGGTCCGTCTCCAGTTGCCACCAACTCGTTTGGTGGCTACACAGAGACGAGCCTTCTCGGCTGCTGCCCCGAGATTGTGGAATGTGTTCCCTGCTGAGATACGATCCTCCCCATCTCTGGCAATTTTCAGAAAACACCTGAAAACACATCTCTTCAACCAGGCTTTCTCAGCTTTTTAAAACTTGTTTTTAAATTGTTTTGATTATTTAATTGTTGTTTTATGATGTTTTTAATTGTTAATCATTGTTTTATGTTTTATAATTTTTGTTTAATTATTAATTGATTTTAATGGTGTTTTAATGTAAACCGCCCTGAGCCTTTTGGAAGGGCAGTATAAATGTTTTAATAATTAATTAATTAATTAATTAATTTAAAAAAAAACAATAGGCCAAAAACTAGTATTACCTCCAACTACAATCCTCCCCCACAGCATAATAAGTAGCAGAAGCATGCCATTTGATGAAATGCACTTGGTTGGCTATTGCCCTTTGCCACTCAAGAGTCTTCTCCTTCTGAAACCACTCTTTCTTTAGATTTACAGAAACATAAACTAAAAGCATTGAATTTTCAACCACCACCCCCTCAAGCTTGCCCCCCTAAAAAGACATGAAAAATATACTAAAGGACATGATTTCAGCTACTTTATTGAAACGTGGTTGACAGTCCCACCAGTGTGGACTTCATGTGTGCCATCCATTCCAGAAATATAATGGGGAGTGCGGGGGGGGCACGCTGTTACCCCTTTTCATGAAGGCAAAGGGCAGATTCCTCCACATCCTGATTAGAATGATGGACCAAGGAGGGTATTCAGTTTCAAAGTGTTTTGTAAAGTTCTGGCTTGATACAAGACCAGCTCTCTGGTCTTGGAGAGGAGAGCTGGTCTTATGGTAGCAAACATCACTTGTCCCCTTAGCTAAGCAGGGTCCACCTTGGTTGCATATGAATGGGAGACTAGAAGTGTGAGTACTGTAAGATATTCCCCTCGGGATGGAGCTGCTCTGGGAAGAGCAAAAGGTTCCAAGTTCCCTCTTTGGCATCTCCAAGATAGGGCTGAGAGAGGTTCCTGCCTGCAACCTTGGAGAAGCCGCTGTCAGTCTGTGAAGACAATACTGAGCTAGAGTGACCAATGGTCTGACTCAGTATATGGCAGCTTCTTATGTTCCTAAGCAAAATTTCACAATTTATAGCGATTTTTAACAAAAATTTCAAATTTCAATTTCAGGGCATTAACCAGTTATCTTCAAATTCACTACAGGGTCTCCTGAGCCCATTTCCCACATGTGTGGCAGGTTTCAGACCTCTAGGACCAACCAGCAATTTTTGGTGGGTTTTTTCCCCAATTTCCCTATTCATCTCAACGTGAGAAAATCTGAATTTAAGTCAGAATTCTGTTTCTGAATCTGATCCAATATCACCATAGAATCCAAATCCGATATTGTCAAATTTGGATTGGGCCGAATCAAAATTTTATGAATGCACACAATGTAATGTCGATATAAAATAAACTGCCTCTTGCTTTAGAATGGTGTAGTAGTTAGAGTGCTGGACTAGGACTGGGAAGACATGAGTTCGAATCCCCATTCAACCATGAAACTCACTGGGTGACTCTGGACCAGTCATGTATCTCTCAGCCTAACCTACCTCATAGGGTTATTGTGAAGATAAAAATAACCATGTACACCACTCTGAGCTCTGAGGAGGAAGAGCGGGATATAAATGTAAAAATAAATTAATTAAATATAGCAGTGCTAAATGTTAGGTTGGATGTAAATGTTGAATATTTGCTACCAAATTAGAGCAAATTCGTTAAAGGCTCTCATTTTGATAGTTTGGGACCATATCTGCTCTAATTATTAAAATTTAGAGATGTGATTTGATGTTGATACTTCCTTAAATACTTTTCTGGCTGCACAGAAACTACAATAGTTTGAGCAGCTTTCAATGGACAGTGAGTTGTATCTCCAACTCACTGTATTATATTTGCGAGTTTCCAAAGAAAGTGAATCTTTACCAAGCATCATTGAAATCAATTTGGATGAGGTAGTTGGGACTAAGTTAAGTCTTCTTGATTTCAATGATACTTAATGAGCATTTACTTTCTTTGAATATAGCCCAGTATTAATTAAATTTGAGGAGGAGGAACTAAATCCTTTCCTTTTCAAGACATGTTTCAGTTAATACATCATTTAAACATGAGTGTGCTCTAAAAATTAAGGACATGAATATAATTTTTAACTACTTGACCCTGCACAGAGCATCTGTGCAGTTGTGCACAGACCCTGTGGCATCCCCGCCAGAACTTTCTTGCTCACTCTCGCCGTCCCTCACAACTCTCTCGCTCGAACTCACTGCCCCCACAAAGCTCTTGCCTCACCCCACAAAACGTTCTCCCTCCACAACTCTCTCGCTCACTCTCACCACCCCACAATGCTCTGCCCCCACAACTTTCTCGCATGCTCTCGCCGCCCCCACAACTCTCTCGCTTGCTCTCATCGCCCCCACAACTCTCTCGCTTGCTCTCACCGCCCCCACAACTCTTTCGCTTGTTCTCGCCGTTTCCACAACTCTCTCACTTGCTCTCGCCACTTCCACAACTCTCTTGCTTGCTCTTGCCGCCCCCACAACTTGCTCTCACTGCCCCCCACAATGCTCTCACTCGCTCTTGCTGCCCCCAATCTCTCACTTGCTCTCACCGCCCCCACAATGCTCTTGCCCCCCACAACACTCTCGCTCGCTCTCTCCCCTGCAACACTCTCGCTCACTGTTTCCCTCACAACACTCTTGCTTGCTCTTTCCCCCACAACTCTCTCACTCTCTCCTCCCCCGCAACTCTCTCGCTCGTTCTCACTGCCCCCACAACTCTCTCGCCACCCCCCACAACTCTCTCGCTCGCTCTCCCCCGCAACTCTCTTACTCGCTCTCCCCCCGCAACTCTCTCACTCGCTGTCGCTGCCCCCACAACTCTCTCACCACAGCCCACCACTCTCACCACCCCCACAATGCTCTGCCCCCACAACTCTCTCGCCATCCCCACAATGCTCTCACCCGCTCTCTCCATCCCCACAACACTCTCGCTCACTCTTGCCGTCCCCACAACACTCTCGCTCACTCTCGCCGCCCCACAACACTCTCGCTCACTCTCTTCCCCACCTCTCTTGCCTGCTCTCTCCCTCAAATCTCTCACTTGCTCTCTCCCCCACAACTCTCTCACTCTCTCTCTCCCCCCAACTCTCTTGTGTGCTCTCTCCCCCAACTCTCTCTCCCCCCCACAACTCTCTCGCTCACTCTCTCCCCTCACAACTCTCTCGCTTGCTCTCCCCACAGCCCCCTCTCTCTATCTCGCTCTCTGTCCTCCGTCTTTCTTTCTCTGTCTCACAGTCCTTGCTTCCCACCTGCCACTGCCAGGGACTGTCACCCGCTCGCCTGACAGCCTCCGAGCTCCCTGCCCCCTGCCGCTAATCTCTGCTCTGAAATCTCTTGCTCCCCTCTCTTCCTTTTCTCTTTAAAGTCTTAAGCTGCTGTCTAATACAATTTCTCTGGGCAGCCTTGAGTAGATTTAATTTGAATCTCAAGCGAAACCCCTCTTCATGAGCTTCAATCTAGTATTATTGATATTATTGGCATGGTTACTTTTGCTAGTTAATATTAAGGCGGGTCTCACGATCGGTGAGACCCACCATAACAGGGTTTGCAGGGAGAGCGGGGTGGGCTTTGCCTGCTCTCCCCACAGATGATCCTTGCTGCAGCCCTGGGTGGCTAGATCGGCCGCCCACATGACTGCCAGCTCCGAGCACACAGAGCATGCTGGAGAGACCCCCGAGCTGGGAGGCTGGTTTTTAGCCTCTCGGTCGGGGGTGTCCTCGTGAGTTGCTGCAGCACAGAGTCATGCCGTGGCAACACACGATCTGATAGCCCAGGTTAGCGGAGTACTCGCTCCATTAACCTGGGCTTAGGGGAGGGTAAGTTAAGTGGGTTACCCGCTTTGGTGAGACCGGGCTTGGTGGCGAGCCCAGTGGTTCTCATGTGTGGGCAAAATCAGGCTAGGTTCCCTTAGCCCAATTTCACCCGATTGTGAGAATCACCTCATTGTGATGCTTGCTAATCAAGATTTCCTTTCTGTATCCTAAAACCCTAAATAAACCTGACTGTATTTGACCTCAACTCTCTGTCAGTAATTTCCAAGACCGAAGCTTTGCACACATTTATTCTATAATGAGCTGCTCACTCTAGATTCACTGGTTCCCCACACAAGCCCAAAAGTTAGGGGTGATTTGTCAACACCCCAGAGCAGTTTCATTAACAATGGGTTTTACAGAAGCATTATCTCTGTGTTGTGATATCCCTGCAGTATCTGAATATCCACTAGGATATTCTCCGTTTAAAGGTCTCAGAAAATTATAGTTCATCAGGTTAATGACATCAGAAGTCCACTTTTAACAAATTACTTCATCTTCAAATAGCTTTCTGACTAAATTTATTTAGTTGTTCCTTTTTATGTGCTAGGCCTGTGCATGAATGATAATATTGGATCTGATCCGATCCAATAGAATCTGATACCAGAAATATCAGATTGGGGCCTTTAAACCCTTTCAAACTATCTGAGTCAGAATCAGATGTTCCAACTTCAAATCCAATATTTAACAAGTTCAGGAGCATGTGATTTTTATGCCACTCCCAGACCATTTAAGCGCTGCTTTTCTCCAAGTCGACTCCCAACTTGCTTTTAAGAATTGCAAGTGCAAAATCAGGGTGTGTGGGGGCAGGGTCACCATGTGCAAACCACCTCAAAATCAAGTCAGCTCAAGCTAGGGTTTGTAATTATTTAGCAAAGCACCAAGGAAGCTACCACTCCACTTACAGAGTGTAGAGTCCAATTGTTGCAGGTATTTTTAAAAAACACATGGAGATTATTGTAGAGTCTAAGTTATTTAACCAGTTTATTGGTGAACTACATTAGGATAGAAAAGACCTATCTCTGTCTAAAGGTTACAGAATGGAGGGGGGGTAGAGGGAGGGAGAGATGCTTCCATCTTCTAGGAAGAAAGGAAGAGAACTGACTCACTACAGGAAGTATCTAAGGATTCAAAGCAGGGGACATAAAGTAGAGGCAAGCAGGGTCAGGTAAGGAGACCCTCACTAACTACCTCCCAATGCCTCTAGTTGTCATTAGGATAGTTGGTGCAAAAGGTCTGTGCACTGGAACTCCATCTCCAACATTTCACACTCTAACCAGATCAGTTTGAGAGGCATGGCCTCAAACTGAACTGGGTCTGGTTAGGGTCCAAAGTGAACAGGCCAGTTTGCGCCTGGTTCAGAGCCCTACCAGCAAAGGGGAATCCATTGAGGATCCCCCCTTACTAATAAAGGGCCTAGCAGGATGTTGGAAAGTATACCTTTGATACTCAACATAATAGAGATCATGAAGTTCTTTAAATTCTTTCCACAACAACTAGTCTTGGTAGCTGTATGTTTCAGAGGTGGCATGCCCCTGAACACCAGGTGCTAGGGAACACCAACAAAAGTGGGTGGTTTCCCCCTTTCCCAGCTTGCAGGGTTCCCAGATGTATCTGGTTGGCCACTGGATGAAGCAGGATGCTGGACTAGATGGGCCTTTGGCTGATCTAGCAGGGCTCTTCTTATATTCTTATGTAGATGGTATTTTTAATGGCCAGTAGTTTCTGCAGAGGGAATTGAATATTTTAGGAGGAGGTAACATTACTTGTATCATAAACCTCATGTTTAATTCCTGGACTATGTGGACTTGTTCTTCAGTGGGTATATTTAGACATTGTGTGGAGCCATGATTACATCATGGTTGTCAGTGCTGTCTTCTAAGTATCAGCAGTGAGCACTCCCCTGCCCCCTTGCCTACTTTTGAAGAGATGTGCACTGACCAAAGATTGTGCACAGGTTCAGTGCCGAACCGGTTCAGATGAGGTCAAACTGGTTCAGAACCATGAGGAGAGTAGCAGAGAGTGAGCATGCAGAGATGCTGACCATGCAAATGGCATGTGCACAGATACCATGTGTGTGCTGGTGCCGCACACGGTACTTGGGACAAGCGCTGCCGCAGCAGGAAGCTGCATGCAGTGGCAGAGAGCAGGTAAGGACCTGCTTTCCTTTTCTTAAAAGATCCGGCTCATCACTCCTCTTCCCTCCATGTCAAACCTGTACACCAGTCTTGGTTTGTGCACATCCCTACTTTGAACTGGAAGAGTTCTACTTCTGATTGTGGTTAGAAACAAACTAAGTTTGGTTGTGATTCCAAAAGGATTTGTCTTGGTTTATTTTAAGCAATTTGTCTGAAATAAAATGAGGCAATTCCCACTATCACAGATCCCTGAGTAGAATGGGGTTAACATACGGATCCATAGTCATCTGGAGATCTATGAGGCCTCCCAACCCAGCAGCTCCTTATCTGGGTATCCCAGATCTGCTACCCAGGTTTAAAGTTAGATAGGAGAAAAACAAAGCCCTCCTACCCTCTTTTGTGGTTGTCTGTTCTGCTGCACAGCTTTAAAGTGCTTCCAGACAACTGGTGGCCATTTTAATCATAGAGTCCTGTTGTTTGTGGTGCCAGAGAGAGGGGAGCTGCTGCATTACTGAGGGCTGCCTCTCTGCTGCACTCGTAATGCATTATGGTATATCTGGAAGTGAAATCTCCCAAGTTTAGTTATGGAGAATACTGCTGCTGCATTAGTATGGACATGTGACTTGCAGAGCTCAAAGGAGGCTCTTGTCATCTGACAGGCATGGAGTAAGAGTGTGCCTTCCCTCCAACCCACTCCTATATAATCAGGAGAACAAGCCCACTGAACCCAAGGTTTGAAATGGGTTTCAAATTGCTGTTTACTTCAGGCACTTTTAAATACACAAGATCGGCCAATTCAGAGCTTATGACTGGTTTGGGTTTGTTTTTAACTGCAATCAAAAGGGAGTTCTTCTGCATGAGTAGGGGAGCAGGAGTGCACATGCTCCCAAGGCATGGATATGTCATATGGTACCAACAGTTCTACATGACGTCTGAACTCACCCAATCTATGTTAGTGAAGGGTGAGCACCCCCACAGCGCGCTTCATATATAGCTCATTTTTTCCAGCATTCTTAAAGAGCTCATAGAAAGCAACAGGGTTCCCTGCCCCCCCCCCCGCCCCAGAGAATTCTCTGAGAAAGTTTGAAATGCTGGCATACCTGGATAAGCTCTCTGATTCTTTCCTGTTCAGTGAGTTAGTTCTGTTCCTGTTCAATTATTTCCTGTTCAGTGAATTAGTTCAAGAGACATTGGTAACTACAGTTCCTATGCATCCCAGCAACAATGTGATATGAACATGCTCAGAAGCATCCAGATCTTAATGATAGGCCCTCAAGAATTCTGCCATCACTAGTCAGCTCTCCCTGCTGCCAGTCCTCCTTTAATTAAAATAAGTTTGTTTAGAAAAGAGGGTGGCAGTGGCAGCTGCAGCAAAAAGAGGTGTCTGTAATGGCAGAGTCTTCGTAGGCCTATCTTTAAGACCCGGCTGCTTCTGAACTTCTTTCATTGCTGCTGGGATACAAGGGAACTGTCATTTCCAAGATTCTCTTGGTCCAATTCATTGAACTGGGAGAGAACAGGAAACTGAAATTTCCAAGCACCTCAGCTTGGATTATGAATGCATCCTGAAATGCAGGTGAAGGCTAAAAGATTTCCCCAGCCATCACTTGCCAGCTTTCACCCCCACCTGTCTTCAATAGCAATCTGGCCAGTGGTGAGTCCACTTTGAGCCAGACCTGAACTTCTGTGTTGGTGTAGGCATGGCTTATAAAGGCCACAGGCAAATCCATGAGCTTAGTTTGGTAAGCTCTCTTTTTGAATTTTGGATGCATCATTAATATTGGTGATTTCTATATTCTTGGAAGTGAAGGGAAGTAGTCTTCTATCCATATTAATACCACTGTCCAGATTTTATATACTTTTAAGTTCTGCTCAAGTAGATAACAGAAATATGTGATTACAATTATAAAACTATTTGTACACTAGTGCTGTTTTCTCTGCTTACCCATACAATTCAGTGCCATTTGGAAAAAGAGCAAAAATTATTTGTACATTTTTCTTTTTGGTAAAATATTTTCCATAGATAGACTTTTCAGAAATAATTAGGCACTAACTTTCACTAACAATTATTTATTCTTTATTTTTCTATATAAACTGCTTTGGAAACTTAGTTGAGTTTGCTCAACTGCTACCAACTGCCTGCTTCTGCTTTCCCTTCTGAGACTGCAGCCTACTGCCTCTGGGTAACATCTGGGGTGTGTGTTCAGGACTGGAGCCGGGGTGGGTGATTCAGCAGTTCCTCCTGGGGTCAGTTGCCCAGCTCTGGGCTTTTATAGGAATGCTGCTTGTGTCTCAGTCCCCTAGAAGCCCAGCAGAGGAGAGAGGAGGAGCTCATCTGCTTCCCCTTCAGTGCTGCTCGAGGTGGGAGACCGAGTGTGTGCTGTTGGCTGCTTCTGCTACCACCCACCTGCTTCTGCTTCCCCCGTGAAACTGCAGCCTGCTGCCTCTGGGTAACATCTGGGGAGTGTGTGCAGGACTGGGGCCAGGAGTGGGTGATTCAGCTGTTCCTGGGGTCAGCTGCACAGCTCTGGGCTGTTATATGAACGCTGCCTGTTGTCTCTTTGGGGGAGCCACTTCGGGGGGATAATGAGGGCAAGGGCCACGTTGCTTGGCTCAGGAGTCCTCATGGTGTGTGAAGGTGGGTGCATATTTTAATTTGGCTTCTTAAAACTTCTGAGATTCAATGTGGCTGGGTCTGTCTGGAGACAGGGCATATCCACTGATTATGAGGCAGCTATTCCAGTGGTGGTGGGGAATAGAAGATGTAACTTAGGGGTGTGCAATTCGGATTTTCGGGTGATTCGGCTCGGACCTGAGCCGAATCACCCCCGTTCTGTTTTGTGGCCGAATCTGGGTCACCCGAATCACCCTTGATTCGGTTCGGATTCGGATTTAATCCGAATCCGAATCCGAATCGATTCGGGGGGGTAAAAAGGGGCCCAGGGGCAAAATTTTGGGGTGGGGTGGTAGTGCCCAATGGGTAGAGTCTACCATCCCAATTTCAGGGGGATTGGGCAAAGACCTGATTTTTTGTGAATTTTTAAAGTTTTAGTGACTTTGGGGCAGTTCGGGGGCATAGCATGGGATTTGGGCAAAAGGAGTGGGGTGGGGTGGTAGCGCCTAATGAGTACAGGCTACCACCCCAATTTCAGGGGGATTGGGCAAAGGGCTGATTTTTGGTAAATTTCTGAAAATTTCATGTCTTTGGGGAAGATTGGGGCATATTGGGGCAGAAAGTGGGGGATGGGGCAGAATAGTGGGGTGGGGTGGTAGTGCCTAATGGGTGGAGGCTACCACCCCAATTTCAGGGGGTTTGGACAAAGGGGTGATTTTTTGAGAATTTTTGAAGTTTTGGTGACTTTGGGGCAGTTTGGGGGCAGAAAGTGGATCTGCCCCAAAAGAGTGGGGTGGGGTGGTAGTGCCTAATGGGTGGAGGCTACCACACCAATTTCAGGGGGATTGGGCAGAGGGCTGATTTTTTGAGAATTTTTGAAGTTTGGGTGTCTTTGGGGCAGATTGGGGGCAGAAAGTGGATCTGCCCCAAAGGAGTGGGGTGGGCTGGTAGATAGTGCCTGATGGCTGGAGGCTACCACCCATCCCCAATTTAAGAGTGATTGGGCAGAGGGGTGAATTATGGTGAATTTATTTGTATGAGGTTTGTCTTCATAAGGTGAAGTGTGCTAAAGTGATTACTTCCTCATATTATTCATAGTAAAGGAAAGTGTGAAAAAGTGAAAGTGGGGTCATGAGAGTTGTTTAATTGAAAAAAATCTCATTTGCTATGATAGAATGAGAATTCACACCTCAGAAAAAACTTCATAGTAAAGGAAAGTGTGAAAAAGTGAAAGTGGGGTCATGAGAGTTGTTTAATTGAAAAAAATCTCATTTGCTATGATAGAATGAGAATTCACACCTCAGAAAAAACTTCTGAGGTGTGAATTCTCATTCTATCATAGCAAATGAGATTTTTTTCAATTAAACAACTCTCATGACCCCACTTTCACTTTTTCACACTTTCCTTTACTATGAATAATATGAGGAAGTAATCAATTTAGCACACTTCACCTTATGAAGACAAACCTCATAAAAATAAATTCACCAAAATTCACCCCCTGCCCAATCACTCTTAAATTGGGCATGGGTGGTAGCCTCCACCCATTAGACACTATCTAGCAGCCCACCCCACTCCTTTGGGGCAGATCCACTTTCTGCCCCCAATCTGCCCCAAAGACACCCAAACTTCAAAAATTCTCAAAAAATCAGCCCTCTGCCCAATCCCCCTGAAATTGGTGTGGTAGCCTCCACCCATTAGGCACTACCACCCCACCCCACTCTTTTGGGGCAGATCCACTTTCTGCCCCCAAACTGCCCCAAAGTCACCAAAACTTCAAAAATTCTCAAAAAATCACCCCTTTGTCCAAACCCCCTGAAATTGTGGTGGTAGCCTCCACCCATTAGGCACTACCACCCCACCCCACTATTCTGCCCCAGGCCCCACTTTCTGCCCCAATATGCCCCAATCTTCCCCAAAGACATGAAATTTTCAGAAATTTACCAAAAATCAGCCCTTTGCCCAATCCCCCTGAAATTGGGGTGGTAGCCTGCACCCATTAGGCACTACCACCCCACCCCACTCCTTTTGCCCAGATCCCATGATATGCCCCCGAACTGCCCCAAAGTCACTAAAACTTTAAAAAATCGCCAAAAATCAACCATGAACCGAATCACCCGAATTTTTTTTGCCCGAAATTCGGGTGATTCGGCTCGTATCCGAAAAAATTCGGGGGACATCGGGGGTGATTCGGTTCGGCCCCGAATCACCCGAAATTGTTCGTTTCGGGCACAGATCGTTCTGTGCCCGAAATTTTTTGCACATCCCTAATGTAACTGTCACGAGCTCACTCGACAGAAGATGCTGGCCAGAAATATATGACACAATAGCCAATTGCTCAAGTTTCTGTTTTACTGCTAAATAGTCCAATTTAACAGTCTCACCAAGACTACAGAAGTGAGGAGTGAGAAGCCCAAATTCCAAAGTCACAATCTCTCCAACAAAAGCTCCAAGCAGATTTGACATGTTGTTTCCAGCAGTTTGTTCAAGGCACAGGCTGCCTGATTTATAGTCAGCAGCCACATGCACTTAATCAACACTACCCCCGCCAGCTGCCACAGAGTCAATCTAGCTCCTGCTGTCTTCTTGCCAGTCGACTACTCCTCTGTAATTCCCTCGCCTGCTGCTAACATTTTCCCCATCTGCATCCTCAAGCAGATAGTGGCTATTCATGCTCTGGCTCAGATCCTGACCCTTCTCTCCAAAGATCACCAGGCCCTGCTGGCCCCTTCTGTGCTAAACACTCACCCTGGCCTGTCTCAGTTACCTCACCATTCACATCACTAGCCTGCTCCTTCTCAGGTGCCTCCCCACTTTCTAGTACGTTGCCTGCTTTCCACTCCTCTCTACTGTCTCCAAATGGGGACATGACATTAACGCTGACAGGTCAGCAGGCCGTTGTAA
Organism: Hemicordylus capensis; assembly: GCF_027244095.1. Lineage (NCBI taxonomy): Eukaryota > Metazoa > Chordata > Lepidosauria > Squamata > Cordylidae > Hemicordylus > Hemicordylus capensis. The sequence continues at coordinate 370,685,554 of NC_069658.1, read as the reverse complement.
GACTAGGGCCTTATTTATTTCTCAGTCAAAACTCCTGCCACATTAGTAAAGAGTTTGCCTAAATGAAGCATTGAAAAGGTGGCATTTCTTGCATTGGGAACACTGCCAGTCACTATTAACTGATTTATTAGGAAATGTGCAAGATGAAAAATAATGATCTGGTATTGTAGGATAAAGTGATTCCCACAAAAAGCCTTTCCATGTTATAGTGGCTAGAAGTCAACTCTTACAGTAACTATAAATACTTCCTCAAAGCTGTATTTAAAAGTTCATATTAAATAATTTGTATTTGAAAGTTCATATTAAATAATCTCTGTGGTATTGTAGAAAATATTTATTCATGACTTTAACTATATTTTTCTATTCTTAAATCAACATGTCAATACTCTAAGCATGTCACCTTCTTAGTTTTGCTTTCTGCTTTTCCACATTCTGTTATGCTTCTGATCCATCAGTGTACTTCATTCAAATCAGCGGCGGCTGGTGTGGATGCCACCGGGGGTAGTGGGGGCAGAAGGAAGCACCTTTCACTCGAAATTACTCGGTGCTTACATCTCCTCCTGCCACACCTGAAGGCTGTTGTGAGCAGCGGCACACCACTCAGCACCTGCTGCGGTGGAGAATCAGCTCCACCACTCAGTTGGCCTCTGCACATGTGTGGAGGCCATTTGCTGGCCACGCAAATAGCCTCTGCCAGTTGACTGGCAGAGCTGATCCTCTGCCGTAGCAGGTGCTGAGTGGCTCCCCCACACCTGGCAGCGCCTACACCAGCCACTGCTGATTCAAATGCATATTTTGTTGTGTTTCATGTTCCTCAGAATTGCAAAACTTCCATAAATCATGGTGATCTGAATTCAAGGTTTTTCCATATAGTCATTATAGCCTATGTGCCCGTGCTTTGGTTTGTCCAAACCTTTTGTGATCTTAAAATTCTGGTTAATAGAAAGGTCATGCAGGTCAAAGAAAGCCAGTTTTATTTCATGCAACCACCCGCCTTTTCACTATATGCTGTTTCGAAAATATCTCTAAACAAAGCTTGTTCAGATTTTCACTGAAAATTTCCCAGGAAGAAGTTGCTCCTGGACCCAATACAGATTGTTTCATTGCTGAATTTATGTTAAAGAATTCTTCGGTAGATGAGACTATGAATAGCTATGGAAATTCTCTTATTCATATGTTACACATTGCCTCTGAGCACATAGTGAGTTTTGTTACCTCAGCACAATTAGTAAAAGCTCGCATTCTCACCATGTGCTCAGAGGCACATGTTATCATATGACCCAATGTTTGCTATTCATTAGTCTACACAGGTAGTGATTTGGAATAAGCAGGATTGTAGAAGAATGGCAGTTGAACTCCCATTTGCAGACCAAAGCCAGTGTGGGGAGAATTCAGCCAAGCTGGTCTGGAGATAGTTCTTTAGGTTTGAAGAACAACAAAGATTTATTTAGAAGTTACAAAAGGATAGGAGAGCTGAGCTAAAAGCTGAAGGGGAGAGAGAGTAAACAAACAGCCATCTCTGGAGAGACAAAATGAAGACTAACACTGGAAGAACAAAGAGGGGAGGAGTCCAGCTCTTTTATCCATGACTCTGCTCCCTCCAGTGGTCACTATGAGACATTGCAGTTGAGAGCTGATGCTGCCAGGATCCTAGCTCCAACAGGACTGGTCCAAATTGTGTTCCCATGATTATGATTTTGTAGGCCATACAATGAGGCTGTGCACACAAGGAGCCCTACCTACATTAGGAGAGCCCTAGATGGGTAGGGCTGCTCATGTGCAGCACCCAATCCTGGTGCTGCCTCCCCTACAAGCCTGGATTTTTTACCCTGGCTTTTACCTGAGTTAAAATGTGTAAACACACCCTTTACCCCAGATATGTGGTTGTTTGTATGCTCGGGCATACATGCACTCATTGCACAGTGAAATGTGGGATTCCTGGAGGCCGTGAAAACAAGTCCTGACCTCCAGAAATCTGCACTACTCCATGCAGTGTGTATCGTGTGGGCACGTGGTAGTGCGCTGAAGAGAACATCTTCTGGAGGACAGATAGGTGAATCCCTTCCTTGTCCCCCATCTGCCCCTAGTTTGATCTTAATACCCTTAACAGCCTTAATATTGCACACTGTTCACCAGGAAGGCAATGCTCAAACTGACACTTAATTTGTATTTACATTAAGTGTGCTCACATTGGCAGTGCTCAAGTAGTATTTGTACATATACTATGGAGTTCACATGGGATCTTCCATTTTAGAAAGCAAGGAAATTTAATTAAAACAAAAAAATCTTTGGTTTTCAGGTATAGTTATAGGTGTGGCAGCTCCAACAACTGCAAAAAGTGAGGAAAGTTGATGGCCCATGATGTTTATGCCAATGAAGTGTGAGCTTGAGCGTGAGCATTGCCAGGCATAATGAGGCAGATATGAGTGCCTGGGTTTACAAATAAGCCACATGTTTATTTGATAAACAAACAAAGTTATGGCTTGCTTTAAATAGAGTGCAAGACTATATTAAATATTATGTTGTGCTTCATTACATACTGTAACAAGAATGTTTTATGCTTATGCCTTTCTTATTGTCCACTTATTGCATTGTTTGGTGGCTGCATTCTGGTTATGTTCTTTTTAAAATAAATAAATAAATACACATTGCTGTGATAAAATGATTAGGAGTGTTGGCAAATATTGGGGTTGACTCCTCCCCCCCCCCCACAGGATGCAACAACTGCTTGCATGCACTTGGGCTATTTTTTTAAAAACTCAACGATCTATTCCCAACAACCCTGTGAGGTAGCCAAGAGGTTTGTCAGCCATTTCCCACTAGCCAGGTATAGTTGTCTTTGTCTCCCCCACCCACCCCGCCGCCCACCCACCGTGGCCACGATTCTTCTATTGGCTCTGCCAATCATTTTTCTTCCCCATCTCTCATGGTTTGTCTTAGTATTTCCAAAGGTCAGGAACTTACGGTATATCTCAGCTCTCACTCTCTCTCTCTCTCTCTCTTACACACACACACACGTTAAAATATATACCTCTGTCTCCTTCCACTCCAATAAGCTACTGTAAGCTGTGAGGTTTCCCCTACTCCCTTTCTCTATAACGATCTATAGTATACTCTTGATTGACTGTAACTAAGCATGTGCAAATCTGATATTACCATAGAACCTAATAAGAGCAATTTTATTAATTTGTAGAAATTTAAAAAATACTTATTTTGAGAAACCCATGAAAGGTCTTTATAGGGAAAACAATCAAAAGTGGATTTTCCAAGGAAATTTACTCAGTGTGGGCTTCACTATTAGTTAGCAAATTAATTGTTGTGGGTAGGGGCATGGGCGTAACTATAGGGGGCAGGGGGGGCACGTGCCCCCGGTGCCACTTTGGGGGGGTCATGTGGGGGGGGCGCCAAAAAGTGCCCCTGCCGATCCCCTTCCTTTAAAAAAAAATATTATTTTTTGGTTTGCATCGCGCAGGCGCAGCGCTGAGAGTGCACAGCGGCAGCAGTCAAGCCGCTCCTCCCCGAGTGGTCCCGGCACCGCCCCCCGCTCGGCTCCGGTGCCGCCCGCCATGGCTCTAAGCCTGCGCGTTGTCACCCCTCTTAGCCTCAGAGCAGCCGTGCCGTCCTCCTCTCTTTGTTTTGGCTTTTTTTCTGGCGCGTTACAAAACCAACTTTGGCTATTTCCGTCAGAGAGGCGGGAGAGATCAGGCGGCATGTTTTTCCTGTCTCTTTCATCTTCGGCAGTTTTCGCCACTGGGTCCATCTCGACATCAGCTGTTTCCGTTACCCCGGGTTGGGGGCGGGGACTTATGTTTATTTATATCTGCGGGGGAAACAGGAGGATTTATTTATTTATTTGCTTTTTGTTTTTAACCAACTCGGTCACTATAGTTCCGCCGTATGAGATAAATAAATATAGATAAATAAATATGAGGCCGTTCCGCCGGCCGAACCAAACTCGGCTATTTTCCTGCTCCGACGAGGTGCCGAAGTGCTTTTTCGGGCTCTGCAATAATCCCTGCCGGAGGAGGGGGCGGGGGAGAGAGAGAGAGAGAGAAGCACTCGCTTTTCCTTCGCCCCGTCGTCCCATTTCGCCGCCACTCAGCCCCCTTTGGGCATTTCCGTGGCAGGCGTTCGGCTGTTTCCGTGCGTGGAAGGAAGGGAGGGGGGCCCTGCGCGAGGGGGGAGGAGGAGAGCCGAGGCATGCTCGGTGGCGCTTGCTCCCTGGCTGGCTCCTCTCAGTCGGCCGCTGCTACTTGCCTGTCGCCGGGGCTGGGAGAGCCTGAGAGGGAGCGTGTGTGTGTTATGTGAGTGACGCGGCGGAGGTGTAGTTTGACGTGGTGTGTTACATGGGGAAGAGAATAAAACTGCGGCGAGAGCCTAGACTAGGCGCGAACGAAAGCAGTGACAGAGCAGCCTGTAGCCAGTAAGAGGAGAAAAGAAAAGAGAGAATGGAGGAGAGGTGAGGCAGTTAGAAAGGAACGTAATTAGTACAATTAGTAAATGTTTTAATAGAGTTCTGAATTGTTAACAAACATGGCTGCAAGGGGGAAAATGACTCTACCAAGTTTACTGATTTCCCTTTTTGTATTATCTTTTTCTGGGCCAACAAACAACCACTTAAAACCATCAGTTTAAACAATATAAAAACAGATTTACAAGTTTAAAACATTTAAGAAGAATTTAAAAATCTAGGAAGGTCAGACTGAACAAATAGGTTTTTAGAGCTCTCTTGAAGGCCAACAACGAGTCCAAACTATGAATTTTTGCTGGGAGTGCACCCCACAGGTAATTTTTGTAATTTTTGGTAAATTTTGTAATTTTTGAGGTAATAATATGGTAAAATAAAAGTTTTCGGAAAGGTGTGTGTCAGATGTATGGGCGGGGGGGGGGCGCAATTTCAGTGCTTGCCCTGGGTGCCGTTTTCCCTAGTTACGCCTCTGGGTAGGGGAGAGAGAAACCTGACTTTGGTGTTAGGGTTTCATGTCTGCTTTTCAACTTCTACTCATCATAACTTAACCATTTCACCCAGATTCATTTAAAATGACACACTTGTTTTGCTAGCAATTCTGAGCTTTAATATGCTTATTCTAGCATGAAAATTGTGAAAGGCCACAGAAGTGAGGAAACCACTGAAGGTCAGTGGGAAGGTTGGGTGAAATAAAGTGACAGGATGCTGTTTTACCCCTCTATACATAGGCACTCCCATGTCTGTGTAATATTGTTTTACCCAGGACATTTCAGCTATCAGTGTTTCTGTCCAAATGAGGAATTAAAGAATTAGTTTTAACAAAAGGAAAAAAATCTTAAAAGTTAAACTACAAATTAAGAATCCTTTTAAATGACATTTAAAGGACAAAGGATTATATTAAATATTTAAATTCATTTCAAGAACGTTAATTTAAAAGATTTTTTATTTGACTACTACTGCTTTTTGCTTAATAAACGTAGGCACTATTGAAAATAAAAATTCGGCTGTCTCTTTTGAAAAGTTCATTAAACAAATATACAGCCATAAACAGCTTCTTAAAAAGAATTGGCTATATACATAGAAATTTGGCTGGTAAAGTATGCCATAAGATAATACAGAATATATTAAACATAGCAGGAACAAGAAGGATAACAGATAATTACAGTTGGGAATTGGCAAGAAATGAAATAAACTTTGTTGAAAGTATGTTTGGCCTACTTTCAAGCATAGGTCAAGTTGAGCACAGAACAGAGGGCCTGAACCCACCGGTATCCTTTGAGGGGCCTGCAAGAAGGCCCATTGGCCAGTGGGAATGGGAACGAGTCACCACTGAAGTCTTCAGTTCTGGCTTTGATTCTTTCATGCCTGTTCTTGGAAAGTGGGAGCAGTGAGGAGACATTACTGAGAGGCCTTGGCAGCAGCTCCCCCCGTCCATCCTCCAAAAGTGGAGACAGAGTTACTGCTGAAAGGCCTTTGCATCTGCATTCTCACCCACAAAGGAGAGGAGAGGAAGAAGCAGAAGCTTTTGCTACTACCATTTCTACCTACTTACCTACCTACCTATCTTTTAAGGCATTGGGGGATGACAGGGTTGCCTGGGCTTTGAGGAGAAGGGTTCCTAGGCCCAGACTTGCTTCATGACCCAGGGTATTTCTAGCAAGCAGTAGGTCTACTGCTTGGAACCATGAGAAAACATGATTACGTGAAGAGAAAATGTGAAGTGAAAAAAGTTTTCAGATTGATTACTATTAGCCACTCTTGAAGGGTTTGGACAATTTATCTCCGGGGAACTGATGAGCAGTAGCCTTCATAATGTGTCATAATAGCTGATCAGTAATTTTGATATGGAAATGATGAATGGGAATGAACATTAGATAGTGGTGACTATTGTCCTAAACATGTAATGTGAGTGTTCAGGAAGGTTCAAATATCTGCAGAAACAATTAGGAAAGTTTTACATAACCCTTGTCAAACTTGTTTTCAAACATCTCTACTCTATTATGCTCATCTTCTCCCATGGGTTTGTGCGTTTTAAACTGCAGTGCACCACCTTTGGATGTGTGTGTCAAGTAGTTTATAAATATGTTGAATGAATGAATGAGAGAATGAATGAATGAATAAATAAATAAATAAATATTCTGGATATTGTTTGTTGTTCTACTGTGTATAAGTTTTTAATAGATGTGTACTATTTTTAATATTGAAGTTTAATATTTGTATTGTTTTAACATATTTGCGTTGTTTTAAAGATTCTGTAAACTACATTGGGATTTTTGAAAGAAAGGCAGTATACAAATCTGACTAATATTGAGGGGGAAATGGGGAAGAGAACTAGGAATTGAAGATGCTGTTCAACTTCTACATGAAACCGCTGGGAGAGGTCATCCAGGAATTGGACTGAGTTGTCAGCAATAGGCAGATGACACTCAGCTCTATCTTTCCTTGTCACCTGATCCTAGGGAGTCAATGGATGTCCTGAATCGGGGGCTGGAGGCCTTGATCGGCTGGATGTGGGCTAATAAACTGAGACTGAATCTGGGCAAGATAGAGGTAATGTTGGTCAGTAGGAGAGCCTATCGGGATGCGGAGATTCTACCAGTTCTGGATGGGGTTGCACTCCCCTTGAAGAAGCAAGTATGCAGCTTGGGGGTATTCCTGGATCCGGCTCTGCTTTTGGAAGCTCAGATAGAGGTGGGGGCCAGGGGTGCCTTTGCACGGCTTCGGCTAGTGCGCCAGCTACTTCCCTTTCTCAAGAAGGTAAATCTTATCACAGTTACCCATGCCTTAGTCACATCATGGCTGGATTACTGTAATGCGTTCTACATTGGGCTGCCCTTAAAGAATATTCTGAAACTGCAGCTAGTGCAAAATGCAGCAGCTAGGATTTTATCTGGAGCTGCCCGCTGAAATCACATCACACCCATTTTGAAAGAGCTCCACTCACTGCCAGTTTGTTTCCAAGTTTGGGCCCTGGATACCCGAGGGACCTCCTGCTCCCAAGGGTTGCTGCCCACTTGACAAGGTCATTGGGGGAGGCTCTGCTGCAGGTGGCAACTATGAGGGAGGCTTGGCTGCTGTGCACGCAGGACAGGCCTTCTCTGTTGCTGCCCCAGATTCTGGAATGCTCTCCCGGTGGCTATTCACTCCTCAGTTTCCATCACAGATTTTAGAAAGCATGAGAAATCCTGACTTTTTACCCTGGCCTTTATATGATTAACTCTACTGCTGCTTTGTATTTTGTATTTTTATATTGTGCTTGTATTTTAAATCTTTTTAGTCAGATCTATGTTTTTTATATTTTAGCTTAATATTTTAACTGTGTAACTTTTTATAGACTTGTTTTAATTTTCTGGTGTGAACCGCCTTGGGATTGTTTTAATGAAAGGTGGTATACAAACTTAACAATAAAATGAATAAAAATGAATGAATGAATGAATTGCAGGCTTAAATAGCTCCTAAGTAACTCTCATTGAAAGCCTAATAGCAAGTTGCTTAATCTCTGCTGAGAGTAAGCATCATTATCTTACCCCACATTCATGACAGGTGTGGACTTGTGTGTTTGTGTCTGTGTACATACAATAGGGATTTACATGGAGTACTCCAATTTATCTACATACAAAGCCTTGATTTTTTGCCAAGAAACCAAGAGCATCATCTTCAAATATTTCAGTCTCTTGTTCTGAAATGAACTGCCAGTATTAGTATCTAGTTCCTGAAATTTTGAGAAATCTAAATCTCCCCCCCCCCCGCCTTTTTCCGTAAGCATAGTGGATAGGGTTGGCTTAGACATATGGTCTGAACAGGCCCTTGATTTATATATGCAACAGAATTAGAAGGGAATAGGTGGTAGGTTCATAAAGTAGCCATATGGACAGTAGTACTTCACATTGCATACCACAATTCCTACTTTTCCACTACATTTTAAAAAAACTTCTTTGCAAGTAGAATACTAACATGCAAGACTATAATCTTTGGCCTTGATGTGATAGTTTTATATTTGCAGACAATTGTTTATATGGGTGAACATCCAAAGATGTACCATCCATCTGAATCTGAATGGTACAGTCCATTCTTCCATCTTATTGCCCTGCATGCGTACAACAGGCCGGATGAATGCCTCCTCTGGATTAAGTTATGTGTTTGTTTGTTTGTTTTGCCCTTCATCCTAAGACCCCAGGGCAGTTAACAACAAAATAAAAACAATTCAATAAAAACAGAATACATGCAGGTAAAAGTTTTTTAAAAAGCAAAGAACAGCTCATTGTCCAAAAGCCTGGATAAAAAAGGCAGTCTTTATGCTACAAATTGGAATCATGACTTTCTGCATACTAGGGAGGCTGGTGGTTTTGGAAACAAGTTACATTTTTTTGCTGAATATGTAGCAGATTCCATCTACTAATCTGCAAAATAATTATATTCTTGAATTTGTTGATGATTAATAGTTGTAAAAAGAATTCAGATAGCACAGTGTAAAATGGTAACGAGAACTAGGAAATGTTTCCTTTTTAGAATTCACTTTCTTGTTCATTAGAGGTTTCAGTTGTCCATTTCTTTGTCCTTTTTTTCTTTTGACCTTTGCTTTCTTAAAGTTTTAGCTGCCTGCTTTGAAATGTTAGGACAAAGAATCACAGTAGGAAGTTGTGTTATTTCTGACAAAGTTTTGTGTGTATAAAGCACTGAGAATTGAGGGTAACTAAGTTAATGGTTTATGTACACTAAAGGAAACTTTTATACTAAAAGGTGGGTGGAACAAAGCTCCATTTACTTGTATAAGAAACAACTTCAGTCTTTCTTCTATTGAAATCTAGGGCTTTTAAACCAGCCTTTGAAATTATTTTTGGATAAAGGTCTGAAAATGTGTAAATTATCTCTAACAATTCCCTTTCCTAAATTATATGCTGTATCACAAAGAAAATAAATAAAAAAAGGCAATGTGGTAGATGAATCAATTAAAAATACTAGAAGTCTGTAGCCAAAAATTTGCTTTTGTTGGTAATTTTTAGACAAGAAGTAGTACACAGCCCACTCTGGGTGCCCACCCTTTTTGGCCGCTTGGACTAGGTTCTCACAGCCTATAAGATTTCCTTTCTCTTTCCAATTCAACAGCACAAAACTTCTGTAGGAAAGATTTTTTATAAGCTCACTTTCCCATTGGCCAACCTTCCCTCTTTTTTCCAAGCTTCTGGAGAAGGATTTTGGGTTGCTGCTGCAGAGATATAGGAATGGTACCACTTGGAATCCAAGTACCTAAAGGAATATTTTATGCATGTACAGCTAAATATAATATGTGTACAACAAATGTCTGTTCAACAATGCAGGTAGGATATAACTATAAGCAGGGTGGGGGGAGATCCAAAGATCCAAGGCAGAGTATAACAAGAATTAAAACAACAACATACCATGGCCAATATCTTCCCTGATTATGCTTAATGCAGCCAAAAAAAAAAGCATGTACTCAGTGCTAGCAATCCTACTTATACAGTAAGTGCAGGTTCTTGTGCATTTGAAAGAGCATTCTTTGACAATTCATCCTTCCCCCAACAGAAATGCTTCATGTGACCCATAGGTTCTTGAAAAAAAGGCTTTGTGACCCTCAGGCTTACTTCTGGGTCACATAGAGTGCTTCTGGGGAGCGGGAGGATTGGCAAAAATTGCCCCCCCCCAAAAGTATCAAATTCATGAAGAAGTGGGGCTGCTAGCACTGAGTGTGCGTGCATGCGTGTGTGCATGTGTGTGTTGGCTGCACATACACATTGTTAGTAAGAATGTCAGCCATATTCATTTTTTAAAAAACACAGATAAAAAGCAGAAAAGGAGGGCAAGACATCTAAGAGATTTCATTTTTTAAAAAAACAACACTTGGAGGAGGTAAGCACAGGTCTGCATAAAAATCCAGATGTTTGTGAGATGGTGGAATGAAAACAGGTGGTACAATCAAATCTCCAGTGAAAGAGCTTAACAGGACATGGGCCCCAAATTTATGTGGGAGAAGGTGGTTTTTTGGGTAAAATGTGAAGCCATTCTCCAACAATAATCTTTATCTTCAATCAAAGATCAGCTACAAAGTTTAAGGAAAAAACTCCATTCAGAACCAAATGGATCGTGACTAAGTCATTTGTTGTTGTGTTCTCACTGCTGCCTCACAAAATATAGCCACCGTACAAGTTATAAATTGGTTTGTATCAGAAAGAAATAATGTGATATAAAACCCATACAATCTACCTAGACATTTCAACTAAAGGGAGTGATATACTTCATGTGAAAGTCCTTATAAAGGGGGCAATACAACAAAATATGCTGTATCATTTTGATCTCCGACGACCCACATGGACAAGTTTGCTCTGCTAATGGCACTTTAGAATATCTACCCTGCAAAAGTGCAGAAGGGAGAACATTGTGTCTATCCCTAAATAACTTCTATTGCAACTTGGGGAAAGTGAGTGTTAAATGTGCAGATTCCCAGGCAAAATTTGCAGCCCAGACAATTTTGGTATTCCATATCATTCAGCCTCTGGAAAAATACTTGTTTGTCCTGATAGTTTCCTAGAGAAGTAAGCGGCTCTATTGAAAGGCCATATGAAAATAACGTTGCACTTTCAGACTTCCAGTTGGACAAGTGCTCATCTGATAGGTTTAGTGAAACTGATCCTGTTGGGTGGAAATGAACTGATTTCAGTTCAGCTGAACCAAAATATACCTCCAAGCCCTCACTTCATTTCTGGACATCCCAGTTTCTAATCTGAGTACTACATCAGACACGAATCTAGGGGCAGGAAGGATGGTCCTTGAGAATTTAGTTTGAACTATCTCTATGGCATCCTGATTAATACAGATTCCCACTTGTGCCCTGTATAGAACTTGGGCCAGGGTTTTAACCTCAAAGAACTTTAAAACTGTTTGAATTATTTCTCCTCCATTCATGAAAAAATACTTCTTAATGGCCAACAAAGTTTTTAGTGCCATTTGTATTAACATGCTCAATATGGTACTTCCAAACCCCTTGGAATGGTAAACTTCTCCCAGATATTTAAAATTAGGAACCTGTTCCATTCTGTTTCCTTCAACAATCCATTTTTGCAGTCTCACTGTTTCTGCAAATACCATGATTTTTTATTTTTGGAAGTTGATAACCAACCTGTCCTCTTTACTGTATTGAATTATAGATCTCACAGCTCTTTAAAGATTGATTGGAGTATCTGCATGCAAAAGTATGGGGATATTAATTCCTGCAATTTTAGTGGATAAAAATTTGAGTTGTCTAAAATTTTGGAAGAGTTAGTATAAAAATTAAAAATAAAGATGACACCACCTTGCTTAACCCCTTTATAGGTGGTAATCCTTTTTGAGGTCAACCCTTGTAGTTGCATCTCACTTTTAGAAAAGTGTTCACAATGTCAAGCAGTTCTCTAGAATTAAGCAAATGGTGAGCACATTTTACATGGCAATGTTCTGAATATATTTGTATATAGAATAGTTCTTTTTAAATGAACTATGATGATGATGATAATTTTTAGCATAAAAACCTAGTCAGGTAACCTTGTTAGGGGGCAAGTGTTGGTTCCAACTGAATGTCTGTTCTCCAAAGAGTTTTCCATTCCTTTCAGCAGCACTACACTTATAAGAGGAGCAGTAGCAGACATGGTGAAGCCATGCTGGTTCTTATATTATGGCAGTCCATACATACATTCCTTCTCAGGAATATACAGGGCTAGCCTTGAGCTCATAGCCAGGCCATACTTAAATGAAGGCAGGGCTGAAACCTCAAAGTGAGGCACTGGCATTTGGCACTGTTTGTAACAGGTGCCTGTTACAAACAGCCATGTTCCTGAGCCCTGTAAGGTATCCACATCATTGGCTAGTGACACCATGATGTTTGAACTGACCCATAAAAAACATTGCATATGGAGAGAATCTGCTGTTTTTCAATCTCTGTGTATTCAGCACCACAATGCACTGGACAGCATGCACTTGCAGCTGCAGTGCCCTAGACAGGTGTTGGGATTCAGAGGAGATGAATCGAAAATACAGGTTGAAAGTTTCTGAAGATATGAAGGTGACTGGCAAGAAAAACAGTTGTGGTCCCTAAAATCAATTGCACAGCCATTTATACTTTGATTTTTAGAAACAACCCTCCCTCCCTCCCCCTGACATAGGCTGGGCTTCGCTGGTCGCCGTTTGGGGCCGGGCAGGAATTTTTTGGGTATACGCTTGATTGGCCTTAGCGTGCACATTTTTTCGCCTGCCTCAGCCTGTACCAATTATTAGTAACATCCTTCAACGGGTAGGATAGTCAGCCGGATAGACATGATGGTCGCCTTTATCTGGGGGTATGCGGGCACAGTGCGGCGGTTAACTGCTAAAGCGGTGCGGCACCTTAGGTAAGCTTATAGCTGTAAGGAGGAGGGGTGGATCCCTTGAGGCTTGACAGATCAGGGATGCTGCTTTTCTCCTACCGCTCTGCAAACGACACCCTACCGTATGGCTTGACAGCATCGGATGGGTGGCGTTAATTGCAGAGACTTGACCTTAGGTCGGCGACGAAGAGCGCCCCCTTCCTGAAGGTGGGCCGCCTGGAGCCAAGGTGTCTGCGCCATGGGGCTTTTAGGCCAGGGTGGCCATGTGGTGGGCCGACCCATTAGGGACCGCACTGTTGCTTGTTGAATGCCAATCCCAGCTGCCGTGCCCTGCGGGCACTATGGAAATCTGTTACCCCTAATAAAGTGGCCAATTCCACCAAACGCTTATGTGTCCGTGTCTCCTTGGGTCTGTGTGCAATCAGAGGAGATGAATCGAAAATACAGGTTGAAAGTTTCTGAAGATATGAAGGTGACTGGCAAGAAAAACAGTTGTGGTCCCTAAAATCAATTGCACAGCCATTTATACTTGTTTGATTTTTAGAAACACAATCAATTTAGACAATCATGATCAAAAATCTTTTCTAGAGTTGTAGCTCAGTAGAGAGTATTCTCTGGTGATATAAATCCATTACACAAAATTGTTAAAGCATGCTTAACAATATTGTGTTAATTATGCAATGTTAAATTATTTCATCTATCTTAACAACACTGTAGCAGTAGATAATTGTTCTTTTCATGCAAGAAGGAAGAATTAATAGTTTAACAAAAACAAAAAACTTGGATCAGAATACACAGTTTTTCTTCTGTCTTTATTGATTTTACCAAACATTTCACCACTATAAGATTGTCATACATTTGCTACTATGGTATGGGGAGTCTTTTGCATATAGCATGATAAATACCAATAAGCCAGTTCTCACAAATGCACTAAGAGAATAGGCTACTCATGAATTAAATCTGAAGCTTGATTCAAAGTTACCTTAAGATATTCTTCCCACTCTTCACCATTTTCTTCATCTCATTTACCTTATACATCATCCATTATTCATTCAGCAAAGCCATTATTCATACAGATGCCTCTTTGCTAACTGAGCAAGGAGGCATCTTTCAAAGTGGTGGTTGTCATATTTAGCAGAAATAAATGTCCAGGACACTGCTCCAGCTGGCATCTGGCATTTCGGCAGCACATCTCTGGAGAGTCTCCACGAATGCACGGAGGCCAAGTTTACTCCAGAAACATGTCGCCATGCAACATGCCGGCCAGAACACTGCCACGACTTGCAGTGTCGGTACCGCTGGTAAGAGAGCTTGGATTAATTTACTGTTAATGATACCTCTCTCACCACCACCCCCAGCACCATCCTCTACCACTGGTAAGAGCTTGGATTAATTAAATGTTAAAGGTACCTCTCTCACCAATACAACTTCCCAGCACTGCCCTCATTATGTTAAAAAAATTAAGTCAGATGAGCCTGATAGTAGCCCTGTAAACTATCCAGGCCATAGTGACACCATGATGTTTGAAGTGACCCATACGAACTTGTTCTGTATGGGTCACCATGATATTTGAAGTGACATGATGTTTGAATTGACCTGAACAGAAAGTGCTTGTTCCGTTTTGGGCTTGGAACACGCCCCTCAAATGAGGGGTGTTCTGTTCTGAGCTCGGAAGACTTGAAACTATCCGTTCTGAGCTCAGAACATTCTGACTCAGAACATTCTGCACATCTCTAGTAAAAACCTTGGGATGCATAAATGATGCATATGAATACTAAATATTATTTTAAAGATTTATACATCGGCTTCTGTTTTCCAGATTCAGGTGATCAGAGGGAGAACACCCAAGTACTCCTATGGCCATTTGTCATAAACTTTCCCCATGCCTTGAACATACATTTCAACATTATAATTTGGACTTTGAAGCAAAACCTCCAGTATTATAAATACATCCTGAATATCAAAATTGTGCAGCCCATGTGCTTATTATGCACATATATAGACATTTGTCTAATATATCAAGGTTGACACCCCTCCCCCAATTGGAATGCTGCAAGGTTTTAAACCTTGTGATAATGTAAGGAAGGAGTACAATGATGTTCTCACAACCAGCCCTATCTGGGTATGGCAATGCTAGCCCCGGGTTTTGTACTGACAGCCCAAGCTTCCATAGAGCCAGGCAGAAGGCGCACCCAGCCACGAGGAACTCCCCCAATGTACCAAACTCCTTGCATGGTGTATTGTGGGATACTGGAGGACTGGCTCCTCCAGATCCCAGCTCTGCTGATCATTCCTTCACTAGTCATCTGAGCGTGTGATTGGCACAGTGAGGAGAAGTGCTCAGTTGTATGGGAATAAGCATATTGGAGCCTGCCTCCCCTACCCCCCACTTACCCCCCCCCCCAGCCTACCAATCTGATCATGTGAACAACCTTAGAAGCTGGGCGGGGGGGGGGCTTCCTAGAAAATGATGGTTATTTGGTTTTCTGTTCTTTTCCCCCTTTTTTTTCTTTTGGATGTACCATATTAATTTTCACGCTTTTATAAAATACACTTGTTATGGTTTTAAGAATTCACAGAATGTAATATTCATGTAGGCAACTTCGAACAGCTGGTTTTCCTGGTTTCCTAAATTGTTTCTTTTCAGAGTGATAAACTGAAGGGGAACAAAGAACAAACATGTCTCAGGCAGATTAATTACTACCTTCCCCCACACAAGCGCGGTGATCCTCTCACTCTGCTACTTGCCCATGCACATGATGGCACAGTGTTCTGAAAGCCAGGGAAATGAAGCTCCGTTACCAAGAATCCTATAATGCATGAGGAACATGGTGCATAGTGGAGTTGCTGGAGGCCATGCCGCTCTTTCCCCAGCCACTATCGTTTCCATGGTAGCCAGTGGCCCCAAAGGAGCTGCCAGTGCTAGCTGCCTGGCTGCCCACATAACCAGGCTGTGAGGGCGGAGGGGCACACACTCTAACCTCACTTTTAGGCTGTTAAGAAACCCAGGCTACCCAGCTGAGGAGCACCAGAATCGCTTCCAGTCCTAGTGGTTCTCATGAGCAGCTCTACCTGGGAAGGGCAGCTCTAGCCCAAGTAGATCTCAAATTATCTCATAACCTTTGGTGTTATTTAGTTAAGGTCTTTGGTGTAGTATGAAGGAAAACAAGGAATGAGTGATTGCTCAGAATAGGCTTGCACACTTTAAAATGGAAGGAAACTGAAAAAGATAACAAATGTCAGTGTCAAAGGACTGTTATGTTATCACTGTACATGCATACATAAAAAGATTACAGAAGTTTGTTTTATCAATTTTTAAATTCTTCAATAAAAGCATAGTTTAAATAAAACATAACTCAAGAAGTTAAACTGATTTTCTTTCATTTGTTTCCATTAGGGTTAATTACCCATTTGTTTCCATTAAGGTTGGCTGCATTTTAAAGGAATGTATGGTCAGAGGTGCGCCTAGGTATTTTTGGAGCTTGGGCCTAAAAGCCTTTGGAGCCCCCGCCTCCTCTCCTGCAAATTAAGCATCATAATGCTTGGCTGGGCAACCACACCACCCGGGACTAAAGGGGATTTGGCAGGGCCCAGGGGCTGTGGAGGCCCTGGACTTTGGCCCCGAAGTCCAGGGGTAAGAATGCCTCTGTGTATGGTGTTAAAATCCTGTGTTACATGTGTGTTTCCTTTTCATTCATGAAGTAATATAAAATCCAAAATAATATCTCCACTTCACCATTAACCATTATTTTTATCTTTTTGTAGGTGGTAAAGTGACCAATCTCATGCTTAAAGCTTCACTTCACTGAAAAAGAAAAGATTAATTTTCTTCTGACCCAGAATTATGGATATAAAAGACCGAAGGCACCGCTCTTTGACAAGAGGCAGGTGTGGGAAGGAATGTCGTTATACAAGTTCTTCACTGGACAGTGAAGACTGCAGAGTACCTACACAGAAGTCCTATAGTTCAAGCGAGACATTGAAGGCTTATGATCATGACACCAGAATGCACTATGGAAATCGAGTTAATGACCTAGTTCACAGAGAGTCTGATGAGTTTCCAAGACAAGGTATGTTTCAAGTTTCCAGTGTTTGTCTGAAGAATATCTGTTGCAACACCATCTTCAAATGTTCTAAATGCTACTTTGCATTTGTATAGAAAGATGTGATTCATTGTGATTCAGCGCAAAAATCAGTCTGAATTGTGATGCCAATTTGTGAATATTTTGGTTTTAGGCATAAGCAAAAATGGCTTTCTGAATTCTCTTTTTAACACAGATATTAACGTTTCCTATCCAGCTGTTATATTGTCATATTTCTGACTAAACCCAAATATTATAACCTTGTATTATGTCAGCAAGGTTCATTATATGTGTTATAGAGGCATTCACTACTTATTTCATTGTGGGACTAGCTGTACTGCTAAGATGAGTAAAACATTGTGATTAGCTTATCGTAATAATAACCTATGAGGTACTTTGTAATTGCCCCCCTCTTGTAAGTGTAACTGAAAGTGTAACTGAAATGTGATGAATGTACATTTTTCTTTGATATCATTTTGTCAGTGCAGTTACCTTGCACTTAATTGTATAAAAAATAGAGGGAGGAGACCCATCTAATTACTTTTGTGTTTGTTGGTAATTTTTATTTCCTCACAAAAATCAAAAAGCCCATATTAAAAGTGAGATTGCTATAATTCTTTTCTTATGAATGCATAAAACTTGTTTCAGTACAAAATATTTTATATTTTAGCAGAATGCCACATTCTATAACTTTTAGAGAAGCAAATTTAGAAATGTTTTCTTTCCTTTACTTATGCTTCCCTGCATATTCCTTTAAATGCAGATAAATTATGCTTCCATGTCTCATATTTTCAGAGTGTCAGTTATTTAAGTACAGCAAACACAGCTCATATTTGTGACATGAAAGGTTTCGGACAATCTGGCTATCAAAATATAGTGCAGCCATAATGCAAGAAATGTGTTTGTGTGTATTAATCCATCCTATTGCTGAATTTCTCAGCTATCCAAAAGTCTGATTGGATTCTATTCAGTCACTTAATCCTTTGTAAGACTGGTCCCAAGGAAGCAGTTTCTAGTGTTTTTCCTAGCCTACTTGATGACTCTCAGGCAAATGATTTCTTAAGAGATTGTCTGCCCAACAAAGTGCATTTCAGAGTCTAAAAAGATTCTGCATCTTGAAATATTTGTTCAACATAGCCTTTAATTTTATCCCATTATGCATACCTAATACCTTATACATCTGCTAAACATCTTCTGCTCAATTGCATACACTACATGTGTCTAGCTCAGATCGGAGTCAGTAGATGCTTTTGATAATGTATAAATTCTCCCATGTTCCATAGCTCTAAAACTGTGTTTATATATTTCTGTTTAGTTATTTATTTATCTTTCTTGATCAATTTAATTTGAAAAAAACTGAAACTTTCTTCTTTATGAAATAAGTGCTTCAACTTGTTTACCACCATACTTACTATATGAACAGCAAGGTCGTTCTCATGACCTTAGCTGTAGGGCTAAGAAGGGTGGAGGGAAGACAGAAGCTTACCTGCTTTTCCACCGCAAAAACGGCAGTTATCTCATAGGAACATAGGAAGCTGCCATATACTGAGTCAGACCATTGGTCTATCTAGCTCAGTATTGTCTTCACAGACTGGCAGCGGCTTCTCCAAGGTTGCAGGCAGGAATCTCTCTCAGCCCTATCTTGGAGAAGCCAGGGAGGGAACTTGGAACCTTCTGCTCTTCCCCGAGCGGCTTCATTCCCTGAGGGGAATATCTTGCAGTGCTTACACATCAAGTCTCCCATTCAGATGCAACCAGGGCAGACCCACAACATGCCATGTGCCCAGACAGTTGGCATGGCGACAGAGTGCCAAGCTGGGATTGGTAGCACAAAGTCCTCCCACATCTCAGAGTGCACCTCATGAGCAGCAGAGTGGCTGCTCTCATTATTGCAGCCACACCACTCCACTCTGCGAGGCCACTCTTTCCCTCCAGCCCACTGCTTAGAATGGTGGTGGGCCAGGGTGAAGCCCGATGACCCAGCGGCAATTGCACACACGGATCTTCTTCCAAGGTAGAATGAACCATAGTAAAATTGGGTCATTCTACTTCAGTTAAAGGTTGGGCTCCGAAGGTTTGGAGCAGCCAGTGTTATACACATATTCCTTGATGTGTATGTATGCTCAAACTGGGAATGTACTGGGATTTCCCTTCCTAACAGCCAAATTGCAGGTTAAAACATTAGAAGACTTGTTTGGTTCTAAGCATAGTCCTAAAGGTGGGGAAAGAGGCTTCTGATCGAGACACCCACACTTATTCGTCCCTAGCTTTGGCTCTGGGATGGCCAGAAGTGGCCCCTTTCTAGAACCAAGATGTGACTAAGAATGTGCTTTTATTACCAGAGTACTAAATGACAAACCAAACCGAGGCTTTTTCACAGATAAATTGTATATACTCAGATATTCAATGATAATGCAATATAACTATGGTTTTTTGGATTACGGATAGCTGGGGTGCCTCTGAACCACCAACTTTTTAAGTCTGCAAAGCTTTGGTGCTTCCACACACAACAAGATGCACACAAATTTGACAGGGCAAATAATAAGTCCGATTACAATAATTAAAAAAGGCAGCAAGAAAACAAGACCAATATATGATATTCACATAGGGCACTAAGTTGTCCCCAAAACCTTCTATTAGCAATTATTAAACTATCTATTATACCTGCATTTGATTAGGTCAAGCTCAGCCAAGGCCCGAGCTAACCAGGTTCAGCATGCTTCCAGAGAGGACCAACAGTACAGTCAGGGGCGTATCTAGGGTGGGGCAGGCAGGGCACGTGCCCTGGGCGCCACTTGAAGGGGGCACCATTAAAAAATTTTTTTAAATGGCCACCAAAAACAAAATGGCCACTGCACATGATCAAATGGCCTCTGTGAGGCCCTAGGCCATGCCAGGCCTCGCAGAGCCCATTTGAGCATGCACAGCAGCCATTTAGTATTCAGTGGCCATTAAAAAATATTTTTTTTTTAAATGGCCACTGTAAATGGTCCCTGCGAGGCCCTGGAGGCCAGCAGGGGGAGGGGGAACCTTTGCAGACCCCCCACAGCCTTTAGGAAGCCCCCCAAAGGGGCTACAGGTAAAAAAAATTCCTTTTTAAATTTAATATAAGTCACTGTACACATATTCAGTTTGGCACTATGTACAGAGAATCAGGGCTTGTGAATACTGAGCTGAAGCTTATGAGCTAGGATTGTATTCATTTGCTCTTACTTTGCTTCTTGTGATAAGTGAGTTAAATGTGATGTCTTAATAATATGGCTATTAATGGCGAGTTTGTCTTTGAATCAGTGCAAAATCCTTAGTATTAAGTCCCATGGGGAGTTTCTTGCTCTCTTTCTCTCATTTTAACTGTCTTTCTGAAATACTAGAATATCTTCCAAGCAGTCACAGTGTTTACTCTGCATATCCTTTAATTATTTTCAGAGTATCTGGGAAAAGTCAAATTCTCCATTTATTTTTAAAACTTATGTAATAGTGATGCTACGATGCATAGTAGAGAATTAGACAGACACTTCTGTTTAGTTTTCCAAGTACACCTCCATAGTATTTGGGTATTTCATGAGCCCCAGCATACTGAAATTTGTAGTTTCCCAGCATTTTTTGGTCTGGCTACGTCCATTGTTAAATAGTTCTTGAAATATTAAAAGCTTAATGAGCTTGACTTGTATTTTTCAGCTGATATTATGGTAAAGTTATCTGAAAGATGGGTATCAGATATTTGGACAAGGGGCACAATTTCAGTGCTTGCCCTAGGTGCTATTTTCCCTAGATACTCCTCTGAGTACAGTGAACTGGATTTTGATGTTTGGTCAGAATCTGGCTGTCTTTTATACCCTAAACTGGATAAGCAGTGAGCGGTGTGTGTGAAGATCCTGATAGCACCTTCTGGTTTCTGCTAGAGTCCGCCCTTCTTGCCCTTCCGCTTCATCTTGGATGTAGCTTTGGACATCTGGAAGTGTCCCTTCATCATCTGGGTCATCTCCGATCTCCTTGGATCATGACTTCCATCTGGAGTCTCACGATCCTCTTGTGTGCAACATATCCATCACATCCTCTCCTTTGTCCTGCTAGGCCTCTCAGATGGGTACTTTTCCACTTGACTTGGTAACTTTCGCTTCTCGCCTCAACTTCTTGGAATTCTTTGTGATTTGGTTTATGCCCAGTGCTACTGGCAGGCCCTTTCTCAACCTCCCCCTGAACCTGTCTTATCTCTGGTGGCCAGGCTGTCACATTCAACTTGTTTGTGCAAGTTGGGTTTCAAACAGGATGCAACATGCAGAAGCTAGAAGTTACAATTTCCCTAGGCCTCAGCCAGCCTGGCCCTGACCGCAGTCTTTCCCCTAACTGGCTTCTAACAAGCCATCTCACAAGGATCAGCCAAAGTCCCGGCACTCCACATGACACGAACTGCTTGGGGTAACCCAGGCAGCTCATGTCATGTGAATAGCCTCAGTGGCTGTCTTTGTCAACTGTTCTGTATCTTAGTTTCCATTCTTTTTACTCCTTACAGTTATTTTTTCTTACAATAATACTAATTTTGTGCCCATTTACTTACAAATCCTTTGCAAAGATATTGACAGTGTATATCCAGTTTGAAGGAAACAAGAAGTGCAGTACATTTCCCTCATACAATGGAATTTTAAGGTTGAATACTGTTGCATGCCAGGTCATTGCTGGGGAAATGGGCAGTATGAGCAAGAAGGCGTGAACTCGCTCACTCCTCTTCATGCAGTGGGCTACATTGGGTGGAGACATATTGCTGATCTGGCCCTCTGTGTGATAACCCCATGTGTTGACATACAAACTTTTTGATCTTGAAATAGAACTTTCTATATCTTATGGGAAGAGAGGATATCCCTAAAGTAAACCATGCAAGGTTTACTGGATAAAAATTGGAACTTTGCACTGCATCCAGAAATAAACTAGGAGCCAACATAGGTCTTTACTTACAATTATTGTGCACTTCACAGATAACAGTCCACTGGCATGTTCAAGTTCATCTGGATGTCATAAGGGAGAGGAAAGAAGCACCCAGCTGGGTCATCCAAGAACGTGCTTGTCGGCTGCATGGGCTGAGTGTCTGTGCCTGGCTCCAGCAAGGCTCCCTGCATCATTGTGCTGAGGGGTAAACTGTGGAGGCAAGGGGGTACCCTGACAGCTCCCACAGCCCCACAACTCAGGGACTCAGCCCTTAAGAACATAAGAACAGCCCTGCTGGATCAGGCCCAAGGCCAATCTAGTCCAGCATCCCATTTCGCACAGTGGCCCACCAGATGCTGCTGGAAGCCACAGGCAGGAGTTGAGGGCATGCCCTCTCTCCTGCTGTTACTCTCCCGCAACTGGTACCCAGAGGCACCCCGCCCCCAAGGCTGGAGGTGGCCTACAGCCCTCCAACTAGTAGCCATCAATAGACCTCTCCTCCATGAAGTTATCCAAACCCCTCTTAAAGCCATCCAGGTTTTTGGCTGTCACCACATCTCGTGGCAGAGAATTCCACAAGTTGATTATGTGTTGTGTGAAAAATATATCTCCTGTATTCTGCCTGTCATCAAATGCCTTTGGGTCAGTGTATGTGTGTGTGTGTGTGTGTGTGTGTGTGTGTGTGAAGGAGTAGGAAGAAGAAGAGAGACTGCATCTGCTGATCACAATCTGCCATACCTGTTTACTTGGAAGGGCTTAAGAAAATGTTGCATAGAATTGCAGCCTTACAACCCAATACTATACAGTTTACTCAAAATACAGTCTGAATGAACTAAAAAGGACTTCCTCTAAGTAGCTATTGGGTGCATAGAATTGCAGCCCAAGGACAAATACCAGCAGCTTTATATTAAGAGGGAGGGAGGGAGAAATGGTTTGTTAAAAGATAAATTGAGACTGAATCCAAATAAGATGGTTACTTATTGTGCAGGGTCAGAACTCAGGAGACAACTTTGATCTGCCTGGTTACACAAGGTTACACTCCCCCAGAAGGAATGGATATGCAGTCTGGAAGATCCTTCTGGATCCAAACTTCTCTCTGGTGACTCAGGTTGAGGAAGTGGCCAGAGCTGCATTGGGTCACCTTTGTCTGATACGTCAGCTGAATCTATTTCTTGAGATGAATGAACTCAGAACAGTATTACATATGTTGGTAACCTCTAGACTTGATTATTGCAATGCACTCTATGTTGGACTGCCTTTGTACATAGTCCAGAACCTGCAAGTGGTACAAAATGCAGCAGCCAGGTTGCTCTCCAGGTCATCTTGAAGAGTCCATATTATATCTATATTGAAAGAACTACACTGGCTACCATTATGTTCCTGGGATGGTTATAACCTATAAAGCCCTAAATAGCTTAGGCTCAAGGTATAGGAGTGTGCATGAATGGTTCATCCTGAGCTGGTTCACCTTGAACCAGGGTTGGTTTGGGGGTTCAATCGTGGACTGAACTGGGGGTGGTTCAATTGCGGACTGAACTGGGGGTGTTCGGTCCATGATTGAACCAAACTTGGCCCAGTTTGAGCAAACCAGGTGGGGGCTATGAGAGAGGTAAGGAGCTCCTTATTGGCACGCCACTCTCCATCACTTGCCTGGTGTGGCCCCAAGCACACTCCCTTTCCTTTACCAAGCCACCTGGCTCATCAGCGGCTCAGTTCTGGCCTCCACACATGCGCAGAGGCCTGAACTGGGCTGCAGCTAGCCTAGGCTGGTCCTCAGGAGACCAGGAGTAGGTTAGGAGGAGCCCATCCTTCTGATGTCTCCATCACCACCACAGGAAGTAACCCACCCCCACCCCCGCCTTAGGGAATGCTCCTTACTTGTAAAGGGAAATCCTTGCCCGATTAGCATTTACAAGTATATCCCACTAACTGGTTTTATTGTAAACCACCTGGTGATGTGAATGTGCTGAATGAATGAATGAATGAATGAGAAAGGAGTTGTGTGAGAGGAACAGAAACTAGTGAGCTTTGTGTGTTGTCATATACATTGTGATATTTTAAAGTGGTATGCAACTTGTGTGTAAACAGTTATCATCTGCAAGTGGGTGGTTAAGATTCCAGCCCCCATTCCGGTTGTTAAGAACATAAGGACAGCCCTGCTGGATCAGGCCCAAGGCCCATCTAGTCCAGGATCCTGTTTAACACAGTGGCCAACAAATGCCACTGGAAGCCTAGAGCAGGAGTTGAAGGCATGCCCTCTCTCCTGCTCTTACTCCCCTGCAACTGGTACTCAGAGGCATCCTGCCTTTGAGGCTGGAGGTGGCCGTCCGACTAGTAGCCATTAATAGACTTCTCCTTCATGGAGTTATCCAAGCCCCTCTTAAAGCCATCTGCAAATTTGACCACCTCGCTGCTTACCCCTAATTCTCACTACTTACCCCTACTTCTTCTTCTGCCTACCCCTACTTCTAACCCCTGCCAACTTGGCAAAGAGGCACCTTTTAACTTGGTGATTCTTTTTATTTAGCAGGGGGAGAGTAACTGGCCCTATCCACCCCCAGCACTGTACCTCCAGTGACTGTTGCTGGTGTCTATCTTATGTTTCTTTTTAGATTGTGAGCCCGTTGGGGACAGGGATCCATCTTATTTATTTATTATTTCTCTGTGTAAACCGCCCTGAGCCATTTTTGGAAGGGCGGTATAGAAATCAAATAAGTAAATACATAAATAAATAACAGATCATTTATGAATAAATTAAAAAGCACCGGTCCCAGTACAGGTCCCTGGGGGATCCCACTTCTTACTTTCCTCCATTGTGAAAACTCTCCATTTATCCCTATCTTCTGTTTCCTATCCTTCAATCAGTTAGCAATCCACATATGTACTTGTCCCCTTTTCCCATAACTGCTAAGTTTTCTCAGGAGTCTTTGATGAGGAACTTTGTCGAAAGCTTTTTGGAAGTCCAAGTGTACTATGTCAACAGGAAAACCCTTATCCACACACTTGTTGACACATTCAAAGAACTCCAAAAGTTTCGTGAGGCAAGATTTACCTTTGCAGAAACCATGCTGGTTCTCTCCCAGCAGGGCCTGTGGTTCTATGTGCTTTACAGTTTTATCCTTGAGGATTATTTCCATCAATTTGCCTGAAACAGACGTTAAGCTAACCAGCTTGTAATTTCCCGGATCACCCATGGATCACTTTTTGAAAATTGGTGTTACATTTGGTAGTTTCCAGTCCTCCGGTAGAGAGCCTGATTGCACGGATAAATTAAATAGTTTAACAAGGAGGTCAGCAATTTCATATTTGAGTTCTTTGAGGACTCTTGGATGGATGCCATCCAGCCCTGGTGATTTGCTAGATTTCAGTTTTTCCAGACAGTTTAGAACATCATCTCTTGTCACTGCTATCTGACTCAGTTCTTTAGCCTCCATCCCTAAAAACCTGTTTCAGGAACAGCTATATTCTCAGTATCCTCTGCCATGAAGACCAACGCAAAGAACTCATTTAGCTTCTTTGCAACCTCCATATCCTCCTTAATAATCCTTTACACTTATCCAAAGGTCCAACCACTTCCCTGGCAGGTTTTCTGATTATGATGTATTTAAAGAAGTTTTTGTTATTTCCTTGATGCTTTTGGTTAAATGTTCCTCAAACTCTTTTTTTGCCTCCCTTTTTGTCACCTTGCATTTCTTTTGCCAGAGTTTGTGTTCCTTTCTGTTTGTGTTCCTTTCATTTGGGCAGGCATTCCAATTTTGATAGGAAGTCTTCTTTTCCTTTATGGCTTCCTTGACTTTACCTGTTATCCATGCTGGCATCCTCCTGGACTTAGTGGTACCATTCCTCCTTTGGAGTATACAAGTTGTTCTTCTCAGCCTTGTCCTGAATTGGGTGAGCTGAGATTCTGTTGAGGAAGAGTAATGGCGGTAGTACTGATAGAAGTGAGGGAGTCATTGAGTATAAGAAGAGGAATGTGGT
Organism: Hemicordylus capensis; assembly: GCF_027244095.1. Lineage (NCBI taxonomy): Eukaryota > Metazoa > Chordata > Lepidosauria > Squamata > Cordylidae > Hemicordylus > Hemicordylus capensis. The sequence continues at coordinate 370,659,749 of NC_069658.1, read as the reverse complement.
CTTCAGAGAGAAAGGGTGCTGCTACTTTCAATGCTGACACCAACCATTAATCAATCTAAGGGCATGAGTCCTTTACACTAAATAGCCAGCAAGTGCTGGTGTGAATGATGGAGTTTTTTGTTGAAAAGAGTAAACACCTTAATAAATTGAATAAAGCCATGGGTTGGTGATTGCACCCCACTTAAATTATCTCAGGGTTGGACCCGCCTACTGTTAGCCCTGCTTACTGTTTAGCCTCTGGCTCTGCCTACCATTAGCTGCACAGTGCTCTGCCCCAGCCCCAATGGGCACCAACTGACACCACATCCATTATATGACCAAAGGAACCACTGGTCCTATAGCAAAACATAACATATATTGAGATGTTACTCCTTCCCTAGCATCATCTTATGGGGAATTTCTGATTTTGTATTTGCAGCATCCAGAGAGTGGAAGTGTAGTGCCTTTTTGTTACCCGCTGATAGACATAGGAAGCCTATGAAAGGATATCACATATTTCAAATAAAGCCCAAGAGGAATTTTTCCACCCCTGAGGCTTTCCTTTTCAACATCTGAATCAGGTGCATGTTTTACCTGTCTGCCTGTCGTTTGGCACAATAGGGATCTGGAACAACAGATGGTTCCAACAACAGGTCTCAACTGCAGGATATAAAAGCTGTTTATTCGTTTGAATTGATAGCCCACAGCATTCCAAAAGCTCAGGATGGGTAAACATGGGTTTAATATACTGTTGCAGTAGCATCAGGACACAATCGAAATGGCTTCAGAGAAACCAGCCACTACCCTATCGAAACAACAGCATTATCAGAAAGACCTCATAATGCTTCTGAAACATGTTCTGGTTTTGATAAGTTTACCATTTGCTGGAATTTCTGTCTGTGCATCAGCCACTGAGAAACTCCCTCTGTTCCCCTTATATTATTCATGTCATATGCGCTTGGCATCCCATCACAATCAAGATCACAGAATTTATGGATAGATTATAATAGTATGCATGAGCTCAAATTCCTGGATATCCCTCAGTAACAGTCCTTGGTACAGCACTTTTAAAAAAATGTCCTTTTTCCAAAGAGTTAAAACCTTACATGCAAGATTCATTCCCCCAATGTTATCCCTATAACAACCCTGTGAGGTAGATTAGGCTTAGAAAGTATAAGTGCCACAAGGTAGCCTAGTGAACTTCATGGTGCAGTGGAAATTTGAACCTCCGTTCTAATTCAATACTCAAGCCACTCTACCACAGTGGTTCTCTGGTTATGAAAAGCAGGATAATTGGCTGCCTTTTTTGTTTGATTAGGTTGCACAGCATCCCACAGCTCTGGGGGCTGTTGAGCAAAGCAATATATTCTCTTGGGAGACATATTTTGCCTTGTGTTGGTTCGACTGAGAAAGATAATAATCCATTGCTGAAATATCTTGCCTGAAATATCTTGAAATTAAAAGCAGAAAAGATTGTGTTTCAAATTTTCAAAGAAATTAAGAGTATTTTCAAATTGAGCATTTTAATATGAAAATTATTTCACTTGTCTGCTTTTAATTTCAGTTACATTTTAACATCTTAGAAACTGCTTACAGAGTGTCAATATCTGTGTATCCTCTCCCCCTTTCTAAAATGCTCTTAATTACCTTTATGCTAATAATTTAGTAATTTCTCTTGCTTCTTCTGCTGACACAAGATATAGAAGCCAGTCCAAAAGCAAATACCTTAGAGATATTTTTTTTCATATCAGGTCAGTATTTTGGAAGATGCTTTTATTTATATCTACTTGCTTTAATTAAACTATAGTTAGCAGAACACTTATGAACTTGTAAGGATTTTAATAAAATAGCAACAATTCTTACTTTTTAAAAACTTCACTTTAACAGTACATATATGAGGGCTGTGAATAGGCTGAATTATCAGTCCTGTCCAAGTGATTTTTGGATCATGCACACAATTCAGTAGATGCTCTAGTTTGCATTGAGCCAATAATTGGCATCGGTTTGATGCCCTGGGATGGGGGATCTTTTAACAAAGATCTGGCTTGTCTGAAGAAACCAGCTGCCTTCTACAGTTAAAGTATGCACCCATTTGCCTCCCAACCCCCAAATAATGCACCAGGAAAAGGACATAATGTCATAACATTGCTTACTTTCCTGGTACATTATAGGGTGAGACTGGTGGACAGGTTGCGGTGGGGTGAGGAGTGGAAATTTGAATTGCCACTGCTGTGTGGCAACTAATTTCTTCATAGAAAGAAGAAGGCAACTAATTTCTTAATAGAAGCCAGATTGTCATCAACTCTCATCCAGATTTTAGGGTGGATTTTCACCCCTAGCTGCATACAAGCAGACCATTGCACTCCCAGCTATGTTCCTGTTGTCAAACTCTTACCTGCACTCTGGTACACAAAATATACATGTATGGCCGCTGACCAGTTGTGATATTTATGTTCTCAACAAAAATATGACACAGGGTAGAAAACCACACCAAAACGAATGAACTCTCTATGGTGGGTGGTTTCTATCCCATTTCCATAGTAATGTAAATTGGAAGAAAAACCACCCCAGAAGTGAATGGTGAGGTAGTTGGTGGGGTAGTTTCTATTCCATTCCCATGTTAAGCAATTTGGTATAGGAGAGAACACTCAGAGGCTATTCACACGCGTTTGCAAAACCAGGCTAAAGGAGCCCAACCTGGTTTTGCATGTGCGTGTGAACCGCTGTGATTGGGCCTGATCCCAGCAGCTACAAGGTGGCAAACCCGCCAAAGTAGCCTCCCTCTAAAATGAGGTTAAGGGATCTAGTGCTCCCTTAACTTCATTTTTTGATCATGTGTGGCTGGCACACTCAGGAGGGAGGGGGATCCCAAAAAAGCTCTGGGGTGGGGACGAAGTGCAGCGGGGCATCCCAGCACCCCAACTCATGGAGCTGCCATGTGAACCGCTGGTTGTCTGGGCGGGCAATCTGCCTGGCCAGGGAGAGCATAGAGATCAACTGTGGGGTACGTAAGTTAAGCCTACCTTCCCCACAGACCGCCCCAGAGCTCTTCTCACTGATCGTGAGAAAAGCACCTCTTTCTTTTAGGAAACTTCCATTTTTGTTTCCCCTTGCAAACTCAATTGACCTTGAAAGATGCTAGTGTCTGAAAAATAGTCTGGGGCACTGAGTAGTTCTATGTTCCCAAGTTAGTGGAGATAAAAACAGCCCCTCCCACAATGTCAGACCTAGTGTTTGGAACAAGTAAAATATCCAGAAGCGTCTGACCTCACAGATGCAAGGATTTTAGCCACCACAACAAAGCCAAAAATATTTGTTTGAACAGCAGCAGCCACATGTCAACTTCAGTAAGCCAGGCATCTTGTCGTTTCTCCTAGTGGGATACAGCCTCAAAAGTTTCGGGAATTGGAGCTTGATTTCAGGTGGAGATGTCTAGAAAATGTAGAGGTGTTGCACTGAGCAGTCTGTTGAACCTCACTCTCACCTGTCAGTGGAGGTATCAAGATAATAGGCTATATAACAAACAGAAATGGCAAAAGTTGGGCTACAAAGAGTCCATCACTGGTCCAATGCCCACATCGTATGTGAACACAAACGGATAGCATGTGAAACAATCAGAGACTATCAATCCCTCACACTGTGCACTCTCCACGCCCATGCCCCCCAAAGGGGGAAACAACACCGGGAGAAGTCGGAGTGGTTCAGGGTCCTGACACCATCACCCTCTTGGATCCACCAGCAAGGCAAGGCCTGGCCAGAGTGAGTGGTGCTGGCCAAGCAATAGGAGGAAAGCTGGGCAATGGCAGGGCCATTAGACACAGAGGTAACAGCTGGCATGGACAATGAAAGAAAGAGATTCTGACACCTGAAATGGCCCTCGAATATGAGGATCTGGCATGAACAATGAAAGAAAGAGATTCCGACACCTGAAATGGTCCTCGAATATGAGGAGCTAGGCTTGAGAAACACCAAAAGGAGACTGTGCAAGGAGGTTTATTGGGAAAGGATGGGTGTGGAGACAGAAAATGGAAGAGACAGAAAATGGAAGAGAAAGGATGTATGGGTGAAATAAAGTTATTTAGGGTTAGTGTGCAGATTATTTATTTATTTATTTATTTAACATATTTTTTAGGGATGTGCAAAACGTTTTGGGCACAGATCGATCTGTGCCCGGAATGAGCAATTTCGGGTGATTCGGGGCCAAACCGAATCACCCCCGATGCCCCCCAATATTTTTCGGGCCCAAGCCGAATCACCCCTGATTCATGCCCGAAAAATTCGGGTGATTCGGGCTGACATCTCTCTGAATTTCCCGCCTTTTTGCCTCCATTGATTTCAGTGCAAAAAGGTCTGGTGTGACGTCTGCTCGAATTTTGGGTCCCAGGGGCAAAATAGTGGGGTGGGGTGGTAGTGCCTAATGGGTGGAGGCTAGCATCCCAATTTCAAGGGAATTGGGCAAAAGGCTGATTTTGGGGGAATTTTTGAAGTTTTAGTGTCTTTGGGGCAGATCGGGGGCATAGCGTGGGATCTGGGCAAAAAGAGTGGGGTGGGGTGGTAGTGGCTAATGGGTGGAGGCTACCACCCCATTTTCAGAGTGATTGGGCAGAGGGCTGATTTTGGGGGAATTGTTCAAGTTTATGCATCTTTAAGGTTTTTCTCCATAAAGAAGCATTGAGGTGTCAGCAAATGTATAGCTTCACGTGGGGGGCAAACGGGTGGCCTAGAGCAGTGTGGGGTTGTTGGTAGTGCTAGGTAGGGGCAAGGAAGCTACCTGAATTTTTTCAAAGGATTTGGGCAGAGGGCTGATTTTCGGTAAATTGTTGAAGATTACGCGTCTTTAAGCTTTTTCCTCATAGGGTATACATGGAGCTTTCAGCAGCCCCATAAGTGCACTTGGGGGTGCTGGGGTGGCCCAGAGCGAGTGGTAGTGTAGTGCAAATAGGGTGCCAACCACCCCCATGGGTTTCTAACCCATGGGGTACAGGGTTCTGTTGTTTCTGAAGTATTCTGAGTGTGGATTCTATGATAGAAAATGAGATTTTCAATGAAACACCATGAATCCACTCTAATTTGCGACCCGTGTGTTTGTGACCCGCGTGTTGACTGCACAGTGACTTGCCTGCCTGGTGCGAAGGTTGCGGACGTCACGCAGCATCTAGACAGGCTCCTAGGCAGTGCTGGGGAGGAGACAGCTGTCATGGTGCATGTCGGCACCAACGATGTGGGGAAATGCAGTCGGGAGGTCCTGGAAGCCAAATTTAGGCTGATAGGTAGCATTTTGAAGTCCAGGACCCCCAAGGGAGCATTCTCAGAAATGCTACCTGTTCCATGCGCAAGTACAGTGAGACAGGCAGAGTTGAGGGGTTTCAATGCGTGGATGAGACATTGGTGCTGGGAGGAGAGGTTTAGATTTGTTAGGCACTGGGACACATTTTGGGGCAAGCAAGGCCTGTACAAAAGGGACGGGCTGCACTTGAACCAAGATGGAACCAGACTGATGGAGCTTAAAATCAAAAAGTTTGCAGAGCAGCTTTTAAAATGACACCTGGGGAACAGCCGATGGGAGCTGGGCAGTATCCCGTTTGGCAAAAGCCATCCTTTAAAGTGTGAGGCTGCAAAGAATTCAGATAAAACAGAAGGGGACAGAGCAGAACCGCATAAAGAGCAGATGGGACACTGTGAAGTGCACTTATGGGGCTGCTGAAACTCCCATTATACCTTATGAGGAAAAACCTTAAAGACGTGTAAACTTCAACAATTCACCAAAAATCAGCCCTCTGCCCAAATCCTTTGAAAAAAATTTGGTAGCTTCCTTGCCCCTATCTTGCACTACCACCAACCCCACACCGCTCTGGGCCACCCCTTTCCCCCCAACATGGAGCGATACACCCTCCATTATACCTAATGGGGAAAAACCTTAAAGACAAGTAAATTTCAACAATTCACAAAAAATCAGCCCTTTGCCCAATCACTCTGCAATTGGGGTGGTAGCCTCCACCAATTAGGCACTACCACCCCACCCCACTCTTCTGCCCCAGATCCCATGTTATGCCCCCAATCTGCCCCAAAGTCACTAAAATTTCAAAAATTCACCAAAAATCAGCCCTCTGCCCAATCCCTCTGCAATTTGGGTGGTAGCCTCCACCCATTAGGCACTACCACCCCACTCTTTTGGCCCTGGGACCCGAAATTCGAGTAGACATCACATCAGACCTTTTTGCATTGAAGTCAAAGGGAGGCAAGAAGGCGGGAAATTCAAATTGATGTCATTGCTCAAAATGGAGGGGGAAGAAGAAGGCATTTATCGGCCACAAAATGGAGGGCCGAAACAACAGATAATTCAGAGCCGAAACGGGGGTGTTTCATTTCGGCTCCGAAAAATTTCTCGGGCTGAAATTTGTGATTCAAAATTTGTTATTCGATCCAATAAGTCCAGGAGGATGCCAGCATGGCTAACAGTTACCGTCAAGGAAGCCATAAAAGGGAAGAAGACTTCCTTCCAAAATTGGAAGGCCTGTCCAAACGAAGAGAACAGAAAGGAACACAAACTCTGGAAAAAGAAATGCAAGCTGACAATAAGGGATGGAAAAAGAGAGTTTGAGGAACATTTAGCCAAAAGTATCAAGGGGAATAACAAAAACTTCTTTAAGTACATCAGAAGCAGGAAACCTGCCAGGGAGGCAGTTGGACCATTAGACAATGAGGGAGTGAAAGGGATTATTAAGGAGGATATGAAGGTTGCAGAGAAGCTGAATGAGTTCTTTGCATCTGTCTTCACGGCAGAGGATACTGAGCATATACCTGTTCCTGAACAAGGCTTTTTAGGGATGGAGGCTAGAGAGCTGAGTCAGATAGAAGTGACAAGGGATGATGTTCTAAACTGTCTGGAAAAACTGAAAGCTAACAAATCACCAGGGCCGGATGGCATCCATCCAAGAGTCCTCAAAGAACTCAAATGTGAAATTGCCGACCACCTTGCTAAAATATTTAACTTATCCCTGAAATTGGGCTCTGTAGCAGAGGACTGGAGAGTAGCAAATGTAACACCAATTTTCAAGAAGGGATCCAGGGGCAATCCGGGAAATTACAGGCCGGTTAGCCTAACATCCTTTCCAGGCAAATTGATGGAAAGCATCCTCAAGGATAAAATTGTAAAGCACCTAGAAGAACAGGCCCTGCTGGGAGTGAGCCAGCATTGCTTCCGCAAAGGTAAATCTTGCCTGACCAACCTTTTGGAGTTCTTTGAGAGTGTCAACGAGTGTGTGCATCAAGGTGATCCAGTTGACATAGTCTACCTGGACTTCCAAAAAGCTTTTGACAAAGTTCCTCATCAAAGACTCCTGAGGAAACTTAGCTGTCATGGGATAAAGGGACAAGTACGTGTGTGGATTGCTAACTGGTTGAAAGACAGGAAACAGAGAGTAGGTATAAATGGAGAGTTTTCACAATGGAGGGAAGTAAGAAGTGGGGTCCACCAGGGATCTGTACTGGGACCAGTGCTTTTTAATGTATTCATAAATGATCTAGAAGCAGGGGTAAACAGCGATGTGGCCAAATTTGCAGATGATACCAAACTCTTCCGGGTAGTGAAATCCAAAACGGATTGTGAGCAGCTCCAAAAGGATCTCTCCAAACTGGGGGAGTGGGCGACAAAATGGCAAATGTGGTTCAATGTTAGCAAGTGTAGAGTGATTCACATTGGGACGAAAAACCGCAACTTCAAGTATATGCTGATGGGATCCGAGCTGTTGGTGACAGACCAGGGGAGGTATCTTGGGGTTGTGGTGGACAGCTCGTTGAAAGTGTCGACTCAATGTGCGGCAGCTGTGAAAAAGGCCAATTCCAGGCTAGGGATCATTAGAAAGGAGATTGAAAATAAAACGGCTCACATTATAATGCCCTTATACAAAACTATAGTGCGACCACACTTGGAGTACTGCGTACAATTCTGGTCACCACATCTAAAAAAGGACATTGTTGAACTGGAGAATGTACAGAAGAGGGCAACCAAGATGATCAGGGGCCTAGAGCACCTTTCTTATGAGGCAAGGCTACAACACCTGGGGCTTTTTAGTTTAGAAAAAAGATGACTGCGGGGAGACATAGAGGTCTATAAGGTCATGCATGGTGTGGAGAAAGTGGAGAGATAGAGATTCTTTTCCCTCTCACACAACACTAGAACCAGGGGTCACTCCATGAAATTGATTGCCAGGAGGTCTAGGACCAACAAACGGAAGTACTTTTTCACACAATGCGTGATCCACTTGTGGAACTCTCTGCCACAGGATGTGGTGACAGCCAACAATCTGGATGGCTTTAAGAGGGGTTTGGATGACTTCATGGAGGAGAGGTCTATCAATGGCTACTAGGGATGTGCAAAAAATTTCGGGCACAGAACGATCTGTGCCCGAAATGTACAATTTCGGGTGATTCGGGGCTGAACTGAATCACCCCCGATGTCCCCCGATATTTTTCGGGCACGAGCCGAATCACCCGAATTTCGGGCATGAAAAATTCGGGTGATTTGGTTCACGGTTGATTTTTGGCGATTTTTTAAGGTTTTAGTGACTTTGGGGCAGTTTGGGGGCATAGCATGGGATCTGGGCAAAAGGAGTGGGGTGGGGTGGTAGTGCCTAATGGGTGCAGGCTACCAGCCCAATTTCAGGGGGATTGGGCAAAGGGCTGATTTTTGGTAAATTTCTGAAAATTTCATGTCTTTGGGGCAGATTGGGGCATATTGGGGCAGAAAGTAGGGCCTGAGGCAGAATAGTGGGGTGGGGTGGTAGTGCCTAATGGGTGGAGGCTACCACCCCAATTTCAGGGGGTTTGGACAAAGGGCTGATTTTTTGAGAATTTTTGAAGTTTTAGTGACTTTGGGGCAGTTTGGGGGCAGAAAGTGGATCTGCCCCAAAATAGTGGGGTGGGGTGGTAGTGCCTAATGGGTGGAGGCTACCACCCCAATTTCAGGGGGATTGGACAGAGGGCTGATTTTTTGAGAATTTTTGAAGTTTGGGTGTCTTTGGGGCAGATTGGGGGCAGAAAGTGGATCTGCCCCAAAGGAGTGGGGTGGGCTGGTAGATAGTGCCTAATGGGTGGAGGCTACCACCCATGCCCAATTTAAGAGTGATTGGGCAGAGGGGTGAATTATGGTGAATTTATTTGTATGAGGTTTGTCTTCATAAGGTGAAGTGTGCTAAATTGATTACTTCCTCATTTATTCATAGTAGAGGAAAGTGTGAAAAAGTGAAAGTGGGGTCATAAGAGTTGTTTAATTGAAAAATAGCTCATCCTATATAATAAAAGGCTAAGTGAGTGGCCGTGGCTTTGGAATGTTGGGGATCTGCGTCCCTGCCTCCCTGGGCTGTTCTGGGCCTGCGCGAAGCGCAGGCCCAGAAGAGCCCAAGGGACACAGGACTGCAGACACCAGTGTCCCACAGCCACGGGCGGCCATTAGCTGGTGTGTGGCGGCGGGGGAAAGTGGCCGAGGCGGCGGCAGAGCCGCCGCCTCGGCCATGAGCTGCGGCACGGCGAGAGGAGGCCGAGGCAACCAGAAGCGGCCGCCCTGAAAAAGGCGAGGGCAATGGCGGCGGGGGAAGACCGAGACGGGGGACAGGGAAGCTGGGCGAGGTGGCGGCGAAGCCGCCAACGAGGCCCCCGCCTGCTCACAGCCGTCGCCCCCGCCTGCTCACCTTCCCTCCCAGCTGCCCAAAATCACCTTCCCCGCTCCCCCCAAAAAAAGATTAAGGGCCAAAATGGCCCATGAGAAGGTGGCCGCCCCCGCCTATCGCCCTCCCCGCCCACCCAGCTGCCGAAGACCACCTTACCCGCTCCAGCCCGAGGGAAAAGAGAGGAGCTCACGAGCAGAGCTCCTCTCTGTGCTAAGTCACTGCTCAAACTGCCGCTATGGACGCAAAGGACGCCTATTGCGTCCATTGCGACAGTATGGGCAGCAAACACAGAGAATAGCTCTGTTCCCGAGTTCCTCTCTTCTCCTTCGGGCTGGAGCGGGTAAGGTGGGCTCCGGCAGCTGGGTGCACGGGAGGGCGATAGGCGGGGGCGGCCACCTTCTCATGGGCCATTTTGGCCGTTATTCATCCACACAACCCCCCCCCCCCAAAAAGTATAAGCAAAATAAGGAAGAACAAAAACAGAGACAACAACAACAACAAAAACAAAAAGAGAGAGGGGACAAGGGGGGAAAAAAGAGACAGAAAGAGAGAGAGAGAGACAGAAAAGACGGGATAGAAAGCTAGCGCCCGTTATCATAACGGGCTTAAAAATACTAGTTTGCTATGATAGAATGAGAATTCACACCTCAGAAAAAACTTCTGAGGTGTGAATTCTCATTCTATCATAGCAAATGAGATATTTTTCAATTAAACAACTCTCATGACCCCACTTTCACTTTTTCACACTTTCCTCTACTATGAATAAATGAGGAAGTAATCAATTTAGCACACTTCACCTTATGAAGACAAACCTCATACAAATAAATTCACCATAATTCACCCCTCTGCCCAATCACTCTTAAATTGGGGATGGGTGGTAGCCTCCACCCATTAGGCACTATCTACCAGCCCACCCCACTCCTTTGGGGCAGATCCACTTTCTGCCCCCAATCTGCCCCAAAGACACCCAAACTTCAAAAATTCTCAAAAAATCAGCCCTCTGTCCAATCCCCCTGAAATTGGGGTGGTAGCCTCCACCCATTAGGCACTACCACCCCACCCCACTATTTTGGGGCAGATCCACTTTCTGCCCCCAAACTGCCCCAAAGTCACCAAAACCTCAAAAATTCTCAAAAAATCAGCCCTTTGTCCAAACCCCCTGAAATTGGGGTGGTAGCCTCCACCCATTAGGCACTACCACCCCACCCCACTATTCTGCCCCAGGCCCCACTTTCTGCCCCAATATGCCCCAATCTGCCCCAAAGACATGAAATTTTCAGAAATTTACCAAAAATCTGCCCTTTGCCCAATCCCCCTGAAATTGGGCTGGTAGCCTGCACCCATTAGGCACTACCACCCCACCCCACTCCTTTTGCCCAGATCCCATGCTATGCCCCCGAACTGCCCCAAAGTCACTAAAACTTTAAAAATTCACCAAAAATCAGGATTTTGCCCAATCCCCCTGAAATTGGGGTGGTAGACTCTACCCATTGGGCACTACCACCCCACCCCAAAATTTTGCCCCTGGGCCCCTTTTTTACCCCCCAGGAATCAATTCAGATTCGGATTCGGATTAAATCCGAATCCGAACCGAATCAAGGGTGATTCGGGTGACCCAGATTCGGGCACAAAACAGAACAGGGGTGATTTGGTTCGGGTCCGAGCCGAATCACCCGAAATCCCGAATTGCACACCCCTAATGGCTACTAGTCGGAGGGCTGTGGGCCACCTCCCGCCTCAAGGGCAGGGTGCCTCTGAGTACCAGTTGCAGGGGAGTAATTGCAGGAGGGAGCGCACACCCTCAACTCCTGTCTGTGGCTTCCAGCAGCATCTGGTGGGCCACTGTGCGAAACAGGATGCTGGACTAGATGGGCCTTGGGCCTGATCCAGCAGGGTTGTTCTTATGTTAAGAAGTTTAAAACACAACAATTTAAAAAAAATTAAAAAAATTAAATAACATTAAAACCATTAAAACAATATTAATTAAAAGCCTGGGTTAACAGATGTGTCTTTAAAGACCTTTTAAAAGCTGTCAGAGATGGGGAGGCTTTTATTTCACTAGGGAGCACATTCCAAATCCTCGGGGCAGCAGCGGAGAAGATTAGAGATGCATGTCAGTGATGAGATGAACAGTTTTGAGGTGGGGTCCGGTTTCTCTGGTGGGAGGCCAGACTAAGAGGAGTTTAGTTCAGCAGGACCATGTGGGAAGACCTGGAGAGCCAATGCCAATCAGAGTAGACAGTGCTGTTCTAGGTGGACCAACAGTGTTTACTCATTAGGAAGCAGTTTCCTATATTCAGATGGAAGTACTTTGACTTAACGGAACTGAAAATGTATCTTGGCCTGGTAGACTGGTGTGTTTCATTCCAATCATGAAGCACTGCAGGGACTGTGGGTCTTCCTATTTCTCTGCCATGATGCCACTGAAATGGTTTGAGGACATAACAAATAATTTCAGGTTCAATGACAAAGCCACATGAGTGATTGCCCAGCTGGCAACCATTAGCAGTGTGACTATCACCTTGTTTGTGCAGCAGCTGCAGCAGTGCTACATTTCTGGGTCCAACCTAACAGTTGATGAACCGCTGTTAGGTTTCCGAGGCGCTGTCCCTTCTGGCAACATATGCCAAACAAACCAAAGAAGTAAGGTTTGAAAATATAGAGGTACTGTGATGCAGAAACAACCTACCCACACGACAGGGGATGTTTACCTTGGTAAGTAAGCTGGAGGACTGTAACAAAGACAAGTAGGCCTGCAAGTTGTGCAGCAATTGTACAGCCATGGAACAATACTTAATTGTTCTTTTATGATGTTTTAATTGTTAATTGATTTTAATTGTGTTGTTTTAATGTAAACTGCCCTGAGCCTTTTGTAAGGGTTGAATAATAATAATAATAATAATAATAATAATAATAATAATAATAATAAATAACAACCATAGGAACCACAGAAATCACCACCAGCCAATTACAAAAAGCAACTTTACTGGGAACAGCCTATATTCTGCGACGATATCTATAATAATAACAGCAACAACATTGATAATAAAATTCTGCCATCCCAGGTCCTTGGGAAGGGCTCGATGTCTGGATAAAACAAACCAGTCAATAACACCTGTCTGACTGTGTTAATAATAATAATAATAATAATAATGATAGTCAGTCTATGCAATCCTTTTACAACAGATGATTAGGTGTTCCATTGTTTCATCTCCTTCTTTAGAAAGGCGGCACTTGCTGGTTTTTAAAATAATAATAATAATAAAAAACTTGGGGTCACTTCAGGTGAATCACTCCTCTAAATGCTCTCCAAAACCTTGTTGGAGCATGTTCTTCTTCTTTAGTTGCTTTTCCTATTGGAGGTTAGATATCATTAAAACTACTTGATCTTTTGACACTGCAGCTCTAAATAGTGATGCAGTGCTTCAACCATACCAGTCTTCAACCATGTTCTTTCCTTCTTCCTGCCCTTCTCCTGCCCTCGATCTTTGCTTGCAATATTAATTGCAGAAGATGATGTCTCTGATGTCTCATCATATGCCTCAAATATTCCAGTTTCCTTCCTTTTATTGTTCTTAAAATTTCCATACTTTCATTTATTCTTCGCAGAACTTCTAAATTGGTGACTCTATCTACCCAGGATATTTTCAACATTCTTCTATACATCCATGTTTCAAAAGCCTCAAGCCTCTTACACGTATCTTTGGTGAGCGTCCATTCCATAAAGCAAGACTGGGAAAACATAACATTTAGTCATTCTGATCCTTAAATTCAAATAAAGTCCATGGTTACATTTTTTTTTCATTTAGTAAAAGCACCCCTTGCTTGCTGTATTCTTGGTTTTATTTCTTATGTATTGTCCCATTTATTATTTAACCTGCAACCTAAATACTAATATGATGTTACTATATCTAATGCATTATTTCCCACTATAATGTTTGGCACATCAGGCTGCCCCTTTGTAATGACCATGACTTTAGTTTTCTTAGTATTAATGGCCAGACCACATTATTCACTTGTTTGTACTACTCTATTTAACATTGCCTGCATATCATTCTCGTTATCAGATATTAAAACTGTATCACAGGCATGTATAGAAGGGCAATTCAGATTAACATGCCCCTCATGCATGTTGATGTGCCAAAAGCACATGGCATGTGCCAAAATGCATGGGTATATTCCCCAATGATGTCAGGGCAGGTGTGGTCTTGCTGCAGCCCTGATGTTATTACATACACAGGGCTGTGTTCATCTGAGGCTGCACTTCAAGGATTGTGGTTGGTGGATAACCTTTCCCCCAGTGCACAGCTGACAGATGCTCTCCTGAGCAAGGAAGGAGCTGACCCATGTAGGCACCATGAGATACAACAAGCCAGGCATAACCCAGAGATGCAGCCACATTAACAAAGGGGACCACTGTCATCTCTGTTTGGCTTGGATGGACAGAAATGTTGGTATTGTGTACCCAAGAAGTGTGTTGTCAAGGACAGCTGACAAAAAACCAAGCAAAAGATATCATGGTTGCTGAAGGAAGCACGATCAGCTCCTAGACCTGTAATGATTTTCTTTAGGTCAGTCACAGTGAATCCTTTCAACTGAAATGTTGATGTAATGCTCAAGTATGGATCCTCAGTGTGGGATTTGAAATGCTCATTTTTCTTCGCTAACAACCAGTGTTCTCTCTATTTTTGTTTAATCTGTGTGTGGAATGAGTTTTGTTATGGGTGGCAGTATCTAGGCAGTTTATGTGTGCATGCATTCAAAGTGGGGCCTTCCTAGGTGGGATCTAAAATTAACTGAGCAGAGATCAAAATATGTGTAAGTGCGCATACATGCATGCACATGTTTTATTTATTTAACGTATTTCTGTACCACCCAAAACGCAAGATCTCTGGGTGGTCCACAACAAAACAAAACAAAAAAACAGCCAACAAAAAGGTTAAAACTTTTCAATAATCAAAATCCAAAACATCAATACTATTAAAACATAATTAAAACAATATCTAATTAAAAGCCTATGTGAACAAATGTGTCGTGACTGTCTTTTTAAAAGTTGTAAGAGATGGGGAGACTCTTATTTCAGCAGGAAGTGTCTTCCAAAGCCTCAGGGTCGCAATGGAGAAGGCTCGTCCATGAGTAGCCACCAGAGGAGCCAGTGGCAACTGCAGATGAACCTCTCCAGATGATCTCAATGGGCAGTGTGGTTCATAGCAAAGAAAACGTTCTCTTAAATGTGTATTAGAGGGAACACTACTAACAACGCACATTCTCATTTGTGCTGTCACACAGAGAGACATGTTTGAGAATCACTGCTGCACTCCCCTGAACTGGAGTATTAAATTATTGTAGGTTATGTGGGCTAGAAACATGGGGGGGGGCATCCAATGTAGCCAATGGGGATATAAAAGTCCTACTCATGTGTAAAAAATAATTACTCCAAATGAGGGTTAAAATGTAAGCTCACCACCCTCCATTTCTTTTCAACACAATGCCAATACTCATCTACTGATATGAGAATAATTTCCAATGAAAAATGCCAAAGATATTGCCTTAGATCTGAGGTGACATACATATATACACTGCCATTTTCATTCATTCATTCATTCATTCATTCATAATAAGAGAAAACTACTACTACTTTGAATATTTATATACCACTTTTCAACAAACGTTCCCTAAGCGGATAACGAATAATAAAAATAAACTAGCTTAACCCGTGCAGAGCATCTGCACACTAGTACTTGATTGATCCCCTCACCCCTCCTCCATAGCCCCCTTCATCTCAGAGATCTTTCCACCCTCACCTGAGCCACACACCTGCTCCTCCTCCTCCATCCAGTTGCTTCCATTCCCCTCACCCCTTTTGGTCACTCCTCCATCCCTTAACTCCATCCCCAAACCTCTCTTGGCCATGCCTGCAACATTGCTCGTTCCTCCAGAGACCTCCCCACCCTCACCCAAGCCCCACTCTTGCTCCTCCACACAGGAGGAGCAGCAGCGGTTGACCGGGCCCTTCCTTGCTGTCGCCACCTCCAGCTTATTCCCCTCAGACTGCTCGTTTCCCTCAGGACACTGACAGGCCTGGGCCTGTCCCTTGCCTGCCTGCTTCCTTCCACCAGTGGCCCCGGTAGCCCCAAACATCAATAGTGGTTGACTGGGCCCTTCCTTGCTGCTGCTGCCACCATGGCCACTCATTCCCCTCAGGTCGCTGACAGGCTCGGGCATGTCTCCTGCCCTTCCTTTTTTTCTTTCCCTTCCTTCTTTTTCTATCTTTCTCTCTCCTCCACTCACTCTTCCCTTCTGTTTTCTTCCTCTCTCTCTCTCTCTCTCTCTCTCTCTCTCTCTCTCTCTCCCTCCCCCCCACCCTTCCTGAGTTAACAGATCTTGTTCATCTTGTTTCCTCATCTAATTCACACAAAAGCAGCCTCATTCTCCTGAAGGCAGCCTCCTTCTCCAGCGTCCTCTTTCCTACCTCATGACACCTCTCCTCGCAGACCCCTGCCCACTGTCTCTCTCTCTCTCTCTCTCTCTCTCTCTCTCTCTCTATATATATATATATATATATATATAGAGAGAGAGAGAGAGAGAGAGAGAGAGAGAGAGACTGTCCTCTCCTCTATAATAAAAAATAGCCACCTAATGGTGCAGCAGGGAAATGACTTGATTAGCAAGCCAGAGTTTGCCGGTTCAAATCCCTGCTGGTATGTTTCCCAGACTATGGGAAACACCTATATCAGACAGAAGCTATAGAAGATGCTGAAAGGCATAATCTCATACTTTGCAGGAGATGGCAATGGTAAACCCCTCCTGTATTCTACCAAAGACAACCAGAGGGCTCTGTAGTTGCCAGGCATCGACATCAACTCAATGGCAGATTTTACCTTTACTTTGCAATCAAGAACATCTTCCAACCAGTAGCAGTAGCATTCCTACTGACCTTAACCATCACAGGCTCCTCCTCCCTGTCTGCATATGGAATCCACACTGCCCAATCAGGTGCTTCTGCTCGCAAAGCAACCAGAGATGGAGAAGCTCTTATATTGACAGGAGCATGTTCCACAGCCCTGGAGCAGCCACAGAGAAGGCCTGTTTCTACCAAACAAGCCAGTGGCAACTGTAACCACACCTCCCCTCATGATCTCCATAGGCGGCAGGATTCATGATAGAGAATAGTGATAATACTTTATTATACTTTGAAAAGCAAGTGTATGTAGCACCCTATATATCATCAGGTATCAAAGGATACATCTAATTTTCACAGTTATGCTGTCACTAGAAGATAATGAGCACCTTTGAAAATATGCAAAAAATGGATGTACAATTGTTGCAATCCATGTTTCACCATGCCCCTCTGTCTGACATCAGTACAATTGTTGCAATTAGAATATAACTTTTTATATGTTAAGTGTTCTCATTTTATAAGTTGTTGTTTTTTTCCTAATTGGTCCAGAGCCCTAGTTCTTAGCTTGTACAGAAGTTATTACTGACTATTCTATGTTGCATTAACAGGCCTGTCTTCTTCCTAACTTGAAACCATGCCCAGTTGTCATAATCTCTTCCAGGAATTATGAGAACAAACAGGATATGCTTTAAGATGTTAACAAGTGCAACAAACAGAATTATTCAGCAGTGATTGCTGAAGTCTTTTCTAATTCCAACAATGTCTTTATAAGTGAACAGTACACAATCTTTATTGTACTTCCTCTTACATGGAGATCTAATTTCAACACAACATAACATAATATTTATATATTATTCCTTGTCTGCATCTACAGTATTTTTCTAACAATATTACTTGCTATTTGTTCTTCTAATTTGGTTTGGCCCATCTTGTAGACATGATAAGATTAGAGAAGCGGTTGGCAGTAGTCTTGACTGTGCATTTCAGAGTTGCATGAAATAGCATTTGTGCAGTTTATGAAATGTGATACTATGAGGTTGATACAGATTCTTATTCCACGTACAACTCCAGATTTTTACATTACATGTATTTGTATTGTTCAACATATTTCCAACATGAGTAAAAGTCCTTGGAATGCATATACATTTAATATATGCATTTATCTGTAATTTCTCATAGTGTTTAATATACATCACCTTGGGCTCTTCGGAGCTAGCACAGGGTATAAATGCAATGCATAAATCCAGATGACCTTCACAGGAAGCTGGACAAGGGAAATGCATATTTTTGGTCTCCTGGACCCTGAAGCAGCCTTCAGTACTATCAACCATAGTATCTGTCTTTCTGAGCTGCTGTGGTGGGATGTTATATAGTCATTCTTCAAAGGCCAGTTGCAGAAGGCAGTGCTTGGGACTGTTTGTCCTCCTGCTCAGAGTCCCTGTGTGCTTCTGCCCCTTGTGGCAGCCTGCTAATTGCAGCAGACTCTTAGGCTTCTGAAGCAACCATGGATTGACTCATTGGTCTTTTCCTGTAGCAGGAAGTATAAAAGGCTTCATGGCTGAGGCAGGCCTTCCCTCAGTATCAAGGTTCTCTTGTGCTGGTCCTGTTACTTCTCTTGACACTCTGCTTAGTCCTTTGCATATTCTTTACTCCTGCTTCCTTTTGTGACCCTCTGGCTCGACTACTCCTCAGCTTGGCTCTCAAGTTTCTGGCTCTGGCTTCTGTCTGATTCCAGCTCCTGACTACTACTCTGTATGAATTTCAGTGTATTCCTGGCACCTGGCTTCTTTCTGGCTCTCTAGCTCCTGATTTTTACTCCAACACATTCCTGATGCTTGACTCCTGAATTGACCCTCTGGCCCCCAGATAGGCTATTTAAAGGATCATATTTAAAGGATCATCTTCTCCAGTCCCAGCCCTGGACTTACAGCCCATAGAGGCTTACAGCCCATAGAGCAGCCCATCTATTCCTGACACTACTTCTCAATTCAAGGCAATTTTGTCCCCTATTCTATTCTATTGAACATCTACATGCTAGCTGCTAGATTGGACAACTGTGGTGCAGTTATCATAATTATACTGATGATACCCAACTCCATCTTTTGTTTCCATCTGCTTCCACAGGTACTGTGAAAATCCTTAACTGATTATTGGCCATTTCTGACTTTAACTGTTCTAACTATAAGAACAATTTGACAGTGGAACAGTCTGCCTTGCATAGTAGTGGACTCTCCTTCATGAGAAATTTCCAAACAGAAAAGATGTCAAGGATGGTATTTTCCAACTCTGAACAGGTGGTTTGACTGGAAGACCTCCAAGGTCCCTTCCAATGCTAACATTCTATGATTAGTTATAAAGTTTCTAGCTAGCACCATGCTAAATTTGTATGAGTTTCTATTGGAAACTATTGATCAGGCACCAGTTATCAGTGGTAACTTCTCCAGCTGATGTGGCATAATCCTCAAACCAAGTATAAGCCAGGCAAGACTATTGTCATGGCAGATGAGCTGTCAAGACGTTCTCTAAAAAACTAATTCTGAATCAACTCAATTTACTGGAAAAAAATTGAGAATTATGAAACAACACTACAACACATTTCAGACTCATCATTTCATGCCCCCTGCCTCTGATGTCACACAAAACAAGGAGCTTGTGAGAGACTTCAGTTCTCTGGGTTCCCAGACTGGCTGGGAATGTGTCTCTCTGCCTTCCTAATCAGGGAAAGGTGCTCCTGGCCATGCTGGAAACCTGGCACTGGCCACTGGTGGTTTGCAAACAGGGCTGTGTGGGCCCATTTCCACATTTTGCCATTCCTCTGTGCCTGACATCAAGCGCATGGCATGTGACATCAGATGCAGGGGTGTGGCTGAGGTGCCAGGAGCAGCCCCAGGGGCATGGCAGCCTAGGTTCTTCAGACCCATTTTTTCAACGGTGGCTATGCCCCTGCACAGGAATTAAATTTATCCTGATGACAGAATTGTCGATCATACAACCTCCTAGAATAGGGGAGAAAGTCAATCTCTTCCTGACTCTTGATGATTTGTTAGGTTTCCCTTAGATATTAAATGCCTCTCTCCTTTCACCCTGCTGGGTAATGCAGTTTCTGTTAATATAGAATCCTGTGAAATCTGGTTTCCTGGGTCTTCATTGGATTCAACTAAAGAAGAAGAAGAAATAATTGATTGCTTGAAGCCTCTAGAATGCAAAAGCCCTGGAGGTCCAATGAAAAAATGAGGGTGTTTGGGAATAACATGAGGTGACCAAGATGGTGACTAAGTAGCAATATGATTCATGAGCTCCTGCCTTAAAACTGGCATTCTCTTTGCTGAGCTGAAATTTTCAGTCAGAAACTACACAAACATTAACCATGACAAATACAAGCAACAATAGGAACACTCAAAAAAACCAACCAGACAAGGCAAGGAAACAGATGAGGCTCAACTCCTACCTTCCCATTAATGGAGCACTGAGTGTAATCTTTACTCTCCCTACCAAGAACAGGTTTATGGCCCTGGGCACAAAGAACCTTCCCTCACCCCAAGAAGTCTGCTTTACGCCAGGTATCTCCTTTGCTTTCTAAGAACTCTGACCTGAAAAATCCCCTGGAGCAGAGAGACAGACGACCTAAGAGAGCCAGGCATCCTTGTGGTGATTACTGTGACCCCCCCTGCCAAAATATTTAGGAAATGCCTGCCTATTAACAGCAGATGTGGTTATACAAATCTTAGGGGTTTTAAACACAATCTCAACAAAAGTAGATAAGCTCTTGCATGCCTTTGATGCATTTGTGCTACACAAATATACAATTAAAACCTGAAACACAGCCCCCAGCAATGTCCAGGCAGCTCCCTTCTCAGCTCCAGTCAGGTCCTGTGCCAAAACTGCACATAAGACACATGCTGGACTGCCAAATACAACCCATTTATCTAAATGCAGTGTGTGTACTCCAGACCTCCCAGGTGCTAATACAAATATGTTGTAGTCTTTATGCTAATAGGCATAGGCTCTATCATTTTTAACGGCTTTTAATTGCTTTTAATAACACCTCTTACATGCTCCTTTATGCTGGCCTAACACAGTAATAAAGATTATTGATTGAGAATTGTCATCCCATCTGAGATGAGACAAAGCAAAGCACACTGAAAAACTTCCTGAAGATCAACAGGAAATCACCGAATATAGAGAATATGAAGATTCTCTCTTTGGTGGCCATGACTAGGTCAGGACTTAAAAGCTGTGTTAGCGGACTGTGAATTTTGCCAGAAAAATAAAACCTCTCAGTGGTTCCTTTCTCTGTTCATCATATAGCTGCTAGACAGACCCTTTAAAAAAAAGAGTTGGAACAACTATTTGGATCAAAAGATGTCCAACGATTTACAGGGAAAGAGTTTGACCAGTTTGCAAAGAAATACAAATACATTTTAGTCATGTTACTGCTGTTCTTCACTCTCTATAAACTGACAGAAAGGGCAGGGCACTGGTATTGTGTCTGTAGCACTGATCAAATCCAGAATCTAGTTACTGAAACTTGTTCTATATCATTAAGCATTGAAAACATGGTCTCCAGAGGCAGTGTGCACCGGGGATTTTCTGGCCCTCCCTTCCTGCTGCAACCATGGGGAGCCTGCCTGTTGAGAATACAGTGCTGCCACAAGGAGATCTTTCCTTTGGTCACTACTCAGAGGACAGAGACACCAGAGAAGGGCCTCCAGTAATGATTTTAATATATGGACAGTTAAGTATTATTTATTTTTATTTGTAAACCGCTTTGTGAACTTTGGTTGAAGAGCAGTATATAAGTATTTGTAGTAGTAGTAGTAGTAGTGTTTGTAAGAATACAGTCTTTCATCCAGAACCCAAGATATATACACTGTAAAGATTAGTAGCAGCATTTTGAATTGTACTCAGAAACATACTGAGATGAGTCTCATGATCGGTGAGACTTTCCGAAATGGGGTTTGCGGGGAGAGCGAGTTTAGCCCACTCTCCCCTCAGACGATCATTTCTGCAGCCCTGGGCAGCTGGATTGGCCGTCCACATGACTGCCGGCTCTGTCACGGAGCTGGTGGAGGCTGTGGGGATCAGGGGCCGCATGACCCCTGGAAGTTCCAGGATACCCCGTGCGAGTGTGTGGGGCATCCTGGAGAGACCCCCAGGGCCGAGAGGCTGGTTTCAGCCTCCTGGCGGGGGTCTCCTCATGTGTTGCCATGGCGCAGAGCCACGGCACGGCAATACACGATCAAATAGATGGGGTTAGCGGAGCGCTCACTCCGCTAACCTCATCTAAGGGGAGGGGGATTTAGGAGGGTTTGCTGCCAGGAGCCATGCATCACCCGTGGCAGCAGACAATTGGGAAGAAGCAGGCTAGGCTCCCTTAGCCCGCTTTTGCCCAATCGTGAGAATCTCCTCCCTAGCAGTCAATTAAATTGGTTCAGAACTGGTGAGATGTGAACATGGGGTTCAGGGTTTCAAGGATTCTGGGAATTCAGGTTTAAAGGAAACCTCCCCCCACATTCAGCACTGCCTAATGCAGATAATAACTGAATGTGTGGATACCCAGGAGAATGTACAAGGATTATGTTAATATGGGGGATGTGGCTAGTTGGTATGCTTCCTTTCCCTCCTCCATACTACCCTAGTAAGTAAGATCCTAAGAGAAAGATTGCAGAAAAATAGACATGCAATTCATAAAGGACTGTACACATATTGTACATGGGTTTTCCTCACCTACATAGGAAAAATGTTATATAGTTCAAAAAAGCACATTAAAATGTATATTACCTTCTGCCTGAACATCAGTATTTCTTCCACAGCTTGTTGAACTTGGATCAACATAGATAGTAATTTCTGATATCCAGATAAACATAAATGAATGGCAGAGATTGGTTTGTTTTAATGGTTGTATATCCCATATTACTGAAGCAGGGCTGCCTGTGGACCCATTTGCCTTATCTCTAGAACAAACTTAGATTATTGAAATTGACAAAGCAAATGGCATTCAAGTATTTAAATGTATAGCTGCCCATTATTTAAAAATACTTCACTTTTCATGTTTAGAATCAATGCTAAAATACATATCTGTGAATGCAGAACATATTGGAAACTGAGATTTACTGTCCCAAAGAGTAATCCTTACTCAGCCATCTGATGAGATTTGAACACTAAACAGTTTGAGAAGGATACATAAACCTGTTTTATTACAAGATGCTGTTATGAATTATTGCAGCTTTCCTTATGGTATAATGCTGTTGCCAAATAGTGTGCATGAATATAAGCAGTTTTACTTATTTGATTATACTTTAAAAAAACAAACATCCTTGGATTATGGCTTTTGGCATTCCAGCTCATTCTCTATTAGTAGTTCCTTTAAAGAGCTCTAGTCAAAACCAAAAGATGCCCTTTAACTGGACAGCAGTTAAGTCAGAAGAGGAGGATGTGTCAGTTTAGACTCTCACATCAACCCCTTGCATGATTTTTGATGGCTTTTCCTCAGGATATTTCATTAATTCCCCTTCAGAAACCTCCTCTGGCCACCTGGTTTGCCTAATAAAATATTTGGTCTGCCTTAGAAAAGGAGTCCAATGATCTGCCTAAGAAAAGAGTTGGATACAGGGCTATAGCTATAATTGAGCAGATGGGTTCAAAAAACCCAGGGGGTCCAGCTCCTGAGGAACCCCCAGCTCCACTCCTCCCTATTTTCTGCATTATCTCCCTCAGTCCAAAGGGATGCCAGGAAGAG
Source organism: Hemicordylus capensis (assembly GCF_027244095.1). Classification (NCBI taxonomy): domain Eukaryota; kingdom Metazoa; phylum Chordata; class Lepidosauria; order Squamata; family Cordylidae; genus Hemicordylus; species Hemicordylus capensis. The sequence continues at coordinate 370,636,462 of NC_069658.1, read as the reverse complement.
GGGCGAACATAGGCCCCTGCTAGCTTAGTTACACCCGTGGTTGGCCAGGTAGCAGTCAGAATCACAACCTCCAATTCATTACAAGTTTATTTTAAAATGTAGCTTGGGGGATTTTTGTACCTTTCTTTGAGGGATTTTACAGCCTACTAAACTATGTTTTCAGGGAGATGTAAATGTATTGTTTGTTTCTAACTAAAACTAATTACCACAAGGGTTTTAATTTGTCCTCTCCATAATTCCCAATCCATCCTGCATTCCTATAGCTCTTCACTTTCATCTAGAAACTCTAATTTAAAAATGCATGAGACTTTTTGTTCCCAACAGCAGTATTTTTAGCATAGGCTCTTAGGCTAGAATGGATCTTACCAGATCTTATCCAAAGTCCTGTTCCAAAGCACTCAATCAATCAATCATCTTTATTACGGTCAAAGACCAGCATAGGTAAATGCATACAACTATCAATGAATATAAAAATTAGGGATGTGCATTTCGTTTCGGATACAAAATGTTTTGTGCACAAAACAGGCCATTTTGGCGGTTTTGTAGCCAAAACAAAACACCCAATGCTCAAAACAGAAAATTTTGTAGCGAAAACAAAACATCTCTGTTTCGGATACAATTTTTGTTGTTGTTTCGGCTGTTTTGGAACTCCATTTTGCAGTTGCAAAAAGTCTTTCTCCTTCAGTCTCCATTTTGAGTTTTGACATCTGTTTGAATTTCCAGCCCTTCCAGTCCGCAGATTGGCCAGTGAAAGCATAGGCTGATCTGTTGGCAATTGCCTCCTTATTCCTTTTAAGCAAATTTAAGGGTAAATTTTACCCTCAGTGGCTAGTGAGGCAGTGTGCATTTCATTGTTGTTGTTTCACACTGTTGTTTGTAGATCAATTGCATTTCGGACAGGGGGAATGTGCATGACCTTTAGAAATCTGCCTGATTTTTTCCAAAGCTCTGCTGTTGTTGATGTTATTTGGGGTGGATTCGGGGCAGAAAGGAGGCTTTGGGGCAGAAGAGTGGTTCAGGTGGTAGTGCCACAATGGGTGCCTGGTGCCACCCAGATTCCAAAGGAATTGGGAAAAGGGCTGATTTTTAAAGAATTTTTGAAGACATGAAGACATGTCTTTGGGGCAGATTCGAGGCAGAAAGGGGGCCTGAGGGGCAAACCAGTGGGTTGGGTGGCAGTGCACCAAGGGGTGCATGCCACAAGCCAGATTCCAAAGGAATAGGGCAAAGGGCTGATTTCTTAGGAATTGTTGAAGTTTATGCTTTTTTAAGGTGCCCCCCCTAGGGAATAATGGAGCTTTCAGCAGACCCATCACTCCACCTGGGGGGCACTGGGGTGGGCGGGAGTGAGTGGTGGTGTAGTGCACATAGGGTGCCAACCACTTCCATGGGTTTGTAACCCATAGGGTGCTGGGTTCTGTTGTTTATGAGGTGTTCAGAGTGTAGATTCTCTGGTAGCATATGAGATTTTCAATGACAAACCATGAATCCACTCTCATATGCTACCAGAGAATCTGAATCCACACTCAAAACATCTCAGAAACAACAGAACCCAGTACCCCTTGGGTTAGCAACCCATGGGGTTGGTTGGCACCCTATGTGCTCTACAACACCACTCGCTCTCGCTCACCCTGGTGCCCCCCAAGTGCAGTTATGGGGCAGGAATTATGGATGTCCATCATTCCCTATGGGGAAGAACTTTACAGACGTGCGAACTCCATTACATCTTTAAAAATAAGCCTTCTGCCCAATTCCTTTGAAATAATTCTGGCAGCTTCCTTGCCCCCACTGGGCACTACCACCCACCCTACTCTGCTCTGGGCCACGCCTTTCCCCCCAACATGAAGTTATACTTTTGCTGAAACCTCCATTCTTCCCTATGGGAAAAATCCTATACTTCAAAAATTCACCAAAAAAACAGCCCTTTGCCCAATTCCTCTGAAATTTGGGTGGTAGTTTCTACCCATTGGGCACTACCACCCTCGCCCACTAGTTTTTCCCTGGTGCCATTTTTTTAAATGCAAAATGTTTCGGATTCGGATTTTGCAATTTCTAACAAAGAACAAAATGGGAGTGTTTCGGATTCGGGCCAAAAACAAAACAGAAAAAGGAAAAAACCGCACAACCCTAATAAAAATGTCTAAGAAGTATAAAATATTTAAAATAAGCTATAAGATATACTAAAGGGTAAAAGCAGGATAGCTAAAACATAAGGGAAGACAGCTGATAAGACCAATAAAACAGATAAAACAACTAATATAAGCAATTTAGTGCATTCTATATATAAAATTGGTCTATAGGGAGATACAACTTGAACAGGATGACTAGTAGAAACAAGGTAAAACATAGTTAAATATATAAGTACATATATAACTATAAGTTAAACGCAACTAAGATAGTAAAAGTATTTTTTAAAAACATGTTAGAATAAATTGGTCAATAGCTGGCAGTCAGGGTCTGACGGATCTGGCACGCTGCTGTGCAGAACCTAGCAACATTGTTATGTGAAGGTTCGCTTTTCATCTGAGAGCAGCATCTTACTGTAGACCTGACTGGAATGTCCAGGGTAATTGCGAAGTAGAGGAAGTATGAGCTTCTCCTGGCTATCTTTATAAAATGGACAAGACAAGAGTACATGTTCAGTGGTTTCCACCTCCCCAGAGGCACAGGGGCAAAGCCTTTCCATAAATGGGATCTTCCTGTATTTACCTTCCAAAATAGTGGGTGGAAGGGCATGACAGCGGGCGAGGGTGAACACCCTTCTGGGACTTGGTATTTCCACCTGAGTCAAATATGTGGGGGAGGGGGGATATTGTGAACTTTTGTACGTAGGGGCTGCCTTTGTACATAGTCCAGAAACTTCAGTTGGTTCAGAACGTGGCAGCCAGGTTGGTCTCTGGGTCATCTCGGAGACACCACGTTATTCCTCTGTTGATGAAGCTACATTGGCTGCCAATAGGTTTCCGGGCAAAATACAAAATGCTAGTTATAACTTACAAAGCCCTAAACAGCTTAGGCCCTGGGTATTTAAGAGAACGTCTTCTTCAGTACAAGCCCCACCGTCCATTGAGGTCATCTGAGGAGTTCCGTCTCCGATTGCCTCCAACTCGTTTGGTGGCTACACAGAGACGGGCCTTCTCAGCTGCTGCCCCAAGATTGTGGAATGCACTCCCTAAGAAGATACGAGCCTCCCCATCTTTGTCAATTTTTAAGAAACTACTCATTAACCAAGCTTTCTCAGCTTTTTAAAACTTGCTTTTAAATTGTTTTGGCTATTTAATTGGTGTTTTATGATGTTTTAATTGTTAATTATTATTTTATGTAGTTTATAATTTTAGTTTTGTTAATTGATTTTAATGGTGTTTTAATGTAAACTGCCCTGAGCCTTTTGGAAGGGCGGTATAAATTTTTAAATAATAAATAAATAATAATAAACCTTGAGCTGTTCGAGGCCTGATATCCAGGAATCATACTTAGATACACCTAACGTTCCATATGCAGGATCTTCTGTTTGATGGCCATTTTCTCCTTGTCACTGCCCATAGCAAGGAGGTGAGACAGGGAGAAGCCCAATAGTACCACCTTATTATCAACTGCCCGCTTCCATGAGAATTGGAAACTGTCCTGCAGTATGAATGGGGCCAGGCCCTGTGGACAAAGAGCTGGTTTGAGCCAGTGACTGAAAGCGGTCATCCAAACTTTAGCCTCAACTGTTACCATGCCAATTTCCAGACGCAGAGTGGCATTGGAGATACAGCTAGGCACTTGTAAGGCCACTCTTAGAAATTTAGATTGGATACACTCCAATATACTAAAATTAGAGGGGGGTCCTGGGTGGGCACCATAGAGTAATTGTGCCAGCGGCTTGGCTTCATATAATCTGAGTGCTGCAGGTACATAATGACCACCTCTAGTTTGAAGGAACCTCAAGATGTCAGTGGAGCTCCTCTGTGCCCCAGACCACTCATATTAAGCCCCTGCAGAGAAGCCCACATAAAATTGATTCTATTTGGCCACAAGCAGAACCATATGATAACCATTAGAACATTTAGAGAGAGCCTTTTGAGGGTTCTTCCTCCTTCAGAGGCAGCATTGACTTCTGCACAAGTGAGTGCCTTCTTTGTGGCTGTTCTCACCTTGTGGAATGTCATCTTCTGGAAAATCCAGGTGGCTCCATCACCAGCTGGGTTTACTGGCACTTCGCCATCTCATTAAGACTTTTTTTTTTTTTTTTTTTTGGCTAGCATTTTTCTTTTCCCCTCAGTTAATGTTATTCTGTTTTGGATTTGGTTTGATGTATTTTTGTTGGTGATGGTTGTTTGATACTGTAATTTTAATTTTCTTTGTAAGTCACCTTAAACTTTGTCAGACTGTCCCCAAGTCTGCCAGCCATGGCTGATACAAGGTCAAATAACGGGGTTAGGAAAGCGCTCATTCTCCTAACCCCATTTAGAAGGGAGGCTCCATAGGCGGATGTGAAAAGAGAGCTTGAGGAACATATCGCTAAAAGCATCAAGGGGAATAATGAACACTTCTTTAAATGCATCAGAAGAAGAGAACCTCCACAGAGGCAGTTGGATCACTAGATGATGAGGAAGTGAAAGGGATTATTCAGGAGGATATGGAGATTACAGAGAAGCTGAAAAAGTTCTTTGCATCTGCAATGCAAGAGAATACTGAGCATAATACCCACTCCTGAACTAAGCTGCTCAGGGATGGAGGACAAAGAACTGAGTCAAATAAAGGTGACAAGATATATTGTTCTAAACTACCTCAAAAAGTTAAAAAGTAACATACCAACAGGGCCAGATTGCATCCATCCAACATTTCTAAAAGAACACAAATCTTAAATTACTGATCTCTTAGCAAAAATTGTAACTTGTCCCTACAATTGACCAGAGGCCTAGAAAGTAGCCAATGTAACACCAGTTTTCAAAAAGGGATTTGGAGGGGTCCAGGAAATTACAATCCATTTAACTTAACCTCTGTCCTTGGTAAATTGAAGGAAAGCATCTTTAAGGATATAATTGTTAAACATAAAGAAGAACAGGGCTTGCTAAAGGAGAACCAGAATGGCTTCTGCAAGGGACGGTCTTGCCTCACTAACCTTTTGGGAGTTCTTTGAGAGTGTCAACAGGCATGTGGATAAAGGTGATCTGGTAGACATAGTATACTTGGACTTTCAACAGAGGCGTAACTAGGGAAAACGGCGCCCGGGGCAAGCACTGAAATGGCGCCCGCCCCGCCCCCCCAGCCCCCCCATACTACATTATACTTAGGTTTTTCCTCACAAGCGCCCGCCGCCAAGCCAGGCCACTGACTGGCCGCCAGGTGCCAGCAAAGCAATGGGGGGGCGCGGGCGGCGCGGAAGGGACCGCTCGTGGGGGATGGGGCACCGACACGCTCCCTTGACTGCTGCAGCACTGCTGCACTGAGCAGGAAACATTTGTATTAACAAAAAAAAATTTAAAAAATTTTTAAAAAAATTTGTCATGCCGGCACCCCCCACGTGACCAGAAAAGATGGCGCCCGGGGCACATGCCCCCCCTGCCCCCCTATAGTTACACCTCTGACTTTCAAAAAGCTTTTGATAAAGTTCCTCATCAAAGGCCTTTGAGCAAATTTTGCAGACATGGGATAAGGGAAGAGGTTCATGTGTGGATTGGTAACTGGCTAAAGGACAGGAAAGAGAGGGTAGGAAAAACTGGACAATTTTTACAATGGAGAGAAGACCCCACTGCCCTGGCCTGCTGTGCTCTCACCCTGTGCCTGCCTCAGACATGAGACGACTCTTCAGACCTAGTAATGGAGGTATGTAATTTCCTTTTTGTGGTCATCCCCCACCTTGAACATTTATGGAATGGCTTGTCATGGGGATTTGATATTGTGCATAGATGTAGGGCAGGTTGGGAGGGCTCTGAATATTGAATTTGAAATGGATTGAGCAATCTATTGATTTTTAATAATTTTTATATTTAAAAAATCCAAAAGGTGGCTTTTTTCATGGCAGAAAATTCCAAAAATGTCCGGAACTTAAGCCCCCCCCCCCGCGACCATCATTCCATCCCCCTATGGAGGAATCTGCCCTTTGCTTTATTAAAAAAAAGTGTAAAGCACCCCCACATGTTGCCCCACTCTTTAGCTCTCCTGGAATGGCTTTGATATTGAACATTGAAGCAGGACACGGTGGGAGGGTGCTGAGTATTTTATTTGAAGTGGATCAGTCAATCTGTTGGTTTTTAATCAGTTTTTCCCTACTGCTGTAAAGCTGGCAGAAAAAGTTATCTCTATCCACAGAGTACTTCACATCTAGTGCAAGTGGAGCTAACTGCTAAACAAACAAGTTTTAAAATAAACTAGCAGACCCATCACATAGCATCTGCACCGCTAGTTTGTCTCTGCCCAGCTGGGCTCCACCACTTCTCTTCCTGCTGATTCCCCCCCTTCCGCCCCAGTCCATTCCCTGTCCTTCCCCAGTCTGTTCCCTGCCACTTCCTCCCTTCCTTCCACCCCAGTCTATTCCCCTTCATTCCAGAGGTTCCCGTCCTCCTCCTGCCACTGGCAGCTTTCCCTCCCCACACCCCAGCAGTGCTTTCCCTCCCCGCCGGGCTCCCTCCCCGTGATTTTCACCCACCTGCTTCCTCTGCCAGGGCGTGCCGCTGCCACCAGCTGCTGCCATTATTTGTCCCCGCTGCTGTCTCCCGCCTCCTCCTCCCAGCTGCCTGTCTCCCCCATCTGGGCCCACCATTGGTCGTGGCTTCAGGGGGGTGTGGCTTGCCAAATCCCCATGCATCCCCCTGGTCCATCTACAGGAATTAATTATATAGTTGTTTTGCAATCCAGAAAATCTGGGTGAGAACTGTGAAGCAAGTGGTGTGGTTTTAGCTTTTTTTCTTACAAATGTACTATATGTCCAAGCTGGCTTTGTGTGTTTGAACTGTGGAGCTGTGTTGTGTCCCAGTTGATTTGTGAATGGTCAAGTATCCATTGGGGGCTGTGCAGACTTGTTTTACATATGCACTCTGGCCCACACCTGTGGGTTTGTGATGATGAGCAATGAGATGTGTAATTGGCCAGGATTTAAGTGCCAGGACTCTCAATGAAAAATATGGCATGTCTGTGCAGGTCAGTGGGAAGTATCTTCTTCATAATTTTTCTAAAAAAGCATAAAAGTTTCCAGCTTTCCCTGAGTATATTCTGGTGTAAATATAGTGCATTGAAGCTTATTTTGCAGTGGCCGTGAAGGTGGTGCTCCTCCATTGGGGGTAGCGGGGTGGGGAGCATCCAAAGGCCTTTAGGTCCAGGCTTCAAAATTGCCTAGATGAACCTCTGTAAATAAAATACGGACATGTTGGCAAGTATGCTGTCAGTGACTGACCAGGAAGGGATTCTGAGGTAGTGGTGAACAATTCATTTAAAGTTTCAACTCAGTGGGTAAAAACTGTGAAAAAAAGCAAATTCTATGCTCAGGATCATTAGGAAGGGGACTGAAAATAAAACTGCTAATGTTATAATGCCCTTATATAAATCTATTTTGCAACCACATTTGGAGTACTGAGTATAGTTCTGGTCACGTATCTCAAAAATGGACATTATAGAACTGGAAGAGGTGCAGAAGGGGGCAACCAAGATGATCAGGGAATAGAGTGCCTTCATTATGGAGATAAGGCTACAGTATTTGGGACTTTTTAGTTTTTAAAAAAGATGACTGAGGGGAGGGAAATAGCAAGCTGCCTTATACTGAGTCAGACCCTTGGTCCCTCTAGCTCAGTATTGTCCACACAGACTGGCAGCAGATTTGCCAAGATTGCAGGCAGGAGTTTCTCTCAGCCCTATCTTGGAAATGCCAGGAAGGGAACTTGGAACCTTCTACATGCAAGCATGAAGGTGCTCTTCCCAGAGTGGCACCATCCCCTAAGGGGAATATCTAACAGTGCTCACATGAAGTATCCCATTCAAATGCAAACCAGGGTGGACCCTGCTTAGCAAATGGAACATTTATGCTACCACAAGACCAGCTCTATATTATGTGTGGAGACATAATAGAGGTCTATAAAATTATGTGCAGTGTGGAAAGAGAGAATTTTTTTCCCATCTCTCACAACACCAGAACCAGGGGTCATCCCATGAAAGTGATTGACAGGAAATTTAGGCCCAACAAAAGAAAGTGCTTTTTCCACACAGTGCATAACTGATGGTATTCTCTGCCATAGATGTAATGGCTACCAACTTGTATGGCTTTAAAAGGGGTTTAGAAAAGTTCATGAAAGACAGGTCTATCAGTGGCTACTAGTTTTGATGGCTATATGCTACTTCTAGGCTCAGAAGCAGGATGCTTCTAAATACCAGTAGCAGGGAAAGAACTAGGGGTATGCATGGAACTGGCTGGTTCAGTTTGAGCCCGAACTGGACCCAAACCAGACCGGACCAGTTTGGTCTGGCACACCCTTGAGCACCCTTCCTCTCCCCGGTCTGGTCTGGGGGCGGGGGTTGCGAACAAAAAACAGGTTTTTAATATTTTTATCTCGGAGGCGGTGGGGGTGGTCCACAGAGATTCCCCCTCCCCCCACCAGCCTCCCTGCCTTCAAAAACAGCTCAATTTGACCATTCTTCAGCCCATTTGGACCTTTCCCTCAGTGAGACAGCCATTTCGGAGGTCACCACGCTTGTGCAGTGGGCCTCTGTGTGGCCTGGTTCATGCCCAGGCCATGCAGAGGCCCATTGAGTAGGCATGGCAGCCTCCAAAATGGCCACCGCACCGGTGTGGAAATGCCGAATGAGCCTATTTTTGAAGGTGGGAATGCTGGCAGAAGGAGGGGGAACCTGCACATAACCCACCACTACCTCAGAAAACTCCCCCAGAGGGGGTAGGTTTAAAAAAAATCGTTCATGAACCCCTTGAATGGACCGGGGAAAGTTTGGTCCAGAGGTCAAGCAAAACCAGAGGTGGTTAGGATTGACAACAAGCCTTCAAACTGAACCGGTTCAACTTCAAACCAGTTTGGTCTCGAACTGGTTTGCACATCCCTAGAAACAACAGCTAGAGAGAGGGCATGCCATCACCTTTTGCCTGTGAGCTTCCCAGAGGCATCTGGTGGGCCACTGTAGTAAGCAGAATGCTGCCCCTCATTCTGCAAGGCTGTTTTTATGTTCTTAGGAGATCCATCTTGCCCCTTCTTTGGTGCCCCCTGCCATCTTTTGAAGACTTCTAAAAATGTATTTTGGTAGGCCTTTTACCTAGCTTCTGTGTGATTCCCACCCCCCTTTGCTTTCCCTTGAATTTTTTTGTAGCTTTGCTGCTGTCTGATTTGTTGAGTTAGTCATGAGTTAATCCCTTCAAAATAAATGCGTTTTAAGTTTGTCATGACTAACATCTCATTGATCTGAATAGTGCATAGTCATGCTTGTCTTTGAACACAATCTATTTGTTTGATTTGTCTTTTTAATATTTGATTATATCCACCTTGTTTGTTCATTCTGTATTGTATTGATTGCATTGATTTTTATAATGCTTTTGTTTTATACCTTTTTAATGTGAATCACCCTGGAAGTATATATTGACATTTAATGAATATACAAATTTAATGAATAAATAAAATAAACTGTTGAAGTAGAAAGGCAGGAAACAAACCCTGAAAACAATTAATTAACTAATGGGCTGTTTTAGAAATACTCCAAAAGCTCTTACTGACAAACATGCACAAATTTCGTAATTCTGAAAGACTACCCTAACAATCCATCCCCTCTCAAGTACACAGCTTTTAGAATTGCATGTACATAAACTGAGCTTAAGGTACCTGTAGACTTTGCTCTCCCACTGAGCACATGTTGTGGGGGGTGCACTGCAATACTCCTGCCCGCTATTTTGAATGGTGGCCAGAGGCTTGTCTTTAAAAGATCACAAGTAGCAAATGCTCTCAATGCCTGGACAGGACTGCTGTATACTTCTGTATAAGAAACAGAAGGCTTTCTATTATGCAGTTGCAATAGATCATACCACCATTTGTTTTTTGTTTTTACACTTGTACTTTTTAAGGTGGACAAATGATATAAGTATACATTTTGGGGTAGACAGTGTTGATCTTTACCTAAAGCTGTAGCAGAATAATGCAAAAGTGATAGAATATTAAAACAAACCATAGATTCTTATGGAATCGTTGCCTGGGGGAAAGAACCACTTTCAGGACATTGCTAGAGGAGGAACTACTATGACACGTAACAGAAACCTCCATAGCTTAAAAAAATCATATTGACACTGAAAGGAATAACCCATTTCTGTGCTATGTTCCAGACTGTACAACAAAACTGAGAAAAAGTTTAGGATCAATAGTCAGTAAATTTTCGTCCATATCAGATTAGTGTTCGCAATTGTCAGCCAAATGGTTTAGCATTCATTATAAATGAAAATCTGTTGTTCCTGAGGTGTAGTGACAATCACTCTCATGTGTAGTTAGTTAAAGCCCTTATTTTTGTTTTGTTTTCTAATTTACATTTTTCAATTAAATTCAGCTTTTTGTCCCAAACTTTGTTTGATTCTGTGTCTGAGTCTGCATACATGCACTCTCATGCATGCAATTAAATGTGTGCTCTCATATTAGCTTTCTTGCCAAATTCTTGTTTAAAAAAACATTGTAAATGCATATATTATCACCACGATCTGCTCCAAGCACTGAATTCATTAAGTAGATTGTTAATAAAATGGGGAATGATATATCACAATTTTAATGCTCTGTCTCCCAAAGTTAATGAAGAGTTATAATTTTCTAGACGACAAATTAAAAGGAGGTTAAAGTGGTTGGTAAGACTGCCTAGAGATTTAGCAACATTCTAATTAAAAGAAAGGGCATTAAAGCGAATTAAAATCTTGATTTTTAAGGGATTAAGAAGTATGAGTAATATGTGGTTTACCCATTGCTAGAAGCCAAAATTTCTATACACACCAAAAAATACAGTAAACTTGATTGAAAGTCAAAAGATCTCAGACAAATATGGTTTAGAAAAATAAAATGTTTTCTCACAAGTGCCACTGAAATCTTCATATATACACAGTGGGATATATTTTCAAAGTCGAAGAGAACTTTAGCAGCATGGCTCCAATTGAAGACAACAGGAGTCTTTCTGACAAAATCCCAAAGAATGGAAAATATACCTCTATTGCTAAGATTAGTTATATAGCAGTGATAAGTTGTCTTCACTGATGCAAAATAGGAGATAAATCCTCTCTTAGACAATATTAGCTCTTCTGCCGGTACTACAACACCAACTTAAATAGGATTGCTCGCATCTATCCACATGACTTCTTCTACTACATTGATCTTGCATCATGGTGTATATATTCCTTATATCAGCAAGCCATAAATCTGGTATTGAAGCCTATGGTATGTTGGTAACAGCACACTTTCAGCTTCTTCATGCATTCCATTGTACTTGATTATCCATCAGATATCTTCCTAATGTCACCCTGCCATTTTCTGAACATGATTACTTACTCATATCCATGGGCCCCCTTTTGCTCTCTCTCGCTGTCTCTCTCTCTCTCCCTCTCCCTCCCTTGAGTTTGTGTCTGAGTTATGGAGAAGCTATCAAGGCTTAGATCCCCACCTACTGGATAACAAGGATGGAACCACACTCTGTGAACATCCCTGATTGTGAGGGATTAACAATCCCTTAGGTAGCCCTGCTGACACCCCAATAATCTTCTGCCTGAGGAAACAGCTTACGTTGCCTCTACCTTTGACAGTCCTTTCACAAGGTGAGGTGGGTGGTTTCCAGGCAGCAGATTATTGGGGTGCCAGCAAGGCAGCAAGATGGAGCAGCTCTGAGGGACCAATCTGATTCTTGAAAATTTTGCAAGGAATGCCTATCCTCACATTCCTTGCAAAAAGCATGAGGAGAGAAGATGAAACTGCTGGCAACCGTCCCTCCTCCCACACCACTTTCAAAACTTACAAGTATCAGTTTTGAAAGAGGACTGGGCTAGTATATTTTGTATAATTTTCTTATAGACTTCATTGATTAGTACAAAATTCTTGTCCTTATGCCTTTGGTGTGGTAATGGAATATCCATAAACCCCCTCATAAATGTAAACACTCAGTGGCATATATTGTAATATGTATTCTAAAAATTACATGGATGGGGTTCGATCATATAATTGATATTTACTAGGGATTATATGCCTACATATCCTAGGAAAGAATATTTCAAAAAGAAGTATAGTGATAGTTGTATAGTGATAGTTGATAGGAGTAGGGGCGTTTTCGGTTTGATCACAAACCCCCAGACCGAACCATCGGACCACGGACCGCTGGACCAGTTCTGCACATCCCTACTTCTGAGTAGAGCCAACCAGCAGACAATCTGTATACATGTATAAGCTACATGTGTGATCTGTGCCCTGCAAAAAGGTTGTGGGAGAGCAGGGCTAGATACAACCCTAAGCCTCTATCCATGCATTAATTGTAAGACATACATGTGTTAATGGGACTTAAGTATTTATAGAATGCCATAAACATTTCAGACCAATTATTTCCTTAACCTGCATTCATATGAAAACAAGACACACTGAATAGAAACGCTACAAATATATCTGATGTTAATTCCTGGGGGAAAAATATACTAACTATATTTACAATAATCAAATCAAAGAATAAGTTAAAGTTCAATGAAAGCCACTTAGATTACTTCTACTATTTATTATAGAAAAATACATATTTGGAAGTAATAAGTAATGTAAGGTTTTTTGGGGGGAAATTCTCAGTATTGGCTTAAATAGCAACTATAACTGTATTTTCCAGTTTTATCCCATTGGTCTTGTCCTCCTATGGCCCAAACCACAATATGCTCTGCCAGTATTATAAGGACTGAATAGTACCGGCATTAATGGAGATCATGAAGCCTGTACATGATCAGGAACAAATAACACAGTTTCATACTGCATAGCTGAAAATGCTCTGTTAATTTTTTTTAAAAAACTAAAATTACAAGGAAGCAGATTTAGATTAGACATTAGGAGGCATTTACTGACTATAGGAGCTGTTTGACAGTTGAACACTCTGCCTAATGCAGAGTTGGGATTTCCCTTCCTAGAGTTTTTCAAACAAAGATTGGATGACCATCTCTAGGGATGCTGAGCCTGTGTGCCACGAGGGAGGAGTTTGCAGCCTTTGTAGCTATAAAGCAAGGGCTGTGATGAAGTGCAGCTGGAAGAGGATTTAATGAAGACCAGTACTACTTATCTCCAAGCAAATTAGTGTGCTTAGTTTCAACTTGCTCATGTCAGGATGAAAATAAAATCAGGGCTATCCATACCAATTTACAAAAGAACTCATGAGGGGACATGGAGGTAGACTCCCCTCCTCACACCAAATACCATGTTGTTGTGTACCATTTCACGTTTTCAGTCCAGTGCTGTAATTTACCTTTTATTTGAGTCATCACATTGACCCTTTAGTAATGCTTACAGTACCTCACAATTTCCCACTATGTCTGCTAATCTGAGGGATTCAGATTATTTACAATGTGTTCATAGCACAGTTCAGGACCCACAGCAAGCATTCAGTGCAGTATTTTTGCTATCACTATCACTATCACTATACTTCACTATACTTCACTATACTATACATTAGCAAAAGAGGGACAACTGAAATATAAATGTTTTTGTAACATGAGTTTCTAAACGACAAAAGGCTGAACAAACTTCACTGAATTGAAATGTTTATGAATTTGTTATGAAAGGCAGTAAATAAGGAGATCTTGGAAAGCCAAATCTCTGTCATTTTATTTATTTAGAATATGTATGCCCTGCTCCTCCAACACACTACTGCTCAGGGCAGTTAACAAAGCCAATAAAAACAACATAAAACTAATAAAATATAAACAAATTAAAAACAATTTATTTATTTCATTTTTATACCACCAAACACAGGTGTCTCGTGGTAGTTTACAAAAAATAAACCACAGTTAAAACCAAATATTTAAAACAGTTAAAAGTTAATTATTAAAATACTATAACCCTGTCAAATATAATTTAGGATGCTCATAGTTCACCATCTGTGAGGCTGAAAAATGATATAGTATACAAAACAGTGACAGCAATGCATTTTATACTATGGGAAAGTATCTATAAAATGTTCTCTGTCCCCTTCTGGTTTATCTGAAAGGTTTGTACCCTCACACCTTAGAGGATTTTGCTTGCCAAACGAGATACCAACCAGTTCCTATCGACAATTCCCAGGCAAAATTGTAAATGCTGCTCTGTGACCTTTTTTATTTTTAGCACCAGCAGTCTGGTTTCATCTTGGTTCAAATGGAGCCCATCCCTTTTGTACAGGCTTCACTTGCCCCAAAATATATCCCAGTGCCTAACAAATCTAAACCCCTCCTCACGGGACAACTGTCTCATCCATGCACTGAGACCCCTCAGCTCTGTCTGTCTTGCTGGCCCTGCGTGTGTAACAGATAGCACTTCAGAGAACTCTCCTTTGGAGATCCTGGACTTCAGTATGCTGCTCAGCAGCCTAAATTTGGCTTCCAGAGCCTCTGGACTGCATTTCCAAATATTGTTGGTGTCGACATGCACCATGACAACTGACTCCTCTCCAGCACTGCCTAACAACCTACCTAGATGCCATGTTACATCCACAACCTTTGTGCCAGGAAGGCAAGTCACTGTGTGCTCTACACATGGGTCACAATCTCATCTCTCTATGCCCCTAATGATCAGATCATCCACTACTAGGAGATCCCCCAATCCCTCGAGGAGTATCCTCTGTGCAAGAGGATATGGGTGCACCACCTGAGGAAGGGATCCCTTCCAAGGGAGCACCCCTATCTCCCTCATACTGATGTCCTCCCTCCCTGAGACCTTCATTCTCCATGACTGCAGAGGAGCTGACAGCCTTGGAGTGGGGATGCCTCTATCACATCCCTGAGGGTCCCATCCACATACCTCTCTGCCTCCCTGAGCTTCTCCAGTTCAGCCACCTTGGCTTTGAAGGAACAAACACCCACCCACAACTTCAGCCCCTTAGGCAGACAGTCATACATGCAACACTCCATGCAATATACTGGGAAGAACCCTCTCTCTTGCTGGCCTTCTACCTTCCTATCTGGTTTTATTGGCTTTTTGGAATATATAAATCTTGTTTACTTGAAAGCTAAGTCTTGGATGCCAGCTAATTAAAGCTTTAAAGATCTGTCAAATCAAATAAATTATAAGTAAATAATAAGATCTGTTGCCCAAGAAAAT
This sequence comes from Hemicordylus capensis, assembly GCF_027244095.1. NCBI lineage: Eukaryota > Metazoa > Chordata > Lepidosauria > Squamata > Cordylidae > Hemicordylus > Hemicordylus capensis. Next base: position 370,621,214 of record NC_069658.1, on the reverse strand, counting down.
TACTCACCTTCTCCTGCACTGGGTGTCTCCTTCAGGATAAAGGGGGATGGCTTGTGTGCCTCCCCACACACATCCCTGTTAAACTCCCTGCAAAACTCCCTTAATATCTGTTAGCAAACTCATGTTCTCAAAGCCCCAGGTAGCAAAGTTCCCCTGGTCTGAGCTTTGTATTCTAAAGAGTTGCTTCCAAACTGAGGCACCTCAGGAATGTGGCCCCTCCCACAAGCTATCTCTCTAGGCAGGGGCGGATCCATCAGGAAATTACAGGGGATGCAACAGGAATTTCCCCCCGTAAAAGATTCCCACTCTCCATCCCCCATATATAAAAATATTGGGACTTGGGTTTTCTCTCTTGCAAATACACAATGCCAGGGAGTGTCAAACTCAAATCTGGTGGTGTATTAGATTCTGATGCACCTCTGATGCACAAGGCCTTGCACCCACTTCACACCACTTGCTTGGTCTTCCTCCTCCTCTCTGCTCTTTCTCTCATTCCTTTATTTCCACCCAGCCCCCTTGCCCTGCCACTTAAATTAGCTGAACTGACTACTTTTTACACTAAAATACACTCAGGGAAAGATTGATTATTTTATTTATTTTAATTTTTTTAGAAGAAATTCTGAACATATCTGCCCATACCGGATTTTCATGGATAATCCCTGCCGCTCTTATCTCTTCCTCTCTCCCTTGCAGAGGTGTTGCTAGGTACTTAAAAGATCCAGGGCTTGGGCCAACAGCATCCCCACATTTTGATAATTAAACCCTTTCATGCTCTATTAAAGATATCCAACGCTCTCCTCCCCACTAGTTTGCTTCACCCTAAAAATGAATCTCCTTTTCCTCCTACATCAGATTTTTCCTGCAGTCAATACGCACACAGTTGAGAACCAGTGTAGTGTAGTGATTAGAATGTTTAGACTAGGATTGGGGTACTTGTGTTCCTCATTCAGTCATGAAACTCACTGTGGGACTTGAGTTGAGACGCTTTCTCTCTCCTCCAAACCTGCCTCACAGGATTGTGGTGAGGATAAAAGTGGGGAGGAAGATCATGTACACTACCATGACCTCTTTGGACACACACTATGGCTAAAGTCTCTCTCTCTCTCTCTCTCTCTCTCTCTCTCTCTCTCTCTCTCTCTCTCTCTCTATATATATATATATATATATATATATATATATATGGAGAGAGAGAGAGAGAGAGTTTAGCCACACGGACTCCAATCCTAAGCATGTAAACTCTGAAGCAAATTCAAATAGCCTTTTTTACACCTATCACAGCAGCAAGCAATGCAGTTTGATCTTTTCTGGTTTGATTTCATTTAAGCAAAAATCATATGCAATTATAATGTAAATCTATATACTACAGTATATATACAGTGTATAGTGTGTGTCTGTACACTACAGAAATAAAAGTCACCAATTTGATTTCAAATAGGGTGGCAGAATGTCATATATGGAGTTACCCCAATTTCTTAGAATTTAAAGACAACCAATCATTTCATGGGCAAGGGAGTTTTTAAAATGAGTTTCTTGTGAACTGATTTGCAAACCGTTATTTGGAAGAAAGTATACAAAAATAGACTTTTGGTGGGAAAGCATGTTACAAGCACAAAGCAAAATAAAACAAAACTACCTTAACCTGCGCAGAGCATCTGCGTGCTAGTACTTGATTGCTCCCCTCATCCCCTGCCACAGCCCCCTCACCTCAGAGATCTCCCCACCCTCACCTGAGCTGTACTCCTGCTCCTCCTCCTCCATCCCATTGCTTCCATCCCCCACATCCCTCTTGGTTATTCCTCCCTTCCATCCTCCTCAACTCTCTGGGTTGTGGCTACATCATTGCTGGTGCCTATTGGCCAAGCTGCAGCCTCCTATCCCTATAGACCTTCCCACCTGAGCCCCGCTCCTGCTCCTCCCCACAGAAGCAGCAGCAGCGGTTGACCGGGCCCTTCCTCGCTGCCGCCATTGCCATGGCTGCTTGTTCCCCTCAGGCCACTGACAGGCCCAGGCCCATCTTCTGCTTGCCTGCCTGCCTCCCTCTGACAATGGCCTTGGTAGCCCCAAACAGCTGCAGTGGTTGACGGGACCCTTCCTTGCTGACAGTGCTGCCACAGCCACTCGTTCCCTCAGACTGCTGACAGGCTCAGACCCATCCTTCGCCCTTCCTGCTTTCTCTCTTGCCCTCCCTTCTTTTTCCTCTCTTTCTCTTTCCTCCACTCACTCTTCCCAATCTTTCTTCACCCTCCTTTCATGTTTTCTCTCTCTCCCTCCCTCCCTCCCTGAGTTAACAGATCTTGTTCATCTTGTTTCCTCATCTAATTCACACAACGGCAGCCTCCTTCTCTGAAGGGGCTCTTTCCTCTCCCATGACCCATTTCTTTGCAGACCCCTGCCCACTATCCTTTTATAAATATATAGAATCCTCTCTTCTACAATCAAGAACATCTTCCAACCAGTAACAGTTGCATTCCAACTGACCTTAACCATCACAGGCTCCTCCTTCTTATATGCATATGGAATCCCCACTGCCCAATCACCATGGTGCTTCTGCTCTCACAGGCTCCTTCTCCCTATTTGCATATGGAGTTCCCACTGTCCAGTCAGGTGCTTCTGCTTGTGAATTCTCACGAAAGCTGCCACACACGGGATAAGCCTCCGGTATGTCTTCGATGGCAATGATTAAAAGATGGTATATGATTAAATATAGATGGTAATGATTAAAAGAGAATACATGTCAAGAGAGAACCATTTTCTCATATTTTGCTATTTAAGCCATTTTGAGAACTCTGTTGCTAAAAAAAGCAGCATATAAATATTTTTAATAAGGGCAGGGGGGTAGGGGAAGAGAAAGAAACACACAGAAAGACCAGATTAGAGCTATAAGGAGTCTATTATCTTCAGGAACAAAAACAAAAACAGATCCATTTTGCCAGAACATCCCTCCCCTGCACCCATAATTCTTTTTAACGTTTTTAATACTTTTGTGCAGACTAATTTCCTCATAAGAAGCTATACTGTTGGGATGGGGATGGTTTATCTTACAAGTTAGGACTAGAACAGTTTTGACATAATTTGAAATGGGGTTTTTTTAAGAGCTTGAATCTCTCTCTCTCTCACACACACACACACACACACACACACACACACACGGTTCATGAGAAACACAGTAGCTTGACCAGGGGAACAAATCACACACAAACAAAACAAACAGCAAACGGTTGGTTTTTGCAAAATGTTGGAGGGAGCCCAAAAGCCAGCTTCCTCAGCTCTGCAGTTACATACGGATTCCAAGCTGGGGAAGAGCACTGGAGTACAAGACTCCAGCAGAACCAATAAGGCTGGGAGAGGAAAGGAGAAAAGTTAAGCCATTTTTGACTCACTGCTACTGGTGGTCTCCACGAGACTCAACACAAATTCACAGGGGGTGCAACTGCACCCTTGCACCTCCCCTGGATCTGTCCCTGTCTCTAAGCACAACTGAAACTGCCCTGTCAAAAAACAAAACAAAACCCTAGCTAGCCAGAAATCAAACCCTAGAAAAGACTAGCTCTAACAAACTTACCTTGTCTTTTCCCTTGTTTTCTTGTTTGTTTGTTTGTTCCGGGGAGGGGGGCGCTCTGGACTTTTGAGGGGACTAGAGAAGTTTTCAGGAAAGCAGATGGTTTATAAGAATCTTATATGTTACTGTGCAATATGTTCTGCTGTTCTAGTTATTCCATGAAAAATATTAACCCTTTTTGGTATTAGTTTAGTTATAATTTAACTAAATGGATTCATTTTAAATGTTACCAAAATTGGTGTGTTTTATTACATATTACAATTCATTCATATTTACGATGTCTCAAATTATTTTTTCTGTTTCATTACATGAATGTTAAGTGTCCAAATTATGTTTACTGGGTTTCCATGAACTGGGTGTCCATTTGGACATGCAACTCTTAGTTTAAAATGTCCTGGTGTTTACTCAAGACTAACATATCCATGGAGATAGTAGGAATCCAAATAATATTATCTGTGAGGGTAATGGAGATACTGGGAGATGAAAACCTTGCTGTCCCGTAAACTCTGATGTTTAGAGTTATTGATTGATTGATTAAGTGCCGTCAAGTCAGTGTCGACTCTTAGCGACCACATAGATAGATTACCTCCAGGATGATCTGTCTTTAAATTGGCCTTTAAGGTCTCTCAGTGGTACATTCATTGCTGTCGTAATCGAGCCCATCCACCTTGCTGCTGGTCGCCCTCTTCTTCTCCTTCCTTCAACTTTCCCCAGCATTATAGACTTCTCATTATAGCCTTAAATAATAAGAAGAAAGAGGGAAATCTCTGTAAGTGCCTAATAAGATAACTTCCAGACAGGGAAGGGGCCTTTTGCTTTGTTTCCTAGCAGGAAAGCCGCTCTAGGAGGTCTGGGTCACAAGAGAGATCACTTTTCTTCTCCAATAGTTTCTATTACAGTTCTTCATCTGATGATCTCTGCTTTATTTTCTGTTCTCCCTATGATACAGGAAGCAACAGCAGGTAGAATAAAAGTCTTTCTCTTTTGTGACCTAAAATTCTCCTTCAGCTTATTTCCTTCTGAAATGAGTTCCAGTGACAATATAAGGAAATATTCCAGGGAACTCTATATCCCTTAAACTACTAAAACAACTGTTACATTTGATTCCTGAGGTTGAACTGTGGTTGACTAAAATAAATATGGGGACTAAGAGCATCATAAGGTTTCTTTTTACCACAGATGACTGTTTCAGGGAAGCAGGTTTGAGACAAGATTTACCATGCATCTAGAAATTACAATATAGGCTTCAGATGATCTGCAAATGTCATAACATTAGCCTCAAAAAAATGTCCCTCTTGCTGAACATAGAAAAACTCAAGATTTGTTTTGTGATCAAAGGCAGTGAAAGGCATTGTGATGTTTGAGGAGAGCTACTAAATGCTGCCCTGGCAGCATGTTAGGACCAGCCCCCAACACTTAGAGGCTTTGAAAGTGGCACAAGGAGGAGGAGGGAAGGTTGTCATCTGCCTCCTCTTCTGTCCTCGTGCTTCTTCCAAGCTTTTCAAGGAGTATGAGGAAAGACGCTCCTTGCAAAGCTTGCAAGGGTTATATCAGTTTCAAAGAGCTGCTCCAGTAGCAGCAGTGGGTGGCATCTTGAGGCTCTGCTGCTGTCCCAGTAATCTGCAGCTTTAGGCAGCCACCTCCCGCACTTCATGAATGGACCGTGCCTGTCTGTGATTTCTGAAAAGACTTGCCTCATAGTAAAACTAAAGCCATCACGCAGAAATACAGGCTACAGCTTCAGGCTGCTCAGCAGCAGTTTACTGGAAATGTCTTACCTGAGTGCTTTCCAGATTACACACTGTTCAGCAGTAAAATGCTTCAGCTTGGCAGGATTGTTTTGAAAACATAAATGGCTTGCGCAACTAGGGCTGCCATATTATGGCTTTCCAAATCTGGGTGCCCAATTTGCATATTATGTAAATTGTCTTGAAAATAATTTTGCATATGCAAATTAGCAGCTGCACTTTCCAGTTGACTTGTATTTGCTCTGGATATCTACCAACAATAGTTGGAGAAGATATATTTGCCTGACCATTCTCATTGACATATTAACAGCAACAATAGAACCCCCACCCTGCAAAAAAAATGCACAGCTTTTTAATTAAGGCTGCAATTCTGTACAAATTTATTTGAGAGAAGATCTGATTGAAACAACGGTGCTTACTTCTAAGTTAGCCTGCACTGAACATAAAACCAAGCAAATCCTTAAATATTACAATACACAGCCTGGTAGGCAGGCAGTGATTTGCATCAAGAATAAACTATCCTCTCAATTGCCCGATAGAAATCCCCTGCTGATTTTAAAAAAACAAAGGCAATATTCCTTACTGTACTTGTGAAAGTGAAATCCTCCCAGCAAACCTCCTGTGCTACCTCTTTTAATCCATGTCTAGCGGTTGAGCAGAATAGTGACTGCACATTTTTGCTCCATAACTCCACTTCTACAAGGGCCAGAGCTTAGCTTTTATTTTAAAAATGGAAGCTGAAATCTGGGCAAATCCAGGTGGGCTAAGCAATCCAGGTGAAAGTCTGGGTGAAACCCAGAATTCTGGGGGGCATGGCAACTCTATGTGCAATCCTCCTACAATGAGAAAATACAGCTATTTGTTTGTGACACACATGCAACATTGTAGGACTAAAACTCAAGGATAAAATCCGAAAGAAGGCATCGGAAATTTGAACGGCACCTTGCGAGACAGGGCAGGGACTGCGATGTCAAAACACAGGCAGTGTTAACAGACTTAAGACAGTAGTTACGCTATTGTAGTGTGTAACCTGGAAAGCACCCTGCAAGGATTGTAACTCTTTGGCCTCTCTGTTATTTTCTAGGGCAAAGAATAGTAATCCAGAAGTCTTTAAGTTCATTCACATGACCATTCGCTCTGGGGCTGGGGTAGGGAGGCGGTATCTTCCCCACATGATCCATGCTGCTTCCGGGCTCCGCCATGCTGGTAAAAAGATATGGCATTGAATTTGCCTGTACTTCCAGATTGGAGAGGCCTGAAGCCATTTTTGGCTGTCTGGAAAGTACATTTAGATAATGTCTGCCAGTTGCTGTGTAAGATAATGACTGTCAGTTGTTGTGCAATGGGAGGATGAAAAAGAAGAGTAAATCAGGCTTATCTTCCCCCTACTGTGAAAAATAGAATACAAAGCTGTTTAAGGATATAGTTTCTGCCCTTGCACTGAATTCCCATAATCTTATGGTTAAATATTGCTTTTCATGTTATCTAAAGATAGATATGTTGGTGCTAATTATTTTGTTACCTGGTGTGCTGGCTTAATAGTCTGAGATCATTAGGCAACCTATTTTTTTAGCCTTTACCATTTCAGAATGTAAGTTAATCATTGCTCTTCTGAGCTGTCAGAAGGCCAAGGATAGTTGTTATCCTAATAGCCAATCTTATGTGGCTTTTGCTATAATTTTTTTGTGTGTGCACAATATGCTCACTTGTAAAAGACTGTTCCTTTTGAGATGCATGCACTCTCTCTTCAGTAGCTCTTATGCAGTGATGTTTGCACAGCATGCAGCCTGAATAATTGTTTAATCATTTCAAAAATATTGCCTAATGACTTCAAATACATGTAATTGTAGAAGTTACAAAGTTCAAGGTGCACCATACAGCCTGATTTCTTGCATTTAAGGCACACCAGTCCTTTAAAAAAAACAATTTTTAAATTAATTTTATTGTATTACAACTTCCTATATAACATATCCTTTCAGATTTACCATCACTGCTATTTATCATATCCTTTTGTTATTTTCCTCTCTCCTGCCACTCTTGCATATGTTTTCAAGCTTTTTTATTTGTCCATACTTTCATTGATGGGATTAGTTTATTTCTGACTCAAGCAGACCTTGCCATGATCCATGCTCTTGTCACCTCCCGAATAGACTATTGCAATGTACTTTATGTATACCTGTTTGGCAGCTTCAATTGATACAAAAAGGCAGCTGATATGGTGATGGCAGGATGCCGTGAGCACATTACATTAGTTTCATATCACTTACATTGAGTACCTGCTTGCTTCTATGCTTGATTCAAAGTGCTTTGGGTTACCTTTAAAGCCCTCAATGGCTTTGTAATAAGATATTTAGAGGAGTATCTCTTCCTACATTAATCTCATGGAACGTGAGATCTTTTTGAAAATCTGTGTGTCTCATAACCTGTGTCACGATTTGTGTGTCTCACAACCACCTGGAGTAAGTTGCTGGTGATGTGCAAAGGGCTTTTTCTATTATTACCTCTAGGCTATGGAACTTCCTGACTCCTGATGTGCAGCCACATCCCAAACATGAACCACATGAACCTGGTGCTCGATTACAGAGCACGCCTAGAGCACCCGGTTCCTGGAGGCTGGGAAAATGAGTCCTGGCCTCCAGCAATCCCTGCTTCTCAGAGCAGCATGGATTGTATGGGCACATGCCAGTGCACTGAAGAGGACTACAACGATCGTCTGGGGGGAAGGTAGGTCCATCCCTGCCTTCCCCCGCCCTCTCTCCCCATCCCATTTTGATCATGAGTGTTGTGAGATATTCCACTGAGAGAATGGGGCCATAGTTCAGTGGAAGAGCATCTATATGCTTGCATGCAAAAGGTCTCAGCCTCACTTCCTGGCATATACAAGTAGGGCTGGGAGAAAGTCCTGCCTGTACGCTTGGAGAGCTGCTAACTATGTAGGTGAATCGGAGCTAGATGGACCAAGGGCCTGACTCTGTGTTGGGCAGCTTCTATGTTTCTATTAGCCTCCAATCAATGAATTACTGAGTCCAGGCAACTGTTCAGAATATCCACCACCTCACCTGGATTAAATGCGAAGAACAAATGAAGCTGGGTGTCATCAGCATACATCTGAACCTGCTTCCAGGTCCTGAAAGTGTGCCTCTCATTAGCGACAGCTGACTGGGAAACTAGTTTGGTATGTGGTGAACCTCTTCTTTCCAGTAGAGATGTTCACGGAACTGGGGGGGGGGCAGTTCGAAGGCACGGGGATACCTTTAAGAGCAGGAGATGGTGCTCTTACTCCTCCCGCTGTGTTTCCCCCACCGGCGCTACACTTTAAAAGGGTCTGGTGGGGCGACAGTGTACCTCCCCGCTTCCCTGTTGCCTCATCAGACTGGAAGTGACAGGAAGTACCCGACGTATGTGTGTGAATGAACGTGACATCCGTCCGACATGCTCACATGTGTCAGGTACTTCCTGCTGAATTCCTGCAGCTTTGCCCTATTTTTCTTCCCAAGAAACTTTGCAGAGACACCTCACAATCTAGACTAAGGATCCCAAGTGTATCCTAAGGGTACATGCTATTTCTGACGATCTGGTAATACTGCTACTTTTTCTGAACCAGCTCTGCTGGATGGATAGCTGCCTGTTGCCCAGAGGGAATAGAGATAAGGCACTGGAAAGCAGGGATGAGTACAAACCTATTCAGAGGCCCTTTTACGGGTCTCTAAACAGGCGGTTCAGCCAGTTCAAAGGCGGGGGAGGGTGCTCTTACCCCTCCCACCATGTTTCTCCCACCAGCGCTACACTTTAAAAGGGTCTGGTGGGGCAGCAGCATACCTCCCTCCACCCTGTTGCCTCATCAGACTTTTCTTTTCTTTTCTTTTCTTTTCTCATTATAGACATGTAAGCCAAGGAAATTGTATTATGTAACTTGCTTTGTTTAAAGTCACGTATAAAGAGACAGTCTTCTTAAAATGCTAGCTGGATCTCACCATAGACCCTGCATAGGTGCCACGGAACCTAATTGGACCACTCTCTCTACCGCAATGGGATCCCCGACTGTTTCCTCTAAGGTGTCTGCATGTGCGCACACTCACACATTTTCTGATGTCCACTCAGTTAAGTTTAGATCCCACTCAGTTTGAATCAGGAAGGCCCCACTCTGAATGCACGTGCACACACACTGCCTTGATACTTCCAATCAGAACAAAACTAATTCAGCACACAGATGGGGGGGGGGAATAGAAAGAACACTGGATCCCCAGAAGTTTTGGCTAGGGAGATATAAGCTTCATTAGTCTTATTAGTGTTATTAGTTAATATTGTGTTGCTTATTCATTAGTACTTCCTTTCTGTACCCCTATTACCCTAAATAAACCTGAGTATGTTTTGACTTCAACTCTCTGTCATCAATTTCCAAGATTGAAGTTTTGCACAAATTTATTCTGTAATGAACTGCTCACTCTGGATTCGCTGGTTCCCCACACAAGCCCAAAAGTTAGTCAGGAGTGCATAGCCAACACTCCAGAGCAGTTTCTTTAATACCTATGTTTCCCAAAAAGGAATTTAGAAAGTCCATTGAAAGATATAATCACCTCATGTACGGCCCAATCATTTTTCAACTGGTAATAACTCCAAAAACTGCTCCAAAAAAAAGAAAAAGTCCCACATAATTTCCTTTTCAGCATGTTGGGAAACAGGCTGCACTGAAATATATAAGCAATACTTCAGAAACAGTTGGAAGACTTTGGTCAAACAAACTATCATTTTAGCTGAAATAAAAGATACAGTGGCTAACATCCTGACTAACACAGCATAGACACAGCATGCAGATAAGTCTGAGTTACAGAGAGCTTCCCCTACTGTTTGAACTTGTAGTGCGAGTGTGGAATTTCTCCTCTGCCTCCAGAAGTTTCCTGTGACACCCAAAGTATATTCCAGAGAGTTGTTCAGCCCACTGAATCTTGTAGATATCTATGTGAGGCTTTCAGTGTTGCTGACCAATGAATGATATACCAAGTGCATATATTAAGGAGACAAGTGGGTTTACATTAAATGATCATTAACTTATTAAAATGACTGAGTGATTATGGAATGCTGTACTGCACTAATGTACTGCTATAGACTAAGCTTTCTTGAAATTATTAAAGAGGGTGCTCATTTTATTACATAACTGGTTTAGCAAGTCTCCACACATAATTTATTATATTATTATTAATTAATTAACTTTCCTGTCATAGCTAGTAAAATTTGTGTTGCTAGTTACACCAAGTTAAGCAATAAAATCCTGGCAACATACAATGTGGAAACTGAAGTTGCTAAGAAACATTATTATATTACATAATTAGTTACAAGTAGCCAACCTGCTCTTCAGATGGAGTCTATTCTGAATGATAAATTCTGTCAGACCCAGGTTCTGCCATGTTGGAAGGAGGGGTTGATTCTGGAAGCAAGGCTGGCTTGGCTGATCATAGCAAGGCAGAGACCAAGCCTGACCCAGAAGCTTTAATAGGAGGTTGAGTGTTCTCGCATGACCTGCTGTGATCTGTTTATGTTCAGGATACCATCTTCCCAGATGGCTCTTTTATTTCCTCTCTTGGTATTACTGCACAGACTGCCTCTTCCTGCTATTACTCAGGCTTGGAACCTGCAGCAGGTTTGAGTAATGACAAACTTAAAAAATACCATGTCACATCCAACTGTCATAATTTCAATTAATACAGATACATAGGAACATAGGAAGCTGCCATATACTTAGTCAGACCATTGGTCTATCTAGCTCAGTATTGTCTTCACAGACTGCCAGCGGCTTCTCCAAGGTTGCAGGCAGGAATCTCTCTCAGCCCTATCTTGGAGAAGCCAGGGAGGGAACTTGAAACCTTCTGCTCTTCCTAGAGCAGCTCCATCCCCTGAGGGGAATATATCTTGCAGTGCTCACACATCAAGTCTCCCATTCAAATGAAACTAGGGTGGACCCAACTTAGCTAGGGGGACAAGTCATGCTTGCTACCACAAGACCAGCTCCATTATACTTTTCCACATCGTATAATGAGGTAACATGTTATCATGTCTTCCCAAGAGAATCAAAAGCTTTTAAAGGGTCTTTGACTTATTACATTATACAGATAAAAGCTGGGTTAGTAATCTTCCCTGTGAAAATACCCTCAAAGTCTTCTGCATGGCAACAATAAAAATGCTTCATACAAACTCAAAATGAGGCACACTTTGCAGTATCACTGTCTACAGGCATTGTGTAAGGGGCATGGTCCCTTTCTGGTGCCAAGACAGAAAAACACACAAAGGCGGAAGATGAAATAGATGGTATATTAATCAAAGAAAGACAAAGAGATATAAGGCTTGTTATATCTCCCTAAGCCAAAACTACTGGGGATCCTGTGTTCTCTCTATTTTTCCCCCAGCTGTGTGCAGAATGAGTTTTGTTCTAAGCAGCAGTATCAAGGCAGTGTGTGCACGCATGCATTCAGAGTGGGGCCTTCCTGATTCAATCTGAGCGGGATCTAAAATTAACTGAGCGGACATGAGAAAATGTGTGAGCATGCGTGAAGCTCACAAAGAGGTGTTTTAGCTTGAGATCAGAATTGCAATTCACTCAAGGCTGGCCAGAAAAATGGGCTTTTCTAGAACAGCTTTAGACTTAAAAGAGAGCTAGGAGGGAGCAAAAGAGTTTGGAGCAGAGGTTGGTTAATATACCTGAGTCCTCTCTGGTGGTGTGTCAGACACTTGTGAGAGGTCCGTCACGGTGCTGAGGGACCTCTCTCTCTCTGGGGATAAGCAGGAAAATGGGGTGCAAGAGTGGGGAACCGTGTTCCACTAACAAGTCCGGAAACCAGTAAGAGCCAACCTCTGTCTCGGGAAGGGAATGAAGGCTAAGGCAGAGCTAGATGGAATAGCTGGTGCTCAGACACATGCAACAGTTGAATCTGGAGAAGAAGCTCACTGCTTGATGGTTTCTGTGATACAAATAGGCAGAGGTCTGCCTTGGGCACAGATGCTGGCCACACATCATTGATGATGAGGGTGACATCCATGGCGGACAAAATAATACATTTTGTCTTGTTCAATTCTAGGTGGGTGTGCTTTGAGAACAATGAAGTGAAAAGGTAAACAACTCCAGGGGTGTAGCTATAATTGTGTGTGCTGGTTATCACCTATAAAGCCCTTAATGACCAGGCTATTTAAGAGAGCACCTCCTTTTTTGTGAACCCTCCCACCTTTTACAATCTTCTGCAGAGGTCTGGTGGCAACTCAGGACTGGGCTTTCTCTGTGGCTTCTCCAGGGCTTTGGAATATGCTCCCTGCTGAAATAAGAGCATTTCCTTCTCTGTTTGTTTTCAGAAAAACCCTCAAGACTTTCCTATTCTCGCAAGCTTTAAATTAGAATTTTAATGACTTTAGTAATTTGTTTTATATTGTTTTTATTGTGTTTTATGTATTTTAACCTGTGATTTTTAATGTTGGGATTTGTACACCACCTAGAGATTTACATATCAGGTGGTACAAAAATATGATAACTAACATAAATATAAATAAATAAAATAATTGAGCAGATGGGTTCAAAGAACCCATGCCTCACAGTTTCACCCCTCACTATTTTCTTCATTATTTCCCTCACTCCAAGGGGCCACTGGGGAGAGGTGTAAACACGGGCCCTCTCTCTCCTAGCTATGCTCCTGGACAACCTGTATATAAAAACCTTTAATAGGCAGACTCTGAGATTATCTCATGTCAGGAAGACCTTCTGGGCAGAAGATAATATATTTATTTAACATAATGAGCTTGTTGCCTATGCTTCATGCCAACCATTAACACATATGTTAGAGGGATGAGCCTGTTGCAATCTGCTCCTCCTGTGAAGGTGATTAGCTTAGAAGGCTGATCCTTTGTGCCAGCACTGAGGCAGGTTTCAGCTATTCATTTCAGAGAAAGGAGAGGAGAGCTGGTCTTGAGGTAGCAAGCATGACTTCTCCCCTTAGCTAAGTAGGGTCTGCCCTGGTTGCATTTAAATGGGAGACTACATGTGAGCACTGTATGATATTCCCCTCAGGGGATGGAGCTGCTCTGGGAAGAGCATCTATGTTCCAAGTTTCCTCTCTGGCATTTCCAAGATAGGGCTGAGAGAGATTCCTGTCTGCAACCTTGGAGAAGCCACTGCCAGTCTATGTAGATAATACTGAGCTAGATAGACCAATGGTCCGACTCGGTATATGGCAGCTTCCTATGTAGAAATAGCATCTCCTTAACCCAGGTCTACCTTCTCTGTGCATGAACAGAGAGGGAGCACAAGGAATCGTTCCCCTTTCAGTCACGGGTTAAGCTTGGCTTGGCCCCATGCTATCTGATAATTGATTTATCTTGGGGAATTAGTCAGTGTAGGTGAACCCGTGGTCCCATGAGTCAAAATGGAAACTACAAGCCTGTAATTCCAAATCACATGTAGGGGTGCTGCAAAGAGACCCCAAACAGGCTGTTCTCTTTACATGAGGTAGGCCCAGCTTTGTGCACTTGAATAACTGCTTGACTATTAATTATTCATTGTAACTGTCAATTCATTATTATTCATTGTAACTGTCTATAGGAAAGCCAAGTCTGCTGGTAAATGCTTTGGTTGGGATAAGAAAAAATAGGCATTACTTTAAGTGGCATCAACATCTTGTGATGGTTTGCTTCCCATGTTCATGTACTTGCAAGGCTGACTTTGTATAATGTTGAAAAGTGTCGAACTATGAAAGAAAAATAAATTTTATGTTAGGAATTTGGCAAGGGAAAGCTCAGTGACTGCTGAAGGCTGTGACAGGAGAATTGGAAGAGACTTATTTTAAAAAACTGACTTTTCCCACAGCCCATCAACTTATTCATGTTATGAATCCCCAGAGTCGAATCCTTAAATTCTTTCTCATCTTTATGAAATGAAATTTCATGACTGGGTCCAAAGTATAAGAATGAATTGGTATGTGTTAAAAGTAAAATAGCCATTAACTTAAAACTACAAAGATGGTAAGACATGAAGATAAAATTGGGTTTCATCCACAGTGGAGTTTGTGGAAGGACATTTTGCAGTTATGGTGCTCTACAAAGTTTTGTTATTGCTAGAGGAAGAAAAACCACCAAAATAAATGTTTTACAAGAAGTTTATCATTTGCACATATTTGAGTTTGTGCAAGAGTTTGTGCAAGGAGTTCTCTATTTGCATATATGTGGGGTTATGCAAGGAGAATGCAATTGTAGAACTAGAACAGAAGTGAGCTTCTTTACCTTTTTGGAACCATATGTTCCAAAACATTCTGACTCTAATTAAAAAATATGCTAGTGCAAGACTAGTTGAGTTGCTACCCACTAAGTGTATAGGCTACAGTTTCTTTCTTTCCAAATCAGAGTCCATCTATTATCCATCCTACCTAGTACTGGCAGAAAAAGGAGATACAGCTGCAAGCAGCTTTCAGATAGCATGAATGTATCCCCTCTGATTTTAACACATAATGAAGATGTTTATACTGTGCTAAACATGTTATATGTAGGAAGGCATGAGAATGTGCTCACATTGAGTAATGAAAAGGTCTATCACACTTGAAGCATACATTTGTGCTTCTGAATAATGTTACAAACTGTTTGTATAGCTTTAAAGGATATCAGTAAGGCTATTGTTTCAAGGATTTACCCATCTCTTCGTTATTATATCTAGCTTTAGTTTAAAAAAAAATACTAAAATGAAGTTCAGATCAAGGCCAAATGAAATTAAATACCTTTCTTTCTTTCCTGCTTGCTTGTAATAGAGATTTGGTTAGAGTAACTGGTCCAAGTAGATTTCTGCATAATTCACCAAAGAGTCATGTCCACTGATTGGCAGTTTTATTTCTTATAATTTTTTTGTTATGTCATTTGAAAAGGCTATATCAAGGAATTGCCTTGAATAAAATGGCTATCTGCATTGTTTGTACTCAGAGAAGGACATCTGCATTCAGGAGGATATGACATATGCTGCTGTTTGCATCATCAGTTGCATAGATCCTCATCAGGACATGCTAGGCTATATTTCCTAAATATGAGTGTTTAATATGGACCTGGTCTTTCCAACTAAGAAGCAAGCATTTTAAATTAACTTTAAGAAATTTCATGGACTGAAAATTGGGCTGAGATTTGAGACCAACAACTTTCCTTCTGGTGTCAGTGACATGTTCCAGGTGCCTGGCAAGGTAATAATCTAAGTAAGTAATATGTAAGTAACTAGATGCTGCATTTGAAAGAGACTTGAACACTGATCTTCCTAGAGCATTTTATTAATGCAGCGATTCCTGGTAAATTTAAAAAAACAATATTTTATTCTGTAACTTAACATTTCCTCTTTGAGATCTGGTATTCTTTGTTTGGAATGAGTGCAACCAGTATTTTAGGGGCCTTTTAGCTTATGCATCCATTTCAATTCCAATTTGTTGGTCTGTATAGCCATAACTTGCACTTTCCCAGTGTGTAATATGAGAGTACAACATGTGTAATGAATATACCATGTTTAGTGAGCACTCTTCATATGTTAACAATTTAGTATCAGAGCTACTTTCTTATAGTTCATTTCCACTATATACTTAATGGCTGACATCCAGACTACTGAAGCATGCATGTAGGATGCTGTGTTTCAAACTAAAACATTTGCACAGGAGGATAAATTTAACTGATCTTCCCTTCCCTCTGAAGTATTCTGTGCCACCCAAAAGTATGTCCTTGAGGTTATTGTATCTGTTGAGTACTCAATAAGCCACTATTTTCTAAATATATTTCTACAGGTATATTTTTACTAGTATATATTTTCTGTGCAGTCATGTCAGACTGGAATGCTCTGTTGAGTGTTTTTGAAGGGAGTTCTGCAACAGCAAGGAACTTCTGACAGCTGGAACTGTGGAGAGGCTCCCTGCAGTCATTGCAGAACTCCATCAGCACTCCAACATATGTTGGACCCCCACTAGTGTTGCCTCTAACAGAGATTCCCAGATTTGGTTGACTACATCTCCCAGAATCCCCAGTGGCAATGGCTTTTAGGGATTTGCACGGAACCGGCAGGGGGTGGCACAAAGGAGGGGGGATACCTTTAAGGGTGGGGGAGGGTGCTCTTACCCCTTCCACCACATTTCCCCCTGCTGGCACTACCTTTTAAAGTGTAGCTCTGGTGGGGGAATCACAGCAAGAGAGGTAAAAGCAACCCCCCACCCTTAAAGATATCCCTCCTCATCTTTGAACTGCCGGTTGCTCAAACCTCTTCAAAGGCCCATAAAAGGGCTTCTGAACAGGTTTGTTCACATCCCTAATGGCTTTTGCTTGGGGATTATGGGAGTTGTAGTCAACAACACCTGGAAATCCCTGTTAGAGAGAACATTGATCCCCCACTCACCCACACTGCCCTCTCGTAAACACTAATTACTTGGTGTGAGGAGGAGACAGGGCTGAACAGTGTTTGATTTTTGCTCCAAAGGGAGCACTTAATTTGCTGCCTTGCTGGCTGAGGACTGATTTTAAAAATGGATGTTTTCTTTTAGCTCTCCTTCTCAGTACCTGAGAGACCCAGTTAATACCACAAGCAGCTGGCAATTGCAGGCACCTAGTAGGACAGCTTTTCCTTTCCTAGGACCCTAAGTGGCCCTGGGTAGGACCCCTGAGGAAAACTGTCCTGCTAGGTCTCTGAGTGACCTACCTGCTACTTGGTCACTGAGGCACCTAGAAGGAGAGCTTGGAGGTGGTGGGGAGTCATTTTTAAAATCAAAATTCAGACTGCAAGACAGCTTGGTGAGTGCACCCTTTGGTGCGAAAAGGAAGGGAAGCAACCAGTCCTCTGCCCCCCACCCAGTTACAGGTAAAGGTATGGGAGAGCAGGAGCAGAGGACAGGGGTTCCAACAGAATTTTGGAATCCCCGCAACAAGAAACTTGACCCAACAGTTGTAAGGAGCTGACATGTCCCACACCAAAATTGTCAGCTGTGCACAGGTCTAATATTTTCTAAAGCATTTCCTTTAGAAAGCATTTCCTCTATAGCATTAACTTATAATACTTTATACATCCGATCTATTTTCAGTTAATATCCTCTTCTTTTAAAGAAAAAAACCTGTATTAAGATGAAATCTAATAGAACAATTAAGGAACAAAACTTTTTAAAAAAAGAATGTCAACAACTGAAGACTCAAATAAGTTGAACAACTACTAGTACGACTACTTTACGGGACTGAAATAAATCCAGAATAAAACCATGGTTAAACTGCAATATAATAATGCCAAATAGATTCTTAAAAGCAAAAAAGTATATCAACAAAAATACATTCTTTTATGTCACAATTGCTTAGCCTTTGGAAAAGGCGCCCTTCAAAATATTTTAGTAAGTCCAAGTACATAATATCAAATCAGTTGCTTTAATCCTCAAGCCTGTTCTCACAAGCAGCCAAGACACGGCTAGGGCTCCTGGCGGTGCCTCGGCAGCTAAGTAGTCAAGCTCTTAAACCTGGTAAAGGGAGCAAGTGCTCCCTTAACCCCATTCAGTTGACTGTGTTTCAGCGCCAGCTGCTTTCAGCTGGCACTGAAACACTGGCGGGTGCCTGCCCGTCTCTGGGGGGGGATCCCCACAAGGCACTGCACACTCATGCAGTGCATTATGCAATTTCCAGGGGCCAGGATGACGTGTCCCAGCCGCCGCACTTTCACGTTGCCCATGCAATTTGCATGCCCAGCATCTCCATGTTGCTCGTCTGCAGGAAATGTGAGTGTCTGCTGCCTTTCCCACCACTCACCCTCAAGCCCTTTCACACAATCATGAGAAAGGGCTCCTCATGTTTATTGATGGGTGTATGATGTAATGTTTTTCCTTTTACAAAATCCCTAATAAATTTATTCATGTGTTTAACTCACCTCATCAATTTTTTCAAGTACCTAAAATGTAGCACTAAAAACAGGCTCTTAGGCTTCTTGTTTCTTGAATCAGCTTTAGGATTATTTTAGCACACTAACATTTCATTAACTGGTTTAGCCCTCTAGTACAGAGATTCATAACTTAAAGAAGCTAACCAGAATTATGCAGAATGTTCAGCTCTTCAGTAAATTCCATCTGGAGCTGATAACTTGTTCCTTTTTTATGAATCCCATTTTAACAGACATTCTCACTGTTCTTCAGATTTGTCACTCATAGAAGTTACATATAAGTAGCATTGTGTAAAATATTCTGAAATTGCTCTGTCACCTTTTCAAGCTCTTCTACCTTGCTAGCAAAATGGCAGTCCAGCTTGGTAGTCCAGATCCTATTTCTAACATGCTTGGAAAGTCCTGTTTCTCACAGCATCAAGAGGTAAGTGAAGCCTCGGGGACATATTTTTGGGTAGCTCAGAGAACTTTCTAAGCATGGGTTGCTCATCAAAAATTGCCACTTCCCTGTTGAAGCATTGCGATGTATCAAAAAATGCTATTAGTATGCTCCACTGATTCTGCTCCTATGGCTGCCCTGCTTTTTGAAGTAATGTGGTGAATGTTTTTGGTAGTAGCTAATATTTGAAATGTGCTTTACTCCCCCAAAGCAAATGGGAGGAGGGAAGTATCTGAGGTTAATGTCATTTGTAGAAGAGGTGGAGCACAATGATTGTCAAGAGTACTGAATACAAGTAGGGTCATGTCATGGTGTTAACCATTTTTATAGAGAAGGGTAAGTCAAGATATCAATCCCAGACATTATGTGGACATTATGTATAAATGTGGAGGGAATATCATTCTTTTAGCTTTGTTTTATAGAAAAGTTTTGAGAGACAAAATCCAATAAAACTGGAGAGTATATTCTGAAAGGAACGAAGGAAAAGGTTAAATAGAAGACAATGGCTTTCACCAGGCTTGTCTTTCAGAGACAGTTTTAATAATTGATAATTAATTACATTAATGTTTTGGAACCTCCTTGGATATTTTTACTTGAGGTTCCAAGTATTTAATTGAATTTCTGTAGGGAGAGTGTTAATCATTCACTTAAGCCATATATTTATATTAGCCAGTGAAAGAATGGAGTCAAAGGGCTAATCTATTGAGTGAGCAAAGCATTGCTTTTCCGCTGGAGGCCATACAGAGACTGCTGGTCTCTGAGGAACCCTTATCCTGGAGACAGCTTGCTTTCAGTACACTCCGGAGACCTTGAGAGCCAAGGATGTGAGTGACAGCTGTTCTTTTTGGACCAACACAGAAGAGATGATGCTATTGCAATCCTTTTTATCAAAGTGTTCTATTTGGTGCATTAAATATCACAGTAAGCAGGATGGATTTTTGACATCTCATAGTTCAATTAAAATAGCTTTAGTGGGAAATGTTTTAATTATTTGAATCTTGTTTCCTTTTCTCTGTGTTGGTAATGCTTACAGGAATGGTGATCCATCCAATATTCCAAAATTCAATATTTACTTACTTACTTACTTGCTTACTTACTTATTTAATTCCACATCAGTTTACTAATGTTTTTTTCTGTGTGAATGCAGCTGGCATTTTAAATAGAGATTTCCAAACTGGTATTTGAAGGTTTGTAGCCAGTCAGAATGCTGAGTTCCTCAGTACATTTTTGATATTTGATTTGCTATAATCGTGCAGTTTGAGTGATCCCAGATAATATTTTAAAGTTTAATACCTCTCTTCACATAGCTTTAAAATATTTGGTATAAGTATACAGTAAATTATTGATACAGTACATAAAGGCATATGTAAAGCTATTTGCAGAAGTATATCCCTGTGTTTTTATATTATTTATTCTATAGAGACAAAAACATATAATAGCAATGGCTTCTGGTCCTGCTTTTCTCAGCTAAAAGGTCTGAAAATAGTTATCATCATGTACAATATTGTATTTTAGTATTTATTTATTTAAAATATATATATCCCGCCGCTACAGTACTCGCGGTGCTGCTCGCGGTGGCTTACAATATTACTAAAGTAGATATAATGTAAAAAATAAGACCAGTATGCTCATGTGAATAGTGTATTTTCTTTAATGGAACAGTTTTTTTCTAAGGGACAGAAGAATACTATATGTGACTATCGGAGGTACAAATTATCAATCTCTGCAAACTCAAGTCATACTCTAAGAACTAAATGTATAAAACAAAACAAACCCAGCTGCAGTCCTAAAAGCATTTGCTTGGAAGTGCATCCCATTGAAACAAGTGGGAGTTATTTATGTGTAAAGATGCTTAGCATTCAAATACGAGCATCTGAAATTATTCACATATATCTGTAATCTACATTTTATTTTATTTTTACTTGTGTTAGTTTATTTGTTCTTCACAATATATTTGATAGTACTGGTAGGGGTTTTTTTAGGTAACTAATGTTTTTTCCATGTCCTGAATTATAGTTGCATTTGGCAAATAATAGATAATACTAGTAAAAGTACTAAGTAATACCCTGAAACAGTAATACATCTGCATAATGTTAATGATTCTTGGATCTCTGAGGACCACTTTTAAAAGGACCAACTTCCAACATAAATAGCACTTTTAGAAGCAAATGTGCTAATTACATATATATCTCCATGCCTATTTTACTAGGTGTACATTGCATTCGGAACTGCATATGTAGATTGCCTATGACTTGAGGAAGTGCTATTCATGTAGGAACTTCATCATTTCATTTCATTTGGATCTGATTAGAGAGGAAAATTGTAAAATTATTTGTGCTTCATTTTTCTAACAATCTATTCAAATTGCTGAAACAAACGCTGAGACAATGTATCTAATTTGCAAACTTGTAAGGTTTATGTAAGTCTCTTTCTCCACATTCATGTCTTCCTTCATATATTCCAATAATAATAATAATAATAATAATAATAATAATAATAATAATAAATGCTGCACTTGCAGAAATAACAACCAATAATTTGCAAGAAACAAACCAACCAATGTACAGTGCAGAAACAATAACAACACAAGAGCTCGGATATAAGATCAGTGGACCTGTAAAAAAAGAAAGTAGTACATCACCTAAATGGAAGATTAGATTAGAAAATAAAATCGCCAGGCTTAGATCAGATGCTAGTAAATTGAAAGATATGAAAGACAAGAAGCTGAAGAATAAAAACACCAAACAGTATCTGATCCAAAAATACCACCTAGATTCAAGGAAAATTAGAGAAGTCCTGGAAATAATAAAACAGCAAATAACAGCAGTGTCAAAGAAGATTAGCAGATACTAAGCCAGAATTAGACAACACAGGAAGAATCTCCAATTCCAATCGAATCAGAGACGTTTCTACCAAAGCCTAGAAGAAGAAACTGCAAGAAACGTAGAAACACCAAATAAAGAAGAAACAGTGCAGTTCTGGGGGAAATTATGGGACAATCCAATAGATTATAATAAAAAAGCAGGCTGGGTAAAAGAGGTCGAAATGTGTAACCAACAAATGCAAGATCTAATAATAACACCAGAATTAATAAGTGAAAGAGCAAAGTAAATGAAAAATTGGACTGCACCAGGCGACGATGAACTGCATGGCTTTTGGCTTAAACACCTAACAAGCCTACATAAACAACTACCAAAACAGTTCAATCACATTTTGCAAGGAGGTGATAATGAACAATGCCTAACAACTGGGAAAACTCATCTAATAATGAAAGACCCAGCAAAAGGTGCAGTTCCAAGTAATTATAGACCGATCACCTGCCTGCCAACCATGTTCAAATTATTAACTGGAATAATAGCATATGAAGTAATGAAACACTTATTAACTAACAAACAGCTTCCAGTTGAACAGAAAGGAAATTCCCCGAACACCAGAGGCACAAAAGACCAGATGCTGATTGACAAAATTATTTTAGAAAATTGCAAAAGAAGAAAAACAAATCTAAGTGTAGCATGACTTGACTACAAGAAAGCCTTCAACTCATTGCCTCACACATGGATACTAAAATGTTTAGAAATAACTGGTGTCAGCAAAAACATTCAGATATTTATAGAAAAAGCAATGAGCATATGGAGTACACAGTTAACAACCAATGGCAAGGCACTTGGACAGCTTAGCATTAGAAGAGGTATTTTCCAAGGGGACTCACTATCCCCTCTGTTGTTTGTAATTGCCATGACTCCACTTTCACAAATGCTAAACAGAACAGGCCTCGGATACCAAACATCTAAAACATCCAGTAAAATCAACCATCTGCTGTACATGGACGATCTGAAGTTGTATGGAAAGTCCCAGTCAGAAATCGAATCACTGCTAAGCACTGTCCATATATTCAGTAGCGATATAGCAATGGAGTTAGGACTAGACAAGTGTGCTGCATTAATAATGAACAGAGGAAAAATAACAACAACGGAAGGAATAGAACTGCCCAATGGAAGCAACATCAAGAACCTGGAAGAGAAAGAACATTACAGATACTTGGGCATACTCCAGGCTGATAACATCGCACACACTGAAGTTAAAAGAAAAATTGGAAGTGATTACATCAGGAGAGTTAGAAAAATCCTCAAGTCCAAACTCAATGGCGGGAACACCATACAAGCCATAAATACCATAAACAACAAGAATAATAGACTGGAACCAGGCAGAGCTAGAGATGCTAGATCGTAAGACCAGGAAAATAATGACCATCAATCATGCTCTACACCCCCGCAGTGATGTAGATAGGCTATACCTCCCTCACAGCTCAGGTGGAAGAGGAATGCTGTAAGTCCATCAATCAGTAAAGAGGCCTTCAAGACAATATAAAGGACAGTGAAGAAGATGCACTTCAAATGGTCAATAACAAGAAACTATTCAACACCAATGGAACAAAGCAGGCCTACAAGAAAGAACAAGTCAAGAACCGAGCAGAAAAGTGGAGAAATAAGCCCCTGCATGGTCAATATTTGCACAATATAAGTGGAAAATCAGACATCACCAAGACCTGGCAATGGCTTAAGAATGACAACTTGAAGAAAGAAACAGAGGTTTTAAAACTGGCTGCACAAGAACAGGCACTAAGCACAAATGCAATAA
Organism: Hemicordylus capensis; assembly: GCF_027244095.1. Taxonomy (NCBI): domain Eukaryota; kingdom Metazoa; phylum Chordata; class Lepidosauria; order Squamata; family Cordylidae; genus Hemicordylus; species Hemicordylus capensis. The sequence goes on along the minus strand of NC_069658.1, from coordinate 370,597,938 downwards.
GAACCAAAGTCGAAAAATCAAAGAACAGCAAGTTTTGCCTTTGAAAAGAAGCAGACCACCTGTGGTCTGTGGACCACCTAATCAACTGTGGTAAAAAGATCGCACAGACTGACTACAAACAAAGGCATGACAAGGTAGCAGGGATGATACACTGGAACATCTGCAAAAAACACAAGCTACCTGTAGCCAAAGATTGGTGGGACCATAAATTGAAAAAGTTGTAGAAAAATAAAATGCAAAAATATTATGGGACTTCTGACTACAAACAGACAAACATCTGCCACACAATACACCAGATATAACTGTCGTCGAAAAGAAAGAAAAACCAGTTAAAATAATCGGGATAGCAGAATAGAAGAAAAAGAAATAGAAAAAATCACCAAATACAAAGATCTACAAATTGAATTTGAAAGGCTGTGTTAGAAAAAGACCAAAATAATCCCAGTGGTAATTGGCACCCTAGGTGCAATTCCAAAACAACTTGAAGAGCACCTCAACACCATAGGGGCCACAGAAATCACCATCAACCATCACCATCAACTTGACTGGGTACAGCCTATATTCTGCGACGACATTTATAATAATAACAGCAACAATATTGATAATAAAATTCAGCCATCCCAGGTCCTTGGAAGGACTCGATGTCTGGATAAAACAAACCAGTCAATAACACCTGTCTGACTGTGTAAATAAATAAATAAATAAATAATAGATAGGTAATAAACAACTTTATTTTTTTGCTGTCCCATAATAAATTGTTATCTGGGCGGCTTACAACACAACATTAAAACATGAGATAAACACATGTAACACATTAAATCATAATAGAGCAACGGGGGGGGGTTGATACAAAATACAAAACAGAACAATTTAAAAAACATTTGTTAAAATCAGATCAATTTTTTAAAATTTAAAAGGCCTGAGTGAACAAAAAGGTCTTCACCTGGTGTCTAAAAGAACAAAGTGATGAAGCCAGGTGAACCTGACTGAGGAGGCTATTCCGTAAATGGGGTGCAACCACTGAAAAGGCCCTCTCCACCAAGGTAGCCACCCAACTCACCTTGTTTGGTAAGGATACTCAGTGGAGGGCCTCCAAATAATATCTTAAGGTCCAGGTTGGGACATATAATTTAAACATTTAATTTAAACATTTTGCACATGACATTACTCTGACTTTGATTTCCCCTAATTTCATCTTAGAAGCTAGCATTACTATCTGCACAAACTGTTAGAAATACATCATTGGGAACAGAAATAAATCAATGGATATTTCCCTCCTAAAACTCTTTAAATTACCACTACATTGGAGAAGCAATCTTGTTAAATGTGAATGCAAATAAACTGTAAGCTGTCGATATTTTCATTATATTCTTAGTAACAGCATTAAAATACACCAAGTCAATAGTTTGACAGAGCTGTTCGACCCATCACATTGGTTCCCAGCTTACTGGAATGCTTTGTGTATTTAAATCTGAGGGTATGATCCAGGTAAAGTTAGTTTTGATACACAGCACAGTCCTATGTTCACTCTGAAATCAGTCTCTATGTTCAATCGGACGTACTTGTTAACTAAGTGAGTTTTAGATTGTAGCTTAAATTCCACTGAAGGCAGTGTCCAAGTTACCAGTGTAACTAATTTGAGTCTCATTGCTACATCACAACTAACTTTTGCTTGACAGGGGTCAAGGTTTAAAACCAAGGTAGTATAAATTTATATTAAAAACATTCCAATTTTTATGAATATTAATTGATGCTTCTTTTGCTTCTTGGGAAAATATAGCTGCACCATAAACGAAAGCCCTGCATTTCTGGCAATTTTAAATAACTAGAACAATATAATGCATCTAGCTTTGCATTTGAATAAGTCCAGTAACATACAAATACTGGCATTGGTATATTCACCAAGTTCCCATGCTAATTTTATATCAGTATATATAGTATAATATAAATAAAATGCAGCATAGTATGTGGAGTACCATCATATGATCTGCGGCCAATTCAATAAATACACCAACCTACTTGCCTAAATATATGCAGCTGCAGCACTTCATGAAATCCATCCGTTCTGTTTTTAGATGGATGGCTCACTTTAGTGGGGCATACCTGTATGAGTATATGTGGCTCAGAACATATCACAATTTGTAATGTGAGAGTGGGAATTGTTGGGCTTTACTAAACTCTGCTGCTCGAATATTTGGTGGAGAGGATTCTGGAGGAACATTTTGCTGTAGCTAAAATTACTGGACTATGATTGATATGGGCTGTGGTTTTCATGTGCTTCTGAAATGCAAATAAATGGTTCCACAATTAAATAGATCTACATTGTCCTCCTCATAAATACATTATATAATTGTTTTCTGAATTTTACTGTTGTGGTCCTTTGAAGATGCAATCCTAAACATATACATCATTTCAAATCAATGTGTTTAGTACCAGGCAGTAAAACCAGCCATGCCCCTGCATGGATCTGTGATCTATTGCTGGAATATGTCAGATTCATCCAAAACTGGGTATTAATACAACATACTAAGAAATTTGTGTAGAATTCAACTTTTTAAAATAGCTGTCTATCACAAAGTTCTGAAGTATATTTCTTTAAAGTCTCCCTGTCTCCTGAGGAAAGGGGGATAAGGCAGTGAGTCCCTGGACAGGATCTATGACTCATTATGTCAATCAAACCCCACTTCAGAGGGGAATAAAGAGATTTGTATCTCAAAGCTGTGCATAACGACTTCTCGGCTTTTCATTTCATATTTATGAGCGGTTTACTTTGAAGTGTTTATCAGGCAATACGCAGAAACATGAGAGAGCATTGCCTGAAACCATGTTCAAGTGTCTAATCTGTTAAATGCTTGCTGAGCAGGCTAGTTCATCAGTGCATGCAATGCAAAAAAGAAAAAAATGTATAAACTTTCTGTTTTTGAGGTTTTGAAGCAGAATATTTCTATTAGCAATATAAAAAGGGATTATTAATGCCAGGCATTTTGAAATAATTGTACCATAGAAAACTTACAAAAGCAGTTAAATCCACATTCAAACAGAAACTAGACGAAACTTAACAACAAAGATAAAAATTACCACAGTATGTACTCAACTCTGAATATGAAAGTTTGTAGAGGCCACCAGGCTCTTGCTAATTCTGTGAGAATTAGGACATCAAAAAGGAAGAAATCTATGGCTCCTTTGAGAGAGAGCCATTCCTAGCATCCTCTGAAAACAGAAACACTTCCACCCTTGGTCTTTCAAACAGATGACTGTTCCATAATGCTTCCTACTGAGTCTGCCTTAGCTGCATATCTTAGCTATTACATGGAGAGTGGTCTTAATTGAGATATTTAGAACACTTGGAGAGATGGAAGATTCAGATTCTATTTTTGTGGTTGGACTGTGATAGAATATGATCCTCAGCTGGCAGAGAGAGAGAGAGAGAGAGAGAGAGAGAGAGAGAGAGAGAGAGAGAGAGAGACATTGTGAGTTGTGGAGCCGAAGGACTGTGTGATGCTTGAGATAACAAATAACAAGCTAGCTATTCAGATCCATTCTGTCTAATTTCAGGCTCTATCCAGCAGCCCAAATGCCCCATTTAATCATACAGGCACAGAGAGGGAATGCTTGGGTTTAAAATTTGGTCCTGCCAATTGCTTGTAAATATTCAAAGTAGTGAAACTCTTCACATAGATGTTAGGGGAAGTGGGGGGACAAAAGTTTTCATACATTTCAAAATCCCCTTTTCATAATGGCTAATTAAAAAGGTGTATGTCTTTTAAGTAGGAGACAATGAGGTCATTCACACAATCAAAAACTGGGGCTATTTTCATGACCAGGAGAAATCAGGCTAAGGGAGCCTAACCTGATTTCTTCTGGTTGTCTTCTGCCATGGGAGCCACACAGTTCCCAGAATCAAACTACCGAAACTACCCCTCCCATTAAATGAAGTTAGCAGAGCAAGCACTCCGCTAACCCCGTTTAGTTGACGGACTGCTGCCGTGGCACAATTCCACGGCATGGCAACACATGAGGAGATCCATGCCGCGAGGCTAAAACAAGCCTCCCAGTCTCAGGGATCTCTCCAGGAAGCCCTGCGTGCACACGTGGGACATCCTGGGACTTCCGGGAGCTGGGCAGCCCCCATCAGCTCCGTGACGGAGCCGGTAGTCATGTGGGCGACCAATCCAGCTGCCCATGGCTACATGTTTGATCATCTGCAGGGAGAGTGGGCTAAGCCCGTTCTCCCCCAAAAAACAACCATGAGGTGCTTCACACCGCTCGTGTGAAGCACCTCACTGTGTTCTACCCAGATTTGGAAGCTCTGTGTGCTCCCAGTTTTCTGCTCCGTGGAAGCAAGGTAGGAGGAAAACCTGGTAATTGTTCCTCCTATCTTGCTTCCACACATCAATTCTACACAGGCTTTCCTCTTACCTTGCTTCCACACAACCAAAAATTCGGAGCACATACATATCTCAAACCCAGTGTTAGAACACAGTTTTTTATTGCTAATAGAATATAGTTTATAATATAGTTTTTGGTTCCTAATATAGATTTTGGAGAGTGGCTATTTAATTGTTTTGTTTCCTCTGTGGGTTTCTGAAAACTACAAAATAAGATATCTAGTTCTGGGCTGTCATCCAGGCTAATGTTGCATGTGCCAAAAAATGTTCTGCACATGTAAGGAGGGGGGTAGCAACATTTTGCCTAACTTCCCTTCTCTCTGCAGCTCATTGTGCCTCCCAAAAATATGTCCCCATAACCTATCCTGATCCATACCCAACACAGCATCATTTTGATCCTGATTCTCAAGACTCCGCTCAGAATCATTTCAGCCCACAAGGCTATCAAGAACTTATACGGCCATTATTTAATCATACTGAGAAGAGTTCAGAACTATCAGTGTCTTTGGTCTTCAAATTGCCTTCCTTTTTACATTGTGCAGACAATGGTGGAAGTTGCTAATAACATCTAGATGCCCATTAGAGGGTGAGAGTTTGGGAAAGGAAGACCGGTTTACTCCTGTCTATGTTCTATTGCATGAAGCTAGGATAGGGAGGATGAGAAGTATCGAACTGAAAATTCTAGTCAGTGGAAATTTTGCCTTTTCCTAACAATAGCCAATAGTTGCTTAAGTGGAAAAATGTTGGTCCGAGGAATTGATGTACTATTTGGAGGGAAAACATCTATAACCTCTTGCACTGGATATTAGAAATACATATTTGTACATAGTTGTACTTTTACTTATAAATGCCCCATTAACTTGTGAAATGAGTTATATTAGGCGAAATATAACCGCAGATAATATATTTTTTGGGGGGGGACCCAATAACCCATCTGTAGAGACTTTTTAGAAATGAGGGAATTGATCTTCCAAATATGCTGTTATATTGTAATGCAGTAAAAATTGCATTTGTCGTTGATTGGGTATCTTTGGATACATTTATGAGAGCTTTGCAGGAAGAGATTTAAATGCCTTTCATGAGTTTATTGTAGTTGTAAGAAAGGAAAAATGAATAACAAATAAAACTATGGTACAAGCTATCCTGACCATTTGGTATAAATATAAATATCAGTTTTGTCCAAATCTTTCTCTCCCTTAGCCACAGTATTTTATAATGATCAATTTTATTCCCCAGAACTATTTGGGTGCATTATCTTGTGGACTGAATATTAGCTCTGTTAAGAATTCCAGTTTTGTACAGAAAGCTATGATATTCTGTAGTACTAGAAAGAATGAATAGCCAAGCTGGTAACAATATGCCAAGCCCAGAAACACTTGAGCTACAAGAAGGGCTTTCAAACTCTAAACAGACAGGCCTCAGAGGTTTGTATTTCTAGCACCACAAGGGGACTTGGTTACATTCACACAACCCTTATTCTTGGTTACTGTTCCTTATTCTGCCAAGTCATCGGGCAATTACCAGCACATGCGCTCCTCAGTAACTGTCCCTCCATCATCAGCCAGTCTGTCTTTATACAGATTTAGGCAGCCACGGCAAATCTCACAGGATCTCGGGCCGAAATGAGATCTCACTCCGAGATCTTGTGAAAGTCCCCAGAAGCTGCACAAAATCTCACTACCATTCAACAACCTGGCTGCTACTTCCTGTCTACTGTGGCAACATCACCAATTCCACCAAATGGTGCTAGTGGACGGGTGTACTGGGCTCTCTCTGTCTGGGAGTAAGTACCCCTGTTTTCCCTGCCCCCCGCTTGCCATATCCCAACACAGTATTTTAAAATACATGGAGGCAAGTCTTACGATCAGAGAGACTTGCTGTAAGGGGCTTAGTCCGCTCTCCCTGCAGATGATCAAGGCAGCAGCCCTAGGTGGCCAGATCGGCCGCCCACACAACTGCAGGCTCTGTCACGAAGCTGGCAGGGCCTGTGGGGATTGGGGGCCGTGTGGTCCCCAGAAGTTCAAGGATGCCCTGCCCGAGCATGCAGAGCATGCTGGAGAGACCCCCGAGCCCAGGAGGCTGCTTGCAGCTTCCTGGCGGGGGTCTCCTCGCCAATACACAATCAAAAAATGCAGTTAATGGAGTGCTTGTTCCATTAAAATCATTTTAGGTGAGGGCTATTTCAGCGGGAGCCGGGCTTACCTGCAAGCCCAGTAGTTCTCACCTTCGCCCAAAAGTGGCCTGGCTCCCTAGCCCGCTTTTGTCCGATTGTGAGAATAGCCTCACAATCTACTGATAAAATTACTGAAAAATATAGAGTTATGAGTAGTAATAGAAAAGTGAAAAACTTATTGACAACACCTAACTCCAAAGGTTGAATTGGCCAGTAGTACCAGTTAAATTTAGGAAGAATCCAGCTGGCCTATGCTTCTAAGTGAGAGGAAGATTTAGGAGTAACTATAGCTCAAGATGAGTGGGTTTGGTTATGGGGAAATATGGCTTAAATACTTAAGTATTTTGCCTTTAATGAAAGTTACAGGTGGACCTCATTATCAGTGTTTTCATTACTCGTGGTTTTGCATATCCATGGTTGAAAATCCATGGGTTTGGGTGTGCATGACTCTCTCCGTGCAGTGTTACCCATGATAACTGAGCAAAGAGGCACCTTCTAAAGTCATGATTCTCTTATATTTACCAGGGGGAAAGCAACTGGCCCTATCCATTCCCAGCACAGTCTCCCTCCAATGGCTGCTGGTGGTGTCTACCTTACTTTTTCTTTTCTTTTTTAGATTGTGAGCCCTTTGGGGACAGGGAGCCATCTTGAGTTGTTACTGTTTTTCTATGTAAACCGCTTTGAGAACTTTTGTCAAAAAGCAGTATATAAATATTTGTTGTAGTAGGGGTCGGCGCAAATGCAACTGGGGCCACGTGGCTCTCTCACTCTTGATTGTCATTTTTCATGTCTGTGTTTATTTTATTCAAAGTTATAATGATAAATCACTTTAAAGTTAAATTGTTATGTCTTTTGCAACAAATGTTAGTGAAACATGTGAGTAACTTTGGCCTTGAATTCTGAATTAAGTATAAAGCATTATTCAAGCACTCTTTTTTCTGTCTTACACTCCCTCCATCCTGCCTGCTGTCTATATAAAAAACAGGCATTTGACTTTTTAGAATGTGAGCTGTTGGGCCTTACAGAGGACTTTTGCAGCACCATTGAGTGGACAATGGCATATTTATCCATTTCAGAAATGATTAAGATCATTGAGGACCTATGCACTGCAAAACTCACTCAATAGCAGTACAAGACTCTTGTCACTGTCCATTGACCATGGTTTTCAAAACCAGCACGTGGGTTTTTGTTTTCTCTGCACTTTGGCAACTCCCTATCTCACAGCTCTCTCCATGACAATAAACCATATCTTTGAAATGGGTTGAATGCTTTGAGACTTCTGAATCAGAAAAGAAACATGATACACCAGGAGCTCTGCTATATCTCCGTGTGAATATTCTGCTGTATCTCCTTTTCTTGTTTACACAGTATTTACAGTACAAAGGGACATTCTCACTAAAGATCTGACAGCTACTAAGGAAAACAAACTCTTTACAGTTGACTGGGGATCATACTAAGCTATAAAATATAACCTTGTTTCTGAACTTGTGAAGTAGAGTATGAAGCAGTGCAAAGAAGCTACTTGTCACACTCAACAATTCTATATACTGTATAAATAGTGAAAACCTCATACTCAGAAACCTCTGCTTCGTTCTGTTAGTCAAGCACACTGTTCAGTTTTGTACCAATTTCAATAGTCTTCTCCGATCAAATTATCACAAAATGTGTGTGGTCCTGTGATTGCCTGCCACCTTTGCCAATAAGTGTCATAAATACAGTTTTGTAAAACTGCAAAGTATAAGTTAACCAAACATGTACATTACTTAACTGAGAACTGATTTAGAGGAACAAAATAAGAATGATAATCCAACCTTCACAGTGGAAAATTCAACATTCTTCCTGGTTGGTGAGAACTGATTGCATGGGTCCCAACCATAGAACTGGCATCCTACAAGATTCTTCCTGGGCATTTAGGTATCACAAATTTTAGGAACCACAAGAATCTATGGGTAGTTTACATTGGCCGTGTGTGAGATATATTTGCAAAACTCATGTAAAGCAGATTAGGCCAAAGATTGCACAATGTGGTTCACGGCTGAGAGGAGTCTTCCTGATCCAAGGGCAACAGTCTAATTGGCCCTCACTGAGTTATTACAGAATTGGCCAGGATCCAAAGAACTATGCAACTACTTCTCTGAGTCCATGAAAACTCCTGACTTGTTTTTCTCAAACTACAGCTACAACCAGTGTGGTTTGCTTTTATATGAGTAGCTCCCACATGCTTGGAGCAATGTTTAACCTGGTTGGTGAGAACTGATTGCATGGGTCCCAACCATAGAACTGGTATCCTACAAGATGGGAACTGATTGCGTGTGGAAAACCCATGCTATTTTCTGAGGAACCCCAAGGCAGTTGGGTGATTTTTAAGCATTACACCTGTAATAAGGAAATGTTTGTGGGAAAGTAGCTTGCAGACAGGGCCCCAATGCCATAGCAACCTGCTTTGAAAGAAAGGAGTTTCAAAAGCAGTAAGATATGCCTTTTTTCAGACAAAAATTAGATTATTACAGTGGGTTAATGGAAATCCCTTGCATGAGCTTAAACAGATCTCAGCCATTAAGGCCATTCACACAATCAAAAACTGTGATCTACCCAGGTTTTAGATCTGTGTATGATCCCAATTTTAAGTTGGGTAGAAGCGAGGTAGAAGGAAAACCTGGGTAGAAGTGATTGTGTGGAAACAATAAAAAAACGGAGGCTATTCACATGTGCAGAGGAAACCAGGCTAAGGGAGCCCAGCCTGCTTTCACTCATGTGCATGAACCGCCAGGAACCATGCGGCTCCCAGTGGCTAGCCCACCTAATTGCACGCACGCACACACACACACCCCTGCTTAAAAGAGGTTAGCGGAGTGAGCTCTCCGCTAACCCAATTTTGGTGGTTGTGAGTCATGCATAGACACCCGGCCAGGAGGCTGCAGCAAACCTCCCGACCTCAGGGATTTCCCCAGAATGCATCCTGGGGCTTCTGGGGGCCATGCAGATCCCAATCCCCACCGCCCCTACCAGCTCTGTGACAGTGCTGGTAGTCATGTGGGTGGCCAATCTGGCCGCCCAGGGCTAGCCTGGGGATTGTCTGTGGGGAGCGTGGGATTGACCCACTCTCCCCACAGAACCCTATTAGGTTCTACACACCAATCATGCATAGAGCCTCACTGTGTTATACCCAGGTTTTTAAGCTGTGTGTGCTCCCAGTTTTTGTGCTCTCAATTTGTATGAAAGTAAGGTAGGAGGAAAGCCTGGGTAAAAGTGATTGTGTGGAAGAAAAGTAGAAGGAAAAAGCAAGGTAGAAAGAAAACCTGGGTAGCTTTTCCTCCTACCTTGCTTCCACACAACTGCTTCCAAGAAGAAACAGTTTATGCAACCATATCCAAGAGTTAGCATGTTTTGAGAGGAAGCAGTTTATGCAGGCACACCCAAGAGCCAGCAAGAGAAGGGTATGTGTGGTGATGGATGAGTAGCAGGGACAGGGCAGCCCACCATTGCTGCTGTTGACGCCCTGACCTCACCATGAGCGGCAGGGATAAAAGGGTTTCCAGGAATCACCACCGAGTTCCATATTACAGCTCTGTCCCTAGAAGAGTGCCAGCTGCTGGCAAGAGATGACATTTTTAATGCAGGCTTTACGATTGTGGCGGGGAGGGGGGGATGTGTCAATGTGGTTGGTCTGGCAAATCTTCGGTCTTGTGGAAGTATCCCTCAAAATACTTTTTTCCTCCCAAAGGAAATTAAATAAATTTTCATGAGCCCAATTGAAAATGTTCAAAGACACACACCACACATGCGCAGGTAGGAAAGAGAAAAAGCGGCATCCCACTTCCTCTAAAAAGCCATTGTCTACAAGGGGCCAGAGAAAGACCAGGGAGCAAACAATATGAACAGTGCATGGGGGGAAAATCACAAAAAACAGAGAGGAACTCTATTAAAACATCACTGATGTGAATGGCCTCCAGATTTCTCCAAATTATCTTTACTGCACTTATATGCAGCTAATATATGCTCTCATAACTCACTGTACCTTACCCCACTTAATCCCACATCTGGTACATTCCGCCACCTGTGAAAGGCCCTGGTAAAATATATAGATGCAGATAGTTTTCATTTAGGTAAACAATGGATTTTATAATTGTGAGAGCATTTGTAAACCCTAGAATTTGTTAATATACATGAAGACTGACAAGTTATATGTGTGGAACCTAATTATATTATATGATGATAGAACACTTGCAACTTATTTTCAAAGAAAGAAACCCCTTTAAAAAGAAAGAAAGAAAGAAACTTACTTTTGAACAAGAAATTTAAAATCATGAGTGTGACATATCTGGGGTCACACTGAAGTCTCTGGGCCCAAGGGATGAACTAGTAGGCCACAAAAATAAACAACTGCCACCACCGACTGCATTTAGAAATCAGCAGGACTTTCAAGGAATAGATCTTCCTGAGCCCTATCAAGGCAAGAATGGGACTTACTATACTCAAAATATGCCCAGACTAGAACATATAACTATGTTCTAGAGTAAACATAAGTTAAAGAGTAAAGGATTTATTTAATATACATAATGACATCAGGAACTGTCAGTTAATAAATAAAGAGCTGGTTCACACAATAACATTGTTTCAAAGAACACTGGAAATTCTCACCCCCTGCATGCTCCCATAGATCATGTCACATGAACCTGGCTTTTTTGGCAATCCCCACTATGCACCAAACCAACATCAAGCCAAGATTGACAAGCCAACTTGAGATCCCAGATTGTAGATCTCAGCTTCACATTGGGTTTATATGATGCCAAGCGGAGATTGCTGAAAAGTCTAGGTTCACATAACACACAGGAGTGCACACCAGGTGAGAATCTCATTTTCATTTTTCTTTAGTTTAGCATCATCATGTGAGCTAGTGCAATGGAAAAAAATGCTTCTAACTAATGTACTATAATATAGCATATAATATGCTATATGTTTTGTACACCACCGTGAATCTGTGGATAGGGCGGTATATTAAATCTTTTAATTAATAAATAACCAGCATTGCTCTTCAGTTCAGCATTGCTCTTCACTAGTTCTTTCCAGTCCACCTCTTTTTTTTTAACTGACCCACTCAGCTGTCACTCTACCCTGCCCAACTGTCACTTCAGTATTCCTTCAGCTTCAACTACAAAACCATTATCAGTTCCTTACTTTTTAATCATAATTATCCCATGGTTCTTTTGCTGTTCCCTCAAATGGTGAGTTGCAAGTTAACTACTTTAATATTATTTTTAGAATATGGGTGACATCTTATTATAGCGTGTGTGCTTAGAGGGACTGTGAAGTGTGATTGGAGCCCTCGTGGAGCTTCCCCATTCCCTCTCTGTGAACTATTGTGCAAAAGCTTTCCATATTCAGAAACACATCACGGAAGCGCAACAATGTGTTTCCAATCTTGCAGAGCCCTTTTAGTGCACAAGGAGTGTTTGGGACTCTAATGGCTCTTGCACAACACAAAAGAGTTGCCAGGGTCCTATTGTGCCTCTGTAGTCCCTTGAAATGCACGTGCTTCATTGGCCAAGATGTCAGCCATTATATCTAGTAGTTCTTACTTGTTTTTAGCCTGTGATATATTTCTTGTCTTTTCGTCTGCAAATTTTAGAAATATTCAAAGTCACATCTGTTTTCAGTATCTGAGCATCTCATATAGAATTCTTCAGTTTTCATTTCATGTTATTTCTTATACTTTATCAACAGTGTGCTTGATTATGGCCTGCCTTACATAGTTATATGCAGATTCTATGTGAGCACTCATTACATTTTATACCAACACTCAAGAAATTAGAAATGAGTGGATTTTGGAATATGAATGATTGGAAATCGTTGAAGTTCCAGGAACATTCAATGAAATGAATAATTGCACAATTTATGTGAACAATAAAATCACACATCCAGAAATTATGCAGAGGATAGATAGATTATATACATAGATCACACGTGAATTAGTTGGGGCTTAGAATTATCAATGGGCATTTAGTGCTTCTTGCTTGATATAAGCCAGTCTTGATCTGTATGGATGTATTACTCATGATTACACAAAACACTGGAATGAGAGAACTGCTGGCTTGGGTCAGATGGTGGTGTTTCAGTTCTGATGCATATTTCAGTTCGTCTGAGTAGTTAGTGCCTTATCTCTGGGAGCCATGTGCATTTTGCCAAGCATTTAATTTTCAAAAAAATAGAAACGGCTGAAAAAGCAAGCTCTTTATTCTTATTCCCTTTTATTATAGTTCCAATGATCACATAGAAAATAACAAGAAGAGTCATTAAGTTCATTTTTGGCATCCAGCGTTATACTTTTTTATGTCAAAACAAAATGCTAATTAGAGTGTAAACATCTGGGCATTTAAAGGCTATTAAATTCTACAGCTTATCATTAAAATATTTTACTGCAATTGTAAAACAGCTTATTCAAGTTAATATATTCATAATTGATTGTGTTCATATTCACTTTTGTTACCAACAAACAAGAATGCGTTTTTAAAATATCTGGGTTTTTTCCTTCTTTGAAGTATTCATTTTAAGATCATTCAAAAACAGAGCATCTCAATTGTATTTTCATTAGGTCCTTCAATCACTAATTAATAAGCCAACTTTTCATGTCTCGTTTGACATGGGTGCACCTGCTATTGCATTCACTTGCATGTGTTTAAATATTTTAAAATCCTTTGGCTACTCTCATTTCTCATTGCTTACTTTGAAAAAAGTGTCTGTTTATTTCAAAATACAAAGATGTGACTAAAAACAGAATGAGTCTGTATGATAGATATATTTGTGCTTGTACCATACCTATATTCCCAATGTGTTGTGACTTAAGTGCCTTTTGTGCAAACAAAAGGCACTTTTGTTTCTGCAAGGAGAATCCCCCCCCCCGCCGATCTCACCTTACCCCTGCATCCCTCTGTGTTCCAAACAATCCTGCTCTGGAGGGTTCCTTCCTGAGAACACTGATTGGGCGGGGGGGTTGGCTTGCCTTACCTTTCTTCCACTCATACTCCTTATGACAGGGGTTCCCAATCTGTAGTCCTCCAGATGTTGCTGAACTACAACTCCCATCATCCCCAGCCACGGTGTAGTTGGATGTTGCTGAACTACAACTCCCATCATCCCCAGCCACGGTGTAGTTGTAGTTCAGCCACATTTGGGAGACTACAGGCTGAAAACTCCTGCCTTAAGATACAACCCAGTTAGTTTAAACCTGGTATCATCAATTAAAAACTCAGGAGGGGGACAGGTTATCAAATGTCGTTAGTGACATAATAAGGTTTTAAAAATAGCTTTACTGTTAGAACAGTCAGCTGTCAGGTAGATTACTGGCCCTACCATTATTTGACCATTATTTGACTAATCTGGTAGCAGTTGTCATTTTGAAATCTGGCTAAGGGTCCTGCTTCTGTTAATATGAATGCTCCATCTGGATTTAGGGGTAGATTTTCACCCCCAGCTGCGTAAATGTGCTTTACAAGCAAACTACTGTATTCTCAGCTATGCCTTTGTTGTCAAACTCTTACCTGCACTCTGGTACACAATGTATCCACAGGTATGGTCTTCACCAGTTATGGTATTTATGTTATTAATAAAAAATATGACACAGGGTAGAAAACTTCCCCAGGGTAGAAAACCAAAATGAATTAACTCCCTATAGTGGAGTGGTTTCTATCCCATTCCCATGTTAAGCCATCTGAGATGGAAGAGAACACCCCTGTTTCTCTTTGGAAACTTCAGTTTTGTTTCTTCTTGGCAGCTCAACTGATTCTGAAATATGATAGTGTCTGAGGCTCTCCACGCAAGCAGTATAGAGAGCTTTACCGGGCTCTGCGGGAGTGGGCTTAGCCTACTCTCCCCGCAGATGGGCAGGGAGCCGTCCCTGGGAGTTTTGAAGAGCAACGTCAGGAAAGGGGCAGCCTCGCAAACACCTCCCTGCCGCCCCTTTCCCGACGTTGCTCTTCAAAACTCCCAGGCGTCCTTTGCACCCAAAGCCCCAGTTCGGCCCGAGACTTTGCGGAGAGAGGAGCTCTGTTTGCGAGCTCCTCTCATTCGAGTTGTGGGGCCCTGATCGGCCCGACTGACACGGGCCTTGTTGGGGTTGGGACTCGGGCGGCTGGGCGGGCGGGCGGCGGCGGCGGCTGTAGTTCGGGCCTATTTGGCCCGTGATCTGGCCGTGTGGGGGTGGCTTCTTTGGCCCGAAATCGGGCCTTGTGTTGGGTAGCTGGGTGGGTGGTCGGCCGCGGCAGTAGTTTGGGCCGATTTGGCCCGTAATCTGGTCGCGTGGGGGGGACAGGGACGTCGGCTGGTGTCCTGCCGCCCCAATTACTCGTAGAATTACGGGCGCCAAGCGGGAAAGCGGCGGGAGGGGTAAGTAAACCCTCTCGCCGCTCTTAAAGATACCCCCCACCGGAACCGGACCGCCAAGGTCCGGACCGGTCCGGGCCAGTCTGGAGGCTTTTTAAATGGCCTCCGGACTGGTCCGGGCCCATCCCTACTCCCAAGTTAGGGCAGATGAAACCAACCCCTCCCACAATTTCAGACACAGTGTTTGGAAGAAGTAAATCCTTCAGGAGAATCTTACTTTGCAGAAGCAGGGATTTTAGCCACCACAACAAAGTCAAATAGATCACAATAGCAGCAGCAACCACATGTCAACTTCAGTAAGCCTGGCATCAGTGGATCAACCTTCTATAGTACGTCTCTGGTCTTTTTCCATCCAGTGTAACCAATGGGACTTATTAGGAGTAGGAAGTCCTACTCATATGTTAAGACATCATGACTCAAGATGAGGGTTAAATAAAGCAGATTTAGGCAAGAGGAAAACACAAAGAACAAGGAAGGGGAGATGATGGCAAGGAAACCATCTAAGATACAAATGGAGTCCAGAAAGGAGAGCAGGGTTACTGTGTGGACTGAAACACATGAGAACATATACACAAGGAAACCTAAGCTTACGTTAAGTCTCTGTAGTCTTTGAAAGAATATAATTAAAGGAGCAAGAAATATAAATGGAAACTATTTTTGCACATACAAGTGTCAGAGTTTGCACAGAAATGTCAAATGTGGCAGTAAATCATAAACATGGGTGTGCTGATAGAATAAATTGTGTGTGTGTGTGTGTGTGTGAGCGCGCGCTCTGAATTATAGTCAAACCAGCATATAAAATATAATAAAATGATAGACTTATATTACAATCATATTCTAAAATCAAGCTCTGGCACTAATTTAGCCGTCTTTGATTTTCACACCTTCTTGAGCCAATTATGCAGTACTGTCTATCTGCGTATAATATGTTCCTAGATGCATATAATTTTCTTCTTCAAGAATCCCAATTTCTGGTAAACCATTTCCCCCAAGCCTCAACGTTTTGCTGACCAGCCTTACCACAGTGTCCCTCTTCTACACTTATTCTGCATCTGAGTCCCCTAACATAGTAGCAGCCATCTATTTAACTGGCAAGAATCCTTACACACAGCTACATGTGGGTGGACCAGTGTTGTCTGTGTAGATGTTTTTGGATTAAGTTACTAATCCAACACTGAGATTAGGACTAGAACAGGGCATTTCAACACCCTCTTAAAACCAGTCAGTCTGGGAAGGAGGCTGGAGTGGAAGGAGCTGATATGACCAGAGGAGTCTGCATATTCCCAGCTTTTCTGCATCTGGTTAGGACAGAAATGTTGGTGGCTGCAAACACTTAACTTCTGCTATTGGGAGAAAAGTATCTTTGGCTCTGTCTGCTGCAGAGTTCACTTTCATTTATAAACAGATAGGTCTAGTTGTATGTCTTCTAAACAAAATTTGTACACACTGTGTAGAACGTGCACAATGAAAAATTAGTTATGACAAGTACCACTGTGTTTATTGTAAATCAGCAAAAAACCTAAGACATATAAGGCCTATTCACATTATGCTCAATGCATTACAATCTCTGCACAGTGTGTGCACATACCAATAGTTGTACAGTATTGCATTTTCTGTCTGTACCTTGCACTTAAAGAAGCCTGTACTGAGATTCATTTTTAAACTGAATGCATGTACAGTAATCCATACAAAAATGTATACATACATCTGTATGCATGTACAAAGTAATGTCTTAATAGGCCTATAAAGTTGAACAAATACTAATAAATGGTTGCCACTGTTCTTTATTTTCTTCTACGATCTATCATTTTGTTGCTTTTTTCTACACATATAATGATGACTTTGTTATGGAGCAGAGCGAATACCATCTCCAGCTGTCATATGGAATAAACGTTCTAGTCTTTTCCCCTCAGTCTTTCCCAAGTTTTCTGAAAATGTTTTTGGACCAAAGGACTATTAAACTAGTTGCAAGAGCTCAAGAAAGCTTTAGGGTTATTTTTCTCAAACAGCAGCCCCTGCCCAGCCTGCATGGTAAATTACTTGGAACCGAGGGGAGTTTCTTATATGACATAGAGACTGTAATATCACACACTCTTCAGAGAGAGAGAAATCTGCCGGGCTAGCACAAGCTCCTTGAATAAACCTAAGCTGATCTTTGAATTCTGGGCAGAGCATCAAAATATTTTTGCCCGAAGAAGCATTCTGTGCAATTCTAAGGCTCACATACTGACATATTTTGAACATTAATTATCCAAATAAAAGATATCATCTAAGTTGTTATGTGCTTTGGGGCCTTATTTACAGTATTCTACTATACACTCCATGAATAAGAATGTTTCAAAGAAAACCTGTCCAGTTACCATGTGGAGTGTGTAATTGGAGAGGGAAATAACTGCCAAATTCAGACTGTTATCTAGCAGAATAAAAGAACAACAATTAAGCTTGAATACAAAGGTGTCTTACTCAAACAGAAAGGCACTTCCATATTCACAAGGGGGTCCACCTGCCCAAGGAAGATCTGCCAACACCCCTCTTCACCTATAGGCACTCACACAATATCCCACAGCATTTTTGAGGGTTCTTTCCCCCTTGAGTTTGTCTCTTCAGAGGGCACTGGAGTACTAGGAGTGGGGATCAGTGAGTGGGAAGAACTTGTTCCATGAGGGGACCACCACTTGAGGTTCTTAGCATCCAAGCCATAGTGTTGAAATATTTGGTCTTGCAACTAATTAATTTTCAGAAGCAGATCGAACAGAAATGTTTTATTAAACTCATGTTAAAATAGAAATATAGGGCTGCATTAAGAGTTTTGTGGTTGTTGGTGAATATATAGACACATGGTGTGCACATATGTACATATATTGTGTATTGGCATGTATGAAAAATGTAATGAGAAACATTTTCATAGAAAATGATATATGCATCTGGCCAAGATGCATATTAAAAAAAAATCTAAAATAAGTCATACCATCTATACATTCTTCTCAATACTAGGGGTGTGCAATTCGGTATTTTCGGTGTTTCGGTTCGGACCTGAACCGAAACACCCCTGTTCTGTTCTGTGCTGGAATTTTGCTCACCCGAATCACCCCCGATTCGGTTCGGATTCGGACTTACCCGAATCTGAATCCGGATCAATTCGGGTAAGAAAAACGGGTCCTGGGGCCAAAAGAGTGGGCTGGGGTGGTAGTGCCCAATGGGTGGAGGCTACCACCCAAATTTCAGGGGGATAGGCAAAGGGCTGATCTTTGGTGATTTTTTTAAGTTTTAGTGTCTTTGGGGCAGATCGGGGGCAGAAAGTGGGATCTGGGCCAGAAGAGTGGGGTGGAGTAGTAGTGCCTAATGGGTGGAGGCTACCACCCCAATTGCAGAGTGATTGGGCAGAGGGCTGATTTTTGGTGAATTTCTGAAGTTTACGCGTCTTTAAGGTTTCCCCCCATTAGGTAGAATGGAGGGTGTATCGCTTCACGTCGGGGGGAAAGGGGTGGCCTAGAGCGGTGTGGGGTTGGTGGTAGTGCCGGGTAGGGACAAGGAAGCTGTCTGAATCTTTTCAAAAGATTTGGGCAGAGGGCTGATTTTTGGTTAATTGTTGAAGTTCATGTCTTTAAGGTTTAGATTCTATGATAGCAAATTAGAGTGGATTCCTGGTGTGTCATTGAAAATCTCATTTCCTATCATAGAATCCACACTCAGAATACCTCAGAAACAACAGAACCCTGTATGCCATGGGTTAGAAACCCATGGGGGTGGTTGGCACCCTATGTGCACTACACCACCAGTCGCTCTGGGCCACCCCAGCACCCCCCAAGTGCACTTATGGGGCTGCTGAAAGCTCCATTCTATTATAACATATGAGGAAAAACCTTAAAGACGTGTAAACTTCAACAATTAACAAAAAATCAGCCCTCTGCCCAAATTCTTTGAAAAAATTCAGGTAGCTTCCTTGCCCCTACCCGGCACTACCACCAACCCCACACCACTCTAGGCCACCCCTTTCCCCCCGATGTGAAGCGATACACCCTCCATTATACTTAATGGGGAAAAACCTTAAAGATGCGTAAACTTTAGAAATTCACCAAAAATCAGCCCTCTGCCCAATCACTCTGCAATTGGGGTGGTAGCCTCTACCCATTAGGCACTACAACCCCACCCCACTCTTTTGGCCCAGATCACACGTTATGCCCCCTATCTGCCCCAAAGACACTAAAACTTCAGAAATTCACCAAAAATCAGTCCTTTGCCCAATCCCTCTGCAATTTGGGTGGTAACCTCCACCCGTTAGGCACTACCACCCCACCCCACTCTTTTGGCCCCAGGACCCTTTCAATTAAAGTAGAAGGAAAGCAATTTCTGCATTGAAATCAATGGAGGCAAAAAGGCAGGAAATTCAAAGAGACACCAAATTGAAAACGGAGGGGGAAGAAGAAGACAAGGCTGGCACTTCTCTAGGGCACAAAAAGGAGACCCGAAACACCCGAAAAATTCAGACCTGAAACAGGGGTGATTCGTTTTGGGTCCGAAAATTATCGGGTGTCATCATGGGTGATTCGGTTCGGCTCCGAATCACCCGAAATTGGTCGTTTCGGGCACAGATCGTTCTGTGCCCGAAACGTTTTGCACATCCCTACTCAATACATCTGTAATCCAGATGAAATCTTTGTTCTTGACTACCCATTACATTTTCATATTGTCTTTCCTGGGTTTAATAATTTTTACCTCAGGATAGTTGTTACTTTCTCTGTTGCATTTCAAGATATTTGGTTGCTCTAATAAATTATTTGCAGCCTCTGTTAGTATTAAGTTAGAAGTAATTAATTTGTTACAAACAAGGGTTAATATGTAATATGTGTACAAGTCTTAGTGATTCACTAAGATTCACTTGCAGTTTATCAACTGTCATAAGCTACCATCTTTTTGCATAATTTGTAGGAGATAATCTTTTTTTAAAACTTTGATAAAAGAGAGTAGTACTATTGAGAACAAATAAACAATAGTGACAGTGAGACTTCCTAGTTGCACATGTCCTTTTTAACTGAGGTATTTCTGCACTCAGAGGCTGGCATCCAAACGAATGTTGCACTAGTGCAATCAGCAAAGATACACACATGCAAGAAGGTCATGTAGCTGAGCAGATGCTTTCAGTTGCACAATCTCTTGCACTCACAGATGCTGTACACAGGACCAGTACAGGGGTGGAAAGGGAGAGCAGGTGGCTAAGGCAGGGATAAATCTACCTTCCCTCCATACTATCAATGAGCTCCTCTTTGGCACACCGGTGCGTGCCCACAAGATCTGCACTGCTTCTGGAAGCGCAGATCACTGGAGGCCATTAAAATAAGTACCAGGCTCCAGGAATCCCACAATAGCAATAGCAATAGCACTTACATTTATATACCGCTCTATAGCCGAAGCTCTCTAAGCAGTTTACAGTGATTTAGCATATTGCCCCCAACATTCTGGGTACTCATTTTACCGACCTTGGAAGGCTGAGTCAACCTTGAGCCCCTGGTCAGGATCGAACTTGTAACCTTCCGGTTACAGGGCGGCAGTTTTACCACTGCGCCACCAGGGGCACAATGCACCATGAAAACAGCTTCCAGAAGAGACAGCATCAGGATTTGCCTTGATCCCGGCACTGCACATGAGTAGCCCAAGCTAGGTTGGGCTGCTTTAGTCTGGGTTGGGCTGCTTGTGTGCACAGCCTCTCAGCCTGCTTGTGCAACAAAGATATCAGGTAGCTTCGCATCATTCTCTGCAATATATGTGGACTGAGGTTTCATAGCACAAGGCATGCCACAGGTTGCACAAGTCATAGGAACGTAGGAAGCTGCTATATACTGAGTCAGACCATTGGTCTATCTAGCTCAGTATTGTCTTCACAGACTGGCAGCAGCTTCTCCAAAGTTGCAGTCAGGAATCTCTTTCAGCCCTATCTTGGAGAAGTCACCTAGAGGAATGAGTTAGTGCAACAACCATGCACTAGTAGAATATGTTTATATGTGTGCAGCATTAGTCTGTATGTCAGTGAGAAATTCTTGGGAACTTTTTTCCCCATACCTATTTGCTACTTTGCCATGTCTGAACAGCCTTGCCAATATCTGCACAACCTAGTTCTGTACATGTTAGATTCTGCATGAATGGGAAGGTAAAAAGGTCTGTTACTTTCTTTTCACATACATTTACATTTTAATTTAAAAGCCTTCTGATAGATTTTAATGTTTTTTTTTTTCCTCTCCTATTTTTGTAGGAACTAACTTCACTCTTGCTGAACTAGGAATCTGTGAGCCCTCTCCCCATCGAAGTGGCTACTGCTCAGATATGGGAATACTTCATCAAGGCTATTCCCTCAGCACTGGGTCCGATGCTGACTCAGATACGGAGGGAGGAATGTCTCCAGAGCATGCCATACGGCTGTGGGGGAGAGGGATTAAATCCAGGCGCAGTTCCGGTCTGTCAAGTCGTGAAAATTCTGCCCTTACCCTGACTGACTCTGACAATGACAATAAATCAGATGAAGAAAACGGTAGGCCAGTTTCTCCAGTAAATGTCTTAATATACATCTATAGGCACACATATGATGTCAGCTGTTTGCCTCGTAACTTCAATCAAACATTTTATTTGCCATTATTCATGAAATAAAAATGCTTCATAGCAGAATAATTTCAACTAGGAGTAATCAGCCTTCAGCCCCCAAATGTACTAGGGCAGGATTCCATTGTTGTTGTTTTAGTTTTTGCAGCTGTAGAATCTTCTTCAAGATCTCAAAAATCTCAGGTGTTCTTTTACTTTAAAAAAAAAAATGCTTATAACCCTCATTAAGGCTAGGTTTGTATGCACGTAAGCAAAAATGTTCCGATATAAAATGCATGGAATACATACTGGACTGGTTCAGACAATATTTTGTCCAGCTGGCCCATCACATATGATTAACATGTGCTATGAGTGTGTGCATCTCTCACTGCTCCACCACCAGCATGCTGCTGTTTGGTTTGGTTTGGTTTTTGTACTTAGATCATTTTGGAACAAGGTTTCATACTGGGGTTCCAGGACAAACGTGCACCATGATCTACCATGCTAAAGACACATTTTAAAGATGTATCAGAGAGGTCTTTTGTTTATAAATGTGGTTTTAAATATGTTATGATATGTGTTTCTACATACTGTGGACATAATGTCCACAGTTCTAGCCATTGTATTCTATCAAGCATGTATTTTATTTGAATAGTGCACAGTTTAAGCGGTGTTTAAGGGGATTGTGAACATATATTTGTCGCAGGCTACTAGTTGTGCATGATTATCAGTGTAGTAGCCAAAGTCTGGGAAATGTGTCAGATTTTTTAAAAATCAATATTGGCTTTTTATTTAAAAGAACAGGAATGGCCTTGCATTTTCTTTTTAAAAAGTTATTTGGAAAATGAAGGTTTCTTTCTGCTTTATACATAGCTATAAAATGTATAGACACATGTTAAATTACGGTTATACAAGCTGAGGTATTAACGTTGGTAAACATCTTGCTTTTCTTCTTTGAAAAATTCTGTTTAGCTCAGGAAAATCAATGTATTTTCACATCACTGATTTTATAAAGTTTGGAGCTATATTATCATATAGATTGACAGGTGCCCCACTGATTCAGTACCACAGCATGGACACTTACAAAGCTATCATTAATTTCTCACGCTTGTGCCCAGCAATGGTTTCCTACATAATAAACACGGTGTCCTTCAGATCCAAATCAATAACCTGTTAGGTATGCGCCTCTTGAAAGAGGTGTAACAAGAATCTATACTTTAGGGGGACGAAAACCCATTTCTCAGTGCACTTTCAGATTTGCAGGACACAGAGACTCATTTTTATTTTTATTTTTATTAAGGGGGGGCTAGAATTTTATCCTCTTTCTCCTGTATGAACAGTACTCATGATGGGTAGATCTCATTGATTTTTGTTGAAGATCTTCAGAGGGTTTTTTTCATACCATGGTTCAGCTGCTGTATTAAACACATTTAGCAGCTCTAAAAAAAAACCTGGCATTTTGATACTGAATGCTAATCACAGATTATATCATTCCACTTCAAAATAATAAACTGTCAATTTTCTTTTGGTATTAAATCAATTTTGGCACTTTCCTGTACATTTCGAAGTAGCTTAGTGGAAGCTTAATTGCAATAAATCACTGTAACATGAATATTTTCAACACTAGTGCTAATTCTAATTCACATGCCTGGCTTAGGGGATACCTCTTCAGTTTTAGAGCTGGTAAGATTGAATTCTATTTTAAAGTAGAATGTATGAGCCTTGAATTATTATTAGGCTTGAAACATGTTGATTAACTAAAGTAATGTTTTGTAATTACCATGCAAAACTCTTTTTTGATATAAGAAGCCACTGGAGGCCAAGTATGCAAAACCACTTTAAACTTTCCTATCAACAACTAAGAATAGATCCAGATTGGATAGTGGAATTGTGATCCATTGCATTTTTTTTCCTTTAGGGGGCGGGATCATACACCAGTGGGGTGGAAACAGTCATTTAATTCTTCAGAATTGTTTATAATTGTTCTGTTCAAAAAATCACACATATAATCCAGTTAAAGTTGATGCTGTGTTTTTAATTGGATAAAATATCTGTGCTTGAAACTGGATATCATGAAGAACCACAATTGGCACTGGCTATACCTTTTGCCTTAAGTTAAATTTCAAGCAAGTTAAGAAAGTTCTGGTTACTAGATTAAAACATCTGAAAGAAGTCTTTTCAAAATCTAGTAATGTCATAAGAACATAAGAACAGCCCTGCTGGATAAGGCTAAAGGCCTATCTGCTCCAGCATCCTGTTTCCTACAGTAGCCCACCAGTTGCCTCTGGGAAGCTGAAAGGCAAGAGATGAAGGCATGCATGCCAGCTCTCCTTCTATTGCTCCCCTGCAACTGGTATGTCATAAAAATTTATAATTTTCTGGTCTATAATATTCCTCAGCAACTAAAGTTGCTCACATTTAGACTGACTCAATCATTACTTCTCCTTTCCGCCTTGTCTCCCACATCTGTGACCCTGGCAGGAGGTCTTTCTGGATGCTTCTCTCCTCTCTGAGGCTCTCGTATGCTGCTGTAGCAGCACCATAGGTATTCAGGGACTCTGCCAAAGAAGTCTTTTAGCAGGCTCCGGGGTGGGGGTGGGGGGCAGGAAGCCTTCAGCAAGACTTCCTGCTGCTTTTGCTGTGGTTGTCACCACTGCCACCAGGCCAGGCAAGTGAGAAGGGAGCAGAACAGGCTATAGGGGCTTGAAAGCAGGGGTTGGGGAAACTGATGGGTGCAGGTTTGGAGGCTTACAAGGAGTTGAAAGCCGCTCGCCGCCCTTCCCACGGCGTGGCTGGTTTGTCTCAGCCCCCTCCCTTTGGAAAGGAGCACGTGGGGACTGGAACAGCCTCCAATTGGCCCACGCCACAACCGGGGGTGGGGCCAGAGGCTGGAAGCCAGCAGCGCGCCTGCACCGGCTCAGTCCACCTCACAGCAGCAGCCCCTCCCACCCATCCCTTGAATATAGTCTCGGCGTTGCTGGTCGCCAGTTGGGGCCAGGCAGGAATTTTTTGGGTGCATGCCTGTTTGGCTCTCGGTGTGCATCTTTTTTCGCCTGCCTCAGACTATAGCGGGGCTTCCATGGTAGCTAGCTAGGGGTTTAACTAGGACAATTCGCTCACGTGATGGCAGGTACAGTGCGGTGGACGGCAGCTAATTAAATGGGTGTGGCACTTTAGGTAAGGTAAATCAAGGAGGTGGACCTGATCCCTTGAGGCTTGGCAGATCAGGGATGCTTCTTGACACCTACCTCTCTGCAGGCAACATCCTCTCTGTATGGCTAGGCAGCGTCAGTGGGGTGTCGTTCTGATAGTTAAAAACCTGACCTTATGTTGGCAAAGAAGGGCCCCTCTGCTACAGAGCAGAGGTGTGGCCTGGAGCCAAGGTGCTATCGCCATGGTCTTCTAGGTTGTGGCGGCCACAGCATGGCCGGCCTGCTAGGCACCGCACTGCTAAGGGACTATCCAATCCCAGCCGATACATCTGTAGCCTAAACCTCAATAAAGAATTGACCGTTACCACCATGACAATGTCTCCGCGTCTCCTTGGGGGTCTGGGTACAAGGAGTAGATATTCAATTCAATAGGATCCAAATGGGCATGGAGAAACATTGTTTTCTGGTTTTGAAGTGGAAAATACTTCATTTGCTATTCCCCATTCTGAGATAAGATGGGGAAGGAGTTCAGCTGTCACTAATTTAAGAAAAACCCAAAAGTTCAGTGTTCAAAGTCATTTTAAGAGGCACTGATGGAGCCCCTTAAAATTAAAAAATGGATAATTTATAGACAAAAGCACTAAATCTTTTCAATGTTGTTCAAAGGGGAAATACCAGATTTCTAACAGGGTGTCCAGTGTCTTAGATGTGCCTAGAATAGGTCTATGAATTTTGTCCTAATTGTTCTATCTGCAGAGTCCTCACTACTATACTGAACTGCCAAGCCGTTAGGGTGCCAGATTTCTGAGTCTAAAATGAAATTTCTGAGTTATTTAAGTTTTCCAGGAAAGGAGTAAAAGGGTAAGGGGCTAGGATCAAGGGAGCAGGCTATTTTCTGCTTGTTTTGAGAGATTTTGATATACATACTGAGGCTATTCATACGAGTGAGAAAAATGGGCCAAAGAGAGCCCAGCCCAGTTTGCTCGCTTATGTGAACCACCAGAATCATGACTGATCTCAGCTACACAACAGCAAACCCACCAAAGTAGCCAACTCATTAAACAAGGTTAGGGGAGGGAGTGCTCCCTTAACCATATTAAACTGATCATGTGTCAGCCGCAGCTGCTTACAGCCGTGGCGGGCACACTCGGGGGGCACCCAGTAATGCTCCACACACACGCACGGTACATTATTGGGGCTCTGGGGGGCAGGAGTGGCCGAACAAGGCATGGGTGGCCCGCAGGACAGCCGTAGCTTGTTTGGGCAGGTGATACACCCACCCAGAACACAGAACACTGGCCATCTCCATAGAAAGTAAGGTAAACCTTCCTTCCCCTCAGTTAGCCCTGAACCTCTTCTCACTGATAGAACAGCTTCTTTGTTTATCTTCCCTTCTATGTCCATCAAGTTCTATCCTAGAGCACAAGGAACAGCTAACCCTTTCTCCTGACTGGTCAGGTGCCATCTACTGCCCCACCAGGTACTACTGGACTCTGTGCCTATCCAACTAAGCTCTGTCCCCATGGATGGAGTTTTGGTAAGCCAAAAAAGGGTTAGGGATAGGGGTAGCAATGGTAAACTCCTCCTGTATTCTACCAAAGAAAACCATATAGCTCCGTGATCGCAGGGAGTCGACACTGACCCAACAGCACAACTTTACTTAATTTTATGTCAATACTTATCAACAGGTGTCATTGTGAGGTCAAACCACACATATTTTAAGGGAAATTCTTTTGCATATAGGGATTAGGAGGGGAAAACTATAAAATGTTAGGAATTATTTCAGCAATAAATTTCTTTGTTGGAATTCAAGTAACAATCATTTGCACCCTTGGAGTATGTCCCATTAAACTCAGTGGGAAACTGAGTAGGCATGCATTAGTAGTAGTAGTGGTAGTAGTAGTAGTAGTAGTAGTAGTATAAAATTGGACTCACAGTAACATAAAAAATTGTTGAATTTGTCTGTTGTTGAATTTTACAGATATACATGATTAAAATATCTGAATATGAACAAAGCTCTTCGATGCTAAACAGCCATTTTCTAGTGTCTGTGAAGACTTGTGAAGTAGTATTGGGAAATTAAAATTCAATGCAGTTAAAAGCTTAGGCACAGAACGCAATAGCTTCTAGGTGTTGCAAGTATATTGTGGGTGGATATAGAAATAAGACTATCCGGATGGTAAGAACTGTAAATAGGTTAACACTTTGATCAGCTGGATAATCAAATCAATTTTGACTTTTAAATACAAGTATTTTTAATTAGATAGGAATACTGAAATGTTTAGCTAAAGCCATAAATAATTTTTAACAAGTCACAAGCATAGAGATATATTTATATAAAGGATTCTCACTGCTTTTTTAAAAAAAAAATGCATACATTTGGAATTGCATTTTTCCTTTTCACACAAATAATAAATGAGCATCACTTAAGAACAAAGAACAAAAATTCAGGACAGATTGGTTCTGTCTTGCACCTCATTGATTGTTAATAAAGGATCAGCAAAGTTGTGTTTGAAATATCTCTGAAGGTTCTATTAATCCTTCCCCCCAACAGACCCATATTTGCTAGATTCCAATACTATGCAATACTTATATTTCCGCCCCCAATCAAAGTTGAAGAGAATGGATCACTTCCAGGATCCAAGAACATAAGAATTACTTTGCGGTATCAGACGAAGACTTAAGTAGTTTGGCACTGGCCAGTCAGATGTTTCTGGAATCTCACAAATAGGGCATGCAAAGACAGCCATCTCCTGAAAGTTGTCACCAAAATCGAATATTCCACAGTATACTCGCTCTGCACTCGGAGATTCCATTTAACTACCATAGCATATGCTGTTGAGCTCCTAGAAAAATACCTAAGTACTGAAGTCACCCTAACATTATACTGTCCTTGATTTATGCTTTGAAGAATTTAAACTGCCCAAAAGTTTACGTTTAATAACATGTCCTAAGTAGGAGTTTGAAATTTCAGGTTGCAGAACTGATTTCAGTTTGAAATTCAGGTTGCAGTTTTATAAAACAAAATTATCTTAAAGGTGGCATAAGCCTTAATTGGTGTTTCTCCCACTCAAAGATTTGATCAGATTTTTTCACCCAGATTAAACCAGCTCGGGATGCTATGTTTGCACAATATAGCCAGGCTAATGATATCACACTATGGTATGACCAGGATGTTTTGCAACTCCACTTAGCAATATTCCACAGTATGACATCACTGCACTGTTGAGCTTGGTTCAACTTGGTTGAACTGGCAAGAAGTCATTGCCTCCACAATTACAGCTCAAGCAAATATTTAAGGATGAGTTGCAAGATATCTTAACGGTACCAAACCCAGTTTTCATTGAGGCATGCATGTATTGGTACTTTTCCAATTTCTCAAGTGACAGGTGTACAAGCTCAAGGTCTTTCACTTAGGAGGATCCAAACTTATTCTGCACTCAAAGCCCTAAGGCATTTCTGAGAGGAAATACTTGGGGGAATGAGGGAACTCAGCAGCAGACGTGACTAAAGGATTTGAGACGGAATTTAATTGTATGCAGGGAAAGGGCTTGTGTAATTCAGAGAAATACTATTAGTGAGTTTAAGGACTAAAATTAAAATGTCAACAATAGTATTAATACTATTAATACAGTAATAGTATTACAATACTATACAAATTTACAATACTAAGGATGTAAAAAATGTATAACAGTGCTTTCAAACAATTATACTCCCCGAGCATGTGACTTTACCACAATGGAAACTCCACCTCTTATATGTTGGGGAAATAATTATTTTTGAAATGGTGATGTTGATTAATTTGGAAGAATGCTTAAACTGTATAGGACCATATATGTTGTTGCCTTGTTTGAGACATTCTTGTAATAGAAATATCCCATTTCAGATAATAATTCTGTTGCCATATAAATGAAACATAAGAATATTTTAGGCACACTTGTGATTCTTGATGTCCCACCTATGCATTCACCAGAATTGTTCTGAGAATTCTAGTTGCAGCAACTACGCACCTGCCAAACTATACACAAAACAAAATCAATAATACATGTTTTTATATGCAACCATATATGCACACACTTCCTCCCCCACACAATTTTCATTTAACACAAAACATATGGTCTCTCACATATTCACAACACTCTGTAGTATGTTCACAATCACACACTGTGGTTTGGGGAAAGGATGGAGGAAAAGTGAAAGAGCAGTTGCCTTGTGCAGTAGTATTGGGAAATTAAAATTCAATGCAGTTAAAAGCTTAAGCACAGAACGCAATAGCTTCGAGGTGTTGCAAGTATATTGTGGGTGGATATAGAAATAAGACTATCCGGATGGTTATTTTATTTTCTTTCTACCTTTTTTCTAAGAACTTATGAGAGGAGATATGGAAAGGGAAGGTAGACAATAATCCTGGTCCATTTCCTACTAAAAGGCATGGCAAGTCAAGATGACAGAAGAGGGAGGGCAGGTAAAGGAATATTATTATTTTCCCTCCCCTTATTTACCTTCAGCCACCTAATGGCTCAGCAGGGAAGTAACTTGCCTCGGGAGCAAGAGGTTGCTGGTTCAAATCCCTGTTGGTATGTTTCCCAGACTATGAGAAACACCTTTATTGGACAACAGTGATATAGGAAGATGCTGAAAGGCATCATTTCATACTGCACGGGAGGAGGCAATGGTAAACTCCTCCTGTATTTTACCAAAGAAAACCACATGGCTCTGTGGTCACCAGGAGTCGACACCGACTCGACAGCACAACTTTACCTTTACTTTATTTACCATGGTAATATTCAGTGGGTTTATCTGGGCACTGTAGGACCTGGTTCCGACTGTCATTTTGTCCAAATGAGAGCAGAAGAACTTGCTACTGCTACTGTGAGCCATTGTGCCCAAGGAACTAACAGGTACCTATAGTCTCACTGTACTTGTGAAGATTGTTGTGCCTTACCACTTCATGGAATCCATATTTATTTATTATTTATTTTATTTATTTGTAGTAAGACCTGGTGGGAGAACCTCCCAATAGTATTGAATTGTTCAACCTCAGAAAATTTAAGAGAGGAGCAGCAGTAACAACTTCAGCTTTTATCAGCTTCAGCTGATATGCCAACTGCGATCTTACCTGGACATAGATGGCTTTGCTACGGTTACTCATGCTCCGGTAACCTCTCACTTTGATTACTGCAATGTGTTGTACGTGGGGCTGCCTTTGAAAATCGACTGGAAACTGCAGCTGGTACAAAATAGGGCTGAAAGATTATTAACTGGGACTCGCCATTTTGATCATATTACATCAGTGCTTTGTCAGCTGCACTGGCTCCCAGTCCATTTCCGGGCCCAATTGAAAGTGTTGGTTTATGGAATAGCTTCCCCACTGAGGTTTACCTGGCTTCATCACTTTGTTCTTTTAGACACCAGGTAAAGACCTTTTTGTTCACTCGGGCCTTTTAAGTTCTGGTTTTCAGATTTCATCTGATTTTTAACTAATTTTTAAATGAGTTTTTAAGCTGCTTTGTATTGTATTTTGTATTTGCTTTTTACCTTTTTTTCTGTTATGATTTAATATGTTATGTGTTTTTATTGTATGTTTTAATCCTCTGTTATGAGCAGCCCAGAGAACAATTTGTTATGGGGCAGCTAACAACTAAAGTTATTTATTTATTTATTTATTTATTGTTTATTTATTTATTTGCACAGTCAGACAGGTGTTATTGACTGGTTTGTTTATCCAGACATCGAGTCCTTCCCAAGGACCTGGGATGCCTGAATTTTATTGTCAATGTTGTTGCTGTTGTTACAGATATCGTCGCAGAATATAGGCTGTTCCCAGTAAAGCTGCTTTTTGTAATTGGCTGATGGTGATTTTTGTGGTCCCTATAGTGTTGAGGTGCTCTTCAAGGTCTTTTGGAACTGCACCCAGGGCTCCAATTACCACTGGGATTATTTTGGTCTTCTTCTGCCACAGCCTTTCAATTTCAATTTGTAGATCTTTGTATTTGGTGATTCTTTCTGTTTCTTTTTCTTCTATTCTGCTATCCCCTGGTATTGCTATGTCGATTATTTTAACTTGTTTTTCTTTCTTCTCAACTACAGTTATATCTGGTGTATTGTGTGGCAGATGTTTGTCTGTTTGTAGTCGGAAGTCCCATAATATTTTTACATCTTCATTTTCTTCAACTTTTTCAATTTTATGGTCCCACCAATTTTTGGCTACAGGTAGCTTGTATTTTTTGCAGATGTTCCAATGTAGTAGTATCATCATGATCATCATGATCATCATCATCATCTATTTACACACAGACCACCAGATGTTATTGACTGGATTTGGTACTTTAATTATCATGCCCTTTCCAAGGGTCTAGGATAACTAAAGAAAAATTAAAGATAGCATCATAGTATTCATGCTGTCCCGAGTAGTGTGGCCTTCTGTAGCTGATGTGTTGTAATTTTATCGATGCCCAAGGTGTCAATATGGTGTTCAAGTTATTTTGGTACTGCACCAAGGGCACCAACAACTGTTGGCACCACTACTGTTTTTCCGCTCAATTTCAATCTGAAGGTCCTTGTAGTTAGTTATTTTCTCCAGTTCTTTTTCGGCGACTCGTCTATCCCCTGGGATTACAATATCAATGATCAGAACTCAATTCTTCTCGGTGACTGTCAGATCTGGTGTATTGTGCGCTAATTGCCTATCAGTTTGTATTCTAAAATCCCAAAGGATAACAATTATTATTATTATTACAGATCAATTATAACAGATCAATGTTAGCCTTGCATAATAATAATAATAATAATAATAATTATTATTATTATTATTATTATTATTATTATTAGCCAATAAAGGCTAACATTGATCTGTAGTGTGAATTGTGTGAACAGATGATAATAATAATAATAATTATTATTATTATTATTAATTGTTTGCACAGTCAAAGAGGTGTTATTGACTGGTTTGTTTTGTCCAGACATCGAGTCCTTCCCAAGGACCTGGGATGCCAGAATTTTGTTATCAATATTGTTGTTATAGGTATCACTGCAAAATGTAGGCTGTTCCCAGTAAAGTTGTTTTTTTGTAGTTGGCTGATGGTGATTTCTGTGGCCCCTATGGTGTTGAGGTGCTCTTCGGGATGTTTTGGAATTGCAGCTAGGGCGCCAGTTACTACTGGGATTATTTTGGTCTTCTTCTGCCACAGCCTTCCAATTTCGATTTGTAGAACTTTGTATTTTGTTATTTTTTCTGTTTCTTTTTCTTCTGCTGTCACCTGGTATTGCTATGTCAATTATTTTAACTTTTTAAAATATTATTTATTTTTACATTTTATACCCTGCTCTTCCTCCAAGGAGCCCAGAGCGGTGTACTACATACTTAAGTTTCTCCTCACAACAACCCTGTGAAGTAAGTTAGGCTGAGAGAGAACTGACTGGCCTAGAGCAAGTCACAAACCAAGTGACTGAATGGGGATTTGAACTCGGGTCTCCCCAGTCCTAGTCCAGCACTCTAATCACTACACCAGACTGGCTCTCTTGTTTTCTTTCTTCCCGACTACTGTTATATTTGGTGTATTGTGTGGCAGATATTTGTCTGTTTGTCATCGAAAGTGCCATAATATTTTTACATCTTCATTTTCTACAACTTTTTTATTTGCGGTCCCACCAATTTTTGGCTACAGGTAGCTTGTCTTTTTTGCAGATGTTCCAATGTATCATTGCTGCTACCTTGACATTCCTTTGTTTGTAGTCAGTTTGTGCGATCCTTTTACAACAGCTGATTAGGTGATCCACTGTTTCATCTGCTTCTTTACAGAGGCGGCACTTGCTATTTGTTGTTGACTTTTCTACTTTTGCTCTTATTACATTTGTTCTTAGTGCCTGTTCTTGTGCAGCCCGTATTAAACCCTCTGTTTCTTTCTTCAAGTTGCCTATCTTGAGCCACTGCCCGGTCTTGGTGTAGTTTAATTTTCCGGTTATATCATGAAAAATATTGACCATGTAGTGGCTTGTTTTTCCATTTTTCTGCTCGGTTCTTTACTTCTTCTTTGTTATTATCATTATTATTTAGACAGTCAGACAGGTGTTATTGACTAGTTTGTTTTATCCAGACATCAAGTCCTTCCAAAAGTCTTGGGATGGCTGAATTTTATTGTCAATGTTGCTGTTGTTATAGATATCGTCGCAGAATATAGGCTGTTCCCAGTAAAGCTGCTTTTTGTAATTGGCTGATGGTGATTTTTGTGGCCCCTATGGTGTTGAGGTGTTCTTCAAGTTGTTTTGGAATTGCACCTAGGGTACCAATTACCACTGGGATTATTTTGGTCTTCCTCTGACTCAGCCTTTCAATTTCAATTTGTAGATCTTTGTATTTTGTGATTTTTTCTATTTCTTTTTCTTCTATTCTGCTATCCCCTGGTATTGCTATATTGATTGTTTTAGCTTGTTTTTCTTTCTTCTCGACTACAGTTATATCTGGTGTATTGTGTGGCAGATGTTTGTCTGTTTGTAGTTGGAAGTCCCATGATATTTTTGTATCTTCATTTTCTACAACTTTTTCAATTTTATGGTCCTATCAATCTTTGGCTATACGTAGCTTGTAATTTTTGCAGATGTTCCAGTGTATTATCCCTGCCACCTTGTCATGCCTTTGAAGTCAGTCTGTGCGATCTTTTGACAACAGCTGATTAGGTGGTCCACTTTTTCATATGCTTCTTGTGCTTTTTTACAAAGGCAACACTTGCTGTTTGTTGTTGATTTTTATATTTTGGCACTTATTGCATTTGTTCTTAGTGCCTGTTCTTGTGTAGCCGGTATTAAACCCTCTGTTTCTTTCTTCAAGTTGTCATTCTTAAGCCATGGCCAGGTCTTGGTGATGTTTGATTTTCCAATTATATTGTGCAAATATTGACCATGCAGTGGCTTATTTTTCCATTTTTTTGTTCGGTTCTTGACTTGTTCTTTCTTGTAGGCCTGCTTTGTTCCATTGGTGTTGAATAGTTTCTCGTTAGTGTTAGTTCTACATCACTGTGGGGGTGCAGAGCATGATTGATGGTCATTATTTTCCTGGTCTTACGATCTAGCGTCTCTAGCTCTGCCTGGGTCCAGTCTATTATTCCTACAGTGTATCTGATAACAGGTATAGCCCAGGTGTTTATGGCTTGTATGGTGTTCCCGCCATTGAGTTTGTACTTGAGGATTTTTCTAACTCTCCTGATGTATACACTTCCCATTTTTCTTTTAACTTCAGTGTGTGTGATGTTATCAGCCTGGAGAATGCCCAAGTATTTGTAAGGTTCTTTCTCTTCCAGGTTCTTCTTGTTGCTTCCATTGAGCAGTCCTATTCCTTCTGTTTTTGTTATTTTCCCTCTGTTCATTATTAATGCAGCACACTTGTCTAGTCCAAACTCCATTGCTATATCGCTACTGAATATGCGGACAGTGCTTAGCAGTGATTCGATTTCAGACTGGGACGTTCCATACAACTTCAGATCGTCCATGTACAGCAGATGGTTGATTTTACTTGATGTTTTAGATGTTTGGTATCCGAGGCCTGTTTTGTTTAGTATTTGTGAAAGTGGATTCATGGCGATTACAAACAACAGAGGGGATAGTGAGTCCCCTTGGAAAATGCCTCTTCTAATGCTAACCTGTCCAAGTGTCTCGCCATTGATTGTTAACTGTGTACTCCACATGCTCATTGCTTTTAAAATAAATATTTGAATGTTTTTGCTGACACCAGTTGTTTCTAAACATTTTAGTATCCACGTGTGAGGCAATGAATCGAAGACTTTCTTGTAGTCAATCCAGGCAACACTTAGATTTGTTTTTCTTCTCTTGCAGTTTTCTAAAATCGTTTTGTCAATCAGCATCTGGTCTTTTGTGCCTCTGGTGTTCGGGGAATTTCCTTTCTGTTCAACTGGAAGCTGTTTGTTAGTTAATAAGTGTTGCATCACTTCATCTGCTATTATTAATAATTTGAACATGGTTGGCAGGCAGGTTATCGGTCTATAATTACTTGGAACTGCACCTTTTGCTGGGTCTTTCATGATGAGATGAGTTTTCCCAGTTGTTAGCCATTGTTCAATATCACCGCCTTTCATAATGTGATTGAACTGTTTTGATAGTTGTTTATGAAGGCTTGTTAGGTGTTGAAGCCAAAAGCCATGCAGTTCATCGTCGCCTGGTGCAGTCCAATTTTTAATTTTCTTTGCTCTTTCACTTATTAATTCTGGTGTTATTATTAGCATTTGTTGGTTACATTTTTTGACCTCTTTCACCCACTCTGCTTTTTTATTATAATCTATTGGATTGTCCCATAATTTCCCCCAGAATTGCACTGTTTCTTCTTTATTTGGTGTTTCTATGTTTCTTGCAGTTTCTCCTTCTAGGCTTTGGTAGAAATGTCTCTGTTTCGATTGGAATTGGAGATTCTGCCTGTGTTGTGTAATTCTGACTTCATATCTTCTTTGACACTGCTGTTATTTGCTGTTTTATTATTTCCAGGACTTCTCTAATTTTCCTTGAATCTAGGTGGTATTTTTGGATCAGATACTGTTTGGTGTTTTCATTCTTCAGCTTCTTGTCTTTCATATCTTTCAATTTACTAGCATCTGATCTAAGCCTGGCGATTTTATTTTCTAATCTAATCTTCCATTTAGGTGATGTACTACTTTCTGTTTTTACAGGTCCACTGATCTTATATCCGAGCTCTTGTGTTGTTACTGTTGCTGCACTGTACATTTGTTGGTTGGTTTCTTGCAAATTATTGCAAGTGCAGCATTGACATCTTTCAATGCCTGAGCAAGTTGTTTTTTGGCAACTTTCTTTAGAGCTGGAAGTCAAACCCTGGTGGTTGTTTGGTTCATGTGCTCAGTTATTTTTTGCTTTAGTTCTTGTTGCTTTTCTGTTAAACGGCATTCAGTTTTTTGAGGTGAAGGCAAAGGGGAGGTTGCCTGGTTTTGATTCTGGAACAGTTCAGCAACAGTGGCATCCTCTATTTCCAACACCTCCTCCAGCTGCGCCTGAGCAACTTCTTCAGTTAGTGGTAATTCTTCTTCCATATTTTGAGCCTGTGTTGCTCTTTGCAGTTCTTCCAGCTCAACTTCTGTGAATACTTTATTTCTTATGAGTCTTCTCTGGTCTGCTAGCCTTTGTTCTGTTATTTCTGTATCTGGATGCTTCTCTTTCCAAATTTGGTACATTCTTCTTAAATAACCTCTTCTAGTTGGACTAGACTTGTAATAGCAGATCATTATTTCCTTGTTGGCATTTTTTGTATATTTTTTTTCCGGTTAAGCAACATTTCTTACTGCTTTCTACAGTATGAGAGGACTGACAAGAATGTGCAGGAGCTGCTCTTCTGAACTTATTTGTGCTTATTTGGCATGTTCCCCTTGAATGTGAATGTGTTTCCCAGGACCCCAGCTTGTGTGTAGGCCTAATACTATGCAGTATAGCAGCATGACTTTAGGAAACAGAAAATATAGGGACAAATTTTGTTTGCTGGAGGTATGAATCATATTCAGAAATGTCAAAAGGCTAGCAGTGGCGTGTATTCCATACTAACAGCTAAGGGAAATTTTTCAACATTGGATTAACTTTCATAGTTGAAAGTCTACTGTGCTCAGGAGGTGGTCTTAGATATTCATTGGATCTGAATTAATGATCTGTTGGGGATGGAAGAAAAACCTTTACAAATGTTATACTTCTCCTGACTTAAATGGAATTCACTACAATTATTTCTAATTTTAATATTTGAAATGTAATATTGTGTATTTAATGCAATAAAAGGACAATAGTAAGATAGTAAGAAAATCCTATGTACTAGTACAGAAATTTCAAACATACAGCTTGATGTTTGTGGGGTGTGAAAATTGTGGATATATCATAGGCTGGGCCATCTTTAGGGCGAGGCAGCCAGGGAGATCTCCTCAGGCCCCATGCTGGGATAGTTCCCGCTCTGGAGCAGCCTACCTTAGGAACATAGAGAGCTGCCATATACTGAGTCAGACCATAGGTCCATCTTGCTCAGTATTGTCTACACAGACTGGCAGTGGCTTCTCCAAGGTTGCAGGCAGGAATCTCTCTCAACCCTAACTTGGAGATGCCGGGTGGGGGGGACTTGGAACCTAGATACTCTTCCCAGAGCG
This sequence comes from Hemicordylus capensis, assembly GCF_027244095.1. Taxonomy (NCBI): domain Eukaryota; kingdom Metazoa; phylum Chordata; class Lepidosauria; order Squamata; family Cordylidae; genus Hemicordylus; species Hemicordylus capensis. The sequence continues at coordinate 370,561,139 of NC_069658.1, read as the reverse complement.
GCTCCATCCCCTAAGGGGAATATCTTACAGCGCTCACACTTCTAGTCTCCCTTTCATATGCAACCAGGGCGGATCCTGCTTAGCTTAAGGGGACAAGTCATGCTTGCTACCACAAGACCAGCTCTCTTCCCAATATTTACCTTCCCTCTGCCCAGCCAACAACCTGTAGCTGCAGGAGCTATGCACAGCCTTGCCTGCTATGGAAAGGCGCCTGCTTCAGCAGCCTTTCTGTTGACTATCTGCTGAGCGCGGCTTCTGGAGGGCCTTCTCTGTTTCCCTGAAGCTCTCCCCAAGTCCCCAGTCCCTGAGCCTGCCTGAAGCTCTCCAGCCTGGATTGGAGGCAGAGTAGCCAGCACTGGCTGCCCACCAGAGCACTGTGCACACCCAGTGCCCTGCAGCCCTGCGCTGAGCTCCTCCTCAGAGCCAGCAATGAAAAGTATGGGTTTTCCCTCTTTAAAAAAGAATTATTTATTTATTTATTCTATTTCTATACCACCCTTCCAAAAGGGCTCAGGGCAGTTTACACAGAGAAATAACAAATATATTAGATGGATCCCTGTCCCCAAAGGGCTCACAATCTAAAAAGAAACATGAGAAAGACACCGACAACAGTCACTGGAGGTACTGTGCTGGGGGTGTATAGGTCCAGTTACTCTCCCCCTGCTTAATAAAGAGAATCACCACATTAAGAGGTGCCTCTTTGCCAAGTTAGCAGGGGTTATATATATGTACACGTGGGCCAGAGTTGCTCACACAGCTAAATTTTCTGTGAACCCGCACTAACATTCAGAATTGGGATAGAAACAAAGTATTTTGAATGAAAAGTCCCAGCTTTATTAAGGAACATAACTGTAAGGCAAACTGAGCTAATGAGGCTAGATGGAGAAGGTATCTATCTAACACAGCTAGCAGTGATATCAGGGAAGTTCTCCAAGCTTGGGCTTAGAGGAGAACAAAAAAGGTCCTGCACAAAGGAGGCGGTGATCTTTCAGATGCCCCGAAGTCTTATGAGTTTGAAAAGAAGGCTATTATTATTATTATAAGGCTATTATTAGATATTATTAGATTGTATATTTGTTGAATGGCTTGCTATAGGACTTTGATATTGGGCATGGATGTAGGGCAGAGGGGGAGAGCTCTGAATATTCAATTTGAAAATCAGAAATCAGCTTTTATTTTGATCAACGACCAGAACAAAAAGAAAAAAGAAAAAAAGAGAGAGAGATATCATAAAATGACAATACGCAGCTTGCATGCAATGTAACAAAACTTGGCCACAGAATTAGTACTCATACTATCAAATTTAGACAGTAATAAATCAAGATAAAAGTCATCTGAATGGCCAGGAAAAGACTTCAACAAGGGTAAAATAAAATCTAAACAGGCATCCTGTAGAGGTCACAGTAAAGAATAAAATGTGCAGTAGACTCAATAGCACCTGAGCCACAAGGGCAGAGGCGCAAAACATAAGGAGTCCCCTTGAACCTTCCCTTAAGAACAGCTGTTGGAAGAACATTAAGACGTGCAAGGGTCAAGGCACGCCTAAATTTAGGAAATGTTGTTACTTAGGTACCGTGTTTCCCCAAAAATAAGACAGTGTCTTATATTAATTTTAGCCCCAGAAAATGCACTAGGGCAATTAGCGGTACATCAGAAATTACTGCTAGGGCTTACTTTCGGGGTAGGTCTTACTTTCAGGGAAACAGGGTAATCAGCAGGCTTAAGATTGTAGATTGGAATGGCTTGCTATAGGACTTTGATATTGGGCATGGATGTAGGTTAGAGGGGGAGAGCTCTGAATATTCAATTTGAAATGAATTGGACAAATTGTTGATTTTTAATTGGGGGGGGGGTCCCCCTAAAAACATCAAACAAAGTCCTATATGTGTCCAAGCTCACTCACTCACTCACACTGTTTACACAGTATGTCATCAGTTAGTATGATTTTGTAATCACATAAAATGTTAAGGGGGTCTCGCACATGCTGATCCATCCCCAGCCCCACACCCCTCTAGGGATGGACCTGTAGGCTTTTTTGTTTTTTAATGCTAGTCCTTTTGTTGCAGACTAAGGCCTTGATTATATGAATGAGTTCAACCCAAGTGTAGACATATCTGCAGCCATTAGCATTTGAATTGAAATGGGCAAATTGTTCATTTTTTAAAATAATTTTTCCCTACTGCTGCTTCTATTACTACTACTACTACTACTACTACTATTATTATTATTACTACTTTTAGTGTGGTGCCTTATCTTCCAGTCACCCCCTAAAGCAAGGACATAATTCACAGGGCATATGTGACTCCCAAGTGACTCTTTAGCCACAACTTTGGGATCTGTATTCTGACCCTGGATGGTCAGCTTTTGGCACAACCCTACTTCTGGATTTCACAGAAGAAAGGTCTCAATATTATTTATTTATTTATTTATTTATTTATTTATTTATTTATTATTAAAACTTTTATACCGCCCTTCCAAAAGGCTCAGGGCGGTTTACATTAAAACACCATTAAAATCAGTTAATAATTAAAACAATAATAATAAAGCATAAAAACAATAATTAACAATTAAAAACATCGTAAAACAACAATTAAATAATCAGAAGAATTTAAAAACAAGTTTTTAAAAGCTGAGAAAGCCTGGTTGAAGAGATGTGTTTTCAGGTATTTTTTTTAAATTGCCAGAGATGGGGAGGATCGTATCGCAGCAGGGAGCGCATTCCACAATCCCGGGGCAGCAGCCAAGAAGGCCTGTCTCTGTGTAGCCACCAAACGAGTTGGCGGCAACTGGAGACGGACCTCCTCAAGTGACCTCAGCGGCCGGTGGGGCTCATAGCGAAGAAGACGCTCTCTTAAATACCCAGGGCCTAAGCCGTTTAGGGCTTTATAAGTTATAAGTAGCACTTTGTATTTTGCCCAGAAAACTATTGGCAGCCATTATAACTCCATCAACAAAGGAGTAATGTGGTCTCTCCGAGATGACCCAGAGACCAACCTGGCTGCCGCATTCTGAACGAACTTAAGTTTCCGGACTATGTACAAAGGCAGCCCCACGTAGAGCGCATTACAGAAGTCAAGTCTGGAGGTTACCAACAAATGTACCACTGTTTTGAGGTCATTGATCTCAAGAAATGGGCGCAGCTGGCGTATCAGCCAGAGCTGATAAAAAGCACCCCTGGCCATCACCTCAACCTGAGAAACCAAGGAGAGACGTTGATCCAGAAGTACTCCCAGACTGCAAATCTGTTCCTTTTGGGGAAGTGTGACCCCGTCTAGAACAGGAAGATCAAAATCGTCTCTAGAGTTCCGACCCCGCACAATACCTCCGTCTTATCTGGATTCAGCTTCAGTTTATTCTCCCTCATCCAGCCCATTACTGCTTCCAGGCAGGCATTTAGGGAGGATATGCCAGCTCCTGAAGAAGTTGACATGGAGAAGTAGATCTGGGTGTCATCAGCATACTGGTAACACCCAGCTCCAAATCCCCTGATGATCTCTCCCAGCGGTTTCATGTAGATGTTAAAAAGCATTGGAGAAAGTAGAGAGCCTTGAGGGACACCATACTTAAGCTCAGATTTTGAAGAGCAACAATCTCCAATTGACACCATCTGGAATCTGTCTGAGAGGTATGAGCAGAACCACTGTAAAACAGTGCCTCCCACCCCCAACACCCTCAGACGTTCCAGGAGGATACTATGGTCGATAGTATCGAAAGCCACCGAGAGATCCAAAAGGACCAACAGAGTCACACTTCCTTTGTCCATTGCCAACTGGAGATCATCCATCAGGCCGACCAAGGCACTCTCCACCCCATAGCCTGCTCGAAAGCCAGTTTGAAATGGGTCCAGATAATCAGTTTCCTCCAAGACCGCCTGGAGCTGAGAGGCCACCACCCTCTCAATTACCTTGCCCAGCCATGAGAGATTGGAAATTGCTTAACGCTGAGGGATCTAATGCAGGTTTCTTTAGAAGAGGTCGAATAATTGCCTCCTTAAGACAAGGAGGCATCCTGCCCTCTCTCAGAGAAGCATTTATGATTTCTACCAGGCCACCTACAACAGCCTCCCTGCTAGATCGAACAAGCCATGTTGGACAAGGGTCAAGAGGACAAGTGGTAGGCCTCACCGCTCCAAGCAGCTTGTCCACATCATCAGGAGTCACAAACTGAAATTAATCCAGTCGAATCGTATAAGAGGAGTTGTCGGACACCTCCAGTTCAGATATCAAATTAATTGTGGAGTCTCCATCTAAGTCGGCCCAAATCTGAGAGATTTTGTCTGTGAAAAATTCATTAAACATACCACAGCGGGTAACTGATGCTTCCAAATTCTGGTTCAAGGGAGAGGGGGCAGATACTAGTCCCCTCACAACCTTGAACAACTCCGCCGGACGTGAACTCACAGAGGCAATACGGGCAGAAAAGAACCATTTCTTTGCCGCACGTAATGCCTGAGCATAGATCTTTAAATGTGCTCCATGTCGTAATCTGTCACAGGGGTGGAAATTGATGTGAGCATTAAGACCTGGAGCTACCAAAACAGCATGTCTTTCTCTAGTACCATTAAATGACTTGCATCGTCCACAATTTACAAAACCTTTTTAAAAATAATTTCGGATCATGTTCTATTGTGGCACATAGGAGAGAGAGAGAGATACACACACAAACACTAAATTTTGTTACCACTATTCAGCCTCATTTAAGATTTCTTTACTTCATGAGCTGAGCTTCAGTGGGGGGTGCATTTTAAAATCTTGTCTCTGGGCCCACTCCAACCTTGCTACGCCCCTGATCTGTCAGATTTGAGTCGAGTTTTTTTCCACTTGCGCTCCAGTCACCTACCTTGCCGCTTCAGCCCCTGTAGATCTTCCATATACCAAGGGGCCAATTTTGAAGCAGGTCGGAGGGGACGCTTAGGAGCAATCGTGTCTACTGCCCTGGTGAGCAAGTTGTTCCAGTTCTCCACCAGGGCATCAACAGGATCACCAGCAGAGCCAACATTGAATCCCTCCAAGGCATCTTGGAATCCTACCAGATCCAGTAACCTCTTCGGGTGGACCATTCTAATAGGCCCCTCGCCCCTGCGAAAGTGGAAAGCGGTTGTAAGTCCAACCTTAACCAGATGGTGGTCCGTCCATGACAACGGGGAGATCGTAGGAGTCCCCACCCACAGAACACCACCCTGATCAGAATAAAATACCAAACCAAGCGTGTGACCTGCAATATGCATTGATCCAGAGACCGCTTGGGATAGGCCCATAGTCGTCATGGCCGCTATGAACTCCTGAGCTGCCCCGGACAAATTGGTCCCAAAATGAACACTGAAGTCCCCCAGCACCAAAAGTCTGGGAGACTCCAACGCAAGTTCCGCGACCCAGTCCGTGAGCTCAGTAAGGGATTCTGTTGGGCAGCGGGGCGATCGGTACACCAAAAGAAGTCCCAGTCTATCCCTGGTCCCCAAACTCAAGTACACACATTCAATATGGTCCGATACCCTGACAGGGACCCTGGTAAGGGAGATGTTATCCTTCTAGACCACAGCCACTCCACCTCCCCACCCATGTCCCCTCACCTGCTCCTCTACAGAATATCCTGGAGGGAGAAGCTGGGACCAAACTGGGCCACTAGCCTCCCCCAACCAAGTCTCAGTAATACACATCAGGTCGGCCCCTTCATCCATGATCAAATCATGGATGAGTTCAGATTTATTTTGGACCAACCTGGCATTGCAGAGGAGCAAGGTAAGGTTATGTGGGATGTTGGCAGTGCTCCCCAAGGTCAAAGAGCTGGCAGGACAGCCGGAAAGGGGGACAGCTATTAGATTTCTGATCACCCTTCCCCTGGAATAGCCTGCTGACCTGCCAGCATTTCTTCTTCTATTCCCCACCACCACTGGAATAGCTGCCCCACATTCAACAAAGGCACTCCCTGCCTCCCCATCTCCAGACAAACCCCCACACATTGCAACTTCAACCCAACCTCACCACAACTTAAAACTGATTAAACAGAAGCCCTGCTATTGAATGGCTCCCTCTATACAAATGGTTGGACAAAGTGTCCAGCCCTCACCCTCATTTCTCCCCCAAAGTGGCTCCCCCAAAGGGGCAACCCCCTTTGGTGTTGCCCCTTCGGTGGGGGGAGGCAGATGGCAACCAGGGAGGGCAGAAGAGAAGAGGTAGCCAGGCAGGCACCCCAGTCTCACACCCTGGGGAAGATGGTATCCTCTTCTCCCCCTCTCCAGCAGGCTTCTCTATAGCAAAAGCATTACGAAAAGAAACCAAGTCTAAAAAGGTGTCTGTCTGTCTTTTGTGCAGTTGGTTGCATGACAGGTTGCATAACAATATAGCATAACCATGTACTGTATATGTCCCCTGGTAACTGAGCAAAGAGACACCTTTTAAAGTGGTGATTTCCTTATATTTAGGAAGCAAAGCGCAACTGTCCTTATTCAATGCCAGCACAACATCACTCCCGTGGTTGTTGCTGGTGTCTGCCTTTTGTTTCTTTTTAGATTGTGAACCCTTTTGGGACAGGGAACCATCTTGTTTATTATTTACTTATTTTTCTATACAAATCAGTTTGAGAACCTTTGTTGAAAAATGTGATATAAACAGTAGTAGTAGTAGTAGTAGTAGTAGTAGTAGTAGTAGTAGTAGTGTAGGAAGTCCTTAATTATCTTGGATCCAAGCCTCCATACTGGGCTTTAAATGTAATGACCAGCACTTTGAATCATGCCCAGAATTGACCTGGCAACCACTATAGCAGTATGGGTGTGATCTGACCTTTACAGCTGCATTCTCTACCATCTAACATTTCTGAATGGTCTTCAAGGTACCCACAGTTACCCTCACTTACAAATATGAGTAACTGTGATCAAGTCAAGCTCTGGAGATGATCTAGAATCCAAAATCAGAGCACAATCAAGGCAGAATTTTATTGAATTTTTAGGAGAGACAAAGAGCCCCTCTTTTCTGATTCCCAGATGAAATTGAGGCATCTAGAAAAAGCTTTGGATTGGATTAAAGACTCAAAGTCGACCACACAAATGGCCGCCATGCATGTGTGGAGCCATGTGCCTGCTGGCATCATGTATAGAGGCAGCTGGGAGACATCCCACCAGTGCATGAAGATATCCAGGAAGAGCACTGGGATTACAAAAGTGGTGGTGAGTGGGGGGAGGAGCAGGTATGGACCTGCTCTCCTCCTTGTAAAAGGGGCTATGCAAGTCCTCATTTTAAAAGAGATTATGCCGGCGATTCAGACCCTGAATCATGTTTTGATACATCCCTACAAACAACATACTTAAAAGGCTAATAAAGTACCTAGACACAATGGCATGAGTTGAGAATAGATGTGGTAGACTCCTCTCTAAATTGTGTGTCTTCTGTCTTGTATGTTATTTTAAATAAAAAGTGTTAAAGGTTTATTTTCTAAAATAAATGCTGCTTACCATTATCTTGCTGTCTTGTTCTCCTGTATTTTCATTGCTGAAAGAATAATTCTACATGCCAGTTCTTTTACATGCTGATTTGGATATTTGTAGGAAACAAGTTCTTAGTTCCAAAATGTAATAAATTCCCATATAGTCTTCTCAGTGCTGTTTGATGTCAACCTGATTACTCACTTATGCTGTGGTGACAGCAGAATAATGGGAGAAAACGGCTGCAATGGAATTTTCAATTCCTGTCTCTCCACCTTTTGGTTAAAAAGGCTGCGATTTTCAGTTGCAGAAATATAAATTCTAATTAAATTGATCTATCTTATATTCTTTAATATTGCATTGATAACCAGTTGATTCAGATCATTGTAGGCTTGTAAATTTTGAAGGCTTTTTAAAAAATGTTCCTGAGAAGTATGTATTTTCAATAATATTTAATTTCCCTAACTACAAAGATTGTCACTTGACAAAGACCAACTTTTCAAGCAGGTTTGTACATAGGATGAGACATTCCTTAAAGCCTTTAAGCTCTGTGTTGCGGACACCTCAGAGGAATAAAACATACATGGCAAATCCTCCAGAAAGTCTTTCTCAAAAGAATGTATTAAAGATGAAATATAAGGATTTTTAGATCAAAAGAATAATGATTTTTTAAAAATCTGTACTATGTGATAAATTATTCTGAAGGTATTATAAAGATGTACAAACTTGCACTAGGGAATAGCTGAGAAAGTTGATAGTGACTTGGAAATTAGTATAGACACAAAGCTAAAGACAAACAGTACCATCATATGTTTCTTGTAAACCAATGGCACAGCATGATATAACTATTCACACTACAAACCTGTTTTGCTTGCCACTCCAGTAAAAATATATACTATTAAATCATATTTCAGGATTCCCTCTGTGGCTTAAAAGTATTTTTTCTCTGATCAGAAACTGATACAGATTGCACAACAATATGACTGACATGAGAGTAATCAGAAGAAAGTTAAGTGCTGACATCAGAGGATAATAATGTTGTAGTGACTTTCTTCAGAGGACAAATGTTGTCCTTTCATGTCACTCAAATCTTGATGTACAGTGTGCGATTTGAAGCAAAGTGATTAGCATTATATAACTGTGTTTTATGCTCTTAAGAAACACTATTTCATCCAAGTTTGCTAAGTGGATTCCTATATTGCATTTTAGTTCACAGAAGATCCATACTTGTGCATGAGGGCAATTTCTCTCGCTCTCTCTTGCTTTATTTTTCTTTCTAACATAAAGCTCCACTACAGTGCCATATGATGGCTGGTGAATTATCTATGCAGATAGATAGATAGATAGATAGATAGATAGATAGATAGATATTCACCCAGATTTATATGTATTAACAATTCAGTGTTGGGATCAACTTCCAGTAACTGCATTGGATGATTCCAGCATTGAATTCCAAACATACATCTCAGAAGTTTAAAAATATACACTAGTGAAGCCCTTATTTAATATTTAACATGGAAATTGGCTCCCTGATTACAGCTAATTGAGAAACAGATGTTATAAGTTCAACACTTATAACATTAATTTTAGCTGAAACCTATTAATTTAGTTATTATTTAATTCAGTTCAGTTTTACCAATCCAGCAAAGGAGGTGTGCAATCAGGACATATCTGCATGTAGAAAAAAGGCTTCCATGTGTCATGGTCTCCTAGAATGTGTGCAAAAGACTTCTGAGGAGAAAGAGGAACATTGCAAAATGCTTAGATGGACATACATGTTTCAGTACCACATATTTCTGCCTAGCATGTGATAATAATGTTAACACCGTTAAGTATTCACAGATTAGGTGGTCAGGAGGAGCTGTTTCTCTCTGCCTGTGCATATTAGTTGCTTGACACTTACTAGAGATATGCGAAGCTCGCTAATAAATTGTTAGTTTTACTGAAATTAATTTTTGCTCTCTAAATATTATTTGGGTTGTTTTCCAAAGAAGAATTTGTCAAGTTCATCTTGAAATGTTTCCTTTAGAAAAATCTGCTGGCAGTTCTTGTTAGAACTGACAGTACTGATCATCCAGTAGGTGGCAAGGTCCTGGGGAGGTCCTGATTATTTAAATCAGGTTGGCTGTTCTCCCATTTTGTTTATCTGTGCAACTGATAATTGATTAGAGCCCCAAATATTTATAGTATCTCATTATATAGACTTGAGTGCAAACAGCCAAGTCTGGAATGAGAAAATGAAGCAGTGCTGTTCTATGAAGTCTTGTGTAAACATGGTAGTAGAAGACTTCTTGCAGCACTGTGACGTAATTGTTCAGGGTTGCATTGCAGGAGGACAAACGTGGGCTTGGATCCAAAGATGCTTTTCAGCTAGCAGGATATCTGCTTCACACACACTATCCTTCCTCTGCTCATTTCATTGCAGAAAGGAGGTCAAATGGGAGATCCCATAATTTTACCATCTATCTGAAACAGAAGAGAGCATGAAAGCCCAACCTAGAATACTTCCACTGGCAAACTAGTATCTGAAAAGAAACAAGACACTGAAGCTATTCCCACGGTCACTGGAAAGCGGGCTAAGGAAGGTGGGCCTGGTGCTCCCAAGGTGACTAGCCCGCTTAAACCACCCTCCCCTTAAAGGAGGTTAATGGAGTGAGTGCTCCATTCACCTCATTTTGTTGCTCTTGTGTCGCCGTGGTGCACGGCGACACACGAATAGACTCCAGGCTGGAAGGCTGCAAGCAGCCTTATGGGCTTGGGGATCTCTCCAGGATGACCCATGCACTTGCCACGCAGCCCCCAATCCCCGCAGCCCCCGCTGGGTCCGTGACAGAGCCGGCAGTCATGTGGGCGGCTGATGTGGCTACCCATCTACAAGCAGCTGCTCATCTGTTGGGAGAGTGGGCTAAGCCCGCTTTCCCCGCAGAACCCCCTCAAGTGCTTCACACATGCTGTGTGAAGCACCTCACTATGTTAAAAGCAAGCCGATCACAGCCGCTCTAGGCTGCGTGGCTCGTTTGCCTCAGCCCCCTAGGAGAAGCACGTGACGCTGGGAGCTGACTCCCATTGGTCAGGCGTCCTCCTGGGGCCGGGGCCGGAGCAGGCCTATGGCCTGCTTGCAGGCACCCGCCCAGTCCGTCTCTCGGAGCTGCACCCTCCCTCCCACCCTAGGATATAGACTGGGCTTCGCTGGTCGCCATTATGGGGCCGGGCAGGAATTTTTTGGGCATACACCTGATTGGCTGTGGGTGTGCATCTTTTTTCGCCTGCCTCAGGCTATATCAGGGGGCATAGTAGCTAGCGAGGAGTTTCGTTACAGGTATTTTTGCGGGTCACTTTGTCATGGGCATGGCAGGTACAGTGCAGGTAAAAACTGGGAAATAACTGGTGCAGCACCTTAGGTAAGCTTTTGGGCTTCAACTAGGAGGCGCTGATCCCCTGAGGCTTGACAGATCGGGGACGCAGCTCAACTCCTACCCCGCTCTAGGCGGCTTCCTTCCGTATGGCTGTGCAGGGTCGGAGGGATAGCGCCGACAGCAGGGACCTGACATTAGGTCGGCTGAGAAGGGCGTTCCCGCTTGTCAGCAGTCAAACTGCCTTGAGCCAAGGTGCCAGCACCCTAGGCCTTAGAGTAAGGCGGCCACACATGTGGCCAACCTGTGAGTGCCCACACTGAGGGGGTGGAATGCCAATCCCAGCTGCATGCCTTAACAAGTCCACTGCAATTGGAATGTTAATAAAGAGGCCAGTTTCACCAAATGTAACTGCGTCCGTGTCTCCTTGGGTCTGGGTGCAACATATTGTTGCCTGTATTTTGTTTTGTTTCATTCCCTTTATAGCAACTACGGAGGACTGGACCCAGTCAGGGCCAGACTGGGGGCACAGAGAAGACAATGGAATGTATGTGGTTAGGGTGCCTGTCTTGAGCAGAATGGGTGGGAGTATTTTTCGGTTTCATTTAAGAATTATTGTTTTCTGTTAACTTTTGATATCTGACCTCTATGTTTTCTGTTACTTATAGGTTACTATAAATATTTCAATCAATAAATATTTCAAATGAAATATCACTTATAATGTTTAAGAAAGCACAATTATATACTAATAAAATAGTTTGGATATACATCTTAGGAAATTAATAAAATACTTCAACACTGTTTTTTATTGATTGATTGATAATTGTAAATACACGCTTAAAAATTACACACATTAAAATACCTCACAGGGTTGTTATAAATGATATAAATGTAAAAATAAATAAAATAAATAAAATAGCATTAAAATGTAAAGATAGTGAAGTGACTACACTGATAAAAGATGTCTCATCTCAGAACTCGTATCTCCGATAAGGAGGAGTCTGCCGCACTGCCTTGGCTGCCGGAGGGTGGCTGGCAGCACGCTGGGTCTTAGCGCCCCTCCCTCAGCTTATGCAAAACAAAGCAGGAGAGATGCAGAAAGTCTTCCCTGAACCGATCGGACAGCGCAGGTTAGCTCGGAGTCTTGCCAGCATTAAAGAGGATGGAGAGAAAAGAAGAGGCTGCTGGGGAGGGAATTTTTGTTGCTGGCACACCACTGCCAAAGCCAGCAAAGCTCCCAGCTCCTGATTTGACACTTGAGTGGGAGGAAAGTGGGGAGAAAGCTCCTTTTGCACCCATGCAGCTTGACAAGTTTCAGGCTTAGGCAAGAGAGGAAGCTGTGGGCAGCTCTTTCTATCAGTCAACGTCCTCTTCCAAGCCTGTAAGGGGGCAGATGGAGAGCCCACACCCCAGTCCATTTTTAAAGAAAAAGCTCATAATAAATTGTTACATGTTTAATGTTTGGAAATAATTTTTTTTTTTTTTAAAATAAAGTTTGAAAAATTATTCCCAGAGTCCAAAGGAATTTTTTTCAGTCTTCACTTTATATATGAATGTGAAGCTTTGCTTATCTTTCAACGGATGCTCAGTGCAGAGTTTAACTATGAAAGGAATAATTTTTAATATCTTTTATATTCAAATTTCAGCAGCACTAATAACCTTGGGATCATTCACAAAGGTAGATCTGAAATAGACCTGTCTGGAGAATGCAGGGCTTCAAAGGTCCCAAATGGTTCTCTTTGAAATAAAGCATAAAATATTGCAATAAAATATGTAAAAGCTATCCTTTGCTGACATCCTAACTAATGAAGCAGGCACACACCAGAAAGTTGGTCTCAAGCTGCAGAAATCTCCCAGACTAGTGGAGAGGGTCCATGGGGGTTCTCTGATCCCTGCTTACCCTAGAAATGCCCTGTGCAGCCTCATCATACAGCCTCGTCATCAAGAAAGCTTTCTGCAGGATGGATGCATCTTCCTGGAATGCGTTTGTCAGGCAGTTGGCATAAAAATATAAAGTAAAGTCTTTAATTACATTGGGTAGTGCTCAAAAGAATCTCTTATGCACATGCAAATCCAACAATGCCTTAGGGCAGTGTTCTTCATTGTCACGCCCAGGGACCAGTGGTGGCCTCCATTAACCCTAAGTGCAGTGCCCTGACTAACTGTTGTGAAGCTTCAGCCAAAGCTGAATACTCTGCTCAGTCCCCCTGGCACCATGCAGAGATAACTATTACCATCATGCTACATTGTGCTGCACTTTGCCCAGCACCAGGGGGCTCTTTTAAAGGAAAACAAGCCCATTGAGCCCCTGCACCATCTTGGAAGATGTGCACAGAGTGATGGGAAGTCGGGATGAAGCTTCCATTGGACAAGGGGGGACAATTGGCCCCAGGCCCACAGAGTCTGAGGGGCCCTCAAGGGGCCCTTGGCCAGTCCCTCTTGCCCTCTCCAGCACCTGCTCATGAGTCACCCTCTTTTCTTGCTGCGAGCTAAGCAGCTTAGGCGCTTCCTTCCGAGCAGCTGATTCTGTGCCTGCGGCCCTGCTCTTGCATGTTCCATGGTTCAGGGCACGTAGCTGTGACTTTTTTGTCTTTCCCATGCACCTGCCCAAAGAGAGAGTGCAAGGCACGGATCGGTTGCATGCATGCCAAGCCTAGCAGCAGAGACTTGCAAGAAGTCTCCTTGTCTGATGCATGCAGAAGAGTTCAGCCACTGCTGCACCTTCTTGGCCACAGGAGAGGACCAGGGCAGCACTGCTTGGAAAGGTAATTGGTTGCCTCTCTCCAGATTCAGCTTTACCTAAAGGCAAAGAGAGGTATTCTTTTCCATTTTTCTTTCCTCCAATTCCAACAATTCCAGGTACTTCAAGTCTCCCTGTTCCCTCCACTGCCATACCCTCGACACATGCCCCAAAGACTGGTGGATATTAATCCCAACCAAAATGACATATAGTAGGGAGCAAATACAAAAACAGCAGCTTTGCAGCGATCCTGTAAAGGGAGAAAGTAGGCTGCTATCAATCTCCTATTTGTGGTTTCCTGTCCGCCTCGCCCCACCTTTTGTTGCTGTGGCTGTAAGAAGCATCTTTCTTCCTCCTCCTCCAATCAGAATTCCTCTCCATCTAGAAACATGAGACCCCGCTTCAAATAAAGTCCTGTCTAGTAGAAAGACGAAGGCGTGCACAGAATGGATTGCCTCGTGGTAGGGCGAGAAAGCCAGCTGAACTCAGCTTGATTTCTCTAACCATGGCGTAGTTGTGCACTGGCCCAGATTGCTTCCCTGAGCAATGCAGACATGCTCAGGACAGCATGGCAGCCAAGGAGAAAGCCAAGGGAGAGGAGAGGGAGAAGAAGAGAGAACAAGTGTGACCCAGCAAGTAGGAGGTGTGCCAGCAACCCCAGCCTGCCTCACAGGCACTCATTCACACCCTGGGGTGGGGAGCAGCTTCCATGTTCTGAGCCTGGTCCCTAACCTGACACTGAGCTGTTCACTACCACCATATTTTCCCTTGACTCACTCTTCCTAAGTTTCAGCAACACCTGGGCCCAGTTTCCCTATTCACTAGAATCCATCCTTCCTTCTGTGGGTGGGGGTTCAGCTCTCTTAAAAATAAAAAAATAAAAAGCACTTAAGAGTATTCAAAGCTCTACACATAAATTATCTTTTACAATCCAGCAACCCACAAATTATACTAGGGGGCTAGAGATTTCCAAGGCAATTGTATGATGAAGGCTGCAGGGCAGAGGAAAGGTTTTGCTGAGATGGGAGAGCAAGAGGTCCATAAGTCTCCCCTCTGCCTCATAATTCAAGCTCTGTTATTATCCCTGAATTGTGGACGGGGGTGGGTGGGTGCTAGCATCCAGAGAGAGACGTATGTCTTACATAAGAGCAGGAAGCTCACTGCCAAGTTCTACCCTGTCCCCACTGATGATGTGAAATATTTACACTTTCATCCCTAAGGGATTAATGTCCCAAACTAAATGATCCTCAGCTTCTGTCAGCTCCCCCCACCTGCAAGTTAGTTTAAAAAGTCAGCTGCTATGTGGCCTTTTGGGTGTTAAGCATCAATAGCCTGGCTAATTAGCAGAGTTAAGGAAGTTATAAAAAGTGGGAAGGTTTCCTTTAAACAGTAGAAGTGTTGCTCAAGTGAGGGAAATAAAAAGGTGTACAAACCCAAAAGGGACTATAAGTTGACAATAAGGTAAGTGAAAAACATAATTTGAGAAGAATATTCCTAAAAACATTAAGATAAATAATTATTTAAATACATTAAAAACAGATGTAAAAGGATGAATGAAGAGGGCTTGTAGAGAAGATTAATAAATCCTTGTATTTGTGTTCACGGTGGAATATGCTAAGCAGATACCAACTGCTGGGCCGGTATTTTCAGGAAGGGTATCTAAAGACTGTAGTCAAATAGAGGTGGTGAAATAGAGATGATAAAATTTTAGAGCTTATTGACAAATTAAAAATTAACTGGTGTCTGGGTTCTTGTATCATCCTGTGTAAACTGATGGGAACCGTCACTAAAATGTGAATGATTAATCATACAGAATAAGCTATGCTGAAGAAGTATAAGCATGGCTTCTGCAAATGGAAGTTCTGCCTCACTTGACTTTTGAAATTCTTTGAAAGTGTCAGTAAGCATGTAGAAAGAAGTAATCTGATGAACACTGTCAAACAGCCTTCTTGAAGTCCCTCAACTTAATTTTTTTCCTGCTCAAAACCCAGTGCCCTCCCCACATACATTCTACTGCCCTCTCAGTGTCCCCAGTCCAGCCCTGGTCAAGTCCACTTCACCAAAAAAGAGGACAGGAGGGAGGAATGGTCCCAAATAGAGGGCTGCCCTGTATAATAGAGGGCATATGTCACCCTAGAAGGGAGGGAAAATGTGTGCTAAGCAGGGTCCTCCCTGGCTTGCATTTGAATGGGAGATTACATGTGAGTGCCAGGTGCGTGTGCAGCAAGCAAGGCCTCTGCCAGCCTGCAGCGAGTGGCCCATTTTAAAATCTCATCCCCAGGCCCACTCCAACCTATAGTGCTTCCCAGTGCTTTTCTCCTAGAGCTTTAAGAGAGAGTTCCATCTCTCTTAAAGGGCCCTCCCTGCACTGAGAAAAGTACAGTACTGTGTAGAGGTCATGGTTCTCACATTGAAGGTTTCTTGCCAAACTAGCTCCCACTTGAAAGACAGTGAAGATAATTGCTTTGGGGATTACACCATTTCTTCCTCTCATTCCAACACCTTGTGTACTGCATTGGAGAACACTCAAGAGATTCCCCGATGTTTCAGACAATCTTTTGTGGGGAGTGAAAGGGTGGCTTCATTAGGAAGAAGTGCATGTAAAGAAGCTCCCCATATGGCCCCTTATTTTCCAGCCACTGCATGTTTTCTGATCTTGCTGAATGCTTTTGAGTTTGACCCTGATTAACAGCTTTGTTTGTGCAACTTAATCATTTATTAAACAAAGGCTACAATCCATGTTCTATTTATTCCAGATTAATCCCAACAATGTCAGTGAGGCTATAGTTTGGTACTGCAGCCAAAGTTATTTTGTATTCAGTTGTTGGCATTTTAAAAAAACAGGTTAGAGTATGTTTAGCAAGAATTAACCATCTTGCCCACATTTCTTTTCAAAGTTATGACACACACAGGTGGATCCTAACAGCCTGTTTCAAAGACAGCAAAAACAGGAAGACAAAAATTTGAATTGCAGCCAGAATGCCTGGTTTCAGCTAACTATATACAGACGGATTCTTTGCTTAAATTTCATGAAACTGTACTTTTCAACATTTGTTTTGCTTCTGTAATGAGGAAAACTGCCTAGTATCATGGGATTGCAGAAATGCTGAAAGAAACTACTGTGTATCAAGTTGCTGTAATATTGAGCTATAGTTAAAAAAAATATCTAAGGGCATTTTCACAAGTGACACTAAAGTCACCAGCTCAGTCCTTAATCAAAGAAGTCCTCTGCTCACACTGAAATCAGTTGCATCTTACCATTGTGGCGGGGTAATTTGCAATGAGCAATGATAGGCCAGCACTTCTTTGAATCCTTTCCCTTTTATCATCTTCACACATGGTTGCTTGTTACACTGTTGATGTGGAGGCAATTGTCCCTCCCTCTCTCTCCTTCTGGGGGGGGGTCTACCTGGTAGCTGTTATGGGGGACATGGGGGGAATTTTTACTCCTCTGCCTCATTTGCTTTTGGTGGGGGTGGTTTTTGCCATCACCAGGACAACATTTCTTGCTTGTTATAAGCGGCTGAGGTACAGCTTATTTTCTTGATTTTACTTGCTTTTTGTAGAATGAGTTTGTTATTTACTGGGTTATTTATAATTTTATTTACCTTTGGGGGCTTAATGCAGGTGAGGATTTTTGTCCTCTCCCTGTCAAGTTTTATGTCTTCAGTTATATTCAGTGAACAGTCTCTGCAGCAATGCAGGCATTCATTGCTGGGCAGAATCCCCCCCCCCTTCCCCTTGTAGGTGTTATAGCTGTCCTTCAGTCTCCTTCTCAAACTTGTGCCTTGTTTGGTTGTTCTTTAATAAAGTTGGCCAGGTAGTTGTTTTTCTACCCGTGACATTTTCCTCCACTTCTGTTGTCTGGTCCTGTCATTTCTATTCTCAGTGAAAATAATGAACAGAATTAAGCATCCAATTCTTATTGATAATTGCAATATAGACATAGGGGCTGTTCTCACACTCAACCTAACCTAGGCTAGGGAAGCCCAGCCTGAGTTAGGCTGCATGGGCCCAATCTCGGTGGGGCAGTGCTGCCTAGCCTGGCTTTTAAGCCCATCTTTTAGCCTGGGTTAACGGCTCCAACACACCATTAGCCCAGGCTCCAGGGTAGTGTGTCTCCCTGGGATTCATCTAGCCTGTGGAGACACAGAGACAGGCACCTAGAACACCCATCTCCTGAAGAAATCCCCCAGTGCACCACACTCAGCACTCAGTTGTCTCGGCCTCCGGAGCTCTGCACTGCCTAGTGCAGTGGAGGATGATCTGGGAGTCCAGTTCGCACTCCCAGCAAAGACAGATGGATTGTCTGGATGGGGGAAGGTAATCTTCATGCAGCCTTTCCCACCACCTACTCCCCGCCCACCTGGTCGTCATGTGGATAGCTCCATGTACTAACTTTGCTATATTATACCAGCTGGGTTATAGATTGCTCACTGCATTTTTTATTTCCACCCCCCTTCCTCCTTTGGAAAATCAGAAACCCCCTTTCCCAGCTAGTAATGAGATGTATGGCTGAGTTTCATTCAGTAAATGATTAGTTTTGGAATGTAACATAGATGGGCTTTATTCTATCTAATCTTAGATTTTGGATCAGGAAGAAATTTACTGCTGGTCTGGTTGGCTCTGGGGTTTTTAGCCTCTCTTTGAAACATCTGTCTTGCTTACCTGAATAAACAAGGTGTAAGCACCTCATGCAGTATATTTGCTAACTGTATAGCAGATACCCATGTATGACATGGATTGTCCTTACACTCCAACAGTCCAGATTGATAGCTGAGTGACTAGTGGATTTAACTTTGTGGTTAATTTAATCAAGATGGCCTTTGATCCCTTCAAGCTATATGATTCTGTAATATTGTTAAAGTTCATTAATATTGACCTGATGATCCTTAAGAGGAAGAGTTATAAAGCTAGATTGTTTGTTATTATTGCTTCTTAAAATAACATACAAAATAAATATTCAATGTCTTAAGTATTGAAATGTCATATACACATTTTTACAATGCACATTTCATTATAATATTAATCAAAATGAAGTTCAGTAAGTGACTCCTGATAGTAATATGCCAAGATCGTTATGCGAGATCGATACCATTAAGTGGGTTCATTTCAGTTGCTATTACTTCAAGTGAAGCCATAATGTACTTGAAAAGTGATTCTTAGTTAATAAAAGCAAGATCATAGAGTATACAGAGATGGCATGTACAGTATCCATACATGATATATTGTGTGTGTGTGTGTGTGTGTGTGTGTGTGTGTGTGTGTGGATTGTGTACTTGTGTATAGTGTATTTGAGTAACTATATATAACAATTTTCCTCTGACTTTGCTCCAGACATAGGAGTATGTTGATGCAATAAGAGTAGCTGATATAATCTATTGAGTAAAGTATGGTAGTCCCCACTTTATCCCAGGTAACTTGCTTTGTTGTAGATATATATTATAATTTATATTGTAAATGTAATAGACTAGAATAACTTAGGAGAGTTTTAGAAGTTTTGCAGGATGATGCATGACTGAGACCAAAGCAGACATGATATGGAATATTTGTGAACAAGATTTTTGTTTGTTTTGTGTGTAAGTTTTTTGTGCGTGTTGGCTTTGTTTTGTTTTCATAATTAGCAGTCTCATGCAACTGCTTTGAAGACTGGGGAAATGGCAGTGAAGGTGGGGACTTAATAATTTTCTGGCTCTGCCCACGTTCTGTAATTTATCCAGAGCCAGTTGTATGTGGGATTGCAAGAATTCTCTTGTGAGATTAATGATCTCTACACCTGGAACATTCCATGTAGTGTATATAAAACATATATTTCATATTGCCCATTAAAAAAATCTTAAAAATCATACTCAGAAACATTTCATTGAGATTAGAGTAATTACAGGACTTATTCCCCCACAATAGTAGTACTTCTTGGAGTGAAGTATATGTGAATTAAGTGTCTATGTGGCCAGTTATTTGGGCAACCTTATAAAGAATGCTGATATGCAGTGTCATATCTGGTTAATCCACATATTAGAAATATATTAATCTTGAGTAGGAAAATAGAATCAAAAGTCCTTAGCTCTTTTTCATTTGTGGAAACAGATGGTTCAACTGAAAATATTTTTTTTTTTTAAAAAAAGGTTTGTATTTTTCAAAATGTGGCAGTCAGAATAATTTTGGAAAGGACTATTAAACTTAATCAGCCCATATGCTCAGTACTTTACTTGTTTTGTTCCATGGTATGGACATAAGATTCACCAGTCCTTCAGCATAAGTTTGACATTTTCCACATTTCCTCCTACACATTTGAAATATTTCATAAGGTGCTAAATATGTGATACATTATTACCCAATGCAGCAACAAATCTGTACATAGCTACTCTTAAATGAATTTAGATTAACAGCTTATAGTTAGCTATCATTTCTCTCAGTGGAATTCAATGTGCTTGAAAATCTAATTGACTGGCAGCTTCCTTAGTTCTGCATAAAACAGATCTAAAATTATTTCCAGATAAGTTCTCTGAGGAATGTATGTTAATCATCTTTCAGTTGTGGATACGGTAACAGGATTATGAGTGCATCAGTTAAACACTAATTTGTTCTCTAACAAAACTGCAGAAACCTTCCAATGCTCATCAAGTACCTATATAGGTAGTTAATGCATGTAACTGGTACTGGTGTACGGCGGTTCTCTTTCTTACCTTTAAAAAATTCAGTCGTGAAAATGATTGGTTCTAAATTTCCAGAAGAACACTTTCCATTAATAAGCATAAGACTTAAATCTAAGCAAAATGGCAACTTTGTGACATGATTGTCTTCTCCTGGTGCTTGTTCTCAATAAACTCACCTTTTATTAAGTTTACTTTCTGCAGTGGAGTTTCAGAAGGCCTGCGGGATGCCAGAACTGAAGCAGGAGTGCGCTGGCAGCAAGCAGCAAATTATGAAGAGCTAGCCGTAGTCCATACTCATGGGCTTTGCTATGAAAACCTGGGAAAAGTAGAACCTGTTACCAGAGGCAAAAATAGCGCCTAGGGCAAGCACTGAAATTGCGCCCCTGTCCAAACAGGAATGATGGGACTTGTAGTCAACAATATCTGGAAATCCTTATTAAAAGGAACACTGTACCATGTCTGTATCTAGACATGGTTGATGATCAAAACCTGAAAACATGAACCATCTCTGTAAAAGACTTAGAACAACAGTCAGGAGTTATGCGAGGATTCCAAGTGTCATTTTCTCTGTCTCATCTCATTCTTTTTAAAAAACATGACTTTGTCCTAGAGGATCACCTGCCCAAATAGTCACTAGCAAAATAGGGGAAGAAGAAGGTGGTAGTGGTGGTGGTGGGTCTATAAACCAGTGAATGATTCCTGCCAGCCTTTGTCTTATGATGACTGTTGGCTCATGATGGGGTATATGTGCATATATACCCCATCACCACACCAGTGCTTACTTTGACACCAAGAGGGAGGAGGATACATTAGTTTGCCACACTAGACAGAGGAATTTTCAACAGGAGCAGACAGCCAAGTTCTGCCAGGGCCAAAACAAGCCCCTGCCAGACTAAGAAATCATTGTAATTTGCCCCTTCCTGTCACAAGCAGTGTGCTGTTCTTTTATTATTGACTCACTCTCAAATATCCCAGTCATGGATGGAAAATGCAGGGTCAATTTACAAGAGACACATTTTCTACATGGAAGTTTCTTCTGTGCAGGTGTTGTGCAGAAACCCATGTGTAGTGACCACCAGGGGCATAGCAAGGTTGGAATGGGCCAAGATGAGATTTTAAAATGGGCCCCCAGCCCCTCAAAGTCCAGGGCCTCCTCACATCCCAGGCCCCCAAGGATTTAAGTCTGATATTTCAAAATACTTATGCTGCCTGGAAATACATTTCACTGAATACACACATGCACACTTCACAGTATATAGTGATATACATTGAGTACTATATATTTGTGCTAGTTTTAATGCCTAGAACACACTAGCAACCCTAATTATTAAAATGGCCCCATCGCTGCAGATTAGCAAAGGAGACTTTCAACCATGCAGGGTGAGCCTATGTTTGTTTTCTCAGAATTCTGAACAAATTCAGTAAAGTTTGATTCCAGGAGGTTTTTCACACGAGGCTTTAACACACATCTCCTCTGGAATGGAGGTGCTACATTCACATGTTGGCCAGATTTACCCTGAAGTCCCTGCAAGTTATTGAAGAGCAGTTCACACACAAGAAAAATAAAATAAAATAAAAGCACAACACATGCTTCACAGTTCTCACTCAGACCTTCTGGGTTGCAAAACAACTTGAACATAAGTGCATTTATAAATGAATGAAAGAATGGATGAATAAATAAATATTTGTTCCAGAAGTTTTTGTAATTTTCTGACATGAAACAAGCCACCTATAGGCCTTTTAAGATAGTTTTTGTTTTTAAAGCCAGCACATTTTTCAGTCTGTTTTAAATTAAATACTCAGAGACTTCTCAGTCTCGCCCCACCACCCATATCAAAGCCCTATGGCAAGCAGATCCCTATATACGGGGGTAACCACAAAAAGGAATTCACAGCCTACCTTGCAAAAGCTCTGCTGCAGGGAGCTCTGCCAGCCTCCTTCCTGGCTTGCTGGGGCCTGCCAAGTACAGGCTTCAGGGAGGCCTACTCAGAGGCCTCTCTGGAAGCCCCGCCTACCCACCGATCAGCTGAGAGGCGGGGAGAGAAGAGCTTTGCAGTTTGCAGGATCCTAGGCCGGAGCTGGAGACAAGTGGCTGAGGGGCCCTGGGGCTGGGCAGGTGGGCAATGGGGTGGGGGTGGCAGGAACTGGTGTGGCGCCCCCACCTCAGTGGCGCCTAGGGCACGTGCCCTGCCTGCCCCCCCCCCCAGTTCTGCCTATGCCTGTTACATTGCTAGGTTTTGCAATCCTGCACAAGCTGCACAACTTGGCAATGCTTATAAACTAACCATTATTAACCATTATAAACTAACCATTGAAGGTACTTCTCACCCACAGCACTACAGTATTTCTCCAAGGGCTGGCCCTGCTTGCACCTAAAGTTTTGAGTTGTACAGTCCAGAGACAGTTTTATCATGTCATGTGCTATCAGTCTACAGAGCAGAGGAGAAATAACTACAATTGCTGACCATGAATTATTACACTTTTCCCTATGCCAGGCATAGAGAGTCAGAAGAGGATAGCTTCACAAAACCTATTAATTAGAATTAAGGTTTAGCTGCATAAAAGCTGGATGGGTTTTGATCTTGGAATGTGAAAAGGCTGCACTTTATAATTCAAATTTCATTTTGGGCTGAGTGTGGGGGCAGGGCAGAGACTAGGATTTGTGCAAATCTATTTGTTTAGTATAGACAACTCTTTTAAAATTATTTAAATAATTCTTTTACAATCAACAAGAGGCTAGATATCACTTCCAGCAGCATTTTTTTCTCCTTCACGGATCTGCAGAACCAAGCTATACTTCTGTGATAAATCTCCTTTAAGAATTATGAAAAGCAGTTCAAAAAGAAAATTAAACAAAGGACAATTGTGTTGGTTGAAACAGTTATGATTGGTGCCAAGATAAAAATTTGCATCAAAGATGAACTTTTAAAAAACTTTAGTTTCATTAATATAATTGCAGCCCAATCTAAGCTGTTATGCATACTTCAGTCTACACGCTTTCTTGATATTTTTCCTTCTGCTGATCTGTTCCAATACAGTGGGGAAATGTCTCAGGCTTTTTTCCCCCTTTTTTTTTTTTTGGTGAATGGTGTCAATATATATCTTTTTGCAAAATATATCCTCTAGAACAGTTCATTTCATAGACACAAGGTTGTTAAAGTAAGGCTCAGGTAGAGTGCATACTCTCTAATGTGATCTTTCTTTAGTCTGATGTATAGCAAATCTACTTATCTGCTATAAATCAGTTTCCTTTGAAGTCTGAACTTGATTTTCTGAAACCTCTTTTGTTACTGCTGTAGCTTCTGCAATTTTTCTTACTTATTTGTAGGATTTTGGCTCCTGAAATTTCAGCCTATTAATTTTTTTTCACATCCAAGATGGGCAGTAAAAATAAAAGCTAGAACCAAATATATCTTTTGTAGGGAATATTCAATCTGAACTTAAATTCACCAAACTTTCCAAATGGTTATTAATATATAATCATCAAAATAACGGACTTCACTCTGAAATTTATGAGGCTATTTGAATATCAAATAAGAATCACATTGATTTCAGTAACAGATGGCTTAAAAACACATTAGGTGGTATGACTGCAAGACAGTACATTGATTTAAGCATAAAATGTATAGCACTCAATACTTTACTATCTAACATATCTCAGTAATTGGCAAAACTATTGTATACTGATGAAAAAGAAAGAAAAGTTGCATTATAGTTTTCACGCTGGTGCATTGCTTTAAAAATTGGCAGATGTCATTGGGCATCTGGCTTGGTTCATGCACATGCCCTTGGATTGACACTTTTGCATGATGAAGGAGCAATCATGTCTACCCAGTCACATGCTGCTTATGACATGGGTGCCCAATTTATGTGATTCCAGTGAGGGGGGAAAGAATGCAAATCTGGCATCTGCATGGGATGCATATGCCATACATGATATGATCAAATTAATGGAGAGATCTTTCATCACCATCTAGATAACCTGTTCTTTCGCCACCACCTGTTGCCAACTAGATAGAGGTCACAGCAATGCCAGATTCTTCAGATAACCAAGTGACACATGGTTAGAAATTGGTTGAGTAAATTCTGTCTTTTAATTGTAGGCCTTAACCATTGGACTTCAGTGAAAAGAAGTCACAGTTTAAGTACATGGTTGAATTGATATTATTTTCTTTCCTGAAAGACAGAAGATAAGATGAGACCAAAATTAAGACATGAATATTGTATTGTAGTAGAATTGTAGTAGAATTGGCCATGCAGAGGCCAGTTGCGCAGGTGCGTGGCCCCCAAAATGGCCACTGGGCTGCCGGGAGAAGGCCGAAAACTGGCCAAAGAGCTGGCCAAACTGGCTGGAGGGAGGCATAAGGAAGGCCGGAGGGGGAGGGGGAACTTCTGCAGACAAACACCCACACCCACCGCTGCCTCCAGGAACTCCCTCGAGGGGTATAAGGTTAAAAAAAGACTTTTTAAAAAAAAGTTCTCAAACCACCACTCCCAGACCGAACCAAGCTGGGGTGGGTGGGTTAGAGGGGGTGCCGGACTGAACTGGCCCAGTTGGGTTCGAGTCAGTTCCGGACTTGAACTGAACTGGGCCAGCCAGTTCCATGCACATCCCTAGTGCTGAAGGGCATCCCAAATTGTAATACTAATTTTTTTGTTGTTTAAATTTTTATTGATTTTAACAATATCTTAACATTCACATCACATTAACAAATATTGACTTCCCGCTCACACCTCCTCGTGAATCACCAACTGTAGAATTAACCCTTGCTATAATAATAATTCAAAACATATATCTTAAACCTTACAAACTTGATTTTGATCTACCCAACCTGCTAATATTACTAAATTTCAAACCCTGTTGTAAAATCAATATTAGGGAAATAGTTCTTTAAGTATAATAAGAATGGTTTCCAATCTTCTTTAAAGCATTCCAAATTTTGGTCTCTTATCAGTACTGTAAGTTTTGCCATCTCCGCATATTCCAAAATTTTTATCAGCCAATCTTCTTTTGAGGGCAGTTTGTTGCTCTTCCATTTCTGCGCATATATTATTCTGGCCGCTGTGGTGGCAGGCGCGTAACAACGATCGGGCAAGGGGAGACAGTTGTCTGGGGGCCCCACTGCCTGGAGGGGCCCCCCAGAGGCACCTCACATGACTCCCCATTGCCCCCTGCCCAGCCCCAAGGCCCCTCAGCCACTTGCCCTGTTCGCCGTCTCTCCTGCTTGTTCTGCTGGCCGGCAATCGAGGCAGCAGACAAGCTGCAAAGAGCTCCTTTTCTCCCGCCTCTCAGCTGATCGGCGGGTGGGCGGGGCTTCCACGGAGGTCTGGTGTAGGCCTCTGTGAAGCCTGAACTCCAGTAGGGCCCAAGCCAGCCAGGAAGGAGGAGGCAGCCAGAGAGGCCTCCACTGTTCTCTGCAGCAGAAGACCCCCTGCTGCCAGGTAGAGTGTGAACTCCTTTTTGTGGTTACCTTCCCCGCCCCCCTGGATATATAGGGATCTGCTTGCCATAGGGCTTTGATATGGGGGGGGAGGGACTGAGAAGTCTCTGACTATTTATTTTTAAACAGCTTGGAAAATTTGCTGGCTTAAAAAAAACTATCTAAAAAGTCCTATAAGTGGCTTGTTTCATGGCAGAAAATTACAAAAACTTCTGGAAGAAACAGTATTATATTTATTTTATTCATTCATTTATAAATGCACTTATGTTCAAGTTGTTTTGCAACCCAGAAGGTTTGAGTGAGAACTGTGAAGCATGTCTTCTGCTTTTATTTTATTTTATTTTTCTTGTGTGTGAACTGCTCCCCAATTACTTGCAGGGACTTCAGGGTAAATCTGGCCAACATGTGAATGCAGCACCTCTATTCCAGAGGAGAGGTGTGTTAAAGGGCTTTAAAAGCCTCCTGTGAAAAACCTCCTGGAATCAAACTTTACTGAATTTGTTCAGAATTCTGAGAAAACAAACATAGGTTCACCCTGCATGGTTGAAAGTCTCCTTTGCTAATCTGCAGCGAGGGGCCCATTTTAATCATTCATCTTTCTAGTGTGTTCTAGGCATTAAAAGTAAAACAAATGTATAGTACTCAATGTATATAACTATATATTGTGACGTGTGCGTGTGTGTATTCAGTGAAATGTATTTCCAGGCAGCATACTTATTTTGGAATATCAGACTTAAATCCTTGGGGGCCTGGGGTGTGCGGAGGCCCTGGACTTTGAGTGGGGGGGGCCCATTTTAAAATCTTGTCTCTGGGCCCACTCCAACCTTGCTACGCCCCTGTGTGGTGGCATACATAAAAATGTTAAGTTGGTTGTAGAAAACACTCCTTGCGTTATTCCCAGCAGGAAGGATTCTGGCTTCTTAGGAAATGTCATTTTGAAAATTTTCTTTAACTCATTATATATCATGTCCCAAAAGGCCTTAGCCTTCCTACAAGACCACCACATATGAAAAAAAGTTCCTTCAGAGTGTCCACATTTCCAACATTTGTTTGAAACATTTTTATACATTAATGCCAGTGTTTTAGGTGTCAAATACCACAAATACTAATTTTAGAAAAAAATGTATTTCCCAGTGCCCTAGGTTATAGATAGTATGGGGTGATAGGATATAACAAGTTATGGGAACATTAATCCTTTCTAATAAATTGCCACTCCTCACCCCCACGCCAGCGCGGTGAGGCGGGGGCAGGGATGTGCCTCCGGCTGCTGAAGCAGGCATGGTAGCCACCATCTTGGCCCCTTCCACATAGCCAGGGCCAGCCAATCAGGAGAGGTGGTGGGGAGGAACTTTCCTGGCAGCCATCATTTTATTCAGTCCCTCAGCAGCCGAGCACCCACCCACCCTCCCAGTACTCAGTGAGGGATAGCCGGTTGCCTGTGGGGGCCAATTAGGAATTTTTTGGGTTGTGCCAGATTGGCTTTGGGTGTGACCTTTTTTTGCCTACTTCTCACTGAGGCTTAGGAGCTGGGTTGTAGGCAGACATCGTAAAACAACTGGTCACATGGCAGGAGAATGCAGGTGTTGGGTGGGTGGATTCAGTATCGGTGTTTGGCTGAAGGGCCAGTTGGGGTGAGGGGGGTCAAGGAACAGCTCTTAAGGGTTTTGGCGGCTCAGAGGGCTGGGGATGGCCCCCACTCGGGAGGTGGCACGACTCACTGGCTCAGAGCCTTGGCGTCTTTCACTGGCTCAGAACCTTGGCAGTTTGGGTTTGGGGTGGGGATGGCCACTCTCCACTCAGTGGTGAGAGGAGGTCAGGACATGGAGCCTGACCGAATCAGGACTCGGCCCTTCACCCTGGTGTGGGATGGCCATCACTAGGACACATGGGATGGCCATCACTAGGAGGGGCCACCACACGGGAGGAGTACCCACACTCTGATTAGTTAGGACCTTGTTGCAAGTTTGTTATCGCTGTTCAATAATAAAGTGGCCCTTATTTACTCCAACTAAGTGTGTCCTGTCTTCATTGGGACCTGGGGGTGCAATATTACCTACTGGATAGAGAAAGCGTGTTAAAGGCTTGTATGCAGTATTTTGCTGTGTGTCCTCAACACTCTGTACTTGGAAGTGGGATTGCACTATTTCCTTATTATACACTTTTCTAGTAGCCTGCATTTAGAAACCACTTCTTCTATTTTCACTTTAATTTTGCAGTAATTTTTGCTTTAAATTAATTGGACCCTCAGGGACATATTTTGGAAGAACACAAAGAGGGGTTGGCAAAACTGCCCTTCCCTCTTGTCCACATGAAATATTAACTGGCAGATGCAACATTAGCCTGGATTGTGTGTGCCAAAAAATTTAAAAAAAAATTAAAGAATACACTTTTTAAAATTTTAAATAAAAAAAAATAGTTTATTATTTTTCATGGCATACCAAATAGGTTTAGCTATTAGAGAATAAGGGCTAATCCTGACTTCTAACAAAAGCAAACATGCAGCACTAGTCCCTGCACTTCCAAAGCATAGGTGCTCTTGCACAAGTACAGATTCAGCTGTGCTCTTCTCTCACCAGAAGTACTTTTTCACCAGAAATAGAAGCATGCCCTGAAGACTGCGTGACCATCAGGGACATGTTCCTGATATCAAAAAGTACTTCTGGAACAAGGAGAGCATAGCAAAAATGGTCACGGTCTTGCACAAGAGCTCTCATGCTTCAGAAACACAGGGTTTAGTGCTGTCCGTGTGCTGTTGTTGGAGACATGCACACACTGTTTGTTAACCAGTGTTGTTTTTTTAAATTATCATTGGCTTTTGGAAAAAATTAAAGTTTAACAACATTAATTGTGCACATACTTTGCAGATAATTAGACATCTCCGGTTTCCACTAGAGAGCGGTAGGTTGTCCTATACCATCATCTTTCTTTGCATGTAATATTCTTTATTTACAGCCTATTATAAGATAATTCAGAAAGAATATTTTTAGCGATCTGTCTCAAGCAAAAAAAAATGCTTAGTGGAAAAAGCTTTCTGATCTTATTTGAAAATTGCTGAAGAAAAAGCTGCCTTCAAAACTGTATAATTGTGTTTTAGGTTTTTTAAAGAAATAAAATCCCATCTCACCAGGAATGTATAACTTTTGGAGGTTACATTTAATGGTAAGAAGTGAATACGTTGCTTTCACTGCGGTGCATCTCTAGTAATATAATTTGAAGTGCTAGGGCCCCTTGCATCCATTTCTGAATCTATTATTAGTTGATTAAATTAACTGCCTGGATCAGTACAGTGAGAAGAGATGCAGTAATGATATTACAGAATTAGTATGCTATGATGAATTGTCAAGAAAAGTAACTGTGACAGCCCTGTGGCCATATGCACTTAGCCATGCAATTTATAGTCATTTGAAAAGCCAAGGACTTTTCAGTTTTGGTTAGGAAATTTGTTCTCGCTTTTGACAGAGGTGGAGGGATATTTGTAGAAGAAGAAGGGGTTTACAATGGGGTTTACACTATAAGAAGAAATCAAGAGGCTCTTTTTAGCTGCTATGATATGGGTGATTTGCTGTGAACAAGGCACAAGAAAGGATGTCTTTTATTGCAGCTTTGGCAATTCCTGTAAATAGATTTATATGATAACATTGTTCCTTTACAGTTGTAGGAGATAATGTTACTCTGGGTGAGATAAAAGTAAATGCAATCTCTCTTCACAATTTTCTTGCTTATGGAATCCAGTAAATCCTGGTGCACTATATAGTAGTATACTGGTAAAAATACAACTAACCCTTTTGTTGCTTCTAGTGAATCTGAGTGTTCTTGTTGCAATTGGCTTTCAAATACCTAAATTGTTGTCACTTCCTAATGCAAATATCTGTAAATAAAGTGATTGTTCAACATCTTCTGGCTATTTGAGATTACTATTTGAATGTAATAATTATTTTGAACTACCAAAGTATCAACAGCCTTTAGAAAAAGAGTGACTGCCTTTTGAAAATAATCAACTTGACTTATTAAATGGTTGCATACATCTTGTAGACAGAGGTCAGTGTTAATGGCTCTTTACTCACCCAATAGCTCCATGAAAGGGCGTCCATGTCAGAGTAGGAGCACTGAAGGGAATTCCATTCCATTCAGAGAAAGGGAATATGCTTCATGGGCAGATTCCCATTTCACATATGGTGCTGTCTGAACCTTGAAGCCAACATGCTACAAATGGTTTATTCAGAAGCAGACCAGCCACAACTGCTACAATCTTTAGATTATAACATTATTTCTCTCCAAGTGTAAAGTAGTTGATTTAAACCAGAACTCCTGGGGGAAAGAAATGCCCCCACCCCAAAGTTGTGTTGGTTGGTTGGCTGGCTAGTTGCTTTTTCTAACAGGTATTAGTTTGATTTCATTTTGGTAACATTTACACTAGTGGTTAAATAAATGACACTGAAGGAAACTCTTCTTGTGATCTAAGCCCCCTTCTTATAAAAGGCATTAGATGGATTTGAAAGGTGAAACTTGTATCTTTGATATATACACCGCTTAAAATTAGTTAAAGTCTTGTTTATGAGTTCATAGATATCTACAAATCTCCACCCCACCTCTGCCTCATGCTTTTAATCATTTAAATTCAGGTTTTTGTTAAAGAGTTAGTTTAAAGTCAAATCAAATCTCTTTATTTCAGTCAGCGACCAGCATGAGATTAAAACAAATGCAGAAGAGAAGACAATCAAACTTCTACTACAAACAATAAAACCAAATAAATTTTTAAAATTCCACCTGAACGTAGCTCAAGGTACTGAAAATAGTACTAAAAATACATAACTAAGAAAAAAAGGAGACAGCAGTATTTCATACATATGAAATTATTACATACACATCAAAATTTAAACAGTTGCCTTCCCAACTCCTGAATCTGAGAGGGGTTAAATAATTCAGGAGCTTGGGAAAAATTTGTTGTTAGATTTACTGATGATATACAAGTGATCCCAATACGCGTGCCCACCTACAGTTAGTCACACTGTAGCTGCAAAAGTTGCTCTGGCCTTAAAGCCATTGCCTATTTTCCCGTTATTAAGCTCTTACGCAAACGGAGGGCTGCACTACAATAGTTTAAAGTTACTTGGGGAGTTCAGACAAGACAGCAAGTTGGTTTTCCTCCAAGGCTCAAGATGCTTAAGCCACAATACTTGCAGCTGTTGAATTGTATATATTTCCCCATATTTGTGTGAAATGTATCTTTTTAACTGGAGGATACACAGAGCGACATTTTCTAGTCCGATAAACACCTTATTAGCATCATAACTCTTCATTCCCTTCAGTAATGGTAATATATCAAAATGACCTGTAAAATGATACACCAAACATCTTTGAACCTTACTTTCTGTGTAGAGTCTAAAGAGCATGCTACATGGGGAAAGATTAAGGCCACTTGGCTAGGGAAAAGTCCACCAAAGCTACTGGTGAAAGTGACTGCCTTTGGTGTCCATTCATTGCAGAAAAACACAGTAAGCACCTAAATGCTTTAATGCTTCCCACACATGAAAAATCTAAAGCTTCCATGTGCATCATGAAGTCTCTACAGTTAAGGTTTTCACTGTCAGCAAAGAAAAATGAATGACTTTCAGCTTTAAAGTTTAAATGCCCTGCTCAGCAGGGAGTCCGGAGAGATTTGTTCAACTGAAATGAGCTTATAATAAAGCTTTCATCCAGAGATAAGTAAAGACAACATTCAGTAGCTCTATACTCTCTTACTAGAAAACACAAATAGGTTTTCTGTGTGTTATGATGCCGTTACTGCCTCTTATGTGGTTTGCTAAAATTCATACTGATTCTTTGCATACTGATAATTGGAATTCCAAGAAAGCTTTTATTTCAACTTTCTATATGGAAAGAAGATTTGACTGAATTTTAGTGCAAACCCATGTAAGGATTATCAGCAATTGTCTGTCTATCAGATACACATAAACACACTCACGCGCACTTACTTTTTTCATATGATTTGTTTAAAATATCTGTGTATTCAGGATTTCCCTGTTCACCTGGATCCCTGAACTATGTCCTATAATTCTGTTCATAATTCACATAATCAAATTATATTCTTTTTACCTGCAATATGTAAATCATGTTATGTAGGATATGAATTATGACTGGAAACATTGTCCATTCTGCTGGTTAGTGTTTGTTGTTTGTCACAGGGATTTCAGTGCTCCTAATGAGCTGTTAACAAGCTGTCAGTTACAGTGTTCATGCAAATTAGCACAGTAGACATTGAGGGATTGATGTACCTAGCATTAAAGTGTGCTATCCCAAAATGACATGGGAGAAATCGCTCTGATTCTAATCACTGTCCTTCCCAATGTGTTCTCCTTTGTGCTGATAAAGCATTCAGTTTGGCAGTGTTGTTCAAAGTATGTTTACAAACTGAATACATAGCTAAAATATCAATTAGCCTAAGTCATGAAGAGTGGCAAATCTAAGCAACCTAAAACAAATCAATGCTGTTGTGAATGTGCAGGCTCTAAATGAGTTGAAGCTTTGGTTTCACTATTTGATCTTTTTCCTAATTTATTTTATGAGCATTGTATTCCACTCCCCCCCACCACTAATTTTCTACAATCTTTTTTGTTTTAATTATGGTTATGATATTTAATTAATCATTTAATTATGATTCTGATAAATGGGCTTTGGTTGGGAATTTTTTTAAAATATGCTTCAGAACTCTCTTCTTCTTATTGTCATATTCCGCATGCTGTGCCCATGGTTAGATAAAGAGAAAGTGATACACAATGACAGGACTGGGATGGAAAAGAGATAACAAGTTTGGGTGTTTCTTTTCTTAACTAACATCCAAACAGTTCTGTAACTTGAAAGCAGAGATCTAAACATGGTAGCACCCAGGCCATCCAGGTAGAAAACTGGGAAGAGACTGGCATATTGCAGGGGGCAATGCCTGTCAAAGATGGCTGCCTTTAGACAAATCCCGAAAGGGCTATAACTGTAAGATCAGTTTGAATTTACAAAGATCTTGAGGCACAATTCCATCTCTGGTCCACTGCTACCTTTTCCTGTTTCAGGGGGATGCCATTATGTTGCATCCAGAGAATGGGACGTAACAGGACCAGGGCCCCATCTTCAAAAATGCCAAATGAAGTAAACCTCTTTTTCCCCTCCCTGAGCATTTCCAGTAGGCAATTTATTCTTACATGAACACACATTCTGATTAGAGATTTTCCAGGATATCCAGATAACATCAAAGGATGTCATGCTATTTCTTAGTGCCAACTGCTGGCTATTTGCTGACAATCCATAAAATAGCCATTCTCTTTTAGACAGCACAGAGTTTGATCATTATGCCTGTGTATTATGAGCGGAGAACCCATCATATTATTTCACCCAATCCCACCGGTTCGTCTGGTGGCGACTCAGAGGCGGGTCTTCTCTGTAGCTGCTCCTGGGCTGTGGAATTCACTTCCGGCAGAAATCCGTAATTCAAGATCATTACGGTCCTTCAGGAGAGCCCTTAAAACCTATCTGTTTGGCCTGGCCTTCCAGGGTTTTAAATGATTAAAACAATTTAAAACAATTTTTCAAATGGTTGTACTGGTTCTCCAGGGTTTTTTAGCTGTTGAATTGTTTTAATTGGTTTTATTCTGTTTCTATAGTTTTGATTTTAACTGTTAACTGGTTTTAATTATTTTTACCTTGTTGTAAACCTCCCTGAACCACTTTGGAAGGGTGGTATATAAATCTAATAAATTAGATAATAATAAATAAATCCTTGACCTTCTGTGATTTCTTAGTGCTTTCCCCTTGCAATATTCATGCTAAAACAGACATTTTAAAGACTTAAAATCACCTGCTGAAGTATTTCAGTTTCTAATGAGTCCATCTAATGATGATGATGATGATGATAAAAGAATGAATGTTGTGTGTTAGCCCCTCATAACAAATTGTTCTCTGGGTGGCTCACAATAACACAACAATTTTTAAAAAATCCAATAAAAATACATAAAACAAATTGCAACAAACCAAAGTTTTTAAAACTCTTTAAAAAGAATCAATATCTACAAGTCTGAGTGAACAGAAAGCTCTTCTCCTATTGTCTAAAAGAACAAAGTGACAACACCAGGTAAGCCGCACTGGGGAGGCTATGCATAATTGGGTGCCACCACCGAAAAGGCCCTCTCCATAGTAACCACCTGTCTCACCTCATTTGGCAGGACCACGTAGAGCAGGGCCTCCAAATATCTTAAGGTCCAGAGTGGTGGCCAAGCTATCTCCAGGTAAGTTCATAGTGGCACAAGTAGCCAGTAGCTGAAGCTGATAAAAAGTGCTCTGAGCCACAAGGGCTACTTCATCCTCTAGTGACAGTGCTGGATCAATGATCACCCCAGTCTGCAAACCTGGTCCTTTAGGGGAAGTGCAACCCCATCTTGAATAGGCTGGACAGATGAACCACTGACCAACACCTGGAGAGATGAACCACCGACCAACAGTACTCCTGTCTTGTCTGGATTGAGTCTCAACTTGTTCATCCTCATGCAGTCCATTCCGGAATCCAAGCACTGATTCAGGACAGTCACCAGCTCAATTCAGACATTATGCTGTTTGAATATACAGATGTCTGTACACTCATACACGTGTTTGTGTGAATGACTGTACTTTTGTTCATTTTAAAAGTGAATCTGGATACAAGCCCTTCAAGTGCATGGTACAGAAAGGAAATATACTTCTGTTCCACATAACATAAGAATGACTGTCTGTACAGAGCTGTATCTGTGTACACTGTGCACTCATTGTAGGAGTGTGAATGGCCTACTGCCTCACCTGCATCTGATGAAAAAGAGAGATACAACTGAGTGTCAGCCTGAATGTCAACCTCATGCCAGACGTCTAGATGATCTCTCTCAGCAGCTTCAAGTAGATGTTAAAAGCATAGGGAAAAGAATGGAGCCCTGCGGAACCCCAAAGCACAACTGCCAAGTGCACCACCTTTTGGAAATGTGCATCCAGGTAGGAGCGGAACGGCCACCGAGCAGTGTGTCCCACATTTAACTCAACCAGTGTATCTAAGAGGATACTATAGTCATTGGTAAAGGGGAAATGGGTATCAAAAGCTGCTGAGAGGTCCAAGAGAATTACCAGGGTTTCACTCCCTGTCTGTCTGTCTCTCCCTCTCCAAACAAGTCATCCCATAGAGCAACCAAAACATTTTATTTTCCAAAACCAGGACTAGACTGATTGAAATGTGTTTAGATAAATGGCTAGGTTATGAAAAGCAGACGTTGAAAAGCACACATGAAATCACAACACCATGGTAGGTCTCTCCTGCCCCGGCCCACCCCCGCCACATAATGGGAGGTTTCCATAACTCATATCACATAGGCCTCATTTGCTTAGCGGTGATAGTGTGGCTGTTTCTACTACCTACCTGTGGGCTCCTGAATTTTGCTTCATTTTGCCTCAGAACTACTAGGCCTGAGGAAAAGCTCAGTTCAGTTTTTACTGTTATGAGGCACAGTTATAAAAGAGGCAGTTTCTGAAGGAAAGTCACAACCACAGGATTAAAAGTTCAAATAAAAATATTTTAATAGACTGCAATAAAGAGGCTTGACTATAATACTAATGAGGAAATGGTCCATGATATTCACACTATGAGGGCATGAGACCCTGATGTCCCATCTGAAATATTGTACTGCCCTACAAAATCATAATCATGGGAACATAATTTGTGTAGGTCCTCCATTAGTTATCTTTTACTAATTGTTGCCTGTTGAGGTAACAGCACACCCCACATGCTCAGAGGCACATTACCAAATTCTTCTTAAACATTGTTATAACACCAATTACCAGCTTTTGCTGTTGCCAGCAGCCTATACAAGTATTGGAGCATGGAGGACAGAGACAAATTGCTTTAACATGGTTATGATTTTGAAGAACAGTGCTTTAAAGGGACTGATTTTTCATGGAGTTTTTAAGCATTGTCAGCAAATGACCAGTAGATGGTGCTAAGAAATAGTGCAACATCCTTTGACGCAATCTGAATGCCCCTGTAAATCTCTTGTTGCAATTCTTGTTCATGTTAGAATAAATTGCCATCTGGAAATGTTCTTTGTAGGCAGACATCAAATCTCATGCAGATCACTAACAAGTTGAATGTCTCTTTTGCAGGTTATTAACCAGCATCATTAGCTCAGCTACTTTCAGCTGTATGTAATTCACAGAGCAGAATACTATAGTCATAGCTCAGTTTAGTCTAACTGAATAGCATCAATACATCACTCACTATAAATTTGTGTTTTCCCTGCTGCCATCCACTGCTATTCTTTAACTCTTATAATAGTTTTCCAATGTCATTTCAACATTTTTACTATGAGGTTTCACTATGTAAGCTAAGACCATTTTGACCCCAGTGGTTTGAAACCTCCCTCTTGTGCTTAGCACTGCAATTTTCCCCCCTTTTCATCTGTTTTGATAAAATGGAACAAAGTAGCACTTGTTTGACTTTACTGTTGAAAAGTGAAGTTATTAATAGTGTATGAGTGCTTCTCAGCTGTGATATTCAACAAGTTTTCTTATCAGTAGCGACGCAGTTGAGGAGCATCAAAATGATAGCGAAGCTGATTTGGCTATCAAACAGGAAGTTGCAAACATTGCTCCCATTTTCTAAAATCATAAATCTATGATGAAATAAAATTTGAGTGAAAAATTGGCCTTCATAACAAAATTAGTGGATGTATATCTGCAAGATATGTGTTTGTAGTATAATAGATCCTACTGCATTCAATAATGTGAAAATGTTCATGGATGAACATTACTTTTGCAGGGCCTTGCATTCATAAAATAGAAATAAGAATTTTAAATGTATTTATTTATTTAAAATATTTCTATACCACCCAAAACTTGCGTCTTTGGATGGTTTACAATTAAAATTGAATTCAGAGAACAACTTTGCTCTCATAGTGGGGCTTTCTAAGCCCTTTCTACATCACGCAAGGTGCCTCCAACCTCCTGGACCTCCAAGATTTTCATTCCAAAATATCTTCACTTCAGAAGTACAGAGGGTAGCACTGTGCGCCTGTTATTTTTAGAAGCACAGTGCTACCCTCTGATATTGTCAAGATATTGGCCAAGGACTCCTGGGCATTTTGGTTTACATTTCCTCCTTCTAGAGGTTTTGAAGAAGTATTAAACAAGGACACATACTAGCACAAGTCTGTGTGACACTGAAAATATGGTGTGCATGAAATGCTTAGGCAAATATACACAAATCAGACAAGACATGAAATTAATAGCAATTACTTATAGCAAAAAGGAACTGACATTTATTCTTATCTCTATCTTACCCCTCATTTCATTATATGTTTTCAGAGTGCCAGTATATGCTGATCTAGATTCAGGCTTAACAGAAATAATCTAGGGCTGCGACTTAATGCCTTATTTGTGGATAGCAAAAGGTGGGGAATTATTTCATCAATTTTGGGCGGGATGTGAACAGGGTTGAGCTAATGCACCACCATAGAGTGAGGCTATTCTCACACACACCGCCAAGATCAGGGCAGCATCCCCTAGCTCTGCTTTCAAACCCGGTTCTTAGCCAGGGTTAAGGGTTCGAGCGATCCTTTAACCCAGGCTCAGGATTGTGTCATTGGTGGGGCTAGGGATATGCACAGAACCACGGAGGTGTGGTCCGGCACTGGGGGGAGTGTGTCATTGAGGGTGGGGGGTAGTACTTCCCCGCCGCCGCCGCCGCTGCCGCTCTTTCCCCTCCGGCACTGGACTTTTCTAAAACATTCTTGGAGCGGCAGAGTTCCTCCCTGCCACCCCTGCTCCCGTCGTCGTCTTCCAAGTTAACAAGCAGAAAAAGCTGGCGCCATGCATGCGCACATTCCGCCGCATGCGCCGCATACGTCACAATGATGTGGCACGCGCCAGCGGCAGCAATGGGCACACGCACCGCAACAGACGCATGCATGGAGCCAGCTTTTTTTGCTTGTTAACTTGGAAGACAACAACTGGGGCAGGGGTGGCAGGGAGGAACTCTGCCGCCCCAAGAACATTTTAGAAAAGTCCAGTGCTGGAGGGGAAAGAGCGGCCGGGCGGGGAGTAAGTACTAACAGACACACTCCCCCTTAAAGACATACTCCCCCGCCGGACCGGCCGAATTCCGGACCAGTCCATGCACACCCCTAGCTGGGGCTATGTTCAGCCCCAGCAGACACAGAGATGATCACTTAGAACACCTGTCTCTTGGGGGAATCCAGTGCATTGTGTGTGTCATGAAGTATATTGTGAGATCCCTGGAGGTTCATGCTCCCAGAAAACATCCATCACTCATGTGGGGGGAGTCCAGCCTCACCCCCACACACACACCTGGCTGCTCTGCCTGCCCAGTCCTGTGAATAACCTCAGTGTGTTCATACTCGAAGCCAATTTACCTGGACTGCATATCTAGCTAGTGTTGTGTTGCTTTGAAACATCACTCTGAAGAGAATTCTGAGGGAAACAATGGCATTTCGCAGCAGCCCCAATGCCACACCATTTGAAGCTACCTTTGAGGTTGCACAGCAGCCCCAACAGGTCCCTACCATTGACAAAACAGTAGCCATTATCATTAATATTTGTATATTCTTTGCAACAGCAAAAAATTATCAAAGGAGTTTACATAATATAAGTAATGAAAAGATGGTTCCCTGTCCTAAAGGGGCACACCATCTAAAAATATTTGTTTTAAAAATCACTCAAAAGAGACACCAACAACAGCCACAAGAGAGACTCTCTACGTTAATACTAAACAATAAACTTTGTTAGCCGCCCCATAACCAATTGTTCTTCAGGCAGACATTACTATCCCCCTTCTAAATATAAGGGTCATCACATTACATAAATATAAGGGTGCATTTCTGTGCAGCGCAAGGGAAGAAGAAAGCATTGTAATCAACACAGTGCACCATTTTTCTTCTGGCATGCTTCTCTGGAGCACACCCTTCCTTCTGTGCAGCACCACAAGCACATGCCACTGGGACCAGTAAATAAGTAAAGGGTAATGGGGCTGCCAGGAAGGCAGGTGGAGACTAGGGAGAGAGAACTGTAGAACCTTTTATTTATTTATTTATTTATTTGTCAATCATATCTTTATACCACCCAATATGTACATCTCTAGGTGGTGTACAAGATTTAACAAAATATTAAAAAGTCAACATAGATTAAAATCCATGAAACACAATAAAAACAATAGCATAAAACAGTTATTAAAACAAATTATTAAAATTAATTCTAATTAAAAGCCTGCAAGAACAGGTGAGTCTTGAGAGTCTTCCTGAAAACAAACAGAGAAGGAGATGCTCTTATTTTAGCAGAGAGCATATTCCAAAACCATGGGGCAACCACAGAGAAAGCTTGGTCCTGGGTCGCCACCAAACGAGCCAGTGGCAACCATAAATGGACCTCTCCTGAAGATCGTAACAGGCAGCAGGGATCATGACAAAGAAGGTTCCCTCTTAAATATTCTGGGCCCAATCCAATAAAGTTTTTATAGGTAATAACCAGCACTTTGTATTTTGTCCAGAAACATATTGGCCGCCAGTGCAGTTCTTTCAAAATCGGTGTTATGTGGTCCCTTCATGTTGTCCCAGAGACCAATCTGGCTGCTGCATTTTGTACCAATTGTAGTTTCTGGACTATGTACAAAGGCAGTCCCACATAGAGTGTATTACAGTAGTCAAGCCTGGAGATTTCCAGCATATGTACCACTGTTTTAAAGTCTTTTACCTCCAGAAATGTACATAGGTGACATATCAGCTGAAGCTCATAAAAAGTGCTCTTGGCCACTGCCTTAACTTGAGAAACCAGGGATAGCTTTGGGACCAGGAGCACTCCCAAGCTACATACCTGATCTTTATGGGGGGGTATAAGACCATCCAGAACAGGCAGATATCAACCATCACAGTCAGTATCTCCATCTTATTTGGGTTCAGCTTCAGTTTGTTATTCCTCATTCAGCCCATTACCACCTCCAGGCAAGCATTTAGGGAAGTTATGCCATTTCCTGATGAGGTCAGCATGAAGAAATAGATCTGGGTGTCAGCAGCATATTGATAACACCCGCACCAAACCACCTGATGATCTCTCCCAGCAGTTTCATGTAGATGTTTAAGAGCATTGGAGACAGCATGGAGCCTAGAGGAACTCCACACTTTAGTTCTCACTTTGCAGAACATCAGTCTCCAAACAACACCATCTGGAATCTAGCAAAGAGTTAGGAATGGAACCAGTGGGGAGATCCAAAAGGATCAACAGAGTCAAACTCCCTCTGTCGATAGCCAATTGAAGATCATTCATCAAGCTAACCAAGTCAGTCTCAATCTCATAGCCCTCACGAAAGATATTTTTAATGGGTCTAGAATAGATAAACTACATTATCCAAAACTGCCTGGACCACCCGCTCAATCACCATGCCAAACCATGGAAGATTAGAATCAGTTCTGTAATTAGCTAACTCTGAGGGATCCAATCAGAGGTGTAGCTAGGGAAGAGGGGGCCCATGTTCTTCCCGGCACCCCCTTAGAGTAGGGAAGATAATGAAGAAAATAGGGAGAGGTGGAGCCGGGAGGCCCTCAGGAGCTGGGGACATGGGTTCTTTGAACCCATCTGCTCAATGATAGCTATACCCCTGGATCCAATTCAGGTTTTTTCAAAAGTGGTCTAATAATGGCCACCTTAAGTGGTCTAATAATAGCCTTCTTTTCAAACTCATAAGATTTTGGGGGCTCTGAAAGATCATCCCCTCCTTTTTGCAGGGCCTTTTTTATTCTCCTCTAAGCCCAAGGTTGGAGAACTTCCCTGATATCACTGCTAGCTGTGTTAGTTAGATACCTTTTCCATCTGTTAGATTCCTTCTCCAACTTATTAACTCAGTTTGCCATACAGTTATGTTCCAAGCTGGGGGCTTTTCATTCTTAATACTTTGTTTCTATCCCAATTCTGAATGTTAGTGTGGGTTCACAGAAAGTTTAGCTCTGTGAACAACTCTGGCCCACGTGTACATATAGCTTCTTTGTTTTGCAGCCTTGGCACATACATAATAGCTCAGCATTTAAGCAGATAGAGAATTAATATATTCAAATATGTTTATGAGCAAAAGCCTCCACCAGTCACATAACAATACATTTTCTTCCCTGCTAACCTTTCATGATGGGTTTAGGTAAGTAACATACATAAAGCACATTTTAAGTGCTGAAGTAACATTTATTTTGTACTCTTAGTGGTGTAATTTTCCTGTGATGCTTGTTAAGCACATCCCTTATGACAAACTATTGAACTCTTTCTGACTTCTGGAAACAAGCAGAGCAAATGTATCTTTTGATGAAGTTTGTACAGAGCTAAAGAGTTATTTTCAGCTTTGTATTCTGGAACACAATAGTTTGACGTTAGGCTGTTTAAGCAGAGAGAGGATTGATTCTCTCAAGCATTATCTTCATGAGCAAAAGCCTCCACCAGATACATAAATAGTTTGTCCTTTTGGAGATCCCAGAATAAAAAATGAAAAGACAGATGTCTTTTGGTTGTAATTTCACAGCTGGATCCCTGCAAGAAATTTGATTGTTGTGAAAATACATCATATGGATTGGGAGTGCTAGAATTTACATATTTTTTAAAAAGAAATATAGTCAGTCAACAACAACTGGTAACTGCATCTGGCATTACTTTACATTTGGTGAGTTGTTTGTATGTTATGGGTTTTTTAATTGTTTCTAAAATGCCTTGATTTTTACTCTGTTTTTATTTTAAAAAGTAAGAGAGACGGATATGTAGCCTCCTAGAAAACATTTATGCTATCTGCTTTGGAGTTACTAGCATTGACTAAATCTATTTATTTGCGTTGGCTAGTACCACTAACTATGGAACAGCAGTTGCAAAGAGCAATAGCATCAGCTCAAAGATC
This sequence comes from Hemicordylus capensis, assembly GCF_027244095.1. NCBI lineage: Eukaryota > Metazoa > Chordata > Lepidosauria > Squamata > Cordylidae > Hemicordylus > Hemicordylus capensis. Next base: position 370,519,598 of record NC_069658.1, on the reverse strand, counting down.
TCACAGTCTAATTAAAATCCAGTTTTACAATAAGTCCCAGTAAGTTCACCTCCTTCCTGATTGAAACATCATCACTGGAATACTGAATTCTTCTGTGAAGTAGTAGGTGCCTGACTTGTGTTACCACACATCTGAATTCCCACTTTCGTCTTTTGAAAGTGGACTAGTGAAAGGCAAATTAATTACTTCTCTTATTTATTAGATCAGTGGTGGTACTGCTTAGGAGTTTTGTATTATACCACGCACCAAACAATAGTACTTTCTAACAAAAAAGGAAAAGGGAAAGCCCTCTTGGTTTTGGTGTACTATAACAAACAGATGGAGAAAGCCAAGACATTGCATCTGTCAGTGTACAGGTGAAACTCAGAAAATTAGAATATCGTGCAAAAGTCCATTAATTTCAGTAATGCAAATTAAAAGGTGAAACTGATATATGAGACAGACGCATTACATGCAAAGCGAGATAAGTCAAGCCTTAATTTGTTATAATTGTGATGATCATGGCGTACAGCTCATGAGAACCCCAAATCCACAATCTCAGAAAATTAGAATATTACATGGAACCAAGAAGACAAGGATTGAAGAATAGAACAATATTGGACCTCTGAAAAGTATAAGCATGCATATGTATTCAGTACTTGGTTTGGGCCCCTTTTGCAGCAATTACTGCCTCAATGCAGTAATTGCATTTTGTCCTTGAGGGTGGGCCTCCGAGATAGGCTGGGGATTCTGCTGGTGTACCGACCACCCCGCTGCACTTCAGTCTCCCTACCTGAGCTGGCGGGGGTGGTCTCGGAGGTGGCCTTGGGTTCCCCCAGGCGTATTGTCTTGGGGGATTTCAATGTCCATGCTGAGGCCCCCCTAGTGGGTGCGGCTCAGGATTTCATGGCCTCCATGGCAACCATGGGCCTGTCTCAATCGGTATCGGGCCCTACCCATGTGGCGGGACACACTCTGGATCTGGTTTTTGCCGACCGGGAAATAAATGATCTGGAGGTGGGGGAATTTGAGACCACTCCCTTGTCATGGACAGATCATCACCTGGTGGGGTTTAGTTTGACTGCTCCGTCTGCCCTCTGCAGGGGTGGTGGGCCGATTAAGATGGTCCGCCCCCGGAGGCTTATGGATCCGCTTGGATTTCAGATGGCCCTCTGGGAGTTTCCAGTGTCCAGAGCTGGTGACCCTGTCGAGGCCTTGATTGATCTCTGGAATGGAGAGATGGCCCGGGCTGTTGACACGGTTGCCCCCAAGCACCCTCTCTGGCTTGGTGGAGCCCGTTCTGCTCCTTGGTTTTCCTCGGAGCTTAGGGCGATGAAGCAACTCGGACGACGGCTGGAGCGACACTGGAGGAAGAGTCATCACAAATCCGACCGAACACGGACTAGAGCCCATTTTAGGGACTACTCCGTGGCGGTGGGGGCGGCGAAGAAATGGTTTTTCTCCGCCTCCATTGCGTCTGCTCAGTGCAGACAAACAGAGCTGTTTCATGTGGTGAAAATCTTGCTCCACACATCCCCCCAGACAATGGGGGAGGAGCCATCTACAGCTCTTTGTGATCGGTTTGCCTGTCGCTTTGCAGATAAAGTCGCTTGCATCCGTGCTGACCTGGACTCCAGAGTTTTGGCAGTTCCGGCAGACATGCCTTTGGTACCATCTGGTCCCGTTGTGTTGGATTCTTTTCGGTTGGTGCAGCCTGAGGATGTGGACAAGATCCTGGGCAGTGTGCGGGCGACTTCGTGCGCTCTTGACCCTTGCCCTTCATTGCTAATAAAAGCTGCCAGGGAGGGGACAGGTAGATGGTTGGAGGTGATCGTTAATGCTTCATTAAGGGAGGGCAGGATGCCATCATGCCTTAAGGAGGCGGTGGTAAGACCTCTATTAAAAAAGCCCTCCCTTGATCCCTCCAACCTGGACAACTATAGACCTGTGTCTAACCTCCCCTTTTTGGGCAAGGTGATAGAGCGTGTGGTGGCGTCCCAGCTGCAGAGGGTCTTGGATGATATGGATTATCTGGACCCTTTTCAATCTGGCTTCCGCCCTGGGTATGGGACTGAGACTGCCTTGGTCACTCTAGTGGATGACCTACGCCGGGAACTAGACAGGGGGAGTGCGTCCCTGTTGGTTCTGCTGGACCTCTCGGTGGCGTTCGATACCATCGACCATGGTATCTTTCTGGGCCGCCTCTCGAGTATGGGAATCGGAGGCACTGTGTTGCAGTGGTTTCGGTCCTTTCTTGAGGGGAGGGTTCAGAAGGTGGTGCTGGGGGACTACTGCTCAGCCCCGTGGCCGTTGGCCTGTGGGGTCCCGCAGGGATCAGTCTTGTCCCCTATGCTGTTTAACATCTACATGAAGCTGCTGGGAGAGGTCATCTGGAGATTTGGACTGAGTTGTCAGCAATATGCAGATGACACTCAGCTCTATCTCTCCTTGTCATCTGATCCTAGGGAGGTGGTGGATGTCCTTAATCGGGGGCTGGAGGCCGTGATGGGTTGGATGTGGGCTAACAAACTGAAATTGAATCCGGATAAGACGGAGGTACTGTTGGTCAGTAGGAGAGCCAATCGGGATGAGGAGATTTTACCGGTTCTGGATGGGGTTGCACTCCCCTTGAAGGAGCAAGTACGCAGCTTGGGGGTACTACTGGACCCGGCTCTGCTTTTGGAAGCTCAGGTGGAGGCGGTGGCCAGGGGTGCCTTTGCACGGCTTCAGCTGGTGCGCCAGCTGCGTCCCTTTCTCGAGAAGGCAGATCTGGCCACGGTTACCCACGCCTTAGTCACGTCGCGGCTGGATTACTATAACACGCTCTATGTGGGGCTGCCCTTGAAGAATATCCGGAAACTGCAGCTAGTGCAAAACGCGGCAGCGAGGGTTTTATCCGGAGCTGCCCGTTGGGAACATATCACCCCCATTTTGAAAGAGCTGCACTGGCTGCCGGTTTGTTTCGGGGTCCAATTCAAGGTGCTGGTTTTGACCTTTAAAGCCCTAAACAGTTTGGGCCCAGGGTATTTGAGGGACCGCCTGCTCCCAAGGGTTGCTGCCCGCTTGACAAAGACATCTGAGGGGACCCTGCTCTGGGTGCCAACAATGAGGGAGGCCCGGCTGTCGTGCACTCGGGACAGGGCCTTCTCTGTTGCTGCCCCCAGACTCTGGAATGGTCTCCCAGTGGCCATTCGTTCCTCGGACTCCATCATGGCTTTTAGAAAGCTTTTAAAGACTTGGCTTTTTACCCAGGCTTTTACATGACCGTTTTCTACTGCGGCTTCTCTGTGTTTTTATTTTTTGTATTTTTGTATTGTTTTTATGCCTGTTTTTATATGTTTTTATACTTTTAACATGATGTTTTTGTTGTCTTTTTGTTGTATGTTTTTGACTTTTGTGAACCGCCTTGGGGTTGTCTTTTTAAGAAAGGCGGTATATAAATGCTAAATAAATAAATAAATAAATAAATAAATAAATGTGGTGTGGCATGGATGCTATCAGCCTGTGGCACTGATGAGGTATTATGGAAGACCAGGATGCTTCATTAGCGGCCTTCAGCAATTCTGCATTGTTTGGTCTCATGTCTCTCATCCTTCTCTTGGCAGTGCCCCATAGATTCTCTATGGGGTCAGGTCAGGCGAGTTTGCTGGCCAGTCAAGCACAGTACACTGTATACTTTTCAGAGGTCCGATATTGTTCTATTCTTCAATCCTTGTCTTCTTGGTTCCATGTAATATTCTAATTTTCTGAGATTGTGGATTTGGGGTTTTTATGAGCTGTACGCCATGATCATCACAATTATAACAAATTAAGGCTTGACTTATCTCGCTTTGCATGTAATGCGTCTGTCTCATATATCAGTTTCACCTTTTAATTTGCATTACTGAAATTAATGGACTTTTGCACAATATTCTAATTTTCCGAGTTTCACCTGTAACTGTGAGAGATCTGCCAATAAGCTGCATAACACCAGAAGGTAGATTTTGAAATATTAAAAATATTAACTGCTAAAAAAAACAGTTAACAATAAAAACATCATATATGGTGTTGTCATGGCACAGATGAAGGGAATGAGTTAACACACTAAATATAAATAGCAGAATCTCCAGGGAATGTTTCATCATTAGCTGCAAGTTTGAAGAATCTGATGTCCATTGTGCAAAAACCAGCTCCACAAAATGTGCTTTACATTTTGCTGTTTCAATGTTATGCAAAATAGCTCATAGCTCTGTAACTTGCTTTTTTAGAAACCATGCCATGTTAACTTGACTATGTTACTCTTGCATATTGTACTCCGAGTAAATCAGCTGTGCTGCTAAATCCACTCATTAGCGTTCAATTTACTTTTCCATCTCTTTGAAGGAATCATCCAAATGGTTAGGGCACTTATTTTGTTTTGATTCCTTAGTGGAAAAATGTATTCACATAAGTAAGTGTGCACTGAGTAGCTATAAATCATTATTTCTCAGTTGACCAGTGTCAGCAGGAGTCTCATATACTTCACTGCTGGAGTTAAATTTCCAAATTCATTGAATAATTATTGGTGCTGCTTTTAGCAAGTAAGAGCATTTGCTTCTTTCTGATTTGGTTAATTTTTAAATGGTGCTTACCCATCAACAAGTCTAATTGTCTCATAAATGTCTGCAGAATATCCAAATTATGTCTCTGTTGTGTACTCAAGAATCTATCCACTGGTAATAATGACCTACAGTATTGTCTAATCTCTATTCCTTCTTGTTTTCTGTTCTCCTCTGTATAGGCACTGGAGTCTTTGTTATTCAGTAGGCCTCCTTTCAGAAAATACTTTAAACTTCCCACAATAAGCACAGCAGTTATATACTGTCCTTGGGTTCTTTCAGATGGCAGCAAAAGCTGCAAATGAATGCTAGCACTGGCTGACATACTGTGCAACGTTCCATATGCCTTCTTATGGAACATATGTGTAGTTGTGCAATAGCATTCTGGTGCAAAGACAGAAACTTGCAAGCACACAGTTGCACGATTGACGGCCATTATTTTCAGTGGCTATCAGTTGCATTTGCACAAGTTCCCATATGTGTGCATGCTGCTTTTTTAAAAAGCAACTCTTGTGCTGTGGAAAAGAAGCATGCATACATGATAATATAGAAGGAATAGACTGGTCCTGGCCTATATAGCCAAGTTTCTTCTGTAATTATCTTAATTGTGAGCAAATGATAGCATCGAGCACTATCTGTGGGAAAGTGTTTAAATCCTTCATAACCACTGTGTTAAAGAGAGAAAAACTCCAGTAAGAAACAACTCTTATCAGGGCAGCTTTCTCACCACCTCAGTCAGGTTGTCCTTCCTAGGAACCATCTTGGTTTTCATAGTACTTTGGGTTTTACGTTATGTATGGTGTTTACCCTAGCAGCAGCCTGTCATGGCAAACCATTAATATTACCATTTTATATGACTGAGCAAGGATTTGGTTCAGCGTAGGAGTTCAAAGGGTTGTACTCTAACAGCTAGACTTTTGTAGGACAAAAGCCCAGTTTGTTGAGATCCGATTAGCAGCTGCTGTCTAGAATCACGCCAGCTCCTGCATGATTCTGCCCATCCTTTCTCTGGGGAGGCCCTGCCCCCATGTCTTTCCTCTGTCTGAAAGACATATTCATGGCTATGCAGCAGAGCCTTCTCAACTGCTGCACTCAAAATTAGAACCTCCTTCTTTAGGAGGCTCACCTGGTGTCTTCTGTCCTGGCATTTTGGAAATTAGTCAAGGTGACCTTTTTAGACTTCAGTCTGGATTAATAAGTATAATTCAGTTCCAATTTTTGCTACTGCTAAGATGTGATATATTTTTGTTTTGTTTTTAAGATTGCATTGTTTTTAAACTGTTTTGTTTTATTGAAAATTGGCTTCAGCTGAAAAAATGGGAAGCAGATTTTATAAACAAACAAAGGCCCTCATTTTATTGCATTCAGCCAGTCACTAGAAGACTTTTTTTTTGTTTACTGTCAATATAATACTATTTTGGGAGGTGTGTATTAACATTAACAAGCCGACCCCCGCACAGAGCATCTGCGCGTTTTTTGGAGCCGGCTACCTCTCTCCCCCCCTGCCCCAGTCTCCGGCCGGGCCTCCGCCGGCCTCCGCAGCCGGGCCGGGCCCGCCACCGCCTGCCTCCCTGGCCGGGCCAGGTCCGCCGCCGCCCTGGTCTCCATGGGCCAGCAAGGCCCGCCGCCACCTCTGTCCTCCACCACAGACGTGCCTCAGCCAATCAGGTGCATCCCTCCGCTCTGCTGCCCAGCCAATCAGCTGGGTTGCCGGGATGCATCCCCACAGAGGCTGAAGCACGTCTACGGGGATTAAATATATAGATATTGATTATGCATTATCTAAATACTTTCATATTTAGATGAAGATAAAAATAGTTTTAAATTGAACAAAATTATTAGAGTTTATTATAAAAACAATGAGAACTGTAATGACCAGAAGAACTAAGAAGAGATAACAAAAGGTATGAGTACACATGCTGGAATAAAGTAAATTCTTATTAATTTCCCCTAAAGTAAATTAATAAGAAAATACTATTTCCCAGAGGCCTAGATATTCCCTGGCTATGCTAGGCTTTGGTGCTACATCCAGACCAGAACCCATAAGAAACAATAGGTCCCACATTTCATCCAGAAATTAGTCCATCCAAGTGCAACCTGGAAATCTGGCCTGAATTCTAGTTTGGGTGGAATTTAGTACCATCTTTGGAAAGAGTAAATATATCTCCATTTGCACAAATCTTTGGAGAAAGGTTATTAATAATTTTTTGCATGAGCAAATTTAGCAGCATCCGAAAAAACAAACATTTTGTTTGAATTTTAAACTTAAGCTGCTCCTGCTTAATTGCTGAGTTTTCTCCGCCTTTTTTGTCACTTCCTGAAAGACTCTTTAACCAAGGTAAAGTTCAGTTAATGAGGTTGTGCACCTGACCTCTTTCTTGGGCAGATGGGGAAGGCTGGTGGGGAGGCAGGCTCCTGCCTGCCTCCCTGCGCACAAGCCAATGGATCTCCAAAGCTCTGCTGCATTGCAGCAAGTGGCAGAGCAGGGAGACAGAGGGGGGATGTCCTCTGGCATCCCTCAGTGTACCATTCCAGGAGTGTGGTGCATTGAGGGACCCTCCCTCAGCCAGGCAGTCTTGCCACTTGGCTTTGTGAGTGCATAGGCTGCCTGCACATGACCCTGGTGCTGGGAATGAAGGCACACTCACAACCTTAACTCTGGCTAAAGGCTGGAGTTAAAAGTCGGGTTAGGCAGGATGGAGGTGCCAGGATTGGTAGCAATCACAGCTCTTCACACAAACAGCCTGACCCAGGCTGGGCTGCCCTAGGCTGCTTGTGAGAATAGTCTTCATATTTCTCTTTCTAAAGCTATGTTATGTAGAAACTGAAATTTCTAAAGAAAATAAAGAAAATATTATCCTTATTTAAGTTAAAGAAAATTGAAGGTTTCTATTCCAATAGGATATGAGATTTTGGGAAGCAAAAGAGATCTAGCTCCCCCCTCCCGTGCCCCCGCGTGCGCGCGCAGACACACACACACACACACACACAGGCTTTTTGAAGTAACAGGGAATAGGGTTTTTTCCTCTTGTGTTTGGAAACTTACCAAGTTTCTGGTGTACAGCCCTTAACAGAGGACTCCAGAGACAGTGAGAGTGGTAAACAAAACACCATCCTCTCTCTGCCTCAGAGGGCCAAAAGGAGGCAAGGCACAAGGTCTAGTGTATCCAGGCTACTGGGGTATGCCTTCCATACCGCAGTGCCTCCATGGCAGAAATCAGAAGGCAAAAAACACCTTCCCCTCTCTGCACAAAGGTTTTCTTTGTTTCCAGAGAAGAGCCAGAACTTGCAGAAAAAAGAAAAAAAAGCAGTGGGTCATATGATCCCTTTGAAACTAGTTCTGCTCCCACTAGAAGTGTAGTTCTAGCCCAGATTTTGGTGAGCATGGAACTTCATTATTTTCCCAATTACACATTAGCAAAGTGCTTCATTGACCCTCCAAGAACAGTACTTTATACATTTACACATCACCATGTTTGTGGATGATGTTTAAATATTGCTTTATTTAGTTGTGAATATTTTACCTGAAGGAACATGCCATTATCTAGTCATGTATTTTCAGAATGTCTATTTTTATTTAAAGATAATGATCATCCTGCTGCTTGTTATACTTAGCAAAGCAGATATTGACCCCCCCACACACACACACACAAACCATTTTTTCACCTTGTTGAACCAGATTGATTTATGTCATGCAGTTTACATTTAATTAATACGGAAACAATTATCGTTAATGCTGTAACATTTTAAAAGGATGAGTTATGAAGGAGATGAAGATGTCGTTCATTCCATTTTAGATATTCTGGTAAATAAACTCAAAGTTGTTGAGTTAGAGGAAATATTGTAGTGAGGTCAGGCTATCTTCTGCCTCATCCTACCTCACACTTTCGAATTTAATCGCTGCAATATAGCACTATAACAGGGGTGTCAAACCGAGGCCATCCAGATGTTGCTGGCCTACAACTCCCATCATCCCTGGCTACTAGCCATGGTGACGGGGGATGATGGGAGTTGTAGGTCGACAACAGCTGGAAGGCCACAGTTTGACACCCCTGCACTATAGCATTGTATATCCAGTGTAAAAAAAAGTTGCTTTTTTCCAGGTTGTTAGTTTTCATGAGACTGCTCTCCCCTGGGTGCTTTGCTGTTTACATTTTGAATGCAATTTTGTCGCTGTTGAGCGGCTAATCTGGAAAGCATCCTGCTGGGGATAATGGGTCATAGTTAAATCCAGGATCCCCATCTATGAAAAGATACTCTGTGTGTCTATGGATACCGCTGCCATCTTTCCAGTCACTTTTTCATAAAAAGAAAAGACTTTTTATTGAGGGGAGGAACAGGCCCCTTGTTTCCTGAAGTGCTGTTGGGAGTGCTAAGAAAGCCCTATGGATTTTATGAGTAGATTTGCACTAACTTGTTATCTCTATAGACATGCAGAATTACAAGCTTCTGAAAAGAAATGTTGTTTTTTAAGGACACCCAAGAACAAGTGTTTCTCCACTTTCCTCTCTACCTTGCTCAAGATGAGGAAGAGGAGCATTTGCCATCAGGGATGTAAGCAGAGTTAAGATGGAGATCTGAGCTTTAAAGGAAGTCAGTAGGTTTATCATCACCCGTCCTCTGATTTATCAGGCCATTAGCAGTGGCACCTGGTACTGGCTCTGTTCTTCATCATAGGGAGACCTCTCCTCCCAAGCAGGTTGTTCTAAGTGAAGCCATCAAGCCACTAGGCATGTGCTTTTATGGTACTATTATAAGTCCACCCGAGTCCACCAACCCTCTCCCTGAGTTCCATCAGGGACATGTGCTTTTGGGGTGCTGCCGTGAAACTAGATAGTGTATCCTAAGGTAAAGTGAGTGTGGGATCAGGTTCTGGCAATGCTGGCACAGGGGCTTCCTGGTCCATAGTTGCCTCCCCACCTTCATCAGAGGTTTCCCTGTTGGGCTTGGAGGTGGGCTCCTGAGCCAACCCTTCATCAGGAATGAGTGTACCCTAGAGCAGTGTTTCTCAACCACTGGTCCCTGGACCGCTGCCGGTCCCCGAAGGGTTGAGTGCCGGTCCCTGACTGGGAGTCAACCCCACCCCCCCAACTGAAATCAAGGCACTCACTTCCTCAATTTTGCACATGGTACGGAAGAGGAAGAGTATCACGGAGACATGGGACCATTCTTGTGCCTTGCCTCCACGTGCTGCTGAGATCTTCCTACAGCTCTCTTATTCCCTATCTTTACAGCTTCAAACTGTATGCAGTGTGGGGGCATGGAGGAAAAAGTATGGCAGTGGGCGCCACTTGAAGGGCTGCTGGTTCTTGCATGCTCATTGTTTGCAGCCAAAGGTTGGTTGATTGAAACCCAGCTGCCTGTTGTGGTCGAGGCACCTTGAGAGGGAACGCTGTTTCTCTCTTGCATCAGTGGGGCTTGCTTGTATGTTGTTTTCATTGGCCCCATGTAGCTTTTGGATTTTTCTAATGGCCCAACATCCCCTCTCCATTGAGTAATCACAAGCACCTCCACCCCCACCCTGCACATACTGAAGACATACTGGAGACAAATTTGTTCACCCAGGCTTTTAGATTCAGGGGTTCTCAACCTTGGGTACCCAGATGTTGGTGGACTTCTACTCCCATAATCTCCAGCCATAATGGCCAAATGCCATTGTTGTTGGGGGTTATGGGAGTTTAACTGAGGGACCCAAGGTTAAGAACCCCTAATATGTTTGCAAAAGATTCCAAATTTAATTATTTTAATGCTTATATTATTTTCATTCTAAACTGCCCGGAGATGCAAGTTTTGGGCAGTAGAGAAGTCTGATAGATAGATAGACAGACAGACAGACTTGAAACCTCTTTACTAACTGCTGGTCTGGGAAACGGCGCATGAAGAATGTAGCGGTCCTTGAAACTCTGCACGAAGAATTTAGCGGTCCTTGACTCCAAAAAGTTTGAGAAACACTGCCCTAGAGCACTCCTGTACTGATTTCTTATCCAATCCTGATTTGTCAGTTATAGCCTAATTTGACAGCCAGCGTGGTGCAGTGATTAGAATACATGTTACTCCTGTGTTGAAAGAACTACACTGGCTGCCGATACATTTCTGGGCAAAATTACAAGGTGCCAGTTATTAGGTATAAAGCCCTAAGCAGCTTAGGCCCTCGGTATTTAAGAGAACGTCTTTTTCGCCATTAGCCCCACCACCTGTGAAGATCGTCTGGCGAGGTTCATCTGTGGTTGCCTTCTCCGTTGCTGCCCCTGCAGTTTGGAATGTGCTCCCTGTTGAAATAAGAGCCGCTCCATCTCTGGCAACTTTTAAAAAGGCGCTGAAGACACATTTATTCACCCAGGCTTTTAATTGGATTTATAGTTTTAAAATTTTTAATATAGGGTTTTTAATGTTTTAATGTTTTAAATGATTTTAATTGTTAATTGATTTGATGTTTTAAATGACTTTAATGATAAACCACCCAGAGACACAAGTTTTGGGTGGTATAGAAATATTTTAAATAAATAAATAGAGTGTTGGACTAGAACTTGGGACACTGAGTTCAAATCTCAATTCATCTATGTTACTTGCTGAGTGACTCTGGGCCCATCACTTCTTTCTCTGCCTAACCTACCTCACAGGGTTGTTGTGAGCAGAAACTTAACTATGTACACCGCTCTGTGCTCCTTGGAGGAAGAGTGGAATATAAATGTAAATAAATAAATAAAAATATTATATATGAGAGCACAAACACACAGTGAGCCTGGACAGTGTAGTGGCTGGAGTGAAGCACAGGGTGAGGCACCTCAACAGCCTTGCTAACAATCAGTGTAGAAACTGAATAATAATTTACTCATTAGGTAAGAGGCACACAATTGGTTCTGATGCTGGATCCAGAGATCTAGCAGTGTGTGGTCTTAGTATCCAAAAGAAGCTTCCATGCCCCGATGTCCTAAAAGCACATGCAAGTCAAACTCATTGTGCTGGCAGAATCTAATCTATATATTTAATTCACTAAGGCATACCTGTGGCTAACCCCATGTGTGGCAGCTCTCACGAGAGTTCGGAGAGCTGCCAGATAGCCATGGGTGGGAAGGAAGAAAATGACAGTGGTGGCCTGCCGGCCTGCGGGAGATCAGAAAACATGGTGGGGAGGGAAAGTGCCAGAAGCCCAGAGGGAGGGAGGGAGGGCAGAGAAGGAAAGCACCAGCCAGGCCAGCAAAGAAAATGGCTGCCAGTAAGCGGAGAGGGAAAGGAAAGCACCAGCCAGGTCAGCTGCAAGGGAAAGCGCCAGCAGCAGGGTGGAGGGAAAGGAAAGAGCCGGCCGGTGAGGGGAAATGCCGACAGCGGGGCAGAGGGAAGGAAAGCGCTGACTGACAAGGGAAACCGCCAATAGCAGGGCAAAGGGAGGGAAAGGAAAGCACCGGCCAGGCCGGCGGAGAACAGACTGGAGCTGAAGGGGGTAAGGAGAACGGATTGGGGTCCAAGGGAGGGGGGGAAAGGAGAATGGACTGGGGCTGAAGGGAGGGGAGAGGAGAACAGACTGGGGCTGAGAGGGGAAATGAAGAGACAGGGAGAACTAGGGGCGCAGATGCTCTGAGCTGGATCAGCTAGTTTATATAATTTTCTCTTCGATTAACATAAGAACAGCCCTGCTGGATCAGGCCCAAGGCCTATCTAATTCAGCATCCTGTTTCACACAGTGGCCCCACAAGTTGCCGATGGGAAACCAGAGGCAGGAGATAAAGACATGCCTTCACTCTTGCTGCTGCTCCCCTACAACTGGTATTTAGAAGTATCCTGCCTCTGAGCCTGGAGGTAACCTATAGCCATAAAGCCCAATAGCCATTGATAGACCTATCCTCCATAAACTTTATCGTGTGCATAGAATAGAAATTAGCAGCAGGTTTTCCTTTGTATTCTGTTAATCTGTTAAAAGATACAGAATTATGTTAGCTCTCAAAATGGCTTCTCCTTATGGAGTTCCTCAAGGGAGGCACTATCACCCCATGAAATTGACTGGCAATAGATTCAGGACAGACTAGTGGTACAAGACATAATTAAGTGATTAAATTTGCTTCCACAATATGTAATGATGGCCATTAGCTTAGGTGGTTTTAAAAGGTTAATTCATAGAGGGTAAATCTTTCAGGTTCAATTGGCTAACTAATGGACCCTCCATATACATGTAGAATGCCACTGAATGCCAGTTGCTGAGGGGCTACCCTACCGGTGGTGAGCTTCCTGGAAGCATTGACTGGCCAATGTGGAAAGTGGGATTCTTGACTAGATGTGGTCTGATACAGCAAGATATTTCTTGTGTCATGTTCTGAAATCTCTACTGGGAACAACTGTTTGTGATAGGATGATCTGAAGCAGAGAACAGGTTAGCATCCAATACGTTCCACCACTGCTCTGCTATAAATCTATCTGCTTTTCTTTAAAAAAAAAAAAGTTATTAGAGCACTGTTACATACACTGTTGCAGTTAGCATGTAGTTAATTCTTTATTGCATTGTTTTGTTAAGGGGATTTTAGGGGCATTGGTTGGTTTGCTGAACAGGATAACAACAACAACAAATATTTATATACCGTTTCTCAACAAACGTTTCCAAAGTGATTTACATAGAGAAATAACAAACAAATAAGATGGATCCCTGTCCGCAAAGTGCTCATAATCTAAAAAGAAACATATAAGATAGACACCAGCAACAGTCACTGGAGGTACTGTGCTGGGTGTGGATATGGCCAGTTACTCTCCCGCTGCTAAATAAAGAGAATCGCCATGTTAAAAAGATGCCTCTTTGCCCAGTTAGCAGGATAGTTTCAATGTAGAAAAGGAAGGGAGCTAGAACACTAAATGAATGATAATCTCTGAAACAACATATACACACACACACGGACCTCAATATTTGCGGGGGTTCTCTTCCTGGCTGCAGCCACGGATACTGAAACTGCTAATACTGAGGCATTAGGACAATGGAATCGTGGGGGGTAGGTTCCCAATTGGCTCAAAATTTGCTAAAAATGGCTGAAAATCAGTCAGATTTCACGGGGAATGTGGGAGAATCTCCTTACCATTCTTTGGTGCTCCCCCTGAATCATGATGTGCCCCAGAATGCCCCCTCAAATTGGCCAAAAATTCCCTTTTCCTATTTTTTTTCTTGAACAGAGCAATTTTGTTACTCCAAAAACCAAAATGGCAGCTGGAAATGACCTCTACAATCATTTCCAGCCACCCCTGACCCACAGATACCCAAGGTCGATGTGAGGTTTTTTTCCCCCTCCCCCCCATGTATGCTGAGCTCGGGTGGCTTTTTACCCAACTGCAGATATGCAAATCTGCAGATGATGAGTCCACTGATTACCAGGTGTGTGTGTGTGTGTGTGTGTGTGTGTGTGTGTGTGTGTGTGTGTGTGTGTGTGTGTAGAGCTGGCTATGACCAAGGGCCACTGACCATTATGTGATTAATTTATAGAGTGACACCTGCATCCAGAGTAGACTGTGCAGATTAGCTGCAAGTAGCAGCTGTATCTGAGTAATTATTACTGCATACGGAATGGAAAAATATGAATGACTGTGAGAAAAAATGTCATTTCTAGTCTCTGCCTATCAGTTGGTAACATCTGTTTCAGAGACACCAGCTCCCATTAGCAGCCAAAGTAATTGAAATGAATTGCCGCTTCTGTGGAGCACAATGACCCTATGTCTTCCTGGGCTATGTTGTGATAATGCATCACTGCATGCACATACATTGTAAATAAGATTAGTGTCCTCAGCTGAGCATCAGGTATAGACATTTGCATCTGTGCCACTAATTTTTTTCATGTTGTTAAGCCACAGAAGAAAATGGAAAATGTAGAAACTCCTGCCTGATTCCACCAAGTCTTTGTGTTTTATTTAATTTCACTGTGAGGCTTAGCCTAATATTAATTTAATAGAAATAAAATTGATAGTTTTAAAACATTCAGCCCAGCCCAGTAAAATATTCCTGGCTTCATAAGTTATGTTGGTACCACGGGCTATATATAGTAAAACAAAATATGCTTAGTTCAGCTTTTTCCACCAAGAAAAATTTGATTAGGGATGTATAGCAGTTGTTGCTGTCAGCCTTCTCTAACAGCCCAGGAAACAATACATGGGCATGTAAAAATGACAATTACACAAGTTATACTAGCAAATAAAGTGGTTTCAAAGCCACGTACAGCCAAAGTTCAAGTCCCCACAAACAGAAAAGGCTTGTGTTAATTTCGCTTCATAAACCGAGGTGCTTAACATTTCTCCTATGAATTCCCAGCTCAGCCAGGGGTGATTAGAAACTGAATTACCAAGCCAAGCAAGTGTGTTTCAGAGAAGTGTTGATATGTTTCAAAAAAAAGCGGGTGGAATGGTATTTGGAGGGGAGTGAAAGCCTGACCTAGAAACATGGCAAAGATCAGTCCTTGGCATTGTTTGTGTGTGCACAAAATCTGCTGCGATACTTTTAATTAACCAGATTTTTCACATTTCTGTACTCTATGTTTCTTGTCCCAGTTATCACTTAAGCAGTTATTAGGATAACAGTGGCAGTCAGCTGTGCTGTTACATTTTAATATCGAATATATTCCATGAAAGAAAAACACCCAAGATGATTCCTTGTTGTGAGAACAGAATTGCTTTGCTTGTGATCCTAGACCTCTATTTAAAGAAAATTTACAAAATGCTACAAGCTACACTGCAGGAATCCCACTCTTCTCAGCTGGCAGTGGAACAAACATTAACACCATTCCAGTTTTAAGGATTGCAACAATCTGTTTAGATCAAATGATTTTTGATTGTCATTAATAAGTTTGCCATAATGACCTGAGATGGGCCATACCACATACTAAGAACATAATTATCTCCTTCAGATTATATGTTGAGTCTCATCAGTATTCCGGCAAGATATTTCTTAAGTATTGACACTTGCCATTTGGGAGATGATTGTTTTTTTTAACCTCATTTACAGAGAGTGGTCTTGTGGTAGCAAGCATGCATTTGCTAAGCAGGGTCCACCCTAGTTTGCATTTCTATGGGAGAATACATGTGAGCACTGTAAGGTATCCCCCTCAGGGGATGGGGCTGCTCTGGGAAGAGCATCTGCCTGCTTGCATGCAGAAGGTTCCAAGTTCCCTACCTGACATCCTCAAGATAGGCTGAGAGAGACTTCTGCCTGCAACCTTGCTGTACACTGCCCAGAGCCGTTGGATGGGGCAGTACAGAAATGTAATAAATACAGACAACAGACAGACTTGGGGAAACCACTGCCAGTCTGTGTAGACAATACTGAGCTAGGTGGATCAGTGTTCTGATTGGTATAAAGATCTTCTTATGTTCCTATGATTTGAGATTCACCTTTTTAAAGTTATTTAGGTCTGCCTCTTTACAGGCTTTGAACTACAACAATGTAGTAGTTTGAGCCTTCAAATATTTATTTTATTTTATTTTATTATTATTTGATTTATATAAAGCCATTCCAAAAATGGCTTGGGGCGGTTTACATCCACCCTGAGCCATGAAATCCTTACAGCCAAGGATTTTCTCTTCATGATGGAGGAGCAGGTCTAGCGGCAGACTAGCACTGGAGTGCCAGTCAGTCAAAGTGAGACAGTAAGTTCAGGCAGAGAATTAGATGAGGCAGAGGCAATGCTCTGACCACCTTCCCAGCTATCCTCCACCTCCCTTTGCCCTACCTATCTTGCTGCTTCTAATCTTGCACTCTACCTGCCTTTTCAAAAGGCAGGAGGTACATAGCCTGTCCACACTTCCTGTTGCTTAGTTCCCTGCCATTTCAAAAGGAAGACCATCAACTAAGGAATGGCAATGGTGTTTGCTACTTCCACCACCACCACAAGATAAGCAACTTAGGGAGGGGAAAGGTCCAGGTGTGGAAAAGGGGTGAAGAGAAAGGGCTATGTGTTGAAGGAGGTGAGAAGGGTTCTTGTAGATGGGGGGAGGTAAATTCTTCTTTGGAGCACCTTGCACAACACAGAGGGGGGTGGCAGCTCACTCCTGTATGAAAAGGTAAGATCCTTATCTCATGTGTGTTTCCATTTATTTTGCCTGTTTTTTGTGGGTGGGCAGATTATGCAGTTTGAATCTATGCACATTCAGGCTTATTGTGGGCGTGCTGGGCACACACACTGGCTGCATTCACATGTAATGTGGAACAGCAGGTTCAATGGACCTATGGTTCTGCACTGCCCCCCACACCACTCTCCCTTCTGAATTTGGACATAACAGATATTATGCAGTCAGCGGGTCTGGGGGCGGCGGGGGGGGGGGGAGAATGGTTGTGCAGGCCTTCTTGCTGAAGGACAACCTGCACAGCCAATCATGCCGGGCTTGAGGAAGGAGCTTCCTCCTTCAACTCTGGTTCAGGGGACGCAGCCTGCGGTTCCACATTCAGATGTACTGCAGGCTGCATCCAACCACAGGTTGTGGCAACCAAACTCAGTACAACCCAATGGTTCAGATCAGAGTTCCAGATCTGAACTCTTGGTTTTATCACCACACCTACCTCCAATTCCTTGCATTTACATGTAACACTTATGGAACTGCTGTTCCCTTCAACTGCGCTTCTGCATCTTCTGTGTGCAGCAGGGGGAGACACATCCATTGTGTGACTTACAAAAATGCTTCTCACGCAAGTAAATGTTTCATCTTTGTAAACAGTTGTCTGTTGGTAAATTACCTTCTAATAAAAAACAAAAGAGTACAGAGCTGTAACAAAATACACCAATGTGAGGGACAGGTAAAGCAAGCTGATGGCAGCAAAGAGGAAGAGAAGCAATGGCAGACACCACTTCTTTCTTTTTCACCTACTCTCTTTTTATTTATTTTATTTCTTTATTTTTACATTTATATCCCACTCTTCCTCCAAGGAGCCCAGAGCGGTGTACTACATACTTTTTTCATTGGGCCACTCCAGGAAGTGGTTCTGCAGCTGCAGAAGTGTGGGACAGGAGCTGCATCCATTCTACAGGCTGCTTCAGAGCCCAGTGAGATCATTGCTGAGCAGTCAAATGTGGATAAAAGGGGACGGAGGAGTAGTTTCTAACTGTTCTCTCATGCCTAGTCTCCAGGTGTTTGGCTGCTAGACAAATCGACTGAGGGGCATACAGCCATTAAGGAAAAATACTGTGCCACCAAATAACACTTTTAGAGGGAAGAGAGATTCCCTCTGCCCCTGTGCATGCACTTGGTGCTCAGCAATGATGTTGCTGAGCACCAAAGCAGCCTCTTACACAGAAGCAGCTTCTGTTCAGAACTTCTAGTGCTGGGGAACCTGTGAGCCAGTGCCTCCTGCAACTACTATGGACAGCACACAGAACAGTCCTCCATGGATCATGACTCCCAGTGAAAAAAGTATGTAGTACACCGCTCTGGGCTCTTTAGCCAGGGTGCCTCTTCTACTCTTGAGTGATCCCCAGTTATGGGGCCTGTCCAGACCTTCAAAGACTTAGGAGTCTGCTGTAATCTAGCAGGCCGCCATAAGGGGCAGCAACATGCAGGCAGAATGAAATAATATCAACAGCTACTGAGATGGTTCCACAAACAATGTAATGGAAAGAAATATTTATTCCAATGTATTTCAAAAGCAAATCTCAAGGAATATCTATAAACAAAAAGAAAACCTCTGCACATATATATGTACAACTATAAGAACTCTGATAATATCAAAATATGCAAAGGGATAATACCATATTTTCCTTAGAAGACATATCTTAGACTGAACTTTTAAAATTCAGACATTTTAAATGTTTTAAATTTGAATTTAAATATTCAAACAGTTAAATACACAAAAATATATAGGATACACATAACATACATCCTAAAAGATCTTATATGGAAGTAAATGAAAAAGATTCAATCCTTACTACCTAAAAGAGATGTGGATTCTTACTGAAGCCCTAGGCTTGTTGAACTTATCTCTCCAAAAATATGCTATATATAAACCCTTCCACTGACCCAGCTGTCTCTAGTCCCTCTGATGTTGTAGGAGTTGTATTAGGAGACACCATATCCTGTAAAAACCTACATACAAATGTCAGCTATAATGATGTATTCTATGACAGAAAAAATCCAGTTCTTGTTTTGAAAAAAACAATAATGCCACCAGTGAGGCTACATCCTCAAAGCAATGTTCTTAAAAATCACAATATTACTGAAATAAAAAACAATGATGTCACCAGCCCTCGAGACACAGAAACCAAAAAGCTGGGGTGACCTGTTATACACATTATCCAAAGAAAACAGGAATTTGTTTACCAGGGACATATAATCTATGCTTTCATAGGAATTGTGGTAGTCTTAAGATCAGTGCTGCTTCTTTTGTAAGAAGCTTCTTTTTAAATACTTCCTTCCTTTCTTTGGGGGTAACCTGTCCAGTGGTTCACAACGTGATGCTTTCTGTCCTATGCCCACATTGCATGACAAGAGGTCCCATTTCTCTCTCTCCTTTTTATTGTTATAATGTTCCCCAATCCTGATCTTCAAATTTTATGTTGTCATTCCTACATACATTAAATCACATGGACATCTTATCACATAGACTACCCCTTGACTAACACAAGTGGTAAATCCAAATAGACAATATTCTCCATTGATTACTAGAATCTAAAAAGGACAAAATCTTTTTGGTGTGTTTACAATATACACAACACAATGTCTCCAAGGATGATGACCTATAGGTTGTGTCACACCTGGTCCAGAAACTGCAGCTAGTACAAAAAAGGGCTACAAGATTATTATCTGGGACTGGATGTTTTTGAATATATTATGCCAGTGCTTCATCAGCTGCACTGCCTACCAATCCATTTCTGTTCCGTTTCCAGACCAATTCAAGGTGCAGGTTTTAACCTTTAAAGCCCTAAATGGCTTAGTACAGGGTTACCTGAGAGAGCACTTTTTCCCATATGTCCCAACCTGGTCTCTTTGGAAGCCTCCTCCAAGTGCCCTTCCCAAACAAGGTGCAGTGGATGGCTACCAGGTAGAGGGTCTTTTTGGTGGTTGAACCCGAATATCTTTCCCAGTGATGTTTGCCTGGCTTCATCATTTTGTACTTTTTAACATTTTGTTCTGATTGTAACATTTTTTTATAAAGGTATTTTTAAATTGTTTTTGTATTGTATTTTGTATCTCCCCCCACCCTCTTTTTTGGACTGTTATGATGTAACGTGTGTTTTTATCTCATGTTTCAATGTTGTGTTGTAAGCCACTCAGAGAACAATTTGTTATCAGGTGACTAACAAATAAAGTTTGTTGTTATCTGATGTCACTACTCTTCTGTATTTATAACTCATTCCACTATGCATTAATACATCTCTAGTATTCCTAGTCCTTTTATAGGCAAAAACCGGTTTCTCTCAAAAAAACATGTATGTCCTTCAAAATATACCAGTATTTCAGAATGCTCTTTTTTATATTCATACTACCCTTGTTATAGAACAAACTACACACTTGATTCCTCTGTTGATTTTACAGAAGAATCTACAGCAGAGATTCCTGTGTTGATTTTATTTATTTATTTGTCATATTTTTATACCACCTGATATGTACATCTCTAGGCAGTGTACAAAATTTAAAACACAATATAAAAGAGTAAAAGCAGATTAAAATTCTATAAAACACAATAAAAACAATCTCATAAAATAGATTAAAATTTATTCCAATTAAAAGCCTGCAAAAACAGGTGTCTTGAGGGTCTTCCTGAAAACAAACAGATACAGAGATTCTCTTATTTTGACAAGAATCATATTCCAAAGCCCCGGGGCAGCTACAGAAAAAGCCCAGTCCTGAGTAGGGATGGGCACAGAACTGCGGAGCTGCGGTCCAGCACTGGGGTGGGGGGTTCCAAATAACGGCGGGGGGCTTTACTCACCCTCCCAAGAACGGCGCCATATTTATGTGAGTAAGCGGGTGGCATGCCTCCCTGCCGCCCGCTTCATTCCCCCTCTCGGCGTTCCCTCCATTCAAATTCTGAATCGGACGGCAGGGTATCTCCCAGTCCCTGCCGCCCTCTTTAATGCCCCCGCTCGGCTGGCGGCCGCCCCATTCAAGCCTTCAAGACCCCTGCCGGCCCGGCCTGGCCCTTCCCTTCCCTTCCCTTCCCATCGCAAGGGGGACGAGCGGCAGAACTCCCTGCCTTCCCCCTTGCCGGCTGTGCTGCAAATGGCTTCTAAGAAGCTTTTTGCGCGCATGTGCAAAAAAGGCTTCTTAGAAGCCATTTGCAGCGCAGCCGGCAAGGGGGAAGGCAGGGAGTTCTGCCGCTCGTCCCCCTTGCGATGGGAAGGGAAGGGAAGGGCCGGGCCGGGCCGGCAGGGGTCTTGAAGGCTTGAATGGGGCGGCCGCCAGCCGAGCGGGGGCATTAAAGAGGGCGGCAGGGACTGGGAGATACCCTGCCGCCCGATTCAGAATTTGAACGGAGGGAACGCCGAGAGGGGGAATGAAGCGGGCGGTAGGGAGGCATGCCGCCCACTTACTCACATAAATACGGCACCGTTCTTGGGAGGGTGAGTAAAGCCCCCCCCCCCGTACTCCTGTGGAACCCCCCAACTGAACCAAAACCACCCCGTGTCCGGACCGGTCTGGAGGCCTTTAGAATGGCCTCCGAACCAGTTCGTGCGCATGACTAGTCCTGAGTCGCCACCAAACAAGCTAAATGTAACCATACCTCTCCAGAAGATCATAATAGGCGGCAGGGTTCATGACAAAGAAAGTGCTATTTTAAATACCATGGGCCCAAGCCATTAAGGACTTTATAGGTAATAAACAGCACTTTGTATTTTGCCTGGAAACATAATGGCAGCCAATGCAACTGTTTGAGAACAGGCATAATATGATCTCTGCGGGTTATCCCAGAGACCATATCAGCAGCCAGTGCAGTTCTTTTAAAAGAAATGCATGTCAAAAGGATGTTAAAAGGATGTCAAAATTTCTGAACATGGGGTGGAAAGCGGTTTATAATATGCTTTAGACATAGTTGCAACTGGATAACTTCTCCTCCTAAATTCTTCCTCTAATTTGTTGGCTTCTTTTTAATAATCTTCTATATTGGCACAATTTCTCTGCAATCTCTGAAACTGACATACTGGAATGTTTTATTTCATAAGTCTAGGATGAGAACTTTGGAAATGCAAATAAGTATTTTGATCTGTTGGTTTCTTATATCTTGTGGTAACCATCTATTTGCATTCTTTTTGACCATGATGTCCAAAAAATTTATATTGCTCTCAACAAATTGCATCTGAAAACTAGTATTGGGGTTTCTAAGACTAAGCCATTTTAAAAAAATACTGTAAAGTATAGATACAGAGGCATATCTAGGGAAAATAGCACCTAGGGCAAGCACTGAAATTGTGCCCCCTGTCCAAATATCTGACACCCATCTTTCAGATAACTTTACTATAATATCAGCTCAAAAATACAAGTCAAGCTCATTAATCTTTTAAGAACTATTTAACAATGGATGTAGCCAGACCAAAAAATGCTGGAAAACTACGAATTTCAGTATGCTGGGGTTCATGAATTACCTAAATACTATCTGGAGGTATACTTGGAAAACTAAACAGAAGTGTCTGTCTAATTCTCTACTATGCATTGTAGCATCACTATTATATAAGTTTTAAAAATAAATGAAGAATTTGACTTTTCCCAGATACTCTGAAAATAATTAAAGGATTTGCAGAGTAAACTGTGTGACTGCTTGCAATATATTCTAGTATTTCAGAAAGACAGTTAAAATGAGAGAAAGAGAGCAAGAAACTCCCTGTGGGACTTAATACTAAGGATTTCACACTGATTCAAAGACAAACTTGCCATTAATAGCCATATTATTAAGACATCACATTTAACTCACTTATCACAAGAAGCAAAGTAAGAGCAAATGAATACAATCCTAGCTCATAAGCTTCAGCTCAGTATTTACAAGCCCTGATTCTCTGTACATAGTGCCCAACTGAATATGTGTACAGTGACTTATATTATATTAAATTTTAAAAGGATTTTTTTACCTGTAGCCCCTCTGGGGGGCTTCCTAAAGGCTGTGGGGGGATCTGCAAAGGTTTTCCCTCCCCCTGCTGGCCTCCAGGGCCTCGCAGGGACAATTTACAGGGGCCATTTTAAAAAAATATTTTTTTAAAAAAATGGCCACTGAATACAAAATGGCTGCTGTGCATGCTCAAATGGGCTCTGTGAGGCCTGGCATGCCCTAGGGCCTCACAGAGGCCATTTGATCATATGGGGTAGCCATTTTGTTTTCGGTGGCCATTAAAAAAAATTTTTTTTAATTGTGCCCTCTTCAAGTGGCACCCAGGACACGTGCCCTGCCTGCCCCACCCTAGATACGCCCCTGTATAGATACCAGCTTCCCAAATGACAAAAATGTCATCAATGTAGTGCCACCATTTCAACATACAATGTGAGAAAGGATTGTCCTCTGTAAAAATAAAGTTCTCTTCAAAAGTTCCCATGTATAAATTTGCAATCTCAGGTGCCATATTAGATCCCATTGCTGTCCTCTTAATCTGCCAAAAGAATTTGTCATGAAAAGAAAAATAATTCTGGCACAAGGCCTTTTCTGCCAATTCCAATTTAAAAAATGAGTAGGCGGATGTGTGACATCCACACGTGTATTCAGTGTGTCCTCAATAACCTTCAAAGCCTCTTGTTGTGGAATAATAGTATATAATGAGCATACATCAAATGTAACCAACAATGTATTCTCCCCCACTGATCCCCAGCTATTTATTTTGTTTATGAAATCCTTAATATAAGTTGGTAAAGTGGGAACAAAAGGTCTTAAGTAAAATCCTTCATACTGTGAAATAGGTTCAAGGACTGATGTATTCCCTGACACTATAGGTCTCCCAGGAGATGGTGTTACTCCTTTATGGATATTGGGCAGGGTTTAAAAAAAAACTGGTACATGTGGATTATCTCTACATAAAAAGGTATATGTGCCTTGTGAAATATTGATTATTATATTAGATTGTGAACATTTATTATGATATTAGAGCAGCATGATGCTCAACCACTGGTGGGGGGGGGGAGAGGAGAAACCCTTGAAAAGCCTATTAGAAATGACAGAGTATCCTGTGGAGGAGAAGATGGAGAAGGAGCAGGCAGCAGGGGTGGCAATGTGAACGGCCCAGATTTACTTCAGTTTTTGATTATTTAGACTTATATATGCTTAAAGATGGTTTATATACTCTCGTCCCAATTTGTGCTAAGTTAAGCCACTTAACTCCCCCCACCCCACATTAAAGCCCTTGTTTCTCGGCCATTTCTCCAGCTTCCTTGTATACCAGTTGCTTCCCTACAAACTTTCCCCAACCTCTTTCAGAGAGAGTCCTGGAGTCTAACATTGATATGGTGATTTATCATCTTTTATCTTTCATAATTTCTAAATATATTTTCTATTTTAAAACATTTTGTTTAAAATAATTGGATAAAATATGTCACTCTAAACCTTCCTATAACATGAACAAAAGAAAAAATATGGCACTTCCAACTAGTTTCTAAAGGAACTAAATCATTAGTTTAATTTCCAGTAGAAAAATTCAAATTAAGATGAAATAGATTCTCTACCATTCTAAAACAAGAGAGAGAAATAGCTGAGAAACAAGCCACTTTGTTCTGTGTGAAAGAGAATTCTTAATCACATATCAGTGAAAAATTTAAAAACACCGCAGTACATGAAAGAGTTCTCTCTCTTATTTTACTGGACAAATTAATTGCCAGAAATGGTAAAACTACAAAGCTGTTTTTTTTAAATCTTAAGTATCATAAACAAAAGCTGGTGCAGTTAAATTGCAGCTCCTAAGATGATGATGTAACTGACAGTGGCCGAGAGGTTTCAATCAAGCTCACCCTCCCCCTCCCCCCCCACCCCCACACTGTGCAATAGATTAGATCGTTAGCAAGTTTGTCTTTAGCAGGTTTGCCAGTAAATGTTCCTTTTCTACTTAGTGCCACAGAAAGCACGTACCTACGTATGGTCACATTACTAGGAATGCCAGATAGGAAATTAAATAGATCTCCTGTACCTTTAATAGATGCACAGAACTTCAGCATGTGCAGCTTGTCATGCTGGGAAAAGAAATGCTGAATGCTGAAATTCCCTCTTCTGTGAATCTACGAGTATTAAAGGTACAGAAGACCTGTCCTCTTTTCCATATGGCAGCCCTACATGAAGCCTTTGTCATAATGCCTTAGTCCCTTTGTGTCAATATGTAGAGTCCTTTCATTCTTTGGAAAGCATCATCTACATAAATGGTGCTATATAAATAATAGTATGATAGTATGATATTGTAATCTGCACTTCCATCCATAATCTGCACTTCCATCCATGATAGGCATCAAACATCATAAAACCACATTAAAAACTAATGCTGGGGGGAGCAGAGAAATGCAAAAATCTAATAAATTCATTTTATCTAGCAAAATAAACAAGAGACATCAACATTTCACAGTACACTGTTCCGTCAAAAAATAAGCAGGCATGGGGCAAGGTAGATTTCTCTCAGCAGACAATTTCATAACTTGGCACTTGTATATGAAAAGTCCTATCTTGCAGGGCTAACTGCAGATGGTAGAGGGGCTTGCAGAAAGACCTCTGAGCATGATTTAAGTGTCAAGATAGTTCATACAGGGAAAGCATTTTTTGAGATATCCTAATTATACTGGAATACACACTCGTACTGCAGTGCAGAGAGTTTTCTTAGCTCCACAGTACAGATGTGAAGAATGAGGCCGAACCCTCTTCATTATTGCAAATAGGATTTCTGTGCTTGTAAGTCTGTATATATGTTTAGAAGAAGAACAACTGGCAAGGTAAAAGGTTCATGGCTTCTGTGAAGCAAGTTTCAGTTAAGGATGATGCAATGCACTGGCTGGATTTTGGAGGGAAAGAGAATTTTAATTGTATAGGTTATATTTTGAAAAATGGAGGGAACTTTGAGTTGTACTAACTGGATTGTTTAAAAAAAACTGGGCAAAAATGTGTGTATAGAGAGATTTTGTAGTCAAAGTTGGAGCTGGAAAGAGTGGAGTTTTGGAAGTCAGAGTAGGGGAGTCCTGGAAGAAGAAAGAAGTGTGCAGTTGGAGATCAGAAATGAGAAAGCTGAAGGAAATGAATCCAGTCCAAATGGAGAAGCTGAAGCCAATCAAAGCTGGAGAATCGCTAGCCCAGGCTGAGAGAATCAGTGCTGTAGCTGTAGCAAGCGCTGAAATCACAGAATAACCAGGCTGGATTGAACCAGGCTTGTACTGTGACCAGGACAAGAGAAGGAACAAGCCATTGTTGCTAAAGTTGTCCCTCAAAGACTCTACATTAGGGTTTAGTTAGAGTCATGTTAGTGGATGTTTTTTTGACCACATTTTGTTTATTCCTTATTCTATTTTGGTTAATGGTTTTTTGTACTGAACTTGTGAAACAACTTTTAATTGAACTAATTACAAAGTAAAATTTCTTGAAGGAAAATTGTAGTTTTTGCTTTCTCCACTCTTTGTCTACAGGCCTTACCAACTTACCAAAATTTGGTTTTGCAACAGAAGGTTGAAAGGCTGTTGTGATTGACTCAGCTGAAAGCACAAAATTCTACTTGGTTGACAGTGGTTAAACTGGAAATTGTGAGAAGATCCTTGTCTCATGTTAGCAGTGCAGATCCTCCACAGCAGAGCATGCTGTGTGTGTGTGTGTGTGTGATTTCATAGATGTCTGCTTCCCCAGGAGTGGCCTGCACTAGGGATGTGCTCAAACCACGGTTCGTGCACATCCCTACCCTGCATCATCTGAAAATATGTCTCTAAGGCAGCTCTCAGGGACATACTTTCAGGTGGCTCAGAGCATTTCTAGAGGAAGAGACATCAATTAAAAGCACCCCCACCTCAGCCTGCATGCTCCACACTGTGGACTTACAAAGACTCTGCAACACAGGCAGGACTACCTGGCATTCTGTCACTGGCAGTCAGGATGTCAGCCACTGTTTGGGATATTAGAGGCCAAAATCAGCATTTTGAATTGGAATTGGAAGCAACACTGATGCTGTTTATACCACTGCAGATAGTATAAAAATCAAAATGATATACTCTGAGTAGCATATAACAAAGCATAACAACAATTGAGCCTGGGCTTTAAAACCTGAAGAGAGAACCTCTCTGCCAACCTGATTGACAATGATTCTCGTTCATTTCTCTTAAGAGACTTATTATCTCACAGGAATAATCAAGCAGTTTTTGTAAATATAAAAGTTTGGTCGGTTGCTGAATGAATGGGATGTATAGGGTTTCATGTGGGGGGAAGGGATATGCATCTAAAAATGAAGTGAATGTCATTGTCAAATTAGCTTGAGTGAGTTAATGATTAAAAACTAGCACATGTCACTTTCCCCACCATTTAGAATTCTGGAAAGCACAGGCATGGTTATGGTTGTGTTAACTGATACCCAGGGTATACAAAAGAACTGGTTCTCTACAGTTCAATGCCACAAGGTAAATTTCAAAGCAGCCACCATGAATTAAGCCTTTCTGGGACTCTTTTCCGTATGCTGGGACATATTTTATGCACATACAAAAATCTGTTCACACAATTGTAATAGCAACATAGCAAATTATTCACCAAATATTATTTATTGTTATAATAGTTGCATTGAACCTCAATTTCTTAGAAATGTCACTTTTTACACTAAACATTAAGAAAACTGGAAAAACCTAAATAAATTAGGTTGGAAATGGCAAAAGATTCTTATGTTTCCAGGCATTACAGCAGATGAAGCAACGGCCTGTGCATGTGGACAGGGGGAGGTGGCTATGCTTCCGATGGGCACATGGATAATAAGAATAGAACAGAGTGGGGGGGAAGCAAAAGTGAACAGAATCTATGTATGTGTACATTCTTCCCAGTCCTTAGCTGAATACAGAGTTTGTGTGGGTGAGGAATGACACCCCCCCCCAAAAAAAAGATTAGTGTCTTTTTGCACCTTTCTCGGATGCTTATCCTAAGTCTATTTCATTTCAACATGGACTTTAATATTCAATTTTCATACTGTGTGTGAATAGTACAAAACAATGCTACATACTTGCAGCACAAACTCAAGGACATATAGGCTTGAGGTGTATAGAATCTCAGCTGTGATCATAATTTCAATTATACAAAGGAAATAGCTAGAAAAACATTCAAAAGCTGATACCAGAGCTCAAAAGAACTAATGTTTCTTTTGTTGGATGTTTGAAATTATCTTACTAGTACCATCGGTTGAAATTTAGCTGTGAAGAAACTCATCCAATGGCTTTAATTCTTGGTTAATTTTGAATGGGAATCACCCTGCTGCAATTCCAGGATACATAGGCTGCAGTGATTTGTCATTCTCATACCCGGTCATGCTGCTGACTTTGTCAACATTAACCAGCAACCTGTTTCACCACAGACCTTTAAATTAGTTGCAATAAAGATATATTTTTAACAAACCTGCATGGGAAGAAACGATAATCATTGCACTGATTTTTTCCTACAATTTAACAAGTTGCCTTCCTTCTTGTTTTAGACACAAGGGGCTTATTTGCCTGATTAAATTACAGACTTTTCAGTAAATTATGCTTTTTTCTCTTTTCTCCTTGTTTAAATGAAGGATATAAATGCTAACATTTACTGAAAGGCAATTAATCTGAATGACTAATTATTGTTGATATTTTTAATAAGAAAACTAAATGATTAATAGTTCATTCAGGGCCAATGTGGTGCAGTGGTTAGAGTGCTGGACTAGGACCAGGCAGACCCGAGTTCAAATCCCCATTCAGCCATGAGACTTGCTGGGTGACTCTGGGCCAGTCACTTCTCTCTCAGCCTAACCTACTTCACAGGGTTGTTGTGAAGAGAAACCTAAGCATGTAGTACACCTCTCTGGGCTCCTTGGATGAAGAGCGGGATATAAAATGTAATAAATAAATTAATTAAATAAATAAATAAATTTAAAAAACCTATATCAATAGTAAATCATAATTCTGTATTTTGCATTTAAAAATACTATGCAGTTAAAGCTTTAAATTGAGCTCCTTTTCATTCCTGGAAAAGATGTGGGGAGCTATATATTATTCACCTTGACCAAGAAAATTACAGATAAAATTGAAGAAAAGGTTCTACTCATTTGTGACATGCTTATCATGGACCATGGTATTTGCTATTTTGAGGCAATAGCAATAGCAATAGCACTTACATTTATATACCGCTTTATAGCTGGAGCTCTCTAAGCGGTTTACAATGATTTAGCATATTGCCCCCAACATTCTGGGTACTCATTTTACCGACCTCGGAAGGATGGAAGGCTGAGTCAACCTTGAGCCCCTGGTCAAGATCGAACTTGTAACCTTCTGGTTACAGGGTGGCAGTTTTACCACTGCACCACCAGGGGCTCATGTATTGGCAATGTATTGTATAACTTGTGGCTGGGTTAGGCAGTGTATTGTATAACTTGTGGCTGGGTTAGTCCAAAACTGGATTCAAAACTGACATACTGATTTATGAAACTTGCATGCTTCTGTGTACTCTGTGTTCCAGAATAAAGCAGCAGGGCATGAAAAGGGGTGATATTCACCTCTTCCCACTTCCCTCTGAAGTAACCAGTGAGCCCTGAAAATATGTGCCCAAGTCCCACATACCATCAGGGACATATTTTCAGGGATCACAGATCATTGAAAAGCCTCCCCTCTCCCCCCCCCCACACAAACACGACTAACCATGCTGCTTTACTCTGGAACATAGCAAATCCTTCCTTTGTTGCACATGCACATGATGTTGGCCACTTTTTTACAGTTTGGGGCTGGTTCACTTTTCACATGACCACCTTAGACCAACTCCTCTTTAAACTCCCAAAGGAAGAAGCAAACTCTTTAACACCTGTAAATTTGCCCTAGGCATGTAACTCTAATATTTCGGGATATTAAAGAATGCTTCTGGGAGAAGGAGTGATTGACTAAAATGTCTCCCACACACTCAGTGGGACTCTGAATCACTAAATGTTGCAGAACCACTTTACACACAGCACCTTTGCAGCATTAGTGGGGATGTCAGACGGTTCACACAACCTTAGCTGGGGAGGGCTGAGGGAAGACAGGCAAGCTCCTGCCTTCCTCCCAGAGGATGAAGGGCCACCTCAGGCTCCAGGGCACCACATGCTCACACGGTCGGTGTGGCAAAGTAGTTCCAAGCTGGGACTGGGCGGAGGAAGTATGTGCCACATGAGTAGTGGAGTAGGTGCTCTCATTATTGCAGCCACTCCGCTCTGCAGAGCCACTCCCCCGCTCCTCCGCCGGCTCTCTGCCTAAAATGGCAGCAGGCCGGGGGGAAGCCCAGCTACTTGGCAGTGATCGCACACATGATTGTCTGCTGAGGCAGAATGTGAACCATCAGTTCATTCTACCTCAGTAAAGAGGTGGATATCAAAGTCAGTCTCCAACTATTACATATGAAATCTTCTATAACAATGTTTCACATTTATGCAAGTGAAATCTTTGTCTGTCTGCCTTCTTTAGTGTCCATTTCCCACGTAGGGAAAGTACCAGCAGAAAACAAGGAAGAAGAAGGGAGGCTGTAATTAAGGAGTCTTCAACCTTTTCTCTGAGAGAAAGACCTCAAAATGCATAGAAACTGCACCTTACATCCATTTGTGTGGGGGTGGAAGGGTGGGGAGTAGAATACCAGGGTTATTTGAAAAGTCAGATTTTAGAAGAACCACTGTGACATCAGCAGAATTAGACTAGTCCATTCCCACTGCTGTTAGTCAGTGGGTCGATTTACACTCTTTATTAGTATTTACACTATTTACATTATATTTACAGGGTCTATTTATACCATTCTATTCACCATTCTATTTACACCATTAGTCAACATTGCTATCTCATTCAGCAGAAAGGAGTAAAAAAAAAAGTTCAAGAATAGTGATAGAAGCAAAAAACAGTGATATATAAGTGGTAGAGGAAGCAGGTAGCTAAGAACGAAGTTATGGAGAGAGAAAGGGCCAAGTGGAATGAAGCTGGTTCAGAACATGTTGGTGACCCACACAAGAAAAACGAAACACAAGTGGCTGGGCAGTTGAAAAAACACATTGAGAATAATGGGCCAAGGAAAGATAAATGTGGGACAAGGGCACCTGAACACAGAAAAGGAAAGTTCAGAGTGACATATATCCACATTTTCCATGTTTTCATACATATTCCTAACCATTTGCTTTGCATCTTATTATTCTTAATAGTTACTTATAATTACTCATGAATACACAGTAATTAATTAACAATGCTTTTAAAAATACTGAGTAGGTTGTTTTGAAACACCTTTTAGCAACAGTTAATATTTGAAAGTAGAATAGTACTGATTTAAAATTTCAAACTAATAGAAACATCAAAGGCATATCATCTGGGTCAGAGAAGGACCTTGGCAGAACTGCGATTTGATGTCTTTTATTGTTGACCTACAGGACTGGTAATAAACTTTTAAATCCGTTTCAAGGGTGCTTTTGATGTCCTGTCAATTAAACTGCCATGCAAGCCCTTTTTTGTTGGCCTATAGCGATTATCTACCCACCATTATTAAAATTTAGTTTTAGGGCATACTGACGTGTGCATTTTTAGCTGTGTACAGATTTCTGAAATGATTCTCCCTTTCATAAAGATAGAGGGAGTACAGTGACAGATGTTCAGTGCCACTTCAAGGCTACATTAGTGTACATAATGACCATATTTTGATACAACCATTTCTACACTCTCTCATTTCAAGGTATTTACTTTATATAGATCAAGTGGGATTAAAAAGTGTTCAAGTGTTCAATTTTCAGTTTTTAAAAACAAAAAGTTTTTCTTGCACTTCCAAGTGTAGCTCTCAGAGACTATGCTGAATATTATGTACACAGCATTTTTATGAGAATCCTAAATCAGGTCTTTGCCCCAGTGAATTTACAGTTTAAAAGTTAGACATTGTGAGGTTCAGGAATGCCACAGAAGCTTAAAATGACAAATGTGTGCAGATTCTACTTTTCTACTTTCTGGTTAATTTGGAGAAATGCTAAAATTAATTTCTGAATCGGTGTATACACAATTTGCCATGTTTTATTTAACAGATTACTGATGTTGAAAAGTACATACACACATTCACTGAAAAATCTTGATGCAATGTCATCACAATACCTTTTTGTGCAGTGTTTTAATCAATACTAGCTGGGCCGGGCGCAAAGTATCTGCGCCTCTAGTTTGTCGCCTGTCACAGTGCCCACCCCCCACGGTCACGCTTTTGTCGCCCGCCTGTTTCCACCTCATCCTTCCCCCGGCCATTGCTGCCTCCTTCTTCCTCGACCACCCATTAACATCTCCTTCTTCCCCGTCCGTCCCTGTGCCACCCCACCCCCGCTGTGCAGCTGGCCAGCCACTGCCACTGCTGCCATTTTTCTCTCTCCCACCTGTTCTGTGGCTAGCCTGTCCGGCAGCTCTCTGAACTCTTGTGAGAGCTGCCACTCATGGGATTAGCCATGGGTCTGCCTTAGAAAAATAAATATATTGATGCATTAGTGCACATCAGTAGATGTAAATGGGGGGAAATGATGCACAGCAACCTTTACACATGTACCGCAATCTGGACAGAGTTCAGAAATAAAAAACTGAAAATTGGTTGCTAAAGCATTGGTGCCACTTCACA
The DNA here is from genome assembly GCF_027244095.1 of Hemicordylus capensis. Lineage (NCBI taxonomy): Eukaryota > Metazoa > Chordata > Lepidosauria > Squamata > Cordylidae > Hemicordylus > Hemicordylus capensis. The sequence goes on along the minus strand of NC_069658.1, from coordinate 370,487,363 downwards.
AACAAACACAGAACATTTGGTATCCAAAATCAGGGGGGAAATTGATGGGTAGAATTTCAAAAACACCCTATCATACAATACCCCCACCTTACTCCAGATCCCTCTGCCTACCAAGATCCTAAGCCTCAACCCCACTTTCTTCCTTCTCTCTCACTCCTCTGTCTCTCTTATCTCATCCCTGATTCAATTGCTACTGGTGGCTAGGAGCAGGGAATCAGGAGCCTGTAAGTGTGCCAGGGACTCAGGGTCAGGGGGGGAAGACAAGAGTCAGAGTTGAAGAACATGCCAAAACATCCCAGAGCCAAGACCATAGTTTTTCACGCAAAATACCAGCTCAAACAGAAAATAAGACCCGTAAGTCAGCCTGAGTGTGCAGGACCAGTCCAGCACCTGAGAATACTTTACTGACCTTGAAGTGCTCACAACACAACAGAGCTTCACTCAGAGCAACATTTCCCAGTTCTACCATTTCTTGTACTCCTGACATATTTATCAAAAATTCATTATATTGGCAGTTATTTAGAAGGATATATGTGAAACATTCTGAACACAAATTCAGATACACACACACACACACACACACACACACACACACAGAGCAGAACCCCAAATCAAGTTGGGGATAGCAATCGCTGTGGAATGATTTGTTTTGTCAAGAACCTCTTAACTCAGGGTTTCATTGGCTGTTAATTAGATGCTTTTTTCTAGGAGTTTAGCTCAATCACAGGAACTCCCTTTCCTGTAACTTAATATTCTTTGTGTTGTTGGGTTTGTACTTCAAATTGATTGACTGCCATTCCAGGGAGTTCATTTTGAAAACTATTTCACAACCATAACTTTCAGGAGTCCTGAGGTGCCAGGTTTTATTTACTAGCTTTCCCTCACTTTTATAAACACTTATCTTTTGCTCTGTATGACAGTTATTTTCTGTACCTCACATTTATCTTTAGTGAAAATTATTTGCCAAGCCCAGAGCTAACACCTGGACAGTTTGGGCAGAATTCAGAATGTGTGCTGACTTCCAGTCCCATGACCCTTAGCCAGCCCTCTCTACTGCTTTCTCCTTCGCTGGGATACCAACAGCAAGGATGGACTGCTGCACTCTCTGGTGGAGGAACTATCTGACTCGACAGACATAGAAAAGTACTATATCAGGAAAAAGACTAGACTAGAACCTTCTCCCTAAAATGTAGTATTCCATAAGCAGGAATCTATATATTTAATTCTCCTAGATGTACCCGTCACTAATCCCATGCGTGGCAGCTCTCACAAGAGTTCATGAACAGCTGCAGATAGGATAGCAATGGGGACAGGGGAGAAAATAGGGATGCCGGCAGGAGGAAGAGGCGGCGGACCGGGCCAGCTGGCCGGCAGGAGGAGAAGATGGCAGAGGGCCGCCCAGCCAGTGGGAGGCAGCAGCCTAGCCCGGCCAGCGGAAGGAGGTGGCTGCTGCCAGGAGTTGGTGGGCGGATGGGAGCAGGTGGCGGCCTGGCTTGCAGGCCAGCCCACCAGCCAGAAACCGGGTGGAGCGAGAAGCGGGTGGGAGGAGAAACGGGCTGGCTGGCAGTGGTGAGGAGAAAAAGGCAGCGGCAGTGGGTGGGTGGGCTGGCTGGAGGCACAGATGCTCTGCACTTGGCCCAGCTAGTTTTCTAATATTTTTAAAACCTGCATTCTGAAATTGTACCTCTGAATTACATGTGATATGTGAGTTCAGGGATTATGAACCATGTGTGGTTTATCTGAGTGTGTGTGTGTGTGTGTGTGTGTGTGTGTGTGTGTGTGTGTGTGCATTGCCCTGTGTGGATGGAGGACAACTGGAGTAGAGTGAGGTCAGAATTCTATGGATGTTTTATGCAAAATAAGGAGGACACGTTCCCCTTATTTTAACTTTGACATTTTGGATTCCCAACTTCTTATTACTGTTTTTGTAGATGGCTCTGAACTGAAGCATTTGCAAGGTTCCTCTGCCTCATTAATGATAACCACAAATAGCTCCTTCATATCTTCAATTATGGGAAAGATTTCTAGTGTGGCTTACATATAAGTACCTCATTATGGAGACAGAGCATTGTCCACTGGTGTCATGTTTGTTTGGTTTCATTCTGATCAGTTTTGCTTTCTGATTACAAGTGTTTGCAGCTAAGTGAATAACCATTTGTAAAGTGGATATGTGCCGTTCTCAGTGTTGAGAGACAACTTGTAAAAAAAAAAAAAGCCTCCAATTTTCTCAGAGAGAAATTTAAAAACCATCCCAATGGACACAATAAAACAGAAAGTATAACTGGAATTTCCCATTTGAGAGTGAAAAACGATCTAATAAAATCACTGAAATTAATTTGCTGGTAACCGTCTCTTTTTTAATAACTTGCACACATTATTCTGGTTAGCTTTACATGCCTCCCCCCTTTCCAAATACAAGATCATCTAAATCCCTTAATAATTTTTCAGCTTATTTTTTCCCCCTGAACTATCTACAACTTTTCAAGGAAAAAAGTTACAACCTGTTTCCCTTGTTAGTAATTTTAGAAGACTTAAGTTATGCCTGTGAACCAAGTGGCTGCAGTATCTGCCAAAGTTGTCTGTCTTCTGGCTCAACAAAGCAAAAAAAAAGAGTTGACAGGGTAGCCTTTGTAAAATCATTGAATCTCTGGAGACAATTCTAATATTCATAAATTTCATGAGAATGAGAAATACTTTTATCACTTGGAAAGGCTAGAAGAACATTTATCTAGCACAATGTCTAGCCATAATGGGAGATTTTTAGAAGGTCGTTCATCTCTTACTTCAGGAAATTGTTATATTCATAAATTACATACTTTACCTTTCCTGTTGTCTCCCTGTTTTCCATTACACATTATAATTTATCCAAGGGTCTTCAGAACTGTAGCTGTTCCTGTACCTCCAGTATATTCCTTTCCTCTCCTAAGTTCTGAATTAGATAGGTAGGTAGGTAGACAGGTAGGTAGACACTCACACACATACACAGGATGCTCCAAGACATGTTGCTGCATAAAGAAAAGGACAATATTATACCTTCCTCATCTGCAGTGAGTGTTTAGCATTCTCAGGCCATGCTGTTGAGGCATCAGCATTGGCACATGAACATTCTTAAACTATGTCACCAAGAGTGGCAGCAGGAGAGTTCGTAGTTTACATGGCGGGGTTGGGGAAAGAAGAGGAACACTCCATGTGAGAAGAGAAAAATGAACAACATGAGCAGTGTGGTTAGGACAGGTGATGGAAGTGAACAGCAGGAACCATGGGGTGGCACCCCTGATGTAGAGCTGGCACTTGCCAAGCCTGTGCCTCTTGGAAGGGCTACCTCTGCACATACAGTTAAGAAAGCAAAAACTGCAAGAGCCAAGAATGTCTTGATCTCAGAATTGTCTGAAAGTTTTGTTTGGAAAGCTACATAAATTAAAACATTTCATTTCATCCAATTCTTCACTCTGAAATCTTGATGTTAACATCACTAGAAGAATCAGTTTATACTTATATGTTCAAATGTATCCTCCTTTCATTTGCAAAATCTTGATCCCTCTTTCCAAATTTGTATGTAATATAAATAAAAAATCAACTGGGCCATTTCTTGTAGAGAGAATTAAAAGGAAATGTATTTGAGATCTGCATTTGAGCATCAAACGCTCTTCTAATTAAATTGTTCTTTTAGATCTTTTAGATATCCTATGGAGTGTGTTAAACCCTCTACAACAGATTAAATAAAAATGTGTGGGGTTTTTTTAGAATGAAATTAGGCTGATGAGAAAGAGACCCAATCAACTGGGGATTATTTCAAGTGCTACATGAGAAACGCACAATTATAATCTATGTAATTAGATTTTAATAAACACTTTTGATAGTTACCTTTAAAGATCTATTTTAATGGCAAAGTGGTGTCATCACTAAATGTGAGGAAAATTCTTTTTTTAAAAAAAGTTGGGGTTTTAATTACATTTTGATTATGATAAGCAGTTTCTAAAGTAAAGAATTTCCCCAAGTGATTATTAAATTAATGTTATAAATCAGTTTTCTAAAAGGAATGCATTACTACAATATATCAACTAGTTTTGTAAAAATTGGTATTGCTTAGATTTATTGTTTTAAGTCAGACAAAAATAATATTTTTAATTTGCATGCCATGGCACACTTGGGCCACAAGTGCTCCTGAGTCTTATAACAGTATATTACCTTTAATGGATTAGTTATTTTTAGCACATTCTTTTTTAACTTATTCCTGATGGCTGATTAGATTTACATTGTTTTTGCTTTTAATCATTTCCCAAACATAAAGTCTATTGCAGTTTTACTTGTGTTACATGTTGTACGAGTGTATAAATGCCTGTACACCATACATGTTTTTGTGTGAATTACTGTATTTATTTGTTTGTTTGTTTATTTATTTATTTATCAATCATATTTTTATATCACCTGATATGTACATCTCTAGGCAGTTTACAAAATTTAAAATAATATTTAAAAATCAGCACAGACTAAAATACACAAAACAATTAAAACAGTAGCATAAAACAGAAATAAAAACAGTAGCATCAAACAATTATTAAAACAAATTATTAAAATTAATTCTAACTAAAATCCTGTGAGAACAGGTGAGTCTTGAGGGTCTTCCTGAAAACAAACAGGTGGAGAAGGAGATGCTCTTATTTCAGCAGGGAGCATAAGCCCTGGGGTAGCCACAGAGAAAGCCTGGTCCTGGGTTGTCACCAAATGATCCAGTGGCAACCATAACCAGACTTCTCCAGAAGATCGTAACAGGCAGCAGCTCATGACAAAAAAGGTGTGTTTATTAAACACACCATACCTATGTTTATTTTAAAGGTGAGCCTAGATACAGCCCCCCTGAACTGCAAAATACACATAGGAAGTGTACTGCTACCTGTGTTTGACATACCATATGAATAACTATGCTGGTCGCTAGCCTGTGAATAGGGTTAGGGTCTATTCCTGATCAATAACTAGTTTTGCTGGAGCATCACTATGAGGAATGGAAGGTTGTTGACCAAGTGCCTGGTCCCCATTCTTCAAAATGGAATGCATAAAGATGGGCAAAATGTCACTTTACAATTATATTACCACCCAACAAGTATGTCAGGTTTTTCCCCCCGCAGTGATGTTGTAGCGCTGTATGGCCCAAGTGAACCTCACACACAATTCAGGGTTTTCATCATGCATTAGAATGTAGCCCAATTTCTATATGGAGTAAAAACTTTTTGCGACTCCCCCACCCCCAACTTTGAACTTTCAGTAAAGCTTTGCAGAAAATCCGTGGGAAAGCCTGCTGTCTGACAATGTAGTGTAATAGCCAGGTGTATACATTTATTCCCATCCAGTCAAGTTTGTATTAATAAATGCTCCTTTTGGGAATAATGACAAAGTGCCAGGATGTCTAGAGTAAATTTTCTATTGATCAGCAAGAACCAAATTCACTCCAATTCGATATTATTTATGTTAGTACTTACTAAATAGAGTACGCAGAGCCTGGACTAGAACCAAGAATGACATTCAGGCTTAATAGTATAATGAAGCTTTAATAAACCAGTAATAGGAAGTTTCACAAAATAAAATGAGTAGTGATCACAAACACGTAAATCAGTTCTGCAGATCTTGAATACATAAATGGTATTGATAAAAAATAATTGCTTCTTTTTGTGGTATAAATATAATTATAGTTAAACATAGCATTGTTCAATATGGCAACAAACCTTCAAAATTGTTCAATTACTGAAAGATGTTCAAAGACATTATGAATGTTATTACATTATTTTTTAAAAGCTGTGACTTGCACAAGAGAAGGCAGAAAGGTTTATATATAATATTATATAATATTTATATATTAAATATATTATTTTATATATTTATAAATTTGATTTTTATATATATGTGTGTGTGTGTGTGTGTGTGTGTGTGTGTGTGTGTGTGTATATATATATATATATATATATATATATATATATATATATATATAACACCTTTCTTCTTAGCAAAGCAATGGCCAAGTTGGTTAAAAACATCACTGAAACATCCAATAAAAACAAGTTATTCTAAGTAGAAATAATTAAGTTTACTTTCCAATTCTTAGGTAACATCCACATCCAGGATGAACTCCATTCAATAGTATTTGATTACTATTCTTCGAAATCAGACTTTTGTCCACTATATTTTTCTCAATATAGTTTTAAGGGACAGGTGCTTATACTGTATGCGTGTGATTGCAATCTGTTTTAAAGAAAGGGGAATGTAATGAACAGATCACCATCAGAATATTCCAGGAACACCACCCTGCAGTATAATCCTGTGCTGTGAATTTGGTTTCTACATAAACAAATTAGTTCTAAAGGGGTTGTGGGTGGCCATCAGCAAAAAAACAAAACAAAAAACCAACAAAAGCATAAACCATTAAGCTAGAGCATGATCAAGCAGATCAATTTAACCAAATTAAATGCTTCATGAAACAAAATAGATTTCAACAGTTTGTAGAATGCTGGCAAAATGAAAGCTGAATAAATCTCTTGAAGAGAGACTTCCAGGAAGTTTTTCACACCCGGCTTTTAGTTCGCATCTCCTCCCAAATAGAGGGTGCGCATTCACATATCAGCCAAATTTACCCTGAAGTCCCTGCAAGCTATCAGGGAGGAGACACACACAATTTGGGTTTTTCATCACGTGTTAGAGTGTAGCCCAATTTATATTGAGGGTAAAAAAAACCCTACTTTTTGCGATGGTGGTTTGTTTTTTGGCAACTTCAATTTGCAGTGAAGCCTCGCAGAAAACCCATGGTAAAGCCTGCTGTCTGGGAAAGCTTTCTCATGCATCACCACTAGTTGAACATCTAATGGTGATGGGCCTCACTTCTTCATCTCAGGGTAAGACACTTCCACATATGGGGAGGTGGTGCTTTAGATATCTGGGTCTTAAAGCCATGATGAGAGTCGTACTGAAAGGTCTTCAGAAATGGACTGGCAACCAATTATCTATATTGTATTGTGCTTTTGTCAAGGCTCAGCAGGGACCTCAGTTTAGAAAACCATGAGGAGAGGAGAGGAGAAGAGAGGATACTAATAGATACCTTCTCATAGCCTTTAATATTGCATCTAGTTGAGCCATTAGCATGATATTGCGCATGTTCTTGATCCATTCATCCATAGAAGGTTGTGTTGAACTTCTCCAATGTTAAGCAATTTCTATATTATATGTTATAGTTAAGGGCCACTCAAGGCCTCAAATATTTTCAGTTCTATAAAGAAACAAAATAGTTTCCAGACTCTGTGGTTCTAGGTTTTGGGGTTTGTTGGTTTCAGTAGTTGCCATTATGTCTTCCAGCCTAGGCAGTGAATCAACTAGATTTAAACAAACTCATCCCTGTGTTTTATCATTTGAAAGCACATGTCTGTGTATTGTAATGCACAATTAAAGATACTGGCTGAGAACCTGACTAATGAAGCATGGACATGCAACGGGGGGGGGGGACCTTTTTGCTGCCTATAGGCAAAAAGGCTTTTGCCACCCTAAAAAAAAAGCCCCCCAAAAGCTGCTGCTGTGTGGCAGCAGCAGTAATGTGGGGAAGGGGCACGAGAGGAAAGTTCCCTCTTTTTGCTTCTTTTTTAAAAAAGCCACAGTAGCGACAATAGCTGCGGGGGGCGGGGAGGGAAAAGCCCCCCTCTTCAAAAAAAATTGAAGCCACAGCAGCAGTGGCAGTAGCTGCTGCAGGGATGGAGGGAAACCGGGCGAGGGGAAAGTCCCCCCTTTTTCCTTCCAAGCTGAAAATGGGCTGCAATCTATAGCCTGAGTGCATTAACTTGGGAGGAGGCGGGAAGGAGGAAGGAGCTGAGCTCGCCACAGTCAGCAGCGGGCTTTTAGAAGGGGGGGATTCCTCCCTCCTCGCCCCCCACCTTCACTGTAGCCAGACGCCACTACTGCGCTACATCCTGCCGCTGGCAGTGGCAATCTTTAAGAAGGCAAAAAGGGGACATTTCCCCTCACCTGGTCGCCCCCCTCCCTGCTGCAGGTACTGCCGCTGCCACCATGGCTTTTTTAAAAAAAGGAGTCAAGGAGGGAGGATTTTCCTCTCACCCCCTGCCGCTGCCCCCAGAGACAGAGAGGCACAGCAAAATTTGAGAAGCTACTTCTCAAATTTTGCCGCCATAGACAGATGCCTCTGTGCTAAACCACCACTGAGTGCAACAGGAGTCCTCATGCAACTTCTCCTTTCCCGCTGCCCAAACACTGTTGCACAAGAGCTATTAAAGTCCCAAGCACTATCCACATACTGATAGGGCTCTGCACAATCAGAAACACCTACTGAGAGTCAGTGACATGTTTCTGATCTTGCAGAGCCCTTCCACCCCTTTAACATTAATAACAAGACTTTAAAATGATTTTTAAAACTTCTTCTGTACCCAGCTGTAACACTATTATTAATTTATAAAGGGCATGTGTTGAAATCGATAAATTATCTGTGCTTTTTTGTAAAGGATAAATTTAGAATGTATATTTAAATCCATGAAGATGAGTATATATTGTTATAATTTGGTGGTGATTTTTTTGCTACTGGATGCCTTGAATTCTGACAGATCAGTTTAGAGTTTCGTGTTAGAAAAACATACCAACAAAAATTGTATGCTCACACATTTGACTTTTTGCTGTCACTGGTACAGTAATGTTACAATGAGGAATTCAGTGCCACTTTGGCCGGAATAGTGCAGTTGATATCCTTCCCCTTACACTACTATAAGTGATCAGTCAAAACACACACACACACACACACACACACAAGCTAGGACCATTTTTTGTAGTTGTCCTAACTTGCAAATTGCACTGTTCTGAGCCTCACTCAGGAAGCTCATGTTGCAGGCTTTGCCTGTATACTGACTACCTAATGGTAGTATCTACATATTTTAATGAGGATGGGAATACAGAAAAGTGTATATATGCTGGCTCCTCATAAATGTATCTCCTACTTTCTTCCTTTGAAAACGGTGCATTGTTTCTTTTCATTAACATATGATAAATGGAATAGGTTTCATATCACCATCCACCATTCCCATCTGGCTTGACATTTCCAGAGTTCAGATGGAGCACTAATAACCTTTCTGTGCTGCTCACTCTAATGATGTCCATCCACTAAATGAGATGTGAACAGTGCCACCATCATGAAAAGTACAGAAAAGGAGACTTGTTTAATTACAAAAAGCTGTTGTGGGCATGAGTAGTTAGCATTTAAAAAAATAATTATCATGATGATCACAAACAAAATTGTTCTGACTGATTACTGAGCTGTTAGGACCCTTATTTGTGTGTTTGTTTCTCTGTCCATCTGCCTTTCTACTTTGTTGTCTGCATTGCTGATTTCCTGAAGTCACTTGTGTAATACTTTATTCTCCAGCTGAACCAATCTTTTTCTTCACAATAGACAGAAGAGGAAAATGTTGAAGTTATTTCAGAGTCTTATCTCACACATATTCTGAACATGTTGTAGATGTCTAAACTCACAAATAATTGTGGTGCGCAAAACATTGTTCCACAGCGTTATATCATCCAAACGTATAGATCTCACTAGATATTATTCAGTAATTCAGTACATGATAGAGCAAGCAAAATAAGATAAGCAAAAAGTTTGTTTGTTTTCTAGATGGGAGCCTATTTTTTTGTCCTCATCTTTCCTCAGAAGGTACTTAATAAGAAATGGTGGTTTTAATGGTATTTGCAGGCATGAAAGGAAGAAAATATTTTCACTTCACAGCTCAAGTTTAACAGCAGAAAAGAATTGAGAAGTGTGGTGGTTAGAAAGTATCAACAACTCTTCCCATTTAATCTTTGCCTTGTAGACAGAAGAACCTTAATTGTCCTCCCTAACCTGCTGAATATTGACCACTTGCAAGATCCCAGTGCAGATCATGAAAAAGCCAATTGTCTTTCAAGTACCAAGCCAAGACTTTGGGTTTGTTCGGAAGCTTCATCCAACCAGCCCAACCCATGTGCACACCCCAAGCCCTCTTTCCATGTGCCATTCCAATTTTTATCATTGTTTGAACCACTTCCACACAATTGTGAACAATGGAGCAGTATGCAGGAAGGGTGAGCACTGTGTGTGTGTTCATGTCCCTAATTGCATGTTGGATGGGGCTGGCTGCACTTATGCCTTTCTCTGTGTTTGAATGTATATCTTTGAATGTACATTGGTGAAAATGTTGACTAAGTTTAAAATGGTTTTCTTCTGCTTTCTGTCCTGCTTTATCATCCAACTGAGCAACTCTTAGGCTCACATTTTGTTATGTAGCTTTGAGGTAGTAGCTGTTCTTTGCAGCAAATTCTTTTGTTTTCAACCACACAGAATTGGCTCCCACCTCGTTCTCTGCTTCTTCCTTAAACCAGTGTAAGGCAAATTTTCCAGTGGGGTAGAGACAAACCACATGGTGTGGGATGAGGCTATGTGGAGCAGTCATCACATAGAATTGTCAAGTAATCTTCATGTAGCAGCTGTACTTACCTTCTTCAGATATTTAAAAAGGATGCTGTACCCATTTATGCCCAAGAAGGCATGCCCTAGTACTGATGCACACAGAAGCCACACCCCCACTCTGTCCATGCTTACCAGTCTGATAATCATAGAAAGAATCTCTTCACACTTACAGCATCTGTCTCTTCAGACAAAGATGCTGTAAATTCAACATGAGGGCAGGGGTTTATGAGCACATCAGCACCTGGGCAGGGATTGTGTGTGATTCTTGGGATGGTGTCAGTCACTTTATTGTAGTGACTGGATTTTGAGAAACAATGCATAGTGGACGTTATAAAAATGCCCTTACTCAGTTTTACATCTTGGCAGAGGCGTATCTAGGGAAAATAGCGCCTAGGGCAAGTCCTGAAATTGCGCCCCCCTCCCCATCCAAACATAGTTTAGAACAGTGATTCTCAAACTTGGGTCCTCAGGTGTTATTGAACTTCAACTCCCATAATCCCCAGCCTCAGTGGCCTTTGGTTGGGGATTATGGGAGTTGAAGTCCAATAACACCTGAGGACCCAAGTTTGAGAATCACTGGTTTAGAGAACACTAATAATATTAATAATATTCTGGAGGTGGAGATTTATCTCATTTAGAAAAAGGAAAGATATACTTTAAACCCTGCAAAACAAAAGCAAACCCACACCACAGATGTTATGGCTAGTAGTGGGTGTGAAAAATGCCTTGCCTTCAAATAATCCATCTGCAACGGGGCAGTGTCTTGGGGCTCATCTCCGCTTTAGGCTATGCAGATGGTCCTGAATTGGGCCTTCCACTATGTCCCCCGAGCATATTGTGGGAGCTCCCCCCGCACTGCCTTGAAGATTCTTCTTTCCAAAGGACGTGCCGCCTGCTTACACTGTCTACCCGTACTCTCTACTCAACCTGACCCTGCCTGACACTCTAATACGTGGAAATAAAAGGACTTCTGGTTACAGCTGGAGGTACGTTTGGCCTTCACAGCTCACTTTGGAGACTCAGATTACAGCTGTGGCAGCTTCAGTTGAGCTCCAGGAAGAGAGAGACCATCAAAGCAGCCCGCCTTTTCCTCTACTCAGGAAAGCCAAGCTCTGCAATGCCCGGCTGCAGCCATCCAGCCAGCCGTTCCCACATGCTCCCTGGGACATGCTGCCTGAGCCACTGCAGTGCCTCCTGCTGCTACACCCGCCGCCCTGAATATTCCCAGCAGAGTGTGCGAAGGGAGGGACAGGGGAAGGACACCCACAGATCTACATTCACTTCATCCCTCCCTTCTCCGCTCTCTTGCTGCTGCTGCTGCTGCTGCTGCTGCTGCTGCTGCTGCTACAGATTACTTTGCAGTGGGGGTGGGGGGATCAACTGTCAGAGAACGCACTCCCACCTAGAACATTAGCAAAGGGGGGGGAGGTGTTACTTACCAACTGTCTGTCCCCCACCAGATTGCTTTCCTTTGCAGGGCAGTAGAACAACGCTGCACTTTCTCAGGGGAGTGGGGAGGGGGGCGGGTGGGTTAAAAGAAGCATGGAGGAGAATGCGAAGTTTGTAGGGGGGAGATCCCCCTGGATAGACCCCAGAGCCTAAGTCTCTTTGCTTGGGGGAAGCTGGTTGTTCTTAGTCAATTATCTGTTGGCTTGATGCAATGGTGAACTTTCCACCTAGGTGGCGGCGGAGCCCCCTGCTTGTAGCACCCTCCCCGCATTGGCACCAAACACCAGGACGCTCACTCGCGCGGCGGCTCTTGCTGTGGTAGTGGCGGCTTGGACAATGTATGTGTGTGCAGTGCAAGGCAAGCCCCAGCCAGCGAATGAGCAGCACACGCCCAAACTCCGCTCACCGCCCACTAGTCACTCACAACCTCCCAGAGCAGCTGATAGGTGCTTCAGCTCAACCCTCGGGCCCCGACTGCAGCTCCCCCGCCACTCCAAGCTTGTGGTGGGCTGCGGGACCTTTCAATCACGCCCAGAGCTCCCTTTGCCCTGGCCCCGCCTGCTGTCTTTGCGTTGGCCTGGGCACTGGTCTGGGAGGACTATGGGGGCGAGAGAAGGAGGGAGGAAACGGGCATAGCGAGAAGGGGAATTGCCTCTCTCAACGCTTATTTTTAGAGCTCGCTGGTTCCTGCAGTCAAATAAAGCCTCTCCTCCCTTTCTGCTGCGGGAAGTTCCTCCCTCTCCCCGCCTCTCCTTTTAGGCAGATGATTCCCTTTCCCCCTGCTTCTTTTTCCATCTAAGCGTTGCAAGTCTTCACTCAAGCCTCCCCGTTTCCTTCCTCTGCGTGTGCGTGTGTGTGTTTTTTAACCACCCTTTTCTGTACGTGGCCTGGCTGCTCTGTTGTCGTGTCTGTTCTCAACTCTCCCCGCCTTCCAAATTCCAATTAGGGGGGAAATTTTTTTTGAAAAAAAATTATTTTGGTGGTGGAGCTTTTCTGGGGCATCGCTCTGCGCCCCCTCCCAGAGTGGCACCCAGGGCACGTGCCCCCCCTGCCCCCCTATCGTTACACCCCTGCATCTTGGACAGTCCAGTTCTATAAACATCTTGTAGTTCCAGAAGCACAAACCAGCATTCTAGCTCTAGGATAAAGACATAGTTATCCTGTTTTGCCCTCTCTCAGGGAAACCTCCAACTTGCCCTCAAACCATCAGAAAACATACACACTGGGCTGTGATTTTATAGTGACTTTTCATTTGTTTGAATCTCACAACAACAAGGCAATCAATTACTTTCTGGCTTACTGCCTGCCAATACTGTGTAGGGTGGAGAGTGAGCAGTAGCAAAACTAAGCTGATGGCTGTTGGGTCTGAGAATTGATTCCATTCCCAGTACTGATGTGGAAGATATTCATTGTGCATTTATGACTTAAATGTGGAAGATATGCATTGTGCCTTATGACTTAAACCCAATCCCGTTAGTGGCTTTTCCAGGGTGCAGTGTGGTGCTTTTAGATTCAGCTCTTCCAGCCCCCAACCCCCACTGCCACAACTGCTAAATTTACCTTACTTCTGTTCCTGTCCCATTTTGGTATCATTCATGTCATTGATTATTTCTTGTTAAATGCATCACGAACAATACTGTGTCACACAAACAGGGTCTCTAAAGCCTGTAGACTGGATAATTGTCTTCTCACTTTGGGAAACTCACAGTCCCATAAAAGGGTGATTAACCTCCAGCATGGGTCACTGAACACATTTAGCATCAGCTATGTATCTTATTTGTATGAGTGCTATCACCTTCTGTTGGGAACATCACCTTGAGTTTCAGCTATTTCTGATGCTTAAGAAAAACAAACATGAGTGGAGGCAGGCACTGTTTTCTCCTTAACCTTTCGTGTACTTTGATAAGCCATCAAATTACGAACCGGTTGTGCGGTGTTACTCACTTTGTCTAGTGATGATGATGATGATGATGAGGACGATAAACAAACAAACTTTACTGGGAACAGCCTATATTTTGTGATGATATCTATAATAATAACAATATTGATAATAAAATTCAGCCATCCCAGGTCCTTGGGAAGGACTTGATGCCAGGATAAAACAAACCAGTCAATAACACCTTTCTGACTGTGTAAACAAGAAATAATACATTATTATAAATAAACTTTATTTGTTATTCACCCCGTAAACAAATTGTTCTCTGGGAGGCTCACAACAGAGGATTAAAACATACAATAAAAACACATACACATTAAATCATAACAGACAACAAAAAGATGAAAAGAAAATACAAAATACAATATTTATTTATGTATTTATTTACATTTATATCCTGCTCTTCCTCCAAGGAGCCCAGAGCGGTGTACTACATACTTAAGTTTCTTGTCACAATAACCCTGTGAAGTAGGTTAGGCTGAGAGAGAAGTGATTGGCCCAGAGTCACCCAGCAAGTATCATGGTTGAATGGGAATTTGAACTCGGGTCTCCTCATTCCTAGTCCAGCACTATAACCACTACACCACGCTGGCTCCAATACAAAATACAAAAGTTAAAATTCAATTCAAATCAGAAGACCTGAATTTAAAAACCCAAATTTAAAAGGCCTGGGTGAACAAAAAGGTCTTTACCTGGCATCTAAAAGAACAAAGTGATGAAGCCAGGCAGACCTCACTGGGAAGCTATTACATAAATGGGGTGCAAACACAGAGTGCAAACCACAGAGGCGCTCTCCCTGGTAGTCATCCACCTCACCTCCTTTGGCAGGGGCAATCGGAGGATGGCCTCCGAGGAAGATCTTAAAGTACAGGTAGGCACTCTCTAAGTCAAGGAACTCTCTAAGGTAACCCGGACCCAAGCCATTTTGGGCTTTAAAGGTTGTGCTTTACTTCAGATTGTGCCTGGAAATGGACTGGGAGCCAGTACAGCTGACGAAGCACTGGTGTAATATGATCAAAATATCCAATCCCTTGCAGCCCTATTTTGTACCAGCTGCAGTTTCTGGAATGTTTTCAAAGGCAGCCCCATGTACAATGCATTGCAGTAATCTAAGCGAAAGGTTACCATAGTGTGAGTAACTGTGGCCAAGCTATCTCAGTCCAGGTAAGGTCGCAGTTGGCGTACCAGCGAAAGCTGATAAAAGGCACTCTGAGCCACAGAGACCACTTGAGCCTCTAGTGATAGTGCTGGATTGATGAGCACCCCTAAACTGTAAGCCTGATTCTTTGGGGTGGGGAGTAACCCCATCTAGAACAGACTGAACATCATTCACCCATGCAGAGGTGTTAGAGAAAATTACTTATATAGCAGAGTATTTCAGGAGCTAACTTACTCCCATTACAGCATAAGTTAACAGAGTCTCAGGGGCAACAGCTTATAAATGATAAGCAAGGAGATTCATGTAAGGTTAAACTAATCTACTTGATTAAGAAGTCCATGATGATAAAAAAGACCTATATCTAACAGCTGGCTACATGTGGGTCCAAGAGAGCTATAGCAGCATGGTGCTCAGAGAGAGAGCTAGAATCAGTGTGAGGAGGAGGAAGTCACTCTCAGGAAGTTCTTGAGTACATTCTATCCATAGAGGGGTCATAGAGGCAGAGATAAGCAGGAAAGAGAATTATCTATCTATCTATCTATCTATCTATCTATCTATCTATCTATCTATCTATCCTCACAATGCCCCTAGTGGTCGTTAGAGTTACTGGTGCAAAAGGTCAAAGCTATCTGGAGCTGGATCTCCAACAAGAGGAACCACTGACATAAGAACAGCCCTGCTGGATCAGGCCCAAAGCCCATGTAGTCCAGCATCTTGTTTCACACAGTGGCCCACCAGATGCCACTGGAAGCCTACAGGCAGGAGTTGAGGGCATGCCCTCTCCCCTGCTGTTCTTCCCTGCAAGTGGTACTCAGAGGCATCCTGCCTTTGAGGCTGTAAGTGGCCTATAGCCCTCCAAATAGTAGCCGTTGATAGACCTCTCCTCCATGAAGTTATACAAACCCCTCTTAAAACCATCCAGGTTGTTGGCTGTTACCACGTTTTGTGGCAGAGAATTCCACAAGATTATGTGTTGTGTGAAAAAGTACCTCTGGTTGTTGGTCCTAGATTTCCTGGCAATCAATTTTATGGGATGACCCCTGGTTCTAGTGTTATCTGAGAGGGAGAAGAATTTTTCTCTATCCACTTTCTCCATATCATGCATGATTTTATAAACCTCTGTCATCAACACTTGAAGCTATTTAGTTTAGAAAAAGATGACTTTTTAGTTTAGAAAAAAGCTTCAAGTGTTGTAGTCTTGCCTCATAAGGAAGGTGTTCTAGGCCACTGATCATCTTGGTTGCCCTCTTCTGCACCTTTTTCAGTTCTACAATGTCTTTCTTTAGATGTGATGACCAGAACTGTACACAGTACTCCTGGTGTGGCTGCACCATAGTTTTGTAAAAGGGCATTATAATATTAGCAGTTTTATTTTCAATCCCCTTCCTAGCATGGAATTGGCCTTTTTCACAGCTGCCGCACATTGAGTCGACACTTTCAATGAGCTGTCCACCACAACCCTAAGATCCCTCTCCTGGTCAGTCACTGACAGCTCAGATTCCATCAGTGTATACTTGAAGTTGGAGGTTTTTGTCCCAATGTGCATCATTTTACATTTGCCAACACTGAACTGCATTTGACGTTTTGTCACCCACTTTGGAAAGATCTTTTTGGAGATCCTCACAATCCGTTTTGGATTTTACTACCTGAAAGAGTTTGGTATCATCTGCAAATTTGGCCACCTCGCTGTTTACCCCTACGTCTAGATAATTTATGAATAAATTAAAAAGCACTGGTCCCAGTACAAATCCCTGGGGGACCCCACTTCTTACTTCCCTCCATTGTGAAAACTCTCCATTTATACCTGCCCTCTGTTTCCTGTCCTTCAACCAGTTAGCAATCCACACATGTACTTTTCCCCTTATGCCATGACTGCTAAGTTTCCTCAAGAGTCTTTGATGAGGAACTTTGTCAAAAGCTTTTTGGAATTCCAAGTATACTTAGACTTAGACTTAGGCCAAGTATACTATGTCAACTGGATCACCTTGATCCACACACTTGTTTACACTCTCAAAGAACTACAAAAAGTTCGTGAGGCAAGATTTACCTTTGCAGAAACCTTGCTGGTTCTCTCCCAGCAGGGCCTATTCTTTTATGTGCTTTACGATTTTATTCTTGAGGATGCTTTCCATCAGTTTGCCTGGAATGAATGTTAAGCTAACCAGCCTGTAATTTCCCAGATCGCCCCTGTATCCCTTTTTGAAAATCAGTGTTACATTGGCTACTTTCCAGTCCTCCAGTACAGAGCCTGCTTTGAAGAGATAAATAAAATAGTTTAGCAAGGAGGTTGGCAATTTCACATTTGAGTTCTTTGAGGACCTATGGATGGAAGCCATCTGGCCCTGGCGATTTGCTAGTTTTCCATTTTTCCAGACAGTTTAGAACATCATCTCTTGTCACTTCTATCTGGCTCAGTTCTTAAGCCTCCATTCCTGAAAAGTCTGGTTCAGGAACAGGTATATGCTCAGTATCCTCTGCCGTGAAGACAGATGCAAAGAACTCATTGAGCTTCTCTGCAACCTCCATATTCTCCTTAATAATCCCTTTCACTCCTTCATTGTCTAATGATCCAACTGCCTCCCTGACAGGTTTGCTGCTTCTGATTTGTTTGTTTGTTTGTTTGTTTGTTTTAACCTATGTCTATACCACCCAAAACTTACCTCTTTGGGCAGTAAATTTAAAGAAGTTTTTGTTATTCCCTTGATGCTTTTAGCTAAATGTTCTTCAAACTCTCTTTTTGCCTCCCTTATTGTCACCTTGCATTTCTTTTGCCAGAGTTTGTGTTCCTTTCTGTTCTCTTCATTTGTACAGGCCTTCCAATTTCAGAAGGAAGTCTTCTTCCCTTTTATGGCTTCCTTGACGTTTCCTGTTAGCTATGCAGACATCCTCCTGGACAGCTGTGTCCAGGAGTTGTCCTCTTGGACAACTGCAGCCAAGTACTTCTGTCTTGTCTGGATTGAGTCTCCGCTTATTCAGTTTCATCCAGTCCATTACTGCATCCAGGCACCAATTCAGGACAGTTACTACTTCAACTGCATCTGATGAGAAATAAAGATACAACTGAGTGTCATCTGAATATTGATATCACCTCAAGCCAAATCTCCTGATGACCTCTCCCAGCAGTTTCATGTAGATGATAAACAGCATAGGGGAAAGAATGAAACTTGCAGAACCCCATATCATAAATGCCAAGGGGTTGAGCAGTAGTCCCCAGCACCACCTTTTGGGAACGGGCCTTGAGGTAGAATTGGAACCACCTGCAAACAGTGCCACACACACCCAACTTAGCCAGCCTATCCAAAAGAATATGATGGTCAATGGTATCAAAAGATACTGCGAGATCCAAGAGAATTACCAGGGTTGCACCCACCCCCCACCCCCCGTCTCTCTCTGCATAGGTTATCCCACAGGGCAACCCAAGCAGTTTTTGTTCCAAAGCCGGGCCTGAAACCTGATTGAAATGGATCTAGATAGTCCATTTCCACCAAGAATGTCTGGAGCTGGTTGGCCACAACAAGCTCAAGTACTTTGCCCAGGAAGGGAATATTGGCCACAGGCCTATAGTTGTTTATATCCAGACTGGTGCTCATGTGACAGTTGTTTGGGTGCATGGTGCAGCAGGGCTGGAAGTGGTGAGGATTAGTGGGGGGAGGGGAGAGACAGGTAAGCTCCTGCCTTCCTCCCCAGCCCTCCCCAGCCCCAGCAGTTGTGGTTGTGTGAACAACCTTGTTATCATTAAGTTTATAATTTGAGCTGATAAATACTCTCATGTGGTACCAGCATGCACATGTGTTTGTGTATCCATATTTCCCAACTTATTTAGGGCATGCTTTAAAAAAAAATTTTTTTTAATGGCACACACTGGGGCCTCCTAAGCACAGATACTTTTTTTTTCTTTTTGTAAAGCAGTTTTTTCTTATACATCAGCAAAATCACTGTACGATTGTGTTTATTTAGTTTGAGTCAGCTCCAAAAGCAGGGCGTTTAAACTGTTTAAAGAATTTAAAGGTTTAAAGGGCTGTTAAACAGCTCTTTTGGAGCTGACTCAGAGTGAGTCAACACAGAATACCAGTTGGGAAACATTGATATAGATAGATAGATATAGATATAGATATAGATATAGATATAGATATAGATATATACATACACACATACACCACAAAGGTCAGGGGAATTAAATTTAATAGTATTTTTCCTGTAGGATTACTGTTCCTGAATGGTACTCTGTAGACATACAGGAGAACCTCATCCATGGAACTCCTATTCACAGTTCCATGTATCTGTGGGTGTCTAATAGACACCCGTTTCCATTATCCATGGATAATAATAGGTTAAAACCCACATATCGGTTCTTAGAGGGCTGGAAGTGACTGTGCTGGTCACTTCTGGCCACCATTTTGTCTTCAGGAGGAGCCATTTTGTGGCTCATTTCCTGGGGGAAAATGACTTTTCCTCACAAATCTTCATGGTTTGGGGGGCCATTTAGTCCTTTGGAGGGCATGCCTGGGCACACGAGGGGCCCACAGAGCACACAACAGTAAGTGTAGGGCAGTTCTGGGGCTATTTAGGGGCGGTTTGGGTGCTTTTTTAAGCTTTTTAACCTTGGAACCTAACCTCCCTTTCTTCATAGCCCTAATGCCTCATCACTCACACTTCTGTTACTCATGGTAGTTGGTGAGGAACAGAACCACCATGAGTAACGAAGTTCTCCTGTACATGTAAGGCAAGTTAGGTGCAGAGTATCAGGATCTTGGTTGGTTCCCAGTGGAGCAGTTATAAAAGACACCCAACTGAAGGCAACTCAAAGCAGCAACTAAGGATGTTGTTCTATTAGTTTGTTTAAAGCCAAGTGAAAAAAGTTATATCTCTGAAGTCAGGATGTTTTTTAAAGTTCCCTGTCCTTGGATAAAGTTGTTGCAGCTTAAACAGGCAATGCCCTGTTCTTCGGACATTGTCTTTGGTATGGCCTCCTGATGCCCCAGTGTAGGACAGTAGTGGCAGGGTGACTTCCTAAACGATGGAGGCTTCCAAGGAAGATAGATCTTCAGAGGTGGCAGCCAGTACTACCTCCTCCAGCAAAACAGATGCCAGCAGCACTGGCTTTGGACACTTAGCCCCCTCCTATTGGAGTCTCTGGCATAGTGAGTATTTCAGAGGTTCTCTCTGGGTGTCATTCTTGCTTCCAGTTTAAAGAATGCAAGTTTATTAAATATCCTTTGGCACATGGTAACATTTTAATAATATGAAAAAGATGGTTATAAAAATTGATCTGTTTGCAGTTGGTTATAGTATGACATATCTTTTCATATCTTGGCTGGAAACAAATATCATTTGCTTAGTATATGAACATGGACTTTCAAGGGCACTGAATCACAATTCTTTGAGATTTTGGTGCCTATAAAATTATTTGTTCAAGAGGTGGTTATATACTGACTGAAATACTGTGAAAAATTATGTTCTCATGATAATGCAACATTAGTGAGGTTGCACAAGAGTGCACTTGTGCAATTGCAAAAATGGCACATGGAGAATTTTGCAATAGTATGGCCAATAGAAAGAATGGCTATACTGTTGCACAACTGTGTTTGTGTGATTTTTGTGATTGCACAAGGTCACTCTTGTGGAATTGTATGGATGTTATGTTACAATGAGAACATGATTTTGCACAGTATGTCAGCCACTGTTTAAAGTAGAATATTGGTGTTCTAAACTTTTATGCAAGCAATTGCACAAATGCTCAGTCTGAGATCTCCTTTGGTTTAGCTCTGATTTTTATCTAGCAGAATTCCTTCAAATCAGGACAGCCTTCAGTGACAGAAGGATAGGCACCTTACATGGTTTCCTCCATCCTATCTATGTGAAGAATCTTACACCTACCTATCAGTGCACAGATGCTAAGAATTTGTTTTGACAATAGGATTGGGGAATCACAGTTAGTCCGGATTCTAAAAGGGAGCCCCAATATCTTTATGTCTTTTGCCTTTGCCTTACCCATTGTTCTTTTGACAACATCTGCAATCTCATTGGTTTGGTGTTACTGTCCCTGTTTCCCAGTTATACTTTTTCAGCTGCCTGCATCAAAGGCTTCAGTGTACCACTATGTGCCATTTGCTTAAAACCTCTCAGTAAAGTCATGGCATATGTTCACCTGAACATTTAACCTCCCCCTCACTCACTTATCCACCTGCCTACTTGTTAGCATGACACAATGTTAAAAAAACCAAAAAAAACCACATGAATCTTTCTTAAAATATAAAAAATAATGGACTTGATGAATTTGACTGTGACAAACACAAGGTTTAATCAGTGGTTTCTGAAAATAATTACCCCATTAATGGATTCAAGGGGGTGGAGTTTATACAAATGGGGGGGAATTCCTTAAGGAGAAAGACTAATAATGTTTATCCTCTAAAAGCAAAGAGATGGTGGGGGTGCACTCTAGCATTTGAAGGTAATCATGTTTCTTAGATATAATTCATTTGTCACCCAACATCTTTTACTGGTCCCTCAAGATCAGTATACTTGCAAGTGTCATGTTGTTTCTTTTAGATGTTGATAGACTTCCTGAAAGAGTATTTCTGAATGGGTTTGATGATTATCCAAGCTACCCCAGGCACATGTACCCTAGTAATCTCAATTGGAGTTAATAGATTTTGCATAGCAGTTGATGCTTGGTAAATTATGTTCTAGGTTAGTTGATTTGGTTCTAGGTTAGTTGGTTTCTTCTTAGACCTGCAGTTTATATGGAAGGGAATAAGAATTGCATTACATAGGGGTACAACTCTGCTTCTTTTCACAAGATACTTTGCATTATCCTTAAATGAGGAAATATGCAAATATTTAAGAAAACATTGTTCTTTAAGAAAATACATTGTTTCCACAGGTCCTTTGGTTTCCCTTTTAGTCGCTGCTCTGATCTCAATGAATTCTCATAGTTAAGTTACCCTAGAGTTTACAGTACTCCAGAATAAGATCCTGGAAACAGATTCCCAAGATTAGAATAAAATAATATTAATTAAGTTAGACTGAGACAGAATGAAATACTCTCTTGTAGATTGTAGGCATTATGGCTGAGATCCAGAGTAATGAAGTGCTGGTGCAGCAACAGTGCATATGCACTAAAGGGAGAGGCAGTTTCCCCATGATCCTCAAGTACATATTTTTAGCAGCCATAGTTGGCTTCAGGGAGAAGGAGACTGAGATGAAATCTCCCATCCTCAAAGTGTATTTGCACTGTCTCTACACCAGTACTTTGTTAGTCAGGATCTCAGCCTATGCAGGCACCTTGACTGCAAAATATCATTCCCCGCTCCCCCACTAAGGCTGCTTCTGGTCAAGTAGACAAATCTTAAATGATGTCAAATCTTATAAGAAATGTAAGTTCATACACACACACTGCCATTTTGCTAGTGCACTGGAGATGGTTCATTGATTAAAATAACCGTTTACAATCTAATATATAGGAAACAAAAAGGAAAAGAAGTTGTGGGGTGGGGGAAATAAGCCAGTGCTACTAAAGGCAACAGTTCTAGGAATGGAGGGGTGAAAGTACAGTTGTTTGAAGTGGAGCCAATGGAGAGTGTTGCACCTCCCTTTGTGATGCAGACGGAAGGAATAATCATTACATTAGAAATGGTAGTAGATATGTGTAGATGTATGGGGGGGATAGATAGATTGATGAAGATGATGATGATGATGATTTTATTATTTATTCAATATCTATACCGCCCTTCTAAAAATGGTTCTGGGTGGTTTACACAGAATAATAATAAATAAATAAGATGGATCCCTGTCCTCAAAGGGCTCACAGTCTAAAAAGAAACATAAGATAGACACCAGCAACAGTCACTGGAGGTACTATGCTGGGGGCGGAAAGGGCCAGTTACTCTCCCCCTGCTAAATAAAGAGAATCACCACATTAAAAGGTGCCTCTTTGCCAAGTTAGCAGGGGCAACCAACCAAGTTAGCAGAGAGATAGAGAGAGGGAGAGAGAGAGAGAGTTGTACACACACATATACCGTATTTTACGGACTATAAGACGCTACGGACTATAAGACGCACCTTAATTTTAATCCAGTTTTTCAGAGTTTTAACATATTAGACTGTTAAAACATATAAGACGCACCTGAATTTTGGCGGACATTTTTCGAGGAAAAAAGTGAGTCTTATAGTCCATAAAATACGGTACATGTCTTCTGTCTTGCAAACTATTGTCCTATGTTTTTCTACTTAATTGACTATTGTGAATGGACAAACTAATGCAAAAAAATTTTAGTAAGTATTCCATAGGTAAATTTTCAGATTATGAAGAAAATTCTCTCTTTACACCTGGACAATGTTGAATAGGAAGGATTGGGTTTCAAAATGTACCTCATTCCAACTCCAGCATTTGTTCAACTAGAAAAAGTAGCAGATTGTGGTGAAAATAGGTCATAATCTCATTTTAGAAGCAAATTTAAATCTCATGGTGTAGTGATTTTAGATTACCTCTCAAGTGTACCTTATCTTTAGTTAATATGCTAATATAACTAAAGAAAGAATTCTTTAGTTAAGGCAAATAGCAAAAAATAAATAAATAACGTTCTGTCATTATGAGCCTTACAATGCTGTTGCATATAAATAAGACAAATACTAAGCTAACAACTTGAAACTTGGAGTGTATGATCTACTTCATGAGGTCTACAAATGCCTAATGTCAAGAAGATTAGATTTTTTAAAAAGTCACAGCTGAAACCGGTTATAAAATTCTGAGAATTGAAATTTTGATTCTTTTTTATCCACATGTTATCCATGTATATCATATATTTCTTCCAAATTTTCATGTACATAATGGATGTAATCTGTTCACTGTTGTTTAGGAAGGCAATCCTTTGTTGGTTTAGTGACGTTTTAAACAGTGGTTCAAAAGTTATTAAGGCTTTTCTGCCACATTAAAATCTATGTGTAACAAGTGCAGAGTACGATTGTTTTGATAATGAAGCCAGAAAGCTGACACATTTTGCAAGTCCTCTGGCATCAGCAGGGGGAGCCAGCTAGTGGGTTCTATTGGAAGTCCAGTGCCAACTCCTTTAGTGATAGAAGGTAAACTCTCAGGGAAGGGTGAGAAGGAGAGATGGAATGGACAGTTGAGAAAGCCATGGGGGGCGGGTAGTTAAAGCAATGTGGGGGAGAAGCAGTGTGGGAGCTTACTTTTGAGAAAGCCTGCCTAGGATTGCAACATCCTTTTCTCCCCCCCCCTTCCTTTTTTATCTGTCAAGCGGACTTCAGAATCACCTCAGTTGACATTGTCTTTGCTGCCCATCCCCACTTTCAGAATGTTGACAAGAAAACTGCTCTTTACTTCTGCAACAAAAAGATCCCATTGACCTCAGTGTAATAGGGCACTTTAATTACACCGGTTTCATTAAAAAACAGTGAAGAAAAACACTCATGATTCATGAGAAGAGCTTCTTTTGGGCTTGAGGGAACCACTTTTCCTACAGACAAGCAGCCGCTAATAGCTGGGCGGCTGGATCGGCCACCCACACAGCTGCCAGCTCCGTCACGGAGCTGGTGGGGGCTGTGAGGATCAGGGGCCACGTGCCCCTGGAATTCCAGAATGCCCCGTGTGAGTGTGCAGGGCATCCTGGAGGGACCCCCGAGTCCGGGAGGCTGCTTGCAGCCCCCCAGTTGGGGGTTTACTCATATGTCACTGCATACCGCAGTGACACACGAGCACAAACATGAGGTTAATGGAGCACTTGCTCTGTTAACCTCAATGAAGGGGAGGGGGAATTAGGCAGGTTAGCCGCCTTAGGAGCACTGGGCTCGCCTGCGAGCCCAGGCGTTCCCACAATCCCTGGAAAGTGAGCTAAACTCCCTTAGCCCGCTTTCCAGTGATCATGGGAATAGTGTCACTGAGGTGATCGCTAAATTTAGCCTACTTACTGCCTATTTGCAAAGCTCAACTTATCCCACAAGCCAAAAACAAAGACTAGCCACTCCAAGGTCTAGGACAGGATTTCTTAACTTTTGGTCCCCAGATGTTGCTGGACTACAACTCCCAGCCATGGGCTTTGTTGTTGAGGATGATGGGAGTTAGAGTCCAACAAAAATAAGTAACCAAGGTTAAGAAACCATGGTCTAGGAGATAGGAGAGAGAAATTAGCGGCTGTGTTCTAGCCTAGGGGGTCTGTCCAGTTTTTCTGCCTATAGGATCTAGAAAGCTGTCTAAAGTTTTCTGTCTGCATAGTAAAAGATCTGTTCCCATGGATTCATGTCCAGTATTCTGTGCAGTCTGCTGATTTAACAGTGGAATGAATATAGGCAGGGCCAGATTAAGGGCAACTGATGCCCTAAGCACAGCCCAACAATGGTGCCCCCACTCCACTGCTTACCTGACAAGGCAAATTATTTACTTATACCTTAATATTTATTTAAATTTTTAAAAAATTTCTTCTAGATTTTTAAGGTAAAACAAAACAGTTCCACTGCCTATAATTTCGTATAAATCGCCGCAACAGAAAGAATGATTGAGAAAAATATTTCACCTTCAAGGTCAGACATCATAACATATAACCATCTTTTACTTAAGTTTTATCAATATTTATCAGTAATCTTTTGCAAATCAATGACTTTTTACATCAGATACATAGTTTAGTAGTTTCTTGAAACCTTAGTCGCTCACCGAGCCAAAGAAAACATTTTTTTAACAATGCAGAGTAAAGTCGAACACGGCAGATAAAAACAATTACAAAAAATCGACTAAAGTTGAGTGTGGCAGTGAAATGCAAGGTGGCAAAAGAAATGCAAGGTGACAATAAGGGAGGCGAAAAGAGAGTTTGAGGAACATTTAGCCAAAAGTATCAAAGGGAATAACAAAAACTACTTTAAATATATCAGAAGCAGGAAAGCTGCCAGGGAGGCCGTTGGACTATTAGACAATGAGGGATGAAAGGGATTATTAAGGAGAATATGGAGGTTGCAGAGAAGCTCAATGAGTTCTTTGTGTCCATCTTCACGGCAGAGGATACAGAGCATATACCGGTTCCTGAAATCAGACTTTTCAGGGATGGAGGCTAAAGAACTGAGTCAGATAGAAGTGACAAGAGATGATGTTCAAAACTGTCTGGAAAAACTGAGAACTAACAAATCGTCAGGGCCAGATGGCATCCATCCAAGAGTCCTCAAAGAACTCAAATGTGAAACTGCCGACCTCCTTGCCAAAATGTATAACTTATCCCTGCAATCAGGCTCTGTACCGGGGGACTGGAAAGTAGCAAATGTAACACCGATTTTCAAAAAAGAATCCAGGGGCAATCTGGGAAAATGCAGGCTGGTTAGCCTAAGGTCTGTTCCAGGCAAATTGCTGGAAAGCATCCTCAAGAATAAAATTGTAAAGCACATAGAACAACAGGCCCTACTGGGGGAGAACCAGCACGGGTTCTGCAAGGGTAAATCTTGCCTCATGAACCTTTTGGAGTTCTTTGTGAATGTCAACAAGTGTGTGGATCGAGGTGATCCAGTTGACATAGTATACTTGGACTTTCAAAAAGATTTCAACAAAGTTCCTCATCAAAGACTCCTGAGGAAACTTAGCAGTCATGGCATAAGGGGACAAGAACATGTGTGGATTGCAAACTGGTTGAAGGACAGGAAACAGAGGGCAGGTATAAATGGAGAGTTTTGACAATGGAAGTAAGTAAGAAGTTAGGTCCCCCAGGGATCTGTACTGGGACCGGTGCTTTTTAATTTATTCATAAATTATCTAGAAGTAGGGGTAAACAGCAAGGTGGCCAAATTTGCAGATGATACCAAACTCTTTCAGATAGTGAAATCCAAAATGAATTGTGAGGAGCTCCAAAAGGATCTCTCCAAACTGGGTAGGTGGGCGACAAAATGACAAATGCAGTTCAATGTTGGCAAATGTAAAGTGATGCACATTGGAACAAAAAACACCAACTTCAAGTATACACTGATGGAATCTGAGCTGTTGGTGACTGACCAGGAGAGGGATCTTGGAATCATGGTGGACAGCTCATTGAAAGTGTCGACTCAATGTGCAGCAGCTGTGAAAAAGGACAATTCCATGCTGGGGATCATTAGGAAGGGGACTGAAAATAAAACGGCTAATATTATAATGCCCTTATACAAAACTGTGGTGTGGCCACACCTGGAGTACTCCATACAATTCTGGTCACCACATCTAAAAACAACATTGTAGAACTGAAAAAGGTGCAGAGTAGGGCAACCAAGATGATCAGGGGCCTTGAGCACCTTTCTTATGAGGCAAGGCTACAACACCTGGGGCTTTTTAGTTTAGAAAAAAGACAACTGTGGGGAAACATGATAGAGGTCTATAAAATCATGCATGGTGTGGAGAAAGTGGATAGAGATAAATTCTTCTCCCTCTCACATAACTCTAGAACCAAGGGTCGTCCCATGAAATTGATTGCCAGGAAATCTAGGACCAGCAAACGGAAGTACTTTTTCACACAACACATAATTAACTTGTGGAATTCTCTGCCACGAGATGTGGTGACAGTCAACAACCTGGATGGCTTTAAGAGTGGTTTGGATAACTTCATGGAGGAGAGGTCTATCATTGGCTACTAGCTGGAGGGCTGTAGGACACCTCCAGCCTCAAAGGCAGGATGTCTCTGAGTACCAATTGAAGGGGAGCAACAGCAGGAGAGAGGGCATGCCCTCAACTTCTGCCTGTGGCTCCCAGCGGCATCTGGTGGGCCACTGTGTGAAACAGGATGCTGGACTAGATGGGCCTTGGGCCTGATCCAGCAGGGCTCTTCTTATGTTCAGTGAAAGAGTTAAGGGCATGATAGCTAGGGGGGAAACTCTGTGGTGCCCCCCTTCCCTTGATGCCCTAAGCACGTGCTTGTTTTGCCCTATGGTTAATCCAGGGCTGAATATAGGATCCTCACGTGGTGGCAATACAACTGTATCTGCTCTAAAAATAACCATGAAGTGTGAATAGACTATTGCTTGGCTATTATAAGCCCAGAGGCCTTACTCAGGACTAGGCCTGACAAGATCTTTTGCAGACAGGACAATTCAAACTGTTTGCTAGATCCTATAGGCAGAACAACAACACAAACCCCTAGAGCAGCGATCTTCA
This sequence comes from Hemicordylus capensis, assembly GCF_027244095.1. NCBI lineage: Eukaryota > Metazoa > Chordata > Lepidosauria > Squamata > Cordylidae > Hemicordylus > Hemicordylus capensis. The sequence goes on along the minus strand of NC_069658.1, from coordinate 370,459,231 downwards.
CTATTTTTCAAGTGGGGGTCACTTTGGCAAAAAACCTTCCATGTGAGAGTCATTTCCCACTGTGCTGACCTCCACACACTGCTGCTCTTTTCTCAGTGCTGGGAGGGCCCTTTAAAAGAGATGTAGCCCTCTCTTAAGTGCTCTGCAGGGAAAGCACTGGGAAGGGCTGCACTTTACAGCACTCTGTGCATGTCTTCCAAGATGGTGCAGGAGCTCAAGAGGGCTCAATTCCCCTTAAAGAAGGCCACCCCACGCTAGGCAAGGTGCAGCCTGCACAGTGGGAACGATCATCTGCATGCACTGCCAGGGGGACTGTGCCAAGTATCCAGCTTTGGCCAAAGCTTCACACAGATCTAGTAAACAATGAGTCAAGGAGCCACACTTAGGGCTGACGAGGGCTGCCACTGCTCCCTGGGCCTTACAATCAAGAACACTGCCCTAGAGTCATGACAGAAATGTATGATTTCTCTCTCCCATCTCCTAGACCTTGGAGCGATACATCTTTGTTCTTTACAGTGGACAAACTTCCTAGGTCAGTGATCTTCACTATTGTCCAAGCGGGGACCACTTTGGTAAAAACTCTCCAGTGTGAGAGCCATTTCCCACCTTCCCACCAGTGCTGTGCTTTTCTAGGTGCTTGGGGGCAGGGCTATTAGAAGAGGAGAGCCCTGTAAAGCCCCGCGCCATCTTGAGAGGTACACACAGAGAGCTGGGAAGTGTTATCCTTCCCAGCACTTTGGCCATAGAATTCTGTTAGCAAGGTGCAGTTAAAGATGCTGCCATTCAAGATGGTGCTGAGGCTTTACAGGGCTCTCCTGTTCTTATAGCTCCCCTGGGGAAAGCACAGCACTGCATGGAGGTGGGAAATGGCTCTCATACTGGAGATTTTTTCTTTTTACCAAACTGGCCCCCACATGCACCTTCCGAGATACTGGTGTACATACTGTAGTATGTTTTGTTTTCATTTATGTTTACATTTATATCCTGCACTTCATCCAAAGAGCCCAGAGTGGTGTACATGATTATGTTTATCCTCACAATAACCCTGTGAGGTAAGTTAGCTGAGAGAGAAGTGACTTGCCCAAAGTGAATTTCATGGCTGAATGGGGATTTGAACTTGGGTCTTCCTGAACCTAGTTCAACACTCTAACCACTACACATCACTAGTTCTAGTACACCATTGTAATGCAGAATATCCTCCCACTGTTTCAGAAATATAGAAACTATAATGCAATTCACTGTGTTATATGATATAGTGTTAAGTATAATATAATATTATTAATATTAGAATATATTGGGGGGTGTACTGGATTGCCAACACTGTAATGCTTTTACCTTGCTTTTCACAAACCACAGAAATTAGTTTTTTAAAAAACAAAAAAACCCTGTTTGTATAAGGCCAGGCTTAAGGCTATCTCATTTTGGCTCAAGCTCCACAAAGTTGAGAAATTGGAACCTGATGCCTTAACAGATGTGCCACATGATCAGTAATGATGTTGTGCAATGCTACAAATTGTGCTCACTTACAACTTGTCTTTGGATACGATATGGACCCATATGGACACCCTGGGGCATCTTTGTCAGGCACACCATCCTCCCCATTTTCAGTTGGGCTTCAAAGACCGAGCAGAAGTGTGGGTGCATGGAGGGCAAGTTGTAAGCAAACACAATTAGTGACATGGCACAACATCATTACTGATCACGTGGCACATCTGTTAAGGTATCAGCCTTAGGTTCCAATTTTCCAGTTTTGTGAAGCTTGAGCCCAAATGAGATATCCTTAACTCTGTTCTTAAACCAACAGGGTTTTTTTTTGACAACCTAACAGATAATATAGGAGCTAGTCACATGAACATGTGGGAGGGCAGGGGGGAAGGCTGTGAAACCCAGATGAGCCTCCAAAAGTTGCTGGGGGTACAAACCGTGCTCCCTGATGAACAGTGCTGTGCCAGGCAGTGTGGAGCTCCAGAGGCCGGGATGACACGTCCCAGCCCCTGGGTATCCCACAATGCACCAAGGATTACCCCATCAGAAGGGTGCTCTAGGCACCCATCTCTGTGTCTCCTTGGGCTGCATGCAGCCCAAGGAGACACACGACCACGGAACCAAATTAAAAGAGTGCTTGCGCCCTTAACCATGGCTAGGGTAAAAAGCCAGGCTAGGAGGTGCTGCCCCTCTAGGATTGGGCCAATCCCAGCAGTTCTGATGCGCAGCCTAACTCAGGCTGGACTTCCCTAGCCTGGGTTAGACTGTGCATTAGAACAGCTTCATATTGCATTGCATTTCTGTTACTAGAACACCTCAAAGTTTTTTCTTTTCTCCCCAGAGAATTTTTTGTATGAAACAATGTCCTTGCACAACTGCACTGGTTCAATAGAATTTTCCTCTGGTTTGCTTCACTCTGCAATAGTGAGGTCATGCAAGGAACATAAGAAGTTTTTGTATGTGTTTTTAACTTGTTTTATGCTATTGTTAACCGCCCAGAGATGAAAGTTTGGGGCGATGTACAAATTTGATAGAAGAAGAAGAGGAAGAAGAAGAGCTCTGCTCAATCAGGCCCAATGCCCATCTAGTCCTGCATCCTGTCTCACACAATGGCCCACCACATGCCCTTGGGAAGTCCACATGCCCTTGGGAAGTCCACATTCCTTTTGTCAGTCCTAAATTTCCCAGCCTTCAGTTTTATGGGATAACCCCTGGTTCTAGTGTTGTGAAAGAGGGAGAAATTTCTCTGTCCATTCTCTTTACTCCATGCATAATTTTATATACTTCTATATAAAATTATATAAAAAGAGGAAGTACTTTTTCACACAGTGCATAATTAATCTATGGAATTCTTTGCCATGGGATGTGGTGATGGCCACCAGCTTGGATAGCTTTAAAAGGGGCTTTGACAAATTCACAGAGGACAGGTCCATCAACTGTTACTAGTCTGGTGGCTATAGGCCACCTCCAGGCTGCCTCAGCGGCCAGATACCTCTCAATACCAGTTGCAGGGAAGCAACAGCAGGAGAGAGGGCATGCCCTCACCTGCCTGTGGGCTCCCCAGAACCATCTGGTGGGCCACTGTGTGAAATAGGATGCTGGACTAGATGGGCCTTGTGCCTGATCCAGCAGAACTGTTCTTATGTTCTTGTGCAGCTGCAGTGGTGCTGGTTCAAAGGATGTTTTGTGGGTGTACAAGAACACCTTGTAAACAAATTACAAGCCAATAACAATGGGGGGGGATTGCTCCATCTGCAGAAAGCGGCTACAGAAGCCATTTTGTATTTCTGCTGCCATTTTATCTTCAAATTTTCTGATTAATTTAATGATAATTTTACTGATCATTTTAACAAATCTCACAGATTATATTTTTCTTCTACTGCAGTAAAGCTGCCAGAGTTATACAATCTACTAATCCTAGAGAAAATGTTGTTTGTTTATTGGATGTAAGAGTTCCACTTTCACTAGGTGTGAAGTACTCTATGGACTGGATAGAGATAACTCTTTAGCAGCTTCACTGCAGTAGGGGGGAAATAATTAAAAGCCTGCAGCATTGCTCAAATTTCTTGAAATTAAATACACATGCTCCCATCATCCTGTTGTACATTTTGTGCAACTTTTCAAAAATATTCTACCCAGCTATACCAGAAATATAAAAGTGGGGCAAAAGGGGATGGTGTTCCACTTTTTCATGAAGGCAAAGGGCTGATTCCTTCACATAGGGATGGAATGATGGTCCAAGCAGGGGGTGGGGGGATGGACCTGAGTTTCTGTAACTTTCTGCCATAAAACAAGCCACTTACTGGATGTTTTCTTAAAGTTTTTTTAAAAAACTCCAAAAATCATTAAAAATAAGTAGAGTGACCAATTTCCTTGAAATAATTAAAACCAAAACCAAAAACTGTAGTCCTGCCATTCTGTCCTGCATCTGAGCCCGGTTTCAGAGCCCTATGCTTTCCCTGTCAGTAAAATAAAAGGTTAGGATTAGGACATCTCCTCCAGTTAGTAAAATATGGGGAGGAGTTGTCTACTCTCCCCTCACTCCTAATGCACTGCCAGCAGTGAGCTCCAGGAAGAAATTATTTAAGAATTTAAACAAGACAAAATTTAGAAACAAACGAATGGCCGTTTACTTCAGGTCCAGGAAACAAGTCTGTCCAGAGTGGTGCCAGAGACACTCCCCAAAGCCACACCTCCATCACAGGGTTCGTCTGCTTTATCTATGAGTCCTTCCACCCAGTTCTGCAGAGATGTCTTTATCTTGCTTTATCTATGAGTCCAAGAAACTGCTTTCAATACTTCCTCAAAGGGCAACTTTTTAAGGATGCATACATGACACATTAAGGGCCAATAGGCAGCGGGTGGGGGAAAGCTAAATAATGCTGCTGGCTGTATGAACCACACCTTGTGGTTGCCTTACTGAAGCTGCTGTAAATCTTTCCCTCATTTTACCTCCCCCACTACCCTAAGAGTAATGAAGCAGGAATAAATTGTGATTTGGAAAAGCTCCTGGATTATACCCTATTACACTCCACTAATTAATACAAAGTCTCTAGCAAAGACAAGTTCAGAGTGACAGAATTATAATGAGCAGGGGTTGCTCTGTATTACTTAATATTTACCACTTCAGATTTGTCTGTGCTAAACACTTTGAAACTACTGAATGCCTGCAAAGTTGTAAACACTTGTAACGGAGCAACATTGTATCTTAAGAAGTATAAAACCAGAATTAAATGTAATTTGCCACTGACTAATCATTTTCAAATGCAAGCCAAATATAAGCAGTTTGCTGAAATACAGGTCAAGTTAACAAATTATGAAGAAAGTCTTTAAGAAGGAGTGTCTCTTCATTTTTATGGCAATTTGAAGATTATATAAAGGATTATATAACTATTTTTTGGTTTCTTCCTTAAAGCAAGAAAGATTTCTAATGCAATATGTGCAATCCCAGCTCTATGTGTAAATCATCTTTAAAGTTAATGTGAAGTCAAATTACCTTCAAAACAACAAATCATAAGCATGTTCATGCTGCTTTTATCTATCCAGTGAACCTTTACTGCAAGCGGCACCCAAAGCAGCATACAAATTAAAAATCTAAAAAACAATAATAAATAAAATTTAAACCATCAATGACAGAAAAACTATACATACACAGGCAAACATGGCTTTTAAAATGAAATTTTAGATAAAACATTGATTTCATAGTGCATGCTTAACCTTTACTATTTAATATTCCCTTGTGGATAAATACTTCCAAGCCTAGAGAACTTGCTGCAGGGTGCTGAGATGAACTGATAGTGCACAGTAGAGGTTACAGTTTGACAAGCTAAATGCTCCTGAGTGCCACTTTTCATTAATATTCCAAATGTGGATATGTTTGCTAGTGCAAGATTGTAAGAGATGTTTTAGTGGATAACGGCTGTTCTCTGTGTGGTATTACTCCATTCAGCTGCTTATGATTTGATTGCAGTCAAAAAGCCTTTCACAGTATCCTTAATTATAAACGGAGCATAGTAATCTGAGACCTGACATCACACAAACTGGAATCTTACTCTGTCAGCATCCATTTAAAGGCACCCACCTTCCTTCTTCGTGTTCTTTTTTCCAACCTGCATTTATTTTAAATTCTGGTGTCGTTTCATGCGCTTATCTTTTATATTTGTCTGACAACAACTCTCATGTTTGTCATGATGTAAAGAAAATAGAGCAACCCAAAAGGCTTACCTTTTAATCTTTAGGTGAACAGTAATCCTCTGTATTTTTCTACAACATTCATTAAGTGTGTGAACTGCACTGTCAAGGTTTATGATGTTAGCACCAGCCTTTGATTGAGCTACAGGCTTGTATTCAATTAGCGGACCATGTAATATTGTGAATATTAATAGTACAAAGCCACAAAGGTTTACCATTTGTGGTTCCAGTACTGTTCCATGTCCATCTAAATACATTTTTTCAGGATGCTCTTACAACAAAGCTAAAAAGAACAGAAGAAATCAATGACAAACTCTCCTTCCTATTTATGTCACTCTTTCACATGCCGCATTGTGGTTAGAGAAGCTTTAAGAATGTGTTGAGTATTTAATGGGATAGTAACAAAAGTTGATGTCAATTGGAAATAAAAGGGACTATCATGGAATTGAATCTATATTATCCAAGGAATCAGTCAGAGCATGCCCCAGCTTCATTTTAGCCTTGACAGGATAGACCTGTAATAGTGAGATATATCCTCCAGATATAATGGATGGAGGTTCGTTTTCTGTGTGTTGTGGAGAACTGCTGAAAAATTCCAAAGAAGGGCATAATAAAAATATAAAGTTGAAAGGATTCTTGGGGCATTTCTTGCGAGGGGCAGAGAGGATAATGAAAGGAAATCATGTTTGTCTTCATTGGGGCCTGGGGGTGCAAACAGTACTGCTGCCATAGTTCCATCAAATATCACCTTAGAATGGTGTTGGGGAACTTGTATTGCTTGTCAAAGGTAATGTGCAAGCACCATCCATTAGGTATCCAAATGCTTACAAAACTGTAGCCCATCAAGATGTTTTTCTCCCCAAACTGCTTGCAGTTACAGCTTCGAAAGCAACTACAAAGTTCCACCACAGAGCGGTCATTCACCCCTCTCTCCAGCCACTCATGATTACAGTCATCTACAAAGGGATCCACTATAACCATGAGGATAAACCACAGGACTCTGTGGTCAGCAGGAGTTGACACCGACTTGACGGCACACTTTACCTTTAAGACCCTTCCATGATTGGCAGCCTGGAGAGCAATTGGCAGCAATTAGAGAGCAAGCACTCTGCTACCCCCACTTTCCTGATCATGAATCTCCATGGCGCGGCTACGCAACACGCTGATTCACAAGGAGAGGAGACCCCCACTGGGAAGCCAAAATGAGACTCCTGGTGTCGGGGGTCTCCCCAGAATTTCCATGTCAAAATTCAATGTCAAACATTTCCATGTCAAAATTCATTTGTATTAAGCAGTGTCTATTGTATGAGCCACCTAAAGGCATAGCGGGGAAGTGACTTGATTAGCAAGCCAGATGTTGCTGGTTTAATCCCTGCTGGTATGTTTCCCAGACTATGGGAAACACCTGTATCGGGCAGTAGAGATATAGGAAGATGCTGAAAGACATCATCTCATACTGCACAGGAGTATTAAACATCATGGAGCCGGTAAGGACTGCAGGAAAAGTGGGGCATTCTTGGATATCCGGGGGACAGGCAGCCCCGATCCCCTTCCCACCCGCCACAGTTACCGCCCTTTTGCCCACTCATTCCTTGCCCTCCTGCCCACTTGTCCATCCCTCCGCCGGCTTGCCCTCCTACCTGCACATCTGTCCCACCGCTGGCCAGCCATCACAGTTTTCTTTGCCCACCAGCCACTGCTGCTGCCACCATTTTCTTCCAACTACCAACCCCCTTGCTATCTTGCAGCAATTCAACCTCTTGCAAGAGCTGCAAGAGCACACATGGGATTAGCCAAAGGTATGCCTTAGTGAAATAAATATAAAGATAGAGGAGTCGTTATAGGTGACCTGATATTGATATTAGGTACCACTGACCGCTCTATGCTTATTAACTTGCCCTATGAGATCAATACTGTGACTCAGTCTACACAGTGTCTATGACCATACTGTATTGCTAGTAAACAGTGAGCATAGGTCAAGTATTGGGGTGCATTATTTTTTCATAAGAGGCATCTGGTTTGAAATGGAGTACTTCCATTTTCAGGTAGTAAAGATTGCTTTGAGATAAATCAGGGTTGCCAGAACCTAAGGGGTATACTCATGGGTCAAATGGGCTGTAAGCCAGAATTTGGCTTTTTAAAAGCCCAATCTGGCCACCTAGTTGAGATTTACAGACATAAAACAGTACCCAGGGACATACCATTATGGCAAGAAAAGATGAAGGCTTTGAAAGATTGCATGATCAATTTTGTTGGGAAGGCAAGGAAGGAAAGAAAACAAGAAAGAACAAACCAATTTTTCTGTAGAACTACCCATAGGAGCCCAGCTATGTTCGCACAGTTCTCTCACACAGCCTAGCCTTAGCTAGGGACATCCAGCCTTGGTTAGGTTTCATGTGATAACGACCAGGACCAATCCTGAAGCGCGAACACCACCTAACCCCATTGTTAAACCCACCTTTTAACCCTGTTTCCTTGTTCAGGAAGCACTGATGGGCACCTGTCCATTGCTGGGGGGAATACCAACAATGCACCGGATACTCGCATGGTGTATTGTGGTATATTCAGGGGCCAGGATGACGCATCCCTGCCCTCATACCTCTGCACTGTCAGAGACAGTGGCTAAGCAACTGGGCATGCGATTCGCACACCCAGCACCACAGTACAATTGTCTGTGGGAGAGGTAAGCCTTGCAAGGCTTCCTCCCCACCCGTCCGCCCTCATGTTTGATCATGAGAACAACACCAACGTATTTTCCACTAACCATCAACCATTTCTATCCCACAGTGCCTAGACTTTGAAACTCTGCCCTTATCAATTTTCCCTTTTGATTATAACATTCTGGAACAAACTGATGACTTTACTTTCCAGCAGGCCTTTTGTGTTTAATTTTATCTTTTACCTGCCTCTCAGCTGTTTTCTGTTGTCTTGTTTTAAGGATATTTTTAAATATATAGATATTTAATAATTGTGTTAATTATTAATTATGTTAATAATTGTTAATTATTAACTTTAATAATTGTTTCACTGTTAAGTGAAACAGAAAGGATGGGTATACACATTTTAAATAAAGAAACGGGCTTCAGAAATTGATCTCCTTGGAAGATGAGGTGACCAGGAAAAAGAAATTGGATCACGACCTTTCTGATCTGACCCCTAAAGATACAATTGGAGAAGGAGACTATGTTGCTTTGACAGATTTACAATATGAGTCCTGCATGTATTTGAAACATCTATCCAGCTAGATTAATATATGTATTAACATCACCAATAAGTTATTCAGAGGCATTACAGTGCCTGCAACATTTGATACAACTGACAGAATTTAGCATACTGAATTAGCATATTGCAGTGTACTGTTATGGGTGACCTATTTCTCTGTTTCCTTTGAGAATTAAGATAGAGGAAGCTCTTGCAAGAGAATCCTTGACCTCAGCACTTAGACGTCAAGTTGACAGATAGATGAAATACTGTTAGCTCTATCATGATGGTGCAAGATAACGTTTGTCAGCATCAAGCAACCTTTAACTTTGTGTATATGACATCAGTTTAGGGTTGGCTTAGTTTCACCAGCATAAATGTTCATAGTGATATGTGAACAAATCCCCATTCACACAGATCACTAAAGTTCAACAAATTTATTCACTGTGATTGACTTGATGTGGGCACCTCCCTCCCTGTGAACATGAAATGAGTGAAATAGGAATGAACTCCAGCCCCTCTCCCCAACTTGAAGTTGGGGGAAAGTTCAGGGGATTCTCCCTACAGTTTTGCTGGGCTTTGGAGCTACCAAGCATGATGCCAGAGACAAGACAAGGGGAAAGGGCAGGGTTTGATGGCAAGCACAAATTTTGGTTAATTACATGATCCCCACCGCACGTTAAGATCATCTGGGGAGGCCTATCTCCAGTTACCACCGGTTCGTTTGGTGGCGACTTAGAGGCGGGCCTTCTCTGTAGCTGCTCCTGGGCTGTGGAATGCACTCCCAGCAGAAATTTGTAATCTTAATTCTTTACTGTCCTTCAAGAGAGCCCTTAAAACCCATCTGTTTGGCCTAGCCTTTCAGGGTTTTTAATTAGTTTTAATTATTTTAATGTTAACCTGGTTTTCAGGATTTTAATTGTTTTGATAGTTTAATTGTTTAAGATGTTTTTAAATTGGTGTTTATATTTGTATTTCTGTTTTAATTGTTGTTAATGATTTCTGGTTTTAATTGTAAACCGCCCTGAGCCAGCTCGGAAGGGTGGTATAAAAATCGAATAAATAAATAAATAAATAATAAATTACCAAAGCCCTCCCTTGCAAATCTACATATAAGTCCAGTGAGACTCAGTCCCGCAAGCCTAAGCCACAAACAGACACATTAATGTGCATAGATCCCCTTTAGGTAAACATATGTTTGGAGAGAATTATTCCATCACTGCAATGTGTACACTGTTCACTGTTATGTGTGATGATCTCTGTATTCATGCCTGTCTAAACATACTGTCTAGGCATGCTCCATACTGTCTCCAATGTTTTTAACATCTACGTGAAACCTCTGTGAGAGATCAACACGAGGTTGGGCCTGGGATGTTATCAATATGCTCATGATAACCATATCTACTTCTCCATACAAACTTCATCAGGAAAAGGCATGACCCCCTAAATGTCTGCCTGGAGGCGATAATGGGCTAGATGAAGGATAACAAGCTGAAGCTGAATCCAAATAGTTATTGTCTGTAGGAGTCAGGAACGAGAGATGCTTTACATCTGCCTGTTCTGGATGGGGTTATTCTCCCCCTAAGTGATCAGGTTCATAGTCTGGGAGTCTTCCTGGATACTAAACTCTTCCTGGTTTCTAAGGTTGAGGCAATGGCCACTAGTGCTTTTCATCAGCTTCAGCTGATATGCTAGATACGTCCATTTCTGGATACAAATGACCTTGAAACAGTGGTACATATGCTGGTAACCTCTAGGCTTGACTACAGTAATGCACTCTACATAGGGCTGCCTTTGTACATAGTTCAGAAACTACAGTTGGTACAGAATGTGGCAGCCAGATTGATCTCTGGGTTTACCTTAAGGGACCATGTAACACCGATCTTGAAAGAACTGCACTGGCTGCCGATATTTATTTATTTATTTGATTGATTGATTGATTGATTGATTTCTATACCATCCTTCCAACAATGGCTATGGGCAGTTTACATTAAAGCAAAGCTAAAATCAATTAACTATTAAAATCAAAGACTCTAAAAACAATATAAAACCATTATTAAAACAAAACAGTTTTAAAAACAATGGAAAACCAAGCCAAACCTTTACAGTTTAAAAACAGTTTAAAAACTGGAAGGCCAGGCCAAACAGATAGGTCTTAAGGGCTTTCCTGAAGGCGAATAATGAACTCAGATTACAGATTTCAGCCAGGAACACATTCCACAGCCCAGGAACAGCTACAGAAAAGGCCCAACTCTGAGTCGCCACCAGATGTATTGGTGGTAACTGAAGACTCCTCAGATGATCTTAATGTGCTGTGGGAATTGTGCAGAAGAAGGCACTCTCTAAGATAACTTGGACCTAAGCCGTTCAGGGCTTTAAGGGTAATAACCAGCACTTTGTATTTTGCCCCAAAACATATCGGCAGCCAGTGTAGCTGTTTCAAAACAGGCATAATATGATCTCTCTGGGTTGCCCCAGAGACCAGTCTAGCTGCCGCAATTTGAACTAACTGAAACTTCCGAACTATGTACAAAGGCAGTCCCACGTAGAGCACATTACAATAGTCAAGCCATTGTCAGATATGTTTCTGAATGAAATACAAAGTGCTGATTATTACCTATAAAACCCGCAATGGCTTGAGTCCAGGGTACTTAAGAGAGCACCTTCTCTATCGCGAACTCTGTCACCTATTAAGGTCATCTGGAGAGATCTGATTGTGGCTGCCTCCAACTTGTTTGGTGGTGACTTAGGACTGGGCCTTCTCTGTGGCTGCCCCATGGCTTTGGAGTGTGCTTCCTGATTAAATAAGAGCATCTGCTTCTCTGTTTGTTTTTAGAAGGACCCTGAAGAGGGACCTGTTTCCTCAGGCTTTTAATTGAAATCTAAATTTTAATGTATTTTTATTTATTGAGATTTTATCTGTTTTATGAATTTTAAGTTTTATATTGTTTTATGTTTTAATTTGTACACTGCCTGGAGAGTCCAATGGGGGAGGAACTGGCTGTGCAGGCTTCCTCCAATGCAATAAGGACAGCCGCGGCAGCCGATTGCACAGGAGAGAGAGAGGAGCTCTGTCCCCTTAACTCCAGTTTGTGCAGGCTGCATTAACTGGATGTCACATTAGAGGTCACAGGCCCTAGGTTTGGTGATTGTAACTTAATTTCACCCGAGCATTCTTTCCCAGGTTTGGATGAAGAATCGGAACTGTGGTTGAATCCAGGAACCATGGTTCCGATCATTTGGATGTCACAGGGGGAAAACCTGAGGTGAGTTTGATTCAGATTCCCTGTGATGTCCAAAGGCAGCCAATGGACCAGTTCAGACAATCTAAACCATAGTTTTCATTACCACGGATGAGCTTGCCTCCTTGTGGACTTAAACACACCTTTCTCCTCCTTTGCACAACAGAGTAAGAAACTGGAAGCTTTTGCCACAGTTCCCCATAGCATCAAAACTCCAGGAATTATACTCTGTTAAAACAATCAGGATCAAACTGCAGTTTGGCATCGTGTTCTGTTAACAAACCTCTATCCAGGCTGGTCCCAGATCAGCCCATATCTGAGGCAGAACACCAAATGTCATCTCCCCACGCCACACCACTCATCGCCACACCAAAAGTCCCCCTTAGCTGGTGATGCCATTGCTACTGCTTCTCTTCTTCCTCCTCCACTCCCTGGATTTAAAAAAGAGAGGTGTAAAGAGCAGAAAGGCAAGCATTAAAGTGCCTGAAGTCATTCAAGGTTGAGCTGTGCTGGAACTGTGTGTGTTGAAGCACACAACAGCTTTGGTGGGTCTTCACTGCACATGTTACACTTTGGAACATGTCAGCCATTGAAGGTAATCTCAGCTACTTCAATCAAAAATCACCTTACAATAAAATAATATGCCAAAAACCTCTATCACCATTAAAGACATCTTCAGAATTCATCACACTTTCCAGAGTAAGGAAAAAGATTTGTCCCACTGTCTGCAGTTAGACAAGGAAAAAGCAACAAAGTGAAGAGGAAAGAAGGATTATTGCAAAGCTGTCACATTTTATATATGTCTACCATCCTCAGTTATGCTAGCTTGGCTGTCACTTTCCATTTAAATCAGAAAAGTAAAGGAAATTTTTTTTCTTCCTTGTCTGTTTTTTATTATTTTCTACAAAATAGATTTAAATACACACCACAAAAACAAAAAGCAAAACCACAACATTTTGATATATTATTGATTTTTGAACATGTAAATAGCTCTGATGAATTAGTCACCAGAATAATGAAAGAGGGAATAAATCTGCATGCAATATATTGGGCTTCTAGAGTACGTGAGAGTGAAATAAAACTCTCCAGTTACACGGTGCAATAAAAGATGATATGTGACATTGATATGTACTCACATATGGCTATGTGAGTACAAATATTAATTTAACAAGTTATTACAGACCAATAAGTAATATACATATTACATATGTGTAACATATAAGTAATATACATATTACATTGCATATTGTGAGCCCTTTGGGGACAGGGATCCATCTTGTTTATTTGTTGTTTCTCTGTGTAAACTGCTCTGAGCCACTTTTGGAAGGGCGGCATAGAAATAAAATTAATTAATTAATTAATTAATTAAAAATATTCTTGTAGTAGTTATGTTCATCCACCACATTTGGAACAAATGGAAAGAAAGCATTATATTGTACATAACACCCAGAGCAGAATCCTTTGGCATTTGGAATTTGGCAATAAATAATGGAGAGAAAATGTTTCCCTGATACAACACTTTAGAGTACATGTGATTTGATGTCACTCTGTTCTGCACACAACCTACCAGAATCTTCTCTGGTTAATTTCAATTGAATTTATCTATGAGAAATACCTACAAGGCAGGCTACAAAGCATACATTGAAGAACGGACCCCCTAAATTTGCATTAGTTTGGTTTTTCCAAGCTTGCTTGGAGAACTCCCCTGCCCCAGTTCTTTTTTAATAATATTGATGCACTTGAGGTATATTATATAAGCCTTCCCATTGAAGCCCTTTCTCAAAACCCCTATGATGAAAGCTTGCAACAGTGGTGGCTTATTCATCTTTAAGACTTGGATGCTTCCATGGTCAGGACCAGCTTTTGCTGATGGAGAGCCTGGAAAATGTTGTACCCAATGCCCTCCTGTAAGAGCTGGACCATGGACAGCCACCATGGGATAGTGCAGATTTTCTGAAGTCAGACCAGGAGGGCCAGGCAGACAAACCAGAAACCAGGATAAGGAAGAGCAAAGAGTCGAAGCTAAATCCAGGAGCTGAAGCTCAGCAGACAAACAAGGAACCAAGATCAGGAAGCAAGCCAAGCCAAGAGTTGAAGCCAAAGCCAAGGTTCAAAACTGAGCAGATAAATAGGATTGCAGAACACTACACACCAGAACCAGGAAGACCTACCTTACTTACTTACTTACTTACTTATTGAATTTAGAGCCAGTGTGGTGTAGTGGTTAGAGTGCTGGACTAGGACTGGGAAGACCCAAGTTCAAATCCCCATTCAGCCATGATACTAGCTGGGTGACTCTGGGCCAGTCACTTCTCTCTCAGCCTAACCTACTTCACAGGGTTGTTGTGAGGAGAAACTTAAGTATGTAGTACACTGCTCTGGGCTCCTTGGAGGAAGAGCGGGATATAAATGTAAATAAATAAATAAATAAATAAATAAATACACCGCCCAATATCAAAATCTCTAGGCTCTACAGAATTAAAACATAATATAAAAAAGAAAACATTTAAAATTCATATATAGATAAAAATAATAGATAAAAACATATTAAAATTCAAAATTTTAGTATTAGTTGAAAGCCTGGGAAAGTAGGTACATCTTTAGGGTCCTTCAAAAAAACCAAAAACCCTCTTATTTCAGCAGGGAGTGAGTTCCAAAGTCCTGGGGCAGCCACAGAGAAGACCCAGTCCTGAAGTGCCACCAAACGAATTGACGGCAACCATAACCGGACCTCTCCAGATGATCTTAATAGGCGACAGTGTTCATGACAGAGAAGGTGCTCTCTTAAGTACCCTGGACCTAAGACATTAAGGGCTTTATAAATAATAACCAGTACTTTGTGTTTCGTTCGGAAACATACTGACAGCCAGTGCAGTTCTTTTAGAATCAGTGTTATGTGGTCCCTTCATGTTGTCCAGAGACCAATCTGGCTGCCGCATTCTGAAATGATTGTAGTTTCCGAACTACATACAAAGGCAGCCCCATGTAGAGTGCATTACAGTTTTCAAGCCTAGAGGTTACTAGCATATGTACCACTGTTTTAAGGTCATTTGTCTCTAGAAATGGACATATCTGTCGTATCGGCCAAGAAACCAGGGAGAGTTTGGGATCCAGGAGCACTACGAACCCATTCTTTTCAGGGGAATGCAACCCCATCCAGAACAGGCAGATCTAAACCATATCTCAGATCCTGACCCTCTACAGACAGTCTTGTTTGGATTAAACTTCAGCCTGTTATCCTTCATCCAAACCAATATCGTCTCCAGGCAGGCACTTGAGGGAGGGGGGTCAGTGAAGCATTTATTTAGTTCAAACAGGAAGTACATATCCTTCCTGTTCAATAAAGATCTACTAGCATGGCTGGATAGGCCATGATCTGAGAACTCTGTTTTCAGGGAGGGTTGTTGCAGTTCAGTAGTCTGCCACACAGGACAGCTATATGAAGCCTATGTCTCTCAGCCTGAATTCAGCTAGTTCCTGATTCCCCCACCCAATTCAATCCATAGAGTCAAGAGGTACTTTTTCCAGACTCCAGTGGTAATGGATGCTCTATGCAAATATCCAAGCCCTGAATACGAGCGCTCTACCACTCCTGTGAGCACTCCTCAACATAGAAGTCCCCCTGATTTGCAAGAATAATTTTGGGAAGGCGAGGTGGACCTGTGGCAGGAATTGCTAGAATGAGATGAGCCTAGATAACCTAAGCCAGAACTCAGTGGGCCTTGATGGAGTCAGGGATGAAGCTCTTGACTTTGCCTATCAAGCAAGTGATTTGTTGACACATTTTTGTTTTGTTATTATAGCATGCAAGGTATTTCTTTAGTCTAGGACTATTTCATGGTACTCAGTCAGTTATTTGTATGCATGAGCAAGAGAGAGAATTAAAAAACAACTTTATAAAATAACCAGTTTCATAGTTTGCTTCACTGAAATCTTACCTAATTTTTATGAGTAAAAAATTACTCATATTTTTATTAGTAAGAAATTAGTCTGTCTCAGTTGCCTCTGGTGGATAACTCTTTACACCCTAGAATTTAGATTAGCTATATTGGGAAACTTGTGTGCAAGGCTTCAGTCCAGCAATTACACCGAATGTGGGTTCATGTTCCTCTTGATGGTATTGTAATGATAATTTTTAAAGATAAATACTCAAGAGAAAAACTTATATAATACTAGTTAACTTACATAGCTTCTGGTATAGCACATAGAAGCAGCAACATCGAACACAGCATTAATTGCACAAAGTTTAATGAGAAATAGTTTCAAGGAGCATAGGTTTAAGAACTTGTATTTACTTACTTACAAATTGCAAAGTAAGAAAAGAGGCAAGTGAGGAAGCCCCAAGGCAACTGACTCTAGATTTGCATCTCCCCTTCCCCCACTAAAATGTCTCATGACTATATAAAACCATATATAGACAACTAGTGATCATGTACACATTTGTTTATTACTTCTTTCTTGATAACTCAAATTTATAATTAAATTCCTTAGCTTCCTTAATTAGTCCTTACATATGTAAGGACCCAGAATGTTGGGGGCAATATGCTAAATCATTGTAAACCGCTTAGAGAGCTTCGGCTATAGAGCGGTATATAAATGTAAGTGCTATATTGCTATTGCTATATGAGAATCAAGGGCAAACTTAGATTGTAATATATCCTGTGAAACATCTAATTCATGTAAGCATCTTTGAAAAACACGAAGATGAAATAACAAAGGTTGTAGACAAAAAATGTTACAGGTAGGTCATCATTTATAGTCCTAACTGAATCAAAATGATAAAGGGGAAAAATAGAATGATTTTATTCTAATATCTGTCACAGATCTGCCACTGTCTTCTATACAATTTTTTAAAAGACCTTTTAATATCCTTTATTTTCCCATTGACATTTTGGAAATCATGCCTGCTCTTGAAGACAATTTACAAACACACACACACACACACACACACACACACACACACGTGCATGCGTGCGCGTATTTTTCCTCTTCATTCGGATAATATTTGTTTCAGGGGGCTGTTATGTCTACTTCAAAAGAAAGTCTGGGGTGGCCCCTTGATTCTGCTTTTGCAGAGATCCGTAGAGACCTATGCATGCATTATATATATATATGCAACCCCATCCCCCTGAAACATCCCATGAGGTACCAAGCATAGCTGCTAGAAAGGGAAATTGACTGACTGTGTGTGTGCGATATATATATATATATATATATATATATATATATATATATATATATATAGCGCACACAGTGTGTGTGTGTGTGTGTGTGTGTGTGTGTGTGTGTGTGTGTGTGTCGCACAAACACAGTCAGTCAATTTCCCCTTCTAGCAGCCATGCTTGGTACCTCATGGGATGTTTCAGGGGGATGGGGTTGCACACGGGGATTGACACCAAAAGGGGGAACTGAAAAGTCCACATACTCATGTGAACCACAGTGCTGATCCTGGCTATTATATACTGGCATTTCCTATAGAGAATTATGGCTAGATGCAACATAATGCAAAGCCATGGTTTATGCTAACTATAATTAAGAACACAAATAATGGTTTGAACCACAAGATATATAACAGGAAAACAGTTCTTTAGAACTGTTTTTTTGTTTTTGTTTGTTTCCCATCTGCTAGGGGGTCCTCCTCAGGGTCACTCAGGGTCCTAGAAAAAAACTTCTGGGATTACCTGGGCCACTCAGGCACCTAGTAGGGCAGCTAAAACAGGGGGAGGGGGTTGTTTTTAAAAAGTAGCAGCTAGTCAAAGCAAGCAGCTAGTCTGTTGCTCCCTCTGGAATGAAGAGGAAGCAAGAGGAATTGGTACACACCACCATAAAACGGGCAATCGTGAAACAGGCCAAAGAAAGAGGCATTGGGGGTTGTACCAAAAGAGGGGTGTGGTACAGAACCCCTCAGTTGCCTCTGGTGGATAACTCTTTACATCCTAGAAATAAAGAGGGGTTCTGGTGGTACACACACATGTGCAAAACTGGACTAGGCTGTCTTAGCCCGGTTTTGCATGCATGTGTGAATAGTTCCCACTTTTATTGAAGAATGTCACATTCTACCAGTCATGTATGCAAACAGTAAGGATATTCTCATGGGCAGCCTAACCCAGGCTAGGGCAACACAGCCTTGGTCAGGCTGCTCATGTGGAGTGACGGGATTGCTTCCACCCCGCCTAACCTGACTTTTAACCCCCAGCCTTTAGCCAGGATTAAGGGCATGGTCAAGAGGTTCAAGGGCCGAGGGTTAATGGTTAAGGGCCAAGCAAGAGTGCCCAGCTGAGGGAGGATGCCTCAATGCACTGTGCTACTGATGCAGTGCATTGAGGGATGCCGGAGGACTTCCCTCGCTGGCTCCCTGCTCTGCCACTTACGCGGCAGAGCCTTGGAGATCCACTTGCTTGTGTGCGGGGAGGCAGGAAGGAGCCTCGCTGTCTACCCAGGTAAAAGATCGTCTGCACAACCTCACTAGAATACTTCCATTTGTGCACAATGGTGTTCAGGCTCTTTACTTTGTTAAGGTATTATTTCTACCCATTTTTTATAGATGCAAAAACTCTGCTCCCTTTTTGTACTCTGGCAGATAGTCCTTCCGCCTCCAAAGTGATCTAGAGAAAGGTTAGCAGAGTTTTAAGGATATAGAATTGTGCTCTATTTTTGTCCAGTTACTTACTAAGAAGCCACACTTCTCATGCTACATATATATATATATGAATGAATGATTGAAATAAGGGATATAAAGCATGTAATATCATTGGTTGACATCTAGACAACCGTTGCACCTATGCAACAACAGAGGTTGTGCATTCTTAAGAGGTTTTTAGAGTTGTGTGAAGTTGTGGTGATCTGTAGTGCTATGCAACTGCTAGGGGGAAAGATTCCATAGAACTCATACAAGATTGTGCAACATATTGTGCAATATGTTGAAAACAGTTGTGCAACACTGTGTTCAATGTGTCAACACCTTCCACTGGTGCAAGAACTAGTCTGAAACACATTTTCCTTTCTTTGCACATCATTGCTGTACACCTTACACTAGTACAACATTATTATTCTAGGACAACACTAATCTGGATGTAGACTTTTGCAAAATATGGGTTGAGTCTTTACCGCTATATTTTTTAGTTAGATCAGTTGAATCATCCAATGAAATATTTCTGTTCACAGCAGTTCATAATGTAACACATATGAATAAAAATATATATTTACAGAATGATTTTTCAAAAGGTTTTGCAATGCCCGTGATTCCCTTAAGTTGTTTCAAATTACAATACTTTATACCTTTATTTAAGAAATCCACAGATTTAATTTAAAGATTTCAGTATTGTATAGTCAACAGTTATTTTTCCCCTCTTGTGACTTTTTGTTTTGACTGTGTTGAGTGTTATTGCTGTCTTCTTCAACCATGGGTATGGTTCATTATGCCATTCCATTATAACATCTATGCAATGACTGCAATATGACTATTTTGTAGGCACACACTAATGGGCATTGGCTACCATCTGATTAATCAAGCATTTATTGAAGGATGTTGTGCTAGTTCAAAACTGTTGGATCAGATACTCCTGCTAAGTCTGAAGTTTGTGTTCCAGATTAGTGTTGCAACAAGCTTGTGCTTGTGCAACACTTGTGCAGCTTGCAGCACGTGAAAAGGAACGTTTGGGCATGAGCACTATAGTACAATTCCACAAATCCCAATTATAGCACACCAATGTGCTCCTCTTGTGCTAGTATACTCATTATGCAAAGTATACTCATTATGCTAGTATACTCATTATGCAAAGGATTTGTAAATCAAAATGTTAACAATTTGTAGATCTAGTAGACACTGGATCAGTGCTCTGTCATAAATAAGTTGGTTTTAAAAATGTACAAAACTTTTATTCGAGTGACATACATGACATACATTCGAGTGACACTTCATGTTGCATACAACCAGGAGCGGCCCATCCTAATTAGGGATGTGTGAAACGTTTTGGATACAAAACGTTTTGTACCCAAAACAGCCTGTTTCGGGTGTTTTGTAGACAAAACAAAACACCCATTTTCCAGATCCAAAAGTTTTGTATACAAAACAAAATGTCCCTCTTTCGGCTACAAAACGTTTTGTTGTTTTGGACCTCCATTTTGTGGTGATCTCTGAGTCAGTCTCCATTTTGTGTTTGACATCTCTTTGAATTTCCCACCCTTCCAGCCTTCTGATTAGTGACCTAAATCATGGGCTGACCTGCTGACAATTCCCTCCTTGTTCCTCATTGGCTCTTTTGCTTCTTGCCACTCTTTACTGACCCCACACTGGCCAGGGGAAGGATTGCTAACCCATGGGGTGCTGGGTTCTGTTGATTCTGTGGTGTTCTGAGTGTAGATTTTCTGGTAGCATATGAGAGTGGATTCTTGTTTTTCACTGAAAATCTCATATGCTACCAGAGAATCTACAATGAACACCTCAGAAACAACAAAACCCAGTACCCCACAGGCTTGGGGGTGTGGGGGTGGTTGGCACCCTATGTGCACTACACAACCCCTCGCTCTGGGCAGCCCCAGTGCCCCCCAAGTGGAATTATGGGGCTGCTGAAACCTCCATTATTCTCCATGGGAGAAATCTTAAAAACACGTAAACTTCAACAAATCACAAAATATCAGCCCTTTGCCCAATTCCTTTGAAATAATTCTGGAAGTTTCCTTGCCCCCATTGGGCACTACCACCCACCACACTCTGCTCTGGGTCATCCCTTTCCCCTTGATTTGAAGCGATACATTTGCTGGAATCCCCATTATTCCCTATGGGAAAATTCTTAAAGATGTGTAAACTTTAAAAAAATTCACAAAAAAGGATCAGCCCTTTGCCTAATTCCTTTGAAATTTGGGTGGTAGCTTCCACCCATTGGACACTACCACCACCACCCACTCTTTTTGCCCTGGGACCCTTTTTAAAAATCCAAATCGATTCGGATTCAGATTCAGAAAATTTGGCTACAAAACAAAACAGGGCTGATTCGGATTCAGAAAAATTGGGTACAAAACAAAATGGGGATGTTTCGATTTGGACACAAATCGAAACAAGAAAATTCCAAAATGCACACCCCTAATCCTAATGAGCTGGGGGCGGGGACTGAACAAGATAAAGCTTCCTCTGGTTCCAGGCAATTCTGTTGCTTCTCTCTCTCTCTCTCTCTCTCTCTCTCTCTCTCCACCCTTCCCAGGAATTAATGAGAGCTGTGCTGTTTGCAGGCTGGCCAATTCATCAGATAGAGCTGTGTGGGCTGGTTAATACTTGACTAGCAAGCACAGCTCTACCTGATGAATGGACAGCCTGTAAGCAGTGCAGCTTTTATTAACTCCAGGGTGGGGGGGGGGACAACAGAGCTGCTGGGAACCAGAGGCAGCTGCATCTTGTTCAGTTCAGTGCCTCCCATCCAGTGTGTTAGGACGGGCTGCTGCTGCATACAACATAATACGTGGTGAATGACATCATAACAACAATTTGTTTTAGCAAGCTCCCTGCTAACTGAACAAAGAGACACCTGTTAAAGTGATGGTATTTATTTATTTATTTATTTATTTATTTATTTATTACACTTTTATACCACCCCAAATTTGTGTCTCTGGGCAGTTCACAATGATTTAGCAACGGGAGAGCAACTGGTCATATCCATCCCAGCACAGCATCCCTCCAGGGGCTGTTGCTGGTTTCTACCTTGTGTTTCTTTTTAGATTGTGAGCTCTTTGGGGACAGGTGACCATCTTATTCATATATGTAAACCGCTTTGTGAACTTTGGTTGAAGAACCGTATGTAAATAGTTGTTGTTGTAGTAATAAGAACTAATCTGCCTAGTTTCCTTTCACTATCCCAACAAGTGGACTAAATTTGGTTAAACTATACTCATGCAGCCAAAAAAAGACACAAATGCAGTGATAGCCTCCATCTTGTATAAATATTCTGAAGTGTGGAGGCTCACATGCATGAGTTGTGTGTGATTTTCACTGATCTCCCCTTCCCTTGGAATCGCTCTGTGGAGTGCAGTTATGTTCGTGAGGTTGTACCAGAGGTGTTCTTACCACCAGACCTTGGGGCCCCAGTCCGTGGCCTCCAAGGTCTGGTGGGGCTCCAAAGGCCTGGGGGAGACTCTGACATGGGGCCCCCCCCACCGCTGGAAGCCACTGCTGCCGTGAGGCCAAACCACCAATCTTGCCAGTAATGTTAGCCGCCATCTACATGGCTGGGGGGCAGGGGTGAGTCGAGCAGGCATCGCCCCTGTGGCGGGAATAGCCACTGGGCCTGGCAGTTCAGCCCAGCGGCCCATGAGTGAGGCCTCTATTCAAAGTGCGCAGGCATGTCTCACAGTTCTCAAGGACTGCTGCACCAAATGGCCAGGCCCAGCGGCCACTCCGCCCACAACCGCCACCATGGAAGGGATGCCTGCTTGACTCACCCCACCCCACCTCCGGCCACGAACATGGTGGCTAGAATTATTGGCAAGATCAGTGGTTCGGCCTCGCAGTGGAAAGGGCTTGCTGCAGTGGGGGTGCCTAACAATGAGGGGGGGCTCATGGAAGCGGGATGGGCCTTGCGGCAGGTGCAGTCCAGGCACCTAGGTGCACCACTGGGTTGCACAACCATCAGGGACATGGTTTTCATGTTGCACTGAGTGCTTCCAGGGGAAACCGTTATCAGTAAAAATCAAGTCCCTGCACTTCAGAAACGGTGATACTATTACTGCATGCATGGCTTTTTTGGCTGAACATGCACAGCTTTCGTTAGGATGTTGCCAGGTATAATATGATAGCAAGCTTTACCTATAAAGGTGGAAGATTCTTCTTGGGGAAAAGCTATAGATTTGTGGTTAGCTATTCTTTTAGTTATAGGAGAATTAGAAA
The DNA here is from genome assembly GCF_027244095.1 of Hemicordylus capensis. Lineage (NCBI taxonomy): Eukaryota > Metazoa > Chordata > Lepidosauria > Squamata > Cordylidae > Hemicordylus > Hemicordylus capensis. The sequence goes on along the minus strand of NC_069658.1, from coordinate 370,436,236 downwards.
GAAATTGAGACTATTCTCATGAGTGGAGGAAACCTGGCTAAGGGTGCCCAGGCCAGTTTCCCACACACATGTGAACCGCCAGGAGCTGTGTGGCTCCTGGCAGCTAGCCCACCTAATTGTCCCCCCATCCCATTTTTCAGATCATGAATCGCCACTGCATGGCTCCGCACCACGGTCACTTGCGAGGAGACACCCGACCGGGAGGCTACAGCAAGCCTCCCAACATCGGGGGCTCCCCAGAAAGCCCCACGCTCACACACGGGGCCAGGCAGCCCCTGATCCCCACCACCCCTACCGGCTCCGTGACGGAGCTGGTAATCATGGTAATCTGGCTGTCCAGGGCTCGCTGAATGCTCATGTGCAGGGAGAGCGGGTCCGCTCTCTGCTTGTGTGGAGAGCCAAACCCAAGACTACAAGTGCAAAGATAATATAGTGTATTACCATTTCTGATATCATTTGCAGGAAACTAAAAATAGTTTGATAATACACCTATTTGCAATTGACTAAACTATCTACAGCTGAGTTTTCATTGGATTGGGTTTCTTATTGTAAACTTTTGAATTACAATATGAATTTAATGCACGCTATATGTTATCTTTTGATGTGTGTGGTAATTAAAGTAGAATCCTGTTTTTGTCTTCAGTTTAAGCAGCATGAGCCAAGTGTCAGAATGTAAAGCAAAGAGAATTGCATTATTGTGTCCATCCATCTTGGCTAATACAGCACTTTGGCAAGTACTAACTAAAGGCAGTCAGCTGTTGTTTTTACTCATCTATGTAAATTAATATTGAAAACTCTTGTGTTTGAAATTCTTTTCTTCAGTTTTATGAATGTAGATTATAAAAAGATTTCTAGTAGTCAAAAACCTGCTAGTGACTGCATACATTTCCAGAATTTTGACACAATGATCACAGTAAAACATGGACCTTTTATTTAACCTCTAGATCAAACAACCATATTGTGTGCTCTCACATGGATAGGGAACTGATAATATGTTGCCTGTAGGCTACATACAGCCAACCAATGCTTCCTCCCTCCCCACCCCACCCCGGCTCACTCAGCGCTGTCTTGCTTCCATGTGGCAATTGCACCACCACTCATAATTCTGCAAGGAAGTGGGGGACATGGGGAACTAGCCTTGCTGTACAGGCTAAGCCTATTAGTAGTAGTACTACTACTAATGGTTTAATACTAAGCCAATATTGGTTTAATTCTACTACAATATTGGTTTTATGCACTGCTTTATGTATAACAGTAATGCTGTATAAACTACTTTCCCTTTTAAAAGTCCATACTATAGTCCACATGGTACTGCATTTTTCCTTGGACTTTATCTTCTCATCTTATAAATCTAATCACTACATTTTCTGATCTCTTTCAGTCATAACATTGTCTTATTTGAAGTGTTCTCTACAAGCCTGCAACATGATAGGAAGTAGGATTGTTATATAGCCTACAGCCGTATTCCCTTAGACTGTGATCTCATAAGCCAATTAAGGTTTGGCCTGGTCATTTATTAGGTTTTGCTCTGATGTCTTTTATATAAGTGCTGCAGGATGTGATGTTGTTTTGGTGAGTGGATTAACACTTTTGCCTTTAGGTTAGTGCTGAACCAATTCCTCCACTAGACTTTTAAGGAGCATTGCACACCTTTGAAGGCACCGTGTTTGAAGTTGCCTTTCACAAAGGTCCTGGCTGCTGAAAATATTGTGTATGGCTCATTTTGAAAGAAAGAAAGAAATTAACCCCAGGGTAAATTCTCATTTGGAAAAATCAGCCAATTAAAAAGTCAATCTCTACTTCCAATTAAACTGTCTTTAGGTCAGAAGGGATGGCTGTATTACCAAGTGGTGTGACCTTCTACATATCAGAGGTCATACTTCATTTCTATCAATAATATCTGCTTTAGTCCTAAAATGTCCACAAGGACATTCAGACTTGGTTTATGGATTTAAATTGATTAAACATGCACTTACATCCCTTGGAAAATTGCACCAATAAATTTACTGGCTTAATCAAATGTTCTTAAACTGGAGAGGACAGGTTCCCAGAGGGAGACTGTTGGGAAGCTGGGAAGTGGGGGAGAAAGAGGAGAGGCAAACACAGTCAGCAGACAGAGCAAAACAGAACAGAACAGTTAAAAATATCCATCGCAAGTTTGACGCTACCCCAGTCTTAGGCATGGTGTGCAGCTTCATTGTCTTGCAAGAAACTGAATAATCTTTCTGCCAGCAAGTTTGCTTGCTTTGTTTGTAGTCAGTCTGTGTGATCTTTTTACAACAGCTGATTAGGTGGTCCACTGTTTCATCTGCTTCTTTACAAAGGCGGCACTTGCTGTTTGTTGTGGATTTTTCGACTTTTGCTCTTATTGCATTTGTTCTTAGTGCCTGTTCTTGCGCAGCCAGTATTAAACCCTCTGTTTCTTTCTTCAAGTAACCATTCTTAAGCCATTGCCAGGTCTTGGTGATGTCTGATTTTCCACTTATATTGTGCAAATATTGACCATGCAGGGGCTCATTTTTCCATTTTTCTGCTTGGTTCTCGACTTGTTCTTTCTTGTAGGCCTGCTTTCTTTCATTGGTGTTGAATAGTTTTGTGTTATTGACCATTTGAAGTGCATCTTCTTCGCTGTCCTTTATATTGTCTTGAAGGCCTCTTTTCTCCTCCTCTGCTGTTTGATGGACTTGCAGCATTCCTCTTCCACCTGAGCTGTGAGGGAGGTATAACCTATCTACATCACTGCGGGGGTGCAGAGCATGATTGATGGTCATTATTTTCCTGGTTTTACGATCCAGCGTCTCTAGCTCTGCCTGGGTCCAGTCTATTATTCCTGCCGTGTATCTGATAACAGGTATAGCCCAGGTGTTTATGGCTTGTATGGTGTTCCCGCCATTGAGTTTGGACTTGAGGATTTTTCTAACTCTCCTGATGTATTCACTTCCAATTTTTCTTTTAACTTCAGTGTGTGCGATGTTATCAGCCTGGAGAATGCCCAAGTATTTGTAATGTTCTTTCTCTTCCAGGTTCTTGATCTTGCTTCCATTGGGCAGTTCTATTGCTTCTGTTTTTGTTATTTTTCCTCTGTTCATTATTAATGCAGCACACTTGTCTAGTCCAAACTCCATTGCTATATCGCTACTGAATATATGGACAGTGTTTAGCAGTGATTCAATTTCAGACTGGGACTTTCCATACAACTTCAGATCATCCTTGTACAGCAGATGGTTTATTTTACTTGATGTTTTAGATGTTTGGTATCTGAGGCCTGTTTTGTTTAGTATTTGTGAAAGTGGGGTCATGGCGATTACAAACAACAGAGGGGATAGTGAGTCCCCTTGGAAAATGCCTCTTCTAATGCTAACCTGTCCAAGTGTCTCGCCATTGATTGTTAACTGTGTACTCCACATGCTCATTGCTTTTTAAATAAATATCTGAATGTTTTTGCTGACACCAGTTGTTTCTAGACATTTTAGTATCCATGTGTGAGGCAATGAATTGAAGGCTTTCTTGTACTCAATCCATGCAACACTTAGATTTGTTTTTCTTCTCTTGCAGTTTTCTAAAATCATTTTGTCAATCAACAGCTGGTCTTTTGTGCCTCTGGTGTTTGGGCAATTTCCTTTCTGTTCAACTGGAAGCTGTTTGTTAGTTAATAAGTGTTGCATCACTTCATCTGCTTTTATTCCAGTTAATAATTTGAACTTGGTTGGCAGGCAGGTTATCGGTCTATAATTACTTGGAACTGCACCTTTTGCTGGGTCTTTCATTATGAGATGAGTTTTCCCAGTTGTTAGGCATTGTTCAATATCACCGCCTTGCAAAATGTGATTGACTGTTATGATAGTTGTTTATGAAGGCTTGTTAGGTGTTTAAGCCAAAAGCCATGCAGTTCATTGTCGCCTGGCGCAGTCCAATTTTTAATTTTCTTTGCTCTTTCACTTATTAATTCCGGTGTTATTATTAGATCTTGCATTTGTTGGTTACATTTTTTGACCTCTTTCATTCAGCCTGCTTTTTTATTATTATTATTATTATTATTATTATTATTATTATTATTATTAATACAAAAAAAATCCTGTGTCGTCTTATTAGAAGCTGTCTGTTCACAGGTTCTGGCCATTTTATTGCTTCCTGTTGTGTACAAGTGCGGGTTTAATGTTATATTGTCTCTTAAGCAGTCAGTTGCTGCTACAAAGAGGAGAAATGTCAATACTGGTTTCCTTGAATTTTTTTGCTGTTGTTTCATTTCATTTCATTTCTCAAAATAGTGCTGTTTTGCTATGAAATAAATAAAACTATAAATGATTGAATGGATGGATGGATGAAATCACCTATTAAAGCCCTGGAAACAGAAGCTGACTGATTAAAGAGCAATTCATCACTAACATTCCAGCTGTTGATGAAGCAGTAAATGGCCAGAACCTGCAAACAGGAACCTATTAACATTGAAAATTAACCTATTAACATTTGCTAAACAGGACTTCCTTCAGTGTAAACATTAGAGAAGAATCTTGGTCATGGGGAAATGCATTGCTGGATATTATAGGGTCATATTAATTATAGGCCCTATATGATGGAATTCAGGTCCATCTATATGAAGAAATTCAACTTCTTTCAACTGTGAAAAACCATTGCCTCAGCAGTGCTGAAGGTGGCTAGCACAGAAGCAACAGACCAGTATAAATATGTCATCAGCTGATATATGTGGTTCTCTTCTATTTGCTTTTCTTATCCATGTTTGCTGACTCTTTCTATAGGGTTACAGCTGTACCTTTTCATTCAGGGCAATAGGGCAAAATACAAATTCATTCATTTAAATGTTTAAATACAGTTGTGAGTCTTGTGCCTTAACAAAACCCCTCTTATCAAGAATTGGCCACCAAGGTCCTAGAATGTCATCAGCACCAGCCATAGAGATACGATGGCTGACCAGTGGTGCAGCATGCAGAGTTCTTAGTAGGATTAGACATTCAGCTAATGGCTGACATGTTCTTCAGCATTAGTAGGGCTGAACAGGAGCTGCATTCTTACAAGAGGCCATCTCGAAGCTGAGCAGCCAAAGGCAGGGAGAGGGAGAGGGGGCAAGTGATTTTTGATGCTCCTTCTCCCTCCTAAAGTATTTTTCACTGCTAGACATATGCCCCTGAGGGCTGTATGGCACTCGGGGTCAATCTCAGCTCCTGTTTCACTCTACTAATGCTGCAGACTACATCAGCAAGTATCTAATAGTTGAACATTCCATTTGTCTTTATGTGGCATCTTGGCTATGCTAGAAATAATTTCTGTTAAGGGGTTAGCAGGCACACAACCTGTAGTTATACATTATCCCTTCAATGCATTTTAAATTATCATCATATGCAGTGGCGTACGGAAGGCATAGTCAGTCTGTGTTTGGGGTGTACCCCGAAACCTGTGGTAGACACCCCATGGTGCTCCTTCTTGCCACATGCATTTCTCTCCACTATGAGCCGTGGTGGCAACCGCAATGGAGCAGTCTAAGGTAGGCTTCCCTGCCCCCACTGCTCAGCTGGACACTAGGCATGCAGTGGGGAGAGAAAGAGTGCCCCACACACAGCAGGGAGACTACAGCTGGGTGGGGCAGCCTACTACCCCAGCCTGCTCCATCAGAGCTGCCACTGCCATGTGCAGAGGGGAGAAAAGGACCACTCCATGTGTATAATTGGAAGAGCAGGCACTGGGGGCCACTGCTGCTGCCTGACATGATGAGTGTGGTGGCCCCAGAAGCAGCTGCACATGGGTTTTTTGAACCCATACACACAATCACAGCTCTGTCCTGAGCATACGCTTTAAAAGCTATATTCTTCAATAAACATATTTTCAGCTTGCGTACACTGACAAACATCCATTAACCATTTACTCTGCAGAAATCCTTAATGTCTTTGAAAGGGAAATGATCCAAATATTGTAGTATATTTTAGGATTATTTGAGTTAATTTGATTTGCACATATTATTTGTAAAGCTCATTTCATTTTACTAATTTTATTATCCAAGTGATTTGCCTGTAGCTAAAGTATTTTTTTAAAATAAAATTATATTAGAATTTTTCCCTTCAAGAAAAAAAGGGCACATTTCAATTAGATCATAATTCAACAGAATATGGTCAACAATGGTTAAGTAATTTCTGAATGTTGCTGTTATCTAATATTTATTTTGGCTTGGGTTCCTTATGTTAGTTTTGGGACACATTGACAACTTTTTTTAAAAAAGAAATGTTTTAAAAGTCAATTTTTAAATGATTTTTCAGCTTTCTATTTAATCAGAGTTGTGGATTCAGTCAGTGGTTTCTAGAAATGACAGAGACAGTTATAAGGCTTAATAACTATGTACAGTATAGTTGACAATTGTAGTTGCATTTCTAAGAAAAACTTATAAAGTGACTAATTTCTCCATAAAGTGCCATTCACACATAGGATTGTGGGAATGATAATAATAGTCCTTGTATGAACGAACAGAGCCTATTGTTTTACGTAAACTGGTTGCTTAAAAGATTGACAGCATGTGTTTTGGGTAGGGTGTTGTTGTTTTTTAACTTGTAGACAATGCATGATGCTATGTTTGAATTTTAAGATCTTACTAATTTGGGTTTTTAATAAGAAATGAGATTGTAATATGACTGCCAGTGATTAAGATGCTAGTTACAGTAATGTATTTGTTGCCAGGCCTCAAACTGGTGACCACTAAAGCAAACAGTTACAACATCCTGAGTTGTAAAATCATTGAATCTGTTGTCAGAAACAGCCTTTCATATATTGCTTCCTGGAACTCTAGAGCAGCCTCATAAACTATTTTCAGCTGAGTCACACAAGAATTTGTATACATTTATTTCAATCACTATCACCATGACTTAATGCATTTGTGATAATTATTCTCCATTTGTTTTAAAATGTTTGTGTGCAAACCTTTTCCTTAACCTTGTATATAAAATCATTTCCTATTCAGATATATATGGCATTTCCTTTTGGATTTGCCAAAAAATGAATCAATATTCAGTTTTTAAAAATGCAATATATCAAAACATGAGAAACCAAAGTCCAAACTAAAAATTTTCAGTATTTCTGCTTTAAGTCATACACGTTTAATATCAGCTATAACTTCTCTCTTATTCATACACATTTGCCTTTTTATAGACAAAGTTCCTTGCATCATTTTCTATTGCAAATAGAAAATATTCAACTATATTTTTAACTCCCACTCCATAAAAGCATGTATAGATTTTCACATGGCTTCAATGATTGAGTTCACATTCAGTTTTGCATATGATGACTGCTAGATAGTCACTCTTTCATTCTTTAGTATCTCTATTAATATATGTTGAAATTATGTGTCACTTAAGAAAAGGTAAATTTTAATATTGAATGGCATACTGAGGATTGATATTGATAAAGATTCTGACAAAGCCTTTTAGAGTGAATAGTAAATGCGGTTCATGTCAGTAAGTATAGTGATGCATACTGGGGCAACAAAAACACCAACTTCACATATATTCTGGTGGGGTAGGAACTGTCAGTGACTGCCAGGAGAAATTGTCAGGAAAAATTTTCTCCTTCTATCACAATACCAGAACCAGGGGCAGGGGCGTAGCAAGGTTGGAGTGGGCCCAGAGACAAGATTTTAAAATGGGCCCCCAGCTCACTGAAGTAAAATTTATTTATTTACACACACACACACACACACACCTATGTGCCACATTAGAACATAATCTTTATTTATTTATTTATTTATTTATTTATTTATTTAAAGGTTTTGTGAATTGTGGACGATGCAAGTCATTTAATGGTACTAGAGAAAGACATGCTGTTCTGGTAGCTCCAGGTCTCAACACTCACATCAATTTCAGAGGATGAATGCAACTGAAGGAAGCCCTGGCGGCTGCGCGGCTGGGGGAGTCAGTCATGTGACTTGCCTCTGGGGGCCCCCCCAAGGCAGTGGGCCCCCAGACAACTGTCTCTCCTTGCCCTATTATAGTTACACCCCTGACCAGGTGTCAGGCCAAGAAACTGATTGCCGGGAAATTTAGGACCAACAAATGGAAACTCTTTTTCACACAGTACATAATTAATCTATGAATTCTCTGCCATGGGATGTGGTGATGTTGACCAGCTTTGATGGCTTTGAAAGAGACTTAGACAAATTCATGGAGGACAGGTCTATCAATGGCAACTAGTTAGGTGCTATAGGCCACCTCCAGCCTCAGAGGCAAGATGCCTCCAAATTCATCTTGCAGGAGCAACAACAGGAGAGAGGTCATGCCCTCACCTCTTGTCTTGCCTGTGGGCTTCTCAGAAGCATCTGGTGGGCCACTGTGGGAAACAGGAAGTTGGACTAGATAGGCCTTGGGCCTGATCCAGCAGGGCTGTTCTTATTTTCACTGTTGCTCATGGCAACTGTTTGTGATGACTGAATATGACTGGTTAAGACTTGCTTTCTTTATATATTTTTTCAGGGAGATGGAGACTTTGGAGAAGATCAAGGGAGACAGGGCTGGAGTATGGAGCTATTAGGTTTGAGCTTGAGCTTTCAAATCATCAGCCTGTTTTAGTTATGAAAAGCCTACATTTTTGAGGGATTCCTAATTCTGTACTTTTGCCATATTTTAAATCCCAATATGATGTTAGCATTTCTTATGGAAGACCCCAAAACATATTAAACTTAAATTCAGTGGCTGCCATCCAGACTAGCATGGATCTACGGCAACAGTGCTGGCTTCTAGACTAAGGCTGCGGGGAAGGGGTGATTTTCAGCCATCTCCCCTTCCCTCTGAATCTCATGTACATCTCAAAATTATGTCCCTGAGGGTCATGCCTAATATGTCACAGCCTAAAAGTTAAGCATCCAAAGTTGAAAAGATCTGAAAATAGAATTACATATGACTGGTTCCTCCTCAAGACATTTGCCTTAACCTGGCATGAACTGTGAGAGGAGCCAAAGATGCCTTTCCTTATGCTGAAGGGCTGTTTTACACCTTGTAAAATTTTGTGCAAAAGAAGTAAAATGAAACCCAAATATGTTTTTCTACTTGCGCAGGAAGTCATGCAAGTGGAAGCCAGAAAACCTCTATATAATTTATGTTAGCTGGCTGATAAACATTTGCATAAGGATTTGCAGAGCAGCATTAGTAGCTATTTTCCTTCTGCTTTTTATCTTTAGATCCAACCCACTGTGTTTTGGGAAAGGATCTACTTCCCCATTGGGAAAGGGTCTACCTCTCCAATGGAATGCAGGAATACCCATAGTTTTTCTGGGGAGGTTCCTGCTGATATGTATGTAAAATTGGTTTTCATATCAAAGTAGAAGGAATTAATGATGTGATTCATGAAAGCCAGTCACCAGGGCTTTTTGATTTTTGTTCATCATATGGTGTTTTAAATTGTTGTGCGCCACCTTGAGCTCAGGAAAGGTGACTTATTATAAATGATTTTAATAATAATAAGGGGGATGGCAAACTATATTTTTACCCCTAACATACTTCTTTTAAACAGCTATTTGTGCTTTGTATTCTACTTTTTATGGATTACTGAAAAAGGCAAGTTCTGCTATTTAACTTCAGGGACTTTCACTATAGAGCTACACCAATTTTATTCCACGTGAATATGTTGACTTCAGCAGAGTTACATCAGTATGAAACCTGCACAACAGAGGAATAAATCAGCCCACAAGATAAGCAGTGTGACTGCTTTACTGTGTAATTGGCTGTAAGTTTGCATTAGTGTACCTGGGGTGCATCTTTTATAGAAAGACTGAAAAAATAATGGAGTCTGTCCTAGCTTTTATTACCTTTTACCTTTTTTTCTTTTCTTTTTTTTTTTTTGCTCCCTTAACACAAGGCTGATGCAGCCAAACAAATTCTAAAGAAGCTGTAACTTTCAACAGCTGCTCAGTTAAAGCCTTATGTAGCTACATGGAATCTCTGTTGGAGGCCTTCACGTCACTCCGTTGCTTCATGAAGTATTTATTAAATTTACAAAATATGTTGAAGCAGCACATCACTAATTGATGAAGCTTCTATAGTTATCTTTTGTGTAGACTAGGGACATGGGGAAGATCATTTGTGATGCTGGAATAAGGCTTGAGAAACAAAAATATGGACATTATCCAGGGTGTATTACAGAATCTTTTTACATGACATTTCTTGCATTCTCTTTAGATTAGAAAACCATGTTAAAAGCATCAGTGGTCCAGGGGAAAATGAGATTTTGGACCTGTCAGATGCAATGTGGAGCCAAGTTATATTTTAACTGAGCTTCTAAAAACAAGCAGAGATTCACTCCACAGACGATCAGCGACAGTGTGATTTGTTTTGCCTGCCTGTGGTTTCTTTGGCCCCTCCCTTTTCCCAGCCCTTCCAAATGCAATCCCAGAGTTCTAAGGACCCCTATGAAATTGGTTCAGGGCTAAGCTGGGGTTCAAAACTGAACTACAGGATGATTTCCTGAACATGTACATCCACTTTCATTCAGACATCTCAGTCGCCAAAGAACATATTGCACTGGGGTGTGCTTTATCTCTTTCTGAGACAAGCAACTGTGGAACTTGGGATAGGGTTCAGGATGGTGTCCTAAATGTGTTAGCTTTCATTCCACAATCTCAGTCTTCAAGGTAAATATTACAATACAATGGAGCTATTCACACAACCGTGCGAGCAAGCGGGGGGGGAGGCAGAATTCAACCTACCTTCCCCCAGGAGGGATGTGCACCAAATTGCTTCAGTGTACATCCAAGGGCAGCAAGAGGAGGCGGGTAGGTCCTACCAGCCCATCCTCCAAGCCCCCGCTGCAGCACTTTTCCAATGGAAATATCTCCGTACAAGTGGCAGCTTGTGCCACTTCCTCCTTTAAAACACCATGCCGCAGTGATGGGATGCGTCCCCCAGCATCCTTTGCATGGCATTGGCACGTAAATGACATTGGCACATGTGTCAATGTCATTTGCGGGGCCAGCAACAGCATTTACGTAACCTGCCTGCCTCCACTTAAGGGAAACCCTCACCCTGCGCCGAAACATTTTGGCACCAGTGAGCTGAAGTGTTTCAGCGTCTCTCCAAAGAGGTGCCAAAACATTTAGGGTTCATCCCTATCCCCCAGACTATCATGTACAGCCCCTGCGGAGCACAAGCCACATTCCCACACAACCAGAGCTTCTAGGAGCAACATGGGTAAACCAAGGACAGGACTCATTATGCCAGCCTCCACAGTGCACTAGGGGATTCCCCCAGGGGATGAGTGCTTTAGGCGCCCATCTCTGAATCTGCACAAGCTGCAAGCAGCTCACACTGACACATGATCCCGGCAGCCAGGCTAAGAGCTAGGTTTCAGTGCTGTGTTTGGCACTGCAGCACCTTTGGGATCCACGCAGATCCAGCCTTGGGTGCTCATGAGAACAGCCTCAATATATTTTGCATTTTCCTTCTTCATTAGAAAATGTGCTCAGGAGTTACCATGCTTGCTCACACCCGTGTACACTACCCATGTGTGTATCTATGCTTTGGGGCTAATTCATGGGGGAATTCCTCCCATGAATAGTCCAGGAGTCTGGAAGGGAACTGGTCTTGTGGTAGCAAGCATGACTTGTCCCCTTAGCTAAGCAGGGTCTGCCCTGGTTGCATATGAAAGGGAGACTAGAAGTGTGAGCACTGTAATATATTCCCCTTAGGGGATGGAGCCACTCTGGGAAGAGCATCTAGGTTCCAAGTTCCTACCCTGGCATCTCCAAGATAGGGCTGAGAGAGATTCCTGCCTGCAACCTTGGAGAAGCTGCTGCCAGATGGATTTATGGTCTGACTCCATATATGGCAGCTTCCTATGAGTTTTTAATACCATTGTCATGGATGGATCACTATCTGATGAAGATGGGACTGAGAATAGACATCTCTGTAAGGATGGGGGACAAGTTAGAATGTCTGCCCCCGATGGGTTGTGGATCCTAATGGATTCCTGAAGGCTCCGGTGGATTTCCCTTCCGAGAGAGTGGGTGGTCCTGTTGACGCCCTGGTCTGACTCACATATGAGAAGATGGTTCAAGTGATTGATACAGTTGCACCTACACATACTCTCCTGACCCAGCACTCAAATAATCCCCTGATATACAGGAGAGTTGCGGGGGATGAAGCAGGCTGGCGAGCGACTAAAGATCACTGGCAGAAAACACAGGGGGGAAATATAACAGAGCCCAGGGTAGAACCCATGTTACGGTCTCTTCTGTGACAGTGATGGTTAGTGAAATCTTGCTTCTCTGCCACCATTGCATCTGCTCAGTGTGTGTAGTGGAGCTTTTTCGAGTAGTTCAAGAGTAGTGCATGCTTGGGAGTGCTACTTATGTGCATGCCTTTGTAGTCAGGAAGCTTAATGCCCCTGCTTTGCTTAGCTTAGAACTCCAGCCTCATTAATTATGAAAGGAATTTCATACTGGGTGTTTTACCTTCTCTGAGGTAGCTTTGCACCAGCTCAGATACAGCAGACCCATCCGGGAGGCTTGCTCTCCTTTTGGTGTCAAGTGCCAGTCTTAGTGTGGGTTCCACTCAGCCTTTCTTACCTGGGAGCCTAAGTTTCCAAGGAGGGAAGGCTGTCCTGTAACACAGGGATTTGTGACCTAAAATTGTGTCCTGCTCATGTATACCAAATTTATTTGAGTATTTCAGTGTTCAGTAGAGTTATCACAGATTTCAAACAGGCTATTTAAAACAAAGGCCTCATTTTGCTCAACCAACAAGTACATAACTGTATTTAGGCACATTTTGTTACTTGCATATAGCGTATCTTTAAACAAACAAATAAATAAATAAATAAATAAATATGTCATCTGTATAAGCGTTCTTTTTGTGGTATATATTTTTCCCCATTTGATTAATTGTTTAAATGTTAAAGAAATACAGTTTGCTTCAAAAGAAATGTTATAGCCAGGTTATTTTCCAGAATAACTTAATTGCAAAACTGGCTTCAAACAGTTTGCTATTTTAAAAGGCCATTCCATAGGGCATTCCATTTGCTTTTATCATTTCAACACATTTCAGACTTCTAAAGAGTTAACAGTCTCTAGCTTTTGGGTATATACAACAAGAGAGCAATACCTTCTGCACAATAATTAGAAGGAGTTATTGTTCTTGTGTAGTAAATGCAAGCACTTAGATTTCATTCACTGACATTTCTTTGGCAAATACTCTCAGCCTCCTACCTGTTCTCTGTAGGCAAGTGATTAGCAATGCTTATAAACAAAGTTATATAAAGTGTGGCTTAACTAGACCTATCTTGACTAGTAAGAAGGTGTTTGAATGTTTCTTTTCATTGGGTGCAATGTCATCTTACTACAAAGATTTCTGTTAACTTACATGAAATAACAATTGGGTTCATAGGCCATTCCTGTATATTAAGTTTTCCTGTATGTTATCCAATACATTGGCCATTGTGATTAACATCCAATACTTATTTGTGATAAAAAATAAGTTGTGCTAATATTACTATAGCTTCCATAAAATATTTTATCAAATATTTCATAATAACCATGTGTCATAATGACCATATGATAACTGTGTTCATATCAGGATTATCCTTAAAGGGATTATGTATTAGAGGGATGGGGCCATAGCGCAGTGGTAGAGTATCTGATTTGCATGCAGAAGGTCCCAGATTCAATCCCTCTCATTTCCAGGTAGGGCTGGTAAAGACTCCTCTCTGAAAATCAGGAGAGCTGCTGCCAGCCAGAGTTTACAACACTGAGTTAGATGCACCAGTGGTCTGATTCAAGATAAGATGGCTTTCTCGGTATCATGGATTGTTTAGCCAAGTGATAATTGACTAAATCCATTCTGTCACTGATATTTCCTTTCCATACCAATAAACAGAAGGTCAAAATGAGTCAAGGGATATCAGAACTGGAACATCGTTATGATATGCTTTCAGGCTTTCAGAAAGAGTGGGAAAGTCAAGGGACAAAGGTACACGTTTAACAGAAGTTTGATAACTCCTCTTTCCTAAAGTGGAACTGGAATAATCTCTGATTCTAAGAGCTAGAAGTACTGAGAGTGCAGGCCTGTGTTGAAGGCAGGAGTCCACAGATACCAAAAAGAGCCTCAGAAGGTTGATTAGGGCAGTAAATGTAACAAGCCATAGATAGCCAATATAGACAGCAGAGTCAGGCTGGCAGATATAATTGTGCAGCTCCAGATATGTCTCTGAGGAAGGCTCAGCTATTACAAAACACCTTATAGATCTTGAGCTGACTTTATGTCAACCAGAATCCCACCCCCAAGCTGAAATGGTCAGCAATAGGGATGTGCAAAATGATTTGGGTACAAAACAAATCACCCCCAATTTGGATCTGAAAAATTCGGAGATTCAGACTTCTATTTTGTGGCCAAAGTGGGTTGGCACTGGGACCCTTTAAAAAAAAAAATCCAAATCGATTTGGATTCAGAAAATTCAGGTACAAATAGAATCTGGGGTAATTCGGGGTGGGTGGGTTGTCAGATTCGGACCCAGAACAAATCGGAGGTGTTTCAATGTGGGTACAAATTGAAACAAAAAATCAATTCATGCACACCCCTAGTCAGCAATTTAAAGGAACAATAGAAGCATTGTGGGATTGAACATCTTCAGGTTATGTTTTTGTCTCTTCAGCTACGGATCTCTCAATGGGAATGGGAAGCCCTACGTGCTCATTGTGCTTATGTAAAGGGACTTCTGGACTACAAGTCTCTGGAGCTACAAGTCTCAGATTCAGAGACTAGGAAACAATTGCTCTGATCTGAAAGAAGTATAATAATCTCCCTTGTATTTAGTTTCTGGTGGGTTTGGGAAATGTACAATTTTTGGAGTGGGTTCTTTGACTGGAAGCCTCTCTTAATGAACTGGCCGAGGGATGTTTGGTCATCACCCCCAGTGTTTGGGCTGTGTGGGGAATTAGCTGCTAAAGGGGCCAGCTCCACCAGTTTTAATTTGTTCAAACATTTGGACTCAAGAAATGTCTGGATTGGGACAAGATATAGTTTCAAAATTAAAAGAATTTATTTTGAAGGAGGGGGCTATAGGAAGAGAATTGTGTGATCCAAGCAATAAAAATATGTTAACAAGCAATCTAACTATGGTGAGGCATTTCTAACTTAAAGAGAAATAAAGTACATTTCCAAATATTCCAACTAGAATGAGGCATTTCAGCTTAAGGTCTAATTGTGTGTTTCCCAGATGGGCAAGAGAAAGAGATGAGAGAGAGAGAGAGAGAGAGAGAGAGAGAGAGAGATTGGGTTGGATTTAAGAAGGGGGAGCAGAGTTAGTTTTGGGGCCCAAGGAGGAGCAAAGGCTTATATTCAACCGATCTGGGCTGCATCAAAATTTCTGGGCTGCACAGTCCTGCTCCTCAGCATGGTGGAAAGCAGGAGGGGTGCAAGGATTAGTATGCTCACGAGAATGGCTTCTCCATGGGTCCAGCTTTCTATAGGTGCAAGGCAAGCTGGATGGACTGGCACAAGGACTGTGATTTCAAGCCTTTTGTAGGCTGCAACAGAGCATATGGAATGCTCAGTGAGATCCCAAGTATAGCATATGAGGAAGCACAAAGGTGGCTGGATGGAATCCCAAGTGAAGCACAAGAAAGCTTGTTGCAATGAAATCTCAAGTATAACACACAGTGGAGTATACAAGGAAAAACACTGTTGCAGTGGAGTCCCAAGTGTAATACATGAGGAAGCACACTGGGCCATGGAACTGGGAATACATATATCCCAAAATGTGCCTTGGGAGCATATTCCTATTGTCATGCTTTGCTGTCTAGAATTGTCTGTGTGGACCTGTGTGGAATGCATTGTTAATGATAGTTCTTCCTGGGTGTGACACTGTGGGGTTCACCTTCTGTATGCAAGGCTGATTGTGATGAAAATCAGAGTATGCAGGTGCATGAAAGAGTATCCGTGCTGGAAAGGACTCTCCAGTAATCCTATCACTAATTTCAATGGGTACTCTTCTAGGCCCACATCACTGACTCATCTCCTTTGTAATAGGAAGACCATCTTATCTACTTTCTTCCTGCTTGGCACAATCAGCTCTTTGTTATCTCCTGCGAGAAGATAAAGGGAGTTTAAAGTTAACAATTTCTTCTTCTTCTTCTTCTTCTTCTTCTTCTTCTTCATGATTTTTTTTGACATTATCTATTTTACAAACATCTTTCCCAGTTCCCCCCCATCCCACCTCTCCCCCACCTCCAAGCCTGACCTTTCCTCCCCAAGTCAGCCTTTGTGTGCTGCGCTGGTTAGGGGGAGGTAAGAAAAGACAGAGGGAAAGAGAAAGAGGGGGAAGGAGAAAAAAGAAAAGCAGAAGAGGGGAAGGAGAGACGAGAAGGAATATACTCCTCTGCAACAAGCGATGCGGGTAAATCAATAGGATTCTTATTCTAAGAATAAGTCAAGGAAATTGTCCCCCATTTCTGACCATATATCTGGTTTATTTGCTTTGATGAGGGCCCAATCCTCACTCCTAAGGTGAGTGGGAGATTTCCTTTGCCGCAGTATTACTCTCTTGGCCACCAGTAAGCCTCTCAATAGCCATTGTTTAGTTTTAGTCCCCAGTCTGCTGGGATATATCCCAGTACTGTCTTCAGGTCCTTCAGTGCTAGAGATGAATCCACCACCAAATCAATATGTGTATTAACCTACCTCCAGAAGCCTTGCACTGTGGTATTGTCCCAGAACATATACGTTAAGTCTGACCGGATGCCCTAGCGGCCCGGATGCCCTAGCGGCCCTGATAACTCTGGATATATTGATGCACAACACTAATATGTCCTCTCTCTGAAAACTAAACAAATACCTGTATACTTTTGTACAAGGAGTCCTGAATCCTGGCTTGGGTATACTTAGGGACAAATGGAATGTGGAACTCACACATAAACTGTCCTCAGAGCAATGGCACAAGATCTTAGGTAGTGTTAAATGTAGCTCAATGGATTTCAAATTGCATTTTATCCAACAGAAGATTATTTTCAAGGACTAGTGGACCCACCTGCATCTTAAGCGATTAAATATGGCCTCAAATAGTAAGTACTGGAGATGCAATAATCCTCACTCAGCGTTCAAAGGGACCTTTGGAGTTAACTCGCTATAGTTAACTCTGGAAGCTGGAACCCCCTGCGGAGGAGGGAGAGGGTGGTGGATCTAATCCCCGTTCCAATTTCCGTTGTTTACATCTAAATCGTGGGGTGACTAGCCCACTGCCAACTAAGTGACTTGTCCCCATGTGCACTATAAACTGAGAGCTCATGTTGCGGTGCAGCTTCTGATCTCCAAGCCTGGAGATGCAACTGCAAACAGGCAGGCAGTTCGGGCAGAAGATTCGGGCAGAAGATCGGCAGAAGATTCGGGCAGAAGATTCGGGCAGAAGGTTCGGGCAGAAGGTTCGGGCAGAAGATTCGGGCAGAATAAGCATGGCTGGTAATACCTCTAATGACTGGGTCCTGGGGATGGACTGTGAGAAGACAATACTTGTATCCTGTAGGCCCAAGGTATACCTTTTTCAGGTACCAGCAACCAATATATTTTGGATCAAGGGATGTAGCATCCTCAGCTCTCTTTGTGAAGACACATAGAATGGAAGGGAAGCAGAAGGCTCACCTCTACAGCACCCTACCAGGCCTTGAGATCTGTATAATCTTCTGTTGGAGCACCAACAATGTTGAAGGACAGACTCCAACAGCTCACAATTCTCCTGGCACACTCAGTCCCACAGTCCTATGGGCTGCATGAAGTAGCAAAGGGTAGAAGTGATGACAGTGCAGAGCTGTGATTTGTTCTTAAAATGAAAACAAAAGTTTCCATGCTTCTCCTCACATGTGTGAATACAAGGGAGGGCTCCTGGCTCTCCAAGACTTGTCCACATTGTGGAAAACCGTAGCTTCCCCTTACAACCTCACTCAGCAACTACTGGAAATCAACCAAATGCACATGGTCTGTGTGCATGTGTGACTCAATGAGGTAGAGGAGTCTTGAGAAAAAGGAAAAGAACAGTAGGGCCTCACTAAGGCTAACAGTTGCTAGAATGAGGTGACTGGCTATCGCACTGCCCTGCCTCAGATATGTTGAACCTATGCTCTCCTTACAATGTATTCAGTGTAGTCAGAGACAATTGTATATCCCATTGCTTGGGTAAAGTTTGAATTATATATTTTAAATCATTCATTATGTGTAACATACAAAATTATTACAAAGGCAAGTGAAGGGTATAATTTAAATTAAAAATAATTTACATGTGATTAGTATGAAAGTGCATTACCAGTCGTAATAGATTAAAATATTCATGGTTATAATAAGTGTAGCAGTGTCCACTTTTCCAATAGCATATAGAAGCATGGTAAGCAAAAGGATAGCCCAAAATAGGATGTAGAAAGCTGGTGGTTAGAGTATGAAGAATGGGAATGAATTGAAGAAATCTGCAATTACCTTTTATTTTGTGCAGAAACATAAATCAATAAATCTGTCTGAAGGTAAATAAATAGGATAGACATTGTTGGAAGAGGTATAGAAGGCAAGGAGTGGAAAGTCTTACCTAGATTGAGGGCTAGAACAGTTTTAGTGGCCAGTTTTCATCTCCTAAAAGGGATTTGTGTGGCTTTAAACTTCTGAAGAAATCTTTAGGCAACAAAAACATGGATTCCCATATGTAGAAAGTTCTTATTGCATTTTGGAGAATTGCAGTGAACACAAATAGGGTAAAGTCCACTAGACTTGAAGCTGTGCAATTTGACTCCCTTAAGCTATAATTGGTGTACCTGGTTATAGAAAGCTCTTGGTTTCAGGCGGCATGTCATGGAGGAGTGCACTTGTCAGACTTATACATAGCAGAACAGGACACAAAAGGAAGTCACACTTGAAGTTCCACAGGACAAATTTTGCAAGTCTTGTAACTTCTAGACAGAGACATCCTGTCTGCCCCAGCTGTAGATTTTAAGATGTTTAAGTTCAAAATATACCCCATTTTCAATATACCCTCATTTTCACTGTATGTCCTTTCAATATCCATTCCATTTAGGTTGATTCAGATTATTTATACTTCTAATCATTTTTAGAATCCCAATGCTGTGCATTGGGGAGGGCCATTAACCGTACATGGGCCATTAACCATACATGGTTACATGTTTGCAAATGTCAGGATCAGGTCCAACCCAATATGACCAGATCCCATAAATGAGGAAGGGTCCTTTGGACCCTTCAGAATGCCAGGGTTTGGATTGGGGTTTTTTTCAACCATCCTTTGATTTCTAAATTAGAAGTAACTGGGAGAAACTCATTGTGAAATCTGGATGAAAAGTAATGTAATACCAGAGAATTGCAGGAGAAGTGATGTAACAGAGTATCTCAGAGGGACCTGTAAGTCAGCCACTTTATTAAAATATGAATTTTTAAATGGGCTAAAAATCTTTTAGAAGGGAAAATAAATGCATGAATGGGCAGGCAGGCAGGCAGGGAGATGATGGGGAGCTCTCACCACCATTTGGAGCTTTGTAATGCTCCTATTTGGAGAAGTCCAAACCAAAATTGGCTTCCAAAGTTTGGATCGAGAACTTCTCTGACCTCCTCCAAAATGGCCCATATTGGGCCATTTCTGATATTCCCGATCCAACATTGCACGGCATTGTTGAATGTTGAAACAGCTCCTCACCTTAACTATACTGGCTCTACTACGCCAGTATAATTTTTTGTGTTGTATATATCACTGCCAAGTCATTAAATACCACTACTACTCCTTCTACTACATATTACAAAGAAGAAAATGAATTGACACATATTGGGCTGGACTTAGTCCCTTTTGAAGCTGACAATGTGAGCTCCTCTTGCCTGAGCACTCTTCTGTACCTCGGGGCATGCAAATCTTAAGGAGGCCCTGGGAACTGGAACAAGAGCTCCCTCGATAATTATCTGAGGCCAGAGCTGGCCTTAAGGAGCTGGTGTTATCAGTGCCCCTGGCCTGGGATCTATTCTTCTTTTAAGAAAGTTGTGGCCATTTAGAAGGTAAAAGGTAAAGGCAAAGTGTACATGTTTAAAGCTGTCAACAGAGTACATTGTTTTCAATATACTAACAGTTCCCATGCTTGAATAATGTCTGAATAATGTCAGTTTTATTAGCAACGGTATGTGTGTTTCGTGGAATGGCAGTGGGTTTATTTCCTCCCCCTTCTTTTTGGAAGGGATTGTTGCATCATTACTTCTCCCTGGTCTTTTAAAAGGATCTTTCCATTATTCCCCTCCCCACCCTATTTTTTCAGAGATTGTTCCATTATTCTATCTTTATTTGGAAGCAAGTCCCATTAATATCAATGGCGGTTACTCCCATGTAAGTATGCATAGAGATTTGCAGTCTGTCAGAAAAAAATATGCTTGGAAAAGGGTTTTCTGAGATTTTCAGAGCCTAATTTTGCAAGCAGGTTCAAGCAGTCCTCTTGAGCCCATCTCCATTTACTTAGAAGTAAGCTCCATTAAAATCAATATACGTATTTCTCAGTAACTTCTTTCATGCTTTGCTGAAAGGGTTGGGGAGAAGAAGAAGGGAAACAGTCCATGTACTAGCCTTGAGGCCATTGATGCTTCCAATCCTATGCTCATTTATTTAGAAGTAAGGGTCACTGAAATCAATAGGCTTATTAATCAGTAATTTCTGCCATGCTTTGCTGAAGCCAGGTGAGGGAGAAACAGATAGGGAAAAGCCTGTTCTAGTCTGGGGACCCTTGATGGTGTCAATTCTAAACCTATTTACTTGGAAAGAAGACCATGGCCTGTGGGGAAGGGGCAAAAATGGAAAAGAAAACCCACATTTTTCTTGCTTGTATTCTGTGTTGCTCCTAATCTTACTTGTGTTTGATCTGAATTCAGGTCAATTGATGTACTTCTCAGTAACATCTTCCAAGCTTTTCTGAAGGGTTTTGGGAAGAAATAAAGTTCTAGCCTGGGGTCCTTGATCCCAATTATATGCACATTTACTCAAAAGTAAGCCCTAGTGGGCATATATATATTTTCTCAGTAAGGTCTTCTGTGCTTTGCTGAGGGGCAGGGGAGAGAGCCCCAATTCTGGCCTGGGGCTTTCTGCAGTACTTCACCATCTAAAGATTTACTGGCAAAGGAGAAGATAAGTAAAGCACAGTCAAAATGGCTGTAGGCAAGCATGTGGAAAAATCTCCTGGAGAACAAGGGGCAGGGAAGAAAATCAAGAAATGGTGAGGAGATAGAAAGCCAAAGTGCTCCAAAGGGAAAGATGGGAAAGAGAACTGTAGTTCCACTGTTTAAAGGCTAGAATGCTCATATACTCTCATATACTCGATCAAACAGCCATGCTCAAAACCAAAAAGTCACTCT
This sequence comes from Hemicordylus capensis, assembly GCF_027244095.1. Classification (NCBI taxonomy): domain Eukaryota; kingdom Metazoa; phylum Chordata; class Lepidosauria; order Squamata; family Cordylidae; genus Hemicordylus; species Hemicordylus capensis. The sequence goes on along the minus strand of NC_069658.1, from coordinate 370,414,892 downwards.
ACATAACTTGTTAGCACTTGCCTTTCCCAATTCTGGCTTCAGATATTGAAAATTATCCCTTCTTTCATCAACACCAGCCTAGAAAATGATGACTTTTTAACCTGTAAGATTTTCACCTGAAACTCAATGTGTCACGGCATTTTCTGAACCATATAGTTATCTAGGCTTGTTATCTGGATGCTCTCTGTTCCTCAAATGTAAGGATTATATTTATATCTATATGAAAGGGGTTATATGATTTTTAAATCTGAAAACAGAAGTCCATACAACCATTTTCTGGATCCCAGAAGGATGCTGTTAATGAAAAAAAAATGTACAAATTTATTGTTAATTAACAAACAGAAATATAATGTGCAAAATGTTTCAGCTTCCGCCTTCTTCAGTTGCTCTGCTGTTATATAAAAGGTACAGTAACTGCAATAACAGTTATATAATATCCATGATGGAGAGTTCAGCTATCTAAGATTGGCTGCTGTGGACATGTCATGTGCCATCTACACTCCATCATGGACATTCTATAACTGTTACTGAAGCTACTGCAACTTTCATTAACATCAGAGCAACTGAAGAAGGCAGAAGCTGAAACGTCTTGCAGATTATATTTCTGTTTGCTAATCAACAATTTAATTCTCATATTTTTCATTTTTATTTCATTTAAATACTGCCCATCCTAGAATGGCTCAGGGTGGTTCACATAATACATAAAAAATATTAATATAAAACTCATTTTTAAAACCATTTAAAGCCAATTAAATATTATTAAGAACAATGAATTTATATGAAAGGGGTTAGATAGGTATATAACTGAGTTGTAATAACTCAGGTTTCTTAAGATAAATGACCTCAGAACAGTAGTACAACTACTGGTCATCTTCAGACTTGACTAGTGTAATGCACTCTATGTGGGGCTGCCTTTGTACGTGGTCTGGAAACTGCAGTTGGTCCAGAATGTGTCAGCCAGGTTGGTCTCTGGGTCATCTCGGAGACACTATATCACTCCTATCTTTAAAGATCTACACTGGTTGCTGATATTTTCAGCCAAAATACAAGGTTATAACCTACTAGTAATTTTTAGCCCGTTGTAATAACGGGCGCTAGCCTTAAGGGGAGCTACTGCCACCTCTTGCTGAGGCCACGGCCGCCATCGGGGCTAGTCGCCCCGCCACCGCCTCACCCGCACTCTCGGTGGCGTCGCAGCCGCCGCCAACGGGGCCAGTCGCCCCACCGCGGCCACAACTACCTTTGGCCGAGGCCGCGGCTCCGCCGCCGCCTCGGCCACACTCTCCTCCTGCCGTTGGCGGCGGCCGCTTCTCCTTGGCCCGCCGCTTCTGCTCCTCCCGGCCCTCTCGCCGTAACGGCGGCGGCCGCCATCGGAGCCAGTCGCTCCGCCGCGGCCACCGCCTGGTCCAACATGGCCGCCCGTCTCTGGGCGGCCGTATCTTTTTCGCCCGATCTGGGCATGCGCTCCGCGCATGCCCAGATCGGGCGAAAAAGACACGGGCGGCACGGACGCACGCCCAAGGCTTTTATGGGTAAGGATAAAGCCTTAAACAGCTTGTGCCCTGGGTATTTAAGAGAATGTCTTCTTCGCTATGAACCACACCGCCCATTGAGATCATCTGGAGAGGTTTGTCTGCAGTTGCTACCGGCTTGTCTGGTGGCTACTTGGGGACGGGCCTTCTCCGTTGCTGCCCGAGTCTTTGGAACATCTCTCTGCTGAAATAAGAGCGCCCCCCCCCATCTCTTACAACTCTTAAAAAGGCAGGCAAGACACATTTGTTCTTTTAATTAGATACCATTTTAATAGTTTGATTATTTTTAATAGTTTTAACGTTTTAAATTTTAAATTGTAATGTTTTAACATTTTTATTTGTTGTTTTTATTGTTTTGTTGTAAACTGCCCAGAGACTTGTGTTTTGGGTAGTATACAAATATGTTAAATAAATAAATAACAAAGCATCAAAATAATGAACAAAGCAAACAAGGTTATAGTTTCCTATTAATAGAAGGACTGAAGTGCCGACATATTTTTTTCAGTTATGATTTCTGCTTATCATGAAAATAATAAAATGGTGTACATTCTAGGGATGTGTGAATTGATTCAAATTCAAATTGATTCCACTTGAATCTAGACTATGAGTGATTTGAATGTAAATCGAATTACCCCTAAAAAGGGTTATTTGATTTGAATCGAATCAGCCTGATTTGAATTTGAATCAATTCACATCAATTCAACAACGATTTTGGCACCTTTTAAAAGCCATTCGGGCATCCTGGATGCCCAAACAGGGTCAAATCAATTCAAATTTGAATCTATTCAAATCAAATTGACCCTGTTTTGAACCAAATTGATTTGCATTCAAATGGAGTCACAAAATTTGATTTGTGCACATCCCTAGAACATTCAGAAAAATGTCAGGTTGCTTTTCAGCACTTCACAGTTTGTAGGTATGGATGTGGTAAGGCTTTGAATTATGATCAATACTCCGAGGATTTCTTTTAATATAAAGACCTTTGTCATTTCTATTTTGAGGTCTTGTGCTTTGTCTGTGTTTTATGTTCTATATATGCTGCACTGGGAGTTATACAAGTAAACTAGTATTTTGGAAGAAATCTTTTCTTTCAAATTCTTATCTTTAATGTTGAGTCACTTCAAATAAAAATGGACCCAACTGTCCCCCTACACATGTTAATGTTGGGGCGGAGAACATGCCTTCCCTGACATCACTCAGTGTCATGCCCCCACTCGAGGACACTGGAGAGGAGTGGGGGGGAGGCAGCTTCCTAGAAGGTGGGGAGGCACCTGAGAGGAGCAGGCTGGTGATGTGAATGGGGAGATAATTGAGACAGGCCAGGGCGAGTGTTTGGCGCAGGAGGGGCCAGCAGGGCTGGGTGACCTTTGAAGAGAAGGGTCAGGATGTGAGCCAGAGTTTGAATGGCCACTATCTCCTTGAGGATGCAGACGGGGAAAATGTCAGCAACAGGTGAGGGAATTACGGAGGAGTAATCGGCTCGGGAGGAGGCAGCAGGCGCCAGATTGAATCTATGGCAGCTGGCGGGGGTGAAGTTTTGATGAAGTGAACGTGGCCGCTGACTATAAATCAGGCAACCTGTGCCTTGAACTACTGGTGGAAACATCATGTCAAATTGGCTTGAGCCTCTGTTGGAGAGATTGTGATCTTGGAATTTGGGCTTCTCACTCCTCACTTCTGTATCCCTGGTGAGATTGTTAAATCTGTCTATTTAGCAATAAAACTGGAATCTGAGCTACTGGCTATTGTATCATATATCTCCAGCCAGCGTCTTCCATCGAGTGAGCTCGTGACACTCAAGGATGTGCTGATGCATTCTCAGCACATCCTTTATTGGTGTGTATAGGGTGATCATCCAAATTGCCCTGCTACATGTGTTGCAAAACTTGGTTTTGCAGAGCTAGTAGAGGTCTCCAAGCCCCTCTACTAGCTCTGCAAAACCAAGTTTTGCAACACATGTAGCAGGGCAATTTGGATGATCATCCTTTACATGTGAGTAAAGGACATGCCAAGAACGTGTCGGCATGTCATTGAGTGATGTTATTATCTATTATTATTTTGACATTTATATCCCGCTCTTCCTCCAAGGAGCCCAGAGCGGTGTACTACATTCTTGAGTTTCTCTTTCACAACAACCCTGTGAAGTAGGTTAGGCTGAGAGAGAAGTGACTGGCCCAGAGTCACCCAGCTAGTTTCATGGCTGAATGGGGATTTGAACTTGGGTCTCCCCGGTCCTAGTCCAGCACTCTAACCACTACACCACGCTGGCTCTCTGTTGAGGTGGGTGCACTCTCCACGCGGCCCCAACATTAACTCATGCATGGGACTAGTGGGGGCCATGTTAATCCGAACTGGCTCATAGTCAATACAGTACCATAGTGAACAAAGGCTCAAGTAGCACCATATTCTCTAAACTGAAGCTTTACACGCCTGTAGTTTAATGATCTTAAAGCTCATCTAAATACTGGTGGTGTGAAAAGTTATCTAATTAGAGTCAATCTGCAACACCTTTTGGGAATTTCAGAAACTAATTACTAAATAAACACTCTATTGGTATTTTTCAAATTAGCAAAAGGAAATAGTCCAGCTTGGACCTGAATTTTTGGATAAAACTATAGAGGAAGAATTTTGAAAGGTGCATTATATCTGTTGAAAAACAGTTGCTAAGCTTTCTTTTTAGGAGTTGATTTTTAAACTGCTGTTTCTTGGCCATTTGTCAACAGTTCTGTACCAAATTTGGTGGGGTGTTGGTGTTTGTTTCCAGGTTGATGTGTACAACAGGGAGATTGGATGGATACTGTAGATTGTATGAGCGATAGAATGCTCAGAGCTTATTTGCTGTTTTTTCTCCTCACCTTAACTATAGACACCCTTTGTAGCATACGTTTATAGTTATATCAAGATTGATGGTTGGGCTCAGTAGCGCAGACTGAATTTCCCCAAATACTCTATCATTCCCCAGAATTCACAGTGCGACTTAGTTGCCTCCTGTGGTGAGTCCTGTTGTTCCTCCCTTCTAAGCCACAGCTCCAAGTACAGGGCAAACCTCTGCAATGACTTCACATAGGTGAAGAGGTGCTGCAGTAAAGGAAAGTTCATACCAAAAGGGACAATTTGTATCATATTCAGGACCTCAAATGCATGCTAATTCTTCAAATCAGGCTAGTAAAATCTAAGTTAAAGCAGCTTTTCTATTTATTTCAAAATTTAAAAAAATAAATAACATATGTTCTAGTAGGAAGCAACACCCGAAAATGCATAACAAGTTAATCAAAGCATGCCATAGATATTTGCAGAACTAGAATGTTGACACTGCTAATGCGTACTTCAGAGAAGTCATGGGCAAACAATAAGCTTTCATTAAATGTGCAATTAATTATCAGTGTAATAAAAGAAATTAGATTTGTCAATAAGGGCAAGGAGGAGTCATAAATTGGGTCAAGAAATATATTTCAAATTTTTAGAGATGGATTTATATAGTATGACTTTATTAAATGATAAAGTTAATTAACATCATAATTCCCTCATATTCAGAAGGTTTTTTAAAACTATATTTTCTTTTGGTTTACTTCCTTATGTACTTGGGAGTTTTTGAATAATGCTTCAAATGCCTAATAGCTATAGAATTATAGACCTATTTTTTTACTAGTGTTAGAAACTTCTACATTCTTCACTTTATATGTTTGCTGCATGCACATTTTATCACAACCCAAGTCATTTGTATTTTATGCCTTAAATCTGTTAAAATAGGGGCACAAACTTTTGAAAATGACTTTTCCCCATGACTGGATATATGTCCCTCATTTTCTAGTTATGTGCTATCATTGCTTTTGGCAGCATTTGTGGTCATTCTGAGCAGTCACATTCCATCTCTACTGTTTGGTTCTCCCCCTCCAACCCCCAGAAGTCTACCGTCCTGCTGAGGACATAATTTTATGCTTGCTGATTAGTGATTATCTAATATGCTGTAGTGTTCATGTACTTGGGTCAAAGCTTGTCTTATTCTAATAAACTGTGATTATTTCTTGTATACTGCTTACTGCGAAAAGACTCCATGAAGTTAGTACTACTCACCAAACATAGATAATCAACATACATTACCTGTACTTATATAACTTGGTGTGGGATGTTAAATTTCCCCCTATATGTATGTAGTCTTAGTGTTAAATACAATAACATTTTTGCTATTGCCTTCCACTAACCTTCTTCTTTTGTCTTTTGCATTATGTCCCTCAGTCTTAGCTTAATTTGTTATCTGGTTCATAAAATTTCAACTTTTCTCTTTAGCTTTTAACTCTCTGTTTTCATAGTATTTTTTTAAAACAATAATAGCTTTAACAACTTCCTATATCACTCCATTTAGTGTATATTAATGAGGATTTCGAGTGGTGGTACTGCTATTTGTCTCTTTTAAAGACTACTTTCAGTGTTTTAGCACCATGTTAAAAAGGCTAGTCAGACTTCTGTGCTAGCAGCTTCATTAAAATTCTGTTCTACACATCATCTGACTCACACTTTATAATCTATCAGAACACCTGTTTTCTTTACAATGGCCACAAGGCAGCTCAAAACACTGTGGTATTTAGCATTTAATAACGAGCAAAAGATATGTATTTTTGACACTTAAAATTTTCTTTGGGAAAGTGCATGGGGGAAAGCCAAGTTTTAAGTCACCCACCCACCCAGCCCACTTCCTTACATGTATTTTAGCAAACCTAGCCAAACTGTTGTGAGAATGAGCAATAGTCTTTGACATTTGTCAATGGACTCTATTCTGTTAGTTGTTAGAAACAACACAGTTTTCCATTTAAGGGATCTCTGAATGCGCAAGTAACTCGGTGAAAATTTGAAGGAATTCTTACCTACAGTTAAGTAAGAAATCAAAACAAACAGTTAAATGTAATGTGCTCCCCATGGATGATACAGAGAGACTTAAGTATATTATCAATGAATGTATCCTTCAACATGCCTTAGTGAGGACAGTAGTGGCTACCCATTTTTTTGGTCGGGTTTTTTTTAATTGAACCCTTTTGTACAATAACTAGAGACCAAGGTTAAGAACCAAAGTAGATGTGAACAATGTCAGATGTGTGTGTTTAAAAGGGATGGGGAGGCAAAAAGAGCAAATTGGTGAGAAGCATTAAACTCTCCCCAACTGCAGGTCCCTGTAACCACTCTGCCCAGCTCATTTTCTTGAGTCTGACTTGGAGAAGTGGCTAGACAAAAGAGAATCTAGCGGGCAATAAACAACAGGCAGGGTGTGGGATTTTTGCATCTGCTGCTGCTGAATTTGGACTCCGGCTAACTCTGTGTAATTGCAGCAGATCCAGATTTAGCACACAGATCTGTTGATGGTTGAGGTCACTTCTAGTTTAGCCTTCAAGTCCAAATCTGAACTATGAGCAAAGAATAGGATTTCACTGGAATCAAAGAGTGCCACCAGACTTTACAAGGAAGAAATAATCTACACTAGGTATGAAATACTATAGCTTTTGAATCCTAATAGAGGACATTCCACAGTGTTATCTCACCACTGAGTGGATTAATGGTCTTCTTTATGCTGAAGGGTCTGAATAAACATTTTCATTTACTCCCTGCTGTGTCATTGACAAACAGAGGTGTTATCTAGGAACATTTTAGAGCATACAGTAAACAAAACTATGCTCACCTACCAGTAATGCTTCTGTGACTTTATGCTGTTATGGAAGCTCTTACATAGTCATCTGAACAGACATGATGAACAAGGGGAAAATAAAGTAACCTTGCTATTTGACAAAGACACTTGTGTACTCTGCTAAGTACTGTTTATTGGAGTCCATTTTCAGCTGGAGGCTGATTTGTATGGAACGGACATAGAGAGAAACTCTTTTATGGTGTAGTCACTATAGAGAACCAAATATTTCGGATATCTACTTCATAAGGTAACAAAAACAGAGACACACTTTGCCACAGACCTTGAGGATCTGGTCTGTGGCCTCCTGTCTCCAGGGGACCTTCAAATGTTCTGAGGGGCCTCCTCAGAGCCCTGCTGCTGTCCCACGGCCACCCCACCGCTGCCTTGGGCCCACTGCACAAGTTAAATCTTTTTAAAAAACTTTTTTCAACCACCGCTGCACGGCAGGGTTGGTAACGGAGACAGGGGCCAGCCAGCAGGGTGCGGGCACATGAGGGGAGACCAAGGCAGGGGACGAGGAGACAGCAAGAGGTCCTTCCCTCCCACAGGGGCGTATCTAGGGTGGGGCAGGCAGGGCACGTGCCCCGGGCGCCACTTGAAGGGGGCGCCATTTTAAAAATTTGTAAAAATGGCCACCAAAAACAAAATGGCCAGTGTGCATGTTCAAATGGCCTCTGTGAGGCCCTAGGCCAGGCTTCCCCAAACTGCGGCCCTCCAGATGTTGATGAACTACAACTTCCAGCATACCCAGCCACAAAAAATTGTGTCTAGGGATGCTGGGAGTTGTAGTTCAGCAACATCTGGAGGGCCGCAGTTTGGGGAAGCCTGCCCTAGGCCATGCCAGGCCTCACAGAGGCATTTGAGCATGTGCAGTGGCCATTTTGTTTTCAGTGGCCATTTTTAAAAAAATATATATTTTAAAAAATGGCCACCGCACATGCTCAAATGGTCCCTGCAAGGCCCTAGAGGCCAGCGGGGGGAGGGGGAACCTTTGCAGACCCCCCCCCAGCCTTTTGGAAGCCCCCCGAAGGGGCTAAAGGTAATTTTATTTTAAAAATAATAATATAATATAAGTCACTGTACACATATTTAGTTTGGCACTATGTACAGAGAATCAGGTCTTGTGAATAATGAGCTGAAGCTTATGAGCTAGAATTGTATTCATTTGCTCTTATTTTGCTTCTTGTGATAAGTGAGTTAAATGTGATGTCTTAATAATATGGCTATTAATGGTGAATTTGTCTTTGAATCAGTGTGAAATCCTTAGTATTAAGGCCCACTGGGAGTTTCTTGCTCTCTTTCTCTCATTTTAACTGTCTTTCTGAAATACTAGAATATATTGCAAGCAGTGACACAGTTTACTCTTCATATCCTTTCATTATTTTCAGAATATCTGGGAAAAGGCAAATTTTCCATTTATTTTTAAAACTTATGTAATAGTGATACTACAATGCATAGTAGAGAATTAGACAGGCACTTCTGTTTAGTTTTCCAAGTACACCTCCAGATAGTATTTGGGTGTATGAGCCCTAGCATACTGAAATTTGTAGTTTTCCAGCATTTTTTGGTCTGGCTATGTCCACTGCTAAAGAGTTTTTGAAATATTAACAGATTAATGATCTTGACTTGTATTTTTGAGCTGATATTATGGTAAAGTTATCTGAAAGATGGGTGTCAGATGTTTGGACAGGGGGCGCAATTTCAGTGCTTGCCCTAGGCACTATTTTCCCTAGATATGCCTCTGCCCTCCCACCTGCCAACCACATGACAAGTCAGGCCATTTTCAGTCCATTTTGGGGCTCTCTGTAAATGTGCATTTGTTCACAGAGAGTCCCAAAATGGGCCGGAAATGGCCTGACCCGTCCTTTGAGTGGCAGGTGAGCTCAGGTTAGGATCTCTTGCCACCGCCTCCGCATCCCCCACCTTGGTCTCCCCTCAAGTGCCTGTACCCCGATGGCTGTCCCTGTCTCCGCTACCATCCCTGCCATGCAGTGGAGGTTTGGAGTTCGGGGGCCCTCAGGAGCTGGGGTGCCCAGGTTTTTTGAACCCATCCACTCAGTTATAGTTTTATCCCTGTCAGAAAAAAAAATTTGTTTGCCATTCAGATGCATCCATTGCCAAAGCATAAGTTGTAGAGAGATTCTTAAAGTCCTGAATATGAAAGTACTGTGTGATTTCAGCTTCTATGTACTCTCTGTGTCACTCACAAACTTTACCCAACAATGCTTGCCTGTTTTTTGGCCTGCCTTTTTGGGGGTGGGTGGGTGGGTGTTTTGTTTTGCTAAAGGCTATTACATATGGAGACTGTTATTTCTAAAGAGAGGTCTCTTCTGAAAGAGGTGATTGCAATGCACATTTCCACTCAAGTACTCCAATCTGGCAACTGCCAAAGCAGACGTGGCATCCGATCAGTGAACAGATCAGGCGTGGCAGCTAATGGAAAGGGAGGAGAAAAACATCCTGGCAGGGAAAGAAACTTGCAGAATGATATATCCAGTATCTGGGTCTTGTAAGCAATCTTGAGTGGAGCCCATTGCTGCAGGTCACATTATTAACAGGAATTTTACAAATGAATAAGCAACCCTCCCTGTTGTCAGTTGAACAGTTAACCTTCTTTTACTCTCAGAACTCATCTTCCTTGTATGATATAAATTCAAATGATTATTTTTTTAAAAATACAATACACGCAATTTCAGTGCTTGAGGGGAAAAACAAAGGCATTAAGAGGGAACATGTACAGGATTCGCCTTAATGATATATTATTTTAAATCCCCCTCATTAGATTGAATGCAGATACTTGTTTTCTACTCAAATAGAGCACAAATAAAATTTTCTTGTTGTTTTACAGGATATGCTACTCAATAAATTGGATGGTAATTTCACTTACCCCCCATTTTGTGCTGTATAGTCTGATGAATGAATAAAAATATTTTAGCCAAATAATTTTCTGGCTGCCTTTGAATGGAATAATCTGTTAATTAACTGATTAAATGTACACAATGCAATACCTTTCAGCAAAGGTGCTTTTTGGAGGAAGCCATGAATGAAAATGATAGTTATGCTTAGGATGAAATAGTCAAATTCAAAAATGGAAATCTATAAGTATTTAGAGAGAAAGAAACCATGCCTGACTATTTTTGTCAACCTTGTAAAATAGGCACAATACTCTGACTTAGATTTGTGAATGTAATTGGCTCTTTTCCAGGCGATCAGCCAATCAGTGCTCTTTAGCCATGATTTTAAAAAGCCAGTGTTGTTACTTTTGGCAGATTCAAGAGATGTAGACATGCTGCTCACAAAAGAAGCAATACTAAACACTCAGAATACATAGTTTTCTCATCTGATCTCCGCTACCTTGTTCAAGTAGATTCAAATTAAAGAGTTTCTTCTGCAAGGCTAGTAGTGACTTCTTCAATTAACTAGTATGCTTTTGATGTCTGTGATTAAAGCGTTGATTAATTGATTGCATGTATTAATAGATTAATATTTGCAGCCCTGGTGTTTTCATTTTGAAAGCCTGACCTTGGTCATAAATGTGGAATTTAATCTTTTGATGTGCAGGATTACAGCAGGTAATAACTAGTGGTTATTTCCTATCTAGTGAAAGGCCAAAGAGATCTCACTCTGTCTTTCATCATACATCTTGGTAGCTAAAACTGTTTATGCTGGACTGGAAGCTTCAATAGATTGAAAAAGCTAGAAATCTGTTTGGTAACTATAAAAATATATTCCAAAATGAAGCATATAAAAATGCAAAATTAAAATTTGAGCAAAGCTAAATAGAACACACTACAGGTGTACAAAAGAATTCAAGCCACACAGCACACATATTACACAATATATTAAATAAGTGAAACATTACTTGGTTTCTGGAGGAAAAATGATAGAATATTGATCATGTATTTACATTTTCATATTTATAGATAACATTGCCTGGGTTTAAATACATTAAGATGGCTAGCAAACATAAATTCAGTATTGCAGAAAATCATAATTGTATGACTATCAACAAAATAAAGCAGAATAAAATCAGTCATGGGGCTCAACTCATCATCCTACCCTAAATATTTGTTGTAAACAAGAGTACTTGCATCTAATCTGGATTAAGCTTTGGGTGGTCTGCCCACATTCAGCCCATCATTACCCTCAGGTTTAGTTCAGGACTTCCACTACCTCTTTAGGATCAGAAGAAAATGAAAGGTAGAGCTGGATATCAGCATACTCATGACACTTCTGTTCACAATTCAGCAGGGGAGCTCAAAATAACAATCCCCCTGCTTCTTTGCTTGTAAGCAGGGTAGGGGCAATTACATCTCTGAAGCAAGCACAAGTGATCCAGGACTATGTTTGCTCTTGGTTCCGCATGCCCCTATGTCCTTTTCCCTTCTCCCTATCATGATAGGTAGGAGGAAAGCAATGGGGGGAAATAGATGCTCCAGTCCTCAGTGGAGCCTCCTTTTCCCACCAGGCCTGACTGGCACTACAAGTCCCAACATCTCCTCTGAGAAAATGATGCTTTGTGTGCCATTCCCTTCAATGCAGAACAGCATAGGAAAGAAAATGGAGCCAGTGGTGTAGCAAGGTTGTAGTGGGCCCAGAGACAAGATTTCTAAATGCTCTCCCCTCACTAAAGCTCAGCTCATGAAGTAAAGAAATCTTAAATGAAGTAAAGAAATCTTAAATGAGGCTGAATAGTGGTAACAAAAAGCATAGTCTGTGTATATATGTATATGTATGTGTGTGTGTGTGTGTGTATACACACACACACACACACACACACACACACACGTGCCACAATAGAACATCTTCATACATTATTTTTTTTAAGGTTTTGTAAATTGTGGACGATGCAAGTCATTTAATGGTACTAGAGAACGGCATGCTGTTCTGGTAGCTCCAGGTCTTAACACTCACATCAATTTCAGAGGATGAATACAACTGACGGAAGCCCAGGCGGGTGTGCGGCTGGGGGAGTCAGTCATGTGACTTGCTTGGGGGGGAGGCAGTAGGCCCCCAGACAAATGTCTCCCCTTGCCCTATTATAGTTACGCCCCTGAATGGCGCATAAGCAAAGAAAAAAACCATAAGGTAGAGCATTCTCTCAGCACCACCTTCAGTGAACTGCTATCTAGAAAGCTCTTGGAGGTTCTGGAGTACTTCCATTCCCATTCTTGCCCAGAAATATACAATTGTTGATGGTATTAAGAACCATTGAGAAGTTAGAGTTGCATTGTCCTTAATCATCTATCTGTGTCGATCATCCACTAGGGTGAGCACGGAAATTTCAGTGCCAAAACCAGCATTGAAACCAGACCCGAAATGGATAATATCATCAGTCTTATCCAGAAAAACCTGGAAAATGCAAGGAAGACTAGGCATAGCAGTTATACGAAGAGCAACATGTTGGAAACCCTGCTGATGAACACACAGTTTCTAGAACTCTCTAGCTTCAGAGGGACATTCTAGTGGATAAATAAAGGAGAGTTTCCAGCAATGTCTAGTGAAGGAGGAAGTATTGCTGTATAATGTGTATTATCATAGCTGTCCCAGCTTCACCCAGAGGGAATTAGTTATCATCACCTAAGCTTTCACTTTCAACCAGTGCAATAATTTGGAGCTAACTCAACCCTTCATTTCCTATGTGAGAATTTTGTTGAGTGAAATAATGATGTAAGGGGGGCATCTTATACAAGGAGTCTTTGTTTGAATAATGACTGTTGCTGCAGACTTGCCAGTTTCACCCTGTTTAGAACGATTGTTTTCTGTCCTTTGTTTTAAGTGTGTTATTGGAACCACGGCAGGCAGCAGTTCCCTGAGTTTGTCGTTTTTTGTCATCCCTACCTCACCCTCACCCTCATAGGAAAAGCCTCTTTCTTTTCAAAAGGTCATCCAACATGACCTTTTGAAAAGAAATTGGAATGTTGGGTTCTGGGTCAATGATATATGGTAGCTGGGTATTAGAGCCTCTTGTGAATTTGGGACTAGTTAATGGGGAAGCTAGCTTTCCAGCTTGCCCTTCCAGGTCTGTTGCTAATTAATGAAGGCAAATGAGGCAGGAATGGAATAACCAACAGGGATGATCAGGGCCAGCCAAAGCTTCCTTGGTGACTGAGACAGCATAGCAAGATGGACCAACTCTCTTACTCTCTCATTACTCTGCTCCCCCATCCCCTGCCACTCCTCCTCCCATTCCCTGCATTCTAAAAAGGAGGAGAAAGTGTGGAGGACTAGACTGGAGGGAAGGAATGGTAGCAGAAAATGGTCTAGGCCACCATTCTCCTCCTACATATTTCCTCTTCCTTTTTAAAATTTAGGGAACAAGAAGAGGAGGAAGAGCATTTGGCATACTGCTGAACAAGGGGGATTGCTGGTCAGAGACTGGTCAGTGGTTGCTGGCTAGTGGGAGCAGACAGAAGGCCCATTCACATGTAATGTTCAACACTCATTCAATGAGTGTAAAGTGTACACAAATACAGTCATTCACGTGTTATGCTGAACGCAGGTACAGAAGTACACTTCCTGTCTGCACCATGCATTTGAAGGGCATGTATCCAGGTTCACTTTTTGAATGAACACAGGTAGTCACTCACACAAACACATGTGCAAATGTACAGATAACTCTACACGTGTACAGCCTAATGTCTGAATTGGGCTAGAGAAGATATGCTCAGGGTAGAGGAGAGAAACAAAAGGTGGCAGTGAGGAGCAGGCCAGATGGGGAGGTAGGATGGCCTGCCTGCATTTGCCACCTGAGGTGACTGCTTCACCTCACCTTGTGGAACACCTGGCTTTAAGGAGGCTCCTTAATGATTGCCACATAGCAAGCTGCTTATCAGTTGACAACTAATCAGAATCACAGAAGGTATTTGGGAGTTTAAAGCAAGAATAGGTGTGTCTGGAGATGTTTGCTGGTTTCTGGAAGGTGCCTTTTCCAGGTGCTCTTATCTTTGAAGCAGTTTTAAATGATAGATAGGTGGGGAATCACAATATAGCCAAAGGGGGGGGGTCTCCATTACAAAGATAATGTCAGACTTAACTTTATTAAATAATATATGGATATAGATATAAAAGTACAATAAAAACAAATTTCAATGTTGCAGCATTAGCAACATTTTTTTGGAAGTAGTTGATGAAAATCAAAAGCTGAGCTATCAGGCTTTCCTGTTTCTCCTTCAGAAACAACAGAGATAGAATCTTCAAGGTCATACCAAAGCTACCGTATTTTTCATTTCATTTTTTTAAAAAGCAAAACACATAGGTAACATTCAGAGGAGCTCAGTTTTCTCCACAGGAGTAGGATATATTTCAAATATAGTCAATGGAGATAATATATTGTGGTGAAATTTCTTGCATAGGTATCAGAGATAATAAAGAAAATTATAGGTGTGGGTTTTTGTTGGGGTTTTTTGTGTGTGGTAGGTTACTTCTTATTTTTAATCTTCTTGCCTATGGTGACTGAAGGTTGAGGTTAATACTGTCTGTGTATTGAATATAAATCCATTACATCTGAAATAACATTTAAAACTTCACGCAAAAGTCTCTAAAACTGCTCAGAGCTCCAGATTTCCTGTCTCATGAATTAAGCTATTTTTAAATCAACAAGACGATATCAGCCATGATGCAGCAGATAAGCATATGGCTGGACTGATGAAGGTCTTGCAACTATCATATGGATTCCTTATGCTAACTTTTATTTTAAGTGGGAGGAATCCATGTCAATGTTTGGAACTTTAAGAAAAGAAAAAAGAGACTTTCCTGTGTAGGCTTCATTTGCTTCTAGCTCACTGCCTACTTCTTCCAGGAATAGCAACATGTGAGATTTACTAGTTTTATATATTGTTTAGTCATTTTCTTCCCTTTGGACTGAATAATTTCCACTAAATCTTCTCAAAGCACAATTGATACTGTACAGAGATACAGTAGCCTCAGAAATCAGGGATCACTGAGTGAATGTCACACCTGGGTATGAAGGGTCCTTAGTGTGTACCACCTGATTGGCAGCCAACCTGCTCCACTTTCTCTTCTAATATGTTTATAAAGGTTTATGGACACATATTCATTCTTTGGACACTTAATTGTCTCCCAAATTGTCTGTGCCCATCTTTCATTATTGGTTTTTTTTTTTTAATTCTCTTCTCAAGAGACACTTCTATGGGTTAGCAAAAGATTACACTTTGGTTAAAGATTCAACTTGTTTGTGTAAATCAGCATGTGAAATTCTGCTTCCGCAGAAGTCCTCTTGGTCTTCCTGAGCAGTGCTGTCCCAGCCTGCAAATTTCCCTTGCCTATATACTTCCCGTTTCCCATGAGCTTCTCCTGTTTGCACAGAAATTGTTAGGTTTTCCCAGCCTTTATTTTCTTATTTGTCCCTTAAAACAAACAAAAAACCCAAAAAAACTTGACATTTCCTTTGCCTCGCCCTCAAAACTGTTTCACCACTCCACATCATTTCCACAGGTCTCCCCCACCCAATATCAAATCAGTTCTGTTTCCTTCATTTGCATCTACTTCCTTTCTGCCACAAACATGCAGTCTCTTTTCTCCAAACATGAGGTTTTCTCCCCCTTGGCCTCTTTCAGACTGACTCTGCACTTTATGCAGCAAACTTGATTGTGTGCATACACCAAATGCATAAAGTGTGGGTGACATGCATGTATGTACATTAATTACATATCTGTAAAATACAATTGTTTGTGTCTTTACTATTTTCCTGACTTTACATCTTTGCTTCAGAAAACACCATAGTAACTAGGGATGTGCAAAAATCATTTTTTAAAATTCGATTTGTGCACAAAACAAATCACCCCTGATTTGTTTTGTATCCAAATCTACCCCCTCCAAATCACTCCAGATTCAATTTGCTTTGATTCAAATTCAGATTGATTTGCTTTGTATTTGCTTTGATTCAATTCAGATTTGGACCAATTTGGACTGCTTAACAAGGTCCTAGGGGCACCACATTTGGGTGGTGGGTGCCACCTACCACCCAAATTTCAAGGCAGTGGGACACTTGGTTGATTTTTTTTCTTTTGTTTTTTGCTGATTTTGAACATTTACACCATAGAAAACAATTGGGATTCCAAGTTGCCATATCCTAACCCTAAAATGGATCCCCAGCTTTCTTTTTTTAAAAAAAGAAGATAATCTCTAGCCTTATGAGGATTCATTGCACACCCTCATTTCTTCTGTTCATTTTTACTATCATTGGACAGTGCCAACTGTCAACTGCCATGTGTCAACTACACTCCACACACACACATACACACACACACAGACCAGGGTACTCAGTTTATTTTTAGGTATTTTTGAAGTGTAGTGTCTTCATTTCTTCTGTTCATTTTGATCCCACTGCTTTGCAGGTGGGGGTGGGGAATTAGTGGCATCTCATGTGCCAACTACCTCCCACAACCCACAAGCCACTGGGTACTCAGTTTATATTTTAGGAATTTTTAAGATGTTTAGACTCTTTGGTGTGTCATGAATCCTCATAGAGATTCATTATGAGGAAAGGTTATTAGGCACTAAAGAGTCTAGACACTTGAAGAAATTATTTGAACATGAACTGAGTAGTACCCCACTGCCTTGCAGGTGGGAGTGGGGTGTAGTTGGCACATGGCAGTTGACAGTTGGCACTGTTGAAAAGACAGGTAAAATGAATAGGAGAAGGTATTTAATGAATCCTCATAGGGATTTATTGAGGGAAAGTTATTATACACCAAATAATGCAAACACTTGAAAAATAGTGACCACACATTTTGCTCCATAATTCCACTTCTACAAGGACTAGAGCTTAGCTTTTTTTTAAAAAAAAAAGAAAGCTGGGAATCTAGGGGAAGTTAATAGGATAGATTCAAATCTCAAATCAATTCAAATAGAATCAGGTGCAATTAGATTTGTACCCAAATCTAGCCAATGGACCACAGGGGTGATTTGTTTTGTCTCCAAATCACCTGAATCATGTTTTATCTCCAAATCACCTTGTATCACCTGGGTACAAATCGATTTGTATCTGAATCAATTTGCACATCCCTAATAGTAACATTATTACATTGCAAACAATTTTATCATTTAAAGTATAAGGCAGTCCCTGAATGAGCATCTAAATTAAAACTTGGGACGCCACTGAAACCTTTTTGCAATGGTATTCTGGGACAAAACATTTGTTCCATGGGCTTATTCCTTGCTTTCCAAATTAATGGCAAGCTTGTTGATGCAAAGAGAAATGGGCAAGAATTTGACCCAAAGACCAAGGCTTCAAAACTAGCCAGCCAGAGTATAGGCTAAAGAGAAATGTGTGCACAGCCAGAGGTATTTTGGAAAGCCTTTTTTACTGCAGCTGAACACCCCATAGAATCCATTAAAATGTGGCATGCTGGTTCAGCTGAGTGATCAGCAGCAACAAAAATGACTGCTGCATGCCCATTTCTCCCTCACCCACCCTATAGCTGAGGACCAGCCTCTGGCAAATGCCCTAGGCCTCAGAGACTGATAGATAGCAGGTGCCAGGCACTTTCACTGCCTCTTTGTCAGTCAGCCAGGTTTATTGCCATGAATCAAAGGCAACTGCAAATACATTTTTTTTTAAAGAGTGGAATTTTTAAAAGCTATCATGTAAAAGTAATTGGAATAAGAGCAGATTTTTTAAAAGGGAACCTGAACATTAAAAATACATATTCAAAATATTCCTAATAAAAACTTAGATCATATCATCACTGCAACAATCAGTTGCAGTATCTGAAATAACTTTTGCTCGTATGTTTGAGGCTGCCAAGGCATAGTTGGAAACTTGATGAGTCACAAAAATGTCTGTATCGGATAGGAGATAACATATCTTCTCCTAGATTTGTCTCATATATAACCTAGGCAAAATAGCTCCATGAAATGTGGAGCGTGGTTCCGAATACAACAGGCAGAACAACAAATAATGTGGCAGATCTTCTATCTCCAGGGCTTTACAGAGGCATATGTTGAGCTAAAGGATCCAAAGGTCTCTGCTGTCTATAACAGATGTTGGCATGCTTTAGAGCGTAAAGTGATAAAAACTTTGCTTTAGACATCAGATATACCAAATAAGAGTCTTTTACTTTCATAAAGTATATACCATCTTGAGAACTTTGGATAGACAGTCTGTCCTGTAGAATATTTTGGTTGAAGATAAAGTCTCGAAGCCTGGGTTTAGGGGATGATGAACAAGAGGACCTCCTTGTCTTCATCCTCTCACCACCCATAGGAAGGAGAGTTGTGTCCAAAGTGAGGGTGGGGAAATAGCACCCAGCACCTCTCAACTCTGTTCCTATCTCACAGTCTAACATTCTTCCTTCCTAGGAACATAGGAAGCTGCCATATACTGAGTCAGACCATAGGTCCATCTAGCTCAGCATTGTCTACATAGACTGGCAGTGGCTTCTCCAAGGTTGCAGGCAGGAATCTCTCTCCCTACCTTGGAGATGCCAGGGAAGGAACTTGAAACCTAGATGCTTTTCCCAGAGTGGCTCCATCCCCTAAGGGAAATATCTTACAGTGCTCAACATCTAGTCTCCCATTCATATGCAAGCAGGGTGGACCCTGCTTAGCTAAGGGGACAAGTCATGTTTGCTACCACAAGACCAGCTCTCCCTCCTCCTACCTTGCTTGTAGAATTCTCATGATGGCCAATCTGTGTGCACAGCTCCCAAACTAGGGTTAGAGGCTTATCCTACCCTAGTGATCACTATGAGAACAGCTCTCTTGAATAAAAAGCATCCACAAGGTGTGGCCTGGCCTATATAGGACTCTTACAAATCCAGAAAACTCAAAAAGTCACTTAGTGAAAAAGTGTATGTGCTTGATGCCAGCAAGCATTTAGGCCAGTATGTAAATAACACTGGGTCTGTAGACCTTCACATTTATAAAGTATGAAGCAGCTGAAGCCAGACTCATTAAGTACCTTTAATAACTCCTTAAATTTTTTGTGCGTTATTCATTGATAACAATATAAAATAAGCCTTCTGACAAATTCCTTTGAACCACTTTTATTTAGATAAAAAAGCTTCAATAATTAAACATCACCAGAGAAACTAAAATTCTAATTAGTAAAACTGAGAGGGTAAGAACTAGAAACAAAATCATTTATATGGCAATGAAATTGTGCCATAAAAATAAAGTGTGCATCGCTATCTATAAAGCAAAATAAGAAAAATAAAGTATACATGCTCACTCTGTCTCTTTCCCTTTCTGCAATTTTGCCTTTCTATACATTAAAACAATTCCTTTTAGTTTTGTAAAACAAAACTCAAGATTTACATATATGAATTACAATATCAGAAAATAACTTCAAAATATACGAGGATGAACAAAATATACCACTGTTGAAATGCATTGAACATTCATGTGATGCCTTTTGTACAATTTCCTGTGTGTCTGAAATTCCTCTAGGGTTTAAGGCAAATAACTGGATTGAATCTGGTTTAGTTAAGCAAAATTAATTAGAATGACTAAGTAAAAACAAGTTTTCCGTAATTAACTGGTTGAAAAGTAATCTGTAATCGCTCTCAGGATACTTTAGGAATTGTTGGATAGCTGCCTCAAACTGAAAGAAAGGAGAAAGAGAAAATAGTGAAATAAATAAATAACTGGTTCTTTAATATATGTTTTTGTTCCTACTGTGCCATGTGAGATCTGAAAACAAAAAATTTGCGTCACTGCATTCCTTTTCCACATATATGCATGACTGAATCCTTTCCAGCAGAAGTAAAAGTGTTATTTGTAACATGGAGCTTTCTGCCAGTGCCTTTGAGAACCCTAAACTTGGATGCTATTCCAGTTCTCTACTCTGGCAATCCCTCAGGAGACATATCAGTACCCATCTCCCCTTTCTGCCCAGATCATTGCAAAATACCAAATTTGTGCTAGAAAAAAAAACTTGGAGCACATCAGTGGAATTCATGCTGTTACTTCACTAAGGATTTTCAGAAGTAGGGGTGAGAGCTGAATGTCCCAACTATCTAAAACTCCTAGGTAGTGTAAACTGACCTGTTATTAGCCCTTCAGGAATAAGTGGGGTATCTCTCTAGTCATGCATAGACCCTATCCTTGTTCAGAATGTCTCCTCACTGGCACATCAAATACAGCTGTACATACAGTGCATATGGCATGCTGAACCCTAATCTTAAAGGCAAAAAATCCCAGGAAAATTAATGAATATGAATACAATTTATTTATTTATTTATTTCATTTTATATCCCGCTCTTCCTCCAAGGAGCCCAGAGTGGTGTACTACATACTTAAGTTTCTCCTCACAACAACCCTGTGAAGTAGGTTAGGCTGTGAGAGAAGTGACTGGCCCAGAGTCACCCAGCAAGTCTCATGGCTGAATGGGACTTTGAACTCTGGTCTCCCTGGTCCTAGTCCAGCACTCTAACCACTACACCACGCTGGCTCTATAATATAATATAATTATAATATATAATATAATTATAATTATAATATAATATAATACAACGGATATTTATATACTGCTTTTCAACAAAAGTTCCCAAAGCAGTTTACAAATAAATAAATAAATAAAATGATTCCCTGAACCTAAAGGACTCATAATTTTAAAAATAAACGTAAGGTAGACACCAACAACAGCCACTGGAGGGATTCTGTGCTGGGGATGGAAAGGGCCAGTTGCTCTCACCCTGTTAAATAAAGAGAATCACCACTTTTAAAAGGTGCCTCTTTGTTCAGTTAGCAGGGGTGCCAACAAGGGCAAACTCTTCCCCTACCCATCGTTAAAGTGAATGAACATTGATTTTCACTAAGGGAGGTTATTCTTTAGATAGCAATTGGCTGAGGTAGAGTGTGAAATGGACATCTGCATTCTTGTAAAGTGAGTGTTAGAAGGATCTTAACAATGGTTTTTACTCTGTTTTATATTTGTTGTGTTTAAAATTTTATACACCACCTAGAGATGCACATATCAGGCAGTATCAACATTGTGGTAAATAAATGAATAGATAAATTGTGATTTTTAACAAACTGCAAATAGATGCCTGCAACTCTGCCCTTCACATATTGGGGAGGGAAGGAGACACATGAAATGTATGTCTGAACTGGCCCCAGAAGTCACATGCAGAAAGAGTGTTTTTCCTTTGCTGTCTGCATCTTTTGAAGCCTTTGGGGAAAGGAGCAGTTTAGAGCATGGCATTACAGTCAATGTATTAAATGTGGAAGGAGAGATAATTTAGGAGGTTGTAGTCTGGGGCTCAGATCCTACCTCTGCAGTGTATTCAATTTCTGTCCTGGGCAAATGCCTTATTTCTCAGCCTCACTGGTTTGCCTTCTATAAAATGAATATTTCTGTCACAAATACAATAGAGGGGTAAAGGAGTAGTTTGCTGTTGGGACCCTGTCAGAACTGTCTTTTTCAAAATAGAGTTTTCCCCCCTTTCATATTTATGTGTATGGCTTAGTGCTTAGAGTGTTGGACTAGGACCGGGGAGACCCGAGTTCAAATCCCCATTCAGCCATGAAAGTCGCTGGGTGGTTCTGGGCCAGTCCCATATCTCTCAGCCTAACCTACCTCACAGGGTTGTGAAGATAAATATAACCATGTATATATCCATGTATCATACACGCTCTGGGATCCTTGGAGGAAGAGGGATATAAACGTGCTTTTAGAAATCAGCTGTATGAACAGATTTTGTATATTAGTAGAATGCTATGTTGGCGGACTGCTGAGCAGGAGCATTGATGGCAACAGCCCTGCCCATGCCTTCCTGGAGTTGTAACAGCTGCATAGAACCTACCAGATTAACCAGAACATTGCCTCAGTTTTAATAAGAGGGAGTTTGTATTTTTTGTTATTACCAAGGTGTTGGTCTTCACAATATGTGTTGCAGGGGGGCGTGTTACTTTGGAGGAGGCCCTTCCAATTGAGGTGGTCCTTGGCAGAGGGTGATATGGTGGAGGGAGTAGGACATGCCAGAAGAGAGGAAGGCGCACTGGCTATATTAAAGCAATCATTCCATCTGGTCCATCTCCCATCCAAGGAGACTCCAGTAACTCTCCCAGCAGCCCACTTTGCCTAAAGCTGGTGCTATTAAATGCCTGGTCCATAAATGCAAAGACCACAGCCATCCAGGAGGTTATTCTGGATGAGCATGCAAACTTGGCATGCATTACGGAGAGCTGGTTGGATGAGGAGGGATCTCTCCCAGTTGTGCTCACTAGTAGGGATGTGCGGTTCGGTCCGGATCCGGACCGGTTTGTCCCGAACCGGTCCGGATCCGGCGGTTCGATCCCGGACCGAATCGGGCCCTTCTGGGACCGAGCCGGACCGAATTCGAGCCGGTTCGGTACCAAACCGGCTCGGGTTTCCCGAACCGGTCCGGGAGTGGAATTGAGTCTCTGGAGTGTCTCTTGAAACTTTAAAGTGTGTCCTCCATTTTGTGTCTCCTTCCCGAAACTTTTGCTCCTCCTTGCATCCATTTTGTGATGCTATTTCCAGGCATTGTATTGGCTGTGCTATTGATCCTTGATTGGCCAGAATGAGTCCTTTGGTCTGGTAGGCTGCTTGGCTGTTGCACTGTTGAGAGTTGGCACCCTGTTGGCCGTGGGGGGAGTGCAAAGGTGGGGGCTCCCAAAGGAGAGAATTTCAAACCTATATAAACCCAAGCCTCTTCTCTGGAAACTTCTCTTGGCTGCAGTTGTGGGATCATCTCTGAGACCTTGCTTGCTCTTTTGCTGCTGGTGTCTGCTGTGAGTCCCTGACTGTGTGTCACATTAGTGTGTATCTGTCTCTCTGCTCTCTCTGTGTGTTGTTGTGTGCCACCTTGTCCATCTGCCCTCTGTCTGTCTCTGTCCAAACCTCTTTAATACTTTCCCCTCAACTTTTTCCAACTTTCCCTGTTGTGTTTTCTGTTCTCTTCACCCTTTCTCTCTCAACCCTTCTCCCAAAGTTTTGGCTTGCCCTCCTCCCCCCCCACCCCCCACCCCATCTTCTGCATTGCTTTCCTGTTTTTGTGCCTTGCCTGACTTTTGTTCCACTTTTTGAGTTTCATTCAATTATTGCTTCTGTGTAAATTTATATATTTGCTGATTTTGGTTTTTAATTAATAACTTCTGCTATTGTTATTGCTGGCTGCCTGTCTGAGTTGTGTTCCTGAGGATTTAGTTTATATTATTGCTGCAATTGGATTCCTTGTGTTCTGATTTTGATTGTTAATTTGTTCCCCTCTGGCCCTGCTCCTAGCTTCCCCCCTCCCTCCCTCCCACCCTCCCTCCCACCCAGATAAGATTGTTTCCCTCCTGTGCTGCTGCCTGTTGAGTCTTGCATTCTTTGGATTTCTTTGTGGAATTAGGTTCTGGTTTTGGTTTTGCTCCCTGTGTGTGTCTCACCCACTCCCCCAGTCCCTCCCCCTGGTAGTTGTTACCCCCCCCCCCGCCCTGAGACTTTCTGGCTGCCCTTTGGTTTCCTTTTTTTTTAACTTTGTGTATAGATTCTTTTGATTCAAATTTGATTGTTCCCCTGTGTGGCCCTCTGCTCCCAGCTTCCCCCTCCCTCCCCTCCAGAAACCCACTCCCCCCACTGCCACCTCCTCCTCCTCCACTCCTGCCCTGCCTGCCCCCTCCCACCCAGACTGAGTGTTGTTCCCCATCCTCCCTGGTGCTGCTGCTGCCTGTTGAGTCCTGTCTTAGTTACTTTGGTTTTTTGTGTGAAATCAATTAGCTTCTTTTGGTTCTGGTTTTGCTGTGTGTGTGTGTGTGTGTGTGTGTCCCATTCCTCCCTGCTGGTTGTTGTTGGTTCCTCCCCCCCCCAGACTTTCTGCCCATTGGTCCCAGGTTTTTTTGGGGGGGGGACTTTTTTTCATATTGTTTGGTTTGCTTTGATTGATTCATTGATTGTTCCCCTCTCTGTGTGGCCCTCTGCTCTGCTCCCAGCTTCCCCCCTCCCTCCCCTCCAGAAACCCACTCCCCCCACTGCCACCTCCTCCTCCTCCACTCCTGCCCTGCCTGCCCCCTCCCACCCAGATTCATCCCCCTTTACGCATACTAATCCCCCCAAAACACACCCTGCCCTCTGGTCTCTCCCCCTCTTGCCCCCCAACTCCCTGCTACATACCCCAGACCCCCTGAAACACACTCCACCTCCCAAACACCCTCTGGTCTCTCCCCCTCTTGCCCCCCTGACTCCCCGCTACATACCCCAGACCCCCTGAAACACACTCCACCTCCCAAACACCCTCTGGTCTCTCCCCCTCTTTCCCCCCTGACTCCCCGCTACATACCCCAGACCCCCTGAAACACACTCCACCTCCCAAACACCCTCTGTTGGTCTCTCCCCCTCTTGCCCCCCTGACTCCCTGCTACATACCCCAGACACCCTGAAACACACTCCACCTCCCAAACACCCTCTGTTGGTCTCTCCCCCTCTTGCCCCCCTGACTCCCCGCTACATACCCCAGACCCCCTGAAACACACTCCACCTCCCAAACACCCTCTGTTGGTCTCTCCCCCTCTTTCCCCCCTGACTCCCCGCAACATACCCCAGACCCCCTGAAACACACTCCACCTCCCAAACACCCTCTGGTCTCTCCCCCTCTTTCCCCCCTGACTCCCCACAACATACCCCAGACCCCCTGAAACACACTCATTGGAAATCTCATTAGCTATCATAGAATCTACACTCAGAACACCTCAGAAAAACAACAGAACCATCACTCCTATCTCTACGGGGATTGCTGGGAGGGACTGAGGGCATTTTTGCCATGGCCCCGGACCCACTTTGGGGGTGCTGCCACCCCACAGAGGTGGGTCGGGGGCAGCCCTAAACCCCCATTCTAGCCAATGGAAAAAAATTTTCTTCAAAAATTCACCAATAATACTAGGAGCCACCAATTGCCTTGGGATTTTTGGGGTGGAGGACACCCATGGGTGGCTACCACCCACCCCAGCTTTTTTGCCCCTAAGGGCTCCACATTGTGAGTTATGGGCAAAAATTAATTTTTTTAAAAAAAATTGTAAAAAATCAGAGGAAGGTCCAATCGACTTGAAATTTGGGTGGCAGGTAGAACACAATGTCCCCTTCAAAACCAGCCACTTTTTGTGATCCGAACCAGTTCGGTTCGGATCCGAACCGGTTCGAAACCGGACCGGACCAGGGGGGTGGTCCGCCAAAACCAAAACCGAACCACCCCGGTCCGGTCCGGACCCGGTTCAGACCCGAACCGAACCGGGAGAACCGGTTTTATGCACAACCCTACTCACTAGATTTCCGGGTGCAGCATCAGCCAAGGTGGGGTGGGTGGGGAGGTGGGGTTGCCCTGGTTCATTGGGAGACCATCCCCCTCACCAGATGCACTATCTGCCTTTCTGACCAGTTTGAGTGCCTGCATGCAGTGACTGGATTGCGAGACAAAGTTGGTATTCTGTTGCTATACCGCCCACACTGCTGTCTAACATTCTCCCTACCAGAGCTACTTGAGGTGGTCTCAGATGTAGCATTGAGGACCCCATGGCTGTTAGTCTTGGGGGACTTTAATGACTATGCTGAGATCATCTTGTCTGGTGCAACTCAGGACTTCATGTCCTCCATAATGACCATGGGCTTGTCTCAACTGGTTTCTGGTCCCACACATGTGGCAGGCCATACACTTGACTTGGTCTTTGGGTCAATGGTGGACAGTGGTGTTCCATGGATAGTCCAGGAGGCCTCAATCCCATTGTCATTGACGGATCACTATCTAGTGAAGACTGAACAGAGGGTGGACCAACACCCTCTGCAGGGGTGGGGGAGCAGTTAGGATGGTCCACCCTCAGAGGCTTATGGATCCTAATTGATTCCTGACATCCCTGGGGGAGTTTCCTGTTGAGAGAGTGGACAATCCTGTTGATGCCTTGGTCTCCCTTTGGTATGAGGAGATGGGTCAGGTAGTTGACACAGTCACGCCTAGTTGACATTGTCCTCTCCTGACCCACCGAGCCCAAACAACTCCCTGGTATACAGGTGAGTTGTGGACAATGAAGCCGTCTAGTAGACGGCTTCATTGAACGAATGAACACAGGCTAGAGCCCATATTAGGGCCTACTCTACGGCAGTGATGACGGCGAATAAATACTACTTTTCCGCCACCATCACGTCAGCTCAATGTCATCCAGTGGAGCTTTCCCGACTGGTTTTGAGGCCTCCTACGTGAGTACCCCAAAGACCATCAAACAGAACCCTCAGCAGCCTGCTGTGACCAATTTGCATTACATTTTGCAGATAAAATCGCTCTTATCTGTTCGGACTTGGATGTTAAGATTTTTGTGGCACCAGAACTGGATGTTGACAATGCACCGTCTGGTCTTTATATATTGGTTGGTTTTCAGGCTGTGTTGCCTGAAGGGGTGGACAAACTGCTTCGAAGGTTGAGGCCTACCACATGTGCCCTCGACTGTTGCCATTCATGATTGGTGAAAGTTTCTAGGGAGGGACTGGGTCCCTTGGTGGTAGGGGTGGTGAATGCCTCTCTAGAGCAAGGGGTGGTCCCCCCCTTGCTTGGAGGAGGCAGTCATTAGGCCCCTCCTTAAAAAGCCATCATCGGGCCCAGATGACTTAAATAAACATTTGACCAGTTTCAAACCTCCCCTTAAGAACATAAGAACAGCCCTGCTGAATCAGGCCCACGGCCCACCTAGTCCAGCATCCTGTTTCACAGAGTGGCCCACCAGATGCCTCTGGAAGCCTACAGGCAGGAGTTGAGAACATTTCCTCCCTCCTGCTGTTACTCCTTACAACTGGTACTAAGAGGCATCCTGCCTTTGAGGCTGGAGGTGACCTATAACCCTCCAACAAGTAGCCGATGATAGACTTCTACTCCCTGAAGTTATCCAAACCACTCTTAAAACCATCCAGGTTGTTGGTTGTCACCACATCTTGTGGCAGAGAATTCCACAAGTTGATTATGTGTTGTGTAAAAAGTACTTCCGTTTGTTGGACCTAAATTTCCTGATAATCAACTTCAAAGGATGACCCCTGGTTCTAGAGGGGGAAGAATTTCTCTCTATTCACTTTCCCCTTACCATGCTCCACACTCCACAGACCTCTCCACACTTCACAGACCTCTATCATGTCTCCCCGCAGTCATCTTTTTTCTAAACTAAATAGCCCCAGGTGTTGTAGCCTTGCCTCATAAGGAAGGTGCTCTAGGCCCCTGATCATCTTGGTTGTCCTCTTCTGCACATTTTCCAATTCTACTATGTCCTTCTTTAGTTGTGGTGACCAGAATTGTATGCAGTACTCCAGGTGTGCAGAAGCCATGCTGGTTCTCTCCCAACGAGGCATGTTTTTCTATGTGTTTTACAATTTTATCCTCGAGGATGCTTTCCATCAATGTGCCTGGAACAGACGTTAAGCTAACTGGCCTGTAATTTCTTGGATCACCCCTGGATCCCTTTTTGAAAATAGGTGTTACATTTGCTACTTTCCAGTCCTCCAGTACAGAGCCTGATTGCAGGGATAAGTTATATATTTTAGCAAGGAGGTCGGCAATTTCACATTTGAGTTCTTTGAGGACTCTTGGATGGATGCCATCCGGCCCTGGTGGTTTGCTAGTTTTCAGTTTTTCCAGACAGTTTAGAACTCTTGTCACTGCTATCTGACTCAGTTCTTTAGCCTCCATCCCCAAAAAACCTTGTTCAGGAACAGGTATATGCTCAGTATTTTCTGCCATGAAGACGGACGCTAAGAACTTATTTAGCTTCTCTGCAACCTCCATATCCTCCTTAATAATCCCTTTCACTCCCTCATCCTCTAGTGGTCCAACTGCCTCCCTGGCAGGTTTCCTGCTTCTGATGTATTTAAAGAAGTTTTTGTTATTCCCCTTTATGCTTTTAGCTAAACATTCCTACAAACTCTTTTTTCGCCTCCCTTATTTTCACCTTGCATTTATTTTGCCAGTTTGTGTTCCTTTCTGTTCTCTTCATTTGGACAGGCCTTCCAGTTTCAAAAGGAAGTCTTCTTTCCTTTTATGGCTTCCTTGAAATTACCTGTTAGCCATGCTGGCATCCTCCTGGACTTCTTCTCCTCAAGGCATCCTTCTTGGGCAAGGTGTTGGAGAGCATTGTGGTGTCTCAGCTATGGGCAGTCCTGGATGAATCTGATTACTTAGATCCTTTCCAGTCTGGCTTCCGACCTGGACATGGGATGGAAACTGCCTTGGTTGCCCTGGTGGATGACCTACGTGAGAAGATAGACAGAGGGAGTGTGACTCTGTTGATCCTCCTGGACCTCTCAGTGGCTTTCGATACCATTGACCATGGTATCCTTCTGGGACGTCTCTCCAGATTGGGTCTTGGGGGCACAATTTTATGATGGATCCACTCCTACCTGGGGAGTCATACTCAGAAAGTGGTGTATGGGAATGCCTCCTCCACCCCGTGGCCTTTGATCTGTGGGCTGCCACAGGGATCTATCCTGCCCCCCATGATGTTTAACATTTACATGAATCCCCTGGGATGTGTGGATGTGGGCTGCGGTGCCATCAGTATGATGACACCCAGATCCACCTATCTTTTAAGTCAGCAGACACCAGGGAGGCAGTGGGTGCTCTGAACCATGGCTTGAAGGCTGTTCTGGACTGGATGGGGGAAACCATTTTAATCCAGATAAGATGGAAGTCTTCCAGACTAGATTCAAGGTGCTCGTCTTGACCTTTAAAGCTCTACATGGCTTGGGGCCGGGGTAGCTGTCAGACTTCATTCGCACATATGAACCTGCAAGGGCCCTCCACTCATCATCTAAGGCCCTGCTCATGGCCCCGCCACTAATAGAGATCCGGTTGGTGGGGACTAGAGAGACAAGGCCTTTTCGGTTGTGTTCCCTGAGCTTTGGAACACCCTCCCTGAGGAGCTTCCATGCTCCCTCCTTCAGTGTTTTAAAAACAACAACTAAAAACACATTTTTTTAAAGAGGCTTTTTAATGCTCCATCTTTGGTTATATCCTGTAGGTTCTTTGGTTTTTAATTTTTATAATTCTCAATTTTTAGCTTTTAAAATAACTTTTAATTTGAAATTTAATACTGATTGTGTTTTAACGTGACTTTTAACTTATTTAATTTAGTAAATTGACTTTTAACTTGTTTATTTAATTTTATTTTATTACTTTTATTGTATATTGTATCTATTTTATTGTTGTGAGCTGCCATGAGCAGTAGTGTGCTGGAGGGGCAGGGTATAAATATTTTAAATAAATAAATAAATAAATAAATAAATTTGCACTATTTTCCTAATAGTGAGGTCGTATGTTTTTAAGTTAAGTAGATTGTTGGCTGCAATTAATAGATTCTTAAAAGGGCCTTTTTCAAAGTTGTTTGCCACAACTCCATGAATGGTATTGCTCTGTCAGTTGTTTTCTGTGCAAGTCACCCTTGGAACAACATAAATAGAACAAGATTCAATTTGCTGAAGATTGTTGAGTACTGAAAAGGATGATTTCTATTGTTTTGCATTCTTCATTTCAGAAGCATAGAAGATGAGCGCAGTTTAAAAGTGGTAACAGTTAATGCAGCATAGAAGTGATGCGTGAAATGTGACATCTCTTTAACACTTAGAGAAAACACTTCCCTCCACTGAGTGCTTTTAAATGCAAAATATTGACACATTCTTATTATATCATACAAAAGGCTTTGTTCAGAGAGATAATTTTATAGAATGGGTAGCATCATGTGATCTTATTCATATTTATGAAATATGATAACATAGAAAAAAGGTGTACTGGAATACAGCAACTATCTTTATATACCGTTTTCATTTCAGCTTCAAAATGTTTTTCATTTCACACATCAGACACTAATTAGCAAATATCTAATTAGTGTTAGAAGATTAATCGCTCATGGGAGTTGTTGAGGCTTGAGCTTTCGTGCATACAGAAATAGTGCCACTTTAGGTGCATTGGTTAAGGTACAGTAACTTTAAATGGTACAACTTTCATTTTCCTGTGAAATGCTGTAAATTACAATTTTAAAACTTAACAAAATAAAGATCAAGTAATTGCGAAAATCAGAAATGCTTATAAAGAGAAAATAATTTTTAAAAATCTAAGATGGGAAAGTTGAACGCTTTTCAGGTTGCATTATTTGGGTGGTGTACATGATACCAAGGAGTGCTGAAAGCAAACTTCCTATGGTTAAGATTCCATATGGTTAAGATACCGTGCACCATGGCCAGGTTCCAAAGAACTGCACAACTAGTTCTCCGTGCCAAAGACATTTTGAACGTGTCTGCTTTCAATATTGTAGGACAATCTGCTTTTGAAATTTAGGGGATCTTCAAGAGCTGTTTGTGATAAGCAATGTGGATCTGCTGTTCCAAGACAAAGTTTTTTTAAAAAAAAATCACAGTAGACATGCCTAAGTAGCTCCTTGGAACACAGTCCATGACTGGGAAGCAAGTTCAACAAATGCAGTCATCAGTATCTTTGATTCTGGAACCTGCCTGCACCTTCTTCAGGTTTCAAGCACAGCAGTAAAAACTCAGGGGGAAGTCGTCTCTTGTTTTGGGGTAGAAAACACAGAGGATTCAGGGGAGGCTTAAGGCTTTCTCTCAGATCCTATAATGGGCTTTGGAGGCACCCCCAGAAACAGTGAAATATCTCTAAGGCATAAGAAGAACTTCTGAAGCTCAATACAAAGCCAAGCATAAGACCCTATCCTTCTACCAAGCTCGAAAAACCTCCTATAGAAAAAACTCAGTCTTCTGCAATTTCCGCATGTCCCTATTGGGAAATTGTATCTGACAGCCTCCATTAATGAATGGCATGTGCTGGATTTTAGACACCTGTTCTTGGAATAAGTTCAGGAGAATTTACACAGAAGTAAATGTGCCATTTTATGTCAAGTTGCACCAAGTGGAGAAATAAAGTGAAATTGTTTGAAGCCAGAAGCCATGTGAAATTTTTGAAGCCAGTATTCAAAGCTAGGTCATATTCTTTAGATTAATAGAAGTCATTTTAAGCATCTTAAATCTATTGCAAACCTCAAATGGTTTAATAAATATTGAAGATAGTTCCTACTAATGCCTTCAAATTCTTATTGACATTCTTTATTGAAAACAAAGGAGATTGTGGGGGGAGCGACAGAATTATTTGTGCTTGTTTTCAGCAGAAATAAAATGTTCAAGGGTAAACAAGTAGGTCAGGCCTGAAACATAGTGGAATATTGAAGCTTGATAAAACAATGCTCAATCTGTTGTTACACAGATTGCAAAGGGTGGAGTTTTTCTTACTGGCAAGCATTATACATATAAGTTATTAGGTGTCAAGTGTTTTTACCTTGACCTGAATTCAGATTCAGTGGTTCTGATTTGCACTTCTCCTCAATGAATATCTAAACAAAGAAACAAGCTGCACTTTGATCATAGTTTCAGTACCAGAAAATGTATATAGATCCTAACTGTTCCTTGTACAAATTACATAGAAGCTGAGAGGGATTTGCAAAAACGTTCTTTGTGAACGGATGTTCTTCAGAAATCTTAGACTTCTTTTCATACATCTGCCTTGGTATTTGCATTGCTTTTAAGCTCACCTTATTTGTGTCAGAGCAAAAGATGCTATGACAGGAACATTTCCTCTCTAATGGTGAGTACCTATGGAAAGGCACCCTTCACTGTGGAAACAGGATCAGCTGGCTTTCGATATTTCTTAGCACGGTGTCTTTCTTCTCTTCCTCAAAGAGTGAGCTAATCTCTCTGTCAGTGTGAGTGTCCTAATTTAGAACTCAACACCCTAAGGCAATGCTTTTGCCCCTTTCTTGTAATTGACATCTCAATGAGAATGCAAGAGCATTCTCGCCCACCCCCAGTACTGCTCCACACAGTTGTCATTAAGGATTAAGGATGTTTAGTATTCTCTAAATGTTATGAACAACAAAGAAAAGTGCAAGCAAGTTTGCTTATCTAGAATTAAAGCCTCATTTATTTTATGCTATGTTATATCATGCATTAACCCAAGCCTTTGCATGGTTTCATATTCCATAATATTAAACTTTAAAGTAGATTATGTAAATATTTAGATGTATACAAATATATTTATATTCACACACAAAGGGAGGGAGGAGGGAGGGAGAGAGAGAAAGAGAGAGAGACTCTTTAGCCGCAATAAATGGGTTTAAACACACTTAACTCCCTGTCGAACTGTAGTCCATGGTTGGTTGCCATCCTAACTAATGCTGTGTGCATGATCCAAAGGATGCACAGCCTCCACTTTCAGTTCTGAAGCACAGGTGTTGGCGTGGTGCAGAGTGATTTTTACCGATCTTCCCTTCCCTCTGAAGCACTCTGTGCAATGTCCTTGAGGGCTGTGCAGAAACATTTTTTCCCATTGCACAGAGTACTTCCGGAGGAAGGGAAGATTGGCAAAAATCATTCCCCCACACAAGCAAGCATCCATGCTTCAGAAACAGGAGCTGAGCAGGTTCAACGGCATAGCTGCAATGTTAGAATGTCAGCCCATGAGAAGTGTATTCTACCAGTATCATAACAAGATCATAATTGAATTGTCAGAAGGCTATTTTCCCCCCACTTGTTTGCCACCCAAAGAAATGATATGTCTATTTTTCAAAACTTTTATATCTTTATTTTTGTTATAATTATTAACCTTTAATTCTATTGTTTATTATTACTGATAATTTCAAAACTCTTAATACATTACAGATAGACAGACAGACAGACAGATAGATATTATCATCTATTGGCACCTGAAAAGATCCTATGTTGACTATAGAAAATATTTGGACTTTGATACTGGCAAACTTCCTGGGGTAGAAACATTTTAGGTTAGAAGTCACCACTGAAAATACCTCCCTAGATGACTTTGCATTTAAAAGATAATGTGTGACCAATATTGTTAAGGATACCGCTGATCAGGCTGAATGCTTCTGGTGGGCCATAGGCCAAAAGGCAGTTTGTAAGATTTCATGGCCCAGGCAGGCCATAACGGATAATAGGCTTTGTAGTCAAGCAGCTTGAAGGGCGCCCAGAAATCATGTAAAAAATAGAGATGCCTATGGGGTGAATTATTTTGCCTGATTTTTGCAAAAAGCAAAGAACCTTCACTGACTTGGAATTATCCTATAATACACTGTCCTTACGTGCTCCAGGATTTAATATATGTCAAGCAGATCTTTGAACTGTAAATGTGATTGTGTTTCAGATTTCCAAACATAATCTTACATCATGCCGTTGAAATTGCCTATGTGGCTAAATGTCTTACTCACAAGTCTCACATTTCTGAAACACGTCCCTGTACATGACCGGTTGGCCTAATTTCTACACAATCATTTGATTTAAAGATGCATGACTGACATCATGATGGCAAAGTTACATTAAGGCATTGTGTTAAGCTGTATACATCCCATGATTATTTAATAACAAATGTGACATATTTGAAGCAATGGGGGAAGAACTGCCTTGTTAATTTGGATTTCACATTCATGCATTTTGGAAAAAAGGCAACAAACTAACAAACATTGAATTATTCATAATTGTCTTTGAATGGTTTGGGATTATCCTATAGAGCATTTTACATTGTTCATGCCCTTGAGAATTTTTATTTATTCCTAGACTAAATATATATATATAACTGATCTCCAATATGAGTACCATTTTGTGAAGAATTACTTTTACAGTTATCTGTTTTTAGGTTATTTGCAGAGGGCTACATCATGTTTTACTGTGCCCAAGCATATGCTTGTCCTAAGGTACTAAATTTCACTGATATATATATATATATTTGTTGCTGTCTTTATTGGCAAGAACTGTACTACGAAAAGGATTTTAAAAATTCAGTGACTGGTCAAATAAAATAAAAATAAATAAAAAATTGTGATACTGGTTGTTCGCAACTTGTTCATTTTTTAAAAAATTCATGTAATAAAATTCATGTAAGCAGTGATCTCTTTCAGTAAATTGTTGGTGCTTTCGGAGCATTAGTGTGTGTGTGTGTGTGTGTGTGTGTGTGTGTGTGTGTACGTAGAACAATTTCAGGTATTTTTCTGAGTGCAAAAAATAGAAGCCAGTGAGAGTCACATCCATGAGGAATTCACAGACGTTAACACTGCATTGCAACAGGGAGATTTGCCAGAAATTGCCTGTTTTAGGCCAATGATGCAAAACTAGACATCTGTTAAATTAATAATCTACCTAACATTTTTGCCTTTCAAATGCATTAGAAACAATGAAATCTTTTTAGCTGACAAAACAATCTGTCTCTGTTTTTCTGTTTTTATAATGGGTTACTTAAGGAACACAGCATATCACTGACTTCAATGCACTTATACTCATTTTTTCCCTACTATTAATGAGTATCTCAGGGCTTCATTTGATATCACTAATAGACTAGAGACTGAAACTAAGGGCCAGTTCAGAAATACAGTTAAAGCAACAGAGTTTTTAACTGTAATACAACTGAACTTGGAAACCTTCTGTTAACAGTCTAAAGTTAACTTCATTTTGCCCAACAAATTCCAGTTGGGTTCACCACCAAAAACTGCAGTTATTTATTTTTCTTTATCATATTTTTACACCACCTGATATGTAAATCTCTAGGCAGTGCACAAATTTAATATTTAAAAACACAAGTTAAAACACAATAAAAACAATATTAAAAAAATTATTAAAATTATTAAAATACTAATTAAAAGCTTGCAAGAACAGGAAAGTCTTGAAGGCTTTCCTGAAAACAAACAGAAAAGGAGATGCTCTTATTTCAGCAGGGACCATCTTCCAAAGCTCCCTGCCAAAGTGTTACATCCAGTTATGTTGCTGGAGTGTTACACCTAAAGGCAGACTTGTCCCTAACCACAGTTAAGCTCCCATTTCCAAACTCCAGTCATAGAGACGGCGGTGCAGACCCACCCAAGGATGCAGCGGCTCCATACTTTTAGCACTTCTCACTGACAGCCACTTGGAAAACAAGCCCTGCACCTCTAGTCAGCCATGCAGCTATGGAGTTGTCAAGCTACAGGGACACCAACACGCCTCATCCCAGACTGGCCATCCTGTCAAGCTGCTTAGCTGCTCAGGGTGAGCAGTCATTGGTGTTCACAGGCACAAACACACCAAGTGGAAGCACAAGTAGGGGGACAAGAAGGGGAAGCCAAGAGGCAGACCCAAGCAGGGGAGCTGCAGTACCCAAGTTCTATTGTTCACAAAAAAGGGTGGGGAAGGGGGACCCGGGGGGGTTGCTCCCTAAGTCTCACTCATGTTGGGCCCTAATTGAAAATTTATGTTATGATATTTGTGTTGTAGGCTGAACCTCCAGCCCATTAGCCCATGGACCACTCTCTCATGAGAGTGGATGACTAAGGAGAGCAAGGGAAGATGCTGCATGTAGGAAAGCTGCAGGGATGGGTACTCGGACAAGTGCTTTCCTGGTCTCAGTAACCGCCGCCAAGCCACTGTCAAACCCTGAACCCTGCCAACCCATCTACCAATGTGGAGATGTGCACCCCTACATGTGCCCCCCCAATGTGCAATGCAGCCATTGGGATGGGGTGGGGCTGGAAACCTGGGCTCTCTATTCCCAGGAATCTCTGCATCTCTAGATCTACATACGCTGCAATGCCAGCCCTGGCCCAGGAATTTCGAATGCCTGGAATGGTTGGCTCTGCTGCCTGCTACCCACACCATTCTTATGGTTGGTTTTTGTGGGGGTGCTATAGGCTGGGTCTGAAAGGCAGACCCCCAGAAGGGATTCCAGAGGGTGGCCCAGCCCCTTCCCATTTTGGGTGTAGATGCCCACAGAGGCTAGCTCATGAGCAGGACAGATTACTGAGGACAGTCAGCTGAAATCGTTTTTCAAGGAAACCGATGGCTGACCCAGGGTGCAGTGAGCATGAAAGCATGAGAGTATGGGCCACAGGGACATGGGATGGACAGCTCATGAGATGGACCATCAGAGTAGAGAGGAAAGTATTGCCTGGAAACAGCAGAACTGATTCAAGAGGGCAATGCTTTTTTGGGGTGTGGTGCCACTTGGGGGAGGCAGTGGTGCCGTGGCTGGCAGAAGCAGAGCTGGCATCATGGGGCATTTGCGAGGCCGAGCAGCAGCGAAGGGCTCAGCAGCGAGCAGCAGCATTGCGAGGCCGAGCAGCAGCGAGGGGCTCACATCTCCCTCTATTCCAGTTAGGCTAACGGCGGTCAGTTGTATGTCTGCGGTGTAAATTGGAGTTTGTAATTTTAACTCCTGTTACTGTTAACTTCTGTTAATGTGTACATGTGAACCAGACCTAAATCTAGAAAACATGCAAGTACTGTTGTGAGCGGTTCGTCTAGCCCAGGAGGTGGTCGTGTTAAACCTGTTTCAGATAAAGTTGCATTCCTTTAATGAATCTAGAGGTGTGCATGGAACCTGGTATGGCGGATCAGTTCAAATTCAAACAGAATTTGAACTGAACCACTGGTCCATGAGCCAGTTCGGTCGAATCAGCCAGCAGTCTGGTCTGTTCAGTCAAACCAGGTTGAATCAGTTTGACCCAGTTCGAGGGCTATGCTTGTAAAGGGGAATCAGGTGAGGATTCCCATTTACAAGCAAAGGCGTGAGGGAATACTTTAAAAGTTTTCTAAAGGTAGCTAGAGGAGATGAGGAGAGTGCACCCTACTGACTTTGGCAGCAGCAGTGTGGCAGCAACTCCTCTAAACCCCACCAATGCTCCCTCT
Source organism: Hemicordylus capensis (assembly GCF_027244095.1). Classification (NCBI taxonomy): domain Eukaryota; kingdom Metazoa; phylum Chordata; class Lepidosauria; order Squamata; family Cordylidae; genus Hemicordylus; species Hemicordylus capensis. Next base: position 370,378,027 of record NC_069658.1, on the reverse strand, counting down.
GAGCAGTGTGGGCTGGTGGCAGCCCATGCTGCTGTGGCGGGAGTACCAATGGGGTTTAGAAGACCCACCACTGTAACCACTCTGCTTCCATGGACAGCAAGGTGCACTCTCATCGCACGCACGCCCTCAGCCACCCTTAGGACACTTTAAAAGGATTTCCCCACGCCTTTGCTTGTAGATAGGAATCCTCACTCAATTCCCTTTACAAGCATAGCCCTCGAACTGGGTCAAACCAGTGCATATCGGTCCGGGCCCATCCGGGCCGAGTCCAGTCCAACCTCTTACAGGCTGCCTTTTTTTGCGGCCGGTCCAGTCCAGATCCGAACCTGTTGAACTGGGCTGATTCATGTTGAACCTGGTTCGATTTGAGCCAGTTCTTCACACCCCTAAATCAATCAGATTCACAGTTTGGTGGTGCTCATAGATCCAGCTTTTACATAAGAGGCCTCCATGGGACAGAACAACTTTTACCAGCTACGTTTGGTGAATCAGTAGCAACCTCTATAGGATAGGGATAGCTTGGCCGTGGTTAGCTGTGCTCTAGTAACCTCCAGATTAGGCTATTGTAATGTGCTGTGTTTGAAGGCTGCTCAGAACCTCAGTTCTAAATACAGCTTTTAGACTACTCACTTCAGGTTGTTGGTGGAAATAGATCTACAGTGCTAAATCAGTTCCCCTGGCTCCTAAACTCAATGTTGGCTGCTGGTGCTAACAAAATAACCCCATGGTTTATTGGTACTTATTGATAAAATAAATAAGTATAAATAACCCCATGGCTTATTGATAACCCCATGACCTGGATACTTGAAAGATTGCCTGCTCCAATATGAGGATGTCCATGCAATCAGGTCATAATTGGGGAAATAGGGAGAGGGCCTTCTTGGTGATGGTGCATGGCTTCTGGAATGCTGTCCCCAAGTAGGCTTGTTTGGAACTTACCTTCATGTATTTTTGGCATCAGGCAAAGCTTTTAAAAAAATTTCCTAGGTTTTTAATTTCTGATGACAAGTATTTGACTAGATTATCTTTTATTTTGTTTTTTGTTGTTTGATTATTGTTCTACTGTTGCTTTAGATTCCGCTGCTTGTTGATATGAGTGCCACCCCAAAATGCTTAAATTGAAAGGAGATTAGTACATTTATAAAATAAATAAGTTTGTGTTAGAATTCAGTCTAAGAATCTGTTTTCACTAGCACAACTTAATCCTGGGGCACTTGAATTAATACACATACTGGCTCTGAGCATGTGCAGAATGAGTTCCCCACTCACAAATGGAGTGATAAACAGCCTTCATATACTAAGATTTAGGGAGAAGGACTTTCAGATTGCTGGATGCAATTTCTCCAGAGTGTGTGACAATGTATCTTTTTAAAAACTTAAGCACTGTGGCTACTGGATACACATTGTCTGGTTCCTTTTATTTTGAAATAAATGCAATAGAACTTTGCAGAGGGAGGGGCACATCCCTTTTTGAATAGATTTTCTCAATCTGTATTACACACTTTTTGATGAAAATTCTTCAACTCTCATTTTTCCTTTCCCCTTCAATAGAAGATAGACAATGAGAAAAGGATAAAGAAAGATAAATATTCCTTTGTTCAATGGCATATACTAGTACTAGCTCTGCATTTATCTTCACTAACAATAGAGAGAAATTAGCTTCTTTTTTAGTTTAATCTCTGATCAATCAATTCTCTTGATTCTACAGGGGAAAAATGTAATAAATGAAACAGAAATGCGAGCGCATGCGATGGTTAAAGTTTTTACAGAAGACTTGCCTTGTCCTACTTGTCATCTTGTTCAATGTTGCTTTTATTGTTTAGACAAATTTAAAACTTACTAAAATGGTTGGTTTGGTGATTACATTTAGAAATTATTGTGGTAATTACTGAGCTGAAATCCTAGCTGAAAAACCATACATTACATAATACTATAAGCAAGATGTACAACAGTGTTATCTCAACTGTATCCTTTCTTCAGTTTTAACGTTTTAGTCTGCATTTCTTTCTACCCTTTTAGTCCTTCATTTTCTGTGTATGCAGGGAAAAAAATGGGTGGAAGAAGGGTGGAATCGTAGCACATAAGAAGCATGTGTGAATGTGAGATAGCCTGCTGTGGGAATAGCCTGTAGGTTTCTAGGCTGGTAAAGATTGCAAGAGCTCAGGATATGACACACTTCACCTCTGGGGAGACAAGAAAAGTGTCACCCACACCACTGCAACCCTTCAGGGAGCATCCCCTACTTGCTCATTCACAGAGCTGCTTCAGTTTTCATCTCAAAGCAAGAAGAGCCCTATATAAAATCCATGCAATAAATCACTGCATTTCATTAGTTATTAATAGAAAAATTTCAAGTACCCCACTAGGCATTTCTGAGCTTGTGTCAGAAGCATACAACACTTGAACACTGAGAAGATATTCGCTCATAAACATACATAGCGATAGCAGTGCTTATATTTCTTCTTCGATATTTACTATATACATCAAGTCCTAAACATTCATATCACTCAGTGGCATAGCTAACTCACCCCACATATACAACCACAATTAAACCAATGGTGTCTGTCTATTCAATATGTTTGTTTGGGGAGGTACAAATTAGTCCATCAAATTGTTGCCAATTTTATGCTCAACTAAAAGAAGGTCAATGTTTTGAGAACTGCCACTCACCTCCCAGTTTTTGAAAAGTTGTCACAAATCCACAGCCAAATAGTTTTCTTTTCCCATGTAAGATCTGTTAGTGAAAGCACTGAAAAGTAAAATATCTGATAATTACTTGTAACTCTCACGTGTGTGAATTGCCTCACCCCATCATAAAATTGTGTGTTTAGGTGTGTGGGGTTATTATGTGGTAACATAGCTTAGTTATTTTCGGTTATCTACCACTTCTTTACATCATCTGGGACACTAGGAGGTTGTGCACACGACCTCCCTGGGGAGGGTGATGGCCTGCAGGGAAGTCATGAGCTCGTCTGCCTTCCCTGACAGACATCACATGAGCAGCAGTGCGGCGGAGGGAGATGCTGTGAGTGGGAGGACTTCCCCCCTCCCACATACCAGGATGCTCCAGGGCATCAGCGCAGTGGATGCTCTTCTTAGAGCAGCCACTGCACTCAATGCAGCCGCTCCTTCTCTCCGGCTCACTGCCAGAAATGGAGACACACCGAGGGGGAAGCCGTTTAAGCTGGTAGCGATTGCTCAGACAATCGCCAGCCGAGGTTAAGCAAACCAAGGTTAAAGTTTGCTTAACCTTGGCTGAACATCAAGTTTTAAAGTGAGGCTTGGTGCAACCGCACTCCCAGCACTTCACACACATAGCCTAACCCCGGCTGGGCCACCCTTGCCTGGGTTATGCTGTGTGTGTGTGAATACTCCTTTAGGAGTTTTTCTGATGTGTTTAATTAAGAAGTACTTGCCACAGCTGAATCCTTGTTTGCACAAGCAGTGTGTAATGGGTTTATATCATAATGTGTGTTAGCCACATTAGCCCGCCCTCTATGTTTGCAGTGAATTGTGAACTTCATACACCCTGTATTTTGACCATAGGTTTCTTATCATGTGTGTGTGTGTATACACACACACACACACACACACACACACACGTATTAAAATATTTATATCCCACCTTTCAGTTTAAAAGAACCCCTCCCACAAGGCTGTTCACAACAATATCAATTAAAATAACAGGTCGGTTCAAATGTCACATGGAACCGTAGCTAAAGCTTGGTTCCATATGACATCTCCAAGCCTCAGGAACCACATACTTCCCTATTCCCTGCCTGCACATGAAGAAGTATACTACTGAATGTAGTTAGAAACCAGCTAAAACCAGTTGAGATGTCCAAATTGATTAAATGCATCATTTATCAACATTTTTCCAGCAGCCTTAGGAATTCTCGCCCCCCTTTTGTCTAGATGTATTAACAAGCCTGAAACTTCATTTTGTAATTATTGTGCAAAGAAATCTACGATGCAGAAACTGTTGCCTGTATTCACAAACCTTCCTGGTGAAGTGCCAGGCAGGTGGCTAACTCTCACAATGTATCCATCACTGCTTGTATCAAACTTTGCACTAGAGCTTTATAAACAGAGTGGGTATCACAGGCCATGTGTCTATCTGTGTATTATGTATTAAGAAATCCATTGATACAGTAGGCAGTAGGCTTCCTATTTAAATAAACCAGTATTTGGATAATACAGCTGTATGAGAGACCCATTTGTAGTTCTCATATTTTAAAAATTGTGACTCGTGAGGAAGTGGACAAACTGCTTTGGACTGTGCATCTTACAACCTGTTCTCTTGACCCTTGTCCAACTTTGCTTACCTAATCTAGTAATTATAATATCAGATAGGGTCTTGTAAATATTATGAATGCTTCTCAAAAGGAGCGCAGGATAACTCCTTGTCTTAAGGAGGCTATTATTAGACCACTTTTGAAGAAACCCACATTGGATCCCTCAGAGTTAACTAATTACAGACCTGTCTCCAGTCTTCCATGGTTGGGCAAGGTGATTGAGCATGTGGTGGCCTCTCAGCTCCAGGCAGTTTTGGATGATGCAGATTATCTAGATCCATTTCAAACTGGCTCCCATGTGAGCTATGGGGTTGCCATGGTCGGCCTGATGGATGATCTCCAACTGGCTTTTAGAGCTTTCGATACCATGACCATCTGAGGGAGGTGGGATTGGGTGGCACTGTTATACAGTGGTTCTGTTCCTATCTCTCTGGTAGATTCCAGATGGTGTCACTTGGAGACCGTTATTTTGCAAAGCGAGAACTAAAGTGTGGAGTTCAACAAGGCTCCATACTGCTTCTAGTGCTCTTTAACATCTACATGAAACTACTTGGAGTTCAGGAGGTTTGGTGCTGGGTGTTATCAATATGTTGAAGACACCCAGATCTATTTCGCTCTCCAGGAGATGAGAGCTGGTCTTGTGGTAGCAAGCATGACTTGTCCCCTTAGCTAAGCAGGGTCCACCCTGCTTGCATATGAATGGGAGACTAGAAAGAGTCTCTGTAAGCACTAGTCTCTGTAAGCACTGTAAGATATTACCCTCAGGGGATGGAGCCACCGCTCTGGGAAAAGCAGAAGGTTTTAAGTTCCCTGTCTGGCTTCTCCAAGATAGGGCTGAGAGAGATTCCTGCCTGCAACCTTGGAGAAACTGCTGCCAGTCTGTGAAGACACTACTGAGCTAGATAGACCAGTGGTCTGACTCGGTTTATGGAAGCTTCCTATGTTCCTATGTCCCATGTCAACCTTATCAGGAAATGGCATATCTTCTCTAAATGCCTGCTTGGGGTCAGTAATGGGCTGGATAAGGGATAACAAACTGAAGTTGAATCCCAATAAGACAGGAGGTACTGATCGTGGGGGTCGGGATAGGCCAAGAGATAGTTTAGATGTGCCTGTTCTGGATGGGGTTGTACTTCCTCTGAAAGATGAGGTACATTGCTTGGGAGTGTTCCTGGACCAAAAGCTCTCCTGATTTCTCAGGTTGAAGCAGTTTCCAGGAGCGCTTTTTATCAGCTTTGGCTGATATGACAGCTATGTCCTTTTCTGGAAATAAATGACCTTAAAATAGTGGTACATATGCTGGTAGGATTGAATACTGTAATGCGTTCTACGTGGGGCTTCCTTTGTACATAGTCCGGAAACTACAACTGGTACAGAATGCGGCAGCCAGATTGGTCTCTGGGACAACTCGAAGGGACCACGTAACACTCATTTTGAGGGAGCTGCACTTGCTGCTCGTATGTTTCCAGGTGAAATACAAAGTGCTGACTATTACCTATAAAGCCCTTAACAGCTTGAGCAGGGGCGTAGCTATAATAGGGCAAGGGGAGACAGTTGTCTAGGGGCCAACTGCCTTGGCCACCCCCAGAGGCAAGTCACATGACTGACTCCCCCAGCTGTGCACCTGCCCCGGCTTCCTTCATTTGTATTCATCCTTGAAATTGATGTGAGTGCTAAGACCTGAAGCTACCAGAACAGCATGTCTTTCTCTAGTACAGGGCTGCTCAACTCCGGCCCTCCTTCAGATGTTGGCCTATAGTTCCCATAATCCCTGGCTACTGGCCACTGTGGCTGGGGATTATGGGAGTAGTAGTCCAAAAACAGCTGGGAGGCCTAAGTTGAGCAGGCCTGCTCTAGTACCATTAAATGACTTGCATCATCCACAATTTACAAAACCTTTAAAAAAATAATTTAGGATGATGTCCATTGTGGCACATAGGTGTTTATACACACACACACACACACACACACACACACACACACACACACACGCTTTTTGTTACCACTATTCAGCCTCATTTAAGATTTCTTTACTTCATGAGCTGAGCTTCAGTGGGGGGCGGGCATTTTAAAATCTTGTCTCTGGGCCCACTATAACCTTGCTATGCCCCTGAGCTTGAGTCCAGGGAATTTAAAAGAGCGCCTGCTTTGTGATGAATGCAGACTGGTGGCAACCCAGGACTGGTGGCAACCTCATTTGGTGGCAACCCAGGACTGGGCTTTCTCTGTGGCTGCCCTGGGGCTTTGAAATATGCTCCCTGCTGAAATAAGAGCATCTCCTCTGTTTGTTTTCAGGAAAACCCTCAAGATACCTGTTCTCACAAGCTTTTAATTATGGTTTATTTTAATAATTTGTTTTAATAATTGTTTTATGTTACTGTTTTTATTTCTGTTTTTATGCTAGTTTTAATTGTTTTGTATTTTAATTTGTGCTGATTTTTAAATATTGTTTTAAATTTTGTACACTGTCTAGAGATGTACATATCAGGGGGTATAAAAATATGATAGGTAGGTAGGTAGGTAGATGTTGAGATTTAAACCTGAGACACCTAAGGTATAATTAGATCCCAAATTCTCAGTCTTTAATTCCTCTCTTCCTCCAAATAACTTAACAGGTTTGTTGTTACTGACAATAAATTAATGTGGAATACAGCAATATAATAAAAGAAGAAAAAGAGATAATGATAAGAGCGTGAGAGCACAAAGGATGGAGGGAGGTAGCCACAAGACCAGTTTGTATTACTTTCTGGAGAAACATTCTAAAAAGGGTCCCTGGATCACCACTATAATTTTTTTAAGGCACCTGTTGCCATATTTAAGGTGCTTCCAGTAACAAATCATTCTGTCCTCCAAGAATGTACTGTACCTATTCATTCATCCATTCATTCATTCACCAAGGATTCAAGATCTAAAATTAACTTGATGTTCAGAATATTAACCCCGAAGCATGCCTTTATTTCAAAATAGGTGTAGATATGGATAACTGCTAGTGTTATTTTCTGGTTTTTAAATTATTAAAAATTAATTCTCTTTCCCGATTAGATAGGACAAGTAGCAAACAGACATGTCAAAAACTTACTTAAGTACAACAGCACAGTATCTACTGGGGCCATAGGTCCTTAATGATGCTAATGAAAGACACAGAAACATGAAGCCAGTTACTTGGAATGCTGCACGAATAAGCAATTTTAGCCTGCATGGAGTCACATTTCAGTTGGACCCATAGTCAAGAAAAAGCATGTGGTATGGGCCTCACAGTACTATTTCAGAATGCAGTGGGGTTGCATGTAGGCCTGTGGATCTCTGTAAAAGATCTCCGACTCTGGAAAAGCTGGTATGTCAGGCAGAGAGACATACTAGCCTAGCTTCCTTCCTGATATGTTAGCTTTCTATGTATGGTGAATATTTTACATAGTCAAAGCATTCAATTATGCAATTCCTTACCTATGTTCACCCAGAACATTTACATTAGACTCTGCAAATCTTTGGATTAAAGCAATTCCAGAGTGAATAATGTTATTGACCATAGATATAAAGAAGGGACAGAGGGAAGTGGGTTGACTGTTATTCTTACTATTTTTTATATACAACTTTCCAACAAAGAAATTCTCAGTGGTTTTCAAAGAAAAAGGTTATTACTCTGTTCCCAAAGGGCTCACAATCTGAAAAGAACACAAGGATGCAATTGATGCTTTTGCAAATAATGTTCACAAATTTCTTCCATGAATAATCTGTGAGTACAAATATTCATAATTAAGGTTTATATGTGCTCACAAATCAGATCCAAATTTTTTTTCCAAACCAACAGCTGCAGACAGCTGCCAAAATAGCTAATATATATGCTATTTTAAATACATTTGATTGGAGTCAGGCATAGTACATAGTTTTGTTTTTTCTGTATAGATTTATGTTCACCACTGATGAGAGAGAAGCATGCTAATGGATTTTCATCACAAGGAAAAAAGTGTCTATTATAATTTTTTCATCATTGTTTTGGCTGTTGGACAGCCAAAATCATGATCCATTTCAGGTGCATGCCACATTCCTTTAAGTGAGAAATTGCCAAATTGAGAGAAGACTGAGATGAGAGCACTGCTGCTCCTTCCTTATCCAAATCATTCTCATGAGGCAGCTCTTCCTTTACTACTAAGAATTGTGAATCCCTCTCTGGTAGGATGAAGTTCCACTGACTCATTTCTTCTGCGGGGGGTGGGGGAGACAGACAGACAGACTACAAAATGGCTGTTAGCAGCTAGATGTGCTTTGATCTACTGTATTCTTCAGGATCACTTTAGTCTCAAAGGTACATGAAGTGTCTGCTTCAGGCAATGTGTGTATACAGTCCAAGAAGATGAAAATAATTGAGAAATATATACTTGTCCTCAGGTTACTGGTCAATGTGCTGAGATATAGTTCCTTCACCTATTGGTCATCTATTGAGAATGCTCTCAATACTGAAGGCAGCACATAGACATAAGACAGTTAGGCTGTCCTCACAATAAGAACTAGGGTAGGAGTAACCAGGGTACTCTGTTAAGGGGCAGGTGAGAAGATGTGGGTGGGGAGGCAGAGTGGCTGTGGTATATATAAGAACAACATCTCCTTTACTGAGATCCCTGTCAAAGTGATGTACCATATAATATATGTGTACTTAAGTTTGAGGTACAGGGATAGACTGGGACTTTTGTTGGTGATGTCTCTGCCCAACAGAGTCCCTAACTGAGCTGGCGGACTTGTTCTTGGGCTTGGCAATGGAGTCTCCCAGGTGGTGGTGGTGGGGACTTCAATGTTCACTTTGAAACCAATTTGGTAAGGGCAGCTCAAGAGTTCATAGTGGCCATGACAACTATGGGCCTATCCTAAGCAGTCTCGGGACTAACACATGTTGCTGGACACTTTTACTCTGATCTGGGTGGTGTTCTGTGTGTGGGGGCTCCTGTGATTTCCCCATTGTCATGGATGGACCACCATCTGGCTAAGGTTGGACTCACAATCACATCTAGGGGTGTGCACGGAACTGGTCCGGCACTGGGGTGGGGGGTTCCAATGAAAACGGGGGGGCTCTACTCACCCCTTCCAGTAAAAAAACGTATTTCTTGTACTAATTGGGCGGCAGGGTGCCGCCCGCTTCAATCTCATTGCGCGGGCTCCTCGTATCCATCGGGGCGGCAGGATCGCTCCAGTCCCTGCCGCCCCCTTCAAGTTAAGTCCCCCTCGGCTGGCGGCCGCCCCCTGAAGTTCCCCAGAGGTCCCCCGCCACCCCCTTCTTTCCAAAACTACCCCCATTACCAGAGGACAGCAGGAGAACTCCCTGCCGTCCCCTTCCCCCTTGCCGGCTGGGCTGCAAATGGCTTCTAGGAAGCCTTTCGCGCGCGTGCGCGAAAGGCTTCCTAGAAGCCATTTGCAGCCCAGCCGGCAAGGCGAGCGGACGGCAGGGAGTTCTCCCGCCACCCGCTCGCTAAAGTAAGCGCTTACTTTAGCGAGCAGGCGGCGGGAGAACTCCCTGCCGTCCGCTCGCCTTGCCGGCTGGGCTGCAAATGGCTTCTAGGAAGCCTTTCGCGCACGCGCGCGAAAGGCTTCCTAGAAGCCATTTGCAGCCCAGCCGGCAAGGGGGAAGGGGACGGCAGGGAGTTCTCCTGCCGTCCTCTGGTAATGGGGGTAGCTTTGGAAAGAAGGGGGTGGCGGGGGACCTCTGGGGAACTTCAGGGGGCGGCCGCCAGCCGAGGGGGACTTAACTTGAAGGGGGCGGCAGGGACTGGAGCGATCCTGCCGCCCCGATGGATACGAGGAGCCCGCGCAAGGAGATTGAAGCGGGCGGCACCCTGCCGCCCAATTAGTACAAGAAATACGTTTTTTTACTGGAAGGGGTGAGTAGAGCCCCCCCTGTTTTTATTGGAACCCCCCCACCCGAACCAAAACCACCCCGTGCCCGGACCGGTCTGGAGGCCTTTAGAATGGCCTCCGAACTGGTCCGTGCACATGACTAATCACATCCCACACCTGCAGGGGTGAGGAGCCTGTTAGGATGGTCTGCCCGAGAAGGTTATTGGATCCAATAGGATTCCAAGAAACCTTGGAAGGATTTAGTGTTGGCTCTGCTGGTGATTATGTTCATGCCACGGTGGAGAACTGGAACAACAAATTCACCAGGGTAGTGGACATGATCATTCCTAAGCGTCCTCTCTGACTAGTTTCAAAATTGGCCCCTTGGCATACGGAAGATTTACAGGAGCTGAAGCGGCAAGGTAGATGACTTAAGCACAAGTGGAAATTCAACTTGACTCTGACAGATTACAATATAGAGCATTTTTGAAGACCTATGCTCAGGCAATACATGTGGTAAAGAAGCAATTCTTTTCTGCTTCTATTGCATCCGCAAGCTCACATCCAGTGGAGTTATTTATGGTTGTGAGGGGGCTAGTACATGCCCCTCCTCCCTTGAATCAGAATTCTGAACCATCAGTTACCTGTTGTGATGTTTCTAATGAGTTATTTGTGGATAAAATCTATTGTATTTGGGCCAACTTAGACTTAGATACCACAATTCTTGCAGAGACTAATGCAGAAGTGTCCATTAGCTCCTCTTACGTGGTTAGATTGGATCATTTCCAGTTTGTGACCCTCCTGATGATGTGGATAAGCTGCTTGGAACGGTGCAACCTACAACCTGTTCTCTTGACCCTTGTCCAACATGGCTTACAGTATCTGGCAGGAAGGTTGTTGTAGAAGGCCTGGTAAATATTATAAATGCTTCTCTGAGGGAGGGCAGAATGACTTTTGTCTTAAGAAGGCAATCATTAGACTTTTTGTGAAGAAGCCTGCATTGGATCCCTTATAGCTAAGCAACTATATACCTGTTTCCAACCTCCCATGGTTTGGCAAGGTAACTGAGAGGGTGGTGGCCTCCCAGCTCCAGGCGGTCCTGGAGGAAACTGATTATCCAGACCCATTTCAGACTAGTTTTTGGATGGGCTGTGGGGTGGGCACTGGCTGCCTTGGTTGGCCTGATGGATGATCTCTAATGGGAAATTGACAGAGAGAGTATGACTGTTGGTCCTTTTGGAACTCATGGCGGTTTTCAGTACTATCAACCATAGAATCCTCCTGGAGTGTCTGAGAGGGTTGGGAGTGGTAGGCACCACTTTGTAGTGGTTCTGCTCCTACCTCTTGGGCAGATGTCAGATGCCAAGTGGTGTCACTTGGAGACTGTTGTTCTTCAAAACATGATCTTTTATATGGCATCCCCCAGGGCTCCACATTGTCTCCAATGCTCTTTAATATATACATGAAACCGCTGGGAGAGATCATCAGGAGATTTGGTGGAGGGTGCAATCAGTATGCTGATGACACCCAAATCTATTTCTCCATGTCAACATCATCAGGAAAAGGCATAACCACCTTAAATGCCTGCCTGGAGACAGTGATGGGCTGGATGAAGGATATCAAACTGAGACTGAATCCAGATAAGATGGAAGTACTTAGTCGGAACTTGAGAGACAATTTTTATATGCAGGTTCTGGATGTTACACTTCCCCAGAAGGAACAGGTACGCAGTCTGGGAGTCTGAATCCAAACCTCCCCCTGGCACCTCAGGTTGATGCTGTGGCCAGAGATTCTTTCTATTTGCTTTGGCTCCTACGCTAGCTTTGTTCGTTTCTTGAAACGACCTCAGAACAATGGTACATATGCTGGTAACCTCCAGACTTTACTTCTGCAGTGCACTCTATGTGACACTGCCTTTGTACATAGTCCTGAGACTGCAGTTGGTACAGAATGTGGCAGCCAAGTTGGTCACTGGGTCATCTCAAAGAGACCATATCACTCCTATAGTAAAACAATTGCACTGGCTACCAATAAGTTTCCAGGGGGAAAACAAGGTGTTGATTATAATCTAAAAAGCCCGGAACAGCTTAGGCCCAGGGTATTTAAGAGAACGTCTTACTTACTTATTTGGTTTATATATCACCCTTCCAAAAAGGGCTCTGGGCAATTTACATCAATATAAAAGCGATTAAAATCAATTAACAATTACAAACAAAAACTATTAAAACAACATAAAACCAATTAACAGTTAAAAACCCTGGAGGACCAGGCCAAACATTTACAACAATTGAAAAACCCTGGAAGGCCAGGCCAAACAGATAGGTTTGAAGGGCTCTTCTGAAAGCCAATAATGAATTCAAGTTACAGATTTCTGCTGGGAGTGCATTCCACAGCCAAGGAGCAGCTACAGAGAAGACCCGCCTCTGAGTCGCCAGCAGACGTGCTGGTAGTAAATGAGGATTAACCTCTTCAGGTGACCTTAACGTGTGGTGGGGATCATGCAGAGGAAGGTGCTCTCCAAGATAACTTGGACCTAAGTTGTTAGGGCTTTAAAGATAATGACCAGCACTTTGTATTTCTCCCGGAAATACAGCAGCAGCCAATGCAATTGTTTCAGAACAGGATAATATGGTCTCTCTGGGTTGCCCCAGAGACCAATCTGGCTGCCACATTTTGAACTAAGTGAAGTTTCTGAACTACATACAAAGGCAGCCCCATGTAGAACACATTGCAGTAGTCAAGCCTAGGGGTTACAAACTGATGCACCACTGTTTTGAGGTCATCCTCTTCAAGTAATGGACTCAGCTGTCAGATCAGCTGAAACTGATAGAAAGCACTCCTGGCCATGACCTCTATGTGAGATACCAGGGTGAAGCCTGGATCCAGGAGTACTCCCAAGCTGCGCACCTGCTTCTTCCGGGGGAGTGTAACCCTGTCCAGCATAGGAAGATCTATCTCAGCCCTCAGATTCTGAGACCCTACAACAAGCACCTCTGTCTTGCTCGGATTCAGTTTCAATTTGTTATCCCTCATCCAGTCCATTACTGCTTCTAGGCAGGCATTTAGAGAATGAGTGCCATTTCTGATGATGAAGGTGAAAAGGAAAAGTAGATTTGGGTGCAGGGGCGGAGCCACCATTGGGCCAATGGGTTCAAAGAACCCGGGCTGGTGACCAATCAGGGGCCGCAAGAGCAGCCCCAACACATCCCCCGTGTCTGACGTCAGACGTGGGGGCGGTAGTTTAGCTCCCGAGCGGGGGCCATGCAGCCCCTTTGGGAGCGAAACTAAGGCTCGCGCTGCGTTTGCAGCGCTAGCCAGGAGTGGCTTTTCCCTGCCTTTGCAGGGAAGAGTCGCTCCTGGCTGCGTGCTGAGAATGCAGTGCCAGCCTAACTAGCTCCTGAAGGGGCCGCACTGCCCCTTCAGGAGCTAAGACTGGCGCTGCATTTGCAACGCAGCCCAAGAGGGACTCTTCCCTGCAGGGAAGAGCCGCTCCTGGGCTGCGCTGCAAACGCAGCGCCAGCCTTAGTTTAATTGCCGAAGGGGCCGCATGGCCCCTTAAGCTTCAACTCCCGAACGGAGCCTCAAGGCTCCGTTCAGGAGCCAGACCACACACCCCGCGTCTGACATCAGACATGGGGGCATGGCTATCCCCTGCATCTGATGTCAGATGTGCGGCCCCTTCAACAGTTAAGCTTCAACTCTCGAACGGAGCCTCAAGGCTCCGTTCGGGAGCCAGACCACGCCCCCCACGTCTGACGTCAGACGCTATCCCCTGACATCAGTGGCTATCCCCTGCATCTGACATCAGACGCGGGGGCGGGGCTATTGGGGCACCCGCCGCGGCCACACACGGGCCGCCAGCGGGCTGGCTACGCCCCTGTTTGGGTGTCAGCAGCATACTGATAACACCCAGCACCAAAACTCCTGATGACCACACCCAGTAGTTTTATGTAGATATTAAAAAACATTGGTGAAAAAATGGAGCCCTGGGGAACTCCATATAACAGCTCCTGTTTTAAGGAGCAGCTGTCACCAAGCTCCACCATCTGGAATCTACCTGACAGATAGGAGCGGAACCACTGCAAAGCAGTGCCTCTTATCCCCAACTCCCTCAGGCGATCCAGAATGATACCATGGTTGATGGTATTGAACACCGCCAAGAGATCCAACAGAGCCAACAGAGTCACACTCCCTCTGTTGATTCCCCGGTAAAGGTCATCCATCAGACTGACCAAGGTTGTCTCAACCCCATAGCCAGCTTTAAAGCCTGTTTGCAATGGGTTCAAGTATTACGAGTTCCATCACCCATTGAAATCATCTGTAGAAGTTCATCTGCAGTTGCCCCCAGTTTGTCTAGTGGCTATACAAGGACGGGCCTTCTTTGTTGTTGTCCTGAGACTCTGGAGTGTGCTCCCTGCTGAAATAAAAACCTCCCCATCTCTGGCAACTATTAAAAAGTCAACTTTATTCATCCAAGCTTTTAACTAGATTTGCAGTTATAAATTGTTTTAAGGTTTTACTTGCTGGTTTAATTTGTTTTATGTTGATGTAAGCCACCCAGAGATGGAGGTTTGGGGGCAGTGTACAAATTAGATAGATGGGTAAGTAAGTAAATAAATAAAATTATGCACAATGGACTGATTGGCCTGTTTCATTAGTGCCATCCAATAAGTCATCACTATTCCCCATTCTGTTACTGGAGAAAGCATTGACTATTTCTCATCACTTTTCCCAGTGAAAAATACTTGGCTGACTTCCTTTCTCTCTTGATCTTGAACTATTGTGCATGCACCCTTCCTTATTCTGTGAAATCGGCATATTAATTGAACTAATATGTTTTTTGGTTCCCCCCCCCTTCTCTTTATAGCTTGTTAAGTCTATTTGTTTATGTCTCTCATGTTTTCAGTTATTCTCTCTTTCATCTTTTTTTCAAGCTTAGGTGAATCATAACCAATCAAATATCTTTTCTTTTAATTAACAGGATAGTTAATTTTCTCTGGTTGATTGATTCAGTTGGTTTTCAGTTTCTATTTGGATTCACAAATGTTTTGTGTCACTATAGAATAAAATCATGTTTGCTGTACTTCTGCTGCTTTATAAATATAATATTAATTCAAAATAATTGTATATATTTTAAATTAAGGTATTCTAAGTGGGAAAACTCTTATTTTTGAATTGGTCTAATATGTTTGAATCCAATACTAGTGCCAGCTGTGAACAGTCTCCTGTGCTCATTCAGTATATGCTTGCTTTCTTCCTTTTGCATGAAAAGACTTGATATTCCGTACCTTACTTGCCAAATGAGACTTTTATTTTTCTTCAGGCACCTAGAGTTGTAGTTGGTCATGCTGGTGACTGTCTAGATACAATTGCTACAAGGGCAATGCCCCCGGTTGTAGCCCTTTGGCAGCTCTCTTTGATCTGCTGTGCTGCTCAGGTATTCCTTCTGCATCACATCAGCAACCATAATCCAAAGGATTTTCCTGCTCTCCCAATCTCTATTCTTGAACATTTTCTCAGTTCAGACAGTGTCAGTCCTGCTTTACATCAAAGACTGTACCTTCTCTCTTGCAGGCCAGCCTTAGAACAGGGTCATTCTTGGAGTCTTGCTGCATATTTTGTTCAGTATGCCACAGATGGTGATGCTGGATCTCAAAATGGCACTCAGCTTCCTTCATCACAGAGTACAAGGGAACTTATATACTTAGACATCAGAGAGGAATGGCCTTTCTGTCTCTTCCAAATAAATAAATAAATAAATAAACCACATTAATCTTTCCAGCAAAGCATACTGTAGGTGCGTCTTAGCAACCAAAGATAGAGGAAAATCAAACCTTGTTTTTTCTGCCTTCCAACAACATACATAATATGTTTAGAATGTTTATAATCCAGGTTTATCTTCCATGAAGTTATTGAGGAAATGGCACAGGTTGACAGGATTCACTTAGTTACATAATCCCCCTTCTCCTACCATTTTAAGTGAAAACAATACTGACCTTCCTTGCCCCTCCTCCATTTTCAACAGAATGGTGGACAACTGAAGAACAGAACTTAAAGAACAATGGGAGTCTTCTTGAGGGTGACAGCAGTTGATCATTTCAGACAGATAAGGACTGGCTTACACTCAGAAAGCAGGGGAAGGTTAAAAATGATACATTGTGTGTTTATGGCACAATAGTGGGTGGCAGAAACTTAGAAATTATGTTAAGCATACTATACCAGGAATATGGGATGACAAGTGTGCAAGTTACACAGTCTACAGACATATGTAATGTATCTGTTGCAGAACTTGCAAGCTAAGTCTTCAAGTGATGGACTGAAAGTTTGAATTCTCACCCCCCACCCCCAATATAAAAATGGCCTGCACATACAAAGAAAGCTACTATATTCCATAAGAACTTAGAAATAATGGCTGACATCCAAATGAAGTGTACAGTATGTTCAGCATGCTATTTTCCAGACCAAAGCAGCACAGGTTTATTTATTTATCCATTCATTCATTCATTCATTCATTCATTTTTGAAATGTTTATGCCTGCCCCTCCAGTATACTACTGTTCAGGGTGGCTCTCAACAATAAATTAGATACAGTGTAAAATAAAAGTTATAAAATTAACCAAATTAAGAAAACAAGTTAAAAGTGAGGTTAAAAACCACAATCAATATTAAGTTTCAAATTAAAAGTTATTTTAAAAGCTGGTTGAAAGTTATTTAAGTCATCTGGGTCCAATGAGGGCTTTTAAAGGAGGGGCCTAATGACTGCCTCCTTCAAGCAAGGAGGGACCACCCCCAGCTCTAGAGAGGCATTCACCACTCCTGCCACCCATGGACCCAGTCCCTCCCTAGAGGCCTTCACCAACCATGAAGGGCCTCAGCCTTCCAAGCAGCCTGTCCACCTCCTCAGGCAACACAGTCTGAAAGCCATCCAATATAACAAGACCAGATGATGTATTGGCAACATCCAGTTCTGGTGCCACAACAATCTTAGCATCCAAGTCAGAATGGATATGAGGTATTTTATCTGCAAAATGTAAGGTCACAGCAGGCTGCTGAGGGTTATGTTTGATGATCTTTGGGGTCCTCACCTGGGAGGCCCCAAACCACTTGAAAAAGCTCCACTGGACGACATTGAGCTGACATGATGGGTCAGAAAAGTAGGATTTCTTTGCTGCCATCACTGTTAGACAGCAGGGTGGATGGTATACCAACAGAATCCATATTTGTCTCATGATCCAATCACTACATGCAGGCACTTGAACTGGTCAGAAAGGGGGATAGCATCTGGTAAGGGGGATGGTCTCCCAATTAACCAGGGCAACCCCACTCGCCCACCCGCCTTGGCTGATGCTGCACCCAGAAACCCGGTGGGCACAATTGGGAGAGATTTACATCTCCCTCCTCATCCAACCAGGTCTCCATAATGCATGCCAGGTCCACGTGCTCATCCAGTATAACCTCCTGGATGGTTGTGGTCTTTGCATTTATGGACTTGTCTTTTAATAGCACCAGCTTCAGGCAAGGTGGGCTGCTGTGAGAGTTACTGGGGTCTCCAAGGATGGGAGAAGGGCCAGAGGGTGTAATATTGATTGATTGATTGATTGATTGGATTGGATTTGTATTAAAACAAACCACTAAAACAAATTAAACACAATATAACAATTAACAATTTAAAAGCATTTTAAAACAATTAAACAATTACAGTGATTAAAATTCCAAAATCATGTTTTTAATTTTATAATAAACCAGATATTTAAAAAAAACCCAAGTTTAGGAAGCTGAGAAAGCTTGGGTGAAAAGATAGGTTTTCAGATGTTTTTTGAAAATTGCCAGAGATGGGGAGGATCGTATCTCAGCAGGGAGCACATTCCACAATCTCGGGGCAGCAACCGAGAAGGCCCGTCTCTGTGTAGCAACCAAACGAGTTGGCGGTAACTGGAGACAGACCTCCTCAGATGACCTCAATGGGCGGTGGGGCTCATAATAAAGAAGACGCTCTCTTAGATACCCGATCTCTTTGTAATGGCTTTAATATATCAAGCATGCCCTCCCCTCACCTGGCACATCCTACTCCCTCCACCATATTGCCCTCTGCAATATGACCACCTCATTCGGAAGGGCCTCCTCCAAAGTAACATGCCCCCTGCCAACACATTTGGTGAAGACCAACACCTTGGTAATAACAAGAAATAAAAAAAATCCCCCCTATTAAAACAGAGGCAATATTCTAGATAACCTGGTAGGTCCTATGCAGCTGCTAAAACCTCAGGCAGGTATGGGGAGAACTGTTGTTGTCAGTGTTGCTTTGCTTCCCTGCTGTGCTTCTTTGTCTTTCTGATGCCGACGGTCTAAAGGCTATTCCCCTACGGTCTAAAGGTGCTCTTTTATGGAGAGCTGGAGGTACCTGCAGAGGGGGTGGAGCAGATGGAAACCGTCAACAATCAGGAGAGGGCACCACCCAGCAGTAACAGGACAGGAGGTTGCCAACTTCCCCTTTCACAGATAGTCATACAGCTGGTAGGGGTGATTTTCACTGACCTCCTCTTTCCTATGAAGCTCTCTGTGCCACACAAAATATATCGCAGAGTGCTGCACAGCCCTCAGGAACATATTTTTAGGTGGCACAGAACACTTTAGAGGGAAGGGGGAATTGGCAAAAACAAAAACAAAACCATGTGAATGCTGCTTTAGTCTGGAATGCAGCATACTGCATTTGCACTTTGTTTATCTGGATGTCAGCCAGTATAGCATGCTAGCTTAACCCTAACTGGAGAGGAAAAGCCCAAATAGAGGTCAACATGTTCAGACATCAGTTGGGACAGGACAATGGCAGAGACTAACTACCAGCCAGGTTTAGTCACTGATGCTGGGCCTAAGGATAACTTGCCCTTGAACAAAGGGTAAGCAGTTGAGGAATGAATTGGGAAGAAGGCTTTCTGTCACCATAGTAACCAATCAGCTCCTATAAGGACATGCCATAGCAACATACTCTTGGGCAGGCTAAGATAGGCAACTTTCTCTCTCTCTGCATATCAGCAATGTGCCCTGTCTTGCCTGAGAGCTTGCTGTTGCAGGAGTCAAGTGGAAGTGTGGTCAAGTATGGCCAGGAATCACCTTTATACTTATGCAGTCCATGACAGTAGCTTTAGCAGGGGGAAGAGGGTTCTTCACCATCCATCTTTCTATTCCTTTACCTTGAGTTCCTTGCTCAATACAGTGAGAACATCAAAATACTTTCCTACTCAGCCAACTGCAATGAGTTTTCCAAAGTAACATCTAAACCATTAATTACAGCCCTAATTCTCAGTCTTCATGGTCAACAATAACACAAAAAAGTCCGTATCACCATAATACAGGACCATTGCCACATAAATTCCTTCCAGTTCACAGAACTACAGCTATTGTTCAATAATTAGGAACAATGCTTCATGTTGTGGTTGGCCCAGTCACAGCAGTAGAATACCTACTGGTTGTTCTATGCCCCCCTGTAAGCATTGTTTCTTTTTCTTTGACCTGGCCCCTCTGCTCTGCACTGGTTGGGCATCCTGCCCCCATAAGCATATTGCCATGGTAATGAGGAGGTTTGCTGCCCATCCTTCTCTTTCTCTTAACACATAGAGCTCGGGGTAGGGGTGGTGGTGGGGGGTGATGCATCCTGGCACCCCAGCCCTCTGAACTACTGGCTGCAGCCAGTAGTCGTCTGGTGATCCGCCCACCAGAGAGGACACTCTTGATAGTCTGCTGGGAGGTAAGCTCCTTAGGGCTTCCTCCACGCTAATCCTTTTGCCCTTTCTCACTGCTCGTGTGAAAACACTCCTCGTTTGCTATATTAACCATGGCAGTGGTTTAAAGGACAGAAATTGGTTCATCACTGTATATTTTTATTTCTTCTTGAAAATATTCATTTACTACAAACTAACTTAATTCAGGTTTTATTCTATTCAATTCAAATCTCAATACCATCTAACTCCAACGAAAACTATATTTAAAACTACATGTGTATATTCATGACTGTTAATAAGGCTGTGATCTCATGAACAGGATAACCCATGTTAGGGCATCCCAGCCTCAGTTAGGTTGCTTATGTAGAACACTGGGATTGCTCCTGATCCCGGCACTCCCACCCAGCCTAATGCTACTCTGAAGCCTCTGGAAAGCCATGTGGCTCCCGGGAGTGCCACTCATGTACGTGGTCAAGCGGCATGGCAAGGAGGCGGCAGGGAGGGCACAGATTGTATGCGGAGAGGGTAGGTTCAGTGGAGCTTCTATCCCTCTGCTGCCCAGCATCCGGTCACATGAATAGGCTCAATATTTATTCGTATGAGTAATTTTACTAAATGTCAAGGAAGCTGCAGTAAAAAACAAACAAACCTAGGAATTATTTTGGGATCACAGGAAAGTGTTAATTTTTATGAAGTACCTGAAGTTCCACTGCTAAAATTAAGGAGCTGAGGATTCTATTCTTTTTCTCTACTGTGAATAGAATTAACTAGACACCAATTTACACCTCATTGTTAAGAGTAGCTGATTTGTCTACAAGTGAGGCCACATTTACATCTTTTGTAATTAAGTTAAAAGGGGAAAGACATTTTTCCTCTACTGCAAATCATGAAGCAAATATTTAATGTTAAATGAGTTCAAATGTTAAAATATACACAGTTCCGAAAGAAAGGAATAAGAAGTGCCTGATTCTATCATAATCTACTATACTGAAATATTAGTAATTTCTTCTTCCATTAAAGGTTTTGTTTTATGAAACAGAATAATTACTATTGCAGGTTTAAGGAACTTTAAAGTGAATGCTCCATGACCAGAATTATCAATATAAATGAAACTAGCTAATATCATTTGAATTATGATTATTAGTGCTTCTACTGACAAAGGGAATGAGCTTTAGCTATAATCCCAGACCTGGATTGGGGTTTAAGAGTGCCAGACACTGTGCATTGGGCATTGGAAGAAAATAACTGAGACCTGCATAGGAACATAGGTAGCTGCCATATACTGAGTCAGACCATTGGTCCATCTAGCTCAATACTGCCTACACAGACTAGCAGCGGTTTTTCCAAGGTTGCAGGCAGGAATCTCTCTTAGCCCTATCTTGGAGATGCTGCCAGAGAGGGAACTTGGAACCTTCTTCTCTTCCCAGAGTGGCTCCATCCCCTGAGGGAAATCTCTTACAGTGTTCACACATCGTCTCCCATTCATATGCAACCAGGGTGGACTCTGCTTAGCTAAGGAGACAAGTCATGCTTGCTACCAGCTCTCCTCTGCATGACTTTTCTTTCTTAAAGAGTGCAATTAATTGTGCCAAGAAATTGTGCCAAGAAATTCCCACTGTTAACAATTCAACAATATTAGGATTTTTAAAACATTTTTTACATTTTTCCATCTTCACATATTTTACATTTTTACAGTTCTTTACAGGGCTTCCAACACTTTTTTCTGCCCTCTGGCATGTTATCTTATCTTCATGTATTTGGCTAACTATAAGGACGGAGCTACCCAAGACACGTTTTCTACAGGGACTATAGTTATGCACAGGAAAACCACACAGATGTCTCTTTCACTTTGTGCACATATGGTAGGAAGCCACAATGGATAGTTGGCTCTTGCTGTGCATAAACATTACAGTAGCATGATGCATGGCCAAAACATATAAACAGTTTGCCATATAGACTAGCCCTATAACATCGAGAGACTCCATGCCATTAACTCCCATGAATGAGAGACAGCGGGATACTGACTGTGTGTACAATGTACAATGGTACTACTCCATGTGTTGAGCCACATACATGGGCATAACCTGGAGCATTTCCTACCCAGAAACATCTCTCAGAGGCTTCCATGTGACTGGGATGTGCAGAACATTTCAAGCTTGACACGTTCCAGTTCACAACAGCCATTTCGAGCCTGTTTCAAGGGTCTGTTTCAAGCTCAGAATGAACCTGTTCCGAGTTGGAACATTTCGAGTGTTCTGAGCACCATCTTGAAGGCTTGTTTTTTTTTCCCTTGCTGACTGGTTTTGGCACTGGCTTCTGATAGGATTGAGATCTCCTTGCTTCTTGGTTGGCTGATCATACAAATCAAGTTAATTTTGTATAACAAGCCAGCCAAAAAGCAAGAAGATCGCAAGCCAGTTGGAAGCCAGTGCCAAAGCGAGTCATCAAGGGGAAAACAGGTCTCCAAAATGGTGCTCAGAACACTTGAAACGTTCCAAGCTTGGCTGAAGTGGTTGTTCTGACAGAACCTTCTGAGCCATTTCCTGTTCCATGCACATCCCTAGCCTGCCATATGAGTAGCCGTATCAATGGTGTTGAATCATACTGCTACAACTACTGTACTGTTTAATGGACTTTTATAGCACCAACAGGGTACTAGGAGTTGTACAGCTTTTATTTTTCCTGTGGTTGCCCCGCGGCTTAGCAGGAAACTCTGGGATCCTTGTTGAGCAGCTCTAGGCAAAAGATTGCCCGTAGGCACAAGACTGCTAATCTGCCATGTTCAGAGACTCCTTCTTATAGTGGTTCCATCCTTTGATGTCCATTTGAGTCTTCTGGATCACAAAAGGCGTTTATTCCTGTTATCCTCTGAATATTGTCTTTTAATTACCAAAAATCTCTCAGGATATTTGGTCAGTTCAGAGAGATCTCAATCTCATCTTCTGTTAGCTGCTATCTTGAAGAGTGGACATAGCCCAAAGCAAATCTGCATCTCTGAGCAAATGAGCCCCCAGATGTGCTAGCCTGGTCCCAAAAGGTGTTAAAAGTCAGGAGTTAGTGGGAGAGTTAGTTCTATTTGTGTGAGACAGCAATTACATTATTTCTTGTGTACCTCTATCTAGTGTCTCAGTGAGTTTCCACAGACGCTGATAACCAATGCTAAATTACCCCTGCCTCTACAAATCATTTACCAGGCAGTCATGAGATTCACCTCAAGTTCAGGCATTTAATTGAACTCTTAATATAAAATGAAATCAGACACAGGCCTATATTTCACATACTTCTGAGTTGGTACCTCTGGTTCTGATATATTGATGTGGACCGTCCATAACAAGGTCCCTCCATTGCCTTGAGAAGGATTATGTACCTTCTGAAACCTTCCGGCTGACAACCCCCCCCCCTTCCCCCAAAAAATCTTCTTCTTTTTAAGATGTCGAGCCCTTTCAGGACAGGATTATTATTTTATTTTTTTTAATGCTGTAAGCCACTCCAAGCCTTTTGGAAAAAGCAGGATGTAAATCTATTAAATAAAAAAACAAATATTAACATTTAGCCTATATCACTGTATAGGCCCACTGGGGAATGAGAAAGAAAACTTATTTTCACGGTTGCTGTGAAGATATGGTGGTGCTTGGAACAGCTGCATTTCCTAGGCAAGAGCTTTTGGCCTCAGGTGAAGTAAGCATCTGCAAGCAGCATAAAAATGCCATTGACAGATAGAGAGGCAGTATCCTTGGTGATTCTAGCCCAATGGAAGGGCCATGGTTGGCTTACTCATGAGGCTGGGTGAGGAGGCCACTTCAGGTAGCAGAACGGCAGTGGTGGGGGTGGCTGATTCTCCTCCACCAGCCTCAGATGCTGGAGAAACTACCACCCTTCTAACGGAGACCTTCACTGCTTGTTGAAGTCCTGCCAGCAGTCGATCTGCAACAATAATATCACTTGAAATGTGAACATCTGTAATACTGTTTCAGTTCAGTAGAGTGTGGAATAGATTATATCAAGTCTGCACAACTTGTGGACTGCCAAGCCAAATGTTACCCACCAGACATATAATGGCCTGGCGCATAGTTGTGCTGCAGAAAATGATAGCAGGAGGCTTATCAAGTCAGTGAGGAGCTACCATACATGGATGGTGAGCTGCATTCAGCTTGGTGGCTCACACCTGGTGAATGCCAGACCTTAGGAACTTCAAGAGCATAGGAACCAAAACAGCAAGAGCACTTTTTTGCCATCCATACAATGCTACAGGTATATTTTTGCGCTAGTTCTAAAACTGCACTTGAGGTGATACTAATTGTTCAGACTTACTCACGCTTACATAATAGCAAACTTTTCCACATGATCTTGTGACGTGAGCTCTGTGTTTGCAGAGGATAAAACTATTGAGGTAGCACTTTCACATTGTCCTTTATCAAATGCATTTCATTTTCTAAATACACCTAAGAAATTCTCTTTTTGGTGTGGACTACAACATGTACTGTTAACTGCTCCATGGTAATTTAATAAATAAATAACCATTGTGATAGAAAAGTAATTTTATGTGTTAGATAAAATACAAAATGGAAAGCGCTTTAAAAAAAATCTGCCTTGCATGATTTATCAGATTCCTTCACCATGACCTTACAGAATGATATCTCTACTCATTAATTCTTCAGAAAGCTTTTAAATCCAGTAAGAAGCAGTGAATGAGAACCAGTGACAGGATAGTATAACTGAATGAAAAGATGAAGGACAATAGAATAGATTGGTTTTAAAGCATCCATTGGTAAACTAATGGTTGTCATAATAGTTGCCCACATTCACTTCCTTTTGCCTTAAAATTTTTTCAAAGAGGTTTATAGTATCATGAATGGAATTTAAAAATAAGACTTGACCTTAGACAACCAAATCCTGATCCTGCTAGGAGTGGTGACCGAGGGAAGTAGGGGAAAGGCAGTGTAAGAAAATAGAAAGTCTGCATTGCTCTGTGCTTGTGCTTTGTCTGAACATAAACCTTTAGAGCTTTCTGCAGATGCAAATATCGTTTGTAATAAGAGGCAGCTATATTGATTTACATTGCAGATGTTTTGTGAAGGTATAGGTCTTGCAGAGACTTGGCCAGATTCTTGTTCTTTTTTATTTCCTTCCCTCTGCTCAATTGCCTCTTGACATGAGATAAGCAGTGAGATATTCTGCAGCAGTGGTTCTTAAAGAAATAGCTACTGTTTCAGGGTCAGAAAGTGGCATCTCAAGAATGCAATGTGTAAATACACGTGTTTTTTGCAGAGAGCAAACCTGGTGGTGAGTAGGTGGGGGGAAACTTTCCACAGTCCAGGGGGATCCAGACCAGGATGCAAGTTCATTACCATGAGGAAAAAATGAAGATAAGTTGTAGCTTGAGGATGTTTATGCTGACTGGTAATTGGCCATCAAGATATGGACATATGCGGTGTCCATATCTTGGAAGGTCTTTACTGACACCAGTTAGAAGAAGAATCAGAAAAGAACCAGCAACATTCTTAACAGTGTGCTGCTAGTGCAGCCCTCCTCTAGAGGATAGATACAGAGAGACTGGCTGCATAGGAAACTCTAGGTTTCTAGATATCTAGAAATATCTAGAGACAGAGATATTTCTTCCTCCGTCTGTAACAGGTTCTCTGAAAAACTTCACCCGTCAGTCAGTCAGTCAGTCAGTCATAACTTTATTGTTCTAACCACAGGTCATAACAAAGAAAAAAGGAAAAATACATACCACAATCACTGTATACATACCACAATCACCATATAGGTAAAGGTAAAGTGTGCCGTCAAGTCGGTGTCGACTCCTGGCAACCGCAGAGCTCTGTGGTTGTCTTTGATAGAATACAGGAGGGGTTTACTATTGCCATCTCCTGCGCAGTATGAGATTATGCCTTTCAGCATATTCCTAGATTGCTGCTGTCCGATATAGATGTTAGGGATGTGCACGGAACCGGCTAGCCCGGTTCGGTTTGAGTCCGGACTAGACTCGAACCAGACTGGTCAAGTTTGGTAGCGGCCCCCATCAAACACCCCACCCCACCCCCGCAGTCCGGTCCAGACCATGGGGGAAGTTCGCAATTTATTTATTTTTTAAAAAAACATTTAAAAAAAATAAAAATACCTGTAGCCCCTTCGGGGGGCTTCCTGTAGGCTGCAGGGGGGGGGGGTGTTCCACGAAGGTTCCCCCTCCCCTCTGCCAGCCTCTGAAATCACCGCCGTGGCCGGGTAAAGGGTCTATTTTCTGCCCGTTAGGGCCTCCGTAACTGCGTGCATGCGTAAATGTCCTCTGCGAGGCCTGGCATGGCCCACGGCCTCGCAGAGGTCATTTGCTCATGCGCAGTGGCCATTTTGTTTTGGCCTCACAAAGGCCATTTATGCATGTGTGGCAGCAGCCAAAATGGCCACCATGTGCAGTTACGGATGTCCAAAGAGGCCAAAAATAGTCCCTTTACCCAGCCGTGGCAGTTATTTCAGAGGCCAGCCGGGGGAGGGGGAACCTTCATGGGTTCCCACATGGCCTACAGGAAGCCCCTCAAAGGGGCTTCAGGTATTTTATTTTTATTTATTTTAAAAAAAAAATTCGCGGACTTGTCTGGAGGTTCGGTTCCGGTCCAGATGGAACCAGGGAGGGTTTGGTTCGATCCCAACCCCCCAAACTTCCAGACCGGTCCGCACATCCCTAATAGATGTTTCCCATATACCTCAAGTTAATCATCCTAACGTTTATATCTGAGTTAATCATTAGGAATCTCAGAGTTCCTTAGATTTGGTTTGAATTTCCTGTGTGCAGTTACAGGTATGGCAGCCACTGGCAGTTAGCGAGTGGGATAAGCACCACAATCAGGGACACTGAGGACACAGTGAAAACCAGTGCTCTGCTGATATTATTTACAGTATTCAGAGGATATGTATGTAAATTAGTTAGGCCTCTGGTCTCCAGAGTGCATAGTGGAACACATACCAGATGAGCAATATGTAAAGAGTTTTGTCATACATACTTGTGATACTGCCATGTCCGGCTATAAAAACAAATCAGGCAACCAGAAATGCAGAAAGGTTTAAGCAAATGGAACTAAAAGAACCCAATGGACAGACAATCCAGTTGTCCAAAATGGAGAATGCCTTTCTTGATTTTGGAATCAAACAAATAATTGTGATGGAATTGAGGGTCATGTTAAAGTTGGTACCAGGCCCACAGAAATGATGCTTGGGCAGTGACTCTGTAATTCTTGGCTGTTGGTGGCTGGAGAAGGGGCAAGTCAGAAATATGTATAAGAATGCACATGTATGAGAATATATAGATGATCATCGCAGATCCATTGAGTGTCTCACAGTTATCCAGAGCTGCTGGGCCAAATGGACAGGCCCAGCAGTTGCTCTGTCTGCCACCGGTGGGGGAGGAGGTGAGGTGAGGCCTGCTCAGCTCACCCCCCAGCCCATCCCTCGGCTGCACACGTTGGCTTAAATTAAGCAAAAACAAAACAAAACAACCCTAGGTGTACAGTACAGCAGGGCATCAGCGGGCCGGGCACAGGATGGCTGAAGGAGGCCCCACTGGCCATTTGGAAGACCCCTGGACCTTGGAAGCCATGGACTGTGGCCCCAATGTCCAGGAGTAAGAGCACCACTGCTCAAACCACATACTTCACCAAATAGTAATGATGCTGATAAATTCAGCACTACTACTAACTAACAGGAATAAGGATTTCATGATCAGACTCACACATTGCATACTTAAGTTTAAGATTGTGTGTCCAAGCTCCCTACTATTGAAGTCCATAAACTCTCTCTAAACATGTTTTTAAATTTTCTTATTAATATGAATTGACATGTAAATGTGGTAAAAGCAAGAAATCAAATGAATTCATCATAAAGATTCTATCCATTTTATGATAAAATAGAAGATTTTTTTCTTGTTCTTCAAGACAAGGGCCCTGAAATATCCACTGAGTACTGTACATTAAGACGTGTGTCGTGTGTGTGTGTGTGTGTGTGTGTGTGTGTGTGTGTGTGTGTGTGTGTGTGTGAGAGAGAGAGAGAGAGAGAGAGAGAACTCTAACGTATTTTACAGTGAAGTTCATAGCTCTTTCTCCCAGCTTCCAGAGGTTTTTAGTTATTCAGCAATTGAAAATTGCAGTTTATCCCAGGTTTCATAAATGACAGTCAGATTATTATGAAAAGAGCTTGCTGATAAGTAAGGTTTTGAATTGCTTCTATGATTGCTATAGGTAGGATATACTGGAAAATGGCAGCAGCTGCAGTAAACTGTCTTGGTGTTTTTAAAAAAATCTTACAAATAAAATCTGTAACACTGAATTTCTTTGCTTATGAATGTCAGAAACTGTGTTTACTGTAAAGCTTCTGCTCTGATGCTTCTGAATTTACAGTGTTGGAAAACATTCATAATAACTACCAAATAGTTCACCAATGCCTGTATTCAACTGAGTGGAAGAGACAGTATATACTCAGTCATCAACTTTCACTGGAGCTAAATCTAGTGATTCTACAGGGGAAAGTAAATATTTGAAGAAATACAAACTTTTTGTGATTTAATGTCATTCTTCCTCTGCACGATGTTGCCATTTTTTTTACATGATAGGTTACTTTCTACAGACATTTATGAGAAATCTTGTGATTAAAAATGTATGATTCAGTACTGTGATCTTATGCCACATATTTTATAGCTACAGTATATGAATTTTTAAATAAAAGCCTGAATTTTCATTGGGTTAGTTAGTTGATATTAGTATAAAACTCTAACACAATTCACCAAAAATTATGTAATTGGGCACCCTTAAGACCACCTAATGGCGCAGCAGGAAATGACTTGACTAGCAAGCCAGAAGTTGCCAGTTCAAATCCCTGCTGGCATGTTTCCCATAGTTTTCCAGACTATGGGAAACACCTATATCGGGCAGCAGCAATATAGGAAGATGCTGAAAGGCATCATCTCATACTGCGTGGGAGATGGCAATGGTAAACCCCTCCACAGGGTTCTGTGGTCGCCAGGACTCGACACCAACTCGACAGCACACTTTACCTTTAAGACAGAAATATAGTTTAGTTTGTTAAACCTTTGTTTGAATGCAGCGGTAGAAGGGTATTTTGTAGGGTAGAACTGGAGGGTGAAGGGTAAAACTGGGGTCGAAGTGTAGAAGTGGGGTAGGGTAGAACTGGAGGGTGAAGTTTTAAATCCTCCTTTGCCAGTTGATTCTCCTTTGAAAATGACAGCTTCAGATCATTTCCCTCCACAGAAGATTTCTGACACTGGAGCTGGTTAGAAAGAAAAACATTAAAATGACCTAGGGGTATGAGTAATTTGGCTGATGAAGGATTAAGGACCCTCTTCTGCTTGGTAATTCTCCATTAGAAGTGGCCAGCATATGCCTTTTAACATGAAAAAACCACTGGTTTTCCAATCCATTTTATGGTTGTGCACAGAAAAGGCGCAGGAGGGTTCAAAGGCGGGGGGTGGTGGTGGTTTTAAAGGTGGGGAGGGTGCACTTGTTACAGACCAGGCCTGACTTATATACTAAATATGCTCCTTAGCCAGTATACAAAATAGGTCTGGACCAAGTTCTTTTATATTAGTGACCATGTGTGATCTGGACGCATGGAAGAAGGAGATCAAACCAATCCTCAAAGAGTTCAATGGGCTTTATTGAGTATAAAAAACTAATCTAGCAAAGCAGAAAGCAGAACCCTCTATCAATATTAGCAACAGTATTTAAACAGAACATCCTAACCAGTACCAATATTCACCCGTGTGCCTAACTAACATATGTGTGTGCAATTAAATCTTCCTAGAGCCTAATACAATTCAGATACAGGCGGAAAAGTGGGGGGTGGGGTTGAGAGAGGCTGAGGGCTGGCATGGTTTTGGAATTAGTAGGGGAAAAGAAGGGGGGGAAGGAGAAGGAGGGGGAAAGGATGGAGGGACCCAAGGCTTGCAGCATATTTACCCAGGACCAGAGACTTCTCATCAGCTGAAGGAGTGAGGCACTTGGCTGGAGACAGGAGTTGTTGTAGTGCTCAGATCATGGCTGAGAGCCGGAGCACCATGGCTGGGGAGTCTTGACTTTCTCACTGCGCAGTAGAAGTCACAGACAGCCTCTGACCATGGGCGGAGTTCCTGCTTGTTGCCTCACGGTTTAGCAGCAAACTCTGGGATCGCTCGTGAGCAAATCTTGTTGTGCGCACAAGAACTGCTAAACTCTCTGTCTAATCGCCTCATTCTTATAGTGTATTTCTCTTTGAACTCTCATAGATCTATTCAAAATCTCATCTTTTCCTGGGTCCCCCAAAAAGGTGAAAACTCGCTGCTACTTCTTTTTTAATTATTCAGGATGTTGGCCAGTCCAGAGAGTTCTCAATCCCAACTTCTGTAAACTGTGTGCTCAGAAGGGAGGAGGGGACATTGCCCAAGGCACATCTGCAAATTACATCTTGCCAGTCTGGCAGTCTGGCCCCAAAAGGTGTTAAAATTCAGGAGTTAGTAAGAGAATTGATCCTATTTGGTGTGAGACAGCCATTATATTATTTCTTGTGTATCTCTACCTAGTGTTTTTCTTGTAGTTGAAAACTACAAGAGAATATTTAAAGTAACATGAAAAAGGTGTGTGAGACATTCAATACATTTGTAGCATCAGTGAGGTAAGATTTGAAGTCTACAGGCGGATCTCTGTTGGACCTCTATAGAGAGCAGTTGAGTTAATCACTGACATTAACACAAACTTCTGCAGCAGGAAAGAGGCGTTCAGCCCCTGGCCTCTTCCACAGACATCAGTTGCATTTTAGCATATGAGTAGCCCAGGCCAAGCCTTTGTGTTCTCCTTGCATATCCATTTTTACAAAACAATACTGGATTGCCTCCTCCCTTCACAGAGCAGGGAGCAGTATGCCAGTTCACCTCAAGTTCAGGTATCATTTCATTTCGTAATATAAAATGGAATCAGACACAGGCCTATACTTCTGAGCTGGTACCTCTGGTTCTGATAGGTTATAGACTGTTCATAACATACTCCCCACCAGTGCTCCATTGTAAACCAGTCCCCCCAATGACGCTCCATTGTAAACCGGTCCGGTGGGGGAGCACCATACCTCCCTGATGCCTTGTCCCCTCATCGGACCAGAAGCGGAAGTACCCAGTGTGTGTGTGCACATCAGGCACTTGTGTGCACACGTCACACTCGGTTGCATGCCGGGTACTTCCGCTTACTTCCGGTACAATGAGGGGATGGGGCGGCAGGGAGGTATGTTGCCACCCCACCAGACTAGTTTACAATGGAGCGCTGGTGGGGGGAAAGCGGTGGGGTGGTGGTGGTGATGGCACCCTGCCCTGCTTTTTAAGTCATCCTCTGGCCTTCCAATTGGCAGAACTGTCAGTTGTTCAAACTGGTTCGGAGCCCCTTTATGGCACATTCCTTATCCAATCCATGTTTGGATTGGGAAACGTGTTTTCCTCGTGTCATCAGTGAACTAAGGAGTAGTAGAAGTTCTGCTATTTCTTCAGAAGAAATAGCAGGAAAGAATATTTGCAGAATCAACAGTTGTATTCAAAGTAAGCTTAGGAAAAAATTATGTTCCTGCTGCCATCTGTCTCCACCCCTTTTTCTATTACTAAACAAATATGTAAAGCAAAAGGCATCATGCACAGATTCTGTGTCATGCAATTGAAATAATTTTAGTACCACCAGGTAATTATACACATTACAGTTATTTGGTACATATTTTCAAGTTGGGGCCAAATCACACACAGCAAAGAGCATACTTTTACACTTTTGGCGGGGAAAAAGGGTTGTGTAATTATAATCCCTATGGCAGACTGATTCCTTGTCTTTGAGTTCTTTATTTATTTATTTGCCCCAATGTACTATTTCATTTCAGTTGCTTATCAATATACAATACTAAAACAGAAAACTTGGTGTCATTTTCTTTCTGTGTGTGTCTGTGAGTGTGACAGAGAGAGAGAGAGAGTGTGTGTGTGTGTGTGTGTGTGTGTGTGTGTGTGTGTGTGTGAGAGAGAGAGAGAGAGAGAGAGAGAGAGAGAGAGAGAGAGAGAGAGAGCGCGAGCAATATATGAAAAACAGCTGCCTTTGGGTAAAATGCAAGCCCTCAGCACTTTTTAAAAAAAAGAACATATAGACATGCAATTTGTACTGCAAATAACATTCCCAGTGTTCAGGTTAATGAGCATTTATTATCTGTCACATTACCTTTCCGGTTAGAATATATATTAGTCAAGCAACTTGACCAAAAGATAAACAAGAGAAAGAATACAAAACATGTTATTGTGGTCTTTGTTACTATTATTGGTTGATTCAACTTGTTTAAAGAAGTAGCTGGGGATTCTGGGATTTCCCATCAACAGGGGGAGAATTAGGTTTAAATAACTGAATCCTTACTTCATGGCATTTACCTGGGGCCATGTACTTTGCATAGTCAGATGGTTAAATTTGGCTTTCAAGTATGCAGCCAGGGCTCAGTATCTATCTATTGCTGTGAATAAATGCCACTTCTTACACTGTCACAGGCAGTCACTACTCCAGTTGAATAATAATAATGAGATATCATGCTGTTGGGCATTGCAGAGGTACATTTTGCCCAATGAAACTGGTTCATTGGTCAGCACTGAGGTTAAGAAACTAGCAGAAATCTGTTCTAGTGTTAAAACTAGCAAATATTCCTGTGCATTTTGCAAATTATATATTTGATCAGCCTAACCCCCTACATTTGGAGGGGTTTACATATCACAGCATCAGTCCATAAAAAGAAATGAGAGGGCTTATAGTTGGTAAGAGAAAGGAAGGGGAAGCAGGAGGTCTTTCTCTTAAGTGTTAAACTCGCCTTATAATTGGCTTTGCTAAGGTGATGGCGAGAGAAAGCTTTGATTAGTTGTTTCCCTAGAGCTAAGGAAACTTATATGAGGCTTGGGCTTGAAACCAATTATTTACATTTCCATGGAAAATGTCATTATTAGTAAATGTTGCTCTGTAATAGTTATTCTAATGTGTTGTGGGATGACTTTTGCATGGCTCAGTAAAGAGAATGTTGGAGAATTTTTTTAAAACTCAAAGCACATTTAAAGAAGAAAACATAATGTGCACATATTCACATTACCTCTAACTACTTTGGGTCAGTTTATATATCCTCCTCTCCTTCTTCACAAGGATAATTTTCTACTCCAACTAAAGGTTTTTTAAAACTGTTGAAACAGTAGCTATATTGGACTGGTAGCCTTCAACCCTGGTGACAAGCTTCCATATGCAAATGAAGAATCCATATAGGCACCTGGTTTTAAATATGTGAGGAGCCCCTCAGACTTCCATGACTTAGGTTGCTGTAAAGTGCTGCCTAAAACACTATCCATGATTTAGATCAAATAGACTTAAATGAAGATTACCCTGGTTATAAGGGATGCTGGATGTCTTACTCTCTAACTAGGAAGCCAGTGTGGTACAGTGGTTAGAGTGTTGGACTAGGACCGGGGAGACTTGAGTTCAAATCCTCATTCAGCCATGAAACTAACCGGGTATCTCTGGGCCAGTCATGTGTCTTTCAGCCTAACCTATCACACGAGGTTGTTGTAAGGATAAACATAACCACTCTGGGCTGCTTGGAGGAAGAGTGGGATATACATATAAAGAATTCAAATTAAATTTAAAATTAATCTAGATATATAGTTTGTTGGTAGTTTCTTTTTTCTGTCTTCTTTTCTTTTTCTTTTTTTGGAAGGGATCTGTTTATGCTAATTCTTGATTTAGGGAATTAATGATAATTCTTGATTTATGCTCATTATTGATCTAGGGACACACCACAGTGAAAAACCTTTTTAAAAGACTTTATATGGGGTGGGAACCCAGATGTTCAAGAATTCAAAAGGCATGACCTTCTCTGCAATCTTGTACCCATCAGCCATCAAATGGAGCAGGATTAGGCCCACATTGTGGTTAAAACAGCAGAGGATTATTTTGCCTGGAGCACTAGAAAATTCACATTGGTTATTAAGTTCATTCACTGTGGGCAGGTTCACACAATCCACCAGAAGTAAGGACAGTAAGGAAAACAACAGTTGATTGTAGCATGAGCTTTTGAAGGCTATCTCCATCAGATGCATGAAGCAGTGTTCCATGTAACAAGGATTCCCAGATATTATTGACTATAACTCCCACAATCTGTAGCCAAAGGCCTGGGAATGCTGGGAGTTGTAGTCAACAATCTGGAAATATTGGCATTAAGTCTTTTTCTCAGTTGGCAGGGTGTGTGTGTATGCACATTTTATGTATATGTGTGCACACACACACACACACACAAGAAAATTATTATTACAGTATTACTATTATTTATATACTGCTTTTCAACAAAAAATTCTCAGATCGGTTTACATAGAAAAATTATTTTAAAAATGGTTCCCTGTACCGACAGGACTTGCACAAGGTAAACACAAGGAACACAAGGTAAACACCAGCATCAGCTACCAGAAGGATGCTGTGCTGGGGTTGAATAAGGCAGTTGCACTGCTCCTACTTATAAAGAGAATCTTCACTTTGAAAAGTGCCTCTTTGCTAATTTAGCAGGGATGAGAAAAAAAGAAATATATAAACAGTAGAGTCAAATAGCCATGTAATACGAGAAGTTCATGGCCATTTGACCTTAGTGTTCACATATACCAATGTATATACCTGACAATGGAAAATAATATGTGATTTATCTGATAATATCAACTTAAGTCCATGAAAACCTATGCTGCAGTAGATTTGTTCATCTTTAAGGTGTCATAAGACTCTTAGTTGCTCTTTTCTTTCCATATGGCTGCAGTCACTGTATTCACTACAGATGACTATCTGAATCTACCCACTTGTAATCCGCTCCAGTAAGACAGATGAGACATTTGGTTTCTTCTTCTTTGCTCTCTCTCTCTGCATCATTCTGTATATTGTGTAAGTATCATTTGAATCAAAGGTCTTCTAATATCACCTCTGTGGTTAACTTAAGAAAATACTGGGTTGTCCCCTGGATAGGCAGGCACAGACACAAGAGATTAGCCCAAGTCCAAAGAGCATATTGATTCAAGGTACACGTATTTCAGTTTTATATTTTTAATGAGGTATATTGAGTTCGTTCACATTTGCTGTTTGTCACAGGACTTGGTTATATATATATTTATATATATATATATATATATATACACACACACACACACACACACACACACACCATTCAATTTCTTATCAGCTGATGAGTCATATCTTCATCTATGATCTTTTATTTGTGAGAGTCACTTCATACATGTAAATCACCACAGTTCCCTACTCCACATGCTTTTGGCACCACAGATTGTGTCCTGCTTGCTTTCAGAACCCAGAAGATGAATGACTATGATGCACTTTCTGTGAGTCTTCCCTTGCAGATGAGTCAGAAGCTGCAGCTGGTGCAAAATGCTACAGCCCGCCTCTTGATAAATATGGTAAATAAACATTCAACCAGTTGTGTGGCAACTGAATTCTTCTGGACCTAATTCAAGGTGCTGGTATTTTCTTTTAAAGGCCAACAAATATCGGAGACTGTTTCTCCTTAAGTGAGCCCCCCATGCCATTATTAGGCCCTCTTCTACTTACCCTTCCTATTTGAGT
The DNA here is from genome assembly GCF_027244095.1 of Hemicordylus capensis. NCBI lineage: Eukaryota > Metazoa > Chordata > Lepidosauria > Squamata > Cordylidae > Hemicordylus > Hemicordylus capensis. The sequence continues at coordinate 370,342,556 of NC_069658.1, read as the reverse complement.
TAAAAAGCATCAAAAGTCATCACCAAGCAGGACTTTTATTGCATTTGCCTTGAGCTCCTGGAATTACCTCCACATGGAGGTCAGGACTAGCTTCTCTCTTATTGCCAATCTGAAAGAGCAAGAAGGTCCACTTATTTGTATTGGCTTTTGGAAACTGCCTTGGTAGGGGGTGGCTCTGAATCACTGTGCTTTGGCTTCTGGGCTTTTTCTGTTGTGGCCATGTTTTTATTGCTTTAACAACTAAGATTTATATTGTTTTAAACTTCCTTAAGTGGGCAGTATATAAATATTTAAAATAAACATACATGTGTGAACCAATCCACAATATATATATTTTAAAGAAAGCATGTTCTATGACTCTCTTTGATAGCACCAGCTTGGTATGCACAGAAGGAACCTGGGCTATTGGCAGGCTGTTGCTCTAGATCCCCAGCTTTCCTTCTAGTTTTAGTAAATAAGGAAAAGGGGTTATGTGATCAATAGGTGTAGGAGTCTGCTGCATAATAAATGGGAATCTCACTTGTTTTGAAATGTGGTTTATGGTGCAAATCTGAAATTCTCCTCCATCTAGTTCTGAAACAAATTACCACTCATATTTCTCAATTGTAAATCCAATCTAATGGTTGACTGGTTTATCATGTTGTTAGCCCTTGATCACAACTCCCCACCACTATTGTTATTTCCAAGTAAAAAATAACAGTGTGAACAGAGGGGAATGTCTATCATACCTTCTTTCTGAAACACAGATTCAGCAGTGTTAATTTTGTGGTGGCGGTTGTTGTTGTTACCGTGCAAATTCAATTAGCGGCATTAAGCATTTGTTCAGGCTTTTGTTTACCAGTGGCAGTTTGTCAGTAGTTATAAGTAGAGTCCCATCTGCCAGTTAAAGTACACGGTAAACCTGAGGTAGAAACGAGCGGCTTGCTTCGTGCGGGTGGCGGAGAGGCAGTCCGCATGAATCTGTGAAGGAAGCGGCATACCTGCATTCTAGGAAGATTTCCCGCCCCCGCCGCCCTTTAACGCGGGGCATGCCTAGCTCTGCTCAGGAGGAGACGCCGGTGAGGAGGGCAGAAGCACCATCACCACCCCCCCACAGGGTGCCTCTCGCTCGGCGTCCAAACCGAGGAGACCCCGGAACGTGCTGCCGAATGTGAGGCGGGGGAGGGGGCGAGGGGGGAGTCATGTCATGCTCAGTGCGAGGTAAACAGAAACTGCTCGCTGCCTTTGCCGCCTTCTGCAGGCGCTCTCCTTGGCACTCCTGCGTCTTGCTTGCCTGCTTCTCCTCCTCCTCCTCCTCCTGGGCTCTGCCTCTCTCCCCCATTGTTCTTCTCCCCCTCTTCGCCTCGTCTTTGATGCACATACGTTGTCACATTCCATTGACTCTCCCCTCTCCTCTCTTCTCCTTCCTTCCATCCACTCACGCCTAGCGGTGTTTTAAGCCAGAGCTAGCAGGCGCAGCAGCCTCTCCGGCGAGTTTGAGTCATGTGTGAAGCGCAGTTTGATCGAGCGCTCCTTTCCTGCCTTTTCACTCTTGCGGCGGGAGATTAATAGGTGGCGTCACTTGGCTCCCCTGCTCCTTCCCGCAGGAGGGACTTAAAAGGGACAACAAAAACTAATCACTTTCGCGGAGAAGATTTCTGGCGGAAAAAGGGGGACCTGCTCGCCGTGCAAGCTGCGAGCGGCGGCGGCCAGGACTGGGCGGGCTAGAGATGCTTCATCCTGCTAACAAGGGAAGGAAGGCTTCTTCGACCGAGGCAGGTAAGAAGTGCCGGGCTCGGAGACTCGCGGAATCCCAGCGGCAGCTTGTAGTCGCGCTGCAGCAGCAGCAGCAGCAGCAGCCGCCCCGGATCGCAGCTTCCGTGGTGGGCAGCAGGGAGCTGGTGGTGGTCGCGCCCGCGCTCTTTTGTTTGCGACGAGAAAGTACCTCTGGTGGTGGTGGTGGTGGTCGTCGTGTTGACGGACTGGAGCGTGGTGCGACAGACTCACTCAGTGGCAAAGGGGCTTGTGCGGGAGCTGCGTAGGCAAGGCATGGCTTTCTTGCCGTTTCCTTTCCGCGGTGGGCTGAAGAGCAATGCCGTGGGGCAGAAGGTTAAGCCCAGTGCTTAAGGACGTGCGTCTCGGCTCCGAATTGCAGCCCCGGGGCTCGCCAGTTTCCAGGTAGCGGGCATTCTGCAGTTGCTTGCCCATTCGTCTTAAGAGCTTTCCAGGAGGGATTTGGTCTGTGGCTGTGCGTGGTCAGTTCAGGCTAGATGGGAGTGATGCTGTTTCTTGCCCAGCAGCACCGGGAAACGATGCGAGCCCTTCAGAAGTGCTATGCAGCCCTTGGCATGTTATGCTTGGCAATACACAGGCACGAAGTACTATCCCCAGTTAAATGTGGGACCAAGCCCAGATTAAAAGCAGCCAGATCGAGTAAGCCCTCATCGTATAAAACGAGTGCCTTAATGTCAACTGTCAAATGGAGTTAACTCTGAAAGTGCTGTCTACAAGCGCACCTGGGTTATAATAAAGGGCTTCCTGTATAACAGCTACCCAGAGAGAGGCTAATTATCAGCCCCAAGGTCTGAACTTTGGACTGGCCAATATGAAATACAATTACGTACCTTACAATGGCCCTGCTTTTTGTAGCTAGGCCCTTAATTTTGCAAGGAGTGGGATATGTAGGACAGAAAGGCAAAAAGTAATTTCACAATTAAATTTACCAGCTACATGCTGCTTAATTGCTTTTGTAAAGTTTGCAGCTGCCAGGATGTTTAGCAGTTTGGGAGTCCTCCTTTAAAGTCCTCATCTGCATTTTGAATTACTTACATATGTCCATGGTAGTTTTTAGTGTGAGAATTCTCCAATCCTTACACTATTCTTGATACAGATCTGTGGAATTCTATATGCAGCTGGTGTCTCTCCTCCCCCCCCCCCCGGTTTCCACTTCCCTCTTTATAAGATCTGGAGATCTCTTTAAAATAAATGTATTAAAGAATTAAAAGAGGATACCTTTAATGCCACTTGAGGTCTTATTAAGATTATAACTGCAAACTAAAACATTAATTATGGAAGAAAAAAAGTTATGGTAGTGCCTTTCCTAGAATAGACCTTATTTGCAGGTAGACAATAGCATTACGTGACTTGGAACACATGGAATAAAAATTAATATTTTAAACATTTTTTGTGTGATATAGGTATATGCTGATGATTCCTAGCTGCTCACAAATACTTAAGTGCACATCACATACCTTGTGGTATAATAACAACAGCTTTTGCAAGATATGTAGCAGTGAACCACAGTGCCTCTGTGAATAGAATCAAACCCCTAGGGAGTCTGATTCCCATGCTAACATCTGTATGAAACCTGTCATTTAAGACAAGCAAATAAAGAATTGCAATACAGAATGGGTGACAATCAGAATGCATTATAGATTGAACACATTGCCAAATTTGAAAAGTTGTGTATAGCTTATTGTACTTTAAAACCCTGAACAGGATTTGATGCACTAGTTACTACTTTAAATTTCTTTTTGTTTTTAATTTATTTTGTCAAAAGCTACTTTTATTTTTCTCCTGAATTACCTTTATGTCAGTTTAAACACAGCTAAAGAAGAAGGGAGGTGATCTTGGATCTCTATTTACAAGAAACTTTAAAGACCTGACCCTCTGTTATTCAGATCCTAGTTTTTTAAATGGATATTTTTACACTGTCATTCTAGCATTAATACAATAAAAGCTAACTGAAAATAAGTAGTGCATGTTCCACATATGTCTTAAAAATTCATATCCGGAAGGTTAAATGCTTTTGACATTTCTACATTGCTAGTTTAAACCAATGGCAATAGTAAAGACTGTTTCCAAACCAAATTTCAGTTCATTCATAGCTCTCCTACTCTCTCCTCCCCCATCCACATTTGGCAGATGCTAACTTGCTTCTTCTCAACATTAACAGTGTGATTAATATGAATTGAAGCATTTTACAGATAATCCAGTAGATGCTGCTGTAGAGCAAAGGAAACATCATTTTATTTGTTAAGGGAGAGGAGGAGAGAGCAGTGCAATGGGAATATAAAAACCCAAGAAAAAAACATCTTAAACATTGCTGATACTGCGTATGTAGGCTGCTGATTGAAGAGTAATGTGAGATCATTACATTTTCATACCATTCTATAGGGTGTTATTAAAGCTGAAGCCACACTTGCTGGAATGATCACAGTTCTGCTAGGCATATAGCACGTCTGCTATTTTAAATTGTAAAATCAGTTTACTGTACATTACTATGCAGAACATTTCATCACTGAATACTAAAGCCCTTTAACATGCAAATTTTCTAAGAGGAAGAGCTGAAACGGCAGGCTCTTAAAAGAATAATGCCCAGATTCATTATAAAAATGTACACCGGTTGCCAATGCACAGTATAATATTGAGAAATTAAAAATCTGCAGCCCCTAAATTAATTGAACTGAAATCTACTAACGGTTGTCTTCCTGGTGAAAATTAAGTGCTTAACAGAGTAGTCTGTAAAATAATCGGAAAGCATAAATTGCTAGCTGGTAAAGATCCATATTAAAAATGATACTATAAGATTGTCAGTGGTACAGAAAATGAAATAATACACAAAAAAGGCAGATTTCCTTTGTGGAAAAGAGTAACCTTAAGTGGACAGTGAACAAAGTTGTGTATTCCATGCTCTGCTGTCTTATACTACAAATCCTGTGCTAGCCATCAGTGATAACATGACAAAGCAGACCCAAAGGAACCCAGAGTTTTTGTATACAGCCACTTACACTGATGCAATTTCAGGCAACCACTGACCTCTATCTGTGGGAATACTTATTTTTGGCAGTGATCACTAAACCATCAAATTCCAGATTCAAAACAGTGTAGAACTGTTTCAAATATAGAAGAGGCATAGGACACTTAAATATAATAACCTATTAGTTTTCTAAGCTGCACTTTGCAATTCCCAGTTCTGTGTAGTTAACAGCTTTCAGGAACTTTTTGGATTCAAAGTCTTTGGTAGAATCAGTTGTTTGATCACAGATAGCATCATCTTGATTGTGCACAAATACCAAAGGCTCCCCCTACCCCATTATAGTACTCTTTAAAACATTAACATGTTCTCCCCTCCCTGCCCCCCATAAGTGTTAACTGAAATGTGTATATATTGGTAGGGCTAGGGATTGCAAATATCAAAACTGTTTGCGTCATAGTTTGCCATTTAAGCTCTGTTAGAGCTTTTAACACCAATCTGCAATCAGTACATAATCATGTACATAATTGCAGGAGGTTAGTTTTATTACAAAACCCAATGAATTTACTGAGGACTGCATTCAATTTATAATATATGGACAGTAGTGGAGATTTAAATTTAATCTGGGTTTGTGCTGAAGTACATTTCTGGTTTGGTACTGTTCCATTTAAAACGTGTTGGTTCCCCCCCACCCCCATGCATGCTTGCACGTACAGAACACACTGTAATGTGTTTTTAAGTATTATAGAAGCATGTACCAGCTGCAGTTTTTTGTTATTAAAAATCACTTTGATTGGCTTCATTTTCAAATGGTTAATTTTCTTCTGAAATTGTATCGCATTCATTTTTTGAAGCTGTCCTAACTTACAAGTTCATGGACAATTCCCTAGGCGTAAATGTGTGACTTATTTAATGTATTGGCATGATAAAATCCTGAAAGTTAGTTTTTTGTTGTTTGCATCATTTTTGTTCTTAAACTTTACAAGAAAAGAGAGAGTGAGAAATCAAGGCCTAGTGCTGGATAGTTTATATTTTATATGACAAACCAAGTGAACTCGGCAAAAGAGATTTCAGTAGCTATAATGGCATGTGTGTGTATGCGCGCGCGCACACACACACACACACACACACACACACTGAAGTACATACATATTTACATACTTACAAACACTCACACACAATTTCTCAGATTGTTTCAGATATTAGGATATCTCTAAAGAGGAAATGTCATAATTGTTGAGTTTGTATCAATCATGTTGTTATATATAAAAATTGTGCTTAATAATTATGTTCTTACAATATTCAGCATACATGGGAATCTATGGGCCCAATCCCTGTTCTTGCTCTGTACAAATTCATTCTCATTTGGTTTACAAAGGAGAATTTCCTTGTAGATTGCAATACTTTTAGAAATAGTGTTGCTCACAGCAATCACGCTTAATACAATGACTTTTTACAACAGAGATTTAAAAAGCAACTCTTCAAGAATTATGTGCTTAGCAGCTTCAAAAGTCTTAGTAGCTCCATTTTGAGGAGCTGTGTATATCTATGAAGTCTTCTGGATATACAAATCTATTGAAAATTATGAAGATTTCAAGTCTTAAGATTCATGTAATATTTTCCATTTGTACGGCAGTCAGTAAAACTTTTATTCTGCCTGTATCTCACAGCTGTTCACAACTCATGTAAAATTTACATCATGCATTACAATGTTCAGCATGATGTAAAATTCTGTAACGAGCTGATGCAAAGAAAAGTATTATGAAATTCAGAACTACTAGAAGCCAGTCTTCTAGGTATTTAATCCTGTCTCAAGTGATCATTTTGTAATATGAAAAATGTTATGAATGTCTTTTGTTGTCTTTTATGGAGCAACACTTTTTTCCAGTGTTGAAGTATGTATGGGTACATTTTCAGTTCATTGCAATAAAATGTTTGTTTATGTATCTTGTTAGCTTTCGGAATTTATGCTAAAGTGGAAATATTAATCAAGAGAATTTACATTTGAGTTGTTTTAATATACTTATTAAATATACCTGAGCTACATTTCAGTGGGACATTTTGCCTGAAATAATTGTGGAAACTCCTCTTCTATATAGGAACATCATTTGTATTTGTTTAGGACAGATGCAGAACTATAATCTGATTTCTACCTTGCTCAAATTATTATGAGTGTCAAACTTCACTTTGGAAAGGCTTTATAGTTGGCATGCAGGAGACTCCGTTACTGGTGTTTCTCACTGTTTCTATTTGGTTAGCAATCGATGTCCCACCAGAAGGGCTTTTCCCTAGATGCCATCAAGGCATCACACCAGAGACTGGCATAAAACATTAACTTGTTAAAATTCATTGACATCCAATTCTGCCTTTCATATATGCAGCATATTCTCCATTTGTTTTGCTCCAATAATATTTTAGACTTTAAGATACAATATTGTATATAACATGATTTTGATTCTTAAAAGTATGAAATCTTATCTCATTTGCAAGGAAGACAAAGAAACAACTAAATACCAATTATCATCAATAAAATTGACTCCCTTTTGGAAATGTATAGAATATATATACTTTATATATTTCACATAAAATATTATTCTTATTGTTACCTGCACAAAAGAGAAATAAATCTGTTTAAGACTTGCATTGCCTTAGAGTAATTAGAAACCTATAGTGTGTGTGCATTGCTTTACATTTATTGAGCATCTAGATCTTGATGTAACAATTATGATTATACACAAATATTTCTATATAATCACACATAGTCTCTAGAGGTCAGTAGAATATAAGGAATGGGCAGTCATTTAGTTTTCTTCTATGGGGGCCTCCATACACTAGTTCTCACCAAAAGAAAAAAATAGATTGCTGCAAATGAAAATTTGAAGTGAAATAATTAATCTGAGTTAACAAAGCCAAATGAAAAAGAATCATGTCTATCATGTTGCAGAAATTAATTTAATCTATTTGTTTTAAGCAAATGCCTGATAAATGTTCCGTTAAATAGAGAGAACTTTGCAGACACCTAAGTTGTAATTATATTACACTATAGTGCATTTATATTGCATATCTTGACACCTTTCTTCTGAGAATACCTCTAGAATAAATGGAATAAAAATTTGGGATAAGGTATTTTTGGATACTAAGAAAATCCAGGAATAGTTGGTAGGACAAATCATACAAGCTGGGTTGCTGTAGGATGCAAGTACAGTACTATTAATCCTTATCTCATATTTACAACAGCTCTTTGAAGCAGATTGGCCTGAGAGTGTTTTATCAGAGCCACATATGACTGAGCAGGGATTTGAACTGGAGTCTGCCACATGTGTGTGTAATAGGTACAAGACTGGCTTGAAGGGTTACTTAACAAGCTGAACATGTAGCTTGGGAGCATATCTCATTCATGGCCATGTTTTTGATAGATGCGTTGATTGATTTAGAGTAATGTACAGAATCAGAATGTCTGTCATTATGTGATCTGTCACATGATGTAGTGAGAACTTCTACAGCTCCAAGATCCAGATCCTCTGGTTTATAGACATTATGAAAATATTGTGTCATCACAACCAGGTCATGTAGGTATCATTTGAAACCTACTTTCTCCCCAAATATAATGGTGCTGAGTTTGAGAAATGCAAAACAAGTATTCAACTGTGTATTCAAGAAAATGTTAAAAACAACATTTAATTAGAATTGGTTAATAGTTTTGCTTAATTCAGAGCTAGGTTAATTTCCAGCTGCTGTTTCCAACTTCTACCCCAAGTCCTTCAAAAATAAAAATGTCAAAGGGAGTATCTGTGGGCAAATCTCTTAATTCCCACACTCATTACCAGTAGCAACATATCTGAAGCTGGTTATTATAGACTGAGAGCTCTGCATTTACTATTCAGTGGTATAAAGTGCCAAGAATTCCTGTGGGGAATTAAGCACCTTCAGTTTTCGCTAATGTCATGAAGAACTGAGTGTGATGAGCACTTCACATAATATGACCCTTATTGTCCTGTAAACAGATAATCGATGATAGAATGCACTTTTGTTAAAACTAGCAAGAACACAGCAGTGATGCAGGCTTTCTGCTGTAGCATTGATATCAGTTTGCAAAAAACATATTAATTCTATTGTGCCTATTCTAGAGGAAACAGTGGAGGTCCACATGGCTTTTCCAAAAACAGGTCATGGAACCATGTACAGTAAAAGCTCATGGATTGTGCACTTAAATCATGACTACAGGGCCTTTGTGAATTATGTAAACTTATGCACAGTTTTCTCTCTTAACTCTCCTGGAACTTTTTCACATGGGGCTTTTAGTTCACATCTCCTCCAGAATAGATGGTGTGCGTTCACATATCGGTCAGATTTACCCCGAAGTCCCTGCAAGCTATGAGGGAGCACTTCACACACAATTCGGGTTTTCATTGCACATTATAGTGTAGTGCAATTTATATCCAGGGTTAAAAAATCCACTTTTTGTGTCAGTTTTTTTGGTCATCTTCAAACTCACAGTAAACCCGTGGTAAAGCCTGCTGTCTGAAAATTCTCCTGGTGCTCTTGATGCCAAATGAAGCAGTCATGTCAACTTTAAAAGGCCCATATAGAATTTAGCAACATGTGCCTCATACAACTTTATGTTCTTGTTTTGTTATGTCCTGTAAAATATGTTTGCTAAAATTTTTGCATGTAAATCTAACCATACTGGTTTCAACAAAGTTATTAAGAGGGGAAATAGTTGTATGTTTACTTAAAAACAAAACAAAACACCAAGAGAAACAGTATCTTTAGAAAACAGATGTTGACATTACCTACAGTGTTCCCTCTAACAGCAGTTCCCAGATGTTGACTACAACTCCCAGTATTCCCAGCTGCAGTGGCCTTTGGCTGGGGATTATGGGAGTTGTAGTCAACTATATCTGGGAATCCCTATTAGAGGGAACACTGATTACCTGTCCAGGATTCACTTTTCCCAACTTATCCCACAGCCAGTTCACAGCAATCCATTTTTTGGTTTAAGGCTTTGTATAATGAGTTAGATTCACTACAGAAAGCCGAAAAGTGCTTTCAGAAAGATCTTCCAAGGGGATAAACTTTCAAGGGGAAATCAGAAGAAGCAACAGACAATAATCATATTTGCCACATCTATGACCTAACTGGACAAGGATACTAAGCCTGACCTGAAAGATGAACTTGTATATTAGTGTCTGAAACAGTGACCTTTCAGACAGAATATAAACAAGAGACACACTTTTTAATATTCTATCTGACCTTTTATACTTTTGATGCACTCTCACTTTTAGTGTCTGAATTAAGAAGTTGCCATGTCTAAAATTACAGGCAGCCATATGGTTGCTTATTTGGCAGCAGCAATCAAGTTTCTTGCGGGAGATAAGTTATGAGTAATGAGCAGATTAGTAAATTGCTGTGGACATAATCATTTGAAATATAGAGGCTTTTCAGAGAGTTTGATTATGAGGCCATTACCGGACGTCTATTTGGCTGCGTTAAACTCTGGCGTTTGAAGCTGCTGACAATCTTATTATAGAAAGGGAACACCATGTAGGTCAAGCAAGCAATCAAACTTGGATACATTGAGGGATCTCATTGTTTGTTTTAATAATGGAGGTACCAAAGAGCAAATTATTCAGCGTGCTGGGAAGAAATTTGTAGTTTGTTTGGCTAATCACATGATTACCATCTTTCATGTCCTTTTACATATAAATGAAGCATCATTCTTCAACCTATTAAATATGCTCAAAGGATGTGTCACTTCAGTAGAAATGGTTCACTATGCCAAAAGGTAAGAATACATAGGAAACCTCCACACTGTAAAAATTACAGTAATAGGTTGAATCAATGAATGAATCAACTTGTCTTTGCAATAGTTCCTCTTCATGCTCCTGAATTTGTCTTGGAGAGTGTAAACCCTACAAAGAATATCTCGGCACATTTCTCTAGCTAAAGAATCATAGGATTCAATCACATAACATTCTATCTGTTTCATTAATCTCATCTGTCTTTATCTTGTTCATGTTTCTCTTATTTTGTTTAATCTTATTGCACATTCCACAGAACTTACAGCATAGTTTTTTGCTCCGCTATTAGTCTTTCCCCCCCGATTATGAGGTGAAGCTTGAAATATCCTGTTTTGGTTTTTTTAATGACTGTTCTGTCTCCAGGGTTGGGTTTTGTGTTGTTGTTTTCTTTCCCCTCTGTGATATTGTTGTAATTGTAATCACATTTCTGCCTGGCCCTCAGGAATGAAGATTCCTGTATCTTGTTGTAGTGTTCCTATAAAAATCTGGGGATGGGTGGCAGGGTTCTTCGTTGTATTACATTTTCGTGACATACAAGTACTTTATGATATAACCCTGATATAATTTGTCTTCAGGAGACTAACACGGGATTATCTGCTTCCATACAAATGGTTTGATAAATAATCTTCAGAACTAGGCGACCCCAAGGCAAAAGGTGATTTCAATCATTCTCTCAAAGGCTGGTGATATTCTGCTTGGAAATGCACCCATTGATCCTGGAGGGAGCAGGTTCAGTAAAGAACTTTTAAATGGCAAGTCTTACACTACTGGTTTTGTATATGCCCCTCATGAGAACCCTTCTGTCTTTTTTTCTGTTGAGCTTGATTCATTTACCAAAGGTAACATCATAATTTGTGGTGACTGGAACTGTGTTTTAAACAAATAGAGTACATAATCAGAGTTGTAATGCTGAACACAAAGATTTATGACACTACCTGAAGTGAATGCAACTTAGATCCAAACCAAATGAGATGTTGGAGGTCTGTGATCGGATCTCTTGACTCTTTTCGTTTCTTTTAATTGCAGCTTCAGGGGCCACCAAAACTAAATCAGAATCATTATGCCGATTAAAAAATAGTTAACCTTTCCTTCCAGTTTTGCTTACCTAATGTAAATCACACTTGAAGCTGCAATTGGAGTAAATTACTGACCCCTAATGGAAAACTTTTTTGTACATGTATATGTTCCTTAATTAGGCAAATAACTGTGAGCTTTTACAGACAGGGCTGTTATCCCGAATCTCCTCCAAAAGAGAGAGTGTGCATTCACACACCAGCCAAACTTACCCCAAAGTCCATTCAAGATCCTTGGAAGCACTCCACACACAAATCAGGCTTTGTCTTCCAAATTCTAGCTTATCTCCTTGTATTTCTGGGTTTTTAAAATGCTGGTTTCAAGAGAGTTTTTCTGAAAGCGCTGGAGTCTGTTCTTAACTGCCCTGGGCCATTTTTGGAAGGGTGGTATGTAAATTGAATGATTGAATAAATAGGGAGAGGCACTGACTTAGAATCATTATGATCCTATCCAAGTAGCGTGCTCTCACTCACTCTCTCCCCATTGGCTAGAAGGAAAACACAGAGGCATGCAGTGCAAACCTGCATCAAAAGCAAACCCGAGAGCAGAGGGGAAGGACCTCTTCCCTCAGATGCCTCAAATGTAATTCTAAGCAACTTCGCTCAACATTTACCCCACAGCATGAAGCCATGTGTGAATAACTCCCGTTTGTGGTCATCAGTAGGGCTCCTTAATCTACTGGCTCCTAAATCTCAGCTAGTGTTTTAGTATTATTAATCCAGTAACAGCTCACCATTAGGCAGTGTTGCCATTTTCAACATTTTGCATAAAGGGCCGTTTAAAAACCTATTTAAAGATTCACATTTCTTGGTAGAGCAAAAACAATCTCCCATTGGCTGAACGGATTATGCGATCAGTGGCATTCAACCTCCTTGCAGCCTTCTGATCTGTGGGAGGTCTGACTGAGTTGTATGGACTTATTTTGCTCTGGTTCCTGAAAATGACTGAAAAAGAATTTGTTAAAGGAAATTCAGGAAATCTGCCATTTGTAATTACTGCATGATTGCATGCTTCGCTGGCAATTGAGGATACTTTGGAGTGGAGCTTAGAGGAGTGATGACCACAAGGTTAGTATTAGAGCTTGTTCTGACTAAAAAAAACCCTCCCCTCTAAAAACATTGCCCTCTTATATGGTGTGACAGTATAGTGGGGAATATTTTGTCTCTTCCTCCCCCTCAAAAGGGGAGGAACTTCATGAATAAAGGCTGGAAGTAAACAGTTTCTGTTTTTTTTTTTTTTTTTTGGAACAACTGAAAATAATTTCTGTCAGGGTTAATGAAATCTGCCCGCCCCATAGAGAATGAGGCATCTCTTAAATATAAAGGTCAATTGTTATTACCCTTGAATGATTTCACTCAGGCCTCTGGGGTAGATTGGGCCTGCTCACAATATCATGTAGGCCTTTTATGCTATTGTGAAGCTAAAGTACAGCCAAATATCAGCCGATGCTGTTTCCATTCTCATATGGTAGGTAAGGTTGTACGTATTGGATACCTGCCTGTCATGTAACTGCTAAAAGTCTTGGGACCTCTAGCTGTTAAAAGGAAATCAGCAGCCCCTTCTACTGATTGGAGGGTTGGAAGATTGTAAAAGCCAGTTAGGAGCCTTGACAGGGCCGGTGCTAGGGGTTCTGGTGTCCCCCTGCAGCCTATAAATCGGCACGCACCCCCTCCAATTTTTTAAAAGTGTGAGTGGAATGAGTTTTGTTCTGGGCGGCAGTATCAAGGCTGTGTGCGCACATGTGCATTATTATGTGCCACTATAGATAATAAAACACATGTATGCACATGAACACACACACACACACAATCCAGAGATATGAAGGGGAGGGAAGTATTTTATAATTCTATTGTAAAAATTGAATTTTATTGTTTTATTAAAAACAAACAAACAAGGCAGACTCTAAAACAAGGCAGAAGCAAAGCTGAAAGATTTAAACCTAAAAATAAGCATATACATATGCAAAGAATGATTTCTTTTTGGAAAGGATTCCTACTTGGTAGTTTATTCAGTGAGACACACAACTTTACAATATTATTCCATTTGTATGATAGGTAGTTCTCATCCAGACAGTATTTACTTAATTAAAGTAAGTAAATATTTATAGGAACTTTAAAAGGAGCTTATTTATAAGTTCATATATTTTATTTATTCCTCTTAGGTGTACCTGTTGCTAATTCCATGTGTGGCAGCTCTTGTGAGAGTTCGTGAGCAGCTGCCCGGATAGTGACGGGCACAGGCGGGAGTGAAGAAAATGGTGGCGGCAGCAGCCAGGCCGGGGGGGGGGGAACGGTGGTGGGCGGCCAATGGGTGGGTAGAGAAAATGGCAGGCGGCCGGGAAGAAAACAGCGGTAGGCGGGCCAGCAGCTGTGGCGAACGAGAGGCCTGCCTGCCAGCCCAAAGGAAGGATGGCTGACACTGAGGCCGAATGTGAAACGCGGAGTGGGCGGCGCAGCCTCCCTCTCTGGCTCCAGCTCCACCCGCAATGGAGAACGGCTGATCAGGCGGAAGAGAGCGCGGTGCAGCCTCCCTCTCTAGGCCTGCCTACCGGCCAAATGGCAGGCCAGCAGGTGGGGTGGGGGGTTAGTGGGGCAGGGGAGAGAAAGTGGGAGAACTAGAGGCGCAGATGCTCTGCACCCGGTTCAGCTAGTATTTAATATTTTTGATGGTTATTTTGATGAAGTAAACACTGTCTGGAAGTAGCACCCCTATCAAATGGAATAATGCTGTAAAGTCTTACCAGTGGGCTTGAATAACTTCCCTACAAGCAAGATTAAAGTGTTTGAGGCTCTTGGATTTACCCCCCGCCCAAAAAAAGGCAGGCATGGGAGGAAATTACAGAGGTTTACAAAATGAAAATTATTATGCTTTTCTCCCTCTCTCATAATATTAAAAAATGAAGGAGGGCCAGGATAGCCAAAAGAAAGCACTTCTTCACACAATCTGTAATTAATTTGTGGAATTTGCTGCCATAGGATGTGGTGATGACCACTTGTTAAGATGGCTTTAAAAGAGGATAGACAAATTCTCTGAGAAGTATCACTGGCTGTTAGTCATGATGGCTATGTGGAACCTCGATGTTTAGAGGCAGTATACTCTCTAAACATGCATTTATAATATACATTTATATGATAGCATTATCATACATTATGTTTTATTTTCAATCTGTTTCCTAACAATACACTGATTTTACATGTTCACTTTTGTGACACAGTAAGCTTACATTTTCAGTTAAGTTTCCATTATGTATTTTATAGAAACCATCTCACAGCCCTCTTTCATTCTCTACAAGCTACAATAATGAAGAGAAGTCAGATGTGTGTGTGTGTGGGGGGTAGATTTGTGTGGACATTTTTACCTCTTAAACCAGCAGCAGCAGCTTTGTATGGGACACATGGGAGGAGAGGTCTTGTGGAGCAAGTATGAATTCTTCCCTTTGCTAAGCAGGGTCCTCCCTGGTTTGCATTTGAAAAGGAGACTACATGTGAGCTCTATAAGATATTCCTCTTATGGGTTGGGACTGCTCTGGGAAGAACATCTGCATGCTTGCATGCAGAAGGTTCCAAGTTCCCTCCCTAACATCTCCAAGATAGAGCTGTGATAGGATTCCTGCCTGTAACCTTGGAGAAGCCACTGCCACTGAGTGCAGACAATACTGAGCTAGATGGATCAATGGTCTGACTCAGTATAAGGCAGCTTCCTATATTCCTATGTAGGTGAGAATGCCCAAGCACTTCCCACACTTAGAAAGTGATTCAGAAACCCCATGTTCACGGGAGTCTCCAAGGCACACAAGTCCAACTGACTCCATTCCTGTGAAGTGTGAAGCAATTTCCCATGGGTCACACTTTAAATTCTTTGGCTGTTGTGTCCATGTCCGTGCCCCCTGGCAGCCGGTGGGGGGACCTGAGCCCTGCCAGCCCCACGAAGCTTACACCCCACCCCTGCTGTAATCAGGAGCTGCTGCAGCAGGCAGGTGCACACACATGAGTTGAGGTGCCTGCTGATCAGCTGAGCCCGGAGCCTGTAGAGTCTGAGGGAGGGAGGGAGAGAGGGAGGGAACACATCCATAGCAGCCAGCAGGGCATGAGCCTTCGCTGACAGAGAAATGAGGAGAAAGCTGAGTGAGCAGCAAGCCAAGGAAGGGATTAAGGGAAGGATGGGAAAAGGCACAGTGGGGATGGGAGCAGCAGGCACCCTCCCAATGTCAGTGCCCCCCTGCCATGCGGTCCTCATTTACTGATGCATCGGGGGATTCTCCCAAGAGACGGGCGCTCTAGGTGCCCGTCTCTGTGTGCAGCCGGGTTAAGGGAGCGCTTGATCCCTTAACCTTGGTTAACAGCCAGGTTAAGAAGTAGGACTAGGCAGTGCTGCCCTGCTGTGATTAGGCACAATCCCAGCAATTCTCATACACTAGGTGTCCCTAGCCTGAATTAGGCTGCATGCAAGAACAGCCTCACTGCCTACTTTTACAAGAAATAATTTGGGACTTGGACTTGGACACCTGATAAAGCTTTTCAAAACAGTTATTCACCTGGTTTCTGTTGTGTTATAATGTTGAGTGTTATATAGCTCAGTATTGTCTTCACAGTCTGGCAGCAGCTTCACCAATGTTGCAGGCAGGAATCGCTCTCAGACTTATCTTGAAGAAGCCAGGGAGGGAACTTGAAACCGTCTCCTCTTCCCAGAGCGGCTCTATCCCCTAAAGGGAATATTTTACAGTGCTCACACTTCTAGTCTCCATTCACATGTAACCGGGGCAGACCCTGCTTGGCTAAGGGGACAAGTCGTGCTTGCTACGACAAAACCAGCTATCCTTCTTATCATATTTTATTTCTCATGTGTTTTTTGTTCTTATGGTTGTTGCATGTTTTTTGTTATTCAGTTTGACATTTCAGAACCTTGTACGCTGAATGTGTGTGGCCTGACACACAAACAACATGGATTTCTCGCTAAACACCTTTTCTTTTTTCACTGCATCTACCCAACCTTTCCATCGTTTCTTCTCTCTAGGGAAACAAACACATTTTTTTCCTGGTGTGCCTTTTGATATGTTCTAGCAGGGTGGCACTATATGCCACTTTTACCTTCTAGATTTTTCAACATCATGCTTGTTTGGTGTCAGATTACTTTAGGAAACTTCACTCTTCATACTCAGAATGACCAGGCCTCTAAGACAAAGAGCTCATAAGATGATGTCACAGCAGAGCCAACATGGCTGATGTCTGTTTTTTGGGGTGTGGCTAAGTAGGAATTTCAAGCCTTGATTTCAGCTGTATATGCATATGTTTGTGTGAATGACTGTACCTGGGTTCATTTTAAAATGAGTCTGTATAGAAGCCCTTCAAATGCATGTTAGAGATAGGAAATGTACTTCTGTAATTGTGTTTAACATAACATGTGAATGTCTGAACCTGTGTACAGACCTGTACCTGTGTACACGGTACACTTACTGTACAAGTGTGGAGCATAACATGTGAATGGGCCTAAAAAATTCCAGATGACTTGTAACCATTTTTTGTTGGTAACTGAATAACGGTTTTTGTAGGAGAAATCCCTATTTACATTGGGGGAAAGGCACTGAAGGAAACAAAACACTGCTTTCCTTCCCCAGAACCATAGTCCAATTTCTGGACTCCAGCAAAGGATTTTAAAAGAAGTTTAAAAATAGATTAAAAGAGGCAGCAGATAAGTCCTCCAACATGTAAATTAATTTGGTCCTTACTGATGTCTGGAGAAAGAGCCATGAGTCAAAAAAAGATTATACATTCTTTTACACCACCACTCACCATCAGTCCTTCTCTAGGCTGTTTGTGAGAACAGCATTACTGTTTTATTCAGGTACACCTTTGGAAAATATATATGTCTTTTTTGTATGTTTTATGGCATTTTATGGAATATTTCAGTTATGTTTTTGCATTTTAAATCAATTTTATATGGGCTTGTTTTATTGTGTTAATGTTTTAATATGTTATAAAACTGCCTTGAGGCTATTTTAACAAAAGGCAGTATAGGCAAGGCATATAAAATCAAACAAATGTCATGTCTAGATTTGACCCTAAGCTGCTGACTTGCCTTTCATTGACAGTTAAGTGATAGAATTGGGAAAGTTCACTGCTCCCCCCATAGCGCAGTCATGACTTATAAATACTTGGAAGGATATGATAGTAAAAACACCATTATATTAACTGAACATATCTTATGGGCAGGGGAAGGTGGAGGACTTTTGGCTCTTATGGGTTCCTTTTCTCACTTCTCCTGCAGATAATGCAGACACAACCAAGAAACCAGACAAATATCTATATGTATTTGCGGGTCTGCTTTTGTTATTTGTATGCCATTTTCTTCCAGTTTATTTTGCCCTGCTGTTTTTGTTTTTGATGTTGTTTAAAAAAGAAAAAAATATTTTTCTATAAAAATAAATTTAAAACAAATAAATCAGCTTAAAGAAATCTGCTTAAATGTTTGTTTTTAAAAAACATGCTCACTCACCAAATATCTACATTTCAGTCACCATGGTATGTCTCATATTCAAAATACTCTGAAATGACAGTAATAGCCAATATCACTGGAAATAGTAAATTACTTCAGCATATTTTTTTCGTGTGCGTAGAGAAAATGAAACAGGCTCAAAAAGCTCAGGATATGTTGGCTCTCTTGACTATGGATGAGGATTAGCTAATGTTAAATGAGTAATTGTTGGACTTCTGAAGAAGGATGCAACATCTTCAGCAGGAGCTTATTAAACTGTAAAATATGGATTGCCTTTACCCTAATGGCCTCTGAATCCTATTACCATCCCATTAGAGAGTGTGGGATTTTAGTAATTCTGTTGTTGTTTCCAGTGGGCAGTGAATATAATGGGGGAGGGCAGGGGTTAATGCAATTCATCTCTTTTAATACTTGTAACTCTGAGTCCCTTATCACTCAGTGTGGTTTCATTAGCTTTTTGTTATTTTTTATTGCCAAGAGAGTTTCTTCAAGTACCTCCAGAGAGTCCAGAAAGAAAACTCATGCTTTCTTTACTTACCTACACTTGGTAAACAAAACAGAAATAAATAAGTTTATATGTCAACACTCTATAAAATAAGCTACAGCTTAGAAGTGTTTTAAATTACTATCATTATGCCAAGAGCTTTATTGAAACACCACTTCAGCTAAGGTCATTATTATATTATTATTCATTTAGATTGGAGTGGCACCTATCATGTACCCATAAGAGGGATTTGCCCTCTTTGCCCCACCCTGACCCCAGGTGTGAAGGATACTAAACAGCGAGTAGGAAGGCACAGTAATCAAGGCAAGGTTATTAAATAATAATCTCAGAGCTTTCTTTCTAGCAAACAGCTGGTAATTATTATATTATCCAGTGTGCATTCTATCAGGAGAGGTGACTCACTCTTTTTTTGTTATGGCTGAGCATGGACGGTTGTATTTGTATGGTGGATAATACAATATTGTTATGAAAGACAGGCTTATCATGCATAGTTTTAAGCTGATATTGTTAGATCTAGAAAGGAATATCAATGTAGATTTTGTATTAGGTCATGGTTGATGCTGACAATATGTCTGTTTACCAAGCTGTGTGTAGCCTTTGCCAAAATAGGTGTTATAAAATTCACATATTAGTTTGAGATAAATTCATATGTATCTACAAGGATTATTTTCCAGAGGATTATTTCCCAGAGCAATCTAGTATATGCCCCATGGAGAATTATTTGAAGAAATGAATATTTCCCATATTTTTCAAATATGTATATATTCTATGGTGTACGGGCAGGGCAGCATGTTTTGGGTTTTATGCACCAAATGTTAAATTGTAAGGACAGCCATGCACAGGTCTGTGCTTAAAGTGAATAATGTACCAAAGCAATAGAACTGTTAAGTAAAAGAGAGTATAAAGTGGTGTGAGGTTAGTGCTTAAATGCCTAGTGATTGATATACCAAACATTTGCTCTCCAGGAACTTTTACACACAGCAGGCTTTATCACGAGTTTACTGGGAGGCTTTACTGTGAACTTGAAGTTGTCGCAAAAAACTGACGCAAATAGTGGATTTTTTTTACCCCAGATATAAATCGGGTTTGTACTCTAATGCACAGTGAAAAAACCTGAATTGTGGGGTAAGTCTTTGGGGCAAATCCATCTGATATGTGAACACACTCCCTCCCTCTGGAGAGCAATCAGGGGAGGCTGAGTGACTACAGGTGCTGCTTGGCAAGGATTCTCAAAATCCACCCAACGGTATCTGGTTGGAGGAGCTAAAAACTGATGCAACCATAGAGAGGTTAGGCAGGGAAAACACTGGCTAACCAGCAGTCTCAAGAGAGCTTGGCTTTCATCCGCAGTGGGGTGGGATCTTGTGATACTGTAGGTGGTATATGGGACTTTTTAAGACAGAGGCAGGCAGCATTGAGGAGGTGGAGAAGGAGGCTACTGGAGTGATGGCAAGCCTTCCAGGAAATAGATCGACTGAAGGAGTGTAGCTAATGGAAGAGGGCCAGAGTGATCTGAGGACCAGAGTGATCTGCACCCCAATCTGAGGTGCTGAAGAAGGAAACAGGCAGAGATAGGATGGGAATCAGCGGGTATAGGGACTATCACAACTTTTGAGAACTAGGTGCTAGGGACAGACGACAGGTCATAACATCCACACTTTGCTTGTGAGTTTCTAAAAGAATCTGGCTGGCAGGGCGCTGGTGAAAATAGAATTTTAAAGTGTTTAATTTATTTTTCTTGGTAGTTTTTAAAACATTTTAAAAAAATTAACTGTGTTTATTCAATTTTATATTGTCTGATCAGTTTTGTACATAGCCTAGAGATCATATCAGGTGGTATAAAAATATGTTAAATAAATAATGGTCTAAATTAATCTGTTTGATTAGCAAGTTCTTATGTAGATTTATGTACAGTTCTTATGTAGATTTTAATGTACAGAACTGTACATGAAGAGTGGATAAGGCTAGAGATATAGTCATGAATTTGGGAGCTTTAAACAGAAGTTTGAAATTGATTTGGAGCATAACAAAAAGAGACACTATGTGAAATAAGAGGCTACCAATTTTCCAAGTTTCCCATCTGCAGATTAGATTATTTGCCCATAGTGATTTATATGGGTTTCAGCCCTCAAGCTACTTATATAGTCAGTACATCTATTCAAGTATAAGTGTTTTGATTCATTCATTGTTACAGACAGGTAAGAGACAGATGTTACAGACAGATTTACTACTGACAGCGGCATCTGTTTCTTGAGATAGACCTCAAAGCAGTAGTACATATGCTGGTAACTTCCAGACTTGACTACTGAAACGTGGTCTATGTGGGGCTGCCTTTGTACATAGTCTGGAAACTGCAGTTCTTGCAGAATGCGGTAGCCATGTTGGTCTCCGGATTATGTTGAAGAGACTATATTAAAAGAACTACACTACTCGGTGGCACAACTTTACCTTTACTACAATAAGTTTCTGGGCAAAATACAGGGTGCTGGTTATAACCTATAAAGCCCTAAACAGCTTAGGCCCTGGGTATTTAAGAAAATGTCTTCTTCACTATGAGCCCCACCGCCCATTGAGATCATCCGGAGAGGTTCGTCTGCAGTTGCCACCAGATCTTTGGGGGGCTACACAAGGATGCGCCTTCTCTGTTGCCTCACTGAGACTCTGGAAAGAACTCCCCGCTGTAATAAGAGCCTCCCCATCCTTGAAAACTTTTAAGAAGTCTCTAAATACACATTTGTTCTCACAAGCTTTTTAATTAGACTCGTGGTTATAAATTGTTGTTAGTTTTCATTTCTGTTTTCATTTGTTTTATTTATTTATTTATTTATTTAAAATATCTATATCCCGCCCCTCCAGTGCACTACTGCTCAGGGAGGATCACAACAGTAAGATAGACACAGATACAATGAAAGTATCTTTCTTTTAAAAAAAAATACCTTTTTTAAAAAAAAGTCAGATCAAAAACCACAATTATTAGGTTCAAATTAAAACTGAACATTATAAAAAGCTAAAGAACCTACCAGATATAACAAAACAATAATGGAGCATTAAAACGCCTCCTTAAAAAGGTGCATTCTGAGATGTTTCTTAAAAACACTGAGGGAGGGAGCATGGCAAAGCTCTTCAGGGAGGGTGTTCCAAAGCCAAGAGGTCACAACCAAAAAGGCCCTGTCTCTAGTCCCCGCCAACTGGATCTCTGTTAGTGACAGGGTCATGAGTAGGGCCTGAGATATTGAGCAAAGGGCAGATTCATATGGGTGAATGTGGTCCGACAGGTACCCCGGCCCCAAGCCGTGTAGGGCTTTAAAGGTCAATACCAGCACCTTGAATGTAGCCTGGAAGCGGACCGGTAGCCAATGAAGCTGACTCAGGATGGGTGTATTACTCGTGAAGCGACTTGCACCCACAAGCATCCTTGCGGCAGCGTTCAGAACCAGCTGAAGCTGCCGAACAGTCTTCAAGGGCAGCCCCACGTAGAGCGCATTGCAGTAGTCCAATCTGGATGTTACCAATTCATGAGTGACTGATGTCAGGTCCGACTTCTCCAAGTAGGGTTACAGCTGGCATACCAGTCGTAGTTGGTAAAAGGCGCTTCTGCACACCACCACCACCTGTGCTTCCAAGGACAGTGTTGGATCCAGAGGCACCCCCAAGCTGCGGACTTTGTCTTTCAGAGGGAGCGTGACCCCTTCCAAAACCAGATTTACATCCTTATTCGGATGATCAGTTCTACCAACCCAGAGCACTTCCGTCGTATCTGGATTGAGTTTAAGCTTGTTTGCCCCCATCCACTCCAGAATAGTTTCCAAGCCTCAGTTCAGAGCATCCAGTGCCTCCATGGTGTCTGCTGACTGAAAAGATAGGTAGAGCTGGGTGTCATCAGCATATTGATGGCATCGTAGCCCACACCGACGGATGACCTCTCCAAGGGGCTTCATGTAAATGTTAAACAGCATGGGGGACAGAATAGATTCTTGTGGCACCCTATAGGCCAAAGGCCAAGGGGTAGAGCAGGCATCCCCCGGCACCACCTTCTGAGTATGACCCCCTAGGTAGGAACAGAGCCACCAGATAACTGTGCCCCCAAGTTCCAACAGTTTTATGTTGTTATAAACCACCCAGAGACAGAGGTTTGGAGACAGAGACAGAAGCTGTACAAATATGATGATATGATATTATCCTCTTACATATTGTCATTCCTACTATCACTTTTTAGGTTGTTTCAGTGCCTAGAAATTACAGTTTGGAACTTGTGTGGTGTGTTCCTTAAAGTTTCTGGCATATCTTGTTGTATCACATGACTCATGCTGTGCATGAATCCAGCTGCTGTACTTTAGTTCTTTCCCTAATATACCGGTACCTACTTTGTTTTCATCAACCATAATCGAGAAAGAGATTGTTTTGCATTTTGTTACCTTGATATAATTAATTTGATTCCTATACTGCCCTTCCAAATATGGCTCAGGGCAGTTTACACAGAGAAATAATACCTAAATAAGATGGATCCCTGTCCCCATAGGGCTCACAATCTAAAAAGAAACACAAGATAGACACCAGCAACAGTCACTGGAGGTACTCTGCTGGGGGTGAATAGGGCCAGTTACTCTCCCCCTGCTAAATAAAGAGAATCACCACGTTAAAAGGTGCCTCTTTGCCAAGTTAGCAGGGGTTAGGGTTATATATGCCCACTAATTGGCCGAATTTGTTTGATTTTGGTATTAATACTGTCGCTTGGCAGCTTGAATGCTATAGTTGTATGGTTTTGCAGAATGCTGTAGGAGAGTAATTAGAAAAACATGACTTCTGCAAAGTTGACTGCTGTGCTGCTTAGTGATGGGGATTTAGTATCACACCAAAAAGTCCAGAATATGATGACAATCAAAGGAGAATACCTGATCCATTATCTCAAAGTAAATATGATATGTGGCTAGTGTTGAATAATATACCTGAAAGTGTGACTGTTTTGAACAGCCTGATTCTCTCAGCTTGTTGTAGGTGTGTTATCGCAGTTGCATTGGTTCCTATTAGGCAAAATCCCTTGACCAATTAATTATTAAAAACAAAGGGTTACACTGACCTTCAGAGCTCCAGGGTCAAATAGTATCCTTGGCATACAATACAAGAGAGCTAGTTCCTGAGATCAAACCAAACTATAGTAATACTGTACATTTTTGTAGCAGAAATACTACTTTTTGACACGTTCCAGATATACTTTCCCTATTTGCATTTGAAATTGGAAGGAAGGTTGAATGCACTGAAGGCTAGAGAAAAATTTGACCCAGTTTTGAGAATGGGTTTGTGGGCTCAGAAATTAATAACAACACAAAAAACAACTTAGTTCTTAGTTGAGAGTTTTAAAATACTTTATTGAACATTTTCACTATTCAGTCCATGGGAAATGTAGGTTACTGTGTACAGCCATAATTTTGTGCTAACAACTTGTGTTTATCAGCATGTATTTCTTATTCCCCCTACCCCCAATTTTTAAAAATAAAATACATGTTTGATACTGTTGGGTCATATTTTAACATGGACAGTTTTGATTGTATTTGAAAAGGGAAAAACCAAATGATTTTCTAGTAGACTGGACAACCATAATTGGACATTAATCACTAAAATAAAACTACTATTAATATCAAATAACTGTAACATCTTGAAGCTCTTCTCATAATCAGTGAGAAGAGCTTTGGGGCTATCCCTGCAGACGAGCAGCCGCTTGTTAGCGGGGCGGCCAGATTGACCGCCCACACCACTGCCAGCTCTGTCATGGAGTCAGCAGGGGCAGCAGGGATCGGGGGCCGCACGGCCCCCGGAAGTTCCAGGATGCCTCACGTGAGCACGCAGGGCATCTGGAGAGACCCCCTTCCCATTCGGGGGTCTACTCGTGTCACCACAGCAACACGCGAGCAAAAAGATGAGGTTACCAGAGCTCTTGCTCCATTAACCTTATCTTAGGGGAGGGGTAGTTAGGCAGGCTAGCCAGCTTGGAAGCACCAGGCTCGCCTGTGAGCCCAGTGGTTCCCACGATCCCTGGAAAGCGGGCTAAGCTCCCTTAGCCTGCTTTCCAGTGATCGTGAGAATAGCTTCCTTGTGTGCTAATAAAAAGCTAAAAGTTGTTTTTGACATTAGCAAATACCACAGGGTATTCACCTCAATATAAGTACAAGACAGCAGAATTTTTTATTGTAATCTGTAATATCGAAGTGCAAATGTGATCTGCTATATAATATCTATGATTCTGTATTGGCAATATCCAAAACTGCAAATTTTGGTGACATTTTGATTTTTAAGCTCAACAGTAAAAAAGAATTAAAACAGCAAGGAACTGAAATTTTTCCCAAATTCATTTAGAAGCAGTATGATTTCTGTTGAGTTGACAGTTAAAAATAAAATGTTCCTATCTAGCTACCATTGTGAAACAAAAGAAGCTGGTCTCTCATTTTAGGAGTTGCAAGTGACAGTTTTAAATAATGATTGTCTGAAGAATGGGTGCAGGGAGCAAAATCTGTTTGCATTGGTTACTGCTGTAATATCCCACTGACATCAGAGGAAGTAGATTTCAGTTCTTAACAGAGGGGAGAGAAATGTTAAGCCAAAAAGATATGCAGTCTCTCTGGATACCAGAATACATAATCAAGTGCTTTCTAAAACCTTGCAATTTCCTTTCTTAAGGTTTGCTATCGTACCTTCAGATTATTCTAAAATAGATTATATGCATATTTGTGCAAATATTTCATCTATATGAACATAAATGGGGATTATGACTACAAAAATATATACATATATGTATACATATATAAAGTGAAGCATGCTTTACAAGTAAAGGATGGCCAGAACATTTTTTGCAATCATGAGAAAGAGTGTAACCAAATGTAGCTTAGTGGTCAGTGACACAGTCGCAAATCCAGAAGTGCAGGCGTTTTCCATGACAGCCATGTCCCATGGCCATACCCATCCCAATGGCCACACACCCCACTTAGATAGATACAATAATGGTGGTGGTGGTGGGGTGTTTCCTGTTACTGTACAAGAAGACAAGGATCATGTAGACTCTGGGAAAGTACTAGAATGAACTAATGCATTTCAGTGGGCATTCCCTGTCATTTGTTTTAGGATGTCCTGACCAGTGGTCCCTCTAATTTTTTTTCATCTTTGTGTGGAATGAGTTTTGTTCTGGGTGGTACTATCAAGGCAGTGTGTGCGCATGTGCATTCAGAATGAGGCCTTCCTGATTCACCCTGAGCGGGATAGACAATGAACTGAGTGGATATCCAAAAATTTGTGAGCGCGCACACATGCGCATGCCTTAGAGAGAACAGTGGTCCTGACACTAGTCCACTACAAGACTTGCATGCTGACAGTCCCAG
Source organism: Hemicordylus capensis (assembly GCF_027244095.1). Lineage (NCBI taxonomy): Eukaryota > Metazoa > Chordata > Lepidosauria > Squamata > Cordylidae > Hemicordylus > Hemicordylus capensis. The sequence continues at coordinate 370,316,582 of NC_069658.1, read as the reverse complement.
GTTCAGTCCCTGGCAGCATCTCCAGGAAGAGCTGGGAAAGACGCCTGCCTGAAACCATAGCGAGCCACTGCCAGTCAGTGTGGTCAGTACTGAGCTAGATGGACCAGTATAAGGCAGCTTCTTATGTTCCTAAGACAGGAAGAATGGTAATAAACTATTGGAATAGCAGGAGTAGCACGTTATTTCCATGTACAAAGCAAAGGGCTTTGTGATCCTGCTGAGACCCTGGAGGGGGGGAAGCCAGGAATGCATCCCTGCCGTCCCTGCTGCACTACACCACTGGTAAGTACTCAGTGGTAAGACAGCTGAAGAATCATATGAAGCCAGCAGCAATGGGTCTGCTTATAACCTTATTTAAGTTCCCATATCTGAAGCTGTCTACTGAGTGCTTTGCGACAACTACACTAGAGCACTTATGTGAAAGAAGTGAATGAAGGATGGGAGAATAGGAGGGAAAAGGTATGCAGAGAGGATTGCAAAAGCATATAGCTTCATCCAGGGGGTGGGGAGTTTGACAGGTGGTACAAAAAGGCAGTTATTTTTGAGGAAGCAGACATGACCTTATATGTGCATAAGTTTGTTTTCATGTTGTGCACCCTGCTGGTGTACTTTTCGTTGTCAGTAATTCACTTGTTCACTAATCTTGGCTTGAATAACTGAGACGCAAGTGGATGGACAGGGAGGGATTCATCTGTCACAACTGTGTCCACCAGGTTTCTCAGTGATGCAGCAGCCCGACTTAGTGAACTGCTGTTATCTTGTGATTTTATTACTCTCTCTAGCTGTCCTGTGCCAGTTTTGAGTGTCTGGAACTGGATGTGGGAGTTCAGAACAGGATAGGGATTCTGTTGGTGTACTGCTCACTCCAATGCCCAACAGCCTCCCTTCCTGACCTAGATATAGGGTAGAATAACAGCTCACATCCAGCTCAGGTCCCCTTGCCATGGACAGATTGTCACCTGATGACGGTTAGGTGACCAGCAGCGATCCAATTCTGCCGCGATGTGGGACCATTTAGAATGATATTTCAGTGCTCTGGTTGTTCTCTGGAATGTGGAGATGGCCAAGTAACACAATAGCGTCTAAGCACCCAGCCCCGGCTCACAGAGCAGTGTCTTGGTGCTTGGAACTGAGGGTAGTGAGTTGCAGGGCTGCTTTAAGGGGAAGGTACACTGCTTAATGTGACAAGAAAAAGACCTGAAAAGGCCCTCCTGTCTTTGATCATGGTGAACATGGCAGATCTATAAAGATTTGTCACACAATAAAGTAGCTTTCTTCTAGCTTCACCTAATTGATATGTAGTCGTGAAACATTGTTAACTAAATATAAAAATGTTTAATTGTGTATTGTTTCAGCACCATGTATAGATATCATTGAATATAAAGGCCATTTCTCTTGTCCACAGTGTGAACTCTGTAGATGCTCCTTAAAGGAAACAGTGATATCTATTTATTTATTGTGGGAGTTTCTGGATGTCTGCTTTTACAACACAATTTCATTTCTCTCATTTTAGTGCTCTTTGTCATGTTCCTTGAAATATCCTCATTAGTGCGCACAGGCTCAGGATTCTTTTTGACCTCTGTAGTGATAGTGGTATTCTTGCAGACAAATGTGAATTCATTTGATATTGGAGTGCCACAATCTTTGTACAAAATAGACAAGGCCTCTATGCATTCTTGAGCTACATAGCTATTGAACATCCCCTTTTGCCGTTAAAAGAAGGTTTAGAGCATGTTCAGCCCTGTCAAGGAACAACAGCTGCTTGCAGCTGTACGATCAAACCAGTTGCCTGAATGTAGAGCTGAGGTTTTATACAAAGCTCTTTATTTCCCATTAAATAATATATTTTATAGGGCTTTTAAACAAAAGGGTATACTTTAAATGAGTGTGTGTACCCCACTACAGTGTTGTAAAATTATAAATTCATCCTTTAGCATTGACAAATGCATACAATTCATGTATATTCACAGTGAATCATGGGAAACATAGTTGGCAAGGGTATAAAATACATTGCTTCTTGTGTGCTGTGTATATGCCTAAGCAGTGTATCTATACCAACAAAGCAATAGTTCTCTTTGTAAGGCTCCACCCAGATAGCAAGTTCATATACTGTTGGTTGTATGATTTTCTGCTTAACAAGAACTTGAAGTACCAAGGAAAAGACCTGCAGAGCTGGTTAGTGTTGAGCAACAATTCCAGTTCAATCTGTCATTTGGGTTTTTCCATACATGCTGCCCCTGCTAATTACCTAGTTTGAGGTTTGGCCTATTGACTATTACTGTAGCATAAAGATATCTATGGTCCCCATGTATAGTAGCTTGTAGAGGTTGGGTGTGCAGAACAAGCACACACCTCTACCTTTCAATATTGTTCAACTAAGTGTTTTGTAGCCACATGTAGCTACTGAACAATTTCAGTGTGGCTTAGATGATTCAGGAAAGAGAAACTGCAGGATGGAAACATGCTAGGAAGGATTTTCAAGAGGAAAAGCATTCCTGAACGGACCTTTTGGGGGTGATGTTGGAGCTAGGACCCTGGCAGCATCAGCTCTCAGATGCAATATCTCATAGTGACCACTGGGGGGTTTAGGGTCATGGATAAACGTGCTGGACTCCTCTTCTCTTTGATCTTCCAAGGTTAGACTCCGTTTTGTCTCTCCAGAGATGGCTGTTTGTTTTGGTCTCTCTCTTTAGTCATTAGCTACAGCTAAAATAAGCATCAGGCTTTTTCACATTTGTTTGTAACCTTTTCTTTAAATAAATCCTTGTAGTTCTTCAATACTAAAGAACTGTCTCAAGACTTCTTGCGTTGCTGCTTTCTCACCAAACTGGTTTTGCTCTGTTATTTGGGGACTGAACTGCCATTCTTCTCCTACAGTGGTGTTGGTGGGGTGTCTGGCAATTTGGGATTACCTAGTGTTCAGTCTGAATTGTACATAGTTCCTCAGTCTGAAGAGCTATTTTAGGAATAAATGAAATCTCACTCTCCTATCAGATGCATTCCCAATATTTTATTTGCTACAATATGACAACTGATCAATCTGACAAACAGATAAAAGGCCTGTTCAGACCATGTTTTCCTGTTACATGAGAGAGCCCTGAGCAGCCTCAGTCTTACATGCTGCCTTCTTCCATTCTCTGATTTCCTCATGCACTATGTTTCTGGATTTACAATCATTGTTTACAACAAACTGTAATTTGGCAGTTTGTCCAAATGAGGGAACTGTCATGCTTGTCTGAAACCATGGATCAAACTCTGGCTTGTGAATTTCATGTGAATGAAAGCACAAACCATAGCTTGCCCTGTTTATTTCCTTTATGACCAGGAATCAGTAAAAATAAAATGCTGTTTCAAAAGGGGCAGGGAAGCCTAGGGAAGAAATCTTTTTACAATACCTCAATTTTCTCCTGTGCTTGCATCTCTCCTGAGATGTGTAGTGAGTCAGTGCCAAGATTTTTCTGGCACCATTTTCTTATTTCCATGGTGATCTGCAGCTTCCTGAATACTCAAGGGGGGACTATGATATTTTAAAAGCAACTAGGAATTTGGTAATTAAAATGGCTGGAAGGAACAATCTTCCTAAAATTTGCTGGCTATAATAAATATGGATGACAATTGTAGCTAGGTAGTCAAGCTATTCTAGAGCATTCTTTTTCTTTTAATGAGAGTAGGTTGGAAACTAGAATGAACTGTGCATGTTTTGGAACTGACATTTCCTACTTTGAGGGGCCAAAGAGAACTAGTGGAATTTCTGGATTAAACATCCCTGGAAAACTGAAAATGAAGCAAACTCTTCTTAAGCAGCCACAGATTGTGCCCTTTGAGGAGTGAGTAAATATATGTTTTCTATCAATATGACTGTATCTCCTTAATGTCACAATCTTGCTCTGTATGTGAGGTTTGTGATATTTCACTATTATTCATTTGACCTTTGCAGTTCTTGACATATTATGATGATTCTGGCCCATATTCTTGTACACAAAGCTCAAGAGAGCAGATGGCATCAAGGAGACTTATTCCAGCCAAGCTGTATTTGCATGTTAGCCTTCTCTTCAAGCTACAGACATAGAATTCACCTTCAGGCCTACTTTCAAAATGCTCCGTCTTCTGTTTTAGTAAGTTGCGGTAAGATGTTCGTTGAGGAAAGATGTACATTTCAGAAGAGTGTGTGTGTGTGAGAGAGAGAGAGAGAGAGAGAGAGAGAGAGACGGAGAGAATATTTTTCACATGCTCACTTTGGTAGCTTCAGTATAGTTAACATATTGTCAACAGGAAGGGGGAAATGAAAGGGCAAAGTAGTCATCTTATTTAAGAGTGACATAGTGAAGTCTGGGACCAAGCATGGACATACACATTTTCTTCCACTGTATAGAGAAAACTGGGCCCTGCTGGGTGGCAAAGTCCAGATGGTGAAAAAAGTTGATATCCATTACCAAAGAACTAGAAATAGAGGGCATGTTTCACCCAAAACGTCTCCAGTTTGCATAAAATTTGCATATGTTTATTGGTATTATATATGCATATTTTGATAAAAATTGGATAATTTGAGAATAAATACAGCTTACCACTGTGAAGCTGATGACCAGGTGAGCTGTGTGTCTGCTCAGTCTGCTGTCTAGGTGCAGAGTTCTCAAGGCCGCCACATCTTAACGGTTTATTCATCTCCTGGTTAGTTTTCTCATACACACAGGCCTCTGTCCTCCTCCCCCATGGATTACTCAGCCTGTGGTTCACCCAGATGCACCCCTGTCCCCAAAGGGTTTATAATCCAAAAAGAAATGCAAGGTAACACCAGCATCACCCATTGAAATAATGTTGTGCTTGGGCTGAATAGGGCCAGTTGCTCTCCCCATGATAAATAGAAGAGATTCACCACTTTAAAAATTCCCAGATGTTGTTGACTACAACCCCCAGAGGAGGGATGAACCAAGATGGTGATGAGGTAGTAGCTCCAGCCAAATGCTTCATAGTGTATCTGCTGATTAATGTGTTGTTTTTTTAAATTTGTTTTAGTTTAAATTTTATTATGTTACTGTATTACCCTCTATCCTTGGATGTGATAAGAGTGGTCCGTTTTGATTGAGACTGTTGATCTTGCTGCCCTCTTTTATGCTTTGGGAGCCTAGCCCAGCTAAGATATGGGTCAGCAGAAAAGATTTTGTTCACTGACACTTTAAAAGCTGCCTCTTTACTCAGTTAGCAGGGGTAGCTGCTAACTGAGTAAGGTTAGGTAGCTAACTTAGGGGTGGAGCCACCATTGGGTAAATGAGTTTAAAGAACCCAGGCCACCACTAATCAGGGGCCATGAGCGCAGCCCCAGACATGCCCCCTGCATCTGACGTCAGACACGGGGTTTTTTATTTCAGTCCCTTTAAGGCAGGGAGAGTTGGGCCTGTGCTGCCCAATGCAGTGCTGTCTGATCTCGTTTCCAAACAGGGCCAAGGGGCCCCGTTTGGGAGGAAGACCATGCCCTGACATCAGACATCAGATGCAGGGGGCAGGGCCAGGGGGCTGCAGTGGCGGCCACACATGGGCCACTGCAAGCCCCCATACGCTACTGAGCTAACTGCTAACTTCTCATGGCCACCGCCACCACATGAGGGAAGCAAGCTGCACCTGCCTCTCTGTGCTCCTCCATCATGTGGCTCTGCAGCCTGCCACTGAAGCAGAACTTCCACTCTGGCTTCCCCATTGGATGAATGTTCAGTCGGAAGGGGGAGGAGGCAGAGAAAGAGAAGCTGCTCATGACAGCAAAGTGAGTGAACAAAATGTTCCAGCTGCTCCCCAGAACTTCGGACACCACAACACATGCAAAAAAAGTTGTTTGTTCCCCAAAATAGTTGCATGTCCTCTATAAAAATCCCTAGTTGGCAACCCTGTTTCCAGTGCTCTGTGATGGCCCTGATTCTCAGTTTATGGGAAATGTGCAGTCATAGAGGGTGTGTGCCTAGGGGTGTAGACAGAGGGAAAGCTTGAGGAAAGTCCTCACTTACATTTTGGGGAGAATAAGAAGTACACTTTGGAAGGGGGAAAATATGCTTTTTTGCATTGAAGATATGAGTTTTTACATTGGTTGGGGAATTCAGGAAAATTAGGTGGGGGCTGCTTAGGGGGTAATCTGCACCCCTGTGTGTGCTTAACTTTGTCCTATATAATTAGTAGCCATACTATTTATATTTAAATATTCTTAATACTTAATATTGTGTACTAGGTTACAGGTAAACTGGGCCAAAGTGCATTAAATCCACCTTTGCTCATGAAAACAAAAGCAGGCATGAATAACTGATTTGTCATTGTCTCACTTCTCCTGGTACATTAGGAGTGAAGTTAGGGTGTCAGTTTCTCCAAACCAGTGGTCTAAAAATTCAGTACTCCCCACTGCAAACTACCATTTCCATTGCAGTGTGTTGAAATATTGTCACAAATAAAAGCAAATACTGAAAGTGCTTGATAAGGCTAATGCATGTGTAACTTCGTTTGATTTCTTATATTTAAATGTAGTCTTCATGGTGCTTAAGGAGAGAGAAAGTGATGTTCTGCATGCACACTGGAAGGAATGCTGGTTTACATTTTTTTTAATAGCCAAAAGGCATTTAACTTTGTCCTGAACGAGAAATTTGAATTTCAAATTGTGTCAAATGTGAAATCCTGGTGTGGAATTCTGAAAGGTATTTAGCAAAGAGGATTTAAAAATTATAAATGAGTATTGTTGGGGTGGGGGAGAGGCTCCTCCACCCTTTTTATGCTTTTGTGAAATGCACAGTGGTTTTTAAAAAGAGCTGTAGGAAATAATCACTCTTCCTTCCCATCTCCAAAAACGTTTCAGGTGGACAGGTGCCAGGGTTGCTGTCTGGACTGTGCTGCCATTTGTTGACTACAAACCGCCAGCTGAGAAAGATGACTGGGAGATAAATGTTTGTGGTACCCAGGTGGCATAATGCAGCTCCCAGAGATTGAACACCATTCATGAGCACACACATGTATGCTAAATTTCTTCAGCATTCTACCAAAAACTAAAGAAACAGCATTTAAAACATTAACTGCAAGGGGGAAGGTGAGAGGGCACCTTAGAAGCAGCAAACAAGGAAACACACATGTGTACAACTCTGGATTTCTGGTGTACATTACGGAGAAACCTTATTGTGAACTGCCAATTTCATTTAGTATTAAAAAAAATTCAATGCCACTTGTGTGTTAAATTGATTCCGACAACAAATATTGGGTCATAATGAAAAATGTATTTGATTGATTGATTGGCTGATTGATTTCTATACCGCCCTTCCAAAAATGGCTCAGGGTAGTTTATACCAAGGCTAAATAAATAAATAAATAAATAAATAAATATAAATGGATCTCTGTCCCCAAAGGGCTCACCATCTAAAAAGAAACATAAGATAGACACCAGCAACAGTCACTGGAGGTACTGTGCTGGGGGCGGAAAGGGCCAGTTACTCTCCCCCTGCTAAATAAAGAGAATCACCACATTAAAAGGTGCCTCTTTGCCAAGTTAGCAGGGGTTTACAAGGACTGAGTTGTGTGGGCCTTGAATGGTCTTCTCCCTGGTGTTGCACTTTTCTGTTCTGAATAGAGCTGCCTTATGCCAAATTGGACCATCAGTCCATTTAGCTCAGCATTGTCTACACTGACTGGCAGGAGTTCTGATAGGGTTCGGTCTCAGCCTTACCTGGAGATGCCAGGGATTGAACCTGGGATCTTCTGCATAGAAAGCATCTGCTCTATCTACTGAGCTATGATTCTGTTTTCCTGGCTTCCATTGCACACTGGCTAGTACACACAATCCTGCATAGGATAGGACTAGTGTCATACCCATCTTTGGGAGCTGTGCATGTTGCCAATTTTTTATCATGTGCTTGTAAAAACCTAGATAAGAGGAAAGGGGAGTGATCATGAACCTCTTGCTGACAGCACCTTTACCCAGCATTTTAATGAGGTAGGAGGAAAAGCTGCCCTACCCATCTCAGGGCTCACTGATTATCACTTTCCCTCCTTCTACCTAGGTTTTTACTCACGATTGAACATTGGAAGCATACTCAACTTCCAAAGTTGGGTAGGCCGCTTCTCCTACTCTATTTAGGATTGCATGGTATGACTTACTTTCGTTGCTAAGGAAGAAACTTTTTGAGCACTTCAGGTTCTGTATCTCCTAACTCAATCTAAAATTATTTCCACAGCACAAAAACACAGGAAGGAGAAATATAAATTAAGGAGAAGTATAAAGTAAGCTGCTTTGGAAGTAGAAAGGATGTAGAAAACATACAATTTGCTAGGGGATAGCTTTACAAATAAATTCAGAGACTTTATTGCAGAAGTGGATTATTTTAAAATTTATTTTGATTAATTCCTAATTGCACATCTCCCAGATTTGTATAGCTTAGAGTCCTGAAGCTATGTGGAACTGAATAGGTGTGAATAGATTTGTGCTTATAATGTCGAGCCCACTTTCCATATGAAGGCCAACATCTTAACTAATGCTGCATGTGTAAAGCAAAAGTAAGCAAGTGTGTAGCTGATGCACTCAGAGGCAGATTAAAGTTTTTGCCACCCATAGGCAGCCAAGATTTGCTGCTGGGCGGGGAGGCGAGGGGGAGAGTTAAATCTTTAAAAAAAAAAAAAATTAAACTGCCACTGCACAATGGTGGCACAGCAGGGACAGTGACGAGAGCTCCTAGTGGGCACCCACCTCCCAAATCCTGTCAAGCGCAGCAGGGTGCTGCCTGCCTGGATGGCGGTGGAGATGGCAATGAGAGACCTCCTCACACAAGCCTGCCTTCCTCCCAAATGACAGGGGCCAGGCCGATTTCAGCCCTCTGTGTATGTGCGCAGGCGCAGAAGGCCGAGCCTCTGTCATTTGGGAGGAATGCGGGCCTGTGTGAGGAGGTCTCTCACCACCATCCAGGAAAACAGTGCCCTGTGCCCACTAGGAACTCTTGTCGCAACTGTGGCGCTGTCGCTGCTGCCACCACACCATGGCAGTTTTTAAAGCAAAAACAATTAACTTTCCCTTGCCCCAATAGTTGCCGCTCCTCCAAGATTTGCCACCATAGGCAATTGCTTCTATTGCACATGTGGTAATCCGCCTTTGGATGCACTTCTTTTTCTGAAGTGTAGGTACTTGAATGTGGTAGGGGGCAGGTTTTGCTGATCTTCAGTTACCTTGGAAGTGCTCTGTAAAATCATGTCTCTGATGATCACACCTTCCTCAGGGACATAAGTGAGCATTGCACAGAGCACTTGTAGGGAAGAGGAAGTCAGCAAAAATAACCCTACCCCCCACCTGCATGCAAGCACCTGTGCTTCAGAAGCTGGGACACATCTGCTGCACACGTGCTTCTTTTGACTGCATGCACACTATGTTAGGATGTTGGCCAGTAAAATCCTACCTGCAAGAGCAAAACAATTTTCAGTATTAAACAACTACTGAACCAGCTAGTTTGTGTATGAGGCTGTTACAAACTTTGAGTGGCCCCAAAGACTAGAAGGGTGTTGATTCTGAACTTCTGTTTTGAACAATGTGGCCTAGCTATACTGGGTGTCTATGGCATAAGAGTTTACTTTCATTTAAAGTGCTTTTGTCTTGCACTGATTATTTCTTACAAAAGGAAAATGTGTCATACAGTGGGTTTTTCCCCCCATCTGGTGCTTATATATAACTGTATTTAGCTAGTTCATTTATTTTAAAGGGAAGTTCCAGGGACCAACACACTGGCAGAGGAAGCCAGCTGGCGGGCCGTATTCCTCCCTGTGGCACCGCCCCCACACCCCCTGCATATGACATCAGATGCAGGGGGAATGGCTTAACTTCCAAACGGGGCCCCATGGCCCCATTTGAGAATAAATACCAGCCAGCACTGCATTCGCAGCATGGCTGGGAGCTGCTCTCCCTGCCTTTAGAGAGTGTTCCTGGCCATGCTGTGAATGTGGTGCTGGCCGGAATATGCTCCCAAATGGGGCTGTGTGGCCCCATTTGGGAGCGAAGCCATGCACCCTGCCTCTGACATCAGGCGCAGGGTGTGTGGCATGGCCCCTGATTAGAACAGCCCCGGGTCTTTGAACCCATCCACTCAATTGTGGCTCCAGCCTTGGTACAGCGCAAATGCTTGTGGAGACAGTTGGAGATTCTGTTCAGAGCTACATTAAGGACACACCGATGGACACACAGAGACATGCTTAAGTAGATTTTTTATGCTGGAACCTTCATAATCTCTTTGCCTTTATTAAATCAAACCCTCTGTGTGAAACCTGTTCAGGGCCTATGTTAGTTTGTGCAGTGTCCATTTGTGTGCTCTCTGAAGAAGAAAACTGAACTTGAGATGCAACAGAAATGCAAATGTTATGCTTGGTTTCCCTGTCATAGAAAGGAATTCGCTACATCTTAGTAGCAGACTGCTGCCCTGTCCATGTGGTGAAAGAATAGTGAATGGTGTGTACCGGACTCAGGAAATCCACTAGTCTATTTGTGATGGATGAAAAATGATGCCTGACGAGGAAACAAACAAGCAAACAAACCCGAAGAGCTTGATGAGTAAAAAAACATAGCTTGATGAATAAAACACTTTTGTCTGGCTGGTGGAGAGAGACAACATTTCTTGACCCCTGTGTGGGGGGGTGAACAAGTGTGTGTGTGTGTGGGGGGTCAACAAGTGTGTGTGTGGGGGGTCAGTGTGTGTGTGTGTGAGTGAGTGAGAGGGGGGGTCAGTGTGTTGGGGGGTCAATGTGTGTGTGGGGGGGTCAGTGTGTGTGGGGGGGTCAGTGTGTGGGGGGGTCAGTGTGTGGGGGGGTCAGTGTGTGGGGGGGGTCAACAAGTGTGTGTGTGTGAGTGAGTGAGAGAGAGAGAGAGTAAGGTTATGCATGGAATGGATTTTGAGTTCCATTTCAAGCTTGAAATGAAACACAAAACAGCTGAAACATTTCATTGAAACAGCCAGTTGAACCAGCTGTTTTGACAAAACAAATTGAAACATTTCAAGTGTTTCAGCCATTAGAAACATTGGGGAAACTTGAAATTGTTCCCCATTAGTAGCCCCTATGGACACCAAAGTTGGTTGAGAGTGTGGCATGATGGGTGCTATGTACTGCCCAACCCACAAACGAAATGGGCAAGCAGGCAATTTTTAATAAATTTTAACTTCCCCCAGCCCCAAACCCTCATAGGATCATTTGGGGGCTTTGTGGAAAGGTTAAAAATTTGTTTGAAATTGTATCCCCATTTCTTTTGTTGGTTGGGCAGCAGGTAGCACCCATCATACCACACAATCCACTTTGGTGTCCATAGGAGCTACCCATGGGGAACAATGCAGTGTTTCCTGTGTTTCCCATTTTCCCCAGTGGTCAGAACAAGCTGCACTCATAGAGTTCAATGCATTTTGTAATCCTGCCTTGAAAAACACTGCAGAAGCACACAGTAAAAGGGAATCTGTCCCTTCCGGCACAGAATGCACATTTCAAACACCATCCAGTTGGCCAAAAAAAGAATCACTGGCCCAGAAACCGTTCCCAGCCCCAGTGCCTGTGCTGCAGTAACAGCATTGGCCCAAGTTGCTCTCTCACACTAGGGATGTGCACAAAACCATATTTCCCAGTTTGGTTCAAGTCAAGCCTGAGCTCAAACTGAACTGGGCATGTTTGGTTTTGGCATGCCAAATGAGGGGCCCGGCTAAGATCAAATTCGAGCCAGTTTGGACCCAGTTCAGGGGTGCCAGGGATCTCTCCTGCTCCAAAAACAATGGCAGACTTACCCCTTCCGCGGCCTCAGAGGATGGTGCTGGCAGCGGCAGAGGGCTCTGGCATCTCCCTCCCACCCCAGCCTCCTCGCAGTCTCCCCTGGGCCATATATGCCAATTTTGGGGCCATTCTGGCCCTTTCTGAGATGGCAGCAACCACTTCGGAGATCACCATGGATGCACATGAGTCATTTGCATGGCCGGGTCACGGCCGAGCCACACAAATGGTCAGGGTGCATGTGGGGTGGCCTAAAAAATGGCTGTCACCACTTCAGGAAGGGCCAAAACAGCTTGAAAATGGCTCAAAACTGCCCTTAGATGACTGGAGCAGGCTGGTGGGTGGAGGGGGAGCTACTGGACACCCCCCCCCCACTATGGCAGCACCCCCTGAGGGTGGTAAGTTAAAAATATTTTTAAAAAACTTTAGAACTCTCAAACCAGCCCCAAGCCGGCCCAGGGAGTTCAGTTTGACCTTGGGCTCGACCAGTTTGATATCAAACTGGCTTGAGGTCAAGCCGGTTCACATATCCCTGTCTCACACAGAATTATGACTCCTTATGTACATCTCTAGCCTTGTAACAGTTGCCACAGCAGCACCCTTAGCAGCAAGCATAGCCATAAGCTCAACTAGAGCAACTTCAGCCACATTTTGACTAAGTACATCTTGCAATACAGATGCAGACCAGAACAGTGAGTGAAGCACAATTTAGTCTCAAAGCCAGACCTGGAGCTCATCACAGTAACCATCAAGAAATATTATACACAAAGAGCTGCCGCTGTCCACTTCTTGCCACAACACTATCTCTCAAAAAAACCCCACAACTCAAGGAAGGCAGTCACCCAAGTTCTGCCGTTGTCAATCTGAGAACCAGCAAGACCAGATAGTTCCTGCTATATATATAATATATAGCGCAGCATATTATACTCCGTGCTGAGAAGAGAAAACCACAAAATCAAACCTTCCTTCCTCCTCTCCTGATATATTGTCTTCTTCAAGAGATGAACACTGTAAAGGCTCTCTCTGCCTCCCAGTCCCTCTGAATACATTTTGAAATTCCCTCCTTTTGTATTCTCTCTCCCCTCCCCACCCCCGTGCTAATGGGGGCACAGCTGCCCATGATAACACTTGATTGGTATAACAAGCCAACCAAGAAGCAAGGAGATTCCAAGCTAATCGGAATCCAGTGCCAAAACACCAGTCAGTAAGGGAAAAACAAGCCTCCAAAATGGTGCTTGATACATCAAAATGTTTTGATCAAAATGGGAATGTTCTGCCCTGAGGTAAAGGTTGTTCAGTTTCAAGCCTGAAACACTTGAAACAGCCGTTTCGAGTCAAAATGTTGTGAACCGCCCTGAGACCTTGGGTTAGGGCAGTATAAAAATGCACTCACTCACTCACTCATTCAATCAATGTTTCAACATCAAAACGTTCTGCATATCCCTAGTAGTTAGATTGCAGTGGCCTCAACCTTCATCAGCTCTTCTGCACAGAGCATGCACTCATGCAACTTGCTCATGTGCAGGTTCTGTACAGAAGAGTCATGAACATATGGAGATTGGGGTGGGGCCTGCCTCTACAATTCCCCTTCCCTTATATCAGAAGAAAAGCATACTAATACATTTCTATGTTGACTGAGAGCAAATGGTAATGTGTTTGACGGGGCTCATTGCCTGGGCAAATCAGAAAGTCTGCTGTGTCTTCTGTACTGAGCTTTTGACCAGTTCTTCATCTACCGGATAAAGCTAGTTGTACTTAAGATTTGGAATGTACTTGTAACAAACCATCATGTTGTTTTCATTTTATAGGCAGTAAATGGGATTCAGTGCAGATGATAAGACAAAAGAAAATTCTGGACTGTATGGTTTCTGATTCTGCTAGAGAGCCTGATTCCATTGAACTTTGCTGCCTCATTGCATGGCCCACTGAAGGAGGGAATGGCATTTGAGGCTATACCTTCAGGAGATAGATGCAAACACATATGATCTCTGAGCCATCCCTACATTTCACACCTTGTGATAATAGTGCAAGACATTGGCAAACTGCATATATTTCTTTATGTGGGGTCCAGTGTCTTTACTCTATGATGACATTTGAGTGGAAGAGGATACTTCCATAATTGATTTTTTTTTTTTAGACTGCAGTCAAGCCCTCCGATTCTCTAAGGGGAAGAATCTCAATATATTTACTGTTCCTTCCAAAAGAAAGAGCTGTTATTTATTTGGTTATGAACCAAGCATTTAAAAACATATTTTTAGCTTGCCTCTATTCCTTTTTTATATCATCCTTGCTCTTCTTGATGTGAGAACTGCAAATAACCTAAATTAGTCTGCAGTATTTATATCTTGTTAGGTTTCCTGCTTCAGAAAATATGCAGGAAAAATGATTATATGTGGTATTCATCTAGAGGCTGATGAGTTTCTTATAATTACGAAGGTAGACATAATGAGATGAAAACATCTCTTTCTTTAGGCTCCTGGTGGAATTCCTATCCTCCATGCGGCCATGTTGGGTTAACTGTTTTCTGCCCAAGAGGCTGCTGGCCTCAGTAAAACACATCTCCCATTGCTTTTGGTGCTGCTATCTTTGAATCGTGCACAATGGTGTGCAAGGGATTAACTTGGAAAGCTGCTATTAGCATATGTGGGAGTAGATAACTGCCTGCCTCCCACAAGTACACAGGTGGGCAATTAAAATCTCTTCATATCTAATTTACTAAGATAAATCTATGTTCTGTGCAATTAATAACCACTATTATTAAACACATTGACTGCTTTTGTTTTCTTGTTTTTAAACCTTTATTTGTATTGAAATCTTTTGCCTATCCATATCCCTCTGAAATGCACAACATACACTTCTGTGTGATTTGGAGTAAGAAGGTAAAAATGAATTGAGCTATTGTAGGACGAGATCTTTTATTTGGAGTCCCCCTCCTCCCGTAGTAGTGGATAGTATTTTAAAATGTTGCTCTATAGATAGAGGGAATCCACCCATTCAGTGAGGTCAATTAAGCAAGTTTGGAAGTTCCTTCTAATATTTAGTGAACAGCACTATAAAGCATTGTGCCTGACAATCTCCAGTATACATAATAGTTCAATATATCATTTCCTATGCAGTGAACGGACTTAGAAAAGAATCTATAAGGTTATGAATCTTGAATATTTGATAAGCAGAGTTGAAATAATGTCCTTGATCTTGGTGTGTGGATGTATTATAAAACAGCTTGTGATTTGGTTTACATGGTGACATTTCTCAAAACTATATCCTTATGGTTGCTCTTAATTAACAGAAGTGCACATAATTACAAATACTTTTCATAGCAACGTGTCTTAGATTATCCTTACTGTACCTCAAAAGGGATGTGCACAAACCCATTCGGAGGCCCTTTTACAGGCCTCCGAACAGGTTCAAACACGGGGCTGGCTTGAAGTTCGACACCGGGGGAGGGGGTGGCTTTAAGGGCAGAGGTGGGTGAGCCCGTTGGGGCAGCAGCATACCTCCCTGCTGCCCCATGCCACAATTTACCTGATGTCACCAGTGTGTGAGTATATAAGAGCATGTAAGAATGATGCACATAGTCACCGGAAATAGTAACGGCAGCTGTGTGCATCGCTCTTACAATCTCTTACATACGCACGCACCAGCAGGGGAAATGCAGCAAGGGGAGTAAGTGCACCCACCCCTGCCCTTAAATCCACCCCCCACCATCATGCACATCCCTATACTCAATGCAGTAAATGGTACCGATTCATTTTGTTCTGTGATTCTTCAGCCTTTCCATCAATTATATAAATATCTACCAGCATATCTGCTATAAGCCTGCTGACTGGGCAAAGAGGCACCTTTTCATACCTTTTGCTATGTAAACCACTTAGATAACTTTTTTTTTGGTAGAAAAGTGATATATACATATTTTTAATAATAGTGACTTATACATCGTCTTATACGTCGTCTCCCCTTGATGGAAGAGACTCATTGGGACTGTTGATTTGATTGATTGATTAAGTGCCATCAAGTTGGTGACAACTCTTAGAGACCACATAGATAGATCCTCTCCAGGATAATCTGTCTTCAACTTGTCCTTTAAGGTCTCTCAGTGGTGCATTCATTGTTGTCGTAATCAAGTCCATCCACCATCCACCATCCATCCGTAATCAAGTCCATCCACCTTGCTGCTGGTCATCCTCTTCTCTTTCCTTCAACTTTCCCCAGCACTGACTTCTCAAGTGACTTCTCACTGACTACGGACTTCTCAAGGGATCTGGGTTTTCACATAATGTGTCCAAAGTATGATTGTTTGAGCCTGGTCACTTGTGCCTCGAGTGAAAATTCTGGATCGATTAGTTCTATGATCCATTTGTTTGTTTTCCTGGCTATCCATGGTATCCTCAAAAGTCTTCTGCAGCACTGAAGTTCAAAAGTGTCAATACTTTTTCTATCTTGCTTTTTCAAAGTCCAGCTTTTGCATCCATAGAGTGTCACAGGAAAAACCATTGTCTGAACTATTCAAATCTTTGTAGGTATAGTCACGTCACGACATCTACATCCTTTCCAAGGTCTTCATTGCAAGCCTTCCAGGTGCTAGTCTGCAGCGTATTTCTTGACTGCTGGATCCTTTACTGTTGACAGATGATCCTAAAAGACAGAAGCTATCCACCACTTCAGTGTCTTCTTTATCAATTCTGAGGATGGTTGCTGTACCCGTTGTCATTAGTTTAGTCTTCTTTACATTTAGTCGTAGTGCCTAAATGTAAAGCAACTTCAAATGCAACCCCAACAGTATAGTGACGGGGCGCTGCAGAATACCTAAAAACCACTTTCCGGCAGTAGCTTTGCGATCCTTCCTTGGTTTCCAGTGGAACGTGTTGCTTGAAGTGAGCAGCTGCCTGTGCTGTGCTGTGTTGCTGCTTGCTACACCATCAGGGCTGACTTTCAAGTTGTGAAGCGGCCCTGATGGGTCCTTTCTTTTGATTGGGGACTGCGCTTCATGTAAGCTAATCATCACCACCACCATAGGATTGAGACCAGTGTTCCCTCTGAGAGGGATTCCCATATGTTGTTGACTACAATTCCCATAATCCCCAAGCAAAAGCCATTGCAGCTGGGGATTCCAGGAGTTGTAGTCAAAAACATCTGGGAATCCCTGTTCGAGGGAACACTGATTGAGACCTATGGCTGTGCATCCATTGGCTTATTCTGACATAAGATTTTTCTTTTTTGGATGTAAAGCATGTAATCTGTATCTTTAACTGATATTTTGTTTGCTATATTTTTTTTTGGGGGGGGTGTTGTATTTTCTTTGTTTGGAATGGACTCTGTTGACACAAAAGGTGGGATAAATGGCTTCAATGGTTCTCAAGTTGCGCAGTCTAACACAGTGGCAGCAACCCACCCACATTGTTGTGGGCTGGTGGTGTTGGGCATTTGCTCAAGAGGGCAATACTCCAAGTAGTTCATCCATGATCCTGATGCACTAGTTAGATCGGAAACACATCAAGTGATATGTTTGTAACCTAAAGTGTCTCCAAAATTTTTTTAAATTTTAACCAACACGTTATTTTTTGTAGAAGTGTCCATTGCACTTCTTTGCATTTGAATGTCACCAAGGTAGGTTAATTCCAATGGCCTGGTATCTCAAAACAACTACTTCACAGATGTTTCTAACAAAAGAAGTTTCTCAGAGGAGACTTGAAATGCCTCTTTAATAGGAAATAAACAAGTTTTGAAAGTAGGCCATGCACATCACCAATAAACATGAAAATTTCATTGGTGGGACCTTCTGTCCCCTGCCAAAGTGACCTTGCTTGGTGGAAAGATGACAAAGTGCTTTCCTGGCTGTGCCTGACAGCAATGCGATCGCAGCACATTTGACAAATCGCTCGCATTAAATCGGGGGGCACTTTCGGCAGCATTGGCGTCCCTATCCATCAGTCCTGATTACTACACAAACGTCAACCATGGCACAGAGCACATTTGTCAGAGGGAGTAAAAAGCAGTTGTTAGTAAGAACACTACCTGTCATACTAATGGACTAAGGTTTGTTGCTTTGTGACTTGCAGGAGCCAGCAAATTTGCAAAAACAACAACAACAAAGAATACCTTTTATAGCTTGGCTAGTGTTTCCTGAAACTGTTTGTTCCTGTTTGCCATGGCCCCAAGGAGCAGTTTACCTTTAAAAGGGAAAAAAACTGTATGCCCTCACTTTGTGAATGGAAATTTCAAATCTGCTGAAGCTCATTGTCTACCTAAAATATTGCCTTTACAAACAAGATATACTGTATATAGCAGTATATACAGAGCAGTGCATTTATTGCTGTAAAAAGAGATTCTAATCTTCATTGTTTAAACTAATTCAAGCCTTATAGGCCCGTATACATTCCTGTGTATAAATAGAGAAAGAAAGATATGGGATCTTGTTTCAGTTTTTATTTTCAGACATAGCTCAGTGGTAGAGCATCTGGTTTGAGGTCAGAAGGTCTCAGGTTCATTCTCTGGCATCTCCAGATAGGGCTGGAAAGACTTCTGCCTTGAACCTTAGAGAAACCACAGCCAGTCAGTGTAGACAGAATTGAGCTAGATGGACCAATGGTCTGACTCAATACAAGCAAGTTCCCTTATTCCTATGTAGGGGTGTGCAAGGTTGGGTCAGGGAGGTTGGACCTGGCTTGACATGGGCCAGGTCCGAGGATGCCAGGGATACTCTGTCCCTGTCCTAGGAAAGCCTAAATCAGATCCTAATTCCAAGAGCTTTCCAGAGCTCTAAATGCTGGCAGGAGTTTCCCCTCGCTGTGATTGCTTCTTCTTCCTTCTATATCTGCCTGCCTGCCTGTCCATACATTTATTTGTTTCTTAAAACTTCCTTATGATTTTTTAAGCTATAAAAGCAGCTGATTTCTGGGTTTTACCTGGGATTCTCTATTATTACATCACTTCCCCTGTGATTTTTGGATGTTAGGTCACTTCCACTGTGATTAAGAACATAAGAACAGCCCTGCTGGATCAGTCCCAAGGCCCATCTAGGCCAGTATCCTGTTTCACACCGTGCCCCACCAGATGCCTCTGGTAAGCCCACAGGCAAGACCCAAAGGCATGCCCTCTCTCCTACTGTTACTCCCCTTGCAAATGGTATTTAGAGGCATCCTGCCTCTGAGACTGGAGGTGGCCTATAGCCCTAAGACTATTAGCTGTCGATAGACCTGTCATCCATGAATTTATCTAAATCCCTCTTAAAGCCATCCAAGCTGTTGGCTTTTGCCGCATTGTGTGGCAAACAATTCCATAGGTTAATTATGCAAAAGTACTTCCTTTTGTCAGTCCTAAATTTCTTGGCATTCAGTTTCATGGGATGACTCCTGGTTCCAGTGTTATGAGAGAGGAAGAAAAATTTCTATTAACTTTCTCCACACCATGCATAATTTTATAGATCTCTGTCATGTCTCCCCTCCGTCATATTTTTTCATGAGAGGCAAGTTGGTCTTGTGGTTGCAAGCATGACTTGTCCCCTTAGCTAAGCAGGGTCTGCCCTGGTTGCATATGAATGGGAGACTAGAAGTGTGAGCACTGTAAGATATTCCCCTTGAGGGATGGAGCTGCTCTGGGAAGAGCAAAAGGTTTCAAGTTCCCTCCTTGTCAGCATCTCCAAGATGGGGCTGAGAGAGATTCCTGCCTGTAACCTTGGAGAAGCCGCTGCCAGTCTGTGAAGACAATAATAGTGCCCTGTACTGTCCAGGAGGAAACATCTGGTCCTTATGAGGTGGTAGAAGACTTTCAAAGTACTTTCTCATATCACCTTGATCCTTATTTCTGCAAATGACAATGTGGATTATTTGATTTATCTTTTAATTGTTTTGATTGAATATTTATATCCTGCCCCTCCCGTACAATACTGCTTGGAGTGGTTCACAAAGATGTGAGAATATTCTGAGGCAGCTGGACACACACAGCCTGTAAAAGGTGCCAGATTAAAGCTGATTCTGGCAAGCAAATGTTAACATGCAGCCACTATAATGTAAAAATGAAGTAAGTGGCAGGACAAAATTTACTAGCAATGTCAGGAAATCACTTTTACAGCTTCATTATTGTGTAAAGACTATGGCATAACCATTTACCACATGAAAAGCATAGGGCACAATCCAGAGAAATTAAGCATGCTTAAAATCCATTGAAAGTAATACAGATCCTGGGAGCAGAAAGAGATTCTTGAATAAAGAATAATTAATCATCTTTGAAGCTGTGAAATTCAAGGAATTTTAAGGTCTAGATATGAGGACATGCAGGTGGCTTGTGAGCTTAGGGTCCTGTGTAAATGCATGCAGATAAAAAGTTCTTGCCTTTGCTTATTCAGATCTGCTGCTTGCAATTTACAGGCAGCTACACCATTTCATAGTGAGAATAATGAAAGCAAAACTGAGTGACTTCATTTTGTATTAGGCACAGAGATACTTTCTAGTTTTGAAACATTTGTTTATTTCATTATATTTATACAATCATAAATATAGTGGTATATAAAGACAATATTTTTAATTGCAAACATTTTTAGATTTACAAACACTGTTCTTGATAGGAATAATAAAAGTAATGATGTGGGGATTCAGTTTTTTAAAAACTTTATTAAAACAAATTTAAAATGCTAGACAACAAAACAGAAAGAGCAAAATATAATACATCAAAACCCCAAATCATCAATCCATCCAAACACTAATATTGTCTCAAGTAGGAAAACAACCATAATTTTCCCGATTAGTGTGAAGAATAAAATCTGACCAAGTAACATAAAAAGTATTATTTATAACCTGGTTTGAATAATATGACCTTGACTGAATAATATGAGTTAGCTTTACTAAGATCGTAATAATGCCATAAGTTCGTATACTAGATGCCCAGTGTCATGGTTTGGTTTTTTGCATGTTTGCCTATAGATAATCTAGCAGCAGTTACCATAAACACAATTCGGTTTTTTGATGTTAACTCTTAAATGTGAGGTATTAGTTGAAGCAAGAACAGTTTCTTTATTGTTTTAACTCTGCTTGAGCTGCAGAAGATCTGCAGAACAAAAGCAAACACGCACACACATACTGCTTGCTTAACACTCCAATTCCTTATAAGGCCTTTGGCCCCTCCCCTTGGTAGGATCACATTTCACTACATTTCCCCCCTTTTGAGTAAATTCAAATTGTTGGGATGTACAACAGCTACACTTTAGCTTGCTGTGTAGTTTGCATGCAATCTACTCCAAAGCCAGAGGAGGGATTATAGTTTCCTCTGTATTGGCTCAGTAGCTAGGAATTTCTGTTCTCCTTCCTGTTCTTGTTTTGTTCGTGTTCCTTTCTGTATGAGTCAGCAAATTCAGTACTGACCCCTGAGTGCCTTTGTCTTCCAAGTAAAGTTATCTTGAAAGCCTTTTACTGGTGATTGTTCTGTAATCCATGCAGACAGAACACACTCTGCAACACAAACTACCCAACCCAATAAGGAAGGAAGAACAATGAAAACAAAACCGCTTTCAACAATTCCTAACTGGAGGTGATGAGTAGACTGTGTCTAACCTCTAACAGCACCTGGGGATTGTTCTGCCCCTCAGATGGGTGCTGTTTCTAGCTATGCACTGCTCAGTCTCTCTAATGTGCAGGCTTCCAGATCACACAGCTACTAAAGGTTGCCTGCTCCCCAAGTGAAAATAAGGAACAAGATTCACATTTCACATTTCATGATTTGGTATGGCCATTATTGGAGAGTGCTGCTTCAGTCCCAATTAGGTGATGCAATGGCAATCCTGCTTCACCCAATGGCATTGCTTCTGAAGACTCCAGTGATGCTGTAATGGGGTATGGCTCTTACACATTTTGTAGATATCTCCTATCCTTTCTAACTGTGCCAGTTCTAGTTTTCACAATATAAAACCTTGATGTATGATATTGTTCTTGAATAGTTGCTGGTTCTGACCAGCCCTTCTGATTGTCCAGTTTAATTCTCACCTGGGAACTATGGTATAGGTCATGTAAAGCCTTCACCCTGTGGTGTCTATCAAAATGGAATTTATATGCTGCTTTCACTTTTGCATCCGCCTCATGGACTGCCTGCATGTCTGGCCACTGAGGGAGCAAGGACGTTTCCAAAGTAGGAACAGGTGTCTGTAGCTGATGACCCATGATAAGCAGTGCTGGACTACACTTGGTGACATTGATGAGTGTTGCTCTGTAGCTCAATAAGACCATAAATGGATCATTCTGAGCCAAAATCTGCTTTGCCATTTGTACTGCTCTTTCTGCTTCCCCATTGCCTTGTGTGGATAGTCAGACTGGTTGTGATGTGACAAAAGTATTTTTCTGCAAAATGAGCAAACTCTTGCTCAATAAATTGTGGGGCATTGTTTGTTACAAGTTGGTCTGGAAACTCCCATCTCACCATTATATTCTCTGTAGGCCTTCTCTGTAGTCACTCCTGGGCTCTGGAATGCGCTCCCTATAGCCGTTCGTGATTCAGCATCTTTACCCGCCTTTAAAAGAGCCCTTAAGATTCACCTTTTTAGCCTGGCTTTTAGTAATCTGTGAATGTTTTAAATTGTTTAAATGGTTGTCTTATTCTGCTTTTATTGTATTTACTTTTGTGAACCGCCTGGAGCCTTCAGAGTCAGGCAGTATATAAATTAAATAAATTAAATAAATAAATAATAAAATAATATTCTTTAAACAACTGATGGTAATGGGTATCTAGATAAATAGTCTAGATAAATTTACCTAGATAAAGAGTGTATAAAAACTAGATAAATTGTTCCATATATTTCACAGATATCTGCTCCAATTCGTTTCCAAGGTCCATCTGGCAATGGAGTAACTAGCAGTCATTCTTTCCTTTAGGAGGGCTTGTGCTGTTGGCAAAATTCACTGCTTGCCACCAATGCTTTAATGTCTTCACCAAGCATTAGCCACCAAACTGATAGCTCTGCACATGCTCTGCATTTAGTAATCTCCTGGTGGCCCTTGTGAAGTTTTCTCAGAATCTCTTGTCCCAGGTTGCCTAGAGAGCCAAAGTTCTCCACCAGAGCCTCTTGAGTAAAGTTCTCCAGCCCTTGAGAATTGTGGGGCATTCCAGGGTGCCTGCGCAGTTGGAATAGATAATCGCAAGCCTGTGATGTCACAGGCTTGCAATGATCTATTCCAACTGTGCAGGTCTGCTGGAGCGCCTCGCAGTTCTCAAGGGCTACTGGGCTGGCTAGACAGGCACAGCGGCGCCTCTGCCCACCACCACTACCACGGGTGGGGGGAGGCCTGTTCGGCTCACCCCCACCCATCCCACGGGCACACACATGGTGGCTAAAATTATAGAAAAGATCAGCGCTTTGGTGCAGTGGGGCAGACCCCCCTCCAATTTATTTTGTTATTTATTTTGTTATTATTTATTTATTTATTTATTCTATTTCTATATCGCCCTTCCAAAAATGGCTCAGGGCAGTTTACACATAGAAATAATAGGTGTAACTGGTGGATAGGTCCAGTTACTCTCTCCCTGCTAAAAAAAGAGAATCACCATGTTAAAAGGTGCATCTTTGCCAAGTTAGCAGGGGGTTGCTTTCTTTTTTTTACAAGGGGGGGCTTCGCGGTGGGGGCAGTCCAGGTGCCAAAATTACCTAGGTGTGCCACTGGGTCAATAGAGCTATCTAGGCAGGTAATTGGTTCCAAAAAGAAGTTTTCATCTGGATTATTTTGATTAGCAACTTCTCTCACCTCTTAAGTGCCACAGACAAAAGTATTTCCCCACTTTTATGGCATACTGTAGTCTTTGCTGGGCACTCTACTTTATGTGCATATGCTTTACCACATCATGTGCAATTAGGAGCTTTCCTCTGTTTTGGAGGCAGGTTGGTTTTGTCTTTGGGCATAGCTTGCCTGGGCTGGCTGTTTCTCTTTTTGCCCCTCACAGGAGTGTTTTGACTTCCAGGGCTGCTTAGCAATTTCCTGAAGCCCCAGTAAAACTCCCTGGTCCTGAACCTGGCCCTTGACCAGTTCTGAATTCCGTATAATCCGCACTGCCCCTTATAGGGATTCCCCAGGCCTCTGATGGAAGTAATTCTCTACTTCTCTGATGGAAGTTCTCTGATGGAAGCAGGCCCTCTCATGAATAGTTCCTCTTTGGCACAAAATATTCATTACATTTCCCCAGGACTATGAGCTAGTCATAGATAGATCCCTATCCCCAGAGCACCAAAGGTAACTGTTTGGAATCTGCTCTGCTTGTGGGCCCATTGTATAAATGAGAGCACAGACCTGGATTTATTCTTCTTCAGCATCCTGTAATGGGAGAACCATTGCCTCCAGTCAGGCCATCCTTCAGGCCATCCTCCAGCCTTCAGGTGGAGAGAACTTTGCTCAGTTCAGCAGAAGGGGTCTGGGTTAGAGACCCCTGAATGGGTTCATTGTCAAGGAAAGATAATGAAGATGATCCCAGATTGGTATTCCTCTGACTTTTCTTCCCAATTATGAGTTCATGTCAGCAGTGTTTGGACATATTCTAGAGGGTAATGTGGGCAACTCAAGTTCAGAAGCAGGATTTGACGAAAGTTAAATATGGAAAATATTTTTATTTTTCATTATTTATAATTTAATAAGTCCAAAAGGTTCTGTCAAAACAACCAGTCTGACCGGTTGTTTTAACAAAACAAACGAAACGTTTTGAGTGTTTCAGCCATAAGGATCAATGGGGAAACTCAAAACACCACAATGTTCCCCATGGGTAGCTCCTAGAGATCAATGGGGACACCAAAGTGGGTTGAGTGGTAGGGCATGATGGATGCTACCTACCACCCAACCCACAACAAAATGGGCAAGGAGGTGATTTTAAACAATTTTTCAACCTTTCCCCCAAAACTTTCATAGGATCATTGATTTTGAAAGCTAATGAGAAACACGACTCATTATTTTGTATGCATTTTCATCTAGAACTGTCAGTATGATGTTTCAGTTGGTGGTATTACCTTAGGTCTATTATGCAAACATCTGGGTGGCCCTCATAGTCTGATTCATTCTGTTGAAAGCTATGGAGAATGCAAATGTGTCTTAAGATTTATTTTCAATGTAAATATTGTATTATTATCTTTATGACCATGTGTATTTTTATTCATCCTCCCCTTTGATAAACCAATATTATTGCTCTGGTTAAACTTATCGAAGCAATTTTGAAATAAGAAGAGCACTTTATAATACATGCTCACTCAGTAGCTGAACATCTCCTTTGATCAGCACTATCACTCCATGTGAACTGTGACAATATGCCCCATACTTACTTTTTAAATGAACCTTTAGGGGAAAGTAGGGCAGCTTCTTCATTAGAAGAAAGGGTGTAACAGTATTGAGCTGTTTCACACAGCATTATAATAAATGTGAAGAATGTCAAACTCTAGTTTATTGGATAAATGCTATAGTGTTGTTCTGAAATTGTTACCCTCATATATGGGGGTGGGGGAACCCATATTTGGGTTAACTATTGAAAAACCTTGACATATGGACTCAAAATCTTCAGAAATGAATGCTTTAAAAAGAGCTTAGGTGCCTTTTTACATGCTTCCTTCTTTCCAGCTCTTTAGCATTTTTCCTATCAGATTTTCAAAAACTTGCTGCAAGTCTTGAGGAGGTTAATAGCTATGGTAGCTGCATACCCTGGGTTACCCAGCCCAGTTTTTCATTTTTTGATAATTGTTTGTGCATTCATCTGTCAATGTAGGCTGATATATAGGCTGATAATTGTTTGTGCATTCATCTGTCAATGTAGGCTGATATATAGACTGTTTTAAACTATAATTGAAATAACTTGGCATCTATTTTACAGTTTCATGATCAGATGCTTACCTATAGTAAATGTTCAGAATGTTATCATGAACTGAGTAAGAGGGTTATTATAAAACACAAACTTTATACATATAGACATTGTATTTGTTTCTATAAACATATGTTTGGATTAGGTTTGGTAATAGAGTGTTTAGCATTAGAATTACTTGTTAGACATCATAAAAGGATAGATCATAAAGAAACCCAAAAACACTTTCTCCATATTCTGTAGTTATGGTTTGATTGTATTTTAGTTTATTAGGTTTTTCGGTTTTTAAATGCCAGCTGTAAGTCCAGTGAGAAAATAATAAAGTGCATGCATTGCACATTTTGCCCCACAGTGTTCATGAAAATTCTAAATTGACAGATTTCAGTATGAAAATTCATTTTTGCTATAATAGCAACAGTTTATTATAGTAATATTTCAACTCTAGGGTATTTAGTTGTTATGAATGATTATTTTTTGTGAGTTAGAAATGCAGTTTCTCATCTATTTCTAAAGGTTGAAAATATTATTTTGTACACCCCATAAAATCATTGAAAAATGAATTCACTGTAATTGTTGGGGATCGCTTGGGTATTATTCATTCATTTATTTTTACAGTGTGTAATGTATTCATAAATGTGGGAAATAGAGCTGTAAAATGCTTTATCTATGTTAACAGACGAATTTTACTTATAGAGGTTTTTCATGTTTTGCTTTTATGATTACCATTGAAAAGCAGTAGATGCTAAGCAATGACATATTTGTAAACACGAATCCTAACTGATAATTATTCATGTTTGACTTAATCTTGAGTGATGTCCAATATGTGGAGTGAGACATAAGTTCTGTCATTGTCCCTTTTCAGGAATAAGGCCCACAGCAGAAGAAACCGTGCCCAAATTGGGGGGTGGGGGTCACAAATCACGAATTCTAGCCACACAAAAAAAGGTCAAGGGGGAAAGTTTGAATAGCTTTGCAAAACAACATTAAGACAAAGTTTCTTTAAATACAGCAGGTGCATAAAACTGGTTAGTTTGCTGGTTGAATGACTGTAACAATAAAGATTTGATTTGAAAACTAGTTAGATAGGTGTTCCACTGTTAGACAGAAGTATAAAAAATGCTGAAGAAAGAGCAATTGCAGTCTCCATTGAAAAATTACTAGACAGATACCTATGCTGGAATCATTTTTTAGGAAGTTCATCTAAATCAGAGATGTAGTATGACAGCTTAAGTTTTGGAGATGCACCCCAAAACTTTCTGCCATGTGCCTCAAAAACAATAATTTTGAGATGCTGCATACCTTTGAAACCCTGCAATTGATGGTTTGATGATACAACATTCTCACTATATGAACTTACTTTCCTTCTCTTCTTAATTAAAAATATATTTAAGCTTTTTATGCTTTTTAAAAGCCATTTCTTTGCTCTCTTTCCCTGACTCTGTTCCTCAGCTACAGAGGTAATTTAAAAAACAAACACAACAATGTGTTTTATAGTATTTGAGACCAGTTTCCGAAAAGGCTATCTGAAACACACGAAAAATGCATTATTGGGTTTCAAGACCAATGTCTACATTTCTGTTTTAAATATTTCTCAGCATAGTGACAAAATAACATAGACAACAAATGGCTAATAGATGGTGTGATGAGGAACTTGGTGAGGAGAGGGCTAGTCAGGCATTATCCACTCCTTTTCTCTCCAGAATCCTCTCTTTGAGTCCTTGCTGCTATCACCTCTTTAATACCAACCTAAAGGCCCAAGTAAGGAGGACCTAAGTCTCTCAGGCTTTGGTCATTATGAATTGGTGGTTTCCTACCTTTCCATCTACTAAGAACAAGACATAGCCAACATTTCTTTGTATTTTGGATTCCCGGGAAAACTATATTAACCAAACAGCCACGTGGGAGAGTAAATTGCCTTCAGAGAGTTCAAACAAACTGCTAACCCCACAAAGTTAAAACATTAAAATATGTTTTATTACAAGTTTAGGAACAAGGATTAGGAGTCAAGCAAAAGACCAGGCATATAAGAAAATAATAACATGCATATTTGCTTTTAGATCTACAGGACAATTTTGCAGGGACACTTTGCAGGAACAGGGTTCACACTCAAAATGTGTGGTGGGCCGGATTTGATCCCAGTGCGTCTTCAGGGGCCGCACCCGCTTCACACCGCCTTCTTACACCGGCCTCGTGCCTTCTGTCTGCCTCTCACTCTCTTCCTTTCTTCCTCCCTCTTTTCTTTTTACACAAGAATATAGTCAGGTAAAGGTTGATATTTTTAAAATAAGAAATTCTGAACACCATACTTCCCCATGACCTGCGGCCACCAAATTTTATATGGATTATCCTGCCACTTAAATTATCTGAATGCACTACCTTTACACCAGAATATGCTCAGGGGAAGGTTGATTTTAAAAAGAAAGAAATTTTGAGCCAGCCAGCTCAGCTGATCCTCAAAATGGATCACAGTTTGTTTATCTATCTATCTATCTATCTATCTATCTATCTATTGTTGAATTTATATACCGCCTTTCATTAAAAACAATCCCAAGGCGCTTTACAAAAGTTAAAAAACATACAATAAAATGACAATAAAAATATAAAGCTAAAAATGTAAAAACAGACCAAATTAAAAAATATATAAAATACAAGCATAAAAACTATAACGGGTAAAAAGACATAGAAGCAGCAATAAAAATAATCATGTAAAAGCCTGAATAAAAAGCCAAGATTTAACAAGCTTTCTAAAAACTGTGATGGAGTCTGAGGAGCGAATGGCCACTGGGAAAACATTCCAAAGTCTGGGGGCAGCAACAGAGAAGGCCCTGTACCAAGTGCACGACAGCCGGGCCTCCCTCATTGTTGGCACCTGGAGCAGAGCCCCTTCAGATGACCTTGTCAAGCGGGCAGCAACCCTTGGGAGCGGGTGGTCCCTCAGGCACCCCGGGCCCAAACCGTTAAGGGCTTTAAAGGTCAAAACCAGCACCTTGAATTGGACCCAGAAACGAACTGGCAGCCAGTGCAACTCTTTCAGAATGGGTGTGATGTGTTCCTATCGGGCAGCTCCGGATAAAACCCTAGTTGCACATTTTGCACTAGCTGCAGTTTCTGGATATTCTTCAAGGGCAGCCCCACATAGAGCGTGTTACAGTAATCCAGCCATGACGTGACTAAGGCATGGGTAACAGTGGCCAGATCTGCCTTCTCGAGAAAGGGACGCAGCTGGCGCACTAGCGAAGCCGTACAAAGGCACCCCTGGTCACCGCCTCCACCTGAGCTTCCAAAAGCAGAGCTGGTTCCAGTAGTACCCCCAAGCTGCGTACTTGCTCCTTCAAGGGGTGTGCAACCCCACCCAGAACTGGTAAAATCTCCTCATCCTGATTGGCTCTCCTACTGACCAACATTACCTCCGTCTTGTCCAGATTCACTTTCAGTTTATTAGCCCACATCCAACCCTTCACGGCCTCCAGTCCCCAATTCAGGACATCCACCGCCTCCCTAAGATCAGGTGACAAGGAGAGGTAGAGCTGAGTGTCATCCGCATATTGCTGACAACTCAGTCCAAGTCCCCAGATGACCTCTCCCAGCAGCTTCATGTAGATGTTAAACAGCATGGGGGACAAGACCGAACCCTGTGGGACCCCACAGGCCAATGACCACAGTAGTAGCGGTAGTCCCCCAGCCCCACCTTCTGGACCCTCCCCCCAAGAAAGGACTGGAACCACTGCAACACAGTACCTCCAATTCCCATACTCCCCCTGTCTAGTTCCCGGCGTAGGTCATCCACTAGAGCGACCAAGGCAGTCTCAGTCCCATATCCGGGGTGGAAGCCAGATTGAAAAGGGTCCAAATAATCCATATCATCGAAGACCATCTGCAGCTGGGTCTGAATGAACAGCTGAACCTTGCCCCAAAAGGGAAGGTTAGATACAGGTCTATAGTTGTCCAGGTTGGAGGGATCAAGGGATGGGTTTTTAAATAGTGGTCTTACCATCGCCTCCTTGAGGCACGATGGCATCTTGCCCTCCCTTAATGAAGCATTAATGATCACCTCCAACCATCTGCCTGTACCCTCCCTGGCAGCTTTTATTAGCCATGAAAGGCAAAGGTCAAGAGCGCACGATGTCACTCGCATACTGCACAGGATCTTGTCCACATCCTCAGGCTGCACCAACTGTAAAGAATCCAACACAACAGGACCAGATGGTACCAAAGGCACATCTGCCGGAACTGCCAAAACTCTGGAGTCCAGATCAGCACGGGTACAAGCGACTTTATCTGCAAAGTGGCAAGCAAACTGATCACAGTGAGCTGTAGATGATTCCTCCCCCATTACCTGGGGGGATGTGTGGAGCAGTGTTTTTACCACACGAAACAGCTCTGTTTGTCTGCACTGAGCAGATGCAATGGAGGCGGAGAAAAAGCATTTCTTCGCCGCCCCCACTGCCACGGAGTAGTCCCTAAAATGGTCTCTGGCCCAAGTTAGGTCGGATTCGTCATGACTCTTCCTCCAGCGTCGTTCCAGCCATTGCCCGAGTTGCTTCATCGCCCTAAGCTCAGAGGAAAACCAAAGAGCAGATCGGGCTCCACCAAGCCAGAGAGGGCATTTAGGAGCAACCATGTCAACAGCCCGGGCTATCTCTCCATTCCAGAGATCAACCAGGGCCTCGACAGGGTCACCAGCTATGGACACTGGAAGCTCCCCAAGGGCTGTCTGGAATCCAAGCGGATCCATCAGCCTCCGGGTGCGGACCATCCTAATCGGTCCACTACCCCTGCAGAGGGCAGATGGAGCAGTCAAACTAAACCCCACCAGATGATGATCTGTTCATGACAAGGGAGTCATCTCAAATTCCCCCACCTCCAGATCATTTATTTCCCGGTCAGCAAAAACCAGATCCAGAGTATGTCCTGCCATGTGGGTAGGGCCCGATACCAGCTGAGACAGGCCCATGGTTGCCATGGAGGCCATGAAGTCCTGAGCCGCACCCACTAGGGGGGCCTCAGCGTGGACATTGAAATCCCCCAAGACAATAAGCCTGGGGGAACCCAAGGCCACCTCCGAGACCACCCCCGCCAGCTCAGGTAGGGAGACTGAAGTGCAGCAGAGTGGTCGGTACACCAGCAGAATCCCCAGCCTATTTCGGAGGCCCACCCTCAGTTGTGAACTTCATTCTCTTTTTTCAACCTGCCAACCCCCACTCCAGCTTTTCAAGCAATTCCCTCCCTCCTCTTCACTAAACATTGTGAAGGGAATACTCAGAGTCAGGAGAGGCCCAGTTCCCAAGTAGTCTTCTCCTTGACAGCCAGTGGTGACAGCCTCCCCTCCCAGGCACCCACCAGCTCTCCCTGCCCCTGAGGCCCCTGCTGCCCACTGTCTCCAGGGCTGCCCAGTCCAGTCAGACTGGGGGAAGCCTCAGTGCCACCACAGAAATGAGTCTTTGAAATGAGTCTGCGAAATGAGGAGCCCAGTGGTGGCGACCATGATGGGAAGGGAACTGGCCCCTCAGCACTGAAGGGTGGGGCACGCAAGGCTGGAGGAGGAGCAGGCAGAAGTGGGAAGTGGACTTCCCATCCCATCTCACGATGCACAGAAGAGTGGTGAGGGTGTGGTGTAAAGAGGTCCATGGTGGGGGTTAGGACTGCTGCTGCC
Organism: Hemicordylus capensis; assembly: GCF_027244095.1. NCBI lineage: Eukaryota > Metazoa > Chordata > Lepidosauria > Squamata > Cordylidae > Hemicordylus > Hemicordylus capensis. Next base: position 370,285,381 of record NC_069658.1, on the reverse strand, counting down.
ACTGTGGAAGGATGAAGTGTGGCCATGGACAATTAAACACAGCGGCAGCAGTTTGTTGAGCTCCATGTCTCGGCCTGCAGGCCGGCAGTATTATAGCCCTGACTTACGTTATCTTAATTGGAGAGAAATAAGCAAGGCTGACTGCAAACCACCACAAGGAAAGGAACTATGTGTGTGTGTGGGGGGGGGGATGTGACTTCACCAAACCAAACTGGAGTAGGCAGGGCCAAAAGTAGGCAGGGCCAGGGTTTTGGACGTAAGAGCACCCAAAAAGCGAGCTAAATATGCATGTGTTGGTGCTGTGCGGCTTCGCGCAGCACCTACACACAAGTAGCCTCCCAACACTGGTTGGGAGGCTCCCCATAATGCAGTGTGCACTGGTGCGGCGCATTATGGAAGCTATGGGGGCCTCCTGGACCCCAAATTTCACTGATCCCTTCTCCTACCAGCAGAAGCCAGCAATAATCTAAGAGGCCAATCTGACTGCCCAGCAACATGGAGAGGACCATTAAGCATGTCACATTTGGAGAATGTTTCTCCCTGCCTTCATATGAAAGAAGTAGTATCCCCCCTTTTCCATCCCATTCCTAAGTGATGCACTATTAACGACTATACACCTCTAGCTCCAGCTGTGACCCTTCTGTCATATAGGGTGAAGTCCACAAAGCAAAGGATGGAGAAGGGTAGTTGTGCAGGGATAATAAAGGCATATTTGTGCATTTTCAAAAGCCCTGTGATTGGAAGGAAACAGATTCACACCATTGACATGATGAATTGCTAATTTCCAACTTGATCTGTCACTCCAGAAGTCTTCCCCTTCTCCCTTTCCAAATAACACATTTCATTGTGGCAACATTGTTTTACTTCCTGAAGCCCTTAAACCACAATTTTAATTCCATCATGAATTCTGTCATGAAAGCCTATCTCAGTATTTCCTGCACAATAGAAGCTAATTACATAATATGTCAGATTAATTCTGACATAGTTAGTGTCGGAGCCTTGTATTCAGACAGTTTTCATAAGATCCTACATTTTTGTTTTGTTCATGACACTCTTGGCTCGGAAGTGTACACTGTGCCCATCCCATGCTCATAAGAGTGTCTACCTCTGACTTAGATCAGAATGAACCAAGATCATCCAAATAAACAATTTGTTCTGACTTATTTGAAACTCTCAACAAAAAGACCTTTTATTGTGCAAAGAAAAACGAAACGTTGATAAACATAAGACGTTTCGTGTGATATACCATCCTCAGTTAAGTAAAACAAATGAGCACTGATTTTTTTTATTGGAGCATTCTTACATATATTCCATTTAATTCAATACAAATCAATATAGTATTCTTTAGTATACAAACAAAACTATCTACATAGTATTGGACCACTGCTAGGAGTGGACCACATCCAGTATTCCAAGCATATCAAAATAGGAAATCTATCAGCAAATCTATCAGTAATGAATGGAATTGTAAGTACCAGCAAACCTTTAATGAACCTAGCTCTTTTCCAACTCTTTAAAACAGGCATTTCATACCCATTCTTCTTAATTAGGTTTTCAGCTTTCTCTCTAGACTCCTTTTGATGTTCAGCTGTGGAGATATCATCTGCCCATTTTATCACATTTTTCATAGTTTGTATTTTCACTATTTTGGGGTGTGCTGATTGATTCTTTAATAAAATGTCCTTTTTGACTGATTTTCTGTACCATTTGGTCTCTAAATGATTGTTTCTTAATTTAATTTCCATATCTAGTGGGGGGGGCAGCCAGGCCTCCTCACTTGGTTTTGCCCTTGTGAATCTTATACTCCCTCCCATATTCAAGTTCTCAGATATTTCATCTGCCTGCTTTTCAGCAGAAGTACTTAAAATACCACTGATAGATTTACATGGCAAACCCAGAGAATCTTGGAATGACAGGGAATTAAGGTGAATGTGGTTTGAACAGCACCAATGACACTTAAACAATTGTTAGTTAACTCTAGATTGTATGCGAGGAGATGTGATGTACAAATTGTGAAATCTGTGAACGGGGGAAGCAAACTGTCAAAAGAAAGGAGCAATATATAAAATTCAGTGCTTATGTTGCACTTCATTCTATATTCGGGAATCCTGCAGGTCATTGAAAGATAGATATAAACAACATCTAGCAGATGCGAGGCATTGTGCAAAGAGAATGAAGCCCTGGTCATTGCATATGAGGATTAAGCATGAAGGCCAAATGGTCCCTACTAAAATATCTATTTTAGGGATTGAAAGGAACCTACAAAGAAGAAAAATCAAGGAAGCATTATTTATAGAGAAATTGAGACCTAACATTAATGCTCGGGAGGTGCTGGCCAATGCCATAATTTTATTAGCCTCTGAGAAGAATCAGGTGCTTCCCCCTTCTCCACTCCTGCCCCGCTCATTATCTCTCCACCAATCAGGGAACTGTGTGTTATCATGTCTAATTTAACAGCTGAGGAACCAAGGTTTTCATCTGTGCTCATTTGTTTTATATAACTGAGGATAGTGTGTCACACCCAAATGTCTTATGTTTTTATGTTTACCGTTTAGTTTTTCTTTACATAATAAAAGGTCTTTCTGTTGAAAGTTTGGAGTTAATATGCACATTGCATCACCAACATATTGACTTATTCTGACATATTTGAAAGAAACTTCAATCTGTATTCAAGGCTTGAAGTAGTTATAAACTGAAATATATTTCAGGTATGTAGGATAGAATACACCAAGATTGGTCAGTTCAGACTATGATTGATCTTGGTTTATTTTAACCTAAATCAGATGTAGAAACCTATTTGGGTATGGGAAGGGGAAATCCTTGGGACACCACACAGAACCAGGGTTAACTGGGGATCCATGTTACTCCTGAACCTGCTCACATACGTTGTACTTTTTTTCTCAAACAGTTTTTAAAATAATTCTAGAATGCATAGAACTAATAAGAAGCTTTTCTAGTTTTCAGGAGCAAATCATTATACACTAAATATGGTAAAATACTTTTTTGGGGGGGATCCTAAAATTTCAATTAAAATACAATGTTGCCTTAAAAAAATTACAAGACTTTTGTGCACACTGATTACTTGTTTGCATTTCATAAGGTTCTTTCTGTATTTAGAGGTGTCAGCATGGTGCTTTACATTGTCTTAATTAGATTATGGAATGGATTAGAGGAATGGAATCTATTACTGAAAAGGCAATTCCACCGTGTGCTGCAAAATGCAACTATGTTTCTTTTTTCTAAATTACAGATTTCATTCAAACAAAATACCACAAGCATTATTTAGCTTCTTAGTAGATGTGCAGCCTTAAAAGTACAGAAGAGAAAAATAGCATGTTTATTTTGATAACATGTCCAATGTATTATTATTTATTATTATTATTAATTCGATTTCTATACTGCCCTTCCAAAAATGGCTCAGGGCGGTTTACACAGAGAAATAATAAATAAATAAATAAGATGGATCCCTGTCCCCAAAGGGCTCACAATCTAAAAGAACTGTAAGATAGACACCAGCAACAGTCACTGGAAGTACTGTGCTGGGGGTGGATAGGGCCAGTTACTCTCCCCCTGCTAAATAAAGAGAATTACCACATTAAAAAGTGCCTCTTTGCCAAATTAGCATGGGGTTAAATTTCAACCTAGCCTGTCGTGTTTATTTTGTTTTAGTATATAAGTACACTTTCTGCACAGGCCTAATAAATGCTATTCTCAGGGTGGCCTCACAAAACACACACACAAAGTACAACACACATCAGTTCCTAGAGCTTGGTGGTGAGCCCGACTTCTGGTGGGGTGGCGCATATGTGTTATCTGAACCCGCCGGTGTTGACATATTCCATCCAACTTGTGGTTTCGAATCCCACATCTGTAACCAAGTTCAAAGCTTGGTTACAGATGGATTCAGAACTGCAAGTCAGGTGGAATATGCCAACATTGAGTGACTTGACCATTTGTCAGCATATCCCCCAGAGACCCCAGAAGCTCGGCTTGCCACCAAGCTCTGGGAACTGGTTGCTCGGCTTTTTGCATGTCGCATGAAGCCATCCTCAGAAACAGTAGAGCAAAGATAAAACTGTTGTTCTTTAGAATATGATTCGTTAACTCCAGGTCCTGGGTTGCTATCACAAATGTGGCTCATTAGAACTTTCAGACTGACAATTCTACTATGGCCATGCTCATGACAAAGTTTGGGCTGTCCCAGTTCTTAGAACAACTGCAAACACATGAAGGTGTGGGCAGAGACAACAGAACTGATGACTGAATAAGCAGGAGGCTTTCCTATGGCTTAGTGGGAGTTAATGATCAACTGTAGTAACCAAAATATCACATGGTTTGCTGGGAAAATGTGATCTGTAAGTCATACATTTGTGGCAAATACATTGAATTCTGCTGAGACCCATGAGTTGGGGTGTGGAGGCAGCAAAGAGCATAAAGCGCCTGTGCTTCATTCAGAGGTACACCTCGATAATTTTGGAGCCTGGGCCTAAAGGCCTTTGACCCCTCCCCTGCAAATTAAGCGTCATCATGTTCAGTCAGGCAACCACACCACCCAGGACAGACTAAAGAGAGTATCTTTAGAGACTCTCTTAAGAGAGCCAGCACAGCATAGTGGTTAGAGTGTTGGACTAGGACCGGGACGACCTGAGTTTGAATTCCCATTCAACCATGAAACTCACTGGGTGACTCTGGGCCAGTCATGTATCTCTCAGCCTAACCTACCTCACAGGGTTGTTGTGAGGATAAAAATAACCATATACACCACTTTGAGCTCCTCGGAAGAAGAGCGGGATATAAATGTAATAAATAAAATAAAGTGGATTTGGGGGGCCCCAGGGGCTGTGGATGCCCTGCATTTCAGCCCTGAAGTCCAGGGGTAAGATCACTTCTGGCTTCACTGTCTGCCTCAACCAGTTTCAATATAACATGAAGACATGTGTAGAAATAGTGGGAGCAGAGAATATTGGTTGTATAATGATGCTCAGAATTTCTGATAGAGAATTTTGAAACATTCTTTCATTTTGTTTATAAAAAATTAGCAGAAATTAGCAGTTTGCAGTGTTCATATAGAAAAATAGGAATTCAGCTCAACTTAGTTTTGGTTAAAGTATGCTTCAGCCTTCTATTTTTTTTTTAACGTGGGGAATTTTATGCATTTTATTAGAATTACATTAGGGTGATGAGTGAGCCCAGTTTCAAGCATCACAGTTTTGCTTTTTAAAGAGGTTTTTATATCTTCATGTTAATATTTGTAAAAAAAAAACTGTATTGTTGAACTTGTCAATGTTTGCTACACACAGATCAATATTTTATAAAAGAGGATAATTTGCTCAAAGGTTATGTAGTGAATAACTATTAATGTGTGATTTTATTTCTGAAAGTTTACCCACTACTGCTTTGCTCCTGAACATTTTGTCCATTGCTTGGGAAAGCATCTTATATTGTTTGTTCCAGGATCTTTGGTCTTATTTTACCTGCTAGACCAGTCATTTTACAACAAGCTGTTTCACAGCAGACAGCAATAGGTTGGCTTCTCTTTAGAATTTAATGAAACAATGCTTTTCACTTATCTGAAGTTCATTTTATGTTATGAGATCTCCAAGGAAAATTTATTAAAAGTGAAGGATCTGCATATTCATGAGACATAGTTGCTGACAGCCACATATGTTTAAAACGTATTTTATAGACTGAATCTTAATAAGGTTGCATTAGGGTGCAATTTGTTTTACAACAGTCATAATTTATCTTTATTAATGCAAACAAACTGGGTGAAATTGGGAAATAATGTTTATATTTTTGTCCAAGTTTCAATTATAAGGTACAGTGATTGCAAAATATCTTTTTATTTGAGTTAGAACTAAAAAAAGAAATATTCTGTACACAGTGCTAATAAAATAATGCAAGTTTATTTTCAACACTCAAATCACAGCATAGGCATCTCTATATGCTTGTGCATGCCCTAAAGTACAGTATGTTAAAAATAAGCAAACAACAACAAAAACCTACAGACATGACAGTTGCTTAAAGTACTGTTTCCAGTGATAGAAATGACAGCTCCTCTCTAGGGGGAAAGAAACAGCCTCACAGTCATTCTCTTCAATATATGTACCAATCCAAAATACTAGATAGAAGCCCATTTGACTTGGGATTTCACCATTTTGTTTATTCCTGTGTTTTCTCTTATTCGTTTCCATCTTTCCTCTGCTTCTTTACAAACTATTACAGGTATTTGTGAACCTTGAGTCTGTAAATCGTACTGACTTTCTTTTGTTATGTTTATGCTTCTAAACAAATCTTACAAAAAATATGTTCTCTGACAAGGAGACATATATATAAAATGGATGGTTCTGGGGAAATCTTATTTTTATGCTTTATTAAACTTGAACCAAAACAATAGGGGGTTTTGGCTCTATTTTAAATGTAGCAAACATAAGCTAGAACAAAAAAATGAAAGACCATAATGATACATAATAATGATACATAATATGCACCCAGTCTTATTTAGGAAACTGGATTTCATTATTTTTAAGCATAGTGTATTTCATTGCTGTTTTCCACCTGTTCACATGTCTGACAGTGAACAGTACAGGTTGAATGACCACCTAATTTTGGATCTGAGATGTTTGAAGGAGGCACTTGACACATTTCCAGTTTACACCAAAATGGAGATTAATTCACAATCTGTATATAGGACAACTGAATATGATCATGGTCAAACTCAGTAAAAGGAAGCTCTGGTTCCCAACAAGCACGTGCTTCCAGGAGGTGTGACATCTAAACCTGCCCAAGTTCAGTTCCCACACAGGATTCCCAAGATTCTCATGACATTCTTCTAAGATTCTCTACCAAGTTAGGTTAAATGTAGGTTACAACCTACATTTGAAGTTGGATGGAGAATCTTGGGAGACTCTTGGGTATCTGACATGAGAACTTAACATGTATGAGTTCAGACACCCACCAGGAGTGTGCACTTGCCAGGAACCTACTGACTTGATTGCAGTCATGGTAAACTGCCCATACACTCTTCATATCTATTGCAGTACATCTGTATGTTGTACTCGGGTATCTGTAGCTGTACCCAAAGCAATGCTGAGAAGCAGTATATTTAATCTAGTACATATGCCTCAAAATCTGCCACAGTGATATTAATTTCTTAAAGGGTGTTGGAAATATTGGGGGGGAGGGGTGACTCTGAAAAGCTGGATCACATTTTAAAAGTAAACATAACCACCTTTTTGATTGCTTATTTTGTTTTTCTCTCCCTTCCCTCGCTTTATGCACCCTCTTTTTGGTCTGCATCTCCAGTCAACTACTTTGGGATCATTGGACGAAAGGCGGTGTATAAATGTAAACATAAATAAAGAAATAAACAATGTGTTCCAGCACAAGACAAAACACTGCTTTAATATCCCTTATCACCAACATTATCCCATATATTGGACAATGATATATTTCTTTTAAACTTCTGCATTAAAGGGCAAAGTGCTTTTCATTCATCATCATATTCCTTTATGTTCATTATAGCTAATAATAATAATAATTAATGAAGTGATGCTTTTGCAAATAGCATGTTTTGTCTATGTGTCTAAATGACAGACATGCTGTACTGCTGTGCAGCTGGACAAAAACAGAGGTCTAAGAAGGTCTTTTTCTTGTGTTTGATCTAGTTCTGAGGCCTTCCTCTCTGTCTCCGCAACTGAAAATGTACAGCAGGTGGGTGTAAGAGAGATGGCTTTCTCTATGGAAGGTTTAGGCTGTGCAATGACCTCCCAAGAGAGGTATGCCTGGTCCTTTCATTCCATGCTCTTAGGCAGGCAAAAAATAGCGTTTCCCCCACAGCAGGCTTGAGAAAGATCTGGTCCTGCTTAAATGTGTTTAATTTTAGTGCTATGTTTTCTCCTACTACTGTTTGAAATGTTTTTTGTGTTTAACTCTGTTTTCTATATTTTGTTTTTATTGCTTTAAAATATTGTACATCACTTGTCATTTTTCTTTAAATATAGAAAGGTGGGATATAATATCCCTATCTATCTACTAGTTGGGCTCTGAATTTCAGAAGTCACATACATAGAAGTAGTGTTTTCCTAAATGGCAGTCATCATTCAATGGAAGGAGTAGACCTTGTCTATTATTCTGTCTGTTATTCCCACTGCATAATCAGGCACTAGGCTCTCATAGTCAGATGTGTTTCTTATTTTTAGAAAGGAGAGTTCTGCTGCTTTGGCCAGATTCTCCATAGTCCTGTATTCTGATTGTGAGTTCACTGCTTGCCAAGAATCTTCCCTACAGATACCTGCTCTAGAGAATGCTTCTGTGTATGGCACTGACCCAGAAACACATTGCTCATGCTTTACAGGTTATAGCAAATTTCATTCTGAATCAAGATGTCCCTGCTGAACCAAAGACTTCAGATGCAACTGGATGAGCATAACAATGACTGAAAGTGGACTTTAAATGTAACATCCTCATGGAATTTTATTTCGCAGATTTAGAATCCAGCAAATTTAATACAAGCATGTTTAAAATACCTTATTATCACATTTATGTAGGGCATTGCTTTGCTTTGATCATTTGCCCCAAACTTGATAAATCTAGTGAGAAGTAATCTGAGAATGATGAATAAGCCTGTAACTGTTCCTTGATAAGTAATCTCTATTAAAATGTGATATTAAGGAAATAAGTTTAAAGGAAAAAAACAACTCAGATAGCCATGTTCCCAGCAAATTAGACGGCACTTATGCAAGCATCTTATCATTTACAAGAACTTGATGAAAGCACATGTAATAATTTTAGTTTTTGTGGAGTTTGAAATTATGTAGATGATAAAATATTCAGATACATGATTTAAATATTAACGTTGCATAGGAATGACTTGGCAGCTGTGAATGTGGTAGGCAGAACTGTCAAATAGTCAAGTTGATTTAGAGATCAGAGTGGGGCATACAGACCTGCGGCTGGCTCAGAAGGGACTACAGTTGTGAAACTGACATCCCTCTGGGACGGTGTAGTCACAGATGCCTTTTATTAGTTTATCTGAGAAGTAGCTGTGACACTGGCTCTGGAAGGACTTGCTTGGCAGACGTCTGTGTGTGTGTGTGTGTGTGTGTGTGTGAGAGAGAGAGAGAGAGAGAGAGAGAGAGAGAGAGAGAGAGAGAGAGATGCAGTAATTAGGGATGACTGAGCAAAAGCTAGCCAAAGAGGTTGGAATTGGTTATTTATTTATTTTTAAGTAGCTAAACAACCAGCTACACAGATCTTTGAGAATTTATTACTTGGTGGGGGGTGGGATTGTGCTCCTACATTTTGTGCACAGAACAAATGCAATTTAAAAATCATGTATTTGAAATCTGAATATGTTTTCAGCCAAGTGCAAATATGCAAAAAATTATCCTATAGTAGGTAAGTCACTGAAAATATTTGTTACTTGTGTTAAATTTCATCTGTCAGATTCTGTAAAAGTTAAGTGATGGAGATTAGGAGTATTTCCCCAAATGGGGAAATTGGTTTGTACATGCCAATTATATAGTTATGCGATATGTTTGACATTTGAGATGTACTTTAATAAACAGAACAGTAGGAAATAGGACAAAAATGTATTTGAAATAGTGGCCAACTTCCAGAATAACCAAGTGCACGTGTAGTGAATCTATCTCCCCTTCTCTCTGTAGCTGACTGTGACTCTGTAAGAAATGTCCCTGAAAGCTGAACAGCTTCTGAAGTGTTGATGCTTGATGATTTTCGCTGGTCCCTCTTCCCTGGAAGTGCTCCAGGGAATCCACCCGGAAGTGGATTCTTGAGGATCATGCAGCCCCCCCCCCCGGCGTGGACTTAATTATAGGTGGCAGAAAATTTTCTCCCTCATGTGAGCACCTGTGCTTCAGAAGTATAGAAGCTAGCACTGTTTACACGCATTCTTTGCTTGCACAGGTGCAACAATAGGATATCAGTCATATATACAATTTCTCCTCATCTGCAAGTGATGCCTCTTTCCACAAAAATATGAGGCTGTTTGCAGAGGTGGTGGTGGTGGTGGTTGTATTTTGCTTAAAAACCAGATACAGAAAGTAAAAGTGAGACAGTTCTTCTCAAATGAAGACTGTTGGGAATTAAAGTTTAGGTCTAACATGTGTTTTGTGCTCACCTTTTACACATGCTTTTCTTCTTATATGTATTCAGTTGTGTTTATGCAATGCTTCTCAGACTGATTATAACACTTCCTATGCTTTCTAACACTCCTCAAAGCCTGCTACAGTCTCCTAGAATTTCATAGCTTGCTATATCATGTTGCTTTCAAGTAACTAATCAAAGAAAAGATTCATATGATTATTTTCTAGAAGTTTGGCATATTTATTCAAATCATTTAGTAATAATTAATTATAACTAATAGAAGTATTATAGTTAGTAGCAGTCATTCAAAGATTTTTAAAAAATGCATAATCCTTTTTTATTCCAAAGAATCCAAGATCCAATTCAAAAGAATCCAACACATCACAGCGGATAATAGATGGTTCCAAAATTGATTTGAGGGAGGAGGGGCACTTACTAGCCCTTTCACAACCCTGATACAACTCTGCTGGATGTGAATTTGCGGACGCAATATGGGCTGAAAAAAATTGCCACCCGTATTATTAGAGTATAGTTCTTCAAATGTGCTCTATGTTGAAATCTGTCGTATTTGAGTCGAGTCCTCCTCCACTTGCACTCCAGTCGTCTATCTTGCCGCTTCAGCCCCCATAGTTCTTCTGTATACCAAGGGGCCAATTTTAAAGTGGGTCAGAGAGGACACTTAGGAGCGATCATATCTACTGCCCTGGTGAGTTTGCTGCTCCAGTTCTCCACCATGGCATCAACAGGATCACCAGCAGAGCCAACACTAAATCCCTCCAAGGCTTCTTAGGACCCTATTGGATCTTGTGCGGACCATTCTAATAGGCCCCTCATCCCTGTGAAGGTGTGGTATGACTGTGAGTCCAACCTTAACCAGCTGGTGGTCCATCCATGACAATGGGGAAATCACAGCAGTCTCCACCCACAGAACACCACCCTGATCAGAGTGAAAGACCAGATCAAGCATGTGACCTGCAGTGTGTGTTGGTCCCAAGACCCTTTGGGATAGGCCCATAGTTATTGCTGCTATGAATTCCTGAGCCGCCCTGGACAAATTGGTCCCAAAGTGAACATTTAAGTCCCCCAGCACCACAGGCCAGGGGGACTCCAACACCAAACCCAAGACCAAGTCTGTCAACTCAGTTAGGGACTCCATCGGGTGGGCAGTGGGGTGATTGGTACACCAACAGAAGTCTCAGTCTGTTCCTTGTCCTCAAATTTAGGTACACACATTCAGTATGGTCAGACACTTCAACAGGGATCCTGGTCAGGGAGAAGTTATTCTTATAGACCACAGCCACTCCACATCCCCGCCCACATCCCCACACCTGCTCCTCAATAGAGTACCCTAGAGGGAGATGCTGGGACAAGACTGGGCCACCAGCTTCCCGCAACCAAGTCTCTGTAATACATACCAGTTCTACCCCTTCATCCAGAATCAAATAATGGATGGTTTCCAACTTATTCTGGACAGACCTGGCATTACAGAGGAGCAAGGTGAGGGTCTGTGGGACATTGCCACTGCTTTCCAAGGTCAAAGAGCTGGCAGGACAGCCGGAAGGGGAAACAGCTAAGAGATTTTTAACTTCTCTTCCCCTGTAATGATGCGCTGACCTGCCAACTTTACTTCTTCTATTCCCCACCACCACTGGAATAGCCGTCCCACAGTCAGTGGACACACCCCCTGTCTCCCCATCCCCTGACAAACCAAGACACATCTGAAACACCTAGGACCTAAAAAACAACAGAATTTGTTTCTCACCCCTTTGGCATTCCTATCAAAATCTTCAAGGCTGAAATTGCAGAAGGTACCACAAACCATGATGGAGGAAGAACAACTTGTGCTGGCAGGAAATGAGTAATTTACATCCAGATTTAGTCTGTGGCTGACATCCCGACTAAATTATACAATGGAAGATCCATTAAAATTAATAGAAGTTAGTCATGATTAACTTGACCTATTAATTTCAGTGGAACTTCTCTTGAGTAATTTAGTCAGAATGTCAACCAGTGTGCTATAGTTATACTACTTTGTACAGAACCAGACTGTGGATAATACCTTCTGAGGATTATGTCTTAGTGGCAGAACTGCTACAGACACATTGAGCCCATTCTCACAACCATCCTTACCTGGATAGGACAGGTCCAACACAGGTAGGGCTGGTCATCTGGGCCCTGGGATTTCTCTTGATGCTGCTGCTCCTCTCCTGGGTACCCTTGATCAGCTACACAGGTTTAAAGTGGTAGGAGAAAAACCTACTTCACTCTCTGATCGTCTGGAGTGCCGCACTGCTGGCAGCTGTTCCCAGGCTTCTGACAGCCATCTTTATCATAGAGCCAGAAGGAGTGGCCAGGTAGTGCAGTGCTTTGTGGGATATCTGGATACACCCCCCCCCATCGCCACTGGGCTCACTATTACACTGCTCTTGTGGGTGAATGTGCAGCGGAGTCCTGATGGGCAAATGGTAGTCTGGGGGGGAGGCAGGTAGGTTCCTGCTTTCCCCCCAGCCCACCCACTTGTGGTTGTGTGAATGACCTCATTTTCATTTGGAAATGGAATAATACATTTATTATTATTAACAAATAATAATACATTTCTAACATGCATACCCACCCCACCCCACCCCAGCCCCACACACAAAGTTAGGAGCTGGGTTTCAGCATATGAGAGAAAGAAGCCATACCTCCTTCTCTGCCCAAAACTCAGCTTCATACTAGTTTAGGGGAGGACTGGGAAAACATTCCTTACCTGCATCTTCAGTGAATCACAACCATTGTTTTGATGCATTTAGGGCAGGAATGGATCTGCAAAGCAAAAGTACAATCATCCTTCTCTTGCTGTGCTGGCCCTAGAGCACTCGGCTTCCAGCACAGCCAGTTAAGATAAAGCCATGTCCCATCCAACTCAGAGCTATTTAGTATGGCAAAAAATACCCCCACCCTTTACCACTTAATGACCGAAATTGTGCTTTGAAACAAGCACAGTTAGAGAAGAAGGTGTTTTGTGGCCTTATGGAAACTCCCACTGACCATAAAAGCTGCTTGTCAGAAGTGTGCCTGAGCATTAATTCCTATCCCTAGAATGTCAACTGAAGAGAGGAAAAGAAGCAGGGATATTAGGAGGTAGAGGCTTTCCAAACCCTGCCACTTGGTGAAATTATTTGGCATTCATTGTTTGTAACTAGCAACACTATGCTAATATCAATGTAAAACTAGGTTTGAAGTTTCTTCTTTCTCTCCTTGAATAAACTTATTCTCTACACTAGTTATCAGATCTGTTTAAAGATTATTTTGTAGAAAGTAATCTCACCTCTTCAAGATTCTTTCTGATAGATCAACATTTTTGTAAAGTGCAGTGTACCTCTACAAGTGAATTTTAGAAACACATTTATTTGTGAATGTGTATTAGAGACAGTATAACAGTGTTTCTGCAGTGATTCTGCTAACTCTAACTCTTGTGTATCAACCTCCACTGTGCTTATCTGCTAGCACTTTACAAAAGATAACTTTCATACTTGTGTGTGTGTGTGTCCCTTACAGACTATGATGAGTATGCATGTCTGTGCTTGTTCCAATGCCAAACTATCTCAATAGCTAGATATACTTAAAAATAAATAAATCTGTCTTTCTGTGTCCATTTAATATGCTGGTACTTGTTAGCATGAGCTCTCAAAGGGCTAAGTTTCTTTTTGTCACATGTATTGAATTTAATTAATGTATAGATAGGCTATTTAATTACAGTTTGGGCATGTAATTGCCCAAAGCCCCATGGCAGAACACAGCTCAGTGGCAGAACATCTGCGTTGTATGCAGAAGGTTCCAGGTTCAATCACTGGCATCTCCAGGCAGAACTGAGAGAGACTCCTGCCTGAAACTATGGACAACCACTGCCAGTTAGTATAGTAGACAGTGCTGAGCTAGGTGGACCAATCGTCTGACTCCTTATAAGGCAGTTTCCTATGTTCCTATCTGTCAAATTTTATTTTGCACTGAGATGTCGTGGCATTCTCTGAGTTATTTTTAGAATCTCTGATTGGAGAAACATAATCCTAAAGATTCAGTTAATCATACTGACCAACATCCTAACTAATGCTGCATGAACTCAGCTAAAAAAGGCATTCACTTTTCTGAAGCAGAAGGATTTGTGCCGATTTCTCCCCACCCCGCCGCAAGCACTGGTCCTAAATTTTGCTCTGCACTGAGTGCTTCCAGGAGAAGGGGAGATTGGTGAAAATCACCCTCATGCTTCAGAAATGGGATGCTGTTGCAGCATGTCTGTCTTTTTAACTGCATATTACCGTTCTCTTTAATGTGTGTGGCTGTGCGTGCACACACACACACCCCGAAGCCCTCCGTGCAGCTTCCTCAAACTGATGACCACTTCGGCTGTGGCTGAGGCTCCCCTCCCCACCTTTCCCCATCGCCACCTCACCCCCCTCTGCTTCTCCCTGCCCACCACTTGGGCTCTTCTGAAGGAGGGAATCGTCTCCCTCCATTTGCTGCTGCTGAGCCCAAGCGGTGCCTCCACCTCTCTGCGCGCACCACTCAGGTTCTTCTGAAGGAGGGGATTGTCTCCCTCCAGTCCCGCTTGCTGCTGCCGATCTTGGGCATTCATATTTATTTGGAACATGTGCAAATCTTTGAGTACCTTCATGGTGCACAGGAATGATGCTCAGGCCTACTCAATGACAACAGTCTAGATTTACAGGACTATGGTGCACAGTGGTGGCACAGTGGTAAAACTGCCGCCCTGTAACCAGAAGGTTACAAGTTCGATCCTGACCAGGGGCTCAAGGTTGACTCAGCCTTCCATACTTCCGAGGTCGGTAAAATGAGTACCCAGAATGTTGGGGGCAATATGCTAAATCATTGTAAACCGCTTAGAGAGCTCCGGCTATAGAGTGGTATATAAATGTAAGTGCTATTGCTATGTTCCTAAAACAAAACAAGTTAGTATTTTAATAATACTAACAAAATAAGTTAAGACTACAAACCTCTGAAAATCTTTCTTTTTAGTAAGCAACCACAAACTAACACAGCCCTGAACTTGAGGAATAAGCACATTTATTTTGCAGATATTTGAAATGCTGATCTGCATTTAGTCTGTTTGAGCAAAGGCAGGAAGCAAACACTTAAATGTTTTGCTTCTCTTGATTAGGAATGCTGCAGAGAAGAAAATAAGATCTTTATCTAGAAATAATATTCTAAACATAGATGTTGCGGACTCCAAGTAAAGAAATAAACACATGTTAATTTGAGCTGATTGCAGTAATTTTACACATGGACTTGATTTATCATGTGAAGAGGAAGCTATCATTAGAACAAGCCACATTTGCAAATAACCTGAATGAATATTTTCTTAAATTAGAGATTATTATTTCAGTTTATATAGGTACTGCATATGTCTTCAGTCCATCTAATATGATGTGATGTGATAGTTGGGTTTCATTGGCTATGGCAGTTATGAAAGTGATTCACAAAAGTACCCCAGGGGAGGGTTGCCTCAGTGTATCAATAATTATATGATTATAGTATGTTCATATCACATATTAATTACTTTTGAGATTTGTAAATATCTGCTAAGGATCTACTTCCATCAGGAAGCTGTACGGTTGCTTCCATCAGGAGCTGTAGGGAAGCAACAATACATAGTATAAACTGTCCAAGTGGCATGTCTACTGAGAAATTTGTATTTATATTGTTAGATTATATTCCCAATCCTGCTGTTTTCTATATGAATATATATTCTGCTTTGTCTGATCAGATGATTCTATAGTGCATGTTTGATTAAATAATCATGCAGAAGATATGTAATGGAAATTCAAAGCTTTTTAATTTAAAGGCTGTGCTTGCTATTGGCAATGTGTTCACATTATATATGTTTTTTAAAAGTCAGTGTGAAAGTTTTTCAATTAAATTCCTAATATGGTTTTAAAAGTCCAACAGCTGTGAGTAATTATAATACAAGCATATGAATCCATGTGCAAACAGATTTATGCAGCAATCCTCTTGCTAACTCTTTGCTTCAATAATTAAACATACGTTAACAGGATGCTTAGTCATTTCCGTACAATATCCCCCCTTAATTATTATTTGGACTAATTAGTGCCAGCTTTAAAGTATTAATGATATGAATTGAGTTTTTGTGACTTTGGCATACGTATCTCAACAATCACTCCTGTACTAAAAAGGGCAAAATAAGCTAAAGTGAGAAGCAGCAGAAGTGAATATATGGTTATAAATGAAACACAGTATATACATCGGTTGGTTTTATGACAAATTATGATGTTCCACAGAAGATGAAATGTAATTGTAAGAATAATCATATAATAGGGTGAAAATTGTGTGCCACCTGTCACTTCCCATTGGCTTACTTGCTATGATATTTGTATGACTGGCAAGTTCATAGATGTTCTGACAAGAGTGAAGCTGTCAACAACAAAATGTTGACAAAAAGACATGTTTATGTGAAGAAAGTGAAAAGTTCTTTTGGCTAGACGAGTATCCCACAGAGTTTATGGCAGCTGTGTCAAACTCAATAGGCAGGAGCCCTACTCATAATTTGGGTGCTTCCATACTAGCCTCTTTCTCCAGTATTGTCTCCAGTATGGGCACCAGAGTTGTCCTGTTTATTAAAGTGCTGGTCTGAAGTGCTGTTTAGAGCTTCCAACGCAATTACAATTCAAAGCTTTCAGGTGTTAAACTGACTAGCAAAATTGTCTTACTTGATTTGGAGCTATGCTTTCTGACTGTGTGGAACTTTGCTTATGTTGCCTGTTGTTTGTTCACTATTGATTCTGGAAATAAGAGTTTCTCTACCAGCATCATCTTGTTTTAATATATTTGTTTAATCTACTGGGTTTATGCATAAAGATATATGCTCATGAAAAGGGAACAAACGTATAAGTAAGTGCTTTCTTTAATCTGTTGATTCTTCTCCTTCATTGTAAAGCAAATGATCTAAGAAGAACCACTGCTGAGGTTGTTTCCTTTCATGTGTTTATGCACTTGAATGCTTAAAAATAAGTAGTGGGTTTTTTAAAAAAAATAAAAATATTTTTAATTAAAAATTTTTTTTAATATATAAGTAGATTTTTTAATGACCATCTTTGACCCCCTGCATGCCTTGTTTCCTTCCTTATCTCCCTTAACATTGGATGTTCTCATTCCTTTTCTAAACACAGCAGGTGCTACTGCTTGGAGCTGAGTTTTCTGAAGGGGGGGGAAATAGTGCCAGCCTACCATAGCAGCTGCCTCTTTGGTTTTTTTGCTATTATTTCTTCTTTTATTCCCCTAAAGTCTAAAGTTCTTAGGAGACTGTGTGCTGGTTGCACATGCTTTCATCACCATTAAAATATGAACAGCAGATAGTTTCCCTGTTGCCTTCCCTTACTATGAATGCCTTGTCTTTTTGCATAACCATAGATCTCCACTAGTGCCACACTAGCACTTAAGGTAAGACCTGCTTCCCCAGCTTTCAAATCTGGAAGCATCCGATGTAAATTTTTCTGTTCTAATGTTCTGTAAATCAACTTTCTTTACTTATTCTACTCTTTGACACCCATGTTCTAATTTATAGGGAATCAAGACTGCTAATGCTAGGGCACACTATAGCCATTTGCCTGATAAAAGTATCAACTTCCTGCACAAGAGACAAATTGGTAATTTTCATTGAAAGTACTGTGGGTTCCATTTGGGATTCCTAAAGAGCCTGGTTAGCCTTCCTCCAGACTTTGTTTGACACCCTGACTCTACCCTGGATTAAGGACAGGAGAAACTGGATGCTGTTTGCAAGAAGAAAGTGAGAGTGGATTAGAGACAGGGCAATTGAGATTTGAAGAATATTGGGTGACATAGCAGCAATATGATTAGATTGATAGGTTGGGGAGATGAAGAACTGCAGGAAGGAGGATTTTAGGCAGGAATGTAAGGAAGGAAAGGGAAAATGAAGCATCGTTTGGGGAACCAGTCTCACATAGATCCTGCAAACAGGAGGAACAGTATGTTACTAATGAGGAGGAAGTGGACAGGCAACAAGGTTTTAGCGTCAGGGAGATGTTGCAATTGAAGCAGGGGCATGTTTGGATGGAAAGGGCTCTATTTAACATATTGACCTGAAACAAGTCACTAAAAGTAAGGATACCTCTAGTTAGCTATCTGTTTGAATCTGTGCTGTTTTTATGTACAGTATTTGGAAAACAGTTTTACACTGCTCTGAATGATTGCATCTTCTCCTCTCCTCACCATTCAAATGTTGGCATTGATGGCAAGCATGGTGTGTCCGCACTGGCTCTAGCTGATACATCCCTCCCAGGGCCAAACTAGATGCCATGGTGACAGACTAATATGGGCAGCTTGATGAGAGGTGAACCACCTAATGGTGCAGCGGGGAAATGACTATAGTGAGCAAGAGGTTTCTGGTTCAAATCCCCACTGATATGTTTCCCAGAATATGGGAAACACCTATATTTGGCAGCAGCTATATAGGAAGGTGCAAAAAGGCATCATCGCATACTGCGCGGGAGATGGCAATGGTAAACCCCTCCTGTATTCTGCCAAAGAAAACCACATCGCTCTGTGGTCGCCAGGAATCAACACCGATTCAAGGGCACAACTTTAGATGACAGGTGATATAGGTGTGGGCATCTATGGACAAGGGATGTGCAGAACGTTCTGATGGTGCAATGTTTTGGTTCAAAATGGGCCGTTTCAAGCATTTCGAATTTGAAACAGAACACCCTTTTAAAATGGGGCCTGTTTCAAGCTTGGAACAGAACAATCATGTTTTGATCAAAACATTTTGACATTTCTAGCGCCATTTTGGAGGCCCATTTCCCCCATGATGATTGGTTTTCAAGCACCGGCTTTTGATTGGCTTGCTATCTCCTTGCTTCTAGGTTGGCTTGTTATCATCCAAATCAAGTGCTGTCCCACCATTGGCTAAGGAGAGGGGAGGGGGAATCACCAAAAGAGGGAATTTCTAATGTATTCAAAGGGACTGGGAGGTAGAAAAAGCCCTTATGCCTCTCTTCAAGAAGATAGGTATGATTTTTGTGGTTTTATTTTATCAGCACCAAATTGCTATTCTTGCTCTAACTATCTGGTTTTGCTGGATCTGATTGACAAAGGCAGAACTTGGGTGCTTCATTCCCTGAGTTGTGGTTTGGCTTGTTTGTGAGATAGTGTTGTGGTGAGAAATGGACAGTGGCAGCTGCGTGTATGTGATATTTCTTGGTGATTGCTGTGATGAACTCCATATCTGGCCTTGAGACTAATTTGTGCTTTACTCACTGCTCTGGTCTACTCTGCAATCGGCATTGCAAGGTCTACTCAATCAAAATGTGGCAGAAATCACTCTAGTTGAACTTATGGCTATACTTGCTGCTAAGGGAGCTGCTGTGGCAGCTGTTGCAATTCTAGGAAGGTATGTAAGGAGTCATAATTTTTTGTGAGAGAACAATTTGTACCCATGATGTTACTGCAGCGCTGGCAGTGGATTCTGGGTCAGTGATTCTTTTTTGGCCATTTGGACTGTGTTTGAAATCTGTGTTCTGTGTTGAGAGGAACAGATTCCCTTTTACCGTGTGCTTCTGCAATGTTTTTCAAGGTAAGGTTGCAAAATGCATTGCACTCTGTGAGTGCAGCTTGTTCTGGCCTTAGGGAACAATGGGGAAATTTGAAACACCCCATTGTTTCCCATGGGTAGCGCTTAGGGACACCATTGTAGGGTGTGTGTTGTGTGGTAGGGCATGATGGGTGCTACCTGATGGGTGCTACCTACCTACCCACAAAAATGGGCAAGTTTGTGATTTTAAACAATTTTTTAACCTTTCCCCCAAACACCCATAGGATCCTATGTGCAAAACAGAACATAGAATCTGTTTCGGGCACATCCCTATTTTGGACTAGAACCAAACATGTATAAGGCTGGGGAGCCCACTTTTAAGAGCAAAAAGAGTACATGGGTGGGGTGTGCTAAACATCCCCAAGTTCACAGATTACCTCATTTCAGTCTGTCCTCTGGTATCCCAGGTGTCACTTTTCCCTTAGGCAGACTCGGATACTAACACTGCATCCAGTTAAACAAATGCTTGGAAGAGGGTCCTCACATCTCTCTTGCTCAAGAAACTGGACCTGCTGTGCCCCACTTTGTACATGATTGAAACAGACTCATATTAAAGATATGCTGCCATATATAGCAGCATATGCAGATGGGGACAAGGTGAGGAGGCTCTGCTTTTTGACACTTACAGCTCCCTTTGCTTGGACAGGGAGATTTATTGTAGTCTCCCGACTCCCCCCTGAAGACCGGCCTGCTTTCATTTTGCTCTGTGGGCTTGCCAGTTCTCATTCCAGCTGTGCTTCATTCCTGATTGCTGGACTATTTCCACCTGGCCTTGTGCTCAGAGTCCCTTGTGAAAGGGGAGGCTGCAGGGCTCCTGGTCATAAAAGGGAGGAGGTACTCCAGAGGCCTTTGGTGCAGGACTGAGGTCTGGGGGAGGCTATATTTGGGTAAGAACTTAGGCTAGGTTTGAGGGCTTGGGCTACTTCTCCATTTTAATGGGTTGTGCCAGACCACTGGGTTGTGCCAGATATATGTTTGGGCTCTCTTGTGGAGGTGATAGTGGGGGTACGCTCTGGGGCAGCTATGACTGTTGTGGTGGGGACTAGTAGATGGTGCTGGCAGGGCAGCAGGCCATTCCTGGGGGAAGGGATTTTAATAATCTAGCTACTGTTTCCACTTCTGGCTACCCTGACACATCTCAGGACTTAGGAAACAGTTCCAACTACCCACAGAGCCTAGCAATGCTCCTCTGTAATTCCAGGTTGGTTCAGAATAAGGTTGAAATCATCCATGACTTGATTGTGGATGAGGGTGCTGACCTGCATGTATAACTGAGACCTGGTTGGGAGAGGCAAGTGGCCCTGTTTGGACCCAGCTTCTCCCACCAAGTTACTTTGTTGTGGAGCAGGTTTGGGGAAGTGGGCAGGGGGTGGAGTGGCTGTGGTCCATAAGAATAACATGCCTCTTATCAGGGTCCCTGTAAGACAGTTGTCTTATATTGAGTGTGTATTTCTTAGGCCTGATTAGGGATTCTGTTGGTGTACAGCCCACCCGACTCCCTAACTGAGCTGAAGGAGCTGGTTTTGGAGTCACCTAGACAAGTTTGGTTTCACAGTCACAATTCACCTCTGCAGGGCTAGTGAAACTGTTAGGATGGTCTGCCCCAAAAGACTTCTGTCCCCAGTAGGATTCCAAAAAGCCTCGGAGAGAGTTAGTGTTTGTTCTGCCGGCAGATCTGTTGATGCCTTGATGGATACCTGGTATAGGGAGACTACCAGGGCAGTAGACACAATTGCTCCTAATAGTCCCTTCCAAACTGCTTCACAGATGACCCCATGGTATACAGAATAGTTACGGGGGCTGAAGCAGCAAAGTAGGCAACTGGAACAAAAGTGGAGGAGAACTTGGTTCGAATTTGACAAGACACAGCATAGAGCCATTTGAAGGCCTATGTGGTGGCCGTGCATGCAGCAAAGAAGCAATTCTGGTCTGGGTGATTTGCGTCTGCGTGTTCACATTCAGCAGAGTTATCCCGGGTTGTGAGGAGTTTAATTCATGCTCCTTCTGTTTTAAAACTGCCCCCGGTGACTATATTCTGCTGTAAATCATTTAATGGGTTCTTGGCAAATAAAATATCTTGTATTCAGGATGACTTAGACTCTACTATTACTGCAGAGTCTATTAAGGGGGGATGTCCAGCAATTCCTTTTGCAATATAAGATTGGATCAGTTTCAATCTGTGAGTCCTGAAGACGTGGACAAGCTGGTTGGGGCAGGGCGGCCTACCACTTGTTCTTTGGATCTTTGCTCAACTTGTCTGCTTTGATGGATAATTATATGCCAGTCTCCCATGGTTGGGCAAGGTGATTGAGAGAGTGGTGGCTAATCAGTTCCAGGTGGTTTTGGAGAAAACCTATTATCTAGACCCATTTGAAACTGACTTTAGAGCTGTCTATGGGGCTGAGACAGCCTTGGTCAATGTGATGGATGACCTCTACCAGGGAATTGACAGAAGGAATGTGACTCTACTGGTTCTTTTGGTTCTGTCTGAGGCTTTCGATACCATCAACCATGGTATCATTCTGAATCGCCTAGGGAAGTTGGGTCATTCCACTCTTATATCTCATATAGATTCCAGATGGTAGCACTTGGTAACAATTGTTCTTCTAAACAGGAGATGTTATATGGACTCCATCAGGGATCCATTCTGTCACCCATGCTTTTTAATATCTACATCAGGGATTCTCAACCTTGAGTCCCCAGATGTTCTTGGACTTCAGCTCCCATAATCCCCAGCCCCAATGGCCTTTGGAAGGGAATGATGGGAGTTGAAGTGCAACAACATCTGCAGACCCAAGTTTGAGAATAACTGATCTACATGAAACCACTGGGTGAGGTCATCAGGGGATTTGGTGCAGGGCTTTATCAGTATTTTGATGACACCCAAATCTATTTCTCCTTATTATCATCAGGTAATGGTATTCATTCCCTAAATGCCTGCCTACAGGCAGTAATGGCTGGATGAGGGATAACAGGCTCTCATTGTGGGGGATCAGAAATTGAGGGATAGGATAGATCTTCCTGGTGGGGTTATACTCCCCCAGAAGAAACAGGTATGCAGTTTGAGGTTTGGTTCTACATGAAACTTAATGTGCTGGGTGTTATCAGTATGCTGATGACACCCAAATCTACTCCTCCTTTTCATTTTCAGGAAATAGCACTTATTCTCCAAATGCCTGCCTACAGGCAGTAATGGGCTGCATGAGGGATAACAAATTGAAGGTGAATCCAAGCAAGAACGGAGGTGCTCATTGTGGGGGCTCAGAATCTGAGGGGTGAGTTAGATCTTCCTGTGCTGGATGGGGTTACATTCCCTCAGAAGGAGCAGGTACGCAACTTGGGAGTACTCCTGGACCCAGGCCTTACACTGGTATCTCAGTTGGAGGCTATGGCTAGGAGCACATTTTATCAGCTTTGGCTGATTTGACATCTGTGTCCATTCCTTTAAGAGAACGATCTCAAAACAGTGGTGCATGAGCTGGCAATCTGCGGGCTTAGTTATTGCAATGTGCACTCCATGGGGATATCTTTGTACGTAGTTCGGAAACTTCAGTTAGTTCAAAATGTGACAGCCAGGTTGGTCTCTGGGGTAACCCAGAGAGACCATTTTATGCCTGTATTTAAACAGCTGTACTAGCTTCCGATACCTTTCCAGGTGAAATACAAAGTGTTGGTTATTGCCTTTAAAGTCCTAAATGGCTTAGGTCCAGGTTACCTTAGAGAACCCCTTCTTCTGTATGATCCCCATCACATGTTGAGGTCATCTGGAGAGGTCCTTCTCCAGCTGCCACTGGTCAGTCTGGTGGCGACTCAGGACCAAGCTTTCTCTGTAGCTGCTCCTAGGTTGTGGAATCCGTGGTTTAGAAACATTACTGGCCTTTAAGAGAGCCCTAAAAACTTATATTTTGTTTTTGGTCTGGCTTTCCAGGGTTTTTTAATTGTTTTAATGCTTTTAATTGTTTTGACGGTTTCAAACTGTGTTTGAATTATTTAGATTTTATATGGTTTTACGTTTGATTTTTAAATGATTATATTTTGTTTTGGTTTTGTAAGCTGTCCAGGACTGTTGGATGGGGCAGTATAGAAATGTAATGTAATAAAATAAAATGTCTAGTTTGGCCCTCAGTAAAGGGTATGTTAAAGAGTTGCATTACCTTCTATGCAACTGCAAGCTTGTTCTGACCCCACTGTACAGTAAACAAAGGAACACTACATTGTTTGCCCCTGCTCAAACTTGTTTGTAGCTAAGAAAAAAAGAAAAGAAAAGAAAAAATAATCCAAAGCAATTTTCATAACAATGGTTGTCAGGATAGGTTCGTACTGAAAGTGTCCTGTCAATTGTGGCAGTTTCCCTTTTATAACATTTAGCCCAGTATGAAAGGCTAAAAAAGATGACAGAACTTTGTGCTTTAAATGTTGTTGCTTCTGTTGCCACTGGTCAGATAAAGATAAAGTGGTAATAAGTGTAGAGCAGAGACACATAGCCATTTGGGGGGGTCGGGGGGCTATTATGTGGCTCAAACCACAACCTGTATATCCTTATTCATTAATTACAATGGTCTGATGTAATAGACTTTGACGTGCATTCTATGACTTGCATCCTGAGCCAACTGTTCTTGTACATTAGATCTGTGGTTTCTGCTCACAGACCCAGTGGGCTCAATGCCCGAGGAGTCAGTCATCTAGGTCAAATTGCTATGGAGAATATTCTTTCAGGGAGGTTACTTTTCCTCATTATTAGACGTGTTATGAAACAGTAATTTCTCTGTATGGAACCAAATCTGTCTGGCTCCAGACCATGTGTTTATTTTCAACAAGAAAAGATTAAGAAGGTGAACGCTGATGTGGCTTCCTAGTTTACAAGTGATAGCACTAGCATTAGAAGTTGTTAATTGCCTAAAAATGTCTGGGGGTCACTAGCAGCCGTATTAGGACACAGCTTAACATACCACATATTCATTCATTTTGTTGACTGTTTAATTTGTCAGAGAGAAATAGCCTCTCTCATAACAGATTAGTTTTTAATACATGATATTTGACAGTATATTCACCATCCCTCTTTCTATATATAACTTTGGTTTCTTCCTAATCTTTGTTGGTATGGAGATCAGGGAAACAGCATGAAAGGACGGCTTGAGGTGATTGGATAAATGAATTTCCCTGTTCATTAACACCACAATATTCAAGGGCTCAGTGTGTTACTTCAGCTTCATAGGACATAATTACATGTTTTGATTAGCAGATACATTTCCCTATCCTCAAGATGTCAACAAGGGTTCATATGTATGACATATATAAACGGGTACTAATTTCACTAGTCACAAAAACAAGGCTTCCTAATTACAGTTGTAGTCTCTCATTTCAGTCAATGTTGGTTCTATGTTACTTCTCTGTGGTAGGTTGCTGGGTTTAGTCCCTGCAGAGTGACCACAGACAGTGGTCAGGAGCTGTTAGAAATAACACTTTCTCAAATCCAGCATGCACAGCAGTTGTTTGCCTCCATGATGAATGGTATCTCATGAACATTTTGAGGAATGTCTGCAACATAATCAGGTACAAGACACTCAGTATTACACTCTTACAAAGTAATAAAATATTTTGAGAAAATGACATCTCAAAATTTACATTTAGTTTTACATGGAAATCATTGGTCTTGTGAAAGATTTCAGTATTTGTAATGAAACAAAAAGAGGGGAAAATGTTTCTGTTAATCCAGCATAGGGCTGGAATATTGTGTTTTTCGTATTGGTGCCTGTAGGTGAAGTTATAGTGAGAGAGGAAGTCACTTTACACCGCACAATATTTTGTATTTGTCCCTCTTGATATCCAGTTTAAACATTAAACACCCTGATACCTTCCTGAGGGCAGATTTGGGAATTTACTACACAATCTGACCAATCCATGCAGGAAAATAATTACACAGATAGCATCAGCCATAAGGAGCCACAGACACCTAGAAAGAAACTACTCCTGGTGGCAACCACACATAGCAGCATAGGAAGCTACCTTGTACTGATCATAAAATTGTTTCATTTAGTTTACTATTGTCTACACTGACTGTCAGTAGCTCTCTTTCAGAATCTTTTCTAGCCTTATTGGGAGATTTCAGGCATGGAATCTGGGACCTTTTGCATACAAATCATATTCTTTGCCACTGACCTACAGATTTAGTTCACAATTAGCAGAATGTTGAAATCCAGTATCGTCAAATATTAGAAGGATCAATTTGAGATACAGCTGGACTGACCCCAATCCAGAGATACTGCATGTTAGATCAGGAGAGATCTAGCTGCCCAGGGAAAGGTTGCTGCTCAAAGTGTTGGCAGCATTAAGGAAGGGTGGAAGGCCCTAAATACAAATTTCCGCTTTCCTCCTCCACTAATAAGAAAAGAGGAGCAATGTGGCCTGGATTCAGTTTCCTACCCCTCATCTTTAATACATGATTTGAACTGAGAAAGCTGGAAGCACTGATTCCCCTGTTTTAGTACTACATGTGTTTTTCGCCCAATCCACTTTGGAAATTCTGTACAGAAACTGAAGTGCTTGGTTCAGAGATTCAGTCTCAGGCAGGATTCACATGTGCAGCTGCAGCATCCTTTTGCATTCATAGTTTCCAACATTGCTTCTTATTGCCCTCACTCAATTAGGGCACTTGTTATGAATCGTTTGGTGTTCAGAGGAGCATCATGAAATAAAAATGAATTAAGTAACACAGTAAAATTAACCTATTAAGTATTAAGGCAGCTTTAAGAAACCTAGAAATGAGCAAAAGATTCATTACTTTTAATATTTGAAGGAAAATTAATTCAGTATCTCATACTTCTGTTGATTTCATTTTCTACCCTAGTTTAATTTAATGTCAGGGAAGCTGCAGTGATATTTACATATTGTCTTTGCTGCCTGCAATATCGTTACTATCTTAAATTTCCCACCTGGTTCCATTTAATCTTATAATAGTTTTTTGGATGGAGACTTGTGGGAACATCATAAATGTTCAGGGAAAAGTGCACTACTGTGAGCTTCAGAAATTACATTAAAAACTTCCTGTATGTTTTAAATAAAAATGAAGCTGTGTAAAGGATAATAACTAAACAAATTAAACTGGTATGGTAATAGCTGATTCCCCATGAATTCCTGAATTTGTCTTTGTGGGTGCTCTGGCACATTATTTCTTGGTTGTTACAGATGCTGTTATCTTTTTTATCACTGCAGCTAGTAACATGCTTTGTTTTGCAAATAAATTTCTGTTATGCAGGGAGAGCAAATGAAACATTGAGTTAAACAGGAAGTGCAAGTGAATTATACTTCTTCCAAACAGTTGTTATATGGACTCCCTCGGGGGCCCATTCTGTCATCAATGCTTTTTAATATCTACATCAGGGATTCTCAGCCTTGGGTCCCCAGATGTTCTTGGACTTGAGCTCCCATAATCCCCAGCCCCAGTGGCCTTTCGTTGGGGATTATGGGAGTTGAAGTCCAATAACATCTGGAGACCCAATGTTGAGAATCCCTGGGTTATGAGATCAAGGTCCAAAACCTTGTACATGTGGCACATTCTGTTGCAATATTTCCCAGAAGCAAGGGTTTGTATGAATTACACTGAATGTTCACTTTCCTCCTAAAGAAAGGATATTGGATCCCCTTCTCCCTGCTCATTAGGGGATGACTTAAGCTGCAATCCAAAAGCATGCACACTTGAGACCATAGTGGGATTCTGAGTAAACATACATAGAAACATACCACTAGAAGACAGATTTACTTAACGAAGGGGAGAAAGGTAGGAAGTAATGTCGTCATATTTATAAAGCATTTGTTTTATTTATTATAGCAATAGCAATAGCACTTACATTTATATACCGCTCTATAGCCAGAGCTCTCCAAGCGGTTTACAATGATTTAGCATATTGCCCCCAACATTCTGGGTACTCAGAATGTTTATATCTTTGTTTTCTGTGTGGTAGTGTAAACTCCCTATTGCAATTCCTGTTTCACATATTGTTCGGCTATGGGCCATTCCTTACCACAAAATATACGAAAGAGTTGTGGTGTGAATGAACTAGGGGTGTTAACTAATCAAATTCTGTGAGGTTGAATCAAATTGCAGAACCATCAAATTGATTCATCAAGAACAACAGACTTGGTCAGCTGGCTTGACAAATCACCCTCAAATCGCCTGAATCAATTCAAGTGCCATTTTGAGGCCAGTTTTTCTTGGAAAACAGGCCACAAAATGGCATTTTGTTCCAGAGAGAGCTGGTCTACCAATTGGGGTCGGCGAGCATACCAGTCTGAGGTGGGCAGACGCACCAAGTGCAGAACAGAGGGCTGGTCTACACACCGCCCCAATTGGTAGACCAGGTCTCCTTGGAAAAATGAGCCTAAATGGAAAACCTGGTCAACTAGTTGGTTTAGGCGGGTAGACCAGCCCTCCATTCCAGACTTGGCACATCAGCCTGCCTTGGAGAACTGAGGTGGGCTGACCTGCCGACTCCAACTTGTAGACCAGGTCTTCCCAGAAAAAAGTGCCATTTTGAGGCCCATTTCCCCAGCAAAATGGGCCTCCAAATGGCATTGGAATTACACGAATTGATTCAGGTTGAATCGGAGTTTATTCTCTTTGACCCCAAATCAGGCCCTCTATTTTGAGGACAAGAGCCAGCGTGGTGTAGTGGTTAGAGTGCTGGACTAGGACCAGGGAGACCTGAGTTCAAATCCCCATTCAGCCATAATACTAGCTGGGTTACTCTGGGCCAATCACTTCTCTCTCAGCCTAGCCTACTTCACAGGGTTGTTGTGAAATAGAAACTTAAGTATGTAGTACACCGCTCTGGGCTCCTTGGAGGAAGAGTGGGATATAAATGTAATAATAATAATAATAATAAATTTGATTTGAGGTACATCTGTGAATTGCCCCCGACTTTGAATCGAATTGCACACCCCTGTTTACCACACATCCCTGAAATGCACATGGTAACATTCCAATGGATGATAAGTGTTGATAAATATATGCTTAGGACAAGACTGTCTAACCATAATATTAAAATGATGGTATCCAAAGTGATAGTATCCTGACACACTTATGCAGTGTTTTTAAGGATATACTGACTTTTGAAGATTAAAAAGGGAAATTGAAAAGAATACCCTAGTTATTTTTTTAAAATATTGCCTTCAGTTGTCTAGTAAATAACTGTTTCACAGGATTACCACTGTCAGCTTAGAGATGTAAAGTTCATCAACATAAATTTGGATATCTTTATATTGCCAGAATACAAAAGGGTTAGAAAACAAGAAGACACATTTTAGTCAGCAGCATAATGCAGCTCCAAAAGAGGATAATGGGATTTTAGACTTATTAACAGAACTCTAATTTCCTATAGAAAGTAGCAACATTAATAGTACAGTTTGCTTGTACAGTCATGTACTGTGTTCTGTGTCCAGTTCTGGGTATTGCACGTTAAGAAAGATGTGGGCAAATTAGAATGGGTTCAGAGGAGGGCAGCGAGGATGGTTGGGGGTCTGGAAATCCATTGAGGAATGGTATCTTCTTTCCTCAAACCACAGAACTACCTCCCAGAAGAGATCCTCTCTGCCAGTCTTCTGTAAACAGGTAAAGACTATTTTTTGTTTAGCTGGGTCAGGAACTGTAGAATTTCTTCCTGTTCTTAGTTCTTTTCCCTTTATACTGTGTTTGGTTGCAATTTTAACTAGCTGCTATTTTATGAAATGTTACTGTTGTGGTGGTTTGATTTGTTGTACAATACCCTGTTATGAAAAAATACAGTTAAGAAATGACATTTTTAGACTGGGGGAAATAGGATAGTACTCTTCAAATACTTGAAGGGCTGTTGCATAAAAGAGAGCAGAGATTTACTCTGTGTGTTGCCTGAATGGGCATCATGTCTATATCTACCAAGTTATAGGAGCATGGCTTTTGGGTGAACAATAGGAGAAGCTTGTTGGACAATCGAACAAATTACCTAGGGATGGTGAACTCTCTCTAACAGGATACCTTCAAGGAACAGCTGTATGCTCTAGCTCTTGATTTCCTGCATTGAGCAGGATCTGGACTAGATGGGCATGAAACTTTGTGATTCTGTTTTGTAATTCCATTATAACAGAGGGTTTGGCAAATATCTTAATATAATATAGATAAGAAAGAGAGATACCAAAGTGGAAGTTCGTCTGGAAGTCATGCTGTTTGATTTTGAATCCATACGTTTAGATCAGATTGCTCAGTGGTTAAGGGAAAGCACTCTGCATGTAGCAATGTATAAATCAACATACTGAAATCTGGTGAGACCTTAAACTGAGGGCCATACTTGGACCAAATGCAGATATCAATATCAATATGTTAAAAAAATATTAAAAATTGTAACATTTATCCACACTTTCTAGAAAATCAAAGCACAGCAAATTGTATCAGTAACATATGATGGCAGGCCACAAAATCTGAACACAGAGACGAATTCCTGTTGCCAGTGACACCTCTTCTTCAAAATCCCAGCTGCTTTCTTGTTTTATATCCCCCTGCCTTGATTTCCCCCCTCCTCATCACATTTCCCCAGCAAAAGTTGGAATCATGGAAAGTTATTTGAGAGTCTGATTGATGCCAGTCTCTAGTGGTTAAATGTGTGTGACTGTTCTCTCACTGATGTCAGATGGATTGCTGTCCGGAAAACAGGAAGAGGCGAAGGGAGATGCACAGCACAAGCTTTGATCTCTCCTGACTCCCTGTGGAATTCTTCCACCTTTTCATGTTGGGGATCAGTTAATTATTAGATGAAATTGGTTTGGGGACCAGAAATCATTCTGAAGACTCTGTTCTCATGCTGATGCTAATATTCTTTGATCTGGGGCACTGTGGCTTTTAGATGAGAGGAATACGTACCATATCCTGAAAATGGTGAGTCTCGCTTGCAGAAGTGAATTAGCACAGTTGTCACTTTTCAATAGCCCTATGTTTAACACGATTGCTTAAATTTGATCCCTTCCCTGCCCATAATAGCATTATTACTGCAAGGCTGACTCTGCTTCCAGGCAGCAGACTTGCAGATTTCACAGAAGCTCACACATTGTATTGTGCAAGCCAAAATGATCATAAAGGCGTCCAAGCAGCTTTGGTCTTTTAGTGCAATTAATATGCCTTGATGTGCCCCTCACCTTTAAATTCATGGTAACCAAGAATGTTTGCATAATCTCATTCTTAATTTTAGTGTTTCATAAGTCCACTCATAATGGAGTCATCACTGAAAGTTTTATTTTTAATTAGGGTATGGTTTCTTTAGTTATGCCTTAGCAAATAATTGAATTTTCTTTCTGGAATGCTTACCCTAACTCTTGAATTCTGCTATCTCTCACCTGATGGGTTTTAGCTAATAATTCACACCATATGAAATTGTTGTAAAATCAGAGAGAGAAAACAAAATCATAGATTATAAGGACTTTGATTGTTATCCAATCCAGTCAACAATCATTTGGAACATAGGAAGCTGTCACATACTGAGTCAGACCATAGATCCATCTAGCTCAGTATTGTCTACACAGACTGGCAGCGGCTTCTCCAAGGTTGCAGGCAGGAATCTCTCTCAGCCCTATCTCGGTGATGCCAGGGAGGAAACTTCCCAGAGTGGCTCCCATTCTTTAGGGGAAGATCTTACAGTGTTCAGACATCTAGTCTCCCATTCATATGCAAGCAGGGTGGACTCTGCTTAGCTAAGGGGACTAGTCATGCCTGCTACCACAAGACCAGCTCTCTAAGCTAGTTGAGCTGGCATAGCTGACTGAATTCATTAGATAATTAATCTATCTGATCCCAAAGGCTCAAGAATGACAGGACAGATTGCTGTATACTAAAAGAAAACTAACATTGATTTAAACAAGAGGTGGCCATATGGATGCCACTAAAAACAGTTCAGTAGGCTTGTACCCAATACAAACATGGTGTTTGCTTGCAAACATCAAATTAGGGGTTTGCAGGACTTGCCCCAATAAAACCCAGTTCGATTCAAACTGGCCTGATTTGATTTGAAACAGACTGGTTCAACTGGTTCAAGCTTGAATCGGATCTGCCCCCAAAAGGCGGGCCAGTCTGAGTTCAAACTGAATTGGTTTGACCCGGTTCAACCACATGAACCGAATTAGTTCGCAGACTGGCGGTTCAGTTCAAATTTCATCCAAATTCGAACCAAACTGCCGCATATGGTTCCATGCACACCTCCTAATCAAGATGCTGCATATAAATGAGTTAGTGTTAGAAATTAAAAGTTATGGCCACATAGAATTCTTCCATGGGTATGTTTTTCAGTCACCTCCATCATGTTTAATTTGTCTTTAAATAAAACCTCAATTGATTTAATGCAGTTTCCCGCCAGCATCCAAGAGAGACATTTTAGTAGACTTGGTGTCAATTTTTAGTAGATTCTTCGTTCATATGGACTATGGAAAGTTAGCTATTCTGGTAAAAATCCTTTAAAAAATAAAACATCCACTGAAATATGCTTATGTTTTCTGTTCTACTTGTAGTAAAAAAGTAATGCAGTAATGTATGGCAGTGAGGAGCTAAGTAAACAAACACACTTGTAAAAATCAACATGGAGAAGCGTAATCCTGCCAAGCAAATAAAAAGAGCCAACTATCACACAGATTAGAAATAAATAACTGTTTCTTCTCAGTACAGTATCTATGTTCTTCAAAAATTAGAGAAAAATGAATTTTGTCATTTTTCTGTGCTTTTTTCCATTGCTTTTATTTCAATATCCTTCATAGATATTAAATTATATAAATCTGTTTCTAGGTCAGTTGAATGAGCTGAATTGCTAGCATGCCTATGTGTTAATTTTACTCCACAACTCCCAGTGGTGAAAATTTGTTCAAAGGGGTATATATTATTAGTGAAAAGTGTTAAATGAGTAATTAGAGTAATAATAGTACTATCACAAGGGTTGCTAAGAAAGCTTTTTAGTCTGGACCATATCAATTCTATGCCATGGTCCAGAATTCTATCCCAGGGTTTCTTAACCTTGGGCCCCCAGATGTTGTTTGACTACAACTCCCATCATCCCCAGACATGGCCTTTGTGGCTGAGGATGATGGGAATTGTAGTCCAACAACATCTGGGGCACAAGGTTAAGAAACCCTGTTCTATCCATATGTTATGGAGAGCAGAAGAAAGCCATTTTAAATTGAATATACATTTAAGCCAATGTAAAGCTAAAAACTAATTATGAATGCAGTAAATCTAACAAATAAAAACCAAGTTAAGTGGAAGTTGCGAAAATAGCCTTGGAGCAGCTTCTTAGGTTACAGCAGCAGAGGAGCCTATGCTGTGGCTCCTCCCAATGTCAATATTACCTTGATTTCTGGAGAACTGTGGTGAGCTGAAGAGCTTCCGTGAGGAGTCATCCTGTGTGATCTAGGATGTCTCATATTAATCAGCATTGTACGAAAGTCAGTCGTTCAGCTCCGCCTCATCAGTGTAAAATGAATATTCAGTCTAAGATGTGTTACCTCGCAATTCCCATATTGCAAAATGCCTGGAGGAGGTGGCAGGTTGAATGCTCATACCTCTTTCCCTGAAATGGCTACTAGAGATAATATTCCCATAGGCGCCTTTTGTATCTCTCAGGAGAAACAACTGTTTGGGGGTGTATTGTCTGATGACTAGTCTGGTTTGTGAGAAATTCTATGCAGATTTTCAATCTTTAACAAACACACAGTCATATATTAGTTGTTGCTGCCAATGTCAGGTCCTGCCTATTCTTAATAAGGAAACAGTTGTGTGTGGTATTCAGCTAGGGTTTAAGGATGAATCAGAATGGTTGCAAACAATGCTTGACCAGTGGACCAGTCTCTGCTGATCTACAGGTGTTCTGCATCTGGGTTAAATAGGGAAAACAATTTCAGCTGTATATATTTCAGCGTTTGTCTGTTGTGCCAGTTCCCTTATATAGAAGCAAGCCAGAAATACACTATTGTCCCCACAGTAAAGAAATTCCCAGGGACTTCATCCTACCTAACTATACAGTGCTTGTGCTTCTCCTAAGACTGGAAGAGCAGATGTGCTCCTTGCTGACTCATTTGAAGCCTATCAGAATCCGAAGCAGAAAATGTCATTCCCTGGGAAGCTGACAGCTGATTCAAGGCCTTTTGAGTCCAGGGAATGACTCCTGATGTTTTTTGTTCTGTTTTTTAAATGTGAGGCCCAAAGCTGGTATCTCTTCAGAGCACCTATAGACTGGATATTCACAGATTCATGAAGCACAAACTGGTGCCAGATTTTCAGTGATACTAAGCTATTCTGTGTGCTGGAACTTTTGACTATGTCTCTCAGCTCTTAGGAACATTTGATCTTTTATTCTGCTGTAGAGACAGAAGCTGCATTGTTTTGAAAATGTGTCCCTCCCAAAGTGACATCTTCAGAACATCCTGGTATATGGCCATCCTAGCGGATGAGAGTTGGATGGGTGGGATCCAAACTGAACAGAATATATATTTTGAAATTGAAGATTTTTTTCTGCCCAGAAAAGGAAAGACTGCATTGGGGATTCTTCTGATCTGCAAACCTCAGTGGGAGTTTATGGTGCTGAACAGTGCCAACTGTAGACCGGTTTGAACCAGAAATGAAAAGCCAAAATGATTCCTCCCATGCTCTGGAATAAAGCTCTTGTAAAATAAAAACCTGTTGCCCAGAGCACCTGCTTCATTTGGCTTCCTTATTATGGGTCCCTGCAAATCATAGTATCATTTATTTTCTCTGTTGGTTTGCACATAATAAGAGCAGCTTTTCATATATTTCAAAGAAGTGATGCTAACCATGAATTGCAATATCTGAAATATCTACCTAAAAGCTAGTTGCTTTTATTGCATATTTAGACAAGACTTCTATTCTGCACATTTACAAGGCATAAGAATAATTTCTTATGATTGTCACACTTTGTTAAAACACTTCCTAAGTAGCCTCCATAGAGGAATGAATTTTGATGTGTTTGGCTTAACATGCAGTAAATGGGCGGAGTGTATATTGTAGGCATTATCCTACAAACACTGTATATTATATGTCCTAAAATAAAATCAGAATAGTTTCTTAAAATAAGTTCCATACTACACATGACAACAGCAGACCAACAATGTCTTCATGGTCAAACTACATATTAGAATAAGTAGGTGCTTTAAACATGTGTACGTTTTTTGTTTTGTTTTAAAATAGTGAGTAGGTGGATCAAATGCCCCCTCGAGGATCAGGAATGTAGTGGATTAGAGAAGTCCCTGCTCTACCTGCCAACATCAATCAGTAGACCAGCTGTCCCTGGAAAAACAGCCCTCAAAAATGAGGGCACTTGAAATACTCAAAATGTTTCGGGTTTGTTTCATCGAAAAAGCCGGTTTGGCCACTGTTTTGATGAAATGTTTCAAGCATTTTGTGTTTAATTTCGAGCTCGAAATGAAACACAACATCTGTTTTGTGCACACTCCTACTTTTAATCCCTTCATGGCTAGAAAGCAGAGTGAGAAATTCTTTCTAACCATGAAAACATAAACATTCAAAGCACTCTCATTTTTACTGACTGCCCATTCCTGCAGGCAGTATGATTTTTAATGTATTTCTTTTATTTCCCCATTGACTACTACAGGCAAAATCCAAGTAGTTAAAAGGTTTTTAAATGGTGGTTTCCACCATTTTGTGCATCTTATATCCCAACATGAATTTTGATGGGAATTCTGACTTATGACATCATATCGGATATGTCCGATATGATTTTGGAAACACAATGTTGGATCAGAAATGTTGGATTTTTTTAACCAATTAGGTTAGTTTTGGATTAATTCCAACATTTCCGATCCAACTTTCCACAGGCCTAGTAATTTCCTGCTTAAAGTAGATCAGTTTTGTCTACAGATAGGGATGGGGTGTGGAAAGTGATATATTACAATGGAGTTAATTTAAGGTTATGTTGTTCTTTGTTTCAGTTTAACCTACTGTACATCATGATTACTGTCTCTCTATCCTACATGCAAACAACTTGTTTTTCCATAGTGATAAAATCGAGAAATACATAGTACAGATCAAGACCATTTATTCCACAATAAATAAGAGGGAGTTTATTTTATTCAGTGATAAACTGACACTTCTAGTATAATCATATATACATGTCCACTTGTTTAGCATATGATATGAAAGCTTCTGGGTAATTAAAAGCAGCTCATACTTTAAGGGATCACCAAACTGATACAAATTTAAACAGCTGACATGTTTGGATGGTTGTGTAGGAACAAAGTCATGCTACACTACATGGGAGTAAAGGAGTGAGAGGAGAAAGAATTTGCCAGCTTTCCAGAAATACTGAGAAGTGGAGAAGCTGAAGGAGGCCAAAGATCTGGGAAAGGAAATGTTTGGAGTAGGGAGGTGCACAAATTGATTTTTTTAAATTCGATTTGTGCCC
The DNA here is from genome assembly GCF_027244095.1 of Hemicordylus capensis. Lineage (NCBI taxonomy): Eukaryota > Metazoa > Chordata > Lepidosauria > Squamata > Cordylidae > Hemicordylus > Hemicordylus capensis. The sequence continues at coordinate 370,249,210 of NC_069658.1, read as the reverse complement.
CAGACAAATCACCTGATTTGTTTTGTATCCAAATCTACCCCCTCCATATCACCCCAGATTTGATTTTTATTTACTTTGATTCAATTCTGATTCAGACCACTTAACAAGGTCCTAGGGGCACCAAATTTGGGTGTTGGTTAGGTCCCCATGGGTGTCACATGTGACCCACATTTCAAGGCAGTGGGACACTTGGTTGATTTTTAATGAATTTATTTAGTTTCTACTGATTTTGAACATTTCCGCCATGGGAGACAATGGAAATTCCAGGTTGCCATATCCTAACCCTAAAATGGATTCCCAGCTTTCATTTCTTTTAAAAAAGGCTAAGCTCTAGCCCTTGTAGATGTGGCATTTATGGAGCAAAATGTGCAGTCATTATTTTTCAAGTGTTTGGATTCTTTGGTGTATAATAACTGTTCCTCATAATGAATCCCTATGAGGTTTCATTATATGCCTTCATTTCCTCTGTTCATTTTGACTATCATTGGACAGTGCCAACTGTCAACTGCCATGTGTCAACTATACGCTCCCTCCGCCCCACACACACTGGGGTACTCCATTAATTTTTTTAGGTATTTTTGAAGTGCTTAGATTCTTTGGTGTTTTCATTACACACCTTTATTTCTTCTGTTCATTTTGACCCCACTGCTTTGCAGGTGGGGTGAGGAATTAGTGGCATCCCACATTCCAACTACAAGCCACTGAGTCCTCAGGGTTGTTTTTTTTTTAGGAATTTGCTTCTTGGCCTTTTGGCTAAGATCAAAGGAATTTTTGAGGTGTTTAGACTCTTTTGGCATTTTGCGCCACTTCTTCAAAGGCTAGAGCTTAGCTTTTTTTCTTTTTCTTTTTTAAAAAGGGAAGCTGGGGGTATTAACAGGAGGGATCCGAATCTGGAATCGATTCAAATCGAATCAGGTGCAATTTGATTTGTACCCGAATCTAGCCAATAGACCACAGGGGTGATTTGTTCTGTCTCCAAATCACCTCAATCAGCTAGATTCGGGTACAAATCGATTTGTACCTGAATCCATTTGCACATCCCTAGTTTGAATTGGGATTCATACACAGGCAAAGATAAGCTGACTGGGATAGGTAACTACTTTAATTACAAAAAACCTCCTAATGTTTTTCTCAGGAGAAGGTTTAAGCATATTTACAGTTCCATATTCCAGGAGAAATCTGGGTTATCCTGCTTAGGACCCCTTTTAATTCAGAGAATTTCTGGAGAAAAGAATTAAGGAGTTGAGAATGTTAGAAATATGAGGGGGTTTGATTTTATGTTGTTTTTTATTTCACATATTTGTATACCACCCAAAACGCAAGTCTCTGGGCCTTTTTAAAAGCCAAATTCTGGGTACAGCCCATTTGACCTACGAGTATACCCCTCAGGTTCTGGCCAACCTGGTTTACAACAAAACAATAAAAACAGCAAGTAAAAAGGTCAAAACATTACAGCAATTTAAAACTTTTAGTTTTGTCCCTGGAAGGCACACATACACATCCTACTATGCCCATGTGGAGTGTCACCGCTATTTTTAAATATCGGGTACCTGCCAGAATGTGCCCTGAAGTGTTTCTCCAGAGGAGAACTCCCTGTAGCCATGGGCTGAAACAGCTGTCTATCCATCCACTGCAGGCTATCTCAGGGTAAGTTAACAGCCACACTGTATCTTCTTACTCAATCCCTTCTATTCACTGCACGCCAGTGAAGTTTTCAGAATAGTTTTCAGTGATAAGGGGAAAGCAAACATGAATGTACTGTTGTGAATTTACTGGTACTCCAGGTTCCCTTGAGCAAAACTCCTGCCAGCAGAGTGGCTTGTCTCACCTTCTTAGTGAGTAACTTCCACATTCCATCTAAGATTACCAGTACATTTCTTATTCTCAGAGATAAAATGAGAGTTGGTGACTTAAGGATGGAATAAATAGGAGCAAAGATGGCTTGTCAATGCCAAGCCTTGTCTTGGCAGCTGCCTCAGCAGAATGGATTTGATAAACTGTGATTGACAAAACACTATAGAGCTGTAGCTTGATGCTGAAATCCAGGTTCACAGGGAAACAGTCTAAAATTAGAATAACAGTTCAAGTACACAGACCTGTCACAAATCACTTTAGGTGCCAAATCTTCAAGAAGGGAGGAGGGAGGGAGGGCACACTGTTGTGGATTTCACAGCATGATCACAGAAATCATTGCTATTTCAACCTGTCATCAAGGATGTTTCATTGATTTCTTATTGTAAAATATTTGAGACATCAAAATTCCTATTTCTCATTAGCTCTTCTGGGAAATAACTTTCAAGATATATAATCTTTAAAATAACATCCTCCATACCAAAACACTAAAAGATTGGCTATTTCCCACCTTTACTCATCATTTAATTACATCTACAAAACAAATCACTAACACTGGAAATGAAGCACAAGTTTGACGTGATTCATGTGAAAAAATTGTCAGTCATTGTATGTATTTGATTATTTATAAATGACTACTTTCATACTGTATCAGATTCTAAATTATATATCTTTGAATGCTTAATTTTTTTTTAGAGAGAATATCTTTGAATGCATTTTTTTTAAATGTCACTGATGACAATATCGGAAAGACTTGAACATTTGGATAAAAGTAATCTTAGATGTCATAATATCATTATTAGTGAGGTCCTTTAACACTGCTTAAGATGTAACAGGTGTATTAGATATATTATCTTCTTTATATTTATTTCTCTAAAATGTACCTGTGGCTAATCCCATGTGTTGCAGCTCTCACGAGAGTTCGTGAGCAGCTGCCTGGATAGCGATGGGGACAGGGGAGAAAACAGTGATGGCGGTCGGCGACGGGCCAGAGGAGGCGGCAGGAGGAAGTGGCTGGCCAGTGGGAGAAGAAGGTGGTGGGGGAAAGAGAAGTGGGGGGAGGAGAGAAGGTGGCAGCATAGAGAGAAGGTGGCGGTGGGGGACCAGAGAAAGAATGGAACACTGGAGGTGCCTGAGGCGGAGGTGGGCTGAGTGATGGAGCAGGGCAGAGCGAGACGGAGCAGGGTGGCTGCCTCAATAAATGCAGCCCCACAAAAGGGACACACTCAGCTCCCTCTTCGAGGTAAGGCAGCTTCTAATGGCAGCCACAGCAGCTACCTTTGTTTAGGGGAAGCTCCTGGAGCAGCACCCTCCCCTCGTGCCCCAAGCAGCCACTCGCCTCTTGCTGCTGAGTTCCAGAGGTGATGCGGCCTTGCAAAAGGGCACCTTGATGGCAGCTCGCTGGCTGTCCCCTGCAGGGAAGCATGGCCAAAGAGGATTGGCAGGGGTTGGAGGTGGAGGACCTCCACCTCCAGCCACCTCGAGAGGGAGCAGAAGCACCAGGTTGAAGAAGGCCATGCATGCTGGAGCTGTTCTCTAGGTGCTGAAGTGGGCTGTTCCCGCTCTTGGGGTTGCAGTGGAAAGGCATGGGGATGGCTGAAGACAAGGGGGCAAGAAGTGTGTGCTGGAGAATAGTGGGAGAAGAGACTCGAGGAGGAGAGAGAGAGCAAGAGTGGAAGAGAGAGGAAAGGAGAGGGAGAGAGGGAGGGAAGGGAAGAGAGGAAGAAAGAGGGGAAGAGAAAGAAAGAAAAGGGAGGGGGAGAGAAAGGACGAAGGAAGAGAGAAGAGAGAAAGAAAGATAGAAACAAGGGAGGGGAGGAAAGAGAAAGGAGGGAAAAGGGAAAGAGAGAGAAAGAAAGGGAGGGAGGGAGAGAGCGTGTGCACGCGCCTTCAGACTGTGTGAACGTTTTGAGGACAGGGAGCAATGTTGTGTCATGTCAGGTGTTAACTGAAAGGACAGGCTTCATCACCCCACGGGGTTTTATTAGGACATCTTCTTCCATTTTTTTAGTCATGGTCAGCTTAGTAAGATCATTTGACTCACTAACTATTGTATCAGGCAATCAAGAGATCGAAAACTGAGTGTATAAAGAAATTTCTTATGTGGGGGGGGGCAAGGAAACCAATAAAAGATGCTCTGCACAGGTAAAGCTGGTAATGATTGATTTGACTGCCTTGAATGAAATGGATCTGGTCGTTTCAAATACTGAACCATACTTTGGCTGGGAGTCCTCCATGTTTGGGGTCTTAAGTAATTGCCCCCACCCATCACCTTAAAAAGGGCATGCACTAAAACTTCTCTGTAAGAATCTTAAGGTTGGGAAGGCGGGTGGATTCTGTCACAAAATCTACGTTAGTTTCTTTCAGATTCACTCTGTTTTAACTGCTATATAGGGGGAAATATTCACATTATAATTGCTGGAGCTAAACTTCCAGCTCAGGCAGACCTGACCACTGTCTGTTTTGTTCCAGTGAAACAAAATTGCAACCTGTTCACACTGTTTAAAGTTCATGAAAGCCTCACAAGCTCTGAGGCTCTCAGCCTCACTTTGGGAAAGAGCTTTAAAAGCATAGGAAGAAATGTCAACCACTCCCCTATCTGATTCTGGTTCTAATAAAAAAGCTTCTATGGGTACAGTCCCAGCTTCACTGACATCTGTGTCAGCTCAAAATCCAATTCTAACATGTCAGGATTGAAGCTGACTCCGTATGGAGAGCCCTTCTGGACTGGTAGTCCTTCTGGATAGGGACAGGGATTCTGGCTCTGGCTTCTTTGCACTTCTTCATTTGGCTGCTATCTTGTTTTGCTCGCTTTTAATTGCTGTAACATCTTGCACCTGGGCTGGGTTTGCCTGATAGGGTGGGTGAGACACCACACCATATTTCATGGGTGGGGACTCCTGTCATCTCCCCATTGTCGTGGATGGGCCACCATTTGGTTAAGGTAGGACTTGCAACCACAATCCCGCTCTGCAAGGGTCCGCCCAAGATTGGGTTATTGGCTCCAATAGGATTCCAAGAAGACTTGGAAGGGTTTAGAGTCGCCTCTGCTAGTGATTCTATTGATGCTCACCATGTGATCATGAAAATGGCTGGTGCATGTGCGCAGAGACCGTGTGTGCTGGTGTCAGGTTTAGGGGCAGCTGGGAGATGCCGCACCAGCACACAGTTGATCCAGGGTTAGGGGGTGGGGGAGAGCTTGGAATACAGCGATGGCAGCATTTGGAGGAAGAGCCAGTATGGACCTGTTCTCCTTCTGCTTTAAAAGGGTTGGGGAAGCCCTTGTTTTTAAAGGGAGGTGCCCCATGACTCAGCTTCTGAATCACATTTTGACACATAAAAAAACAAAACACCAGACTTTTAGGGTAGAGCTGGTCTCTAAACTAGAGCATGGCTGCCAGAGAGACGCTGACATAGTGTATTCACTAACATGATAAGAGCAAGGCCAGCATTTGAAATGCAAATAGGAAGCTGCCTTATTATTATTTATTATTATTTTACACAGTCAGACAGGTGTTATTGACTGGTTTGTTTTATCCAGACATCAAGTCCTTCCCAAGGACCTGGGATGCCAGAATTTTATCGTCAATGTTGTTGCTGTTGTTATAGATATCGTCGCAGAATATAGGTTGTTCCCAGTAAAGCTGCTTTTTGTAATTGGCTGATGGTGATTTCTGTGACCCCTATGGTGCTGAGGTGCTCTTCAAGGTCTTTTGGACCCAGGGCACCAATTACCACTGGGATTATTTTGGTCTTTTTCTGCCACAGCCTTTCAATTTCAATTTGTAGATCTTTGTATTTGGTGATTTTTTCTATTTCTTTTTCTTCTATTCTGCTATCCCCTGGTTTTGCTATGTCGATTATTTTGACTTGTTTTTCTTTCTTCTCGACTACAGTTATATCTGGTGTATTGTGTGGCAGATGTTTGTCTGTTTGTAGTTGGAAGTCCCATAATATTTTTACATCTTCATTTTCGGCAACTTTTTCAATTTTATGGTCCCACCAATGTTTGGCTACAGGTAGCTTGTATTTTTTGCAGATGTTCCAGTGTATCATCCCTGCTACTTTGTCACGCCTTTGTTTGTAGTCAGTCTGTGCGATCTTCTTACAACAACTGATTAGGTGGTCCACTATTTCATCTGCTTCTTTACAAAGGCAGCACTTGCTGTTTGTTGTGGATTTTTCGACTTTTGCTCTTATTGCATTTGTTCTTAGTGCCTGTTCTTGTGCAGCCAGTATTAAACCCTCTGTTTCTTTCTTCAAGTTGCCATTCTTAAGCCATTGCCAGGTCTTGGTGATGTCTGGTTTTCCACTTATATTGTGCAAATATTGACCATGCAGTGGCTTATTTTTCCATTTTTCTGCTTGGTTCTTGACTTGTTCTTTCTTGTAGGCCTGCTTTGTTTCGTTGGTGTTGAATACTTTCTCATTATTGACCATTTGAAGTGCATCTTCTTCACTGTCCTTGATATATTCTTCAAGGCCTCTTTTCTCCTCCTCTACTGTTTGATGGACATGCAGCATTCCTCTTCCACCTAAGCTGCGAGGGAGGTATAGCCTATTGACATCACTGCGGGGGTGCAGAGCATGATTGATGGTCATGATTTTCCTGGTCTTATGATCCAGCGTCTCTAGCTCAGCCTGGGTCCAGTCTATTATTCTGGCACTGTATCTGATAACAGGTATAGCCCAGGTGTTTATGGCTTGTATGGTGTTCCTGCCATTGAGTTTGGACTTGAGGATTTTTCTAACTCTCCTGATGTATTCACTTCCAATTTTTCTTTTAACTTCAGTGTGTGCGATGTTATCAGCCTGGAGAATGCCCAAGTATTTGTAATGGTTTTTTCTCTTCCAGGTTCTTGATCTTGCTTCCATTGGGCAGTTCTATTCCTTCTGTTTTTGCTATTTTCCCTCTGTTCATTATTAATGCAGCATACCTTTCTAGTCCAAACTCCATTGCTATATCGCTACTGAATATATGGACAGTGTTTAGCAGTGATTCGATTTCTGACTGGGACTTTCATCATCATCATCATCATTATTATTATTATTATTATTATTTACATTTTATATCCTGCTCTTTCTCCAAAGAGCCCAGAGTGGTGCACTAAATACTTAAGTTTCTCCTCACAACAACCCTGTGAAGTAGGTTAGGCTGAGAGAGAAGAGACTGGCCCAGAGTCACCCAGCAAGTATCATGGCTGAATGGGGATTTGCCTTGCCTTCTAATTTAGCTGCAAAGAGTGAAATAAGCAATCCCCTGCTAAGTGAGCAAAGAGGCACCTTTTTAAAGTGACGGTTCTCTTTATTTAGCAGGGGAAAATCCATCCCCAGCACAGCATCCCTCCAGTGGCTGTTGCTGCCGTCTGCCTTATGTTTCCTTCTATGTTTCTTTTTAGATTGTGAACCCTATTGGACAGGGAACCATCTTATTTATTTATTATTTTTCTATGTAAATCACTTTGAAAACATATTGAAAAGCGGTATATAAATGGCAATAATAATATAACAACAACATTGCTAGTCAGCTTCCTGCAGTCTGTCATGATCTGCCAGTTGCTATGTGTTTTCTCCTTCCCTGTGTGATTCATGGACATGTGGGTTTCAGTGGGATATTTGCTGCAGTGCTCAGTTATGCCAACTTTTAGTACTGGATATAAAGTACCAGATGTAAAGAAATATTTACGAAGTGAAATTCTCTCAAAATTGCAGGATTCCCTGAAGAATAAATTCTCTTGGAAATTCACAGCTCTTCCCAAGGTGAATCTGAAGTGTTCGTCTCAAGCAGAAATTTTGAAGCATTTTTTCTGATAGTTTCTTCACATGTCTTTGACCATCTGTACTCCATGATGTGTGCACAAAACCGATTTGAACTGGTTTAGTTCAAATCTGGACTGTACTCGAACCGGACCAGGCATGTTCGGTTTTGCACACCCCTGAATACGCCCCCACCCCAGCTCAGCTCATATTTGACCCAGTTCTGGGTTTGAAACGTTATTTAAAAAATCAATTTTGAAGTGTTCTGAGTGGATTCTTTGATGCAAAATGAATGATGAATGACCAAAGAATCCACTCAGAACACCTCAAAAATTGAAAATAACAGAACCCAGTACCCCATCAATTGATTCACACATCCCAAATAGCTTGTCAGCCATGTCTTGCCTTGGCCCTTGATTATGATGCAGCCTTTTGTTATCCAGAGCACAAGCCGGATCCCACAAACTTTAATTCTGGTTGCCCAGGATAAATCTAAAACAGCAGTATAGTTGTTACTGTAAATTAAGCTTTTTGCCATTCAACACGGTTATATTCTCAATTCCCAACAGAGAGGAACTTTGAGATATTAGATAACAGCTGTGGAAATATTAGGAAAGCCTTAAGGGGCTGAAGCACATGTTTTGCATGCAGAAGATCCCAGATTCAGTCCATGGGATATAAAGTTAAAAAGGATTTCAGGTAACTTGAGAGGGGAAAACATTCTGCTTAAGAACTTGGAGAATCACTGCCAGTCACAGCAGAAAATACTGGACTAGATGGACAGTAGTCTGACTCAATACATATAAGGAACCTTTCTGTGTTCACTAATGCTACTCAACTTAGAGAAGTGACATTCAGTTTTCTATAATTGGCTTTGCAGGTAGATTTTGGTATATATACACGCATAGTTGTATTGGTTGGAACATTAACTTGTTCTGCAGAATTGTTACTGGTTAATTTATGAAAGAGTATATATCCTAATCTTTTATCATGTAGCTCAGTGGTTTTCAAAGTACAGGTCATGACCCAGTAGTAGATCAAGGGATATTAGACACGGAGCCTATTTACATGTGCATGCAAAACTGGGCTAAGGAAGCCCAGCCCGGTTTTGCACACACATGTGCACCGCCAGGACAGGGCTTAATCCCGGCGGCACCGCATCAGCAAACCTGCCTATACAGCCTCTCTCTGAAATGAGGTTAAGGAAACAAGTGCTCTCTTAATCTTATTTTTTCAATTGTCTGTCAGCTGCGGCTGCAAGCAGCCATGGCTAGCAGACAGTGTCACTCTGGGAGAGGGGAGGGGGATCCCCACAATGCACCACGCACCTGCACAGTGCATTATTGGATCTCCGTGGGTGGGGCAACGTGGTGCAACACATTATTATTATTATTATTTACATTTATATCCCGCTCTTCCTCCAAGGAGCCCAGAGCGGTATACTACATACTTGAGTTTCTCTTTCACAACAACCCTGTGAAGTAGGTTAGGCTGAGAGAGAAGTGACTGGCCCAGAGTCACCCAAGAAGTATCATGGCTGAATGGGGATTTGAACTCGGGTCTCCCTGGTCCTAGTCCAGCACTCTAACGACTACACCACGCTGGCTCTCTTTACCACATACTGGCACCCCAACTCTCAGAGCTACCGGTGCTCGTCTGGGCTGGCGATCCGCCCACCCAAGGAAAGGAATATGTTAATCTGCGGGGAGGTAAGCTCTTCAGGGCTCCCTCCCTGCTAACCCTATTGCCCTTTCTCAATGGTCATGAGAAAGGGCTCACTGGGTCCCTTGCTAGTTAAAGTCTGTACGATTTAATTTAATTCATTAATTCATTAATCCATTCATTCATTCAGTTTATATACCACCCTTCCAAAATGGCTCTGGGCGGTTTACAACAAGGTAGAAACAATTAAAACAAGTTAACAGTTAAAATCAAACTATAAAAACAGAATAAAACCAATTAAACAATTCATTCAGCTAAAAAAACCCTGGAGAACCAGGGCAGCAATTTAGAACAGTTTTTCAATCATTAAAAAACCCTGGAAGGCCAGGCTAAACAGATAGGATTTAAGGGTTCTCCTGAAGGTCAGTAAAGAATTCAGATTTCAGATTTCAGCAGGGAGTACATTCCACAGTCCAGGAGCAGCTACAGAGAAGGCCCGCCTCTGAGTCGCTACCAGACGAACTGGTGGTAACTGAAGACGGACCTCCTCAGATGACCTTAATGTGCGGTGGGGATCATGTAGATGAAGGCACTCTAAGATAACTCGGACCTAAGCCATTCAGGGCTTTAAAGGTAATAACCAGCACTTTTGCCCAGAAACATTTTGGCAGCCAGTGTAACTGTTTAAAAACAGACATAATATAGACTCGTGGGTTGCCCCAGAGACCAATCTGGCTGCCACATTCTGAACTAACTGAAGTTTCTGGACTATGTACAAAGGCAGCTCCACGTAGAGTGCTTGCAGTAGTCAAGCCGGGAGGTTACAAGCTGATGCACCTCTCTTTTGAGGTCATCCTCTTCAAGGAATGGGTGCAGCTGCCGAATCAGCTGAAGCTGACAGAAAGCACTCCTGGTCATGGCTTCCACCTGATATACCAGGGTGAGGCCTGGGTCCAGAAGTACTCCCAAGCTGCACACCTGCTACTTCTGGGGGAGTGTAACCCCATCTAGCTCAAGAAGATCTAACTCACCCATCAGATTCTGAGCCCCCACAATGAGCACCTCTGTTCTTGCTTGGATTCACCTTCAATTTGTTATCCCTCATGCATCCCATTACTGCCTGTAGACAGGCATTTAGGGGATGAATGCCATTTCCTGATGATGCAGATGAAAAGGAGAAGTAGATTTGGGTGTCATCAGCATACTGATAACACCCAGCACCAAATCTCCTGATGACCTCACCCAGCGGTTTCATGTAGATATTAAAAAACATTGGTGACAGAATGGAGCCCTTGGGGACTCCATATGAAAGCTCCCGTTTTGAGGAGCAAGCTCCACCATCTAGAATCTACCCGAGAGATAGGAGCGGAACCACTGCAAAGCAGTTCCCCCTATCCCCAACTCCCCCAGGTGATCCAGAAGGATACCATAGTTGATGGTATCAAATGCTGCCGAGAGATCCAGAAGAACCAGCAGAGTCACACTCCCTCTGTCGGTTCCCCGGTAAAGGACATCCATCAGACCGACCAAGGCTGTCTCAACCCCATAGCCAGCTCTAAAGCCAGTTTGAAATGGGTCTAGATAATCAGTTTCCTCCAAGACTGCCTGGAGCTGGTCGGCCACCACCCTCTCAATCACCTTGCCCAACCAAGGGAAATTGGAGATTGGCCATTGTCCATTGCTAAGGGATCCAGGGAAGGCTTCTTTAGGAGTGGTCTAACCAATTCCTCCTTCAGACAAGGGGGCACACTACCCTCCCTCAGTGATGCATTTATGATATTGACTAGGCCACCTCCAACTACCCCCTGCTAGATAGAAGCGGCCAAGTCGGGCAAGGATCCAGAGAACAGGTGGTAGGCCGCACCACCCCAAGCAGATCTCTTAAAATATTGGCAACAACACTTTTAAAGTAACATTGCAGATATTCAGATTTACAAAGAATACCAAGCTTCCAGTAAGATAGTTAAATTTTAAGTTTACACATAATGTTTATATTGTAGCAGTTTTGAATGCAGCCAATCAACTAATGAGAACGTTTTCCCGCTCACTGTTGTACAGACATGAGCTGCACAATGCAATCAATAAGCCCTATCATGGATTGCCCTACTGTGATTTTATGAGTGTGTATGAGAATCAATTGTTATTGGGGCAGAAGGGGGCCTGGGGATAAGTGATTGCTTTCAATTGGGTTGTGACCACTGATGCAGCTGAACTAATTTGTTCACCGATATATCTACATGTTCATATAACAAAAGAGTCATAGCCAGTCTAGGATGCAGTGCTCCACACTTACAAACTTTAGACAGTGGCGGTACTGGTAGCAACCTGAGCTGATTTTGCCCAAGGCTGTTCTTCAGATATGTCTGCACAGGCAGAATTGAGTTTATGTGTTGAGGTTTGGGAATAGCTTCCAAAGAGTATTTTTCCATTCATGAATCTCATAATTGTGTAAATTAAGCATATTTTCCCACAAACATGTTTTCGTAGTTCTTTTGCCTCTGACAGTTTCAAAGCATTTATCAGACCATAATCATACATCACATTGATTTTTGGGTTCATACTCCTAACCTTTTGACAAATGTATAGCTCCTATCATATTGAGAGATGCAGGACTCCCAGAGACATATTTTTGAGAGGCACAGAGGGCTGAAGAGGGAAGGGGAGATTGGTGAAAACCATCCCTCCCCTACTGCACTTGTGCAATGGTTTTGGTGGCATGCATCATTAGTGATGCATATCAGCCATAATGCTGCTTTTCTGTACACACCTGCTACCTTGGCAACATTGAAACAGTTGTTCCCTGGAATCGGCATTGGACTTCTGCCTGATCTCTTGCACTCCAGACGCATAACTAAGGGTCAGGCCCAAAGTTACAAAAGTTATTTCTTTCCCAACAGTGATAACAGAAGAATCTGTGGATATTTGATAGCATGACCCCGAGTCCCTGGAAATCACAACTTCATTTTATGTTTCACTCAACTTGCAATTTCTCAGCAAGGGACTGGTAATTGCTAGCTCTCACTTACTCCTATGGGTCACTTCCATTTGTTTTGCTTTTCTCTTCTATCTTTAAAACAAAATCATATATAAAAGTTAAAAACATGAATAGACCAAAATGTTTTGACTGGGGAACAGCTTCTCTAGGGTGGTTTTTTTGTGTGTGTGAATTTATGCTGGGTCTGCCAAAATGTTCTCTTTTCACTAGCATTATATTTTCAATTAATGCTATAACAATCTGATCAAGAAATTGTAACACTATTTTTATTCCTCCTTGCACAAAGGAGGAAGCAGAATAATATTTGGCAGATGATTTCCACTTCAGTGCCTACTGATACCTCTTGCTCTAAATGCTCCATCTGTATGTTCCACTGGGACAAAGCGCTCTCTATTCATAGAAAATGGATAGCTTCCATCATTTCAAATGGAAAATGCAGTGTTCATTTTAACAGGGCTGTCTTCTTTGGACTTGCTGTAGTGCATTGCTTTATATTTCTGAGTGCTATATGATTGTAAAGGTTGCACAAGGTTAATGCACTCAAATACTAGCCTGATCCAATGCCAGGTCAGTCATAGGCTTTCTTTCTTGATCTGAAGCTTCTGTGTCCAAGCTGCTGGCTTCATCCTCAGGTTAATAATAGGTGGACCCTGAAGATATTGAAGAAAAGTTGGCAATTTTCACCCTACTTGCTCATTCAAGTTGTAAGGCTGCAATGAAGAAGATTCTGGTGACATTGTCTGATATCTTGGCCACATGATAGTGACCTGAGAAACCATGCAAAAGGCCTGGCAGTACTAAGAATTATTGACCAGCATTATTTAGATAAAATCCTACATCATCTGTGGTATTTAGTTTTGCCAGAGCTGAGTGGCACATTCTCACATCTTTCAGTGTCAAGTGGAGACCTGCGGTAAAGAAATATACATTACAAAATCACTCTATTGGATGTAGTTGCTTTTCATCCTACATTTCTCAAACTATAAAGCTCACCAAGAAGTGCTGTGATTGACATTTCTGGTCTTATTTGATCTGTTCTGCAGCATAGGAGCTCATAGTTGACACAATCCATCTCTCATTAGAATCCCTCTCTCATTAGAAAGTTGATTGATCCTTTGTGTTTGGGTGTAGTCTTTTTCTCATTTCCTTTTTTTTAAAAACAAAAAAGAGACAATAACAAAGCAGCCTATTGCCTTTTGTGCATCACCAATTTTATTCCTTCTTCTTAACCTGACAATTAAGATATTGGTCTTTGGAGATACAAGGTAATGTCTTGGGACAATATTTGATGCCAAAGTTCTTTTATGATGAATATCTGCAACAATATTTGCACATATGATGGGTTAAGAATAGGAGAGGGTCTACATCTGTGTAACAGAGACCCTTGAGGCAGAAGTTGGATGTATTACTTAACTTCATTTATTAGCTTATTTATTTTAAACATGACAGAATAAGGCTGTTCACATGAACAGCCTAACCCAGGCTCGGGCATTCCAGCCTGAGTTAGGCTGCTCATGTGCAGTGCCAGGATCTGTGTGGATCCCGGTGCTGTCTGCCTGCCTAACCCTACTTTAAACCCAGGCCTTTAGCCAGGGTTAAGGGTCCAAGCGCACCCTTAACCCTGGCGCTGGGGTTGTGTGGGTGCTCAGGCTGCACCCACACAACACAGTCGGGTGCCTAGAGCAGTCGACTCCTGGGGGACTATCTCAATGCATTGCACTCGTGATGCCATGCTTTATGGGATATCCAGAAGCCAGGGCACATTGTCCCGGCCCCCAGAGATCTGTGCTGCTCCAAGTGTGGGAGTATAATCATGTTGGAGTGCGATCCACATGTCCCACCAGTGTTGGAGTATCCTCGGGGGAGCGGGGGAGGTAGGTTCAGCACAGCCTTCCTCCCTGCCCTCCTGGACGTAATGTATTTGTGTCACATAATATATGTTAATATCAAATTTTGTGATATTAACTTATTAAGAGGCCAATCCTATGGTTCTGCTAAGATATCTGTCATAGCTTAGACTGGCATAATTGCTAGACAAACTGCTTTGGATTGTACATCCCACCACCTGCTCTCTTGACCCTTGCCCAACTTGGCTTATTTCACCTGGCAGTCAAATTATTAGAGAGGGTTTGGTAAATATAAATGCTTCTCTGAGGGAGGGCAGGATGCCTGCTTGTCTTATGAAGTCTGTTATTAGACCTTATTTGAACCTGCATTGGATCCCTCAGAGTTAGCTAATTACAGACTGGTCTCTAATCTTCCTTGGTTGGGCAAGGTGATTGAGTGTGCGATTGATTCTCAGCTCCAGGCAGTTTTGGATGACACAGATTACTTAGATCCTTTCCAGACTGGCTTTCGACCTGGTGGATGATCTCCAATTGGCGATTGACAGAAGGAGTGTGACTCTGCTGATCCTTTTGGATCTCTCGGCAGCTTTCGACACCATTGACCATGGTACCCTGCTGTGTCGCTTGAAGGAGGTGGGATTGGGTGGCACAGTTTTACAGTGGTTCCGTTCCTACCTCTCTGGCATATTCCAGATGGTGTCGCTTGGAGACTGTTGCTCTGAAAAATGAGAGCTAACGTGTGGTGTTCCACAGGGCTCCATATTATCTCCAATGCTTTTTAACATCTACATGAAAGCGCTGGGAGAGATCGTCAGGAAGTTTGGTCTGGGATGCTATCATTATGCTGATGGCACCCTAATCTTTTTCTCCATACTAACTTCATCAGGAAATGGCATTATCCCCCTAAGTGCCTGCCTGGAGGCTATATTGGGCTGGATGAGGGATAACAGGCTGAAGTTGAATCCATACAAGATGGGGGTATTGTCTGTAGGGGGTCGGGATCCAAAAGATTGTTTAGAGCTGCCTGTTCTGGATGGGGTTACACTCCCCCTAAAAGATCAGGTTTGTAGTCTGGGAGTGCTCCTGGATCCTACACTCTCCCTGGTTTATCAGGTTGAGGCTGTGGCCAGGAGTCCTTTTATCAGCTTTGGCTAATACACCAAATATGTCCGTTTCTGGAGACAAATGACCTTCAAACGGTGGTACATATGCTGGTAACTTCTAGGCTTGACTACTGTAATGCACTCTATGTGGGGCTGCCTTTGTATGTAGTTTGGAAACTACAATTGGTTCAGAATGCAGCAGCCAGATTCGTCTCTGGGTTTACCCAAAGAGACCATATAACAGCAATTCTAAAAGAACTACCCTGGCTGCCAATATGTTTCCAAATGAAATACAAAGTGCTGGTTGTTACCTATAAAGTCCTTAATGACTTAGGTCTGGGGTACTTAAACAGCACCTTCTCTGTTGTGAACCCTGTAGCCTATTAAAATCATCTGAAGAGGTCTGGTCATGGTTGCCGCCAACTCGTTTGGTGGCAGCTCGGGAGCGGGCCTTCTCTGTGGATGCCCCAGGGCTTTGGAACTCACTCCCTGCTGAAATAAGAGAGTCTCCTTCTCTGTTTGTTTTCAGGAGGACCCTGAAGATGTACCTGTTTTCCCACACTTCTAACTGAATCTAATTTTTAAATTTTAATGTGTTTTTATCTATTATGATTTTTATCTTTTTATGCATTTTAAGTGATTTGTATTATATTATGTTTTAATTCTGTACACCGCCTAGAGAGTTTGATGTTAGGTGATATATCAAATGAATGAATGAATGAATGAATATCCTAGTCTCCTGCAGCAGTCAAAAGCACATTGATAGTAACAGGGGGTGGGGGGAGTAATGTGCATTACAAGTAATGTAGCAGTGATAGTCATTCTTACAGTTCCTAGCAAAACTGTTGTCACCCAATCAGCACTGGTGTCTGGGGTAGTCATCATTTTGGGTAGCTTCTGAGGGACCCACTGAAGGGCCCACTGCTGATGCCTGAGACCACCTTTGTGCCCATAGCCTTCATGTGAAAGCCTGTAAAGGGCCCACCCAGTTCCAAGCTGGTGGGACTCTCTTGCCCCGCACCCAGGTACAATGGAGCCCATGGAGGGCAGTTTACTGAGGGTTCCCTGAAACCTAGATCTTGCACTGCACCCACCAATCACAATATCCTTTCCAGTGCTGCAACCACAATAATATGCATAGAAAGCATCATTCAACATGTAGCAACGTGGGGATGCCACAATGATATCATGTAACTGATGTATTTCTCTCTCCCACACACAAGGCTCAAGCACGCTCCAGTAAGAGCCTATACCCTGTCCTCCAGCTCATGTCTTCATCCAGTGCTTAGGAGGACAGTAACTTGAATCTACAGAATGACACATCTGAGACCCCTTTGACAGGGCTTGAATCCTCTGATTGCCTAAAGAACAAACTGAAACCATCTTATTGCCAGGAAAATGCCACATAGCAAGGGAAGCTGGATGACTCATAGCATTGGCTATTGGCTTCCATTGCAGTCTAATAGTTGTGAGGGAAGCTTCCACATAAAACCCATAGGTGACAGGTGTTCTAGGAGAAGGATTTGAGACATGCTGTGATGGTAGTGATTCCAGATAAGTAATTCCATTAGTACTGCACACATCATCTCCATATTGTCATTTGTGTGAGCGAGGTGATGAAAAGATTAAGGCATGTGATCCCGATATCGGCCACATCTTTTGCAGCACTACAAGGGCAGAAGAAAGAGCATATTTGCAGAGCAGCTGAGGAATAGCTGCATTGAAGGTTCTTCTGCAGCTCAATGTGGGTGAAGGAGGAGAAGGAAGTGATTTTTTGCCTCTCTTCCCTCCCTCCCAAGCCCTTCTCACTTCCAGAAATATGTCCTTGAGGACTGTGCAACCAGAGACATATTTCTGCAAGAAGTAAAAATTGCTTCTCCCCCTACTCTGCCTGCTGGAGAAGAAGCCTTCAATACAATTATTCTGCAGCTGCTCTACAACTGTGCTGCCTTTCTTCTATCTTCGTAGTACTGAGGAAGATGTGGGCCAATGTTTCTAAGAGACCTACTATCAGAGACAAATTATATTATAAATTAAATACATAGTTTTGCTTGGTGTGCTGGTGTTACTTTTTAAAATGTAAATAGCTGCCACTGAGGTAGGTGTGTGTGTGTAATCAGGACCATATAGGAAGCATTTTCAGTGGAGGACTTCCCCCACTGAAGTCCTGGTCTGGATCAGTCTCCTTGAAACTGCTATTTAAGTTAGAAAAAACAAGCATACAGGGCCAAACTGTATTTAACATGATTGTAATTTGGTCTTCAGCCAAGAATAACTTCAGGGTTAAAAAATTGAGGATTTAGCAGAAAACCTTTTAAGACAAAAATAGATGGTAGTTTCTTTTTAATGGCTCTTGTGCCAAATCCCCAAACTGTGCGGTAATCTGACAAAGTAATTGGTGGATTCTGTGAGGAGCAGCTATAGAATTGAAAGCTTTTTTTTTTTAAAGTGCATGCACAAATTGTGCGTGTGTGTATCTGCAGGATAGGCCGTTGGAGATAATCCAATCCAAGTTTATTAGAGCAGTATTCAGGGCCCCTTGATGTATCGCCCATGCAGCATTGAGGTTAAGGATGTGCACGGAACCGTGGCCGGGCTGTCCGGAAGTGGCAGGGTTGGCACTTTAAAGGTGGGGGGAGGGTGCACTTACCCCTCGTGCTGCATTTCCCCTTCCAACATTGTTTTCCCCCAAAAACCATCAGGGTGGCAGTGTACCTCCCTGCTGCACCGTTGCCCTCATCGGCCGGAACTACCGGGTGCGCATGCACCTCTTGCGTGTGCACGTGCACTCTTCTGCCGTGCACATACACGCCCGGTACTTCTGGCCACTTCTGATCAATGAGGGCAATGGGGCGGCAGGGAGGTATGATGCCTCCACGAAGTTTTTTGGAAGTAAACTATGCTGGCAGGGGAAATGCAGGAGGAGGGGTAAGTGCACCCTCCCCCCGCCCTTAAAGTGCCAAGCCCGGGGCCTTCGAACTTTGAACCGGCCCTGACGTTCGAACCTTTTGGAAGCCTCTAAAATGGCCTCTGAACCGGTTCGTGCTCATCCCTAATTGAGGTTGGAAATGGGTCTCCAGAGGATGGAAACAAAAGCATGGGTTTTAATCCTCAGATATTGTTTTAGGATACATTTCTCCCCTCTGGGATTGATCCCTCTTATGTTGGCCAATAGGTTTCAATCCACCTGGACACGAGCATTGATGGGTAATTGTCATCACTCGGCCTCTCTGCTGAACATCTATCATTATTAGATTATAGTCAACCCAAGGAGATCCACAAACAGAGGGTCTTGGACACTGAACATCAGAATGACTTAAGCTCCATCATGGAGACTATAAGAGGGCGCCTTGGTGATTTTAACCAGGAACCTGCTAGCTAGCTATTGTCCCTCTCTTTACCAAGCCATTACAGGGTTCTCCTCAGAGTAAGATAATACGCTTTGCTATTAGCGGTTTTATCTTGAAGGTTTCTGAAAACCCCTCTGGCCAGTCGGTTATGCCCCTGCGGCTCAGGTGAGGTCAAATCTGTCCACTATGTGCTGCTCTTTTGTCCTTTTTATAATGATAGCTGGTGCAGTCTTGTTTTTCCCTTGCTATCACACTTTCCTGGCCGGATTGCTGAATTTTACGCCACACTCCTCCTTGCAGATAAGAAACCTTCTACCACCTGCAGGGTTGCCAGATGTTGTGCAGCTGCTGTCAAGATCGAATACATTTTGGAATTAAATGGAAATATTGTGTTTCTAGTTTTCTAACATTAGCCACCTAATGGCACAGTGGGGAAATGACTAGCAAGCCAGAGCTTGCCATTTTGAATCCCCACTGGTATGTTACCAAACTATGGGAAACACCTACACCAGTGTGATGTAGTGGTTAGAGTGCTGGAGACCTGAGTTCAAATCCCCATTCAGCCATGAAACTAGCTGGGTGACTCTGGGCCAGTCACTTCTCTCTCAGCCTAACCTACTTCACAGGGTTGTTGTGAAAGAGAAACTCAAGTATGTAGTACACCACTCTGGGCTCCTTGGAAGAAGAGCGGGATAGAAAATGTAAATAATAATAATAATAATAATAATAATAATAATAATAATAAATTAATAAATAATATCCGGCAGCAGTGATGTAGGAAGATGCTGAAAGGCATCATCTCATACTGCATGGGAGATGGCAATGGTAAACCCCTCCTCTTTTCTACCAAAGACAACCACAGGGCTCTGTGGTCATCAGGAGTTGACAATGGCACACTTTACTTTTATTTTCTAACATTGCTATAGCTAGTATCAATGCTTTTCAAAGAGCTTGATACAAAGTTTGACTTCCTGTTTTTATGTTAGAGTCATTCACACCATTGTGCTAAAAACATTGTGTACCTTTAAACATAAAAATATGTAAGATTGTGTTTACTTGTTATCTAGGATTGGCATTGTGTTTCAGGCATCACGTCACAGGCAGCAACATCATTGGTGATTCAACCTTGTGGAGAATTTAAGGACAGTTGCTGGGACAAGTCATATCTTGGTTGCATAGTAGAGGAAGGTCCTGCCACAGTCATCAGTTGAGCACATCTGGAGAGAAGAAGTAACAGGGTGCTTATTAATTCCTTCTTCTTCATGCTGAGCCTTTTGAACTAGGAAACCAGAAGAGTGAATGGAGGGAAGCCAAGCACCCCACAGGCTAGGACAGACCATCATACATGCAAAAGCAGCACACTCATGCTTAGGAAGTGGAGAGGCACGAGAAGAGCTTTTGAAACAGTTCCTTCTTATCCCCCCCCCCTCCATTTTTTCATACTGTTACATTTTATTCTTTTATGTGACAAATTGCTTTGTTTTTAAGAGCCCTTGCCAGCAATGCACTTTGAAATCTGAGTCTTGGCATAAAAGATTAATGTGAATAATAAGCACCAACAATTTAGGGAAATATGAATGTCCATGTGGTTAAAAATAATGCCCGTGATCCAGCTTCGAAATGATGCAGACCTAGATCAAACATCTTCCCTCATAATGTTTTAATATGTACACTTCTGAATGGGAAGAGAACAAAGTAGGGAGTTTACAAGTAGATGTCAAATGAGTTATAATGAGCTAACAAATATGTGTGAGTGAATGCCGAAGCTACACATTACAGTAGAGTGTATCATAATTACACTGACTATTCCTCAATGAGTCTTAAACATGAAAAAAATGTAATTATGGAAAAATTTGGGTTATGTGGATGGCATACAGAGGAACAGATAATTCTGGATTCTCTGTTTCGGAATGATGGTATTTGCAAGTCATTTGAACAATGCATCATATAAATATGAAGAGCTAAGCTGTTTTTAGTTTAATTGGCTTGGTGAATGTAGCTCAGACAGAAAGTCAATAACTACTTCTCTGGCTTCAAGGACAAGAAAAGATCAAACAGCCCATCATAAAGAAACAGTTTTTTTTTTAAAAGGACATAAAAGCGTAAAACACAACAGAATAGGTAATTCTATCACTTTAAAATGATAGGAAAGAGAGAAAAATAGCAAATCCCTTCTTTACTGTATAATCAGATTAGATGAAGCAGCAGCAGGCTTTATGGAATAAAAAACAACAACCCATAACAGCTTTTAGTCTATTGTCTTTGGGTTTTTGTTTCTGCCTCCTGTTGCCTTCAAAGGTTAGTTTTGTTTCTTCATAGTTTCCAGTTGCATGTGGAGATATTTTTCATTTGGAGCAGAATAAGTATGCATATCATTTTAGTTCATTTATTTGATGAAAAGTAAGAGAGAGAGAGAGAGCGCGTGCATATGAATAAAGCAAAGATCTGCATCCAGATTTTATAAATTCAGTGTGCTTTAATTTGGTTTCTTTTCTGTAATGCAAGAAAAATTACACTTATTTGACTGTAAATATAACATACTGTAACAAAATGTTTAATTTTGTAAGGAAAACTGCCTTTAAAAATTAGGATCAGCTGTGAGTTTAAACTGGAATACTAGAATTATTGTCAACAATTTAAAAATAGGCAGGTGAGGTGAACAGGGAGAAAAGAATTTATATCCTGCTCATATTTAATTTAAGGCACAGTAATTGGCTTTCATCCATGAAGGGACAAGGGCAAAGTAGACAGGGAAGAGTGTAGTACAGTCTGTAAACAAAAAAAGGGGGTAAGGAAAAGATGAATCCGAGGATGGTCATTTTACAGATGATACAGTAAGCTTAAGAATACCATTAATGTTGTTAAGTGGGAAATAATATAGATTAGAAACAGAGTGCTTGATTAACAATTTGACCCGAGTTCAAATCCCCATTAAGCCATGAAACTAGCTGGGTGACTCTGGGCCAGTCACTTCTCTCTCAGCCTAACTTACTTCACAGGGTTGTTGTGAGGAGAAACTTAAGTATGTAGTGCACCGCTCTGGGCTCCTTGGAGAAAGAGCAGGATATAAAATGTAAATAATAACAGTAATAATATCTGCAAGAAGTTACATTGGAAAACTTAAAAGATGCAAACACAAGGCATACCAAGTCAAAAGAACTGCAGCACTGCAGAGAACGATAATTGCAGAAGTTAAATTGGCATGGTGGTGGTGATGGGAGCAAAACTTTGCAGAAGACAAGAGTTGTAACTGATCTTTATGGAGTCAAAAGATGGTGCAGAAGACAAGTGTTGGGGCTGAGCCATAGGCTGCAGGTTACCAGGTGGTGCAAAGCTAGGCAGAGCCAGTAAACCAAACAAAGAAGAGATCAAGCTGAGTAGGCAGTCAGGGATCAAAGAACAGCTGGTAGCCAGAGGTCAGGAACATGCCAGAGGTCAAGCTGAATAGCCAGTTGGGTATCAGAAATTAAGCCAATAGCCAAAGATCAAGAATATGCCAGAGGTCAAGTCAAGTAGACAGTCAGGACTCAGGGGATAAACCAGTAGCCGAAAGTCAGAAACACACCAGAGGAGATAGTTGAAGGAAGCAAGTGCGGGAGGGGGAGAGAAATCTACCAGAATAAGAAGACTATGATACTAAGGCAAGGCTGGTTCCAAGTCCACTTCAAACCACTTCCTGCTTCTACTTCCTGCTTTGAAATAGAACCAACTAGTGGGCCTGGGCATCTGTGCCTCTAGTTGGGCCTAGCCACCTCCCCCACCCCACGCTGGCACGCCCGGCTTTCTGGCTGGCCAGCCAGCTGACTGGCTGGTCCCCACTGCTGCTGTCCCCCCAGGCCAGGCTGTCCTACCACCATCTCCTGCCTCCTCCTCCCGGTGGCCAGGCTAGGCTGGCCAGCCGCTGCTGCCACCAATCTCCCACCTCTTCAGGCCAATGGGGCTTCGCCTACTGGCCGGCCGGCCGGCCGGCTCCTCCTCACTCCGGCGGCTGGGCCAGGCCCGCCGTTGTCATTATTTCTTGCTTCCGTCATTATTTTTCTCCACTTCAGTGCTGGAACTCTTGCGCACTCTTGCGAGAGGTTGCCACGCATTTGGTGGACTGTCTTCGAGAAATAATTATATAGATGATTGGTCTCACTGGGTGGGGCCAGGCTAGGGCTCTGGGGATGCAAGGGCTGCTGCAGCGCAGCAGCTTGCTACAAGGAGCAGCAGCCCTAGCCTAGGCAGAACCTGACAAGTTTGTAGAGAGGCAAGAGACGTCAGTAATTTAGAGGTTGCTAAAAGGATAGATTCTAACCTGGAAGGTGATGTCTCTGCTTAGCAGTGGCATTTCTAGGCAAGGCAGTAGAGTAAAAGCTTTATCGCTTTTTTAGACTGGGAGGGCTTGATAAACAGAATAGTTTCCATCTTAGTTTCCAGAAATATTTATTGAAATTAAACTTTCATTATTATTTATTTTTCAAGGAACTTTTAGGTTTCTAGTTCAACCCTGTTCTCAGGCCAAGAAAGAAGAGTCTGTTCTGAAGGTGTATGGTAGTGGCTCATACAATCTGAAAGTGAAAGCCTAGGATAATTTAATATCAGTTAGTTACCTTTACCTTCTAACCACAATGTCTTATCTGTCTTATTGTTCTAAGAGTGGTAAGATAGTTTTGTTTTCTGTTTCTCTTTAAATGCATGCATAAAATAAATATGTTGTGAATTTAGGTGGCAGTAATTAGAAAATTGTTCTAGAGCTAACTTCTGTTTAGAAAAAAAATGGAAAGGTCTTGATTTTGTTGTCCTGATTTTCATCAAACATCCATCTTACACTCCAGAATGCATTTGGGATTCAGAAGACATGGTGCTTCCACTGTAACCTACTCAATCTGCTGTGTAAAGGTAGTTTTGACTGATTTGAGGAGACTTCAGGGAAAGGTGGATGTGAATCTGGTCATGATTTGTTGCAATGATATTGTTGAAACACCAGTGCACTTAAGCAGTGAGCACCACATGGTCTACACTGTCCCTGAAGTTTTTCCAACCTGTGTAACAGTTGTATTTATTCTGTGAATTCCCTGCTCTCCTTTGACATAGTTCCAAAACAAAATAAACAACAAAATGTTGCTGAATTAGACTATAGCAATAATTAATGCCAGATCAATTTACCAAACTGTGATCTCATCTATTTAGTAGGAGAATGGAAAGAAGCACATAGAATACTTAGTACAAAGGCTTAGCCTAATGGGTTATAGAATATCTAAAGGAGAAATGTCAAGGTGACTCCTCTAACATGGTCCCTGGCACCCATACAAATTGGGTGTCAATTGCACAAACTATTGAGCAACAGGGTGAAAACGTGGATGCTCTTGCCCATAGTTATTCCAAAAGGGCTGCTACGCCAGTGGCTGTTGTATGTCATGGCAATGTATTCTATTTGTACAAAAGATTTTAATGTAATAATATTGAAGATTTACAAGTCTAAGAACAGCCTGTCAAGCTATAGGTACAATTTCTGCTCCTCTCCTCCCCTTGCCAATTTTCAATGTCTAACAGTGGAATTAACATTTTGGTAATAATCTAGATGGAATTTTTCATGGAATTTTCCTGGAATTTTTCATTCAATTTCACAGGCAGCTGCTGAATTGCCCTTCTGTCTTTGAGTCCAGCCCTGATAGAATATATTTGTTTGGTGCTGAACTGCTGTTTTTAGTTGATTTTTCATGTTGCTTAGCCTTAATCTTTTGTAATTTAAGCAACCATGGCCTCTCTTTAATAGATATTAAGGCCGTTTACATGACCGTAAGGGCTGGGACTTGGGATGGCTGGGAATCCTACCTACCTTCCCCCATGTGATCTGGGGCCCAAAGAGGGTTTCACTACCCATGCATCCACACAAGTGACAGGGCGGCGGGCGGCACACCAAAGGAGAGGCAGGGGAAGGAAGCTCAGCCACCAGATATTTGGCAATGCCCCAATTGAGCTGCTTGGTACATTGGGATATCTCCTGGCTTCCGGGTCACTCCTTCTCCCTGGACTCTATGGTATGTATAGCTGTCGGCAGGCCACATGACCCATGGGTGAGGTAGGAGCCACACATGCCCTCCTACATCACTTTTACCCTGGGTACACAAGCGGGGCTACCCTGGGGAGGAGCGCCAGGATTAGGAGCAATCACAGAGCTTCTCACAACTAGCCCTACCTAAGCTAGCACTGTTCTATCCAGGTAGGGCTGGTCATGAGAATGACTTCATTTTGTGTGTGTGTGGCGGGGGTGGGGGGTGGGGAGAAGACTCTCCTTTTATGAACATAAAAACAGCCCTGCTGGATCAGGCCCAAGGTCTGTCTAGTCCAGCATCCTGTTTCACTCCCCTGCAACTGGTATTCAGAGGCATCTTGCCTCTGAGGCTGGAGTTGGCCTATAGCCACCAACTAGTAGACTGTCCTTGATTTTGTCCAAGCCCCTTTTAAAGCCATCCAAGCTAGTGGCTATCACCGCATTCCATTGCAAAGAATTCCATAGATTAATTGTGGGTTGTGTGAAGAACTACCCCCTTTGTCAGTTCTAAATTTGTTGGCCATCGGTTTCATGGGATGACCCCTGGTTCTAGTGTTGAGAGAGAGAGAGAGAGAAATTCTCTCTATCTACTCTTTTTGCTCCATGCATAATTTTATACACCTCTGTTATGTCTCCGATAGTCTTCTCTTTTCCAAACTAAAAAGCCCTAGATGCTATAGTCTTGCTTCATAAGGAAGTTGCTCCAGTCCCCTGATCATCTTGGTTGCCCTCTTCTGCACCTTATCTAATTCTACAATGTTTTTCATATGAGATGGTGACCAAACTGTGCACAGTACTCCATAAGAACATAAGAACAGCCCTGCTGGATCAGGCCCACGGCCCATCTAGTCCAGCATCCTGTTTCACACAGTGGCCCACCAGATGCTGCCAGAAGCCACATGCAGGAGTGGTCACGCCATAGATTTGTATAAGGGCATTATAATATTTGTATTTATTTTCAATCCCCTTCCCAGTAATCTCTAGCATAGAATTGGCCTTTTTCACAGGTGCCGCACACTGAGGCTACACTTTCAACCAGCTGCCCACCATGACCCCAAGATCTCTCTCCTGGTCAGTCACTGGCAGCTCAGACCCCATCAACGTATATGTGAAGTTGTGGGGGGGTTGCCCCAATATGCATTACTTTACACTTGCTTACCTTGAACTGCATTTGTCATTTTGTCCCTCAGTTTGGAGAGATCTTTTTGGAGTTCCTCACAGTCTCTTTTGGATTCCACTACCCTAAATAGTTTAGTGCAGTGGTTCCCAAACTGGGAGCCTCCAGATGTTACTGAACTACAGTATTTGCTGTATTTCAGCAACATCTGGAGGGTCCCAGTTTGGGAGCCACTGGTTTAGTCTCATCTGCAAATTTGCCCACTTAGCTGCTTACCCCAGTTTTTCGATCTTTTATGAATACATTAATGTGAACTGGTCCCAGTACAGATCCCTGGGGGGTTGTGAAAACTGTCCATTTATTCCTATGCCTGTTTCCTGTCCTTCAGCCAGTTACCAATCTGCAACTGAACCTGTCCTCTTAACCCATGACTGCTAAGTTTACTCAAGAGCCTTTGGTGGGGGACTTTGTCAAAAGCTTTTTGGAAGTCCAAGTTGACTATGTCAACTGGATCAACTTTATCCACATGCCGGTTGACACGCTCAAAGAACTCCAAAAGATTAGTGAGGCAAGACTTGCCCTTCTCTTTGGATGCCTCTTTTTTTTTAAGCCTGTCATTGTGCACTTTCCATTTTTTATTCTTGCCACCAGGGGTAAGCAGCATACAGTCCATTTTATAGACCTTATGAAATACCGTGCTTTCATTCATTTGCAGGATGTAAAAATGTGAACTGTGCTGGCTGTGATTTCCAGAAACACAAGCTCCTCTCTCATTTTGTACAGAATTGAAAACATAACATACAATTAAATGATCCTTTACTCTAGTAGATATAACTCTTTTATATAAGCTGATTGATTTCATTGCCAAGGACATTTGTAGAAGAAATTACTTTATTAAGAGATTGGAATTAAACAAGTGTATAGTTTGGGAAAGTAACACTAGGAAGGGACTTAGCCTTGAAGTTTGTGATTCTGTGGTGAGCAAGAAAATATTAAAATAAGCATAAATGCAAGGTGGTTCATTGATTTGATTGTCTCCAGAATAAGGATAGAACATGTTGGGTAAAGACTAAATTGTTTTTACTCAAGACCTTGCTTACAAAATATTCTCTTTTTAAAAGAAAGATTAGCGATTGTAGGTCATAGTGTACTCTATCCTTCCTGATAATTGCAAAATCCATTACTGTCCCACTGAGATTTTTTTTTAAAGATTGCATTAAATCTGAATAAAAGCTTAATAAGTAGATTAGTTAGAACAATAGTCCTCATGAGGATGTTTGATTCTGAGTGTAGCTGCTAGAGATAACCCTAAATGCAATTAGGTCTAACTCCCTGTGAGTGTCAAAGGCAGTAGAATGCACAGAGGCTTCCCAAAAGATGACATTAAAAAGGGAGGGGGTAGGTTTCAGAATTTACATTTTTCTTTCCTTTGGGCTTCAGCAACAAAACCTTTGTTAAGAATTTCTGGAGCCTTGGAAAACACACAGTGGAAAATTAGTTTTGAGAAACTTGTTTTAGATGTTTCACATCAAAACGGTGGATGCTTCCACTACCATTGGGAAGCAGTTTGTTGTCCACATCTGTAAGCTTTGTAATCGTTAGAATATTCTCCCAAGGTAGTCGGGAATAAAAGACAAAGGGAAACTACTGATTTCACTAAACACATACCAGTTATAAATGGCAAAGTGAATCAATGTCAATTAACTCTCTTTCCCTTGTGTAGTACATAAAGTAAAAGCAGCCACAATTGACAAATATGCAAAAATTACATGTCAAAATTGTGCATACTTTTATGTGGACTATGGATGTGGCTTGCGAGTTAAGAAAATATGAGATTTTTAACTGGCAACTTAATTATTGTTTTAGAATATATTTTCTCAAGCCGTGCAGCCCCATCCTGTTCCTGTGTGGCAATTTTTCCAAAGGCCAGCAGAAAAGCCAGAAACAAACAATGAGACTTACATTGCCTGCACCAGTCACAGAGTTTCACTTCCTGACTGCATCAAAAGAAAGCAGATTCAGACTAAGGAACTGATTTATCCTCCAAAGACCCAACCCCCCCCCCCAAGTACCCAGTAGGAATGTGCAAATTGATTTGGGTACAAATCAATTTGTACCGGAATCTAGCTTATTCGGGCAATTTGGAGACAGAACAAAGTACCCCCGTGATCCATTGGCTAGATTCAGGTCCAGATCTAATTGTGCCAGATTCAATTCGAATTGATTTGAGATTCGGATCCGCAGCTTTCATGCGCGGGGGCGGGGGGGAGCTAAGCTCTAGCCCTTGTAGGGACAGATTAAGACACAAAACAAATCAGGGGTGATTCAATTCGAGCACAAATCAAATAAAAAACTAGCTTAACCCGTGCAGAGCGTCTGCACAATAATACTTGATTGCTCCCCTCACCTCAGAGATGTTTCCACCCTCACCTGAGCCACATTTCTGCTCCTCCTCCTCCATCCGGTTACTTCCATACCTCTCACCCCTCTTGGTCATGGCTGAAGCATTGCTGGAACCTATTTGCCAATCTGCAGCCCCCTATCCCCAGAGACCTGCCCACCCTCACCTGACCCTCGCTCCTGCTCTTCCCCACAGGAGCAGCAGCAGTAGCGGTTCACTGGGCCCTTCCTTGCTGTCGCCACCGCCATGGTCGCTCGTTCCCCTCAGGCCGCTGACAGGCCCAGGCCCAGGCCCATCCCTTGCCTGCCTGCCTCCCTCCGCCAATGGCCTCAGTTATCCCAAACAGCAGCAGTGGTTGACTGGGCCCTTTCTTGCTGGAAATAGATACTGCCATGGCTGCTCATTCTCCTCAGGCATCTGACTGGCTCAGGACCATCCCTCACCCTCCCTTCTTTCTCTCTTCCCCTCCCTTCTTTCTCTCTCTCTCCTCCAATCTCTCTTCCCTTCTGTCTTTCTTCCCTTCCTTTCCCTTCTTTTCTTGCTTTCTCTTTTTCTTTCTCTCTATCTCTCTCCCTTCCTGAGTTAACAGATCTTGTTTCCTCCTCTAATTCACACAGCAGCAGCCTCCTCCAGAAGGGGCTCTTTCCTCCCTCACAACCTCTCTCTTCGCAGACCCTGCCCACTATGATGTTCAAAATGTGTATATATATATATACACACACATATCTTCTGACCAGTAACAGTTGCATTCCAATTGACCTTAACCATCTGAGCCTCCCTCCACCAACATCTGCATATGGAATAAGAACATAAGAACAGCCCTGCTGGATCAGGCCCAAGGCCCATCTAGTCCAGCATCCTTTTTCGCACAGTGGCCCACCAGATGCCGCTGGAAGCTACAGGCAGGAGCTGAGGGCATGCCCTCTCTCCTGCCGTTACTCCCCTGCAACTGGTACTCAGAGGCACCCTGCCCTTGAGTCTGGAGGTGGCCCACAGCCCTCCGACTAGTAGCCATTGATAGACCTTTCCTCCATGAAGTCATCCAAACCCCTCTTAAAGCCATCCAGGTTGTTGGCTGTCACCACGTCCTGTGGCAGAGAGTTCCACAAGTGGATCACGCGTTGTGTGAAAAAGTACTTCCGTTTGTTGGTCCTAGACCTCCTGGCAATCTGCACTGCCCAATCATCACGGTGCTTATGCTTGCGTACTCTCGTGAGAGCTGCCATGCACGGGATTAGCCATGGGTATGCCTTTGAGAATTATATATATAGATTGATGGTTTGTGCACCTCCCTAGTACCCACAAGGGATCTTCCCTTGTCTGTAGGCCATGACATATCACCTGATAGTGCAGCTGATTCTTCATCCCTCATTGTCTGATATTGCAGCTCTTGTCAGGTCAACAATCCACTTGGCCCTTCTCCTGACTCAGAGAAATTTTATTTATATATTTAAAATGTTTATGTCCAGCTGTTTAATTCAGATTTTTAAGGCAACTTTACAATACAGATTGAAAACAATACATCATAAAAACAAAATATCACCAACCATAACACAGGAGAGTCCAACAAAATACTCTGATCTATCAAAGTAGCTATCATATAAGAGCCCCTGGTGGCGCAGTGGTAAAACTGCCGCCCTGTAACCAGAAGGTTACAAGTTCGATCCTGACCAGGGGCTCAAGGTTGACTCAGCCTTCCATCCTTCCGAGGTCGGTAAAATGAGTACCCAGAATGTTGGGGGGCAATATGCTAAATCATTGTAAACCGCTTAGAGAGCTTCCAGCTATAGAGCGGTATATAAATGTAAGTGCTATTGCTATTGCTATTGCTATAGACTGACTTGCTAAAGAAACAGCTTTTCATTTGGTTTCTATCAATCAATCAATGAATTTATTGCGGCCATAGGCCATACAGAAAACATACAAGAATTAAAAGAAAATTAAAAACAGAATATACCAGCAGTAGTATGGTACATAATAATGAACAGTAGCTCCTAAAATTTAGATCTTAAACAGGTTCTTAGTCTAATAGCAACATAAAAGAATTTCGCCACCACCTTGGTGATTTCATTGTCTAGATCCTCAAGACAAAAATTCAAATAAAAGGGGTCAGCTTTTCCTGGAAAATGCTCCAACAGAGGGAATATGAGTTCTTTTCTGGTATCAAAATACAGGGAGCAATAGAGCAGCACATGCGAAACAGTTTCAGGAAGGCCTGCACCACAGGGGCATAGGCCATAATCTGAAGATCCCTTGCAAAATCTTTTTTCCAGAAGGGCTGAAGGCAACACGTTCATGCAGGCCCTAGTAAAAGCTATCCTAAACTTAGGAAACTGTAGGGAAGCTAAATACTTAGCACCTTTATTCCCCAAAGGGGGCATGATGCCAAAAAATAGGGGAGAACAGGTCCTGTTTCCCCTAGAAACAAGATTTTGGTGCTCAATATCATGAAGGCGTTGTGAGGGGAGCAATCAAGTACTAGTGTGCAGATGCTCTAGAGCGCGCGAGAGTTCCAGCATTGGAGCGGAGAGAAATAAGTGCAGCGGACAGGAGATGGAGGGCTGTTGGATGAAGCCCAGCCAGCTGGAAGAGGTGGGCTGACAGCAAAGCCCCGCCAGCCGGAAGGAGGAGATGGGAGGTGGTGGAGGGATGGCTTGGCCCTGGCCCGCCTTCTGGGGTGAGGTGGCGGCAGTGGCGGGCCCTGGCCTGGCTGCATGGAGGAAGCAACGGTGAGCCAGCCTAGCCTGGCCAGCAGCAGTGGGATGGTCTGGCCCGGGGGAACGGCGGTGGGGACTAGCAGCCGGTTGGCCAACCAGAAAGCCGGGCATGCCAACTAGATTGTTTGTTATTTCTCTACGTAAACCATTTTAGAAACTTTTGTTTAAAGATAGTATATAAATATTTGTTGTAGTAGCAGTAGAAATGCACCAAATACAAATATGCCAAATACATATGGGTAATATTACAACAGCTGTTTAAGGCCCTAAAGGTCCCAGGTCTTGCAATCAAGGAGGTATGAGCTCTATGGACACTTGAGGAATGGCTGGTGTTGCCATGCATATCTCATCTAACGATTCTAGGTGTCTCAGACCTCCCACAAGTGCATTCTGCAAATACTGTCCCACTATATAAAGATTCCTGACACTATAATTTTATAGTCCTTATTCCCTAATGCATACAATAGTGCTAAGGAAGAAGTCAAAGTTCAGCCTGGTTGCAAATATTCCACAGTAGAAAGAGGGTTAGTATGCCACTCACACAATAAGAAATACAAAAATTATAGTCGCTCATCCCATTTTAATTCTAACAATTCATATATATTGTACAATCTTTAATTTTACTGTACCCAGAGGAGCACTGTTAGGAGCAGAAATAAAGTTTTATGAAGGACTGTAAATCTGGCATACTGCAGCCATAAAAACATTTATTTTACATTTTTATATGCAGGATATTATTGTATCCTTACATGTATGAATATTCACAAAATGAACCCAACACTTTTTTAAATGGCCAAATAATAATGTATATGTTTTTCTTTCCAAAAATATACAGGGTTCTGAGATATTTGAGGAAATGTTTAATTTTTAGTTTGTCACAGATTTTTTAGGCTTTTGTTAAAAAAATTCATTCATGATCAAAATAAATGGTCAACTGGAGAAAAATAATTTAGTTTTTCCTAGATGCTGATAGTTTCAAAATTCACTAATTTAAAAGTATGTTAGTTGCTTGTATAAGTAAGCAGGAAGAAGGGTTGTGATGGTGTGTGATGTGGTGTCTAGTGACACTGCTCTTGGTTCTGCCTCAAACTCCAGCACAGTAGTCATGCCAGCAATTGCATCCATTTGCCTTGTGAATCAGCAATTTATGGATAGACATCCAATTAGTGTTGCCTCTAACAGGGATTCCCAGATGTTGTTGACTACAGTTCCCATAATCCCCAAGCAAAAGCCATTGCAGCTGATGATTCTGGGAGTTGTAGACAACAACATCTGGGAATCTTTGTTAGAAGGAACATTGCATCCAATATGAAATTGGCCCACAGTGAGAATTATATACATCAGAATACATTGGGTATAAAACTAGCTGATGGTTTCATGCTAATGCAGATCCAAGGACTCAAGAAAATATGTGTCTGACACATTTTAAATATCATATAAATCTTCATTAGCGATCACTGAAAGAAATGTTAAACAAATATATAGAAATCAGATGACCTATCACAGTATTTAAAATTCTTTAAAAGTTGACAAACATCTTTTGTTCTCCTAAGAATGCAAATATTATTATTGTTTACACAGTCAGACAGGTGTTATTGACTGGTTTGTTTTATCCAGACATCAAGTCCTTCCCAAGCATCTGGAATGGCTGAATTTTATTATCAATGTTGTTGCTGTTATTATAGATATTGTCGCAGAATATAGGCTGTTCCCAGTAAAGCTGCTTTTTGTAATTGGCTGATGGTGATTTCTGTGGCCCCTATGGTGTTGAGGTGCTCTTCAAGTTGTTTTGGAATTGCACCTAGGGCACCAGTTACCACTGGGATTATTTTGATCTTTTTCTGCCACAGCCTTTCAATTTCAATTTGTAGATCTTTGTATTTGGTGATTTTTTCTGTTTCTATTTCTTCTATTCTGCTATCCCCTGGTATTGCTATGTCGATTATTTTGACTTGTTTTTCTTTCTTCTCGACTACAGTTATATCTGGTGTATTGTGTGGCAGATGTTTGTCTGTTTGTAGTTGGAAGTCCCATAATATTTTTGCATCTTCATTTTCTTCAACTTTTTCAATTTTATGGTCCCACCAATTCTTGGCTACAGGTAGCTTGTATTTTTTGCAGATGTTTCAGTGTACTATCCCTGCTACCTTGTCATGCCTTTGTTTGTAGTCAGTCTGTGCGATCTTTTTACAACAGCTGATTAGGTGGTCCACTATTTCATCTGCTTCTTTACAAAGGCAGCACTTGCTGTTTGTTGTTGACTTTTCTGCTTTTGCTCTTATTGCATTTGTTCTTAGTGCCTGTTCTTGTGCAGCCAGTATTAAACCCTCTGTTTCTTTCTTCAAGTTGCCATTCTTAAGCCATTGCCAGGTCTTGGTGATGTCTGATTTTCCACTTATATTGTGCAAATACTGACCATGCAGTGGCTTATTTTTTCATTTTTCTGCTTGGTTCTCGACTTGTTCTTTCTTGTAGACCTGCTTTGTTTCGTTGGTGTTGAATACTTTCTCATTATTGACCATTTGAAGTGCATCTTCTTCACTGTCCTTGATATATTCTTCAAGGCCTCTTTTCTCCTCCTCTACTGTTTGATGGATTTGCATCATCCCTCTTCCACCTGAGCTGCGAGGGAGGTATAGCTTATCTACATCACTGCGGGGGTGCAGAGCATGATTGATGGTCATGATTTTCCTGGTCTTACGATCTAGCGTCTCTATCCCTGCCTGAGTCCAGTCTATTATTCCTGCAGTGTATCTAATAACAGGTATAGCCCAGGTGCTTATGGCTTGTATGGTGTTCGTGCCATTGAGCTTGGACTTTAGGATTTTTATAACTCTCCTGTTGTATTCACTTCCAATTTTTCTTTTAACTTCAGTGTGTGCAATGTTATCAGCCTGGAGAATGCCCGAGTATTTGTAATGTTTTTTCTCTTCCAGGTACTTAAATTTGCTTCCATTGGGCAGTTCTATTCCTTCTGTTTTTGTTGTTTTTCCTCTGTTCATTATGAATGCAGCACACCTGTCTATTCCAAACTCCATTGTTATATCACTACTGAATATACGGACAGTGTTTATCAGTGATTCGATTTCTGACTGGGACTTTCCATACAACTTCAGATCGTCCATGTACAGCAGATGGTTGATTTTACTTGATATTTTAGATGTTTGGTATCCAAGGCCTGTTCTGTTTAGTATTTGTGAAAGTGGAGTCATGGCGATTACAAAAACAAAGGGGAAAGTGAGTCCTCTTGGAAAATACCTCTTCTAATGCTAACCTGTCCAAGTGTCTCGCCATTGATTGTTAACTGTGTACTCCACATGCTCATTGCTTTTTAAAAATAAATATCTGAATGTTTTTGCTGACACCAGTTGTTTCTAACCATTTTAGTATCCATGTGTGAGGCAATGAGTCGAAGGCTTTCTTGTAGTCAAGCCATTCAACACTTAGATTTGTTTTTCTTCTCTTGCAATTTTCTAAAATTGTTTTGTCAATCAGAAGTTGGTCTTTTGTGCCTCTGGTGTTCGGGCAATTTCCTTTCTGTTCAACTGGAAGCTGTTTGTTAGTTAATAAGTGTTGAATTACTTCATCTGCTATTATTCTAGTTAATAATTTGAACATGGTTGGCAGGCAGGTTATCAGTCTATAATTACTTGGAACTGCACCTTTTGCTGGGTCTTTCATTACGAGATGAGTTTTCCCAGTTGTTAGGCATTGTTCAATATCACCTCCTTGCAAAATGTGATTGAACTGTTTTGATAGTTGTTTATGGAGGCTTGTTAAGTGTTTAAGTCAAAAGCCATGCAGTTCATCGTCGCCTGGTGCACTCCAATTTTTAATTTTCTTTGCTCTTTCACTTATTAATTCTGGTGTTATTATTAAATCTTGCATTTGTTGGTTACATTTTTTGACCTTGTTCTCCCAGCCTGCTTTTTTATTATAATCTATTGGATTGTCCCATAGTTTCCCCCAGAATTGCACTGTTTCTTCTTTATTTGGTGTTTCGATGTTTCTTGCAGTTTCTCCTTCTATGCTTTGGTAGAAACGTCTCTGATTCGACTGGAATTGGAGATTCTGCCTGTGTTGTGTAATTCTAGCTTTGTATCAGCTAATTTTCTTTGACACTGCTGTTATTTGCTGCTTTATTATTTCCAGGACTTCTCTAATTTTCCTTGAATCTAGATGGTATTTTTGGATCAGATACTGTTTGGTGTTTTCATTCTTCAGTTTTTTGTCTATCTTTCAATTTACTAGCATCCAATCTAAGCCTGGCGATTTTATTTTCTAATCTAATCTTCCATTTAGGTGATGTACTACTTTCTTTTTTTACAGGTCTGCTGATCTTATATCCGAGCTCTTGTGTTGGTATTGTTGCTGCACTGTACATTAGTTGGTTTGTTTCTTGCAAATTATTGGTTGTTATTTCTGCAAGTGCAGCATTGACATCTTTTAATGCCTGAGCAAGTTGGTTTTTGGCCACTGTTTTTAGAGCTGAAAGTCAAACCCTGGTGGTTGTTTGGTTCATGTGCTCAGTTATTTTTTTCCTTTAGTTCTTGTTGCTTTTCTGTTAAATGGCATTCGGGTTTTTGAGGTGAAGGCAAAGGGGAGGTTGCCTGGTTTTGATTTTGAAACAGTTCAGCAACAGTGGCATCCTCTATTTCCAACACCTCCTCCAGCTGCGCCTGAGCAACTTCTTCAGTTGGTGTTAATTCTTCTTCCATATCTTGAGCCTATGTTGCTCTTTGCGGTTCTTCCAGCTCAATTTCTGTGAATACTTTATTTATTATGAATCTTCTCTGGTCTGCTAGCGTTTGTTCTGTTATTTCTGTATCTGGATGCTTCTCTTTCCAAGTTTGGTACATTCTTTTTAAATAACCTCTTCTAGTTGGATTAGACTTGTAATAGCAGATCATTATTTCCTTGTTGGCCTTTTTTGTATATTTTTTTCGGTTAAGCGACGTTTCTTCCAGTAGCTTTGCTGTCTCCAGCCCTGGTTGCTCAACTGAAGATCCTGAGTCCTGTAGCCCACTTGCCACCATATGTCCAGGGACTCCAGCATCTGGCACGGTCCTTGTTGACCTGGGTGACGATTGATCCAGTATAGATTTATTAAAGTTATGTCTCACCATATTGTTGATGGGAGAGGCAGTCTTCGTCTGGCTTCTCTGGTGAGACCTGTCCAATATGGTTGGACCTCTGGCATAGCTCTCACCTTCCTCAGAGCATGCAAGCCCCACAACCACGCCAAGGTAGTGCCTCACTGGGGGCAAATATTATTATTATTATTATTATTATTATTATTATTAATTTGATTTCTATACCACCCTTCCAAAAATGGCTCAGGGTGGTTTACACTGATAAATAACAAACAAATAAGATGGAACCCTGTTCCCAAAGGGCTCACAACCTAAAAAGAAACTTAAGATAGACACCAGCAACAGTCACTGGACGTACTGTGCTGGGGGTGGATATGGCCAGTTACTCTCCCCCTACTAAATAAACAGAATCACCACTTTAAAAGGTGCCTCTTTGCCAAGTTAGCAGAAATATTGTATATTTCATTACAGAAATGAAATACAGTGGGAGTTGAATCCTTTTTAGCAAATTTAATGAATGTAAACAGGGGACAACTTTGTGGAAGCAGGATCTGCCCTGAAGTGTGCAGCTGGGTACTTGGAAGGCTCTAGCCACACACTGTGGAACTTGCAAAGTTAAGGTTCCTGATTGCATTGTGAAGGTTATGGTCAAGTGTTCAAATTAACATGTTAACAACATGCACATTAACAAGGGCATAGGTGAAACTAGGGGGGCAGCCAGGGCATGTGCCCTAGGCACCACTTGGGGGGGTGCACCAGTGCCATGTTGTCCACCCCCCCTCCCCAATTCACAATTTTTTAAAAAAATTCAAAAGTATTAACTTGTAGCCCCTTCAGGGAACTTCCTAAGGGCAGCAGGGGGGCGTCTGCAAAGGTTCCCCCTCCCCCTGCCAGCCTCTTAGATCACTACCGCAGCCCTTCCTGGTCTGATTTCAGGCCTACAAAGATCAGTGTGATGGCCATTTTGGAGGTCACTTGCTGAAAAGGCCTCTGCAAGGCCTAGCAAGGCCTAGGACCTTGCAGGGACCATTTGAACATCTGCGGTGGCCATTTTTAAAAAATAAAAAAAATGGCCACCACACATGCTCAAATGGCCTCTGCCCTAGTCTAGTTTTTCCCCTGATCTGGGGATTCAGAAAAATACAATGGACCCGAGCATTTAAAAAACAGATATAGATGGCACAAAAGTAAGTGGACAAAACATCCTTTAAAAATATAATGTTGGTTTAATACCTTGTAAGCTGTCAAAACTGAAGAGTGGGGCGGGGGAGAGGCAAGGAAAAAAATGGAAATATTCACTTGCATGCTGTTTAATTTTCTATACAGAGCTCTATCTTTATCTGCATATTTGTCAAGTAATCTGATTATAAGGTTTATGGGTTTTCAGACTTGGAAAGTGCCTGCCTTTAACTTGTGTGGTGCTTAAAAAACAAACACAAAACCACCCTGCTGTAAGAATTCACACTCAGAAATGTTGCTTTTGCAATGTATTGCCATCCCTGTGTTGTGCAGGCTTACCATACTGATAAATGGCTTGTCTTTTGAAATAAGTGCTTAATGTGCTGTAAATTATCCCTTCAATTTAACTGAGTTGTACTCGAGTTTTTATTGCCTGTGCATCCCAAGTAGATTTGCTCAAGTTTTCTTGCCTTCTAAAAAAAGTTATTTTAGAATGTCTTTTAAAAAATCAATGCAACTCCCTTTTTACTTTGAACACAATTGTTTTTAAAAGACACATTGAATAGTCATGCTGTGATTCTGATTGACTAGTGCATTTAATAAACTAGACAAAGTTTACTGTCCAGTCTGCTTGTTGCTTTCCCATTGCAACCATCTCTCTTTAAGGCAAAAGCTGTTTGGACAGAAAAAACCCATCCCTGAATTTCTTGGAGGCAGCAACCTGTAGTGAGGTGTGCTGAGGTGGCAGAGCATTTGCTAAAGAGAGTTTTTACTGCTTAGCTCTATGGAGGCATGCCCAGCACATGGATGTGCTGAATTTCCTTGGGAAGGCGACTGGCACATATGTGCCACATGTGTGGTTGTATGTGTGTATTCATGTGCGTGTTACTTACAACCTGTTGCTCCTGAAAGTGACTGGAGTTGTATTTTTGAGCTGATATTATGTTAAGTTATCTGAAAGATGGATGTCAGATGTTTGGATAGGGGCACAATTTTAGTGCTTGCCCTAGGCGCTATTTTTCCTAGATACATCCCTGAGGGCAGGGCAGGGTTGGAGCCTGATAGCTATCCTTATTGAATACATATTGACTCACTTTATACACATATTGACTGCTGTGAAGAATTCACTTGGTGTTGGCCTTTATAGAGTTAATTTGTTTGTAATGATGGATCCCACCCCCTTTAGTCTGTTTTTATTTTGATCCCACTTGTTAGCTTCAAATCTACACTTTACTAGTTATTGCTAAGGCACCTGCCTAGTCCTGACTCCACCTCTGCAGCTGCCCACAATTGGCTCCATCTGTCGTTACCTGTGGCTCCGCCCATCACCTGCTCTGCCTAGCACCCCACCCCCTTCAGTCCCAGGAAGCACCAGCCACCACTGGTATGA
This sequence comes from Hemicordylus capensis, assembly GCF_027244095.1. NCBI lineage: Eukaryota > Metazoa > Chordata > Lepidosauria > Squamata > Cordylidae > Hemicordylus > Hemicordylus capensis. The sequence continues at coordinate 370,210,711 of NC_069658.1, read as the reverse complement.
ACCCCCAGAGGTTGTGAAGAATTCTCCAAGTTCTGTGAGTTGAACTGGGGTGGAGTCAGGTCTTTGTAGGGGAATTGGCAAAAGGAGGAGGACTTTATCAGGTAAAACTAATGGAGTGTTAGGGAGGGTAATTGGCTTTGGAATTAGTTTAGGGATAAGTGCTAATTCAGCCCACCTATACTTCATTCCTTCACTTTTCTGAAACTAACAAGTAAACAACACTACCATATCCTATATTTTCACAAAACTTCATCTTATTCTTATCCCTACAATAAGGTTATTTTGTTTTGGTTCTGTAATATCTTGTATCTGTTGCCTGCTTCTAACCCTCACAACCACACAAATGTCATTACCAGGGTTTTAAAAAGGGATTACTTTTCTTTCTCCCGGAAGTGGGGTAGAATGTGGCAGTGGGTTAAGTATTTGAAGAGAGGCCTTTTGTGGAAAAGGTGGTTCCTAAAGGCCATCTCATCATAAATGCTTGTATTAAAAAGGGCATTAGATGCAAACTATGTATTAACACATATTTGCAAATAATATAAATGCAGACTTACTAACAAAGTTTTAAGTGTTACTGAAAATTAGAATAGCTCTATTTGTTGTTATATTAACATGTATGAGTTTTTTATATTCGCTTCTAAATTGAGGTGGGGTGCTGGGTGGAATAAAAAAATACTCACTTATATTTGTATAAGAAATATAAAAATCCATATGCTTAAGGAGAACATTTCTGTTTCTTAGAAATCTTTCTATCAATTTTTAATGTCTTTTTCTTAGTGATCATTTTTTGTCTCATGCATGAGAAGTCTTCTCTTGAAGAGAGTGCTTATAGAAGGGAAGTTTGGCTAGGTATCCTATGTAACTTGCTTTGTATCGCTAGATATCTTTTATAACTTTCTGCATGAGTGATCACAAATGTACCAACAGATTCTGTATGGTACATCACATTTTTTTTCCTTTCCCATTTTTTCAAGACCTTTTGTACACACTAGCTTACTTCTTATCTGAAAATGTCTACATGGTCATGGGATTTTATATATATCTTCCTTTGCATTGTAACTTTGGACCAGATCAACAGAGAGTAACCTTTTTGATTGTACTGTCTGTTCAAAAGGGGCAGCATATGAGGGTTTTTTAAAAAAATATTGCAGTAAGTGTGAGATAACTGACAATGTAATGAACAAAAAGCTACTACTCATTAGAAGAGGAGGCCATCCTTAATATTTTATTTTTCATTCTGTTATTGTAACAGAAAGGAACAAAAATGTTCTTGTCCAGAACATGAGCAAGTGTGTTTTAACTCGTAGTCCCTTTCATTACAATTTTTCCTCATATATCAACATTGACCTACATTGATTAATCAACTAAAGTTTATGCCGCAGTCTGGCTAGAGGCCATACGAGCATGGAAGGGAGCACGTTACTACCTTCTGAAAGCATATTTCTAGCTTGATTTTAAAAAAAATTGGCCGATGCATGCATGATTCTGTTCCCTGAACTACCATTGTGGCTGCTTGCTTATCCCTTCCAGCTGGATACGCTTAATGCCATTCAATTGTCTGGGGTGGAAAGTAGGGCTGGTTTTAGTTCCCTCCCCAAATTCTCCTTACTCTGTGGAACAACTGACTGCAGGTTTGCAAGTAGTTTCTTACCATGACTGGAAGGCTGGGACACCCCAGCCTTTCACTTCTGGAAATAATCTGTTCATGGTTACAGCCATTATTTCAAATCCCCATTCAGCCATGATACTAGCTGGGTGAGACTGGGCCAGTCTCTTCTTTCTCAGCCTAACCTACTTCACAGGGTTGTGAAAGAGAAACTCAAGTATGTAGTACACCGCTCTGGGCTCCTTGGAGGAAGAGCGGGATATAAATGTAAAAATCATCATCATCATTATCATCATCATCTCTTCGGACAAACACTGTATGGCTGCCTTTGCACATAATAGGAAACAGTGGGTCTGTTTGACCAGCGGCTTGCCTCCATTTCCCCTGCTGTGCTACCAGACTATACTCAGGTTTTCTCTGTCTAATGATGGTCAGCAACAGCAAGCAACCAACTACTGTGAGAGAGAGGAAATTCCTACCCTCAACTCCAGTTAGAAACAGAGGCAGCCTTTGGACAGCACAATGCCACTTCCGAACTGGAGTTATCCCCCACAAAACAAAAGAGCAACCGAGGATGGCAATTCAGATTTGTGTCCTGAAACTTCAGGTAATTTTTTGGACAGAACCAAGGGTCCCTGATTCCGGACAACCAGAAACCCAAACCTCTGGCATAGTTGCCTGAGGTTTGCCGTAATGTCCTAAGGCAGCTTCTGTGTGGGTCTTCTAAGCTTGTCAGCATGGAGATTCCGCATGGGGATTCAGGGTGTGTTCTCAGGATGATGTCACATACTGTGTCCTCCTTTCAAATCTAAAGAATAGCATTTTAATCTTAATATATTCTGTTGTATCTCATACCTTTAAAAGGTTTTTAATATGTTACAATGCCCACCCCGTCAATAATTTAACATAGCATTCCTTCATCCTATTGTCCAATAAAAACTGATATTAGTCTGCTATTATATAATTGTATAATATTTTTATGCATTCATAGCAACACTTTCATTTAAGATATATTCTGGATTATCACTAGCAATACTAAAATGAGAAAATGCCATATGAATTATTGCATTTTTGCGTATGATAAAATGAACTATTTTTAGTATTTAATATTCAGTACCAATCTTTTATTTTTAAAGAAGTTTTTGCTTGACTACATATTTCTTAGTATTATTCATAGCTTTTTACTTGCAATGAAGTACCCTTGAAAATCTGCAATATTTTCTCTGGTGCTTTAAAATCAAGGGTATGCCTCATCAGACATAAAGCTCAACTGATTAGATCTGGACAAGAGCACCTGAAAATGACATGGTTTGAATCACTGATACCAGCTCTGGTTTGAACCTCTGAAACCAACTTTTTCACACATCAGACTCCTTTATGTATGCAGTATAATAAGAGCATTTAGTGGCTCGCTTGCTAAATCACACATGGGTTTAGGGTTTTATACACATATTCAAAGGAATAGCGTTTCTATCCAAATCAGCACAAGAAATCCAGGTTTTTCATACACTTAATTCAGCAGCAAATAAATTCATGTAGAAATATGCATCAGTGTTCTCATATTGGGTTGAACCATCTGAGGGTTTAGATTTGGAAAATCGTTTCATTCTCATGGAATCACTGTGTGGGCAAGTAACTCTTTGTCAGGTATAAAGTTCTTTCCACTTCTGTTACATAGTTTTTATGTGGGTTTGCTCTGCTCTGTTTTCTGCATTGGCTTCAGTCCAATTTAATATGAAGAACTTCTAAAATTAAGTACAGAATTTGTGAAAGTGCAGTTCTCTGCAACTTTCATTTACTTTGCTCAGTTACATCTCTTCCCCCCACTCCAAGTTTACCAAGGTATGCAAGTGGTACATTGGTGAAATACAAAGGTGCATTGGGAAACTGGACCGAAAGAAAACCAATCAATGAATGAATTGAAGGAAGAGAAAGCTGTGGCAAAGTGCACATGCAGCAGTCTGTACAAGATGGCATTTTCCTGATCACTTTAGACTGACTTAGAAATGGTGATATCCTTTCCCCAAAGAACAGAAAAAATTTCAGGAAAAAAATGAATGATTATCTAATTTGAGGCTTTGTAAATGCCCAATTTGTCAGTCTCCTGGTTCCTCAACCTCAACCCTCCTACCAATCTCACAACCTCAGAACAACACACCCACTTCATTTATTTACACCTCCCTGGAGCAGCAGCAGTAGGACAAGTGTTGGAGGGGGCAATGACTGGGGAAGTGTTTTCTCCTTCTATTCCCGTTTTTTTGTTTCCATGGTTCACTCACGCCAAAAGAACTGACAACACATGGTCTGAGAGGCTTTTAAATTCCTTTCCCCTCTTCTGTCACTTCAACACACTGCCCTTTGTATGCTGGAAATAAAAGGAAATTTGCAATAGCCCTGCTATAAGCCTTGGAACAGCTACATGTCCAAAGAGCCACTACAAATTTCCCTTTGTTACCAGTGCACTAAGGAGCAGAATTCTGGGAAGATGGGTCTGGAAAGTGGAAGAAAAAGATCTTCCCAGCCCCTGTACCACTGCTGCAGCTTCTGGCATGAGTGCATCAGAGAAACAAAGTGAGATAGGGAAACATTTTCCCTTCCTTAGTCCTTTATTATCTCCATCTCTTGTTCCATTGCTGCTTCCAGAGGTTGTAAGTAAAGGAAAGAGGGATAGTCCTGTAAAATTGTCTGAACAGAAAAAATGTTGGGTAAATTGAAGAGCTTGCCTTTCCATTGTGATGAGCTTTATAAAATTATTCTCTGAGTTGAAAAAGTTAGTTGGCACCACTAGTCTGTGTCAAGATTTCAACAAACCAACGCAGCAGAAAAGTAAATTTCTCTAGTGTCAGTGCTGGTCTGCAACAACAACAACAAAAGCCCAGATAAATTCTGAACCCCTAAAGATGGGGAGAAACAGAAGTTGATAATTTCAAAAGCATCCTTCAGTTGCCCAAAGTTCAAATACCTCAGTGGTGTTAGCAACAAGGAGAGATTGGCTTTAGCTCAGCTTCTTGCAGATGCTGCTACTTGGCAGACTTCTTCCACAGTGGTATGAGTGCATATGCTTCCATACAGGTAGAGGACCCATTCATATCTCTAAGGACTCAGTTGCCAAGACCAGATAGTGAAAACAGTCAAAGAGGTTATTCTCATGACCAGCCGAAACTGGGCTAAGGGAGCCCAGTCCAATTTCTGCTGGTTGTGTGCTGCAACAGGAGCTGTGTGGCTCCCAGCATCAAACCCACTTAAATGCCCCCCCCCAAAAAAAAACAAGGTTAGCAAAGCATGCACTCCACTAACCCAATTTTTCTGATTGTGTATCTGCCACGGCTGCTTGCAGAAACACTCGGGAAGGGGGGAGGCTACAGCAGTTGTGTGGTGCATTACCGGGACTCCAGGAGGGCAGAGCAGCAGTACTTCCTGGAGTTGCTGGGTGAGGTGCTGGCAGGTGGTAGGAGGGCTGCTGCTCAACTGCACCACCAGTCCACCCACACAGGGAACCCCCTTGGAACACCTGCGGGGAAGGGAAGGCAAACCTGCCTTCCCTGCAGTTAACCCTTCAGAATCTGTTGCAAAAACCATGGAAATACTGGGCACTGCTTGCCAAAAAGAAGTCTGCACTTTGCATAAAATCTGAATATGTTAATTGGTGTAATATATACATAGTCTACTAAAAATAAGATAACTTGGGAATAAAGGCAACTCACTGCTGTGGAGAATCCGTAGAACAGGAGAGCTCTGTGTCTGCTCACTCTGAAATCTAAGTTCCCAAGGCCCCTGCTTCGTAACCTTAATTCAGCTCTTGGTTAGGTTTGCCACCAGCCCTTCATCAATTTGTAAGTAGCAGAGTACCTCACAGTAGGGGTGTGTGCATGGAACTGGCTTTAGCCCCTTTGGGGGGCTTCCTAAAGGCCACTGGGAGGGGGGTCCTAAAAAGTCCCTCCTCCCCCCACTGTCCTCTTAATTCGCCACCACGGCCCATCCTGGGCTGATTTTCTGGCCCGTTCTGGCCTGCAAAGATCAGTGTGCAGTTTTGGAGGCCACCGTGCATGCTCGAATGGCCTCTGTGAGGCCTATCATGGCTAGGGCCTCACAGGGACCATTTGAGCATGTGCAGCAGCCATTTTTAAAAAATTAAAAAATAATTGGTCGCTGAAAACAAAATGGCCACTGTGCATGCTCAAATGGTCCCTGCAAGGCCCTAGGCCATGCCAAGCCTCACAGAGGCCATTCGAGCTTGCGCAGCAGCCTCCAAAATGGCCACCGCACCAATCTTTGCAGGCCTGGGATGGGCCACGGCGGTGAATTAAGAGGCCGGCGTGATGAGGGAAACCTTTGCAGACACCCCCCTGCAGCCTTTAGGAAGCCCCTCAAAGGGCCTACAGGTTAAAAAAAAATTATTTATTTATTTATTTATTTATTTATTTAAAATTGAACTGGGGAGTGGGGTTCGGTTCGGTCCGGTCAGAATGGGGGTGTGTGTGTTTCGGTTCTAACTTGAACCCCCAAACTGCAGCGCCCCCCCTGAACTAGTTCACAAATTCCTACTTCACAGTTGTTCAATAAGGTTGCTTCCATAACCAGTACCTCCAGTGACTGTAGCTGGTGTCTATTTTCTTATGTTTATTTTAGATTGTGAGCCCTTTGGGGACAGGGATCCATCTCATTTATTTATTATTTCTCTGTGTAAACTGCCCTGAGCCATTTTTGGAAGGGCGGTATAGAAATCTTCTTCTTCTTCTTCTTCTTCTTCTTCTTCTCGATAATAATAATAATAATAACAATAACAACAACAACTAGCATGTTTGTACGAAGAAACTACTTCTTGGAGTGAGAAGATGTATGTTAAATAATTAGCACAGGCAGTATGTAGTGAACATGGTACTTTACTTTATCTTATATTTTAAATATACATGTGCAATTGAGTTGTTTTGAATAACACAGAAACCAAATGTGGCTTAGACTCAGTGCTCTTTTAATTAATAAACTATTAAGTAAAGCAGATCAGCCTAGGGTGGCCAGATGGAACAAAGCATGGAGCCTCTGTAAGGGGAATAAAGGAAAGCCACACATGCCCCTGCTACACCACAGTTCAAGCACCCTTCTCTGGATCACAGTCAAGGAATCCCATGGAGGCAAGTTATGGTGTCTTTGTAAGGGCGGCAGGGACACCTTGCAGCCCCATAGTTTCCTGACCTGGAGGCAGAAAGCAGCAGAATAGGTAGAACAAAAGAAAAGTCCCTTGACCCTCAAAGAGCAGTATTCAACCCAATATTGTATTTTCTAAATCTAAATCCAAAATCTAAACCCTCAGATGGTTCAACCCAATAAGATGAACCATCTGATGCTTATTTCTAGATGAATTTATTTGTTGTTGAATTGTGTCTGAACAAGCTGGATTTCTTGTGCTGATTTGGATAGAAACACTATTCCTCTGAACATGTGTATAAAACCAAAGCCCATGTATGATTTAGCGACCGAGCCACTAGGAGCTCTTATTGTACTGCACAGGAGGGGGGAAAGTCTGGAATCCGGGTCAAAAGTTGGGGGACGGCAGCCCTAGTAAGGACAGTGGTGATGCAGTGAAAACCAATCAAGAAGAGGCAGACCCTGCTGGTCTAACCCAGCACCCTTGGGTATCTACCCATCAGTAATCCCCTTGGAGAAAAGCACAGGAGGAGGGGAAAGGCTGGGATCATCAGCCCATAGGACAAATTACCCAGTTCAAAAAGATGATATGATGACAAGGTATACAAAAAAACATGAAGTACTTTGCACATTAAATATTTCTATATAAACAATAATTCCTCATATCTGAGTGAAATTATTCTGTCATGTAAATCTAAGCTACTTCAGAATCTTCTTGAAGTTGTTTGCAAAACAAGCTCCTTCCTGTGCTTTTTGGATATTTCTCTTAGACCTTGTGATTACAGATTAATTTTCTATAATCTTGCATTATGTAAATATTGTTATTTTGACATTAATATGATTTCAGTTCAGTATTGATTTTATGTTCATGTATTCACTGAAGAGAATTATCTCTAATTCAGTTTAGACTAACAATGTGATTTGTCTTTCTTAATATATTTTATTATTAGCCCTCAAAATTATTGTCTCATTTAAGCTTTATGAGAGACTCTAAAAATTACCTTTTTACTAGGTACTGCTAAGATATGGTAGTATAAATGGGTAATGTGATATTAGATTTATTCAGATGTGTTTGTTCTGGATCACTTGGTCACCCTTTAGTTCACAATTGTCAGAAATTAACCTGATTATGTTCGCTTGTAATTAAGATATTTTATTTACCTGTAGAAACATGTGTCCAAGGAGGTCCCAATGCTGCGTAATTTAACTGAAGGCAAAGTTTTGTGATTTTTAATTTTCCAAAGGGAAGATTCAAATGTGAACATGAGACTTCTAGTTACATAGGGACGAAAAATATTGAAGACCCACTTTGGTAATTTTGCTGGCATGTTTTTGTAACAGGATCTTAGTTATAGTTACACTAAATGTTTGGCTGGTTTGGGGTGGGTGGTGAAAACAAATTATTCAGAAACGTTTGTCTGCTGAACATGCCAGCTACAATTGTGAGTGTCAATGATGGCTGATGAAGAGCTGGCTCTAAAACTTATTTATTTTATTTTATTTAGATTTTCATACACAACTTTCTGAGACATTGAAAGACAGACAGACTGGCTGGCAGCAGCTGGCTGAAACAAAGAACTCTCTGATACGTAAGGTTTTCATCTTGCTTCACCCTGTATTTCCCTATAACTAAATTCACAGCTTTGCTAGCTGTGTATTTCCAGCTGTGATTAGTCTAACTGAATTTATGTGCTTCATATTCCTTATTGTGTGTGTGTGTGTTTGTGTATTGTTTGCTAGTCAATGTTTAAATAATCAATTTCTTTTTTTAAAAAAAATGTTGGATTATGTATTGGATGGGAAGTTCATTGTAGTAATGAAAATGTAGAAGGTAGAGGAACTGCCGCTGAAGATATTTTCCATCTATTTCAGTTGAAAATATGGAAGAGAATCAGTTCCATCTTATCCCGCTTGAGTAATATACTCACAGAATCTGTTGCTTGTCATTTGAGCCACAAAGGACAATTTCCTTACTGCATATATCCTGACTTGCACTTTTTAATATCAGTAACTTGTACATGAAAATAATGTGTTTGAACAATGAGCTACAGCTTCTCCTGTACACTCTTCCCAAGAGCCAATTACAATGCTTAGAAAATTAAGCACATTGCCAAATCCTCTCCAGATTGAGCTACCAGGGTGTGTTAATAAGGAAAAAGTAGTAGACTACCATGTTCTGAATGGAGGTGGAGGATCACATGTTTTTAAGTTCTCTTACATTGATTTTTCCCTCCATGTGAAGAGTTAGCATGACAGCAAGAAGAATTCTAGCCTAGTCATCTCCCTAATGTACTAGCTTTCTGTGTGCAGGAAGTTATTGGCATGAGGGAATGTTGAAACGTGTTATCCCACTTAATGCTGAAGTAATACAGTCCTACAAGACCATACCAAGTATTTTTTAATTAAAAAAAAAAAATCTGAACAGTATCTAAGGGCTCTGTTCCTCGCATCCTTAGAAAAACAAGTACTAACAAATGTCACAGCTCGAGATAATGTCATATAGCTTGAAAGTCTCTCAGTACATATTTCCCTTACTCATCTCTTGCATGTTTGAAGTGAGTAAATACAATCAATAGGTCACCACACTTTGCAAGGGGAAATTCTGTATAACATAAATTATAGTTGTAATTTCAGCACTATGTCAAAGTTGCTCTGTCCATGCTAGGAATAATTTCCTCTTTAAACCTTTGTATCCCTTCTGAATCACTGTGTTTGCTTCAGTCCATTTTATGACTTGCCAGGGACTCTCCCTTTTCTGCTTGTTCTGGTTGCCAAGGACTTTAACTGCATGTGCTGCTGTTACTGCTCTAGTTCACACATTGTTGTAATCCAAATAGAATAACATCGTTTGTTGTGGAAAAATTGAATAGTTCTATTGCTCTGAAAACAGGAATAATGATACGCAGACTCTGAATATTTTGCTTAATGTGTGATTATTTTGCCCCAGCTGATGCACAGGCATATTAATGCACATATACATATATTTGTGTGCAAAACCCTCTTTCATGATTGATGAGAATCGTGTGTACGTAAGAAAAAAATCTCAATGTAGTAATACAAAAACCGATACTATACCATGAACTCACAACATACTGTATACAAAAAGACATAAAATGTCACAGATGTGAAAACTGGCAGTGGTGTCAGCCTTCAGTGCTAGTAATTCAGCAAAGAAATTATTACCAAAGCATGCATTTTGGTGTTGCCAATAGACAGATGGCACCAGTCTTTGTCATCTGTCTGAGAACACATCCCTGTAATGGCTGCAGTATTTTTCAATAACACATGAGGCAACAGTAAAAACAAAACTTTTTTTTCAATGTAGATAAAGTCTTCAGCTTTTAATTGCTGCAGCGGTTTACTGTATCTCAGCTAACCAAGAAACCTTCCAAAGTATCCTAAATATGCCAAGCAGAAAGAAAAACCTCACTCTTTACTCCCTTTGGAGGGAGGATCTCTTGGAACACAACATTGGCCCACAGCTGAATTGCTACCAAGTGGGGGGACTAAGCACTGTACCCTCCAAGTAGGTCATGTAATTGAATTCCACAACAGCATGGGTGTCCCAGGTACCAAAGATGCTGGCTCTCACATGCAGGGTCTCCAAATCTTGCTTCAGTGTTCAAATCAATTTAGCACAGAGGCAAAGTCATTAATGATATGTTTCATACTTTTAAAAAAATAGAGAACTCCTTTTTCATTTAAATTTTGGGCTACATTTAATTTCCACTCATTAAAATTTTGAGGGTAAAGGGGAGAATTTAAGAAGGCTGAAGTTTCATGAAACTTTCTGCTTCCTCCCTTACATTTTTTATGCACTGTTCAGAGCTGCTTCTTCTCCCAATCTTAAATTTAGGTTGCATTTAGAAAAAAAAACAAAAAACCCCAGTTCCTTAAGCAATCCCTTCCAATCGGCATAATAAAGGCAGATTTATAATGTCATGTTATCACACAGCCAGTCAGATTTGGCTATGTGGTGATGACAATACTTCCTGCCCTCATGGCAACCCTGTTCAGTTGTTCTACAACTCCCACTTCTGTAATCGCTTACAGTGTGCAAGGCGGGTTTGGAAACCCTGCCCCGGTAGATCCCTGGCACATCAGCCACCCTCCTTCCCAGGCTCTTGACACTTAAGGTGTTTCCCCAAAGAGCTGAACACCCTAATCAACTTGGCCCAGAGGCCTATCTAGGGAAAATAGCGCCTAGGGCAAGCACTGAAATTGTGCCCTCTGTCCAAACATCTGACACCCATCTTTCAGATAACTTTACCATAATATCACTTGAAAAATACAAGTCAAGCTCATATTTCAAAAACTATTTAGCAGTGGATGTAGCCAGACCAAAAAATGCTGGAAAACTACAAATTTCAGGATGCTGGGGCTCATGAAATACCCAAATCCTATGTGGAGGTGCACTTGGAAAACTAAACAGAAGTGCCTGTCTAATTCTCTAGTATGCTTTGTAGCATCACTATTACATAAGTTTTAAAAATAAATGGAGAATTTGTCTTTTCCAAGATACTCTGAAAATAATGAAAGGATATGCAGAGTAAACTGTGTCACTGCTTGCAATATATTCTAGTATTTCAGAAAGACAGTTAAAATGAGAGAAAGAGAGCAAGAAACTCCCAGTGGGCCTTAATACTAAGGATTTCACACTGATTTAAAGACAAATTCACCATTGATAGCCATATTATTAAGACATCACATTTAACTCACTTATCACAAGAAGCAAAGTAAGAACAAATGAATACAATCCTAGCTCATAAGCTTCAGCTCACAACTCACAAGCCCTGATTCTCTGTACATAGTGCCAAACTGAATATGTGTACAGTGACTTATATTACATTAAATTTATTTTTTTAACCTGTAGCCCCTTTGGGGTTTTTTCTAAAGGCCAGGGGGTCTGAAAAGGTTCCCCCTCCCCCCCCCCGCTGACCTCTAAGGCCTTGCAGGGACCATTTGAACATGTGTGGTAGACATTTTTAAAATATTTTTTTAAAAGGCTGCTGGAAACAAAATGGCCACCGTGCATGCACAAATGGCCTCTGGCATGGCTTAGGGCCTCACAGAGGACATTTGAGCATGTGCTGTGGCCATTTTGTTTTTGGTGGCCATTTTTATTTTATTTTATTTTTTAAAATGGTGCCCCCCTTCAAGTGGCGCCCGGGGCATGTGCTCTGCCTGCCCCACCCTAGATACGCCCCTGCCTGCTGAAGTGCCTCAGACTTCAGTGCTGAACACAGAAATCAGCACTGATCACAGAAATCGGCTGATCACTCTTACGGCAGTCACCTCTTCAGACAAATGCCTTAAGCATTAGAGTCCAGGTGGGAGTGACTGATGTGTGTCAGCTGCGACTGACATCTAGATTAACCCTGTGCTGACACACCAGGCTTTTCTATCAATATACTCCTTGATTTGGACAAGCGAATGTGTATGATACACTTTGATTCTGAAAATTATTTATATATATATATATATATATATATATATATATATATATATATATAAACACATACATACACACACATACATCCTGATCAGTGTTCCAGCTAACAGGGATTCCTAGATGTTGTTGACTACAACTCCCAGCATTCCCAAGCAACGGCTATTGCAGCTGTGGATGCTGAGAGTTGTAGTCAACAACATCTGGGAATCCCTGTTAGAGGGAACACTGATCCTGATTATTATTATTGGCAGACATTATGAGAAAAATTACTTTTTTTCTCATAATTAATTTCAGAGAAATTAATTTCAGTGGATTTTTGTGAGTAATTTTCCTCATCATGTCAGTCATTATTATTGGAATAGCAATCATTTTTTCATTTGCACTATTCAATGTACAAAGTATTTTATGATTCTTATTTATTGTCACAATATAACTGGTGAGTCTAAAAGATGTTGACTTGCCAAAAATTACCCACTGAACTTCTAGGACTCATGATCAGCAGCTTGAATCCAAAGTGCAAATCCAGCACTGTGTAGGTCCCTATACTGGCCCTTGCATCCTGTCCATTATCCCTTTCAACCAATGATTGAAGGGGACACTGGTGCTGCACTGACCTTGCCTGTCATTTATTAGGGCTGTAATAATGTGCAAGCAATTTACCCTAGAAGAAGGCATGCTTTTTGCTGCTTTCCTCGAGAGAAATAGGGGGTGGGATAGATTATCAAGTACTTGGCAAGCCATGATACAAATCGGTATCAATTTGATGGTTAACAAGTTGTGCAAGGTCGGTGGAATGCGCTCCCTCTCGCCTCTGCAAAGTAGATGAATTTCATATTCCTACTTGTTTATTAATGCAGATAGAATTGTGTATATTCACCTGGAGCCTACTGCATAGCTTTTTTTCTGTGCATTGCTAGTCACGTGGAACATCGTAGTGTCCAGAATTATCTCCAGAACAAGCCAGTCTGTCATTTCTTGTACTATTATTTCTGAGATTGTTCATTTAAAAAGTTGAAGGGGTGGGGGATTTGGAATCCACCTATCTTCACTTGCACTGAAAGATGGGAAGTGGGGGTGGGGTCGAATCAGACACAGCTTTACTCAAAAAGAGTTAAAATAATGGTATTCTTTGCAAGGCATGTCTACAGAGTTAGGTTAGATATCTATCCTGTGGCCCAAGTGTTTGTATCATTCTAATGCTACTGAAATAGCACTTAAATGCTTTTTAGTTAAGAGTATGTATCCATTATTTTTCTGTTATATGTAACTTGCAAACTGAGTTATCATTGATTTTTAATTTCATAGTGGCATCTTCAAAGCCTATGGAGAGAAATTAATGTCATTTACCATATAATTTCTTTTCCCCCTTTCTTTTTGAAGAAAATACAGATGGATTATAGCCTACAGTGTGTGTTTTTGACTACAGGTTTAGAACCCTAATATATCTGACATTAATCTTATAATAACCACTGAAAATCACCCATTCCTGGTCATGTTTACACACAACTGTTTTTCTTATCTTCATAGACAATTACATTTAAATAAACTGGACACTATTCATTCCGGCTGCAATACCACTCAAGTTATCACAGTGATAAATTTGGTCAGCTCTGCTCTTTCCCTGTGGATTTCAAATATTTATTCATATTGACTTTGTACAGGTTATATATTTAAAAAGGTAGAAACACTCTTACGGAATAGGCAAGCAAAGCTGTATTATGTCCTGCGGGTCTTTTCATTGATTTCTACAGCTGCCAGTTTCAGATTTAACAATTACTTTTCTTACAACATGCTGTTTTGCCCATGAATCATCTACCAGAGCATGTAAACTACATTATGAAATGTATGTGCTTAGGAAATAAAAATATAATTTGTGAGAAAGAAAGATATTTTTGAAGAAAATAATTAATTGCAGATTAGGTACTAGCAGAAAGAAAACTGACAACTGTGTCTGATGCTAGAAACCCCCAGGGTAGATTTAATCTTCGCTATGGAGTTTGTGTCTTTAGTACACTAGTATGCAAAGTAACAAATTTGCAAACTTTGTTTGGGAAACAAAACAGATTGCATATTGCAAGACGGAGCTTCTGGCAAAATACTTCCATTGTGTCAGATTTATACAAACCCATCTCGTGTGTATTGCACCATGTCCTAGAAAACTTGGAACCATGAAAATAAGTGTTCATATTTTAAGGAACTCAATGACAGCTGATTAAAAAAAAAAGCATTCTGTATGGCACTTTTTACATAAAGCTTCCAGTTTAAAGAGACCCAGTTTGATGGAATAGGTGGCAATTTTACACAAGCAGTGACAAAATAAACACCATCTGTTAGTGTTGTCTTATTCCATGGTATTCTCACGCTGAGTGATTTTATTCTATTTTTAAAACTATTTTTCAGAAATAGTTAATGGCACATCTGGTATACAGTAGAGGTGCATTTGGGGTGACTACATGTAGATACACACATATTTAAATAAAATGCTGGCTGAACAATTTTGCTGAAGAACACTAAGGAACCCAAAGAGGCAATTTTCAATGCATCCATGCTAATTTGTTTCCATACTGATATTGTAATAAATGCAATAATAGTGATAACAATTAAAACTGCAACAGCAAAATGAGCTGTGATGCTGTACAGAGTGAAACTGCTTAAAAGTCACTGGGCATGATCTAGCAAAAGTTAAGGGACATAAGTCTTGGCAGAAGGCATGAAAGAGCAATCTTGTTGAAGCTAGGCAGGTCTAGGGTGGTCTGTGCCTGTATGGGACACTGCTGGGAATACTCTATAACGGTGGGGGGGGGTCATACTCAATGAGGTGGTGGGCCCATATCTAATTCTGCCCAGAGAGCAGAAGCACTAACACAAATCTGCTGCATTTTTGGGGAGGGGGCACAGTAGAAGGTCCTTCTTGCTCACTAAAAAACTCAGACCTGACTCTTTGTAAAGAGTCTCCTCATTCCTCATAGCATTGATTAGAAATTTGGAATGGGAGCAGGGTTAAGTCCTGAAAGATCTGGTTCCTTCAACTCTTCAGGCTAGTTTAGTTTGCTTCTGGGTGGCGGGGTGTGTGTGAGGCTTTGCCTGACAGGCAACAGTTCCACCCTGCTTCCTGTTGCTACTGAAAAAAGCTTATTGTTTGATAGGAATAAAAGGATGCTGCTCCAGATTCTATTGGCGAAAGGGAATACCTCCAGACTACAATATAAACCCATGAGAAATATCCTCTGATATGAATAATAGGGGTGGGGAGTGGGGATAGGAGAAGAGAGAAAGAGAGAGAGAGAACATCAACTGGGAAGGAGGAGAAAGGTAGAGGCAACAAAACACTGTGGGCAAAAGAAATCACAATAGTCAGTGATAGAGAAGTGAGGATAAGAACATGTGGAAGGAGGGGAAGGAAAGGAAAAATAATCAGGAGGAATGTGAGTGGGGGAAGGAGGCTAAAGGCTGAAAGAGGAGCAAAGAAACCAACTGAATGACAGAGGGAACCAGAGCAGTGGAAATAGGTGGGTGAGGAAGCAGTCAGTGAGTGCTACACAAGGGGGGAAGCAGCTGCAAGTGATGCATATTGGGGGTGGGAACCCAGCTTCATATATACACTGATGGGGTCTGAGCTGTCGATGACTAGCCAGGAGAGTGATCTTTGGGACATGGTGGACAGCTTCTTGAAAGTATCAACGCAGTGCACGGCAGCTATAAAGAAGGCCAATTCCATGCTAGGGATAAATTCCATGCTAGGGATTAGGAAGTGGGATTGAAAATAAAAATGCTAATATTATAATGTCCTTATACAAATCTATGGTGCAATTACATTTAGAGTACTGGTTACCATACCTCAAAAGGATATTATAGAACTGGAAAAGGTGCAGAAGAGGACAACCAAGATGATCAGGGGCCTGGAGCCACCTTCCTTATGACCAAGGCTAAAAGCATCTGGGGCTTTTTAGTTTGGAAAAGAGGTGACTACGGGAAAACATAATGAAGTGTATAAAAGTATGCATGGTGTGGAGAGAGTGGACAGAGATAAATTTTTCTTTCTCTCTCACAACTAGAACCAGGCAGGAATCGTCCCATGAAACTGACGGTTGGGAAATTTAGGACCAACAAAAGAAAGTACCTTTCCACATAGAAATCTATGGAATTCTCTGCCATGGGATGTGGTAATGGCCACTAGCTTGGATGGATTTAAAAGGAGCTTGGACACATTCATGGAGGACAAGTCTACTAGATAGACTTACCAGCTGACTCCACACTTCAATGGCCCCCTGTAACACCTCAAGAAATCAAACAATTGATCCTTCAAAGAAAGAGTGGAAGGGCCCCTGGCAATGATTCCATCCCTCCTGATTTACTGAAATCTAATATTGATTGGTGGGCCCCAGTGCTGGCCTCTCTATTTACATATATTGACCAGACGGCCCAAATTCCACACGACTGGGGTCTCGCTATTATAGTTCCTATTTTCAAAAAAAGAAGTAGAGATGATCCACTAACTATAGACCAATAAGCCTTCTTAATATAATCAGCAAATTATACGCTAAACATCTCTGTATAATACTATGTAATTGGTTAGAACAAGAAGGCTTATTGGAGGAAGAACAAGCTGACTTCAGGTATGGTAGATCAGTTATGGATCACTGTCTAATTTTGCACTATTTAATTGACATATACGTCTGCTCTGACAAAGGATCCCTTTTTGCAGCATTTGTCGATTTCAAAGCCGCCTTTGATTCTATCTCTAGAGGCCTTCTATGGTCAATTAACTCTCAAATCCATCAGTTGACAAGTGGTTGTTACTATTAATTTACAAATTACGTGAGAATACCACTCTCCGTGTTCGATTCAATCTAGAGGGCCAATTATCCAATTAATTCCAACCTCAAAAGGCGTGAGGCAGGGTTGCACCTTTTTTGTTTAACAACTATATTAATGCATTAATCAAATGACTGCAGAGCTTGGACATCCATGCCCCAAAACTATCTGACAAAAGGCTACCAATACTTCTGTATGCTGATGATGCCGTGTTCCTTTCGCAGACCAGGATTGGTCTCAAGAGAGCTTTGAAGGCCCTGGCTCTCCATTGCCAGGAGTAGCATCTGGTTATCAACTACACCAAAACTAAAATTGTTTGCTTTAACAACAGAGTTAAGAACTTCACTTGGCCTGTCGAGGGTGAAGCAAGTGAAACGTTTTAAATGCCTTGGAGTGGTTTTTCAGCACAATGGCAGGAAATCTGCACATGTCAGACTGGTTGCTGACATGACACAAAGAAGTGCAACAGCTATATTGCGATTCCACTGCACTCAGGGTGGTGGTTATATTCCTGCTGCTATCAAATTGTACCTAGCCAAATCCATGTCACAACTTTTATATGGCACCCAACTAGGCCGCTATACCAATTTTGTTACTCTAGAAAGGATTCAGTCAGGTTTCCTGAGAGCTCTCTTTTCTGTACCCAGATGCACTGCTAATGTGGTGATCTGCCAGGAGGCTGGTTTACTAAAGGTAGAAACTAGGGCTTGGCTATCAATCATCTATAACTGGCTGAAACTTCATCTTTGACCAGTAGGACTCATACCTAAATTTTTATCGGTTATGCCTCAACTGTCCTGGTGTTCGAAGATAGTTAACAAACTTCTTCTCCTTGGATTAGCTCCAGATTCCTTACTGGAAATGGGCCTTGTGAGAGCAAAAAAACTGGTTCTCCAGCAATTGGAAGATATTGAGTTGCAGAATGAGGTGGCTCGTTTGCCTGCATTCTATAGGTCATTAAAGATCGGAGCAGGTTTCTCCTCTACATCATACTTGTCCTCTATTACTTTTCTAAGTTTCACTGGGCCTTTTCGAGAGCCTGCTTCAATGCTTTCCCGTCAGCTCTGCTTACTGGGAGATTTCAGCATCTACCCATGGAGGCTTGGCTTTGTCCCAGCAGTTCTGGTGAAATCAAAACCATTGCTCATGTTTTACTGAATTGTAGCTTTTATCGGGATATTAGGCACCATTTGATATTACCCTTATTGATTAGGGTCCCTGGCCACCCTGATGATTTTTTAATTAAACTAACCGAACCCGCACAGAGCATCTGTGCATTCTTTGGGGCCGGCTACCTCTTCCCCCCAACCTTCAATGTTCATTTTGGGACCAATTTGTCCGGGGCAGCTCAGGAGTTCATAGCGGCCATGACGACTATGGGCCTATCTCAGGTGGTCTCGGGACTGACGCACGTTGCAGGTCACATGCTTGATTTGGTCTTTCACTCTAATCAGGGTGGTGTTCCGTGGGTGGGGAATCCTGTGATTTCCCCTTTGTCATGGACGGACCACCATCTGGTTAAGCTTGGACTCACAGTCACACCCCACCTTTGCAGGGGCGAGGGACCTATTAGGATGGTCTGCCCGAGAAGGTTATTGGATCTCATAGGATTTCAAGAAGCCTTGGAGGGATTCTGTGTTGGCTCTGCCGGCGATCCTGTTGATGTCCTGGTGAAGAATTGGAACAGCAAACTCACTGGGGCAGTAGCCATGATCGCTCCTAAGCGTCCTCTCTGACCCGCTTCAAAACTGGCCCCTTGGTATATGGAAGAACTACGGGGGCTGAAGCAGCGAGGTAGACGACTAGAGCACAGGTGGAGAAAAACTCAGCTTGAATCTGACAGATTGCAACATAGAGCTCATTTGAAGACCTATGCTCAGGCGATACGTGCAGCAAAGAAGCGATTCTTTTCTGCCCGTATTGCATCCGCAAGTTCATGTCCAGCGGTGTTGTTCAGGGTTGTGAGAGGGCTAGTATGTGTCCCTCCTCCCTTGAATCAGAATTTGGAACCATCTATTACCCGCTGTGATGTGTTTAATGAATTCTTTGTGGGGGAAATATTTTGTATTCTGGCCAACTTGGATTTTGTCTCTTCACTTACTTCAGTATCTGATGCGGAGGTATCCAGTGACTCCTCTTATGTGGTTAGGCTGAATCAGTTCCAGTTTGTGACTCCTGAGGATATGGACAAGCTTATTGGAACAGTGCGGCCCACCACCTGTGCTCTTGACCCTTGCCCGACATGGCTTGTTCAATCTAGCAGGGAAGTTGTTGTAGAAGGCCTGGTAGAGATCATAAATGCATCTCTGAGGGAAGGTAGGATGCCTCCTAGTCTTAAGGAGGCAATTATTAGACTGCTTCTAAAGAAGCCTACCTTGGATCCCTCGGAGCTGAGTAACTACAGGCCTGTCTCCAACCTTCCGTGGCTGGGCAAGGTAATTGAGAGGGTGGTGGCCTCCTAGCTCCAGACAGTCTTGGAGGAAATGGATTATCTAGGCCCATTTCAAACTGGCTTCCGAGCTGGCTATGGGGTGGAGACTGCCTTGGTCGGCCTGATGGATGATCTCCAACTGGCAATTGACAGAGAAAGTGTGATTCTGTTGGTCCTTTTGGACCTCTCGGCAGCTTTCGATACTATCGACCATAGTATCCTTCTGGAGCGTCTGAGGGAGTTGGGGGTGGGAGGCACTGCTTTGCAGTGGTTCCGCTCCTATCTCTCGGGCAGGTTCCAGATGGTGTCCCTTGGAGACTGCTGTTCTTCAAAATCTGAACTTTTGTATGGTGTCCCTCAGGGCTCCGTATTGTCTCCGATGTTGTTTAACATCTACATGAAACTGTTGGGAGAGATCATCAGGGGATTTGGTGCAGCGTGCTATCAGTATGCTGATGACACCCAAATCTATTTCTCCATGTCAGCATCATCGGGAGAGGACATAACCTCCCTAAATGCCTGTCTGGAGTCGGTGATGGGCTGGATGAGGGATAACAAACAGACTGAATCCAGATAAGACAGAGGTACTCATTGTGTGTGGTCGGAACTCGAGAGATGAGTTTCATCTGCCTGTTCTGGATGGGGTCACACTTCCCCAGAAGAAACAGGTACGCAGTCTGGGGGTGCTTCTGGATCCAAGTCTCTCCTTGGTGTCCCAGCTTGAGACAGTGGCCAGAGGTGCCTTCTATCAGCTTCGGCTGATACACCAGCTGCATCCGATTCTTGAGTTAGACGACCTCAAAACAGTGGTACATCTGCTGGTAACCTTCAGACTGGATTACTGCAATGCGCTCTGTGTGGGGCTGCCCTTGTACATAGTCTGGAAACTACAGATGGTCCAGAATGCGGCAGCCAGGCTGGTCTCTGGGTCATCTAGGAGAGGTCATATTACTCCTGTATTGAAAGAGTTACACTGGCTGCCAGTATGTTTCCAGGCAAAATACAAGGTGTTGGTCATAACCTATAAAGCCCTAAACAGTTTGGGCCCTGGGTTTTTTTAAGAGAACGGCTTCTTCGTAATGAACCCCGCTACCCATTGAGATAATCAGGAGAGGTCAGTCTGCATTTGCCACCGGCTCGTCTGGTGGCTACTCAGGGACGGGCCTTCTCCGTTGCTGCCCCGAGGCTTTGGAATGCGCTCCCTAGTGTAATAAGAGCCTCCCCATCTCTGACATCCTTTAAAAAGTCCTTAAAGACGCATTTCTTCACCCAGGCTTTTAACTGATATTGTTTTGATTGTTCTGAATGTTGTTTTTAGAATATTGTTTTAAAATTTTTAAATTGTGTTTTACATTTCTTGCTTTTAAATTTTTGTTTTGTTTTGCTTTTGTTTTTAATTAATGTTTTACTTTGTAATCTTGTTGTAAACTGCCCAGAGACATAAGTTTTGGGCAGTGTAAAAATATGATAGATAGATATATAGATAGATAGATAGATAGATAGATAGACCTTCTGCCCCAGTCTCTGGCCTGCCCGTGCCGGGCCCAGGCTGCCGGGCCGAGTGCTGCTGCCATGGCTGGGCCGAATGCCTCCACCTCGCCTCTGCGGCTGGGCCCACCGCCACCTCGCCTCCGTGGCTGGGCCTGCCGCGGCAACTAATTCTCCTGGGTGCGCCTCAGCCAATCAGGCACCTCCGCCACCCAGCCAATCAGCTGGGCGCTGGGACGCACATTCCAAGGCTCACCCAGGAGGATTAAATATATAGATTTTTACTTGCGAATAATGATTCCTCTATCTCCTATATTGTAGCAAAATCCTGTTATATACCCATTAGGGTGCACAGCTCCCTGGTTCAAAAGGGAACTTGGACTGTTTATAAGACTGCTGTGATGACGACTTGGTACTTCTCCAATCGCTGCTGTGATTTCTGTTTTCTGTTATAGCAATCTTTGTAACTTTTGGTTTTATATTTGGCCAATGGCCGTAAATAAAATTTACTATTTACTATCTACTATCAATGGCTACTGGTCTGATGGCTATAGGCCACCTCCAGCCTCAGAGACAAGATGCCACTACATACCTGTTGGAGGGGAGCAACAGCAAGAGATGAAGCATCCCTCAGCTCTTGCCTGTGGGCTTCCTAGAGGCATCTGGCAGGCCACTGTGTGAAACAGGGTGCTGGACTAGATGGGCCTTGGGCCTGATCCAGCAGGGCTGCTGTTATGTTCTAAGGGGAGCAGAACAAAGATAGAGGTGGGTGGAGGAAGAAAACAAGAGAGGAAAATAAGGGATGAGGGGGAAACCCCAACCAAAGCTGAGAAGAAATGAGAAATCAAGGAGATGGGGGTGAGTGGGGAGAACCTGAGCAAGAATGGCAGAAAGCTGAAAGAAACCAACCTCAGCAAGGCATTAGTGGTGGGGTGGGGTGGGGTGGGGGGTGAGGAGAGGATGAGACAAGGGTTTGAGCATAAAAGAGAGACACTGGGAGGGAAGGAGGCAGTGTGCATCGTGGCTCTTGCCCACCAACAGGATGAGGACTTGAGCCAGGGACGTAGCAAGGTTGGAGTGGACCCAGAGACAAGATTTTTAAATGCTCCCCCCTCACTGAAGCTCAGCTCATGAAGTAAAGAAATCTTAAATGAGGCTAAATATTGGTAACAAAAAGCAGATATATACAAAATATAATATATTTGTATATATTATATTATTTTGTATATCTGTATACAAAATATACAGATATAAGCAAAAAGCTTTTTTTTTTTAAGGTTTTGTAAATTGTGGACAATGAAAGTCATTTAATGGTACTAGAGAAAGACATGCTGTTCTGGTAGCTCCAGGTCTTAACACTCACATCAATTTTGGAGGATGAATACAACTGAAGGAAGCCCGGGCAGGTGCGCGGCTGGGGGAGTCAGTCATATGATTTGCCTCTGGGGCCCCCCCAAGGCAGTGAGCCCCCAGACAACTGTCTCCCCTTGCCCTATTATAGTTTCACCCCTGACTTGAGCTCCACAGAGGTGGAGGGGAGGAGTGCAGCCAGGTGAGGAGAGGTGAGGTGCTCTGCTCTGCTCTTGGGAATGCCTAGTTGAGAAGGAGATGCAGATGGCATGCTGGGACTGGGTCACACTGGTCCGATGTGCTGGATGCAGGCATAGCCACTGCCTTGCCTTAGTCTGCTGAGGGACTTGCCAGTCCAGCAGCCACCCCTCCTCTCCTGCCTCTACCAGGTATTCCACCCAGCTTTGGGGGGTCCTGGAAAAGCACTGCCTGCCATTGCCAGAATAAAGATGCTGCCTCCTAGTCCCCCATGCCGCCTACCCCTCATTAGGCACGCCCAGTAGTTGAGCTCAGTGGGCTGTATCCGGTGCCTGGGCTGTACATTTGATATCCCTGCTCTATACGCTGCCTTGAATTCCATCATGGAAGAAATGTTGGCTATAATGTAATGCATATTTTCATGCGCATGATGTATAAGTCTCTGAAATCAGTAAGCAGAACTGAATCAATATGTCTTAAAGAATGTTTACTTCTGACTGTATCATTCTTGTTGTTTCCTTTGAGACTCGATGGACTTAACTCTGTACAGGATCACAGATAGGTACCAGAATAGTACTTACTTTGAAATAAGCCCATTGGCTTTAATGCAGGTTACTTGTGAGTAAATTGTTTAAGATTCTGGCCTAAGACAACAGTTCTGTAAACTCTCTTTTGGGATTGGGAACAAGCCAGATGCCTAGTAAGCATCCATTGAATCAAAATGGACATATGACAGTACCTCCTGTATCATTTTCTGGACCACCTGAGAGTGTGTGCTTTTCTGAAATCTCCCTACTTTCAATTTACCACAATGCCTTTCCTGTAGAATACAGAAGGCATGAGTAATCCCTGTTTTGTGATTCTTTCTCAAACCTTAGACACTAAGAAATTCAGTGAAAAGCATTTACAGAAGCATTAGATATTGTTGTTCTTTTATAATTGTTAAGTTGACATAAGGAAAGGACATCACAAGACTTTGAAACATCATAGCAGTAAACAGTGAAAGGCATACATTTGAGAAAGTTACAGATAAGGCAGCAAGCCAGAGAGAGACACAGAGACAGGCAGACAGAGATTAGAGCTATAGTCAAAGAGCTTTCTCACTAAAACTGTCTTAATGTTTGAAATAATGGAACACACTAATGACTAAAATTATTGTAGAATATCTCGGGTGTTGCTGTAATGACCGTGAAACAGCAAATGTATTAATCATTGTTAATGATGATGAATACTAAAATGATGAAGTCCATTATATGGTTACTTGATAGAATAAAGATGAATTTAGAGCAGACTAGGTTTCCCCACATCTGTTTCCCAGGTGAACTGCTTATTTGTCTTAAACTTTCTTTAACGCTGGTCTCCGGTTGCACCAGTACTTCCACCTGTTTCTGTCAGACTGGCATGCAGCTGGAGTGCTGAGGTGTCCCCTTTTGGCCTAAACACTTCCATTGGTTGTCCAGGTTAGGATTTGGTATGAAGCATCATTCTTCTTTCCAATCACCTGTCTTTTTGCTCATTCCTCATTGCTGCCTTGACAGCAGATCAGGGTGCCTGGCCAGGCAATAAAAGGCCTAAAGACTTAGTCTCCCTCCCTCCCACTTCCTTGTCCCCTCCCACTTCTTGTGCTCAACAGCAGATCAAGGTGTCTGACTGGCCAGTCAAACAGTGATGTTTTGAATGTGCACTGCTGCAGCTGCAGGTTGCACATTGTGCAGCGGCATACATTTTCTTATGCTTTTCTACACCTCACCCTTCCAAGTCCTCTTGATCACACACATTCATTTTCCATTCTCCCTGATCCCTCCTTTGTTTTCTGATGTGCTTGAGGTGGTATACATTCAGGACTGAATACAACTTTTCTTCACCCTTTAAAGGGCATCAAATTTGGGCAGTTTTTGGTTTAGCTGCTCAGAATTTCTTTAGGGATCAGACACCTTTTGAGCTTGAAACAAAACACCCTTCAAATAAAGGGCATTTTAAACCCATTTATTTATTTATTCTATTTTATTTTATTTGTATACCACCCTTCCAAAATGGCTCAACCTACCTTATAGTCTGTCTGGGGCAGCTCTATATAAGATATGTGTGATAGGGATGTGCATGAACTGATTTTTTTTATTCAATTTGTGCCCAAACTGAATCACCTCTGATTTGTTTTGTGTCCGAATCTGTCCCCCCCCCCATAATCCCAGATTTCATTTGGATTGGATTTGATTTGATTCAGATTCAGATCAATTCGGACCACTTATCAAGGTCCTAGGGGCACCAGATTTGCGTGCCAACCTACCACCACTACAGACACTTGTAGTTCTCCATGGGTGCCACTTACCACCCACATTTCAAGGCAGTGGGCACTTGGCTGATTTTTAATGGGTTTTTAAAAAGAGGTTTTTACTGATTGCATATAGTTCCACCATAGGAAATAATGGGGATTCGAAGTCACCCTATCATAACCCTAACGTGGATCCCCAGCTTTCATTTTAAAAAAAACAAAACACTAAGCTTGTAGAAGTGAAGTTATAGAGCAAAATGTGCTGTCACTATTTTTTAAGTATTTGGATTGTTTGGTGTATAATAACTTTTTCTCATAAGGAACCCCTATGAGGATTCATTGCACGCTTTCATTTATTTTGACTGTCATTGGAAAGTGACAACTGTGAATTGTCATGTGCTAACTATACCCCCCCACACACACATACAAACACAATGGGGTACTCAGTTTATTTTTTTTAGGCACTTTTGAAGTGTTTAGATTCTTTGGTGTCTTCATTACATACTTTCATTTTTTCTATACATTTTGACCCCACTGCTTTGCAGGTGGGGGTTGGGAATTAGTAGCATCCCAAGCACCAACTACCCCCCACCCCATAAGCCTCTGGGCACTCAGTTTATGTCTTAGGAATTTTTGAGGTGTTTAGACTCTTTGGTGTGTAATGAATCCTCATAGAAATTTATTATGAGGAAAGGTTATTAGACACCAAAGCGTCTAGACACTTGAAGAAATTCTTTGAACATGAAATGAGTAGTACCCCACTGCCTTGCAGATGGGAGGGGGGTGTAGTTTGCACATGGCAGTTGACAGTTAGCACTGTCTAAAGGCAGTCAAAATGAACAGAAGAAATGAAGGTGTGTAATGAATCCTCACAAGGATTCGTGGAGGAAATGTCATACACCAAAGAATCCAAAAACTTGAAAAATAGTGACTGCACATTTTGCTCCGTAATGCCACTTCTACAAGGGCTATTGCTTAGCTTTTTTTTTTTTTTTTAAAGAAAGCTGGGAATCTGGGGGAATTAATAGGAGGAATCCGAATCTCGAATCGATTCAAATCTAAATTTGCACAATTCGATTTGGACCTGAATCTAGCCAATGGACCACAGGGGCAATTTGTTCTGTCTTCTAATCACCCAAATCAGTTAGATTTGGGTATAAATTGATTTGTACCTGAATTGATTCGTACATCCCTAATGTGTAATATACAAATGAAAATAACATTCAAAACCATGAACAGAAAAAATGCATATACTAAGAAAGAAAAATGTGCTTTAGTAGCAGTCTTAGTGTTATATTCTCCTCATAGACCCAATACCTTCTAGAAAAGAAAACAAGAAGTTCTAGTAAGAACTAATTTGGCTACTTTCCTTTCACTCTAATTGATAATTACTTAATTCACTTATGGTAATTATCAATTGATAATTACCATCTTCAAAAGTTAGCCCTCTTCCACGTCAAATGTTCACGCATTCGACATCTTGAATTGAGGTGGATGACATGATCACAAACAATGTCATTGACTATGCTCTATGTGTCACTTCAACTGTACCAATTTGGTTGAAATCGGTTCCCAATTGCAGCTCAAATGTTCATGCATCCACCATCTTGAACTGGGGTGGATGACATCATCACAAACTACACTGTTGAAGTGTCCTTATGTGTCCCTATAATTGTACCAAATTTGGCTCACATTGCTTAGGAGCCTCACAAGTTTCATAAGGCATCCATAAGCATACTTGCAGCAGCTTTTTGGACCAGCTGAAGCTTCCGTACCATCTTCAAGGGCAGCCCCACTTAGAGTGTGTTGCAGAGTCCCATCTGGATGTCACCAAAGCATGAGTGACTGAGGTCAGGTTTGACTTTTCCAAGTAGGGGCTCAGCTGGTGTACCAGCTGCAGCTGGTAAAAAGCACCGCTGTGCACCGCTGCTACATGTGCCTCCAAGAACAGCATCTGGTCCAGAAGCACCCCCCACAAGCTACGGACTTAGTCTTTCGGGGGAGAGTGACCCCTTTCAAGACCAGATTTACCTAACTACTTGGATGATCAGTTTTACCAATTCTACCAAAAAAATCTGTTTTCACCCACAGATAACATTTAATCTTGTGGCTATCTGCTATGTTTTAAATTTGTTGATCAATGTATTAATGCTTTGTACACATACTGAACCTATTCCCATGATCAGTGGAAATCGGGCTAAGGGAACCTAACACGCTTTCTACTGATCGTCAGAACCACCAGGCTTGTGGGCGAGCCTGCTGGTTCAAAGGCAGCTAGCCCCCCCTAATTCCCTCTCCCCTTAGATGAGTTTAATGGAGCGAGCGCTCCATTAACCTCCTTTTTTTGCTCATGTGTCACCGTGGTGTGTGGTGACACACAAGTAGACCCCTGACCAGGAGGCTACGGCCAGCCTCCCAGCCTCGGGGGTCTCTCCAGAATCCTGGAACTTCCGGGGGCCAGGCAGCCCCCAATCCCTGCAGCCTCCACCAGCTCTGTGACAGAGCCAGCAGTTGCGTGGGCGGCCAATCTGGCTGCCCAAGGCTTGGAGGCTGCTCATCTGCAGGGAGTGCGGGCTGCCCGCTCTCCCCACAGACCCGCCAGAAGCTCTTTTCACTGATAGTGAGAAAAGCTTCATTATCTTTCCTTCATTGGAGCAATTATAGCTGTTTAGTAACAAAAAGCAAGCTTTAAAAGAACACCCAAGCTTAAAAATGCAAGAAATTAAATTTTACTCCTAAAAAAGCTCTATATCTTAACTTTCCAACCACTAGGTAATGCCATCAAACTTCAGTTTAATTGAAACGGTTGTGTTCAGCTAATATGAAAAGAGAGTTCATTTTGCCTCATTGCCTTACAAGAAGGCAAATGTACAAGAATTCTGTACAGCTTAAGTGGAATAGTAACAGATCTCTGCCGTAACTCATTACTTTTTCCCCATGTAATTTATTTTTGCAACATTTCTCCCAAAAGATGCTTGACCTATGAGTTATCACTTCTCTAGTAAGTCCTTTACTGAGATCATTTAATTAACATACAAATATATTTATTTCTTCTTACCTTTGTGCCAGAACAGTCAGTAACACAATTTTAAAGAACTAAATATGCTTGTTAAGTTTGCTTTAGCCATTTATGCCTAATGAAGAACTTGTATGCAGCTTTGAAGACTTTTTTCCCTTGTAAATAATTAGAGAGATTAAATAAAAGGAATCATCTGTACCTTTTTTTTCTTGCCTTACACTTGATTAGTGCTAAAGTAAGCATGAAAAGTAGTGTCCAACACCCTGCCTCCCACATCTCTGAGAACCAATAAAATAACAAGTACTAGAGTTCTTCTGGGACTGTACTCCTTTAGATTAAGAAAACAGCTGTGTTTTTTCTGAACATACAGAAAACAGTGGGGATAGTGATGGTGATTTGAATATTTGCTACATAAAAATTCCTATCCCTAAAAATTAGCATGCCAGGGGAAATACTTCTAGCCTAGCTCCCCCCCCCACCCTTTTTGGGGATGTTTTCAGTCTTCCACCTGCACTGTGAAATGCTGCAGTCAGGGTACCGTATGTTATTTCTGAATGTGTAGATTGACTTACTGTAGCCCAGTGGATAAAGTGGGTAGGATTTGGATCTGGGTTCCAATCTCAAATGAACTCATTAAGCAGATTGCCACTGACATTTACTTTCCCCAAATTATAAAACTGTATTTATTATTACAGAATTGTGAAAGTCACTTGCCATTAGTTTTGTACAAATCTTTGTGCATTATAGATAATACACAACATTTTATTTGAAGGCAGTATTGTAATTTGATCTTTTCCATCTCCTTTAATCTCTATGTTTTGGGATCCTAGCTAAGAAAACTGTTCTCACAAAATCCTCACAAAGCAAAGCAGCCAGTCAAAATTAGCTTAGATTGAGAAATGAACTACTTGATATGCTGAGACTGGGAAGAAGGATGAACAGTGTATTTGGTTGGGAATTGTTTATGCTTGTTCAAGTTGCTAATATGTACTGAAAATATTGGTACAACTATCAGGTGGCTGGAAAGGCTTATAACCATTTTATCTGGCTTTTAAAATTATATTACTAAAATTTAGCTATTGATAATGTAAGGAAATCCCTGATCTCATATTGACTATACATTCTATTTGCTGAGCTCACTGGATATTAACCAGCACAAACTGCAATATTTTCTACATAAGAACTGGTATGAAATGTGCCTGACCTACATATTTGGTATCAGGTAGAATACTTAATGTTGATGCTGTTGAATAAATTCTGTTTTCTTTATCAATGCGGATGATGTGCTGCTTTGTATAAATTTAATGACATCAGATACCTCTTTGATTTGGCCTAAACTGTGCAAACTGAAGACATGAATTATCAAAACCTCTTTGAATAATGCACAAGAAAACTACCTTGTATTGTGTCTATTGCTTTATATAGACACACCTGCAGGGCTGGCTTTCAGGGTGAGCAAGTTGGGTGGTTTGGCACATGCCTGAAGGTGGTGCCAAACTGAGCTTGATGGCTCACTGTTTGTTGAATGTAGTTGCTGACATGTCCTGCAGCATAATGTAGGTGATTTTGAGCCACCTGCACTACAGTGGGTGCCTGAAGCACACTTCCACTGCTGGGCAACCGGCCTGTTCTGTTGCTAGTTACTGCTGTACAATTGCACATTGTGACACAATTTAAATTATTCCCAATGCAAGTCATGTTGCAATGTGCAATTGCACAATGTTAAGTAGTAGCAGAATTGCCATGTGGCACAGTAAAGTGGTCATGTGTTTTAGACACTTGCAGCATTGTGGGCAGTTGAGAAACTCTCACATTATGCTGCAGGACATTTCAGCCACTGTCTGCATTTAGCTAGGGAGGAAAAAAAGCAGTGACTGACATCTTCATGAAGCATGACGATAACGAAGGTCTGTGAGGATACCCCAGGAGCTCTTGCACAATTCCCCCAGCCCCACTGTGTCCACTTTGTTGCAAGAGCCATTAGAGTTCAGAGCACTCTCTGTGCTTCAGAAGCTTTCTGTAAGTTTCAAAACATGTTGCTGACCCTGACCTTACAGAGCCTTTCTGGAGTTCATAGGATGCTCTGAACTCTAATGACTCTTGCACAACATCACACACGTAGGGAGAATGGGGGAGTTGTGCTAGGGCTCTCAGCATGTCCCCACTTTGTTAATCAGGATGTCAGCCATTGCCTTTAACTTTTTATTCCAAGTTTTTTCAGGTTACTTGAGAACTAACTATAAACATGAACTTTCATCAGTTACCTTCAAAGTATGTTTCTTTTTCAATTTCCAGTTTGATGTCTTTCGTCTAGAGAAAAATGTGGAATACAGCTTTACTTTGACTTGAAACTCTTGCATATTCCACTATGACACATTGATGTCATGCAAGTAAAAAACAAAAACAATAACATATACCAGGCATTTAATGAAATCTGTAAACAACCAGATAAATCAGGTGTAACTCACACAACTCAGCAGTAGTTAAGGCTGAGAAAAAGGGTGGGGCTAGAGCTCTCAAGTAAAAAGACTATGGTAGAGGGAGGAGGAAAAGGTTTGGGGTCTGAAAAGAGAAAATCCACAAAATGCAGCTCCCAAGCTGTAGAATTTTTAAGGCCTATTCATCTCATGAATGCTGCTGATTTTGTGTGGTGCTGTAATTAGGCTAGACTTAGGGCCTACATCTCCCAACAGGCCCTGCTTCCTCAGCCTGACTTGAAAAAGGAAGTGGTCTTCCTCTGGGAAGGATGTAGCCATCTCTGAAAAAGGGTGGAGGGAAAGACCTAAGAGAGAGAAGAAAGCTGAAGAAGAAACTGCAGAAGGCCTGCAAGATTTTAAAGGGAACCTAGAATGGGAACGGGAGAGCACTGGCAGCAAAGAAGCAAATTACTGAGAGGTAGCTCTGGGCCCTTTTCATGGGCATTGCTGGGTAATTCTGGGAACAGTCGTAGCATCACTGCCAAACTAATTTGGGGGAGGGGGCGAAGAAGACTCTTCTTTTGCAGGGCATTGTTTATTCTAGAGCTAGCCCTGCCGATCTACATTCTGCTGCAGCATTTCGGGAAATGCTGGATCATGGGGAAATATTTTGGATCAAAGGTATAATTACCCAGCAGTCTGCTCATCTAGGATAAGTGGCCATTGTCCAAGGTGAGCAGCAGGAAATGCAGTTGTACATCTGGAAGAGCACTCTTCAAAGCTGAGATAAGCAGTGTGCATAGTACTTAAAATACTTTTTTTAAAAAAATCTGCAGCTCCTTACTTACAGGGATAAATGGATTTGCAAAGAGAGTTCAAGCTAGATTACTACAATGTGGCTGTCTGAAAAATATTCAGAATTTTCAGGTGGTACAGATGGCAGCCAGGGTCTTAAGTAGCTCTGGCTGTTGTGAACATATCACTCCAGTGCTAAAAGATGTCTGGCTTTCAGTGTGTTTTGGGGCACAACTGAAAGTGCTGTTTTTGGCATTGGCAAATGGCTTGAGACTCTGATATCTAAAGGACTGCCTTTTCCCATATCAGTATGCTTGTCACTGGAGAACATCTTTTGAGATCCTTCTCTTTGTGTCCTTGCCTTTAGAGGTTAGGATGGCTCTGAGAAAGGGCCTTTTTATTTCTCAGGTGGATCCTTTGTGAAATTCTCTTCTATATATATCTGTTGCCTTTGTTACTATGGGCAGCTTCACACATCATGCTGAACTTGAAGTTGAGTGGGACCACCAGAGCCTCGGGAACACACCCACATTCAACTTCTTGTGTCAGGAAGGATATGCCAACACTGAGTGTGATGTGCGGACTCACCAATATTGGCATATTCTCCCTTACTTGTGGACACAAGCTGACATCTGTACCTAAGATTTGAAATGAGATACAGATGTTGGGTTCCGTGCTGCAGTTAGGGTAGTATATGTCAACACTGGCAGGTTTGCATGATGCACCTAGTGTCGGCATATCTTTCCTGACACCGGAAATCAGGAATGTGCACATTCCTGGAGCGCCAATGACTCTGCTGAACTTCAGGTTTGTGTTAGTTGTGAAGCCGTCCCATATTTTAGGCAAGGGATTTGGGTGACTGGAGGGTAGAGCAAAGAGGAGTCAAACAAGAGAAACTGGGCTACATTGCTTCATTATTCTTAGGGCTATCAGAGCATCTCTACTCCTCTAACAACAGTAAAACATTATGCTTCCAAAACCTGACTTAAAGAATTGTTAGAGGTTTTTGAAGGCAAGTAGAGAAGACTGATACTTGCTAGGGAGCTCAAACTGCCAGGGAGAGGCTCTCTTAACACTATATATCTACCTACCTACCTAATAAATTTGTATACCACCCACTGCCGAAGTCTCTAGGCAGTTTACAACATAAAAGGAAAGGAAGGTTGTGCCATCAAGTCGGTGTTGACTCCTGGCGACCGCAGAGCATGTGGTTTTCTTTGGTAGAATACAGGAGGGGTTTACCACTGCCATCTCTCATGCAGCATAAAACAAACCAAAAATAAAACAAACCAATAATTTAACAGTTAGAACATATTAAAACCAGATTAAACTATCCATAAATACACCAACTAATTAAAAAGCTTGGCTGAAGAGATGTGTCTTTAGTTGTTTCCTAAAAGCCAACAGGAATGGAGCAGCTCTAATATTAGCAGGAAGTACATTCCACAGTCCTGGGGCAACCACAGAGAAGGCACGCCTTTGTCGCCATCAGATGAGGTGGTGGCACCCACAGACGAGCCTCACCTGAAGATCTGGGCGGGATTCATAATGAAGAAGGCATTATCTTAAATACTGTGGGCCCAAGCCATTAAGGGCTTTATAGGCAATAGCAGCCAAAGCAGTAGCATCTTCTATCTACTCTTATGGAAGCTGCATATTCCATTTGTCTGCTTTTCCCTATGCAGGGTAAAAAGATCTGTATTATATATATTTTTTATTTACAATGGTTGATGTGTGAAAGAATGGGTTAATTTACATTGTTCTCCTCACATTACATTAATTTGCATTATAGTTTTAAAAACAACAGTTTGCTTGAGGCTGATTCACGCAACTGTTTTCTCACGTTCTGTATTACAAGTGAGTCAGTTGTGAGAGGGCATCCAGTACATTCTTGGTGATCAGCTTTGTGTCAGTAGGCTGACTACAGTGATAACCTTTTAAGAAATTAGTTTCTGGTTAAGTAAGTTGAATAAAAAGGGGAAATGAAAGTTGCCAAATCAATGGCATTTAGAATGATATGTGAGCTTCTGCTGCTAGAGTTCTAGACAAAGAAAGGTTTACATTATAATGGTAGGGAGGTGGCAGTGCTTTTCAGCTAATGGAAAACTGCACCTCAGTTGTCTGTACTACTGTTGTCTGTCTCCCCCTGCTACAAAATCTCTTTAGAGATGCACACATGGCTCTCAAATGCTTGCACATTTTCACCTGATGTGTCTATGCTCCACACCACTTCACTTCGGGTCCTACATACATCTTCTGCCCATTTGCAGGCCACGGTAACTGGGCCCACAGCAAGACACTCAAAACCACCCCACTCCTTGCCTAGTGATTTCAGTGGGTTCTTGAACCACAGTTTTGGCAGCTCTGAGCTGTGATTATTTTAGATTGTTGCCAATAATATTTTCAAAATTATTTGTGTCTTGGCTCATAGCCATCCTGACCCTCCACGCCTCCCCCAACTTTGATACGTGTTGTTTATGGATACTGGCAGACATGGGAAATATTTTTTCTTTGTATCAGCTGTTTGACATACCGCTTTCTGTTTTTCTACTCTCTGACAAATGTCCTCTTCTTAAATGCCCTTGAAAAGTTCACAGTTTATTACTGGAGTGGGCTTTTAGTACAGCCTGCACTCCAGGTAGCAGACAGCACCTTGCAGAAGTGGTTTCTGACTAGTTTGCCATGGTCACCGTATAAATGTCAAAGTGTTAAAGTCTTGCAGAGAAACATAGATGGGTGACTCCTCTGAGACCAGCATGGATTGCTAGGAAATTCTCTGAAGAGCACTTGGCTGTCTGTCACTGGCCAATAACAAAGCCTTTGTTTGAAAACCAGATGTCTATCATGGGCAGTGTTGTTGTTGTTGTTGTTGTTGTTGTTAGGCAACACACAGTATGTTTTTCACAAGCCTGTATAGTAACTTTTTGTTTCTGCATATTGCATTATTCAGTTATTCAGAAGAATTATGTTCTTTAGTTATGCTTCTGTGGCTGGTGACAGACATGTCATCATATAATCTTTGGTCCTTCTATAGTGGATATGATTTCTTCCTTTTACCTATTATGAGCCCAAATAACAAGGATTTAGCTGGTGGCATTATGTACTGATTTATAAACTTAATACTTTAAAAGGAGAGAACCCCACCCCCCCAACTTATTTCTTAGCCAGATTTAATCAGGCAAATCTAGGGCTGTGGTTCATAATGACTGAAATAATAGATTCATGGGCAAAGCATGCCAGACTTACAAGCAACCGTTGTGGTGTCAAAAAAAGCTAGGAATTAGCAGTAACTGGGGAAAAAGAGGAGGACTCTTTCTTTTTGTTGTAGACAAGAAGTAGCATTTTGTGCAGAAAGAAAATGGACTACTGCTCAGTCTAAGGAAGATAGATAGGACTGACGTCTATTGATTTTTGTAGCGTTTCTTGGTGATACACATTATTGACATTGCTGTTGAGATGTTTCAAAGTTAGTAAAACTCAAAATGTCAGGAAAATACATGCTGTATGAATAGGCAGTACTGCAGACTAGAGACTATAGCTCTCTGCAAAACAGGGTTATTGAAAGGGGATGAGCAATTTAGACTCCACTTGGTTAGAATGGAGTCTTTTGTTGTTTCACATAATAAAAAAGTTAAAACAATTTCATGGGGTAAAAACTATTAAACAGTTCAAAATTAATTTCAGTGAGAAGCCTAAGAAGGCGCTTCCTAATAGCAATCAGAGATGGAGATGCTCTCATTTTGACAGAGAGCGTATTCCAAAGCCTCAGAGAAGGCCCGGTCCCAAGTTGCCACCAAATGAGCTAGTGGCAACAGTAACCGGAACTTCCCAGATGATCTTAATAGGCAGCAGGGTTCATGACAGAGAAGGTGTTCTCTTAAGTACCCTGGGCCCAAGCCATTGAGGGCTTTAGAGGTAATAACCAGCACTTAGTATTTTGCTTGCAAACATATCGTTAGCCATTGCAGTTGGTGTGTGATGGTCTCTTTGGATTACCCCAAAGTCCATTCTGGCTGCCGCATTCTGTACTGATGATACTTTCCAGACTACGTAAAAAGGCAGCCCCACATAGAGTGTGTTTACAGTAGTCCACCCTGGAGGTTACCAGCATATGCACCACTGTCTTAAGGTCATTACACTCCAGAAATGGTCATAGCTGACGTATCAGCTGGAGCTGATAAAAAGTGCTTCTGCCATTGCCTCAATCTGAGAAACCAGAGAGAGGGTGGGATCCAAGAGCACTGCCAAGCTACGTACCTGATCTTTCAGGAGCAGTGTAACCCCATCCAGAACAGGCAGCTCTAAACCATCTCTCGGGTCCCAACCCCCACAGTCAGTACCTCCTCCTTTTTTGGATTCTTATTATTGGCCATTTCCTGATGAGTTAGATATGGAGAAATAGATCTTGGTGTCATCAGCATATTGATAACACCCAGCACCAGGCCTCCTGATGATCACTCCTAGAGGTTTCATGTAGATGTTAAAGAGCATTGGAGACAGTATGGAGCCTTGTGGAACTATATACTTTAGTTCTTGCTTTGCAGAGCAGCAGTCTCAAAGCATAACCGACTGGAATCTACCAGAGAGATAGGAATCAAGCTGCTTAAACTATATCAGTTAAATATAGTTCCAGAATGGAACTGTATCGGGAAATATGAGGCTGCAGGACCATGTGTGTGTTGGTGGTGGGGGCGGTCCTATAGGTCAACTCTAGCTAGATTTTAATCTAGATAGCCTAGAATGCAGTAAGCATCATTTATTACTCCAGCTGTTGCTGAGCTACAAATAACAGTTGTGGTTGAATAACAGTTGGAGTGCCAAATGTTGCCTACACCTGGGCTAGATAACTTGATTTTCCCTTTTAATCAAGTTAGTTCTCTCTCCTCTATATCCCATTTCTTAAAACAATCTAACCCTCAACTTGCTCCTCCACCACCAATCAACTTTCCTCTAGATCAGGGCTGCACAATGTCAGGGCTGTATGTTGGTCTATAATCTCTAACGATTGGCCACTGTGGCTGAGAATTATGGGAGTTGTAGTCCATAAAACAGTCAATACTTGGTTTCTTTTCACTCTCCCATACTCTTGTCTATGTAGTGTTTGCCTTTTTTGTGAGCATTAACAAGCATTAGTACTTAATATTATTGATTATCATGTCAGCAGCATTATTAAGTCCTTAGCTGATATTGCAGGGTAAGCAAGGAGGAAATTTTTTAACCCATATCTGTAAGTACCAGGAGGGCGAAGTATAGGAAGGGAGCAGATAACTCAACATGTGGATACTAACTGCATAGGTTACTATGCACATATATGGCTGCTATCAGTAGCAATCGTGCCTTTCAAGTCAGCAACCATGCTTTTGCACATTGCTGAGTGAGGCAACCCCACATTAACTTCTCAGTGTTTACAAGGTTATTAACTTCTGTGTGCTTACGGATACTGGTGGGAATTATCCTTCCTGCTTGATTGCCTCACATTGATGACCAGCAGTTTCTATTGAAGGATCAGTTCAGCAGGTGCTGCTGGAAATGAGTGGGATTTAATTCCACAAAAAGGTTAAACACAAGATGGCTATGTGTGTGTGTATGTATGTATGTATGTATGTGTCTATGTATGTATGTATGTATTTGAAGGCTATAGCACTTACACAGATATGTTCTATTGGCAAATACTTCTTGTATGCATAGCAAGTATGGTATAGATGTGCAAGTATATATGTGTACCTGGCTGTCATTAGAAATCCCCTCTTCTCTCCTCTAAGGATTGTTGAAGTGCCTGAAAGTCAAAACTCCTATATTTCTATTTTATGTCACACTATGGCCTATTTTTTTTCCAGACGTAAGTTTCTGACCAGCATTTCTAACTTGAAGCAGAGAGAGGCACTCCCAGCCAGGCTGGAAACCCAGTGTTGGCTGAACTATCTTTCGCATGGGGCTAAACGGCCCCTTTCCACATCTGGCTATCCTCCCTGCATCTGATGTTGATCTTGATGGCTAGATGCAGAAAAAGGGCTAGATTTAATACAACAACATTTCCACACATGACTACATGCTGTGCCTAGACTGGTTTTTCCTGAATAATGCTAGCCAGCAGAAGAGACTATTGCTGCACTATCTAAAAGAGGCAGAATGGAAATAAGAACATCAGGATGAAAAGCCAAGGTGGATTTTGGGAAGCTCCTTTAAAAAGCAAAATGAATAGTAGTTGGAACAAAATTCTAAGCATAAGGAGGAACAAATGAGAAAGGACAAATATGTGAAGTAGCGTGTGAAACAGGTGGCTTTATTCACACCAGTGAACACTGGGTATGGTCAAAACTTGTTTTAGTTCCATCTCTATAAGCAGAATGAAAGTACATTTGTATTTATAGTGTAGCAGATTTTGTTTTAAATACTGAGATGAATGTTCAGCATACCATATTTTGCCAATCATGAATAAATGCTGTCACAAAATAAAACCAGAAAATTAGATATCACAACAGAACCTGAGCACCAAAGGAGATGCAGTTTGTATACATGTAGTGGGAATAGAGACTCCAGCAAATTAGAACTCATTTTTCAGTGTTCTTCCCAGCAGGAGTTCACTGGGAAAAAAATCCTATTTACTTGCCATAAATGACACTATATTTCTTTCAACAAACCTCTCTGCAAGTTTGTGTGCATTTCCTTTATTAAATGATAAAATCATTTCTAGCTTTAGATTTTAGTGTGCTCCTGCTGGAGGCATTTGATTGTAGAGATCAAGTCTGTGACATTGCCAAGGCAGAGCATTTCTTATCCTTTCTACATTCTTGGAGTCACAGGGAGAGAACAATGACTTTTAAATTATTGTTTTAATGGGTATTTTAAAATCAAACCATTGTGTTTGCCTTCTCCAGACACACTGCAAGGCTTTGACATATTTCCCAAAAGATTACACCACAAACAGAAAGCGATACCCTCTTGTGTGCTCCAGAGAGATTGTGCCTCTTTTTTGAGCCTTAAAGAAAATGCTTTCTAGTTGATTTCTAATGCCTGGAAAAGCTGCTGGATTGATAGAACTTGATAATGAAGTTGTTCATTAAATCAGTGAGCACTTGTAGTATGAACAGCAGGGGAGACTTCTTGGCTCTTTTTCCTGCCAGTGCTCCCTGGTAAAATGGGATGGAGTCTGTTGCTGTGGGCACATTGGTCCAGATTAATTCATTTCTCAGCCTCTAAATTGTTGACCAGCGGAGGTGCTAACCATGTCCTCTTGTGGCCCTACCTGCCTACAGTATTGCCACTAGTTTGCAGAATAAGCACATCTATCTTATTCTTTTCATCAGAGAGTTGTCAGTTTAGAAGAGCTTCTGCAAGCATGTACTGTGGCTAGTTTTAAACATGTATTCAAGAATGACACGTAGTAGTAAAGGAATCCAGCTGTTAATTATCAATTTGTGGCAAAGGTAAAAAAAAGAAAAGAAAAAAGCACTATTTGTAACAGGAAATGTAAGCAGATGCTTGTGGGCTGCATCTAGGTGCCAAAGATTTTCTCCAGGAGCGCCAGGCACTTTTACTGCAACTTTACTTTGGGAGGATGGATGTGCATTCACATCTTGGCCAGATTTACCCTGAAGTCAGTGCGATATTTCAGAGAGCAGTTGACGCATGATTCGGGTGTTTCCCTCTTTATTGGAACCTAGCCTGATTTATGTGCAGGGTAAAAAAAAAAAATCCTCCTTTTGCCTTGGAGTATCCATTATGCCCCGAACTCAGAGTAAAGCCTGCTGTCTGAAAAGCTTCCAGGCTATGTCAGCCCCACAGTGTGGCAACTCGGTATTAAGTTGGGCATTCCATGGGAAGGGCACTTCTCTAGAAAACAAGTTTTGGCATGCAACATTGAGCTACTTTCCAGCTATTAATGCATAGAGATTAACGCTGTAATCTGAGTCCTTACATGGGAGGAAGTATTATTGAACTCAGAAGACCTTATTTTTGAGAAAACCTCTTTAGAATTGCACTGCATGTTAACAAAACAATACTATGTAATAGCAAGAATCCATAATATTTTCCCTCCTTGCCTGACGGAGATTCCTACTAATCACTACAAACTTTTAAAAGCAAGTAGCCAAAGTTGTTGGCGTGGTCGGCAGTTAATTCTTGAGTCAAAATGTACTTTATTATATAATATCACACAAGAATACAAAATCTGAGTTAATTTCCTACAGTTCTGCAAGACAGTACCCCAGTTGTTTAACAAATAGGTCAATTACATACTGTACTGAGTGTACCTTATATTCCAGTAGTTTCTGCAGTCCCTCCCACAGAAAAGACATCACCTATATCACTGCTTATCTAAAAAGTAGACTTCAGAGAAATGGTGGCTCGCAGCTCAGTACTTTAAAAACACAACACTTAAAAAAAAATCTGCTGGAATTATATTAACTTGTATAAGGAAGAATAATTGTGAAATTACTGCAGAACAAACAATGTCTGTCACATGGAGCCAGTATTTGTTTTCTTGTCAAACAGACTTTTGATAAGAAAACATTCCATTCCATTTCTTATTCTATAAACTTTGACCCATTAAAATGGTGGTTTTTCACAAAATCTCCTTATTAAAGACTGGTTTACATTACAAATTCCTTACTGAGGAGTTTTATTTTTAAATGATTGGGTTTTAAAGAAGCCTGTATAGTAGTTCCACAATCTCAAAAATGTGCCAGTTATAAAACAAAGGACCTGGATATCTTGTTAATTGATTTATTTACTTTTGCACATCTGAGTTTAAAAATATTAGACTAGAATAATATGAATAAGTATTTGAGCCTCAGATCTGTTGCAATATATGTATACCTATTTATTAACTGAAGACAAAAAATGTACATGGGCAAAACGTTTTAAGGGAACACCTTCTTCGGCATGAACCCCACCGCCCACTGAGATCTGCTGGAGAGATCAGTCTGCATCTGCCACCGGCTCGTCTGGTGGCCACTCAGGGACGGGCCTTCTCCACTGCTGCCCCAAAGCTTTGGAATGCGCTCCCTAGTGAAATAAGAGCCTCCCCATCTCTGACAGCTTTTAAAAAGTCTTTAAAAACACATCTCTTCACCCAGGCTTTTAATTAATGTTGTTTAAGTGGTTTTAATGCTGTTTTAAAATATTATTTTTAAATTTTTAAATTGTTGTAATGTGTGTGTTCCCCCCCCCATTTTTGTCTTAACGGATGTTTTACTTTGTTTTTATTCTTTTGTAAACCAGCCAGAGACTTAAATTTTGGGCGGTATAAAAATGTTTAAATAAATAAAGTGCTACCAGGATTAGGAGTGGCCATATGGAACAGTGATATGCGCGCACACACATACTCCTGTTAATCATTTTACCTTTTCAGGATAACACTGGGTGTTATCCTGAGTACTGAAGCACCAGTGCAATAGGAGAAGCACTGGTGCTTCTCAAAAGTTCCAACTAACCCAGCTTCTCTACTGGGACAGGAGTAGGGGCAAATTTCAGCACCTCATCTTCCCCACAAGTCCTCTGTGCTGTTCAAAAACTCTGTCCCTAACAAACTGAGGCTATTCTCATGGTCATACAGAATTGGGCTAAGGGAGCCTAGCCCGATTTTGTATGACCATGAGAACCACCGGGCTCGCAGCTGAGCCTGGTCTTACCAAAGCGGGTAACCTGCTGGAATGCCCCTCCCCTTTCCTGAGGTTAGCGGAGCAAGTGCTCCGCTAACCTGGGCATTTCGATCATGTGTTGCCACAGAGTGGGTCTGCACTGCAGCAACTCACTGCTGTAGACCCCTGACCTGGAGGCTTAAAAGCAGCCTCCCAGCTCGGGGGTCTCTCCAGCATGCCCTGCGCGCTCACACAGGGCATGCTGGAGCTCCTGGGGGCCATGCAGCCCCTGATCCCCCCCAGCCCCCGCTGGCTCTGTAACGGAGCCAGCAGTCGTGTGGGAGGCCAATCTGGCTGCCCATGGCTGCCTCCCTGCTAAGCCCGCTCTCTCCACTAACCCTCTCGAGGCGGGTCTAACTGATCGTGAGACCCGCCTCACTTTCAGGTAACATTTAGGGCTTCTAGGAGAAAGTGTGGACATTAACATCCACCTCCACCACCTCCCCCCCCCACCACCACCGACACCTAGCAGTGCTAGGATAGCACTGGTGCAGTGATTGTCTAGAATTATTCAGAAGCTCTAGTGCTATACTGTTGCTTATTCTGTTGCACCATTGCTTTGTTTGTCAGGATATCAGCCACTATTTTGGTCTATTAATTAGAGCAACATAAGAAAGAAATTTAAGGTTCAGAGTTCTGCAATATGCAGAACTCTGCAACAGGAAAAAGGGGGTGCCACATTGGTGGTATCCTCAAGTTGCCAATCGGGAGGTTCCTCCTCAGAGGCCACTTTGGTGTCCTAATTGGGGCAAACCCTGACAATGTGTTACATTTATTCCTGCTTTTGATTTATCTAGGGTTGCTGTTAATTTTCCTGAGGATTTTTCTTGGCTGCCAATTGACTTTAAGGCTGCTCTCTCACACAGCCAAGCCCGGACTAAAGCAGCATATGAGAACCACCGGGAGCCATGTGACTGCTGGCGGTGCCTCGGTGGCAAACCTGCCCAAGAGGCCCACCTGTTAGCTAAAGTTAAGGGCACGTGTGCCCTTAACCCGGGCTAAATGATTGTGTGTCAGTGCCATGTGGTGCTGACACAGGAGCAGACTCCCCGCCAGCGCCGGAACAAACCCCAAAATGCACCATATTCTTGTACAGTGCACTATGGAATTTCTGAGGGCCAGGATGATATGTCCTGGCCTCTGACCCTCTGCGCTGCCAGGGACAGCTGGTGTCCATCTAGATTCACAGTCTGCGCACTCAGCCCTGGAGCACTGATCGTCTGTGGGGAGGGGAGCTTCTCTAGCCTTCCTCACCATGTGCCTTCAAGTCCTTCTCACTGATCGTGATAAAGGGCTCAGTCTAGAAGAAATATTTACAGGCTTTCTCAATGGCAGGTGTAAGCGTGGTTTTCGCCCACTTCCTCATGGTGAATTAGTTTTATTCGATACAAGTAGAGATTCATAGGAATTTTATCTCTTGGTTCTAAATGTCACAACTAACCTTTGATCATCAGGAGGGATGATAATTTAGGCCAAATGGGGATGAGCTCCTCAGAAATCCCCCTGAAGGGGCATCTAGGGTTTTGGCTCACAGGTCATTCCATCACAAGGACTGACAATCAGCTTCACCACGAATTGGTGATGGCATGACTGGTTCCTGCATCTGTTTTAAGCCATTATTTCTCCCTGTTCCTGGGTTGTTTTTCCATGGTCAGTGGGCAGGCTGTTAAGCAACATCAGAATGACATGCCAAGTTCACAGATCCTGTATCTTCTTGTGACCTGATTTCAGCCTTACTTTGTGTACTTACGATCCTTTCCCTCTCCACACCCACTCTTTGTTGTAGGCACAAACATTTATTCAAAGTAGGTAAGTGCTTGTGAGAACCGTTTAGAGACCTGTATCAATTCTAGATTGCAGATCCTTTACAATAAAGTTGCAGTCAACAGGTGCCGCTTTTCTTATCCCTACATGTTGCAGGTGATGATACTTGGTGAATTTCTGTCTCTCCAAACACTCAGTCTGTGTAAGGGGGGGGGGAATTAAAACTCTATTCACAGCTGAAGGGGACAGGAGATTTGTCAAGGGCTTCTGAAAGCAGAAGGTCAAGGCTTTTACTAGAAAATGAAGAGCTATGTAAAATTGTTAAGTGATTATGTTTTTCAAATGGGCTATAGCTTTTGTGCCAATTTTATTTATTTATTTATAGTTAATTTCATTCCCGCCTTTCATAAATTTATCTGAAGGTGCTCTACAAGGTTAAACACAAAACTAAAACTCATACATTCACATTAAA
Source organism: Hemicordylus capensis (assembly GCF_027244095.1). NCBI lineage: Eukaryota > Metazoa > Chordata > Lepidosauria > Squamata > Cordylidae > Hemicordylus > Hemicordylus capensis. The sequence continues at coordinate 370,167,846 of NC_069658.1, read as the reverse complement.
ACAACCAATGCTACAAACCATAGAATACAGACACTGAACAGCAGAAGAATAGAAAAACCAGCACTGCTTTAAGTAGGAAATCCATCAGGAGAGTGTGGGGGTATTAATCAAGGAGCCCCTGTCCCATGTGCTTGATAATTGAGCCTCCCTCAGTGGCAGTACATGGAGCAGAACCTCCTCTGATAATCGTGTCAGGCGAGCAGAATCATTCAGGAGCAGGCATTCCTTCAGGTGTCTAGGCACCCAAACTGTTAAACATTTTAAATAATAACCAACACCTTGAATTGGATCCAAAAACAAGTCAGCAGCCAGTACAGCTCTTTCAAATGGGTGTAATGCTCTCAGCAAGCGGATCCAGATAGAACCATAGCCACTACATGTTGCACCAGTTGAAGTTGCTGCATATTCTTCAACAGCAGCCCCATATAGACAGCATTGCAGTATGCCATGATATGACTAAATGCATAGATAACTGTGACCAGATCTTTCTTCTTGAGGAAGGGGCATGTTTGACGCAAAAGCATCCCTCACCTAAGCATCCAAAAGCAGAACTGCATCCCTCAGTACCCCCAGACCACACACCTGTTTTTTCAAGAAGAGTGTAACTCCGTAAAGAACTGGTGGAATATCCTCATTCTGAGGCTTTTCTACTGACCAATAACACTTCTGTCTCATCTGGATTCAGTCTCATCTGGATTACTAGGCCGCATCTAGCCCATCCTTGCTTTCAACACAGGGTTCAGCATATCCAGCACCCAGTTCAGCATATCCAGCACCTCCTAGGATCAGTTGACATTGTGAGATAGACCTTAGTGTTACTGGCATATTGCTGATAGTTCTGCCCAAATCTCCTAGTGACCTTTCCCAGTGGCTTCATGTAAATATTAACATGAGAGCCAAAACTAAATCCTGCAGGACCCCATAGCCCTATGGGGTCAAGCAGATTCCCCAGCACCACCTTCTGAACCCAAACCTCAATAAAAGACTGGAACCACTCCAAAATAGTGCCCCAAGTCCCCCATGCATGAGATGCAGTCTAGAAGGATTTACTTGCATCATTCTAGCCATCATCCGTTGCTGCTTTTCCATAAGAAGAAACTGAAATGGCTCTACGAAGCCAGAGAGGGAGTTTTGGAACAAACTGTTGATATACTGAGCTGTCTCCAAATTCCAGAAATTCACCAAGGCAGTGACAGAATTACCAGTTCTTGACACTAGGAACACCATAAGGGCTTTCTGGAAACTGAGCAGATCCATAAGTCTCCGGGAGCAGACCATTCTAATTAATTTACCACCCTTGTAGCAGCTGGTCAAAGTGGCCAAACTAAATCCAACCAGATGACAGCATGTAAATGACAAAAGAGTGATATCAGACTCCTCATTCACTCCCTGGTCAACAATAATAAGATCTAACATATGTCCCACCTCATGGATGTAATTTGCTACTAATTGAAATAGGCCCAAGGTTATCAAAGTGTCCATGACATCCTGAGCCATACTTTCTAGGGGAGTCTATGCATCCATGCTGAAATCCACAAGACAATAAGCCTTGGGGAGCCTTTGATGTTTTGTATTTCTAAAGGTGTTATATCTACAGGATGTGTTTATAGTTGTAAATAAGTGTTTAAATGTTATGTTTATAGAAATGTGCAAGTAGGTGCAGGAGGTTGATTGGCAGCAGCAGCAGTAGTAGTGAGACTGCTCTCCATAAGAATTGTGGAAGGACAGAGAAACCCTGACTGGAATGCAGGAGAGAGGAGACAGTGAGAGAGGAGAATCAGAAATTCAGTTGGTCAGATGGTTAAAAGGTGAGAGAGGGTGAGCTGGAGGCTTGGAGGAAAACAGAAGTGTTGAAGAGGAAATACTTCTCCTAGGAAGAGAGATAGGAGTGTGGGGACAATGGAGCAAGTGGGGCGGGACAACCATCCCTTGGCCACCATCTGGTGGGGCACCAAGCCACCTCCTCCAGCCGGTGCACGAAGTGCTTGCTGGCTGGGAGCGTGCCTCTCTCCTTCCGAACCAGTGTTTCATTGAAATGCTGGGGCGGGGGGCGGGGGGCAGCCAGTCAGTGTTGCAGTGAAAAGCTGATAAGGAGGATGGGAGAGGGTCTGAATGGGCCCTCTCCCAGGCAGTAGCAGGGAAAGGAGCTCCCAGTCAGCGATTCAACAAAAAATCAAAAAGGGGTGGGGGAGCCACCAGCAGCACTTTGTCCTCTGGCCACAGGCAAAGTTCCTCCATCCCTGGGGCTTAAGTAGAAGCGAGGGCAAATCTGCTCTCTGTAAGAAGCCATGCCTGTGTAAAGCGACAAGAGATCTCAGAAAGGAGGCAGGTCAAAAATAAAATAACCATGCTAGGCACCCCAGCTCCAAGATGGAGAAAGAAAATAAGGAAAGAACTGCAAATGAAAAATAACAACACTACTTTAAGTTTTTAATTAAGGGTTTTAACATCACCCTGAAACTAATGGGCTTCTTTACATTGAAACCTTGTAACTATTACACTTTCAGAACTTGTGTTAAAACAGTAAAACCTTTTATATTAATTTTGTCAAGGAATAAGAATATTTTATTTCGTCTCCTCTGCCACCAGATGAGATACTCCATGCTATCACACAAAAAAGAGGGTGTGTGTGATTTTTAAGTCTCAGGTCCTGCCAAAACAAATCTGAGTAGTGGAAGCAAAGATAATGTGACTTAGGGAGCAAGCTGAAGCAGAGAGACTAAGGTGCAGCAGGGTGGTGGGTTCCACTAGAATCCCTGTCCTGTCTCATAAGGAGAGGCCTGCTGGATCAGGTCCAAGGCCCATCTTGTCCAGCATCGTGTTTTACACAGTGGCCCACCAGATGCCACTGGGAAGCCCACAGGCAAGAGCTGAAAGGATGCCAGCTGCTGGTGGTGTATTTTTACTCGTTGTATTGTTTTTATGCCTGTCTTTAATATGTTTTTATATTTTTTAGCTTGATGTTTTTATTGCCTTTTTGTTGTATGTTTTAACTTTTGTAAACTGCCTTGGGGTTGTCTTTTAACAAAAGTAGGTATATAAATGCAACAATAAAAATAAATAAATAAATAAATAAATGCCCACAGAGCATAAATAAATAAATAATAAACTAAATAATAATAATAAATAAATAAATGAACACAGAGCTGGGAGACACCCACCTCCAGTGGTGGCTCAAGGTAGGCCACCACTCAAGATAATGCAAGCATCACTGCCTCGTGGATCCTCCAACCCTCAGGGACATGTTTTGGGTGAGTGTATGGCACTGCAGAAGGAAGAAGGTGTTAGTGAAAATCGCCTCACCCCCTGGAAATGGGAGGAAGTCTTCTGCTTATGAAAGTTTTAGTCTGGATGCTACCCAATAAACGGAGGGAGATTTTTATGACACTACATCAGTGCAGCTGGTGTCAGGGCTTATTTTCTGACATCATAGTAACTCAGTGAATGACTTGGGATCTCTGAATGACTGCAGCCAGCTTTTACTTCATGTTCTCTTTTTCAAGTTTCATTCACCTTTGGGAGAAAATTGGCAAATCTATTTTTTCTTTTCTTTTTGGAAAACCTACTGTGTGCTTTAATTTTACCCCAGATCATTAATCTTCCCAGAAAGACAGGGTCCAGCTTGGGTGGGTGTGGAGAGAAACAGGATATAAATAAGCACCCACAATAGCTTCTATGTTGTACATCTCCTACAATGGAAAGAGTGCTTAATGTAATTAGCTACCAGCATATTAACTGTTACCTGGTAACATGTTAAATCAATTTGTTGCATTTGCCAAGCCTAAAACAGAGGGAAAATTCTCAGAGGCATGGCGTTCCTTTCCCAGCTATCAGTCATGGACATTCATTAATACCATTACAGTTACCTGTGTAGGCTAGAGTAGCTTAATGAAAATGTATTTCATTTTGAAGGAGAATTGGTAATAGAGATCCAATGGCATAAATCACTTTCAGTAGCCACGTGTAGCTGAGATATAGACTAAAAACGATCCCATTTTACCTTGCATCTTTAAATTCCCATGTGTCAGCTTACAGCCCATGCGCCAGTTTTAGTGAGGCTCAGCTGTGTAATTTCTACCTTCCTGCAGGCAGTGATTCTTACAAGCAGACAATTACTGGTGTCAGCAAACATGTTGCCACGGTTCACTGTATGATTAGCTCTTAATATTTTGTTAAAGGAATAATTTGAACACATCATTGTGATTGGAGCTAAACCATTTCTCAAGCGTATCACGCCAGACTGTCTTAAGATTAAAGAGGATGGAAGAAATATCCATATCTGGTTGTTAAAAGTTTGTTTTTAAAGCACGACTACAATTTACAGGGCCCAATGTCGACAGGGGGCCAGCTGGGGTTAATGATATCTGAAGTTGCTGTTGAATGACTGTTGGCTGCTTCACCATCACTGCTACCTACTTGTTTGCTTACCCTCTGGGCCCTTCCCTTCCATACAGTGCCTGGTGTATCTGGTGGCTAGGCCCCATATCTGGTGGGTGGGCCCCTTTCTCTCATTACTGTTGTGATGGTGGAAGCTGCTGCCACCCAAAGTGGGTGTTTGGGCTTTGCCCGAAAGGGTGGGCAATGGAGGAGAAGCAGCAAGAGGTCATCAGTACCGCACTGTCTTTCTCACTCACTTCCTGCTTCCTTTGTTGCTAAGTCCAGTTTCAACCATGGGATGGTGACAAGAAGATGAAGCTTCAGAAACAGCTGTTGTCCTCTTGCTTTCTCATCTGGTGCTAGGCCCAGTCCATTGAACAGTACAATGTTGAGGACAAGAAGCAGCAGGAGCCAGCACTGCTTCTGCCAGAAATTTGTCTGTTTTGGAGCAAGGAACTCCTTCAAGACAGCAAGTGTAGTGATCAGATACATAGAAGTAACCGGAAGTGAACCCTGTCCTGACTGACAGGCGGGTGAACTCCAGGGATCAGCCAATCAGCATGCCAGGTGGGTGGAACCTAGAGAGCCATGAGTAGGAAGAAAAGAGTTTCCTTTTTAGAAGCAGCTAGGCTGGAAGTGAGAGAGGCACGGATGGAAAGTTTAGTGAGGAGCAATGGAGTTTTGCTCCTTCATGGTCAAAAGTTAGCAAGGAAAATTCTCTCATGGAAAGACCTCTGCAGATCCAAGAGAGACAGGATTGTAAGAAGCTTGATTCGTATCAGGTGTTTAGGTGAGTTTTCAAGTAAAAGGGGATTCAGCATAGGGAACTGTTTGTTAGTCAGATTTTGCATTAGAAACTTATATTTCTTCTGTGTGTTTTGCATATCCCTGAAACTATTCTATTGTTGTTTCTCTGTAATGTAACTGCATTTTAAAAGCCTCTCTGAGTGGATTTTGGACTCAGAAGAAAGGGGGCTGGAAGGGGGTCTCTCTCTGGTGCACACACACGCTTCTAGAACTCAGCAGCTGTTAGTTTTCTCACCACATGTAAGCTTGCACGTGTAAGGTTTTTGTATACTTTTCCAGTAGCAAAAGCAGGAGAGTTTCTCTGGGATTTCCACCCTAGCCCGGGGTGGGGGGAATTTAAGTTCTATCAATAAGTGGGTGGTGGCAGCAGCCTTAGAACTACCAGAAGTACAGGAGAGTTTAAAGGGAGAAGCTTTTGCTCGGAATGCATAGAGGGGATGATTCAGCATTTTTCTTCCTCTCACGTGGGCTTGCTCTGAGACAAAGGTTGGTAATCCTCTACAGCAAACAAGCGAGTATTGGGAGCAAGAAAAGTGAGCAGCAGTAGCAGTAGCTGTGTTGGGGAGGTGGGTCTAGATGCTGAGTAAGAGAACAAGTGTTATTGCAAATAAGAGCAACCACCACAATGAGAGACAAGGGCCTCGTTGCAGTCAGGTGCCTGAAGCATATAGAAACTTGGAACTAATTCTAAATTCTACCTTATTTAGATTATAAATACAACACTAGATTCTGTTCTTTGCTGTGCTGGTGGTTCCATGCCACTTTGAAATGACCATTGTGTGTAGTTGCTTAGGTGCGTATTTGGTACAATACAAAACCTCGAGAGTATTTTTGTCTTGAGAATAAACTTCCATTTAGTCTAAAAACTAGATTTTTTTTTTTTTGCAGTTTAAATTTTATTGGATTTTACAATAGCTTTTACATTCAAATTGCATTCATTTATCTAATTCTGCACATAAGTGAAAATTGACTTCCCGCTTGCCTATATGCGCGGTTCACAATAACTATACATATAAACCATTGCTATAATAATTCAGAACATACATACTCCACAATACTACTCGATTTTACCCAACCCAACCTGCTGTTATTACTATATTTCAAACCCTACTGCAAAGTCCATAATAGAAAAATAATTCTTTAAATAAAGCAAAAATGGCCCCCAATCTTTAAAACATTCCAAATTTTCATCTCTTATAAGTGCTGTAAACTTTGCCATCTCAGCATATTCCAAAATTTTTATCAGCCAGTCTTCTTTTGAGGGCATTTTAGTGTCTTTCCATTTTTGCGCATATACTATCCTGGCCACCGTGGTTGCATACATTAAAAATGTTGAATTTCTTCTGGAGAACTCTCTTTCAGTTATTCCCAGCAGGAAGAATTCTGGCCTCTTAAGAAATGTCACTTTAAAGATTTTCTTCAGCTCATTGTATATCATATCCCAAAAGGCCTTTGCCTTCCCGCATGACCACCACATATGGAAAAAAGTTCCTTCACGTTGTCTACATTTCCAACATTTGTTTGAAACATTTTTATACATTAATGCTAATTTTTTCAGTGTCAGATACCACCTATACATCATCTTATAATAATTTTATTTTAAAGTATAACATGCAGTAAACTTTAAATCCATTTTCCATAATTTTTTCCAAGCAACCATATCTATATTATGACCCACAAAAACTAGATTTCTGACGTATCTTATGACGTATCTTACTATTCAAGCAGACATCATTGGCTTAAGCTCTGTGTACATGGAGAGACTAAATTACTGAGGAACTCTGGGATTATTGATTCAGCCTGAATTTCATCAAAATCTTTGTGGAGTCATAGGATAGTCCTATTACTGTATTTGATCCATGAGTAGGGGTATGTATCATGCAGTTCTGTTGCCAGATTCCTGGCGAATCCAACAACTCCAGTGATATTCTGGAGAATTTAGTATTCCAAATGTGAGATTTTCACCAGCATTCAGTGTTCCCTCTAAGGCATGCCCGTGTGCGCAAGCTCACACGTTTTTTGATGTCCGCTCAGTTAATTTTAGATCCTGCTCAGGCTGAATCAGGAAGGCTCCACTCTGAATGCATGTGCGCGCACACTGCCTTGAAACTGCTTCCCAGAACAAAATTCATTCTGCACACAGATGAAAAAAATTAGAGAGAACTCTGTCAGCATACCAATTGGTCAAGGGAAGTTTCCAGAGTCAACTCCAAGTTTCAAAGGGCCTTCGGTGGTTCTCCTCTTATCTCTGTGGGTCCTGTATGAGTCACACCACAACCACCACATAGACTGTGTCCACAGAGGTGTGCTCATGGCCCTCAGCAGATGCCTAATGATGTGACCCATGACACTGGCTCTGGAGGTTGTTAAAATAAGTACATAGAATGTATTTATTATGCTTTTTAAAAATAATAACCTGCCATTATTTTATTCAAAACCAAATAGCTTTCAGGGGGAAAAGCAGTCATTAAATGAAAAAAAAAATCTTCTGGAAAAGGTTTCACAAGATTCTTACTCCCCACAGTATGGAAATCTTCCATCTGATGATGGCAACCCTTTTTCCTGGAGGAAAAGGTTTATTTAATAGTTAAGAAATCTCCAAAGTATGAGAATTCATTACATAAGTTATTATAATTAAATCCAGTCAGATTTCTAGAGGTGCAGGGTGTTTTGTTTGTTGTCTGGTGAATGCTCAAGGCAAATTTGCTTCATGAAACTCTCAAAAAATATTTTATGGATGCAAAGATCTTGCGTCTTTATTCATTGTATGTCTTATATTTATGGGATTCTCACACCTCCGTTGTACTGTGGGTCCCATCTAGGACATTCTATCTGGCCTATTCTCACTTAGGGTATTTACAAATCTTTTTCTCACCTGCTTTGCTATTAAACATGAGAATTATTTTACATCACCCCTGAACATTTGCCAGTATAGAGTGAGCAACATGTTTTGCATGCTACCATATTCCCCATCTCTGAACTACTGTAGAAATATTTTTCTGGGTGCATGTTTTGAGATTTCATTTGTAGGTTGCTTTTTGGTTTACTCTTACATAATGAGAACAACTCTATGTACAGTTTCACTCTATGGCATTGGAGACTCTGACTAATCTTACAAAAGTATTTGTATGAATGTATTCAGTTGTCTTAAAAAGAAATAACACATTGGTCTTTTTTTTTTTTTTAGTAAAATAACTTAAGTTTTTTTTTTAAACCTGTATATGTTATACAACAATCAGTGAAATAATGTATTCAGAGATGAGCCAGATGACCTATCCCGATGAAATAAGCAAATCTGGAACTCTAGAGATAGTGCAGTTTTCCCCTCCAACAACAAGAAGTTTAACTGAGTAATCACTGTGATGTTAAGATACCCAGGAGACTTTATGTTTTTTGTACAGCTAATTTAAAACAGGTGCAGCAATCATTACTATATTGCCAAGCCTTTTAATGATTAAGAATTGTTTTAATAATTATGTGAGAGATTCATACTTTGATTTATTCCTTACTGATTTCTTTGCTATGCAATAAAGTACTCATATAGAGCGAGGATTCACCAGTGTGAGAGAGCAGCCTACCAGAACTTACCAACTAACAGAATGAATAAAATAAAATAAATAAAATAAAATAAAATAAAATAAAAATATATCTGCACCGGTCTAGTGGGGAAGGGGCAGTTGTTGATGCTCTCCCCTTCCCCAGGTGTGTCGCTAAGGATTGTACAGCCCTTGGGGACATATTTTCAGGTAGTACAGAGAGATTCCTGAGGAAGGAAAGCATGTCAAAATTTGCTACTTTCCTACTACACCAGTGTAGTTATTTGGAAAGTTCTGTTAGGCTGCTCTCTCGCTGTACATACAAATTCTTGTTTTGTATGTCAGCCACTATCTTTTCCACAATATTGGTCTTTTGTACTTCTAGTAACATGACTTTAATATAAATGTGTACATGCTTAAATATACCCATAGCTTTATAGAGAATAATGATAATCAAAGAGAGAGAAAAGTGTATGGGAACAGAGATTCATCAAAACTCAGTAACTTTGCATTCTACGTCCTTCAGTTTTCAAAGACAGGATTAACATGCCACAGGACTATGTATAATAATGATGCAATTAATTGCAAACCAGTGTGTGTTAATCCACACTGATGCATGGCTGGGTTTTCACAAGGATGGAAGATGGTGAACTATATTGTGTGTTCGAGCCATTTATTTTCCATATTATGACTGCATTAACTGTGGTATGCGGATTCTTGCATATTTTCCCATTGTACTTTTTCTGCTTGAATGAATATTTCTAATTATAGATCTGTATCTTTTTCCAGCTTAGGGGATGATTGGTTTTGGTATATGGTATGAAAACTGTTACGTTAATGTAATAATAATAATATTCATAATCAAATTTTGGATATAAAGGGTAATGATTGGAACTGAATGTAGGTTTGTTGTATAGTGTTGATTTAATTTACTTCCTCTCATAAATCAGGACAAGCATAGTTTTCTTTGATATGAAAAGGAACAGTTTGTGTATCAGGAAAAATTCACCACTCAAAAAATAATTAATTTGTAAAACTGGACCAAAATTTCTTCTTGAACAGAATGTTCACTGTGTATGGGAGTTCAGTTATGTTGAACATAGTGATCCTAAATATTGGGTCCTGGGTTAGCTTATAGTGCTGGGCAAGCATTTCTGTAACATCAGCGCGAAATACTGCTTCCGAAACAGAAGTTGCCAGATTTGGCTTTTTAAAAGCCAAATTCTGGGTTACAGCCATTAGACCCACGAGTATACCCCTTAGGTTCTGGCAACAGCAGTTGCTTCATCCCTTCATGCATGCATCTTCTTACCATGCCAAGATTTAGCACTGGGCTAGGAGTGTAATAATCTGATCCTGTAACTTAACAGACTGTTAGAAATATGTGGCGATTGTGGTATTGGCACAACATAACAATTGATGGTGGTGTACTGGTGACTGAATTTCACCTCAGGGGTCTGTGCCAGCGTAGGCTGCACCCTACAGTATAGGATGCAGTCAGATTTTCTGTGTACCGCAATTGCGTCAAGTATGTTGTGTCAAGCCATTTTTGGAAGGGTGATATATAAATAGAATAAATAATAAGTAAAATAAGTGCAGTGAATGCTGTACCTTTCCCTTAGGAGTAGACTACTGTCACTGACTGTTGGGAAACTAGTGGGCTATACTCAGGGACCCCAGCCAAACCTACCCCATGTTACTCTTTAAGGCAAAAAGGCCCTGAGAGAAAAATGTGGTGAAATATTAGATATTGTCAATATATTTTAAAGCAGGGCTGAACAACTTTGGCGGCCCATATTCCTCCAGCTGTTTATGAACTACAACTCCCATATTCCTCATCCGCAGTGGTTAGTAGTCAGGGCTTATGGGAGTTATAGGCCAGCATCTACTGTAGGGCCAAAGTAGTGCATCCCTTTTTTAAAGCAGAAACCCTTGTTTCCACAGGGATAAAATCAAAGATTGGTATACTTGTTTTCTCATTATCTTAGGTCACTCTCATGCATCTGTAAGCTTTCAGTTATACTGGCACAGTTGTGTCAGTATAGTTAAGATGAGAAGAATTTTCAACATTCCGCCCTTATAAGCCTTGAACATTCTATTGCTTATGTGATGTTTTTCAAACCAGCAAAAGGTACCGGTCCAGTATGGACCTGAATTTGGGGGGAATGATAAAAATTCAGGTTCATACTGGACTGGTGCCTTTTGCTGGTTTGAAAAACATCAATCTAGTAATTTTTGAGTAATTATTGTTCTAAATCCCCATAATAAAAGGGAAAATAACTTGGGGAAAGTTAGCTAAGAGTATAACTGAGTCTGCTCATTAAGAATTGTGAAGCCAAAGTTGGGAGGGGCAAGTTCTGACAATTTCTAGCAAGTGACTTCATGGTTCTGAACATAGGTGCCTAATAAGGACAGTCTATGAGCACTTTGGCTCTTGTGTAGTTAAATAATCATTCCTCCTTCTTCCTTTTCTTTCATGGGCTTTGGTTTTCTCCCTTTCCCCTATCTCCAGGCCCATCTTTTTGACGGGGTGAGCAGGGTGATCGCTCCAAGCCCCGCACTTTCCCAGGCCTCTGGGCCAGTTGGGCCCAGAGGCACCATTCCCAGCAGACTTCACAAGTCCAGTCTCCTGCAGCCCCTGCTGTCTGTCTTTGGGGGCCCCTCAATTTCCCTCTTTCTCTGTCCCGCCACTGCCCCACCTGACAGGAATCTCCTGTCTCAGCAGGGCAGCTGAAGGTGACTCCGTCAAGCAGCACAGCTGATCTCCTCCCAGCCAGGGCACGTCAGCTGAACTCGAGCAACCCTCCAACTCCAGCTCAATGTTCCTGCACATGCCTCTCTCTGTCATCAACACCCCTTCCTGTGTTCATGCTTCAGCTGCTTCTGGTTCGCTACTAGTGTGCATCAGACATCTTTAGCAAAAGTAGCGGTAGCACAAGGGCAGCAAGAGAGTGAAGCTCCAGTCCCACCAGACACTGAGCAGCCAGTCACACCGACCTGCCCCAAACTTGATCAGCACTTGCCCAGCAAGCATGATGGTTTGTTTGTTTGTCTTGCAGTTGAATTGGATTTTTAGTTTTAGAAAAAAGATGGTGTAGATGGGAATGTGTTTTAGAAAAAAATATGTACATTGTGGAGAAAGTGTAGAAAGAGAAGTTAAAACCTGGGGTGACCCCATGAAATTCCTGTTCCGGGGACTCATTTCACCAATCCACTGGATCCCTGCAAAGCCGGTTCTGATCTACTGGATGCAGAAGGGAGTGGGGCATAAGTGTAGGTCTCTAGGAAAATATACTTCCTGATTTTAATCCTGATGGAATCCCACTAGGAAGCCAAAATAGAGACGGTTGCTTCTTTCCCCCCAACCTTTCTCTTAAAAAGAGAAGGGGTGGGAAAGCAGCGGCAATGACATTTTATCAAAAACCTTCTACTTCTGCAGTGTCTGGTAGATCTCCCCTCCCCAGGAAGAATAATAAAATATATACTCTCAGAGGAGAGTAATGTTCCTATAGGTTGCTGCAAAAAAACAACCAAGCACCTTGAGGTATCTTGAACTAACTGCACAACGCATTGATTTGAGCTCCACATTTCCTAGACTAAAGCACATATACATTTGATGCAGGAACTGTCAAAAGACTCTGTACTGTTTTTTTAAAAAAACATTTGCTGTTTTTAACTTCACTTTTGCAAGGAAAACACACACACACACACACACACACACACACACACACACACACACCTGTTCCCCACCTTTAAATAAGAGTAGGAAGAGGTTGAAGGAGAAGCTCCTTCCTTCCTTCCTTTCTTCCTTCCTTCCTTCCTTATTGCTCTTCCTTTTTCTCCTCCCTCTGTCCTCCTCCTCTCTCTCTCCCTCCCTGGTGCCTCACTTTCTCCTCTGTATTTTCTCTCCCACCTTTCTTTCACCTGTCCATACACCCCTCCTCTCCACTTCCTTTCCTTCTTTCCTAGGGAAGTTGCCCTAGATAATTTAGAAGATCTGCAAATAACATAGTTGCTTTCATCTACCATTATCTTCTTCTTCTTAAAACAAACAAACAAACAAACACACCTCTATAACGGGGCCCCATAATACACTAGGTCCAGGCTCTGGAATAACCTAGCTGCACCATTGGCTGGGCCCAGCCACCCCCACCACTCAGCTGCCACTCCTCACCCCCTGCCCTCCATTAGTGCAGTGCTGTGAAGTTGTGTTGCCACTTTCCCCACTGGAACAAGGAGAGAGGTGATTGAACTCCTTAATGCTGCCTGTGCTTTTGGAGGGCGGGGGTGGGGAGCAGCGGTGGCGAAGGAGGAGTGTGGCTGAGGAGGAGTGCTGCGTGCCCCCAGCCGCACATCCTCCTACAGACAGCCCTGCCTATCTCTCACCTCCACGAAAGGGGGGAAGCAAAGCCCCTCAGCAAAACTTGGAATACATTATTAGAAAGTGAGCTGATTGATTTCACGGGAGCTTGCTTTTGAGTAAAGACACATAGGATGAGCAGAGATCTTAGGCAAGACTTTGGGTGCTCTCTCTCTTTTTTTACTCCTCTCAGCCCCTCAGTAGGGCACAGAAGGGGGGAACCCTTCTGAAGGGGGAGAACCCCATTTATTCCCCTGGGCTTACTTCTGAGTAAAAATGTGTAGTATTGGAACCAAGGACCTCATGCTAGGAAGTTCTGAAGGAGCAACCTCAAGGAAAGCCTAAAAACCATTTCCACCCAGCACCAAGAAATCACCATTCTGGTGTAGCCTGATCTTGAACCTGGAGGTTCTACATCAGAACCAAACTGCCCTTGAATATGGAAGCTTCACTTGACCAGACTTAAGAAATGAAGCCTACATATTCAGAGGTGGCTTGGCTCTCATATAGACCCTCTGTGTTCAAGGCAGACTGTACCACAATAATAGTATGGCACTGGATGGGAATGGGTTCTTGGATTTCCTTGCTGCACTTCTTTGATGCTTTCTGGAAGCTTAACGTACTTGAGCATTGTGAGGAAGATGATGATGATGGGCTGGAGTACACATGCCATTTCCAGCAGCATTTTGATAACTGAGCCTGAAATTCTATGTGTACGTCTAGAAATAAATAAACTCCAGTTAACCAATCCCTGAAAAATGTGGACATTTCTGGGAAGAGAATCTGTCATTTTGGACATGTAGTCTAAAGCAGTTTTCATTTTTAGTGGTGTGTGTGTGTGTGTGTGTGTGTGTGAGAGAGAGAGGGGGGGAGGGGGGAAATGAAGTACATATTTAAGTGAATACAAATTACCTGTTTCTTGTTGTGTCCTTATTCACTGCTGAATAATAATGAGGGGGATCACGCTGCCACTATTACTAAATCTACTAAGTTCATTTCTTTGTGTTTTTTCTGGGCGCTTCCCAGACCAGCTGCTCAACAGCAGCAAAATACCTCCATTCAGGCAAATCGTGTTGAAAACGTAAACAGCAGGGGGAGCAGTCTTGCAGCAACTAACAACCCGAAAAAACAGCAACTCCTTTACACTGGATGTACAATGTCCTAGCTCTATATCGCAGCTATTGAATTCGAGACAAGGCATTGGCAGTGTGAACGGCACCCTGCTGTCTGCGTAGGGACTTCAGTGTCACAATACAGGAAGTGTGAAAGCACACTCCTGAGGTCCGAGGTGACCCCGTTGCAGGGTCTAATCTGGAAAGCACCCTGGGGGGCTGGTGAGGGGGAGGAGTGTGACTTTATCTTGGTTGAAGGTGTTACAAAATCTTTGGAGTTAAACACCAGGAATTTGACCACCACTACCTTGTGGTTTGAGCTCACATTATTTTATTATTTGGTAGATAATTTGTAGAACTTCAGTCAAAACAAAACTTTGAAAGCTGTACGATTTGGATCCTGATTGTTCTGTTGGGCTGAGTGGAGTGTTGCTGAGTGTGCAGACTTAAAATATCCTTTAATAACTATGTGTGTTCAACAAAAGAAAAAGAGATCCATATTATTAAAGTGGGTTGGTATTCTGGAGGTTTGAAGGTTAATTCTATGCCCAGCCCAGTTATTGAGGCCTGTACTGCTATTAGTCTGGAGAGGCATGTGGAGTAACTTTTGTCAAACAAGGCTTAAGATACTAGAAAAACTTCCAAAGAATATTGGTGAGGCTCCATGTACCCACGATGTGCCTTAGTCTTTCAGTTGGACATTGGGCTGGGGAGGATGCATCCAGGCAGACATTTAACAGATGCTGCTTCCCCAGTCACTTCCTAGAGATGCCCCTAGTACATTTCAGGGCATGTGGATGCATGGAACCTTATTTCTAAAGCCTTCATCATATCTCAAAATGTACAAAGTCTTTACAGCTTTTATGGCACGGAACTGATGGTGATGGGCACTTTAAGTAAAGTGATCAGCCCCTTAACTTGCAATTTCCATTCCTTTTAGAGCACGAGTTAAAATGTAAAGCATGTTTACTCTCATCTTAAAGTGAAGGTTTTGGATTACTGAATAAATTATAACCACCTCACTTTTGCATACTGAGGTAATTGTTGTTTACAGAGGCTACTTCTGAAGTGAAACAGGTGAAACAGAAGCCCCTGATTATACAGAGGCTCTTTCCCACACTTTCGACTAACTTCAACTTGCAGTTAATTAACCCTTGATCATGTAAACAAATTAGTGGTTTAAGTTAATTAAATGGTTGCTTTCTAAGAATAAACATGCCCTTAATGACAGAAGTTATAATTAATTTAGACTAAATATCCACAATGTAAAATGAAGATATTTAAGAATGAAACACATTCAGGCATCTGTTTCAACAGAATGTATCTCAGCAAATGGGAGAATTATTTATTTTAATGGTATCCAAATATGCACTGTGCAGTGGACCCTAATTAGCCAATTAAAAGATACAGCAATTAACACAACTGGAGTGAAAACTAATCAAAGGCTAACATATACACACTTATTTAGACTCTTTTAGTTATCATTTCCAAATAGTGCCTGTCTTTTGGTTGTGCAAAGCACATACTGATTATTTCCTGCCACATTTTCTTTTTGCACTGTGTGGAAGTAAAATACAGTTGACAGGCATATTTTAGTAAGTGGACTTGAGAACAACATCTGCCTTTCTTTTCTGCATTGCATTTTCAGCCATGTATATGTAGGTTATCTGTTGCTCCAAAAGTTTCTGAAGCATATGATGTTTCATTCCCTAGAGTCCGAAGTATTTGCCTTAGCTCATCTTTTAGTGACTTGTTTTGTTCCTGCAGCAGTGCTAGGATTTGTCTGTCTCTGACAGAATGGGCAAAATGTCCACAGATTTTACATGATGTTATCTTTTGTCTATGTCACTAACCCAGTTATTATTCAGGAGGGAAAAAAATAGAACAGGATCTTGAATCTATTGGTCATGTATCCCAATATCTTCTATCGAACAGCAACTAGAACACTATGTCTCAAGAACCACACTGTGTGCTTATTCAGTAATAAGCAAGCTCAAACCATTCACAAAACAAAGGTGGCATATTTTGCTGGCAGATAAACTTTCCTTGTCAGACTAAGAAATCTCAAAGTACACTTCTTTCCAAAGTAATGAAATATACTGATAAGTAATACCTACATCTTTAGATGTTAGTGTTCAGTCTACTTTTGTAAATATTCTGTAATTTTCTACTGTGTATATTTATTTGTATATACCCCCTTTTATTAAAGTAACTCATAGCAGTTAATTTGAGGGTGGGGAGTTAAAACAGCAAATACTAAAAAACAACAACACACACATCAGAACAAAATAGCAGAATAATAGTAGTAATGAAAGAAATATCATCAACTACAGAACAGAAATCTTAAAATTGAGCAAGTTAGCCAAAAATCCTTGGTAGGTTTCTGAAAAAGTGCAAAGTAGGGAATTGTAAAACCTCCTAGTGGGAGGGGGTAGGGATGTGCATTAACTGGTTCTGCGGTCTATTCACTATTCACTTTTGAAAGACCAGCATTCAAGCCGGTTCAAAGGCAGGGAGGGAGTTGCTTTAAGGAGTGGGAAAGGTAACAGACAAAAGGACGTGCTTGTTGACACAGCACATAACAGAACACAACTAATTGGAATTCAGTGCCACAAGTTGCGACAATGGCTACTAGGTAGCTGATTTTAAAAGAAAATTAGATAAACTCATGAAGGATAAACTGCTGGGGTTCACCAAGTCTCCGACCTGGAGAAGACCTTGGAGTAAGAGCCCTCCAGATGCTTCAGAGCTGGAGCAGCCAGAGCCAGTTGCCCTCTCATAGGCAGGGCTGAGCTGTAGCCCAAAGGCAGAATGTGTTCCTGGCTGCTTGGGGTCTCCTTCCCAAATAGGCAGAGGCTAGTTAGGGCACCTGCTTTAGAGTAGGATGCCCTGAGCAGGAAGGGGCAGTTTTCTTGCTGCCCATAAAACCCACCAGCCCATTACTGCTTCCAAGCAGGCATTCAGGGAGCATATGCCTTCTCCTGACAATGTTGACATGGAGAAATAGATTTGGGTGTCATCAGCGTACTGGTAACACCCAACTCCAAATCTCATGATGATCTCTCCCAGCGGTTTCATGTAGATGTTAAAAAGCGTTGGAGAAAGTACAGAGCCTTGAGGGACACCATACTTAAGCTCAGATTTTGATGAGCAACAGTCTCCAATCGACACCATCTGGAAGACCAAGAGGTAGGAGCGGAATCACTGACCAAGAGGTAGGAGCGGAATCACTGTAAAACAGTGCCTCCCACCCCCAACACCCTCAGACGTTCCAGAAAGATACTATGGTCAATAGTATTGAAAGCCGCCGAAAGATCCAAAAGGACCAAGAGTCACATTTCCTCTGTCAATTGCCAATTGGAGATCATCCATCAGGCCGACCAAGGCAGTCTCCACCCCATAGTCCGCCCGAAAACCAGTTTGAAATGGGTCTAGATAATCAGTTTCCTCCAAGACCGCCTGGAGCTGAGAGGCCACCACACTCTCAATCACCTTATCCAGCCATGGGAGGTTGGAAACAGGCCTATAATTGCTCAACTCTGAGGGATCTAATGCAGGCTTCTTTAGAAGAGGTCTAATGATTGCCTCCTTAAGACAAGGAGGCATCCTGCCCTCCCTCAGAGAAGCATTTATGATTTCCACCAGACTGTCTACAACAACCTCCCTACTAGATCGGACAAGCCATGTTGGACAAGGGTCAAGAGAACAAGTGGTATGCCTCACTGCTCCAAGCAGCTTGTCCACATCCTCAGGAGTCACAGACTGAAACTGATCCAGTCGTATCACATAAGAGGAGTTGTTGGGCACCTCCAGCTCAGATATCAAATTAATTGTGGAGTTTCCATGTAGGTCAGCCCAAATCTGAGATATTTTATCTGCAAAAAACTCTTTAAACACATCACAGTGGGTAACTGATGACTCCAAATTTTGGTTCAAGAGATGGGGATCAGACTAGTCCCCTCACAACCCTGAACAACTCCGCTGGACGTGAACTCGCAGATGCAATACGGGCAGAAAAGATCTGCCTCTTTGCCGCACGTATTGCCTGAGCATAGATCTTTAGATGTACTCTGTGTCACAATCTGTCAGATTCGAGTCGAGTCTTCCTCCACCTGTGCTCCAGTTGCCTACCTTGCCACTTCAGCCCCCACTTCTGTATACCAAGGGGCCAAATTTGAAGTGGGTTGGAGGGGACGCTTGGGAGCAATCGTGTCTACTGCCCTAGTGAGTAATTTGTTTCAATTCTCAACCAGGGCATCAACAGGATCACCGGCAAAGCCAACACTGAATCCCTCCAAGACTTTTTGGAATCTTACTGGATCCAATAACCTCTTCAGGCGGACCATTCTAATATGCTGGGGATCGACACTGAGAAAGGATTAGTGTTTTAATTTCCTGCTTGTGGACTTTCCAAAAGCTTATGGTTGTCCACTGCAGAAAGCAGGATGCTGAACTAGGTAGACCTTGTAGGGCTTTTCTGATGTTTTTGTGTCCCAGAAAGAAATGGGCTACCAGTGCAGATCGGTTAAAATCTGAGTAATGTGCTCTAATTGGCTATACTCAGCCAGTAGCCTGGTGGCAGCATTTATTATCAATGTTTTAATGAAATGTGTCTGAACAGATTAGCACTTTCTCTGAAGAGTAAGGGACTTGTGCTCTGTGGAACGATTCCTCCCCCATTTACAAAGATACAATTTGTTATCACCCACATGAGCAGCTCAGACATGTTCAGTCCCAGATATTATAAAACAGAACGAATTAAAACTTAAAGTCAGTGTTAATGGTAGTTGAAGGATTCCTCCAAACAGAACCAAGTGCTAGTTTAGCCATTGAAAAGCAAGGGCGGTCACGGAAATACAACCAAGCAAAACAGAGGGGGATTAAAACCCAACCGTGACTAAGGCGAACGTGTATAAAAATTGTATATAGCAAACAAACAATAGAGATATGTATAAATATACAATAGGCCAATAGTAATCAATTGAGCCTTGCCTACTTTATCCAGAAGCCCTATTTTTGCCCTGTTCAGTTATATCTCCTCTGGATGTCTTTGATCATCATTGTACATGTTATTATTCATGTTTCATTTTGAATGTCTTTGATTATCATTGTTCATGTTATTATTCATGTTTCATTTTGAATTGTTATGTTTTGTTTAATTATTAATTTTTTTATCAGTGCTAGAAATCAGAGATTACCTTACTATTGGCCTATTGTATATTTATACATATCTCTATTGTTTGTTTGCTATATACAATTTTTATACACATTCGCCTTAGTCACAGTTGGGTTTTATCCCCCCTCTGTTTTGCTTAGTTCAGCCATTGCAGCAGCCATGTGGAAACTTCCAGGAACTGTTCCCACATAGTGGCTACATGTATGATGTCTTTGTGAAACATATTGAGATGCTTTCTATGTTGATTCTCCAATCTCAAGGAGAGCCTAGAAACTACCAGCTGTTATGAGGTATGTGCTGGCATGGAGTGATTCAGGAACAGCCAGCATGTGGAACTGCCACCATGATGAAGTATATCCCCGAGGAGCAGGTGTGACTGGTGTAAAGCAAGACTGTGTGAAGCAGTCCATATGAAATTCAGAGGATGCTTCCATACTTGGGAGGTGACCCTGATTCAGTAAATAATTTGGGTTTGCAGGTGTATTCAGTTCGGCTCAAAGGGTTGCCTCAGTTTGGGACTGAAGCATTACACACCCCACAACTGCTGTACTTTATAATCTTTTTCACTTCTGGCAGCAAGGGAGGCGCAGCTGCCAATCATGGCTTCTGTTTCACAGGGATGCTGGAAGATATTTTTTCCTTTCTCCTGGAAGTAGCACAGGTAGTCTTGGGAACTTTCAGTGGTTATTACAGACATACCTGAAAATACTACTATTCCTAGGAATTGGTCCATCCAGGTTCAGTTTGGGCCAAATCTAACCCACAGCACATAGTGCTTTTGTTTGGAATGGCCTGGGTCCGTTTGAGCTGAATGGTGCCTTGGAACCAAATGGGCCCCTGAAGCTTTGTATGGCCCTGCTGTAAAGTGGAAGCTGGCCCCTTGCCTGCAGTATCACCATTTTGCTAGACTTTCATCCAGATGATGGATGGAGCGTTGACACAAGGGCGGAGCCACCATTGTGCTGCCCCCTGCAAAGAACCCAGGCTGCCATGGCCAGGCGCTGCCTCAGCCACATCCCTGCATCTGACATCAGATGTGAAGGGAGTGTGGTTGGGTTTGCAAATGAGGCTGCTCAACCCATTTGTAAGTGAATTAGAGCCAGTGCCATGTTTTCTGGGACCGTGGGGAGTGCCTTTCCCTGCTTGTAAAGGCAGAGAGTTGTGTTCCTGGCCAGGCTGGAAACCCAGAGCTGTGAAGCTTTTCAGAAGCATAGCCGTGCATCAGATACAGAGGCGTGGCTAGAGGTCTGTAGGCCAGTGGCGGCAGCTGAGCACAGGCTGCTAGCAGCATCGCTAGGCCCCCTGGCTTGACAGCAAGGCAAGCTAAGCAGGATTTTCAAAGCTGACTTTCACTTACAGCAGGATCACTTCAAGAGTTCAAAGCATTTCATACATATATTGTCTCAGTAAATAATTGTCATGTGTCATTGATAGACCAGTTGCTGACATACTGAGCAAAGTTACATTAGTTTTGCAATTTAACTCTGTATACTGCACAAGAGCACTTTTGCGCAATCATGAAAAATATGTAGTTGCGCAAAAGTACAGCCATTGGAAATAGCAGCTGTACTTTTGTGCAACTTAATTTGCACATTTTTTTGCAATTGCTTTTGCAACTCTATGAACCTTAAATTGCAACACAAATGTAACCTTGTGCAGTATGTCAGCCGCTATTATTAAGCCCATGTTGCAAAGACCTGGCTGCAGTAGGTCTTCAATAGATGCTTGTCTAAATCCACTTAGCGAATTTATGGCTGAGGTGAGGTATGCATTGTTCCTTGTAACAGGGATTCCCAGATGTTGACTACAACTCCCAGCATCCTCAGTTGCAGTGGGCTTTGGCTGGGGATTATGGGAGTTCTTGTCCACAACATCTGTGAATCCCTGTTACAGGGAACACTGATTGGGGACTTAACAGCAAAGTCTACACAACACCAGTTTTTAGATTAACAAGTTATCTTAGATGCAGAAATAACAGAATTGTGACTTACTCACATTTCTGAATCCCCTCACTCACTATGTGAACAGGAAATATACAAATATAATTGTGGTAAAATCTTTGTGCCTAAACATTAATGTTGGATTCAGCCCTCTAAATATCTTCAGAGCAGTTTGTCCTTGGAGAGAAATCACTGTTAGATTGTCCTCTTATTTATGAAGAGACAATGTGTATGGTTAGACAGGTCGATGTCTGTGGTTGAATACATGTTATTTTTCCAGATAATCTGAATCTAAACCAGACTGTGTCTCTAAATAAACAATAAATAAACAATATATTTAAATAAACAATATATTTGCAATATATTTGAGTAGTTGCCAAGCATTATTCAGCTAGGCATAATTTCTAAGGAAAGAAGTCTCTAAAAGAAAAGACTTTTAAAAGAAGCCTAGAGTTGTGTTTATTTACTCTTGAAGCTAATACCTGACAGTTGGAGACCTCTTTGAAACAGAAGTTGTAGAACTTTTTTTTTATTTTAAGTCACAAAGGCTGCATATATTACTGTTTCCAGCTTAAAAAGTAAGCTCATTAAAATGTGCATATCATGCTGTTGATGCACTGAAATATTTCATCCTTCTTGATCAAAAATTGAAGAGCTTCCTAATTTTGTCCCTGCAATTCTTGACTAGAAACATGGTTGACTGTTGGGGTATTGAATCTGGGTTATTTTTGTGTTATAGGCAATTTGATTCTAGTATATCTCCTGATTAATCCCAGCTATATATGTTGTTGCTTACTTATATATGTTGTTGCTTACACGAGTTGCCAAGATTATCTTTCTGTAATTGAGCCATTGGTCATCCAAGAGGCTAGTATATCTGAGGAAAGATCTATTGTAGGGTTGTGCTAGCTGGCTTGGCTTGAAGGGTTTGGGGTCAAACCAAACCAAGCCCAGGTCTGGTTCGACAGTGCACACAACTGGACTGGGCCAGTCGGCTCAAATGCGGTTTGGCTTCTTGCCGAACCAGCTTTGCTACCTTTGTGCACATTCCTCATCCATTGGTCTGTTGCAGTGTTCTTCATTGCAAGGCCCAGGAGCCAGTAGCAGCTCCTATTGACCCTAAGTGTGACTCCCTGCTTATTAGGAGTGTTTTGAAGATTCAGCTAAAATTTAATACTCTGGGCTTGGCTCAAAGGTTACTGTTGCCATCTTGTAGTGCTGTGCTTTCCCCAGCACTGGTGGGCACTTTAAGAGAGATAGGAGCCCCTGTACTGTACTGGAATGCATATATGCTGCACTGCGTGGTGTAGTCCTTCCCTGAGCTTTCCACATAGAGCTCTATGAGGCAAAAAGTGCCAGGAAAGAATACACTTTCAAGTGCTCTTTGTGCACCTTCCAGGTTGGTACTGGGCTAGAGATAGCCCTGTTTCTCTAAACAACCACATGAGCCTGAGCAAAATGCAGCACTGTGCAAAGATCTCTCACACTATGGCTGTCACACTGAAGTTTTTTATTTGTTAGTTTTTTTGTTTTTTTGTTTTTTGCTGAAGTGGCCAAAGAACTAACTTGAGAACCTCAGTTTGTTGGAGTATCTACTTCTGCTTCAGTCCAGCTTCTTTCATACATAAAATTGACTTCTGGCTTTGAATATCAAAGGCATTATTATAACTGGTCTCCAGGAAAATAACAGAATTTCATAGAATGATTAATGGAACTGAATTTTGGCCATATCTGTGCATTATGTTTGCTTGAAATGGCTTCTTTTGACTTATTGTTGCTGTCATTTTATGTGTAGAGCTAATCATCGTGTTGCACTTCTAATAACCTTTCCTCATAATGAATACCTATGAGGATTCATCACACATCAAAAAATCTAAACACCTCAAAAATTCCTAAAATATAAACTGAGTACCCAGTGGCTTGCGGGTTGTGGGGATAGTTGGTACACAGGATGCCACTAATTCCCCATCCCCGCCTGCACAGCAGTGGGGTTAAAAATGAACAGAAGAAATGAAGTTGTGTAAGAAGACACCAAAGAATCTAAACATTTCAGAAATTTCTAAAATATAAACTGAGTACTCCAGTGTGTGGTGGTTGTGTAGTTGACACATGGTAGCTGACAGTTGGCACTGTCCAATGACAGTCAAAATGAACAGAAGAAATGAAGGCGTATAATGAATCCTCATAGGGATTTGTTATGAGGAAAAGTTATTATACACCAAAGAATCCACGTGAAAAATAGTGACTGCACATTCTATCTATCTATCTATTTATTTATTTATTTATTTGAAACATTTTATATACAGCCCACTCCGAAGACTCTGGGCAGTGTACAAAAATATGCAACACAAGACAGCATTAAAATTACATTCTAAATAAAACTAAAGTAACTAACGGAGGGGGGAGGGAAATAGATAAACTACAGGGTAAAAGCCTGGCGAAAAAGAAAAGTCTTCAATAAGGATTTAAAAATTGACAAAGAAGGAGCTAAATGAATCTGCAGGGGAAGGGAATTCCAGAGAAGTGGGGTGGCAACCGAGAAGGCCCTTTCACGGGCTCTAGCACCCTGAACCTCTCGGAAATCAGGGACCGACAAAAGGGCCATCTGACCAGATTTGACCGGATGGGATGTAACTGGATTGGAGAGGCGGGTCTGTAGGTAAACAGGTGCCAAACCCCGCAAAGCTTTGAAGGTAAAACTAGGACCTTAAATTGAACTCGGTAGTGAATAGGCATTTTGCTCCATAACACCAATTCTACAAGGGCTAGAGCTAGGGGTGTGCACGGAACCGCGGAGCTGCGGTCTGGCACTGGGGTGGGGGGTTCCAATAAAGACAGGGGGGCTTTACTTACCCCCCCAAGAACGGCACCGTATTTTTTGTAGCACTCGGGCGGCAGGATATCTCCCTGCCGCCCGCTTCAATCCCCGCTCGGCGCGGCTCCTCCATTGGTATACATAATCGGGCAGCAGGATAGCTCCCAGTCCCTGCTGCCCCCTTCAAACTAAGCCCCGCTCGACTGGCGGCCGCCCCCTGCAGCTCTCAAGAGGACCCCTCCCGCCCCCTTCTTGCTAAATGTCCCCCCATTGCAAGAAGGCCGGCAGGAGAACTCCCTGCCGTCCCCTTCGCCGGCTGGGCTGCAAATGGCTTCTAGGAAGCCTTTCGCGTGTGCAAAAAGCTTCCTAGAAGCCATTTGCAGCCCAGCCGGCAAAGGGGAAGGGGACGGCAGGGAGTTCTCCTGCCGGCCTTCTTGCAATGGGGGGACATTTAGCAAGAAGGGGGCGGGAGGGGTCCTCTTGAGAGCTGCAGGGGGCGGCCGCCAGCCGAGCGGGGCTTAGTTTGAAGGGGGTGGCAGGGCCTGGGAGCTATCCTGCCGCCCGATTATGTATACCAATGGAGGAGCCGCGCCGAGCGGGGATTGAAGCGGGCGGCGGGGAGATATCCTGCCGCCCGAGTGCTACAAAAAATACGGTGCCATTCTTGGGGGGGTAAGTAAAGCCCCCCCTGTCTTTATTGGAACCCCCCACCCAAACCAAAACCACCCTGTGTCCGGACTGGTCTGGAGGCCTTTAGAATGGCCTCCGAACCGGTCCGTGCACATGACTAGCTAGAGCTTAGCTTTGTAAAAAACAAAACAAAACATGAAAGCTAGGGACCCATGTTAGGTTTAGGATAGGGCGACTTCAAATCTCCATTATTTTCTATGGCAGAAATATACAAAATCAATAAAAACTAAAATCATTAAAATTACCCAAGTGCCCCACTGCCTTTAAATTTGGGTGGTAGGTGGCTCCAAATTTTGTGCCCCTAGGTCCTTTATAAGTGGTCTGAATCGATCTGAATCTAATCTAATCTAATCCAAATAGAATCTGGGGTGATTGGGGGGACAGATTTGGCCACAAAACAAATCAGGGGTGATTCGATTTGGATAGAAATCGAATTTAAAAAATTTTTCGGGCACATCCCTACTATCTTATATTTATTTGAAACATTTAATATACCACCCACTCCGAAGACTCTGGGTGGTGCACAAAAATATACAAACAAGGCAACATTTAAAATTACATTCTAAATTAAAAACTAAAGTAACTAACAAAAAACAAATAAAGTAAACTACAGGGCAAAAGCCTGGTGAAAAAGAAAAGTCTTCAATAGAGATTTGAAGAACAGTAAGGAAGGGGCTAGACAAATCTGAACGGGAAGAGAATTCCAAAGAAATGGGGCAGCAACCGAAAAAGCCCTTTCACAGGTCCTATAGCCCTGAACCTCTCAGAAATCAGGAACTGACAAAAGGGCCATCTGACCGGATGGGATTTAACTGGGTGGGAGAGGCAGGTCTGTAGGTAGACAGGCATCAAGCCCCGCAAGGCTTTGAAGGTCAGAACTATAGGACCCCTGCTAGCTTGGCAAAGAGACCCCTGCTAACTTTAACATGGTGATTCTCTTTATTAAGCAGGGGGAGAGTAACTGGACTGGTCCTATCCACCACCAGCACAGTACCTCAAGTGGTGTTTATCTTATGTTTGTTTTTAGATTGTGAGCCCTTTGGGGACAGGGAGCCATCTTCTCTCTCTCTCTCTCTAAACCACCCTGAGCCATTTTTGGAAGGGCGGTATAGAAATTGAATTAATAATAATAATAATAATAATAATAAATTAATTTTTTAAAAAATACAAAAAGAAGAAGCCTGTTTAAAATGCAGTGTTGTCATGTGGGCTTTCCACAGTCAAGGTACGACCACTGAGAAGGTCTTCTCGGGAAAATGTGCCTCAGATGTTGGTGGAGCTTGGAGAGAAGCCTCTGTAGAAGATCTTACTTAGGAAGCAGGCTCATATGAGAAAAGGCAGTCCTTTTCTTATAGTGATTCGCAAATTCAAAATAAGATTAACCACAAACCTAAAAATAGTTATTCAAAATGTGAAATATATTGAAGTCATAAAAAGAATCACACAAAAGCATAAAACCTTATACTTTGGGGTAATTTATGTATTGGACAATAAAATCTCCTGATATTGGATTTATTATAAGGAGAAAATTATCCTTGTAATACCCTTCAGCTACACCACTGAGAAAGATCTGTCTTTGGTCAAAATGTGTCTTGCTAATTATTTTTTACAGAATGTCCCCTTCAAATATATCACAACAACTTGTGTCATCTATATTAATAATAATATTATTATTATTTATTTACACAGTCAGACAGGTGTTATTGACTGGTTTGTTTTATCCAGACATCGAGTCCTTCCCAAGGACCTGGGATGGCTGAATTTAATATTATTATTATTATTATTTCTTGTTTTACACAGTCAGACAGGTGTTATTGACTGGTTTGTTTTATCCAGACATCGAGTCCTTTCCAAGGACCTGGGATGGCTGAATTGTATCATCGATACTGTTGGTTATTATAGATATCGTCGCAAAATATAGGCTGTTCCCAGTAAAGTTGCTTTTTGTAATTGGCTGGTGGTGATTTCTGTGGCCCCTATGTTGTTGAGGTACTCTTCAAGTTGTTTTGGAATTGCACCTAGGGTGCCAATTACCACGGGGATTACTTTGGTCTTTTTCTGCCACAGCCTTTCAATTTCAGTTTGTAGATCTTTGTATTTTGTTATTTGCAAGTGCAGCATTGACATCTTTTAATACCTGAGCAAGTTGTTTTTTGGCCACTGTTTTTAGAGCTGGAAGTCGAACCCTGGTGGTTGTTTGGTTCATGTGCTCAGTTATTTTTTGCTTTAGTTCTTGTTGCTTTTCTGTTAAATGGCATTCGGGTTTTTGACGTGAAGGCAAAGGGGAGCTTGTCTGGTTTTGATTTTGAAACAGTTCAGCAACAGTGGAATCCTCTATTTCCAACACCTCCTCCACCTGCGCCTGAGCAACTGCTTCAGTTGGTGGTAATTCTTCTTCTATATCTTGAGCCTGTGTTGCTCTTTGCAGTTCTTCTAGCTCAACTTCTGCGAATACTTTATTTCTTATTATGAATCTTCTCTGGTGTGCTAGCCTTTGTTCTGTTATTTCTGTGTTTGGATGCTTCTCTTTCCAAATTTGGTACATTCTTTTTAAATAACCTCTTCTAGTTGGACTAGACTTGTAATAGCAGATCATTATTTCCTCGTTGGCATTTTTCGTATATTTTTTTTGGTTAAGCGACGTTTCTTCCAGTAACTTTGCTGTCTTCAGCCCTGGTTGCTCAACTGAAGATCCTGAGTCCTGTTGTCCACTTGCCACCAGATGTCCAGGGATTCCAGCACCTGGTGCGGTCCTTGTTGACCCGGGCGACAACTGATCCGGTATAGATTTATTAAAGTTATGTCTCACCATATTGTTGATGGGAGAGGCACTCTTTGTCTGGCTCCTCTGGTGAGACCTGTCCAGTATGGTTGGACTTCTCGCATAGCTCTCACCTTCATCAGAGCACGCAAGCCCCACAACCACGCCAAGGTAGTGCCTCACTGGGGGTTGTTGTTGTTGTTGTTATCTTAAGGACTTGGTCTTTTATTAATATTGTAATTGTCCAAATGTGGAAGGTTTACAACAATTCAAACTGGATATTCATGATCCTGGTAGATTTGCAACATTTGATTGATATTTTGACAGTTTGGAATTCCTACTATAATGGACTTTTTATTGATGAATGCTACTAAATTGGTAGATTTCCTCTGTTAAAATTCACTAATTGTTTTTAAAGTTACCCTTTAGTTTAATTTTAGTTCAGTCCTTTTGGAATTCAGTCCCAAGCCATAGAGGACTTTAATGGTCAAAAGCAGCACTTTGAATTAGGCCCAGAAACAAATTGATAACCAGTAGGGGTGTGCACGAAACTGATTTTGTGTTCTGTTTTAAGCTTGAAACAGTACGCAGATGGCTGTCATCAAAACAACTGGTTCGACCACTGTTTAAACAAAACAAAAGTAGAAATGTTTTAAGTGTTTCATCCATAGGGAACAATGGGGAAACTCAAAACACCCCATTGTTCCCCATGGGTAGTTCCTAGGGACAACAAAGTTGGTTGGGTAGTAGGGCATCATCGGCGCTACCTATCACCCAACCCACAAAATAATTGGGCAAGCAGGCAATATTTAATGAATTTTTAACCTTTCCCCCAAACCCCCATAGGTTTTGCACATCCCTAATAACCTGTGAAGTTGTTTTAACAGTGGAAGAGTTGTATGCTCTGGCCAGTAATCTGAATGTAGCATTCTTATACAATTGAAGTTTTGGACACTTTTCAAAGACAGTCCCACATGCATTTGCATTACTGTTATCCCAATGCAATGTAATTGAAGTGTACGCCACCATGGCTTAAAAAAAAAAAAAGGCAAAACAAGCTGACACACCACCTAAGTTGGACAAAGGCATTCCTGGCCACAACATCCAGATTCAGAGCTGGATCTGGCAGTAGACTCAGACTCTGAGAGTTTTCAAGGGGAGTGCTACCGATCCAAGATAGGTATTTTCCAGAATTGGTGGATATACTTTAGATTTTATAGTGCTAGTCAGCAACTAGCACATAAGTGCAGCACTGAAGGACAGATGGAGGGTGATAAGTCTGGCCCCACCCATTCACCAAACAGAACTGTCAGCAAGTGGTGCCACACTCACCACAACCTCTATTCATTTCTCTTGTCTTCAAGTTGGCAACTGGGGGTCAACATTATGTTCCTAAGGAAGAAGGCTTGGATTTGGCTTTCCATTGCTGACCCCAAGTGTCTAGAGAATAATAAAACAAATGGGCCAATTTTTATATTTAGGAAACTAAGCCCTGACATCCAGAGCAATTCCAAGGTGGAGCCTTGGCTCAAATTATCCTTTATTTCTTTAGCCCTTAAGATGCATAAAAGCTTTTGTTTGTTTGTTTGTTTGTTTCGGCCCAAGGCCAGCATAGCATAAAAGCTTTTGCATCATGGATATTTAGAAAGCCCTCCCTGGCTGGCATTAATTAGAGAAGGTTCACACAACCGAAGCAAGTCTGGTCCCACCAACCACGGATCCCTGGCTAGCATACTTGTCGTTTTTGTGGCCAATGCAAAGCAAGTTCTATGCTCCTGTGAGTTCTTGTCTGGTTTGGCTTTTAATTCAAACTGGGGAAGAACTTTCCCACCCACCCATCAGTAGATCCACTCGCCTGTCTGCCAGTGCTGTTAGTCCTTTTGGGACAGGGGTTTTCTATGTAAAGCACTTTGTGAACTTTTTTTGAAGTGGTAAGTAAATATTCCTAATAATAATAATTGCACTGATCTGCTGTCTCGAGTGGAAAAGGTCAGCCACAGTGAATCCATCACATATATTTCTCTGCCCCTGCTTAACAAATGACTGATGTTATCAGATTTGGCAGTGCTGCTGTGTATATAGTAAATTAAAACTATGCATATCATATACTGTATATTCTTATGTTCTTATTCCCTCCCAAGCAGCAGTGGGTTACCAGTAAAATCCTGTTTCTGTTCATGGATCCTCTTCCAGCAACTGGGCAATTAGTTTCAAAATGCTGTAATGAATCAAGGCTGTTACAGTGGCAATAGTAATGGAATACTCCAAGTGTAAGGATAAGTGAATTCTGACCCACAAGTTCCATTGGCAATACAGCCTGCTACATAATTTACAGCCTAATCCACAGGATTTGTGCTGCTGGCACAACACTTTGAAGATTCCTGTGCTAATCTCATTTGACAATTTTACCTCCAGTCATTAATATTCATAATTCTTTAAAACGGTGTGCTATATTTTTAAACCTCCACATATTCTTGATTGTGTGAGAGTTTTAACTGAATTACAAGATGTTATTCTTTAAGGATTTGATTGGATGTGACCTCAACTGAACTTTTATCAAATGAATGCAGGTTTTCTGTTGTAGAGTTTCCCCTAAGGTTATGAATGACTTTGACTAAAAATTTGTGGCCCTGTTTTAATGGATATCATGACAAAAGTGCTTATTCCCACTTGCATTTTGTCTTTTGACTTTTACTAGTAAAACATACCCAGGTCTTGCTGTTGTCCATGAATGCAAGGGGTGGTAGCAGTGCAATCAATAATCAAAAGTTGCTACTCTGCCCTTATTGTGCTTCTTTAATGTTTTTCTAAGCTAAATCACAGATTTGTCTTCAGAAAAATGCTAAGTTCTCTTGTCACTATAATTCCGTGTCATCCAAGATAAATATAATTTTACTGAATTTCAAGTAAATATTCCTAACAGTTGAAGTGAAAGATAAATTGCCTTTAAATGTTTGGCAGTTCCTTGGAGGGCTTAAAAGTATGGATAGAAAGACATGTCTTTATTTTAAATTTCAATTTTCCAGGTGTTTTTCTGCTCCATTCTGTTGTCAGAATGTCAACAGTTTTCTTTAGTACCAATTTCACATGATTATTTCTTTATACTTGTTAGCTCTTTCTGCCACTCTCGTGTCTTAACTTGACTGGAAGACTAGAGTATTCTCATTAATGACATGTGGTGGCACTTTCCCTTATTGTTCACTGATGACTTTCTGACAGGGATAGATGATGTGCTTGGAGTTCCCAAGAAATTGCAATTTCATCTGTGAAAGGAAGAGCTTTGAAACAAGTCTGGTTATGGATGTGCCAAACTGACAATCTCTGACTTTCATTCCAAAGCATACATGGCTTAAAGTGGAAGCTCTTCATTGTTGTTATGCTGAATTGAATTTTCTTGACACTGTAGAAGGAAACCCAAAATAAAACAAGACTCTCTTGCTTAAATATAGAAAAGCTGTGCACTATGCACTGTTAAAAACATAATTTGTTGTCACCTAGTGATGGAATTACCTCCATAATTTTAGCAATAGCTAATTGCTGTTACCTCCGTAATTTTTAGTGCTTGTTTTCTTGTAGTTAATTGTTTTCATGGCTGAAACCCATTCACCCGAGATTCAGTACTCCCAAGGACTGACGCTGCATGCTCACTATTAATATTAGACTGAATAAAGACTATATAGCAAAAGAATTTGATGAATGTTCTCATTGTCTTTAACTGTAATGAATCTGATGATGGATGTAAGTGTTCACAGAATGATGACTTGCATTATGTTTCAATCCTAGATTGGCACTCAGTTCTCTTGTATTGGTTTGGTAGCTTAGCTTGAAGCTTTCCTAGTGGAATGAATTGAATTAAATAACCATGGTTTGATTCAGTAAATGTTCAAAAATGATTCAAAAAGCAGTTTGGGTATTTGCCTTGAGAGTGCTTTAAAGGGCAACTCTTTGTGAACTGGATTAATACATACTGCTAGAAAGAGCTCAGGAGCAAGCCCTGTTAGCTTGGAAACTGGAAAAGCTGCTGTTATATTTGCCAGCCATTTGTATTCATTTGAGTCCAATTGACCTTACCTCATTTCATGACATAATGACAGTGCCAGAGTAGTGTTGTGCTAGCACAATGTTGTTGTGTTAGTGCAAAGACATAGCACAGTAATGCGCAAAGACAGGAAGTTTGTTCCAGACTAGTTCTTGCTCTAGTGGAAGATGCTGATACATTACACAGTGGCCCCACATGTAGTGCACCCTAACTCAGGCAGTTCCAGTTTGCCCGTCCTGCTGCAGGCTCCTAGCAGTTTTGGAAGTATTCCTATGTAATGTGAATCTGCTGCAGAAAAGCAAACTTTATGCACCTTAAAAACTAATCAGTTTACTATAGCATACTCATCATGGGTCAGAGTCACACCCTGAGTACAGAGAGAAGAAAGAAGGGAAAATGTATTTACAGCATCTTGCTGTTTGTGTATGGCTGTCTGTATCTGGAAAAGTATCTTCATGAGATAATAATTTTTTTTTTCCATACTGCTAAATCTATGCCTTCCATAGTAACAAATTCCTTAGTACCCCACTACATAGAGGGGTAGCTGCCGAGTTAGTCTAAACGAATTTCTCTCCTCAGACCCTTTAAAGTGGAATACCTGCTTCATATTTTTTAAATTCCATATTTTTAATTATAATAAATGAAAACAAGCTTCCCTTTACAGCTTGCAGAATGTCCCTCCTGCCTAATAAATTAACATATAATGATTAGGAAATAAACATCCTTTCCTGCTCCACTTCTTAAGAACTTTGTCTTTTTAAGAACTGACAAGCCGATCCCGCACAGAGCATCTGTTCGCTCTTTGGGGCCGGCTACCTCTCCCCTACCCCCTTCTGGCCCGGTCTCCGGCCAGGCCAAGTGCCAAGCCCAGGCTGCTGGGCCGAGCCCAGGCTGCCGGGCTGAGTGCCGCAGCCGGGCCGAGTACCACTGCCACGGCTGGACCTGTCACCGCGTCGTCACCCCACGGCCGGGCCTGGCCCGCCGCAACCTCTTCGCCCTGTGGCTGGGCCTGCCGCCGCCACCACGCATTGCCGGGCCGCCCCCGCCGCCTCATATCTGCGGCCGGGCTGGGCCCGCCAGCCGCCGCCTTGGATGGCCAGGCCCGCTGCCACCGCCTTGCATCCGCGGCCGGGCCAGGCCAGGCCCGCCACTGCCACCACCACGTTGCCGGGCCAGGCCACCCCTGCCGCCTCATATCTGTGGCCGGGCTAGGCCCGCCAGCCGCCGCCTTGGATGGCCGGGCCCACCAGCCGCCGCCTTGGATGGCCGGGCCCGCCGCCGCTGCATTGCATCCACGGCCAGGCCAAGCCAGGCCCGCCGCCGCCTCCTCGCATCTGCCCAGCCAGTGAATTCTCCTGGGTGCGCCTTAGCCAATCAGGCGCCTCTGCAGCCCAGCCAATCAGCTGGGCTGCCGGGACGCACATTCTAAAGGCACACCCAGGAGAATTATATATATAGATTATCGAGTTGAGATGTTTCTTAACCACCCTGATTCTACAATAAAAGCCTCTTCTGTTTCCCTGCCCCCAAAGTCAACTAGTTTCTTTCCCTGTGCTGCTCTGTTTATCAAATTCCATTGGAATTTGAGTATACTGTTAAAAAGAATATGATAGCCGCTGATTAAAATGATTAAAATAGTGGAAACTTTATTAGTAATGAATCAGTGGTTGAATGTTATATGTGTAAGTTAAATACAAAACAATCATAGTAACAGTAAGATCCAAACTATTATGAAAGGATTATCACACCTTCCATTCTTTGTCTTTTTTAATTTCTTTGTATTAAAAATAAACTTGGATATGAAGATTTAATAAAACTTTAGAATACTCTCTTGCAAATTTTATTTCCATTCTCATTTCTGAGTCCTTTCTAAATCTAATAGATTTCTGCCTCTCTCTTTCTTTTGAGTTGCCACCACTGTATTTCCATTTACTCAGTCACACTCAGTTAATATAATTTACTGCTCTATAATGACACAACAAGAAGTCTTGACAGTTACCGGAGGGCAAGTGTAGCTTGAGTAGCATCTTCTAAAGCAGATTGGTACCTTTAAAAAAGAAAAGAAAAACATGCTCCTTAATGCTGAGTCAGTTTTCTACCGTTTTAGTTAGACTGAACTGAGTCTCAATTAGGAAGTTAACCAATGTACTCCCACGCAAAGCACTGTCCCATATTCTTTGGTACCTGTTTCTCATGCAGTTAACCAGGAACAGAGTAAGTGAGCTTGTATGTTCTGTAGAACATCCAATAGCATGAAAATAAAACCCATTGAAAATTGATGCATACTTTTGAATTACACAAAACTGTCTGGCAAAATTTAAAGCTATGATAGATATAGGTTTATTCAGTCATTGACCAGCAAACATTTACAATAAACCAGTACATATTTTACAAATAATATAACAAAACCTGGCCATAACAGAAATAATATCAGTGTCAAATATCAAAGCTATGTTCTTTATGCATATTGCAATTTTATTTTTGTAGCTTATTTTAGTCACTGTGGATAAATCGTGATTTAATCGAACAAAACATTGT
This sequence comes from Hemicordylus capensis, assembly GCF_027244095.1. Taxonomy (NCBI): domain Eukaryota; kingdom Metazoa; phylum Chordata; class Lepidosauria; order Squamata; family Cordylidae; genus Hemicordylus; species Hemicordylus capensis. The sequence goes on along the minus strand of NC_069658.1, from coordinate 370,133,695 downwards.
TGCAGAAACCATATGATCTGTTTAAAAGTTCATTAGAATATCTCTGAATACAAAAATCCTGAAATGGTGTCATGCCACTTTAGAAGATACTTTGTCCCATTTTGAACTTTTTTGTGGAAGATATAGCTATGGAAAATGTGGACTCCCAGATTAGCCTATGCTACTTTCTTTTTCTGTGTATAAAAGAATACATCACACAGATTGACCCCATGGGACTCTGTGGCAGGAGGAATAGCAGGTGCATCTGCATTTCAAGCCCATACCCACAGGAGACAGCCATAAAAATAAATCTGGAGCATTTAATTAACAAATTTAAGAAGCAAAGGCATTGCAAATGAACTTCAAATAATTGAAAATAGAACTGTTTTTGTTGTTTATAACATTTATTTATTGATGAGAATGCTAAGAAAATATATCATATCATCATGTATACTTCGGAAAATGTAAACAGAAAACTGATATTCCAAGTAATGCTAAAGGGCACCTGATAGAACCTATTGGCAGCAAGACTGGAATAAATGAGAAAAGAAATTTCATGGAAAGTACATTTATGCTGTGGAACTTGTTGCCATTGGATTTAAGATTTAAAGTGTGATGTAGATCGTTGACAAGAATTGTAGTAATGGGTGTTCACTACCATGGTTCATGCATGAATTTTAATTTAATTTAATAGCTGTGGTACAAAGTTTGAAGGGAAATAAAGGAGGAACTGCTGTATTCTCCCCAATTGACTCAACACAATTTATTGATTTTTTTCTTTGCTCCACTATTACAATGTTTCTGAGTGCAATATACAGCATGTGTAAAGTATAGATATGACAGAGTTGGAGAGGTTTTTTAGGCCATCTAGTCCACCCCCCTGTCTGGTGCAGGAAATTCAGAGCTAGAGCATCCCCAACAGAGGGCTCTGCCACCTCTCCTTGAAGTGAAAGAGAATCTCCAGTGAGGGAGAACCCCTCTATTCCATTGATTCCATTGTCAAACTGCTCATATTGTTAGTTTATTTCAATGTTAAATCAAAACCTACCCTCCTGTAACTTAAGGCCATTCTCTCTAGTCTTATCTAGACTATATCATTCTCTAGGACTGCAGAGAACAAGTCTTTGGCTTTTTGACAGTCCTTCGGGTACTTCCCCTCTCAGTTTTCTCTTCTTGAGGTGAAAACAGACACAAATGTGTCAAATAAACATAGACAAACACACAAGTTCCTTCAAATATACATACACAATTACTTCAAATTTTCCTCATAGAGCTTGTTTTCCAGACCCAGGACTATCTTCCTTACCCTCCTCTAAACTCATTCCAATTTGTCTTCATTCTCCTTAATGTGTGGCACCCACACTTTGTACAGTACTACAGAGTAGATGAGGTCCAACTAGTGCAGAAAAAGACTTACAATATACTGCTTGTGACTTGGAAACCAGGGTTCTAAAAATGCAGTCCAAAATTGCATTAGCCTTTCTCTGAAGCTCCATCACGCAGCTGGAATTGTGATTCATTCCAAGATCCTCTTCATAGTAAGTGTTGCCAAGCCAAGTATTCTCAATTCTATGTGTGAGAGAGAGAGAGAGAAATTTGCCCGACCATATAATGTTGCATTTGTTTCTGTTGAATTACATTCGTTAGTGTCAGCCCAGATTTCATTTCAGTCTAGGTCATGTTGAATTTTATTTCTGCCTTTGATGTGTTAGCATGGTTTTTGTGTGATCTGCAAATGCAATGCCTGCAATCCCTTCATCTAAATCAGTGGTAAAGGTGTTTAATGTGTTGGAGGGTGTAATTTACCTTTGATGGGTTTTGTGATTAATTAGCAGAGCACTAAGGAAGCTAGCCACTCCAGAGTAGAGTAGAATCTAGAGTTTTACAGTGTAGAATGCAGAGTTTAGTTGTTGCACCTATTTAGAGAAGACACAATGAGATCCTTGTAGAATCTGAATACTAAGTAGATTTATTGGTGAAGTACATTTGAGCAGCGGGGAGTTGCCGGTTCGAATCCTCCCACTCGTATGTTTACGAGACTTTGGAAAACACCTATATCGGGCAGCAATGATAGAGAAAGATGCTGAAAGGCATCATCTCATTCTGCGTGAGAGATGGCAATGGCAAACCCCTCCTGTATTCTACCAAAGACAGCCACAGGGCTCTGTGGGTGCCAGGAGTCGACACTGACTTGATGGCACGCTTTACGTAACATTTAATAAGCTGGACTTGCCTTAGCGGTACCAGCAATAGCAAAATGTAACGTCTTTTAATTGTTACCTGAAAGTGACTCAGCTACAGTTCCAATTTATCAGTTAGTGTGGAATGCTTCACTGTAGGATGCCTGAACAAAACTTGAAGCGGTGGAAACATCCAGCCATTGGAAACCACAATTTGATGTACATGAGGATAGAGGAAACAAGGGGAAAAATAAAATAGAGCTATTGACTACAGCAAACAGATTGGGTTCATAGTGTGGGGAAATTACTGTTCAGGAATAAAATGGGTCAGTATATGTGACATTATGTCTAACATTAAAGCAACTATTCAAAATGACACAAAGAACAGGAGGGAAAAAGTAATGTTTGCGTAATGTCTGAAAATCTTCCCATTAACGGAACACAATATGCAACAGCAGACATATGGATCAGTCTCATTAAGAAGAAAGAAAATTGTTTTAAATAAACCTCAAAGAGAGAGAGAAGAGGAGTATCCTTTTACTTCAGGAAATGAGTGTGCTCTTGTTGTTAAGACAAAGGATTAATGGACTTAAATTAGAGCAGCCAGCAGTTTGATAGGTTTAGTAAGAGATAAAACTACAGTACAATCACCAAATTCACTCTGCTGTGGAGAGGTGGGGTGAAAGCAGCCTGGTTAAGTAACGTGAATTTAAATAATGATCTGTCCGTTTTGGTTTCTGTCATGCAATGCACTTAAAACTTGTGGTGTACATGATGAGAGAGAGAATTATTTTTCAGATAATTGCAGGAGTGGAAGCAGATTGTGGCATTTTTTAAACATTAAAAACATGTATTAAAATATACTAAATATTACTACAGCTGACCCATAGCTTTTAAAAATTAAAATTAAAGTGAAAGGGGAAATTTACTTATCTTTCTCATGTTCTAAAGCAGATCAGTCTCCAGCAATATCTGTTGATTTACTTCCTACCACTAACAGTGACATGTTCTTTGCCTCCTGTTTGTGCAGAGGTATGTCATCTTTGAACATGGGAGTTCTACTTAGTGCCCATAGTAGGGATGTGCAAAATGTTTTTTGACATTGAAACACTTTTTAACTTCAAATGGGCCATTTCGAGCAGTAAACAAAACACCCTTTAAATAAAGGGCTTTCACTTGAAAGGGCCTGTTTTGCGCTCAAAACAACTCCATTTTGATTTGAAACGTTTTGATGTTTCAAGCGCCATTTTGGAAGCCTGTTTTCCCCTTGCTGATTGGTTTTCTGGCATTAGCTTCTGATTAGCTTGTGATCTCCTTGCTGATTGGTTGGCTTGTTATCATACAGATCATTGAGCCCATTGTTGTCATGGGCAATTGTGCCCCCATTGACTGGGGGCAGGGGGAAGGGAGGGGGCAACACTAATGGAGGGAGTTTCAAAATGTCAGTCAGTTTTCCAAATGTATTCATAGGGACTCGAAGGCATAGACAGCCCTTCTAGTGTGCCTCTCTTGACGAGGATATATCAGGAGAGGAGAAAGGACTCAATGAAGGTTTGATAGTATGGTGTTCTCAGTACTGAGTATAATATGCAGTTCTATTGCTGCAATAACTATTTAGTTTAACTGGATACTGATATTCAGAACTTGGGTGCCTGCCTTTGTTGAGTTGTGGTGTGTTTTGTTTGTGTAGTAGTATTGCGGCAAGAAATGAACAGTGACAGCTCTGTGTGTCTGCCTCTGTGTGTGCAATATTTCTTGCTGCTTGCTGTGATGAGCTCCATGTCTGGCCTTCAGACTAATTTGTGCTTCACTCACTGCTCTGATCTGCTCTGCAATCTGCATTGCAAGATGTTGTACTCAGTCAAAATGTGGCTGAAGTTGCCATAGTTGAGCTTATGGCTATGCTTGCTGCTAAGGGTGCTGCTGTGGCAGCTGTTGCAATGCTAGGAAGTAAGAAGTCATAAATGTTTGTGAGAGAGCAACTTGTCCAATGATGTTACTGCAGCACAGGTACTGTGGCTGGCAGTGGATTCTGGGTCAGTCATTCCTTTTTGGGAATTTTTGGACTGTGTTTGAAATGTGTGTTCTGTATTGACAGGCACAGTTCCCTTTTACGGGCTGCTTCTGCAGTGTTTTTCAAGATAGGGTTGCAAAATGCATAGTAAATTCCAATGCAAAGCTTGTGTACAGAGCACTAGAGGTGTGTGAGCTGGCTCGGTTCAAATCCGGATGGATTTGAAGCAACCTGGTTTGGGCTGGTCATCGAGCCAGCCAAGCCAGATTATGGGCCAGCTCAGGGGATATACTTGTAAAGGGGAATCCAGCTAGGATTCTACTTTACAAGTAAAGGGGGATTCCTTAGGCTAAGAAGGTGGATGGACAGCAAAAGGGGAATATTTACCTTTAGTTTCCCAATGGCAGAGACGGCAATATCGAAGGTGGCAGTGGGGGCTCCTCCAACCCCCCCACCTGCCTCCCAAATGACAGGCCAGTCCAGCTGTGGCCATTTTGGGCCTCTGCACATGCACAGAGGCCACTCTAATGAATGCTATGGGGATTTGGAGGAAAGGTTAAATACTTGTTTCAAATCGCCGGCTTAAAAATAAGATATGAATAGCCAAGGTGTAGTGTACTGTAGGGGCAGCATATAAATATTTTAGATAGATAGATAGATAGATAGATACTTAACAATATCCAATATCTTGGTAACATCCCTGTGAAAGAAGGAAAGTTGCAATGCATAGTATTGACAATTCTGTCTACCTAATCAAAAGACTTTACATCCCGTAAGAAGAAGATGTGAAAGTAGGCAGTCTTCTGTTCTGATGATGCTACTGGAGGCCAAGGGCTAAGTCTCAGATTTCTAACTTGTCCGTAGCACTTCAGATTGAGGACGAGCCTTGGGTCTCTCTATTTCTGTGGAATATACTTCTGATTCAACTTGAACTCTGGCAGTTCCTCCGTTGCCTTGGCAAGCAACAGTTATGAGGCTGTTTCATCAGATGCTCCCCCCCGCCCTTTTGAAACCAGAAGAATTTGTTTTTGACCTTTGTAACATAACCACTGGTGACTATACCTGCCCTTATGTCCTGGAACAAAGTAAGTCTCCCCTTCCCATACATCTCCCTGAACTGGGCAATTGACTTCAAGTCCATATTGGCTTCTTTGAAAGATCTGTCACAAGCTGCATTCACCCACCTCAGTGGTTGCTGGGGTGAGCTATGTTGGCCTTGCTGAAAGTGGTGTGGCTGGAAAACGGGGGTGAAAAATGAACAGTTTCTGGAAATGGGGAATTGGTGCATCTTCAGGGAAGGATGAAAGGAGATCTTTTGAAGCATAGAAACTAGAGATTGTTTTATGTTTTGGAGGAGGGGAAATTCATTTTTAGAAAGTATTGGTTCTAACAACTTTCCAAACAACTTTCCTCCTCAAACTATGTCCATGAGATGAATGTGAGAGGTGCATTCCAGTGCCTCAACCATTTGCATTCCAGTGCCTCAACCACACAAATGTCTTCTAGCTCTCAGCTAGGCAGTTTTGTGGATCCATTCAACATGCTGCACTACGCCCCTAACAGCCAGGTAATATTAGCCTTCAGGAACAAGCAAGCAAAAGGTGCGGGCGGAGAGCAGGGAGGAAAAAGAAAAGCAGAATCACTACTGTCACTGCCTCTTCTGGAATTGGTCCCCAGATCAGTGGCAGGAAAATGAAAATAAGTTCCCTGAGGACTATAGCGGCAACCATAGCACTGCCGAGCAAATCCCACAGCTCAGGTCCTTGAAACAATCTCACTCCAAGCCTTACAAAGTAGGAGCTGCCATAATTTTGCTGTAAACCGCCTTGGGATTGTTTTAATGAAAGGCGGTATATAAATTTAACAATAAATAAACAAATAATCTGCAAATAAACAGTTAAAAGCCCAGAGGCTTGGAGACCAAAAATCACCGGATTTGGTTCCTGATGCTGCATAAGGAGCAAAAGGTAAGTCTGTTACCTTCTGTTTAGACATACAAATATTTGGTGGTTGGAGAGGAGGCAGTCCAAAAGGGAGTCTCCAGAAACCTTTAATAGGTGCCTCCTATTAGTCAGTGTAGAACATTCCCCATGTGGAATGTTACTAGAGACAGCAGAAAGAACCCTTCAAACATGTTAATGGCTATGAGCTTTCCCAGACAGCAGACTTTACCTTGGGTTTTCTGCGAGGCTTTACCACAAGTTTGAAGTTGCCCCAAAAAACCAATGCAGAAAGTAGATGTTTTAAACCCTGGATATAAATCTGGATACTCTCTAATGCGTGATGAAAACCCTGAATTGTGTGTCAAGTCCTCCCTGATACCTCACAGGGTCTTTGGGGTAAATTTGGCTGATATGTAAATACACACCTCCATTCCGAAGGAGATACAAGCTAAAAACCAGGTGTGAAAAACTTCCATGTGAAATCCTGTATTGGTATGTGATTTATTCATCCAAGATCTCATTTAGATAAATTCTAAGAAAGTGCAAAATGATGTATATTGGGAGAAAAAACATTCTAACCACATATGAACCACCCTGAGACCTGGGGTTACGGCTGTATAAAAATGTGCTAAATAAATAAATAAAATATAGATTAATGGGAGGGGTCTAAACTGGCTGTTTAAACACAGGAAAAAGATCTTGAGGTGACAGTGAAATGTTTACTAAAATAGGTCAGCTCATTGTGAAGCAACAGTAAGAAAGGCAAATTCAGGTTTTGGAAATGTTGAAACAAATTAAAATGAATTAGCAACTTCCTTTGTGGTGTCATATTTTTAATATACTCCTCCTCTCTTCAAAAGTATGGAACAGAGTGAAGAAATATCTAAAGGATAAGGAGGTTGGTGTGGGGTGGATGATCTAGCTTATCAAAATAAGAGAAAACTATAATACAGGTTTATGAAAAATGAATAGTGAGATAGAAGTGTATAGAAATTGTTTTTTAATCTCTCACAGAGTACTAGAATTCTGGGTTATCAAAGAAATTAACTGGCAACAGGTTTAATATGTGTACTCATCTCTCTCTCTCTCATATTTAGCCTCTATCGGAAACATTTCGTCGAAACAGCAGTTGAACTGGTTGTTTTGACGAAACAAAACTCAAAATATTTTGAGTGTTTTGGCCATAGTTGAAACACTACATTGTTCCCCATGGGTAGCTCCTAGGGATTCCATAAGCCTTCATATCCATGTGGCAGCATTTTACCTAAATTCTCACATTACATTTTTTCCACACAGTCTCATACTTGGAGTTAGTTGGTAGCAATCACATGAGGACAAACCAGGCTAGCTTTCATATGTGAACCAGGGGATTTCCCAGGTGGCAAATTTACTCCAAGTCCCTGCAAGGTTTCGGGGTGGTGGGGGCCACTGCATACATGATTCATGTTTTTCCTTGGGCATTGGAACTTTGTCAGGGAGCCATGCCTGCCTGGACTATGGGGGAACGGGTTGTGGGGACGCTGTCTCGCATCCTCCTGCTCTGTATCCTTGGTAGGGAGTCATCGCCACTGCTTTTTTGCCTTAGATACATACTATTTCTCTTCCCATTACTGTAATGCTGAATGTTCCCATCCGCCTGCATGCTCGTCCGGCAGCTCATTTGCGAACTCTTACGAGAGCTGCTATGCATGTGATTAGTGACGGGTACTCCTTAGAGAAAAGATAGAGATATAGATAGATAGATAGAGGGGACACCACATCAAAGTAGCCTTATGTGAATGCCTCCAGAATTGTTGTTATTTTGGCTTCAGGCTGCGGCTTCTATGCGACTAATGATTAGTCATGTAATCCCGTGATTAAGGCTGCTATCTGGGAAAGGCCCCGCAGGGTTAAAGTGATGGGGGATTCAGAGGGAGGAAAACACTTTGTGTGAGAGAGTTTTGTTCCTGGCAATATTAGTGTAAGTAAGACCTTGAGGCAAATCTCGTGATTGGTGAGACTCCCCCAGAATGGGTTTGCAGTGAGAGTGGTCTTAACCCGCTTTCTCTGCTGACGACCAGAGGGGAAGCCCTGGGCAGCCAGATCGGCTGCCCACATGACTGCTGGCTCCATCCTGGAGCCAGAGGGGACTTGGGAGTTCATGGGCTGCGCAGCCCCCAAAAGTTCCAGCATGCTCTGCGTGAGTGCACAGAACATGCTGGAGAGACCCCCGAGCCAGGAGGCTGCTTTTTAGTCAGGGGTCTCCTTGTGAGTTGCTGTGGCACAAAGCCACGCTGCGGCAACACACAATCCAGAAACCCCGCTTAGCAGAGTGCTTGCTCTGCTAACCTGGGCTAAGGGGAGGGCTTCGCAAGCGGGTTACCCGCTTTGAGGCAACCGGGCTCGCCTGTGAGGCCGGTAGTTCTCACGTTCTTCTAAAATCATTTTCATTGAGCAACAAACACACTAAGTAAAGATAGTAAATACAACAGCTTGACAGATTCAGCATACTCCAATAGAGTGAAACCTATCTGCAGATTCATTACATAATTCAAACATATCTAACAATTATCCCTCCCTTCAAGAGTGCCTCTAGCATGCAAAAGTAATATTTATTTATTTATTTATTTATTTGAAACATTTGATATACCACCCACTCCAAAGACTCTGGGCGGTGTACAAAAACATGCAAAACAAGACAGCATTAAAATTACATTCTAAATCAAACTAAAGTAACTAACAGCGGGAGCGGGGGGGAAATAGATAGGCTACAGGGTAAAAGCTTGGCGAAAAAGAAAAGTTATGAACCATAAGGAGGGTTTCCAGTAGAAGTAAAATCTCTCAGGTGGTTTGCATCTCTGCTTTGGAATTGCCAGCCCCTTTTCAGCATGCAAACCTGAGAGCCAGCAAGTTCAGTACAGCTGTCCAGTTGCAAAGCTTTAGAAGCAACCATGTGTTGTTCTGCATGATTCCTTCCTAGTGTGCCTGTAGTGCCTTTCTCTGGCCGCATTGGTGGGGGAAATGCAAAAAATTCTGAAAACGTTGGTTTGGCAGCCCAAGCTGGTGCCCCTGCAAAATCCCATAGTTGTTCAATATGGCAGGCCAAATTACACCTGGTAAGGTGTAATTAAAACAGGATTGGGGGGCGGTGTGGGGCAAGCCACTATTTTGGGGTGGGTGCTTGCCCACCCTCTGGATCCGCCCTTGGCTCTGCTGCCATTGCCTCTGGTTTGAACTTTTGTGCCTTGCAGACCATTTTTAAGGGACTAGGATTAATCTTGTTACATATTACAGAAGATAATCTATTGATCAAATTATGAGCCTACAGATCTATTGTGTTTATTGGCTCTTGCTGGTTCTTTATTGGATGTATCTGCCTTACTCGTTCTTTTATTATTTTTAGGTTTTTAATGTGTGTTTTTTTAAAAAATGTTGTTGTTTTAGACTTGATTTTAATGTTGATCCCACCATTGATTGTAAACTGCCCTGAGGGCATTTTGTCTGTTGGGTGATATACAAATTCAACAAACAAACATATATTGCAGTGGTAATGCATTTATTTCACTTTCTGAAGGTGAATACACTTGTGTGCAGCAGCAAATGTATCAACAATTCTTTTAGGATCCAGACACTCTGACAACTTTCATCAGTTGCCATGATAGCCAACTCCTTTTAAATGACTGCTTGTCATGTGGTTCCTCAGATACTCCCAACCATCACAGAAACAATGAAGTCTTTCACATGGAACTCTTGATGGAGAATAGTCATCCTCTATAATAAGAAGCTAATGTGTGCGCCTGTGTCATTTCTCGGCCCGTTTCTTTCTCGGCCGTTCTGGGCATGCGCAGAGCGCGGAGCGCATGCCCAGAACGTCCATGAAAGATATGGCTGTCCAGACAAGGGCGGCCATGTTGGGGGAGGAGAAGCAGCGGGCCGAGGAGAAGCGGCCGCCGCCAACGCAGGGAGGGCAGAGGTGGCAGCGGTGGGACCGGCCCTGCCGCCGAAAGGGACAGAGGCGGCGGCGGGTTCGGACCGACCGCGGGGCAGGGAAGGATGGCGGCAGCGGGTCCGACCTGACTGTGGGGGAGGAGAGATGGCGGCGGCGCCACCGCCACTGAACAGGGTGAGGAGGCAGCGGGAAAAGGGGCTCGGGCCGCCGCCGCCAACGGACAGAGGGAGGAGCCGGCAGGGGAAGCCGGCCAAGGCGCCGCCGCGCAGAGGAAGGAGGCAACCGAAGAAGCCGAGCCCGGATACTGGGGTGGAAGGTGAGGGGAGAAGGCTACTAGCGCCCGTTATTTAAACAGGCTGAAAGATACTAGTAATACATAGTTTATCTACTGAAGGCAGGCTTATGTTTACCCAAAAGGGTTAAGGGTTGAAGCAGATTGTTGGCCTTCTGTCTCCTGAATAGCAATCAATTACTTTTGGCAACACTTTTACTTCGGTCTCTGCGCTTTATGACAGAAAAAAAGGAGAGAGAAGCCAGTGAGGTAAAGAGTCATCTTTGCCTCCTTCACCTGTGGCTGCTGTTGCTTTTTCAGCTGCAAGTGGGTCCTTCTTCTCTTCACGGGAGGTCAGTAGAACCACCAACTGTTCTGTGAGTAGAAGAAGCCATCAAGGCACCCCTACTTTATTGTGTTAATGATTTGCTGAAGTTTTTGATGTAAGGTAAATCACTCTGGGAGCCTTGGCAGCTCTTCTTTGCTGAAGAGCAGGGTAATAGGGCTTCAAGTAAGTAAGTAAATATCATATGGCGCTGTCTTCATATGATATTTATTTACAAGTGGAACTATTAATCAATCTAGCCCAATATTGTCCACTGATTGGCAGCAGTTCCCCAAGGCTACACACAGTGGCCTTTCCCAACATTCCTATCGAGGTAATTTTATTTGGAGATGGTGAAGATTAAATCTGAGAACCTAGCATGTGTTGTAGCACTCAGCCTATTGGAGTTCCAGTTTAGGTAACTGATACTAACAGAACGTCATTTGGGATTCTTTGATCAAGCAATACCAAATGACTTTCCCCCCTTCTTCTGCCCTCCATCTAAGAACTAGACAGTTCTTTACTTGAAACTTCAGTCAAAATGTGTTCTTATTGTGGCAAATTTTATGCATGATCGTGTGCTTCTCAACTGCAGGCTTCAAATAGATGTCTAAAGCTGTCATAACTACTCTGTTCCATATTTCATGAATGCCCTCTTATTGGCAGATTTCTTTCAGATTACTGTTTGGGGTTTTTGTTTGTTTGTTTTTTGATGAGGTATTAGAGGATGCAATGAAGAGGGAAGATTACAAGAAAAGGAACTCCATACCACCAACCTCAGATCTGAATACTTAGTGTCCTATGCCTTACCATCCCTAGCCAGGCAGCTGGAGGTAGGGTCTAGTGTTGAATCTACTAACTGAGGGCTGCCTTCTCCTAGCTAGCTTCATTGGTGCCTGCTTGCTAGGAAGTTGGTGGGAAGAAGGAATAAGAGACTTTTTGTACATTAAAAAATGAAGCTTTAAATTTTTTTATCTCAGATATGATTCTGACTGGGATTAATGAAAGTGTGCTACATTTCTGGTAAGATGGTTTGCTTAGCACAGGGCTGTACAACTTTGGCCCTCCAGCTGTATTTGGACTACAATTCCCATCAATCCCTACCACAGTGGCTAATTGTCAGATCTATGGGAGCAAGGTGGATGGGCTCGATTACGACAGCAATGAAGGCACCACTGAAAGACCTAAAAGGCGAAGTTGAAAACAGATCATCCTGGAGAGAATCTATTATGTGGTTGCTAAGAGTTGACATTGACTTGGTGGCACTTAATCAGTCTATGGGAGTTGTGGTCCAGCATATGCAGGAGGGGCCAAAGTTGTGCAGCACTGGTCTAGTAGAAGGGGTAGCAATAAATATTTGGAGTGGGGCAGCTGCTTCCTCGTGCTACCCCCTGGAATCTTCCTTTTATGAGTTAATATTGACTACATTTGATGAACATTTGTCAATTTATGTTTAGCAAAAATCTGCAGACAAAATGTGCCTGAATATTTTAAATCATGTGATTCCTCACATCTGCAGGTCTTGACCTTGTAACACTCTCTGAACATTTTCTCTCCCCATTGTCCTACTCTTCCTTCTGTCTTTTTCTCCATGTTCCTCTAAATCTCAAGCACCCCGGGTCTAAAATATAATTTCCTAAGCCACTTGTTTCCTTGGCCATAGACTCTCCCTAGTTCCAGCTTTCCTAGGCCTATGATTCCAGTAGACCTTAAATATTCATGCCTGTCCTAGAATTTGTGAAGCTCAGCCAATGATAAAGAGAGCTGGCCTGCCCCTATTTAACATTAGAAACAGCTCAGCCAGTGCCTGCATAATGTTTCATTATCACCAACACCAAATACCCTATAATATAAATTGACCTTAATATGCATCTACCTTCATATCATACCTGCTAAGAAAGATTTCTTATCGTAGTAAATGGGGATAAAACTATCAGGATTCTATATTCAGTTAGCCTGAATGCTTCCAGGAGTGAATCCAGATTCATGTGGATTGCAAAGCATCAGTAAATAACCTGAATTGTGTAGTGGTCTGAATTCAAAGGCCATTTGATTTTTCTTCTTCTTCAATTTTACTTATAAAGAGCAGAAATGTGAGGTCAGAATTTGGAAACTCTTCCTTTTTGCAGCTTGACCTTTTGTACTAGCTATTACTGAGGAACATTTTATTATTCACTGAAAAATCATTTTAAATGATCCCATAGTAATTTATTTTAAAAATCACATTCTTATTTCTAATTTGTAATTAACACAAGTGGCTTATTTCTATTGAGCACACCATAAATATAGAGAGGCTTGGTACAGTTAATGAGAAATATTATATTTCAAATAGCAATGTGAAAGCATGTATAAGTTTGCTGATTCAATAAAAACATGCATATTGGCAGTAAAGTATTGCTCAGGGCTATGCCATATATCATAAAATCTTACCTTTCTTGGGACTGGAATCTTTTGTATCTTGCTTTCCCTATCATGGCAGAATGATCCCAGACTGGTCCCTCGGGGCCAAAATCAGATCCCAGACTGGTCCCTCAGGGACAAATGTGGCATTTGGTCCTGAATACTTGTTCAGGGTAACCATTGTTGAATAGCAACCATAGGCCCCCTGATCCAGATCAGGAACACAGTGGAGGAGAGGAAGGCATTTAGCTCTTTGCCCCAGACTGCAGTCCCAATCTAGATTGGGGTTCCCTGTGATTTCTATAGAACAAAAATACAAACAAACAAACCAACAACAACAAAAAGAACACAGAGATACAAAGGACCAAATAATGTATTTTAAGCCTCACCTTGTTTTACCTGCAGAGTCAACCTTTTCACCTTCAGAGTCAACTTAGGTTTACATTTCCTGTCATAAATATGTTGTTGTTTATCTACTGTTTGTAAAAACTATTCAAAAAGGGGGTTATGAGGAAGTGGTGAAAAGCTTACCACATGGTATAATAATTTGTTTAATTTGGATTTTCGCATGTACAATAAAGATGATATGCATATAATGTTGTTTTCATTAAATAATAATGGGAAGGGAGAGCTTATAAGTAACAGCACTATTTGGTAGAACTGCTTGAATCTGATTATATCTATTCTATATTTTGAAGAATCTTTTTGTGCAAAATAAAGTCATACTTCCCAGTGACTTAGATACCAAAACTGCATACACAATTCTGACACTAAAACTTGTTACACCAGAGTATGTGCAGTAAAACAATCTTGTATTTTTTAAAAAATTCTGAATATCTAAAAATTCTGAATATCAGGATTCTGAATATCAGTGACCCACAGATAGCAAATTTTGCATGAACGATCCTGCCACTTATATTAGCTGAATGTACTACTTAAAAACAACAACACCAGAATATGTTTAAAGGTAAAGTGTGCCGTCAAGTCAGTTTAGACTCCTGGAGCCCACAGAGCCCTGTGGTTTTCTTTTGGTAGAACACAGGAGGGGTTTACCATTGTCTCCTCCTGCGCAGTATGAGATGATGCCTTTCAGCATCTTCCTATATCACTGCTGCCTGATATAGTACAAGCGGGGATTCAAACTGGCATCCTTCTGCTTATTAGTCAAGCATTTCCCCGCTGCACCATTAGGTGGCTAGAATATGTTTGGGACTTTTAAAAAAAACCAAAAAAAAAAACCTATTTTTTTAGCAGAAATTTTTAATCAATCCTATTATAACTGTTATTGTTCTCAACAGATTGTTAACAGTTAATAACCCTATCAATAATTCCAAAACAACATAATGCCCAAGATCAGCATAAGATCTTTCTCAGATTCAAATTAACTATGATTCAAATTTACCATATATGGTCATTATACAATAAAATGAATAATTTTTGAAGTTGAAATCCTTAAATTTCAAACTGTTCTTTTACTTTTCTCTTGCAAGCATGTTAAGGAAAAAAATCTATTACATATATTTAAGTTTAGTGAATTCCCATAGAAGTGTAATCTATGCAAAACGGCTTTGGCTGGTCAATGACAGACCTCATCCACTAGTCAGTAATAATATGAGAACACTCTGCAACGTGATTCACTAAGTTCCTGATTTTGGACCACAACAAAGACATTAGACATTGCATGTCAGCCTGCTGTGTATTGTGGGGAAGTGTCAAAGACAATGTTGCTTTAAGACAGGAGTAGGAGGGATTAAAGGGTTGTTGCTAGGCAGCAAGTTACTCTGCTGCTAGATACAGAGGCCTGCCTCAGATAAGTTCAGTTATCCTATATGATTTTTCAAAAATTGTTTATTAATAAATGTTTGTTCATTAGTCCTGCGGTATCCTGCTATCTTGTGTGCTGACAGCACTATAGGGTCTGTCTTCATCAAGGTTTTTGAAGATAAATAAGACTAGAGTTGCCATCCCCCCTGGAATTTCGGGTTTCACCTGGATTGTAAGCATCTCACCATGACTGCTTAGTCCACCCAGATTTGCCCAGATTTCAGCTTTCATTTATGAAAGAAAGAAAGAAAGAAAGCTAAGCTCTAGCCCTTGTAGAAGCGGAGTTGTGGAGCAAAACGTGCAATTACTATACTGCTCAAAAATTATTTTCAAGATTTGGAAAGCCGGAATATGGCAACCCTAAATAAGACCCTGTTTCTTTTGATTTACATAATTACTACATGGAAGCCTATTCACAAAAATGTATCTAGAAAATGCAAAACCTGGCCACTTTGAACATAGATTTAAAACCAATTACTTTGATATGATGTGAGATGATGTGCTACTGGAATGTGCTATTGCCCTCCTTTCAAAACGCTGACAGTGACTGGGAGTTGCAGAAGGAAACCAGGGAGGTGTCAAGGAGAGGCAGGACAGTAATAATGGGTGACTTCAATTGCCTACACATAGACTGGGTAAAGTCACAGTCAGGTAATGACAAAGATGCCAAATTTCTAGATACGCTGAATGACTGTGCCCTAGAACAGTTGGTCTTGGAACTAACCAGAGAGAAGGAGACCTTGGACTTAATCCTGAGTGCTGCACACAGGACTTGGTGCGGGATGTCAGTGTCGTGGAACCTTTAGGGAGCAGCGACCATAGTGTGATCAAAATAAGCATGCATGCGAGGAGAGAATTGCCAAGCCTAACACAGACACTTTGAACTTTACTATAGGAAGAAACTTTTCTAAAATGAGGAGCTTGGTGAAAAGAAAACAGAAAGGGGAAATTAGGAGAGTCACTTCACTCCAGAATGTATGGAGTTTATTTAAAACCACAACAATAGAAGTTCAGTTAGAATGTATATCTAAAAGGAGGAAAGGTACCACTAAGTCCAGAAGGTTGCCAGCATGACTAACAGGTAAATTCAAGGAAGCAGTAAAGCGGAAGAAGACTCTCTCCAGAAATTGGAAGGCCTACCCAAATGAAGAGAACAGAAAGGAAGACAAAAATGCTGTTCACACGGGCAGTCAAAACTGGACTAAGGAAGCCCAGCCTGGTTTTGCCTGCATGTGTGCACTGCTGGGGTTGGGCCTGCCTTGGTGGCATGCCTTGGTGGCAAACCCGATCATGCCTTAGTGGCAAACCCGATCATGCCTTGGGGGCAAACCCACCTAGGCAAGCCACTCTCCAAAACAAGGTTGGGAGAGTGAGTGCTCTCCTAAGCCTGTTTCTGTGATAGTCTGGCAGCTGTGGCAGCCACAGCTAGCAGACTGAGTAGATCTTGGGGAGGGAAGCGGGAATCCTCATACTGTACCGTGAACTCTCGCGGTGCATTACTGGAGCTCCAGGGAAGGGGCAATGCATCCCGGCAATGCTAGTTATCGGCAGCAACCAGTAGTCATCTGGGCGGGTGATCCCCCAACCGAAGAAGACACCATCGCTTGTGTGGAGGGAGAGCTCTTTAGGACTTCCTCTCCACTAACCCTCTTGCCCTTTCTCACTGCTCATATGAAAGGGCTCAAACTCTGGCCAAAGAAATGCAAGGATACAATAATGTTTAAGGAGGATATAGAGATTGCAGAGAACTTAAAGGGGTTCTTTGCATCTGTCTTCATGGCAGAGGACAGGGGCGGAGCCAACATTGGGTGAATAGGTTCAAAGAACCTGGGCTGCTGCCCCCAGGGGCCGTGCCTGGTGGCCCCAGACACACATCCCGCATCTGATGTTAGATGCAGGCTGTGTTATTTCACTTCCAAACGGGGCTGTGCAGCCCCATTTGGGACCGAAATCAGCCTGTGCTGCGTTGACAGTGCAGCTGGAGTGACTTTCCCCGCTTTTTAGTGCTGCGTGGCCCCATTTGGGAGGGAGACCACATCCCCGCATCTGACGTCAGATGCGGGGGGTGGGGTGCCAGAGGGCGGCAGCCAAACACAGGCTGCCGCCAGCCTCCCTCAGCCACTGGCAGAGGATACTGAGTGTAAACCTGTGCCTGAACCAAGCTGCTTCTTCTTTTGAGACAGAGGCTAAAAAACTGAGTCAGATAGAGATGGCGAAATATGATGTTCTAAAATGTCTTTAAAAATTAAAAATTAGTAAATCACCAGGACCAGATAGCATCCAGCCAATAGTTCTTAAATAACTCAAATGTCCTTTAATGTGAAATTGCCAATCTTCTTGCAAAAATATGTAACTTATGCCTACAGTTAGGCTCTGTACCAGAGGACTGGAAAGTAGTCAATGTAGCACCAGTTTTCAAAAGGGATCTGAGGTGATCTGGAAAATTACAGGCTAATTAGCTTAACATTTGTTCCAAGTAAATTGATGGAAAGCATTCCCAAGGATAAAATTGTTCAGTATATAGAACAGGCCATGCTGAAGGTGAACCACCATGGCCTCTGGAAAAGGAAATCCTGCCTCACCAATCTCTTTGAGTTCTTTGAGAGGGTCAACAGGCTTGTGGATAAAGGTGATCCAGTTGAAATAGTATACTTGGACTTGCAAAATATTTTTGAAAAAGTTCATCATCAGAAACTCTTGAGAAAGCTTAGCAGTCATAGGATAAGGGGACAGGTTCATGTGCGGATTGGTAACTGGTTGAAGGATGGGAAACAGAGAGTAGGTATAAATGGACAGTTCTCTAAGGGGGGGCGGAATAAGAAGTGGTGTCCCCCAGAGATCGGTACTGGGACAAGTACTTTTTAATGTATTCATAAATGATCCAGAAATTGATCTAGAAAGGTAATGATATAGAAATGATCTAGAAAGGTAAGCAGTCAGGTTGTCAAATATTATTATTATTATTATTATTATTACATTTATATCCCACTCTTCCTCCAAGGAGCCCAGAGCGGTGTACTACATACTTGAGTTTCTCCTCACAACAGCCCTGTGAAGTAGGTTAGGCTGAGAGAGAAGTGACTGGCCCAGAGTCACCCAGCTAGTATCATGGCTGAATGGGGATTTGAACTCGGGTCTCCCCAGTCCTAGTCCAGCACTCTAACCACTACACCACGCTGGCTCTCAACTATTTAGTGTAGTAAGATCCAAAACAGATTGTGAGGAGTTCCAAAAGGATCTCTCCACTCTAGGGGAATAGGGAACAAAATAGCAGATACGGTTCAGTGTTAGGCGTGGCTCGTGAACGCACCTCTGGGGGAGCGGCGGGCAGCTTCTTTAAGGTAAATGGAGCCGGTGCTCCATGCCGCCCAGCAGCCCCCACAGCAGGGAATCGCCTCCACCACTCACCTGGCTCCCACAGAGGCGAGCCCCTGCCAGCGGCCAGGTGAGTGGCGGAGGTGATTCCCCACCCCGGGGGCTGCTGGGCGGCACGGAGCACCGGCTCCGTTTACCTTAAAGACACCCCCCCCCCACGGAGGAGAGTTCATGAGCCGTACCTGGTGTTAGTAAGTGTAAGGTGATGCATATTGGGTTGGAAAAAACCCCCACACCCAACTTCACATATTTCACATATACACAGATGGGATCTGAGCTGTCAGTGAGTGACCAGGAGAGAGATGTTGGGTTTGGGGTAGATAGCTTGTTGAAAGTGTCCCCAGAATGTGCAGCAGCTGTTAAAAAGGCCAGTTCAATTCTTGAAATCATTAGGAAGGGGATTCAAAATAAAACTGCTATTATCATGACACCCTTATACAAATCTATGGTGCGGCCACATTTGGAGTACTGTGTACAGTTCTGGTCACCATACCTCAGAAAGGACATTATAGAACTGGAGACGGTGCAGAAGAGGGCAGCCAAGATGAGCTTAGAACACCTTCCTTATGAGGCAAGGCTTCAACATCTGGCACTTTTTAGTTTAGAGAAAAGTCAACTGAGGGGAGACATGATAGAGGTCTATAAAAATATGCATGGTGTGGAGAGAGAGAAATTCTTCTGCCTTTCACATAACACTAGAACCAGGGGTCATCCCACGAAATTGATTGCCAAGACATTTAAGACCGACTAAAGGAAATACTTTTTCACACAATGCATAATTAAGGTATGGAATTCTCTGCCACAAGATGTGGTTACAGCCCCATGTTTCCCTAGAAACAGTGGCAGAGTATTCAGGTAAAATTGGCTGACAGATTCCACCACCCCCCACCTCCCACCCCCATTATTATTTGGCAGCTTGTGTCTATTCTTTTTAAGAAAACATGTTCTTTTTCCTCAGTTGCAAAATCAAGCTCTGCTGTCCTTCCCTATACAAAAATATTGGGTTGTCATAGACCTTAGAGTGCTGTGTAAGGTTTTATTTGAGAGCATAAGGAGAGAGCAAAAAATGTTTGAAAAGTTTTGTGCTGTTTTCCAAGCTTGCTAAGTGGAAGGAAGGCAA
Source organism: Hemicordylus capensis (assembly GCF_027244095.1). Lineage (NCBI taxonomy): Eukaryota > Metazoa > Chordata > Lepidosauria > Squamata > Cordylidae > Hemicordylus > Hemicordylus capensis. Next base: position 370,114,336 of record NC_069658.1, on the reverse strand, counting down.
TTCTGAAAGAAATAATAGTCAACATTTAATCAACACAGAGCATCCTAAGCCTTCCATCATGTGTTATTTTTTCAGGTTCCAACAGTTCTATTGTGCATCAAGAATATAATATTTGAACATTTTATAGTATCCATCAACCAAAATATACCCATAAATTCCAGAAAGGTTTTCAACCCTCAGAAACCAATTATTTTCATGTAAAGGGAAGACACAGTGAGAAGGCTAAAGTAATATTTTAAATTAAACATTAATAAAATGAAGCTTAAAGGCAATAAAGTTACTATATTTTTAAATACATAGATTTTAAGATGTGTACATATATATTTAAGCACTTGTCAAGATGTGCTAACTGGGAGAGATGCTGAAATGTCAGGTGCATTGCATGTACAGGATGCGTATTTGGCACCTTGCTGTCAGCAGGGGAGTTCTTCTACAACTAATTCCTCTGGAACTGCAGGATGAATCTGTCTTGGAGGAAAGAAAGAAAGAAAGAAAGCAAGAAAGAAAGCAGTAGGGAGGGGGGAGGAATTATTTGGTGTGTGAATGTCATTTCCAGATAAAGATAGCCTCATTTTTTTTCCATGGGATTTGCTTATAACTTTCACCTATTTAGAGGGAAAGCAACATAAAAGGCACACATTATGCCCACAAATGCAACAAACACACAGCTCGTTAATGTTGGTTGCACAATTACCTGGACACTAGTTGTGTTGGAGTCCTTTTTTGGTCACTGTTTTGTTGGTTTTGTTTGGAAATAGCCTTGCAATATTGTGGCTGATATCTTCTGGACTCCAACAGATTTTCTTGTTAGGTTGCCAAAACTCTTTTTTTTTTTTGTTAACTTTTAAATGCCCATGTATCTGCAGAGGTGAATCTAGGCTTTCTTTTTAATATACATATTCAAGCCTTCATGTGTACGTGTGTGATTGTAGGGGAGGATTTGAATGTGTGGTCAGTCTAGAAAAGGGCACTAATTAAACCTTACTAAAATATACACACCAACTTGAAATACTCTTTACCATAAAACAATGGGGTGTTTTGACAATATGTGCGTTTTCTTTTAGGGGGAGCGGGGGAAGGGTTTTTCATACTAATGTTAGAAATCGTAATGATGATAAAATAATATGGTATTTTTCTGATTTGCTCTCACTGTAGGATTAGAAGTTTAAGGCAGGCATCAGTGTCTGGCTGTTTAGTAGTCAAGTTACCTGCTGTAGTATAGCCACCTAATGGCGCAGCAGGGAAGCAACCTGCCTAGAGAGCAGGAGACTGTGGGTTCAAATCCCCGCTGGTGTATTTCTCAGAATATGGGAATCTCCTTTATCAGGCAGCAGCAATATAGGAAGGTGCTGAAAGACATCATCTCATACTGAGTGGAAGAAGGCAATGGTAAACCATGCCTGTACTCTACCAAGAAAATCACATGGCTCTGTGGTCCCCAGGAGTCGACACCAACTCGATGGCACAACCTTTCCTTCCTTTACCTGCTAATTAGTCTTGGTCTGTGGGTCAGCAGAATTCTCCTGGGGTCATACTGTACGTTTCTGGTAGAAGACCAATACCCCACAGTGTGATCAGCTTGCAGCAGGCTCTTTTATCTGTCTGCTCACTATAGGAGTACTAAAGGTAGCTTACCTCTGCTCTGTTTTTCCAGGGGATCCTATACTCCTTTTCATTGTGATCTCTGCTATCATTAGTTTGAGATTGAGAAGGCTCCTGTACCTTTCAAGAGCTTTTCGCACGATCAGTGAGAAGAGCTCGTGGGTTGTCTGCTGAGGAGGGTTAAGCTTACCTTCCTTGCAGATGATTGGTTCGGTTGTCAGTCCCTGGGTAGAGAGATTGCCTGCCCAGATGAGCAGTGGCTCCCACTGCAGCTGTTGGGGTGAGGGACACACCGCTGCACATTGGCTCTACCACCCACTCCACCCACCGGAGCCCAAATAATGCACCACGTGCAAAACCAGGCTGGTTTCCCTTACCCTGGTTTAGCACACTCATGTGAATAGCCTCTCTGAGTTGTGTAGAAAGGACAGTCAGTGACAGAAACAATGTCACTTAAAGCATCAGAAGCACTGTGAGAATCCTCCTTGTCACAGGAGATGAGAGCTGGTCTTGTGGTAGAAGCATGACTTGTCCCCATAGCTAAGCAGGGTCTGCCCTGGTTGCATCTGAATGGGAGACTTGATGTGTGAGCACTGCAAGATATTCCCCTCAGGGGATGAAGCCACTCTGGGAAGAGCAGAAGGTTTCAAGTTCCCTCCCTGGCATCTCCAAGGTAGGGCTGAGAGAGATTCCTGCCTGCAACCTTGGAGAAGTCACTGCCAGTCTGTGAAGACAATACTGAACTAGATAGAGCAATGTTCTGACTCAGAATATGGCAGTTTCCTATGTTCCTATGTTCACATGTTGTTTTGTATAGTACTGAAACAGAACATACATATTGGTGACATCAGTTCTGAATTGACCAAATTCATTTAAATCATAGGGTTGTTTTGTGTAGTGTAGTGGGACAAGTGATTGGAAAAGTATTAGCCCTTCACTTATGTAAATTTTGCCTGCTCCCCATAGTAGCAAATGAAACATACATACATCTTTCAGGACGAATTTTATGCCACATTTCTTCTTGCAGATAAGAAATCTTCTATCACTCATAATGTTGCCAGATTTTATGTGGCTGCTATCAAGATCCACCAACAGCTACCCTTTGGCTCTACTTCTTAGATGCCGCTGGCAATTGTGTTGGTGTGTAGCCTCAATATCTGGTGTGTGTTAACTGTTTCTGGTGTTCTTTCTTACATCCGGTTCTCACTATTTATGCCCTTAGTATGTTTAGGCTCACCTTACTGGTGAGCACAGCATCCCTCCAGTGGCTGCTGCTGGTATCTGCCTTATGTTTCTTTTAAAATTGTGAGCACTTTGGGGACAGGGAACCATCTTCTTGATGTATTATTTATTTTTCTATGTAAACTGCTTTGAGAACTTTGGCTGACAAGTGGTATATAAATATTGTAGTAGTAGTAGTAGTAAAGGTAATTAACTTTGTATTTTGCCCAGAAACATATCGTCATCCAGTGCAACTGTTTTAAAATAGGTATAATATGGTCTCTCTGGGTTACCCCAGAGACCAGTCTGGCGGCTGCATTTTGAACTAACTGAAGTTTCCAAACTATGCACAAAGGCAGCCCCACATAGAGCGCATTGCAATAGTCAAGCCTGGAGGCTCTTGAAAAATTCTTGAAGAATTTCTTAAAGAAAGAATGTGTGCTCCTGTATTAAATACACAGCAGGCACTTTGGACTGATTAGGTCATAATGGAATATGTGTGATGAGGTGATGTCTTGCATTTAGGACTTTATAGGCCCCAAACAGCATTTTATGTTGTATCTGGAAAATGTAGCTGAGCAAAAGAGTGAAACATTTCTTTCCTACTGTCAATACCTGAAATAGGATTTTGGTGGATGCTTCTATGAACTAGTTTGTTGCAATACTATAATGTAGTGTTAAGTAAATGAATGTACCAGAAATAATGCTTATGCCTTATTCTGTTATCACACATGCTTGGACTTGTGCCCCTTACGTGCACCTAGCTGCATGTCTAGGTGACTAGAACACCAGCTCAGATTTCTTGGGTAAATGCTAGCTTGAGTATGGAGGAATTACTCAGACTCTAGTGGAAACTTTTCCTTCTATAGTAAATGCTACTAGTCAGGAAGGGAGGCAGTTATCCATTCAGTAGAGCGAGCTCAGATTGACTAGCATCAAAACAGCAAGCATGAATAACTTTGGATTGGGACTGGACAGTAAAGCATCACCCTGAAGTACCTCAGAAGGACATACAAAATCAAGAGGCAAAGACTTTTTAAAAAGAAATAAATAAGTGTTATTAAAGGAGCACAACACAATAATTGAGAATTGGGTGTTGGTGGCAGTCGTGAGATTGAAGGCAGCTCCAAGAGAAAGGAAGGGGAAATGAGAAATTATGGCAGAAAGCCACTTATGGGGGAAACACAAGTGAAAAGGTAGCATAGTGTAGGAAGGAACAGAGAGAGAAAAAGAGTGGTTTATATCTCTCCCTAGTCTGCTGTAGTTGAAGTGAAAGGAATAAATTTCAGGCAGTGAGATCTGGGGTTCCATGCTGCAGTACTATCTTTGCTAAATTTAGGCCTTCAGCAATGAAGCCTCAAGTTTGCTGTGCGGACACTTTGTTTCACTTTGTTAGTGAAAAACCATCACATTCAAAGTTATGCAATTGTTTGTTGTGGGTGGTGTGCTTTTCATTTTTTAAGATAAATGAAAGTCTAAATATTTCTTCAAAAACATCTCAAAACAACAACTTCTTGTTCCTCAAATGTTGGTATTTGTTATATTGCTAGTTATTGAATCATTAAAAAATCCTGCTAGCAGATTGTTATAATAAATATCTGAGATGGACAATAAAAGATTACTCTAAGCTGAACTGTCAGTTTGGATGTAAGAATATTCCATAAATCTTGAGGGCAGAAAGTTTCCTCTCCTCCCTAGTCGCCTTGTGCTCTAGCTGTGTATAGCTATTCAGACAGGATTTGCTTTATTAATTACTCTGGAAATTAAGTGCAGCTTGTTGTTACTATGTTATGACAAGAGAGAGATGTGTGGGGGGGGGGGGCAGATATCCTTTTAGTTTGCCAAAATGTAATTATTTAAAATGCTCTGATTTTTTTCTCATTGCTCCTTTAGGAAATTTGCTCCTTTTGAATGCTTTCAAAGTCCATTTTCACAAGTGTTTATTTCCATAATCATAATTTCACCAAAGTAGGGTTTTTTACCCTTCCTTTTAGTAGCACAAGGTCAAAACTGGTGTAACTCATGGGAAGTCATTCCATTAAGTAGATGTAGGAACAGAGTCAAAAATTCCCACTGGTTTCCTTTACAATTTCATTGGTAACATATATCGCTCCAAAAATGTCCCCATTGGTCAGAGCTTTTTAAAATTTAACCTGTATACAGCAATCCAGGATAAACAGATGTGTAGGATTGTTACATAAAAACAGATGATAAGTTTGTTTCATTTTATGAAATCTCAGATTATTAATGTAGAGTGCAGTTCTAGATCTGGGTAAACCTTTGGCTTGGTATAGCAAGTCACTGAATAAAGACCCCTGTGGCTGTGCTGAAGCTTTACCATTTCTAGGGGTATATAGCCACCTAATGGCGCAGCAGGGAAATGACTTGATTAGCAAGCCATAGGCTGCCGGTTTGAATCCCTGCTGATATGTTTCCCAGACTATGGAAACACCTATATTGGGCAGCAGTGATATAGGAAGATGCTGAAAGGCATCATCTCATACTTCGTGGCAGATGGCGATGGTTAACCCCTCCTGTATTCTACCAAAGACAACCACGGGGCTATGTGGTCACCAGGAGTCAACACCGACTCAAAGACACACACTTTATATTATTATTCAATTTATTGTGGTAAATGGACCAGAGGTACTGTGGTTGTATATGTGTGTTCACGCAGCTGCTAAGTAATCCTTAGGGTGTCCACTGCAAATTTAATGGTGTGCATGCCTAGTGGGATCCATTATTTACAAAATGATCAATTTTGTAATTAAGAGTATGATCCATTTCTTAAGTGATAGTGGGAGAAGACACAGGTATGTAGTTGTATCCTGAGCCCTTGAAAGGGACATGGGAATCTTGTTGCATGGTTAATGGGGGATGTATTCCAGAAGCTTTGTGGTAGCTAAGATTAGGGTTGGATTGACTAGTGCATGGTGGCTAGCATGACACTATAACAAGCACACATTTGCAGAACTAGGGATTAGGTGGTTGCTTCTTAGTTTGGCTTTAGCCTGGACCCAGCTCGGATCTGAAACTGCATGCTATGGGATCCCATATCTGCAAGCTATGGCCATCTCTGTAGGTTTGGACCTGGCATTGCGGTGGTGCTCCTGACACTCGAAGAACTTATGTCCTTCTAAGTACTGTCCAATTTTCCATCTATCACTTATTCTTCTCCTCTCCCTGAAATTTAACTTTCAGCTTTTGCACTCCACTGAAGCTGCCCTCACCAAAATAACTGAAGATCTCATTGTGAAATCTGAAATACTCTGTTCTTCCTTCACCCTTGACCTTTCTGCTGCCATTGATACAGCAGACCACACTCTCCTGTTCCCTCCCTTCATTTCCTAGGTTTCTGTGACTCTGTCCTCAGCTAGTTGTCTTTCCATCTGTCTAATAACTCATTCAGCAATTCAATAGAAGAAAACTCTTTGTCTGCTGTTTGATAGGATCTGTCAGAGGTCTGTTTTAATATCTCTGCAATTCTCTTTCTACTGTCTTTGGGTAACCTCATCAAATTCTATTGCTTTAGGATCACCTATATGCTGGTGACAGCCATCTCAGTTGCCTTCCTGATTATTGAGTTTGGATGTTTCTTTGCCTTCCCAAACAAACATATATGCAATACCAGACTCCTTCTTTTCTCACAATCCTTTTTCTCCTTGAATACATTCCATATATGTTGATAACATTACAGTTTGCCCTCTTGATTGTTTATGAACACCTGACTTTGAGCCTCTTCTCACGTGCAGTGTGGAAGGCAGGTTATATTCACCTTCCCTGCAGACGAGCAGTTGTTCCTTCTTGGGTGGGCAGATTGTCTGCCCAGACGAGCACCAGCTAACCCCTGCTAACTTGGCAAAGAGACACCTTTTTAACGTGGTGATTCTCTTTATTGAGCAGGGGGAGAGTAACTGGCCCTTTCCACCCCCAGCACAGTACTTCCAGTGACTGTTGCTGGTGTCTAGCTTATGTTTCTTTTTAGATTGTGAGCCCTTTGGAGACAGGGATCCATCTTATTTATTTATTTATTTCTCTGTGCAAACCGCCCTGAGCCATTTTTGGAAGGGAGGTATAGAAAACGAATAAATCATCACTCAATTAATTGATCAATCAATCAATCAGCTCCTGTCGGTAGCTATGATTGTCGTGGTGCCAGAATACGTTGCATTGCGTCGCCACCCACCCCGAGCTCTAACAATGCACCCAGTGAGTGTGTTGTGCATTATGAGGATCCCCCTCCCCTCCCTGAGTCTGTCAGCCACGCTGACACATGATCAGATAAATGGGGTTATGAGAGCGCCCGCTTTCCTAACCCTGTTTAGAAGGCTGGCCCCACAAGTGAGTTTGCTGCCATGGTGCCGCCAGGACTGGCCACAATCCCAGTGCTTCACATGCGCATTCCAAACCGGGCTGGGGCTGGTTTTGCACGCACGTATGAAGAACCTCTTTATCTTTGATTCTCTTTCCTTGCTTCTCATTGCCAAGTGTATGTCTGCCACAAAATGTGTCGATGGCATGTTTTATAGCTGCTTCCCTCACAAACACAAAGTAATCTTAAGAAAGAGTAGAAAGGCCTGATCAAGCAGGCCTTCAGTAGTAGATGGGCCTTGACTTTGATCCACCAGGCGCTTTGTGTGTAACATAAGGACTGTTTTGCTGTGTTGACAGCAAACTGTCCTTATGTCACTTTTGCTGTACAGCATAGCAAACACACAAGACCTTCATCTCCACTTCCTTGGCAAACACTCTGGTTCACACTCTTCTAACTTGACTGCTACAACCTTAGCCATACAAGCTTTCTGTTGTCACACCTTGTGCCTCTGGCTTCTCTCCAGAACTCGGCCTTCAAAATTATCCACCTCTATTATAGCTCAGACATACTTTTAAAAATTCCCACACTGAGATTTTCACTCCTTTCTACTCCTGCACCCAGCAGAAGCTCCTCAGCTTCCCTTCAGCCTCCATAGCATTACCCCATTATCCTTCTGCTTTATATATCCATGCACTGGGCCTGTCTTTTTGTTTACATTGTAAAGCACCATGCATATATAATTGCACCATATAGGTTAATATTTTTTACGAGCCCCTTCATGTCTGTGTCAATAAGATATTTGCAATAATGGATTCTTTCATTATATGATTTTTGCACACATGTGCAGGCACACACACACACACACACACACACACACACACACAGACAAATCGTATATGTGTCATTTCCCCCCACAGATTAGTGAAGCAAGGAAGAAGCCAGAATGTTTCAAATGGCAAGCAGTAAACTGTTTTAAATGCTCAGGAAGAGAAAAGTAGAGGGAATGTGGTTTTTTAAATGATCAATATTTCTCTAAATTTGTTTTGCTAGCTATATGAGTAAACTTCTTGACCCAATTAAATTGTTTGGAGCTGCTGAAGTCACTTTTGTTAAACATACTTGTTTGGATGTTGTTTTGCCATAAAGACCAAATATTTCAGCAGTAGAAAAATCATTCATTACTATACATATTAATTTGAGGTTCAGTGGTAGAGTGAGAAGAGTTGAGAATAATATCAGCTCATTCAGGTTTTATCTTCTTTTCCATTAAAGCTTTCAAGGTCACGTTAATTTCCGTTTGTTTAGCTTTGTAATTAAATAACTAATTATTCAAAATATAATTTGAGTTAGTGTTCTAGGATCTAACATAAACTGCACTGAATCATAATTTCTTTAGATGCATATGTGATAATGCTAAAAACTGTACAAATGAATAAGTCCCCCCACCCCCTGCCCCACCCCGGCCAGGGTTCTCAATTTTCCTTCTGACAAGGTTTCTGTACGACGGTAAAAACTCCACATGTAATGCGTTGCCTGGCATTATTTTATTTATGTATTTAAATATTTATACCCTATATTTTCCATTCTGAATAACCCTCATGGACCTCCTTCCCCACAAACATTGGGAAGCGCTTCACCTGCTCAATTCCTTCTGTTCATGAAGGTGAGTTTAAGAAAACATGTGTCCACCACTACCTTATACTGGTAGTATACCGGTATACATTACTACCTTTTTTAGAACTAAAATTAATAGGACTTTAGCTCATGAAAACCCATGTTACAATAAATGTGTTACTTTTTAAGGTTGTCCAAGACTCATTCTTATTTGCTTCAAATTTAGATGTTTGAATTAACACCTTTTAGAACCTTTAGACACTTAAAGTCACCTTGAAAAATGTGCTTAACTTTCATTTGTGGTTATTACTGTTCATAATTCAAATCCTCACAGTTAGGTTATTTCAGTGTTTAATAAAGTAGCAATATACTACATGGCTGTGAAATTCTACTTACTAAACAGTGAATTGTGATGTGCAAATTACTAAGCCCTAGTTTGCCAAGTAGGATTTAAGTACCATGGTTCTCCTTCTCGTTCCTAAGGAAGCCTAGCAGTTGCTATGTTGTGAGGCAGGGATTCCTTCCTCCTGGAACATCTATCCCTTAGAGTTCCCACCTGTCAGGCAGAACACAGGTGGGAACCTCTGTTGTGTCCCTTTTCCCAGAACCAAGACTTATTCTCAGAGGAAAATGACAGTTGCCTTCCAGTTCAATTGCTTTCAGCTTGGAGTGGGGACCATTATAATGCAAAATCTTTCTATTTTCTTCCTTTCTTAGGAGAATGAACCTGGGACCTTCTGTAGGCAAATTAGATGCTCTACAATTCCATATAGTTTGTAGAGCATATATTCCATATGCTCTACAGCTACAGTTCCATATAGTTTGACAACTATTTTGCATTCTGAGAGTTGATTCTCTGGTAGGAAATGAGAGATTTCCTACCAGATAATCTATTCTCAGAAGAACACCTCAGACATTGAAAACAACAAAACCCAGTGCCCCATGGGCTTGTCATTTTGTGGGTGGTTGGCACCCTTTGTGCATTACACCACAACTTGCTCTGGGCCACCCTGGTGCACCCTAAGTGGAGTTATGGGGCTGCTGAAATTCCCCATTATTCCCTTTGAGGAAAAAGCTTAAAGACGCACAAACTTCAGTAAAAAATTAAAAATCACCCTTTACCAATTTATTTGAAATCTGGGTGGTAGCAGGCACCTATAAGGGCGCTACCACCTGACCCACTCTTCTGCCCCTGAAACCCCTTTTCTGCCCTGAATCTGCCACAAAGACATGCCAACTTCAATTTTAAAAACAAAGCAAAAACACCTCTTTGCCCAATTTTGAAATCTGGGTGGTAGCTTCCTTGCACCCATTGGGCACTACCACCCACAACAACCTGCTCTGGGCTACTCTGGTGCCACCCCCCCCCCAAAGTTATAATTAAGGTTGATGAAATCCCCATTGTTCCATATGGGGGAAAGCTTAAAGACGTGTGAACTTCAAAAATCTTTTAAAAACACTCCGGCACCCTATTTATTTGGAATATGGGTGGTAGCTTCCTTGCACCCATTGTGTACTATCACCCACCACCTTCTCTGGGCCACCCTGGTGCCCCACACGTGGAGCTATAAGGGTGCTGAAATCCCCATTATTCCCTATGGGGAAAGGCTTAAAGACATGCCAACTTGAATTTTTTTTTAAAAAATCACCCCTTTGCCCAATTTCTTTGAAATTTGAGTGGTAGCTTGCACCCATTGGGCACTACCCCCCAACCCACTTTGGCCACAAAATGGAGGTCTGAATCTCTGGATTTTGGGGGCTCCGAATCTGGGGTGATTTGTTTTATACCCGAATCTGGGCAATTGAGCACAGGGGTGATTTGTTCTGTCTACAAATCACCCGAATCAGCCAGATTCAGGTACAAATTGTTTTGTACCCAAATCGATTTGCAGATCCCTACTGGAATACGTTTCCTTTTAGAATGTGAGCGCTTTGGGGACAGGGATTCATCTTATTTATTTATTATTTCTCTGTGTAAACCGCCCTGAGTCATTTTTGGAAGGGCGGTATAGAAATTGAAATAATAATAATAATAATAATAATAAAATATATATTATACTTAATTTGCGGTAAAGCTGCAATTGCGATGTGGACAGATCCACTAGCACAAATATTTAAGACTGCAGTCCAGTGCATGTCTCCTTTGGAGAGTTAAACACATACTTAATGCCCTTCCACTGAAATCAGTGGGACTTGGACATTTTAGGTTGGATTCTCTGTATTGACCTCCAGGGAATCGACATATTCTCATGTGCTGTTCTTTGGTCCTTTCTTGTGATGCAGAGTTTATAAGAGTAACTGCAAGCCACCTACTCAATGGAGCTATTTCAGACAAGTGTTACGCGTTAGAGGATTGCAGCCTCTATCTATATATATTGTAGTACCTTCTCCATTCTCTTTTAGCTTTGACCCAATTTTAAGGCATTCAACTAGAGATGGCTCATTTCGTTTTTAGTGATACTGCAAGACAATCAAAATTCTACCAGAGGTTTTTTAGGGTTTTTTTTTTAGCAAAAGGGTATACTTATTCATCACCATCCATTTAAAAGCCAGTAGTGCTTTTTTTTTTTTTTTAAAAAAAGTGTGATTCATGGGCTTTTATCACATGCCATCCAGTCTTCATTTCTGTTTCTATTACAGCAGATTTTCAAGGTTACTGGACTCGTCCTGTACTTTCTTCTCAATCTCCCTCTTCAGCTTAGCCAATCCATGTTTATCATTATTTCAAAAGGTATGATAAATATTGAAGTCTCTGTCATGAATAAACCAGCACTTCAATGATACATTGGACTACTCTAACTATAACATAACACTTTAGAGAGTTATCGGCTGATTTAGTGCATCTTCCAGCACCACTACCACCATAAGAACAGAGGTTGTCACCTCAAAGGACAAGATTGATTGCACTAGAAATGGAAGAATGGTCCTTCACACACCTTATATGGGCCTGAAAATGAATAAATGGGTTATTTCATGCCAAAATGAGCCAGTCTGAACTTATAATTCCAGAACTTTCTACCAGGTTTGTGGGGCGGGTAGGTTGGCAGTAAGTCAGGAATACTTCTCCAGGTCAGATTTTAATCTTATTAATTAATTTTAAGGGTCCTAATGTTATATTCTCTCTGAGGTGAGTTGCTGTAGCTTTATTACTATCCGCCGCATCCCAAGATTTTTATCAGGGCCTAGTCCTGATGAGCTTTGCTGGCATTTCTAGTTTGGTGCATACTTCCCCTACTTTTTCAAAATGTAAGTTGATGACAAATATTATTCATTGATTCCATTGTTCATAAAGTGAATCACACAGCTGAATTCATGGGAAGCTTCAAGGTGAATGTATGGGAAGCTTTTCTGGAGAATGCAATGATGTTAGCCCAGAAACATGCCTGCACTGATGGTACATGTAATAACACAAGAACAGCCCTGCTGGATCAGACCCAAGGCCTATCTATTCTAGCATCCTATTACCCACAGTGATCCACCAGATGCCTCTGAGAAACCCACAAGGAAGAGGTGAGGTCACTCCCTCTCTCCTGCTGTTGCTCACCTGCAACTGGTATTCAGAGGCATCTTGCCCCGAGGCTGGAGGTGGCCTATAGCCACTAAACTAGTAACCATTGATAGACCTGTCCTCCATGAATTTGTCTAAGCCCCTTTTAAATCCATCCAGGATAGTGGCTATCACCACATCCTGTGGCAGAGAATTCCTTAGATTAATTATGCGTTGTGTGAAAAAGTATTTCCTCTTGTCGGTCCTATATTTCTTGGCAATCAGTTTCATGAGATGACCCCTGGTTTTAGTATTGTGAGAGAGGAAGAAAATCTTCTCTCTGTTCATTCTCTCTACTCCATGCATAAGTGTATATACCTCTATCATGACTCCCTGTAGTCACCTCTTGTACCCCCACACCCCAATGAAGACAGGACACACTTAGCTGGAGTGAAATGGCACCACTTTATTAATGTACAGTGGGATAAGACTTGCAATGAGGTACCTAATTAACCAGAGTGCAGGTACTCCTCCTGTGTGGGACCGCCTCCTAAGAAGGGCCATCCCCACACCAGGTAATGATTTGGTCAGGCTCCAGGTAATGATTTGATAATGAAGTGCTGGGTAATGATTTGGTCAGGCGCCAGGTCCTGATGTCCTCTCACCATTAGGCTTTCCCCTGCTGAGCGGGGGCGGACCCAACCCAAGCTGCTGAATTCTGAGTTGGTGAGTCGAGCCACTCCCCGAGCGGGGGACATTCCCCACCCTTCGGTCTGCAAAAACCCGGAAGCGCTGTTCCTCCCCCCCCCAATGGTCCTCTGGTCAAACACCGTTAATCAATCTACCTACCCAACACCCGCACTCTCCTGCCAAGTGACCGATTACCTGCTGTGCATACCTATGACCCAAACCTAAAGGACTCAGTGAGAAGTAGGCAAAAAAAGGCCCCACCTAGTGCCAATCTGGCATGACCCAAAAAATTCCTACTTGGCTCCCCGCAGGCAACTGGCTATCCCTCACTGGGTGGGTGCCAAGCTGTGGAGAGACTGGGTGGAATGGAGAGGCGGCGGCTGCCACAACCAACCCACCCCCTTCCCTGATTGGCTGATCCTGGCCACGTGGAGGGGGAGGCAAGATGGCAGTTCTGTGCCTGCCTCATGTGATGGGGGCACAACCCCACCCCGAGCCTCATCGTGCTGGCATGGCAGTGGGGACTGGAATTTTCCAAACTAAAAAGCCCCATATGCTGTAGCCTCACCTCAAAAGGAAGGTATTCCGAGCCCCTGATAATCTCGGCTGCCGTCTTCTGCACCTTTTTCAGTTCTACAATGCCCTTCTTAAGACACAGTGACCAGAACTGTACATAGTACTCCAGATGTGGCAGCACCATAGATTGGTAGAGGTGCATTATAATATTAGTATTTTTATTTTCAATAAATGGTAGGAAGCTGGCTGTGCAGACTGGGTAGCTTGCACTGGTTCTGCATTATTCCTGCTGGTTATGTGCCTAGACAAGTCATTATCACACTATGAAATGCCCCTCCTCGTGATCAGAAGTACTACAATAGTTCACCTCATCTTCCAAATATGCACTGATACCTTTAATGGCTTTTAAATTTATTACAACCACCAAAATATGTGCACTCATTGTCTAGAATTCATTGTCCATTTTATCATTCACAGTATTTGGAACTGCTAGACATATACTGATTACCTGGGTTGTTAATGTGAATGAATGCTGAATGAAGTGGAGCTGAAATTGTCAGCAAACCTCTGCTTGAAGATACAAGACTGGAGCAGAAATGTGTAATGATCAAGAAATACACACTGTTAATTACAGTGGTCCCTCGACTTACGTAATTAATCCATTCCAAACGCACGTTCGGAGGTCGAAATTTTCGTAAGTCGAAGAGCGCACCACAGAAGTCTGGAAACATTCGTAAGTCGAGGAAACCGCATCTAAAAATTCGTAGGTCGAGTAAGCTGAATCTAAACCGGCAACTACTTCCGGTCTTTTTTGTCGCTCGTAACTCGAAAACATCGGATGTCGAGTAGTTCGTAGGTCGAGGGATTACTGTATATAATTGTTCCTTTCAGTGTAATTTTGAAATATTTTTTAGTCTGAAAATCAATGTAAAACAAAGTCATTGTGGAAACATAGCCTCAGGTTCTAGCAGTACTGAGCCAATTCTTTAACTTTAGTTGAAATGTGCTTCATAAGGGTGTTACAGATTGTATTTCATTGCACACTTTTAATATAAGATCTTAAAGGTTCTGTTGTTTACCTATTCCTGATTAATTCATACTTGTATCTATGTGAACATCTATCTGTCTATGCATCCACTCATCATCACTAAAGTATCTTAGCAAATCTTGTTTTTTTTAGAAAACAACAATTAGTTTTAGCATCATGAACTTCAGAGAACAGATTTTATGGCATAGCAGTACTTATGAGTGAAGTCATATTTAGGCAATGTTATCATAAATTATGGATCATTCACCCTTAAACTCTCTATGTGCCCAAGCTTTGGAATTTTGGCAATATATGTGCTTAAATGCTTGACTAACAAGTAGAAGGTTGCCGATTCAAATCCCTGCTGGTATGTTTCCCAGACTATGGGAAACATCTATATCAGACAGCAGCGATATCGGAAGATGCTGAAAGGCATCATCTCATACTGTGCAGGTGGAGGCAGTGGTAAACCCCTCCTGTATTCTACCAAAGAAAACCACAGGTTCTGTGGGTGCCAGGAGTCGAAATCGACTTGACGGCACACTTAAGTCACTCACTATCCTTTCTGTAACTGAAATAGTAGAATAAGCAATCCAGACATTGCAGCTGTAGATTATCTTTCCTCTAGCAAACAACAGAAGAGAAGAGGGGAAGGCAAAGTCCTAAAATCCAGTCTGAGATCCTCTTCTGCACCTTTCAGCAGCAAGTGAAAACCTAGAAAAAGATAGATTAAATACAGGGCTAATATCTCCTCTTGAAGGTTAAACAAAGTAACTGATTTTAGTGGGGGGGGTGGTGGTTGCATCATGGTCTCAAGTTTTGGAGCCCTGGGAACCTTTCTGCCTTCCTTCTCTAGCATTTATTCTGCATCAATGTCCATTGTTTGCTGCCCTGACTGCCATCTTAATAACCCAAGCTTTCCTCAAGTAAGCAAATGTATCAAATGTTGGAAGATCTAGCTGTGGATAGAGATTTAGGATTTAAAAGGAGTCTGGCAGGGAGCAAACAGGGGAGGCAGGATGGTGGAGGCTCAGAGAACACATTGGCAGCAGTGGGAGAGTCAGTGGAGGAGCTCCAGCTGCAGACATCCTAAAGCCAATTGGGCCTCTGGTAAGACAAATCAGAGTTATTGCTGTTATTGCTGGCTCTGCAAAAGGGATAGAAGGCAGAGAGGCTCCCTACCTTGAGGCTATTCAGAATTATCTGATCTTGGGAAAGAGTAGAAAGGAAGAGGAAGGAAGGAGATGCAAGGCTGTTGAGCAAGTTAGAGCCGAGCCCCTACTAGGGAACAGGACGCTGTGGAAGCACTTGCCCAACAATGGAACAGGCAGATGGAACAGGCAGAGACTGCACATCTCTTATTCTTGTTTATTTCCCATTTGTGCTAAGGGATAGTTACCCAGGGAGCTATTGGCAGCCAACATATTTTTAATCCTACATTTCTTATGATAGTAGTGACTCATCAATGAAATTGAAAGGAAATGAGCATGTATCTCAGTATCCTATTGAACCTTTGTAACTCTGAGTTAACAGAAAAATTACATTTAGACATGGTTGTCAGACATGGAAAAACATGAAATGATCCCATAAACCAAGCTTTCTTGTGTCATATTATTGTGGATAATTTTCTAATCAGAACTGCCTATTCCCCCTGATTCCATGTTCACTAATAGTGACTGTTCTTAGTTGCTTTGCCATTTTTGTTGTATATCTGTAAGGGATTAGTTGTTTGGATTTTCTTTCTTGGCAATCTGTTTTTAGCTGCATTAGAAACCCTGTTTACATAGGGTTCTCTGGAGAGCAGACTACGTTTACCTTTGCCTTTTGTTCTAAACTGAGTATATTTTAGTCATGAAGGACATATGGGCCTATGAGGACTGAGTTTACCTAGTTTTATCCACATCTAGTCTATTACCCACACACTGGGATGAAAACTTTCAGAATGCATATTTATGATCTCAAGATAAATGTTCATTCTCTGTATCAATGGGGTGCTTTGCCATACCTACTGTGTGTGGCACTCTCTCTTATGACTGATGGATATGCATATGCAAATAGGTATGCAGATGAAGTCATAGCACTCTGAGCAAATGCTTCCAGTGAGGTCTTTCTAGTTCAGACATAGAATGATAACACACTTAGAGATAAATTAATTGAAAGCCCGAGGTGAGCATCTAGGCACTTTTATAGCCAGTCATGTTGGATACCTGACATCTGAGGGCGGGGAGTGGGGGGAGAGAGATTAAAGACGCTGGTTTTATATTTGTACTCACAGCAGCATAGCTTATGTGTATAGCCTTGTGAGCAGATGAATTTTGTTTCTTCTATGCTTTGCATAAAGTTATTTAAGACAGTACTTTTGGCCTGGATGAAACTGCACATTCTAGCAACACAACGTCAGAAAGTGTTATCCCTTGAAGGAAAAATATACTTGAAAATATGCAAAGAATTAACTGTCAGCAGAATGAATATCGACTGTAGTATTTCTCACTACAGTACTTGCAACCTACTGGAACCTAGTCTATTTTGTGCATATCTGACTGAACATGCAAATCAAGGTTTTGGCTTACTGTACCTTGATAATTCTAAGCTAAAGGCTGCTATTTTTAATTATATGCATAAGGATTTATATTTATATAACTAGGTTGCAATAACAGAGGCAGTAAATAAATATAATATAAGAGTTAAAGGGACATTTGTAGTCTGGCCCCTCTGATGCATTTCCTTGGCTGTATCCTATGTACGCTTACCAGGCAGACAGCACCTTTGAACACAGTCAGAAAAATGTGTAAGATCAGGTTGCATGAACACAAGATGTTACAATAATTGATACCATACAGCCGACAACATTTTTAATGGAAAGTGTTAGGGATGCGTTTGTTGAATATTCTTTTGTATGGAATTGAATCTTGAATTTTTGGAAGTAAATATGGCCTGTGCTCCTGACAGCCTAATTCTAAGAATGATATGACCTAATTCTAATAATGATATAAATGCTTAGAAAGAAAAACAAATACTGTAGAACCTGTTCTACACTACAGATTATAATGCTATGCCATTCTTAAAGCGATGTTACACTAATATACAGTATGCTGCTCACTATTTAGGATTGGGTGCTAGTTTTTTGTTTGTTTGTTTGTTTGTTTTAAACACAGAGCAAATAGGAAAGAGATGTGTTACGTGTTGGCAAGAAATGCTCTGGAGGCAAGTGCTTCTGGAGGCAAGGAGGAGCATAAAAATCCCCCCCACTGTTTGCACCCCCAGGTCCCAATGAAGACAGGACACGCTTAGTTGGAGTAAATAAGGGCCACTTTATTGTTGTACAGTGATAACAAACTTGCAACGAGGTCCCTAACTAATCAGAGTGCGGGTACTCCTCCCGTGTGGTGGTCCTTATTTATTTATTTATTTATTTATTTATTTATTTATTTATTTATTAAACTTCTATACTGCCCAAACTTTTGTCTCTGGGCAGTTAACATAAAACAATTAAAACATATAAAAAGTTAAAACAATGCAACAATTAAAAATCAGCCATAAAATTAAAAACAGACAGTTTTTAAAAGCTGGGAAAGCTTGGGTGAAAAGATGGGTTTTCAGATGTTTTTTAAAAACATCTAGTTTTTAAAACTAGGGGATTAAAAAAACTGTGGGATGATGGGATGGTCTGGGCCATCCCACACCAGGGCGAAGGGCTGGGTTCTGATTCGATCAGGCTGCATGTCCTGATCTCTCACTGCGAGGCTTCCCCTGCTGAGGGGGGTGGATAGCCCTACCCACCCCAAACCCAACCCGCCAAAGCTCTGAGCCATATGCTGTATAACTGCCCTGCCCAAGGTGGTGACCACTTTCCTCACCTCCCTATTCACTTTCTTACGTGCCCTATTGAAACACAGGGGGCCCCTCCAACTCAGCTTTGGAAGCAAGTTGGACCAAACCAACCACATATCTGGCCATCGGGCAGACAGGCCTTGTAAATCTTTGATTGCCTGCAGAATCAGGGCCTTGCCATGTAGCAAACCCAGGTCATTGCCTCCCAGGTGAATGACCAAGACATGTGGTGTCCCCCGTGTGGCAGCATACTCATCTAGAAATGGAAGGAAAAAGTTCCACAGCATCCCTCGGTGCCCCATCCAGTCCACTTCTGCCGCTCCTGCAAGACCAAACTGGGTATCCCTGCTTGTCTGTCGAGCTTGTCAACTGGCCTAAAACACATAGCTATGCCCATAGATGAGCTCCCGCAAGGGGAAAGAGAGCCGTCGACGGTCTGCAAGACAAAACTGGGTGTTACTTCTGCCCCTTCTCACAGCTGCAGAGGGCGTATGTAGCGGCGGCAGGCAGATGAACGCCACATCCCCAACTCCTGGACATGGCTCTCAAGCAGCCCCACCACTGCCGCTGAAGATGCCGCCCCAATCCAGAAGGAGTGGGTGCCATACACTCTCGGGTCAAGGCACGCTCTCCTCAAAGCCTCCTCCACCAGAACCCAGAACTGGAAGCAGGTCATGGGCATCGTGTCTGCATGGAAGAACAGCTGGCCATCACCCTCCCCACACACGGCCAGGTAAGGTTGCACAGCCCGTACTGGGCACAGGCCCACATTAGTCCCTCAGCCAGGGTGATGGTGGTGCCCTTGCCCTTCTGATCGGTCTTTGCCCAAGGCAGGCATAAAACCACCATGTCCCTTTCCAACTGGGCGTTCTCGTAGTGCAGGGCCTGAGCTGACGCATCAAACCTGGAAGTGGCAACCAGCTCGCTGATTTGCAATGTGCCTAAGAAGGCCACAAGGCAGGAGGCCTTAAGCAGCCAAACCTCAAAGTTGAAAAAACAGATATCACTGAACTGTGATAGCAGCTGTTGCAGGGTTGCTGTAGCAAGAGGGACCCTTGGATCTGGGCTTTGGGGGGACACCTGTGCCCATTTCTCCAGCATTCTGCGCACCCGGAAGTCAGCAGTGGAGTCAGTGTGTCCCCGCCCAGCTACACATGGAAGGCAAGGGCTGCCAGCCTGCCACCAATGGACCTCGGCGCCAAGCCCCGTCCATGTAGGTGGATGCTATAGCGCAGCACATATTTCACCCGGAGAGCCCATAGGTCACCCAGCCCTGATGCTGCCCTGAATGCCTGGAACTCACAGACTGCCGCCGAATATCGCACTCTTGTGCTAGGTGCCAAGGATAGGTGAATGGCCTCCTCGACCTCTAGTATCTAAGGCTCCATAGGTGGACAGGAAATATTTCGAGGAGCTCCCTGGCTGCTGGGGCGAGGGTTCAAAAGTGCTCCTCCTGCATCTGAGACAGTGTGTCCGCGATGCTGTTATCCAGCCCGGGCACGTGTTGGGCAGCAAAAAGAATGTTGTGTTGCAGGCAGTGCAGCTTGAAGCAACGCACCAAACGCATCACCCAAGGACTCCTAGAGGTCCCCGAGTTGATAACCTGGACTGTAGCCATGTTATCATACCAGAACTGAACAGCCTGATCTTTGAAACCTGTGGCCCAGATGTGCACCACAATGACTTTTGGGAAGAACTCGTCATATCTTGGGTGACTCCCACTCTATCCCAACCAAGGGGCCACCTGGCAGCAAGGAGGAGCATAACCCTCCCCGTTTGCATCTGTTCTGCTGCTTGTGAAGCCACCAGCTGCATGAAGAGCAGCCTGAAGCTGCAAGGAGGCAGCACCTGCTGCATTCTCTTTGGGTTGCCCTGGATATCAACCACAGCTACGGTTTTCCTAACTGTACCCTCAAAATCTGCTGGTTGCCCAGTGGGCACCATTTACAGGCACCATTGCAAATTACAGGCACCATTCAGTTTCTCCATGTATTTTTGACAATTTGCAGATTGTTATAGTTTATAAGATTAGGTGGAAATGTGGGGAGCCTAGAAAGAAACAGTTATGTTTTGTTAGATAGTAAACATTTTAAAACATTTTAAAACATTGGGTATGCCTGTTCAGAGACTCGGGTTCAAATTATATTTAAGTGATGAATTTCACTGGGTGGCACTGACCAGGTTAGCATCTATCAGTCCGGTGGATTTCACAATTTCACATGGTTGTTGTGATGAACATAAATAGTCCATGGCTATAAATAGTCCTGAGGGTCCTGGAAGTAGGGTAGAATATCCATGTGATAAATACACCTACATTTGTTTAGTACTACGGTATTGTCTTCAGCAACCATAGCAAATTTATCTGTGTGTGTGTGTGTGTGTGTGTGTGTGTGTGTGTGTGTGTGTGTGTGAGAGAGAGAGAGAGAGAGAGAGAGAGAGAGAGAGAGAGAGAGAGAGAGAGAGAGAGAGAGGAGGGGGGAAGGGAGGGAGAGAAAATTTTATTGCAAATCATGGGCAGAATCCAGTTCAAGTTAAGGTCTTTAACTTTAGTTGCTCCATATTTCCTGTTATCAAAAGGCTTTCTATATAATTTTAAAGCTGTATATCAAAGTGAAAGTTTTCTTTAAAAATAATGATCAGATCATCATGCCTAGAAAGTTGTGTGAACTGTCAAAAACTGCTGCCAATTAAAATGTTCCCCAAACAACTAAAGTTGTCCATGCCATGCTAGAAATACTTAAAACCCCTAAAAACAGAGTTTTGGGAATTCACAAAGTTCTACTATTTTGTTCAGAGTTCTAAAAAGTCCAAAAAGAAAAAAGAAAGAGACTGTTAAAAGAAGAAAAAACTGTATTATATTCCAAAGTTGTTCAGTATGTGTAAGAGTTGAAAATAATCCTCTGTAGTTCAATAAAAAAGAAATATCACTGCCTTATAAGCCCACTTCAGTCATCTTTTTAAAAACTTCCTCTTTGAAGCTAAACACTTGATGGATTAGCCCAGTGCTGAAGAAAATGCCCTCTTTTATGTGTGAAAGCTTGGTAATTGCTGCAGAAAGATGCTTAGTGGCTCATAATATACATATAATCAGATTAGTTTTGAATCTTACCTCAGCTGAGAATGTAGAAGTCCTCCAATTCATGAATGTTTTGGTATGATTTTTTTCTGCTTTCCTCAAAGGATGCCAGCAACAAGTTTACATCAGCATCTTAGCGAGTATGGCAGGTGAATGTCTAACAGTGCAATAAGAGTAAGTTTAAGCCTCTGAAGAAGTCTTTTTTCTCACACACACAATTATGTGTTCTGGATATGCCACTTAGTACTCCAAGTCTGGATGTGCAGTGTGAGATGCAATTGGCAAACCTTCCCTCGGAGCTCTGTGCCCATGACTCTGTACCCATGATTCTGATCCTTTAATTGATGTTGCCATGTGTGATTTTAACATCTCTCTTCAAGGGAACAACTACCATGCAGTGGAGATGTGCAAAACTGGAATAAATTAAACCAGTAGCATTTTAAAAGCTGGGTATTCTCTGTAACCTGGACGTTTTTGAAAAGCCCAAACAAGACATGCCCTTGATGTCCCTTTGTAAAATACCATTTTTCAATTCTCTGACCTTTAAGTAGTTATTCCTTTGTGATAATAATTAATTATGAGACAATAGTGAATTGAAATTATTGTAAAGTAATACAGTATATGGCTTTATTCTTTATCAACTAGAAATTTAAAATGCAGTTTTATGTTCTCTGCCCTCTGTCCCTGCAAACTGTTCTTTTAAGAGCATACAAAGAGCCCTGCTACATTAGGCCAAAGGTCCATCAATTCCAGCATCTTGCCTGCCACAGTGACTAACCAGATGCAGGATTCGAAGGCAACAGTCCTTTCCCCCTCTTGCTCCTCAGAAGCTGATGGTCAGTGGCATACTGCCTCTATCTGGCATCCTGTCCTTCCTTGCACTTCATTTTTACTTAGCTAACATTGGTGAGGATATGATCCAAATTTGTTTGATTCTTTTTAGTTTCAAATCATAACCTACAGACTTCTCAGACCAGAAAAATTCTGAGCCTGAGAGCAGGTTCTATATCTAGGTATGACCTTTCAGTCTGACCCCAGTAATGGTCTGTTCAGAAAATACTGAGTGCTTCCCATTAGCCAGGTGGCTTTTTGCTTGATTTCTGGGGCAGCCTCCTTCAGGTAATAAGAGTGAGACAATTCTATTTAGCCTTAGAAACCTCTTACTTAATCTTAGAAACCACTTCATCTTACAAGCAATTGGAAGTTGTTTGTAAAGTGTGTCTTCCCACACAGACCCATCAGACCCTATCCCCTGCTAACTGGGCAAAGAGGCACCTTTTACCGTGGTGATTCTCTTTATTTAGCAGGGGGAGAGTAACTAGCCCTATCCACCCCCAGTACCTCCAGTGACTGTTGCTGGTGTCTATCTTGTGTTTCATTTTAGAATGTGAGCCCTTTGGGGACAGGGAGCCATCTTATTTATTTATTATTTCTCTGTGTAAACCGCCCTGAGCCATTTTTGGAAGGGCGGTATAGAAATTGAATTATTATTGTTATCATTATTAATAATAATCAGTACCTCCATTGCTCTTGAGAATTCTGGTGGACATGCCCCACAGGCTTACAAGGGTTGAGAAAGAGCTCCATCCTTGCAAGAATCTAACGGAGCATAAGGTTTGCCTCAGAGCTGCAGCATACAGGAAGGAGGAGGAGAAAGCATTTTTCACTTCTTTCCCCTCCCCATTAAAACCCTTTTTGTGTCTAGGAATATGTCCATAAGGGTTGTGCAGTGGGGAGAAAATAGCTTGGTCCTCACTTTCCCCAAGGGCTTCAGCTGTGAGGCAAACCTCATACAATTATATACTTGTGAAAACAGAGCTTTTGTTCCATGTCCGCCACCACTAACCATAACTGCTAGTGATATCACGGGCATGATATCATTGATGATAGGCAACACTTCCACTTCTTATGGGGTTTTTTTTGGGGGGGGGGATGTTTGGGAGGTTGTTTCCAGGCTTCTCCATTGTACATCATAAGTGCTCTCTGCCGTCTGGTTTCTCATCCTGCCGCAGCTTGGCAACAGGGATGCAGTGCTTCTTGAGTTCATGCATTTAAAGGGACAGAAACACATTGGAGAAAGCCCGCCTTCCCCTGCGTGTTTTGGACCTTGGATTTTCCTAGCAAGAAAAGGATGGTAGAACAAGACAGGGAGAGAGGTCCCCCATGATTCATCACTGCAGTGCTCTGTTTACAAACACATTGAATCCAGGTAGCACAAACAATGGTTTGTGTGTGCTGCATTCCCCAGCACACACATTTCTATTTTCTTAAGTTTTCCACATCCTTTAGTTATATGATTGAGGTCCTACAGGTGGGTTTGTTTTCATTTGTGTGGCTTCCTTCCACACCTATGTCCTCATTGACGGATGATTTTTAACCACACTTTCTCCCCTGAAAATAACTGCATATCAGTTGGCATGAAGTGTTATAAATATTCTATCTGTGGTGATTAATCTGTAAGCTGATTCACAGAGTCAAGTCATCACTTAGTCAACAAGAGATCAGCTTGCATGTTTGAATTGCCCTCAATTACCCGACTATGTGGAAATTCTTTTACAGGAAACAGTTAACTAAGTCAATCCCAGTGTCTGTAATTCCCAGTGCATAAAAGTGCACTATTAATAACTTGCTTGATATAGATTACTCCAGTATCAGACCAGCTCAAGTATACACAAAAGCAAGGCTTGCAATAGATTGGCTATTAACAAGATAAATGAATGGAAGCATTTTTCTTGTTCTGTAAGTTATACTTCAGTTTAAACTGCTGACAGGCCTTTTACTTATAAATTATATTTAACTGTAAACTATGAAGGATTGCAGCATTTCCCCCTTAAAATATGAGATATAAAGCTTTTAAAAGAGTTACTGTATATTTGGCTGTGTGGATTTGGTATTAAAATGTGAAAGTAAAATGCAATCATAAAATGTACGGCTTTATTTTAATGTTCATCAAGACAAGGCAATAATGATAATGGGATTAATCAATTCAGTATACGCACAATGGTAGGAGGCAGAAGTCAAAAGGTACTTAAAATACTCTTTGCAGTGCCACATGATTTTCCTGTATTGTGTATTCTGTGATTGAGAGCCATGATGTTGGAATGAGCTTAGACTGTTTTGACAATTTTATCCTGCTTAAATTGGATTTCAAAAAGTGCAGAAATTGATGTTGTGCTACTTGGAGTATATTTTAAAAGATACTAGCACTTCAAAGAGAAACACTGAAAGTAAATCAGATGCAAATGTTTCTCGGTCTGGCCTAGCAGAATAAGTTCAAGGTATCCTGGGGTAATGCTAAATTAGAATGCATTTCTAGTGTCCGAAAAATAAAATAGAAAATAGAAACAGCATTAACTTTCTTTTTTTTCCCTGTGAGTGAAAGGGAAGCTACAAGAGCATCTTCTCACATTCAAGGAGATAAAATAAAACCCATAAAATATTTGATATGTCCCACTTTGCAGAATCTCTTCTCCCCATTGCCCTGCTAAAATATGTTATGTCTGACAGATTTTTGAAGCATCCAAATACCTTTACCTTTTGTTACTGCAGGGTAAATTAGGTCTCCACCAGGCATGTGTATTGCAGGCTGTACCAACCCCTGAAAGCTTAAAGCATTTTTTAATGAAATTAGAGAGATGGAGTGATCTGCTTGATAATAAAGCTTAGCTTTAATGCCAGCTCCATGCTGTTACAGCATATTACTAAACAGCAAGAAATGTGGTACAGATGTTGTGGCAGCCATATTTTACACCCTCCAAAAGGTCATGTCGCTTGTTATTACATTCAGAATCAATATTAAGTGAGCGCTCCAAATTTCAACTGTCAGTTGAATTTATTGCTGCAAACCAAGGCTGAAGGGTTTTCGACTGCAATTCGAGCAAGGTAACACATTACTAAAATAGGGACACTTTTAGTAGAAACAGGTGACCCACATATGAGCGGGAAAGGTCAGTTTAAAATATCTACAGGAAAATCTTGTGATGGGCAGTTTCAGTAAGGATTCACAAATTGACAAAATTGCTGCTGAACAGAAACAGGAAACTTATATAAATTAATCTGTGGAGTGTTGCATTTGTATGGCTTAATTACCATTTGACACATGTCAAAATGATTTTTCAAGTTCAGATTTTAAACAGAGTTCACTGAAAAGCAACTCCATCTATTATATAGAAGAAAATAAGTTATTTTCTGTATCTGTGAGATATTCCCCTTAGGGGATGGTAGTGCCCTGGGAAGAGCATCTGAGGTTCCAAGTTCCCTCCCTGGCATCTCCAAGATAGGGCTGAGAAAGACTCCGACCTGTAACCTTGGAGAAGCTGCTGCCAGTCTATGTAGACAGTACTGAGCTAGATGGACAAATGGTCTAATTCGGTATAAGGCAGCTTTCTAAACCGAAAACTCTCCGTCTGCTACACATATGACATTTTCCGAACATGGTTATGTATAATGCATGTATCTATAACGTTTGAAAATTGCTGTGGTGAGATTGCACACAGTGTTGGTGAGGTAGTATCATCAGTGTGTGTGTGTAGTATCATCAGTTTAATTTGATCCATACCTTTCAGGTATAAAATTGCTTTTTACTGTCCTGTCCTGTCCTGTCCTGATGTGGATGAATGGGTTGCAGGTGAATCTCAACAGAGATAACTAAAGGATCTGCATGTGTTTATAAAACTGCTTGAGTGGCTCTTTTTGAATGCGTTTCTAGGAAAAGCCCAAAGGAGAAACAACTTCAATAGTTCCACAAGCACCTAGGAAATCTCTTAGTCACACTTATGGCTACTTCACTATCCCTGTTATCAAAGATTGTAGAACGTCTGATATAATCAGTAGCGTACAAGTGCCACTATTGCCATGTAGACAAAAACATGATAAAAGTCAAAAGCACAGTCTTGGTGCCTCCTGGGAGGGTTTTACATTCTGGCTTTCGCTGGCCAGGTTGGGCATTCTTGTGGATCTTTGTTTTCTTTTTTTGCCCTGTGCCAGAAACTAGTGTTTTTTTCCTTTAAACCTTTTTTTTAAACTATTGGTTGTTTGATGTTGAATAATTTCTCCTTTTTTGTTTGTCTTCTTTTTAACCTTGCCATCAGCCACAGTGCGTGTTTGACCTTTTTAGCCATCTAAAAATCTAATCTAACCAGAATTCCAGCTAGATTAGTGGCTGCCTGCATTTGGTGATGGTACAGCTGGTACAGAAGCATACTTTATAGAAGATGTGCAGTTCAATGTTCATCATATGCACATTTTAAATGGTTTCTGTAGTTGTATTCAACACCACTAACCAGCAGTTCCAATAAAGCACCCATCTTTATAGTGCCATGGGCACACTCTTTTTATCCAAACATTTACCTGAAATGTGTGATTGTTTTAGGCTTAGACACCTATTTTGCATGGACAAACTTGAGCAAGACGTCTTTTGCTCCACAGGCCCTTCTCTCCTCCCAGTTTTCTCCCACAGGTGCTCTCTGTGTAAGACTCATCTCCTTCCATTTGTATAGGGAAATCAGATGATAATTGCAGTTATCGATTGGAAACCTAAATGTGCAAATCTGCCATTAGTTGCCATATATCATTGTCTCTTACCACTTCAAGAAAATCACTCAAAATGGAAGTCAAGCAGAGAAATGATATGAATGAGTGCATTGTGGTGACATATGACCACTGCTAGGAAGGAAAAATCCTTGCCATCTGTTGCCAAAGAAAGCTATCCAGAGTTACCTACTGGCAACACTTTCCATGTCCTAGCGAACACTACCAATATCACAGCCAAGCAAGCAAGCAAGCAAGCAAACAAACAAACATTTCCTATGGGTGAATGCAGTAGAAATGTCAGTCTCATCAGCCCCATTCACTTTTGCTTTTAGGAGCATGATCACTGATCCTGAATATAGGAACCAAGTGCAACAAAGGAGAGTGTTCCCTGTGATAAGATATTGTACTCTTATAAGAGGTTTCTGAATACAAGAATCGTATGTGTAGGGCCACATACTTCTATCAATGGCTACCAGTCGTTGGGCTGTGGGCCACCTCCAGCCTCAAAGGCAGGATGCCTCTGAGTACCAGTTGCAGGGGAGTAACGGCAGGAGAGAGGGCATGCCCTCAACTCCTGCCTGTGGCTTCCAGCGGTATCTGGTGGGCTACTGTGCGAAACAGGATGCTGGACTAGGTGGGCCTTGGGCCTGATCCAGCAGGGCTGTTCTTATGTTCATCTATAATAATAATTACACCCCCTTCCAGCTGGACACCAATTAGGTGTGAAAGACCCATGATATGGGCCTCACCTGCATGGTTCTTTGTATTCAGATACTTCTTATAAAATCATGCCATCTTACCACACAGAGCGTGTCAACAGATGACAGGGTAAATTATGGGCTGTGCTTCCAAAAGACAGGCTAGTTGTTTTTTAGTTTGGAAATGCACTCCATACTTCTTTTAAGAGTATGTATATTTAGTGTAGGTCACCATAAGTGGCGCAGCAGGGAAATGCTTGACTAACAAGCAGAAGGTTGCTGGTTTGAATCCCCGCTGGTACTATATTGGGCAGCAGCAATATAGGAAGATGCTGAAAGGCATCGTCTCATACTGCATGGGAAGAGGCAATGGTAAATCCCTCCTGTATTCTACCAAAGAAAACCACAGGGCTCTGTGGGCGCGAGGAGTCAAAATCGACTTGACTGCACACTTTACTTTTACTTTATATTTAGTGTACATATATTTAGTATCTCTACTGCAATGAGACTCAAATGACCTGTCATGCAATAACTGGCAGCAAAATGCTAGGGAAGTACTTTGCTATTAGTTACCAAGAAGGGAACTCATTTAAAATAAATGTGATCCCTCTAGCTGGAATTTTATCAGTTCAGGTTACCTGTTAGATTTAACATCACATGACTACATTTTTTAAGATGGCGATTAATTCCTGTATTTCTTCATATGATTGCACTTAGGCTAGTGTTGAATTAGCACTGATAAGAAATGTCAAAGCTGACTATTCCTTAGCAAAGAAGGGGGAAACTATTTTTAGCACTCTGACAATAAACAGTAGCAATCATCTGGTTATACAAAAAGTGACTGCAGTGTGTCCACTGTGACTATCCACTATTTATTATTTTAAATGAAGCAAGAATATACAGTATATACTCAAGTATAAGCCGATCTGAATATAAGCAGAGATACCTAATTTTACCTAAGAAACCAAAAAACTGATTGACTCGAGTATAAGCCTAGGGTGGGAAATGCAGCAGCTACTGGTGAGTTTCAATAATCAAAATAAATGCCAATAAAATTACATTAATTGAGACATAAGTGGGGTATATTGTGACCAGTATGTACTTTATTACAGGGGGACATTTTAGCACGGGCAGGTAGATGACTCGAGTATAAGCCGAGGCTGATTTCTTCAGCACATTTTGGGTGCTGAAAAATTCAGCTTATACTCGAGTATATACGGTATTCATGGTGCCATTCCTCCTTCATGATTTAAAGTATTGCTGTCCCTGGTTTGCTGTAGACTTCCAAGTGTTGACAGAGCTAAAAGTATTCAACTCAGAAACTAAGCATGAACAAGAAGGAAGTAGAAAACCCAAATTTTCATGAATTCATCTTTTTTGCTCCTTTAGAGGTTGCTTATTGATTGAGGTTTTTAATTGTAATTAATCAAAAGCATGCTACCTTTCATTCCAGGTGAGTTTCTTACTCTAGAATGGTCTCAAATAAATTATTCATCATCTCAGTTTTAATACATCTGAGGCCCCAAGGCCATGTTTTCATGAGCCGCGTTCATGTCTCGGAGGTGGCCTTGGGTTCCCCCAGGCTTATTGTTTTGGGGGATTTCAATGTCCACGCTGAGGCCCCCCTAGTGGGTGCGGCTCAGGATTTCATGGCCTCCATGGCAACCATGGGCCTGTCTCAATTGGTATCGGGCCCTACCCACGTGGCGGGACACACTCTGGATCTGGTTTTTGCCAACCGGGAAATAAATGATCTGGAGGTGGGGGAATTTGAGACCACTCCCTTGTCATGGACAGATCATCACCTGGTGGGGTTTAGTTTGACTGCTCCGTCTGCCCTCTGCAGGGGTGGTGGGCCGATTAAGATGGTCCGCCCCCGGAGGCTTATGGATCCGCTCGGATTTCAGACGGCCCTCGGGGAGTTTCCAGTGTCCAGAGCTGGTGACCCTGTCGAGGCCTTGGTTGATCTCTGGAATGGAGAGATGGCCCGGGCTGTTGACACGGTTGCTCCTAAACGCCCTCCCCGGCTTGGTGGAGCCTGTTCAGCTCCTTGGTTTTCCTCGGAGCTTAGGGCGATGAAGCAACTCGGGCAACGGCTGGAGCGACGCTGGAGGAAGAGTCGTCACGAATCCGACCAAACACGGGCTAGAGCCCATTTTAGGGACTATGCTGTGGCGGTGGGGGCGGCGAAGAAATGCTTTTTCTCCGCCTCCATTGCGTCTGCTCAGTGCAGACAAACAGAGCTGTTTCGTGTGGTGAAAACCTTGCTCCACACATCCCCCCGGACAATGGGGGAGGAGTCATCTACGGCTCTTTGTGATCGGTTTGCCTGTCGCTTTGCAGATAAAGTCGCTTGCATCCATGCTGACCTGGACTCTAGAGTTTTGGCAGTTCCGGCAGACATGCCTTTGGTACCATCTGGTCCCGTTGTGTTGGATTCTTTTCGGTTGGTGCGGCCTGAGGATGTGGACAAGATCCTGGGCAGTGTGCAGGCGACTTCGTGCGCTCTTGACCCTTGCCCTTCATGGCTAATAAAAGCTGCCAGGGAGGGGACAGGCAGATGGTTGGAGGTGATCATTAATGCTTCGTTAAGGGAGGGCAGGATGCCATCGTGCCTCAAGGAGGCGGTGGTAAGACCTCTATTTAAAAAGCCCTCCCTTGATCCCTCCAACCTGGACAACTATAGACCTGTGTCTAACCTTCCCTTTTTGGGCAAGGTGATGGAGCGTGTGGTGGTGTCCCAGCTGCAGAGGGTCTTGGATGATACGGATTATCTGGACCCTTTTCAATCTGGCTTCCGCCCCGGGTATGGGACTGAGACTGCCTTGGTCGCTCTAGTGGATGACCTATGCCGCGAACTAGCCAGGGGGAATGCATCCCTGTTGGTTCTGCTCTACCTCTCGGTGGCGTTCGATACCATCGACCATGGTATCCTTCTGGGCCGCCTCTCGAGTATGGGAATCGGAGGCACTGCGTTGCAGTGGTTCCGGTCCTTTCTTGAGGGAAAGGTCCAGAAGGTGGTGCTGGGGGACTACTGCTCGGCCCCGTGGCCGTTGGCCTGTGGGGTCCCACAGGGATCGGTCTTGTCCCCCATGCTGTTTAACATCTACATGAAGCCGCTGGGAGAGGTCATCTGGGGATTTGGACTGAGTTGTCAGCAATATGCGGATGACACTCAGCCCTATCTCTCCTTGTCATCTGATCCTAGGGAGGCGGTGGATGTCCTGAATCAGGGGCTGGAGGCCGTGATGGGGTGGATGTGGGCTAACAAACTGAAATTGAATCCGGATAAGACAGAGGTACTGTTGGTCAGTAGGAGAGCCAATCGGGATGAGGAGATTTTACCGGTTCTGGATGGGGTTGCACTCCCCTTGAAGGAGCAAGTACGCAGCTTGGGGGTACTACTGGACCCGGCTCTGCTTTTGGAGGCTCAGGTGGAGGCGGTGGCCAGGGGTGCCTTTGCACGGCTTCGGCTGGTGCGCCAGCTGCGTCCCTTTCTCGAGAAGGCAGATCTGGCCACGGTTACCCACGCCTTAGTCACGTCGTGGCTGGATTACTGTAACGCGCTCTACGTGGGGCTGCCCTTGAAGAATATCTGGAAACTGCAGCTAGTGCAAAACCCGGCAGCGAGGGTGTTATCTGGAGCTGCCCGTTGGGAACATATCACCCCCATTTTGAAAGAGCTGCACTGGTTGCCGGTTTGTTTCCAGGTCCAATTCAAGGTGCTGGTTTTGACCTTTAAAGCCCTTAACGGTTTGGGCCCGGGGTATTTGAGGGACCGCCTGCTCCCAAGGGTTGCTGCCCACTTGACAAGGACATCTGAGGGGGCCCTGCTCCGGGTGCCGACAATGAGGGAGGCCCAGCTGTCGTGCACTCGGGACAGGGCCTTCTCTGTTGCTGCCCCTAGACTCTGGAATGCTCTCCCGGTGGCCATTCGTTCCTCAGACTCCATCATGGCTTTTAGAAAGCTTTTAAAGACTTGGCTTTTTACCCAGGCCTTTACATGATTGTTTTTACTGCGGCTTCTCTGTGTTTTTATCTGTTATCTGTTGTCGTGTTTTTATGCTTGTTTATATGTTTTTAGCTTGATGTTTTTCTTGCTTGATGTTTTTACTGCTTTTATTGTATGTTTTAATTTTTGTAAACCACCTTGGGGTTTTCTTTTTAACGAAAGGCAGTATAGAAATGTAAAAATAAATAAATAAAATGTCTCATATCAGTCGATTAGAATGAAATTCATTGTGCTTGTTACTGCATATGAATTCAGCAAATGGGGTAAGAGTCATATCCAGACTCGGAGGTTTACCTTTTTGTATGTGGGTACACATACCTGAGTCCAAAATGTTCAGCAGTGTGGAGAATGTAGAATGAAGTCTATGTCTTCATATGCAGAAGCAGCAGTAGCACCATACTTTCTCAGACCCCATATTTTTCAGACATGCATGCACATACCTTTGCACTTGGTGGGGAGTGGACACTTAGGCATGTGATTACAAATCCTGATTATTTAAACTAAGTCTGAAGACCCATATTCTTTCATATCTTGGCATACTAAGATAGGTGTTAATGAAATGTAGCCCTTCATTAAGGTGGTATGGCTAGCCCATATATCTAACAAGCTAAAATGTGAATGACATACAGGAAACTGCAAGGTTGAGCCTGTTTTGTTATAATTACTCGAATTTAAAACAACCCAAACACTTCAGGGTGCCGTTAAATGTTTGTTGGATAGAGGGTGATAGTATACTAACAACAGATGAAAAGAAATTTAGTAACTGAATAAAAAATAGAGTGTGTGTTATAAACTGTGTCCCATGCAGGCTTGGTTGCCTCATCTGGTTGCCTCCAGAGAATAAGAATTGTCTCCAGGTGACCAGACAGTTTCCAGCTGCATCTTGTCTATCCCTCTTTCCGCTGGAGAGGGAGAGGGAACAGTCAAATAGGACCCTCTGTTTGCCTTCTGCACTAAGGTTTGCTGACTGCTTTCTCTCGTGTGTGCTCTTTCTTTATCTTTCTCTTCTCTGACAGATAGAAGAATACACAACTGTCTGTGTTCACTCAGCAGCTCAACTGCAGCAAGATTCTGGGTCTTTTCTCTTTCTGTGTGACTGTGCATAAGTCTCTCTGGAAGGGAGAGAAAAGAGAAAGAATATGAGTCAAGAGCGCCATTGTGAAAAGTGGGTGCAGACACTCACTCTCCTTCAAACTTTTTAAAAAGTGTGGTCTGACTTTCCTAGCTCCTTCCCTCTCCCTGCTGACTTGGTGGGATTCCAAAGGAGTAATTGGAGGAGTCAGTGGAGGTCTGGGAAGACAGGCACTCCAGCAGACTGATTGGAGAGAGTGGCTATGCTCTGATTTGTTATTTGCAATGATGGTCTTATACCAGAAGTGACAAGAGAGAGGCAGTTTTTCATCCTAGTTTGCTCTTGTGTATTCAGGATTGTTACAACAAACTCTTGAATATGAACTGATTTTGATTTTCATTACTTTAGGCTTGTGTAAGCCTGGACAAATATTTTCTTTCCAATTTTCTCCAGAACAAATAGCATGAAACCTGAATCTTTGCTGGAAATGCACTTAAATAGGAGAAAGCGATTCTCAGCTGCAATGTGTTTTTTTTTAAACTTTCTGCCAAGCAAAAGATATCTCTAATGAGGAATGTTGATGGTAACATTATGGACATTAGTAATTCTGGTTTTAAGAGAAGACTTGAAACTTAGGAATTGAAACCTAGCAATCACTTAGCAAATACTTTGAGAAGACAGCAAGCCTCAGCTAACACCCTATATTTTATATTAATTTATTGATTCATATTTTCAGGTATTCCTTGTAGTATTCTGTAAGCAATCAAAAGACCAGGAAGGTGTCCGTGCTGCAAAATGTCCATGCTATTAGTTGTGGTATGTTGGTAGGAAAAACAAAAGTAAAACATTGAATTAATTGGACATAAAACAAATTATTGACCTACAGAAGTTTATTTTGATAAATTCAGTCCCCCCCCCAATAGTGAAACCAAAAAATTTCCTAGCATCTAGATACAATTATTTTTATGGCACTGATTTTGCCTTTTTAGAAATCACTTGCATATGCCAATCAGCTCAAAATGCTTTCCCATATTTTTTCAAGCTATATGGCTGTAGTGTAGGTGTTTTATAGTGAAACTAATGATGTCTGAACAAGGCACTTAACGATCAGCTTCTATACAGCTGACAATTCTACTGATTGTTATTTCACACAGAATACCTAACACCACCTCTCAAATAAGTTAAGACACGTACTCTGTAATACTAGAGAAATGTCATTAAATGATAAGCACTCGCAATTAATGCTGAATTTGGAATTGTCACCAAGCAATGTGACAGAAGCCTTTGATAATGGTGATTTTTAACCAATATACAACAGTTAGAACATTAGTGCAAAGCGTCAGATCACTCTGCTTGTATATAGATATTTATCATGTCACTATTCTGCGGTGCTCAAGGGACAAATTTCAAGAACTAGCTTAAGATGCTTTCAACTTAAATTGAAAGAGCAGGGTTCATCTCCCTGCCACATCTAGCCTATTCCCAGCCATGTGTTTATGTGGTTGGGTATTATTATGGAGGGGGAATAAGTTGAATTACAGCTTTAAAGGAAGTACAGCACAGGTGAGTGGTCTTTCTGAGATATTGTAGTTAACCAATAGTGTGAATATTCCATTACTTCATGTTTAAAATTGATGTTCTTAAAACTTAGCGAGACCAAAATAGCTTTGAACTTTGAATAAATCCCCCCAGGTATTGGGGCATCACACTCCTGTCAACACTCTTAACTGCCTCTTGTTTTCACCTCTTTTTCCTGTGACCATTAATTATTCATATGGCAGTGTAAGTATCAATAGTATTTATGAAGAAAGAAAGAAAGAAATGACAGGTCTTTGCCCTGAGGAGGTGGCTTTTAAATTAGATATTGTAGAGCACATGTGGAAATGAGAGTTGTAGCTAGAAAAGCATGTTTCTCCTCAATATATAGCCAGCATTGTGGGCTACATAGTAAACAAAACTAGTATGAGACAAGAATACAGTATTGCCTAGTAAAACCAGGGCTGTTAAAAGAAAGCATACCATACTCTAAGGTCAGCAACATCTTCTCCTCTGGGGGTGGGGACTAGTGGAGGGGGACTAGTTGATGGAACTGTGATCTTTGTTCTCTTATACTTAAGAAACATTCCAGCTGCAATATAATTTTCTACCCTAAAGTAAAAAATTCATGATAGTTTTGATGCCTGTGCCGTTGATGCAATGGCAGTTCATGAGCTGTTGAGGTTTTCCATGAGATTTCCTAAATTTCCATGGACTTGAAGACTAAACTATAATTGTCATAGGCAGGGTGGATTTGATTTAAATCAAACTGATTTAAATCACGATTTAAATCACGATTTAAATCACGATTTAAATCACTAGCAGGGTGGATAAAAATCAATGATTTTTTTAAAAAAATCAAAAAAATCTGATTTAAATCAAAAAAATCTGACTTTTTTATTTTTTAAAAAAAATCATTGATTTTTATCCACCCTGCTAGTGATTTAAATCATGATTTAAATCATGATTTAAATCAGTTTGATTTAAATCAAATCCACCCTGGTCATAGGAGATATTTGAACAGGAACATGTATTAATTCTTGGGACTAGATCTGTATTGTGACTGTGACATTGAAAACAGAGATTCACTTATTGTTCTTGTATCATTTTTCTGGATAAAATCCCTCTCCTTCAAGCTGCTATTTGCCCTGTGGGGGAAAACAATACAGATACTGTACTCATATGGTGCCTGATAGATATGTGTTTGCCCTCTGAGACAAATGGCAGCTTTTAATATAAAAAAATGGCATGAAGGAAAAAGCTTAATGTCCCTCTTGCCCTAGCATGATAGTCAGTCAAAATCCGCCACCCCACGTCTACCCATTGCTGCTATGAACAATTGTCCAACACTATCGCCAGTTGTATTGATGAGTGGAACCAGTGGAGCCTATGTTCTGCTTCTTTCAACATCTGTGTCATTAAGGACTTAATATGAAATTCATTCACTAATATTTGATTACCTTTTTTTGGAACTTGGACTTGATATCTATCTACTATGTTTTTTTCTTTAATCCTTTTTTAATGTAAAGGTGCTAATAACATTCATGGTCACTATTTCATTTATTTATATTTATTTATTTACATTTCTATCCCACTTTTCCTCCGAGGAGCTCAGTACAGTGTAAGTGATTATGTTTATCCTCACAACAACCTTGTGAGGTAGGCTAGGCTGAGAGATACATGACTGGCCCAGAGTCACCCAGTGAGTTTCATGGTTGAATGGGGATTCGAATCCGGATCTTCCCGGTCCTAGTCCAACACTCTAACCACTATGGTATGCTGACTTAAAGCTGTGCTGGCTTGAAGGAGGGAAGTTGTAATGAAAATGCCCCCATCAGGACACCTAGGACCTAGGCCTTCTCCATAGTACTACATGGTTTATATTGGACTTTAAATATATGAGTTCCAAGAGGGTGGTCTTATAATTTGGGTGATCCCTGTTGGGATACTCTGGGCCCCGTTGCCATATGCTGTGAATTAAATTTATTTCATAGTGTAACACATGTATTGGTTTTTGGGGAAATATATTGTACCTTTAAATGTTGTATTTCAGGGAAATTCGGTGGGGGCGGGGACACATTAGTTCTAAAGGGATGGTGCTTGTACCTTGAGTAGCTGCTGCCATCTTGAATCAAGATAGCAGAGCAAAGTAAAAATACACCTCTCAGGCTCCCCAGGACTCCCTCCCACCTGCTGAAAATTTAGTTCAGACTCCAAACATAATCAATCAGATTATGACTGATAGATTATTTGATAGAAAATCTATCAGACTGCAAACATTAAAGTTATTAGGGACACACACATGGGCATACACATACCAGAGCGCTGATAAATCCTTTCTCCTTGGGGAAAGTAGGCTAAAACGAGGTGATCCTATTAACATATCTCCTATGTCACGCCAAATTTGACTTTCAGATCTGATCTACATATGCAACAGAATAATGATTTATACAGCTGAGATGGTGTAGTGCATTGTGCCACTTTAGACTGCATGTGGCTGTGCCATTTGTAAATAAATCCCTCATGTTAAAATAAAAAAGACTTGTGAAAAACTAGCACAGCAGGGGTGGAAGTTCTCACTCAGCATGGCCCCTGTTGTGCTAGTTTTCTTGCAGGGTGTCTTTTATGTATAACAACATTAAATAGGGGATTCCCTCATCTGCAGTCCAAAGCTTTCCTGTCCTGGTTCCCCATGAAATGAGGTTAGGAAGGCTGGTCTGCAAGACCTTGGAGAACCCTGAAGGAACATGTTGATCAAACTGAACCCCACCTTCCCTTGAGGCCTTGGCCCTGATAGTTACCTCATATTCCACCCCTCTGCTGCAGCATGTGGATCCTTAAGGGGCAGTCCCTTGCCATGGACCCAAGCATGCTGCCGTCTCTCAGCTACTTCTTATCTAATGGGCCCCCTGCATGAGCAAGCAGGCACTGAAGGGCAAGAAGTTCCTGATACATCTGGGACCAACTGCTCACTGGAGTCCATCTCAAGGGGGACTATCTCCAGGTTCACCCTAGCCTCTGAGGCCTGGATTCTGCGCCTCAGCAATTAGTGATGCTATTGGACATTTACCAGCTCTTCCCCCTTGAGATCTGAGTTCTGGCTGTTGCTTGTGGTCTGGGCCATGACAATCCATTATTCAGCATCAATCGTTTTCCACATCATTCTTCTGCCAATGTAAACAATTTATTAATCAGGTCTGTGTATATGAAAGGTTCCACAGAAATCAGTATATTTAAGATTAAGTAGGTGGTAGTTTGCACAGTTCACTACTTGTCCATTGTCCTTGAAGAGCTCACAATAGTCTCAAATGAGCTCAATACACACCTTCTATAGCTGAAAACAGCTGTAGGCATGCCCCCATGAAAGACAAGGTGCAATCAATGAGACTGTATCAGGGGCCTTCTGGCAAAACATTAACCACACCCACTGAAAAGAAGCAGAATCAACAAGAGCAAACACCCCCACATGTGCCTTTCACCTTTCACAAAATTCTGCCATTATTTCAAAATGGGTTTCATTCTCTCCATCTTTTTCTGACATTCATCTTGTTGAGATGGAAACATTACCAAAAATACTTGTGAAAAGAATCTAAGGCATAACTCCCATTTAACCAATGGAGATAAATCTAAATAGAATTCCCTCAGTACTTCACTCCCATAACATTTCAGATGCAGTTCAAAAACTGATGAACCAAAGGCTGCTGAAAATAAACTCAGCTTTCAATGGAACCAGCTAGGGAATTCCATCTTTGTGACTTGTTATATTTGCCCTAGATGAAGATAAATGACTGGCATTTTGTTATTTATTTTTAGAAAAGTTTACAAGTTTGGTAATTGTCTTTTAGCAGACTAGAAATAAAGACCTGGTGAGGGTGTGTGTGTGAACTTCTGGTAAGTAATTCCTGCAGTGTAGTGCAATGCAATTCATTTAGAAAAATTAGCATTCAGGAACAGATTACTGTATATACAGATTTCACTAGAATGTATGTGCAATTGTATGTGTGTGAGAGAGAGTTTCCCATTTAAGCTATGACAAGGTTCTTGGGCTGGTTTTAGGAAAAGATCAAACATTCAGTGAGTTAAACAGTGAGTGTTAAAAAACACTAACTAAAAACATGTTTTAAGATATATTGAAGTTCTTGTGGAGAGAAGATAAAAATGCAATAAAATAAATTACATGTTGAGTAAATTTTTTGATAATAAAGGTACTGAAATGTGTAGAGTTTTTTTATGTTTCTATTTCATGCAGTTGAAGTTAATAAAATAATAGTTTGTGAGACTAGATCTGTGAAGACAGGGCCTTGGTGGCAAACCCGCCTCTGGAGCCACCGTCTTAAATGGGTTTAGGAGAGTGAGAGCTCTCTTAACCCCATTTTTTGAATCGTCTGCCGGTAGGCTTCAGGGAGGGGAGGGGGGATGCCCTTAATGCACCCTGCACTCATGAGGTGCATTATGGGAGTTCTGGGGGTGGGGCAATACGGCGTGATGCATCCTTGTTCTCCGACCCTCTGAGCTGTTGGGAGCAGCCTATAAGTGTCTGGGCAGGTGATTCATCTGCCCAAAACATGGAACCGGATCATCTGTGGAGAGGTAAGCTTTTTAAGGCTTCCTGCCCACTGACTCTGTAGCCCTTTCTCACCGATCGTGAGAAAGGGCTCTGTGATTTCTAAATCTATAGCAGAAACTGATGAAGCTTGTTTTCCTGCTTTTCCTGTGGGATAGAAATGTACACTCTTAAAATTGAGGGCTGGTTCACCCATGCAAGCAGATGCTCTTTTTATACCAACAAAATACTTCCTGGTGCTAGCAGGTGCGAAGGCTCAGATATTAGAAGTCACATTCTCTCACTGGGAAATGTTTCATCTTAATTACAGATTTGTGCAAAGTAACTGTAGTTATTCGATACTGATGTAAAGGTATTGTGCATATGCTCATAGAAAATTTCTTCCTTACTAGTACTTCACATGCATAGTTATTGCAAAAACATTGCAGGACTTCTCTGTTTGGTAATGTTGCCTAGTAAAATTGTCCTTCCGCCTAAAATCATCTACAGGTTTTCTGATGAAGGCAAAAGAAAGTAGTTTTGATTCTCTGCCCCATACCTGCACTAGCCTGCAAAACAGAAAACCTCGGACAGTAAAATATGTATGATTGAGTGAAGTGGCTGTAGCTCACAAACTTCCTAAGCAAAGATCTTTGAGTGGAATATAACATGTACAAAGTCCAATGCTGGTTTAAAGCACGGAGAAGCAATGTGTGCCCAACAATTTTCCAGACGAGATTGTGGATCAAACTAATTAAGGGAATAGGCAAATCAGTTTAGTTGCTTCCTTATTGCCTTCTTGTTGTTAGTTACAGCTGTGAGAAATGTAGATATAGCATAGATACTCTGACAAATGAAGCTCATCAAACAGTGCATGGGAAAAACAATTGCCAACCATTGTTCTTCTACCCATCAGTTCAAGCACAGGCTTCTAAGTGGTTTGCAACTGCCTTTCAGCTCGGAAATGAAAGGCACTTTTCACATAAGGAGAGTACACCATGCCTTAGATAGAAGAGACTTTTTTTCCTGGGAAGCTCTCCAATACTCATTCATCTTCCTCACCCTTAATCATTTTCATTGCTTTTAAGATTACAATCATAAATATATTAATTATTCAAGCTAGGGTATCTCTTACAAAACATCTGCTTTTCCTCTTACATGACAAGTGCTATGTTTTATCATTCCCTTTTTAAAAAAGAAAATCCGCAGTACATAGAAATACATTTAATTTATCATCACCCAGGCTATTAATTTTGTCTGCTTTTCATTTGTTTTTCATATGGTACATATTTCTTGGGCACGGGGGAAAACCATGCACCCTCTCCCTGCCCCCAACCAATAATCTTTCTCAGGCTTTTTAAAACTTGTTTTTAAATTGTTCTGACTATTTAATTGTTGTTTTATGATGTTTTTAATTGCCAATCATTGTTTTATGCATTTATAATTTTTTTTAAATTATTAGCTGATTTTAATGGTGTTTTAATGTAAACTGCTCTGAGCCTTTTGGAAGGGAGGTATAAAAGTTTTAATAATAAATAAATTAATAAAATAATAAAATAAATCAGCCTTCCCAGTCTTTCCACCATTTTTTTCTTAAAACAAAATTTCAAGTGAAATTTTGATGTTCCTTATTGGGAGCTTGGAATATTTATCCTTATGAAGCAAAAATTATTATTATTGACTGACTTGTTCCTCAGTGTACCATGGGCAGTTCTGCACCACCTGCATGCTGCAGGTGTCTAAAAGGATGCCAGCACTGTTGTGTAAGAGCACTCTTTTGCAATTACATAAAAACAGCAGCGCTATGACAGTTGCAAATAATGGCCATAACATTGTGCAGGTGCAATTATGCACTGAAGTTTTATGTGTTAACGCATGAATGCTCTTTCCAACAACACTGGCATCTTTGTAGACAGCTGCAGCAGCATGAGCAGTACAGAACTGTCCATGGTATGCTGCAGACCATGGCCACTAATTATTATTTAAAATATTCATATGTTACTTTTTAACAACAACAACAAAAAAGTTGTCAGAACTTTCTGGGGGGAGCGGGTTGTATAAGAAAATGTTTCCCTTTTCCAAAAGGGCTCATAATCTTAAACACACACACACCCCACCAGCAACAGCCACTGGAGACACATTATGCTAGGCTAAATATAAAAGCACCACCACTTTAAAAGGTGCCTCTTTGCCCAGTTAGCAGAATATGTATCTTATGATAAAAATGCTTTTGTATAAACTAGTGCAACTCTCATTCAAATTCTTAGAAATAACAAAGCAATTCTTATAATTAAGAATTAAAATATCACACAAGTTCTTAGAAATAACTAATCAAATGATCCAGAAAGCGGGGTGTGTGTGTGTGTGTAGTGGGCATATTAGTGAATTTTCCTAGGCATAAAGGAAATGATTTGCTAACCTTAAAGGATTTATTAAGATTTTTGTTTAAATTAGGCTTCTTGAAAACTTGGTTGTAGTTCCAATATTATAATAGCTCCTCAAATCTTCACAGAAATGATAATTGTTTAACAGTTTAATAATGTACATTGTCACCTCTACTCTCACTAGTTTTTCTTGCTAGACAGCCTAGGTGTTGTGACATAGTGAAGGTCAGGAAGATAACTGCCTAAATTAGCAATCAGCTACAAAGGAAATGAC
Source organism: Hemicordylus capensis (assembly GCF_027244095.1). NCBI lineage: Eukaryota > Metazoa > Chordata > Lepidosauria > Squamata > Cordylidae > Hemicordylus > Hemicordylus capensis. The sequence goes on along the minus strand of NC_069658.1, from coordinate 370,072,906 downwards.
TGGAATTTAAACATAAGATGCCTGGAGTGGGCTGCTGAAGGAATATCTGAGCAAATAGAAGCCCAGCACTTCTTAGCAAAATAATGCCCCAATCTTCAATGACCTTTTTTGGATGGTCTCAGTTGCACCCAAAGTTTGTGTCCTTGTAAACCTCCTTCTCCCCTGAGAACCCTGCACAAGCCTTCTTTCTTCCAGTCTGCCCATCCTTACATGAGGGAGAATAATACTAGCTAAGCTGTCCATCTAATGACCTTTTAAAAAAATGTGGGAAGGATTTTTCAATTTTCATGTTTAAATTGGTTCATAAGAATGCCAAACCAGTATGGTGTTGTAGTTAGAATATTCAGAGTAGGACTGAAGACACCCAAGTTCAAATCCCCATTCAGCCATGAAACTCACTGGGTGACTTTGAGCCAGTTTCACATCTCAGCCTCACCCTACAGGGTCAAATAGAGAAAGGGAAAATAATGCATGCCACCGTGAACTTCTTAGAGGAAAGGCAGGATTAAAAGTGTAGATAAATAAATAAATGTAGATAACTGGATTTTGCAGATAGTTACTGGATATTTAAATTCAGTAAAATTGCATTTTGTTTTTGAAAAAAATCTGTGTTCTGTACTCTAATAGAAAAAATCACTGCAGGATTTTATATGCTTATTATGGGGAAGTTTCTAATCCAAGTGCCACATATCTATCCTTCTGCTATCTTTTTGGAGTGCTTAAGTGGGCTGGGCCTTGGGGGCACTGTTCTTCAGTGGTTTTGATCCTATCTCACTGGATGATTCCAGTTGGTGTCAATTGGGGTTGAGTGTTCTGCACCCTGGCCCCTTTCTTGTGGGGTTCCACAGGACTTGGTCCTTGCTCCCATTCTGTTTAACATCTACATGAAGCCACTGGGCCTGGTCCTCCATCAGTTTGGGGTAAATTTTTATCAGTATGCTGATGATACTCAACTTTATATCTCTACCCCTGGCCAAACAGGTGATGTCGTCCATGTGCTGGCTCAGTGCCTCAGAGGCTGTCAGGACCTGGATGGGCCAAAACAAACTCAAGCTCAATCCCTCCAAGACCGAGTTGCTCTTGTTCAGTTTGCAATCTGGCCAATTGCCGTGTGTGAGTTTATCTCTTGACAGGGTTGTGCTTCCCTTGAGAGAGACGGTTTGTGATCTGGGGGACTTGCGGCTCTTGCTTGAACAGCAGCTGGAGGCCGTGGCCAGGGGTGCCTTTGCCTAGAACCAGCTGGTTCAACAGTTACAGCCTTTTCTTGACTGGCAAGCCCTGGCAACAGTAACTCATGCCTTTGTTACCTCTTGTTTGGATCACTGTAATGCGCTCTACCTAGGGTTGCCTTTGAAAAGGATTCAGAAGCTTCAACTAGACCAGAATGCAGTGGCCTGCCTCCTTATGGTTGGCCGTAGATTTGATAGTATCACACCTCTTTTATGGTCGCTGTACTGGTTGCCTCTTCACTTCTGGGTCCAATTCAAAGTGCTGGTTTTCACCTACAAAACCCTTACGGGCTTAGTACCTGTATATCTCTGGAATTGCTTCTCTTGGCCAGTTGTATCCTAGACCGTGAAGTCTTCTCAGCTGGCCCTCCTTAGTGTCCTGGGCCCTGGTGTAGTGTGTGCTGCCTGGGCCAATAGGAGGGCCTTCGTTTGCCCTTTTAAAAATTATTATAATTGTTGGGGGTTTTTTACACTATCAGACAGGTGTTATTGACTGGTTTGTTTTATCCAGACATCGAGTCCTTCCCAAGGACCTGGGATGGCTGAATTTTATCATCAATGTTGTTGCTATTGTTATAGATATCATCGCAGAATATAGGCTGTTCCCAGTAACGTTGCTTTTTGTAATTGGCTGATGGTGATTTCTGTGGCTCCTATGGTGTTGAGGTACTCTTCAAGGTCTTTTGGAATTTCACCTAGGGCACCAATTACCACTGGGATTATTTTGGTCTTTTTCTGCCACAGCCTTTCAATTTCAATTTGTAGATCTTTGTATTTGGTGATTTTTTCTATTTCTTTTTCTTCTATTCTGCTATCCCCTGGTATTGCTATATCGATTATTTTCATTTGTTTTTCTTTCTTCTCGACTACAGTTATATCTGGTGTATTGTGTGGCAGATGTTTGTCTGTTTGTAGTCGGAAGTCCCATAATATTTTTACATCTTCGTTTTCTACCACTTTTTCCATTTTATGGTCCCATCACTTTTTGGCTACAGGTAGCTTGTATTTTTTGCAGATGTTCCAGTGTATCATCCCTGCTACCTTGTCATGCCTTTGTTTGTAGTCAGTCTATGCGATCTTTTTACAACAGCTGATTAGGTGGTCCACTATTTCATCTGCTTCTTTACAAAGGCGGCACTTGCTGTTTGTTGTTGACTTTTCTACTTTTGCTCTTATTGCATTTGTTCTTAGTGCCTGTTCTTGCACAGCCAATATTAGACCCTCTGTTTCTTTCTTCAAGTTGCCACTCTTAAGCCATTGCCTGGTCTTGGTAATGTTTGATTTTCCACTTATATTGTGCAAATATTGACCATGCAGGGGCTTATTTTTTCATTTTTCTGCTCGGTTCTTGACTTCTTCTTCTTCTTCTTCTTCTTCTTCTTCTTCTTCTTCTTCTTATTATTATTATTATTATTATTATTATTATTAAAAATTAATTGTTATTGTTGTTGTTGTTCACCAGTGCCTCATGCAGCTTCCTGCTGTGGTGGTGTTCATCCCAAGAACCCACGCACAGTGCTGGCAGGCACATGGCATCCGTGCATGCTTGGGTGCCTTTTGCGTAGTCAGCAATACCATGCTGACCACATAATGTTACCAATGCATGCTTGGACACCATGTGTGTGCCAGCGCCAGTGTGTTCCAGTGGTGGCAGAAAGCAGGTCCTGTAAGGACCTGCCCTCCTCTTTTTAAAAGGAGGCTCACTGTTCTTCTCCCCACAGTGCCAAACGAGTGCACGAACCAGTGCATCATACATTATGACACCTCGGTTTGTGCACATCCCTGGGTGCAGCTCTATTTCTGCCCTTCTACTGCTGAGATACATGTCGGCAGGGTGGATTTGATTTAAATCAAACTGATTTAAATCATGATTTAAATCACGATTTAAATCACTAGCAGGGTGGATAAAAATAAAAAAAATCCGATTTAAATCAAAAAAATCGGATTTTTTTGATTTAAATCGGATTTTTTTATTTAAATCGGATTTTTTTTATTTTTATCCACCCTGCTAGTGATTTAAATCGTGATTTAAATCAAATCCACCCTGCATGTCGGTGGTTGAAAGTTGTCTGTATGGAAATACAGTATACTCATCTTTCACATTAAGTTGTTTCAAAGGTTTCATTTATCATCCATCCTTTTATGTAATAGAGGCACTTTGTGATCAGCCCTGGCTAACTTTTCCATGCATGCTGTAGACTCAAAAGGTCAAATGAAATCCATCCATAGATGCTGGCACACTAAAATCAGCCTAGATCCGCTTTGGCAGAAAATTGCAAATGAGTGCAATACTGTAATAGTTATGTTTATTAAACCTTATAGATGAGTTTTAATTTCCATTACTCTTAAGGCCACTTCCATCGAATGAACAAGTATGAGTTCATTTTTTTAGTATGCTCTACCTTAAGATAAAGCACTAATACTGTACTGAAGCGCTGGGATAGTTAGCAGCTAGTTAACTGTTTGCATTCCTATCTGAGCCAAAGAACCTGAATTATTTGTTCCTTCTCTATATACCTGCTTCACAAATTGTACAGTGCAACACATCAAAAACTTTAGGAAATGGAGCCTGGTTCTTTCCCCAGTTCCGTATATGTAGTGACAGTTCAGTGACAAGATAAAAGAAAAAGCAGGGGGGTGGGAAGAAGAATAATGCATTATGACAGCAAGTGAGGCTGATATGCACCAAAACGAACAATGGAATGGTTTTTAGGTTAATGCACTGTCTGGAAATAAACTGCTGACACAGACATTGAAATCTGTGCCACTGAAAGCTAATGTGGTGATAGGCATATTGCAGCCAAAAAGGAAGAGGGGGTAAGAGAGAAAAATTGTGCAGCCATGTGTCCCACAAGACAGTGGGCAGGAGTTTCTTAAAGGAAGGTGTTTAACTACCTTGTTATGTGCTTCTCTCCTTTCACCTTTCTGAATATCTTGACCAGCTGAATGTCTTGATCCTGCTTTGATTCATCTCTATTCCTGTGGCTCTAGATAGTGTGTTTTTACATCTGTGTTCCTCAGCATATGTAAAATCAGATTTTCTGCAGTTAATGTCATGTTAGTGAACTGTAGCTTATTGGTTCAGCTCTGCAAGTATGAAGCCAGAGGCCCCATCTCCAACTTTTCCATTTACAGGATGCGGATAGTAGGACAAAAAAGACTTTTGTCTGAAATCCTGTGCAGCTGCTGCCATTCAGAATTGAGAGTGGTAGGCTAGATGGATCATTGGTTCAACTCATTAGAAAGTGGCACTTTATGTGATGTATGTTGATTCTGCCTCAAGGTAGACTAAGCCAGTGACTGCATAGGTCAGAAAGGAATTTGATCTTCCATTTATACAACTGCATGATAGATAGGAACAGGTCAGTTATCATTAGTGGCAGGACTGACTGGTGGGCTTGTGAGCAAGGGTCTTCATACGACCCATGTCTGCTGAGCAGGTGGTGATAATAAATAATAGGAGAAAGCATAAGGGAAAATGTAATGTATCTATACCAAACACACACACACACACACACACACACACACACACACACACACTGCTCAGCCTTATTTTATCTATATTTACCAAGTGGGAGTTTCGCTCCTCACCTACTACCGAGGCATTAGTGAGGGGGATTAGGTTCCAGGGTGGAGGTTAAACATTTTTGAAGCCCCCAAATGGCCCAGAACTTACTGTGGCTCCACGGGTCCCCTATGTTCCCAGGAATGCCCCTCAAAGGACAAAATGCCTCCTCAAACAGTGAAAAATCACAGGGTGGGGGGAAATTCTTTTTTTTTTAAAGTGAGCTACAAAATGGCTCCTCCTCTATCCTCCTCAAGAGAAAATGGTGTCTGGATGTGACCTCCGTGGTCACTTCCATCGGAGATGGAAGATGGGCGATATGTGGAACCGTGAATAACAAGGTTCTCCTGTATGATAAACTGACAACCAGTGTGTTAAAATGGTTAGAGTATCAGAGACTGGGGATACCAAGTTTCAAACTCCCACTCCCGCATGGATGACCATTTACCAGTCACTGTTTCTTAGCCATTGTATCTCACAAGGCTTTTGTGACAGTGACATGGGAATAAACAATAGGCATGACTCTGAGCAAAGACTTTGAACAAAGTCTCATGACTTTGAACAAAAGACAATAAATAATTGTAATAAGTGTCACTTCTTTATAGGAAATTGTATGCCCCCACAGACATAGATACTTATTTTAATACATAGATACATAGATACAATTAGTGACAGGTTTATGTGTTACATCATGCTCCTAAATCATCATCCTCATTATGGCTTGGCTCCGAAGGTGCACTTCAACTAGGAGAAAGCCTTTTTCTCTCAAAGAATGGAGGAGTGAGGAAGTGGACTTCCTGAAAATCTGCTATCTTTCTGTGTTGTTTTCAACCTTGCTATATGTACCCTAGTTGCTTAATGTAGGTTTTCTCCTGGGTTTTTGGCTGTTGACATTGATTTATTTAAAATAAAAATGCACTGAAGCATTTATTTGAGAAATGAGAACATGGGAAATTATAGGGAATTTTCAAAATGCTGTGAGGGGAAAAATTAGAAATCACAGCAATATGTGTAAATGGCTAGTGTCTCGTTACAATATTTTTTTTAACTTACTGATGGTATTCTCACGATCACTGGAAAGCGGGCGAAGAGAGCTTAGCCTGCTTTCCACGGATCATGGGAACCACCAGGCTCGCAGGCGAGCCCAGTTTCCCCAAAAGCGGGTAACCTGCTTGAATACCCCTTCCCTTAAATGGGGTTAGTGAAGCTAGCGCTCCACTAACCCCGTTTTTCTGAAAGTGTATTGCCATGGCGCAGCTCCACACCGCGGCAACACATTATGAGACCCCTGGGCTCATGGGTCTCTCCAGCATGCCCCGCGCACTCGCAAGTATGCCCATATAGAAATCTAAGTACATTTATAAAATCACAATACATATCAAATTGTTTATTTATTAGAAACATTGGTGAACCAGATGAAGCTGGGCAAAAGCACTTCTGGCCGCAGCCTCCACCTGCTGTTCAAGAGGAGGCGTGAGTCCAAAAGGACCCCCAAATCCTGAACAAGCTCCTTTGGGGACAGTGCTACCCCATGTAAAACAAGGTTCACATCCAGCGTCACATCACATGAGTAAGAGTAGTTCAGTCTTAATTAGATTCAGTCTGAGCTTGTTTTGATTCATCCAGACCTTAACAGCTTCCAGGCATCAAGTAAGCACAGAAACAGCATCCCCAGAATGGTCTGGGATGACAATATACAGCTGAGTATCATCAGTGTATTGATGAAATCTCTCTCCAAACTGGGAAATGACCTGACCCAGCGGCTTCATATAGATGTTAAAAAGGACAGGGGCAATAACTGAACCCTGGGGAACTCCATAAAGGAGTGGCCATGGGTCAGAGCACCTGTCCTGAATGCATACCGACTGGTCATGCCCGCTAAGGTAAGAACGGAACCACTGTAAGACAGTGCCCCCGATACCCAACCCACGCGGGAGGTTGAGAAGGATAGCATGATCGATAGTGTCAAAAGCTGCTTAGAGATCTAAAAGGACCAAGAGAGGGACACCCCTCGTCAAGGTCCCAAAGAAAGTCATCTACCAGAGCGACCATTTCTGTCTCTGTGCTATGCTGAGGCCTGAAACCTGACTGATAAGAATTAAAATAGCTAGTTTCTTCCAAGACCCTCTTGCAGGGGCATAGCTATAATTGAGCAAAAGGGTTCAAAGAACACAGGCCCCCAGCTCCTGAGGGCCCTCCAGCTCCATCCCTCTTGAGCTGGGCACATACAACCCTCTCTAACACCTTCTCTACAAAAGGGAGGTTGGAGATCAGTCTATAGTTGTCAAGGACCTCAGGGTCCAGGGAGGGTTTCTTCCAAGTGAGGGTGAACTATTAGGTCATATAGTCCTGGATCTTATTATTCTAGAACATGGCAGTTAAAGTTAAAGTCCATTTTGCTATGGACTTATTTTCCATTATGCATTTTTATAGTAAGTTAATCTGATCTGGGACATTAATAGCAATGTCCCAGATCTTAATATACCATTCTGAAATGGATGGAGCCGTTTGGGTTTTTCTTTTTTCTTTTTTTCTAATTAGCTGTACTACATATTTTGGCATCAGTAAATTAATAGTCATTTCCAAATCAACACCATTAATTAGACTCTTGAGATAATGTAACAATACTATCCTAGAGTCATGCGGTAACAAACCCTGTTACCATTTAATAGTAATGAGATTTAATACCTTGGCCTAAATACCTGTCCACTGCTTTCACTTTTTAAAGTATTAGAAAAGCAGTAAGGTTATGTAGACAACCTGGGTCATTAGGAGGATTTGATTAAAATTCAGACATTGTAATTTTCTATATCAAGCTATACTGAAAATGACCATGTTCAGTACACATTAGCTCTTAAAAACAAAGAATAAGGTGCCGACAGATTCTATTTTATTTTCCATCATACTTCCCTCCCTTCACTTCAATCATGTGAAACGACATTTTAAAACTACATTACTCTGACATAAAAATGATGTGTGTCATAATAATCCATATGGAATATTCCAGTATATAATTTCATTAGGAAGAGACCAATATGGCTATACGGAAATGTAATTTTAGTTTATGACAATAAGTATAATGCCCTATTAAAAAGAGTAGGGAATTATACTTTTCATATAGGTTTTCTGAACCATATTATAGAATTGTATGACAGGGGTATACTTATTCCTTGAAATTCACATATATATTTTTAAATTCAAAGTCTATAAGAAGATTTTATTTTTCATGCTGGTTGCTGACCAAAATAAAGATATTTATTTATTTGATTTTATTTTAATTTAAAGTATTTGCTGTAAAAGAGTTTCACAAAACAACATGAAGTCCTTGTATAGGAACAAATGAGCTACTCAATGTATGTCCCATTGACATTAATAGGACAAATTAGTCATTATGTCAACCACTGACTGACATTAGGGGTGTGCAGAACTGGTTCAACAGTGAACTAGGCCAGGTTAAGCAGTTCTATCATGAACCATTTCAAACTGGTTCAAGCTGGTTCGTCAAATCAATCATTCCAGCCTATCGGTTTGACCAAACTGGTTCAGATACCCATGGTTTGGTCCATAGCACACCAACCGGTCTGTGCACGCCCTACTGACATGCCTCGTAGCATAACATGGGCAGTGCAGACCCATCCATGCCACTGTGGGGTTCTAACACTCATGATGACACTGCTGCACACTAGAACTGTTCCAAAACAGCTTATACTTGCCTAGTGTTATTCCCAATGCAAATAGTGCATGAGCTGCGGTTGTACAAGGGTAGGCAACTCTGGAACAGCCCTCTTGTTCTACAGAATCACTGTGTGTGTTAGAGCCCTGCAGTGGTGTGGGCAGGTCTACCCTGCCTGCATTATGCTGCAAGACATGTCAGCCATTGTTAGCAAGATCTGCATAACAAGTCCTTCAGTATATTGTCACTATTATAAGAACTGAACTTTAAATGTAGTTGTTATGGAATTTTAGAGTAGGTCAGGGGAGTACATACAGTGGTTTGTATAATGGTCTAGGAGTTCATCAAATGCTGTTTCTTTGGTCCTCTTTCAGCACACTAACTTTATACTACATAAGAATTAACATGTTAGTAGAGCTAGGACAGTCTTTCTTTCTGGTTCTGTCCTATGACATTTTGAAGCACAGTACCAAATGGTGCACCCTCCCTTCTCTCTCATTTATCTTTTTTCTGTTAAAATAACACTCCCAGTACTTTCTTTCAAAACTCTCCTTTCTGCATTTTCTATCGATAGGGGAAGAGTAAAAGCAGTGTAGTGCCTTCCTCTATAGTCTGTCTGTGGGGCCATCCTGCTCCTCGGAACTGTCCACAGTTTGCTGCCTGAAATGCTCCACTTCATCCTGCTTCATGATAGGGCTGGCCCAGGTCATAAATGCACACATCCACTCTATGTTAACCAGTCAAGGAAAATGTATAATAACTAGAAGCACAATTAGAATTAAAGACCTAGCATAATCAAACACTTTTAAAAATGGGATGCCAAATATAGGCATAGAAAACAGGTTTGATGCCATTGTTCTCAGTTCAGTGCCTCTGACCTCTTATCCAAAAGTTATGGATAGATTTTTTAACCTACTAGTATCACATACAACCAAGCTTTTTTATATGAGCCTATTAAAGATGTGAGTTTTGCCATGCTTTATTTAGTGTGCCAACATTAAGCATTTCATTTGTGAAGTTAGTTTTTCTGGTTAAAAAGAAGCTTTTGTCAAATATAATACCTTTCCATTAGTAATGCTTTCCTGCTAGCACTCTGATTGTAGTAAACATCTTGGAATATGCTTCAGATTTCCAACAGTCAAGGTAAATTCTTGCAGAGTAGACAGTGAGCTAGCAAATTTCCCAGGGGAATTCTTAATCATCTGAAGAGAACACATACCTTCTTACTACCTCCTACACATTTTTCCTGTAGTGGCATGTAGTCATGATAATTTCACCAGCATGGTCCTCACAAGGGTTGAAGAGTTCACTAAATTAAGACAAGTTATGTTCAGTTTGATCAGCAATCGTTTTTCCTGTCATGGCATTAAAAAGAGCATACACTCTTTAACATAGAAACAACAGAAAGAAAAGGTGGCTGTTTGTGTGAAACTGAATATTCTGTAAGTTATTTATATTTTTGTACTTATGTGGTTCATGATTCAAAGTGGCAATTGCTTCAAGAGTTAAGAGAAAAATAGAAATATGCTACCTTGAATATCACATATAAGATACAACATAAATCTTATAACAAATTAAAATATATGCATATGAAATATTTTTGCCAGGGATATTTGTAAATCCTAAATTGTTAGGGAGTGTTGAGAACTATATAATTTCTGTTCTGAATTTTCTTTCTTGCCATTTTTAAATTTCCATCTTAGTGGTACCTCAGTTCGGTTCAAATTGAACTGGGCTTGATTCGAACCAGCCTCAAAAAAAGGCAGTTGGTCCAAGTTCAAACTGAACTGGGCCCCGTTCAATATGGACTGGTTCGACCCAGTTCTGGACTGGTTCGAGGTGATATGCTTGTAAAGTGGAATCCATCCAGCCCGAGCAAAGGGGCGGCAGAATTCTTTAAAAGTCTTCTGAAGGTGGCTGGGGGAGTGGTGAGAGGGCACCTTACCAGCAGCACAGCAATGGTGCACACAGAGGCCAGAACTGCACTGCTGCATGAACCGTGCTACCTGGTGGTGGGGGGGAAGGGAGAACAGCACCATGATTTAGAGGAGTTGCAGGCACCAGAAAGGTGCCCTCTTGCTGCCCGCAGCCACCCTTAAGAAAACTTTTAAAGGATTCCTCCACCCCTTTGTAAAGGGGAATCCTCGACCCAATTTGTTTGAATGGACTGAACCACTGGCCGGTTTGACAAATCCAGTTCATGGGCCGGCAGTTCAGTTCTAATACAATTTGAATTTGAACTGAACTGCCAAAAATGGTTCCATGAAGACCCCTATTCCATCTGCCCTGTGCAGGGCTAGAAAACAATGGATGAAGGTTCCATAGCAGCATTTGAAGAATTATTCTAATGTCCAGTTACAGTAGAATATGCTTATATATCCTGCCAACTTTTCAAGGAGTTCCAGAACTTTCTTCTCAAATCATGTGTAGGTCACACATTCCACAAAGTAATCCTGGGAAATATGAGACATACCGTTTTTTTCTCGTGTGAACTCATACAACAAGATACCATTCTGAAAATTGTGTGCACAAGTTTGACAGCTGTTTTACAGCTATAATGGAGTCTACCCTAAGTATGTTTGATTCCTATGACTCAGGAGAAACAGGAAGAGAGATATAAGCAGGTACATTGTGCACATACAGCAGTTTGAAAAGCTAGGTGTCAGCATACTCTTTCCAAAGCTTATATTTGGTACAAATATCCTATCATTTGTGTGGGCTTGTATTGGAATGTTGTCTTGGTAAATGTAGCTAAAACAATTGACAGGATTGTGATTGGTTAATTGTGCTGTATTCTGGTCAATGACTGTAATAAAGATTCTGATCTGATCCGATCTAGCTGAAACAACTTATGTGGTCTGAAAAGCATCCTATCTATTAGTGATTTGCAACATTGTGTAATCCTTTAGGCATGTTCTTATTTCACATTGAAGTGAATCATAGAGGAGGAGTTTAAATCCCTTTGCAAAGTCAGACAAAGGGGTTGCCAGTACTTTAAGAAGAGTGAAGTTCATGTAACTTAGAAAACTTGATAACAGAATGGGTTAATTTATTCCTCTGTGCATCTTCCACAACGATGGACTTATGTGTGAAAGGCTATTTGGGTAAGTGTGCTGCTGTCACTAACAAGATAGGTACTTCATCGTAGCAAAGATGAAAGCATAGCTGCTCTAGTTTTTCTTGGCTTAATGATGCCAGAAAAATTTGTTTTATTGTGTAGTAGAATTCTGAACCGTAGGTGTTTTTTTTAATAAACTTGTTTAAATCTAAAATAGCTGAAGGATTAGAAGAGTTCTAGATCATTGATGGTCAAGGGCCAAAGTGAAGTGCACCAGGCAGCTGTATTTGTAAAACTTCTGTTTAAGGGGTGAGGGAATTCTGAGTATCTCTCTCTTTCTGTACATTGGGTTCTGGGCATTCCTTAAGAGAGATGGCATTACTCTGTTTACACAGTACTGATTTTTTGGAGGCACTACTTAAAGAAATACTGGATTCATAATTTATATGGTGCCTTGGACAGGGAGCAATAGCATAATTAATCCCCTGCTGCAACTTTTAATTTTGTGAAACTGACCAACTTCAGAAAGAACGATGGTGTTGTTATAAGTCACATCAATTATGTGTCGGGTTATTTATATTTTTCCTTTAATGCACCAATTATGTGTCTGGTAATTTATACTTTCCTGGCATGATTTGTCCACCATGAAACCTAATTAATGTAGAATCAAGTCATCATATTGCTTTGGACATTTCGATACTCACCTTGCATTTACCTGTAAGGAAGGAAGAACTATTGATTTGATTTTGGGGAGTAGTCCAACTGACCTGGAATGGAAGGAATTTGAATTTGTCTAGCAATAAAGAAATGTTCAAGGGATGTTTTGGAACTTGCGCTCCATAGAGTTACTGTTGTTTGGGACTGATGCTGCTGTGGAAAAATCTTTGCCTGCCTATGGCTGGTTGCTTGCTATATATAAATCTGCAGAGAAACATTGCCAAAAGGACCATATGTCTCCAGCAGAGTTCCACCTAGGTAATTTTGGAGCCGGGACCTTTGGAGCCCCACCCCTGCCACAAGTTAAGCATCATCTCCCCCCCCCCCACACACAATGATATAGCACATGAGTTCTTGCAGGAACAAAAGCAACTCACAAGAATGTAATATAAACAGGTATATTTAAGCAAATATGCATTAGCAGAAACATTTCAACATGTAACATATTCCCATCCCACATATTTGTGGGATGCCTGGTGATGGGCTGAATGAGGGATAACAAACTGAGACTGAATCTAGATAAGATGGAGGTACTCATTGTGCGGGGTCTTGACTCCTGAGATTTGTAATGCCCCTCTCTTCTGTCCTCTAAGAAGCTTCTGAAAACTTATCTGTTTTGCCAGGCTTTTAGTTCATGTGTGTGTCTGGGGTGTGTGTGTGTGTGTTTGTTCGTTTGTTTGTTCATTGTCTTCACTGTTTTAATTTATGTAAACCACATCGAGTCTAAGGAAGTCAGGCGGTCAATAAATTTGCTAAATAAATAAATAAATGCCAGAAGCTGGAGTGCTTGGTTGTTGATAAATAAATAGATATAGTGGGCATAGCAGAAACATGGTGGAACAGTGAGAACCAGTGAGACACTGTTATCTCTGGATAGAAATGTTATAGAAAGGACAGGGAGAGGCACCTTGGAGGTGGAGTAGCACTGTATGTTTAAGAAGGGATAGAATCTAACAAGCTAGACAACCTAGGAGGACCAGAGTCCAGGGGCGTAACAAGGCTGGAGTGGGCCCAGAGACAAAATTTTAAAATGGGCCCCATGCTGATACACACACTCACACTTCACAATATATAGTCATGTGACTTGCCTCTGGGGAGCCCCTCGAGGCGTGGGGGCCCCCAGGCAGCCGCCTCCCCTTGCCTAATAGTAGTTATGCCCCTGCCAGAGTCCTCTACAGAAACCCTGTGGGTGACAATACAAGGCCTGAAAGGAAATGAAACTGGGGACATGCTATCGTCCTCCGGGTCAAAATGCCAACAGTGACTGGGAGGTACAGAAGGAAATCAGGGAGGTGTCAAGCAGAGGCAGGCCAGTAATAATGGATGACTTGAATTACTCACACACAGACTGGGTAAATTCACAGTCAGGTAATGACAAAGAGGTCAAATTTCTAGATACGCTGAATGACTGTGCCCAAGAACAGTTGGTTATGGAACCAACCAGAAAGAAGGCAACCTTGAACTTAATCCTGAGTGGCACCCAGGACCTGGTGTGTGATGTCAGTGTCATGGGCCTTTTAGGGAACAGTGACCATAGTGCGATCAAATTCAGCATACATGTGGGGAGAGAATCAGCAAGGTAGTCTAACACAGACACTTTGAATTTCAGAAGAGGAAACTTCTCCCAGATAAGGAGTATGGTGGAAAGAAAGCTGAAAGGGAAAATCAGGAGAGTCACTTTGCTCCACAATGCATGGAGTTTACTCAAAAGCACAATACAAGAAGCCCAGTTAAAATGTATAACAAAAAAGGAGCAAAGGGATCACTAAGTCCAGGAGGATGTCAACATGGCTAACAGGTAAAGTCAAGGAAGCCATAAAGGAGAAGACTTCCTTCTGAAACTGGAAGGCTTGTCTAAATAAAGAGAACAGAAAGGAACACAAACTCTGGGGAAAGAAATGCAAGGTGACAATAAGGGAGGCAAAAAGAGAGTTTGAGAAACATTTAGCTAAAAGCATCAAGGGGAATAACAAAAACTTCTTTAAATACATCAGAAGCAGGAAACCTGCCAGGGAGGCAGTTGGACCGTTAGACTATGAGGGAGTGAAAGGGATTATTAAGGAGGATATGGAGGTTGCAGAGAAGCTAAATGAGTTCTTTGCCATGAAATATGTTTTCACAGCAGAGGATACTGAGCGTATACCTTTTCCTGAACCAGGCTTTTCAGGGATGGAGGCTAAAGAACTGAGTCAGAAATGACAAGAGATGATGTTCTAAAGTGTCTGAAAAAATTAAAAACTAGCCAATAACCAGGGCCAGAAAGCATCCACCCAAGATTCCTTAAATAATTCAGATGTGAAATTGCCAGGCTCTCTGCCGGAGGACTGAAAAGTAGCAAATGTAACACATCAAAAAGGAATCCAGGGGCTATCTGATTAGCTTAATGACCGGTTAGCTTAATGTCTGTTCAAGGCAAGGAATGGAAAGCATTCTCAAGGATAAAATTGTAAAGTACATAGAACAGTACATTGGAAAACCAGCATGGCTTCTGCAAAGGTAAATCTTGCCTCGGAAACCTTTTGGAGTTCTTTGAGAGTGTCAACAAGTGTGTGGATCAAGGTGATCCAGTTGACAAAGTATTCCTGGACTTCCAAAATGCTTTCAACAAAGTTCCTAATAAAAGACTCTTGAAAACACTTAGCAGTCATGGGATAAGGGGACAAGTTCATGTGTGGATTGCTAACTGGTTGAAGGACAGGAAACAGAGGGTAGGGATAAATGGAGAGTTTTTACAATGGAGGGAAGTAAGAAGTGGGGTCCCCCAGGGATCTGTACTGGGACTGGTGCTTTTTAATTTATTCATAAATGATCTAGAAGTTGGGGTAACCAGTGAGGTGGCCAAATTTGCAGATGATACCAAACTCTTTTGGGTAGTGAAATCCAAAACAGATTGTGAGGAGCTCCAAAAAGATCTCTTCAAACTGGGTGAGTGGGCGACAAAATGGCAAATGTGGTTCATTGTTGGCAAATGTAACGTGATGCACATTGGGACGAAAAACCCCAACCAAGTATACGCTGATGGGATCTGAGCTGTCGGTGACGGACCAGGAGAGGGATCTTGGGGTCGTGGTGGACAGCTTGTTGAAAGTGTCGACTCAGTGTGCGGCAGCTGTGAAAAAGGCCAATTCCATGCTAGGAATCATTAGAAAGGGGATTGTAAATAAAACTGCTAATAATATAATGCCCTTATACAAATCTATGGTGCGGCCACACTTGGAGTACTGCATACAATTCTGGTCACCAAATCTAAAGAAGGACATTGTAGAACTGGAAAAGGTGCAGAAGAGGGTAACCAAGATGATCAGGGGCCTAGAGCACGTTCCTTATGAGGCAAGGCTACAACATTTGGGGCTATTTAGTTTAGAATAAAGATGACTGAGGGGAGACATGATAGAGGTCTATAAAATCATGCATGGTATGGAGAAAGTGGATAGAGAGACATTTCTCTCTCATACACACACATAACACTAGAACCATGGGCATCCCATGAAATTGATTGCCAAGAAATTTAGGTCCAACAAACAGATCTAATAACAAACTTTTCCACACAACGCATAATCAACTTGTGGAATTCTGTGCCTCAAGATGTGGTGACAGCCCACAACCTGGATGGCTTTAAGAGGGGTTTGGATAACTTCATGGAGGAGAGTTCTAACATCAGCTACTAGTTGGTGGGCTATAGGCCACCTCCAGCCTCAAAGGCAGGATGCCTCTGAGTACCAGTTGCAGAGGAGTAACAGCAGGGGAGAGGGCCTGCCCTCACTTATTGCCTGTAGGCTTCCAGAGGCATCTGGTTGGCCACTGTGTGAAACAGGATGCTGGACTAGAAGGCCCTTAGGCCTGATGAGCACTCATCCCCCTCCTCGCATGCTGCTCTGTAAGGCAAGCCTTGAGTGTAGCTTGTTTACCAGTTCCTAGCAAAGAGTTCTGCTCTCCTAGGCCTATATAACATGTGGCCCAGCATGTTTGTTTTTGTTTAGTTTATAACTCAGTCATATGCATAATCTAGAGGGACTAGTGGTCTGATTTTTAGCTTCAGGCAACACTTTTTTGAATTTATTAGGAACATTTTCATTTTGTAAATATATGCAGAATTAAAAGACAAACTGAAAGACTGTAAGCTAAGGCTTGCTGGATGGCAATTGGATAAGAGGAAATGATTGCTTCCTCAGATTGCTCATGTATTTTTTTCCATTCCCAGTTAATATTCAATGTCTGTGTGCTACTATACAAGCTAAAATGCATGGGGCCTCTGGAGAGAGAGAAGGAAGAAATATGGAGCAAACTTCAGGGGCCAGTCAGCAGTGTACAAGGTGTTCATCATGGCCTTTCAGGAATGGTGAAGAGATAATATTTCAGATTTTTTAATCAGCACAATCTGCATATTTATTAAACACATGAAGTATCTTTGTATCAGCTATACAGTTGGAACATGTTGCCTCATATTAAAAAGATAGAATATATTTTCTATAAAGATAATGAATGTCCAAATACTTTTTTGCCAGCTTTATTTATTTGTTTGTTTGTTTTTTTATTACATTTATTACATTTCTATACTGCCCCATCCAAAGGCTCTGGGTGGTGCACAAGTAAAAAGCAAAGGCAAACACCATTTAAAACAAGCTATTTAAAACAATGTAAAAACAACAATTCAGAATAATTTAAAACCCATTAAAAATACCTTTGAAACAATTTAGTTAATTGGTAAAGTATTTGCCAGGCCCTTGAAAGCCTAGTAAGGTAGATTTAGCACATCATCCAGTGGTTTTACACATTTTCTATAAAAGGCCATTTTTATTTAAGTAAGAGTGGATGTAGAAGTTACCATATATATATGAACATAAATGGTAATTGAGATGGATTGTTGCCATATATGTTCCTCATTCTTAACAATACATCATTCTTGAATAATATATTATTTCCCCACCTCTTTATCTTTAAGATATCCAGTTATACATTTCTTGCTATTTAGGGTGAAGTTCTCTAGCCCAGTGTTTCTCAAACTTTTTGGAGTCAAGGACCGCTAAATTCTTCGTGCAGCGTTTCAAGGACCGCTACATTCTTCATGTGCAGTTTCCCGGACCAGCAGTTAGTAAAGGGGTTTCAAGTCTGTCTATTGCATCTCTGGGCAGTTTAGAATGAAAATAATATAAGCATTAAAATAATTAAATTTGGAATCTTTTGCAAACATGGAATATTAGGGGTTCTTAACCTTGGGTCCCTCAGTTAAACTCCCATAACCCCCAGCAACAATGGCATTTGGCCATTATGGCTGGGGATTATGGGAGTAGAAGTCCACCAACGTCTGGGTACCCAAGGTTGAGAACCCCTGAATCTAAAAGCCTGGGTGAACAAATTTGTCTCTAGTATGTCTGGAGTGGAGGTGCTTGTGATTACTCAGTGGAGAGGGGATGTTGGGCCATTAGAAAAATTCAAAAGCTACATGGGGCCAATGAAAACAACATACAAGCAAGCCCCACTGATGCAAGAGGGAAACAGCGTTCCCTCTCAAGGCGCCTCGATCACAACAGGCAGCTGGGTTTCAATCAACCAACCTTTGGCTGCAAACAATGAGCATGCAAGAACCAGCAGCCCTTCAAGTGGTGCCCACTGCCATACTTTTTCCTCCATGCCCCCGCATCGCATACAGTTTGAAGCTGTAAAGATAGGGAATAAGATAGCTGTAGGAAGATCTCAGCAGCACGTGGAGGCAAGGCACAAGAAGGGTCCCATGCCTCCGTGATACTCTTCCTCTTCCGTGCCATGTGCAAAATTGAGTAAGTGAGTGCCTTGATTTCAGTTGGGGGGGGGGGTTTGACTCCCAGTCAGGGACCGGCACTCAACCCTTCGGGGACTGGCAGCGGTCCAGGGACCGGTGGTTGAGAAACACTGCTCTAGCCTCTTCCTTATTCTCTGCCCTTTTCCAAGAATGCATAATTGCACTAAGCGCATAATGGGACAAAGGGGTTGCTGGTACTTTAAGACAATGGTAGAGAACTGAAATCCTAGATAGTCTCCTAAAGATTAGCTGCTCTGAACTAAACAGAGCAGTGTCCCATGTTAACACAATGCAAATAATCACAACATCATGAGAAAACCCTAGCACTCAGATCATCACAGAATTATTCCTGAGGTAGGAATCTTTCTTGCATGTGGTAGAGCTGATAAACAAACCTAAACATCATGTGAAAGGACCACACAGCATTAGATAAGTGTAATGTCTGCATTCACTCTAAAATATTTGCTGCTCTTTGCTGTTTTCTGACCTAGGTTAGGGAGCTGCCAAAGAAGCAAGTAACTTTTGTTAAGTGAAATTACTTTTACATATAATATCTAAAAGCTTTATTTGCCATCCAACATGCCAACATTTTTATGGCAGCAAAGAACATGCCACATGACTGCATGAAGCTAAGTTTTCTGAACAAAGGAGGTGCTTGTGAAGAATCTAAGGAGGTGATTGAAGGACGTAGCATTTCCCTGGCAAAGTCACGGCTTCATGTTTAATTTAACAAAACATTAAACATTTCATGTTTAATTTAATGAAACAGAAGAACATTAGGATTTATAACCTTAATGACACCATGTCAGTGCTATATAATATGAGCTGCACTGCATACTGTAAAGGACATGAATACACAGAAGATAGAACCAAAATGCTTCTTCTGTGTCACTGCTGTGTGGGGGGAGGGAAGTAGAAAATAACTTAGACGACAGTGGCAAAAACAACACATTATGCATGCACTACTAGCCTAGCTAATTTTAGGGGTGCTATTAGGAGGCATTTAGGCAAACCTACTAACATTTTGCATCGGCACAAATGCAGTTGCTTCCTGACTCTTCATGTATCTGACAAAACAAACCTGATGCTGTTCAGGGGGGGCGGGGGCGGGGTTGATTATTTTTCATCTGTGAGACATGAGGGGGAAAGTTTTAGAAACTTCTAGGCTCAAGATACAAATTGGGCTTTGAAAGCTCTTAATAAATTATCCAAATCTATGAACAAATATTACTGAACTGCTAGAAATATTGTCAGAACAGCCATATTCAGTGCATCCCCATAGAATTTTAGTCATGAGATTATATGGCTGGATTAATGGGTAGCCTATTGCACAGAAAGGAAAGTGGCCCATTATTATTTTTGAAATCCTAAGAAATAGACTGTCATTTCAGTTACATCTGAGTGTGCTTTTGACATTTACGGCAGCCTTTTTCTTTTATCTCTTTTTTGGAATATGGAAAATGCCTCTTCAAGAGATAATGAATAATGTTAGTAAATAATGGTATAGAATCTTCATAAACTGTTTGTGAAAATGTATGGGAATTATTTTTGTTTTGTGAATAATGCGCTACTCAAGCTGTGAATTCCGAAAGTATAGTATTTGTAACAAAGAAGCAAATTGCATATATCCATGAAAGCAAAAATTGTTTTGTTTTTTATTGTACAAAGTGGCTGTACAAATGGTCTATCTATAATAATTAAGAGATATTTGGGGAAGAAAAGAAAAAAGAAGAAGCATACTGATGAAGCATACAAGCATCTGCAGCTTCTTTACTCAGGTCTGTCCTGGATTGGATACATTCAATGTTACATTAAAAAATTAAAGTTAACTCATTAAATGCTTTGCGAATGTCTTACAGTATTTTATAAAAGCAAGTCAGGGCAAGCAAGCATAGGCCTTTATGAGAATTCTAGAGCAAAAGAGCCCCCTTTGCAAAGGTCCTGCTTCATGTCTTAATCGATTATGACTGTTCCAAACAGTGGTAACTGAAGCAGTGTTTATCCCTGACTTCTTGAGGAATGAACAAGTTCATCATATATAGATAAGCATTTCCTGGAAAACCTTCCAGAGATGGAAGACTGGACTCAGGAGAATGAAGTGGTGAAGCAACTGATGTTTCATAGACCCATACCAGAGTATTATTTTTAAAGATGCTAAATTGCAGTCTCAATAATTCAGTACTTTTAAATGTATAACACCTTATCTATTGAGGCAGAGAGGGTGGAAAAGATGTTTTAAAAATTGGCATTTTATTACGTGATTTTTAAAAAAGTGTGTTTGGGGTATTATTTCTGTTGGGGTCTGTTTTCCACTAACCAGTTGTGTATTAAGGAAACACAAAACTATTAGGTATGTCTCTTTCACCAACATCATTCTCAATCCACTGTGAGTAACTTCTGCAAAGTGTGAATGAGCTTTAGTCCTGAGAGTGAAACATTTTCTAGAATTAGGTTTTTTGAGCTAATTCAGCCTATATCATAAGACTAATAAACCCTATACAGATGTACAGTGAGTGTATGTGGGATGGAATCATATCTCTCTCTCTCTCTCTATCTATCAAATTTGTATGATGCCCCAGACTTTCGTCTCTGGGCGGTTTACAATAACATAAAACCAGTTAAAAACATATACAAAAACTTAAAAACAATTTAACAATTTAAAAATAACCAGAAATTAAAACCCAAAAATATTAGGAAGCTGAGAAAGTTTGGGTGAAAAGATGGATTTTCATCATGGCAACAGACTTTGTCCCTGCATATATACATCTGTTAGAATATATGTAGAGAGCCCCTGCATGTACACTTGTGGATACAGAGAGTCCCTGCTTTCCCAACTGCATGGAAAGAATTCTCCACATGTACACCTGTGTGTGCAATGTTCTAATGACACCTCTACAAACATGCTAATGAATGCATGTAGGTTGGGGATGGAACCTGCCAGCATGATGCCATACCCCCATGTGTATTCACTGAACACACAAAAAATGTGTATAAGGCAATTATATAATGTATAATTGTATGTTTGTTTCTTCTGGGTCATGAATACATGATGTTGAGAAAGCACCAACGTCTTCTTGATGGAAGACAAACATAAGCCCTGCTCAGACTTGGGGGTGGGGAAGGGGATACGGTAACTGTGTATGGTGTCCCAGAGTGTTCCCGGAAGTCTCTCCCCCAGTGTTGACGCTCTGGGGAGTTTCATCCTCACCACTCTACTCAAAATTACAGCATTTGTCTGATGGTTCTCTAGTATCATGGAAATGCCTGCCATCGCAATAGGATGTTTGCCTCTTCAGACAAATTCTGTAACTGTGAGCAGTGTGAGCAAAACCTCCCTTCCACCAGAGATAACAGTAAAGCACTCCTTGGGAGTCACACAAGATAAGCAGTGTATTTCCTAACTCATCTTTGAATTAACTATTTGTTGGCAAAGATTCAAGGAAACGAGCGCATCAAAACTGAAAAGGTATAATCTTATACCCTAAAGGTATCCTGCTCTTTGGATATGCAATCTAGCACAGCTCCATTCAACCCAAGTAACACATTTTCCATAACTTCTCCTTGCCATTGTTGGCCAAGATTCACTCAGATTATGCTCAAGTAGCAATTAACTCCTTTGTCGTTTATGGAATTTGCCACCTTCAGGTTGTGTGGAATGGAAACTGCCCCGGGGCATGTTTTGAGGTATAAGTACCTCTGGTCAAAGCCTCAGAGTCTTTCCATCTTGGAATCAGCTCGGATTACTACCCATGGACTCTCAAAGTGAGTGATAGCCTTTGCTCCTCACCCCTTTTCTTTCCCATCTCGCTGCTCTTCCCGTGAGGAGACCTGTGCACTGAACGCACCACTGGACCAAGGATAGGTGAATTAAACTCTTGCCTCTCTGAGAAGCCTCCTTGCCTCCTTTTTCCCTCCCTCCTTTTTCTCTCCACTTTCAAGCACTTTCCACGGGAAGCCTTAAAACCAGGATCTGATCTGAGCACCTTAGTCAAACTGATCTACCTTCAATTTGGACTTTAAGCTAAATTACTTTCAGCAAGATTCTCACTTAGAACATTATCTAAGATTTTATTGCCTTTCCTAAATAACTTTGCATTCCTGAACCCCATTCTACCTTCAGTAAAACTTTTGAAGTGTGTTTCCTTCTCCTCGTCCTTTTCCAAAATGCAAAACTTGCTCAAATTGATACTGAAGCCAGGCTTCTCCTTCTAGCCAAGCTAATTCCCCATGCTAAGTCAAACTCATAGTTGGAGTGTCTAGCCAGCAGGCCCGGACAGTTCTGGTAACACTTACATCACCCTCTTGTTTTTCTTGTCTGAACAGGGCAGTGCTAGTACCTGATATCTGGGCAAATGAGTAATTGTTGAAAACTCTGTGGTTATATATATTTAGAAACTATTCCCAGTCTAATTACCCCTAGTTTGCTTAGCATGCTGTACAGCTCTCTAATGTCGATGAATTCTTCAGCATCTGCAGTGTATTCTGAACAATACACTGCAGAATGTATTTTGAAAGCTGCCATCAATGTTGGCTGTGGGTCCTGGAGGAAGAAAGGTAAGTGGCTAGGGATACTAGTAATCTCCTGAAAGCTCCTCATACTCAAATGACTAACAGGGTCATTCCGCATATAATGCTGAAGTGGGTGGAATTTCCATCATTTCACTTGCAGTTCTCCTTTCAAATGATGGGCTAAGCAATCAAACAGCAACACATTAACTCAAATACACTCAAGATACGTATTACTGTTCATGACAGCAGATCTTTTTGATTGTTATAAACCACTAAGTGTGATTGCATTGGCACTTAATGAGCATTAGAGTGGCTGGCAGTGACCTTTGAGTCTGAGATGCTCCAAACAGGATTAGAGCACCTTGCTTACCTCCAAACTCTGTGGTTTAGAGGGCAGTGGGTATTTGACTCTTCACCACTGCTGTTACCCTGCTGATGCCACTAAGCTTTTAAAGCCAATAGGCGTCTAAGGAAAAGAAGGATTAGGCACTATGGTTAGGAGGACTCCAGGAAGATCATTTATATAATTGTTTCTGGTAGATTCTGGCTCCCATATGCTTGTATTCTGACTGGCAAAACAAACTGGCATTTTTGAAAACCAAAGTTCAGCTTGGCTGCTGCTTCTTTTTTAAGCAAGCAGCTATTTGATTGCAACTTTGCACAGAAGATTATAGCCTAGCTGTTCTGTGTATGAATCAAAGACATTCTTACCATAATAGATATAATCTTGGGCTTGGATCATTAAGTGATATTAGGAACTAAAAAAGGCTTTGTAGAGCATTCAAGTTTTTAGGTACTTCACCTTTGAATTCTAGTTGTCAGTTTCCTTCCTGATTATTGAGATGAGTTTTAACTCTCATATCCACTTTAAGGATTTCACATAAAACATGGTTTTTCTCAGAGCTGTGTTTGATGTCTATAATGTGATAGCAGACTGCGTATGAATGTGGAGTTGTTACTCTGCAAAGTAATAGACCAGTTTGCTGTACTGATCTGGGCAACTTACCTTGCCCTCTTGTTTTGGTTCTCCATGATCTGTAATGGGGCAGCAGCAACCATTAACTCTGCTATGCCAGAGGACTATGGATCTTCAGGGGTTTGAAAAATGTCACAGATGAGACTAGGAGGGATGATTGGCTTTTCACACACCAGAGAAACGTCCTAATAAAAGTAGGAGCAGACCCTTCCCAGCCAGATTCTGCCTGCAGGCTTCTGCTTACACTGATAAAGCTCTAGATAGCATCAAACTCTTGGTTAGTTTCCTTAGTTAATCTAGATTCTTTTGAGGTAGATTTGTGGTAGATCATTCTGTGGTAGATCTTTCCTGAGCCATGTACTCTTTAATATTAAAAAAAAATCATTGTATTAATAATCTGGGGCACAGTTCTTGTTCTCTCTGATTTAGCTCCTTCGTTCGCCAGATGGAAGTGACAAAAGATAAATATGCACAAATTACTTGTATTAATTTCCAAGACAGGGAATGTTATGGATAATATAAACATTTGTAATTGTCTTAATAATCTCTCTAGAAAGAGTTCAATAGGCCTAGCAATTCAAGATTAGTTTTAGTTTTTCAGCTACTCTCTTGAGGAATTGTTATGCTATCAAAATTTTAATCAATTGTTTCACTGGCAATATTGAATTTAGAAAGTTAGTAGCTACTAGTTACTGCATGACTTCATTAGTATACAGGAAAATCAGCCATTCTACAGTGATTAACATCTATTCAGAACTCAGAATGTATTATGGGTTCTAAATTACCATAGGAATTAATGCAATCTTTTCAGAGGGCTTAAAATATGATAATAGATACAGCATTACTAGCACCTGCAGCTCAAGGTACCAAAGTTATTAAAGATGGTTATAATTATATTTATTATTGCAGAGATCTGGATGAGAAAAAAACAAAATGTAATGAGCATGAATAAAATAGGGATTCTTTATTGAAAGTGTGTTAAAGAAATATGTCCTTTTATATATATGCAAGACATTCTGCTGCTTGAAGCAGAGCACCAAATACAGCCCCTGTTCCCCGGTATTTTCTGCAGTATTGGAATATTCTGCAATGTTGGTTTTCCCAACACATAGACTCTATGTGAGAGATCTCCTTCAAGGGATGAAAAAGCAGCTAGTTATTAACATATTAATAAACTAAAAATAAATGGATAATGATTTTCCCCACTGCACTTCTCTACACCCCCCTGTCAATTAGCTTGGTCTGTTTATATACAAGACCCATAAAGCCAACAACCAACACTGTGTCATGGTCATTCAGGGTACACTGTCCTTATAAGCAATTAATTCAGCAATAATAGATTCACATGATAAATTATATGAAATTATTGTTGGTTTTTTTGCTATCATAAGAAACTGATAATTAGTTTGCAAAGTTTCAGGTCAGGGGCATAGCTAGGGCGAAGAAGGCCCATGTTTGGCACATGGCACCCTGGCAGCGACATATGCCTCCACTGTTCACCATTGGCAGCAGCACTTTGCCATGGCTCCTCCTTCCCACCACCACTGCTGCTTCTGCTGCCTGTGCTGCTGCCTGACCCCACTTGCCAGCCGGCTTGCTAGTCAGAGGTGGGGAGGCCCCATTCTTTCCTCCACAGAGAACCAGGGCTTGCCCATTTCCGACTGGCCCATTAAAAGGCTGGTAACGGAGGATATACATGCAGTGCTGACATCCAGCGCACATGTGTGTACTCCATTCCTGGCCAGTTTGTGTGCAGCTCAGAAGGGCGGAGGCTCCGTTCATCTCTGGAAAGAAGAACAGGGCCCTCCCACTTCCAACAGGCCTCCCAGTTGACTGGCAAGCAGCAGGCTATGGGAACAGTTGGTTGCAGGAGCCGTGACAGAAAGTGGGAGAAGGTGGGGGGAAGAAGGGAGAGTGGCAAGTGATGGCTGAGGGGCCTTCAGTTCCCATCTCTCTCCCCCCCCCAGCAACCTGTGTTATTTGAACATTCCAGTCTATTCTGTGTTAATCAGACCTCACTTGGAATACTGTGTGCAATTTTGGGCACCATATTTTAAGAAAGACGTTGAGGGGCTGGAATGGATTTAAAGGTCAGTGAAGATGGGGAACAGTCTGGAGACCAAGTCCTATGCCGAACAATTGAAGCAGGGGAGTATATTGAGTCTGAAGAAGAAAAGATTAAGGGGGTACATGATAACTGTCTTCCAATATCTGAAGGGCTGTCACAGAGAAAAAGAAGCAGTCTGGGGAAAGGGCAGGACTAGAACCAGTGGGTTGAAATTACAGGGAAACAGGTATCCTGACTGTAAGAGGCGGTTGATGATTGGACAGTCTTCCCCATACGGTGATGGGCTCTCCTTTTTTGCTGGATGTTTTCAAACAAAGGGTGTAGCAGTTCCTGAACTAAGCAGAGTGTAGTATTAGGACCTCTTTCAGCTCTAAAATTCCATGATTCCATTCATAAGCAGCATTTTTGTAATGTTGAGGATAGTTCTTGGGATGAGGTCTGAGGGAAGGAAGAGTTACTAGTGCTCTTGTCATTATATTATTTTGGGCAGCCTAACCAAGCAGCCTTTGGGGGAAATTAAGAACAATTGTATTAGGTTGAAATCCACCACGCATATGCCAAACTCCATTTAACATAATGAAATATATTTCTGAGAATAACCTTGAGCTGTAATATTTATTTATTTGTTAAACAAATTTCTAAGATGCCCTTCAGAAAATTCTCCCAGGACAGTGTTCAATAATAAAAAGAAATGCACTATCAAAATATACAGTAAAACAATAAAATACAACAAACCATAAAAGAGTAAATTAGATTAAAACCTGCAACAACTGACTAAAAGTACAAGTTAATAAGAAAATCTTCCCTAGTGCCAAAAAACATTATAGTTGGCACCAGACAAGTCTTTTAGGGAAATGCATTTCAGAATTGGGTGGGCCATGACTGAGGCCTTCTCACCAGTCACAACCCTAAACTTCATGTGTGTGTTGGGCGGGGAGTGATTTGAATTAGGGCCTCTGCAGCAGAACAAAGCATCTGGGCAGGGGGAAGGGGAAGAGTTTCATGCGTGTGTGGGCTGGGTGTGGAGAATGGAGCACCCTCAAGGAGATCGGGTCTGTTTGTGTATGTTTCGTTTTTTGTATGTGTCTGTGCTTGCAAAACTCCTAAACTCTGCAAATGTCCTGAAAAAGCAAAAGCAGCAGGGGCAGGAGGGAAGCGAGGAGAGAGGGTGCCTTACTTCCAAGTATTCCATTCATCTATGACGAGGGAAAGAGTGCAAGCGAGGAGAGAGAGGCATGAGGGAGCAGCTAAGCAGCTCCTGCTTTTCTGAATGGTGGGCCTCTTTCCCAGCCAGCCCCTGAACTCGGGGGCTCTTTCCCACCCAGCCACAAGTTGCATTAAAACCAACAAAAATGCCAAGTTCTCCCCCATCCCCCCTCAAAAAAACAAACCCATTACCTTGTTTTTTTACATCTTTACATTCTTGCAAATTCAGTTGTTTAAATATTGGATCCCTTAAGAGACAGAGAGGGGAGTGAATAAAAAATTATGCAGGATGTGGGAATATTGATTATTTATTTATTATTTATTTATTCCGTTTCTGCGTAAGTTGTGTGTTGAAATGTTTCTGCTAATGCATATTTGCATGAATATACTTGTTTTATATTATTCCATTCTTGTGAGTTCAGTTGCTGTTTGTGCCCTCAAGAACCCACTCGTGCCATATTATGTGCATATGTGGAGGGGAGAATGATGCTTGACTTCCCAGTCAGTGTACACAGGATTGCAGTTTTATTATAAAAGTATATCCACACTAAGTCTCAAAGTGGTGGGGTTGTGTTTTGAAACAAGGGTCAAGGCTTTCAAACTGAGTCACTTGGTGACAACCCTAGATTGGAAAAACTCTAAAAGAACCACATCCAAGCACTGGTTTGCAGGATTGTTTGGATGTTAAATTAATTTGCATTGCTCTTTAAAGACATGTTATGTTACCATGGAAAACCTCTACTGTGAAAAGCCAATATACTAAAAACGCAGCATGTAATTTCTACAAGTTGCCTTGAGAACAACCCAGCTTCATTTGGTCCATATATCTTGGAGTGGATTCAGATGACAGTTTGGGTTGTCTGTTAATCTGCTGCACTATATTACATGTGACCTTAATGTTCTTCTGCAGCAGATACATGGGTCCAGGAGAAGGAAAGGAAGGCAGTGAGGGGCCCATTTTAAAATCTTGTCTCTGGGCCCACTCCAACCTTGGTACGCCCCTGCATGGGTGATAAGAGGGAATTCTGAGGATGGGACAGGAGGCCTGTTGTTGGAATTGAGGTGGGGGAGGTGGAATACGCCCCCCCCCGATAAGCTGTCCTCTGGCCAGAGTACAAATGAAATTTATGGGGTAAGTAGGCCAAGTCCCAAATCAATTAGGGCTTTATAGTTAAGTACCAGCACTTTAAATTGGGCCTGGAAACGTACCCGTGGTTGTGTAGCTTTTTCAGAATTTTGGGGATGTGGTCAAAATAATTAGTCCCAGTCAGGGTGGATTTGATTTAAATCAAACTGATTTAAATCATGATTTAAATCACGATTTAAATCACTAGCAGGGTGGATAAAAATAAAAAAAATCCGATTTAAATAAAAAAAATCCGATTTAAATCAAAAAAATCAGATTTAAATAAAAAAAATCCGATTTTTTAAATTTAAATCCGATTTTTTTGATTTAAATCGGATTTTTTTTATTTTTATCCACCCTGCTAGTGATTTAAATCGTGATTTAAATCATGATTTAAATCATGATTTAAATCAGTTTGATTTAAATCAAATCCACCCTGGTCCCAGTTAGCTAGCAGCTTTGTGTACTAACTGAAGCTTCCAAGAAGTCTTCAAATGCAGCCCCATGCAATGTGCATCACAGCAGTCTACTCTCTAGGTTACCAGTGCATGGATCACATTGGTCAGGCTGGAGCACTTCTTGGGCCTCTAGTGACAAAGCTGAATCTAATATAATCCCCAAGTTGCAAACCCAATTCTTCAGGGAGAATATGACCACATAACGAACTAGTTGAACACGACATCCCTGTTCAGATGAAAGATGTAACCAGAGAATCACCATCTTATTTTGAACTGAGCTTCAGTTTTCTGGTCAGTTTTCAACTCCAGGCACTAGTAATTCCACTGCTTCTCTTGAAACTGACAAAAAGAGAGAAAGCTATGTCAACAGCATACTGATGAACCCTTACTCCAAATCCCTGGCTCCACCAAGATCCCATTAATATCTCTAGAACTGCATCACTCAAATCCAAGTGTGGGAGCTTAAATAGGTTGTGAATTGCTACATAAGACACTCGCTAACTTATCAAATGAAGTACTGGAAGGGATGGGGAAGCTCTGTAAGCTATCTCAGCCCACAATCCCATGCACACTTGCCCAGAAGCAAGTGACATTATAATCAGTGGGACTTGATTCTTAATAGATGCACATCTTAAATTTTTAGATTAAAGACCCCCACCCAATCATGTAATCTATTGTTACCATACATCAATTTTCCCCAGTTAGGGTGGCAAGCCAGTGTTCATAAATAATTAACTAAACTAAGAAGCATGTGCCTCAGAAAGATTCCACAGGTGGATAGGGGGAAGAAGCAAGTCAGGAAACACTTGCCTCAGAAAGCAAAGCACCCTCTGTTGCCCTTTCACGTTGGTTTTTACCAGTGTGAGGAAAAAAAGAGTTTCATCAATGTGAGCAAAAAGTTTTTAATAGTTTAATTAAATTAATAGTTTAATTAAATTAATAGTTTAATTAATTAATAGTTTAATTAATTAATTTAATTTAAATAGTTTAATTAATTTAAACAATAATCTGTTTCTGTTTTGTTTTGTTTTTAATTTTAGAGGGGGGAAATGCATTTTCAGAGAAAAACATCTTCACTTTTGTATCCCTGGATGAATTTTCATTTACAGTGGCTGGTATTTAGTAAACAGTGTTGGCATACTAAATGTGTATGAGTGGT
This sequence comes from Hemicordylus capensis, assembly GCF_027244095.1. Lineage (NCBI taxonomy): Eukaryota > Metazoa > Chordata > Lepidosauria > Squamata > Cordylidae > Hemicordylus > Hemicordylus capensis. The sequence goes on along the minus strand of NC_069658.1, from coordinate 370,043,383 downwards.
TCTTGGCACTGCAAAAATTAATCTAAAAGTTATGCAAAATATAGGCTACCATTTATTTAAGCATAATGTCTTAGGTAAAATAAAAACTAACTGGGCACATGGACATTTTCTTATTCAAAGAATTTGAATGGACCTGATTAAAATTAAGAATGTGTTCAAGTTATACATTGTCCATCTCTATGTGGACAATCTCTTTTAAAAGAAATATCAGCATTAGAATCCTTATTTGCTTGCTTGCTTGCTTGCTTGCTTGCTTGCTTGCTTAAGTGCCATCAAGTCAATGTTGACTCTTAGCGAACACATAGAGAGATTCTATCCAGGATGATCTGTCTTTCACTTGGCGTTTAAGGTCTCTCGGGTGCATTCAATGCTGCCATAATTGAGTCCATCCACCTTGCTGCTGGTCATCCTCTTTTTCTCTTTTCTTCAACTTTCCCCAGCATTATGGACTTCTCAAGGGAGCTAGGTTTTTGCATAATGTGTCCGAAGTAGGATAGTTTGAGCCTGGCCATTTGTGGCTTGAATGAAAATTCTGGATTGATTTGTTCTATGATCCATTTGTTTTGTTTTCCTGGCTGTCCATGGTATCCTCAAAAGTCTTCTCCAGCACCAAAGTTCAAAAGCATCAATGTTTTTAATACCTTGCTTCATCAAAATCCAGCTTTTGCATCCATAGGGTGTCACAGGGAAAACCATTGTCTCAACTATTCTTATCTTTGTACGTATAGACAAGTTACGACATCCAAATATCCTTTCCAAGGCCTTCATTGCAACCTTACCAAGTGCTAGTCTGTGGTGTATTTCTTTACTGCTCCTTTACTGTTGATAGTCAGTCCCAAAAGGCAGAGGTTATCCACCACTTCAGTGTCTTCATTATCAATTCTGAGGCTGATTGCTGCACCCGTTGTCATTAATTTAGTCTTCTTTACATTTCGTCGTAGTCCCACTTTTTCACTGTGCTCCTCGACTTTCATTACTAGAGCTTGCAGATCATCTGCATTCTCAGATATCAGAGTGGTGTCATCAGAATAGTGCAGGTTATTGATGTTTCTTCCTCCAGCTTTAAAACTACCCTCATCTTCTTCCAATCCAGCTTTTCTCATTATTTTTATTTGTTTGTTTATCAATCAATCAATCAATCAATCATATTTTTATACTGCCTGATATGTACATCTCTAGGCAGTGTACAAAATTTAAAACAATATTAACAAGTCACAGATTAAAATCCCTGGAACACAATAAAAACAATTACATAAAACAGTTATTAAAAAAATATTAAAATTAATTCTAATTAAAAGCCTGATAGAATAGGTGAGTCTTGAGGTTCTTCCTGAAGACAGAGAAGGAAATACTCTTATTTCAGCTGGGAGCATATTTCAAAGCCCTGGAGCAGCCACAGAGAAAGGCCAGTCACAGGTCACCACTAAACAAGCCAGCAGCAACAGTAACTGGACCTCTCCAGAAGATCGTAACCGGTGGCAGGGTTCAGGACAAAGAAGGTGCTCTCTTATATACCCTGGGCTCAAGCCGTTGAGGGCTTTATGGGTAATAACCAACACTTTCTATTTAACCTGGAAACATATCAGCATCCGGTGCAGTTCTTTTAAAATCGGTGTTATGTGGTCCCTTCCCAGAGACCAATCTGGCTGCCACATTCTGTACCAATTGTAGTTTCCAGACTATGTACAAAGGCAGCGCCGTGTAGAGTGCATTACAGTAGTCAAGCCTGGAGGGGACTGAGTAGCCTGGAGTAGTCACACCTGAGGAGATTGTCAGCCCAGGCCAGTAGAGATCTCCCTCTGTTCTGTGAGTTCTGTAATGCAACTACACATCATTCATTGCACCCTGCATTAATTGTTCCCTGAAATGAACATTGAACATTGATTGTAATCCTGTGATCCTTCTGCATGCCAGTTCATTGCTTTGGGGATCTGTGTGTAAACTGTGAAAGTCTCTGATGTAAGGAGGCTGGCTTCCTCTAACTAAATAATAGAATAGACGATAAATAAGTTATCTAATATCCCCGCCCCCAAAGAAATGAAGAGGCAAGTCAATAAACAGTGTAATTATGAATTCATTCAGAAAGAAAAATAATGACTTTCTGAAGTGACACGGCCAAATCCAATAACTAACGGTTTGCCAGGCAATAATAATGGTATTTGTATCTCTTTTAATTGACTTTAACCTTTCCCTTCATCTGCGAACTATTAAAAAATTAAAGAGGAAAGTATTTAGAGACACAGATTTACATCAGTGCATGGCTCACACGCTTTTAATGAGGTCAAAGCAATAAAGAGTCTGAGCAGTTTCTGTAGCCTAGATGATGAATGGCTGTCTCATGTGGTGCTTAGTGGATACAGTAAGTTTGCAGCTGTTGTTTGTATATTAAGCTAGAGGTTTATACCTGGGGGAGCAGAGAACTTTTGACTATTCTTCCTCTCAGCCCCTTCAAGGTTTAGCTTTTAAATCAGGTCAGTGGAAGCAACTAGGTTTGCTATAAAACAAAGAAAATCACTTAGGCCCATAGAAACAAAAGGAAATTCAAAGTCAAACCAACAGATAACTCAGTCTTCCATAAATACTGCTGCATTTTATTCCAGAATTCAGTACAAATAAGTGCTACACTAGTTGTTCTTCGGTGGGTGTTTGTTTTTTTTACAACCCCCTCCCCATTATACTGGAGTCTTCAAGCCATGTCATGTCCATACAAGGTTCCAGTGGAGCAGTAGAATGTACCCTTGGTATGAAATTACCAGCTACTGTGACAATTCATGCAACCCAACTGGCATGGTTGAATAGTTTTAATGAGAGTGCAGCAGATGATAGTAGTCATGTCATTGCTTCATCACATGTCCCACTGACATATCAACACACATTTGGTGTGCTGCCAGCCAACATTTAATAACTTTTTGGTGGTGCAGCAAATATGAACTAAGTTGTGAGTGTCTGTGGTGAAGCACTCTTACAACCACCTCACGACAGGCTGTATTCAATGCAGATTAGCTCAATAAAAATGCCACACTACTTTGACCATAAAATTGTTCCTCAGATCTCTTTCTACCAGTGTAAATAGCTGCAATGTCATGGAACTTAGTTTAGCTCCTTGATTGTAGTATAACCTCTTCCATAGGACCCTGAAACCCATTGTACTGAAACAAGTCTGATTCAGTGACTGGAAGGCACACATGGCAGTTGCTGCTCCTGACAAATACCAGGAAGCTTTTCACATGGGGCTTTTGAACTTCTTTAATTCACATCTCCTCTGGAATGGAGGGGGTGCATTCACATATAGGCTAGATTTACCCTGAAGTCCCTGCGAGTTATCAGGGAGCAGTTCACACACCATCCAAGTTTTTCATTGCGTGTTAAGAGTGTAGCCCAATTTATATCCGGAGTAAAAAAAATCCACTATTTGTGGTGGTTTTCGGGGACAACTTCGAGTTTGCAGTAAAGCATCCCTGTGAACTCATGGTAAAATCTGCTGTGCGTAAAAATCCCAGCAGTTGAATAATAAGGCTGTGTTAGCACAAATTGTTCAGTAAGAGCATGCAGTCTTTATGGACCTATTCCATAAGCCCTCATATGATTATAACGTTACTCTGTTTTAACTTCTAAATTGTTATAAATGTGTGTTGTGGTAGTTGTGACAGAATTTGGAAAGGATGCTTTGGTAGCAAGTTACGTACAGAGGCAAGTAGTAAAGATTGTACAAGTAAATATCGGCAAGAGTGAAATGTTAAGCCTAACAAACAGCATGCTAGCTTTGTATGGACTGTCATTTGTATATAGAACAGTTTGGCCATGAATCTTCTTCTATAGATATCTATCTATCTATATTGATTCTTTCTTGATCTTAAATTTTTACCTTCAGAGAAATCTGGAATATTGTCTATGCTGTAACTGATCCTTCAACTTCAGTTAAGGTGATTAGGAAAGGGAACACCACAGGTACTAGCAATGCAGCAAACAGATGTGTTACAGATCTGGGATATATATTTGGAATATTGATTGCGCTGAGCTGAGTAATGTTCCTGCCAATAAAGAAGATTGTATGTTAGAGATGCTTCACACTTTTTTTTTAAAGTACCAGTACATAGAGATGCTTTACCCATTAAAGAATTTACAGGTACACAAAGGGCTTACCTGTATGGCTTACCCCTTAATGCCATGAGTACAATTGTAGGAAAATCCAGGACCAATCATAGCTCATTGAGATATGCTGACTCATGCCCAAATAATGGGCATCTGTGAGTAATGACAGATGATTTTTACTCCAGCTTTTTTACCACACATCTGCACTAGATCTGTCTTAGGATAGTTTGGTTGTCTGTCTTGTCTCTCTTTCTGCTATTACAGTATATATGCAGTATAGTTTCGTTATATTTGAAGCAGTCCATTATCTGCAATAATTCCCTGTCTGTCTGCTCCTGATACCAGTCAACTTGCAGCATTAATTTTGCTGAGTTGTTCCACATCCATCCATCCATCCATCCATCCATCCATTTCTATATGTATGCTTTCCCCATCTTGAAGGATTAGTAGAACTGAATGGCTTCAGAATAGTAATAAGAGCCTACTACACATTGTGCAGATTTTAATTACTTGGGGTGGGGGGTGCATGTTAGCTCGAAATAAATTTTGGTTCATGAAAAATGTCAGAAGAAGAAATCTTTAAGTTGGTCAAAGTGAGTCTCCTGGCTCACATCACATGTGCAGTGCAATTTATACAGTAAGCTGCATTGTCTAAGAATAGAATTGTGATGGCATGCATGAATGCTGACTAGAATCCTACGGGAAATGTAAGCTGCATAAGTGAAGGAGTAAACGTTTTCTAGAAACTTAGGAGGGAAATCTACATTAAAGAGACAGTGAGATAACATTCCCATTTAGTCACCTTCAATTTATTAAAATAAAACCATTGATCAGGTTTAGGAGAGAGAGCACTTTAAATCTAAATAAATTAGGTCCCTAGAAAACAACTCGGTGTTTGTACATAAGTTTATTAATAACTCATTATTGTTTTTTTGATGATAGTAAATTATAAAGGGATAAAAATACCCTCAAGCATAATTGAAAGACATTATTCTACTAATTGCTATTGATTTTTGCAAACAGTTATTTTTCTTTGGCCTATTAACATAATTTGAATTTTTAATTGCAGTTTATAATTGTCTTTGGAAATTGGCCTCCAGTTCCACTTGTTGAAGACTGTGACTCTGAATATTTACTTAGAAATAGGTTCAACTGAAACTAGTGGAACTTAGTGCTAAAAATGTTTTAAAGGATTGAGATATAAATGCTTCCGAATCATCCTAGGCCTTCCTCCTCATGATAGGTTTTGCCACAGTCTACCAGATAGTTATGTATTATAATTTACACACCAGAGTTTAACACTTGACTATGCCCCTTCTTGATGAGGGCGTGACTTTCATGTTAAAAATAGATACTAGATTTTCAACAATAATTGAATCAATTGTGATTCTTTTATACTATTTGAATATTTCTTTGGCTGTTTTCCATTATATTTCTTGTCATTATTAGTAACGGATATGTGTGTTTTGAGAAACTTTACTTTCATAGAAACAGTAATTTTCTGTTGCTACTGTTGATATTGGTTTGCTTATAGCTCAAGTCCAGTATAGATATTGCATTATCTCCATTCATTTCCATCTATATGTCATCTTTCAGCATTCTTTGTCCATATGCAGTAGTTTCTAAAATGAGAACGCCTAGGGCTTAAAACAGCACAGAAATCATACTCGCCAATGGTTAAGTGAGATGCATAATTATACTGCTAGAGGCTAAAAATGTGTTTGTTCTTTGACATGGTCTCTGTCTTTTACACAAATGGGCTATGCACCTGCACAGAGACCTTGTTGGATCCTAACAAGCTCAATTCTCCTGCTTTGGGTGGGAAACCCGCCCCCCCACCACTATATACAGCTGCGCCACTCCTCATCCTGTCAGTCTTTTGTTGTCTGCGCTTCAGTAAGCATAGTGGAATCTGCAGCTCGACAATGAGTAAGATCTATCTCTCCTCTTGTTGTTTTTTATTCCTGTTTGTCTTCTATTTTTGTCTTTATTTTTCCCCCACGTAATAGTGGTTTTTTCTTGGCGTTTTATTTTTTGCGGGTTTTTTCCCTTCAGAGCTTCAATCCCGGCTGGGAAAGAGCATGGTGGCTGGCCAGCCTACAGCATTTATGCTGGGTACGACGAACTTCAAAAATGTGTTTGTTGTGGATCTAAGATAACTTCTCCCAATACTTATACCAAGTGTCTCCTGTGCCTGGGGGAATCCACATTGTTGAGAACTGTCTTCATTGTCAGAGGTTTATGAAGCCGACTCGCAAAAATAGGGCTTCTCACCTGCGCACAGCCCTGTGGGATCTGGCTTTCCATTCTTTGGAAGCCTTATTGTTGAAGCTATCTGTTAAAATGGCTTCATCAGTGCAGTCAGAGCATTTGATATCTGCTCCTGTGGAGGTCAAAAACCCGGCTCCAATACCGGTCTCGGCGTCTCCTAGTGCTAATCCTTCAACGGCTTCGAGTAAGCCAGTGTGCTCAGAAGATCTCTCTTAGCATCCTGCAACCGTGGTACCAAAATCTTCCCCGATCTCCTCGGTGTCGATACCAAAGAGGAAGAAGAAGTCGAAGTTGCCTTGTGATTTGCAGGCAGGTCAACACCTTCCTCCTATACCGAAGAAGAGGAAGGCCATGTCAGTTCCTCCGTCAGAGGTCCCAGTGGCCAAGAAGCCTAAAGTGGATTCAGACCATCCAATACTGAAGTCGTCTGTTTCTGCTCGGCCTAGTTCAGCTTTGGCTGAGAGTTTTTTGGATTCGGCACCTGATTGTGCCTGTTCATGTAGAGCACGGTCGGTGGTGACTGATGATCCTGGGTACACTTCATCAGAACAGGAGGTCTGTTCCCCAGACAAGCCCGCAGAAGATGCATTGTGGCTGCCCAGGCGTCGTTCACCCTCTCGACAGCGCCAGGAGAGCATCCCACTTAGGGACCAGAGTGCCCATTGGAACTCGGAAGATTGATACTCTGATTGCAGATGAGATCGGGACTGGGATCGTCATAAGCCCGTGTATTCGGATCAGTACCGTGCATCGGAGCGCCGTTCTCTCTTGGATGAGGTTGAGTCTTCTTATAACGCTTGGCACCAGGACTCTGGGTCTTATGGTCAATATCAAATGGATTATCGATCGAACTATTCAGACTATGTTAGGCCCCAATACGGCCCTCGTTACTTGGAAAGTCCCGTGTATGGGAGACCTGGAACTGTTCGGGATGGGTGTGAGCCCCCCTCACACTCAGAAGGGAGGCCGCATTCTCGCTCCCTGTAATGTTCCCCTTGGGATCAAACTGAGTGACGCGACCCGCCTGCTTCAGCTCCCGTTCTACAACAGGCTACTTTGCCTGTCCAGGTACTGTCACCAGAGCTTCTCACTTTGGTACCGGACAATGCGGGAGCAAACCTGGTTCCCTTATGCTTTTGGCGCCCTTGGTCCAGGATTCTTTGGCGCCTCCTGAGTCAGACTATGAGAGCGATCCAAGCTCTCCAGAATCTGAAAGTGTTTCCCGGGAGTCATCCCCACTCGACATGCAGTTGGATTCCAAGCCCATTTACCTGTCGGAAGATCTTAAGCAGTACTCCATATATGTGGCCCACATGGCTTCGGCCCTGTTCATGAGCCTCGGTACACAGCAGAAAGGGGAGCTGGACCCCATGTTCAGCCTTATCGATGCAGAGGCCAAGGTACCAGCCGGCTTGCTACAGCCTCCCTTTGAGCCTTTGGCTCAATTGAACCTTGTCTCCTGACCTGGTAGGTCGACTTTCTGGTGACCATCACCTCCACTAGGAGGGTGATTGATTTGCGGGCCCTGAAGGTTGACCTGCCATACCTTCAGTTTCACAAGGACAAGATTGTACTCAGGCCAGATGTCCAATTCCCTCCTAAAGTGTTCTCTATGTTTCGCCGTTCATTACCACTCATTTTACCTGTGTTTTTCCAGAACCCTTCATCGGATGCAGAGTGAAGGTTGCATTGTTTGGATGTTAGAAGGGCATTGTCCTTCTAGAACTTGCATTTTGGGCAGTATAAACGTGATAAATAAATAAGTATGTCCAGAGGTATGCTGAGTGGAGAAAAACTCCTTCCCTGTTTGTTATTTAAGATGGGCCACGTAAAGGTCTCCAAGTTTCAGCCAAATCCATGTCTAGATGGATGGCCCCCACAATTGAAATTTGCTATAAATTGGCTCATAAGCAGTTTCCTGCTACCATTAAGGTGCACTCAGATCTATAGCAGCCTCTGTCGCCTTTGATCGTGCTGTCCCATTGGGCGCTATCTGTCAGGCAGCTACCTGGGCTTTGCCCGACTCGTTTATCCGTCATTATGGTATTGATGCAAGGGCATGGAATGATGCTGTATTTGGCAGGAGTGTCCTGCAGTTTCTGAAATAAATACTTCTGGCAGATTATATATTGCTTCTGTTTCTTCCCTCCTCCTTAGGTGCTAGCTTGTTATGTGCCCATTGGTGTAAAAGACAGTGACCACGTCAAAGAACTACAGGTTGCTTACCTGTAACTTTGGTTCTTCTAGTGGTCATCTCTCCTTTTACACGCCCTCCCCATCCTCCCCACGGGGTCTCCTGAAGCTGGACTCTGTGACTGAGGGGATGAGGAGTGTGGCAGCCACATATAACAGCTGGGAGCAGGGTTCCCGCCCAAATCAGGAGAATTGAGCTTGTTAGGTTCTGACGAGGTCTCTGCGCAGGCGCATAGTCCGTTTGTGTAAAAGGACAGATGACCACTAAAAGAACCAAAGTTACAGGTAAGCAACCTGTAGTTCTTAATGCTGATCATTTTCAATGTTGGTGGCTATTCAAGTATAATTGGATGACATTCTGTGCAGTGTAATATGGATGGTTCTGAAGTGCCTACACTGCTCTGGGCATCTAACAACACCCACAGTGTCAAAGAACAGGGCTGATATGCTAGTATTTAATTATGTGCAGTTGCGTTTCCATGACACTACAGCCACTGGAAATAATGGTCATATTGGTCATATTGTTGCAGAAGTGTGCAGTTGTGCAATTTTAAGTAGTAGCGCACTAGCCCTGTTCTGCAACACTATGGGTGTTGTTTTAGATTCCCACAGTAGCATGTGCAATTCAGAACTGGCAGGGTTACATTGTTCAGAATGTCAGTCATTGCCATACTTTTTTGGATCCATTGATGATTTTAGTAGATTAAGATTTGAAATTAGTCTTGCATTCTAATTTGAACATTCTAGCTACAGCAGTTTCGAAATAGCAATGAAATGAAAAATATTGTAAATCCCAACTAAAGTGTGTATACTTTGGAAAATAAGTAATGTTGCTCAATTAGTTAAATTTAGTGAAGCTTGTAATGGTAATTATTATTAGTAATGATAATTTCTCATTTTGAAACAAAGTGTTAATTGTTTGAACAAATTCATTTCTTTTGGGTCCAATACAAATTCATATGGTGGGGCGTCTGACACACAACATCCCAGAAAAAAAAATCATGAACCATTAAAAAATTCAATTTTAATTCAGAAATTGCATTGTACTTTGCTGACTTTTGTATAACTTTCTTGTTGTTGGTTCAAATAATGACCAGTTTATGTTTTGATATGTTATTCTAATGGTTATTCCAACATCCTTGTGAATAATCTCTATATATAATTCTCTAAGGCATACATATGGCTAATCCCCTGTGCGGCAGCTCTCACGAGAGTACATGAGCAGAAGCACCTGATTGGGCAGTGGGGATTCCATATGCAGATAGGGAGGAGGAGCCTGTGATGGTTAAGGTCAGTTGGAATGCAACTGTTACTGGTCGAAAGATATTCTTGATTGCTGAGGAGAGGAATCTATCTGTCTATCTATCCATCCATAAAGGATAGTGGGCAGGGGTCTGTGAAGAGAGAGGTTGTGAAAGGAGGAAACAGCCCCTTCAGGAGAAGGAGGCTTGCATTGTGTGAATTAGATGAGGAAACAAGATCTGTTAACTCAGGAAGGGGGAGAGAGAGAGAGAAGAAGAAGGAGGAGAAGAAAGACAGAGGGGAAGAGTAAGTGGAGGAAAGAGAAAGAGAGAAAAAGAAGGGAGGAGAAGAAAGAAAGAAGAGTGAAAGACAGGCCCGAGCCTGTCAGCGGCATGAGGGGAACGAGCAGCCATGGTGATGCCTATTGGCAGCAAGGAAGGGCCCAGTCAACCACTGCTGCTGTTTGGGGCTACCAAGATCATTGGCTGAGGGAGGCAGGAAGGCAAGGGACAGACCCGGGCCTGTCAGTGGCCTGAGGGGAATAAGTGGCCATGGCTTTAGGATTTAGTATTGGCTCTGCCGGTGATTCTGTTGATGCTTTGGTGGAGAACTGGAACAGAAAACTCACAAGGGCAGTAGACATGATCGCTTCCAAGCATCCTCTCTGACCTGATTCAGAATTGTCCCCTTGATAAACAGAAGTGGCAAGGTATAGCTTGGTATAGCTGAAGTGGCAAGGTAGACAACTGGAGTGCAAGTGGAGAAAGACTCAACTCAAATCCAACAGATTACAACATAAAGTGCATTTGAAGACCTATGCTCTGTCAATACATGTGATAAAGAAGCGATTCTTTTCTGCCCATGTTGCATCCTCAAGCTCACTTCCAGTGGACTTACTTGGGTTTTTAAGTTGGCTAGTACATGCTCCTTCTCCCTTGAATTAGAATTTGGAACCATAAATTGCCCATTGTGATGTTTTAAATGAGTTTTTTGTGGATAAAATATCTCTTATTTGGACCGACAGACTCAGACCCCACATTTATCACAGAGTCTAACTAATGCAGAGGTATCCAGCAACTCTTCTTAGGTGGTTAGGCTGGATCAGTTTCAGTTCGTGGCTCCTGATGATGTAGTTAAGCTGGTTGGAATGGTGCGGCCTAGCACCTGTTCTCTTGACCCTTGTCTGACATGGCTTACATGCTTCTCTGAGGGAGGGCAGGATGCCATCCTCTCTTAAGGAGGCTATAATTAGACTTCCTCTGAAGAAGCCTGCCTTGGAGCCCTCATATTAAAGCAACTATAGGCTTGTCTCCAACTTTCCATGCTTGGGCAAGGTAATTGAGAGGGTGGCGGCCTCTTAGCTCCAGGCAGTCTTGGAGGAAAACTGGTTTAAGATTGGTTTCCGGGCATCCTCTGGTGTGGACACTGCCTTGGAAAGCCTGATGAATGATCTCCAATGGGGAATTGATAGAGGGAGTTGGACTCTTTTGGTCCTTTTGGATCTCATGGTGGCTTTCAATACAATCAACCATAGAATTCTCCTGGGGTGTTTGAGAGGGTTGGGAGTGTGAGGCACTGCTTTGCAGTGGTTCTGCTCCTATCTCTCAGACAGATTCCAGATGGTGTCCCTTGGAGACTGTTCTTCAAAATCTGAACTCTTGTATGGTGTTCTTCAGGGCTCCATATGGTCTCCAATGTTGTTTAACATCTACATGAAACCACTGGGAAAGATCATAAGGAGTTTTATAAGTATGCTGATGACACCCAAATCTATTTTTCCATGTCAGCTTCATCAGGAGAAGGCATAACCTCCCTAAATGCCTGCCTGGAGGCAGTGATAGACTGGATGAGGTATAACAAACTGAGACTGAATCCAAATAAGACAGAAGTACTTATTGTGTGGGGTTGGAACTCGGGAGACAATATGCGGGTTTTGGATGGAGTCACACTTCCCCAGAAGTCTGGGAGTGCTTCTGGATCCCAAACTCTCCTGTGTTTTTAAGTTTGAGTCAGTGGCCAGAGATGCTTTCTATTGGCTTCAACTGATAAACCAGCTGTGTCCATTTCTTGATATCAGTGACTTCAGAACAGTGGTACATATGCTGGTAACTTCCAGACTAGATTACTGCAGTGCATTCTATGTGGGGCTGCCTCTGTACATAGTCCGGAAACTAAAAGAACTACATTGGCTACCAATAGGTTTCCGGGCAAAGTGCAAAGTGTTGGTTATAACCTATAAAACCCTAAACAGCTTAGGCCCAATGCCTTATTTGCCATGAGCCCCACTGCCCATTGAAATCTTCTACAGAGATCCATCTGCAATTGCTACCGGCCTATCTGTTGGCTAAACAGAAATGGGTCTTCTCTGTTGCCGCCCTGTGGCTTTGGGATGTGCTCCCTGCTGAGATAAGAGCCTCCCCATCTCTGACAACTTAATAAAAGTTTCTAAAGACACATTTATTCTCTCAACTTTTTAGCTATACTTGTGGTTTTAAATTGTTTTAAGGTTTTAATTTCTGTTTTAATTTGTTTTGTGTTGCTGAAAACCATTCAGGGAGAGAGGTTTAGGGCAGTATACAAATATAATAAATAAAATGAAATGAAATATAGGCAAGATACACTAATGGGCTGAGAGACAAAATGTTTCTGACTTTATAATGTCAAATGTTTATACAGAGGAATTTAAACTGGCTTGTGCTTCATAAGTTTTAGAAGTTAGATTGGAGCATCATACTTCTTCACTTTAATTCATATGGTAAGCTGTTATTGTTTAATGTAGTTTTATGCCTGTAAGCAAGGCATCTGTTATATAAACAGCTTCTGTTAGCCATCTTTTCTGAGAAACATTTTATCCTTTCAGACTGAATCCTCTGTCTTATTACTGTTATTTTTCCCTTGCACATGATCAGACAGTGTATTGACTGTCGTTTAAAACTTAAAGGAACTACAGTGACAGACAAATGCCTGAGACATCTCTATTTCTGTCACTCTGTATACAAATGGTTTCAAACTAGTTTCTCTTCTTTCCTTTAGACCAAGAGCCTTCAGGTAATCTTCTCAATTAGGCCCTAGGGCTTTGGAGAGGCAGAGAAGTGCAATTCTCTTAACAGCATCTAAAATTATAGGTTCAGGATAAAGTTAAGGTTGATGCTTTAACCAATCTGGAAAAAGAAAGAGAGATAGAGAAGAATGCTGGCCCTTTTGGCTTATTATAGGGCAGAGGGAAATATATGATTGACTTTTCATAGAGAATTGTGTTATTTCCCTTTTAGCGAATTAAAGTAATAACTAACTATTCTTTTTATCCATCTGTCGGTGATGTGTATGCATTGGAGAAATCTCCCCCCACCGCTTCCCTCTCTTCCCCCCCCCCTTTTCTTTCTTGCCAGCCTGATATTCGTTCTCCATACTCTCATATACTGAGGTCTCCCTGTGAGTGGTAGACCTTGGAAATGAGACAATTTGGAATGACCTTTGTGCCATAAATCAATTACTTACTATCCTACTATCAAGTAATTTAAGCCATGATTTATTGTTTTATATATTAATATCCCCTTTATAATTTATAATAGGAAACAGTATTCTACAGTAAATGTATGAACCTTTAATTAAAACATCACTTGCAATGAGTGAGAAATAGTATTCAGGAGGAAGAAAACGTAAATTTTCCATGTTGTTTTATCACTTTGATAGTGTTTATAAGTGTTGGTTATTTTAATGTTCTGAATGGAAAGCCTGAAACCATCTGTTCTGGAGCAGACTGTTGAAATACTTTGGAGTTGAGAGAGTGAGTATGGTCCATGGAATAAAATGCTGCTTTTGGACCTGAGTCAGTCATTCACTTCAGTTTACAAGTGAACAGCTACAGAAGCTTAAAGTAAAGGTAAAGTGTGCCATCAAGTTGATTTCGACTCCTGGCGCCCACAGAGCCCTGTGGTTTTCTTTGGTAGAATACAGGAGGGCTTTACCATTGCCTCCTCCCGCGCAGTATGAGATGATGCCTTTCAGCATCTTCCTATATCGCTGCTGCTTGATATAGTACCAGCAGGGATTCAAACCAGCAACCTTCTGCTTGTTAGTCAAGCATTTACCCGCTGCACCAATTAAGGTGACTAGCAAACCCCTTATCAGGCATTAAAGGGTGCTGAGATCCAGCAACAAAGTTAGAATTGTTAGTATGTCAAAAGTATTAAACACTGTTTACTCTTTTGGCTATCTCTTGTCTCATAGCTGCATATGCTTAATTAAAAATTCATCATATTTCTAGGAGATGATACATTCATTTCATGCATCATCTCTTTAGCTCCATGACAGCTCTTTATTTCACTACCTGGCAATACAGGGTTTAATACAATGTGGTCTTACTATATGTGAATAGTGTGATATAATGTGTAACAGCGAAGGTTAATTTATACAAAGGGAGTTGACAAGATTCAAGTCTAGCTGGAACCCATACTTTCTGATCTGGAAACCTTGTCCCTTTAGTTCCAAAGTTCAAGGATTGGTTGTGGGTAGTTAAATGTGCCAGGCGGGTGCGTGAATTTCCATATATCCAGAGATGAATTACTTCATATCCTAGATATGAAGATAGTAGACTTTTAATTTATGTATCACTTTCACCAATAGTAAAAGATACAGAATATGTCTACATCAGTCTAACCTTGCAGTCAAACACAATCCAAGAGAATGTCTGAAATAACAGCTTTGCGTTAGCTGTGTCAGACAGTGTGGGACATGGCATGTGTCTTTTTCTGTCCCAGTGGAAGTTAAAGACGTGGTGCAGCCAGCCCATTTTCTTAAGCACTTTTTTGCTATTTCACATCTCTGTTGACTGATTGCATTTTTGACAGAGAAAATGTGTACAGTTATACTCAATCCACCTTTAATGACTGCTTGTTGTTTTTTATTGCTTGAGCCTTTGTGTGGTATAGTTATGACTTATAGTTTGACCGTGGCATTTGGGGAGAAACTGAAAAACCAGTATAAATGTAAATGTAAAAAGATACAGCTCATTCTGTCTTTGAAATTGTTGGTGTGAAAAGAGCTCAACAGTGTTTTATTTAAACAAGGTCTGCTTCAACCTTGATTGACTTGCAGTAAATTGCCTGGTACGAGAGGCAAAAGGAAGTGGATAGAAAAATGGCAATCAGCACCAAATGTTTCACATATTGATTGACAAGCACCAGAGATGTGCTAGAGTAAGATAAATTGGCCAACGGGTCCCATCTTGACAGCTCCTGAGATGGGAAAATTGTTCCTGTTAATTTGCTGCTGGAACCTTGTCATTTACAGGGATATACATTTGAGTGTCTTCTAATTGTGTAAACAAAGTTTGAGTATGTACATAGAATATTTCAACTGTGGTTTTTTTTTAAATTCTGTACTTTTTAAAGAAGTGGTAAAGGGACTTAAGCTTAAATGTGTTAAAAGAGAGAGGGAGTGTGAAACTAACTCATTTAAAGAGCAACCTTTCCCTGAAACAGTAAATACTCTGCTGTCACAATGAAGTCCAATGGAGGCCTTCATGAGTTCAAGGAAAATAGCACCTTGGCAAGAATTCTGAAACAGGCTCCAAAAGGTTTCCTTAGTTAGGTCATCTCATTGTCATTATTCTTGTGAGTGAAGTGTGTTAATCAGTATGATGAAATATAGAGTTACAAATATTACTTTTTTCTGCTTTTAACGACAGGGATGGTATCTTGAATTTCTTTGTTCTCTTTAGTATGTTTTTTCCTTTGAATTTCAGCTGTTTTAATTTTCATCTTTTCAATTTCCTTTATTCCTGTCCAACCTCTCTCATTAATTTCAGAGTTATCTATCATCCAGTCATAGCTGATGATGTGAGAACATTTGTACTGTTATGGTAGGGGTGTGCTTGAAGTGTTTCAGCACCTCTGTTTCGAGGTGCTGAAATGCTTCTACTGCCCCAGCTGAAGAGTTTCAGTGGGGGGCAAGTGGGTACTTTGAAAGTAGGAAGGCAGGTCTTACCTGCCCCTCCATGGCTTCCTGCCACCCCTGAGTGGCACTTTTTGTATTAAGCAGCCAGGCTTTCTGTTTGCCCGCCTGCATCTTGCTTGGAACAGGAAGTTCCCTGTTCCCAGCAGCCTTTAGACAGTATCAGGAAGGAAGTGGCGTCTGAGCATGTGCGGGCACCATCTTGAGTGTTCAGTGGTGTGGGCAGAGGGTGGTGGAGGAGCCACAGAGGGGCAGGGCTTGCCTTCCTCCTTTTTAAAGTGCCCACTCTCTGCCTCTCTGTCATGCACATCACTATATTATGGTTTATTTTTATTTATGTAAAAAAATCTTTAAAATTGTTTCAAAAGGCAACTTGAATGTTGCAAACTCAAGAATAAACAATTTACTTTTATTTCTGTCTCCCACTTCAAACTACTGTTATTTTTGTAGTTTAGATTTTTTTAAATCAATTTCAGTGGCTTTTAAAAATATGCTAATTATTGTACTTTCAACTTCAAACCTCTTTAAAGGAGTGGATTTTTTATGGACAATTGTGTTCTAGTATATAGGTTCAACATCAGAGAATAGGGCTATTCACACAACCGTGTGGGCGGGAAGGAGAAGGCAGGGGTCAACCTACCTTCTCCCAGGTGATTGCTCTTCATTTCTTCGATGTGCACTCACATGACCTGTGCTGTCAGGAGCAGATATCCCACAAAGCTCTGCATTATGAGCAGGGTGCCTTGGGGGATTCCCCTGTCAGACGGGTGCTCTAGGCACCTGTCTCTGCAGCCCGAGGAGACACATGATTCCAGCAGCCAGGTTAAGGGAGAACTCACTTCCCTTAACCTCACCTAAGAGCTGGGTTAGACAATGGGGTTAGGCTGGGTGGGAGCACCGGGACTCATATGGAAACCGATGCTCCACACGAGCAGCCTAGCCCAAGGACTGGGAAGACCAGAGTTCAAATCCCCATTCAGCCATGAAGCTCACTGGGTGATCCTGGGCCATTCAAGGCTCTCTCAGCCTAACCTACTCACAGGGTTGTTATGAGGATAAACATAACTATGTAATCTGGTCTGGGCTCCCTGGAGGAAAAGCGGGATATAAATGTTAACATAAAATAAAATAAACTAAACTAAACTAAAATAAAGCTAGGCTACCCTAGTGTGGGCTAGGCTGCTCGTGAAAACAGTCTCCATATATCACGGCTACCACATGGAGGCAGTTCCATGTCATTTGCCCCTGATAACAAGGCAAAGAGGCACCTTTTTAACGTGTTGATTCTCTTTATTTAGCAGGGGGAGAGCAACTGGCCCTATCCATCCCCAGCACAGTACCTCCAGTGACTGTTGCTGGTGTCTCTCTTATGTTTCTTTTTAGATTGTGAGCCCTTTGGGGACAGGGAGCCATTTTTCTAATTTGTTTATTCACTGATTGATTGATTTATCTTTGTAAACCACTTTAGAAGCTTGTTGAGAAGCGGTATATAAATGTTTATTCTTGTTATACGCAGATTCTATATCTGCGGTTTCACATATTTGCAGGTGTCTAAGACACCTGGTTTCATTGTCCACAAATATGAAAGGGTTCAAACTCATGTATCTGTGGTTCCTAGAAGGTGGGAAGTTACCTCGGAGGTCACCTCCAGACTCCATTTTGTCAGGAGGACACAGGAAGAGGCATTTTGTGGCTCATTTCTTCAAAAAAACAAAACAAAAACCAAACATTTTCTCTGTGATTTTTTTCATGGTTTGTGGGGGCATTTTGCAGATTGGGGGGCATTACTGAGCACATGGGAGAATGGTACACTAAACAGTTGCTATTACGTTTGTCATTTTGTGCATTTTTCTGCTTTTTCACATTTTTTCCACCTTTGGGGTCCATTCTGGATCCTAGCCCCCCTTTCCCATAGGCATAATAAGAACATAGGAATAGCCCTGCTGGATCAGGCCCAAGGCCCATATAGTCTAGCATCCTATTTCACACAGTGGCCCACCAGATGCCACTGGGAGGTCTACAGCAGGAGTTGAGGGCATGCCCTCTCTCCTGCTATTACTCCCCTGCAATTGGTATTCCAAGGCATCCTGCCTCTGAGGCTAGAGGTGGCCTATAGCCCTCCAACTAGTAGCCGTTGATAGACCTCTCCTCCATGAAGTTATCCAAACCCCTCTTAAAGCCATCCAGGTTGTTGGCTATCACCACATCTTGTGGCAGTGAATTCCACAAGTTGATTATTTATTTATTTGTTTGTTTATTTGTTTGTTTATTTATTGCATTTCTGTATCACCCAAAACTTGCATCTCTGGGAGGTTTACAAATAAAATAAAAGTGTTGTGTGAAAAACTACTTCAGTTTGTTGGTCCTAAATTTCCTGGCAATCAATTTCATGGGATGACACCTGGTTCTAGTGTTATGTGAGAGGGAGAAGAATTTCTCTCTATCTACTTTCTCCACACCATGCATGATTTTATAGACCTCTATCATGTCTCCCCGCAATCATCTTTTTTAAAAAAATAAATAGCCCCAGGTGTTGTAGCCTTGCCTCATAAGGAAGGTGCTCTAGGACCCTGATAATCTTGGTTGCCCTCTTCTGCACCTTTTCCAGTTCTACAATGTCCTTCTTTTGATGTGATGACCAGAATTATATGCAGTACTCCAGGTGTGGACGCACCATAGTTTTGTATAAGGGCATTATAATATTAGCATTTATTTTCAATCTCCTTCCTACTGATCTCTGGCATGGAATTGGCCTTTTTCATAGCTGTCACACATTGAGTTGACACTTTCAATGAGCTGTCCCCCATGACCCCAAGATCACTCTCCTGGTTAGTCACCGACAGCTCAGATTCCATCAGCGTATATTTGAAGTTGGGGTTTTTCATCCCAATGTGCATCACGTTACACTTGCCAACATTGAACTGCATCTGCCATTTTGTTGACCACTCACCCACCTTGGTCTGATCCTTTTGGAGCTCCTCATAATCTGTCTTTCACTACCCTAAAGAGTTTGGTATCATCTGCCAATTTGGCTACCTTGCTGCTTACCCCTACTTCTAGATCATTTATGAATCAATTAAAAAGCACCGGTCCCACTGTAGATCCCTGGGGGACCCCACTTACTTCCCTCCATTGTGAAAATTCTCCATTTATCCCTACCCTTTGTTTCCTGTCCTCCAACCACTTAGCAATCCACACAAATACTTGTCCCCTTATCCCATGACTGCTAAGAGTCTTTGATAAGGAACTTTGCTGAAAGCTTTCTGGAAATCCAGGTATACTATGTCAACTGGATCACCTTTTTCCACACACTTGTTGACACTCAAAGAACTCCAAAAGGTTTGTGAGGCAAGATTTACCTTTGCACAAGATCCAGGTTGGGCAGATGGAGACTAGCGTCCGACGAGGAAGTGAAGTGAGGACCAGGAAAGTTGAAGGAGTTAGTGGGATTCCTCATGAGGAGATTTCCAGTGTGAGTCCAGCTGGATAGATAGGCAGCGGGGACCAATCTAAAACCAAGCACAATGAGCTAAGCCTTGGCGTGAGGGCAGCAAATTGGCCAAGCAAGTAGTGATTTCAGCTCGGGTGGCCCAATGGAGAGGGGAATACTTGTAGCAGTGGAGTCCCAGTGCAAAGCACAAGGGAGCACACAGTGGAGTCCCCAGTAGGATGGAAAGGGGAACACACTTGTTGCAATATTCTGCAGTTGGGGTCTCCAGTGATCAACATAGGAGAGCACACTGGGTCATGGAGTAAGGGATACTTATATCCCAAAACATGCCTTGGGGGCACTTTGCTATTGTCATGCTCTGCTGACTAGGGGAGTCCCGACAGGCGTTTTCAGGATGTCTTGTGTCTGATAGTCCTTCCTGAGTAGTAAGGTGTGTGAATCACTTATTGTATGCAAAGCTGATCGTAATGAAAAGCAGAGTGTGCAAGTGCATCAAATAATATCTTATGTTGGGATTGACTCTCCCAATAATTCTATCAAATGTTTCGATGGACACTTTTCAAAGTAACATCATTGACTCATCCCTATTATGAGGGAGTCTACTGCTGCACTTGTCTTATCTGCCTTCCCTTCCTGGCCTAATTGCTTTGTTAGCATCAGGTGTTATCTCTCTTGCAAGAGGATGAGGGGAATTTTAGAGTTCATCCTAAATCCAAAATGACCTTGGTTGCCAGATAATCCGCAATAGCTAGTTCTGGAGTCTGCTTAGCTGGGCCCCCACATAGAGAGAGCGGGTGTGAAGCTAATCCCCTCTGCAGTTTGTGTTATTTGCAGCCCAAATCTAGGGGCGGCCAGTCCACTGCCAACTAAGCAACTTGTCCCCATTTATAACATAAACTGGGAGCTCACATTGTGGTGCAGCTCCTGAACATAGCAAAAGTGCAATATCCAAGCCTTGAGATGCAGCTGTAAACAGGGAGGCTTCTGGGAGCCAGGCAGGATAAGCTCAGCTAGTAACACAATAAAGTTGTTTATTATGCCAGACCTCTTTTTGCCCCCCCCCCCCCATACATACGTTCCATACTGTCTCCAGTGTTCTTTACTATATACATGAAAACACTGGGAGGGATCATCAGGATATTTGGTGCAGGGTGTTACCAATATCCTGTTGATACCCAAATCTGTTTCTCCATGTGAACCTCATCAGGAGAAGGCATAACTTCCCTTAATGCCTGCCTGGAGGTGTTGATGGGCTAGATGAGGGATAACAAACTAAGACTGAATCCAGATAAGACAGAGGTACTTATTGTGTGGGGTCGGAACTCGGGAGATGAGTTTGTCTGCCTGTTCTGGATGGGGTCACTACCCCAGAAGGAACAGATATGCAGTGTGGGGGTGATTCTGGCTCCATACCTCTCCTCGGTGACTCAGGTTGAGCCGGAGGTGCTTTCTGTTAGCTTCGGCTGACGCACCAGCTGTGTCTAGAGATAAACAACCTCAGAATAATGGTACATATGTTGGTAACCTCCAGGCTGGACTACTGAAATGCACTCTATGTGGGGCTGCCTTTGTATGCAGTCCTGAAACTGCAGTTGGTACAGAATGTGGTGGCCAGGTTGGTCTGTGGGTCAACTCAGAGAGACCATATTGCTGAAAGAGTTACACTGGCTGCCTATAAGTTTCCGGGCAAAATACAAGATCCTGGTTATTACTTAAACAGCTTAGGCCCTGGGTATTTAAGAGAATGTCTTCTTTGCCATGATCATTTGGAGAGGTTTGTCTACGGT
Source organism: Hemicordylus capensis (assembly GCF_027244095.1). Lineage (NCBI taxonomy): Eukaryota > Metazoa > Chordata > Lepidosauria > Squamata > Cordylidae > Hemicordylus > Hemicordylus capensis. The sequence goes on along the minus strand of NC_069658.1, from coordinate 370,022,392 downwards.
TGCCACTGGCTCATCTGATGGCTACTTGAGGACGGGCCTTCTCCGTTGCTGCCCCTGGGCTTTGGAATGCGCTCTCTGTCAAAATAAGAGCCTCCCCACCTCTGGCAACAATTTAAAAGGCCCTGAAGACATATTTTGTTCACCCAGGCTTTTAATTAGATTTATAATTTTAATACTTTTAATGTTGTGTTTTAAATGATTTTAATGTTAATGATTTCAGTGTTGAGATGATTTTAATTGTAATTCGCCCAGAGACACAAGTTTGGGGCAGTATAGAAATGTGTTAAATAAATAGATAGATAGATAGATAGATAGATAGATAGATAGATAGGTAAGCTACTTTGTTGCAGCAACCCATTGCTCATATCAAGCAGTTTTGTCCATGCCATCACAAAAGTAACAGTTGCAGTGGCATAGACAAAGTTAGTGATTTAAAACTGCCTCCATGTGGCAGCCCCTATATGAATACAATGAGTATTATATACTGCTTTTCAACAAAAGTTCCCAAAGCAGTTTACAGAGATATAAACAGATAAATGAATAAATAAAATGGCTCTCTGTCCCCAAAGGACTCACTATCTAATAAAGAAATATAAAATAGACACCAGTGACAGCCACTGGAGGGATGCTATGCAGCGGATTGATAGGCCCAGTTGCTCTCCCCCTGCTAAATAAAGAGAATCAACACTTTTAAAAGGTGCCTCTTTGCTCAGTTAGCAAATGCTTTTCTGTGAAAAAGTCCCTGATTGATAAAATGCTTCCTAATCTCTTTACCTTGGGCTGACTTGTTTTTGAGTGTAGTTGCATATTTGCACACCTGTTTGCCTGCCTCCTGTGAAAATTTTCCTCCCTTTCCATTAAAGGTAAAGTGTGCCATCGAGTCGGTGTCGACTCCTGGCGACCACAGAGCCCTGTGATTGTCTTTAGTAGAATACAGGAGGGGTTTACCATTGCCTCCTCCCACGCAGTATGAGACGATGCCTTTCAGCATCTTCCTATATCGCTGCTGCCCGATAATAGGTGTTTCCCATAGTCTGGGGAACATACCAGCGGGGATTCGAACCGGCAACCTCTGGCTTGGTAGTTAATCCATTTCCAACCTCTGGCTTGGTAATCATGCCATGGTAAATGATGAAAAGGAACAGGTACGCAATTTGGGAGTGCTTCTGGATCCCAACCTCTCCCTGATGTCTGAGGTTGAGGCGATGTCTATCAGCTTCGGCTGACACTCCAGCTGTGTCCATTTCTTGAGATAAACAATCTCAGAACAGTAGTACATTTGCTGGTAATCTCCAGACTTGACACTGCAATGCGCTGTATGTAGGGCTGCCTTAGTACATAGCCCAGAAACTGCAGTTGGCACAGAATGCGGCAGAAAGGTTGGTCTCCAAGTCATAGAGACAATATTATTGCTATATTAAAAGAGCTACACTGGCTACCAATTGATTTCAGGGCAAAATACAGAGTGCTGGTTATTACCTATAAATCCCTAATCAATTTAGGCCCTGGTTATTTAGGAGAACATCTTGTTCGCTATGAGCCCCACCTTGGGCTCACATCTTGTTCACTATTATGGCGGTTGCCATCGGTGCCTTCCAGCGCAAAGCCAAGGCCGCCACCGCCTCCTTACTCAAGACGGCCTGGCCAGACCAGGCTGTCCCGCCGCCTCCCAGCGGACAGGCGAGGCCACCGTTGCTGCCTCCTCATCCTGGACGGGCCAGGCTGTCTCACCGCCCTTGCCTCCCAACGGCCAGGCAAGACCCCCACCGCCTCCTTGCTTCCAGCTGACAGGCGAGGCCGCCGTCCCCGCCTCCTCACCCAGGACGGCCTGGCCAGGCCTGGCCGTCCCACCGCCACCTCCTCTGGCCGTTTTACAGTGTACTGCCACCGCCTCCATTTTTTCTTTCACTTCAAGTCTCGCCCAAGGCTGGAACTCTCCACCGCCAAATCCAGGAGGACACGCATGCCAGCTAAGAGAATTAAATATATAGAAGATTCTCTTAGACGTGCCAGTGGGGATGCGTGGTGGAACTCTCGCGAGAGTGGTGGCACATTCATGAGAGTTTCTGACTTTGGGTGAGCAGTGAGGAGCACCGGCGAGAAGAGGAGGGCAGCCAGCTGGTGAAGCCACACCGGCCTGAAGAGGTGGTCGAAGGCCAGCTAGAGGAAAATGAAATGGGGCTGAAGAAGGGGAAGAGGCAGGAGGAGGTGGCTGGCCAGTGGAGCTGCGCCGGCCACTTGAAGGAGGCGGTGACCGGCCGGTGGCTGACAGGCGCCTGGGCCAAATTAGGGGTGCAGATGCACTGTGCCCGAGCCAACTAGTTGAGCACTAAATTTCCACTGGAGAAGTAGGAACTCTGCAATGCTAGGGGCACTTGCACAGGTAACTCTGTCTGTAAAATAACATTGAGTGATAAACCACCCTCAAGCATATTCAGGCGACCTCAGTTTTCAATGCAAGTAGCTTCAATTAAAGAGGAAGACAGCAACTGTCAGTAGCCAACAGTAGCCAACATTTTCTTCTGTCCTCATTTCTATTTTAAGCCCATGTTGAGCAGGCTAATAGAATGAATGGAAAGTAGCAAGAGAGCCAGCGTGGTGTAGTGACTAGAGTGCTGGACTAGGACCGGGGAGACCAAGTTCAAATCCCCATTCAGCCATGATACTAGCTGGGTGACTCTGGGCCAGTCACTTCTCTCTCAGCCTAACCTACTTCACAGGGTTGTTGTGAGGAGAAACCTAAGTATGTAGTACACCACTCTGGGCTCCTTGGAGGAAGAGCAGGATATAAAATGTAGTAAATAAATAAATAAAGTAGAATTGTAGTGAAATGACACACTGTACTGAAGGTTGGATCATACAGTTAATGTATACTTTTTGGGAGAGAAACAGTTGTGTAGGCATAACCTGCTGAATGAGAACTGGGGTCCTTGATTTTGAGTGATACCGGAGCATAATAATTTTCATTGCAATTATGGCGGCTGTAATTTATTTTTCTCTGATTTTCTCGTGATTCAGCAACCACAGGGGCACTTCTCAGAAGAGAGTACCAGTCCCAATTTTCATTGAGATCAGCAGAGTTAGGGTTGCTCCCAGGATCTTTACAGTAAAGCTGATAGAGTTTTGGGGACATTAATGCCTAAAGTTTACTTCCTTCAAAACTTTAGTTTTAGTTTTAGAGTTTGTTTTTAAAGAAGCCTAGTTTAAAATAGTTGTTATAATGTCATTTTCAAACACAGTCTTATAAGATTTTTTTTAACATGATGGGGCAAACATTTGGATATATATTAAGGTTATTTGGGCAAGCTAGAAAAGTATGGTAAATGTAAGCGGTTTAATGTCTGGATCAGGACAAGACATATAGAGATAGATATAGATAATGAAGTGAATACTCTTCTGTTTTCCTCTCAAAGTACTTTATACATCTTTAAAATGGTGTATATCAGTATAGTTTCCTGAAAATCTAGTTTAGGGCATTCCTTAAGCATATGCTTAAAGATGGCAGAGTTAACACCTACTCTTCGATGCCTTTGTTAGAAATTTCAAATTAGTGCTGTCTGTGACATGACAGAATCTACCTTGAGAAATGCTAAATTGTTACTGCTGAATATTCTCATCTTCCTTTTAAAAGGTGTGATCTTTCCCACCTACTATTGGCTGCCTGAATCACTAATTAATTGCTATGATTCCAAGAGATTTGCCATATAATGTATAAAATAACTGAAGAAGGGCATGTTTCAGGGAAACTCTCTTCCTGGCAAATGATGGATTTTCAGCTATTTTAATTTATAGTTTGTCCATTCCAACAGCTGAGGAAAAGCAATGATAGATCAAAAGCAAATATCAAATATTCCATTAAAATTATATTAAAATCCATTTAAAATACTTGAAACATAGCAGATATCATAACCCACCCACTACCACACTTGACTTAACTAACAAAAGGTAACCTGGAAATGTCTTATAATGCTACATAACTGCTCCAGATGTAGATTTTGTGTGTTTCCAAAGGTAGGGATACCCGAGGCATCAATCAAATATGTCTTTCTGTGTTCCCTTGCTTCACAGATATTGCACAAGGGTAGTGTTTTTAAGTGATACCTTTGGGATCACAGAGACTGGGGCAAAGAGGGAAGAGGTGTTATCTTTAATGAGGATTGACTCTCCTATCCATGTACGATTTTGAAAAGTTCTTTTTAAAATGGACATCTTTTTCTTTAAAATGGGGACCCCGCTTCCCCAAAAGACCCCCCCTCCAAAAATACCCACCCCATTTGTTCCTCATTTGTTTCAAAGGACACACATTTTGGTACAAAGTAAAATGAAAACTGAATAGGTCCCATTCAGTTCAGTTTTTCATTCTGAAACTAATGCTCACCCTTAGAAAATAATAAATGGAAATTGTTGCTATATTTTTCTTACTGCTTGTATATGAGTCTGTTTCTAAGAAATGAAATTAAGACCTTGTGTATACTAGGCTTTTATCACAGGCTCATGCTGACTTCATTTATATATAATGTACAATATTGTTTACAAGAAAACTGCTTTGAATTTAGTGTAATGACACTGTGTTGAAAATGTTGCTTTTATGGAAAGGGGCAACTTTCCTCTCTAGACAAGCAAAATTTTGAACATTGTAAGAAACAATAAAAAATAAAATTGTTTCTAGACAGAAGTTTTAAAATTTGATATTATGAGTGTCATCTATACTACTTCTTTTCCTTTCTTACCAGTGTTCCCTCTAACAGAGATTCCCAGATGTTGTTGACTACAACTCCCAGAATCCCCAGCTGCAATGGCTTTTGCTTGGGGATTATGGGAGGTATAGTCAACAACATCTGGGAATCTCTGTTAGAGGGAACACTGGTTCTTACTACCGTTTAAATTCTCGGTGTACAGTAAATTCTTTTTCTATTCATACTTCTTACTGATTCTCTGTCTTACAATTTTTTCTAGATGAGTTCCCCAGCATGTGAAATAATACAGGGAAAGCAAAGTTGCTTATTTAGAAGCAGGTGCTATAGCAGCATGTTAGCAAGTAACTAGGAAATTTATAGGGTTGATAAGGGGAAGGGGGGCATGACAGAAGCCTAAGCATGTCCATACATCACTATGTATTGATTGGTTGCTTTATTGATAAGATATCTCTTCACGTTATAAGGCCAGCATAGGTACACGCATTGTGAAAAGTAGACCATCTTATCGAAAAGAATAAGTTACTCATTGAATATATAACAATAAATATGCGGAATTAAATATGAGTTTTCTCACTTGGCTTCTCACTTATTTCATTTTGCTCTAACAAATTGTTTCCCAACTATGAAGATATCATTAGGCATATGCCAAGTAATCAGCCCACAACTGTAATGGTTTCAGTAAGGAAAGGAATTTCTAATCCTATTCAGTAATGTTTTTCCCAAGACAGCAACAGACATCGTAAAAATGAGGGTTATATCTTCTCATTATAGAATCTAATCTCCCCAAAAGAGATTCAGCAGCTGCAAAACCCTCACATATTTTAGCTGTAAATTATTTTTTATTATTTATCCTTCTTTAACTAAAAAGGAAACGGCCATCAGATTATGTAACAAGACAAGAATATAATTGTTTTGGTTCTGACTATAGCAAACCCATATTTTAACTAGAGCTGTACGTTGTTGTGATGACTGAAGAATATGAGAATTTTTAGTATTGATCTCTTTTAATCCCTAATGTAGGCTATGTAATATCATTCTCCTGTTCTTGGTGATAGTTTAAAAAAAGTTATTGCTGTGTTCAAAGTGATAGTTGTCTATATGATGAATGCTTAATCCATTACTTAAGATGGCAAGGGTGGATTGAAAATAGATTTTGAGAAGAGTGTTGGGGACAAATGAAATGTGACATAGGAGAACTGTGAACAGGATATCTCATAGTTTTTTTTAAAAAATGAAAGCAGTTGTGAGGCCCACAATTTGGATTAGGACTGTAGCCCTGGAGACGTGTGATTTTAATCCTTTCCCCCACGTTGTTTCCCCAATTGAAATTCCCTCAAAGCTACTGTTTGTCCTGTGAAGAAAATAGCTTGGGAGTCGAAGGGAATTTAGCTGAGAAAACTATTCTGGAGGAAAGTGTTAGATCCTAATTGTCCCCCTTATATCTACTTTGATCTTTTCTTTTCTTTTTTTAAAGTGGGAGATCCTGTTCATGGGTCTTCCATATCTTATGTAGTTTAATTTTAGAAGCAAAGATTTTGTGCAATTTATGGTTTGCATTTGGGATGGGGATGCATTTGCAACAGCTATACTCCATTCATATACACAATTTTAATAGTGCAGAAAGACTTTTGGATCCAAGGCTGTTTCTTACGGGATTTGAAAATGGGCAAATATTATATGATGAAAAATTCAGTATATTTTTTGAAAGATTATATGATAATTGAAGTCCACATCTTTCCATCTATATATATAATTCTCCTGGGTGTGCCTTTAGAACGTGCATCCCAGCAGCCCAGCTGATTGGCTGGGCTGCGGGGGTGCCTGATTGGTCCTGGCGCACCCAGGAGAATTGCCTGGCTGGGCGGCTGCGGAGGCAAGGCGGCGGGCCCGGCCGCGGCGGAGGCAAGACGGCGGGCCCGGCGGGGGCGGGGGCACTCTCGGCCCGGCCGCAGTGGCGGCCCGGCCGCCCGTGGCAGCAGCAACACTCTCGGCCCGGCCGCCCGCCCACAGCAGCACTGTAGGGGTGTGTGGAGGGAGGAGGAGGCGGCCGCATGGTGGGGGGTGAGGCGGAGGGAGCCGCCGGCGGCGGCACGGCTGGCTCTGCCCCCAGTCCCTGAGACGGCGGGGAATGGCTGTGTCCAGCAAGAGGCGCAGATGCTCTGCGCCCGGGCCCACTAGTATATTATTAAATGTCCTCCAAGTTTTAGAGGTTGGTTTGAGTATATTTACATTGAGGAGGCTCCCCACCACCACCACCTATAAAACAAAAATGAAGACATTGTAGGCAGACTAGAAGGCAAAATAATTTATTTTCTTATATTTTATTTTATTTTATTTACATTTTATATCCCGCTCTTATGTAAGAAAATAGGAAACTGCCATATACTGAGTCAGACCATTGGTCTATCTAGCTCAGTATTATCTTCACAGACTGGCAGCAGCTTCTCCAAGGTTGCAGGCAGGAATCTCTCTCAGTCCTATCTTGGAGAAGCCAGGGAGGGAACTTGAAACCTTCTGCTCTTCCCAGAGCGGCTTCATCCCCTGAGGGGAATATCTTGCAGTGCTCACACATCAAGTCTCTCATTCAGATGCAACCAGAGCTGACCCTGCTTAGCTATGGGGACAAGTCATGCTTGCTACCACAAGACCAGCTCTCCTCTCCTTCCTCCAAGGAACCCAGAGCGGTGTACTACATATTTAAGTATCTCCTCACAACAACCCTGTGAAGTAGGTTAGGCTGAAAGAGAAGTGACTGGCCCAGAGTCACCCAGCTAGTTTCATGGCTGAATAGAAATTTGAACTCTGGTCTCCCCGGTCCTAGTCCAGCACTCTAACCACTACACCACACTGGCTTATTGACTGTTTAAAAGTAGACAAGGCTCCTTTTGTAAAAGTAAGCCCAAATGCCCCTTGTATGCGGCCTTTGTAGATTTCAAATCAGCATTTGACTGTATCGCTCCTGAAATGATTAAACTCAACGCGGGTTGGCGGGCTCCTGTGCTAGCGGCTCTCTTTACCTGCATAGACTACACTGGGCACATACCTAAAGACTGGGGCGTAGGTGTAATAGTCCACATATTTTTAAAAGGCGTCCTTTTTTAGCAATCCGTCTAAAAATTTAGCGATCCTGTCCTGCTTATTATCGATCCTGCTAATTATTGTCCGATCAGCTTTACTCAAGATATTTAGATTGGAAGCTCCAAGATTGGATGGAGAAAGAATACATCCTGCGGGTTTTAGAACAGGGCACTCAACTATGGATCATGCCTTAGTACTACGCCATCTTATTGAGAAGTAGAGCAGTAAGTCCAAGTGCTCCTTGTATGTGGCCTTTGTAGATTTCAAATCATCATTTGACTCAGTTTTGAGGCCAAGGCTGTGAAGAAAACTCAGGGATACCAACATTGATAGGCAATTACTTCTCCTCATTCAAAAACTTTATGAGAACACCAGCGTAAGGGTGAGATGTAACCCCCAAGGCTCACTTTCACACCCAATAACTTCCAGAAAAGGAGTCAGACAAGGGTTTATTTTGGTGCCCTCTCTGTTCAACTTGTATATAAACACCTTAGCCAAAAATTCTCAGACCCAGGGTTATATCTGCCAAATATTGTGGGAGTAACAATTCCAGTTTTGCTGTATGTGGATGCTGCTGTGATTATCTCTCAAACTCCATTAGGTTTTAGGAGGGCTCTTAAGCTCCTGGCCAATTACTGCAAGGATTATTTGGTTATTAATTTGGTTATTAATTTTCCTGGTTATTAATTTTCATAAATCTAAGGTGATGGTCTTTGCCAAAAAGCCTAAGAAATTTAATTGGTCTATAGAAGATCATCCGATTGAACAGGTTAACAGTTTTAAATATTTGGGCATGGTCTTTCGTACCACAAGCTTATGGAATGCCCACGTGGACTATGCTGTCCAACAGGCTCAAAGGAGCACATCAGCAATTCTGAGATGTTTCTGCTCCAAAGAAGGAAGTATTATTCCTGCAGCACTAAAGCTGTTCATTGCCAAACCACTAGCCCAACTTCTGTACAGTGCACAACTGGGCCCCTATTCCAACTACAGATCACTGGAGATTGTCCAGTCTAAGTTTATAAGAGCTATACTCAGAGCCCCCAGATGTATTTCTAAGACTGCACCAAGGTTTGGAACAGGCTTTCAGAAAATGGAATCCAAACATGGATTTCAGTTTTTAGCCCTCTGGGGCTGATTCCCCTTGTACTTGCCAACAGATTTCAGTCTTCCTGGAGACAAGCACTGCAGGCAAAACTCTCATTACTTGGCTTCCCTTTAAAATATTTGTCACAATTGGGATATAATCAAGCCAAGAAAATCCTCAAACAGAGGATCTTGGACATTGAACACCAAAATGAACTAGTCATTCTGCAGACCATAAGAGGGTGCCTTGGCGATCACAGCCGGGAACCAGCCAGTTATTTATCGTCACTCTCTTTACCCAACTGTCGAAGAGTGTTCCTTAGAGCAAGATATGATGCCTTGCCATTGGCAGTTTTTTTGGGGAAATGTCTGAAAATTCCCCTGGCCAGTCAGATCTGTCCTTGTGGTTTGGGTGAGGGAGAATCTGTCCACCACGTGTTGCTGTATTCTTTATTTTATAATGACAGTTGCTGTAATCTTACTACTCCCTTGCCAGGCGCAGGCCATGAACGCGCCTCTGGGAGGGCAGTGGGTGGCTTCTTCAAGTGTAAACGGAGCCGGTGCTCCGTGCCACCCAGCAGCCCCCGCGGCGGGGAATCACCTCCGCCACTCCCCTGGCCGCTGGCGGGGGCTCGCCTCTGTGGGAGCCAGGTGAGTGGCGGAGGCGATTCCCTGCCGCGGGGGCTGCTGGGCTGCATGGAGCACCGGCTCCGTTTACACATAAAGAAGCCGCCCGCGCCCCCCCCCCCCGGGAGGCGCCTTCACGGCCCGTGCCTGTCCCTTGCTATTACATTACCCCAGCCAAACTGATTAATTTTACGTCACAGTTCTCTTGGCAGACAAGAAATAGTCTACTACATATAAGGTTGCTAAATTTTGTGTGGCTGCTGATAAGATCCGCCGACAATTAATATCTACTCTTTTGATCTTTCCATAAAACGTTTACTTTGTTGGTGTATTGTATGATAGATTTCTTATCTGACTGTTCTGTAATTTGTTGTGTTTATGTCTGATCTAAGATCGTAATAAAGCCATTCATTCATTCAAGATTTGTTGGGTGTGCATATTATGCATGCAGATGAACCGCTGCTGCCCCAGTAAGCATGGAGGTTCGGGGGCTGGGATGTTTCATCCCGGCCCCTGGAAATCCCACAATGGACTGTGTGAGTGTACGGTGCATTATGGGGATCCCTCCAGTGACAGCTGGGAGCCCACTCCTGTATCAGCGTGGCTGGGAGCAGCCAGCACTGACACACGAACAGTTAGCCCAGGTTAAGGGTACTCTTGAGCCCTTAACCTTGGCTAACTGGTTGGCTCCCTAGGCGAGTTTTCCATCAAGGTGCCTGGGCTCAGTCAAGTCCAGGCTTAGCTGCCCTAGACTGGTCTTGGCTGCTCGTGAGAACAGCCTCATTATTATTCTTTTCTGATCCCTCTTTCAGATGTTGAGGAAGCTCCAGATAGACTTCCTTTTTGCATCTGAAATGTGATTAATTGCAAAATAGTTCCTTAGTGGCAAGATTCAAATGCCATATTCTACGTGCTGTTGGGGCAGCATGCAGGCAGTGGGAACTCTGTTCTTCTGCAGATGTAGTGTAGCCTTCAGTCTAGCAGGAAACCAGTAAGATCCCTTTGGCTCTAGAGGCGGCTGGTGAGGGCGGTGCTGGGGGCGGCAGTGAGAAGTACCTTTAAAAAGTGATTACTGGTGGTGTTGCAAGCACCTGCAAGCTGCTGTGAGTGGTGGTGCCCTGCACCGTGACTACCGTGGTTCTTGCACTCACCTGGCCTCTGCAGAAAGGTAATATCTTTTTTAATGTGCTTCTTGCCATCCACCAGCACCGCCTTCATTGGCCGGCACTTTTTGGCTCATACTACTAATTCTGGCCTGGCTCTAAACAACTTGTCTTTCAGTGCATGCTGAGCTGGTACTAAGAGATGGCCTACCTTCTGGTTACCTACCCTGACAAAGAGGCTACTGGATATGCTGTGGTACGTCTTAGGATATTTTCAAATGCTTCTGCCACCGGCACAATTTGCATTATTTTGTCCCACACAACCATCCATTTTGCACCATCCTAGCATATTTAACAACATTTTCCACTCTTTAAATTAGCATTAACATTGCTGACAGCATCAATGCTTCAATTAGGCTAGCTTTGAATAGGAGCCGCAGTGTGTTACATGTCCCTTTTTCAGAATCATGTGAAAGGAGAAGTTGACATTATGCATTAAAATGAGGGCTTAAACAATATTTTAATGTGGTTTTCTGTTTATGTTGCTATCTTTGCATTTTCTCAAGAAGACTGGAGGCAGCCTCTTTAAGGCTCTTTGAGTTATGGGCTCCTCTGCAAGGCAGAAATGCCTTCAGACCGCTTTGAATGAAATTCTTGTGCTATGCTAATGAGTACCAATAAGAAAGATATGCAAATATGGCTAGGTTAACCATCATACTGATGGCGAGTGGGTGCAATTCTCTTGGAGTGTCTCATTTTGGAGAGTCAGAGCCCTTTACTGAGTGATTTTAAGATTCACCATAGCAAAGTAACAGCACAATCATTCTTTATCACATCTATCTTGATGGCTGTTTTGGTGCCTCAGAAATACAAGCTAGAATCCAGTGAGATGGACATGAAGGTGTTTATTTATGTGATCTTCTTACGTGTGAAGCCTGCACTATCATGAAGCTACTGGTTACTCCATCAGTAGATTTTCTCCCTGCCACATGTCTGTAAGAAGAGAAGCGTGGTTAGAGGACTTTGTCTTTTTGCTTATATTTGGGAGTCAAAGATTGGCTGCTGATTTGTGTCTCTGGCTGTGTGGGGAGCACACAGCTAAAATGGCTTGCCCTGTACATAGCTTGAATTGGAATCCTCCCTTTTCATCTATCATGATATTTGAAATAAACCACGAGTGCCCTCTTACCCATACAATTTTTGTGTCAATTATAAGGAAAGGACTGCACATTTTATTAAGCTCATCATTTGGTCCTATGGATTATTTTTAAATTTGAAAAGTTGGGATCATCAGGATTGAAATTGTGGCATGTAGGGAGGGAATATTTAACTCCTTCCTCTTAAAGTGGAGTCCCAATTAAAATCATGCCCCTGAAGCTGCTTTAGTTCTGCAAGGAACACAGAATAAACAAGTTGTTCTAGTAAGAACTAATCTGCCTACTTTCCTTTCACAATCCCTACAACTGGACTAAATTTGGTTCAAACTGATTAGGCGATCCACGTTAGACGACTTGCACCTCAAACATTCACGCATCCTCCATTTTGGATCGGGGTGGATGACAAACTACATCATTGAGGTGTCCCTGAGGTGTCCCAGCTCATTTAGCTGATCCTGGTTCCACTCTTAAGGCTTATTTCCCCCCATCTTTATCAGTCACTATCACAAAATATAGGTCTGCCTAATTTTTATTTTTTTTCTGAACACCTTCTGCTATTCTTGCATTGCCTTCTCAGTGTCTTGCTTTTATGTTCTTTCTTATACATGGCATCCTCCAAGGTGTATCTGACAAATTACCAAATAGGGGAAAAATTTCTCTTCTACTTCCCTTCATGTTAAATGAAGTGCCTCCTTTCCTTTTGGCCTACTTATAAGGAAAGCAACCAAAGTGTTTTTGTGCCTTAATTTTCTGAATCAGATCAATGTGGCAAATAGATGGATGGTACAGCAATATATACAGTGAATACTATGTATACACAATATACACTGTGTATACACCTATACACAGGACAGGAAGCCACAGACCAGACAGAACATTGTGAAACAAACTGGTTCCAGATCGGCAAAGGAGTAAGACAAGGCTGTATACTTGCTCCCTCTTTATTCAATTTATATGCTGAACATATACTGAGAGAAGCTGGATTGGAAGAAGATGAGCATGGTTTTAACGTTGGAGGAAGAAACATCAATAACCTGCGCTATGTTGATGACACCAGTCTGAAAGCTGAAAATGTGGATGATCTGCAAGCTCTAGTAATGAAAGTCAAGGAGTACAGTGAAAAAATGGGACTACGACTAAATGTCAAGAAGACTGAAGTAATGACAACGGGTACAGCAACCCATCTCAGAATTGACAATGAAGACATTGAAGTGTTGGATAGCTTCTGTTTTTTAGGATCGACCGTCAACAGTAAAGGATCCAGCAGTCAAGGAATATGCCGCAGACTAGCACTTGTTAGAGTCGCAGTGAAGGTCTTGGAAAAGATACTTAGATGTCATGATGTGTCTATACCTACAAACATTAGAATTGTTCGGACAATGGTTTTCTCTGTGACATTCTATGGATGTGAAAGCTGGACTTTGAAGAAGCAAGATAGAAAAAGCAATGATGCTTTTGAACTTTGGTGCTGGAGAAGACTTTTGAGGATATCATGGACAGCCAGGAAAACAAACAAATGGATCATAGAACAAATCAATCCAGAATTTTCACTCGAGGCACAAATGACCAGGCTCAAACTATCATACTTCAGACACATTATGCGAAGTTCCAGCTCCCTTGAGAAGTCCATAATGCTGGGGAAAGTTGAAGGAAGGAGAAGAAGAGGACAACCAGCAGCAAGGTGGATGGACTCGATTACACCAGCAATGAATGTTCCACTGAGAGATCTTAAAGGCCAAGTTGAAGACAGATAATCCTGGAGATAATCTATTTATGTGGTCGCTAAGAGTCAACCCCGACTTGACGGCACTTAATCAATCATTCATGGCAAACATGGGAATAACTGTATTTACTGTATTTATTCCACAGTCCTACTTTGTGGACTATCCTTACTGACTTTAAATGTGGAGAACATGTGATGAGGTTCTGTTATTGCACTGGTGCAAACGTAATCCCGTCCCTGCTCCCCAACCCCCAGGAAGTCATTGGCAATGATGTTAACTGCCACTTAGGCTAACTGCAGTTCCTTAAAACTAAATCTAAATTTAAATCTAGATTTATATCTAGTTTTAAATCTAGATTTGGATCTAGATCATTTTAGAGCTAGATTGTTTCAGATCTACTTTTAGATCTAGATAGTCTCAGATCTAAAATCAGGAACTGAGACTGTGGTATGGAGTTGGGTTTTAGAGTATGAGGTAAGGAAAAGTCTGCTTAGCAGTGGTGGCTCAATCCCTCTGTGTGCCTGAAGAAGGGCATCAAATGCCCCTACCATTGTGCTTCCCTCCTCACCCTCTTTCCCTTAAAAAAAAAAAAAAGCAGGGCAGGAGAGCATCTTGCCACCTCGATAACATCCCAATAATCTCCTCCTCCCTAATAATCACATGAAAGGACCATCCACATGAAAGGAGCATCCCTACTGGATAGTCTTAATCACTGTTGATATCTATGCTGAGGAAAAGCTTAACTGTGGTAGATTGGGGGAGAAATTGGGGGAGAAGGGAATTTATTTGGGGAGGGGGAACCTGCAAAGCTAGTGCCTGATTTGTTAGCATGAGTAACAAGGAACCAGCTTTACCTGTACACAATACTCATAGTTAAGGAACAAATTCAAAATCTTTCCGTCATTAAAGCTTCCAGTTGCATAAAATATCTGAAATATATTTTTACAACCCTCCTCCCCATTATAGTGTGCTAGTTTATAGGTGTCTGGGTCACACTTTTATGGAAGGGTGGGCTGTAAAGTATCTTGGTGTAACATCGTGAAGCTACATCTCATCTTACGGCAAAGATCAATGCTGTAGCCAGCAGAGCAGGGGCCTGTGTTCAACCCTGGCTCTGGCGGCCCTGCTGGGCTGTGCACATGTGCCGGTGGCACCCCTTGCACATGATTTCATATGCACGGGCTGTAGCCACAGACCCAGAGGGCCTGGACAAGCTCTCCAGAGCTCATTCCCAGCTGGCATTTACTTTCTGAGTAAGTGTATTTTTCTTTCTCTCCCTCGAGTTTTGGAGAGTTGGAATAGGGAAGCTGGACTGGTGTGCAGTTCTTCTCTCTGGGACTGATAGCCTGTTGCTGACTTTTAGGAATGCACTTTCCCCCCCTATTCCATCTAATGGTCAACTTGTATATTTGTAAATAAAATAAATATAATGAAGACACCATAAGCCTCCAGTGGTCTCTCCAATGGAAGCCAGTATCTCAGTAGCTCTACACCATGGGCACTTCCTACCACCACTTGGGGAAATAGGGAGTGGGTGTGTAATAATGTATTGTGCTTCTTCCAATGAACCTTTTGAAACTCAGTTCTCATCATGGTAAACTAGGTAAGATGATCAGCCTACTGTCTGAGCTAGAGAAATGGTGTGGAATGGTCATTCACTGAAGGAAATAAATAGTTTGCAGTCTACCTTCTGTAAGGGAAGGGGAAATGGTCTGTTTGGCTGTGATTAAAATCTTGTACAAGGCAAGATAAGGACTGGGATAAGGTCTTGTCGAATAGAGATGGCAGGGATACCCCAGAGGCAAAGAGACTGAAAAATAAGCAATGAGCTGAAATAGAAGAACTAGAAGAAGGGTATGGGTATGGCGTAAGGCTTAAGAAAAGGAGCAGAAGTGTCAAAGTGGACCTCATAATCCTCAGGATAAATTAGTTTTGTCATGCTTAAGATAAGAAGCGGCTGTGTGTTTTCTAAAGAAGAGAGGAGTGCTGGGAGACTAGTTAGGACACAGGGTAGCTGGAGGAAAAGGAGACATGAAAAACAGCAATTTGGAGGGAGAAGAGTGAGTGAATGAAGACATGGAGTTTGAATAAAGGAAGCCCCAAGCAGATTGGAGGACTGGAGAGAAACTGGAAATTAGTCCTGGGGCTGTGTATTATTGACTGGCAAGCAAGACCTGGAAGGCTGGAACCTGTGGGCCAGGGAGCAATATGGGCAGAGGCACTCTTACACCTGGACTTCCAGGCTGAAGTCCAGGGCTTCCACACCCCCTGGGCCCTCCCAAATCCTCTTTAGAGACAGAGCAGGGAGTGGGGAAAGAAACATGTGGGATAGGAATATGTTATGTTGCATGTTAAAATGTTTCTGTTAATGCATATTTTATATATTTTTATATTATATTCTTACATTTTTGTGAGTTCAGTTGCTGTTTGTGCCCTTGAGAACCCACCAAAAATGGTGTGTGTGTGTGTGTGTGTGTGTGTGTGTGTGTGTGTAAGCAGGAGAATGCTTAACTTGCTACAGCGGGAGGGAGAGCCTCCAAAGGCCTTTAGTGCCAGGCTCCAAAATTACCTAGGTGCATATCTGAATATGGGTATTGTGTCAGTAAACTTTTCAGTAGAGAGAAGTTTCAAATCTGCTTGAAATATCCAACTTTTTCATGTGAGAAAACACCATGAGTCCTATCCCACTTTTATAGTACAAGATGGTAGGAATGTGTGAACAGGTTTGACATTCGATAGGTTCGACGTCGAACCTGTTCATTTCGATGGTCCAGGGTCAAACCAAACCATCCCGTTTGGTCTGACCCCGGACTAAACACCCCCCGACTGTTGGGGGTGGGTGGGTTGCGAACATTTCGCAAATTGCGAAATTGGCTTGACGGCACACTTTAACGTTACCATATAGGTACAGAAGGTGCCTTTTATCTGTTGTTTCTGTATGATAATATCTCCTGAGATACAATACTCTGAATGTTTAAATCACAGGAAAATTCCATTTTAAGGCTCGCTATTAACCTGGAAGATCTGGTAACCTGCATTTTTATTACTTAAGAGAGCTATCACTGGAGACCTGTGATGAGAAAATGCTGGATAAACATCACCTCATGGTGACTTTAGCACATCAGAAGTGGTTATGGGAATTGACTCTCATGTAGTTCTGAAGAAGCTAACTTGCATATTATCCTGCTCTATTTGCTCTCCAAGAAGGAGAAAGTTGTTTTCATTCCTGGATGCCTGAGCAATAAGAGTATGCATGGTGAGCTGCACATAACCAGTTCCTTCTCATTCTTTCATTTCTCTCAATAAGTCAGAATTACTGATTCTCCATGATGGTCCTTGTGAGATTCCATAGACAGACCATTAATGGACTGTTGTGACTCAGGAGAGTCTATGAATTTGTGTACACACACACAACACACACACCTACCCCCCCCCACCCCACACTTTTAATAGTAATAACTGTGTTAGGTCTGATTCAGAAAAGTGAGGCATAAAATAAAGAACTTGCATGGTAGAATGGCTAAGCCATGAAGACTTATAATTTAGCCTGCTGTTTTGTTGGAGGCTGCTTCTGGTTCACTGTCTTGTAAGCTGGTATAGAATCTTTGGACTGCTTCCACAGTGTTGAGAAGTTGCTCTTCTGCTACTAGCTGGAAGAAGAATTAAAATGATGATTCCATTTGGCACTTAATAGATCACCCTTTCACCAATTAAAGTCTGCAATATCTGTTCCCGCAACAAAGGGAAAATGTTTGCTGTTTAAAAGTAATGAGTGGATGGAAGGTACTACTTGTGGAGTTCATTTGTTAGCCTATCTTCCAGTAGGCTTATGAGATCACCCAGCATTCCATTTGTGTGTGTCCATATGTGTGTCTCCCCTTACCAACTTTGCAATGCCTGGACCAATATGAACTAAATTGGGTACAATTGTAGTGGACACCTGGGGACACCTAAATGACATAGTTTGTGAAGTCATCCACCCCAATTCAAAATGGCAGACACATAAATCTTTGAGGCACAAGTGTGCTAACTTGTGGGCCACCTAACCAATTTGAACCAAATTTGCTACAGTTGTAGGGACATATAGGGGCACCTCAGTGGCATAGTTTGTGGTGATGTCATCCACCCCAACTCAAGGTGGTGGATGTGTAAACATTTGAGGTGCAAGTGGGCTATCTTCTGCACTGTCTAACCGATTTGAACCAAATTTTGTACAGTTATAGTGTGTGACACACAGGGACAACTCAAGGGTATAATTTGTGATGATGTCATCCACCCCAATCAAGATGTTGGACACATGAACATTTGAGGTGCAATTGGGATAACTTGTGAACTGCTTAACTGATTTGAACCAAATTTGTTACAGACTGTTGTAGGGACACATAGGAATGGTTCAAGGGCATAGTTTGTAATGCCAGCGTGGTATAGTGGTTAGAGTGCTGGACTAGGAACAGGAAGACCTGAGTTCAAATCCCCATTCAGCCATGAAACTAGCTGGGTGACTCTGGGCCAGTCACTTCTCTCTCTCAGCCTAATCTACTTCACAGGGTTGTTGTGAAAGAGAAACTCAAGTATGTAGTACACCGCTCTGGGCTCCTTGGAGGAAGAGCAGGATATAAATGTAATAATAATAATAATAGTTTATAGTGATGTCATCAAGCCTGATTTAAGATGACAGATGCATAAACGTTTGAGGTGTAGGTAGGAACCGATTTCGACTAAATTAGACAGCCAGTAAAACAAACAAATGGATCATGGAACAAATCAATCCAGAGTTTTCACTCGT
This sequence comes from Hemicordylus capensis, assembly GCF_027244095.1. Taxonomy (NCBI): domain Eukaryota; kingdom Metazoa; phylum Chordata; class Lepidosauria; order Squamata; family Cordylidae; genus Hemicordylus; species Hemicordylus capensis. The sequence goes on along the minus strand of NC_069658.1, from coordinate 370,004,134 downwards.
GGATCAACTCAAGGTGGATGCTCAATTACAACAGCAATGAATGCACCACTGAGAGACCTGAAAGGCCAAGTTGAAGACAGATCATCCCGGAGAGAATCTATCTATGTAGTAGTTAAGAGTTTACACTGTCATCACGAAATTAAAATAGACTTCATCTCCATAGATGCTTATTTCACAGTGGCTGAACCATGCCCCAATTCCATCCTAAGTAATATACTGGGGCTTGTTTATTGTTAATAATCAGTTCTGGAGCTAAGACAACATTATTATTTATTTACACAGTTAGACAGGTGTTATTGACTGGTTGTTTTATCCAGACACCGAGTCCTTCCTTGGGATGGCTGAATTTTATTGTCAATGTTGTTGCTGTTGTTATAGATACCGTCGCAGAATATAGGCTGTTCCCAGTAATGTTGCTTTTTGTAATTGGCTGGTGGTGATTTCTGTGGCCCCTATGGTGTTGAGGTCTCTTCAAGGTCTTTTGGACCCATCACGCCAATTACCACTGGGATTATTTTGGTCTTTTTCTGCCACAGCCTTTCAATTTCAATTTGTAGATCTTTGTATTTGGTGATTTTTTCTATTTCTTTTTCTTCTATTCTGCTATCCCCTGGTATTGCTATGTCGATTATTTTGACTTGTGTTTCTTTCTTCTCGACTACAGTTATATCTGGTGTATTGTGTGGCAGATGTTTGTCTGTTTGTAGTTGGAAGTCCCATAATATTTTTGCATCTTCATATTCTACCACTTTTTCAGTTTTATGGTCCCACCAATGTTTGGCTACAGGTAGCTAGTATTTTTTGCAGATGTTCCAGTGTATCATCCCTGCTACCTTGTCATGCCTTTGTTTGTAGTCAGTCTGTGCAATCTTTTTACAACAGCTGATTAGGTGGTGCACGGTTTCATCTGCTTCTTTAAAAAGGGGGCACTTGCTGTTTGTTGTTGACTTTCCTGCTTTTGCTCTTATTGCATTTGTTCTTAGTGCCTGTTCTTGTGCAGCCAGTATTAAACCCTCTGTTTCTTTCTTCAAGTTGCCATTCTTAAGCCATTGCCAGGTCTTGGTGATGTCTGATTTTCCACTCATATTGTGCAAATATTGACCATGCAGTGGTTTATTTTTCCATTTTTCTGCTCGGTTCTTGACTTATTGTTTCTTGTAGGCCTGCTTTGTTTCATTGGTGTTGAATAGTTTCTCGTTATCGACCATTTGAAGTGCATCTTCTTCACTGTCCTTGATATATTCTTTAAGGCCTCTTTTCTCCTCCTCTGCTGTTTGATGGACTTGCAGCATTCCTCTTCCACCTGAGTTGCGAGAAAGGTATAGCCTATCTACATCACTGCGGGGGTGCAGAGCATGATTGATGGTCATGATTTTCCTGGTCTTACGATCTAGCGTCTCTATCCCTGCCTGAGTCCAGTCTATTATTCCTGCAGTGTATCTAATAACAGGTATAGCCCAGGTGTTTATGGCTTGTATGGTGTTCCCGCCATTGAGTTTGGACTTTAGGATTTTTCTAACTCTCCTGTTGTATTCACTTCCAATTTTTCTTTTAACTTCAGTGTGTGCAATGTTATCCGCCTGGAGAATGCCCAGGTATTTGTAATGTTTTTTCTCTTCCAGGTTCTTGATCTTGCTTCCATTGGACAGTTCTATTCCTTCTGTTTTTGTTATTTTTCCTCTGTTCATTATTAATGCAGCCCACTTGTCTAGTCCAAACTGCATTGCCATATGGCTACTGAATATACGGACAGTGTTTAGCAGTGATTCGATTTCTGACTGGGACTTTCCATACAACTTCAGATCGTCCATGTACAGCAGATGGTTTATTTTACTTGATGTTTTAGATGTTTGGTATCCGAGGCCTGTTTTGTTCAGTATTTGTGAAAGTGGGGTCATGGCAATTACAAATAACAGAGGGGAAAGTGAGTCCCCTTGGAAAATGCCTCTTCTAATGCTAACCTGTCCAAGTGTCTCGCCATTGATTGTTAACTGTGTACTCCACATGCTCATTGCTTTTTTTATAAACATCTGAATGTTTTTGCGGACACCAGTTGTTTTTAAACATTTTAGTATCCATGTGTGAGGCAATGAATTGAAGGCTTTCTTGTAGTCAATACATTAGATTTGTTTTCCTTCTCTTGCAATTTTCTAAAATCATTTGTCAATCAGCAGCTGGTCTTTTGTGCCTCTGGTGTTTGGGCAATTTCCTTTCTGTTCAACTGGAAGCTGTTTGTTAGTTAATAAATGTTGCATCACTTCATCTGCTATTATTCCATTTAATAATTTGAACATGGTTGGCAGGCAGGTTATCGGTCTATAATTACTTGGAACTGCACATTTTGCTGGGTCTTTCATGATGAGATGAGTTTTCCCAGTTGTTAGCCATTGTTCAATATCACCTCCTTGCAAAATGTGATTGAACTGTTTTGATAGTTGTTTATGAAGGCTTGTTAGGTGTTTAAGCCAAAAGCCATGCAGTTCATCGTCGCATGGAGCAGTCCAATTTTTAATTTCCTTTGCTCTTTCACTTATTAATTCTGGTTTTATTATTAGATCTTGCATTTGTTGGTTACATTTTTTGACTTCTTTCATCCAGCCTGCTTTTTTATTATAATCTATTGGATTGTCCCATAATTTCCCCCAGAATTGCACTATTACTTCTTTATTTGGTGTTTCTATGTTTCTTGCAGTTTCTCCTTCTATGCTTTGGTAGAAACGTCTCTGATTCAACTGGAATTGGAGATTCTGTCTGTGTTGTGTAATTCTAGCTTCGTATCTGCTAATCTTCTTTGACACTGCTGTTATTTGCTGCTTTATTATTTCCAGGACTTCTCTAATTTTCCTTGAATCTAGGTGGTATTTTTGGATCAGATACTGTTTGGTGTTTTCATTCTTCAGCTTCTTGTCTTTCATATCTTTCAATTTACTAGCATCTGATCTAAGCCTGGCAATTTTATTTTCTAATCTAATCTTCCATTTAGGTGATGTACTACTTTCTTTTTTTACAGGTCCACTGATCTTATATCCGAGCTCTTGTATTGGTATTGTTGCTGCACTGTACATTAGTTGGTTTGTTTCTTGCAAATTATTGGTTGTTATTTCTACAAGTGCAGCATTGACATCTTTTAATGCCTGAGTGAGTTGTTTTTTGGCCACTGTTTTTAGAGCTGGAAGTCAAACCCTGGTGGTTGTTTGGTTCATGTGCTCAGTAATTTTTTGCTTCAGTTCTTGTTGCTTTTCTTTTAAATGGCATTCGGGCTTTTGAGGTGAAGGCAAAGGGGAGGTTGCCTAGTTTTGATTTTCAAACAGTTCAGCAACAGTGGAATCCTCTATTTCCAACACCTCCTCCAGCTGCGCCTGAGCAACTTCTTCAGTTGGTGTTAATTCTTCTTCCATATCTTGAGCCTGTGTTGCTCTTTGCGGTTCTTCCAGCTCAACTCCTGTGAATACTTTACTTCTTATTATTAATCTTCTCTGGTCTGCTAGCGTTTGTTCTGTTATTTCTGTATCTGGATGCTTCTCTTTCCAAATTTGGTACATTTGTCTTAAATAACCTCTTCTAGTTGGACTAGACTTGTAATAGCAGATCATTATTTCCTAGTTGGCATTTTTCATATATTTTTTCCGGTTAAGCGATGTTTCTTCCAGTAACTTTGCACTCTCCAGCCCTGGTTGCTCAACTGAAGATCCTGAGTCCTGTTGCCCACTTGCCACCAGATGTCCAGGGACTCCAGCACCTGGCACGGTCCTTGTTGACCTGGGCGACAACCGATCCAGTATAGATTTGTTAAAGTTACGTCTCACCATATTGTTGATGGGAGAGTCACTCTTTGTCTGGCTCCTCTGGTGAGACGTGTCCAGTATGGTTGGACCTCTGGCATAGCTCTCACCTTCCTCAGAGCACGCAAGCCCCACAACCACGCCAAGGTAGTGCCTCACGGGAGTAACACATTGTTTGTGGAAATGGAAATGGTAGAATTAGAAATAACTCTTTCTCTTCCTTTCTGACTCCCAGTTCCCAAGATGGTGATGTTAATAATAACAATATTATTATTTCTTGTTTACACAGTCAGACAGGTGTTATTGACTGGTTTGTTTTATCGAGACATCAAGTCCTTCCCAAGGACCTGGGATGGCTGAATTTTATTGTCAATTTTTATAGATATCATCGCAGAATATAGGCTGTTCCCAGTAAAGCTGCTTTTTTAAAATTGGCTGATGGTGATTTCTGTGGCCCCTATTGTGTTGAGGTGCTCTTCAAGGACTTTTGGAACTGCACCCAGGGCGCCAATTACCACTGGGATTATTTTGGTCTTTTTCTGCCACAGCCTTTCAATTTCAATTTGTAGATCTTTGTATTTGATGATTTTTTCTATTTCTTTTTCTTCTATTCTGCTATCCCCTGGTATTGCTATGTCGATTATTTTAACTTGTTTTTCTTTCTTCTCGACTACAGTTATATCTGGTGTATTGTGTGGCAGATGTTTGTCTGTTTGTAGTTGGAAGTCCCATAATATTTTTGCATCTTCATTTTCTACCACTTTTTCAATTTTATGGTCCCACCAATGTTTGGCTACAGGTAGCTAGTATTTTTTGCAGATGTTCCAGTGTATCATCCCTGCTACCTTGTCATGCCTTTGTTTGTTGTCAGTCTGTGCGATCTTTTTACAACAGCTGATTAGGTGGTGCACAGTTTCATCTGCTTCTTTAAAAAGGGGGCACTTGCTGTTTGTTGTTGACTTTCCTGCTTTTGCTCTTATTGCATTTGTTCTTAGTGCCTGTTCTTGTGCAGCCAGTATTAAACCCTCTGTTTCTTTCTTCAAGTTGCCATTCTTAAGCCATTGCCAGGTCTTGGTGATGTCTGATTTTCCACTTATATTGTGCAAATATTGACCATGCAGTGGTTTATTTTTCCATTTTTCTGCTCGGTTCTTGACTTATTCTTTCTTGTAGGCCTGCTTTCTTTCATTGGTGTTGAATAGTTTCGCATTATTGACCATTTGAAGTGCATCTTCTTCACTGTCCTTGATAAATATATCAAGGACAGTGAAGAAGATGCACTTCAAATGGTCAATAATGCGAAACTATTCTTCAAGGCCTCTTTTCTCCTCCTCTGCTGTTTGATGGACTTGCAGCATTCTTCTTCCACCTGAGCTGTGAGGGAGGTATAGCCTCTCGACATCACTGCGGGGGTGCAGAGCATGATTGGTGGTCATTATTTTCCTGGTCTTACGATCCAGCATCTCTATCCCTGCCTGAGTCCAGTCTATTATTCCTGCACTGTATCTGATAACAGGTATAGCCCAGGTGTTTATGGCTTGTATGGTGTTCCCGCCATTGAGTTTGGACTTTAGGATTTTTCTAACTCTCCTGATCTATTCACTTCCAATTTTTCTTTTAACTTCAGTGTGTGCGATGTTATCAACCTGGAGAATGCCTTATTTAATAATAATAATTAATCACCATCATCATCATTATCATCATCATCATCATCATCATCATCATCTTGGGAACTGGGGGTCAAAAAGGAAGAGAAAGAGTTATTTCCAATTCTTCCATTTCCTCTGTTTTTAATATTTTTATTTGCACTTTTCTGCATTAGAGAGAGGAGTATTTAAACACACACACACACACACACACACATATCAAGCTGCTCAAAGGATCCTCGGCTGTAGGTGGCACGAAATCAGCAAGATCTCATTGAATAATAATGAGAAACGGGCATTGCAAAGTGGTGCTGTAAACAGGAAATGGTGGCAGGTCATCAGCCACGTCATCAAGAAACTACTTTCCCCACCAGGTGTCTCTGTTGTGCCTTTTCTTGTCCACCCCATGAAGGTTGCATGACTGTTCCATGCCTTACCAAAAAAACCCCAAAAAACCCCAAACTTGGGTTTTATGAGTTCCAAAATAAATGGATCCAGCATGGGTAAAAATGTAGGATTGCAATGGAATGTTGATAATATCCTGTATTCTTGTCAAAAGTGAATGAATTTAACATGGCTGTTCAAGAGTAAATGCTCATACCGGCTGTGGTAGAAACTTTTCCAGTGTGAGCAACAGTACCTGGTGTGCCTTAATTGCAAATGTCAGAGATGGATTTGAGCTTTGATACTACTTTAGAGAACTACTTTGTCCTCTGTCCATTTTCAATAAATCTATGTATATATTTATCTAAGGCATACCCGTCGCTATTCCCATGTGTGGCAGCTCTCATGAGAGTTTGTGAGTGAGCTGCCGGCAGTGGGAGAGGAAAGTGGTGGCACTGGCAGACAGGCGGGCAAGGTGAAAAACAAAATGGTGGCAGTGGGGAACAGGAAAATGGTGGTGGGGAGAAAATGGTGGCAGCGGCAGGCGGGTGGGGGAAGAAAATGGCAGTGGGCTTGCAGGGAAGAAAACAGCGGTGGTGGGCAGGGAAAACTAGAGGTGCTGATGTTCTGCGCCCGGCCCAGCTAGCATTTCTTATTACTCTTGTTCAACTTTTGATAGTATATTTTAAAAACTGATGCTTAATTCAGCTATCGTTTGTAAGGTTGAATAATTTGGAGAACAATATTTATCCCACACTATACAGTAACATCATAGTTATTCACTTGAAGAACAAAACTGTTTTCTGAGCTGTGTTTCCTTAAGCATGTACCTATTTGAAAAGATTAAGATATATCTAATTTTCTATCCTGCTGGAATGGATATCTGGAATTTCTACAGTTTTGTAAACTTTTACCAATATTTGCTTGTAAAGGCTATAGGAAAATAACCTTTCAGCCCATTGTTCAAAATAACCTTTGAACTCATATAAATCCTTGTTACTCATGTACAGCAAACACTTTAATCATTGTCTTAAAGATAAAACTCACGAGTGCAAAAATTACAAATGAATTGATGCACAGATACATTATGAGCATTATATGTTCTCTTATTTCAACATTTTCATATACAGTATGTGCTACATACATCAAATTATCAGCGTTATATTAGAGTTCATATTGTATTTGTAATTTGATTAAGACGTGTGTGAGTTTTGTTTTGTTTTTCTTCTTTGAGGGGATTTTATTATTATTTAAATGTGGTCGAGCTGAACCAATGCTAGAAAATACATATAAGGTTCTCTTTAGGAACATAGGAACATTGGAAACTGCCATATATTGAGTCAGACCATTGGTCTATCTAGCTCAGTATTGTCTTCACAGACTGGCAGCGGCTTCTCCAAGGTTGCAGGCAGGAATCTCTCTCAGCCCTCTCTTGGAGATGCCAGGGAGGGAACTTGGAACCTTCTGCTCTTCTCAGAGTGGCTTCATCCCTGAGGGGAATATCTTGCAGTGCTCACACATCAAGTCTCCCATTCAGATGCAACCAGGGCAGCCCTGCTTAGTTATGGGGACAAGTCATGCTTGCTACCACAAGACCAGCTCTCCTCTCCTCTCATCTCTTTGAAAGACTGTTGGCTCTAGTCACATATGGCAGAGCATATGGAGATTTCAAAATATGAAAATCCTTCCTGTTTTTACTTTCATTTCACATGCAGTGTTTAAACAGAACTGGAATGTGTGAGAATTTTTCATATACAGTGTCTCCTATCTATGGAAGGTGTGTCAAATATTAACTGTCTGCTTGAATCATTTTTTCTGGAAAGAAAGTAATAATAAATCAGATTCTGTATATTAATTTTCCTCTGATATTATATCTTAATATTTCAGAAGGATACCTCATCTCATGGGTTCATAATAAGAAAACCTTGATCCTCTTATCAACCAGTAAACATATTTCTTCGATGAGGTTAAGAAAAAGACTTATTGGTACTGAAAGATTGATTAGTTGCAGTTTCCTCAAAACAAAGCTGATTTTCTTGCTTCCTTTCTTCCAAAAGCAGTAAGGCTTTTAAAAATAATAATAATAGTAACAACAACAACAACAACACCACACACGGAACCACAGTTCATCAGACTGACACCTGTGCAGACTTTCCTTAATTACATGTCTTGTTATCACATATCTCTTAGAACCAAACTATGTTACATTAAACATCTCCTTGATACCTGTATCCTTGCTTTTCCCCCTTGAATAGCAGCCACAGGGGGATCATGATTCAGAGGAAAAGGGAATTCAACCCTTTGTCCCCACCACACTCCCAGAAATATGTTCACTCTCTTGTAAAGCAGGACTGGCGCATGGGCAGAGCAGGGATGGTTTATCCTCATGTGCAACATATCCCAGTAATATCCCTCTTCACATGTGCGCTTCCTGAGTCAGGATGTCAGCCAGTACAACTACTATGTTATACTATTTTTTTGTTACTAACAATTTATTAAGCATACATTTCCTTAATTTAACATTTACAATAATACAATATACAAGAAAACAACAGCATTAATAGTAATAGTAATAAATTAATAATACATTAATTTATCCTCATCCTCTCATATTATTGGGAAGGTTATGAAATGTTTTGTACTGGAGTACATTGGGAATACAGTTACTTCAATACAACCGACAAACAGTACCATTTTTATAACAGGAGCTGAAGGCACCTTTCCTATATTAATGAAATGTGGTTTTGACAAGATTGTTTTAGTGATGCAAAAATCCACGATACTTCAGATCTGATACCTTTTGTAGTATGCTTTGGGAACTAAAGAAAGGAAGAAAGAAAGAAAGCCCCATATACAACTTGCTTGAGATTTACATTTCTCAACTGTATATTTATGATATTCAACCCTTGATAGTGGATAAATTAGAATGATTAATAGTAATGATATCTACATGTCTTAGATTTTAGATGAGCCCCTTCTACATTTTAGTACATGATGATAAGTAGTAGTACACGATGCCTATAATTGAAAACAACTATGGTAAAATCCTCTTTCTCTAATGTTTGTGACTGGCTCATGTATGCAGCAGAGCTCTGTATGCCTCACTGACCTTGGCAGAAACTCAGAGGTCGCATTTCCACATGGTTAAGCTACTCCTGAACAATTTCTCCATCTCACCAGACACAAACCATTTTTACTCCTCCTGAAAATCAGTCAAGCAGCAGGTCTTCTCTGATTTCTTTTTCCCTGACAAGCATGATGAATATGTGCAATTCAAAGAATCTCCTGCCATCTATCCTTCCATGTTGGCAGTGTTAAAGCAAGAAAGAAATTTGGGCATCTGAATGCTTCAGCCATTAAGAACTGTGATTACAGAGAAATGCCCTGATCCAAGACAAATGACTGTTGAGTCAGCATTTAGTACAGAGGGCTTAAGACACATAAGCCTACACCAAATTCTGTTGTGTGAGCAGCTTCGTGCAGTGAGTTGGCTAATTTACGGAAGGCAAGGCAACAGAATTGACGGATGAAAGGATGATATCATCTATGGCAGATTGACTGGCTTTTTTCTGGCAGGAGAAACTAGTAAGAAATCCATGTGGGTAGGAATGATTTTGTGATTAAACCAACCATGTTTTGCCTTAACTTGCAATGATAAATTAGCATGACCCCTGTCTGTTCTTCAGTGTTGGCACATATGTCCTGTAATGCTCAAGGGAATCAGCAACTTCTTATATACTGGCCTTTACAGGCAGCCATCCCTTATAAGCAGGAACATATGATACATGCATTTTCTTGTTCTGATACCTGTTATGCCCAATTTAGAGCCACAGTTCAATACATCCTCTATTTTGTGGATCTATAGATTTCTTGAAAGCTTTATAAAGTGCAACCACAAAGTTGCTTTAACACTCTGATGGTAAGAGATGCTATTTAGACCCATTTTGAAGGAAACAGACAAACAGGATGGTTTTCTTGAGTTCACCTGGAGCTTTTCCTGCAAGTACTTAACTGATGGCGCATTGCAGTTTGGACTGCATCAGTGCTCAAATTACAGGGACAGAGGAAGCCCTGCCTGCTTACTGTTTGTGATGGCTCCCCTGGCAACTTTTTTTTAAGGCTGTGGGGAAAGGATGATGTAATGGACTGTAGAATGTTATTTAGTCAGGAAAGAGTTAATGCATTTTCTTAGCAGCTCCACAGGTGTGGCTTGTTGAACCCCTGCTGGGAAAAGTGACAGCTGAAAACTGTTGGACAGGAGTTAAGAGTGAACCTGGTTGTGAGTAGACAGCCTAGAAGGGGCCTGGTTGTAAAGAAGAACCTGGATAGGTCCTAAGTAAATAAATAAGTTTTTTAAAAGGAAGTTCTGTGAAGCAACGGGTTAAAGATTGAACTATATGAAAACTGTGTAAGAGCTGTGAACAAAAAGCTGTACTGGTGATAACTAACAACGGGTTATTTCTACTTGGTAGCCGATCGCCAATTCTCACACATACCAAGAGGAGACTTCTAAGTGCAAAGTAGCTTTATTATCTCTGCAGAGTAAGCAAGCGACCATCAAGAGGATAATTCCCAAAGACAAGACGGGCCCAAAACAGAGTCCGTCCAAAGCATTTCTACAGGGGTTGATACACCTGAATGCATTCCAAGCATATGCCAAGTGTACATCCCTACTGTACTATTAGTGAATGAACACCTCCTCGGAACCTTTAATCTATAAGCCTTTATCTTATTATTTTTAATCAAGAAGCTAGTCTGACTGGCTCTGTTAAACCTCCCATGCCTCTAAAACTATGTTACTAGTTTAGAAGATAATGAAAGATCTACTATGTGATTTGAACCATAGTTAGTAGCAGTGAAATCCAGGAAATAACAAAAGGTTTAAACAAGTTGTTCTGGTAAAAACTAATCTGCTTACTTTTCTTTCACTATAATCTTAATTGATAATTACCATCCTCACAAGTTAGCCCACTTCAACCTTGAATGTTCACACATCCACCATATTGAACTGGTGTGGATGAAATCATCACAAACTACATTGTTAAGGAGTCCCTATGTGTCATTCACTAGAAGTGTTTCAAATTTGATTCAGATCTGTAAATGGCTCACAAGTTAGCCCATTTATTTATTTTTTGATTTGATTTGATTTGATTTGATTTCTATACTGCCCTTCCAAAAATGGTTCAGGGTGGTTTACACAGAGAAATAATAAATAAATAAGATGGATCCCTGTCCCCAAAGGGCTCATAATCTAAAAAGAAACATAAGATAGACACCAGCAACAGTCGCTGGAGGTACTGTGCTAGGGGTGGATAGGGCTTACTCTCCGCCTGCTAAATAAAGAGAATCACCACGTTAAAGGGTTCCTCTTTGCCAAGTTAGCAGAGATAGCAGGTGCCTCTTTGCCAAGTTAGCCCTTGCACCTCAAACATTCATGCATCCAGCATCTTGAACTGGGGTAGATTACATCATCACAAACTACACCATTGAGGTGTCCCTATGTGTCCCTACAACTGTTCTTAATTTTGTTCAAATCAGTTAGATAGTTCACAGGTTCACTTGCACCTCAAATGTTCATGTGTCCACCATCTTGAATTGGGTTAGATGACATCATTACAAATTAGGCATCCCTATGTGTCTTTACAGCTATAGCAAATTTGGTTCAAATCGGTTGGGTGAGTCACAAGTTAGCCTACTTCTGCCTCAGACATTTATGCTTCTGCCATCTTGAATTGGGGTGGATGACATCATTACAAACTATGCCATTGAGGTGTCCCTATGTGTCCCTACAACTAAACCCCATTTGGTTCACATTAGTCTAGGCATTGCCAAGTTGATAGTGGGGGACAAATGGATGGACACACACACACTGACACCAGGTGATCGCACAAGCTTACTTTCCTTAAGGAAAGTAGACCAACAACAACCTTAAAGAAATATTAGCTAATACACCAAACACAGCCCCCCTCCCCCACATCACAAAAGCTTTGGCAGGGCATTATTGGGCTAAAATGGAGGGTATGTATGTGTGTGTCAGAGCAAAGGGTTTATATATTTAATTATAGGTCCTGCATGATTGTCTTTTAGATAGCATTTTCCCATCATAACTTGAGCATTGGAACAGCATCTGTGCAGGTCATATTCTGAGTTGGTGGGGGAGTGAAGTGGTGTGTGGACATCGTTTTTTAACCTTTCAGAAGTATGACTATGAGAATGTAAAGAGCGGGTAATTTGCTTTAGCATACTCATATGCTTATTTAACATAATATAGAAAGAATAGCACTCCTATGTGCAGACTCTGAATCAAATTGAAACTAGCCTTGACCTTAGCCTTTAAAATAACAGCAGATAAAAATTAGGCTTGCTGGAGAGGGATGATACATTTGCCTAACCTAGAACATTCCCTCTGAAAGATCAGAATCACTAACTGGTCATAGTCTGGCTGGACCTTGCCTTGCTGCTTGATTTCTAGGCACCAGCAGTGTCCAGGTCTGCTATTTGAGACTATGCAGATTTCTGTGGCCACATTTTAAATAGAGGAGGCTGCAGGAAATAAATTACATTTATTTATTCTTAAGTTTATGTATTAACAGGTTTCAGCCAGGATAACAAGGTATAAAAAACACCATAAAAATGAACAATGGCCAACATCCAGATGAACAGATTACTAGTGCGGCTAACCGTGTGCCTGGTGCTACAGTGGAAGGGTAATTTTATCTCCCCTTCTCTCTGAAGCCAATTGTGACTCCCAAAAATATGTCCCTGAGAGACATATTTTCAGGAGTCACAATTGGCTTCAGAGAGAAAGGGAGATCAAGAAAATTGCCCCTGCCCCGTGGCACCAGCACAGCATTAGCATTTATGTTGGTCAATAAATGACAACATTATTTAATCATGAATAATAATAATAATAATAATAATAATAATAAACTAATTTTTTAAAGAAAGGAAAATAAAGCACAGTACATTTATTCTTGCTCATGTGCACTGGCTGCCTGTTAGTTTCTAGTAGGGATATGCACAAAACCAGTTTTGCCGGTTCAGCTAAAATCCAGACTTCATTCGAGCCGACCCAGCCCAGCTTGGTTTTTTGCCCAGTCAAACCGGACCTAGTTTGAGTTTGAACCAAGCTGGTTCAGAGCTCTACTGGTAAAGGGGAATCTGGTGAGGATTCCCCTTTACCAGTAAAGGGGCAGGGGGTTTGCCTAAGGGTAGAGCTGGTGGGAGAGGAGTAAGTAAGTACTTAAAAGTGTTGCTGCTGGTTTCAGGAGGGGACGGCATCAATTCGCCCCCACCCCCACTGGCCTCCCCAAAGAAGGCAGGGCCAATTTGGTCCTTCTTGCATGGTCACACAAATGGCCTCTGTACATGCATGAAGGTCACTAAAATGGCCTCTACACATACGCAAAGCAGGCCGGCGGTGGCCCTGCCTTCTCTAGAGGAGGGAATCAGGGTTGGGGGAGCTGCCCTACTGCCTCCCCCATGGCTGTTGCCACAGTAGCTGCTGGTGGCGGTACTTATAAGAAATTACTTACTCTCCTCTTGCCCGCTCTACCCTTAGGTAAGGCCCCCCCCCCCCGCCCCTTTACTGACAAAGGGGAATCCTCACTGGATTTCCCTTTACCAGTAGAGTTCCTTGGTTTGAACTGGGCCTGGTTCGGTTCAAACTTGGACTGGCCGAGGCCAGTCCAGTTTGATCCCGAACCTGCCAAGCTGGCTGAAAGCCGATCCTGGCTCAAACTGAGCTGGCTCGCACACCCTAGTTTCCAGGCATAATTCAAAGTATTGGTTCCTACCCGTAATATTTATTAAATATTGTATTACCCCTAAAGAACCTGATTTCTGCATATCTGAAGGGACATCTTCCTCATAATTCCCCATTCTCTTTCAAATTGGTAGAGGAGGTTCTGAATCCCCTTGTTTTCAGATGTGATTGGTAGAAATTTTGGAGCAACTTCCTCTCAGTAATTGCCCTGACTGACTCTTTGTATCTCCCTGCCCAGGAAGACCCACTTTACATCTTCATATTAATCATACCACATAATTAACACTTGACTGTTTGAAAGAACTTGGAATTGGTTAGCTCATTTTGTTTTGTATTGCTGCAGCAGAGTTCTGATGTATTTCTGTCTGTCCAGGATGTATTTCTCTGTCACTATAGCAGATGCCTGCACAGAGCAGTCAGTCAGACTAAAAGCCTTCTAAAGTTGCTTCCAACTCTAAAGTCCTGTGATTGTATGATTGTATTTTTGGAATATGGTTATTGCAGTTTTCCTATGGTTTTCATATATTTGTTGTGCAATGTTTTGTACATTTGAATAGAAAAGAGGTTCAGTATTAAACTGTTATATCTGTAATAGCAGCTAACTCAGTAGTTACTACCATCTTCCTGTCTACATTGCACAAACTGGAGTGTAACCTCTAGTGGCCAGATTTGCATTTCTCTTTATGATGGAGGGAAAGCAATATTTTCACTCTTGTCTTCCAGGGAATATATGCTTAAGTATGTTTTTGTCCATTAGTTTGATTTTTTTAAAAAAACACGAGGTTGTGAGTGAATCAAGTTTTTCCAAACCACATCCATACCATCTTGCTTTCCAACATTCAGAAATTCGGGTTCAGCAGAGCAGAAACAGGGGCAGGGGCATTGTTTTCTTTTAGGTGACGACAATAGCTGAGTTCCATAGTGCTTGGGACTTCTGTGATAATTCTGGTTCTATCAGTCACTTTGACTTTAATGTTGACACTGAATCAAATTGGTAGATATAGAAAAGGTTGAGGGGTAGTTTCTTTTTCTTTATCTTCTTCCCATATGATACAGCCAGTATAGTATAGTGGTGAGAATGCTGGACTAGGAGTCAGGAGGCCTGGTTTCAAAATCAAGCTCATTGGGTGACCCTGGGCTAGTCACAGTCTCTATCTAATACCTCACAGGGTTCTTGTGAGGATTGGGGTGGGGGAGAGAACAATGGGTGGTGCCCCGAGTTCCTTCAAAGGAAGGATGGGATAAAAATGTAATTAGTAAATATAATTTCAGTACAGTTCGTGATGAGATGGTTTAATCTAGTGCTGTTCTACAGATGGGTTTATCTTCACTCAACCAGCATCAGTTCACATAGTCTGATGCAGGCTGATGCTGTGAAGGCATTCTCAGGGAAGGCCAGCCCCTCTTCTTGGAATGCCTTGTCAACACAGCAGATCATATTGTCTTGAATATGATGCAAAGGGGAGAGTCAGTACTACTGGACAACGGGATTTTGATTCAGCCCCAACTGTAATCATATGAAGTGACAATTTCAGTGTTACTGTTTGTGGTTTCTTTCATTACATTCATTGCTGAACTTTGATCCCTCTGTCCTCTTTCCCAGGTCGTCCCATTCCACCTACATCCTCGTCTAGCCTCCTCCCATCTGCTCAGCTGCCCAGTTCCCATAATCCACCACCAGTTAGCTGCCAGATGCCCTTGCTAGACAGCAATACTTCCCATCAAATCATGGATACCAACCCCGATGAAGAGTTCTCCCCCAATTCATATCTGCTAAGAGCATGCTCAGGGCCACAGCAGACTTCCAGCAGTGGTAAGGAAATGTTATACATGTGGCATTTGATGATAGAATTCTGAGCTCAAATGGACAAATTCTAATTGCTATGCAAACAATGATTCGTGAAAATGATGAGAAATGGGGAAATGGGCATATATCTATCACTGTATTGCTTTGAACATTTGGAGGTTTTGAGAACTGTTGGATTAATTTTGGTTTAGAGAGCTGTTGGATTAATACGTTAATCATTTGATGTTCTGTTGACAACATTTTGTTTTAAGTTGTTGCTTTTAAATTAGTAGTTACCTACATAAAACTGAAAACCATGAACATGTCTCACGATGAAAATCCCCATGTATGGCTTGTTTGTAGAAGAGATATATCCAAGAGGTATTGCATGAAACAGCAGAACTACTTTGCATTTTTATAGAATAATACATTGGGTTTTAAAATGCAAAATGGTAAGCTAGCCCTGTTGTTATATTTTTTTAGTATTCTCATATCAGTATTACAGCTAATCCTAACTTTCCAGTCTTTTTAAATGCAGTGGCGATGCCCTCTGAAATTGACTTCTGGCTTATAAAACATTTAGGTTGTATTTTTTAATGAGAATAGCTTCTGACCTGTGTAACTCAATCCTTGGGGAAGATTCCTTCACTCAGAGATCAAGCTTTGAAAAAGTGATGCGGAACAGGTGGAAAAACTAGGATCGGCTAGCCTTCAGGCAGGTGCTTCCAAAATTTGCGACACCTAAATCAGCAGACTTATGTAGGCTGTGATTCTTCCTCTATGTAGTTTAAAGACTGGTTTAGTTTAGTGACTCATGTTCAGGGGCATAGCTATAATTGAGTGGATGGGTTCAAAGAACCCGGGCCCCCGAGCCCACCCCAGCTCCACCCTCCCTATTTTTTTCATTATCTCCCTCACTCTGAGGGGTCACTGGGGAAAGAGGCAAACCCGGCCCCCTCTCTCCTAGCTATGCCCCTGCTCATGTTCATGGTAAATATTGCCCAAAATTCTGTGTAAGTTCATTGGGAGCTCCACAGATTTATTACAGAACACTTCTAAGCCCTTTTTGCTCCAGTTTTCAAAGTGCTTCTGAATTCCTGTTTTCCCAGTTTTCCTGTTGTGGTACCTTTTAAGTACCATAACACAGCTATTGTTTCCCAAGAGTGAATGAATATGTAAAAATCTGTAACTGACAAATAAAATAACTATATTGCTTGTGGGTTTTAGGTTTGCGATTTCTTTTTTGCCGCAATATATATGACAGTAAACAGTGTGATCAGCATTTCTGAGCTGTGAAGCAAGAGAAATGGACTAGAGTTAGCATTTGCAACTGTTGCATCTGGCAGGAAAGCAGAAATAGTACTTGGATATAAGCAAGCACTTGTGGTTTTCTTGCCTTTCCACATGTCCACTATTGATCAGAATAAGAAATTGCTACCTAGAGTTGTGATTATAAATTCATTTACCCAGAAGTTTGAAGTTTCAACAAAAGCATTTGCTTACAAATTAAGGAGCTTAGGAATGAGGCATCTAGGAGGTGTCAGTCACTATATTAGCATGTCCAGAAGTTTTCATGCTGTGGAAGAAGTTTGTGTATGCATGAGAAATTTGTTTATTTATTTAATTTATTTAAATTAATTTAATTTAATTTAATTTAATTTGTTTGTTATTTGTCTATGTAAACCGCCCTGAGCCATTTTTGAAGGGCAGTATAGAAATTGAATTAATAATAATAATAATAATAATAATAATAATAATAATCACCGAGGACATAGTAGGACATGAAATAAATCTATATAAAAAGTTACAATTACAGTACTTAGCACTTTGTTAAACTGGCATTTTGTTACTGCAATTTAAAATTTTGAATCTGCATGAGTTAAGACATATGATGTCAGGTTTAGCTGTGTTGTTACCTAAATATTTGCCCTACTGAATGTGCTTGGGTAAAGCCCCATAAATGTGATATCATGGTTTGTGATGTTGTAATGGAACATTGCAGTGGTCAGTGCGTTCTTGCCGATGATCTGGCAATCAAGGTATTAACTAAGACCACATTATATTGTAAAGAACATGTTCTGTTTCCTGCCATTATTACTCTACTATTTTAATGTATGAGATACAATATTTCATATGGGCTGGCTATGCTTTCTCACTTGTTTTCAAAATACACTGAACAATACATTGTGCAAATGTGTACTGATACGTTGGAGCTACATGTTGTTAATACGTGTAACACTGTAGAGGCAGACATCAGAAACTGTCCAGTGATTTTAAATGATGGTCATTCTGATTCCAGTGGTCTTGTGCTGGTAGTCTTGGAGGATTGGAGTTTGTGTAGCTTGTGTAGACTGGAATTGTGTAGAGTTGATGTTCTAGTGCTTTTTGTAGTTTTACAGCATTTCTTGTCAATGTACAAGAGAATGTTGAAGTAATTGTGCATACATAAATTAGTAAGAATGCATGCAGCTTGGAAGGGAGATTAAGTATTTTAATATATTAAAAAGCTGGTTTCTTGTCAAGCTATCAAAGCAGATGATGTCATTGAAGATGTAGATGCTGTCAACCAATTCTATATTTATTAACTATTACCAACCTGAATACACAGGAGTCCAGATTATGCTCCCTAAAAATGCCAGAGTATAGATTTAGCATTCTTATGAGTATAGGTAAGGATAAAAAATTATTTGGTATATGCAAATTAGGATTCTTCACTGGATTTTGAAATCTCAGGGTGTTAAGTAAGATTACTGGTTGTGTTTTTTAAAAACTTTTGGTCCTAATTTAACAGATGCAGATTTTATATCAAAGTTTAAAATACTTGTGTATGTATGAACTATTGTGTTGTTCCTATTGCCTTTAACAAAGTAGCACTTACAGGAATGAATGATACTTCTTGACTAAGTGTATACTTATGTTTGTGACAACCCTCACAATTAGATACTAATTCCTAAATCAGTTTATGATGAGTCTTTCCAAAGATGAGGTGATAGTGATCTAATTACACTGCCCTGTGCCCTTCCTGCTAACCATTCTTTATATACTAGGAAAATTCATATGCTTAAAAAAATTACCTAATCAAATCTCCCATCAAATGAGCAATCCATTGTTGATATTATGAAGGCCTTTAATCTACAATAAATCTTTATTAGAACTCATCAGAGCTTCCAGTTTGAGAGAAATGAGATTATAGCACTCTTAAAATGACATTACATCATTGGGGTGATTGGTTTATCATTTGGAGAAGTGACATCAATCATAACTAGCATAACCACACAGCAAATGAATTCAACCTTTTTACTGCAGAACAATGACATTGTAATTGCTCAAAACCAGGATTAAAATGAAATCGAAAAATGCACTTTCTTCAAATATGATGCTAACTTAATGGAATGTACTATTAAAAATAATGTTTGAGAAAATTTTGAATAATTAAAAATATGTAGAATATCTCATTGCCCTCTGTTCCAGTTGCATTTTATGCAGCTAATGATATGCTGATGTTAATTAAACACCTTTTCTTTCTTTTGTATTTATTTGTAAAATCACACTGAGCACAACTCATGTTGTGCATGTCTTTGTGTGCACGCATGAACAGATATTAGATGCTGTTGCAATGACGTTATCCTACTAGTGGTGTCTTTGGACAAAATAGAAATTGAGACTGATGCCAAAATCTGGAGTCCCATCAGTTATTTTTCCCCATGTGTGACCTCTCTGCCTCCTTGGCGTTTTCCAGATTACAAGCTTTGCGCCAGTAGAAGCATTGCAAGGTGCAAGTGAATGGTACAATGTTTTCAAATTACGAGTAAAGGGTTGTTCAATGCTTCATGATAGGCTGATATTCATATTGCTAGGTTCATATTGCTGTTCACTGCAGCATGATTTCCAGGTTGGTGGTGTCGATATTGTCCTTGAACCGCGTTATCTGCCCCCTCCACCTGCCCCATTTTGGGCCAATGGGGTTGCAGAGGAGGTGGGGGATGACGTGACATCTTTTTTTAAAAATTCTCATCTCCCTTGAGCAAAGCTGTCAGGGAAAGTGCCATTCAAAAACAAAAATTTACTTGCAGTATTGCACCATTGCACAAGCAATCCAGCAAAAGCAAAAACAAAAACCAATGGCGGGGAAAGCACCGTTCCAAAGCAAGAATTTACTTGCAGCGTTGCACTCTTGCACAAGCAATCCAGCAAAACAAACAAAATGGTGGAGATCCCTAGATAGACATCAAGGGAGTTGGGGATCGGGTGGATTTTGAACAAGGGGGTCACAATGGCGGAATCAAGGCAGCTGTCATCCTTGCTTTGCCCCCCAAAAGTGGTGAGCAAAGCAACAACACTTAGTCCTGTGGCTCCTGTACATTCCCCACCTCCCTCCCCTTCTCAGTGCTCAGCAACTGTGTTTGGGTGGCATCCTCATCCAGCAGTGCCACCCCTTTCTCACCAGGGCATACTGAAGCTGCTGCCTCTAGTGTGTCACCAGCAGTACTGTGGAGCACTGGCTGTGGGTGAACTTCTGTGGGCTGGCAGGATGAAGTTGAGACAGAAGGAAGAAGATCTGTCTCACCACCTTGGTCCTCCTCTTCCTTGCTTCCTAAGGGACTTAACTGGGTCTTCTCTTCTATCTGTGCAGTTAGCATTTCAGCTTCTTGATGGTCTCATGAGACCTCTATGAGTGATCCCATTGGTTGACAATGTCCTGGGGACACCACTTGCCTAATTCATGTCGAACAATGGCATCTGTTCCTGAGTCCTTTTCCCTTCCAGCCCCACCATTCTCTCCTCAAAGACCTACTCCCTGTGGTGTCAGTGGGCATGTCAGGAACTGCCCGACACAATGTATGTGAATTCTATCCACTTCTATGCTGTTCTGGTTTGAACAAAACCTCTATACTGTGAGGCCCAGCTATTACAGACTAGAATTCTATTGGAGTTGGGGGTGGGATACAGTGATTGCCTGTATATCTAATACAGAAATGCACCGCACCTGTAGAGGTCTGTGCAATTTAAAACCCCTCTCTTCACACAGTATTGGACTGATAAACATTTTGCTAATATTGCCATAAAACATGACTTCACAACTTTGGCCCTCCAGCTGTTTTTGGTGACAACTTCCAGCCAGTGGCTCCCTTTGGACTGGACTTCTAGGCTAAAGTCTAGTCCTCCTTGGGGGGGGGGGCTCCAAATGTCTCTCAGGGAGCCTCCAAACATTATCCTGGGGCTAGATCATGTTCCTCCGTGTGCTGCACTGGCAGTGGCAACTGAATGGCTGACAGCCATGTGCTTACCCGGCAGAGGGTGGCTTCAAATGTCTCTACGCTGCACGTGTGATGCCTCATCAGCACTGCTGGCCATGTGCGTGGGCCTCAGCGCGGGACATGTAGTGCTCTCTGAGTTGGAGGCTTTCAAATGGCAGCAGCTTTTCAAATGGCAGCTGCTCCATGGGTGGTTATCTGGACTGCTCACCAGGTGAGGGCCTCCAAGTGGTGATGGTGCCATGCAGCTGGCAAGGATGGGGCCATGCGTCTATCTGCAAGCCGAGCTGCCATGTGCTTGCTAGTGGCAACAACATCACAAGGAAGGAAGGAAACACTGCCTGCTGCAGCAGGACCCCTGTGGCCCCAGCCCCAGCCCCCACCCTGATGATTCTCTCTCTTCCAGCACATGGCCTGGCAAAGAAGAGAGATCGGAACTTCAAATCAATGCTTTGGACACCTGAAGGGACCGCTCCTCTCCTCTCTGTGCCCTGCTGCCATCCTTCAAGTCTGGTGACAGCGACAGCTCCCACCCAGCAGGCAGGCAAGCAAGCATGCGAGCAGTGAGCAGCCCGGTGCAAGGGATGCATGCTCAGGGTTTTTCACTACCTCCTCGCAGCTGCTGCTCCAGCTCAGTCGGTGTGGGGCGCTGACCTAAGCAGCAGTCCAACTTCCAGCTGAGGAAGAAGCAGGGAAAACCAGAGGGTGAGGAAAGGCCAGCTGGTCTTCAAGCGGAAAGTTCATTCATCATGGGTGGGGGAGAGCTTTTCCAGGGACAAGCCCCCTCTGCTGGCCTCTGCTTGCTTTGCTGGCAGCCTCTCCATGCCCATGCACGCTGCTCGTTGCAGAATCAGGGGATGAAGGGAAAATAATATGGGGGGGATGTCAGCAAAGGGGAAAAACTTTATTCTTGGGGAGAGGTGCAGCACCGTGCCAGATTGAGGCACAAGCTAAGTCAGCTGCAGCTCTTTTGAGGGGCCTCTGAGCTCTGAATACCCAAACTGGACTCGGTTTCAAATGGGACTTTCCGCTGCAAAACATTTCTGCCTGCAGTGTGTCCGTCCTGCAATGCAAGTACTAGGAACCAATGGATTGTTTGTTTGCCAGTGTCTGCCAGGCTTGCACAGCTCGCAGGTAGGGGTTTCATCATATCCTCAGCTGTCCATCATAGCAGCCCTTGAAGCAGTGGTTGGGGGAGAAGGAGGGTGTGGAATAGTAGAACGAAGGCCTGTGGGGTGGAGAATGGGAAGAGGAATAGAAGGCAAGGAGAGCAGCAAAAGTGCCACATGCAATGCAAAAGAAGGGAAGCCAGAGGCTTCCCGGATTGCCTGCAAGCTGAGTCTCTCCCCTGCTTGCTGCTGCTGCTGCTGTTTCTTCAGGGATTTATTTTCATCCTCAGCTAGGAGTTCCTTGTAGATTTTGCACTGGCTGAATAAGTGTAGCATTTCCAGCAGGACTTTCCTGCCCTGGACTTGGGCTCATGATTTTTCTTTTCAAAAGTCTCCCTAGCTTTCAAGCAGCAACAGCCCGCAGCACCCTCTGTCCACTTAGCCAGTCATCTGTCTCCTCCAAGCCCACACACTTGTGCTCCCCTCTGCACTTTTGATTACTCCTGTGGAAATTGGATGGGTTTTACAAGAGATGAGAGAGTGAAGTAAATTTTCAAAGTCTTTTTTTAAAATACCAATGAAAAATTCCTGTTTCAGGAAACAGTGATAGTCATCCATCCAAATGCAAACCAGGATAGACCCTACTTAACAAATGAGACAATTAATGCTTACTATTGCAAGATCAGCTCTCCCCACCACCCCAGATTTTTCCTGTCTTGATTAATTGTGAATTTCAAATGTTTCCAAAGGCTTGACATTGGTTGACATGCTGTCACACAGATTGCTTTACTTATCTCTGGAATGTGGTATTGGCGATGGCAGATTAAAGGATAGGCAGTAGAAGCAGCTGCCTACGGCAGCAAAATTCCCCCAGCAGCAAATTTGAGAAATGTTTAGTTAAATGTTAATTTTTATTTAAATTTTTAAAATTGCCTCTGCACGGCGACAAGAGCTCCTGTGTGCACCTGCCCACCTCCTTAGGATGGTGCATGTGGCACAGATAGGCCCGAAAGGCATGTGTACACAGAAAGGCCCCAAATCAGGCAATATCTTTCATTTGGAAAATAGGCGGGCTTCAGTTAGGAGATGGTATCACTTGCTGCCTGCCTTCTCCACCAGATTGTACGCATTGCCATCCTGCCACCACACGCACCATCCTAAGGAGGCGGGTGGGTGCACACAGGAGCTCTTGTCACCGCGCTGCTGCTGTGTGTGGCGACAATTTTAAGGTAGAAAAATAGATTTTACTAAACTCCCCCCTTCTAACTTGAAAAGGGAAGAGTAACCCTTGGCACTCTGGGGCAGCAGATCTTTGGCTGTCTACTGACAGCAAACACCTTGATCCGCCCCTGGGTGTTGATAATGCTTAACTTGCAGCGGGTGGGTTGTGGGGCTCCAAAGTCCTTTAGGTCCAGGCTTCAAAATTACCTAGGATGCACCACTGCTTCCATCATTCCCAGCCACAATGACCAATAGTAAGGAATGATGGGAGTTGTAGGCCAACATCTGCAGGAGGGCCAAAGTTGTGAGCCCTGCCATGAATGACAGTAGGTTCCAGTTAACAGAAATTCTCAAGGGCCATTTCTTTGCTTTTGTCTTATTTATGTCCAGGAAAATGAAGAGAAATGCAAATGATGCCCATTGCATCATTTTATTTATTTATAAATAAATAAATTTATAAGCTGACGGGCCTTCTCGATTCCTGCCCCAAGATTGTGGAATGCACTCCCTGTTGAGATACTATTCTCCCCATCTCCGGCAATTTAAAAAAAACACCTGAAAACCCATCTTTTCGCCCAAGCTTTCTCAGCTTTTAAAATTCTTTAGGTTTTAAACTCTGGTTTATTTTTAAATTGTTATATTGTTTTAAGTTTTTGTTGTGTTTTAAACTTGTTTTATGCTCTTGTTAACTGCCAAGAGACAAAAGTTTGGGGTGGTGTACAAATTTGATTAATTAATTAATTAATTAATTAACATATTTTATACTGCTCAAAATATATTATATTATCTATTAAAAATATTTAACATATCTTTATATTGGGCGGTTTACAACAAAAACAGAAAAGCTAAAACATTAATTAAAACAGAAGACAGAGAAATTAAAACATTGGTTAAAATAAATGACAACATAAAGTTAAAACATTACGACATTTTAAAATCTTAAAACAATATTTTAAAACAATGTTAAAACTATTAAAAGGGCATTTAATTAAAAGCCTGGGTGAACAAATGTGTTTTTAAAGATTTATTTAAAAATTTCAGAGATGGGGAGGCTCTTATTTCAGCTGGGAGTGCGTTCCAAAGCATCAGGGCAGCAACTGAGAAGGCCCGTCCTCGAGTAGCCACCAGTTGAGCCGGTGGCAACTGCAGGTGGACCTCTCCTGATTATCTCAATAGATGGGGTTCACAACGAAGAAGACATTCTCTTAAATACCCAGGGCCCAAGCCATTTAGGGCTTTATAGGTTATAACGAGCACTTTGTATTTTGCCCGGAAACTTATCAGCAGCCATTGTAGCTCTCTCAATACAGGAGTAATATGGTCTCTCCTAGATGACCCAGAGACCAACCTGGCTGCCGCATTCTGAACCAGCTACAGTTTCTGGACTACATACAAAGGCAGCCCCACATAGAGCACATTACAGTAATCCAGTCTGGAGGTTACCAGCATATGTACCACTGTTCTGAGGTCGTTTACCTCAAGAAACGGACACTGCTGGTGTATCAGCCGAAGCTGATAGGAGGCACCACTAGCCACTGCCTCAAGCTGGAACACCAGGGAGAGGCTCGGATCCAGAAGCACCCCCAGACTGCATACCTGTTCCTTCTGGGGAAGTGTGACCCCATCCAGAACAGGCAGATCAAACTCATCTCCCAAGTTTCATAAGAACATAAGAACAGCCCTGCTGGATCAGGCTCAAGGCCCATCTAGTACAGCATCCTGTTTCGCACCAGATGCCGCGGGAAGCCACAGGCAGGAGTTGAGGGCGTGCCCTCTCTCCTGCCATTACTCCCCTGCAATTGGTACTCAGAGGCACCCTGCCCTTGAGGCTGGAGGTGGCCCACAGCCCTCCGACTAGTAGCCATTGATAGACCTTTCCTCCATGAAGTCATCCAAACCCCTCTTAAAGCCATCCAGGTTGTTGGCCGTCACCACATCCTGTGGCAGAGAGTTCCACAAGTGGATCACGCGTTGTGTGAAAAAGTACTTCCGTTTGTTGGTCCTAGACCTCCTGGCAATCAATTTCATGGAGTGACCCCTGGTTCTAGTGTTGTGTGAGAGGGAAAAGAATCTCTCTCTCTCCACTTTCTCCATGCCATGCATGATTTTATAGACCTCTATCATGTCTCCCGGCAGTCGTCTTTTTTCTAAACTAAAAAGCCCCAGGTGTTGTAGTCTTGCCTCATAAGAAAGGTGCTCTAGGCCCCTGATCATCTTGGTTGCCCTCTTCTGTACCTTCTCCAGTTCAACAATGTCCTTTTTAAGATGTGGTGACCAGAACTGTACGCAGTACTCCAAGTGTGGTCGCACCATAGTTTTGTATAAGGGCATTATAATGTTAGCCGTTTTATTTTCAATCCCCTTCCTAATGATGCCTAGCATGGAATTTGCCTTTTTCACAGCTGCCGCACATTGAATAGACACCTTCAACGAGCTGTCCACCACAATCCCAAGATCCCTCTCCTGGTCCGTCACCGACAGCTCAAATCCCATCAGCAAATACTTGAAGTTGGGGTTTTTCGTCCCAATGTGCATCACTTTAAACTTGCTAACACTGAACCGCATTTGCCATTTTGTCGCCCACTCCCCCAGTTTGGAGAGATCCTTTTGGAGCTGCTCACAATCCGTTTTAGATTTCACTACCCGGAAGAGTTTGGCATCATCTGCAAATTTGGCCACATCGCTGCTTACCCCTGCTTCTAGATCATTTATGAATAAATTAAAAAGCACCGGTCCCAGTACAGATCCCTGGGGAACCCCACTTCTTACTTCCTTCCATTGTGAAAACTCTCCATTTATACCTATGCTTTGTTTCCTGTCTTTCAACCAGTTAGCAATCCACACATGTACTTGTCCCTTTATCCCATGACAGCTAAGTTTCCTCAGGAGTCTCTGATGAGGAACTTTGTCAAAAGCTTTTTGGAAGTCCAGGTAGACTATGTCAACTGGATCACCTTTATCCACATACTTGTTGACACTCTCAAAGAAGTCCAAAAGGTTGGTGAGGCAAGATTTACCTTTGCGGAAGCCATGCTGGCTCACTCCCAGCAGGGGCTGTTCTTCTAGGTGCTTTACAATTTTATCCTTGAGGATGCTTTCCATCAATTTACCTGGAACGGACGTTAGGCTAACTGGCCTGTAATTTCCCGGGTCGCCCCTGGATCCCTTTTTGAAAATCGGTGTTACATTTGCTACTCTCCAGTCCTCTGGTACAGAGCCCGATTTCAGGGATAAGTTAAATATTTTCTCAAGGAGGTCGGCAATTTCACATTTGAGTTCTTTGAGGACTCTTGGATGGATGCCATCCGGCCCTGGTGATTTGTTAGCTTTCAGTTTTTCCAGACAGTTTAGAACATCATCCCTTGTCACTTCTATCAGACTCAGCTCTCTAGCCTCCATCCCTAAAAAGCCTGGTTCAGGAACAGGTATATGCTCAGTATCCTCTGCCGTGAAGACAGACGCAAAGAACTCATTCAGTTTCTCTGCAACCTCCATATCCTCCTTAATAATCCCTTTCACTCCCTCATTGTCTAATGGCCCAACCGCCTCCCTGGCAGGTTTCCTGCTTCTGATGTACTTAAAGAAGTTTTTGTTATTCCCCTTGATACTTTTAGCTAAATGTTCCTCAAACTCTCTTTTTGCCTCCCTTATTGTCACCTTGCATTTCTTTTGCCAGAGTTTGTGTTCCTTTCTGTTCTCTTCGTTTGGACAGGCCTTCCAATTTAGGAAGGAAGTCTTCTTCCCTTTTATGGCTTCCTTGACGGTGCCCGTTAGCCATGCTGGCATCCTCCTGGACTTAGTGGTACCTTTCCTCCTTTTGGGTATACAATCTAACTGGGCTTCTAGTATTGTGGTTTTGAGTAAACGCCATGCACTCTGGAGTGAAGTGACTCTCCTGATTTTCCCCCTCAGCTTTCTTTTCACCATACTCTTCATTTTGGAGAAGTTTCCTCTTTTGAAATTTAAAATGTCTGTGTTTGACATCCTTGGTGATTCTCTCCCTGCATGTATGCTGAATTTGATGGCACTGTGGTCACTGTTCCCTAAAGGGTCGATGACACTGACATCATGCACCAGATCCTGGGTGTCACTCAGAATTAGATCCAAGGTCGCCTTCTCTCTGGTCGGTTCCATGACCAACTGTTCTAAGGCACAGTCATTTAGCGTATCTAGAAATTTGACCTCTTTGTCCTGACTTGAATGGGAATTTACCCAGTCTATGTGCGGGTAGTTGAAATCACCCATTATTACAGCCCTGCCTCTCCTTGATGCCTCCCTGATTTCCTCCTGCATCTCCCAGTCACTGTCGGCATTTTGATCCGGAGGGAGATAGCATGTCCCCAGTAGCACGATTCCTTTCCGGCCTTGTATAGTCACCCACAGGGTTTCTGTGGACTCCACTCCACCTAGGTTTTCGACCCCACACAATAAGTACCTCTGTCTTATCTGGATTCAGCCTTATTTTGTTATTCCTCATCCAGCCCATCACTGCCTCCAGGCAGGCATTTAAGGAGGTTATGCCTTCTCCCGATGAGGCTGACATAGAGAAATAGATTTGGGTGTCATCAGCATACTGATAGCACCCTGCACCATATCTCCTGATGATCTCGCCCAGCGATTTCATGTAGATGTTAAACAACATCAGAGACAATACGGAGCCCTGAGGCACACCATTCAAAAGTTCATATTTTGAAGATCAGCAGTCTCCAAGGGACACCATCTGGAACCTGCCCAAAAGGTAGGAGTGGAACCACTGCAAAGCAGTGCCCCCCCCCAACCCCCTCAGGCGCTCCAGAGGATACTATGGTAGATAGTATCGAAAGCCTCCAAAAGGTCCAAAAGGACCAACAAAGTCACACTTCATTTTCAATTGGAGATCATCCATCAGGCCGACCAAGGCAGTCTCCACCCCATAGCCCACCCGCAAGCCAGTCTGAAATGGGTCTACATGATCAGTTTCCTCCGAGACTGTCTGGAGCTGGGAGGCCACGACCCTCTCAATTACCTTGCCCAGCCACGGAAGGTTGGAGACAGGCCTGTAGTTATTCAACTCTGAAGGATCCAAGGCAGGCTTCTTCAAAACTGGTCTAATCATTGCCTCCTTAAGAAAAGAAGGCATCCTGCCCTCCCTCAGAGAAGCATTCTTTATCTCTTCCAGGCCTCCTACAACAACCGCCCCCCCCCCCCCCCGCTAGCTAATATAAGTCATGTTGGGCAAGAGTCAAGAGAACAGGTGGTAGGCCGCACCGCTCCATGAAGCTTGTCCAAGTCCTCAGGAGTCACAAACTGGAACTGATCCAGCCTAACCACACAAGAGGAGTTGCTGGACACCTCCACAGCAGCCACTGAAGTAATTGTGGATACAGAGTCTAAGTTGGCCCAAATACAAGAGATTTTCCCTGCATTCATTAAACACGTCACAGCGATAGTTCCAGATTCTGATTCAGAGGAGGAGGAGCACGTACTAGCCCTCTCACAACCCTGAACAACTCAGCCAGATGTGAACTTGCGGATGCAATATGGGCAGAAATGAATCTCTTATTTGCCACACGTATTGCCTTGAGCATAGATCTTCAAATGTACACTAAGTTGCAATCTGTCGGATTTGAGTTGAGTCTTTCTCCACTTGCGCTCTGGTAATCTACCTCACAGCTTCAGCCCCCGTAGTTGTTCCGTATAGCAAGGGGCCAATTTTGCTGTGGGTCGGAGAGGACACTTAGGAGCAATCATGTCTACTGCCTTGGTGAGTTTGCTGTTCCAATTCTCCAGCAGGGCATCAACAGGATCACCGGCAGAGCCAACACTAAATCCCTCCAAGGCTTCTTGGAATCCTATGGGATCCAATAACCTTCTCAGGTGGACCATCCTAATAGGCCCTTCAGCTCTGCCAAGAAGCCCTCCAAGGCTTCTTGGAATCCTATTGGATCCAATAACCTTCTCAGGTGGACCATCCTAATAGGCCCTTCAGCCCTCATTGGGAGTCCATACTTAACCAGATGGCAGTCCGTCCATGACAGTGGAGAAATCTCAGGAGTCCCCAGCCATAGAACACCACCCTGATCAGAGTGAAAGACCAAATCAAATGTGTGACCAGCAATGTGCATTGGTCCCGAGACCACTTGTGATAGGCCCATAGTTGTCATGGCCGCTATGAAATCCTGAGCCGCCCCGGACAAATTGGTCTCAAAATGAACATTGAAGTCCCCCAGCACCACAAGCTGGGGGAACTCCAAAACCAAGCCCAAGACCAAGTCCATCAGCTCAGTTAGGGACTGTGCAGCAGGGCGATCAGTACACCAACAGAATTGCCAATCTGTCTTTGGTCCCCAAACTTAGGTACACACATTTGATATAGTCTGGCACCTCAACATGTATCCTGGTAAGGGAGATGTTATTCTTATAGACCACAGCCACTCTACCTCCCTGCCCGCGGTCCCTCACCCGCCCCTCAACAGAGTACCCTGGAGGGAGAAGCTGGGACCAAACTGGACCACTGGCCTCCCCCAACCAGGTCTCTGTAATACAAACCAGGTTGGCTCCTGCATCCAGAATCAAATAATGAATGGTTTCTGATTTGTTCTGGATCTACCTGGCATTACAAAGGAGCAAGGTGAGGTTCCGAGGGTGGTTGGCTCTGCTCTCTGAGGTCAAAGAGCTGGCAAGGCAGCCAGAAGGGGAAACAGCTATTAGATTTCTGATTCCCCTTCCACTGTAATGACCCAGTGACCTGCCAATGTTACTTTTTTTGTTTTCCACCACCACCGGAAGCATATCCACTGATTATGGGGCAGCAATTCTGGTGGTGGGGGGAAACAAAAGAAGTAATGTTGGCAGTTCAGCGGGTCATTACAGGAACACAGACACATTATAAAATAATCTCACCCAGAAGAATCTCTGAAGAATCTCTCAACCAAAAACAGAAGCCAAACTATTAAATGCCCCCCACCCCACATGCAAGTACATGGGCCAGGAGTATTTTATGTGGTATATAAAATGACAAAACTGTCAATTCATGTTTAATCTGTATTTATATGAATTTTTATTTTTGTTATAGTAACCAAATATTTGCTACAATTAAAACTGCCATACTAGGAAAAGTTTACCTCACGCACAATGTAGTCTCTTTCTAGGCTCCGTGAAATCACACACATATAGATACTGACTTACAATTAGGAGAATCTGTGGAGCATTGCCACCATCTTAAAATTCTTCTGATCAAAAGGAGGCCTTTACACATCCTCTGCCCTTAAACTATTTGAAGCTAAGACGCTGGTGCATCTCCTCTACGGTGTTCAGCTGGGCCCATTTTCCAGTTTCTTCCCTCTGGAGCTAGTCCAGTCCAAATTCCTAAAAGCAGTATTCCAAGTACCCTGCTGTGTCTCTAACGCCTATGATTGGAAGCAGGCTTGGTGAATGTGGAGGCCAGAGTAAAGATGTCCATATTCAGCTACTGGCTAAGAATATCCTTCCCAATGGGACTAGACCCCTCAATAATGGAGAATGGACACCAATCCACATGGAAGCAAATCCTGCTGTCGAAACTACCAGCACTTGGGCTTTCCCCTCCCCATCTATTCTACCTGGGTCATGAGCAGACCAGAACACTCCTTAAACAGCGCATTATAGAAATATTTTAAAATAAGTAATAAATAAATAATTATAGATTCTGAGCGCCAAACAGATTTAGGCAGGGCTCCAATCCTCCCTATCGCTGAAAATCTAGGGCATATAGTAATCCCAGCTGCATACCTTATGCAGCTAGGGGGGCACAGAAGGGCCTTCATCTTGGCCCACTGCAGTGCCCTCCCTTCTGCTGTTTTAGATGGAAGATACAGGAGAATCCCCTTGCTGGAACACCCGTGCCCCTTCAAAACCGGGCACATTGAAACCACCGAACATGTCCTCCTACATGACTTATTTTACAGAGACATCCAGAACACCCTTATCCTTCCACTATTTGCTAGGTTGCCAGGCTGTACACACCAATTCTACATCTCTCTACTACTTTCTGACTGTAACCCCCACATAACATAAAATGTTGCCAAATCCTGTGTGACAGTGTGTAATTTCCATCGGGTTGTGATTACCAGCAAAAGTTAACCAGGCCGGACATATCTCATAGCTGTTGTCCAGTTGCTCAGTCCTACTGCTTTTATTGCCTCAGCTTCTTAGATAGCATGGAGTAAATATAGTCATCATTTTATAGCTTTTGTAGCTTTTTATAAATTCTAGTTGTACAGCTTTTATGTCACCACCTTTTAACTCTACACCTCACAGTTTCTAGGCATAGATTCTACTGCTTTTAATGTTAATAGTTGCTAATTTCACAGCTTCATCTTGGCCCACTGCAATGCCCTCCCTTTTAACATATGTGTCTCTTTTTAACTTATGCTGGACCTAGTCAAAGACTGAAATAAAGATATCGACATTGCTAATGTGTGCCAGAAAACACTGCACAGCAGAAGGGTGATTTTTCACTAATCTCCCCTTCCCTCTACAGCTCACTTTGATTCCTGAAAATACCTGAGGGTTAAGTGACCCTCAGACATATTTTCAGGAGGCATAGTAGGCTGCAGAGAGAAGGGGAGATCAGCAAAATCACTCTTCCTCATTGTGCATGTATATACTACTTGCTTTCAGTTGCCAAGGCTTGCTTTTGTGTAAATGATACGTCTGTGGTCTCTTTAGTTTATTTTTGTAAAAATATAAGTAAAACCTTTATGCTTCTGATTGGTGATTGAAATAAAGATTCATGGTTCATAGTAAAACCCAACTGCTGCCACAATATTTATTTTCATTAAATAACTAAAATGATGTTTTTGGCCGAAGTTAAAAGAATACTCGTGATGTTTATAACAAATAGGCCCAAGCATAGGTTGGGAGGAATGGTATACTTTACCAGGGCCCTTAGTTCCAGGCCCTTAGTCCACACAAATAAATTTTGTGCTTGAGGGTATTTTTTGGAAAGTTATATACTACCTATTACGGTTGTGCATTGTGTTAAGTCCAACGTAGCAGTCGAATTCCACTTGCCCTGGGTTGGAAATTGTCAGATGGAGTTTTGCCATGTCAGCAGGGAGCCACCTGACAGTCGGATCTATCAGGAGGTGCCTTGGTTTCATGGCAGAACTCCACTGGAGATCCATCAGCTATATCACATTTCCCCTTTTGCTGGAGAGGGACAAAGTTCCATATAACCACATTGATACAGGGGTCCTGGAAGCCACAGTGCTGCTGGTAGGATTTTCAGGCCAAAAAGTGAAAAATGAGTTAGTCATGGTGGTCTACACATTACACAGAGAAGAACTGAAAGAAAAAGGGACAGAGTCAGTGCCTGGAAAAGACTATATCTTATAGGGACATGGGGAATATAGGAACCTGCCTTATACCAAATCAGATTATTGGTCCATCTAGCTCTTTATTGTCTACAGACTGGCAGTGGCTTCTGCAAGGTTGCAGGCAGGAGTCTCTTCCAGCCCTGTCTTAGAGATGTCAGGGAGTTAACTTGGAACCTTTTTAGATTGTGAGCCCTTTGGGGACAGGGATCCATCTTATCTTATTTATTTATTATGTCTCTGTGTAAACCGCCCTGAGCCATTTTTGGAAGGGCAGTATAGAAATTGAATGAATGAATGAATGAATGAATGAAATAAACCTTCTGCATGCAAGCATGCAGGTGCTCTTCTCAGAGCAGACCCATTCCCTAAGGGGAATATCTTACTGTACTCACACATGTAGTCTCCCATTCCAATGCAAACCAGGGTGGACCCTGCTTATCAAAGGGGACAATTCTTGTTTGCTACCACAAGACCATATCTCCTCCTCTTTCTCATGTATGTGTGTGCATGCACACGTGTGTGCATGTGCTCTCTCACTCTCTCTCACACACACATACACACACACACCCCATAATTGGAAGTGGCTATAAATACTTATCAGAAACATGAGGAGAGAAAACAAAGGGAATTAAAATAAAATAAAGGATACCACAACAAACAACAACAACAAAAAGCTTTGAAGTGAATAAGTCTATGTATAAAAGTTGTTGGTCTTGTTGGTCTATTAGGACCCCCCCCCCCAAAAAAAATTCAAAACATTGACTGGATAATACCATTATTAGGGATAAAAATCAAAAAGGTATAAAATAGCCGGCAATGTAAAATGTAATTTCAGAATCAAGTAAAAACATTTCTTTCATAATTCATGAGACTTTATGTATGTGGGCTGCTGCATGTGTGGGAGGGGGTCTGCTGCCTTACAAGTTTGTATTGGGCCCAAAGAAATGATGGTTGTGTCCTGGTAGCAAGTACTCTTTGAGTTGCCATGGATGCCAACAGAAACAAAGAATAGTTGTATAAAGCATCCACCTTCTGTCTGTTAACTGCTTTGGATTGTCAAATCACCCCTAACAAATACCACCCTCTCATCAAACTCCTGTAATTTTTTTAATATTCTCTCAGAATAAATCATTTGACTCATTAAAAAGATGTAGTTTTCATGTGCAGTGGTGTATAATATGGAATATGTTAAATTTCTTGATTAATTATTAGTAAAAAGAAAAGAATGGATTCTTGTAGAGCAACAGTATTGAGTTATGTTAGAAGTAAAATATTAGGAAAGTATACTATATAACAGAGTTGAACCGAACAAAGATACCGGTACTGCAGTAAAGGAAGCCCTTTTTTGTTTTTGTTTTGTTGTTATTCCATCTCTCTTGGAGGCCCTCATATGCTCTTCTAACAAAGCTTTAAAACATTCTGGTTTATGACCTTCTGCAATCTGGGTTTACAGAAATGGGTGTCTCTAGTATCCAGCAGTATAATTTAAAGCCCTGTGAAAAGTCATTAAAAATGGAATCCCACAGATACAGAATGGAGTCCCCTGCAGTTGGCTGAGTATCTCCCCTTACTAAATGGAAAAAGTGGATTCTGTATTTTTCAGCTTACATGGTAGAAAATACAGTAGCAACAACAAAAATCCTGAATCCTTAGCTTTTCTTTTCTTTTGCCCAACAAAGCATTGACTTGGAGTTATTTAAGGGACTAAATAAAAGGGCTTGGGCAGCTCAGTAGGTAGCACCTTCATCTCTTTGCCAGAAGGACATTGGTTTAAGCTGAAGATAAGAAACCTAGGCATGCATATCCATCCCAGCTTGACTTCAGTAGCTGCTGGATCGCTAGAGGAACTTTTCTTCTGCATTAAAGTGGGCTCAATATTGAGGACATTAAAGATCCCCTGGCATTTTTCAAAATAGAGTCAGCTGGTCCTTTTTATAAAGAAAAAAGAAAAATAATACAATCCATGAAACACATTTCAGCTTGACATTACTGGGCCTTTACCAGCACAACCTGTCTGCTGCTATCCAGATACACATCATATGGCATCTGGCAATCTTGAAAAAAAGTCCTAAATTAAGAATGCATCAAAACTAAGTCTACAGCAGAAGCACAACAATTAATCATATGTAAACCCTCTTCAGGCATTATGATACCATCTATACCATACAGACTAACAACCACCCTGAGCACACCATCAAGCCAGAACTCTCCATAACCACAGCCCTTGTTCTCCATGGATATAGCATTTGTCTGCAGGGACAAATACTCTACTCAGGGAGAGCTCTTCCCTCTTATTGAAAACACTCGGTGTTCAGTGCTCTTAATCATGGAGGATCTCTTCCCCAAGTACAGCATTTATCTTTGCAAACAAATGCAGTATCCCTGTAGGTTGTGTGGTTAAGGAACGTGGTGGTACAGCTCGCCAGCATTGTAACTGTGTAGAGTGTACACTGTTGCATAACTCTTGAAGAGACGTACCCTGTGAAGTCATTTTTAATTTTGTTAAGAGAAATATTCTGGCCCCTTCTCTAGATCTCATGATAGATTTTCCAAATCTCTTAAAATAAAATGAACATTTTGGATTTAAATGTTTAATTTTAACCCTTCTCTAGTTCTCATGATAGATTTTCCAAATCTCTTAAAATAAAATGAACATTTAAAACATTTTTTTTGTTTAAAAAATTAAATACCTTTAAAAATAAACCAGTTTAAAAGAAAATCTGAATTTAGTACAAAGAAGCATGCTAAAGCCTACACATAATATATTATAGTTCATTATAACCATTATCAAACATACTGTGTCAATAGCTCTCTAAGATATGCAATACAGAGAACCATGAAACAAAAATCTGGTTTTGAGATGAAGCATTATAAATGCTTCTTATAGCATTTATACATATAAAGGTCATTCACATGACCAAAATCCCCTGGTGACTAGAGAGGTCTGGGTGGAAGGCAAAAGTATTCCTATCATCCTCCACAGGACTAGGTGCTCGCCTGTGCTCCGCCCCACGTCCACATGATTGGTGTGGCAGAGCTGACTGTATTTGGGATCTGGAGGAGGAAATCATCCAGTATACCACAATGCATTGCACAGGCAGCAAAGAGGCTACCTGCATCAATGCAGCAGCTCCTGGCTTCCTGGCTGCTCTATATGCAGCACTCCATGGTTAAGAGCAAGCTGGGCTCCTGGGAGCTACTGCATGTGGCCCCAATCACTCATGCAATTGGGGCTGTTGAGGTAAGATGGAGCAACAGGGTAGGAGCAGGCTCCGAGGTTCCACATGAGTCTCGCTACTCAGGTTTCCCCACTCCTAACCTGATGTGGCTGGTCATGTGAACAACCTTAAGTATCTTAATTCAGACATAATTTTAAACAGTGGTTTACTGCTAAAAAGGTGAACCTGGATAAACACTGGGCTTGTGCACAACCATCCCCTTCCATCTTTTCCTCACATGCCTGGAATAATTGCTGGTTTTAAGGAAACCATAATTTGCTGTTACATCCATATTGGCAAACTATGGCTAGTGCTTGCTTTGCAAACCAAAGGTTTTAGATTACTACTACTAGTAGTAGATTATATGACTAGCTTATATAATTTAATTGCAAGCTAATATGTTGTAATTGTTATAGTAACCAGTTAGCATGTGTGTTTGTTTAGGAAGCATATGCATTTTGCCAGCGTGGTGTAGTGGTTAGAGTGCTGGACTAGGACCAGGAAGACCTGAGTTCAGATCCCCATTCAGCCATGAAACTAGCTGGGTGACTCTGGGCCAGTCACTTCTCTCTCAGCCTAACCTACTTCACGGGGTTGTTGTGAGGAGAAACTCAAGTATGTACACCACTCTGGGCTCCTTGGAGGAAGAGCGGGATATAAATGTAATAATAATAATAATAATAATAATTCTCACAGGCAGCTAAGCCTGGACTTGGCTGTCCATGAGAACCCTTGGGAGCCAACTGGCACCTGAAAGTGCCTCAGTGGCAAACTTGCCTAGAGAGCCTGCCTCTTAAACAGGGTTAAGGGAGTGAGTGCTTCCTTAACTGTTTACTTGACCATGTGTCAGCACCGGCTGCTTTCAGATAGTGCTGACACACTGACAGGCATTGCTGGGGGGGGGGGGATCCCCACAATGCACTGAGCATTCGTGCGGTGCATTATGGGATTTCTGGGGGCTGGGATGATGCGTCCCGGCCCCCACAGCTCTGTGGCGGACCATTAAGACCCATGATGTGCATGCCAGACACTCCTTGGTGATAATCTGTGAGGAGGTGGTCTTCTGCAGCCTTTCCCACCGCCCACCTACCCCTGCCTGCCCGGTTACGAGAACGACCTCAATGTTTAAGCAATTTACACCTGCTGAGGGGGTAATTTAAATGTGTGTGTGTGTGTGTGTGTGTGTACACAGAAGCATTTCTTTTCCTTTTACATTAATCCCACTTGGACAATATTCAACCTGAAACGGATCCTGATGGTACTAGATTCCTTCAGATAACTTTGTTACTATAAATACTGAGTAGAGAAAGAGTCCTTTCCTGTGATTGCCTCAGCACACTTGCCAATTGCCAACCTGTATCCACATACAATCCAGTTCATACTAAGTCTTCCCCATGCAAATCTGAATGCAGGAGGGGGTCATATGGCTTGCAATTGCACTGTCCTTCAGGCATCATCATTACTATAGCTAAGATAGGTCAGTTATTCTTTCATACATAGCCGCACAGTTCTTAACAACTATACATCCATACGTTTTTCTCATTAGAGATTGAGCCCTTTCTCATGAACAGTGAAAAAGACCAAGAGGGTTAGTGGGAAGGAAGCCCTAAAGAGCTTATCTCCCCGCAGACGATCAAGGGTATTCTCTTCAGTTGGCAGATTGCCCACCCAGATGGCTACTGGCTGCTGCCGGTAGCTCGGAGGGCTGGGGTGCTGGGATGTGTTAAACCGCCCCCCCCAAGCTCCAAAACCGTGTGAGTGTATGGTGCATTAGTGGGAATAACACATGAATAGCATGAATATCTGCACTCAGTTTTGAATTGGCAAGCATACTGATTAAGAGTACAAGCATTTGACCAAAAGAAGCATTTTGGTCAATGTATAAATAGTTAGAGGATAAACAGAGGGGGTGAAAGGATTAACAAAAGTATAAATCTGGAGATGCAAAATTAAAATTGGGGTCAAGAATGAACAGGGATCAAAGTGGAATTGACAGATGAATTTCTCCACTGGAATCTGCACTGGTATAGTCGCCTGCTAATATCACATAGGAACGTTGTCACGGCAAGCAGCTGCCGTATAGAATGTAGTGGAAGGGAGGAGGTAAAAAAGCATTAGAGGGCTAGTAACTTAGTATGAGGATCCTTGATTTCTTGAATAAACATGCACACCTGGAAACTTCTTACTGAAGATAAAGGAAGAGTACAAGCAATTCAGAAAATGCAGAGATGCTGTCATCTGCATGTTTTTTTATCCTTGACTTATGAGGAGGATGAGGTAGGGCAACAACTTAAAATGGTTATATTTCATTTAGTTATTCTTTATCAGGAAAAAAACACATAGCTGCTGTAAGCAGAGTGAGGTGCTGATGAGAAGAGTGAAATGTTAATGTTGTTCTGAGCTAGATTTATATATTTATCAGGCATGCCATTAAAAATAGACATTTCTGAACTCTAGCAATAATCCTACTTCTTCTTCTTTACTTCTTCTATTCATGGCATAATCTAAGGCCTATGCACTTCTCTCAAGCACTGAAAAGTTTAAAAATTTATGTTGGCTTTGGAATTTGGGTTGCTGCCCACGGTGCATTTCTGCAATGTCACTGGAAATACACATTTTAGTTCTTTTCTTGATATTTCTGGTTTCTTATGTTATTGCTTCTGCAGCAGCTCACTATCCTCTAACTATTTATACAGAATAGGGTGAAGATGGCCGCATCCTTCAGACGTGTGTGTTATACACAGTATACTGTGTAATTGTAGCTGTGTTCACAGAGGAATTGGTAAATATACCAAAACACAGAAAAAGCAAGAAACAGGTCTCAAGCGAAAAGTGGAAGATGTTGGAAATAATTATATGTACATTGGTAGAAGGTATATGTTTGACAAGAGGAAGTAATTAATTTGATTTCTTTCTTTAATCGAAGATATAGATGAGAACATTAACCTTCAGTTACTGATTTTTCCTTTTGTAAAATTACTTTTTTTGTTTTTGGTTGCTCTAACAATGTTCACTCATTGTCATGCTAGGAACAGGGCTAACAAATAGAATGTAGTCCCCTTGAATTTATTTTTACCCCTTGGCATTATTCTGAATCTCCCACTTGAGTCATAAAGAGGTTGTGCACTTGACCTCGCTGAGGAAGGCAGGAGCTTGCGTGCCTTCCTCAACATATGAGCAGCCAGCGTCCTCCCCTCTACCGCACCGCACACCCACACAAGCACCAGCACAGCAGAGGGAGATACTGGGATCCCCCCTGCAGATGCTCCTCCCCCGCCCAGCTCGCTGCCAGAAATGGTAGTGGGCCGGGGAGAATTCAGTTGACCCAGCGGCAATTGCCCAGGCGATCGCTGTCCAAGGTTAATTGAACCACAGGTTTCATATCCACAGGTTTGCTTAACCTTGGCTAAATGCTGGGTTTGAAAGTAGGGCTTGGCGTGGGTGCAGACTAACCCAAGGCGGGCTGCCCTAGCCTGGGTTAGGCTACGTCTGTGAATACCCTTAACGTGTTGTGTTGTGTACTGAGAATTAAGACCTGTGCTTGGATTTTACTGCTGGATTATAAAGGAAGTGAGATTTCAGCAATCATAAAGATATGTCTTACCTTTTTCACAGAGCTACGAACTTAGAATGTTGCTTGGTGGTGGGAGATCAAAAAACAAATATCCACTGTGTTATCAAACATACAATTCGGTAGATGGACTCTGTTGCAAATCTTTTGTAGCCTATCTCGAACTCGAATATATTCTTCTTGCACTCACAATTAAAGTATCTTTCACAGATATGATACAGCAGGTTTTTTAATGGGAAAATAGCATTCTGAACAGTGACTGATACAATTTGATAGCACAAAATAAAGAGCACATGTACAGTGCTCCGCAAACATTTATTTTTGGATTTATCAAGTCTATAACTATATAGAGGATAATGCACTTCATTAATGGGTTATGACAAGCGCTCTTTCCTTCTGACCCAGCCAAGAAAATCATATTTAAGTCATGGAGACATGGAGCTAAAGTAGCCAAGCCCGCTCTTGTCTTCATGTGTGAAGCTGCGGCAGCAAACCCACCTGTGCAGCCACCCTCTTAAATGAGGTTAAGGGAGCACTTTCCCCGTTTTTAAATGAGGTTAAAGGAGAGCTTTCTCTGCTCGTCTGTAGTGCCAGCTGCTTTTAGCCGGTGCTGCAGCAGTGATGGGCACCTGCACCACACACTCATGCAGTGCATTATAGGAGTTCTGCAGGCCAGGAGGATGCATCCCGTCCTCTGACCCTCTGCACATCCTGTCTACCGTCCCGCTGTGCTGCCGGGGGCTGCCATGATTGTCTGGGCGGGCAATCCGCCTGCCCAAGGAGCAAGTGATCATCTGCGGGCAAGGTAAGTTTGAACAGCCTTCCCTGCCTCCTTCCACCAAGCCCTTCTCACTGATCATGAAGAAGCGCTCTTTGTTTCACTTAATTTTATGTGGAATAACTTGTACTTGATACACTTGTTCATTTTA
Source organism: Hemicordylus capensis (assembly GCF_027244095.1). Taxonomy (NCBI): domain Eukaryota; kingdom Metazoa; phylum Chordata; class Lepidosauria; order Squamata; family Cordylidae; genus Hemicordylus; species Hemicordylus capensis. Next base: position 369,964,130 of record NC_069658.1, on the reverse strand, counting down.
ATATATAATTTTATTGTTTTAATGTTGCTGGCACATATTGTTATGTCATGTTCTCAGTCATGTTTGGTTGACTTGTGAGTGTGTTCTCATATTCTAACAATTAGGCAGCAGTAAAGTTGCTGATGCCAATTGGCTGAACTGTTAAGATGCTTTGAACTATTAAAGAAAATTCAACTTGGGACAGAGGCGCTTTTAGCCATGGACCTTGGGGATCTGGTCTTTGGTCTCCTGCCTCGGGGGGGGGGCTCCAGATGTTCTGAGGAGCCTCCCCGAAGCCCCACCACTGCCTTGCCATTTGCGTGGCCAGGGGGTGAGCTGAGCAGCAGGCCTTCCCCATGGCGGCGGCGGCGGGCTCAGAGGCTGGTAGGCCTTTCTGTCTGGGCATGCCTGCCCATGTTGCCCAGGAAAGAGTGGGTGAGATTGTGGAGCAGCTTGCTGCTCTGGGAAGCCACTGCTTGTTTCTCCAAACGGGCTGCGGATGAGACTTCTGCTAGTGGGAGAGGGGAGGAGGACAGGCAGGAGAGTGGAGGTGGATAGGGATGCTAGTTGGAACTGCCACATGCTTGCTTGGGGGTGGGGCTCTGGGGAGGCCCCCCAGAACATTTGGAGGCCCCACTGGAGACAGGAGAAGTGGTGGGTTGGCTGCAGGTATTTTTTAAAAAAATTAAGGGGTGTTCTCGCAGCGGGGTGGTTCTCACAGGGGTGGGGCCCCTCCTCCGAAGCCCTTCAGGTCTGGGCTGATTTTGGACCTAGGTGTGCCACTAATTTGGGGTAATTTTCTCTCATACACATCTGATCCCATACCACTACTTCACACAATCACATCTCTAAAATATTACAGATGACATGCACTAATCACATAATATACATAAGCATAGCAACTTTTCTTATAGTAAAGGCTTAGCAATAACTCAGGCCCAGTGTATACTTTTTACATTTAGTAAAGATGCTACCAGGATAATGAACTTATAGGTTCCAAAATATATGATTACAGTTTGGATGAGGTGACACACTTGAGGTTTGGGTCAATTATAATAACACCAAATGAATCCCTTATATTCTGGCCTCAGAAGTGAGTGAGTGTGAATCAGGCCTCAAACAGAATTACATGAAGTGTTTCCTTAAATCCCATATCCACTGTTGTAGCCATTAGATAATGTTTTTCAGTGATTTGGCAAGGTACCTTGAGCTCCACGAGGTGGAGTTCTGGCTTGATGCCACAGATGCCTGAATGAGTAAACAGGAGAAAGAGTGAGCATGTGTAGTGGCAAACCAAGCCCATCAAGAGCAGCTATTAGCAATAATGAGTGGAGCGAACATGGTTGCCTCTGGGGGGTCAGGCCAGAGCGGGAGGAAATGGGAAGCAGAAGAAAAAAACAGAGCCCCAGGTGAGTCCAACTATTACACCCTTAAGAGGGGCCATTTGGAGGCGCAGGGGGCCATCAAAGGAGCAGCAAGAAGAAGAGGAGTGGAACTCCAATGGGAGGTTGGCAAAACCTTCTGCTTGGGCAGAGGTTGCCAAGAGAATTACCCAGGAGTTAGAAGGCACAGGTGTCTGTGAAGAAACTGGAACCACTCCGTACTACAGCCCTGTGGGAGTGAGACTCTGGATGAAGCAACTGCCAAACTGGGAGAAGTGGCTCCCAAAAAGATCCTGCAGGGAAAGGAATGGTGAGAACTTGCAGGTTGAATGCTGCTGTTAGACTCCAATAAAACAATTTTGTGTTTGCAAACTTACCTATGTCTCTCTGGACTTTTGGTGCAAACTCATTCCAAAGCCTAGCCCTCCTGACGTCAAGCTATCCCCTTGGGAGGATGAAGACTTCACAGCTCCTTCCTCAGTTCTCCCAACCAGTACGGGGAGACCAGTAGATATAGTGGTTTTGCTATTTAATGTATAAGGAGAAGACAGCTGGGACTGCCTTTCATCATAGAATCTATGTTCCATTTATGAACATAGATTTTTCTATTGCATCTACTGCTCACTCATTTAAAACTAAAACCTCATTATGAGATTCCCATAGATTTTCATCTTGAGCAGTCACCATCTTCTGAGCACTTCCTTACTCGTCACTGTTTTGCTGTTACTTTATATAAATAACAATCTGTACACAGACTTAGGCCAATGGGAATTTAAATGCAGCCTGAAGACAAGAATATGCACTATCACAGTATTCAGCATATTTGACAGTATCTGGATTAGTGCTTGTGTGAGTGAAAGATGTTTCACTTACATGAGGGGAGGACCAATGTTTGCAGATTTCCTCTTCCCTCTTCAGTCCCTTGTGCCCTCAAAAATGTGCTTGGGGGACCTTCAAGGACATATTTTTTGCGGGTGCCAAAAGGTATGGTGGATTGGCAAAAACTGTCCTCCATTAACTCAAGTAGTAGTTGGGATGATGCCCATTGAGGTCTGTGGATGCTGCATACTTATTGGCTAGCATTTTGTGTATAATTAAATAATGACTAGATTATATATTTCTTAGTTCAGTTGATACTGATTATACATTTTTCATAATAAATTGCTTCTAACAGTGCATTGTAACTATTTAAGATCTCCGCTGTGTGTTTGTAAGCACATAGCATTGATTTACAGATAACATATATGCATAATTTAAAGACATGTAAAGCTGTTTATAAATGTGCTCATAGGCAGGTTTGATCAATTCCATTAAATGAAGCTTCCCACATGTATTTTTTAATCATAGTATTTTAGCTGAAGAGGCCAAAGAGCCAGAGGCATCCAGGACTTGTTCTTACCATGGAGCATGTCTGTAAGATGCCTAGAAATTAGATTGATGGGCAGTTCCCATCACTACAAAATTAGATGCAAAAGGATTGTCAGATTTGTGTTTTTCATGCTGTTTGCTCTGAAATGTGTAATGGAAGTGCTGCAAATATTCATGAATTTGAAGTGGTTAGAGAATTATCAGTTTAATAATGCTTTCTTTCAAAGTTCAGCTTGCCTAGAAACCTCTTTCTGAAATGGCCTTGTGCAATTGAGCTTGTAGTATCAGTGGAACATTCAGTTATATTGAAGTAAACAAAATGAAACTAGTACTTAATTCTGTTTAGCACAGAAACAGCCTTAACAATGGAGCTCAAATATGGAAGGTCATACTTTAAAAAAGCATGCTGGTCCATGGCTGCCCTGCCCCATAATATGAATAATTAGCACCTTTTAATTCTGACAGCAGTGTTTATCTGTAGAAAGGAAGAGAGAAGTAGATATCTGGATTCAGTCCTTTCATTACTCAAATAAGTGCTAAGAGTTGTCAGCTGAGAGTGATTATTATATGTTTAACATTGTGTGGGGGTGTAGAGTACCACCCATGTCTCCACAGGGCATAAATTTACCGGGTTCTCACAATAGCTTCCTGTGATCATGGACCAGACTCAGAAAGAAAGTCTATATAGGGGTTCAGTAGAATATGCACTTGTCAAGTAGGTTTACTAGAGGGATAGCGGTTGAGGGGCTGAGGGGACAGCAGTCTGTCTATCTATCTATCTATCTATCTATCTATCTATCTATCTATCTATCTATCTATCTATCTATCATATTTTTATACTGCCTGATATGTACATCTCTAGGTGGTATACAAATTTTAATATTAAAAATCACAGATCAAAATACATAAAACACAATAAAAACAATATAAAACAAATTATTAAAATGAAGTCTAATTAGAAGTACTAACAGTATAAATGAAAGTACGGCTTGCCCCTTCCAGGGAAGGCTGGGTGCTCAATAACTCCATTGTGTAATCTGATTAATTTTCAGATACTATGGTCATACCTGGCTATGTCTGTACCTCTCAGCATTCAAATCTGCTAGGCATACACGCTAAGGTGGAGGTAGGGTGGGGGATTAAACAAGAGAGGAGTTAGGGATTGTCAGTGGTGTTTTCCCACCAACCTTGGAAACCTAGATGGGGCTGAGTTGGAAGGAGAAATAGAAGTAGAATTCCATGAGTTACAAGCACTGCCACAGATTACTCCCCCACCACACACACACACACACATATAAGGTATTTACATATAAGTACTTAGACATATAAGCTATAGAAAGAATCAAAAGGTCACATACAACCTTCATATGCTGTTAAAATGAAGAAAACATTCAGTTTTAGTGCTCATTATATTTGTGCTTTGAATGCCTGGTTGGACTGATAATACATAGTTCCGTTTTCTCCATGGAACAGATTCAAGACCAGCAGGGACCATTTTGCCTTTCCAATATCCTGTTTTACCAGTTAAAATCTGATACATTTAACCCAGGAAAACTACAGAGCTTGTAGTGTAGGTAGTCTTGAATCAACTCATGCTGTGCTGATTCGGAGGCATATGCATTTAATAGACCTACAGCAAGATAATGATTAGATGAGGAGGTGGGTGATTAATTCTACTAAAAATATACAGTGGAAAGCTCATCACCTACCCACCATGCAATCATAATTCTTGCTATGTATTTAAATAAACACAAATGTCATGAAATTGACATCAGCTTGTGGCAAGTACTTTCAGGCATCCCGCAAGTGCCTTTGGAACTGCCTGAACGTACTTGAAATGTGCACATTTTAAAGAATCAAACTAGAGGTAACTAAGTACATGATTGGGGCTATGGTGCTCCCTGCCCTCCGTAAATAGCAGGAGCATGGTGAGGGCGGAAGCTGTTATAGCCCTGTGACAGTCCCACTTTGAATCAACCCCCCACCCAATCCCCGGTGCTGCTATTTGTCCTGAAGACAAAAAAAAGCATCTGCAAGGGGTAAACCCTCCTTCTCCCATGTGTGGTCCTGATCTGTGAATTACTAAATAAAAAGCATGCATGCTTGATCAAATCATGTGCTTAAAGTAACATCTCATTTGACAATTACTTGGGGACAGAATCTTTCAGTCACATATCTTCAAATGATCTGACTTGCCTATGACTTTAGCGGGGCAAACCGCACTGCAGCATCACCAGTGACCATAGGAGCTATGACTAAATTACAGCTTTTATAAGGATTATAGCCATTATAGGGATTATAATTTTGTATTTTCTTACCAGCACTGGGACCTTAAATTCAATTCTATAGGCTGCTATCGCATATTAATCACTCTTAGGACCAGTTCTCAAAGGTCATTTTAGTGTCCTCTTACTGGTAAATCCCAGATCACTGAGGATCACTGAGTCAAATGGGAAAACTCGGGATTTCTTCTCCAATCCCAGATTGGAGACCAACATTTAACTGGAATCGTTTATTTTGGATCTGAACTTGGTTGGCCAATCCTGGTTAAAAGTTGGGTTTTTGTAGCACCCATTTGGGATTGATAACACTATCTGAGTTCTCATGACACACTCTGTGGGGGCACATGCAGCTCGGTGAACTGGGATTTTTTGGTAAGCAGACATTAAAATGATTGTGAGAACTGGCTCCTAGAATCTAGTATTTACATTCCAACCTGCTTGCATTTATCTCACAGTACTTTGAAGGAGGGAAATAACCTGCCTAGAGAGCAGGAGGTTGCCGGTTTGAATCCCCGCTAGTATGTTTCCCAGACATGGGAAACTCCTGTATCAGGCAGCAGCGATATAGGAAGGTGCTGAAAGGCATCATCTCATACTGTGCGGGAGATGGCAATTGTAAACCCCTCCTGTATACTACCAAGAAAACCACATGGCTCTGTGGTCACCAGGAGTCGACACTGACTCGACAGCACAACCAACTTTGAATAAAATGTTTTTGAATAATATATCTACTGAGAGAGAAATATATACACACAGACCAGTTTTTTGTTCATGTGTTTACTTTTTTCTGTCACTGACAGTGTAAGTCCTCAATCTAAAATAGCCAAGCATTCAGTCTAGTTCAACTTTTATGTATAATTGATTGTCTTTCGTATTAATTTCAAGCCTGATTCCTTGAAATTGTAAAGAGGTTTTTAGAAATAGATTTTTTAAACTTGAAATGTAACAGAGGATTGCCACAGATTTCCTTCTTTTGTAATGATCACTGTCTCTACAGCAGATGTGCTATGCTCACATAATTCATTTGGAGTTCAAAGCCCTTTAGGCCTTAGTGAGGTGATCTTATGGGATTTAGTCACATTTTGCCATAAGCATCTTTGTTTCAACTCTAGAACGAAGTGTTAGTTATACTCCTAGATTTTTATTTCAACAGCTTGATAGTTGTACTGATTCATGTATCACAGGAAGGAAGGAAGAAAACCTGTGGTACCTGTATTAACACACCAAAGATGAAGTGAGAAATGTTCAGGGCTATGGAAGAAACTGCATCTTTGTGATAAAGGGTCTTTAGAAGTATGTCTGAACTAACATTCAGTTTGGGTTTATGATGATGCAGCCTATAACAAGGTAGGGCTATAGCAAGGTTGGAGTGGACTCAAGACAAAAAGTGAAGAGTCCCCCCCAGCCTTTCCTCTCCCCCACCTCCATGGGTTTTTTTTTTAAATACAGAAGAACTGCAAGGAAATAAATACCAAGTATTTGAAAGCCAATCTCAACCTCAACCCTTTGGGGGGGCAAGGTAATTTTTTTAAAAAAGAAACTATATACATACCAAAAACCTTAGGCAACTTGCGGGGAGGGGGAGTGTGGAAAGAAACTTAATCCCCCCCCGTTGTTTTTTTTAAACCCTAGCCAGCTTATATTGTATTATTCTTTCTCCATCTTGACTTATTCTCCCCTTCTCACTGAGTTGATTAGCCTCACAGTGAGTGACCAGTTAGCAGTGCCCCACCCTCCAATGTGATTGAGAACTTAAGAAGCTCTCTCATTCAGCAGGCTTGATTGCTAAGGACTGCTATTCAGATTCCAGTCTGGTCCCTCACTTTGGCTAACCACACCACCTTTTCTCTGGTGAGGAAGATGGGTGTCTTCAGTCCTCTCTTTCCTCCTCTTCCTCACTTTTCTCCTCTGCTCATCTCACAAATCATCAGAGGGAGGCAGACTGACTGAGGCATGGATTTGACCAGATAATACAATGTGTACTGAGATCTATACTCAAGGTAAATACAAAACAAACAAATCGCAACTATATTCAAAACTACATTTACTGCACCATTGTATAAGGCACAGCTGTGAGTAACTAGAAATACTAAGTCCACATTTGTTACCAAGTCCACACAAAATTAACATATACAGGAGGACCTTGTTAACCACAGGTCCAGCACTCACAGTTTTGCATATCCACAGTCAGGTAATTAGCACCCAACCACAGTACAACCAGGGGGAGATTGAGGGGAAAGAGTTAAACCCGTTGGTCGGAGGTAACCTCAGAGGTCATTTTCAGCCACCATTTTGACTGCCAGAGAAATCAGGAGCCATGTTGTGGCTCAAAAACAAGGCAAAAACTGTGATTTGCGGGGTGATTTTTGGCACCGTGGATGACAGTAGGGCACTTTGAGGGGCCATTTTTGGGTGAATGGGGGACCAAAAGGGGCAAACCCCACCATTTTGAGCCGATGTTTGGGGCAAACCCCGCCATTTTGGGCCAATATTTGACCAATTTTAAGCATCCAGGAAACTACCCCCCCTTCCCATTGCCCTAATGCCCCATTATTCATGGATTTGCTGTCCGCGGCCCAGTCACCCCATGAAAATGAATCCCTGTGAATAACGGGGTTCTCCTGTATTGGGTGACCAAGTGATCTCCGTTTTGAATACTATTCTTTGTCAAGTAGAAACACAGAGATTATGTTGAAATAAATCCTTCTGAACACTGAAGTTCATTGATAAGCATTTGATATCAAAGCTTCCAAACAAGTTGTGCAAAATGGCATATGATTGTCAAAAATACTATATGGAATATGCTCCCTGTCAGAATAAGAGCATCTCCATCTCTGATTGCTTTTAGGAAGACCCTCAAGATGCACCTGTTTTCTCAGGCATTTAACTAAAATCAATTTTAAACAGTTTAATTGTTTTTATGCCATAGAACTGTTTTAACTTTTTAATTCTGTGAAATTGTTTTAATTGGTTTTATTCTGTTTTATATTTGTTGGATTTTAAATTGTGTACACTGCCTAGAGAGAGACATACCAGACAGTATATAAATGTGATAATTTTTTTTAAACTACTGCATTTAGTGTTTAGTGCCTGTACAGAACAGAGGGAGAAGGAATGGCTTTCCCAAAATGCTTAATGGAAGGAGGATCAAGACTGAGAGATGGATTTTGTATATTTCTAGTCATCTGGTATATAAATGGAATGGAGGAGGTAAAAGAATTACATTGAGATCTAGAATCAGGTACCTGGGACAGCTTGGAAGCATTAGCCATGAAACATCTGAGTGGAGTAAACAATCTTTTTCTGGTTGAGTTCTAATGTTCATATATTTCTCAGAAACCTGTTGAATGATAAATTTTAAAATTAGTTTTATTCAAAGTAATGGCTGTGATTTAAAGCTTGGCATGACCACACAGAAAATGGTACACAATGTGTGTTGGTCAGTATCAAAGAATCTTCATATGTGTACTCCAGAGTAATTGGAAAAGAGCAAATATATGTGGCCCTAGTTATTCAAGGAGGTTTCATTCTCGCCTATAGCTGCAAATACAGAAACTGTAAATAACAAAATCTTGAGTCAGTGGGAATTGGGGTGTTAAATTCCTAACCAAAAAAGAAAAAAAAGGCCAAAAAGCAAGAGAGGGGCAGAAATAAGACAAGGACAGTGCTTTATTCTCCAGCAATGTCCCCCCCCAAACCCCGAAAATGGTTGAATATCCAAATATATATATATATTTAAAAGAGCCACAATATGACTCTCTGCTGGAAAATGGTGGCCAGAAATGACATCGGAAGTTATTTCTGGGTCATTTCTGGTCAATCAAAACCACAGATAGGCAAATTTCACCTATTTTTCTACATGCAGATAATGCAACTGAGGCTCTAAGACTAGGGATGTGGCAATCAAACCGAAATCTACCTGTTTGGGACAATATGTGGACAAAACAAATCGCCCCTGTGCTAGTTGGCCAGATTCGGATCCAAAACAAATCGCCCAGATTTCAGATCGGGGGAAATTGTAGATTCAGACCTCCATTTTGTGATGATCTCTCTTGCTGTCTCCATTTTGTGTCAGGATATTATTTTTGAAAATCCCACCCTCCCAAGCTTCAGATTGGTGACTTACAATGTGCAGCAATTGACTGGCGATTCCTCCCTGGTTCCAGATTGGCTCATTTCCATTCAAATCTTGTGTTCCCAGGCGTGACTGACCCCACATTGCCTAAGGGAAGGGTCAAAGAAGGGACAAGAGTGGGGGGAGTTCTAAGGAGGGATTTTCAAATGTACTTAAGGAAGGCAGCCAGCCACCATTCTGCCTTTCTGCCTTGTGGGAGAAGAGAGAGAGAGATCGAGAGTCAGAGCCAGAGGAGCTTTGCTTAGCCTTGCCTGCCTAGAGTGGATTATCTGCTTTCTGCTGCTGAGAGAATCACTACCTGCGCCTGTGCGAATCGATTTCGGTACAAAATGATTTGGGAGATTTGTGGATAAAACAAAACAAAGATTTGTGGAGATTTGTGGACAAAACAAATCACCCCTGTGCTAACTGGCCAGATTTGGACCCAGAACAGATTGGGGTTGATTCGAGTACAAATCGATTCAGAAAAATCAATTTGTGCACATCCCTATCTAAGACCAAATCACTGATATGTGAAACCGTGGATACGGAGTCAGCAGATAATGAGGGGACCCTGTATTCCTTATACTCCTTGCCAGAATTGTTTGTTTTTCTGTTGCAAACACATCCTTGCTAAGTTTCAGATTTTATCTTAAATGTCACTTATACAAAATGTTTCCTTTCAAGTCCTCATTGAGGATTTATTGACTTACTAAGGATTGGTGCTTAAATGTACGCTAGATTACATGGCAGTGTATTAATCCTTTCAATTATAGGACCAGTCCATAACCAATTTAATCTGAAGTATTTGAACTGAAGGTGATTTGGTACCATTGGGTATCCTTCTTCCTTCTGAGGAGGGGACACATAGATTTTTGTGAGACAAAAATTGGCTTAAATCCAAATCCTCCAGTTTAACCAAATTGTGGGGTAGGTTGTGAAACTTCATTCCATTCCATTGAGAGTATAAAACATTTGCATTCCATGCTGGAAAAGACAAAGCAAATTACTTGTGAATATAGAATTCACAGTGCAAGAGGTTACTGAATAAAAGGAGTGACCTAAATTATAAGATATTACTTAATGTAGTTTATGGCAAGTTTGAGCCGACATAATGCTTGTATTTCTCTACTAAAGATCTGGATAAATGCCTCATAGCACAAGAAAAGGTCCTATTTTGTTTAATACAAGTTCAGGTTCTGAACTTAATTCATATGTTGCCATGAATGTATATGGATGTCTCTATGTATGAAGCATTCATGACAACATATGAGGCCATGTTTTACAACAAATGCAGTGGTGTGTATGCATGTGCACATTGCAAGCACATTATTTTTTTTATTTTTTTTTACAGTTGTAGCTTTGTGCCTGGACCGTGTACATGTGCCTCTTTGAACTGTGACCAGTAACATATCTCTCTCTATTTCTCTCTCTGTGTATATATTTTTGAGAAATTCTTCTGCACAAAGGCAGAGAAAATGGCATTATCTGTAATTAGAAATAATAATCTGTAATTGGTTCATTTGCCATATTTCTACAGTTCTGATTTAGTTGAACAATGTGATCATTATGCCACCAGTTTTCAATAGAGGTGTCACAATGAAAAATAATTGCAATATTCCACAATATTAACTGCACCCTAATTGCAAAAGTTTTGAAATATAATTACCATGAAAGCTAATGCGACAGGGAACATTAAGCATAATTAGTGTATTTTAAAAAAAATAAAAACTGTTAGAAGCTTGTTATTGTCTCGTAAGGTAGCTTCAAATTAGTTGGATGTAGAGCACTTTCATCTTGCTTTTCTATAATTTCCATTATTAACACAAAACGTAATAAATTTATTTGACACAGCCCACACCTGCCAGCCCTTCAGAAGAGAACATCCAATGCATGCAGGTCCCAAGCTTTCTCACAGAAACTGTCAGTGCGTACTGGGAGAGAGCAGCTTATGTTTATAAGGGAAAACTCAATTGCACGCTATACTGCTCTAAGTTAACACTTAATCTCTGTTTTAAATCATTTCCATGCATAACCACTGCACGTGAGATTCATACTGTAAGCAGTTCTAATAGTAACATGAGTGAAAAATTCAGGGAGAGCCTAATGTGCAGTAATATTTCATTCAACCCATTAACACAGCACACACAAAAATTAACTATCACATTAATTTCTCAATATTACAAATATTTGGTGTTTGCATTATGCATGTGTTGCCATGTGTTGAATTATGGCAGTGTTGCCATAATTCGTCATTGGGATAACTGAATGGATATAGAATACTATGCAGGTCTTTAGAAATGGAATTCTGCACAGTAATTGCCATAAAAATACTTTGGAAATTGCTATATGTTGAAGGCTTTGACTGTTGTGAGAAAATGAGTGCTTTTAGCTAACCCCATTAATGCCTTTGGCTAACATATTTAGATACTCCATGCAATAGATTTTAAAGTGAAGCTTTTCAGATACTTTGTGATCTGCAAGACAGACTTTAAAGATGCATCTCATGTCATTTATATTAGTGGCTGTCAGCCTGACTAACACTGTATGCATGCATGCAGTGGATGCATTCCCATTTCTGAAGCATGGGTGCTCGCGCAAGGGGGGAACAATTTTCACCCGTCTCTCCTTTCCCTCAGAAATGCTTTGTGCAATGTGAAAATATATCCTAGGACTGGACAACCTTGAGGGCCATATTTGTGCATTGCAGAGTGCTTCTTGGGGGAGATCAGCATCCCCCCCTGCATGAACATCTGTGCTTCAGAAGCAGGAACACAGCAAATGCACAAGTCCTTTGGGCAGCCATTGACTATTACATACATACATTCCAGTAGATCCAGTCCATTCATGGGAATATAAATGTTTTGCATTCACAAGGGACCCATGTGGTTCTGTCTCCAGAATCTCTGTGTAAAAGAATCCTAGGTAGTAGCGCTAGGAAACAATATCCTAGAAAGGAAACAGAAAGGGTAGTAAATCATCGCCATTCATATTAGACAATAACTGAGTAAACAAACTCCAATTGTAGTATTAGTACGAGTACATCAGCATGTTGATATGTAGTTATTGAGCTGTGATCTAGGAATTCAAATCTCAAATGAACAAATAAATTACAGGTTTGCTTTAGGCAAGCCACTATCTGTTATCTTCTGCTCTTTATCTAATATAAGGATAATAGTGACCTATCGTACACGGTGGTAGAATTACTGATATTGGCCGACATCTAATTTAACACAGTGCTGGCACTACAGGGGAGAGGAAATTTTCACCAATCTTCCCTTTCCTATGAATTCCACTGTGCCTCCTAAAATATATCTCTGAGGGTCACACAACCCTCAGGGAATATTTTTGGTAAGCATAGTGGGCTTCAGTCGGAAAGGGAGATAGATGAAAATTGCCCTTCTTGACACACCTCCAGTGCTATGGAACTTTCCAGAACTTTCTGGAGCTAAAAGATTTGGTGGTAGCCTGTCCCCCTCAGCAGTACTTGACAAACTTACCTGCTCCCCCTCACCAATAGCTACATCGGAGAGCCTTCAGTCACTCTGCAGAACAGAACAGAACTTTATTATGGTCATAGACCAATATACAAAGAAATACAAACAATGCATCGTGTACATAAAATAAAAAAGAGGAGAAAGAAATATATAAACTACTTATGAAATGCTTTGCTAAAGATCAGATCAAGTTTTGCAGATTACAAAATAAAACCTAGCCACTATATTAATAATTTTTTCATCTGGATTAAGTAATAAAAACTTCAGATAAAAAACATCAGAGTGTCCTAAAAACTTAGACAATAAGGTGGAGATTAATCTCAAGTGGGATTCCTTAAAAAAAATAAATCACAATATAAAATTGAATGTGTACTGGTCTCCACTTGGCCAGAACCGCAAGGGCAGAGGTGGGCAGGGAAAGGGGTGCCCTTGAATCTGCCCTCTAAAACGGCACATGGAAGGGTGTCCTTTCGGGCCAATGTCAATGTGTGTCTGAATTGGGGATAATAATAGAATACAGAGAGCCTGCTGGCTTGAGATTAAACAATTGCGCCCCGAGATAGACAGTCTTAGAAATAGAAGCAGCTTCCTCTTGCAATCCTACATCAATGATGTGTTTTTTGATCTCCCCAGTCACTCTGCATGTGAGAGCTAAAAAACCAAACAAAAACCACCCCTTTTATTCCTTATTTATTTAACGTCTATTCTCACTCTCTGTCTACTTGTTCTTCTGTCAGTTTGTTTTGCATTATTTTCAATCAGTCCCTTCCCCCACCAATCACCACTTGTGGCTTATGGCGAAAAGGATTGCATTTAAAGCCTGTAGATCTTTCCTCCACCAACAGCCACGCAAAATAGCTACTGTGCCTCGGTGAGATGCCCACAGTTGACCAGTGCTGCTTTTGCCTTGCGTTCATGAGGCAAGCACTCCAAAATCAGGCTTACCTACTTTGGGATTGGGTGCTACTGACTAACTCTCTCTTACACGAAAGGCCCGGCAAAGACAAGACTGAGGAGCACCTTACCAGCTCCCCAGACATGCAGAACTCTGAGTTGGGCATCATGCTCACTCCTGACATGGCGCTGTCAGCTCCATCAGCCCCAAAGCCTGGCCTCGCCTCTGCTCCCTTAAAGGAGCAGCTGCCACTCCTGGTACTGAGAGCCACGTCAGGTGGCTTGGGCCAGACTACAAAGGCCCTTTAAAAGACCAAGTCAGGCTCGGTCCTGGAGGCTGACAAAAAGAAAAAAGCGGCATCCCTCATAACACCAAAGGCAGCTACAGTGTTGGTGGCAACATCTCTGCTCCTGCCACTGCGCTCGGAAATGGAGGAGGAATTGAGGCCCAATCCAGAGCCACAGTCCGGCTGTTGGGAATTCTCTCTGGTAGGAGAAACCCTTTTTCATTAGAGCAGAGTGCACAGAGGCACAACACAGTGGAATTTAGGTAGGCATGTGTGTATGCTGAGAGTAAAGTAACTTGGAACCAGTTCATAGTTGCAAATCAATATAAGTGGTATTTATTATAGAACTCCATTCTAGATAGGAAAGTGAGGAGTTAGGCTCTCTAATCTATCTAGCTATCTGGATGCAGGTGGATTCTGCATCTCTGCACACATGGTGCAGGGAGAGGAGCTTGCATGTTGCAAGGCAGAAGGAACAGGAAGAGAAGGGAGAGAGGAAGGAAGTGGCTGGAAGGAAGGAAGTGTCCCTAACAGTAGCAATCTACATTCCAAAGGGATAGTGTCAGAGCAGTAGAGAAGGGATGACCAATGTCTTGACCCTCTAGCCCTCTGACTCACTAGTCTGTCCTCCACTGTCATTGAGACAAGAGACAGTGCATAGTCCTTCACTTCCGACACCGGCAGGGATTTTTTTCTTTTCCTGTTTATTGCGGTAAGGTTACAGTATATAGACATATTCAAGGATAAAAATAATACACATAAATATAAGTAAAAAAGAAAGGGGTAAAATGGGGGGAAAGCAATCCCTTAACGCAGTTTAACATGATAGGATATAAACAACACAGGATAAGGGGAAAGGGGGATTTTTTTAAAAAAACAACCATTCTTCAAGGATATTGACTTGTGTTTCAAAGCACAAACAGTTCACTGAAGTTCAACCAAATCACTAAGAATTCTTCTTTACCTTGGCATTGGGGGAAAACCACTTGAAATGCAGGCAAAGAACACATATCAGTAATCCAAAGTTGTAACCCAGGAGTAAATTTGTCTTTGTAATTTGTCTTTGTGTTATATTACAATCCTTTTGGCAACACCCCATACATGGAGAATCCACAGTTCTTGATGTAGTGCTAAATTCTGACAAGGATGGCAACCCCGAAGCAGATCCTGAGTCAGAGGATGGGAGGGGATCCCCCTAAGGTGACAGACACAAGGGGGAGCCACCTAATACCATACTTTAAGGCTGCCTTTTCCCTTGCCATCACATCCACTTGCCTCATGTCAGAGCTCTTAGCTTTGTGCGCTGATCTGCCATACATCTCATTCTAGCACGATAAAGTCCTTCTTCAGCTACTTAAAGTGTACCTGGCACTATCTGGACATGAAGTGTGCATTGTCCTTCTACCTGCATCCAACACAAATCTTCAGTTGACTTCAGTCTTCATCTGCTTTGCCGGACCTAACAAAGGGAAGTAGGTCTCTTGTCAATGTCTGTCAGCCTAGATTACATCCACAATCAAAACTTGCATATAAGCTGGTAAAGTGAGACCCACCAAAAAATACACACCCATTCTACAAGAGCCATAGCCGTATCCACTACCATCCTCTGTGGGGTGCCACTGGAGGCCATTTGTAGATAGGGGTGTGCACAAAACCAGAAAAAATCAGTTTGAGTAGAACCAGACTCAAAATGAACAGGGCCCAGTCCAGTTTTGTACATGCTGATCCAGGGCCCAGTCCGGCTCAAGTCCAAACCAGTTCGGGCCCAGCTCAAGAGTGTGGTGAAATTTCTTTTTAAAAACTTAACACCTCCGGTGGCCTCTGGAGGTGCTGCTGTGGCCATAGGAGGGGCCTCCAGTGGTTTTCCCTCCTCCTGCCGGCTTCCCCCCATCTTAAAAGGGCTATTTTGGCCTATTTCAGGTCTTTTCCAGCCCTTTCTGCACTGGCCGGGGCCATTATGGAGGTTGCTGCACATGCACACTGGTCATTTGCATGCCCACGTTGTGACCCGAGTATGCAAATGTCCAGTGCTCATGTGTGGTGGCTTTCAAAATGACCACTGCCATTGCAGAAAGGGCTGAAAAGGCCCCCAAATGGGCCAAAATGGCCCTTTTCAAGACTGGGTGGAGGCTGGTGGGGGGAGGGGTGCTGTCATAGACACACACACACACACCCCGCGGCTGTGGCAGCACCATCAGAGGCAGTATTTTTTTAAAAAAAATCCATGACCACCGAACCGGCCCCATGTAGGACCACCGAACTGGACCAGGGGAGGGTTTGGTTCAATCTTAAGATGAAACAGGTCTGGTTTGGCTCAAGGGTAAGCCCTCGGGCTGGGCCAGCTCAATGATGAACTGGCTTGAGGCCAAGCCACTTTGCACTTCCCTATCTGTAGATCAGCAACCTGGAATTGACTACTGTCATTTGTTAGGCACTATGCCCTGGACATCTGGTCCCGTGGTCACTCGCAGTTTGGAGCAGCAGCCCTTGACTCAGTGTTGCAGTAGAAGCACTGCAGATGCCTGCTACCCGCCATACAGATCAGTAGGAGCTCACTAGTCTCCTGAGAGTGGTTGGACAATAGGACCACTACTGAGGAAGTCAGGTTGTTTACCTGTAACAGTAGTTCTCATAGTGGCTCACTGTCCAATCACACTACCCTCCCTCCTCTCCACTGCAGTGGTCACCTTTAGAGTGCTTATATGGCAGTCAGGGACTGAGGGGGGAAAGGCAGGTAGGTGTGCCAAGTACTGCTGAGGAGGATGGGGCTATTGCCAAAAATCTGTTAGCTCTAGGAAGTTAGCTCTTGTGATGTCATCTGATCCTGCTCAGATATCCTGAGTGTAATTGGGCAATGGACCACTATGATAACTACTGTTACAGGTAAGTAACCTGACCCTGTGTTTGCACCCATTTTTAAAGCACTAGTAGTAACTAGTAGTAACGTCAGCAGTAAGTCACTTCACTTGTGTACTGTTCACACTGCCACTTAAGAAGCTGGCTATTACTTTTCTCTCTTGTCCCTATACTGAGAAGACAGTGGTAAGGTACCAACCATTAAGGAAATCCATTAGTAGTACAGTTCCAGCATCCAACTGCCTTTGTGGACACACTTTGAGATTATATATATGTGTAGCACTTTGAGCCTTCAAGAGCATTACATAAACACCAAGCAAATTGTTTAGACTGTATTATTACAGGGGTTATTGTATTGGGCTTTTTGTGGGCTTTTTTCTCTGAGTGAATGATCTGTTTAACTGGTATAATTCTGGTATATTTCTGTTAGCCTATAAAGCCCATCCTCCAGATATAAGACATGCTGTATGCATTACTGAAAACAGAACATAGGCTTCAAACTTCAGAGTGCTCAAGCTGGACAGATTTCCTTTCAACCTAGTTTCCTGGTTCTACCCTTTAAAAATATATGTTTAAGCTGAAACTTTAAGCCTATCATTAACATTAATGGCTTTCTTTTTCAGAGGTCACAATACTATAAAAGTTTCAATCCATGAAAAAATGTCAAATTCAAAAATGGAAGAGAAGTTTTTGCACTGTACTCTGTCAAAGGAGGGAGGGCAGTTTTTTGAAAGAGATAATAAGATGACCCATTCCTCTTTTTCACAGGTTAACTGAGGTTCATTTGTGCTGCATAATATAATCACTTCCTTCACATTTCTACTGTAAGAAAAAATGGTGAATTATAGTGGCATTGGGCAGCATCCAGACATGATAGTCATGATTAAGCACAATTGAAATCAATTAGACAAGTTAGTCGTGACTATCTTATATTCCATTAATTTCAATGGGACATAGTCATGACTAACTTAGTTTGGATTAGGTGTAAATGAATCATATTTTGCTGTTTGATTTGAGCTCGAATCGATTCTCTGAAACAGCAGCCAAGCCAGCTGTTTCAACGAATCAACCTTGGATTGATTTGAGTGATTTGGCTATAAGGAACAATGGGGAACTTGAATCACCCCTTTGTTCCCCATGGGTAGATCCTAGAGACACCAAAGTAGGTTGGGTGGTAGGGCATGATGAGTGCTACCTCCCACCCAACCCACAAAACAAATGAGAAAGTGGGTGATATAATTTCTTTTTTTAAAAAAATACTCTTCCAAATACCCCATAGGATTCTATGGGGTTTGGGGGAGGGAAATGTTAGCCATTTGTTAAAAATCACCCACTTGCCCCTTTCTTTTTGTGAGGTGGGTGGTAGGTAGCACCATCACAGTGTACCACCCAACCTACTTTGGAGTCCCTAGGACCTAACCATGAGGAACAATGGGGTATTTTGAGTTCTCCATTGTTTCCTATGGCCAAAGCAAACTGCACTCACAGAATGCACACAAGTTCTGCATTGCAATTTGCAATGCATTTTGCATCCTGGCCTTGCAAATTTAACACTGCAGATTAGAAGCATGCAGTAAAAGGGAATCTGTGCCTCCTGAAAGAGAACATACATTTTTTCAAACACAGTCCAAAAATGGTCAGATTGCCTGCGCTGCTGTAACAGCATAGGCACAAGTTGCTCTCTCACACACAATTTATGCTCGATTGCAACAGCTACAACAGCAGCACTCCTGTCAGCAAGTATAGCCATAAGCTCAACTAGAACAATGCCTTTAGCCACATTTTTACTGGGTACACCTTTCAATGCATATTGCAAAACAGTCCAGATCAGTGAGTGAAGCACAAGTTAGTCAAAACCAGACATCACAGCAATTATCAAAAAATATTACATACAGATGTACAGAGCTGAGCTGCCACTGTCCATTTCTTGCCACAACACCATCTCACAAACAGACCAAACCACAACTCAAGAAGGCAGGCAAGCACTCAAGTTGCCTGTGGGCTCCCCAGAGGCATCTAGTGGGCCATTGTGTGAAACAGGATGCTGGACTAAATAGGCCTTAGGCCTGATCTAGCAGAGCTGTTCTTATGTTCTTAAGTTCTGTCTTTGTCAATCTGAGATCCGGCAAGACCAGGTAGTTAACAGCAAGTAATAGCACAAGAAGCATATTATACTTAATGCTGAGAAAATTACAAAATCAAACCTTTCTTCCATCCTGTCTGCCACAGAGAGACAAGAGAACAGAGCAGTCAAGGCATGATGGACCAAATGGTCTGACACGAAACAAAGTTTATACTCTTGTGATGAGAAGTCTTCTCTTCTTCTCCAGTCCAGTCTTCTTTCTTCTCTTCTTCTCCAGTACATTTCTGCCTGCCTGCCTGCCTGCCTGTGTTTGGATAACACCACGGCCTCAGATTAGTGTTCAGCCCTGGCTGACAGGAGGGCACCAAGTCAGGGCACCAGTCCATCATCTCATCAACAATGGTGGTGGTGTGTCTGCGTGTGTCAGCAGCATTAATGGGCGACTGTGACATATCTGGTTTGAGGGTTGGCTGGGGTGGGGTGAGCTGCCAGTGGTGTTGCAGTGGGTGCAGGTGACTATGAGTCACTCACCCTCCATGGCCAGTTCTAGATAGCCCAGCAGGAAGAGGTTGGCCTTCAAGAAGAGCAGCTCCTCCACCATTTCAGCTTCTATGCATGCACGATGGGGTGTCACCATGGCCCTGGCCATGGAGAACACTCTCCTTCTCTGAATGCTGGTTGGCAGGCATGAAAGGAACTATCTGGCAACTGCTGTCAAGTCTGGCCAGACTTGGCAACACATTGCCCAAAACTGGATCAGCTCTGTCTCCCAGCCTGCTACTGGCTCCTGCAGATACTGTGCTACTCCTGCAGGTACTGCTCAGCAGTGCTGCAGGACTCAGTGGGCTCCTCCGTTACCCTGGCAAGGCACCAAGGAAGCCATCCATGAACCACCAAGTGTAACACGGATGTAGAAGTACCAGTTCACTTGTCCCTGCCAGGGACACTACGCTGCTGGACTGGGAAGTGGTAGTGGTGATGCTGCTAGGGGTGAACTGTGCACTAGTAGTAGGCACTCCAGCACCTCCCCCCTACCCCGGTTGCATCCCAGCCTTCTCTCCTCAGCTTGCCTAACCTATGCAACCAAGAGGTTCCTCCATTGGGCAGCTTGTCAGGGTTGGTGGCTTTGCTCTTTATCCTTGGGTCATATAGGCAGTAAAAAACCATGGGCTGCTAATGCACCAATGGTGTCCTGAGCTGATCCACAACTCCAGTCCTCAGCTGACCTGCTAAGGTGATTGCTTCCCCAGTGGTCAGTGTGGTCTAGCGCTTACCCATTATCTTCTTGAGAAGAGCAGCACACAAAGCCTGGCTAAGCCTGGCTGCCTCAGCACACAAGCTGTTCATGGCAACAAAGAAAGGAATGAGTGCCAAGACAACCTTGGAAATGAGTGTCCATTCCTGGTTGGATAGGTTGCACACTTCCAAGCCACACCTCCTTGCCAGGCAGTGGATGGCCGGCTCCTGCAGGTGCTGGAGCAAGAGAAAGGTGGAGTTCCACTGGGTCGGAACATCCTGAAGGCTCAGGTCTTCAGGAAGGCCCAGATCAATCTGCCTTTCCTTGAGCATATGCCTACCCTTTTCGCTCTGGTGGAAGAAAGCTGCTATCTTGTGGCACCTCTCCACAAGAGCAGCTGTGGCAGCAGGAGGGTGGCTCTCAGTGCCTTCAGTGGGGATGTCTCACTTGGCCGCAGTCCCAGAAGGACAAAACGCATCCCCCAAGACAAGGTTCAGAGTGTGCACCACACAATGGATGGACATAAACTGAGCTTTCTTGGCTACCCTAGTTATGTTGGTAGCGTTATTGGTTCCCCCTTCGGTGAAGGTTTGGCTGCCCAGACAGCCAACTCTTCACCTGGTGATCAATGGCTGAGATCCATTAACTCACCTGCCATGTGGTCAGTGTCCAGCACCTCCACATGCAGCACAGTCCACCTGTGCTTTGCTTCATGGGAAGGGCTAGCCATGCCATCAACAGCAAATCTCCCCTCATCCTCTGGCACAGGGACAGAAAAGCAGCATGCCTCCCACTGTGTCCACAGAAATGCATGCTGGTGTCAGGCACTGCTGCACACACAGCAGCCCAGATATGGCTTTTCTGCACACCCAAGGAGGGCAACACCTACCTACTGAAGGTGGTGTGTGAGGGGATCTTGTAGTCAGGGGTAAGCTGTTGAAGCAGCTGGCACAAGCTGCTTCACCACCACCTGGAATGGCTAATCGTCTAGAGTGATCATCTCCCCTAAGGCCCGAGTGATGAAATGAGTCTTTGGACAACAAGACCACTTGCCCACTGATTGCATCCACTGCACAGGCTTCCCTGCTTGCAAGCAGAAGCAGCTGCCTTGTCACTAGTCAGGCACCCACCGAAAAAACCAACCCCCCCCCAAAAAAAAACCCAGGTGGGGGAGGGGAACAGAGAGCATGTCAGGCTGGGCACCAGCCAGAAGTCCAACACAGGAGCCTATGAAAACAAAAAATGAATCCAGGCTCACAGCAGCAGAAAGATGGAGCTTGGGGCTGCAAAAGAAAACAATTAAAAAATCAGCACAGCAGCTCAGTTATTAAAATCACTGGGGGCTGGCTTAAAGGAAGAAGAAGAAGAAATCCATTTTTTAAAAATAAAAAAATTAAATAAAAGCAGCAACACCCAGTTAAAGCCACTGAGGTACAGCTGATACAATCTTTTAAAATAGAAATTTTAAAAATCAGCACAGAACCCAGTTATTAAAGCCACTGAGGGCTGGCTACAAGCAAGAAGAAGAATAAATTGTGTTTTTTAAAAAAATAAAATCCAAGCAGCAACACCCTGTTAAAGCTACTGGGACTGCTGGTGGTATGTGTGTTTTTGTTTTGTTTTTTAACAAAATAAATAAATAAAATAAGCAGTTGGATTAAAGACAGAAAAAATAGATAAGCTACAGGCCAAAAAAAAGGGAAAAAAAGATACAAAACAAAACATTGGATAAGCCAGCCACAGGCCACCACCAGGGCTGAGATGCTGCAGTGTCTCTTATCCTTCTTCTCTCCTGAGGCACAAAATGGCTCTCTGTCTCTCTGCTTCCAAGTAGTCTCTTACATACATTTTGAAAATCCTTCTTTTGCCCCCCAGCCAATGGGGGGGGCACTGTTGCTGTGATAACACTTGATTTGTATAACAAGCCAACCAGGAAGCAAGAAGATCTCAATCCAACTGGAAGCCAGTGCCAGAAAACTAATCAGCAACGGAAAAACACTGAGACAAAATGGCGCTCAAAGCACTTGAATTGGTTCAAGCTTGAATCAGGGTCAGTTCGAACCTGAATCAGGCTATCTATCTATCTATCTATCTATCTATCTATCTATCTATCTATCTAAAGAAATATTAAAGAACAGCCAACACAAAAAGAAGGGTGATTCAGTTTGAGTTCAAATAACAATTAAACAATCTAAAATTTAAAATTAATTTTAAAAATATTCTAAGATTAATTTTAAGTTGCACAAAGTGCTTCCATGAGAAAAGGAGGTTGGTAACCCCTGCCCTGGTGTGTGAGTTCCCGCACATCAGAAGCTGTATGCATTGTTCTTTTGACTGCATGTGTGCTGTGTTAGAATGCTGGGTGATGTTTCAGCATGGCCAAGGTATGATCATTCTGGTTCAATTTGTGATCACTTGTTTTATTTTGTGTCAGAATTCACCTTCTCCCATTACATTGGATAAATTTAAGTTGGAAATCTTTAGATTGCTCCAAATGAAGTTGCATTAGTAGTAGTAATAACCAATTAAAATCCTTATTGATCACTAGAGCGAACAAAGACTGTGATATAATTTTTCAGCCTGTGTTTTCTTCTTAAAAACTGTGTAGGCTCTTAGATCAACTAGTTTTACAGATTGTTTAATCATAATTGCATCTTGACCTACACTTGTATTTATTTTTGTCCCTAGAAAAGGTATTATTTATTTATTTATTAAAAATAATGCCAGAATGGTTGCTAGAATGATTAGAAATTTTTTAAACTCAACTGCTGTGGATATCTATGGACCTGTTTGGGGTGGAGTAGTGGAGGGAGAGTGCAGAATGAGGCCAGTTTATTAAAATGAGATGAGAGCGACCTTGTCAAAGTGCCCTTGCTCTGAGTTTTTCCAGTGGATAAATTATCAGCATTTGGCAGTGCTTCCATCAGGAAGGATGCATAGGCATCACAGACATTTTCCCCATGGGCACTTACTCTGAGACGCTAATGCAGAGGGAGTAGAAAAGAGATGGTGAAACATGAGGGCTATTCAGAATTATGACAAATGTGCCTATTCTTATGTACTGTATCTGATCAACATTTCAGAAATTTGTCAATGTAATTGTGGTAATCTGTAATCTGCATTACTGAGTAATTAGCCTTGTTGTGTGGATTTCTCTGTGTGCCTGTTCATGTATATGTGAGCATGTGCGCATGCGTGCACTTTGTTATACAGTATTGTGCTACTTCAGTAATGGGTAATTTCTATTTCTTGCTTTTGTCTGGAGGCCTCTCGTATTACATTTAGATTGTATCCTTCATCATCCTAAATTGACATTTATGCTTTTACTTCTATTGTTTGCCTAGCTCCTCTCTGGTGTGGATCAACAATTTGTTTTAATCTATGTCACTTCTCTTATCTCCCCCGACACAGAGATGCAGTCATTTTGCACAAGCATACGCCTCCAGAGGTTATGTTAGCAACAGTGGGATAGAGGTTTCTCTCTCTCTCCCCCCGCCCCCTGTCTAAAATGCTGGTGAATGTTAATTGCTTATCCAGTTAGTTTATAAGAATGCAGAGATGACTGAACACATGAAAACAGTTTTGACAAAAGTAATGGAATGCTAGTGCCTGCAAATAAATAAATCTGATTTCCATAAAAGACTATTGTGGCAATGGATAGGAAGTCACAGAATGCAAGCAAATTATAATTTAAAGATGAGTTATTCACTGTTCTTGGAAAGCATAGGCTGGGCTAAGCTGAATGCTGCTGAGATATTCCTCTAGCATTAAAGAAACCCTATCCTCTATTGTCTTTGCTGCTTAGGTGGAAAACACATTGATGGAGTGTTATCCTCACACACACACACAGAGCTCTCTTTTTCTTTGTACTTGCCTTTAGCTTAAAATTCTTTTCTATGAATGATGCATGTGGGTTAAATAAAAGAGAGTAAGATTTGAAATAAAAAAGTGTGTGCTTTCAGAAATTAATGGATGTATATTTGTTGACTGTTACAGATCATCATCATCCTTTGTGGCAGTTAGCTTTATTTCTTGTCTCTTTATTTAAATGTGATCATGATAGCTGAATGCTACTGTTAAAACACCCAAACAGATTGTTCGACTAAATAACTAATTATAAGTATAATAATCCCCTGCTGTGGATGATGATACATTTCTTCTCACATTCAAAATATTGGAAAGCTCACTTTCCAAGAAATAAGTTTGTGTCTTGAAAAGGGAAGAGGTTAAGGACGTTTTACACAGGACTGAAAATAATAAATATATTAAGGATTAAACCAGTTAAATGTGTGTATTAAACGTGGGTTCAGCAAGCTGAGAATGCAAAATCAATGGAATTGGGTATATATCGAGGTTGGGTATATATTTATATCATTATTTTTATATATAACTGAGCTAGTGGACTAGAAAATACTTCGGAGCTACTAAATCAGTTTTGCAATGAGTGAATTTCAGGTACGATAAGGTCACTAATTGTTATGAAATATGGCCTTATTGTGCACTTAAAACAAGAGTGCATGCTCTGTGGTGTTGGTGATGGTGCATTCTGTTTCATACATAGGAGTTGTGCAATATCCTGAGTTTCTACATGCCAAAACCTAGAAGGACATGGAGGAGAGGAGATTGCCACCAATAGAGCTGGACTAGAGCATCTTTTCTTCTGTGATAATAATAGCAGCATAAGTGAGCAAGTGACTGAGAATCAGTTGAGTGCCTCCACATTTGCTGTCCCCACCACCAAAATTTGTCACCCTGGCAAAATTTCATTTCAGTTTGCTGCATGAAAGGGCCTGCCCTGAGTGGAATGGTAAAGATCATTTTGCATTTTGCCACTAGGAATGGTTTTGCCCTAAACCCTAACTCCTTGTGTGGTGTTGGTTATTTTAGATCATGGTGATTGCAATGCTTTAGTGGTTCTCCCAGATTTCAACTTATTTCTGGGGAATTTGCTGTTTAAGGGGAGGTCTAGGAATAAACAATAATCTTGCTTTTATTTTAAAATTTTATTTTGCTTTTCTATAAAAATAAACAACATGGGGCTTAGTTATAAAGACAAGACAAGGAATTTTCCAATTGCATAGAAATCCACATATAAAATTAGTGTGCACAACAAGCCAGAAAGAACAATAAAAAGTTTTGATCCCTTAAATAAAGAAAATTTATTAGACTTCAAAAACATCCAGAACAGAAATAAAAACAGTATACCTCTTTTGTATCAGCAGTCTTATCACTGATAGTCATCTCCTCTCACACAGCGGATACTCCTCTGTGGGGTGGGGGCCTCCTTGTAGTGGGTGATTCGATCATTAGAGGTATAGTGAGATGGATTTTTGACCCACGTGTTGACCGCACGGTGACTTGCCTGCCTGGTGTGAAGGTTACGGACATCACACAGCATCTAGATAGGCTCTTATGCAGTGCTGGGGAGGAGACATCTAGGGGTGTGCACGGAACCGCCACACTGCGGTCCGGCACTGGGGTGGGGGTCGCTTTAAGAGCAGCGGGAGTGTTTACTTACCCCTCCCGCTGCTTTCCGCTGTGGCGCTGTAATGCTAAGAATAATTGGGGCGGCAGGATACCTCCCTGCCGCCCCTTCCCCGCTGCTGCTCTGCAAAAACTCCCAGTAATGCTTTGCGCGCGTGCACATCAGTGACGTGAAGGGGCCCCTTCGGTGACGTGAAGGGGCCCATCCCTAGAGACATCTATCGTGGTGCACGTCGACAGCAGCGATGTGGGGAAATGTAGTCGGGAGGCCCTAGAAGCCAAATTTAGGTTGATAGGTGGCATTTTGAACTCCAAGACCTCCAAGGTAGCATTCTCAGAAATACTACCTGTTCTATGCGCAGGTACAATGAGGCAGGCAGAGCTGAGGGGTTTCAATGCGTGGATGAGACGTTGGTGCTGGGAGGAGGGGTTTAGATTTGTTAGGCACTGGGACACATTTTGGGGCAAACAAGGCCTGTACAAAAGGGACAGGCTGCACTTGAACCAAGATGGAACCAGACTGCTGGCACTTAAAATCAAAAAGGTGGTAGAGCATCTTTTAAAATGACACCTGGGGAATAGCCGACAGGAGCTGGACAGTATCCAGTTCAGCAAATGCCATCGCTTAAAGTGCAAGGGTGCAGAGGATTCAGAAAAAACAGAAGGGAACAGAGCAGAACCACATAAAGAGCAGACAGAAGGCTGTGCCAGCTGCTCAAAGAGTCAAAAGAAAGATAGCAGACACCAGGGAAGAGATTCAGTGTATAGGTGCTTATATGCCAATGCCAGAAGCCTCCGAGGCAAGATGGGCGATCTGGAGTGCTTGGTTGCTAACACAGAAATAGATATAGTGGGCATAACAGAAACATGGTGGAACAGTGAGAACCAGTGGGACACTGTTATAGCTGGACATAAACTCTATAGAAAGGACAGGAAGGGGCACCTTGGAGGTGGAGTAGTACTGTATGTTAAAGAAGGGACAGAATCTAACAACGTAAAAGAACTGGAGTCCTCCACAGAAACCCTGTGGGTGACAATACAAGGCCTGAAAGGGAATGTGCTACTGGGTACGTGCTATCGCTCTCTGGATCAAACGCTGAAAGTAACTGGGAGTTGCAGGAGGAAATCAGGGAGGCTTCAAGGAGAGGCAGGCCAGTAATAATGGGTGACTTCAATTACCCACACATAGACTGGGTAAATTCACAGACAAGCAGTGGCTAAGAGGTAAAATTTCTAGATACGTTGAACAGGGGCGTGGCAAGGTTGGAGTAGGCCTGGAGATGAAATTTTAAAATGGGCCCCTCCCTGCTGATTAACAAAGGAGACTTTCATCCATGCAATGCAATCCTATGTATGTTTTCTTATAAATTCAGTACGGTTTGCTTCCAGGTAAGTGAGTAGAGAATTTCAGCCTCAGGCAGCAAATCTAACCACATTTAGCTGGAAGTACATTTCACTGAAACCTAAAAGACTTTGTAATTTTTTGTCATGAAACAAGCCACTTATAGGACTTTTTAAAATGGTTTTTTAATTTAAAAAACATTTAAAAGCCAACAACTTTTCCAATCCACTTCAATTTAAATATACATATTGCTCCCCCATCTCTCTGCTCAAAACGAAAAGCCTATGCCCAGTCATTCCAGGTGATCTAAAGGCTGGGGCTGAAATTGGGTTTTTTAAAATGAAGGCAAAGGGCAGATCCTTCCATATTGGTGTGGAACTACTAGTTTTTAAAAATTAAAATAAATACTTTAAACCAGCAAATTCCTCAATCTCTGAATTAAATATTCAGAGTCATTTAAATCTGCCCTACATCCCCCCCCCACCTTATATTATATGGCAAGCAATCCCTAAATATCTTGGGGGGGGGGAATAATCACAAAAAGGAAATGACATCCTACCTCCATTACTAAGCCCAAGGACTCAAAAGCTGGGCATAGCTGTGGTAGGCCAGGGCAGCCAGCTCTGGCCACCCAGCCTCCCTCCTGCCTGCCTGCCTGCCTGCCGGTATTCGAGTTCAGGCTTCAGGGAGGACTGCACGGAGGCTTCTCTGGAAGCCCCGCCCACCCACCGAACATCTAAGAGGCGGAAACTGAAGGGGCTGCAGCAGCTGGCGGGCTGCAGCAGCTGGCGGGCTGCTTCACTCCCCTGGCCAGAGCAGGAGGGCTAGCAGGAGAGGTGACCAGCAGGTAAGGCAAGAGGAACTGGCTAAGGGATCTTGGGGGTCACTCCAGGCCCTGTGGGCCTAGAGACATTTGTCTTCCCTTGCCCAATGGAACTTGGGATCTTGGGGGTCCCTCCAGGCCCTGTGGGCCTAGAGACATTTGTCTTCCCTTGCCCAATGGGACTTACACCCCTGACGTTGAATGACTATGCGCTAGAACAGTTGGTCTTGGAACCAAACAGAGAGAAGGCGACCTTGGACTTAAACCTGAATGGTGCCCAGGACCTGATGCGGGATGTCAGTGTCATTGACCCTTTAGGGAACAGTGACCATAGTGCGATCAAATTCAGCATACCTGTGGGGAGAGAATAACCAAAGAAGTCTAACACAGACACTTTGAATTTCAGAAGAGGAAACTTCTCCAAAATGAGGAGTATGGTGAAAAGAAAGCTGAAAGGGGAGATCAGGAGACTCACTTCACTCCACAATGCATGGAGTTTACTCAAAACCACAATACTAGAAGCCCACAATACTAGAAGAACTAGATTGTATACCCCAAAGGAGCAAAGCAGAGGCTTAACTAGGGAAAACAGCGCCCGGGGCAAGCACTGAAATTGCGCCCCCCCCCGTGCCCCCCTGCCGCCGCCCCAGCATACATCTGACTGACATACATGTTTTAAACTTTTTAAAACTTTTATTTTAAAAATTTAAAAAATTACAAAAATTACCAAAAATTTCAAAATGCGATAAATAACCAAAAATGCGATAAATAACCACAAATGCAATAGGTCTTTCCTCACAAGCAACAACCCTGTGGAATTGGCCTGTATCTCAAGCAACAGAATTATGATGCAATGATGATACACACCACATTATACTTAGGTTTTTCCTCACAAGCAACAACCCTGTGGAGTTGGCCTGTATCTCAGACAACAGAATTATGATGCAATGATGATACACACCACATTATACTTAGGTTTTTCCTCACAAGCAACAACCCTGTGGAGTTGGCTTGTATCTCAAACAACAGAATTATGATGCAATGATGATACACACGACATTACACTTAGGTTTTTCCTCACAAGCAAGAGACAATCTCCAAAGGTCCTGGCATATAACCCCCTCCCCCATTTTTCTTGCCAAACTTTGCGTCTTTAGCAGGATACCACAGGCACTTGTTAAAGCTAACACTGCAGGTTTTTCTGAGATGGAGCTGTTATAGGAGCACTTCAGCGTAAACTGAGATCACAAGGCAAGCTTTCACAGTGCAAAAACGAGCATGCCAGCAAGCAGAACTCATGGTAAAACTCTCTTGAAACACCTTGTAACAATGCACAGCCAGCTATGTTACACTGCTTGAATCAACTCACACTGCTGTACTACCCAGGCTGTGGGAATTGACTCTCAGTTCCATATACATGCATGCATTTAAGATTGAGTGCCAAAGTATCTTTATGATTGTTTTTCTTTCTTTTGGGGCGGAGAGAGGAGCGTATAATGCAAACATTAGCACCTGTTAGGCACCTGAGACCATAGTTGGGCAGCTAAATAAAAGCCTGATTCTTTAATATGTTTTTTTTCCACATGTGGCTTCTGTAGTTTTTGCAACTCATTCTCACCCTGACACTTGGTCTGCTTCCACCTGCCCGCCGCTGAATCCTTTCTTCCGTGCCGCCGCCAGGTGTCCGTGTGTGTTTCCTCGTCGTCCTGCCTGCGCCTGCTGCAGTGCAGCCCCAGCCCCAGCAACGACACTTTCCTCCGCGACGGCGACCGTGCCACCACGTGCAGGTGAACAGAGGACGGATGCACTGCACACATGCACAGCACGACTCGGCACGCTGGCCGAGTCGCACGTGCGTCACTGACTAGAGACCCTCTGGCTGGCAAGCCACTAGAGGGCCTCTTTCTGGCTGTTCCAGACTAAGCGAGCGATGGAGTGAGCGAGCCTCAGCCAAGGGCAGGCGCAGTGAGCAGCATGAAAGGTGCCCGCTGCGGCGCCCGCTGCCAAGCCAGGCCACTGACTGGCCACCAACAAAGCAATGGGGGGAGCACGGGCGGGCAGGTGCAGTGAGCAGCATGAAAGGTGCCCGCCGTGGCGCCCGATGCCG
Source organism: Hemicordylus capensis (assembly GCF_027244095.1). Lineage (NCBI taxonomy): Eukaryota > Metazoa > Chordata > Lepidosauria > Squamata > Cordylidae > Hemicordylus > Hemicordylus capensis. The sequence goes on along the minus strand of NC_069658.1, from coordinate 369,934,395 downwards.
CCAAGCCAGGCCACCGACTGGCCACCAGCAAAGCAATGGGGGGCGCGGGCAGCGCGGAAGGGACCGCTCATGGGGGAGGGGCGCCGACGCGCTCCCTTGACTGCTGCAGCACTGCTCACTGAGCAGGAGAAATTGGTATTTAAAAAATCATTTTTTTAAAAAAAACATTTTTTGTCATGGCGGCGCCCCCCATGTGACCCGAAAAGATGGCACCCGGGGCACGTGCCCCCCCTGCCCCCCCTATAGTTACGCCTCTGGAGCAAAGGTACCACTAAGTCCAGGAGGATGCCAGCATGGATAACAGGTAATGTCAAGGAAGCCATAAAAGGGAAGAAGACTTCCTTCCAAAATTGGAAGGCCTGCCCAAATGAGGAGAACAGAAAGGAACACAAACTCTGGCAAAAGAAATGCAAGGTGACAATAAGGGAGGCGAAAAGAGAGTTTGAGGAACATTTAGCTAAAAGCATCAAGGGGAATAAAAACTTCCTTAAATACATCAGATGCAGGAAAACTGCAAGGGACGCGGTTGGACTTTTGGATAATGAGGGAGTGAAGGGATTATTAAGGAGGATATGGAGGTTGCAAGGAAGCTGAATAAGTTCTTTGCGTCTGTCTTCATGACAGAGGATACTGAGCATATACCTGTTCCTGAAACAGGCTTTTTAGGGATGGAGGCTAAAGAATTGAATCAGATAGAAGTGATAAGAGATTGATGTTCTAAACTGTCTGGAAAAACTGAAAACTAACAAATCGCCAGGGCCAGACAGCATCCATCCAAGAGTCCTCAAAGAACTCAGATGTGAAATTGCCAACCTCCTTCCTGAAATATATAACTTATCCCTGCAATCAGGCTCTCTACCAGAGGACTGGAAAGTAACAAATGTAACACCAATTTTCAAAAAGGGATCCAGGGGCAATCTGGGAAATTACAGGCTGGTTAGCTTAACGTCAGTTCCAGGCAAATTGATGGAAAGCATCCTCAAGGATAGAATTGTAAAGCACATAGAACCACAGGCTCTGCTGGGAGAGAACCAGCATGGCTTCTGCAAAGGGAAATCTTGCCTCATGAACCTTTTGGAGTTCTTTGAGAGTGTCAACAAGTGTGTGGATAAGGGTGATCCAGTTGACATACATAGTATACCTGTACTTCCAAAAAGCTTTTGACAAAGTTCCTCATCAAAGACTCCTGAGGATACTTAGCAGTCATGGGATAACGGGACGAGTACAAGTGTGGATTGCTAACTAGATGAAGGACAGGAAACAGAGGGTAGGTATAAATGGAGAGTTTTCACAATGGAAGGAAGTAAGAAGTGGGGTCCCCCAGGGATCTGCACTGGGACCGGTGGTTTTTAATTTATTCATAAATGATCTAGAAGTCGGGGTAAGCAGTAAGGTGGCCAGATTTGCAGATGATACCAAACTCTTTCAGGTAGTGAAATCCAAAACGGATTGTGAGGAGCTCCAAATGGATCTCTCCAAACTAGGGGAGTGGGCGACAAAATGGCAAATGTGGTCCAATGTTGGAAGTGTAAAGTGATGCACATTGGGACGAAGAACCCAACTTCAAGTATTCACTGATGGGATCTGAGCTGTTGGTGACTGATCAAGAAAGGGATCTTGGGGTCGTGGTGGACAGCTCGTTGAAAGTGTCGACTCAATGTGCGGCAGCTGTGAAAAAGGCCAATTCCATGCTAGGGATCATTAGGAAGGGGATTGCAAATAAAACTGTTAATATTATAATGCCCTTATACAAAACTTTGGTGCGGCCACACCTGGAGTACTGGTCAGCACATCTAATTCTGGTCAGCACATCTAAAAAAGCACATTGTAGAACTGGAAAAGGTGCAGAAGAGGGCAACCAAGATTATCAGGGGCCTAGAGCACCTTTCTTAAGAGGCAAGGCTACAACACCTGGGGCTATTTAGTTTAGAAAAAAGATGACTGTGGGGAGACATGATAGAGGTCTATAAAATCATGCATAGAGTGGAGAAAGTGGATAGGAATTCTTCTCCCTATCCCGTAACACTAGAACCAGGGGTCATCCCATGAAATTGATTGCCGGGAAATTTAGGACCAGCAAACGGAAATATTTTTTCACACAATGCATAATCAACTTGTGGAATTCTCTGCCACAAGATGTGGTGACAGCCAACAACCTGGATTGCTTTAAGAGGGGCTTGGATAACTTCATGGAGGAGAGGTCTATCAACAGCTACTAGTCAGAGGGCTATAGGCCAACTCCAGCCTCAAAGGCAGGATCCCTCTGAGTACCAGTTGCAGGGGAGTAACAGCAGGAGAGAGGACATGCCCTCAACTCCTGCTGTAGGCTTCCAGTGGCATCTGGTGGGCCACTGTGTGAAACAAGATGCTGGACTAGATGGGCCTTGGTCCTGATCCAGCAGGTCTGTACTGGGACCGGAGGCAACGGGCTTTGTATTTCTCTCCTAAAGTAGATATCAAGCAAGAAAACACAGGAAGGAAGGAAGGAAGGAAATAAATGGGAAAGAACAAACTAAGTTTGTTAGGGCTAATAATTTTCTAGGGTTTGATTTCTGGCTAGCTGTGTGTGTTTGACAAAACAATTCCAGTTAGCCTGAGTGGAGGATTAGTTCCAGGTCAGTGACTCAGCTTGTGGGAGGGGTCACATTCCTGAAATGACTGTTTGCCAGCAGATCTTGAAGACAGAGGAGGCAACAGGCTTTGTATTTCTCTCTCTTCTGTTTGTGATTGGTGTGTCACTTATGCAGGGAAGACATGACTTGGGACCACACTGGCTGGGACCTCACCTGGGGTGGTGGTGATATGGTGGTCTGGAAATGTTCATGGTAGTACTGACCAGAAATCCACCAAATATATTTGGCATATTTCAGAGTGCTGTAGAGATGGATTTGGGGTTGGAATAAACCTAGGCAAATTTGGAGGCATTCAGGGTGGGGCAGGGAGGTAAAATGGAATTTTTGAAGATTTGGCAGCAGCAGTGGCGTTTCTTTCTTTTTTCCAGACATGCTGAGCACCTGTGGGCATCAGCAGTGCTTGTGATATGAGTGCTCTTTTCAGTGGTATATGGCTGTCAATCACCACTCCTCCCCTCTCCCAGAAAGCATCAGGGGATAATGTGATGCCATGGTGTTGTGTTATTCTCCAGTGCATTCTAATACAAAAATTGGTGGATGCAAGAGCCAGCCACCAGGAAAAGTAGCAGCACTCAAAGTGTGGTTGCTGCCACCAACTACAGAGGCATCGTGCTTTAACAAAAAGATGGATGAATTAATGAATAGCTTTATTACAATCATTGATCAGTAAAACAAAAGATAAATGCTACTACTGTTGCCACCTATCTGCTCCCTGATTTCAGCAATTTTTAAACACTTTATGCCCCCTAAAACTGATGAATGCTCTCCTCCCATGCTGCTACCTGTGAAAGAGGCACCAAAGATGAGAGTTTTGGTGCAGCACTACTTGTTCATATCCTGGTTGCATCTATACCTTCTTAAATTGCTCCACCACAAGAGCAATCAACTGTCCTTGCCTAGTAAGTGAACTTGTTTCCACTAGCAAGCACCACTAGAAGTGATTAGCTTACCAACATGGCTGTATCTACCACCATACTAAAGACATGCCCAACACAGGTGTATTTAGGCACAGATGTTGGGGATCAGGTCCTTGGTCTCCTCTGTCGTGGGGGACTCCAAATGATGGGGGGGGCATCCCCAGAGCCCTGTTGCTGCCTACCGATATTTGTCATCCTCACTACTCGGATGGGTGGGTGAGCGGCCAAGCGGAGCAGGCCCCCCCCCGTAGGTGGTGGACCGTGGATGCAGTACTCAATGTGGAGGCATGCTCACCAACAGGCCAACCAGTTTGATAGTTTTAAAACTATCGAAACAGTGAGGCTCTTCACACGAGCAGTGTTGAGAACCTGCAGTACTTGTGCAGGAAGAGTGGGCCTGACCCGCTCTCCCCCCACACAAGCAGTCCGTCTGGGTGGCCAGATTGGCTGCCCACACAATTACTGGCTCCGTCATGGAGCCAGTAGGGGCGGCGGGGATCAGTGGCCAGCTGGCCTGCAGAAGTCCCAGAATGCCCCGCAAGAATGCACAGGGCATTCTGGGGAGACTACCAACGCTTGAAGGCTTGTTGTAGCCTTCCAGTCAGGGATCTCCTCATGAGTTGCCATGGTGCGGAGCCATGCCGTCTCAATCGGGAAATGGGGTTAGCGGAGTGCTTGCTCCGCTAACCTAATTTAAGGGGAGGGCTACTTTGGTGGCTATCCACCGTTGAACCACTGGGCTCACCCGAAAGACTGGTGGTTCCCACGATGGGGGAAAACCAGCCTGGGCTCCCTTAGCCCAGTTTCTCCCCATTGTGAGAATAACTTCAGTATCTAATTAAAAGCTTGGGTGATCAAATGAGTCTTGATTGACTTTTTAAACATTGTCTGAAATGGGGAGGCTCTTATTTCAGCAGGGAGTGCATTCCAGAGCCTCGGGGCAGCAATAGAGAAGGCCCGTTATTAATCACCAGATGAGCCAGTGATAACAGCAGACGATCCTCCCCAATGATCTCAATGGGCAATGGGGTTCATAGCAAATAAGAGGTTGAGCCAGGTCTCACGATCAGTGAGACTCGGTTTGGTGAGCTGAGCGGGGAGAGCGGGCTAAGTCCACTCTCTCCGCAGACGATCACAGCGGGAGCCCTGGGCGTGACGGAGCTGGCGGGGGCTGGGGGGAGCGGGGGCCGATCGCTCCAGCATGCCCTGCACGAGCACGCAGAGCATGCTGGCGAGACCCCTGGAGCAGGGAAGTTGCTTTTCACCGTGGCTACTAACGATTTTAAAAAACGGGTTTGCGGAGCGCTCGCTCTGCAAACCCTGTTTTAGGGGAGGGGTACTTGAGCGGGTTACCCGTTCTAGAACTACCGGGCTCGCAGCCGAGCCCGGTGGTTCACATGATTGTAGATAATCGTAGCCTCGTTGTCTTAAATACCCAGGGCCTAAGCCATTTAGGGCTTTCTAGGTTATAACTAGCACCTTGTATTTAGCTCTGAAACTTATTGGCAGCCAGTGTAGCTCTCTCAGTTGCAGTTCCTCTGCCTACCTCTCCTTCTCCTGCTCTCCCAATGTGACTCTAGCCGAGGAACTCCAAAGTAAAGATATGAGCTGAGGGTAGAGTGGTTGACAACTACCATTGGCAATTGTTTTTCCCCCACTGCTTCGCTTCCCCTCTCTTTATGCCCCATCCCCTCAATCTGGTTTACCAAGTTAACCCTAGAAAATGCTGGAAAGTTTGCTAATTCCCACCTTTGATACCGTTGTAAGCAGAAATCCTGTTGTACTGACCATCAACCAATAACAGCCAAGTCCTAGTGTGTCTTCTTTCCCTTTTTCCTATGGCATATGCTATTATATTTCATGTGTTCAGTCTATCATACCCATTTTACCGTTGTCTCAAAAATTAGTGTATGTTTCTTCTTTTACTTCCCAATTTGCTTTTATTCTTTTCTTGTGAAAATTAATAATATTAACTACTATAAAAACAAAAATGTAGTGTATGGAAACGAATGCATTTTCATTCCTGTGTTAACACATTTGTGTAATTGTTTACAGTAACATTCTTCTACTGTGGCTGTGCTTTTGGTGGTGTTATAACATTTGGGCCCTGCAAAAGAAAACAGAATAATGCATAATCTCTCCTTGTGGTATAATTTGCCATTAGTTGTTGCAAGATTGCTTCATTTATATACTATCTCTGTACTTATCAGAACATCTACATGACTACTTAAGTATTGCCAGAAACAAAAGAAACATTATAGTACCCACTGTGAAAATAGTGTTCTGTTAGTACTATTAGGAATCATTAGTTCTTATCAGCAATGTTAGCAGCTGGAAACATCCTGCAACTCAGGGGGGCTCAGAAATGTTCTTCAGTCATTATACAATGGATCGCTGTGATTTCTTGTATGGCAAAACCTGATTGTAATCAAATCCAGTAGTAGGAAAGCATGGAAAATGACAAAATTGGTAGAAAAAGATTTATGAAACTTCCCTTTTATTGCTTAAGGCTCTGTTTTGTACAAAGATAAGACTGCTGCCCCTTAGATAGGAGTATGAGCGAACATTTCAGCTCTGCCTTTCTGTCTTCTTCATGCTCTGGTTCTCAGGACAACACTGTTATCTCTAGAGAAAATGCAGCTCAAAGCATTACAGATGTCTAGTACAAGTGGAAGCCATATTGATGGTTATTGCTTTAAAAAGAAGCATGCTCAGATCTGCTCTCTGAGCCCTCAGGAGATAGTAGTGTTTATTTTCTAGAAAGTATTGAAAACATCCAGTAGGATGTTCTTTTACTGAAGGCTCATTTTGTTCTGAGTCTGAATAGTGTTGACTTTTTATAATTGGTATCTTAATTAAAGCTTAGAAAGAATGATTTTAACATTACATACATATTTTTCTTCCCATTGGAGAGAGATGTTTTTTGAGCAGTTGAAAACTTTTTTCAGAAACTTGATTTTAGACACAGCCTGATAATGCATGTCTCTTTTCCATGACTATCATATTCTTCTTTTGTTTAATCAATTGCTTTCTCAGGCATCATGGTAGGTGAGGGACTGCTTAACTCTTTCCCTTCCACATTTTTCACCCCCATGCTGCTTTCCCATCCAGGATGAAACATTTATTACTATATTTTCCAGATCAGGAAAAAAAGATGCACACAGCTGTGTGTCATGTTTAAACTGAGCCTGAGAATCATTTCTTTTGAATGTTCTTTGCTAGTTTCTAGAGCAGTACTATTTCTAAGACTGCTTCCAGACATTGGTTTTCTTCAGAAACCATAGGGTGAGTTCACACGTCACTTGATAATTCACAGATGAATATATACACTTACTCCATTGAAAGCATTGAATTTGAAGTGATATTGAGTGATATAAAGCTTCCATCTATGGTAGTTTACTCAACAGTACATCATGATATTGCAGTCATCAAATCATGAATGCCCATGGTGTGTGTTAGCCCACAATGTCTCCATGGATGACACTCACAAATCAGTTTTCAGCTGTGCCCGTTCCTATACTGATTGCTGCTAGTCCAGACTAGTGGAATCAGCACAGTGGGAATAGCAGCCATAACACAAAACACCAGCTGCAAAACATAGAGATAACTGTACATCTTCTACCAGTTACTTCCTGTTTCATTTTCAGATTTGTGGCTACCATTACTTGGAAAAGCTGCTATTTGGAAGTAACAGAATATATTTTTATTGAGCTTGTAAAAACAGGCATAAGGTACATTAGTAGCTCCATTGCTGGTCGGCTCCCATAGTACTGCATAAGGCTCTTGAGTAGCATAGCTACCATAAGAGCCCTGCTGCCTGATCTTTTGAGCAGAATCAAGCTGGTACTTTATGATGTAAATCCCTACGCAAATATATACTGCTATATAAATAATCAATGGCTGACATTTCAGTAACACTGTGGAGACACTGCATGCAAAGTCCCTCCACTGCTCTTAATAATCCTGACTATTATTAAGAGCACTCATGCATGGCACTCATGCAAGGGGGGACAATTTTCACTGATCTCTCCTTCCCCTGGAAGCACTCTTTAATGCCCGTAAATATGTCCGAGAGAGTCAGGCAGAATATTAAGTCAGGATGTCAGCCACTAATAATAATGATGATGAAATATTTATAACTAGTTGACTGGGCGCATAGCATCTGCGCCCCTAGTTCTCCCTGGCTACCCCCCCCCCTTCAGCCCCTTCTCCATAACTCTTCCCCCAGGTGTCTCTAACCACCGCCCACCCTCTCGCTTCTCTCCCCGCTTGTGGTTTCTGACCGGCTTGCTGGCCCGTTTGCTCCTGCTGCCGCTTCCTCACACTGGCGGCGCGCAGTGCCCGCCACAGCTGGTCCCGCCGCCGTCCGCCATTTCCCTGGGCAGCAGCTCAACAGTCTCATGTATCCTGCCGCGCGTGAGCTCCACCGCCCAGCCAATCTGGTGCCTCGGCTTCCCAGCCAATCCGCTGGGTTGCCGGGACGCATCCCCACAGAGGCACGTCTACGGGGATTAATAATATAGATGTTGAACATTTTAATTTTTAACATTTCCCTCTTTCTATAAGATAAGCAAACACATTGATATTTTATCAAACAGTTTCCAATAAGCAATACATATGTATGGGCTCAGAGAATAATCCTGTCCCTGTTCTGCATGTGGCAATGTGTGCACAGCTCTCAGCACATGGGCCAGCAGTTTAGGAATCTCTTTGTATACATCTGCACATCTGAGAGAATGGATCTGAAGAGACCTGGATCATCTCCTAAAAATGTACATATACAGCTAAAATGAAAAACTACATCATGCTTATCCACTTGTGCTGTCTACAGAAACCCCCCAAAAGAAACACAGGTTCCTTTTTAGTTTCTATGCGGTGAGGGCTCCCCCTCCCCCAATATCAGATGCCAACTAAAAGTTGTTTCAGTCATGGTATCCAGCATTTTACAAAATAAAACTGCAATCCCTTCTTAAAGCATATTAGATTCTAGATGCTGAGAGAGAAATACACTGCTGCACTCCATACACTGCTTTCTCTTCCACACCAACCCTGTGTCTACAGCCCCTGCACTACTACTTTCCCAGGCTATAGTAGCGGAATCCACAGGTATTAAAAACCAGGGCAGTCCTTTCATGATATTAAGTAAGGTGGTTGCCTTAAGTGGCACCAATGGGGTGGAAAGATGCCGCTTCAGCTGCTTCCTTCTGGTGCCCTCTGCCCACAGAGCATCTATTTGCTGAGCTGTTTGTCAAACACAGCCACTGTTTTTCAAACAGCTGCTCCCCCCTTTTTGCCTGTGCATGCCCTCCTCTAGTTCCTCCCTTGTGAACTGCTGAGCTGGTTATGAAAAGGAGGAGGAAGCAGAAGAGAAAATGAGGAAAGGGCAGTAGAGTACTGGAGACACTCAATAGCTCCAGTGGCCACACAGCAAGTTCTGGTTCTTGAATCTATTTAGGGCAAGAATACTCTTACAAAGTAGCCTAAGAATTGGTATCAGATGAGTACACATAGATTGGTCAGCTTTTTTTTCTTTAAAAATTATTTTCCAAATATTTTTTGTTTCTACCTTCCACACAGAAGTGACAATTGAGGTGAATTTTGGTGTGTGTATCTCTATGTTAAGACTAATGGAAGCAATATCATAATTGTATATAACCTACTAACTGTCTGAGTGTTGCCCTTGCTACCAAGTTGCCATGTTACATTTTCATACAGGAAGGACCATAATCACATACAGAGATGTATTAATATTGTTGTAAATAGCTCTGGGAATAAATATTTTCACCCATAGCTATGGAAATTTGGGGAGTTGATTGTCTTCCCAGGAAGAAAATGTACACTTGTGACTATTCTTTGCATATACAATACTAGATAAAGCGAGGGAAATTTTGTGCTAGAAACTATGGGCTTCCCTGTCCAAAATGGAATGTGAGAATCATAACTCAGCTAGTATGAATGTCCTTATTGCAATTAATAATAAGATGGCTTTGGCTTGTCAAACCCTCAGTGGATAACCAACAAACACACCACTTCCTAATTCATTCTTGTGCCTTTCTTTGTGTAGCAGTCTTTGAGCATATTTCCCAGAGCTTTTATCAAAACATGTAAACAAATTGAAATAGGGAAACCATTGTCCATATGCCTTTAGGAATCAGACACAGATGTGGAGCTAGAATTTTATTCCAGCTTTGCAGGGTTTTTTTGATTTTTATTTTTTTAGTGCAATTCACTTCATGGCTGATTTTCTCCCTTGTTCCATAAAGAATAGTTTTGGCTTCTGTATCTCAGTTCCCTCATGTGCAAATTAGACTTTTTTATTTTAAAAAGTAATTCAGCCCAATTACTAGTACTTATCCTGCATTGCATGCAATTTTGAAAGGCTGTCATCAGCCTGAGCATTCTTTTCTTCATGTAAATGCCTTGTATGTCCTACAGGATCACATTATCTTTTCAGCTCAGTCCAGTGTAGAAGGTCGTATAATTTTTTCCCTTCCAAACAGAAAATGCTAATTTTAGGAGATAACATTGTAGGTAGTATGTTTAAACAAATAATATCTCTGTGCTTTTTTGGTGTGTGTCAGCAGGGGCACTTTAGATATATTAATGGTGGTTTAAGCCGTACTTTGGTTTTTAAAATGTCTAAAGATCAGAACTATCTTGAGAGACAGGCAGCAATCCAAAGTTGAGTTAAGAGTGCCTAAGCCCTTTGAACTGGAGTGGTTAAAGTGCACTTAACCCTGTGATGGATTCTGACCAAATCCTTGTCATATGGCTAAATGCTCACAATATGACAGAATAAATGTCTAAAGTTAATTTTAAAAATACATCATCATTTCTTAAATAGTACAAAATGTACCCAACATAATTACATTCATTTGGTAGATATGGTAAAACTGATATTTTATGAAGTATAATATTAATATTTAGGCAACATTATAGTAAATGCTATACTCATACAAAAACAACAAAATCCTCAAACCAAGACTTGTTTTCCACTGTTGTTCCAAGGTCAGACTAATGGCTACATGGGACAGAGCTTTTTCTGCTGTAGCTCCACACTTACAGAATGCCCTTCTCAGAAATTCCTAGTGGCACATTTTTAGAGATGGGTGAAAATATCTCTTCTGTGAAACATTTTGCTGAGCTACGTATTGTGTTGTGAATTTATACTGCAAAGAGGAAAGGGAAGGAGGTTGGAGTCTGATACATGGGGGCAGAAGAGATGATAGACAGAGATAAAATGGCCAATGAACAAAGAAATAAGCCGAGGCTCTTACTTGCTCACTTACTTGGCTATAGGCCACTTTTATAAGCACTCCCACTATTTACTGAATGCCATGCTAGTATAGTACATACTGAGGTCATTCATACAATCAAAAACTGTGTTCTATCTGGGTTTGGGAGCTGCATGTGCTCCCAGTTTTTGGTATCCTGGGTAACCTGGCTATCTTTTCCTCCTAACTTGCTTCCACACCATTACTTCTACCCAGGTTTTTCTCCAAGCTTGCTTCCACACAACCAAAAATTGGGAGCACACACAGCTTCCAAACCCAGGTAGAACAATTTTTGATTGTGTGAATGATCTCAATGTAAAGAGAATAAATGTCATTGTGTGCATTTTATTTCAGTTTAATTTGACATTTACAACTCTATGCTGGAAGGTCAGTAACATTTTTGGATACAGAATTCTGATAGTTAATTTTGTTGGGACATTCACTATTCTGCTTATAAAAGGGTACCCTCCTGTTTGAGACTGAAGGCACCCAAGGAGCCACTGTCCGGTGGCAGGGGATAAAGCTGCGTAGGACCTGTAGTCCTGGTCCTGTATGGGTACAGAGCTTGGAAGACAGGCAGGAGGGTGATAACATGAAGTAACACGTAGAGCTGGGACAGCATACTGTAGGAGCTAGAGGCATGACTAAGAGTTAACGTACACATAACATGCTATCACATGTTTTTCTCCCCCCACCCACCCCATGTTATCCTTGATGAAAAATCAGCCTTGGATGGCTGCTGCAGTAGGGAATGAACGTTTGGCAAGAAAGAGGGGTTGCTGAACCATTCCGCTTCTGGCTGTTTGTCCTCCCAAAAGCTCTCCCCAGTTACTTTTTTTCTCTACACAGGAAAACGACCAGACCCTATATATTTCTTCCAACATGTAGGAAACGTAGCTGTGGGGCTGAGCAAACAAATGTCCAGGGAAATGGGTTTTGCAGTCTCCCACAATATTAGGGTCCTTAATAACCCAGAACTAGTCTTCTAATGGAGGTATCCATATATGGGTCCTGGCCGTGACAGGTCATATTTGAAAATTTATTTTAAAAATTGCACTTCGGAGGCTGACCTCCTTTTCTGGTTCTGAATAAAACATGACAGAACTGAGATAAAAGCAGGGGAGAGACAATCCATGCTCCTGTCCATGCATAGAAACTTTCTCCCCAAACATTGCTCCTCAAAAGCTCCACCACCATAGACAGAAGAGAAGAGTCATCATCTTCCCATTATAGCTCAGGGGAATATCCTCCAAGGAAAATGCAGACAGCCTGAACCTTGAATCTGTCTTTGTATACCAGCCTTTTTCCTTCAATCAAGATTCTCAAGAGCTGTAATGACTCTCTGAGTTGCTTCTAAAGGTGTTTTAAGTAACCATGCAAGAAAATGGCATAAAGGTCACACTATCAGAGCCCAAGATTGTTAGGAGACACCCATTCTACTCTAGGTGTGAGAGTCTAGGGGATGATTGTTATTTTCAGAATTGCAGCTCAAAAAATACCTGTAACCAGGACAAGGTTTTCCAATAATTGAGGAGAACCAGAAGAGTGGTCGAAACAAGAAAGCCACAAAGACAAAGCAGTCAATGATTTTCAGAGCTGCCAAGAGAGGGGAGCAAACAAACCTTCTGTCCCAGGCCCACAGTTGGCAGGGGACATGCCCTGCATGGCTTTTGCAGCAGCTGACTGGCTTCCCTGTTGTCCCCTGCTGCTTCTGGAAAAGGTGGACACAAAGAAGAAGTGCACCCCCAGAGGACACCATGGAGAAGCTGGCTGGCTGGCAAGGAGAAAGGGAAAAGGAGGAGTCAGCCAAATGGACTTAGTGAAATCTTCCTGCTTTGCAAAATAATGATTTTAGCCAAAGCTTAACTGGGAAAATATCTCAGAACCAGCTAACAAATAGCTTGTCATCAATTTGAACTACAGCAGTACTTTGGTGGTACAAAATCCCTCTCCCTCTCCAGACTGTCAAAAGCAAAACATACGCAGGAGGAGAATAATCTTGAGGAAGGTTCTAAATGCTTGGCTCCTCATGAATTACAAAGAAAAAGTTCTGTCTAAAATCGGGGCTGATAAGTGGCAGAATCTGAGAAAAATCCAACTTTTGGCCTCTCAGCGATGAGAGATGCTGCTTGGCTCTCCAGCTGCCAACTTAACCCTGTCCGCCTGCAGATACACATTATAAGCAGTGAGGAGGGGAGGTAGAAAGTCTCAAATTGCACCCCACCCCTCAGCCAGCCATTAAATGAAATCTGGGTTAATGCCTCTGTACTATCTATTCCTAGAAGTTTGAGGAACTGGATAGGAACATAGGAAGCTGCCATATACTGAGTCAGACCCTTGGTCCATCTAGCTCAGTATTGTCTACACGGACTGGCAGCGGCTCCCCAAGGTTGCAAGCAGGAGTCTCTCTCAGCATATACTTTATAGCCCTGTGGGTCTCCAAATCCTTGTGTGTAAATCTTTGTAGATATATGATGTACAAACAACTACTTTGTATATAATTGTGCTTTGGCAACCTACTGTATGCTTTGGTAGTTTGTTGGTTCAATAAAAAAATCTTGTCCTATTTAAAAATAAAAATAAAAAAATCTTGTCCTATCTTGGAGATGCTGCCAAGGAGAGAACTTGGAACCTTCTGCTCTTCCCAGAGTGGCTCCACCCCTTAAGGGGGTTATCTTACAGTGCTCACACTTCTAGTCTCCTTTCATATGCAACCAGGGAGGACCCTGCTTAACTAAGGGGACAAGTCATGCTTGCTACCGCAAGACCAGCTCTCCTCTTAAAAGCCATTGCATCACCGTGTCAGCTTCCATGACGCTTTGGAGATTATAATCTGATAACAAGGGCATGATAGAGGCTCATCGCTTTCACCTGCTCATAGCCTAAATAGGACTGAGCCAAAATGAACCTCTCTACTCCACCACACTACAAAGAAGTTGCATTAGCTGCATTCCTGCCTGTAGACTGTGGATGGTAAACCTAATCCAAATACAGTGTGCTAGACCCAGAAAATTCTGTTGGTACCCTGATAATTCCAGTGAAGTTTAATACAGAAGGCTATGTGTCAGCAAGGGTTTTCAAGATCTTTAGGCAAAGTAGCTGTTCAGGTCTTTATTCAAATGCTTTAACCAACAGTTTTTCTTTTTCTTTTTTAGAATATGGTATACTGTACTTGATTTCATTTAATAGAATAAGAGAGATAAATTCTTCAAGAGCACTTCAACATAGCCTGGAAAGCAAAACATCCATGCTTAAAGATTTGGTCTTTATTACACTTTTATTTTTCACCAATGTGTGGAATGAGGCACCTTTTAGATGTCATCAGTTTTTAGGGTCTAAAGCACATGCTTTTCCTCAGCCGAACCCACTGGTTCAAAGGCACCAGGAAGAGCCTTTTTCAGACATTCAGAGTATCTGTAGTGAACACACATAAGGGGGAACAAGTTTGCGGTGGCAGGTCCTCGCATGTTCACTAAAATATCTGTACAGTCCTTATGCACAGCAAACTGTGTGTGTACCATAAACTTGTCTGTCCAAATGGGAGTCCTGCTTTTTTCAGGGTTCCTGACTGCGTTCACAGAGCCTATAATATGCATATAGATTCTACATGTGTAAGTATTCTACAGACAGTCCAATGAGTGTGCACAGGGCAAGACAGGCCTTTTTGCTGTAATATCCCTTCATGTGACTCCACACAGTACATTCTTTGACTGTCTAAAGGGGTGTGTGTGCATGCCTCTACATGCACATATTTTCTTTATAAATGTACGCTTGGATGTGCAAACACTGCTTATTCTTTAAGTGATTACTCATTCTGTTGGTAATAACTGTTGGCATGGATCCAAGATAGAATGCATGTTAATGTGCTAGGCAAATCTGAGAAATATTAATCATTTATGAAAATAATACCGTTTCATATGCCTCTTAGTCTGAGACATGTATACATTGCTATCCTTGTAGAAAATTATTTTGAGCCCTGCTTTGGAACAGTGTGCACTGTTGATATGAAAATTTTGTTTATGTTTGCTTAAGCTCGTATTGTTTCACCAGTCTTATTGTAATAACTACTATGAGGTGCAAAATTAAGTAAAACAATAATTGGATCTGAGGTGGAAAGAGTAAAGTATTCTGAGGTATCGTGTTTATACAGCAGCTACAATCTGCAACATGTTGTTTCTTTCATAAAAAATCATACCGGTAAATAATCAACTCATTTTAAATCACAATTTAGTCAAACAGCTACAGTGTTTATCAGAGGTAGTAATTAATACTCATGTCAATGTTCATTGTGCTGTACAGTGCAACTGCAGACTAGTAAGAAACTTTAGCACAGAGATTCACATACGGTACCTGTATCTGGCAAACTTAAGAATAATCTTGTTTGGAGAAGATTTTGATGGTGGAGTGTGTTTTTTCTCCCACTCAAGATTTATAACAGTATACATCAGTATTTTGCAGTGATGCTCAAAGATCTTTCCTATCATATCTCCCATGACCTTTCTCAATTGCTATCAGCAGTACTATTTTCCTTCAAGATGAGAATTTTTGACATTAACTTGGCTCTTTTTTCATGATATCTCAGATGTATCTGCACCAGCACTTTCCCTCCAAATTAGGTGTGCATTGGCTTTCTGCAGAGTATCTATACTGGAGACACCAGTTTTATAGAGCTAGTGATGTTTTCATTATTTAAAATATATTTAAATGTGAGCCACCTTAGGGGCCCTTGGAAAGCAGAAGGTCAGCATACACATTTTGAAACTGAATACAGTAATAAATAAACTTAGCTTGTAAGATCTGCAGATATGCTGGTGAACAGCTGCCTTGTATGATTGGCACTATTCTACAGCTTCAAGCTAGAACAGAGTCAGCAGATCCATACAAGTAACCCTAGCTGCGGGATTTGTATGCTCATAGGGGCAGGGTTGGGCCTGTGCCATACAGGTGAAACTCGGAAAATTAGAATATCGTGCAAAAGTCCATTAATTTCAGTAATGCAAATTAAAAGGTGAAACTGATATATGAGACAGACGCATTACATGCAAAGCGAGATAAGTCAAGCCTTAATTTGTTATAATTGCGATGATCATGGCGTACAGCTCATGAAAACCCCAAATCCACAATCTCAGAAAATTAGAATATTACATGGAACCAAGAAGACAAGGATTGAAGAATAGAACAATATCGGACCTCTGAAAAGTATAAGCATGCATATGTATTCAGTACTTGGTTTGGGCCCCTTTTGCAGCAATTACTGCCTCAATGCGGCGTGGCATGGATGCTATCAGCCTGTGGCACTGATGAGGTATTATGGAAGACCAGGATGCTTCATTAGCGGCCTTCAGCAATTCTGCATTGTTTGGTCTCATGTCTCTCATCCTTCTCTTGGCAATGCCCCATAGATTCTCTATGGGGTCAGGTCAGGCGAGTTTGCTGGCCAATCAAACACAGTACCCTGTATACTTTTCAGAGATCCGATATTGTTCTATTCTTCAATCCTTGTCTTATTGGTTCCATGTAATATTCTAATTTTCTGAGATTGTGGATTTGGGGTTTTCATGAGCTGTATGCTATGATCATCACAATTTTAACAAATTAAGGCTTGACTTATCTCGCTTTGCATGTAATGCGTCTGTCTCATATATCAGTTTCACCTTTTAATTTGCATTACTGAAATTAATGGACTTTTGCACGATATTCTAATTTTCCGAGTTTCACCTGTATATTCCTGCTTTACAAGGTACTAAGTATGTGTACCTCCCTGCTTGTTAAGCCAGAGTGGATGAAGGGATGCAGACATGGGGTCAGTCTGAGCAGGTTATGGAGGACATGAGGGCTGGATGGGGTCACACTTCCCCAGAAGGAACAGTTACGCAGTCTAGGGGTGTTCCTGGCTCCGAATCTCTCCCTGGTCTCCCAGGTTGAGGCGGTGGCCAGAAGTGCCTTCTATCAGCTTCGGCTGATACGCTAGCCGCTTCCGTTTCTTGAGGTGAATGACCTCAAAACAGTGGCACATATGCTGGTAACCTCCAGACTGGATTGCTGTAATGCGCTGTATGTGGAGCTGTCCTTGTACGTAGTCCGGAAATTAAGGTTGGTCTAGAATGCGGCAGCCAGGATCATCTCTGGGTCATCTAGGAGAGACCATATTACTCTCGTATTGAAGGAGTTACACTGGCTGCCAATATGTTCCCGGGCCAAATACAAGGTGCTGGTCATAACCTATAAAGCCCCAAACAGCTTGGGCCCTGGGTATTTAAGAGAACATATTCTTCGTCATGAACCCCACCGCCCATTGATATCATCAGGAGAGGTCCGTCTGCTTTTGCCACTGGCTCGTCTGCCGGCTACTCAGGGACGGGCCTTTGTTGCTGCCCCAAAGCTTTGGAATGCACTCCCTAGTGAAATAAGAGCCTCCCCATCTCTGACAATTTTTAAAAAGTCTTTAAAGACACATCTGTTCACCCAGGCTCTTCATTGATATTTTTTAATTTTTTAATTAATGTTGTTTTTAGAATATCGTTTTTAATTTTTTTTAAAAAACATGCTGTGTTTTAAATTTTTTGTTTTTCTTTTCAACTAATGTTTTACTTTTGTTTTTATCTGGTTGTAAACCACCCAGAGATGTAAGTTTTGGGCGGTATAAAAATATGTTAAAAAAATAAATGTTAGAAACAGCTTTTACACAGGACATGGCTATAAACCAAAACAGACCATTAGTCCATCTAGCTCAATATGGTCTGCATTGATTGGCAGTAGCTTTCCAGGGTTTCAGAGAGAGTTTTCCCCCCAGCCCTACCTGGAGGTGCCAGGGCTTGAACCTGGGGCCTACTGCATGCAACACAGACAATCTTCCATAGAGCTACAGTCATTTCCCAGGGCAGTTGACCATCACATTGTGAATATAATATAAAGGGCTAATTGGGGAAGTGTGCTTTGCAAAGTGAGTGCTTCTAATCCTACAATTGTATAGGGATTGCTTCCCATGGGAATGGTGTTTTCAGCAGCATCCCTTTGGCAGTTATAATGTGTTTTCTGGCCCATTGTCATTCTTGTGCATTTATAGTTTATTTTTAATGGGTTGTTTCCTATTGATCACATCATGTGCTAAACCCACAAAAATTGAATTTATTGTGTGACTCTTCCTTCCCTACTTTAGAGTACAGAGATTTCTCAGCGGCTGTTGTCTTCTTTTCTTCAACAGATTTTAAACAGTCAGAAGAACACGTTTTGCTTTCAGTAGAGATGTAAAGATGATTTGTGGTTATTAAAATGCTCTTATCAGTTCTTCAAGATTGCAGATGTTAATCCAGAGGTAGTAGCCAAATTGTAATTTAGGTAATTACTGCCTGCCTGTCTTCTTTTCCTTGTGAGTGTAATTGTATCAAGTATGACTGTCTTCTTCATTTCCTCTTCCTATGCACTTATGTGGTGCTTCTGCTACTTATATTGGATTGCTGCATTCCATCAGTTGACCACATTTCAGCACTTCATGGAGTAAAGTGAACCACATACATGGATAATCAGATGTACAAGATGCTATGTACTTCTGTAAATAGTGCTGCTCCTATATAGTCTCTAATCTTTGGAACTGGCATTGCTTCACTCTCTGTCTTCCTTGATAAGGTTGGCACTGTGTGGCCATCAAACTTGAATGTCCCCACACCCGAGGAAACATACTTCCTTTTAAGAAGGAACAGTTAGAGTGAGAGGGGAGATGTCAGTATTTCTTGAGCTTTCAGTGCAAAGAACATCCCTTTTCTTTCTCTAATCAGTACAATTATGATGCTCACTCTGCCTTTGGCACTATTGTGAGCAGATACTGGGCCTTTTTCAAGTATTCCACTCATTCTACTGCTCTTGGACAGCTTTGGTGTCAGAATGTTGCTTGACTTAGTGGAATTCTCTTTCTTGGTGCTTTAAATGGAATCCGCCCCTCCCTCCGCCAGAAAAGTACTGGCAGTGAACATTGTTAATGTGAATGTTAGATCTCTTATAATTGCTATGTCCCAAGAAGCTTGTTTGAAATGGGCAAAAGTTGTTCAAAAAATAAAGTTAGGGGGGAAAGTCAGCAGTAAAGTTGTAGTGAGTGCACAATAACAGTGTTTCCTCCCCCCCCCAACACATGGTTTGACAAAAGATATTCACCCAATAAACCTGTTTTAGAATTGTTGTAGAGCTTATATAATTTAGAACTTCACTGTGGTTTAATGCCCAGAATGGAATGGAATTTCAGCAAGTGGTTTATTCCCTCATGCTGGTTTCAAGCATATGAGACAAATCAGAGCTGCTTACAGATTTTTTTTCTACTCAAGGAGTTAGAGGATATTCACAGCTACCATTAAGCACCACATACAAAGCACAAGGGTGAGCAGTTGGAAACCAGAGACTTCTTTGTGTATATCCAGTGCATATTTCCAACCTAATGCAAAGCATGAAACTTTCGGAGTTTAACTAGTTATTTGTTTGTCCAAATTACGGCTAAGCCACTTCTCATAGCTTTGTTTTATTTTTGCTTCATTTGGAAGGGGGATCTTCCTTTTTATTCAGGTTTCTGTGCAGACATACATGTGGAGATCTTCACGTATGCAGAGCAACATTTCAGAATCTTCTAGAACTGGGAGTGGGGTGGGGGGTAAAGGTGGGAACCAGTGCATGCCCTTCTCTTCAGGAGGGAGTCACTGTGCTATGTTTACTTTTGAGTACCACCTGAGCAAATCTAAGGGAAACGTTTATCTTCTTTTCAGGAACTTTCTCTGTAAGTTGTAGTTGATGGAAATCACTCTAGATTTTATGTTCTTCTGTATCAGTTTGTCTTAAGTGTATCTAGAGCACTATAGGCTGTGGATTGTTCAGTCTTATATAGCTTTTAAGAAGTGCCAGTTACAGAAGTTCTAATCTCTGATGGCCACAATACTACTACTGTTAAAGGTAACATGTGCTGTCAAGTCGATTTCAACTCCTGGCACCCACAGAGCCCTGTGGTTTTCTTTGGTAGAATACAAACTACTACAGAGATTTATATACTGCTTTTCATCAAAGTTCTCAAAGAAAACAAAATAATAAAGAAGATAGCTCCCTGTCCCCAAAGTGCTCAAAATAAACACTTCCTCTGTGTTGAGGAGCATGAAGAGGATTTGTGTACTTTCTGCCTCTGAATTTTTTTTTGTTCATTTCTTAACACTGGCTGACATGTTCCACATGTTCACACAGAGAGAGAGAGAGAGCAATCCCTGCTGTTTTTCCTCCCTCCAAAAATACTTTCCACTGCTAGAAATATGTCTCTAAGGCTGTCTGACCCTCCAAGAAAGTCTCTGGGAGAATACAGCTCCTGTTCTGCCCTACTGATGCTGCAGAATGTGTTAGCCATCGCTTCTAATGAAAGTATTGTTCTCATGCATGTCCCCTTAACCAGCTCTAATGTGACAAGCTAAATGAAATACTCAGTTTCCTCAGATGCTTTTAGGCTTTGTTCAGGGAATGCACAGCTTTGTGAATGGAAAACTGCTTTTGAAATGCAGTTGTAAAATAAAAAATGTACTAGCTGAACCCACACAGAGCATCTGTGTGGTAGTACACTAGCCCCCACCTTCAGCCCCACTGCCTTCCCCCCCAGCCTTCAGCCCCACTGCCCTCCCCCCCAGCCTTCAGCCCCACTGCCCTCCCCATCTACTGCCCCAGTTTCTCCTGCCCTTCTCCCACCTTCAGCCCCACTCCTCTGACCCCACCTTCAGCCCCACTCCGCTGCCCCAAGCCATCTGCCCCAGCCCGCTCCCTCCCCCCACTGCCCCAATCTCTCCTTTCCTCCCCCCACCTACTGCCCCAGTCTCACCTTCTGCCCGCAGACCCAGCGCATAGCATCTGCACCTCCCCTGGCCAGGCTCCTCTCACCTTTCTCTCCCTGCCAGGTGCGGCACAGTTCAACTGCTTCATCCTCCTTACCAAGGCAGCTGGGCAGGCCGTCCTGCCGCCGCCTCCCGCTTCCTGTTCCTGGTGGATAGGCCAGGCTGGACCACCTCATGCCTCCTCCTCCTGGCAGCCAGGGCCTTCTGCCGCCACCGCATCTTCCTTACCTGCGCGGGCTAGAGCCAGGCTCCATTGCCTGCTCCAGCACTTAGCAGCAGCTCCGCCCCTGCCTTTTCATTGGTTGTAGCTGCAGCAGGCGCGGGACTTGCAAGACATCCCCACACAGGAGATGAAAAGTTCTTTTTTTCTTTGCATTTGCATTTTTAGTGCAAAAATAGAAGCTTACAAAATTTGACCCACTCTCAGGCTTATCCACTTATTTAGGAATGTTAAGACTGTGAATTCAAGTTACTTCCAGCAAACATCAAGTAACACTTGAGATAATTATTGGGCTCTAGGGTAACAGAAAAAACTGTGGATACAAAATGAATCTTGGGAGCAGCACTTCAGCTGCATGCAGTCTTTTAGACAGCAGGCGCGATGCCCATAAAAGCGGGGGGGGGGGCAGCAGAGGAGCAGGAAAGGACCTGCTTGCCTGGTCTTTAAAGGAACTGATCCCCACCCCGCCCATAGATGCCCAGTTCGGATCGCGCCTATCCCTACCATTAATATGATATTACTATTGCAGGAGATTAGAGATTCTCACATTTTGAGCAGCTATGCAGTAGAAGTAGAAATTAGGGCTGTGCAGAATGTTCCGAGCTTGGAATGGGCCATTTTGAATGTTTTGAGCTCGGAACAGAATGCCCTTCAAATGAAAGGTCTGTTCAGAGTTCGGTGACAGAACAATCCCATTCCATGTCGGAATGTTCTGCGTTCCATTTTTGACTCCAAAATCGTGCTCTGAAAGCTCTGACTTGGAACAGGGACATTCTGTCGGAACAACCAGCTCAACTGGTTGTTCCGATGGAATGTTCTTGGTATTTGTGTTCTGTTCCGAGCTTGGAACAGAATGCAAATGGTGTTCCGTGCACATCCCTAGTAGAAACTAAAACATTTTCACTATCACATTACATTATGCTTTCTCTATATTGTGGATAAGATATTTGTATCCATCTTGTATATATTCATTTCTAATCTCTGCTATACTATAATGTTCATGTGATATTTGGTCAGTTTTATTTTTTTCTCACTAATTTCTGCCATATTTCATGTGTGCCAATAGAAAAACAACTCTAACTCTTACACAATACAGAAGAAAAAAGAATAAATTAAAAAGTTGTGCTTAGAATTGAATTAACTAAGCACCATTAAGGGCTATAAAAATGCCCCTTTCTACTGTAATTAAGAGTACAAAGGTTAGAATACCAGTTTCTATGACAACCAATTGTCATCTTTGGTTGAAGTTCTATCTCAGGTTGAGAGTATCTTTGATAATAAAAATCTTTGATAATAAAAATATACTAATTTGTTATATACTCTTCATCATATGGTTTGTACATAACATGGTGGGGATCTTATTGCTTGTTATAAGAGATCCCAGTACACATTTTTTATCTTTGGAAACAGAGAGGCACCAAAGAGAATGGGTTTGTTCAATGTTGATGGTTTTTAGTATTATGCTTGTGAAATAGTTTAAATTTTCCGCACTTATTTTCTATGTATAGGCAACTAATAAGAAGAAAAAATAACCAATTCTTTATCTGTCACATCAGCCTTTTATGTATGTCCATTCTCAGTTTGCCAATACATGTACTAACAGTATTGTTAGTGATAGATCGTACATCACTCTCCTGTAGCTTTAACTGCCATAAGAGAAACATACATTAGAAGTGTGGTGTCCATGAACAAAAAATAGATGAAAAAAAATTATCCTTATGATAATAGTTTGTGCTCCCCCCCCCGCCCCGAATAATTTAAATGGGAAAGGAAAGAATGCCACACAGATTTTTTTTTGAAGAGTTGGTCACAAAGCTTTTTGGAAGAGCCAGAAATATTTGTTCCTCTTCCGTAATGTGTCTGTTCCACACAATTTCTTTAACAAAAAGACTAGGCTGGATAAGGAGTAACTCATTGAAGTTGAATCCAAATAAGACAGAGGTACTGACTGTGGGGGGGCGGGACCTGGGAGATAGTTTAGATATGCCTGTTCTGGATGGGTTTAAATTCCTGCTGAAGGATCAGGTACATAGCTTGGGAGAGCTCCTGGACTCAAAGCTCTTCCTGGTTTCTCAGGTTGAGGAAGTGGCCAGGAGCGCTTTTTATCATCTTCGGCTGATACATCACCTGTGTCCATTTCTAGAGGTGAATAACTTTAAAACAGTAGTACATATGCTGGTAACCTCCAGGCTTGACTACTGTAATGTGCTCTACATGGGGCTGCCCTTGTATGTAGTCTGGAAACTACAGTTGGTACAGAATGTGGCAGTCAGATTGGTCTCTGGGACAACACGAAGGGACCACATGACACCAGTCATAAAGGAACTGTACTGACTGCCAATAAGTTTCTGAGTGAAATACAAAGTGCTGGTTATTACCTATAAAGCCCTTAACAGCTTGAGTCCAGGATATTTGAAAGAGCACCTCCTTTGTCCTGAACCCTGCTGCCTGTTACGATCTTCTGGAAAGCTCCTGTTACGGTTACCACCAGCCCATTTGGTGGCAACCCAGGACCGGGCTTTCTCTGTGGCTGCCCCAGGGCTTTGGAATATGCTCCCTGCTGAAATGAGTGTCTTCCTGAAAACAAAGAGAGAAGGAAATGCTCAAGACTCTCCTATTTTTGCAGGCTTTTAATAATAATAATAATGATGATGATGATGATGATGATGATGTCAATAATGCAAAACTATTCAACACCAATGAAACAAAGTAGGCCTACAAGAAAGAACAAGTCAAGAACCGAGCGGAAAAATGGAAAAATAAGCCACTGCATGGTCAATATTTGCACAATATGAGTGGAAAATCAGACATCACCAAGACCTGGCAATGGCTTAAGAATGGCAACTTGAAGAAAGAAACAGAGGGTTTAATACTGGCTGCACAAGAACAGGCACTAAGAACAAATGCAATAAGAGCAAAAGTCAAAAAATCCACCACAAACAGCAAGTGCCGCCTTTGTAAAGAAGCAGATGAAACCGTGCACCACCTGATCAGCTGTTGTAAAAAGATCGCACAGACTGACTACAAACAAAGGCATGACAAGGTAGCAGGGATGATACACTGGAACATCTGCAAAAAATACTAGCTACCTGTAGCCAAGAATTGGTGGGACCATAAAATTGAAAAAGTTGAAGAAAATGAAGATTTAAAAATATAATGGGACTTCCGACTACAAACAGACAAACATCTGCCACAATACATCAGATATAACTGTTGTTCAGAAGAAAGAAAAATAAGTC
The DNA here is from genome assembly GCF_027244095.1 of Hemicordylus capensis. Taxonomy (NCBI): domain Eukaryota; kingdom Metazoa; phylum Chordata; class Lepidosauria; order Squamata; family Cordylidae; genus Hemicordylus; species Hemicordylus capensis. The sequence continues at coordinate 369,910,267 of NC_069658.1, read as the reverse complement.
AAAATAATTGACATAGCAATACCAGGGGATAGCAGAATAGAAGAAAAAGAAATAGAAAAAATAACAAAATACAAAGATCTACAAACTGAAATTGAAAGGCTGTGGCAGAAAAAGACCAAAATCATCCCAGTGGTAATTGGCACCCTGGATGCAGTTCCAAAAGACCTTGAAGAGCACCTCAACACCATAGGGGCCACAGAAATCACCATCAGCCAAGTACAAAAAGCAGCTTTACTGGGAACAGCCTATATTCTGCGACGATATCTATTACAATTTACAATAAAATTCTGGCATCCCAGGTCCTTGGGAAGGACTTGATGTCTGGATAAAACAAACCAGCCAATAACACCTGTCTGACTGTGTAAACAAGAAATAATAATAATACGATTTCTATACTGCCCTTACAAAAATGGCTCAGGGCGGTTTACACAGAGAAATAATAAATAAGATGGAACCCTATCCCCAAAGGGCTCACAGTCTAACATAAGACAGACACCAGCAACAGTCACTGGAGGTACTGTGCTGGGGGTGGATAGGGCCAGTTACTCTCCCCCTTCTAAATAAAGAGACTCGCCACAGTAAAAGGTGCCTCTTTTGCCCAGTTAGCATGGGTAATTAGAATTAACTTTTAATAATTTTAACCATTTGTTCTAATAACTGTTTTATACTGTTTTATTGTATCAAGTATTTTAATTTGTTTTGACTTTTAAATCTTTTAAATTTGCTACACCTATAATAAATAAATATATATATTGTTGAAAATGCTCAATGCAACAAGATGTGCACATCATACTATATCAAATGTTCTTACATGATGCAACTTGAAAGTGACATCTATCTGACTTTTTAAAATATAGAGGTTGTCCACATTACCTGAGAACCCTAGGGCGGGTGGCGGGGGAAAGGGCAGGATAGCTCCTATCTTCCCCCAAGACGAACTGGCATGGTCCCAGGCCATGCAGCTCATGCACCCACATGACTGAAGCTTTTGTGAGCTGCACAGCGTTCTGAAGCTTGTAAAATTTATCTTGGTAAAAATCCTGGGCTACCTGGGATGGCAGCTTGCTTTGCACCAGGATCCTGTATTCCGGGACCTTTAATATCTTCTAGTCTGCTTCAGTCAGTATTAATGACTGCTATGCATCTGAGTTTGTCCCCTATCATTTGGGCCATAGAAAGCAAAGTAGGAAATCAGAACTCTGTTTTATTGTTGGTTTTATACAGGCTCATAGCCAGCCTCAAAGTCTTGGGTTGGGGGAATCACAAAAGTTCGAGTGGGCAGGTTTTGGGGGTGTCAGTTACAGCTCATTACACCCTGTAGTTACGACCCTGGTTTTATACTTTCCTTATGTTCAAGGAACTATCGTGTAAAGCTCTCCTATAAAACCTCTACCAGTTTTAAAAAATGTTGCTGGGGGGAAATGTTGCTAGTATGTTGCAATAGAATTGATTGAGTAGATTATGACACAGGCTCAGACTGATCTTAGCCTTTCACTGCATTGAATACTTATTTTCCTTTCTAGATCTGCCCATATATTTTCAGTTTATAACACAAGTGTACACTGTCAGTATGTCTTACAAGTTATGGCATAATTAATTGAGGCTAAATAATCTTGAGTAGGCACTCTTGCTTAAGAATGTAAAAAGTGGCTTGGTTGTACCTAGTCCTGAATTCTAGTCTACTGATAATTAGCCAATGGTGCACACGTGGACTGCTATCTGTCTTATCTCCATTCTGTGCTACCACATATTTTCCTCTTCTGGTAAATTATTATTATTTTTTTGTTACATTAAAACCCTTCTCAAAATTTATATGGAAGGCCCGCAGACCCTCAGATTAAATGCAAATGAATGGAAGCAACATGCACATGCGCACCAGTACCAAAATTCCAATTCTAGTTGGAATTCCAGTTCTTTAAAGGTAGCATATAAATCAAATAGAACTAAAAACCCAAATGGAATAGGTAAAGTCAGAAAAAGAAGAATGTGCTTTTGTGTCTAGTGTAACTAATATTTTTCCAAGTATTCTCAGTTATTATGTACATGTGCAGAAAGAGAAGACTGCACTATCACATCATTACCAGAGAGCCAGCGTGGTGTAGTGGTTAGAGTGCTAGACTAGAACCGGGGAGACCCGAGTTCAAATCCCTTCAGCCATAAAACTAGCTGGGTGACTCTGGGCACTTCTCTCTCAGCCTAACAGTGACACTTCTCTCTCAGCCTAACCTACTTCACAGGGTTGTTGTGAAAGAGAAACTCAAGTATGTAGTACACCGCTCTGGGCTCCTTGGAGGAAGAGCGGGATATAAATGTAAAATTAATAATAATAATAATTACTTGGAGACCTACAGGGGTTGCTGATTAAATATCTAGTGTCTTTTGTTAATGTCACCAAGAAACACAAGTATCCTTTCCCATTTCCCTTCATATATCCAAAGTTCAGTTACTTCGAGTAACTAGTTTGACCTTCCAAAATCTTAAAATCACACCCTCCAACAACTAACCCACTAGCAAGATTAGGAAGTTCACGGGCTTACCGTTTCAAAATGTGACATGATGGAGTGGGTCATCAGGAATCACAACTGCCCATCATGTATATTTTCAGGAAACTGGCAAGTTCTTGAACCCTCTGGATGCTTGCCAATGCAGAACTAAATCCAAATGTATAAAAAGGCTCCTGATTTCTGAGGTCCCTGGGATGCTTCCCAATACAGGAATACTGTACATACATTCAAACACATGAAAAGGCTCTGTCTGTGATACATCTGAGAAGTCCATCACAATCCTTCCAGTGCAAAAGCGATCCTCTTTATTTATTCATCTGCTAGAGATCTGAGAGCAGAGAAGCAGAAAGAGAATGTAGGCTTGCCTATGAATACGTTGAAATAACACTGCAAACGACTCCCTTCTGCCCTTATTGCAGGGGGGAAATCAATATAATGTGAAGGGAGGGAGTAATCCCAGTTGTGCAGTTTTGCAACAAGCATGATGTCCTGTGAGTACAAGTTGGTAGACTAGTGCAAATGAGCACTTGTTTTGTAGTTTCCTATTGTGACATTTCAAAAGACTGAAAAGGAACACATGGAGCATAAAGAGCACGTGCATTCATGAAGATGCAAAATAGAAGCATATATGCTAATGTGCTCATTTCCACAAATGCAAGCTTTAAAATGGTGTGAAATATCTCAACTGATACATTCACTCATGCATATGACTTCCAGGAAAGGGAAGAATGTGAAGTTGCAGCAAGGCTAAACTGTGCTTGCGAAGCAATCTTTACAATCTTTTCAGTTGCCTACAGAAAAGTCCAGAAATCTAATCTGAAATGAATTGAATAATAATTGAAGCATTGAGCCACTCCATGACTGTTTCTGGTAATTTAGAACTCTCAAATCCAGGGAGAAATTTGAAGGGAGAGAATTTTGTAAGCATTCCTAATATGGTATTAAAGCAGCTGTGACTGCTCTTTCTGTTACAGCCACTGCACAGTTTTGTATGCTAGATAGCTTGCTTACACAAGAGCTGAAGTGCAGCTCAGAAATCATTCTACAGAAAACTATGTGGTGCACCTGATTCCAGAGTTTTTCATTTTGGATGGCATGCACTTGGCGCCACTGCTCATTTTCAGAATGAGCTGGAACAGATACCACCTTCTAACACAATTATTCTTACATCACTGTGACAATTTTCAGGCTCCCACATGTACCATCTAGAGAGCAATCAGATTTTCAAGCTGTGCTCAGCTAATGATCTTTTTGTCTGAAAAATGTCAACAGACTGGAACTTCTAGCCAAAACAGTTTTTGTAGAAGAGCATTTTAGGTTGTTAAAGAAAGGATATTGCTTCTTTTATTGTTAAGTGCATCCACATTTGGGATCAAACTTTATGAGTTGTTAAAATTTCTGTTTGGTGCCTGGAGCTGCTTAAATTATTAGAGAGGATAGAAAACTGACACTGTGTCCTAACACCAAAATCATATGTGGCATAAATACTGTTAGCAAAAGCTACTCTGAATGGAGAATTATATATTATCTGCTCTTGCCGGTAGAGTCATGAAGTGGACATTTTTTATATGACAGTTCTGATGCTTTACCTTAAAGTAACAAGTTGACAAGTTGGTCAGGAATAATACTAGAGTTCAACATGTTGCTTAGCTTACCTTTGCCTTGTTTCTCAATGTTTCCTCTACGTCCAGTACTATTTTTAGGAATGGAGCCACATATCTGGTCATTGTAGTTGCTGCTATTTAATGAAGGGTGTTAAAGCTCACATCACATTCTGCCAGTAAGTATGAGTAAGCTACAGCCGATGTGGCATTTCAGAGGCTCTGTTGGTATGGAACTTTGATACAGAAAAGAGATTGCTCTGCAATTTGACTGTGCTCACAGATGTTTTTCCTGATTTCAGCAGGATTTTAAGTGAAGCTTTGAGGTGAGAGATTAACTAGGCTATCTTTGAAATCCCTATGTAGTACGGTTTTAGCAAGAGTCTATAGTGCACGTGCCAGAGTATCTCAGCTTGCAAAGTGATTTGATAATACTGGAAAAGTGGTAGGTCAGTATTCTTCCATAAAATGGTGCAGAAAATTAAGAATGACAATAGTCAAGAGATTGTGTTTGCCTTCAGCTGAGATTTGTAGGCAGCTGAAAAGGCATAAAGTATTACCACCATAACTAGGACAGCATGTGGAATAAGATAGTAGACTTGTAATTCCCAATGTTCATTTGCAAACACTGCACTAGAATTGCTGTGATTCCACTGTCAGGTTGTAGAGTGAATGCTTGGACTCTTAACTCCCTGTACACGTCAAATAACACTTCACGCTAATCTCCCATTTCTGATTTGCAATTTCAAGCTTAAAGATCAAATTATGCATCTTGTTGCGAAGGAAAGGCCCTTACTCCCCTCCTATGCATGTGGAATCACAGAGGGCAACAGCCTCTAGCACAGCCATGTGGATGGAGGCTTTTGATCTGAGCAGGTTCTGCCTGCCCCTACATCAGATTTGAAAGTTTAAATCTTTCCCTTGTCAGTCAGCTTTGTAATACCAGGAGTGTTTTCATCAGCATCATCTGGGGAGAAGGCTACTTCATGTTACTGTAGTGCATGATGCTGAGGCTACTGCAGTGTACTCAACATGGTGGTGTTCATAATTATTTGGAAGGTTCAGTTGCAACAGAAGGTGGTGGCCCAGCTTGAGTCCATTTTATGCCCCTGCTACTGAGCAAGAATGCACCTTTTATAGTAGTGGCTATCTTATATTTAGCAGGAGGATACCAAGTGCCACTATTCAAGCCAGCATAGTGCCCCTCCCAGTGACTGTTGCTGATGTGTTTCTTTTTAGGTTGTGAGCCCCTTTGGAACAGGGGACTATTTTCTTATTCCTTTTGCTAGGTAAGCAGCATGGAGAACCTTTTGTTGAAACGCAGTACATACTATCATTTATAATATTTGACACGATTAAAATAAACATATTCCTAAATAAATAATATTAATAGTCGGAGGATCTCAGGTTTGGGAACTTTTAATCCTGCCTATATGCAACCTCAGAAGAATGAGGAAGCAATGAGGTTCAGGCACCTTGCTTCCCCATCTCTATATTTGTCCACTTTGGCTCTCCTCGTTACAATGACCTTCAACCCTCCGTCCACTCATCATTGGCTGGCTGATAGGTGGATAATCGGGGTGAGGCCATGCCCCCGCCGTTTGCTGGTTGTGTGGCGTCGCTCCCCACCATCCTCAGAAAATCAGGTCCAAGTTGTTGTTTTTAAAAGGGCATTAAGCATCAGAGTACTACATTTCATCTGTCTGGTATTACCTTTGCTTTAAAACTCATGCTTTAGCATCGATATACTGTACAAGCCTGAAGGTATATTTCCAACTTTTGATATGACAGTCATCTCAGTGGTCCAATGCAGATTTGGTACTACTGATCTTTTTATTATCATTAATTTCACCATGTTTAAGACAGTGGACGACAGGCAAATTTGCTCCATCCTCTCTCAGGAGTAGTTTCCACTAATTTGCCTTCCAAGCATTAATCATGGCTTTGTGTTACATAGTCTACATCTTTCACCTCCAAAAGAGGGCTGGATTTCATATCTACAAAATTCCTTAATAGCAAAGGACACAATTCCCACAGCTTTGTTTTCCCCCTTAAAAAGCCCATCTTATGGTAGTTGCTATTTTTAATGAGAAGTTTATAGAATTTATTCCATACAGTAACAGCTTTAAGACACTCTTGTCCCCTTATCTTCAGAGTATGAATGTATTGGTAGCCCATCATGTTATTTATCAGCTTTAGGTTTCCAACTGCTGAGACAATAGGAAGAACACGCAGAGCATCACTTAGGATATGTGCTTCTATCCTTGGAACTACTTATTCCTTATTGTATGGATGATTCCCTTTTTGAAGTCCCAAAACCAAGACAGTTACAGATCTTATCGGAGGAGTTGCTAGGTACTTAGAATATCTGGGTCCCAGGCCTACAACACACACACCCCCAATAATTAAACCTATCACACTCCCTCAAGAATAGTTACATATTTATTAAGGTCTCTAATATTATAATACAGTGGATTCATACATGCCTACTTGGAAATAAGCTCTACAGTAGTCAATGGGACTTACTCCAAGGTAACAAGATGAATCTACAGAGACAAACGTAAAGTCCTGAATTTGGGTAAGAAAAAATCAAATGCACAAATACAAGATGGGGAGACCTGGCTTGGCAGCAATACACGTACAAGTCGGTGTTAGAAAACAGAGCTTAGCCTAGGAATTTAGTTTGTCTACCCATTAAAGCTGAAGCATTATTTGGTTAAATTGATTGAAAGCTCTTAATTTACTAAAGATATACTCCCGATTAATTGGATAACAAATCTTAAACAAGTATTAAACTCGCTAACCACGGAGAAAGCCCCACTGAACAGAAAGCAACATACATACAGTACTTTTTCAGAATGACTCGGAAGGAACTTAGAGAGATGAGAACACATTGCCCACAAGCCACGTGCAGCCTGGCCCTTTTTTCTAACTCAGAATCTATTGCAAGAACTCCTGAAATCTTAGTTTTGGAACGGAAACTTCCGAAAGCTTGCTTGGTTGGCATGCTGGCATTAGAGAGACAGCGTTCTGTGTTTAACACTTTGCTTTTGCTGCTTCAGGCAGCCGATAACGTTCCTGGAGAAGGAGAAATGTGAAAGAGCCAGTCAGACTGCCGACTGGGGTAAGGGAAGGGGAAAAGGACATATTGGCTCTCTTTAAAGTAAGTCATCATCTGGGCCTTTGTCCCTTTGGGGGCTTTTAGAATGTGCCAGGGAGCCTTCTCTCCTTAAAACAAAACTCCCTGTGAATGACTTTAAACGACTCCCCTCCTTCTCCGCGACCTCTTCGAAAGAGGATCTGAAGGCAACTAGAGAGATGACGACCAACGCGCGGCTCTGCTCCGAGCCCAACTAAGGAAAGGAGGAGAGTCTCCTGGAAGGAAGGGGAGAAATCAATGCTGCTCTTACAGCTTCGTAATCTGAACCGTTTGCAGCAGAGGCGGCGGCGGCAGCCAGCATGGTGTGTGAGAAGGAGAACCCGAGCAGCTGAGCTGAGCCCAGCTCCGACCTGGCTCTGCCCTCTGCTGCTTCTCCGCGCTGTGCCTGCTCCTCCCGCTCTTTCAGCACTGCCTGCCTCCTCTGACCCGGCTCCTCCCCAAAGGGAAACTGGAGCAGACAAATGCAGCGCTAGTGGCTAAAGCGTCTGGATTTTGTCCACAGCACAGAGACGGAGACGGGAAATGGTCTTGTTGCTGCAGTAGAAGCAATCTCCCTCAACCCCCGCTCAAGATTCGGGGCTCTAAGTCATTCACTGGGGAGGGGGGCGAGCCCTATAGACTACCCCTTCCCGCAACGATACCCCTGGATCTTTTTGCAACTTACCGCTTGCTTAGCCTTCGTTGTCTGCACTATGAAGATAACATGGTAAATGCTCCTTTCAAGCCCCTGCAGTTTACAGTATGTAAACACTAAGCTTTAAAACAACACCAACAACAAAACGTTTGCTGTTTCCACTTTTGAGATACAAGACTAATGGATCGAAATGTTCTAACGTGAGTGCATGCACGTGCACGGCAGGCAGTCAGGCAATGTAAACGACTTACATTGGCTAACGTGATACACAGTATTATGGCAATGTGTACGGCTGTGGCTGCTGCAGAGTCAAAAGGCAGGCGGAAAACTGTTCCGAGCAGGTGCTTGTGCTAGCAGTGCTTCCAGAGTTTCCCCCCATTCTCATCTGCCCGTTCTTATCAGCATCAGGGCTGCCTTTCGACTTAGCAGGGGGCTGGGGCGCAGTATCATGTTACACTATTTATATGAAACTAGTACTTTTAAGCCCTTTAAAATAATGGGTGCTAGTAGGCCGGTCCTGCCGCCGCCGTTTCTCTCCCTTCCGGGTCGGGTCCGGTCCCGTCTCCGCCGTCTCTTCCTTTCCTGTGACTGGGCCGGACCCGCTGCCGCCGCCTCTCCCTTTCCTGCGGCCGGGCCAGTTCCACCGCTGCCGCGGTTCCCATCCCCGCGGCCGGTCCGATCCCACCGCTGTTCCCTTTCCTGCGGTCGGGCCGGACCCGCCGCCGCCGTTTCTCCCCTCCCCGCGGCCGGGCCGGACCCGCCGCCACTGCCTCGGCTTTCCCCGTGGCATGGCCGGTCCCGCCGCCTCTGCCCTCCCCGCAGCCCGGCCGGTCCCGCGGGTGCCGCCTCCGGCCTCCCCGCAACCAGGTGACGAACCGGCCAACATGGCCGCCTGGTGCCTGCGGTCGTGTCTCCCTCGGTGTGTTCTGGCCATGCGCTCCGCGCATGCCCAGATCAGCCGAGGGAGACACGGACGCAGACACCAGAGACACGGGCGCACACGCAAGGGCTTTATTATATAGGACTAGTGAATTTAAGCCCGTAAAATTAACGGGCGCTAGTAGACCGCTATTGCGGCTTGCTCTTTGGGGCTGGCTGTTCCCTTCTCTCTCCTGCCCCACTCTCCCTCCCTTCTGCCCCACACTCTTGCCTCTCTTCCCCTCCCTCCCACCCCACTCTCTTGCCCTTCCTCCTCCTCCCACACCTTTCTCTCACCCTCCCCTCCCTCTCAGTGTCTGCTGTGGGCGGCTGGGTGGAGAGTTCCACCGCGAAGAGTTCCACCGCCGCCGCCATGGGCGGGCGGCCGGGCCCGAGAGTGCCGCCGGCGCCACAGGCGGCTGGGTGGCCAGGCCGAGAGTGCCACCGTCGCTGTGGGCGGCCGGGCGGAGAGTTCCGCCGCCGCCGCCAAGAGTGCCGCCCGCCGCTGCCGCATCTGCCCTCCCCGCAGTCCCTCCGTTCCCGCGGCCGCCGTTTCCGGCCTTCCCGTGGCCGGGCCAGCCATCCAGCCAACATGGCCGCCTGGTGCCTGCAGCCGTATCTTCCTTGGACGTTCTGGGCATGCGCTCCGCGCATGCCCAGAACGGCCGAGGAAGACACGGGCGCAGAGACACGGGCGCACACCCAAGGCTTTTATTATAGAGGATACTGCAGCTTGGACAGGTATAGTTTATGTTACTTATATAAATGGCCTTTCTGTGCACACATGCAGAACTTCGTATAACAAAGCATTCGTGCTGTAAACACAATAGTGTAATTCACGTATAGTGTAAGTGAAAAATATAATTAAATGCATTCCTGGAGGTGTGCACTGCCGCTATTATTGTTTTAACCAATAATAATAATAATAATAATAATAATAATAATAATAATAATAATAATAATAATAATTTAATCATGCTTTAACTAATTAAATAACAACTGGCCACTATACTTAAAAATGATTTTAAGTCAGTTTTTATTTTTAATTTTCATTTGGAGAAAGCCTGTTCGTACTGAAAATGGGGGGGGGTGTTAAATGCTTGATTAAAAATGCTGGGAATCAAAATACAAACCATTGGTAAACAATTGATTTTTCTCCCTTAATGTAAACAATGAAATATTGAACAAATGATTGGGTTCTTCCCCTTAAATTATCTTAAGTGATTTTCTGAGTCAGGCTGTTATTTATTTGACTTTTGCAATGCTCTTTACATGGGGCTGCCTTTGTACATAGTTTGGAAACTTCAGTTAGTTCAAAATGCAGCCGCCAGACTGGTCTCTGGGGTAACCCAGAGAGAACATATTATGCCTGTTTTGAAACAGTTGCACTGGCTGCTGATATGTTTCTGGGAAAAATACAAAGTGATGGTTATTACCTTTTAAAGTCCTGAATGGCTTAGGTCCAGGTTACCTTAGAGAGCACCTTCTTCTGCATGATCCCCACCACACATTAAGATCATCTGTGGAGGTCTGTCTCCAGTTACCGGTTCATTTGGTTCGTTTGGTGGCAACTCAGAAGTGGGCCTTCTCTGTAGCTGCTCCTGGGCTGTGGAATGCACTCCTGGCAGAAATCTGTAGCTTGAGTTCATTGCTGGCCTTCAGGAGGGTCCTTAAAATCTATCTGTTTGGCTTGGCCTTCCAGGGTTTTAAAATTCTTTTAAATGTTTTAATTGTTAATAGTTTTATGCTGTTTTTAAATTGTTCTGTAAGGATTGTTTTTAAAGGACTGATTTGTGGGTTTTATTTTTGTTGCTGTGCGCCGCCCAGAGTCCTTTGGATGGGACAATATATAATTGTAAGAAATAAATAATAAATATTTATACTCTTAGAAATAATAAGTTAAGGTATACTTCATTCTTCAATTTAGATAATAACGATTTTGTCCAATTCAGATGTCACACTAAACCATGTCTTAATCATAGTTAAGTGTAACACTCTTGCGGTTGGGGTCATGTGGCTCCCTCCTCCCTTCGCTTGTGAGGAAAAGGAGTTTTCTGCTTGGTTGCTGTTTTAGAACAAGCCAGATTTAGTTTTGTTGTCCAAACCCAGCACATTCCAGCTTGTTCTATCCATGGTTTGTGAACCAACAAGGTTATAAAACTCGTGTCCCTTATGCTTCGAACCTGACTCTTCCAAAAATCTTGATTGATTTGCTCTTCTATCTGAATTGCTCTTTGCTTGCTGAATTTGTTCATAGCTGTTTTGTTAATAATTTTGTTAATTTTTGTTACCATAGCTGTTTTATTCATTTTCTAGGTTTTTAAAAATCTGTACTGTTTTACTGTGGTTACTTGATTCATTAGACTTTGTTTTGAGTGTCATGGTGTGTTAAGTTAATCTTTCTTTGTTAGCTCTCTTGAATTTGTTTTTAACAAAAATCAGGCAAGATGTAATTTTTAAAAATAAACCAATAAATAAATGGGTGACAGACTGGAGAGCAAAGGCAGGAGAGAAATCATAGTTAAAAGATAAAGCATCATGCTTGATTAACAGGGTGGATGGTGGCATTTGGCCAGTTCAGTTGATATGGAGCACAAGCATGCAGGTCCCACTGCCCATTTCAGCACACCATCTCACAACCACATAATTGCATGGGGAAGGTTTGTGCTTCAGCTGACCATCTCTCTCACACATACAAGCTAAATACAGTACTACATGAATATACGGTATAATCATGTGTGAGGTGTAACTACAGAAACTGGCCCATTGTCAGTGGGTTCAAAGCATATATAAGGAGTGGAAGGAAGACTTGTGAGGAAAGATGAGAAGATCTGTCTTGGGCATAATGAGTTTGAAAAGGTGGTGAAACATTCTCTTCCCATGTCTGCTTTAGGATATATTTGGCATCTTCATGCCCCCTCTAACTGGTCTTCCTGCCTTAGCTGTCTGCACTTCTGTACTTAATACCATCTGTTGTCTAATTTCCAGACACTTCAGTTTTGCATGCATCTTATATACTCACAACCCATCTATCTAAAAATAAGTCTGTTACATAATTAAAATTAGATATCATCACACTTTTAATGTGAAATAGCACATTTACTTCTTTTGCTGTTTAAATTAAATAATGAACAAATGTCCATTTCTAGAAAGGCAGACTCAACTAGTTCAGGAGGAGGAGGAGGAGGGCAGGCATTCGTCTGGTATTTGGGAGTGCCTGGGAAAATCTGTGTGACTCAGCAAATAGCTTGTATTTCCTATTCCTTGCATCATTTTATGTCCGGTTAATAATGGTATAATCATTTTAAGCAGAGCTGAGCTTAGGGGTGGACAGGTGAGGCGGTCAGCCAGAACACCAACCTGAAGGGGGCACCAAGCTGATTTCATTGACTTTCTGTTGTGTGTACTTTCTACAGGGAGCTAGGGAGTGGTGAAACACAGGAAAGAGCTTTCTCACAGTAAGGAAGAGACAGCTAGGCTGGAAAAAAGGGATAGCGGGAAAGGTGTTAAGAAAACAAAAGATTTCAGGCCTGCAAGATTTCTGTGGATCTCCGAACTGGAGCAGGAGATCACTGGCAGCAGGTTATCGGCTGACTAATGCGCAACGAACAAAGTTGTGCTAGTGCTGCAAGATGATTGTGTAGCTGCTCTAAAATGGGGCATTTTCAGAACTGCATTCTCATGCAAAAGTTTCCTACAAAACATAGGCATGTGCCACTAGTCTGGAACACAAGCTCCGGACTTAGTGCAACTGCCTTGCGTAAGCACAGTGCTAGTCAGGATGCAAGCCACAGAGAGGTAGCTCTTGCCCCTTTTCATGGACACTGCTGGAAAGCCTGGAACAGTAGGGCCTGTTACATGACTAGGTTTACAGCCCTGCACAAGCTGTACAACTTGGCAGCACGGCTAAACTAAATGCGGTAGGGGCTCTAAAGGTACTCCTTGCCCAAGGTACTATTTATCCTTGGGCTGGCCCTGCTTTTGAGGTTATGAACTGGTTTGGGAACCAATAAGCAGAACTTCACTTAAGAAAACAGCAAATTGGTTTCCTGCTATGAAGATTCATAGCTGTTTGTGCCCATAAGCAAACATTGTGTTAGGGAAATGTAGCAACACCAGTAGAGCACGGAGAATATTTACCCCAACATATTCCCTGTGCTGTTCGGAGAGATTGTCTGAAGGAAAAAATAATTTTAATTGAATCTTTGTTAGCAAGAGTCTATAAATTTGTGTTGTTGCAGGGTTATGTCTATATGACATCATTTACATGCTTTAGTTTGTGCATCTAGGTTTTGGGGGCCAACAAAACAAGGCCACTATAATTCAAACTTTCCCCTATGAACTGAAAAGTAGACTTGCAATAAGCAAAGAAAAAGTGGTGGTGGGCGGGCGGGGGGGGAGACTTTCTTTGCAATGCTATGATTCATAGTACAGCTGTATTGAACTTATACACTAGTTTCCCAGCAGAGTTTGAGTGAACAATCTCACTCACTTCTTTACAATTCTTCAAAGTCCTAGCACTATAAAAACCACTACCACCACATGGAAAGGTAAATCCAAAAAAAGGAGAGCTAATTTCCTTCCCAGAAGGAATGAAGATCTATTATGGTCACTTTCCTTCAAGCAAATTATGGACATGGAAATTCAATTTATTGCATTCCTTCCAGCAAACGTACTAGTTAAACCTATCCATTTTAAAACTGTGAAGATATAATAGTTGAGGAGATCTGAATGCACAAACTTACGTTGTGAATTAGATGAGGGACTGCATCTCTGTTGGTTCTGCAGAGCCTCTCAGCAGCTTTTATACCATTAACTACCATATACTTGCAGGCCACTCGGGTGGTTTGGGACTGAAAGGCACTGTGCTGCACTGGTTTCAGTCCTTCCTGGAAGACGAGTCCCAGAAGGTGCTAAACTGAAGGTGCGGTAGCAAGCATGAATTACCCTCTTTGCTAAGCAGGGTCTGTATTGGTTTGGATTTAGATGGATGACTACATGTGAGCACTGTCTGCTGTAAGATATTCCCCTTAGGGGATGGGGCCATAGCTCAGTCGTAGAGCATCAGTTCCCAGATTCAATCCCTGGCATCTCCATATAGGGCTGGGGAAACATCTTCCTGAAATCTTGGCCACCCATTGCCACTCAGTGTAGATGATAATGTGTGCTGACTTGGGATAAGAAAGTTTTCTGTCTTGCTATGTTCCTAAAATGGTGCCTGTGACTGCTGTTTCATCTCCTGGGCTTTAATGTGTGGATCCCTCAAGGTTCCATCTTGTCCTCCATACAATCACTGGGAGAGGTAGTCCAAGTATTTGGGCTGGGCTGTCATCAATATCTGGATGACAAGAGCTCCACCTCCCTCTTCCATCTGGTGAATCTAGGGAAGGTTTGATTGAAAAATCTCTCTCTTCTTTGCATCTCTTCAAAGGTCCAACACTGTTCCTGAGACTAGATGTGGGCTAACAAGCTGCGATTTAACGCAGACTTGGCAGAGGTGCCCTGGTCACTAAAAAAGTTAAGTTAGTATGGGATTAGATATATGCCTGTTCTGAATGGGTTGCAACCACCTGAATAACCAGATTCTCAGACTGGGTGGCTTCTGGATCTGGCTTTGCTACTGGATGGCCAGGTAGACACTGTGGCCAGGAATGCCTTGAAATAGCTTTGGCTGGTGCAGCAGTTGTCCATTTTCCTAAGGAAGGCTGTTCTTTCCACTGTTAATCATGCTTTGGACACATCCAGGCTTGAGTACTATAATAGACCTTCCCCTGAAAAGTGTTCAGAAAATACAGATGGTCAAGAATGCATGCTCAGTAAAAGTATCATGTCAGTAGCTCTGCTAAGTGATCAGAGAGGCACCTTTTAAAGTGGTGATTCTCTTATACTGAGTAGGGGGAGACCAGCTGTCTCTATCCAACTCCAGCACACTCATCCAGTGGTATCTACCTTGAATTTCTTTTTCAGGTTGTGAACCATTTTGTGACAGGAACCATTTGATTTATTATTCTTTTTATTTATTATTTATTTTTCCATGTAAAAAACCTTTGAGAACTGTTGAAAAGTGGAATATAAATATTTGCAGTAGTCGTCCCCTGCTGTTTGATCTTTATTCATTGCTAGGCACATTTCAAAGTGATTTTAATTGAAAGTTCTGTATGCTTTGGGTCTGACTCCAAAGTGTCTTAAAGTCCACCTAAATGAGAAACGTGTCCTATAGCAGAGTCTAAATGGCTAGTGTGTTCTTTACTGATTGAAGACAACCTACAGAAGGGATGTGCAGAACCAGTTTGATAGCAAACTGGACCAACATGAATTGGACTGATTCAAGGAGTTTGATCATGAGCTGCTTTGAACTGGTTTGAGCTGGTTCGTCAATCAGCCCTGCTGATCAGTTTGGCCAAACGGGTTCAAATACCCACAGTTTGGTCCCAATTTGGACCGAACCATGTCAACCGATCTTTGCACACACCCAATCTGCAGTAAGTAATTTTATTTGAGACTATTTCACACATTACAAGCCTGGGGTTGCCATCGACTCTACACTCAAAAGGGATCCACAGCCAATCCCAACTCTCTGATTATTGAACCTCTATTATGTATGTGTTTCATTTACTTGTTACATTCATTGTTTACATTTTTAAGTATACACCATAACAAATGTAATATGTATGTACGGGTGGCCACACCCTCTCCCCCATGGCTTGCCTCTGCTGCTCAGTTTCCTTACTCTGTGTAGGAGACGTGCACACC
Organism: Hemicordylus capensis; assembly: GCF_027244095.1. Lineage (NCBI taxonomy): Eukaryota > Metazoa > Chordata > Lepidosauria > Squamata > Cordylidae > Hemicordylus > Hemicordylus capensis. The sequence goes on along the minus strand of NC_069658.1, from coordinate 369,894,697 downwards.
ATCTGAATGAAGTGGTGGTGGTGGCCTTCCAGTTTCCATCCTGCTAAGCCTTTTGGGCCCAAACAGAGTGGGGTAGAACGTACAGCCCTGCATACTTAGTTAACTGCTTACATTAACTAATTCATATAGTATTTACGAACCTCAGCTCTTCAGCATTTTAAAAGAGGCCAAGTTTATGTGCTCAGGTTTATAAATTATGTTTTAAATTAACTTACTGTTAATTGAAGAGCACATTGCCATACTCCATTGTTCCATCTGAGTATAGATCAATCTGTGAACACATCCCCACTGATGTTTTCTTTAATTTTGTCATTCATTAAATACCAAATGTATTTTCAGTTTTCTCAAAACAAACATACATCAGTATAATTATGATTTTGCTAATGTTACTTTTTCTAATGATTGTTCTCTAGAAATTACAACTTAGTATAATGATTAAACATGCAATTAATATTTCACTTGCCTACTATGTTTGTTTTCTTATATTGTCTTCCATTCATTTTAAAGACTTAAATAATGCAAGAATAAATGAAAATATAACACATTAGCTAATCATTTATCTTTATTATTAGAAAGGAGAATATAATATACGAATACAGTACCTTCTTGTTCAGATGACCATGTTTTTATAAATGCTGTCATTTGTTTATGAAGGGAATTAGTACATTTGTTGTTCATGTCGTTAATATGATTGTTGATTACTATTATTTCTAAATTGCTTTTAAACCAAAGTTTTCAAAGCATTTGACCTTTCAGAAGGTCCCATCTATTCCTCGTGATGAAATTGAGGGTGACATGCAGAGGATTCTCCAGCTTCTCCCATACAGGCACTGATCAGATCCAGGCCTGCTTAGCTTCAGCAAGGTTACTGTATCATGTGTCTTCTCATAATGCCAGCATAGTTTCAAGAGAGCAAATGCAGGGGCGAAGCCACCATTGGGCGAAAGGGTTCAAAGAACCCAGGCCACCCACCAATCAGGAGCTGCGAGCGCAGCCCCAGACACGTCCCCAGTGTCTGATGTCAGATGCGGGGGCATGACTCTCCCTCAAAGGCTGCTTGCTGTAGTAGCAGCTTCCTTCCTGCACAATTGCTGGCTGCTTCAGATGGAGTGGAGGAGCTTTGTCATCGCTTCCCTGCTCTTGTACCTTGCTCAGAGGAAACAATGGCTGCATTGCCCGTGAGTATTTTACCCGGGCTGAGCAGGACCTCGGGAGAGAGCCCTTTGTGTTTGCAGGAACTAGAGAGTGTTGTGTCTGCCCGCGAGCGTCCTCCGTCTGCCTCCCCCACCCCCACTGCTACTGCTTCTCCTTCTATTCACCTCCCAAGCTGCCCTCCTCTCCCTTCTTCATCTCCTTCCCCCGCCCCTGTGCGCTTTGTTCTGCAACATTAGCATAAAGCTGCCATTGATCTCCCATTTAAATAATTACACACAAAAGAACGGGGGAGACATTAAACAGTGAACAAGAAAAACAAAAACCACGAGGCAGAAAGCGAAGGAGAGAGTGCAAATAATAAGCTGGTGTGCTTGAATGCCCTAAGGGAACACAAGATCGGCGTGGTGCTTTTTACTGGGCAGGAATGTAGTTATAATTAAGCAGATGGGTGTAACCAGCAAGCGCAGCTTCCCAAACAGCCCCTGTCCCTCCGCTGGGATTTTTTTTTACTGAAATCTTCCTCCTCTCTCATCTCTTTGCCTGCGAGACCACGCCCCCACGTCTGACGTCAGATGCGGGGGCATGGCTAGCCAGGCACTGATGTTAGATGAGGGGGGCGGGGCCAGGGGGCCACCACTGCACACAGGCCGCCAGCAGTCTGGCTCCGCTCCTGAGCAAATGTATGTGTTTCCAGAGGACCATGGAGTTGATTCTTTTTGGTCTGATCCTAGGCTGTTCTGATAATGTATGGATTGGATACTGCATGGGTAATCCAGATGAAATCATTACTTCCTATACCAGAATTGCTGATCCTCAGGGAAGAACCTGAATGCATTTTGGCTTATCCACATAATATCATACTTGCAGTTTTAGCATGGGATCAGACAGGCTGTCCTTAGAGAGCCCTAGAGGGATGCTGGGTCAAATCAGCCAGTGTAGGGACCCCTTCCAGTTAGTTGTAATGGGGTGAAAAGAGCAGGGCCTGGGGCGGTTGCCCTGCTTGCCCTGCCCTAAGGACAGCCCTGGGATTAGATCTCAGGGAAACTACTTCCATGCTGTTCTGGTAACATGAATCAGAAAAGAGTCAAGCTGTTAATGTGGAGTGGGACTAGTCACATATAACATGCTTGTAACTGTTGTTAATCTTAAGTGGTACATTTTGAAAATGTATATGTCGTCTTTAAAATGCAATCAAACATTCATATTGGGTTGTAGCTTCCACTGAAGTAAGTGGAAAGTTTTGAGGTAAAGAGTTTATGTTTGGTTGTTCCCTACAATTCTGGGGAAATCAGAAATATTTATTATTTCTCTTTTCCTTTACAGGCCCTTCAAATCATCACAGCCAGTCAACTCTGAGACCACCTCTTCCACCACCTCACAATCATACTCTATCCCATCATCACTCCTCTGCTAACTCCCTCAACAGGAACTCACTCACAAATCGACGGAACCAGATCCATGCCCCAGCTCCTGCACCAAATGATCTGGCAACCACTCCTGAATCTGTTCAGTTACAGGATAGCTGGGTACTGAATAGCAATGTGCCACTTGAGACCAGGTAAGTAATCAAGAAACATTTGGTTTTTGTTGGAGCTACCTGTGGGGGGATGGGGCTATGGCTCAGTAGTAGAACACATGCTTTGCATACAGAAGGTTACAGGTTCAATCCCTGACATCTCCTGGTAGGGCTGGGAAAGACTCCTATCTGAAACCTTGGAAAACTACTTTCAGTCAGAGTAGACAATACTAAGTTATTTGTACCAATGGTCTGGTTCAGTTAAGGCAGCATCCTACATACCTCTGCCTTAAAGACTAAAAGAAATCAAGGTTGTTCTCATGACCAGCCCTACCTGGGTAGGGGAGCTGTAGTCTGGGTGAGGATGGTCATGAGAACTGCTGGGATTGGTCCTGATCCCGGCACTCCTCCGTAAAATAAGCCAGATTGTATACCTGGACTAAAAGTGAGGTAGGAGGGTGTTCATGGGCCCTCCTGTCTCCCTGCCCAGTCATGTGAAAGCTTGGGATGCCTGCAGCCTAAGCTTCCATAGAACTTGGCGGAAGGAGTGGCCCAGCTGTTGCGAATCCCTCAATGCACTGTGTCCCTTGCATGGTGCATAGTGGGTTATGGGAGAACACAGTCTGCACCAGGAGTGGCAAGGATTTTCTAGGGGAAGGTAGGTAGTGGCATGTGGGGTGCCTTCTCCCCAGCCATGGTGAAACTGGTTGTATGAATGACCTTATGTTTTTAAATGATACGGAGCCAGTGTGTGAGCCTGGTTAGCTGAGAAAACCATTAGGATAGCTTTCAATTATTTGACCACTTGTTTTTGATGGCCACCTAATGGCGCAGTGGGGAAGCAACTTGCCTAGGGAGTAAGAGGCTCTCAGTTTGAATCCCTGCTGGTATGTTCCCCACACTATAGGAAACACCTATATCAGGCACCAGTGATATGGAAAGGTGCTGAAAGGCGTCATCTCATACTGCATGGGACGAGACACTAGTAAACCCCTCCTGTATTCTACCAAGAAAACCACATGGCTCTGTGGTCGCCAGGAGTTGACACCGACTCGACGGCACAATCTTTCTTTCTTTTTTGATGAAGAGAGAGTTATATATCTTTGAGGTTTGGATGCTCAATGACACCAAATTATACTTACTTTATAACCATATATAGGTATGATCCAGTCACAAGTGAAGCATTTTTAGACCTAATGGTTTTAATACAAGAGATTAAGGAACTTCTGTAGCTATCAATGGGATTTAAATGTGTTTCATCTGGGCTGGGTTATTCCAGTAGAATGGAGAAGTGCTACTAGGGAAAAAGGTTAACTACAAACCAAAACATTTGCCTAACTGGCAAGTTAATTACATGGATGCATTCTGTCAATTAATCTTTTATCCAAAGTAATTTACAAATACTGCTGTCCATTTCAAAAGCTACTCATTTTTTTAAAAAGTCAGTTCAGGGTTGTTAACTTGTTTATTTGAATAACTATTTATTCTTCAGACAGCTCTTGTGTACTCATCTAATAGAATTTATGTCACATATTTTATTCCAAAGCACAAGAGGATGTTATAAGGGTATATTGACTAAGTATTACTGATAAATTATGCATTTGGCCCCTCCTGAAGTAATAAACAGACTCATTTGAAATTAAGTGTTTTGGGAGACCAGAAGAAACAATCCCCGATTCAAGACTGACAGAACTATAATTTCAATTTATATTTCATCCAGCGTGCAGACTCATTTAAGTCCCTTCTGTACACACTGTCATTTTGATGCCTGTGGGGTAAATAAGAATGTTTTAAAAGGTGCTGTGCTTGTTAACTGGTGGCACAAAGAAAAAACTTCTGAAGTTAGTTTTTTTTCCAATGCTCTTCATTACCACCATGTTTTCTGTTTCCTTTCCCTTTTTTTCTTGTTTTATTAAAATTCAGCCTGAGCAGAGGGAATGGAAGTTCTTTATAATATTAGAATGTGTATCATTTCTTCAAAGAATCTTGAACTCATCTGCTCCACCTCCTCAGATCTTTGCCACTCTCTTTAAGTTAGACCACACAATTATCTTCCTGCCAACTCCTTGGTTCTTTGCAGTATAGTGTAGCTCCTCACACTGGTCCTCTCCTGCTGAAATTAGGAGAACTAAGGTAGCTACCATGTGGAGATCTTTTTGAAATGTTGGCTGTTCATCTAAATGCTCAGATATGTCACTGACACAAAATGAAATTACAGTCTAATGTAAACAAGCTAGAGGTTGGAGATTTGTTTCTTCCTGTAGCATAGATGTCTTTACTCCCAATGGGCTAGGCTATTTTTGAGGTGTAACATGATGCCAGGTGACAACTCGGAATGTGCATGAATCAATTTTTTCAATTCGATTTGTACCCAAATCGAATCACCCTGAATTTGGGTCAGAATCTTGTGCCCCCTTGAATTGTTGGGAATTCTCTCTGGTAGGAGAAACCCTTTTTCATAACAGCAGAGTGCACAGAGGAACAACACAGTGGAATTTAATTAGGCATGCGTGTATGCTGAGAGTAAAGTAACTTGGAGCCAGTTCATAGTTTCAAATCTATATATATGGTATTTATTAGAGAACTCCATTCTAGACAGGCAAGTGAGGAGTTAGGCTCTCTAATCTAGCTAGCTAGCTGGGTGCAGATGAATTCTGCATCTCTGCACACATGGTGCAGGGAGAGAGGAGCTTGCATGTTGCAAGGTAGAAGGAACAGGAAGAGAAGAGGGAAGAGGAAGTGCAAAGCAGGAAGGAAGTTAGCCTCTAAGAGTAGCAGTCTACATTCCAAAAGGATAGTTTCAGAGCAGTAGAGAAAGGATGACCAATGTCTTGACCCTCTAGCCCTCTGACTCACTAGTCTGTTCTCCACTGTCTTTGAGACAAGAGACAGCGCAAAGTCCTTCACTTCCAACACGAATCACCCCAGATTTGATATGGATCCAAATCAATTCAAATCTGAATCGATTCAGGACAAAAAAGCGGTTCCAGGGGCAAAAGAGTGGGGTGGGTGGTAGTGTTCAGTGGGTGGAAGCTACCACTCAAATTTCAAAGAAATTGGGCAAAGGTGATTTTTAACAAATGTTTGAGGTTTGTGCGTCTTTAAGCTTCTCCCCATAGGGAATAATGGGGATTTCAGCAGCTCCATAACTCCGTGGGGGCGGGGGCACCAGGGTGGCCAAGAGTGGGTTGTGGTAGGTGGTAGTTCCCAATGGGTGTAAGGAAGCTGCCACCCAAATTTCAAATAAATTGGGCAAAGGAGTAATTTTTATTTTTTTAAAAAAGTGTGCACTCCTTTAAGCATTTCCCCCAGAGGGAATAAAGGGGATTTCAGCAGCCCCATAACTCCACCAGGGTGGCCCAGAGCGGGTTGTGGTATAGTGAATGTGGGGTGCCAACCACCCCCCCCCCCAAACCGCAAGCCCATGGGGTATTGGGTTTTGTTTTTTAAAATCCACTATTTTGTTGATAGTGGATTCTCTGGTCATTCATCATTTTGCACCAAATGTTTCATTAAACCCCTGAATGAAACCCCATTGCCAAATTTCTTTGAAATCTGGCTGGTAGCTTCCACCCATTGGGCACTATAACCCAACCCACTTTGTCCACAAAATGGACATCCAAATCTCTTTAGGTCCAAATCTGGGTGCTTTGTTTTGTAACTGAATCTGGGCAATTGAGCACAGTGGCAATTTGTTCTGTCTAGAAATCGCCTGAATCAGCTAGATTGGGGTACATATCATTTTGTACCCCAATAGATTCGCACATCCCTAGTGACAACTGAACAATGGAGACCCAGTACGAGCAGCAAGAATGAAGGAAGTTGTACAGTTCAAAGTAAACAAGTGTGCATGGCTAGTCTGAGGATAGGTGCAGAAACGGAGGCAAGCAAGAGTAGAGTCTAAATTGTAACATATATAAAGATGCATGTTGGGCTGACACAATCTGAACAGAAGGAAGTTAGCAGACATGCATTTTCACAAATCAGGCACCCAAAAGTTTAGCCAAGAGATTACCACACAAGTCATTAAGGCCAGAAAGCTTGCTGTTGCTCAGTGCTTCCACGGCAAGCTTTCACCTGAAAGTTGCCAGTTAAAGGCCGTGGACTGATGGGTGGAGGTGATGCTCTGCTGCTATGTCTAGGCTGTGGAAATAATTACAGCTGGAGTATAGCAAAGATTAACCAAAATCTCCTGATTATTTTCTTTCCTTCGCAGCATGACCACCCTGTAATTTTATGGTAATTAAGGATACTGAAGTTGGGAAGTGAAATAAAATAATCAAAGTTCAGGGTTGATCTTTGTCTTACTGGAACACAAAATGCTTCCCCCCGCCCCCACTAAACTCCAACAGTGTTGAGTATTTCTAAGGTTTACTGAGAAAAGATTATGTAGCTCTTATTGAGCATTTTTCTGCCGTCCTACGGCAGATGGCCCATTAAGAACTTGTGAGAGGTTGAGAATAGGGGCCAAAAGAAAAGCAACAGTATTAGAAGCTAGAGGAAACCGCAGACACAATAAGTGATGTAGACTCAGCTACTGATTCCCCCAAAGCATATTTCTTTGACTCAAGGAGGTTGTAAGGGATAAGGATGATTTGGCCAGCTGCCCAGCCACTGTTCTCTGCTGCCAAATTTGTTGAGAATAAGTCAGCTACAATTTGTGGCTTAAGCTTGTATAGTATAGTGGATCTGGCACTTATTTGCCGAGAACTGCACTGATGGAAATTCTGATCCTATTTTGTACACGTGGAACCTTCCAGGTTTCCCTGTGTTACCATTTTCTAAAATTAGATTGCAAAGCATTATAAAGCATCCTGCTATTTCAGAACAGTGTTAACTTTTAGCCTGCTGTCCATGGGCACAGTATTACTTCTTGGAAGAGTTGGTTGTGAACTGAGGTTTACAGGTCTCTCTCAAATCTTCAAGATACCTTTTCCTTGAGGCATCTGCTAATTTTTTTAAATTGTTGATAATACTGAAACACTTGGGGTATTATATTACATTTAGAAACTTAAATGTCAGAGGTGTGATCCTAGGCTAGGCTCTCTTATTTAACTGGATATATTTTACATTGTGAATCAAGTCCTACATAAACTATCATTAGTTGATAGAAATAGTTTATCATCACAGGAGGTACAATAGACCTCTTAGAAGACTGAATAGTGAGAAAGGGGAATAGTTCATTTATTTACTTATGATTATATTGCTACCTTGCCAAAAATCCTTTGCTTCTTTGGAGGGATGGGAACTTTGGTTAACTAATAGGTCTTCCGTACCTACACATGAAAGAATAGCTGTATGGAAGCAGAATTCTTTTCTTCATCTTAATACATGAGGAAGCCAGATAGCACTAAAACTACTGTTTCAGATCTCATGGGGGTTCTCCAGAGTCAGGTTCTGTGCAACATCTCTGAGCTTTGAGAGTGCGCATCCATTCCCACGCAAGTGTTTATTTTAATCCAAATTTTAAATTTTTTGTTTGTTTTTATCTCTGTTTTATATTTGTTGTGTTTCAAATTGTGTATACTACCTAGATATCAGGCAGTATATAAATAAATAGGAACTGAACACTTGCATGGGGAAGTGGCAGAACGCACACTCTCACAGCTCAAATACATTAAGGTCATGCATAGGACCAATTTTGTTGGCAGAGCGGAGGGCTGATGGGGAGGTAGGATCCTGCCTGTCTCCCTGCTCATGAGCGTCATCCCCATCTAGGCTAGCATGGTGCATTGAGGGATGGTCCCTTAGCCAGGCACTCTTGCTGCCCAGCTCAGTATATGCTTGGGCTCTGTGCAGCCTGAGCATACACACAAGCCCGGCACCAGGGCCCTTAACCCTGGCTAAAGGTCAGGGTTAAAAGTAGGGTTAAGTGTAGCGGTAGCATGAGCAGCCTAACCAGGGCTGGGCTGCCCTAGCCTGGGTTAGGGTGCTTGTGAGAAGAGCCTTTCTGTGTGGAACTTGTCTTTAATTGAAGTTCTGCATGGCTTCTGAACCAGCCCGTTGTCTTTGTTCATTGGATGTATAGATTCAAAAGCATTGACTAATAAAAGTTTTCATCAAACTGGCTGAGGCAGATTGTCCTTGGATGTATGACCTAACTTAATGCTCTGTTTTGTTGTTGTCTACCAGTCTTTCATATTGATTGAATTACAAGCCTTGAAGCCTTCCTTTTACTGTTTTTGGCTATCAAATCTCTGGTAATAAAAATGTTTTTTCAGTGTCAGTATTTTTAGTTGAAACAGGATACTTTTCATCTAATATCCTGGTGGTTAGCAGGAAACATTCTCAACAAGTAATGATGGAAAACATTCTCACATGCACATATTCAAGGATTTATTTCCCTCACCCCTTCAAAGATTAAAAAGATGCCATGGCTTGATTTGTGTTTAAGCACAATAATGTTAATCTATGAGGAGTTCCTAACATCTTTTGAATTCTACTAAAATTGTTAGCTGATCCCAAGCCATCTATATCTTTAAAAATTAATCCATATATTGTCCCCTTTTTCACAGCTGTTGTTGGCTGTACATTTTTATCGGCAGGAGCAAAGAAACAACTGAACCCTTTCACTTGAAATCTTGTTTTATGGCTTTACCTTACTGCATTGACATTCTTCTCCCAGCTGGCCACAGATTCTTCACGTTGGACTGCACTTTAATTTTGCAATTTTCTTAGTCTTCCTTGAGATGTGGCAGCTTATTAATCACGATATTGGGGCTCTTCAGTAGATTATTCCCACTTATGACCTGTGCTTCATATCTGTTAGAAAGAAAAGCTTCCTATTTTGTTGATATTCTGCTTGCTTTTCACCCTTGTTAACACAAAATGATTTAGAACTCTTCCCCAGACATCTAGTGTTAGGTGTTGCAAGCTCTTGGGAACTATAACAGTTATAAAAGATACCCCTTTCCCCCAAGCTAACACAAAATGATGTAATTAAATATACAGAACTCTTCCCTAACCACCTAGCATTAAGTCTTGCAAATTCTTGGGGACCATGACAGTGTTCCTTTGGAAGCAGCATGTTCCCGTGGGAGAGAAGAGAACACTTAGCTAAGCTATGTGACTATGCCACCAAGTTGCTGTGTTTCACTTGTTCAGTTTTTTGTTGCTTTACCATCAGGCACAAAATGGCGGTTTAATACGTTTTATCTTTTATTGTTTGCTTGCTGTCTGAAATGGCCTCCCTATTTGAAAGCAATTTACATTTTCTAGTTTGGACATATCAATTTATTGCAACCCAAAGTTATTTTTGTTTAGGTGAATGATAAGCAGGCTGCCACCAAATATTCATATGTGGGTCCATAATTTTTCCACTGAGTGGAGAAACAGTTTTCCATTTTAAAGTCAGTAGTACTTTTGAGCAATTCTTCATGAAAGATATAGTGATGGTACTACTGCTTTATAGTGCAGATTTACACCATTTCCTTCAAAGTATTAGTCATCTTTGTTATAAAAACCACACATGGGGCCATTTGCAGGTGCCAGTCAAAGGCATAATAGCTCATAAATTAGGGTAACCCAAAAGCTATTATAGATTTTCTTTGAAAGGATATTTGTCAAAGATTTCACAATGCCCTAATGCCAGTTCTGATGCCTGCCTGGTGATATTTATATTGATATGAATTAAGTCCTCATTGCTGTAATTAGCAATGCTTAGGTCTGGAGAGAAAGGAAAAAAATTTAAATAGCAAGAGAAATTAGGGCTATGCTTGAGCACTCCAAGAATATTTTTCCTTCCATTTGCCAGCTATCAATGGGTAGTATATTTTTAAATATTCTGTTTCTTTCTTCCGTGTATTTCAGACAATTGGCAGATATTCACTTCTGGGATTCCAGATAACTTAAGCATGAGTTTTCACTAAGGCACTGAATAGCACCTATACTTTTCTTTAAGTTACAAACCGTAAAGGAATGTTGACTGCATAGGTAATTTATGAATCAGTTTTGGGGCAAAGGTTTAAGACAGCAACTGGCTATAAAATTATAGCAATTGGTGTAATTCTGTGGGTGAACTAATTGCTTATCTAGCTCAATATCCTGTGGTTATGTTAAACCAACGTGGTTATGTTAAACAAGCAATTGTCCTGCTGTGCCCATCCTCCCTGAAAAATCCCATCCAGTATTCCTTCTGTTAGTGCTAGTTGTATAAGGCCATTTCTATGGCCCTTTGAATGTTAGTGGCTATGCTTAACCCTCCCTGTTCTCTATTCCTTCTCTGACTAGGAAAAGCTCCTTATGAGGTTCTTCTAAAAGCAGAGTCATAGTTTTAATGGCAATGGCTATACGTCTCAGTCTTAAAGAGAGATTAGCTCCCAAAGACACAGCAGGGTGGCTTTATGCTGGTACAGTGTACCAAGTGACTGATATTGTAGTATGGGTTCTCTGCCATGTTGCTCAGTGTCAAGAGCAGGATGCTGTCCGTTTTAAAACTTGATTATACTACGTGGCATCGACAGCTGCCCTAAACAGGTTAGGAGTAAATGGAGCATTTTTGCGAACTAATGGAAACTAATGCTATTGTATGTTATCTCAAAGTTCCTCAAGGGAGTATCTGCCAATTGTCTGAATAAGCAAACAAATATTTTAAAATATGCAAACCACTGGTAGCTCTTCATCCTCTGTCCAGAAGAATCCTCATGTATTTCCTGAGTATTTGGTTAATAAGGTTCTTCAGAAAACATCAGTAATGTTTAGGAAACAATCAGTTTAGGAAATGTTCCTTATTTCATATTTAATAAAATCTTTGTTAAATTCATAAAGAGGAAGGGACATATCTAAAGCAGAGACAGGGAACATCCAGCCTTGCTGTTTGCAACTCCCCCTTAGCCCCTATTAATTTGGCCCAGTGTGATTTTGGTCTGTTCCCTTCCTCATCTCTGTGTGCTATGCCATCTAGATAGTCCCTGGTGAAGATGAGCTCCACAGGGGAGAGGAAAGCATCATCAAAAGAAAAAGTGCCTTCCCTTTCTTCCATTAGAAAGTCCCACCTCATAATATTGCCTTGCTTGGTGCCAACCAAGCCAACATGTTAAAGTGTGTCTGTGTGCATAAAAGGGAAACAGGGATGTGAGAGAGGCTAGCTTGCCTATTTGAAATTGCCAGTATTGTTCCCTGTTTAAAGCATCCTGGAAATATTTGCAGGCTTTTGCTCATGTTCTGCACATTGAAGACATGGGCTCTGTTTTGCCGGTGGGGGGATGCTTGTTATTTCTGGATTAATTTTCTTGATGTTGGCTTTTATGGCAGGCACTTAATGACTAGCTTTTTAATGTAAGAGTATTTTAGAGGTGGAATGGCTTATCTTACTTTTTGAGTCCCCCTCCCCCTTTTTTGTCACTCAAGACAGGCATGTCCTTCTGGAGATGTAAACAAGCTTGAGAGTCTGCCCTTCTCTCAGGGGAGGTTATGAGGCTTAACTCATTAATTAACATGAGTAGCTTTCATATTCCTCTCCTTATTTAAAAAAAAACACAACCCACTGAAGGGCAATGTATTATTAGCATTATTGATACTGTTAATAACAAATGTGTGTCAACGTGGGACATCATCATTATTGTCTCAGTGGACAAGGAGGTCAGAAAGAGTCTGACAGCTAATTTTTTTTTTTTTAAATATCATCTTTAGATGCAGAGAAATACAGTTTGAAGTCAAAGAGAATTGCCTGAAGCTTAATGTTATTTTGTGCCTATAATTACAGTTCTTCTTCCACTTACTGAGGTACAGAACTTGTCGGCTCATTGCATTCACTTTTGAAATAATCCTCAGGACAGTTTTTTATATTACTTTTATTCATATGTACATATCTGACAACAATCTAGAGCTGTAGAATGAGATGGCTTTCAGCACATGCTGTTTTATCGCACCACAGGAACACCATGTGTACTGCAAAGAGCATCACATCTAGGTTATTTTTAGCAAGTTAATTCTGAAACAAGGTTAATGTGATCTTAATATACCCTAAAAATGCAAGTGAGCTTATGCATATAGGTGAGTGGCAGTTTGATGTACATCACTGCAGCAAGCACCAACAGCTAGTCATGCGATATACTTCTCACTGATAGATATTTGTGACCATCTGGTTGCACATGGACTACATAACACAAATGCATGCTATGTAATTAGCTGGAAAAGCCACATTCTGTCTCTGCTGACTTCTCAAGCCCCACTATGTGCAATGTACACATGCCTTCCTTGAGGCAAGATCAGGTTTTTGATCCCTGACTGCCTAGGTGAGAACAATTTCCCTCTACAAACCTGGCAAGAATATTGCCCACAAGTTCAAATGTTGGCACTCATTTATTTACAGTCAATGACCAAATAAACACTACAGCAAAGCAATATAGTACAATACAATAACATAAGTAAAGATTTAAGAACCAGTTTGCAAGAACCTTATTTTACATGCCTCCGAACAAAAAGCAATCCTATGAGTAACTTCTACATGCCTATCTCCTAAAAAAAATTTTTTTGCCTTATCATAATTTAACGATTGTATATATTGCTCCGAAAGGCCACAATTATGCAGGATGTCATGTATATTCCTCCTCCAAGTGGAACAGAAATCAAGGAGCCCCTGGTGGCACAGTAGTAAAACTGCCGCCCTGTAACCAGAAGGTTACAAGTTCGATCCTGACCAGGGGCTCAAGGTTGACTCAGCCTTCCATCCTTCCGAGGTCAGTAAAATGAGTACCCAGAATGTTGGGGGCAATATGCTAAATCATTGTAAACCGCTTAGAGAGCTCCGGCTATAAAGCGGTATATAAATGTAAGTGCTATTGCTATTGCTATCCACCAAAGTTAATGAGCCTAACCCTTGGGGACGGCTAGTAAGTTTAAGCCAATATAAGACCGCTTGCAGCTGGGCCTGAGCCTAACACAGGCGTTAATCTAATAACGCCTGCTTCCAAATGCAAAGCTGCGTTCAGGATGCAGCTGGGGAGTTGGAAGATGTCCCGTAAGAACTTTGAACACCTTCAAAAGATTGTAAGTTCCCAGCTAAAAGAATCTGGGCACCATATAGCATCTGAGCTCAAGGTTTCGCCTGATATATCCTTAGCGCTGCCAGATGTTCTGAGCGCCTTTAGAGTAAAAAAAAATTCTTAATAGCTGCAATGGATCTTTGAGCATTTGCAGTCACAAACTCACAATGTGGTCAGGAATTCCTCGAATGGAATATGAGGCCCAGATACTTATATCTTTTGACTTATTGAAGGCTCCTACCATTGACTGACCATTTATAAGATCTCCTACGCTTACTGAAAACCATTATTTTTGTTTTTTGGGTATTGATGGACAGCGCCTCCTCTTCGCAGAATTTCGCAAGGGCTCTCAAAGTGTGTCTCATTCCTACCGGCGTGATAGATACAATTGCCGCATCATCAGCATATAATAAAATAGAAATGACTCTCCCGGCTATTCTTGGTTGATGGAAAGAAGGGTCGTCAAGACCATTTCCCCTCTTGCAGCACCGCTGTAGTAAATGAACTAGTTCTCTGAAAAGTGTTACTGTTCATGTAACCATATGATGCTACAGCATGTTCTTCTGTTTATGTTCCCCTCTACCTGTTTTAAGATCCCCCCGCAACACACATATGTCCCTTTAAGTTGTTTAGTTGTTTCACAGAATAAGGTGCCTACAGGCCAGCACTTGCCTTTTAGGCTAACATAATACTTTCCTGTCAGGGAGCTTTCAAACACTGTGCTTCTGCATGTCCAACTGTGTCTGTGTTAGAGATCCAAGATGGCTGTGACAAGCTATTCTGAAACTTGCAGCACAACATATCATCATCTGACTTAACACTTGCAGTTTTTAAAAAAGAGTTTTGCCTCCAGGTCTGGGAAGCCAGCGTTTAAAAAACCCCTACAAACTATTGGAGGACTAATACACCACATTTTAGATAATGCTTTGTTGGAACTTGGTTGCTCCTGAAAGGCTTGAGAATGTGCTTGAGTAGATACTAAGTGCCATCATGATATTTATGTGTTGATTCTAAATGATTGTTTCCCTGCCTGATGGCGTTTCCTTGGCTACTAAACCATGAACAGTAACTTGAATATTGATTATATGCTTCAGGCCAGCAAACCTACTGAAATAGCAAGTTGTGTGTCTGTGGCCATGGCATATGCTTGTGTGGACAAAGGAGATGCATCTCCATATGTTTGTCTTTACAGCTTATCTGTGCATATGTTTATTTGTCTGGGGACATGCACATGAAATGCAATTCAAATGCTCTGTTTCATGCCTTAATTACTGAATTTAAGCTGCTTCACACATGACATTTTCCCGAGTGTCAGAAAGAGGCATATACAGGTGTCCCTCATTATTCATGGGGTTTCATGCTTTAATTACTAAATTTAAGCTGCTTTACATGACATTTCCCCCACTTGAGTATCAGACAAAAGGCATATAGAGGTGGCCCTCATTATTCGTGGGTGTTCTTGTCTGTAGGCATGAATACAGAAACCATGAATATCAAAACCTTGAATCAATGGGAGTTGGGGGGGTTAGTTCTTGAGTTTAACCCCCCCCCCGGAAATAAAGGGAATAAAGCAATTACTCTCCAGGCCTCTTATAAACATTTGATTTTTTTTTTCAAAAATCCTTGGGGAAATCCTTTTTTAAAAAAAAGAGCCACAAAATGGCTCTGTGTTGCAAAATGGTGACCAGAAACGACACCAGAAGTCATTCCCAGACACATAGGAACTGTGGATGGGCAAATTTTGCCTATTTTTAAAACTGTGGATAAAGAAACTGGGTCCCTCCGCGGATATGTGAAACCATAGGTACCGGGACCATGAATAACAAGGCCACCTGTACGTCTATATGTTTTCATTGTGTGAGGATTGTGCACATGTCTGTTTTATTGTGTGTATTCATGTTGGTAATCTGTTGCCAATTGTGGATTCCCGATCCATATAATGGCAGTAATACAGACTTTGGTGCAATCTTTATTCATGAAGCTAATACATCTTTCCCCACAACATCTAGCTACATTTGGGCATAAAAGCACAGCCCATCTAAAGCAGCCATTAGTTTCTGTATTCTATAGTATAACATTTTCAGAGATCAATTACCTTTTAGTTTGCTTCCTAACCTTGTGTGAGAGAGTATTTTAAATCATTCTTCTGTTGTTATCCTATATTGTATTTGTCAGTTTGAACTAGTTGAAAATTCTGTGATATGATATCATTTGACTGAACGGCTAAGCTTACAGCCTGCAGGGGAGCTTCCTTCATCTGTGATGATGTCCTCACAAGCTGTTCTTTATTTGGTTGTAGGGACTTTGAATATTTGCCCCATTTCTCATTAACTTTCCCCAGGTTAACTGCAGTAGCACTTATTCTGAAAATTGTATGGACCAATGAAAGTGTAATATTATCAAAACATTTCCTTCAAACATACTCTTATTTCTGCCCAGGTGCTATGTTTTTTACAAATTATTGTTGAGGGTTTCAGCTACTCATGTGAATATTTATAAGTCTGATTAGTTCTCTATTGTCAGTCCTGTAGAGTGAGAAAGACATCCAGATTTAAAGATTTCAGGTTGTTTTGAAAGCCTGCTATGTGAACTGCTCACCTCATGGAGCTGACAATCTTTGGAATTCTTGTTTATCACAGGTTAATATTCTGTCACCAGGCTCCTATAGACTGTTTCTTCTCTGGATAGAGGAGCCCCTTGAAAATTGGTGCAGGAGGGTTTAATTTAAGGATAGGTTATTATTATCCATACTTTGGATATTGATTCTTTCTTACCTCCTCAATATTGTCCCTTTGCTAGTCCAGTAATGTTGTTTGAGTATCTGGTTATATTTAAGTGTACAGAGTTGCATTAGTCAAGAACGTTTAGCTTCCAACAATATTTTTATTGGCAAAGCATAGAAATAGAAAGGCATCAACACACAACACTGATGCCAACAATTTAAAGGTGGGTGTGGGGGAGGAAGGGAGAAATGCAAAATATAATTCAAACTTCTTTATTATCATTCAGATTTATGATAGTGTGTTGAGCTGGGTAGTGTATTGAGGCAAGTCAGTAAAGTTATTGTCATGATGATCTCAGAGCCTGACCTCTTCTCATCTGAGACAGATCCCGAGAACTCTGAGGAAGAGACAGGATGCCCGTTCCCCCCCACTCCAGGGGCGCTCCTGTGTCTCCTGAACCCCCACTTTGATCCAAGGACTCAGAGACAGAAGCAGGATACAAGAAGTTCTCCCATTCTCCCGAAAGCCAGGGGATCCTGTATTCCCCCCAAATGCTCCTTGCCCTCTTCTTCCTCCTTCAGTTCAGAAGATGAGGTCAAAGCCACACCAGCTTCATTGCCAGTTTTTCATCTATACTGCAGCCATAACAAGACACTGGCCTCTTAAGCCTTCCAGCCCTCCAGACCAGGGGACGTGGCCAGGCTCTGCTTTCCCTTCAAAAGGGCTAAGTCTGCTGCAGGACTTTGCTGAAACAACATAGTTGCAAAAGCTTCTGGCCTAGTTCTTACCTTGCTCTCACGCAGACCTGACCTCCTGGCTTTGACTTTGACTTGACTTGGCTTACCTTGTTCCTGCATAGACCTGTCTTGGCTTCTGACCTCGACTTGTGACTAGACTTGACTTTCCTTGCTCTTGCATAGACTTGACTTCTTGGCTTCTGACCTTAGCTAGTTACTGGACCTGACTTACCTTTCCCCCTCATAGACCTGACTTCCCATCTTTTGACTTTGGCTTGTAACTTGACCTTGATTTATGTCTAGCATGCCTAATGAGTCCTCACTATGAGACTGGCACTGGCCAAGAATTAACATCCATATACTCACATCCAGATTAACATCTTCTTTAATGCTGTCAATCAATGCCCAGTGATGTGAGTTATATACTCACATAACTGGGCATTGATTGACAGCATTAAATAAGTGATTCCTGACTGCCTCCTATGGGGGAAAAATCCCTCTCATTTTCATGAGGACATGGGATTTTTCTTTACAGCATTGGTCAGGCTTAGTGTCACCTGCAGATTTAGGAAAATTAACTGTGAAGCTAGTTTCCAAACAGCATGTTAATTATCAAAGGCATATGCAATCACTCATAAACAAAAGATCAAGATAATGGTATGAAGTGGGTTTGCAAACAATGGTTACAAGGGAACCTGATTAGTGATAACATAATTAGCATCAGTGCATACATAAAAGAAAACTATTTCCTAACACCAGGAACGTAAATAAGAGAGCCAGCATAACATAGTGGTTAGAGTGTTGGACAAGGACTGGGAAGACCTGAGTTCAGATCCCCATTCAACCATGAAACTCACTGGGTGACTCTGGGCCAGTCATGTATCATGTATCTGGGCCAGTCATGTATACCTACCTCACAGGGTGGTTATGCAGATAAACATAACCATGTACACTGCTCTGAGCTCCTTGGAGGAAAAAGCAGCATATAAATGTAAAAATAAAAAAATAAAATGAGAGAGATCATTTCAGCATGGGGATGGATGGACAGTTTCCAAATGATAGGTCAGGAGCCAGCATTAAGTCTGCTGGGCCTAAGTGAAGATTATCCTAATATGCATTGTGCATGATCTACACACTGCGAAACTCTTTCTAGGGACATTCAGATGCTATCAACATGATGTGCACTAGGGATGTGCATGGTCCGGACCGGTCCAGACCGGCACCGAGGGGGGGGTCTACTTTTAAGGGTGGGGGGGTAGAACTTACCCCTCCCGCTGCTCTTCCCCCTCCGGCACTGTAGTTTATAGCGTAGTTTTTGGGGCGGCAGCATTCCTCGCTGCCGCCCCTGCCCCCGTCGTCGCCTGGAAGCCTTTGTAATAGCAGCACGCATGTGCGTGTGGCGGCGCGCACGCGCTAGGCGGCAACAGGCGCACATGCGCCGCCACGCACACATGCGTGCTGCTACTACAAAGGCTTCCAGGCGACAACAGGGGCAGGGGCGGCAGCGAGGAATGCTGCCACCCCAAAAACTTCACTATAAACTAGAGCGCTGGAGGGGGAAGAGCGGTGGGAGGGGTAAGTTCTACCCCCCTGCCCTTAAAGGTAGACCCCCCACTCGGTGCCGGACCACCGGACCGGTCCGGCTCCGAACCGGTCCGGAGGCCTCCAACATGGCCTCCGGACCGGTTCGTGCACATCCCTAATGTGCACAGAAAAGTAACAATATTATAATGGTTCCCGGACTGAAAAATGGTGTCGGTGTGTTAAGATGTGCCCCCGCCATACTCAGTGGATCACATTCTAACCTCACAGCTGCCGCCGATCTGAGTACCCTAATCACCCCTATGGATTTCCTCCCTTGTGATTGGTGGTGCTTTAGCATAGGCATGGTGCCATACACACTGGCAAATCACTTTCTGGACCCGATCTATATAGTTATTTATGCTTGCTGGTTTGGTGCGAGCCAATTTGGACCTCTTCTGCGGGGCAAATAGCTGTCTGCTTCCCCAGCTGGACAGATTGACTGCAGAAGGGAAGACTTCCCCTAGCATTCAGATAATTTCCCCAATTTAATTTAATTCCCAATTTAAAAGCACTTTACCCATAATCTATTTAGGTGATTTAGCCAGGAACATACAACAGAGTGCACATGTGTATAAGGCCAGCATGCTAACACATTCACACATGCTACGTTTGGCTTGGTGTTGCAGTAATCAAGTATGGGTATGGGAACAGTCCCTTCCTACCCCCACCCCCGGAGATGTGCAATTGCCTATTGTGGGTGCAGCAGTAACCCCAGTATGGCAGAAGGTACTAGGAAAGGTTCTGTCCAGGATGCCCCGCAGTTTATGGGTTTGCCTAATCCAACCTTGGGGTTCAGGTGGGACTGCTTGATTTCACACCCCACAAACAATAACAAAAAATCCCTGTGTCAGACAAAAAAGTATATGTCTGAGGAATACTGACTAAATCTGTGCATCTATAGGGTACAGAATTGTACACATGTAACCCAATGTAGGGAGATTAGTTGTCCCTGAAAATACCATGCACCATATAGTGTGCTGGGGAAGATGAACGCATGCTGAATGAATGGCATCCTCAAACAAATCATGCTGTACTGTGTCCAGATATCTGCTCCACCGATGTGGGTGTAATAAGATATCAGATGTGGAAATGCCAACCAATGCCTCAAATGTTGGCAGATGGCAGTTGATGATGAAAGTGCCAAAATTAGTGTCCGACAGGCACCCAGGTTTTATACCCGTTTCGAGGGCACTCTCTTCCTCATGGGCAATCATTCATGTGTCTCTTTTTAGCGTAGATAATTTTCTAAAGAAGAAATCGTTCATCACTATAAGATACAAATGTAAATACAGATATACATGTATACAATGCTCAAGTTCCAAGAAATATGTCCCAGTTTGCCCCATTGGTACAAATACCTGCACTATTTCTTAGTAGCACGAGTAAATTTTCACAGAAAAACACTTTCCCCCGGGCGGCTGTTATCTCTTTCCTGCCTGCAGGAATTCTGGACACAGTACAGAGTGATTTGTTTTAAGATGCCATTAATTCAGCATGCATTCATCTTCCCAGCACACTATATGGTGCATGGTATTTTCAGGGGCAACCAATTTCCCTACATTGGGTTACATGTGTACAATTCTGTACCCTATAGATGCACAGATTTTGTCAGTATTCCTCAGACATATACTTTTTGTCTGACACAGGGGTTTTTTGTTATTGTTTGTGGCTTCTTGCCCTGTGTGGTCCCTTATCTTGATAGTGATTTCACACCCCATCTGTCAGTCTAGTCCTGGACAGCCCCTTTCCACCTGGCTTGCTCCCACTGCTGGGTTGAAGCATAGGTCACCTGGGCTGTGGCCCAACCAAGTACCCTGTGTCAGGGAAGGCGTTATGCTGCCACGCCTCCACGGGCATGCTATTCCATACCGCAGTGCTCCAGAAATCACTGTCTCCACTGAGTGTGGCCAAGCACGGTTGGAGTTGTTGCAGCCACCCACTCCAGCCTTGGGACCAATGAGAGGGTGTGTGGTGATGTGTTGAAGACTTTCCAGGGTGAGGGCAGCTCGAATGGCAGTGCAGGGGCTTCCAGGATTCCATTCAGGTCCCTGGAAGCCAATGGCTGCCACAGTCTGTTCCCATGGAATCACTAACTGGGAACATGTGTGGGCTGTACCACAGCCACAAGGCAAGATCGAGTGTACCCGACACATAAGCACACACCCACCTACTATCCTGGCTAGCCAACAGAGCTGGAAAAGCAGTTGTGAGCGTGCAGCCTGAATATGCAGAGAGTAATGTGAAGTCATTTTTATTATGGACCATATGCAACTATTCTCGTCCATCCTGAATTTGGTAAATTGAGAAAAGCTTTTTAGAAGTATCAAGCAATTGTGGCCTTCATTCAGTCTATGTGCCCCAGCAACCGTATGTTATGCCCTGTGAAAATCTTGACAATGATTTTGTAATTTCCATTAGCATTTAGCAACTGGATTAAAAACAATTCTGTTGGCTTTGCTCACAGATCGATACAGGACTCCTAGGTGAAATGGAAATATGTTCCCTACATATTTTTCTATATTTCACAGTTAGCTTGACTTTTATTATTGTAGTTTTATTTATTTTTTATTTGTCATTTTTATCTACTGCCCTTTCAAGGAGGTTTACAATCAAATCAAACCAAAACCTAAACAAATGATATAATGATCATAAATAAAACTTTAACACTTTAAACATCATAAACTAAAAGCCTGATAAAACAGGTGTGTTTTCAGAAATCATTTTAAAAGAACCAGAGATGAGGAGATTCTGGTTTCATTTATTGAGGGTTTCTCCCCCGAAGCAAGTGTAAAAATGAAATAATTCATGTAGAGTGTGGTGATTTTCTGCCTTCTAGTTAGTCTTCTGTTGTATGTTGCTTGTGTAAAGTGCTTCATTTTGTTAACATGACCCATCACCAAAGTTCCACACTTGTTCTCTTAATTGTCTAAAAGTCCTGTGGATCATCTTGGTATATACTGTCTATACGAACTGGGTTCCCTTGCTGGAGGTTATTTACCCTAATCATGTATGTCTTCCTTTGTGAAGTAGTGCTGGCAGGAAAGCATTTGTTTTGAACTTTCTGTTCACTTCAGTTTGGAATGTTTTAACTTATGCCACCTCTTTTTCAGGCATATTGTTTTGTTTTGTCAGATGTGGAGCTAACCCATGAGGAAGCATATAATTCCAGCTAACGTCTACATTCTTCGTTCTTTCCAGTTTTCTCTTTTGCACTGACAGAGTTCAGCTGGTGAAAAGGGTCTCTTGCTTGTACTGGTGTAGCATTTTGCTCTGGCAGTGCAACAGGGTTTAGGGGAAATTCTATACTACCCAGAAGGCAAAAAATCGTGAAGAAGATTGTACGGTTAATTGGCTAGATTGAGGCCTTAGTTAGTTTGATCAATTGCACCAGATCCCACAGTGAATTGATTTTTAAAAATGGAGCTGAGTCTTTATCTTATTTCAAAAGTTAGGTAAGCTCAGCAAATAATTGTTCTGTGACAGTAATATGTCTGTTGTGGGCCAGTAATTTTACATGCTTTCATTTTTTAATGCAAAATTATTTCTCTTCTACGTTCCATAACTGGGAATTGCTGTCAATCAGGGCTTGGGAAAATAATAATAGAGAAGATGGATGGGAGGAAGTAGGTAGGTGCACCTATAATGCACCTCTGGTCTTTAGGATCTGATTGCCTTGGAGTGTTACTAGTCTCTTTACTATGTTAGCAGTGACTAGGGACACTTCTCACCAGTTCAGTCTGTACAGATAGTTGTAACCTGTTCTCTCTAATTCAGAGTTTTGTAACCCTGAGACATAATTATTCCAAAGTGTGATATTCAGACCCTGTAGCAGGTGCAGAATGTGACTGCTTGTTTCTTGTGTGAGTGTCTTAAAGTCTGAACCTATTTTGTATTTATTTCCATATGGCTTCCATTAGCCTTCTGAACACAATTAAAGCGGCCACTCTGAGACTGTAATACCCGACTTGCATTCATCTTTTCAGAGTTAATAGGAAACCATTATTCCTGTCCCAATACTTTAACCTGGAAGCCTGCTTTATTGACTATTATTGCTGCTGTGAATTGTCACCGAACTCTTGCATGTTACTCTACATATCATTGACTGTGCCTCTTCCATGGCATAGCCTTTACAATTTTGTCCTTTTTCTCTATCCTCTTTTGAACATATATACTTGCAACTGAGGATAACACTTTGTGCATCTGATGAAGTGGACTCTAAGCCATGAAGGCTTTTCTGAAATAAATTTGTTTCTCTTTACGGTTGTACCAGACTATTAGCGAGAGATAGAATATGGTGCAACAAAATATGGCTACCCCTATGGGAAACCCAGACACTGACTGGAAGTAACTTTATAACTATCCCATTTATACAAGTTTGAAGCTCAGGGCAAATATATATTGAATGTGTAATCAATTATTGTTTCATATTTATGGCACTGTCTTCTTCTGGAGGGTTGCCAGAGCACCAGAGGCGCAACTATAGGGGGGGCAGGGGGGCACGTGCCCCGGGCGCCATCTTTTCTGGTCACGTGGGGGGCGCCGCCATGACCAAATTCTTTTTAAATTTTTTAAAATTCTTTGTTAATACAAATGTTTCCTGCTCAGTGCAGCAGCGCTGCAGCAGTCAAGGGAGCGCGTCGGTGCCCCCTTCCCCATGAGCGGTCCCTTCCGCGCTGCCTGCGCGCGCCCCCCATTGCTTTGCTGGCGCCTGGCGGCCAGTCAGTGGCCTGGCTTGGCGGCGGGCACTTGTGAGGAAAAACCTAAGTATAATGTAGTATGTTGGGGGGCGCGGTGGGGGGGGGCGCCATTTCAGTGCTTGCCCCGGGCGCCGTTTTCCCTAGTTACGCCTCTGCAGAGCACTAGCCTGAATGTATTTCAAGTGTTTTGTGTGGGCTGGTGTTTGGTAGGCTGGATAAGGATGTTGGTGATGATTATTACTGCTGTCTAACTTCAACCTTCTAATATAGAGATCTATAAATAAATACAGAAACAGCAGGATTTACTTGTGGATTTGTGTTAGCATTACAATAATCACCAGATAGTATTTCAAAATTATAACTAGGCATACTGAGTAGAACAGAACCTTCATTTCCTTTTCTCTTGTTCTGGTCATTGATCGAAATAAAAGCTGATTCCTTTTCTCTCTGTGTCACTAGCTGCATTTGTATTCCCAAACATCTGAGTTGTTATTGTCCCACACCCACCACCATGGTGCCCCAAGAAATACACATGAAACCAAACTTGGGAGAAAAGGGCCACAACTTTATTAATTAATTCAAATTGGACTTTAGCAAGAAAAAAAATACCCCCAGGCAGTGAGAGACTAACCTATGCTGGGTTTGGACAGACATTGCCCTTCTCCAGCCTGAAGGCTGAAACACCCTGGCTCAGACGCAGACATCGTATCAGAGCTGATACTGTCCATCATGGCCAACCCAGAAGGTCAAGGATCTTTCTTGGACTTCCTTCTCCTAAGGCCGCACAGCCTTTGAAGTTGCGAAGTCCCTGAAGCAGATGAGAGTGTAAATGTAGCTCCTGAGCCGTGAAGCATTTAAGAACACACTGCACACACTCTTGATTTAAGTAGCCCTGGGATGTTCACCTAAGGAGCAGGCCACGCGCATGGCTGTCACAACTCCGCCCTCTTCCAAGATCCCCAGTCACAGGTGGCCACCATGCCGCCTGTCCAGAGGGACAAAGCACCCCCCCCCCCCAAGTATGAGGCCAGTGGGTGGCCTCATTCTGCTACTGAGCTGCATCTGTTAATTGTGACCCATTTGTTTGTGTTTCAGACACTTCTTGTTCAAGACATCTTCTGGAACAACTCCTCTGTTCAGTAGTTCTTCCCCTGGA
Organism: Hemicordylus capensis; assembly: GCF_027244095.1. Taxonomy (NCBI): domain Eukaryota; kingdom Metazoa; phylum Chordata; class Lepidosauria; order Squamata; family Cordylidae; genus Hemicordylus; species Hemicordylus capensis. The sequence goes on along the minus strand of NC_069658.1, from coordinate 369,870,144 downwards.
TACCCTTTAACCTCAGGAACAGTTTATACACCACCTCCCAGACTGTTACCTAGAAATACTTTCTCCAGAAATGCATTCAAGCTGAAAAAGCCCTCCAAGTACTGTAGCTGGAAATGCGCTGCTTTATCAGCAATAGCTGCTGCCATCTTGCTTGCCATTCTGCTGGCTTATTTCATAGGTAAGTCCATGTTTCAGTAAATCACACATGAGCTGCTGAGCAATTTCACTTCTTCCTCTTGTGCCCTCATTGTTTCTCAGTTGTATCAACAAACAAAATATATACAAGTACATTGTTTTCTTTTTTCAAATTATATGAGGAGTGGGGAAGTATACTGCTAAAGAAGCTGGGAACTTAAGAATCTCATTCAGATAGAGTTTTTATCCTCTTTAAGCTATCTGATATTTAATGGTAAAATCCTCAAGTCCCCCGAAGTCCACCGGTTCAATCCATCAAAAGATATCTGGGGGGCGGGGAAGAGAAAGCATCTCGCAGTGAGAAAAAGTGTTGATATGGATACATTCTCTGGTATATATTCCCACGGGCAAGGTTGAATTCCTTCTCTCATGCCTCCAACTTAAGTTTGGCTCGACTCAGAAGCATAGTGATTTGCAGTATATGTTGTTGTTATAGTCTTGTTTTGTTCATTACACAACTGGTACTTTTCCGCCAAATACAACATACATAAAGCCCCTCTTTAACTTTTGTTACTATTCTATCATGTCGTGTTTTGTGGCACCGATTTAGCTGTTCTAAATCGGTCCCTTCTATTGTTAGAGTGTGTGTTGTCTTTATTTCTGAATCAGCTTATTCTTTGCTACTATTGTCTGGCCCTGGTATTGATCTTTCTTTTAAAAGTGTCCTCAGATTCTAAGTTGTCTATATCAAGACAGTCTGGCAGTCAATGAGCTTTTCCATCTCCACCATAATTCTTACGACAGCCATACATTTGCAGTTCTATAGCTGCCTTTGATTCTAGCAGTCTTTGTTTTTTTTATTACGTCGGAATTCTGTTCACTATCAAAGAACTGATTTGAAAGAGTGCATGGATCAAACTCCACATATTTGTGCAATGGGCTTTTGACTTACTTCTTTGGAGAAAGTAGGAAATGATTCTAAAATAACATTCATTTGTCCTAGATTTGTGTATTCCAGACATTATGTGGGGCAAAGGAAAGGGAAAAAACTCTGACTGGAGAATGACATTTGTGGATTGTGAATGAATGTCCCTTAATTAGAACACCACCACCAGTAGCAGCACAATCTGCATCCCACTTCTAGACTTAATCTACCAGATATCAAAAAACATACACTGTTTTGTATCTGTGAATATTTATTAACGTAGGTACCAAATAAATATGAGTAAATGGCCAAAGACAGGTCTGAGTCTGCTCAATGCCAGATGGGAGATTATTTTGAGATCACATGAAAGCTGCTCTGAGCTTCTTGAAGAAAAGTGTGCTTAAGTGTTGTAAATACAATAAATGGTTCAAATTATATGGAATTTTATCATAGCTAACATACACACATTAATTGTTTTTGGTTTTTTTCAAATTCTACCATTTAGTAATTGCAGATATACTTGGTAGCAGGTACTAGTTATTTATGTGTAATCTAAACCAGTCCATTTTAAATTAAGATGAATTATGTAAATCACTGATCTACAAAACAATAGGTACAATTCTATTGTAGTTATCTTGAAGAAAGAGTGATAGAACGTGTGTGTCTCTGTGTGTGTGTGTGTGTATGCGAGGCTGAGTGGGTTGCTCAGTCAGGAGAATAAAGGAGCTATGAAGTTTAGCTTTTTTGCCCCAAAACAGCATTTTAGACTGTTCATTCATAACGTGGAACCAGGGATATAGCTATAATTGAGCAAAAGGGTTCAAAGAACCCGGGGCCCCAGCTCCTGAGGGTCCCCCCCCCAGCTCCACCCCTCTCTATTTTCTTCCTTATCTCCCTCACTCTGAGGGGCCACCAGAGAGAGGTGTGAACACGGCCCCCTCTCCCCTAGCTACGCCCCTGTGTGGAGCCATGCTTCAACCAAGATGGAACCCAACTACTGGCGCTTAAAATAAAGCTTGTGGGACAACTTTTAAAATGACGCCTGGAAGATAGCCTATAGGATATGGGCAATATCTGGTTGGCATATGCCATCCCTTAAGGTGTGAGGGTGAAAATGCTTCAGATAAACCAGAAGGAGTCAGAGTAGGACCAGGTAAAGAGCAGTCAGAAGGATGTGCTAGTTGATCAAAGAGCTTAAATGGCCATAATAAAGATAGCTCAAACCAGGTAAGAGATTCAGTGTATAGATGCTTCTGAACCAAGATGGGCGAGCTGGAGTACTTGGTTGCTAATGAAAGCATAGACATAGTAGGCATAATGGAAACATGGAATAATGAGAACCAGTGGATACTATTATTCCTGGATATAAACTCTAAAGAAAGGACAGGGAGGGGCGAATTGGGGGTGGAGTAGCACTGTATGTTAAAGAAGGATAGAATCTAACAAGCTAGAAAACCTAGGAAGACTAGAGTCCTCTACAGAAACTCTTGACAATACAAGGCCTGAAAGGAAGTGTGCTACTAGGAATGTGCTATCGCCCTTCTGATCAAAATGCTGACAGTGACTGGGAGTTGCAGAAGGAAATAGGGAGGCATCAAAGAGAGTCACAGCTGTAATAATGGGTGACATTAGTACCCCCACATAGACGGATTTCTCACGATCAGTGAGAAGGTCTTAAGGGTACGCGGGGAGGAAAGCTGCCAAAGTTTACCTCCCTTGCAGATGAAAGTTGGATCTGTTCTGGGCATGTAGGTCTGTTTTACATTCTTAAGACCTGGTCCTGTGCAATATCTCAGAAATGCAGAAGCACACACTTTCCCTCCTATTCCTGCATGAGTTTTTACTTCCTATTTACGCAAAAATAAACCAAAATTGGTTGAGATATCTGAATGGGCTGATCTTGTTAACCTAAATTGGAACTATCTCGAGCTGTCCCGAGCCCTGGAGACATCACATAGATGTGTTATACCATGGTTCTGCATTATATATGAACCAGCTCAGTGATTTTAAATGAATAGGAACACTATCGTGCTTCTGTTAGCAAAAAAACTTTGTTGCTCTGCCAATTGATGATAATGCTCCATGCATCTGATGAAGTGGTCTCTTATGCACAAAATCTGTTATTCTTTCTGGTGCCACAAGACTCTTTTGCATTTTCCATGAGGTTTTCTTCACCTCCTGTTAATTTTAATGATGTTAGTTGCAGTCTTCACAATGGTTTATGTCACTTAGAGTGATCACTCTAAGGCCAGGTCAGCGAAATCAAGACATGGACTGAAATGTCGGTTGTCAACTCTCGTCCTTACTAATACCAGTTGGCAGTTTGCAGGCACTTATACAATGAGGCCATTCACACAATCAAAAGCTGTGTTCTATCTCAGTTTGGGGGTTGTTTGTGCTCCTAATTTTCGGTTGTGTGGAAGCAAGTTAGGAGGAAAGCCTGGGTAGCTTTTCTTCCTACCTTGCTTCCACACAATAACTTCTACCCAGATTTTCCTTTTACCTTGCTCCCACAGAACTGAAAATTGGGAGCAAACACAGGTCCCAAGCCCAGGTAGAACACAGTGAGGTAATTCTCACAAGCAGCAGAAACCGGGCAAAGGGAGCCTAGCCCACAGAACCTCTTTTGGCTCTACACACAAATCATGTATAGAGCTTTATTTTTTGATTGTGTGAATGACCTCATTGTGTTATTTCAATTAGATTTATAGTTTCTATTCAGTGCTACATATAGCAGGCAGCAGCCACCACTGATATAAATTCTTTGCACAGAATTGGAACAACACAAAGGTGAAGATCTTACAGATCTTTCTTCCAACTGCATAGAATGTCACCACATGGACGTGTTTTTCATTTGCCTCCATATGGGCGGGATAATATTTGAACCAGCCCTCAATAAAATTAATACAGAAATTAAAATGTCTTTTAACTTTGTATTGTGTAAATAGGAATGGTTAGCAATCTGAAAGAGAAATACACTTATATATACTTTGGCTTGGTTGTAAGGTGCCCTGCTTGTTCTGCTCATGATTCTGATTTTGGGAAACACTGTGTGAAAAAGTTACCTTAAATCTTGTAGAGTTCCTTCATTTGCACAAGATCTTATGCAAGATTTTGAACAAGCTCTTTTCGAGGCCTTTTCATGGATCACAACACTTTAAAGGCTTGTTCACATTGTGATGATTAGGGTAGGAGATGTGTCCTACCCTGGTTTGTGAGCAGTGTGCACTCCCATTTTCTGCTTGGGTGAGAGATAAAAACAAAGTCGAGGGTGGGGAGGAAGTGTTATATGCAGGGGTGCACCCAGGTACTTTTGGTGCCTGGACCTGAAGGGCTTCGGAGGCACCCCACACGTTAAAAAAAAGTTTACCGTGGAGCTGAAAACTTCATTAATTATAGCTGCCATGTGCACGGCTGGAGTGTGTGGGAGTGAGCCGAGCAGGCATCTCCCACTCCCGTGGGGGCGGTGGTCCTTGAGAACTGCGAGGCACTCCGACATGCCTGTGCAGTTGGAATAGAGTGTCACAAGCCCTAATGTCATGGGGGGGGAGGCCTGCTCAGCTCACCCCCACACCCCAGCCACGTAAATGGTGGCTAGAATTATTGAACTTTTAGGCGCCACAGTGTGGTGCCATGGGGCAGCAGCAGGTTGAGCATGGGGTGGGGTGCCAACAGGAAGCCCCCCTGGACCTTGGAGGCCACAGACCAGGGCCCCAAGGTCCAGGGGTAGGAACGCTTCTGGTTATATGTTACAAAGAGTATCCTCCTTATTGCCCATGGATTGTAATGCATTGTAATGCATCCTCTGTTATCGTATTAGAAGTTCCAATATGAGCACTACTAGAAGTTGTCCACTTGCACAGAGTTCACGGTGCAGTACTAAGTGTACTCCTTCTACTTGCTGCCTTTTGGATCTAAGCCAACTTCTAAGCTAACTCTTGAACTCAAATGACCACAGTGTGCTGCCAAGCCACGAACCTGGCTGGACTCAGCAGTTAATTAACGCTTTATGTCATTATATTAGATAGAAATAGAATCTTGTAGGACTGCTTCATGTTTCAGGCTAGCAGAAAACTCCCACTATCTGGAGGTTAGGGGGAAAAACAAAAACACTTAGGTTATTTCATAAGCAAATGTTCCACCGTTTATATGGTGTTCCCACTCTTAATGGTGAATTGCTATCGTATTAGAACTTCTAGTATGATATTCCTAGCAATGTTTCAATGTACATTGAATATATATATATATATATATACACACACACACACTTAGCTCAGCTAAGGAGAAAATTGCCTAGGGGGACAGAGTGCAGGGAGGTAAGCCACAGACAGGGAGAACATATAGCACTCTGTGAGCCTTTCTAGATGGAAAATTGTACAGTGTTGATTTCCGCAGGGGGATGTTGCTGGCTGTATAAATGACAAATGTGCCATTCTACACCTTTCTACAACAAATAGCCCTCAAATCCATGGAAAAGTTAGAATAAAATAACACCTTTTTTTTTTTTTTTTGCTGTATTGAATGCCTGAGGAGTTTTTGTGTGTGTTAGATTGCAGCATGTAGGCGATTTCCACAGGTTTCCACAGAAAGTGTAAGTGGGGCAGTCTGGGCAGGGAGGGGTGGTTTGGGGGGCAGAGGGGAGGAGTTGTTTTCTCACAGTGAAAGGAGGAGAGGGGGAGAGAGAGAGGAGGAGCGAAAGAGAGGTTTTTATTAGGGATTTGCATGGAACTGGCGACTGCCACTTCGAAGGGTGGAAGGGATAGCTTTAAGGACCAGGGAGGGTGCTCTTACCTCCCGCTGCATTTCCCCCGCTGGCACTGTGGTTTAAAATGGTCCAGTGGGGCAGCAGTGTACCTCTTTGCTGCTACCCCACAGGACTGTTTTAAACCACAGCGCCAGTGGGAGAAATGCAGGTGGGGTAAGAGCACCTACTCTGGTCCTTAAAGCTATTCCCCCCCCCTTCGAACTGGCTGAACCGCTGGACTTTCAAACCAGTTTGGAGGTCCGTAAAAGGGCCTCTGAACCTGTTTGTGCACATCCCTAGTTCCTTACTGATTTGAGAACAGAAAACGGGGGATGGGTTTCTGGTGGGGAAATTTGAATTTCATGTCATAGAAATGGCCATCACTGTGGGGATAAGGAAGTGGTTTGAGACTGCTTGGATAGCAGCACTGCCAAGTCCATGTGGGAACCAACTTTCAGTTTGGGCTGATTCACCAATAGCCAAATCCAAAGGCAAAGAGTGGATGCAAGGCTAGCATTTCTCCTGAGCAGTCTTAAGCAGCATTTCTGCACCAACACGTCCACTTCTGAAGTTTCACTGATTCTGTCTCTAGGAATGTGGGAGTTCCAGGGTGACCCTCGAGCAAGCCCACATCTGCAAGCACGCTAGGGTCAGTAATTTCTGCTTTGGGGTGAAACCTAGCATGCATCTTCACTCTTGGTGAAGTGCAGAGGCAGGCACTTGTTTAGAAAGTTTCCAGGGCAGTACTGGGCAATGTCTACCTTGTCCCATATCTAGAATCACACATGAGTTCTGGGGTATTTGGGTTAATGTTATAGTTTGGGATTCAAGGTTAAAAAAAACTTGCTCTCCTGAATTTTTTGTGTGAGTGGGGTTTATTGTTGACTTTGTTGTTTTAGAATTGACTAGTGGATTGATTCATGGCAGCTTTGTGCAGTTTCAAGTTGTATGATGATTAGTAGGGAGGCAATTAAGGTAATGAATGTGGTAAGATATGCCTTGATTAACCCTTTGTTAGCTGAAGATATTTTGTTGATTATTGTAGTGTGTAATATTGATAGTCCTTTGGGGAGTAGTGGTAGCCGTTGTTACCTAGTTGCTTCTTGCCAGATTTCAGACAGACTGTACAAGTGGTTTGTATTTTATGACTGGTAGAGTATTTAGGGCTTACAAAGGAAGAATATAGATTTTATACCTAACCTGTACATAGTTTTTGTACCATCCTTGCATAATACACTGTATTCTGTTATGTGCATGATTCCATATATTCTTGTTTTATGCACCCAAGTAGTTCTCTGCAAGAGCACATTTTCTTGAAGGCATTTAGACTAAAAATGTGGCTGAGAACCATCTTTCAGATTTGCTTGAAGCAGTGTTATTGTGTAAAACACCACAAAACGGCAACAATCCCTCCAGCTTTTTATCTTGGACAAAATTTAAAACATTTCAAAAAAAGTCCCATTTCTGGTGAGAGGTAAAAAGAGGACAGGGAAGATGAAAGCTGGAAGATGAAACCACTTTTGTGGAGCAGATGTTGTTGTTTTTATAGTTTCCATAGCCGTTGTTTGTGTTTTAATTCCTCCGCCTGTGCTGTGTCTTTCGTTTGCGTGAATGCAATCAGCTCAAATTAGTGGCAGTTTTAGATATGCACCAAGGAAGCAACTGTATCAATTCCATAAAAAGAAACCCTCCTTTCTGGGGTTCTCCAGTGCATCTAGACTTGTGAACCTGCTAATATCATATGACACTTATTTTGCAGCTTTCTGTTGTTGCATTGTGTTCCTGAAAGCATCAGCACATTGTGTCAAAACCTTGTCACCACTTTGTCATGATATTTTACAAATCCCAAAGATCCATTGTACAGCTTGTAGAGGCTTTGAAATTTGGGTTTAGCCCATTTTAACCAGGGGCCTCCATAAGATAGTGGGTCAAGTGGCAAATCCAGTAACCATACAATCAGTGTTGTTCTCAGTATATGAGAATAAACACGTGTGTCCCAAGTCCTATTGTTGTCCTATCTTTCCACTTCATAGCTGGAGTAGAAATGAAAGCATTTGTCAGTTAAATTAGTTTTTAGTTCTTTCCTTCCATGCCAAACTAAAAGAATTAGAAAGTCACCTTGTCATTTTTCACTACAGTAATTCTTGCCAAATGTAAAATGCCATGTTTTAAGTGTTCCTCTAAACTACTCTGACTTCTGTCAATCTGACTCTGAGCTTGGAAAAGCATCAGGCCATCAACATGTCAGTATGTTAAAAGCGTGGTAATTTTGGGTACTTAGGGTTTCCTTTGGAAACAATAGAAGTATTATTTTCTAGGGAAGCTAAAAGCCTGCAATGTATTTAAAGTTGTTCTACTTGAAAATTGATATGTTGAGACTCATACTGATGAATCTTAGAGTGCTGGGACTATTTTGGCGCCTTCCATCATGTGAAATCTTGGGAAAATAAAAGGAAAATGACAGAGAGAGATGGTGAAGATGGGATGCTTATAAAACAACCTTTGTGTGTGTGTGCAGAATAGGAAGAGTATTTGCTGTTTATTTAATCCTCCATTTTTTTACTATAAATGCTGATGATATTGTTAAATGTCTTTATAACTTATTTCTAGTATACAAATACAGTTTGTAAAAGAAATGCTTAAACTCTCTTGTGTAAATTAAATATGACTGGACCATGATGGTCTATGTTTTGCCTCAAGAAGGCATCTATACCCTGCCCTTCTTAACCTACCTGATAGTAATTCATAAGTCTAAACTTAACAATCTCAGCACTGGTGCAATTGCACACAACTTTGCTGTGGACCTCCTGAGGTTTTACCATTCCATATCAGTGCCATTGGTACCAGAAATGGGAGGGGAACAGAGCCAGCCGTATATGGCATTCTAAGAGTCATTTGTGATATTACTGCTTAATTTTATTATTTTTGTTGAACTGTCTGGTTCCAAGGGATAGTGAATGCTTTTTTATTTAAGGGAATAGTCCCAATGGTAGCCGCCTAATAGAAGTAACTTGCCTAGGGAGCAAGAGGTTGCTGGTTCGAATTCCCACTGGTATGTTTCCCAGACTATGGGAAACACCGATATTAGGCAGCAGCAACTTAGGAAGATGCTGAAAGGCATCATCTCATACTGCACTGGAGATGTCCATGGTAAACCTCTCCTGTATTCTATCAAAGTTGAATACCAAAGTGGTTGCCAGGAATCGACACTGACTCAACAGCACAACTTTAGTCCCAAAAGCCTTGAGGGAGGTGGTTGTGAGACTGCTCCTGAAAAAGTCCTGCTTGGATCTGAAATTCCTAACAATGATCAGCCAGTCACTAATATTCCTTTTATTATGAGCTACTATGTTGGATAGTAAGACTAGGCCCGGGGTATAGATACCTTCTTGAGCAGTTAGTTACCATGTAGCTCCAAGCATTATTGAAAGAGAAAACCAATTATCTGGGCCTATTTCAGTCTATCCTCAGGCCTGGTTTTTGGTTGCTTGTGTAACCTGATGAATTACTTGTGCCAGAAAAAGAGGGGAAGTGTGACCTGAAAACCAGGCCCTTTCTTTGCCCCAGTGGGTTAACCAATGGGAGAGCATGTGGCTGGGAAGACACACACCAATTCACAAAATACTGACTCACTGTTTTTTGCTTTTTTGTTTTTTGAAAGGAATGAAAGTGGTTTATTCAGGCATTAAATAGTTTACAGAGAAAATAAGGAAAATTAAGCAAAGGGACTTAGAGACATGCAGAGAAAAGAAACATAGAAACATTTTCAATACAAAATGGTAAGCTTCATACAACTATGGAGTTAAATCAACTCCTTTCCTCCTCCAGCTTAGCTCACTGGAAAGCTCTATGTGTTCCCAGCAATAGACAGTATTAAAGAAAATTCACAGTCAAAATACAAAGAAATAAAATGTGATATCTACCAATCTTAAAGCTGGAGAATCTAGAAGTCTCAGAAGTTAGAGGTTCTCTATTAATACTACATAAATGTTACAACAAAAATCAAAGTTTGTCTAAGAAGGGAAAGACAAGGAAAGGTGGAGAGAGAGCCTCTCAAAGAAGTTTCCTTTCATCCTGAGAAACTATTAGTCTAAAAAAGGAAAAGATAAACAAAAGCAAAAAGGCCCCACATGCTTTCCCACCACCAAAGGATCTCCTTAACATGCCAGGCGTCCAGACTTTATTCCTCAGCCCAAATACTTCAGCTTCTTAGGCCATCCAATGGTTGCATTCTCTTGGCAACCCAGCAATATTCATAAGTTCTATATTGAGTATTGACTCGGCATTTTCAAGTACTGTCCTTAATTTATTCTAAAATGTTCCATTGTGGGTACTAGGGATGTCCGAAATAGTCTGTGCGCATGCATGGCAGCCTTCAAAATGGCTGCCATGAGCCAGGAGAGGGCTGGAAAGGCCCCCAAATGGTCCAAGCTAGCCCAGAAAAGACCGGGCGGAAGCCAGAGGAGGAAGCTTCAGAGACAAACACCCCCATGGCCATGGCAGCACCCCCCGGAGGTGGCAGAAGAACCTGGGCCCAGTGGGGAGTTAAAAAAATGTTTTTAAAAAATGTTTTCGAACCCCAGACTGGCTCAAATTCAAGCCAAGCCAGGGGGTGGAGTCAGAGGTGTGGAAAACTGAACCAGGCAAACCAGGTTTGTGCACATCCCTAGTGGATACTAGGGGATGTGCAAGATACAAGCTCAGATTGATACAAACAATGTATCAAGAAGGTTGGTTATCTAGACCTTATGATCCTGCCATGGTAACTATGTTCAGGCAGCAAAATAATCAAGGTCTTTCCACTGGCTTCTGTTGAAATGTACATATATCAGTGTTAACCCATCGAAAAAAACCAACATTGTTGTCATTCTGTCAAACAGCTGACTTGGCTTAAAGGCAAATAATGGCTCAGAATTGTCAGTTCTTAACTCAGGCTACCTAAGATGGATCCTTCCAGGTCAAGTCCATTTTTGAGGCACATCTAGATGAAATTGTCGCCTCATCTTCATGACCCTGCTAATTCTCCTGGACCTATTGGTGGCTTTTGACACTATCAGCCATAATATCCTACTAGATGGGAGACTGAGACATCATTTGGTGATGTTTCCACTCCTACCTGGGGGGTCACTTCCAAAAGAAGGGCCCAAGATACTTTTGGTATGTGATCTTGGAGAGTTTCATCTTGTCCCCAGTTTTTTCTAATCGAATGATATTGCAAAGTGAGATCATTAGAAATGTGCATAGAACTGGTATGGCCTTTTTGGTTTGAATTCGAACCAAAGTTGAACCAACCTGCCCAGTGTGGTTCAACTGCTGAACCGGTTCATTGACTGGTTCAGGTCAGTGCTTGTAAAGGGGAATCTGATGAGGATTCCCCTTTACAAGCCAAGGGGGGTTCCCAAAGGGCAGTGGGGGTGTGTGAGAGGGGAACTTACCTTCCCAGCAGTGGTGGGATAGTGGCAGCAGGGTGATGGAGGCCGCCTCTTAAATCCTCTGCTGTCCTTCCCATAGCACCCTAGGCTGGTTGCTGTGGTCTGGTTTGAGCCTCTGTATGATAACTGCATAGGAGTGTTCATCATGTTTAGGATTTCATTTCCTGTGAAAGAGCAGTTTCACAGACTGGGGGTGCTCCTAGATCTAACTGTCTCTGGAGGCCCAGGTGGCCATAATAGTATGGAGCACCTCTCACTGGCCGAGGCTAGTGTGCCATCTGCAGCTCCTCCTGTATTGTCAGAGGTGAGGAGGATGGCAACAGAGGGAAGAATTGCCTTAGTGGAATTCTCCTGTATGTGGAATCCTCTCCCCAGGGAAACACACCTGGTGCCTATTCTGATGTAGAGTCAGTGCCATGTCCTTAGCAATGTCCTGCCATTTCACAACACTTGCATGCCCCACAGTAATTCTCTTTGTGTGGCAGGCAGGAATTAAAGAGGAGGTGGCGGCGGCGGAGGCAGTGGCTCCACTACAAAAGAAGGTGTGGGCATTAGGTGGCAAGTGCAGGAACCCTGTCCCTCATCCTGCTGTGGGCATCAAACACCTACCTGCTGGTGCTTGTCAGCTTCACCGTTGTGACCACCCCAGTGTTCCCTGCCCTGACCCTAGCCTTCCTCCTCCCCAGCTTTGTCTGCCAGACCAGAGGCCACTGCTGCCACTGCTATTCCTCCTCACCTTCCAGTCCCTGTTTCATACTACTCATACTTTTCCCAGCACCAAAAGTAAACAAGCTTGGAGATCACGATGGCAGTGAGACACAGGGGTCTCACTGGACAGAATGCAGACAACTTATTTCTTGCTGCATGCTGCCTGATCTAGCAAGGAGCAAGCAGCATGTGCTCTGCCCTAGTGCTGGAGTCGGGACACACCACTCTTTGCTATGGTGTCTGATGCCTCCAATTGCACCGACCCCTGTGTCTCACTGTCACTGTGTGCATCCATTCCTGGTGCTGGAAGGAAGAGCATGGCGGCAATGAGACACCAGGGTGCAGAACTGGAGGTAGTGCACTCTGCCTAATGCAGCAAGGAGTGGCACGTGCTCTCTCAGCACAAGGGCAGACTGCACACTGCTTGTGCCTTGCTGTATCAGGCAGTGTGTGGCAAGGCACAAGCAGCCTGCCCTTGTTCTGTGATTGGTATGCACCACTCTGTGCTGTAGTCATGCTGCCGCTCTGCTTTCCTTTTTAGCACTATGTTTGTCCACTTTTGATGCCGGGAAAAGTGTGCAGCCAGAAGAGATGGGGTGGTGCACACCCAGGAGGTGAGGGGACAGAGCCAGAGAGGAGAGAGTGGGGCTATGTCAGCACTGGTTTCGCCCAGAGAGAGGGAGGGAGGTGGCTATGTTGTGACTAGCCTCAAGCAGTGATAAGCAGTGAGCTGCCCCTGTTAAAGAGGTCAACAGACATTTAAAGATTTCTCCTTTTTAGAAAACTCTTCTCACTTCTCCATAATATGTGCATTGACCACTTGTCACACTATGGAAGCAGGATTAAGACTAGCATCAAGTTGGTGCCAAGACTGAAATTTCAGCTGTTACTCCTAAAAGGTATTCATCTGTACATGCTAGTGGTTTGCGATGTATGTTGAATGGGTTCAACAGAGCACTGAGGGGGGCAGGGAGCAGGTTTCATTATGTATGTAAATAAACCCAGATCAAAGGTGTTGATTCAGTACAATCCTGGAGTAATAGTTTTGATTTACCTTTGTTATCTTTATGTAAACAAATTATGAATAATGAATTACTGGTTTGAGAGGAGCTTAGTCATTAGTGTTTGCAGGTTTCTCATTAATAGTGCCAGTTAAATGACCTAGAGATGGCTCAGGACATGGAAATTTTTCAGCAGAAATGGTTGAAGGGTTATACAAACACAAAAGAGTAAGGAGTATCTTATGAAAGGAAAAACTGGATAACTCCATCTATGTGGCTGGAAAGAACCTGCTTTTGAATGGCTGTCACCCTTGGTACCTGTATTACAAAGGCTGCAGTTGGATGTAGTTGAAGGTCAAAGTGAATAAGCCAATTAAAGAGTAAATCTAAGATTTTTTTTTATTGTGCCTGTAGGTTATGGTAAGAGGACAAAGTGCTAACATAGTTGACCTTATTTACAGCATTGTGTTTTTCCTGCTTTATCACACATTCATATGTGAATATACTTTTTCCAATGAGCAAGATATGGGGTTTTTGGGGGGTTGTGTGTGTTTGTGTTTGTTTTTGCTTTATAAATGTTACATATTTGCCAGTGGTGTCTTGACTTTTGCAGATATCAGTGGAGTCTTGAAGCCTGCTTAATTGAATGTTGAAGAACTAACTAGAGAAGAAGAAAAAAGATACATCAATCACCCTAAACTTCACATGCCCAAAGCCAGTAATTTTTGTGTTGGGGCCTATGAAATGCTGAATGGTGTGTTTTTGTTTTTAATTAGTTTTCAAGTCACCTATTATGATGCTTATCTTGGTTTTCAATGGGCTGAGAAATTATTCAGTAAGTTGCATGGCTGAATGGGAATTTGAACTCAGATTTCACTGGTACTAGTCTGACACTTTAACCACCATACCACACTGTCCCAACTCAGTTTCTATGAAATTTAAATCATGGTAACTATAAGGGTACAGACTTTAATACCAAAGGGAGCCTTAGAGAACAGGATAGTTATGACCCTAGTATATTCATTCTCTCTCTCTCTCTCTATCATATTTTTATACCATAATTTTTTACAGTATTTTAAAACTGATACATTGACTTAAGAGGTTTGCAAGGTTGATATTCAATTCAGTCACATATCAACATGAGGCAATCCCCAGTAATGCAAACTAGCCAGGGGTGTAGCTATAATTGAGCAGATGGGTTCAAAGAACTGGGGCCCCCAGGTCCTGAGGGGCCTCCCTATTTTCTTTATTATCTCCCTCACTCCGAGGCTACTGGGGAGAAGGGCAAAGACAAGGCCCCTCTCCCTTAGCTACAGCCCTGCAAATAACATATTTTTGTTCACAAAAAAGGTTTTAAAAAGACTTGTGGGTTTTGCTGCCATAATGTCTAACCTGGAAAACAGCAGCTGTTCGATTTGAATCGTCTGATAGGCATGCATTTTTCTGTTTCCGTTTTTTTGCCTTTTTTTTTTTTTTTTTTGGTTACAGAGAAACATAGCATTGGCATTTTTCTCCTGGAGTCTTAGTCTCTCCTGTACAAGAAAATTGTAATTATACAATTAAGGCTGCAGTCCTATGCACACTAATGTGGGACTAAACATGCGTAGAATTGTGCTACATGAGGCAAAATGTCAATATATGTGCATGTGCATTGCAAATCATTACCATGATTTGCAATGCACAAATTAAGGAGAGATGTAATATTAAAGACGTAATATAAGAGTCTTTGAGGAAGCACCTTTACTTTTTATGGAATGCCTTGAGCATCTAATCCCCTGTGCTGGAAACACCAATCGTTGCAGAGATCACTGCAGCCATAAATATTTAGATGAACCTTTGTGTGTGCATGCAGGAAGACTTGACTTCTAGCTATCATCATCTTGCTCTTCTGCCTTTTTACAACCATGAGAATGTATTCCTCCCCTGCTGTGGCCCCTTGGGGCACTGGCTGGAAGTCTGTTGCCAACTTTATCTCACATGGGGTTCTTCTCTTAGTAAATACATCCATCATGCTTTTAATTTTGGTTATGCTTGTGATGCAATTGTCTCTCTTTTCACACTTAGATTCCACTAGGTGTCTTTTTACTGCGAAAGTTAATGAAAACTTACACTGGCGTCAGTTATTTCTGAAGGCTGGGGAAGCCACTGGCATGCTGCTATTTAGAAGTCGATTTAATAAAACATTGAATATATGTAATAATGGCTTTCGCTCTTACTCCAGTGCACTAGGGAATTTCTTCAGAATTTGGAGCAGTTTTTTTCTTGGCAAACCCATCTTTAGCCATGATTTCAAATCCAAGCTGCACAGGAAGGCAGAATCAAGTTGCAGAATCAAAACAGAATTGATAGCAAAAGCTTCTGTAGGGAATGAGTGAAGATCTGAAGCACAGTCCTTATGCCGCCTAGATTATGTAAATTGCTAATTTAACTGTTTTTAATCAAATTGCTTAAATTGTGATAACATTTTTTGAGTAGCATGGTACAGTGTGACTCGCAAAGAATAACATTCTATAGGGACTTTTACACACATGGCTTTTAGCTCATATCTCAGGAATGGAGGGTGCGAGTTCACATTTCAGCCGGCTTTACCCCGAAGTCACACCAGGTTATCAGGGACCAGTTGACCCACTATTCTGGTTTCCCTTGAATTAGGGCTGTGTTTTCTGGCTTAGCCTGAATTATGTCCTGGGTAAAAAAAATACTCTATTTTCAGTGGCTTTAAAAAAAACCAAAACCAAAAACTGGGGTGTCTGGTATGCCCTGACGCTTCTCTGTGATGTGTGGAGGGGCAATTGCCAATAATTCAGCTTTTTTCAAAACTAGCACTTGCATGATTTTTTTTTTTAAAAAATATTTGCTGGCTGAACTTGTGGAATGCAAAATGTCAGCAGAGGGCACTGCTTGGCAATTTGTTTTCCTGATCTTCCGCAACGCTGAAGTTAAAGTAAGCATGAATGGGAACTGTCAAACTAACAACAACAACAAAGGTCTCGTGCCCAGAGGCGATTTTTCTTTTGATTTTAAGGAAAACACATTTGTTGAGAGGAGAATTCATTTGTGTGAACTGGTGAGGCTCTGTCCTCTCCATGCCTGCCACTTCTGTGCTCCTCACTCACAGGGTGGCAGCTGGGCTCAAGTGGTTGGATCTATCGCATAAGAAGCATCCTCCCTGTCTGCCTGCCTCCCCGACCAAAAATAAAAGGCAGCACAGCAGCCTGCTGGCTTTCTCGAGCTGGTGCCACCCGATTGGGGGGAAAGCTCTAGATGTGGCATAGAAGATTTGCAGTTTGTTTCAGGACTGCATGTTTCATTCTAGTTTCATTCTAGTTCCCTAGGCCATTCTGGGATCATCTCTTCAAAGGGTATTTTGGCTTCCATGGTCTGGCCCTTTCATGCCCTGCATACTGATACTAGACCATTACTCTGCAGGAAGGGTAAGCTTGAAGTCCATTGCCAGGCAGATAGATCTATGTTGAATACCATTTTTGGAAATTTACTCTGAAATAGCAGTGTTCAGTGGCCCTTGGAATTTCTCATTTCTTTCTCATGGGGGTTGCACAGTGATTTGCAGACTAGAACATACAGTACAGTGGTACACAAGTGTTCCACTTGATGATTAATTTGCAACTGGTTATAATGAGTCCAGCATTGTGTGTGATAGGACTCTGTATCTGTTAATGAAAATTCCTTGGTTTGTAATACATGGCCCTCTTCTTGAAAATGCTGAATTCCAAGTGCTTGAGATTCAAGTTTTGAAAAGTACCTCTTCCTGACCCAAGGGTTGTTGAGTACTTGGCTAATGACAGTTTGATTCCTAAATGAGAATTGCAGTCTTGTAAATTATGCTTTGGTTTGGAGTGCTATATTGTTAAAATCAGGAGTGTAATGAGGGAAGAGGGGGCCCATGTTCAAATATGGGTTGCCTCCCCTTTGCGGCATGCACTGTACCACTCACCAGGCTCCACCAAACCTCCTTCCAGGAGGATGGGCATTGCTGGGCAAGCTGCAGAAGGAGGCAGCTGGCAGCATCAGTGGTGGGACCCCTGGCCAGGGGGAAAAGGGTGCTTGGAGGCTTCTCCTGGAGGCTTGAAAGCTCATGGATGTTCTTTGATGAACTTATCAGCGCTATTACAGCTCCACCCGTAGGCATTTTATGGACTACAAGATTTGCAATGGGTAAAGCATTGCAAAGTGTGACAGATAGTACAATGGTTTAAAACTGAGAGTAAAGCGTTATTTAATGCTTTGTTGTAGGCTGGTGGCCATTCATATTTTCCATCCATTGCAACATGTTTTCAGGGCAGGACTGTCCATATTCTCCTTAAAATGCATTTATCTGTCCCTCCTCCTGCTCCATTTGGGCCAATAGAGTTGTGGGGGAGAGGGGGATGTGAAATGTTTTTTGTAAGGTCCTGGATGTTCTTTGAACTTGTCACTATTTCAACTCCACCCCTAGGCATTTTCCAGACTATGAGATTTGCAATGGGTAAAGTGTTGCAAAGTGTGACATTATAGTGCAATCCACTAATCCCCTTGCAGGGGGGAAGCGCTGTTCCAAAACAAAAGTCTAACTTTGTCTTGCATCATTCCAGTTTTGTACAAACATTAACCGCAGAAAAATAAAAAAAAGTGGGGGGAGTGATTAGACACTCGGAAGGACTGAGGCTGGACCCTCCAGGGCAGGGTTTAATCTCCTTGGTGGTTAACATGTATGGAAGTGGGGAAGACATTCACACACACACACACACACACACACACACACACACACACACACACCCTTGTTGGTCCATCTCCATCTTATACAGGTAAGGAGGCAGGCTGGCAACCAAGCAGGCTTCCCACTGGACAGAGAAGCACCAGTGGAGGGTGCCTTGGCAATGATACCATTCCTGGCTGAGTCGCCTGAACTGAGTGTCATTAAGGAGTAAAGAACCAAACAAATGTAAAGGGGGGATCTACGTGGAGTGCATGTGGTGTGTAACTTGCAAACTACAGCTTTCAGGATGGCTCAGTTACCGTCAATGGGACTACTTGAGAGTGAGTGAGCAAACGCGCGAGAGAGAGAGCCCTTCATGTGGCTTGCAAGTGCACAAAAGGCGGTCACTGTGCCTTTAAATAATTCCTTGTTTGTTTTCCCTAAAATGTGCTCTTTCAGACATGTGGGAGTGACAAAAGTGGGTGGGGGAGAGAACTTCATGGCTGGGGAGCATGAAAGGATCTGCTTCTCCTCCCTCAACATGCCCTGTCCCTCTTTTTATTCCCCTCAGTAACTGCCCACAGCTGTTCTGGGGGGGGGAGTGATTTCAAAGCAGAGGTCCCAGCTCTCCAACTTGCCAGAAGACTCCCAGCCTGATTCTCCCTGCCTGTTTCTCTCCCCGCAGCAAGGGGGTGGAGGAAGCAAGCACGGGCAGGGCGTGGGGATGGGCAAAGAACTGTCCATATTGCAACACACTACAACCCATAAAAGTCCAGGCAAGGCTCTATACAGTGGGAAAATACAGCTACTTTCCTACAGCGCATTTACAACATTGTAGGGGGAAAAAATGCATCATTACAATTCGAATCAAGGCATGGAAAATATGATCAGTGCCCTGGTGACAACACAGCGACACCAATGTGGAAACATGGGCAATATGGCATATATGTTGCGAGTACGTTGCAGCGTGTAATCTGAGGGGAAAATGCCCTGGTCAAAATGTTAGATCTTTCTCAAAGGTGGATCAGATGTGATACAGAAGATCCATAAATGCATCTTCTTACACACACACACACCCTCAAAGTGTCTGGGGAGGATCACTTTTGATTGGAGCAGTAGTACCAGTGAAGGGTGTTTTTAAAAAAAATCCTTCCCATTCCATTTCCCTGAGCTAATTCCCCTTTTTCCACCACCAGAGGTTAGACATGATACACTACATACTGTAATAGCAGCTTCATGGGTGGGGAAATGCAAGTCAGGAAAATACATAAAAACATCTCTTCCCCTGGCAGTGATGTTTCAATATGGAACATTCCCCCTGCCATAGAAGCCTTAAATTGAGGTGGTGGTAGAAATCTGACCACAGTCTCCCATGTTGCATTTGTTTCAGCTCTAAATATCCCCCCCCAGTAGTATATTTTAAGTGAGCAGTTAAGCAACATGTGCATAATTCTAATCTTCTTGCAATCTAATTTTCTTCAAATTATGCTTGTACATAGTATTATGCTGCAGGTGGATTAAGTCCATGATTAACATATCGCAGTAGTATGACAAAAGTCACAAATACCCAGAGCAAGAATACACAAAAGAGCAAAAAGGTAAGTGAGATAATGCTGAGAAGGCAAACAAAGTGTAAAAAGTAGGTATGAAATAAAGAGTGTGAAAATAATAATTAGAAAGGGTAATAAAACATGCTGTAGTGTAGCAATGTGTATTAAAACGTGGGAATGGAAGTGACAGGGGATATAGAATTACATCAGATTTTATGCACAATTTTCTATAATCAAGCGACTGTTTCCTCAGTAAACTCTGCATTTGCCTAAGCGTCTTTTTTTTTTTTACACTGTTCTCTAGAATTATCTTCAAGCCATGGTTATTTTTAAGTAATTTCTTACCCTCTCCCAACTCCCCAATTGTATTTTAGCTAAACATAAACTGGTTCTGGTGAAATAAATATATGGAGAGTGAAATTATTGCTAATTATGATGCCTCTGTAGTGATAGCAATATATTAAAGTGCTTGGCACATCCAGGGGTAGGGTCTGAGCACCTCTGTTTGTATTGTAGTGGCATGACAATTCATTCTCTAGCCTCTTCCCCAATCAGCCATAAGTGAAGTGAGGCATTGACTTCCTCATGGTGTGTACTAGGAGACAGAGGACTCAGCATTTTGTAATCTGAGATCCTCCCGCAGCATGAATTGATCACCTCCCTGATAAATATGATTAGCTGTGAGCATAGGCGTAACTATAGGGGGCAGGGGGGGCACGTGCCCTGGGCGCCACTTGGCAGGGGGCGCCAAAAAGTGCCCCCGTCGATTTGCCAGAAAAAAATTTTTTTTGAATTTTTTTTAATTTTTTTTTTGCAGAGCAGTCCCCCTCCCCCAGTCCCGGCGCCCCCCCATTGGCATTGCTCATCCAGCACTGGGTGCCACGGCGTCTTCGTAGTCCAAGTCTCTGACTCTCACTCCCCGGTGCGCCCTGCCGCCCCGCCACCAGTCGCGCATGCGTTGAGAGGAGGACACGCACCAGAGCAAACTTCCTGAACAACTCCCTCTTCTGAACAACTTCCTTAACGCCCGAACCAGTTCCCCTTTTTGCTCATTCAAGTCCTTCCTCCCCTATAATCTAACCACGTTTTAACTGAAAAGGTTCAGGGAGGGGGAGATAGGGGGATGTGGAACCTTGGGTTCCACATCCCCCCATCTCTCCCTTCCTGGACTTTTTCACTATGTAATGCAAGTTAATTTAATTATATGTCATCATCAAAATGGATTAGCTGTTTCAGCCCATCAGGAAAGTCTAAACCTCCACCGATTTAATTAACCAGACTGAAAATCAGATGAACAGAGAATGTTTTAATGAAAGGTGGTATATAAATTTAACAATAAGTAAAACTATCATTAGGAGCAATTAGCGATTACTTAAACATTGGTGCTGCCAAGCAATTTGTAAATAAAACTAGAAGCCCTTTGAAAATAAGCTGGAATTAATTGTAGGTTGGGCAGGGGGTGAAAGTATATACTTCTAAACATTTATTGTTAAATTTATATTATATACCACCTTTCATTAAAAACAACCCCAAAATGGTTTGGTTTTAGTCATGGATTTTAATTTTAATTGCTCTTTTTGTCAATGTGATGAAGATTAGTTAAATCTGAGTGGTCTTAGGCAACCAATGTTGCATCTGAAATGCCATTTCATTTTTTATTGTCATAAATACTCTCCAACCAATTTAAATAGCAAAGGTGTATATTATCGCTTTATTCAATTGCAGGGAATTTCAAAAAAGCAGGATTTGCAACTAAGGCAGTGCATATCTTCTCTAAAATGGCCCTTTTATAGTTTTTCTAACTTTGAAATCGTAACATAAAACAAAGCATAAATGCATAAATGCTTCCCCCCTCCATTTGAAACCTTTTCTGGTGTAAATAGCGCGCGGTTTTGGAAAAGGGGAGTCTTTCTTTAACAGCGGGAGAATAAGGAGTCTTTAGCACTATCACCCTAGTCCCTCGAATTACTTTGGAGTCCTTGGTTTTCGTTTTGTTAAAATACAGTCACTCACAAGGGAAAGTCAGGAACAGAACCAGGGCGTGAGGGAGGGGCATCATAATCATAATAATCATCATTGCATCATAATTCTGATGTTTGAGATACAAGCCAACTTCACAGGGTTGTTGTGAGGAAAAACCTAAGTATGTAGTGCATTTTGAAATTTTTGGTAATTTTTGTAATTTTTTAAATTTTTAAAATAAAAGTTTTCTGAAACATGTGTGTCAGTCAGATGTATGTTGGGGGGGCAGCAGGGGGGATGCGGCGGTGGGGGGGCAATTTCAGTGCTTGCCCCGGGCGCTGTTTTCCCTAGTTACGCCTCTGGCTGTGAGGCCAGAATATAGTAGCAGGGGCAGAAACACAAGAAGTCCTAGCCCAGCAGACCAGGACACAGGCCTGAGTCAGATGAAACCAGTCTCTAGTATGGAGAACTGTTCAAATTGTTTATTGTATTACATTTTATACCGCCTGACCCATGTGGTTCTACAAGATTACAAGAGTTTTCAACACAAAAGGTCTACAGGATTCCTAAGGGGACAAGTACTCCTTCTAGTTCTTTAAGGACCAGATCCATCATATGTTACTTCATCTTGTGTTATGACTCAGAGGCCATTTATCTTTGCTATGGCACCTTCCAGTCTTATAATTTAGCTGTCTGCACAGTAATTATTTTCTGACTAATCTATTTGTTCTCACAATAATCCTGGGGGTTAAGTTTAGCCTGAGAAATAGTGAGTTGCCCAAGAGTAAGCTTAATGAATGATCATGGTTTTAACCCTTGTCTCAATGTCCAACAGCCTGTCCAAATGTAGACCTTATCTCTCATCTCTATCTTGTTCATGGCTACACTTCTAATTAACATATTCATAACAAAAAAGGGTGCTCAAGATACTGTAGCTAATTAACAACAAATAATGTAATAATATCTTGCTGTTGCTAAGCCTTGCCTAAAATTTAAAAGATTCCTTGACATCTTTTCTCTCTCCTCTTTCCTTCACACTCTTCCTTTTTGAGTGTATATAATGTCTTTATAATAAGGGCTGTTCTTCAGTGTGGTCTCTGTCTTTTACACCAATGGGCTATTCGCCTGTGCAGAGACCTCATCGGAACCTAACAAGCTCAATTCTCCTGCTTTGGGCGGGAGCTCCTCCCTCAGTTGCTATATGCGGCTGCGCCACTCCTCATCTCCTCGGTCTTCCGTCATCCGCGCTTCAGTCAGCATTGTGGAATTGTCAGCTCGACAGTGAGTAGGATTAATATCTATCCCCTTGATGTTTTCTTCCTGCTTTCTTTCTATTTTCCTTTATTTCTTATTTTCGTGTAGTTACATTTTTTATTCTTGGTGTGATTTTTTTAAAAAATGGATTTCTCCCTCTTTTGGAGCTCCAATCCTGGCTGAGACGGAGCGTGGTGTCCAGTCAGCCTACGGCGTTTATGCCGGATGGCGAACTACAAGAAATGTAGTTTATGCATGATGAACTACAAGAAATGTGTTTGTTGTGGATCTAAGATCCCCTCTCCCAATACTCATACTGAGTGTATTTTGTGCCAGGGGGAATCCCACATTGTCGAGACTTGTCTTCACTGCCTTTACGAATCAGACTTGCAAAAATAGGGCTTCTCGCCTGCACTCAGCCCTGTGGGACTTGGCTCTCCGTTCTTTGGAAGCTTTATCTTTGAAGCAGTATGTTAAGATGGCTTCTTTGGCCCAGTCAGAGCATTTGGAATCTGCTCCCATGGAAGTTGAAAACCCAGTCTCGATACCAATTTTGGCATCTGCCATCATCGATCCCTCAATGGTTTTGAGTGCTTCAGTGCGTTCTGAGGACTTGCTTCAGCATCCTCTGCCCGCGGTGCCAGATCCTTCTCCAACTCCTTTGATATCGAAGCTGAAGAAAAAGATGTCTAAGTTGCCTCATGATTTACCTGTGGGTCAACACCTTCCTCCTATCCCAAAGAAAAAGAAGGCCATGTCGGTTTCTATGCTGGAGGGCCCATCGGCCAAGAAGCCTAAATTGGATTCAGGACTGGCCCGCATGTCTCTGGATCGACCAACAGGGGCATCGGCCCCTCCAATACCGAAGTCGTCGGTTTCCATTTGGCCTAGCTCGCCGCTAGCCAGGAATTCATTCGACATTGCATCTGATCATACCCACCCGAGTAGAGAACTATTGGTGGCGACAGATGAGCCTGGATACACTTCAACTGTGGAGGAAGCCTATTCTCCAGACAAGCCCGCAGAAGATGCGTCGTGGCTGCCTCTGTGTAGTTCGCTCCCTCGACGGCGCCAGGAGCATCTCCCCCCTAGGGATCGAAGCTCCCATTGGGACTCAGAAGATCACTCCTATGATTACAGACAGGAGCGGAACTGGGACCATTGTGAGTCCATGTATGCGGATCAGTACCATGTATGCGGATCAGCATGGTTCTCCTTTGGTTGAGGTGGAATCCTCTTATGGTGCTTGGCACCGAGACTCAGGGTCTTATGGACTATACCAAGTGGACTATCTTTCGGACTATGCTAGGCCCCAATATGGCCCTCGATACCCGGATGGTCCCACGTATGGGAGACCTGGAATTGTTTGGGACAGGCATGAGCCCCCCTCGCACTCCGAAGGGAGGCCGTGCTCTCGCTCCCCACAACGCTTCCCTCAAGATCTCCCTGAACGATCCAACTCACCCTCAATGACTCCTGTTCTTCAACAATCTTTGCTGCCTACCCAGGTGCTGCCAGTGGAGCTTCCTGCCTCAGTACCGAACGACAGGGGCAGCAAACTGGAATTCCCTACGGTTTCGACAGCCTTGGCCCAGAATTCTTTGGCTTCTCCTGAGTCAGACTATGACAGTGATCCTAGCTCTCCTGAATCGGAGGGTGTTTCCCAGGGCTTGACATACAGTTGGATTCTAAGCCCGTTTCTCCGTCAGTGGCTCTTAAACAGTACTCGGCATATGTGGTCCACATGGCTTTGGCCCTGGGTGTGAGCCTCGCTACTCAACAGAAAGGGGAACTGGACCCATTGTTTAGCCTTATCGATGCGGAGGCCAAGGTACCGGCCTCTTTACCCCTTAACTCAGTATTGTTGGGGGTCATGCGGGGTCATTGGAAAAAGCCAGCGAGTCTGTATAATAGACGCTTTGAGAATGTTTATAGGGTACAGTTGCAGGATGATATGGCCTTTCAAAGAATCATCCCATCCCTAATTCTATCGTCATGGAAGTGTCTCTGCAAAAGACCAGGGGTCACTGCCAGTCGGCACCGGGTGACAAAGAGTGCAGGAAATTGGACTCCTTTGGGAGGAGGCTTTACTCAGCCTTGGCTCTCCACTTAAGGGTGGCAAAATATCAGGCCTACAATGCCCATTATAACTACTTTCTGTGGGGAAAAGTGGCCCCCTTTTTAGATCTCCTGCTGCAGGACAAGTATGATCTGGCTAAGGCATTCCTCCGAGAAGCAGTACAAGTGGCGAAACAAGAACTCTATTCGGCCAGACACTCGGTGGAGTGCGTGGCCAAAGTGATGGCCATGTCTGTGGCTCTCAGGCAGCATGCCTGGCTGCGTTCCTCTGGACTGACCTATGAGGCCCGCACTAGGGTCGAGGACCTTCCTTTTGAGGGTTCCAGCCTCTTCACGGAGCAAACGGATGACACACTTCAAAAAGTCCAGAAGCTGTGGAGCACGGCAAGGCCCATATCCTATTCTTCTTCAACACCCAAGCCGCAGAAGCCTTCCAGATGGTCCCCTTATCAACAACAGAAGGCCCCTTCTCAGCAGCAGTCTTCATCTGAACGTTCCATTCATGGCAACAAGTACCAGTCCCAATACAAGTCAGGCCTCCAGCCTAGTAAGTCGGCCTTTCAAAAGCAGCGCCTGAACACCTTTCCAAAGAAACAATGACTCGGGGAGTTTTTGGACTCACCTGTCCCCATTTTCAGCCAGCTGGGACAGGGTAACCACTGACCAGTGGGTCCTCATGGTCATATGATTGGGCTATGCTCTCAAGTTCTGCAGGATGCCACCTGTGTCCAGGATTGTGACTACTCCATATACTCCAGAATTGGACCAGGAGGTCTCTGCTCTCCTGTCAAAAGATGCAATAGAACGAGTCGCCAATCCGGAGACTCCCGGGTTCTATTCCTGGTACTTTATTGTGCCAAAACCATATGGAGGTCAGTGTCCTATACTGGACCTCAGGGCCCTGAACAGGCACCTGGTGTACAGGCATTTCCAGATACTGGTCAGATACTGGTCAGTACTGACCATACAGGTCATCTTAGAAAAGAATATGTGGATGGTCTCCCTAGACTTGAAGGAAGCATATTGCCTCGTCTCAATACGTCCTCAGCATCAACGCTTCCTGCGCTTCCAGATAGGGAGGATTCCCTATCAATTCAAAGCCTTGTCATTTGGTCTCATGACAGTGCCCAGGGTTTTTACAAAATGCCTGGCCGCGGTGGTGGCTTTCTTGCAGGAACGAGGGTTGCAGATCCTGCCATATTTAGATGATTGGCTCATCCTGGCGAGCACCAGACGAGCCATCCTGGATGCCCTCGAGACGGTCGTGCAAGAACCTTGCAGGCTCTGGGTTTCCAGATCAATTTTGAGAAATCGCAGCTGGAACCAACCCACAGCATACAGTTCATAGGGCTGATTTTCATTGTGGCCTTGGAGAAGGTCTTCCTCCCGGACACCCGCCTACGTACTCTCAGGAGGCTGGCCACCGTTTTTCTAGCTGGGGGCCCACAGACTATGCGCTTGGTGCAACACTTGTTGGGGCATATGGCGGCCTCCACTTACGTGCTTTCTCAACCACACCTTCAGATGCACATCATTCAAAGATGGTTCTTGGACGTATTCAGCCCCCTTCGTGATCCGGCCTGTTTGGAGCTCATGCCCTCTCGGTGGGTGTGGGCAACTGCGGCATGGTGGGCCGAGATTCACCATCTGAACATCAGCGCCCCTTTCCAGGCTCCCTGGTCACGATGGGTGATTACGACCAGTGCGTCAGTGCGTCGGAGCTCGGCTGGGGGGTGCACTTGGATGGGTTTCACCTGAGCGGACATTGGTCCCCCAGGGAGGGGGCCCAGCACATCAACTGTTTGGAGTTGTTGGCCATATTCCATGCACTCAAGGGATTCTTGCCAATTGCGGGTTGCTCAGTGACGATCCAGATGGACAATACAATGGCGAAAGCCTACATCAGTCAACAAGGCAGCATGTCTTCGAGGAGCCTTCTGTTCCTGTCGCTGGACCTTTGGCACTGGTGCGTGGCACATATGGTGTCGCCTCATGCAGTCTACATCCAGCATTCCCTGAACGTCCAGGCGAACACATTGAGCCGGATGATGATGGTCTTCCACGAATGGACCCTGGACCATGACATTCTCAGAAACATATTTGCAAAGTGGGGTGTCCCCAGCTATGGATCTATTTTCTTCCCGGGACAATGCTCGCTGTGCCCTCTATTGCTCCAGGGGAGGGGAAAGCGAGAGCTCTTTGGGCGATGCCTTCGTCCTGTCTTGGATGAGCCCACTACTGTATCTGTTTCCTCTATTCCCACTCATTCTGAGGGTACTGAGGAAACTGAGGGTGGACTGGGCCAGGGTCATCCTGATAGCCCCTTGGTGGCCCAGGAGGCCTTGGTTTCCATCACAGCGGCAGATGGCAGTGACTTGGATGCGCCTCCCTGCTCTGCTGAACCTGCTGTCGTGGGAGGGGAGTCGGGCGCTCCCTTCAGATGTTCGTCCCCTTCATCCGACGGTCTGGAAGGTCCTGACAACTTCCTGCTGAGACTCAAGGACATTTTGCTTGCGGCCAGAAAGCAGTCCACACAAAAATCCTATGGCCATAAGTGGACTCACTTCTGTTCTTTTGCTTTCTTACATGGGTTTGATGCATTTAACCCCTCTGTGCAGAATGTATGTACGTATCTGCTTTCCCTTAAGGAGTCTGGTTTAAAGCTTTTGTCCTTTAGGGTACAGTTGGATGCCATTGTGGCGCATTCCCCGTCAACCCAGGCTTCGTGGTTTAAAGACCCGGTGGTTAAGAGTTTCCTGAAGGGTTTGTCCCATGTTTTTCCAGACGATCCTGTTATGTCCCCAGCCTGGGATCTGTCTGTGGTTTTGGCCGCCTTGTTACAGTCTCCCTTTGAGCCTTTGGCCTCAATTGACCCCCGTCTCCTGACCTGGAATGTTGCCTTTCTGGTGGCCATCACCCCCACTAGGAGGATGAGTGAATTGTGGGCTCTGAGGGTTGATCCGCCTTACCTTCAATTCCACAAGGACAAGGTTGTGCTCAGGCCGGATGTCCAATTCCTTCCTAATGTTGTCTCTATGTTTCATTGTTTTTTGCCACTCACTCTGCCTGTATTTTTCTAGAACCCTTCCTCTTATGTAGAGCAGAGGTAACATCATTTAGACGTTAGGAGGGTATTATCCTTCTATGTCCAGAGATCCGCTGAGTGGAGGAAAACTCCCTCCCTGTTTGTTGTGTATGATGGGCCACGTAAAGGTCTCCAAGTTTCTGTTCAGTCCATGTTCAGGTGGATAGCCTCGACAATTGAACTCTGTTATAAATTGGCTTATAAGCAGTTGCCTACTACAGTTAAGGAGCACTCAGTTAGGTCTGTGGTGGCCTCTGTCGCCTCTGATTGTGCGGTCCCATTGGGCACTATCTGTCAGTCAGCTACCTGGGCTTCGCCCCACTCGTTTATCCATCATTATGGTATTGATGTCAGGGTACGGAATAATGCTGTATTTGGCAGGCGTGTCCTGCAGTCCATTTTCAGTTGATGCACTTGTTTCTGAAATAAATACTTCTGGCAGATTATATATTGCTTCTGTTTCTTCCCTCCTCCTTGGGTGCTAGCTTGTTATGCGCCCATTGGTGTAAAAGACAGAGACCACGTCGAAGAACTACAGGTTGCTTACCTGTAACTTTGGTTCCTCTAGTGGTCATCTGTCCTTTTACATACCCTCCCGTCCTCCCCACGGGGTCTCCTGAAGCCAGACTCCATGACTGAGGGGATGAGGAGTGGCGCAGCCGCATATAGCGCCTGGGAGCAGGGTTCCCGCCCAAAGCAGGAGAATTGAGCTTGTTATGTTCTGACGAGGTCTCTGCGCAGGCGCACAGCCCATTTGTGTAAAAGGACAGATGACCACTAGAAGAACCAAAGTTACAGGTAAGCAACCTGTAGAACTCACTAGCAAACCTTTCACTATTCACTAGCAAACATTTCTGGCTTGAAAGGGGACTTTTCAGGACAGGTTTCATGAAAGAGCCCCCTGCTCATCTCCCGCACCCTGCACACAAACTATTTTTCATTACATCTCCGTGCCTGGCAGCAGCAATCACATTTTCTGCTACTGCTGGGCACTATTTTAAATATTATTTTGCTCACAAGATGCCAGTGAAGGCAGACATCATTCTTGATTTGCCTTTGAGAGTTGGCTATGGGATTATGTCAGAAGTCAAATCAATCAGAGAGAGGGCAATGTTTCCTGGCCTGGGACAATTTCCCTCCCCTCTACCAACCAAAGGCGCTAGCAGGGAGAAAGCAAATGTTTTTTATCCAAACCCAGAACAGAGTTTTTCTAGTGGCTGTTGCTGGTATTTAACTTGTGTTTCTTTTTTAGATTGTGAGCCCTTTTGGGACAGGAAACCATTTTATTTAATTTTCTTTGTAAACTGCTTGATAACATTTTTTTAATTTAAAAAGTGGTATATAAGTATTAGTAAAAATATTAATAATTTATTATTTCCATGTTGCTCTTTGGTGCTGCATATTCTGGTTGTAACCTTTGAGAATATTTTATATTACAATTTGTATGTGTGTATCATTCAGTCAGTCAGTCTTTAATACTGTCAGAAACCAGCAAAACAAACAAAGGGAGGAAAAATACATTTGTACAAAATAACAATACAACTCTGACTCAGAAAACCTAAATAGAAGCTACTAACTTACAATAAACTCTAGAAGTTTAAAAAAAATATGGCCACTTTAAGTCACATAAGAACCTTTATAATTTGTTTTTAAAAAACATAAAAATCATCTGAATGCCCTGGAAATTTCAGTAAAGTCGGTAAAATCAGGTTAAACCTCAGGTTATGATAAAAACATTGAAGAAGGACATGAAGTATTGGGGCTACTCACATGACAGCTTGCACACACATTTGGGCAGGCAGTGGGAGAAAGGCAGGGCTCAACCTACCTTCCCGCAGATGACCACCTACAGCCCTGAAGGTGCACAAGTCATGCACTCACATGACCCATGCTACCGGGAGCAGCACAGATAAACAGTGGCTGAGACTCATCCCGGCCTCCATGAATCCCACAATGCACTGCGCGACACCCGTGATACATTGGGGGATTTGCCCAAGAGACAGGTGCTCTAGGCATTGCGATATAGGTATATGATGGAATCTACCTTCCAGTAGTGAAGAGAGAAGGGTGTTAAAACAGGCCCTGGGAAAAGGCCAACAGTTTTTTGAATAAGTAAGGGGCTGGTCTAGAAGATTCCCTCAGCACCCTAAAGGGGCTAGATAACAAGCTTAAATCATTCTGTAGTTCAACATCAATTACACGCTGCTGGATAATATCCTTAGACTTCTCATAGCCTAAGGAAGTAAAAGACCTGGCAAGAAGCCACACAGAAACAATTTACAGAATTAAGCTCTTCCGCCAAACAGATTGAAAATTGTCATTGAAAATTAAAGGTGTCAGTCCTGTTGGGGTAAGATGTTCTGTACCATTATGTTCTGGGGTAAGCCAGAACATAATGGTAACCATCCAGACTCTGTCTTCAATTCGCTGCCATTTGCAATACAGAATTTGCGACACATCTAGGTGTAAGAAAAAGAGCTCTTAGAAAACCGGATTGAACTTTTTCTAGTGGGCCAGAATTAGAATACGGGCCCAATTGAGCTCCATATATAAGTTGAGCAAATGACTTGGCAGTAAACAGTTTAATGGCCAATGGAAGGAAGCTTCCTCCCTCTCTGTGAGTGTTTTAAATGTATGAGTTGATACTGAAGTTTTCTGAAGATTAATGTATTTCTAAGGACTTTTTGTTGCTGTTGGGTCAGAGTGAATTTAGTTCCTGCCACACATATGCATGCACAAGTTGTTTGTAGTTTAAAATCTTTGATAAAGTTTGCAGTTTGCATTCTCAAGGAAGTGATCAGATGTTTGCTTCTGATATATTTCCAATAGGTCTTTTCTGAGGAGTTTTTAGGACAGGAAAACTTTTTATTACATACTTGTTCCAATGGAATATTGTGAGATAGGTTTCCATTTTCTGCTGGGTAAACATAGAGGCTGTGAGCATGAGCAGCCCTACCCAGGCTTGGGCAGTTCTACCTGGATAGGGCTGCTCATGTGAAGCTCCAGAATCGAGGCCAATCCTGGTGCTGCCCTCGCCTAGCCCAGGATTTCTACCCAACCTTTTTCCTTTTAGCCAACCTTTACCTGGCCGCACCCTTTTACCCAGGTTCCCTGTCTCGTGTATGAGCAGACACAGAGTCAGGCACAGAGGAATCTCTCAATGCACTGCGTTTGTCATGCGGTGCATTGTGGAACATAGGAACATAGGAAACTGCCATATCCTGAATCAGACCATTGGTCTATCTAGCTCAGTATTGTCTTCACAGACTGGTAGCAGCTTCTCCAAGCTTGCAGGCAGGAATCTCTCTCAGCCCTATCTTGGAGAAGCCAGGGAGGGAACTTGAAGCCTTCTGCCCTTCCCAGAGCGGCTTCATCCCCTGAGGGGAATATCTTGCAGTGCTCACTCATCAAGTCTCCCATTCAGATGCAACCAGGGCAGACCCTGCTTAGCTATGGGGACATGTCATGCTTGCTACCACAAGACCAGCTCTCCTCTCCGTGGGATGCCTGGAGGCCAGGATGCAATTTCCCAGCATCCAGAATGCCACATGGCTCGTGGCAGCGCCAGCTGTGTGGAAATGCGAGCCACATGGCTGGGATCGCCACTGGATCTTTGGTGGGGGAAGGTAGGTACTCTCCTGCCTTCCCTGCCCTCCCCAGCCCAGCTAAAGGTTGTGTGAACAACCTTATTGTCTGCTTGCTTGATATTTTATTTGCCCTGCTCAAGTTGATTTGTATTAGAAGAGACTTTCTGAAAGGTCAATTGGCCCATTGCTAATATAGGTTCTTCACTTGAGCACTAATGCATTCTGTTGGAGGAAGTAGTTAGGCACAAACATGGACGTAAGCAGACATAAACAAAAACATTTTGCTTCAAATATAGCTTGAAGTGGTAAGATGTTGTTGATAACCTTGAAGAATGCTACAGTGAGCAGCTTTTTGAAATGTTTGGTCTTCATGTTTACTAGGAAAAGAGAAAAAAGAAGATGCTGCTCATAAATGCTGTATGTCAAGTAAACTATTCAGTCCCGAGTACATACAGTTCTGTACATTTCTATGGAAACTAAAAGCCTGCAGTATATTAAATACCTAAATAGTTGTGCCAGTAGTTCAGAGTTAATCAAAAGTAGTAATGCTGCTCTGATTGCCCTGATTCAAGTCTTTCACTAGGGCTGTTCTAATGAGTGTCCAAAGCTGATTAACATGCACCAGCCCTTTAGAACTGTGAGGAGGTAGCTGCTCCCAGTGTAGCTGTCTCCATTCAGAACTGTGTGCTTTTGGTGGGAGAGGGCTTCTTTATGAGAAGCAAGAGGCCCCTAGTTCCCCAGTGGTGTCTGGGAAGCTGCACGAGGAATACCAAGAACATTTGTTGGCAGTTCTAGACTTTGCCTCGCAGAACTCTATGGCAGGAGTGTCCAGTGAGGACAGCGCCGAGGGGCCAACAACAGCCACCTTTAAGGAATAATAAGCTGGTGATTACCAGCATGTAAGCAGCACCTGCAAGCTGCCGCTCTCCACCCGCAATCCCGTGCGGGGCGGCGGCGTTCAGCTCAGCATCCGGCGCAGCCGTGGCATGACCCTAGCTTCTGCGCATGAGTGGAGTCTCGACACTTACGCAGAGACCAGAGAAATTCTGCAGCCACACCGGATGCTATGCCGAATGCCGCCGCCCCGCACAGGATTACGGGCGGAGCACTGCGGCTTGCAGGTGCTGCTTAGAAACCGGTAAGCACCTGCTTATTATTCCTTAAAGGTGCCTCTCATCACCGCCCCCTGGCACTGCCCTCACCGGCTGCTCCTGCTCTGTGGGGAAAGCATTTGAAAGGACTACACCTCTCTGTCTCTTGTTGCCAGCTTCTAATCCCAGGTAAGATGCGGAAGTTCTAAACTAGTGTGTATTAGTTTTGGAGTTGACGTGGGATAATAAACTGAAGCTAAAATCCGATGAAAGGGTGGTTCTGTTGGATAGGGTTTCTGGCAGTGATTTCGAGTTTGGAGATTTCCAGTTTGTCTTGGATGGACTTGCACTCCTAAAAAAAGTCAAGATCACAATTTGGAAATTGTGCTGGATCCAGCCCTGCTTTTTGGATCGTACCTTTAAACAATTTCAGCTGGTATGTCATCTGTGTCATTTTTTTGAGAAATTGGACCTGAACACAGTCAGTCATGCCTTAGTTACTTTCAGGTTAGATTACCATAGTGTGTTCTATGTAGGGCTGCCTTTGAAGACTGGAAATTTAAGCTGATTCAGAATGTGGCTGCCAGAATGTTAATTGGCACTTCAGAACATATCATTCCAATACTATACCATTTGCACTGATTACACAGTGTTCAAAGTGCTGGTTTTGACTTTTAAAGCCCTGATTGGTCTGTGATCAGAATATCTTAAGAATTGTCTCCACCCATATGAAGCAGCCCAACCTTTGAAATCTGCCCAACCTTTGAAATCTTTGAACTCTGCTGAGTGCCCACGCACTGTCTTCATTCTGCTCTTGTTGGTAGAAGAACATCATGTGGATCCAAAGGCATCTGCCATGCCTCTTTGTTGCTTGCTTTTACTTTGGACTAACAAAGAGTATGCTTAAGTTTAAAAGAATGCAGAAGCCACTTTCTACTTCTTTGGCATCAAACACTGCTAACTCCTATGCCACATCATCTAGTTGTCCTATAAATAAATTTTTAGTGGCTCGGAAAGGCAGGGGAATGTGGCCATATCAAGCACTCAGGGCTACCTTGACCCATTGATTGTAAGACTGCTGCTGGTGGTGGTGGTGGTGGTTATTTTGGCAGCAGATATTTGATTTTCCTTTATTTGCATGATGTTGGGGTTGTCTGCCTGGATTTCACTGTGATAGCACCTTAATGGATCCAGTTGGCATGGAATTGATATAGAGTTTGCAGTTTGGGCTTTGTATGGGTCTTTTTGGAGCAAAATTTTACAAATGGAGAACTCAAATTCCTCTGGATATTTATGACATATAAAGGAATTGGTAACCTTAGCAGAAAGAAAGAAGATTGCATTCAGAAGAGGAGGCATAGCTGAAACCTTTTGGAAGCTTTAGATGCCATTTATGAAATGCTTTTGTGAGAGTTAATTACATGCTGCACAGCCAGGGCCAAATTAACCCTTTTGCTGCCCATAGGCAAGCAAGGAATTTGCTGCCCCCACCTCCCCCCTCAAAGCCAATCCCAACTCCAGCAATATAAATATCAATGCTCAGACTCACAGAGTGTGTGTGTCCTCCTCCTCCCCTTTCCGTCCCGGGGGCTCCCTGGCACATGGCAGCAGGGCACATGGGTGCCCTGCCCCATCTTTTCCTCCGGCTGTTTGATGTTGGAGATGTTAAATGCCACTGCCCGCCACTACAGCAGGATGGAAAGGAGGCCTCTCTGAGCCAGGTGCTTTAACCCCGTGCGCCCCAGGCATTCATAAACCACCCAAGTCCACTATCCTGGCTAATCCTTCTAGTTCCAGGCATCAGCAGGGAGGAAAAGATGACCCAGCCCACCAAGAGCATGGAGGCTGCCCATATCGTGCAGACAGCAGTTACCTGCTGCTGGGGTCCAGTGGGACCTGCTTCCCCACAAACATGAGGAGGCGTTGATGCTTGCTTTCCTGAGCAACAGCCAGACTCCCCGTGTCGTGCCTATTTAAATGTCCACTGAGTTCAATGGGGCTTACTTTCGTAGAAGAGCACAAAGAATTGCCCTATATCGTCTGTGAGTCTGGAGTCCGGAGGCTCTCTTTGCAGCCGACAAGCTTAGAGCCACGCTGCGAGTAGACACTTTTTGAAAGCATAACATGGGCAGTTCAGGGCCACCTCCAGCCTCAAAGGCAGGATGCCTCTGAGTACCAGTTGCAGGGGAGTAACAGCAAGAGAGAGGGCATGCCATCAAGTCCTGCCTGTAGGCTTCCAGCGGCATCTGGAGGGCCACTGTGTGAAACAGGATGCTGGACCAGATGGGCCTTGGGCCTGATCCAGCAGGGCTGTTCTTATGCTCTTATGTTCTTATGTAACAACTAGACATTAAGCCCGTTACATTAACGGGCGCTAGAAGAGTTGTGTAGAGAACAGTCTTTCTTCAAGGGCAAGGGACGTGGACCTCCTTGTGCTTGTTGCCTCAGGTTTAACGGGTTGCTACGTGGACGTACAATGCAGAGACGGTAACTACGCACGCACGCAGTTGTGTGCGTAGTTTCCGTTGGTGCGTCCGCACGCACCACGCATGTGCAGAACACCTGCAAGAGACACAGACGCCGGTTTGCCTCAGGTGTAACGGGTTGCTACGCGGACCTACGACGCAGAGACGGTAACTACGTGCGCACGCAGTTGTGTGCGTAGTTTCCGTTGCTGCGTCCGCGTGCGCCACGCATGCGCAGAACACCTGCAAGAGACATGGACACAGGTACCTTAGGGTTTTATTATATAGGATTCACACAGTTGCGTGCATTTAACAAACATATCCATGATGCCCAACAGGGTTCTTCTGCTACTACGTACCCTTGAGCAATCACACATTGTGACGCTACTTGCAATATTCATAATGCAGGTAGCATTGCAACATGTGACTGCACAAGAGTAAGTAGTAGCAGAACGCCCTGATAGATATATGCAGTGGTGAGGGCAGTTCTGGACCACCTGCGTTACACTATGCAGCATGTAAGCCACTGTTCAGGGTCTTTGTCTTTCTTATACTTTCCCTTGGCTTTTTATCTCCTTCTTTTTCTTTAACCATTTCCCTTCCCTGTTCCTTTGTTTCTTCCTTTTATCTGCTGACATTTTAGATTTCCATCTCTTATCTTTCCCCCTGTTTTGTAGCTCTTTAGTATTGCTGATAAGCCCACACATACACTTCCCTCTCCCCTTTACCCTGGCTAAATGAAAAGATTCCTTTTCCATTGCTGCCTAAGGCTTTGGAATGCACTCCCTGATGAAATAAGAGCCTCCACATCTCTGACAACTTCTAAAAAGGCTGTTAAGACACATTTGTTCATCCAGGCTTTTAATGAGACTTACAGAATTTGACATTGTTTTTAAAATTTTAAATTGTTTTAATATTTAATGTTTTAATCTTATTTTAATTTGTGCTGTTTCATTGTAAACCACCCAGAGACACGAGTTTTGCGCAGCAAATAAATATGTTAAATAAATTAATAGATAAGATAAAATAAAATACCAGAGTTTCTTGTGATATCTGAACCAATTAACTATGGTATAGGTGATCTCAACAAACCAAGATATCAAACCAAGTTGTTAGATCACTTAAAACACACTTTCCTGGTTTGGATTTCATGTTTTAACAAACCAGGCCATATGATGGAAGGAGGGTGGCCCAGGCTCATCAGCTGATCCACTTGCTGGATCTTCTGACCTGGGACAGTTTCATTGTTTAATTAAAGGAACAGTTAATGTATAATTAAAGCCATCAGCACAGAACACTTTCCATCAGTATTCAGTATATAAACGTATAAAAGCAAGTAGCCTTAGTGAATATATTGTCAATATTCAGGGGCTTGAGGATTATTTTTATGTTAACATGAGTGCATTAAAAACTTCAATTTTTTTAGTCTAATCTTGTCATGTTAACTCTTGACCTAATGATATTATATGTCATTTAACAATATTTCTCTACTTAACTAAATGCACTTTAATGTCACTGAAGGCTTTTTTGTGGATCAGCTATTTGGTTTAGAGCATTTGGGCTCTTGATACAGTAGTTCTAAATCTTTGGAATTTATCAGAAAATCCTAACATAAATATTGGCAAAGCAGTGTTTTAAATGTGATTTCTTAATGCTAACCAGACAGCTTGGATGAGGAATAAGCTTCTATAAATGGGAAGCAGGCTGTAAGGGTCTTCACCATGAAGAGTTGTGAGGGTGCGGAAATAGAAATGGGTTTTTCATTACCTGAGGGATTATTCTCAGACAAGAAATGCTGAATATTCTGAGGACCACAGCTGCACTTTGTCTGGTGTTGTATTAACCAGTAATAGTGGAACAATGAAGCAGTACCAGAAATAGCTGCTGTTTGTAGAAAAACAGGAACAGTACCTTCCTTTGCTTTAACTTGGATTGTCGTGTTTACCCCATGATATATATCCAGAGTCTACCATTTTATCGACAACAGGTTTGTAAATGAATATACATTTTGCCTGAATGCACCTTATAGGTTAACAGAAAAATTGTGATAGTTTCACACTTCTTTCTTTCTATTTCTTTCTTTCTTTCCATTTCTTTCTTTCTTTCTTAACTAACTAACTAACTAACTAACACATATTTCTATAACGCCCAAAGCCTCTCTGGGCTGTTGTGATTAAAATCATTTAAACATTAAAATCACTAACCTTAAAATCATTTAATTATTAAAATCATTAATAACTACTAATGTTTCTTCTGGGGCTTTCCCTGCCACTGGCTGGCACTGCACAGCATAAAGTGGGCAATTCAGAACTACTCATGCCATTGCAAGTATCTAAAACACCACCCATGCTGTTGTGGAAGAGCCCTATTCCACCACTACTAAAAATTGTGCAAGTGCAGTTTTGTTACAAAACCCACCCACTCACTCACTGTTACCTATTGCTGTTCTCTAGACTGGACTGGACTGGTCTGGTGGTGGTTCTCTGTCGGTCTGGCGGGGGAGGGGGTGCATGGTGGCAAGCAAGGGAGGCATATGCTGGCTGGCTCGCATCAGGTGCTTGCCTGGCACTACTGTTTGCTTCTGCCTCTCCCCTTCCACTCTTGCCTGGGGGAGTCTCTCTCTCATCAGCTGTTGCTAGTTCTGCTCGCTTGGAGGAGCTCCCTTGCAGCAGCCTCCACTCGTGCGGCATCACTACATGAGTCACTGCACAGTCGTGGGCAGGGGGTGCAGGTCTAGCCACATTTGGTCTTCAGGGCCTCTCCTACCGAACAACAGAGGATTGGGTGGGCTGCTGAGGGGTGGCCGGGGCTAGTGCAGCACATGCTGGTAGTACGGCCACCACCCAGGTCCCCGGCAGGACATTTGGCGACCCCCTGGTGGTGAAGGACCAGACTTTGGAAGTCCAGTCCAGAAGGTACCACTGCGTCAAAATCATCAAGATTCATAACCCCACTCTCATGCACTTTTACTTCTTTAAGTGCGGACCTTTGATTTCTAGCTGAGATGAAGCATGCTTGAATATTTTTGCCAAATATTCTTTAAATCTCCTTTCTGTTCCTGGTATGCTATTGCATATTTGTTCTTTTGTCTTCATATATAAAACTTTAACATGATTTGTTCTTTTCTTCATTCTGTGCAAGATTGAATTCCACTTGACCTTTAGCGCTTAGATCTGACAATCACTCTCCTGTACCAGAAGCTGCCTTAGTAATGAACTACTTACCCTACCTTATAGACTCTCTGGATTTTTTATGTTTGGTTTTGCTTCCATACTATCCTATCGGAGGACTAGTTCCTGAGAGGGCCTACACTCATTCAGAACTCCTGACATAGACAGAGTACAATTGGAATCTCTTTAAATAAAAATGTGCATTAATCTGCTGCACAGATGGGAAAACTTGCAGAGAAATGCACACATCTTGAACGGATGCATTTAGACATGCAACAGACAAATTCATTGCATGTAATTTGCTTTTGGACACATTTATGCCACTCAACATCTTGAATATGTTCTAAGAATGGAAGCAGATCTTGACTGCAATCCTGTCAAATTGTATGCCATTTTAAAAACTGAATTCTTGCCTGTAATAAATAAATGCTTGATAGGGCTCTATTTATACTCTTATGGACACAAACAAGCTTTAACTCTGTTTGCAAGGGAGCTCAGGCAGCTTGGCAGTGAGTCACCACCGCTGCAGTTCTTTACACTAGGCAGCACGGGGCTTGGAAGGTCTCATTTTCCACTTCCTGCTAATCCCTAGATGCCGTTTTACTCTCCTTTGTGTGGCATGAAGTTTATGTGCAATTCTCAGTGTGCGACAAGCTTTATGTGAATAGCTGCAGAGAAACTGTAGAAGGGATCTATGTTAGCCTGCAGAGATCAACATGGGGAGGGTTCATCAAAATCACTTGAATGCCCCATGTGCTGTCAAGAAGGTGGTCTCAAAAAATCAACACCAGCCTACTCAAAAACGCAGACTGAAGTTTGTGGAGTAAACCTCAGCTCTGTTTTGCCATAATAAATAAGGTTAATATATTGCTTGCAGGCTACTTGTATACTGGAAAGCTGCTGTATCCTGTACAATAAACTTTCAGCTGAATTTTGCAGTAGAGCAGAAGAGTACATACATACAAGCATACAGATATATAGAGCAACATGGGCATATGTTTCCGGTGCATCTTTTGCAGGCTGATATTGAACTGAAATAAACAATTGAGCTACATGTATCAGTAATTGTTACTGAATCTGATGTGTAGAGCACATTGCAATAGTCCAACCTGGAGGTTACCAGCTGATGCACCACTGTTTTGAGATCATTCTCTTCAAGGAATGGATGCAGCTGTCGAATCAACCAAAGTTGATGGAAAGCACTCCTGGCCTTAGTCTCCACCTGGGATACCAGGGAGAGGGCTGAATCTGAGAGCACTCCCAGGCTGTATACCTGTTCCTTCTGGGGGAGTGTAACCCCATCCAGCACAGGAAGATCTAGCTCATCCCTCAAATTCTTTTTTTGCATTTATATTTTTTATTAGTTTTCTATACACCAATGTGACTTCCAGTTCATCTTTCAACATAGTTATACTGTAACATCTATATTTGCTCTCATATAAATATTTTCTTCATATTTTACCATAATAATCCTTTAGTTTCAATACTCAAATTCCCCAACTGTTATTTTTACATTTCAAGCCCCATTGATAAATTCAAATTTACATTGTTTTTCCTGTACTACAAAGAGGGTTTCCAGTCTTCTAGAAAACTTCCTAAATGGCCATCTCTTACTAGTACAGTAAATTTAGAAATTTCTGTTTTCTTTCAGGATTTCTTCATTGATTATGTCCAATAGAAAGGGTTCAAGTCTCTTGTGACATACATTTGAGAATCTTTTAAAAGTCATATCCTAAGGCCTCTTTACTTCTCTGCAGGACTGCCACATGCGATAAAAGGACCCCTCGCTTTCTTTACATCTCCAACGCTTATTAAATACATTTTTGTAAATTAAAGCTAATTTCTTAGATGTTAAATGCCATACATCAATTTTATCAAATTTTCTTTTACATTATAGCACACTGTGAATTTTAGATCTTTCTTCCACCGCTTCTCCCAGACCTCTAGATTAATATTATGACCTACTTCTTGTACCCACTTTACCATTGTTAATTTTACCACTTTATCTCTTGTTTCTTCACATAATAACAGATTATACATTTTAATAATTTCCCAAACTATTATCAAACTTCTTCCACTTTGATCTTATAAGATAAATACACATGCCAACACCAACATTTACAGCATGTCAGAGTATTAATTACAAGTATCATTTGGAATAAATATAACATTTGTGATAATACTCTATTTCTTGATATAATTATTAATTTAATAATTTTTCTAACTTTAATTCTCTTCTGAAGTAATAACTGGATCTAAATCAAAATCTTTATTGTATCCGCCAAAATTTTTCTAATTCCGAACAATCCCTCATAACAGATTTCTTAGATTTATAAAAAGAAGACATCCCTTCAGGCAATAGCCATTTAAAGGCTATATTTTTCTTCCTCAAAGCGTCCGCCACATATTTATAATGCTTCAGTTTCTTTAAAATTCTCGATGGAATCTCTTTCAGAACCTTTATAGCATGACCCCCAATGGTGTGAGTATTCGTGAAATGTGCGCCCAAAATCCTCTCTTTAATAGATGTGATGGTAAGCTGTACTAAACAGTCTCTGGGTAACTTATTCGCAGAAGCATAGGGAGAATTCACACGAAAAATCAAATCCACTTGGCTCTCAAACTCTCTAATCCATTTGTATAAGCGCTGCTATCTCTGTAATAAGCAATTGTCTCAGATCTTGGTCCTTATCTTCAGGTACACCCCGAAGTCTTATTATTTTATCTTTCTGTCTGATTTCCAACATCGCCATCTGGTCTTGCAGTTGATCAGAGCAATCTTTTAGTTGTATTATATCTTGCTCTACAGAGTTCATTTTCTTCCCTATTTGATTGACATCATCCACCGTCTTCTTAACTGTCTCCTCCAAATTAGCTACCCTGGCACTCAGTTCTGCTGTTTCTCATTTAATAATTATCATATCTTGCCTAAGCATCTGTAAGGTAGCCGAGTTTGCTGCCAGAGGTGTGGCATTCTCTTCCACACTTTTTCTGATCGCAATTAACATCTCATTTAAATCAACTGGCATTGTCTCTGATAGTGAACCTGCTGTTGGAGTTGTAGAGACTGAGGCCCTTCTTCCTGTTGTTTTCTTTTTTCCCCCATTTAGATACAGATTTACAGCTTGTAAATTTTATATATATATATATATATATATATATATATATATATATCCTATATAATAAAAGGCTAGGGTACCTGCATCCGTGTCTCTGGCGGGTGTTCTGTGCATGCGTGGCACGCGCAGAACACGGCGAAAGGGAAGCGGAGCGGGTGGCAGCCGCCATGTTGGGAGCAACGGGGCGGTTGGAGCCGGGAAGGCCGTAGGGGCTGGAGCGGGGACTCAGTGGGGCCTCAGCGGGCCCCGGCAAGCGGAAGCGGTGGCGGGTTCCCGGGTGAGCGGCTTGGCTCGGAGGGTGGGCTGGTGGAAAAGATCTTGGGGGAAAGAGTTGAGCTGGAAGAGGAAGCGGCTGCCTGTGGGACCGCACCATCTCTGACTTGGAGGGAGAAGGGCGTCCTCTCGAGCGACCGCAACAGCGAGCAAAACTCTCGCCTTGGCACCCAGACGCCATGGCCAACTCAGTGGTTCTCAGCTCAGTGTAAAGGGATGCGTCTCTCTTTGCCTTTGGGAACCAAAGCGAGGACATTAAAAGCGACTGCGTTGCTATCCCCTCACTGAGATAATGGTGCCTCCCTACCCGACTTCCTTTGAGGAAATCGCTGCGCTCTTTTGGCGTTGTCTCCTCCCCCTGCTCAACCAAGAAGGTGCCTCTTTGCTCGATCAGGAAGGGAGTCCTGCTGCTTCTTTCCCTTCACTGGGTGGTCTGGTGGTGGTGACACAAGAGTCTGAGTAGAGTCCTGTTAACTTCAGTATGCTCTTTTTGCATCTCCTCCCCCTGCTCACTCAAGAAGGTGCCTCTTTGCTCAGTCGGCTGGGGAGTCCTGCTTCATCCTTTCCTTAACTGGGTGGGCTGATGACACAAGAGTCTGAGTTGAGTCCTGTTATTTTCAGGACACCAATACGAACAAGAGAGAGAGAGAGCAATACGGAGAGAACTATTAATTAAACAGGTAGGTAGCATAGGCAGGTCAGAGCCATGAGCTCGCCGGATGACTCAGGCCACCCGCCATCTCCCTCAGCCCCTCCACCTGCAATGGGTGTGTGTGTGTGTGTGTGTGTGTGTGTGTGACAACAATGGCCTACCTTACAAGGCTGCTGGTGGGACTAATGAGACAACATGAGAGGCACTTTCACATAATAGCTTAGCCAACGGGGAGAGGCAGATAATGAGAGCCCTACACGAACAGTCAGAAGCAACAGAAAGGTACCTGCATCCGTGTTTTTTTTAAATTACTCTTATTTAAAAAATTAAAACAAGTATATATCAAAAAAAATATGAGGCAACAAGCAGCAGGAGGTCCACGTCCCTTGCCCTTGAAGAAAGACTGTTCTTGCAAACATTTCTCACAACTCTTCTAGCACCCATTAATGTAACGTGCTTAATGACTAGTGTATATATAAAAAACTGGTTTTTATATTCCCATTTGCCTACAATTGCCTGCAATTACCAAACTGAGCAATAGATGGCGCTAGATCATGTCCTTGATGCAAACCCTTTTTGTATAGTTACCCCTTAACCTTTTGGAACTTCATACTCCATTTCCCATTACTTGCTTCTCGAGACCTGTTTTTAATTATCACAAAGCTTGTTTTCTTCTAGAGGGTGCCTCCAGCTTGCTTTCACACACCTTCTCCAAAGAGTGGTTGTAATTAGAGCAATTAAATTCAGCCTATGTTTTCCAGATGAACTTCTATTATTTCCATTCCTACTTATAGTCTTTTCTTCTTAGAAATCTGATGCCTAACAGCTGTGTCCACATAGTTTCACTTAAATAGATTGCTTGAGGAAGATTCTGTCCCCTCCCCGGCCAGACAGCCTTGCAACGGAATCAGCTTTTGGCATGGCTGTTCCAAGGTCAGGACGCTGGCTTTTCCTGGGAACCGAGGGTAAACTAGTTTCTGCCTTTAATCCAGACGCAATTTGGAAGTTTCTGGTGATAAATAGCCTCCATAAAACCTTCCTCAGCTCCTCTCTAGCAGAATGCTAAGAGAAAGCTGGTCGCTGTTTCGGCACCTAAACCAGAAGCCTCATCCCTCAAATTCTAATCTGTCTTGCTTGGATTCCGTTTCAGTTTTTTGTCCCTCATCCAGCTCATTACTGCCTGTAGGCAGGCATTTAGGGAGTGAATGTCATTTCATCATGATGATGGTGATAAGAAAAAATAGATTTGGATGTCATCAGCATACTGATAACACCCTACACCAAATCTCCTGATGACCTTCATGTAAATGTTAATAAGCATTGGTGACAGACTAGAGCCCCAAAGGACTCCATATAATATCTCCCGTTTTGAAGAGCAACCATCACCAAGCTCCGCTTGCCTGAGAGATGGAAGCAGAACCTCCTATCCCCTGGTGGCGCAGTGGTAAAACTGCTGCCCTGTAACCAGAAGGTTACAAGTTCGATCCTGACCTGGGGCTCAAGGTTGACTCAGCCTTCCATCCTTCCGAGGTCGGTAAAATGAGTACCCAGAATGTTGGGGGCAATATGCTAAATCATTGTAAACCGCTTAGAGAGCTCCGGCTATAAAGCGGTATATAAATGTAAGTGCTATTGCTATTGCTATTGCTAAGTGCTATCCCCAACTCCCTCAGGTGATCCAGATGGATACTGCGGTTGATGGTATAGACCGCTGCCAAGAGATCCAAAAGAACCAACAGAGTCACTCTCCCTCTGTCGATTCCCTGGTAATGGTCATTCATCAGGCCAACCAAGGCCATCTCAACCCCATAGTCCACTCTAAAGCCAGTTTGAACTGCCTAGAACTGGTTGGCCACCACTCTCTCAATCACCTTGCCCAACCAAGGGAGATTGGAGACTGGCCTATAACTATCCATCACAAAGGGATCTAGGGGAGGCTTCTTAAGAAGTGGTGTAATCATTGCCTCCTACCCTCCCTCAATGTCGTGCGTGCGCGCCCTTCTGCTGTGTGCGCGCACACGCACAATGGGCGCACGTGCGCTCGCGACTTCCAGCCACTTCCAGCCGATGGGGGAAACGGGGCGGCAGGGAGGAACGCTGCCGCCCCGAGGGGCTTAAAATCAACAGCGCGCCGGTAGGGGAAATGTGGCAGGAGGGGTGAGTACACCCTCCCCCGCCCTTAAAGTGCTACCCCTGTCGGCGCCGAAGATTTTTGTGCACATCCCTACAGGCCATGTTGGAGGCGGGGGGGTGTTCCTTTAAGGGCGGGGGGGTTGTACTTATCCCTCCCGCCTCTTTTCCTCCTCCAGTGCGCTGGTATTTAGCAAAATCTTCGGGGCAGCAGTGTTCCTCCCTGCCGCCCCGCCCCCTTCTTGGTGCCCAAACCCGGAAGTAACATGGGTGCATGCGCCCGCCGCCGTGTGCATGCGCCTGTGTTACTTCCAGGTTTGGGCACCAACAAGGGGGCAGGGGCGGCAGGGAGGAATGCTGCCGCCCCAAAGATTTTGCTAAATACCAGCGCGCCAGAGGGGGGAAAGGGGCGGGAGGGGTAAGTACAACCCCCGCCCTTAAAGGAATACCCCCCCGGCGTCGGACTGCACCTCCGTAAGAATCCTACAAGAATCCAAAGAGTAAGTGGTAGGCTGCACCGCCCCAAGCAGCTTGTCCACGTCCTCAGGCATCACAGATTGAAACTGATCCAATCTAATACTGCAAGAGCGATTGCAAGAGGGCCCTTAACAGACTCCGCAGAAACAGTAGAATCCAAGTTGGCCTGAATAGAGGAGATTTTGACCGCAACGAACCCATTAAAAGCATTACAGCAGAACATAATCTCCAGGGACTGGTTTGAACTGGAAGGAGCCTGAATCAAACTCCTCACAGCCCAGGACAACTCTGCTGATGCAATGCGCACAGACCAGAATTGTTGGTTTTTTGCCACATGCAACACCTCTGCGTAAGCTTTCAAATGGGCTCTTTGTTGTGTCCTGTCACATTCTAACCATGTTCTCCTCCACTTTCATTC
Source organism: Hemicordylus capensis (assembly GCF_027244095.1). Classification (NCBI taxonomy): domain Eukaryota; kingdom Metazoa; phylum Chordata; class Lepidosauria; order Squamata; family Cordylidae; genus Hemicordylus; species Hemicordylus capensis. The sequence goes on along the minus strand of NC_069658.1, from coordinate 369,825,191 downwards.
TAGTCACCTACCTTGCTGCTTCAGACCTTGCAACTCCTCTATACCAAGGAGCCACTTTTAAAGCAGGTCAGAAAGGACTCTTAGCAGCGATCGTATCTACTGCCCTGGCGAGTTCCCTATTTCAGGTTCCCACCAGGGCATCAACAGGACAGCACTAACATTGAAACTCTCCAAGGCTTTTTGAAATTCTACTGGAGCCAGCAGCCTTCTCGGGCGGACCATCTTAATAGCTCCACCACCCCTGCAGGACTGGATTGTGGCCGTGAAACCAACCTTAAGCAGGTAGTGGTCTGTCCGTGACAATGGGGAAACCACAGGATCCCCCAACCACAGAACACCCCCCTGATCCGAACAAAAGACCAAATCGAGTGTGTGACTGACAACATGAGTTGGTCTTGAAACTAATTGGGATAGGCCCATAGTTATCATGGCCGCTATGAACTCCTGAGCTGCACCAGACAAGTCAGCCCCAAAGTGGATAGTTAAGTCTCCCAGCACTAAAAGTCTGGGTGACTCCAACACCTAACTCCTGCTCAGTTAGGGAGTTGGTTGGGCAGCAGGGTGGATGCTACACCAACAGAATCCCTAATCTATCCCTAGTTCCCAGCCTCAGAAATAGACACTCAATGTAAGACAACTGTCTCACAGGGGTCCTGGTAAGGGAGATGGTATTCTTACGGAACACAGTCACTCCACCTCCTCACCCACTTCCCCTAGCCTGCTCCATAACAGAGTAGACAGGTGGGAGAAGCTGGGCCCAGACTGGGCCACTAGCCTCCCCATCCAGGTCTCAGTTATACAAGCCAGGTCGGCTCCCTCATCCACGATCATGTCATAGAATATTTTGATCCAATCTGGCATTGGAAAGGAGCATGGCTAGGTTCTGTGGGTAGCTGGAACTGCTTCCCGAGACCTGAGAGCTGCCAGGGCAGCCAGCAGTGGAAACAGTTGTTAAATTACTAGTTTCCCTTTCCCTGTAACAGCCGGCTACACCAATTCTTCTGTTCCCCAGCACAACAATAGTGGCTGCCCCAAAGTTGCTGGACACACCCTCCACATCACCTTTCCCAAGAGAGTCCAAACACATGACAACAAAAGGCCTGCACAACACACTAAAAAGAGGACTAATAAGCATTAACCCAAACCCCACCTTAATATAACCTCCCCCCACCCGACCTCAGTCTCACACCAAAGGCCTGGCGCCAAAGACTGGCCGCATTTGGCAGCCGGCTTTGGTGGCCACCTACAGGCGGTCCTCAGGCGTGCCTTCTTCCTTTATGCTCCCAAGGACTCCAGAAATCTGCCCTCTCACTAGAGCTCTCTGGTCCTTGGGGACAGGTGCAAATAAGTCAGAAACCAGGAAGAAAGCACAGGTGGAAACAAGACAGCAAACCAGGCTGCAAGCAAGCTGCTCTTCAGAAGGATGAGGCCTGCAAAAAACAAACTCCCTCAGCCAACGCAGGAATGCCTCAGGCATTCGGACAAGACAGCTGTTATTCGTCGAGCAAGGATGAGGAAGCTGGAAGAATGCATCCTCCTCTCTTCGCCTTACTCCCCTCCGCCCACTGCATGCAGCTCGAGCATACACAGAATCAGGCGCCTAGAACGCTTGACTCCTGGGGGATTCCCCACATTGTACTGAGCTTGATATTGTGGCATTGTCCCGGCCTTCTGAGATCTTTGCTGCTCCAAGCAGCACAGGTCATGTGGGAGCTCAATCTGTGCATCCCACCAGCAAGGAAGAATCATTGGTGGTGGGGAGGTATGTTCAGCACAACCTTTCCCACTGCCCACCCGCTGGTTGTGTAAATAGCCTTCGTGTCTTTTATAACATCAAACTCCTAAAAATTCACTTAACAAGAAGTTGCTTTAATTAGTTTCAGTAGTTTTTGTGAATTTTTCATATAGCAACAGAAGAGGCAAATCTTGTTTGTTTTGGAAGCTTTGAACCACAGATATCTGAAGAGGCAAATAAAGTAGTGATAAACTCATAACGTTTTTTCAGATTTGATTGAAACCTTTGAAATAGAAATGTCAGTTTACAAAATACATCTTTGAAAGAAATGGATAAGTAGGAAAGCAAAGCTTTGGTGAACCAACCATCACTATCTCCATGGAAGTTTAAATCTTTTTATCCCTTTGTTTGGCTTCTGTTTTAGTTATATTTGAGTTTGTGTAATCAGTTTTTGTTTCTTACTTCAGTAGGGAGTATATTGCATTTGACTTCCCATAGCCAGTTTCTACAAGGAAATGTCACCACAAAGTGATAAATTCCTTATTTGCTCATTCGTTCCTTCCTTCCTTCCTTCCTTCATTCATTCTTATTAATGTCTCCTTGTGTGGTGAAATTAAGATAACAATCAGAGAAAATGAACTGTCCATTTGCAGTAGAATAATGTAATGTGGCTGTATCTTATTTCATCGCACAAGGGAAATAAAATAATCATGTAAATATTACACACATTTCTCATCCTGTGGCAACATTTCCCTGTGCAAATTGATTTAAGACTGTCACAACAGTTTTGGTTGCAATTCAAAGTTTAAAAAGAAAAAGAGAATATAGGAGTGGTTCCAAATTCATTGGTGGCATGCTGGCTTCCCCCCCTCCCCGTAGTGCATGATATTTTGAGCTACGATAAGCTTATAACATTTAACATATAAATATTTAGTGATAAGGTAAATGTTTACTGGTCTGACCAATAAAATAGTGTATGTTAGGTAAACTAGTCCTTGGGTCTGAAAAGACTGGGGGCAGGATCAGGATTAGTCATGATAAAGCACCCTTCAAATAGATGAGGCAACCCAGTCATGAATACCTGAAGCCCCATGAATTTTCCATGGTGCTTTGTTATGACTTTGTCTGGATCCTGCTCAATAAACTTACTAACTTACAGAAATGTTATCAAAGCAAACATTTCAGTGTAAAACACCATAATCAGTGCTCTTCTTGATGCATACAGGCGATGCATCAAGTGGCATGGATTTATGAACAACATGCAAAGGTAGAATGCTCATATACATTTATTTTATGATGTCGAGTGGTTTATTTATTTATTGACTATAGAACTAAACATTTATTTCAACTTTTATTTATGTCAACAAGTTAGATGTGATACAATTTGTTTGATTTGTTGAATTGTGAGTTGAACCAAAGGAGATGGGCTATGTATGACCTAAGAAAGGAGAATTGGAAGAAGCTGTGGAATTATTTGATATTGTGGGTGATGCAAACTCATAAAGTAATGAAATGGAAAATAGGATTATTATTTGGAACAGGTGGTGAGAGGAAGAGTCGTGGGGGGGGGGAATAAACCACAATATACAGTAATTGGAGATTTGAAGTTGGATGATAGTATGAAACAACTTTTAAGTTTAGGTCTTTTGTTTGCCCCAAATTGTAAAGTTGGGGAATGGACTAAGATGGAGTTAAAAGCTTGACTTCAGTGTTTGGCTAATCAGTTAAAATGGAGGGAAGTAGTATCAGCTGATGAAGAAATAACACAACAACAATTGGAGAAAGAAAGGGAGAAATATTGCCCTTTTCACCAGCTGAATATTGGAAAAATGTTTGTCAGATAATTATTGTGTCAGATGAGTTGAACAGATTATTGGAGAAGGAACAGAAGTTTCAGAAAGATAATTTAACTAGTGATGAAAGGAAGGCTTTGAAACAGTTGAAAATAGATCAGGAAGAGGGAATATTGAGGATTTCTGTGAGTGATAAAGGGGGAGATTGTGTTGTCACGAGTCGACAAATGGAACAGGAGATTGCTTAGTTGCCTTCATCGAAGGTTGTTTTGTAACTTTTGTGAAGTATTATCATGCACATTTTATTGCTGTGATATCATTTTATCTGATGCATTATTTTAAATGCAAATACTGATCATTGCTCTTCTGAACTAGTCTTCCAAATGGCTTGGTGCTAAATGTAAATGATTGATCAAGCATTATGTTGATTTGCATCCTTTGCAAACCAACAATCAATGAGGTCATTCACACAATCAAAAACTCTTCTACCCAGGTTTGAGAGTTGTGTGTGCTCCCAATTTATGGTTGTGTGGAAGAAAGGTAAGAGGAAAACCTGGGTGGAAGTGTTTCTGTGGAAGCAGGGTAGGAGGAAAAGCTACCCAGGTTTTTCTCCTCCTACCTTGCTTCCACACAATCACTTCTACGCAGGTTTTCCTCTTGCTTTTCTTCCACACAACCAAAAATCGGGAGCACACACAGCTCCCATACCTGGGCAGAACACAATTTTTGATTGTGTGAATGGCCTCTATATTTTTAGAACCTGGTTAGTTGGTTCCAAACAAACCATGGTTTATGGGTAGGTTGTGTTCATACATAATGCAAAATAATGGTTCAGCTGAACCCTGAGTGGTTCAATTGAACCTTTTGTTGAAAAGCAGTATATAAATATTTGTTGTTGTTATCTGTCATGTTAGACTTGTTGCCAACACTGTCAAAGGGGCTTATGACAGGATTTTCCTGTACATTGTGCCATGTGTGAGCATCCTGTTCCTCTGAGCCAAGGCCCCTGACCACCCCCTATGTGTGCGTATTCCTGTGTAGGAATATCCTTTGTTCATATGTGAAATGGAGTGTATAGTGCTTCCTCTTTTAGCTTGGTATATTGAGCTTTCTAGATGGTTCTAGCAAATACCATGCTAGGGCTTGATCATCTAAATCTGCCCTAGCTCTAATCCATTTTAACTGACCCTGTTATGCCACTTTAGCCTGGATTCACTCATCATTTGCTAGGTTCATCCAGGCTTCACCTTGACCCAATAGATTTATCTGGACTCTTCCCCTGACCCATCAGATTTTATCTTGGTTCCATCCCTTTCCAGTGTGTGTGTGGGGGCGAGGGGCAGTGGTGATGTTGCTGTTAATTCAGGTTATAACTCTAGGTGTGGACATAGAGGAAATACTTACTTTGAGATCACAATGTAATGGAATGTTATAACAATTACAGTTTTAATAATTATCCCTTTAAAATCTTAGTAGTACAGAGAGCCTCTGCCAGGAACATTTTTATGCCACACTTTTTTTGTTTTATTTACTTCCTTTCATTTATTAAATTGGATAGCACATGTGTCTCCAGGCACTGCTATATTAATTAAAAATAACATGATGCAAAATCCACAGCAGATATGCTGTAAACTTTTCGGTATATTCCCCCTCCTTAAAACCCCTCAACCTTATTAGGAGTAATGCATACCTAGGTTAAATGTTTTAATAAGAACTTAATTTTTTCCCTGAGAGAACTAGATGCTGTGATTGAAATTAAACATGGAGCCATGCTGTTTGTGATTAATGCCAGCATATAGGAGGCAAAGGAAACTATGATTTTTGTAATAGCAACAGTTACTCTAAATAGTGTGCCTGCAATCAAAAGAATAGATTAAAGTGTGGGGGACTGTTTGCTATTGAAATAGTGCACTCTTTTTTACACTAGGCAGGTAGGCTTGGGGTTTATGACACAGTGACATCTGAATCCATACTGTGCCAAACATAGTTGTAATCCTTTTATGACTGATGCAAATGTGTGAATTCTTTCTTTCTGGTAAAATATAAAGAGAAGCTAGAAGGCTAAGTCTTATGACACTAAGTAAACATTTAGGCTGCAGAGCAACTCTGGCAAACAATGATGGCCAATTGTATTGTGTGCATCACCACAAGCCTACTTGGGAAGTCACAGTAGTACTCCAGATTGATACCCCTGTACCTCAAATATCTTTTTGAAATTGTGCCATCATACAATGCTATTACACAGTGCAGAACTAGGTGGAGACGGGGCATGCTCTACGTAACCTATTCATTATCATAGCAAGTCACCTATTCCTAATAATAAAAACACAGCATTCTAGCCACAACATAGCTTTTCATGCAGACCTGTGTGACTGATATAAAAGTATATATAATGATATTGAAACTAATTTGTAGCATATAGCTGGATGGATCTGCCCTGCTACTGTCAAATATGCTGCCAAAGTTATGCATACGTTTAGAAAACATTATCCAGTGTAAGTAGCTATGTATTGAAATGACAAAGCTTGATTCCAACTCTATGAACAATTTTCCCCAAACCAGTGTGGTTTACTCAAAAGCAACTGTCTACAAAACTGAATTTTAAATGAAATAATGGGTCATAATAGAAAATTGTTACAGTTTATATGTTATAATAATTTCCATTCATTCAGCTTTAACAAAGTTATGTCCTATTTTCTATGTTATAAATCTTCTCATCTGAACTGGATGTGGAAGAGAAACATTTTCAAATATTATTCTTGCATCGTATGTATGTTTTCAGAATACATCGCACACAGAAGAAGCAGATCAAACTCAGGTACACACATATTGTTCAAGTTGAGTAGTAAAGAAGAAGTTAGCAATTTAATAATTGTCAGACTTTTAAAAAATTCCAATCACTTTTGTGCTCTATTTTAGTTGGATTTTCTCTTATAAATTGGAAAGATAGACTTTTTAAAATATTTTCAGAATGTGTAGAAATTCCAAAATGTGGAAATTACATTTAAATTTCTCATTTATAATTTTGATTTTTCTGCAGAATTGGTTAGTATGCAACATGATTTACTCCCATTATAATAGGTCTCTGCAGAATCTATGGGCCATCATCATATGTCTACCCATGCATACTTCTCCATACCCATGCATGGAAATGTAGTGTCATGCACTGGATAGATTTTGCTGAAATAGTTATTCTGACCAAATTATTTACCAAATTAGGACTCTAGACGGCGCCATAGGAATTAATAGCAGAGGTTGACTATCTCTGTCCTCCCACAAATGTGTAGGGTTGTATTTCTCCTTGAGATTTATCATATTAATTAATACTGGCTTAACCCACGCAATGCATCTGTGTGCTAGTAGTTGATTAATCCCCTCACCTCCCGCCACAGCCACCTTACCTCAGAGATCTCTCCACCCTCACCTGAGCCGCACTCCTGCTCCTCCTCCATCCCATTGTTTCCACCCCCCTCTTGGTCACTCCTCCATCCTGTTGCTTCACCCCCTGAACCCTCTTGATAGTGGCTGCGGTGTTGCCAGTGCCAATTGGCCAAGCCACAGCCCCCTAACCTCAGAGACCTCCTCACCCGAGCCCCACTCCCGCTCCTGCTTCTCCTCAAATGAGCAGCAGCTGCGGCAGTGGTTGACCAGGCCCTTCCTTGCTGCTGCAGCCATTGCCATGGCCTCTCGTTCCTGCTCAGGCCGCTGACAGGCCCAGGCCCATTCCTCACCCTCCCTTCTTTCTCTCTTCCCTTCCCTTATTTTTCTCTCTATCTCTTCTCCGCTTTCTCTTTCCCTCTGTCTTCCTTCTTTCTCTCTCTCTCTCTCTCTTCTTGAGTTAACAGATCTTGTTAATCTTGTCTCCTCATCTAATTCACACAGTGGCAGCCTCCTTCTCCTGAAGAGGCTCTTTACTCCCTCATGATCCCTCTCTTTGCAGACCCCTGCCCAATATCCTAGAAAGATAGATAGGCTGGCTGGCTCACTGGCTAAGGACGTATGTGGCAAGCCCCACCCACACAGTGCTTTACCAATTGGAGTTAACAGAGCAGAAGCACCATGGTGATTGGGCAGTGGGGAATTCCTTAAGCAGAGCAGGGAGAAGGAGAAGGTGCTTCTGCTCTGTTACCTCTGAATGGTAAACCACTGTGTGGGCAGGGCTTGCCACGTACATCCTTAGTGAACCGTCTAACTGATTTGAACCAAAATTGCTACAGCTGTAGGGACACATGGGGAAACCTCAATGGTATAGTTTGTGATGATGTCATCTACCCAATCCAAGATCGCGGATGTGTGAACATTTGAGTTGCAAGTGGGCTAACATGTGGACTGTCTAACCGGTTTGAACCAAATTAGGTACATTTGTAGTGAGTGGCACACAGACACAACTCAGTGGCATGGTTTGTGATGATGTCATCCACCATGATTCAAGATGATGGATCTGTAGGGACACATAGGGATGCCAAAATGGCATAGTTTGTGATAATGCCATCTACCCCAATCCAAGATGCCAGATGCATAAACCTTTGAGGCATGAGTGTACTAACTTCTGAACTATCTAACCAATTTGAACCAAATGAGTACAGCTGTAATGAGTGAAACACAGGGAAACCTCAATAGTATAGTTTGTAATGATGTCATCCACCCAGTCCAATATGGCGGATGCTTGGAGGCGAAAGTGGGCTAACTAGTGGACGTTGATTTGTACCAAATTTAGTCTAGCTGTAGAGAAAGTAAAAGGAAAATAGGCAGATTACTTCTTACTAGAACAACTTGTTTCATCTTTCAGAAAACTCAAGGGAAACCAATCAATTCATTTTTCAAAATCACAAATGTTGATTTGTTCTCCTATTCCATTAGAATCAGAAGCCAAACCAAATCTATTGTGTTTGCTTCTCTTGGTTTGGCAGCAAGACTGATGAAGGTATCGGGCCAACTCCCATTCACCCTGTCAACAGGCCAAGCTTATTCATTCACTTTAAAGGTAAAGTGTGCTCTCAAGTCGGTGTAGACTCCTAGCGACCACAGAGCCCTGTGGTTGTCTTTGGTAGAATACAGGAGGGGGTTACCACTGCCATCACCCACGCAATATGAGATTATGCATTTCAGCATCTTCCTATATCACTGCTGCCCAATATAGGTGTTTCCCATAGTCTGGGAAACAGACTGTGGTATGGAAACCCGCTGGTATGTTTCCCATAGTCTGGGAAACATACCAGCGGGAATTCGAACCGGTAACCTCTGGCTTGCTAGTTAAGCATTTCCCCTCTGCGCCACTTAACTTTAGGGGGTAAGAAAAAGAGAATCAGGAACTAGACAATTCCCCCCCCTGTTCATGTAGACAAATCTGATCTGCTATTTCTCTGAATGGCAATTTCTTTGATTTAGGTCATTACTCTTCCATTTCTAATATGTAGAAACTTGGAAATACAAATTAAAGAAACCCCAGTATTAATTATTATTGCCACCTAAACATCTTTCACAAATGTAACTATATTGAAGCAATCTTCCACATCTGGAAACATCTGAAATCATTACTCTGTAAACATTGGGCCTGACACCTACTGAGATACTTTTCCAAGCTGCCACAAAAGAGTTCCTTATGAATTTGTTTCTTTTGCATACATGAGAAACACAAAGGTTGTTCACACAACCTAAGCTTACTCAGCCTGGGGAGAGCTGGGGCAGGGGGAGAGGCAGGAGCTGTCCTGCCTTCCTCCACATGATGTAAGCTGCTCCTGGCTGCGGCCTCCCTCGTCCCACAATGCACTGCATGATGAGCATGGTGCATTGGGGAATTTCCCCCACAGGCCAGGCACTCTAGGCACCCAGCAATGTGGCTGCTTGGTCTGCAGACAGCCTGAGCAGACACATGACTGGAATAATGTTCCCAGGGGAAAACCTCGGGCTACCCAGCAGGGCAACGCCAAAATCAGGCTCTGTCCTGGCACTCCACACAAGCAGCCCTACCTGGCTGTGCAAGAAGTGTCGATTCTCCCCCACCCCTAACCTTTTCTAGAAAAATTCTCATAAAAGTCACAGTGAATTAAGAATTATGACTACGAGTACTAGTAGTAGTAGTAATTGTAGTAGTAGTAGTAGTAGTAACAATAATAAATATATACTACTTTCAACAAAAGTTCTAAAATTGGTTTACCAAAAAACATGAATAAGAAAATTGTTTTTTCTTCCAAGAGACTCATAATCTTGGGGTGCGGGGGACACAAGGGACACACCAACAACAGCTGCGGCTGGAGGGATGTTAGGCTGAACTGATGTATTTTTCAATTTTTTTTGTTCTTGCCAAGCACACTAAAAGTTCTAAATACTACTAACTGGTGGGCCAAGACAATTTTCTGTGAATTTTCCACAGTGGGGCACCAATTTTCATTCAGGGGAATTAAATTTTATGTGATACAATTTAATTAACAGTGCAACATGCATTGATTACAAAAAGTTAAAGCTGATTTGCTGTGATAAGGCAATTACTTTCTCTTGATATCGCTCATTGTAGATTACTAGGCATTACATTTTGTCCATTTCACTTTACAAAGCTAAACAGCAATAGAGCTGTTTGTGGAAGGCGATGGAGAGAACAGAGGTGGTAGTTCAGGTGTGTGTAAAATTAGCTTTCGCTTATAGCATTGAGGATTACATGCATAGGAACTAATAATCAGAAATAAGACTGAATATCTGAGTTTGATTCCCAACATGGGGTTAAACGTCGTATTTAAATGTTGTATGCAATAATGTTTAGAAATCTACAGCTGGAGATCAGTGGAAGCAATTGCACCTTGTTGATCGTATTCTAGTTTTAAATTGCATATGACACTATGGTAACATGACAGTGGGACATATCAAATATTAATGGAACAACTCATTATCTGTTCAATGATGTCTTTGTGGGCAGGGTTTCCCTCATTCACAGTTGTTATGGAATGTCTCCCCACTAAATCATAACTGTTCAAACTTAAGCTATTAAGAATTAAGACATTTTAAAGACCCCTTTCTATTTAATTTTATTTTTGTATCACTAACATTATTTGATCTAATACATGATCTGGACTGTGTTTCTCATTTGTTTTCTAATAGAAAACAACCCACTGAAGTACTCTAGACTGGTTGGATGACTGTTGGTAGATATATGGCATGCTGGAGGGCTTTGACCTGGTCTTTAGTGTCTGCTTTGCTGCGACTCAGGAGCAGGGATATAATAGGGCAGATGGGTTCAAAGAACTCAAGCCCCCCAGCTCCTAGGACCCACCTGACTTAACTCTGCCCCCGAAGCTAATTTCTCAGCTGTGTTCATTGCTGGGTGCGTGTTTCTTTCGTTTGCTCCCTTGCTTGGAGCAAGGGATGAATGAAACATGCACCCGCAACGAACATGGCTGGGAAATGAGCTGTGGAAGGCTCACGTACCCCTTCTTGCACCCTGGCCACGTCTCTTGCACATGATGTCACATGACGTTGTGGCCTCAGCCCTTGTGCGTGACATCACACACAGGGATGTTACTGGTGCATGTGCTGTGAGCAGGGCCTCCAGGGATGGGGGCAAGCACATGGGGCTGCTTCCCTGGATACACCACTGCTGCAACCACTTTGTCTAATTCAGAACTGGCAATCATAATTCATCCCTTTGTAACCTTGAGGTTCTTGTAATGCTCTTTACAAAGTGCAACGCTAATTACTGTAGTGCTAACTGGGTAACAATTAATAACTATAATGCTAATTGATCCCTGTAATTAATGGGTTAATTACTCCTGCTAACTGAGCAAAGAGGCACGTTTCAAAAATGGTGATTCTCTTTATTTAGCAGGGGGAGAACAATTGGCACTATCCACCCCCAGCACAGCATCCCTCCAATGGCTGTTGCTGGTGTCTAACTTATGTTTCTTTTTTAGACTGTGAGCCCTTTGGGGACAAGCAGCCATTTTTTAAATTTATTTATATCTATGTAAACCACTTTGGGAACTTTTGTTGGAAAATAGTATATAAATATTTGCTGTATTCATATTTGCCTTATAGTGTTTGATGTGGTAGCTGGCCTCCTGACAGGCGTAGGTCACTAACCTCTGGACAAAATTTCATTGTGCTATCTTTAAAAGTCCTAAATGGCCTATACAACAATCCCTCTTGCAGTATTAGATTGGATCAGTTTCAGTCTGTGAGGATGTGGACAAGCTGCTTGGGGTGATGTGGCCTACCACTTGTTCTCTGGATCCTTGCCCAACTTGGCTGCTTCTATCTAGCAGGGAGATTGTTGGAGGTGGCCTAGTCAATATCATAAATGTATCACTGAGGGAGGGTAGGGTGCCTCCTTGTGTGAAGGAGGCAATGGTTAGACCACTTCTTAAGAAGCCTTCCCTAGATCCCTCAGCGATGGATAGTTACTCTATAGGCCAGTCTCCAATCTCCCATGTTTGGGGAAGGTGATTGAAAGAGTGGTGGCTAACCAGCTCCAGGCAGTTTGGGAGGAAACCGATTATCTAGACCCATTTCAGACTGGCCTTAGAGCAGGCTATGGGGTTCAGTCAGCCTTGGTCGGCCTGATGGATAACCTTTACCGGGGAACCGACAGAGGGAGTGTGACTCTGCTGGTTCTTCTGGATCTCTTGGTGGCATTTGATACCATCGACCATGGTATCCTTCTAGATCGCCTGGGGGAGTTGGGGATATCGGGTAGGTTCTTTAGTTTCTTTAGTTTTTTATAATGTTCAGTTTTAATTTGAACCTAATAATTGAAGTTTTTAATATCTCTCTCCAAATTTAGTTAATTTTATTACTTTTATTGTATCTGTGTCTATCTTATTGGTGTGAGCCACCCCGAACAGTAGTGCACTGGAGGGGCAGGGTATAAATATTTTAAATAAATAAATAAATAAATAAATAAATAAAACATAACAGGGGGCACTTGGGGGGAGTTGGGGATGGGGGCACTTTGTAGTGGTTCCGCTCCTATCTCTCAGGTAGATTCCAGATGGTAGAGCTTGGTGACAGTTGCTCCTCAAAACGGGAGCTTTCATATGGAGGAGACCTATCTGTTTGGTCAGGACTTCCAGGGTTTTTAAACTGTTTTTAAACCATAAAGGTTTGGCCTGGTTTTCCAGGGTTTTAAACAGGGTTGTTTTGTTTTAATAATGGTTTTATGTTATTTTTACGGTTTTTGATTTTAATAATTAACTGATTTTAGTTTTATTTTAATATAAACAGTCCTGAGCCATTTTTGGAAGAGCGGTATATAAATCAATTAAATAAATGTATAATAAATAATGATAATATATCTCCTATTATTTGACAAATCCAGCAGCTGAGATTTGATTTGGTTGTTCTTTCCAAAAAGAAATTCCAATTTAGCATTTTCCATGAAAAAACACCCCTATGTTTTCCAAACGCATTCCTGTGGAGAAGAGTATTACATCAAACATAGCACTGAAAATAAGCTGCTTGTTTTGTCACCTCACCATCCTAGTAGCCGTTTGCGTTAGAGATGGCTGGAAATGGAGACAAATGTGTTAATACTGCTACATCTGCAATATATTACTCTCAGTGAAGAAGGAGAGGGGAAATATTAGGACTATATTATGTGTAAGCCTATCTTATTTTTCACTGCGCCAGCTGCTGTGTAGTATCAGTGCCTTCATTCTGCCAAGAGTAATGTTGCAGTGTCTGCCTGATAATTGTTCAGATATCTTTTCAATTACAGCATTTGACACTGTTTGTGACAGCCACGTCATATGTAAGAGCGCATTACAAAGGATGTGTTTAAAGTATTTTGTTACATGCCTGCCACATTCTTATTTACATTTACTCAATCAGCAACCCACTTGTTCCCTCTCTTGTATTTATCATATATGCTTCTAGAAAGCTCCCCCTGCCGCCCCCGCAACCACACACTTTCTGCTTCCAAGATTTGCTTTTTGAAATGTTGCTGTTTTGGTATTGTTTCAAAGAACCTGCAAAAATTTTAGGGGGTGTGGGACTGAACCTTTGGTAGAGAAATGATTCATAGTAGTCACAATCAATTCAAGTTGGAGAATGCAGCTTTCCTAAAAATCTGCGGAAACATCATCATCATTTTATTATTTTATTTTATTTATTAAGTTCAATTTCTGTATAAGGTTTAATATCCCAAATGTTTTACAGACTTTATCGTATTCACACATTTAACAACTCTGAGAGTATTATGAATGACTCCCATGTTGTTCCCTGAGTTACTAGGACAACTTCCCCAAATGGAACGGTGGCCAGTTGCAGTCATTGGTTCTCTCCAATGTCCTTTGCATGGTAGTGTTAATAATATCTTATTCGTTAATAATATCTTATTTGAACAAAAGGGGTGAAAGGATTATGTATATGTGGCAAATAACAGATATATGCTTACCAAGCACAGATGGCACCTTGCTGGTGACATTATTGCTGGCAACATAGTTGTTGTTGTTATTATTATTATTATTATTGCTGGCGACATTGAAGAGGAGAGCTGGTCTTGTGGTTGCAAGCATGACTTGTCCCCATAGCTAAGCAGGGTCTGCCCTGGTTGCATCTGAATGGGAGACTTGATGTGTGAGCACTGCAAGATATTCCCCTCAGGGGATGAAGCCACTCTGGGAAGAGCAGAAGGTTTCAAGTTCCCTCCCTGGCTTCTCCAAGATAGGGCTGAGAGAGATTCCTGCCTGCAAGCTTGGAGAAGCCGCTGCCAGTCTGTGAAGACAATACTGAGCTAGATAGACCAATGGTCTGACTCAGTATATGGCAGTTTCCTATGTTCCTATTATCAAAGCCCAATATCAGAGGTTTATAGACCCATGAGTCTCGTAACTGCTCCCCACTTCTTCAGTCACAAGATGTCTCCTCTTATAGTCCTCATAAGAGTTACAGCACTGGGGAATCAGCTAAAGGGAGAGCTGTCGTGATCTGTTTATTTGGCAGTCTTCTAATATTGAGAACACAGTTCTGCCCAAAGTGGAGCCAAACCCTACAGGCTTGGCTCTGTGCTTCCTGCCTGCAACGCTCCCTTTGAAATAAGTCAGGAATTTTCCTGAAAGGAAATTGCATATAGGTTGAAGTATTAGAATCTATGTTTCTTAATGCACTGACAACCTGCTGTGGAGAAAATCTCAGATGTAAACAAGAAGAATTGCACAAATGGCAATCACTCTGAAACCAAGGAAACTGTACAATTTCTGGCCTTATTTCCTTTATGTGGAGAGCATTTAACTTTGTAACCCTGGTGCGAGAAAAATATTTTAATTTTTGTGCTTAAATGTTTGGCTGAACCAGTAGAGTTCACCATGTTTTAATGATCAAAAATGGTCACCATATGTCCACAGGAGAAACTGAATGTGACATAAAAAGTAGGGGCTGGCATTTGTTGAGTTTTAACAAACAATTGGTTTGGTTCTGATTTTGTTCTTGTGTCCTGGGCAATTTGCATCCTGGGCAGTTTTCATTGTTAGGTCAATGGAAAATAAGGTACAGTATTGAAATAGATATGTGTTTTGTTTCTTTTTCCCCTTTTGGGAGAGGCGGCAAGTCTAGTGAATGGATGCCTTGTACATTGAAGCGTATTGTGTTAGTCCTCTTACAATCTCAGCTGTAAACAAGACTTGAGATATATTACATTTTTTTTGGCCTTCTTTAGTATTGAGAGAAACAATCCTATGACCCCACTGTTCTGATGGTAGACCAGGGCTAATGTTGCTGTGATTATAAGCTCAACTAACAGAAGAAGCAATACAGCAAAATCAACTGTAGTAACTAAAGCAACAGTAAGCCAGTTCAGACGGGTCCGTCCAGCATTATGGTCGGAGGCGCACTGAGTATGCATCTGCCCTGATGCCATAGGAAGATGTCCCGTTGTGCTCTCAAGTGCTGATTAATTGTGTGGGAGGACGTTCATCTGAATTGCCCCTCTACATGTGCTCCAAAACCCTGTGACATGCAGACCTCACGGACATATTTTAAGGAGGCACAGTGGGCTTCAGAGGGGAGGAAAGATCGGTGAAGATCATTCCTCTCTATCTTGCACAATGATGCAGCATTCATCTGAATGCCAGCACTGTTACACCAATCATTATCTTTCTACACAAACAGTAACATTTCCACATAATTCATTAATAAAATTAGATTTCATTCTTTTAAGTGACCAGGACTAAGCAGTTGCCCTTTGAACAATTCCTTTTAATAATTGTATATGTCTGGAATGTGAATATCTTTCAGATATAACATATATATTAAAATGGAATGGAGCGGGGGGGAGGCAAATCTTGACATACTGTGCAAATTCTGCATTTTTATCATTGTATCTCCCCCCACCCTTATTCCGTTAATGATGAATTACATTCCCTGAGATGGAACTGATGAAAATATTGTAATAGTTCTGACTAACCTAAGGAGCCCTAAAACATGTCACTGGCTGAGAAAAGCAGTTGAGGCACTTGAGTATTGAGCCACTAGATTCCTGGTACCAGCAACCCTCTCTTGGCCATGGATTTGGGACTTATGTATTGTTCTTATGCTCAGGGAGTCTGCTGAATGTCATCACAATTACATTGTTTTGTTGTACGTGCCATACCATGCAAATAGCTGTTACTTACAAGGGGGATGAAATGCCTGCAGATCGTATACTCTGTGCATATAGAGCTTCACTTGCCCTTCGTGAAACATATATATTGTATTTTTACTGTGTAAATAACATATATTGTAACACTGGGCCTTTCAAACTCAGAATAGCTGTACTACAGGCTCAGGCTTGCTTTTTCAATTTACATTGTAAAGATATTCCTGGAAGTATCAGGCTTCAGTAGGCCCTGGGCAGAAGCTTCAGTATTTCACTTACTGTGCACTCTTGGGCCCCACCCAGACTCTGATTCGCAGCCCTAAAGTTCAACCCTTTTAAGGCTGCCTACCGTCCCGCCCTGTGCAGGATGTCCCTCATTCCTGGGGGGAAATTCTTGTCCCGTTCGGCCCTTTTCCCACTTAATTTTTCTTCTTCTTGTGCCTCCCTCTAATGAGTGAGGCATTTGGGAGGAAGGCGGGGCTGAGTAAGGCAGTCTTTTGCCACCTTCTCTCTGACTCCATCCCTTCCTCCGTCAGTCAGTCAGTCACTCACTGGTGAGTGCTTTGCTTTCAGTTCTTCGGCTGCAGCGTGCCCATCCCAGCAAGCCCTGCCCCAGCCAGAGCAGCTCAACAGCAGCAGCCATTCACATAGAGGTCATTCACACCATCGAAAACTGTGTTCTACCCAGGTTTGGGAGCTGTGTGTACTCCCAATTTTTGATTGTGTGGAAGCAAGGTTAGACGAAAACCTGGGTAGCTTTTTCTCCTACCTTGCTTCCACACAATCACTTCTACCCAGGTTTTCCTCTAACCTTGCTTCCACACAATCAAAAATCGGGAGTACACACAGCTCCCAAACCTGGATAGAACACAATTTTCGATTGTGTTAATGACCTCATAGTTTGGGAGGCAGGAGAGCTCTCACCGCTGTCCCACTCTGTCGCTGCTCAGCGGTGGATTTAAAAGTAAAAAACAACAACAGACAAGCCCCGCCCCGAGGTGACCATGCCCATGGGCCCCCTCGGAGTCCCTGTCCCAATTTCAGCTAATGCAATGTTGGCATCCCTAAACCCTTTATTCACTTCATTTACCCAAACAGAAAGATATAATGTTGATCCCTTCCTGACACTGTTAAAATTGCTCATGTTTTTTAAAATGGTGGCTGCAGTTGCACAACTTCCTGGCAGCAGTTGGCTGTTGAAAGTGTCAATCTTTCACTTGATTCCATGTTTTTCCTTTGAAGAATGGAATAAGGTTTGTTTCCTTCCTTCCTTCCTTCCTTCCTTCCTTCCTTCCTTCCTTCCTTCCTTCCTTCCTTCCTTTTTTGGGCTCCTTGAGTGTCTTGGTGTCAGTCTTGCCCCAGAAATCTGCCACATGTCATATGCGGATAGAAGGAGTTATGAAAACCCAAGGCAGGCAAAGAGCCAGCTGAACGGCGGCCTGTGTCCAGCCCCACCTGGCAGCAGCGGCCCTTCTAGTGATGTCCCGTGCAAGAGAGCCCAAGCGAGCTCTCCCCTGCCCAGGCTCCGCAGAGCCCCGAGTGAGCTCAGCTCTGTCCATTTCAGGCAGCATTTGCTGCTGGACAGCCTTTATTTCCCTTTCTCTCCCAATCTCACAAAGGAAGAGCTTATGAATCTTATTTGGCTTCCTCTGCCCATAGACTTTTGCGGAAAACAATATATAAGTGCATGTTTCAAGACAAGTATGGAACATGAGCTCAACTAGACTCGAGAATTCTTGGACACATTTGAATAGCAATTCCCTACAATCTGGGCTGGCCATGCAACACGCAAACAGGGAAGGGCCCTGGGACGGTTCATGCCATGCCTTGCCCCATCAGGTATACATCAGAAGACCAGCTTGGTGGTGTAGTAACTCCCATTTCTGGCCTGCAAGGATCAGGAACTTTGAAACATGATGTCACATCTACAACATATGGGATGTGTGGCTGTGGCTATACTACCCTATGATTACATAAGAACATAAGAACAGCCCTGCTGGATCAGGCCCAAGGCCCACCTAGTCCAGCATCCTGTTTCGCACAGTGGCCCACCAGATGCCGCTGGAAGCCACAGACAGGAGTTGAGGGCGTGCCCTCTCTCCTGCCATTACTCCTACAACTAGTACTCAGAGGCATCCTGCCTTTGAGGCTGGAGGTGGCCCACAGCCCTCTGACTAGTAGCCATTGATAGACCTCTCCTCCATGAAGTCATCCAAACCCCTCTTAAAGCCATCACCTTTGATTGTGTTTGGGGGAAAAGATGTATGTTTTCTAAAATAAGAAGCGTGGCTGAATATACATGAAGAGGCAAAAGCCTCTTCTGGAGATGCTTTACTTTCAGCTGGCTTCCTGACCCTTTAGAGATATCCTTGTTTATATTATTTGTTTTTATTGTGTTATGTTTTTAAGCATTATGAACTGCCTTGGGAGCCATGGTGCTGAAAAGTGGCACAGACATGCCTAAATAAATGAATAAAATTTCCTGCAGTTAAGCCTGTGCCAGTTTATAAAGAAGAATGGAGAAATGAGATCAAAGTCAAAATCACCTTCACTGGGGTCTCAAAGGGATCAGGCTTCAGCTGTATTCCAAGAGGTGAGGGACGGTGGAAATCGACTCTCTGATCAGTGCCAGAGCCATGCCAGAACAAGGTCATCCATAACAAAAGATAGGACAGTGAGTCATAATCAGTGAGTCATTATATACTAGTTCTCCTCAGGGGGAAGCCAAGCAGAAGGACTCTGAATTTTGCTCCTGGAGTGCCTGATTTGAAAGGAGAGACTGAAGTGGGTGGGTAGGCAGGGAGGGACCTGCCTCAACCCAGACATAGCTTTGCAAAGGACCGTGGCTGACATGTTCTGCTTTGTCTCTGTTTGCTGCCACACCAGCTTGATGGCTGGCCAGCTGCAAAGCCCAACAGCATTTCTGTTCGTATCTGTCAAACATGAGTGCCCTGGAAGGATTTCAACCTGCCAGATAGCATCCACATTAGATAGTATCATGAATGGGGAAATCTGAGAGGTCACATGTGTTTGCATGCAATGCAGAATTGCTGGGGAAACTAGTGCAATGAGACAGTTGTTTCGAACTACTGATGCCGTTGTCTCGAAACGAAAGCTATCTTACAGAATAAACTCTAAGCAAGCACATAAAGAGTCAGTCCACTGAGTTTAGGGAAACTCATATGTCCTTTCACTCATATGTGTATGGCCTTACCCTTCTTCCCTGCCAAAGATTCACAGCTTCACTCTTTCCATGTAAAACATTTGGCATCTTTGCAAGATAAAGCATATTGCACATGTGGATAGAGAATGGTAATCTGCTGATATGGCTGATAGAAGAAACTTTGTTGCAAGTATTCATGTTGTAATCCTTCTAATGTGCTAGGTATGAGAGCTCTGCTTGGGAACATTTGTTGGCAAATGACGAAATACCTGAGACCCTTGTCTTATAGTGTACGTTTGCATTGGTTGCAAAATGGCTCTGTGGTCGCCAGGAGTTGACACCGACTCAGCAGCACAACTACTTTACTTGCCATTGAGAGAAAGGAAGCCATTCCTTTCTCTCTGCACCTTGTTTATCTTTCCCGTAATTCCCACAATCCAAGTACCAGCAATTTTGCCAACTCAAATGTTCTCTTAATAAACATGGAATGTTCCTGCCTCACCAAGGCTCTTGTCAGCTCTGGGCTCAGTGCCATTTAGTTCCTATTTCGAAGCCCAGTTTGTGCAGCAGGCTTTTTTTTTTTTTTTTTTGAGAATGTCAGTCATGACATCGGAAGTGCCCACCCTCACACCTGTTTTTAAAACTACAAAGTGAGAGGGCTGGCTAGAGATGGTATCCAGGGTTTTCCTAATCTGAAGCCTTGAGCAAATCCATTTGCATGGTTTGAAACTGCACATTCAAAATTAAACATAATAAGGCAGTCTGATGCCACAGCTGCAGCCCTCCCCCCCCCAACTGAGTAAGCTGAGATGATTTTGAGGCTCTGGACTAGCAAAGTGTGTTGTGATGCACACATTATACAGATCACTGCCAGAAACATGATTCTGGCACCCTTACTAGTGCTTCTGTGTTCTCTGTCAATTGATTTGTAGCATAAGAGTGCCTTCCATAGTAAGTGGCTTCCCTTGCCAGTCTTTCTGCATTTGTTGGTGCACTAGTAACTGAGGATCAGTGGGAGGGATAGCCTTGGGGGGATATGAAAACATTCACAAATTGAAGGAAAATCACAACATTTAAGTTGTTTTGAAAGTAGTTGACATCCTGAAAGTCTTGATTCACATCCAACGTTTTTTGCCAGCAGGATTAGTTAAATTGCATGCAGAAATCATTATTTGCCCTTGTATATAGAAGCCAAGTCACCCAAACTCAAATGAAATTAGTATGAATTCTGCTTTTTTCTGAAAGTGTCAATCATTGTCCCTTTTGTGCATATCAGACTCCCTGTGTTTTAGGGATGTGCGAGCCGGCTCAAAATTGAGCCATCTCTGCTCAAAGGCTTGCCCTTGAACTGGACTGGGGGGAGCCTGTCTGGGTGGGCAAGTCGAGCCAGCCTCAACCAGAATACTTGTAAAGGGGAATCCAGCAAGGAGTCCCCTTTACAAGTAAAGGGTTACATGCCGCGGGAGCTGTTTATTTACCCTTAAAGCCAAGCTGCGGTAATGGGGGGAGGAGGGAAAATCCTTTTATTTCCCTTTAGAACCAAGGCCATGGCTGCAGGGATGGAGGCGGCCGTAGTGGGGGCTCCTTCCACGCTGCCACTGCCTCTCAAGTGACATAGTGGCTGACAGTGGGGACAGGGGACAATGGAGGCAGTGGCGGGGACACTTTCCACCCACCCACCGACCTCCCAAATGACTTGGCAGGCATTCTGTAGCCTGCTTTGGGTTTCTGTGCATGCATGTGCAGCCACATGGTCATTTGGGAGGCTGGCAAGCAGGTGGAAGGAGCCCCAATCACTGTCTCCATTGTCCCCCATACCCACCACCATCCCAGGCCCAAAACAGGCAGCTGCGCCACTTGAGAGGCTGGCAGCATGGTGGAAGGAGCCCCCGCCTCTGCCACCCCCCCACCCCCACAGTGGCTTATTTTTAAAGGTAAATAACAGGCTTTCCCCTCCCCCCCGCTTTACTTGTAACAATAACTCTTTACTTCTAAATGGAAACAAGGGTTGCCATTTACAAGTATCCCTGTCGAGCCCCTCAAGCCGACTTGACGGCTGGACCAGACCGGACCTGGGCTCAATCGAGCCCGAGCCATCCAGGACAGCTTTAGTTGGGTCTAGATTCGAGCAGACTGTCCAGTCGAATGATCTAGCTCGCACATCCCTATTGTGTTTTAACGCCATTTCAAATAAAAGCGCCCTGTTTCACTGATCCACATAGCAGCAGATTCCTGTGTGCATATCAAGAAACACAAGCACAAATTTGATAAGCATCATGCAGAAATGATCTATTAGTTGCAGTGGGGTATGCATTGGATATACACCTTAATGTGAAATTTCATCTGGATGTGGATGTGGATGTGCATATCACTTAAAGTATGTGGATAACATCCACGTTTAGATGCTCATTCATTTGATGCACAAGACTCCTGATATATGCATTGAAGCTGCCTTTTGTACACATGGATAGACTGCTTCTGCATGTGGATGCACATCCTATTTGTGTTCTTGGTTCCTGATGCATACATGGAAACCTCCTTTTGTGCACATGGAACAACTGCTTCTGAATTCGAATTTGCATTCAATTTATGCTCATGGTTCCTCATACATCAAGTTGTGCTCATGCTTCCACATCCTATTGTGCACAATTCATCTTCTCTGGATCAGGACGATAGGATTGTGTTCTTTCAGTTACCTTGCCTGCCCCATGATTCTACCTACAATGTAATTTATTGCACTGTCAGAGCTTCTCCTATCTGTTATGAAGTTGATGGATTATCACAAACCTATATTAAAATTATGAAGCATAGAATATATTTCAGCTGCTGGACTCTAAGCGTCAGATGAGCTTGCTATTAAATTGCAAAAATACACCCTTTATATAGCCTCATTTTCCACCTAGGAAGTCTTTCTGTTTTCCTGATTTCTATAGTTGCACAAGCATTATGAATTTCAAAACCTTGGCAAAACCAGTACTTGGTGAGTAAAGGTGAGATAATCAGAGCATGCACATAGGGACATTATTTGAGCACCATATAATTGGACTGCACAGAACGTCTCCAGCTTATTCCAAGGGCAACCGTGAAATTTAATTTAGAATTTTACAGTCACATTTTGAATTGGAATTCCGAGTAATAACTTTCCCTTTGCTCAGCCTTTTAGCTGTGAAATTCAGTTGGGGAGTTTCGAAGCAGCAGGTAATGCTGCAGCACTCTGGAGGGATTTTGCCAATACTGCGCTAAAGTGCTTGCAAGTGTCATTTCCATATTTAACTAATTTCAGTTTTTAATTAGCTCCGTGTGAAAAATAAGAGTTCAAGCTGAGCTAAGCTGTCAGCATACACTCTTGTTTCCTCTTTAGCCTCCCAGGACGATCAGTTGTGGGGAGGAGTGAAGAATGAAAGGATGCTATAACAAGTGCAATCTTTTAGGAGTTCTTTTCTTGGTCGTGAGCAGCAGTGATGAGTCCATCTTGACCCAGCAGGTTAAAAGCATGTTTTTGAATATAGTTCAGTAGGTATTTTGGTTGTTTGGAACAACAGAGGCATATTTTTGCACATCTTAGAATAGGAATGTTTCCCCATGATGCAATGTGGTCAGTAATACTTATTATTTATTTATTTTATTTAAAATATTTCTGTACCACCCAAAACCTGCATCTCTGGGCAGTTTATAATTAAAATAATTTAAAACATTAAATCAATTAACAAAATCATTTAAAAGATTAAAAACATTTAAAACCCAGTATTAAAATTATTCAAACCTATAAATCTAATTAAAAGTCTGGGTGAATAAATGTGTCTTCAGTGCCTTTTAGAAAGTTGCCAGAGATGGGGAGGCTCGTATTTCAACAATGCACTCTGAAGTCTAGGGGCTGCAACAGAGAAGGCCTGTGCCCGAGTAGCTGCCAGACGAGATGGAAACAGCCACAGGCGAACCTCTCCATATGATCTTAGCAGGTGGTGGGGCTAATGGCGAAGAAGATGTTCTCTTAGTATTAGCTTGTTATATTATCCCATCCTAGTTATTTATTCAGTGGAATTAACCACAGATATTTACTCCTTTGTAACCACTGCCCCCACAAAGAGAAGTGTGTTTACATTAAATTCCATCATGTACTTCACAGATGATTTTAAAATAAAACTAGGAAGAGTGAAGGGTAGTGCTGCATCCTTCATCAGAAGTCTATGTAGTGTTATTATTTGTTTACATTTTGCATTAAAAAGATGTGATCTAATAAAATATAGGAAACTGACTCAATCACTTCTCTACTAGGTACTGCCAAAACTACTAGTTATTGACAAAGGTTTGGCTCTCCCAATGACTGTATAAGAATGTTTCCCTCCTCCTCTTGTTAATGGAGCATGTATAATAAACTGAGATTCTGAATATATATTCAGAAGCTTATAAAGCAAGCAAGCTTATAAAGCAGTGCTTTTGCAATAGTTAAAATATTTGGATTCCTTTTGCAATAACTTCATAAGAACATAAGAAGAGCCTTGCTAGATCAGGCCCAAGGCCTATCTTGTCAAACATCCTGTTTCACACAGTGGCCCACCAGATGCCTCTGGGAAGCCTACAGGAAAGAGCTGAGGGCGTGCCCTCTTTCCTCCTGTTGCTCCCCTGCAACTGGTATTTAGAAGCATCGTGTCTCTGAGGCTGGAGGTGGCCTATAGCCCTCAGGCTAGTAACCATTGATAGACTTATCCACAATGAATTTATATAAGCCCTTCTTAAACCCATCCTGACTGGTGGCTGTCACCACATCTTGTGGCAGAGAATTCCAGAGGCTAATTATGTGTTGCGTGAAAAGTACTTCTTGTCAGTCCTAAATTTCTTGGCAATCAGTTTCATTGGATGACCCCTGGTTCTAGTGTTATGTGAGAGGGAGAAACATTTCGATCTATCCACTCCCTCCACACCATGCATAATTTTATAGACCTCTATCACATTTCATCTCAGTCTTGTTTCTAAACTAAAAAGCCCTATGTGTTGTAGCCTCACCTCATAAGGAAGGTTTTCCAGGCCCCTGACCATCTTGGTTGCCCTCTTCTGCAACCTTTTATTCAATGTTAATAAAATTCCTTCTTTGCAGAAAGATGGCTTTCATTAGAATTCAAAACAAGAATTTCAATGGAAAATTGACAATGGAAAATGAGCAATAAAACTAAGGTGTTCCTGACAGTATTACTTACAGAGATGAGTAAGTTCTGAAATCCTCAATTTCACCTCATCCATTTGTTCCTAGAAAGTATCGGTGCAGTGAATTTCACTTGTAAGTGACATGATTAGTATGGACAGCCACTTATAGTAGTCAGTAACCCATTTCCTCTGTTAAGACTATAAAATCAAATACATTTTTTCACAAATTAAAACAGATGGAAGAACCTTCAGCTATAACAAACATGTCAGGGCATTTAAGGGATATTACTAAAATGTAAAGGAAGAACTGAATCTTCACAAATTAGACATTTCAGATACTGAAACAGGTTACAATTATTCTTTCTTAAAATTACTGAGAATCATCTTTTCAGTTTTTGATAACAGAAAAAAAAAATGCTTCCAGTCATGAAGGATGTGCGTGGGGGTTAGTGTTTTGGCTCAGGTACTCAAAAACAAATAATAAAAACCTGGCAATTTCCTACTACCCCATGCTGCCCCAATATTTGGACTCCACCACTGACTGTAAAAAGAAAGACTTGCAAGAGGCTTGTATTTAAACACACAAATAGGTTTCTGACCTAAAACTTACTAGCCAGTGTCCTGGCTAATAAGTGTCCAAGTGATTAAATTGGAGAGGCCCAAGGAAGCAAGTTGACTAGATATCAGCTAGAGGTAGACTGAGTTCCTAAGTACTGGGGATATGCGAATCGTTTTGGGTACAAATGGATTTGTACACGAAACTGGCTGATTCAGGTGATTTGGAGACAGAACAAATTGCCCCTGTGGTCCATTGTATAGATATGGGTCCAAATCGAATCACACCAGATTCTTTTCGGATTGATTCGAGATTTGGATTCCTCCTGTTAACTCTCCCAGATTCCCAGTTTTCTTTTCTTTTTAAAGCGAAGCTCTAGCCCTTGTTGAAGCGGAGTTATGGAGCAAAATGTGTGGTCACTATTTTTCAAGTGTTTGGATTTTTTCTTCAATGAATCCCTTTGAGGATTCATTTACACGCCTTCATTTCATCTATTCATTTTGACTGTCTTTGGACAGTGCCAACTGTCAACTGCCATGTGCCACCTACAACCACCTTCCACCTGCAAGGCACTAGGGTACTACTCAGTTTATGTTCTAGAATTTTTTTCAAGTGTTTAGACTCTTTGGTGCCTAATAACCTTTCCTCATACCACTACTACTACTACTACATTTATATACTGCTTGTCAACCAAAGTTCTCAAAGCAGTTTACATAGAAAAATAAATACATCAAGAAGATGGTCCCCTGTCTCCAAAGGGCTCACAATCTAAAAAGAAACATAAGGCAGATACCGGCAACAGCCACTGGAAGGATGCTGTGCTGGGGTTGGATAGGGCCTATGTGTAATGTGTGTAATGAATCCCTATGAGGGTTCATTACACACTAAAAAGCCTAAACACCTCAACAGTTCCTAAAATATAAACTGAATACCTAGTGGTTTGTGGGTTGGGGTGGGGGGAGTTGGCACATGGGATGCCACTAATTCCCCACCCCGACCCACAAAGCAGTGTGGTCAAAATGAACAGAAGAAATGAAGGTGTGTAATGAAGACACCAAAGAATCTAAACACTTCAAAAATCCCTACAAAATAAACTGAATACCTCAGTGTGTGTGTGGGGGGGGGGTATAGTCAACACATGGCAGTTGACAGTTGGCACTGTCCAATGACAATCAAAATGAACAGAAGAAATAAAAGCATACTAGCTGAACCAGGCGCAGACTATCGGCACAGACCATCTGCGCCTCTAGCCCCCCCCCCATTTTCTCCCACCCCAAGCCCATCCGCCAGTTGCTGCTTTCTTCCCCCCCCCCCCGCCGGCAGCCGCTTTCTCCCACCCCCCACCATGGCTTTTCTTTCCCATCTGCCCACCCACTGCCGCCGTTTCTTTCTCCCTCCCGTCCACCCACCTGCCGCCACTGCTTTTCTCTCCCCCATCTGCCTGCCGCCACTGCTTTTCTCCCCCCCCTTCACCTGCCCGCTGCATCCCACCGCTGCTTTCTTCCCGCTCTCCTTCTCCCTCCTCACTAGGCCAGGCCTCTTGCTGGATTTTCGCAGCGTGTTGTGAGAGTTCTGCTGCCAAATCCTGGGCACGCATGCCGGCTAAGAGAATTAAATATATAAATAATGAATCTCCATAGGGATTCATTATGAGGAAAAGTTCTTAGACACCAAAGAATCTAGACACTTAAATATTCCTAAAAAAAATAAACTGAGTGCCCCACTGCCTTGCAGGTGGATGGGTGTGTAGTTGGCACATGGCAGTTGACAGTTGTCACTGTCCAATGACAGTCAAAATGAATAGAAGAAATGAGGGTGTGCAATGAATCTTTATAGGGATTCCTTATGAGAAAAAATGTATTATACACCAAAGAATCCAAACACTTGAAAAATAGTGACTGCCCATTTTGCTTCATAACTCCACTTCTACAAGGGCTAGAGCTTAGCTTATTATTATTATTTATTATTATTATTATTTATTATTATTAAAGCTGGGGATCCATGTTAGGGTGAGGATAGGGTGACTTTGAATCCCCATTATTTCCTATGGTGGAAATATACAAAATCAGTAAAAACAAAAAGAAATCATTAAAAAATCAACCAAGTGCCCCACTGCCTTGAAATCTGGGTGGTAGGTGGCTCCCATGGTGACCCACTGCCCAAATCTGGTGCCGCTAGAACCAGATTTATAATAGGTCCAAATCTGAATCAAATCCAAATCAATCTGGGGTGATTCAGTGGGGGAGGGGCAAATTAGGACACAAAACAAATCAGGGGTGATTCAATTTGGGCACAAATCAAATTTTTAAAAAAAGATTCATGCAGATCCCTACTAAGTACCTCTGAACTCCTAGGCTCTGCTTCCCTGCCTGGAGGGTGGAAACCTTAAAAGGGTACTCCTCCTCCGCTCTGTCTGCTCCTGCTGAGCCTGTCATTGGCACTGATGTGAAGATATTTGAGGATGTGGTAGTATGGTAGAAATGAGTTTCAGTGGCAACCGGTGAACTGGGGTTCAGCAGAACAAGCCTCAGCTGTGTTTCTCCATCTCTGTTCCAGGCCCACCTCAGTTGCCTCTCTCTCACTCTTCCCACCCCACCTCATCCTCAGTTGTGCAAATTGGTTATTTGCCTGGTTGGGTAAATTGCAGTAGGTTTAGCTTGGGTTGGGGAGTGAAATCCCCAAATGGGCAAGTGACCATCCTGCACAGCTCAGACCAGCAAGAAGAGAGTGGCAGCCAGGGTAGGAAGAGAGATTAAGAGACCCAGCTGTGACTGATTCTCCACCGACCACCATGGTTCAACACTGCAGTGGGCTCAGATTCCAAGGGTGCTTGCCTCAGAGAGCTCAGGCCCTGATGGGGCTACCTCAGGGGACTCAACTCCAAGGCTCTCTCAGGCTCTGGTCCAGTCTCAAGATCCACTGATTGCCACTCTTGGTTTCTCAGGTTCTGGCATATGAAAATCCAGGATCGGAGCTGCCCCTCCCTTCCTCCGTCAGCTTCTGACGGAGTTGGTACTGGCATAGGGACTTTGACAATTTGCACCATCACAACCAGCTTCACTTATCTGATAGAAACTACTGTTGTGTCAAGAGATCCTAGGCCTTCCTTAGACCGTTTTATGCCAAGTGCACTAAAGAGCTTCCAATCAACCTCACTCCCATTCCCGATCTAGATAAAACTGGATCTCAAAGTCATTCCCCTCCCCCTTGTCCAACTCCTCCTTTCTCTACCTACATCCAATACAACTAGAAAACTAGCAAGTTATTCTCCCTTTCTCACTCTGATACCACATGATCCTATTCTCTAATACTGTTTTCATGGGAATTTTGTACTAGTTTGATCAAATTCTTCTTTCTCTTTCCTTGTGAATAGGAAATCTACCAGAATATGCCCCCTTTACTGAGGAAAATGCAACACCTGAGTATATCCTTATAATTTGATATCAGTGGGAAAGTTAAAGCCATTGTTTCTTCTCTCCTATTAACATCAGTGGGATAAATGTGTTTAACTTCAGATTAATTGTGTCCCATATTTTTAACCAAAGTTATCAATTTCATGGGATGACTCCTGGTTCTAGAGGTATGCAAGAGCGAGAAAATTTTCTCTATCCACTTTCTCCACACCATGCATGATTTTATAGACCTCTATTATGTCTCCCTACAATCATCTTTTTTCTAAACTAAAAAGCCCCAGGTGTTGTAGTCTTGCCTCATACAGAAGGTGATCTAGACCCCTGATCATCTTGGTTGCCCTCTTCTGCACCTTTTCCAGTTCTACAATATCCTTCTTTAGATGTGGTGAACAGAATTGTACACAGTACTTCAAGTGTGGTCGCACCATAGTTTTGTATAAGGGCATTATAATGTTAGCAGTTTTATTTTCCCCTTCCTAATGATCCCTAGCATGGAACTGGCCTTTTTCACAGCTTCCGCACACTGGATAAACACATTCAACAAGCTGTCCACCACAACCCTAAGATCCTTCTCTTAATCAGTCAGCAACAGCTCCGATCCCATCAGCATATACTTGAAATTGCGGATTTTCATCCCAGTGTGCATCACTTTACACATACCAACATTAAACCGCAGTTGCCATTTTGTCTCCCACTCACTCAGTTTGGAGAGATCCTTTTGGATCTCCTCACAATCAGTTTTGGATTTCACTACCCAAAAGAGTTTGGTATCATCTGCAAATTTGGCCACCTCGCTGCTTACCACAACTTCCAGATCATTTTTGAATAAATTAAAAAGCACTGGTCCCAGTACAGATCCCTGGGGGACCCCACTTCTTACTTCCCTCTATTGTGAAAACTCTCCATTTATACTTACCCTCTGTTTCCTGTCCTTCAGTCAGATACCAATCCACACATTACTTGTCCCCTTATCCCATGACTGCTAAGTTTTCTCAAGAGTCTTTGATGAGGAACTTTGTCAAAAGCTTTTTGGAAGTCCAGGTATACTAAGTCAACTGGATCACCTTTGATTTTGACTGATTAAGTGCCATCAAGTCAGTGTTGACTTTTAGCGACCACATAGATAGATTCTCTCCAGGATGATCTGTCTTCAACTTGGCCTTTAAGGTCTCTCAGTGGTACATTCATTGCTGCCGTAATCGAGTCTATCCACCTTGCTGCTGGTCATCCTCTTCTTCTCTTTCCTTCAGCTTTTCCCAGCATTATGGACTTCTCAAGGGAGCTGGATCTTCGCATAATGTGTCCAAAGTATGATAGTTTGAACCTGGTCATTTGTGCCTCGAGTGAAAATTCTAGATTGACCTGTTTTATGATCCATTTGTTTGTTTTCTTGGATGTCCACGGTATTCTCAAAAGTCTTCTCCAGCACCAAATTTCAAAAGTGTCAATGCTTTTTCTATCTTGCTTCTTCAAAGTCCAGCTTTCACATCCATAGAGTGTCACAGGAAAAACATAGTCCGAACGATTCCAATCTTTGTTGGTGTAGACACATCATATCCTTTCCAAGGCCTCCATTGCAACCCTACCAAGTGCTAGTCTGTGGTGTATTTCTTGACTGCTGGATCCTTTATTGTTGATGCTCAATCCTAAAAAGCAGAAGCTATCCACCACTTCAATGTCTTCCTTATCAGTTCTGAGGCTGGTTGCTGTACCCATTGTCATTAGTTTAGTCTTCTTTATATTTAGTTGTAGTCCCACTTTTTTACTCTGCTCCTTGACCTTCCTTAATAGAGCTTGCAGATCTTGCAGATCATCTGTGTGGATCACCTTTACCCACACACTTGTTGACACTTTCAAACAACTCCAAAAGGTTTGTGAGGCAAGATTTACCTTTGCAGAAGCCATGCTGGTTGTCCCCCACCAAGGCCTGTTCTTCTGTGTGTTTTACAATTTTATCCTTGAGTATGCTTTCCATCAATTTTTCTGGAACAGATGTTAAGTTACTGGCCTGTAATTTCCCGGATTGCCCCTGGATCCCTTTTTTAAAATCAGTGTTACATTTGCTACTTTCCAGTCCTCCGGTAGAGAGTCTGATTGCAGAGATAAGTTAGATATAGATACAGATATAGATATAGATATATTGCAAGGAGGTCAGCAATTTCACATTTGAATTCTTTAAGGACTTTTGGATGGATGCCATCTGGCCCTGGCAATTTGCTAGTTTTCAATTTTTCCAGACAGTTTAGAACATCAACTTTTGTTACTTCTATCTCACTCAGTCCTTTAGCCTCCATCCCCAAAAAGCCTGGTTCAGGAACAGGTATATACTCAGTATCCTCTGCCATGAAGACAGATGCAAAGAACTCATTGAGCTTCTCTGCAACCTCCATATCCTCCTCAATAATCCCTTTCACTCCCTCATTGTCTAACCGTCCAACTGCCTCCCTGGCAGGTTTCCTGCTTCTGATGTACTTAAAGAGTACATCAGAATGCATTTTTGTTATTCCACTTGATGCTTCTAGCTAAATGTTCCTCACACTCTCTTTTTGCCTCCCTTATTGTCACCTTGCATTTCTTTTGCCAGCGTTTGTGTTCCTTTACGCTCTCTTCATTTGGGCAGGCCTTCCAGTTTCAGAAGGAAGTCTTCTTCTCCTTTATGGCTTCCTTAACTTTACCTGTTAGCAACGCTGCCATTCTCTTGGACTTAGTGATACCTTTCCTCCTTTTTGGTATACATTCCAACTGGGCTCCTATTATTGTGGTTTTGACTAGTAAACTCCATGCATTCTGGAGAGTAATGACTCTCCTGATTTTGTCTTTCAGTTTTCTTTTCACCATATTTCTCATTTTGGAGAAGTTTCCTCTTCTGAAATTCAAAGAGTCTGTGTTAGACTTCCTTGGTAATTCCTGCCCCACATGTATTCTGAATTTGATCACACTATGGTCACTGTTCCCTAAAGGGTCGATGACACTGACATCACACACCAGGTCCTGGGTGACACCCAGGATTAAGTCCAAGGTCACTTTCTTTCTGGTTAGTTCCAAGACCCAACTGTTCTAGGGCACAGTCATTCAGCATATCTAGAAATTTGACCTCTTTGTCATTACCTGATTGTGAGTTTAGCCAGTCTGTGTTTGAGTAATTGAAGTCACCCATTATTACTTCCCTGCCTCTCCTTGATGCCACCCTGATTTCCTTCTGTAACTCCCAGTCATTGTCAGCGTTTTGATCTGGAGGGCGATAGCACGTCCCCAATAGCACATTTCCTTTCAGGCCTTGTATTGTGTCCCACAGTACAAAGAGGACTGTTTCTGTGGAGGACTCTGGTCCTCCTAGGTTTTCTAACTTGTTAGATTCTGTTCCTTCTTTAACTTACAGTGCTACTCCATCTCCAAAATGCCCCTCCTTGTCAATCTGTATCAATAGAGTTGATATTCAGGGATAATAGTGTCCCACTGGTTCTTACTGTTCTACCATGTTTCTGTTATGCTCACTATTTCTATTTCTGTTTTAGAAACCAAGCATTCCAGCTTGCCCATCTTGGCTTGGAGGCTTCTGGCATTGACATATAAGCACCTATATGCTGAATCTCTTACCTGGTGTATGCCATCTTTCTTTTGGCTCTTTGACCAGCTGGCACAGCCTTCTGTCTGCTCTTTTTGTGGTTCTGCTTTGTCCTCTTCTGTTTTATCTGAATCCTTTACACATCACACTTTAAAGAATGGCATTTGCCAAACCAGATACTGCCCAGCTCCTTTCGGCTATTCCCCAGGTGTCATTTTAAATGCTGTTCCGCAACCTTTTTGATTTTAAGTGCCAGCAGTCTGGTTCCATCTTGGTTTAAGTGCAGCCCATCCCTTTTGTACAGGCCCTGCTTGCCCCAAAATGTATCCCAGTGCCTAACAAATCTAAGCCTCTCCTCCTGGCACCAATGTCTTATCCACTCATTGAGCCCCTTCAGCTTTGCCTGTCTCACTGAACCTGTGCGTGAAACAGGTAGCATTTCTGATAATGCTGCCTTGGGGGTCCTGGACTTATGTTTACCTATCAGCCTAAATTTGGCTTCCAGGACCTCCCAGCTACATTTCCCCATCGCGTTGGTGCCGATGTGCACCACAACAGTTGTCTGCCTAACAGCCTATATAGATGCTTCGTGATGTCCACAACCTTCACACCAAGCAGGCAAGTTACCGTGTGGTCAACACATGGGTCACAAACCCATCTCTCTATACCTCTAATTATTTATTCACCCGCTACAAGGAGGCCCCCACACCCTGGATGTGTATCCCCTGTGCGAGAGGATATGGGCTCATCTTCCACAGAAGCGGTCCCTTCTAAGGGAGCATTTTCCTCTTCCTCAGACCGATGTCCTCCTTCCCTGAGACCTTCATTCTCCCTGAGAGCAGAGGAGCTATCAGCCTTGAAGTGTGATGCCTCAACCATCTCCCTGAAGGTCTCGTCCACATGCCTCTCTGAGCTTCTCCAGATCCGCCACCTTGGTCTCATGGTGAACTAATTTGTTCCCTGGGAGCCAGGAGCTCCTTGCACTGAGCACGCACCCATGACTTCTGCCCATGGAGCAAATAGAAACATGTGAGCTGAAGCACTCACCTGGAATGAATCCCCTGCTCAGGCTACTCTTCTGTCAAAGATACAGAAACTTCCAGCCAGCCAGAAATCAAACCTTAGAAAATCACCAGCCCTAACAGAACTAGCTTCTCCTTTCCCTCTTGTTTTCTTGGTGATTTAATTATTTAATTATCTATTTATCTATTTATTATTTCTTTGCTGTGTCCCCTTGCTTGATATTTTCTTTAGGAGAGAAATACAAGCTTGTTGCTTCCTCTTGCTTCCAGACCAGCAGGCAACTCTTGGAACTTCAGTCCTAAGAATGTTTACTTTTGAGTAAGCATGGGTTACTCAGGCTGTAAGTCATCTGATATCATGCTCTTTATGTAAGCTTTTCTCCATCTTTATTTTATTTGTTATTGTGTGTCTATATTGTATGGCACTGGATACAAAAATGATTTTTTGCTTCCAGTAATTATGCTATACTCTTCCCCACCTTTACTTTGCCTGGCCTAAGAAAAGACAGTCTTCAGCTTACCTTTGGTCTATCACTCTAACAAGAGGGGAAAGAAATATCAGCTTTTGAAAACCTACCAGCTACCCATTGTTATAAGATTAAAAACCAAACATGTAACAGTTAAACTCATCATAGGAGGTGCCTATTTCACACTCATGTACAGGAAAAATATTAGTTTGGAACATAAATAATTACTTTTATATTGTCCCTTGAGAAGAAAATAGATAAAAATCTAAGTAAGAGAATCATAGTTTGCAAATCAGGAACCAACCTTTGAGATGCATGCTCCCTCTCCTCTCCTGATCATTGCCTTGTTGGCATTAGCCACAGTTTAGAGCAGGTGTAGGCAGCTTTGGTTCTCCAGCTGCTGCTGAACTGCAACTCTCATCATTCCCAGCCACAATAAATTTTGGCTGGCAATGATGAGAGTTGTGGTTCAGCAGCAGCTGGAAAGCCAAGGTTGCCTAATCCTGGTTTAGCATTAC
The DNA here is from genome assembly GCF_027244095.1 of Hemicordylus capensis. NCBI lineage: Eukaryota > Metazoa > Chordata > Lepidosauria > Squamata > Cordylidae > Hemicordylus > Hemicordylus capensis. The sequence goes on along the minus strand of NC_069658.1, from coordinate 369,791,258 downwards.
ATGACACTGTCCAAGGTTAGTTAGCAATAACTGGATTCCCTTGTATATCCAGGGTTTTCAACCCACCCATCTTAAAACCAAGATTTCAAATTCTAGTTCACAGTGAGGACTATGATTAGCAGTGATAGTTATCTAACCTTAAACTGTGGTTAATCCCAATGGATGAAACACTGCAGAGAAGGGAAGGAGCATGCATTCCCAAGGCTGGCTCCTTGGCTGAAAACCATGCTTTGAGTAGACCCAGAGGCTGTTTTCATGAGCAGCTTAACCCAGGCTAGGGCTCCCAGCTCTCCCACCCAGCATAACCCTGCTCTTATGTTTGGCTCTTAACCAAGGTTAAGGGAACAAGCACTTCCTTAACCCAGTTGCCAGACTTGTGTCTCTCCACAGAGCTCGAAGTGACACAGAGAAAGGCACCTAGAGTGTCCTTCTGTTGGGGGAATCCCCTTGTGGAATATGTAGAGGCTGAGAAAATGAGTCTGTTTTCTGTTGATCTGCGCTGCCAGGAGCAGTGTAGGTCATGTGGGCACACGGTATGTGCATCACAGGGGCAAAGAGGGATCTTCTGGGGAAGGTAGGTTGAACCCTGCCCATCCCCCCTCCCCCAGTTTTGTGTTTTCACCAAACTAATGTGTGCAATTTTCATCCTCTCCACTTCTTGTTGCTAATTGGGCATTATGATAGAAAATACATGGTCATTTTGCCTCTCTTGAGGCCATTTTACCACTAGGATTTTAAACTTCCTACTTGACTACTGCTCCTCTCTGGAGATAAGAAAGTAGCCACTATATTTTGAATTGTGAAGAGCTTTAGAGGAAATCTGGCACGGGGTAAGCATGTTCCATTCTTCACCCAGAGATACCCTTTGATAATTACATAGCAGCAGGAACCTGTTTTACTATATACTTACCATAATGTTTAATCCAGCCTTGAGTATGTTACAATGGTTCCAAATTCATCTTGGCTACAAATGCATATCTAGTAAAGGTATACCACATTAGATGTTCCTACAATGTTTTCCTAAAAATACCTCTTTTACTGTTCTATACTTTCCCTGCTTCTTAGCCAATTTCATTCCTGCTGAGAACAGTCAGAGAAAACTGTCAAGTAAAAGCATAGCTGTTTCTTCTGCTTTTTAGATACATTTTAAACCCTAACTACAGCTACAATTTTATCTAGCTATAGGAGGGAGGGAGGGAGGAGAGAGAAAGACTCTTAACAACCAAGACTCTCCACACCTGCCATCCTAGAAAATAGAATCTCTATTTTCTGGGATGGCAAGTGCGGAGAATCTTGGTTGCTAAAGCCACAATTACTCCCAGAAGTTTTTTTGCCAACCATTTGCAGGCAGGTTGGCACCTGCAACACCCTGAACCCCCCAACACTCATGAGAATGTTCAGACATGCAAATATGGATATTCCCTGAAGTCTAAGGGAAACCCCTCAAAAATCCCAGAGGCTTTCCATAGTGTGTCTGCCAGGGCTAGTGAGGGGCAAACATACATATTGTATATCAGGGCAAACATGATATAAAACTCAGCACAGTCCAGTAGTGTTATTTTTAAAAAATATTAATTTTATTACAGTAACATAAAGGAACAGAATTTGAAGCCAAATTTTAAAAAATCCAAAAAACATAAAGCATTTCTACTTACATCATGGTCTCTACGCAGAGCACAAGGAAGCCAAAATCCGTAGTTGCAAAAGAGATGGATTCAAAATCTTAAGCCTTGTAGCATGATTGCATGTCTTCACCCCTAGCCAGGGACAAAGGAATGTGATCTCAGGACTGGTCCAGCAAAAGCCTGACCTCATGGCTAGGAACTCTGGAGCTCTCAAACACAGAGCTCTGGTTGTCCCATTTCCCCCTTTCTTAAAGGTTAGCATTAAAAGATAAATCTGTCTCTGGCAGTCTCACTTCAGAGACTTATGAAGATAGGAAAATCACGGACAAAGGGGAGATAAGTGTTCCTTGATCTGCATCCAGCAGCAGTCGTTATCCTCAAGTGGTCAGGGTTAAAAAAAAACACGGGGGAAATGGATGTGACTGCACACTTTAAGGAAATGTGTGGAAACCTACCAAACAAATCCGAGACAGGGAAGTTTTCCTCAACACCAGGTATGTTAGAGAGTCACATGATTTTCTATTTACAGATTTTTCCCCCACACACACCCATTTTTTTTTTTTAAGCCAGTAATGTGTTAAATGTTTTTCAATATCAGTGTGGATCCATGCTGCTCCAGGACTATTGTGTGTGAAATCTTGCCAGCTCTTAGGAGGGTTGCTGTACTAGCCACCATTTTATTGATGTGGTTCTGCAGGCTGGGACTATGAAGTCATTCACACAATTAAAAACTGTGTTCTACCCAGGTTTGGGAGCTCTGTGTGCTCCCAATTTTCGGTTGTATGGAAGCAAGGTAGGAGGAAAACCTGGTAGCTTTTCCTCCTACCTTGCTTCCACACAATCACTTCTACCCAGATTTTCCTCTTCTCTTGCTTCCACACAACCGCAAGGTGCATTATGGTATTTCTAGGGGCAGGGCAACGCGTCCTGGCACCCTGACCCCTGGAGCCACCCGCAGCAGCAGGCGATCTGCCTGCCCAGGGAAGCCTGGAGGATCATCTGCGGGGAGGTAAGCTTTTCCAGGCTTCCTGCCCGCAGACAGGGTAGCCTTTTCTCACTAGATGTAAGAAAGGGGGTTTACTGTTATGTCTGCATGTAGATTGGTTTCTGGCCCAGTTTTGTGTGGCACTGTGTATTTTTAGGAAGTTTTGCCATTAGCTGTTACCTTTATGTAATTCTTCTAGTACAACAACATGCAAATTTAAACAAACGAAGATGTTAATAGGTGATTTCTGAATTTTGTAATGGCTACAATTCTGTTTCATGTTGGACATGGCACATGTGGAATTGATGGAGGGTACATTTCCTTGTCAATGAATGACCAAATTATAGAACATTTATGTTTGTTATCTCCATGCAAAATGTGAAGTATTGTTCTTGTTCTTTCTTTATACTCATTCTAGTCCTGTAGGCAAAGAGGACTCTTTGCAAGGAGGGTTGCATTTTGAATCTTAAGGTTGTCACAAAGGAAGGTTCATTGTATATAGTTTCAGGAATTGATGAATCTTGTGCCAATTTTCAGCTCTCTGTACAATCTAGGGTCTGTCATGAGAATGGATGAATGGTGTGCTGCGTTATGTTCCTCTTGCACAGCCTTTGTCATGAGATTTCAAATTCTGAATGCAGCATGCAGTGCTGTTATCATTCTTGTGACAAAAATTGCATTCGGGAAGTGGCACAAAATCAAAACATTTCTGCAAGGAGGACTGAAGAGAGGAAATACAAAAAGAGAATAAAACAGAAGTTTGTTCTCGTTGCTGTCAGAATAGTAGATAGAAAACTAATGATAATACAGGTTGTTACTATTGTTCCAGCTCTCCTTAAATGTGCTTACTGGTGGTGCTTTGGGGAATTTGAAGCCAGATCTTGTGGGTTTTTTGTGTTTTTTAAAAACACTGTAATGTAATTCCAAGTGTGTGTAAGCTTTTCAAGTATTTTGGAATCAGAAAGACTGAAATTGGACACGGAGGGGTAAATTTTCAAAGCATTGCATGGGCGATAGGCGCACAAATCCCATTACTGCTAATGGGATTTGTGGGCGTATCTGTCGTGCATTGCTTTGAAAATTCATTTCATTCCATTCACGCAGTGCAGGCCTGGAGAAGAGAAATCACTGACTCAGTTTTGAAAAAGGTTTTGTGTTTATTTTTCCCGAAACCTCTTATGCATCTAGGCACACTGCAAACCATCAGCTGACTTCCTTTCCTTTCCATCTATTTTTATGGACTCTAGAAGCAGGAATCCAAAAGGAAGTAATAAATAAATTGTTATGAAACTTGTACGCTCCCTTCTCTTCACTGCCATTGAAGGGTTTTATCGCTTACCCTTCAACAATATCCATGAGGGCAGATTCCACATTCTCCATTATTCTCCATACCTAGAGACAGAAAGACTGGTGGATGTGTAAGAGACAAATGGAAAGGATTTCTCCTTCAAGTGCCTTCTATCCAGCCCGAGCTCCTATTGTGGAGACTGAATAGCAAGCAGCAAGTACAGGATATTTTTTACAGTCTCACTAATACAGGGAAACATAGACTCAGAAGTTATTTAATATGCAGAGTATAGCAGTCTGAGCCTATGCATGTTTACTCAGAAGTAAATCCCATTGAATTCAGTTGGACTTACTCCCAAATGGTTGTATAAGTTTGCAGCCATAAACTTTGAAAACTTGATCAGAACTGTTGTTGCATTGACACTTTTAACACTTGATAACAACACATTTCCAGTGTCCCATTCTTATTGTGTAGATGCCCTAATTTGGCACCTTTCTAGCATTGGATTATCTAATCTAGCCTCTTTGTGTAGCATCACCAAGCTAAATTTACCAGAGCTACATTAAATTATACCTTCCAAGGACATCTGAAGGCTGTCATTGATGCTATCTATACTTGTCATTATGTGTTTCCTCCACTCCCCTAATGGAAGCTGGCCCCCAGCCATTTGTTAACCAGAATATACTTTTTCTCAAGGGAGTATATGTTTTTCACTTCAGAACAGAGTGCCTATTGGATTTATTATGACTGGTTCTGAACCTTGCAAAACCCGCCTGAGATAAAAGCAGAGAATGTCTATGGGAAATGTTTTAGAGCATTTGATCTCGTAAATTTGCTGAGTCCTTTAAAAACAGTGACTAACATGCTGCACAGCATATCGCGGATGGTTCTACACTGCCCATCCTGCTGCAAGTATCCAAAACAATGCTAAATACTAAAGCTGTTGGAGAAGAGAGTTCTTCGGCTGAAATGTAGAATTGTGCAGGCATGCTTGCACAATGCCACAGCCATTGGAAATGATAGCCTTAGCATGTGCAAGCACGGTTGCACAATTTTACGTATAGGGCAATAGCACTCTTTCACAATGGCCCCAGGGTTGTATTGGGTGCCCACAGCACTGCAACTGACTCCTGTGGCAAGCTGTGCAGCAAGTTAGCCTACAACTTCAGATATCCAGAGTCGTGTATGGACTGGGAATTATTGCATGGCAGTGAGACTATGGCAAGGCAGCCCATGCTGCATTTGTGAGGTAAAAGCACCTCAAGAGTGTTGAAGGCAAGAAGTCATGTTGGTTCTTAAATGTACCTGGGCCTTCAGGGATAGCTGAAAGAAGCAACATCCAAACATGTGACAAGGCAGATCTGACTGGTAGCTCCAGATTCCGAACCTAGCTCTAAGCACTCATTCCAATACTCAGCAAAAAATAAGTGTTAGAAATGACAGTATTAATATCTGTCCTAGTCTTATTTTTTAATAAAATGAATTTGCAGTTATTTGGCTGCAATATGTTCAGCCAATCTTCCAGGGTTTTATACTTCAGTTAACTTGTTTTGACATTACTTCATTGAAAATAAGAGTGTGTGTGGTTATATTGGGACCTTAAACGATAGCTGGGCATAACATCAAAGAAGTCTTTGGGAATGAAGGGTGTATATCAGAATGTGTATATAGCTTGCTTTTGTCAAAGTTTCTGCTTAGCTTACTGGCTTCTCTTGACTCAGCTACTTGTTAATTTGTATCATCTTTCAAAATGGTGAGGAGAATTTTACCACTGCCGAACTTCCCCCATTAGAAGATCAGATACAGAAGTATGGTTGAATTCTCCTCACGATTAGCAGGACAATACAGGTGAACAAATTTCCAACTAGTTAAATGAAACCGTGGTTTGTTTGTATTCACCTACAGTAACAATTTTTTTTCTTCTGGGGTCTGATTCTTGCTTATAACAAAGATCACTTTAAACCACTGAAGCTGCATAAAATATAGTTTATTACTGTATATCTAAACATCTGGAGGCTGTTCTCACATCCAGCCTAATCCAGGCTAGGGAAGCCCAGCCTGGGTTAAGCTGCATGTGAGAACTGCCAGGATCAGGCCTGATCCCAGTGGGGCAGCATCACCTAGTCTGGCTTTTGAGCCCAGCTGTTAGCTAAGGTTTAGGGAGTGAGCACTTCCTTAACCCAGACTACCTGCTTGTGTGTGAGCTCGGGCTAATTCCAGCCCGGCCACTAGGGATGTGCGCAAACCTGTTCAGAGGCCCTTTTTTGGGGCCTCTGAACAGGTTCAAACCCTGGCCGGTTCGGAGGCTCAAAGGTGGGGGGGGGCAACATTAAAGGCGGGGCAAGGTGCACTTTCCCCTCCCTCCCACTTTCCCCTCCCTCCCACTTTCCCCCTGCCAACACTCCGTTTGTAAAGACTCCATCAGGGCGGCAGCATACCTCCCTGCCGCCCGATCCCTCCTTGGCCAGAAATGCTAGGTGTGTGTGTATGCTGAGCATGTGCAAAAGCAAGTGCAACATGTGTGCGTACGCGGCCAGCGTGCACATTCGCGCCCGACACTTCTGGCCAAGGAGGGGATGGGGCGGCAGAGAGGTATGCTGATATTGATATTGACAAATGGAGTGCCAGCGGGGGGAAGGCAGCGGGAGGGGTAAGTGCACCCTCCCCCACCCTTAAAGTTATCCCATCCCCACCTTCGAACTAGCCCCTGACATTTACGTGCACATCCCTACTGGACCCACACAGAGACAGGCACATAGAGCTCAGTTATCTTGGGGGAATCCCCCAATGCATCATACATGTCCCGCGGTGCATTGTGGGATTCCCGGAGGCTGGGACATGTCTTCCTGGCCTCTGGAGCTGTGCCACACATCACTGCTCCTCTGGGAGCATGGTTTGTGCTCCAAGAAACATGGAGTCGCTTGTCAGGGGGAAAGGTAAGTTTAACCAGCCTTCCCCCACTCGCTCCTCTGCCCGCCTGGTCGTGTGAATGACCTCCTTGTAGCAGTTCAGTATCTGGACTTGACAATCTCATTGTATTTCATTTAAGATGAGCAATAGATATTCTGCTCTATCTCTATATAAAAACTGATCTTTGAAAAAATCTTCAGCTTTTTGTAGTCCTTTCTCTAAACACAGTACATAGCTGGCTACTGTGTTTGCATGAGCAGATGATGATATGCCACCTATAATACCTAATATTTATTGATTGGCTCTATATCCACTACTTTTTCCTTTTGTGTGAGATAATTTAGCAGTGCCCCACAAAGCTGCAGTGACCTCAGAATATGAAGGATACAATATCTTATATCTTGAACATTTCCCTTTATTACTGCTCAGTATCTTTGATTGTGTGGCTTGTTAGCAAAATTTAAATTGAGATGCAGTTCAGCTGTGTTCATTCTCTTCTGTGCCCCCACCCCAAGCACAGGTGTGACGATTTTTCTTGGAAGCTCATAGATCTATTTGTCCTGCCAAATGTTTCTGTGAGATTCACTACAGTAGCATTTTATCACTTTGGTAGACATGCATTTTAAAATGACTCATTGCCCTAAGCAAAATTGAGCATAATGTTGTCAAGGCTGGGCCTGTTTCCCCACACAGCTGCTCTTTTGGCCCTCTATCCTGACCCCCAGGACCTGCTATTCCATTTGCAGGCCTCTTGAGGAGGTACTGTCAATAGTGATGAATTGTGCATTCCTTCTGAACTGTGGGCATAACTACCACTGGGGACTAGGCCTACCAAATTCATTTTGCTTGTGACCTCTGCCACGTTTGAACCCGAGTCTCCAGAGAAAAACTCTTTTAAAAATTAACCCACTGTATCTTTCCTCATGTCCTTCAGCATCTGACTGGTCACTTGCAAGTAATACATGCAAATTCAGTAAAATCATTTAGTGCTAAATACAAATGAGCAATGAAGTGATCAAGCATGAGTCACTCTTGTAAAGTGTAATAGCTCCAAGCTTAGTAACTGGTCTCGCATATTAGTAATTCCAACCATATTTATTATTAGAATGACTGTGAGTATTCAAGATTTTCAGCTATATCTGAAAACTAGGAGTGAGGTATAAAGCTACATTAATCTGTTTTGGTGCTCATGGAATCAGCATTTATTTCTCAGTCCTGGAACAAGAAATGTTGGTAGAAAATCTTAGAGCTGCCTCTAAGTACAACTTAGTGTACTCCTTTAAATTCTCTGATACAGTCAGAGATGAGGCAGCAACCTATTCCTTTTCTGGTGCTACCTGCCTTATTTGCTGTGTGGCACACCTGGAATTCTACTTGTTCACTGGAAAGGGATGGGGCAGATGATTTGGGCAGGAAAAGAGTGGGCATAGAAACCATGACTGCTGTGTCTGTCACTGCACTGGAGAGTCTGCCTGGCAATCCTAGATGGTGATGGCCTATAGCAGGGTTTCTCAACGTGTGGGTCCCCAGATGTTATTGGACTTCAACTCCCATAATCCCCAGCCCCAGTGGCCTTTGGTTGGGAATTATGGGAGTTGAAGTTCAATTACATCTGGGGACCCACACATTGCGAATCCCTGGCCTATAGAAAAGCAGCACCTGCTGTCTATAAGCTGCTGTTGTGTAATCCGAACCTGGCACAAGTCTTTCATTCAGGATTCCACAAGAGCAACTCAGAGGAATGGGGGCACAGTGCTTATAAGCCAGCACTCTTATTAAAGTCTCTCTCTTACTGGTAAAGTAATATATTGTATCAGTGTCTCTTTTTTCCTGAAGGGTCTCTTAGACTTTTGGTAGCTGAATAACAGTCACAAACAAGTATGGAACTTTGACTAATATGGAGATTCAGTGATGGGGAAAGCTTCATCTGCTGATTTTCTGTCTGTTGTTCACTTATTTGAAGGCAGGTATGCTAACTGCAGGGAATTGGCAGTATTGTTTTTAGATAGATTTAATGTTTTGTTTTTTTTTAAACTACCTTTCTTCCATAATGGGACTCAAGTTAGCTAACATGGGGTTCCCAGGTCCCATAATGATCCGATCGGGGCAGAGCTGTAATTGGGCGGACATGTTGAAGGAACACAAGCCACCCAGCTCCTGGGAACCACCTGGCTCACCCCTTCCCTGAGTTCTGACTGGCTTCTTTGTCAGCTGAGTATTTTCTCTGTTTTCTCCCTTGCTCTAGGAAAGGGAAGAAGAAAATGTGTAGCTGACAATGAAGCCAGCTGTTAATTGTGCTCCAGAGAGCCATGCAGGCCCTTCTAGGTGCTGGCCACACCCCCTACATGTGCACGAATGGCCTCTGGGGTGAGGGGTGAACACGAGCCCACTCCCCGCCCAGCTATGTGCCTGGGTTAGATTTTGACCTGCTTAGCTTCAGCTAGATGGCTTATGTGCTGTGAAATCATGCCTTAGCTGTTAAAAGTTGCCAAGTGTTGATGGTTCGGTAACTCAGATCACATGTTCCTGCTGAATGAACGATGCCCACCTATTTGGGACAAGGACCATTTGAGAGACAAGGCAAGTTGGGAAAGATACCAGACGCTGCATTTAAAGAAAAGGATTCAACTGTCTATTTAAACAACAATAGTTGTTTTGCCAAACAAGCTCTTGTCTTTGCATTCAACCAGTGCTCAGATTATGGAGAGAAAGATAGGGCAGCCCTTAGTGAAATCTGCAGATCCCACAGGCCCTCTCTGTTTTTCTCCATTGTAATTCAAGCACTGTGTTAACCTAGCAGTCTGATTTAATGCTCTGTCGTTTAATCTTTCATGGTTGAGAAGGGCATCAACATTTCTAGCAGTGCAGATTCTCATCTGGTACTTTCTAATCCTGTTGAATGTTTGCCTACCATACAACAGTTAAAGGTACTGACGCCCTGCCACAAAAAGGTGGCAGCCCTGCACATAAAGTGTGATATGGGTGTCTAAGTTCATGACTCCATAAGGTTGTTCTCATGATGGTCTCTACCTAGCCTAGGGAAGCCCTACCCAGGTAGAGCCACTGAGTAGCCTGAGTTTTTACCCGAGCTATAAGTGGGGTAGAAGGGCAGGAGCAGGCCCTTCTACCCCACTTCCCAATCGTGTGAATGCTCGGGCTGCTGCCTGCAGCCCAAGCATTCACAAAGCTGGGTGGCAAGAGTGCCCGGCAGCAGGGAAATCCTCAAATGCTCTGCACTCCTGGCATGGTGCATTCTGGAAGACTTCCTTCTCTGGCTCTCAACTCTGCCGCTCGCTGTGGTGCCACTCAGGTGCTGTGGCGAGCTTCGGGGCCCTCATTTAAAAGTGATCATGTACAGGGAGGCAGGTGGGGGCCTGCCTCCCTGCCAGCCCTCCCCAACCCCAGGAAAGTTGGCTGTGTCTGTGACTTCCATCTCTGTCAAATTGGGCTTGATTTCCACATTTTCGGCAAGAGACTCTTTTTCCCCCCTCCAGGAAGTTGATGGTAGTATGACAGGGAGATCAGTGCACTGATTATTATCTCTAGAGGGTCGTTTCCCACATTATCCAGAGGCAAGTTTGGGTTTGCCAGCAATTGTTCACTTAACAGATCGCTACAGCCAATCCCAGTATTTGCAAACATATATTTGTCACATTCACATGTTACATTTTTAGGGATAAAGATCTTATGGGTTCATCTAAAAAATGTAATATTTGAAGTAGCTCCCCGCTCAACAGGTTTCAGAATACATTTTAAAAAACCTGCCTGACCAGAGACAACAGCAAAACCAAAGATGGGAGGTTTCAGCAAAGGCAACAATGCTTCTACCATATTATTTCAACTCCCTTAAAACCTCATTGTCTGACTTGAGCCTTACGACTCATTTTTCCATTGGTCAAGTTCCCATGATTCTTCCAAAAAGAGAGAGACCGTGAAAACAGGGACAAAAGGGATTTTGTTCCATTTATGGGGTGGTGTTATTTCAATTGTGTAATCTCATTTAAACTTTAATAAAATGCTAAGACAAACAAAATAATAATTTAACAGTAACCAGTTAATACCTACTGGGAAACAAAACTTTTTCGCAACAATACTTAAATATATGAAAATAAACTTAGCAAATGCTAAATTACTAAGAAAATCCCTGGCACGGTAAGCTAAGAATGAATTATTCTATGATTTTACTTAGACTTTTGGTCTGAGACTGCACATGTTTATTCAGCAGCAAGTGCCATTTATTTCAGTGAGGCTTGATGCTAGCTATAAGATTTGCATAGAATTGCAGCCTTTGTACAACAAAGTAATAATACAATGTTATTTTGAGGATTTTTTAATCTCGGTACTTTAAATAGAACAAAATGATTCAAATGGTTCATATTACCAAACCCACTTTTCCATTTTGCCTGCCTTCTGAATTATATGTAGTACTTTTTTTAAAAAAAAAGTTTGTAATACAGCGTTGTAATTGAACAAATATAAACAATGTTAGTCTCATGCATTCATTTTTGTTAAAAGCTGTTAAGATGTTTCTGAAGTGGCTGTAATTTGAAATGGTTGTCTTTCCCTTCCTGACTTTTGTAAGATATGCATTGCATGTTTATTTTTCATGGCTTTCTCTGTCTTACAGCAATGCATATGCTTGGACTAAACTGGCAGCTACAACCAGCAGATGGACACACCTTTAATAATGGGATAAGGACTGGATTGCCAGGCTCTGATGATGTAGCAACAATGCCATCTGGAGGAAAAGGTGAGGATACAGCCTTTACTGATGCTCCTTAAAGTCTCTAAAATGTGAGCCCGATCTTTCACATATTGCAACTTGTAGTTAAGATTTAAAATAAATATATTTCACTTGGGTATATTAAAAAAAATTATTCCTGATCAGAAATACTGTTATGTGCATCATTAGACCACAGCAGTTCTTTGTTGCAGATGCTGCCTTGTTTTATGGCATAACTACTGCACTACCATGCATAACTGCAATCATTTTAAGAGGCCCCTTATCCTAGAATACCAGCTTCCAAGAAAAACCTCCCCAGAAGTTCAAAGCATTACTAACTAATATGAACTGAAATACCAAAGAGTATGTACAAAACCTAGGCATAGCCAGGAGAAATGCACAGGACTTTCATTCTTGCATCACTGAGAGGTTTAATAAATAAAATCAGGGATGATATGGAAGGAAGATAGGAAATAATTTCCCTAGCAAGGCAAAGACATTTATCTTAAAGAATGTACAGAGAATTTTCAGATTAAATTGTTGATTTTTGATTGTCCAAAGCAACTGCATCTTTCATTGATTTGAGCTGAAAATTCAACACTGTAAATATGGTTACCAACTTTTATTCAACTGGCCTCTGTAGCTGTTTCTTTAACAACAGCTTGATTTGCAAACATTTATCTCCATGCCATGACAGATTTCCCCCACAGAGTTCTGCAGATCAAGCTCCTGTTCAAAGCATGAGAGCAGGCCAAGCCATTTTTCCTGGTCTGTTATCAATGCTAATCATGAAATTGTCAGTTCTATTCACGACATCACAATGAAAGGGATTGTTTTCCCCATTTACTTCCATGCTTGTAAGTTAGTTATGCTGTCTTTCCCCCCTGGAAGAACATAGTTCCTTTACAGCTTTTTATACTGCCTTTCATTAAGCATCTCAAGGCAGTTTACAAAAAATTAAAATACAATAAAATTCTATAAAAGTTACATTTTGTAGACAGTAGCTACGTTTATTTGCGAAACGTCTTATGTGAAAACCCAGCTCCCTTGAGAAGTCCATAACGTTGGGGAAAGTTGAAGGAAAGAGAAGAATAGGATCACCAGCAGCAAGGTGGATGGACTCGATGATGACAGCAGTGAATGCACCACTGAGAGACCTTAAAGGTCAAGTTGCAGACAGATCATCCTGGAGAGAATCTATCTATGTAGTCGCTAAGAGTTGACGGCACTTAATCAATCAATCAAAAGTCTACAAAACCTTAAAATCAATTAAACATTAAAACCATAAAACACCAAGACACAATTAAAAAGAAACAATCGCAAGAAAGCTGAGAAACCTGGCAGCCTTTAGGAGGTAAAACCTTGAGTAAATACAAAGGTCTTAAGTTGTTTTTTAAAAGCAGCCACAGCTGTCACTGAACAAACATTCAGTGGGAGAGCATTCTAGAGTCTGGGGGCAACAACAGAGAAGGCTGTGTCCCATGTGGACAACAATCTAGCCTATCTCAATGTCAGCACAGAGAGCAAAGCGCCCCCCCCCCCCCGACGATCTTGCTGGGTGGGCAGAAACTCTTGGAAGTAGTCATGGCAGGCAGAAGTTCAAAAAGAAGCAGGATTACTGCCACATTTGCTACCTCCTGTCAGTCTGTAAACTAAAGGACCATTCATACGACTGGACGGACGAGAGGGGAAAGGCTGATCCAACTCACCTTCCCCCCAGACAATAGCAGAAATGTTGCTGGAAGTACAGACCATGCTCCCAGACAATCCATGCTATGCCACATAGTGCGAAGCTCCAGAGGCTGCAACAATGCATCCTGGCCTCTGGATATCCCACAGTGCACCACCCCATGAGCATGGTGCATTGACAGGATCCCCTGGGAGATGGGCGCTCTAGGCACCCATCTCCGTGTCTGCTTGGGCTGAACACAGCCCGAGCACACAAACAATTTCAGAGCTGGGCTCAGGATAAGGGCTCAGGATAAGCAAAAGCAAGAGCTCAGGATGAGCAGGAGCATGAGAGAGGACATGCCCTCACCTCTTGCCTGTGGGCTCCCCATAGACATCTGTCGGGCCACTATGTGAAACAGGATTGTAGACTAGATAGTCTTTGGGTCTGACCCAGCAGGTCATACTTGTGCCCTTAACCCCTGCTAAAAGCCAGGGTAAAAAGCTGGACTAGACAGCGCTGGCCTGCCGGGATTGGGCCCAATCCCGCCAATTCTCATGTTCAGCCTAACACAGGCTGGGCTTCCCTAGCCAGGGTTAGGCTGCGGGTGAGAACAGCCTCTAAGAGTGGTTGGACTGGAAGGTCATAGATCTGCTGATCCTAGACTCCTAATGAAACCTTTGTGCATTCTATTTGAACCCATATGCCTCTGCTCTGCAACTGTGAAATAAAACAAACTTCAAAAAACCAGGGCATGGTAACAGAAGAAGTTTGAAAGGTTTGCTGCCTTTCCCCCTGCATTCACTTAATTTAAGGCTAGTATTGCTAGGCCAGCAGTTTTTAAGAAGGCCTCCGTCAAGCTTTTCACACACCAGCTGTTTCAGGTCTTGCCTCCCTTGGCTGGGCAGAATGACCTTTCATAATTGACAGAGCTCAGGATGAAGCCAGCGAGCACATTTTTTAAAAAATAAATAAATCTGGTCTTCCAAAGAGAGAAGCCTGTGTGATATTAACCCTTGAAGTACGAGCAGTGGCATAATGCTTCCTTGCTATCGTGTGAAGTGTGGATGTGAGTGAGCCACTCCATGGGCAATAGTCCTTCCTGTGCACACTCATTTGGGAGCAAGCCGCTCTGAGCACAGCAGCTTCAGGGTAAATAGGTCTGAGTAAACATGATTGAGATCAGACTACAAAAGGAAGCTCTATCTATCTACCCACTCATCCACTATGTGCATGAGTGGGTGCACATTTTGGTGCTGAGGAGTGGGAAGATGTTCCTCTTGTTTCATGCTTTGTAAGATGATCAAAAGCTGGGTGCGGGGGGGGAATTGTAACATGCTGAGCTGGTAGCTTTCCGAAATTATGGCTTGAAAAATTGTAGTGAAACTATAAGAAATAGTTCTTATAATGCAGAGGGGGAGAGAGAGAGAGAGAGAGAGAGAAGTCTAAATATCCGAAAAGAGTAAATGCCAGAGAGAGAGGGAAGGGATTTTTCCAAACAATGCAGTTAGGCATTGAGTTGCTGAATGTACTGGTTTTCAGGAAAATATTCCAGAGGATCTATTGCTAGCTTCTCAAAGGAATCTGAGGACAGCACTCAAGATGACTGGAACTAAATTGTACACAAATGTTTGTGTATGGGAGTGTGGGGAGTAATATACCTTGTCAGGGAACTAGCCACACAATCAAATGGTGTTTTTCCAATGCTGAAAAGGAAAAAAATGCATTTCTTCTTTTTCTAGCTTTGCAACAGGTAAAATAAGAAATTCAAAAAACACCAACATTCCACTGCTCCCACCCACCCCCACCAATGATGTTGTAATTAGTTATTTAATTTGGCTATGCTTTAATCAAGATACAATGTGGATACAAGATACAAGGAGAGGAGAGCTGGTCTTGTGGGTAGCAAGCATGACTTGTCCCCATAGCTAAGCAGGGTCTGCCCTGGTTGCATCTGAATGGGAGACTTGATGTGTGAGCACTGCAAGATATTCCCCTCGGGATGAAGCCTCTCTGGGAAGAGCAGACGGTTTCAAGTTCACTCCCTGGCTTCTCCAAGATAGGGCTGAGAGAGATTCTTGCCTGCAACCTTGGAGAAGCCGCTGCCAGTTTGTGAAGACAATACTGAGCTAGATAGACCAATTGTCTGACTCAGTATATGACAGTTTCCTATGTTCCTAATGTGTTGGGAATGCTTAGCCTTATTAGATACGTACCAAGTAAATTATACCTTAGGAGCTCATGATGATGCAAGCAAAAAGCTGTGATGTGAATTTATGCAGGATTGAACACTGGCAAAAAAATTTATTTCTCAGCACCTTGGTTACTTATAACTCAATGTACTCAACTCAAAGCTCAACACATTTTCTCTCAGTGTCAGGTGGACACAAGGAAAACCACAGCCCTACCATGGGAACCTCCAGAAACAGCTCTGGCTCCCTTCTTCAGATTGTCCCTTCTAGTTCCTCCTCCTAATTTCTCATTAGGCCCAGAGAGGTTCTCACCTCTCAGTATGGCTACAGATAGCACAGAAGGAAACACTGGCCCAATACACTCTGAGTGGCTAAGTAAGACTCCAGGATACAAGAGTAGATCTGCAGGTCCAATGCCAGTCCTGCTTTCGGATGTCTCTTTATCAACGTTTAATTAAACGAAACCAAAAAATTAAAGGATATACGAATATTTATATACCACTTTTCAACAAAAGTTACCAAAGAGTTTACATAGATATAAATAAATAAAATGACCTCCTGTCCCCAGAGGGTTCACAGTCTAAAACAACAACAAATATTTATATACCACTTTTCAACAAAAGTTACCAAAGAGTTTACATAGATATAAATAAATAAAATGACCTCCTGTCCCCAGAGGGTTCACAGTCTAAAACAACAACAAATATTTATATACCACTTTTCAACAAAAGTTTCCAAAGCGGATAACATAGAGAAATAATAAATAAATTAGATGGCTTCCTGTCCCCAAAGGGCTCACAATCTTAAAAAAAAAAAAAGAATCTAGACAAGAAACATAAGATAGACACCAGCAACAGCCCCTGGAGGGATGCTGTGCTGGGGCTGGATAGAGCCAGTTACTCGCCCCCTGCTAAATAAAGAAAATCACCACTTTAAAAAGGTGCCTCTTTTATTCTATTAGCTGGGGAATATGTACATAAATAACACAAGTAACATCACTGAAGCAATTTATAATGCAAGGCAAGTAATACAGTACAATATGATCAAAAGTATCTTTCTTATAAAATATTAAACAGGTGAATTATAACCCCAAAAACTATGCTTTATTTTGCTAATAGTTAATAAATGGTCTTGAATTCTGTGTAAATGTATTATCTTTTGGTCTCCCTTCCTTTGTTCTAGCTTATTAAATGTTGTTGTAATGGCGAGTTCATCCATTTCGGTTTCCCAGCTACACAGTGATAGGGATTGCATTCATTCCCCATCTTCTTGCAAGGCATAGCCTTGCTGGGGTGCACTTGGCCCCCTCATTTCACCCAACTCCCCTACCAAACATAACCACCAATATCTTCCCTCTAAAAGTGTATTTCCTTCCCCACCCCCCCAAATTGAGTGAGGAGTTGCTCTTTCACCCTTTCTTCATCCCTGTGGCACATTTCCCAGTATGAAATTTATTCAACAAGGTAATTCAGTCCACTTTGTCTCTTATTTTGATCCAATATAGTTTGGCAGTTTTATAAAACTGCTACAATAGTAGGGGAGGGGGGACTATTAACCTCATTCTGACACAGTTGTTTGACCATCTGGTCATTATTTTAAAACAAGTATCTTGTTCGTTCATGCATAATTAATAGTTATTTCCAATCCTCTATACATATTCCCATATGTGAAAAGTATTACCACCCCTATAGTCTGACTCCATGTTACCAAACAGTTCTTAACTTCTTCTTCTTCACAACAGTAATCTAGCACAGGGTTTCTTAACCTTGGGTCCCCCCGATGTTGTCAGACTACAACTCCCATCATCCTTAGCTACAAAGGCCATGTCTGGGGATGGTGGGATTTGTAGTCCAACAACATCTGGGGGCCCAAGGTTAAGAAACCCTGATCTAGCAATATATTTTATATCTTGACAATGTTTTTAAGTGTTAACCATAAACAGTTTTTCAAAAGTATTCTCTAAGCTGGTAACTTTGTTTTGGTAATTTCTTACAAGACCATGATTGTAAATATTCAAACCATGGAAGATAATTATCATTTAATAGCCTTTTCATCTCTTCGAGCAAATAGAAGTGAGTAGTATCAAACAGACTTATTTATTGACATATCATTACTCCTCCACACAGCAAATGTACTGAACAGCACATATGCACAGAATCCTAGTAGGTGGCCTGCAGGGCCTGCTTCTCTGCCCAAATTTCGCCAAAATATTTAAAAGGTTATATCATTATTTACTGTAATATTTGTAAGTGCTATGCTGACAGGCTTAATGTGCATGTATTTATATAGATTAGGTTGGTTGTCAATACTGTATTTACCCAAATAGAAGATAACTCTGAATTTAAGACTATCCTCTTTAAAAATACAGGCTAAATACAGGTTATACCTGCATTTACCCAAGAGGAAGAGGATTCATAATTTAAAACAGCCCACCCCTCCCAATTTCTAATAGCAAAGAACTTGGGGGGAAACTAGTCTTGGATTCGGGTACATATGGTATATAGCTGATAGTGGGTCTGGAAATTTGCTTCCTCACTATTTGCAGAAAAAGAGAGTAATTGATTTCTTTAATGCTTAGAATGTTGTGAAGAAGCCCCTGTGACCCAGCACAGCCATCAAAACATATTGCATCCTGAGCAAACATTTCTTAATCCACTGGGTGGGAAATAAGATTTTAATTAATTGTTTATTTTACTAGAAAAGCAAGGAAGGAGGCAGTTGGTTACACGGTCTCAGTGCAATTATTATTACTTTCCTTTTTGTTCTTGCTCATCCCAGTGCTGCTTCAGGTCAGAATCTAATGTCCCAAGATGCTTTCTGGAAGGTCTGTCAGTTTGTATTTAGGAAAATCAGGCAAACCTGAAGATTGACAGGTGGTTGTTTTTTGTCTTGTATTTAAAAATAAGTTTGGCACATGTACAGGTGAAACTTGGAAAATTAGAATATTGTGCAAAAGTCCATTAATTTCAGTAATGCAAATTAAAAGGAATGCACTGGAATGCTCTCCCAGTGGCCATTCGTTCCTCGGACTCCATCATGGCTTTTAGAAAGCTTGTAAAGACTTGGCTTTTTACCCAGGCTTTTACATAATCGTTTTTACTGCTGCTTCTGGGTGTTTTTATTTGTTGTATTGTTTTATGCCTGTTTTTATGTTTTTATACTCTTGGCATGTTGTTTTTATTGTGTTTTTATTGTATGTTTTTAACTTTTGTAAACCGCCTTGGGGCTATATTTTAACGAAAGGCGGTATAAAAATGCAAAAATAAATAAAATAAATAAATAAAATAAAAAGGTGAACCTGATATATGAGACAGACGCATTACATGCAAAGCGAGATAAGTCAAGCCTTAATTTGTTATAATTGTGATGATCATGGCGTACAGCTCATGAAAACCCCAAATCCACAATTCCAGAAAATTAGAATATTACATGGAACCAAGAAGACAAGGATTGTAGAATAGAACAATATCGGAGCTCTGAAAAGTATAAGCATGCATATGTATTCAGTACTTGGTTTGGGCCCCTTTTGCAGCGATTACTGCCTCAATGTGGCGTGGCATGGATGCTATCAGCCTGTGGCACCGATGAGGTATTATGGAAGACCAGGATGCTTCATTAGTGGCCTTCAGCAATTCTGCATTGTTTGGTCTCATGTCTCTCATCCTTCTCTTGGCAATGCCCCATAGATTCTCTATGGGGTCAGGTCAGGTGGGTTTGCTGGCCAATCAAGCATAGTATACTGTATACTTTTCAGAGGTCCGATATTGTTCTTTTCTTCAATCCTTGTCTTCTTGGTTCCATGTAATATTCTAATTTTCTGAGATTGTGGATTTGGGGGTTTTCATGACCTGTACGCCATGATCATCACAATTATAACAAATTAAGGCTTGACTTATCTCGCTTTGCATGTAATGCGTCTGTCTCATATATCAGTTTCACCTTTTAATTTGCATTACTGAAATTAATGGACTTTTGCACAATATTCTAATTTTCCAAGTTTCACCTGTATTTTCTCTAACTTTTCATTATTGTATTTGGAACAACTTCTGCAGTTAATATTAGGAGAAGTACTATAAAATTTGTCCTAGGTTTCTGGACATGCTTTGCTTCTAAAGCTAAATTATATGTATGTGTTATGTATTACATATTTATTTTCAGTGGCTGACATGCAGGCTAATGGTGCTCTAGGGCAAATATGTGGCACCTCAGCAAAGATATTGTGCTAGCTAGTTTTGCGAAGTTGGGAGCTCGCCTTCCAGGTGAGTGTTGCATCAGCAATAGTGTGCGTTTGCACAACCTGTGGTGCACCTCCTGCTGTGAAGCCTCTTCCTCAGTCCACATATATTGCAGGGAATGATGCAAGGCTACCTGCTATCCCTGTTGCACAAGCAGGCTGAGAGCACAAGAGATTGACGACGACATTATTTATATACCGCTTTTCAACAAAAGTTCCTAAAGCAGTTAACACAGAGAACAAAAAATAAATAAAGATGGATCCCTGCCCCCAAAGAGTTCACAGTCTCAAAATAATCATAAGATAGACACCAGCAACAGACACTGGAGGGATGCTGTGCTGGGGCTGGATAGGGCCAGTTGCTCTCCCCCTGCTCAATAAAGAGAATAAACTCTTTAAAAGGGTGTCTTTGCTCAGTTAGTTTGCCATGGAGGGACAATACTGATACTTGAGCAAGTTTGAGCATCCATTTAGCTATGTGATTTTCTTGTTGGTTGCACTAGTTAAATGTTAGTCTGGATGTCAGTGTGTGTTATCAGTCAGAGGCATGGCAACATCTGTTATGGCAGCTCTTGTAACTTTTTATTCACCAGACTTACATCTAAAGTAATAAATTGTCGGGTCATAAGAAAGACTTCTGTGCTTTTAAAATTTTTTTATTGGTTTTTACAATATCTTAACAATCCCGTTACATCTAATTAAGTAAATATTGACTTCCCGCTCACCAATCTGTGTGATTCATTAACTATACAAGTCAACCATTGCTATAGTAATTCAAAATATATATCCTACACATTGCAAACTCGATTTTACTCTACCCAACCTGCTATTATTACTAAATTTCAAACCCTGATGAAAGGTCCAAATTAGAAAAATAATTCTTTAAGTATAGTAAGAATGGTTTCCAATCTTCTTTAAAACATTCCAAGTTTTCATCCCTTATCAGTACTGTAAGTTTTGCCATCTCAGCATATTCCAAAATTTTTATCAACCAATCTTCTTTTGAGGGCATTTCATTGTCCTTCCATTTCTGCGCATATACTATTCTGGCTGCCGTGGTTGCATACATAAAAAATGTTAAGTTTCTTCTGGAAAACTCTCCTTGCGTTATTCCCAGCAAGAATAAGAAAGACTTTTGTGAATGGTGTGGGGGCAGAATCCCCTCATGTAATGGGGGAGGTGGCATTCCCACCAATCTCTCCTTCTCTTTGCAGACAGTTGTAAACATATGTACACACACATATGCACACCCCCTGAAAAAAAGTTCCTGAGATTTGGGAAACTTTGAGGAACAGTTTTCTGGAAATGACAGAGGGAAGGGGGATTGGCCAAAAACAAAAACAAAAAACCACCCCTTCCTCCATGCACAATAGACCTTCTTCCACCCATGCAAGTTTTTAACAAATCCAGTGCACTCTAATTTGCTGTAATATGTTTATCCCACACAAAATATAATCATTCTCAGGAACTAGGTCAAGATTATATCTGTAGTAAGGAGGTGATTCTGAACAGTTTAGTTGTTATTGCATACTCAATTGACAGTGAATGACTTTTGTAATGGTGCCTAGGTAGCTATTCTGAATTGGATAGGATAAGGTGGACAGATTTTACACGTTCTGTTGTTTCTGATTTGCATTTGTATCTGTGGTCTTTGTTGTATTTTTTTAATAGTTATTGGAAGCAACTATTGGCAATTCTTGTTTTATATGAAAGAACACCCTCTTCCTTCCCTTCCAACAGTTAGTATAAAACTTTAACAAATAATTTTCCCTGTGCCCCTGTCATGGCTCAGACTTCTGACTCAGAAGAGTCAGAGCAGGAATGGGAGGATTCACCTGCTAGTGAGGGCTCAGAGACACAGCAACAGGACTTGGCAGGGAGCCCAGACTCTGGAGCTGAGGATTTGCAAGAGCTGCCAGACATGATTTCTGATGGGGAGGAGCCTGGGATTTCACCTGTCTTTAGAAGACTGCTCAAGAGGGAGGCTCAGTGGAAGTCATGCAGGTGCAGGAGATTACTAGAGAGGAAGCTGAAGTGCTGACTCAGGGAAGCTGATTGGCTGCTGGTTCTCTTGAGCCATATATATTTGGTAGTCTTTCAATTGCTCAGGTGCTGTTTGCAATGTTCGCTGACTGCAGACAGTGTGCCATTGAATTCCCAAACTTTGTCCGAGTTCCAGTTTGCCTGGTTTATGCTTCCTGCTTTGTTCTGTTAATTCCTTGCTTCTGTTGTCCTTCGCTATTTTCATTCCTTTGCTCTGTGTTTTCTTTCACTTATTACTCAGTTATTGTTAGAGGAGGGTACCTAGTGCAGTTCAGGGGACTTAATTCATTTACTGTTGTTTTCTTTGTGAGCCTTTTGTTTTTTTCACTCGTGCCGTTCCGCTGCCGCTTTCTGTTAACTCACTGGGGAGTGCTGAAGGGGGTTGTAAATCCTGTTGGGTTAGCCGAGCTAACAGATTTATGACAGCCTCATTCTAACCTCCCTCACTTCCTCCAGGTTATTATCAGATGTAGCATTTAGTGTGTTTGAGATTGTGAACCATACTATAGTAATCTTAAAAGTTGCTAAGATAAGTGCTGAAAATAAAAAGAGTGAAAGGGGAAGAAAGGAGAGGTATTAGTTAAAAAATGGATGATTATGCTGTGTGATTGATTTAATGAGCTGGATGGGTATTATGAGGGAGAGAGGCCCAATCACCTGTTGCTTAATCCAGACAGATTCAGGAAACTCTGCAGATCACCTGGACTTTGTCCCTCTTATATGATCAGTTTGTTCTTGAAATGCTAAGCATTCCAGATTCCTTACCCATTAGTCTGTGTCTGGTAATGTATTGGACTTCCTGTTTTGTAATGTAATCCAAAAGAAATTGGCTGACATCTAGCACTGCACCGGTGCACTGCACTGGTGCAGCAGTGCCTGACATCCACACTATAACTGTGCCATCAAGCAAGTGGGGGAGGAAGGGCATATTTCAGTGATGCCCCTTTTTTCTAAAGCCCTCTGTGCCTCCAAAAAATATGTGTCCGAGGGCTCATGACCTTCAGGGACATATTTTTGGGAGGCACAGTGCACTTTAGAAAAAAGAGGACATCACTGAAAATTGCCCTTTCTCCCCCACTTGCTTGATGGCACAGTGAGACTGCTGCACTAGTGGTGTGCTAGACTATATGATAGCCACTGTGCTTTGTGTTGTATGGCACGGTCCTCAAGTAATTTTCTCAGTCAGCTGGTCTGCTTGAAAAGTAGTTTATGCAGCGAATGTCCATGCTGCGTCATTTTAAGTGTTTGGGGAGGGGAAGAACATGAATGGAGACCCTTGGCCTTAGATTTTCTCAGTCTGGTTCGCCAAAGGAGCATGGAGCTCCACTCTACAATGCACACAGCAAAACAATAATTTTAACTCGGTAAATAACACCCCTCTAAATATGAAGTGTTATTTAATGATGACCAATCTTATATTTACAGGTGGCTAAATATATGTTTGACTTACAGATCAAAATGGCTTCCCTGGCTAAAAAGACGAAATAAATGTGCATTTAAAAACTTCCTTTCACAAATCTGTTTGACAAAATATAAAATAATAACTGCAAAGTGGTTTCAGCAACTATAAAGATATGAGATAACAAGTGAATTCCAGGAGATCAACTTGTAGCATTTTTAAATTACGCAGTTAGGTCTCTGTTGAGTCTCTCAGGCTCACTTTTTGTTTTTAAGCTTTCTGTGTGGTCTCTTCTACCATATGCTACATCAGTAACTTTTCTGGAATGCTGCTCATGGATTGTTGGCTTGTGGATTTATCTATAGTTTCCATTTGCCCACTGAATCATGGCTAGAGCTATGGGCGCTGTCCAGCTCCAGCATAGCATCCCTTCAGTGGCTGTTGCTGGTGTCTAATCTTATGTTTGTTTTTAGATTGTGAGCCATTTGAGGACCATCTTTATTTATTTTTATTTCTCTATATAAACTGCTCTGGGAATGTTTGATGAAAAGTGGTATATAAATATTCTTCTTCGTCATTCATTAATAGAAAGACAAATAGTAAGTCAAATGGGGGCTGCAGTTATTTCAATAGAATGCAAAAACCAAAAGGAGCAATGGTACAAATAAATATACAAGTCCTCTAGGTGCTCTGGTCCATATAAGCACTCACTGGAAGAAGATGGTGCTGGTCATAGTGGGAGGCGTGGTAGAAGCCGGGCAGGCAGTCCAAGGTCTTGCCAGAAGGCAGCTGATATACTGGAGAAGTCAGAACAAAGTCAGCAATGGGTGCAGAGGACTGAACAGAGAAAGTCAGACTGACTGAGGTCAAAATGATGGACATCAGGCATAGAGGGCTAGGCAAAAACAGAATTAAGCAGGCCAAAGTCAAAACTGGTCAGGGCTGGAAACCAAAGAATAGACTGAAATCAGCAGATCCAGGAAGAGTTGCACATGAGTTGTTGCTCCAACATTGCTGATTTTAATACAATTTAGTCCAGGCTTTAAGAGAGATAACTTGAGTTATTTAAAGGTACCTCACCTGCTGTCTAGTATCTGGCCCTGGCAATGCTAAGAGTCTCAATTCTGATTCTGAGTCTGAAGGCAGTGCAATATCTTCTGGCATTGCAAAGAATCACAAACCCTTACAAAGGAGAATTGTGATTCAGGATCTCCTTCCTTGCCTGTGATCTCATCCATGGTGGATGGGGCTCATGGCTACAGGTCATGACATCAGGACTCGTGGAAAATTCAAGTTGCTTTCAAGTGGGTAATGAGTACAAAATTTGTGTATTTATTTATTTATTTATTTATTCATTCATTCATTCATTCCAATCCACAAACTCAGGGAGGTGTACAGACAAGAACAGCATTTGAGATTTAAAATTCAGAGAGAGAGAGAGAGAGAGAGAGAGAGAGCTTTAAAGGGCAAATGCCTGGCAGAAAAGAAAAGTCTTCAATAAAATCTTAAAGGCTGAAAGGGAGGAGGCAGTCCAAATCTGGGGTGGGGAGAGAATTCCAAAGTGAAGGGGCAGCAACAGAGAAAGCCCTTCCACAGGCCCTAATACTACGGACCTCTCTGAGACCACAGACCGAGAGAAGGGCAACCTGAGAAGATATCACAGGACAGGACAGGACTGGCCAGGAGAGGCAGTCCTGGAGGTAAGCAGGTGCTAAGCCCTGAAGGGTTTTAAAGGTGAGAACCAGCACTTTGAATTGGACCTGGAAGCAAATAGGTTACCAATGCAGCGACCGCAAGAGAGATGTCACACTATCATATCTTCTAGCACCCATAAGCAGGTGGGCTGCTGCATTCTGGACCAACTTAAGCTTCTGGGTCATCTTCAAAAGCAACCCTGGAGTACATTACAGTAATCCAGACAAGAGATGATGAGGGCATGAGTTACCATTGCCATGGCCTGCTGGTCGAGATAGGGCCGCAACTGGTGGGCCAGCCAAAGCTGGGCAAAGGCACCTCTGGCCGCGGCCTCCACCTGCTGCTCAAGCAGGAGCCACAAGTCCAAGAGGACCCACAAATCACGGACCACCTCCTTCAGGGGCAGTGCAATCCCATCCAGTGAGAGACTCAGACTTGGCAATTGGACAGATCGAAGAGTAAGCAAAAGCAACTCCGTCTTGGAGGTATTAAGTCTAAGCCTGTTTTGGCCCATCCAAACCCTGACAGCCTCCAGACACTGGGAAAGCACAGAAACGGCATCTCTGGAGTGGTCTGGGATGGCAATATACAATTGAGTGTCATCGGAATATTGATGGAATCTCACCCCAAACTGATGGATGACCTGCCCCAGCAGTTTAATGAGGATGTTAAAAGGAATGGGTGCAAGAACCGAGCCCTGAGGCACCCCACAAAGAAGTGGTCACAGGGCAGAGCATTCGCCACCAATACACACTGACTGAAAGCACCCACTAAGGAAGCAACAGAACCACTGCAAAACAGTACCCCCAATACCTTACCCGTTCAGGCGCCTCAGAAGGATACCATGGTCGATGGTGCTGAAAGCCGCTGAGAGATCTAAAAGAACCAAGAGGGGGCACTACCTTCATCAAGGTCACTTACAAGTCATCAACCAGAGCAACCAGTGCCATTTCCATGCTATGCCGTGGCCTGAAACCTGACTGACAAGGATCTAGAAAATCAGCTTCATCATCTATGTATTTACATAAATAAGATTGACAAGGAACTTTATTCATGTCAGACTGAGGCTGTGTTTATAAAGTGGTAACACAAAGAGTCTGATCGTAAGCATGGCTTGGAAAGTGTCATTGGAGTGATTCAGACGTTCCCATCAAACATCAGTTAAACCCACCCAAGTCTGGTTCCTGCCCTAGGTTACGGACTTTCACAGACTTTCTCCTGACGTATTCTTTGAAGATCTCCAAAATTCAAATCAGATTCAGAAATCAAAGCTTCCAGGAACATGCACTCACTGAGAACTGGAGGTTCTTGCCTTACTGACTTTGGCAGATTGTCTGAACCTGTCCGCTGTATTCAGTAGGAATTACTTGTGAGTTAATATGCATAGGCTCAGGTTATCTCTTTGTTCTCTAGTTATGTTTTTATGTATGCTTAGTTCTAAGCAACTTTTATGATGCTTTAGGATTTTATTTTAGTACGGGTGGCTCTCATCTGCAGTGGTGGCACCTATAGTTTAGTGTATCTGTGGATGGTTTTTAGAGACCAGGTTTCTTTATCCACAGTACAAAAATAGGCTAAAATCTGCCTATTAGTGGTTGTTGAGTGGCCGGAAATTATCTGGAAATGACTTCCTTTGTTACTTCCAGCTGCCATTTTACAGCCTGTAGCCATTTTGAGGCTCTTTCTTTTTAAAATAAAACTTAGGTGTGTGTGCATATTTGCCAAATGTTTGGCTGATTTGGGGGTTTGGGGAGGCATTTCTGCAGCTCTGGAGAGCAAGGCAGTGTGCATTTCTACTCTTATTTCTGCCTTCTCCCACTTTTTTGGCATTTTTTTTTGTTAGGAACCTAACCTCCTAGATTTCCATAGGGGTAACAAGGTTTCTTTATTCACAATTTCCATATTTGCGGCTATTGGCAAGAATGGAATCCCCACGGATAACACAGGCCACCTGTCGTTTTATTAGTTACTGGCCCACATCCTTTGCAGTGTTATGAGGGCAGAGCAAGAGAAAGATCTCCGCTTTCACAGGGAGCCAGAAGACTAGCACCATTGATGGCTCATTATGCAATTCAATTTTAACTTCTTTTCCCTCCCTTCAGAAGCCCTTTACTCTGACAGAAATATATCTCTGAGGGTCACACAGCCCTCAGGGACACATTCCTGGCAGTTAACAGGGCTCCTGCAGGGAAGAAAAAGAAGTGAAAATTACATCCCTCACCAATCCCCAAACTCTGGCCTGCCCAATGAGCCATCAGCGCTGCTAGTTTTCTGGTTCCCTGTGAAGCTCTTTTGCTTGCTCCGTCCACATAACACTGCAAAGAATGTGGGCCGCTATTTTTTTTCCTGTTATGTCTTTGTGATGTCATATGTTATAAGCCCCCCTGATTGCTCTTTAATCATGTGCAGGGTAGAAAATCCAAAAATTTATGAACTTAAAAATAGTTATCTCAAAACTATTTCTATCAATATTAGATAAAATACTAGGTCCAATAAATCCATTCAGTAGAAACAAGATTTGAGGCATTTATTTATTTATTTATTTATTTCACTTTTCTACCGCCCCACACGCACGTTTCTGGGAGGTTTTCTGGCAGTAACATCTATTTTTCTAAGTACGGGGAGGCTTTTTCATGATCGAGTATTCAAATTTATAGCTGCAACCTCAAACCTGAAGCTACAACCCAAGAAAAACTTTACCCCTTGATAAACAGCACACCCCATCCTACCTCCAAATATGGCTGCTGCCCTGAGTACATTTTGTGACATATGACTAAACAGGTCTATGGTTGGAATATTAGTTCTGGAAGGCTTGTTGTGTTTAAGATTCTAAGAAGCCTTGGAGGGATTTAATGTTGGTTTTGCTGGTGATCCTGTTGATGCCCTGGTTGAGAATTGGAACAACTTGCTCACCAGGGCAGTAGACATGATTGCTCCCAAGCGTCCCCTCCAACCCGCTTCAAAATTGGCCCCTTGGTATACAGAAGATCTACGGGGGCTGAAACAGCAAGGTAGGTGACTGGAGCGCAAGTGGAGGAAGACTCAACTTGAATCTGACAGATTGCGACATAGAGTACATCTAAAGATCTATGCTCAGGCAATACGTACAGCAAAGAGGCGGTTCTTTTCTGCTCGTATTGCCTCTTCGAATTCACGTCCAGCAGAGTTGTTCAGGCTTGTGAGGGGATTAGTATCTGCCCCCCCTCCCTTGAACCAGAATTTGGAGTCATCAGTTACCCGCTGTGATGTGTTTAAAGAGTTTTTCACAGATAAAATCTCTTGGATTCAGGCCAACCTAGTTGGAGACTCCACAATTAATTTGATGTCTGAGCTGGGGATGCCCAACAACTCCTCTTATGTGATTCGACTGGATCGGTTTCAGTTTGTGACTCCTGAGGATGTGGACAAGCTGCTCGGAACGGTGAGGCCTACCACTTGTTCTCTTGACCCTTGTCCAACATGGCTTGTTTGATCTAGCAAGGAGGTTGTTGTAAACAGCCTGGTGGATATCATAAATGCTTCTCTGATGGAGGGCAGGATGCCTCCTTGTCTTAAGGAGGCAATCATTAGACCTCTTTTAAAGAAGCCTGCATTAGATCCCTCAGAGCTGAGCAATTATAGGCCTGTTTCCAACCTCCCATGGCTGGGCAAGGTAATTGAGAGGGTGGTAGCCTCTTAGCTCCAGGCGGTCTTGGAGGAAACTGATTATCTAGACCCATTTCAAACTGGTTTTCGGGCGGGCTATGGGGTGGAAACTGTCTTGGTCGGCTTGAAGGATGATCTCCAATTGGCAATTGACAGAGGAAGTGTGACTCTGTTGGTCCTTTTGGATCTCTTGGCTGCTTTCAATACTGTTGGCCATAGTATCCTTCTGGAACGTCTGAGGGTGTTGTGGGTGGGAGGCACTGTTTTCCAGTGGTTCCGCTCCTACCTCTCGGATAGATTCCAGATGGTGTCGATTGGAGACTGTTGCTCTTCAAAATCTGAGATTAAGTATGGTGTCCCTCAAGGCGCCGTACTTTCTCCATGAAACCGCTGGGAGAGATCATCAGGGGATTTGGAGCTGGGTGTTACCAGTATGCTGACGACACCCAGACCTACTTCTCCATGTCAGCTTCTTCAGGAGCTGGCATATCCTCCCTAAATGTCTGTCTGGAAGCAGTAATGGGCTGGATGGGGGAGAATAACCTGAAGCTGAATCCAGATAAGATGGAACATAAGAACAGCCCTGCTGGATCAGGCCCAAGGCCCATCTAGTCCAGCATCCTGTTTCACACAGTGGCCCACTAGGTGCCGCTGGAAGCCACAGACAGGAGTTGAGGGCGTGCCCTCTCTCCTGCCATTACTCCCCTGCAACTGGTACTCAGAGGCATCCTGCCTCTGAGTACCAGGTGACAGAGGTACTTATTGTGCGGGATTAGAACACTAGAGACAATTTTGATCTGACTGTTCTAAATGGGGTCACACTTCCCCAAAAGGAACAGGTTTGCAGTCTGGGAGCACTTCTGGATTCACACCTCTCCCTGGTTTCTCAGGTTGAGGCGGTGGCCAGGGGTGCTTTCTATCAGCTCCGGCTGATACGCCAGCTACGCCCGTTTCTCGAGATCAATGACCTCAAAACTGTGGTACATCTGCTGGTAACCTCCAGACTTGACTTTTGTAATGCACTCTACGTGGGGCTGCCTTTGTATGTAATCTGGAAACTTCAGTTGGTTCAGAACACGGCAGCCAGGTTGGTCTCTGGGTCATCTCGGAGAGACCATGTTTACTGATGGAGTTACACTGGCTGCAAATAGGTTTCCGGACAAAATACAAAGTGCTAGTTATAACTTACAAAGCCCTAAATGGCTTAGTCCCTGGGTACCTATGTGTACCTAAGAGAGTGTCTTCTTCGTTATGAGCCCCACTGCCCATTGAGGTCATCTGAGGAGGTCCGACTCCAGTTACCACCAACTCGTTTGGTGGCTACACATAGGCGGGCCTTCTCGGTTGCTGCCCCGAGATTGTGAAATGTGCTCCCTGCTGAGATACAATCCTCCCCATCTCTGGCAATTTTCAAAAAACACCTGAAAACCCTTCTTTTCACCCAAGCTTTCTCAGCTTCCTAAATTGTGGGGGTTTTAATTTCTGGTTTATTTTAAAATTCAAAACCCGATTTCGGGGGTTTTAATCACTGTAATTGTTGTTTTAAAATGTTTTTAGATTGTTAATTGTTATATTGTTTTTAAATTTGTTTTAGCTCTTTACTGTTTTAGTGGTGTGTTTTAATTATAAACCGCCCTGAGCCATTTTGGAAGGGCGGTATTCTAAATAAATAGATAGATAGATAGATAGATAGATAGATAGATAGATAGATAGATAGATAGATAGATAGAAGGCTAATTTGGGTCAGTCACTACCTCCAGCCTCAGGTTCCCATCTGGGGGTGGGGAAGAATAAAGGTGGCCTACCTTGTAGAGCCAACTGAAGATAAAAATATATACTAAGGCTGTTCACAGAAACAGCCCCACCTGGGTTTGCACAGCCGTAGCCATCAGCTAGCCTGGGTTCCCCCTACCCAGGCTTTTACTGAGATAAGAGGGGGTGTGTGTGTGCCCTCTTACCTTAGTCCCCAATCATGTGGCATTTGGGCTGCTGGCAGAACATCCTACCATAGAGGCCAGGGGACAGAGTGCCCTGGCCTCTGACGTATCCCTGATGCACTGCGCTGCTCGTATGGTGCATTATGGGATATCTGGAGGCCAGGCATCCTTCCCCTGGCCTGTGAATCAGTGTACTGCTCACTACATTGCATATCATATGGGTGCACCTATGAATGAGTGGCAGTCAGTTTGTGGGGCGGGAAGTAGGATCCTGCCTTCCACCCTGCCCTCACCGATCCCAGTATTGTAGTTGTGTGAACAACCTTCCTGTTTCCTTCTCAAATATTTGTATACAGTAAATTATATATTTAATTCACTTAAACTGCTTTCAGTTCAAAATCATTTTTTCAGTTGGAAATCAGTGACACAGAAATAGATACTCTCAGCAAAGGAGAAAGTTAAACTCCCAGAGTTCCTCACTCCTAGCTATATGACTCATTTGCAAAACACTGCTACTTAAGTGCTGCAATAAAAAGCCATATTGCAAAAGCTTCACCTTTAGTAAATTAACATCTCTTTTCATTAGTTGTAATTAAACGTACATATTGCCTTCCCACAAATATCCTAAGATTAAGATACATTGAAAATACTACTATTAATTATTTCTTGCACCTGCTGTGACTTTCAGGGACCCCATGACTCAACTTTATCATCTCCAGAGATTTCAAGCATTTCGTTTCTTGCCTTACTTAAACCCTTTTGAGTATGTTTAGTTACACTGGCAAAATGCATATTTTCCATATTTTAAAAAATCAAGCATTTCTCCTTTTCCCAAAAAAGAAATCATGTGTTACAACATTAAAATTTCATTGACATTTTCACGCTTCCCTGGTATAAGTAGAAATGGAGATGCATACTGCAAATATGTAAAATAGGAGATATGGGGAAGAAATGGCTGGAGCTATTTGTTGAATATGTTGGAGAGGCAATGAAATCTGTCTGCTTCTTGGTTCTCATAGAGATTCTGATGAACTCCACAAACATGTTCTAAGACTCTTTGGTATTTCTGCAAGAACTAATACAATTTGTAACAGTAAATTTGCCCCTTGCACCTGTTGGGTTTCTATCTTTTCCTGGTCCAGCATGGCAGGCAGAATTTTCTGTAGACAAGACCCAGCAAGAATCATAAGAACAAGCATGTCAGAATGTGATCAGCTACAGATTTGTTGCAGAAAACAGCCACACTCCACAAAAAATTTATTCTTCGTATGATTCTTATTAATCCTTGTGGTAGTGATGCTGCTGCTGGAGTTGGTGGCATAAGAATTGCAACTCATACCCCTTAAATACTGCTGCTAGGCCAGAATAATTGTGACAGAGTTTGGGCCTAGTATTTACTCTGCATGTTTGTTTGTTTGTTTGTTTGTTTGTTCGATTTTTATACCACCCTTCCGAACTGGCTCAGGGCAGTTTACAATTAAAAAACAGAAATCATTAAAAACAATTAAAACAGAAATACAAATATAAACACCAATTTAAAAACATCTTAAAAAAACAATTAAACTATCAAAGCGATTAAAACCCTGAAAACCAGGTTAACATTAAAACTAATTAAAAACCCTGAAAGGCCAGGCCAAACAGATGGGTTTTAAGGGTTCTCTTGAAGGACAGTAAAGAATTAAGATGACGAATTTCTGCTGGGAGTGCATTCCACAACCCAGGAGCAGCTACAGAGACGGCCCGCCTCTAAGTCGCCACCAAACGAACTGGTGGCAACTGGAGACAGACCTCCTCAGATGACCTTAACGTGCAGTGGGGATCATGTAAAAGAAGGCGCTCTCTAAGATATCTCGGACCCAAGCTGTTCAGGGCTTTAAAGGTAATAACCAGCACTTTGTATTTTGCCCGGAAACATATTGGCAGCCGGTGTAACTGTTTAAAAACAGGCATCATACGGTCTCTCCGGGTTGCCCCAGAGACCAATCTGGCTGCCGCATTCT
The DNA here is from genome assembly GCF_027244095.1 of Hemicordylus capensis. Lineage (NCBI taxonomy): Eukaryota > Metazoa > Chordata > Lepidosauria > Squamata > Cordylidae > Hemicordylus > Hemicordylus capensis. Next base: position 369,758,913 of record NC_069658.1, on the reverse strand, counting down.
GAACTAACTGAAGTTTCCAGACTACGTACAAAGGCAGCCCCACGTAGAGTGCATTGCAATAGTCAAGTCGGCAGGTTACCAGCGGATGCACCACTGTTTTGAGGTCATCCTCTTCGAGGAATGGGCGCAGCTGTCAAATCAGCCGAAGCTGATAGAAAGCACTCCTGGCCATGACCTCCACCTGAGATACCAGGGTGAGGCCTGGGTCCAGGAGTACTCCTAAGCTGCGCACCTACTCCTTCTGGGGGAGTGTAACCCCATCCAGCACAGGAAGATCTAACTCACCCCTCAGATTCTGATCCCCCACAATGAGCACCTCTGTCTTGCTTGGATTCAGCTTCAATTTGTTATCCCTCATCCAGCCTATTACTGCCTGTAGACAGGCATTTAGGGGATGAATGCCATTTCCTGAAGATGAAAAGGAGAAGTAGATTTGGGTGTCATCAGCTTACTGATAACACCCAGCACCAAACCTCCTGATGACCTCACCCAGCGGTTTCATGTAGATGTTAAAAAGCATTGGTGACAGAATGGAGCCCCGAGGGACTCCATATAACAACTCGTGTTTTGAGGAGCAACCGTCACCAAGCTCCACCATCTGGAATCTACCTGAGAGATAGGAATGGAAACACTGCAAAGCAGTGCCCCTTATCCCCAGCTCCCCCAGGCGATCCAGAAGGATAGCATGGTCGATGGTATCAAATGCTGCCGAGAGATCCAGAAGAATCAGCAGAGTCACACTCCCTCTGTTGATTCCCTGATAAAGGTCATCCATCAGGCCGACCAAGGCTGTCTCAACCCCATAGCCAGCTCTAAAGCCAGTTTGAAATGGGTCAGATCATGTATATGATCTGTCATCACCTGGTGTCAGCCCTTCTGCCTGGGTATTCTACCCTTTGACCATAGACATAAGCAAATAAATTAAGTGACCTAATTGTGTCCCCGTGATTCTAATAAATAACTTTGCTCAACATTTTCAGTGACTGGCATCCAGACTAATATTGTGTGTCTAGACTAACATTGTGTGCACCCAAAAACGTTTCAAGCATACAACAGGGGAAAGGCAATTCTCACCAAAATACCTTTCCTTCTGCAGTCCTCCAGGCTTCCTAAAAATATCCTTGAGGGTCCTGCAAGCCTTTTGGACATATTTTCAGGAGGTACAGTAGGACTGTGGAAGGAAGAAGAGATCAGCAAACACTGCCTCTCTCTGCTACAAGTGCAAAATACCTTTAAGTATATGGGATGTTAGTCTGGATGTCAGTCCATAACCAGCACTCCATTGAGCTTCTGTTGCAGCCTGTTTGCTTCTTCGTTCACATCTCACTCAGTGCCAGCTTGAGCTGTGGCACTGCACAAAGCTGGCCATGCTTTCTAATGTTGGCCATTCCTCCCTGATGCCCGCCAGAGTCAGTGGGCAGTGGCAGCCCTGCCTGCCTGCCCCACTCCCTGGGCAGTTAGGATCAGTGGGGCTGCAGGGGACTCTGCTAGAAGCTCCGTTCACACTGAGTCCCTTGCAGCCCTGCCTCTGCTCATCTACTGCTGGAACGGCCGCAAGAAAGGAGCTTTTAGTGTCGGTAGATGAACATCATAGGTATCCATCTAGCAGAGTACAAGTTCTATAGGGTTTTTTATAATAGCAATGAATATACGGCAAAATCCATGGAATAATTTACTATGTCATTGTATATAGTAAACTGATACTGTCGTTATTGTAATGGGTATTATGTTCCTTCATGTTTCTGAACTGGTCATAGACTGTAATAAAGTGTATCTATCCATCTGTCCATCCTCACCGAGTGGTGGCAGGCAAGGCGGCAACTGGGGGCACCTTGGGCCAGTGGGAGGGTGGGGTGATGCTGATGGTGCAGGCACCACCTGAGGCAAACACCTCAGCTCATTAGCGAGTTGCCCCTGTTCTCATTGCTACTCCCCACTTTTTCCGCCCTGCTTTTATTTACTTCAGCTTGTGCATGATGATTTCTTGAATTAAACATGTTAAGGTGGACAGGCAGCTCTGCTGGTCATCAGCTACCCAGACCCTGATGCTCAGAATCCTTACATGACTCTGAACAAAAGCAGCAGTTAGGATAGTTTTTAAAACGGTTCTTAAACTCATGTTATGATCCCGGGATAGTCAAAATTAAGTAAATCTGTATACCTGTATTTATATAATTTCCACAAAGTCTCCACTTTGCATAACATGTGCATGTGTTTATTGCTATTATATTTGCATATTTTGAGGAAAAAATGGATAATTTGAGAATACAGCTCACCACTGTGAAGCTGATGGCCAGGTGGTCTGCATGTCTGCTCAGTCTGCTGTCTAGGTGCAGAGTTCTCAGGGTCTCTGCTTCTTAGCTGTAAATACATCTCCTGGTTAGGTTTACCATACGCACAGTCCTCTATCTCCTCCCCCATGGGTCAGCCAGCCTGCTCTCTCCAGCTAGGCCAGCAACTTCACCTCTTGAAATGAGGCAGGACAGCCAGCTAGCTACCAAGCTAGCCTCTTTGCATGCTGGCGCATGGTGCATGCACAGTCTTCCACTCACTTGTTCTCTTTTCAGTGCAAGGTTTCACTGTGGTTTTCATAGAAAAATAAATAATAAGATGCTCCCCTGTCCCCAAAGGACTTACAATCTAAAAAGAAATGCATGGTAACACCACCACCATTCATTTAAGGAATGCTGTGCTGGGGATGGATAGGGCCCATTGCTTTCCCTATGGTAAATAGAAGATTCACCACTTTAAAAGGTGCCATTTTACTCAGTTAGCAGGGGTAGCTGCTTGTTTAAAGTTGTTTAGCTAACGGCTAACTGAGTAAAGTTCGCTAACTGCTAACTTCTCATTGCCACCACCACCACCACATGAAGGAAGGAAGCTGCACCTGCTAGGCTCATCTATCCATGCTCCTGCATCTCGTGGCTCTGCAACCTGCTACTGAAGCAGAACCTCCACTCCACCTTCCCCATTGGATGTATGCTCAATAGGAAGGGGAGGGAGACACAGCATTTGCCATTTTGTTGCCAACTCCCCCTTTGGAGAGATCCTTTTGGAGCTTACTCACAATCTGTTTTGGATTTCACTATCCTAAATAGTTTGGTGTCATCCACAAATTTGGCCACCTGGCTGCTTACCCCAATTTATAGATCATCCTCTATAATAAAAGGGTAAAGCATGATCCCGTGTCTTTTCGGCCCGTGTCTTTCTCGGCCATTCTGGGCATGCGCAGAGCGCAAGCCCAGAACGGCTGAGAAAGATACGGCCGCCCAGACACGGGCAGCCATGTTGAGAACAAAAAAAGCGACAGCAGGGGGAACCGGGAGGGCTGAGGCGGCAGCGGGGAACAAAAAAAAAAAACGCGGGGAGAAAAGAGAGGCCCACGGGGGGACCAGGAGGGCAGAGACGGCAATGGCAGAAATAAAAACCTGCAGCGGCGGGGAGATTAGATCGCAAAAGAAAGAGAGGCGGGGACCGGGAAGGGCAGAGGCGACAGCAGCGGAACCAGCCTGAATGAGGAGCAGCAGAGAAGCAGCGGAGACCAGGGGAAGGCAGAGACGGCAGCGGCGGAACCAGCGCTGCTGCAAAAACAAACAATTACAAGCAGAAACCGGCGAGGGCAGATGCGGCAGCGGCGGGACCAGCCCTGCCGCTAAAACAAATAAGAAGCGTTGACCGGGGAGGGCAGTGACGGCAGAGGCGGGTGGGTAATAATTGACAGCGACGCCAGGTCCGGCCGGTTGCAAGGAACACACACACACAAAAAGTTTTCATTAAGCACTACACCCCCCGCCCGCCAAAACAGCAACTTGAGTGTGACGGAACTCAAGACAGCACACATGGGGCCCCATCCTGGCACTGACCAGACCTGATATGTTGATCTGTATATACTGCTTTTCAAATAAAGTTATCAAAGTGGCTTACGCAGGAAAATAGAACAAGACGCCATAATAAAACGAAAATGGTTCCTGTCCCAAAGGCACAATTTAAGAAGCAACACAACAGCCTCTGAGAGGGATGCTGTGGTGGGCTGAAGAGGGACAGTTGCTCTCCCCTTGCTAAACAAACGCGTTTGTTTTATTTAGAGCGTACACAGTGTTCACAACCACTTTGAAAGGTGACCCTTTGCCCACCGAGTCGGGGACCCGAGACCTGCTTCGCTTCAGCGCAGCAAAGTGGCTGCTGCACGTGTCCTCAGGTTCTGCCGAGAAAAGTGATGCTGGAAGGCTCTTTCCTGTTTCTCTCGCAGCAACCTGCACAGCTGCCCCCCAAGATGTTACGGATAATAGGGCCACTGCCCTTATCAAATGTATACATTTGAATGCTGCATGCAAGTGTCACAAACCTACAGCTGCTGCCCTTTCTGTTCCATAACCTTTTGGTCCCTCACCTCTGTATCCATATGCAAGCAGTCCTCAACTTAAAAAAACCCGGCTGACAAACGTTGCTGACAAACAGCAAACCCCGCCACCCCCGCCCAAGCCCAAATCCATACCATAAGACTGAGGAGAATGTCCCAGATCAAACCAGCAGCAGCAAATTCAGTCTGACGGGAGGAGGGAGTGTCCAAAAGAACTCTATCCCCTCACCTCTCAACTGAGGCTTTTGTGTAGAGTAGCGCTGCCCCCCTCCCATGTTTATTTTTGCTATGTTGCGTTGGTTTAAAAAAAAAAAAATTCTGTCCTGCATTTCTAAAAAGCTAAAGTAGTTATTTAGCAGACTTAAGTACAAAAAGTGCATGGTACAATGGGCAGGTCTGCATGGTCTGCCAAAAAGTAAGTTGGAGGGAAGCGGAGAAAGATACCTCCTCAGCATTACGTTCAAGGGACTGAGGGAGGAAGGCAAAGACAGACAGAGAGAGAGAGAGATGAAGGAGTGAGGGAGGGAGACAGGACAATAGAAAGATGGAAAGAAGGAAAGGAAGGAGAGAAAAGAGAGAGAAGGGAAGGAAAAGGACAAAAGAAACAAGGAGGGAGGGAGGGAAAGTAGGAAAGAGAGAAGTAGGGAAAGAAGGAAGAAGAAAGAAAAAGGAGAAAGGAATGAGGGAGAAGGACAAAAAAAAGACAGAGGGGAGGGAGGAGCAGCCAGCCCCAAAGAGCGAGCCCGTTAAAGAAAGAAAAGAGGAAAAGAGAAAGAAAACAGAAAGATGGGAGTGAGAAGAGGTGGAAGAAAGGAAGGAAACGAGAGAGAGGGAGAGAGAAGAAAGGAAGGAAAGGAAACAGAGGAAGAGGGAGAGAAAAGGAAGGAGTGAAAGAGAGAGAGAGAAAAAGGAAAAGGAAAAAGGAAAGGAGGGCGAAAGAGAGAGGGAGAAGGAATAAAGGAAACAACAACAAAAAAGGGACTAGCGCCCATTATTTTAACAGGCTTAAAAATACTAGTTTATGAATAAATTAAAAAGCACAGGTCCCAGTAGAGATCCCTGGGGGACCCCACTTCTTACTTCCCTCCATTTAGTGAAATGTCAATTTATACCTACCCTCATGGATAGGTATAAATGGGTAGACTCTGTCCAAACAGATGCTTATTCATTATAATGTGTAGAGTGTGCCTTGCATACAGTTGTACACTTAGTGGCACTCTGCACATGCATCAGCCATTGCAATGCCATCCCCTCTGCTACATATGTTCATTTTAGCCCTTTTGAATGTCTGAAAAAGGCTTTATTTGAATTAGAACCGGAAGAAATGTTATAGATCAGTTGGAGTAGGTGGCTTAATACTGAATCCTCAATGAAAGTTTTGTACTTATTTTAGTGTTACGTGGACTCAGCAGAACTATAAGCAAGTGCTATTAGCAGAATTTATTGACAGCTCAAAACTGTATCATGTATGGCATAAACTGTGTTAATAGACAATGAAATACAAGTCTGCAGAGCCCTTCTAAGAGTTCAAATGATCCCTGAGCTAGCTGCATTGCTTGCAGAATTAATGGGAATGAAGTGTAAAGTCTTAGGAAATACCCAGCATTCACTTTTATTTGCTACAGATAAAACTATGTGATGCAGAATAATATCTAAAGCAGATTTATGCTGGAATGCTTTTTAACTTTTGTTAAGTTTTACAAGTACCATAGTAAGGGCCTTATTTTTATTTGCAGCATATTCTCTATTCTCTGCAGCATGTTTTCTATTTCGAGTTTCAGATTAACTATGATGTCATTTTAAAACTGATTAGTCAGTAATGCTTGTGTGGATCCTTGTCATTTTAAAGCATATTTCCAGATTAACTGGTTGGAATATTTAAAATCTATTCCTCAGTTGTGTAGTATCTCTAATTATACCTGAGCAGCCTTCTGTAGAATTATAGCATCTGAGTGTGCTGGAAAATTGATCCGTTTTACATCACCATGAAAAAGGAAGATTTAAAATTTAACTAATGCAATGAACCAGTTCAAACTGCTGTTTCTTAAGTAGCACCTTCACAGCTGCTTGATACCTGCCATCAAGAAGTATGATATTTTTCAGAAAGCATCTAGTGTAGCAGTCTCTTCACCACAGTCTCCAAGTTGCATTATGCAGCTTGGAACTTTTGAAAGACTAGTTTACCTTTGAAGGAGGAGTAAGGTTTTTTAGACAAAAAAAGCTAAGGTTTTTTTGTTATCAGCAGACAGCTGCCTATTAACTTCACTCAGCTTTGGTTCATACTTATGAAATATTCAGATAAGGAAATTGAAAACAAAGTTAATTAATTGGGCAAATATTCCTCACTAGATGAGAGAGAGTATGCAGAAGGCACATCATTTATTTCTTGGGTCTCTTAGACTGCATTCGCATAGAGTGGCTGTTTTCAGTCACTGCATTTTAAAATAGGTGAGGTACCATTGCTTTTTGTCATCAAATTTTTATTGTGTCACACCACTTGGATAGATCCTTGCAGGGGAGTAACAGCAGGAGAGAGGGCATGCCCTCAACTCCTGCCTGTAGGCTTGCAGCGGTATCTGGTGGGCCACTGTGTGAAACAAGATGCTGGACTAGATGGGACTTGGGCCTGATCCAACAGGGCTGTTCTTATGTTCTTAAAATACCTTGCCAATAAAGAAAGGCCAATGTTGTATAAAAATATTAATTCCAAGATAAGAAGATGTTCTGTGAAACACAAGCCTGGTTCAGATGGTATTCCAGCCAACCAGGGAAGATCCATTGCCTCATACTTCATTCAGAACAAATCTAGGGCAAGGAGGCTTCTCCCTGGACAAGATGGAGGATGTGGCCATATTCTTTGCATGCTTACATGAAAGTAAGTCCCATTGAATTTAATGTGACTAATTCTCAAGTATGTGTGCATTGGACTGCATCCTTAATTGTTAGAATTCAAGTTGATATTTTTATTAGCCATGGGCCATTGCATATAAACATTTTACAATAAAATCAAAACAGATACAGCTAAAACAGATGCTTTAAAGAAGGCAAAATAGAAAAATACAATAAAATCAAAATTCCTGACTACTTTAAATAACATGAGCTTGTAGTTTCCTAGCCACTACTGCAAATAAGGCAACTGAATATGTATACAGGTGAAACTCGGAAAATTAAAATATCGTGCAAAAGTCCATTAATTTCAGTAATGCAAATTAAAAGGTGAAACTGATATATGAGACAGACGCATTACATGCAAAGCGAGATAAGTCAAGCCTTAATTTGTTATAATTGTGATGATCATGGCGTACAGCTCATGAAAATCCCAAATCCACAATCCCAGAAAATTAGAATATTACATGGAACCAAGAAGACAAGGATTGTAGAATAGAACAATATCGGACCTCTGAAAAGTATAAGCATGCATATGTATTCAGTACTTGGTTTGGGCCCCTTTTGCAGCCATTACTGCCTCAGTGCGGCGTGGCATGGATGCTATCAGCCTGTGGCACTGATGAGGTGTTATGGAAGACCAGGATGCTTCATTAGCGGCCTTCAGCTCTTCTGCATTGTTTGGTCTCATGTCTCTCATCCTTCTCTTGGCAATGCCCCATAGATTCTCTATGGGGTCAGGTCAGGCGAGTTTGCTGGCCAATCAAGCACAGTACACTGTATACTTTTCAGAGGTCCGATATTGTTCTATTCTTCAATCCTTGTCTTCTTGGTTCCATGTAATATTCTAATTTTCTGGGATTGTGGATTTGGGGTTTTCATGAGCTGTACGCCATGATCATCACAATTATAACAAATTAAGGCTTGACTTATCTCGCTTTGCATGTAATGCGTCTGTCTCATATATCAGTTTCACCTTTTAATTTGCATTACTGAAATTAATGGACTTTTGCACAATATTCTAATTTTCCGAGTTTCACCTGTATGTAATATAAGAACAATCATCTTGAGTATTTTGAACAATCAAGAACAAGCCACCTTCAGATAATTTTATGAAAGGCGGTATATAAATCTAATAATAAATAAATAAAACAAGTCATCACCCTGTAATTCCACGACCACATCCTGAGGTGATCTGTGAGAATACCGCTGAAGAATAGCTGCCAGAAGTTTCTTCTTTGATTCCATATACAAGGGGCAGAACAAGAGATCATCAGTCTTGTCACATCACTAAATACATATCCATTCTGCCAATGAAATGATGCCTAAGTATCTTCACTCAAGGGCATCACATGGAATCTGAGTTCCCAAGAAAGCCCAGTGCTTCTCTGGCATAGGTTAAGGTTTGGAAATACAACACCTAAGAGTGGTTCCTCTTAATCTTGATGAACCAAATTGATAATTATTGCCCTGTCCTCCACAGCATCCTGCTCAATAATCCAGTTTTTTGGGGTCATCCTTTGGCCATTAGCTAAGAAATCATCAATCGTTATATTCGAAAGTCTTTACTGATCTTCTCCCTGCTGCGCACAGCCTCCATACTTTGATTGTTCAAACCAGCACATCTTTGTGACACTGATATCCTCCATCTCATGTCATCTGTGCCAGTGGCAAAGACAAAGTATTCTGGCAATAGAGGGTAGCCATACCTCTGCTCTAAGATGGGCCACGGGAGAGCCTGGGGGAGTCTTAGAGTTTCCCTCTGAATTTTATTTTGAGTAGTCTCTAACTCTTCCTGGCCCCTCCCACCCCACACATTTCCACTCCATACAACATTTGGGGAATAGCTTTAGAGACGTAAATCTTGAGACTGGGATTTGTCAATGGAATAAAAGAAACATCGTAGCTGTGCAGTGGTTTTAGCACACGTTAGCAAGGTGGCCTCTGTATGGTGCATCCATCTTATCATCACAATTTATCGCCAAGTACTTACTGTATGGGAGATGGCAATGGTAAACCTCTATTTTATTCTACCAAAGAAAAACCTCAGGGCTCTGTGGTTGCCAGGAGTCGACACCGACTCAACGGCACACATTACCTTTACCAGTGTAAGCCATCCTGCTCCACTGTATTTATTTATTTATTTAAAACATTTTTACACCGCCCAAAACTTACTTATTTTTATACCATCCAAACCACACTGTAGCCCTTTGAAGTGCTGTGGTTTTTCTCCAAAGACCATGATCTTAGATTTGGAGTAATTTATTAATAGCTTTTGCTCTTTGCAGAAGAGCAAGATGTCGATGAATGCCGATAACCAAACCTGGTCAGTATTATTTTTAAGCCTAATCTATTTAAAAAATCAAATTTAAGTTAGCATATAACAAAACTGCTATTTTCTAGGTAGGTGCAAAGACAAGAGGGAGCATTATACTTGTGACTTGATTGTTTATGTTAGATTAAAGAGAAAGGGGGGAGACAGAATACACCCCCATTTTACCCCTTTAAATTGATTCTGTCAGTGCACCTTAATAATCGAATTTGAATAATAGAATGTTCTTTCTCCCATGTTTTCAATGTATGGAGAAAATAACAAGCATTCAGTTTATAGGCCACATCAAGGAGACTGCTTGGTCTATAATTATTGGGTTCTGATGATTGGCACCACCGTGCTAGATAAGCATCTAGTACAGGTCTAAACAACTTCAGCCCTCCAGCTATTGTTGGACTGCAGCTCTCATCATCATAGCTCCAGTTGTCAGGGAACAACTGTTGGAAGGCTGAAGTTGTGCAGTCCTGATCTAGCAGAAAAACTACCTGACCTGTTTATCTGAGTAAACAGCTTAGCTAGAATTGGGACCCACCAGTAAGCATCCAGACGTGCAGAAATGGAGAGATCACCAACCCTCTAGGTAACTGGTGCTATTGTCAAACTGCTTTCACTGTTAAGAAGTTTCTCCCAATGTTCAGAGATTCTCAGATAAGTGGCAGTGCATGTAGAGAGGACAATTGTTCCATTTTGAATCTTCACTTGATGCCTCTTGAGGCTGATGAGTCATTCAGGCATAGCCACATAGGCAAGTTGCTTGACATGACGTTAATCCCATTTATCCATTTGTAGCCAATGCGCTCTTGTGTTTCCCTTTGACTTTTCTTTTGTTCTCCGTTATTGCTGAAGACCCATTAACCTAGAAAATTTTTTAAAAGACACAGCTTATTAAAACTGTTATTCAAAGATTAACAATGTTCAGTCAAAGCATTCTCTTACCATGTAAAGACATTGGCAATAGAATATGTTTAAATGGGTTTTCATTACATGCCGTTGTAAGCCTCAAGAGCACAGGCAATTTGGAATTTAAAATTGAAAACTTGTTGCAGTGGTAATTACATTTAAAGACAATGGATGCAAAGGATATGTTTTGGTACTTACTTGGATTATACACAGTTTCATGCCACACCGCTATGCCCTTGTTGAAAGTGCTGCCTCGCAAAGATAAGCTTTGGCAAAAAACCAAGACAGATTTTGGCAAATGCTTTCACTTCCAGATGTTTAGGCATATATCCCAATTGTTCTTCTATATATGAAGAGGGCACTTACAAAACGACCTAATCCACACTTAACAATCATATAAACATGTCAGATAAAACACTCTATAAATGTATACATATGTATCGGGAGAGAGAGAAAATATCCTCCATTTTGTCATGTTTTTAAAAGAACCTAGATGACTAATAGAGATTAAAGGTGAGTTAGTAGGCATTAGAGGTTCTTGAAAACAGTATTCGTATATGTGCCATACATCATCGCTGAAACGGATATAGTTTTTTTAAAAACTATTTAAAAAAAAAATAAACACCTGGGAAAGAAAACAGGGAGCAGGCACAGGAGCTCGCAGCAAATCAGGTCTTCAGGACCTATGAGAGCTCTTAGGAAGCATGGATGTTGCTCCAATCAGTGTAATAGCTCAGCTAGACCTTCTACTGTGAGGTCTGATGACTGGGCAGGTGCCAGATTCTTAAAAGGTCTAATTAACATTCTCATTAGAGAAATCAACAAGAGTTGGGTTTTTTTTTTTAAATGGCTGTTATCTGCAATAACTTAAAAAACATATCTTGCATATTTCAAGGCAGTATGTAAGAATTTAGGGTATCAAGATCCCCGCTTCCCAAAAGGGGAAAAGATCATTCAGAAGTCTTGGTACTTTGTCTTTTGCTTGGCTGATTTTATCCCTTTAGAACTCAAGAAAACACATAGACAGATGATTCATTTATTTATTTTATTTTTATTGTTGCATTTATATACCGCCTTTCGTTAAAAGACAACCCCAAGGCGGTTTACAAAAGTTAAAACATACAATAAAAAGGCAATTAAAACATCAAGCTAAAAAATATAAAAACATATAAAAAACAGGCATAAAAACAATACAAGAAGTAAAAAACACACAGAAGCAGCAGTAAAAACGATTATGTAAAAGCCTGGGTAAAAAGCCAAGTTTTAACAAGCTTTCTAAAAGCCGTGATGGAGTCAGAGGAGCGAATGGCCACATGATAAAATTAATGGTTGTATATTCCCACCCAAATCTTGGCAGATCTTAGAAGGCAGCAATGTGATGCAATTTCAGGGTTCGGGCAGCATGTTCTAATCATCGATCAGAGATCTAGATATTTTTGTCAAAAGCTATCTGGGTTTTTTTCATACCTTTTTCCTGTCTCCTCTGTGGTTGCCCTTGTTCTTTTGCTGTGTCGCTGCCCCTCCCTTATATCCTGTCTTGGAGTCACCCCCTCAGTTTGTCCCCTTGTTTGTCTTAATATTGATTGGCCAGAAGAATTCTGACCACTCTTCAACCTATCTTCCAATTTGTCAATTATCCTTGACTTTTGGTTTTACATAGAATTTGCATAATTGATACCTGCAAATTTGTACCTAGGTGTTTTTAATGAAACTACCTATTTCAAAAGAACGCATCAGACAGAAATGTCTGTGGTTTGTGCTCATCCTGTCAAAATGTCGCATCCTTTTCGATTCCTTTGAAGTAGAACCTAACCTAAACTGGGAAAGTTGCCAAAACATATTTTGGCGTGCCCTCCAAAAAAGTACCTTCTAAAATTTGAAAACTACTTGAAAAAATCATATTAGAGACAACATAGAAGGTAAATTCTTGTCTTTACAGGCCCCAAAGCCTAGTTTTTAATAAAATTCTTGTCAAGCAGACTGGTCAACCTGGCCATAGAAAATGCTTTAAGTATACTTTAAATGTTGCTGGGGATAGGTGTCAGAGGATGACTGTTCCCTTTGTGACATGCTTATGAGCTTCTAGGCAGCACCTAGCTGCTGATGTTTGAAAAAGAGGTCTGTACTAAAGGGGATTATGATCCTACAAAGCAGATTCCTATGTTCTCTTGGATATACATGGTTATGGTTCGTTTTCTCTTGATTTGAGAAAGTAATATTCCACAGCCAGTTGTACACAAAGAAAACAAATATTGGCACCATTAGCAAGAGGGTTTAAACTACACGGGAAAATATATATATATATATATAGAGAGAGAGAGAGAGTATAATATATATAAATTCTTTAAGGCATACTGGTGGCTAATCCTGTGCGTGGCAGCTCTCGCGGGAGTTCATGAGCAAGCTGCCGGGAGAGGGAGAGGAATGCCGAAGGCGGCTGGTTGGCCGAGAGAAAGCAGTGGCAGCAGGCAAAGAAAAAAATGCTGCTGGCAGGAGGAAAGAAACTGGTGGCATGAGCAGCCACTGCAGAGTCAGCCCAACTGCAGAGTCAGCCACTGCAGAGACAGCCCAACTGCTGCTCCTACAGAGTGCCGCCCAACTACAGCTGTTCTCCTCACAAGGAGATCGGCCAAGCAGGCAGCAGAGAGGGTGGTGCAGCCTCCCTCTCTGGTTCCACCTGCTGGCCAAATGACAGGTCAGGCCACACTAAGGCCGAATGAGGCCTCTCTGCGCCTGCTGAAATTGGGCAAGAACAGGGGCGAGAGCCGAGAGGGAGGGAAGAGAAGAGAGGGGAAGGCCGAGAACGAGGGTGGTGGTCGAGAACGAGGGAGAGCTGAAAGAAGGGGGAAGAGCTGAGAACAAGGGGGGGGAGAACAAAGGGAGAACTAGAGGCGCAGATGCTCTGTGCCCAGGCCAGCTAGAAATTTTATATTTCATTTGGTCAAGTCCCAAATAACTTACGTGGGACTCTTAAAACAACAATTAGTTTCACTCTAATATTTAGCAGAAGCAAATCTAAAATTATTTAACTATATTCTCCTTAATCTGTATTTATTCATCTCCTTCTATATTTTGTTTGTTTACTAACTTGGCTGGTATTTGGCACATGATGAATAAAAATCTTCAGTCAGTGAATTTACATTGAAATTACTCCCTTACTTTCCCTTGTGGGTTTATTTTTATATCCTATTCACGTTAGGATCTTGAAAAGAGTGGAAGGAGCTTTTAATGTGCTTAGCTGCCTCTCTGCTCTTATTATGTTTGATCAGTAAAGAGCAATCATGGAATTAAAAATGGGAGAGGAACCTCTATGCAAGATTTCAGATGCCCCAGGGAGTGAGTTTATGGCTTTCTAAGAAGCAGATTCTCACTCTTACACTGATATAACTCTATTGAAAGCAGTGTGATTTCACTATTGTTGGGTTTTTTTAAAGGTGGGATAAGTCTTGTCAATTAAGTTTTGTTTTGACATCTAAGATTGCCACACAGTTTCATCTTAAATGAGACTACTAAAAATCGAATCTGAATCTCATCTGCTTTTATTGGCTCTTGTCTTCCAGGACCTTGGGCCACTAGAAACAACAGCATAGATAGCGGGGAGGCAGAGGTCGGACGGAGGGTCACACAGGAAGTACCACAAGGCGTATTCTGGCGGTCACAAATCCATATCACACAGCCACAATTCCTGAAATTCAATATTTCCTTAGGAAAGGATGCTCTATTTGCGGTCTATATAAGAAGAGGACTTCCACCATCACATGTCCAGGTACTGTATGTAGATGCTTCATTGGGGGCGGGGTGGATGTATGGAAATCTCTTGGTGATCATTTTTAATATCTATTGGATTGTATTTTCTGAGACCACAGGATATTTCCACAACTTTTACAAGGATTATGTAGGTTTCTATTCTTTCACTCCATTGAATTGACCATCACTTACAGGAGCAGGGAAACTCTTAGTGCAGTAATGTCACATCATTGGTTTTGGAAAAATGGGAGGTGGAGGCAGCCACACGTCTTCCATAATACGTTTAATTGTGGCCTAGATGATCCTCTAAGCCTAAGCATATATGGCTTGATCTCGCTCATATACTAATCCTTCGTAACATTCTTAGGGATGTAGTTCTGCATGTCCATCTTTTTGGATGTTCTTAGTCTGAAGAGAGAATTACCACGTAGCAATTCAGTTCTGCTCTCTTAGCATAGCCCAAACATAGCAGTTCTAAAATGCACACTATTCTGAGATTTTACTTTATTATTCTGTTAAATACATTTGAAAATTCACAAACCTTGGCTTAAGCTTGCTCCTGTGTGTGGTTTCTCCCTGCAGGAACCCAGCAGGAACCCAGCACTCCTCAGACAAAAGCTTCAATTCTTCTTTTATCCTGACTTGAGTTAACCACATTCACCTGTTTCTGCAAGCAGAAATTATACTCCAGCTTTCTGCACACAACTATAAACCTTGACAATAGGGTAACTCAACTGGGCAGTATCTATCGATTGCTTATGTGATGCTATGAACATCAGAGTACTCCATTTCAGAATGAAAGCAGCAATAAAAGCTTTTCTTTACATCTCACTAGATTAATAGAAATCATGTGAATTTGACACTGGATGATGTCCTTTAGTTGAAATGGAAAACTCCATGTTCCTGCAGTTTAAAAAATTGGTCTGTGAAAAGAATGCAAAACTTCACTTGACAGTTCATCACTGATGAGTGCTGATATGCCAAAGCAAGTAAAATCCTTTGTGGAAACAAGTCAATAATCAGCAAATTAGGTACATGATTAACCTGAGACTATGAAGATGCAGTTCTTGTCTGAGAGCCCCAGTGAGGTCGAAACTTCTCTGTATTACTATTTAGCAAATATTCCAAATGCCTCGTTGAGTCAGTCAAACTGATGGAGCTACCCACCTGTTAAAATCAGCTTTGTATAGAATAGGGAAAGGCATTCCAGAGGGGCAGAAAGCCCCCAGCAGTGCTGCTTTGGCTGTCACATGCCACACAAAAAGAAACTGCAGTGCTATCTCAGCAAATGTGTGATCATTCAGTCTATAAAAGCACCCTCATGTCATCAAATTTCCAGCCTACGTCATTATAATGACCTTTAATCATGTCCTATTTTTCATCCATTTAAATTGGTGTTTTTCAAACGCCAGTCTGCGGACTGATGCTGGCCTGTGAGGCATTGGGTACTGGTCCTTGAGGAATAAAAATCACCCCCACGAAAAACAATTTTGGGCCAGAGGGGGCCGCTTCCGGAAGCTTTCCACAGCTCATTTCTAGTCAGCCAGCCTTCACTACTAGATAACATTCATTTTGAGGAAGTGAAATCAACATTATCTAGCAGTGAGGGCTGGTTGCCTGCCTAGAAATGAGCTCCAGAGAGCTCGCCTGGGCTCTCTGGATCCTGGAACCCATCCCCTTTGTGCATGGCATCACCACCAGCCCAAAATTGTTGGGGGGGGGTGCCTGGAGTTGGGGACAAGGGACGGTGACCCCTTTACTAACTGCTGCTCCTGGAAACTGAGCACAAAGAATGTACCATTGACTCCAAAATCATTGAGAAACACTGATTTAAATGATAGCATTTATTTATTTATTTATTTATTTATTTATTTATTTATTTAAGCATAGTTTTATACCACCTGATATGTACATATCTAGGCTGTGCACAAAATTTAAAACACAATATAAAACAAAGTAAAAGCAGTTAAAATTTCACAAAAATTTTCATAAGATAAAAACAAATTAAACAGTTTAAAATTAATTTCAGTTAAAAGCCTGAGAAAACAGATGTGTCTTGAAGGTCTTCCTAAAAGCAAACACAGAAGAAGATGCTCATATTTCAACAGGGAGCATGTTCCAAAGCTCTGGGGCAGCTACAGAGAAGGCCTGGTCCCAGGTCATCACGAGCCGGCGGCAACCGTAACCTCTGATCTTAAAAATTATAGTCAGAAGATCTTAATAGGTGACAGGTTTCATGACAAAGAAAGTAGTCTCTTAAATATCCTGGACCCAAGCTGTTACAATCTTTATAGGTAATAACCAGCACTGTGTTTTGCTCGGAAACATAACTGCAGCCAGTGCAGTTCTTTTAAAACTAGTGTTCCTTTGTGTTGTTGCAGAGGCCAGTCTGGCTGCTGCATTCTGTACCAATTGTAGTTTCTGGACTATGTCCAAAGGCAGCCCCACGTAGAGTGCATTACAGTAGTCAAGCCTGGAGGTTACCAGAATATTTCCCTGTTTTAAGGTCATTTACCTCCAGAAATGGACGTAGCTGACTTATCAGCTGAAGCTGATAAAAAGTGCTACTGGCCACTGCCTCAACCTGAGAAACCAGAGAGAGTTTTGAATCCAGGAGCATTCCCAAGCTAAGTGCCTGTTCTTTCAGAAGGGCTGTAACCCCATCCAGAACAGGCAGATCTAAACCATCTCTCGTGTCCTGACCCCCCACAGTCAGTACCTCCATCTTATTTGGATTCATCTTCAGTTTGTTAGCCCTCATCCAGCCAATTACCGCTTCCAGGCAGGCATTTAGGAAAGTGATGCCATTTCCTGATGAGGTTGATGTGGAGAAATAGATCTGGATGACATGTTGAGAATAAATTAAATGTTCCAGTCAGTGGCTGATATACTGTGCAAGGGAATATGGGCAGCTTGCCCATGCCCCTGTGTCTGTAAGCACCACCAATGGGGCCGTGCTGCAAGGCAGCCAAGTTCCATTTTAAGCATTCTGTGAACACAATTATGCAACACTCACATTTGCCAAGAGCAGTTGTGTCATGCAACTGTATTCCCAGAGTGCTTGCTATGGAGTGTTGCTGCCCTGCAGTGCAGCCCCATCAGTAGTGCTTACATGCACACAGGAGCATGGGCAATGCTCCAGCTGCCTGCATTCTCTTCAGTGGTATATCAGTCACTGGACAGTCTAGTTGCACTATTCATGCCCTGTCCAAGCAGACACTGATGGTATTTACATCAACAGAATATTCAAATGGCAAGATCAGAAAAAAATACTAATAATAGTGCTTAGTAAAATCAGTTTACTTGGGTATAGTAGTTTCCTTTTCTAGTTAGATGTGAAGAATATTTTAATATTTGTGTCTTTCTAGTTCTGCATTATAGGGATGTGCACAAAACTGGAAAACCTGATTTGGCTCGAATTGAACCAAACTGGACCTGTCCCGATTTTGTGCATGGGGAGCCGGGCTCCATTTCGGTTTGAGTCTGAACCAGTTCAGGCCCAGCTCAAGGGGGCCAGGGGGCCAAAAAATGTTCTTTTAACTTACTGCCTCGGCACCCCTGGGTGTTCTGCTGTGGCCATGGGGGGTGTCTCCGGCAGCTTCCCCTCCTCCTGTTCTCCAAAGGGCCAGTTCAACCCATTTCAAGGCTGTTTCTGCCCTTTCAATGTCCGCGGCAGCGATTTGGGAGGCCATGTGGGGGTCTCTGGCAGCTCTCTCACCTCTGAAGGATTGGTTCAGCCCTTTTGGGGGGGATGTTTCAGTCCTTTGAGTGTGCACGGTGGCCATTTTGGAGGCCACTGCGAATGCACCCTGGCCATTTGTGTGGTCAAAGCAAGAAGTCGGAAACAGCCCTTTAGAGACCGGGAGAGGCCAGTGGGGGAAGGGGAAGCCACCTGAGATGCCCCAGAGCCGCAGCAGCACACACGACCACTGAGGTGGTAAGGTCTGTTTGTTTACATTTGGGCTGTTTTGCCCCCAAACTGCCCCAAGCTGTTTTGAGAGAGCCCTCAAACTGGGCTAGTTTGATGTCGGGTGATCCAGTTCGCACATCCCTATTACATTGTGATATCATCATTAGTTCTATCAGTGTCATCTCTGTCACCTGACAAAAGTTTTGTACTGTGTTCTGCTGCTTCCACTATGTAATTCTGAATCCTACATTTACATGCCAAAGCAGTTTCTTTCCTTGTCATATGAGATATCAAATGTCTGGTGGGTGGATAGTTAAACATACAACCTTCAAATAGAATGTTTATGAAGAATTCATTTTAAAATACTTGGCAAACTCCCCCCCGCCCACCCAGTACATATTGTCCAAAAGTTGTCAAGAGTGATATTTTTAAAGAATGCTTAGATGTAGGCTGTATTCTTTAGGTAAATGGCAGTAGCAGCTGGATTGCTGAGACTGGATAGTATGTTTAGGCCGGAATGCAGAAATGGCATGTGCCCTGTGCATTTTAGGCCAACCTTGAAATATGTCCCTGAGGGCTGTGTGACCCTCAGGAACAGATTTACAGGAATCACAGAGGACCAGGAAATCCTGTTTACAGAAGGAACAGGAGATCAACAAAAATGGTCCCTTCCCTGTAGTTCATGCACAGCCTCGTTGCACACATGCTTCAGTAGTCTGGATGTCAGCCCCTGAATTTTGCACTTTTGTAATTAGTGTTTAACACTAGAGAACTCCAGATAAATTAAATGGCAATGGACCCTATTAAGTACAAAATGAAATCATAAATATGGAATAACTTTCAGATGTAGCACTCAGCATTTTATAGGGGCATCAAACACAGCACTTTGTGTTTTGCTCAGAAACATAACTGCAGCCAGTGCAGTTCTTTTTAAACCGGTGTCCCTTTGGGTTGTTGCAGAGGCCAGTCTGGCTACTGCATTCTGTACCAATTGTAGTTTCTGGACTATGTACAAAGGCAGCCCCATGTAGAGTGCATTCATCGTCTCTAAATCTAGAAAGAGCTGCATTTGATTGCACTTGCTTCTCCTATATCAACAGCTGTTCATGAGAAGCACTAGACACAAGTTAGTAACTAAAAGGTTGGAAATGTGGTTAATTCAGAGAATTAATACTTAATTCTCTTAATAATTCAGAGAATTAACTTAGAGAATTAATTATCTTGAATTGCAAGATAAATTTTAGCCACAGACTTTACAAATATGGTGTGTGATAAGATATAGTATGTATTGTTTTTGATATTAAGTTTACTTAATGTGAAGAAGATTGTACTAAGATTGGGAAGTAGTTACACCAATTTTCAAGGAATTTTATGTCTTTGTAAATCTTCAGAACTGAGAAGTTGGTTCCTTTATAAGACATTTTTGCTTCTGGATTGTGGCTCTCTGATCCTTACCCAAATGATGTGGGCAAGCAGTTACATAGACAGTAAAGTCAAATAAGTGTTCCAGATTTGAATTAAATGTTCTTTTTGAGTTTGAGATGTCTAGAAGGGTCAATTCTCAGTATATTCAAAGACCTCTATGCTGTGTGGGCAGAGCTTGCACAGTTTCTTCCTGATTAGCAAAAATACAGTTATTGTCTTTCACTGTGTGACCAACTTCTCACACCTTTATCCATCTATGCATAGCTTTAGGGAGAATGTGATATTTTCAGCAAGAACATTTTGTAAAAACAATTCATTATAAAAGTGCATTATATCCAAAGATCAATAGAGGAGAAAAATACGAAGTAATGAGCCAGCTGGCCAGGTGGTGAAGCCGAATCATACCTAAGATTTCTCTATATGATTGGATTTTTAAAAATAAAATTAAAATAAAGGCAAAGCATCTGTAGATTCAATTCATTAGCTATAAAGTTCACGCAGCAGCTCAAGTGATACAAAAGCAGCTCACCCCTCTTTCTTGGTATCATTGTACTACTTCTCTGTAAGAAATCCTATAGAAGTTCCAAAGACTCCCAATTGTCACAGGAAACATTCAGGAACTACTTTTTCCTACTCAACAATCTCTTGTAATCATGTGAACAGTGTAATGCAAGAGGAGGTAAAATCAAGATTATACTTGACTTCCAGAAGCAGGGATTGCTCCAAACTGAGACATTCTTCCTCACTGTAGCTGAACTGCTGTTTTCCTTGAGTTCCTTCCTCCACTGTTACACTGCTCAATTGAATAGTCCACTCTGGGCATGTGTTTTAGAGCACATGAATCAGCTTAAAATTTTGTTCAGACAATCAAGGAAAGCAGTTCTTTGGCCTAACCTTGACAAATGTTAGTTGAATGTAAATATTGTCTTCCCTCTAGAACAGGGCTGTACAACTTTGGCCCTCCTGCAGATGTTGGATTATAACTCCCATTACCCCTCTGTGCCACTGTGATTGGGGATGATGGGAGTTGTAGTCCAAAAACACCTGGAGGATTATTATTGTACAGCCTTGCTCTAGAGGTTTGCTTACAGGATACAGCTATTCCTTTATCAGCCCAAGCACCAAGGATGAATACTAATTCTCTCTTTGAGTAGCCACATACCATATTGCTCAGGATGGATTCACATAGCGAACAGATGGTGAGATTCTTTAGAACTAGCTTGCACAAGAAGGTCCGATGAGTAATGCAGTCAACAAGCTTTGTACTAATCACAAAGATCTAACATAATGAATAAAACTGGGCCTTGGTTTGTACATTGACGAGTCAGGCACCATTACTCACATGGCCCCACCACTGACAGAGATCCATTTGGCAGGGACTAGACACAGGGCCTTTTCAATTGTAGTCCCTCTGCTTTGAAATACCCTCCTGCAATAGCTCTGCCATGCTTCGCCTGTTTTTAAGCAACTGCTGAAGACCTATTTCTTTAGAGAGGCATTTTAAAATTTTAGTTGCAACTTTTCTGGTGGGTTTTTAACTTGTAATTTTAAATTTGGTTTGAACTGAGGCTTGTTTTTTGTGAATTTTATTACGTTTATATTGCTTTTCTAGTGTATCTGTCTTATTGATTTGGTGAGTGGTCACAAGCAGTAGTATACTAGATGGGTGGGGTATATATATAAGGTGTGTGTGTGTGTGTGTGTGTGTGTGTGTGTGTGTGTGTGTATTTGTAAATAAATAGAAATGTAAAGAAGCAAACTCCCCTGCATCCCAATGCACATATTTAGTGTACTTGCACTTCCTGCAGAAAACACCTGCTTTGCACAGTGCTTTCTACTCATGGATGGTGAAAGATCAGATGAGCTGGACTGCCATGCAGTCAAGCATTTGTGTCAAGTATCCACTCCACTCAAGATGTTATCTGCTTGGTGGACGGAAGTGTAACAAGCTTTTTCCTGCACTATTTAAACAACAGCATCGACCCTGGAGAATTTATGATCTACAGACTTGATGTCTTTCTCTTGTGAGTGGCTGGCTAGGTAATCAAGCTCAGCCCACTTCTCCCTTGGTCTGACTGACAGGCTCAGCATATCCCTGGTGTGGCCTCAGCCCTGCCACCAACAACACCAACAACACCACTACTGCTAATTTTTCAACAAAAGTTATGAAATCAGTTCACACAGCTAAATAAATAAAAACATGGTTGCCCCTCTTGGTGACTTGCTGTCTATGTGCTCACGCTTAGCCCACCCTATTTCAGCTTACAGGCTCAGCAGGCAGGGAAATGTTGCTGAGCATCAGCCAGCATTTGCCTGGCTTCTGAGCTGATCAGTCAGACTGAGGGAAGAGTGGGCTAAGACTGAGCATGTAACCAGCCTGTCACAGGGAGATAAGGCGGACGGGATGCTGCCTGATCAGTGGCCCAGGGACAAATGTCCCACCTTGTTGCATTGTAACTAAGCTCCTGCACTTTTAAAAAAAAATTTGCTTGGTTTGTTTTAATTGTGAGATATATGATTGTGTGAGTTATGGTTAATATAGAAGAACAACAAACAATCCTCTAAGGGTGGGCCCAGTTATTTTCGTATAGCCTAACATATTTGGAAGGTGGAAGGAGGAATTGGGGTATTAAATCTCTATATTACATATGGAAATGTGGGAAGTTCAGCAAGTGAGCTTTCCGTGGGGCTTTATGGCATACATAAATTAAACAGCATTGCAGAAAATCCACTCTAATAAGTTTTCTGTTTACCAATAGTGTGGATGAAAATGCAGTGAAAGTCACCTGAATCTTCTTGGTCACACTTGCAGTCACGGGATGATTCCTGGTTCCTGCAGCTACAGCCACTTCAAACCATTTTAGCTCCTCTGTGTGCTGTTCCTCTTCGATCTTACCAACTGCTGAGTCTGCCTGCTGTCTGAGATAGAATCAGTATCAGACACATGGGAGGTAGAGGAGTCAGCCAACACAATCCAAGCAGAGCAGCATGTTGCCTGTGAGAAATGTCAGCTTTTATTGCTACACTGTTCCATGTTGACCCTCAAAGAGCAAACCTTCCAAAGAGCAATACATTATGTTTTTCCATGGGTGTTATCCCAATCGGCATATTTTTCAAAAGGCTAATGACTGTGGAACTTTTTGTAGGGGGAAAACATTCAATCAGGTGAACCCCCCACCTGGACCCGAATTGCTCCAGCCAAGAAACAGGTCTATCAGTTCAGTGAGAGCTATGCCTTAGAAGAAAAATAACACAGCTTAAGTAGGAGCGAGCAAATGCTTATACAGGTGGCCTTCATTTTTCATGGGGATTCCGTTCTCACCTATAGGTGCAAATATGGAAACCACGAATAATGAAACCTTAACTCTTTGGGAATGGTGGGCGGGGGTGGACTGATGAGTTCTGAATAGAGAAAAATGCCTAAAAGGTGGAAAGAGGGGAGAAATAAGAGTAGAACTGCACAATACCTTGCTCTCCAGGGCTGTAGGGCTCCGGAAATGCCCCTGAAAACCCCCCAATCAGCCAAATTTTGGGCAAAATTTGTGTTTTTTTAAAAGAAACAGCCTCAAAGTGGTTCCGTACTCTAATGGCAGCTGGAAGTGACACCTGAAGTAGTTTCCGGCTACTCTGCAACCGTCAATAGGCAAATTTTAGCCTATTTTCCAACCACGGATAAAGAAACCAGGTCTCTAAGTTCCGCTCATTGATACACAAAGCCGCAGTTGCCAGAACCACAGATGACAAGAGCCACTTGCATTAGTATGTAGCAAAACACAAGAAGCACCATGACTTTTCAGTAAAGCAGGCCCTGCGCCATGGGTGTCAAAAATTATTCCAGGGCAAGGAGTTTGAAGGCATAGTGTTGGATTCAGATTTTGTGTCAGCAGAATTAAGCTTAGCAACAGAACTTTCTCACTCACTCCTCCTCCCAGCCCCCTAAGTCCCTGAAGAGCCAATTTTGAGGGTGTGGGAACCCTTGGAAATGGTGGGATGAGGCATAGGGGTACTGCAGGGTAAGGGGAAATTATCAAAAATTGAACAGAGGCTCCTTCCCTGAGTAAGGTTCCTGATCCTTTTTGGGGGAGTGAAGGAAGTGCTGTGGGGAGAAGGGGGTGGGAAAGTTCCCCCAGCTTCCTTCTGCTTACATAAGGACTGGATACAACCTCCTTATCCTGTCAGGTAGAGCGGAATAATATTTTTCAAACATGCTGGATTCGGTGCCTGATTTACTGAAATGTTTTTGTTTTATGCTTTGCTACATGCCGATATATGCTTTGATTTTCACATACTTTTAGCTCTAACATTCTCTTCTAAGATATAGTTCTCACTGAAGTGACATGCCTGTGTCTTGGCTGTTCCACTCCAGATTGCAGAGGAGGGTTCACATGACTGAATACTTCTCTGTATAAAATATCAGCATGCAGGGATTAAGGCTTGGCTTGAACCCTTCTCGTAACTACTTATTTTGTGGACGTTTTTGTATAGAGGAGCAATCAATCATATCAACCGCCCACACACACCTGCAGTCTGAAGTGGTGCACCCCAGATGCAGGTTTACTTCCTCAGTGAGAACTAGGCCTAAGTAATCTAGGAGGATTTAAGAAATCTGTCACATTTACACTTGAATCACCACTGGCTCTTGCATTGCTATGACCAAGACATTAAGGAACTGTTTGGCATACTAAAGAAATTCTCTGACAACCGTGTCCGTTGCATAGCATTGAAACCAGTTCCACAGTTCTAAAGAATAATTTTATTTCCCATTTTGTGAAAGTAAAGATTTCTGTAAAATCAGGAATTTAATATTACATAGCAAAAGCCATTTTGTAAGACAACAATTTATTGCAATGCTGCAGACATATTAGAGATTCAAAGTAACTAAGGAGAAATGTATGCCTTTCCTTTTCATTTGAAACCAATTTGGTGTGTACATGCTAGTGATATGGTGCAGATTCATTTCTGGCAACTTTATTGAGCACATATGTATTTCTTTCAGATATATCTATCTTTGTCTGAAGCTAGAAAGATAAATGGATCTGAAGCAAGACACATTTTCATAGGGTACTTGTTATATGACTATTAAAACATTAGATATGTTGGCCAACATCTTGACTTGCAAAGTGCATCTGCAACACGTGTTCATTTGCTGCGTTCCAGAGTAAAAGAGCATTGGGTCATGTGAAGGGGTGGTTTTCTCAATCTCTCCTTGCACCCCCAGGCCCCCAATGAAGACAGGACACGCTTAGCTGGAGTAAATAAGGGCCACTTTTATTATTGTACGGAGGTAACAACACTTGCAACGGGGTCCCAATTAACCAGAGTGTGGGTACTCATCTTGCGTGGTGGCCCTTCCTAGTGAAGGGCACCCCACACCAGGGTGAAGGGCCGGGTCCTGATTTGGTCAGGCTCCAAGTCCTGACCTCCTCTCACCACAGGGCTCCACCCCGCCAAGGGGTGGTGGACCGACACCCCCCCAACCCAAGCCGTCAAAGCTCTGAGCCGGTGAGTCGCACCCACCCCCCGAGTGGGGGCCATTCCCAACCTTACGGGGTGTCGAAGCCCTGAAAGTCTTTTCTTGACCCCCCCCACCCAACTAGTCCTCCTCCAGCCAAACACCGATCCCTGAATCTACCTACCCAACACCTGCACTCTCCTGCCACAGAAGTGGGGCAGACCTCTGTTTAGCCCCACTTTCCCCACCCCCTAGAACCTCTAGAAGACCGCGTTGCAAGTCCTAGAGGAACACCTCGTTCCCCTGATCAGAGAGATGCACTCCATCCCCCCTATACAGGGTCGCATCCTGCACTCGTATATCAGGGTGCTGTACTATTGTCCCCCCTAAGGTGGTGATCGCTATCCCAACTGCCCTATTTACTTTCTTACGTGCCCTATTGAAGCACAGGGCCCCCCCTGGTTCCTCCAACATGTCCATGGTTGGACCAAACCAACCGCATCCGCCTGTGGCCAACTGGTAGACCAGAACCCCCGCAGGGTGTGAACAGAGAAAAAAGGAGTGGCCCACCATTAGAGTGAAATCCCCCTTACTGCAGGAGGGAAGAGCATACCACTCCCAAGGGCTGCACTGCACACTGCCGTGCAAAAGTCAGCTCTGAGCAAAGGCTGCTCAGAACAAAGGCCGCCCGGACCGGTGATGACAAGTCCACATAGAGGCTTCCCACTTTGAATGGAAGAGCACCACTCCAAGGGCTGCTCACTGCCTCAGAGGCCGCTCATGACAAGGCAGCTGCACATGGAGGGGAGGGAGAAGAGTATACTGCTCCTGGGCACTGCACGGCGCGCTGCAGCACCCTGAGCCCTGTGCTCAACGCCCCACAGCGTTCCAAGCCACATCCGTGTCCCAGGCCACTGTGCGTTCTTTAGCATACTGATGAGACCTGCATCCCAGGACCATCCGTGCTCCATGCCCCCACGGCGTTCCAAGCCACATCACTGAGACCCGCGTCCCAGGCCATTGTGTGTTCCAAGCCACATCACTGAGACCTGTGTCCCAGGCCATTGTGGGTTCTTCACCATACTGCTGAGACCCGCGTCCCAGGACCATCAGTGCTCAACGCCCCAAGGTGTTCCAAGCCACATCACTGAGACCCGCGTCTCAGGCCACCGTGTGTTCTTTACCATACTGCTGAGATGCGCATCCCAGGACCATCTACGCTCAACGCCCGATGGCGTTCCAAGCCACATCCCTGAGCTGTGCATTCTTCGCCATACTTCTGAGACTCGCGTCCCAGGACCATCAGTGCTCAACCCCCCAAGGTGTTCCAAGCCACATCGCTGAGACCCGTGTCTCTGGCCACTGTGCATTCTTTTACTGTACTGCCGAGACCCTCACCCCAGGACCATCTGTGACCTGGGCCAGTCACCGCGCAGGTGACTGTGGCAGACCCTGAGGGTTTAGAACAAAGCAGCATTGGGCAGGGGGTGTGTCCCTGTAGGGTCACACCGCCCATTAGGTTCACTGCCTGGCAAGGGAGGGTCGAGCCCGTAGAGTGGGGATCGGAACAATATTAAACCTGTGCAACTGCATTATATTGAATTATTGCTATCTTCAATCCTTATTTATGTATTTATTATTGTTTTAACATGTTAGCCGCCCAGCAAGAATTGTGGCTGTTAATCAGCAAGAATCATGGCTGTTACTCCTCATTACTTATTCATTTATTATTGTTTTAACCTCTTATATCCTGCCCTTCCTCCCGGGAGCCCAAAGGGTGCACTACATAACTTGGTTCCCCCTCTCAACAACTCCCCAGGGCAGGCTAAGCTGCGAGAGAAGTGACCAGACAGGAGACACCAAGCAAGAATCATGGCTGAATAGGGATTCAAACTCAGGTCTCGCCCATCAAGTCCCTCACCTGCCTGCAACCAGGCCAGACCCTGCCCAGCCAAGAGCTATTATTATTATTATTATTATTATTGCATTTTCCCCGCCCTTCCTCCAAGGAGCCCAGAGCGGTGTACCACATACTCTAGTTTCTCTTTCACAACAACCCTGCGAAGCAGGCCAGGCTGAGAGAGCAGCGACTCCGCGGTCCTACTCCGCCACTCCAGCCACTACACCACACTGGCTCGTAATACTATGGATGTGTTTTAACAGCAATTTATCAAAGGATCGTTATAAGGGTCTGGCTACTAACTCTTGCATAAACTGCATAACATATGCTAATGTGGCATGTTCCTGACCCTGAGAACAGAGAGTACGCTAATCCATAAACGGTAATCCGAACAGCATTCATCCTGTTTAAAGTGGTTGGAAGTGGCCCAGGTTCAGTCTGCAGCCTCAACAGCCAGGGCTGGGAAAGACTCCCGCCCAAAAGATGCTGCCAGTCAGTGCAGACAACACTGAACCAGACATGTTTGCAGGCATTCATATGTAATGACTAATCAAACTATTTATTATTATTATTATTATTATTATTATTATTATTATTATTATTATTATTACATTTATATCCCGCTCTCAGATGTAATGACTAATCAAACTATTTATTTCTTGTTTACACAGTCAGACAGGTGTTATTGACTGGTTTGTTTTATCCAGACTTCGAGTCCTTCCCAAGGACCTGGGATGCCAGAATTTTATTGTCAATGGTTATAGATATCATCGCAGAATATAGGCTGTTCCCAGTAAAGCTGCTTTTTGTAATTGGCTGGTGGTGATTTCTGTGGCCCCTATGGTGTGGAGGTGCTCTTCAAGGTCTTTTGGAACTGCATCCAGGGCGCCAATGACCACTGGGATTGTTTTGGTCTTTTTCTGCCACAGCCTTTCAATTTCAATTTGTAGATCTTTGTATTTTGTGATTTTTTTCTATTTCTTTTTCTTCTATTCTGCTATCCCCTGGTATTGCTATGTCGATTATTTTCACTTGTTTTTCTTTCTTCTCGACTACAGTTATATCTGGTGTATTGTGTGGCAAATGTTTGTCTGTTTGTAGTCGGAAGTCCCATAATATTTTTACATCTTCATTTTCTTCAACATTTTCAATTTGATGGTCCCACCAATGTTTGGCTACAGGTAGCTTGTATTTTTTGCAGATGTTCCAGTGTATCATCCCTGCTACCTTGTCATGCCTTTGTTTGTAGTCAGTCTGTATGATCTTTTTACAACAGCTGATTAGGTGGTCCACTGTTTCAGCTGCTTCTTTACAAAGGCGGCACTTGCTGTTTGTGGTTGATTTTTCGACTTTGGCTCTTATTGCATTTGTTCTTAGTGCCTGTTCTTGTGCAGCCAGTATTAAACTCTCAGTTTCTTTCTTCAAGTTGCCATTCTTAAGCCATTGCCAGGTCTTGGTGATGTCTGATTTTCCACTTATATTGTGCAAATATTGACCATTCAGGGGCTTATTTTTCCATTTTTCTGCTCGGTTCTTGACTTGTTCTTTCTTGTAGGCCTGCTTTCTTTCATTGGTGTTGAATAGTTTTGCGTTATTGACCATTTTAAGTGCATCTTCTTCACTGTCCTTGATATATTCTTCAAGGCCTCTTTTCTCCTCCTCTACTGTTTGATGGACTTGCAGCATTCCTCTTCCACCGGAGCTGCGAGGGAGGTATAGCCTATCGACATCACTGAGGGGGTGCAGAGCATGATTGATGGTCATGATTTTCCTGGTCTTACGATCCACCGTCTCTAGCTCTGCCTGGGTCTAGTCTATTATTCCTGCCGTGTATCTGATAACAGTTATAGCCCAGGTGTTTGTGGCTTGTATGGTGTTCCCGCCATTGAGTTTGGACTTGAGGATTTTTCTAACTCTCCTGATGTATTTACTTCCCATTTTTCTTTTAACTTCAGTGTGTGCGATGTTATCAGCCTGGAGAATGCCCAGGTATTTGTAATGTTCTTTCTCTTCCAGGTTCTTGATCTTGCTTCCATTGGGCAGTTCTATTCCTTCTGTTTTTCTTATTTTCCCTCTGTTCATTATTAATGCATCACACTTGTCTAGTCCAAACTCCATTGCTATATCGCTACTGAATATACGGACAGTGTTTAGCAGTGATTCAATTTCTGACTGGGACTTTCCATACAGCTTCAGATCGTCCATGTACAGCAGATGGTTGATTTTACTTGATGTTTTAGATGTTTGGTATCTGAGGCCTGTTTTGTTTAGTATTTGTGAAAGTGGGGTCATGGCGATTACAAACAACAGAGGGGATAGTGAGTCCCCTTGGAAAATGCCTCTTTCTAATGCTAACCTGTCCAAGTGTCTCACCATTGATTGTTAACTGTGTACTCCACATGCTCATTGCTTTTAAAATAAATATCTGAATGTTTTTGCTGACTATTATTTTTATTATTGTTATTATTATTTATTATTACATTTTTATCCCGCTCTTCCTCCAAGGAACCCAGA
This sequence comes from Hemicordylus capensis, assembly GCF_027244095.1. Lineage (NCBI taxonomy): Eukaryota > Metazoa > Chordata > Lepidosauria > Squamata > Cordylidae > Hemicordylus > Hemicordylus capensis. Next base: position 369,729,487 of record NC_069658.1, on the reverse strand, counting down.
GCGGTGTACTACATACTTAAGTTTCTCTTTCACAGCAACCTGTGAAGTAGACTGAGAGAGAAGTGACTGGCCCAGAGTCACCCAGCTAGCATTATGGCTGAATGGTGATTTGAACTTGGGTCTCCCCGGTCCTAGTCCAGCACTCTAACCACTACTCACGCTGGCTTATAAGCAAACTAGTTTTTTCTCAGTGATTTCCAGTCACACCTAAAGTGTAAACAGTATTGAATTTCAATGGCTTTTCAACCATTATCATTTGCTCCAAAATCAGAAGTGACTTGTGTGGGTAAAATGAATGTCTGGACTTTGACCTATAGGTGATCTCTTATGAGCTAGCAGTGCAATCACAATGCCTTTCAGTGCAGACAACACTGAACCAGACGGACCAATAGTCCGACTCAGCACTGGAACTGCAATTAGAAGCAGAAGAGAGGAAAAGAGTTGTGTAACCCTTTAGATCTGTGCCACTTCTGCCCTGCAAATAACATCCTCCCAAGCTTGATTTCTACCATGGGGGGAAAGGTCCCCCTTATCTTTATACCTGCAGGAGAAAAACAGTTTAAGGAAGGGGGCTATTTAGAGATGACAAACTGTGCGAGGGGAAAGGATCACATGTCTATCACCTTTTGTTTGGCTTTCAAGTATTCTTAGTGCAAACAGCTTGAAACTGACTCGAGCAGAGACCCACATTCTGCACGTCCTGACCCAAGTATCTTTCAGGGGTGGGGGAGTAACATCTAAGGGATAACCATCATCTGAGATGGTTGTTCTTGATGTTACTATGTTTTTCATGGAAGAGATGGAAATTTTTCTCATAAAGCTGCCTCCCAGAAGGCACAGAATCTCCCAACTCTGCAATACAGTCCAGAAACTTTGCCCACATGTCAGGTTTATCTGCATGAATTCAAAGATGTAATTTCTTTAACTAGGAGGAGTTCGAACTGGAGGGTATTACCAAGCATTTGTAATAATAATTTCACAAATTTAATAATAAATATGGAGTTTTTCAGATTTGGAAAAAACTTCTAACTACCCCAGCAGGGAATTGAATTCCCAACCTTCAACTTCCCAAGCAGACACCTACCACACTCTGCCACTAGGTTCGTTGGCAACCAACCTAATGGACAGAATGGACAGTATATCAGTTACTCCTTCATGCCCATAACTTCTCCACATGTTACACATTAATCTAAGACTGAAGCCCTATGCACACTCACTCCCAAGTTATACCCATTGAACATCTTGGAGTTTTCATCCAAGTTGTTGTTGCAGTCCCTATACACAGTGCTTTACCAAGAATGAGATGGTGAGTTCCTGCCTCAAGGGCCTTCCAATCAAGACAAAGGACACCATGCATAAGACTGCACAGCGACTTACCCAACCAATCTTTAACCCTAACCCTTTTTTCATTGTTGCTGCAGCCACCACCAATATCTCTCCTTGCCCAGCCCCTGCTGCCCACTCTGATCCCTCCTTGCAGACCTACAAACTTCTCCCTTTCTCTCACACACACTCTCTCAAAAAGCGCTTTCTCCTTCTCCCCACTCTGTTTGCTCAGGTTTGTTGTTGTTGTTGTTGTTGTTGTTGTTCAATCCCTTGCTAATTTTTCCAGCCCTGCTGCTTGGCTTAAAACGTCGCCTCGGGAGCGAAGGCTCCACATGGCTGATTTACAGCCTGAAGGTTCTTTCAGCTTGATTAGAGGCTGCCTTTTAGTCAACCTCGCAGGAGCTATGCAAATACCAGGCTGCTGCTCCTGGCTTTGGCAAGATGGGGAGAAGGATCAGTAGCTTTACCTATTCACCGCCCTGTGCTCGTCTCTCCCGGCAGCCCAGGAAGGGTGCAGGGCTCCTCAAACCCCATGGCTTTGTGTGCAGCAGGGTGCGGGAGAATAATGCGAGCACCAGCCGCCTCAGGACGCTCCACTCTGTGTGCCGCTCCATCGCTTCGGCTCCCTGGAAGGCAGGGAAGCCTCAGCATGGCAGAAACTTGGCAAGAAAAAGGTTGGAAGAGAAAAATTTTTGAAAGGAAAGCATGGAGGCGAGGAAAAGGTTGAAAAAGAAAAAGTTGAAAAAGAAGTTGCCAAGGAAAAAAGTTGCCTGGCAGCAAAGAGACTGCCAGTGAGGAGGCTGGCTCTTTCCCCCCTGCCCCCTCTCCTGACTTGCCAGGCCACTGGCCACGTGGAGGGGGCCAAAATGGCACTGGCGTGCCTGCTTCTCAGGCCGGGTGCAGAACCCTGCCCCCCGCTCAGGAGCGGAGGCGGGAAGCGGCATTCCCTCTGAAACGCTCTGTGACCCCTGAAAATTTGTCTCTGACAATTGCACAGTCCTTAGGGACATATTTTCAGGGGTCACAGAGTGCTTCAGAAGAAAGAGGAGATTGGTGAAAATTGCTCCCCCCATGACAACCCATGCTTATTTACTCTGGAATGCAGCAAATGCACACATGCTTACTTTGCTGCATATGTGCTTTGTAAATCAAGATGTCGACCATTGTTTTTGATTAATTACTGAAGAATTTTATTCAGAAAAGCTATGAAGCTAGCAGGTTGCTTATTGTGGTAGCCTTGTGGCCAGAAACTCTTAAGGATCTCTCACATTAATAATGATAGAAAAGGCCTCTAACACCTTAAGCAGAATTACTCACTGGTGAACATTAAGGAAAGTTCTGATTAATCAAGTGCCAAGCAATATGTGCCTCAGTTAAAACACTGTCAAACTCTAACCAATGATGTGATATGATCAACATACCAAAATAAAAATAAGGCTAGTGACCATGTTGTTTTGTCTCTTCGATCTGACTTTCATACTTCTAAAGTTTCCTCAGGGTATCCTAGTCTTTGACGTTGACCATTAGTTCAAATGTGTTTGAACTAATGTGAGGATCCTCAGCCATTCGGGTCTCTGACTTTTCCGGTAGAATTCCTGCATTCTCACTGCCTGGCATGCTCAATTTGATGTCAGGGACCAATATAGCTGCCTGCATTATACCTTTATGAGTGTCGATAGCTGAGAGCTAGTGTCCAATGGTAAACTTGAGCTTGGACTGGGACACTAGCCCTCAGCCACCTGGATACCATGTAACCTATATAACCAGGAGACCACCAGGTTTGGAGTGATGAAGGGACAAGAATTCTAGCAATTTCATAATCCCCAGTTATCTCCAATGGCAGAAGTACCAACTGAAGGTCATATAAAACTTCAGAGTGCTTGCATGCTTGCCTTCGATTCCAAAACACTTTCTGATTCTCCTGAGAGTTAGTAGATGTGGTTTGACAGGCATCAAACAAGCACTGATAGCTTCTTGTCCTGAATAGACTGGTAATGTGAAGTAACGTATACTATTATGTCAAAGATAAAGAGATGTGAATGAAAGAGAAGCATTGTGATTATATTATGGGTATGAAATTTGGAGGGAAGTGGTATAAGAAGATGAGACATAGAGGTTTGTGTGATGGTGTTATGCATGCCACTTTTAACAAAATATAAAACTATTTTATCTGGAAGTGATCCGTTGTCTGTCATGATAAATGAGTTACTGCACCTGCACAGGGACCTCTCGGATGGATTAAATGGATCATCTTTTGTGTCCCTCCTTGCCATGCATGTGCTCAGTGCCTCTACCTATTGGCAGTTGGGCACCATCATTGTTCCGTTTCTTTTTGACCGCCAATGTGTCAAGATCTCAGAATTGTTACTCCTCAGATATTTAGTGAAAGAAACAAATTAGCCTGAAATTAACGGTATTTAGACAAAAGTAGGCTATTCTTTTGAACTTGGACATCGGATTTTGGTAGCGGCTTTGCCGCTGATTGGGAAGGAAAAGGAGAAAAAGTGGGATAAAAAGACGTTTAAACATTGCTCTAATTGCAAGGCAAAGCTCCCTCCCACTGAGGAGCATGATTGCTGCCAGGTGTGTCTGGGTGAACATCACGTCCCCACGACCTGCAAGATCTGCAGATCATTTTCAAAACAAACTTGGAAAAATCGGTCTTTACACCTCAGGGCAGCATTGTACAGAGAAGCTCTTTGGCCACCGATGTTGACGGGATCAGCATCGAAGATGGGTTCTGTGCTTGCGCAATCTGTCAGATTAGTCTGGCTCAACAAACTCACTTCAGTATGGAGTGTTCGTGTAGACAGAGTCAACACCATGATCTCATGTCAGGATCATGAGATGAGAGTGAAGCTATTTTTAAATGCCCTCGTGAGTGCAAAAGAGGTTCGAATGAGGGTCGGAAAAAACATAAACACAAGCGCGTGTCATCTGGGGAGGATTCCCTGCTGCCTAACAAACACAAAGACAAAACCAAAACGACTTTGGCATCAAGAACTCCTTCTCCATCCATGGTACAGATGCAGGACACAATGTTGAAAGGCTTATTGATGTTGACAACTCCAGTGCCTTGCTTACCATCTACATCAAAGTTTTCATTGTCATTGGTGGTGTTGATACTGAAGTTGACACCAAGTCAATCGATGGCGGGCATATCGATACAGCAGCTCCTTTGACATCAAACATATCGATACTGATGGTTTTTCCAGTGTTGACGCTGTCTACACCAACACTCCATACTGAAGTGAGTTTGTTGAGCCAGACTAATCTGACTTCCCCGTTGGCTACAGTGGCACAAATGTCACATAAGCCAATTACATTGTCACCAGCAAGGACCCCGATACGGTCTCCGTTGCTTCTTTTTGATTCTGGGGAAGATGCTTCCTTGGACCCAACTACAACCAATTCATAAATGAGTATGTTAGATGCTTCTATAAGTATGCCATCAGTATCTACATTCCAGGGCTTCTTAAGCACTGGTCTAGATGTTGACATGGAAGGTGAGGACATGCCACCTAAAATTCTGTCACTATCATCACTTTGTAACTTTCCTACCTGCCCAACTGCTTCATCTTTTCAGACAATTCAGCCCGCAATGACTAGTATAGCGCAGTCAACTTTATTGGTCTCAACATATAGTGCTATGTGGGAGCCAACTTCCAGTTTTGTACCACTGCAGAATTATGTCCTGCAAACAGACTCCATACATGCCTGCAGTTTCAGCATATTTTATCCCTTGCGACTCAGGTGGATTTAGGTGAATTTCAGCTCTGGGAGGCTCAACAGTTGCTGCATGGTTGTGCTTCTGTGTCCATTTTTGGAAGGGCGGTATAGAAATCAAATAAATAAATAAATAAAATGATAATTTAATACTGAATGTGACACACAGTGCTTCAACACTGCAAAGCTGAGTTAATGTACAAAGACAATCACTTCAAATTTCAACTACTAGTCAAGGGGATCAAACCACCCAATCCACTACTGTGCCTTCTATGCCTTCAATACTGGTATTTCCTCAGCATCCACATCTGGGGAATAACACAAGTACAGTCACACAGGAGGGTGGCAGTCAGCCATCGCAACCATCACGGCCAATGGATGTGCCTGCACCACGCCGAGCAGGGGACCAAGGGGCAATTCCGACTGATGACTCCTCAGATTCTTCGGAGACAGAGTCAGATGAGAGTTCAGGGGCTCCAGGCAATCCATCATACCTTCCGTCTGATGCTCCACCCAAGCAATTGACTTCACCAAATGAGGAGATGAAGTCCTAAACTAAAATGTTGCAACAAATGGCTGAAATGCTGGGCATAGAAATAAAGTGTCCATCTGCTGATCTGGAAGATCCGGTTTATAACCTAATGGCAGCTGCACAGTCAGCGCAGCCCATAGCATTGCTTATGTTGCTTGTAGTAACAAAGGCTGCAAAAACAACATGGGGTATTTTACAAACCTCTACACCAACATCTAAGAGGTTGGAAGGATTTTAGAGCATACAGGAGAAAAATAATACTTCTCTTTTAAATCATTCAGTCCCTAACTCTTTAGTTATAGACTGTGTGGCTTTATCGAAGTCGGGACATAGACATACAACACCTCCCGATAAGAAGTGGGATGTGCTTGGCAGCTAGTTTATTTGACAGCTAGTTTATCCATAAGCATAGCAAACTATGCAGCATGCATGGCTCAATATAACTATTGTCTATGGGATACCTTGCCAAAGGAAGCACCGTCCCTGTCACCAGAGGATTACACTAAGAGATACAATGTGGTGCTACAGAAATCTGTGGAATTGACAAGACAGCAGTTGAGCACTTTCAAGCACCTTGCAGAAGCAGAGTCCCAGGCGATGACAACAGCTAGTTCGCTCAGGCATCATGCATGCCTTCATTTGACGACCATACAAATGAACCTGAGACACAGAGTTGAGAACTTACCATTCAATGGCAAAAGGTTGTTCAGTGAGTCCACCGATTCCACGATGGAGACTTTAAAAAAAATCTAAGTATAAGTCTAAAAGTTTATGTAAAATACGTCAGTGTCGCAAGCTACATCATGATTACACCCATACAATAGTCAGTGTTCCGGTTACAAATACCAAGACTGCAAAGATTACCACAAGAAGTGCAAGCCTTATCAGAGAAAGGGCTTTGGGGCAAGAAATAAAAATATGGGGCCCCATTCTGGAAAGGAGGCTGCTAAGCAGTCTCTGATTTGCAAGCAAGTCCATTGCACTCATCTCCAGTTGTTTAAGTGCAGTGGACGGACAGGTTAAAGGGATTCTATTCCTGCTATTTCCTGCTACCAAAACATGATGGTGGAATACGAGTAATTGTGGATCTCTGAGACCTGAATCAGTTTGTAGATATGCCAAGTTCAGGGTGATAACATTGCAGGGCATTCTTCCACTCCTTGTACAGGAGGAGTGGCTTGCAACACTGGTTTTCTAGGACACATACTTTCATATAGAAATCCAACAGAATAACTGGAAATACCTGTGGTTCATGGTGGGAGAGTCAGTATTCCAATACAGAGTTCTACCCTTCAGCTTATCCACCATGCCAATGATATTTACAAAATGTATGATAGTGATTGTATCATACTTGCTCACTCAAGGTGTCATAGTGTTTCCTTTTCTAGATGATTGGCTCTTGGTCAATCAAGGAAAAGAAGAGTTAGGTTCACAGATCCAGTTTGTACTGGATCTTCTGCAGAGTTTAGTGATCCAGGTGAATTGGAAAAAATCAAGCCTAGAACCAAGCAAAATGATAACTTATATAGGAGCGGTGTTAGATGCTCGGATGAAAAGAGCATACCTTCTATGGGACAGGTACCAGCAAACAGTGCATTTGGTAACTGAGTTCGATGGATGGCCAGTACAACAGGCCAGACGGGTACAACTGTTACTCGGCTTAATGACTTCCTGCAAGTCTTTGGTTCTCTATGCACGACTGTTGATTTGACAACTACAGCTCTGGTACCTCAGTGTTTTCCATCCAAATGTGGACAGCCAGCTCAAGATGCTCAATATTCCTGTTCCTGTACTGAAGTTGTTGAAATGATGGAAGGTGGAAAGCAACCTACTGGAGGGAGTTTGCTTCCAAACCCAATACAATGGTTGGGGTGCACATTGCAGAATCCATCAGGCACAAGGAGTTTGGAATGCACAGCAATGGAGAATGCATATTAGTTTCTTAGAGCTGATGGCAGTATACCTAGCACTAAGATCGTGTGCACCTCTGCTGCAAAACTCAATCATGCAGGTTCAAATGGACAACACCACTGCAATTGCCTATGTCAATCGTCAAGAAAGCAAAGTGTCTCGATCACACTGTGTGCTTAGCATTTAATTATGGAATTGTTGCATAGCTTGAAATATCCACCTTATAGTGATTCACTTCAAAGGGGTATGCAATGTATGGGCAGACAATTTGAGCAGGACGTTTACAAACCATCAACATCACAAATGGGAATTGACTGCAGCTGCAACATGGTCTCCACATTTGAAGAGCCCCTGGTGGCGCAGTGGTAAAACTGCCGCCCTGTAACCAGAAGGTTACAAGTTCAATCCTGACCAGGGGCTCAAGGTTGACTCAGCCTTCCATCCTTCCGAGGTCGGTAAAATGAGTACCCAGAATATTGGGGGGCAATATGCTAAATCATTGTAAACCGCTTAGAGAGCTTCGGCTATAGAGCGGTATATAAATGTAAGTATTATTGCTATTGCTATCTTATGATCTGGACATGATCCGTTGTCAGTCACGAGACCCTCCCAAACCATCCCCGCTGCAGCAATATTTTTAAAAAGGCGGGGGGACTTACCTGACTTGAGATACCTGAAGATCATCTTGTATGGTGGTCTGCAAGAAACTGAACAAAGATGGCATCCAACTGTTGATATGAAGAGGCTCTGAGATGTGCATAGCAGGGAGGGGTGCAAAAGAGGAGCTAGTCAATCTAGCCGGGAGGTTCCTACGCAGGCACAATAACCCACTTATCATGATAGACAACAGATCAGCTCCACATCATAGGTTACAGATATGCAACCTGTTTGTATTTTACATATTATGATTCATTCAAAGTCATCCAAATTTAAAATTATCCTTAGTCTAATAGAATAGCTAAATTAGAGAAACAATAATTGGCCAGATGGCAGAAAAACCTGTCACTTCCATAAGTGTATGCATGCATAGACACACCTTTCTGTCAAACTGGGTTGGCTGGCATTCTATTTTGTTTTTCTCTGGAGTCCCTCATCTCCACAGGCAGTGGCCAACATCCAGACTAACCTTATGCGGATATGCCAGTTCCCTCCCACCCATTGCATGGGAGGATCTGTGATTTTCACCAATTCCTCCTTCCCTCTGCAGCCACTTGTGCCTCCTGAAACAAACCTTCCTGAGAGTTGAGGGACCAGGAGAAAGATAGTTTCAAGAGGCACAGCTACAGAGGGAAGAGAGTGCAAAACAAAAAACAAAAACCACCCCCCCCCCACAAAACCCTCCCCCTTCAAGCGATGGAGAAATGTGGTGTATTTGTGGGTGGTTAGTCTGGACGTTAGCCAACATTATGTTCTGCCCAGCAAAAATTAATACTTTATCAGATGGCTGCATTGTACACTCATCTGCTTACCACTATAGATAATCAGATATAGATAGGCTGTGTTTTTTAGCATTAAAACAAAGTGGGAGACAAAGGCTACAATTGTATGCATGCTTAGCTGAAAATAAGCCCCATTGGATTCAGTGAAACTTCCTTCTGAGAACATATGTAGAATTGCACTATAATGCTGCAATCCTATGAACTCCTACAGGAAAGTAAGTTTCAATGAAATTAGAGGCCCTTCAGAGTATACATTTATACGAATGTGCTAAAAGTGAGCAGTAGAAACTTCTGTTGGAGCTTCAGTAAGTGTCTTTCCCTTGTTGAAACATCAGCAAATTAGTGACTGAGTCATCACTCTATTTACTGGATAAAGAGGACAGAAGAAATTGCTGGGAAATGACCAGTAAGAGAATTAAGGAGAGGTGGGAGAAAGGACCATTATGATTTAAGTTCCATATTGCTCTGCATTCTGGGAATTGGTTAGAAGTGTATGCATACAAGAGTGTAGATCAGATTATATGTATATGCTTGGACAACAAAAGCTATATGAATCCCAGATTTATTTTTAAAAGCTTTGTGCAGTTATTCCAATCCTCATATCTTGTTGCTTCATTCTAAATGTATCTCAGATTGCATTAGAAGGGGTGCCCAAGAATAAATATAACTGCAAAAATTAAGAAGTGACCACACTGTATGATGTGCATTTGTTAATAAAGAAACACATTGATAAAATGGAGTGATAAAAAAATCAAACGTTTCCATCCCATAGCCCTTTAGATATTGTCTGCAGTATAACTCTATAATGAACTCCCTTTCTTTTTCTTTTCCCCTATAGTATGATTTTATGGAGCGTTTAGATGGGAAAGAGAAATGGAGTGTGGTGGAGTCTCCACGAGAGCGTCGAAGTATCCAGACCCTTGTTCAGAATGAAGCTGTGTTTGTTCAGTATCTGGATGTGGGATTGTGGCACCTTGCCTTTTATAATGATGGCAAAGATAAAGAAGTGGTGTCCTTCAATACCGTAATCTTGGGTATGTATTCCTTGACCAGAGCCTCTGCTTAGTGATCTGTAAGAAGTAACAAGTACAGTTGTTCCATGTGGAACGAACGGAACCTACCTTTAGCTTCTTTTAACTCGGTGACCCTTCCTATGTTCCTATCCCATATGCTGTGAAATTGGCTTGTATCAAGCTGTAAATGCAAAATGTATTAGAGAGGTAGACACGTGTGTGCGTGCACACACACACACACACACACACAGAGGGAAATGGTGATCTCATAATCGTTCTTCCCTTTGGAAAGTAGGCTAACAAAGTACATTCCTACTATTTCCTTTTTATTGTTCTCATGATCAAATCAAGTCATGTGTGGTTGTTGAAGATATGTGAGAAAACTTACGGTGAATAAAATACAATAAGCAACTCAAATATGCAATGAGTGCATAATATTTATTTCAAACCAACTTAGCAGATGAGTTGATGACAAAGTGTTGGTTCAGATAATACAATATGCAGCAATAATCGGATTCATCACACATGTTTCTGCTTTTCATTACAAGTTGTAATGACTAAAAGGGGAAATGTACTAATCTTATTGCTTTGGGGGTAAGGGGTGAATATCTTTATATTGGTCTTGTATAGTGTACAGTTGCTTAGTCTTGGCAATATTCTACATAGAATTAGCTTGAAGTTTTTAAAGTAGGCGTATCTTTATACTTTGGAAGAAACATTCCTAACAATATAGTTTTATAGGTAAAATTGCTGGCTGCACAAGAATATTTTATAGGTAAAATATCTTATTGAAGCAGGAAGCCAGGTTCAAGACTGATGTATGCTTGTATATATATATAAGCATATAAAAGACATATGCTTGTGTGTGTGTGTGTAAAGTTGATATATACATACAATGCACTACTAGCAACAACAATTTTAGATGCAGAAGTTTCAGAAATCATTTAGTGGTATTTAAAATGCTTAGTAGTTTGCTACATTTTCCTCCATGGGGCCTTGTCTGAAAGTTTTGCTCTGAACTGAGTCGCTTATGAGAAAGTCAATGGTAATAGGTGTAATAGTTAGGTAGACACTTTGATGGTGCAATGATAGTAATTGGCCTGAAATGCCAAGAAAAGTACAGTATTTTATTCAGTTCAGAGGTTCTTCAACACATCTTTAAGAGAACTTTCACCATCAAGATAGATTGATGATAGTCAATCTATCATCAATAGTCTACAATCCTAACTGATATGAAATAGAAGACCAAGTACGAAAGACATCAAGGAGAGATTCTCAAATGAATAAATTGTATATTAGAATATAAGGTATTATGTAACCTGTGAGAGAAATAGAAGATGTTTATAACAATTTTTATAAGCCAGCAAAGAACCACAATGACTTTTGCCAGCTCTACAAATAAGAGTAACATCCAAAAATGTTGATAATGCTGATTAACAGTGTCCTTTGCTTCACTAAATGGTTATCCTCCCATCTATAATTCCAGAAACGTGAGCAAGAATAGTGGTAGCCATTTCTCTCTTCTTTATGTATGTATTTATCATTTATATAAAATGTAAAGTACATATATTAAGAAACTTTTTTTAGCCAGGCTTTTAGTAATTTCTGAGTTCTAAATTTTTAATTACTGTTTAGATTTTTTAAATTGCTGTAATTTCTGAATGTTTTGAAATTTCTAATTGCTATGTAGAGTTTTTAGATTGCTTTAATTTAGATTTTTTAATTCTTGTTAACTAAAAATAATAATTTTTTTAATTAAAAATAATAATTTTTAATTATTAATTAAATAATACCTGGTCTTGTTTGTCTTTGTTTTTGTGAACCACCTGGAGCCTCTGGAGTCAGGCAGTATCCAAATTATATAAATAAATATATAAATAAAATGTAGGCTTTTTCACCTGACCATCGGCAGGACAAACTCCCAGCCTGGGTAGGAGAGCCAGGCACACTCCTGATATTTGGTTGTGTGCTTGCAAACAATAAAATAGGAGGTGGGAGAATGATCATGTGCAAAGTGGCAGCTTGCATCAGTAAAATGCTGGGAATGGAATTTGGTTGGGTTGGGCGTGCTTGTCCTACCCAGCTGCTGCCTTGCATGCGATCCTTCTGTCACGTCATCCTGCTAACTGAGCAAAGAAACACCTTTCAAAGTGATGATTCTCTTATATTAGCAGTGGGAGTTTCTTTTTACATTGTGAGCTTTTTGGGACAGGGAATCATTTTATTATTTATTTATATTTCTGCTTTGAGAACTTTGGTTGAAAAGTATTATTATTTATTTACACAGTCAGACAGGTGTTATTGACTGCTTTGTTTTATCCAGACATCGAGTCCTTCCCAAGGACCTGGGATGGCTGAATATTATTATAAATGTTGTTGCTGTTATTATAGATATCGTCGCAGAATATAGGCTGTACCCAGTAAAGTTGCTTTTTGTAATTGGCTGATGGTGATTTCTGTGGCCCCTATTGTGTTGAGGTGCTCTTCAAGGACTCTTGGAATTGCACCTAGGGCGTCAATTACTACTGGGATTATTTTGGTCTTTTTCTGCCACAGCCTTTCAATTTTAATTTGTAGATCTTTGTATTTGGTGATTTTTTTCTATTTCTTTTTCTTCTATTCTGCTATCCCCTGCTATTGCTATGTTGATTATTTTGACTTGTTCTTCTTTCTTCTCGACTACAGTTATATCTGGTGTATTGTGTGGCAGATGTTTGTCTGTTTGTAGTCTGAAGTCCCATTATATTTTTGTATGTTCATTTTCTACAACTCTGTCAATGTTATGGTCCCACCAATTTTTGGCTACAGGTAGCTTGTATTTTTTGCAGATGTTCCAGTGTACCCTGCTACCTTGTCATGCCTTTGTTTGTAGTCAGTCTGTGCGATCTTTTTACAACAGCTGATTAGGTGGTCCACGGTTTCATCTGCTTCTTTACAAAGGCGGCACTTGCTGTTTGTTGTAGATTTTTCTACTCTTGCTCTTATTGCATTTGTTCTTAGTGCCTGTTCTTGTGCAGCCAGTATTAAACCTTCAGTTTCTTTCTTCAAGTTGCCATTCTTAAGCCATTGCCAGGTCTTAGTGATGTCTGATTTCCCACTTGTGCAAATATTGACCATTCAGTGGCTTATTTTTCCATTTTTCCGCTCGGTTCTTGACTTGTTCTTTCTTGTAAGCCTGCTTTGTTTCATTGGTGTTGAATAGTTTCTCGTTATTAACCATTTTAAGTGCATCTGAGTTTGGACTTTAGGATTTTTCTAACTCTCCTGATGTATTCACTTCCAATTTTTCTTTTAACTTCAGTGTGTGCAATGTTATCAGCCTGGAGAATGCCCAAGTATTTGTAATGTCCTTTCTCTTCCAGGTTCTTGATACTGCTTCCATTGATCAGTTCTATTCCTTCTGTCTTTTTTATTTGTCCTCTGTTCATTATTAATGCAGCACATTTGTCTAGTCCAAACTCCATTCCTATATCGCTACTGAATATACGGACAGTGTTTAGCAGTGATTTGATTTCTGACTGGGACTTTCCATACAACTTCAGATCGTCCATGTACAGCAGATGGTTGATTTTACTTGATGTTTTAGATGTTTGGTATCCGAGGCCTGTTTTGTTTAGTATTTGTGAAAGTGGAGTCATGGTGATTACAAACAACAGAGGGGATAGTGAGTCCCCTTGGAAAATGCCTCTTCTAATGCTAACCTGTCCAAGTGTCTCGCCATTGATTGTTAACTGTGTACTGCACATGCTCATTGCTTTTTAAAATAAATATCTGAATGTTTTTGCTGACACCAGTTGTTCCTAACCATTTTAGTATCCATGTGTGAGGCAATGAATTGAAGGCTTTCTTGTAGTCAATCCATGCAACACTTAGATTGGTTTTTCTTCTCTTGCAGTTTTCTAAAATCATTTTGTCAATTGGCAGCTGGTCTTTTGTGCCTCTGGTGTTCGGGCAATTTCCTTTCTGTTCAGCTAGAAACTGTTTGTTAGTTAATAAGTGTTGCATTACTTCATCTGCTATTATTCCAGTTAATAATTTGAACATGGATGGCAGGCAGGTTATCGGTCTATAATTACTTGGAAGTGCACCTTTTGCTGGGTCTTTCATTATGAGATGAGTTTCCCCAGTTGTTAGCCATTATTCAATATCACCTCCTTGCAAAATATGATTGAACTGTTTTGATAGTTTTTTATGAATGGCTTGTTAGGTGTTTAAGCCAAGAGCCATGCAGTTCATCGTCGCCTGGTGCAGTCCAATTTTTAATTTTCTTTGCTCTTTCACTTATTAATTCTGATGTTATTATTAGATCTTGCATTTGTTGGTTACATTTTTCGACCTCTTTCACCCAGCCTGCTTTTTTATTATATTCTATTGGATTGTCCCATAATTTCCCCCAGAATTGCACTATTTCTTCTTTATTTGGTGTTTCTATGTTTCTTGCAGTTTCTCCTTCTATACTTTGGTAGAAACATCTCTGATTCAACTGGAAATGGAGATTCTGTCTGTGTTGTGTAATTCTGGCTTCGTATCTGCTAATCTTCTTTGACACTGCTGTTATTTTTTTATTTTTATTATTATTAGTTTTATTATTTCCAGGATTTCTCTAATTTTCCTTGAATCTAGATGGTATTTTTGAATCAGATACTGTTTGGTGTTTTCATTCTTCAGCTTCTTGTCTTTCATATCTTTCAATCTACTAGCATCTGATCTAAGCCTGGAGGTTTTATTTTCTAATCTAATCTTCCATTTAGGTGATGTACTACTTTCTTTTTTTACAGGTACACTGATCTTTTATCCGAGCTCTTGTGTTGTTATTGTTGCTGCACTGTACATTAGTTGGATTGTTTCTTGCAGATTATTGGTTGTTATTGCTGTTATTATTATTATTCTGTTATTTCTGTTGTTGTTGTTCTTGTTGTTATTATTATGCTATTTACACACAGTCTACCAGATGTTATTGACTGGATTTGGTACTTTAATTATCGGGCCCTTTCCAAGGCTCTAAGATAACCAAAGAAAAATTAAAGATAGCATTGTAGTATTTGTGCTGTCCCAAGTAGTGTGGCCTTATTATTATTATTATTAGTAGTAGTAGTAGTAGTAATAAAACGAGAGAGAGAGAAAATATACACCAGACTTAGTGAAAGTTTAAACTTAAGAATGCAGAAAAGTTCTGCTTTCAGTATTAATATATCTCAAAGCAACCTGTTATTTAGTTCATTTTGCTAAATGCAAAGCTTTTTAAAATTACTGACATACTGTTTAAAATTTATGACCTCATAATGTATATGTGGTAGAATTATGTTACTTTGAGTACCATAACTTTTAATATCTGAATAATTAATGAATATAAACTGGAAAAATAAGAACCCAACTAAACAAAAATGACTTTACTCTCAAGCTTTCAAAAATGGATGCCTATCATTGCCTCAGATTTTTTTTAAAAGCTATAGGACATTTATAATTTTTTTTTTAAAAAAAAACCCTCCCACAATACAGCAAGATAAACAATAGTATAATTTTTATAATTAGATTGAAGCTGACTGTCTTCGCGGGGTTTCACACATAAGTGAGTGTGGAAAGCATGTTCAAAAACTCTCGCTTTAATGCACACAAAACAATTGTCATGATATAACCATTATCCAACACAAAAGCTATATGCAGGTTAAAAAATAAAATTAAATATAGGAACCTCCCCTCTGACTCTACATATGAAGGTGGTTCACACAACCAGCCCTACCTGGGCTTCCACAGCCCTACCCAAGTAGGGCTGGTCATGTGGAGCACGTATTGGTCCCAGCCCCAGTGCTCTGCACCAGGATAGCCTGGGTTCTATACCCAGGCCTATAATGCACCCTTCTGCCCCACTCGCTAGTCGTATGACAGCTCAGGTTGCTGCAGCCTGCTTTCCCCTACCCCTTGTCTCTCATGAATTGCTTGCGCCCCAATCATGAGGCCATGTGGCAGGTGTGATCCCAGAGCCTTAAGGATCGTTGTTTCCTGCCTCCCCTCTCCTCATCCTGCCAAAAATGGTCATATGAATGACCTTATGATTGCAGTTGGTTACCAAAGACACAACAATACATTCCAATCATCAGCACAAGAGACCCCTCACTGCAATTTGGACTCCTTAGATGACAGAAGGAATCTCTCTGCTTCTCCATTTCGTCATATGGAAGATAGGGCTGTTTGATGCCTTCAGGTGAAATGTATAATTTTATTCCATGTAGAGGAAATACCAACTCAACCAAAGAAAAATAAAAAGGAGAAAGTCTACTCAAACCTACTGAATAAAATTAAAGTATGGAGAATAATCTGTGACTGAAGAATATTTCAGAAATATAACTTTGAGAAGTATTAACATGTTATGCCCTGTTCAAATGATTTGTGATTATTGCCAAGTATAGTTCAAATGCTGAGCTTTCACAAAATAAGCTAACATCAAACTGACATCTCTGTAGACTAAAAAAGAATGACAAACACATTAATGCAATCTGTCTTTCAGATTCTGTGCAGGACTGTCCACGTAATTGTCATGGGAATGGTGAATGTGTGTCTGGAATTTGTCACTGTTTTCCTGGCTACCATGGAGCTGATTGTGCAAAAGGTAATGGTTCACTTTGTTTTCAAATGTTCCTTAATATGTGTTAGGCCTGGGAATTGTTGTTCATAATAATGACAGTTGTGTGTATAGCACTTTTCTATGTTTCAACCCATCTCGTGTAAATTTTGTTCCTCAAAGGTAAGCTATTGTTATCCTCATCGGACACTTGTGGGATTCAGTTAGCACTGATAATGGCTTTCCTTAAAGTGGGGCTGCACAGCTTTTACCCTTGTGCCGTTTTTGGACTACAACTTCCATTATCCCCTGCCACAGTGCCCAGCAGTAATCTATGACTGGAATTGCAGTCCCGCATCTGAAAGAGCTCCCTGCCTTAGGCCACCAGGCAAGTTGGTATCTGAGCTGAGATTTCTACCAGGGATTTTCATCCAGCATATACACTTAACCATGATGCTATACCAGCTTCTTTTATATACACATCAGTGAGATAGAATAGAAAGTTCTGGTGGTGTTTTTACAATCATTGGAATTTTAGTCTCTGGGCAAGTCTCATACTACTGTTTTTCTGGGGAAATTTTATAAACACAATTTCAACACTGTACATGAAAAACAATTAAAACAGGCCATGGCTGTTCCCTGTACTATAAATGTATCTTCCCACTACCAGGAAATACCAGCTAATTTTCCATTGTACATCTGATAAACTGGGTAATAGCAGCAGCATCAGGACACTCACACGGGTGTAGGGACTCATGCGCTTTATCCTGTGGCTTCATAGACAGTGTTTTTAGGATATTATACAATTGTAACACCTTTAAATGCAACTGCAACATTTTGGACAAACAGAAAAAGGAATAGGGGTATTATAATTACAGTTTAAGGTAAGTATTTAAAGAGTTACGAAATAGATTTCCTGCCAATTAATAACAACTGGCTCATCTATAGGATAGGATATGACCACACAGGAGCAAATATAAATATTTCATTGTTAATTCAGTTATCTGGAAGAAAGATATTTCCCATTTTGGAAAAAGATAGAAACATGTCAGACAAGTTTCAGTCCAGAGTAAATTACCTATAGGAAAGTTGGAAAAATCATTTCAAGCTGTGTACTCCAGTTTTAGATCACCCCACAAATGTTATTTTGAATTCATAGATGAAGTCTTAGTTATATGGGGAAATCAATAGTTCATTATACCTGCATATACATTATCTGATTTTTTTTTTAAACACCCTCGTGAATCCCCTAAATGGGCCGGGGGGGGGTCAGTCTGGGTTTGGGCCAAACGAGGTGGTTTGGTTGGGCCCCAAACTGTCAGACTGAACTGGTTTGACGTTGAACCTGTTTGCACATCCCTATTGGCTTGTGGGCTCCTCTAGGGTTTTGTTTTGTTTCCTATGCTGTTCAACGACATCCCCCTTTTTCTCAGGGTTAGGTCACCCTCAGAAATCAGGTGGGATAGGGCACAGAGGACAGCAGGAGAAGGGGTGAATTCCTAGTTATTGGATGCAGGCATCTTCTGCAAGTGCGAGTTCCACCCACAAAGGGTACCTTTATCAAATTTCTGGGATTTCGCCTTGCATACCATCCCACTCCGTTCTGGAAAGTCCCCCGTGGTCTCAAAGGGGCTTTTGAAAAGTGCAGAAGTCTGCTGTGAGGAGCGGGGGTTGGGGATAGGGAAGTTCCCTTGTGGAACCTTCCTTTCATGCTTGCTTCTTAGGATTCAACTCAAAGATGTCCCTGAAACTTTTCAAGTTTGACACTAACAAAACAAGAACAACATACAACGTTCTGATACCAGTTGCATATTTTTTGCCTAACTGGCCTGCAAACTGCAAATGTTGCATACTGTACATGCAGACAGCTAACTCTGTATATTTGTGGGCAGCAAACATGTTGTATGCCTTAGCATCGCTCAGTCATCTCATGGACTGTGTGTGCATCATCTAGTAAATTATCATCTAGTCTGGGACTGGTTTAAAAGAGCAATTCAATTACATATGACAAAGCTATATACTAACAGATAGAATTATGGCTGAGCCAAAACTATTCACATGTTTTTTGCAAACATTTTCAGCAGCTTGTTTTGATGACCTTTTGAGCCCTCCTTGTTAAAAGATTTGGTTATTTATTGACATTTCCTTCACTTGCCCTCAGTGACAATGGCACTCTTTGGACCAGCCTTCTGGTCCAAAGTCCAGTCCTCCACCACTCAGGGGCCCCCAAATGTTCTGCCAGGGACCTGGGTGGTAGCTGTTCCCCCAGCCTGCGCTGTGTCTCCCCACCATGAATACTGATTTATTATGTCTATGGGCTTGATGGGGGGTTAATTTCCCAGGGTTAGGTTTCTGGAGGTAAAAAAAGGTGCCCCAAATGGGTGAATGCCCAAAAATTACAAGGGAAAGTACCCTACAATGTTCAGTCTGCCCCCAGCTGTCCAAAAATGCCCCCCAAATGCTGCGAGTTGCTGGTTTGGGGGTTTCGTGTGTGCTGAATATCACATTTTTTTCTTGTTTTTTTTAAACAAAAACAAGTCAGAAAATGGCTTTCTTAGAGAAGCTGTTGGGTGGAAATGACCTCCGGGTTCATTACTGCCAACCCCCAACCCATGGATATGCGGATTTATCCCTCCCCCCATTCCCCCTGCCAATCACCTGACCGCAGATACACAAAACCGCAGATGTCAAGTCCACGAATAAGGAGGTTCTCCTGCACTCTAGTTTTTCACAAAACCTTCCAAATCATAGATAGTGATCTGTAAGCATGAAGAAGCTGGTAGTTTATGAACTACATAATAGTGCTACATCTTGCCAGAAACCCTTCACAAAGTCCTTTGTCCCATTTAAATATTTTTCAGGGACTGACAAAGAATTCTTATTGGTAGATTAGAAGCCTGCTTCTGTCATGAAAGGAATTTTTATGCCAGCCCCTGTGAGTCAAGCTGGATTAGTTAGAAAGATATTATCTAAATTAAGCTCAAATTCAGAGGCAGCAGTGTTCCTGGTAGCTAGCTTGATGGTTATTATTTTTCTATTTTATTTTTCATTATTTCTTTATCATGCTTTTCAGTTGTTAACATAGCCCATATGTCTGGCCAGTATTTCTTTACCTTGGCCATAGACTTCAGGATGGAGTTCACCCGGCCAGCTGCTTTGCACACTGACCTGATTGATCCAGCCATATGGGCTACAATTCTACATGTTTATTTTGGAGTAAATCCTATTGAGATCCGGGTGACTTATTCTTGGATATAATTGTAATGGGCTGCAGCCTAAAGAAGTACTCTACTGACTTCCTTTACAATCAGTTGGCAATCAGCCTGAATCAATAGTTTGACTTTAATGAATGGAGAACATATAGATATTCATATGCTATATTTAACATTGTTTTTAAATTTTTGAATTGTTTTAATTTTGTTCTAATTTGTGTTCTATTGTAAATTGCCCAGAAATGTGATTTTGGGGTGGTATATAAATGTGTTAATAAATTAAAAAAAAATGCACCATCCACTCAAATAAGTTTTTAACAATTAGAAAATGCAACATGGAACTGTTCGGTCAGTTCTTGAATTACTGTAAACTCTTATTATATGGAATGAGAGAGTTGACCATGTCAAGGAAAAGTCAAGGAAACACACAGCTTGTACAGACTTACTTACTAATTACTATTATTTGTACACTGCTTTTAAATGAATAATTCTCAGAGCTGTTCTCAGTTCTCAGACCTGATTGTATTTTATAGCAGAGTTTCCATTAGTTCATGATATTCACCTAGCCCTGAGATACCAACCATATTTTCCTTATCTGGCATCTCTGGATGTTTAATTGGAAACCGGGTGGGCAATCATCTGCAGGGAGGTAAAGCAGAATGATAATCTGCAGAAAGATATGCTCTTTAGGGCTTCCTCCCCACAAACCCTGTAGCCCTTTCTCACTGCTCATGAGAAAGGGCTCCTTGTCTAGCAGTCAGTGAGGCTAGTCAACATGAATCAGCTTAACTCCTGCCGTACTCCACTTCAAGACTGTTATAAACTGCAGACTTCTGAAGGCTGTTATGCCATGCCCAGCTCTTCCCTTTTCCATTGTTTTGCTTTTCTTTATGTCCAGCCAGATGAAAGCTCCGGAGAGCTTGAAAGCTTGCCTTAAGATTTTGTGTCATGTTTTGATAGTTCTAATAAAGTCATTACCACCATGTGGCTTTTCATTTTTTAAGGACTGTGGCCATTGACCTCAAAGCTACTTCCAACCTGTAGTTTCTGCTGAAAAACAGTAACTAACTCACAGTGTAGTGTTTGGGTTTGAGACATGTAATTTGCAGAAGAAGTAAAACTTGAATACTGAGGCTGTTCTCACATTCGGCCAAACCCAAGCTAGGATAGCCCAGCCTAGGTTAGGTTGTGTGTGAGACCCGCCAGGATCGGGCCCAATCCCAGCGGGCAGCACCACCTAGCCCAGCTTGTAGCCATAGTTAAGGGCACAAGCATGCCATCAACTCCAGGATGCTCGGCATTCAGCCCAAGCGGATACAGAGATGGGTGCCTAGTGCGCCCATTGGTGCCCATCTCCCAGGGGATCCCACGCTTGTGGCACAGTGCATTGTAGGATATCCAGAGGCTAGGATGCGTAGTCCAAGCCTCCAGAGCTCGGTGCTGCATGGCACAGCTTCAGTAATCTGGGAGTGTGATCTGTGCTCCCAGCAACATTTCTGCTATCATCTGGGGAGAAGCTGAGTTGGACCAACCTTTCCCCCCACCTACCCAGTCATGTGAATGGCCCCACTAACTTTCTCTTTTCTAAAGATTAATACATTATTAGGACTTTGCTTTCATACAAAGCAGATATGTTTAACTGGATGAAAGTATTAAAACAAATTAGTTGCATTAATAAATTGAACTATTTTTCTTCTTCTTTAGAGCAGCAGTTTGCACTATTTTGTTAGCTTCATGTTTGCAGAAAGCTCCTGCCATGTCTGCTCTCTGTGTTACACATATGCTTTTGACCTCCTATACAGGAGTTTGACAAGGCAGCTCTCAAATTAGTGGATAAGTAAGTAGATACTAACTACTGGAAATGACAACTCCTGCTGCTCTACATCTGTCATTGAAGGCAAAACAATGTTACTATTAGAAAACAGAGACTGCTTTAATTAGATGTTGGTGAAGGTGTGTTGACATTCTCCAAATATTCAGTTCATTAGCTTGTAAACAAGGCAGGGGCTCTCTCATATGTAAATAGTAAAGCTGAGTGTCAGGTCTGCCATTTCATCCATCATCCAGTGAAACTTTCACGTGCAGCCTTGGTCAGGATGTCTGCCACTATAGGCATTGAAAAGAAAGAAAGATCCAAAATCAGGAACAGAAAGCAAGGTCAGGGAGAAGAAGCTTTGTGCAAGGCACCATCAAGGTAATTTGGGGAAAAGATTTGGCCAGCCTACCAGCCACCACTTGCAAAGCTGCTGTGGGTCAGAGGTCAGATGCAGCCCAAATGAGATTCTACACCTCTTTTCAGGTCTCTCCAGTATTTCTTCTTAAACTGGGTCTCCAGTTCTTTCATTCACACAAGTCCTGTATTCCAAAACTATTGAACAATCTAAAGTCAAAACATTTTCCGTCAGAAAAATTTAGAAGTGTGAGTGCAATATGCATCTGTAGCCTTTGGCCCATGTGAAGTTCCCAAACGTTTAAATGGGGTTTTAAAGGTATGTCATCTACACTTTTATGTATTTGCTGTACAGGAAACATCTATGTAGATATTTAGATTAAACAAAATTGCCATGTAAAATCTGTAGCTACAATCATGGTGAATATGTATTCCCCACTTTCCCCCTCTAATTTGGATCTGGGTTACTAGAAGGGAATGATGCACATTTTAAAATACCCATATGAACCTCTCCAAGCTTTTACAACATTTGGTGGGACCTTGTTCAGGGTGCCTTCCTTAACTGGAACAAGGTTTGGATCCACAAGGAATGGGGACTTGACAGGAGTAGTAGAATACTTTCCCCTTTGAAACCTCCACTGCTGACTCCCTTCTACCTTTAAGAAGCACATGGACATTTTCATTTCACCTCGCTTTGGGGTGTTGTGTTTTTAGTGGCTCTGTTATGCGTACTTGGACTTGGTTTTAAAATGTGTTTATAATTCATCTTATTCCATTATTTATAGTGTGTTTGTGATTTTTAGTGACCTTGGGGACCCAGAAGTGGGGGGAAAGGAAGGACAGCAATCGATTAAATAAGCATAATGTTTGGATCTATGGTGCACATTAGTTTGACACACTACAAAACATTAGGTTTGCCATAATAATTTTGGTCTGCAATGTGATTGATCATACCCATCTGGCCTGTTTCCATCTGGGCCTTTGCTATGTGGTGGGTGCAGAAATATCTGTATTTCCATCGTATCCAAATACAAGGAATGTGAAAGAAGAAGATTCAGTGGGGGCAGTGGGAATAACACGCCCAGAAATGGAAAAGTTGATATTTGGAGCCACATACTACATACTGAGGATGTTGAGTTGAATACAGAAGAAGGTATCAGGGAAAGGACTACAAGGAAGAAAAGGTGGAAATTAGAAGAAAGAAGTAGGTGGGGTGCTGGAACGTGAAAGGAATGGTACATTACGACATATTGTTGTTTGCAGTATTCCTCCATATGTGTTGCAAATTGCCAGCATAACGCAGCTAGACATCACAGGGTAATGAGCCTGAGAGTGTAACCAGGTTTCTGAATCTATAGTCCATTCATCTCAGGGACCACTTTGGCTTCTGCATCTTTTCAATTAGGCACAAAACAAAGTAGCAACCCTATCTGAAAATTGTACTCTCAAAATATGCCAGAGATATATCCTTGCAGAATCTAGGAGACAGCTTCATCTCTGCTGCCCATGGCTAAGTTCAAGACTGCAGAAAACACATGTCAGACTCAGTGAAAGATAAGGAAGTAAGCAGAGAGAGGTAGTTCTCTGTTCCTTTAATTCTTGCCATAAGTTAAATGGGAAGCCAGTAAAATCTGGAGAAAGTACACAGAGGCTTGGACCAATAAGGTGAGACAACACTTTAAAAAGCAGGTTTTGGTGGCTAGATGAAAAGGACAGATATCCTATATTATCCATGATGTAGGAAAGGGAACGGGAAGTGGAGCATGCCATGAAATCATGAAAAATCTGCACCGCCTGAAATTCCCTACCACTTAAGTGGCACAGCAGGGAAATACTTGACTAACAAGCAGAAGGTTGCCAGTTCGATACCTTGCTGGTACTATATTGGGCAGCAGCGATATAGGAAGATGCTGAAAGGCATCATCTCATACTGCACGGGAGATGGCAATGGTAAACCCCTTCTGTGTTCTACCAATGAAAACCACATGGCTCTGTGGTCGCCAGGAGTCGAAATCGACTTAATGGCACACTTTACCTTTACTTTACCTAATAAATGTATAACTGTTAAACTTACAGGAGAACTGTTCCCTCTAACAGGGATTCCTAGATGTTGTTGACTACTGCAGCTGGGGATTCTGGGAGTTGTAGTCAACAACATCTGGGAATCCATGTTAGAAGGAACAGTGTACAGGAGCCTGTCTGGTCACTCTAAACCTTGGTACTGTGTTACCCCATTAACCCTCTGAGTTAATTGCATGTTCTCCAGACTTGTAACCCATCTAAAAAAGGCAAGGATTAAAGTGTCTGCTACTAGATTACCTACTAAAAGCCTTGAACCTTTATATTTCCCATATAGATCCATATATTCATATTTAGAGCAGGAAAAGTTATTTTTCATCTCTGTCAATCTTCAAAAATATCACTAGTGAATGCTGTAAGTTAGCACTTCCCATTGTATATGTTTCATTGTACTTTCCATATCATATACTTTTTATTTAATAAAAATGAAAGTGCACAGTTATTGTACTATTGTGGCCTATGTATCTGAATCACAGTCACTGAAAATAAAACAAGCACTTTAATTTGAAATGATTAAGAAAAACTTCAATACTGTCCTCACCCATAAGAATAGTGGAAAATGCTGGCCACATTTTGACTTAAGCAAGGCAAACAGAACCTAAAGGGCATTCAGAAGAATGTAAATGTTCAGTATATAGCAATGCTGTTCTGTCATTTTAAAAGACTTTTTCAGAGCAGCTTAAGTGCTTATTGATTGAGAACTTTTATAACTCTCAGAATGTAGGCATTCTCATATCTCTACAGGTATTTAAAATGAATTGAATTAATCATAGGCTTAAAAGTCTCTAGTGATCTTCGTTAACTTCTCTGGGTTTAATTAAAACATCTGTGCACTTTTAATTTATCGATTCATCCAACTCATATGTCATGTTTTTAATACACCCCAGCATGCTCTGCATCATTTTTAACCCAATTTCCACTTAACTAAAGCAATTAAATTCACCTCGGATTAATTAAAGCGTCCATACTTTAGTGCTTAAGTCAGCGTGTGCTGCTTTCCCCACATGGTTTCTGAATGTCAGGGATCTGACACACCTGATGAGCTTTTTGTCCTTCTGTGATTCTCTTTCTTGCCTTACTAATGTGTAGTTTGATAGTACTTGAATAGGAAACTTGTGAGAGCTTAAATTTGTGTCATAATTATCCTGAGAATGGTCATACATTAGAATTGACTCTCTAACCATTTCCCTAGCAACTTCCCAAACAACGGTGTTGGATCCAAAGTGTTCTATGAAGCTATTTCCATGATCAGTAGAAAGCGGGCTAAGGGAGCCTAGACCAGTTTCTACTGATCGTGGGAACCACCGGGCTCATAGGCGAGCCCGGTAGTTCCAAGGCTGCCTGCCCACCTAATTCCCCCTCCCCTTAAATGAGGTTAACGGAGTGAGTGCTCCATTAACCTCATTTTTTGCTCACGTGTTGCCATGGCGTGCAGCGACAGGTGAGTAGACCCCCAACTGGGTGGCTGCCTTGGGGGACTCCCCAGAATGCCCCGCATGCACATCCTGGAACTTCCAGGGGCCATGTGGCCCCCGATCCCTGCAGCCCCCCCCCCGGCGCCGTGACGGAGCTGGTAGTCGTGTGGGCAGTTGACTTGGCCACCCAGTTCTGCAGTCAAGATCGTCTGTGGGGAGAGCTGGCTAAGCCCACTCTTCTCACAGAGCCACATGGTTTGTGTGAAGCGCCTCTTAGACTGACATGGTTTTGTCTATACCACAGTTGGCCAACTGGTGGCTTATAGGAAGATTCAGTCCTCAAACTATTTTATTTGGTCCATAGAGTCCTTGCCAAATTTTAATCAGTGGTATGCTGAAATATTTGCCTGTAGTTGTACTTGAAAAATGTTTGTCAGAGCCACACATCCGTGTTATACTGTATCTCCCTGTGGGATTTTGCATATAATATCCCTATTATGCCTTATTGCATCCATTCCACAACTGAGAAGTGGAATGATGGTGCCTCTCATCAAAGAATTAGTTTGTGCGGATTAAGCAGTACTGTGCAGCCACAATGCCACTGTGATCAACTGTATTTAACAGACCTTAGACCTCTGTTGTTGCTTGAAGCACCATTTGTGACCAGTTCATCTATTAGTGATGCAATGTGGTTGCCATTGAAAAACCACTTCCTTGTCATGACTTCACATTAGAATGATAATTTTGACGTCCGCCAAGTAATATTTAAAAGAGCATTAGACAGCAGACAAGCCATTATAAACATTTGTTTAGATGTTAAGGCTCTCCACACGAGCAGTGGTGGGGAGAGCCTGAATGGGGTTTTCGGGGAGAGCAGGCTCCCCAAACATGAGCAGAAAGCCCTTCCTGGGCAGCTGGATAGACCGCCCAGATGATTACCGGTTCCATCATGGAGCCAGTTGGGGCTGCAGGGTTCAGGGGTCTCCTGGCCCCTGGAAGTCCCAGAATGACCCACACAAGTGTGCAAGGCATTCTAGGGAGTTCCCAGATGCTGGGAGGCTTGTTGTAACCTCCCGGTCAGAGGGTACTTGTGAGTCGCCGCAGAGCCACACCACGACAACACACAAGCATTTAACCTGATTTTTGGGTGTTCCTGCTCCCACAACCTGGGTTAAGCAGCAGGCTGCCCAAGAGGGTTTGCCACCACACCACCACCAGGAGCCGCGCAGCTTCTGGCAATGCTCACGCACAGTGGGACCCCTTAGCCCGGTTCCCACAGCATGTGAGAGTAGCCCCGTTATGTTTTCAATCAAAGCAATAAATGGGTGCTGATAAATTATTGTGTTTCTCAATCACACTGAGGACATTTTGACATTACAATGGCAAAATATGTCAGTGCTGATGACATGGGTTGCCCAGACCATATTGTTACTTCTTGTATTGAAAGAAACTGAAGGCCAGGAAATATAGGACCAACTTAAGGAACTACTTTTTCCACACAGCGAATAATTAATCTATGGAAATCTCTGCCACGGGATGTGGCACGGAATGCCACTAGCTTGGGTGGCTTTAAAAGGGGCTTAGACAAATGCATGGAGGACAACTCTATCAATGGCTACTAGTTATAGGCTACCTCCATCCTCAGAGGCAAGATGCCTCTAAATACCAGTTACAGGGAAGTAACAGCAGGAGAGAGGGCATGCCCTCACCTCTTGCCTGTGGGCTTCTCAGAGGCATCTGGCAAGCCACTGTTTGAAACAAGATGTTAGAGAGGACCAGTCTACTGGGGAGGACTGTAGGCTCACAAAAACCTTCAGTCTTCTGTCAGACTGTGTGATCATGAGATGAGCTAACCCCAAAAGGGGTGTGGGTCCCCACTTCTCTGGTTATTGATAGAACTTTTGGACAGAGACCTCTCCTTTCCAGGTAAGGCGTTCACACACCCAAAGGAGATGTTGATACTCCATGTGTCTAGATCATAACGGAGTTCCAACCTCTGCCTCGTTTAACTGAGATTTCATGTTCTGTGTGACTGCGGCCATTGAATGTTTTCTAAGGAAGACATTAGTGATGTGGTTAACGAGCCATGTGAGGGACAGGGAACAAAATTCTGCTGTGGGAAGTATGTTGAAAGAAGAAAGGAAGGGATGAAAAGGAGAAAAATGGTTTAAGTTGAAATAAAGTTGATTTTTAAAAATATATTCCAAAGTTGGTTTTGGACTTCATGCATAAAAGAGCAAATAAATAATCTTGATAGATAAGGATACAAAATATTTTCCCTTCTCACATTGTTTGGGGAGGAAAGTAGATAGTTGGCCTGTATGGAAATGATTTTTTTCCAACAGCCAAGCATTATTTCTAGTCTAGAGTAAAACTGGATATAGAATAAGTATGCAGAATTCACCTTAGACCCCAGTGAACCATAATCCATCTTTCTCACTGGGGGGAACATATACAATATAACAGCAGCAGCAGTTTAATTTCTGCTAAAAGAACCTTCTGGCTTGAGTTATTACAGATGCAGAATTAATTATCCTCTTGAGGAGGGATTCTCAGAGGGTCAACATGAAGAACACTGGTAAGAAATTGTTTGCACATCTGTCTACCCTATACTTCCCAGTGGCCTGTGGAATAATGAACTTCTGTCTTAAATTGCCAAAGTTGTCATTTATTTCTTCAAGAAGAACATAGCCAGGAATTTGCATCACACTGTCTAATAACTTAATCCTTTGAGCCTCAAAATGCTCCTGTGGCCTCCTGTGCTGAGACAGCAACTTGCAGAACTATGTGCTAGAACTTGACTTTGGAATCCCTACCATCACAGGAGTAGCTGCCTCTTCTTTGCTGCAGCACAGGGTTGATCTGCATACTACAGCCCCCAAGCTAAGGCTTCTGCAAGCAGCACCGACGTGGCTGTTGCTGCACATGTGGCAGCAGCTGTCATTTCATATCATTTGGCATCTTCATACCATTGCTGCATATTCTTCATAGTGGCTAGTGCTGGAGTGGAGATCTTTCGTGTGATGCAGAAGATCCACGTAGTAAGTGGTGCTAGGTGTTACAGGAAAATGTGGAACCTGTGGGTTGCATTTTTGGAAACTTTCATGTGCTTGCTTTATAACATATAGATGTACTATGAACAGCTATTGCAATACTCTAACTGAAGCAGAGCGGGAGTGGGATGGGTAACGCACATTATTCTTAGCAGGCAGTGGGTGCTACTTTGGTGATTCTGTCTTTGGGTCTCTGTGCTGAGGTGTCATTGTGCAATTTGTTTCCTCTATCTGACAAAATAGATTTTTGTTATCTTAATGGTGAGTGTCAAAGACATAGCTGAACCATGCTGATTACTGTGAATGTCTTCTGTTCTAAGCCTCTATATTTTATAATTTTGTGCATAATCCTGTATGTACGTACTACATAATGTAGAATGGTTCCATTTATTTTAAAATAAATATTAAGGTTCCCATAAGTTGTAATCTTCTTAGGATCAGTTCAAAAAGCATGGGGCTCAGTCTGAATGTTCTCTTATGGACATCGTGTAAGGAGGGATCCCTGTAGGTCACAAGACAGCCCTGTTTCCCTTTTCGAGCACAAGATGGTTTTGAAGGCTGGGATGCCATGCTTCCAAGGGAGGATGACTACATGGGAATATGAGAAGTATGCATGGACCTCTCATTCCTGTAGCAGCCTGGTAGAGAGGTAGGTTCAACCCTGCCTCGCCCACCCGCCGTTCTCCCCACCGCAGTAGTGGTCAAGAGAACAACCTTACAATCTACTAAAAACCTTCCTTCACTTTAATATATTACGTACAAATTGTATCCAGGTGTACATGAATATAAATTGTTATGAATAATATGAAGGTTAATAATTACATATGATGTATGATATTTCAGTTTTTTCAATTAAGGATATTTGGTCATTGTAAAATTAACCTTTCGTTTTATTATGTTATTTTGATAAAGTCCACCCTTATCTATATGGATCTCAATAATCCATTCATTTTGATATTACCAACAGTGTTCTTACTTAATACTATTATATTTGTTATAACGCTTTCATTTTGAACATTGCCAACTATGACATACCTATATATCTATTATTACTGGGAAATAATTTTTATTTCATTTGCAAAGATAATTGACACACTTTTCAATACAATCACATGGTGTCTGACAGAGAAATGTGTTAATGTGATAGATTTCAGATTATAAAATGTGCAGGATGAAAAAGTGACCCTGTTTATTTGGAATTGCATCAATAGTCAACACACAATGTAAAAAGACTCCAAAGGTGGGGTCACTTTTCACTAAAGGTCACGTGGTTCAATAAAAGTTATTACCCTTTTTGCTTCTCTCACAACAGTATAGCTCCTCATAAGTAAATCAAACAGTGTGACTGACATTTTTCATTCAGTCATCACTAGAAGTCAGTAGCTTACCACTAGAGTGTTAAACGCTTGTGCACGGTTTATATGTGAGCGTATATACATAACATGCTGTTTTAAACATCGTTTTCTTTCTTTCATTCTATTTTCCAGCTGCTTGCCCAGTTCTGTGCAGTGGCAATGGACAATACACCAAAGGAGCCTGTTTGTGCTACAGTGGTTGGAAAGGGCCAGAGTGTGATGTACCCATCAGCCAGTGTATTGATCCTTCATGCGGGGGCCATGGTTCTTGCATTGAAGGGAACTGTGTTTGCTCTGTTGGCTACAAAGGTGAAAACTGTGAAGAAGGTAAATGCTACAGTACAAACAATATTTCTGCAGCTGGTATTGAGTAAAGGGGGCGAGAGGACAAAAGGGGAAACTCCATAATGCTGTGGTATACAACAACTATAATAGTACTGGACAAGAAGCACAGGAATTCAGTACCTCCTGTGTTGGTGAAAGTTTTATTTATACTTCTTTTCTGCCATGTACTTAAGATTCTAAGAATTTTACCATTGCAGAATAATATACTGCAGGTAAATCTGAGTGATTCTTTTGTGGAGGAGTCCAGATCCATCTTTTCTTTCTTGTTTGAGTATGGATTATATTTATCGAACGTTTTTAAAGTGCAAAATGCAGAACAAAACAAATAAAAAAAGATGGTATACAAAATGGCATAATTGGAAACCCATAAAAGCAAACACTTGAGTCATAATTAATTCAGAAAAAGAGGAGCCAGATTTCAAAGACTACAGGTATCCATGTCACTTAGCGGCCCCATGTAGAGTAAATTATTCTTGTTACATGCAATCACGTTGAATTAAAGGAAAGTAGATGGTACACAGAAAGGACGGCAATTTAATGAATTCTAAAAAGCACTTTGTATTGAACATTTAAGTAGCTACAGTGTTCTGCAGGGGAAGAGGGGTGGGAGTGGAGGAGAGAAAAGTTTTAACTAACTGAATTGAATATGACCAAATATGGCCAGCAGTGAAGCATTTAAATGATTTTTGTCTGTGGGTTCTTTTATTAAAACGTGGCGCACCATAAATTGGAGAGCTCTCTTTTAATACTTTTTAATTCAGAAGAATATTTTAGAGTTCAGAAAGAGTAAGTGGTGCACCGAAGGCAGGGAAGATGGCTACTTCTTTGTGGGAAATAGATGCCATTTGCACCTAGTACTTCCCTACTAGTGCTTTTTGAATGCTCATGTAGGGAAAGCATCTTACAGTACTGACATCACTCTGTATTGGAGAGTTCGCGCTTCCTCAGGGTAGAGTCATGTCAAATTTGTGCCAGTGTTTTCAGAATATGGTGTCAACATATCACTGTAAGTATAACATGGAGGAAAAATGGAATTAAGCAAGGTCATTACCTCTGCTTGCAAGAGGTGATTTGGACTATGATCTATAAACTTTTTTCAGGTTTGCACAGCAGAGGTAAACTAGATGTGTACTGATTCACTTAAAACCCCTCTCCTCGGAAGCACTTTGCAAAGTTAATTCCTATATTAGTGCATCTTCCTTCATTGCTGAAGCAAAGTAAGTACTGGTGTGGCAGTGCAGGCCAAAGCCATAAACCTATGGTCATTATTTGATTTAACTATTCTCTTTCCCTGCCTTTCCATTTCCCAAGCCAGGAAGCAAGCTAAATCTTGCTGCTGTCAGCACTTGCCATCTCCCGGAGATTAGACTTTCTCATTAGAGGACCCACCCCTCCATGGGCCACAAGTGGATGTACCACAGACAGAGGATACATTTTGAAGGAACCCTGAAACTATAACATAGGATGGATGTTCCATTCAGGGAATCTGTAGAATTTGGGGACTCAAGGTGCCCTAACTAGACTCACTCTGCCCCCATAATCATGACTTGGATCTCAGTAACTGAGATGACAGAAAATACAGACCAGAACTCAGACCCAACAGCTCAGCATTCAGGGAAATATATGGTTAACCATTTTACCCACACCCACACATACTGCTTCCTAAACTAAGCCCTCACCTGTACCCCAAGCTGCTGTTAGTTCTTCTGAGGGCGGGGAAAGGGAATACAAGTAACTCAATTTATCTTTAATCTGTACAAGCAGCAACCTTTGGTGGCGGAGTTGGAGAGATATAGACTGGTCAATTGTGTGAAGGAAGCCTTACAGAACAAAAATTGGAGCCTGCTGCAGTTGCTGTGAACTTTTTTTAATTCGAAAGATCAGAGAGATCAGAGATTATGATCTCCTGTACCGTGTCTCCTTTGGCCTTGGTATCACCAGGTGGATTGCTGGAAGCCTGTTCTTACTGCAAAATAACTTTCTAATGTGTTTTGGAGGAATTATTCAGCACAGCTATTTTATTAATTACTATTTATGTCTGACTCTTCTTTTATAAAAGTTTATGCAGTATAAACAGCTGCCATATTATATTCTCTCATGGATGATGTAGAGGCGCTATCACAATCTAGAGCTCACTGAAGTCAATAGCTATTAATAGAATTAATAGTCAGTAGCTTTTAATAGAAGTAGATTGTGGGATATGGTATGTGTATATGATCTCATCATTGTGTGCAAGTGTTTGGCATTGACTGGAAGGAGTGCAAGTTGTAATGCTGGATTTTTGAAACCTTCGTTGTGGCTGTTTGTGTGAAATAACTACAGGGGTTCATCTACTCTAGTTTAGAAATACTTGTAAAATAAGCATATCTTCCTTTGAATAGTGCTGTAATAGAATTTCAAAAATAATCATAAAATAATTGTAGTGCTCTATAGTTCTTTGATGTTTATAGCATGCAGACAATTATTGACAGGAACGTCCATACCCCTGCCCTTTAAATAGGTATACATATTCATCATGTTTTAGCTGTCTTTTACAAGTCAATCTGTCATGGAAATCAATCACTTTGTTACCATTCTTTAGATTCCCTTGAACTAGTTTTCATCTTCATGTTCTCAGTCGTTGGAAGGAATACCACAAGCTATTTTGTCTTAGTAGGCAGTGCAGTTCTTTTAGAGATTCCATAAACACTTGACATTAATGAAAACCCATTCTTATTAAAGCCTGTGTGTGACCGCTAGAGTCTGACCTCTAAGAAATCTGTATGTTAGGAAAGAGGGCGTAAATGATTTAATCAAAAGCATGGAAGGATATGGAATTTTAAAAGATAAATGGATTTTAGAAAGCAAGGTATATTAACTGGAAACATGAAATGCGAAGAAACATGACAAGGAAGGTTAAAATAACCTTTTGCATGCGTCGTTTGACAACACTGAATCCCATAACCATGGCACTGGTTCTTCAAAACACTTTACTTCTACAAATATTGTGGACAGTTGTTCAGAGGATACTGAATAGTGTATTCTATAGTGTAATAGTGTAGAAAAGGAATTGTTAGGCGATCCCTCAACAGTTGTAAAATCTCATTCAGTTTTGTTTAAAGAATTAACACAATAGTGAAACAAATAAACATACCTGCATTTTTATTAAAGGGTAAAAATCTTCTCTATTGATTTGTGGTTTTGAAAAGAATGGTCCAGGTTGATTCATATGCTACTTTCCAGCTAGGAAATGGAATTGGATACTGTAGGTCAGCATTTTTTCTTTCCCATTAGCTTTTTATTTCAGATATTCATCATAGTCATATCGTTCAAACAATTTACCTGAAATGGCCATGGCACCAAAATCAATATTTGTGATCTACAAATTTTGCTGCATAAACACTGTTGCTCTATTAAATTTGCACACAAAAACAAAATAGCTTACTTGTCAAGCTTCATTCAATGCAATTTGGGGTGGAAAGTGAGTGAAATTAACAAATTATGTTAGGTTAACAGTGTTTTTCTTGTCAGTTTCATGGTCAAGTCATTCCTCAATGGCATTTAAATTTGTAAGTGTAATTCTTCGCTCTAGAGGGATGTAGCATACACATTGTTCAGAAAACTCCTTGACCTTCTTTTTAGTCCTTGTGGGAATAAATTACATTCACTCTCCTTTTTTTTTTGTCAAATCTATGGAGACCCCATTGCTAAATGAGTTCTAACAATCTGAGCTCTAAGGGGTTGTAGATTTTAAGTCTCCTATTGTTAACTATTGAGGCAACATTTAACATTGTACAACCAGAGGCGTATCTAGGGAAAATAGTGCCTAGGGCAAGCACTGAAATTGTGCCCCCTGTCCAAACATCTGACACCCATCTGATTCTCTGTACATAGTGCCAGACTGAATATGTGTACAGTGACATATATTATATTAATTTAAATTTTTTTTAAAAAAAATTAATTTTAAAAAAAATTACCTGTAGCCCCTTTGGGGGGCTTCCTAAAGGCTGGGGGGGTCTGCAAAGGTTTCCCCTCCCCTCTCTGGCCTCTAGGGCCTCGCAGGGACCATTTCAGCATGTGCAGTGGCCATTTTTTTTTAAAAAAATATTTTTTTTAAATGGCCACTGAAAACAAAATGGTGACTGCGCATGCTCAAATGGCCTCTGTGAGTCCTGGCATGGCCTAGGGCCTCACAGAGGCCATTTGAGCATGCGCGGTGGCCATTTTGTTTTCAGCAGCCATTTTAATTTTTAAAAAAGATTTTAGAAAAATGGCGCCCCCCTTCAAGTGGCACCCGGGGCACGTGCCCTGCCTGCCTTACCCCTAGATACGCCCCTGTGTACAACTTAATAAAAGAATCCAAATAGAAAAATGTTGTGGTTCAGGGCCTATTATTATGGCCAGAGGAGCCCATTGTACACCACTATGTGAAGGGGGGGTTTGAGTGTGTGGTGTAGTGGTTAGAGTGCTGGACTAGGACCGTGGAGACCTGAGTTCAAATCCCCATTCAGCCATGATACTTGCTGGGTGACTCTGGGCCAGTCACTTCTCTCTCAGCCTAAACTACTTCACAGGGTTGTTGTGAGGAGAAACTTAAGTATGTAGTACACCGCTCTGGGCTCCTTGGAGGAAGAGTGGGATATAAAATGTAAATAATAATATAAAATGGTCCACCTCTGAAGACTGATGGACTCCAATGGATTCCTTTGGGATTTTCCAGGTGGTATAGCAGGTGCCCCTTTCGAACCTCTAGTTGCTCTCTGAAATGGAGAGAGGTC
Source organism: Hemicordylus capensis (assembly GCF_027244095.1). Lineage (NCBI taxonomy): Eukaryota > Metazoa > Chordata > Lepidosauria > Squamata > Cordylidae > Hemicordylus > Hemicordylus capensis. Next base: position 369,694,595 of record NC_069658.1, on the reverse strand, counting down.
AGATGGTTGACACAATTGCTTCCAAGTGCCCTCTTTGCAAAGCAGAGCCCGTGCAGCACCTAGGTACACACCTGAGCTGAGGGCGATGAAGCAAGCTGGGAGATGGCTGGAATGTAAGTGGAGGAAAACACGGGTTCAGTCTGAGTAAAGACAGGTCAGAGCTCATTATCTAGCCTTTTCTGTGGCAGTAATGGAACAGGATGAACATTATATTTTGTCCACTATTGCATCCTCTCAATGTCATCCACCAGGGCTTTTCCAAGTGGTATAGGGCCTCTTGAAATCTGGCCCTGGGCAAGATATGTTAGAACCCTTGATAGCATGTGGTGACACACTTTGAGGGTAAAGTAACTTGCATTCAACATGAGTTAGACTCTACAGTTGATGCAGTGTCATTAGAAGTGTCCAGAGTACCACCTGGTTCAGTTTTGCTGGAAGAGTTTCAATTATTGGTGCCCAAAAATGTGGACAAGATGATCAGTTGAGTTAGGTAGACCACATACATGCTTGATCCTTGCTCTTTGTGGCTTATTAAATCTAGTAGGGAGGGAATTTTTATCTGGGTCCAGCAGGTTCTAAATGCCTCATTGAGAGAGGGAGTGGTCCCAGCTCCTTTGAAGAAAGTTATTATTTGACCACTCCTAAAGAAAATTAGTCTAGACCCAACTACAGACCTATGGCCAATATTTCCTTCCTGGGCAAGGTGCTTGAGCATGTAGTGGCTGACCAGATCCAGACACTTTTGGAGGAAACGGATTATCTAGATCCATTTCAATCAGGCTTCAGGCTGGGCTTTGGAACAGAAACTGCTTTGGTTGCCCTGTGGGATGACCTTTGGAGAGAGAGAGAGAGAGAGAGACGGGGGAGTGCAACCCTGTTAATTCTCTTGGACCTCTCAGTGGCTATTGATACCATTGGTCACAGTATCCTTTTGGATAGGCTGGCTGAGTTAGGTGTGGGAGGCACTGATTGGAGGTGGTTCCGCTCCTACCTTGAGGCCTGTTTCCAAAAGGTGGTGCTGAGGGATTACTGCTCAATCTCTTGGCAGTTTTGCTTTGAGGTTCCACTTGTTATGCACTTGCTTGAGACCACAGTCTCCAACTGCCTCCCTTCCTCTGCTCCTGTTCAAAGTCTAATGAAGTGGCCTCAGAAGTCCTGGGGAGGGGGTTAATTGTCACCATGTTCTTCTACCAGCCATCAGGGAGAGGGGTCAGACCTTACCTCTCTGGGAGTCTCTAGTGCAGATTCACTCCCATCTCTCCTGACCTCTTCATCCCTGGCCATCCAAACTTTAAATAAAGCCCCACAATCAGGGCAATCCCAGTAACCTTCTCCTGACTCTGCCCTCTCCAGTCTAGCAGCCTCCATCCTCCTTCCTTCAGCTGTTGCCCATCTAGCTGGCTGTTGAGGCCCTGTGTTTTCCTCTTCGCCACCAGGAGGCAAACTGCTGGCAGAGGCACTCTTACCTCTGGACTTCGGGGCCGAAGTCCAAGGCCTGCATAGCCCCTGGGGGCCCCCAAATCCTCTTTAGATTGTCCTGGGTGGTGTGGTCACCCGGCGGAGCATGATGATGCTTAATTTTCAGGGGCAGGGGGCTCTGAAGGCCTTTAGGTCCAGGCTCCAAAACTACCTAGGTACACCTCTGCTTGCTGGGCATGGTCCATTGGTTCCCAGGTCTCCTGGCTCTCTCCAGCAGCCAGGAAAGGTCCCAGCTGGCTTTGACTGTACCCAGGAGTGGTGCGGCCTCTGTCTTCTTGGGCCTGCAATTGGGTGTGTAATCAGGCCTCCCGTGGCTGGTGAAAAGGCCTGATACCATTCTTTCCTCTATGCTGTTTAACATCTACATGAAATCACTGGGAGGGGTCATCCACTGATTTGGCCTGAGATGTCATCAGTATGTGGATGACACTCAGTTGTATCTCTCTTTTTCATCAGACGCAGGTGAAGCGGTGACTGTCCTGAATCAGTGCCTGGATTCAGTAACTGATTGGATGAGGGTGAACAAGTTGAGACTCAGTCCAGACAAGACAGAAGTATTGTTAGTCACTAGCTCCTCTGCCCAGGTGAATGATGTTCAGCCTGTTCTAGATGGGGCTGCACTCCCCCCTGATGGAACTGGTTTGCAATCTGAGGATGCTCATCAATCCAGCACTGTTGTTAGAGGCTCAAGTGGCCTCTGTGGTTCAGAGCACCTTTTGTCAGCTTCGGCTGATATGCCAACTGCGACCATACCTGGATAGAGGTAGCTTCATGCTCTGGTAACATCTTGCTTAGATTACTGCAATGTGTGGTACGTGGGGCTGCCTTTGAAAATGACAAAGGATAGAATTCAGTTGCATCCTTAAGAACTGCTACAGTTTCCTGTGTCTTATCCCACAGTTGTAGCTAGAGAGATCTTAAATGTACAGAACTCCAGCTGGCATCCTTGTATTCTGACAAGTGCCCTCCTGATATACCTTCTCTCATCTTCACCAGGGGTTCAGTGGAGATTGTGGATCTTACATAGTCTGCATATGTCACTTATCTCAGATAGAGCTCTTTGACGGAATTAAATCACGTTACTTCAACTATTATGTTGAGAAGGCTGTTTCTGGTTATTAAATATCTATTTGACATAGTAAAATGCCAACGGGTGATAAAAATGAAGATGGGCGCTTCTCTGTTTTCTTTAGATAATAGCAAAATGATGTGTTTCTAAAAATATATATAAAAGTAAATCACAAATCAAAATTATCGAGATAGCATTGGCAAAGGCACAGAGCAAATTAAAATTTGCAAGGGACATAGCTGAGAAGTTCACATGTATGTGTTAGAAATAGAAAGATAAAAGAAATCATGGGTCCATATATCTGAATAAAAGGCGAACTGGTGAGACATTCAGAAACCATAATTTCCCAGTGCCTACTCTGCTTCAGTTTTCACGGAAAGGGGTAAATTAATAAGATGAAGATAGCCAAGGAAGGGAAGAAATACAGGTCAGGGCAGGAAATGAATAGATCATATTTTAATAAATTTAAATCAACATGGTCTGATGAAGTATACTTTTGGGTGCTAAGGGAATTAGCTGAAAAAATTGCAAAGCTATTAGCAATTATCTTTGAGGGCTCCTGGAAGTCAGGTGAAGAGAAGCAAGAGAGAAAAGGAAGGGTCACAAATTGTAGATCAGTTTGCCTTATGTTCATAACAGATGAGTCAGTAAAATAAATGATAAAAACCAGTTAGTGAGCAGTTATAGGAAAATTAGATAGTTATTAATAGCCAATAGGGATAAAACCAGTCATGAAGACTAGCCCTATGTTGTGATACATAAACTAGTTAAGCCACACTATTTGAACTAACCAATGTAGTCCTGTTTGCTTTAGTACAAAGAAACAGCTTTTGCCAGTTTATGGATCATGCTCTTACTTTTCTCTTTTGCATGGCAAATGGTATATTGGATAAGTAAAATTCAGTCAGCATTCTATATTTCACTTTAGTAATACACATATAGTTCTGTAAGACATTCTCTTAAGCAATCTAGGTGACAAGCCTTGTTGGAATAATTATTTTATTATGTTCATTATGCAGGATGGAAGTTGAGTGGAGATTAAAATCGCAGTCACACTTCTGTACCATTCCTAGGGTTGCTTGGAGAGTGTCTTACCCTATTTTTGTCATGTGATCAAGAAACTCTTACTATCTGTAAGGAATACTTGCTTCTGTTTAGAGTTCAGTCTGAATATTGTGCTGCCCCATCCTTTAGACCAAAGGCCACAAGGCAAGGCACCACAGACAGCTCCATGGGGCAAGGTGATCAGGCAGCAGTCAGAGGTCAGCTGAAGTCAGCTCTTAAATACCTCTGAACTCAGGAAAATCTGAACTCCTGGGCTCTGCCCCCCAGCATGGAGAGCAAAAGCCTAGGGGCATCCTTTGAAGTCTGCTACTCCCCCCCCACCTGATCTTGCCTAGCCCAGTAGCGGCTGTTAAATGCCAGGAAATACAGCTTTAAACAGCAACAAACCTACTCGCTGCTGCTACCCCAGCAGAGTATGCTGCCCCAGTCCCTGCTGCGCAGTTGGCCTCTACACCCGTGCGACATGCTAATTTTCTGCAATTTATTTATGCTTATATGCACTTCTTGGCACTGTATAAACTCTCATCCTAACACGTCCCCATTTACACCACTTGCTCCTGCAATAAAGCCCCCCATCTGGGAAACGTCCAGTTTTACAGGAATAGTTTTTTTTGGGGGGGCAGGCTTTGGGATACTCACGTTGCAGCCAAACTAGCATGGCTGCTGGTGTTCTTTTTTTGCACATAATACATGCTTAGTCCAAGGTAAAATTTGCCCTGAATTCACTACTCAGGGGAAGACAAGCTTGAAAGAGTACAAGTGACTGATGTAGATGTGGAACATTTTAAAAGACTGAGATATGGTTAGGCCTGAAAATATACATTTAAAGGGAATATTAATAATATTATTAAGTAATTAAAAGGCAGGCCTAAAAGAATGTGGAAACCATTGTATTTCTTTGGAACACAGAACAGAAGACTGAACATGCAAATCCATATTTTTGTGAAAGATCTCTCTTCATCACCTGCCTCACTGATCCACCAACCCAGTATTTTCTTCCTTTCTAGTGGAAGTTAGTGGACAAATGGTATAAAGGAAAACCGTGGTGGTTAATGCTCCATCAGTGTTGTCCCCCATGTTTCCCCTTAATGAGGAATTGTGCCCAATCCTTTCACTGAAACTTAAATCCAAAAGTGTTTAAGAAGTAGTTTAAGTGCTGTGAGAGAAATTGCTCACACCGAACAAATCATGAACCTAAGGAGCTGCTTTATACCATTGGTCCATCTAGCTTAGTAGTGCCTACACTGACTAGCCACAGCTCTTTGGGCTTTCAGGCAGGAATCTTTCCCTCCAGCTCTACCTGGAGATGCTGCCAGGGATTGAACCTGAGACTTTCTGCATGCAAACCCTTGACTCTGCCTTCACTGTGGCTATGGTCTCAGAGTTTGGATGTTCATGGTACATACCCATCTCTCTGGATCCTGTGGCCATTTCCTTCCTTGATGCATTCCCCACATTGGAAATGTGAACTAAAATTTACATTGGCTAGAAGATTAGATTCAGGTTAAAACTTGATCTCTTGCACTTTATCGGCATTGCTTTAACAATTTAACATTTAACATTTGCAAATGGCATATTATAAACTAAAGATTGTCTTGATAGAATGTGTGTAAAGCTGGGGTATACATGACTTATAGACAGGTTAAAAGTGTTCTTTGTATCATTCTTGAAAACTGCCACCTCTTTTTTGCTGCCTGGACCAGACTCTTGAGATTCCTTCTAGTCCTAAGATTCTAATTCATTCGCTTCTAGGAAAGCTATATTTTTCTTTTCATAGCACTATAATAAGATTTTAAATCACTATGGTACTGATGGATCACGTTCTCCCATCTCCAAATGTTCAAAACTAACGTATGAAAGAGCAGATATTTCAGGCAATACAGGCTTCAGTGAAATTGTCTTGTTCCTTAATATTGGAAGTTTTCCAAAGATGAGAGAAACCAGTGACTGACCTCTCTTGAGTAAGGATGCACCACCACATCTTATGAAATGCTGATGCTGCTGTGCTGCAGATTAATGCAGCTCCACTTTCCACACATGGGAAGCAGTTTCCCTCCCTATCCCTGGAAGTGATACGCAAGGGCTTTGCAACCTTCCGAGAGCCCACATTTGGAGTCCACTCATCCTGTGATGCACCAAAAAGGGCACTTAAGGAAGCAGGTTGGTTCCAAAAAGGCTTCCTACTTTTGAAGCCCACTCACCCTATAAAGCACCAAGGAGGACACGTCCTTCCCAGTGCACAAGAGAGCTAGTCAGACATTTAAACTAAGCAATTTTAGGTCATTCTAGAACCTCTGATGCCATTGACACATGGAGCAGAAGCTCTCCAGAAGATCTTAAAGGGTGTGTAAGGCCGTGCTTTCTGACTCTTACATATCAAAATTACTGTGTAACTCTTGATTCTACTAATATTCTTCCTACCTTCCTGGAAACAAACCAAATTAGATAGTTTGCCTATATATAGTGTGTCCCATATTAGCTAATGCTTTAACTGAGCTCCTTCCTTATTTTTCCTCCATTCCATTATTAAGTACTGAGTGATTTCTTGATATTTTTGTGTTACTACATCCTTTATATATCCTAATAAAATATTACTTTATTGGTTTATTACATGAAAACTGCTTCTCTCTTTTTTCTTGTTGCTATAATGTAGATGATTAAAATTAACTCTTGGAATGTCATCATTTGCAACTTGCATGCATATGAAAGGCAACCAAGGTGGGCAGTTGTGCAGTGACTTAAAACAGCATGGGAGCACTTCCTCAGTGCTGCTTCCACTGGAAACAATGGAAACAGCATGATGCAAATGTCCATGTGCTGTTTTAAGTCATTGTGCGACTGCCCACTTCTGCAACACCACCGGGGCTGCCTTCTACATATGCAACAGTCCCAGCAAGTCAGAAATGCCAGCATTGCACTGTGCATTATGTCAGCTACCATGTGTATTTTGTGCTATTGGGATTTTCATTTACAGAATCAGAACTGAATAAAGGCTGCTTAAGGATCTGAGCATTTGGAATATTGTGTTCTAGTGTTCCTTTGATTTCAAACTAGCCCTATTTGCTATTTTGTTTTGATTGTCCCTCACGCGCTAGTCTTCCTCCTCTTTTAGCTAGTTTAAACTTTTGGAGACTCTTCCAGAACAAGCAATATAATCTTTTATATTTTCAGACTCCTCAGAGTAGGTAGCCTAAAGACCAACTGCATGAGTTTCCTCTTGTTCCTTGCAGCAAGATCAAAGCTGCCAAATTGTGTCAATCCAGGCTCTGCATTCTGTGCCTGACCTTTTTCACAGAGTTTTTGTTTTCTTTTTTGCTTTATATAGTTGATTGCTTGGATCCTTCCTGCTCCAACCATGGTGTCTGTGTAAATGGAGAGTGTCTCTGCAGCCCAGGCTGGGGAGGCTTAAATTGTGAACTTCCACGTGCCCAGTGTCCAGACCAGTGTAGTGGGCATGGCACATACCTCTCTGACACAGGCCTCTGTAACTGTGATCCCAACTGGATGGGTCCTGACTGCTCTGTTGGTAAGAAAAACATTTTATTTGTCACATTTGTTCTAACCTTCCTGGATCTTGATATTAAATGGTTCTTGGCTAGGCACTCAAGATTATATAAATCATAATTTGACTGTTAACATTGAGCGTTGCTTTCACAGCATAAGACCAGGCACCTCAAAATCCAATATTCAAGTTCTCACTGTTTCTGACCTGAAATGCTCAATCAAGACATAAACAACATATTTCTTTTCATTTTAATATGATCCCTGATAAGAATAACACAATGGGCTATTTCAGATAAACACCAGCCAGCACATGTATTTGGGGTGGAGACAAGCTGAGAGCACACCTGCCCTGATGTCACTGCAGGATGCCCCAACCTGCTGTCAGAGCATCCTTTAATTGCATGATCATGAGTAACAGCAGGAGAGAGGGCATGCCCTCAACTCCTGCCTGTAGGCTTCCAGCAGCATCTGGTGGGCCACTGTATGAAACAGAATGCTGGACTAGATGGGCCTTGGGCCTGATCCTGAGTTTTTATGTGCCAGAGACTGTTCCAAACCAGCTCATAACATAATTTTGCTCTTTTATTTATTGTCCATCGCCAGTTTGGTTCCTTTTCTAGGTATCCATATAACCCTTGGTAATGATTGCACACTGTTTCTTTCTTTCTTTCTTTCTTTCTTTCTTTCTTTCTTTCTTTCTTTCTTTCTTTCTTTCTTTCTTTCTTTCACCTAGGGATACAAACAGAGTGAAAATTCAGAGTGAGGAACAGAGTGAGGAACTCCTCACATAAATTGTGGGGACACAGGAAGCTGCCCTTATACCAAGTCAGACCATTGGTTCATGGAAGGAGAGCAATCCACTTGCAATAGGAGACAATTTGAAGATATTAGTTATTATGTCTGATAGGCAGGGAGTTCATTCAAATGAGGGGGGACTCTTCAGATGCTTAGGGGAAACTAAACCCCTGCCCTTACTTCCAAAAGTTTTGTAAATGACAATTCAGCATACATCCTTTGAAAGGACAAAAAGAAAGTGGTTTTTTCTTCCAATATGTTTGATTATCAGAACTTGTATTATATATGATGCTACTTGAAGATAGGGGTGTGCACGGAACCGCACAGCTGCGGTCTGGCACTGTGGAGGGGGTTCCTTTAAGGGCGGGGAGGGTTTACTTACCCCTCCCGCCGCTTTGCCCCCTCCAGCGCTCGTATTTACTGTAGAAATTGGGGCAGCAGGATACCTCCCTGCCGCCCCTTGCCCCTCCGCAATGCAAAAGGCTCTGGCAAGCCTTTTGCGCACGCGCATGTCGCGTGCAAGCTTTATGTCTCCCCGACGCCGGAGGCCTCGTCCCGGTGGGTAGACCGGGCCTCCGGCGTCGGGGAGACGTAAAGCGCGCACGCGATGTGCGCATGCGCAAAATACTTGCTGGAGCCTTTTGCATTGCGGAGAGGCAAGGGGTGGCAGGGAGGTATCCTGCCGCCCCAATTTCTACAGTAAATACGAGCGCTGGAGGGGGCAAAGCGGCGGGAGGGGTAAGTAAACCCTCCCCGCCCTTAAAGGAACCCCCTCCACCCGGCCCGGACTGGCCAGGTCCAAACCGGTCCGGACCCATTCCTACTTGAAGATGATGAACTTCTTCATCTCTAAATTTGCCATTTCAGATTATAACAAAAAAAATTTGGTGATTCCATGATGTCCAAAGATCAGTTGGAATGAATCCTGAGCTCGGTTTCTTCTCTCAGTTTTCTCTTTCGCAATTTGCAATTATCTTCCTTGCTGGCATGTTCAACAGAATAACCAAGGTTTGAGTAGGCCATGGAAACAGACCTACAGTAGCATCTCATGTCAATGTGTTTTCTCCACTGATATGTTGCTTGGGATCATACAAAGCCATAAATCATCCATCAATCCAAGATGCTGGTAATGCCCATACCTAGGACAATGTTGACCAATAACCAACCTTCTCTTTCCCCCTCAGAAGTGTGTTCTGTAGACTGCGGCACTCATGGTGTCTGCATTGGTGGAGCATGTCGCTGCGAAGAGGGCTGGACAGGGGTAGCCTGTGACCAACGTGTTTGCCATCCCCGCTGCACAGAGCATGGAACTTGTAAAGATGGGAAATGTGAATGCCGAGAGGGCTGGAATGGGGAGCACTGCACCATTGGTAGGCAAACGACAGCCACCGAAACAGGCACATATTGCTTTCTTTTCATAACTTGTAGAAACATAGTTACTATTGTGTATGGTAAAGGGCTGTCCTTTTATAGGCACTTGTGCTTCCAATCATTACCTCTGCATCTGAAATCCAAAGCAGGAATTTTTTTTTTAAGTCAGTACCAAGTTAGATTTGGTACTGATGCAAACTAGTGCTCAACAAAAAGATCTACTATTTATTCCTTCTGAAGACACCCTGTAAGACAAGATTTTCAGTTACATTTAACTAAAATTTTCTTTGATGGATGTCCTCTCCCCCTCCCCCTCATTTCCTGATCTGATGCTTCCTGCTTATTATGTATTCCATTCAGAACACATCGCCACTATACCCATCAAGAGCAGGGGTCAAGTTGAGGGGGAACCACCCCCCCTGTTGTTACAGAAATAGCTCCCTAGCATTTTCATGTGTTGTGCTGTGACAGTGGTCATGGTGTTTGCCTATAGACTGACACAGCATGGGAGGGCTGAGCCAATGCTGCAGCATGCTGGTATACCCTTTCCTAACAGCATGCTGCTCAGTACAGCTTGGGCATCATGCAGAGTGCCATGACTAACACAATTGCATTTCCACTGTGATATGTCAGCCTAGAAAATAATAACAAACATGTGTTACTTCAAATGTTTTTTGACCATTTTGAATGTTAAACCTTAGTTACTTAATTTATTGCTGCAAAATGTTGGTTGCACATGGAAAACCCAGAGAGCAGCTGAAAGTTTCCCTCTGCTTTTTACAAAAATAGTTCAGGACTTACTGAGCATATATTTATTAGGAAATCTGGAAGAAAAAACCCAACTCTAACCTGACTATCTGCAAGAAAATGCAGTTTAAAATCCGCATGAATATATTGTTTTCTATTTCCCTGTGTAATATATTTAGATAACCAGTTATTTTCAAATGTCCAAGAAAATAATACAAAATTTGAATACTATGATTTCCTGCACATTTTTTTTAAAATGGGGAATGAAACATAAAAAGAGTAAATGTGAAATTATAACAACAGCTGGAAACATTAAAAGGACAGCCCTATTGCCAGTGAATTGTTTTTGTTTTAAACAAGTCTTTGGATGTGCTTGTCAACTTTTTTTTAAAAAGTGTGTTTTTTTTCTGTCTCTTTGGATAGCTAAACCTTTTAGGAAATATATTTAAACTGGGATGAGAAATACTCTTTAAAATTTGTATTCTACACATATTTAATGAAGATGCTAGAATATATATCATGCGTACCACAGTTTACAAACATTGAAAATTAATATTCCCAAGCAGAGGCAGGCTGCGTTTCTTGGCCTTCTGTGCTTCTATTCCAACTACATCTCAATCTCATTTGGCACATTTATTCCTGTGGGTTTTAACATTCTTTTGATCTAGCCAATATTTGTTCCTAAAGGTTTATCTTCTTCCACTAACTGTGTTAATGTTTTTATCTTTAGAAATGTTTTCATGTATTTTTCTGTAACTGATCTGTTTTAGTTTGAGATTACTGTGCACACAAGAAGAGGGATATATTTTGATTGCTTACAATAAGATTTGTGCTAGATATTACTTTATGCCAATTGGTTAATATTTCCATTTAGAAATAGCTAACCTATTAAGAAAATGTTTTACCTTATTTTTGACAGGTGTGTAAAATACCAGCAGTTTAGGAAGAGTTATTGGCACACTATCACAGTTTTTCCTGCCAATAATTTCCTTCACTTTGTAGGAAAATATTGTCTTATAAAACTACATAATTCTAGATCTATCTGTAGCCAATAATTGGAATAGCAAATCATCTGATACAATTTTGATCCAGTTATACTTGTATAAAATACTAGTACATAAACATTCCTGCTCTGTACCAGTATGATATTTCAGGATCCATATAAAAACTGCAGCTCAAAACAGCAGCCCTCATTATTGATGAACATAAATTATACTTTCAGAATGTTGCAGCCTTAAAATGCTTTAGGGTTGGGATTTTACAAAACCTAAAAATGCCTACAAACTGACGTTGACTTTATGTATTCCCTTGTATTTCATTTTTAAAGCAATAGTTCACATATGGCATCGTCAGAAAACAGTTTACCTCCAGTCAAGCTATATGCACATGGATTGAGGCTTCCATTTGCTTATCCCTAGCTGGATGAAGAATGACAAGTGTGTAATTTTAGGAGCCTTTTCTCACAAGCAGAGAAAGGGCTCTGACAGGGCGAGCAGAGGAAGCCTTGAAAAGCTTACCTCCCCACAAACAAGCAGATCCTTGCCTCTGGGTGCCTTATTGACATGATAATTAATCATGATTAAGCCTTATTGACATGATAGACCTTAATGTCACCACAACTAACTTGTCTCGTTGATTTCATTGGGAGTTAAGGCCCATTCACATGTTGTGTCCAAGACTTGTACAACAAGTATACACAGGTACAGATTGGTACACAAGTACAGTCATTCACATGTTATGCTGAACACAGGTACAGAAGTGCACTACCTATCTGTACCATGCATTTAAAGGGCCTGTATCCAGGTTCACTTTTAAAATGAACACAGGTACAGTCATTCACACAAACACATCTACAAGTGTACAGACATCTGGATACTCGTACTGCATTATATCTGAATTGGGCTTAAGTCATGAATAACCACTCTGGATGCTGCCCATTATTTTCAAAATTAATCAGCCCCCTGAATCCTCTTCTCTTATTGCATTCCAATATGAAAAGTCCCAATTTGAAATGTTTACAGCTGCTGAAGCAGGTGTTGTTTTTTAAATTTAGCTTAAATCTACTCTTCCTTCAGAGAGCTCAGAACAGCTTATATGGCATGATCAGGCAGTTCTTTAATTGTAGACTGATCAGGCAAGACCTGCTTATCTTTAACATCACCAAGCCCAAGTATGGCAACAGCAGTAAATCCCAATACCCTTGTCCTACTCTCCCTTTGTTGTGCCCTCCCATTGAAATCTATATTTAGATGGTAATTTTCTTTAGGTACAGGCCTATATTTTGCTTCTGTTATTCTGTAAAGCAGCACATCATTTAGGATAGTATGAAAATAATCTGATAGTATATAGCAACATCATGTGCCCTTAGACCACAAATTGAGCATTTTTCCGGTTGAAACATGGTTTGGGCTGATTCTAAGTATGCCAAGGAAACTCCTCAACCACACAACTAAATTGTGAATAGGCCTTCAAGGCAGTGTAAAGCTACTCTTATGCCAAACTAGATGCTATGATGCAGATGCATCACTGCATCTCAGGCTTCTTTATATTTTTGCAAATTGTTGTGAGGGGCCTGATCTGCATCTGAAATGTGATGGGAGGAGTTTAACCCTTTCCTCTCAACACTGTTTTCCTAATGGAACTTCCCACCCCAGCTGCCATTTGCCATGTTAGGAAAAGCATGCATGTGTAATAGTCGCCTTACACTATGGTTCTTGATTCCCCCCCCCCCCGCCCCCTCACAGCTGCTATTTGCAAACATTTGCAGAGACTGGAGATCATCCTGTATTTGCATAATCTTGTCTAGTTTTGCCCTTTGTGCTTTGTAACAAAAATCTTTCAGTCTCAAGAAGTTGCTACTTCTCTGTTGCTGCTTTGGAATGTGCTCCCTGTTGAAATAAGAGCTTCCCCAACTCACTTTTTAAAAGTGAATCAAGACACATCTGTTCACCCAAGTGTTTTAGTTAGATTTACTGTTTTAATACTTTTAGCTTGTTTTAAGTTTTAAATTGTTTTAATGTCTAAATTTTGTTTTAATAGTGTTAAAATTAACACAAGAGGGAGGCAAAGAGAGAAAAGCAGTTGAGGGGGCTCAGAAGGGCAAGATGTTAGTTATACCTCATAGTTCCTTGGGTTGTTATTGGTGAATTTATTACACGTTGGTTGGCCTCTTCACCAGTGGGCAGGCGGGGGAAAGCAAGAAAGAAATGAGCAGCAAAGGCCTGCAACTTGTGTGTCTCAGAGACTGCCAGGAGGATAGTATAATCCAAGGAGACTCTGTACATGATGTGAAGGCTCTCTCTGTGCTGTGATGACTCTGAAAACATGTGGTGGGGCCAGGACAGATATACTGAAAATCATATCCTGAAACTTGAAATGAATCAATCAAGGGGGCTTCTCCTTCCCTGAAGGGCAAGGATGTTTGTGCAAAACAAAGATGTCCATTGCCAGCTAGACTGAGTCACTCTGAGTGGATTTTGGCCCACAAAAGGCAAAAGTAAACCTATGCAAATGTGTTGCATTTAGTGAATGGAGCTGAGCTCAGTTGTAATCTTCATGTAATCTTCACATGTAAAAGATTACAAGTGGCTAGTTTCTATGGGCTACTTCTCCTCTATGTCCTTGCCAGACAGTCTGTTATTCATAACAAGTTGGGAAATGTACTATATCTTTGCTACTTGTAGATGAAACTCCTTCCTGATTGGTTTATTTGAAATAGAATCTGCTCATGGGCTGATGTCTCTCTGTAAGAGAAAGCGGTGGGGGTGTCCTATTCAGTCAGATTGCTTGTTTGGCCTAAGGCACATTGCCCTTGCTCATGCAAGTGACCACTTCAGCGTGGTGTAGTGGTTAGAGTGCTGGACTAGGACCGGAGAGACCCGAGTTCAAATCCCCATTCAGCCATAATACTAGCCGGGTGACTCTGGGCCAGTCACTTCTCTCTCAGCTTAGCCTACTTCACAGGGTTGTTGTGAAAGAGAAACTTAAGTATGTAGTACACCGCTCTGGGCACCTTGGAGGAAGAGCGGGATATAAATGTAATAATAATGATGATGATGACAATGACGACGACGATGATGATGAGGATGATGCAATACTGACCTTAGGCAGGGTGAAATGTTCACTGTTCATTGATCATGAGCCCACGATGCAGGGCTGCTGAGACATTGACTAGAGGTAGTTTGCAGCACTACCCTGAAAGAGAGCAGTACTGGCAACAGTAGACACCAGCAACAACCACTGGAGGAATGTGCTAGGGTTGTTTGCTTCTCCCCACCGCTAAATATAAGAGAATCACCATTTTAAACATTAGTAGAGTTAACTAGATAAGTGCTAATGCACAGCCTTATGCAGCATTTGAAAAATATACCCTATGCCATTGCTCTTTATTTTTAGTCACATCAGTAAATGAATCAGGATCCTTATGGAGCCTTGATCTGGAACACCAATAGTTGGGGATTATGGGAGTTGTAGTTCAGCAAGCTGTAGTACAGGAGGAGGGGTTTACAGGAGGAGGGGTTGGGCACTGGGGCAAGGGAAGCCTGCACAAAAGGGATGGGCTCTACTTGAAGCATGATAGAAACAGACTGTTGGCACTTAAAATTAAAATTAAAAAGGTTACGGAGCAGCTTTTAAAATGACGCCTGGGGGGTTGCTGACAGGAACTGGGTGGTATCTGGTTCAGCAAGCAAAATGCCCTAAGGGACGAGGGTGCAAACATTTCAGATAAACGGGGACAGAGCAGAGCAGATGGTTAAAAAGGTCAAATGATAGTAAGGCAGATAGCACACATCAACACTAGGTGAGAGACTTGGCGTATAGGTGTTTATATACCAATGTCATGAGCCTCCGAGCCAAGATGGGTGAGCTGGAGTGCTTGGTTGCTCATGAAAACATAGATATGGTGGGCATAATGGAAACCTGGTAGAACGGTGAGAATCAGTGGGACACTGTTATTGCTGGATATAAATGCTACAGAATGGACAGAGAGGGGCAGGTTGGGGGTGGAGTAGCACTATCTATTAAAGAAGAGATAGAATCCAACAAGCTAGAAAACTCAGAAGGACCGGAATCCTCCACAGAATCAATATGGGTGACAATACAAAGACTGAAAGGAAATGTGTTACTAGGGACATGCTATCGCCCTCCAGATCAAAAGGCTGAGAGTGACCTGGAGTTGGAGAAGCAAATCAAAGAGGTGTCAAAGAGAGAAAGAACTGTAATAATGGGTGACTTCAATTACCCTCACATAAACAGGACAAATTCACATGCAGATCTTGACATAGAGGCCAAATTTCTAGACATGCTAAATGACTGTGCCTTAGAACAGTTGGTCGTGGAACCAACCAGAAGGAAGATGACCTTGGACTTAATCCTGAGTGGTGCCCAGGACCTGGTACGAGATGTCAGAGTTGTAGAACTATTGGAGGACAGTGACCATTGCGTGATCCAATTCAGCTTATATGCGAGTGGAGCATTTCCAAGTAAGTCCAACACAGATACGTTGGACTTTAGAAGAGGAAACTTCTCAAAAATGAGGGAGAATAGGAAAGGAAATTCAGAAGGGTCAGATCGGAAAGCATGGAACTTATTTAAAACCACAATAATAGAAGCTCATTTGGAACCAAGAAGGAGGAAAGGTACCACCAAGTTCAGGAGGACGCCAGGATGGCTAACCAGTAGAGTCAAGGAAGCTATAACAGGGAAGAAGACTACCTTCAGAAAATGGAAGTCTTGCCCAAACGAAGAGAACAGAAATGAACATAAACTCTGGCAAAAGAAATGCAAGAAGACAATAAGGGGTGCAAAAAGAGAGTTCGAGGAGCATATAGCTAGAAATGTCAAGGGAGGTCACAAAAAAACTTCTTTAAATATATGAGAAGCAGAAAACCTGCCAGGGAGGCAGTTGGACCCTTAGATGATGAGGGCATGAGGACATGAAAGGGATTGTTAAGGAGGATAAGGAGATGGCAGAGAAGACCAAGGCTCTTATATTGGCAGAAAGTAGAAAGCCTGATGTATGCAGAACTCTTAATGAATACAGCAAGACATATCTCTACTGCCTCCTGTGCCTATGGATATGTTTGCAGGAAGCCCATGAAAATCTATGCTTTTTCATTTCTAACCCAACTCCAAAAAACCTAGGCAAAATAATCAGATTGTAGACTATGCTGTGACTAATTATCACTATTCTGGCTGTGAACCACCACTCATTATTTAGATAGCATTTTGGATAGGTCATATTAAAACGTATGCCCTTTAGGTAGCCTACAAATGTACTGTTTTTCCAGAGGGGCAGAAATCACCATTTGTCAAGAATGTTGCTTGCATTTCCCTTTATACTTTTATAGCTAAGTCAGTAATCAACAATTCTATGCCCAGTGTAGCACTGTGTTGCCTTATAGCAGTGGTAGATAGTTTTGTCCCATTGGAATATTCATTGTGTTGAAGGGTGTCCCCCCCCCCTTTACTGGTTTCCTTAAAGTAATTACAACTATAACAATAAAAAGCAGAAACAATTTCTGAAGGAGATGGGATGACATTTGAAGGTTAAGAAAGAGGAGAGGCTCCACCTCTGACAAAGGGAAGCAATTCCGGGAAAGTGGCTGGGAGGAGGAGTTCAGATTCCCCCCCCCCCCAGTTGTGTAGTTCTAGCCCTTTCAGTCCATCCTATATAATAAAAGGCTAAGTGAGTGGCCGTGGCTTTGGAATGTTGGGGATCTGCGTCCCTGCCTCCCTGGGCTGTTCTGGGCCTGCGCGAAGCGCAGGCCCAGAAGAGCCCAAGGGACACAGGACCTCAGACACCAGTGTCCCACAGCCACGGGCGGCCATTAGCCGGTGTGTGGCGGCGGGGGAAAGTGGCCGAGGCGGCGGCAGAGCCGCCGCCTCGGCCATGAGCTGTGGCACGGCGAGAGGAGGCCGAGGCAACCAGAAGCGGCCACCCTGAAAAAGGCGAGGGCAATGGTGGCGGGGGAAGACCGAGACGGGGGACAGGGAAGCTGGGCGAGGTGGCGGCAAAGCCGCCAACGAGGCCCCCGCCCGCTCACAGCCGTCGCCGCCGCCTGCTCACCCGCCCTCCCAGCTGCCCAAAATCACCTTCCCCGCTCCCCCCCCAAAAAGATTAAGGGCCAAAATGGCCCATGAGAAGGTCGCCGCCCCCACCTATCGCCCTCCCAGCTGTTGAAGACCACCTTACCCGCTCCAGCCCGAGGGAAAAGAGAGGAGCTCACGAGCAGAGCTCCTCTCTGTGCTAAGTCACTGCTCAAACTGCCGCTATGGACGCAAAGGACGCCTATTGCGTCCATTGCGACAGTATAGGCAGCAGCTTAACACAGAGAATAGCTCTGTTTCCGAGTTCCTCTCTTCTCCTTCAGGCTGGAGCGGGTAAGGTGGGCTCCGGCAGCTGGGTGCGCGGGAGGGCGATAGGCGGGGGCGGCCACCTTCTCATGGGCCATTTTGGCCGTTATTCATCCACCCCCCCCCCAAAAAAAAAGTAAAAGCAAAATAAGGAAGAACAAAAACAGAGACAACAACAAAACAAAAAACAAAAAGAGAGAGGGGACAAGGGGGGGGGAGAGACAGAAAGAGAGAGAGAGAGAGACAGAAAAGACGGGATAGAAAGCTAGCGCCCGTTATCATAACGGGCTTAAAAATACTAGTTCTGTTATAAGAAGTGATAAGAAGGACATGACTAGTTAAACAATATAACTACAAATGACAGCTTTTAGTAAATCAACAAGGTTTCTATAATAGGAGATTTAGACTTCTGCACTCCGTGTTGTAAACATCCCAGCTTCCTTTGTATTTTTTTAAAAAATATAACATATGGACTATATCTCTGTTGAAACAAAATCATAATGAAATCAAATTCTAATCCTCAGGCAGTCCCCCCCAGATATCCCTGCCTTAATATGAGAAACAGCCAGTGCAGATTTGTAGTGGTCAACAGAGCTTTTATGTGCCTGAAAACTCATGGAATATCATACGTGGAGACTAGAAAGGAGTGTTTTTCCTCTGAACCCGAGTTGAACAGCATAAGATCTTCTGTGGTGTCAAGGACAATGCCAGTTGCCAGTGTCCGGGGTTGAGAGGTGGGAGTGTCAAGTCAGGGTTCAAGTTTGGACCCTTCCATTGCTACTACGGTACTAGTGCTAGAGGTAAGTAGCCAAAGCAACCAAAAATCAACATTTTCTTCAGGAATCTAAAGCTTAAATGTTCCTATGTAACCCAAAGGAGCTAGTTACATAAAGAACATAAGAGTGGCCCATTTAGAGTACAGCAAAGATCTGTCTAGTCCAGCATCCTGTATCCAGTAATAGCCAACAATTGACTCCTGTTAACGTTTAGGGAGCAATCAACAATGACATCAGTATGACTTTCTTGAGTAGTAAGTAGCACTTAAAACTCAGCATCTTTATCCTAGCTCTCTTTAATTAGTATCTAACTCCAGCCTGAAGTGAGTGTTTAATATTAATTTTAAAGCTAGAGTATTAAGGCTGAATTCTAGAACCACTTGAACTAAAGTTATCATAGAGATCACTTTAGGGAATTGCTTCCATGTATGTTGGGTGCCATCCCCCCACCCACCCGGATTCTGGTTTACTCTAGATTTTATTACCAACAATTTAAGAATGGGGCTGTTCTGCTTTGAAACTAACTCATAGCGCATTCAGCCCAGTAGAAAGAAAATAAAGTGGGCCAATGTTCCCTTAATTTATGGAATTTTAAGTATGCTTTGTTTTCTCTAGATTGCACCCACTTTATGAAAAGAATTTCCTTATCAGTTCTGAGATAAACACAATTAATCATGTGTAGGCTTTACAGAGAATCAGCAATAATTTCTTGTTATTTAAACTTCAAGGAGCAGACAGGAGACAAGTTCAGTAGGAAGATCACTTTTTTCACATTCTTTATTTGGTGTCCCTTGTCAAGATTAGAAAATACTACACGGTATTGTCAGCTGTTTCTTTTTATCCATGTGCAAAATATATGAACTTATTGCTTCTCTAGCTCACTTTAAAAAGGCAATCAGTGTATCTTTCAGCCATACACCCCATGTTTCATCCAGGACTTCAAAGAACTGCATCCTGCAGATATGTGTAAATAACTTCCTGACCTAAATGAAAGTATTTCTTTCCTATGGTGGGGTTTCTGCATGAGCTATATTGATTTTTCCTACCAATTCTATAACTTGTATGAAACCAAACAACAACAGCAAAAAGGAAATAGAATTGATCAAGCTACTGATCTCACTGCTGAAAGGACAGAGCTGATTTTGCTGTTCTGAAGTGTATTCACTGCACTAGCCAGCCATTAATGTTCCAACAATGTTGTTTTCTGAGTTATTTTATACCCTGTGGTGCCAAGTACCTGTTTCAGTGAGCAAATGAATTACATGGTATTGCAGGAGACAAAATAACATAGATAATTTAACTGTTGGGATGAAGTCTGGTGGTAGTGGGGCTGGCACTATTAAAGGACAAATAAGAGGTTGGGAGTTGTTTTTTTAATTCACTCAAAGCAGTATATGGGGGAGATGAAACAGATTCCCAGAACTGGTCTGTACATCATTATTCTATTTAGAAACAGAGGCTTTCACTGCAGGGGGAGAAATAGGTGTCCAAGATGGCTGGTTAGGCACCTAAATTGAAGCGTTCAAAAAAATTTGAGTACCAGGGTGACACTGGTTTCCAGTCTGGCCTTGTGCACAAGCCAAAGAGCAGATATGTACAGGTGAAACTCGGAAAATTAGAATATCGTGCAAAAGTCCATTAATTTCAGTAATGCAAATTAAAAGGTGAAACTGATATATGAGACAGACGCATTACATGCAAAGCGAGATAAGTCAAGCCTTAATTTGTTATAATTGTGATGATCATGGCGTACAGCTCATGAAAACCCCAAATCCACAATCTCAGAAAATTAGAATATTACATGGAACCAAGAAGACAAGGATTGAAGAATAGAACAATATTGGACCTCTGAAAAGTATAAGCATGCATATGTATTCAGTACTTGGTTTGGGCCCCTTTTGCAGCAATTACTGCCTCAATGCGGCGTGGCATGGATGCTATCAGCCTGTGGCACTGATGAGGTATTATGGAAGACCAGGATGCTTCATTAGCGGCCTTCAGCAATTCTGCATTGTTTGGTCTCATGTCTCTCATCTTTCTCTTGGCAATGCCCCATAGATTCTCTATGGGGTCAGGTCAGGCGAGTTTGCTGGCCAATCAAGCACAATACACTGTATACTTTTCAGAGGTCCGATATTGTTCTATTCTTCAATCCTTGTCTTCTTGGTTCCATGTAATATTCTAATTTTCTGAGATTGTGGATTTGGGGTTTTCATGAGCTGTACACCATGATCATCACAATTATAACAAATTAAGGCTTGACTTATCTCGCTTTGCATGTAATGCGTCTGTCTCATATATCAGTTTCACCTTTTAATTTGCATTACTGAAATTAATGGACTTTTGCATGATATT
Organism: Hemicordylus capensis; assembly: GCF_027244095.1. Taxonomy (NCBI): domain Eukaryota; kingdom Metazoa; phylum Chordata; class Lepidosauria; order Squamata; family Cordylidae; genus Hemicordylus; species Hemicordylus capensis. The sequence continues at coordinate 369,674,078 of NC_069658.1, read as the reverse complement.
CTAATTTTCCAAGTTTCACCTGTAAATATAACTGATTTATAGTGCTGTTCCTGCTATAACTATCTGGTTTTGCTAGATCTCAGATTGACAAAGGCAGAACTTGGGTACCTGCCTTCCTTGAGTTGTGGTTTGTTTTGTTTATGAGAAAGTGCTGTGGTGAGAAGTGGACAGTGGCAGTTCTCTGTGTGTGAAATATTTCTTGGTGATTGCTGTGATGAGCTCCATGTCTGGCCTTGAGCTGAGACTAACTTGTACTTCATTCACTGCTCTGCTCTGCTCTGCACTGCATTGCAAGGTGTACTCAGTCAAAATGTGACTGATTTTTCAAGTTGCTCTAGTTGAGCTTATGGCTATGTTTGCTGCTAACGGTGCTGCTGTGGCAGCTGTTGCAATGCTAGGAAGTAATGTATTAAGAGCCATAATTGTATGTGAGAGAGCAACTTGTAACAGTGATGTTATTGCAGCGCAGGCACTGTAGCTGGCAGTGGATTCTGGATTAGTGATTCTTTTTTGGCCATTTTTGGACTGTGTTTGAATGTGTGTTCTGTGTTGGGAGGGACAAATTCTCTTTTATTGTATGCATCTGCAGTGTTTTTCAAGTTTCAATGCAAAACTGTTCTGGCCATAGGGAACAATGGAGAAGCTTGAAACACTACATTGTTCCCCATGGGTAGCTCCTAAGGTCACCAAAGTGGGTTGGGTGGTAGGGCAGGATGGGTGCTATCTACCATCTGACCTACAAAAGAAATGGGCAAAATGGCAATTTTAATAAAAAACCTTTTCCCCAACCCCCCTAGAATTCTAAAGAATTATATGGTTGACCACTTACCCATTTCTTTTGTGGGTTCAGTGGTAGGTAGCATCCTTCATGCACTTCCACTCAACCTGTTTGGTGTCCCTAGGAGCTATCCAGGGGAACAACTGGGTGTTTTGAGTTCCCGGTCGGAACACTCAAAATGACTTTAGTTTGTTCCATCAAAGCCGACTAATACAGCAGAACAAACATTTGGCCATCTGTTTTGTTTTGAGATCGAAACAAAACATGAAAACCATTTTGTGCACACCCCTAATATTTAGAATATGTTTTCAGTTTGATATGAATTCTGAGTCAGTCAATCATAAAGGGGGTGGTTAAGTAAGCTTTGTTTGGGTATATGTTAAATAACAATGCCTTTAGCAAATATTATAAGTGGACAGTGTAATAAATCTCAGCTATATACATTTTAATTTTTCTAAAAAGCCCTCCAAAAGCCTTGGGCTAGAGAACTGCAGCAGCTTGGAGTGCAATCCCAACTCTTCCTGCTAGCTGGAAAAGAGAGCACAGATAGGACTACAACAATGGGCACGTCCCAAAGCTCTATTAATGGTAAAGAGGGGAGGTGTTGTAGTTAAGATAAAGAGTTGTTTCACCGTTATAAACCCTGGGCATTTCTATTAGTCATAACATCTGTAGCCAATCTGCCTGCAAGTTTGTAGACACTGACTAGGTGACAAGCAACACTAGCTTTGAATCTGGCATAGATCTGATGTAAAATGGCAGGAATACAGCAGTTTTAAAGTGTTGGCTGCTTTTTGCCATCAGATAATACATCCTATATTTTTAATGTCCCTTTAAATGTTTAAAAATTCAGATATATGCTGAAGCATAATCCTGTATTTATTTATTTTTAATCTTCCCATATTACTTGAGCTATTGACCTCTAAATACCCCATATTAGCTGGGGAAAATCAGCTAAGGATGTGGATCAGTGATTTTGCCCATTGAGGAGTCTGAAGCCAGAGTTGGAAGGGGCAAATCCTGGCAACTTCTGGAGAGTGATTTTCTCTTTCAGAAGGGAACTGCTTGAAAAGAAGTATCTAAATGCACTCTGGCATCCTATAGTTAAATAAATCTCCTCCCTTTCCTTTTATTGGAAAAGGGGATCCTTGACCCCTTGCAGCGGGGTTCCTTGGCCACACAAGGTGGCAGCAAGACCACTCAAGGTAGCAAGGAAGCTTTGCAAGGGAAAACAAGATGGGACAAGGTGGCAGAGAGACATATGAGGGAATGCAAAGTGGAGGTGAGGTGGAAAATGGACTTGCAAGAGCACACGAGGCAATAGTGGGTGGCAAATTGACGTTGAGGGTCCCGTAAGGTGGTGGCAAGGTGGCAGGTGGACTTAGGGGGATGTGAGGCAACAGTGTGGCAGCAGAGGGCTTGCAAGGCCACACAAGACTATGGTGGACTGTCTCTGCACATAGAGGTTCTGTGTAAGTGGTATACTGTCTTCTGTGGTCACCTCGAGGTCTGACTTTGACATTAACTTTCTGCATCATAGATATACTGCCTAGAAGTATGGAGACCCTTAGCAAGCATGGATAACAGCTAATGTTACCCACAGTGCCCAATCAGATTTTCCTTTTAAGAAACCATTATTCAGTCATCCAAAATCCTTCAGTTTAAAATTAAATATGCTTTCAGTTCTTACTCATGCTCCAAAAAGTATGGGTCAGCATCTGGACTAGCACTGCATACATGTGTGAATTCCAGACTACTACTGCACTGTCACTTGACTGAAGAAACAGACCATTTTCGATGATCTCCCCTTCCCTCTGAAGCCCATTGTGCATCACCAAAATATGGTCTTAAGGGTCACATGACCTTCAGGGGAATATTTTGGCAACACATAGCAATGAACTCACATTGCTGCATGTCTGCAGTGCTAGTCCAGCTGTTGGCCATGGAAATTTGAAGTTAAGATGCCCATCTTAACTTCTGCACCGTATAAGCTGTAAAGACTATATACAGTCTTGTATATTATGCTGATTTTAGAAGTGAGATTCCATGCACTTTTGCTTTAATCTTTCCAATTGTGCCAAGAAGGGATGCCTCCAGGAAGAAATTCAATGTATATGACTTCTCCAATGGCTTGCTAGAGATGCCCCTGATAAATTTCTGAGGGTTATGCAACCCTCAGGGACATATTCCTGGAATCCAAATAGCACTTTTTGATGGAGGGGAGAGCAGCACAAATTCCTCCCCAATTCCCCTTCTTGCATATTCTGCTACTTGACAAGCCTTCAGCTGAGCTCAGGACAGTACTTGCTGTGACAGTGTAGCTCCTGTTCTGCCCTCCTAGTGCTGCACCAGATGTCAGCTGCTGTGCATTTTTAAAAGGGTCGTGGTGGAAAAGAAAATAACTATTCTTTTCTACTAGTTTAGTAATACCATTTTACTTAATTCTATTTCTTTACAAGCTAGTGATTTATTGATCACAAAAGTGGTGCAACGTCAAAACAATGATCTCAAATGGCTTGGAATCTGAAGCAATTGCTGAAGTCTTTGTAGAGAGTGAGCCCCACAAGGAGAGAGATGGTGTTATGGTTTTTTTGTTGTTGGGGTTTTTTTCAAATTCAGTATGTGCAAACACAAAAAGAGTAAATGTCATAGATGACTGTAATTCTCATAAAACCAAAGAGACATCAGTACAGATGAGAGGACATTCTTTTGTTTTCACCACTGGGAATGCTGGAAAGTGGTTCTCGGTTCTTTCAACATGTTGCCATCAACTTTTCAGCACATTGTGAATTTAAACCAAGCAGACGTCTTTTGCTTATTCCTTTAATGAAGCAAGGCAGAATGTGTGTTTATGCTCTTGCAGACCTATTCCCTCTGGGAGCCAATAAAGAAATTAGTGTCATATACTGCACAAAGGCTTATGGCAGCAGGCAATGTACTTTCTTAACATTAAAGTCAGGAAGGAAGAGAGGTTTTTTGTTTGTTTCTTTAAAAGATCTGTATTCTTGCTATTTTAAGGTACTGTAAAGCTCTTATTGTATTTACTGTATGCTATAAGTCAAAATTTATTTAATGGTTATTATTTGCTGGTGAAGAAAAATGAAGTACAACATGAGACAACATAAAAGTTAGTGAATGCTAATAACTGTGCTCCCTACTGTCTCAAAGTAATTTAGTAATGGTGAGCAGACTGCATAATGGAAGCAAGTCTTGTATTTTCTTGTTCTATGTAAATGCTAAGCGATGACATTGATTTGAAACTGAACCTCTTTTTTTGCTGAAGTTCACAGCAAAATATTCACATGGGCAGCCTAAGCCAGGCTAGGGCAACCCAGCCTGGGCTAGGCTGTGTGAGTGAAGCACCAGGATTGAGCCCGATCCCGGTGCTGCCCCTGCAAAAAGCCAGAATTTTTAACCTGGTGTTTAGCCGGGTTTAAGCAGACCTATAGTTTGCTTAAGCTTGGCTGGCGATTATTTGGGTGACCACCGCTAGGTTAAATGCAATTTCCAGCAGCAAGCTTCATTTCCAACCGTGAGCCGGGGGTGGGGGGAAGGAAGAGAAGTGGCTATGTGAAGCATGGCAGCTGCTCTAACTAGAGCAGCCACCACACTTGTGGCCTGGAGTATCGTGGGATGTGAGTGGGGGGAGTCCTGCTGCTGCCAGCATCTCCCTCCTCTGCACCACCGCTCATCTGTTGCTGAAGGTCTTTTGCGGAAGTTCTGTTGCGGAAGGCAGGCAGGTGTGCACGCCCTCACTGTCATTAGTTCCTTGTTCTGGTAGGGAACAATTAGGGAACAATTTCCCTAATTGAGGAAAATATACAAAGGCATACGTGTTAGATCTAAGGGTGAAAGAAGAAAAGGCATAAATGTTAGATCCATTGAATACCTTAACTGACAACTTACAAAATCAAAAAGAAACTGAATTTTGCCATTACTTCTCTAGATTATTTCCTAATTGATTCCTTATTCTAAAACTAATCTATGCATTTCTGATAATGGCCTGCTCAGTGGGGAGCCTGTCCTCACAAAATAATGAAAAAATAAAAGCATGAAAGACATCACTTGTAGAAAAATGCATACAAAGGTGATTTAGGATTAAGGGCATTTATAGTGTTGTGGAAGTCAGACTGGTAGTCTTAATTACAGGGGATTTAAAGTGCTTAGAACTTGTACAAATTTATCTTCTTAGAAAGTGGTTTGAGGACACACACACACACCACACACACACACCTCACTGTGCTGGCTTAAAATTTTTCCTTGCATTACTTGATGCAGGCTATATTCGGTCAGAGTTTTAATCAGATTGTCCATTCCTTTCTTAGCCTAGGTGCCCCAGCGAATCCTCCTTCCCTGGTCTACCTTAGCTGCAAGTTATCTCTGCTGTTGCTGCAGAATTACTTTTGGTTTGACTATGGCAGGCACAGACCATGAAAGGCTGCTGTGATTCCAGCATCGGTTTGCTTTTCCCTTGCCTTGCCTCACAGGTTCTTCTTCTTCTAACCTTCTCCTCAGCCTTGATTTTGCTTGACTATCTTCTTTGAGTGAACCTCCCCAGCTGATCTAAACTGCCTGTGTTAAGCAGCCTTAACTGATTTTCTCTCTAAAGCTACTTTTGATTCCACCAACAACCCCTGCCAGTTGTTTCTGGTCACACATCCTGCCTAGCAACAGTATCTATTGGTGTGGCCTAGCAACAGTGTTACCCTCTGTCATCAACAGAGCACCTTTGCTTCTCTGGAGAGCTAAAATCCATACAAAACAGTGACTGACATCTGGACGAGTATTGCGCTGGTACAACAGTGTTGACATCCACACTGCACTGTCACATGAGCAGGTAGGGAAGATTTCCTCCCTCAGAAGCCCACTGTGCCTCAGAAATATACACATGCTCAGGGACATTTTTTTAGGGAGCACAGTGGGCTTCGGGGAGAAGGGGAGGTTGGCTAAAATCACTCCCCTCTTGCAAGAGGGCAGCATTAGCGTGGATGTCAACACTGTTGCACCTGCATAGTTCTAGTCCAGATGTCAGCCAGCACCTTCACTAACTTTACTCTGAGGCAGATAATGTTTTACCTCAGGATCCTTTTAAAGGGAGATTTTGTAGCATTGATTATTTTTATTTTTAGCATTGATGACTTTTCCAGGACATATTCCCTGATACTGAAAAGTAGGAAGGAGCCCCATGTCCACATGTCCATGTCCAGAGTTCCTTTGGCCACTCTGGAGGTATTTGTTTGGAGTGTGGAAGCCAAACCAAGCTTTCAAGGGTCACTGACGAGGAACCTACTGTTTTAGAAACCATCAGAAGAAAATAATTTCAAATATGACAAGTTTGCTTCAAGATAAAGAAATATCTGTTTGAGTTGGGTTATATTTATTTTAGTGTTTTTTAATCCATGAACACTTTTTTGAACACTTAATGTTCAGATTAAAAGAACATATTGCTTTTGGCTTCTCATGAAGACTCTATCACCTTGACTGATATGATAAAATAATTAAAGTTAATAGACCATTTAAAATGGAAATCAACTTTGCATTTCAAAGTGTTTCCTAAAGTAAGTATTGCTTTTGGATTTGTATGCTGACCAGAAAGACTCTTGGGTCATCACACAGCTGAGTAAAATCCTGATTAAGAAGGATTTTCCCAAACAGGGCATAACCGTTTTGAGAAAGCTGTTAAAGAAAATTGAATAAGTAAAGCATCACATTAAATATGCACCCAAATATGTATTTTCTTATTACAGCAATTCATTTCCATTCATCAATCGCATTTATTCTTTTTATACTTCATTATATTGCCTCATGTTGTAAAGTTGAGGGAAGATTCAAGGGCAACACACTTGTGAGACTACTCACTTGTACTTACAATTCTTTATGAATCAAAATGGCATACATCAGCAAAAGCATTTGCATACCCTTCTAAAAGCCTCAATCATCAATCTCCATTGCAGTGGCTAAGCACCACTAAAATAAATAAGACCAGTTAGTCATGACTGACTTAAGTCCTATTAGTTTCAATGGAATTTAGTCATGACTAACTTAGGGTGGGTTCACACAAGTGTGGCAAGTCTATCTGGTGGGAACCTCTGGTGCGGGTTTGCAAGCTTATGGTGCAAGTTGCTAGTTCTGGCCATTTTGTGTCATCTGCAACTGCCAGGGTTCTCAAGCAGCACCTCCCTCTGCGTATTCAACAACTGCAATCAGCTTCACATCTTGGTTACAGATGTCGGGTTCCCAGAGGGAAGTGCTTCTCAGGAACACAGCATTGGCTACTTCAGATGACACAAATGGCTGGAACTTGCATCTCATGCTGGGTGTGCACACTTATGGGAATCAGAGGTTCCTGCCAGTCAGATTTGCTGCGGGTCATGTGAATCCAACCTTAGTCTGCATCTTGCCAAGTATGTCCATGATACGGAATAAGAGTAATGCACTATTGGTTCTAGGTTGGTCCTAATGCAGTTATAGTAGCAAGAGAAAACTACAAGGTTTAATTGTTCAGAAATTCCTTGAAGAGTACTAATTTTCTTCTGTGTGGTGAGCTCTGTACATTGAGTGCTACTATGCAAGTGACTGACAGGAATCTAATTTCAGTCTTCAAGCCTGTTGCCATATCCCACTGTAGCTGGAGCAAAGCTCTTCCACAGAACTTGGTGTGACACTAGAACTAATGAATTAGTTCAGCTGCAGCTTCTTTTCCAGCCACTTCCTGTTCTCCCCATGTTCCATAAAGCCTGAAGCGACTTGCTGTATTTTTGGTTAACCTGGCATCATTCCAAATGCATTTGATAAGCCTGTCAAGAATAGAGGCTGCTTTTCGAAGACAAATGTTTTATTCCTCTTCAAGTGAAAAGTTATTGTTCTCTAGGGATCCAAGGTAGCAGAATTTATTAATTATTTTAAGAGGAGCATTTTGAGAAAGATCAGAGATTGTTTTGTGACACCTTATCCCATGACTGGAGTTCTTAACCAAAATCATGAGGTAGAATAAAAAGCCACTACTTTTGTTGCTAGCTTTGTGCAGGGTCAATGAACACAGCATTGTTTGGAAACAACCGCCCAGTAGATGTGCTGTAGTTTGAACAATCTCTTTAACAAGCAAAATTGTACTACTGACAATCCGACCTGGTGTTCAAACAGAGAAGCTTTTCACACACACATGCAAAACCGGGCTAAGGAATCCCAGCCAGGTTTTGCACGTGTGTATGTACTGCCGGTCCCAGCAACACTGCAGTGGCAAACCCACCTACGGAGTCACTCTCCAATATGATGTTAGGAGAACAAACACTCTCCTAACCCCGTTTTATTGATCATCTGCCAGCCGTGGCTGCTTGTAGCTGTGAATAGAACACTGAAGGTGAGGGGAGGGCCCATCCTCTGCACAGGACAGCAGGGCCGGACAGAGCGGAGCTGCTTCAGTACTGAGAACTGCCTCTCCGCTGCTCATGCAATTCATTATGGGATAGCTGGAGGCAGTTGTACAGTGCATTACTGAAGTTCCGGCGGGGGAGGGGGGAGGCAATACATCCCATCAACCCAGCCCTCCGAACTATCGGCAGGAGCCGGTAGTCATCTGGGTGGGCGATCCACCCACCAAAGAGAAGCTCGGCACTTGTCTGCAAGGAGGTATGCACTTTAGGGCTTCTTCCCGGCTAACCCTCTTGCCCTTTCTCTCTGCTCGTGAGAAATGGCTGAGAGAGAGTCTGTGTTCAAATAGACAAGGAGCTTGTTCTGACGTCCAGCAATTTCTAGGTAGGAGAGGGTAAACCAGGGTACAGAGGCTCATCTGGAGCCACGGGAATTCCTCTAACCCAGTTCCTGCCTAAGTGGATAGTCCAACATTTTAACCCAGGTCTAAACTGAGGTAGGACAGAAATACATACTGTTTGTCTGGGCAATTGTACTGGGTTTTTGAGCTCCTGGGATCCTGCAGCCATGTTTACCAAAGAGTTCTGAGGACAGCAGGGCTGGACACAGCGGACACTGCTTCAGTACTGAGAACTGCCTCTCCACTGCTCATGCAATACATTGTGGGATAGCTGGAGGCCCCAGCTCCCATTTCAGCTATGGAGAATGCTGCTGCAGCATTTGTGTGGGCAAGTGAGCTGCATAGTCAAAGGGAAGCTCTGGTCATATGGGAGCAGGATAGTAGGATCCTGCTGTCCCTCCAGTTCACCTTCATTTGGTTGTGAGAACAGCCTCAGAGATTCCAGAGTGACAAGGCCCAAATGTAGCATTCAGAAGAAAGTAAAGCATATCTGCTTTGCCTGTGCACATTAAGGATGTAAAGGCTTCAAAGAAGCTGTTCTCACCAGGGATGAGCATCACTTTCACCTGCAATCTACTAATATTAAAATCATTAATCAAGATTCTAACAATCCAAAAATTGTAGACCATTAAAGTCGGTGTATCAAAATACTTAAAGATATGTGTGTGTACAGATTAGCACCCTTGTCACATTCCATTTCAGCTTTGTCCCACATTGTCCTGGGATATATCATTGTGTATTCAAACATTCTCTCTTCTTGGAATTGTGCAATTAATAAGAATTTTTAGCAGAATAATACATTTGTATAATAGCACCCAAACACATCCAGTAAATTGTTTTAGGTACTGAAATGGCATAGGCAGTGAGGTCATGAGTGCCCCAATAGATGAAATCTGGAATAATGCAGTAGCCTGGTTTAGCTTCTCCTAAAATAAATTAGCAGATTACATGAGCAAGGTGCCTAAGTGAATGGATGTAGGATTGGATTCTGGCTCAAATTCACCATTTATTTATTTATTTAATAATGGAAATGCTGTAGAGGCGAGGTGGTCAGAAAAATGGCCAGAAAAAGAGACAGCATGAGATGTCTTCAAAAGCCAGCCATGTAACCACTTGTTTCTCTTTAACAAAAAAAGAAGAAAATGAAGTGCAAATAGTGACAAATCCTAGAATGCAGATAGACACACTTCACTTCCTCGGTGTGAAAGTATCAGTAGCATAGTTAAAACAAAATACCTGTCAGACCAAGGACAGATATTTTCTGTTTATTCCAAAATGCTGTGGATTACTGAGTAATAGAAACCCTTTTAAAATAAATTCTATGCACCCTAGAGATGGTGTCAGTAATATTGATTCAGAATGCAAGCAAATTGTTCAGATTTAAAACTAGTCTTTGAACCCAGCTGGGTCCATCCGTGCGGAGCCACAACAACAATGCATTTTCCCTGACTTTTTCAAAATGGTTTTGCCAGTATTTGTTTCTGTCAGTATTGCTTCTCTTGAATAGAGCTCCTGGGAGACCTGGGATGCAATCCACACCAAATAAAATCAAGGACAAGGATTCCTTCATATCTTTATGAGTTTTAGCTTATCTCAATTTATTCTTCACTAAGTTATGAATTGTTTTCCATGTGATACAAAGCACTTGCAGTGGCATATTCCATGCATCAGGGATCCAGGACTGCAATTCTTCATATCTGGGGCAGATATATGGCACTCCATATTGCATCATACTTCATTCCCAGAAGAAATCAGCTCTACTTTTTTTATTTTTCACAATATACCATAGTATCTGTGATTTTAGGGCAAGGAACTTAGATTTTCTTCTCCGGCTTGTGTGTGGCATTTTCTAACAGCATTTGTACAACAATACTTAGTGCATTATTCTTACTTGCAAAACTAATTTTGTGTATACATTAGTTATACGAATCACCTAACAACATCTGGACTTATTACATAGTCCTTCAGCATGACTCTGTTTCTATTCAACTGACTGAACTAAATTCTAGTGAGTAGTGATTAACTCCATGTCTGTGATCACTTCAACAGCGGGCGGGGTGGGGGGAGCAAGCGTTCTTTTCAGCTTGTTATAAATTCTGCAGAGAAGAAATGCAGCTGTGAGAATGTGAAGGTCTGAGTTCATTAGGAATGTGCAGGTGCAATCCATAGGAGCTATTGATCTCTCAGTCATTGGAAAAAATTAGTCATGCTTTTCTTTTTGCAGAAGGAACATTCGGTGGTGGTGGTGGTGGTGGTGTTGCTGTTGTTACATCAGGATTTTTTTAAAGTCTGTAGATTAGTAAGCAAACAATATTTCCATTTATAAAATTTATTTCTGACATATTAAACAGCTTAAATATCCAGCTAACTGGATATCTACCACCTGATATTACAACTTTTTGTTGGTTTGACAGTCAATTGAAACCCATACCCCCAGCTGTTATTACCTTTGTAGGGGGAAAACATCAGGTAACATACACATACAGTAGTAGAATATTTTATTTTATTTTATTTTATTTTATTTTATTTTATTGATTTCTATGCCGCCCTTCCAAAAATGGCTCAGGGTGGTTTGCACAGAGAAACAACAAATAAATAAGATGGATCCCTGTTCCCAAAGGGCTCACAATCTAAAAAGAAACATAAGATAGACACCAGCAACAGTCACTGGAGGTACTGTGCTGGGGGTGGATAGGACCAGTTATTCTCCCCCTGCTAAATAAAGAGAATCGTCATGTTAAAAGGTGCCTCTTTGCCAAGTTAGCAGGGGTAGGACTTGCAGTTCGCTATCAGACCTTGGTCCATCAGTTGAATCAATGCGGTGGTGTTGGTCGGCAAGAAGGTGATCTTCAAGTTCGGGTGTGCAAGCTTCAGGGCCTCAGGATGGCCAGGGGTGTTGTCGATCAGCAGGAAGACTCTGAAGGCCAGGTTCTTGGAGGCCAGATATCTCTTCATCTCATGCAGGAAGCAGTTGTTCATTCAGTCAGTGAAAACTGCTGCAGTCATCCATGCTGCTCTCCTGTTGGTTCTCAAGAAGATGGGAAGCTGGCTTTTATTCTTCCCTTTCAGAGCACGAAGGCTCTATACTTGGTATAGGAGCATGGGCTTGTCCACACAGTGCCCTGCAGCATTGCTGAACATCAGCAGAGTGAGTGGTCCATTGCTGCAGGGGCGTAACTACTATTAAGCAAGGGGAGGCGGCTCCCTGGGGGCCCCCAAGCCTCGAGGGGCCCCCCACAGGCAAGTCACATGTGAAGTGTGTGTGTATCAGCGAGGGGCCCATTTTAAAATTTTGTCTCTGGGCCCACTCCAGCCTTGTTATGCCCTTGCATGGCTGCCTTGAAACCCAGAGCAGTTCTTTCTTCTTTGCTGATGAAGGAGTGGGATGGCATTGGCTTCCAGAATAAGCCCATCTCATCAACTCTGAAGGCTTGTCCTGTATCCTCTGGACTCAATCAGCTGCTGGAACTCTGCTAGATATCATTATGCTGCCTCATGGTCTGCCGATCCTACTTCCCCTGCCAGCTTTATATTGTGGAGGCTGTACTGGTGCTTGAAGCTTTTGAACCAGCCCTTGCTCACCTGGAAACATTCAGCATTTTCAGGTGTTCCTGCAGCTTGAAAACTGCCTGTAGAGCCGCAGTGCTTTCTCACAGATTACTGGTCCGCTCAATGGCACTTTTCTCTGGGCTTGGTCCTCTATCCCACACGCTGGGGGCCTTTTTTCCATCCATTTCATGTGGGGTTTGTGTGGATGGAATGTCACCTTGAGATTCTGAGACGTGCCAGACACCACACTCGCACAGATACTGGCTTCACATTCCTTTATGGAGCAGACAGTAGATTTTTTGATGCCATAATATTGAGCCAGCATGTCCAGCAGCTTCACCTTGCTTAAGGGCAAAAGTTTGCAAGACCTTTTGCCACTCCCCTCAGCAGAGCTCTCCACTATGCGCTTGCTCGTTTTGACTGTGAAGGAAGGGAAAAATTGTACAATAATGTACAGTATAGCACAGTAATTGTACCAGACAACTCCCACCCCCATTGATAAAGGACAGGACAGCACAGTACTGTAACTGATAATTAAAATCCATTTAGACTGGATGCTTACAATCAATTTTCAATGGCTACAGTAGAGTATTTAAAATTAGTTTTCAATGGATACTTAAAATCAATTTTAATGGATAAAGTACAATATTTATGATAAATTTTCAGTGGACACTTGAGATCAATTTTCAATGGATACAGTAGTTAAAATCAGTTTTCAATGGATACTTAAAATTATTTTTGGTGGGTACAGTACAGTACATACTTAAAAATGAATTTTAATGGAAACATTAATTACATTTCAATTGCTGTTTAAATTAACTACAAGGTTTATGGCACAGTACAGCACTATAATTAATTTCCAATTCAAATTCAAATTTTAAAATTATAAAATAGAAGTTTGCATGATTGAAATTAAATTGTTTAATTTATTAAACAATTAAATAGCAATTGAAATTGTTTAATTTATTAAACAATTAATTATAATATATACATTAATTATAATGTATACATTATAATATACATTAATTATATATAAAGTCTATATAATATATACTTGGTTATAAGTTATAATTAGCCACGTACAGGGCTGCACAGTGCTGCAAGAGGGTCCTGCAAGAAGCTCCACAAGAATGGCAGAGGAAAGACTCCAAAGGGGTTCCACAGAAACACACAAAAAGGCCTCAAAAGCTGGAGAGCAATGGCTCCTAAAGGCTCTCAATAGCTCCCAAAGGCTACCCAAGGCTGTCAAATGCTCTTGAGAGAGAGAAATTAAGTGAAAAACACACAAAAATGCACAACAAATCACTTCTCCCTCCTCCTTCAAACTCCTCTCACTACCCTCAGAACGTGTGCAGGAAGAGCACAACCATTTACAGGCAAAAGCATGTGCCCAAAACCGTGGATCCATGAGACTCTATACCGTGAATACCAAGGTCAGGTATATATTTCCCAACTGCAGATACGCGGAACCATAAATAGCGAGACCACAAATAATGGGGGCCACCTGTACAATCAAGCACCACAAGTTGGACAAATTCATATACCTAACTAGGTAACTATGATTTTGGGGACATCACTAACCCTTGACCACTGTAGCAGAGGATGTGCTTTGTAGCATGTTGGCCACCTTTTCCAAAATGCACTTCTACTTCAGGATGGTGAAGCAGACCAAGAAAAGCTTCAACTTTTGGTGGCTGGTCAGTAAGGGCAGGAGGGGCTGACACCCACCCCCCCACCCCCCACCCCCACAACAAAAACAAACATGCTAGTAAATGTGCAGACTTAACAACAGCCAGGGAATCCTCCAGAGCAGGGAGCTTCCACCTGCCAATCCTCCTCTGCCTGTAACAACAACTTCTTCTTCTTCGTCGTCGTCTTTGTCTTCATCTTACTGGCTGGAGTAGCTGCTACTCAAGCTGCTCCAGCCAATCTGATTCTTTGTGGGCTCCTCCTGGCATTGCCCCAAGGAAGAGCTAAAATAATTTGTAAAAATTGTACTTCCTGGGTGCTTCAGGGAGTATATTTTATGTATTTTCCCTTCTTCCTGCGTCCCCCCTAGGAATCAGACTGGCTGGAGCAGCTTGAGTAGCAACTGTTCCAGCCAGTAAGTCCAAAAGAGGAAGTTGCAGGCAGGGGAGGAGGGGCTGGAGGAGTTTCCCTGTTCTGGAGGATTCCCTGGTAGCAACTGATAAGTAAGTCTGATCTTTTACTAGCTTGCTTGTTTGTTTGGTGGGAGGGAGGATGCAATCCCTGTTTTCTCGCTTCTGCCCCTCTTTTTGCCTTTTGCAACTGCCTTTTGCCCATCTGCTTCTGCTTCTGCTGTCTTCCTCCCCGCCGCCCTACCCCTCTCTCCACAATTTTTTTCTGTTTTCTACTTTTACCCCTGCTTTTCTGCCCCCCCCCTTTTGTGTTTTCCTCCAAGGTGGCAGGCTTAGGTAAATACCCAAGCCCACTGGCATGGAGGAAAGGGTAGGCTCTGGCTTCATTGACCAGGTTCTCCTCTGCCCTATATCTAGATAGATAGATACACACACACACCATTTTTCACCTTGTGGCCTCAATACATATGCACACATGCAACGTGAATAGAGATTCTCCAGTTATTGGTCTGTTTCCAGACTTAACTTGCTTTTGTCTTCTGTAAAATGGTGGTACTGAATGAAAACCTTGAGCATGCTCTTTAGAACAATCCCTTTCTAGCAGAGAGATTGTTTTATTGACCTAGTACATCCTTTTCTATCTCTAACCTAACTGATTTATGCTGTTACATGATCTTCCTTTTTCATTGTTTTTATTATTGCTTTCTCATACTCTGTGTCAGAAGGGTAATCTAAAGACATTTCAAGCCTGCCAACAAGCTGCTGTCTCAATGCTCTGATTTTCTATATATCAACATTTGACACCCGGGCACTAGATTTAAGCATCTTTACTAAACACCTGTTTCCTTTTAGTACTGAGATGACCAGCATCCAGTAAAAATTTTATATGAGAGACAGATTGAAAGATAACTTTATTGATACTAGATATCCTGAGCATTGTAAAGACACATATGTTAGTGTCAGCAATAAACTTGAAGACATGTAGAAAAGGTCACAATGCATGATTGTTTAACTCTCTAGGCATGTGCCTCATTGATTAGGTTTCACATATCAAGGAAGTTGCCATGCATAAGCTAATTTGCATATTAATTCATTTTCCATCTTCTTCCTGAAGTAAATCTTTATGGCTGTGTTCTCACTATCATGGTCATCCTGGTTAAAGAGTTAACCAGGGTTGCTGAACCCTGTGGAGCTGGTTGTGAGAATGCAGATTTCCTGGGCAATCCTGGTCAAAACTCTGTGATTAAACTGCATATAACCAGGATAGATAACTAGAATCAGATCCAGGAAATCTACATTCTGGGAGAGGAGAGCTGGTCTTGTGGTAGCAAGCATGACTTGTCCCCATAGCTAAGCAGGGTCTGCCCTGGTTGCATCTGAATGGGAGACGATGTGTGAGCACTGCAAGATATTCCCCTCAGGGGATGAAGCCGCTCTGGGAAGAGCAGAAGGTTTCAAGTTCCCTCCCTGGCTTCTCCAAGATAGGGCTGAGAGAGCCCTATCTGCAACCTTGGAGAAGCTGCTGTCAGTCTGTGAAGACAATACTGAGCTAGACAGACCAATGGTCTGACTCAGTATATGGCAGTTTCCTATGTTCCTAACACAGCCAGCTTCACCCGGCTCAGAAATCCTGGTTAACGCTTTAACTAGGATTACCATGTTTGTGATTGCAGGCCCCAGACCCCAATAATGACAGGACATGAATAAATTGGAAGAACTAGTGCCACTTTATTGATTGAATTTACAAATAACCTGCAACAAGGAACATACTAAATAGAGTGTGGGTACCCCCCATTTGCATTAGCCTCATAAGGAGGACTGCTCAGAACAGGGCAAAGGACTGGGTGTTGATTCAGCCCTGCTCCAGGTCTGGACATCACCGCAACCATGAGGTTTATCCCCACTGAGGGGAGGCTTACGTGCCCCACCTGACCCAAGCCACAAAACACTGAGTGGTGGGCCCAGCCAGCCTCCAAGTAGGGGTAGATCTCAGCCCAAGGGCTGAAAAACCTGCAAGGACTGTTCCTTGGCTTCCCACTTGCCTTAATTGGTATTCCTGTCAAATACCAATACAAGACAACCTACCTGAACCCACATCTTCTGCAAATTGACCAAAACATCCCAGACAAGGAAACCCCACCAGGAGGTTTCACAGACAGAGCTTTATGCTGTGGGGTATCCGAGGAGTGAATCTACTTCACAGCAGATTCGAGACAGTTTAATTTGGGGGAGTAGGTGGAGCATTCACATTCACATAGCTGCTGCCCTACGCACATCAAAGACAAGTGTTGGAGCTTATCAGAAACTTAACAGGTTTTTTTCCAAAAGCCGCTGGAAATAGAGGATTATTTTAAGTTGGACATACCTCAGGCTAAGCCAGAATTCACAGTCTCCCTTAGGGGGAAAACAAAGCTCTCTCTGTCCTGGTCCCTCATAGTCTGCAGGGAGGTCGGGTTAAATCCAGCAAATATGTGGACTGGCACACTCCAATCAGGAGTAGATTCAGAAGGGAAAGCCCTGTCTGTAAAACCTCCAGGAGAATCAGTGAGAAGTAAGCAAAAAATGGCCACCCCTTAGGAGAATTGGGAGTGACCCAAAACATTCCTACTTGGCCCCAAAAAGGCAATCAGATAACCCTCACTGAAATGGGATGGGCAGGTGCCTCACCACAGAGCAGCTGAAACTGAGCAAAGGGAGACGGCTGCTTATGCAACCGCTCCCTCGCTCCAATTGGCTAGCCACCATCACCTGCTGGGGGAACAAAATGGCAGCCCTCAATCCTGTAGATGGGGCTGGGTGCATAACTCTGCCCTCCCCCCACCTTATCACAAAGTGGAGGGAGAGGCAGTCTGGGAGATGGCCCCTGGTGGTGAGTGGTGAGTAGCTCATGTTCCTTAAACACATTAACTCAGTTAAGCACCTTCCCGGCTTAGGAATCATTCTGAATGTATATACAGTGCTTAACGGCAGTAAACCTTCCTTTTTATGATAAACATAAATAAAACAGAAACATGGGCCCCTGTCTCAAGAAGCTTAAAATTTAAGGGGGGGGGGAACAAAGATGATAAAAATCACCAAACCCTGTATATCAACCATAAAACATTTTTATTATGAGCTTCTGAAAATTTTGGTTAGCTTAATGTTTAAATTACATTAATGTTTGGTTTAAGAGATATGCATAAATGTATGCTTTGGCTGTGCTTTAATGTCTAATTTGTCTAATTTGTTTATAAATGACCAAAGTGCCCCAGGTATCCTTAGAGAACTCTAGTGAACTCATTGGCTCAGTTCTTTGTTTGAACATTTATATTCTTTTGTGTAGTATATATCAGAAATTGAGGATTTTCCCATTTTTTATTTAATGTGTATTTAATAAAAGAATATGCATAATCTATTTCTATATTTATATTGACAAAATATTAGAGCATTCTGTAAAATGAGTCATTATAAGAAAACAAAACTTACTGGTTCTGGTAGTATAGGTCTAAACTAATATCTTTTTCATATTCTTCTTCAAATATGGATTTAGGCAAGCTGAGACTAAAAGGTCAAAAAAAGGTAGCTTTCTCCTGATCTAGAGATGTGGTCTTGCTCAGTCATGTTGAGGCTCACTGCTGGAGACATCCAAGAAATGTGCTTTCATTTGCTCATGCTGTGTCCATTCTTATAAGCTATCAGTTTATCTGGGAATGTGGTAGTTGAACAAAGATAGGTTTTTGACATTTTCTCTTAGATATTACTGGAAAAGAAATTAGAAATGTTTTATACTGAAAATGTTCTCATTCTCAGAACCGTGCAGTGAATCAAGTCAGTGTTGAGGGTGGCATCCTAATATGTATAGATATGTGTAGTTGTTATAAATATAGAGCTAAATGATCCAGAGTAGCATAGTTACAATTGCATATCATGTGAGACAAATAGTCCAGGCCCAGCATAGAGATGTGCTTCTGTTGCAGTAGCTCACCAATCCATAATAACATATGTAATGTTTGCATCTGAATGTCTGTCTTTGGGATAGTCTAATTTGGTAGAGTCTAATTCTGTTAAGTTTCCAGGTTATTACAAAACCTTGGCCCAAGTCTGTGTAATGTTCAAAGTGGCCCCCCTGCGCTTCATGTCATTATGTGCCTGTAGATAGTACTCAGACTGTAAATAGAGATGTGCAGAATGTTCCAGTGGTGAAACATTCCAACTCAAAACAGGCCATTTCAAGTGTTTCAAGCTCTTGAAATATTTTGAGCTTGGAGCAGAACCACCCCCATTTCGATCAAAATGTTTCAACATTCCAAGCGCTATTTTGGATGACTGCTTTCCCCTTACTGATTGGTTTTCTGGCACTGGCTTCTGATTAGCTTGCGATCTCTTTGCTTCTTGGTTGGCTTGTTATCATAGAAATCAAGTGTCGTCATGGGCAACTGTACCCCCATTGGCTGGGAGGAGGGAATGGGGAACACTTTTGGAGGGAATTTCAAAATGTATTCAAAGGGACTGGGAGGCGGAGGATCCTATGTTGTTGTGAGCCAAGCCTGATTTGCATGCTGCATATGTTCCGGACCTAGCAATGAGAATGAGGCTTGTTCACTCTAGCCAAACATTGGCTCAGTTCTTTGTTAAGGCAGCCATGTATGATCTGGATTTGAAGGGAGAAAGAAGACACCATACTCTCAGAAAGTTCAATGGGCTTTATTAAGGCAAATTGGTCACAAAGGCACAAATGCTAGTCAAATAAATCAAACAATTCAATCACATTTCCATTCATAGTGTAGTGTACAAAATCCTAACTATCACATGTGTTGCCTGCATGTGTTTTCAGTAATTAATCTAACTAGCAGGAGATAGAGAAATGGGAAAGGAGAAAGGGGAGGGAGCTATAAGAATCCAGCTCTCTGGGCATAGCTTCAGCAATCTCATCCTTTGATCTAAACCTAGAGTTTTCTCAAGATAACAGCATCCTTCCTGAATCTCAAAGGGTTAATTGTTCATGACAATGTCTCTTTGTCAGTAGTGTCAATCAGTGTTATCAGGAAACATTTTATTCTTGTGTTCTTAAAACAATCTGCATTTCTGAGCTTTGCAGATGGGCATCCCCTCTAGTCCACAGACTTCTGGCGCCTTTGCCTCAAAGAGTGTTAAAAGTGAAAGGTGTTAGGAAGGAAGAGCCTAAGCTATATGTGTGACAGCAATTAAATCACTTCTTGTGTAAATTTACCTAGTGTGTAATTCTAAAACATTCCGAAGTAACAGCAGGAGGATATATGTGTAAGACTAGTAATCAATGCATCTGATTAAGGCAAAATGTTCTAAACATTCTGCCAGAGGAAATGCAGGATTAGCCTCCAGCTTTCCCAAAGCCATTACCTGAGAGTAAAATCCAGACAATTTGGCTTGTTTCTTAGGAGTTAATCATTTCACTCAGAGTTCAACAATTCCTTGCAACAGGGAATCTCTCAGTAGAGTTGATGGCAGAGACACAGGTCTCAGCCTGGCCCACTGGACTATGAGTTCTGTTCCAGTATGAGTGCCCTGGGCCACAACAATGTGGGTTTGGAGGAACAGCTAAATATTTGTTTAAAATCACCTATTGCCCTTTTGTGTGTGTGGGGGGGGGGGAAGTGTTGGATGCCCTACCATCATGCTCATCATGCCCTACCACCCAACCTGCTTTAGTTGTCCAAGGAGCTACGTATGGGGAACAGTGGGGTGTTTCAAATTTTCCCATTGTTCCCTATGGCTGAAACACTCAAAACATTTCATGTTTGTTCCATTGAAACAACAGTTTGGACTGGTTGTTTCAACTGAATGTTTCAGCCATTTGTGTTTTGTTTCAAGCTCGAAACAGAATACAAAATCCATTTTGTGCCCATCCCTATAAATAGTCCTACTCTAATAAACTTGTATGAGCAAAGAGGGTACATTTGTACTGGCTACTGCTGGATCTGGGCTACTGCTTCAGAACTGTAACATTCCAGTATGTAGAGGCGTCCCATGAACGCGCCTCTGGGGTGGTGGCGAGAGGCACCTTTAAGAGTAAATTAATTCGGTGCTCACCTCTGCCACCGTGGCACCTGAACGCTGTTCAGAGCCAGGTGAGTGGCGGAGGCGCTTCCCCGCCGTAGGGGCTGCTGGGCGGCACGTTGCGACTCCAAACAGCATTCCGGTGCCGCCGCAGCAGAGGTGAGCACTGAATTAATTTAATCTTGAAGATGCCTCCCGCCGCCCCGCCCCGCCCCCCGGAGGCATGTTCACGGGCTTCCACTTCCAGTATCCAACTTTCAATTTCCTTTTGTTAAGACAAATTGGCAGAGAGTCCCTGTTCCTACCAATTGAACATAAGCAGCTCATGGTGCTCCAAGCATTTTCAGTGAATATTATGCATGAACACTCTGCATATTTACCAAGTTTTTAGAAACCAGTAATTTAGATTCAAATATAAGTATATTGTTTGAAAATAATAGAAACATTTTAAAGACAATTATTAGTCCTCAGATAATTGTACAGATATTTGGGTATTGTGTAAATGAGCTAAGAGGCATTTTTTGTCCGAGGATTGACAAAGCATTTTCTGTTTTCTACCAAATAAATATTTATGTGAAGATAATTTTTATTGTGCTTTTGTACTTTAAAAAAAAATAAAATTCAAGGTAACTGCTACCTGACTTTGCACTTAGAGCCTTTGTCATAGCTGTATTTCTCCTCAATTTATACCTCTTTTAAAAGGGATCAAAAACAAATAGAACTTTTGTTGACGTAAATAATTAGATCATATTGTCACATATGTATGTGCTAGCTTTTTTGCAGTTCTTATATTTTTATGAAAACTGGTTTAAAAAAAAATATTTCTGGAATATAAAGTCTGTCTTTGGAAGGCCACAAATGGAATGAACTTTGCTGTGGCAGTGAAGTGTTTCCTAGCAACACCATGCCCGTTCTAGTATTCTTTCCTTCATTCTTCAAGCTAAAAGCAAAGTCATGTCCATTAATTCCCAGCTGCAATAAGAACTTTTCAGATATTTTTCTGGCTTCCTACTGTTCATGTTTTCATCTTGCTCAGATGTTTGTGGGAGGGCGGGGCAGGTATACTCTGCTACTGTGATCTGTTTATCTCCCTTCAATTTGCCCGAAAAAGAAAATACAGAATCATGTATATTCACAATTAATGTTCATTTTACATTTAAAACAAATCAGGTGTCCTACAGCACGATACCTTTCTTGATACATTATCATTATGGTTGCTCAAGCAGCATGCGTTACATGCCAAACAGGTAAAATAAAATGCCTTCAAAATGTGTCTTAGTGCCATGCACTCACTTCCTTATGTACCTGGGTAGTGCAAATCTTTCTTCAGTCTGAGAGCAGTGGGAATTGGGGTGGAGACTGCCTTGGTCAGCCTGATGGATGATCTCCAATTAGTAATTGACAGAGGAAGTGTGACACTGTTGGTCCTTTTGGATCTCTTGGTGGCTTTCGATACTATTGACCATAGTATCCTTCAAGAAAGTCTGAGAGTGTTGGGGGTGGGAGGCACTGTTTTACAGTGGTTCCACTCCTACCTCTCAGACAGATTCCAGATGGTGTTGTTTGAAGACTGTTGCTCTTCGGAATCTGAGCTTATCTATGGCGTCCCTCTGAGCTCCATACTGTCTCCAGTGCTCTTTAACATCTACATGAAACCATTGGGAGAGATCATCAGGGGATTTGGTGTGGGGTGTTATCAGTATGCTGATGACAACCAGATCTACTTCTCCATGTCAGCATCATCAGGAAATGGCATAACCTCCCTAAATGCCTGCCTGGAAGCAGTAATGGGCTGGATGAGGGAAAATAAACTGAGACTGAATCCAGATAAGATGGAGGTACTTATTGTGCGGGGTCAGAACTCCAGAGACTATTTTGATCTACCTGTTCTAGATGGGGGGTCATACTTCCCCAAAACGAACAGGTACGCAGTCTTGGAGTACTTCTGGATCCACACTTCTCCCTGGTATCTCAGGTTGAGGTGATGGCCAGAGGTGCTTTTTATCAGCTTCAGCTGATACACCAGCTGCATCTGTTTCTTGAGATTAATGACCTCAAAACAGGGGTACATATGCTGGTAACCTCCATACTTGACTTCTGCAATGTGCTCTACATGGGGCTGCCTTTGTACGTAGTCCAGAAACTTCAGTTGGTACAGAATGCAGTGGCCAGGTTGGTCTCTGGATCATCTCAGAGAGACCACATTACTTCTCTGTTGATGGAGCTACACTGGCTGCCAATAGGTTTCTGGGCAAAATACAAAGTGCTGGTTATAACCTATAAAGCTCTAAGCGGCTTGGGCCCTGGGTATTGAAGAGAACGTCTTCTTCATTATGACTTCCACCACCCATTGAGGTCATCTGGAAAGGCCCATCTCTAGTTGCGGCCAGCTCGACTGGTGGCCACACAGGGATGGGCCTTCTCAGTTGCTACGCTGAGACTGTGGAATGCGCTCCCTGCTGAAATATGATCCTCCCCATCTCTGACCATTTTTAAAAAGCATTTGAAAACCTACCTTTTCACCCAAGCTTTTTCAGCTTTTTAAATTTTTAGGTTTTAATCTGTTTTTGATTTTTAAATTGCCTAAATTGTTTTAAGTTGTTGTGTGTGCTTTTAACTTGTTATTGTTAACCACCTAGAGATGAAAGTTTGGGGTGGTGTACATTTGATTGATTGATAAAATAGTGTGTTTGTTTTTCTCCTTTGGCTGCTTAGGAATTCATTTTTTTATGTTGGGTGAAAGCTCTGGCCTGGTTCAGACATGATGACTAACCACAGTTAAAGTTGGCCAAGGTTTCAGTTCTTAATTCCAAACTGCACTGTACATGTTCAGCAAACCACGGCCAGCCAAACTCCAGTTGCAGGAGAGGGGAACTCCTCCTTGCCAAGACACAACCCATTAAGCTCCATGGTCTGGCTGTGGGCAGAGCATCACCACATTAGCAAAGTGGCCATGATTGGCCACGATCTCGAAGGGGGCATGTCCTTCACATGCTGCTAGCTTCCTTAGGCGGATGACAGCTTAACCCTTTCCTCACTCTACTCCTAGCTATGTTATCCTATTCATTTTTTAAAAAAAAATTTTTTGCAAAGCAGTGGGTTGTGTGACTAATACTTGGCAGCAGAGAGGCACAACCTCCAGCAGGGCTGTCCCTAGGGTAGTGCGTGGCCCAGGGCAAATACATGGATCCAGGACTGTTAATTTATTGCCTCCACAAAGTGCAAAGAGGTGGGAAGGGAAGTGGGGTGAATAGGAGGCAGATCACGACATGCAAGGTCCCCTTCGAATTCTCTGCAAAGCAGGTAACTTTCCCTCTCTCCCCTCATGTTCTTCTAGCTGTTTTGTTTTGTTTTTCAAGGAGACAAGAGCAGAGCACACACTGACATAGCCGTTCACTGCAGTCCTTTCCCTCACACACACTCTACCTATTTAACTCTGTGTGTTCTCCCCTCCCGATTCTCTACAAGGCAGTAAACCTTTTTTTCTCTAATTTCCTCATTTTCTCTTACTTATTTTCTCGATGACTCTGTGCCTCCATGCATGCTCTCTCAGCTCTTCCCTCAGAGCTCAGTGTGAACATGGGGAGAAGGGGGTTGACTGACAGCCCCAACATTGCATGAAGTCCAGGAAGCACACACTGCTCTTATCCTCCAAGCTTCACAGTAGCAGCGGCAAGAGAGTGAGTAAGCAACAGAGCAGGGCAGGGAGAGAGCTCCTGGGTGGTTGCACTCTCCACCCCTGCATCCCTCCCCTTCACTGCCCAGGTGAGGGAGGTGGAGCTCCGCACTTCTAGTTGAAAGAAACACAAGAGTTATAGAAAGAATGATCTACATCACCTTGCAGCAGGAATTAGTAAGCAGTTTATGTCTCTAAATTTCACAACACATGTTGCTGCTGCCTGGCAGAATAGGGAAGAGAGGGAAGGTGTGTGAGGCATGAATCTCCGAGAGGTGACCAGCAAAAGCTGCAACGTGCACCACTCTCTCTATGGTTTCTGGTTGGAATAGGCAAAAAACCCACAGTTAATGGCAAGTCAGTTATGGAAAGTCACATTTAATGCTTCTGTGGCCAAACCTCAGGTCTCAGTGGTGAAACTTCATAATTCTTTTAGGCCTTCTCTAGAGTTGCCAGAGGGCTCTGGAACAAAATCAGAACTCCCCATGCTGGCTGTTTTTAAGTAATATCTGAAGATGCACCTATTTTATCAGGCCTTTAGTTCATAATGCTTTTAAGTTTTATTAATAGTTTATTTTTTATTTTTAAATTTTATTTAGATTTATATCCCACTCTTCATCCAAGGATCCCAGAACAGTGTACATGGTTATGTTTGTCCTCAGAACACCCCTGTGAGGTAGGTTAGGCTTAGAGATAATTGACCGACCCAGAGTCACCCAGTGAGCTTCATGGCTGAATGGAGATTTGAACTCGGGAATTCCCAGTCCTAGTCCAACACTCTAACCACTACACCATGCTGCCCCTCTTCTCTAATTAATTAATTAATTACATTACA
Organism: Hemicordylus capensis; assembly: GCF_027244095.1. Classification (NCBI taxonomy): domain Eukaryota; kingdom Metazoa; phylum Chordata; class Lepidosauria; order Squamata; family Cordylidae; genus Hemicordylus; species Hemicordylus capensis. The sequence continues at coordinate 369,649,355 of NC_069658.1, read as the reverse complement.
TTACATTTATTTATTTCAAATTGTTTTTACATGATCTAATGTTTTAATGTTTCTGTTTTTAATCTGTAAACTGCCCAGAAATTTGTATATGAGGTGGTCTATAAATGTGATAGAAAAACAAACAAATAAATAAATCAAAATAAACAAGGGCCTCAACTGTCTTGTATATACTTTAGGGGAGATTTGTGTATAAAACCATGAAGCTATTCATGCAAGCTTGCAAAACTGGGCTAAGGGAGCCCAGCCTGGTTTTGCACACGCATGTGAACTGCCAGCATCAGGCCCGATCCTGGCAGCTATACGGCTGCAAACCCGCCTCAGTAGTCTCCCTTTGAAATGAGGTTAAGGGAGCAAGCTCTTTCTTAACCTCATTTATTTGATTGTGTGTCAGGCACAATCAGGCTGGCACACTTGTGGGGGGGTGGGAATCCCAATCATGCACTGTGCAGTTGCATGGTGTATTACTGGAGCTCCGGGAGGCGGGGTGACTCACGACAGCGCTTCCCTGCACCCTGACCTCCGGAGCTGCAGGGAGCAGCCGCCGGTAGTCTGGGCAGGCAATCTGCCCTCCAAGGGAACCATGGGCGATCACCTGCGGGGAGGGTAAGTGTAACCCGCTCTCTCCGCAGACCATCCTGGAGCTCTTCTCAGTTTTCTTGAGAAGAGCTCCAGTGCTTTGTAAAGAGGAAGTATTGTGTGCTCTTATTCTCCCTATCTGTCTCCATGTTTTGTGAAATATAAAGTTATGGGAACTGAGGCGCTTTGCATGATTGCTGTGAAGGGGCCCAATGAGGTCTGTGGGGAGAGTGGGCTTAGCCCGCTTTCTCTGCAGGCGATCAGCGGCGGAGCCCTGTGTGGCCGGACTGACCGCCCACACAACTGCCGGCTTTGTCACAGAGCCGGCAGGGGTATTGGGGATCGGGGCCCAGCTGGCCCCCAGAAGTTCCAGGATGCCCCATGCAAGTGTGCGGGGCACTCTGGAGGGACCCTGGGGGCCAGGAGGCTTGTTTTAGCCTCCCGGTGGGGGACTCCTCATTTGTTGCCACGGCACAGAGACACGCCACAGCAGCACACGATCAACCAAATGGGGTTAGCGGAGCACTTTTGGTGGTTTGCTGCCAGGAGCCATGCGGCTCCCGTGGTAGCAGACAACCAGGATAAATTGTGCGCGGCTCCCCTAGCCCGATTTCTCCTGGTCGTGAGAATAGTTTCACTGATTTATGGTCCCCGAACTAGTGAAAATTAGTCTGGATTAAATTCCTCTTACTTAGATTGCCTTTAGTCCCTAAGAATTTCTATAGTCTTGTAGCAGTAGTCAAACCATAACCTCAGGTTCTTTTTAGGGGGGGAAATCAAACTAATAGCGAGATAGATGTTAGGTTACAAAGTTAAGATATTCAAGGTAAACCTGGAAATAAAGCCTAACTGCTACTAAAATTCTTAATTTGGTTGTGGTGTTAAAATGGACCTTAAAGATAACCTTTTCCCAGTGAAGGCTAAAAATAGCTTTTACAGATTATTTCACTTTTGCCTTTATTCCCGTAATAACCCTCTAAGCAAGAAGATGTTCTTTACATCACCAAGCATGTTGGTTACAGCCTTCCGCTTTCTTTTTGAGTGCACAGTAACAGTGTTTAACGTGCCTAGAGCGTCGAATCTTAGTGCAAATCAGTATTTCTTGTACTTATCTTCTTCATTTCTTCAACCAGATGGCTGCCCTGATTTGTGCAATGGCAATGGGAGATGCACACTCGGTCAGAACAGCTGGCAGTGTGTCTGCCAGACCGGCTGGAGAGGGCCTGGATGCAATGTTGCTATGGAAACCTCCTGTGCTGATAACAAGGATAATGAGGGAGGTGAGCAAAAGTCTTCCAATTCCCAGTCCCTAAAGAACAGAGGGTTATGTGCAGTTCCGTCATGAGTCATTTTACTAGAGAAAGACCCCCTCTCCTACTATTGTCGAGTGTTGTTGTTACATTTCCTTTGAAACAAATGAGATGGAGAAAGTAATGCTCTTGTGAGGAATATTATGTGACCTGAAAGACTTCTTTTAGAAATGGAGGGGTTGATTCATCACTGGTGGAGCTCAGTTGCAGCTCCTGAGGTTTAGAGCTGGAATGTCTAAGACTTAAGAGTTTTAGGATTCAGTACTACCTTCAGATATACAGCCTTGTGACCTAGAATTCCAGAAATACCAAATGCACCTCAGTTCATTCAAGCACAGGGACAACAGATGATTAAGCAGAATACTTTATCAGGTACTGTTAAATACCTGTTAAGCCAAAGAAAACAGTATCCTAGACAGAAGTAACAAGATATCTTGAGTCCAGATTCCCCAAGCAAGAGTCTAGGTGTGCAGAAAAGCAGCATATAAATTGCATGAATAAATAAATAAATGTTATTATTTAAAACATTATGTCACACTTCATCTCAGTTCACAATTTGGGATTAATCTAATTGTTTTTTAAAAAATACATAAAACAAACCAAAAGAAGCTGAACAATAAAAATAAAATAACAGGCACTGGAACACTAATCAGTTTTGAACAACAAAAATGCTGAGGGGCTCAAAAGTTAATTTAGCTAGGCCCAAAGGCTGTACAAAAGGGGCAAGTCTTGACCTGACACCTGATGCAAGCTTCCCTTAGGCAGGGAACTCCATAATGTTGCCCCACCCACCCCCCACCCCCGCACTGAAGAAGTCCTGCTCTTGTAGACTCCTCTCAGTCTCATTTGGTAGAGGCATCAAGACAGTAGGATTTCTGATGTACATTGGCTCACATAGAAGGAACATATGGGAGACAGTGGTCCTGAAAGTAATGTGGCTTCAAGCTATATGCTTACTAATTAATTAACCAATTAATTAATTAAACATATTTATATACCACCCAAAACTTGCATCTCTGGGCGGTTTACAATTAAAATCATCTCAACATTAAAATCATTAACACTAAAATCATTTCAAACCCAACATTAAAAGTGTTAAAATTATAAATCTAATTAATAGCCTGGGTGAAAAAATATGTCTTCAGTGACTTTTTTAAAGTTGCCAGAGATGGGGAGGCTCTTATCTCAACAGGGAGCTCATTCCAAAGCCCAGGGGCAGCAACAGAGAAAGCCTGTCCCTGAGTAGCCACCAGATGCGCCTGTGGCAACTGTAGACATATCTCTCCAGAAGATCTCAATGGGCGATGGGGCTCATGGCGAAGAAAACCCAGGGCCTAAGCTGTTTAGGGCTTTATAGGTAATTGCCAGCACTTTGAATTTTGCCCAGAAACGTATCTGCAGCCAGTGTAGCTCTTTCAACACAGGAGTAATGTGATCTCTCTGAAATGACCCAAAGACCAACCTGCCGCATCCTGTACCAACTGCAGTTTCCAGATTACATACAGAGGCAGCCCCACATAGAATGTATTTCAGAAGTCCAGTCTGGAAGTTACCAGCATATGTACCACCATTCTGAAGTCATTCATATCAAGAAACGGACGCAGGTTGGCATATCAGCCAAAGCTGATAGAAAGCACCTCTGGCCACCACCTCAATTTGGGACACCAAGGAGAGGTTTGGATCTAGAGGCACCCCCAGTCTGCACACCTGTTCCTTCCGGAGGAGTGGGACTCCATCCGGAACTGGCAGATCAAAATAGTCTCTCGACCCTGCACAATAAGTACCACCATCTTATCTGGAGTCAGCCTCAGCTTATTATCCCTCATCCAGACCATATCTGCCTCCAGGCAGGCATTTAAGGAAGTTATGCCTTCTCCCAATGAGGATGACATGGAGAAATAGATTTGGGTGTCATCAGCATACTGATAACACCCTGCACCAAATCTCCTGAGGTTCTCTCCCAGCAGCTTCATGTAGTACTTTAAAGATTAAAGTTAGCAATTTGAATTGAACCCAGAAACAAACAGGAAATCAGTGCAAATTTCCAGAGTAGTACAGTATATTCTGAACACCTAGTGCTAGTTAACAACCTGGCAGCCACATTTTGCACCAGTTGAAGTTTCCATGTGTTTTTCAAGGGAAGCCCTCTTAGAGTGAATTTACATTATAGTAGTCCAGACTAGAGGTAACTAGAGCACAGATGACCATAGACAGAGCCAACATTGAATCTATTCACACACGCAGGAAAATGATTTTACCTGCATGCGTGCGCTGCCGGGATGGGGTCCGGTCTCGGCAGGAAACTCACATAGGCAGCCACCCTCTAAAGCAAGATTAGGAGAGTGAGTGCTCTCCTAAACCTGTTCCTGTGATTGTCTGCCAGCTGTGGCTGCTTGTAGATGGCGGGGATCCTGGCCAGATTCGGGGAGGGGGATCCCCATAATGCACCACACACTCACACTGTGCATTATGGGCACTCGGGGGTGGGGTAATGCATCCCCGCACCCCGAGCCCCCAAGCTACCGGCAGCAGCCAGTAATCGTCTGGGCAGGTGCTCTGCCCACCGAAGAGGCAGCCCTGGGTCGTCTGCAGAGAAGTAAGCTTTTTAAGGCTTCCTCCCCACTAACCTTTTAGCCTTTTCTCACTGCTCGTGAAAAAGGGCTCATTATATTTTATGGTTCACATATGCAGATTGTATGTAAACAAGTGAGAATGCTATCATGATAATTTAATTAGTTGTGACACAAGAGAGTAGTGCTTTCATGAACTTTTCATTGTTAATTTACAAGAGCTTGTTTTTCTAGAAGTACCCTGAACTTGTGATACTGAGCAAAAATAAATCAGAGGTGAAGTTTTAGTGTAAATGAGCTTAATATCCGTCCCTCCGCCTTCATAGGGCACGCCCTCAACTCCTGTCTGAGGCTTCCAGCGGCATCTGGTGGGCCACTGTGCGAAACAGGATGTTGGACTAGATGGGCCTTGGGCCTGATCCAGCAGGGCTGTTCTTATGTTCTTATGAGATATACATATCAGGTGGTATAGAAATATGATAAATAAATAAAATCAATATTCTGCATCCCGCTGTCTGAGTTAGCATACATGTACAATTACGAATACGATAAATATTTATATACCACTTTCCAACAAAAGTTCCCAAAGTGGTTTACATAGATATAAATAAATAATTAATATGGCTCCCTGTCTCCAAAAGGCTCACAATCTAAAAAAGAAATGTAATATAGACACCAGCAACAGCCACTGGAGGGATGCTGTCCTGGGGATGGATAGGGCCTGTTGCTGTCCCCCTGCTAAATAAAGAGAATCATCACTTTTAAAAGGTGCCTCTTTGCTCTGTTAGCAAGGATATAAAGTCATCCTGTAAAAAAATGACATCATCATCCATCAATTCTTCCATCCAGTCCATGTAAGTCTAACATGAAAGACTTGAGCTAACACGAGTTGCCATAAAAAGAAAACAAAATATTTTTGCAGAAAAATAATGATTAACCCCAAATAACTATTCAATAAGAATAAAGAATAAATAAAAATTTAGTCTCGTCTTATACTCTGTCTCCCACAGCAGTAGTGATTCCCTTTGGGAATCTCACAAGGGGAGGCCTAAAGGATATAGCCACCTCCTTTTGTTTATCCCCAGCACTGGATAAGCAAAGATAATGCTGCCTCTGGAGGCTCCATTTAACGGGCTAATATGTTTATCACGCTGCCTGGCCCTTCTCCCCTCAGGGAGGTATCACCACATCAAATGGCCTTTGTTCATTGATCTGCTCCATGGATGGCACCAGAGACATCTTAAGTGAATTCAGTTTTTATTTATTTTGGAGCACACAAGGCAGCAACTGACAGCACTCTGCTTGATTCTGAGTTTCACAATTCTGAGTGTTATGTTATGGCTCTGATCCCCCTCTTTTCCTTGGCATCTACCTCACACCAACATCCAGTGGTCCTCCTGCACAGGTTTTGGCTTGCACTTTCCTCTTCTCAGCTGGTGGAAGATCTCTTGCTGTACCTGGTAACTGGTATCTTCCTCTTTCACTGGCCCCAGCTGCCTCACTGATCTGTAGGAAAGGGCCTGGGCCATGTCCAGTAGCGGCCAGTCAGGCTGCCAGTGGAGGGGCGGCTAGTGGCACCTTTAAGAGTAAGAGAATTGGTGCTTACCTTCGCTTTCGTCACACCTGAACGCTGCTCAGAGCAGCAGTGTGCCGCCCAGCACCCCCTGTGGCGGGGGATCGCCTCCGCCACTCACCTGGCTTCCACAGAGCCGATCCCCTGCCTGCGGCCAGGTGAGTGGTGAAGGCGATCCCCCGCCACAGGGGGTGCTGGGCGGCATGCTGCTTCTCCGAGCAGCATTCAGGTGTGGCAAGAGCAGAGGTAAGCACCAATTCTTTTACTCTTAAAGGTGCCTCTCGCCGCCCCTCTACCGGCACCCTCACCGGCCGCTACTAGCCATGCCCCATCGACTGGTTCCAGGTGTAGTGAGGTCTGTGCCTGGGTGGCTTCACCCAGGCACATTTACTGGCTTCACCCCAGCTTCCATTTACTCGCATTTAGCCAGATGCCCTTTAAGTGCCTATGGGAAGTTCCACCATGAGCCTACAGTGCCTATTGTCTGTGAATCTGTGTAATAACAGTAATTGTCCATGAATCTGTGTAATAACTTTTTAGAAGCTGGTGGTCATTCCACTTCTTGTGAAAATTAATTCCTCAAGTTAATTATGTCTTGTGTGAGCAAATACTTCCTTTTGTCTGTCTTGAAAATACTGACAAGCGATTTCACTGAATGGAAATTTTCTCTTTGCCCTCTTCCCATCTTACTTACGTAACAATATAAATAATTACTGGATTCTTTGTTTGGGATGTTCAGAAGAATTTTGGTCTTCTCTCCACTCCCAGCTAGCTGTTGCAATGATCACTAAATTTTTATTTCAGTGCCAAGTACATCATTCCTGAAATGGCTAAAGACCTTGGCTCACGTGTAGACTATGGGAGCCTATGCATTTCTCATGATGCACTGGTGCTGCTGTGATTCAGTCTAGCACAGCTGGTTCACACAAGGCGGAGGGGGTGGGGTAATTTTTGCCATATCATCTCTGCTCCTGCAAGTGCGCCCTGCGACCTGGTAGTATGTCCTTGAGGGCTATACAATTCTCAGGGACCTCTTTCCAGGTTGCAGGGAGTGCAGGGTCAGAGAAGATTGCCAAAATTCCCACCCCACTCCCCATAGTCACACATGGGGGCAGCAGCAGCACCTGCATAGCACCAGCACTTCCTTGAGAGTGCTTGTCCTTCCTTAGTCAGATATCAATATAATCAAACAATATTCAAAAGATATTCAAAATCTGCATATATCAGCCTTTTCAAAAATTGTGAAAGGTTGACTTCAGTTGAAAATCTGCCAACTATTCAGTCAGTCAAACAGTGAATCAACTCAGTGGGCATGAACTACTAGGCATACTTTACTCAGTGAATATACTTTAAAACTTAGGTCAGTCTTTTGTACAATGCCTTTTACTGTACGGAGATAAAACAAAAATCTAATAAGCCTAATAGTAATACTTAGCAACTGTGTAGCACTTTTTGAGTGTGCAGATCATCTTGCATGTGCTATCTGAATGCAATAATTTAAAGAGTGTTGTAATATACTATTATCCCTGTACTGTTGCTAGGGAGCTGAGACTGAGAGGGAGTGGCTTGCCTAAGGCCACCTAGAGAGTTCATGGCAGAGACAAAATTCAAACCAGAAAAGTCTTGATTTTCAGCTCAGTCTTTTACCTTTGTCTGTGTATGCATACAGCTGTGCATACATAGTCCTTTATGGTAGGAGAATGTTACAAATGAAATGTTTTCTCAAATTTTTCGAATAATGATCATTAACATGTAGCGTAAAATTAATTCTGGTTTTCTTCTTGTCTTTCTGTCATGTCAGGATGGATTTTTGGCTTACTTAATTAAAGTATTGGAGCAATGGTCCTCTTAACATGACATTCTTCTCTATAAAGAACATTTTTTTGTTTTCTTTTTAAACATCTAAACAATGTTTTTCATGACTATTACAAGCAGTAAGGCATAAAAATTGATGTGAATAATCTGAATCAATTTAGTTTTGCCTCATTTTTTTAAAGTTTCTCAAACATGGTGGATACCTGAAAGCCAATGTTAGTTCATTAAACAACAGCAACAACAAATATTTATATACCGCTTTTCAACAACAGTTTCCAAAGCAGTTTACATAGAGAAATAAATAAATAAAATGGATCCCTGTCCCCAAAGGGCTCACAATCTAAAAAGAAATGTAAGATAGACACCAGCAACAGGCACTGGAGGTACTGTGCTGGGGTGGATAGGGCCAATTATTCTCCCCCTGCTAAATAAAGAGCATCACCATGTTAAAAAGGTGCCTATTTGCCCAATTAAAGCCTAAGAATGATGCCATGCATATGAGGAATTACGAGAATATCAGCCTTACGAATTCACTTCAGATTCACTTCAAATTCACTTCTAAATGATGAAAATCTAAATGAAATTCTGTAGAAGATTTCTCTAAGGGCCAGTTTATGTATGCCAACAGCAATGGTAGCCTCATATAATACAATCTTCTGAGGCTGTTCCATGCTAGGAAGTTCCCTATTCTAGGAGGTTCCCAGGGGCGAAGTCACCATTGGGCAAACGGGTTCAAAGAACCCGGGCCACCACCAATCAGGGGCTGCAAGCATGGCCCCAGACACGACCCCTGTCTCAGGGGGCATTATTTCTGTCCCAAACAGGGCCACATGGCCCCATTTGGAGCCAAATGGGCCCGTGCTGTGTTGGCAGCACGGCCGGAGTGAATTCTCCCTGCCTTAAAGGCAGGGAGACCTGCTCCTGGTCTTGCTGCCAATGCAGCAGGGCCAATCAATTTCCCTCCCAAATGGGGCCGCAATCTGCCTTTAAGGCAGGGAGAATTGTTCCGGTCCACGCTGCCCAACACAGTGCAAGCCGATCTCCCTTCTAAATGGGGCTGTGTGGCCCCGTTTGGAAGGGAGACCACGCCCTCCGCATATGACGTCAGATGTGGGAGCATGGCTAGCTGGACCCTGCATCTGATGTCAGATGCAGGGGGCGGACCAGGGGGCTGCCGTGGCTGCACACGGGCCATTGCCAGTCTCCTTACGCTGCTGGAGAAGTGTCCTAAGAAGTGTCTCAAGAAAATCCCAGAAACCATTTCCACCCAGTGCCAACAAATTAATATTGTGTTATAAACTGCTCTTGAACATAGAGGTTCTACATGATAGCAAAACTTCCTGTGAATATGGAGGCTTCTCCTTAAGTACAGTCAAATGAAGCGTCCATATTTACAGGCAGTTTGGCTTTGATATAGAATCTCCTTGTTCAAGAGAAGTCTCCGCCAGACTGGTGGTTTCTTGGTGCTAGATAGGAATGTTTTTAGGATTTTCTTGAAACACGTCTTCATACCTTCCCAACATAGGGTTCTTGGTCCCAATTCTATACATTTTTACTCAGATGTAAGTCCTAGAGAAATAAATGCCGCCGCCACCACCACCCCAGTGAGTTTTTATGTGCTTTGCTGGTGGGCTGGGATGAAGGGGGAAAAAGAACCCACGTTTTTGCCTAAATACTCTACTGATCCTGATTCCCATGTGTATTTACTAAGTTCCAGTGGAATCAGTGGGCTTACTTTCTAGTAATTATTTCCAAGCTTTGCTGAGAGGCTTTGCTTTCCCCTTTGATGTGGGTGAGAGAAAGGGGGCATAGGGAGAAAACAATTGTCCATAAAAGGAAAGTGAGGGGAGGAATATTTAACTATGAAAGTGCCAGAGTGGTCATAGACTCTCCTTATCAGGCACCTATATTCAAAAGCACACTCACTGGAAATTGCCAGGACTTGCCCTTCCAACTTTGGCTTCAGAATTCTCAGTGGGCAGACTCAGTTATGTCTTAGATAACTATCCATTAGTTATTTTTTCCTGTTATTTGGGGGATTTTGAACAATACTTAATCAAAAACTACTGGATGGATGTATTTCAAACCAGCAAAAGGCACCCGTCCAGTATGGAGCTGAATTTTTTGAGAACAATAAAGGGTCATCAAAAATTTAAAAATAGACTTAGGAATCAAACACTTAAAGTTCTGTATCTCACCCATTTTGCTACAGATTTGCACCTAATCTGGAGGTGTGGTGTTTCTCTTGTCATTTAGTTGCTCTGTGCAAAATTTCATGGGGATTGAGTGGATACTTTTGATTTTATGAGCAATAGAACCTTCAGGATTTATGATAGCACTAAGTTGAAACAACTCCTCATCTTAACTATACTGGCACTACTGAGGCAGTATAATCAGCCCTGCTGGATCAGGGCCAAGGCCCATCTAGTCCAGCATCCTGTTTCACACAATGGCCCACCAGATGCCACTGAAAGCCTACAGGCAGGAGTTGAGGGCATGACCTCTCTCCTGCTGTTACTCCCCTGCAACTGGTATTCAGAGGCTTCCTGCCTCTGAAGCTGGAGGTGGCCTATAGCCCTCCGACTAGTAGCCGTTCAGACCTCTCCTCCATGAAGTTATCCAAACCCCTCTTAAAGCCATTCAGGTTGCCACATCTTGTGGCAGAGAATTCCATAAGTTGATTATGTGTTGTGTGAAAAAGTACTTCCGTTTGTTGGTCCTAAATATCCTGGCACTCCCATCAATTTCAAGGGATGACCCCTAGTTCTAGTGTGATGTGAGAGGGAGAAGAATTTCTCTCTGTCCACTTTCTCCACACCATGCATGATTTTATAGACCTCTATAATGTCTCCCCTCAATTGCATTTTAAAAAAAATAAAAATAAATGGCCACCATGCATGTGCAAATGGCCTCTGTGTGGCGCTGGGCCATGCCAGGTCTCACAGAGGCCATTTGTGCATTTGCGGCAGCCAGGGGCATAACTACCATTAGGCAAGCGGAGGTGGCTGCCTGGGGGCCCCCACGCCTCAAGGGGCCCCCAGAGGCAAGTCACATGAGGCAAGTCACATGACTATATATTGTGAAGTGTGTGTGCGCATCCGCGAGGGGCCCATTTTAAAATTTTGTCTCTCGGCCCACTCCAGCCTTGTTATGCCCCTGGTGGCAGCTGCCATTATGGCCGCTGCGCCAATTTAGGAAGGCCCGAACGGGCCGAAAAATGGGCCAAAAAGGCCTGAGGGTGGCATTTTGAAGGCCGGCGGGAGGAGGGGGAACCTCCATGGACACAGACACACCTGCCACCCCTAGGAACTCCTCCGGAGAGAAGAAAAGGTTAAAACAAAATTCCAAGGGGGGAAATCGTGAACTGGTTTGGGGGTTCTGTGCGAGTTGGTTTGACCCCGAGCCATCAAATCCCCAAACTGAACACCCAAATCAGTTCCCACATCCCTACTGCAGAGTCTACTGTGGAGGTGTCAAGCAACTCCTCTTTTAAAATTATATTGGATCACTTTCAGTTTGTGACTCCTGAGGATTTGGACAAACTACTTTGGACTATACATTCTACAGCCTGTTCTCTTGACCCTTGCGCTTTGGCTTATTTCATCTGGTAATTGTATTATCTGAGAGGGTATGGTAAATATTATAAACTAGCTGAACCCGCACAGAGCATCTGTGCGGTAGTTCACTTCCTTTTGGGGGTTAGTTGGGAGAATTTGTTTGGCTGGTCCTCCAACAGCTCTCTTGCTCGCTTTGCCCCCCCCACCGCCTCTCTCGCTCACTCTGCCCCCCCACACCGCCTCTCTCACTTGCTCTGTCTCTCTCCCCTCCGCGCCTCTCTAGCTTGCTCTGTCTCTCACCCCACTGTGCCTCTCTCGCCCTGTCTCTCCCCCCGCGCCCCTCTCTCACTCGCGCTGTCTCTCCCCCCGCGCCCCTCTCTCGCTCGCGCTGTCTCTCCCCCCGCGCCCCTCTCTCGCTTGCTCTGTATCTCCCCCTGCGCCCCTCTCTCGCTCGCTCTGTATCTCCCCCCCGCGCCTCTCTCGCTCACTCTGTCTCCCCCTCCCCGCACGCCTCTCTCGCTCGCTAGAGTCTGCGGCCACCACCGTGGTCTTTTACACCACGCTTCTTTTACAATATAAAGACAAAAAGGTGTGAAGAATTCAACTATACAGGATGTGGTGGAAATGAAAACAACTTTGTTACTCAGAAGGACTGTTGGAAGGTCTATCGGAAGGCAGGGAGAAACCCAAGTTTTGAGAGAATAACTGTTTGGAAACAAAGAAAGCCCTTTTACAGCGTGGTCTTTTACAGCGTGGGCTGGCCAATTCTCCTCCTCCTGGGTGTGCCAGCCAATCAGGCGCCTCTGCAGCCCAGCCAATCAGCTGGGCTGCAGGGACGCATTTTCCCCAGGCACACCTATGAGAAATATATATATATATAGATGCTTCTCTGAGGGAGGGCAGGATGCCTCCTTGTTTTAAGGAGGCTATTAGTAGACCTTGTTTGAAGAAATATGCATTGGATCCCTCAGAGCTAATTACAGACCTTTTTCCAATCTTCCATGGTTGGGCAAGGTGATTGAGTGGATGATGGCCTCTCAGCTCAGGAAAAGCTGAGTTCTGGAAAATATAGATTATCTAGACCTATTTCAAACTGGCTTTCAAGAGGGCTATGGGGTTGAGACTGCCTTGGTCAGCCTGATGAATGATCTTCAGTTGGCTATCAGCAGAGGGATTGTGACTTCACTGATCCTTTTGGATCTCTTGGAAGCTTTCAATACCATTGACCATCGTATGTCCTTCTGGATCACCTGAGGGAGGTGGGATTGGGTGGCACTGTTTTATAGTGCTTCCATTCTTACCTCTTTGGTAAATTCCATATGGTATCGCTTGGAGACTGCTGCTCTGCAAAGCAAGAACTAAAGTATGGAGTTCCACAAGGCTCCATACTGTCTCCAATGCTCTTTAATATCTGCATGAAACCTCTGGGAGAGATCATCAGGATGTTTGATGCAGGGTGTTATCCATATGCTAATGACACCCAGATCTATTTCTCCATAGCGACCTCATCAGGAAATGACATAACTTCCCTAAATGCCTGCCTAGAGGGGGTAATGGGCTGGATGAGGAATAACAAACTGAAGTTGAATCCAAATAAGACAGAGAAACTTACTGTGGGGGTTTGGGACCTGTGAGATGTTTTAGATTTGTCTGTTCTGGATGGGGTTACACTCCCCTGAAAGATCAGGTACGTAGCTTGGGAATGCTCCTGGATCCAAAACTCTCTGGTTTCTCAGGTTGAGGCAGTGGCCAGGAGCACTTTTTATCAGCTTCGGCTGATAAGTCAGCTATGTCCATATCTGGAGATAAAAGGCCTCAAAACAGGGGTGCATATTCTGGTAACCTCCAGGCTTGACTACTGTAGTGAGCTGTATATTGGGCTGCCTTTCTACATAGTCCGTAAACTACCATCGGTACAGAATGCAGCAGCCCATATAACCCAAAGGGACCATATAACCCAAAGGGACCATATAACACTGATTTAAAAAGAACCGCACTGGCTGCCAATATGTTTCTCAGCAAAATACAAAGTGCTGGATACTACCTATAACTATTACCTCAATGGCTAGGCACTTTCTTTGTCATGAAACCTTTCACCTATTAAGATCATCTAGAGAGGTCCAGTTACGGTTGCCACTGGCTCATTTAGTGGCAACTTGAGACCAGGCCTTCTCTAACACATATCAGGTGGTATATAAATATGATAAATAAATAACTGCATCAAAAACACACAGGCATGTTCTGAGTAGTTGCTTGCACATACCAACTTACTTTGTGCATACTTCCACACAGCTGTGAGTGTGTGAAGGGAGTATGGTCTGGGCCCACTCACTGTCTACAAATGCTTTCAGACTTTGGGTGGGCTCTTTTTAGTGTCCAGTGTTTTGAAACTCAGCCTGAAGAACTTACCCACTGTCACAGGAAATGATGGCTGAGCCAAAAGCCATTCTTTTTGCTAGTCAAAATATCATTTTTCATCTCTGTTTGGAGCTGCTCTTTTTAAATTCAGTGGGAGCTCTTCATAAGGGCTCACAGAAATCTTCCAATTTCCATAACAGAGCTTCACCTCTCCATTTGTGCCTGCCTGCTGTGACAACCTCCATCATTGTTGAATCTGAGTTACTATAACCCACTATTCGTTTGTTCTTGTAGCCTCTCTCCTTCCCCCTGCAACTTCTGTGTTAACACATTTTCATGCCTTCTTTTTCCTTAAATGTTTTTATATGGTTGCACCACAGGGTGCCCTTGACCAGAATTTTTCCATAATTGTATGACTGTTGGCAATTATCTTTAGTGGGAAAACAGTGATGATGTTGAATTTTTAAGATAAATCATTTTAAGAGGGTAAAGAGTTGTTTACTAGATTTTCACTCTGCTGGTTTCAAGGATGGAGCAGAAATCCTGGTGATTTCTCGCTTTGTCTTTCGTTCTTTGTGTTCTTATGTCCAGCTGCTACAGCCTTAAAGGTAGAAAACTGCTCACAAAGGAGATATAAAATCTTGGAGATGCTTTTGGCTTACCATATAGAGACTATTAGTTAGAAACACACTTTTAAGTAATCTTTTTTGTTTCATAAACACATTGCCATGTTCAGCATTATATGAGTCTTAAATCAGATCCAAGGAGGAGAAAAGTCAAATTGAAAGGGTGGAAAATGCACTACTAAACTTCTAGAGACTGAATTTTGAGCTTCAGTAGGGCCTGAAGTTTACAGCTGAGTTCCATGTCTGTAATTATTTCTGGTTTGATTTTTGGATCCTGCTCATGGGAAGGGAATTCGGCATTCATAATTATGGTAGGATATGGTCTTAATGATAGGAATACAGCAGGACCCAATGGAGTCTCCCTCATACAGCATTCTTTTTCTTTTTCTTTGGAACAAAACAGAGTACCTTTCAACAACATTCCAGTATGGTCAAGGGGAGAACAAAACATGGACAAACCCAGATGTGTTTAATGAGATGCCTGTTTCCAGTCTTGTGAAAGTGATGTTCAGTCTTTCTTTCAACAACAAAAATGTAAAAGGCCGTGCTTTTTATAAAATAATTTTACAAAGGAAGCTGCCTAATTAAAAGATAGGATTTTCCTGGGGACAGCTTCCCGTTAAAGCCTTTCATTCCAAAGTACTTTTTTGGCTTTAAAAAGATGTTTGAAGTCCATTAATTTACTCTTTGCAGCATCCTTTAAAATTTAATCCCCTTTCTAATCAAGCCCTCAGTAGTTTAAATAACTGTTAAGTATCTTTGGTGGGGATTATGAACAGTTATTCAAGATTATATGATGAATCTAAGACTCATAGGACTGTGATTAAAATCTATAAATCTCCTCAAATGACACAAATAACCATTTAAAACACCATAAATTTAATTTCAGAGAGTTAAAGTATTTAAAAACAAGATTCATAGGATAACATAAGGTTAAAAGTTATTTTCAAGTACCTACTTTGGGGGATTTTCAGTCTTAACTGGTAGCAGTTGGATTGCTTGCAAACCCCTAGGTAAGATTCACAAATCATTCCTCATCACTGTCCTTAACTTGTTTCCATTATCTTCCTTCGTAGTATTAAAAATTTCATAACCTTACTTTCAGTGACGTCTGTCTAAACTTTGGAAAGCCCTGGCAGATTTGATCTTTTGCAGAGAAGCATGCTATTGTGAAACTTTTGAGGCAAGAGAGATACTGTCTGTCTATATCCCTAGCTACCCATTTGGTTCAGCTTGAATAGTAAAATGCAGGCAATTAAAGTGCTACATCAATATCAAAACGTGAGAAAGTTAATAGCAGTGCTTACTCTGCTCATCCCTAATTCTAATATTCCAGATGTTAAGTAACATATTCATCTTCCTATTTCTATTCAAGCTGATGAGTTTAAACCACCACCTGTGCCTTATGCACTGGAAAATTTTATCTGTCTACCAGCCTGATATGCCAAAATCACTGGTGCAGAGCACAGTGCTCTAATAACTCCTTCCTAACCTGTAGCTGAGGGAATTTTTTCCACGGCCTTAAACATAGCATATTACTTCTCCCTGCTTGGCCTATTCCCATCTCCTGCCCATTTCAGCACACTGCTATAGTACAAAAGGTTGTCTTTTGTTTTATAATTTATCTAATTTTACCACACTTTTAGGTGACTCAGTGTGAGAATATCAAGAAGTTGTCTTCTCCCTTACTCTCCTGAAAGGAGTTTCTGTTTTCCTCCAACATAAGAGGCATTTATTACTTTAGCACATTGGCTTTCTTTTTAAGGGTAGCAGCACCAAACTACGGAGATAGACATGCTAGCTGTAAGTACCAAAGCTCCAAAAGAGAACTTTCTCTGTCTCTTGAGGGCAAACAGAGCAAAGGTTTTACTTTATGCTTTTTCTGACAGATATCAAAATTGTCAGTTAATTGAAGATAAATTCAAAAGTTCCAAGGGTACATAGGAAGAAATAAATGTATCCAGCACCAAAACTGCCTCTTGTGTGGTGTCATCTCTGTCTGTTTTGATTGCTGAAATTCTGTATTATTTTTCTTTTCACTTTCTTGATTTGACTGTGAATTGGAGATTATAGGTGGGGCTATTTAGATAGGCAAGCTGATGCTTTTTTCCTTTAGTTCCTCTAAATTCTTTCTTAATCCTCATTAAGTCTCCTCACTCAGAGGAGCTCTTTCCCCTGGACAGAGGAGCTCTTACCCCTGGACTTCGGGGCTCAAGTCTAGGGCCTCCACACCCCCTGGGGACCCCCAAATCCTCTTTAGTCTGACCTGGGTGATGTGCTTTGTACAATCAAGAACCTACATGATAAAAATTGATGCTTAACGTGCAGCTTAAATGTAGTGGGGTGGTGGTGGTGGTGCTCCAAAGGCCTTTAGGTCCAGGCTCCAAAATTACCTAGGTACACCTCTGTCCTCACTGGAGATATATATGTATGACTTTTATCAGAAGTATATCAGGAAATTTCTGTATTTCTGAGCACTTTATACTCCATCATCTGAATGTGATTAGTTCTGTTTCTGACTGACAGTCTGACTAAGGGAGAACTGTCTGTGTCTCCAGATAAAGTTTGCTTCACTTCAAGAGTAAAATTCACTTGGGGAGAAATACACTGTTGTGAGCCATATGTTTGACCTATTTATTTATTGAAATTGGGATGTGTTTTTGAGTTTCTTAGAACTAAATAATCTCTCAATTAAAGGGGGAAAAGAAAATTGGGTGAGGGGGAAGGAGAAAGAAAGAAGTGAAACTTGCTCTGCTGCAATAATTATTTGGACAAGCTTTGCTTTTATAGAACTGTGAATCCTGTGATTTGATATTTCATCAGACTCGTGACATTTAAGATAATACAAGTATTTCACAGCACAAAAGCAAATCATGTAATTTAGCTTGCCTCATCAAGCTTTGCCGCAGCAGGGGTCTCTAATTCAGCTCAGACAAAAGATTTATAAGGTTCTCAATATAAATACCCACAATACCTCAGGAGACACACACACACACAATACAAAAGGCTCCCCAGAGCAAATACAATGGACCTGGTGCTCAAATTCATCCTTAGAATTGTTACTATAATAAACAATTGGAATCTGTTATTGATAGTTTTAAATATATATAATATTGGCAGCATCTGCCGCAAGTTTGATTCTTAACAACAGTCACTAAAATCTTCATGAGCTTGGTGAAGTTGGCAAACTACTACAACCACTATGAATATTTATATTTCGCTTTTCAACAAAAGTTCTCAAAGTGGTTTACATGGATAGATAAATAAATAAAATGGTTCCCTGTCCCCAAACAGCTCACAATCTTGAAAAGTACAGAGAGCAACAGTGCAGCCGAACTAGTCCTAGTTCTGCTAGGACTAGTTCTAGCAAACTAGTCCTAAGAGTTTACTAAAATTAGTATTAGGCACCTATTGACATTTGCTGGGGTTGGGTGTTGAATTATCTTTTTGCGGGGTCAAAGATTCTAATGCTTTGAGCTTCATGTTATCATAAAGAAGAAGTAGAATACAATAATGAGTTTGGCAATATTCGGGAGGCATAAAATAAGGCACTTTAGCCTCAGTTGTATCCCCCAGCTGCAAACACTTCTATCTTTTGACTAAAAGGGGTACAAATATCTGCCTATTCAAACATCTCTATAAGAGAGAAATGACATATGATGAGAAGGCAGGTCAGAATTGATATTCCCTTTGCTATACTCCATCATATTGTTTGTTTGTTTGTTTGTTTGTTTATTCGCTTTCTATACCGGCCTTCTAAAAATGACTCAGGGCGGTTTACACAGAGAAATAACAAACAAATAAGATGGAACCCCGTCCCCAAAGGGCTCACAATCTAAAAAGGAACATAAGATAGATACCAGCAACAGTGACTGGAGGTACTGTTGAAAAACAGCAATCCAGATCTTCCTTACCACATACTGTAATTTCATCTTTATCACTTTATAATAAATGTGTGCTTAGCATTCCTTGAGTGGACTACCAGATTATACAAAATCTTGTCAAATGGGCTGAATAGTAACCATGCACATTTGGCAAGTTTGGATATCAAATAGGTATTTAATGTTGCATGCATAGCTATTAGACTACAAAAGGGACTTTGAATATTTGACAATGAGTAGTTTTGTCTGGAAGTCTCCATGACAAAGAAAATCCAGTATGGTGCGTCTCTTAATTAATTTTTTTTAATTAAAAAAACCAGAAATGTGAAAAAGGCATGAAGCTTGGAGCAAGCGGAAGCAATAGGCACTTACTGCTTCGAGCAGCTTTGTTTCCTGGCTGTTCTAGGTTTGTGTCTCAGTACATGACAGCCCTGCATGGGCAGAACTACTGCAACAAACCTAGAATGTCATGTTGGTGTCACACAAAACTAAGGTTAGCACAAACCATGGTTTGCAAATTCACTTGACACATAGGACTCAGATAGTGGTTTTGTAGCTTAAAGCTAGGTTTTTTAACAGTTCAGCTTTGGGCATACAAACAATTTGTGACTAGCTGAAAGCCAGGCTCCACGTGACATGATAATCCACCCATTATCTTCCTCTTTACTACTTTTCGTGGTGGGACTAGTTTAGATAATACTCTATGCAGCAGCCTCAGTGCACTCAATAAGAAAATGCATGTACCATGAGTGCACATGTCCTTGTCCCTTTCCACCAGGATGCCTTTCATCACCATCATCATCATCATCATCATCATCATCATCATCATCATCATACATGTATTTGTAATATCATCAGAGCCAGCCATAAAGAATATGAATTCCTGACATAAAGTTTTAAAAAGCTTTTTATTTATTCTCTGATATTGTGGTCTTGATGTATCTCTCCTTAACATCCATAATTTCATTTCAAAATACTTAGGTTTAGGTTACGTTGTTTAACTGCTTCCTTCTAATGGGTATATTACTTAAGCTTGGAGATATTCTCGTTTTTCTTATAAAGTACTTAAAGAAAAATCCATGGAACTTTTAAACGCATATCTGCTGTCACTAGCAAAGGTTGCTTTAATGAAAGGTACTTCTCTTTTTGTTTAAACACATAGTCAAATATCAAATTCAGAACATATCTGAATTCTCTTCTCTATACATCTATTTATTATAAAGTAGGTATGCTTTATCAATTGATATTGACCTTGTGTTCTGATAAAAAGAGCCATTTGGATTTCTAAAACATGTTGTCGTTGTAAAGTAAGAACATTAGCAAGCATTGTAATGGAGCAGAAAAGTAGACCAGTTGAAGTTGCCCTTTGTGCAGAGTGAAACTATGAAATCTATAGGTGTATATTTCTGCTGTGTATTCATGTATATGTGTTTCGTGTATATTTCCATTCAGTATCGAAGGAATAATATTCAGGTCTCTCACTAGTATTGAATGGAGGCATTTCTAGCCCCCCTAGGTCCTGAACTGGCACTTCAGAACACTCTGATTGCCTCCTTGATTGTTTGCGAGATAACTGTAAGATTGGCAGTGACAGGGTAATTTACTGAAGATTGCAATGTCAGACTATATCCAAGGGGGCTTGCTGGCATGAAGATGTTATTCTCATGACTGACAGGCCACTGGGAGATTGGTGTGCCAATTTAAAGTTCATGGTGTCGTCAAAAGTGCTCAGCCACTGCAGCCCATAATCACGCGGCTTGATGAGGTCATTATAGGCATAACATATGCTCACCCCAATAACAGACACAGAAAACTATATATTCAACAGCTTGAGCAGGTAAATATAAATTTGTAGGCGGGAGTCATTTTTATCCTGTGGTTTGCCTTTTTGATTTCTGGATAGGATTCTCTTTGCTTACAGTTGCCAGAACAAAGGCATCAAGCAAACTAAAAGCAGAGGACAATTTTCAGCTTGCAGTCGTAGAAGTGTCACAAGCACAGAGAGAACAGGATGCTGAGGAAAAGGTGTTCAGGCTTTAATAGAAAAACTGCCTTGAGTTATTATCTGAACCCAATTATGTTCTCACATTGATTATATAAAGTGGGTAGTGAATGGACGGCAAGGAGAAAACGATTCAAGCTTCATGATGGAGACGAACTTCAAGATGAATGAGGGTCCTAATGTGAATGGGCTGCTGACCTTAGAAAAATAAAAATCTATAGCTCAAGTAACAAGAGAGCTCCTCTAACTTGAGAACTTTCCATGGTGTGAAGTGAAAACAATGCTAATATTGCCATAGCTGTTTTGTTTTTAAATTGGAGATAGCATTGTTGGCTCAAGCAACAAAGCAATTCATCTAACTTAGGAACTTTCCATGGATATAAAGTCAAAACAGTGCTAACACTGCCACAGCTGTTTGCTTTTTAAAATCGGAGATAGCATTGTCTGGGTGATGTTTTGATAATGTCAAAATGGTAAAAGTCTGCAATAGTTGAACTTTAAGCACAGTATGCATGTTGGATATTTGCTAATGAACATATAGTCCACTCCATCCCAAGGGTTCATGACAGGGGTGTCTGCAGGAATGTTCCTGGGGTGAGAAATTATATTATATCCCACAGTTAACTGGCCATAACACCGGGGGGGGGGCTGCCCCCCCGCAGATGCTCGTGGCAGTAAACAATATGTTGATTTCTCTGTTCTATTCCTGCCCAGCCACCAAATATCAGTTTCAATAAAAATATACTGCTTCCAGAAGGCATATATGCTTAATTTTCAGTATTTCACCAAGGAAAGACAATGCCAGAGTTGAGGGGTGGCTACCAAAAATTGCTCTGTACATGCCCTTGCAGATCAGTTTGGTGCATATATGGGTGACCTTAAGAGATCGTTCCTGGTTTATCTTAAAGGTCTTGTTGGAGGCAATCTGTAGATATACTGAGCTGAGACCATGTGGAAAGTATGGGAGTTTCACTACATTTCTATACAAATGTGTGTGTGTGTGTGAGTGTGTGTGTTCTCTCTCTCTCTCTCTCTACACACACACACACACACACACACACACACACACACACACACATTTGGTGATATTTATTTTTGAATTTTAAGGAAAAAGTGGTATGCTCCATCCAGTCGAAGTGCTTATAGACTGAAACTATTGGGACTGTTCCAGATCAAGCCCTTGGGAGACAATGGCCTCTTTTTTTTTTCTCCTTTCAGATGGCCTTGTAGACTGCCTGGATCCAGACTGCTGCCTCCAGTCAACGTGTCAGAATAGCCTGTTGTGCCGTGGCTCCCGTGATCCCCTCGACATTATACAGCAAAGTCACTCGGGTTCACCAGCTGTGAAGTCATTCTATGATCGAATCAAACTCTTAGTGGGAAAAGACAGCACTCATATCATCCCAGGGGAAAATCCCTTCAACAGCAGGTAGCACCCAAAACTATGACTTTATTATGACATGGAAGTACTTCTGGCAGAGGTTTTAATAATGGTTTTAACATGTCTTGCTGCTTTCAGTAATGATAACTTTTTCCATCTTGGGGCAAAATTTAATTGTGGGCTTTTTCTCATGATTTTCTAATGTTGCCTTGATGTCAGAATGTTGGCTTTACATTCTGGCTCCTTGCAGGCGGAGGCTAGCATGGGATCTCGCTCATGTACCACAGGGAATGGATGGGGGGTGGGTTCTGTTATTCCAAAAGCATAAGAAGGAAATGTGATTTAACAATGAGAATACACTGGCTTTCAGATAACGAGACCTGTCTGTTTTACCCCTGCATTAAGACAAATATGAAAGTACAACTCTGGATAAGAGCTTGTTGCTTATTTCATCCAGTTTTACACTTTGCGCTTGTTCTGCCTTTGATTACACTAATGCAATATTTGAAAATATGGTAATCCAAAAGCCACCTGCATTTTTGTATTTGAACATAATTAAAAGTAGTTTAAATATTAATTGGAAACACCTTTTTAATTCAAAAAAACCTTTTAAATAAGTTAATATAACTGAGTAATTAACTAAACAATTCAGCCCTATCACAAACTGAAGTCCTTTAGATCTTGACCACTGTTTGAAAGCCAATTTATGGAAATCTATAGAAAATATGTGTTTAAGTAGATATGATTGTTGAATGTGGGAAACGTAATGTTTGATTTAATCAAAACTGAAAATGCAGCCCAGTCCTATGCATGCTTACTTGTAAGTAAGTCCCAGTGGCTGGCATGATGCACAGCATTTACAGAGCTGTAACTTGGTGCCCTGGGGAAGCAGCATACTCCTAAGGCAACCCCAACATTGTTTAGAATGGGCTGTAGCTCAAGCAGCACTTACACAGTCCCCCCCCCCAATTTGCAACAATGGGGAAAACGGTGGAAGCACTGCTTGTGCTACTGCCCATTCTTAACAGCGTTAGGAGTCTGCCTTAGGAGTCTGCAGCAGCCCTGGGGCTCAGCATTATGACTTTGTAACACTGTGCATCATGTCGGCCACTGAATTCAATGGCACTTAATTTTTAGTAAGTATTTAGGATTGCTGCCTTGATCTCCCAAATCTGGACTAGTTATTAAGGCAATTTCTCCTTTATTAGAAGTCGTTAAAATAGGCAGTGAATGTCAGGTGCTAGTCTTTGAGATATTAATGTTCATGACCATATCAATAGTTCCTCCTTTGCAATTTATTTCAGGATGACTGGACAGTGAGTTATGGGCTCTTTTCCTGATTTTTCCTCAGATAGGCACTCTTCCCTTCCTGATTATCTAGAACATATTTAAGCTTTCTCAGTGTAGCCATTACAGTATTTTCTCTTGTGGTTCACTAATCTTTTAACCATCAGGAGTCTGAATATGTGGTTAGGTCTCAACTCATGATCTATATCTATGCCTTCTTTCACTGAAAGAAAATGTTTTGATTGCTAAGAGTTTTTGAACCTAAGGCCCTTTCCATAGGCCAAGATCTGCCTAAAGAGAATATTGACCCAGCCCTGGGACCATCTCGGATTTTACTAGTAGCTCATTTCACTGCACTAACTGCATTATTATTTTTCGGGTGCCACCACTGGTTTTAAGAATACCCCATATTCAGAAGTATTGCTTTTATAAAGACTAGTTTTTACATGAGTAGCTGAAGACACACTAGAACTGCAGCAGTGCACCTTAAGATATTTATATCTGGGGGGGTGGGATCCCAGTAATGCACTGCACACTCACATGGTGCATTATTTGGGCTCCGGGGTGCGGGGCGACACATGGTGGCACATCTCGGCACCCTGAACCCGGGAGCTGCCGTGGGAGCTGCTGCTCATCTGGACGGGCAATCCACCCACCCAGGGACTTGAAGGGGATCATCTGCGGGAAAGAGAAGTTAAACCCTCCTTCCCCGCAAACCACCTCGGAGCTCTTCTCATGGATTGGTGAGAAGAGCTTTAGTATATTATATGTCTAGTGGCAAATATTAATTGAGGAAAACATTGCAGAGACTAAGGGCCAGTGCACACATATATTTGCTGAACACTTTTGTGTATGTAGGTACATGCTACATGGAGAAACAGTGTGAACGAGATACTTCATAGAGACAGTCATAGTAATTCCTGTGACTATGGTGGCAGGGGGGGAAAGTAGTTGTAATCAAATCAATGTTTGCCATTTGTCCATATACTACCTGGATAAAACTAAGCTATTTCTACATGATTGTGTGAGAAAATAAGTGTAGCTTGTACTGATCGTTGGTATTGTGTCTATGCAACATTTAATTATATTTCTGGAACAATTAAGTTGTAAGAAATAACTCTCCTTCATCCTGGTAATTCTCTTATCCTTTCCATTGTGTCAGTCAATTTTAGATTGTAAAACTAAAGGCGAGGGATTCATGCATGTAAAATTTGGTCGATTTTTATTCATCCTTTTAAAATTTAATACTTTTAGGCACTTACTTCAGAACTAAAATGAAATGGGACTGTAGCTCAGTGTAAGAGCACATGCTTTGCACGCAAAAGTTCCCGATTCTAACACTGGCATCTCCAGGCAGGGTTGGGGAAAGAATCCTGTCTTAAATCTTAGTCTGTGTACCAGGCCTGTGTACCAGGCTAGTCTGTGTACCAGGCCTGCTCAACTTGGGCCCCCCAGCTGTTTTTGGACTGCAACTCCCATAATCCCCAGACACAGTGGCCAATAGCCAGGGATTATGGCAGTTATAGGCCAACGTCTGCAGGAGGGCCGGAGTTGAGCAGCCCTGGTGTAGACAGTACTGAGCTTGATGGACCAATGGCCTGACTTAGTATAAGGCAGCTTCCTATGTTCACCTAAATATGATCAATTATAAACTTCATAACTCTTTGAAAACCATTGAAGTTGGAGAACTGAGCATTATGACTCTGGTTACTTCCCTAAGCACATTTACTTAAACATACTTCTGAGTGAATATGTTGAGGATTCTGCAGTTTGCAATGCAGCATGGGTGTCTGCTGTCCCAAATGAATGCTCCCTGTGTAACAGGGTTAGGGAGGTATAAAAATGTGCTAAATAAATAAATAAATAACAACAAAAATAAAGGAGATTACATTAAAAGTAGGCTTTTAATTTTTATTGTTTTAAAGTTCTAGTGGTGGATATTTTAATTTTTTAGATTATTTAAGATTGTAATTGTTTTAATTTGCCCAAATTGCCCAAATATTTTATATAAGGTGGTATGTATGTGCAATAGATAGATAGATAGATAGATAAAATTTCTCTTCTCCACACGTTCGTTTGTACCAAAATTAATCTATGAAAAGGGCTTTGGTTTTTCCAAAAATTGAAGATACTGTTATTTCCTGCCTGGAAATGTTATCAACCCCATATGAATAGCTCAGTAATCAGTGTGGACTGTTTATATATAATATTACATATATTTCTGTCCATTTGTAGTCTGTTTCAAGAAAACAGAAGCATCCTCTGCTTGTGTAGAATTGTGCATGCTCAGAAACTCTGCAGAGATTTTGATTGCAGACATTATGTTGTGTTGCTTAGTTTATGTAGCTTTTGACAAGAAGCTTGCTGGACTCTAACTCAAGAGCAAATGTGCATTTATACAAGAGTAAACAAATCTAGAATCTTAAATTCTTGTAAACAGCCCTGAGCCATTTTTGGAGTGGCGGTATATAAATCAAAGAAATACATAAATACATAAAAAAGAAATGTATTCCTAGTGTAGCTATCAGTGTCCCCAAAGCACTGTTTTAGAGAGCTGACATTTTAATTGCATTTCTTTCCTAGTCTTGTGTCTCTTATTAGAGGCCAAGTGGTGACTACAGATGGAACTCCACTTGTTGGAGTCAACGTGTCATTTGTCAAGTATCCAAAGTACGGCTATACCATCACTCGCCAGGATGGCACGTAAGTCTATTCACTTCATTCAGGACCTATTTAGTATGTCATATTTGTGCAGATTAACAGATGGTGCTATCTAGTGAAACCATGTGGTATCATGCATGGAATTCCTACTGGGCCAAGGAGCTATCAAGGAAGTACAAAAGTAATTTTTCATATGGCATTTTGAATACTAACTGAAAGTAAATATGAAAGGGCCGACTTCTGATAATAATGTGTTAGCAGTTGGGCTTCTTTTCACAGAAATTGTACTGTATATCTAAAAACATTTGTGGGCTACAGCAATATCCAGCTGAGACCAGAAATATTCAATTTTGAAATGCAAGGCAAGCGAACACTTGTCTGGAGAAAAAAATGTCATTATAAAGCAGTGTGTTTTCTTAAAAGTTCCCATCTGCCCTCTAATCCACTATCTTTAGAGTTTCTTGAGGGTAGAGCATAATCAAAAGAGTGTAATTGAATATACTTAGACAATTCCCTGCTGTGTGAAGAAGTGTGTCCCTTTTCCCTATTTATCATCTGATTTTAAATGCACACAAGTTCAGCCTAAACAAAAATACAATGTGTCATGCTTTACCTAATTTATTGGATATGGCAGTAAAATAGAATGCCTGTGAATGAATGCATAGTAACTATTTGCAGCACTGTGTGTAAAGGCATCGTCCATAAAAGTAGTTTGAATTGGAATAACTGATCAGAAATAGTGCCATGGCTGGGGGCAAGATTCAGGTTTCTGTTGCACCACTGGAGTACTCCAATTTCAAGGTTTTATGTAGGACAATACTGCAGTAGCAATAATGAGGCAGTTCTTTGGTTTGGTGCATTGTTCCATCCATGCCTTTACTTCACATTCCTTAATTTGCCTAAAGCAAACTGCCGCTCAGTGCTTTGCCTTATTTCAGCAAAGCATTTGCATTGTTTTTAAAGACTATTTATAGCAGCTCCATGTTGAAACTCTGCCACCATTCAATGTTTTGCCATATTTCATGAATTTATTAACATTGTTTTTCAAGGGCTATTCACAGCAGCTCCATGCTCACAGTTCAAGTTTCCAATGTTTGTAATAACAAGCCTCCTTGAGTTGAGAATACAAGTATTTGGGCTTTCTTATGTATATTTAGAAAGAAATAAAGACATCCTTTTAGGGCTGATTTTTCAACTCAGACTCTAGGAGCATGAGATTAGGACATGAAAGAAAGGATCAGTATCCCATAATGTTGCCGATTCTTTTAAGACTCGTAAAAAAGGAAATCAAGGGAACTAGAATTTTGCATCTATTTATCCTTAGAACAGGCTGTCTACACAGGGGAAGGAGCACACTCCCTCCCAGATTCACTGAGTGACATCCTTACTAATGGTGCGTGCGTACGTCTAACAAAAACACATGTGCCCCTGAACGTCTGAAGCACAGGTGCTGTTGTGCAAGTGTGGCTGATTTCATCTGCTCTGGAAGTGTTCTTTCACTCATGGAAATACATCCCGGACCCTGATGACTCTCAAGGATGTGTTTCTGGTGTCACCCTGGATCAAGGGATGTGCAGCAAAAATTGTGCTCTTGCACAAGAGCGCTTTTGCTTTGGGGGCCCAGAGGCTAACTCTTTTTTAGAGGCACACATGCATCACTAATCAGGTTGTTGGCCATTGGCTGGAGAGGAGATGAATTGCTACTTTTTCTTCATCCAATTTATAGCAACGGTGGGGGAGTTTGAAGGGGAATTCATACCTTCCACAGCAAATGTCCACCCCTCCCCAGGAATGCTTACCTCCCAATTTCAAAACCATAAATGTATTAGGTTTTTATCCAGAAGATAAATTCTTTAAAATCCTGGGGGAAAACATTATCTTCATTCCTGAAAGAGATCCAGCACTGAGCGCAGTCATGCTAATTTCCCATCATTGCTCTTTCTCTGCCATCTGCCACAAGCAGTCTAATGAAAGGATAGTTCTGTCACTGCTAGACTTAAATCACAAAGGCTCTAGTTAACACTGAATTGGGTGCTATTTTGTAGATGTCATCCTTTGTACCTTTTTAAGACTATGGCTGTACTACCAATTTAAATCATTTTTTTTTTAAATTGCTTTACTTTCATGGTTTTCCCCAAGGAACTCTCAGAATTTCATGTTTGTGAGGGTGCTGAGATTTGTTTAATGGAGACCCCTCACTACAATTTCCATTATTCCTGAAAAGAAAAGGGATGCCAAGTAGTAGAGACATGGCTTCAGGGTTTGCATTCAATATATACATTTATATCTGCATTTGTGACTCTGTCCACATGCCACCCCACAGTGTAATGTAGCTTTGGAAAGTAGCACAATGAGACACAAGGCAACCAGTGCTGATAATGCTTCTGGCACAGTACAGATACAAAACTACAGTCACGCCAGCAATTTCACCCTTTTGAATATGTGTTACACAGAAGGGTTGCGCAACTCACGTACATTGTACAAATTATGTGGGTTGATGGTTCATTTGATGTGCAACCAACTTGCGGATTTTTTCTGATTCAAATATAGCCTTAGAGTGACATAAAATATACAGTAGCCTCCAACAGGTGTGGCTCATTCTCATAAAAAATCCTCATATTTCATTGCCTGTTATCTTGCTTGAATCCTTCATGATGTGAATTCCAAATTCGTCTAGGTTTGACTTGATTGCAAATGGAGGCGCATCTCTGACTCTACACTTTGAGCGAGCTCCATTCATGAGCCAAGAGAGGACAGTGTGGCTGCCGTGGAACAGCTTCTATGCCATGGACACGCTGGCAATGAAGACTGAAGAGAATTCTATTCCCAGCTGTGATTTAAGTGGTTTTGTCCGGCCAGATCCTGTTATAATTTCATCACCACTTTCCACATTCTTCAGTGATGCCCCTGGTCAAAACCCCATTGTTCCAGAGACCCAGGTATCAAGGATATTCAAAAGAAAGAATGTCACAAAAACATGACTACTCTCTTTTGCGAACTAATGCCCAATTGAAGTCCTCCATATAAGGCCAATTTACACCTTATGATAACCGGCATGTTTGCCAGGTTTGTACTAGTGTTACCTGTGGGGAATAATCAGTATGAAGAGGAGATGCACACCTCCGAACACTCGGGGATAAATGGCAGGCACATAACAGAGCCAGAACTGTTCATGGCTACCTGGCACCAGAGTGTTTGGAAACATACCTCCCACCTTTATTTTATTTGTTCTTTGCAGAAATCAGTGGGTTAGCAGCAAACATTGTTGCACTGAAGTGTGAATCAACTAACTGTGAGGGTCAAACTAGATGACACATTAAAGATGAATAATCATTATCCCCTTCCTCAAGGCGGCAGTTATTTCTAAAATAAAAACAAATACCAGAGATACGACAACATCTTTAATGTATCATCTAATTTGACCCTTAGTAGGAAACTTCCATTTTCCTATTCATTATTTAGACTTGATAAAGAAAAACTAACAAAAATATTAGTATTGTATTATTATTTATAATATGTACATACCACTTTCAGAAACAAAGTTTTCAAAGTAGTTTATGCATTAAAATGAATGAGAAGATCATTTCCTATCCCAGTGTTATGGACTCAGGGCAACTGGCAAATTTGAGGTGTCCCCAGCGGCTGACAAATTTCAGTTTTGATAGCATCAGGTTTTTTTTAATCTGGGTAACTGCGGCTTTCGTTTCCTCAAGCATCACTAGATGGCAGCAATGCGCTATCTGACTTCTACCAAATTGCTTGAATGCCATCTACCTTAGAAGTATTGATCCATGGAATTGCTCTCTATAGGGGTAGCTAAGTAACCACTATCCCCTTATTCTCTGGCTCCAGCACTGAAAATCCAACCCTAAGGAATCAGCTCTGAACCCAGAAGAACCGCGTGTTACTGGAAATCTCAGTCTAGAGCAGGGATTCTCAGAGTTGGGTCCCCAGATGTTATTGGACTTCAACTCCCATAATCCCCAGGCCCAGTGGCCTTTAGCTGGGGATTATGGGAGATGAAGTCCAATAACATCTGGGGACCCAACGTTGAGAATCCCTGGTCTAGAGGATCCACGCATGGAGGAATTTGGCCAGCTTTAGGTGCCAAAAGGGGCGCCAACAGGGTCTTGCTACCTGATCAGTTCAGCCCTAAATCCCAGGGATTAGTTATCTCTAATTGTGCCAACTCATCCCCTATATAGGTTCTTTTATTCAGTTGATGTATGAGAAGAGAAAAAGATCACACCAGAAATTCTCTTTTGTTACTTTTACTGAAAAATTGCAAAAAAGCAGACAGACAGAGAGGCTAGGCAAGCAAACTAAACTTTTCCCAACCAATCAGGTACAATTCTTAAAAGAAGAGGGGAGGGGAAAGAAAGAGAGAAGGAGAAGATGATGGAGTTCCCCTGTTCTAAGCTTTTTCCGTAGGGCAGAAGTAGTTATACCTCTGGGTCTTCTTTGTTTGCCTCTTTGGGCCAATCAGCTCTCAGATCACCAGGGAGTTGTCCACACAGCAGGCCTTACCATGAGTTTTCTGCAAGGCTTTTCTGCGAATGCAAAGTTATCCCAAAAATCCAAAGCAAAAAGTGGATTTTTTGACCCCAGATATAAATTGGGCTGCACTCTGATGCGCAATGAAAAACCCAAACTGTGTGTGACGTACTCCCCAATAGCTCCCAGGGACTTCAGGGTAAATCTACCCAATATATGAATGCACACCCTCCATTCCAGAGGAGATGCGAGCTAAAGGGCTTTAAAAGCCCTGTGTGTAAAACTTTCAGGTCAGCTACTTCCATTGGACCATGTCAACTCTGATGCACCCAAATGTCCAAATCTGGGGTTCTGGCAGGTGTTCAACCCTAAGAAGCTGCTTTTCACGTGTAAGTGACTTATATTCGGCACTGGGGCCTCCTTATTTTTAATTGTCCTTTAAAATTTATCATTTTAAAATTATTCATGTCAATAGAAGAATACTTGATTTTGTTGTTTTGAAAAAGGTTTGTGGAGTATTTCTCGAGTTATTAGCCGCTATAACAGGGTACATTATAAGTCCCCATTATAAGAGCTTCAGGTGCACATAACATCACATGTTGATTGATTCTTCCCAGTAGCAATCTCTAAGCTCAGTAAAGGTAGCTGAGCCTGTCTTACCTTTGTGTGGACCAGCTGAGCCACCATAGTAAGCTGTGCTGTATCTAGCGGTGACCCTCATTCAATAGCAGAGATTGCTAGCTTGCTTAACCTCTTATGTGTCTCAGGAGCTGCCTAATAGTACTGTCCTTTGCATGTTTACTCCAGAGAGAATCTTGCTCTTAATAAGGGGAGGTAATGGAAAGATCCCTATAAAAACATAGGGGGAAATGGAAAAACCTTGTAAAACCAGTGGTGGTAATGGATCAACCCCTATAAAAAATGAAGGGGCATAACAGAAAGATCCTTTAAATTAATTAATTAATTAAATGAATGGGGGTGGGGACAATCCTTGTTTCAAAAAGAGGAGGATAATCACATTTTGATATCATCATCCTCCACCCAGCACACATGCTGTGCTCGTATAACTCTGAAATTCTAGAGCATCCCACAGAGGTGTGTGTGTTTGAAAACAATGCCAAGAACCACTCTGCTCCTAATTTATAGACAGTACCAAGCAATAGTACTGATTAAGTGGGAAGCTATGGTTTGAAGAAAAACAATATACTCTGTATATGCTCAGAGGCTGTGTTCCTGACCTTTTGCAATAACAACTTTTATAATGTAGTACTTTGGATCTTTCTTTCCGTGCTTACAGACACCAGTGAGTGGTAGCCTCATTCTGCATTATTCCCATAGAGTCTAATGAAGAGAAATGCAATTTGTGTATGTTCAAAGGCTGGGCCCTTTGACAGTATACTGTATTGACAGCATTTTAAATGCAGTCTGTTGCTTTATAGCCTGCAGGGAAGGAAAGACACATGCACCAATAAGTGTGATTAAACATGCCACAACTTTACTAAAGCAACATAAACTTAGCAGCCTAATTCCAATGTGGAAAAGGTACCTATAATTCCTTCTTAAAGGTTGCTAATGCATGTTGGCATTGATAGCTCTCTACAATACACCTCAAACTAGTCCTCTGAACCTAATTTATATATTTTGAATTGATAATCTATTTTCTTTCTGGGGAGATGAATATATGAAGTAGGTTTTCATTACGAATGGAGTAGAGACGGTGTTAATTCTTTAAGCAGCTGTAAAAATTACTATTCCCTTTGTCCTCTGGGCTGTGGTGCAAGCAATTGATGTCAACCTGTACAACTTTCCAGAGCGGCTAGTGCCTCTAGATCCAGTACAGGCTATTATGTGAGGGCTGGTCCTTGGCTGGTGTGAGAATGCAGATCTGCTGCATGGGATTGTCGGCACATTGCCTTCACAGCACATACATGCTGTCCACAGTGTCACTATGCATCAGGCAGAACTCCATCTGTTGCATCTGTAGCAAGTTATTGAGGGCCTATTGAATCTATTCCAGGACATTTACTATAGTAGGTTGCATTCTGGTGAAACACTGTGCCTTTTATCAGGTAGAAATTCATCAGCTGTGTCACTAGCAAATGATTGAGGAAGCTGCATATGATACATTTTTGCCTGGACACATCTCTCCTCAGCCCAACGTTGAGCTGAAAGACCAAACAGTAATAGTAGAGTCAAATGTGTAAAGCCAGCATAATATATAAGGCTATACAAGCTCCTTACTGCTCTCTGTGGCACAAAAGTTAAGGTAACCACCTTAACTTGCAACTGCCATGCTTTTTGGAGCATGATTGTAAACTGTAAGCACCTTAAGTCTTGTCTAAAACAGAAGTCTTCTGAAAATTTAATATAAACCCATGCAGATATTCTTTATGGCCATCTGTGATTTTATATTTTTATGCAGAATTGGGTGCAAATTTTCCAGAGCCGCAAGTCTTGTTCACATGAGTAAAGATAGGTGTGAGGTTTACACATGTGTTTCATGGAACTCTTGAAGCCGTTCCACAAATTCCATGTTTCAGACTTGTTTCTTCTCTGTCAAATTCATGCATTTCCAGTAATGTGGACCTGGTCCTCTACTTGCATCTGTTAGAAATTATCAGAAATAGCCCTGAGTAAAGGGGCAGACCTCTCTAATACAGGTGGATGTTTTGTGCTGAACATCTCAATCTTATACCAGGTGAGGTAGCACAGTGGTGGCCAGAGCAGTGATGTAATGGCAGCAGGCCTGTGTGTTTCAGTGCTTGGGCCCTAAGCATTTGGAAAGGAGGAGTGGAGTCCATTTTGGACAGCACACGGTTGTAGAGAGAATAGCATTTTTGGGAGGAGACTATGAGGACATCAGTAGTGGGCCTGGTAAGATTTCAGCTCCCCTCCCCAGCCTGTTCCTTTGATCTAAAAATCTGCTTCCCCTCTCTCCTACTTTATATGTGCTCTCTACACATCTCGGTTTAAATAAGTCTGTCATTAAGACATCTATTCTGGTCCTCCGCTTACAAAACCTTTACGCATGCAAGGAAAAGCAAACGGGTTTTTATCCCTCTGGGCAAAGAGATATAAATGAGAAAAGGTTCTTTAATCATTTGCATTGCTGTTCTGCTGGTTTTTCTGTTTGGGCATCCCTGTTGCTTTATGCTGATTGTCAGTGGAAGTTGCAGGTTCATATAATTACAGCCTCTTGTGGCCCTCTTGCATGTAACTAGCAATAAAACCTGGTGTTTTTATTTACACTTGTGCTAACCATGTGGTTCTTAAAAGAAAGTCTAACAGTGACCAAAAGATTATTAATCCAGAAATCATAACCTAAATTGTGCCTCTGCAGGAAGGCCAGGCTAAAACTTCTCAGCAGCAAAATGTCATTAATCCGTAAATAAGACCCATGATGAGCTAAACAAACAAACAAAAAAATCCCTCCTGTAAGGTGCACATTTAATGTGTTGTCTGTGTTCTCTCTCAGGTTCTTCATGAAGAAATTGAAGTCCCAGGCTCCAACATAAAACTCTGCTATCTGAGTTCCCGTACTGCTGGGTACAAATCTCTGCTTAAGATCACCATGACACAGTCTCTTGTGCCTCTGAACTTAATTAAAGTTCATCTGATGGTAGCAGTGGAAGGACATCTTTTTCAAAAGTCATTCCAAGCATCCCCCAACTTGGCATATACATTCATTTGGGACAAAACTGATGCCTATGGTCAGAAAGTTTATGGGCTCTCAGATGCTGTAGGTATGTCATCAAATTCAAACTGTGCCACTTTTAAGTGTTAACTGCCGTGCTAACAACTGGTCTACAGTAAAATAAAATTCTGCAACCAGTATTAACATTAGAAATTATCTATAGGGGACTTCAAACATTTCATAGCAAATACCACTAATTTGAGGAACAACCTTTTCCAGCTCTTTGGTAATCCCTAGGATTTGGTATTCATTTACATTAATGTTAACACTGGGACACAGGAACAGGTCCTCTACTACCAGCTCACACCCGCATGTCTCTCTCCTCCTTTCATCCCAAGAGCCTTATGCTGTCAATTCTGGAACACCTTGTGCAAGAGGAAGGACTTTCAGGTGGTCCTTTTGAAAAATCTACTTTGAATGTATAATCCTATTCAGTCATCCAAAAACCTTCAGTTTAAGATGAGAGTTAAGAAGGCTTCACATTTTCACTTGTGCTCCAAAAAGCTTGGAAATTCAGAATTAAGAGGTGCATCTTCTACACCATATAGCCTGTAAAGACTTTGTACAATTTCTGTATTGTGCTGGCGTTGCAAATGAGGTTCCATGCAGCCACACTTTGCCTTGGTCTTTCAGCTGGATATTGGACTGAGGAGGGATATATCCAGGCAGAAATTCAACAGGTGCAGCTTCCTCAATCACTTCTTAGAGATGTCCCTGATGAATTTCTGCCTGGAACATTTTGGGGGACCCCAGGGCACAGTGTTTCCCCAAAATGTAACCTATATAGTACATGTCAGCCAGAAATTTCTACAGGAGGAAGAATTATCATTAACAGTTGGATAGAACAAGTCAGTAGCCCGAGCTGCACATTGTGACTGATCTATAGACAGCCAACCTGGAGAATGTGCCAGGTATAGTGCCACTTCAAGAACTGAAATACACATTGTGATCAGTTTTCTTATAGAACTTGGTCTTACCTTCTTTCTTTTGAGAACCTGTTTTCAGTCAACTGGCCTTATTGTGTTCACCATGGTAGCAAGCCACTTAGGCAGCCTCACATGATGCCACAGGTTCAGCCCTCAGAGACATAGATACAAATGTCTCTATTTAGCTATTACAAATAGCTAAAATAAGAAAAGGAGGTTTTTAAGCTAACCAAGCACTACTAAGAACTAGGTCCTTCATTCAACCAGGGGCAGGGCTGCAACAAGGTGAACATTGGAAGCTGGCCTTCTACTGAGTCAGACCATTGGTCCATCTAGCTCAGTATTGTCTACTCAGACTGCCAGCGGCTTCTCCAAGGTTGCAGGCAGGAATCTCTCTCAGCCCTATCTTGGAGCTGCCAGGGAGGGAACTTGGAACTTTCTCCATGTAAGCATGTAGGAGCTTTTTCACACTATATGTGTGAAAGTATGTGTGTTTGCACGTTGGCCTGATGTGCACTTCACACAGAATTCAGTCTTTCCCTTCCAAATTTAAACTCATCCCAGTTTATGTCCGGGTTTTTGAAATCCTGTATTTTAGTGAGTTTTCTGGATAAACTGGAGCGTGGCTGCCTGCAAGGCACTGATGTTGTAGAGGGCTCACATTAACATGATAAGAGGAGGTCCAGCTTTTGAAATGCAAATAGGAAGCTGCCTTGCCTTCTAACCTAGCTGCAAAGAGTGGAATAACCAGTTTTCAGGCAGCAATGTGTATGCTCGAGTGAACGTTTTTCGAACAATATTAGTCTGCTTGCACTTAATTCACCAACACTCATTACTGCACACGTAGAAAAGGGGGAAGCAGTACACAGTCCTTTCTCCACAATAAGCAAAAGGTTTTGCAACACAAAAAAGGTGACATTCTTTGGGAAATATGTGTTAGGCGTACAACTGCATAAGAGGTCCAATGAGACAGACACACATGGGCTGTTCCTCTAAATAAGCAAAGCTGCTCTTCTGCTTGCTTAAGGTTTTCACTGGTTTTTTAAAAAATTGGTTTGTTTTTTTAAAAAACCTGCTGTAAAGCACACCACACATGTTGGGGGAAAGGGACACATGGCATCCCACCTCCTCTAGGAAACAATTGGCTACAAGGGAAACCCAGGAGCAAGCTGTGGGAACATACCAAAAAGATCCCCCCCAAAAAACCATTTTGGAGGGGCTGCTTCCCTAATGTTGCGAATCCTTTTCAAAGTGGCTTCGCTCCTCAGATACACCAAGAGCTGGAAGCACAGTGTGAAAAAGCTCCAGGGTTTTTTTCTGAAGCATTCCCATCCCCTAAGGGGAACATCTTACAGTGCTCCTGTAGTTTCCCATTCAAATGCAAACCAGGGTAGACCCTGCTTAGCAAAGGAGAAAATGCAGCATAAGGCCCTCCCCCTGTACCACAGATAGGATGCAATGTGGACACTCAGACAGCATTAGCACCCAGTCTCATGAAAACCTACCATACTTTTTTGGGAAGGGAAGAATCCTGCAGACTGGGGCCCTGTGATACTGAATATTTCTTTCAGGTGGCTCAGTTCAATTAACTGAGCCAAGCCTCTTGATTACTGTCGTCATTAAGTCTCAGCAAGTGAAAAATGTACTTTTTTCATGGTTTGGGTGATCTAGATCTCCCGCTCTTCTGCCAAAACAGCCAGACTCCATTTCTTTCCAACTGAAATCATGAGGCACATGGGAGAGTTAGGGTGCTCTTGACAAGAATGTCTACACCCTTAAATTAGTGCATCTACCTAATATAAAGAAACAGGCCAACACCTCATAGGATATTTGCATGGTTGCATCACCTGCAAAGATGGCTTCTTTGGAATCTATAAGCATTTCAATAAATCACAAGTGGATTCATATTACAATTGGAGCATGTGCAAAGTCAATTTATCAAGAGACCTTTCAGCTGTTTTCTTGCAATGTCATATTCTTCTAACAGTATCCACATTCTGGATAATGGTCTTGCGGAGAGCTGGTCTTGAGGAAGGAAGCATGAATTGTTCCCTCAGCTAAGCAGGGTCTGCCCTGGTTTGCATTTGAATGGAAGTCTACATGTGAGCACTGTAAGATATTGCCCTTAGAGGATGGGCTGTTCTAGGAAAAGTACCTGCATCCTTGCACGCAGAAGGTTCCAAGTTGCCTCCCTGGAATCTCCAGGATAGGGCAGAGGGACTCCTGCCTGTATCCTTGGAGAAGTCACTGCCAGTCTGTGCAGACAATACTGAGCTAGATGGACCAATGGTAGAAGGCAGCTTCCTATGTTCCACATGACAGCATCTTTTATTCGGCAGGTATCTTGTTAACATAGACTCAGTGCATGCTTTAATATATTGGCACTGCACTGTTCTCTATAGTTTTTTAATGATCATATAAATAAAATACTTAGAGTGGTGTGTGTGTGTGTGTGTGTGTGTGTGTGTGTGTGTGTGTGTGTGTGTGATCGAAATGCTGAAAACAGTAACTAATTAAAAATAGAATTCAGCCTATTACCATTGCAATGATGTTGCCATCATTAAATTGTTCCTCCCTCTCTCTCTCTCTCTTTCTCTCTCTCTTTCTCTTTCTCTTTCTCTTACCCTTCCTTCCTTCCTTCCAACTATAAGGGCCTGCAGTACTCCTGAGTTAAGTAAATCAACTTTCAGGATCAAATTAAGTAAAATATCTGCATTTAATATTGCAGAATAAAAGATAACATCTTATGAAAAGTACTTTTTGGTGGATAACAAATCATTCACATCTAGTGATGATTAATGTTTTTTTCAGTGTCTGTGGGATTTGAATATGAAACCTGTCCAAGTCTGATATTATGGGAGAAAAGGACTGCCCTATTGCAAGGATTTGAACTTGACCCCTCAAATCTAGGGGGCTGGTCTTTGGATAAGCATCATGTGCTTAACATAAAAAGTGGTAAGTTAACTGATTTTCATCTGTGCTTAAAATTTAGATGCATCGCCTATTCTCACAATTGCCTCCAGAAAATTAAGCAGTGTTTGACTGGTGCCACATACAGAGATGGATATTTTCAGGCCAATCATAAGCATAAAGCTTTGGAATCGTTATCCAGAATAATGTAACACCAGTGCTCGCATGGGAAGGGCAAATGTTGACTACCTCCCCTTCCCTCAGAAGCCCTCTGTGCCACCTGAAAATATTCTCTGAGGTCTACAAGACCTTAGGATGATATTTTCAGGGTGCACAGAACACTTCTAAGATTTATTTTATTTATTTTATTTATTTAACATATTTTTATACCGCCCAAAACGCAAGTTATCTGGGCGGTTTACAAGAGAATAAAAACAACCAATAAAAAGATTAAAACATTTCAGCAATTAAAATTTAAAAGTTAAAAACTATTAAAACACAAAAAACAGGGCAGGTTGTCAAAATTCGACCCCCGTGCGGATGCTGGTGCTGCATTCAATACCAGCACTTCTCATATAGTGCTCACACTTCATTAGTCATGATGTCAGGTACTGTGCGTATTGACTTTTAACATGCCACTGAGAGATTTTGAAATATATGTAGTTCTGTGTGTGCCATTGGCCTGCATTAGTCACTTGCTGTGATGTTTTAAATGACTTTTTTGCGGATAAAATCTCAGATTCGGGCTGAGCTGGATTCCACAGTTACTGCAGAGTCTACCGTGGAGGTGTCCAGCAACTCCTCTTAAAGGATTAGATTGGATCATTTTCAGTTTGTGACTCCTGAGGAAGTGGACAAACTGCTTCAGACTGTGCATCCTACAACCTGTTCTCTTGACCCTTGCCCAACTTGATTTATCTCATCTGGTAATCATATTATCAGAGAGGGTCTGGTAAATATTATAAATGCTTCTCTGAGGGGGGACAGGATGTCTCCTTGTCTTAAGGAGGCTATTATTAGACCACTTTTGAAGAAATCTGCATTGGATCCCTCATAGTTAACTAATTACAGACCTTTTTCCAATCTTCCGTGGTTGGGCAAAGTGATTGAGTGGGTGGTGGCTCTCAGCTCCTGGCAGTTTTGGATGATGCAGATTATCTAGACCCATTTCAAACTGGCTTCCGTGTGGGCTATGAGGTTGAGACTGCCATGGTCGGCCTGATGGATGATCTCCAACTGTGGCTATTAACGACAGAGGAGTGTGACTGCTGATCCTTTTGGATCTCTCTGAGTCTTGTGATACCATCAACCATTGTATCCTTCTGAACTGCCTGAGAGAGGTCGGATTGGGTAGCCCTGTTATACAGTGGTCCTACCTCTCTGGTAGATTCTAGAAGGTGTTGCTTGGAGACTGCTACTCTGCAAAGCGAGAACTAAAGTGTGGAGCTCCACAAGTCTTCATACTGTCTCCAATGCTTTTTAGCATATATATAAAACTGCTGGGAGAGATCATAAGGAGGTTTGGTGCAGGGTGTTGTCAATATGCTGACAACATCCAGATCTTTTTCTCCATGTCGACCTCATCAGGAAATGGCATATCTTCTCTAAATGCTTGCTTAGAGGCGGCAATGAGCTAGATAAGAGATAACAAACTGAAGTTGAATCCAAATAAGACGGAGGTACTGACTGTGGGGGGACGCTACCCAAGTTGCCTGTTCTGGATGGCGTTAGACTCCCCCTGAAAGTTCAGGTACATAGCTTGGGAGTGCTTCTGGACAAAGCCCTCCCTGGTTTCTCAGCTTGAGGCAGTGGCCAGGAGTGCTTTTTATCATCTTTGACTGATATGACAGCTATGTCAATTTCTGGAGGTAAATGACCTTAAAACAGTGGTACCTATGCTGGTAACCTCCAGGCTTGACTACTGTAATGCACTCTGTGTGGAGCTGCCTTTGTACATAGTGTAGAAACTACAATTGGTACAGAATGCAGCTGCCAGATTGGTCTCTGGGACAACTCGATGGGACCACATATCACTGGTTTTAAGGGAGCTGTGCTGCCTCCTGATGT
Source organism: Hemicordylus capensis (assembly GCF_027244095.1). NCBI lineage: Eukaryota > Metazoa > Chordata > Lepidosauria > Squamata > Cordylidae > Hemicordylus > Hemicordylus capensis. The sequence continues at coordinate 369,609,667 of NC_069658.1, read as the reverse complement.
GTTTCCAGGTGAAATACAAAGTGCTGGTTATTACCTATAAAGCCCTTAATAGCTTGGGTCCAGGGTATTTAAGGGAGCGCCTCCTTTGTCATGAACGCTGCCACCAGTTACGATCTTCTGGAGAGTTCCAGTTATGGTTGCCACCAGCTTGTTGTGGCGGTGTATGCTTGTGGTGGCGGTGTATGCTTGTGGCAACCCAGGACCAGGCTTTCTCTTGGCTGCCCCGGGGCTTTGGAATATGCTCCCTGCTGAAATAAGAGCATCTCCTTCTCTGTTTGTTTTCAGGAAGACCCTCAAGACTCACCTGTTCTCACAGGCTTTTAATTAGAATTAATTTTAATATTTTTTAAAATAATTCTTTTGTGTTACTTTTTAAATTTCTCTTTTATGCTATTGTTTTGTTTTGTGTATTTTAATCTGTGCTGATTTTTAAATATTATTTTAAATTTTGTACACCACCTGGTGTTGTATATATCTGGCGGTATAAAAATATGATCTATATATATATAATTCTCCTGGGTGTGCCTTGGAATGTGCGTCCCAGTGCCCAGCTGATTGGCTGGGCGGCAGATGTGCCTGATTGGCTGAGGCGCACCCAGGAGGATTGGTCGCTGCCATGGGCCCAGCCGCAGAGGCCAGAGGTGGTGGCGGGTCCGGCCCGGCTGTGGAGGCAAAGCCCAGAAGGGGGGAGAGAAAGTGCAGGGGCAGAAGTGGCGGTGGGGAGGAGAGAAGACTGGGCAGAGGGGGGGGGACAGGTAACCACCAACCCCAAAGAGTGCACAGATGCTCTGTGCGGGGTCAGCTAGTAAATAAATAAATTATAAATAAATACAAGTAGTAAATAAATACAAGCTAGTAAATAAATAAATTATAAATAAATACAAAAGTATTTGTGCTAGATAAAGAGGGAGGGGGAGTAAAAGAGAGGAAACTCTAATAGTCTAGTGCCTAGCAGGCATTGGAATGTGGACAGAAGGGGAAGAGGCAGAGAAATGAAAAAGGGATAGCTGAAAGAGTGTGAATTAAGAACAGTTGAATACCTGTCCACATCTGATGATTCATGCATGGTGCCAAAAGGGAGGGCTTCTACTAGAGAAGATACAGTCAGACCATTGGTCTATCTAGCTCAGTATTGTCTTCACAGACTGGCAGCGGCTTCTCCAAGCTTGCAGGCAGGAATCTCTCTCAGCCCTACCTTGGAGATGCCAGGGAGGGAACTTGAAACCTTCTGCTCTTCTCAGAGCGGCTTCATCCTGAGGGGAATATCTTGCAGTGCTCACTCATCAAGTCTCCCATTCAGATGCAACCAGGGCAGACCCTGCTTAGCTATGGGGACATGTCATGCTTGCTACCACAAGACCAGCTCTCCTCTCCGGAGGTTCTGTCAATGTCCATGCGCACTGCATGCTCACACCTAGTAAAGGAGAGCACTGGTTTCCCAGTCAGTCAGGTGCAATAGTTTGCTCACAGCAAGCCCATCCAGGAAAAGGGTCAGGTTCAAGGGCTCTAGGGTTTCACTCAGGTCTAGAAGCTTTCAGTCAGGCAGGCATGGGGCTAGTCCTGTGGTAAGCCCACACAGAAAGTGATTTGAACATCTGGATTCCAGGAGTGTGGACTCCAGGGCAGTCCAGTAGAGGTCTCCCCACAAGAAGCCCACACAAGGATTGCTCAAGGAGAGTGATTTCAGCTAGTGCACTTCTGAACTCCATGGTTCCAACTTAGGATTCAGTGGTCCTGTGATTTCACTCAGGAAAGGTTAGGGCGCACATTGAGTGCTTGGCTGGGTAGACTCCTGGGGAGTAGAGGGCTGTGCTTACTTCCAGGCTCTCATGTAAACAGTCACAAAAGACACACAGAATCTCACAGAAACCTCACAGAAGTTACACACAGATGTTGTGTGACCTTTTATAGGGTTTGCTGTGATGTAAAGTCTTAATGGCGGGAAAACATTAAACTGCAGGAAGGCCAAAAGAAAAATTTCTAGGTACAGGAACTGGAGAGAGTGTGCGGGTCTGGTAGTCGGAGGAAGTGCAGAACAAAGGAGGACTGTTATGCAGAATCTTCATAACTGATTTTGGACATGGACTTGATTGCATTCCCAGAGTGCTTTAAAGACTCTTTTGTTGTGTCAGGACTCTGCCTTTATTCAAAATGCCTGGAAATCAAGTGTCACTTTTTGCTAGGTAGCTTTTGCACAGGTTCAGGATTTGCATGAAATCCTGGCAAGTGGCACCAAGTGCCAGTCCATGTGTGGCTCCCCTGGCTTCTCCTGGAAGACAGAGTTTTCCAAAACAGCTGGTGGGAGAGAGGCTGCCTGGTAACAGGGCATAAAATAGTGTGGTTTAGGCCAGCACTGAAAAAGAGGTCAACCCCTGCTTTGGGTACAATATGGTCACGCAGCTATGGCAATATAGCTCAAGCAGTGCTGTTATTCATTATTATTCATTATTATTTATGACCGCTTGCATTTCGCTTCATTGTTAGGTATTCTGCATAAAGGCAGTGGAGAGAATCAGTTTCTAACTCAACAGCCAGCTGTGATCACTAGCATAATGGGTAATGGTCGTCGAAGGAGTATCTCCTGTCCAAGCTGCAATGGGCTTGCAGAAGGAAACAAACTACTGGCCCCTGTGGCACTTGCAGTGGGAATTGACGGAAGCCTCTTCGTTGGGGATTTTAATTACATCCGGCGCATCTTTCCCTCTAGGAATGTCACCAGCATTTTGGAATTACGGTAATTTCACTGCTATTCACATGGTTACAAATGACTTCTGATAGTATAATTTCCTATATTGTTATCATGTCAGCCTTGGTAAACTTTAGATACAGTTTAGTATGGGAACAGGACAGGTTTAAATGAAGAAGAACTGTTGGGTCAGGGTCTACACAGTTGTTTCTTTTCCTAGTGCTTTCTTATTGATTGGTGTGGTGGTATACTTGAAAACTAAGCAATACCGTGAAAGGGAGGGAAGAAAGACATGGGGTAAAAGAGAGAGGCAGTAGGAAGAGTGGGGCAAAGAAAAGGAAGAAGCAGGCTACGGGGGGGGGGGGGAATGAAGAGGACAAAGAAATAGAATGGAGATAAAGAGAAGGGAAGAAGAGACTAGAGAAAGAAAAGTTGAAGAGAGGAATGGGAAAGAAAAGAAGCAAGAGCATGAAAAAGGAAGATAAAAATGAAGAAAGCAACTAACATTACTGTGACTCTGTTAGGATGTGACGGTTTGTAATGTGAGTGATTAGTTTATTTTTGTTTGGTGTTTTAATTTGCAAGATGCTTTGCTGCCTGTATCCTGGAGATCTTTACTTTCTCCAGTTGCAGAGTTTCTCAGGAAGTAGCCAAATAGCAGTAGCAATGAAGTAGGAAGAGCTACTTCCCTCTGAAACTCTGGAGAGCTGGGCCTATCAAAGTAGACAATACTGGAGGGAACAATAAATAAATAAAGTTTCTGCATTCACAAAAGCCCTGCAAGACAGGTCACTAGTGCACATGGCAGAAATGAGGCTTCACGATAGATCAGATTTGTCTGCATGGAGGAAACGAGAGAGGGGGGCGGGCAGGCTTGTCCAGCACCACATCATGATCCCATATAATGGTTAGAACTTGAAGCCAAGTTTGCTGAGTCTGCGTTCAATTCTTTATGCCCAAATCAGGGTGGAACCTAAATCCACCTCCATTTGATTTTCAAATGCTGACAGGTATGCGGAAACGAGGGACAAGTTCTGCACTCCAGGCAAAAACAAACAGTACAAAGCACTCTGCTTTTTGTATTAAATCTCATCTCGCGTAGCTGAGATAAGCCTTGATCAATGCAGTGTAGCTTTACGAAGCAGAGAGTCTCTTTGCTCTGCTGTGAAACAGCCCTTCCGATCAGTTGGAAGACGTGCGAGATGAATGGCCATACTGACAGCACAGCCTGCTTTAAGTGACAACTCTAGGGACTGAAGAGGAAAGCCAGTTGCAGGATAGAGATGGGCTCAAGGTGGCGGGGGGGTGGGGGGACAGCCTCTTGGTTCAATTGTTTGACTGGAAAGGATATTAGCACATTTCACTTTTGTCAGGCCTACACTTCACCAAGCCTGCTGACAGACAGCTGCCAACTCCTTTCACTGTCAGAATAAAAGATGGACATTTTTACACATGACATTTTCCAGTGATCCAGAAAGTTTCTTACAAAAAATGCCTTCAGGGGCTATTGCAGCAGGGAACTATCTTGTGACTGCAACACCTTCTGTTGTGCTTCATCCCTAAATTAACCTAAGGCTAGAGCTGAAAAGAGGTTTCCTTTCCCATGTCCTCTTGTAGAATAAGAAAGGGGGGAAATGTGATGTTTTCTTTGTGGTCTGTTCTTCAGCTAACTGTTCTTTCTTATTTTTTCTTTCTTTCTATCTGTAAAGCAATAAAGAATTTAAACATAGGTAAGACCAAGACTGCAATCCTCTTATCATTTGATATGGTTTTGTTTGTCCATTGTGTTTGCTTTTTGTGTTGTGCTTCTGGTGTAATGTTCTGTTTTTAAATGTATCATATATAGCAACATTTATGTGCTAATTGTGTGTTACGAATATGATCAGCATTAGCAATTATACAATGAAGTAGAAAGGCAGCCAAATAAGTTCTGACAGCAATTAGGAATGTTTAATAGAATGCAAGTATAATGAACCCCAAGCTAACTTTTATATGAGCACTTCTCCCTGCAGTCTTTAATTGGTCTAAATGGTTGAGGCAAACTACAGCAGGGGCTTTTGTAAATGCTGGAGAGGGTTCAGAGAGGCACTAATGAACTGGAAATGGGTCAAACACTCATTTCCAACTCATTAATATTTTTTTGCTGGATTCAGTTCCCCTCCCCCTTTTAATACAATGTTATTAATTGGTTGATCTGTTGGACAGATTCTATCCAACCATCAATTTCATTCATTATTTTGAGCAGAGTTGAAAATGTTTTGTGAAAGGGTTCAGTCCTTTACTGATCAGTTCCTCTGCTTTGCTCTTTGGATGTGTGTAGAGCTTTTTCATCTGTCCTACACATGTTTCCCCTTTAGGCATGACAGTAGAAGCACAAAAAGCAAAAGGAGGAAACACTCATGCATTTGCTTGCTGACATTTCTGGTAACTTCTGGAGTTGCCCATAGTCAAAAGTTAATTTGGGAAGCACTTTTTGCTAAAGAATCAACCATTTTCATATCTGATGGAATAAAATATAACATAAAAGGAACAAAGATATTATTGCATAGATCCAGTTTGACTGAGCTCAAATATATTGGCCCAGTGAATCAAAATTGATCCCTGAGATATAGTAAGTCTCCTACTGTGTGTGCTGAATATAATTGTCCTTTCTTTCTCACCGTTGTTCATGACGAACACAATTCATGATGCTCATTTTCATGATTTTACAAGTTAGCAACTGTGACACAAAGCTAGTGAAACAAATGATAAGAGTTCCGAATGAGTTTGATGGGATTCATCTAGCAGGAAGGTGTAATGGGTATGTTAGGGAAACTCGGTGCTCCATTAATATCCACACATAAAATACCTAGTGTCTAGAGGCTACTTCATGCCTTTTCCCTCACTTTTGGCCTTGCTTTTTAAGTACGCTCTTTGACCTGAGTAAATGTTGTTGTGCATTCATTCCATTTATACTCTAATCACCTAACTGCTTGTACCAGATATAAACTGGCAACCACTATGTGCCATAGACTAAGGATATCCATAATCAGTACATAATTCTTGCCAGCAGTATAAGAGGAACACATTTGTATTTGTAGAAGGAAGTCTGGTCCATGATAATTACACAAAGTATGTAAGAATACTAGTGGGGGCCATAGAATAGTGGGAGCCACAGTAAAAATACTAGTGGGAGTTTTCTTGACTGTTTCCTGGCAATGGAATCTGTCTGAACAAAGACTGTTCTGAGCATAAACCTTAAAAGCAAAGTACTTCACCCAAAAGAAGACAATACACAAGTGTATGATTGAACTTATTGTTTAAAATGCTGCAGATATTACAAATTTGCTTCTGTGGTCTCGAATGCTGAAAAGCTGTAGTTATTGTTTAATTGATTCTAATTTCTGGATTCCAAAAACTCCTAGCAGGTAATTTTTCCCCCTGTTTCATAATCAGGTAGAAGAATGTACAAATAACCCAGTGATTGGACCCTCACCCAACAGATTCTTAGCTGCATTCTGTGCTTAGCAGGTGGGACAGTTCTAACCTGCAATGTTACCTGTCCAGGACTGGCATTCCTATTAACGCTGACTAAGTGCCTGCAGTGCTTATGGAGCAAAGCCGGCAAGGGTGGCAACAGCCTGGATCATGTGAGACCCAGGGTTACCGGCCTCCGTCCCCCTCCCTGTGGCCACTGACAGGCAGGCAAGCAATGAGTAGCTCCCCATTGCTCGCCCTCCCGCCTGCTGTGGCCAGGAGGATGCCCGGACAACGGGTGGTGGTGGGTGCCCAGGCAACAGGCGTGGTGGGGTGCCTGGGCAGGTTAGAGGTGCCCGGGCGGGCTTTGCCTGGAGCACCCCAAGCCTTGGGCCAGCCCTGTACCTGTCCTATTTTAAAAGCTAGCTACCTTATGTAAGACAAATAGGCCAAGGCTGTAGCAACTTAGTTGGTCCCCTTAGTTGCGCACACTGTCATTAACAGGAAATAAGTTGGGGGCCTGCAAGAATTCACAGAAAGGGTGATAAATAATTAGGAAATTCACATTTCCCTTAATCCAATAGCAAGAGCACTTGGGATAGATGAAAGCAGTCTCTGTTCTTCACACAACTGGGCTTCGCGCCTGCATGAAGGTCTGATCAGGAACTTTCAAAGTTTCTTTACCTCCTTTTTTGGCGGAAGCTCGTCCCCCTCTCCTTTCTGAGGTTCACATGCTTAACCCTCTCCTCCTCATTTTTTTGTTGTCTACCGAGAGAACACCTGAGGCTGGTCAGAGTGCTTCAAATATTTTGTTTAAGGTTTTGTTTTCCTGTTTATTCGACCCCTTTTTTATTATCACCTCTATCCATCAGCTTGTATTTTACCTTTCTTACTCTCACATTTTGAATTTTGATTTTCTGCTGTACCCCTGCCTCTACCCTTTACCAATCCCCCCCCCCACAAGGGGATGGGAATCTGTTGAGAGTGAGAAAGTGTTTATGGCTGGTACGACCACATTCAAACGCTGCATTAACTGCAGAGCAAAATATCCCTCATCAGATGGTTACCAACTTTGTCTTCTGAGTTTCGAGAAGGACATATTGCCAAAAAAATTATATTGCCTAACATTTACTCATCAAGCCACATGCAATAGGGACTCAGAAATATTTTGTGGGGAAAAGTACTGTTGTCACCGAGCACTATGGACTCTGCAAGCTACATGGCTAAGGAACGCGATCTGATCAGTGGCATTGACTTTGACTGTTTCATCAGTTTTGTTCTTATCAGGACAAGTAGTTTTGGCTCCTTTGGGAATGGCGAATGATGCCAGTAAGTGGACAATTCTGACATAATCCCAGGCTCCATCTCAAATAACCACAAAACCAAAGAAGAAGAAAAGAGATATCTCTCAAAGGACATAATCCCGAAGAAGAAGGAAAAGATGGTTCCACTAAAGCCAGTACAGCTTACCGAGATCAGGGTTGGGGCTGAACTTGATGTGAGAGGCAAGCTGAATGCATCACCACCTCCATACCTCTTTTCTCTTCACAGAAAACCAAGCATTGCATTCCCCTGGAACCAGCCCCCTCGATACCAAAGGAGTCACAGGTACACGTTGACTCACATCAGATTTTTGATGTTTATTTCAATTGTGACTCTGCAGCTACCAACTCCTCAGTACCAAAGGATTACTCTCAATTTCCAACAACAATCAGGATCGTTGTAGAGACTGACACTCTAAGGAATCTCCCTCTCCACTGTCATACTCATCAGACAGATATACATATTACTTTGATTATAGATATGGTCCAGCTGACTGGGACTCATATTATGATGACTGGTGTTGGCGATATACAGACAAGGGACACTGCTCCCGATATTGTCACCATAGAGACCATTACAATAATTTTTTCCAACAGATACTATTTTAGGTCCCGCTCTCCTCAGTACCCACAATCCAGATTGCCTCCCAGGAGATACTGCAAGTACTATAGAAGTTATAGATCCCCTGCTCGGGCTAGAATGCAAGACCAACCAAAACCTCCCAGATTATTGCAGACCACTAGCACATCAAGTAAGCCTGCTAAAGGATCAGCTCAAAACAAGTCTGTGCAGCCACAAGACAAGATCCTATCATCACCTGTTACTATGTCAGTACCACTGGTTCAGACCAAACCAACACAAATCCCTACTCCTGGAAACCTAGAAGACTTCCTTCCAGTGCCACCAGATCAAATCCTCCAGTCCTCAGAGTCTGACTCGGAGACAAGGGGGGTGTTGGATAATCCAGAAACACCAGGCTCTACCCTAATGGATTGGGTAGAAGACTCAAAGCCACCATAGCCATCTCGAGATCTCCGTTCCTTCACAGAGCAAGTAATCCCAAATGGCAACTTCTTTAAGTCTTCAACTGGAAAAACCACCCAAAGCTACTTATAATCTCATTTTTGTAATTTATTTGAAGGTGATTCACAGGCATCTAAGACTTTACCAATGGACCCTACATTACTGGATATTACCCGCAGTTGTTGTTGGGACAAACCACCATCAGTTATATCAACATAAAAAAAGATTGAAAATTTCTATAAAGGATAATTGCCCTTTTCCCATAAAGAACCAACTCCAAATTGCATTGTTGTGGGAGAGCACAGACAAGATCCAGGAATAGTGCTCTGTCTGCACCAATAGGCAGAGAGGACTGAAAATTAAACTCCATTGGCATATGCCTTTACTCTACATTTCCTTGCAATTGAAAATTGAAAATTACCAAGCATTTGCTATGGGAGAAATTGTTCCAACATCTGGACTCCCTGGCACCAGGGGAAAAGGAGGCTGACCTCAGTTTCAAGTTGAATAAACAACTACTGTACACTTCTAGACATTCAACAGACTGCACTGCCAAGACGTTGCCCAGTTCTGTGGATCTAAGGAGGCACGTGTGTGTCTGTTCTTCAGGCTCTGTTCTTCTTGCCCAGAGGCAAGAATATATATTGAAGACCTCCCATTTGATGGTCAGGCTTTATTCAGAACCAAAACAGATGAGATTGTGGAGTGCATCCAGAAACTCTGGAATACTGCAAAGTCTATAAGCTTTTCTTCTTCAACAAACTCCAGGTTCTCCAAACCTTCTGGATCTCAGTGAGCACCTTCCACCAGATCATCAACTCACTCTCAATCTGACTAATCAGCAGAAATATCCACAATACGAGAAGAAACCCATCACCCTCAACAAGACCTCCCTGGGCAAACGTAAGCCCACTTCTTGCCACAAATGAGCATGACTGTGCACAACCTATGCTCCCCATCTGGAAGCTTGGGAAGATATTACAACTGACAACTGGGTACTTACCATCATCCATTTGGGGTATTCCATAGAGTTCTTTGAGCATCCCTCAAACTCTGGAAGCAGGATTACACCCCCAAATGAAGTCATCTGGGAAGAGATAAATGCACTTCTTCAGAAAGGCATCATAGAATCAGTACCAACCTGCCAAATGAGGCTTCTACTCACTGTACTTCACAATCCCCTCAAAAGACGGAGGCCTCCTTCCTATCATGGACCTATGAGATTTGAACACCTTCATTACTTACGGTCGCTTCCATATGCTCACCATTTCAGATATAATTCCACTCTTTTCAGAAGGGGTGTAGTTCACTTCCATAGACGTAGAGGATGCTTATTATCACATCAGTATTCAACCCCAACACAGGAAATATCTGCGTTTCCAAATTGGGTCACAAAAGTTCCAGTTCAAGGCCATGCCATTCAGACTGTCTTATGCCCCAAGAGTCTACACAAAGTGTATGGCAGTCATAGTAGGACATCTACAAGAAAAAGGTCTTCAAATATTTCTGTACCTCAGCAATTGACTTCTGGCAGTTCCACGTCAACGTACCCTTTGGAAACACCTTCAAATAACCTTAGATCTCTTGGACCAGTTAGGACACAAGATAAATTACAAGAAGCCATACCTACAACCTATACAAAGAATAAAATTATTAGGAACAATGTGCGATTCAGTGCAGAGGGCCATATACCCAAGTGCTCCCAAACCATAGTGGAATTAACCTCCACACTTCGAAGAACATCAAGACACTTTGTGAGAACCATTCAGCCACAGCAGTCTTGCCAATGGCCCACTTGCACGTGTGTATTTTAAACTGATGTATTCTACATCAATGGATATTTCAACCCACAGAAAGACCCTCAGCACTTGTGACTGCATGTTCCTCATAGTGTCCTCAGATCAATCGCCAGGTTGATCCAATCGCCAGGTCTATCCAGAACCAAGCTTTCCCAATCTACCCTATTTAAGATCTGAGGCCCTCATGCATACTTTACAACAGACGCATCAGAAAGAGGATGGGGTACTCATTACAATGACCTCTGACTAAATGGTCAATGGACACCTCGTGAGGCATCTCACCATATAAATTACTTGGAATTGTTGGCAATCTTCAAGGCCTTGAAAGGCTTCCAGTCAAACATTTCAGGACAACATGTTCAAATTCTCACAGACAATGGCAAAAGCCTATAGAAATTGGCAAGTTAGGATGGTTTCCCATTTCCTCCACTGGTTGTCAGTGTCACTTCGCAATCATATTCACCTACCAGCAATTCACATCTAGGAGAGCAGAGCAATACTCTGGTGGATTACCTGAGCAGAACACAAACCCTCTCTCATGAGTGGCAATTACCCGCTCATCCTTGCCCCACTTGCATGCAAAACTTGGGGCATTGATAGTTGGTGGTACTGGCAAACAAATTTCAATTCTTTCCCCAGAGAGATTTGTTTGCCAGTACTACTAACCATCAGTGCCTCAAGTTTTCCATGCAAGTGGGGCAAGGATGAGGATCCTTAGGAGACGCATTCATGCTCAACTATAACACCTGCTTCACTTACTTGTTTCCTCCGATACCACTATTTCCTCAAATCTTGCAAACGAGAGAAAGAGACAAAGTGAACTGCATACTTGTAACACCATGGTTGTCGTAAATCTTTCAGGTTAATCTTGAGCTATATATCAGCTGACGGAGCGTGAAGCAGAGAAAGGGTCAAAAGGAGACTGTTAGAGCCAAGCAGTAAGCAAATTCCAAAAACCAAAGCCAGTCTGAGTTGTCAACCATATGCAGTCAATCAAACCAAGTCCAAGTCGAAATCCATAAACAGGGTACCAACAATCCGAAGTCAAAAGCACAGTGAAAACAAACAGGAACACAGATGGGTCACTCACCAAAGCCTGACATTGCTACCAACAATGTGAGTGAGGCGAAGCCATCTTAAAGAGGCTGAAGCCAGGTGCTCTCAATCCTGGGTCTCTGGGTCAGCAGTTCTTCTTGTTAGTCGAGCCGTTCTGTGTGCGCTCCTCTTTATATCCTCCTGTCTCTTTGACTGACTCCGTTCTATAGCTGAGTTCAGCTGCGCTTCCCCCAGAGTAGCTGACGTACTAGGTTCTGTTTCTATTTCAACCTCCCGTTCATCAGTCCTGCTTGCCTCTGCAACTTCTTGCCTTTGAGATTGCTGCACTCCCTCCTCCTCCCCTGTCACAGTGCCTATTTCTTCCTCATCCTTGGTGTCAGATAGCATGCCCATGACAATGGTGGCCTCAACATTACTGGTGTCGATCACAAACACAGTTGCAAAATTCTGTTGTTCTGCAATACAAGTTTGTCGCACTCTGCTTGCTAATGGTTAGATCCAGTATACAGTTATATTATTAATATGGTTATGTTTAAAATTGTATATCGTTTTAGATGCGATATTGGTCAAAGTCTGTAATAAAGACTGACTGGTTTCTACATCTTCTGCACCTCTCGCACAAGAGGTTCCTTCGCTTACCTCAACATCTAGTCCTTCTCTCACAACAGCAGGGCGAGGTGATAAACCCTCGTGATTGACGGCATGGAGAATTCACTCCCCACTAAACTGGCCGTCCAACATATTAACTGTGCTGTCAGCTTCCAGGAAACCATCCACCGTCAACTCCTGCCTATAAAGCTAAATGGAAGAGATTTTGTATCTATGCCACAGAATCCAGCACACCAGATCCTAGTTCAGCTCCTCTTCTGATAATCCTGACCCATTTACTGAATTTAAAAATCAAGTTTCTGCTTGTTGTATATCAGAGTCCATCTGGCTGCAATTGCTGTTCATTGAAGTCTCCAGACGCCACTTCTTTATTCGTGATCCCCAAAGTTAAACAGTTTCTAAAGGGGCTAGGCTATTCCCATCATCACATCCCAACATGGTCACCGCCTTGGGATCTGCCTCTGATCTTGACTAGTCCCACATGCAAGCCCTTTGAACCTTAGGCTACGTGTGATATCCATCTGTTTATGTTCATGACAGTTTTCTTGGTAACAATAATGTCTGAGAGAAGAGTGGGAGAGCTCAGGTTCCTGCCATGTCCCACCTTATTTGGTCTTCTATCAGGACAAGGCAACACTGAGACCAGATATTTTGTTCCTCCCCAAGGCACTTTCACCTTTTCATAGGTCCCAGTTGGTAACTCTTCAGTGTTCTTCCCAAATCCAGCCTCTCAGGAGGAGAGGCGTTGGCATGCACTGCATGTTCATAAGGCGCTAGCCTTTTACATAAAAAGGACATCCTCCTTCAGGATATCTCCTTTCTTATTCTTCACCTATGGATAGCCTCACAGAGGCCAGTGAGCCTCAGCACAATCCATTTCTGCCTATATTGTCCAGACTATCAAGTTGGGCTACTGCATAGCCAGACTGAACCCGCCATCTAAAGTCAAAGCTCATTCTACCCAAGCTATAGCTGCAGGGAAGTACTCCTAGAAGCAATCTGCCAAGCAGCTACATGGGCCAACCCTATTTTCTTTGTCAGGAAGGTTGATTTAGATGTCAGGGCACAGAGGGATTCTACTTTTGACTGAGCAGTTCTACAGTCTATCTTCACCTAGTCTGGGAGGATCATGCCATTCTCTCTACCTCTGATGGCTCTACTGCATTCCTCCAGTTATGATGTGAGTTTGTGATGTGCCTAGTTGAGTGAAGGACAGAGACCCCTCAGAAGAACATCAGGTATCTTATGTGTAACTGGGGCTCTTATAGTGCACACTACCACCATCCTCCCCACTAAACTGAGGATGAAAGGACTAAGCTTGTGGTCTCAGAGAGGAGAAGGGGAGGAGCTACGATCAAAAAGGTAAAGAACTTGGAAAGCACTTCTGAAAGCATCAGAACTTCATGCAGGCGCGAAGAGCTGGGGTTCTTCTGGTGGTAATCTGTCCATTCACACAAGCCCATGGGCAGAGTACCACCAGAAGAACCCCAGTTACAGGTAAGCAACCTGATGTTCCCAACCTGGGAGCCTCCAGATGTCGGTGAACTACAACTCCCATCAGCCCCAGGTACAATTTATTGTGGCTGAGAATGATGGGAGTTGTAGTTCAGCAACATCTGCCAGGTTGGAAACCACAGCCCTAAACCTTTGTAGTGTAGTACTGTAGTCTAATTTCTTCCAGCTCTCATTGCTGAGGTTTATAGTTGGGTAAACAGAAAGCTATTTACTTAGCCCATAATCTGAACAGTACAGTGCAGGAAATGAGTCATTTCTACTTCTTTTTTCCCTCTTTATGAGGGAGGGAAATTGAGGCAGGACATTTCAGGATACGTTACATGTTCAAAACTGTGTCCTCTTTGTAGCTGAAACAATCCTTGGGTAAGGGTGAATAATTAGATTGAAAACAAGTGTTTTCCTCTGATCCATATACATCCTCCTCAAGGCCCTCATGCCTTCAAGGAGGTCCGAGTCCTTAAACACAGCATTCTAGATTTTGGGTGGGGGGGCGAGGGGTTAGGAATCACAGTCAGAGAATGCACATTTTATAATGTGGATCCTCTGACCCAAATCCCCCTCTACAGGATGTTATAAGTCAGGTGTGTCAAACTCAATTGGGTGGTTGATTCTGGTGCATCTCTGGGAGCCTTATACTGCTGTATGTCTTCCTCCTCCTTCCCCCTTTTTCTCTCACTCTCTTCCTTTCTTCTTCCCTCCCTTGCCCTGCCACTTAAATCAGCTGAATGCACTACTTTTACACAAGAATATACTCAGGAAAATTTAAATAATTGTCATTTTTTGAAGACATCTTCTATATAATTATTTCACTAAGCCGACCGGAGATGTGTGAGGACGTGTGGGGATGTTTGGTGAGCGGAAATGCGGCAGTGGAAGCCATCTCAGGCCCGGTCACCGGGGTGGGTGGAGAAGGGGGGGCAAAAGTGGGTGGCGGCGAGAAGGGGGAGGCAGTGGTTGTGAGGAGAGGCAGCTGGGCCTCGCCCAAGCCGGCTGCGGTGAGGAAGCAGAGGCGGGTCCAGGCCAGCCATGGTGAGGCAGTGGCTGGGCCACCAGGAAGAGGCGGAGGGCGGTGGAAGCCTGGCAGGGATTAGAGGAGGTGGGCAGTGGAGTTGCACATGAGAGGAGTCTGGCCAGCCACAGTGAGGAAGTGGAGGCGGCAGGTCCGGGCCAGTCATGGTGAGGCGGCGACTGGGCTGCTTGGAAGAGGAAGAGGGCAGCAGAGGCCCGGTGGGAGGAGGCGGGCAGCAGGGTCATGCCTGAGAGGAGCCTGGCCAGCCACGTTGAGGAAGTGGTGGCGGCAGGTCAAGGCCGGCCGTGGTGAGGCAGCGGCTGGGCCACCAGGAAGAGGAAGAGGGCAGAGGAGGCCCAGTGAGAATGAGAGGAGGCGGGCAGCGGAGCCACACCCGAGAGGAGCCTGGGCGGGCGCCGGAGCCACACTGCGCCCGGCTGGTGGGGAAGGAAAGTATGCTAGTGGCATAGACCTGGGCAGAAGGTTGGAGGGAGGACAGAAGAGACTGGTGCAGAAGTTGGGGGGAAGGGGGAACCGCCGGCCCCAAAGAACACACAGATGCTCTGTGTGGGGTCAGCTAGTTCTTAATATAATACTTCCCAATGACCTACAGATACCAAACATTTGATACACATCCCTGCCAAAGAAATTCGCTAAATGTTCTACAGAATATGCTCAGGAACATTTTAATTTTATGTTTTTTTAAAATCTTTAGAAGAAATTCTGATCGTATTTTAACTGATATTGTTCTCAACACATTTTTAACACTCAATACACAGACCAATAATTCCAAAACAACAACATGCCCCAAGAAAAGCAGAACCCCTCTTGCCCCATGCCTTACCCTCCACTCACCCTTCATTCTTTCTTCCTCTTCCCCACTCCTCTCCCTCCCCTCCTCCTCCTCCCTCCCTTGCCCAGAGAAAAAGCATTCCACTCCAGTTTTTGGCTCTGTCTTCCTTCCTCTCCCTCCTTCTACTTTATCTCCCCTCTTCATCTCCTGGACTAATGCTTTGCATGCTGAAAAGCCCACCGCAAGGGAAGAGGAGGGGAGGGGAGTAGTGGTGGAGGAAGGAAGCACCTCACGGTGTGGACGAAGGAACCTTCCTCACAGTGGTGTATGGTGTGGAGGGGGAGGAAGGAAGCTGGCTGGCCAGTAAAGAAGAAGAAAAGCAGTGGTGGAGTTTTGTCCTTGGACTTCAGCCTTCACATGGGCTGGTCAGTTGAGCTCAGTGGGCCTAATCCAGCCAGCAGTTTGACACCTTGGTTATAAGCTGTTAGGTGTGTAGAAGGCCAAATACCTGCTTACCTTTTCCTTTCCTTTAAATTGGTGCTCAACTGCCCTAAACATTCTTTGGTTTCTGCAGTGCAGTGAGCATGATCGATCAGTCCTCATCATATCCCTGTTAACATGGCAAAGAGGCATCTTTTAAAGTGGCGACTTTCTTGTATTTAACAAAGAGATAGCAATTGTCCCTACTCAACCCAGCAAAGCATCATTACTGTTTCCCTTGTCTTTTGTTTGCTTTTTATAAAGTGAGCTCCTTTCTCACAGGCCATCTCACCTTTTGCTATGTGACCACTCTGAGGATCTAAATTATGCCATTGTCATACCTTTAAATATATAGAGAGAGTAATGTCTGTCAGCCGGACTAAGTTACTCATGAGTAGTTCCACTGAAATTAATAGCAAGTTAGTATGAGTAACTTGTCCTGTTTCTTTCAATGTCAGCCTAATGCTTTTCTGTCTCCAATTCTCTCCACATAACTATTCTCTCTGCAAGGCTGCCTAGTGCTATACATGTCTCAGCATAGCCTTGCTGATAGGATTTATTTCACAGATCTAAGACTTCCCTCTTAAATAGTCCAGTTGCAAAGAAATAACTTGAACATTCACTTTCTGTCATAGTCCTGCTGACTTTTAAATCCTCTATTGCTTTTTTTAAAGTTTGCCCAATATCACTCAGGGCTGGCATCTGCCAAGAACTTGTTTTAAATACTCATTACATCTGCCTGCCATTAGCCAGGTATGTTTGTTCAGGAGCTTCTCCATTTAGTTCAGTTGTCTATCTGAATAGCTAAGGTTGACATTTCTAAATTTGCAGGTGGCTCACTGGCTCCACACCTCGAACAGCTGTCAAAACTGATTTATTAGAAATAAGGTAATATCTCAGGACATCCACTGCCCCAAAAGATAACGGGGAAGATTTCAGCAGAATGTCACCTAGCTTATTGTCCAATGTGGGGGTCTTCCTTTTGTTTTAGTTAGCACTGCCATCTTCCATAAAGGGTACTATGGGTTTTATCATATACGCGGGCCATCCCAGTCTTCCTGATGCAAAGTAGCTTGCTGGTACAAACTGTTGCTTGAATGACCGCAGTTAGTGCAGAATCCTAACCAGCCAATTGTGCCTCTCTACTAAAAACAACAACCCCAAAACCCCACCCTCCTTCAAGCACCTTCTTTTCACTAGAGGTCAGTGCATCTGATGCTTTCTGCTGAATGGGCAGAGGCCTAATAGATTCCCAGGTTATGGAGGGATGACAAGTTATAAGCACCTTGCCTTGCACATGTGCATCTGGGAAGCAGGGGTGTCGCCACCATTGAACAGAGGGGGACAAATGTCCACTGACTGCCAATAGACTGGCAGGTTGCCTGGCAGTCAGTGGACATTTGTCCCCCACCTGCTCAGAACCCTCGAAACCCAAGCTCATTACGTCAGAACAACCGGCGCAACTGGTTGTTCCGACAAAATGTTCCAAGAATTTGTGTTCCGTTCCGAGCTTGGAACAGAACACAAATCCTGTTCTCCAGTTAGTGCAGAATCCTAACCAACCAATTGTGCCTCTCTACTAAAAAAAACAACCCTCCTTCAAACACCTTCCTTTTACTAGAGGTTAGTACATCTGATGCTTTCTGCTGAATGGGCCTGTTTCGAGCTCAAAATGGAACAACCCCATTCCAAGCTGGAACATTTTGAGTGTTCTGAGCAGTGTCAGGGAGGAGGGCGAGGGGTGGTGGGAGGTACCTTTAACAATCATTACTTGGTTACCACTCACACCTGCCAGCCCCCACAAGTAGTGGCACCCTGTCTTCGGTGCCAAGGCTGCCCCATCTACGGCTGCTCTTCTGGCTGCTGTGCACACGTGGCAGTCAAGAGTGCCGTAGACAGGGCAGCCTTGGTGCAAAAAGCTGGCTGGGTGGGCCCTGTTTGCTAAGGCTCATCGGTGCGAACAGTACCAAGGTAATGATTTTTAAAGGTACCTCCTGCCACCTCTCACTGCCCACCCTGCTCAGAACCCTCGAAACCCAAGCTTATTCCATCAGAACAACCGGCTCAACTGGTTGTTCCGACATAATGTTTCAAGCATGGAACAGAACACAGATCCTGGCAGTCAAGTGCTTGCTAGCTGTGAGAGATTGATGGGTGGCATGTCTGTATCCCATTGCCTGCTTTGCCTCCTGACACCAGTGTGTCAGCGTCAGGTGCATGGCCAGCAGGGGAGCTCATTTTAAAGGCTGGAGGGCCCAGGGCTGCCTCTAACCTTGCTGTGCTCTTGCTAGGAAACTCCACTAAAGTAAAGTAAAGTGTGCTGTCAACTCGGTGTCGACTCCTGGCGGCCACAGAGCCCTGTGGTTGTCTTTGGTAGAATACAGGAGGGGTTTACCATTGTCATCTCCACGCAGTATGAGATGATGCCTTTCAGATTGTCCTATATTGCTGCTGCCTGATACAGGTGTTTCCCATAGTCTGGGAAACATACCAGCGGGGATTCGAACTGGCAAACTCTGGCTTGCTAATCAAGTCATTTCCGCGCTGCACCATTAGGTGGCTAGGAACCTCCACTACACTTCCTCAATATCTGGTGGCAACCACTGGGTGTTGCTACATCAGTACTGGGGTTTTGGCCCTGTCACCCTATGTAAGGGCCGAAGAATGAAATTGGTGGAAAGAAACTAAAGGCACGTGACTTAGCATACCTATCTACAATCGATGTTTGCTTCCAAACAGGAGTGCAGAAGCAACATCTATCTGTTTCACTTCTGCTTATTGCCTAAGCAGAACTGAATAAACTGCTTGTGCTCAGGGCAATTAAACCATTTCATTGCTACTGTATTCTCTTGTATTCTCAGCATAATAAAAAGATACACAAATATGTGTAGCAAAGTTTTCAGCTCTTCATATTTTTGTGCACAACTCAGGGCTGCTTCACACATGACTTTTGCCAAGTGAGACACTGATCTCTTGTTCTGCGAACCCATGTTCTCTATAAGATTTGGGTGACAGTATGACTAGGACTTTATCTGAGCAGGGCTTGTCACAGCTCAGCCACTCCACTTATTTTTGGCGTCCTACACAGCAGCAGTAGAGAACTTCTTCGTATTCAGCGTATTTGAACATATTCAAAATTGATTTCCCTTGACTGACCTTCTTGCTCAGGGACTGTGATAAGGCACTATCTTGGGCAAGGCTCAGCATCTCACATATTAAGGGGGAAAGCTAGATTTATTTATTTAGCCAGCCAATGTATTTTTGTTGGAGATGGAGTTCCAGTGCATCAACCTTTTTGCACTGACTATCCTGATGACCACTGGGGGCATTGGGAGGAGAGGTAGTTAGTAAGGCTCTCCTTACCTGTCCCTGCTTTACCTCTACTCTATGACCCCTGCCTTGACTCCTCAGGCATTTCCTGTGATGAGTCAGAATCCCTTCCTTTTCACTTGGAGAGCAGATGGAAACATCCCTTTCTCTCTCCCTACCTATTCATTGAGGCTGTTCACATGACTACTTGAAAGTGAGCTAAGGGAGCCCAGCCCACTTTTGAGTGGTCGTGAGAACCGCTGGGAGCCGCATGGCTCCTGGCAGTTAGCCCACTTAATTGCGCCCCCCCCTTAAATTAGCTTGTCAGAGCAAGCACTTTGCTAACCCTGTTTTGACGATCATGAGTCGCCTCGGCGTGGCTCCGCACCGTGACGACTCGTGAGTAGAACCCTGACCGGGAGGCTACAGCAAGCCTCCTGACCTCTCAGGGGTCTCCCCAGAATGCCCCGCACACTCGCACGGAGCATCCTGGGACTTCTGGGGGCCAGGCAGCCCCTAATCCCTGCCACCCCTACCTACTCCCTGCTCATCTGCAGGGAGAACGGGCTAAGCCCGCTTTCCCCGCAAACCACCTTGAGGGGCTTCACTTTGCGCCTGTGAAGCTCCTCATTATGTAGCTAATAATAGAATAGGCCTTTCCTATCTCAAATGTACTTCACGAACAAATCAACTTAGTACTTAGATTGTACAACAATCTCCATGTGTGTTCTTTAAGTAGCTGCAACAACTAAACTCGGCACTCGACTCTGTAACTGGAGTGGGTAGCTTCTCTTGTTGGCACTCTGCTAAATAATCACAGACCCCAACCATTTTTATGCCATGGGTACCCAGATTGGAAATCTGATACATGCTGCTAATTCCCCATCTGTGTGCCCATCATTTTAAAAAAATGCTCATGCCACCATTCCAGCATTATGTAGTATCAAGTGTAGAACAAAGTTTGATATCAGTGTGAGGGTGCGGACAGACATTCTAAGATGTGTGAAGAAATGATGTGAACACACTTTCACTACATTGTGAGGAAAAATGGGAGACAAAAACGTGTCAAACCCACTTCCACTACCCTTAGTCCATCTTTACCCAAAAGGCCAACAGGGACTCAGGAGAAACCCCCATCACATTTGTCAGTCTAGTTCCTGGTGCCACTGGAGCACTCTCTTCCTTTTCCTGACCCTCCACTTGCCATATATAACACACCCATTTCTTTCATCTGGTGCATGAAACAAAGTGTCTACTCCTCTCCTCAGCTGCCTCCAGCCACCAACTCTTTGATCTTCTCTTCTTTTGTCATTCCTGCCCCACTCCCATTTCCAGAGCCTGGATAAGGACATGGGAATCTCTGGCTCGCGCCAAGCTGCAGAGAGGGTTGCAAAGCAGCAAATCATTTTATGTGTGGACGGGCAAAGAGTTATTGATCTAGCTTGCACTCCCTGCTTTTTAAGCATCTTGGCAGCTCATAAGCCAGAAAGATTCAAAGTGCCAGAGAAAGGCAGGGGGACCTGAGTGCTGACCCGCAGAGGAGCTTGAAAAGCAACAAGATGCCTCACTGCTTTGCCAACCTTTCTGCAGCTCAGTGCTCTGGGATCTAGCCCCTGCCCTCCACTTGGAGCAACTGAGTCCAAGAGAAGAAGTTACTTTTGATTGCTACAGTTGCGCTTCAGCACAACAAAGCAATGAAAATTTAAAGTGTGCATGCCCGTACTCTCTTATGGCAAGCTGTCAATGTAACGTTGTGAGACAACTATACAAGCCAGATAAGTAATGCTCACAGAGAAGGCTTGCATGATCATTCTATGCTAAGGCAGAGAAATTGCCACAAACCTGGTCTTTAAAAAGATAGGATCACACCAGGAAAAGCATTAGATTGCAACAGTTTGGCAGCAGTAGCTCACATACCGTGCTGCATCCCGCTGATGGATGAGTGGAGTGTGCGTACTCCTCCTGTCCTTCTTCAAGCCCTGTGGATACTGCAACCACGCATAGCCTTCCCGGCTCTTAAGGAGTGCGTCTTTGCTATAAGACACTTCTCCCATTATTTGGGAGAAGCTAGCTGATCGCCGCCTCTCTAGGCGGCGCGGCTCGTTTGCCCTCAGCCCCACCTCCAGGAGCACGTGGCACCTGGGAGCCAGCTCCCATTGGCCCCACTGCAGCTCTGGAGGCGGGGCCAACAGCAGCAAGCCGGCAGCATGCATGCGCCAGCTCAGTCCTTCTCCGGATCGTGCACCCTCCTGCCCTCCCTCTGGCATAGGCTGGGCTTTTGCTGGTCGCCGTTTGGGGCCGGGCAGGAATTTTTTGGGCACACGCTTGATTGGCCTTAGCGTGCACCTTTTTTCGCCTGCCTCAGTCTATACCAATTATTACCAGTCTCATTCATCAGGATTAGAATAGTTAGCTGGGTAAACTTTTATGGTCACCTTCATCTGGGTGTTGGCGGGCACAGTGCGGCGGTGAACTGCTAAAGCGGTGCGGCACCTTAGGTAAGCTTTTAGCTGTAAGGTGGAGGGGCGTATCCCTTGAGGCTTGACAGATCAGGGATGCTGCCTTGCTCCTACCTCTCTGCAAGCGACATCCTACCATATGGCTTGACAGCGTCGGACGGGTGGCGTTAATTTGCAGAGACCTGACCTTAGGTTGGCGACGAAGGGTGCCCCATTCTAGAAGGCGGGCCGCCTGGAGCCAAGGTGTCCGTGCCATGGGCTTTTAGGCCGGGGCGGCCACGTGGGCCGACCCATTATGGACCGCACTGTTGCTGGTATGAATGCCAATCCCAGCTGCCGTGCCCTGCGTGGCACTATTTAAAACCTGTTATCCCTAATAAAGTGGCCAATATTCTCTAAAAGCATTTGTGTCCGTGTCTCCTTGGGTCTGGGTGCAATAGCATAGATGTAATTCATAAAAGCCATGGAGGAGGTTCTGCACAGATTCATAAGAGCCATGGAGGAGGACACAGTGTCCACAGGCCTTGGAGAAGAACAGAAGGACACAGTTTCAAGCAGTGTCCACAGGCCTTGGAGAAGGACAGAAGGAGTGTGTGTGTGTGTGTGCGTCCAATCCCCCATTAGTGGGACACAGTGTGTCATGTGAGCCCAAGTTGTGTGGACTGCCTGTAAAAAGTGAGTAAATGAAAGGTGACAATTCCAGATGGAAGAGCTAGTGTGGAAGCAACAAAAAACTGTCACTACTCTGCTTCTGCAATACTAACCTTAAGCATGAAATCATTTGCTACAATTTTGGAATGCTACATGGCAGTTAATCTCTAACTACGCCAGACTGGCCATCATATTATAAAGAGTTACAACCCCTTTATAAACACTCTTTCCATAAAGAGTGAAGGTTGAGAAGGGAAAGAACTGCAATTAAAAAAATATGAGACTATTCATCTTTTCGGTAGCTTCAGGGTAGGCTGGAATGTGTTCTATTATCTGATTTGGTGAGAAGAAGGGGTAAAGATTTTACAAGGAGGCACAGATGCTGTCATTTTTTGAAAACTAATTTATAGTTGCTTGTTAGAAGCCACACCACATTGGCTTCCCATATATTTTGTGTAGCTACATTGTCTTTCAAGGCACTTTCAATGAACCACCCATGCTCTGTAAAATAGAGAGATTCACAGCAGAAGTAAAGAAGAAATCCATAAATGGAAGTTGATGACAACCATAGATCTCTTCAGCGCTCATATTTTAAAGACAGAAATTGCCAGTTTTCTGAGAGATAGAGAGCTATCTAATATTCCAGGAAAGTTGACTAAAAGGTGGGCTGGTCTTGTATGGACCATTCTTGTGTGGTCTTCTATGACCAGGGTGGGCTGGCAGGCACTACCCAGTTGGCTTAGTTGTTAAGAGCTGGTGTCTAATGCTTACAGCCTCGTCCTTAAGTCCCACTGAGGTTAAGAGAACATGCTCTCAAGTAATGAAGTGCGACCATACTTTGAGATGGGGTATTTTGCCAGAGTTTTGCAGATAAGTAGATGACAAGAAGTATCTCTACTCAACAGCTTCTGCTCAGATTTAATTTTTCACGCCCCTTCATCCAAGAAGTTCAGGATGGTGTGCATAACATTTATCTATTTGATCCTCACAACAACCTTGTGCAGTGCAGTTAGGCTGGGAGGTGATGAGTTGCCCCAAACCACCCAGTGATCTTATGGCAGAGAAGAGATTTAAACCTGAACCTCCCAAATGGGCAGGTGTAGGTTTTCATTTTCAGACAGAAGGGTAGGCAACTGACACAGTCATTAGTGTGGGACAATGTAAGTGGCCATGCCATGGCCACCTATGTCATCTCCCACTCCATCCTTGGCGCGAAGGGCTTGTGGAAAACTAGTTTAGCGATCATTTTCTCTCTCTTTTCTGTTCTAAAGCAACAACCCTGCCCACAAGTACTACCTAGCTGTGGATCCTGTTTCGGGGTCGCTGTATGTATCGGACACCAACAGTCGTCGTATTTACAAAGTCAAAGCACTTACTGGTGCCAAAGACCTAGCTGGTAACTCTGAAGTGGTGGCAGGGACGGGTGAGCAGTGTCTGCCGTTTGATGAAGCCAGATGTGGCGATGGAGGGAAAGCAGTGGATGCAACTCTAATGAGCCCACGAGGTAAGGAATGTAAAAAAATGACACAAATGATTGTCTGAAGCTAGATTGGATCTGAATATAATTATCTGGCAATTAAATCATTGCTTGCTGAGTTATTGTTATTCTGCGGTTTAATCACAATGGGTTGACAGGTATTTCCTGCCTAGCATTTTGTCTTGGGGTTAAGTTTCTTGTTTGCATTCTTCCTTTTACTGTGAGAAAACTAGTGCCCTATATTTTATTCCCCTTGCAAAAGAAGAACAAAATATGTTCTGACTGGGTGCTTTCCACAGTGAAGAGAAAGTACAAACCAGCAGGATTGTCTGAAATTTTGTCCTTTTGAGGCTACAAAAGCCTGTTAATATTTAGTAAGGGCAGTGGTAGCTGGTATTGTCTGTTCTATATACTGTTTTCACAAAATCCACTAATTATTTTCTATCTTGGGTTATAATTATGTTAAGGTTTTACTTTGCAGCCTAGGTATCTATACTTGGATTAGTCACTGAATTATAGTAGAGTTGTAGAATTATGTACAACAAACAGAATCAAAGGCATCTCCATATTGGTAAGGTTATTCTGGTTTGTTAAATGTGAAAGGCACTGTAGCAGTGAACCATAGAAATCTTACAGATGTCATACATTCAAATGGTTTGGAGTTTTAAATTCTTCCATATAGAAACAAATGATAAACCTTAATTTGAGAATGTGATTGCTCTGCTTAAAATAAACTAATTGTGGGTCCTCTCAGCTTTTCTACAAGATGAGCTTGCTTCAATTGTTTGAATTAAATTTGCAGTGATAGTATTAAATGCAGAAGCCAGTGAGGCACTTCACATGATCAGTGTGAAGCGCCGGAAGGGGTTCTGCAGGGAGAGCCGGCTGTGGGGATTGGGGGCCGTGTGGCCCCCAGAAGTGCCAGGATGCCCCACGCGAGTCCGCAGGGCATCCTAGAGTAACTTCCGAGCCCGTGGCAGCCGCTAACCTGGGCTAAGGGAAGGGCTACTTTGATGGGCTAGCCGCCAAAGAACCACCGAGCTCACCCACAAGCCCGCTGGTTCTCACTAGGGATGTACCCAAACTTGTCTGGAGGCCATTTTAGAGGCCTCCAAACTGGTTCAGACCTGGTCTGGCGGTTTGACGCCGGGGGGTTCTCACTTTAAGGGTGGGTGGGGTTGTACTTACCCCTTCTGCCACTTCCCCACTTCCGGTGCTCCATTTTTCTACAAAGTTTTGGGGGCGGCAGCATTCCTCCCTGCCACCCCTGCCCCTGTCGTTTTCAGGAAATAGCGGAAGTACCCACTGTGTGCGCATCCACCATGCACGTCGCACGTTGCATGCGCACATTGTGTGCGTGATGTGCGCACGCAACATGCGATGTGCATGGCGGATGCACGCGCAGCAACAGGCACATGTGCAGTTGGTACTTCTGTTATTTCCTGCAAATGACCAGGGCAGGGGCAGCAGGGACGAATGCTGCTGCTCCCAAAACTTTGTAGAAAAATGGAGCGCCGGAGGGGGGAAAGCAGCAGAAGGGATAAGTACACACCCCCGCCCTTAAAGCGAGACCCCCCTCAGCACCGAACCACGCCTCCGCGGTTCCGTGCACATCCCTAGTGCTCACGATGGGGGAAAACCAGGCTGGACTTCTTTAACCCAGTTTTCCCCCATCATGAGAATAGCCTCACTATCTTGCAGGCACTCAAGCAACACTAACAAATACCTGCCTAGAACAGCACTTTTTTTGCAGCAGCAAATCAAGGGTACTTTTTTTTGCCTAAAGTGCTTGGTGTAGACGTTTCTGTTGCTCAGAGACAATAGTAGCTCAAGGAAGGATAAAGCAAAAGATAGGGAGGTGAAGAATTATTAGGAAACAGGCAAGGTTTCAGTGGGATCAGTGGCAAACACGCTAAAGGTCAAATATCTATCGAGTGGGAAGATACAGCCTGTAGGGACAGGGCTCACAAAGAATGTAAGCGGCAGGCTGGATTATCCAGTAAAGAACAACTGGGTAACAATGCTAGATAATGATGAGTGTATGTAGAGATGGTTCATTGAGACCCTACGGAATGTCCAAAGCTGTCCAGGAAAGGCTCAGTTCGGTCATCATATTTAAGGAACCCTAACAACGATTTTAGTGTTTAATTTAAAATCATATTTTGTAATTGTAATCAAACCAAGATCCGAACTATGGTTCATAGTGGTTTTGCACACTATGGTTTGTGCTTATTGTAGATTGGTGTGATGTTTCTGTCAACAAAACAAGAAACCATTATACTGCTTCTGACAGCCACTGCACCAAGAGATAGAGGTGCTGAGCAGATCTCAGAGTCTGCCTGTATGCTCAAACCCTAATTTGGCTTAACCCCTCAAGCTCAAACCCTAATTTGGCTCAACCCCTCAAGCTCAAACCCTAATTTGGCTCAACCCCTCAAGCTCAAACC
Source organism: Hemicordylus capensis (assembly GCF_027244095.1). NCBI lineage: Eukaryota > Metazoa > Chordata > Lepidosauria > Squamata > Cordylidae > Hemicordylus > Hemicordylus capensis. The sequence goes on along the minus strand of NC_069658.1, from coordinate 369,583,575 downwards.
CTAATTTGATTCTAAACTATGATTAATGCAAACCATGATTTGATCTGCCATCTGAATTGAGCCATAAAAGCAGGACTATACTACTGCCTCTTCTGTGCTATGCTGTTCCCTGCTTGCTCCGCTCAGCAGGCTGGAGACAAACCATAAAAAGGCAGAGGGTTAGTGGTGGGGTGAGTGGAATACACACTGTGGTTAGTAATTGTGCCCTTAGAGTGGCGCTATCACATACTTTGGATTGACTTGTGGCACACTTGCTCAAAACATTTCCTGGGACTCAAGTTCCTGGACAGATGGTCAGAAGTGATTTTTTTAAAAAAAGGCATTCAAGTAAAGAATGTAAATGTGTGTAATAAACAAGTTCTTATCCACTGAGAACGTATGAAGGGGAAGCACTGTCTGGCACAGACCACATAAACACAAATAAGAGCTGCAAAAGAGCTCTTGGTGGGTTTTCTTTCTAGTCTCTAAATGTGTTTTAATTAGAATGAGGCATTAATACCTTTTTGTAAAAAAGAAAAGTAGAATCAAGTTTCTTTATACAGGAAACAGGAGACATAAACTAGTAGTGCTAATGTTAGCTCAGAAATTAATTTGTTGAGCATTCATTGCAAAAGATTGATTCTACTGGATCGGTCCTTTTAAGTTTGCTGAAATTGAGAACTAAAGCTTACAAAAATGGAGCAAATAGTAAGAGTGTGTGACAACCACAATCATCTGTGTTTGTGATAAAGAAGTCAACAAAAACACGAGGACAGACAACTCATTCTTGGTTTTGTGTTATGTGTTATGTTTTGTTTTTTTGCACTCCGATAGGAATTGCAGTGGATAAGTATGGCCTTATGTACTTTGTTGATGCTACAATGATCCGGAAAGTTGATCAGAATGGAATCATATCAACTCTGTTGGGCTCTAATGACCTAACTGCTGTTCGGCCACTAAGCTGTGATTCCAGCATGGATGTCACCCAGGTAGAGTGCTACTTCTTCTTTGTGTATATGTCACAATAAAACAGATGGCAATTTATTTATTTATTTTGGATAACAGCCAAATTGTTCTCTCCAGGAAATACAGCTGAAAGAAGGATAGGGTATTGGCAATGATGAAATACAGAGTAAGATGACAATTAATATAATAACAGATGAGAACAACTTCTCTTTGCAGTGAGATGACCTACATCAGTGATAGAGAAACAGAGCTGTGATTATGCTGTATTTACTGTAATTGGCTTTATTTTTCTGTAATTCTTTGCATCATTTAGTCCATAAATAAATAGATAATTGTCCACAGTGTAGCGACTCTGTAGTTTTAATACATATAAAAAGGATTCTATAAAAGTGATCTACACATAGCTTTTGTTCCTTGATTTTCTCAGTTAAGGCTTGGACCAGTTTTTCTTCATATAATACAAATGCATTCAAAGAAATGTGCTCATCAGCATAGTTTTGACAGCAGCCATACTTTGTTGTGTCTCTCATAGGTCCGTCTGGAATGGCCCACCGATCTTGCTGTCAACCCAATGGATAACTCTCTGTATGTCCTGGAGAACAATGTCATTTTGCGGATCACCGAGAACCATCAGGTTAGCATCATTGCTGGCCGTCCAATGCACTGCCAGGTTCCCGGTATAGACTACTCCCTCAGCAAACTGGCCATTCATTCTGCACTGGAATCGGCCAGTGCCATTGCCATCTCACACACTGGAATTCTTTACATCAGTGAGACAGATGAGAAAAAAATTAACCGGCTTCGCCAAGTCACCACTAATGGTGAGATTTGCCTTCTGGCTGGGGCAGCTTCAGACTGTGACTGCAAAAATGACGTCAACTGTAATTGCTATGCTGGCGATGATGCTTATGCCACTGATGCCATCTTAAATACCCCATCCTCCTTAGCTGTGGCACCAGATGGCACTATTTACATAGCAGACCTTGGAAACATACGTATCAGGGCTGTCAGTAAAAACAGACCTATCCTTAACTCGTTCAACCAATATGAAATTGCTTCTCCAGGAGACCAAGAACTGTATGTTTTCAACATTGACGGCATTCACCAATATACCCTCAGTCTTGTTACAGGAGAATATCTATATAACTTCACCTATAGTGCCGATGATGTGACTGAGGTGATTGATAACAATGGCAACTCCCTCAAAATTCGACGGGATACAAATGGAGCACCGCGTCATTTTCTAATGCCTGACAATCAAATTGTGACTCTGGCTGTTGGCACGAATGGTGGTCTTAAAGTAGTGTCAACCCAGACGCTGGAACTTGGATTAATGACCTATCATGGGAACAGTGGCCTCTTGGCAACAAAAAGTGATGAGACAGGATGGACGACCTTTTATGAGTAAGACCGTTTTCAGAATAATGTTGCACATTAATTGGCTGTCCACATGGTGGACAAGTAGGGCCATCACAATGAGAAAGTTCAAGAACAAAGGAATTACTGTGACACCAGAAATCCAAGCCTGAGCCTTCAATTTTGAATATATTTTCTTATTTTGAATAATTTATTCTGATGCTGTTTGAGGATTTTCCAAAACCCAAACAGTTTCACCAGGACCAAGTCTGGCAAAGTCAGAGGAGGAGGCAAGAAATGGGTGGGGACTGATGAGAGAGAGAGTTCAGAGTTTGGGGTGGGGTAGAGACAAATGTGCAAGGTGTAGAGAACTCAGTCTGTGAATTCGCTGAAGCTCTGTGCCTCTGTCCTTTTGGAGAAAAAAGAAAATTTTAAACTGCATGTTAAAACTAACCGTGTTGACGCCCCTTTAAAATGAAGGCTAATATTTGTAGTTAAGTATACTCTGAAGTAAATTCTAGTGTAACACAAATAAGCAAGACAATTCCTGGCAGAATTCACCATATACACCTCTAAAAATAATGACATCTATATAGTTGGATAACCCTACAAATATTATGTGTGTCCCTTGCAGAAGCTGATGTGTCATAGTGTGCAGGAACCTGGAATACAGCTACAGTTTGTGAGAACTGAGCATGCATGCATTTACTTAGCAAACAGGAGTATCGAACCCAACTTTGTTAACCTTGTATGACAAGCCAGGCAGTATTTATTTCCCCTACTTACTCTGCCCAAGTCACAACCTAACAGATTATGGCTACACCCCACTAAGTTTCCTCTCTCCAGGGATTTCAATATTGCAGTTTCTTTGGAACTCAAATGACAAGTCTTGCTGTTCAAATGTCAGGATATTGGGCCCATGCTCCATATGGACAGATAAAGCATTGATTAGCTTTACCGATTGCTTGTTCCTGAGATTGGTGAGGAAATTAGATCCCAAGGTATCTGTAAAAGCTCAATGTGACTTATGTAATTTCGGGAGAGTCCAAAATTACACTCGTTTTAGGAGCTGGTAGATTAGAGAGAGAAAATTTCCTCTTTAACTGCAGCAGATAAAAGATAAAGTACTAGAGATTTTTAAAAAATAAGAAGGAGCAGCTGCAAAAGAAAACCATTCTCATTAACCATTAACTTTCCCTTTATAGTCTTCAAGTACATACTTGGTTGGTGTTGTAGAATTCCCTCAAGTAAGTGACATTCTGCATTATGAAAAAGAAAAGTTTCCAGTAGATGGGTTATGACTTAAATGTTTACCTGCCAAATGATAGCTGCTTTAGCTCTCTTGTCCCTTGTGTGAAGTTCTCACCCACAAAGATAAATTACTTGTGAGAAAGTGCCTTGATTTGCCACGTGAAGCAGCAGGCTGGGATACTTACTCATGAGTAGATCTTTGTCAGGGAAAGATCCACCCCACAGTTTGAAAGGAAATATTTTCTAGAGAGCAAAGCCACTTCTGACCAAGGACTGAGGGCATAAATAAATGTCAACTGGTTGGAGTATAGCTTAATATTTAAAGGGTGTCCACATTTTAGGTTTTCAGTGAAGTTGATCTTTGAAGTAGAGGACCACTGCCATCTGCTGGTCATTTTTTAGTATGGCCACTAATGAACAGGTGTGTCTCTTTTCATGGATCTTACTGATAAAGTTGCATTATTATTTTCTGGAGCAGATGGTGAGCAACCTGGCAATCTTTGTTTGCAAGGCTGTCTTACAATATTCTGGTAGTATTTTCCATCTACGAGAGCATTGAGTAGTTCGGCGAACAGCAGATCATATTCTAGGAAGAACCAGGGTTCTGTACCACATGATCCATTCATATTGGGTTGTGGTTGTTGTTAGGTTTACAAATAACCAGTTTTCTAGCTGACTCTGGTCAGCTAAAGAAAGAAAACACAGCTGTTAAAAATATTTGTCTTAAATAGCAAGGATTTCTTTCTTTTGAAATCAGAAAGCCTATGAATAAGGTAACAGCTAGCAACAGACTCACACAGGATAACATTTGAGGCAGACCTGAAGGTGGCCCCATTAGATATCCTGCAGAATGAGGTGCAACTCTCTTCCTATGGAAAAAGACCCCTTATTCTGAAAACATCAAGTAAGTTTGAATTTATGCACTGATCAGAATGCTGTGGATATGGATGGTATAGAACCTTACCTATTTCCACATTTCCTGCAAATAAATGGCTCTCCACCATTTCTGAGGTAGTAACTCCTCCCAACCACTCACCAGTTCCCAGGAAATGTCCTGCTCTATGCTAGTTATTGCTTTACAAATGTATTTGCAGCTGTCTACTGCCTAAGTCCATGGAATAATTAAGTCACATTGTTGAGCATCTAGCACATTCTAGTCAGGAAGGCTCTTTCCCTCCTGACTGCTTGACATGGATGGATGACAACCATGTTTGCAGGGCAGCAGGTACCATTCCCCATTTGCCATTCACTCTGCTCCTTACCTGTCCCCCAGACAACTCTGCACAGCTCTGCCTGGATGGACATACACGATGGGACAATTAGTGCTCTTTATTACCCTTGTCACTGGAAAAACAGAACCAGAAAAAAAGAATCAGCTGCTGATCTAGAGTTAAGAAAAATCAAAGCAATTTGTACCTAATGACTTCTGCCTTCTGCCAAATGAAGCAATTGTTGCCATATACATAGCTTTAAATTGCTTTATTAAAGCCAGTTGTGCCACAAGAGAAAACATTAATATCTGTATTCCCTGAGCAATAATCAGAGCTTTCTCCCACTTCTAAAATAAATGCCGCCCTGCCCCCTCCGTTATTCTTTGTATGAGGCTCTCCCTCTGCTAAATGATATTGCTCATATCTGAACCCCTTTCAGCTTCCATATTCTAGAAAGGGAAACAGCCTTGAGGCTATTTCTGAAAGGCCTGGTAAAGACATTTCAAACAAAGAGCCTTCACAAATACATACATCAGAACTGACTCCCACAACTACTCTAACAATCCATTTGCTTTTGTGAATTGCAGTATTAAGCAGGACTTTTTGAATAGACCCCTGACTTTCTCTAGAGACGTTGATGGCATGATTGGTTTAAGATGGAGCATAACCAACCACCATTCTGGTACAACATTGCCAAACAGGCATGGAGCCAGAGGCACTTTCTCTCTCACTCACACACACACCCCCATACATTTCAGAGAAAGCGTAATTATTCTACTGGTGCTCCAGTGTATCTCTGGCCAGCGTATTGGTTCCATGCATTGGCTTGGTTCACATGCAACACCAAACTATGGTTTGGCATTACATGCATGAACCTTGGGCTTGCACGGTCCCTCTTCCCTCCTCTGACGTGTTTTGATTATCTTGTTTTCTCTGCAAACCATAGTTTAATTCCATCCAGACTGCCAAACTATAATGTGCACTTGCCGTCCAAACCAGAATGGGAAAAACCACAGTTTGATCATAGCAATTCTGCTTGCAGGTGTCAAACTATGGTCACATGGCAAGTTGTCCTTTGCCACAAATGGCAACTATGGTTTGTCACAAAAGACTGTGTGAGGGCATGATAGGAGGAGGGAGCACATGAAGCCAAGGATTGCACACATAATCTGAGCCAATCCATTGAGTGACTGTTGTTTAAAATAACTAATGTTGACCCACTTACTTGGGTAGGCATGCCAAAGGCTCAAGTCCTTTTACTGAAAATAAAATTTTAAAAGGGTGACTATTCTGTGTCATAATTTACATTTATATTCAATTTTGTGCATTACTTAAAGTTCTTAAAATACTTTGCCTTTTGCTATTTACCCTTAAATGTATCAAAGAACAGCATTGGACTTTTCTGAATGTCCCCTTCGAACTGGCACACCTGCATGAGGCATATTACAAAGACATTTGTAGACAGACACACTTTGAAAACTTGGGTTGGTTGTAAGATTAAATGAGTGGTTTTCCTTTCCATCTTGCTTTTTCCCTTTTTAAAGCAGCTATTGTGGGGGGGCCATCACAACTGGGACCACAGCATGATGGGATTTTTAACCTCTTCTCCTGCACTGCAGTTTGCAAATATCACCCCTGGGGAAGTTGCTTTATGCCTCTGTGCTGCTCTTGGCACCAATTGCAGTTTCCATCCCAGGGCAAATTCCAGCTTTGTGGGGAGGGAGAGGGTGGTTTTTGTTGGACTCTGGAATGGAGGGAGGGGTTAAAACTCTATACATTCTCTCTCTCTCTCTCTCTCTCTCTCTCTCTCTCTCTCTCTCTCTCTCTCTCTCTCTCTGTGGTCCCAATTCTGATCTTCCCTGCCACAACTGCTTTTTAAAAAGAAGAAAGATAGATGGAAAGAGGAAATAACCTAGTTCAGTGCAATGTGTAATTTAACCCTTAGTTGCTTCTTACAAGGGAAAAAGGCAGAAAAAAATGAGGAAGGTTTAGGTTGCCCACTTTAATTTTAAAAGATACGAGAGAAGGCATCCCAAAATATGCTAGACCCACCCAGGCTGTTTAGGATTTGTGTCTTCTTTCTGGTTCTGTGTTTGTCATGCGTACCTGCGGAAAAGATATTTCACATTGTTTGTCTTAGATATAATTACTCCCCTGCCCCTCTATTTATCTATCTATATATAAATTCTCTAATCTCTAGATTTTAACATTGCTATCATAATTTTTATTTATAGAAAGTTTATGAGTGTGTTGGCTTAGATAAATCCTAGACAAAATTATATATGTGGGACTTCTTTCTTGCATCTTTTAGCTATGACCATGAAGGACGCCTGACCAATGTAACTCGCCCCACTGGTGTAGTAACCAGCCTTCATCGTGAAATGGAAAAGTCTATTACCATAGATATTGAAAACTCCAACCGGGATGATGATGTCACAGTAATTACCAACCTCTCCTCTGTGGAGGCCTCCTATACAGTAGTTCAAGGTACAGAAAAACGCTTCTCAGAATGCCTGCATCATCTGTCAAATGCACACCAAAATATCTCTTCTAGATCAGTCTCATAAAACTTTACACAGTTGTGCATGAACAAAAACAGTGCCACAGTGCAGGCACAGGAAGCTTCCAGTATCTATGCCACTGGATCTCTTCAGAATTCAAGCTTTTCTTTATTTTCTAAAAGTCATCTAATAATCATCACAGTTCAGGAAAGAACATGTAACGCACCCACCCAAAAATCTTGGAGGAGAACATGGCTATTTTATATTACCTATACCTGAATGATACAATTGCATCTTTTCACTCTTTTGCATGACCTGTAGATTATGCCAGTTCAGTAACCAGATAGTTAGGAACGATATTCATATTTAAAAATAGCTTTTGCCCACATTAAATATCATGACAACAGTTTTCTCAAGTTAAAAAAAATGCTACATCCATGTTTTAAAAAACAGTATTCTGTCACTTATGAAACTCCCCAGAATGTAAGAAAAGCCTCCCTAAATTCCTCCCTGACCCTTGCTAGTTTGCATGTTTCAGTTGGCTAGGGTACACAGGGCTTACCCAGCCCTGCATTTTCTCAGTCATTGCAAGACAATATGACTTAACCCTTCAAATGATTATAAATGCTGGAGATCCAAATAGCAGCCATGTGAGGTTTTTAAGAAGTCATTTATTCTCTGTGGACAAACATATTTATTCTTTGTGGACAAGCATATGTAAATTACACCTTGCAACTTTCTAGAACCAGCACCTGGGAGCTGGTGCTCATGCCCCTTCGGTCCAGAGAGGGTTTTTTGTCTGTTGTGTGCACTTCAGAGGGAGGGAGGAAAAACACTTTCCCATTCAGTTCTCTTTCAACTGCTGCTGCAATAACAGCATTGCTGAGAACTGTATCTGTGGAGATTCATTCTCTGTTTAAGCCCCTTCTCACTTTTGTAGCTTAGTTTGCCCCCTACACACACCTTAGGACCCACCCCCCCAGACACAGCCCTATGGCACAGTGGATCTCATTTAAGTAGCATTTTGGATGTGGTAGAACCAATATAGGTACTGCTGATGGCCATGACTGCTGGTTCATCTGCCTAGGAGAAGGTTACAAAGTTTATGCTGTGCTCATTGTCAGAATTTACTAAACAAGTAAGCAGGAACTATTCTTCACATTGTGGGCTGTGAATGAATTGTGGGCTGTGAATATCTCTGGAAAGCAGATTTGCAGGCCTCTGGTCTTATGGCTGTTGAAACTATGTGTACAAGTCCACCTCTCTGGTAATCAGTCTCTGTACTGTTGATGACCAAATTAACCTCTGGCCCCTACACCACATCAGCTTCTGATAGGTCCATTTTAAGCAGCCTCAGAAGCCAAAGCATTATGTCCATAAATAAAAGGATTGAGATCAGAACAGGCAGTCTTCAATCCTGCTGGGAAGTTGAGGTTAAAAAATGCTACCTCCATGGGCAATTCAGACAAGCAACAGCTTCCACACCAACTACTCCATCTGTCTAGGAACCCAGCATTTCTTTTGAAGTGCAAGTATTGAGCTTACAGTGATGAAGGAGAGATTGCTTCATCACTACTACTTGCTTCCTTGGTCCCCATGTCACTCCACTGCTCCACTTGGGCCACTGCTGACAGATTGCTGTGCTTCTGCTGAAAGGCATGACATTTACTTACTTACTGTATTTACTTATTTACTTGCTTACTCGACATATCTATATACCACCCCAAACCCACATCTCTGGGTGGTTTACAATAAAACAATAGAAATTAAAACAAGATTAAAATATTTAGACAATTTAAATGTTTTAAAAACAATGCTAAATTGCATACCTCTGATTAAAAGCCTGGATGAACAGGCAACTCATGAGGCACATTGAGATCTTTATTCTGAGACTACATTCATTAGGAAGACCTCCTAACTGCCAGGGCTCCCTTGTCATCAACATCCTGGCAATATCCTGCAAGTACTTGGTAGATGACAGTGGCAAATATGACCCTGAATAGATATCCCTTCTCTGGTTGGTTAGCTCTCCTCATCAGGATCCATATTTCTGCCCAGGAGATCTGCCTGTATTTTAGGGTGGTGTCTTTGTTTGCCAAAGCAATCAGTACTTCCTGGTATGGGGTGGACTGTAGCATCGACTCAATATGCTTCAAGCTATTCCCTTCGACCTCTGGAAGCCAGACACACTTCTTTCTTGAGCCGTGAAGCCCACTCCAATAATCAATGGCACTTGAAACTGTTGAGAGAGACAGGTGCCCATAAACATGCTTGACATACTAGTGGTTTGGTAGGCCTGCCTTCCATACATCCATGGCAAAGTGGAGCAGAAACCAGGTACTCTTGGCTGTGTCAACGGACTCACTTCTCTCTTTTTGCACAACTTCATCAATTCAGCTCTTCCATTACCTCAGTGCAGTCCATTCTTCACCTACACGCTGAAGGCATTGTTTTCCTTCCTTGGCATGTTCACTTGGCAGCTATGTATCTAGCCTCCAGTTGAAGAGCATTTTGTATTTTCTCACCAGTTGGTGAAGTGTATTCCTAAGGGTCTTGGTAATCTTTGATCTTCTGAGACAGCTGACACATTTGTCTTATAGTTTCTTGCCATAGACAATCTGAATCCATGGCTATATGTGACCTCACTCTGTTGTAAGTGAAACCCATGTTTTTGGTAACTATTACCTCAGCCGAAGGAGCAGCAAACAGTGTGCCTTGTTCTCTGACCCACCATATCTTCACAAGTATCAGGATAAAGTTTTCTTCTGGCTTGATACAGTATTTCATGTCTGCTTAAATTCATCTCACATTCCCATCTTGGTCACGGTTTGGTCCTTCCAGGTTTTTCGTTTCCCCCCAGACCCTGATGCCAAAGGCATCTTTCACTCATTGACTGTTCAGAGGACCTTGGCCTTCTACTTTTGCAGGACACCTGCATTCCACAAGGAGATACACAAGTATTTGTCTCTGTTGTGATGACCCATCCCACCCAAGAGGGGTCAGGATGTTTCTTTCCAGCAGCTCTCTCATGCTGAATTGTCTCAAACTATGTACAAACTGTCAACACCGCCTGCTCCATGTGCTCTTAAATAGCACTCCTACTCTGCTTTTTCTAGATATATTTAGCTTTGAAAACTCTGCAGCACAGCTAACCAATCCAATTCATTGTGAAAGCATTGTAAAGCATTGCACTTTTGATATATAGTAAGGTCTGATGCAGCCTTTTCTGAGGACACCAGCAGCACACATATCCTTGGGAAATGGCATGCCAGTCTCCTTTATGTGTGCCTGTGTGGAGTCCAAGAGGAAGAAAAGCAAGAGATTGCTCCTTGCAACTGAGGTTCTTTCAAGAAGTGTGCAGTCACACAACACGCTCCCTTTCTCTGTTGAAGGTGTCTCCCATTTTCAGATGGGAAATATCTCACTCTCATTTCTCAAGTGGGACTTTTTAATGTTTTGACACATTTTTAATTATTTGTTGGATTATCATTTTATTTTATAATTTATTTTATTGTTACTACTATAAGCCACTCTCGTCATTATTCTGGTAGAAAAGCAGAATACAAATAACCTCAGCTCATGGCATTTATGAGGGAACTGAGGGGAAAGGCATTCTTCTTTCCTCTCAAAGTGTGCGAAACAATGGAACTGCTCTTCTTTTGAGAAAGGAGGCATGAGTGCCAGATCCTGAGCTTCCGTTCAAAACCATGCCTAAAGCATGCACCCTAGAGATGAAAAACCCATCTGTGTGACTGCACAGAAGGAACGTCAGTTACAAATCAGCAGCCCTTTTTACTCCATGAGCTCTCTCCTCCGGGTACATTAAAGCATTGGTGTGGACGCTGCTCCCGCTCTTTTCCTTTGACCTACTTGCCACTAGTCTAAGACAAAGTGTGAGCTCCCAAGAGAACTTCCTTGCTCCTTCTGCTTGAGAAGGCTTAGACTGTCCTGATTTCTTGACTTAAGAGGACAAATTCACAGCATAGACACTGTGCAGCAGAGATCTGTAAAGGAGTTAAAGCCTTCGATATTGAATATGCTGTGACACCAAAGCTGCACTGAAAGGAATGTTCCGCTGATGTTTTTTAAATTAAGAAATAATGTCGCAGAAAGCAAACATTGTCACAGGACAATAGCCTCTTGACATATAAATGTCAACATTTATGGACTATTTTTCTGAGTTCCATTGTCTTTATTTCTGTGCTACCAGATGATTAATTATGTAGATATTTTCCTCTGACAAAATGATAGTAGATCTTTGATGGCAGCTGTTCACTGTACTGTCTCACTGCAGAAACTCCTTTTTTATTGTTTTAGAGAATGGATCTGTTTGCATCCACCAGTCAAGAGAATAACAGTGTCATAAACATAAAGTTTTATTTTTGTTACTTCTGTCAGTCAGTAAAAGGCCAGATGTCTAGTTGGCTTTCTTCAAGGCAGAATGAAGAGCGACACCCACACAAAAGACTGCCTGGCAGCTCATTTTGTGTGAGCATCATGCCTTAAGGATTGAAACCTAATCTATAACACTGAGCCATATATCTACTAGGGGAGCTTTGAAACCTAATTCAGGAGAGAAGAGCGAGTAACTTGCTCACTTCTGACAAAAGGCACTTCCTTTTTACACTCACAAACTGAATAGATTTCTTGTTGACCCACAGCTTTAATTAAAATCCTTATCCCTCCAAGTTTCTATCAAATTAGATATACATCCACATAAATTATGAGTATAAAAACATCAATATACATTCTGATTTATAATAAGGACCAAGAGAGAAACAGAACTGTAATAAACTGAAGCATCTCTGCAGGCTTCCAATATTTAATAGTATTATTCTTTATATAAATCAATAACATTGCAAATATCCACCTTATCACCACACAAGTGGTAACTGCAGGCAAAAGCGCCATGAAAACCTAATAATTTAGGCAGTCTGTTTTCTTTATGACTAATGCAGTGGAGTACTTTTTTTCCCCTCAATTATTGCTCCAGATCAAGTGAGGAACAGCTATCAGCTCTGCAATAATGGCACTTTGAGGGTGATGTATGCCAATGGAATGAGTATTAGCTTCCACAGTGAACCGCATGTGCTAGCCGGTACTGTAACCCCAACAATTGGACGATGCAATATTTCCTTGCCAATGGAGAATGGCTTAAATTCAATAGAGTGGCGCCTGAGAAAGGAACAGATAAAAGGAAAAGTGACTGTATTTGGAAGAAAGCTCAGGGTAAGTGCAAGACAGACTTCGAGATACAATCTGTTGCTCCAGAAGTGAACTATTTTCAATCCTAATATGCGATAACATTTATTTCATGAAAAATATGGAAGTATGAGGTGTTCCCGTGTTAATCTGTGCTCAGGATTAAATGGACCTTATGGAACATCAGGACCAACCTACACACAGAAATGGGAAACCCAAAACTTCAAATACAACCACACCTGAAGCAGAGGTGGGGAGGGTGACATTTCAAGCACTAGAGAGATATATGGATGGGTGTGCGGAGCCCTCCCACTGGCTGCTGCTCTTACCCAGCCAGCCAGCCACCAAACTCCTTTTTCCTACTACTAGGCTCTGGATATCAGCCTGATTGGGATTGTAAAGAGAAAGATGGGCAGAATGGCCCTGCACTTGGTGAGTGGAACTTTACATTCCACCACTTCCCTGACTGGGGCAGATCTGTGTTTGACATCGTGTTGTTTAGTCCGGGACTCTGTGTGGGCAAGCTATTGTTAGAAGCATTCTACAGATACTGGCCAGAATAATGGCATAGGGCTGTCGGCCGCTAAATCTCCTGGATTTCTAGCAAGATGGGAAACCTTTAATTTTAAAATATGGTTTTCCACAAAGACTGCACCTGTTGTTGCTATGTCATTTCTGCATCCATCCCACTGGATACAGTCCACTGGTACCCCCATTGTCTCCACTGGTTGGTATTCCTTACCTTACCGGATAACAGTGCAGTGTTGAACAGCAGATTGTCTTGCAGAGGTGGGTCTTGGTCACATTCTTTATCTTGCAATCCTTTATCAATGCAGTTCTTTATGATGGAATGGCATTTAGTTGCTTCTTAGCTTCCAAAATCACCTTGAGAAAAATTCTGTAATCAAAACATGTTGGGAACTTATTTGATAAATAAAGAACGCCAGTCCTGTCAGCTGTTTTCCTCCTATGTGCATCTATAGCTATTTCTGATTCCCTTATATAACACAAATCCCATCACCACACTTTATAAACATTGATTTCTCATGTAGTTGCATTTACCCTCAATAAAATAACGGATGGCAACTGTGCAGGGGCATTGCTAAGTATGTAAACAAAGTCAGTGGTGAGCATCACCCCGGAGTGCGGGGAGAGGCCTGGGACACCCAAATAGGCATTGAGGCATATGACCATTTTTGCTGAGGACTAGTAATGCTGATGTGTAGGAAATTTCTATCCACTGAAAGTTCTTAACATTTCTTTCATTAAAAGGGTTGCGTACCTTGCTAAAGCCCAAAAGATCAATTAAAAAATGCTAGCAGCAGGTGGGTGTTACATCAGATTTTATGCCATACTAGCCTAGCACTCGGCCTTCCTCCTCCACGCTTGCTTCCGCTCCATTCCTGTCTAACAACTGAAGATGTCAGACTGAGGAGGAGGAAAGCAGTAATGGTGGCTGGTGTTACCTGCTAGCAGGTAAGATCTGAGGGGCGGCAGGAGGCAGCAAGCTGGCAATCTGCCACTTGAGGTGACCACCTTACCCAGCCTGATTAGCGAGCCGGCCATGCCTTTGGTAGCGCAGTCATCTTTATTTCCCATGCCGTATTCTGGAATACTGGAATGTGAGGGATGCCTGCTCCCCGTACATCCTCCCCAACTCAACATCAGTGAGGTTCAGGGACGTCCTGCACCACTTGCCTCTACCATACTACAATCCTCTCCCATTTACCAGTAAGTAATGTGGAGCCTGGTGTACAACGTTACTACGGTATCTAGTGCTGTTCAAATACCACTCCATTGTACCCAGCCTCTTCTAATTTTATTCAGGTGCAGGATGTTGGTGCACATCATCTTTCTTACCTTGCTAGATCCTACCTCACAAGCAGTACTGAGTACTGCATTCTTAAAATGTTCTTTTTTATGTATTAAAAACCCCCACCTTATTTGCTAGCCAGAGAACATGAGTCTGAGTGACACTACCATTTTACATTCTTTCTGGTGAATAGGTCGCTATTTTTTCTGTGTTGCCAATAGTGTTGTATTGCTTGTAATGACAAAATCACATGCTCCTGTATTTTGCAGAAGGCAAGAGTATGCGTGGGGGACCACAATGACATTAGGAATTAAAACATTAACATCTAGATTACAGGCTATGTAACTGATATGTGTAAAATGCTATAAAAGCTAATGATTAATAGCAATCACCCCAGGGCTTTCCCCCTGCTTGCATGAAATCAGCTCTGTGGTTAGACTAGACTCTCCAAATAATAAGTAAGGCCCAAAAAATAAAACGGCTATAATCCTGACTCTGAGTAGTAAAACCTTAATGGAGGCACTTGTGGTAATTAGCAGAAGTTAAACGTACAAGTCTTAGAGTTGGATTCTTGCCAGAGTTAGATTTTTTTTTGCACCATGTATATGCAAATCAAAACACAGCTTTATCTATCAACACCTCAGCATTTAATTGTCTTGTGTTAGTTCCTGTAACAGTAATCACATATCCATTTAGCTCTTTTAAATGAAAATCACTATGAGATTATAACAGGTTGAGTGGACTGAAAATGCAATTTGAAAACAAGAGGGAAAGCATTGAATGTATTTGCATCTCATTTATTTTATTTCAGCTTTTTTCAAACTGCCTAGTGAATGAAATAAGAGCAACTGCCCTGTAAAGCAACAATTTCAGCTATTTTAAAGCCAGATAAAGTTCCCATTGATGTTGTAATTATAGACCTTATTCTCTGGTGAATGTTGATGCCAAGATACTTGCATCCATCTTGGCACAATGGCTTAACCTATGTATTTTTGCAATCATTCATCCCTCTCAGGCTGGTTTTATTAGAGGTCGAAAGGGATCAGAGCATCTTAGGTTGGCCTTACATTCAGTAGCATCCTCAGAGAGTATATCTTCTTCCCATCTAATTTTGTCCTTGGATGCAGAGAAAGCTTTTGATAAAGTGAAGATTAATTTTCTTAAGTCTTCTCTTCAGTATTTTGACTTCCATGAAACTTTTACTAAATGGATTGACATTTTATTTGTTTGTTTGTTTGTTTGTTTATTTAAATACATTTTTATACCACCCAAAACGCAAGTTCTCTGAGCGGTTTACAAAACAATAAAAACAGCCAATAAAAGATTAAAACATTTCAACAATTAAAATTAAAAGTTTAAACTATTAAAACACAATTTAAACAATTAAAACAGTATCTAATTAAAAGCCTGGGTGAACAGATGCGTCTTGACTGCCCTTTTAAAAGTTGTAAGAGATGGGGAGGCTCTTATTTCAGCAGGAAGTGTGTTCCAAAGCCTTGGGGCAGCAATGGAGAAGGCCTGTCCCCGAGTAGCCACCAGACGAGCCGGTGACAACTGCAGACAAACCTTTCTAGAAGATCTCAATGGGCGTTCATAGCGAAGAAGACGTTCTCTTAAGTTCATCTAAGTCTAGAGTATTAATTAATGGGGTTTTATCTTCTAGTTTTAATTTACTTAGTGGTACTAGACAGGGTTGTCCTCTTTCTCTCCTGCTTTTTTGATCTATCTTTTAAACCTTTAGCTATTGCTATTAGGCTAGACCAAACCATTTCCATTATTCAGATGGGTGGTGAGAAAATCAAAATCGCTTTGTATGCAGATGATGCCTTGCTTTTTTTTGTCCAATCTTACAACATCCTTTCCTCCCTTAACTACTTTAATTACTAAGTTTAGGTCCTTATCAGGTTATATGGTGAATTATCAGAAATCTTTGGCCCTACAACTTGATGCGTCCCCTAAAGATCCTATATTAATTTAAATTTCTTCATTAAACAAACTGAGATGGATCTTAACTATTGGGGAAAGCTCCAGTTTAGTTTTTTTGGGGGAAATTAATACTCTTAAATCTTATATTGCCCACAAATTTATATACATTATTTGTTATGTGGGTTGCTTTTGTATATTCCTCCTTATTATTTTAGGAAAGTGGATGTTTTACTTAGATCCCTTTTTATGGGGTGAAAACAAGCAATCCAGAATTTCTTATAAGAAATTACAATTGCCTTTAAAGAAAGGTGACTTTTTGCCCAGTTTTCAGATATATCATTATTCCTTTCTTATTTCCCAAGCTCTGTATTGTAGATAGCCCAGTGAAATGTGTGAGGCTCCATTATGGGCAAAGGTTGAAATTCAACAATTGACATCTCTTTTTGGTGAAGCTGCACCAGGAACTAGATATTTGAAACGTTCTATTTGGTATAGTCCATCTATTTTGGCTGCAAGATCTGCATGGAAAAATATATTGTTCTATTTCCAGACTTGTCTGTTTGCACAAGAGGAGTCAACGTTTTGGGGAAATCTCCAAATAACTATTGCTGGAAGACCTGTTGGCTGAATTGGGCTAATAATAATATATATTTTATATCCCAGTTAATATCCTCTGCTTCTGTTTTCAAACATCTTTAAAAACATGAATATGATCTAAAATCAAACATTGCCTGGCAATATATTCAGCTAAAACACTGGTATATCCAAAAGGTTTAGTCCAGATGCTATTAATTCTTTGGAAGCTCCAGATATTATCCAAGTCTACTGTCATATTGATGAATCTGATCAGGGTCATAAAATGCTTTACAACTTTATTCAAGCCCACATAGCACCTCCACTTGATTCTTAAAGAATTAAATGGAATTTGGAATTGAATGTTTCGATCTCACATCAATGGGGTGTGATTTTGGCTGAAACTGCCAGAGTATCTTATGATTTGAAGCTTATGTTAGTCCAACAAATAAAATTAGTTTTTCGTTCTTATTGGACTCTGATTAGACTCTGTGAATGTGGGTTGAATAAATTTGACAAATGTTGGTGATGTGGGGAAGGAGAGGCAGGTAAATGACTATGTCAATTTAGTCATAGCAAGGGGAAATTCTCTAGATCTTATTTCAGTTTTGTTGGGATTGCCTTCTGATGTAGAAGGAATAAGCCTTCATCAACGTAAATGGCTTACTAGGGCCATTCTGGTAACTAAACACATTATTCTACAAAATTGGAAATGTAAATACCCTCCAGATATTGAAAAATGGGCCTTTGATTTACTAACTTTAGCAACCCATGAATGTTTTTTTTCCCAAAGACTAGATCTTGTTTTGAGTTTTGGGGACTATTTGCATTGTAAGTGTAATGTATGTAGTTTAATAAAATATTTTTTTTTAAGTAGTAAAGGAGCAGTCGAGAGGCAGAAGACACTACTCATGCCAGCTGCAGACAGCTGGGGCAAGCACTCTTCCCTCATAGGGACTAATGATGAGGCTACGTGGTTAAGGAAGATGTCTCAGTGCACCTTTGATTTGCCTCACTGAACGATGACTGAATAGAAAGTTAGATTCACTTATTTCCTGCCAACAGTTGCATGAATTGATACACTGGATGTGAAAAAAAACCAAATAATGGTTTGGGTTAACAGGAAGCACTTAATCTCTAGAATTGAGCAGCAGGTATTCTCAAATTTGCCTGGAATTAATACTGACAGGGAAGTCCTTTGCCCTGATCCAATGTTTAGAGGCATTTGGGTTCTTCAGTAATGAGGGAAATGTTCTCTGCACATGATCAAAAGTAATATTTTCTTACTTTATAAGCTGTGCTGAGCTCAGACACCAAAAAGCAGGTTTTGGTGTCTGAGCTCTGAATTATCTAATGTGTTGGCCTTCTGGTTTGTCTTTCAAGCATCAGGGATAGAGATTTTTGTTACACAGTAGCAGACAAGCACACTCAGTTGTGTTCTCCATTTTATGAGCATTTCCTCTCTTTTCCTGGTAATGGTACTGGGGAGTGAAGGAAACATGACTAATGAAGCTTGAGTGTAAGCTGCAGAAGGGCACAGGACCCAGCTACAGTGGAAACTTCTTCAATGTACCTCTGTTTTGTTTGAGCTCTCAAATCTTAATAATAATTCAGTTCTTAACATTGTGCTGCCATCTCATCTGGTTTGGTCCTTGCTTGGAACTAAATTGCACTAAAATCACTGGCTCACATATTGCTCAATGATCTGCAGGCATTGATTTTGCATACTGTGGATGTGCTGCGTCTTCTAAATACAAGTTGCCCTACAGCATTTGTACAAACACTGAAATTGCGCTGAGTTGCATAATAGTAGACCATTCTTTCCAACGGCCATGCGATTGTGCAACTCCCTTGTGTGATTTTGGCACTTGGGCAGGTGCACTCCGGCACAATTGGCATTTGGAAGATGCAGCAGCAGCCACAGTGCGCAAAACGCCTGTAGAACACTGCACAGTCTGTGAGCCTTTGACCACAATCCAACAACGACATTGTGTACTCTTGACCTTCATGGCTAATAAAAGCTGCCAGGGAGGGGGCAGGTAGATAGTTGGAGGTGATTATCAATGCCTTATTAAGGGAGGGCAAGATGCCATCGTGCCTCAAGGAGGAGATGGTAAGACCATTATTTTAAAAGCCCTCCCTTGATTCCTCCAACCTGGACAACTATAGACTGGTCTCTAACCTGCCTTTTTTGGGCAAGGTGATAGAGTGTGTGGTGGCGTCCCAGCTGCAAAGAGTCTTGGATGATATGGATTATCTGGACCATTTTCAATCTGGCTTCCGCCCCGGATGTGGGACTGGGACTGCCTTGGTCGCTCTAGTGGATGACCTATGCCGGGAACTAGACAGGGGGAGTGTGTCCCTGTTGGTTCTGCTGGACCTCTTGGCATCATTTGATACCATCGACCATGGTATCCTTCTGGGCCGCCTCTCGAGTATGGGAATGGGAGGTACTGCGTTGCAGTGGTTCCGGTCCTTTCTTGGAGGGAGGGTCCAGAAGGTGGTGCTGGGGAACTACTGCTCGGCTCCATGGCCATTGGCCTGTGGGGTCCCGCAGGGATCAATCTTGTCCCCCATGCTGTTTAACGTCTACATGACACCACTGGGAGAGGTCATCCGGGGACTTGGACTGAGTTGTCAGCAATATGCGGATGACACTCAGCTCTATCTCTCCTTGTCACCTGATCCTAGGGAGGCGGTAGATGTCCCGAATCAGAGGCTGGAGGCTGTGATGGGTTGGATGTGGGCTAATAAACTGAAATTGAATCCGGACAAGATGGAGGTAATGGAGGTCAGTAGGAGAGCCAATTGGGATGAGGAGATTTTACCGGTTCTGGATGGGGTTGCACTCCCCTTGAAGGAGCAAGTACGCAGCTTGGGGGTATTACTGGACCCGGCTCTGCTTTTGGAAGCTCAGTTGGAGGCGGTGGCCAGATGTACCTTTGCACAGCTTCGGTAAGTGCGCCAGCTGCGTCCCTTTCTCGAGAAGGCAGATCTGGCCACAGTTACCCATGCCTTAGTCATGTCAAGGCTGGATTACTGTAACACGCTCTACGTGGGGCTGCCCTTGAAGACTATCCGGAAACTGCAGCTAGTGCAAAATGCGGCAGCTAGGGTTTTATCTGGAACTGCCCGGTGGGAGCACATCGCACCCATTTTGAAAGAGCTGCACTGGCTACGAGTTTGTTTCCGGGTCCAATTCAAGGTGCTGGTTTTGACCTTTAAAGCCCTTAACGATTTGGGCCCGGGATACCTGAGGGACCGCCTGCTCCCAAGGGTTGCTGCCTGCTTGACAAGGTCATCTGAGGGGGCTCTGCTCTGGGTGCCGACAATGAGGGAGGCTCGGTTGTCGTGCACGCGGGACAGGGCCTTCTCTGTTGCTGCCCTCAGACTCTGGAATGCTCTCCCGGTGGGTATCTGCTCCTCAGTCTCCATCACAGCTTTTAGAAAAAGTGTAAAATCTTGGCTTTTTGCCCAGGCATTTATTTGATTCTCTGCTGCTGCTCTTTATAGTCTGTACTACTTTTATGCCTTTGTTTTAAATTTTTTAATCAGATTTGTTTAATATTTTTTTCACTTAATATTTTAATTGTGTCTTTTTTACCATCTTGTGTTTAAATTTTTTGCTGTAAACCGCCTTGGGATTGCTTTAATGAAAGGCGGTATATAAATTTAACAATAAATAAATAAATAAAATAAACTGCAAATGGACTGATTTCAATGAGCTTGAGCGCACTTCTCTGTGTTGGTTTGTAGCCATGTTGCCTCTGAGTAAATAAATTGAGAACTCCTAACACATAATTAACATGTAATATGACTTACCATAACATTCAGAAGTGCTCACTGGCTTACGTGGATTTTATGAAAGCATTTCTCAACGTTGGTTTGCTCCATGTGCAGAGGCTGTGCGCCTATGACTCTCAGATGTTGGAGACAAACATTAGAGGATGGCTAGCCGGTACTGCAGTCAGAAAGCTAGATTACATGGATGTTGGTGTGATGTAGCCACTCTTACATTTCTGCCCAAGATTGCCATCTGTACTGGCTATGTTATCACTACCAGAAGAATCTTAAGGAAATAGAATTATAAGAGGCTTGCTGCAAAGTCCAAAGCTGGGAGAGACTCTTGTTACACCATTAGCACATTGAGAGCAACGGCCTCTGCTGCTGAACATGCTCTCTGAGATGGCTGAGCATGCTCTCTGAGATGTAGTTGTTTTTGCCTGATTCTGCCTACATTGT
Organism: Hemicordylus capensis; assembly: GCF_027244095.1. NCBI lineage: Eukaryota > Metazoa > Chordata > Lepidosauria > Squamata > Cordylidae > Hemicordylus > Hemicordylus capensis. Next base: position 369,562,555 of record NC_069658.1, on the reverse strand, counting down.
GTAAAGTTCCGCTTCTCATTGATCAGGCAGGAAAAACCACAATTAAGCCTGTAGAATGAGATCTATGGTGTAATTTTGTTATGTGGAGTTTTCATAAAGCATTAATCTCTAACAAAACAAGTTGACAGCAAGAAATGGAATGCTGTATAGTCTATTTTGCACAGGCCCCGGTGAAGATTTCTCTCTTTTGTAAACACTTTAATGTTTGCTGGAAAGGCAGTAAGGACTCTTAGGAAAAACCTATTGTGACTTACACAAGCATGGAGGAACAGGTGTGTGTGTAGGTAGCAAAATAAAAGCAAAATAACTTGCTAGATCGTCTTAAGTCATGATATTAGTAATAATGTGTTTCTGGTTCCCAGAGAGAATAGGAGTTAGTCATTTTGTTTGGATTGCCATATAATTACTACAACATTGCAATTATAATGTGTGGTGCTTCTTACTCTGTTGGTTCAACACAAAAAGGGTTTCGGAGCAGGTGCTTTGTATTTCCTGAGTAATGTTTGTGAGCTCATTGCACACATGCATTTTTTAATTGCTAGAATAATGTTTATAGATTTTCGTCATCCATATAACAAACATGATAGGGCTTTGTCTACACTTCCAGACAGAGAACCAAAGAGAAGAGGCAGTTACGTGGCAAATGTGTCCCAGGGTGATTGTAGATTACGGCTACCACATTCATTGAAGACAACTCCTGGACACAATCCTTAAAAAGAGGGCATGAATTATAAAATCCTACTTATTTGGCCAGGATTGGAAAGAGGGAACTCCACAATGGAGATTGACAGCTGTTTCATACATTTTTCCCTATAGTGTCTCAAGGGAGCTGAGATTTCGCATAATGTGTCCGAAATATGATAGTTTGAGCCTGGTCATTTGCGCCTCAGGTGAAAATTCTGGATTGATTTGTTCTATGATCCATTTGTTTGTTTCCCAAAGTTCAAAAGCATTAATACTTTTTTCTGTCCTGCTTCTTCAAAGTCCAGCTTTCCCACCCATAGAGTGTCACGGGAAAAACCATTGTCTGAACAATTCTAATCTTTGTAGACCAGGTGCGTAAGAAGGATCGGGCAAGGGGAGACAGTTGTCTGGGGGCCCCACTGCCTGGAGGGGCCCCCCAGAGGCACCTCACGTGACTCCCCATTGCCCCCTGCCCAGCCCCAAGGCCCCTCAGCCACTTGCCCTGTTCGCCGTCTCTCCTGCTTGTTCTCCTGGCCCGCAATGGAAGCAGCAGACAAGCTGCCAAGAACTCCTTTTCTCCCGCCTCTCAGCTGATCGGCGGGTGGGCGGGGCTTCCACGGAGGCCTCCGTGTAGGCCGCAGTGAAGCCTGGACTCCAGTAGGGCCCAAGCAAGCCAGGAAGGAGGAGGCAGCCAGAGTGTTCTCTGCAGCAGAAGACCCCTTGCTGCCCTGCTTAACCCAGACCAGCATTTGCCAGGTAGAGTGTGAACTCCTTTTTGTGGTTACCTTTCCCGCCCGCCCCCCCCCCCCCCATATATAGGGATCTGCTTGCCATAGGGCTTGGATATGGGGGCGGGGGGTGAGGGACCGAGAAGTCTCTGAATATTTATTTTGAAACAGCTTGGAAAATTTGCTGACTTAAAAAAAACTATCTAAAAAGTCCTATAAGTGGCTTGTTTCATGGCCGAAAATTACAAAAACTTCTGGAAGAAACATTATTATATTTAGTTTATTCATTCATTCATTCATTTATAAATGCACTTATGTTCAAGTTGTTTTGCAACCCAGAAGGTCTGAGTGAGAACTGTGAAGCATGTCTTGTGCTTTTATTTTATTTTATTTTTCTTGTGTGTGAACTGCTCCCCAATAACTTGCAGGGACTTCAGGGTCAATCTGGCCAACATGTGAATGCAGCACCTCTATTCCAGAGGAGATGTGTGTTAAAGGGCTTTAAAAGCCTCCTGTGAAAAACCTCCTGGAATCAAACTTGACTGAATTTCTTCAGAATTCTGAGAAAACAAACATAGGCTCACCCTGCATGGTTGAAAGTCTCCTTTGCTAATCTGCAGCGAGGGGCCCATTTTAATCATTCATCTTTCTAGTGTGTTCTAGGCATTAAAAGTAAAACAAATGTATAGTACTCAATGTATATCACTATATATTGTGACGTGTGCGTGTGTATATTCAGTGAAATGTATTTCCAGGCAGCATACTTATTTTGGAATATCAGACTTAAATCCTTGGGGGCCTGGGATGTGCGGAGGCCCTGGACTTTGAGTGGGGGGGGGGCATTTTAAAATCTCATCTCTGGGCCCACTCCAACCTTGCTACGACCCTGTTGTAGACATAGACAGGTCACGGCATCTAAGTATCCTTTCCAAGGCCTTCGTTGCAACCTTACCAAGTTGCTAGTCTGTGGTGTATTTCTTGACTGCTGGATCCTTTACTGTCGGTCGATCTTAAGAGGCAGAAGTTATCCACCACTTCAGTGTCTTCATTTTCAGTTCTGAGACTGGTTGCTGTACCCATTGTCATTAGTTTAGTCTTCTTTACATTTAGTCATAGTCCCATTTTGTTATTGTGCTCCTTGACTTTAATTAATTACTAGAGCTTGAAAATCATCTGCATTCTCAGCTATAGTGTCATCTGTGTAGCGCAGGTTATTGAAGTTTCTTCAACTTTAAAACCACGCTCAATTTCTTCCAATCCAGCTTCTCCCAGTACATATATATATATTCAGCATATAGGTTGAATAAATAAGGAAAAAGTAAGTAAGGCCTTAAAGTAAGAAAGAAAGAAAGGACTCGTCTTACTCCTTTGCCAATCTGGAACCCGTCTGTTTCTCCATGTTCCATCTGGACTGTGGCTTCCTATCCTGTGTATAGGTTTCTCATGAGAACAGTGAGATGTTCTGGGACACCCATTTTCCTAAGGATATTCCACAACTTGACATTGTTGACACAATCGAAGGCTTTTCTGTAGTCAATAAAGCAACATATTGACTTCTTTTTGGTATTTTTTGGCTTTCTCAATTGTACAGCATGCATCAGCAATAATATCTCTTATTCCTCAGTCTTTTCTGAAACCGGCTTAAACATCCACCATTTCCCTTTCCACATAGGGCTCTAATCTGTTGAGTGATCCTGAGCATTGTTTTGCTAGCACGTGACATTAAGGATATTGTGCGATGGTTTGTGCAACCTGTTAAGTCTCCTTTCTTTTACTATGGGTATCTGGACTGCCCTCTTCCAATCTGTTGGCCACTGTATCGTTCTCCAAATTCGCTGGCATGGTTTGGTTAGAGCCTTGACTGATTAATCTTATGTTGTCTGACATATTTCTGTAGCTATTCCATCAATTCCTGTAGCCTTCCAACTTGGTAATGACCAGAGTGCTGATCTTCATCTTCCCATACTAGAGGTTCTTGCAAGTAGGGAATATCTTCTTTAATGACAGTTTATGAAATGACCATTGTTGGACTTGAGACGTTTCAATTTTTTTCTTCTATGCTAGGGATGTACCCGAATCGCAGTTCAAAGCATGGTTCAAGCACAGTTCGGATGTGGCGTAGGGAGCGCTTTAAGAAAGAGTCCTTCCCTGCTCTACACCACCCCATGCAGCTTCCTGCTGGGGCAGCACTCACAAAAGTACTCCCACATAGTGCCAGCAAGCACATGGTGTTTGCATAAGGACCTGCTCTCCTCTTTCTTAAAACTTCCCCTCATTGCTTCCAAACTGTGTTCGAACTGTGGTTTGGGCACATCCCTATTCTATACTTGGTGTTCCCTATTGCTGCATTAAGAGGACCCTTGCTAATTCTAGAGATGATCCAGCAATTAGGGAAAGGGCTCTATTGAGCCATATATAGCTGGTCAGCCTAGCCAGTCAGCAGCACTGGTGCCATATGGGAATTTTAAACAATGACACCAGGTAGCTACAATGTCAGGAAATGTCAGAAATGTCAGGTAGCTACAATGTCAGAAAAAAAGGAGGAGCTTTCCTATTCTATAGAGTACAAATTAAGCCCCCCTCCTTGTTATAGGGTGAGGCTCAGGTGATAAAGCTGGTAGGCAATAGCAACGCAAAACTTTTTATTTCAAAGGTTTCCAATGTTTTTAACCGTTGCTTCCCATTCCTCTTCCTAAACTAGCCAGGAGACTGAGGCAATTCTGCTTGCCTGAAGAAGCCAAAGCCTAATTTGTATCATAGCTGTTTACTATTGCTAGCATGTGAAATGCATGTATAAGTAGCATGTATAAGTAGCAAAAAATGACTTTTTCCTAGAAACAGCAAGATATTTATATAGCCAGTTACATGGCTGCTGCTACTTGAGAGTGGCTAGACACATGTTTAGTTTATTGGTGACACACTTGCCTGGCTTTCCTCAAAACCTCCAAAGATGTCCGTTGAATGAATGAAACTGATAGATACTTCTCCATGTATGGCAGCCAGGTGGCTCTTATCATTCTTTTTTCATTCCTTGAAGACTATGAGGAGGCTTGGTAAGGGTGGCTCATACTTAATAGGACACTCCATATCATTAAATACAACTCCTGTACTGTTCCATACTAACATAGTATTTTTATTGTGTAATTGTTTTATATTTTTATACTGTTAAATGTTTTGTAAACCACCTTGAGGTTGTTTTCATGAAAGGCAGTATAAAAATCTAACAATAAATAATGTCTGATCTGTTGTCAATAATAGCAATTTATACAGAGAATTGGTTTCAGTTCTCTTTGTCAATAGACATCAGCAATCCTCTGACTAGGAAGGATTTGCCAAAGGCCTCCCTCTTTATTGATGCAAGCAGCTTTGGAACTTTTCCTTTATGGGGAAAACTAAAATTTTGGATTAAAAATGACTTTATTTAATTATTTATTTTTTAAAAGTAAAATTCCATTTTTAAAGCTACTGTCTTGCTTTCAAAGACAGCCTATTTGGCAAAATCGAAACCTTTTCTGGGAAATCTTGCATGAATAGTGATTTTTACGACTTATCCACAGAGGAAATGAGAGCCATAGTAAAAAGAGACCTACTTCATTGAGTGGAAAAAATCAGAGTGAGGAAAATGAACTATAATTAAAAATTATTTCCTTCTAAACACAGAGTTGTATTAATTTTAAAATTGCTTTCTCTGTAACTGAATTCCTGCAGAGTGGGTTGGGGTGGGAATTGTGCTCACCCTTGCTGTGAAAATAATTCAGACTAACTTTCATGTCCTCAAGAAAGGCTTGGGGTCTATTTCCATATTGTTTGATGTGCTGTTTAAATTTGGATAAGAGAAATGTTTCTTAATCAAAGCTACTGTAAAATATAAGCTGAAGAACAAATTCCCAGGAACTGATGAATACTTTTAAAGTAGTCACTGCTGTCAAAAGATATCTAATTTAAAGACTTCTACTTTATTAATGGTGCATTCACAATTAAATTGCTTAAGAAGCTTTATTAGATTACAGTGTTGGCCTGGATTCTTTGGTCCGTCTCCAGTGAATGCAGTTATTTATCTTTGATATTACAGCATTGGATGTAGCACATGCTAAATTTTAGGCTACTGTAACTCCTTGTTCTTATTTTTGAAAGACCCTAAAGTCTCCAGCATTTTACATTCTGTGTGTTTATTGTATGACCTTCGAAAAGCTGTATCTGAAGAAAGTGACAGCTGCCTATAAGAGGAGAAAATGGTATCCATTTGGCATAGATGTTAGTGACTACGGTCCAATTCAGAGTTTGCAGCTGCCACATGAAAGCTGCTGGAAATGCTCTGGCATGTTGGTAGCTCTGTTTGGAGGGCCATAATGTTTGAAAGCTGCTTACAATACACATCAGTCATCTCCGGAGTCTTTGCATGCTGCTTCATATCCTTAGGCAGAGGGGCTGACATAGCCTGGAATGGTCTGCATGCATTTAGTGTGATATGGGCACTGCTGTATCTTCCTAATGCACATTGCAAAAGTGCAACTTGTGCAAATGCTGAAATTCCACAAGGGGACTTGCTTTCATTGGAAATAATGGCCATGCAATTGCACAAGTCCCTTGCATTAGGAAGATACAGAAGTACTTGTGTATTACACTAAAAGGAAGCAGACTGTTGTGTGGTATGTCAGCCATTATTGGTAGTCACCAGCTGGTAGAGGAAGAGAGGCTCTCACAATGATCTCAAGACTCATGTAATAACAAATGCTGACCATGACGACTGAGGCCAGTTGTCACTGGAAAGGTTGTCTGAACCAGTTGTTGCATGGAAAATGTAACATGTCCACCAGTTCCAAGATCTGGGATTATTTTCCAAGCCTGCTTCCCAATATTGGGCCTAGATTTGCAACCCCCAATTGGTAGGGCTTCCAAAAGGGAATAGAGACATTTTCTTTATCTTTTATTACAAATGATTGGTGATCCATATAGAGTAGGAATGCAAACCAAAATGGCTTTTAAAATACAAGCAGTAGGGAAATCATCCTCAACCATAAAAAGATTTGTGCACAAGGAGCTGCCTTTCTTCTGCACATTCACAGCCCATTGCTCTAGTCCACATTCGTTTCCTTCATTTGCATTCACATACACAGCCAAGCAAGTGCTCCTCTTTGCTCCAGGAATGCTGCACTGAAGCATTTTAGATTCCACCGCTCTGTCCTTTTCCACAGTCTGGCTTCTCCATAACTTGGAACCATGTAAACTCTAACCCACAATCGTGTGAGGGGCACTGCAGACTAATTAATGCTAGCTGCATTGGATGCTCATTCCCTGGCCTGTCATTAAGCAATACAGCAACAGCTTCCTGGCTATGAATCAGCTCATCACAGCATGCATGTTCGGCAGGGACATAAATACCCAAGGCCTACCACTACACTTGGGCAGATGGGATAGTCCATTCCTTTCCCCATTCCTTACAATCGTCCCTGAGGCAGCGGGCAACTGTAATTTATAGCTTAGCAAACACACTATAAAGCACCTTGCTGAGCAAGCCATTGAATACCTCCCTTAGAAGCTCTTAATTTGGCTGACTGGGCCCATATCAAAAGTACGATGGCTCCAAAGAAACAGAAGCCACTGGGAAACTGAATTACAGCTTGAGAAGTGGGAAGGAGAAGCAGAGGTTAATGTTTTCGAATACACTATGGAATAAACAAGAACAAATCCCAAAAACTACTGAGTCTTCTGCACAAGCATTTTGCCTTCCAAAGCCATTCTTAGACATTATGGTGTGTCTCAAATTCCCTCCCACTGCATAGGGCACATTTTCATTGTTCATATTTTCATATTTTCTTGGACTCCCACATTATTTTTGAAGATTTCAGAAATCATCCTCAGTACTAAAATGACTAGACTGTGTCCTATACATATACATTTATGTATAAAAATTACCCCTAACACCTTTAACTCAATGAAGTATGTTCACATCTGTGTCTGTCTGAAGATGCATTCAGGTGGCCCTTGTTATTCATGGGGGGTTCTGTTCTCTATAGCAATGAATAAGGAAGCCACGAATAAAGAATCCAGGGGTTAGGCTCCTCTACACACACACACACACACACACTCCTAAAAAAGTGAGGAGATGGCAGAAATAGACTACTGTACTTTGCTGTCTAGGTCTCCAGCAATGCCCCAATTCCAGAATCATGGGCATTTTTTTTTTTTTAAAAAAGAGCCACAAAATGTCTGCACTGTAAAATGACAGGAAATAACACCAGAAGTCATTTCCAGGTCATTTCAGGTCACTCAAACCACAAAAAGGTGGATTTTTGCCTATTTTTATACCACGGATAAAGAAACTCCATCTCTAAGACCTATCCGTGGATACCATGGTTGTTGAAACCATGTGTAACAAGGGCCACCTGTATTACCCCCTTGCTAGCTCTTTCCTTGATCCTGATTCTCCTGACTGTCTAGCAAGGGTTCATCCCTTGAAGTTTAGCTCTGGTTGGACTGGTTTTCCTGTTGAAGTAGAAATTCACAGCCCTTTACCTGCTCACGCTTATCCTGCCAAATCTGTTATTAGCATTATAACTTTCACTGGAAGCCAGTGGAGGAACTATGATTATTTAATCATTAGTATTTTGGCACCAATAAATGTAGAAGGCGAAGATCTACAGAACTATGAAACTAGTCACACACAAACTGGAGACTTGTTTTTTCACAAAGAAGACACCCCACCCACCCACCGCTTAATGCTGCATGGCAGGCTGCTTTGAAAGCAAGGGGAAAGCAGGCTCCTAAACAGCTCTTTGGAACCTGGCCCATGTTCAGGCAAGAGAGACCAATTAATACCGATTAATAAGATACTGAAAGGTCATTATACATGTCCATCAAGGCTCTCTTAAATCTACTGAATCTTAATACTAAGGTAAAGTATGCCGTCGAGTCGACTCCTGGCACCCACAGAGCCCTGTGGTTTTCTTTTGGTAGAATACAGGAGGGGTTTACCATTGCCTCATCCCACGCAGTATGAGATGATGCCTTTCAGCATCTTCCTATATCGCTGCTGCCCGATATAGTACCAGAGGGGATTCAAACCGGCAACCTTCTGCTTGTTAGTCAAGCATTTCCCCGCTACGCCACTTCAGGTGACTGAATCTTAGTACTACTCTCAATTAATTTTAGCATCTCGGACTGTTGTGTTGAGCACCTTGCCCCATCTCTTTGCTTGTAGAAAAGCGGCTGCATTATAATCTAGTGTACACAGGAAAATCTGTAACAAGCAAAGCAACTAGTTTGAGGAATAAGATAACTATGTGGACACATAGCATTAATGTGACTGGCTGACATGAGGAAAATTACTCAAAGTAGTCCCATTGATATTAAAAGGACAAGATATGCATTGCCTAACTTGTCCTTTGAATTGCAATGAGATTACTGTGAATTATTTCCCTCATGTCAGTTTCTGAATTTTTTTTAATTTTTTTTAGACAGAGGAATTTTGAGCAAATTCATTTAGAAATAGTATGGTGGTGAACTTACTAAACTTTCCTCCTACATTACTCTGATACTGCATATCTGACAAATGATTAAATCAGCCTTTTCTATAATAGGTCCACGGAAGAAACTTGCTGTCTATTGATTATGACCGGAACATTCGCACTGAGAAAATATACGATGATCACCGGAAGTTTACACTGCGTATTATTTATGATCAGCTTGGACGCCCTTTTCTCTGGCTACCCAGCAGTGGTCTTGCTGCTGTGAATGTCTCTTATTTCTCCAATGGACGGCTCGCTGGACTTCAACGTGGTGCCATGAGTGAAAGAACAGATATTGATAAACAGGGCAGGATTATTTCCCGCATGTTTGCAGATGGAAAAGTATGGAGTTACACATATTTGGAAAAGGTAGGTAACTTTTGGTATGGGCCACATTACATATGTAGTGTCCATTCTGGGTTTTACCTGTATGTTTACAAACACCTATAATAAAGCACAAGCTTTAATAAAAGCAACTCCTACCTGTAGGCTCCCAGCGGCATCTGGTGGGCCACTGTTGAAACAGGATGCTGGACTAGATGGGCCTTCTTTGGCCTGATCCAGCAGGGCTGTTTTTATTAAGGTTCCAGTGGTTACAAATGTGGCACATGTGCTAAAAACGTGGATTTTTTAGATTCTAAATTAATAAGCAAAAATTATTTGTTCACAGTTTGGTACTTCGATACTGCAATTAAACAGAAGAGGCCACCAAACTCTAAGCTGAATTACAATATGTCAGCACCAAAATTGCACTGTGACACCCAAGTCTTAAATCCATTGGCCAACATGCTGACTAAAACTGCAAAGAAAAGAACACCATACAGTGACCAAGCCTGACTTAGAAGCTGGTGTGTGCATATGGGCATGGTAACAAAATGCATGATCAAACCTTTCACCAAGCAAAGGTCCACAAGAGTACCAGTGAGGTTTTGCACCAACATAGCTGCACAGGCAGTGCTGAGCCACCTGTGTTTCACTATATGGGGTCAGCCACTGCTGAAAGTTACTTCAGGATAAGAAAATGGTGGTCTAAATGCACCCTTTCCTCCAAACGTGCTAAATTTTCAAATTGAACCTGACAGAATAGCAACACATTTCTTATCTTGGAACCTTATTCATGAAACTGATCTCTTGTCATCTTAGCACTGTAGATTGCCTTATTTTAAAAAGAACTGCACATTATGTTCTTCTAACTATTGTTTCAAAATAGTCTAAAACCATTATTCTTAATGTTTCTGTACATCTTTTTGATTTTTTGAAAATGAAAATGACACCATCCAAAGGAGAAGATATTAAGGAACTAACTTATTAAACTAACATTATTGATTTCAAACATTTTGTGGAGGAAATGTTTTATTAATTTTGATAAAAAATGTACTTTGAATTCTCATATTTACATGTGAAAACTGTCAATATTTTTACTAGTTAGTTAGCATAGTACGCAATAAACAAACAGCACTAGGAACTAGGGATGTGCACGAATCAGCCTGGGCATCTTCAAAAGTGAGGAGAGCAGGAAGCTGCTCTCATCACCAGGCTGAGCTTCGAATCAATGCACGAATCTTGATTCATGCACATCCCTAGATGGAACTGACAGTATACAAAACTAATAATCCATGTATTTGTTTCTTATCTATGTATGTTTAGGATGTAATTCTTTATTTATAGCACGTTTTATTTAAAACACACAAATATGTTGAAAATCAGGAATTGGGCACACAACACTTAATGTATATTCTTTGTCTGTTTTTCAATAGTCCATGGTACTACTACTTCAGAGTCAGCGGCAGTACATCTTTGAATATGATTCTTCAGACCGACTGCATGCTGTCACTATGCCCAGCATTGCTCGGCACAGTATGTCCACTCACACATCTATTGGCTACATTCGAAATATTTATAACCCTCCTGAGAGCAATGCCTCAGTGATTTTTGATTACAGCGATGATGGAAGGATTTTGAAAACATCTTTTTTAGGAACTGGTCGGCAGGTTTTCTACAAGTATGGGAAATTATCAAAGTTGTCTGAGATTGTGTACGACAGCACAGCAGTGACTTTTGGATATGATGAAACCACTGGAGTTCTTAAGATGGTTAACCTACAGAGTGGTGGCTTTTCTTGTACCATCCGCTATCGCAAAATTGGGCCTCTGGTTGACAAACAGATTTACAGATTTTCTGAGGAAGGTATGGTCAATGCAAGGTTTGATTATACCTACCATGATAATAGTTTTCGGATTGCTAGCATCAAGCCTATAATAAGTGAGATACCTCTTCCAGTTGACCTTTATCGTTACGATGAAATCTCAGGCAAAGTAGAGCACTTTGGAAAATTTGGGGTAATTTATTATGATATAAATCAAATAATCACTACAGCTGTGATGACGCTGAGCAAGCACTTTGATACACATGGACGCATTAAAGAAGTGCAATATGAAATGTTCCGATCACTCATGTATTGGATGACAGTGCAATACGACAGTATGGGAAGGGTAACTAAAAGAGAACTTAAGCTTGGGCCTTATGCTAACACAACTAAATATACCTATGATTATGATGGAGATGGGCAGCTCCAGAGTGTGGCAGTCAATGACAGACCAAACTGGCGTTACAGTTATGATCTAAATGGGAACTTGCATCTCTTGAATCCTGGAAACAGTGTCCGATTGATGCCACTGCGCTATGATTTAAGAGATAGGATTACACGCTTGGGTGACATGCAGTACAAGATAGATGATGACGGCTTTCTATGCCAGAGAGGCTCTGACATATTTGAATACAACTCCAAAGGGCTCTTAACAAGAGCTTACAACAAAGCAAATGGGTGGAGTATTCAGTATCGTTATGATGGAGTAGGAAGACGGGCTTCTTACAAGACTAATTTAGGGCACCACCTTCAATACTTCTATGCTGATCTTCACAACCCAACCAGAATAACACATGTGTATAACCATTCAAATTCAGAAATTACTTCTTTGTATTACGATCTGCAAGGTCATCTCTTTGCAATGGAAAGCAGCAGTGGTGAAGAATACTACGTTGCCTCAGATAACACAGGGACACCACTAGCAGTGTTCAGTATCAATGGCCTCATGATCAAGCAGCTGCAATACACTGCATATGGGGAGATATATCATGATTCTAACCCTGACTTCCAAATAGTCATTGGATTTCATGGAGGACTGTATGACCCCTTAACAAAACTGGTACACTTTACTCAAAGAGATTATGATGTTTTGGCTGGACGCTGGACTTCTCCCGACTATACAATGTGGAAAAATATTGGTAAGGAACCTGCCCCATTCAACTTGTATATGTTCAAGAGCAACAACCCACTCAGCAATGAACTGGATTTAAAGAATTATGTGACAGGTGAGAAATAATTCATGGTCTAGAAATCTAAGCAACCTTGTGGAACGTGTTAAGAATAGAATTTTGCATTTGGAAGAGTTGCTCACTGGGGAGCTGATCTTCCTTCTGGCTGACACCATGGCCTCATTTAGCAGTAGAAAACAAGGGTTCCACAGCTTCATGGCATGTGACATCAATTTCTCAATTAAGAGCTTAGGGATTATTGTTTTTAACTGATGATGCAATCCTGCACCAGTTCTGTAGGCTTAAGATGCACTGAAACAAATGGGACTTGAATACATGATTGTTTGATTGCTTACTTGCATAAAGATTAATTGTTCACAAAGTGCATCAAACATAATAGGGCAGTATATATACTTATGATTACCATCATAAGCAGAATGACCTTCATCCTGAAAGTTACTAAGCCAATTGGTAAAACAGTCAGAAACTCTAAACTTCATGTGTATAATAGAAGCTTTCCAACTTGAAATGGTGAAGGCTAGGAAATATCTTTCTTTGGGTGGTGTATTAAGGCAGCTACATAGAGCAACTTCTAAGACATAGTCCCAATGACACTTTACAAGTAGCCCTCACATTGATTTACAAAGGAAAAGCTATTGCTGCCTTCATTATACAAATAATGCAGCCATTTAATTCAGTGCAGTTCACTCATTGCCTCAAAAGAAGTCACATGTTTAATTCAAGTTCATTTTTTAAAAACCCAATGCCAGAGCCAAAAATTGAAGCTCGGCTTTTAACAGGAAACAACATTCTGGCTCACAGTATCCTAGAAGTGAAATGATGTCCACATCCTAAAAAGGTTGTACTGGATGATCAAGCCCAGTAACAACTAGAACTAATGTCCAATAGGGAAAAAAGGAAAAACCTTAGTGTTCTTCCTCTGTTTATAATGAGAACTATTGAGATACCTTTGGAGAAAGTAAGTATAAACTACATGCTTTGAGTTTTGAAATAAGTTCTAACATCCACACCATTAGTACTAATTTGCTTCTTAGTGAGTTCACACAAACCAAAGTTAGCTAACTGTTCTTAAACGAAAAGGCAATTATAATCTATTCAAGAGTATAGAATGTACAGTGCACTGTAATTAAAGTCAGAGAATATTTTGGAAGAACAAAAAAGGTCCCTAAAAGCAGCGACTATAATTTCACAGGGGGTTAACATTTCAAGGAACAGTAAGTTATATTTCAAGAAAGTTGAAGTGTAGACGTCTTATATCTTGGTGGTTTCATTGAATACATAGTAAGGCAATGCACACAAACAGCCCTACCCAGGTTAGGGAAGCCCTACTTGGGCAGGGCTGCTCATGTGCAGCACTGGGATTGACCCTGATCCTGGCACTGCCTTCCTCGCAAGCCTGGGTTTTGTACCTTGGCTTATACCAGGGATAAAGGGTGCGAGTGTCCCTGAGCCTGAGCATACACAGAGAGGGGCACATACAGAGCCCATCTCATGGGGCTTCTCCTCAATGCACCGCAATCATTGCGCAATGCATTGTGGGTTATCTGGAGGTTGGGACAATGTGTCCCAGCCTCCAGAGATCCGCCCTGCTCCGTGCATCATGGATTGTGTGGGCAGGCAGCAGTGCACCGAAGGGGACCTTCATGGATTGTCTGGGGGGAAAGTAGGTTCCACCCTGCCTTCCCCACCCACGTAGTCGTGAGAATAGCTTCATTGTCTCTTAACTTAGTTTGGGATTTCACATGACTGAGGTGTGCTCTTGAAATGAGAGACAAACCTTACTTGTGGCCAAACGTTTCTTAAACCAAATTTCACATGGGCAATGGAAAAGCAGTTTAAGAGGGGCAATTTCAAGTGGGAAAATGGCTGGGAAACCATCCTTTCACCCACTGCTTTAAATTGCAGCCTCCTGAATCTACTTTTGTTAAATGAAAACAAAAACACACACCACATGTGCAGTGTCTAGTTCCAGGTACATAGCAAGGTTGGAATGGACCCTGGGAATCCCTGCCCCCGCTCCCCCTGTGAAGGGGAGAGCAAAGAGCAAACTGTCACCGAGCCGACAGGAACCCCCAAGAAGCTCAGGGACATCCCTCACCCCCCCTTCAAATGTAGCTACACCTGTGTCTAATTCAGCCATTATACCATAGGTTGGGCATTTTGTAGCTATCAAGTAGTAGTAGTAACAGTAGTAGTAGAATGGTAGTAAAAACAATAAATAGGAGTCCCAGGCAGGAATTATAGGAGCTAGTCACACGATAGCGTGGGCGGGGAGGCAGGGTTCAGTTGAGTAGTCTGTGTTCCTTTGGTGTACAAGCCACACACCCACAGAACCCGTGCTGTGAGGAGCAGCGTGGAGCACTATCCGCGTTGCTCCCATCAGCGTGTAGCAACAGAAGCTGGGACTCGTTTTCTTGGCCTCTCTCTGCATATCCCACAAGCACCACGCAATGAGCACAGTGCTTGGGGGATCTCCCGATCAAGCTGATGCTCTAGTCACTTGTCCCTGTGTCTCCTTGAGCTCCGTGGAGCCTGAGGAGACACATGAGCCCAGCAGCTGGGTTAAGGGAGTGCTTGCTCCCTTAACCTTGGCTAAAAGCCAGGCTTAAGAGCGGGGTTAGGCGTTCCAGATGAGCAGCCTAGCCCAGGCTGCTTGTGACAGCAGCCTCCTATCCTAGCAACTGAGAGAAGGGTTGCTTTTTATGATTGCGCTGAACTGGATAGCTTAACTGAGAAGAGACGTTCCCTGTCAGTGTTCTGCTTCTTAATACAAAAGTCACAACTCTTGTCCTTTCTGTTCTCTAGGTAATGTGGTTATCCAAAGTGTCAAGAAACAAAATAGGCTAGACATTCTGGAGCTCTGTCCTGCATTATAATCAGATTCAGTTCTGTCGATCTTTACTACACACCTCTGGGTCTCTCACACATGTATTTACTTTTAATTCTCAGATGTGAAGAGCTGGTTAGTGATGTTTGGCTTTCAGCTCAGCAACATTATACCTGGTTTCCCAAGAGCAAAAATGTATTTTGTGCCACCTCCTTATGAGCTCTCAGAGTCTCAGGCATGTGAAAATGGACAGGTAAGCAGAAACTCTTTCTATACACATACTGAATTTGCTAAGGACATTGCATTTGGCATTATTTTGTACATTTAACACCAACAAGTTAAGTTGAAAAGAAGGTAGATTAAAAATGGTGAAAGTAAAGTGAATCAAGTGGATCTTATGCTGAGCATCTTTATTTGTGTCGAGACAAATTTTGTTGTGTTGAGACAACAGTACATTTTTAGTATCTACCCTTGAAATGTTGTTTCATTAACCATCATAGGGAAACTCCCAAGTAAATTAATTATATGTTCATCTTATAATATTACAACACTTATGCCCTAATGTAGGGCATTAAAAACTGTGACATGTATTTATTCTGGTATTAATAAAAACTTCAAGCATGAAATCAAGCTGTATGCTTAAATGGAAATATGTTAAAAATTCCTGAACATGTTCACCAGAGCTTTTGATCTTGCTGAGCTGAGCTGCCATTTTTGCTACATAATTTACTTTTTTCCCATGTAAAGAATTTTCAGAAAATTACTTGAATTATTTGCAAAAATGCATCTACAATTTGCAGTCTCAGACATTAGTTATTCCTGTTATCCAAAGACATTTAAAAATATCTTTATATCCAAATTAAAAGCACCTTTTCTTTTAGAGTAAAGTATCTACCATTTGAGTAATTTAATGGCTTCTGCTTTCTGATTTCATTAACACTGTAGCTATTCACCTGTTCTGTTAACTGCACATACAATCTGTGTACAGGGTAAGCATGTATAGATCCATATGCACAGTTATTCACATGTTACGTTAAACGCACATACAATAGTACACTTGCTATCTGTACCATGCATTGAAGAGAGCTGTACCCAGGTTCACTTTTAAAGTGAATGCATGTAGAGTCATAAAATGAGTGCATGTGTTGTGTACATATACCTGCACACACGTAAAGCATATGTCTAAATATGGCTTATATCAGCATAAAATGTGAGGATATACCTCATCTGCAAAACAGTCTTCAAATATCACATCATAAAACATTGGCATAAGATTTTGCATGATTAATACTAGCTTTGATTCTCATCTGAGGCTGTAATATTATTGCATTTCAGTAAGCATGATTTGACCCTCTGTTTAATAGGAACTGCTCTCTTGACTATCCTGTGACACAATAGGGATATTGATTGGTTCAAGGAGCCATAGCACTGGTGTTGGACTGGATACAGATAGGCTCCTTGTGCCATGGTTTGGCGATATCAGCTATTTTGGCTGGTAGCATTAGTATAGGCCACTTTGGAGAAAGTGAGTAAAAAGAAAGGCTGTGATTTGGAGAGTTCTTTTAGTAGTGTGTAAACAGTTGTGTAGGGAGCTCGCCAGTGGCTGGGAGGACAGAGTCCTGCAGGTCGCTCCCTTTTCATTGATTTCCCCACATGCATTAGAGCACACATGCCCAAGCCACACCACCAGCATCCAATTCAGATGCAGGGGGGCATGGTCTGTGCTGGGATGGGGCTATTCGGTCTCAGTGCAAAGTTTCCCCGGTGGGAGACTCAGCAATGGGTCTCAATGGCCCCATCCAATCACTGACCATGCCCCTGCTTACAACATGTATGCAAGGGGAGTGGCCACTAGGGTTCCTTCTCAGCCAGCATCGCATTTAAACACTGGCTGGCTTGGTCCCCGCCCCCACCTTTGCCTCTCGTGCTTCCAGCCAGCAAATTCACCAGGTGGGTGTGGGAGGGTTGGAAGCAAGAGATTACCCTAGGCAAGAGGTGCCTTGGCAGCCCCAGAGACCCTGGCAGCTGGGGGACACACCTCGCCGCTTCATTGTCCCCACACCCCTGCATGCAAGAGGTTGTACTTGTACAGCAGGACTTCTGATCTCCCCCCACCCCCATCAAGAGCAGATGGTCAACCTGCACTGGAAATTATTTTTGAAACTCCCTTGAGTTTCAAAAGGGGGCTTTTCAAGAAGAAATGAAGGGGGCCAAAATCAGAAGTTTTGCTATACCTGTGGAATCTGCTATGCAGCCCCCTGGACTGTGGAGAAGCAAGGTACAATCATTGCAGATAAGACTTTGTACTTAATCCACCTGAAAAAATTAAAGATCACCTGGTACATAACAAACTACAGCTCAGCCTTCTGTCCACACATACCATTACAGTTCAGAGATGTAACAAGTCCCTAGCATTTTATCCATTGGTTCATGGAGAAGAATTTTGAGCAGGGGATCTATGGTGCCAAGCCTCCTTTCTAAAGGAGAAGCAACACTAACAGAGGATTTCTGTACACTTGCCAAAATCACCGGATTTGGCTGTGTGTTAGCATTTTATTTAACTGTGAAGATAAGGAACTTATTCATATGAGTTAGGCTTTTAATGAGCATTAAAGAATTCTTTGTAGTCTATGCTTACAAATAATCTGTAGCTAATTCCTCCCCCCCCCCCATTGTTCTTCCAGCTCATTACTGGAGTCCAGCAGACAACTGAAAGGCATAACCAAGCCTTCATGGCCCTTGAGGGACAAGTCATTTCTAAAAGGTTACATGCTATTATTAGAGAAAAAGCAGGCCACTGGTTTGCAACCACCACTCCAATCATTGGCAAGGGCATCATGTTTGCTGTGAAGGAAGGCAGAGTAACCACAGGAGTTTCAAGTGTCACAACGGAAGACAGCCGAAAGATTGCCTCTGTGCTTAACAATGCTTACTACCTAGAAAAGATGCACTATAGCATTGAGGGAAAGGACACCCATTATTTTGTCAAGATTGGCTCATCCGACAGTGATCTTGTCACCCTCGCAATGACCAGTGGGAGGAAGGTGCTGGACAGTGGAGTGAATGTCACCGTGTCCCAGCCAACTCTCCTAGTCAATGGAAGGACTCGAAGGTTTACAAATGTTGAGTTCCAGTACTCCACCTTGCTGATTAACATACGTTACGGCTTGACTCCTGACACACTGGATGAAGAAAAGGCAAGAGTACTGGACCAAGCCCGGCAACGTGCCTTGGGGTCAGCCTGGGCCAAAGAGCAGCAGAAGGCACGGGACGGCAAAGAAGGCAGCCGCCTGTGGACTGAAGGCGAGAAGCAGCAACTTTTGACCACAGGGAGGGTGCAAGGTTATGAAGGATACTATGTCCTCCCAGTGGAGCAGTACCCAGAGCTGGCAGACAGTAGCAGCAACATCCAGTTCTTAAGACAGAATGAAATGGGAAAGAGGTAACAAATTAACCTGCTGTCATCCTTGCCTGGATGAATCAGTAGTTGCAACTGTTATCTCCTCTCCTAAGGAGATGAAGACCAACGGGGCACTCAAAGGCTGAGCTACTTTGGGATCATAAGTGGCAAGAAAGCTCACATTTTTTGAGTTAAATGCTGCTGTCCAAGTGATTCAAAAGAACATCCTGAAGTGGACTAAAGCCAGACTGAAAACTTTAATTATGTGCAAATTTAAAAGTACCCCATAAATATTACCCACTTGTTCTGGGTCTAAAGAAAAAAAAATTCACAACAAAAATATTGAAAAAAGAAGGCCTCATCTTATATTACCTCACTCCATTCACATGTGAGCAAACTTTCAAGAAATCCAAGAGGGCCACCCACCTCCACTAGACCAGCTGATGGGAAAAATTCTTCAGGCTGCTTGTTTGATAAACATTCTAAAGGTTTTTCATTTAAAAGCAAAATACAGGTGCATCTAATACATGACTTCTGGGGTGATTTGTGTGTAGCAACTGGAAGAAATGAGAACAGGCGCAACAGAGCACTGGAAATAGTAACAGAAATATATTAAGGAATATAAACCTGCATTTGCACTCTGACCCTGCTTTTGTCTGGCCTAAAGTTAATTTATTCAAAGAGGGCAGAGTGTAAAGTTCAATTCAAAATGGTGGCTATAAATCACTACTGATAAATTTCATACTCTGTTTGTCTTTGAAGATTCCATTGTGGACAGTATAACACAGTTACAGGGTGTAGTCTGTTTAGATTCAGTAGTTTGTTGGTATCAGTTCTAGTAGAGCTGTGGGCATTGTGTTAACACTGTTGCAAATGGGCACCAATTCAGATCACCCTGTACATACATCAGCCAGAAGGCACAATCACTGTTTCAGATTTTAAAAAAAATTATTAGTGTGTTTGTTTGGTCGAGAAACTGAGACAATCACATTATGGTCACCAAGAGAAAAAAAATATTTAAAAAAATAAAAATAAAAAGTCGAATAAGAACTTTGGTACAGAACTTTTTTGTAATATACATGTATGAATTGTTCATTGAGTTTTTATATTAATTTTAATTTGCTGCTAAGCAAAGAATAGAGACAGGCAAAGATAATTTATGGCAAAGTGTTTAAATTGTTTATACATAAATAAAGTCTCTAAAACCCCTGTGAATTTATTGTCTACTGTTTTAGAAATATTCTGAAAAAATGAATGGAGTCATAACAGAAGTAGGATTAGAATCAGTGGTTTACAATCCTGCACAATCCACCTTTATTCAAAGCGAGATGCACCCACGTTGCGGCGTTCTACTCAAAAGCTTGCTGGAACAGAATGGAAGCTGCGTCGGAACAGCGATGGCCCTGTGCTTAGCAGGCCGAGAAGCGCCCACTTCCACAACCAGCACCGCCCATGTGCTACCGAGTAGAACCCTGCAGTGTGTGTGCCTCTCGCTTAGGATGGTGCACTGCACAATATGTAAGCCGGTTTCTTTAGACTGTCACACATTTGTCGTTTTATAGTAGGAGGTAGTGCTAGCATGAGAACAATGTGTTTTAAAGGCCCTGCTTGGCAGTAAGATAACAGGGGCATTTGCATGGCTCTAATATGCATGTGCCTGCCAGCTCTAAAGGGGGTAATTCAGCAGAGGGCTGCTCCTGTGCTTTTATCTTGGCTGGCAATTCTCCCATGGCCACTTCATACATTACATGCTGAAGGTCTATTTTTACATAAGCAACAAACCGATGTAAGGAAATGTCTATACTATTTGCTAAGGTGCTAGGATTGACAGCAATTCCCCAGTGAGTAATGATAGAGTTAGCCACAGCATAATACATGAAGCAGTTCCTGGTAACATGCAGCATGTGCAAACCTACTAGCAATGCCCTCCTGTTACCAGCCAGCCTTCCCACTCTGAGGATTCAGTAGAGTTGTGCTGGAGTGCAGAAGGAACTGGTTTTCATTTTAGAAGCTTTTCAAGTGACCTCCCACATGGCAGATGTAAGGTAAGAAAATCTGATCTGACAAGGCGACGACAATTAGAACAATGGCCTACAACAGCACCATTTAAGAACCACACTCGTACAGTATGATTTACTGCTAGGTCACAGTTCAGGGAATGCACACACACCTAAGACTCTGCACTGGCATAATGTGGGATCCAACTTAACAGTTCATCTGCCCCAAAATTATGCCACTTTTTTTTTCTTCGTCTTTTTTTTGGTCAATAGGTTAAAATTGGGGATTTCAGAATGGACTCAACCAAGTGTTAATTAGCCCTTGCCTTTCCTAGAGTGCTTTCATACCCGTGTCACAATGACAGCAGTGTTGCTTCAGAACATCAGTCAAAGGAGTTGACCAAATGGCTCATGGGTATGACTGACCCAATGTGACAAAAAACATGAACTGATTCATAAAGAAAAATCTGTAGGGACCACTGTGTTGGCAGTTCATTTCTGAAAGCAGTAGCACAATCTATGGAAAAACTATCTGCACACATGGTGTGCCCCTGTAATACTGAGTAAACACAAGCTGGAAATGCTTTGTTCTTTTTACAGAATATGAGCACCAAATCTCCCTGTTGAACAATGGTGAGCAAAATGATGCAATTCACCTCAGTTGGGCAAGGGTACTTGCTCTCCATCTTCTTCTTCTTTTTCTTTAAAAGCTACCACACTTGTCTTGCACTTAGCAGTATTTTTCTACAGGACTTGTGTTGAACTGTCTCCTGACAGCCCATGAATTGCACAGGAGCTTTTTCAGACAGCGACTTTACTGCGACTTTACTTTGGGACTAGAGTGGGTGTGCGTTCACATTTCGGCCAGATTTACCCAGAAGTCTGTGCAATATTTCAGAAAGCACTTTACACACGATTCAGGTTTTCCCCTGCGTACTAGAACCTAGCGCAATTTATGTCCAGGGTAAAAAAAATCCTCTTTTTGCGTGGGGTATCCGTTATGCCCCAAACTTACAGGAAAGCCTCATGGTAAAGCCTGCTGCCTGAAAAGCCTCACAGGTGAGCTAAATGGGTGGCAGTCATTGCTTGAAATGTTGACATTAAGCTTGTTGTCCTCCTAGCACAGGTAAAAACCAAGGGAAGACCCTGTGAAGGAACAATATAAAGGACAGTTTTCTTTGGTAAGTAAGTCAGAGTGTTTTTACAATACCTGAGGTAAGGAGGGCACAGTTATTCTTTTGCTTCTTCTACTGTTTTCTGGCCTTACACTCAGTCATACTCTGAAATCATGCCTGTTGCTTCAGTCTTCTTGCTAGTCTGTTTTACTTCTTTTGCAGTCTGTCCAGCATGCAACACTTCCAGTAGAGTAGCAAAGCGTCATTGAAGAACTGCTGAGACACCCAGGTTGGGAGCCATACTGGCCACAGTGGGAAGTGGGAATAAGGACTACAAGAATCCTTGTACGACTAGTGTCTTGTGTATGACACTTGGCAAACAGTTTAACCCATTCATACAGATATTTGGCTAAGATAATTTTTTATGAGATTCTCCTCCCACAGTGCTGCAGACTCTAGATTATTTAGGCTGTAAAAGATGCTGAAAGGAATCATCTCATACTGCACGGGAGATGGCAATGGTAAACCCCTCCTGTATTCTACCAAAGACAACCACAGGGCTCTGTGGACGCCAGGAGTCGACACTGACTCAATGGCACACTTTACCTTTAATCCCATGCATATTTCCTGTGAGTAGGCCCCAATACAATATAGTGGGACTTATTTCCAAGTAAATGAACAGAGGACTGCACTGTTCATTAATTGAGAGTTAAAATGTCAGTCACATTTATGTATTTCTGATTCCAGTTCTTTGCTAACAACTCAACCATTTGATGCTGAGTGGGTAACGTTTATTTTCCTTCCTCCAAAAACAAACCTGAAAACTACCTTTCACTAATGGTAGCAGGGAAGTGTTTTACCGCAAGTTTTTCAAGCTGCTGTCCTGTGATTTCTGGCTCATGGTCTCATCCAGATTACCCCCTCCCCCACAGGTGCTAGTTAACCAAGCAGGGGGGTGGGGAGGCATAGATGCCTATTACTGACTTAACCTAACATCTAGTTTAGCTCAAATTTGGAAAAAAGCAAGCTTAGAGGGAAGCCCTAGTCTTGTGCATTTGAAATGGAGCTTGAAGTACTGGAGCCATCATAGTTCCTCAGCATAATTTGAGAAATAACACTAGCCTGTTCACACGTTATGTTCAATGCTTGTACAGTGAGGGCACAGGTACAGATCTATGCACAGATACAGTTATTTACAGGTTACATTGAATGAAAGTACAGCACTGCACTTCCTATCTGCACCATGTAATTGAGGCACGTACACCAAGGTTGACTTTTATAATGAACGCAGGAATATTCATTCACACAAAAACCTGTGCAAGTGTACAGATATCAGTACACACATACAACATAATGGGGCCATTCACATCACCTACCAGGCGGGCAGACAGGGAGAAAGCTTCCTAAACCTTGCCTTCTCCCCAGATGATGGTTGGTTACTTGGTGAGAGCGCGGAGTGTGCTCCCACACAATCTGCAGCAGGGAGGATTGATCTGAGCCCAGGACTCATCCCAGCCTCTGTGAATCCCACAATGCACTGTGCAACACATGTGATACATTGGGGGATTCCCGCTGAAGAGAGGCACTTTAGGTGCCCATCTAGGTGTCCACTGGGAAAACATGAACACACAAGGAGTTAGCTTGGGTTAAGGGATCCCTGCCTTTATCATGCAATGAGTTGGGTGATCATCTGAACTGGCTGAAGTCTGAATAGGGCTACTGTCTTAATAGGTCTGGAATTTTCTGTTCGAATTATGAATGGAAGCATCTAGCAAGATGTACAAAATTTCCTGGGCTGAAGCCAAGAGCCTTGGGTGCTGTGAGCACCCATGCCTGTGACAAACTGTCATAACTGCAGCCCTGGAGTAAGAGGTCCCTGGGTTCTGGACTGGCCCTGCCAACCAAAGGCTCACAAATGGGATCCTTCAGAACAGGCAAGACTACAAAGGGCTTTCTGTCTGAGCTGGGGCTCTGCCTGAGAAACAAGTTCTCTTTGGCCCTGATGTGGTCCTGGCTTGCTTCACCATCCTGATTCCCTTGCATTTGCTGCTACAGCCCAACCCTGTCATAGATCCTCCAATGATCTCTGTGATTCCAGGACGCTAGAAAATTACCTGTGTGCAACTCTTCACCCCCAAAGATTCCAACTAGGAAATGGAATATTTGCTCTAGCTACATGTTTTGTGCTAATATTGTACGTGAAAACATTTCATAGATGCTTGGAAACAGAATTCAGTTATCAAAACACAAATTCATTATTAGCATTAAACCTTGCCCAAATGAGCTGACCCAATGTCAGCAAGTCACATTCCGCATAAAAGCACAGAATTGCTCTGGGTGAAGGCCAGCTGCAAGATCATTTCTGCTCTTAGTGCTGGCTAACGCTCACACTTAGGTTTTTCATTGGCCTCTTAAGTCCTACTGTATCATTGATAATCATGACCTTTCTAAACTGTGACACCTACTGATTTCCAATCGTTAGCTTGCAACAGACTACCAAGTTTAACTGACATTACTAATGACATTACTGTAGCCTGACATTACTGTAGCCTGTAGACTACAAAGTTTAAGAGGCATGGAAGATAAAAGACACTGCCCAGAACAAGTGTGATAGTATAACCCCATATGAGAAACGTCAAATGGATACTCAGGGCTGAGCACCATGTGTGGAAGGAAGTGCCTAGAGAGGAACTGCCCTACCTGCTGCTCCTTGCAGCAGCCTCCTTGCCCCCGCCCCCCCGAATATCCCCCCAAGGCCTGGGGGTACTTTTGATAATACAGTAGGGCAGAAAGCACTGCGGAGAGAAGCGGAAATCAGGTCCTGTGCCACAGGACTGAGAAGTAGCCAATGTAACACTAGTCTTCAAAAAGGGGACTGGGAGGGGGGATCCAGGGAATTACAGGCTAGTTAGCTTAATGTCTGTGCCAGGGTAATTGACTGAAAGCATAATTAAGGATAAAATTGTTAAATATATAGAAGAACAAGCCTTGCTGAAGGAGAATCAGCATGGCTTCTGCAAAGGTAAGTCTTGCCTCACTAACCTTTTGGAGTTCTTTGAGAGTGTCAACAGGCATGTGGATAGAGGCACCAGTTGACATAGAATATCTGGACTTTCAAAAAGCTTTTTACAAGCTTTGATACTTCATCAAAGGCTCTTGAGTAAATTTAGCAGTATTGGGGATGGGTTCGTTTATGCACTGGTAAGTGGTTGAAGGATAGGAAATACAGGGGTAGGAATTTTCACAATGGAGAGATGAAAGAAGTGGGGTCTCCCAGGGATCTGTATTGGGACCAGTGCTTTTTAAATTTATTCAAAAATGATCTAGACGTTAGGGTCAGCAGCAAGGTGGCCAAATTTGCAGCTGACACAAAACTATTTAGGTCTGGGACATCCAAAACAGATTGTGAGAAGCTCCAAAAGGATCTCTCCAAATTGGATGAGTGGACAACAAAATGGCAAATGCAATTCAATGTAAGTAAACTTTAAGTGACACACACTGGGGCAACAATCGCAGCATCACAAATACATTGATGGAGTCTGAGCTGTCGGTGACTGACTAGGAGAAGACTCTCAGGATTGTGGTGGAAAGCTCACTGGAAATATTAACTCGGTGTGCAACAGCTGTAAAAAAGGGGGAAATTTCATGCTAGGGATAATTAGGAGAGGAATTGAAAAATAAAACTCTTACTATTATGTTTTAATACAAATCTATGGTATGGTCACATTTGAAATACTGTGTACAGTTCTGGTCACCATATCTCAAAAAGGATATTATAAAACTGGAAAAGGTGCAGATGAGAGCAACCAAAATTACTGTGGCCTAGAGCACCTTCCTTATGCGGTAAAGCGACAATGTTTTGAGCTTTTTCTATTAGAAAAAAAGGTGACTAAAGGGAGGCACAATCGAGGTTTATAAAAGTATGCATAGTGTGGACAGCTAGGTGGCCAGATTTGGCTTTTAAAAAGCCAAATTCTGGCTTACGGCCCATTTGACCCACGAGTATACCCCTTAGGTTCCGGCAACTCTGGTGGACAGCATGATACAAGTCCCCCCCCCCCCCCCCCACTCACAACACTAGAACCAGCAGTCATCCTATGAAACTGGTTGCCAGAAAACTTAGGACTGACAAAAGGAAGTACTTCCTCATACAGTGCATAATTAATCATTGGAATTCTCTGCCATGAATGTGGTGATGGCCACCAGCTTGGGTGGGTTTTGTGGGGTTGTGGTGTTGGTTTTTTGTTTGTTTGTTTTTGAGAGAGAGAGAGACTAAAGTTTAATTTTTAGTATATGAACTATTAAAAAGACTCATTCAACACAGAAAGCATCATGAGCAGATTATCCAAGTTATTCACATACAAGACAAAACGTCACCAATGGATTCCATTAGCTCGACTTAACAGTTGCTTTTCCACAGAGGACTGTCAGTTGGCTCACTAAAGTATGGATATGCTGGACAGTGTCGTCATTCAGTAATTCTATGTTGATCTTCTGGAGGTCGTTGCCAGCTCAGCAGAGGGTCTGCCCATCATCCAGAGGTATGTTGACAAAGGGAACTCCCTTCTCACAAGGTATCAAAGCACTCCGGAGTGTCACGCCGCAGATTTTCTCGGCGGAGGATGTACTCTTGGAAATCCCCCTCTGCAGATCTCTGTGCCGAGGGGAGCCTTGTTTGCCCTTCATGACAGAAGCCAACGAAACCAGTGAATGGATATTAAACACTTTTTGAGAAGTTTTCTTTGCTGGCATCCTGTTCAGTTCCCTCTCCTCTTTGTATTCCACAACTGTTGTAACTTTAACTCGCTTGCTATTGCTCCTCACCAATTTGGGGGTTGGTAGGTCTTCCACAGGACAGTCCTTGGCCTCAGTACTTGCTAAGACGGCTGCCACCTCTTCTTCCTTCAGATGGAGAAGGTCTTTCCTCTTCATGTTCCTCATTTGGAAGGGCAGCATCAGCAGCTCCACTCTGAAGGCTTTCTCGGCTGTCTGCAAGAGCAAAGCAAGTTCTCTCTTCATTTCTTGCAAGCTCTCCCTGGCCTGGTGGTCAAAACCTTGTAGAAACAGGCTAAGCTGCTTGTCCAGTTGCTCTTTACTCATTAGGCTGTGATCCGGTTCCACTCCACAGTCGCTACTGTGCTTATCCCCTTTCAAACACTTCTTGAGCACCATAGCTCATACCCAGCTTACATCTACCGCCAGGAAGGAAGAAAAAGCAAGAGAAAAAAGCTTGGGTGGTTTTAAAAGGTGCTTAGATAAATTCACCAAGGACCAATCCATCAATGGTTACTAGTCTTGATGGTAATAGTAGGCTACTTCCAGGATGCCTCCATATACCAGTTGCAGAGGAGCAATAGCAGGAGAGGGAGCATGCCTTCATCTCCTGGGTTTTGCCTTCCCAGGAGCATCAAAGTAAGCCACTGTAAGAAACAGGATGTGGGACTAGACAGGCCTTAGCCCTGATCCAGCCAGACTCGTCTTATAAGATCACCCACAAATGGGCAGAGGCACCTTGCATGAGCAGAGATCTCCTGCCCCCAACACACACACCCTACCTCACACCTAGGATTCCCTAACCCTTAAGAGTGGCATTATGGGAATCCAGGGAACTGCTGTGGGGGAGGGGTGGAGAAGTTCCATTGTGGGAACTTCCTTCTGTGTGTGTGCTGCTTAGGCTCCAGCCCTATGTATATTCTGAGCTTTTTTAAAAATCCCAAATGTAGCCTAAATGCCCTACCAAAAAAATGTGAATTTTGCCACTTGTTAATATAAACAATTTATTCTGCTTCTGCCAAGCTGATACTAAGCTTTTTTCTGAAAAAAAGAAAGGGAGAGATCTCTTTTTTCTGAACAGCTTTGCTAGGCAGTATGCCAATCCCTGATAACTGGGCAAAGATGCACCTTTTAGAAGTGGTAGCTCCTGTATATTTAGCCAGGGGGAAATAACTACTGCTATGTAGCCCAGCAGAGAACCTCTCCAATGGCTGTTGCTGTTGTTGACTGTGTTCTGTTTTTTAGTCTGCAAGCCCTTTTCAGCTAGTGAATCATGTTATCATACCCTTTGCTATGCAAACAGCTTTGGAAACTTTTTTTTTTTTTGCTTAAAAAGTAGTATATCCATATTTTCATTAATAACAGTAAAACATAAAAGTAGGATAAAAATAAATTAAAATAATAAGCAGTCTTGCCTCTTCTCACTGAAAATTCTGATAATCCTCCCATTCTTTTCTGGCAATGGTGGCTGCTGCACCACCACCACCCAGACCCCCCAAAACAAACTAGTCAAAGATCAGACTTACCAGCAGCCAGAAAAACTGGCTGCCTCCCGCCCCTTCTCCCCTGCCTCTTTTGGTCTTACTGGCTATAACAGCTGCAACTCAAACTGCTCCTATCAATCTGATTCCTAGGGGGGCACTTCCTAGGCACTCCTCCCTGGTACTGCCCCCAGGAAGAACTAAAATAATGGGTTAAAAATACACTTCCTGGTTGCTTCTGAGAGCATTCTTATTTTTTTAAACACATTTTCCCTTTTTCCTGGGGGCGGTGCCAGGAGGAGCCCCCTAGGAATCAGACTGGCTGGAGCAGCTTGAGTAGCAGCTGTTCCAGCCAGTAAGACCAAAAGAGGAAGTTGCAGGCAGGCGAGGAGGGACGGGAGGAGTTTCCCTGCTCTGGAGGGTTCACCAGCTGCCAGGAAGTCTTGGTTGGGGGGGCGTGCAGCGACGCTTTCTCCCTTCTCCACCCATTTCCTTTTCTGTTCCCTGTCTTTCCCCCTGCCTTTTGCCCTGGCTTTTCTAATTTTATCCTGTTTTCCTCCTGCTGGCATGGAGGAAAGTGGTGGCAGTGGTGGTAGTGACAGGGGTACGGGTCCTGCCTGGGTGACTGGATTCTCCCGTGCCCCAATGCCAACCAGCCACAACTGCTTTCTGGTTTTTGAGACTCACCAAATGTTGCCTGCACATTCATTCTGTCAGATTCTCATGTGATGAAGAAGTGGTAGCAGGGCAGCAGAGTCGCAAGACTGCAAGGCACATTGGTCTCAGGATTGCCACACTGTATCGGGGTGGATAGGTAACAAGGTAGCTAGGAAGTCAGGCAGCAGCTGGGAAGCACAGCAAGAGGAATGGTTGCACCAGCAAACGAGCTGAGACTGGAGAGCTTGAGGAGGAACCAGGAGTTCTCTGTTCACCTACTCATCTTCCACAGCTCAGCCTGGTTCTATCTTCTCCTTCTAAGGAGACCCTTCCAGTGTTGCTGCCAGATGCTCCACCATTGCTGCTGCAGCAGTTCAGCCTGGGCTTGGTAGCAGCACTCCTGGGGGCCTGGAGCCTTTCCATTTGTGACTTTGCAACAAGGGCAGAGTCCTGAAAACACCACCCTCAGAAGCAGGATGTTGTTGACCACAACTCCCATGATCTCCAGCTGCAATGGTCTTTGGCTGGGGATTATGGGAGTTGTAATCAACAACATCTGGCAATCCCAGTCACAGGGAATACTGCTCAGAAGGAACCTTGCCCTGATCTGCTGGGTGGGGCTGAGCAAAGGAGAGATCTCTGGCTCAAAACCAGTGGAGTGGCTGGTGGTGGGTTCCTTGTTGGTGGATGCTCCAGGGACCCATTGAGGGGATCCCTGACATCTTCAAGCCTGCCTTTGCAGTCTTAAGGGGCAAGTAATTTGCTTCATTAGATAATGAGAGAAAAGAAAATTCAGACTTTCTGGATATTAAATTCCCTGTCCCATACTAAATTGAGTTTTTGTGCCCTGTGGTCATGGAACTGTAGCACATATACAAGCCCAAGTATGCTAATTCTAATTATAATGTTCCATAGCCAGGAATCAAAAGGACTACTGCACACTATGGTCTGAGGAAAGTGTACTACAAGATTGATCCCAGGAGTAGAAAGAGTAAACTTTACATGCTGCAGGAGAGCATACCAATCTGGTTGACTGAAGGCAAAAGATAGAGAGGCAATAGATCAAGGCAATATATGTTTATGTGAAACAGCTTTTCTTTTAAACATCGGCTATATCCCATCTCTAGTTCTTGCTGCTTAAAATGCTGCAGTAGAAGGGATGTTGAAATGGGAGGGACGTAGGAAACAATCCTACCTTTCTAACTTCTTCACTGGCCATCGCTGTTTTATTTAAATTCTACATAAACCTCTTAAATTTAACCTTCCTCTACAAATGGGTGGTGCCAAGCTCAATAATTATTCCCTACAGATAGAGCTAGAAATGAGAAGGTTCACTTTCTTTCCTGGTGCTGCAGCATAATGATAAAGCCACATGGTGGCAGTCTTGTCAAAGACTCTGAAAGAAGTGAACCCTGTAATTCCATCTTCTGAATCTGCTTTACTGGTCTGGGTTGTCTTTCACTCCATACAGAAATAGTATTATTTTCCCCTGTCTTCTACACCGACTGTAATAATGAGACCCAAGACATAAATTTAATAAATATTGCAACTGGGCTTTAAAACTGAGCTAAAATTGTGTACATGAAGTTTCATCAAGCAACAGGGATAAAAACTAATGTATTTAATGTTTTTTAAAACACATTTTGCATTTAGTATGTATATTAATAGTTTGATCCTATGCATTTCTACTTGTAAGTAAGTCCTCTTGAGTTCATTAGGGCTCAGCTCCCAGGTACACATGCACAGGGCTGCAACCAGAGGCTTTAATTAAGAGAAACTTGCCCGTTTTAAGTGTAAATAAATGTAGTGGCTGATATCCAGAGCAAGGAAGTGACAGTGCAGCAAGAGGAGCAGAATAATTGCACCAGTATGCTGGGGTTGGGTGATTTTTAAAAAATGACCTCCCCTTTCCCAGGAAGATCTCTCTGCCAACCAAAAATATGCCCCTGAGGGCTGAGCAGACATCGGGGGCATATGTTTGGATGACACAGAGCCGGGCTTCCTGGGGAAGGGGAGACTGTAAAAAATTGCCCCTTTCCCAGTGCAGTTAGCATGAAAGTACTTCCTTGCTCTTGATGTCAGCCGCTTTAAATACAATATAAATTAATTAATTAAATGTAGCACCCATTAGTATCTCTCTTTCTAAAATAGTAAAGATCACTTTTTAAAGCAATGAAAAATAAAATGCATCTCATTCTATTACATGCTTGATCAAGTTGGGTAGCCATGTAATATATATTCAGTAGCCACCATGAAGCGCAGTAGCACATCAGCTTAAGGGCTGCAGATCTGCCGGGACTGCTAGCATCCCTGTGGCAATGGCCCATTGGGCAGCTGAGTGGTCAGAGAGCCCTTTCCACTTGCATAAAAATGTTTCTGAGGGTTGTACAGCCCACTCAGGAAAGTATTTGGGCAAGTGGAACGGACTTAGGGAGGGAGGGAAGAAAGAGAAGCAAAAACTGCTTTTATAGGCATATTTAATGGTTAACATGAATAGTTAGCATTTCCATTACACTTGAGTATTATTTCACATACATTATCTCAGTCTTCTTGCCAACAGTCTGGTAAGGCAGGTCAGTCTTGTCCTGATATTGCAGATGGAAAGTGGAGGCCTAAAGAACAGTGCCTTGCCTAGTTAGTTCACGGCAGACTCCCATTTTGTCATATTAAATAGATATAAAGCAGAAAGTAATGTAAATTGGACTTAAGACTGTAGAGTATGGGGGAAGGGTGTACGTTTAAGCCTTGGAGCAATATGTGCATTCTAAGGTAAGCCTCTGACACCTCCACACAAAGGCTCACTCCTGCTCAAAGTGCCATCTTCAAGGAAGTTCAATGGGGATTTAGCAGTATAATTGCTAGTTGTAGAAATGCAAGGCCATGGAGTAAGATCGCTATTTACCATATTTTAATAGGATTCTCACTGTGTTGAATTGTTTTTATAAATCCACAGAAACTAGATGGGGACAGGGGCGTGGGGATATCCTTGTAATGATTTATTCAGTGATACATTCTTAAAGGCAGCAGTTGCCTATAGTAGTACTATAGCGATTGCGCACGTGCCTGTCTGACATGCGTGAGCATGAGTGCAATGGGCGTGCGCCTGGTACTTCCAGCCACTTCCAGCCGAAGAAGCAGAAGGGGCGGCAGGGAGGTACATTGCCGCACCAAGGGATTTTACCTAACTCCAGCACCAGCGGGTGGGGGGAGCAGGGTGAGAGGTAAGTGAACCCTCCCCCACCCTTAAAGTCCTACCCCCCCACCCCTTCGAGCCACCACCCCACCCCACCCCGATTCCATGCACATCCCTAATCAGGACTGGTTTCCCTTCTCCTCTTTGCTTTGATTGGTATCCAGCCTGATGATGAGCTTTCACCTCACTTTCAGTTGTGCAGGCTGTCTTCTAACCTTTGGAATGGAACCAAGGGAACATTCAGCCTCGTTCCACTTGGGTCCTGCCAAGACCCAACAATTTATGTTGTTATAACCTGGGCTATCTATATCATTTAGTAGAGTGCTGAGGAATGTCAGGAAATTGAAGCCTGTCCCCATTCTTTGTGTTTCCCCAACAGATATAGCACCACCACACCCCTCCAAGGGCATAGGTATGGCGCAAGGAGCTCTTAGAGGGGAAGAAAACAACTTTGCTCTGAATTTTAATCTGCACAGCAGTTGGGGGGGGGGAATGCCACCTGTCTTCTAAACAACACAGGTTGCTAGGAATCCATGAGCCCAGTAGTGTTCTATTTCTAGCAAGCTCCCATGGCTCACATTGTTCTGCTGCTGAGCGAGTTTTGTGCTTTTTAACATCAATGGATCTTGGTTTTCTCCAGAGGTTTTCTCCAAAGACCAGTGCCAGTGCCAGCCATCCCATGTATGAAACTCTTTCCTATGCTTCAGCGGTTTCTAAATCCTTGTACCTAATCACTTTAATAGAAGTACATGATTAAAATCAATGGCTGATTTTAAATGATTAAAATAAATTCTCTCTTTTTTTTTAAAGAAACATATAGCAGAACCTTCTCAATCATCAAAAGAACTGAGACAATGGCTAACATCCTAATGAAGTAAATGGGGAAGTGTTTGCCCGCTACTCCCCCTAGAGGGCTAAGACCTCACTGCACTGCTCGCACTCCAGAAGTGCTCTTTCAGTTCAGAAACACCATCTTGAGGGGCAGCAATGTGTTTCTGATTTTACAGAAAGCTTCCAGAGCATGCGCAGATGTTGGGGGAGCTGCATGCAGGCTCCCACCACATTCCCACAGAGCCTCCTTACATGCACACTTTATTAGTATGTCAGACATTTTCTCAATCATTTTGCTTATGGAGAAGGTTGCATATTTTTAGCCTACTTTCCAGTTGGCTTATGAGCTCCCGGGCATTCTGTGTGTGTGGCCGTGTGTCTCCACCATCAACTTTGCAACACCTGGACCAATATGAACCAAATCGGGTAAAGTTGTGGGGACACATAGGGACACCTCAATGGTGTAGTTTGTGATGATGTCATCCACCCCAATCCAAGATGAAAGACGCGTAAACTTTTGAGGCACAAGTGGGCTAACTTGTGAGCCGCTTAACCAATTTGAACAAGAACATAAGGAGACTGGCGGCGGCCTGTGTGTGGCCACAGTGGCACCCTGGTCCCACCCCCCACATCTGATGTCAGATGCAGGGGGCTGGCTAGTCACGTCCCTGCATCAGACGTCAGATGCGGGGGATGTGGTCTCCCTCCTAAATGGGGCCGCATGGCCCCGTAAAGTGAGATCAGCCCGCGCTGCTTTGGGCAGCATGGGCCGGAGTGACTCTCCCTGCCTTAAAGGCAGGGAGAGCCATTCCGACCACACTGCCAATCCAGTGAGGGTCGATCTCTCTCCTAAACAGGGCCATGCGGCTCTCCCTGCCTTTAAGGCAGGGAAAGTCATTCTGGCCCATGCTGCCCAACGCAGTGCATTGGGCCACAATGAGTCTGTTAGTCTTTAAGATCAATGCCACAAGATTAATTGTTGTTTTTATTACACAGCAAGAGTACTCACATGACCTACTGGGTGGGGGTTGGGGAGGCAAGGTTTCACCAACATTCCCCCCAGATGATAAGCCTGGAATATAGACCATACTCCCAGGTGATCCATGCTGCGCCAAGCAGTGCCTCCAGGAATCCCACAATGCACCAAGCACAGTGCATTGGGGGATTCTCCTATCAGACGGGTGCTCTAGGCTCTGTGTGTGTGCTTGGGCTGCAAGAAGATCTTGGCCAATGGGTTAAGGGTGCACTTGCACCCCCTTAACCTCAGCTAAGAGCCACCTACGGAACTAGGTTTGGCAGCGTGGCATCTGTGTGGATCCTGGTGGTTCTCGTGGGCAAGTTTCATTTGGAGAAGATAACACTGAAGGGGTATGCTTGTCAATGTATAGAACTTATACAACAAGCATTGTGAAGCACAGGAACAAGAACACAGCAGCCAGGCAAGGCCCACCCCACAAATTCCAAAACCGGCTTTCCCCCAGCCATGTTTCTTTATAGTTCTCCTCATCCTCATTGCTCTTCCAGACTCAACAGCAGGCAAAGGAGTTTCAGACCTCACCAGAGTTGCCATGCCCCCTGGAATTTCGTGTTTCACCCAGATTTTAAGCATCTTACCCAGACTGCTTAGGCTTAGCCCACTCAGATTTGCCCAGATTTCAGCTTGCTTGCTTTAAAAGGTAAGCTCTAGCCTTTGTAGAAGCAGAATTATGGAGCAAAACATGCAGTCACTATTCTGCTCAAAAATTAGTTTAAAGCCAATTTACATAATATGCAAATTAGGCACCCAGATTTGGGAAGCCAGAATATGGCAACAGTAGACCTCACCACTCAGCAAATATCTGTGACTCATACATTCCAAGACGACTTTTGACAAAAAGAATTGCCCTATAAAAGCAAGGACTAGTTATTAAACAAACATCACTTATGATCATCTACAACGACACCACCCAAGTACCTAGTAAGTAAGTCGTTTGTTTAATATTACAAAGTAACAGGACACTAACACTGTACAACTCTGAGAATCAGGTTAGATAAAGTTGCTGTGCTACCTTGTTTGCAAAAGCCTAAATGCTGGCGCTCCCCGCCCCCAATGCAGATTCTACAAAGGAGGTCAACATCATTTGGGCTGCACCCATAACAAGGACTCACAATAAACTCACTCTAAAGAGTCTCTCTTTGGAACGGAGAAACCCCCCTCCAAATTCTGTGGTTTCATCTCAAAAGTGTCTTCAAGATTCCATGTTAATCCTACAGCACCACACAGAGCTTGTTCTCTCTCTCTCTCTCAAACACACATACACACACACCATTCAACTTACACTTAATGTATGTAGATTCATGGGGTACAGAGCTTCACTGCTCTTTATATAGTTTGAAGCTGCTAAAATTCCCCTTTCCACCCAACTATTAAAGTTTCTAGAGCACTGTGCTCCTTAGCAACTGATCACTAGGATTAGGGATGCCCCCCACCCTTTTTTAATCAGCCTTTGCTCCCATGTTTTCAACAGCAGCTCAGCCTGCAGAAATTGCCAAGTGATCATGCTTATGTCCCATATTCTGAAGTGCTTTGCTAATTGATTTCTGAAAATCAAGCTGCTGTTGAAAAGCAAGTGCAGGCCAGACCAGTTTAGTCTGAGCAGTTGGCAACCCTACTCCACATACAATATCCATCATATCTAAAGCACGTGGCCTCAAGCTGCTGCCACTGTCACCACCACGCACTTGGAACATCCAATCTGTAAAAACATTTCTTTTGGACTAACACACTACATAGCAGACCTAATACAGCCTTAATTTGAGAAGTGAGGAAGTCAGCCTTTTACCAAGATAAGCAACTTACTAAGAGAAGAAAAAATTAGAACAGATTTATCCTATGAATCCTAAATGATACTTCCAATAATATTTCTCCAAATTGTATCGACACTGCCTGACACGATGAGGAAAAATACTCAAAGCAGCCCCATTGAGATTTAACAGTTAGGTATTATCTATCTTTTTAATTTTAATGGGAGGACTTGGAGTAATTTTTCTCACCATGTCAGCTGTTATGACTAAAACCGCAAAGCAAGCAATAAACACTCAGGCATGTAGGCTCCCTAAAGTGTGTCTGAATAAGCAACGCATTAGTAGCCCAGGACAGCCTTTTAATGAGGCAAGGTGAGGCAGTCATTTCAGGTAGCAGATTATTGGGCTGCCAGCAGGGTGGCAAGATACCACCATCGGTGCATGCTTTCTGACCCCTGTAGACAGTGCAAGGAGTGCCTCTCCACACACACACTCCTTGAAAAGCTTGCAAAAGGGGAGAGGAGAGAGGCGGGGGAGGCTGCTGCCCCCCATGCACCTTCAAGGTGGTTGGTTTTGAAAGGGGGGCGGTTCCCCCACCCCCAAGGGCAAGGTGCAAGGCAGCATTTTGCACCTCCCCTCACATATCCCAATACCTTGGGCTGCCTTCTGCGAGTACCTAGCTAGACCCAAGGCCCTCACTTTGAAGTTTCCTTCCACCTTCAACTTTCTCTTCATGCAGGGATTGTATGGAAGAGTTTGGCCCAGTACTTTAACTTCACACAAGACACCGAGGATAAAATCAAAGGGCGGGGTGGTGGTGGTGGCCTTATTGTTGACCCCCATCTTACAAGGCCAATGAAAACAGCTGTCTGGAGGTTGTGGTGGCGAGAAATTCATTCTCTTTCCCCCTTGCTGCTACTTAATTGCAAAGAGATAGGAATCTCTACTGCAGGTGTACAAAGTGGTGCTAACAATTACAAAGGTGATGGAGAGCAAACAGGCTGCTGAGTTGTTTTACAATTCTCAGCCCAGCCTGGTCACTTAAATTCCGTATGACTCATGGCCCTAGAGCAGGTGCTTGCCTGACACACATTCCACAGGGAGAGTGTTGTTTGCTCTGTACTTAGCAGGCCAGGAGATCCCAGCTCTCGCTCCATTCTTGCACAGCCTTTTAAAACAATCTTTTGAATATGCACCCTTATTGTCATGCCAACACCCCACTTTTTATTTTTAATGGCAGCACTGAGCACAGAACAACATGCCATGGGAGACACTTAACTGTCCTAACACAGCAGCCTCTATCTCCTCCACTACTTTCCCCAGTAAAATGTAGGAGAGGTTGCATGCTGTGATGTCATCACACCCTACATTTTGCCACCTTTGCCCCACTTCAGCCAATTAACTGGCGACAGAGAGAGAGAGAGAGACTGACTGACTGACTGACTCAAAGCAGGATGACAAGCAATTACATCATATAACTTACTACCACTAGCAGGATAAACAACACAGTTTTTCTTAAAAAAACAAAAAACAAAAAACAGATGCTACAGCTGAGGTCTCCCCTCAGCCATCTCTCTACCACACATCAGAGTTCAGTGATGCTGGATTTTCTACATATCCATCCACCAACATAAACAGGCAATTTCACAGTAGAAAGGCATGCAAGAAATCATTTGGGGGGCAAGATCAGATGTCTCAAGATCCCAGTGTTTGTGACAAAACTGAGGCATGCAGTCTTTCTGTAGCTCCCTGGCCTGCCACTTACCTCTTAAGATTCCCAAATGATCCACACTTATAAGAACTTCAGTACCTCTAACATCATTTTGGATGTTCATAAGCCCTTCAGAGATGTATTATTAAAATCCTTTTATTAAAATAACCTCAATGTTAACTGGAAGAAAAACCTGGTAACATGATCCAGCTGTAACCTGAGTAGAGAGAAGATAAACCCACAAGGTACAGAATACAATTAAAAGTATAACTGAGCATACATTGGCTTTCCAAAAACCCTTTGTGCAAGTCCTTTGAAAATGGAGACAATACACAAATATTGTGTATGGCCTGGAAGAAACACGGAAAAATAGGATTCTCCTCACCCACATAGCAGAACACACAACTAGAGTTTCTTCAGCCAAGACAGAGTCACAAACACACCTAGATCTGTTATTAGAGCTGTATTTTATTCCCTTGCAGGACTGAAAATTTATCTAATCAGAATAAGTAGTACAAAGGGGGTTTTGTTTTTGTTTTTGCCAATAAAGGAAAAGATTAAAACTAGCCAGCCATCCAAACAGAGAGGCTGATTTGTCACAGTTCTCTTCTCTTCATGCAAAAGAGAGGGGGTAGGGAAAATTTGAACTAAGAGGCCTTAAGCGTCCAGCAATTAGTTAAACTAAGGAAAGATACAGGAACCCCCACAGAGCAGTCTGGCAGGAAGAAGAAAATGCCTGCAAAGCATTCACAAGTCACTCAAAAAACTGAGCTAGCATCACTTAGCAGGATAAAATGAGTGGGGGTAGGATTTGAGCCTCTGGTGTTGGGTGACAGACAATGATCTGGGAAGGAAATTAAACACACTCAGGCACAATTAAACAGGCTGTGCTCAATGGCATTGTTAGACCTAAGAAATATAGAGCTTGTCTTGTTAAATTAACCAAATGTTAGCGATCTAACCCATTTGCATCATGTCCATTGTCACTGCTCTAAAATACAGGAAACTTATCACATAAAATTGTAATCCCTGCAATAGATTCACAGAGGAGAGAGCTGGATTTTGTCTAATGCAATGGCATGTCAAAAATATTCCAGTTATGCAGTTAGCCCTGAGAAGAGGTGCTGTTCAGACTGGGGTCTTCACTGAGTCTATAGTGATCAGCCACCCCTCCCCCTAAAGAGTTAACCGGAAGTGAGCCCTGTCTTGACTGACAGACTGGAGAACTCCGGGGCTCAGCCAATCAGAAAACCAGGTGGGTGGGACCTAGAGAGCTACTGGGAGGAAGAAGGCAGTTCTTTGTTAAGAGAAGGACATGTGGCTGGCCAGGAAGGATGGCTGTAGGTAAATGACTTGGTAGATCCTAGAAAGCCAGGAGGGCAGGAAGCTTGAATTCTCAACCAGGGTTTGGTGAGTTCAAGAAAAACTTGGGCTTCGGAAGTTTAGGGCAGGAGAAAGTGGTTTAGTAAGACTTTGCGTTAGGAGTTATATTCCGTGTGTGTGTGTGTGTGTGTGTGTGTGTTTTGCATATTTCTGATACTGATCTATTATAATTTACCTACAAGATAACTGAATTAAGAAACACCAGCCTATGCTCCATACACCTAGGGAGCCGGGTCTCACGATCGGTGAGACCCAGTTTAGCAGGGTGCGCGAGGAGAGCGGGCTAAGCCCGCTCTCCCCACATACAAGCAGAGAGGGAACCCTAGGCGGCCGGATCAGCCACCCACACGATTGCCGGCTCCATGACGGAGCCAGCAGGGGCTGGGGAGTTCGGGGGCCATGCGGCCCCTGGAAGCCCCAGTATGTCCTGCACGAGCGTGCAGGGCTTACTGGGGAGACCCCCGAAACCAGGAGGCGGCTTTTCGCCTCCCCTCTGGGGGGCTACTCATGAACAGATAACCCGGGTTTGTGGAACACTCGCTCCGCAAACCCGGGATAAGGGGAGGGCTAAAAAAGTGGGTTACCCGCTTGTAAGCCACCGGGCTCGCCTGCAAGCCCAGTGGTTTACATGACCAGCCAAAATCTGGCTAGGCTCTCCTAGCCCGATTTTGGCTGGTCATGAGAATAGCCCCAGGGAGTTTCAAAAGACTCGATATGCATTTAAGCATGCTTTTGCATTTCCCTATATACCTGTTCTTTGCAACTGAGTAACCAAGATTTTTATAGTGTGCCACCCCAACATCATTCGGGGTGCTTTTGAAGTATTCTTGTAACCTACTGAGTATTTTTATCTGTAACTAAAGCTGAGTACGCCTCAGACAGAAGCAGTCTTTAGTACCGGAGTAAAACTGTTTTTCTTTTTGTTCTTTTCTTTTACAAGGCTCTCCAAGTTGGTTTTTAACTCAGGAGGGGAGGTGGGGGGTAAAGGGAGATTTCTCTAGTGCAAACATGTTTTCTCGGCCGTTCAGCAGCTATCATTTTCTCACCACGTGTAGGCTTGGATGTGGAAGATTTTTGTACTTCTCTAGCAGCAAAATAAAGAGAGTTTTCCCTGGGATTCCACCCCAAGCCCAGGGAGGTTCAAGCTTTGTAAAAAAAGAGGGGTGGTGGTGGCAGCCATTTTTGAACCTACCAAAAATACAGAAGAGTATTAGGAGAAGCCTAGTCATGCAGCTCAGCAGGGATGATTCAGCATTTCTTTCCCTCATGTGAGTTTGCTCTGAGACAAAGGCTTTAATCCACTCCAGAGTCCAGCTGACATAATGACAGATGTCTTCTATTGCTCTGTTCAACTATGTTCTATTACTCTAGAAGGGAAGGGAGTGTTTTCTCTGTGGAGAAAGGCTGGAGTGCAGTTATGTTTCAAACTGTTTGCATCTTTAAAGGCTACTTCAGTTTTCATAGCCCTGCAGAGACTATCATCCAGTGACATTGGCTTCTGGGCTTGCAGGCATAAGATTTGGATGCAACTATTTACCTCTGCTAACTAAGCAAAGAG
This sequence comes from Hemicordylus capensis, assembly GCF_027244095.1. NCBI lineage: Eukaryota > Metazoa > Chordata > Lepidosauria > Squamata > Cordylidae > Hemicordylus > Hemicordylus capensis. Next base: position 369,522,589 of record NC_069658.1, on the reverse strand, counting down.
ACACCTTTTAAAGTGGTTTCTCATAGCAACTGGCCCTATCCAACCCCAGCACAGCATTCCTCCAGTGGCTGCTGCTGGTATCTGCCTTGCATTTCATTTTAAGTTGTGAGTCCTTTGGGGACAGGGCACCATCTTATTTATGTATTATTGATTTTTCTATGTAAACTACTTTGAGAACTTTGAAGAACAGTATATACATAATTGTAGTAGTAGCAGTAGACACCCTGGTGGCATCGTCTTGACTATTTCACTGTATTAATCACCTATACCTCTTTCTGAAATACATCCTGTCTTCCTCAACATTTGCCACTTTTCCCACCAGCAGGGCTGCTCTACCTTTAACAGCTGCTTGACACCCAGAGTTCAATAGGCATAGCTCTCCCTATCACTGCATAGCCAAGCTGGGGAAATTGCACCTGTACCACTGTTCCCTCTAAGGCATGCACACGTGCATGTGCTCACAGGTTTTTGGATGTCCGCTCAGTTTTTAGATTCTGCTCAGGTTGAATCAGGAAGGCCTCACTCTGAATGCCCTTGTGCACACAGACTGTGCCTTGATACTGCTGCCCAGAACAAAACTCATTTTGCACAGAGATGAAAAAAATTAGACAGACCACTGACCTGAACCTGTTAGATTTCTGTCTGCTGTGGTAAAGGTGCAGAGGGATGGTAACTCCAGATTTTTTCTTCTATTATTCCCTTTAATATTTATTTGCAAATTAAAATACATATATATTTAACAGAAACACATACATGGCACAACAAGGACCCATGCTTCCAAGACATATGGAATGTTGAGGGCAGTTGAAACATTAAATGTTAAGGGTATATTTGAAAAGGGGGCGGGATTAACCTCCTAGAGCCTTGACAGCTGATAGTGAGTATGTGGGCGGAGGGTGGGGAGGGGGAGGCGTCAGAGTCAGGAGGATAATCACTGTGAAGTTAAAAACTCCTATTTAAGGAAGTTTCATGAAGGAGGAAAGGAAAAAGGGACCCTCTTTCTATTATTTCTCACTTTCCAGAACCTCTCCCCTTCTGGGATACACAGCACCAAAGGCCTCAGATTTGGGGCTTTAGTTCTAGATATCACAGGAGGCTCCACCAGCCACTATCCCGCAAGCTGCGAACAGTGCTACAAGGTTTCTGTTGCAAGCTGGCTGGACCCCGGACTGCAATGTATGGTTACAGATCCCCAACTGAATTCTTCTAAAGGTAGATTTAAAAAGAAAACAAAGGCAAGCTAAAAACCTGAAACCTCCTAACCCAGATGTATTGTGAAAGATGGTAAAGTTTGAAAACAAAGTACACATACATTCCTTTTGGGGGGGTTGTTTTCTGTGTAACAAAACACAGAGCATGAAACCTCAGGAGCTTCAGATGATAAGGTACTCCCCACAAAACAAAAATCTTACACACCAGAAACTAGCAGGGCAGACAGAAGGACAGACTAGCACTCTTCTCCCTTGGATCTATATTCAGGGAATGTTTTTCTGGGGAAGAGTTTTTGATCACAAGAATCTCCATCACCAGCCTAAAGTGAGAGTCCAGAAACAGGTTTACCATTTCACCTCCTATTTATGAGAACAAGATCTACGCTACAGTCAGTGAAAAGGAGCATGCCATTCCTTATTTCACAGATGAAAAGGGGGCATTTTTCTTGTGTACACAGAAGCCCTTGCTTTTCACATGAAGGCTCATTCCTCCCACACTCACCGCTGCATGCTGTTAAAATATCTTGTCTGTCTGCTATGCAGTCTGTTAGTTTACTCTGCCATAAGCTGCCCAATTATGCATGATCATATTTAACAGTTCAGAATTAACCTCACCAGCGGCCAGCATGAAAAGTGACCAGCTGTGCACTCACCCTCAAATGGCAAAATAGGGACAAAGTGGGGGCAGGTCCCAAAAACTAGGGACAGTTGGAGTATATGCAGAAAGAGTTCTTTCATTCTTTATAACAAAGAGAACAGCAAACAAAGTATTACGCAGTCTTATCTGCAGGTCTTTTCAAGCACTATACAGTTTCTAAGGAGACAAAAGCATGACACACAGCTCCGGCTCTCCTACCTCTGGCAGGCCTCATTCTTCCTTATGCTGCAATTTGCAGGAGGAAACTTAGCTGGCCGGGATGCTGCTGCTGCTGCTGCTCCTCCATTAAAAAACAAAACAAAACAAAACTTCTAGATATTTAAATCATAACGTGATTAAAGGCACTTCTGCGACTACAGGGTTGCTATCAAGCAAAAAGAAGTCCCAATTATTGTGCTTTTTTAAAAGTTAGAAAAATTTCTAATCTCTAAAATTACAAGTCAGCTTTTTTAAAAAAAGAAAAAAACTGGAAATTATCAATGGCCTCTCAGCATTGCTTAACTCAGCTCAGCAATCATGGCTGGCTTAACTGCACAAGCAGCACATCGCAGGATCTATGGCAGTGTCTCAGACAGCAATGGGGACTCTCAGGTTGTGTGGTGTACTTACTTTGAGCAACAAAAAATACTGTTGCTCAAAGTGGCAGCTCTGTAGGGTTGCCAGCTATTCCTGGAAATGTTTTTCTTCAACATTTTCCCACAATATCAACCCACTGCTTTCAGTGGTTACCTGAAGACTGATGTCAATCGCTGGAGGCTACAGATCAACTCCTGGAGGGCAACCCCACAGTCTCAACAACTATACAGCTCTGAATTAAGAATTACACCTCAGAGATTTTTCAGCTTGGCATGAAGATCTGGAAGATACTTCATGCACACAGGAAGATGCAGAGGAGTACTTGCATATCTCCCCTTACATGGGACAAAGAGCAATTGTGGGACAAAAAATAGCTTCACGATTAAAGAGTTAACCCCCTATCACTGTGGTACCAATCCAATTCAGCCTTCTTGACATCATTATTATATATGCTTTAAAACAAGATCCTGGGTCATGTATCTCCCTAAGTCAAATTTACAAGGAGAGACTGGGGCCAAAGCAATCAAGACTTTGAACATACAGCAGCAGATCATCTGAAACCTCAGATAAGATCCCCATGGAGAAGCCCTGCACTGCAGCACCCCACAAGGTGCTCTCAACAACCTCCTGTCTCATCTTTTGTTCCAAAGCGCTGTTTACACACACACACCCCACCTACCTTTTAGCTTGGGGTGGTGGTCAGGTCACCTCCAGCCCTGAAGCATTCCCCACTTTGACTATTCTAGAGAGATCTCTGTATTCAGAGACAATCTCCCAACAATTAGCTTTCATAAAGAAACATCTACTAGCCATTAAAGAATATTAACACTGTTTTGTCAAACTTCCCACTCTGATCAGGTGGAATGATATCCCATTCTTTTGATATAACAAGAGGTTTGATAACTTAAATCTTTATTTTAAAAGCAAATGTTACAATATTCAGTATTTTCCTATTATAAAAGCAGCTATGATTACAGTTTCATTTAACAGTGAGATTCACTATGGAGAAGATCCAAAGTCAAGATGGTCATCAATACCCAGGATTATGTCAACCCCAGTCTCTGTTTCCCCCCCAAAAGTTCATTTCCTTGCTGCTTACTTGTTGCATTTTATACCCCTTTCTGCCAAACAAGGCACTATTAAAAATAAATATGCTACCGAAGATTTAAAAAGCAGCATTGTCTCAGGCCACTGATGGTATTTTCAGAAGCTGGGGACAAGAGATTTCTATATCAGATGGTACAGAAATTAGATAGATAGATAGATAGATAGATAGATAGATAGATAGATAGATAGATAGATAGATCCTGGGCGCCTCTTTTCTTTCCTTCCTCTCAGGCCACACAAAGTCTCCAGGACTCCTGGGAAGGTAGAGGTAGGATTGATCCAACAGTCCTGACAGGCAAGTGCTGGTCTCCATTGGAGCCAATATTATGTGCTCTCCTGGCCTGGGCCCCTCCTTTCTTGCCTTCTCTAAAGGCACAATTATCTCTATCAGCTAAAAGTTGAAAACATGGAAAACGCCCCATTGTGGTGCATGAGAATATCGTACCAGACATTCTGATGTAATCACTGCTCTATTACATATTAAAGTCTATTAAATTTTATTTTTAAACACATTTTTATTCATCATTTTTATATTATCCAATAACAGCAACAAAACCAAGCACACACATTGCAGGGAATAATTAAATTCAATAAGGCTGAGTGTTGTGCCATCACTCACAGTGCAATTTAAGCACATGTACTCAGAAGCAAATCCCATTTAATTAAATGGGACATATTTCCTAGTATGTTTAGCTTTGCAGCCCTAATCTTGCCTGTTATTGAGTAACATCCTTCAGTCTATACCCAGCAATTGGCTGAGATTATCTATAGTAGCCAAATGAAGGAAGGTAATCACGGCCAGGGGAACTTTTAAAAGGTAAGGATTTGCTTTTGGTCTGGCCCAGAAAGATCCAAAATAACTTTTTTAATTCATGGATGAAAAATATAGAAGTCAAATGGCAGCTACAACTCCCTGATTCTCGATACTCTATTTGAAGACTTCATATTCACACCATAGCAAACTAACCAAAATCACACATGATGTCAGGCTGCTAAGAACAAATGGTGAGTTCCCTGTATTGTACAGTAAACACCACTCCCTTTTACAGAGATAAAGAATGTACCTATGAATCATCCTCCCTCCTCACATGTGCATGAGCCAAGAGAGTCGCCTATTACTTCATAATTCAAACATGTTTTGAAAACATCAAATTCCTTTGTTATGAGTGTAAAGATAAGTAGATCAATTAAGAAACAAATCATCATCCTCATAATCAGATACATATTAATTGGTGAACATTATTAGCATTTTTTAAAAAAGAGAAAATAGAGAGACAAGAATGGCTAGCCATTTTAAGCAGAATGTTCTTGTAAAATATTAAAAGAAACCCAAAGTTATTAAAATGCACTCTGTGGATATTTTACAGAGCTAGGAAGAAAGCAAGTGGGCATAACTATAGAAGGGGCATAGCTCACTGGAAGAGCCATACTATGCCTGCAGAAAGGTCCCAGATTCAATGTCTGGGTGTCTTCAGTTGAAGAATCTTGAGTAACAGAGCTTGAAGAGAGACCTCTCTACGTGAGACCTTGGACAACCACTGCCAGTCAGAATAATACTGGGAGAGATGGGTCAGTGGTCTGAATGAAGTAGCATCACATGTCCAGTGCTTGCCATAAGAGATAAGCATGCTATAGGGATGGCAATAACTGTTAATAATCTTATTTAAATATATTTAGGACTGAAGTCTTGGGTGTTGGAGGCTAAAGAAGTTGATCTAGTACCAGGACTTTAGCTGCCACATTTTGATCTATTTATAAAATGTACTCTCTGCATAAACTCTTGAAACATCTCACAGCAGCAAATCATAGCAAAGGTCCACTAAACACATTCACACAAACCTCTTCTTAAATCACTGCAATAATAAAGTGTGACCCCAAAATCTACTGTATAACCAAACACTCAGTAGCCAGCTCAGTTATATTATAATACCTAGCTGGGGTGGGGGAATACCATAAAGTTTCCAAGGCAACACCTAAAAAAAGTTTCCTAGCTACCTAAAACAAAAAAAGTTGTGCCAAAAGAGAGTGAGGAATAACCAGAGAAGCCTCCTCTAGCAGGGAATTCGGTGGGGGGGGGGGATGGCACCACTAAAAATGCCCTGCTCATTGCCAACACAGCTAGAGTCTTTCACTGTGCCAGCAGTGAAAGAATTACAGTGCAATCAGGCAGCTATAATCCAAAACTTTGCATAGCTCATGAGGGAGCAATGAACTGACAGTGTTAATCACTCTGCTATCTAACTTCCCAGGACCATACACTTTCCTTACACCAATGCAATGCTATTAATACAATGTACAGATAGCATGGATGTTGATGACAGAGTTCTTCAAGGAGTACATAGCTATTCAGAAGATAAGCTGCCAAATAAGTACCCTAATGTAAATGCAAATAGTTCCCCACTGCAAACATTAGGAAAATAAAAAAGGACCCCTAACAACAGTGATAGGAGAGACAACATAGAGAAAATACTGGCAGAGAGCACAGAAGGACAAGCTCATGAAAAGTCAGAAATCCCTACAAAGTCTGGAAGAAAAGGACCATGATTAGATCTTTGCAGTGTTGCAAAGCTGTATCTGTAAAGCAATAGCCCTTTGTCTCACGTTTCTGTTGGTCTGCTTCTATGGCTGTGACATAATGGACTAGCACACAAAGGACAACTGAGAGCCAGCGTGGTGTAGTGGTTAGAGTGCTGGACTAGGACCGGGGAGACCCGAGTTCAAATCCCCATTCAGCCATGAAACTAGCTGGGTGACTCTGGGCCAGTCACTTCTCTCTCAGCCTAACCTACTTCACAGGGCTGTTGTGAAAGAGAAACTCAAGTATGTAGTACACCTCTCTGGGCTCCTTGGAGGAAGAGTGGGATATAAATATAATAACAACAACAACAACAACTGTAAAACAATAATGTTTTCAGATTACTCCCTTCCATGATATCAGACACAAATCAATGTCCACAATTCTGCAGCTGCATAAGAGGATGCAAGGACAACATACCCCACACAAGTAAAGCAGGTATGGTGAGGGAAGAGGATAAGCACTACAATACAACCATAAGTGCTGTTACACATCAACACATCAGCCCATACATGAGATCACATTCAACATGCTAACTATTTGCAGATGTAAATCAGTGGAGCCGTTGTACACTTGAGTGGGAGACCTTGGTTCTAGTTTATTTCCTGAGCCTCCTAAATTGGTGTAGTTCCCTCTTACCAACCTCATACTTTCACATTTAAAATAATTGCTTAAAGAATGACAGTGATCCTAAATGTCAGTTTCAAATTGTATGGAACTAATCAACCATGAACATGATTTTGGAAACAAGAAGAGTAAGTGACTTAAGAACATGAACCAGGAGCAGGATTTGTGCTGTTTTCTCGAAATGAGGTGAGAAATCCCATCATGTATTGAGGGCAGGATTTTCATTCAGATTGTCTATTTCATATTGCACCACCCCAAAACATTGCGCCACAGTATCAGAACTGCAGTTGCAAGATATGAAACTAGCAATTCCACATTTCAGGGAGCAGGCATTTTATGGTGTGTGTGTGTGTATGCATACTGGTTTTTTTAATGAATGTAGTTCGTAAAAATGTAAAGTGTGTGTGTGTGTATACATCATAAATCTTTATGAACTGTATTCATTAAAAAGTATATAAATAAATTGACTATGGCTATAAACCGCCATTGTCTGGAGATGGGAAAGGAAACATAAGTGTTCTCAGCAGCCCAGGAGGCAGCCCAGAAGCAGCCACTTCGGTGCTTTCCCTCTATATTTGTTAGGATTTTTGATACAACACTGTGCTTGGTGGAGGAGTTGTTTGCAGTTTCTGTGTCTCTGTAGTGGCCATCTTGCAGTTTTCTTGGCAGGATCCAGTCTGAGGTAGCCACAAATACACACCATTGAAGAATATGAGACAAATTCGTCATGACTACTAACTGAAGAACTATTAATGTCAACGGGACTGAGTCATGACTAACTCAATCGGGACCCTGCCTCCTGTGTTTACAGTACTGCATTTGCGTAACAATAGTGGCTGAACACTGGTAATGCGAGGGGGGGGGGTCTATGATGTGTTCCCCGTTTCCTCTTTCAGCTGTACAAGACCCTGTGAGTTTCAACGATGTTAGTGGACTCTGACTGAAGGCATGTGAAACCGAAAGAGTTATACATGTAAGAGTGGCTTAGACTAAGCCGCCGTCACCTGCCTATGACTGCACAAAATACACCTGCAGGGAGGGTTGTGTACAGTTGGAAGTGTGGAACCTGGCCCTGGGAAAAGTACTTCCTCCGCCTCATCTCCGGCGCGCGCCCTATTGCGAGAAGACTGCCAGGAGGAGCCCAGTCTAGCTGCACTTGTTCCCGACGTCTCCCAGCGTGCAAGTCTGGTTAAACGCTTCCTACACTTCTTGCGTGCCATTTGCCTAACCAACAAAACCGGATCGTAGCCGAAAGCTTCACTCCCCGGGAATCCATTGCTCCTTCCCGCCGGGTGCGCGGGGCGGGGGGCTTGAACCCAAGCAGCACATTTGCCTGAGAACTCGCCGCCAACAGATTCTGGGGGGCGTGTCCTCCTGAGCTGCCCTCGTCCAACTTTTCTTGCAAGGTCCCGACCTTTCCACGAGCTCTGGAGAGTTGTGGAAGCCCGCCCACTCTCTCCTTCCAGGTCCGGCTACCCCTAAACTGCCAATAGCTCATCATCATTGCCTTTCAGCTCCCCGCCCTAGGCAGGAGGAGGCGCCTGACTGCAGCCCGGCCGTGTTTACACTAATAGCAGCCGCCAACACTTAAAAAAAAAAAAAAAGTCGGGGCTGCTCTACTACCTGTATTACAGTATCACGGGGTGGGGGTAAAAAAGGAAGGGACGAACGAACCTAGGAGTCGGCAGGCAGGCTTAGCATTGCAAGCGTCTCAGCCGCAGGAGTGAACAGAGAGAGAGCTTGCCTAGCAGCCACGCAAGCTTCGAAGGGAAAGCAAAGCGCGGAGAACTAGGTGGGCTCTGTCCCTTTAAGGGCCAGCGGCATTGCTTCGTAGCCTCTCGTGCTGTCTGCCGCTGAAATAAGAGGAGGCGATGGATCGGTGAAGGGGAGGCGCCGCTGGGCAGGTTGTTCCTTGCCGCTCCGAGTGCCGGCTCAGCCCCGCTCGGCTCTAGCCTTGCCTGCAACACCTGGACGACGGATCCCGCGCCCCCTACCTCCCGCCCGCCCGAGGATGTGAGTCTGCCGCCCCATCTGCTGCGCCTCCTTCTTGCCACGCTGCCCGCCGCGGCCCCTCGCCCCAGCCCGCCGTGCCAGCTGCCGGGCTGGGCGGGGGGTTGCTGAGCTCTTTGCATGGGGCCGCCGGCTTCGTCCCGTCCCGCTGACGGAGAAGATGCCGAGGCAGGAGCTGCCTTTGCCCGAGGGCTGGGAGGAAGCTCGCGACTACGACGGCAAAGTGTATTACATCGACCACGCCACCAAAACCACCAGCTGGGTCGACCCGCGGGACAGGTGAGGAAGGACGGTGGGAGGAGGGAGAGAGGCCGAGGTAGCTGGGGAGGAGCTTGCCTGCCTGCAAGGCGGCAGGTGTCTGGAGGGGACGGAGCCGCTCTCGAGGGGCAGGAGGGAATAGCAGCCCGACCACGCTCAGAGCGCGCGCCAGTGTTGCTTCTCGAGGCTCTGTGGCGGGACTTGCGAATTCATGCCAGGACGGTGCTGGTCGTACCTTGGCCCTTCACTTGTAGTATTAGCCATTGGTGGCCGAGGCAGTGGTTTCCTGACCTAAAATGGAATGAGGTTTTTGTACTCCCCTTCATCCAAAGAGCTTGGGGGGCTGGTTTTCGCCCGGCCGCAACAGCCCTGTAAAGTAGGCTACTCCGAAGGATTGGCCCACTCAGTGAGTTTCTTGACTAAAACGCAGTTGAACCTGGAACTCCCACACTGGCTTTGCCCGTATAATAAATGTGCTGTATCTGATGGGATGTTCATGGAAGGCTTACGCATGTACGTTATCCATGGCCTGTATCAAGTTTGTTTCAGCTCTTGCCCAAACTGAACATGAAACTCGAGAATTAAAGGGGCAGTAAGCATCTTTATGATTGAGCATGGAAGCTGCTACAAAGAGCCTCAGCTTAACATTGTTTTTCTGACCTGATAGGGATATCCAGTGCTTAACTCTCTTTAATGCGGGGGGTGGGGGATGTGGGCTCAAGCATGTCTAGAAACCCTGTCCTCTAATCCCAGGTATTAGACACTCTGGACATCCTTGAGGGGCACTTCCCTCATAATTACTGGGTTGCAAGCTGTAAAGCTGAGCCTGGCATAGCATACAGGTTCAAAGCTCTTGCCCCCACAGCAGCCTGTTTCAGGGCCCCACTTGACTGTTCTGTAGCTGATGGAAGTTGTTGTGGTGTTATAGCTACCAAAACTTTTCTGCACCTTTTACTGTGAATTCTGAATTTGAATGAGCTCCCAAATAATTATGTAAATGGAATGCTAATTGGAATGATGCTAGTCAGGACTAGCTCCATGCTTCGTTGTTCAGACTTGTCAGAACACAGAATTGCACCTGTTTGAGAGGTGTGTCCCGGGAAGCTGGTGGAATCAAACAGGTGCACAGAACTTGTTGAACTCCTCCATTGTTATACACTGGGGCAATTTAGTTTAACATTTTTATAAACAATTAAATTTAAATCTGAAGTTGCCATCACTGTCACAATGAGCTTTTCTCTTTTGGGGGCTGTTGTCCTAAGGCAACTTAATCATCTATGTGAAAGTAGACAAGCTTACTGGTCACCTTGCAAATTGCATAGTGATGTGGGGAAAATTCATTCCCCCCTGTTATAAGTAATCAAGCCAAGATGGGTGGTTTGGGGTGTGTGGAAGGTTTCTGAGCCTCCCTGCCCCACTTTTGAAAATGGTTTCTATTGAAAACAGATGTAAATAATTGTCTGCTCCACCACCCTTGCCCCCACAAACACTACTTATTCTTTCTACTTCAACTCCACTATCTCTGTGCAGATAGCACTAGCTACCTTGCTGTATGCTTTTTTTTTGACTAGATGAAAATACCCAATATAAGCGTGTCACTATGGATACAGATTAAACTATGCTACTAAGTGCATTTGTGTGGGAGTATGAAATACATAGGACATAACTTTCATATCTATAATATAAAGCTACTTGGGCCTCACTGACTAACATGAAAATACCAGACCAAACCAAGAAAGATTGTTTTCACAAGTAGGCTCTAGACCTTGGCCAGACTACCAAAAAAAATACAAAACCCTGGAAAAATGCATTAATACCCTGGAAAATGCAGGAAAACTCTCCCATTGGATAGCATGTATCTTGAGACCTCAGAGCTAGGAAAAGACTAGAGTCACAGTGACATAGACGTTCACATGTTTGCATACTGCAAGCCATTTTACTAGTACTAATAATATAGAATATGTGCTGGAATATAGGGCTTTGCCCCAGAGCAAGTTGAGTGGTGAGAAATGTAGGGCAAAGTACTCTGTAGATTCAGTGGCTTTTGTGTGTAGGAGCACTGCTTTTCCTTTGAGTAGAATTCTACAAAATAGCCAAGAGGCAACTTTAGACAACATTTGATGTATAAAAATTGCCAGGTGTGTCCTGGTTTGTTTGTTTTGGTTTTTTGCCCCCTGTGCATGATGATGTGGTCAAAATAATCTTGTAGCAAATATTTACGACATCCTTATTTTACTAAGTGGGGGAAACTTTGGATTTAAAGTGGCTACATCAACTACAAAGTTGACCTCTTGGGAAGAGTTGCCTTGTGCTGACTTTTGTGCCCAAAATTATGATGTAAAGTTGCCTCCATATGATTATTGGGTAAAAACATTGTCCACTCTGATTTTTTGAGACAAAATGCTACGTCTTCTGTAAGAAAGGGGTTATTGTATCCTGTATAACATGAATGGTGTTAAAGAAGCTAGTTAAAATTAAACACAAAGGGTTTAAAAAAAGAAAAAGAAATGATACAGCCTTAAATTCAGGAACAAATTGATAAGGAAAATCTGCTTTTTAAATTCTTATTGTTTCACTGTATGTTTTAATAATGTGAAGATGACCCCAGTCTGGATGCCCAGATTGGATGCCCAAAAATAAATAAAATCTGAATGTATTCTTGAAAATATAAGGACTCTGCAAAACATAGGATTTCCAAGCCCAAATATTGCAAGTTGGCACTCGGAGATCACGAGATCAGAATGTAGGTAATCTATCAGTTGTTGCAATGGGAAACACAGCTGTCTGCAGGTGCAGGCCCATTTGGAATATTTGGGAGACATGTATGTCTGCATTCCATACATTTTTTGTTCTAGATATGTTGTTACCTCCCTTATACTATTTTGCTGCTTTGGAAATCAGCTGCATTTTGATTCTTTATATAGAAATGGGAATTGGTTTTTGCTGAGGTGTACAAAATATTGAGGTCCCTACCTTTAAAGTTAGAGGAAGAATACTGACATATCCTCTTGTTAATCTGAGTGGTGCCTTTTGGATCACCTATGCAGAACAGAATTCTGCTCTGAACAGGTAAATAACATGGAGTGCTTTTAGAGTAACTCTTTCAATTCAAGTGTTTTGTTCTCTCCTCTGTTAAATTGTGTGGTACTTCTTGGAGGGAGAGAGAGACCATTCTTAGTGAAATAAAGGCAGTAAAATCCCTTTGGATGTAATGTGTGCTTCAGTGGTGTATGTGTCTTTGAAATCCCATTCCCAGATGCCACTAAATTCATTTGCAAAACTTCACGATGAACTTTATAGAAAAGGGGTTGAGGAAAGCACATATTTAAATGGGACACTCACCACCTGAAAAAGAAATACTAACCTAAATGCTCCTTTATTTGCATTAATCATCCACATGCAAGGTGTTTTAGACTCTGCCTTGTCCACTATCGTGTCAGGCGTACCTTGAGTTGTACTCGAAATAATTCTATGTGCAATGTTTACTCATAGAATTGTGGAATGTTGGAGTTGCAAGAGACTTTGGAGGTCTTCTATGTTTAATGGGGCTTATTCCCAGGAAAGCTTATTTAGACTGCATTCTTAGTCTCGGAGAACATAAGCTTAATTACCACTGGAAGCAAATGGATCCTGAAACAATTTCAGCAACTGAAAGACTTGTGCCAACTTCATATGACATGACTTTAGGGTGCTGTTGCTTATATTTTGCTCCATAATAATTCCTTGAATGCGTTTTCCTTTTGTGTTCTGTTTCTCAAAATGCCAATGGGCTATTGTCCCTATATTTTAGCTTAGTGCTAAAATGAGTGTGCAATTTCCATCCATTTAGGCTTTTAATGCTTCTTGCATTCTAGAAATTATGGTGTTAATGCAAGGTGTGCACAAACGTAACAACTTTTAAACTGCCTTTTACTTTCTATCTTGAAAAGTTATCTCCTTGTGTTCCCAGTATGTTTCAGTCATACTTGCTCTCTTTCTAACCACACACAACAAAATTTGGCTAATGTGTCCTGTATTCTGTAATCCTTCTAATGAAGCTTTATCTCATAAATCTATAACTGAAACTAGATGGTAGCCCTTCTCCAAGGAGCATTATCAGGTGTGCCACATCCCTGGCATGTTCCCTAAGTTCTGGTTTAGAGGATCATTTATTTACAAAGCCTGTTTCTAGCTTTGGTGTCTGCAGAGGAAACATTTTAGATAGGATAAAGGGCTTCACCTAGGAAGGAAGGGTACAGTGCTTCAGTACTGGACGTTACAGTACAGTAACGTCCAGTAACTCTTGATGGATGTAGAGAGCCAGTGTGCTGTAAAAGATAGAAAGTTGGTTTTGGTAGCTCTGGGTTCAAATCGCTGCTCACAGTGAAATGCACTGTGTCAACTCCTGGCGACCGCAGAGCCCTGTGGTTGACTTTGGTAGAATACAGGAAGGGTTTACCATTGCCTCCTACCTTGCAGTATGAGATGATGCCTGTCAGTATCTTTCCCCAATATTGCTGCTGCCCGATATAGGGGCTTCCCATAGTCTGGGAAATATACCAGCGGGGATTCAAACTGGCAACCTCTGGCTTCCTAGTCAAGTCATTTCCCCACTGTACCATTAGGTGGCTGGGGAACTACAACTCCCATAATTCCCAGTCACAGTGGCCAATAGCCAGGGATTATGGGGGTTGTAGGCCAACGTCTGCAGGAGGGACGGAGCTGAACAGGCCTGGTATATGGTTTTTTAAAGAGCAGAACATTATAAGAAAGGTGAAGATTTTAATCACAGATAGCTAAAGTGCTAGTCTGGTAACTGACAACATTTCACTGCAGGTCTTTAAAAAATACTCATGTGGAAATTTTCCCTATGTAAAGCAATATTGTGACTTTAATGTTGTGAAGTGAACAGCTGATCTATCTTATTGTGTTTTATCTTGAATATTTTGTAAATTGGTTTTAATATGTTGGTAAATTTCTGTGTAATGAGTGTATTTTAATAGCGTCACCTGCTTTCTAATGGATTGTGCTTGGCATTGGCACACAAGAGCCACTGTTGCTGTATGGTACATTGCAGATGTTTTCCATTAAAATGCAGACATAGTCTGAATTTCAGAGTCCTGAAGGCATGTATGTTTGTTAAAATAATGGAGAATGTCCTTAGTCTCTACCAAGGATGGTTCTTTTGAAGTGTTTTATTTTTGTTACGTGAGCTTCCCAGAGAACAATTGTTATGGGATCTCCATTAAAATAAAGTTTGTTCATCTTTCCATGCTTTTGGTCTAAATGAACACGTGAAGCTGCCTTTTATTCAGTCAGAACATAACAACAGCCCTGCTGGATCAGGCCCATTCAGTCCAGCATATTATTTCACATAGTGGCACACCAGATGCCTCTGAAAAGCCTAGAGGCAAGAGGTGAGGGCGGGGCACACCCTCTCTCTTGCTGTTGCTCCCCTGCACTGGGTATTTAGAGGCATCTTGCCTCTGAGGCTGGAGGTGGCCTATAGCCACCAGTAGTCCCTCAGAACTGCCATGTGAACTTCCCTGAACTTTAAGATTGATACTGGAGGCTCTGCCATCTCTCTTTTCCTCTGTCCCTGGAGGCAGCATAATGTAGTGCCAGGACTGTGGCATGTCCTCCCAAGGGGATTTCTTCCTGTCTCTGTCTTTTAATGGTATTTAGTTGTGCAGTGAAGACTATATTTATTTCAGCTGGGTTGTTGTATTCTATCCAGTATCTTTTATGCTGTGTTAGAAATTTGTCCCCATGGGGATCCTGTAGAGAGTGTGGGGAGTGGGGTCAAAAAGGGAAAGGAGAAAATGGAGTAGTTTCTGAACAAACTCTTAAGATTACTTTGTGTTTGTGAAGGAAGCAGCTATATAACATTTGGTATTGAGGATGAGATCATTTACTTTTAGGATGACATTTTAGTATTTAGTATTTAGTCCTCAAAACCATTGAGGAGCACAACGCTAAACTGACAGAAGTCTTACGGAAACTCCAACACGGACTTGCTTTCTCTGCAGATAAATGTCAGTTTTGTACACACTCAGTGATGTACTTGGGAAACACAATATCTGAAAGTAGCATACATTCTAGGGATGTGCAAAGAACCAATTTGGTGCTCCTTTTCAGGAGCGCCGAACTCTTTCAAAGTGCTGGCGTTTGAGCTGGTTCAGAGACCGGGGGGGTTGCTTTAAGGGGCAGGGAGGGTGCTTTCTACCTGCCCATCCCTGCTCCTCCACTTTCCCCCTGCTGGCGCTCTCCCAAAAAGTGTGGGCGTGGGACTGCAGCGTTCTTTCTTGCTGCCCTGTTCAGCGTCCCCACACAATGGCTGACGAGCATGTGCACGCTGCAGCATGTGACGAGCATGTGCACAATGGCTGACGAGCATGTGCACGCTGCAGGAATGCTCTAGCCCTGCACCCACACTTTTTAGGAGAGTGCTGGTGGGGGGAAAGCGATGGGGCAAGGATGGGCAGGTAGGAGGCACCCTCCCGGGAGTAAGCAAAACCAATTCCATGCACATCCCAAACACATCCCACACAGACTTGATGCAAGCTATTTGGGAAGCACCAGAGCCATATGAAAAGGATGCACTTAACTCATTTTTAGGACTCTTAGTATTGCTCTAAACTTGTCAGAAAATTTCCCTCAAAAGTTGTTCTATTGCATCTTCTTTTTAAAAGGAACGTAGCATTTCACTGAGATGCATCCTGCAAGAATAGTTTTCAGAATATCAAAAAGCCATTTCTGAAAGTCCTGAGCTCACTGCTTTTGACATCAGCAGGCACACTACTGTAACTACTGATGCTTCTGAATATGGTTTGGATGCTGCCTTGACCCAGCAAAAGGGGACATGGAAGTTATAGTTGCCTTTGCTTCCAGAATGCTTACTGCATCAGAGAAGATGTATTTTGTCACTGAAAAAGAACCTTTAGCATATTTCTAGGCAGTGAGGCACTTCAGGGGCCTCACTTGTGGGGCAAAAAATTCACTTTATGGTCAGCCCGTAAACCCTTATCTATTTTATTTACTACTCGGGGATCAAGTTGAACAACCCCAAGAATAGCCAAATGCATCACCAGATTTATGGATTTTGATTTCCAGGTAGGAAATCTTCCAGTTCAGAAAACAACTGCGGATTGTTTATCTCAACTTCCACTTGCAGGCCAAGAGGAGATCCTAAAGATGAGGATGAAGGAATCATAATTGTGCAAACAGTTTCATCAACTCATGGAGTGATCACATCTTCTGAATGGAAAGCAGGGCAGATCAAGTGCTTACTGAACTTAAACCTTACATAACTAATAGATGGCCATGCAAAAACAAGGAACCTAAGCATCTTCAACCATACAGGAACATAGCAAGTGAGCTGTTTCTTCTCAATGAGCTGGTGCTGAGGACTGATTGTTTGGTGGTACCAACTTCTTTACAAGCAAAGGTGATCAAAATTGCCCAGGAAGGTTGCCTGAGCTTGGCTAAAATGCGAATCAGAATGTTTTTGGTGGCCAGGTATGGACCAACCATTGAAGATGTGATCAGGGACTTTATGGCTTGTGCTGTATCTGACAAGCTGCAGAAGACTTTTGCCAACCCCCTTGAGTCTACTGGAGTATCTCTGTGGTCCCTGGGAAAAACTTGCTCTGGATATAATGGGGTCTTTTGATAACCAAACTACAAAACAAAGATTTGTTATAGTCATGATGGATTACTATTTCAGGTGACCAGAAGTTTCATTTGCTGATAACATTATTACAAACAAGGTGTTCCAATTCATGGCTGCAGTTTTTGTGAGAGAAGGTCTTCCTAAAGAACTAGTTAGTGACTGACAATGGGACATAACTTACCTCATTTGAAATGGAGCAATATTTGCATTACCATTGGATAAAACACACAACTCTTTCTTTGTACCATCCTTGAGGGAATGATTTGGTGGAAAGAATGAACTGATTAGTGAAGGAAAGCTTACAACTAGCTCCTATACAACAATAACCCTGGAAAGAGGCAATCCATGGAACTCTATTTGCTTATCAAACCACTCCTCATTTTACTACAGGAAAATCACCTTTTGAACTGCCGAGAGGATGCAAAGCTACCACCAAACTTACACAATGGCAACAACTGATAGGGCTTTCCCATGCCATCTCATCCCAAGGCTGCAGGGATTTGTAATCGAAGGAGAAGCAACAAAAATACAAATTGCATGTGGATCAGAAATGGAGTGTGAAACAGTGAACCTTTCAGGTGGGGCACTTTGTTCAAGTATAGCTGCCTTATAAAGTGAGAATGGGATATTCCCAATATTCTGGACCAAAACAAATAATCAAAATCTGAGGAGATTCTGTCATATTGGATGATGGAAAGAAATGAAACGGTTTGAGACTTTCCGGTATACATACTATGAGACCAAAGGGAAGGGAGTCTGGTCTCGAGAGAGCAACTGCAGAGGACTTTAATCTTTCCTTCAGTTTTGACCTTGCAGAAGAAGCTGATGAAGTGATGGACAATCTTCTTTACCAGAAAGGACATCACTAACAGCTCCTGTGCCAGAGAACCTGTGCCACGACTTAGGAGAGGTGTGCATGACAGGAGACCACCGACAATACTTCAAGACTTTGTCACGGATTTTAAAACCAATTCAATTCTGGTTGTTGTTGTTAAGGAAAGGGATGTGTTGTATTCTATCCAGTATCTTTTATTTTTTGTTTAGAAGTTTGTCCCTGTGGGGATCTTGTAGAGTCTGTGGGTGGGGGTGGGGGGTTGGAGTCAGAAAGGAAAAGGGGGAAGAAAGTGGAGTTGTTTCTGAATAAACTCTTATATAGATTTAACTAGGATTACTTTATGTTTGTGAGTGAAGCCGCTATAAAACATGGGCTTTGGCTCTTCTTTTGATGTCTTCTGTTTGACTGCACTGCTTCTGTAGTATTAGTCATGTTTTGCATTGTGTGCAAATGATACACATAATAGAAAAATGGGGTAAAATTATTTAGAAATTGACAGTAGTTCTCCAAGGTTGGACAGGTTTTTCCTTGGTCCTGCTACTACAGATACCAGGGATTGAACCTTCCAGTAAAGCATATATAGTACTACCACTCAGCTAAAGCCCTCAACTATGCCCCAGAAGGAGAATAGAAATTGTGACTATTTTTTCTTAAGCAATTTCAAATAGAACATAAGTATTATAGACTTGTAAGTTAGAACTCTTCATGAGTTATTGCAAGAAGGAAGCAAATTCCCAGCCATGTAGAACAGATATATTTACTGCTGCAAGTACTTGCATTTGTTCGAGATATTAATGTAACATGTCCATATTTAGGCTTAGCCAGAGACTAGCAAAAGTAGGCAGAGTAGCTATACACCCTATCAAAACCTGCAGAACTGGTCACTGACATAGGAAGCTGCCGTGTACTGAGTCAGACCATTGGTCTATCTAGCTCAGTATTGTATTCACAGACTGGCAGCAGCTTCTCCAAGGTTGCAGGCGGGAATGTGTCTCAGCCGTATCTTGGAGAAGCCAGGGAGGGGACTTGGAACTTTCTGCTCTGAAACGGACCATGTGTGTACGTGGTGGGGTTCTTTGCAATATGTGTGTAGGAGGTGGGGTTCTTGACTCCTTTGGATCCAGATAATGAAATGAATCCATGTTGTCTCCATATATCAGCTTCCACAAAATTAATGTTCTCAGTTGATTCTTTTCTCTCAAACACTGTGTTGATTTCCCAATTGCATTTTTGAATATACTCATCTACATTCTATCTGATCTTGCAATATTGCTCAATCTATATGGTAATTCCTGTTTGTCTCTTTCTGACCTTGCTATCAATGCAGCATCTGTGGTGAAGTAGAGATTTCAGTTAACCATTACCAATAAAATTAAGCTTTCGTTTAAGCAGACAGTCTAGTCAGCTAGTGCCAATACAGTTCTTATATGCAAAAGTTGCTACATCCTACTCCCACTCTGACCAAACACATACACCCTCTTGTTGTGGTGGAGCCTAGGTGGAATAGGGTAACACAGTGAAGGGATTACCCAACTGCAGATACATGAAATAATGGGTGTCAGGACCACGGATAATGAGGGCCACCTGTATAATTAAAAGATGGTATCCATTGCTCCATGAAAAAATTGTCTAGATTGTATTTTTAAATAACTTTATCTCCTATGACTATAGATCTGAATCTATGAAGGTAAATTTTTCGATATAGTTCCCTATACCAAACAAGCTTCCCCCCCTGCATTGGATTGATTTTGGTAGTTGTCTAGAAGGAAACGCTAAAGTAACTGAGGACATAAAATGTGTGAACTTTCAGACTGCCAGTCTGAAAGACCAGCTTATTCCAGTAGGTTAGGTAGCCTGTAGCCAAGAATTTACTATTAGAGTAACATTGGCATCCTGTTAGTGTGTGGCAAAATTGTTTTGTGTTTTTCTGCACAAAACCGTAGCATGAATATTTCCTTCAGCCTTAAATTCTTTACGAATATCCAGTAGCAAAAAGGTACACATTTAATTGTATCATTCCATAACTGCTGACTTGATCTGAAGGTAACAGATTTCTTAAATATTACCCTTTATGGGTTTGAGGGTACCTCCCTTTTCTACCTTCAAGCTTAGCTTTCCCATTCTTCTTGAAAGTTCTCACACACACACCTCTCTCTTTAGTTTCCCTCCCCCCACCCAAACACTTCTAATAGTTAAACCATCTTGCAGGATTGATTTCAATGGTGTTCCATCAACAGCAGTCCTGGCTCCATTCACTGGTGATATGAAATGTCTACTGCGGGTACTTAGCAGTAACTTAATCCACCCTCCAGAGAAGGCTGTTTAGTTGCCATCTTTGGCAAGTGTCTGTCGAAGGGAGAAAGATTCACATGAGTGCAATTGGGTGTTTTTGCTTCGCTACCAGTCAAGAAAGGGCAACAGCAGGCATCAGATTGGGAAAGTCTGCAGCTGCATAAGCTGCAGTCCTGCCAGAAAGAATAATGAGAGCAGTCAAGAAAAGGAACAAAAGCAGAGGAGAGATGCCCCACATCTCTGAGATTTTTTCTTTACACTCTGGGTTTTCATTTGCAAATTAGCACTGTGCTGTTTGTTGTTTGTGCTTCTGGCTGCACTTTAAAAAAACACACGCCTCAAACTCTTTCTTTGGGAACTTTTAATTTTATTTAACTTATTTTAATTGCATTCCACTGAAGCATAGTTTACTGCCATTTGCAGTTATGGCCAGAGTGGATTTCTGAGTGATGTTTAGAAATCGTAAATAGCTGTGTTGGTTCCTTAGAAGAAAAATCACAACCTGATAATATCTTCAGTTAAGAACTACCAAATAACACACAACTTAAGCAACCTTTTGAGTTCTCCAGAACACTTCTTCACCAGGCTGAACGGATAGGAGAAAAAGTTGTGGTGGGGAGTGGAAGAGGTGGGCATGATACAATAGCTCTAAAGATCTGCAGTTTATAACAGTCTTAAAATGGAGTACAGGAAGAAAGCAGACTTGTGTTGGTAGCCCCACATGCTGTTCCTGGGGCAAAGACGACACAATGGGTGTATACCATATACTTCTCTACAGCCCCATTTTGCTTTTCTTAACATCCAGCTTTCTTTTGAGAGCTTGGAAATGTCCTTTAAATGTGTCATCTTAGTGGGTTGTAATAAAGGTTTTACCAGATTTGTGGCTTTTGGATTTTTTTCTATGAATATGAAGCTGGCCAGTCACTGCTCTGTTCCTTTCCTTTCACAGTGCTTTGGGGAGGGACACGGAAAGAACAAGCTGAATCTGCTCAGCCAAAGTGTCTTCTGCAAGTTGCTGAGCTTCTGAAAAGAGCTAGTAGCATTTAAAATGTTGGCGGGTGTGGGGGAGAGTCCTGTGTACTGTGTATCTTAGCTTGTAGGCTTCCTTGTTCATTGTTAAATTGTGATAGTCTTCCTTCTAATACTCACCTGTAATCTTTCCAATGTACTCTTTCCTAAAATCTCTCTGTTAGTCCCATTAATGTTAGTGTTTTGTCTATTTTATTATTAGACTACTTTCCAGTAGGCTTATGAGATCACCTGGCATTCTGTCCATGTGTCTCCCCACCACTCACCCCAACACACACATCAACTTGGTAATGTCAGGACCAATATGAACCATATTGGGTACAGTTGTAGGGACACCTCGATGATATAGTTTGTGATGTCATCCATTCTAATCCAAGATTGCAGATGTGTGAACATTTGAGGTGCAAGAGGCCTAACATGTGGCCTAACCAATTTGAACCAAATTTGGTATAGTTGTAGTGAGTGACACACAGAGAAACCTCAATGGTGTGGTTTGTGATGATGTCATCTACCCCAAATCAAGGTCGCAGATGTGTGAACATGTGAGGATCAATTAGGATAACTTGTGAACTGCCAAACCCATTTGAACCAAATTTGCTACAGGTGTAAAGACACATAGGGACAACTCAAGGGCATAGTTTGTAATGATGTCATCCACCCTGCTTCAAGATGGCAGACACACATACGTTTGAGGTGTAAATGGGAACTGATTTGAACCAAATTTAGTCCAGTTGTAGAGAATAGTGAAAGGAAAGTTGACAGATTAGTTCTTACTAGAACAACTTGTGGGTTTTTTTATACTGCCTCACCCAGGTGACTATTGTCTGCATCTCACCCCCCCCCACACACACACCTAAAAAGCAATTATGTGTAGTTTTAGTGTCTGTCTTGTGTTCTTGGCACACATCTAGATCTGAGACTTGTGTTTGAGCTTATACAATAGGGTATTTTCCTAAACTTCCAGATTCATTATGGTGTTGACTGTTACTCATACAATACCTATAGAAGAAAAATCAGTGCTCTGTTATAGTTTTCCTAAAAAGTTCTTTAAAGTTAGCTGAAAACTGGAGTCCTGGAAAGAGACTGAAAATGTTCCCCTATCGGCTGATGTTGTTATATCACTTTCTTGTTCTGTTCTGAGGCAGAGGTACAGTAGCTTATTCTGCTGGGTTTTCTCTGCCTTCTTTACTGCCAACTAACAGGACCCAAAATTACTGTGAGAAACTACATGGGGATAAGGGTGGCAGAAAGTGGGGGATTCATCCAACTTTGCTACCAAGTAATGAGGAGGTTGCAGCTCTGATTTGGGTGAGATACTGCTGGGGTGAGAGAACTTAGGAACTTTTCCCATTTGCACCTCAAACATTCACATGTCTGCCATCTTGAACTGGGGTGGATGACATCATTACAAACTACATGTGTCCACATTTCTCTCTCTCTCTCTCTCTCTCTCTGATTAAGGGGGATGAAGAACGCTTTCTTAACCATCTCTAGTGATCCTGGAGGTGAGGTTGGAGTGGGGGGGGGGCAGAAGGCAAGCAGCAGATGGCATATTTGCAAGGGGGTGTTTATTAGTTGCATTGAAAGACTAAGAAAGCTGTGTTTCCTGAGTCTCTCCCGTGTTCCTAAAGGGAAAATACTCTGAGCTGGGAGGGCTGAGAAAATGAAGATAGGAGCAGAGCAGGAGGAGACTGGCTAACACGTGTGTGGAGAATAAAGTGATGTTTACTTTTTGTGGGGGAACCTGGTTGTATGGCACTTCAGCTCAAGAAATATCAGACAGATCTGTGGCATCACTTAAATTAGGTTTAGGATAAAAGCACCCCCACCAAGAAAGATTCCATCTGCCTTGGAATCCCTCCTCTTTAATCCTAGGTGTGTGGAGGGAGGGCACTCTGCAGTTAACAGTAATGCAAGAAACCATTCTGCAGTTAATGATGGTAGAAAGAAAAAGGCACTCTGTACATGTGTTGGCACCACTGTTAGTTATTCTTGGGCTTTTTCTTCCTTCCACAATTAACTGAAGAACTGCGTTTCTTGCATTACTGCTTACTGCAGACTCAAGGATCACTAGAGACGGTGGTAGATAGAGGGTTCCTCAGGGCCCCCCCCCCGCTGGTATCCCCTCCCCCAAATCAGAGCTGCCATCACCACACACACCAAAGACCTGCAGTATTGGAGAAAGATAGAGTTCCTCAGTTCACTCACCCAAATTAGAGCTGCAACCTCCTCATTACTTGGTAGCAAAGTAGGATGAATCCTCCACCTTCTGCCACTCTAACTCCCATCTCACCCTAATAAATTTGGGGCCCTGTTTGTTAGCAGAAAAGAAAAAGGCAGAGAAAACCCAGCAGAATAAGTTGCTGTATCTCTGCCTCAGAGCAGAACAAGAAAGTGATATCATAATCACATCAGCCAACAGGAGTGCGATTTCAGCCTCCACTGTTGCTAGGCTAACTTTAAAGTGTATTTGCTTGAAAACTATATTAAAAAAATGATTTTTGTTTCACTGCCTACTAATTATGTGACTGAATGCAGGTATGGGACTGATACAGAAATATAAGAGTTAGGAAAATACTGCACTGTGTGTACAACACTGCCTTTGTTTAAACTATTGCACATACAATTCCACTATAATATAATCCACATTTATCTCAAATAGAATGTGAATGTACAGAAGCTCCAACACAGCATGCACTGCACTGCAAGCACTGACATACAATAAAAAAAGAAATGAAGTATGCTAGAAAGGCAGGTGGTTCCACTGGTAAGTAAAGGATAGGTAGGTTTGAGTTTCCTCCCCAAATCTGAGACGCTCTTTCCCCCCATGGGAGTGGGGTGGTGATGAAAAGGTTGTTACAGGTGGTAGTGGTGGCACCTGTTGAGGCAGCAGTGTGTCTCCAGTGGTTCTTACCAGCAGCAGCATTCCAGTGGCAAAGCAGCAGCTGGATCTGAAATTGGAGGAACTGGGGAAGTGAAAGTGCTTGTGATTCACACATCGCAGAACCTCCCCTAGTGGCAGATCTTCTTCTCCGGGAACTACTTTGGAAGAGGATGAGTGGGTAGACTCAGATCTACCTGTGGTGGTAGATCTGAGCCTTAAAAAGGTGGGCTGGTAGTATTGTTTGGAAATCTGTCAAGATGGCAGGTGATTCCCCACTACACTACCAGTCAACACTGCCAAAGTCATGGCAAGGTGATCAAGCACTATCCCACCTTGGGCAGCACACTCTTGCTCTAGATTTTCCTCAGCCTGGCAGCAGCCAGAGATGTGAGATTGAACATTTTGTGGAAAACTTCCCCATATTGCGAAGTTTGGTCCTCTAGTGCATTGGAGTTTGTCACCCTCTCTTCAAGGCCCTCGCAAAATCTGAAGTGGGCATGAAGAATCATTGCACTTATGCACTACCCTGTGGATATATGCATTCCACAGATAACTTCATAATATATGCATAGGCACTTCCTCCTGTTCTTAAAATTACTATGAACAGCTCTGCTGTCCGTCTCTTTAGTGTTGCCTAGTGTTTTCCAGTGCACTGAATCAATACAATTGATTGAAGTGGTGGCTCATACCACTTTCATACTATGTGAACAGCCCCCTTTCCTAAACTAAAAAGTGTCTGCCTATTTTGTGCTTCAGATGTATGTAGCTGTTTTGGTAAGGAAACTCCAACCTAAATTGTTTGCATTTTTAATATTGGTCTGCAGCTATAATTGTCCCCAACTTCGTAAAACTGGCACCTTTGTGCAGTCTTTGAATCTAATTTGGCTTCTCTTAGGAGATATAGTGGTAGTTCTAAGAATGCTGTGGGAGCTGAAGTGAATTGTTTTAGGATTTGGACTACTTGGAAGAAAATGTGGGGCAACTATTTCCAGAAGGTGCCATGAACAAAAGAGAAATTTCAGCAATTGCAAAAATTGTGAGAAATTGCAAACAAACTGTCATACTGATTGCCTTCAGTTCTTAGCTGAATCATGGTGTAGAGTTGTCTTTAAGAACAAGACACAGCCACCTTTGTATATCACTGAGGATGATGTCTTACATCAAAATATTTGCTGTTTTGCTATATCTGTGGTTTGCGCATTAAAGAAGGTCATTGAAAAAAGCTTTGAACTGTTATACGTTAGAAATGAAATAAAAGTATTTTTCAAAGTTGCTATTTTATATCTTGGAATGATGGGCTGCATCCAGTGTGGCTGTTGTTACACCTTTGCGCAAAAAAAAAAAAAAGAAAAGAAAAGCCAACTCTTTAGAGCTTTTCTATAATGAGTTTTCAAAACTTGCTGAATCTCATCTTCCCAATTTTTGTATGAATTAGAATTAATTGAAGCTTTAGAGTTTAACTGATTTAGGAGACAAAAAATGGACTGCACATACCATATTAATATCCATATAGCCATATTAATAAAGGTGATATGAAATGTAAGCCATAGTAATACATAGTAATAGGGTGATGTGTTCTGTAGTCCAGTTTGAATGTAATCCTAAAGCTTCACATTACACCACCTTAAGTGGAATTCCTGTCATTAAGTGGGGTTGAAAAATTTTCGTGATATGTAGATGCCAATGATTTTTGTTATATTAAACTACAGTGTATCTCAAGTCTTCAGATTCTCTAGAAATCGTTGCATTTTGTTGTTGTTGCAGGCTGTCTAGTTTACCTTAGCTTATAAACTATTTTTCTAGTATTTATTGCTTCTGTTTACATGCTAGTTAGAAGCAAGTCACTTTGAGAACAAACAGAATTACCTGTCATTTGACACTTTGTAAGCCAATTTACATAAGAAGTTGCTCATAATGTACTGCAGAATGTATGTAGTAACGACAAATGACATAATGGCTTCTTATTATTTGTCACATTTATATACCACCCTATATAAAATCTCAGGATTGCTTAAAATCTAATCTAATCAAAACCTAAAAATCATATAAACAAACTAAAATTGCCATAAATAAAACTTTTAAAAATCATAAACTAAAAGCCTGATAAAACAGGTGTGTTTTCAAAAGTAATTTAAAAATAGCCAGAGATGGGGAAATTCTGATTTTATTTGAGATTGTGTTCCAGATCCTCAGGGCAACCCTAGAGAAGTCCAGCTTCTGGGTCGCCACCAAACAAGCTGGTGGCAACTGCAACTGGTCTTCCCTCAATCTTAATAAGCAGTGGGGTTCATGAATAAATAGGCAGTCTCTTAAATACTTGTAAGTAGTTTAATGCTTTGAACACTTCTATATCAGTTTCTCCAGTTAGCTATATTCTATGTTGCTAAGTTTATCTAATGGGCTTATTTTCTTAATGATGGAGGAATGAATGGGTCAGATGCATTCTTCCCTCTAAGGCAGGGTTTCTCAACGTGTGGGTCCCCAGATGTTATTGGACTTCAACTCCCATAATCCCTAGCCCCAGTAGCCTATGGTTGGGAATTATGGGAGTTGAAGTTCAATTACATCTGGGGACCCACACATTGAGAATCCCTGCTCTAAGGGGTGTAGGGCTACGTGCACACCAACCCCCGGGCAGCTGTTTCTGGCAGGTGTGCCTGCCACCGCCGCCCAACTGCCTGACACCACATTTTCCTGGAAGGGGATCATTGCCCCATTGCCCCCTCTCCCTGGCTGTGCCACCTCCTCTCCTGGATGGAGGGAGGAGGATGGGCAGCAGTGGCGGCTCCCCCTCCAGCAGCCCAGAGAGACCGGAGGTGGGAGCCTGGGAGCAGGGGGAAGCCAGAAGAGAACAGAGGGAGGAGGACAGATGGCAGCTCTGCCCCCCCTCCGGCAGCCCAGAGAGACCAGAGGTGGGGTAAAAAAAGGTTAGACTTTTTTAGTAGTAGTAGTATAATAAATGTGATAAAATTTGCACACTAATTTCTCGGGGCCTGGGGAAATTAAAAAGAGTGAGTGAGTTATGTGTGTACACTGCCTTGATACTGCCGCCCAGAACAAAACTCTTTCTGCTCAGTGGTGATAAAAAAATGGAGAGGAGAGCTGGTCTTGTGGTAGCAAGCATGACTTGTCCCCATAGCTAAGCAGGGTCTGCCCTGGTTGCATATAAAAGGGAGACTAGAAGTATGAGCTCTGTAAGATATTCCCCTCGGGATGAAGCCGCTCTGGGAAGAGCAGAAGGTTTCAGGTTCCCTCCCTGGCTTCTCCAAGACGGGGCTGAGAGAGATTCCTGCCTGCAACCTTGGAGAAGTCGCTGCCAGTCTGTGAAGACGATACTGAGCTAGATAGACCAATGGTCTGACTCAGTATATGGCGGCTTCTTATGTTCCTATTAGATGTAACACTGGTAAGATGGCCTAGCAAAACCTTGTTTTTTAACCTGCAATATTCTTCTTTGACACTCTAGATTTTTCAAAGGTCTATAGCAGGGGTGTCAAACTGCTGGTGCACATGCCAGATGAGGCCCACTGAGCTCAACTGACCAGCCTGCCTGAAGCAGCTGACAAGCTGCTATCACATCCCCTCCCCCCCCCATGAACCCAAGCAGAAGTTGCAGGTTGGTTGCTTCCTTCCTCCTGTCACTGCCACACTGCATTTCAGGAGAGGAAGATGGAGGAGGAAGACAAAGTCAGAGGATGGCGTGGGGTGCTTTCCTCTCTGCAAGGAAAGGGGAAGGAAGAGATTGAGAGAAAGGGGGAAGAGGGATTCTGCTTTTCTTGGGCGTGATGTTGCTTTGGAATCATTGATCTAATTATGTGAGTGCTAAACATCTATTGGTAACTATAACAGTTAAAATGTGATGGTTATGTTAAGAATTTCTTCTAAAAATAAAAACCAACCTTTCACTGAGCATATTCTGATATGTAAAGTAGTGTATTCAGATAATTTACATTAAGTGTCAGAATTGTCCATGCAAAATATGGCATCTGCAGGTCATCAGGAAGTATGTTCAGAATCTCTTCTAAAAAACAGATATTTCAACCTTTTCCTGAGCATATTTTAGGAAGGGCTGCAGCTGGCCTATCCAGAGTTCATGAATATTCATCAAGCAGCAAGATAAAATCCAGGACCACTCATGACTCTGGATAAAACAGAGTCCTGTGTAAAACAAACTCGGCAGCCCTCACATCACACTAGCTCCTCCTACTCGATTGACCAGCCAAGATGGGGAAGGGTTAAGCGGGCATGATGTGGTATGAAAGTCTGCAGACAAATAATCTGCCTGTTCAGAATATGGACAAGCATCAGCATCAGGTGTGTCTACAGCAGGCCTGCTCAACTTCGGCCCTCCTGCAGATGTTAGCCTACAAGTCTCATAATCCCTGGCTATTGGCTACTGTGGCTGGGGATTATGGGAGCTATAGTTCCAAACCAGCTGGGGGGGGCCTAGGTTGAGCAGGCCTGGTCTACAGGAACTACCATAAGTTGTGTCACAGGTAGATTGGGTGAATGTGGGTTTGTTTGTTTTTAAATCTAGAGTGCTTTTTAAACTGGTCACAGGAGAGGGCCAGTCTTACATGGTCAGGAGCACAGGATATGATGATCCTATCACCACCTAACGGGACTGAGCAATGGTGGTAGTGGCAAAGAAAGCTATCTTCACTGCCATCAGCATAGGTTTTTAGATAGACTCGAATGTTTCTTAACTCTGACTTGGAACACATTTTCTGCAATTTATGCTCTAGCCACTTCTTTTGAACTTAGGGATTGAGATCTGTTGGTGTAGCCAGAGTCTTGGCACCATGAGAGAGTTTATAACAAGAGATTACAGTTCATTTGGATATTTAGGATTATTATTATTTTATTGTATGGAGGAGGGGAAACACAATGCTCTGGGAGGTGATGGTGAGAATGTTCTGGACAATGAGAGTAATCGAATAATACTATGTTCTTAGAACAACAGTACAACACTATATAGAAAAGCACTTCTATTCATGTTTGCACAAGGTGCTCTGATAGTGGTAGTTGAATAGTGGAATTTTAGGCTAGGACAAGTGTGTGAAAGAATAGCAGAGAAAATCATGCTTGAGTGACCCTGGACTCTGCCTAAAAGAATAGGCTAAGCCATTGGGTGTGAGGTCAAAGTGACATTCTACATGGTTAAATATTACTTATTTATGACTACAAATAACTGTAAGGAATTCAAAAAATGTTTGTGTTGCTCTTTGGCAATAGGTATGCTATTGTTCTTTGACCCTTAAGTACTAGAGACACTACTTTTCATTCTGTGTTGATTATTTACTGGCCATAGTATATATTCTCTTTTCTAGTAATTCTGACTTCTGAATCTGTACATATACTTTAATAGGCTACTTTCATTGACCAAAATAAAAAATAAAAGTCAATCTAGTCTAGAGCACAAAAATTTCAGAGCCAGATGGTGAGATACTTGACAAAATTACCAGACTTAGTGAGGAGCATTGTCAGGGAGGAGGATAAATGGGCTTCTTTTTATCCCCTTTACAAGTAACCTACTTTGAGCAGAAACAGGGCTGCCTGGGACAAATAAAGGCTTTATTAAATAACTGTGTCTCTGAATATCATGGTCAGGAGTATTAGTGCCAAACACATATATGACAAAGAGGAGGGGGGGCAGATCTTGTATCTTTAAAAAAACACACAACCCTATGTGCTATATAAATACATTTTGAAAGTGCATTACTTAAGCATACACCCCTCCAAAAAGCTTTTTTTTTTAAAATCACTTTCCCATCACCTATGGGAAAGGTGGAAGAAAGACATCTGTCCACATCTCTCAGCTCCAACAAAAGGAATTACTTTAAGCAGAGGTAAAAAGTTGCCTTGAGTAAGAAATATCCTCCCCTTTTTCCTTCCCCCTCCTAAGGCACTCTCTGATATCTGTTGCCACTGTCGCTGCTGCTGTTCCAGCTTTGTGTGTCCCATGACCTATCAGTGCCTTTCCTGGGGTGGGTGGGAAGGAAGTGTCATCCTGAGGAAATGACTGTGAGGATGGACAGGCTAGCACGTGAGATAGCTGGTTGCTGCTGCTGGAGCAGTTGTGGTGCTGGTGCCAGTGGGTCACAGCTTGCAAAGCTGTAACAGATGTTGGAATACGCCACAGGAGGAGGAGGTGTGAAGGAAACTAGTGTGGTGGTGGTTGCCCTGTGGGAATGCACAGTCCAGAACTCCTTCCTCTCTTTGTAGTGGCACCAAGCTTAGCTTTTTTGCATGGCTAGCCTCCTTGTTCCTTCGTGGTCAGTAAGCATGTGCTCTCTTCTTACTCCAAAGCTGAGGCAGTCAGTACCTCCTACCTAGTCCTCCCTTCAGAAGAGAACTCCCTGACCTATATTGAAAAACAGATGTCTCAGTCTAGCTGCTTCTTGCAGTTCTGCTCCATGCAAAAAGAGGGCCCATTTCCCTATATATTGGAGGGGAGTAGGGGAGGTGGTGACTGTGAGCTTTGCCCCAGAGGCTGAAATTGCTCTGGAGGAATCATCCAGTTTTCTGTGGAGGAATAATTGATCCAGGGCTTATCAACTTTGGCTAGCTGATTTGGGACTACAATTCCATAATCCCCAGCCACAATGGCTAGTAGTTGGGGATCATGGGAGTTGTAGGCCAACACCTGCAGGAGGGCTGAAGTTGAGCATCCTTGCTCTAGACCCATGCACCTGTGGCTTGTTGAATCCTTTGCTAGGAAGACGCTAGCTTGATGATTGATAGCATAAATGGTGTCTGAACATTTCGCTCAACTCTTTATTGTAACTATCATACAGATTTTTTGAAATATTTTGTTAATATACTGGAAATTTAAATTTTTTTTTTTAACTTTGAGTGAAAGGCCCACTTTCTGTGCTGCATGCAGACTGCTTTCTGAAAGCCGCCTGCTTGAAAGGCAGCATGTGTTATAGCATGACCGCAGGAAAGAGATGGTGACTGGTATGGAAACAAAGTCCTGTGAGAAACGTTTGAAGGAGCTAGGTATGTTTAGATTGAAAAAAAAGACTGAGGAGGATATGAGAGCCATCTTCAGCTATATGAAGGGACTACTACTACGTAGGAGGAGTGGATTTGTTCTCTCGCTCCTGAGGCAGGACTAGGATCAATGAGTTGAAATAACAAGGAAGCAGATTCAGGCTAGATATTGGGAGGATTTCCTAACTGTAAGATAGCAGTAGCAATAGCACTTACATTTATATACCGCTCTATAGCTGGAAGCTCTCTAAGCAGTTTACAATGATTTAGCATATTGCCCCCCAACATTCTGGGTACTCATAGTGGAACAGTTGTGTGTACAACAGATGTGTACAATAGTGGAACAGTTTGCCTTATTTAGTAGTGGGCATTCTTCCACCCCAGCATAGTACCTCCAGTAACTGCTGCTGGTTTCTATCTTATGTTTCTTTTTAGATTGTTAACCCTTTGGAGATAGGGATCCATCTTATTTATTTATTTCTCTGTGAAAACCACTTTGGAAACTTATGTCGAAAAGTGGTATATAAATTGTTGTTGTTGTTGACAGAGGCTGAATGGATGTCTGTCAGTGATGCTGTAGTAGTTTCCTCTACTGAGCAGTAGTTGGACTAGAAGACCTCCATGCCTTGTGGACCCTAAAATTCTACAAATTTCTGATGTTCAAAGCAACAGTGTCCAATATTTCACTGAACTAGCAAGCCTTTGCCTAAGTGGAGGCCCAGTGTTCTCCCTAATTTTGTTTCATCTGAGTGCAGAATGAGTGGTGGATACTGGTGGCAGTATCAAGACAGTGTGTGTGCACCTGCATTCAGAGTGGGGCCTTCCTGATTCAACTGGTTGGAACTGAGGGCCATCAGACTGGCCCTCCGCCACTTCTCGGGAGTCTTACAGGTGCAGCATGTGTTGGTCAGTACCGACAACATGACTGCCAAGGCTCACATGAACCAACAGGGCGGAACCAGGTCCAGATCCCTAATGGAGGAGTCTTACGCTCTATTCCTGTGGGCAGAGTCCCATCTGCAGTCAATCAGGGCAGAACACCTGAGCGGCATTTCCAATGTCCAGGCAGACTGGCTCAGTCGCCAGACAGTGGACCAAGCAGAGTGAGCGCTCCACCCGAAGGTCTTCAGGCAAATTCAGAACAGCCTGGGGAGTCCACAGGTGGACCTGTTCACGTCCCCAGAGAACACCAAGCTACCCCGCTTCTTCACGAGGTTCTTCCATCACGTCGCAGAAGGCACAGATGCTCTGAATGCCCCTTGGCCACGGTGTCTCCTGTACGCCTCCCCCCACCCCCGATAGGACTGATCCCTCGGGTGGTGGCGAGGGTCCATCAGAGGGCAGCCCAGCTCATTCTGGTGGCCCCCTTCTGGCCAAGGCATCCATGGTTCGCCGATCTGGTGCTGCTCTCAGTTGTGCAACCGATGTCCCTTCCCCTGCGCCCGGACCTGCTGTCCCAAGGGCCGTTATACCACCCAGACCCGGCGTGGCTCCATCTTCACGTCTGGAGTTTGAGCGCGCACTATTAGCAAAAAAGGGATACTCCAAGCAGGTGCAGGACACAATTCTTGCCGCCAGGTGCCAGAGCACCAATAGAATTTATCAGACAACCTGGGCCGCCTTCCTCAGATGGTCAAGGCGTAAAAGAGTCGACCCAGCTTCGGCCAGGGTTCCCCAGGTTCTGGCCTTCCTCCAGGCAGGCCTAGATCAAGGTCTAAGACCCAATACTCTAAGACGGCAGGCTTCGGCCTTAGCGTCAGTACTCAAGCTTAAAGGTACAGGGGACCTGGGTTTACACCCCCACTTGTCACATATTTTACGTGGGGCTACCAATCTTTCTCCACCTCCAGTCCATCGTTTTCCTTCATGGAACCTCAATAAGGTCCTAAACGCTCTCACGCGCACACCCTTCTAACCCTTTCTAAAACACTATAAAATTGACTCTCTGGTCGCAGAGCAGGCAGCCTTTGGGAGGACTATTCTACAACAGGTGGTGCACAGCTGAGAAGGACCCACTCCCCCTCCCCCATGGGTACCTGTACTGCTCTGGTAGGTTCCATTGTGAGCCGTGACCTCCTACTTCGAGGGAGAAAGAAACATTGGTCCTACAGTGAAGGGTTCTTTCTCCTCTGAAGTAGGAGGTCACGCGGCCCACCCGTGGATCTGACACACACCTTCATCAATAGACTGCACTCATTGAGGTGTCACTAATGACTTCTATATTAGTACTAATGTTTCTAAGTCTCAGGCATTCTGTCCTCTGTCCTTCACCCCTTGCATGCTAACCCCTAGTCCGTAACACTGTGAGCTAGGCTAACAAGCCAAGGAATAGCACCGTGAGCGGGGACTACCCGTCATGAGACACGACAGTCGGAACTGGGGAAGTGCACCTGGGCATGCTGGGAGAAGGGTACGGATCATCACCTATCTAATCACCTGAGACTTCCTGTCTATCTGGAGCAAGGAGCGGAAGATTACCCATTGTGAGCCATGACCTCCTACTTCAGAGGAGAAAGAACCCTTCACGGTAGGACCAATGTTTCTATCTCTCAGAGATGACCCAGAGACTAAACTGGCTGCTGCATTCTGGACCAACTGTAGCTTCTGAACTATGTGCAAGGGCAGCCCCATGTAGAGTGCATTACAGTATTCCAGTTTGGAGGTTACCAGCATATGTATTGCTGTCCTGAGGTAGTTTATCTCAAGAAATGGACACAGCTGATGTATCAGCCAAAGCTGATAGAAGGCACTTCTGGCCACTGTCTCAACCTGAGACACCAGGGAGAGGCTCAGATCCAGAAGCACTCCCAGGCTTTCCTTCCAGGGAAGTGTGACCCCAACCAGAACAGGCAGATCAAACTTGTTTCCCGAGTTTCGATCCTGCAAAATGAGTACCTCCGTCTTATCTGGATTCAGTCTCAGTTTGTTATCCCTCATCCAGCCCATCACCACCTCTAGGCAGGCATTTAGGGAGGTTATGTCCTCTCCCAATAATGTTGACATGGAGAAATAGATTTAGGTGTCATCAGCATACTGATAGCACCCTGCACCAAATCTCCTGATGATCTCTCCCAGCGGTTTCATTTAGATGTTAAACAGCATTGGAGACAATATGGAGCCCTGAGGGACACCATACAAAAGTTCAGATTTTGTAGAACAATCTCCAAGGGACACCATCTGGAATCTGCCTGAGAGGTAGGAGCGGAAATACTGCAAAGCAGTGCCTCCCACCCCCAACCCTCTCAGCAGGTAATTGATAGTTCCAGATTCTGATTCAAGGGAGGAGGGGCACATACTAGCCCTCTCAGAACCCTAAATAACTCCACTGGATGTGAACTTGTGGATGCAATACGGGCAGAAAAAAATCTCTTCTTTGCCGCACGTATTGCCTGAGCATAGATCTTCAGATGTGCTATATGTTGCAATCTGTCAGATTAGAGTTGAGTCTACTGCCTTGAGTAAATAATCTCAATGTCCTTGAGTATATTTTAATGAAAGATGGTATAAAAAACTAACAAAATGTTTGTATACCATGTTGGGGGGGGGAGATTGATAATACTGACCAGATTACTTGCTCCCCCTTCCCCAGTGCATTTCTAAAGTTAAATTTTGTGAATTTGAACTGTGAGTTCTGTGTTCCCTCTAAGGTATGCATGCATGCACAAACGCCCAGGGTCACATACAGTAGTTTCTGGCGAGCGCACAATCTCTGCTGCACTCGCCAGAAATCTGTACTCGCCCAGCACTCTGTTTACCCCTCTCCCTGGCTGGGAAGCATTGCCCCATTTCCCCTCTCCCTGGCTGGGCTGACACGCCACTGCCGCCTCCCCCACCCCCAGCCGGACCGCCGCCTGCTCCATTTCCGCTTGCAGATCTCACAAGGACGACAAGTGGTGGCTCCCCCCAGCAGAGGAGGATGGGTGGCAGCTCCAGCAATCTAAAGAGCCCAGAGCTTGTGGGCCTTATATTTCATATTCAAAATATATAAACATTCACTTAAACTGATGGTGCAAGTTGAGCACCTTCACAAAGTGCCTATTCAATTAATGGAACTCATTGCAACAACTTTTGCTAATGGATCTTTAAAAGGATTAGAGATGTAAATATTTTAAAGAAATAATGAAATATACGTGGAGAAAACCTCTCAGTGGCTGTTAATTATAACCGAAAGGGCAAAATCCATTTTTATAGAGAGACTTTACTTTTTGGATACCTATGATAAGTAAATAACTTTACTACATAGCAAATTTTACTTTCCTCTTGACTATTCTTGAAGCATCTAGTGGTCCATTATCACAGTGTTTGCTTGTGAATTCATTTTAAAAGGACAGAAGAGGCAGGCATGCAAAATCATAGGAAGTAAAAGTTAACTGAGATTGGCAAAAACTGTTTGAATGTTTATAAGCTCCATTATTTAAATGTTTGCCCTATACAAAATTACCTAAAAGAAAAACCCCAGTGCAAAGCAAAGATAAATAGGATTTATCTTTTAATTTTAAAAATAGAGGATTCCCTAATGCAATCCAATCTCCTTTAAAAAAAAAAAAAAGACACAACTTAATAAAATTGGAAGTGAATGATGAATCAAAAAGAGCTTGAGCTAATCAATAAATCTTGTAGAATTTATAATCCTCATAAATCTTGTAGAATTCCTTCAGAGCATCAACATATATGCAGATTTGGATGGTCTGGTTTATGATTATGATTACTGCTACTACTACTACTAATATCTTTGTACCACTTTTCAACAAAAACCTCTCAAAGTGGTTTATGTAGCAAAAGGAGTAGGAAGATCATTTCTTGCTCCCCCGACAGCTCCTCACCCCACCCCCAACAGCCCAGAGAGACGGTCAGAATGTCTAGGTGGGGGCGGGAGATTTTTTTAAAAAAATCCTACTGCCTCATTAATAATTTCCGAGAGAGAGAGAGAGTGAGAGATTAAGTGAGTGCACTGCCTTGATACTTGATACTGCCGCCCACAACAAAATTCTTTCTGCTCACTCAAGATAAAGATTCGATGGAACACTGTTCTGCATCCGTGGTGTTTACATCCTTAGCATCTTGCATCTTAGGAAGTAGGCTATGAGAGGTAATGGCATAATATATCTTCTGCTTTTAAGGTGCCATGGGGCTCATCTTTAATAGCTGTGACAGGTTTATACCATCTGGAGGGTCTGGCCTGTGCAATGTTACAGTTGTGCAGGTGTGTGCTCTGGGAGCAACAGGAAGGGGGTTGCAATTTGAAGGTAGAGCATGTGCTTTGTGTGCAGAACTTCCAGGTTCAATCCCTGGCATCTCCAGATAGAGCTGGGAAAGACCCCTCTCTGAAATGCTAGAGACAGTGCCAATTATACTGATCTACACAGGCTTAAGTGTCACAGCGGGGAAATGTTTGACTAACGAGCAGAAGGTTGCCAGTTCAAATCCCCACTGGTACTATATCGGGCAGCAGTGATATAAGATGATGCTGAAAGGCAGCATCTCATACTGCACAGGAGGAGGCAATAGTAAACCTCTCCTGTATTCTACCAAAGAAAACCACAGGGCTCTGTGGTTGCTAGGAGTCAAAATCAACTTGACAGGACACTACCTTTTACACAGGCAATTGCCTTGACTCGGTAGAAAACAGTTTCCTCTCTATGTGTATGTATACATAGGGAACGCCCTAAGCTGTGATGGGGAGAATCCCAAGGTGGAGGATTGTACTGGACCCAACTGAGTTTGCTAGGCTGTGTTCCAGGGGTGGGAGGGAGCCATTCTTAACTGGTACGATCCTCAGTGTTGTCAGAGCCCTGTACTGCATGCTCTTTCTGAGCATGTAGATTGGCCCACATGCACATTTTGTAAAGTCTCTTTCCAGAAGTACAGTACTTTAAAAAAACAAAAGTACACCACAGCCTTGATTCAAACCATAACTTAAAATTGATGGTAGTTAAGCCCCTTAAAGATGACTTTGCCTAATCTGCTTGTGTTCAAGCAGCACCAAAGGCTTAGAAATCAATTATAAGTGTGTTTCTGGCTGGCAGTGTCCTAATTCAAAGAACAGACAAGACAAAACCCCTGCTGGGTTGTTTCATGGGTGATCACAGTCTTTTATGTATAAAAGCCTTTTTACTATGCCAAGAAAAGCAATTCTTGTTTATGTGCCTGTAAGTATCATATTGCTACTGTAAACAATAGTTCAAATCATTCTGATGCAAATTGTATCAATTCTTTGGCCTGTTCATAGGTTGTAAATTCTTAAATCCTTTTCAGTTTCATACATAAAATCTAAACAACCTGATTAACCAATGTTATCCCTTTCTGGTGCAGTTCTGCCTTTAAGTGGTAAGAAAACTATTGTAAATCAGGTACATAGTGACTTTAATCTTTAATAAACCAGTAAGTGTTGGTAAAGCAGACAAAATGCTTTAAATCTTTTAAGAACATTTGAACCACAATCATTTTTCTCCAAAAAATGTTGGTTGAAGTGAAAAACAATTTAAAAGCACTGTTTAGAAGAAAACTGCTCCCTAGAAACTTCTAAAAGCAGCATTCGTATTTGATCTGTTGTAAACAGAGTGTGCCATCTTAAGTGGCGCAGCGGGGAAATGCTTGACTAACAAGCAGAAGGTTGCCGGTTTGAATCCCCAATACTACTATATTGGGCAGCAGCGATATAGGAAGATGCTGAAAGGCATCATCTCACACTGTGCGGGAGGAGGCAATGGTAAATCCCTCCTGTATTCTACCAAAGAACCACTGGGCTCTGTGGTCGTGAGGACTCAAAATCATCTTGACGGCATACTTTACGTTTAAACAGGGTGTGCAGCTCAATTTGAAAACAGAAAAACTTGGTGCAGATGGACTTGGTCATATTTCTGCAATCCTTAGCTTCTCTGATTACTTTGGCATTTGAATGGTAAGTGGGAGGCTGTTAGAATAGCACCCAATACTTTGTTAGACTCCAAAGGAGCTATAACTGTAGTCAAGTGATATGCTATAACTGCATATCAACTTCATTCTGCTGAAAAACAGTGCAGTGACTTAACAAAGGGCTCCGTTGCCCTCCAAGGGTACAAAATCAGACATCTAAAATGAGGACATGTGAAGTGTGAAGCCTGGGGAGGGGGAGGTTTTGAAGAAACTAAACCCAAACCTTGTGCTTCTGAAGGCTGATCTCACGCTGTAGATGGTCTGATAAATACACAAGCGAATGCCAGATGGGGATGCTCTTCTTAACTGCCTGGTGGTTGCTGCTGCTACCATAGTGACAAGAGGCTTCCCTCTGTGCTAGAGCAGAATCTCCAGGGACTTCAGATTGGATTATGGGCTTCCTGATTAATTGACTGAATGGGACGAAGATTGGATGGCGTCCCTGCTGCTGTCATCTTGGTTTCATTCAAGATGCTTTTAACTTAGTTCAAGATCCAAGTGCACCTATAAAATTGGTGGCTAGTATTTTAAAATATATTTTATTTTTATATTTCTTCAAGTCATGCAACTGTTTTTTTAGCTGGCAGAAGGAAATATCTCTTTCTACTTACAAAAAGAACAGTATCCTTTTGCTACTGTAGGCCCAACACAACATGCTTGTGGTGTTTTCCCAGCCCATAGGAAAATACTGTATTTACCTGAATCCAAGGGTAGGTTTTTTCATATTAGAAATCAGGAGGTTGTTATAAATTCAGAGTCTCGTTCCTTTCGAGTCAATGCAAGTATAACCTGTATTTAACCTCTGCTTTTTAAGGGGGGCATCTTCAATTCAGTCATCTTCGATTTGGGTAAATTCAGTACCTGCATATAGAAAACTAGTATGCTTGGGAGAAGATTTTTCTAGAACACTAATTTTCTCCCTCAAAGTAGGAGGTCACGGCTCACAAAGGGTTAACTTCCACTCCTTGCTCCCGATAGACAGGAAATCTCAGGTGTTTTTCAAGTAGCTGAAGTCCGTCCCCTTTCTCCCAGCATGCTCAGGTGTGATTCCCCAGTTCCTTCCTGTCTTCGCTCCTGATCATACATACACCTGGACTCCTGCCCAAATTCTAATCTGCATTCATCCTTCTACCGGTGAGCCTTTCTCCTTTCTACAACTGGGCATGGGCACCTAGCAACCTGGGGATACCTTAGCAGGTTCCCACAGAAATCATTGGGGCGGGGGCGGTCAAAAGAAGGCCCTTAAACAGTGCCGCCGCAATTTCCCTGCCCCTCAAAGAAAAGAACCCCCCCAAGAAAGGGTGGGGGGGAACAAGGGACCCAAACTGCCTTTTTCAGTCCTCAAACTGAGAGTCTCGATGCTCCTTAGAACTCCTTTGAGCATCATTGTGAGGTGAGGTCTCCTCCTGCCTGCTACTGCAACTACAGCCTCACCTCCCTCCTGCACAGGACTAATTGGCTCAAGCCTAAAATCGTCCTAAAATTGAGCTATTCTGCTGCAGCAGCCACTTAATGAAGGGGTTTCCCCCCCACCTCCCAAGTTACACTCAGGGGAAAGAGGGCTGGTTTTCTCTCTGTCCTTTCCAAGAGGCAGCAGCCCCTGGAGGGGCCCCTTATCTTGATCCCTGCCTCAACCCCTGTGGCTATGCTAATCCTCTAGGTCTCAGGTTAACCTTTGACCATGACTCAGTACTAAGCATCTAGCAATCCCCCTCCTATTAAAGAGGAGGAAGTACTGCAGATGAATTCTAAGCATGGCTAGCACTTTAATGAGGAGGAAGTACCTCAGCTAAATAGCTAGGGAGAGGAGGCTGTCTCTTGATAGCAAAAGCGAATCTCCCCTTTGCCTAGCAGAGTTTGCCCTGGTTTGCCTTAGCCAACTCTCTTCTGTCCTCTAAAGGAGAGCTAGATTACTGCCTGTGGGAGGACTGCAACATGCTGAAGGTCCCAGGCTCAGCCACTGACAGCATCCCCCAGTAAATTCTGGAGAATTATTTGGCTCAATATAAGGTTGCTTCCTATTTATCCCCGCTTCTGGCCACCTTGGTTGGCCTAGCCTCTGAAACGCGGGTGAGCTGCCCAGCTGGGGTGATGCAGACATGAATTTCTGCCAGCAAGGTGGACTTTGGGCATGACGCCAACATGGGAAGACCTGAATGACCTTGACCTGGGGTTGGCGACTCTCTCCCCAAACAAGGGGAGCTGGCGTTTGGGTGAAGCCTCTGGCCCCTCACCCACGCCACAGGTGATTTGGCGCATAACAGATGCTGTGAGGAGAACCCAGTTGGCATCGATCTGGGGTTGGCAGCCCCCTCCCCAAGCATGGGGAGCTGGCGTTTGGGCAAAGCCTCTGGCCTCTCACCCACGCCACAAGTGACCTGGCGCATAACATATCCCATGAAGACAAGAGGCGTCTGCTCAATGAGCATCTTGATGCGCTACCGTGCTCAGCGGTCAGTGAGCGGGCAACCAGGCTTCACCTACAACGTGGACCCATGTGCCAGACGGGCCACAGAGGCTACCAGACAGGGACAACAGCATGAGGCAGTAAGTCTGGATCCTCAACACGTGAGTGGTGCGTGAGGAGATCAATCTACTCCAGTAGCCTCTGAGCTCTCCACCAGCCACCCAGTGGAGGTGATTGTGATTTCAGCTCCCACAATGGAGCTATTTATTCCAGCAGCCTCTGATCCCTCCACCAGCCACACTGTTCATCTCCCATAAGGGAGCCCTCTAATGCTGAGCTGCCTGTCCACGTGCTGCAACCTCTGTCAGAGAAGAGCGTTGAATTTATTTGGTGGTCCCCCCTCCCATCTCCTAGACGCCTGCCCTCCTGCTTAGTCCCTCTATGACTAAGCGAGATAATTTAGATACAAGTTGATTGCAGTGATTCACTGCAACAGCGGGGAAGCCTGAGGCTGCACGTGGCTGGCGGGTCAGCAGTGGGGAGTGGGGCTCGACTCTCTCTGGCCCCTGAGTCCACCCACTCTGGACCACAAAGAAAGGGGAGGTCTAGGTGGTTCCTTCCCAGGACTCCCCCGACTTTGCGGGTCCCTTGACGCCGAAATTGCCAGCGGAAACTCACAGGCTATCGCTACGTCTCAGCCTAACACCACCACGGCCCCCCTGATCTCGGAGACCACAACGGCAGTTGGGGTGAGGCCATTTTCCTTGCCACCCCACAGCTCAGCTGTGCGGCGGTGGATGGCAGGCCTTTCGCGCCCCCACTCAGGAGGTTGCAGTTCTCTAAGGCTAAGCCCACAATCTATGATGTGGCCCCTTTACATATGGTTTTTAATAATATTTATTTTTCCCTTCCAGGCCTTCACGCAGGGTATCTGCACCACCCCTCTTCTGGGAAGCCAGGAGGGTTGAAGCCATTCCTGCTTCCTCCAGCCAATGGGGCTTGTCCCCTCCCTTGGGTGGTCACTTCTGTGGACCCTTCTGTGGCCCAGTCACTGTCTACATAAGAGTGGACACTAAGAGGGAGGTACACCTAAGGCAGCCGCCTTAGGTGGCGCAGCGGGTAAACGCTTGACTGGCAAACAGAGGGTTGCCTGTTTGAATCCCCGCCGGTGCTGTGTTGGGCGGCAGGGATGCAGGGCGGTGCTGAGGGCATCGTCTCGTGCTGTGCAGGAGTGGGCGATGGTGGCCCTTTCTTGTGTTCTGCCATGGACATCCACAGGGCTCCTAGGTCCCCAGAGGGTCGCCAGTGCAATCTTCTCTTAGGTTCAAACCTGCAGCCTGGGCCACTGTGTATAGACCGCTGGCACTAGCCCCATCCTCAAACTCCATCTAACCAGTTGGCCAATTCTATGGCCTTATGCCTGATTCGGCTCTGTACATCATTCTTAACCTGCCTGGACTGGGCATGTGGGGGTGACAGCACTATGTACTCCCTACCTATAGCATGGGACACTGGGCCCATGTTTACTTGGATGATATTCTTCAGTCACACAGTTGTCTGGTGGACGGGACCAAGAACCAGCTCCAGCCATCCAATGCATTACTGCACCTGGGGGCCTGGTTCATCACCAGAGCAACAGCCATATCCCTCCCCACGGACAGGAGGAAAAAGATCTGCAGCCAGATCTGACCGCCCTTGGGTTGGTTGCGGGTGGAGGTCTTGACGCTGGCTCAGCTCCTGTGGTCCATGATGGCATAGAACGCCTGCCAGGAGCAAGGGGGCATGCACGCCTGGCAGTGAGCAGCGCTGCCATTCCAGACATTATCACAACTGCTTGTTTGGGAGGGCCTTCTGCTGCTGCAAGTGCAGCAGCTCCACCTCTGGGGGCCCTCCCCAGCGGTAACAAGAGGAAACTTCCTGAGGGAACCTAGCAGGGTCACTGACATGACCTACGCCAGCCTGACCGGCTGGGGGGTACATTGTGAGGAGCTTCAGTGCAGGACATCTGGTCCCCTCAGGAGGCCCTACACAACATCAATTGGCTAGAACTAAGAGTCATCAGGTTGGCTCTAGCCCATTTCTCAGTCCGCTTACAGAGGCGGCATGTATTGGTGAGAACCAACTACATGATAGCCAGGGCCCATGCGTATCCAAGGGCAGACCAAATCCATCCTGATGAAGGTGACCAATGCCCCTTTTTTCCAGTGGGCAGAAGGTCTCCTAGCTTTGATCAGGGCAGCGCATCCAATGTCCAGGCAGACTGGCTCAGCTGCCAGACAGTGGACCAATCGGAGTGGGCTCTCCACCCCGAGGTGTGCGTTCACATACAGCAATGCCTGGGGATCCCCAGGTGGATCCGTTGTGACCGTTTGCGATCTTTTGTGTCCCACAAACAGCGGGTGTCATGGTTGGAGTGCTGGACTAGGGCTAGGACCGGGGAGACCCGAGTTCGAATCCCCATTCAGCCATGGTGCTTGCTGGACAGCTCTGGGCCAGTCACTCTCTCGGCCTAACCTACTTCACGGGTGGCTGTGGGGAGAACCTGTGGTATGTGGTGCACCGCTCTGGGCTCCTTGAAGAGCCAGCGTGGTGTGGTGCTTGGAGTGCTGGACTGGGACCGGGGAGACCCGAGTTCGGGTCCCCATTCAGCCATGAGGTGGGCTGGGTGACTCTGGGCCAGTTGCTCTCTCTCGGCCTGGCCTGCTTTGCGGGGTTGTTGTGGGGAGAGACTCAAGTGTGTGGTGCACCGCTCTGGGCTCCTTGGAGGAAGAGCGGGATATAAATGTAGTAATAATGATAATAATAATAAGTGGGAGATAAAATGTTAATAATGATAATGATAGCAATAATGACGATGATGATAATAAAATTAATAAACAAGCTTCTCCACTTCTTCACGAGGTGCCGCCGCCACCTCGCGGAGGGCATGGACGCACTCGACTCTCCTTAGCCACAGGGTCTCCTGGATGACCTCACTTCGGTAGGTCGTCGTCCAAGGCTGATGGCACAGCTCTGACAGAGAAGGGCACAGGTAATCTAGGGGCCCCACTCTAAGGCAACCATGGTTTGCCAGACTGGTACCCCTCTCTGTCATGGACTCAATGCCTCTACTGCAGTGGCCGGACCTTCTTACCCAAGGGCTGTTGCTTCAGCCAGACTGGGCATGGCTCCACTACATGCCTGGAGTTAACCGCACACTGTTAGCAAAGAGAGGGCTATTCCAGGATGGTGCAAGACACAATCTGGGCCACTAGGCGCCAAAGCACCAATAGGAATTACCAGATGACTTGGGCCGTCTTCCTCAGAAAGGCCGCTTTAGATGGGCTAGGCATACACACATAAAAATATTGAGATATGCTTGGCCAAAGTTCCCCAAGATCCGGCCTTCCCTTCCTACAGGCAGGCCTGGACCAGGGCCTGAGACCCATTATTCTGAAACAACAGACCTCAGTCTTAGCTTTGGTCCGGAGCCTCAGGAGTTTGTTTGTTTGTAGTCGGAAGTCCCATAATATTTTTACATCTTCATTTTCTTCAACTTTTTCAATTTTATGGTCCCACCAATGTTTGGCTACAAGTAGCTTGTATTTTTTGCAGATGTTCCAGTGTATCATCCCTGCTACCATGTCATGCCTTTGTTTGTAGTCAGTCTGTGCGATCTTTTTACAACAGCTGATTAGGTGGTCCACTGTTTCATCTGCTTCTTTACAAAGGCGGCACTTGCTGTTTGTGGTTGATTTTTCGACTTTTGCTCTTATTGCATTTGTTCTTAATGCCTGTTCTTGTGCAGCCAGTATTAAACCCTCTGTTTCTTTCTTCAAGTTGCCATTCTTAAGCCATTGCCAGGTCTTGCTGATGTCTGATTTTCCACTTATATTGTGCAAATATTGACCATGCAGTGGCTTATTTTTCCATTTTTCTGCTCGGTTCTTGACTTGTTCTTTCTTGTAGGCCTGCTTTGTTTCATTGGTGTTGAATAGTTTCTCATCATTGAC
Source organism: Hemicordylus capensis (assembly GCF_027244095.1). Classification (NCBI taxonomy): domain Eukaryota; kingdom Metazoa; phylum Chordata; class Lepidosauria; order Squamata; family Cordylidae; genus Hemicordylus; species Hemicordylus capensis. Next base: position 369,478,566 of record NC_069658.1, on the reverse strand, counting down.
CATTTGAAGTGCATCTTCTTCACTGTCCTTGATATATTCTTCAAGGCCTCTTTTCTCCTCCTCTACTGTTTGATGGACTTGCAGCATTCCTCTTCCACCTGAGTTGTGAGAGAGGTATAGCCTCTCGACATCACTGTGGGGGTGCAGAGCATGATTGATGGTCATGATTTTCCTGGTCTTACGATCTAGCGTCTCTAGCTCTGCCTGGGTCCAGTCTATTATTCCTGCAGTGTATCTGATAACAGGTATAGCCCAGGTGTTTATGGTGTGTATGGTGTTCCCGCCATTGAGTTTGGACTTTAGGATTTTTCTAACTCTCCTGATGTATACACTTCCCATTTTTCTTTTAACTTCAGTGTGTGCAATGTTATCAGCCTGGAGAATGCCCAAGTATTTGTAAGGTTCTTTCTCTTCCAGGTTCTTGATCTTGCTTCCATTGGGCAGTTCTATTCCTTCTGTTTTTGTTATTTTCCCTCTGTTCATTATTAATGCAGCACACTTGTCTAGTCCAAACTCCATTGCTATATTGCTACTGAATATACGGACAGTGTTTAGCAGTGATTTGATTTCTGATTGGGACTTTCCATACAACTTCAGATCGTCCATATACAGCAGATGGTTGATTTTACTGGATGTTTTAGATGTTTGGTATCCGAGGCCTGTTTTGTTTAGTATTTGTGAAAGTGGGGTCATGGCGATTACAAACAACAGAGGGGATAGTGAGTCCCCTTGGAAAATGCCTCTTCTAATGCTAACCTGTCCAAGTGTCTCGCCATTGATTGTTAACTGTGTATTCCACATGCTCATTGCTTTTTTAATAAATATTTGAATGTTTTTGCTGACCCCGGTTGTTTCTAAACATTTTAGTATCCATGTGTGAGCCAATGAATCGAAGGCTTTCTTGTAGTCAATCCATGCAACACTTAGATTTGTTTTTCTTTTCTTGCAATTTTCTAAAATCATTTTGTCAATTGGCAGCTGGTCTTTTGTGCCTCTGGTGTTCGGGCAATTTCCTTTCTGTTCAACTGGAAGCTGTTTGTTAGTTAATAAGTATTGCATCACTTCATCTGCTATTATTCCAGTTAATAATTTGAACATGGTTGGCAGACAGGTTATCGGTCTATAATTACTTGGAACTGCACCTTTTGCTGGGTCTTTCATGATAAGATGAGTTTTCCCAGTTGTTAGCCATTGTTCAATATTTCGATTTCTATACCGCCCTTCCAAAGATAGCTCAGGGCGGTTTACAAAGAGAAATAATAAATAAATAAATAAATAAATAAGATGACTCCCTGTCCCCAAAGGGCTCACATTCTAAAACGAAACATAAGATAGGCACCAGCAACAGTCACTGGAAGTACTGTGCTGGGGGTGGATAGGGCCAGTTACTCTCCCCCTGCTAAATAAAGAGAATCACCATGGTAAAAGGTGCCTCTTTGCCCAGTTAGCAGGGGTTTGTACGTTTGTACTGTTTCATGTGGGGTGAAATAGCAGCAGTAGTAGTATTCGGTGGCTCTTTTGAGTGTCATGCCTCCTTGAAACATATTTGCAAACCACCTCTGGCAAGTATTCCATTGGGGTAGCCCTTTTTAGTCTGTGCTGTAAAAACAGCTGAGTCCTGGAGCATCTTAGAGACAGATTTATTGAGGCATAAGCTTTCGTGGACTAGAGCCCATTTCATCAGAGCTCTGGTTCACAAAAGTGTAGGGCACAATATATTGGCTTGTATTTAAGATGCCGTGGAACATTTTGTCTGTACGTTGTGAATACTAGATATTGCTGCTTTCTCTCTTTCTCCTTCCCCTCCATTCTTAATATGTTTGTATTAATCTCTATAAGCAATTTACTTATTTCATATATTTTGAAGTAGGTCACCTCTGAGGGACCTGATAATCAGGTAATTATGCTCATGTACCAGAAGGACTCTTGGTTTATTTAGTATTGGCTAAGTGGAATGTGACAGGCTGATCTGGTATCCAGGATACAGGGAGGGTGGGAATGTAAACAAGAACTCATGGCTACATTCTTGGGATTTCACTATAGCTGAGATATGGAGGGATATGAACATGACCTCCACTGTTGGAGAGTTCTGATCAAAATAAAATGTGTTAATGCTTAATACATTCTTTAATTTTTTAAAAAAAATTTTAAAAACCTAGTACAAGCTAGTAGGGATGTATGAATCAATTTGGGCACAAATCAATTTGTACTCGAATTTAGCTGATTCAAGTGATTTAGAGATGGAACAAATCATCCCTGTGGTCCATTGGCTAGATTTGGGTCCAAATCGAATCATGCCAGATTTGATTTGAGATTTGGATTTCTCCTATTAATTTCCCCAGATTCCCAGCTTTATTTTTCCCCCAAAGCAAAGCTAAACTCTAGGCCTTGTAGAAGTGGAGTTATGGACGAAGTTTGGGCAGTACAGAACTTAAATAAATAAATAAAGGGAGCAAAATGTGTGGTCACTATTTTTGAAGTGTTTGGATTTGTTGGTGTATAATTTTTCTTCAATGAATCCCTATGAGGATTCATTACACATCTTCATTTCCTCTATTCATTTTGACTGTCTTTGAAAAGTGCCAACTGTTAACGGCCATGTGCCAACTACACCCTCTTCCCACCTGCAAGGCAGTGGGGTACTACTCAGTTTATGTCCTAGGAATTTTTTCAAATGTTTAGACTCTCTGGTGTCTAATAACCTTTCCTCATAATGAATCTCCATGAGGATTCATTACACATCAAAGAATCTAAACTCCTCAAAAATTCCTAAAATATAAGCAGAGTACCCAGTGGCTTGCAGGTTGGGGGTGGGTAGTTGGCACATGGGATGCAAATAATTCCCCACACCCACTGTAAAGCAGGGGGGTCTAAATGAAGGTGTGTAATGAAGAGGCCAAAGAATGTAAACACTTCAGTATTCCTAAAAAATAAACTGAGTACCCCACTGCCTTACAGGTGGGGGTGTGTGGAGTGGCACATGACATTTGACAGTTGGCACTATCCAATGACAGTCAAAATGAACAAAAGAAATGAATGTGTGCAATGAGTCCTCATAGAGATTCATTATGAGGAAAAGTTTTTGTACACTAAAGAATCCAAACACTTGAAAAATAGTAACTGCACATTTTGCTCTGTAACTCCATTTCTACAAGGGCTAGAGCTTAGCTTTTTCTTTTTCTTTTAATTAAAGCTAGGGATTCATGTTAGAATTAAGGACTGAAATTTATTGTCTTGAAATTTGGGTGTAGGTGGCACCCATGGAGATCAACCCACCACCCAAATTTGGTGTCCCTAGGACCTTTATAACTGGTCCGAATTGATCCAGATCCGAATCGAATGTGGGGTGATTTGTGGGGACAGATTCAGACACAAAACAAATCAGGGATGATTTGATTTTGGCACAAATTGAATTGAAAAAAATTGATTTGTACACATCCCTACAAGCTATTTATGTCATCAGTCACTGTGAGATGCTGCATAGGAGCATACGTTCTTGCACGAGGTGCTGTGTTGCCATGAGAGACATAGAGTGTTTTTTCTTTTATTTGCATGTGTGAGGAAACAGTTATTTAGTAGGGCTTTCTTAAAAACAGCATGCTGTTTGATAGTAGTACTTGATTAGTTAGCTCAGATAAGAACCCACTGTGGACTTTACTGCAAAATGTTCTTTCTGAGAATAGGATTTCTCAGAGGAAGTGTTTTTAATAAGTATATCTTCAATTGAAGTACAGTACAATGATATGATAATGTGGCAAAAGCTGGAAGAGTGCAGCACTGAGACATGTTCAGAATGCTAGAAAAGCAGGTATCTCCACCTGAGCAAGAGTCAAACAATTAGTATATTATTGCACAATGAGTTATGACAGTTTTGAATGCACTTTGCTGGTTAAAGTTTGTGACAGCCTGGCTTCGAATTCCATTTGAACATGTGGGCCACAGCATGTCGTTAGGCAAGCTAATGTCTTTGGCTCCCTGTTTCCCCCACTTGTGGTGGTGTTTGTTTATTTATTCAATTTCTATCCCTCCCTTCCAGAAATGGCTCAGGGCGGTTTACATTAAAAAACAACAACAAAACAATTAAAATTAATTCACAGTTAAAAACAGACTCTAAAATACCATAAAACAATCAACAGTTAAAAATTCAAAACAGTTTTAAACCCGGAAAACCAGGTTTCAACAAGTTTAAAACAATTACACAACAATTTATAAACTCTGGAAGGCCAGGCCAAACAGATAGGTCTTGAGGGCTCTCTGGAAGGCCAATAATGCATTTAAATTATGAATTTATGCAGGGAGTGCATTCCACAGCCCAGGAGCAGCTATAGAGAAGGCCTCTGAGTCGCCACCAGACATACTGGTGGTAACTGGAGACGGACCTCATCAGATGACCTTAATGTGCGGTAGGGATCATGCAGAAGAAGGCGCTCTCTAAGGTAAACTGGACCTAAGCCGTTCAGGGCTTTAAAGGTTATTACCAGCACTTTGTATTTTGCCTGGAAACGTATCGACAGCCAGTGCAATTGTTTCAAAACAGGCATAATATGGTCTCTCTGGGTTGCCCCAGAGACCAATCTGGCTGCCGCATTTTGAACTAACTGAAGTTTCCAAACTATGTACAAATGCAGCCCCACCTAGAGCGCATTGCAGTTGTCGAGCCTGGAGGTTACCAGCTGATGCACTACTGTTTTGAGATCGTTCTCTTCAAGGAATGGACTCAGCTGTTGAATCAGCCGAAGCTGATAGAAAGTGCTCCTAACCATAGCCTCCACCTGAGATACCAGGGTGAGGCCTAGGTCCAGGAGTACTCCCAAGCTGCATACCTGCTCCTTCCGGGGGAGTGTCACCCCATTCAGCACAGGAAGATCTAACTCATCCCTCAGATTCTGAGCCCCTACAACGAGCACCTCCATCTTGCTTGGATTCAGTTTCAATTTGTTATCCCTCATGCAGCCCATTACTGCCTGTAGGCAGGCATTTAGGGGATGAATGCCATTTCCTGATGATGCTGATGGAAGAGAGAAGTAGATTTGGGTGTCATCAGCATACTGATAACACCCAGCACCAAATCTCCTAATGACTTCATCCAGTGGTTTCATGTAGATATTAAAAAGCTTTGGTGACCGAATGGAGCCCTGAGGGACTCCATATAACAGCTCCCGTTTTGAGGAGCAACTGTCACCAAGCTCCACCATCTGGAATCTACCCGAGAGATAGGAGTGGAACCACTGCAAAGCAGTACCCCCTATCTCCAACTCTCCCAAGCGATCCAGAAGGATACCATGGTCGATGGTATCGAATGCTGCCGAGAGATCCAGAAGAACCAGCAGAGCCACACTCCCTCTTTCGATTTTCTGGTAAAGGTCATCCATCAGGCCGACCAATACTGTCTCAACCCCATAGCCAGGTCTAAAGCCAGTTTGAAATGGGTCTAGATAATCAGTTTCTTCCAAAACTTCCTGGAACTGGTTGGCCACCACCCTGTCAATTACCTTGCCCAACCAAGGGAGATTGGAGATAAAAGCAGTGAAGTCAGGCAAGGATCCAGAGAACAGGTGGTAGGCCGCACCGTCCCAAGCAGCTTGTCCACATCTTCAGGAGTCACAGATTGAAACTGATCCAACCTAATACTGCAAGAAGGATTGCTGGACACCTCCTCCATAGACCTTGTAGAAATAGTGTAGTCCAAGTCGGCCCGGCTACAGGATACTTTGTCTGCAAAGCACCCATTAAAAGCGTCACAGCAGAAGTACCCCAGGGACTGATTTGAAGTTGTAGGAGCAGAAACTAAACTCCTCACAACCTAGGATAGCTCTGCTGAACGCGAACCTGCAGACGTAATGCACACAGACCAAAATTCCTTTTTCGCTGCACGCACTGCTACTACATAAGTCTTCAAATGGGCCACATGCTGCATCCTGTCAGATTCGAGCACGAGTTCTCCTCCACTTGTGTTCCTGTCACCTACCTAGCTGCTTCAGTCCTCGCAGCCCCTTGGTATACCAAGGGGCCATTTTTTAAGCAGGTCGGGAGGGACGCTTAGGAGCAATCAAGTCTACTGCTCTGGTGAGAAATGATTGATAAAACAATATAAGTGAATGGAGGGGAAACAGAGCTGCAGGTCAAAATTTTGACCTTCATGAGTGTGCAGGCACATGCTTTTGTAATAAAATACTTGGATTAATGATCCAAATAGAAATGTTTTGGGACTGTAATTTTTAATGCTGTACATTTATATAATTTCTGCTGTGTACAGTGTTTAAAGTTTGATCAAATTCTAATTCTAGTTAGAACTAACTATATTCCGATTCTAATTCAATTATGACAATATGATGATGAATAAAATTCAGTGAAATAACTTGCTGGTCTTCCAGCAGCTAACAGAAAGCTGTTGATGTGCTTTATAGTCCAAGCTGATAACTCTCAGCTGGCAGGGATTCAAGGCTTATCAGCCCTCTGCAAGAGGCGTTTACTCCTCCTGATAGTTTCCAGCTGTGCTCTTCGCCTTGTGACATGCCTTTGCTGTGGAGTCAGTGGGGGTTGCCTGCATAGCTCCTCTTCTAGTCTGTCTGTCGCTGTCTCTGCTGCCTCAGACTGCTGTGCCTGCTCTGAAACACCAGCCGGACCTTCCTCAGCCATCTCTTGGGAACTGACAGCCGGGCTCTGCCCCTCAGGCACCCCTGCACCCCTGAAAGGCTGTCAGCTTCCCCTTCCTCCTCGCTATCTGAGATCGAGGGCATGACACACATCTGTTTCAGTAGCCTTCAGTACTATTGGCCAGGGGAATACTGACTGAAGTTGAGTCTGCCTCTCTCTTCTTGATCATTTAAAAATCAAGTGCATGCTCGGAACCGCTTAAGAGTGAAGTAAGAGATTTGTGTTGCCTGCTAACAAATATGAAAAAATAGAAAATGCTACACAGTTTAGTTAAACCAAAGACCTCACTTTGTTGGGTCTGTGAGGGGACCTTAGTGAATACTGAAAATGGTATTAATGGCTAGAGGAAGTTTCAATAAGGGGCTGCGTGTAAAGTCATGTAAGCGAGAACATAAAGACATATTCAAAAGGGAGCTTCCTGGTTCTCAGTTGAACCAAAAATAAAGGCAAGTACTATGTGTTGAACAAGCTTTTGTACATTATTTCCTTTGCAGATTGGGCCACATGAGCTGATCTCAGAATTTCCCTGGGATGCTGGGTGGGCTACTGGGGAAACAGCATGGAATGTGCAGCTTTGGGAAATCATTAGTGTGTAAAACTATGTATTTCTGGTGGTTCTGAGAGGTATTGCAAATTGGTACTGCAAGTGCTCAGAAAACTATCATAGTTTTCTAAAGTTGGATATCTTTAGATCCTAGCTGTTTTGACAATGCAATCTACAAGCTGTTCTGCTCCATTTTAACAGTTATAAGACTGGGATCATTCAGTAATTAGTAACTTCACACAGTTTGTTTATGCTAACTGAGCAAAAAGGCACCTTTTAAAAAAAGCGGTGATTCTCTTTATTTAGCAGAAGGAGAGCAACTGGCCCTATCCATCCCCATCACAGCATTCATCATCCAGTGGCTGTTGCTGGTCTCTGTCTTATATTTCTCTTTTAGCTTGTAAGCCCTTTGGTTACAGGGAGCCATTTATCTATTTATATCTGTATAAACCACTTTGGGAACTTTTGTTGAAAAGTGGTATATAAGTATTTGTTGTATACAGAACTTGCAAGTGCTGAATACGCCAATAAGTACTTGATAAAGGATTAATTAGACTTTGTCATGTTACTGAAAGTTTTCTGTATGCATACATTTTCTGTGCTGAGACACAGAGTGGTCCTGCATACGGTAACTAGCCAACTGGTTAAAAGTATCGTGAGAAAAAAAGTTAAATTTGGGTGGCTTGTCTTAAAAAGCACTTGAAGTGGTTTTGTTTCTTACTCTTTCCCCCCCACTACCAAGTCTGAAACACTGCAGATGTTTATAGTGGGATTTGATGATTAAATCTGATTTGAAACACACTCATCCACAATAGAAGGATTTTTATCAACTTGATGCAGGGTTGGGGTTTGGAATTATCTTTGTACTGCTTCATACATCTTGGGTGTTGAAGTTATCCAGTGTTGGACTGCAGGAATTAGCTTGACCACCTTCACTATACATGTAATCGGTAATGAGAAGCAGGTCCTGTAAATATAGATGCCGGTTGTCCTCTTTAGAAATTGCATGTGTGGGAGGGGAGCAAGGCCATGCCTTTCTGTGTGGATAACCTATACACCTGGGCTGTGCAGATGTCAAACTAGCTCTAACAGTAAATAAACTGAGAATTTTAATAGCTTTGATAATTGAAGTCTGAACAAAGGAGTATTCAAAGGTCTGCTAAGGAATGGCATTTGTGGCACTGATATGAAAAGCAATGACAAAGCACTTCTTTTCAAGTATAAACATTTACTTTTTTGGTAAGAGTACAGATTCTGGTCTTCAAAAATGTACTCTCATAAAGCAAAAAGTCCCCATTCAATAAATTCTAATTTTGGGTGCTAGTTTGCATGTTAAGTTACAGGATTTCTCCTGTTTGATAGAACTTACATCCCCCCAATAAAAATATTAAACCTGTGAGTTAACAGTTCTATAATGCTATCTTGATCCGTAAATGAATATACACGCAAGTGGTGACTTTGTGTGATAACAGTGAACAAAGAAAGTAGAGCTTTGGGAGGTAGGAGACTACCCATCCCTTGAGCCTCCCCTTCTCCCTCTTCTGACAGGGGACTTTGTGTCAGTGAGCCAAATGATCAAAGACTGGTACTGTGGCTGCCAAACTTCTATGCACAATCATGGTCCTATAGTGGTGACAGATTTTCTGCTTGTGGCCTATATAGAACCATGGGCAAAAGGACTTGGTAGTTTTAAAAAAGTTGTTGTAATGAGAGGATGCTTACTGCCAGAAGATCTAGAGCTACAGTAGTTTTTCATTTGTGGCTGGTCCTTCTGGCCTGGCTTCATGGAGTTGATGGGCAAAAAGAGTAGACATCCACAACAGCTGCGAAGCTAGTCACTCAGACAGATCTTGAATCTGTTTCATGAAGCCAGTGAACCCTGAAGGACTCGGAGGCACTTGTTCAGACCAGGATCTTCTCTAATCTGGCCTCAAATACAGCTGTTACCCTCCCAAGAAGAGAACCAAGTACAGGGAAGTCAGGAAAGTGTATATATGTCTGTGCTAAGAAGCTGGAGGAGGCCTTGCCCTCAATCTGAGGCATCTGCATTCAGCCTAGCACACACACTCTTCCACCTAAAACATTAGCTCATGACTTAAGTTGATCCTGGCCCCAAACAGTTCACAAGCTCTGGTACGGAGAGAAGTAGACAGACTACTTGAAAGCCAGGATGTTGAAGAAAGAAGTTGCTTTTCAGACACTTAGCTGCTTGTCGTATGATTCATATTGGATTACTATGGAGTTAGTTGAACAACTCAGTACCAAAAAACTGAATGCAATTACAAAATAAGATGAAACCTGAGGCATGCAGACATTTGGATCATGTCATCAGCAGACAAGGAAATATTAAATCAGCTGACATTTGTGTGAGCTAATATCTTCATTGAAATTATTGCTTGTTGGCAAAGATTTTCCTGTGTTGAAAAACATTCATAAGCATTTTTGTTATAACTTTAGAAAACTCTTAATATGTACACAAAACTGCCTGAAAGGCAATTTCTTCACAATTTTAGATACTTTCCAGAGCGTTAGGGAATTTTCTGTCTTTGCCTAGTGAAGGCTGGATGAGATTTGGTCATCTGCTGAAGACCTCTGTTTGGTCTTGACACTTGCCACAGGCCTCCTAAATTTTTACAAGTAAATGTCAACAGTACTTGTGAATATACATAGTAGCTATCATGAAAATTTGTGGAAACGTTAGTATTTTATTTTAGAAAAAATATATCATGAAGATACATTGAAGATATTTCAAGGCAGCTTACAAAAAGAATTAAAGCCAGCAGATTAAAATAAACTAGAAACTGAAAAGCAGCAAACAATGAGAGCCAATAAATAAAACTCAAACTAATTAAAAGCCTGCTGGAAGACTTGGGAGTTTAACTGTAGTTAACTTCCCTCACCCCAATTAATAATGACGACTTGTCATCTTGGTTGTTTAATATAGAACTGTTTTTAATTGATGATTTTTCAGACTAGTTAATATTATTATTTATTTTTCAGAACAATTCTAACATTATAATTAAACATAACTGATAACAATTACATCTTTCAGCATGGTATTGTAGAAGAAACATTAAAGTTTTCACACAGCAGAGCATGCTTTGGTGGTAAAGAGGTTTAGCCCAGGAGATTATCTGGAGACAATTGGTTGAGTTAAAAAAACAAAGATTTATTAAGAAATTAACTAAGAGAGCCATTGAACAGCATAATCCAAACAGGTACTAGCCTTCAGCAACTGAACAATTCTGACTCTAACTGACCAAGAGAGTTAACATAACTCATCCTGCCTCTGGTGGTCAAAAGAAGTCACTTTGGTGCTAAGAGTTGATGTAGAATTTTCACTCCCAAAATATAATGTAGGTGGACCCCATTATCCACGGGGTTCCATTCCCGCCAATTTTCCAGGTAAGGAAACTGTGGATAACGGGGACATTAAGTCTATGGCAATAAGGGGGTTAGGTTCCTGTAAGAGGAAAAGAAGGTCAAAAGGGGCTGAAAATAGCTATAATTGCAATTAAATGCAGTGCTCTGCAGGTCTTCTGCTGTCAAGCAATGCTCCCCAGAAGCTGCAATTCCACTACTCTTCTGTGCAAAATCATGGTTGAACCCCGCCCCCCCCCCCCCACACACACACAGGGCCACACAGTGGCCAGAAATTATCTTGGAGGTCATTTCTGACTACGCTGAAACTATAGATATGTGAAATTTAATCCCTTTTCCCCCTGTGTATACCGAGGTCGGGTGCCTGACCACGGATGTTGGGTCCGCGTATAGTGAGGTTTGCCTCACTATACTCTCTTTCAACTTCATATATTTTATAAATACCCATTCCATTTCTCAAAACCCTCCCCCATTTTAGATAAACAAACTAAAAACAAAACCCCAAAAAGAACAAAACAAAGACTTTTAATAACAAAATCATACTGACCACTAATTTCAGCAAAAGTATCTTTCACAATACATAAAGTTCCAAGAATGGATTCCAAACGTCCTCTCAACTTTCAGTCTGGGTTCAACTCCCTACATGGTCATAGAGTTTACAGGGTGATCTTGGGCAAGTCAGTTTTGGCCTAATTTACATCATGGATTTGGGGTTGAACTATTTGTACTGCCTTCTGTTACTTGGAGGAAGGGCAGGATAAGAAGTAATGTAACTTTATCATAGTCAAATATGCAGTGATTGTCCCTAGACCGGGGAGACCCGAATTCAAATCCCCATTCAGCCATGATACTTGCTGGGAGACTCTGGGCCAGTCACTTCTCTCACAGCCTAACCTACTTCACAGGGTTGTTGTGAGGAGAAACTTAAGTATGTAGTACACCGCTCTGGGCTCCTTGGAGGAAGAGTAGGATATAAAAATGTAGATAATAATATAACATGAAATAAAAACACATAACTCATTAAATCATAACAGACCAACAGAAGAAAAAAGAAAATACAAAGTATACTAGAAAGCAATTTTAAAACTCTTTTAAAATCAGTTAAAAATCAAATTTAGAAATGAAAATTTAAAAGTCCTGAGTCAACAAAAAAATCTTTACCTGTGATGATGCCAGGTGAACCTCACTGGGGAGGCTATTACATAAATGGGGTGCAACTACCGAAAAGGCCCACTCCACTCAAGCTGCCTGCCTCGCCTCATTTGGTAGGGGCACCCTGAGGAGGATTTCCAAAGAAAATCTTAAGGTCTGGGTTGGGACACATGGGGCAAGGCACTCTCTCAGGTAACCCAGTCCCAAGCCGTTTAGGGCTTTAAAGGTTGAAACCAGCATTTTGAATTGGGCCTGCAAACAGATTGGGAAGCAATGCAGCTGACAAATCACTGGCGTAATATGCTCAAAATGTCCAGTCCCAGTTAATAAGCTTGCATTCCCTATTTTGTACCAGCTGCAGTTTCTAGACTATTTTCAAAGACAGTCCCACATACAATGCATTGCAGTAATCTAAGCAAGAGGCTACCAGAGCATGAGTAACTGTGGTCAGGCTATCTCCAGGTAAGGTCGCAGTTAGCATATCAGCCAAAGCTGATAAAAGGTGCTCCGAGCCACAGAGGCCACTTGAGCCTCTAGTGACAGTGCTAGATCAATGAGTACACCCAAACTGCAAACCAGGTCCTTCAGGGGGAGTGCAGCCTCATCTAGAACAGGCTGGACATCATTCACCTGAGCAGAAGAGTACTTCTGTCTTGTCTGAATTGAGTCTCAGCTTGTTGTTCACCCTCATTCAGTCCATTACTGCATCCAGACACTGATTCAAGATGGTCACCTACATCTGATGAAAAAGAGATTCACAGCTGAACATTGTCTGTATACTGATGACACCTCAGGCCAAATCTCCAGATGACCTCTCCCAACATCAAGGAAAGAATAACATTTCTCCATTTCTCCAAATGACCTTTTCCCAGCATCGGGGAAGGAATGGAACCCTGCAGAACTCCAAAGCATAACTTCCAAGGGGTTGAGCAGTAATCTCTCAGCACCATCTTTTGGAATTGGCCTCAAGGTAGGAATGTCAGTGCTGCCCACTCCCAACTCAGCCAACCTATCCAAAAGGATATCATGGTCAACAGTATTGAAAGCCGGTGAAAGATCCAAGAGAATTAACAGGATTGCACTCCCCCTGTCACCCTCCTTGCATAAATCAACTGCATATGTAAATATTTGCTCATGCCAAGTGACTTACTGACATGAGCAGTATAATGTCAGAGAAACCTATTAACAGAAGACACAGTGAGGTCATTCACACAATCAAAAACTGTGTTCTACTTGGGTTTGGGAGCTGTGTGCACTCCCAGTTTTCAGTTGTGTGGAAGCTGTTGCTGATACTGCTCCTGGGGGTTTGGCAAACACCCCCTGACTACTCTTGGGCTTGTGCCGGGCACTAGCAAGTTTTGATGGAGCAGCTCATTTTCAGAAAAAAATTGTGCAAAGCTTTAGTTGCGGAAATGACTGGCAGAGAGTTTGAAGTTCAAAAATAGAATCAGGTTTAGTTAAGGATTTGGGGGTACAGGAAGGAAATCTTGGTTATCTATCAGTATTAACTAGAAAGGCTAATAAATCAATAGGACTAAATTTAAGCTCATGATGATCATTTTGGCTTGAGACCTGAATTGAATCAGCTCAAGGCTGACCAGAGAAATGGGCTTAGAGAACAGCTTTGGATTTAAAGAGAGCAGAAGAAGAGGGAAGTCAAAGGCTTTTAGAACAGATATTGATTATACCTAACTCCGTCTGGTTGGGATTTGGACCCTTGTAGCTCAACCGATGTTGAGGGTCTTCTTTCCTCTGGGGAAGGCAGGAGTGGGGACCCAGGTAAAATCCAAAGAGGGTCTGATTTCAAGAGACCAGTATCTGGGTTAATCCAGGTGTTCTGTATAGATCGGGCTTGGAAGCAAGGCCAATCTTGAGGTAATAAGCAGGATGGGAACAAGAGTCTAGGCAAAGCAAGATGGTCTAGCTAATGCCCAAATGCATGAACACTCAATGAGTGAATCCAAGGAAGAGACGCATGGTTTAGTGGTCTCAAGGGCTGAAATAGGCAGCATCTTGCCTTGAGGCAGAATGCTGACCACACCTTTCTGTTGGAAAGGGTGACAATGGTGATTAAGAAAAGAATGCATTGTCTAGTTAAAACTTTGCTGGGTGTCACTGCGTGCCAAGTGACATACCCCAAGAGTTAGCTCATGTGAGCTGAATGGTGAACTGATGATCCCATGGGTTCAGAGAGACAAAAATGGGAATTTCAAGCCTGTAGCTCCAAGTTGGGTGTAGGGGTGCTCCTGGAAGCCCTCAAACAGGCTATCTGGAGAACAAAACAATGTAAGAGAAAAACCTGGTTGGAAGTGGCTGTGGAAAAGCTACAGGTTTTCCTCCTGCCTTGCTTCCACACAACCAAAAAGTGGGAGCGCACACAGCTCCCAAACCCCGGTAGAACACAGTTTTTGATTGTGTGGATGACCTCAGTGGCAGCTTCCATAACCAGGGACTTCTGTGATCTGAAGTCCCATGCCACTTGGAAAAGCTGCTACTATGTCTTCTACAAACTACTTCTCTGACATTATGCTTACATGAGAGATTTGTGAGTAATTGGGCCATTTTTCTAATACATGAATAGGCTTTTAAAACACAATCCTATACATGTATACGCCCCATTTTATTAAGTGGGGTTTACTTTCCAGGTAAATGTTCATAAGATTGTAATCTTAGTCTGGATGCTTCAGTGCAGTAGAGGACAAGAAAGGAAATGTGTCTCTGCCTGTACTCATCTTGTACCTTTTGCCTATGTTAAGGCTCTAAACTAAGTTGGTCTAAGTAGTCTAAGTTCAGTATCTATCTATTTAGACATACCTGTCGCTAATCCCATGCATGGCAGCTCTTGCAAGAGTTCACGAGCGAGGGGAGGGGGAGAAAAAAGCGACGGTGGTGGGGAACATAAAGTCAATGGGACTGGCCAGCGAACAGGCAGGCAGGGAAAGGTGGTGGCAGCAGGGGGTGGAGAGAAAGCGAAGGCGGCCGGCCGGAAAAAGCAGCTGGCCAGGTGGCCAGCCAGAGAGAAAAAATATTGGAGGGGGGAAGAGGAGGGGAGAGGGCTGAGAACGAGGGAGGGGGTCAAGAATTAGGGACAACTAGAGGAGCAGATTCTCTGCGCCTGGGCCAGCTAGTTTACTACTTTTTTCTCCTTGTCCATGCTAAGAAAATGGATAGAATTTCTCCTTTGGAGTCAGGTGCTAATAAATAAAAAGTGATCAGTTGCAAGAATCCACTTCTCCCAATCTCATCTCCTGGATTCATTAATGGAATCCTTATCCAATGGATACTTGGAGTCAGGTTTCTAATTTAGGTGCTAGCGTGTGATGGTTGTGGTTTATGCTTTTTTATTTAAGCTATGCAGTCGTCATCACATTTATATAGTTGCATAAGCAGCTCCCTATAAACTCTTGCCAGAGGGTTTCATGCCACCATAAGATTCTGTTTTAAATCTGAGGATGTCTCACAATCAAATTATATTAAGAACATGTCTGTGCAAGACTTGTTCAGAATTTCCCACCCATGCAGCCATAATAATTGGTTTCTTTGCATTTAGCTGTAGATACCCTGTGGGCTTAAAGAGCTGTGAGCAGTTTTAGGTGTTAGATATATTGAAAAATATTTCACATTTACTTGAAGCTTCTCTGAAGGTCTCTTCAAATGATTCACAATACAAGCCCTACACACATTATATTTAGTACATGTATGATCTGTGTACAACATACACAGTGGAAGGAGAGCTGGTCTTGTGGTAGCAAGCATGAATTGTCCCCATTGCTAAGCAGGGTCCACCCTGGTTGTATTTGAATGTGAGATCACATGTGAGCACTGTAAGATATTCCCCTTAGGAGATGGGGCTGCTCTGGGAAGAGCATCTGCATACTTGTATTCAGAAGGTTCCAAGTTCCTTCCTTGACATCTCTAAGACAGTGCTGAGAGAGACTCCTGCCAACCTTGGAGAAGCCGCTGCCAGTCTAGGTAGACAATACTGAGCTAGATGGACCAATGGTCTGACTCAGTATATGGCAGCTGCCTATATTCCTATGTTCCTAACAAGAACATATACAGTTATTCACACATATACAACAGTACACACCATGTCTATATTTCGCATTTCAATGAGTCTGTGCCAGATTTACTTCTGAAATGAATGCCTGAATGGCTTGGGCCCAAGGTATTTAAGAGAGTGCCTTCTTCGTAACCCTGCTGCCTATTAAGATCATTGGAGGAGGTCCAGGTGCAGTTGCCACCAGCTTGCTTGGTGATGCCCCCAAACCAAGTCTTCTCTAGGGTTGCCCCTCAGGCTCTGGAACACACTCCCAAATGAAATCAGTATCTCCTTATCTCTGACTGTTTTAAAATGGCTTTTGAAAACTCACCTGTTTTATCAGGCTTAAAGTTTGATGTGTTCAAGTTTTGTTTATAATTTATTCTTACATGATTTTTAGATTTTAGTTTGGTTAAATTGTAAACTGACCTGGGATTTATATAGGGTGGTCTAAAATACAATAAATGTACTGTGATTTGTGTGTGTGTGTGGGGTGGGGTGGGGTGGGATGTACACAGACACTGAACACACATACAGTGTAATGTCCAAATAGGGCTCCACTGACTGCAAAACATTTAGGCTCCACCATGGAATAGTCTGCTGCTGTTCTGTGTAGCAGAGAGGTAGGTGGTGGGAGTTGAAGCTGAAAAAAATGGCTTGCCCAAAGCTCATGGCTGAACTGAGATTCAAGCCAGGGAGTGCTCTTAACCAGTTTGTACCTGAACAAGAATCTTAACCCAGTTCTCTCAAAGTCAAGGTACAAATTTATTTTTTCTGGATGACACTATTGCTGAGCAGGATTATCTAATGGCAAAACTGTCTCCATTTTGTTTGTCAATCAGTTGTACTATAAATATCCATATATAGGTGGCCCTCGTTTGTGGGGATTCCATCCTTGCTTATAGGCGTGAATACAGAAAATGTGAATAACAAAACCTTGGGCCAGTGGGAATTGGGAGGGGGGAGAGGCATAGGTTCTTTGAGCTTAAAAAAGTCCCCAAAAGGAGAAATAAAGGGAGGAAAGCATAGTACCTTGCTCTCCAAAATGGCCCCCCAAAAATTTAATATTCCAAATTTTTGACAATTCTAAAAAAAATTCTTGGAGTTTTTAAAAGAGCTACAAAATGGCTCAGTGCCACATCTTGGTGGCCGGAAATGACATCGGAAATCACTTCTGGCCACCCAGGAACTGCAGATAGGCAACTTCTAGCTATATTTCAAACCATGAATAAAGAAACTGGGTCCCCATGACCTAGCTGCAGATACAAAACTGTGGCTGCCAGGACTCAAGTAATGAGTACTCATTAGTACTACATTAGGAGTACTACTTCCCCCACTTTTCCTCCTGAAATAAGGATGGCACATTATGAATTTAGTGTTGGACATCTGAACAGTCAAAACAAATCCAATCAACTAACTGATTAGGTGGTATCAATGATCTTTAAAAATATATATATTTTATCTATAGTATAAACAGAGAAACATAAGAAAAATAGAAAAGACAAGAAAAAAAGAACAAAAAAAGTGATCAATGCAATTACAATGATTCTCATTACAAGCTGCATACATCCACCTGAATTCCTTCCACCACCATTTCCCTTTCCCCTTCTCCAATCTGAAAGATAGATGGCAGCAAATTTGAAAACAAAAACAATTTGAAAACAATTTCTTGACAAAAAGAAACCGAATCTCGGATGAGGAGCCAAACTCTGTGATATATTATATTAAATAAATGGCTCCCATGTCTGGGGGAAAAAAATCTTCAGATTTGTTCTTAATATATGTAGCAATTTTAGCCATTGATGCATAATCCCAAAGTTTAAGATACCAATAATCTAAGGACGGAATCAGATTTGTTTTGATTCCATTGACCAATGGTCTTTTAAAGCATTAAGTTCTTGCTGGACATTAGGCACTTTATAAATAATAGCAAGTTACCGTATGGTAGCTTAGAATGTCACTTTATTTTAACTCAGTATTGCACAAACGAAAATTAGAAGCAAAAATCAGTTCCTTCCAATGGGCGTGCGTTCTGCCTTGTGAGCCTAGTAGTCAAAAGTGGCTATAGATAGCTCTGATTAAATAGAAGTTGACGTGGCTGAAATTCATTGCACATCTGTTGTTGTTGTTATGCATATTAAGTAGGAATTCTCAGGGTTTTTGGCTTTTATTTGTAACCTCAAGAGTAACAAATATTATTTAAAATGAAATTAAGTTGATAATATTACAGCAACTATAAGACAAACTGTTTCATATGTGGTTATAGGCATAGTACAAGATACAGGTGCTGCTCCTAAATGGAGGGAGTGTGTGCGCACATACATTCTCCCTTTCTCCCCTCCCCCACAAGTAAGATTACAGCATTACATATAACATAATCAAGTATAACAATTACAGGTGGCCCTCATTATTTGCAGTTTTGCATATCCATGGTTTTAAAAAGAGACAAAATTCACCTATCTGTGGTTCATGGGTGGCCAAAAATGACTTCTGGAGTCATTTCTGGGAGCCATTTTACATCACGGAGCCATCTTTGGGTGGCTTGCTTTAACATTCAAGAACTTTTTTTTACAAAAACTGGGAGAATCAACAGATTTAGGGGGATGTTGCTGGGGAGCTGGAGGCGTAGAGAGCAAGGTATTGTGCTTAAATCCTCCTATTTCTGGGGGGTTTTGGGGGAGGGGCTTCTTTAGCCTGAGGAAACTTACTCCTGGATTCCCATGGGGTAAGGTTTCATTATTTGCAGTTTCTGTATTTGTGTCTATAGACAAGGGCCACCTGTATATACATGATAACTGGAGGAGGAGGAGGAGGAAAGAGGGGTGGTGGATTTTTTTTTTTTTAAATCCCTTATGCATGACTTTAACATAATAAAATACAACCTGCCAAGGAAAAGGGAAGAATAAACACCTTCTTCTGAGGATATGCATGCACTTACCTGGATTTTTGTAGGGTTAGGAAGTGAGTACTCCTGCACTTGTTGATGGATGGCATAATGATCCAGATAAAAAAGCAAGCTGTTATCTATCCCTTCTAACTGGGCAAGTCTCACCAAGTAGTGGTTCTCTTTATATTATATACAAATTGTTCTGGGAAGAACTAATTTCCTACTTCCCTTTCACTATAATCTTAATTTATAATTACCATTCTCACATGTGTGCCATCTTGAATTGAGATGCATTATATCATCACAATCTATGCTCTTCAGCCATCCCTACGTGTCCCTACAGCTGTAGCAAATTTGGTTCATATTGGTCCAGGCATTGCGAAGTTGATGGGGGTCACATGGACACACACAGAATGCAGGTGATCTCATGAGCTTACTTTCCTTAAGGATGGCATCATCACATACTATGCCATTTAGGTGTCCTTAATGGCACTAAGGACACCTCAAAGTTTTTAAGGACACCTCAGTGTTTAGTAAGGTAAACATTGAGGTTTACCTTACTAAGGAAAGTAAGTTAAAAGTGTGCCATCAAGTCAATTTCGACTCCTGACGCCCACAGAGCCCTGTGGTTGTCTTTGATAGCGTTACCGTTGCCTCCTCCCGTGCAGTATGAGATGATGCCTTTCAGCATCTTCCTATATCACTGCTGCCCGATATAGTGCCAGCAGGGATTCGAACTGGCAACCTTCTGCTTGTTAGTCAAGTATTTCCCTGCTGTGCCACTTAAGGTGACTTAAGGAAAGTAGACTAATAATAATATCAAAACTGTTAATATAATATAATGGTTAGGGCCCTGGATATCTAAAGCTACCTTCTCTCGAAGGTTTCTGTCCACCTGATATGGTCATCAGAGGGAGCTCTTCTCTGTGTACCAACATTGAGAGAAGCTCAACTGTCATTCATGCAGGACAGGGCCTGTCCTGCATGAATGTATAATTTATGTATAAATCCATGAGTGCAAGCCCTAGATCCACTCACTCTGATTTCTTCTGCCATCATTGGTCAGCCCTGAAAAATCCTTATTTTAAGGAAAGATCCTTATTCTGATAAGAAACATACCATTGCTTTTTCCCTTTCTTCAGCCTTAGCATAATTCAGTTTAGTGGTGGCTCAAATAATTTTACAAAAATGTCTCCTTGCTTTGAGTACTTAGGGGAACTCTAAATCAGTGGCCTTTTATGTATATTGTGTTAAGTTACCACTTGAATCCTAAGCTAAGCATTATCATTGGGGTTAGTTCCAGGGGGCATATGCCCTCAATCAATTCCTTAGTGCTCCCATTCCATTGTCAGCCATCTGACCCCCTAGCTGGGTTACTTCCTGGTGTTAGGTAGGTGGGCGCCTCTTCACTGTTGCAGCCAGTAAAGATGGATCTGGTGCCATAGAGTTTGGCCCTAGATGGTACAAGATCTCTTGGGATGAGCTATTAAGAGCCTTGGCCAAGCACGTTTGAAGTAGGAGTGAGTCCGAACCGGTCCGGCGGCCATTCTAAAGAATGGCCGAACTGCCGGACCGGTTCGGCGCTTGCTGGTCCGGGTCCGGGTGGGGGGTATTGCTTTAAGGGCGGGAGGGCTTGCTTACCCCTCCCGCCTCTTTACCCCCTCCAGCGCCCGTATTTAATAGACTAACGGGGCGCTGGAAACCAGCCGCCCCCGCCGCCGCCCCCCCCCGCCGCGAGCAGATTTCTCCAAGAGGTACCCATACCCCTGCCACCGCCGTAGCCCGCCAGCCAGCCAGCCCTTCCTCCCTCCCTCCCAGCTGCCCGCCCGCCCGCCCGCCCGCGTCCTCACTGGAATGCTTTGTTAACAAACGAGAGGAGCTCTCGGACAGAGCTCCTCTCGTTATGAAGGCCTGCTGCAGAATGAAGGCGCTTTGGGCGCGCGCGTATGCGCGCACCACAAAGGACGCCGATCGCCGGAGGCCCGGTCTACCCGGCCGGGAAAAGGCCGGGTAGACCGGGCCTCCAGCGATTGGCGTCCTTTGCGGCGCGTGCATGTGCGCGCGCGCAAAAGCCTTCATTCTGCAGCAGGCCTTCATAACGAGAGGAGCTCTGTCCGAGAGCTCCTCTCGTTTGTTAACAAAGCATTCCGGTGAGGACTCGGGCGGGCGGGCAGCTGAGAGGGAGGGAGGAAGGGCTGGCTGGCTGGAGGGCTACGGCGGCGGCAGGGGTATGGGTACCTCTTGGAGAAATCTGCTCGCGGTGGGGGGGGCGGGGGCGGCTGGTTTCCAGCGCCCCGTTAGTCTATTAAATACGGGCGCTGGAGGGGGTAAAGAGGCGGGAGGAGTAAGTAAGCCCTCCCTGCCCTAAAAGTAAGGCCCCCCCTTCGGTGCCGGTCCGGACTGCTCCGGACCGTGCACATCCCTAGTTTGAAGTATGTGCTCCTTCATGAGCCCCTGCTGTCATTGAACATTATGTGGTATCCTCGTCACAGAGGGCGGGAGACAAGCCAACATTGCACAGTTCTTAGAGGAAGAAGGGCACAGCACAAAAGTGTTGTCTAATATTTCATTAAAAGGGGGCTTTTGCTGGGGGAGGACAAAATGTTTCTTGAATACACCCCAGAGCTCTTTTGCGTGCCAGTTCAGGGTGAGGGTAATGTTTTGTATTCTTCCTGTTGCTCTCATTCTGGATGGACAATTGGAGGGAACAAGATGGTGCTTGCCTCGAATGCTTTGTCCTTATTCACCCTCCTCCACCCAATTCCCCAAAATGTAGGTCTCTGTGTTGCCAGAGGAAGGGGCTGAAAAGCTGTAGATTGTGTTCTGGATCAGGTCTCGCTTATATTGTCAGGAAGCCTTATCCCTGATAATTCTCAAGTGGCCAAGACTCATTTATCTTTAAACTTTTCAAACTGTGAGCAGTCTAAAAAGCAGTCTCAAGACATTTCAGGTCAGAATTCACCTTTCATTAGTAGCAACAGATGAAACTGGAGTAGAGATCAGTTCCCATGCCTAAAACATCATGCATGAAATGTTACTCTTACAATGCAAAATGCTATGAAGCTGTCCTGACTGTTTTCGGGCATAGCAGCATGGAGGAAAGAAGATGGGCTGAAGCTCCACTATCACACAGCCTTGAGAGGAAGAAGGGCAAACGGCAAAAGCAGTGCCTGACAGTTTTTGAGTGGGGGAGGGGTTTTGTGTGTGTATGAAGGCTCTGGGGCTAATGTCTGTTGGGAAATATTATCTGATATAGATGCCACACCCCACTGCCAAACCCTGATGGGTCTGCATTTTCTGGTTGCGCTGAGATCTAAGTGAGAGAAATGCATTCTGCACTTTTTCTGGGTGGTCCTTCTCTGTTGAAATTAAGCCTAAGCAAGTACAATTGAGCTGAATATGCAAGTGCACCCTTGCCTCAGGTTTTCCTTACATAGGAAGCTGCCATATACTGAGTCAGACCATTGGTCTATCTAGCTCAGTATTGTCTTCACAGACTAGCAGCTGCTTCTCCAAGGTTGCAGGCAGGAATCTCTCTCAGGCCTATCTTGGAGATACTGCCAGGGAGGGAACTTGGAACCTAGATGCTCTTCCCAGAGCAGTTCCATCCTGAGGGGAATATCTTACAGTGCTCACATTTCTAGTTTCCCATTCATATGCAACAAGGGCAGACCCCTGCTTAGCTAAGGGGACACGTCATGCTTGCTACCACAAGACCAGCTGTCCTCTTCGTTCCCTCCCTCTATTGGCTCCCCACCAGAGGCGCTCTTACCCTTGCCTTTGGGGCCAAAGTCCAGGGCCTCCACATCACCTGGTGACCTCCAAATCCTTTTTAGTCTGTCCTGGGTGGTGTGGTTGCCCAGCAGAGCACGATGATGTTTAATTTGCAGGGGAGGGGGGCCTCCAAAGGCCTTTAGGCCCAGGCTCCAAAATTACCTAGGTGCACCTCTGCTCCCCACCTGTGCACAGTGTTAGGTTGTAAATTCCTTAGGGCAGCCCCCGCATTGGAGTTGGCAAAGTTGGTCATAAAACAGGATTGGTAGCATGTTGATGAATATATAAAATAAAATATAACTGGAGGTTAGGGGTGTGCACAGAACCGGCATCTGAAGTCACCCAGTGAGCTTCATAGCTGAGCAGTGAAGGATTTGAACCTAGGTCTTTAAGTGCTTAAACCCAGGTAAAGGATTTCTGCTTCAGTGCTCGTACTATTCCACACTGCCTCACAATTGTTCAATTCTGCAGGGTATTGATCGCAGGACAAAAGGGATTTAAATCCCCGTTTTAGCTGTGGCATTGCTGGAGAACAGAGATCTCTGCCAATTTGGCTTTAATCTTGTTCATTTCAGTGTCTTTGCAGCCTTGACTGACATCTCATACTCACTTACTGTGCAGTACTCCTATTGACCACCATGGAACTTACTTCCAAATTGACATATATAGGATTTCACTGTATTATAAAAGCAGAGGCTTTTTAAAAGCCTAATTATATTCTTGAGGAAGGGGTTGTGATTGAGTCTAATTATGAAAAGAGGAGCTGTGGGTCTGAGTTTGGTCCGGTGGACAAGGTTCCCTTATTTTTAAAGTATCTAACAACATTTCTGCATAAAACAAGAGGAAGATATACACTTCTGTCTCCATACCAGTGTCTTGTTGCACGATTTAAGCTTCATCATATACTCCTGAATTAGTGGTCTGAATGACATTCTGAGTAAACCATAGTAACAAACTTGCGACTGACTAGGTGCTAACAATATTAAACTACTGGAAAACAGAGCTCCCTGTCATTGCTCTCCCCAATTAAAAAAACAACACAAAAACCGGACAACATTCCCAAGAGGAGTGGGCAGCTCATTAATAACTGCTTGCTCTGATGTATTTTGGAGGAATAGAACATAAAGCAGAATAGCAATGTGTAGGTGTTCTTACATGTAATAGCTTTTGTAAAGAGTGACTCTCAGGGATTGCTTAAATTTATGACAGTTGGGTCTATATTACTTCAGTCAATAGTTTTCTAAGGTAACTGCAAGTTTCCTTTTCTTTTGGACAAGGCTTACATGTATAATCATGAGAGGAGATATTTATAGCTGCTTTTACTTTCTACAGGTTTCTCTGTAGAAAGTCTTGCAACAGTGTGCTTCATATTAAATCCCATATTTGTCTACAGATGGATAAACTTGACACATGGGGGAAAACTAGGACTGTAAAATTTAATGGACTGAAATTGGTAATCTAATCAAGTTAGCTGCCCATAGTGTGCCTGAGGCAGATGCTCCAGCTCTTTGGTGAACTTCCTTTGCTTCCTCCCCTGGGCAGGTTGTTGTAGTCAGAATTATCTGAGTTGAGGCTGAGGCACAGACATCCATGTAATCCCTTAACTTGCCCATTTTATTTTAACTGGCTACAATTAGAGTTCAACTGGCTTGTTAAATTTACAGGTCTGTTACTAGTTCTTTCAGTTTACCCAAACTACTGGGTTGGAACATCTTTTCAATTTTTTAATGAAGAAAAACCAGTCTTGTGGTATTTACAATGCATATCAATTATGTTTTCTTCTCAACTGCTGGAAGAAACAAATAGCAACGCTCTACGCCAGGGCTGCTCAACTTCAGCCTTCCTGCAGATGTTGGCCTTCAGCTCCCATAATCCCTGGCTATTGGCCACGGTGGCTGGGGATTATGGGAGCTGTAGTTGTAGCTCCAGCCCTCCAAAACAGCTGAAGGGCCAAAGTTGAGCAGCCCTGCTCTACACCATCACCCCTGCCACACACGCCTATTGTTTCTGCCTGTTCAGGGGTAGAAGACTCCTATTCCTGCCACCAGTGGCTAGATATTGGCATTATCCTTCAGTGAATTTCATAATATTAATGTGTTAAAGGTAAGAACCACAAAAAGATCTTCTGTTGCTCCATATGACCAGAACTTCCTTTCTAAATGCACTTCTGCATTCCATTTTTAACTTAACATGGATAAAAGGGCCACCTGCTTCTTGGATAATGTTTTCACTAGAAATTATCTCTTTAGTCTGCCAAGTACTCTAATATTATGTAAGGGGTGTTCTTCTTTTAAGCAGTCACTGCTGAAAAGCCTTTGGATGGGGCAGTCTAGAAAATAAATAAATAAATAAATAAATAGCAGCAGCATTTGTGCTATATCTTTTAAAAATTTGTTTATACGTATATTGCTTCTACAGCATAGATCAGTTGTTTGATTTTGGACTTTGGGTAGCAAAGCCCAAGACCTTTTCAGTTCTCTCAGCTATAATACCGAAATATTTTTATCTAACTAAAAAGAGAAAGTAACCCTGAATTAATGAAGCTCTATTACATTAATTAGTGACTTTTTGTAGAAATAAATTCTGTAACATTACTG
Source organism: Hemicordylus capensis (assembly GCF_027244095.1). Classification (NCBI taxonomy): domain Eukaryota; kingdom Metazoa; phylum Chordata; class Lepidosauria; order Squamata; family Cordylidae; genus Hemicordylus; species Hemicordylus capensis. The sequence continues at coordinate 369,453,532 of NC_069658.1, read as the reverse complement.
GTAGAGTGCTCTCCCCACCGCCTCCCTGCACACTGAGTCTCCGTGGTCACTTCTCATGCTTAAACATAACTTTGAGCATTCATTTGCAAGATTATTATATCATAATGGTATAGTGGTTAGGGTGTTGGACTAGGACTGGGGAGCCCTGAGTTGAAATTCCCATTCAGCCATGAAACTCACTGGGTGACTCTGGACTAGTCACTTATCTCTCAGCCTAACTACCTCACAGGTGGTTGTGAGGATAAACATAAGTCTTGTACACCATCTGAAATGAGAAACAAATGTAAAAATATCATTCCTCCAGTAAGTCATGTCCCCTCCCCCACTCAGACTGATGGCAATACAAGGCTTTCTTAACCATCAGTGGAGAAAGGAGGAAGGCTTGCTAAGTTGCACCTCTTTCTGGGTTTTGTGTCCTGCATTTCCTTGACTGCCAGTGCAGAGCAAAAAGCACAGGAAACACTGCATAGTTGTCTCAGCATATGCTGATACAGTTGCTCTCCTAAAATAGTAAAATATCAGGGTGCTATGGGGATCAGCTTCAAAATGTTTCTGAACCATGCTCCCCCCCCCCCACACACACATTGTTTGTTCTAGCTCTAATTTGAGAAAGCTGGATGTTGCCACCAGGGGCGTACCAAGGTTGGAGTGGGCCCAAAGACGAGATTTTAAAATGGGCCCCTCACAGCCTTCCTCTCATTCTCCTAGCCTCATATCTCTGCTGCAGAAGAACATTTTGGAAACTTGGACACATGTAATATAGTGTAGCAGACTAACAGAAGAGAGGAGACTACAGTTACAAGGTGTAAACAACAGCAGAAACAATTAATACAACAGTATCTGCTTTGTGAAATACAAAGGGGTAATTCATGCTTGCTACCACAAGACCAGCTCTCCTCCCCTTCTGTGGTTTCCAGAGGAAGATTATCTTCTAACCTTAACAATTTTTGTCCGGGCTGTAGCATGAAAGGATTTTTTTTTAAACACCACCACCACACCCCAATATTTTTCATTTGGAAAAGGCAGGTGAAGGGATATCCAGGCAAACCTCAGTTTAAAATGAGCAAACAATCCAGGATGCTAGGCTAGCTCCACTTTTCCCCAACCCTCAAGTATTGTGAGCCATTTTTTCCATCAGTGAGTGGAATGAGTTTTGTTCTTGGTGGCAGTATCAAGGCAGTGTGCATGAATGTGCATTATTATGTGCCACTTTTGATACAACACACCATAAACATGGAAGGAAAATGTGTATTTTACATTCTATTTATCTGTCTTCTGTTTTAATAGCAATTGTAATTGCCATTGGTGGTTAAAAGTGGCCTATAAAAATAAAATAATAAGAAAAATAAATAACTCCCCGTTGTCTTAAATTTTGTTTATTTACATTTGAATTAATCCTTGCTTTCATGCTCTTATCCTGTAAAATATTGATTGCCTGAGTGTTAGTTGCCCCTCCTAATTAGATATTCAATCACAGTAGGCTTCCCATTTCCTTCCAAATATCCTGAAGATTGGAGATAATACATGCCTTAGATTAACACATGCCTGAGATTAACCAAACTAGCTGCTTGCCAAAGTCAGAGTATTAAATAAGGGCCTTAATTTTAATTAATTTGTACATTTTTGTTCCATCTTTTCAAGCCAATTCAAACCTTCAAGGCAGGTGGTAACATCAAAAACTTAAAGATAAACATAGTAAGCTGTCGGTAGAAGGCAGACGATTGGCCTAACTAGCTCAGGATTGTCTGCACGGACTGGCAGTGGCTTCTCCAAGGTTTCAGGCAGGAATCTCTCCCAGCCCCATCTGGAGATGCCAGGGAGAGGACTTGGGACCTTCTTTATGCAAGAACGCAGTTGCTCTACCCCATCCCCTTAGGGGTATATCTTACAGTGCTCACAAATGTTGTCTGCCATTCAAATATAAACCAGAGTGGATCCTGCTTAGCAGATAATTCATGCTTGCTGCCAGAAGACCAGCTCTCCTCCCCAACTCAGGACTCCAGGAGGAGGAATGTAAGTTGGGCTGAACCACAGGGAGATGAAATGGGGCAAATCCCCTTCTCTTAAGTCCAAAATAATAAAAAAAATGTGCTAGAAAAGTCTGCAAAAAGGGGACTTTTTATACCTCTTGAAAAAAGGCTACTTCAGGACAGTGGCTACTTTATAATAGTGACCAGCACTCCAGTGAAACACACATTCAAGCAAACTGCACATATAAAACTACATCTTTCTCTCTTGTGCGCCACGTGCGCGCGCGCACACACACACACACATATCACCTGCACACAAATTGATAATACTTCTGAATACTACACTGGCTAAGCAAGGGTTAGGGTTTTTGGTTTTACTTTCATGGGGGGAGACTACAAGCCCAGTGGTCAATTTCTGCCACATCCTGACTTACTCAGCAGCAACTCAGATGTCCAGGAGACATTCATCTCCCTTTGTCTTATTAACCATACACCATGGTTGCCACCCTTGTTGCTCAGTGTTCTGATAGAAAGATACATCATTATTATATCCATTGTTACTGAGTTCCAAAGATCTGTTGGCAAAATAAATGGCAATAGCTGTGGAATCTTTTCCATTTACACACATGATGTTATGATTTTTTAGATTTCTTAAATACTTGGAAGAAATTAAGGACTTGATCCAGCTTTCTGCAAATCTGAAAGGATGAGCAATTGGTGTCAACCCGGACGACTTTCCAGACTGAAAGTGCTTTATTTTCAGTGCAGGTTATTTGTGGGCCACAGCTGGGTGCTGTGAGAATTATGGGGCAGCAGTGATATAGGAAAGTGCTGAAAGGCATCATCTCATACTGCATGGGAGATGGCAATGGTAAACCCCTCCTGTATTCTACCAAAGACATAGGAACATAAGAAACTGCCATATACTGAATCGGACCATAGGTCCATCTAGCTCAGGATTGTCTACCCTAACTGTCAGCTTCTCCAAGGTTGCAGGCAGGAATCTCTCTCAGCCCTATCTTGGAGATACCAGGAAGGAAACTTGAAACCTTCTGCTCTTCCCAGAGCATCTCCATCCCCTAAGGGGAGTATCTTACAGTGCTCACACTTCTAGTCTCCCATTCATATGCAAGTAGCGTGGACCCTGCTTAGCTAAGAGGACAAGTCATGCTTGCTACCACAAGACCAACTCTACTCACAGAGCCACAGGGCTCTGTGGTCACCAGGAGTCAACATCGACTCGATGGCACACTTTACCTTTACCTTTTTACTGAGAGCAGTGCACATTCTCTTAGCAGTTAGTTTGTGGGATGTTGTGGATAATGTCAGTGCATCAGGGAACAGTCCAAGTGCATCTGTAGCAAGTAATTGTGGGTTGAATTTCTGCCAGGACACTTATTGAAGTTGGTGGCATTTTAGAGAAACACTGTACCTTGCAGAAATTCATCAGGTGAACATCTAACAAGAAGAAGCTGTACCTGTATGGACACAGCCCAGTGTTTAGCTGCACAAGGTATTGGTGAATATAGCCTAATCTGTGAATTCAGCACAATATACAAAGTCTTTACTATTTAAATGGATTACCATATGTCAGTGTTGCTGTAGCAATTTCCTGTGCTGAGCACAAGGTTGAATGAGAGGACCACTAAGATTCCTTCCAACTCTAAAAAACCTGAGATTTATTTATCAAACTTGTAGACCACATAACATCTACATGTCTAGGCAGTGTACATAGTTTTTAAAATACAATAAACATGAATAAAAACTAGAACAGTTTTAAAATATTTTTAAAACTAAAAGCCTTAGACATGGGGCATCTTAAATGTCTTTGTAAAAGCAGGCAGAAATGGAGAAGCTGGGCTTGCTCTCCAAAGCCCTGGGGCAGCCATACAGGCCTGGTCCCAAGCTGCCACCAAACAAGTTGATGCCAATTGTAACCAGACTTCCCCGTATGACCTTAATATGTGGCAGGGTTCATGACAAAGAAGGCATTCTCTTAAAAACCCTGGACTCAAGCTTAGCACTTTGTATTTTGTTCAGAAACATTTTGGCAGTGCAGTTCTTTTAAGATCCATTTTATATGGGCTCTTCAGGCTGTCTGGGTGCCATATTCTGTGCCAGTTGTAGTTTCCAGACTATGTACAAAGGCATTCCCATGCAGAGCACATTACAGTAGTCAATTCTGTAAGTTAGCAGCATATGTACCATGTTTTAAAGTAGCTTACATCCAGAAATGGGTGTAGCTGACATATTGGTTGAGGCTGATAAAAAGCACTCCTGGCCACTACCTCAGCCTGAGAAACCAAGAGTTTTGGATCCAGGAGCACTCCCAACTTACATACTTGTTCTTTCTAGGGGAATGTACCCCCATCCAGAACAGGCAGTTCTAAGCCGTCTCTCCAGTCCTGATTCTCGGCAATGAGTACCTCCATCTTATGGAATTCATTTAGTTTATTATCAGTCATCCAGTCCTTACTATTTCCAAATAGGTATTTAGGGCTGTTATGCCATTTCTTGATGAGGTTGATGTGAAGAAATAGATTTAGTTGTTGTCAGAGTATTAGTAACAGCCTGCACCAAATCTCCTGATGATCTCTCCCAGCAGTTTCAAGTAGATGTTAAAAACCAGTGAAGGCAGTATGGAACCTTGCAGAATGCAGCAGAGTCACATTCCCTCTGTCAGTACTTAATTGGAGATAAACCATCAGGCAAACCAAGGTGGGTAACTGATGGTTCCAAATTCAAGGGGGTGGGGGCATGTACTAGCCCTGTCACAACCCTAGACAACTCTGCTGGATGTGAACTTGTGGACACAATGCAGGCAGAAAAGAAATGCTTCTTTGCCACACACATTCCCAGAGATAAGATCTTAAGATGTGCTCTGTTGTAATCTGTTGGATTTGAGTCAAGTCTTTCTCCACTTGTTTTCCAGATGTCTGTCTTAAGAACATAAGAACAGTCTTGCTGGATCAAGGCCAAGGCCCATCTAGTCCAGCATCCTGTTTCGCACAGTGGCGTACCAGATGCCGCTGGAATTGAGGGCATGCCATTCCTGCCACTATATCGGCATGGAAGTTAAAGTAACTGCCTTATCTTGCCATTTCTGAATGTTTTGGAGCCCAAATGATTTTTTTTGGTTATGATATATAGAGAGACTTTGTATTCAGTTATAATAAGCTTTACAAGAAGCATGTGGAGGTGTCTGAAAATCTAGGGGATTTCTAAAGGTATGACTAGATGCCTGTGAAGCACATTGTATGCAAATAGAATTTCCTAGTGGGAAATTTCTGTAGTTTTATTTCAGTGCTGTCGGCTTGTATTTACAAACGAATGCATAATAGCAAGCAAATGAATTGTGACTGCAATAAAAAGAGCCACACCTTAAAAAATGCCCCAAGAGACTCCTATTGCATAATGAATGTGTTCTTAAGATGGCACAAACAGATTTTTCCCATTTAAAACTCCGTGCTATCTCTTCCATAAAATATCAGTTTGAGCATAGATTTTGAGAAGGGAAATCATTTGTGACAAAACTATATAATCTTAAAAGGTATTGTGAATGTGAATCAAGGTGATCCACTTGGTGGTTTATACTCTTAAGAAAACTTTTTTGACAGAGTCTCTCGTCAGACACATTTTCAAAGCAATTCAAAAAGTAAAATTGCTCTAGTACACAATAAAAGTTCAAATTGCAGATATTGGTGTAGGCAAGGGTAGCAAAAAATCAGTGGTGTGTGTCGCCCTTGAAGGTTGTACTTGGACTTGGACATAATCCAACACCAGCAGTGAGAAGATGCTTGCTCTCTCTTGCTAACAAAATGGTTTGCTTTAGTGATGTGCACGGTCCGGAGAAGTCCGGACCGGCACCAAAGGGGGGCCTTGTTTTTAGGGCGGGGAGGGCTTGCTTAGCCCTCCCGCCTCCTTGCCCCCGCCAGCGCCCGTATTTCCTAGTATAGGGGCGCTGGAAACCAGCCGCCCCCCCCCCGCCGCGGCGGCGGCGAAAGAACTCCCCATGCCAGCCCTCCCTCCCTCCCAGCTAGCTGGCCGCCCGCCCGCCCTCCCGCCCGCTCACTCACCGTTCACCGGCTAGAAAACGAGAGGAGCTCCGGCACAGAGCTCCTCTCGTTTAGAATGCCTCCCGCAGAATGGTGTTTTGCGCGCGCGCATGCGCGCACCACAAAGCACGCCGTTCGCCGGAGGCCCGGTCTACCCGCCGGGAAAGGGCCGGGTAGACCGGGCCTCCGATCGCTGGGTAGACCGGGCCTCCGATCACCATTCTGCGGGAGGCCTTCTAAACGAGAGGAGCTCTGTGCCGGAGCTCCTCTCGTTTTCTAGCCGGTGAACGGTGAGCGAGCGGGCGGGAGGGCGGGCGGGCGGCCAGCTAGCTGGGAGGGAGGGAGGGCTGGCATGGGGAGTTCTTTCGCCGCGGCGGTGGCGGCGGGGGGGGGGCGGCTGGTTTCCAGCGCCCCTATACTAGGAAATACGGGCGCTGGCGGGGGCAAGGAGGCGGGAGGGCTAAGCAAGCCCTCCCGCCCTTAAGGGCATACCCCCCACCCGGACCCGAACCAGGCAGGGCCGGACCGGTCCGGCAGTTCTGCCATTCTTTGGAATGGCCGCCGGACCGGTTCGGGCACACCACTAGTTTGCTTCAGCTTCTGTAGTGGCAGGTGCAGGCTGCTATGTATGGCCTTGAACCTCCCACTCCAAACCCCCCAGCACTGGTTTCTGGGGAAAGCAGGTGAACTGACTCTCTTGTGTTTTGAGTTTGTAAGGTCTGAATGTACACATTCAGGGATATTCTGTGATATTGCCTGCCAGAAGTTAGGGGTGTGCACGGAACCACCACACTGCGGTCCGGCACTGGGGTGGGGGGTAGCTTTAAGAGCGGTGGGAGGGTTTACTCACCCCTCCCGCCACGCGCACAAAGGACTACTGGGAGTTTTTTAAGAGCAACATCGGGGAAGGGGCGGCAGGGAGGTATCCTGCCGCTCCAATTACTCGTAACTTTATGGCGCCAGAGCGGGAAAGCGGCGGGAGGGGTAAGTAAAACCTCCCGCCGTTCTTAAAGCTACCCCCCACCCCCGAACCGAACCATCCAGGTCCGGACCGGTCCGGAGGCCTTTACAATGGTCTCCGGACCGGTCTGGGCCCATCCCTACCAGAAGTTTGCCATTTCAGGATGCAGATTGTGGATAGGTAGGGTGCATTGCAAGTTTGACAAAGGAAAATTACCATACTTAGGAGAAAGCACAAACTTCTTATGTGCAAAGGCTGTCTTGCTGCTTGACTAAATATGTAGATTGGTTCCTTGCTGAGACAAAACTAGGTTTTCCACGGGTTATGCTTTTGAGTGTACACTAGCTTTTAAAAGTGTACCCCTAAGAAATTGAATACTAAGTAAGTATTCTGTCCCAGTAGAAACTGTTACAGTTTCTGAAACTGTATCTGTAGCTAGCAATATATCTAGTGTACACAAAGGGCATTTAGTTGACTATACCAGTAGATTAAGCCACTTAATGGTGCAGTGGGGAAGTAACTTGCCTAGGCAGCAAGAGGTTGCTGTTTCAAATTCCCGCTGGTATGTTTCCTAGACTATGGGAAACTCCTATATCGGGAAGCAGCGATATAGGAAGATGCTGAAAAGGATTTCATTCTGCATGGGAGATAACAATGGTAATACAGGAGGCTGTATTCTACTAAAGAAAACCACATGGCTCTGTGGTCGCCAGGAGTTGATATCAACTTGATGGCACAACTTTACCGTTACCAGTAGATGAGTTATCTTTTATATTCCATACCTCTTCCCCATACAACAGTGTTTTTAATCGATATTTTAATCTGATTTCATGTCTTAACTGTTAAATTCTTGGTTTGTCTTATTCTTGGTTTGTGTTTGTTATGCTGTAAACTGCCTAGAGACTTCAGTAGTTGGTGGTACACAAATTTATTAAATAAACAAATAAATAATAAACAGGGGAAGAAACTAACCATGCATAGCCCTCTCTAAGAAATATGTAACATGGCTCTGTATGTTCTGCACAATGTTACAATTGAGACAGGAGCATACTAATAAAGCCCCATGCTGAAATGCTTCATAGCCCTACCTCCCCATTGTGTCCACGAGTAAAGTATTTGTCTGCAGAGACAAGCATAGTATATAGAGATGGATTCTTCCTGTGCTTGGGAAGTCAGCATTACCGCTCAGAGAGGATTTGTCTCTGCACATTAATACTGTACTTGTGGACAGCTGGAGTAGATGGGGCTTTGAAGCATTTCGGCATGGAGTTTGCTGGTGCACTCCTATGGCTGCTCTAACTGTATACAGTCTGTACAGTCTCACTGCCTGAAGAAGGCCTACCATTGCACACATATCAATTTGGAAGAGGCTACTATTTTGAATGTCATACCTGTAAATGGCACAGCGGGGAAATGGTTTGACTATCAAGTCAGAGGTTCCTGGTTCGAATCCCTGCTGGTATGTTTCCCAGACTATGGGAAACATCTATATTGGGCAGTAGCGATATAGGAAGATGCTGAAAGGCATCTCATACTGCGCGGGAGATGGCAATGGTAACCCCCTCCTGTATTCTACCACATGGCGATGAAGGGGGCTGCAAAAGCTAAAGATTACCCTTAGCCTAACTAATGCCATTTTGCCTCTGTATTGCTTAGAGCTGCCAGGGAATAAAAGATAGAGGGCTGAATTGGGAAAGGGGACTTTTTGTGTGCTGAGGTTTCAGGGCTCGAACCACAAATAGAAGGGGATTTTTGTCAACAAGAAGCATTTTAGTACTGAAACCACAAACAGGTGGCTGGCCCAACAGATGCTCGCTTGTAAACTGCTTAAGCTTTGAAACCGCAAGGAGGGGACAAGTTGCGGGACTTCCAAAAGGGGTACCTCATGAAATGATGTCTGTAAAAAACACAACTTGCTTGATAGCCTTGCTTTGCGAAGGCAAACTAGGTGGGCTTATTGTTTGTTTGTCAAAAGGTATAAGAAGTGCTTGCAACTGCTTGTAAGTGTGTCATCTCTTTCTTGGCATTGAGGTGAACACCCGGCCGCTTTGTTCAGCTGAATAAAGACTGCTGTAATTATCTCCTTTCTGGCTCTTATTAATTGGCTTATTAACAATAGGAGTCCAGAGTCACTACCCTACCAGGCTAGCTGGTAGGCCTTTTGGTCTTCCCCGGAATTTGGCCTCAACAGCTCTGTGGATTCCAGCAGTCGATACTGATTTGATGGCACACTTTACCTTTTACCTATAAATGAACTAGCCTTTTCTTTTTCAAATGATTCTTTCCTGTTAAGTACAGTAATTGTGTAGTGCGTCTGTCTGAAATGTATACATGCACATAATTAAAAATACATCCACTCGTACTGCCTTTCCCGACTTTCTCGGTACTTTGGAGTGTCTAAGTCCTAAACATTCATAAAAGCGTTTAGAACTAAGGAGTCGTTTAAAAAAAAAGCATCTCAAAGAATTTATCATAAAAGAATTTGCAAAAGATATGTTATCTTAAAATATTACACTATAAGGCATCACTCTTACTAAGAATCAACCCCAAGTTGTCACAGCTTCTAGAAATATCTATGGAATGTAACTAATTCCAAAGCCCATTCTGGGCCTAGTTTTGCAACGTGACTTATGCCAAGCATGCAGGAGAATTATCTCTAGGCAGTGGAGAGAAGCCAAGTTGTTTCCTTGTTTAAGCTTGAATAAGATGAATAATTAAACTGGTAGCTTTTTAATGTTTTAAAGTGTAACTTTCAAAAACAATTCCTCTTTGCCCTTTTGCTTCTTTATAGTCTAAAAATAATGGGAAAAGAACTAAAAGGAGTGAGGAAGGTAAACTGGAATGCTGACTGCTTTAGTTAGTAACTACACATTAAAAAAAAAAGTCCAAGTGAGCAGTAATTGAGGTGCAGGGAAGTTTTAATCAGTTAGGTCTGAAACCAGATGGAGGCAAGAAAACTGACAAACAGTTATCATGTAACTTCTGTCTGGCTTTCTCTCATAACTTTTTAGAATCTAGCTAAGGAATAACTTTAAAAAGTCAAAGATGCAACTTGGTTAAATACACAGCATAACCTTTTGTGGTCCCACTCCCACTAGGAGTAGCAGAAACTGCAACACGGTCACTGTCAGCATATGTTTATGTTGTGATGAACCTTTTGTTAGAATGCCTGTGTTAGAAGAGAGATTTACTACCTGTATTTTGCTCGTCTCTTGGTTAGGTATTTTCACTGGACATCAGAATCAGTTTCAAACAAAGCTTTATTTCATTGCTAGCAAAAGCTTTTGGGTGTGGCCGCCTGCCTAGTCTGGCAGGCCATCCATCTTTTTATACTCTGGAGTAAACAACTTTCGCACCTGTGCATCGTATACAAGCCAAAGTGTTACTTTAACCCCAAATGTTTCGATTTGCTTCCAAGTGTTACATTTCCCACTTACACTCTCAAGACATCTGGCTTGTGGCCTTGGCTTGGTTTCCCCTCCCCATTGAGACATACTTTTAAGCAGTGCCATCATAAAATATTCTCAAGGCATGAGGGGATCTACCAACAGCTGCAAGTGCCATTGATAGGGCGTGTATCATAGTTAGCTAAGTGCTGTGCAAACCAACCATGCTTTTTGGCTATTGAGAGCTATTTGCAAATAATATTCTTCCAACACTTGGTTGAGGCTGTTTTGTTGCATCCATCTTTATATTCCTATAATGCTGATGGCATCAGAGCCCTCTTATGCCTCATTGTTCAACACAGAATAGTCTCCATCATGTGACAGATTATTTAAACTGTTTTGTGAAGGCCAGTGCCTGTGGATTAGATTTATGTGGAATGGAATATAGTGCACAGAATTCCGGTGCAGGAACATTCTGCTTTTGACTAAAGCATGGAATGAACTGTGGACATATTAAAGGCTAACCAAATTTTAGATTTCAGATATGCCTAGCTGCTTTACAGCCATTCTGTTAGTGACCTGTCCAAGTCTTGGTGACCACCTTCTGCTTGTTTCAGATGTAGTGGGCCTAGTAGCCACCATTTTGTCTTCATAAGTCTATATAGGAATTGCCTTTTTAAAGAGACCATGTATCTGTACATGAACTGTGATGCAGGAACTGATGTGACTGTTCAGATCTCTTTAATGACTGTGTAGGTTGTTGGGAATACTATTTAATAAGCCAGCATTCCCACATCTGTAGACTGTCTCTACTGTACCATCACAGATTATGGTGCTTATTTGACCTGTAAAGAGTCTTAAATGGTTTTAGCCTATAAAACTGTCAAGGATTGATTAAGACTGCTTTCTGGAGCTTCCCAGAGTATTTAGGATAGCAAGGGTATATGGAAAAGTATCCTCATGGGCTGCATCATCTCTGAGGTACTTCCTTTTCCTGGAGTCTTGAGCTTCACTTTTGAGCTTCAGCATTTTTCACATGCACTGGTAAACCAGGGATAAGGCATATAGACTTTGTGTCTGGTGCCTACTTAAAGCAAATGGCAGGAGAAAAAGAAATGTAATGGAATGGCAAAGACCTGGCCATCATAGTGGTGACTTGTTAGGAACAGGAATAAAGATTTTAGCTATGACTTTGCCAGTGGACAAAGGAAATGTGTGTAATGCCAGAAAATGGGATTGGACAATTCCTGAGGAAAAGACTGAACTGAGACTTCAGGTTTGCACTACAAAAAGAGGGAGAAAAACCAAGTATTATTGGGAGGTGAAATGGGGTTCACTTGAAGATAGAACATGGAGGGGAGGAAGGTTGAATCAGAAAGGTTGGACATGGCCCAATATTGCCCACTTTGGAGGGCATCAGAAGCAGTCCAACACTGACCTGGAGAAGCTGATTTTTGGGGTGAGAGTTCTCCAATCCCTTTTGGCTAAGTTCAGAGCATTTTGGAGCTCCAAATGCTGGCAGCAGGAATCCAGTGTGTGTGTGTGTGAGAGAGAGAGAGAGAGAGAGAGAGAGCGCGCGCAATGGAGGAGAGAAAAACACAATCTGGCATCTCTCTGCCAGCCTGACCATGCATTTATTTCTTCATTTTTAAAAACTATTTACCGGGATATTTTACTTACAATTTTAAAATGAAAGAGGCAAACTTCAAACTTTCACATGAGATTATCTATTGTTGCATCACTTTCTCTGTGATTCTTGGATGTTTCATTACTACTACTGCCACTCTCTCTGTGTATGATTTCTAGGTTACTTTGGCCAGATTCACTTGTAATTAGATGTATGGAATCAGGCCATCCTAACCTACTTGTGGGGTGACATTTGGAGCCCCCTTTTAATTGTGGTGGTTTTTTGAAGAATTTTTTGCTTTCTCAATCAATGTCTATGAGGATTTTTGTTGGGAGGAAAAAGCTGATCTCAAACCCAACATTCTGAAGGGTCCAAAGGACACCAAACTGCCATCTGTCAAGTTGGATTGGATCAGACCTGATCTAAATGTTGTGTTCATAAACAGGCTTAGACATTACTGCTGCTTTTCCATCTGTGCTCCTCATTGATCAATGTGTGTCAGTGTGCTTTCCTCCTTGATTTAGTGTGGTAAGTTTGGACATAGTAGCATAACTTCAATGCAAAGTGTCAAAGACAGCATCTAGAAAAAGAGGTGATTTCAGTGATATTAGCAAAAAATGCCTCTTCCTCCAGGCAACCTCAAATAGCCAACCAAATAACTATCTAGATAAAATTAACCCAGGCTAAATTCAGTTACACAAATGAGTGTTGCATGCATTTGTACACAAAAATCAATATTGATTATAGGAACAAGGGAAACCTTATACCAAGTTGGGCCATATTGATTATAGGAACAAGGGAAACCTTATACCAAGTTGGGCCATTGGTCTATGTACCTCAGTATTGTCTACACTGACTGGCAGTGGCCCTCCAGGGTTACAGGCAGGAGTCTCTCCCAGCCCTTCTACCTGGAGATGCAAGGGAGTGAACCTGGGACCTTCTGCATGCATGCAGATGCTCTACCACTGATCTACAGCCCCATTCCCTAAGGAGAATATCTTACAGCAGGCAGTGCTCACATGTAGTGCTCAGTGTAGAGCACAGTACTCACCCTGCTTAGCAAAGGGCACTATTCATGCTTGCTTACAGATTATAACATACTGATTGTTTGAAATTGCCCTATTCTACAAATCTTATAACCTACTGGTGAGGTTTCCATCAGTACAGTGGTCTGTATTTACTTTCTCTTATACAATGGCGTGATTGTTGTGGGGGTCAGTAAAGTATCAAAAATGGGGTCTAGGGTTGCTTCCAGTCTTAGTAAAGGAGGTAAACTTTACTCACTGCAACCATATAAATTGTCAGAAATTAATGGACTCCTATGTTAGGATAAGGCAGGTAAGAATTCCAGGCCCTGGTGATGAAATGATGGTAGAAGCAATGTGTGCTTCTATTGTGAGCGGCCCATAAGGAACAGGAGAATTCACCACATCAGAAGGACTTTATACTTGCTATATTTTTAATGTAACTTTGTGAATATTTTGTTAACTTTTTTTGCATGAGATGACAGCAGGTGTCCACAAGCTTTGGCTTGACTTGCTAGCCAGGCCAGCTTCATGCTAGCACAGACACCAACCCTTTCTTTCCCCAACCCTGTGCAGTGGTGGATTTCAAATTTTGCTGCTCCTCTGGAGGCCAGGGGAATGTCCCCCTTATTTCTCCTCAAATAATGCCACTGTACACAGTGGGATAAGGTCAGTGAAGGCAGCACAGCGGTGGCTGCAGGGAGGGGGCAAAGGGTAAGTCATTTCCTTTACTTTTAAAACACTGTGCAGGAGATGGGGCTGCAGCGGGGAGGATGGTAGTTGGCTGATGGGAAATTTCTCTCTTTTAATAATGCCACTGTGTGTGTGGCGAGGGAAAACTCCTTCCATCTTCCCTCCTTTCTCCCAAATGACTGCATGTGGAGAAAGGCCCATAACAGACTGCAGACAGGGCATGCAGTCATTTGTGAGGGAGGGTAGATGGAAGGAGCTCTCCATCGCTGCCCCACCTCCCTAAAATGGGCTACGTCAGACTCTCCCTGTGACCCCTTCCTGCTCCTTCCACACTGGCGGAAGCCTCCTCCGTGGTCCCCCAAAAGGCAGAGAAGAAAACAAAATGTTGTTCTGAGCCAGACAAAGCCTCCAAAAAAAAAGAAGAAAAAAGCGCAAGAAACCAGCCTCAACCATTTGGCTCAGTGAGTACATTTTGATTCAGGCAGTTTGTCAGCAGAAAAGAACATGCTGCCTCCCTGCTGTTACTGCAAGCCACAAAACACAGGATCCCAACTACTGCCCATTGGACATGTCTGGAGGCTCAGACCCAGTTAGCTTGGTGATTGTGTCCAAGAGGGAACTTGCTGGCCCATGCATTCCCCCTGTGCCAATGGCTAGCCTGGTGATTATTATGGAGAGGGGGAACTGACTGGCCCACACATTGCCCCCGTGCCAATGGTGTCCTATTCCAACCGGGACAATTTCTACCACGTGTCCTGTGGATTCTGCTGGTGGGGCTCCATCTCTTGAGGAAGTGGTGGAGAAATCAGAGAGCGCCTTTCCAGTGCCCGAAGATCTGTCTCCACAGGGGCTGCTGATGTAAGCAGCAATGTCCCTTCTTGGCGATTGGCGATTTCCTTTACCCCAGATGTTGCTGACTGGTTGAGGGATTTCATTGTGAGGGAATGCAAGGTGCTGTGCAATCCCTCCCTCCCTGCTCCTGTGATACCACAGCTGGTTGTCCTTGCTCTCCCAAGAAGGCCTCCTATCAGACCCAGATGTACTGCTGGGCAAATGTTTTCCTCTTCCTGACTCCAGCCCCAGGAGAGAGGCCATTCCACTTTCAGAACAGGGTCTTTTCATACCATTCAGGAGAAGGGACACTAGTCGCAAAAGGCGGGTCCGCCACTCATTCTCCTCTGAGGTCCAGCCACTCTACCTAAGCACCTACATATGCAACCAACAGTCCCTATCCCTCCTTCAATACCCCTGGTGTTTCCTCCTATCTATCTATCTATCTATCTATCTATCTATCTATCTATCTATCTATCTATCTATCTATCTATCTTGCCTCATCCACTGCTGATTCTACCACATCCATCTCGGAACCCGATCTTACCAAGGTCAGATTCTGAATATTCTCACTCTCACCCTCTTAACCTGTGGGTGTCTGATAGGGAGAAAGCAGAGTTATTTGAGGAAGAGGTCACACAAGTAGTACCCATCTCCTTATGTCTATTCTTGTCCATAGATTTTGAAGTCCTCCTTGCTAAGGCTGAGGAGTATTCATGATGTTACTCCTATTGAGGAATCGCAGCCCTCAACAGAATTGGACCAAAGTGTCTTCCCTTCCTCCCCCTCTCTTCTGCCATGCCCCCACCCCATGTTTCATAAGGTCATGTCAGCAGAGTGGGAAAGACCTGTCTCCTCTAATCCAGTGGGGGTATGCCCCAAAGAACATTACTCTCTTCCACAAGACTACGTCGCTTCTGGCGGTTCCTTACACTGACACCCTTGTGGTGCAACTCATATCTGGCTCTATTCTGAATCCTGAGGGGCAGGAACAACTCAAAATGCCCAAGGATAAAGAGTGTGGTCTATTCCTCAAAAGTCATCTGCCACGGTCATCAAAGTGGCAACCATGAAACCAATCTTTGCCAGAGCATCAATCCTTTAGGCAAAAGAACTGGCATCATTTATTCTGCCTGAAAACACCAAACTCCACCAAGGCCTCAATAAGATGGCAAAAGCAGCTGCTCTTTTGGCTGACCAGCCTGGGTTGCATACAACATGCTTCTAGTGTCCAGAGTCACGGTCTGCAGATCTCTCTTGCCAAAGAACTGGAACATGGGTGTGAAATCTGAACTAGCACTTACATCTTTTCCTTTTTCAGGAGCCAACCTATTCGGACCCTCCCTAGACCCCATCGTAGTGGAGAACAGGGAAAAGAAGGCGATGACATCAGTGCGCAAGGACTCCTGCAGGCCTTTTCACTCTCCAGCTAGCCCAGAGAGTATAGGGATAACCAGGGCCGAACTGGGGGTCACTGAGAGGGCAGTGGAATGTATGTGGGGAGGGTGCCCCGGGAATATGCCCTGTGAGCCAGTACGAGCCTGGGGATAACAACAACAACAATTCCAGGTGTTTATGATGCTCCCAATGGAGAGAGCACTACGGATGCCCCTCCATATTGCAGGCACTCTGCTCCTTTGCCTCCAATGAATACTACAACAAAAAACTACTCACACCCTGTGAGAGGCAGGCGTTTAGAGTTCACCACCACATGCATGTTTACCATCCAAGACCAATTGGTGCCAGGCATAATATCGAGACCATTACATCCAGAAACCTAGGCAAGCACCTCCAAATGATTCAAGCCATTCAACATACTGCAAATCCAGACCATCGAACCAGTAATATTGACAGAAATGTGTCTAGGTATCTATTCTATCTTATTTCTTATGCCCAAAAAAGATGGCTCCTGAAGAGTGGTACTCAACCTTGAGTGGCTCAACAAATATTTATTTATTTATTTATTTATTTATTTATTTATTTATTTATTTATAAAGAGGATGTTCAAGATGGAGTCTCTTCACACCGTCAAGGAGGCAGTAACATCAGTGGATCTCTTGGAAGCCTACCTCCATATCCCCGTTCTCCTGGCCCACAGGAGATTTCTCAGTTTCTCATACGACCAGAAACACTTAGCACTCCCATTTGACCTCTCATCAGCCACTCGGGACTTTACAGGAGTCACACGGACATTAATTGTACATTTCCGCCCCCAGGATACTCACATACACCCATGATCTTTTGATCAGATCAGCCTCCTTTCACCAAGCCCAAAGTGCCTAGACAACCAAGGCTTTATAGTCAAACAGGAAAAGAGCCAGCTCCATCCAACACAGTCTCTTCAGCACCTGGGAGCATTATTCAACACTGTCCAAGCATTGGTCTCCCTTCCCGAGGAATGAAAAGACAAGATACCAACTCTCATCACACCTTCCTACACCAAAAGAAGACGGACCTGGTGCTCTTGGCCACTGTACTGGGATCCATGATGGTCTGCATGGAGTGCACGCCATGGTTCAAGTGGCACTCATGCCCCCTCCAGTGGCTGCTCCTTCCCTATCAGGAATTGATCATCACAGGCATACCCAAACAGGTAAACTTCACTTTCAGGGTGTGCCAGTCATTCTCTTGGTGGATCATTCCAGCAGTCCATAAAGGCCTCCCTCTGATGGATCTTCAGAGAATAGTCGTGACCACAGACACCAGCCTCGCTGGTTGGGGTGCCCACTGCTGGAACCAATATGCCCAGGGATGCTGATCCCCTGAGGAGTCACACTGAAACGTCAACTGGCTAGAGCTCTGAGCTGCCAGACTCACCCTCCTACAGTTTCACCATCTTCTGCATGAATGCCATACCCTAAACCACATGGACAACATCACCACCGAGTCCTGTGTCAATTGTCAGCGAAGCACCAGATCTCAGTCCTTGATGGCAGAATCTGATCTCCTTTTCTAGTGGGCGGAAAACCATCTAGCGCCAGTCACGGCAGAACACCTCAGGGGGTCCAACAACCTTCAAGCAGACTGACTCAGCCAGCACACAGTGGACCCAGCAGAGTGGAGCCTCCATCCAGACGTCTTCTGCCAGCTGACGTCACACTTTGGCCAGCCAGAGGCAGACCTCTTCACATCCCAAACAAAACATATTTTCCCACACTGCTTCTTCAGTTCTCAGTCTCCCCTGGCAGAATCGACCAATTCCCTCATGGTTCCCAGGCAACAGGCCCTACTCTATGCCTTCCGCCGACAGCCATTCTCCCAAGAGTTCTCGGAAAGCTCATAATAGAACAAGCAGAGCTGATTCGCATAGTTCCTCACTGGCCCCGGATACCCTGGGTCTGAGAACTAGTATCTCTGTCAGTCCACCTGCCTTGGCAACTCCCCCTCTGAAAGGATGTTCTCTCACAAGGTCTCCTCCTGGAGGTTGAGCCTGCAAAGCTAAATGCTCGAGGCTATGCGCCCCCCCGCCCCCAGTCCAAGATACTATTCTGGTCTCCAGGGACCTGGCCACCAATCACATTTACCAGGCCACATGAGCAGCTGTCTCTCAATGGGCATGTAGAAAACACATTGACCCTATCTGGAGATGGAAACTCTCCTCCAGTCTGGGCTTGAGTTGCAGCTCTGCCCTAGCACCCTGAAACTCCAGAACTCCACCCTGGCATCAGTTCTGGACCTGTACTCGGTTGTCCACACTTCACCCACACATTACAAGATTCCTCAAGAGGACATCCAATCTGCCCTCCCTCTGTTCATAGGTTCCAATCATGGAGCCTGAACAAGGTCCTGAAAGCACTCACCCAACCACCATTTACCCTTGTCCTCTGTCTCCCTCAAGGACCTATCTTACAAGGTCCTGATCCCATAGCCATCACGTCGGCTCATAGAGTATCCAAACTGGGGTGCCCTCTCGGTTAGGGAAGAGTTCTGCATCTTCCAACCAGATTCCTTAGTCCTGAAGCTTGACCCCACCTTCATTCCTAAGGTTAACTCTTCCTTTCACCGCTCTCAGGACGTAGTACCACCCTCCTTCTGTCATCATCCCACTCTAGTGAAATGCCGTGGCACACCCTTGACATCCGTAGGGCTCTGTGCGTCTATATCTGTTGCACCAGAGAATTCAGCTAATATGAATCTTTGTTTCATTACAATCCTCTTCACTAGGCTTCAAGGTCTCCAAAAGTACTCTAGTTGGATCATGTCTTGCATCCTCCTATGAAACACTTAATTTACCAGTCCCCACCAGAATTGCTGCACATTCCACTTGCAGCACAGCTACCTCAGTGGCCTTTTCGGTACACACCCCTCTGATAGATATCTGTAAAGCAGATACATGGTTTCCTGTACTCTTTGTCAGGCATTACTAAATAGCCACCTCCTTTCACCTCAAGCAGCCTTTGGCCATCGGTCTTACAACAGGTAGTCTAGATTAATATCCATCCTTTCCACCCCCTTTCTCAGACTGCTTGGGCATGTCCCATCCTGATGAGCTCCAGCACAGGGGGGAAAGGAACATTGGACTTATTGTGAAGGGCTCTTCCCCTGTGATTAGAGTTCATCAGGCCCACCTGCGGACGTATATATGGTTTTCTAATTTGGGAAGTTTACCAGTTTGGGGGTGAAAACAGGTCTCTGGGTACTACAGTATTAGTATATACCTCTGTTCTCTTGTTTGTATTGTTCTGGCTGTTAACATGTTGCCTTCTTAGGCTTTCTCTCTCTTTCTACACATGCTCTATGCTAGAGTCCTAGAACTGGGGCTATGGCGCCTCTTGGCAACAGGAAACTAGTATTAGGTGATTCAGCCCTGTCTCAAGCATTCTCAGTCCACAACTCATTCTGATGACCTCCAGTCACAGGGAAAAACAACCCTGCACAGTAAGTCCAATGTTCCTTTCTGCAGAAGCTCAGCTTACAGGACAGAAACCATGTATCTTCTCTTTCTTGTTTTTTGTTTAGAAAATGAGGTATTTATTTCTCTTCACAGTAGATTTTTGAGAAGCAGCAGCAAAGCACAACTGATGCTTTTTCTGAAAAAGCCAAACTTATAGGAAAGAAGCTCCCTCCCTTCCCTACTCTCTGGATGAAAACAGGCATTTTTTCTTTTGTGACTTGAATTGTTGTAGAAGGTGCCAGTCATGTCTAGGGGCTGCCTCCAGAACAAGGCTAAAGGGAAGAGAAAGGGACTACTTCCCCATTCTTTCAGTCTCAAGAAATGAGGAGGTGGGTTTCCTTTCCAGCCTGTTGGGGTTTTCCAGGAGGCACTGGTGGCACTTTCTTCAGAAGCCCAAATCACAAGAGGCAAAACAGCCTCTTTTTCTCTATCTCTCAGTAGAAAATGAGGGAGAAGAGGAGAGGTAGCTTCTTTCTGGGAAGCAGAGCTTTTGCTGAAGTGCAGAGGCACTCTCTAATGGGGCTAGGGGCTTTAATTGGCAAGGTCGGTGGTTTACTGAAGTCTGGCCAAAGGCACCGATGGGAAGCTTCAAACCTTGCAAGCTGCCTGTTCATGTTCCCAGGCAATATAAGCTATAAGGTACCCAGAATTACTTGGCCAAATGGTGCATTAGCCACTTGATATGGCATCCAAGTCAGAGTAGGTGTGTGGGACTTTTATCAACAAAAGTTCTAGCAAACTGGTCACAGTGAGGTACTGAGGGCTCCTTGGACTGTTGGGGCAGAGTATCTTAAGGTCCTCACCAGGAAATACTCGGTCACAAGGTCAGCGTGGTGTTTTCCACATGTATACCGAGGTTTCCCCAACCGTGGATACGTGAAACTGCGGATAACAAGGTCGTACTGTGTGTGTACGTACACACACACACACACACACACACACACACACACACAGAGTTACATTATGTCATATAATCACTTTATCACATTGGTTTAATCACTCTATTACATAAGGGGCTTCTATGTTTTAATCATGAATCCATATCTAAAGACTTTAGTTCAAGTCTGTTCATATAGGCTCTGCTGACAAGTTATTTTTAAAAACTGCTTTGCCAGCTCTGTTGCTGTAAAGAAAGGGAAGTTTAATATGGCTATAGATCATCTAGGCAAATATCACAAGAACACAGAGGAGGGTTTTTTGTTTTACTAAGAGTCTGCTCTTTGGTCCTAATCAAATGACTGATGAGATCACCTAATCCCAATATGTTTTTGCAAGTGAGGTAATAATAATCAAATTTTAATTATATTCTAAATGGCTTCTTTCTGATTAAGATGGGTGGTATTTTCTAATTTAGAAGTTACCTATTAAAACCATCCCCAGGGCTGTCCCTAGCGGGGTGTGGGCCTGGGAGCAAATCAGCATGTGCGGGGCCTCATTAACATTTCAGTCTATATACCTTATATGTAACGCACACACAAACGTACACATGTTTACACATTAACATAACTTTCATTCCAAAATTGAATTCCCTTGCGATAAAAATCTTATTTTGAAGGAAGACACTTGGATTCTCAGCATGACTAAATTTTATTGCAAGGGGCAGGTACTATTTGAACAAAGCACTTAACACTTTTTTGCATGGAGGCAGAGTTAATGCAATCCTCCCTCCCTCATTAAAGGATGGGGTAAACAACTCTGTTTTCTTTAAATGGTGGAGGAAAATAACTCTGCACCAAATTGTTTAGTGGGTGACATGCCTTCTACTTAAGAGGCCCCATCTTCCATGGTGGTGATGGGCAGAAAGACATCTAGTCATATGGAACATGTTTCTTTCCTCCAGCTTTTTGCTCAAAGATGTCCAGTTGAGCTGGTCAGTGTTGCACTGCCTTCATTCCAAAATCTACCTTCCTTTACGTCGTTCAGTAAATTCTGTCATCAGAGCACGGTAATCCAATGCTGAAGTGAATTCATTCTCAACTGAGAGAATGGCCAATCCATTTAGCCTTTCTTGAGACATGGTTGTCCATAGAAAGTTTCTGATTGATTATAATTTTGAAAAACATTGCTTCCTGGAAACCACTGTGACTACTAGCAAAATCCTGTATGCTATTGCTGTATTAGGGAAGGAACTGAGCTCTCGTTTTGTAATAAACTAGGGCTGAAGTGCTGTTCTTGTTCCTTCAGGGATGACTTTTCGTAGCACACAGAGTTCTGAGAAAAGGACTCGCCATCAAAATTGTTCTTCAACATATTCTGGCATTTCTCTGAGTTTCTTCAAATCATACAGGAAACCAATGTTGTCAGCATACCCTTGCAGGCATGTTGACCATGGCCAATCTTAGGCTGCAGAAGCAAGCAAGCAAACTCTGCTCCACCCTCCCTCCTTACAAGCTGCTGATACTAATCAGAGGCACACCCACAAGATAAGCATCATCCCCCCTACACGCACATACCATGACACACGAAGTGTTTAACATGTGGGTACTTAAGCCCAGAGCAGTGTACATGGATGGTACAGGGGGCTCTGCCTAGAAACCACAGGACTCCCATCTATAACTTAACTCACAAATGGATAAACAGCACAGTTGGTTTACCTGTTCTGTTCGCTCTTGGGATGGACAAGTTTTGGACTGGTTTTTCCTTTCTCGCTCTGGCAAGTTGCAACCCAGTCCTGGCCAAACACAAGGCATGTGTTGGTGGCTGGTTCACTGCAGCCGTACTTGCTCAGATGCTGGCAGTGCTGCAGCACAGTGCCTGCCTTCTCTCTCCATGCAGCGTGGCCATCAGCAGAGTCTCAGTCTCCATAACTAGAGTCAGTTGCTGCTGCCTCGCCTGCCTCAAACTCTCTCCTGGACTGGCTGCTTGTGCTTGGTGCCACAGTAACTCTGCTCAGCTCCCTCCTGCTGCTGCTATGTGCGGTCCTCCTCGCTTCTTCTCATCTCCTCGTGTGTGGCACACACAGCATAGAGTCGCTGATGGCAGATTGAGGAGAGAGAGCACACAGGAGGCAGAGGCAGGATACTTGGTCGGTGTGCACCAAGTATGGGTCCTGTCTGAGCACAGGGCTGGGAGCAATTGCCCTGGTTGCCCTGCCCTAAGGACAGCCCTGACTAACTCCTTGGGAGGCTAAGACCTGCCCCTGAGAAAAAGGGCTATGCATGTTTAAGCCATGGACTTGATTTTTGGAATTCTTCTCTCCTTATATTTTATTTTTGTCATTCAAATCAAGTGTTGACATGGGCAACTGTGCCACCATTGTCTGGGAGGAGGGAGGGAGAACAAAAAAGGAGGGAATTTCAAAATGTTTTCAAAGGACCTGGGGGGCAGAGAATCCTTTTCCCCAAAGGACTCATATATCCTCATATATACTCATATATCTTTGAGGAGGATATATCAGGAGAGGAGAAAGGAAAAAATCAAGGAAGTTTTCATTTTGTGTTTTTATTTTCTATGAACTGAGTATAATATGCTATGCTTTTGCTGTTATATTAACTATCTAGTTTTGCTGGATCTCAGACTGACAAAAGCAGAACTTGGGTGCCCGCCTTCCCTAAGTTGTGTTTTGGTTTGTGTTGTGGCATGTGAGAGAGAGAGCGCTCCATGTCTGGCCTTGAGAGACTAACTTCTGCTTCACCCACTGCCCTGATATGTTCTGCTCTGCAATCTGCATTGCAAGCTATACTCACGCAGTCAAAATGTGGCTGAAGATGTTGCTGTAGTTGATCTTATGGCTCTGCTTGCTACTGCTAAGGGTGCTGCTGTGGCAGTTGTTGCAATGTTGGAATGTAAGGATGGAGTCATCGTGTGTGAGAGAGCAAATTGTGACAATGATGTTACTGCAGTGCAGGCATTGTGGCTAGCAGTGGATTCTGGGTCAATTATTCTTTTTTTGGCCATCTTTGGATTGTGTGTTTGGCAAAACCTGTTATCCTGTTTTGGGAGGGTCTCTGTGTGCGTCTTTTCTGCAGTGTTGTTTTTCAAGGCAGGTTTGCAAAATGTGTGCACTGCACTCTACTTTTTTTGCCCTTAGGGAACAATGGGTTACTCAGATCACCCCTTTGTTCCCTGTTGGTAGGTCATAGAGACACCAATGTCAGTTAGGTGCTACCTACCACTCAATCCACAAAAGAAATGGGCAAGTGGATGACTTAACATTTTTTCTTAACCTAACCCCCCCCCCATAGGATCCTATGGATTTGGGGGGGAAGTATTTTTTTAATTGCCCGCTTGCCCTTTGTGTGTGTGTGTGTGGAGGGGTTGTCTGGTATGTAGAACCCTCATGCCCTAGCACCCAACCCACTTTGGTGTCCCTAGGAGCTACCCATAGGGAACAATGGAGTGATTCGTATTACAAATTTTTGAATCAATTTGTCAAACTGGCTGGCAAGTTGATTTGAATCAATTCAAATTTTTGAGATTCAATTCGAGATTGAATCAAGGTAGAATCAAATAGCAAAAATGATTCATGCACACCTCTAGTTGCTGCATTGCTGTTGGGATGATTCCTGTCCACTTCTGATTCAAGGTTGGGAGAAAGGCTAGAGTTTGTGGTGGTGTTACAATAACCATGGTAAGAATATCATTAAAAAAAATGGCTTTCATTTTCTGGTTGGATAGAATTATTTTACTTGTTGGCATAGGACACTGAATCTAAGTCTGATACTTTGGTCTAGATACCTTACCTTTTTGGGAGGTATAATCTTTGTTGGTGCTCATTATGAAAAAGTAAGATTTGTGATAGAAATTGTGGGTGCCCCTCATAGGACTGTTGAAGTTACTCATGAGTTTCAGCACTCATTTAACTCTTGCTGCAATCAGTGGGATTTAAAAGTGTTTAAACTTGGCTGCATTGTTTCATGTAATGGTCACAAATCTTATGTGTTTCTTCCTCTCCCAGTTTAATTGCAGAACTAAGCTAAAAATTACAGCTCTAAAACTTATACAGATTACTTCAGATGGTAGGACAGGTTATCTAAATGTAAACTGATATGTATATAGAACTGGTGAACTGATATCTGTGTGTCTTCAAATAGCTACTTTTGGACCTCCATCTGTGCGCTCTTTGTGGCCGGCTGTTACCTCCCCCACCCACTTTCTGCCCCAGTCTCCGCTGCTGGGCCCAGCCACCTCTCCTCCTCACTGCCACTTCTGCCCCCCCCCCAACTTTCTTTCCCCGCTCCAAGGCTTTGCCTCCGCGGCCGGGCCAGGCCTGCCACCTCTGGCCTCCACGGCCAGGCTGCCACCATGGCAACCAATCCTCCTGAGTGGACCTCAGCCAATCAGGCGCGTCCGCCGCCCAGCCAATCAGCTGGGCTCTGGGACGCACATTCCAAGGCACACCCAGGAAAATTAATATAATAGATGATGATTTGAGTTGGATTATTGTGGTGCTTAGGTTTCTAGTGGGCAATATTCTTAAATGGTGAGGATATAATATAGATTATAACTATTACAATAAGCTAGAGTGTAGTACTATGTACAGGAATGAGAAAATCACATGACACAGTCACTTTATTCATGAACACCACCTTCTTCATGCAGCTTTTAAATAATTCACACACCATAAATCAAACATAACTTGCTCCTACATGCTTACATAGTTTTGAAATACGTCTCCTCCAGCAGGCTCATTTGTTCAATTGAAGGGACAGAACTTGTTTATAGGAGTTCTTCATGTTCTCTTGCTGATTGAGTGCTGAGCCAGACGGGTTAGGAATTTTGCCTATAAAGAATATTAAATTTAAATACATTGAAGGAAATTGAGAGATTTTGTGGGTGTGTAACAAATACTTTGTTAAATATTTAACTGTTGTCATGCAAAGAATCACTATCTTAAATTTTCTTTCTTTCTTTCTTTCTTTCTTTCTTTCTTTCTTTCTTTCTTTCTTTCTTTCTTTCTTTTGAAAGGCTGCTATTTTACTTTAAAAACTGCTTCTTGTCAAACATGATATAAATATCTACATGTTTTCTATTTCAGGTTTACTAAACCACTAACCTTTGCTGACTGCATAAGTGATGAATTACCTTTGGGATGGGAAGAGGCATATGACCCTCAGGTTGGAGTCTATTATATCGACCACAACACTAGTAAGTGCCATGTGATGTTGCACATAATTCATACACATTGTATCCATCCATTAAAATTGATCTGAGCTTCTAATGTCTAGATGTAATTCTGTACTGAACTTGCTTTATGTTCTCAACTACTATGTATTTATCTCTCAAATGTCTGCCTAGTCAAGATTCTTAATTGAAGTATGAAATTTGCTGCTGTAGAGTAAGCTTAAAATGTTAAGAACTGATAACACAAAAGGATTGCTTCCAGCACTCTTGTAATATTTTCTATGACCCTCCTTTGTTCATATCTGATTCATATTTTGAATGATAAAACTATCATGAATCCTCACAGGTGCTCAGTCTGGAGGTTGGAGTAGGATGATTTGCTGCTATCAGCAGAACTGTTCTTATAATAAGCTGCTTGAACCTCTGATATGTATGGTGACTTACTAGTTTCTTGCAAGACTTACAGTAGTCATTTTCTTCTGGTTCTCTTCAAGCTGTCCCCAACAGGGACAGCCCAAAGTATTGTGGCGGCTGGGTTAGGTGTCAAATGCTGCCTTACCCTACACCTTGGTGGGGAACAGCCCCTTCTCAAAATCAGCCTTTTTGTAAGTCTGAAAGAGATATGGGAGAGCAGAGAGGAAGGAAGATTGACAGCAGCCACTTCTCTCCTCATACTTCCTAGAAGCTTTGCAAGGAGTGTGAGGCAAGATGCTCCTTTCAGAATGTGTAAGGGTTAGATTAGTCCTGAAAAGCTGTTCCGGTTCTGCTGCTGCATCATGTCACCGCCAGAAGCCATAATCTCACCTTGACTTATGAAAGAACTGTCCCTACTGTCCAGCCTGCTATCCTTACATTTGCTAGCAGAATTTTGATTCTATATAGATAAAGAGTTAAAGGAGAGTAGATACCTTCAGGATACTATATTTGACCCTGTATCTGGCTTTCAGCTCGTTCTTGCCACTTGTTACCTTTTAATGTTGTTCTTTCTATTCTGAGGCCCTGTATCTTACACATGTTGATATTTACTGAGCCTGTACACTTCATATCTTGAATATGGGTACAGGTGGACCTCGTTATCCATGGGGGTTCCGTTCAGTGCTACAACTGCATATAATGATACCACAGCTAATGAGACCTCAGGTCAGTGAGGTCCAATTTTTGGTTGGGTTCAAATCTGCAAACCAGTTAAGTCAAACCAACTAGCCATTCCATTTGATTGAACCAGTATGGCAGTTTGAGGAGTGATGCTTACATGCAAAGGGGAATCCTGGCTTGAAAATGCTTCTAAAGGGTGGCTTGCAGGGGGTGGTGTGGTGAGGGGACACCATTAAAAGCAGAGGTAAGTTGCTTACTAGTCCTTGAATCTCTGTCTCTCCCCCTATCAGCCTGCCCATGTGGTGGTGGTGTGGTTTCAGAACAGACCTGCCTTCCACTTCTGGAACTGTGCCACCACTGCATGGGTGAACTGCTGGGGTGGAGCACTGGGGTTCTCACTGGATTCCCCTTTACAAGCATAGCCCCTTGAACCAGCGAGTTGTGGTGAGCCTGTCTGCCATTGATCAGGCTTGATTTGGTTCTGTTGCAGACCAGCACACTTTTCCTGGAGGCCAGTCTAATTCATGATTGAACTGTCAAACTGGCATGGTTTGTGGCAGACCAGTTCGCTGTTGAATGGTCTGTATGCACCTCATTGGGAATTGGAGGGGGGTTAGGGTCATAGAGGTTTAAAAAAAAAAGGTTGGAAAAAGAAACAGAAATAAGTGAACTTAAGTACTGTACCATGCGCTGCACCATTGCTTCCACAAAATGCCCAAATTTGCTCATTTCTCCCCATGAAAAAATGCAGGGAATTTCTTTTCCCAACTGAGAGCCACAAAATGGCTTCAATTAGCAAAATGGTGGCTGGAAATTACCTCTGAGGTCATTCCCGGCCACCTAGGCACTGCAGATAGACAAGTATTAAATCTTTTTTCTACTGTATATACCATGGCCGGGTCTCTATTGCCCAACCACAGATACACGAAACTGCAGTTGTCAGGACTGCACATAACAAGGTTCACCTGCACAATACTTTTTAGAAATGGACACATATTTTAGATTGTGAGCCCTTTGGGGACCATTTTTGGAAGGGTGGTATAGAAATCGAATTAATAATAATAATAATAATAATAATAATAAACAAAGTTATAAGTTACATAAAGGAAATATACAAATATTACCAATTACAATTGTTAGGACATTATTCACATTAGAAAATTGTTTCTAAATATAAATATGGGCACAATTTTAGTCCTTTGTTAATCATTAGGCTCCCTTCCCTGCTGCTTCATAGGAATACCTTCTTTTAGGCTTTATCTGTCATAGTAAAGAAAGCTGATTGTATAGGCTGTTTTTTAAAATACATACAGAAATTGCCCCCTGAAATTCAGTGAAGGGCCTGAATTTTTAAAACTTTCAAGGAACACAGTCAAGTTTAACTAGTGAACTCGGAACAACTCAGTCAAGTTAGTTTAAAACTAAGCAAAGGGCAACATTAATTAGGCTGTGGCTGTGTTAAAATACACAGATTAGGATTTGCTTATCAGGTTCTCATAAATACATTCAAAGGAACGTTAATGAAGATATTGTACAAGAGGTTAAAGCTAATTGTTAGATCTTATAATATTGCACAAGGGTTTAAACTAATAAGATCGTCAAAGTACTTCTGTAAAATGTAAATGCTTCCTTTCATACATACAACATAACATGCAGGTCCCAGTGAATGATTAGGGAGCATATGATGCTGTAGAGTTGTTGAACCTAAGCAAATATCAACCTGATCTGCATGGTAGACCACTAGAAGCCTCATATAAGAGCAGGATAGAAGTGTTAGGTGACATCCTAACCTTTTTGTGCTGCAGAGTTTGTGGCCAGAAGCTCATTCTCTTAATGACTTCTATTTTCTGATAATGCAACTCCTCTGCTTATGGAAGGAACTCCCAGCTCTGGAATGCCACAGTGTGAACTCTTAGGACACAATCAGTAACCAATAAATACATGTATGAAGCAATACACTCTAAATCAGCAGTAGCAATGCATTTCTGCAATCATGATTAAAAAGAAAATCCTTTATGTACGTTGAACCATGGGCCTCAATGTAATTCCCATGGAGGATTAGCTGTACAGGCAAACCTATTACTCTCAGAGGTTACGTTCTTCGCCTACTACCATGAGTAACAAAACCGCAAGTAATGAGGCATTGTTCCCAGAGGCTGATTGAACTTTTTGCCACCCAGAGGCAGCCAAAGATTTGCCACCGCAGGGATGAGAGTAAGGGGGCTTGGCGGGGAGGGAAACTTAATTCTTTGTTTTACTTTTTAAAATGCTGCTTTGTAGCAATGGAGACTCTGCCCACCTCCTAAACCATCACAGGAGGTGAGGTTGGGCACTGGAGGATGGCGACGAAAGAGCTCCACACTCAAGCCTGGCTTACTTGCAAATGACACAGATCGGGTGATTTTGGGCCTGTGCTCATGCGCAGAGGCCCAAAATCATCTGCTCTGTGTCATTTGCAAGTAAGCCGGGCTTGATTGAGGACCTCTTTTGCCGCCATCCTCCAGTGCCCAAGCTCATCTCCTGTGATAGTTTATGAGGTGGGCGGAGCTTCTGTCACTACACAGCAGCATTTTTAAAGGTTGGGGGGGAAGAATTAAGTTTTCTTCCAAGATGCCGCTCCCCAAGATTTGTCTCTGTAGGTGGCTGCCTATGTGGTAATCCACCTTTGTGCTTATGGAAAACAGGGAGTTAGGTACCTGGATGGGGGCAGAAAATGGCAGAAAACCCTACTACACCATGGTCCGTGGGGTATTTTTGTGCCCAGCAATGCCCCCACAAACCACAAAAAATCACAGAAAAAATGCCTTTAAAAAAAGAAATGAGCCACAAAATGGCTCCTGCTTTCATCCTGTTTACAAAATGGCAGCCAGAAGTGACCTCCCTAGTCATTTCTGGGCCTCTGTGAACAATAGATATGTGGGTTTTAACCCTCTAGTTGAAACTGGGTGTCAATTAGACACCTATGGATACACGAAAATGTGAATTGTGAGTTCATGGATAGCGAGGTTTCCATGTACATGATTTCTGGCTGATGGATAAAGGTAGGGGTGTGTGTGTGTAAATTTGTCATGAAGCTACCAGAAACTTCTAAACATAAAGAAATGAGTTCTCATCCTATGAAACTCCACTGCTGCACTCACTGGTCCCTGAAAAATGTTGGTGAACAGCCTAAGTGGCATTCACAGTACCAAGCAACTGTCCAACACTTCAGTCTTGCTTTTGCGTTTGATGTTCATAAAATAGATTTTTGAGTTTATCAAACATATTAACAAGTACCCTTTATGTAAAGGGACCAACATCCAACCTGTTCCCCTGTAGTTATAGGTTTTTAATTACTTTGCTGCATTTTAAATTTTCAGTTATACCTTGCTTTGGGGATTTAAGTTTAAAAGTAGCTGTAAATTTTCTAAAACGGTAAACATAACTCATACTGCACTGATGTATAAGCTGCAAAAGTTATTTATATAATTGAAGAATGCATTTCAGTGAGTCCAGTTTTGCTTTGACACTGCTGAATACAGAGTAGTTGCTAAGATACCTATGAATAAGGAAATCCTTGATTTATCACTTGCCCCTGCCATGAACACACTAAGTGGCCTTACAAGTCACCTTCTCAGCCCTGATTCCCCCATTTGTATTATGAAGGTAATAATGATGACCTATCTACAGAACTGTTGTAAGAATTGCAACAAGATAATGTATATTGTCTTTAAATACTCAAAAATGTTAGAAAAAAGCAGCTGTTAATATTAATGCATCACTTAGGTTTAGGCAAACAGAAGTTCTAATGTGACTTCATACGGCACGTGCAACATGTGCGATGGGTGGGCGGGGAGCGGCGGGCGCATGTGCAGCCCAAACTTCTGCCAATTTCCGGGCAACAACGGGAGGTACGCTGACACCCCATGGATTTTGAAAAAAATGGAGCGCCGGCGGGGGGAAGCTGCGGGAGGGATGAGTGCACCCTCCCCGCCCTTAAAGGAGGCCCTCCCAGTGGCGAACCGGCAGAACCACCGGTTCTGTGCACATCCCTAATTAGAATCAGTTAGGAAAGTGCTACCAGATCTCTGTGGAAAGGAGAGAAGCACTAGCTTGAGCTGATGAAATCAAGTTTCTCCAGTGCTTATTGAACTTCAAGGCCCATTATCCCCAACTGCAATAAATTGGCTCAATAAATTGTAGTTGTGGACAATTGGCCTTGTAGTCCAACAAGTGCTGAAGAGTTGTTGGTTGACTACTCCTGAGCTAGTGCTTCTTTCCCCTTTCCTTAACTTTTAATGTGTATTACTACTAAGATCTAGTTCATTGTCATGTTATAGGGATGCGAAAGTGATAAATATTATTTTAAAAGATAGATAAATGGCAGGTATCTGTGGGCATAATTACTCAAAGTAGGTTGAAGGAGATATTGAAATCCAGTTTAAAGTAAATAGCCAACCAAATGAACCAATATAAATGTACTATAAACTGTAAGCCTGGCTCTAAAAATGCTTTGCTAACACAAACCCATTGATTCCAGTGGAGCTTCCACTAGCAGAGCTTTGTGGGTTTGGCTAAAGTAAAAGATAACTGAACTGAATTGAGTATCTAAAGCAATAACATCCTGTCTACATTATTAATGAACATTCTTACTAAGACTTTTCCCAGGGTTTTATTTAAGGATATGAGAAGAAGCCAAAATTATTATCTCTTGGCAATGTCTCTTACACAAGCAAATTGACTTGCTCTGCCGATTCAAAATGAACTCATAACTTGCTTAAATCCAACACAAGCTTGGTAATGTGGATTAAAAATGTGTAAGACATTTTAGGACTGTCCCAAAGGGCCATCTTTCTGTAGCAGCTGGGATGAATCTAAACCAGTGCTCTTGTATTTACTGAGGGTGATTATTTGTTTGCTAGTTGGAGTTTAATTAATTGATGTACTGAATTGAATTGATTGCTAGATTAGATTGTGTTACAGCATTAGATAAAGGAGAAAGAGATTGTGCCACATATGAATGAAGGTTCCTTAACATTGTCTACATTTCCAACATTTGTTTGAAACATTTTTATACATTAATGCTAATTTTTTCAGTGTCGGATACCACTTGTACATCATCTTATAACAATTTTATTTTAAAGTATAACATGCAATGAACTTTAAATCAGTTTTCCATAATTTTCCCCAAGCTGCCATCTCTATATTATGCCCCACATCTTGAGCCCATTTTATTATAGTCGTTTTAACCACTTCATCTCTTGTCTCCTCCAAAAGCAACAACTCATACATCTTAGAGACTAACTTTTCATCATTTTCACACAACTCCTTTTCAGATATCGACATCTGATCCTCAAATCCAGCTTTAAGATCCTTCTTATAAATTTTGCTTAGCTGATGGTACTGAAACCAATTACTAACCAAATTTTGAACTTCAGTTAGATTTTTTAATTTACAGCCCTTATCTTGAAAACATAACAAATCTCTATAGGTACCCCATTCAGACTGCATATTTATCTCTTTACGTGCTAAAGCTTCAGTCGGGGATACCCATAATGGAGTTTTAGGTTCCAGACATTTTTTATATTTTACCCACACTCGCATTAGACTCCTTCTTACACAGTGATTAAGAAAATTTTTATGCACTTTAGTTTTATTATACCACAAATAAGAATGCCATCCAACCCTTCTATCAAATCCTTCCAGATCAAATATTCTGGGATTTCTTAATGTTATCCATTCCTTTAACCACGTCAAACAAACAGCATCAAAATACAACAAGGAGAAAGAGATTGTGGATTTGCATTCTATTCATATAATCTGTTGTTGGTACAGGAGAACTTCATTACTCGTGGGGGTTCCATTCCTTGCCTACTGCTGCGAGTAACGAGGCATTAGGGCTATGGGGAAAGGGGGGTTAGGTCCCAGGGTGGGGAAAAAAAAATCAAAGTCCCCAAATTGCCCCCAAACTGTCCCAAACCTACTGTGGTGTACTCCGCAGGTCACTCATGTGCCCAGGCATGCCCCCCAAATGACAAAATGGCCCCAAAAATCATGGTGTAAAGTCCATCCCTGCCCCAGGAAATGATCTACAAAATGGCTCCTCCTGTGTCCTCCCCTCTCCTCAAGACAAAATGGCAGCTGGAAGTGGTGTCCGTGTTCACTTCTTAACTTCTGGTCCTCTAGGAACCAAGAATATGTGGGTTTTAACTTTGTATCTGTAGATACTGGAAACAGGTGCCTATTACGTTCTGCAAATAACAAAGTTCTCCTGTACCTGTCCATCTAACTTGGTATGCGCGGATACTGGAAACGGGTGCCTAGTAGTGGTTCTGCAGATAACAAGGTTGTCCTGTACCTGTCCATCCACCTGTCAAGTGTATCTCTTTGGGAGATAATATTTGCCACTACACAGTGAGGCTGTTCTCACGAGCAGCCAGTACAGGGCTAAGGCTTGGCTGCCCATAAGAACTGCTGGGAGCCACATAACTCCCAGCAGCACCTTAGCAAGCACTCCCTTAACCCTCTTTAACTGACCATTTGTCAGCGCTGGCTGCTTCCAGCTTGCACTGAGACACTGAGGGATGCCTGCCCGTCGCCGGGGGAATACCAACAATGTACCATGCACTTGACAACTTTGTGCTGTCAGGGGCAGCAGCAGATCGTTGAGGCGCGAAATCCACATGCCCAACAAGTGGGACCCAGTTGTTTGTGGGCGAGGTAAGCTTTTGTAGCCTTCCTCCCCATGCATCCTCCACCTTTGTCTCTAACCGTGATTAAGGGCCCAGTCTCTTTCCACATTGGTTGAAGTGTTGCACAAAATGGGCAACTGAGAAATCCTTGGTTCTTCATTCAGAGGCCAAAACAGGCAGCCAAAGTTTTTTGTTGTCGTTGTTCCTCCGTGTTTGTCCCATGTCCTTCTCCCCCAAAACTTAATTGGCTTTCTGATGCTGGAAACATGGGAGAGCCACGAGTACAGATGGTAGAAGTGTGTTGTGCTGATTATTTGCCAAATAGGGTCGAGGTTCTAGAAGATGAATGTTAGAAGTCCTTCAAAAGGACTATATGAAAGGGCTGAATTTCTGCTTCTGAATTTAGTGGTATACCTGCTGTTTGAAAACTGTGTTTGCCTAGTCAAAATAAGTTGTCTTCCATGTAGCCACCATGACAGCAGTTTGCTGGTAAAGATTTGAGTGTTTTGGCTTGGGTCTGTGGCAGGTGGCTTTCTGGGTCATAGATCATCCAGTCATAAAGAAAATCTTTTGGCTCGCTGTAGATCCCCTTTTTAATGGCTTTCTTGCCAGAACAGTTTTTACTAAATATTTAAAGGAAGTTCTAAGTTATGCAGATTAGATTCCTTTAGTTTCCTGCAGCCCCTTGATATTAATTATTCATTATGTGGTAACTAGGCATCCTTGCTCAAGCATGATTAGTTCAGACAGCTTGAAGCATATAAAGCTGGCTAAAGAACTGAAGCTCCATTCCTGCTTTTCAAACAAAAACCTGCAGTAGAATGGAGAGAAACAGAAGACTTTTTTTCTCTCTCCAACACTTGCTCACCAACCAGATTGAAAGACAAATTCAGATATTTGGCATTCTCCCACTTATACCACTGGAGACATGTACTTTTTTTAGATGAAACCCTGGAGCTTCTTCATATCTCAGATAGGAATAGCTAAGGTTACATGGCAATTCTACATCATATCATAGTCTCAGTTGTACTATATATAAACTGCTCTTGTTTCTGTTTCCATCCTGTCTTATTTCATGCCAAAAAAGTTGGCCTGAGAATTAATAGGTATATCTATTTATCTATATTGGAGGGATGAGAAAATCAGTGCTCAGCTTATCAGGTTTGTAAATTCTATAATCCTATATTGAGGGGTGCAAAATAAATAACACATTTAAGAGAATAAACAAACCAGAAAAGACAGACTTGTCAGGACAACATCCATAATAAGAAATACTTGATAGCAAATTGCGCAGATAAGAGGAAGACGCAAATAATAAACTAATAATGTGTCCACACTGTCCATTTTGCCCATGTATCTGATTTACCTAGTGGAATGTTCAAGACTATTATCAGTTTCCACAAAGGTAACAAAGTTAATACGGGGTGTGCGTGTGTCTGAAATTAGGTGCTTGATCTATGCAAATTCCCGGAGTAGTAATCTCTATTAATGCCTTCAGGCTCATGGTTCATTTAGAAAAGTTTGCAGAGGAAAACGGGTGTCTCATCTCTCACTTATTATATAGGAGGCACTTTCTACATAAGTGAAGCAGGTGCATATCCTTGGCAGCCCAATTGGAAATGGCATTCTAGGCACAGCTGCAGTTTACTTTTTTTAATATTATCTCTTCCCTTTTGAGTAATAATGGACACCTGTTTTAAAGAAACAACCCAGATAGAGGATCCTCGAGTACAATGGCGTCGGGAGCAGGAACACATGCTGAAGGACTATCTTGTGTTGGCACAAGAAGCACTGACTGCTCAGAAGGAGATCTACCAGGTTAAGCAACAGAGACTTGAACTGGCACAGCAGGAATACAAGCAGCTTCACGATGTCTGGGAACACAAGCTGGGATCTCAGACTAGCTGTGAGTACTTGATGGTTTTTTCTTCATTTTTTACTATGAGATATTCCTTATCCTTGGTCATTTTCTTAATTCTAAAGGAGGGGCATAACTGTTGTGTTTAACCATTGCTGCCCTTCGTAGCTTATAATCAGTCTCTAGAAAACAGACCATGTTGTGCTACACACTAAAAGCATTAAATGATCGCTCCAAGGACTTGATGCTTCCAACCTTCTCTAGCGTAGTTGAGCTGAATTTTAGAATTTTCAGTCTTGCCTTCTGAAAGGTTTTGAACTACTCTGCCGATATGGACCGCAATTCACAAAAATCATTTAAGCATGAGCAACAGGGGCTTCCTTCTCTGCTTTCTCTGCAGCATCTCCCATTATCAAGAGTCAAGCTGCTGCTCTGTTTTCAACAGTGACTTGTCTTTTTTGTGAGTCCAGTGAACACATCAAAGGATCAGTCAGCTCTACTTCATTTCCCTTATTAATGCACAGATCAGTGGTGGAGGGAGGCTGGCAGTGGCCTGTGTTCAGCCGCGACCGCAGCTTCCTGATCTCTGCCCCCTGCATCTGATGTCAGATGCAGAGGGCCGGCTAGCCACGCCTCCTACGTCTGACATGGTCTCCCTCCCAAAGGGGGCCGTGCATCCCTATTTGGGAGGGAGATTGGCCCCGCTGCATTGGCAGCGAGGCCAGGAGCGGCTCTCCCTGCCTTTAGAGGCAGGGAGAGTCACTCTGGCCATGCTGCCAATGCAGCATGGGTTGATTTCGGAACCAAATGTTTCCTACACAGCCCTGTTTGGGAGTGAAATAACGTGTCCGCTGCCCCGTGTCTGACGTCGGACATGGGGGGCGTGTCTGGGGCCATGAGGCGCAGCCCCTGGGGGGAATGGCCCAAGGTCTTTGAACCTGTTTGCCCAGTGGTGGCTCCACCCTTGCCACAGATGGATTTTAATCATTTACAAATGTTTCCAAATAAAGTGTATCACTAAAATCCCTCACAATGACTTTGTGTTACTAGCAGAAGCGTAAAAAATCTCTCTCTCTCTCTCTCTCTCTCTCTCTCACACACACACACACACACACACACACACACACACACACACACCATCCCCAACTGCAAAAACACAGGGAGAACAAGAAGGAAAGTTTGGCTTCGGTTTGAGAACTGTGAATAGCATGGGGCTTTCCCACCACCACCTCCTCCATCCTGCAGCTTCCAGCACCATTGGAAAATTAAGTACTGAGGATTGAAGGGCTCACAGAAATTCTGTGGAATTGGGTTGGTGGGACTCAGTAAGCAGAAATGTTGTCCTTGCATGAACAGTTGTTGGGATCTGGCCTTCTATTTCTAAAAACTTGTTATTGAAAGCGTTATAGATTATATTACTTATTATTTCCTCCCTCTTGGTAGTCTTGTTGTTTTGGATTTCTACAGCATATAAGGTTCTCCCCCTACCCCACTTTATCCTCAGAACTGCTCTGTGATATTGGTTAGTTTGAGAAATAGTGCCTGGCCTAATCATTAACTGAACTTCAAGGAGTCAGGATTTTAACCTGGATCTCCCTGCTCCTAGTCCAACATTCTGACCCCTACACCAAATTGGTGTTCAGTTATCATTCTCACACTTATCTGGCAGCTGCTAGGCTTCCAATCAGATGTTTGTATTTTATAGCTTATTGTGCTTTTTGTATCCTATACAACTATCTCCTTGGTGTGCTTTTAAACTTTCCCCATTCCGTTTATTGTAGTAGTTTCCAGTTCTTCATCTAGCTCAAAGTATGATCCAGAAATTCTGAAAGCTGAAATTGCCACTACAAAATCTAGGGTAAGAAAAAAATGAGCTTTTTATTTCTTGCAATAATCTCAGCATTGTAATATTGTTAATAAATTGCACGGACAGCTACTGTACAGAACGATGACTTCTTTTGAGGCTATTAGATTTTCTAGAGGTACTGAATCCGGAAAGAAAGAAATATTATATAGAGCATGACTTCATATTTTTGTTTTTATTACTTAATTTGCAACATGCATTCGATGTTGCACTTGACACAGTGGCAAAGATTTAAATCAGTATGACAAAATCTGAATAGTTGTGTCTAAATATTTTTGTTCAGTTATTGAGATCTATGGATTACAGATTTATTAAACCATTGAAAATCTATGCTACCTGTAGAGGCCAGTAGCAAGTTTGTTCCTAGGACAATGCCAGCTTTGTTAGGGGAAAGCATATGCTCACTCATGTATGACAAAAGATTACTGAAGGCAAGCTGTAAACCAAAATATTTACAGCTGGTAGTGTTTTCCTAATGTGATGGTACAATACAGATTTCTTGATTTGGATAAATGCCAGTAGATGCATTTTACATCCTGCTATTTGGTGAAATTTAGAAATATATAAATTTATTAAATATAGAAACAACAATAATAATAGAATAATCAGAAGGTGTTGAATAAAATTGCTCTGTATTATTCAAGCAAGTCCCAATTTAAGAGTGACATCTTGGTAAATATATGAAAAGAAATGTTTTGCTTAAGTTTATGAATCCCCAATGCAAAGCTTATGTTTCCTTGAATACATTTGGATTAAACATCACCCAACTCCCCTTGGTATCTATTTACATTCTAGTTGCAAAATCCACTATTGTTACATTCTTTGCTTGATGCCTGACTCTCTGTACTACAGTCGATGGGAGATTTACATTGCAAATTGGCCAATTGTGCATTTAAAAATACGTGCTGTTAGTTGATTATTATACTTTGTAATTTTAACATAACTTTGAATACTAGTCAAAGAACCCATATACATTGGTAATCGTGTATTTTACACACACTGTACAAATTACAATGCAGTAATTTGAATTTCCCTGTTTCTTTTTTTAAGAGTTGGTGTTTATTTTTAAATAAACTAGGAAACTACTTAGAAATACTTGTTCATTTAGAACATTTCATTTAACATTTTTTTTAAATGAATGGCTGCTTTAGTGTGAACACTCAGAATTGTTTGACTAGTTTTCTGTGAAAGTCTAGGAATGTACAGTTGTCTTGAATATATTTTATAACTTCTGAATATATTAGTGGAAAATGTTAGTTAAAGTAACACAATGCTTTGCTCTTTCCTGCTTCTGTAGGTTAATAAACTTAAGAGAGAAGTAGCTCACATGAGACAGGAGCTCCAATACAAGGAACTTGGTTTTCAAACGCTGAAGAAGTAGGTTTAATTATCAGTAAATCCTGACTTTCAAGCAATGAATATGTTCTTTGTTCCTAGCTACTTGAATCATGTGACTGCTTGTATGGTTTAGAGAGTGCTAATCAAGCTAAAGCCGTAGTATAATTAGAGGAGCCTGCCTGAGCCAATATAGGCAAAAAGGCTGAGGGGAAAGGGCCTGGAGCCCAACCTTTTGGCTCAGTTAGCCCCAACATTACAAATATGACTGTATTTTGGTCAATGTTAATATCTAACATAAACAGAACAGCATATCCCATCTCCACCACACTGTTGACATCTGCACATGCTATTTGTAGTTCAATAAATGTAATGCCAACACATTTATTGTGGAGTAATACAGTCAGCTACACTGATATAGACCAAGGATGCCTGGCTGAATTCACATGTGAGCAGTTTAGCCCTCCATGGACCTTTGATCTGAGGTCAGTTCTGAGATATGTAAAAGTATGTGTTAACAGTTAACGGAAATTCTCCCAGAATACAGCATTTGTCTCCTCAGTACAAATGGTGTACTCATTGACATTGTGGGTGAAGCGCGATGGAGTACATTAGCAAGGAGGTGGGGCTTGCTGCGCACTCTCTTAGGAACACAAGAAGCTGCCTTTATAACAAGTCAGATTGTTGGTCTATCTAGTTTAATATTCTCTGCACTGACTGACAGTGGTTTCTTCAAGTTTTATGCGGGAGTCTTTCTTAGACCTTACCTGGAGGTGCCATGGATTGCCATGGGACCTTCTGCATGCAAAACAGATACTCTTCCACTGAGTTATGTCCCATGATCCAGTCATTTCTACCTGTGCAATTCTCATTTCTGCCCAGGCACACAAGAATACTCATGGGAGTAGGCTTGTCCATGAGAACATGCCAGCAAGTCCCAGGCCAGTGCACGCCATAACTCCCTGCCCTAATTCTGTTAATGAGTGCAGCATCTGAGGACAAATGCTGTACTCTGGCAAAGCTTACCCTGTCATTCACTGGGTATATATTTATGTTCAAAGAGAAGGGAAGGCAATGTTTCTCTTAAAAATCTAAGTTGGATACTTGTTTTGGAACTGCACAACTGTGGCACTCTTTCTGGAAAGAGCTGCACACAGTAATTAATATGAACTTAAATGCTTCCATGTGATAACTTGTTCTTATGCTGGGCACTAACTTGATGGCCATCTTCTTCCTAACCAAAAAGCTTGATCTTTGTAAGCTTTTCTGGTGGCCAAAGATATTATACTTTATCTAAACATCCCTCAGGGATGTTCATATAAATCTGATATTTGGAACAATACTGTTGAATTATGTACAAGTTAACATTATTTGTGAAGGAGGAAGAGTTAATTTTTATGGATTATGCAGATCAGTCTAAAGACCCAGGCTTCAATTCAATATGATGTTATAAAATTGTAGTAGTGTTCCTCATTTTACCTCTACTCCTCCTCCCCACTACCGCACCTGTCACTTTTACCTAAAGCTGAATGACCTAGGAGGAAATAAAGGTGTGGAGGGCTCTTCAGTCATATTTTGACTTTACAGGGATTACATTTTAACCAATACTGTTATCAACCATTGTTAACGTCACCATGACTCACGTACATGTTTGTGTAAGCCAGAGTGGAGCTAGGGAGATAGCAATAGCAATAGCAATAGCACTTACATTTATATACCGCTCTATAGCCGGAGCTCTCTAAGCGGTTTACAATGATTTTAGCATATTGCCCCCAACATTCTGGGTACTCATTTTACCGACCTCGGAAGGATGGAAGGCTGAGTCAACCTTGAGCCCCTGGTCAGGATCGAACTTGTAACCTTCTGGTTACAGGGCGGCAGTTTTACCACTGCGCCACCAGAAGGGCACATGATTACAGGGCGGCAGTTTTACCACTGCGCCACCAGATGTGCAAGATGCTAAATTTGTTACCAGTGGAACTTGGTAAAATATATTTTTTTAAATTATTAGTAAAGTGTCTCATGTAGTCTCAGGCAATTTCATGCACACTCTGCATCATCGCTATCCTGTCCTATTCCAAAGGGTTTCCTGATCTTCAGGAGAAGTATTTGGGAAGCACAGGGAGATTCTCTGTAGAGGAGGGGGCAAGGAAGTTACCTTTTGGAAAGTTCCTTGTACAGTCATTGCTTAGGATACAATTTAGTTCTTCTATTTAAATAAGTTGCGGATGGAGAATAAATGAATTTGTTGGGATACATTAACCAGGATCTCTCCCTGCCCCCCATAGTCGATTCTGTTCACCCCTCTGTTTTCAGAAGCCGAAGTCTGTTATCCTTGACCTGACAACTGGAGTTTGTCTAAAGGTGCTTCCAATGAATAACTGTTTCTTTCCTATTTATGAATTACCTCGAAGAATTGATATGAAAATGGCTGATACCCAAGGTGGATATAAACTTGATGAAGCTCAAGCCATACTAAGTGAAATGAAGGCTATCAAGAAGGCCATCACTTCAGGGGAGAAAGAAAAGCAAGACCTTATTGAGGTATGGAATGGCCTGGTCAGTTTCTGTGATAGTCTGGTCCTCTACTAATATTATAACAACTCTGTTTCTATAACAAAAATGCTTCTATTGAACTGGTATTTATATTATCAATAAAAATTTATTGTTTAAAGCAGCTAAAATAAAACTCTGGAGATTTTCCTTGTACATCTCCTTGAATAAATAAACATGAATAAAATAACCCACTGTAAGGCTCTCCACACAAGTAGTGTGGAGAGACATGAGGGGGCTTGCATGAGCAGTCAGCTTGCCCTGGGCGGCTGGATCAGCTGCCTACATGATTACCGGTTCTGTCATGGAGCTGGTTGGCTTGCTAGGGATCCGGGGCCTCTTGGCCCCCAGATGTCTCAGAATGCCTGCGGAAGTGCATGGGGCATTCTGGAGAGCCCCCTGATGCTGGGAGGCTTGTTGTAGCCTCCTGGTTAGGGGTCTCCTTGTGAGTCACTATGGTGCAGAGCCGCGACACACGATCCAATCAATGTGGTTAGCGGAGCACTTGCTTCACTAACCTTGTTTAAGGGGAGGGGCATTTAGGGAAGCTTGCTGCCGGGAGCCATGTGGCTCCAGTTGCAGCACACGACCAGGCGAAACTCCCTTTTGCCCGGTTTCGCCTGGTCGTGAGAATAGCCTCTGTGTCTACCTACTCCCACCTCTGCAGAAGGGCACATGAAATTTTGATTTAAAAACTCCTTTCACATTAACAGTTTTGTTAGACTGATTTTTCAGATGTATACCATGCCCACATAAAACTGTTTCCCCCTACTAAGTAGTAGTAAGAGGTTAGTGGGCATCAGGAATAAGACTTTAGGAAGCTGACTGAATTTTTCTTGTTCCAGAGCCTAGCCAA
The DNA here is from genome assembly GCF_027244095.1 of Hemicordylus capensis. Classification (NCBI taxonomy): domain Eukaryota; kingdom Metazoa; phylum Chordata; class Lepidosauria; order Squamata; family Cordylidae; genus Hemicordylus; species Hemicordylus capensis. Next base: position 369,411,795 of record NC_069658.1, on the reverse strand, counting down.
ACTGAAAGCTAATTTTGTAATGGACAGAGAATCACCTTTAGATTTGTGGGCCAGCAACACATCCTTGGAAGGTTCCAACATCTTGTTACCCAGGCAGTATCTGGATGCCAGCTCCCAAACAGATGATTCTGGAAATGTATGTAAAATCTAAAATGTTTTCTAGTGATGTTTTCCATCATTATTGTTTTTGCATATCATGAAAGTGGTTAAATGATGTTCTGTGGTAGCCTGATGTGTTTGCACCTGTTCTGTGTGAGAATGTATGGACTATATTCATCCATGTTTGTGTCCTCTAGATGCAGTTAGTGTTGTAAACAAGACTGGGTTGCTTTTATTCTTAAGCTTTGGATGCTTGTATTGAACTTTTGATTCTTAACATGCCTAATTTACAAAGAGAAGAAAGATGTTAACACACTTGTTTTTTCTTTAGTTTATTGTGAGCACTAATAATCAATTGGCTGAGAAGGTGAGACTGCGCCTCCAATATGAAGAGGCTAAGCGAAGGTAATTTTAGTTTTCTTTATTGCTACTAATAGTTCAAGAAGTGCTGCATTTACAGTCTTAATGACTATTTGTTTCCTGAAGACAAATCTATTCATCAAAGTGTGCATTTAGAACACACGAGCAAATTGGTTTGTTCATCTACATGCAAACTTCTAGTTTATGCTGCTGAGAAGGTTCATTGGAGTACCTGTCCTTTTTGTAAGTTGTGTTGTCTACGTACAGATAACCATAAAACCATGTGATCCTATGTCAGAATAACTGTCATGTATAGTGATGCTGCTGTAAACATTACTGTGTTTACTTCTATTGTTGTTTTGATCAGTAGGTTTTTATATTTATTTTGTTGTAAAGGCCATTTAACAGTTTAACTGTATGAGAAACCAGTCATTGCCATTGTTGACTTTATTGTAGGATTATGAAGAACTATTTTACAGAGAGCACATTCACCAGGACTATATTAGGGTAGTAATTGCAGCATTGTAAATGAAGAAGAGAGCGTGCTTCTTAATGTGTGATTGGAAATAGCTCAGTGTTCAAGAAGTAGACTAATGCTATGATAGCTGACACTGCACATCACTCATTCACTCACCCCAATTCTGGAAGAGATCAAAGGAACAGGCTTGCTCTTGTACCTTTATTCATCCCAGAGGATAGAGTAACATGAATACCAAGGTACTAGATTCATGTTTTTGGTACACAGATATTATCTCTGTGGCTTGAGTTTCTGATTATGTTGGTATAATACCAATACCATGAAGTTCTGGGTTATGAGATATGTGTGAACAATAGCATATTATGTACCATAACAGCATGTTCCTAGGGCAAAGAAATTCAAGGAAGAGTTTTATTACATTTTCTGTTTACACAGAAATGTGGCCTTGCTTCAGATACTTTGTCCCCCTTCAGTTAAGCTGCAGCTATAATTAGAATAATTGTCTTGTTAAAAATGAGTACAGGTTCAAATTAAAGCACTCAAGAACATCATACATACCTGCATATGGTTCTTAGTTTCTTTAATGGAAATAGAATCCTGGAGCCAAACTACCTGTGACACTAAGGTATCAGTGTGAAGTTAGAGACTTGACTTGATTTCCAAGTAACTGTCATGTTGATTCAAATCAGGACCATGGAGGTTAGGAGTGCATTAATTGGGGGTGGGGGTGACCAGTAAGGGCAGGAGGGTATGTGTCCCCCTCTCCCCAAGTAAATGCACTGACTAGAAGTAGTACTTTTTCACACAGCACATAATTAATATATGGAATTCTTTGCCATGGGATGTGGTGATGGCCACCAGCTTGGATGGCTTTAAAAGGGGCTTAGACAAATTCATGGAGAACAGGTCTATCAATGGCTACTAGTCTGGTAGCTGTGGGTCACCTCCAGCCTCAGAGGCCCTCAGGGGAGCAACCGCAGGAGAGAGGGCATGCACATATCTCTTGCCTGTGGGCTCTCCAGAGGCATCTGATGGGCCACTGTGTGAAACAGGATGCTGGACAAGATAGGCTTTGGGCCTGATCCAGCAAGGCTGTTCTTATGTTCATTTGCTAAGGAAGGAAACCTACGGCTTAATCAGAAGACTGAGAGCCATTTTTTTTGAAGAGAAGGGAGCTTGCTTCAACCCCTCTTCTCTTCCATGATTGGCCAGAACAGGTGCCAGTCAAGCTATCCTATTTTCTGGTTGTTTGGGGGCTCACCTAAGCATCACTCTTGAGGAAATATATCCAGATAATCAGTGGAAAAATATCCAGACTGATTATCACAGTCTGTAGGACTTTGTAAAAAACAAAACCAAACCCCTACTCCTTTTTCCTCAGCAGTGGGGATGCTTAGGAGAGCTGCCAAACAATCAGAAGACAGGATAGCTGGACAGGCAACTTATCTGGCCAATCATGGAAAACAGGAGGCTGTAGCAGGAGGAAGGATGAGTTGAAGGAAGCTCCCTTCTCAGAGAAAAATAACTTTTTGTTCTGATTATGCTGTAAGTTCCCCTTAATAGAAGTGCATTTGTTTGAGTAGTTGCTTCCCTCTTGCACTGACTGACTGACTAACTTCCTGCCCAGTGGGGCCTTCTTTTCTCTTTTTCACTTGCATCCCCCACCCTGCCCCCAGGCCTGACTTCAACTACCCCCTTTCCCCTTCTGTTCTCCAGTGGGGTTTTCCTTTTCATTCCCACCCCCAGCCACTCCTTTTCTCTTTGCCCCTCCCACTTTGGTTTGTTATTGTCTTTCTTGCATTGCCATCCCCTTCACCTCACCCCTTCCCCCCCCCCCTTTCCCAAACTGGTACTATTTCTGTGTGGAGATTTTGCTGTGTTCTAGTTATACACTCAGAGGCTTGGGCTTTCTAGCCTGCCCAGCTGCAAGCAGTTGGGAGTGCTTTGTTCCCAGAAAGTGGGGGGAGGGGAACCCCCAAGGGATTAAAAACTGGGATATACGAAAATGAAATAATTGAAAGCCAGTGGGTGCTACCTGGAGGTCCTTAGGAAATACTGAGAGTCATACATTCCAGTTGAGTTGCTTGGCCTCTATGGAAATAATATATGTGTTAACCTTTAGTATATCCCTTCATAACAGTAGCATATGAAAATTGTTAGAAGGGAAATTACTCTCTGTATCCTGTTCGTTTCTTGGTTAGGTATTTCATCAGACACCAGTATCAAGTTTCAAATAAAGCTTTATTTCAGTGCTTGCAAAAGCTTTTGGGTACGGCCACCTGCCCGGTCTGGCAGGCCACCCCCCATTTTATACCCTTGAGTAAACAACTTTTCACAGCTGCGCATCATATACAAGCTGAAGTGTTACTTTAACCCCAAAGGTTCCAATTTGCCTACAAGTGTTATATTTCCCATTTACACTCTTAAGACATCTGGCTTGCGGCCTTGGTTTCCCCTCCCCATTGAGACATACTTTTAAGCAGTGCTATTATAAAATATCTTCAAGGTGTGGGTGGTATCTACCAACAACTGCAAGCTTCATTGATAATGCGTGTATCATAGTTAGCTAAGTGCTGTGCAAACCAACCGTGCTTTTTGGCTATTGAGAGCTATTTTGAATAATATTCCAACAAAATTAAAGATAGATTCAATAAAAATCAAGGATAGTATAAAAGAGAACCAGCAACTATTGTATAACAAAGATTATGATTGGTATTTCTTTTCTCCTCCCCTCTGCCCCCAGCCCCAGTGACCAGCAGGTGCCACTTAATGCTTAAACTTTGTGCTCTTTGTCTGCAAAAAAAATAAAAAATAAAAAAAAAATCACACACACCCATGTAGTATGTAACTCTGAAAATGCCATTTGCTTCTTTGGGAATTAAACAGCCACTCAGCAATGATTTCCCCCCATGCTCCTCAGCAAATGGGAGTGGGGAATGTAGCTGCTCCTTCTCCCACCCTGAGAGTGACCTGCGCCACCCTCCCATCCTTGCCAAGGCAGAGGGTGGGCATAAGAGCTGCCTGTTTGCTAGCTAGTAGCCCCTCCCTCTACCCATTTAAGAAAGAACTTTGTACATAAAGGTGTACAATAAGCTTAAGAATTCTGTGGACTAAACCGTGTCTTTCCTCATCTGTATGAGCCAAACTCAAGAAAATGACAGTGTCTGGCATGCTAAAATCTCTGAACACAAACTACTTGCAATACAAATCTAGGTACTGCAGTGAATGAATGGTGTGGCTTAGACTATCTAATGCTAAGCAGGTGAAGTCATAGCTTTGTTCCAAATAAAATTGCAAACTAGTGGAGGAAATGTTTGATTGCTTAGATGGTTTTTTTCACAGGGCTGTAGTATACATCAAATTAAACTTTAGCTTGAAGAGAAAAATAATTGCAGGGGATTAAGCACAAATACAACATTCTAGAATATCCATACTGATATGACAGAAGTTATCAAATTACAGTTCAGCAATCTACTTAGTGCATACTCTTTACACAGAGGAATTCGCGGATTATGAACTAATGCCATTGCTAATTCATCGCTGGAGCACAATGTTGGGCTTAATCAGGCATTTGAACATTAAAATGTCTGCAAAGAAGGCTTCAGTGCAGCTTGGATGGATTTCTATTAATTACAGAATTTAAATTAATTAAGCAGCAGCTTCCCTGCTACGGGAACAAGCTCAATAGCTGTTTTAAAGTGTCCTGGAATATGGCTTGTATAAAGCAGCAGTTGAAGTTAACCTTGATATGCCATTTGTGTTATTAGATTGACACAACCTGCATGACCGAGAGGTGATACTTGTTGATCTTCAATACCAGATTGCCCAATATTGTGGTTTAATATATTTGATCTTTTCTGTGTACTAAAAGTATGTACTTTTCTATGTACTTTCCATACTACTGTGAATATACTGCTTTTATATTTATATGCCACTCTTCAACAAAAGCTCTAACTTGGCTGTAGTTTATTAGTACCCTTTTCAAGTGAGAACCAATGGCATTCTTCCATGAGATTTAATATTGAGAACTGGACTGAGACTACTGAAACATGCTGTATGCAAAGTAAAATGTTTTTTCTTCCTCTTACAGAATAGCAAATTTAAAGATCCAGTTGGCTAAACTGGATAGTGAAGCCTGGCCTGGTGTACTAGATTCTGAACGAGACAGATTGATGCTAATAAATGAGAAGGAGGAACTTCTGAAGGAAATGCGGTTCATTAGCCCAAGAAAATGGACTCAGAGTGAAGTGGAAAGACTGGAAATGGAAAGAAAACGTTTAGAGGAAGATCTTCAGGCTGCAAGAGATACACAGAGCAAAGCTCTAACAGAAAGGTAGATGGGAACAGTTTCATATCTGGACCTCCTTTCAGCTATCAGTAGGCAATGTTATCAATGTTTTATGATTTTTCATTTTGAGAAATAAAAATTGATTAGATTATAATTGTATAGCATATGATATTGTTAAAAAGCTCAGACCTGATGAGGAGCAGGCATCTGATTTCAGAGTGTGTGAGAAGTCTTGCCTTTACTCCCTGATTTTCTGCCCCCACCCCAAACATCACACATGCTTAGTCACCATGCATCTTTCCTCACTTTCGCTGAAATCCTGAAAGCCATCCTGGTGTTGTGAGACTAAGGAATGCATCACAAGAACCAGGCTGCTGCTTCATGCTCTTCCTGGTTCAGCTGAGACATGAGTACTCTGTCCATTTCTGGGGCAGCTCTTTGCAAGTTGAGCCATGCTGCATACATGTGGCTCAGCTGGGCTGCTTCCAGGAGCCTTTATCCGCTTGATCTCCTGGCATAGAAGCCATTTCCAGACAGAAGTGTATCTAATGAAATATTGCAGTATTAGAAGTATGAAAAATGCCTATCCATTATCTGACCCAAGTTAGTTATTTAGCCCCCTGCCCCTCCTATGACATGTTGCTTTCTGCTAGCAAAAATGCACCCTAAGAGCTGCATTGCAACCAGGTGCACCATTTGTGATAGCAACAGAAAGATCTCCTTATCCTTCCCTGCCTCCCCACCACAAACTTTCCTTTGAAAATCTCTTCACAGCCATTCGTTATGCTAACTTATTGAGAAGTTTGATCCCTAACAACATAATGATTCATTCACTCATGTATACCGATTTCTTCATGTCATGATTTGCAGCTAACAATGTAAACTGCCATGGTTGAAAATGCTTGGAATGAAATGAAAGCTCTGTCAACATCACTTGACATTGCAGTCAACAAGTGGTGAGCCTGCATGTATGAACTCATTTCATCCTAAAATGCTGATGATTGTTTTGGGAGCACCTAATATGAATAGTGGCAGGATGCTCATGGTGCTAGAAAGTGTGTTTAACTCAATGGAAAATTGAGTTAACCCCATCAATGCACAAAATAGATCTTGCCACTACGGAACCTGTTTTTGGATATTGTGCAGTGGCATAGGGGCTTTCTGTGAAGATGCAGATGCCTACCATTCATTGTGAACTGAACGTTTCCTAATTGGCAGACTAGCCCTTATTGTTCCATGTGAAAAGGAGATGTGAATTGTTCTGTGAGATTACTATCTTATTGGGGTAATAGCTTTCTGTTGCTGTGCACGTCTGGTGGTGAGACTTCTTTATAAACCATGCATGTGTTAAACCCAGGGAGGATAAGTGAGTTGAGCAGCAGGTGGGGCAAGCTGGTAGGCAGGCAGAATGGATAGAAAGTAGAGGAGAGAACATGTATCACTAATGGGGTGGAGGTAGAGACAGACAGGAAAGATGGAATTTATCAGCTAAGATGTTGTCTGCAAGGTTTTAGTAACATATCCATGGTGTTTAGGTCTCGATCTTATAGACATGAATGGTATTCTTCCTGGCATTAATTCCATGTTTAAGACTAAAACTGGTCAAAATGAAACTGCATTTCCTTGTTGCAAAGCCATAATTCCTTAGGGAGCATCTCAGTTAAAGTGTCTATTTTCAGAGTACCATTTAGATATACAGAAATGTTATTTGGGGCTTTCCTAAGCTGGCTGTCTTTTAATATTTAGGCAAAAACTATGCCTGAAAAGATAAATAATTACAATTATAGCTATATTTAAATTCAAATGCATCTTTAAATGTTATCCCCATAGAATCTGGAAGAATTCTGTTAGTCTGATTACCAATCAAGTACATAAAATCTGCCACTTCCATCCCTATCCCCTGCAATTTTGTTGGTTACTAAAGAGAATTATATTTGGTGCTTGGATGTTGAAAGTGCATCACTATATCATCTGCGATGCAAGGCCCATGGGAAGATCCAGTAGTAACTGGGTAGAAAAGCCTCTGTGTAACTGCCATTCTTTAGACCTAGTATGTGGGTGGATGCTAAGAATCTGCAGTGATGTTGCTGACAGTCAAGCTCTTCTCTCTACAAATGAATTGAACATGCTGTCCTTGAATTTCCCCTGTGTGATTTTATAGGCATCTTCCTGTGCATAATTAACTGCCATCCCACACAAATGGACTAAAAGCATATATGTGGGATTTAAAACCTTCAAAGATCTGAAAAATTCCAGAATCTGAAGTCTTGGGTCACAGATTATATTTGTTCATCTCTTGCTGTGTTCCAGCAATTTGGATACCTTGACTAGATGAAGTGGGGGGGGGCTCCTTTCTCTTTTAAAGCTATCACTTTGGTGCTTTCAGATACAGTGACAGTGAGTAGATACAGATATTCTACTGCACATTATCATTTGATTGTGTGGTAAAATCTCTTTATCATTTGGCAACTTCCCTGTGATGAGAGAGATTACCTTCAGGGTACTACAATCATCTATATGGATTTGCTGTTGTCATGTCTTGGGAATGTCCCAGAACACAAAGGAATCAGTCTGTTCTCTTGTGTCCCTCAGTATGTAACTTTAAAAACAAAATCCTCTAAAGATACTCTTGGAGTTGCTCAGATTTTAAGTGATTGTTTGGGTTTTTCAGGGGAAAGTTTCTTGAACACCTGTCAAGCACACTTGCAGGGGAAGAAACAGAGTATTTCTCTAAACTATGAGTTATTATTACAGGGTTCCCGCACAAAGAAAAGGTCAACCCTTGCTAATGACACTGTGTGTGGTTTCTTAGCTACTTATTCAGTATCAAAGAAACTTAAATGCATCTTGGTTTAGTATGTATTGATAGTTACTTTCCCTGATTTGAGGAACTAAATTAAGAAAAGGTGAAAGTTGGTTAACTTTTTTATTAAAACAAAATTGATTGTTGGATAATGCAAAACTGCAAGCGTTGTTGTTGTTGTACATGTTTTCATACCACCCAAAACTTATCCTCTAACTTATGTCCTCAGAAGGAAAGTTTAGAACTTTCCTTCTAAACTGGAAAAGCTTAAAACTTCTTAAACTGGAAAAGTTTCAAACTTTTAAATACAAAACGTGTAGGTAGTAGTCATACTTAATGTAGCACAGCACCTTAATAGGGAGGACAATCTATTTTTTGAACTGAATTGAGTAACAAAATGTTAAGGTGGATTTCAAATTGCTCTACTGGACTTAAAAATCAAATGGCTTCACTTAAGCATTTTGTTTTGGTGTCCTCCTGAGTTGCAAGATGAATTTTTTTGAAAATATATGCTGGAAGTAATTTTGTTTGTAGAACTGAATTCAACTTTCCTTTTCTGATGATAACAAAAAATACAGAAAAGCAGTACAATAAGTCCTCTTTGTCTCTGAATCCTTCTAATATTGCTAGAATCACTATTACCTACAATGTAAACATAGTTTATCAAATTAACCACTTCTCATGGACCTTATTCAGGGGTAATACAAATGTTTGTCTGGGCTCCTGCGTTGCTGCTTGTGTGGCTGGCTCCCCATGTCAATCTTGCGTAGTGTTTCAGAGGTTCTGAAGAGCAATTGCTGTTCATATAGGGAGCTTGTCACTATGGAAGCTCAGTTCCCTGCTCTGGCACTGCTTCTGGCATGGACAGTTGCTTGCAAGAACAGCGTGTGCCCCAGAATCCAGTGCAATAGTTCTGTTCTGCACGCTCGGTTCATGTTGGAACGTTCTCTCCTCCACCTCTGGCAACATCAAACCTCAAGCCCTGGTTCGATTTTCACTCAGCAAAGAAATAGTGCAGTACAATAAACGTGAATACCCAGTGGCTTTTATGTACCTAGGACCTAGCAAACTTTCAACTCACTTTTAAAAAACTTCATTTCCTTACACTTTGAAATGGTATTACCTTTTCTTTTCCTAAAGGATATTATCAAGTATCCTCTTTCCAATGTCTTTTGTCTTCAGCCTATTAGCATAAGAGATCGAGAGACTATTCTTTTCAAACCTTAAGTATGCCTTTGCGTCTCTGCCTGGGAATACAAATCTTCCTTATGTAACAGATATTTTTGCCCCTGGGTAGTTCATGCAATTCTTGTAAAGGCAAATGACACAGAGAAGGTTGGAAGCTTTGTATACTCATCTACAGTGCTAAAGTGTGTTTTCCTGGGTGCCTTAAAAGTGTCTACCATCAATATCTTGCAGGGTTGAAGCCTGGCTTCTGAAATATAATTCATGATCTGCAAGGTATAGAAGACTCATGCTTTTCAGAATTATAATTAATAAATCTGTAGATACAAAGGTTTCCTTTGTGTAAGATCCTCTATTTCTGTTCCGATCTACTTGGCATCATGTCTCTTTAATTCTTCTATAATGTTTTAAAATAAGAAAAGCTTGTGCTATAGAGTTATATGAAATGGTGTAAACAAAAGGCTGCATAACAGGCTACACTCAGGAATTCTGTGTTGACATCCCTCTTGCTGTGCATCTTTAGGGGTGCTGCATAGCAAGGACAGACTTTAGCCTCTTTAAAATGCTACAAAGCTAAAGCAAATAAACTGCCTCTTTTTGTTATAACCTCCTCAGATTGAAATTAAATAGCAAAAGAAACCAGCTGGTTCGAGAACTGGAGGAAGCAACCCGATTAGTGGCAAGGTTGCACATGCAGTTGAAAAAGTGAGTGTCTCTTACATATGTTGTCATTTAATCTACTGTTTGTCCAAAGGTAAACATGCATCATTTGCTGGTTTATAAAGGGCATGTTGTAAGATTTTCTAAAAAAAGAGATGGTGGCTTCTTCATACCATCTGCTGCCATGTAAACTTTTGAATAGAAATAATGGTGCAAAATGGCATTTTGAAATTATGCATTGGTTCAGATGCTGCATCTGAGCTGGCCCCATTCATATATGCTTAGAAACATGCATGCTTGCATCCTGCTCCCTTTCTTGGTACACTGCTGCCCTTCTCATAACTGTGTGCTTACATCCTCTCACATGCAATTTGAATACTACTTTAATAAAATATTTAAACCACATGTGAGGGGATAGTTCAGATGAAAACCCACCCACTCAACCACACAATTACAAAAAGTGGAACAGTGCACAGGGAGGGGGAATAGTGCATATCCCTAACCAAGTGTGTGGGGGCTGGCTTGGAAATATTCTCTAAATCAGCTTTATACTTCAAAGTTGGCATCCCATTATTTAAAATGGGATGGAAGACAGGACAGGAAGAGCCCTGTCCATCTAATCCTGCATCAGTGGAATTCAAAGTATGTCATGAAGGCAGGAGCCCTCCCAGCAACTGGCATTCAGTGGCATACTGGTTCTGAACACTGATGTTCCATTTAGCTATTCTGGCTAGTAACCACTGATAGGCCTACCCTTCAAATTCATGAAGGCATCTAAATCAGTTGCCCTCCACATCTCATGACAGCAATTTCCATGCATTAATTTGGCAGTATTTCCTTTTTGTCTGTCTTCAGTCTGTTTTCAGTCATTTTCATTGGATGGCTGCAAGATCTGGTAGTATGAAAGAGGGAAGAAAAATTCTCAGTTCATGATCTGTATGTCATGTATTGTGTTCTATCATCTCCCCGCCACCCACCCACGAACAAGTCCCAAGAGAAACATCATTTGAATTTTATATTCAAAAGATAACGGCATGAGCAGATGCTTCTGCTTTGGTTTTTGCTGCATTAGAAAAACTGCTTTTGGTTTGATAAGATGTCTGTTATCATTAATGTATCAATTGTCGGGTTACTGGCAATTGCTATGACCTTGGTAGTTCACCACATCCAGATGCTGGAAACTGGTTTGATCACACATTCTTTTAGTATTATAATAAGTGTGTCTTGCAGCGTGGAAAAAGGTCCTGTTGGTAATCCCTTTAGAGTTTTACAAGATTGCTGATTTTTCTAAACACTTCAATGCTGGATACTTCTCGGTGATGTAAATACTGAACTAGTGATCACAATTTGATGTTTGCATAGCTAATAAGCTTTCCTGGTGTAGTGCAGGGTAGGCAACTTTTGGCATTCCAGCTGTTGTTGAACTACATTCCCATCATCCCCAACCACAATTTATTTTGTAGTTCAACAGCTGGAGTGTCAAAGGTTGCCTACCCCTGCTGCAGTGGATAGAACCTTGGACATGGGAGGAAACCTGTACTCAAATTCCTGCTCAGTCATGTTGTTTGCTGGATGATTTTGGTCAGCCACACTCTACATAAGCTGTCTTATAGGGCAGTTGTGAGGATAAATAGGGGGGAAATGACACATGCTACTTTGAGCTCCTTTAAAGAAGGGTGGGAGTAAAAAATTGTTGGTCAAAGCCTGGCTGCATGACCATAAGAATTACAAGATGACATGCCCTCATTTTGTAGAATCTAGGAATCACTGAATGTGAAATGAGGATCTTCTTACATTCACCTAGCATGTATTGTGAAGTGAAATACATCACAAACTGGTGCTGTTTGAACTGTGTTTACATGGCATGGACACTGGTAGGAAAGAAAGTGAGTTTGTATATACAATTATATCAAGGATTTTCATTTAACTAAGCTGTACAGTTGGACCTTTAATCTCTCATACATTGCTTTTTTCCACAGCCTGTCCTCTAGTATGCTTTCTTTGTCGTCTGGTAGCAGTCCCAGCTCTCTAGCATCTAGCAGAGGATCTCTGGTTACTTCCAGCCAAGATTCTTCCACCTCAGCCAGTTTTACTGATCTGTACTATGAACAGCTTCAACAGCTGGACTCTGACTATCAGAACAAAATGGATCTCTTGCTCTTGGAAAGAGCAACTGGCTTTCGACCTTCGGGATGCATCACTACTATCCATGAAAATGAAGTGGTGAAATCTCAGAAAACTGATGCTGCTAACCGTTTGCAGGCTCTGAGGTCCTTGTCTGGGACTCCCAAATCGTTGACATCTTTGTCTCCAAGGTCATCTCTTTCTTCCCCTTCACCACCTTGTTCTCCACTAGTAATGGACCCATTCTTCACAGGAGATGCTTTTATGGGTCATATAGACTTCGAAGATATAGAAATAAACAACAGTATATCTGAACTTGATCTAAACACAGGAAGTGACAGGAAATACAAAATGGAAGACTCTAGAGCTGGGGATAAACATCCTGATCAAGGTAGAGTGACGGTATTTCAGATCTTTTAAATATATGATAAAAGTTGCAAGTTTTGAGGCATAGAATAGGAACACCATTCAAAATGAAAAGAACCTATAAACAAAAAGATGTGGTATACATTGCTTGTCTACAACAAAAATGTGATTGACAGAGCAAAAGAAATGAGAAAATGGATTCTTGTATTTAAAGAGGCTCACAGTCTAAAAAGACGCTCAAGGAACCCAGTAGCAGAATAAGGGCAGTTGCTATCTTCCCGCTAAATATATGGAGACTTTCAAAGGTGCCTAGTTTAACAGGGATTAATAAATATAAAAATAACTTTTGGATGCACTAAACCTTTATGTAGGGATTTAACAGATGTGAAATTTTGCTATATGAATATATCTTCATATAGGGCTATCTTCAGAATGAAGATACGGATAATAAAGGTTTTACTGAAATGTATTAAAATGGTCTTGGATCCAAACACTGAGCTGTATCTTAAAGTTGGTAATGACTAAGCACCATTGAAATCAATGAAACTAGTTAGTTGTGATTATCTTTAATAGAACTTAGTCATGATTAACTCTCTTAGGTTACAGTCCAGAGGCCACATGGCAATATGCCGCTCTGATTCATGCAGTGTACTGAACTCACCATGGCTAATCCTCTTTATCTTTCCCAGATCTGTCCCCTCACAACAGAGGGAGGAAGGGAGAGAATCTCCCCCACTCCTGATCTGCTGTGCTGTAGTCTGTCTCATGGGCAAATTCTTCCCCCACCCCTGCTTTTCAAAAGGCAGAGTGGGAAACAGGGTTGGAGTGGAAGTGTGGAGTTGAATGGTGGGTTTTTCTCATTCTGTGCTCTTGCACTAAACTGGAGTTCGCCCTTCTGTGAGCAGAAAATACTTTACACGTGACTAGTGGACTATATCATGTTTGATGCTCATGAATGTACTTTATTCATTCAGCAAGTAGGTAGTTCTGTGGCTAGAACTACATTGTGGGATCCTGGAAGAAGCATAGGAGTTGGCCAAACATAAAAGAGAAACTCCAAACACTGCTTTTGGCACAGCTGTTCCCAACTACAATAGAAAGGCTTAACTTTGTATTGTTTAAGCATGAGCTCTTTTAAAATCTTGGTTGAGCAGCAACACCACACATTAATGAAGTATGATGAAATTACACAAACTGGAATATGCTGTGGTACAAATAGACATGGGGACTGTGCATCAGATTTATGTTCAAATGTTCAGGAGAGTTACATGCAGTTGCTGGGTCTTGGCTGAGTGCAGTGAGCTCCTCCTGCAGAATGTTGTTTCTGGCTAATGGAAATCTATCCTAACCCACAACTCTTCCACCTGGGCGCTTTCCAGATTAGCCACTCAAAAGCAGCAAAATGCTTCCGTTCAGGCAAATTGCATTCAAAACATAAATAGCAAAGTGGCTAGCAGGGGGAGCAACAGGGGTGTAACTATAATAGGGCAAAGGGAGACCGTTGTCTCGGGGGCCCCTGCCTCGGGGGCGGCCCAGAGACATGCCTCCCCCACCCAACACCCGCCCGAGCTTCCTTGAATATATATTTTTTAATTTTTAGAGGAAGGCAGTGATGGGGGTGGGGCATTTTAAAATTTTGTCTCTGGGCCCACTCCAACCTTGTTACGCCCCTGGGGAGCAATCTCGCAAAAACTAACCACCAGAAAAAACAGCAACCTTTTTTACTCCAGACATACATTTTATCAATAAATCACAGTGATTAAATCCAAAACAAGGCATCAGAAATGTGAATGGCACCCTGTTGTCAGCGTAGCGACTGCGGTGTCACAACACAGGAAGTGTGGAAATACACTTCAGAGATACGCTGTGACCCAGTTGCAGGGTCTAATCTGGAAAGCGCCCTGATCTGGGCCTGCAAGAAAAGGACTCAATACGAGATCTAAGAGCACTGATGGTTGTCTTACTTAACTATTATATCTATAGCCTGCTTTTTGGTCATGACTGGCTGCCAAAGTGGCTCATGATGAAACCTGTATCCTCTATAAGAAATATAAAGTTGTGTATATAGCAGTCTCTTCTAGCCGCTGGCAGTAAACGTCATAGTCCAGTTCCAAGCTTTGTGCTCCAGAGGAAGCAACAGAAGCAGCTGCAGGTGAAAGAGCTCTGGAGCTAGTTGATTGTATGCAGCTTTTCTGCTTATCTGCAGTTTCTTCTGGCCCTCATCAGTTAGCAATAGCAATAGCACTTACATTTATATACCGCTCTATAGCTGGAAGCTCTCTAAGCGGTTTACAATGATTTAGCATATTGCCCCCCAACATTCTGGGTACTCATTTTACCGACCTCGGAAGGATGGAAGGCTGAGTCAACCTTGAGCCCCTGGTCAGGATCGAACTTGTAACCTTCTGGTTACAGGGCGGCAGTTTTACCACTGTGCCACCAGGGGCTCATTTGTCTCTGGGCCCAGTTAGAACATAAGAACAGCCCTGCTGGATCAGGCCCAAGGCCCATCTAGTCCAGCATCCCATTTCTCACAGTGGCCCACCAGATGCTGCTGGAAGCCACAGGCAGGAGTTGAGGGCATACCCTCTCTCCTGCTGTTACTCCACCGCAACTGGTACCCAGAGGCACCCCACCCCCGACGCTGGAGGTGGCCTACAGTCCTCCGACTAGTAGCCATCAATAGACCTCTCCTCCATGAAGTTATCAAACCCCTCTTAAAGCCATCCAGGTTGTTGGCTGTCACCACATCTTGTGGCAGAGAATTCCACAAGTTGATAATGTGTTGTGTGAAAAAGTACTTCCGTTTGTTGGTCCTAGATTTCCTGGCAATCAATTTCATGGGATGATCCCTGGTTCTAGTGTTAAGGGAGAGGGAGAAGAATTTCTCTCTATCCACTTTCTCCATACCATGCATGGTTTTATAAACCTCTATCATGTCTCCCCGCAGTCTCTTTTTTCTAAACTAAATAGTCCCAGGTGTTGTAACCTAGCATCATAAGAAAGGTGCTCTAGGCCCGTGATCATCTTGGTTGCCCTCTTCTGCACCTTTTCCAGTTCTATAATGTCCTTTTTTAGATGTGGTGACCAGAATTGTACGCAGTACTCCAGGTGTGGCTGCACCATAGTTTTGTATAAGGGCATTATAATATTAGCCCTTTTATTTTCAATCCCTTTCCTAATGATCCCTAGCATGGAATTGACCTTTTTTACAGCTGCCGCACATTGAGTTGACACTTTCAATGAGCTGTCCACCACAACCCCTGTCCACCACAATGAGCTGTCCACCACAATGAGCTGTCCACCACAAGATCCCTCTCCTGGTCATTCACCGACAGCTCAGATCCCTTCAATGTATACTTGAAGTTGGGGTTCTTTGTCCCAATGTGCATCACTTCACGCTTGCCAACACTGAACTGCATTTGCCACTTTGTCGCCCACTCACCCAGTTTGGAGAGATCCTTTTGGAGCTCTTCACAATCAGTTATGGATTTCACTACCCGAAAGAGTTTGGTATCATCTGCAAATTTGGCCACCTCGCTGCTTACCCCTGCTTCTAGATCATTTATGAATAAATTAAAAAGCACTGGTCCCAGTACAGATCCCTGGGGGACCCCACTTCTTACTTCCCTCCATTGCGAAAACTCAATTTATACCTACCCTCTGTTTCCTGTCTTTCAACCAGTTAGCAATCCACACATGTACTTGTCCCCTTATCCCATGACCGCTAAGTTTCCTCAGGAGTCTTTGATGAGGAACTTTGTCAAACGGTTTTTGGAAGTCCAGGTGTACTATGTCAACTGGATCACCTTGATCCACACACTTGTTGACACTCTCAAAGAACTCCATAAGGTTGGTCAGGCAAGATTTACCTTTGCGGAACCCATGCTGGTTCACTCCCAGCAGGGCCTGTTCTTCTAGGTGCTTTACAATTTTATCCTTGAGGATGCTTTCCATCAATTTGCCTGGAACGGATGTTAAGCTAACTGGCCTGTAATTTCCTGGATCACCCCTGGATCCCTTCTTGAAAATCGGTGTTACATTTGCTACTCTCCAGTCCTCTGGTACAGAACCTGATTGCAGGGATAAGTTATACATTTTAGCAAGGAGGTCAACAATTTCACATTTGAGTTGAGTTGATGTCACAGTCTAGATTCCTGGTTCTTCCCTCTATGGATTGATGGGAGGTACAGGAAATACTTCAAGGGAACTCAAGGCTTTGTCTGCTTTACAGGAGTAGATGTCTTTTATATATGAGGAGCCTGTTATGCTGTGAGTAGAACTGGATTAAGTAAAGTGGATGTTTGCAAGGAGATCCCTGGCATCTCTGAGAAGCTCAGCAGTTCTAATTCTATTCTGGTCATGTAGATGCGTTGAAACAAAAGACAAGAAGAAAGCCTATGTAGGTATTGAGGGAGACCTTATACTGACTTTTCAAAGTGCATACTTTTTTATGATTACATTATCTTCAAATAAGAACCGAGAGCCTTTGGAGTCAGGTGGTATAAATAAAAACTACTATAGTCTTCTACATTCTACTCTTACAGCATCTGAACAACTAAAAAAAGTCTATAGATGGATTCAGATGATCATTCTTTGACCAAAAGTCACTGACTTGTTGTCCTGATGTTATCTTACAGCTGGATTTCTCTCTCTGGATTGTTAGAAAGAGTTCAGAGCAATATGGCCACTGCTTTCCACAAGCCAGTTATCTTGTGGTTTGAAGAAAGATCAGTGGCTCTGGAATTTATTTAGCAGAACTCTTCTGGCAGTGCAAGCTAATTGGGTTACCTAAATCTACCTTTCCTACAGAGCATTTTGTTTCACTTGTTATGCTAAACAAATAGTGGCTGACATTCTGATTAATGCTGCCCTTGTGCAGTGAGCAAAATTGTGCTATGGTGCACAAATTCCCCTTAAAACACATAACATGTGCTGCAGGTTGTGTACCTGTTTGCAGAAGTGCAAAAGTCCATGCAGTAATGCAACACTAGTCTGGTATGCAAGCTAGCACAACAGTCTTGTACTAGTGCAATGTCCTTGTGCAAATACGTTAGGCTGCAGCCAATCTCGCGCTCGCCCTCTCAGCTCAAGCAGCGCTCGCCCTCTCTCTCTCTCTAAAATATACTAGGGTTGTATGTGGCAAGCACCCCCCCCCCCGCTTTACCAATCGGAGGTAACAGAACAGAAGCACCGTGGTGATTTGGCAGTGGGAATTCCATATGCAGATAGGGAGGAGGTTGAGGTAGGGAGTGAGTGAGTAAGCAGCGGGGAGGGGGCAGGCAAGAGTGGGAGGCTGACACTGAGCAATAAAGCAGGGGCTGTGACAGAGGGCAAGGAGAGCCACAAAGTCCTAGTGCACAGACGATCAGTGCGGGTTCAGTATAGTTTGTTGTAAACATCTGTGGAATGTTGGTTACAGAATCTTCATCTGAGAAAGACATTGGAACAGTTTGTCAGTAAAGGTTCTTTTACTACTACTACTACTACTACTATTATTTCTTGTTTACACAGTCATACTGGTATTATTGACTGGTTTGTTTTATCCAGACATTGAGTCCTTCCCAAGGACCTGGGATGGCTGAATTTTATTATCAATGTTGTTGCTGTTATTATAGATACTGTTGCAGAATATAGGCTGTTCTCAGTAAAGTTGCTTTTTGTAATTGGCTGATGGTGATTTCTGTGGCCTCTATGGTGTTGAGGTGCTCTTCAAGTTGTTTTGGAATTGCACCTAGGGTGCCAATTACCACTGGGATTATTTTGGTTTTTTTTCTTCCATAGCCCTTCAATTTCAATTTGTAGATCTTTGTATTTTGTTGTTTTTTCTATTTCTTTTTCTTCTATTCTGCTATTCCCTGGTACTGCTATGTCGATTGTTTTAACTTGTTTTTCTTTCTTCTCGACCACAGTTATATTTGATTGATTGATTGATTTGATTTGTATACCGCCCTTCCAAAATGGCTCAGTATGGTTTCCCAGTATCTGGTGTATTGTGTGGCAGATGTTTGTCTGTTTGTAGTCGGAAGTCCCATAATATTTTTGCATCTTCATTTTCTACAACTTTTTCAATTGTATGATCCCACCAATTTTTGGCTACAGGTAGCTTGTATTTTTTGCAGATGTTTCAGTGTATCATCCCTGCTACCATGTCATGCCTTTGTTTGTAATCAGTCTGTGTGATCTTTTTACAACAGCTGATTAGGTGGTCCACTGTTTCATCTGCTTCTTTACAAAGGTGGCACTTGCTGTTTGTGGTTGATTTTTCTGCTTTTGCTCTTATTGCATTTGTTCTTAGTGCCTGTTCTTGTGCAGCCAATATTAGACCCTCTGTTTCTTTCTTCAAGTTGCCGTTCTTAAGCCATTGCCAGGTCTTGGTGATGTCTGATTTTCCACTTATATTGTGCAAATATTGACCATGCAGGGGCTTCTTTTTCCATTTTTCTGCTCGGTTCTTGACTTGTTCTTTCTTGTAGGCCTGCTTTGTTTCATTGGTGTTGAATAGTTTCTCGTTCTTGACCATTTGAAGTGCATCTTCTTCACTGTCCTTGATATATTCTTCAAGGCCTCTTTTCTCCTCCTCTGCTTTTTGATGGACTTGCAGCATTCCTCTTCCGCCTGAGCTGCAGGGGAGGTATAGCCTATCGACATCACTGCGGGGGTGCAGAGCATGATTGATGGTCATAATTTTCCTGGTCTTACGATCTAGCGTCTCTAGCTCTGCCTGGGTCCAGTCTATTATTCCTGCAGTGTATCTGATAATAGGTATAGCCCAGGTGTTTATGGCTTGAATGGTGTTCCCACCATTGAGTTTGGACTTTAGGATTTTTCTAACTCTCCTGATGTATTCACTTTCAATTTTTCTTTTAACTTCAGTGTGTGCGATGTTATCAGTCTGGAGAATGCCCAAGTATTTGTATTGTTCTTTCTCTTCCAGGTTCTTGATCTTGCTTCCATTGGGCAGTTCTATTCCTTCTGTTTTTCTTATTTTCCCTCTGTTCATTGTTAATGCAGCACACTTGTCTAGTCTAAACTCCATTGCTATATCGCTACTGAATATACGGACAGTATATAGCAGTGTTTAGCAGTGATTCGATTTCTGACTGGGACTTTCCATACAACTTCATATCATCCATGTACAGCAGATGGTTTATTTTACTTGATGTTTTAGATGTTTGGTATCCGAGGACTGTTTTGTTTAGTTTTTGTGAAAGTGGATTCATGGCGACTACAAACAACAGGGTGGATAGTGAGTCCCCTTCGAAAATACCTCTACTAATGCTAACCTGTCCAAGTGTCTCACCATTGATTAACTTTGTATTTTACATGCTCATTGGTTTTTAAAATAAATATCTGAATTTTTTTTCTGATACCAGTTGTTTCTAAACATTTTAGTATCCATGTGTGAGGCAATGAATCGAAGGCCTTCTTGTAGTCAATTCATGCAACACTTAGATTTGTTTTTCTTCTCTTGCAATTTTCTAAAATCATTTTGTCAATCAGCAGCTGGTCTTTTGTGCCTCTGGTGTTCGGGCAATTTCCCTTCTGTTCAACTGGAAGCTGCTTATTAGTTAATAAGTGTGGCATTACTTCATCTGCTATTATTCCAGTTAATAATTTGAACATGGTTGTCAGGCAGGTTATCGGTCTATAATTACTTGCAACCGCATCTCTTGCTGGGTCTTTTATTATGAGATGAGTTTTCCCAGTTAATAGCCATTGTTCAATATCACCTCCTTGCAAAATATGATTGAACTGTTTTGATAGTTGTTTATGAAGGCTTGTTAGGTGTTTAAGCCAAAAGCTATGCCGTTCATCATCGCCTGGAGCAGTCCAATTTTTAATTTTCTTTGCTCTTTCACTTATTAATTCTGGTGTTGTTATTAGATCTTGCATTTGTTGGTTACATTTTTCAACCTCTTTCACCCAGCCTGCTTTTTTATTTTAATCTATTGGATTGTCCCATAATTTCCCCCAGAATTGCACTGTTTCTTCTTTATTTGGTATTTCTGTGTTTCTTGCAGTTCCTTCGTATCTGCTAATCTTCTTTGACACTGCTGTTATATGCTGCTTTATTATTTCCAGAACTTCCCTAATTTTCCTTGAATCTAGATGGTATTTTTGGATCAGATATTGTTTGGTGTTTTCATTCTTCAGCTTCTTGTCTTTCATATCTTTCAATTTACTAGCATCCGATCTAAGCCTGGCGATTTTATTTTCTAATCTAATCTTCCATTTAGGTGATGTACTACTTTCTTTTTTTACAGCTCCACTGATCTTATATCCAACTCTTGTGTTGTTGTGGTGGGCCACTGTGCGAAACAGGATGTTGGACTAGATGGGCCTTGGGCCTGATCCAGCAGGGCTGTTCTTATGTTCTTATTGTTGCTGCATTGTACATTAGTTGGTTTGTTTCTTGCAAATTATTGGTTGTTATTTCTGCAAGTGCAGCATTGACATCTTTTACTGCCTGAGCAAGTTGTTGTTTGGCAACTGTTTTTAGAGCCAAAAGTCGAACCCTGGTGGTTGTCTGGTTCATGTGCTCAGTTATTTTTTGCTATAGTTCTTGTTGCTTTTCTGTTAAATGGCATTTGAGTTTTTGAGGTGAAGGCAAAGGGGAGGTTGCCTGGTTTTGATTTTGAAACAGTTCAGCAACAGTGGCATCCTTTTTTCTAACACCACCTCCACCTGCTCCTGAGCAACTTAAGTTGGTGGTAATTCTTCTTCCATATCTTGAGCCTGTGTTGCTCTTTGCATTTCTTCCAGCTCAACTTCGGTGAATACTTTACTTCTTATTATGAATCTTCTCTGGTCTGCTAGCCTTTGTTCTGTTATTTCTGTATCTGGATGCTTCTCTTTCCAAATTTGGTACATTCTTTTTAAATAACCTCTTCTAGTTGGACTAGACTTGTAATAGCAGATCATTATTTCCTTGTTAGCATTTTTTGTATATTTTTTTCAGTTAAGCGACGTTTCTTCCAGTAACCCTGCAGTTTCCAGCCCTGATTGCTTAAATGAAGATCCTGAGTCCTGTAGCCCACTTGCCACCAGATGTCCAGGGACTCCAGCGCCTGGCGCGGTCCTTGTTGACCCGGGCGACGACCGATCTGGTATAGATTTATTAAAGTTACATCTCACCATATTGTTGATGGGAGAGGCACTCTTCATCTGGCTCCTCTGGTGAGACCTGTCCAGTATGGTTGGACCTCTGGCATAGCTCGCACCTTCCTCAGAGCACGCAAGCCCCACAACCACGCCAAGGTAGTGCCTCACTGGGGGATTATTATTATTATTATTTAGATTTCTATACCGCCCTTCCAAAAATGGCTCAGGGTAGTTTACGCAGAGAAATAATAAATAAATAAGATGGATCCCTGTCCCCAAAGGGCTCACAATCCCTGCTATGCTTTAGCATAGCAGACTGCATTTTCCCTTCCTTCTCTTTGAGCAATGGCAACATTTGTATTTGGGGGATGAAATGGTTGTTAGTCCCATTAGAATAACCTGGTGGTAATTAGTCTTAACCTTTCTTGGCTCTTTGAGAATGGCTGAGGCTGTTAAAGCAAAAGCTAAGGCACTAAGCAGATTAAGTGATTTAGGGTTGTTATTCAGTCAGCAGACAAAATAATCACCACAGGTAGTTTATTTCAGGGCAGTAATGAGGAAAGTGTTTACTCCCTGGGCTCTGCTCACATGGCTCAGAGTAGTAGAAAAGCTGTTTGATTGAGTTACACTATGGCCTCCTGGGATCACATGTTCTTGTAAGTAGAACTAAATAGCATATCCCCAAACCCCATGCCCCCCTCCACTTCTACAGAAATCTTTTATAAAGTATTTGCT
The DNA here is from genome assembly GCF_027244095.1 of Hemicordylus capensis. Classification (NCBI taxonomy): domain Eukaryota; kingdom Metazoa; phylum Chordata; class Lepidosauria; order Squamata; family Cordylidae; genus Hemicordylus; species Hemicordylus capensis. The sequence continues at coordinate 369,389,592 of NC_069658.1, read as the reverse complement.
GCTCTCCAATTTAAATACCCTTCTCTATCCAGTTTAAATACTTGGACAATGGAATGCAACTTAGTATGCAGAGGACACCCCCACACACACACCCCCGCCATTAAGATTTTTTTTAAAAAAAACAAAACAAAACAAAACACTATTTCTGGGACTATTAAGTTAAGGTCTGTTCTGTCATACTTGTCAACTTTTCTCCAGAAGCCATGAAATATTGTTTTTCTTCCAAAACTAAAACATTGGTGCCTTGGAGATTCCATGTGTAGAGGTGCTTCATATGGATAATCACAAGTTGTATAGGCCTGGACTAGTCTGTTTGGTTGGCAACTTGGGATGTGATCTTCACACATGATTCTATCTTACACTGAATTACTTTTATCTATCTTGTTGTCTGTTCTGACCAGATGTGGCTTTTGAAGCCTCAGGCAAGTGTCTTTGCCTTTCAGCTGCTTGAGATTCTTTTAACTGGAGATGCCCGGAATTTAACTTGAGACCTTCTGCATGCAAAGTATGTGCTCTATCACTGAACTATGGTTTCTTCCCATACTGAGGTGAAATTGATCTAGGTTATATTATTGAGGGCAACATAGGAATGCTTATTATGCTGAAGACCACCAGTGGAAGACCAATGAAGACCATTATGCTGAAGAGGCACCAGTGTTCCTTCTAACAGGGATTCCCAGATGTTGTTGACTACAACTCCCAGAATCCCCATGCAAAAGCCACTGCAGCTGGGAATTCTAGGAGTTGTAGTCAATAACATCTGGGAATCCCTGTTAGAGGGAACACTGCCAGCCACACAACTCCATTTTCTTCACATCATCACTTAATTAACAAGAAGCTGAAGGTTTATATTTTAGGTTCTGACTATGGACTAAGGAAAGATTTTTTCCCATGTGGTAACAATATACAAATACTGTGGGGAAACTGTAGCTCATCTCGAATTTGCTAAATATAGCCAACTCAATATCTTGGTTTTTAAAATGCACTTCACTTTCCTCTCTGTTTTTGTAGATATAAACACAGTTGCAGGAGCTGCACTGAAGGTAGCCTGTGTATCTGCTGCTGTATCAGATGAGTCAGTTGCAGGAGATAGTGGAGTGTATGAAGCATCTGTGCAAAGGTATTCTTACTGAAGTTACTACATACTAAGCATGCATATGTAAGACAGGTCATCTGAAAGCTTGGATGTTCTACACAGGCTATTTTGAGATGAAAGAGCTGCCAGGATTTTGTGTGTGGAAAGGAACCTGCCCATCCCCACCCAGCATTCTACCTGAGTAGTGATAAGGGGCAGATCTAGGGAGAACTTCTCCATTTCCCTGCCCTTCTTTCTTCTCTTTACATCATGGGGACAAGAGAATGTCCAAAGCAGGAGATTTTACAATAGAATCCCATGAGATTGTCTCTTATCCTAAAAGAAATACTTCTCTTAAGAGAGTTTAATCTTTTATAATAAAGTAGATCCTGATAATCAGAACACTGTTTTATGGCTTAGCTTTTTAGGTGGGGGGGGGAGACCAAGATTTGCTGTGGCAAGTCCTCTGTGATACAGCAGCTGCAACGTTCTCATGCTGCTGTTGATCTATATGCAATATAAAAGGGATTTCTTAGTTAAAGCTACTCTTATACATTGGTATAAGAACCATTGGTCCATCGGTATTGTCTAAAAGGACTGCCAGCAGCCCTCCAGCATTTCAGGCAGGGATTTTACCCAACCCTACCTAGTGATGCCAAGGTAGATTCAACCTTCTTCATGCAAACATGTGCACTGCCACTGAAATATGGCTTCATCCGCATCCCTTAATTTAGATTTCTCCTCAAGTGCTCCTCCAAATTGTAATGATAGAGGAAGCCCTTTCTGCATAAGCCTTCCTTGGACATCCTTTGCAGTAGACATTATACTTACTTAAATGTTCTTTATTTTTTCAGGCCCCCTGTGTTGGAAGGTGTTGTGTTTGACAGTGGTGATCCAGAAGCAGCCAGCACTGCTAGAGTTCAGATTTCAACGAAGTAAGCTAGATGGCATCCTCTCTGTTTTGAGCTAAGCCTAACCACCGTTCCCTCTAAGTTGCGCAGCTGCACGCACGCGCACTCCCCCCAAGCTCCCCGTGCAGTGATCCTTCAGACCCACACACTTGCCGCCACTGGCTGCTCTCCTGGCTCCTAGCCCTCCCAGAAAGTGCTGCCCGTGCATTCGCTGCTGCTGGCTGGCTGCTAGCCCTCCCAGAAAGTGTTTCTGCTCTCTTGGCCCTCCCAGAAAGCGCTGCTTCCTCTGCCACCTTTCCTCATTGCCTCAGACTGCTCTGGGCGGTGGTCCTTGGCTCCCCATTGCTTCACCCACCCACCCCACCCCTCTGCCAGCGGTGACTGCCATCTCCTTGGCACACAAGAGGACCAATAACAAGGGCTCCATGGGTGGTCGCCAGTGTGGAAGAGGCTTATTCAATTAATTATTTAATTATATCTCTTCTACTATAGCAACTCCCACCCTTGTTCCTTGTGTAATTATTGAAATTATTGCCTAGAGAATCTGAATCTAATGGATTTTCCAGATCCTGTTCCTTTTGTTGTTCTCCTGGTTCTCTCAGTCCTGCACATGAAAGGGAATTTTCCTTTTCTTCTCCCAGACAGAAATTAATATATAAATTAATATATACTTGTGAAAGTTTGACTTATTTGTGGAATATTAGCATAAGGGGGGGAAACCCACACAGCCCCCATTTTAACTTCCCTCCCCTTCCCCTGCAATACTTTATTTTATTTTTATATGTTATATTTTTATATCCATCCCTGTTGGGTTTTAGGAAACAATTAAAGACACATCTTTTCAGCCAAGCTTTTTAGTTATTTGGTAGTTTTAGGAGTATTATTTTAATTATGCTATTAAGATGCTTGGTTTGTTTTATTGCTGTAAACCTTTCATGTAAAATATTTTGTGCCTTTCCATGCTGTGCCTTTCAGGCAAAATATTTTAAATATTTTCATGTTTTCAGTCAGTGTGTGTGCACTTTTAGTTCTTGCTCTGCGCTTATTGTGTGACATCATTGTTAATTATTATCATTATATTCCATTTTCCAATGCAGCATCTGGTAGGCCACTGTGTGAAACAGGATCCTGGACTAGAGGGGCCTTGGGCCTGATCCAGCAGGGCTGTTCTTATGTTCTAAAATGTTCTGAAAGTGATTTGCATCTGTCCCTAAAAGCCAACTGTCTTTACGGGATAAGAGCAAGAAAGCACGGATGAATTAAAATTTAAATAAAACCTAAAACAGGGAGTTATTAAATAAAATAAAAATAAATAAAATAAAACTTAAATTTATTTATTATAATTTGATTTAATTACTTAATACAAAAACATTTTGTTATAGGCCCCTTTTAGCCACCAATTACTATTAAAACAGAAAGCCGATAAAGGCAATTGACCAGCAGCAATTACTTTGTAATAAAATGTATAAAATAAAAATAAAATAAACTACTTTTTCCTTCCATATGTATGGTGCAAATTTATGATGCTTAGTAATGAATAACTAGTTTCGGTGTTGGTTAATAAGCTGCAGAAGAAGAGAGGTGGGGGCGGGGCGGAGATAAAGATTTGTGCGGCACATTATTGCTTTACGTGTGTGTGTGTGTGTGTGTGTGTGTGTGAGAGAGAGAGAGAGAGAGAGAGAGAGAGTGTTATGTGCACATACTGCCTTGAAACTGCCACCCAGAACAAAACTCTTTCCGCTCACTCATGATAAACATTAGAGCGAACACTGACCCTATCCCTAATTAATATCCAATGTCTGGTGCTTCTCCTATGATAGTCTCTTTTTCTTTCTGCAGTTAAATCTCTGTTCATGTATCATCAATAATAAGGCAATACCATATATTTAGATTTAAGTTTCTGAGATGATGTTGAAGAGATTGCTGATTTTACAACAAAAGCCTCAGAATACAGATCTCTGAACCTTCTTAATTTAGCATCCCTTACTGTCCTCAGCATAGCATTAATGGGGATTGGGGTGTGTGGAATCTAATTGCATAATTAATTGCCTGCCCTGAATAATCTAGTTAATGATTTTACAGAGAGAAGGAACTATGTTCAAAAGCTGGTTGGACTAGGACCGGGAAGACCTGAGATTGAATCCCTATTCAACTGTGAAACTCACTGGGTGACTCTGGGCCAGTCATGTATCTCTCAGCCTATCCTACCTCTTAGGGTTGTTGTTAGGATAAAAATAACCATGTACTACACTTCTCTGAGCTTCTCAGAGGAAGAGCTGGATATAAGTGTAAAAACAAATAAAATAACTTTTTCTCCTTTTAAGATATGGGAGGCATACCATAAGACATGTGAACAACATTCTATATTTGACAATCCAACCTGGAATTTTGCTGGACCCATGCATTAAATGAATTCTAGTTAACCCAAACATTTTGGAGATAATCTACCAATTCTGCCCTTTCCTAACCCTAAATATATTCCCAGATGCAAGTGTGCATAGGATTGCAGGCTTAATATAACAAATGCCTGAAAATGTCCTAAACAACTATCTTTGTGATTAGGGTCAGTTTATTACTGCTGATTATTGCCTTTTCTGCTTCTTTTCCAAATCAGGTATGATGACAAAAATAAACAATTTGCAATATTAGTAGCCCAGCTGAACAATGTGCCTATTCTCCTACCACAACAAGACCTGAAAGTGTAAGTAAGTGGAATGACATACTAAGGATGCTTGCAAAAGATTCCTAGGGTGCTCTTGAACAATCCACCTACATTTTATGGATTATACTGTTGTATTTTAACCTTGTAAACCAATTTGAGATAAAAGTATGCAAAGCAGTTCAGGAGAATTTCCATATTTGCAGGGGTTCTGTTCTCCGCTACTACTGCAGATACAGAAACCACGAATACTGGGTTATTGGTGCAATGGGATCGCAGGGGTTAGGTTCCAGGAGAGGGAAATCTCCATTTTTTTGGAAGCTTTTCTCTTAAAAACGGGGCTAAAAGGCCCTATAAATGTGTGTGTTGGGGAGAGCCGAATGTGCTCCACAGGTCCCCAACAGACCATAAATGTCCTCCAGGAATTGAAAATTGGCCTAAAATTGGTTGACAGTTGCCATCTCCCCACTTTAAAAATGAGTGATAAAATGGCTCCCTATGTCAAAATAGAGGCTGGAAATGAATTCTGAGGTCATTTCCGGCCACCTGCACATACACGGATCTAACCCGTTTTTGCCTTTTTGTCTATTACCCGACAGCGAATACATGAAACTGCGGATAACGAGGTTCTCCTGTATAGAAATCTGTCTCCTTTTATATAATGACATTCAACAACAAAACATGGTTATGTTTTTTATTTCCCTTCAGTAATCACTCCTAAGCATTAGGGATGTGTGAATCGATTTGGGTACAAAATGATTTGTACCAGAATCTAGCTGATTCAGGTGATTTGTAGGCAGAACAAATCACCCCTGTGCTCAGTTGCCCAGATTTGGGTTCAAAAACAAATCACCCCAGATTTGGACCTCAAAATTTTGGGGATTTGGACCTCCATTTTGTGGCCAAAGTGGGTTGGGTGGTAGTTCCCAATGGGTGGAAGCTTCCACCCAGATTTCAAAGAAATTGGGCAACGGGGTGATTTTAAAAAATATTTTGAAGTTGGCACGTCTTTAAGCTTTTCCCCATAGTGGAATCCACCGTCACTCCTCATCTTTGTTCATTCATAATGATGAATAAACATAGAAATAATCCACTCTCATTTCCTACCAGAGAATCTACTTTCAGAACACTTCAGACATTGAAAACAACAGAAGTGCCCCATGGGCTTGTTTTGCAAGTTTTTGACACCCTATGTGCACTACACCACAACCTGCTCTGGGCCATCCTGGTGCCCCCCAAGTGGAATTATGGAGCTGCTGAAATTCCCCATTATTCCCTATGCTTAAGGGAAAGCTTAAAGACGTGCCAACTTAAAATATTTTAAACATCACCCCTTTGCCTAATTTCTTTGAAATCTGGGTGGTAGCTTCCACCCATTGGGCACTACTGCCCACCACACACTTTGTTCCTGGAACCCCTTTTTTTGCCCTGTATCGCTTCGGATTCAGAAAATTCAGGTACAACTCGAATCTGGGGTGATTCAGGGACAGATTCGTACCCAAAACAAATGGGGGGTGATTCGGTTGGGTACAAATCAAATTTTAAAAACCAATATGTGCACATCTCTATTAACTTGGAGAAACAGATGCAACTTTCCTTCTTTATCATTTGCATTCATTAAATATACTCATTTATAAAATGATGATAAAATACTTGAAGATCAGTATTGAACAAGCTAGTCATCTAATTGACGAGGAAAACCTGTTGTAGCTTAGCAGAGGGCATGGGAAACTGAAATTATTCCTGAAGGTTGACATATGCCCATGTACTTTAGCAAATTCATAGTCCTGTGAATGCTTTGTTGATTTGCTTAGGTCACAACTAACCAGCGTTATTGCTTTGATGTTGTGTTATAATTGTGTGTAAAGTAAAGTGTGCCGTCAAGTCAGTGTTGACTCCTGGTGACCACAGAGCCCTGTGGTTGTCCTTGGTAGAATATAGGAGGGGTTTACCATTGCCTCCTCCCGTGCAGTATGAGATTATGCCTTTCAGCATCTTCCTATATCGCTGCTGCCTGATATAGGTACCAGCAGGGATTCGAACCGGCAACCTCATGCTTGCTAGGCAAGTCATTTCCTGCTGCACCATTAGGTGGCTTATGTGTGTGTACTCCAGTATAAAGGACAGGATCTAAGCACTTAACATTTTTTATTCAGTTGTCTTAAACCTTAGATAATCAAGGACTCTTATTCTGAACTTGCATCCTACAAATATAAAAGCTAACTAAAACACAGCCCTTGCCTCCCCTAAACCTAGCCAAGCTATTGACGAAGTATAACACTTAAAGATGGTTCTGCCACTACTCTGTTGCTAACCCCCCGAATGTATACAGTGAGGGAAATAAGTATTTGATCCCCTGCTGATTTTGTCCGTTTGCCCTCTGACACAGAAATGACCAGGCTATAATTGGAATGGTAGGTTTATTGTAGTTGTGAGAGACAGAACAACAACAAACAAACCCTCAAAAGCCCAGTGCCCAAAAGTCAGCGATGGATTTGCATTGTAGTGAGGGAAATAAGTATTCGATCCCTTCACAAAAGATGTCTTAGTACTTGGTGGCAAAACCCTTGTTGGCAATCACAGAGGTCAGACGTTTCTTGTAGTTGGCCACCAGGTTTGCACACAACCCAGGAGGGATGTTGTCCCACTCCTCTTTGCAGATCCTCTCCAAGTCAGAAAGGTTTCGAGGCTGATGTTTGGCAACCCGAACCTTCAGCTCCCTCCACAGATTTTCTATGGGATTAAGGTCTGGAGATTGGCTGGGCCACTCCAGGACCTTCATGTGCTTCTTCTTGAGCCACTCCTTTGTTGCCTAGGCTGTGTGTTTTGCGTCATTGTCATGCTGGAATACCCATCCACGACCCATTCTCAATGCCCTGGCTGAAGGAAGGATGTGCTCACCCAAGATCTGACGGTACATGGTCCCATCCATCGTCCCTTCGATGTGGTGAAGGTGTCCTGTCCCCTTAGCAGAAAAACACCCCCAAAGCATAATGTGTCCACCTCCATGCTTGACGATGGGGATGGTGTTCTTGGGCTCATAGGCAGCATTCCTCCTCCTCCACACACGGCGAGTTGAGTTGATGCCAGAGAGCTCGATTTTGGTCTCATCTGACCACAACACTTTCGCCCAGTTCTCCTCTGGATCATTCAGATGTGCATTGGCAAACTGCAGACGGGCCTGTACATGTGCTGCCTTGAGCAGGGGGAACTTGCAGGCACTGCAAGATTTCAGTCCTTCACGGCGTAGTGTGTTACCAATTGTTTTCTTGGTGACTATGGTTCCAGCTGCCCTGAGATCATTGACAAGTTCCCCCTGTGTAGTTCTGGGCTGCTTTGTCACCGTTCTCATGAAAATTGCAACTCCACGAGGTGAGATCTTGCATGGAGCCCCAGACCTAGGGAGATTGACAGTTATTTTGTGTTTCTTCCATTTGCGAGTTATCGTGCCAACTGTAGTCACCTTCTCACCAAGCTGCTTGGCGATAGTCTTGTAGCCCAGTCCAGCCTTGTGCAGGTCTACAACCTTGTCCCTGACATCCTTTGACAGCTCTTTGGTCTTGGGCATGGTGGTGAGTTTGGAAGCTGAGTGATTGCTTGCTTCTATGGACAGGTGTCTTTTATACAGGTACTGTAACAAGCTGGGATTAGGAGCACTCCCTTACAGAGGGTGTTCCTCATCTCAGCTCGTTACCTGCATATAGTGAAAAGACACCTGGGAGCCTGAAATCTTGCTGGTTGATAGGGGATCGAATACTTCTTTCCCTCACTACAATGCAAATCCATCGCTGACTTTTGGGCACTGGGCTTTTGAGGGTTTGTTTGTTGTTGTTCTGTCTCTCACAGCTACAATAAACCTTCCATTTCAATTATAGCCTGGTCATTTCTGTGTCAGAGGGCAAACGGATAAAATCAGCAGGGGATCAAATACTTATTTCCCTCACTGTAAGAGCTGCTTCATATGTAAGATATACACCTAAAGTGTATTAAAAGAAACATATGTTGTAATGCAAGTATCCTCATCAATGAGCTGGGAACTCAACAGCTTCCTGTTGAGTGTACGCGAGGAAGCAACCGCAGATGTGCTGCTGCATTAAGTTTATGTATCATATTTCTATACTGAACATACAACAAATATTAAAAAGGATAAAAAGATTAAAACAACCATGATAGAAAACCAATAAAAATTAATTAAAAGCTTGAGAAAACAGGTGTGTCTTAAGGGTCTTAAAAAAAAACAGTCAGAGATGGGAAAACTCTTATTTTAACAGGGAGTGTATTGCAGAGTTCCAGGCCAGTCGAAGAGAAGGTGAGGTCTCGAGTAGCCACCAAATGAGCTGGTGGTAGCCGTAACCAGACCTCCCCAGATGATCTCAATAGGCAGGAGGGTTCATGACAAAGGAGGCGCTCTCTTAAATATCCTGGACCCAAGCCGTTAAGGCCTTTATAGGTAATAATCAGCACTTCACATTTCACTCAGAAACATATCTGCAACTAGTGCAGATCTTTTAAGATTGGTGTTGTGTGGCATTTTCGGATTATCCCAGAGACCAGTCTGGCTGCGACATTCTGCACCAATTGTAGCTTATGGACTATGTACAAAGGCAGCCCCATGAAGAGTGCATTATGAAAACCAAGTCTGGAGCTTACCAGCACATGTACCGTTGTTTTAAGTTCATTTTCCTCAAGAAATGGGCATAGCTGACGTATCAGCCAAAGCAGATAAAGAGTGCCCCTGGCTGTTGCCTCAACCTTAGAGACCAGAGAGAGTTTTGGATCCAGGAGTACTCCCAATATATCTATTTGTTCTTTCTGGGAGAGTGTAACCCCATCCAGTATAGGCAGATTTAAACCTTTTGAGTTCTGACCGCCCCCACCCCTGTCAGTACCACCATCTTACTTGGATCCAATTTCAGTGGATCCATCCCTCATCCAGCCCGTTACTGCCTCCAGGCAGGCATTTAAGGAAGTTATGCCATTATCTGATGAAGTTGATATGGAGAAATAGATCTGGATGTTGTCAGCATATTGATAACACGCTGCACCAAATCTCCTGATGATCTCTCCCAGCAGTTGAAATACCCTTAGAGCTTTTATTGTTAAACTATCTCTTAGAGTTCAGGGATAGTTAACCAGTGGTCCGCTGGTTGGATCTGGCCATCAGAGCAATCTACAGGTGAAACTCAGAAAATTAGAATATCGTGCAAAAGTCCATTAATTTCAGTAATGCAAATTAAAAGGTGAAACTGATATATGAGACAGACGCATTACATGCAAAGCGAGATAAGTCAAGCCTTAATTTGTTATAATTGTGATGATCATGGCGTACAGGTCATGTAAACCCCAAATCCACAATCTCAGAAAATTAGAATATTACATGGAACCAAGAAGACAAGGATTGAAGAATAGAACAATATTGGACCTCTGAAAAGTATAAGCATGCATATGTATTCAGTACTTGGTTTGGGCCCCTTTTGCAGCAATTACTGCCTCAATGCGGCGTGGCATGGATGCTATCAGCCTGTGGCACTGATGAGGTGTTATGGAAGACCAGGATGCTTCATTAGCAGCCTTCAGCAATTCTGCATTGTTTGGTCTCATGTCTCTCATCCTTCTCTTGGCAATGCCCCATAGATTCTCTATGGGGTCAGGTCAGGCGAGTTTGCTGGCCAATCAAGCACAGTACACTGTATACTTTTCAGAGGTCTGATATTGTTCTATTCTTCAATCCTTGTCTTCTTGGTTCCATGTAATATTCTAATTTTCTGAGATTGTGGATTTGGGGTTTTCATGAGCTGTATGCCATGATCATCACAATTATAACAAACAAGTAAATTTTAGCCCGTTGAATAACGGGCGCTAGGAAGGGAAGGGGCCGATAACCGTCCTCCCGCCCTCCCAGCTGCCCGACTTACCCTTCCCCGCACCCCCCCCAAAGGAATAAGGGCCTCCGCGGCCGCCGGAACTGCCCTCCCGCCCTCCCAGCTGCCCGAGCCCTACTCACCCGAGTCAGCCCGCAAGAGCCGGGCGAAGTGCAAGCATGTTTTCAAAAGGTCCAGAGAGGAGCTCGCAAACAGAGCTCCTCTCTGTGCTAAGTCTCTTCCCGAACTCGGAAGTCAGGAAGAGACTTAGCACAGAGAGGAGCTCTGTTTGCGAGCTCCTCTCTGGACCTTTTGAAAACATGCTTGCACTTCGCCCGGCTCTTGCGGGCTGACTCGGGTGAGTAGGGCTCGGGCAGCTGGGAGGGCGGGAGGGCAGTTCCGGCGGCCGCGGAGGCCCTTATTCCTTTGGGGGGGGTGCGGGGAAGGGTAAGTCGGGCAGCTGGGAGGGCGGGAAGGTGGATATTGGCTGTGGCGCCGCCGCCGCCAGCCTCTATGCCGCGGCCGGTCTCCCCGGCCAGGCAAGGGCCCCAAGCCGCCCAGCTGCGGCGGCGGCGCCAGGCCTCGGCGGCGGCTCGGCCACCACCTCGGCCGGCTTCCCCCGCCGCCTCCTCCCCCTGCCCGGCTTCGGCAGCGCGGCCATGGCTCCGCCGCCGCCTTGGCCGCGCCGCGTCCTCTGGCCGAGGCGGCAGCTTTGCCGCCGCTTCGGCCAGTGTCCCCCGCCGCCGCTTATCCGGCTTCTTCGGGCGGCCACTTCTGGCCGCCCAAGATGGCCGCCGGGTGCTGGCGGTTGTCTCTCCCTTGGACTGTTCTGAGCGTGCGCTCCGCGCACGCTCAGAACAGTCGAGGCACGGACGGACACCAAGTGTTTTATTAGAGAGGATTAAGGCTTGACTTATCTCGCTTTGCATGTAATGCGTCTGTCTCATATATCAGTTTCACCTTTTAATTTGCATTACTGAAATTAATGGACTTTTGCACGATATTCTAATTTTCCGAGTTTCACCTGTATTTGTTTCCTAATGACCCTACCAAATTTTAGTCAATGTGTTATACCACGTTTCCCCACACTTTCACTTGAATGAAAAAGAAAAAAATTCATTCTCCCTAGTTGTTGCCTCCAGTAGTCTAGGACTATGGGGTGATCTCTGATCTGTCCACTAGGAGGCAGGTTCTTTGAAGAAAGACTCAGCTGGATGTAGGTTAGGAGATTTCTCCCATTTCCTCCTTGAAGTCTTGTCTTTCTCTTCCCTCTACTTTGAGGCAGGTTGAAAAGCCTGGCCAGAGGGATCGGCTACAGCCGGTTCATCCTCTCTCTTACTAACTGTTCAGATAAGAAGTCTCAGGCTACCAGCAGCAAAGCAGAAAGATTTCACACTTTTAGTGTTGCATCTCTGTTTTGGATTTTTTTAAAAAACCCAGAATATTTATATATAGTACCATCCACAACTGTATGTAAAATTTATGGCTGAATTCATGTGTTCCATAACTGCGAGTAGTACAAGGGTGTAGGTTTTTTTTAAAGCCTCAAAAAAGTTGTAGTTGCCACACACTCCCCTCCGCCAAAAAAGAGTGGCAATGAGTTCTGGAGACTGCTGAAATCTTATGGGAAGATGTCAGAAGAGCACATAATTGTTTGTTATGTAAGTTATGCTGAGCCTCACCTCAATTCTGTGTTCTGTCTGTGCAAAAGATGGAAGAAAACAATGTAGACAATATAGAAAGAGGTTCTTGTAGAATCTTACCCAGATGTTTCTAGTGCTTGTAGTTATTAAACAATCTTCCCAGCTGTAATTTGACTACATTATGCAAATAATTTGCACTATTGAAACTTTTCAGAAGTTTCATTGCCAGCTCTATAAGACCAAATTTTAAAAACCCTATGCCAACAGAAGCCCATTGAAATGATTGAAAATTGAAAAAACAAAAACAAAAAACAGTGCCTAGCTACAGTTTTCAGGCAAGAAGTAGAAAACACAACAGCATCAATTCTGTATCTACATTTGGGATTAGTTTCCTATTACCAATGTAAGTTCTATTCTGCCAAGCTGTGCAAGGACTCTTGTTCTGAGCTGCAATAATTTTCTGCATGTACAGTGAACCTGTATTGTAAATAATGCTGATTAAGCTATTCTTCAACAGGAACATTCGTGTGGCTGTTCTTCCCTGTTCTGAAAGTACAAGTTGTTTGTTCCGTACAAGACTCATGGAGGCTTCAGACAATCTCGTATTCAATGAATTATTTTGCATTGTGATCTCTTACTCTGTTTTACGCCAGAAGACGTTAAGGGTTGATGTCTGCGCTGTGGATAAGTGCCATCTTGAAGAGTGCTTGGTTAGTGTGTGTTCCTACTGTGTGTTAATTGTTTCAATGTTTTATACATAAAGCTTTGTTGGATTTTCAGGAGGCATATTCTGCATACAGATAACAGCAATTATGGACAGTTGGTAGTCTCCACAGTATATCTGACACAACATGTGGCAGCAGAAGACTTTCCCCACCTCTTTCCCACTGAGCCCACTCTGAACTTCCCAGAGAAGCTGTAGTTGAGGGTTGGCGGCCTTCAGTAACAATATGGGATGTAGCACAAGAGGCTTCAGGGGTGGGGTGGGGGGAATCCCAGAATCTGTGAGGAAAACCACTAGAAGTTCTGCCCTTGGCTTCTGGAATTCACCACCTCACCCATGATGGTGCATTCCATGTCACTGATGAAGGTCCTCTGTCTCTTAGCAACAGCTCTTCAGGAGGGCTCAGTGTCAGCTTGGTAGTGGAGAAGGGGTGGGGCAATGCCTTCTACCAGTGACACTGTGCCAGCAACATTATGGAAGCTACCCGTAATTGCCACTACCCATGTGGAGAAGATGCATCACTAAATAAATACTTGTAATAAGGAAGTACAGTATTATGGGTACCCACTTTGTAATCAGCCAATGCTTTAGGTATTTATTAAAATTCTGATGCATTGTTACTATTTTTATCTTTATACATTTAGACTTTGGAGACTTCTTTCACACATGAATAGTTCTCTGGCAGGTGGTCCTCAGGCAAGCATCTCAGGAGTGTCCCAGCCATCTCGCAGCTATGCAGTGCTCACTGGAGTCACTGTTTGTGTTTAGAGCATTTTGTAGTTTGCTTTTCAGTCCAGTGACTTTTAGAGCATGTCGAAGAGGTTATAAATACAGTAAAGCAACAATAAAACTAAGTATTGAAAGCAGCAGTGCAGCATATGTTAAAATACTCAGTGCCAGGTTAAGTGAAAAACGGAAGATCTAAAATATCCAGGCAAATAACAAGGTCTTCACCTGATTTCAAAAAGTCAGTAACTGACATGTCACACAGTGTTACATGGGCAATATAGAACAATCCATGTTGCTGCGGGATTCTAATTCACCCAGTGACTATGCTGCCCAAGAGGGCAGTACTGGTCCTATGAATCTTGTGTGGTCACATGTTGTGTACTACTCTCACGGTTCCCAATGGAAGTAGCACATGGTATTCAATCACCCAAATGTCAGCAGTACTGATACTGCCCTCTTGCACACTGTGTCTGGGTGATTTAGAGCCCCACAGCAGTGTGGGTGGTTCTGTACCAACCACATTATGGTATGGAACATATTGATAATTGAAACTGGCACCAGACAAACCTTGCTGGCAAGACCATTTCAGAGACAGGGCACCAGAACCACTACCCATCTAGGTTCTAAAGGTAGGGGGCTCAAAGAAGACCTCAGAGGAAGCTCTCAGTATTCAGGCAAGTTCATGTGTGATAAGGTTGCCCTTGAGATAAACTGTCGCAAGCTGTTTAGAGCTTTAAAAGTTAAAACCAGCAGTTTTAATTGTGTGCATCAGAGTGTCTCTGTGAAGACTTTATAAATAATTGCTGCAACTTTCTTTGATTATGGCAGCTCCAGGCATTAAAATAGTTGCATGGAAATCCTTAAATATTCAGGACCCAGTTGATGTTTGAGGGGAGGCCCCCACTTGAGAATCTCAGGAGCACATGGAGTTGTCAGGGCTGCAGTAATACATAACTCGTGCAGAGATGCCACTATTTCTGTGAGCTGATCTTTCAGGCATGCTTGTAGATGCTGCCAGTGTGATATGCAAAATTGTGACAGCTCAAAAAGATGATGCTGCAATCAAGAAATTCATGATCTCTGTTCTGCAAAAATTTCAAGGAAAGTGAACTAGTATTTATTTTCCAAATAACTAAACTTCCAACTTGGGAAGCTTTTTATTCTCTCAGGCCATACATTATCCTAGCATTTGTTTTAATTGTCCATTTGAATGTTATGAAGATGCCCTTTGCTGTTTTTCTCTGGCTCTACAGGGAGGAGCACAAATTAGTCTTGCTGAGACTTGTAGATCTGGAGAGAGGTCAACACGCTGGTACAACCTCCTCAGTTATAAATACCTGCAGAGGCAAAGCAGTAGAGATAAGCAAGAGGATGTCTATTCTAAGCTACCCTGCAATGAGAAAATGGTAAAGACTAATAAAGATGTTTTGTACAAACCAATGCTTGCTAATTGCTGGAAAACTGTAATATGATAGGAGACAAAACCTCAGGCTTGCACGTCTGAGATCTAATTACTCTTAAGAAAAATGGGGGTGGGGGGAGCCTTTCGTTTTTGGACAGACTGTGGTACCTGGCTAATAAAATACCATTTTCTTGATGTGAATAACATTAGCCTTTGACAAAAGGAGGAATTATGTCATCAACTCTTTCTCACAGGACTCTGTATCGGCACTATTGGAACAGACTGCTGTTGAACTAGAAGCTGTGGAGAAAAAGCTAGAAGATAGCAGAAGCACTTTAGTTATTGGTGAAAATTGGTAAGTGATGTGGTATATTGGTAAGATGGTCTATTGAAAGTCAACCCTTGACACAAAAGCTTGTGTCAAGGACTGACAGTGGTATAAAATAGTCACATCTCACAACTGCTGCAGTGTTATGGCCTCTTTTGGTTTCATTATCCATGTTTTAGAGGGCAGGATTAGACTAATAGTAGCAACATCATCAAACATCAAGTCATAGTAGTATCATCATATTATTACTGTTGTGTTGTAGGGTTACCGCCCACTAATAATGTCAATTTTATTCTTGACATTTCTTTGCATTGTGAAGCTAAGATAAGCAAGTCTCTGAGGAAAATCACTGTGTAGAATGAGGCTAAAGGTTGAAACTGCAAAATCAAACTGACATTTGCAGAAGCACATCATCCTTTATTACATTGACACCAGTGCTCCCTCTTAAGGCGTGTGCATGTGCGCATGCTCACACAAGTTTTTTGATGTCCGCTTAGTTAATTTTTGATCCCACTCAGTTGAATCAGGAAGGCACCACTCTGAATGAACATGCGCACACACTGATACTGCTTCCCAGAACAAAACTCATTCTGTACACACATGAACAAAATTAGAGGGAAACACCTATTGACACCCTTTCTTAATTTATAAAAATCTATACTTCGGAGTTAATATACATAGTACAGGAAGTCCCTAATTTATAAATATGTTGTGTTCCAAAAGCTTGTTTTAAGTCAGATGTTCATAACTTGGAACGCATATAGTTCCCAAGAGGCTTGTTTGTATGTGTGGGTTGGCTTTTGTAAGTTGGAGGACTCGCTTAATGCAATATGTTACATTACGTTTGTAAGTCGAGCGTTTGTAACACAGGGAGTGCCTGTATCCAGTTGTATTAAAACATCAAAGTTCAACCCAAGAGGTTGACTTCTTTAAAAATGTAGATTGGTGCAGGATTTGCCAAGTTCTAAAGTTGTGTTCTCTGAAATGCTGAAACTATGCTTTTGTTATAGTAAGGTTTAACTGACGATGCCTAAGTACTTGAGGTCACATTTCAAAGTGTGTGTGTTCATTTACTCACTCAGTCATTCGTTCATGTTCATTCTTCTCTAGTGTGCCTCTTTTAGCAGTTATTTGCCAGACTGTGTCCGACTCCCTCATTGTAATCCATTTATACATATAAGCAAAATATTCATTATTTTAAAAAACCCTAATGTTCACCTGCTGGAGTCAATGCAAGTAATATTCTCCCTGTGGTGGCTCCCCATTGTATTTCTGCTTGTTAATGCTGTAGTGTTATGCTTATGTAATGTTAGTAGTCCACTGTTTGAGTCACCCCAGTTATGTAGAATGTCAGTGATGCATCTCCCTGGTGGTGGCAGCTGGTGTCAATGTGAAGACTTCCCATACTACTCAGCTGACTTGTGGTAAGCCCAATGCAAATAGTATGGCTGCCCTATGGAGCTTAGGAACATAGGAAACTGCCATATACTGAGTCAGACCATTGGTCTATCTAGCTCAGTATTGTCTTCACAGACTGGCAGCAGCTTCTCCAAGGTTGCAGGCAGGAATCTCTCTCAGCCCTATCTTGGAGAAGCCAGGGAGGGAACTTGAAACCTTCTGCTCTTCCCAGAGCGGCTTCATCCCCTGAGGGGAATATCCTGCAGTGCTCACACATCAAGTCTCCCATTCAGATGCAACCAGGGCAGACCCTGCTTAGCTATGGGGACAAGTCATGCTTGCTACCACAAGACCAGCTCTCCTCTCCTTGTGGAGAGGAAGGGTTTGTGTTTTTGTTCTGGAGCTTCTACAGGGGCTGAGTAATGAATGAAGCACAAGGTAGAAGAATACATTTAGAACTTTCCAAAATTAAAAAAAAATATCCAAATTTATTGTTGCTTTACTCCAACTAGTGTATCCTTGTGTATTATATAGCATCAATATACATCTCTTAGCACTGTAGAAAACTGGTATGAAGCCCAATGTGTCTGGGAGTATTAGCTTTGCCATAGTCTTTAAGGCTGGTATGTTGCATGTGCTGTATTTTTATGGAGTTGTTTTGTTATGTGAAAATACCACCTTAAGTGGTGCAGCGGGGAAATGCTTGAGTAACAAGCAGAAGGTTGCCGGGTTGAATCCCCGCTGGTGTGTTTCCCAGACTATGGGAAACACCTATATCGGGCAGCAGCGATATAGGAAGATGCTGAAAGGCATCATCTCATATTGTGTAGGAGGAGGCAATGGTAAGCTCCTCCTGTATTCTACCCAAGAAAACCACAGGGCTCTGTGTGCACCAGGAGTTGAAATCGACTTGATGGCACACTTTTTACCTTTTTGTTATGTGACAGGCAAGATGAGGAAGATGCTGAGCACAATGGCAACAGTGAAAATGAAATAGAAGAGGAAGAAGAATGTTATAGTGGCAGTACAGGCTGGGAAACAGAAGAGAACCCATCTTCTTTAGCACTGGCTGAATCAGCAGCCATCAAGGTAAAGAAAGCACAAGGAAAGCAGAGTCTCTGGTAAGCAGGTGATCACCAGAAGGACAAGCTGACTCAACACTATGTTACTGCTGCATTGCCCTTGATTCACCTCTAACATGATGGAACTGAGCTTGCTTTTTTGTCTTCCACTTGTTCTGTTTTTCTGGCCTTTGCTAAGCTTCACAAAAAATACTCTTAGCCATAAACTCATTAGGAAAAATATTAGGATGCTAGCTTGCATAATCAGGTCAACCTTGACATATAAGCACTTGATGGTATTGGATTTTTTCACTCTGTAGCCTGCAAACATTATAGCCAAGATACCACTTAATTTATTTACTGTTGTACAGTCAGAGGTCTCCCCCAGTGCTGCTCGTATCATAGGAGACATTGCCAAGCTTTGAACTGGATAGAAATCCTTGATTTTGTTGCTAGGATTCTGACATGTAACTTTCTGATAGTGGTATATGGCAAATTATTCCAGCAGAGGCTGCCTCTTCTGAAAAATCTCAAATATCATCAGCGAAGTGTTGCTGTGCTTTCATACCTGTGTCCTATATATGTGTGTAGCATCAATTTTGTGTCCATGGCTCAGAACACCAACTCACTTGGGAAACATATGCTTTGAAGCTAGGGGGAAATTTCTTAGATGCTAGGAACTCTCTTCCCTATCTCAGCTAACCCCCCTAGTCAGAGAGGTGGGCAGCTTTCAGCAAAGTAAACCCAGAATTGTTAGCACTAAATCAGCAAACAAGAGTAACTTTGGATCAGGTCTAGACAGTGAATGTCACCTTTGGCTATTTGTTCCTCTGGTGTACTGTAAGTCAAGACTTTTTTTTAAAAAAAGTTTATTTTATGAGCACAATGCCGCAACTGAGTATAGACTCTTGGTAGCAAGATTGAACATTGTTCCAAGTGTAAAAGGAGGTGGAGGCAGGGGCTTATGTAGCCAGGCCACTGGCGGTAAAAATAAAATTAAGAATTTAGCAAGGAGGGGGAGAAAATTTACTTTCCTAAATTTGCCACTTTAAGAGCAAAGAGAAGGGGGTGGACCTCAGGCAGTGAGGTACCATGCTGCAGTAATGCCCCTCACTGTGTGGGCAAGGAGACGTCAGTGTTGTCCAGGCAGGCACCTTGTTCCAATAATCCAAAGCCACAGGCTGGTACCAGGTTCCAGGAGAGCCTCATGTACACTGTGTGCCAGCAGCCAAGTTCCAAAGGTGAGGAGGGAACATAGGTTTGTTGTTCTCCTGAGGCCTCAGGGTACTCGTGGACTACATTTCTTCACTACAAGCCCACATCTGAAAGCACCCAGCCAGCCAAATGTCCACCAGCAGTCCCCCTGCCTGGAAACAAAAATGGGGCTAGGTGCTGCTGTCAAAACGATTCTGAGGCTTCCCAAGTGGCTAAAGGAACACACGGGATATATTTTCAAGAGGCACCATGGACTTCTGAAAGAAGGAGAGACTGGCAAAAACAATCCTTCCCTTATAGTCTAGTTGTCAGCTGCTGTGGCCCTGGTTATAGCCACAATTCAACAGAGTGTTAAGCACATGTAAGGCAATAGAATTGGGCTTAAGAATGCTTAACTAGTGTTGAATTGTGGCCATAGTATTTTGCCCCTCGTCTCCCCCCATTTTGGTGTTTATTGTATTTAGAAGTAGCAACTCCTAAAATAAAGCTCAACAGACCTTATAACAATCTGGCGTGTGCCATGCAGTATGTTCTGGGTTTTTTTAGTGTAGAGAAAGATATAGAATTTATCTGATCTAGCTTAAATCTCTTGAGAGCTCATGGGTCTCATTTATGACACTAAATCATCCACCAGAATTTGAATGGCCCTTTGATTTGCAAGACAGGCAAATCAGTTTGGTGGAGGAAACAACCCTCAAATATCTCTTTCTTCCAGGTGGATAAAGAGACCAACACAGAAAACTTTTCCCAATCTTCCACGGTAGTTCGTCCAAAAGATAAAAGAACACCTAATCCTCTGCGAACTCCTCTTGTTCGAGGCAGTACCATAATCCGTTCCAAAACCTTTTCTCCAGGACCGCAGAGCCAGTATGTGTGTCGGGTAAGGAAAAGGCTTCTGTACATTTGCCTGTCTTTTCACTCTCCTTCTCAGTGAATAGAATGCTACTAGTAGCTTGCTTAATAATGCAGTTTTCCTGAAGGATATGAAGATCTCCCACCTTTTATATCACTGATTCTGGGTGGGTTGATTCAGACATTCTGGCTTGTTCTTAAGATAGGAAATAGCACTTCCTTGGAAAGCAGGTTCCTTGTTTCATGCGTGAAGGGAACAGGGAAGCACATGATTCTGAGGCTAGAGAATCAGGATTTAATCCTGACTTAGTGTTACATTTGAACCAATCTGGTATCCTAATGCTTATTTGATGCATTTTCTCCTATTTCTGTTTAAAATGCTCTTTGAATGTAATGTATTTTCAGTTGTAAGACCCTCAAAAAGATGAAAACCTGAAATGTAATTTTTTTCATGTGCTAGAATGGCAAACCAAGTTGCAAACTTAAGGCTGTGATTCAGAAGAGCTGAAACTTACCATTCATGTATAAATTTTTGCACAGAAATTGTTTTGAGAGAGCAGTTATTGGAAGATGCTTACTTATACTCCTATATCCCATTCCATCTGCACCCAGATTCAAAACGCTGTTTCCGGTTTTGACACTAGAGCTATTTAAATGGGAGAATGATATACCTGCACTTGTTTTGGATTTGCACTTGTTTTCTTTCAAAACTTGCCTTTTTGAAATTGCTTGAGGGTTCTGTGGGACAGCTTGGGGAATTGCTTCAAAAATATTTTGATATCCCTGCATCTATTTGGATCCCCTCCTAGATCAATGCATTTTTAAAATCCATGTTTCTGTTAATGTTTTACGAATGTAGGCAGGCAAGATATTTGGTGCATAGGCAAGTCATGTAGTTTGCTCAGTCAAGCATGTAAAGGAATGCACCATGGAACCCTCTGCTGATTAATGTGCTGTGTACAACTATTTCTGCTACATTCTTTGCTGCTAGAATTTCTACCTGAAGTGATTACATGATTGTGGTAAGAAGTAAACAGGTTCTGTAGCTGCTTAAGAAGTAGCTACTCTTCCAAACTGAAGAAAACTTGTATTACCATTGCCTCTCTTTCTTCAACAGAAATTAGATAAGTTCAAATGTGCAGGCTTACTTTACTTAGCCTATCACTTTCTGACAGAACAGTTTTATATCTTGCCATAAGCTTGAACTTGACACTCATTTGTGTACATTATCTGTGATCTAGCACTCCGGCACATATGAAGGCGTGCACATAAGATCCAAATGTGCAGGACCAGCTCTGTTGAATTGAATTGGAAACTGTTTGCATCATTGAGATCTCCATGTCAGGTCATTTCCCAGTTCTGGCTCACGTGGAATTTTGTGTACAGTGTTCATTGGAACACCAGCACTAGTACTCTCCACCCCGCCCCTGGTTTTGGAAAATGTCTTTGTCTATTGGCTTATACCTATGAAGAAAAATATGTTTGAAGCTCATATAGATAAGGCTATGTTTGTTGCTTATACCTATGCCTTATACCTATGAAGAAAAATATGTTTGAAGCTCATATAGATAAGGCTATGTTTGTTGCTTGTAACAAGTTGACAGTTCCTGGAAAATCTTAGACTGATTAGCATGTGTAGGTTTGGTTTGCTTTGTAATGTGTGCATTAAACTAGAGGAGGGAAAGCTAGTGATAGACTCGGCTCTACATATACAGTTCTTTAGAATGGTTACCTATATTATGATACACAAACCATGTGTGTCATACCTTTCCCCCTATATTCTTGCACATCTGACTAGTATTGGAATAGTAACTAAAGACTACCTGTGTCAAATGTCCTCAATGAGGACTAGAGCCCAGGATTACATAGCCTGTTGTATGCAAAGCCCTAACGCTTGGATACACTGACTAATATAGCTAACAGCAGTTGGAAAAATAGAAAAACAGGTCTTGCTGAAGGAGAACTAGCATGGCTTCTGCAAGGGCAAGTCTTACCTCACTGACCTTCTGGAGTTCTTTGAGAGTGTCAGTAGGCATGTGGAGAAAGGTGATTCAGTTGACATAGTATACTTGGACTTCCAAAAAGCTTTTGACAAAGTTCCCCACCAATTTTTTTTGAGTAAACGTAGCAGTCATGGAATAAGGAGACAGGTTCATGTGTGGATTGGTAACTGGTTGAAGGACAGAAACAGAGGGTAAGAATAAATGGACAGTTTTCACAATGGAGGGGAGTAAGAAGTGGGGTCTCCCAGGGATCTGTAATGGGGCCAGTGCTCTTTAATTTGTTCATAAATGATCTAGAAGTTGGGAGTAAGCAGCAAAGTTGCCAAATTTGCAGATGACACCAAACTATTTAGAGTAATCCAAAAGGGAAATGCAAAAGAGATTGAGAGGAGCTCCAAAAGGATCTCTCCAAACTGGGTAAGTGGGCAACAAAGTGGCAAATGCAGTTCAGTGCAAGCAAGTATAAAGTGATGCAAACTGGGGCAAACCCTTCGCCCACCCCCCGCCGCAAACTTCATATATACACTGATGGGATCAGAACTGTCAGTGACTGAGAAGGAGAGAAATCTTGGTAGTGGTGGACAGCTCACATCAATACTGTTGGTTATTATAGAGATTGTCTCAGAATATAGGCTCCTAGTAATGTTGCTTTTTGTAATTGGCTGATGGTGATTTCTGTGGCCCCTATGGTGTTAAGGTGCTCTTCAAGGTCTTTTGGAATTGCACCTAGGGTGCCAGTTACCACTGGGATTATTTTGGTCTTTTTCTGCCACAGCCTTTCAATTTCAATTTGTAGATCTTTGTATTTTCTTATTTTTTCTGTTTCTGTTTCTTCTATTCTGCTATCCCCTGGTATTGCTATGTTGATCATTTTGACTTGTTTTTCTTTCTTCTCGACTACTGTTATATCTGGTGTATTGTGTGGCAGATGTTTGTCTGTTTGTAGTCGGAAGTCCCATAATATTTTTGCATCTTCATTTTCTACAACTTTTTCAATTGTATGGTCCCACCAATGTTTGGCTACAAGTAGCTTGTATTTTTTGCAGATGTTTCAGTGTATCATCCCTGCTACCTTGTCATGCCTTTGTTTGTAATCAGTCTGTGTGATCTTTTTACAACAGCCGATTAGGTCGTCCACGGTTTCATCTGCTTCTTTACAAAGGCGGCACTTGCTGTTTGTTGTGTATTTTTCTACTTTTGCTCTTATTGCATTTGTTCTTAGTGCCTGTTCTTGTGCAGCCAATATTAGACCCTCTGTTTCTTTCTTCAAGTTGCCATTCTTAAGCCATTGCCAGGTCTTGTTGATGTCTGATTTTCCACTTATATTGTGCAAATATTGACCATGCAGTGGCTTATTTTTCCATTTTTCTGCTCGGTTCTTGACTTGTTCTTTCTTGTAGGCCTGCTTTCTTTCATTGGTGTTGAATAGTTTCTCGTTATTGACCATTTTAAGTGCATCTTCTTTACTGTCCTTGATATATTCTTCAAGGCCTCTTTTCTCCTCCTCTACTGTTTGATGGACTTGCAGCATTCCTCTTCCACCTGAGCTGCAAGGGAAGTATAGCCTATCTACATCACTGCGGGGATGAAGAGCATGATTGATGGTCATTATTTTCCTGGTCTTACGATCTAGTGTTTAGCAGTGATTCGATCTCTGACTGGGACTTTCCATACAACTTCAGATCGTCCATGTAGAGCAGATGGTTGATTTTACTTGATGTATTAGATGTTTGGTATCCAAGGCTTGTTTTGTTTAGTATTTGTGAAAGTGGAGTCATGGCAATTACAAACAACAGAGGGGATAGTGAGTCCCCTTGGAAAATACTTCTTCTAATGCTAAGCTGTCCAAGTGTCTCGCCATTTATTGTTAACTGTGTATTCCATATGCTCATTGCTTTTTAAATAAATATCTGAATGTTTTTGCTGACACCATTTGTTTCTAAACATTTTAGTATCCATATTTGAGGCATTATTATTATTAGTATTATTATTACATTTTATATCCTGCTCTTCCTCTAAGGAGCCCAGAGTGGTGCACTACATACTTAGGTTTCTCCTCACAACAACCCTGTGAAGTAGGTTAGGCTGAGAGAGACGTGACTGGCCCAGAGTCACCCAGCTAATTTCATGGCTGAATGGGGATTTGAACTCGAGTCTCCCTCGTCCTAGTCTAGTACTCTAGACACTTCACCACGCTGGCTCTATTATAGAAGTGTATAATTTTGTGCATGGAGTAGAGAGAGTGGACAGAGAAAATATTCTTCTTCTCTCACAACACTAGAACTAGGGTCATCCCATGAAACTATCTAGGGTTACCTTTGAGGACGATCGGAAAGCTACAACAGGTCCAGAATGCAGTGGCTCGTTTATTTATGGGTGCCAGAAAATATGACAGGGTAACATCTCTCCTACAGTCATTGCACTGGTTGCCTATTCGCTACCGAGTTCAATTTAAGGTCCTGGTTTTGACCTTCAAAGCCTTGCAGGGTTTGGCACCTGTTTACCTACAGACCTGCCTCTCCCATCCAGTTACATCTTGTCCGGTCAGATCTGGTCAGATGGCCCTTTTGTCTGTCCCCAATTTTTGAGAGGTTCGGAGCTAGAACCTGTGAAATGGCCTTCTCGGTTGCCGCCTCACTTCTCTTGAATTCCCTCCCCCTGCAGATTCATTTAGCTCCTTCTTTGTTGATTTTTAAATCTTTATTGAAGACTTTTCTTTTTTGCCAGGCTTTTACCCTGTAGTTTTATCTATTCTCCCCCCCACCCCCGTTAGTTACTTTAGTTTTATTTAGAATGTAATTTTAATGTTGTCTTGTTTTGAATGTTTTTGTACACTGCCCAGAGTCTTCGGAGTGGGCGGTATATCAACTCTTTCAAATAAATAAATAAATAAGACCACTGGTCCCAGTTGGGCTTCTCAAAGGCATCTGATGGGCCACGGTGTGAAATAGGATGCTAGACTAGATAGGCTTTGGGCCTATTCTGTTCTTATGAAATCTTTGCCACTTATAATACAGTTTAATGGTGAACAAAGTAGTTTTTGCAAAGGCAACAAATGTATGTGTGTGTGTATAATTATTGCAATTGTATGATGCAGCCAAGCATGAATGTGTCCAGTGCATGGAAGATATGTATGCTCAGAGCCACCTCTTAGTTTGAATGTTTATTCATAATTAATTAGTTCCAGGGGACAGGATTAGAAGAGACTATAAATAATCTTTCTCTTTAACTTCAGTCTGTGCAGCAAACAAGGAAAACACTGTCAGGAAGATCCTTTCATGAAGCATGAGCTGGCTCTGCTGAGGAACGAGGTGTTCCTTTTGCACATTAAGGCTGCCTATTGCTGGGATGAATCTCAACAGGATCTGATACAGTTATTGCTTCCACATTCAGAAGCTGTCAGTCACCAGCTATCCATTTTCCTTTTGATTTAGTTGCAAGTTGAACTTTTAACAATAGGCTAGACCTCTATATTGCATCATCTTGTTTTTTGAGACAGGCCTTTGGGCATCAGGCCACAGAACAAATAGCACATGACAGGGGTATTCAGGCATGCCAGGATGGATGGATGGCTTAGTGCAGTGAACGGGAGATGCACTGAAGGATTTTTTAGATCTTGTTCTATTTACCTATCCTGAATAGAAAGTATTGGCCTTTAAAAAACAAAACAAACCATAGAGCTCTTCTAAAATTAAGAGATTCGATTAGGAGTGAGAGGGGTGCCTTATGGAAAAGTAACATGAAGCTGCTTTTGCTTCTTTGTAGCTAAGGAAGTGCCTCAAGTTGCCAGAAACCAGTCTGAATATCTAAGAGCAAAGCAACTTCGTCCAGGTTCAGGGCAGAAAGTCACATATGCAGATTTACTTTGCACCCTCTGACCTTTGACTCTGTGAACAGAAAATTCTTATTGTTCTACAGAAACGGAAATAATTACCTTCTGATGATGAGAGGTAGATGTTACCTCTCTTCGGTTGTGCAGATCTGTTATTCATTTCTGTCACCCTGATCCTAAGTGTTTTGTGCCAGCATGTCTGGTTGCTTAATGCACTGTAGCACTGACCTAACATCTTTTATTGCATTCAAGAAATGCCGTAGTAACTACAAACGCTTCAGAGCAATTATTTGACAGTACAAACCTTGGGGTTAGGCTATTTCAATGGTTCTACTCCTACATCACTATAGAAGAGTGTCTTTAGTGAACTGGCTTTCCCAAACTGATTCAGGAGCTGGAAGTCAATGTCAGAGTGAAGACACTGTGGGCAGTGGCGTGTCGGGGGGAAACGGCGACCAGGGCTGGCCGGCCCTGAAATGGCGCCACCCCCTCGGCCCCCACATACCTGGCGGCAGCACGGCGCCCCCCAGGCGGCAGATCGGCGGCGATTCAGCGGCGGGTGGGTGGCGGCGTTGGTGATGGCCTGTAGCGGGCCGAGCGGCGGCGCGGTGGGTCGCCCGCGGCGTTGGCAATGGCCTGTAGCGGGCCGAGCGGTGGCGTGGCGGATCGCCCGCCAAGGACTACTGCAGAGCTTGCAGTAGTCCTCGGCGGGCGATCCGCCGCTCGGTCCGCTATAGGC
Source organism: Hemicordylus capensis (assembly GCF_027244095.1). NCBI lineage: Eukaryota > Metazoa > Chordata > Lepidosauria > Squamata > Cordylidae > Hemicordylus > Hemicordylus capensis. The sequence goes on along the minus strand of NC_069658.1, from coordinate 369,363,160 downwards.
CATGCCAACGCCGTGGGCGACCCGCCGCGCCGCCGCTCGGCCCGCTACAGGCCATCGCCAAAGCCACGGGTGACCCGCCGCGCCGCCGCTCGGCCCGCTACAGGCCATCGCCAACGCCGCCACACGCACGCCGCCACACTCAGTGGGCGATCCAGGGGGGTGCGGGGGGGAGCCACTTTTTGGCGCCCCCCACATGACCCGCCGGGGTGGCGCCCGGGGCACGTGCCCCCCTGCCCCCCCTATAGTTACGCCCCTGACTGTGGGCACCTTCTCATGATCAACTGTACAAAATAAGTAGAAGGGAACTGGAGGTTCTCTTGGTGCATGTCGCCGGAAGCCACTGACATGTTGATTCTTCTGAATTCTACTTCCAACCTTGAGTGGAGATTCTCAGTAAAATCTCAAGCAGAGGCTTGTAACCTGGCACATCAGTGGCTTCAGACAAAATGCTGATGGGAACACGCACACCATGGGGACTTCTTTTTCCCTCCTGCTCGCTTTGCACTTATAGGCTATCGTGAGAAGTTGCCATGTTGTTGTTCTTCTCCTTGTCTTCCTTCTGTCGTGTTTTCCGTCTTCCTATTCTAGCATGCTCTTCTCTTAGTGGAATGGGCTTCTCCTGAAGAAAGATGTACAACCATTCAGTCTTAGTGATTCAGCTCCTTAATGCTACTGTTCATTTCTCTTTCAGTTAAATCGCAGTGATAGTGATAGTTCAACACTGTCTAAGAAACCATCCTTTGTTCGGAATGCTGTCGAAAGGCGAAGTGTCAGGATGAAAAAGGTAAACACTTTTCTTCTGGCTTTGCTTGTCTTAGTAAATGTTGGCAAAAATGTGGTGATCTGCCTAATTATTTATAAACTAACCAAATACTTTAAAAGGATGATCAATTAGGAAAAAATATTGTTCATGAGCCTGTTCTAGTTGCACATCATGTGTCAACAGCCAGAAATCCTGAGATGGCTTGTTAATTGAAGTTATGTGTGGTGATTTTTTCCCATTAATATGCCAATCAGAAATTGCATTGTAAAACATCTGGTATGCAGCTCGAGGATATCTGAAGGATTCATCATCAAGATACAATTTTCTGTTTGGTGTCAACATGTTGACACCAAATACTAATCACTAATATTTAAAGTTCTTGTAACATGATAAAGCACAACCAAGAACATATTGTTGGGGACATTCACATGACTGGGCAGATGGGAGAGGGAAGGTTGCTCCAACTTGCCTGCCTCCTCAGACAATCACTAAAAGGCTGCTGGGAGCACGGACCATATTCCTAGATGACTGGCAGTGCGCCACACAGCACAGAGCTCTGGAGGCCAGGATGACACATTCCGGCCTCCAGAGATCCCACAATGCACCATGCCATGAGTATGATGCATTGATGGGATCCCCCATCAGATGGGCACTCGAGGCGTCTCTGTGTCTCCTCAGGCTGCATGGAGTCCAAGGGGGAGACACAAGCCCAGCATCCTAGGTTAAGGGAGCACTTGCTCCCTTAACCCCACCTTAGAGCCAGGCTTAGGCTGGGCAAGAGCACCAGGATCCACATGGATCCTGGAGCTCCACATGAGCAGGTTAACTCAGGCTAGGCTGCTCATGAGAATGGCCTTATTGCATTTTAAAGGATTAGTCAACTCAGCACGGCTTTCTTTCTTTCTTATTTATTTATTTCAGACTTCTGTTAAAACAAGTGGAGCTGAGCGTCTAATCCGTACATCTCTGGACTTAGAACTGGACTTGCAGGCTTCAAAGACCTGGCACAATCAGCTGGTTGAAGAGATCTTTGTTCTAAAGCAGCTGAAGGAACAGTTAGAACAAGCTCAAAGTCATGGAGAAAAGGAACTGCCTCAGTGCATAAAGGAGGATGAACAATTTCGGACACTAATGAGGCTGGTGGAAAAACGGGTAAGTATTTCTAGAACTATGGAATAGTTTTCCTTCTCAGATCCTCAAAGGATTAATAGGATCAAACTGTTTGCTTGTAACATATTCTGCTTGTAGTTAAACCTATTTGACCCTTCCAGGTTGTTTTTTAGTTCTTTCAGTTTTAGTGTGAGGGTTTGGCTCTGTGGTTCTGGTGAAAATTGCCCATGCCACATACTCATCAACCCTACTCTGCAGGGAGAAAGGAATGTCTAGCTTGATGTAATACTGGGTCTTCTGTACCTGACCCACTTTATGTCCCTATGAGCATATGCAAGCTGAAAATGTATTTGCACCCAAGCCATGTTCAGATTTCTGACCTTTTCTATTCTGAACAAAAAATTAATTACAATGAGGGCTAGTGCTTAATACTAGATACTGTTCACCATAAGGATATTTCCACATTTGTTCCATCTTCAACTTGAAATTTGGTGTAATTAGGCTGGTGTGTAGTTAGCTACACACAATATAAACAAACAGTTATAATTTATAACATAGTTATAATTATAACTATAACTATGGGGCTGGTTCAGATGAACAACAGCCCTTACACACAGTCACATCAGGAACAACCTGATGTTACTAAAGGCAACATGTACGTGATCTCAGCACATCCTTTGTGTGTGATGGGTGTTCTTCCAAATCACCCCTACATGTGCTATAAAACCCAGCTTAAACAGGGAAGACCACCTCTCAAAGGTGATTTAAAGGACATGCTGACATGCACATCCTTTAGTGATGTTTGGGTAAACATGTTCTTTCTGCAGCCCTGATATGATTGCATGTATGGAGTGTTATTGAGCTGAACCAGTGACTCTTTCCTGTGTGACACTTTCCCTCCTATGGTGAATTTGGTTTGTACCATGTGGGTTACGAATGATACCCTTATACTTTGAAAGGCTACCATCTTGAAACAAGGTGGTGGGACAACAAGAAAACACACCTTCTGTCTCTCCCCTAGAATCCCCTTCCATGTGCTGCGAATTTGGTTTGTATCTGACTGTAAACGCAAAATTAATAGAGGCATGCACACACACCCATACACAGATCTCATAAGCATTCTTCCCTTTGGAAAATAGGCTAACACTATTTGTTTCAGATTATGAATTTTTGTCATTCTGGGGTCCAATCTGTTTAATAAGCACCTGGCTCCTGCCTTAAAAGAACCGAAAATGACAAAATATAAATAGCTCAAAATAACAAATATTTAAATTCCGATCAAAGCATCTTCCAAAATCTGGCATTGAAAAAGCAAACCAAAAGATAGATCATGGAACAGTAAACAATATAATAAGTGAAACCTCTGTGAATATGGCAGGCAGGATAAGAAGAAGAAGAGCCAGCGTGGTGTAGTGGTTAGAGTGCTGGACTAGGACCGGGGAGACCAGAGTGCAAATCCCTATTCAGCCATAATACTAGCTGCGTGACTCTGGGCCAGTCACTTCTCTCTCAGCCTAGCCTACTTCACAGGGTTGTTGTGAAAGAGAAACTTAAGTATGTAGTTCACCGCTCTGGGCTCCTTGGAGGAAGAGCAGGATATAAATATAAATATAATAATTATAATAATAATAATTAATAAAGCAGGAGAATGGAAAAATAAACCACTGCATGGTCAATATTTGCACAATATAAGTGGAAAATCAGACATTACCAAGACCTGGCAATGGCTTAAGAATGGCAACTTGAAGAAAGAAACAGAGGGTTTAATACTGGCTGCACAAGAACAGGCACTAAGAACAAATGCAATAAGAGCAAAAGTAGAAAAATCCACAACAAACAGCAAGTGCCGCCTTTGTAAAGAAGCAGATGAAACCATGGACCACCTAATCAGCTGTTGTAAAAAGATCGCACAGACTGATTACAAACAAAGGCATGACAAAGTAGCAGGGATGATACACTGGAACATCTGCAAAAAATACAAGCTACCTGTAGCCAAACATTGGTGGGACCATCAAATTGAAAAAGTGGTAGAAAATGAAGATGTAAAACTATTATGGGACTTCCGACTACAAACAGACAAACATCTGCCACACAATACACCAGATATAACTGTAGTCAAGAAGAAAGAAAAACAAGTCAAAATAATCGACATAGCAATACCAGGGGATAGCAGAATAGAAGAAAAAGAAATAGAAGAAATCACCAAATACAAAGATCTACAAATTGAAATTGAAAGGCTGTGGCAGAAAAAGACCAAAATAATCCCAGTGGTAATTGGCACCCTGGGTGCAGTTCCAAAAGACCTTGAAGAGCACCTCAACACCATAGGGGCCACAGAAATCACCATCAGCCAATTACAAAAAGCAGCTTTACTGGGAACATCCTATATTCTGCGATGATATCTAGAACAACTGACAATAAAATTCTGGCATCCCAGGTCCTTGGGAAGGACTCGATGTCTGGATAAAACAAACCAGTCAATAACACCTGTCTGACTGTGTAAACAAGAGATAATAATAAATAATAATAATAATAATAATAATCTTTATTACGGTCGTTGACCAGCACAAGTTGTAAAACAGTAATACTATACAGTAAATGCAATATAAGGAAAGTGTTGCAGTATTACGGAGATTAAAATTGATGTAGCATTAAGACTGAGGGGGAGGGAATCTAAAAATACAAAATTTTAAAACATGATATAAAACACAAACAGAATAGATAAAATGCATGTAAGCTAAAAAGGACTCAGCCAAACACTTTGTTTCAGTCAAAAAGCAGTATAAAATCAGAACAAATTTAAAAGGGGATAATCAGCATTCTATGGGGTCCTGCTCAGCACAGAGTCACTGAAAATGCTAGTAAAATACTAGTGAAATAGATTAAAATAAAAGGGCAGCTTATTCCTGTTTATTGAACAATTACAACTCCAAACACAGCTCAGCTCCCAATCTGGGAGGAGATATACAATTCAGGGGCTCTATAAAGTGTTAGCATTGAATTAGCTACTTTAAAGCTGGCAATACCTATCCCCACATGCCCAGCTACAACTAGCCGAGATATGAGTACAAATTGCTCTGGCATTGTGTCGTTTATTTGTCCATTTTTAGGCTCTTCCGAAAGCGAAGGGCTGCACTGCAAAATTTGGCTACCTGTCTAGTGGAAGAGGAATTACTTCCTTCCAGGAGCCTGGCAGTCATCTGAGGTAGATCGAGACCTGGGAATTTGACTGTCAGAGGGTGAATGAAATCCTGGCGCAGGTCTCTGTAGATCAGGCATTCCAATAGTACATGGGTAACTGTTTCAACTTGACCCTCGCCGCATGGGCAAAGCCTTTCCCCATAGGGGATCCCTCTGTATCGTCCCTCTAAAAGGGCTGAAGGCAAGGCATTACATCTTGCCAAGGTGAAAGCTTTTCTAAGAGGGGGCACCTCCAGGGCAGTAAGATAGGGTGCTGGGGCCAAGCAATACCTAACTGATTCTTGGCACTGAAAATCAGGTACCCTTGCCATGTCTGTCTGTCTCTCAATATCCTCAATTCTCTGTTTGATGGACTTCCTAGCTGTCTCCAAACTTTGCGTGAGCAGGGCGGACTGATCGAGGCCCAAAGAAGTCATCTTTTGGTTCAGTGAATGCTTCCAAGTCGACTGGTATGAGTCCGCTAAGACTAGGCGGCTCAGCCCTATCTCTGAGGAATGGACTCTCAGCCAATAAAACAGCGCCATTTGCCAACATCTGGCCTCAACTCTAACGAGGCCCGCCTCCAGTCTGAGCCTCACATTGGAGGTGCATTTAGGGGTTTGAAATAATGCTCTCAGAAACTTGGACTTCACCACTTCTAAGGGGAACAGATCTGTATAGGGACCCAGTTGGGCACTGTATAATAACTGTGCCAATGGTTTCGCCTGAAAAAGTTTTATGGCCGCGGGGATAAGATGCCCACCCCTGGATCTATAGAACTGCAGAATAGCTCTGACTGTGTAAACAAGAGATAATAATAATAAATAATAATTATGCTATGTATCAAAGCAAAGCATGTACATTGTAGTCTAGAGACCTGGGGGGCAGGGAAGGGTTGGAAAATGTTGCAGATGTTAGCATGTTTGCTTTGTCCTACGGAGATTGTGCCACAATACTGAGCCAGCCTTACCTCTTCATTTGTCTACATCTGCCTTGGGTTATGTTTCTTAATGTATTTGGCTTTTAAGATCGTGAGAGAGAGAGATGATTGGTACTTAAGTTTATATACTTAAATGCTACATTTTGGCTTTATATTATTCAACATTTTATTTCAATATTTTTTCATGTTTCCAGAAAATACTAGAAAGTGTTGGGATCCAATTTAGGCAAGAGAGGATTTGATTTGCTGGAACAGCAAATCCCACATATGTTATAATTTTGAAATGGATTAATTTGAGAGCATTAATCACCAGTGCTATGCCAAACTGTGTAGCTTAAATGGGAGGTTATAACAAATGTTGCTTTCTGCTCAGCTATATATTACCATGAGTTCTCAGAGGCATCCTGTAATGAAGGGTCTAACTTAAGTAACAGAACACTCTTGTAGTATATTCATATACTGCTTTTCAACAAAAGTTCCCAAAGTGGTTTACATAGAGAAAACAATAAAAAGTAATAAGATGGATTATAGGGGTGTGTGCATCCATTTTATGGGTTTCCCTCTAAAAATCAACCCTGGGATTTACCTGAGAGTTTTAAATGGACACTTAGCTGGAGAATTTATTGGTGGGAGCTTGTGGTTCTTCAACGTGGTCTCTGTCTTTTACACAAATGGGATCTGCGCCTGCGCAGAGACCTCGTTGGAACCTAACAAACTCAATTCTCCTGCTTCGGGTGGGAACCCCGCCCCCAGCCACTATATGCAGCTACGCCACTCGTCATCCCCTCAGTCTTTTGTCGTCCATGCTTCAGTAAGCATTGTGGAGTCTGCAGCTCGACAACGAGTAGGATCTATCTATCCCCTTGTTTTTTCTCCCTGCTTCTTCAATTTCTTCGATTTTCTTTCTTTGTTTCTTTATTTCTTTCACATAGTAGCAGTTTTTTCTTGGCATTTTGGTTTTTTGCGGGTTTCTTCCCTTCTCTAGAGCTCCGATCCAGGCCAGGGTGGAGTGTGGTGGCCGGCCAGCCTACGGCATTTATGCTGGGCACGACAAACTTTTTAAAATGTGTTCGTTGCGGATCTAAGATCCCTCCCCCCGATACTCATACCAAGTGTCCCCTGTGCCTGGGGGAATCCCACATTGTCAAGACCTGTCTTCCTTGTCAGAGGTTTACAAAGCAGTCTCGCAAGAATAGGGCTTCTCGCTTGCATGCAGCCCTGCAGGATCTAGCTCTCTATTCCTCGGAAGCCTTATCATTGAAGTGATCAGTAAAAACGGCTTCATCGGTGCTGTTGGAGCATTCGGTATCTGCTCCTGCGGAGGCCTAAAATCTGGCTCCCATACAGGTCTCGGCACCTCCTAGTGCTCATCCTTCAGCTTCGAGTGAGCCAGTGAGCTCGGAAGACCTCCCTAAGTGTTCAGTGCCTGTGATACCGAAGTCTTCCCAGAATCCCTCAGTGTCGATACCAAAGAAGAAGTCGAAGTTGCCTCGTGATTTGCCAGCGGGTCAACACCTCCCTCCTATACCAAAGAAAAAGAAGGCCATGTCGGTTCCTGCATCGGAGGCCCTTGTGACCAAGGAACCTAAAGTGGCCTCAGATCATCCTGTACTGAAGTTGTCAGTTTTGGGACGGCCTAGCTCGCCTTTAGGGATGTGCAAACTGGTTAGGGGGTTCAGGTTAGAACTGAACCCCCATCCCCAGTCTGCTTAAAAAAAAAAAATGCCTCGCAGGAACCATTTGAGCATGTGCAGAGGCCATTTTTTAAAATAAAATTTTTAGAAATGTCCACCGAAAACAAAATGGCTACCGCACATGCTCAAATGGACTCTTCAATGCCTGGCATGGCCTAGGGCCTTGCGGTGGCCATTTCATTTTCAGTGGCCATTAAAAACTCCATTCTTTCACCAGTGCTTTTCAATATTTACATGAAACCGCTGGGTGAGGTCATCAGGAGATTTGGTGCTGGGTGTTATCAGTATGCCGATGACACCCAAATCTACTTCTCTCTTTCATCTGCTTCATCAGGAAGTGGCGTTCATTCCCTAAATACCTGCCTATAGGCAGTAATGGGCTGGGTGAGGGGTAACAAATTGAAGCTGAATCCAAGCAAGACGGAGGTGCTCATTGTAGGGGATCAGAATCTGACGAATGAGTTAGATCTCCCTGTGCTGGATGGGGTTACACTCCCCCAGAAGGAGCAGGTATGTAGCTTGGAAGTACTCCTGGATCCGGGCCTCACTCTGGTATCTCAGGTGGAGGCTGTGGCCAGGAGTGCTTTTTATCAGCTTAGACTGATTCGACAGCTGCATCCATTCCTAGAGGAGGACGACCTCAGAACAGTGGTGCACCAGCTGCTAACCTCCAGGCTTGACTACTGTAATGCGCTCTACATGGGGCTGCCTTTGTAGGTAGTTCGGAAACTTCAGTTAGTTAAAAATGCGGCAGCAAGGCTGGTCTCCGGGGCAACCCGGAGAGACCATATTATGCCTGTTTTGAAACAGCTGCACTGGCTGCCGATATGTTTCCGAGCAAAATACAAAGTGCTGGTTATTACCTTTAAAGTCCAGAACGGTTTAGGTCCAGGTTACCTTAGAGAGCGCCTTATTCTGTCTGATCCCGCACTGCATGCTAAGATCATCTGAGGAGGTCCGGCTCCAGTTACCACCAGCTCGTCTGGTGGCGACCCAGAGGCAGGCCTTCTCTGTAGCTGCTCCTGGACTGTGGAATGTGCTCCCTGCAGACATCCATAATTTTAATTCTTTATTGGAATTTAGGAGAGCCCTAAAGACCTACCTGTTCGGCGTGGCCTTCCAGTGCTCTTAAATTGTTAAAGGGTCTTTGATGTTTGTGAACTGCCCTGATCTATTTTGTAAGGGTATGCAACCGCCTTGGGATTGTCTTTTAACGAAAGGCGGTATATAAATGCATAAATAAATAAATAAATAAATAAATGGCGGTCTAAAAATTGAACAAATAAATAAATTAAGAGGGCAGAAAACTGGACTCCTTCGGGAGGAGGCTGTACTCGGCCTTCGCTCTGCACTTGAGTGTGGCCAATTATCAGGCGTAGAACACCCAATTAACCACTTTTTGTGGGAGCAAGTGAGTCCTTTCCTGGATCTCCTGCTTCAGGACAAGCAGGATCCGGTGGAAGTGTTTCTCTGTGAGGCTATTCAGGTGGCCAAACAGGAGTTTTATTTGGCCTGGCATTCGGTGGAGTGTGCAGCTAAGGTGTTGGCAACATCCGTGGAGCTCAGGCAACATGCTTGGCTGCGTGCCTCTGGACTGAACTATGAGGCCTGTGCTAGGTGCCCTTTGAGGGCTCTAGCCTCTCTGCGGAGCAGATGGATGACACACTCTGGAAAGTTCAAAAGCTGAGGAGCACTGCGCGATCCATGTCGTACTCATGATCGAACACCAAACCACAGAAAACTGTCAGCTGGTCGCCTTATCACCCACAGAAGACCCCTTCTCAACAGCAGTCCCCATCTGAATGTTCCTTTCGTGGCAACAAGTTCCAGTTGAGATACAAGTTGGGCCTCCAGTCTAGTAAGCCAGCCTTTCAGAAACAGCGCCTGAACACCTTCCAAAAGAAGTAATGCCTCGGGGCGCTTCCGGACTCACCTGGCCCAGTTCTCAGAGAGCTGGGACAGAGTGACCACTGACCAGTGGGTCCTTACAATCATACGTTTGGGCTATGCCCGAGAGTTCTGCAGGACACCGCTGGTGTCTGGGATTGTGATTACTCCATGCACCCCAGAGTTGGACCAGGAGGTCTCCACTCTCCTGTCAAAGGATACAATCGAGCCAATCTGGAGAGTCACGGTTTCTATTCCCAGTAAATATTGTGCCAAAACCAGACAGAGGTCGGCATCGTATACTGGACCTCAGGGCCCTGAACAGGCACTTAGTCTACAAAAGATTCCGAATGCTGTTGGTACCGACCATTATGACTATTCTGGCAAAGGACACGTGGATGGTTTCCATAGACTTAAAAGATGCATATTACCACGTCTCGATACACCCTCAACATCGATGCTTCCTGTGCTTCCAGATCGGGGGGATCTGGATCAATTCAAAGCCTTGCCTATGAGGATTCATTCTTTATTTATTTATTTATTTATTTAACTTGTATATCGCCCAAACTTTCATCTCTGGGCGGTTAACAATGACATAAAAACAATTAAAACAAATATAAAAGGTTAGAACAGTTTAACAATTTAAAAACAGCATAAAATTAAAACCTACAAATTTAAAGAGCTGAAAAAGCTTGGGAGAAGAGTTGGGTCTTCAGACGTTTTTTAAAAATAGCTAGAGATGGAGAGGATCGTATCTCAGCAGGGAACGAATTCCACAATCTCAGGGCAGCAATCGAGAATCGTCAACATTACACACCTTCATTTCTTCTATTCATTTTGACTGTCTTTGGACAGTGCCAACTGTCAACTGCCATGTGCCAACTACACCCCCCTCTCACCCACAAAGCAGTGGGTTACTACTCAGTTTATGTTCTAGGAATTTTTTCAAGTGTTTAGACTCTTTGGTGTCTAATAACCTTTCCTCATAATGAATCCCTAGGAGGATTCATTACATACCAAATAATCTAAACACCTCAAAAATTCCTAAAATATAAACTGAGTACCCCAGTGTGTGTGTGTGTGTGTAGTTTACACATGGCAGTTGATAGTTGGCACTGTCCAAAGACAGTTAAAATGAACAGAAGAAATGAAAGTGTGCAATGAATCATCATAGGGATTCATTATGAGGAAAAGTTATTATACACCAAAGAATCCAAACACCTAAAAAATAGTGACCACACATTTTGCTCCATAATGCCACTTCTACAAGGGTTTGAGCGTAGCTTTTAAAAAATTTAAAAATTAATTAATTAATTCAAGCTGGGGATCCATGTTAGGGTTAGGATAGGGTGACTTTGAATCCCCCTTATTTCCTATGGTGGAAATATACAAAATCAGTAAAAACTAAAAATAAAAATCAGACAAGTGCCCCACTGCCTTGACATTTGGGTGGTAGGTAACACCTATGGGAACCTACCCACCACCCAGATTTGCTGCCCCTAGTACCTTTATAAGTGGTCCAAACTGAATCAAATACAAATTGAATATGGGTGATTTGGGGGCACAGATTCGTACACAAAACAAATCGGGTGATTCGATTTGGGCACAATTCTAATAGAAAAAAATAATTCATGCACATCGCTAGTATTAACTAGAGTCTCACGTAGAGGCGTTTCAGCTTAAGGTCTGCAGTGTCAATGAATTAGCTTCAGGCAGGGGCGTAACTACTATTAGGCAAGGGGAGGCGGCTGCCTGGGGGCCCCCACGCCTCGAGGGGGCCCCCAAAGGCAAGTCAAATGTGAAGTGAGCGTGTGTGTATCAGCGAGGGGCCCATTTTAAAATTTTGTCTCTGGGCCCACTCCAGCCTCATTACGCCCCTGGCTTCAGGTTTTACTTGAGAAAGAACCTAGATATAGAAAAGAACGGAGTAAAATTTAAAAGGTATAGCAAGTTAGTATTACCATCAGTATTACATGTGCTTGGGTCAGGAGTAAGGTAAAGTGTGCCGTCAGGGGTACAAATAGATCAAATTATGCCCAGGGACAATGCAAAGGTCACACTTCTTAACTGCAGGGGCTGAAATTCGCATGTATCAAAGAAGTTCAGGTTTACATGAACCAATCAAGTGGATGTGATCTATAAGAAACAAAAGATGGAATGGCTGGTTGAGAGGGGTGTGTGTGTCTGTGCCTGCACGTAGAGTACTGAATAGGTGAGCTTTCTTTATCTGAGATCAGGACATCTCTTCCTGGGGTGGGGAGAGAGGTTTTCTTTTCCCATTAATGAACCTACCTCTGGGTCCTTGCCAGCTTGTTAATGTTGTGTTAGGAAACTGGGGGTTTGCCATGCTTAGTTGGTAGCTGTAGGAGCAATTAGTGAGGCTAATCCCATTGCAAAGAGAGTTAGTTATTTCTCATGTGGAGGTCTCTTTGACCCAGGTCTGCTTGCTAGCTTCCTCGCCTTTTACAAGAGAGGCCATGGGGGTCTCCCCACAATCATTTCTTGTTCTGACCTTAGGCAGTGTTGTCCCATATTTGCTTGTGCCAAGTGACCAAATTGCATAGTTCACCACATATGGTAATGTGCAGAGTTCACGATCCCATGAACAAGCCTCCAACTCAAAATCACAGAGAGGGGTGCTGTTTGCAGCCCCCAAACAAGCTATTTCAGTATCAGGTGAAGACTGTATACTCCATCTTCCACTGTTGCTCCTCCTGCAACCACTATTCAGAGCGCCCCTTAAATTTAATCATTGGATTGTTATTTAGATTAGTACCCGGATTGCATTTGTGGCACAGTTCATACGATGTATTAAATGCTTAATTGCAAATATTAGATGTTCATTGATCCTTATTGCAAATAGCCACAAAGCAAGACTATGTGAATACTTGTGCTGAACTACCTCTTTGATTTTACCCAAAGGTGTAGGTTTTAGAGAGCTTTGTACTTTCCCTCTTTCTACCTCATCCAATTCTGTGAATGAAATTCACAGCTCACTTAAATGGAGATTATTGTTACCATGTCTGCTCAGACCCTGCCTCCTAAACATGTGTGCACCGAGTTTGTGTGTCTGGGGCTGGGACACCAAATCAGTTCTGGGGGAATGGCTCTTGGAAGCTGCAGGAATTACTTGGGAGAACTTTCCTTCTGCAGCCAGTTCTGATCAGTTAGGGAAGCAGATAGGCTATCTGTCTGGAAGGCAGAGTGGGTCCAGAGTAACAGGCAGGATACTAGCGTAAATTTGGATCGGGTCCAGGCAATGAAGTGTCAATTTAAACTACTGTATACCAGGGGCAAACACAATTGGGAGGCCAGATCTTTTCAAAAGAAATAAGTTTGAATAAATTAGACCACCATAATAATCTACCATTGAATATTGACTGCTGGAATATGTCTGAGTGGATCTGAAGGCTGTTGCACTAAGAAAAGGGGGAGTGGGGAATGACCAAAATCAAGCCACTGTGGAGAAAGGGAAAGGGAAGATAGACAAAGAAAGCGGGGGAAGGGAAATAGAACAGTTCATATCTCCTGTTCTGCTGAAAAGGGATCAGGGAGGGAGTAACAAGATTTGGAGATTTGGTTTGCATGCCACAGGGAGGCCATCACTGAGCTGATGTGGCTTCCTAGACTGGCACATACTCCAGTTCCAAGATTACAAATAGAGCTTGGGAATTACATGTGCACAGACCAGTTACATGTGGTATGCAGGGGGGTGGGCAGGCAGGCACTCAGCTGGGAGTTCCAGAGAAGTAGAGGATTTGCCAGCAAACCTGTTTAAGGGATTTATAAAGGTTAAAATTTAAAAAAACCAAAAACAAACCAGAGACAAGAGATACTTCTGAATAGGACGTATGTAAGATCACAAAAGTCAGGAATTATGAATAATTTTCTAAATGAAAGGTCACAAGAGCTGAGTGGACAAGGCAGTTCCGCCTGGTAGGCACACAAAGCAGATGGGGTTCTGAGTGTTCCAGTTCAGTCAGTTGCCCAGAATTGTTCTAACTGCATTAGGCTGGGGTTGGGTTAGTCCATTAGACTCCCCCTTGTCCTAGGACTTTCATTTGTCTGGCTAGGAATTTCTCTTCATTAAAAATTTAAGAGTGCTGGGTGTAGTTTGTTTATTTATTTTTACATTTTATATCCTGCTCTTCCTCCAAGGAGCCCAGAGCGGTGCACTACATACTTAGGTTTCTCCTCACAACAACCCTGTGAATTAGGTTAGGCTGAGAGAGAAGTGATTGGCCCAGAGTTACCCAGCAAGTATCATGGCTGGATGGGGATTTGAACTCGGGTCTCCCCGGTCCTAGTCCAGCACTCTAGCCACTACACCACGCTCATCCACGTTCTCATCCTTCCCAGGCGAATAACCTCAAGGTACAATTCCTTCTCTTATGTGGCAGTCTCATTTGCCCCAAATGGAGCCTGTTCTGCTAATACTGTGTAGATCTTGGTAAGCACTCACTGGTATTAAACTAGCAGAACTGTGAACATCAGATGGAAGCGGACTGAAGTATCTTTCTTGCATGCTGTCTTTTTTCTATACAGTTATAGTGGCTATGAAATCAAAGAATGTACAATTGATATTGTACAAATTGTCAATATTCTCCAATGTGGTTTATGGCCCTAAATAAATCAGTCCCAACAGAATACCCATGGAAATGAAGTGCTTCTTTACACAGAGAATGTCAGATTAAAGGTGGCTCTATTGTGCCCCTATTTAAATTAATGGCTTCATTCCTCATTCACTTAGACGGAAAAAGACGAATGTAAGTGTGAACTGAAGACTGATAAAATGATGAGGGCAGCTGCTAAGGATGTGCATCGCCTACGGGGACAAAGTCGAAAGGAGCCCTTGGAGGTACAGTCATTCAAGTAAGGAAAATTTTTACAGGTTTTACTTAAATATCTGGCTTTGGCCTTTTAATATAGCTTCACTTATCAGCAACATAAAACCCTTTTTAGCTGTGAAAATAAACTAGTTGTGCTTGTATCAAAGGTTGTGCTCTGATAATGAGTTACAATGTTGTGCGGCATTTTCTAACAGCCTCTTTGTGATGTCCTTATCTGGCAGCAGCACATTACTGTCTGGCTTGTCAGTTCCCTTTGTTTAATGAATGAGCTATCTATAAACACTTTTTTGTATTCTTATCAAATGGAAAACAGTGAAGGATTTGCTAAAAATCCTTTTTGTAATAGATACAGTTCAGTAAGATTTATTGTACTGAATTTTTTTGTTTTTGCTTCATTCACATAGAATCACTAGGGCTGGCCCAGCCCCACTCACCCCCACTCCAGCACTCCACTCTTCTTTCTGCTCCTAACCCCTCTGGCTTTTGAAAATGCCCAAGAAAGAAGTAGGGTGGCAGCAGGTCACATGCCATTGCCACCACCAAGCAAGGTTTGGGGTGGCATTAGGAAGTGATTGACTAGTGGAGGTAGCCAGAGGCAGCTGGCCAGCTACCTACACCAATCTGCTGCCTGAGGTAGCCACCCCACTTAGTCTCATTAGTGGGCTGGCAATGGGAATTGCTACTTCCAGAGTGAATGGAGTTGTCCAAGTTGTGCATGACTAGGCATAGACAGTCTTATTGTTTCTCTCTTTGAGTCTCAGTGCCTCAGAATTCTTAATTTCATTAACAATTGATGTTGGTCTTGTTTTGTAGAGAGAAAATGGCATTTTTCACCCGACCAAGGATAAACATTCCAGCTCTTTCTGCAGATGATGTTTAATCTTTATTTAAGTATTTCTTTCTCCAACCACATTGAAAAGTATAATATGGTTTCACTATATTTATTTATGTGGTATTATAAAGGTACCAAGTCATGTACATTGATGGCTTTATCAGCATTGTGTCCAGATTTTTAGCTTTCTGCTTTCATTGCAAATGCCAGCATTAAAATAACATGATTATATAGTTTGTATATTTAGCAATGTATTTTTCAGAGAGAATTTTTAAATGTGAACAAATACAGCTCAAGTGCTGTTTAAATATGATTCCATATAGACACTTTGTACAGCTCTACTTTTTTAAAGAGGTTTTTCTGCAATAACACTTGAATCTGAAGGAGCATCAGTCCTATGGTTCTAAAAATACAACCCAACTCTTATATAATTATCTTTTGGTAATTTAAATATTTTTGTAAAAACAGAGGATGAAAGAAGCCATTAATTCCCACCCACCCCCCCTTTGGAAAGAGCTGTGAATGAGTGCTCTGCGAGCTATGAAACACTTTCATTTCCTTCTAGGTCATCAAAAATGGGTGTGGAGTTCAAAATGCTTGCTCACTTTAATTTTAAGATTACTTCAGTTCTACTTGATCTGTACAAAGTTCCAAAAGCCTGGTGAACCCTTTGCTACAGGGAGAGAGCTGCAAGGAACATACATCCATATTGGTCTCTTTGATGGCTCGAGGGGAAGGGGGCAGGGAAGTCCTGACAAGTCAACAGTTGAAACTATTTCCTAATTCTACAAATCTACATTTGTTTAATTGTATTTCGAAGTGTTTTAAAAAATAAAATCCTCATCTAATCCCATCACTTTAAGAAAAGCAACAATAACTAACAAGCTTTTAAAAATGAACCTTTTGTCCATCATTTATCTAAAACTCTGAGCAGTCTTGTTTGCTGCTTTTTAAACTCTGATCATAGTATGGTTTTCCTCTCATTGAATGGAATTTTCCTCTTTGAAAATGTCTACTGAACAACATTCAACAAAACCTTTTCTAGAAATAACGTAACTGTGTCTATATGCCATTGTCTACCATATTATCATTAGTATTTGTGTTTTTGTTTCCTCATTGTCTGCTTTGGCTGGTAATGTCTGTTATACTTGAATGTACACATGAGCATTCTCTTGCTTGCAAACTCTTGCACTCTTGTGTAAGTACATGCGTGCGCACATACACCCACACACCCTACCTACCTACCTACCTACCTGTTGAGGGAGAATATTCTGGGGCAAGCTGTCAACCTGGCAAGAGTCTTAGATGCATATCCATTCCTGTTTCCCTCACTGCAAGGAGAAAGTATCGGACTACTGTTCTTGTTGAGCACCCAATTTTTTAAAACACCATTTTTTCTCAGGACAATATCATACCATGTCTGAATAAATGTGATAAAATCAAGATCTCTTGTTTCTTTCTCCCTGCAGTAAGAGGGAGAGGTGTGTGAGAGCCTGAGACTTACACAGGACTGAGAATTCTCCCTGGAAAATAATGCCTGAACCAAACTTCTTACTGCATTACCACCACTATTTGTGGTCTTCTGTAATTGCTCTTTCCCCTGACTGTTGCCAACATAAGAATTTTGGTGACGTGGCTGGAGAACAATGGCAACGGGAATCAAAAGGCCTTGCAGGTCAGCAAACCAAGATGCACCTTCATGAGTAAAGCCAACAAGTGGTTTAAAACTGGGAAGCCTCTTGTGATGTACATATTCCTTTTTCATGTATAAAACACTTTAATAGGCAAGCACTAAGTGATTGAGTTTATACCTATTTTAAATTTTGTCAGGATTAACAGATTAAAATTGCTATAGAAATTCACATACTTTGTGTCTTTATGTGTCATAGGGATGATGTTTATAATTGCATCAGCACCTACAGTCAAAGATGTTGGTTTCTGTGAACACTAAATCTGTGGTTTGAGTTGAGGAGGAAGGCTTTACTAGATTTTAGGTATTCAGGCCTGGGACAACAGTCACTGCAGTTTTATAATTCAGATTTAAGCTATGACTAAAGAGGAGGGTGGGGGTCGATGTTTTGATTCTGAATCAAGAATGACTTTCGTGTATAACTCTTTAGAAATTAATGCCTCACAGTTCATATAGACAAGGATTTATTTATTTATTTATTTTATAATATTTATACTCCACCCATCCAGTACACTGCTGCTTGGAGTGGCTCACAACATTAATAAAACAGATATAATGTAACAGATATAAGACTCATAAAGTTAAACAAGTTAAAATACCATGCTAAAACCACATTTAAAATTTCATTTTTATTTTTTAAAAGTTTCAAATTAAAAGTTATTTGAAAAGCTGAAAACTTTCAGAAACTTCTCAACTTTTCAGAATAAACACTAAAGAACCCGCCATCTATAAACAGTAGATAACATTTAAAAGCCTCTTTAAAAATGTGTGTTTAATTGTTTAAAAACACTGAGGGGGAGGGAGCATGGCGGAGCTCTTCGGGGGGAGGGCATTCCAAAGCTGAGGGACCACAAGTGAAGCATCCCTGTCTCTAGTCCCTGCCAGTTCTCCTAAGATGATGAGCAGAGGGCCTTGGCAGGTACATACAGGTGAAACTCGGAAAATTAGAATATCGTGCAAAAGTCCATTAATTTCAGTAATGCAAATTAAAAGGTGAAACTGATATATGAGACAGACGCATTACATGCAAAGCGAGATAAGTCAAGCCTTAATTTGTTATAATTGTGATGATCATGGCATACAGCTCATGAAAACCCCAAATCCACAATCTCAGAAAATTAGAATATTACATGGAACCAAGAAGACAAGGATTGAAGAATAGAACAATATCGGACCTCTGAAAAGTATAAGCATGCATATGTATTCAGTACTTGGTTTGGGCCCCTTTTGCAGCAATTACTGCCTCAATGCGGCGTGGCATGGATGCTATCAGGCTGTGGCACTGATGAGGTACTATGGAAGACCAGGATGCTTCATTAGCGGCCTTCAGCAATTCTGCATTGTTTGGTCTCATGTCTCTCATCCTTCTCTTGGCAATGCCCCATAGATTCTCTATGGGGTCAGGTCAGGCGAGTTTGCTGGCCAATCAAGCACAGTACACTGTATACTTTTCAGAGGTCCGATAGTGTTCTGTTCTACAATCCTTGTCTTCTTGGTTCCATGTAATATTCTAATTTTCTGAGATTGTGGATTTCGGGTTTTCATGAGCTGTACGCCATGATCATCACAATTATAACAAATTAAGGCTTGACTTATCTCTCTTTTCATGTAATGCGTCTGTCTCATATATCAGTTTCACCTTTTAATTTGCATTACTGAAATTAATGGACTTTTGCACGATATTCTAATTTTCCAAGTTTCACCTGTATGGTCAGAGAATAGCTGCAGTATAGGAGACTATACCACTAATTCCTCTGCAGCAGTCAGGGAAATAATAGTGAGAAACTAAGATTTTGGATATGAACAGCTACTTGACCACTGCAAAAACCCGAGGAAATTGTACCTTAGCCTTGGTTCACACGATAAGGTACTTGGATGAAGATGCTGCTCAGGATTTTAGGTAGCTCTGCTGGATTTTCTCCCCTGCAGCAATGATATGGCTTTCTTGGTAGGCTTCCCTGAATTGTGTCTTTCTGGGGATTGTAAATGGTTCCTAATTTTATGGGCTCATGACTTGGTTTTCAGGTGAGGGTTTAGAGACTGACCAATCCTCTCCTGCAATTATACTTTGACATGGATCTCAATTGATACTTTTACCTAACCTGTTTGCTGTATGCTCCCTTGTGAACCTGCCCTTGTGAACCTGCAGGTTTTTGTAGCTCAGAGCTCCAAAATGTACAGTCATGATAACTCTTAACTGGAGATTGGCAGGGCTTACTTTCAAAATGTAAGGAACACTGTAACATAAGTATTTGTTGCTATTATAACTGCCCCATTAATCACTCCAGGAAACTGAAAGAGGGACTTCACTATTCATATCCACAGTAAGCAAGTTCATTATAATTTGTAAATGAAGTTACTGGTCTTTCTTTTCTTTCTTTCTTTTTTAACATTCTTAGTATTAAAGTCTGCCATCTGTGCTTTTGCTTTTATCCCAACTAAAACCTTTCCTCACCCACCCCTTTAAAAAAAAAAAAAAGGTATAATGTAAACTAATAAAACGATTTCATGGAAGAACTGTACAGAAATGGGGAAGGAGTTATAAATATTTTGTCTCTCTATTGCCAGCCAGTGATTGATTTGTGCATGACAAGTGTGCATGACAAGTGAGAGCCAGCGTGGTGTAGTGGTTAGAGTGCTGGACTAGGACCGGGGAGACCCGAGTTCACAATCCCCATTCAGCCATGAAACTAGCTGGGTGACTTTGGGCCAGTCACTTCTCTCTCACTTCTCTCTAGCCTACTTTGCAGGGTTGTTGTGAAAGAGCAACTTAAGTATGTAGTACACCGCTCTGGGCTCCTTGGAGGAAGAGCAGGATATAAATGTAATAATAATAAAATAAATGCTTCATTTCTACATTGGTAAAGGCCAGGCTGCCCACACTACAAGAAATGTGGACCTGACTGGCATTACTTGCTGTAGAGAGACAAATGAACTATGCATGTTTTCTGTGCTACTGTCCTGTGCCCCAGGACTGCACCTTGCTGTTGAAATCAAGTTTGTAAGCTATGCTGTGCAACAAATCAAGCACTCTTGACAATGGTGTCTGAATAACTGATGTTTGTTCTTAATAGTGCAGGTTGCTTGTGGAAGGTGTCCTGTAGAACGTATGCCCCTGTTAGTCCACTGTCCAAGGCTACTGCAGCTGGGGATGATGGGAGTTGCAGTCCATGTTGAGAACAGAAGCTATTGCATAGACTTTGACTGCTAAGAGTTGTGCACTGTTGCAGGACTTTCTCCAAGGAGGGGGCAAAAAGCTGCAGTCCTATGCACACTTAGCTGGGAGGCTGCTGGACTTTCTCCAGGGAGGCAAAAGGCTGCAGTCCTATAGGGAATACGCCTTTACATTCAATGGGACTAGCTAAATCGAGGGGAAGGCGGGAAAGGGTCAAAGCCAATTTAACACACACAACCCCCATACATCCCAGCACTCCTATGTGTGCAAAACTAGACTGTTGGCTGTTATGATGGAAACAGCTCCTAGCGTTTGGCTCTGCTTTCCACTACAGTCCTGTGGACTTTTGTTAGTTGCTACAATTGAGCTCCATCGGGCCCGAAAGGGTTCACGGTGCACAAAGCAACATATCCTGCGTTTTTATATACAGAAAACATATGTCTAAAGTTTATCTGGAAATGGCTCCATTTATTTATTACCTACACCTCCTGTTCATTAGAAAAGCGGGGTTCCGGTACGTATACAAACCTGAGCCATGTCGTCTTAAAAACGTTTGTGCTTTTCTATCCATCGGCCGTCTCACACTGCTGACTGCGCACACAGTACAAGTGGCTTCGTTTGTGTGCTTCCAAGCGACAGAAGTGCTGAAGGGCCCCTTCAGTCGGCTGCTCTGGCACCACCCGACTGACTGCTCTTGTCTTCATTCTGATAAAAACGTGAAGTGTTTTCTTTCGGGATTCCTGCAGAGGTGACAGCGGGCGGAAGCAAAGTTGTCAGAGCGCCCCCTATCCCCTCCACATTTTCAGGGAAGAGCAAGCTTCGTTCACGTGCTTTTTGCATTCAAAATAACCGACAAGAAATGATTTCGTGGAAAGAAACACTGTTCCTTTTTCCACTCTTGCACACGGACGGACGCCTGCTGGTATGAGCGCCAGCCAGTAGGGGGCGCCTGAGTCCGTGTGACGCGCTCTCCGTAGCGTTCTTCGTCGATTGCCCGAATTGAGTTTGTCAGCGCCTGTCCAAGGCGGGGAGAGACGCTGCTTCCGGTTCCGGGTTGTCTAACCGGTGAGCATGGCGGTGCAGGCGGCTCAGTGTGTGGAGCGGCTCCAGCGGCAGGTTAGAGACAGACGCTTTGGGCATAGCGGGTCAAGGCGAGGGTGTGGCGCGACGCAGATGGGGCTCTCTCCCTTGGGTGGCCCTCAGAGGGAGTCTCTCTCCCCCCGCCCTCGCTTTCTGGCGGGTCCTCTCTGGGTCGTCGCTTTCTGGCGGAGTCCGCGTCTTCCTTTGTAGGCAGGGTTTCATTCGCTGCCCACCTTTTCTCCTGGAGAGAGAGGCCGTAAGCATTTCTCTTTCTGGAATAAAGCGGGGTCGGGCTTGGGCGCTCACCAGGAATCGGGCACAACACCCATCACCCGCGCAAGCATTGAGCAGCGCCTAGGAAGGAGAGCGGAGCGCTTCGGTTAAAGGCACTGCGCTTTTGGACTGTCTTGACTTCAGATTTTGGAGCTGCTACGTGAATGCTGAGCCAAGAAGCACAGCTAATCCTGAAACTGCTTCACACACACACATCCCTCCTCAGCTTCTTGAGGACTGTCCTTTAAAAAAAAAAAAGAAAGAAAAAACTCCTATTTTCTAACGACTCTTTCCTAATACGAAAACTGTATGCACCCATCACCTGGTAACAGAAAATGAAAGCGTCTTCACAGTTCTTGGTTTAAAATCAATCACCGAGGGGGCTAACACCACAATTCTAAAATAAAAATAAGCTAAAAACAAATAAGCATGCACCAAGAACAAGTCATCCCACTTAAATGTTCTTTTTAAGATGTCTTCCTTCCCTGTGGTGATTCTTTAACCTTTGCACATCATCTTCTAACAGAAAGTGAAAGGACTTTCAGAGTCTTGGGTTTAAAACACAATTCTAAAATAAAGAGCGGAAAACAAATATAATGCAGTGAGAACAGGAACAAATCATACATGTTCTTTTTAGAGCACGCCCTCCTTCCTCCCCATGGCAATTAACATTTACACATAACCTTCTAACAAAAAGTGAAAGAGTCTTTGGAGTTATTGGTTTAAAGGTAATCTCCAAATTGGCTAATGATACAAAATAAAAATAAGCTAAAAATAAATAAAATACAATAAGAACAAGTCATCCATCATAAATGTTCTTTTAAAAAATACTGTCCCTCCCCATGGTGATTCTTT
Source organism: Hemicordylus capensis (assembly GCF_027244095.1). Taxonomy (NCBI): domain Eukaryota; kingdom Metazoa; phylum Chordata; class Lepidosauria; order Squamata; family Cordylidae; genus Hemicordylus; species Hemicordylus capensis. The sequence goes on along the minus strand of NC_069658.1, from coordinate 369,340,831 downwards.
AACTTTTATACAGTACTGAGATGGTAATAACCTTAAACAGCCACAGTTTCTTTTGCCGTGTGAACTGTCCTCTTGTTCCCTTTTTTCTTATAATTGGAGGAATTGGCTTGAAAGGGTAACCAGACCTCTCTGTAGAGCAAGACATGGTGTAAAGGATTACATGAGGAAGGCGTAACAATCTACTGTCACCTCTCTGGTGGTCTGTGTTAACAGATGGCATTGGCTCAAGCTGACCTGAGCTGCTGTGTAGCTATAGAACTGTGTTATCTTTGAATCCAAATCCGAGTAACTGTACACATTATTGTACCTGGATCTAGAATGTAATGCTGGCAGAATACAGCTTTAAAACAGAACAACCCAGCATACTTTCAAGGTATGGTATGGTCATAATCTGTTAAAACAAGCAGTTCCGTTTATTAGAATCAAATCATATGTGCTTTGGCTTTCCTTATTCTCCCTTAACCTGCATTATCTTAATTACTACTTTCATTAGGAGTTTTGAAGAGTTATATTTAATTACAATGTAGTATATATGTAAATGTCACTTATTATGGGTTTCTGACTAACTTGTTCCAAAAGTTCGGTTTTTGAACTTGCCCTAGAAGGGTGGTGTAAGCATTCAGAATCAAGGCCGCTTCATTGCATTTTATTTTGCCACATGTTGTTTATGTCTTTTCACAATTTAAACCACTCTCAATTTCCAGTTTTAGCACCCTAATTTGCTGTGGTGCTACTTCTGGTCTGCTCCTCCCTGACCCGAGTGGAATATTATAATATGATAGATTTAACACCTGATGCTTTTATAAGACTTCTAATTCATTTGTTGAACAGCACTGTTAGGGCGTGCAGTAGGGATGTGCATGGAACCAGTTCAGAGGCCCTTTATGGATCTCCGAGCTGATTCAAAAGTCTGGCATTTCTGCCGGTTCGGAGGTTGGGGGGATAACTTTAAGGACTGGGGAAGGTTCTCTTACACACACACACACACACACACACACACACACACCTGGCCAAGTTTCACCCGCTGGCACTGCCCTGAAAAATTGTCCCACAGGGTGGCAGTGTACCTCCTTGCTGCCCCGGTGAGTCACAGACTGGAAGTACCCAGAAGTGTTTGGTGTGCGTAAGCACATCGTGCTCCCTTGCACGCAAGTCGCAACATGCGCATACACACCAAGCACTTCTGGGTACTTCTGGTCAACGACTAACTGGGGCTGCAACGAGATACGCTGCTGCCCCGTGGGACTGTTTTTCAGGACAGCGCCAGCACCCTCTTAGTCCTTAAAGTTATCCCCGCCGCACCTTTGAACTGGCAGTCGCCGGTTCTGTGCACATCCCTAGCATGCAGTGCCCAGTTAATCGCACCAAACCCCAAAACTCATTCAAAGAGAAACCAATTTTTGGAGCCATAACTGAACCAAAATCTCAAGGTTAACTTGAAGCTGAACCAACTTCTTTAAAAACATTCAGAATAAGTGGTTCAATAACTGGGCATTCAGAGATCCTTTTTCAAGGAGTGGTGAGAGCTCCACTGTGTTCCAGCTATTATATTATATTTTCCAGTGAGCTATTGAGAAAGAAGAGAGGCGGAGTGGTGGAGATTGTAGGCAAAGTTTAGGATTAGTAGTCTCATGGTCAAGTAAAAACTTCCCACCCACAGGGTGTTGTTATCTAGCAGCAAGAAGACCTCATTAGACTCTGAGGCAGCAACTGTCTGCAAGCTTTTTAAAATTATTTTCTTACTATCCATCCTAAACACAGTAAGTATCCCCCCCCCCTTTTTTTTTTTTTGTTAAATTGAGACAGAGTCCTAGTTGAGAGAGGAGAGATGGATATTTAGATAGGGTAGGAAAAACTGATTAATAATTACATTACTACTTAAGGTCTTCCCCTTAGGCTGGGCCTGAAGGCTTTTTTTGTGGTAGCAAGCATGACTTGTCCTCATAGCTAAGCAGGGTCTGCCCTGGTTGCATCTGAATGGGAGACTTGATGTGTGAGCACTGCAAGATATTCCCCTTAGGGGATGGAGCCATTCTGGGAAGAGCAGAAGGTTCAACATTCTCTCCCTGGCTTCTCCAAGACAGGGCTGAGAAAGATTCCTGCCTGCAACCTTGGAGAAGCTGCTGCCAGTCTGTGAAGACTATACTGAGCTAGATAGACCAATGGTCTGACTCAGTATATGGCAGTTTCCTGTGTTTCTGAGTCTCTAATTCTAGAGGAATCTTTCTTTATAGAAATATAGAAAATAATTCCATAGTGCCATTAAGGCCATTATTCTGTATTAGTCATTCTTTAGAGTTGATAAGGAATTTCTTGCTAATTATTAACAGTGTTGTCATTTGTTTAATTATGAGCAATAAACATTAGAACTGGTCTAAAAATGAAAGTGCTGATGCAATCTCCATCAGTGATTATCATAGGAGCAGAGAGAAGGCCTCTCTCTACTGACTTTATTTGGCTTCCTAGGAAAAGGAAATCAAGTTTTTGACCGCAGAAATTGATCGTCTGAGAAACTTTGAGTGTTTGGGTGTTCCCCCAAGCTTAGAGGGACTGAGGGAAGAGAATGCAAAACTGAAATATCGGTTAAATGTTCTACGAAAGGTAAGTTCCTTTATGAAAAGTGTGCAGTGCATGAAAATGTGAACTAATTGTCATGAAAATTATATTCGGTCCCAGTATTAGCATATGGCACCTTCAGGGAAATCCTGAGGCCAACCACTAATTCTTAGGGGACACACACACACTTTCCTTTCTGCTGGGCCTCTTGAAGTTTCCTCAGTACTAAGCATGGAAAGGTTTCACTCCGCAGAGCTGCACCACACCATCTCCTCCTCCTGCTCCTGCCTCCCCTGTTGCTGCCTGCTTCAGCAACTATGTCAGTCAGAAGAGGCAACCATGACAGTAGCTAGGGTGAAGAGTGTAGCATCCAGCGTTTAAATTTCCCCAGTAGGCCAGTCTCAACATAGCATGTCACCTCAGAATGTCATGCTGCATTGGGGAACAGGAAGAGCAGTACCTATACTTTCTGCTTGAGCCTGCTTTTGCTGCTGCCCTCTCCTCCTTCTCCTGTCTCTTCTACGCCATCATCTTCTGGCTCTTGCCCCTGCCTGGTAAGCCTGGGGGTCCAACCAATGCAAGAGTGGACTCATTAGGATATTTTGCCCAGGAGTCTCTCAAAGCTGACACTGGCCCTGATCGCGTTGTGATTTTACAGCTTGGTATTTCACCGTATGAAGATCATGAGAGTGTGTGGTGGCAGGATAATCTTTCTTTAATATTGAAATTCTTTTTCCTTTAAAAATTGTGTGTGTAGTATATTTCTGTTTCCATGATGTGTTGAATAAATGTTTCAGATAATTTATAAAATTGCTTATCAATAGCCGACATACATTATTTTGTAGAAGTACTTTCTTTTAATTAGTTATATAAATCCTTTGCAAACTTAGGTCTCTGAACTAGGGATGTGCATGGAACTGGTTCAGATGTCCTTTATGGGCCTCTAAACTGGTTCGAAAGACCGCGGTTCAGCCACTTCGAAGGTGGGGAGAATAACTCTAAGGACTGGGAAGGGTGCTTTTAACACCACGCCCCCCCACAGCCACACACCACCATTGTGTTTTCCCCACCGGCACTGTTCTCAAAAACTGTCTCGCCGGGGTGGCAGCATACCTCCTTGCTGTCACAGCCTGGAAGTGGCCACTGCACATGTGCACTTCACAACGTGCACACTCGCAGTGGCCACTTTCAGGCCACGACATACCGGGGCGGCAAGGAGGTACACTGCCGCCCCAGCAGGACTGTTTTTGAGAACAGAGCCAGTGGGGGAAACACTGTGTGTGTGTGTGTGTGTGTGTGTGTGTGTGTGTGTGTGTATGTAAGTAAGTAAGAGCACCCTCTCCAGTCCTTAAAGTTATCCCCCACCACCACCTTCAAATTGGCAGTCGCCGGTTCCATGCACATCTCTACTCTGAATTGAACATTTCCCTTAGAATTTCACCCCATAAACAAGAAGGGCAGATCTTCTTTGTTCTGGTAGCATCCCTCGTTATAGCTCCACTTTGAGGGTTTTGTTTGAGAGAGGTGAGAAAGCAAGACCTTGTAAAAGGGGTACTTAATTCTCTCTGTCTTTCTGCATATGTCTGTGTTTCCCAAGAAACGCTGTGTCCTCCCATTCTAGCTAATCGGCTCAGATGGAAGCCTTCATTCTTCCCTGCCAGCAGGTCTTGTGAGTGAATGTGTGTGTTTGCAAGTAGATCTGAGTATTAAAAGCTTCATCTGGCTTCTTTTTCACATAGCAGCCCTATGAAGCAGCAAGTTGCAACTTTTTCTGGAGAGAGCTTGCCTCTTCTTAGTCCACTCAGAAATGGGCGGAGGTATGCAGAGATTCTGGAGCTGGCAGGGCTAAGTAATCTTTGTTCCCCTAAAGCTTGGTACATTCTTGCAAGCAATGTAAAACTTTGCTCTAGAAGAAATTGTGTTTCTGGAAAAGCCAAATCAGGTCTCTTCAGATACAGTGTATGTGAGAAATGTCATTTTCAATTCAAAACAGGGTTGAGAATGCTCATTTATAGGACTGGAAATGGATACATAGTGATTCCATGCCAAGATAATATTGAGCGGTATTAGGAGGCTTTAGATTGTGACTTACACTGTTCTAGATTACTTTTCTGGTCTGATGAATGAATAATTTAGGTTTGTGTTCCCATGTAGAGCCTGCAAGAGGAAAGAAATAGAGGAAAGCAATCAAAAAGTATGATTAACGTCAACAGCTGCCTTCAAGACATCTTTGGAGCAGCTATTAAAGCTGCATATCCAGAACTAGAAAACCCTCCACTGGCAGTGACACCAAGTCAGCAGCCCAGATTTGGTGATTACCAGTGTAACAGTGCTATGAGCATATCACAGGTACAGTAACCCATGTGGGAATGTTCATGGCTTTTTATTGCTATATCCAAAACAGCACAAAGTTGCTTGTGTGAGACACATATGGTTCATTTTTGGTCATATAGCTGTAATTGGTGGGTTTAACTGTGGAAACACTTTCCACTCTGTATCAAGCACTCGCTACTTTTTCCAGGGAAAGAACCTTTCCCTGTAACTTTCTGTCTTATACATTGCCCTGTTTGTATCAACAATACACTGCAGAACTGGGAAGCTGGACAGAACTGAGAAAACCATGGGTTTTCTTGGCTTTGTGAGAGGTAGCATCCATGATCTTGGGACAGGCCTGAGCATTTGGACAGGGTCTGTCCATACAGAGCTCTAAGGAGTAATACAATCAGCCTTTCCATCCATTTGTGTAACTAAAATTAATGAAATCTATTCAAAGTTGTTAATTTTGACCAAACACATTCTAGTCAGTTAAAACATGAACCGTAAATTAGCTAGCTCAAAAAAAACCTTAATGCTGTGTTATGGTGGTTCTGCTGCTCCACACCCTGGCAACAAAACTGGTCTGTCTCGCTGGATTCACTGCCACTGTTTATTCATTACAAACTTTGCTATAATTAGTTAAAATTCACTGCCCTTGGTATGTGGTAAATGCCATGGGCATGGAGGTATCACCAGTAGAGCTAGTTTATTGAGTTATAAAGTAAAGAGAATGTATTATTCTCCTCTGAAATCAATTATAACTAAAATACAACTATTTACAGGAGTTCTTGATGGTATTTTCAGTTTCTGATTGCCTTGGCCATTCACAAAGCAGGTTTTCCTTTAGTGTTATGGATTAAATATTTTATCTAACCTTTCCAGTAATTCTTTCAATGTCTCTACCAGAGAATCTCTGGCAGATAAAGGTGGTTGGGTTTGATCTTGCAAGCTGTTCTGAAGGTGGAGATAAGTCTTCACACTTTCATCTTCAGCCCACCATTCCCTCTAGTGCCTCATCCTGTAATTCTAGCCAATTGTCAGTCTTTCAGTATCTGATTTGCAGCCCTGTTGGTTACTTCATCACCCACTGTCAGCTAATGCCCTACTGCCAAGTTAAAGCTCTGAAACCTACAGAACGCCTTCCATTAATAAAATCCAGCCACACCCCTCAGACACCATAACTAGATTGCAAGCGCTTGGTAACAGTTGCCATGCTCACCGTCCTACAAGCCACATGCATAAACATAAGCAATTCTTAACTCCTTACCTGTTTTTCTTTTTCTATAAACTTAATATAGTTTTCCACTAGTAGAGTAAGATCCATGTATGTTCCCAATGTAGATCAGAGTTCTGGTCACATCCCTAGAGCCCAAGATGGTAGAGTTGTTGGGCAAATTGGTCCGGCAGAGATCTCTTTCTAAAAGCAATGCTTTTCCATGCCAGCCAGCGGCCTTGCTGCATGAGCTTTGCCCACAGAAGCAGTCCCACAAATGTGTGTTCCCTTTTTCATGAAGCTCATTATCATATGTGATTGGATGTCAGCCAGCCCAACCCAAGCTTGTAGTGCCTTTTAAAATATACGTTGACTGCAACTTTACCCCAGTGAAGTCTCTGTTAGGAGTCTTATCTGGTGCAAGCTTCTCAGTGTCTCTATTGTTTGTGTACCTTGTATCATAGCGCTCTCTTCCCCTCCGCACACACTTTACAGCCATTTCAGAGATAACACCTAAGGCGGCTTGTTTCCCTGTCACTGTTGACGACTCAAGAGGCATTGCTGCTTAACTTATGTTGTACAATTTCTAAACATTTGCTTGGATTATTGTTGCTTTCCTTATAACGGACTTTAGTGTACAGCTCTTTCTGTTTCAGACTGTGAAATACTCAGAAACGTATCTTAGTTTTTGATGGGAGGGAAAGTTCCCATAAAAAGGAATAGTTGTCTACTTACTATTTTTACTCTTCCCCACCCCCCCACCAAATGTGATTGAGACTCACTTTTTTACTGTAAGACCAACAAAGCAAATCAGCATTTTTTGCCCCACCAAATAAAACCAATAAGGAATTTGCTCTCTAATGTACAAGTGTTCTAGACTTTGGTCATCAGATTCTAACCTTGTTAACTTCCTATACATTATGAGAGAGCAACAACTTGTAGTTTGTTGATGCATCACGTAGCATTTTTCAGTACATTCAGCACTGTTCTGTTCAACACAGCCTTTCAGAAGCAGAATTCTTGATAGCTCCTTTTTTTTTTAAAGTGAACATTAAAAAAAAAATGCAGTGTGTGTGTTTAGAGGACAGCTTAAGATTGAAAAATGATGCCAAGAAGGGCAGCAATATATTCTCCAGTACATCTCCGTTGCTGCTCCAAGGCTTTGGAATGCGCTGCCTAGTGAAATAAGAGCCTCCCCATCTCTGACCATTTTTAAAAAGTCTTTAAAGACCCATCTGTTCACCCAGGCTTTTAACTGATAATGTTTTGATTGTTTTTAATGTTGTTTTAGAATATTGTTTTTATCTTGTTGTAAACCACCCAGAGACGTAAGTTTTGAGCAGTATAAACATATGTTAAACAAACAAACAAACAAACAAATAAATAAATAAATAGCCTCCTGGCCCCTCCAGCTGGGAGTTCAGATGCACTATACTAATGAGCGTGTTGGCAGGTTGCGTGGAGAGGCTGTTGCCTAGCAAGTACACTTTTTTGAGTTTATTTTCTGGAGAGAAGCAGTACATTGAAGAGACTGTTATTGCTATAGAGATATTACAGCACAAAGTTGGAAGTGTAGAAACATCAACCTTTGAGGAGCGAGAGACCATTTGGCTGCTATCCTCCTTTAGTATTGAGCATCTGATGCAAAATTCAGAAGAAACCTATTTTCCACGGAGGTTCTGTTCTGCGTAGGCGGGGTGGGGGGACGAATAGCAAAACCACAGATAATGGGTCATTAGAGCAATGGGAATTGGGTTAGGTTCCTGGGATAGCAGGAAAAGGGACAAAAATGACTTGAATGCAGGGGTGCTCTGTGTGTCCCCAGCGATCCAGCAATGCTCACCAAATGTCCAAAATTATGAAAAATCATGGTTATCTTTCTTTCTGTTCACAAAAACGAGCCACAAAATGTCTCCAGCCCTCAAAATGGTTGGTGGGAATGACCTTGGGGGTTATTTCTGCCCATCCCCCAGATACACGAGTCTTAACCCTTTCATCGCCAATTTTTTTCACGTATACCATGGTCGGTTGCCAATTTCCCAGCCCCGGATAGGCAAAACTGCGGATGCTGAGTCCGTGAGTAACGAGATTTGCCTGTATTTATTATTTTTTGAATGTGTATATGTTATCTGCAATAAATTATGCGCCTTCAGTAGTGCACTTTGAAAATAAATATTTGAACTGCTCTGCTTTAGATGTGCCACAAGTAGAGTTGGCAGCTGTCCACTGTGCATATTTTCAGAGAACTGGAAATGAGAAAGAAATAATACTTCCATAATTGGAAATGAGGAACAAATAATACTTCCTTATTCTTGGAAGTAATAATGAGTGTGTGAGTGTGTCTGTGTGCACGCGCTCTCCGTGGTATTTTCTAGGACTGTGCATCGGAATCTCAGATTCTGACAAAAATCCCCCTGTCCCCCACCATGCAGAGGCAGCCACTTACAGTGTAGCCAGCTCCTTTCAGTACCTGCCATTTCCAGCACTGCTGCAGGATGGGTTTTTCAGTGGAACTGGAGGCCACTGAGACATCCAAAAAGATGTGAAGGGGGGATGCCAGGAAGGCAGTTGGGATCACATGGGAGTTGTATGAGGGGGAAATACATGTGGATGTTGCTGAGGGGAACTGTAGGTACTGCAGACAGTACCTGGTCTTGTGGTAGCAAGCATGACTTGTCCCCTTAGCTAAGCAGGGTCTGCCCTTGTTGCATCTGAATGGGAGACTTGATGTGTGAGCACTGCAAGATATTCCCCTTAGGGGATGGAGCCGCTCTGGGAAGAGCAGAAGGTTTCAAGTTTTCTCCCTGGCTTCTCCAAGATAGAGCTGAGAGAGATTCCTGCCTGCAACCTTGGAGAAGCCGCTGCCAGTCTGTGAAGACTATACTGAGCTAGATAGACCAATGGTCTGACTCAGTATATGGCAGTTTCCTATGTAACTCCAGGACCACCCATCTTCATGCTACACTGGGGGCATGGTACATATTTATTGGAATTGGAGATTCAACACACAGCCCTAGTATTTCCTCAAGTTCTATTTGGTGGGATTTTCAAAGCAGGCAGACAGGTTTTCTGACAGATTCCTTTAGAAGAGGAAAGTTCATTTCTCATAGCTGGTTGATGAGACTGTAATAGTTACCAAGATGTGTGTTGTGTTTTCCTTAGTGAGCAATTGTAGTGAGTCTTCTTGTTATGTTTTTCAGGTACTGCTCAAGACAAAGGAGCAAAAAGTAGGCCCCAGAGAAATTGCTGATAAGATTGCCAGAAACATTCCTGACAATGAATTTGTTGAGAAGATTGAAATCGCTGGTCCTGGTATAGTTATTCCATATTTGCTTTTTTGGGCAATCTGAGTTTATAATACAGTATTGCTACACTATTTGCAAATTATACTGCATAATTCGTAGAATTTGTATAATACTGTATAATTTGCAATGCCAAATTTGATATTACAGTATTGCAACACAACAAAAGGACTCATTGGCATTCTCCTTCCATAAAGGTTGATCTCTTAACTGGTTTGAGGCAAGAGGCTTTACTGCTTGGAAACCAGTACCTATTCCTCTTCATTCCTCCCATCAGGAATGCTTCCACGTGTCAAAAATTTTCTGCCTGTGGAAAACTGCTATGTTATGGAGAATACTTTTACCCTAGCATCTATCAAGATGTACTAGTTTCCCTGGGCAGAGAGATTTTGAAGTGAGGAGAAATTAAAATGTATGTTACCTTTCTTAGGAGCACAGTATCATGGATTAACGTTGTCTTTAACAATTGAGAATGTGGTCTGAAGTTCCAAAAATTCCACACAGAATTACAGCAACTTAAGAATAATTCAGTATTGTACTAATGCACAAATATTCACAGCTGATATATAAACAAACTTGTATATGTGACTTGGTGCTTACAAGATTAAAAAAAGGAACTTCTCTGTTGAAAATGGTCTTTGTGTACTAGGAGGGTTCAGTGAGTGGAGCCCCTTAGGGATTCCAGTAGCATGCAGGCCAGGGCTCACACATGCCCGTCTCCAGCCTAGAGGCAAAAGAGCTTTAGAGCCGGTGATGTCAGTGGCCATAGAACCTGTGGGCAGAGCACTTTATGAGGTGGAGAGGAGGCACCGGCTTACTCATTCACGTCTAAAAATGGCCCTCCAAGACAATGAGTGCCTCACAGGGCAGACTACAGAAGAGTTTAGGCTGTCTGCTCTGTGACTTAGAACAAGGACATTTGTCCTTGTATCACTCAAAAAATCACTCCCATTTTTGTTTTCATGAGTTATTTGTTTATCTGTTTTTATATTTGTGAACTACTTAGAGTCATTTGAGTTAGTCAGTATAAAAATCGTATGAATGAATGATGTACCAGGTTGACCATCTATATAATTAATTCCCGTAGCTGCGTACCGGAACTCTTGCGAGAGTGGCGGCACCACTCGTGAGAGTTCCAGGCTTGGGCGGGTGGTGAAGCCCGGGTGCAGAGGAGGCGTTAGGAGACGGCTGGCTGGCCAGCGAAGCTGCACCGGTGTGAGGAGGCGGCCAGCTGGCAGGCAAAGCCGCGCCAGCCTGAGGAGGTGGTGGAGAACTAGGGGCGCAGATGCTCTGTGCGCAGTCAGCTATTCTTATTGCTGCCAACATGCTAATCTCTTACAGTCGATACTACAGTATTTTATCCTGAACTAAATGTTTGCTCTGTATGCAGAGCAAAGTTTTAAATATGCAAGCAATAGTCTTACTTACCCCATCCCATTCCCCATTTGCAGGTTTCATCAATGTACACTTGAAAAAGGATTTTGTATCCAAACAATTGAGCAGTATGCTAGTGAATGGAGTTCAGCCCCCTCCTACTGGTGAAAGGAAAAAGGTAAGATAATAAATGATTGCTAATGTCTTCCTGTTGGAAATTCTGCTTTGTGTTCAAGCTCGTATGCAGATATTAGCAAATATACATGTGCCATTTTTAAACTACTCAGTCTGAAGATGGTCAAGAACCAAGATCCAGAGTGCTGCATGGGTGTACTTCTGTGCACACCAGGGGCTCTTCGGTGCCTATTTTTGACAGCCCCCAGAAGGACTATCCCCAAGGCTGGGGTGCCCTTCACAACAAAACTCCTTGAAGGACTGTGGCCAGCATTAAAAAATCAACCATCCATCAACAACACCACCCCTTGTACTCACAGAAGTGCTTTACAAATGTTCACGAGTGTCTCTGGATCCTGGCCAAGGATCAATAATTAACCATTGCCTCAAAAATTAGTTGGAAAATAGCTGACAGGAATGGATTGTTTTCATACATGAAGTGGTTTTTGTTTTCTTAGAACACTTCTCAATGTACTCTTTCTTCTAACTAGTTTAATGTGAGTGAAGAGGCCCAGATCTTATTTACTGCATCTTAGAACATTTGTATATTTGTAAGATTATGTATTCCATAGTTTTGTAGTATAATTACAGTTTGTATCTGGGAAGGAATTAGTGCATCTCAGATGTGGATCATTGCATATGACAATATACACATGGGACCCATGCTGTTTCCTAGAAAGAAGGCTTGTGTGAGAATTCTGTTATGTTTAAGTGCCCATAAAATCATGGATATGGTAAATGTGTGTTGGAATGATTAGAATTCTGCTAGAGTAAACCATTACATAGTATTTATTCTACTTCCTGGTCACTTGTAAGCCTGTACTTGTGGCTCTCATTGCTGGATGTTGCCCAAGATTATTCTGTTTGGAATTACTTTTCCAGGGATCATAGCTGCAGAGGCATAGATGACAAATATTTAAGAACATAAGAACAACCCTGCTGGATCAGGCCCAAGGCCCATCTAGTCCAGCATCCTGTTTCACACAGTAGCCAACCAGATGCCACTGGAAGCCTCAGACAGGAGTTGAGGGCATGCCTTCTCTCCTGCTGTTACTCCCCTGCAACTGGTACTCAGAGGCATCCTGCCTCTGAAGCTGGAGGTGGCCTATAGCCCTCCGACTAATAGCCGTGTGATAGACCTCTCCACCATGAAGTTATCCCAACCCCTCTTAAAGCCATCCAGGTTATTGGCTGTCACCACATCTTGTGGCAGAGAATTCCACAAGTTCATTATGTGTTGTGTGAAAAAATACTTCCGTTTGCTGATCCTAAATTTCCTGACAATTTCATGAGATGACCCCTGGTTCTGGCGTTATGGGAGAGGGAGAAGAATTTCTCTCTATCCACTTTCTCCACTCCATGAATGATTTTATAGACCTCTATCATGTCTCCCCACAGTCATCTTTTTTCTAAACTAAATAGCCCCAGATGTTGTAGCCTTGCCTCATAAGGAAGGTGCTCTAGGCCCCTGATCATCTTGGTTATCCTCTTCAGCACCTTTTCCAGTTCTACAATGTCCTTTTTTTAGTTGTGGTGACCAGAATTGTACGCAGTACTCCAGGTGTGGCCACACCATAGTTTTGTATAAGGGCATTATAATATTAGCTGTTTTATTTCCAGTCCCTTTCCTAATGATCCCTAGCATGGAATTGGCTTTTTTCACAGCTGTCATACATTGAGTTGACACTTTCAACAAGCTGACCACCACGACCCCAAGATCCCTCTGCTGGTCAGTCACCGACAGCTCAGATCCCTTCAATGTATACTTGAAGTTGGGGTTTTTCATCCCAGTGTGCATCACTTTACACTTGCCAACACTGAACTGCATTTGCCACTTTGTCACCCATTCCCCTAGTTTGGAGAGATCCTTTTGGCGCTCCTCACAATCCGTTTTGGATTTCACTACCCGGAAGAGTTTGGTATCATCTGCAAATTGGCCACCTCACTAATTACCCCTACTTCTAGATCATTTATGAATAAATTAAAAAGCACTGGTCCCAGTACAGATCCCTGGGGGAACCCACTTCTTATTTCCCTCCATTGTGAAAACTCTCCTTTTATACCTACCCTCTGTTTCCTGTCCTTCAACCAGTTAGCAATCCACATATGTACTTGTCCCTTTATCCCATGGTCGCTAAGTTTTTCAGGAGTCTTTGATGAGGAACTTTGTCGAAAAGCTTTTTGGAAGTCCAGGTATACTATCTCAACTGGATCACCTTGATCCACACACTTCTTGACACTCTCAAAGAACTCCAAAAGGTTTGTGAGGCTAGATTTACCTTTGCAGAAGCCATGCTGGTTCTCTTTCAGCAGGGCCTATTCTTCTCTGTGTTTTACAATTTTATCTTAGTTGGAGTTCTGACTATTCTACTCCTGCTTATTCTTCTCAGTATCATGCAAATGTGAAACACATCCTGTGAAACACATCCTGAGTTCCCACTGATGTAGAAAACGACATTTCAAATTGTTTTCTTGTTAGGGTTCCCTTGGCAAGCCACTGTGTGTATCAGATTTCAGATTTATTTCTATTGATGAAGTACTCTTTACCCCTTCAAGGGTTGGTGAGGCCCTATAACCATATGTTGGATTTAAAGTGAATTCGATGGAAAATGAGCATTATGATTGTGCACCAACGAACAGCATAAATTGTACATTGCTCGGTCAATGTGCATGATCTCCAAATGATGTTGAGGAATATGCAGAACCTGACAATATAAGCAGCATACTTCATACATTGCCCTTTTAGTTTGTAAACATTCTTCATTTGAGCACTATACACATTGAACAATGAATGTGTAAAAGCTGCCTCCAACTTCACTTGGAAGTGATGTATGTTGATCAGTGTACACGATTCCTGTTCATGCTGCTAATACATTTATAATCTCTACCATGTCTGGTGAATAAGCATAATGACCAGTGTTTGTTCATTCATCGGTTAACATTAACCATCTTAGATCAGTTAACGTTAACTGATTAGTTAATTTATGTATATGTAACCTTTAAAAAAAAATACATTTCACTATTTAGAATTAGCTTACCTTTCATTTCTTGTTTTATATAAAGGTGGTGGTTGACTTCTCCTCCCCTAATATTGCAAAAGAGATGCATGTTGGTCACCTGCGGTCAACTATAATTGGAGACAGCATGTGCCGCCTCTTTGAATTTGTGGGGTACGATGTTCTAAGGTAAGTGCAGTCAAGGTAGACTTGTGCAAATGCTGCTAGTGCATACACATTTTGTTCTTCCTGTGCAGTAGCATAAAGAACAGTTTTAGGAACAACCATCAGGGTGGATTTGAATCAAATCGATTTAAATAAAGATTTAAATCGTGGTTTTTTTTACATAAAGACTCGTTCTTGCTTGTATAATCTTAATATTTACAACCAGATGAAGGTTTCATTTTTGGTCCTCTTCTAGATAGAAAAATTGCTCAAAATAATCTTACAGAAACCTCTGGAATAGCATGACATTGTGAATGAATTAATGGAATTTATGTACCAAAAAATTTGAACGTTGCATATATACAGTCTCATGCTACATAATTAAAAACCAATCCTTATTTCATGATGAATACCTTTGGACTATAATGTATCTTAAATAGATAACTATCTTTAGATAGATTTTTCCCCTCAAAAAGCATTTTATTTAATAATTCTGATTTAAATTTTTAAAAAATCTGATTTTTTCTAAAAAATTACAAAAAAAAAAATCATTGATTTTTATCCTCCCTGACCATCAGTACTGCTAGGTGTCATTGAGATGCTGTTTAGGTGGGGAGTCCTTGAAGAGTCCCATGTTTTCAACCCTGCACACGCTTCACACTTTTCACTTACCCCACCTTTCATTTTGCTATTCCGTTAGAACAAGTGTTTTATTTTGCAAAAGCTCATATTCCTGATTCACAATAAAGCACATGGATTGAGTGATTTGCACAGCATGGAAAGCTGCCATATACCAAGTCAGATCATTGGTCCATCTAGCTCAGTATTGTCTACACAGACCAGCAGCAGCGTCTGCAAGGTTGCAGGCAGGAATCTCTCTCAGCCCTATCTTGGAAATGCCAGGGAGGAAACCTGGAACATTCTGCTCCTCCCAGAGCAGCTCCATCCCCTAAGGGGACTATCTTACAGTGCTCACATGTAGTCTCCCATTCATAAGCAACCAGGGTATACCCTGCTTAGCAAAAGGGACCATTCATGCTTGCTACTACAAGGCCAGCTCTCCACAAAGCTTCTCATAATTAGTTGGCAAAATTACTTTTGAGTGTAGCACTTGTGGTGCTTTATGTGAGCAACCCTGAAGAGAATAGGAGGCCTGCACATTATCCATCAGCTCTGTTCTGAAGTTATCATTTCTTGTTTCAGTTTTGCTTGTACTGTAGTCTTCATTTGTTTTGTGCTCTTTATGTTCAGATTGAATCATTTAGGAGATTGGGGCACCCAGTTTGGAATGCTTATTGCTCACTTGCAAGATAAATTCCCAGATTACCTGACTGTTTCTCCGCCCATTGGAGATCTTCAATCTTTTTATAAGGTATCTGCAGTTAAAATATATTATCACTCCTGCTGTTGCTATAATTCAGCATTGCTCTCACATTACGCTCACTTGCACCTTAATTTGGTTTTTTAAAGGATATTATAAAGGGTATTGTTTCTGTGTGCATTGTTTTTCTCTGTGCAGGAGTCTAAAAGAAGATTTGACACTGAGGAGGAATTTAAGAAGCGTGCATACCAATGTGTGGTCTTATTACAGAGCAAAAATCCAGACTTCATTAAAGCTTGGGAACTGATCTGTGATGTGTCCCGGAAAGGTGACTCTTGGAATTATCGTATCTATATCTTTTTAAAGAGCTCTCTGCTTTTCAACTGGGTCAGTCTTGGTTGCTTTGGAGCATTTTTTAATTAGATATAAGCTTTAAAGAAGTGATGGCACTTGAAGAAATAGATTAAGAATTGGGTATTCTGTAGGTTACTACTTCTGCTAGAGTGCCCCCCATCTATAGGAGCATGATAAATATACCTAAAGGGACACATTTTCAGGAAACCAAATGTGCCCAGTGATAGTTTGGATAAGAGAGTTTGTCTGCTGTTTTTATTGTCAGCAACAGTTTCAGACTTTCTCACACAGTTTCTTTGCATAGTAAATATTCACTTGTTTTTTATTTATTGCATCTGCAGTAGCACACACAATATTGCAACCTTCTTTGGAGATTGTGCATCCTTAATGTAGAACGCTTGTGCAGGAACACTCCTCTTGTCATTTTTGAAGTGGCATCAAGCTACTGCTAACTGTCCAGCCTATAACATACTAGCAGCATTTGTGAATCATTTGGGTTTGGGGAGTGGTGTTTTTGTTTGTTTTTAATTCTTTGGAGACTGCATGTTCCCTCACGCACAGGCCTTGCATTTGGAGTATATATCTAGCCAGATGTGAATATTAAATGACAAATGGCAGCATAGCTTTCCCTGTGAATGAGAACAGCTTCCCTGTGAAAGCCAAGTCTAAAGCCAGTATTCTGCTTTAATAGATCTCAACTTCTGTCTTTTACTGTGTGCTTAATGGTCCTATTTGTGGAGTAAGGTCAAGCATCCCAAATCATTGTATTCACCTATTTTCTTTGTTTTATTTTCCTTTGATCAGAGTTCCAAAAAATCTATGACTGTTTGGATATCTCCTTAATAGAACGGGGAGAATCTTACTACCAAGATAGGATGATCAGTATTGTGAAGGAGTTTGAAGAACAAGGTAACACATCCATAATATAAATAGAAGTAAAAGAGCACTTCCTTCACCACCTTCATTATGACACATTTCTAAAACAGAGCATGTTTTCTCTCTCTCCTCTCCTACTTAAATTTTTTGACAAAAGGCAAGGTTTTGTAAATTGCTGTTTTCCTACTATCAGGGTTAAAGAATTGCAAAGGTGCAAGGGCAGTCAAAGGGCTCATTTATAGCTTGATCGCTTTTGCTTAGTTCTATCCAGCTAATGGTTGCTACCAAACAACCTCCCCTCTCCTCTTGGGAAATTCTAGCTTCCTACAGAAGCAAGGCATGGGTAAGCACTTGCTGCCAGAAGATAAGTTGTCCTCTGCTTGGCTGAAGCAATAATGCAGATTCAGCACATCCAAGCTTTTTTGTTCTGTTACATCTGAAAAGCACACCTTTTCCAAGTCCGGTTCCTGGAACCTTCTCCTTTTTTCCCATTTGTCTTTCTGAGTTTTCCCTATTTTGGAAGCTGGCAGAAGGCAAAACTCTATAAAAGCCTCTTCTCTCAAACACCAGTTGGAAGGTCTCTTAGTGAAATATGGCTTTGCAGGGGGCTTGGTGGTTTCCTTTGCTGCCTCGGAGCTTGCTGGGCTGAGCATCTACCTGTGTGCTCAAACCCTTTCCCCTAAGCTGAATCTCTGGACTGGGATCCAGAACTGCTGAGCTGATATAACCACCTTGTAGTGTTTTTTGTGTAGGCCTGATGTTGGGGAGATGCACAGGACTGTCCTGGCAACTGGCTTTGCAGGGGGCTTGGTGGCTTCCTTTGCTGCCCCGGAGCTTGCTGGGCTGAGCATCTACCTGTGTGCTCAAACCCTTTCCCCTAAGCTGAATCTCTGGACTGGGATCCAGAACTGCTGAGCTGAAATCACCTCCTTGTAGTGTTTTTTGTGTAGGCCTGATGTTGGGGAGATGCACAGGACTGTCCTGGCAACTGTTGGAACTCCTTGGATCTTTATGCCTGACTGCGTGGAAACCCAGTGCTAGCTATGGGCACGCAGAGGGCCGCAGACCCTGGATTTGGTGCAAACCAGACCATGCTGCTTAGGGGTGTGCACAAAACCGGATTTGCCCATTCGGCTGGAATTCGAACTGGATTTGAGCTGGCTTGGCTTGGTCAGCCCAGTCTGAGTTTGAGCTGGCTTGATTGGTTTGAAGCTATGCTGGTAAGGTGGAATCTGAGAAGGATCCGCCTTTACCTGTACGGGGCAGGGGGACTCTCCTAAGTATAAAGGGGGAGGGAGGGGAGTAAATTTGTACTTACAGGTATGAGCTGTGGTGGCCACGGCGTGGGGGGTCACCACCCCATCAGCCTCTCCCTGAGTAGCCCAGGTTGGTCGTGGCCTGGTTTGGGCCCCTGCGCATGCGTGGGGGCCATTTTACTACGCATGTGCAGAGGCCATTTGTGTGACCACATGTCTGGTCATGCAAATGGCCTCTGTGCATGCATGGAAGTCAGTAAAATGGATCTGTGTGTGCACTGTTGGAAACTAAGAATGAATGCTGCTTCCTTTTTATTTATTTTTATATATATATATATATATATATATATATATATATATATATATATATATATAATAAATAAAAAGGAAGCAGCATTCATTCTTAGTTTCCAACAGTGCACACACAGATCCATAGTACCATATATATATATATTACACATGCAAATGTAAGGCCAAGGGCACTTTGGGGGATAATCGCCAAGCCAAAGGGGAATTTTTAACCATTCCCCTTCCACCCTACAAATGGCTATTTAGCTTTTCCACAGCTATCCTTTGGAACTGGCTGGGGCAAGCATGGTCCATGGTGAGTGGGATTTGCAGGGGAGCATTGAGGTTAGTCTTCCCAGTTCTTATCTACAAGGCCACCTCTGCCCAGACATTAGCCATCATAATGTATAGTACTGCCCACAGTACAGCTGTCCTTATGATGCTTTCAAGCATGACCACATAACTTGCCTGTTTCTTAGTGTTCTTCATTGCATGCCTTTGTATTCTTGTTTTTATTTGCATAGCACTTTTCAGTGATGAGAGTGCTTAATCTTAAACTTACCATGCTTGCTCAAACTCGTGTCCCATACAAACTATATTTTGAAGCTAAGAGGAGAATTGCTCAGGATACTAGGTTAAGCCAACTGTACTGGTCAGGGAAACATGTAGACATCTATCTATGAGCCCAGAATTACTAGTACCTAACCTACAAGTTACTAAATTACTAGTATCTACCCTAGGTTAAATAACATACAGATGCCAGTTCAGACTGTGCCTTACACAAATCTTGCAAAGGAACAGGAGTTAGAGTTCAAAAGCAGAATACCCATCCAGGTAGAACTTCAAACAATATGAAGCTGTGACCCCACATTCAAAGTTTCATGTACATATCTAACTGCAGAGACCATTTACAGTTTCTTCTTCTTCTTCTGAGATTTACTAGCAAGGATGGGAAAGTTCCAGAAAGGAGGAGATAATTAGAAATTGGTACTGAGAGGTCAGAGGGAGATGCATGGCTGGGGAGGCTTTTCTTCGGATGGAGCATCAAAGCAAAAGGTCTCTGGTACCCCAGATCTAATTAGCCGTCTTGAAGCTTGCCTTGATTGCATTTGAGGGTGCAATTAGGAGGTCTGTTGAGATGTTCCTTTGTCCCAGGACCCTGTTGTTTCAAAATGCCAACCATACAAGTCCTTGAACAAACCCTTGGTTGCAAGATGTGCTTGGCCCTAAAATAGATACCTTCCATTGTGTTCTGTCTCTGCTCTCAGTCAAGGTGAATGCTATATTCCATAAGGAGGGAAGGCTGCTTTGCATCAAAGCCTTTTTCTTATTTGTTGATCATTCTGTTTCTCTGTAGCTGATGCCAATCCCTCACGCTCTCTCTCCTTAGGATTTGTGCAAGTGGATGATGGCCGGAAGATTGTGTTTGTCCCAGGGTGTTCTATTCCCTTGACAGTTATGAAATCTGATGGAGGTTTCACATATGACACCTCAGACCTAGCAGCTCTGAAGCAGAGGCTGTTTGAAGAAAAAGCTGATATCATTATTTATGTCGTTGACAATGGACAGGTGAGTTTCTCTGATGTCCAGTTATTGTCCTTCACAACAACTTGCCTTTTGTGAAGGACAACCAGAAACCTTGTTTTTTGGGGACCAGTGGACCAGTTTGGACTATATGTCCACTGACCTGTAGTAATCACATGTGAAGGAAGCATGGGAGTGGACGTCTCCCCCAAACCACCCAGGGTGACATCCTGCCATCATCTAGTTGCACAAGGAGTGGTTCAGATAAGCCACATACAGCCCTGTGCAATTAGATAGCAGTATGTTGGCAGGGCTCTGTGGTCGCTAGGAGTCAACACTGACTCGACGGCACACTTTACCTTTACTTTAGTGCTTTCCTGTAGCCACCTAATGGCGTAGCGGGGAAGTAACTTGCTTAGGGAGCAGGTGGTTGCTGGTTCGAATCCCTGCTGGTATTTTTTCCAGACTATGAGAAACACAGCAGCGATATAGGAAGATGCTGAAAGGCATCATTTCATACTGCGTGGGAGATGGCAATGCTAAACACCTCCTGTATTCTACCAAAGAAAAACACGTGGCTCTGTGGTTGCCAGGAGTCGACACCGACTCGACAGCACAACTTTACATTAGTGCTTTTCTAGAAGCAAATGTAAGAGTCAAAACTAACAGCTGGTAGTATTAATCTTGTCTTGTTTTGCAGTCTGTGCACTTACAAACAATATATGCAGCAGGCCAGATGATTGGCTGGTATGATCCCAAGGTGACCAGAATAACTCATGCTGGTTTTGGAGTGGTGTTGGGAGAAGACAAGTAAGTTGTGAATAACTTTTCCAACCTACTGAATAGGAGGACTCTGTTGTTAATGACAGTGGAATGCTCAGCGTCTTCCTCTTGCCAGCTTAAACTGGGGTCTAAAGAGATCGGTATGAATATACATCAGGGATCTCCAGATTTCCTGTTCCAAGAACTGCTCCACATGCTGCATCATGTGCTATTCCAGAGTGTTTCCTGACTTCTACAGTGGCTTTTGGGGGAGAGGGAGTATGGTGGGAAGGAGCATGTAGAAATTTCTGTGTACTGGCAAAAGCTGTGTTATGCACACAAGGGGTTTTCTGTTCTTGCAATATGTGGGAGAATGTGGACCAGTGTGCCAACATACCAGTGCCCTGTTGACCCAGTGCACCAGTATAAATCAATACCTTGACTGACCAGTGTACCTTAAACTTTATACACTTTCAGTTTTTACCTAAAACCCCTTAGCATAGGTTCAGTCCGTGAGTGTGTGAGGAGACGCAATTAAACGGATTGTCTCTTATAATTTTACTTAAGGAAATAGATTTAAAGCGGTACAATAGATATAAGGTACAGGCAAGCGAAGCTAATTTAACTAATTCTAATACAAGTAGGCTACTACATAGCAGTGGAAGGGAAGAAGCAAAAGGGAGAAGGAAGAGATTGTTACCAAACATTCAAGAAGACCTTGAATGGCCAGTTCAAAGTCTCCCCTGCAATTAAAGATGCTAGAGTTTGGTGAAAAGATGAGGTGCATGATGCTGGGATGTGGAGATGCTGCTGCATTGGATATGGAGAAGATGTGTTGAAAGTTGGATCTGCAGTGTTCTGGTTTTATACTCCTTGATGGCTCTTGGGGTTAGCCCCTCACATCAATCAAAGCTCTGAATCCACCTGACCGGGCTTGGTTCTTCAGATGTTTTCGTTTCATCCTCTCATCCTGTCAGCATACACAGCCTCTTACCTTCTGCATTCCCGAATATTTAGAACAAGTTGTTTACATTTTAAAAAATTCAGATCTTGGCCCTTGGTGCAGCTAAACACTAATTGTTCAACAATCATCACTTTTCTTTTCTGGTCCATGTTAATCTCCATTAGAGATGTGTTATTGTGTGGGTGGGGGTGAGGGACAGGGGAGAAAGGGATGTGATCTGGATCACGATCTGTTGGCATTCGTAATAATAGTGGGTTCTGCATCTGCGCAGGCCCACTATTATGAATGACATTGGATCACTTTCAGATCATCAGTTACAGGTAAGCAAACTGTTTTTCTTTGTTGTCCGCAAGGCCAGAGATGGAAAAATTGGAAACTTTAGGAGAGATTTTCTCTTAGAAGGGTGCATTACAAAGCATGGCTTTAAAATATTATCACTTCCTCTCAGTTGGTCTTTCAAAATTCTGTCTAACTATGTAATATGAAAATCTTTTATGTAAGAGCTCTCAGATCCCAGATGTATTTCAGCATTCTCAGATCCCAGATGTATTTCAACCTTTGCCCCTCACAAGTCACCCTGTCATCTTGATTAGAAGAACACATAGATCTTTGTCGTGATCTGTTGTACATCAACATCTTCTTTATATATAATTCTCTTGAATGTACCTGTCACTAATCCCATGTGTGGCAGCTCTCGCGAGAGTTCGCAAGCAGCAGCCAGATAGGTTAGCAACAGGGATAGGGGAGAAAATAGGGATGCCGGCCTGGCTGCCAGGAGGAGGAGGCGGTAGCAGGCCGGCTGCCGGGAGCAGGAGGTGGCGGGTGACTGGTGGGAGGAGGTGGGGGAGAAGTGGGCCAGCCAGCCAGATAGCCAGGTGCGGGGGAGCTGGCAGCGGCGGTGGGTGGGTCAGCCGGAGGCACAGGTTGATAGCCTTACCAGGTTTAATTCATTCTGGACTATTTACAAACCTGGGTATTGAACTGAATCATGACTAGATCCAGTTCAAAGGATTCAGTACATAGTGGCAATTTTGGATCCTCTGGTAAAGAGAGCTTTTATTCCACAAGAAAGAGTTGTGGCTATCATGGAGTCAGTGCAGAGCTTCAGTTAACAACCAAGACAAAAAGCACAAAAAGTCCAAAGGCTACAGGTTTCTATGGGGTTTTGCTACTCAGCAGTACAGTATGTGAGACTGAGGATCTACCTAGTGCAGATGTGGTTTTTGAGTGTATTCAGACCCAACATCAATGACCAGTCCATGATTTTGGAAATGCTTCCAAAAATAGTACAGTCCTTTCAGTGGTGGGTAAAGGAAAAGAAGCTCAACTGAGGCTTTCCCTTTCAGCCACCAGTACCTACAGTATCAATAACACAAAGAGCTCAAGGCCTCTGGAGCAGACAACAGAGAAGACTACCTAGAAACTTCCTGGAACTCTAGGCATCCTTCCTGACATGAAATTCATTTCACCTGCTGCTACACGACAAAGTGATCCATGTAATCATGGATAGCACTATGACAGTAGCCTATAAAAATCAGCACGGTGGGATGGGAGTCAGGGGAGTCTGAGCATTCAGATTTTGAATTGGTGCATAGCTGGAGGAATACATCCAGTGGTATTACACCTAAAGGGGACAGACAATGTCCTAGCAGATCAGTTAAGCAGAATGAGTTCTTATGCTGTGGACCACGAGTGGGAACCGAACAGGAAATACCTGGGAAAGGTCTTCGGAGTGTGGGAAGATCTGGAAACAAATCTGCTCCCTTCAATTACAAGTGCCCTCCATACTGTTCACGGGTGGGGATAGGCCAACCTATCAAAGTCAGTCAAAGGAGATGGATGCTTGAAGAGATTTGTGGATAGCAAAGCCTCTGGAGAAACTTCAACATTTACATTGAGTCACTAGCTTAGTCGTGACTTACTAGTCCAGATGCTGCCTATGGTCTCCTGGTACATCAGTTTGTCCTCTGCAGAATGGGGATTATGCTGTTTCCCTGCTTTTGTGATAATTTCAGCTTTAATTAAAACAACAGGGAGACACTCTTACACTGTTTCTAAATTCCTAACTTAAACTCCAATTCACCCCATTCAAATTGCCATGTTCTGATCAAAGAGGAAGACACACAACAATTTCACAAGTAAAGAAAGGCCCTAGATCTGTGTGTTGCTCTGGTCTAGATGACAAAGTGTCCTCTGAGGGGCAAAGCCTGAAATGTATCTCAGATCTGAGAGTTATATTTAACACTATATAATACAGGATTTGAATAGAAATTATCTCATATTTTCCATAGTCTTACATAAAACATCTTCATACTACACAGCATTTTGAAAGAACAAGGCGATCAGCGATGTGTTGCTTACATTTTGCCTGCTTGTGCAACAACATGCATGTAAAGCCCCCCCCCCCAGTTCCATCGCCACAGTCCCTTTTTATGCGTGCATTTCATCAGGATGTCGGCTGGTATCAATTCTTTGGGTTGGTATTGCTGTTCTCTCTGCCTGCCCGCCCTTTGATCCATTTATCATTGACATGCCTCATTGGTTCCTGGTTGGGTGATCTTTCATGTCTCTTTTGTCCATCCTTCGGATATTGTGTCCGAAGTAGACAGGCAATTCTGCTGAAGTGTAACATACAAATGAGTGCAGCGCCATTTGGCTAGGTGAAGTTCATAGGATGAGTCTCTGCACTGAAGTAGAATTTCTTCTGACTTTAAGACTCAGCAAGCATTTTGTTTGGGTTGCCAAGTAATTTTATTTCAGTTGAAATAGATGCAACAGGTATCTGCCTGGGCCAACACAGCCATAGTGGGAGACCAGTTACATTCCAGAGGTAAATAGTTTGTTTGAAAATGGGATGTCAAGCGAGAAAACTTTTCGTGTTTATCCTTTGCTACAAGGAAAAAGTTTAAAACCCGTTCTGGGGATACCGTTCGGCTAATTGACCTTCTTGAAGAGGGACTGAAGCGCTCAATGGACAAACTGAAGGAAAAAGAACGAGACAAGGTAATAACAGGGTTTCCTTTGCCTGATGCCAAGAAAAGAGTAGCCTTTGTTTAAATGTCTCTTCTTAAAGGAGAATGTACATGGCTGGGTTTCAGCACTTCCTTGGCTAAGCTTATCAGATTATTTTCAGTTTAACTACTTATATCTGAGGCTTCTCAAACTTTGCCTGTAGAGTAGAGCTGTGTACTGGCCTGCACAAGGATCTGAAATGTTGCTTTATATTGGCTGGATCTAGAATTGTTACTTCCAAGGGCAGGGAGGAATGGCAGGATCTGCTCTGATCCAATCCAATTGGGCCCAACCCAAGTTTGCTTTTCAGCAGTTATTTTTGCATCATCAGTCTTTTTTACGTAGTAAGGTTAGGTGAGATTTGAATTGCTTTCGTTGAAGCAGTTTGATGTAAAGCTTCTACACATTGTCGGGCTGGACGATTATTACGCAGGGCTGCCTTTGAAGGAAGTTCAATTGTCCAGTATATGGCAGGTGGATGTCTCTTGTGAGCCACAGGAAGCATGCAGTAGTGGTACCGTATGAGCACCCAAGGGGACACCTTTTTCCAGGTCTCTCCCTGCTGTTAGATCTGAGGGTGAAAGCTCTTGGCAGTCCCACCACCTGCAGACTCGTGGCCGCCACAGGAATGATCTCCTGGTGGTGGCCTCAACCTCTGAATCAATGACCAATGCTTTTCCTTAGCAGATTGCAGAGTGGCTCTTTCAAGTGAGCAGCCATGAGAGCCAATGTGGTGTTAGGGTGTTGGACCAGGAGTGGGGAGGAGTTCAAATCCTTGTTCAGCCAAGAAACTCAATGCATGACTCTGAGCCAGTCACTGATCTCTCAGCTTAGCCTGCCTAGGGGTTGTTGTGAAGATAAACATAACCGTGTACACGCTCCTTAAAGGAAGAGTGGGAATTAAGTGTAAAAAAAATAAATCTTCAGGCAAGCCTTTTATAATTATATCCTATTCACACTTACCTGGGAGTATACCCCATTGAACGTGGTGGGTTTGCTTCTGAAGGACTGGATGCATAGGCCTGAACTGCATTCTGTTCTATCGCCAGTTCTCTGTTTTACACTTGTCCCTGTATATTTTGTTGCTGTGGTTTTATAGGTATTTTTTATTTTTATTTTTATTGGTTGACTCCAAATTGTCAAATAAAGTAAAGTATGATATGCAATAGGGATGGGCATGAATGTTTCGGTGGGTCGGGAAGCAGTACCTTTAAGCATGAGTAGAGCAAGTCCTTACCTGCTTACCTGCTTCTCCACTGCCCGGCCACTTTTCCAGGCATGGCAGTGCGTCACTCAGAGGTCTGCGCGTGGTGGCAGGATGCACATGGTCACCGCGCATGCATGGCAGCCATGTGTAGTCAGCATGCCACTACGCATGCGCGGTGGCCATGTGTCCCACTGCTGGGTGAAGTCCTGTGGCTGCACGCAGACTTCTGAGCAGCACAGAGCCACACCCAGAAAAGCGGCGGGGCAGCAGAGCAGCAGGCAAGCACCTGCTTCACTCATGCCTAAATGTCCTGCTCCCCACCATGCTGAATCAATTTGTGCACATCCCTAATATGCATTCAGCAACAAAGATACCTGAGTGGAGGATAGGTCCACTATGCAGTGATTATCAGAAACAAGGTGCAAGAAGTGGTTGGCATCCTATTATGCTAGTGTTGGAATTTCCCAGGAGCGTACTGTCTGGTTGCAAAGTGCAGGACTAGCCAATATCAGCTATGGACTTCTTTGTGCTTCCAGTGTAAAAGAAAAAAAAATGATACTCCCATCCATTTATAAAGAGAGATTGAAGGCACGGTGGGAGGGAGAATACCCTTTTTAAAGTTTGGTTGCTTAGACTTGCATTGGAAATGGATTTTTAAGCTAGTTTAATAAGGCAGTGTAGCAGTCCAGCAGATGGCAGCCCAACATAGAATAATGGGATAGCTGGCAGATCTGCTGTTGCCGTTGCTGCATTGGGTGCCAACGTCACTGGTTTGAGTAAAGTTATCTGAAAGCTGGTTGTGACCTCCATGGTTGGTTTCATACTATACTGAGTGGTTCAGCTATTTAAATTTTACTCAATTGCTTTGAGAACCTTTTTGTGGAAAAGTGCTATATCTATCTCTATATCTAATAATTTTACTAAAGTCAGAGACACCTCAGCCTGACAGCTGAAATTTTTACTTTTCCATAGTGGTATTGGAAGAACCACAGTGGTAACAGGTAAAGTGGTCCAAAGATGATGGTGTAAGTGCTATTATCCAGCTACTTGATATTGCTGATGACTAGAAGGGGTGGTTTGGGGCTTGGAAGAGTTCTTAGCCCATATTGTGTCATGCTAGCACATGCCCATGGAGTGTGCTGGGCAGAGCAGCACATTCACAGCTAGCAGCCCATCAAGCAACAAACATGATGGCCAGCAGCCAGGACCTGGAAGCACAGTGGAAAGCAGACCTATGATTGACAAGCTTAGGTACTGCGGCCCCTTCATTTCACTTACCTGGGTTACCCAGATTACCAGGGCTTGGGGCATTTGCCATGGATCACAGAAGCATGCACTCCTGGGTTAGATGGAGTTAACCCAGTTTTAGATGCTCATGTGAAGACGCTTATGTACTTGGAGCTATTTCTCAGAAGATTATGCAGTGCAACAAAGATAAGTCTAGTGACACATTGAAGACTGACTTCTTTGTTGGAGCATCAAGATCAAGAGTCTGTACATCATACATTGTAACCAATTGCATACAAAGTTCATTCGGAAGGCTAAGAGAGCAGTTGAAACCTAACAGGGATGAGCTTAAATTTAGCCCCATGCAGCAGAGTTGCAACACCCAGTTCCCAGTCAACTAACAGGCCCATTGTGTGTGCGGTGGGAGTCCACTTTTTCTCTCTCTCCCCAAAAAATTGACACATAGAATGGTAAAAAAGGATGTTGAGTTATTGGAGCTATAAAGCACTTGAACAATAAACAAGGCTCTGGATTCTAAATGTAATCAATGAGGGGAGTATCCATTAAATAGTGCTAATATAAAGTTATCCACCTAGCTGAGGTGTAACGGGTCTCGCTTTAAAGTCGGTTTAAAAACATTTATTCTAAACCAAGAACAGCCTTTGGGGACAGAAGTCTACTTGATGTTTTCTCTTTCTTCTGGATTCAGTTTGGAGCAATAGTTGCTCTTCTGTAAGATTTCTTATGTTTTTCCCTTCTTTTTTATGGCCTGTGTTCTTTAGGCTGTAGCTTCCCTTGCCTCAATATAAATCTCTCTTGCAGGTTCTCACGCCTGAAGAACTGAAGGCAGCTCAGACCGCTGTTGCCTTTGGATGCATTAAATATGCTGATCTCTCCCATAACAGAACGAACGATTACATTTTTTCTTTCGATAAGATGTTGGATGACAGAGGAAATACAGCTGCATATTTACTTTATGCCTTCACTCGAATCAGGTAGGATATTTAGTGGCTCTCCTGAAATAAGATTCCACCTGTGTCCATGTTAAGAGTAGGTTGTCCTGAGAAATAGAAGTCTGAGGATTGTTCAGATTGTATTTAGTATGAAAATCAGTCTAACATTAGGCTTGTTTCTCCGGCAGATCTATAGCACGGTTGGCCAATATTGATGAAGAGACATTGCAGAAGGCAGCTAGAACAACAGAGATCATATTGGACCATGAAAAGGAGTGGAAACTAGGCAAATGCATTTTGAGATTCCCTGAGATTTTGCAGAAGATTTTGGATGACCTTTTCCTACACACCCTTTGCGACTACCTTTATGAACTGGCCACCACATTTACTGAATTCTATG
The DNA here is from genome assembly GCF_027244095.1 of Hemicordylus capensis. Classification (NCBI taxonomy): domain Eukaryota; kingdom Metazoa; phylum Chordata; class Lepidosauria; order Squamata; family Cordylidae; genus Hemicordylus; species Hemicordylus capensis. The sequence continues at coordinate 369,312,591 of NC_069658.1, read as the reverse complement.
ACAATTGCTACTGTGTGGAAAAAGACAGACAAACTGGTGAGTTTGATAGGATGAGTGTGGATGCTTGCAGGGGTGAGGGAGAATTAGTCATTGTATACACACATTCAGGCTTCTCTGTACCTGAGGGCTAGGAAATTATGAAGTATCTAATAGCTTATGCTAGGATAAGATGAAGGTTACCATAGTAATGTTGACCTCATAATCTGAACATTGAGTGAGATTAAGCCCCCTCTCCAGGAAGCTGCACTGTAAAGCCACACATTTTTTGTGGGCAATCGTTAGTCTTCTCTCTTACCTGGTATTCTTCTAAGAACACTGAGGAAAGTAAACAGTCTTATGTTTTAATATCCCTTGAATCATTGGAATAATCAACATTATCTTTACAAATGAGCAGGGCAATACTATAATTAACATAACTTCAGTGCTAGATAACTTCTCAGTCTAAATGCTCTCATGTTGAAATGGACTTTAGGCACTAGATTGCTGTGTGGCAGCTGAATCTGTGGCTGGAGTTCATTGGTTATGACCAGATAAAGGAAGCAATAGGTGCACGTCTGCCTCTGCAGAGAGGTAGTGTTACCTGAATCTATCTTTAAAGGAGGCATAAGTGACAAAACTTCATTTCTCACATTATGTTATTTTGTGCTGTTTGTCTCTAGGTAAAGTAGTGAACGTAAACATGTGGCGAATGCTCTTATGTGAGGCAACAGCTGCTGTTATGGCCAAAGGTTTCGATATTTTGGGAATCAAACCAGTCCAGAAGATGTAACTACCCTGGCCTACAACAATTTACTTTCTTGCCAAGATCTGGTTACTCAACTATCATGCTTCTATTTGAAAAATAAAGTTGCCGAATCTTGAAGTCTCTTGGTGTTACGGTGGATAACATGTAGTTGCTGTTCTTATACGGAGCACAGTGTTGTAGATCATGCAACTTCTTAAGTATGAATCTTAAAGTAGCATCACAAGTAAGATCAATGTAAAATATCTTGTCCTCACACCATTTGTCATTTTTGGCAACACCAGCTTGTTGCCCATCAATGAATGAGAACACTGTTCAGCTAGCGAGACCTTCTCAGTCCCATTGAGCAGCTTACAAATCAGATCACATTGTATTTTGCAGGATGGAGACAGTATCCTGGGGTAGAAATGATCCTTGGGAAGTCAAGATAATGCAGTCAATTTGAGTGCTTTCCGTTTTTATTAAAGGCATATTGTCCAAGCTAATGTTTTAACCATTTCATAGTTGTTTACACTAGCAAACAGTAAAACATTTGGCAAATACAAATGGAAGGTACAGGCTTAAAAGTATCATACAGCAATACATATTAAAAGCTAAGTACCAATAGTATGTATGAATATATTATGTCTTTTTGGTTTTTTATAGATTTTTCTTAAACTGCAGGCTAGCCACCAGAGCTCAAATTTGTAATTCAGTTTCCTTTTCCTGTGTATAAGAATTCAAGTGCTGGAATGGTCACTTTGTATCAGATTTCCTTCTGTATGTGCAAAGTAATGATGGTAAAATTGCATTAGTTTGTCTAGTACTAGTAATATACAGAAGCCCCAAAATTAAGTACTGGTTCATTCTCTCATCCTGCTGCTTAAATAGTGCTAGTGGCCACAACTGTTGGCTGTGCATAATAGCTGCAGCAAGCACCTTAAGTGGTGGCAGTATCTGAAAACTTTTGCATATGTTTTATCTGTAATATCACACCACCTGAGAATAATACCCTCCAAAGCCTCTCTGTATCAACCCCATATATACCACACCAAGGCTGGTTGGTTTTTGTGCTTCCCTTGCCCACGAAGTAAAATCTGCTGCAGTATCACTCACTACCCTGAAAAATATAGTCCATACCTTGGCTGCTTGGTTAAACCTTTCCATTATGCTGCATAGTAAAACTAAGATTTTAGCTTTATACCTCATTCAGTCCAGCAAAAATTAGGTTGGACCAAGTCCAGTTGTAGAGCTTGACTAGATAAAGCTAAGTGAAAGGCGACAAAGTGGACTGCTTCCATAGTATAGTGTAATCTTTAACAATCCTATCATTAGTGAATGGCCAGAATAGTGCCATTCATCAACCATGAAGTGATTGGTAAGTTATATCACAGTCAGTTTAAACAAAGAAAAGGAAAGCAATTGCATTTACTGACACTGAAGTAGCATAAGTACTTGTCAATATCTCCAATTCTCCAACCCAAGTTCTTTACTCCTAGTACTACTGCAGTTGAAAAGCAAGGCTTCTGCAGCTCCCTCACCTTCAGCAGTCCTCTTGAGTTTCAAAAGTAGGTACGATTGTGGACATAGCACATGCTATATAACTCCTTGTGCAACTACCCTGCAGAGAATATTTCAAAGAGGTTTTCCTTATAACTTAAAGCATTTCCCATTTAACATGTCCACTGAATATTGGTCTAGATTGTGCTTTTAAAACAGTCCATACATTCCTATATAAAATATACAGTAATGTACAAGGCAGTCTAAGTAGAGGTCAAGTGTATGGTTCCAACATAAGACCAATAGCACACAGTGTCTTATAAGCTGATTAAAATATTAAAAACCAGAAACCAGCACAATAGCTGGGAAGCTTTCTGAACTTAGAGACAGTAAAGTTCATGGCTCCAAATTAGTAGTTAAAACTTCTGAAAAAAGTTAAAAATCTCCACATTTATACATGTGATATATTTAAAACACAAATCTGTTAATGGTAAATAATTTAACTTTGATAGGTAAATACTTCATAATTTTCTTGGTATAAAATTTTAATACAAACCAGCATCCTTAAGAACGGTACATAAAGCTTATGCTTCTACTGACCAACATTAACTGATAATAAAATGCTATTTAACATTCATGTATAGCTCTTAGTTGATCAGATTGTAATAGTCTAGTCAACTTAAGCTCAAGTTTTGGAGGGTAGAAAAGGCACCATGAATTGCAGTAAAGTGTCATGTGGCCATTTTTTGAGGATCAGTTTCAGTATGGTGATGTTTTGAAGGAATCTTTAATCCTTATCAGTTCTGCAGCACATATGTGACCAAAAGCCTTCTTGTACCATTCTGGTGTCCGGCCCCTGCCAAGAAACAACAACCCACATCAGAAACTAAGGAGACCACTTTTAGGTATTGCCCTGCTTCCTTTTCATACACATTCTAAGCTTGGCAGCTACGAGTAGATCCCAAGCTACCCAATGCCTGCTCCTGCTATGGTAGCTGAAATTCTGATGCATTTAGCTCTAGAAGGCACTTAAAATGACTAACACACGAGGGCATAGGCTGGAATTACAAAGCAAAAAAGGACAAAGTCCCCTCCCCCACTAAACATTTGCTTCAAATGATTAACTAAAAAGAATATGCTAAAATAGAGGTAAGCTGGCATGAAGTAGGGACATTAACTAATGAAGGATGAAATATCCAAAGGAAGGTAAAATTTATTACTACTAAATTAGCTGACATCCAGACTAACATTACTTGTGTTTGTACCAAAACATGTTTGATGCATGCAATGTGGTGGCAGGGATGCTTTTTGTCTCTCTTTTAAAAACTGATCTCACCACCTCTCTGCAGCCCACTGTGCTTTTTGAAAATATGTCCCTGAAGGGGTCACATGACTCAGACATATTTTTAGGAGGCACAGTGGGCTGCAGAGGGAAGGCAAGCTCGGTAAATATCTCTTGCCCTCCATTGCATGTGTCAAATATGTTTCGGCAAATGCATACAGGTGAAACTCGGAAAATTAGAATATCGTGCAAAGGTCCATTAATTTCAGTAATGCAAATTAAAAGGAGAAACTGATATTTCGCTTTGCATGTAATGAGTCTGTCTCATATAAGTCAAGCCTTAACTTGTTATGATGATCATGGCGTACAGCTCATGAAAACCCCAAATCCACAATCCCAGAAAATTAGAATATTACATGGAACCAAGAAGACAAGGATTGAAGAATAGAACAATATCGGACCTCTGAAAAGTATACAGTGTACTGTGCTTGATTGGCCAGCAAACTCGCCTGACCTGACCCCATAGAGAATCTATGGGGCATTGCCAAGAGAAGGATGAGAGACATGAGACCAAACAATGCAGAATTGCTGAAGGCCGCTAATGAAGCATCCTGGTCTTCCATAATACCTCATCAGTGCCACAGGCTGATAGCATCCATGCCACGCCGCATTGAGGCAGTAATTGCTGCAAAAGGGGCCCAAACCAAGTACTGAATACATATGCATGCTTATACCGATTTTTCCTCTAGCGCCTCAGTTAGCCCTACCCACCCCCAAAAGCTACTGCTAAGCATAAGCATACAGAACCAATTCCCACTATTGTCATTGATCAGGATCACTCATCTGAGCAATCTGACCATGACCGGGAACTCCCACAGAACCAATACCAGATTCTGATACAGCTCCTATTAGAGAAGAGGGTGAACGGTCAGGTGCAGAAGAAGGGGATGCCACTCCAGTATCTGAGCATGTGTTTGTGGCAGAGGACTTCCCCCCACTCATGAATAAGATTATTAAAACAATTGGCTTGCAATCTAAATCTATGCAGGAATCAGACCCTGCTGAAAAAAGGAACGTAGTGTTCCCTAATGCAAAAGCAAAAGTTATGTTGTTACCCATGCCCAATTTATTTTCAGACGTGGTAAAAGAAGAATGGCTTCTCCCAGCTTCAAATCATAGACCAATGGCAATAGCTGACTAGTTTTATTCTTTCCAAAAAGAGGCTTCAGACATGTTGAAAACACCTAATACAGATGCCCCAATAGCCCAACTGGTATCCAGTTTCTTGGTGCCAAAGGATGGGGAGGCCTCCCTCAAGGACCTGGGAGACAGAAAGGCAGAGTTGTCCTTCAAGCGTGTTCACGACAATTCAGCCCTAGTCACCCGGGCTACCTCAGGGCATCTATGGCAGCCAGGGCATCCATGCTTTGGGTGGATGATCTCATTAGTGACCCACTGTCTGATCCAGTGAAAATGCATCAATAATTGCTGAAAATACAGAAGGCACAGGCCTTTATGGCTCACGCCACCACAGATGCCATTCGTTTCTCGGCACAAGTATCAACCGCAGCAGTAGTGGGCAGGCGCCACCTGTGGCTTAAGAATTGGCAAGTGGATGCAAATTCCAGAATTAACCTCTCTTCTGTTCCATATGATGCCTCTAAGCTTTTCGGAGACACAGCCTTAAAGAATGTTCTTGTAGACTCCAAGGACAAGCGAAAGACGATGCCCTCTACCACGGCCAAAAGACCTGATAAACATCTTTTTTGAAACCCCTGCAATATCAGCAGTCCAACCAGCCTTTTCGGGGTTCCTGCCCCTTACGGGGCGCAAGCAATAGAGCCCAAAGGGGATCTTGGAATAGACAACGCCAGTCTTTCAGAAGCTCAGGCTCCTTCAAGCCCACACCATACTCCAAGTCAAAACAACAACAATGACCCAAGGCCTACCTGGCATAGGAGGCGTCTGTCACAGTTTCTCCATGCCTGGGAGTCTCTCACCTCAGACGCCTGGGTGTTAGAAGTTATCAGACAAGGTTACAGAATAGAATTTCACTCTCCTCCCTCCTACAAGTTCTTGCCAACACCAAGGTCACAGTCCTTTGCAAAACACTCTCAGATGCTACAAGTAATCCAACACCTACAAGACATCAAAGCAATCGAACCAGTACCCTCACCAGAGAAGGGAAGAGGAGTTTATCCTATTCTGTTCACCGTACCAAAGAAAGACGGCACCCAGCGGGCCGTCCTGGACTTTAAAAGGTTGAACAAGTCAGTCCGCCGGATCCACTTTTGCATGGAAACACTGCGATCAATCTTGGAGGCCCTGCACCAACACGACCTACTAGCCTCCATTGACCTAAAGGAAGCCTACCTACACATCCCTATTCATCCAGACAGCAGAGAGTACCTTTGTTTCAAATACGCAGGCCGACATTTCCAATATGCAGCTTTGCCCTTCAGCCTCTCCTCCGCCCCTCGAGTATTCACAAAGATCCAGGCCCCCCTTGTGGCTCACCTATGCCTCCAGGGGGTCCGGGTCTTTGCGTACCTAGATGACTTGCTTCTCCAGTCACGCTCCCTGCAAGAGGCTCAAAGGGACCTCACGTTGTCAGCACTGGATCTTCATGGCTTCCTCATCAACCAAGAAAAAAGTCAGCTGATTCCATCACACCAGCTGCGTCACCTAGAAGTACTAATAGACACAACAGAGGCCACCCTGTCACTCCCTCCAGACTGCCTGCTCACTCTTCAGTCAGAAATCAAACTGGTTCTATCGATCCCAGCAGTTCATTTCAACACGCTGGCATGTTTGCTAGGTCTGATGGTGGCAGCATTGGACTCCGTGCCTTGGGCGCGTTTGCATCTACGCACTCTGCAGTAGTTCCTCCTCCCCTTCCAGAGGGAAATCGCCAGAAAGTCAAAGCGCAAAGTAAGCCTACCAGACTCGACCCGGACGTCGCTCCACTGATGGTTGAACTCCAACAACCTCCAGCGAGGCAAACTCTTCCTGAACCCTTCAAAGACCATTCTATATACCAACGCAAGTGACAGAGGCTGGGGGGCCCATTGCTCAAATCTCTCTACCCAGGGACTCTGGTCATGTCAAGAACAAGAGCACAGCATAAACTGGAGAGAACTTCAAGTGAAGTTAGCTTTCCTGGCCTTTCAGTCCTCTCTCTACGCCTCACATGTGTTAGTCAAGACAGACAACACAACGGCCAAAACATACATCAACCGGCAAGGGGGAACTCACTCTTGTTCATTACACCAGGAAGCGATGCTTCTCCTAGCCTGGGCGGAGAAACATCTGGTATCCATAATAGCCCATAATGTCAAGGGAGAACTGAATGTAGTGGCGGACTGGCTCAGTCGCATAGATGTCTCCCCGGGGGAGTGGAGCCTTCATCCCAAGATCTTCCATCAGATCACGAGTTGCTTCGGAGTCCCTGTGCTGGACCTATTCGCAACCCCGTCCAACATGAAGCTTCTCAGGTTCATGTCAAGGTTCCCTTCAGCAATAGACGCCATGTCAGCCAAATGGCCGGAGGGGCTCCTCTACGCCTTTCCCCCAACCCCACTTCTAGCAAAAGTCCTTCGCAGGATCCGTCTTCTTCAAGCAGAGGTACTCCTCATAGCTCCCTTCTGGCCCTGGTGCCCCTGATTCCCAGAGCTGATTCACATGTTGGTCGCCCCTCCATGGGAGTTACCACCAACACAGGATCTTCTCACACAAGGCCCAATACATCATCCTGACCCCGCTCGGTTGCATCTGGCCGCCTGGAGACTGAGCAGCAGATCCTCAGACGGCAAAGTTTTAATGGAAGATTACTAGACACCATGTTGGCATCACACCGAACGTCCACAGAAAGAGTGTATCAATACACCTGGCGGACATTTCTACATTGGTTGGCACGTCATTCCATTCCAAGGGGCTCCCGTTCTCTTCAACACCTCCTTGGTTTCCTTCAGGAGGGACTGGAGAAGGGGCTCAGACCAAACACGTTGAAAAGACAGGCGGCTTCATTGCTTCCATTGCTATCCGACAACACATCCCAGTCTTCCCAAGCGCAGGCTCATCTCCGCCGCTTCCTGAGGGGCATATCCTTACTTTCACCATCAACAGTCCACCGATTTCCCACCTGGGACTTACATATTATCCTTCGCGCCCTACAATCACAGCCCTTCGAACCAATACAATCCATTCCCATCCGGGTTTTGTCATTTAAGTTAGCCTTCCTCATTGCGATCATGTCTACTAGGAGGATCTCCAAACTCCGAGCCATGTCAGTAAATAAATCATTTTGTATTTTTCTTGAAGACGCCATACGCCTGGTACCAGACCCATTCGTGCATCCAAAAGCCTCGTCCACCTTCCACCTGTCGCAGGATGTCTTCTTGCCATCTTTTTGCCCCAAGCCTTCCCACCCTTCAGAAAAGAGATGGCACAAGTTGGATGTCCGACGCTGTTTGAAGGTCTATATAAACGTTCAGCCTCATTCAGGACCGCAGAGTCTTTTTGTGTCATTCCATCCACGGTCCATGGGATCAGCAGTATCTTCTGCTACCATAGCAAAGTGGATCAAGGCATAGATCGCTATGGCTTACAAAGCACAACGCCTCAGGCCTCCTGCCTCCATTCTAGCTCACTCGACTAGGGCGGCAGCAACTTCAGCGGCATTCTCTACAAACGCCTCGGTCGACGAGATATGCAGGGCAGCCACGTGGGCATCATCTTCTGCTTTTACGAGGCACTACAAAATCAATGAATACGCCTCCGCCAGAGCTGCCTTTGGTAGGCAGGTTCTGCAGCAGGTTGTTATTGTTATTGTTATTTTTACATTTATATCCCGCTCTTCCTCCAACGAGCCCAGAGCGGTGTACTACATACTTAAGTTTCTCTTTCACAACAACCCTGTGAAGTAGGTTAGGCTGAGAGAGAAGTGACTGGCCCAGAGTCACCACACCACGCTGGTTCTTCCTTGACAGTAGGTCAGACCACTCCCACCCGTATTGGTCAGCTGTGGTATGTCCCATAGAGATGTCCCTGCCTTCAGTCAGCCAAGAAAGGAGCATTGGTTTCACTTACTGTGAAGGCTTCTTCTGGTTGCTAAAGCCAGGGACATCTCAGCCTACCCGGCTGTAGCACTGTGACCTACTCTCGACAAGACTCCTGGTTCTGCGGCCCAGCATAGATCAGGTCACCATTCTTCCTTTACTTGTTATCCGCAGTTCCTTGTTTTATTGTGTACAATCTTGTTTTCTCTGTATATAGTGTATGTCTGCCTTTACCTTCTGAGTCCGAAAGAACTGGGGCGGGGTTATCCCCCTCGGGCTCAGGTAGGCATGGCTTTCTTTTTATCCATTCAAATCTGTCCTGCCTTGGAGCTCCTGGAGGAGGATAACCCATGGAGATGTCCCTGGCTTCAGCAACCAGAAGAAGCCTTCACAGTAAGTGAAACCAATACTCCTTTAAATGCAAAAAGGTAGGGAGCCAAAAAAAAGGAGAGAGAGAGAGAGATACCTGGTGTCTATTCGACAAAGATGCGTCACTTTGGATTTGTGGGTGCCAACCACTTCTATAAGGTACTGACACAGCAGGACGTTAGCTAAGATCCCACTCACAATAGCACCTTCACTGTCGATCGAGGTAGCTGCTAATATACAAGTGCCACTTTGAGGATCAGTACGCCAAGTCCTGGAAAGGTTAAAAAAAAAATCACTTAAATTTGGCACTGCAATTATGAATTGAAATCATACTACATCAAGGGCTTTGACATTATTTTATACTAAGATTTTTAATTACTTTTTTGACCTGAAGAGCACCTATAGCATCATATAATCATATGAACAATACAGTTGGCACTTTTAGACTCATGCAGAACCATGGCTTATTGTTTAACCCTGGTTAGTTTGGTCGTGTGAATCTATGCCGTTCAACAAACCCTGTTTTATTTTGGGCAGTCAAACCATGATTTGTGTTCAAACTAAACACAAAGTTTGAAATTTATTTGTCCTAACTATAGTCTTGTATGATGTCTGGTTTGTTTCGGCAGCTCCTTGCATAAGAGAAGTGAGGCAAGCCTAGACCATAGGAAATAACAAGGATAAACAAACCGTAATAATAAACAAACTGTAATAAAATAAAATAGAATAAAATAAACAAACAAACCATAATAAAGCAAAGCAAGTACTTGGCAATAGTATGGTGCCAGCCAATCTATTAAATAAACCTTAGTTAACACGAACTCTGGTTCTACAGGATGCCTGAACTCGCTCAATAAAAACAATATTCCACTCTTTTTAAGTCAGCCTCCAATTTTCATGATCAAGGTTATCCACAGTTGCATCTGTGGAATAGTATTAGCTGTATGATATAAAGACCTAAAGGTGGATTCCAGCCTCTGCATGGAAACCTAATGAGTCCAAGGAGCATTGTTGATTTTGTTCAGATTCTAAGTCAAATACAGATTTACCAGCCAACCCTGCACAGAGCATCTGTGCAGCGCTTTGGGGCTGGCTGTTTCCCCCTCCCTCCTGCCTCGGTCTCTCCTCTCTTCTCCTTCCTTCTGTCCCCATGCTCTCCAGCCCTCCTCCCCTCCCATTCCTCCCCACACACAGAGCCGCAGCGAGTGGCCAAGATGGGCCCCGCCACTTTTCCTCTGCCCGCGGCCCGGGTCCGCTCACATCCCACCGCCGCCTCTCTCTCCCCCCCGGCCCGCCGCCGCCTTTCTCTCTTTCTCCCCACCCGCCGCCTCTCTCCCCCCCCCACCCGCAGCCCCCCGCCACTTTCTCTCCCCCTCCGCCCGCAGCCCACCGCTGCCTTTCTCTCTCTCTCCCCACCCGCTGCCTCTCTCCCCCCATGGCCCACCGCCGCCTTTCTCTCTCCCCACCCGCTGCCTTTCTCTCCCCCCTGCCCGCAGCCCGCCGCCGCCTTTCTCTCCTCCTCAGCCCTCACTTCAGAACTCTTGCAGCATGTCGCGAGAGTTCCGCCGCCAAATGCTGGGCACACATGTCCCAAGAGAATTAAATATATAGATTTCATTCTTGGTCACACAAGAACCATGGTTTCTCTAGAGAACAAGCCCACCCCCACCCACCCCAATTTACAAGCTTTAGACTGTGTCCTCTGAACCTCTAAAGCACTTTCATCCCTTTTATCTCCACTTGGGGGAAGGGGGGGGTTAAAATGTGCTTCCATCATAAGCTGTGCTCCATTATGAAGCTCAGTCTGTTTCGAATGCTTTCACAGACAGCCTAACAGAAAGATCAGGGTCATCAATGTGCAGTTCAAAAGATATAAAAAATAAGCTATCTTCCTTGTGTCAAGGAGGGTTTAAACTTTGGCAATCAGAGTATTACCACCCCTTTGCAGGAGCTAACAGCTTACCTCAAGACGACATAGTCCCGTGGAGGAAGTGGAGACATGCTTTCTGTTGTATAGTGGTAAATATCTGTTTCATCATCTAAGATCTCTAGGACCTTTGCCTGCTGGAGACTTGGCTCCCATAGGTGCTGCTCCATCAGTACACGGTGTAGAACCACTTTAGGGACAGCATCAATTTCAACAGAAGCTTTCCATAACCGGACATGGTAGTTATCATCCACCTTAGAAAGCAGATTAAACACAGTCATTGACAGCAATGAAAGTCTATTGAGTGACTTTCTAAGTGATCTCTAAGGGTATCAACCCAATATACAGATCTCAAGGGACAGCATGGGAGCTACTTGTATGTGGCAGGAACATGCTGCTCCAGGAATGTCTAGGAAGAAACAACTGTCAGTATAACATGGTTCCTTTGCTCATTAAGGAATTACATATCACACCATCTCAAAAAAGAATAAGGGGTTATATTTTAATCATGTTAATGTTTTAATGGTTTTTATATTGTGAACAGCCTAGAGACTTTTTGTATAGGGCGATATATAAATGCACTAAATAATAAATAAGTATCCTAAAAGAGCTTGGAATCTTAAGTCTCACTAATATTAATGGGACACAAAGTCAGTTATGACTAACACACCTAACTTTCTTAGGATACAACTCAATGTTCCTAGCTTGGATACAGAGCTTAGAGGGCACTGGTGCACTTTTACTATCTCTGTCAAAATTCTTCCACAGGCCAATATGAATATATTCAATTCTCGTAAACATGCTGGAAAAAATGCGTGGCATGAGCAGGACAGAAAATGGCAGAAATCTCGCAAGAGTTTGTGAGCAGGACAGAAAACAACAAACAACGGCAGCAGGAAAGTGGGCGGGAGGAGGCGGCCAGCCGGTGGCGGCTGACCCAAATTAGGGGCACAGATGCTCTGCGCCTCGGCCAACTAGTATTTAATTAATGCATGGTCTACTCCTCACAGAGGGAAGTGCTTCTTTTCAGGTAGGGCAAGATACTACTAGCCAGCCATTTGGCCGATTTCACAAATGCTGAACTATAAATACCATTGTCAAAGTCATTCCTTTCAAACCTTATTAAACATCCTCATGCCAAAGTCACCTTTTTATGTCCTGAGTCTACTCCTTCCATGATGGAGCAAGGAGCCCAGCTTTTGAATTTCTCCTTGGCATCTCTGAGCAAGTCCTGCATGGAGTGTTCCAGAGAAGTCACTGTGCTAGAGTGCTTTGATAAGCAGTACTGATGTGGAGCTACTTCACTGGAGATACTTTGATCGTACAAATCTTCATAACCCTGATCAAAGTAGTAGTCAGGCATCTGCAGGTGAATTTTTTAAAAAAGAACAGGTCAATATGAGACTAAAAGTAGTTCTAGATACTAAGGATGCACATCAAATCAGATTTCCTATTATATATAGTGTAAGGGTTTTGCATCATATCAATCCTGATGCAAATTTAATAGCAAGCCACATACAATATAACCCCTGCTAACTTGGCAAAGAGGCATCTTTTTAACATGGTGATTAAAAGAGGCATCCCTAGCCATTTTTGGAAGGGCGGTATGAAATAAAATAAATAAATAAATAATACTGGCTGTTAACTGTATTTGCCTTTCCATATCAGGCTGTATCAGAGGAACCGAGAGTGGGTTTTTTCTTCCTCTGTTTTGTTCCAAAGCTTGTATCTTTTTAAATCCTATGTTCTAGATATCAAACACACTGAGGGGGAGAGAAGAAGCATTATCCAATTGGCATCTGTAGCTGGCCATTGCTTGAATGTCTTCTCAAGCTTGCAGCTACAATTACATGCTGCATGTGGTTCATCCATGTGTCTGTTGCCTTCCCACCACAGTGCTTTGTGGGAGTTATATAGAAATAATAGTAATAAAGTCATTGCAGAATCAAAGCAGAAATGTGAGACGTGGGATGCACCTCTTCATAAACCTTAGCACATATTGGTCAGCACGTGTGGGGGACAAGTTAGAGGGAGAAGAAACAATCTGCAGTTGGGACAGAGCCAAAGAGGAAGCACTTCAAGTTGGCTGAAAGTATATTGGGGTTATGGGGCCTATGGGGCTTTCTGATGTGGGGTAACAAGTACTCTGTTGTGCTCTGCTGGTATATTTGTATACAAAACAAATATTACAAACACACCATAACTCCAGTGCTCACTCTGTTTAAGAGAAAAATCAAGCTTTCCACCTGAGGAAGTAGGGCGCGAACAACATTATTCTACATATAGCCTCTGTTCTGCTTCTCCAAGGGCTCAGAGCAACTTCTTATCCAGCAAGCTTACACCTTGCCAGACTTGCCTAGCTTTAACAATGTAACTGCAACTTGTGCCTTCAGATTCTTTACCGGACATCTCTTCTGACAACTGCACTAGCCCCCAAACCACAATGAGTAATGGAGAAGTGTTCTTGCGTTAGTTTGTTTTTACATGCTGATGGCTGTGGCAGAGGACCTGGAGAAAAGGACTCCTGCAGCTGAGAAGTTGTGTGACTCAACAAAATGAAATGGAAGTATTTTTATGTACTCCAAACTCAACAAGAACCACCATACAAAAACAAGGACATGTGAAGGGGGCACTTGAGGTAGACTGGAGTGGCAGCTTTAGAATACGTAAAGAATCTCTCTTAATCCAAGATGCTTCCCTTGAAGAGTTGATAATCCATAAGCTATGGGGGCAAATAGTGTAGCCAAGCAAACCATGTATCTTTCAGGGCTTTGTTCAGACTCCCAACACTTAACAAGATCATTGTACATTTCCTGGGCCAAAGGAACACAGACAGACCAGGTTAACAAGAGTTAGGTCTGATCTATCTATCCAACTTATTTTGGGCCCTGGATTCTGCACAAGTAGTCAATGGCTTCTCCCATCCTTTGTAGCTTCATCTCTGCCCACTGCCTCCTACTCTAACTTTTCTGATTTTTTCTTTTCCCACACACACTGCATGTCAGTGGAACAGAGTGAAAACTGAGAGATGGGGGTGGAAGGGGAGAGTGCAATGACCGAAGAGCTCTCTAATCAGTAAACACCAACTTCCTGCTTCATGTACTAAAGCCCCTTTTGGCTTCTATAGAGTGCTTAGCTTTTCCAAAAAGCTGTTTCAAAGGTGCATCTTGGCAAAAGCATTTGATTGATGTAAGCTGCTGACAAGATGCCCTTCTGGCCACTTCTTTCTTGGCAGCAGATCACATCAGTGCAAATGCTGATGCCAAGAGAGAAGTGGTCAGAAGGCCCATTTGCCAACATTCTTCAGCCTAAACAGCTCTGACGTCTCATGCTGGCAGGTCGAACTCCCATAAACAGGCCAACACAGTCAACGTATCAGAGGAAGACAACATGCCAGCAAGTCTACAAATCAAAAATGAATGGGTGTAACTAAATGCCATGCTCAAACGGAGGGTTCAAGACTCACATGCTAACTATGAAAGGATTAAAACATCCTTAAGGATGTTTTCTATCATTTTGGGAAGTGGTATTCCTTTTGTTATACATTTACCACGGGCAACCCCTTATTTAGAATGAGCCATGAAAGAACCAAGCATGAGCATTTTGTACAGATAGGAATAAACTGAAGGATAGACCAAGCCAGGCATTTAGTTTATCCTAAATCCTGTGTGGCTAAGCAACACAGCTGAGAAAATAAGACACATCTCTCTCAAAGAACGTCAAACACATCTTCACAATTAACCCTTTGGGACATTGTTCCATAGAATAAGTAGTATTGTGATTATCATTATCTGAAGGCTTCTTCACACAGCCATTTGGGCAGACAAGGGTCACCCAATTCTGCCATGCAAGTTATTGTTTTACTGCAACCATGCAACCTACCAGCCAAAATAGTAAACCCTAGGCTTGTCGGTATTTGCAATTACCAGTTCACTACCAACTGGTAAGGCTCACATATGTTTTTCAATACAATTTTTTTCAATACAAAAAATTTCTGCCAGTGAGACAAAGCCCTGCTAACAAGAAAACAACCACAGACAAGAATGTCGAATACAGAGGAAAGTAACTTGGTTTGGCTGCAGAAGGTACACAGCAATCAACAAAAACCAGAATAATCTGCAGCTCATGAACAGCTTATTAAGGTTTTATTTGGAATTGTTCTGTGAACAATGAAAGCTGGGCTTCAGTTTCACTTTCTAGTTAGCAAAGTGCCCAAACTGACCCTTCTATACAAGCTTCTAAGCAGCAGGATGAAGTCTGCACATAAGACTAAGCTCTTGCTCTAAGTTCTAAATAACTTACCTGAAAGAGTCTGTTGCACTCCATTATCATATGGGCCAGGCCTTGCGTTGCAGCCAGGTTTTCACTCAGATCTCTTTGGTCAGGCTTGCCAGTACTATATTTCCTCTGGCTGGACCTAAAGAGTAGAATTTAAAGAACAACCTGTTCAAGTTAAATCACTGAGGAATCACTAAGGTGGCAAACCACAGTCTGGGCTCTACCACTTCAGAGGAAGGCAAGGTCTATATAGTGTGTGTGCAGGAACATCCCATCACTTTCATGCATTGATTATTAGATATGTAATTAATTGCTTTTGTATGGAAGAATTCACTATATCAAAACCCTTTTCCAATAATCTGAAATTCTATAGTTCAGGTTGCTCAATTCCTTAAGAATAGATCATTAAAAAATACAGAATGTAAATTGCTTTCTGAAAAAGGGTGTGTGTGTGATCTCTCCAACTTTGTGTGAGTGAATTTCCACTCACACAAACTGTCATTTCAAATACAGACCTGTATACTTAGGTGCTTATTTCTATGGAGCATGAAAAGAGTCCCATCACAATATAATAAGCTTCGGCTAAGCCTGGTCAGTTACATTTTAGTCAAAAGTGCATACAAAACTCTCATTGATTCACCTTTCATCATCGGAGGTGTTTAACTAAGGGCTGGCCCAAAAAGTCAGAGAGAAAGCTTCCATTGCCCTGTCAGAGAGTGTTGATTTATATTTTAAGGTTGTTTGTGGCATCATGCCAAGATCATACTGCAAAGAGCATGGCATTCATTTCTAATAGCTTTATCTTGGAACATTTATTATAAACGTCTAAAAAGGTCGTTAGATAAAGATGCTTTACTTTAATCCTTTAAGCCAGACCTGTTAGATTAGGCCCTTTTGAAGTTCCAACATGGAAAGTAAAATATTAGCAAATTTTAATCTAAACTTAACGTTCAAAGTAACCGTGCAGCTAAAACAACAACAATAATAAAAAAGACACACACACATAACTACAGCTTCTCCTGCAGTACAGAGCTCAAAGAAAAATCTGATGGTACAAGCCTCCGCCACCCAGGCCTCCAACTTCCAAAGATTACAAGTTTCTTCTCCTAGAACTAAAGACTGTGCCATTGAAAATGCTATCAATTCTTCTGACACATTCCTGGCTCTGATCATGTGTTCACTCACTCACTCCAACTGACAGTGTTGTCATCCTCTCAGCTTTAGATTCCTCTATCCTTGGGGAATGCAATGCATCACCGGACTTGTTTTATAGTCTGATATACATCTGGGACGTGTATACTTCTCAAAAGCAAATTCTTCACATGTTTTGCCTCTCTTTACCTTTCTCAAAGATTGAGCTCTCTCACTCAGAAATATTTCTTCGAGCCCCAGAAATAAAATCTGAATCTATCTATGGCAGACTAATGCCATTTAGGATACAAACAAATTTCCCATCCTCAAATACAAATTTTGCCTACTACTTTGGCCATATAATCAGGATCCGGCCTTTGGCAAAGGGGCAATTCTGATACAGCTACCTGCACTCACAGAACTTGTTTTTTGAAATTTTCACACTGCTTAGTGTAGCTTCCAAACAACAACTAGGATGATTCCAAAGTGCAACTCTACCATCTTTCTCCTACCCCATGAGAAGCAAGACCAGTAGTTCCCCAGAACAACAGCCTGCACACAGGAGTTATGAAGTTGCACTTTTAAAGCACTTTCTTGCTTTTCTGCACACTTATCCAAATGTCCAAAGCCTCTCAGATATACAGGTGAAACTCGGAAAATTAGAATATAGTGCAAAAGTCCATTAATTTCAGTAATGCAAATTAAAAGGTGAAACTGATATATGAGACAGACGCATTACATGCAAAGCGAGATAAGTCAAGCCTTAATTTGTTATAATTGTGATGATCATGGCATACAGCTCATGAAAACCCCAAATCCACAATCTCAGAAAATTAGAATATTACATGGAACCAAGAAGACAAGGATTGAAGAATAGAACAATATCGGACATCTAAAAAGTATAAGCATGCATATGTATTCAGTACTTGGTTTGGGCCCCTTTTGCAGCAATTACTGCCTCAATGCGGTGTGGCATGGATGCTATCAGCCTGTGGCACTGATGAGGTATTATGGAAGACCAGGATGCTTCATTAGCGGCCTTCAGCAATTCTGCATTGTTTGGTCTCATGTCTCTCATCCTTCTCTTGGCAATGCCCCATAGATTCTCTATGGGGTCAGGTCAGGCGAGTTTGCTGGCCAATCAAGCACAGTACACTGTATACTTTTCAGAGGTCCGATATTGTTCTATTCTTCAATCCTTGTCTTCTTGGTTCCATGTAATATTCTAATTTTCTGAGATTATGGATTTGGGGTTTTCATGAGCTGTACGCCATGATAATCACAATTATAACAAATTAAGGCTTGACTTATCTCTCTTTGCATGTAATGCGTCTGTCTCATATATCAGTTTCACCTTTTAATTTGCATTACTGAAATTAATGGACTTTTGCACGATAGTCTAATTTTCCGAGTTTCACCTGTATTTGTCTACCAAACTTCCTTGGCTGTTTCTCCACTGTTCATTAATACTCCTTTAAAAGACCCATCTGCCAGACTGTCAACATCTTTTGGCTGCTTCTAGGGAAAGTCTCTCTTGCATAACCTTTGGGTTCTGGTATACCTGGAAACACTGGAAGAAGCCACAATGAAATGGTTCCAATGCCCTTGACATACTAGAAGAACAGATGCATGTGCGTGCACACACCCAATCTATATCTAACTACTGTCAGGGTGTTCCTTCATGCCTACATGTAGTGCCTCAAGAATGTACACATTCCTAGGGATGTGCAAGGAACCGCGGAGCTGCGATCCGACATCGGGGGTGGTGGTGGCAGCTCTTTAAGGGAGGGGGAGGGTGCACTTACCCCTCCCGCCGGTTCCCCCCGCCAGTGCTCCATTATTTCCCAAAATCCATGGGGCAGCAGCATAGCTCCCTGCCACCCCTTCCCTCATTGTTGTCCGGAAAGGCGGAAGTATAGTCTGCGCGTGCACCTGCAGTCATGTGCACGATGTGCGCACGCAATGCGCATGGTGGGTATGTGCGTGATGGTGGACGCACACGCAGACTATATTTTCCACCCTTCCAGACAACAACAGAAGAAGGGGCCTCCGGACCAGTTCCGTGCACATCCCTACATATTCGTCAGTCCCTAAAATGTTCATAATAAAGTTGAGCTATCCTCCTCAAAATGAAAGTAGTGCCCGGCAAGGCCTCAAGAAATACAATTGCTGCTGCAAGAAACTAACATTTAAATGGAACAGGTCAGCAACAAACATTAACTATGACCAGGATTTGCAAAGACATAGAAGAAACTTTTTTGATTCCTTCATAAGAAGCAGTTGAGGATAGTCCTAACAGGGATTTTGTATAATCCTTTTTATGTATACATATCACAGTGGTAATGAGTGTTGAGAGAAAAAATTGGATGGAAAGCTTTTCTTCTGTATAAATGTCTCACACACACACTTAACAACACAACCCAATCAGAGGACAACAGCCATATACTGCACAAATAAATGGCTTCAGTTCTTGCGCAAAAGAGGGCTTCAGTTTGGAACATACTGCAACATCTGGATCTAAAATTTGCATCTGAACACAGCCAAACAGCACAAGCTGAGAGGCCAAAGCTTAAAAAGAAGTGACAATATTATGGGCAAGTAGGAAGACTACTTCCTGACCAACTTGGAGAAGCACTTTTACATTTATAAAGAACAATCAGCAAGATTGTATAAAGAACTGATCAGCAAGAAAGGAGGTAGTGTTCAATAAAGATACCTAGATGAGGAGGAACTCTCTCTCCTCAAGGTATTAAGGTGAAACAAAGATGGTGCAAGACAGACAGCAACATTGGTTGGAGTCATCTGATTTTCCTTCACAAAAGCCACTACTTCTCTCAGAAAGAGCAGCAGAATTTTCAAAGCTTCACGATTTTCATCTGGAAGCAGAAGAACAGCAGCTTGGACAGCACAAAACTGCTGCTCTTTTGGCAGATCTAGACAAAAAAAATGGGAGGGACATAAATCATATTAGAATTATTTATACACCACTATTCAACAAAGACTTTCACAAAGAAGTTTACATAGCAAAAACAGTAAGAAGGTTGTCCCCTGTCCCAAAATAGGCTCACGGTAGAAAAAGAAACACTAGAAAGACACCAAAAATAGCCAGAGGCATGCTATGTTGGGTTGAAAAGTTATTTTAATTATTAGATTTTTATACCACCTCACCCAGATGGCTCTAGGAGGTTCACAAATATAAAAATAGATAAAATATGAATAAATAACTCATTAAAACAAAATTAAAACCAGTTTAAATTCATTTCAGTACTCACTAAAGGCCAGGCCGAAAAGATACGTTTTTAGGGCTCTTCTAAAAGGTGGCTAAAGCATCTAATATCCATAAAGAGCACATTCCAGAGCCCAGGAGCAGCTACAGAAAAAGCCTATTCCCAAGTCACCACCAGACCAGCTGATGGTGGCCAGAGATGGACCTCTCCTGATAACCTTAAAGTGCAGTGGGGATATGCATGCGGTGGTCTCCAAGGCTTCATTCGTCAGCTGGGTACCGGAGAGGACAACAGGACCATAGTAGAAGGGCGCCTTGGTGTACACACACACACACACACACACACACACACACACACACACACACACACCACAACCCTGGAAGCTGTGGGACTGTCATCCCCTCTTGCTCAATTGTCCCCATGCCCCTAGGTGGGGATCATACAACTGTCTCTTAATAGTGACGGTAGCTCTGCCCCAGCTAGACACATGAGAACCACTACCTTAATAAGATGTGTCTTTGCTCAGTTAGCAGAAGTTTCAGAACCACAAAGAGAGAGGACAGCATCTTACCACCAACGACTTTATATTTATTCTTTCAGTAGAACATAGTAGGGATATGCAAAACAGTTCATGGTCGGAACATTCCAACCATGAACCAGGCCATTTCTAGTGTTCCAAGCTCAGAAGAGAACAACCCCATTCCAACTCAGAACACTCAAAATGTTCCAAGCACTATTTTGAACTCCAAAATGGCACTCTTCTGGCCTCTATGCACTCATGGCAACCTTTGTATGGTCAGCAAATGGCTGCTGCATGTGTGCCAAGCCAGAAGAGCACAATTTTGGAGTCCAAAATGGTGCTCAGAACATTCTGACTCAGAACAGAGTCATTTCATCGCAACCACCAGTTCGACTGGTTGTTCCGATGGAACATTCTGGGGATTCTGCATTCCGTTCCAAACTCAGAACAGAATGCAAAATCAGTTTTGTGCACATCCCAAAAACATATCTGCCCAACCCTATAATGCCCATCTATTTATCATGACAGAAGGATACATATCCAGAAGATGCAATTTATGCTCACTTTATGGAAAGTCTGATTTCTCTAAGATTATTCTGGTCATGTACAGACCAAAGCTGCAAGTCTTCTTAAGTCTCTGCTCAAACACCCCTCACATTAAAAAAAAAAAAGCCCACATTGAAACTATTCAAGAAATGTATTGTCCTCTGCACAATACATTTCTATTGTACATTCAATACAAATATGTTGTCCTCTCTCTTGTCTCTAACATCAGTTTATAACAAATTATTAGGAGCACCTAAAAAATCTAGAAAAACCCATGTTTCATTTTCAGCATCAGCTTCTTATTGTACCTTGTTGCAGTTTTTAATGGTCTATTTATTACATTTATATCCTGCCTTTTTCCCCTCATAAAAGTGATGTGTGTGTCCAGGCACTGACCAAAACTTAGACCTGCTTAGCTTCAGCAAGTTGGCTCTATCATGTGTATCATGCACCTTGGGATCTATCATAGTTACATTATGATGATTCTATTATTGTACTTTTTATTTACATGATTTTAATAGGTTTTACTTACTGTAAGCCACCTTAAACCCAATGCACATGGAAGTGATATAGAGCTACTATAAATATTTATAATATAGTCAGAACAAAGTTAAAACTACATACACTGGTAGATGTGGAGAAAAGATTCACAGAGCTTGCTAGTGAATATAGGTTCTGGAAGGTCTCTGAAATACTGCTTTACCATGTCAGCCACATCAAATGCTGACTGCCCCTCATAAATTACGTTGTTTGGGTCATTTTCATTCATTTCTCTCAAAGAGAGGATCCTAGATTTCACACCAGATTTTCGGAAGAGGCCAACCTATGAATGGGAACATAGAAAAGTAAGGATCCAACCCACCAAAGAATTCCCATTGACTATGTATGGAATTACTATGTAGCCATATATCCACAATGGAAAGCTATCCTCTTTGCTAAGCAGGGTCGATTCTGGTTTATATTTGAATGGGAGACTACATGTGTGAGCACTGTAGATATTCCCCTCAGGGGATGGGGCTGCTCTGGGAAAGCATCTGCATGCTTGCATGCAGAAGGTTCCAAGTTCCCTCCATGGCATCTCCAAGATAGGGCTGAGAGAGACACCTGCCTGCAACCTTGGAGAAGCTGCTGCCAGTCTGCATAGACAATACTGAGCTAGATGGACCTATGGTCTGACTCAGTATATGGCCGCTTCCTATGTTCCACAATCTGTATATTTGGCACTTTGATAACTACTAATGGTCTGTGAACAAAATACAATAATGAAAAACTGGAGGAAAGGGTGGCTTTTTGTTGCTATTTAACTAGGATAAGACATTGTTGATAAAACTGCTAGAACATGGATTATGAATCTGTCCTCAAATGTATGTATCCATTCATCTATAGAAGAAGATGTACTATATTGTCACTGACAATAATTCATACATATGTTCACCATGCTCTCTACTGCTCTTAATGACTTAGAGCTGATGAACATTTAAACTGGCTCTATTAGCACTGGACCAATAAATGTGTTGGAACATAGGAAACATCCATTCCCAAATCCTTAACTGATTATCTTGTTTAATTATTCTAATCGTAAAACCAAAAAGGTTTTTAAAAATGAATATGCCAATAAAGAGGTTCAAATCTTGAGGCAGAGCTGAAAAGTGGCTAAGCCAAACCCCTGGATGCCTTTAAGAGGGGGTTGGATAACTTCATGGAGGACAAGTCTATCAATGGCTACTAGTCTGATGGCTATAGGCCATCCTCCAGCCTCAAAGGCAAGATGCCTCTAAATACCAGTTGCAGGGGAGCAGAGATAGGAAAGAAAGCATACCCTCAGCTCTTGCCTGTGGGCTTCCCAGAGGCATCTGGTGGGCCATTGTATGAAATAGGATGCTGGATAGACTTGGGCCTGATCCAGCAGGGCTTTTCTTATGTTTATGCCAAGTCATAAGCACTTTCCATTACACCATGAAAAAAAGTTAATTAGCAGAATAAATTGGTAAGGGGTGGTAATAACAGTTTGAAATGGTCAACAGACATCACAAAATACATATCCAGGGCAGGCTAATCAGAGAATTTGTACTTGTTTAATAAAGTACTAACTTCCACATGAAAAAAACTACCTATCTCACTTTCAGTTACAGACTGTGCAAGTATGAGCCAGCAGAGACATACACCTGGCATGATCCAACAGCATTTCATATTGTTACCTGATCAAGAAAATTGTCTCTTAAGTAGTCCATAGCTTGGAGTATGCTCCTTGGAACTGGATGACTCATTCTCTGGACATTTAACAGTAAAGGTACTCCAAATACATTTTTATCTTTATAATCAGGGGCTTTTATTTTTCTAATGAACTTCGGAACAGTCCTGAAAATACATAAGGAATGCATTAGCTTACAAGGTTTCAGGGCGGTTCTGGTTTGGAATGCAAATCAGGGATTCTGAATGCAAACTAATAGTTTGACCAAAGCATTTCAATAATAGAA
The DNA here is from genome assembly GCF_027244095.1 of Hemicordylus capensis. NCBI lineage: Eukaryota > Metazoa > Chordata > Lepidosauria > Squamata > Cordylidae > Hemicordylus > Hemicordylus capensis. The sequence continues at coordinate 369,289,556 of NC_069658.1, read as the reverse complement.
ATAAAGTAACCGGTGCCAGCAGCATGACACAACTATGGCAGTCCCCATTCCCCTGATCTTAAACACTTATGGCCCTCTACAACCCTCCTTCACCCACTTTGATAGTCCCCTGCCAAAGAACTCCAAGTTATAGCAAACACAATTAATTTTTGTAAGCAGATAACAGAATCTTCTATATATTTATTTCTCTTAGACATACTCATCACTAATCCCATGTGTGGCAGCTCTCACAAGAGTTTGGAGAGCTGCCAGATAGTGATGGGGATGGGCAGCTGGCCGGGAGTTAACGGCGGTGGCAAGTGGGCAAACAACGGTGCTGGACGGCAAGAGAGCGAGGAGGCGAAGGCAGGAGAAGAAAATGCAGTGGAGGCAGGCGAGGAGGAGGAAGGAAATGGTGAAGGGGGCAGGTGGCCAGGTGGGAGGGGGGAAGACAGGGCGGGCGGGAGAAAGCTGCAACGGCAACAGGCAGGGGAGGAAGGGAACAGCCAGGCGCAGAGAACTAGAGGTGCAGGTGCTCTGCACCCGGCCCAGCTAGGATACACTAATTTGTTAGTTGATGCCAACCACAGAATATGTGGGATTCAGCACAGAATTCTTCAGTTGTTAGAAGACTTTGACTTTGTGATGAAGGAATACACTGGAACAGAAGTACACGAACAGACACCATGAACAGACTGAAAAACATTTTGGGAGACAGCTATTACTCCATGATAACTCCATTCCCAATGCAAGATAAGTTCTCTTTACTTTAAACAACAACCATCACCTTGAGATAAATTCAGTCTTTTCATTCTGACTTACCAGTTCCATCCTTGCTTGCTGGAAGGAGAATATCTGTCCATTAAAGTAGTCAGTTTTAACAAAGCAAGTTTTTGTATTCGGTTTAGGCGAGCTGCTGACTGACTGTCAATTAGTAGAGAGAAATTTCCCAAACTTGTGCATTCTTCAGTAGGCCAGTGTCTCCTCACACATCTGAACAACAAACATTTTCATTAATACTCTTTGGTGTGAATGCTCTTTTCCCCATCCATTTCTCTTCTAAAATAGAAGGGGTTGTTTCTTCAGAACCCATCTAACAATTGTTCTTCATTTTATTTAGTTATCATTTCTCTATGTAAACCGCTTTGGAAACCTTTGTTGAAAAGTGGTACATAAATATTTGTTGTTGTTATGATTAACATTTTAAATATATATATATTTAAATTTAAACAAACTACAACATTGTTTTTAAATTTGAGATTGTTTAAATGCTTTAAATTTGTTTTAATTTATGTTTTATGGTAAACCACCCAGAGACACGAGTTTTAGGAGGTATATAAATGTTAAATAAAAAATATCGAGTATGTTAAATAAAATTAAAATGCTGAAAGTACTTCCGATGCCTTATTTCAATAATCCTTACATTAGCCCTAAAAAGTAAGCCTGCATTATCCAGTGGTGGATTTAAGCAGAGGCAGAGTAGGCACTTGCTGACAGCGGCAAAATTTGAGAAGTGACAAATTTTGCTGATCCTTAGATTCTGCCACCCCTCTCTGGGGGTGAAAGGAAGTTCCACCTTTTAGCAATGCTGCTGTGTGGGCAGCAAGGGAGAGCTCCTCCCATCTCTCGTCCCTCCTCCCAAATGACTGCACAGCTTGTCTGCAGTCTGTTATAGGCCTTTCTCCGCACATGGAGAAAGGCACATCATGGACTGCAGATGGGGTGTGCAGTTATTTCAGAGGAGGGATGAGAGATGGAAGGAGCTCTCCCTCGCTGCCCTCACCGCCCACACAGCAGCATTACTAAAAGATAACTTTCCCCTCAGCCCACTACCACCCTCCCCGCTGCAGCCACTGCTGCCCTGTTGCCTGCGTGGCGTTTTAAAGGTAAGTGGGGGGGACTTTCCCCTCCCACCAGCTGTCGCTGTGTAGCCTTTGCTGACCTTATACGCTGCGCACAGCAGAGGTTTTTAAGGAGAAAAGGGGGCACTTTCTCCCTCCACCCCTACCCTTGCTGCAGCGGTGGGCACGGCAAATCCTTGTCCACCTACAGGCAGCAAAAAGCCTAATCTGCTCCTGGTATTATCCAGATATTACAGATGTGGGTTGAGGCTGACAGAAAAGATAGTGGTTTGCCTAAGGCCAATTAACTGACCTGACATTTGAACGAGAGACTTCCTGACTCACACACTTACAGACTATACTTTTACCCACTATGCTATAACAGCTTAAGAAAAAAATCCCAGATATATTTAAAAATATATTTACACTTTAAATTTAATTCAAAATATGTAGCTGCAGCTGACCTGAGGGAATGTGCCGGTGTCAGTCTCATCACTGATTGCCTTACATACGCCAACTCTGTGAGACCATGTTCATCAACATGCCTGCAGTCTTCTTCACCATCTGTAACTGGCAATTCTTTTAGTCTCCCCTCTGAATGTTTTTTAATCTCAAGATGAATCTCCTTCGGGGAAGATGGGCATGGAGAAGTGGAGCAATTGGAATGACTGGCAGAGTCCGAGTCTCCATCATCAAAGAATTTCTCTGTCCACTGACTGACTAGTTTCCTTAGCCCATTAACATGTTCCATAACACTGTCTAGTTCTGTAAAAACGTCATCATCGTCAAGCTCTGAAGCGTCCATTTTGTTCAGATGAACAGGAATGCCAGGCACATTGTCATAAACACTCAGTCTGTTGTCCACCAATGAAAGAGAGCCAGGCAGCATTTCAGTCTCCTGAGGCGCTGTCTGAACCCTGTTCCTCCGGCACCCATGGAAACTCCCAGTCCTCCAGTTCACTGATGTGTTGTCTATGGGAGATAAGAGGCTATAGGTGAGTGCTTTGGGGAAAGTCCCAGGCTTATGGCCTTGTGGCACTTGAAATACTTTGTTCTCATGCAAATGCATTTCATTTTTGAAGTTATGCTCTGAAAAATCATTCCACAATGACAGCTTTCTGGAATCAAAGTTTTCAGCACAAATGTCTCTTTTACTGTGCCTCCTTACTTTAATAACAGGGCTTGGGGTGCTCACAGTGCTACTGTTTTCAGACTGGCTGCCGCTACTGCAGGTCTGTGGTGAATAAGAACAGGGCTGCATCCCCTGACCCTCAGTCACATCACAAATATTCACACAATTGAGGGTTCTCATCTTTTCTTCATTTAGCCCCTCTAAAAGGACAGGCTCGCTGATCGTGGGTTTAGCCTTTGAATGCGCTTCCCTCTTCGAACTGCTGCTTCTTATGCGTAGTTTCTCCATTTTTTTCAGGAAACATCTTCCCTTTTTATGCAATGGTTTATCCAAGAGCTTGTCCTCACGAGTTGCGTTCAGGGTGTCACTAGGAGAAGGAGAGCAACTGAAGGTAGAGTCAGAAGATGCTAGTTTGTGGGAGGAACATGTTGAAGAGCTCCTGCTTGTCTCAACATCCTCAAAAGTCTTTGGAAAGCTGATTAAATCACTGTCCCCACTGCTAGTGCTGTGAACTGAAGACTCGTCATTTCTTTCTCCATTATCAGAAAAGACTATGTCCCCACTGCCACTGCTCTTAAGTCTCAGACCATCAGGAACTGGTGCACCAGGGCCATCTAAGCTCTCCAGAGGAGACCATCTCTGGGCACTTTTTTCATAAGTCCATTTGTTACTTATTGCACAAGGCTCATCTTCTTCAGATTCATCACTCTTAAGGCAAATAAAGTTATTTAAGATAGCAGATACATAATCACAATATTGGCTTATGTTGACCTTTTTACTTGCTGCAAAACATTGTTTATTTTGTTTGTTCATTCATCTATTCATTCAATTTATTCCTTCCTTTAGTCCTTCCTAAAGTGGCTCAGGACAGTTTACATTAAAATTAAATTTAAAAACATTTAAACCAGATTAAAATTGAAATTAAGATATTAAAAGCCAGGCTAAAATGATGGGTATAAGGCTCTCCTGAAGGCCTCCAAGAAAGATAATCCTCTTATATCCATGGGGAGTGTGTTCCACAACCTAGGGGCGACAACTGAGAAGCCCCTATCCTAGACCACCACCAGATGAACCAATATAGATCCCTCTTTCCTGATGCAGTCTCCCCGCAATGCCTCATCAAAAGAACTTCAAAGGTCAAATGATCGTCCAGGACAGGGGTAGGCAACCTTGGCTCTCCAGCTCTCGTTGAATTTAGGGATGCGCACAAAGCATTTTGGTGCCTCGTTACAGAGATGCCAAAACTATTTAAGCTGTCCCAGCCGAATCATTACAGCAGGGGTTGAGCAGTAGCTTTACAAGGAGGAAGACTGGTCTTACCTGCCCCTCTCTTGCTTTTCTGCCACTCCCCACCGCGGCATTAAAAGCTGAGCCGCGCGGCTATGTTGGCATGCAAATGGCATCCGCGCATGAGCAGACGCCATTTGCACCCTGATGCCACATGCTGGCTGCTGGGAGCAGCACCACAACTTCACGGCATGGCTTTTAATACTGACTGTGCCGCATTGGAACAGTGGAGGAGCAACGGGGGGCACTTCGGACCTGCTTTCTTCCCCTTAAAGCGGCTGCTTTCCACTCCCCAGATATGCACTAGTTGAATTACAACCCCATCATCCTCAGCCAAAATAAATTGTGGCTGGGAATTGTGTGAATTTCAGTTCAACAACAGCCGGAGAGCCAAGGTTGCCCACCCCTGCTCCAGAGCATTCCATGAGGTGTGAAAGACTGATGGAATGAACATTATGCAGAAGCACAATGCAAACATTTGCACACCACCTCTTTGGATCTTAGTCACAGCAAGCAAGTCCACTTGATTTCAATGGGAGCTATTCATGAATGATGGGTTTTAGGAATGGGATATTTCTAGTGACAACCTTGAACAACTAACATGGAACAGAAGACAGACATGTTTTAATTAATCATATCGTTACATAGCAATAGCAGCAATAGCACTTACATTTATATACCGCTCTATAGCCGAAGCTCTCTAAGCGGTTTACAATGATTTTAGCATATTGCCCCCAACATTCTGGGTACTCATTTTACCGACCTCGGAAGGATGGAAGGCTGAGTCAACCTTGAGCCCCTGGTCAGGATCGAACTTGTAACCTTCTGGTTACAGGGCGGCAGTTTTACCACTGCGCCCACCAGGGGCTCACACATGTAAAATGTGTGACTTTATGCAATCATCTATGCTGTTAAAACACACACACAGAGACATACCCGCTTTGTTTGTCGACTTATTTCCACTTTCATTGCTGCACACTTATTCAGTGTATTTAACCGCCTAGAGACAGGGAGATAAGAATTAAGACTTTTAACCAAATTTCTATCCTTTCACAATAGCACTCAATCCACTGAAGTTCTTGCACAAAATTAATTTCAACCATCTTACATAAGTTGTACTTTTCTTAGCCAACCACCAAGGACCGTTTCCACAGATTATGTTTACCTATTAATGTTCTTAAACTATACAAAGGGAAACAGTCACAAACATGTGCCTTCATAATGCACAGACGACTACACTGAAACAAGTGCCTGGCAGTGCTCCTGGAATTTTGACAGAGAGGTATAGACTGGAAACACTCAATTAACTACAAGTATACAACACCTTCTATATTGCACAAGCCAAAATATATTTGTGGACATTACTAGAAAATATACTGTATTCAACCCTTTCCAAAATGTATTTTAATAACATAAGAAAGAAAGTGTAATGTGACTGTTCCCATGTGCAGCCTAACCAGGGCTAGGGAAGCTAAGTCTTGGTTAGGTTGTGCATGAGAACTGACAAGATTGGGCAAGCGCGCCGTTAATCCAGGCTCCAGAATCATGCCCCCTCCTCAGGCTATGTTTAGCCTGAGGAGACAGAGACCAGTGCCTAGAGCACCCATCTCCTGTGGAATCTTCCAATGCACCACACTCAGCATGTATAGCATTGTGGGACAGCCGGAGGCTGGGTGCAGCAGTGGATCATATGGGAGCACCATTTGCACTACCAGCACCATTCCATGGCTCATCTGGGGGCAGGGGGAGGTAGGTTTTGTGCAGGCTTCCCCCTACCCACCCAGTCGTGTGAATGGCTCCAATGTGGGCAAAATAACACAATTCATTCCATGTTGGGTACAAGGAAAAACATTATGGAACTGTAATACAGGGGTACGATCATATTGTTCATTATTTTAAGTAATCTGATGACATCTTGGCCATGAAGCAAATAAAGGGCAACCAAGGCACACCCTGTGTCTTTCCAGGGAAAATTTGAGTTGCGTGTTTTTTCCATAATGACTAAATTTCAGACTGTTGCTATCCACCGATGAACACTTTGCACTGCCTTATCTTTCCATTTTTTGTTCAAGGACAGGTTTAGCACTCAGTAAAACCCTCAAAAAAATAAATAAATGTGAATTTTACCATTTTAGAGTCAACTATCTGAAGAGGCACTCTTTTTAATTTGAGCAGTTAGTTTAAAAGGTCAAATGTGTTAGTGAGGGCTACATATGATCTCTTGAAGAATTAAGCATCTTAGAAAAATGTTATTCTTTAATTTGTTTGCAATTAAGCAATTACCCTGGCACTCCCCGGTGTAAGGCATGTATAGGTAGGGATGCCATAATACTGGGAGAGGTGCTGTTAGCTAAACACATGGTATAAACTGTATCTATATTACTACAGCTGCTCTGGCAAAATGTCAAGCTCTTTAGTGCCTCCAGCATCTTACCAAAGCACTCTTCAAAAGAATTCTAGTGCCTAATTTTACAAATTGTGCTTTGTTAATCATTGTAGCTTTCTGAATACTTGGAAAAATTGAGTTGGAGTAGAGAATAACATAAAAATAAGGATGTTAGTAGGGAAAAACTGTTAGGAGTGAAGAAAAAGTTGGTCCACTGCCTAATTTGGAATTTGTTACCTGTCCCATCTTAAAGGCTTTGGTTTGGCAACAAGAAGTTTAGATAAAATATCCTGCTAAGATGTTAAGCAAAGCTAAAGCAACCTAAGAAAATGTAAACTCCAACCTCTTCCAGTTTAAAATCTCAAAACTCCCATTCCTCATCCACAACAAACTAAACTGTGCCTGAAAGACAGAATTGATTCCTGAAGGTGTTCTTGGTAAACCTGAGAGAGTATGTTCTTTTAGCTATGTTGAACTTGAACTTTTGAAAGGACTTCTAAGTCATGCATGGCACCTGGACATAAGCTTAGGAATCAGCAGAAAATCCAGCACAGATGCTAGAGAAGAAGTACAACAGTGACTCATTCCCAACAGGAGCAGGAGGTAGGCTGTCATTTCTTCCCCAGTCATCCAGAACAGATGCATGAAGTTTGGCTCAAAGGTTACTAAGGCATGAATGATGGTTACCAGGTGCAAATTAGAAGGCAGTGGAAGAGAAAGGGCCTGAGGTCTCTTTGCCATACAATCAGCAAGAGAGCTCCTGGCCTGCAAGAGTGCTCCAGGCCTGCAATTCTAGATGCTGTGATAAATACTTGTACATGGCCATCCCAAAGTTGGAAACCTGAGGGAATACACTGGATATTCCAATCCATTGTAGGATATTCCATATCATCCTGTAAACATGACTGAAGTCTAGTGTCTTCTTTTGGTAGCACCACTGAGTTCTTCCCACATGATCTTTCTTAAACTCACAGGTGTCTACAATGGAACAGAATAGAAAATGTGTATGACCCAAAGTACATGTATATATGGACATATGGGATTTCAGGAATTGCTGTATCCTCATATTATCCTCTCTCAACCACGTCTCCAATTAATATCAGCAAGGATCATGGGGACTGCTGAAGTATATACATATAAGTTGAAAACATGAGCAAACTTGAGATGAATGCTTAGACGGAATGTATCAATTCCTTAGCATTCTGGACAAAACGGTTTTAAAGATATGTGAGTACCTATGTACGGATATATAATACTTCTAAGTATAACAATATACTCATCCCATCATATACATATCTGGGGGTGGGGCAAAATAAATGCTTCACACAGTTCTATTGACTTCATAAAGTGCTTTCACAAACCTCAGGATCTCTGTCCTAGAAATCTGTTTCTGGGCTGAAGGAAAATTGATTACATTTACCTGTACAGGGATTCTATTGCATCTTGATCTAAAAACTCATGATCTTTTCTCACAGTTTTTATATCAACAGGGAACTGCATATCTGTAAACACAAGTTCAGAACAGTAAGTGTTAGTTTTTGAAACATACAGAGGCCAGCATCCATACTAATGAAGCACTCTCCCATTCCCCCTGAAGCCAACTACAGCTTCCAAAGGTATGTCCCTGAGGACGAGTGAGAATTCTAAACCTCATCCTTTTGTAGGCTAGCACACCAAGTCCAAGTGTGACTGGACCTGTCCAGTCAAGAGAGAAGATGGAAAATGGGAGCCAAGAAATGCAAGAGTCTTCCCTGTCTAGCTGTTTGTCAAAGCAGGAATGGTTCAATTTGGCAATTGCTTAGCAAAAGGTGGTGGGAATGGGGAGGGGGGCAAACCTAGTCTTTGTTTCAACACAATTTCTACAAAGCAGTCACAATCAAGCTGAAACCTGCCAAATTTTGAAACATACCTACGCTTGCCCTGTTTGTCAGACAAGACTTCATACAAGATGATTTAGTTTGTGACACACAACCAACAACTCTGTCTTATATAAACCTAACAAAAACACAAAGTAAGCTAGCCCACAGTACTCTTCATGTTGGCAGACTGGGATTGTTGGGACTATTCTCATCCTCATGGCTACATTTTATATCAACCACTGGAAGCCACAAAGCATTTCTCTAGGTACCAACAGGAAAGAGGCAATTCTGTCCTCTTTTTTTTTTTAAATTGCAATTGCATATAGGAACAAGATTATTTTGCCAGTGGTACCAAAACTGGACAATAACTTTCAGTACTGTCTATCTGTTAGACTGATCAACTAATAATATCCTAAGTGAAACTGCATATTCCTCTGGATGTTCCAGTGCCGATGTATACAAATAGTCAAGCCCTGAATGAACTTACATTGATCAATCAATGTAAGTTCATTAAGGGCTTGACTATTTGTATACATCGACACTGGAACATCCAGAGGAATATGCAGTTTCACTTAGGATATTATTAGCTGATCATTCTAACAGATAGACAGTACTGAAAGTTATTGTCCAGTTTTGGTACCACTGGCAAAATAATCTTGTTAGCTCTGTTATGGACAGCCACAAGCATTTATGCTATAGTTGTCACAAATTCAAGGAACTTGTTTTTGAACACACTTCCATTATTCGGTTCATCAGGATATTATGAGAGTGCCAGTACCTTCAAACATCTGAGCATACTGGGGAAAACCAGCTGCCTTCAGCCAGTCACAGGCTTCTTTGGCTTCAATTTCTGCAAGAAAAAAAAAAAATCTAAAATACTGATTTTCAATACTAAGTAAGAAACTCCAACAAGTCATGCCAATAGCTCTAAATCAACCCACTTATTCTCTGGAAAAGTTTGTACCCTACATATAAATAAAATTTTACTCCTCATACAAACACAAACATTGAGCATTTAAGTATACATCTGATGCATTTTCCCCACAATTGCAGGTGACACTCATAGTATTAGAGCTTGACTTATGTAAGTCTCCAGAGAATGTCAGCTTTGGAGCATCGTTTAGGAACATAGTAGGCTGCCATATACTGAGTCAGGTCCATCTAGCTCAGTAAGACTGGCAGCGGCTTCTCCAAAATTGCTGGCAGGAATCTCTCTCAGCCATATCTTGGAGATGCAAGGGAGTGAACTTGGAACCTAGATGCTCTTCCTAGAGCGGCTTCACCCCTAAGGGGAATATCTTTCAGTGCTCACACATCGTCTCCCATTAATATGCAACCAGGGCAGACCCTTCTTAACTAAGGGGACAAGTCATTCTTGCTACCACAAGACCAGTTCTCCTCTCTTATATCCTGATATCATTTGTATATCAGGATAAATTTCAAAAGCAAAAGCAAATACTATCTGAATCTAAAATATTATGTGGAGAAGAAAAAGTTAAATACCACAACTGTGCCAGGAAATGTCTGTTGCTCTGTATTCTGAATTAGTCACACTAATGTTCTGATAGGTATCCTACAATCTTTTCAGAAAGCAACAGTTTGACATGATGCCATAGCTATTCCTAGTGTATTTTATGTGTGTTTCACAGTTTACCAATCTATGACACCCAGCATTTGGCTCAATTAAACAGATGTCAGGAACTAACTACTCAGTTTGTGGCAATTAATAAGAATTCTGTGGCTGACACTACAACATTCTCACAGGAACGAGGAAAAAAGGAGAACTTTGCAGAACTACAGAACATTCACCAGATGCCTTAAAAATGTAAACAAGTTTAATATATTTCTGGAAGAGCATAGGCCAGCAGCCTCCAATGTGAACAAATATTGAAAGTTACTGTGTCCCTTGTGAAGAAGGAACACAGATCCCATATGGAATACTGGCCCACATCCCATGCAGGAAACTGCCAATATAAGTGAGAGGCACATGTGCCACTTCTGAGACACTCTACAGCTTACCAGCGCTGTTTATGAAAGCGGGGCTGCTCCATGGCTACTAAGGAGTGTGCCATCGCAAGTGCTATGGCACACTCCTTAGTAGCCACGGAGCAGCCCCACCACTCTACCAGCTACAAACAGCAGTGGTATGCTGTGAAGCGGCTTGGAAGCAGCACAAGTGCCTTTCACTTAGATCAGTGGTTTCCTGCATGGTATGTAAGCCACTGTGTCCAGTTCAGGGCATGAAGCTTTGTAAACAGTTGCTGAACAATGGAATTTCTAAAATGGCAATGTAGGCTCTTAGGTATACAATCTGACACTACTAGAATACATGGCAGTTGCTTGCCCAATTGCCCTCAAAGCTGGTGGTGCTTTTCTCTAGGGAGTGAAGTATGGGGGGGGGGTTTAGGAACCGTGTGGCAGTTACTTGGCAGCTACTGAGACACTTCTCTACTCTCATTACTGTACAAGCCAAGTCACTTGCAGCCTTTGTCCACTACCTACCACTGTTTGGGACAGCAAAGGCAAGATCTTGGGGCAGGAATAAAGCATATTCTGAGTCAGGAAGGGCTATAGTCAAGAGGTCTGTTTCAGAAAGACATTCAAAAATAAGACAAGGTCAACAGCTTTGAAGTCCATTCAGAAGCACTGCCAGAGACAAGCTCTTCTGAAATGGAACAGTCAAACCAGAAAGAGGTCAGAAAAGAGCAAGGGGCAGTATAATAGCAACAATGGTGGACATATAAAGATGGACGCAAGGCTGCCAAGAGTAGCAGGAATGGTTTCAGAGAGATGGTAAAGCAAGGGATCAACAGCATTCAAGTACTAAGCAACAGAGCCCCTGGTGGCGCAGTGGTAAAACTGCCGCCCTGTAACCAGAAGGTTACAAGTTCGATCCTGACCAGGGGCTCAAGGTTGACTCAGCCTTCCATCCTTCCGAGGTCGGTAAAATGAGTACCCAGAATGTTGGGGGCAATATGCTAAAATCATTGTAAACCGCTTAGAGAGCTTCGGCTATAGAGCGGTATATAAATGTAAGTGCTGTTGCTATTGCTATTGCTATAACGTGATCTTCAATAAAGAACCACAAGATGATCTGGAAGTAGTGATCCAGCCCAAAGACTAAAGCCATGCAAACAGGCAATGTCTCACGTAAGATCAAGCCTACCGAAAGAATGAATGATGGAACACTCAGACTACAAAAAGGCAAGGCTCTCTGTCAAAAATTTGGTGTTCCCAATATGGACAGCCAGCCATCTCTCCCCTTCCTGGGGGTAGGGGGCAGATCCAGACCACATAGAAGCCGGCTCAAGCCCAGCCCAAGATCACCACTGTACTATGCACTGCATTATGGAGTTGGTGAAAAGCCAAGGATTTGTCACCATGGTACAAGCATCCTTAGCCAGTCAAGAAAGTATCACAGCATTACATTTTGTACACACTACCAGACAGGGGAAGTCCCTTGGTAACCATGCTTGGTCCTACTATTTTGTTAAGAGCTAATTTGAGAAGCTTCTTCTTTTGCAGAAACTGGAGATTCTTGGAAGCTCATCAGCAGGCAGGTTTTTCAAAGTTTATTCCAATATCAGGCTCTTTCCCCCCTGAATTGGCTGAGCAAGACTTGCTTTAAAAGACAAACAAACATGACAGATCCCAATATGTTTTATGAGATTATTAGCATATGGTGTGGGATTCCAGAGCCAACTCCAATATGACCCCTTTCTCCTTGCATGTACGACACATTTCCTGGCTTTCTAAACATTTGAATAGTTGAAAGTTTCCACTTCCTGCTAGCCTCTTTATGCTAGCAAAGATTAAAGACCAAGCAGCAGTTCAAAATGAATTGTTCTCCCTTACTAAACAGTCACTGCTAGATCTTTTTGAGGATTTATACAAACATGCATCATGAATCTTGGCTACTTTTTTCATTTTGTGTTTGCAGAATAGAGCATCATAAACAACCAAAGCTTAGAATGCTACCAGGTCAGATCAACCCATGCTCAAGAGAACAAGACTGTTCTAAATTTTCTTCAGCATCAGGACAGAGATAGCAAATATATCCTTTTCTCTACAAAATCTGTAATCCAAAACTGAAGTATGACAGGAAAAAGTTAAGCCAGAGAGAACAAAACAATAAAATGGAAATTTAATGTCATTGGTCACTTCCATTCTTGTAGCTGTGTGTACGCTTGCAACTACAGATTCAGAGCTGAAAACAATAGTCAAGGTTTAAAATTATTTGGTTTAGCAATTTAAAATGTATATTTAACTTATACAAGAATAATTTTTTAAAACTACACAACATAAAAAATAACCGACACGAACCATTTAAATAAACCCTAAGCATTACATTCCTAACAATCTCTATTAAGATTTTTGGGCATGATTCTACTAATATAAACTTTAATAACTGGATGTCAGATATACGACTTGGCTACCTCATTCATCAACACATCTTATACCTCATTTTCAAATGCAGATTGGATTTGGATGCAGATCACCACCCTGGTTTGAAAGTATTCCTAAAGCTTCAGTTATCCAAGAGTTTTACAATAATCACATCTGATGTACAACTGCCAGTTCCATTGCAGATTCCAATGGACTCCAATACTAGGACAATTGAGATTTGGTCAGCTCTCTCAAGTCACAAAAATTTAGTCATTAAGATTCAAAATACACATTCAAAAATAGAATGCTTGCCTCATTAGTGAATGTTCTTAAAGCTGTTTTAACCAGTTCTGCCTAATGGTGTGTGTATTTTATTATTTTAACTATTGTTATTGTATACTGTTTTGAATATTTAGAGTAACCTAGGAGGCAATGGTAAACCCCTCCTGTATTCTATCAAAGACAACCAGAGCGCTCTGTGGTCGCCAGGAGTCTACACCGATTCGACGGCACACTTTACCTTTTAAAGATATCTTAAATAAATAAATGCTGCCTTTTGCCTCTTTCATGTTTATCCTTAACACATTTGCATGGATATTACTTCCATTAAAATGTAATGGAATTTAGTGCCAATTCTAAATATTATTAGGCCAGGACATCCATATGATCAGCTCTATAGAAGTATTACAACAGATTTGCTCCCATTATATCTGTTCTAATACCTGTATGCTTTTTTTGCCCCTTGATATATTAATATTATGGCAGCAAAACATAATAAATTACTCAGCAGTGCTTGTTGTATTTAGACACAGAAAAGCAAGCTATTCCAGAACTAAACTTAATACTTCTGCCTCTTACTCCTCTTGTTCTTGAAATCTTAGCCCTATTGTTCTACCCCAACACCCTCCATCTGCTTTAGAACCAGAAGAGACATGCATGGGATCTGCTTGGCAGCTTCATCAGCCAGATGCTAGGCCCTGGAATGTGCATTTCCTAACTGCACCAACAGATTCTTTGTGCAGCCTCCTGTGGGATAGCTCATTGTTGACTGTGGCTACAGCTGGGAGTCAATGCTGAGGCCAACATAAGGTCATGCCTTAGATCTATTTTATTGTCCTAAGTGGATATCTGTTCCTTACTGAAATAAATATTCTAGCAGCATTTGGTATATTTTTTTTCAAAAGAAAGATTATTCATATACTTTTCAATCACACTTTCTTTAAAACATATGCACCTACCAAATTTACAAAGTTTAAACCCTTTGTATATTGCAAGCCAAACATAACCCCACCATGACACATGACCAAATATGCCCATTTAAAGCTATGCTCAGAGCCAACAAGTATCTGGCTGATAAGACTACAATGGGATGTTATGCTGAAAAAGAGAGAGCATGACCATGTTCAAAATTCAAGTGGTAGCTCACAAGACAGTAAAGAGAGAGAGACAGAGAGAATGTGTTCCCTCTCCCATGCTTGCGTCCAGATGTGATGGCGCATTGCCCTCACTGCAGGGTGGCGGTATCTCTGTGGTTTCTGTCTCTCACACACATTTGCACAGTCCTATCCTATCAATATATAAAGCTACCATATGCCAAGTCAGACTATTGGTCCACCGAGGTACTGTCAACACAGACGAATAGTGTGTTCTCCAGCTGGAGGATCTTTCCCTGCCCTATTTGGAGATAACAGAGATAAGACTTTGAGGTGCTTTTCCACCAACATTGGGGCCTGTTTAGTTCAACTCAGTGTGTCCATCAGGTTTAGCACACTGTTTTCAGTGGTGCCTGCCAGAAGGCATGGAGAAGTTCACAATGCCATGGCTAACTCACAGATGGAGCTGTACCAAGCAGTGTGGCAGCATAAGTACTGTCAAACCCTACAGCAAGTCTAGTGCTCTAAGGCACATTTAATGGAAGTGCTTGTATCTTTAATAGGGATGTGTGTTCCAAACTAAGGAGTTCAGGATAGAGAGTACCAAATAAACAGCCAAGGATATGGCCACCACACCACCAGGTGAGAAGCCTTTAAAACACCACTATTAACACCTGATACATCTGGAAGCTGCAAACAGTATTTCCAGCAATGTAATATTTGGAAAATGCTGATGTTATGCAGCAGACAATGAAGAGTTAAAAACAAGAGTCAACGAAGATACAGTTTTAAATCACTTCCATGGACCATTTAAATGTCTGGATTTTAAGTGAGACTGTCATATACGTTGCACCACTGACCTAAATTCTTCAGAGCTGAGTAGAAGCAGGTTGCCATCAGCTTGCAATGCTTGCTTGATTTATTTGGAGAAAAAGCAACATCCCCCCACCTCCACAAGCCTAACGGAAGCACAAGCAACCATATCAAGCATGCAGCTCCTAAGCATCCACAAGCAGCAAACAGCATCCCATTCGACGTATGAATGGAACCATGTCTCCAAGTAAGGTTTAAACAAGGACTAATCACCACCACAGACTCACACACTCCTGCGCAGACACACACACATCACATATCGCAGAATGGGTGGCAATCCCTTCCCTAGCACGTGTTGGGGTGCAAAGGTGCAACTGTTCTCCCATTTCAGATATCAGACGCCCCCGGCGCCCCGCGAGGGTCCCCGTTCGTGGATAGGGAAGCACAGACTGAAGAATTGAGCTTTGGAAAATGAGTGTGCTCCCTCAGCTGTCCAGGCCGCCGTCCAATAATGCCCACCCCACCTCGAAGACGGGGGCTCACTGCCTTGCTCCCCAGCCAGCCAAATTCCTCCACCAGGGCTCCCTCACTCGACCACCTCTTGCTTTCTGGGAAAGTTCTCACGCCTACAGCCGCGCGCAGCATCGCGGCATGCCAGTTTGTGCTCCCTCAGCCCAGCTACTCGCGCGAGTCGCGTTCTCCCGACACCACGCGACAGAGGGACCCCCTCCCCGTCGTCGTCAATCGCACGTCGAAGCCAGCTGGCAGCAGCGCCTCCCCCCCCCCGCCCTCCCGGCGACCTGAAGCCAGACACTCACGCGTTAGCATCATCCTGCCGTGGTGGTGCCCTGCCCCGAGGCAGAGGCTCTCAGACTTCACTGTCCAAAGGGTCTTTTCGGCATCCCTCTGGAGCGAGAAGCAGCACCGAGGGGAGAGCAAGCGGTAGCAAGCGCGCCTTTCCAACCCGGGAGAACGCCGCGCTGCGCCCGCCTAATCTCTGCCCACGCAACGCTCGCGCCACACTAATGAGACGCGCCTGCGAGGCGCTCCCTCGGCTCCACCCACCCCGCTGCCTTTTTCTGGGTGGACTTGGGAACGCTGATGAAGGAGGAAAACCGCCGCAGGCTGCCAGCTGTCTCCCCAGCCTGCCAGGCACCTGGTGACTTCCCCCGTCGTTATTCTGCAGGAAAGGGAGGGGCAGTGTGACCCCATGGGAAGTCACTCACTGCTGTGGAGTCCGTGATTGATGACTGCAGACAAGGAGAAGGCCTGGGCAGAATGTCCTCTGCCTTGTTCTCTGTGCCGCCGGGAAAGGAAGAGATAGGATTTGCCACTGCACTTAAAAGCGGTGGGGGGGACGGAAAGGTCAAGAAGAAGGGGTCTTTCTATTGCAGCAGGTGCAGGAAATAAGGATATTCAAGTCAAATAGCCAAACACTTTCCCCACTATTGGGGTTTCAAGGAAAGCCACCTCCTGCTTTACCCACAGGCACACCAGTGGCAGCATTAGGGGGGAAATGGGGGTGGGGGAGAGTGCATTTCTGGATGGGCAAGCTGTGTCCCACACGCTAGGTTTTTGAAACAGAAATAATAGCAGAGCTCACATCAACACCCTCATCCTGAACATATTTTCACTGAAATAAATCTTTATCACCATCCTCTGTAATGGTACAAGAGAGTCTTGTTGCACATCTATTAAACTAGGTAGGTGGTTGCATGGTACAATTCTTCGGCCCAGTATTTTTTCATGCATTATGTAACCAAGTTTGCCACCATCTACAGTCAGCAGGGAGTCACAGACCGCTCTCCCCACAGCACATTTACAAATTACACAGATCACATCCACACATTATGTTTTGGAAGTGCACACCTATATACCTAATGGCTAAAGAGGCTTTTAATCATTTAGTTCAATCCTTCATCTCTGCATCTCGCAAGTAGCAGGGCTGGGAAAGACCTCTGGCTGAAACCATGGACGGCGCATTCTAAACCAGGATGGCTTTCCTCTGTATAAGGTACCTTCATATGTAAGATCACTATCTAAACCTTCACCCACAGATTACTTCACCAGTTTTCTGAACTCTCCAAGAGAGATTGCTCAGTTTCTCTAAAAGGCACTAGTTATTTCAGAACTATCACTAATTCGCAAAGTGCTCTGTAAATTTAGAAATCTGGAAACAGATACACTTGTCCCATGAACAGCACATGTAAATTGAATTAGGAAGTTATCAAGTGACAGATCACCACAGCTTGTTTTTGTTGCCTAAAGACCACTTCACCCAGCTAAGCACATTTCCTTTGTTATGCTTAATAAATAAAGACTTGGACAATATTTCCATTGACTTAACTGGAATCTTTGTGCATGAGATTTCATTTCCTACTCTCAGTCCTTTCAGTGACTGAAGCACACAATTAGAACACCATATTTAATAACTCTTCCATCTAAAAAATAAAAATGGACAAACCCTATTAACACCTTACTGCAGCCTGAATTAGAGAGCACGGATGTAACATAATTTTATTATGATTCTGAGAATTGTGGGGCCAGTTAAGCACATAACACTTCCAGCTGGATCAGGCCCAAGGCCCATCTAGTCCAGCATCCTGTTTCACAAGGTGGCCCATCTAGTCCAGCATCCTGTTTCACAAGGTGGCCCACCAGATGCTTCTGGGAAGCCTACAGGCAAGAGGTGAGGACATGCCCTCTCTCCTTGCTCAACTGGTATTTAGAGGCATTTAGAGACAAGATGCTTAGAGCACATGTGATAAGGATCAGATTGCACAGAGAGTGTACCCACCCCATCTCAGGATGCTGTCGCTGCGTGCAATCAAGTGATGTCAAGAGAGTACTGGGACATCTT
Source organism: Hemicordylus capensis (assembly GCF_027244095.1). Classification (NCBI taxonomy): domain Eukaryota; kingdom Metazoa; phylum Chordata; class Lepidosauria; order Squamata; family Cordylidae; genus Hemicordylus; species Hemicordylus capensis. Next base: position 369,271,640 of record NC_069658.1, on the reverse strand, counting down.
TCAGTGACATCAGCATGGGCACACATTAGTATGACCCCATTCTTATTTCACATTTAATAACCTCAAAATGATTACCAGATGTGTTGTTTTTTTTTTACAAATTATTAGTTGATATACTGGTGACACAATACGTATAATAGATCTGCAACAATACTTCTCTCCAAACCTTTTTACTGTGTATATTACAAGAAAAAACTGCAACAAAGAACATAAATTTCAACATACATACGTCAGCTTCAGTGTTCTATTTCCCACTGTGGATTTTATGTGTTCTCTGTACACACTATGGTGTGTGGATTTTAAACAGTGGGACACAGAAGCTGACATATGTACATTGAAATGTATGTTCTTTGTTGCAGTTTTTTCCTTTTAATTTATGCAATAAAAAGGTCTGGAGATAAGTATTGTATTTTTTTTAAAATAAGAAATAACCAAATATTCTTGAAGGCTAAGAAATGATTCAGTATAGTTATCAAAATGGGTCAAATACTTGGATCTTTTAAGTATCTAGTAGTGCCCCTGCTTGAAAAGTTACTACTAACCACATTTATATTCTGCTTTTTCTCCAAGGAGCTCCAGGTGTTATACATAAATCTTCCCCACTTTTATCCTAAGAATCCTATGAGGTAAGTGAGGTAAGTGAGGCTGAGGGAAACATTGGCCAGCCCAAGGTCACCCAGTAAACCAGTAATGTTAAGTATGCAAGTCTATAGATACAAATCTCCTTGCCTGAGAAAGAGGAGACTGAGTGGTTTTTATTAGTAGTATTGTTAGAGTTATTATAAAGTATATAAAAGTAACTGTATGAAATGCTCTTATAACCTTTTTACAATTTAATCTTTAGTCTACTTGAGAATGGACCACTAAAACCTGAGACAGTGAATCTCTCTCACTCACACACAAAACTCTACTCATCTCTTTTGAAATGACACCCCAGATCATAACTTGAATTTCAAAGAGTATCGAATATCTGGGTTAGCTCACAAGTCAATCTTCATGAGCAAGGTGTTGAGCAGAATGAATGCTGTACAATGTACATATGTACAGTTCTTTGAGGGCTTGATATTCCTGTCTTGTTACTAAGACTGCAGAGTTGATTAAGAAAAGTTTTAATTAACCAGACATGACAAGTATATCAATATTACAAAAATGTGACAAAAATGTTTAGCTGATTTGGTCTACATCTGAAATAAAGTTACCTTTAAAGATCTTGAGGAATATAGCACTTACTGACACAACAGAATGGAAGTTTCTTTCCTTATCCTTGGCCAAAATTCTATTACTAGTGTATGGATTAAAACTGAAAAACTGTGCCTGCTATTATAACTATTTGGCAGTTCTCCAAGTGATTCTATCTACACCAGTTGATAATTGCCACAAAGTCCTTTGTGAGATGCAGTTAGCCTGCCAATGACCTGAGCTCTATTTGAAAAACCTAACTTCATATATCAATGAGCAGATTTAAGAGCACACAGACACCCTTCAGCAGGTTTATACTTACTTTGGGCATGAGAAAGCAGTTCATACAACAAAGATCCAGATAGGAAGATCTGCTGTGGTCTCAGCAAGAATAAGGATACTTCACATGTTTACAAAACATCGCTTGCCTTGAGGCATGACCTCAAGATCTGGTCTTATAGTAGCATGACTTGTACCCTTAGCTAAGCAGGGTCTTCCCTGGTTGCATATGAATGGGAGACTACATGGGACTACATGAGTGAGCACTGTAAGATATTCCTGTTAGGCGACGGAGCCACTATGGGAAGAGCATCTAGGTTCCAAGTTCCCTCCCTGGCATCTCAACTACGTCCTCCAGAAAGAACACAACAAATGCACCAGCAAAGCCATCTTTTCTTGTAAAAAGATTTTAAAAACATTTACATTTCTCACCATCATTTCCTGCTAACATACAGAAAACCTAACATGGTGAAGGTGGGGATCTGCTGGTTTCAAAATACTAAAAGGCTGGGAATGAGAAGGAATGCTTTCCCCTCGGTGTTACTCCAACCAGCACCACTCCACAACAGAAACAAGTGGATACATGATGGAGGCTTTGTTCATATTCAGATCCAGGAATATATGCAGTTCTGTTCTGGCATGGTGTTGCTCATAAAGCACTGGGTTTGGAACTTGAAAAATCTCAGCAAAATATACTCCAGGGTAACTTTGCTCCAATATAGCCATGAAGCATACTATAGGCCCTTTTATTAGTACTTGCTTAACGCGCACACAGCATCTGCACACTAGTACTTGATTGCTCTCCTCACCCCAGCCACAGCCCCCTCACCTCAGAATTCTCTCCACTCTCACCCGAGCTGTGCTCCCACTTTTCCTCCTCCATCCCATTGCTTCCATGCCCCTCATCCCCTCACCCCTCCTGGTTGCTCCTCCATCCCATTGCTCCATCCCCCTCAACACTCTTGGTCACGGCTTCAGCATGGCCAGCACCAACTGGCCAAGCCACAGCCCCCTAACCCTGGAGATCTCCCCACCCTCACCCCTGCTCCTCCCCACAGGAGTAGCAGCAGCAGTTGACCAGGCCGTTCCTCACTGGCTGCTCGTTCCCCTCAGGATGTTGACAGGCTCGGGCCTGTCCCTCGCCTGTCTGCCTCCCTCTGCCAATGGCCTCTGTAGCTCTGAGCAACAGCAACAGTTGACCAGGCCCTTCCTCGCTGCCACCATGGCCACTCATTCCCCTCAGGCCACTGAGGGGCCTAGGCCCATCCCTCACCCTCCCTTCTCCTTCTCCATTCCTTTCTGAGTTAACAGATCTTGTTCATCTTGTTTCGTGGTCTAATTCACAGAGTGGCAACCTCCTCCTGAAGAGGCTCTTTCCTTCCTCACAACCCCTCCACCCTGCACACTATCCTTTTATTAGCCTACTTTCCATTAAAAGTTGGAAAATATGAGATCACCCAGCATTCTGTGTATGTGTCCGCCCCACATCAACTTCGCAATGCCTGGACCAATATGAACCAAATCGGGTACAGTTGTAGGGACACCTCAATGGCATAGTTTGTGATGATGTCATGCACCCCAATCCAAGATGGCAGACACAAACTTTTGAGGCGCAAGCGGGCTAACTTGTGAACCGCTTAACCGATTGCTGAAGCTGTAGGGACACATAGGGACACCTCAGTGGCATAGTTCATGATGATGTCATCCACCCCAATCCAAGATGGTGGTCATGTGAACATTTATGGTGCAAGCTGGCTAATTTGTGGACTGTAACCAATTTGAACCAAATTAGGTGCAGTTGCAGTGAGTGACACACAGGAACACCTCAACAGCATAGTTTGTGATGATGTCATCCATACCAATTCAAGATGGCAGATATGTAAACTTTTGAGGTGCAAGTGCACTAACTTGAAGACTCTCTAACCAATTTGAACCAAATTTGGTACAGTTTTAGTGAGTGATGTAGGTTGTAATGATGTCATCTCAATGGTATAGTTTGTAATGATGTCAGCCACACTGATCCAAGATGGCGGATGCATGAACATTTGAGGTGCAAGAGATCTAACTTGTGGACCTTGATTGTTGTAGAGACAGTGAAAAGAAAGTAGGCTGATTAGTTCTTACTAGAACAAAATGGATAGATAGATAGATAGATAGATAGATAGATAGATAGATAGATAGATAGATTCTTCTCTCCTCTACAATCTTCCCACCAGTAACAGCTGCATTTCAACTGACCTTAACTATCAAAGGCTCATCTTCCTTATTTGCATATGGAATTCCCACTGCCCAATCACCACATTGCTCCTGCTCTGTTACCTCTGATTGGCAAAGCAGAGTGAGTGGAACTTGCCACGAACCATTTGCCACGGATTACCTAAGCCATATATATATATATATAAATGATGATGATGATGATGATTTCCACAAATGACGCTAAGAATACTATTTGGATCAACATGCATTGCTTGTGAATATTCTTAATATGGACTAGAAAACAAGATGCTGATTCTTAAAATCAAAATACACATTCTAGCTAGTGTAGCATTATTTGATTAACAGGAAATCAATTCCACTGATGTAAGGGTCATGTGTTAAAATCTTATGTCATTATTTTGAACCCTTGAAATAGAATGGGAGACAAAACCACAGAAAATCTGGTGGGACTTCTGGTAAGATTTTTATTGAATGACTAATTACCACATTCCTCTTACAGAAATTATTGATGAATAGATCCTAATAGCCCAATCCTAAATGCACAAGGAAAAAAATATCACCAATGCAGTTAATTTAACCAGCAGGGGTATACCTAGGTAATTTTGGAGCCTGGACCTAAACGCCTTTGGAGGCCCCCCTCCCCTGCAAATTCAGCATCATCATGCTCCACATGGTGACCCCAGTACATGGAACAGACTAAAGAGGATTTGGGGGTGGGGGGCAGGATCTGTGGAGGCCCTGGACTTTGGCCCCGGAGTCCAGGGGTAAGAGCACCTCTGTTAACCAAGAAGGACACTTTCATGAAAAGCCACATTACTAGTGGTTATTCCATATGAACTTACATGGCTGATGTAAAAGCTTATCTTTTGGTAATTATTTTGACCATGTTTACAATACAAGGCAGTTCTCTCAAGGAAGGTGCCTAAATAACGACGGTGTGGAGAAAAGGCTAAGTAGGACTTCAAGTTCAAACTCTATTGTGTTGTAATCAGATGTCCTTAATTTAATTGGTTGTCTGGTACAGAAGGGACCTTTGTTTTGTTTTACTTATATGGATTTCATCTAGACAAAAAAATTGTTTGTGGTTTGAAATATATCCACAATTGAGCAATACTGATCAAAGGTTTTCTAGTATTTATTACTATAAGATCAGTTGTGTTTGCCCTAAATCATTCACAGGAGGAATCTGAAAGGGTCTTCAGGTGATAATTTAATTAATAAAAAGTACTGAATGGGTTATACATGGAATAGCTATTGTGGTTCTTCCTTCTATGAGCCACTTTAGATATAACACAGAACCAGGATTAAATCCTAGCTTCATAAGATATTCCCAAGCTTTAGGGGGCATGTGACCTCATCCTCTTTGTGTGGGAGGTTAAGAATTCTTTTTCAGATTTCTAGTTAGTGAGCAATCCTGGCCTGTTGTGTCCAAACCAAGCAATCCTGGCTTGTTCTAACCCCAATTCTAAAACAAATCAGGATCTGAACTGCTATTCTGCAGACTGGAATTTTTTTCATACTGAAGACTCTGCAACTGGAAAGCTTGATAGTGATGAATAGAAAGGGATATTTCCTACTCGCCAATTTGTCCAATATTCATTCCTTTTCTTCTACCAAGGCAATTTTGCTTAAAAATACTAGTGTCCGTTCTTTACCATCAGCTCTGTAAGGAAACAGTGGTTATGAGCTGATGGTCAGATAAAGAATTGACATGAATATTTATAACAAAATTGTATTGGGAGAGAAAAACTAGGAACTATTATTGGTCAAAGCATTCACATGATTCCAGTTTTAGAAATATCTTGACTGACCACAAGGAGTTATATGCTTATATACAATTGCCACTGAAAAAGACCTACAAGAGGTTGAAATCCATTTGGCATCTTAAATGTCTTTGGCATCCTCTCTAATAAAACGCTTGGTGTCCGTCCGTGGACGGACACCAAGCGTGCGTTCGTGCCTGGCCTGTTCTGGGCATGCCCAGAACAGGGCAAGGGAGGCACGAACGGCAGGACCCGGCGGCCATGTTGGGGCCGGGAGAAGGAGAAGTGGCCGCCGCCTACGCCAGGAGGAGAGTGCGGGAGAGGCGGCGGCGCAGCCGTGGCCACGGCTAGAGGTGGCGGTGGCCGCGACGGGGCAACTGGCGGCGGGAGTGCGGGTGAGGCGGCGGCGGGGCCAGAAGCGGCCGCCGCAAATAAAGGAGAGAGGCGCCGGGGGAAGAGGCGGCGGGGAAGCTGGCCGAGGTGGTGGCGGAGCCGCCGCCGAGGCCTGGCGCCGCCAGTAAAGCCGGGCGGGGGGGGGAAACCTTGGGGCCCGATCCCACCATTCCCGTCCCCCCGCCAAATTACTAAGGGCCAAATTGGCCCTGAAAAATGCCACCGCCGAATCGCCCTCCCAGCTGCCCGATCCCACCATTTGTACAGGAAAGAGGAGCTCGCTAGCAGAGCTCCTCTTTCTGCAAAGGCTCTTCTCAAACTGGCTCTTTGAGCAGAAAGGGCGTCCTTTCCGCTCAAAGCGCCAGTTTGAGAAGAGCCTTTGCAGAAAGAGGAGCTCTGCTGGCGAGCTCCTCTTTCCTGTACAAATGGTGGGATCGGGCAGCTGGGAGGGCGGTTCGGCGGCGGGGGCCGAAAGCATTACTAGCGCCCGTTTTTCAACGGGCTAAAATTCACTTGTCTTATAATGATTCCCTTGAACTATTCAAACACACCTTGATTTTTACTAACACAGATGTGTCTGAAGTCTTAATGTTTCTGATTTGGTTTGAACCATGACTTTGGATTGATTTACACATGAACTTTTTATCTTGCCTTTGAATGGAGCTACATAGGACTATGTTACTTACACACACACACACACACACACACACACACACACACACACACACTCATTTATTCAATTTCTACACCACCCTTCCAAAAATGGCTCAGGGCAGTTTACACAGAGAAATAACAAACAAATAAATAAGATGTATCCCTGTCCCCCAAAGGCTCACAATCTAAAAAGAAACATAAGATTGACACCAGCAACAGTCACTGGAAGTACTGTGCTGGGGGTGGATAGGGCCAGTTACTCTCCCCCTGCTAAATAAAGAGAATCACCACGTTAAAAGGTGCCTCTTTGCCAAATTAGCAGGAGTATTTTAATTTTATTTCTTTAAATTCACCAGAGCAGGTGTTCTACATAAATTCATTTTGCTTTTTTAATATTTCTTGCAGTTCCAGTACAACTTCTGGACTTATCTATTTGGCATTCATGCATCTCATTTCCAAATCTTCCCTTCACTTTGCTTTCTAAAGAGTCAAATTCTGTCCCTAGCATAGAGCTACCTAGAAATCATATATACTGGGAGGGATAAACAGACACACAAGGAATTTCTAAAAACATTTTCCTTTAGCAACAACTAGTTGTTGCTTTTCCACTTTGAGTTGCAGGTGAACTATTGCTACTTCCACTCTAGCATCTTTGTGTGTGCATTGATATGTTATATTCCATTCACACTGGTGGACATTAAAGATAACATGTGCCATCAAGTCGATTTCGACTCCTGGCGCCCACAGAGTCCTGTGGTTTTCTTTGGTAGAATACAGGAGGGCTTTACCATTGCCTCCTCCCGCGCAGTATGAGCAGATGCCTTTCAGCATCTTCCTATATTGCTGCTGCCCAATATAGTACCAGTGGGGATTCGAACTGGCACACTGCATAGTGTAAAAAGATGCAATGTCTCCTTACCCCTATGTTGTATATGGGCATGTGCAGATGCAGCAGGTACTTCTGTGTGCACTCCACAAGATATTTTGTTGGGAAATGATTGGCATATTGATCCACAGCTGTTTAGTGTTCTCTCTTGTCCCTACCCAAGTATTGTTAATATAGGCAATAATACAATGTGAGCACTAATCCAATATACCGTACAAGGTAATAGAGAATTGGCATCAATACATTTTTAGCACTAAGTCAATAGTGCATTTATGATGGTGTTAAGTCATAACCCAATACTTTAAAAACAAACAAACACGGAATGATAGTCTCCCTCCCTCCAAGAACAACTTCTAATGGTAGTAGCCAGAACCCAACTAAAATAAGGAAGGTGTAGGTGTTCTCTGGGAGGACTCAGCCTGCCCCCAAAGTCCTTATGTCAAAACCACACCAATCCAAAAAGACATAGCAGTAGTGCCAACAGTCTACATGTTGCAACTGTGTATACCACTGTTTCCAACAAAATTAAACATACTCCATTCATCAGCGTAACATTTAAGAGCAAGGAAACTATACGATGACTATATCATTTGAATCGTACTTAACTTGTGAGTTATCAAGATATAACAGTCCTGCACTAAAACTGATTTGGATGTGCCCACATTCAGAAGTGTTGCTTCAGTTGTGGACTAGTCACAGGCAGCAGGCTCACAGCTGTTAACTAACTGGGTGTATATTACAGGAGGCGGCAAAATAGACTAATAAGCTCATTGTGATTTCCTTCCCTAAAATATCATATTTTTAACAATCCTTAATTGTTGGATTTAAAAAGTAAAATGGTACGACTTCCCCTAAAATGCTTAGTATTGAAATACTTCAACTGTGCAACAAAGCTGAGTCTAAATTTAACTTACCAAGCTCATAAATTGGCATATAACTAAAACTGGCAAAAAGCACAAATGTAGTTATGCACACTTGGGATAAGCAGTCCAGTCATGATCGGCCAATATTTCTTCCCAAGTGAAAAAGGTGACAAAGTATACACCTTACGTTGATTCTATAATATTCATATCCGTAGGAGGAAACATGTCATCTTCACACTAAAGCATAATACTGATTAATATTTGGAACATGAATTTATTGGTGCTAGACTGGACAAAGACTTTTTGCTCTAGCTATTCATAAGAACACACCCTGTTAAAAATATAAAATATGCGTTACGTTACGTTAGGGATTCTGTATCCAGCACATGACAGTGCATCTCCAAACCAGAAAAGTCTTTGACGACACTTACAGCCTTATTTGGGCAAGAAGAATCCTGCAGATCATCTCAAAGAAGCTCACTTTAAACAAATTCAGAAAATGTTTAAACGATCAGATAACCTTTCCAGTACAAACTAAGCAGAAGGGGACAATCCTAGCTGCCAAATCTGTCACCATTGATAGAATCAGGCTTGTAGTGCATCTCCAGATTTTATTTTGTTTTTTTAAACAGAGTATATTCTGCTCAAGTCAGGCCATGACTTACTATCCTATTCCCAAGGCCAAGCTGGGCTGACTAGTTCACTTTAGATCCAGTTCAAAAGGAGTAGACCAGGTGGTTTTTCACACATGGCTCTATGCCTGGAGTATCTGAAGAGTGAATCTGCTTCACAGCAGATTCGAGGCATTTTAATTCAAGGGATTTGATGGACCATTCACATAGCAGACACCCAGCGTTACCCCCCCAAAAGCTGCTAGAAATAGAGGATTTTTAAAAGCCGGACATACATTCGGGCTAAGCCAGAATTCCCAGCCTCCCTTCAGAGAAAAACAAAGCCCTGTCTGTCCTGGTCCCTGATAGCCCACAGGTAGGTCAAGTTAAATCCAGTGAATATGTGGGCTGGCACACTCCAGTCAGGAGTGGATTTGGGGGGAAAGCCCTCTCTATAAAACCTCCAGGGCTGTTATATGTACATCACTTGATGACTAACTGAAAAGTATTGTGTATGAGGCAATATGTAAGAGTTCTCTGTGGTGACTCACTCACCTATACAAGTCACCACTTCATGTTGCCGCCATTAGGTGATGGACACAGGGCCAGCCTTTGGGCTGGGTGGTCTCCCAGGACACCGAGGGGGACACCAAACTGAGCTTGAAGAAACAGTGAATATTGCTCCCACCCTTTATTGCACTCCAACAGTGGGGAAGCTCTCTGGCTGCATTAAGAACAGCCTCTTGCTGCAAGGACACAGCTCCTGCTGGATCCTCGGCTGCTTAATCAGAATGTCAAGCTGCAGATCCTTCCTTTCAGAAAGACAATTACTGTCCCTGAACTCTTTCTTACACACAGAGGGAGCAAACCTGAAGACTGCACACACTGCAGAAGCTACTCTAGCTATTTGAACCTGGCACTGTTCCAATAAAAGGAGCAATTAGGAGACAGCCCCCTCCCCCACATATTTGAACTCCAATGTCATTGAAATATTTCCTATGTAAACTTATTACCAGAAAAAAATCCTTTCTGCTTCAGCAGAAATATGCAAGGGAAGTACTTGAGCTCTAGTTGTGGACACAAAGCAAACTATTTTGATGACCTAACCTGCAATACCTAGAATGATGTGATGGGTGTTCCCCATTAAAGTCAATTCTGTTTCAAGCAAAACATCAGAGAATATGTGTTTCATGCAACTATTTCATACTGCTCAGTCCCACAAAACATCTGTGTTATAGTGAGGGTTCATTAAGAAACAAACATTGGTCTCTGCTTCACTATGTATTCTAACAGAGGAGGAATTATGCAATAACTACACAAAATAGTCCACCTACATTAGTGCCTAAGGAGCATTCTCAACATCCTCTGGAACATGCCATCCTTGGGAGAGACTGATCTAGGCTGTGATAACTTCCCTGCTGCATAACAGCAAGAGATACTTTAGATTGCTGCTCAGGCCCACCATATCTTTTAAGATTTTTTTCAACTGCTTTGGGCATTTAAAACAGAGATACAAATACGTTATAATTCCCAGTATGTTTTGAGGGCAGCAGTGAAGACTGAGGGGTGGGAATCCAGTAAGAAAAAAGGGGAAAGGAAATATTTTGGCCTAAAGTGACCCTATAATTTTTTTTCATGTGGAACCTGGATCATGCTCAAGGGCTTTTGTTCCTTACAGCTAAATCTACTTGACTTCACTAAAGTCAAGTAGATTTAGTGGCCCCCTATCCATTAAGTGACCACATTGTTGACCTGTTATTCAGATATTTCTACGAGAGATATGTCCAAGCTTTTTCTGTTCTCAGTTTTCCCAGTCATATGGTCATGGAAACTTCCAGCACTTAGTCAACACTCAGTTTTTCTCATATGCAAACCTAGGCCAGGGCTTCTGGGTACTCAGGAAGTAAGGTGGCACAGTACTATCCAATGATCTCCTTGTCCCAGCAACCTAGGGTTGCTTACACTCCAGGATTGGCCTGGAGTCTCCAAGAATCCACATCAACCTCCAGATGACTTCAGAAAGTAATCCTGGAAAAATCTGATGGCTTGATCTCATGAAAGATATTGGAACAAAGTCCCACAGAGTAGCTCCAGACAGAGTTGACAATCCTACACCCACTCTGCCCCTAGAATCTGTTTTAAGTCACATGCTATTTCCACAACTGTTCCACACTAGAACCATCACCTTCTTTGCCTTGAGAGCTAGGCCAACCAGAGAGGCAAACAAGTGTGCCAAAAATCCAGGGACATTGTCATATACCTGTATGTCAAATCCAGAGACGTAAGTTTGGGCGGGTATAAATTTGATAAATAAATAAATAAATAAATAAAATAAAATGGAGTTTCTTTCAGTCCACAAACTGTCAAGTACAACAAGAGGCACTTGCTTTGAACAAATGTGTTTAAAAAAATTAAAATCATGAACCCATTCAAACCATATACCAAGGTTAATATAACATTGAATTAAACTTAATATACAACTTGGCCTCAGTATCTCTGACCTTGTCTAATTGCTGCTGCAAGAAATGTAGGGTTTTTTTGTTAATCTGCAATCTCTCTCTATAGATAGATAGATGGATGGATATGGATATGGATAATTGCTAATGTTTCTATAGCATATCTGCTGGACAATATACCCTACATTCCAGGAGACACAACTGATAGCCTTTCGATTTTCACCAGCTGCTTGGGACACATACAGTTATCAATAAGTGGAAACAAATTTTTAATATGCTTTGCTTAGGGCAGGGCAAAGCCTTCAATCGGCCAGCTTACAGTTTCAAGTGTTTCCGTTCCAGTCAAATGCTGCCTGAAGTAGTGCTTTAAGTATGTGTCTTTTGAAGAGATCAGGAAAAGACACTGTGATTGCTAGACACTTGTAGCACAGTGGGAGAAGCCATTTGCTTGCTGCCATTAAGCCTGGTTACCACCTGTCCAATATTTAGATGGCACAATTTGTTTATATGCACCTCCACAATACAAAGTACTGATTCCCACATGGATGTGCATATTCCCACATGGATGTGCACGAACTCCCATGCCTAACATGGCAGAAATGCATAGCTGTTATCCTCCTTGTCCCTACACCCACCATATGATAAATGTGTGAAACCACAGTATGTGTGTGAATTCTCTCGTGTGAATATTGCACTGTGAAGGGGAAATGTGTCTGGGTGCACACAACTCTGGATAACACACAAATAAGCCCTGACTGGAATGTACTTAATTATGAGTCAGATGAATCTTCCGATACATTCCTTTGTAACTGACTAACCTTATCATTGCACTTCCAAGATAGATCTGTATTTGCTTTGGATGAAATACTCTGTTTAAGCAGTACAAAGTAAACCCTTCATTTCATGTTGTGAAATCTTAAGAATTTTGACAGCCTTTACACTGCATATGAAACAGCCCTTTGTTTTAGTAGTTAATACAAAAGCTGGCTCCAGGGACCCTACCGTAAAATACAAATAGTCTGTATGTCCCATTTCCATTCCACAGAACAGAATGGTTTAGGATTTGCTAGCAGACAGGAATACTACTGAGTAAACAACAGGGAGAGTCAGATACGTGCAAACACTCCAGCCTAAAAGTAAGAACTATAGAGATTGTGTGATGTAGTAGCTAACAATGCAAGGATGTACTTACTGAAGAAACAAAGAAAGAGGGGAGAGGGAGAGCAACTCAATTGTTTTAGGGAAGCGAAGCTATGTCGTGGTTTTTTACCTTCACCAAGGACAAACTGTGCTGCCTTGTCTGCACATACAGAGTCGTTCTGAACTTCCGCAAACATGCTAACAGTAGTAGTCTTAAGGTAACATATTTTGGAATATGGCATGGATAACATTGGTTGATGATGGAGCCTTATGATCTATAATTCAGATAAAAAGCTGGAGCAATTAAATCCATCAAAAAGACTCCCCCCGCCCCCAGATCTGGCATTAGGAAGGCTTTGAATAGTTCTGTTACAGCACAGGGAATTGACTTTTTGGTCTTTTAATTTTTTAAGAGATAAATATTGTAGGATCTTATCGAGAACTCTAATAACTTGAGTCAAATAGTCACTTTGCATCACTATCAATCAGCAAGTTAGCTTCCCACACAATTCCCAGAAACAGAGTATATTGTATCATAAGCAAATTAAAGTTAGGGTTGGGGGAAAGCCTGGGGAAGTAAGGTGAAGATTAGCAACACTGATTCATAATATACTTGGGATATGCAGTCACTGTATCTGTCACGTATTACAATATACTGTGGGTATTTTTTTCATATTACAATTCTGGAAGTGGAACGCCTAGGTTACATAAGATCACAAAAACAACCCTGCTAGATCAGGCCCAAGGCCTATCTAGTCCAGCATCCTGTCTCACACAGTAGCCCATCAGATGCCTCTGGGAACCCACAAGCAAGAGGTGAGGGCATGCCCGCTCTCCTGCTGTTGTTCCCCTGCAACTGGTATTAAGAGGCATCTTGCCTCCAAGGCTGGCCAGACCAGACTAGTAGCCATTGACAGACCTGTCCTCCAAGAATTTGTCTAAGCCCCTTTTAAAGCTACCCAAGCTAGTGGCCATCATAACATCCCATGGAAGAGAATTCCATAGATTAATTATGCGCTTTGTGAAGAAGTACTTCCTTTTGTCGGTCCTAAATTTCCCAACCTTCAGTTTCATGGGATGACCCCTGGTTCTAGTGTTGTGAGCGGGGAGAAAAAATTCTCTCTGTACACTCTTTATACTCCATGCATAATTTTATATATCTCAATCATGTCTCCCCGTAGTTACCTCTTTTCCTAACTAATGAGCCCCAGATGCTGAAGCCTTGCCTCATGTGCTCCAGGCCCTGATCATCTTGGTTGCCCTCTTCTACACCTTTTCCATTTCTACAATATCTTCCTTAAGATACGGTGACCAGAACTGTATGCAATACTCCAAATGTGGCCGCACCATAGATTTATATAAAGGCATTATAATACTAGCATTATTATTGTCAATCCCGTTCCTAATGAGCCCTAGCTTGGAATTTGCCTTTTTCACAGCTGCCATGCACTGAGTCAACACTTTCAATGAGCTGTCGACCACAACCCCAAGATCTCTCTCCTGGTTAGTCACTGACAGCTTAGATCCCATCAGCTTATATATGAAGTTGGGTTTTTTTTGCCCCAATATGCATCACTTTACATCTGCTTACACTCAACTGCGTTTGCCATTCTGTTGCCCACTCACCCAGTTTTGAGAGATCCTCTTGGAGATCCTCACAATCTGTTGTGGATTTCACTACCCTAAATAGTTTAGTGTTATCTGCACATTTGATCTGCAAATTTGCATGTCGCTGGTCACCCCAATTTCTATATCATCAGTTAAAGAGCACTGGTCCCAGTACAGATCCCTGCAGGACCCCACTTCTTATTTCTCTCAATTGTAAAAACTGTTCATTTATTCCTACTCTCTGTTTTCCTGTCCTTCAAGGCAGCACCCGGGCTGCCACTGGCCTCCCTCCGCAACTGCTTCAACCAGTTACCAATCCATATATGAACCTGCCACCTTAATCCATTACTGCTAAGTTTACTCAAGAGCCTTTGGTGGAGAACGCTGTCAAAAGCTTTCTGGAAGTCTAAGTATACTATGTCAACTGGATCACCCTTATCCACATGCCTGTTGACACTCTCAAAGCATTCCAAAAGGTTAGCGAGGCAAGACTTGCCCTTGCATAAGCCATGCTGGTTTTCCTTCAGCAAGGCCTTTTCTTCTATATGTTTAACAATTTTGTCCTTAAATATGCTTTCCATCAATTTACCCAGCACCGAAGTTAAGCTAAAAGGCCTGTAATTTCTCAGATCCCCCTGGATTCCTTTTTAAAAATCAGAGTTACATTAGCTGTTTTCCAGTCCTCTGGTACAGAGCCTGACTGTAGGGACAAGTTACATATTTTTGCTCCGAGATCAGCAATTTAACATTTGAGTTTCTTCAAAACTCTTGGGTGGATGCCATCTGGCCCTGGTGATTTGTTAATTTTTAGTTTTTCAAGACAGTTAGAATATCCTCTCTCATCTCTTCAAATTGGCATGGTTCTTCAGCCTCCAAGCCCAAGAAGCCCAGTTACGGAGAGGGTATATAGTCGGTGTCCTCCACCATGAAGACAGATGCAAATAACTCACTCAGCTTCTCTGCAATATCCTTATTCTCCTTAATAACCCCTTTCATGCCCTCACCACCTGCCTGGCAGGTTTTCTGCTGCTGATATATTCACAAAGTTTTTGTTATCCCCCTTAGCACTTCTAGCTATGTAACAGAAATCTGGTCAAACTCTCCAGAGTTTGTGTTCTTTTCATTTGGGCAGGACTTCCATTTTCTGACTGAAGTCTTCTTCTATTTTATAGTTCCCTGATTCTACTTGTTAGCCATGCTGGCTTCCTCCTGAACTTCTTGGTACTTTTCTTCCTTCTTTGTATGCATTCCAACTGAGCTTCTGTTATTGTGGTTTTAAATAAGTTCCATGCTTTCTGGTGTGATCTGACCCTCCTGACTTTCTCTTTCAGCTTCCTTTTTACCAATCTCCTCATTTTTGAGAAGTTTCCTCTTCTGAAGTCCAGTGCATCAGTGTTGGACTTCCTTGGCAATGCTCCACTGGTTCTACAACTCTGACATCTTGCACCAGATCCTGGGCACCACTCAGGATTAAGTCCAAGGTTGCCTTATCTCTGGTTGGTTGGTTCCATGACTAACTGCTCTAAGGCACAGTCATTTAGCATGTCTAGAAATTTGGCCTCTTTTTCACTACCTGAATTTGAAGTTACCCAGTCTATGTGTGGGTAATTGAAGTCACCCATTACTACCACTCTGTCTCTCTTTGATGCCTCTCTTATTTGCTTCTCCAGTTCCAGGTCATTCTCAGTGTTTGATCCAGAGTGCTATTGCATTTCCTTTCAGTCCTTGTATTGTCAACCCATAATGATTCTGAGGAAGACTCTGGTCCTCCTAGGTTTTCTAGCTTGTTGGATTCTATCCCTTCTTTAATATACAGTGCTACTCCACCCCCATTCCTCCCCTCCCTGTCCCTTCTTAGAGTTTATATCCAAGAATAACAGTGTCCCACTGGTTCTTATCATTCTACAAGGTTTCTGTTACATCCACTATATCTGTTTTTTCATGAATGACCAAGCACTCCAGCTCTCCCATCTTCATTCGGAGGCTTCTGGCATTGATATATAAACACCTATACACCAATTCTCTTACCTGGCGTTGGAGTGTGCCATCTCCCTTAACATCATTTGACCTTTTTTGACCAGCTGTCATGTGCTTCCTTCTGATCTAATCCTGACTTCACTCTGTCCCCTTCTGGTTTATCTGAAACGTTTGCACCCTCGCACCTTAGGAGATTTTGCTTGCCGAACAAAGTAACACCCAGTTCTTGCTGGCAATCCCCCAGGCATCATTTACCTTTAAAGCCTTGAACGGCTTGGGTCCAGGCTACCTTCTTCTATATGTTCTCCATCGCATGTTGAGGTCATCTGGAGAGGTCCATCTCCAGTTACCACCAGTACGTCTGGTGGTGACTCTGAACTAGGCCTTTTCTGTAGCTGCTCCTGGCCTATGGAATGCACTCCCGGCAGATATCCGCAGTCTAGGTTCACTGTCAGCCTTTAAGTGAGCCCTAAAAACTTACTTGTTTGGCCTGGCCTTTCAAGGTTTGTAAATTGTTTTAAAAATTATTTTAATTGGTTTTAAACAGTTTTGAATTGTTTTTATATTGTTTTGAACACTGTATTTTAAATGGTGTGTTTCTTGTGTCTTTTTCAACTTGTTGTACACCACCCAGGCCAGAGCCTTCGGATGGGGTGGTTTATAAATGTAATAAGTAAATAAGTAAATAAATGCTGCTCTGCATTTCCCAACATAGTTGGTGCCGACGTGCAACATGACAGCTGACTCCTCACCAGCACTGCCTAACAGCCTATCTAGATGCCATGTGACATCCATAGTCTTCACACCAGGCAGGCAAGTCACCAAGTGGTCTAAACGTGGCTCACAGACCTGTCTCATTATACCACTAATGATCGAATCACCCACTACTAGGAGGCTTCCACCACCCCCTAGATTAGTATCCTCTGTGTGAGAGGATATGGGTGCATTGCCCATGGAAAGGGTCCTTGCTAATGGCGTGTTTCCCTCTTCCTCAGACTGATGTTCCTGAGACATTCATTCTCCGTAACAGCAGAACGGCTGTAAGCCTGGGAGTGAAATGTCTCTGTGATATCCCTGAGGGTCTCATCCACACATCTCTCTGCCTTCCTTGGCTTCTCCAGGTCAGCCACCTTGGCTTCAAGGGAACAAACTTGTTCTCTGAGAGCCAGCAACTCCTTGCTCCGAGCTCAGCCAGGACTTCTGCCCCTCAGGTAGATCATCATACATGCAACTCTCAGTGCAATCCCCTGCTGGCATTCTACTTTCATAACTGGTTTGATTGGTTATCTAGAATATATAGGGCTTGTTCACTTGATGCTACTTACTCGGTGCAGTTGTCTGCTAATTAGAGGTTTTAAGCTCTGTCCTCCAAGAAAAGTATAGAAGTGGGGAAATAGCTTCTCCTTGTGCTGTGTTTCTCCTTGTGATAAAGGGGGACCACTTGTGTGCCTCCCCATAGAGTTCCCCACCAAACTCTTTCAAAATCTGTTAGTGAACTCCTGTTCACAAAGCTTCTGGGAGCAAAGTTCACCTGGTGGACTTCTTGATTTCACAAGCAGGCCTTCCAAGTTGAGGAACTCAGGGATGCAGCCCCATCCACAAGCTGTGTAACTCAATTGCAGCTAATTCCCACCCCCTGGCTTTCAGGCACAATTGAAACTGAAACTGCCTTGTCAAAAACAAAGCCCTAGCCAGTAGCCAGCAGCCAGCTAGAATTCAAATCCTAGGAAAGCCTAGTCCTCAACAGCTCACCTTGTCCTTTCACCCCTTGTTTCTTGTTGATTCATTCATTCATTTCATTTTCTTGGTTGCTTACTGTTGTCTTTAGCAATAGATCAAGTTTTGCTGCCTGCCCTGGTGGACCTCTTGCCTTCACAGGAGCTCCTTCCAAACTGAGGTTCTCTCCACATAATGTTCCTCCAGTGAAAAACAGGTTTTAGCACAACTGAGCCAAGATATCTAATGGGTTGTCAAGTCTCCAGGATCGCCCTGAAGTTCCTAGGAATTTACATCAGTCTTCAAGCAATTACTGAACACAATCCTTGGGATTTTTTATTGTGAAAAGATATTGGAACAAAACTGGAGGAGAAGTGAGGAACTTCTTAATAGTTTCAGTCAGAATTTGCTACCCTATACCCAGCATTGCTTCAAGCCAAACCACTAGGGCTGTGAAGTTGTGTCAGGTGTTGTCAGAATATAATGCAGTTCATATCCTCTTCGCTCCAGAGAATGTAACTCAAGCAGTCACCTTGTCTTCCAGGACTTCTGTTTAAAATGGCATTCTCCCCTCTACATTTCTTCTTAGATGTTTAAATTCCCACTAAGTTTGAGTGGTTCTAGGATTCATAGTCTCCCGCTCTCCACTTTTCAAAGCTGCAACCTCAGGGGGAAATACACACATACACCACAAATCTACAATCTTCTCTGTGGCTTGGAGCTGTAGTAGATAGGGCTGTAACTCTGCTAAGGTAATAATCTGGCTATTTGTTCCTGGTGGGGGTAACCCTACCATTAGTTTAAAGGGAAATTTCATTTCGCTTTCTACCATTTGCAGTACCAGAACTACCGCACAAAGAGAAGGAAATAAATTTTATTCAAATGCTTGCTGTGAAGGATGCTGGAACACAGAAGGTACAATATGGAGGACAGAAAACTTAAGATCGTTGTTCAAGAATTCTTGGACATCTATTGCAAGAGACACTGGAAGAAAAATCTGGGGTGGACAACGACAGCTAAAGAAAGACTTTAGGGGGGGGAATCTGGGGTAGATACAGACTAATAAAATAATCTGATTTTTATACCAGAGTTGCTGCCTGATTTAACTTTACCAGGGGTAAATATTTATATTTCTGAGATACCAGGGATAAAATATTAAGGGGGAAAATAATTATTGCAAGCAAAACAGAGTATTGCATGAATAAAGGCTATGCTGTCTGACTTTCCCCATGTTTAGGAACAACGTTTAAAAAAGAAAGAAAGAGTGAAGCAAGAGCTTCTAACAGCTAGCGTTCCTCTGCAAGTGGGGCTTCTGTGTCCCAGGGGAGATTTCAAAGGTATGAACATCCACAACTTCCTCAGAATCTTCTATAAGCCCATAGCCAAGTCCAACTGTGTGTATTTTAGTGTCTATAAACATTAGCTTGAGATACTAATGCTAAGAAAGAAGAATTATTTAAAATAGAGAACCATTGGCCTATATATAATCAACACTTTCCTTTAAAAAAAGCTACCATGTGTAAAGATTGATGGAGTTTATGTGGACATGTGTTTCATTTCTATGGATTATGGAAGCCATCTTAGAGATGGCCAAAATGAAGAATAGTATTAGCATATAAAAATATAAAAGTGTAACATAAAATCAATTATGAATGCATTGAAGTAAGGCAAGGGTTCCCAACTTGGATCTTCAGATGATGTTGGACTACAACTCCCATCATCTCCAGCCATATCATCATCTGAGGGCCCAAAGATTGGGAACCCTTGCTTTACTTCTGTCTGTGTTGGGAACCCTCGCTTTACTTCTATTCGTTCATAACTGATTTTATGTTGCACTTTTATATGCTATACTTCATTTGGACAATCTCTAAGAGTTTACATGAGTCATGCGTATTAAGTGTATACTGTGAAACTTGTTGATCACAATCACACTTGAATGAGCTTGAAAAACATCCACCTTTGGGCACTCACCAACTGTGAATGAGTATGATGGGGTGATGAGAGCAACTGGGCACCAAGTTTAAGTCATTTGGGCTAGTAGGTTGGACTAGGACCAGGGAGACCCAAATTCAAATCTCTGTTCATGCGTGAAACTCACTGGGTGACTCTGGGCCAGTTATTTATCTGTCAGCCTAATGCTACCTCACAGGATTGTTGTGAGGATAAACATAACCGTGTACAATTGCTCTGAGCTCCTAGGTGGAAGAACGGAATATAAAACAAACAAATTAGAGGCCTGTGGCCACATCTGTCCCCTGCCTAAGTTTTATGCAGCCCACTTTGTCAGTCATCCAGAATGCAAACCTGGAAGTGAAGCTGCTTTTTGTCTGACGACCAATAGTTTTGGGATTCCATTCAAACACACCCTCCATGGCATAATCAGATAAATCCTCAGGCCTCTGCAGTATTGCAGAGGTCTCTTGTCTATCCTTTCATTTTGCAAAGGTACGTGCTGTAAGGAGAAGCAGTGTTTTGTGCAGTGGACCTGTTGGGTCAGAAGACAAACTTCAGCCTGAAACAGCATTATGTCTCATTTTACTTCATGCATATTCTTTAATGTCTGTACAGAACAGTTTGGATATTTGGGGGGGGGACCCCAACATCTAAAGTTCCTAAACACCAGACAACTGCTTTGTTTGATCTACTTAAAACAGCAGCAAAAGAAGTGAATGTTTTAAATTTCCAACCCTGGCTTTGAGGGGGTGGGAAGAAATTATAAAGCTGGTTTAAACTACTTAACTACTTCAAAGTATTTCAAATTACCTTTACTAAAATATAGTAAGCTATACTTGTTTTAGGTAATCGTTTTAGTTAAACTATGTTTAAAAAGTGGCCAGTATCAACAACACACACTCTGAACACATGGCTAAGAATGCTTCAGGTTAGTTACAGCCATCTTGGACAGGGGCTGGAACAGAAAGAACAGGAAAGGAGGCTGGGTTGTTTGCTGTGTGAAAAACTAAAGGACTGACTTTATTACATTCCCAATGTGTTGATTTTACTGGATTCTATACTATGCATACAAGTAGTAAATCATACCATACATGTAGCCCTTCTTTAAGAGCAGTTCACTTGAAGGTTTTAGTCATCAGTGCAAAGAAAGCTGTCTTTGGCTGCTACCACAGGAGAATTTTGAAAGCAGCCTAGCCATCTAGGCACAAAAGAAGTCGCATCATAAGAAGACATCTGTACAAAGAGTCAGACAGTCCTAACCACAGGTTAGCTACAGTGCAAACAACTTAAATTGCATTAGGTAGATGGAATGTGCGTGTGTGTGCACATACAAGTAATAAAAATATCATTAGGAAAAATGTTTGGAACAATTGCCTTCTGTATGGCTCTGTGTGTATATGTGTGTGTGTGTGTGTGTGTGTATATACACACACACACACACATATACATACATACACACACACATATATACACACAGAGCCATACAGAAGGCAATTGTTGGGACTAAATGGCCTACAGGCCCTCCAAATCTATCAAATTCTCAGTAGCCAAATAATATTGCTTTGCTGGATCAAACCAAAGGTCCATCTCCTTTTGATAATGGCCAGCCAGACTGGTAACTTGGAAAGCTGTACTGGAATTCACAGAATAATGCAGTCATGGAAGGAAAAGGAAGAGTTGTCACTTCTGCTAATTATGTATTAGAATCCAAGAAAGGCTTATGTCCATCACCCATATACATACTCTACAGTGCTATTATGGTAGGGCGAAGGCCAGAAAAGTGGGGGGTGGGGAGATGATAGCATTTTATCAAGTACCAATAATACAATTTTTAGAATGCTAGGAATGCAATAGCCCTGTAGCATGTGCCCATCTGGCAAAAGGTGTGCATAATATGTGAAGAAAAGATGCACATTTATTGTATGTGCATGCACATGTGCAACACAAAGGGAACAACAGCTGGAAGATTTAAGGCTGCTGATATATTGATGGCTCCAACTAATTGGATAAGACATTGTTTTTACTATGGATGGCTTTCTAAAGGTTCCTTATTAATGATCAGTGAAACCCAGAGGCAAATTGTGGATACAAAGTTCCAGCTAAGTATGCCATCTCAAGATCACAGCATCAGTCACGGATAAAAAAAGCCCTTCAGGCAATCAAGAGCTTGAACATTCCCAACAGATGGCTTTCCAGCCGTCATGAGGAAGAGCCCCCACCCAGATAATCTGTTCTATTGTCAAACTGCCATTAAAAAAATCTCTCCTAATGCTAAACTGAAATCAACTCTCTTATAACTTTAGCCAGCCCTGTCATATGCAGGAGGACAAATCTTTGTCCACTGCTATGCAACAGCCAGAGACATGGGTTCTCTGTTAAACACACACACACACACACACACACACACACACACACACACACACACACACACACACACACACACACCCCTACAACCTTTACCCATTTTGCATACAATTTGGATTTCTTCATCAAACAAGTACAAGTGTTCCTGGTGGCCTAAACAGATTATGGTCTATTTGGCATGTTATTTCACTTATTTATACAGTAAAAAACACACTGCATTAATTTTCTGCACTGTGTCTCAAAAATCTTTTTCAAGCAGCCATGAAATACGTTTTTGAGGGAGTGGGAAGAATCAATACAGACACTTCATGTGCTTTAATAGTTACTAGTTGGCCCGGGCACAGAGTATCTGCGCCCCTAGTTTGGGCCAGCCGTCAGCTGCCTCTGGCCAGCCAGCAACCTCCTCCTCCAGTCAGCTGGCGTGGCTCTGCTGGCCAGCCGCCTCCTCCTGCCGGCCCATTTTCTCCCGCTTGCCCACCTCCTCGTCCAGTTGGCCAGCATGGCTCCGCTGGCCGGCCACCTCCTCCTGCTGGCGCAGCTCTGCCACTGGCCTCCTCCTCCCACCAGCTGCCCTCTCCTCTGCCTGCCAGCGTGACTCCACCTGCCGCCTACGCGGCTCCACTGGCAGCCATTGTTATTTGTTATTTGTTATTTTCTGTCCTGCTCGCAAACTCTCACAAGATTTCTGCCATTTTCTGTCCTGCTCACGAACTCTCGCAAGATTTCTGCCACACATTTTTTCCATCATGTCTACGAGAATTAAATATAGAAATACTGAAACAAATGCAAAGTTCTATGTGGAAAGTATTTTTAATGGCATATTCAATACATCAGTAGAACACAGACAACGTCTCACACACTTCCTAGGTATAGTCATCTGAAAAACATTAATTACAACTTCAAAATTCCTGAACTCGCCTAATATTACAGTGGTACCCATTCATTACTAATTAATTTTATGACACAATACAGTACTAAACATCTAGACTAGCGTTGCGCACATGCAGCAGTGTGGGTTCCAGACTGTCATTTGAGCAGGGGAAGGTGCAATTCTTAATCTGTTTGTTTGTTTATTTAATAAATGTGTATACTGCCCACTACTGAAGTCTCTAGGTGGTTTACAGCATGAAAAACCCCCAATGATTTAACAGTTAAAATATATAAAAACCAGATTAAATATCCAAACACACACCAACTAACTAAAAAGCTTGGCTAAAGAGATGCGTCTTCAGCCGTTTCCTAAAAGCCAACAGGGATGGAGCAACTCTAATCAGTAGGAAGAGCATTCCACAGTCCTGGGGCAAATGCAGAGAAAGCATGTCTTTGAATCACCAGAAGACGAACTGGCGGCACCTTCTCCCCTGAAGATCTTAAGAGGCTGCGAGGTTCAGAACGAAGAAGGCATTCTCTTAAATACCATAGGCCCAAGCCATTAAGGGCTTTTTAGGTAATAACCAGCACTAGAAACCTATTCATAGCCAGTGTAGATCTTTTCAAATTGGAGTAATATGGTCTCTGCGGGATGTCCCAAACTCCAATCTGGCAGCAGCATTCTGGCCCAATAGCAGCTTCCAGACTACATACAAAGGCAGCCCCACGCAGAGTGCGTTGCAGTAGTCAAGCCTGGAGATTACCAGCATGTGCACCACTGTCTTAAGGTCATTCACTTCCAGGAAAGGGTGCAGTTTTACCAGTTGAAGCTGATAAAAAGTATTCCTGGTCACCACCTTCACCTGAAGTATCCGAGAGGGGTTGGGTCCAGAAGTACTCCAACTGCAGAGCTATTCTTTCTGGGGGGAGTGTAACCCCATCCAGAGCAGGCAGATCTTTCCTATTTCCCAAGCTGCTCTCCAGAATCCAAAGAGGGAGTTCCCAGTTGATGCCTGGAGAGATGACCAATCACAACCCTTCCCCTAGTTTTCAGCTGAACTCTTGAAGAAAAATGCAACTAAAAATACACATGCTTGCCTAGTTATTTTTCCATGTGAGCAATTAATACAGCTGCCAGTGTTATGAATGGAGAAGAAAGGGCTCCATGACCAAAGGGAAAGTATAAAATTGGACTGTGAGCTCAGTTTCACTGCTTGCCAAGGTCCCCTCTCATAAGTTATTTGCCTATGCAACGTTCCCCAAAGTCACAAATAACTTTGGCAAAATACAACCATCTACCCTGTAAATTCACAAATTAACGATTTCGAGCTGCTATGGAGGCAGGGTGAAAGATATGTTAAGACGATTATATTTTAGTTCCTCTCAGGGCCAGTTTTGGGTTTCATGGCACCCACGGCAAACTGTCCTCCAGGGTTCCCTCCCACAGATAGACTCCATGAGTGTTACTCCACTACTATCACTACCACCAGATGAAGGCTATGTTGCCACATCTTACACAGCTTTTAAAATCTCCCTTCCAGTTAGTGTTTAAAGCAGGAGTTCCATGGATGCCCTGGGGATGCAGGGAGTAGGTCCAGTGGTCCATGGAGAATCTTAGCTGTATTGAATTTACTTCCTGGTGCGCCAACATAGAGTTCTTTAAATTCTATATCCCGAGTACTTTCTCCCCTCCATCTTTTTTGCTGGAGCCTTATGAAAATTATACCAATGGTGTGGGGTCCGTGGAAGATCTGGGTGGGTTTCCATACATGCAAAAAAGCTTAATGGTCTCTCTACTTTTCTCATTTCTGTATCAATGTCGCTGACGAGCAAGTCATTTTGTTGTTTCTATATGGTTTACTAAGCCACCTAATGGTGCAGCAGGAAAATGCTTGACTAACAAGGAGGTTGCCAGTTCGAATCCCCACTGGTACTATATCGGGCAGCAGTGATATAGGAAGATGATGAAATACATAATCTCATACTGCACGAGAGGAGACAATGGTAAACCACTCCTGTATTCTACAAAAAAAACACCCCAGGAGTCTAAATCGACTTGATGGCATACCTTACCTATATGTTTACTGCATTTTCACGTCCTCAGTAGCTTTTGTTGATGTGGGGTCTGAACTCAGCAGCAACTGTGTCGACAACTATATGTCCTTTATGCCATCATAATCCTCTCTCAAGTTGTTATATTATAATATTATTATTAATTATTTATTGTTTACACAGTCAGACAGGTGTTATTGACTGGTTTGTTTTATCCAGACATCAAGTCCTTCCCAAGGACCTGGGATGGCTGAATTGTTGTTGGGATGGCTGTCATAGATATCGTCACAGAATATAGGCTGTTCCCAGTAAAGCTGCTTTTTGTAATTGGCTGATGGTGATTTCTGTGGCCCCTATGGTGTTGAGGTGCTCTTCAAGGTCTTTTGGAACTGCACCCAGGGCGCCAATTACCACTGGGATTATTTTGGTCTTTTTCTGCCACAGCCTTTCAATTTCAATTTGTAGATCTTTGTATTTGGTGATTTTTTCTATTTCTTTTTCTTCTATTCTGCTATCCCCTGGTATTGCTATGTCGATCATTTTGACTTGTTTTTCTTTCTTCTTGACTACAGTTATATCTGGTGTATTATGTGGCAGATGTTTGTCTATTTGTAGTCGGAAGTCCCATAATATATTTACATCTTCATTTTCTACCACTTTTTCAATTTGATGGTCCCACCAATTTTTGGCTACAGGTAGTTTGTATTTTTTGCAGATGTTCCAGTGTATCATCCCTGCTACCTTGTCATGCCTTTGTTTGTAGTCAGTCTGTGTGATCTTTTTACAACAGCTGATTAGGTGGTCCACTGTTTCATCTGCTTCTTTACAAAGGCGGCACTTGCTGTTTGTTGTTGACATTTCTACTTTTGCTCTTATTCCATTTGTTCTTAGTGCCTGTTCTTGCGCAGCCAGTATTAAACCCTCTGTTTCTTTCTTCAAGTTGCCATTCTTAAGCCATTGCCAGGTCTTGTTGATGTCTGATTTTCCACTTATATTGTGCAAATATTGACCATGCAGTGGCTTATTTCTCCATTTTTCTGCTCGGTTCTTGACTTGTTCTTTCTTGTAGGCCTGCTTTGTTTCATTGGTGTTGAATAGTTTCACATTATTGACCATTTGAAGTACATCTTCTTCACTGTCCTTGATATATTCTTCAAGGCCTCTTTTCTCCTCCTCTACTGTTTGATGGACTTGCAGCATTCCTCTTCCACCTGAGCTGCGAGGGAGGTATAGCCTATCTACATCACTGCGGGGGTGCAGAGCATGATTGATGGTCATGATTTTCCTGGTCTTATGATCTAGTGTCTCTAGCTCTGCCTGGGTCCAGTCTATTATCCCTGCAGTGTATCTGATAACAGGTGTTTATGGCTTGTATGGTGTTCCCGCCATTGAGTTTGGACTTGAGGATTTTTCTAACTCTCCTGATGTATTCACTTCCTTAAAAAAAAAAAAAAAAAAACTTAAGCGTGTGCAATGTTATCAGCCTGGAGAATGCCCAAGTATTTGTAATGTTCTTTCTCCTCCAGGTTCTTGATGTTGCTTCCATTGGGCAGTTCTATTCCTTCTGTTTTTCTTATTTTTCTCTGTTCATTATTAATGCAGCACACTTGTCTAGTCCAAACTCCATTGCTATATCGCTACTGAATATACGGACAGTATTTAGCAGTGATTTGATTTCTGATTGGGATTTTCCATACAGCTTCAGATCATCCATGTACAGCAGATGGTTGATTTGACTTGATGTTTGGTACCCGAGGCCTGTTTTGTTTAGTATTTGTGAAAGTGGAGTCATGGCGATTACAAACAACAGAGAGGATAGTGAGTCCCCTTGGAAAATACCTCTTCTAATGCTAACCTGTTCAAGGGTCTCGCCATTGATTGTTAACTGTGTACTCCACATACTCATTGCTTTTTAAAAATGAATATCTGAATGTTTTTGCTGACACCAGTTGTTTCTAAACATTTTAGTATCCATGTATGAGGCAATGAATCGAAGGCTTTCTTGTAGTCAATCCATGCAACACTTAGATTGGTTTTTCTTCTCTTGCAATTTTATAAAATCATTTTGTCAATCAGCAGCTGGTCTTTTGTGCCTCTCATGTTCGGGCAGTTTCCTTTCTGTTCAGCTGGAAGCTGCTTATTAGTTAAGTGTTGCATTACATCATCTGCTATTATTCCAGTTAATAATTTGAACATGGTTGGCAGGCAGGTCATTGGTCTATAATAACTTAGAACTGCACCTTTTGCTGGGTCTTTCATTATGAGATGATGAGTTGTTGTTGTTGTTATTGTTGTTAGATTTCTATACCGCCCTTCCAAAAATGGCTCAGGGCGGTTTACACAGAGAATTAATAAATAAATAAGATGGATCCCTGTCCCCAAAGGGCTCACAATCTAAAAAGAAACGTAAGATAAGACACCAGCAACAGTCACTGGAGGTACTGTGCAGGGGGTGGATAGGGCCAGTTACTCTCCCTCTGGGGTTCCCAGATTATTTGGGCTGGGAAATTAAACCATCTGAAATGTGTGGATCTATGGGAGCCGGATATGCACTGTATAGATGATATGGTTTGATGGCAGGGAATCTGTAAGCACAAAACAACAGCTATACACCTTAAGATGAAAAGAGCATTTTCTGTGGGCTCCTCTACCTCTTGACCTGTCAGGCTCTGCTAGCAAAAGTGGCTTAGCTGTGGAGGAGGATTTTGGGTGCTCCCATATTTTGATCCACCACAGATTCTTATCAAAGAGGCAGAGTTTCCTCCAGTCTTATACTATCAAGAAGAAAGGGAATCATAGCCAAAGGAAACTCTTTTGAAGAGCCCAAACAAGAATAGGAAATACTCTGGCAAGATAAGCCCTTATTAGCATATTGTGCCATTTAGTCCTTCAGCTTTCACTGGTGCTATGAAAGGTTAAACTCAAAAAGGGAAGTCCACCCAATTTTAAAGCTATATTAATTGAGTTCTATGCAGTTTCCCACCTGGTCTTTGCCAAAAATCTGAGGATATTACCTAAGAATGTTAAGTGCCCTATATTTGTTTTTCCAGATCTGAGATGAGCTCACATTGTTGGCTAGCAACAAGTATTGGCTTTAAATCAAGAGGTATACCAAAGTTCAAAAAAGTGTTTTAAATAGATTTTTAAAATGTTCTTTTCTGGCTAAGCAAACAGAATTATCTATCCTACCCCAAGAATAAAAAAGCAGCCAGAGAAGCGATTGAGAATACATCGACTTGCTGGAATAGAGAACTTTAAAAAAAATGTTCAACTAGTTTAATAATTTTCTGAATAAATTGGATTAATTAATAAGAATCCATCAACTGTCAGAAGACTGCTATGAAATTAACAAGTCCTTTATGCTAGGACACATGGTAGAAACCAAAACACAACTTGGCTACAAGTGTTCCAAATTTCTTTCATTTATTGGATTTAGACCGATCATAGAAAAAGTTATATCTTAATACAAGCCTCATGCAGAATAGCATGCATATTCTTATTTGCCTTGGTTGCGGACACATTTCTCAAGAGCCTTATCTACCCTTTCCTTACATACAAAAACCTTCAGATCTGCCGTTATGAAATACCAACTGGTGATGAGTGGTTTGTAAAAATATGCATGCATGTTAGGTCTCTGAGTAATATTTTCATTTCCTTGGCAAACTCACAGGCTTTCAGTAGGCACTCTGCCACTCCATTTTGTGGTAACACTCCTGCACCAACAAAATTAGACTTGTAAAAGCTACCACTCCACAAGTTACTATTTCTCCACCCTTGAGAAAGATTTTATATGAAGCTGAAGAAGACACCAAGATGAAATGCACATTCAAGAGATTCATGCTAGTTCATGCCAACTGCGAATCTAAGCTATTCCATTAAGATCAGCAATTTGTATCCAACAAAATTCCATCTTCTAGCCTAAGAGTGGCTAGTGATCTAACATTTAACCCTCACTTCTAGCTTAATTTGCTTCCTTCTAATCCAATCCCCCCACACATTCACTGATGAACCCAAACATCTAGCCCAATCTAGTCTTGCTTTTATGTGTGAAAAGTATGCGTGTATTTGTATCTTGACTGCTCCGTTTCAAGATGTGAGCAGCTATTGCAAGCTGATTTGGCATTTCACCAACAAGCTAATCCAATGAAAAATACCACCATTTACTGATTTCCCCCTCAAGTAATCCCCCACTCCCACCACTGTCACTGATTTTGAGAAGGTGGGTTTCTTCTTCAATCTTCTTAATTAAAACCCTATATTAGCACCAGCTATCTAAAGTTACATTTATCCTTTTGATGTGTCCCTCTTAAGGGCTGTTGCCATAAAAATCAGCACAAATTTTAGATGGTACAGCACAGTCCTAGTAATCTGTATTTATCACTTGCCAACTTATACAAAGAATGTGAAATGTGCATAGGCCTTCTCACTTATTCTTCATTTAGTTCAGTCATAGAATTACAGTGCTGGAAGGAACACAGTCAAGATTATTAATATGGTGGATTAATTCCAAGACATCAAAAACGTTGTTGCAAATCTTGAAGACTAAAGGTTGCTTTAATAGGATGGCTGCTCAAATTCTTCTTGTTACATTACTAATTACCTTTTGCAACTTAAGTTGATTTTGAATTTGAAGCTTCATATTCAATGTTATAGGATTTTTACAGAAAGGAGGTGAGAGTTTTAATTACTTCAGAACATATTGGTAAATAAGAAGGAAAAGTTCTATACATAGATGTTCCACTTTTCCTGAAGTTGGGAGCGTTGCTCTGCTTTATGATTCAGTAAATGCATTTATTTACTCAACTATTGCACAAGAGCTAGCCAGGCGTCTTTCCTTAAATCTTCTCTTGAGAAGCAGTTATGTTTACAAAGCACTCAACACACAACAAATGTGTTATTGAGGAAATGCCATTTCCCCAACCAGCTTGCACATCAAAAGTGAGAGAATGTACTATGCGGTGTGGTTAGGCAGTGCCCATGACTTCACTAACAAATGGCCTAGTTTCTACTGCCCCACCTAGCTTGCAAGCAAGTGTGGGGGAGTGCTTGTGTTGCCCTGCTCCCCACTTGTTGGCTTTTTAAAAAGAGGAAGGGCAAAGATCTGTAATCCTATCCTGTTCCATTTCAGGAATCCAGCTTTACCAACATGCCAGGTCACAATATGCTTTTGCAGGGGGAAATATGACTATTTCACTGGTGGAGTTATCATTATTTGATGCTTTGTCTGGAATGCCATTGCCCAAATACTACAGCCTCCTACCGGATATGTAATGCATCCTCGACTGACGACAAGTGAAAAAACAACCACACTATGGCATAAATACTAAATCTCACCTTGCAAGAACTTGCACATGAGTCAAACCTCTCAAGACACAAGTGTCCTCTCAAGTCTAACCTCTCAAGACACGTGTCAAGTCACTCTGTTTCATGTGAGATTGTGAGCTACTTTCTCCCGTTCTGACAAATTTTAATGGAAGAGCAGATGATGTTTTATTGAGGTTTTTATTTTCTCTATGTGATGAAGATAAAATTAAAACTGTGGCTAAATACTGCTATATTCTTTGTAAAATACGTGCTAATGTTTAGTTTATGTTTTTATGTCTGTATTTGTAATACTGCTGGTCAAGGACCGAATAAATATTACGTTCACGTAGATGACCTGAAGGTAGGCCATGACATGAGGTTTATAAAGTTTTGCACAGAGTGGTGTGTGTGTGAGAGAAGTCCCCCTCCCATTATACTAGAACTTTGGTCACACAGATTGGATTGGCAGCACATTTCATTCAGACATAAAACTCACTGCCACAAGATATGGTGCTGTCCATTGATTTAGATGGCTTTAAAAAGGAGCTTAGACAACATCATGGAAGATATGTATTGCTGCTTGAAGGCCAAGCCCAGAAGGTCACAGGGAGGGAGGAGGCCATGTGACTAGAATGGAGTAAACAGGTTTTCAGTTCTGCAGCTGAACTCTACATGAATGGTTGAGGCTAGAATGGTTAGTTTTGAGAGCCTGGTGCTCTTGCGCAAATTCACCAAGAGGGGAAGTGGGGGGAGAAGAGGGGGAAGAGAAAGCCGTCACATAACCTCCCTCTCCCTCCACCTCCACCTCAAAGCGTCAGTGTGGGAGGAAATGGTGTGAAATCCAAAGGCTAGGCCTAACTGCCTTCAAAATGTGACACACTTTGAAGCCAGTTAGGGTTAGCTGTTGGAATTCACACCATTTCTTCCTGTGCTCAAGCCCACAGTCTGGAAAACACCACAGAGCACCACAGATGTCCACTCTTTCAGAAACATATAAACTATATAGAGAAATATATAAGATCTGTGTGTGTGTGTGTGTGTGTGTGTGTATACACACACACACCTGAATCCTCAGTTATATAAAATTAATCAGGTAGAATAATTGTATCCCATGAGGGGAAAACAAGTCAAAAAAAGCAAACATTGGGAAAGACTTTCCCCCTATAAAGCTCTTAGAAACTGAACCCTTATGATGATTAGAATGATCACTAAAGTAATGATAATCCAGAGAGAATTGCACATCCACACAATTCTTGGCTTGTATTCTCAACAATAGATGGCTATCAAGGATGTTTATATAATCTTATAACTTTCCCACAATTATTTTGAAGGAGGTGATGAATACCATGGAAGTACAAAGTATTCTTATGCCTTTGCCACTAAAAAGTTTCAAGGTGATGGCTATGATAATGAGAGGATGTTGTTTCCCTTGGATCACCTAGCCAACATCAGCAAGTGAGCAAAAATACCTCCTTATGCAACAGCTTTACCTTTAATGGCTACACACACACACACCATATGAGAAATTGGTAGTATTTTAAAAGACAGACATAATTGGATGCAGAGAGAGTTTCAGTTATAGGATTCACAGATTTATTTAAACCACTTTAATTTATTTCAAATTTTATAAATATGAATTTGTTCTGTTGAGTCAAGCATTGGTTTTCCTGTTTGGCCCCATTTAAAAACTGACTGGATATATTATTCATATTTCACACATCTTTTAAAGATGCTGAGTATACCACACAGAAAGATTCCCCCCCCCCCCCGCAACTTCTTCAGGAATAATATTTAACTATGCATGACTTCAATATACATGACTTAGATACTAGTAACAGAAAAAGCATTAAATCTAAAATTCAGTGTTTGCTGCATTTAGTGTATTAACAGCAAGTTTACTTTTTAGTCTGTTTATACTATTGCATAGAATTCCAGATATATTGACAACAAA
The DNA here is from genome assembly GCF_027244095.1 of Hemicordylus capensis. NCBI lineage: Eukaryota > Metazoa > Chordata > Lepidosauria > Squamata > Cordylidae > Hemicordylus > Hemicordylus capensis. Next base: position 369,239,404 of record NC_069658.1, on the reverse strand, counting down.
TCCAGAATTTATGACAAAACATTTTACATTGGAAGAGAAGCAGGGGCGTATCTATCATGGGGCAGGCAGGACCCATGTCCCGGGTGTCACTTGAAGGGGGGTGTGCCATTTTTTAAAATGAAATTTTTTTTAAATGGCCACCAAAAACAAAATGGCCACCATACATGCTCAAATGGCTTCTGCGAGGCCCTAGACCATGCCAGGATCTTTGCAGGCCCAAACAGGCCCCAAAATCAGCCTGGGACAGGCTGCGACGGTGAATTAAGAGGCCGGCAGGGGGAGAAGGAACCTTTGCAGACCCCCCCCCAGCCTTTAGGAAGCCCCCACCCCAAGGGGCTCAGGTAATTTTTTTTATTTTTAAAAAAAAAATAATATAAGTCACTGTACACATATTCAGTCTGGCACTATGTACAGAGAATCAGGGCTTGTGAATACTGAGCTGAAGCTTATGAGCTAAGATTGTATTCATTTGCTCTTACTTTGCTTCATTTGATAAGTGAGTTAAATGTGATGGCTTAATAATATGGCTATTAATGATGAGTTTGTCTTTGAATCAGTGTGAAATCTTTAGTATTAAGGCCACTGGGAGTTTCTTGCTCTATTTCTTTCATTTTAACTGTCTTTCTGAAATAGTGCTTGCCCTAGGCACTATTTTCCCTAGATACACCTCTGAAGAGAAGGCATCACAAAAAAAATCTATGGCCCTAGAAATTTTATCTGAAACCTACATCTTCTAACTGCACTACTATAACATGGCACACTAAACTGAATGTGTCATTTTCAGTGCTTCGTCCTGCAGTTCTTTGTCCAACACAGAAAGTCAGCTCACGCATAGACAGTAATTGATGAGCAAGCCGCTATTGCATAGGGTCCCATAGCCATACTGAGCAAGAACAGGACAGTAAATGTCATTGTCCTGATGGCAAGTTTCCTTTGTATCAGCTGGGCTCAGATCCTGGTTCCCTTAGCTGCTCAGAAGTGTTCTTCTCTCCAACATATTTTTGGGAAGACAGACTTTGTTGAAAGAAAGGGTATAAATAATCACAAACTGCTGGAAGTCACAGGGCTTCTGCTTGAACATTTCCTGTAGCAGAGAATAATCTAACCTTGTTTTAGACATGACAACAACAATGGCATATCACTGACCAAGGAACTCCTGGGAAAATTGCTTCCTCTGGACAAAGCATAGGTGACTAAATGAAAAGAAAGATTGTGCCATTGAGTCAGTGTCGACTCCTGGAATACAGGATTGGTCTATCATTGCCTTCCTCCCATGCAGTATAAGATGATGCCTTCGCTGTTCTCACTGAAGTGAGCATCTGCCTCCAGCACCTTCCTATATCACTGTTGCCTGATATTAGGGTTGTGCACAAAACTGGCTGGCATGGTTCAGTTCAAGGCCAAACTGGCCTCGAGCCAGACTGAGCCAGTTTGATTTTGCCCCACTCAAACCTCCCAGTTGGGCTCGGGGTGGTGGTTTGTGAATATATATATGTATTTTGTGATGGTTTGTGAAAAAAATATATTATATATAAGTACAAAAATTATATATTTGTACTTATGCCCTCCAGGAGGATTGTCTGAAGGCACAGGGGGATCTGTGGATGTCCCCCCTCCCCCGCCAGCCTTCCTGATGTATAAAAGCACCCACTTTGGGTGATCTTCAGCCCTTTCCAGGCCTCACCCCCATCATGTTGACCATTTTGGAGGCCACAGCATCACATGCACAATGGGCCCTGTGTGGCCCATGGCACATACACAATGGGCCCTGCGTGGCCTGACCTAGCCACTAGGCCCATTGTGCATGCACCATGGCAGCCTCCAAAATGGCCACCACAATGGGGGCGAGGCCCAGAAAGGGCCCAAGATCACCCAAACCAGGCACTTTTATACATAAGGAAGGCTCGCGGGCAGGGGGGACATCCACGGTCACCCCAGTAGCTTCAGAGAAGCCTCCCAGAGGGAGTAAGTGCAATAAAATAAAATAATATTTAAAAAATATTCACAAACTCCCCCCCCCCCCCCGCCCCAATGGTGGTGTGTGTGTGTGTGTTAGTCTGATGTTGAGCTGAACCGGGAGTGGGTTCACAGAACATAACGAATATCACTGCTGGATCAGGTCCAAGGCTCATTTAGACCAGCATCCTGTTTCACACAGTGGCCCACCAGATGCTGCTGGAAGCCACAGGCAGGAGTTTAGGGCATGCCCTTTCTCCTGCTGTTACTCCCCTGCAATTGGTACTCAGAGTCATCTTGCCTTTGAGGCTGGAGGTTGCCTATAGCCCTCCAACTAGTAGCCGATGATAGACCTCCGCTCCATGAAGTTATCTAAACCCCTCTTAAAGCCATCCAGGTTGTTGGCTGTCAGCACATCTTGTGGCAGAGAATTCCACAAGTTGATTATGCATTGTGTGAAAAAGTACTTCTGTTTGTTGGTCCTAGATTTCCTGGCAATCAATTTCGTAGGATGACCCCTGGTTCTAGTGTTATGTGAGGAGGAGAAGAATTTCTCTTGGCACAACACTGAGCCATCAAACCCAAGCAGTTCGACTTCTAACAGATTTGGAATCGAAAGTGTTCACACATCCCTATCTGATCGAGGTAACTATAAATATATATTTACCAGATAGGTGACTAGGACACCACAAATGTTTTAGAAGTCTCAGGACAGAGATTAAAGGTTCCAAAAGGAAAAAAAACCATTCCTTTGGCAATCCTGCATCTTGTCTTATTCAACATTGACATAAGGGAGAAACAAATCAAAATTTTGATTTAACATTACCACTGAAAATATATTAATGGGGAACTAGTTTATGAAGCAGTATAGCTGTGGCATTAACTAATTACTACTCTTTGCTTCTTATATCAGAGTCTTGCAGTCCTGAAAATACAGATCAAGTTTGGATCCCTTTTTTCACATTTTCTCTGCAAAACCCACAATGTGGACATGTGCCTACGAATGGAGGAGAGATGAGTTTGAGGACAAAAAGTAGGACCTGGTGTGCCATTAGGCACAGACCTGGGGGCCTGGATCCATATGTCCACTCTCCTAGAGGGGCCCATGATTTTACCCAAGGGAAAAAAGGGTCCCTTTTATATTTCCAGAATTGCTTGGCCTAGAGTTCTAAAATTGGACTCAGATGTAGGACAGGTTAGCAGGAATCTGTATTGATCTTGAAGTGGATCAGTCAATCTGTTATTTTTTTTATAGTTTCTTCAATTAAAAATAATTCAAACAAGTTAAAGTCATGAAACAAAGTGGCTTGTTCCATGGCAGAAAATTACAAAAACTTCTGGAACTGAAGCACGCCCCCCCCCCCTCCGACCGTCATTCCACCTCCATGTGAAGGAATCTGTCCTTTGCCTTCATAAAGATATCCTGCTTTGTCAAACCCTTTACATTTCCAGAATGGCTGGGCTTAGAGTTCTGAAACACGTAGTCCAAGATGACAGGACTCTATTTCAAGGTAATTGGTCAGTCCTGTGATTTTTAATTAATTTCCCCCTATTGCATTAAAGCTGCCAGAAAGTAATCTCTATCTAAGAGTACTTCACATATAGTGAAAGTTGAATTGTTACATCTTCATAAACCAACATTTTTTTTTTTAAAGAAAGAAATGCACTATGCTCCAGTTGGTTTATCAGCAAAGGGTCCATGCGGTTTTAAATACCCCAGACTCCTACAAATGCACTATATGTTCAAGTTGGTTTTTTGTTTGATCTGTGGAGCAAGCGACACATATTGTGTTCTAGTTAGTTTGTGAATGGTCAAGAAGCTATGTGAATCCATTGGGGTTTGCATAGTTGTTTTTTTTTTTTTTAACCAATGCACTCTGGCCCAGATCTTTGGATTTGTGGTGAATGATCAAGAAGTAGTATGGATAATTTGGATGTTGTGTACTCCTTTCACCACAAACCCACAGGTCTGACCCAGAGTGCATTTGTGGGGGGAAATGTCTACATATGGAGGAAATGGTTATTTTGCAGGGTTGGGAGGGCTCTGTAAGCTCCTTCAGTCCAAGGTCCAAAATTACCTAGCTGCACCTCTGAAAAGTACTGTATATGTAGCAGTCCTGAGATTGCATAGATCAAACTAGATCACACAATGCACACATAAAGATATTAGTACTTCCTAGCCCTTTGGGTCCCTGATTGCTTGTGTAGCATCGAGTTAACCCTCTATGAGGTGGTTAAGGTGACTTACATCGCACGGACCAGCTGATTGCCAGTTCTGGACAGACTTAGAAAAGACTGTCTCAGATGTAACAAAGACTGTCTCAGAACAAGACTCATTCAGAGTCAAAGACTTCACACTCATGTTTTCTCCATATTTAAAGTGCTTGCTTCCAACGGGTCACCTCCTTTAAGTAACGCAGCATGTACATCACAATCTTTGGAGATAACTGGGTACTTTCAGCTTCCATTTACCACTCTAATATAAATGACAAATTGGGTGTAACACAGATGGGACATGTGTGTCAGCTACTGACAACTCACTGAAGCCTCACCCTCCCAGGCACTACCAGTTAAGAAACTTGATCAAACTTGAAGAAACAGACAGGCTTATGGGAAACCTGGTGGGTCTTTGTTATGAGCCAATTTTACCTGAATTGTCCTCACAGAGTTTGAGAGGAATTATTATGTAATACTTATGGTATATCTTCTGAGCATTCTTTATTAGCCATAAAACTAGAAGGAGGTGTCACGTGTGATAACACATACTCTTGAGCATCTCTTGCATAAGCAAGTCTAATGCACAACAAAAAGTAGAAGCATGCCAGTTATGAACTACATGAAATTTTTTGCCAAATATAGTTTAATTCACATAGTCAGAAGATTATAAGATGGGCCCTGGCAAATGCTAGATACTTCATAAATCTGGGGCCCTGACTCACATGATCTGCCTCAGATCCACAGGCCCGTCCCCTCCCTTTAGGTAACTGAACCTTTCCATACTGTCTAAAGAGGAATCCAATGCTTTCTTCCCATTTTTGACACCACTGAACATGATTGCATCCTGTAGGGGAAGAATGACAGTTCAGTCCCCAAATAGCAGAGCAAAACCAGTCTGGTGAGAAAGCAGCAAAGCAAATAGTCTTGAGACTGTTCTTTACTATTGAAGAACTACAAGGATTTATTTAAAGAAAAGGTTACAAACAAATGTGAAAAACCCTGCAGCTTAATTTCAGCTGCATCTCATGGCTGGAGAGAGAGAGACCAGCTCCGGTTATTTTTAAACAACTTTTGAAAAAACACCTGTTTCATCAGGCCTTTAGTTTATGATGCTTTAAAGTTTTATTTATGGTAATTTTAATCTTTTATATTTATATATATATATGATTTTTAGGTTTTACTTTGTTTAAATTGTAAACAATTGTAAATTGTTGGTTTTTTAAAAAAATTAAGTAGGAAAGTTTGTTTTATAGAGAGCAGAAGAAATGTGAAAATACAGTGTTTGGGAACCTTAGTAATATAGGGAGTGAAGGCAGCTCCAAGGGAGAGAATCTAGGTGGAGGACAAGATAGCCTAGAATTATGAAATGGATGGGAAAGCAGGGGAGGCATGGAAAGTGAGAAAAGGGAGTGGATTTAATTGGGAAAATTCCAAGGAACCTATCTGCAAGGGTGCTGCTATTATATAGTGGTTGTCAAGGAAAAGCAGCAAAGAGTCAACTTGGCACCAAGTCCCAACCAAGGGACCAAGATATTCTGCGTACTGGTATGCAGGAACTCCATACTGGTATTTATGTATTTATTTATTGTTTATCTCATCTGATCTAGAAATCTCCAGGCGCTGGACAAAACCAAAAATATAACAAAATATAAAATAGTTAAAATTTATAAAGCAGATAAAATCTCAATAAAAAACAAATACATTAAAATTGTATGATTTATCTAGATTTCGAAAGCAATCAGGTACAGGGGTTACAAAGGCAAAACATTTCAAGAATTGGAGAAGATAATTAGGAATCTCTATTATGAAAGCAGGGGTAAGTGCGATAGTCAGAATATTGCTATCCAGGTGGATCTCCCAGACAAAGTCAGAGACGCTCTTACCCCTGGACTTCGGGACCGAAGTCCAGCGTCTCCACAGCCCCTGGAGGCTCCCAAATGGTGTAGTCGCCCAGTGGAGCATGATGGTGCTTAATTTGCAGCGGGTTGCAGGTTCCAAATGCCTTTAGGTCCAGGCTCCAAGATTATCTAGGTACACATCTGGACAAAGTGACACAAATGTGCCAAATCTAACTGTCTTCGAGCTTCTCTTGGAACCATTTCCTTGGTTCTCTTGGTTTTATCTTGTCTTAGAGCTTCTCTAATTTTAGGGAGCAGTTTCTCCATTCATCAGGTCAGGTATTGTGTCTGATACCACTGTGCACTCCATAAATTTAGCTCCATTAAGAATCAAGGATCCAGGGTGCTTTGCCTCTCCAGGCTGTTTGAAAGTGCCCGACTCTACTATTTTGGTCCAAAAGGAGGCCTGCTTTCCTCCTGCTGGCCACACTCCTATGTCTGCAACAGTCTTACTCCTATTCAAAGCTGAAATTCAGGATGAAAAAGGAGAATGCCTCTGGTAACAATTAGTTTCCAAGGTACTACAGCAGTGTGCTTTTATTGCTGTTTCTGACATACATCTATTCACCTTGGGCATTGGTTTAATGTAGAAGAAAACTCATCTTCATTGTGAGTTTACTAACCTTCATTCTTCTGGAGTCCTAGAAAAACTCAAGCTCCTATTTAGGAGAGATAAGTAGCAACCCCTTTGTTCTGAGCTTGTTTTCCAAGGCCCCTGATCTATTTGGCAGAGGTGGAAAATGTTAGCTATTTTGTCCTCCTCCCAAGTGAGGCACAAAGACAGCAGATTTTTGCGGATTTTACTTTTATCAGACTTATGTCATCAGAAGCCAGGTGATTAAAAAGAAAGAAGTTTAGAAATTATCACCTAATTTTATGCCAACAAGTAAATACTCAGGCCACTTTTAATTAGTCAGATTAATTGCCTATTACTAGAAACTCAAACACAACATAGCTAACTTCAGGATCTGGATCCTGAAGCAAAGACGCTGCCCACAAGGCTGAGATGACTACCCTTCCCCACTAGAAACACACAAGGCTTGGAGCATACCACCTGGCACAAATTTAAGGATGATAAATCCAGCCATTTCCCACATGGGCCAGTTTCAAAACAGTGCTATGAGTAAGTTGCATTTTACTCTCTTGCAAGTCTCCCAAGCCAAGTCATTCTTCTTTCAAACACATTTTTGGCATTTTTCTCTTCCCAGCCAATAGAATTTAAATCATTCATTTTATGATAAACTCCCCCTTTTGGTGTGCTCCTCTCATACCTGAAGTATTGATTAATGTTAAGCTGAATGATAAAGGCAACAGTTTGGTTCAGTGCCCTTAAACTAGATAAGAACACATTGGGGAGGAAATGCTGAAGGTTTTTTAATCGGATAGGAACATGTGATTTCTGCAAGCCTTTATTAGAGATAAGCAAAAAAAATAATCGCCTTAGCTTGGCACACTGTACGTACCATTTGAAGAGTAGATAAAGCAAGTAATCTCATATAAAAAGCAGACTGTTCTCCTGACGCTGCTTATTTCTACTGTAGTTGGATTTGTTTTTTAAAGTTAGAAAAGAGACCATGCTACATTTAACTGGTACAAGGAAGCAGTTATTGAGAGCTGGAATTTTTCATGCTAATACTATAATTCTATTAGAGAATTTGACACAATCCTCATAGTTCGGTCCAGAGACAACACATTTGCCTAATAGCCTCTGAACCTCACTAGCCATTTACTTGTGTATTTAAAGACCAAAGAGCATTCCTCCAGGGGCATAGCTGTAATGGAGCAAAGTGGGGATAACCAATGTTCCTGGCTCCTGTAGGAGGGGCCTCTGCCACTGGATGACAGCTTGCCCTTCTCAACAAGCCTAGAAGAAGAAGGAGGAGGAGGAGGAGGAGGAGGGGCCCATCTCCACTTTTTGTCCCAGACCACTCCAACCTTACTATGCCTCTTCATTCACTCAAGAGATCTTAAAACCAAACTGTTTAATGTTTGAGTGACACACACTAAAATAAGCTTGGGTGGGTGGGTGTGGGGGGACTGAAGGCAGCCATGTACCCAGGCACCAAAAGCTGTTTTACAATTCATTCCTCCATCTTCTAGCAATGCCAGGAAGTTAATCATCCAGTAACTAGAATGCATGTTTACCCCTTGCAGCTCCATTGTTGTGAACACATCTTTCCTACTGGGCTCAACATCAAGCCCTGACAAGCAACGCATCTATTCTTAACACCTGCCAAGGAGTTGTGTGTAACCTGGAAGGCCACACTGAACATTTGCAGGCATAATGTTCAAGGTACATTGGATTATGTACACCGCCTATTCTATATCAGGCAATATAACCAACACACATATGATCCAGCTCACTCTTTTATTGTTATTCTTGTTCCAAAGGATGCTTGATCTGGTCACATTTGTAAAGGGCGGGCTTCTGGACATATCCCAAAATATTTGCCAGTGTTTATCTGGTCTTTAAAAGTTCATTTCCTTGAGAGAGAATTAAGAATCACATTGAAAGAACATGCATCAATATTGTTTGTTTTACCCAAGAGACACCGGGGGTCATGGCCAAATTCTATTATAAAACAAGACAAAAAAAGCCAGGAGAAAAGCTTTAATTTAAAACTTAGTAAAGATGCTTCTGAAAGAAGCTTACATATTATAGGCCACTGTTTGCATCTTATAATGCAAATTTGTTTTCCCTCAGATCGACTATTTTTGGCACTATTTAGACCAAAGGCTTCCTCTTTTCTAGTGCAAAGAGTTATTTTAGTTATGTTTCCACAGATTTTCCAATATTGTTTGGATGTTTCAAAACAAGAAAAAACTTGACTTGTCCTCCCTGAACATTCTGTGCTCTTCCACCTGGCAGCAGATTTCTATTTAGGCGCCAGCTCCTACAGTAAATCCAGGAGATGCCAAAACGTGGATATTTGCATGTTATACCTCTTTAGAATATAGATTCACAGTTGTGTTGTGTTTGGCAACAAGCCAGGTTTTACATAGTTTGTCCTTTGTATATCCCACTTGTTATCTACTACCATTTGTGATGACACGTTCGTTGGCCCATTAAACAAAAAAATCAGCCTAGCTGCTAAAGTATCCCTTAAGACACCTCTCAGTCACACTCTTGTGTGCTCAGTCAATTACACGATCTGTGCCTGGATTTTCTCCTATTCCAGGTGAGGAAATGGGAGATACAGCTTCCATGAGCCAGGACCTCTCTTGTCTTGCAAAGTCACTGAGAAAAGTTGAATAGATTTTGCTGGTGTTTGGTTCTAGACTATTATGCTTTGCTTAGAATATAAGAACAGCCCTGCTGGATCAGGCCCAAGGCCCATCTAGTCCAGCACCCTGTTTCGCACAGTGGCCCACGAGATGCCACTGGAAGCCACAGGCAGGAGCTGAGGGCATGTCCTCTCTCCTGCTGTTACTCTCCTGCAAGTGGTACTCAGAGGCATCCTGCCTTTGAGGCTGAAGGTAGCCTATAGCCCTCCAACTAGTAGCTGTTGATAGACCTCTCCTCCAGGAAGTTATCCAAACCCTTCTTAAAGCCATCCAGGTTGTTGGCTGTCACCACATCTCATGGCAGAGAATTCCACAAGTTGATTATGTGTTGTATGAAAAAATGCTTCTGTTTGTTGCTCCTAGATTTCCTTGCAATCAATTTCATGGGATGACACCTGGTTCTAGTGTTATGTGAGAGGGAGAAGAATTTCTCTCTATCCACTTTCTCCACTCCATGCATGATTTTATAGACCTCTATCATGTCTCCCCACAGTCGTCTTTTTTCTAAACTAAAAAGCCTCAGGTGTTGTAGCCTTGCCTCATAAGAAAGATGCTCTAGGCCCCTGATCATCTTGGTTGCCCTCTTCTGCACCTTTTCCAGTTCTACAGTGTCCTTTTTCAGATGTGGTGACCAGAATTGTACACAGTACTCCAAGTGTGGTTGCACCATAGTTTTGTATAAGGGCATTATAAAATTAGCCGTTTTATTTTCAATCCCCTTCCTCATGATCCCTAGCATGGAATTGGCCTTTTTCACAGCCGCCGCACATTGAGTTGACACTTTCAACGAGCTGTCCACCACGACCCCAAGATCCCTCTCCTGGTCAGTCACCAACAGCTCAGATCCCATCAGCGTATACTTGAAGCAGGGGCGTAGCAAGGTTGGAATGGGCCCAGAGACAAGATTTTAAAATGGCCCCCCCCACACACCCCAGGCCCCCAAGGATTTAAGTCTGATATTCCAAAATAAGCATGCTGCCTGGAAATACATTTCACTGAATACACACACGCACATGTCACAATATATAGTGATATACATTGAGTACTATACATTTGTTTTACTTTTAATGCCTAGAACACACAAGAAAGATGAATGATTAAAATGGCCCCCTCGCTGCAGATTAGCAAAGGAGACTTTCAACCATGCAGGGTGAGCCTATGTTTGTTTTCTCAGAATTCTGAACAAATTCAGTCAAGTTTGATTCCAGGAGGTTTTTCACAGGAGGCTTTTAAAGCCCTTTAACACACATCTCCTCTGGAATAGAGGTGCTGCATTCACATGTTGGCCAGATTGACCCTGAAGTCCCTGCAAGTTATTGGGGAGCAGTTCACACACAAGAAAAATAAAATAAAATAAAAGCACAAGACATGCTTCACAGTTCTCACTCAGACCTTCTGGGTTGCAAAACAACTTGAACATAAGTGCATTTATAAATGAATGAATGAATGAATGAATAAGCTAAATATAATACTGTTTCTTCCAGAAGTTTTTGTAATTTTCTGCCATGAAACAAGCTACTTATAGGACTTTTTAGATAGTTTTTTTTAAGCCAGCAAGTTTTCCAAGCTGTTTAAAAATAAATATTTCTCAGTCCCTCCCCCCCCCATATCAAAGCCCTATGGCAAGCAGATGCCTATATATCTGGGGTGGGGGGGGAAGGTAACCACAAAAAGGAGTTCACACTCTACCTGGCCAATGCTGGGCTGGGCTGGGCAGGGCAGCAAGGGGTCTTCTGCTGCAGAGACCAGTGGTGGCCACTCTGGCTGCCTCCTCCTTCCTGGCTGGCTTGGGCCCTACTGGAGTTCAGGCTTCACAGAGGCCTACAGGAGGCCTCCGTGGAAGCCCCGCCCACCCGCCGATCAGCTGAGAGGCGGGAGAAAAGGAGCTCTTGGCAGCTTGTCTGCTGCCTCCATTGCCGGCCAGGAGGACAAGCAGGAGAGACAGCGAACAGGGCAAGTGGCTGAGGGGCCTTGGGGCTGGGCAGGGGGCAATGGGGAGTCACGTGAGGTGCCTCTGGGGGGCCCCTCCAGGCAGTGGGGCCCCCAGACAACTGTCTCCCCTTGCCCGATCCTTGTTACTCGCCTGACTTGAAGTTGGGTTTTTTTGTCCCAAAGTGCATCACCTTACATTTGCCAACAAGTCACCTTATTTAAAAGATGATTGTGCATTTATATTTATAGAAACAAGGAGAGGGTACAGGGCTTTACACTTCTACCTATAAGAAACCAAGAGGAGAAAGGGCCATTTGAGATACAGTAGTTCTCACCCTAGGGCAGGGGTGGGGAACCTTGGCACTCCAGCTGTTGTTGAACTACAACTCCCATCATCCCCAGCCACAATTGTGGCTGGGGATGATGGGAGTTGTAGTTCAACAACAGCTGGAGTGCCAAGGTTCCCCACCCCTGCCCTAGGGGTGTGTGTGAGTGTGTACACACGTACACACACACACAATTATATGTATACCTTCATATTTCCAAGCACTCTGGAGACACGATGTTTTCAGGTTAGACAACGAGCTGATTTTCTTGCATCTATTGAGAGCTTTTCTACTTTCATTTCCCCATATATGTGAATATATAAGCATTTGACTATCTTCTATCTATATATTTCTCTAAGGTTTACCAGTTGCTAATCCCATATATGGCAGCTCTCGCAAGAGTTCTCAAGCAAGCTGCAGGAAGGGGGAGAGCAGGACAGCGGCATCAGCGGACAGGGAGGCGAAGTGTGAAACAAAATGGCGGCAGGGGTACGGCGGCAAAAAAGCCAGCAGCAAAACTAGAGGCGCAGATGCTCTGCGCCAAGCTAGTAATTTAATTATACCTCTAAGTTTGTGATGACAGTTTTACCATATGATTTCAGTTCAAGTAGTGTTTATTTTTAAATTTTCTTCTATGGAATTTGCAGTTTGGAGAGAGAGAGAGTTGTGTCCCCCACCCTTAGTTTATAGGTAGTTTTTTTCTTTAATCTTGCTTCATGCATTTATTATTCTATGCAGTTATTCCCTTATGTATGATTAACCTTATCCCCTGTGTTGTGGATGCTACATATTAATTCAAAACATTAAACATGTTAAAAATGAGCATTCTGGCATGTTAAAATGAGCATTCTTTGTTCAGAGCCCCCACAGGTGGCATATGCTGAAATGCATATAGATCAATAGGATGTAGCTATCAGATTTGTGCAATGTTTCCTGATGAAAAAATTCTTTAAACATTATCCAGATTTGCATGTCTTAACTACATTAGACAGCCTCTTATACTACGTATTCAAACAAACACTGGTTTGTTTGTATGTCCAGGTTCCAGTTTACTGTTCTGGTTCCAATTATAGTGGAAAGAACACAGTCTTCATTCCAGTTTGGATTCATTCTCTATACTATGTCATACTTCTCGGTGCCCAAGAGGAGTTGTACAAATGAAACACAGTGCCGAAATCACACACTTCTACTACTGCTTCCAAGTAATTACAGGCTTCCCCTCTCTTATCATGCTTCCTATACCAGAATATTATTGCATACTTCCTCTTTCTTCCCCAAGCAATAAGTCTAGCGATATTGCTACACTGATGAGCTTCCTTGGCATGAAAGAAATTTAAGGCATTTTTTTAGTATCTCTTTGTTCATAGACACACAGGCAGTGCCTAGTGGAAGGAACAGATTCCTAAACCAGGCAACACAAAAAATGGTCGATCCTGTATCAACATCCTGGGATTGTAGACCACCCCTTCCATCCCCCATACATATAACACAATCTCAGATTTGGTCTACATATACAGCAAAATGTAGTACTGGAGACTTGACATGACCGAACTGATACTTTCCCTTATTACTGCAGAGGGCAGGATCATATTTCTGAATGCTCCCCTACATCAGAATGATATTTGCAGGTAGAAAGTGTGTGTATCTCTAGCAAGTGATTGGGGAAGCAGCACATTTCTGGCTAGCGACAGCCCCGCCTCTAGCCCAAAGTCAAACTAAGGAAAAGTGTGGGTGCATGGAGTCTAACTTATGAAGCCTGTGTGAAGTAATGGAATAGGTTCCTCCATCTTGTATTTGGTTGTGTTTGTATTTAGTTTGAAAGATTGCTATTTAAAATTAAAAACACAAAACACCCCCCCTGCACCCCCCCAATGCACTCCACCCCCCCACACGCACCCCCACCCCACACACATGCACTCCCCACCCCACCCCCACCCCAAATTCTAATCAAATAAAAAGAGGAATAGCAGCACTTCAGGCTTTAATCAGCATCCAGAACTCAAACAGGTTACTTCCAAATTAACAGTTTGAGATAAACAGTCATAAGAAACAGATAACAAGAATACTAGCAAATATACAAGACAGCCACGCTCTGCTTTTCAGTTCTGAATAAGGCAGCCACTTTCAGGGCAAGACTATCAAATCACATTGCGATTTCTCAGGTCCTTTACAGTAGCAGTAAGTAGCTGCTGCTTTGCTGCCCTCTTCTGGAGTATGCATAGCACCTTTTTAAACGGCTCCCTGTAAACTGTTTCACTGACACTTGCTAACAGGAAGTGTGCAGTTTTGCAAAATTGCGGGTTATAAAGAATTGGCACCAAATGGCACAGATTACATTTAAACCTACAAGGAAGCCTTTCAGATTTCCCCAGAACCACAGGTACAAATTCTGTTATAGAGAATTATAGAAGACCACCAGTCATGGTCTTCTGTGGTTACCCATTGAAATTTGAAAGCCATAAAATTTATTTTCAGTGCACACAGTTAGTTAAAGTAGGATTTTGAAGTTTAGCCACAGTGAAACGTTAGCAGATCTTTTTCAATATTGTTTAACCTGGAGTTTGTGTATAGCAATTCTTTGATCATTCATTCATGTCTCTATACCCCACAGTTCCACTCAGTCTTCCAAATGGCAAGATATTAGTTTTAGAGGTCTGCAATTCAATTCATAATGTAATCAATTCAGGTTTAATCTGAGGGTGATTCACAAATTCAGCCCCAAACTGAATCACCTTCAAAACAGAGGACCCAATTTGAGGTTGAGGAGAACTACCCCCGATTCGGGTGATTCAAATGCCATTTTAAGGCCAAAATGGGCCTCCAAATTGTGCTTTTATGTTGGAGAGAGCTGGTCTACCAGTTGGGGGTCTGTGCGCAGACCAGCCATCTGCTCCAGACTTGGCGCATCAGCCCACCTTCAAGGTCAGGTCTGCTTCCCGGGGGAAAAAATACAATTTGGAGGCCCATTTTCCCAGCAAAATGGGCCTCAAAAAGGCATTTGAATCACCCACATCAATTTGGGTCAAATCAGGAATGATTTGTCACGGCAGCCGGCCAAGCTGGCTGCTTTTGATAAATCAGTTTGCAGTGGCGGGGTATGCAGTTTGATCACACCACAAATTGAATTGCAATTTTGATTCATGCACACCCCTAATTAGTGTCACATTTTTCTACCCATGTCAAATAAATTGCCATACTGAACAACATATTGCACAATTGACTTTCTTCTACCACTATCTCACCCACAATCTACTCTGATACTATTCAAACATGGTCAATAGATAAGTAACATGAGAGAAACGAGTAGAAATTACTGTTTGAGGATAGAACAGGTATTCTATAAGTTCCCAGAGTTTCAAGTGAAGGAGGGTCACGTCCTTCATTTATCGTGCATTGATCTTTCTGTCATTAGCTAGTTGTGACACCCATTTTTAGGATGATTTACACTCACCATTGCTCTGTTATTGTTTTTAATAGGGGTCAAACTTACTCATGTTTAGTTTGAGAAATACCCCTTTTCCAATGGATTAGTTCTGGAAAAAGCATTTCTCAACTCTGAAGAAACTTCTAGTTTCATTTTCCACCTGGCCAAAGTAAATCAAAATGAAGAGTAGATTTTAAAAGATTGATTGTTTCAAACACAAAAATCACGAAAGCATACAGAAGCCTCTGAAGACCAATTGGCCTGCAGAAGAGACTAAACAGCATTTGTGGACTAGAGCCCACTTTGTCAGATGAAAGATGTATAAGTGCTAGGCCCGCATTCTGACCATTTTCACAATACAGCACTTCATTTTGAATACGGCACAATGAGCAGCACATTCTTGATAGTCCTGAACTAGGGATGTGCACAAATCATCGGTTGGACAGTTGGGTGGTGGCGGCGGGGGGGGGGAGGTTACCTTTAAGGAGCAGGGAGGGTGTCCTTACCCTCCCTGCCACATGCACATTGAACACTTCAGGTTTTATGCTGACCGGGGCTGCAAGCAGGTCTGCAGCAGTCCCACGTCACTGGTTTTGGCGTCAGTGTGGATGGGAGGGTTAAAAGCACCCTCCTTGCTCCTTAAAGCTCACCCCCGCTGAACCAGTCCAAACACTGGTCCTCTGAACTGGTCTAGCGGTCCGGAAAAGTACCTCTGAACCAGTTGGTACACATCCCTATCCTGAACTACTGTCATCATCTATTCTACACAACTACATTTTGGTATTATCAACTCAATTCATTATAATCATCAATAATATATGAAATACTAGTGGGTGGGGCCCATTATTGACTGGGCAAAGTCATTTTGCATAGATTACAGTGACAGGGAAGTTCAAGAAATTAAATAGATGTAATATATTTTTATCAATGTGCTTGCAAAAGGAAAGTACAAGAACAGTTTGACATTTGTAGGATTTCAGCTTCAAACATTTTCAATTTAACTGAATTACTACCATATATGATAAATTTGAATCACAGAAATTTGAATCCAAGAAAATGATCTTCTCTTCATCATGTTGTTGTTTTGGAATTATTGATCTGATTGAGTGTTAAAAAAAATTGGCTAAATTTGGTATCTTTAGGTCATCAGGAAGTATCACTATTTTGCACAAACCAGCCTCTTCAAAATACATAATAGATATATCCAGAGTATCTTTCTCATGGGTTTAAATTCAATGAACTAAGTTAGTTGTCTTTTGGCAATACACAAAAGCCTTTTTCAGGTGATAAAAACATTCTGCTATGTATACAAGAAGAGGTGCCAAGGAGAGTCTGAAAGTCTCACTCAGTGCGTCATTCATCTTCCTGTAAACGTCATGTCATGCATACAGTTATGTTCATCTGAAGAGGTGAACGCCATAATTGTGATGGTGGGTGCTTCTGTGGAGCACCCGCCAAGCTGGATGATCACAGAAGCACCCACCACCACACTTACAGCATTTGCGTCTTCAGATGAACACCATTGTGACTGTAATCAGCACCAGGGGCGTTGGGGAGAGGAGAGAAGGTGAGTGGCATGCTGAGGCATAACTTATGGAGCAGTTTGGTCACTTGTACAATATATATTTTTAAATAATGCCTGAAGTGGGCTAAAGTTATCCTATCAGTCCTCCTTCACAAAGGACTGGTTCAGACATCATGTGGGCCTCAGCTAAGGTCAACCTCAGTGCAAGGTTTCAAAGCCTTAGGAGTGCACGTTCCCCCTCCCAACCTCATGAAGGCTTCCACTCTAGGTTATAATACACTGAGATCAATCATGATATCCAAAACCCACCCATAACTGTTTATCTAGCCTACTTACAGCAAATAAGCCAAAATTTGTACCCAAGATTTGAAGTAAGTTAAAGGTCTCTGCTTATTTGCAGTAAGTACAAACACACAACTGTGGGTTCAGAGGTCATGACTGATTGTGGGTTACTAACCTAGAGCAGAAGTGGATGTGTACATGGGGCTCAGATACTTTGCGCAGAGCCCAGCTTTAAACGGGCAACATCTGACCCAGCCCATCGCCATAACAGCATTTTGTCAAAGGGAATAGCAGGAGGTAGACTTTGCACACCCCCAAGGGAAACTGGCATAGGTGCCAATAGGCCCTTTCTGAAACCCATGCTTTCCCCCTCCCTCTGTTCTGGTAGCATCCATTGTACTCTACTAATGGCTTGGGTCCAGGCTATTTAAGAAGAGAAGCGCCTCCTTTGTCATGAACCCTGCCGCCTGTTGCAATCTTCTGGATAGTTCCAGTTATGGTTGCCACTGGCTCGTTTTGTGGTGACCCAGGACCCGGCTTTCTCTGTGGCTCCCTGGGCTTTGGAATATGCTCCCTGGGAGTTATTCGCACTTGGCTTCAGGCTTCAGGGTAAACGCTGAGCAAAGCCTCTTCCAAATACATTCACAGCACTGAGGGAAGCAGCTCCTCCCCTCTGCTCTCAGTTTTCTTTTGAAACAAGTCCACATGACATGCTCCGTGTTTACCTTCTAGCCAATTAGATGAGGGGGGGAGAGCTCCTGCTGAGATAGATGTGCATTTCTGAAGAGAGGATGCCTTTTATCATGCTAATGATTCTATATCAGTGCCTCTGCCATTTGCATTTTCAGAAAAGTAGCTTAAAACCAGCATTTTAAAAACCCAGACAATAAAAACCCAGATAAGCTAGAATTTGCATCACAAAGCCCGGTTTGTGTGTAGGTTCAAAAATCTCAAAAGGGACATCGAGGTAAGTTTGGCTGGTGTGTGAATGCTCACACTCCCTTCTGAAGGAGATTCGGGGCAGAAGCCTTGTGTGTAAAGCCTTCAGCTGAAATACGAGCATCTCCTTCTCTGTTTGTTTTCAGGAAGACCCTCAAGACTAACCTGTTCTCACAGGCTTTTAATTAGAATTTTAATAATTTGGTTTAATTGTTTTATGCTACTGTTTTAATTGTTTTGTGTATTTTAATCTGTGCTGATTTTTAAAGTATCATTTTAAATTTTGTACACTGCCTAGAGATGTACACATCAAGCAGTATAAAATATGATAAATAAAGTGTATAAGCTACAAACTCGGGAAAAGCTCCCTAAGCTTTCCCATAGTTCATGAAAATTATAAATAAAGTCAATGCTTTAAAACTTACTAAAAAGTTCATCAAGTCTGATGGAAAGTCCCAATCCTTCCCACATTCCAAACACCATAGTCAGTGACCCAGGTGAAACAATACTTCCTCCTATTAAGTTTGGTGGGACATGCAGTGATCAAGTGTATCTCTAGGACCCTTTTCTGGGTTCTGCTTGATAGCCATCTGGCACTAGAGTGCCTATGAACTTTGGAACTGGCTTTCAAATATAATGTGCTAAGGAACTCAAATCAGCTAGGAATTCATTCCAAATTTTGCCCTAAAACCCTAAAATTGGCTTACTGGAAGGGAATATTCTTTAGTGCCTCCCAGCTTTTGAATCTTGTGTTCAACAGGCCGATTCACATAGCACATCCCATCTGGTGCTGTAGGCTGTGTTTGCTAGCTAGTACTCAAAATGTCTCTGCAGTTTTTATTAAGAACAAAAATAGTAACAAGTGGTAGAAAGAGCAAAAATATGTACAGTACAATTTTTAAAAGTGTAGATAGAACCTGTGCCTCTAACACACAATTGTATATATAAAATGCTACTGTGATTGTGTTGTAGAAATACTACCTGTTACCTTGTTAACTTTCCAATATAGTTTTCAAAACAATGCCTTTTCCCCACCACCCATTATGACAGAAGGCATAACATATGGAAGAGGTCATTGCCATTCCTAATACTTTGTGTACTACATCTATCATAACCAAATGACAAATTAGCAGCCGCTTGATGCAAACTTTTTGAGTGTTTATAGGATGAAATACACTTTTGACTCCTAATGAAAATAAATACATTCCTAGAGAATAAGTATGTTTTTTGTTTTATACTTTTGGAATGCCATGCAGCCTCCAAAGGGTTGAAAGATGGCACACATGGTTCTCCAGCCCTCTCCCCCAATTTTATCCTCACAATGATTCAGGGGTGTCAGACTGGAAGAATATGACTGGCCCAGTTCAGATTCACAAATGTTGGCTGGGTTCACTGGCATTCATACGTAATTGTTAACCTCGTCTCCTATTTAGCTTTGCTGGACCTAGCATAGGCTTGGGGGCAATCCTTAGTTCTTCTCAAATACTATTTGTTTTTTCCTCATTTAGAGTGGTATACAGACCATCCTCCTAGTTGGGCCAAGGCAGGTAAGGGAAAAAAGAATTACATAACTTCAATCAGAGATGACCAGCCTATCCAGAGTAGCACCAATATTTACTCCATCATTTGTTTAGAAATAGCCCTTCTGTTTTATATCAGGTCCTCAAGAAGGAGACTAATACCACTTATAGGAACACTTACATTTTCAAAAGAAGATAAATACCAGCTGTAGAACAGCTGTGTGAATGGTTTTCCTTTCCCATTTAGGATTAACACAAGATTATTGTACTAGAGGACTAGATAATCCAATGAATGAACCATAGAGCTCCTGAAAGAAAAATATTTATAAGGACAGCTCAAGTAACTTGGCCATTTGTTACTGTCATTTATTGTTTATTCATTTATTCAATTTATATACCGCTCTGTCATGATCATTAAAACCCCTATCTATCTTATACACTGAATGCTTTATATTTCACTATAAAATAGTCCAACATCTCCCACCAGCTGAAGAGAAAAATTGTTATTCCATCTAAGAGCAATTGCAGCATTTGGGCAAGAGGCTACCTATGCACCCTCCCCTCCAAAGAACAACTCAGGCTTGGTTTTGCTTACTACACTGGGAGGAGATTGCTGACTGGACTCTGAAGCCAGAATTGGGGCTGACCATATGCTATTTGAGATGGCAAAGAAGATGTCATGTTCAGTGTTCTGCAACTCCATCTGCCAGTCCAGAATCAAGCTTAATGAGGTTAAGTGCCCTGTGGCATTTCATCTTCCACCCAATTGTAATATGGTCTAAAAGTGCCCTTTTTACTATCATGGATACTGGGGTATTGCACTCCATATCAATTGAAAGTACTGTGCTCTCCGGGTCAATTAGACCCCACAAAATGACATCCTAGTACTGTAAACATGCTTTACATCCGTAGATGCTCAGATTGCTACTTGTTCCTTCAGATTGCAACTAGGATGTCTCATGTGGTGGGATGGGGAGAAGGATAGAGGCCGATACAGAAGATCTTACCTAGATTTGTAATAGAATCAAAGGCCTGTTCAGGCATTAAGTAGAACACCACTGAACATGCTTGCAGGGCTACAGGTTTTGCCCCCAGCCTGTCACTCAGGCCCCCAGCCCCTCACTTCATCCTAACTGCAGCATTTGTCTGAAGAGATCAACATTGCAAGCATGATTTTGCCCATTTCTGTGATCAGTTTTTCTACCACACCAGTGTATTTTCCTGCATCTCATTAGGACAAGCAACAATTTAAAAGGCAGAGTGCTGATTTTTACATTAGGGAAACTGAAATCTGCACTTCCCAGTAATGAACACTGGAGTTGAATATGCATCTTTGTGGAACATAAAAGATTGCCCTATTCAATCCAGTTCTCTTAATAGTATGTGCGTTTAATTGTTACAGAAGGTCATGCTTCAAGCTCAAAAGACTAAACTTTCGGAAATGAATATCCTCAAGCAACAGTCATTCTCTGAGAAGTGTTGCATTTAGAATCAAATTTCTCAAGGGCTTAGCTTACTTGGTATTACCAAGTTTCCCCACTGAGTGTCAGAATATCAACATGTGTGCATACTAACACGTACCAGCAAGATCCAATGGCTTTCTATACAGGTTCTATTGATCGTTAAATAGAGACCAAGACATTACATACAGCTGTAAGCCTCAAACATTAAACAATTTTAAATTGTTTAAGTATTTTAATTGGTTTTAAATGATTCTGAATTGTTTTAAATTTGTTTTTAAATGGTGTTTGCCTTTGTTTTTTACTTGTTGTGCACCGCCCAGGGTCTTTGGATGAGGTGGTATAGAAGTGTAATACATACATACATACATACATCATTTTATTTTATATTTGTCCTGGGTTGCTTTCTACATATAGCAGTGGGGTTATTTTATTTGTGGTCACCAAAGTTTGATAGTTGTGCATTGAGAAGATAGTGGTAATCAGAGATATTAAAATGCAGTCCAACATTTCACAAAATTTTTAATCCTAACATCTACTTTATCACATATTGGTTTTGAGACACAAATTCTGATACAAAGGACCAGTCTGCCTATGAAGACTAGTCCTTTGCATCAGAGATGATGAAGGCGGTGATCACTTCAAGCAGCTTTTGATACTTGACAGACTGAGGGAAAATCTCTCATTTCCTAATCAGTTTTACCAAGCTGTTCAAACAGCAACCCCAGAGGTAAGACAATATTAGCCATACATATTTATGCCATTACAACACAACTCTAATAGCTCCCTTGAGTATTTCCTTTCTGGTGTTCTTATGGGAAACACTTGCATTTATTGGCTACATTCGAGCTGTGAAATAAGGCAGTGCTCACTTTGCATTGGTAGAATTACAAGTGGAAAAAGTTCCGGCTACTGACCTGATAAGCGTTTTTCTCTTGCACTCTTCCAAAACACATCCCATGCTTTGTTGGTAGAGACCCTGATGTGCTCACTGAAAGATCTCCTCAAGCGGAACTTCTCTGGATATGCCATCCTTGCTGGGCAATCCACAGAGGCACAACTAGCCCATTAAGATCCAATGGCCTGAGCTAATCCCCAGCAGAAGTTTACCACTGTTGACAATTCAGTCTTCCTAGCTTTCTCCTTTTAGATCAGGCTAAGGGGAAAAAAGTTGCTCTGTAAGAAAGTCTGCATGTAATTTGTTAACACCCCTCAGAGGCCAGGATGGAAAAAAGGGGGGGGGAGAGTTGGGAGGAGGAAGAGTGAGAAACTCCTTCCAAACAATCTGAGGTCAGACTGAAAAGGAAATCGCAGCCCAATGGAGTCCCCCCTGACTCAGAGCACAGTTCTGCATCTCAGCTGCCACATTTTATAAACATGCTGCTCATTACTCTGCAGAACAAATCAAGGAGTTAGGCAACCACAACAACACGTCAAGGCAGTTCTTTGTACCACTTTCAAGTCTCAACAGTTTTAGCAGCACGTATAGCAAAGCTTCATCATTCTCCAATTCCCTTCTCTTATTATGGGTGTAAGATGCAATAAGAGCTGAGACTAAGAGCCCATCTCATCCAGCTTCCTCTGATGACCAGATACTCCTTGGGAGCCTATCTCAGCCATCCCCTGCTGCTTGCCTCCTCCTAACAAACTGATATTCAGAATTATATCACCTCAGATAGTTGGAACCTCCAGTAACTGTAATGAGCAATTCCCATTGATAGGCCTATCACTTAATTTGTATAATCCCACTTTAAAACCACTTAAGCTCATGACCATCACCACACTCTGTGGTAGCCAATTATGCATCACAGATGCACACATTCCTACTTCTAATCTTACAACCAAGGTTTCACCGGTCAAGTCCACTTCCTCTTCCATCTTACCCAAATACCACATTGGTGCTCATGCTTTGAAAGACTCTTTCCCATAGTTTGATTCTTAGGTTTATACACACTCCTGAAATTACATGCACAGGAAGGGATGGATCACACTCGTTTTCCAGCTCCAGGTAAATCATATCTATTATTCAATGACGACAAATAAAAACCTCAAAGAGAAGTTCCGGAACTTTGGCAATCCTATCCACGTTGACAGCTGGAATGCAGGCACACAGCTGTCCAGTTTAAAAACAAAACAAAACAGATGTTTCATGGAAACACTGCTTTGACGTCTCCTTCAGTGGTAAGCTTTAACATATTCTTATCTTGCCCTTTAGGATTAGAAAGCTTTTACTTGGAGTTACAAAGACAGCAGTGCTATATCCTCCCTCACATTGCTGGAAGTTAGCACACATGGTATCACAACTGTATTTCATTTGTAGATTATGTCCAAGGATCATTTAATTGATGCCCCAGTTGACAGCCAAGAAAAGATATTCTCAGCAGTTATCCACAATACATTTTTTGCGCAGTCCTTGTTTTTGTGCTATATCCAAGCCTCAATTTAAATACTACCCTGAGCCATTTTTGGAAGGGCGGTAGATAAATCAAATAAATGAATAAATAAAATTCAATTCGGTTTGCCAACAAATGGAATGATAATCCGTCAAGATTATCCAGTCATTTTAGATCTGAAATCCATTGCAAGTAAACCCCAATGGTCCGGCATCATTGCGAATAATATTGCATGAAAATGAGACATGTGGAGACGTGAACAGAGAGAACTTCATGCCAGAAGTCAGGGTCATCCCATGAAAGATATTTGTAGTAGGTTCAGAACAAAATAAAGTACTACAACACAGGTCATGAAATTTGCTGGCAAAAGATGCAGAGATGGCCAATACCTTCAAAAAGAGATGAGACTAATTCACAGAAGGTAGGTCTATAAATGGTAATATCCAACCTCTATATTTAGAGGTGAATATATGCCACTGAATACCAGTTATGGAGAAACAGCCAGAGAAGGCTAATGCCTTCATACGGCTTTTGTGTTGGGAAGTAGGATCCTGGTAGGGCTGCTATCAAAGCCAGGGAGCTGCCAAGGGCCCCCGAAGGGCTCACTGCTGATCACAGAGGTCACCTCTGAATTGACAGTCTCCATGTGATGATAGCCAGAGCAATCATCTTGGGGCCCACTCAGGTAGGAGGGGGCTCAAGGAAGGCAGTTTGCGAAAGGCCCCCTGAAACCAGCCCTGGATGCTCGACTAGATGGATTGTCTGAGATCCCGCATGGTTGTGCTTCTACACTATGAATTAGAGGCCAGCACTGGCCTGTATAGATGGTTGGGGCAACCCCTCCTCCCACTTTCCCAGAGGTAGAGACCTATGTGCCCTGAGAGCAAGTCAAGAAATGAAATGTCCAAGCCAGGAAGCTCTTGTCCTCAGCTCCTGGAAAAACCACCAACAGCCTGAGAAAACACTGCTTTGTAAATCTGCAGTAATGTGTTTTTAATATTGTAAATAGTCTGGGGTGCCTTGGTCGAGATAGAAAAGTGGTGCAAAAATACAAACAAAGGTACATTTTTACAGTGACTTGTGTATACAGTAGCGTTTTCATCAGTTGAAACCAGCTACAGTTCAGATAGAATACAAATCCTAAAGACCATTTGCACCTCCGCTAGCCCAATTTTCTCCCATCGTGTGAATAGCCTCAGTATTTGCTTGTAGAAGCAAATATACAATTTTAATTGCCTTGGTAAATCAGATAAGGAGTCCATGAAGTCCAGCCATGCTTGCTTTCAACAATGTCAGGCAACTAGAAAAGCATGAATAGTAACTGCGAATCAGCTCTGATTCAGCTCCGATGCCCATGATGAACTTAGTATCTGGTCCAAGCCACATGTTCAAAACATAAACCACTTATTTGGAAATCCTGGCAGAGAGGAAACATTTATTGTCCCTTTTGCTAAGCAGAGTCTGCCCTGGTTTGCATTTGAATGGGAGACATGTGTGAGCACTGAGAGATATCAGGGAATCGGGCCACTCTGGGAGGAGTACCTGCATGATTGCATGCAGAAGGTTCTAAGTTCCCACCCTGGCATCTTCAAGACAGGGCTGAGACGGACTCTTGTCCACAACCTTGGAGAAGCCACTGCCAGTCTGTGAAAATACTGCGCTAGATGGACAAACAGGTTGATTTGGTATAAGGCAGCTTCCTGTGTTCCTATCACCTACCTCAGCTGTTTAACTCTTTTTCTTTTGTTAACTTATTTGATGAACTGCAAAAAGAATTCCACCTTCCTCTTACAGCAGCATGGTAATATATGCAACTCAAGCACAGCATAATAGCAAAGTTTGGCCCAGATGCACTAGGTTCATCAGAACCACCTGACATTCTCCAGCTATTATTTAGATTTAAACTCCACAATTGTTACAGAGGCTGATGCCGAGGTGTCCAGCAGCTCCTCTTATTTGATTATCCTGGATCAGTTCCAGTTTGTGACTCCTGATGATGTGGACAAGTTGCTTGGAATGGTATGGCCTACCATTGTCCTCTTGACCCCTGCCCGACATGGCTCATACTATCTGGCAGGGAGGCTGTTGTAGAAGGCCTGGTAGAGATTATAAATGCTTTTCTGAGGGAAGCAGGATGCATCCTTGTCTTAAGGAGGCAATCATTAGACTGTTAAGCAACTACAGGCCTGCTCCATGGCTGGGCAAGGTGATTGAGAAGGTGGTGGCCTCTCAGCTTCAGGTGGTCTTGGAGGAAACTGATGATCTAGACCCATTTCAAAGTGGCTTTCGGGCAGGCTAAGGGGTGGAGACTGCCTTGGTCACCCTGATGGATGATCTCCAAATGGGAATTGACAGAGGGAGTGTGACTCTGTTGGTCCTTTTGGATCTCTCAGTAGCCTTCGATACTATTGACCATAGTATCCTTCTGGAACATCTGAGGGGCTTGGAGATAGGAGACACTGCTTTGCATTGGTTCTGCTCCTACCACACGGGCAGATTCTAGATTGTGTCCCTTGGAGACCGTTCTTCAAAATCTGAACCCTCCCTCAGGGCTCCATATTGTCTCCGATGTTGCTTAACATCTACATGAATCTGCTGGGAGAGATCATCAGGAGATTTGGTGCAGGGTGTTATCAATATGCTGATGACACCCAAATCTATTTCTTCATGTCAACATCATTAGGAGAAGGCATAACCTCCCTAAATGCCTGCCTGGAGGCAGTAATGGGCTGGATGAGGGATAACAAACTGAGGCTAAATCCAGATAAGACGGAGATACTTATTGTGCGGGGTCAGAACTCAGAAGATTATTTTGTTCTGCCAGTTCTGGATGGGGTCATGCTCCCCTGGAAGGAACAGGTACGCAGTCTGGGGGTGCTTCTGGATCCGAACCTCTCCCTGCTGTCCCAGGCTGAGGCAGTGGCCAGAGGTGATTTTTATCTGTTTTGGCTGCTATGCCAGCTGCGCCTGTTTTTTGAGATGAACTACCTCAAACCGGTGGTACATATGCTGGTAACCTCTAGGCTGGATTACTGCAATGCACTCTACGTGGGGCTGCCTTTGTATGTAGTTCGGATACTACAGTTGGTCCAGAATGCAGCAGCTAAGTTGGCCTCTGGGTCATCTAGGAGAGACAATATTACTCCTGTGTTGAAAGAACTTCACGGCCACCAGTACGCTTCTGGGCAAAATACAAGGTGCTGGTTATTCCCTATACAGCTTAGGCCCTGAGTATTTAAGAGAACATCTTTTTCATCATGTGCCCCACCACCTGTTAAGATCATCTGGAGAGGTTCATCTGTGGTTGCTGCCAACTCATTTGGCGGCTACCCAAGAATGGGCCTTCTCTGTTACTGCCCCTGGACTTTGGAATGAGCTCGCTGTTGAAGTAAGAGCGTATCCATCTCTGGCAACTTTTAAAAAGCCACTGAAGATACATTTATTCACCCAGATGTTTCATTAGATTCATGGTTTCAAAATTTTTAATGTTGATTTTAATATTAATTATTTTAATTAATTGATTTAGTTTTGATTTTAATTGTTTTGTTTTAATTTTGATGTAAACCACCCTGAGCCATTTTTGAAAGGGCAGTATATAAATCAAATCAATCAATCCCCCCATTTCTGAATTTCTAGCCCCAACATTAGAATATTTAAGAAATAAATAGAATGCTGAGTTTGAAATAAATTTACACCATCACAATAGTTTGCTGCTCTAAGATCCCTTAAAACAGTGACTGTAGACATAAGATTAAGATTAATCCAGCAGAAAACACTGTTTAAAGAATATTGGACACCTGCCCTATTAAAGATATTTGGCATTTTCCCAGAAAATAGCTACTGGAGGTAAAAGCAACATGTCTACTATGGAAGTACCAACTAATACTCTTCTGGGAAGAGGTTCTGATCTGGATCACTATTGTTTTAGAGCTCTTGAAATAAGAGATGCCAATGCCTTGCTGGGATATTTCCCAAGCAGATAGAAACTGAGAGGGGCAGAATAAGTGGTTGACCACAGCTACTGTATATTAGCAGCCCAAGGTATAGTTCTGCAAAACTGGAAATCAAGGAGTACCACAAATATTGAAGTTAGCTACTCATGATTAAAAAAAAAAAAAAAGCTAAGCAGTAGAAAGACCAGTTATTAACAATCTGGAATTTGTCCACAAATTCTCCTTTGTGGATTTATATGCAGAGTAAATCAAGTTAAAGTCATCACTAGTGTGGACATGCTGCAAAAATCCTTCCTACCTGTCCTTTAAATATTTAAATTATTGAGTATCCAAGCAGAGACTAGCTATTGGGGGTGGGCAAGGCATGAGAGGGGATAAGGGAATGTAATTGTAACACATTTAAAACATCGTGAAACTGTTAAAAACAGCACAACACACAAAACACAGAACAAAGCCAGCAAGTTCTCAAAGTACAGTAGGAAGGAGAAAACAACTCCTGGTTCGTCCTTACCATCTGCCTCCGAGCCTAGAAGTTTAATGTAGTCCAACTAGTTTGTGGTGTTACCACCACAAGTCTCACGATCAGCCACAAGTAATGCCTTGGTGATCCTGGGCCCTAGGGATATTAAACTGCAATCAACAAGAGCCAGAGCCTTCTCAGTGGTGCCCCCAACTCTATGGAACAGTCTCCCGGATAATATCAGAGCTCTCCATGATCTGTTGGCCTTTCGTAAGGCATGTAAGACTGAAATGTTCTGCTGGGTGTTTGGTCGCTGAGATATCTGGTCGTAGAGTGATCCTGTAATCCATGGTTATTATGTCATGTGGAATGAGCATTGTATGGGGTTGTAGTTTATGAGGTTATGTAAGAGATATTTTTATGGAATTGTGTTGCTGTGTATATTATTGCTTGTAAGCTGCCTTGAGTCCTATGGGAGTAGGGCGACATATAAATCTAACTAACGTTAAACAACAACAACCATCATCCAGTGGCTCTTCCTTTAAATTATTTTAATATAAATACAAGATCTACACTGGCAAGAATATCCACCTGTATTACAAATGCCTTGCAACAGACATTAGCCTAAATATACAATAAAGTCTCAAAGGCAAACTCATGTATGCCTTTGAGACACTCTGTGCCTACAAGACTGTAGATGGATTAAGGAAAGAAATAAGCATGACCGTATGGTGTGTGGTAACCACACTTGATGAAGGTTGCAGATTAATTCTGATTTGATCAAGTTGCAGTGTCCCAGATATAGCAAGTGGCATCCCTTACTCCAGTTCATATCTTAAAACCAAGCTTGCGCAGACTGCAGGTAAGAAACCAATACCTCTTTCAATCTTGGAACAGACAATATCCAAAGAACCCAACTAAGCAATCTTGCTGTAAAAGGATGTACTTTTAAAAATCTAAATGCATTTGCTGCCTTGTTGTTCTGGCCAAACAACCTGCCTTACATAAGAATGGCCCTGCTGGATCAGGCTCAAGGCCCATCTAGGCCAGCATTCTGTTTCACATAGTGTCCCACCAGATGTCTCTAATGAAGCCCACAGACGGGGTGAGATCTGCCCCTTCGCCTGCCTTTGCTCCCCTGCAAATAGTATTTAGCGGCATCTTGCCTCTTAGGCTGGAGGTGGCCTTTAGCCACCAGACTAGTATCCATTGATAGACCTTCCCTCCATGACTTTGACTAAACCCCTTTAGTGATCACCACCACATTCCATGGCAGAGAATTTCATAAGTTAAATTATGTGCTGTGTGAAGAAGTACTTCCTTTTGTCCTAAATTTCCTGGCCTTCAATTTCATGGGATGACCCCTGTTTTTAGTGATGAGAGAGGGAGAAATATTTTTCCCTGTCCATTCTCTCTACTCCATGCATAGTTTTCTACACCTCTATCATGTTTCCCCGTAGCCGCCTCTTTTCCAAACTAACAAGCCCCAGATGCTGTAGCACCCCAGGGCCTCATAATTAAACTGCTCCAGGCACTTGATCATCTTGGTTGCCTCTTCTGCACCCTTTCCAGTTCTACAAAGTCCTTAAGATACGGTGACCAGAACTGAACACAATACCACAAATGTGGCTGCAACATAGATTTGTATAAGGACATTATAACACTATCATATATTTTTTCAACCCCCTTCCTAATGATCCCTAGCATAGAATTAGCCTTTTTCACAGCTGCCACACATTGAGTTGACACTTTTAGTGACTGTCCAGGAGAGAGACTTTGGTATCGTGGTGGATAGCTCATTGAAAGCTCAGATCCCATCAGCGTATATGTGAAGTTGGGTTTTTTTGCCTAAATATGCATCACTTTATACTTGCTTACATTGAACCACATCTGACATTTTGTCGCCCACTCCCTCAGTTTGGGGAAATCTTTTTGGAGTGCCTCACAATCTCTTTTGGATTTCATTACCCTGAATAGTTTTGTGCCATCTGAAAATCTGGCCACTTCGCTGCTTACCCCAACTTCTAGATCATTTATGAACAAGTTAAAGAGCATTGGCACCAGTTCAGATCCTGGGGCAACTCCTTACTTCTCTCCATTGTGTAGACTGTCCATTTATTCCTCCCTTTGTTTCATCTCCTTCCACCAGTTACCAATCTGCACATTAACCTGTCCCCTTACCCCATGACTGCTAAGTTTACTCAAGAGCTTTTCGTGGGGAACTTTGTCAATAGTTCTTTGGAAGTCCAAGTATACTATGTCAACCAGATCACCTTTGTCCACATGCCTGTTGACACTCTCAAAGAACTTCAAAAGGTTAGTGAGGCAAGACTTGCCCTTGCAGAAGCCATGGCTGTTCTCCTTCAGCAAGGCCCATTCTTATATGTTTAACCATTTTGTCCTTACTTATTCTTTCAATCAATTCGCACGGCACAAAAGTTAAGCTAACCAGCCTGTAGTTTCCCAGACACGCCCCCCCCGCCCATCTCTTCTTGAAAATCGGTGTTACATTAGCTTACTTTCCAGTCCTCTGGTACAGAGCCTGACTGTAGGGAAAAGTTACATATTTTTGCTAGGAGATCAGCAATTTCACATTTGAGTTCCTTCAGAACTCTTGGGTGGATGCCATCTGGCCCTGGTGATTTGTTCACTTTTAGCTTTTCAAGACAGTTTAGAACATCTTCCCTTGTCATCTCAAATTGGCCCAGTTCTTCAGCCTTGTGTAGTCATGAGAAACTCAGCTCCGATAAAAGAACAAATGTGGGCAGCAAATCTGCACGTTTCATTCTCACTGGATAAAATTTATGCTTAGAAGATAAAAATGGGACATTGCCTATGGACAAGGCAGTTCACTCTTATTAAGTTATGGTAAATATGGTGATAATTTTACCAGGTTAGGTAAGTGTGGAATTGAACTTTCTTGCCTTATTTCCAGACACATCTGTTTGGGATCTACTGTAGACATGGGAAAAAGAGGGAAAGATGTTAACAAAAGAGATCCCCATGCTCTGAGCCAGATAGCAGTTCAGTTTACCCATTCCACCCCTCAAGTTTAACACGCAACACACACAATATCTATCTATATTTATATATATGAATGACAGACCATTTCTCTCCTTGCCCCTCACCTTTCCTGTTGCTTACTATGGGAACCAGCAGCCTAAGAAACTTGATCTTGCATCGTGTTAAATAGCCAGATGGAACAAGAGTTTGACTAGTGGAAAATCCATCTGAGAAAGGGAGGCTCTCCCACTGATGAGTAAGCACAGGTTGGGTGGGGGGGCAGGGGCGTAGCAAGGTTGGAGTGGGCCCAGAGACAAGATTTTAAAATGGGCTCCCCCTCACTGAAGCTCAGCTCATGAAGTAAATAAATCTTAAATGAAGCTGAATAGTGGTAACAAAAAGCATTTGTAAGATATTTTTATATATATATATATATATATATATATATATATATATATATATATATATATATATGGACGATGCAAGTCATTTAATGGTCCTAGAGAAAGACATGCTGTCTGGTAGCTCCAGGTCTTAACACTCACATCTGTTTCGGAGGATGAATGCAATTGAAGGAAGCCCAGGCGGGTGCACAGCTGGGGGACTCAGTCATGTGACTTGCCTCTGGGGACCCCCCCAAGGCAGTGGGCCCCCAGACAACTGTCTCCCCTTGCCCTATTATAGTTACACCTGGGGGTGAGGGGGAGAGAAGTACGTGTTCCTGGTGGGGATGTTAATATCTTGCATGCATTCAAGGCCAGGAGAACCTCAGTCTATTCAGAGCACTTTGAAACACAATCAGAGGAACTCAAAAAGAGTATGCAGATGGAGGCAATAGCAACCTATTGTTCTGACCATCACCTGAATAGGCATCGGGGTCCACACCTTCTTGCAGGTCCCCGTCACTAGAGTTAAGACCAGAGATCCCACCCTTAGAACTGGAGTTAGTCCAAAACCCTATAACAAGTCCTGTTCTTCCATTGTCATTGGTTGGGGGCTCACTCAGATAATTGAATGTACTTTCTGGACACTTGGAACTCTGACTCAGCTGGTTTGGGGCATGGGTCTCATGGGAGTTTAGCAGCACCCACTGCTAGCTACGTACCGCACCAGAGCTTAATACAGCCACCACCCTTCCTAGAGAACTGAAATCATTAAGCTGCTGAGCCCTTGTTAGAAGCCTGGTTCACAGAATCCAGAATCAGAACTGATTTACTAGGAGCATGTCTTGCATGGGACATCCACATGCTGCCTCCCCCACCGACCTTGGGAACTCTCTCAGTAATAGACTTCTGCAAGGTCTTGACTCATGTGTTGACTTTCTGAAAAGCCCAGGACCCCCAGAGCAGAACATCCCAGAAAGAACCCTTCCGGAGGCAGAGGTTCTCCCAAAATGGGCTGCCATGAGTCCTGTACTCCTGCCCAGTTGGTAGGGGCCCTCAGTATCCTCCCCGATTGCCACAAACTCCCACAGAACTAGTCCTGGATGCTGGACAGCAGAACCAGGAAAGGTGAACAGAACTGTTCCATCTGCCTCTAACTTTGTATTCCTCTCTCTCTCATCCTCCCATTTTCAAAAACCAAACATTTGGTACTTCTCACAGGATGTTAAGCAAGCAAGACAACTCTAAACTACTTATCTGTGCACTTTGTTAAAATCCAGTTATGCAATTTTAATCTGCAGTACACAGTTTCGTCTTTAAATACATGCTTTGTTTAAATATTAGGGTAATTAATTTCTTGATAACTTTATTAGCTGTCAAGTAGTGCATGAGCCACCTGCTTGCTGTACACTCACAGCCATGTCTGCACACTTCCTTCCCATTAAGGTGGAATAGCACCCCATTATGTATACACATCCTTCGCCATGGTGTCAAACCCTGTTCAGTTGTTATGCAATCTGGGGACACTTTAATCACATACAGTATCCCTAAAAGCATACCCACAACTCCTGCCCAAGGCATTCCAGTGAAACCCTACCCCCCATTCTCTATGGAGAGATTCTTCCTGTGAGCACCACAGTGTATTGTTCATGAGGAGGATGCTATATTTGTGGAGATCTCTCTCTCCTCTCTCCCTCCCTCTCACACACACACAACCCTCTACCTTTCTGGACCAAGGTCCAGGGCGTCCAGACCACCTCCCCCCCCCCAAATCATCTTTAGTCTGTCCTGGGTGGTGTGGGTTGTGCCCTCAAGAACCTATGTGTTAAAAAATGATGTTTAACTTGCAGTGGGGGGCCTCCAAAGGCCTTAAGGTCTAGGCTCCAAAATTACCTAGGTACATCTCCCTCCCCCACATCTCCCTCCCTCCCTCCCTGGATGTGCATGCTGTAAGTATCAATGCAATTTTTTTGCAACACACTGAGGCAAGCCTCATGATCAGTGAGACTTGCCTGAATAGGGTTTGCCTGCTCTCCCCGCAGACAATCATTCCTGCAGCCCTGGGCAGCTGGATTGGCTGCCCACACGACTGCCAACTCCATCACGGAGCCAGTGGAGGCTGCAGGGATTGGGGGCCGCGCAGCCCCCGGAAGTTCCAGGATGCCCTGCATGAGTGTGTGGGGCATCCTGGAGAGACCCCCAGGGCTGGGAAACTTGTTTCAGCCTCCCTGTGGGGGGTCTCCTTGTGTGTTGCCACGGTGTGGAGCTGCACCACAACAACACACGAACAAATAGACAGGGTTAGCAGAGCACTCACTCCGCTAACCTCGTCTAAGGGGAGGGGGAATTAGGAGGGTTTGCTGCTGGGAGCCGTGCAGCTCCTGTGGCAGCACACGATCCTCCAAACGTGGGCTAGGCTCCCTTAGACCACTTTTGGTGGATCGTGAGAATCTCCTCACTACCTGTTACCTCACCTGTTGGCATGAGAAGCACAAAAAATAGTGACCTTGTACATTCTCAGAATTTAGTTATACTTGAGATGCTAAAATATTTTTCAGAAAGCACCAGTATTGTATACAAACCTAAGTGCACACTAGCAACCTTTTCACCTGAGGATGTTGGCACTATAACAATAAGTATGGCTGAAAAGGTGCATAGAAGGGGAACAACAATGAAGACCTTAACCCTCACATGTTCTAACAATTGGCACCAGGGGCGTAACCAGCCCGCCAGTGGCCCTTGTGTGGCTGTGGCGGGCACTCCCGCTAGCCCCGCCCCTGTGTCTGACATCAGGCGCGGGGGGCGTGGTCTGGCTCCCGTACGGAACCTTGAGGCTCCATTTGGGAGTTGCAGTTTAACTGCCGAAGGGGCCACGCGGCCCCTTCGGCAGTTAAGCTAAGGCTGGTGCTGCCTTCGCAGCGTGCAGCCAGGAGCGACTCTTCCCTGCCTTTGCAGGGAAGAGCCACTCCTGGCTGGCACTGCAAACGCAGTGCCAGACTTAGTTTAGCTCCTGAAGGGGCCACGCGGCCCCCGTTCGGGAGCTAAACTACCACCCCCGCGTCTGACATCAGACGGGGGGCGCGTGTCGGGGCCGCAGCCAGCGGCCTGGGTTCTTTGAACCCGTTGGCCCAATGGTGGCTCCGCCCCTGATCGGCACTAAGAGAATGAATGGATAGGATGGCACAGTTAGTTATTTGCTTCCATTCTCTCTTTCCCTCTTTAGGTAGCTGTAATGCATATTGCCCACAACAAGGGGATCTTAAAGGTTCAATTAGGAGAAGGAAGACACTACACCAAGCAACAAAAAGATTTTACCAGAATCTCTCAAATCTCTAGCTTTATTTTGCAAATGCACATACTCACTTCACAGAGTAAGATGTCTTAATTAAGGGGGGGAGAGAGAGAAGTATTCCAAGGCTCATATCTTGTTCTTAAAATGCAAGGCACTTAAGCCTTTTAAGCAGATCATGCAAAACCAATTTGAAAGCAACACAACTGCTGCAAATGCCAGGGGCTGCACAATGCAATGCAAATGCCAGGGGCTAAAACTGCATTGTAGCCCAGAAATACACAAACACATAGTACATCTTCTCAAAGAGTGCTTACAGCAAGCTCTCTCGTATCTGAAGGGTTTCTATGGCAGTGTATTAACAAGCAAGCATATATTTCCAGAGGTTTGACTGCTATGCTGCAGCAGCTATTTGGAGCAGAGAGTTAACTAACTAAATATAACAAATGCCAATTCTTTATTAGGGTTTTATATGGATCTGGTAGAGCTGTATACAAGGCCCCAGAGAGCATTTCTGAATATTGCTATAAACCAGAGTGAAAGCTATAACCTCCAACAATTGCCTCAAGATTTGAATGAGATACAAACGCTTCAAGATTCTGCAAGATTGACAGAAGTTCAGTAGACTAAGGACCCTCACTTTGGACAAGTTTCCTGGCCAATTTCATTCATGGTCCTTCAAATCATTTGGCCAGTGAGGAGCAGTCCAAAACATGTTGTTGCCTCATGTGAATTACAATAGGCACTCCTCCCCCAACTATGGGCTGGTGCTGCTCAGCATGTCTCAGTAGCATGGCCTGAGAATAAGTAGCAGCTCACATGCCTACCAACCTTTTGGAATGAGAAATAGGTACATTTTATTTTAACTTCCTCCCAGCTGGGTAGGCAACATTAAAGTAAAGTTGTGCTGTCGAGTCCGTCTTGACTCCTGGCAACCACAGAGCCCTGTGGTTTTCTTTGAAAGAATACAGGAGGGGTTTACCACTGCCATCTCCCGCACAGAATGAGACGATGCCTTTCAGCATCTTCCTATATTGCTGCCAATCCCCTCCCCTCCCCTGCTGGGCAGGCATTCTGTGCATAGCTAGTAGATGGAGATAAGGCAAAGCAACCTTCTGATCTCAGAAAAGCAAAGACAATGCTCTGACAAATAGTCCCCTTTTCTTCAGGGATACGTATAAACTGAAGATTAATATTCTGAAAAGCAAAAATGTCAGTGCTCTGTCAAATAATCCTACCCTTTCTGCAGAGACATGAAGCAAGTGCTGTCTTTAACGAATCAGACCCTGCTTTCCTACAGACCTCGGTGGCTAGGCTCCCTCCAGAGGGACTATGTCTCTCCACAATGATCTCCTCCCTCAAAGCCGTGTCTCAGAGGCAGACGGCTCTCTGAAGGGAGTGGGGGAAGGAGGCAGTGGAAATTCGGATTTCCCACTGCATTGTCGTGAGCTGGGAAACGCAGTGGGAATTCATGACTGTCCCAGGTAAATTGAGGGAGCTGGCAGGTATGAGCACACAAGCGCTCTCAGATTAGACCACTAAGATGGGCAATAATGGCAGGGGTACTCCTAGCTCACTTTGAGGGAAGGGGGGGAAACAAACAGCATCCCCCAGTGGGGTGAAAGAGGGCACTGGCACAAGGCCCATGAGCCACAGCTGTGGTAGTGGAGAGCCAGAGCTTGCTGCCTTGGGCCCATCCTCAGGTGCAATGTGATGGTCTCATCCTGATGTCACGTTTAGCAGCCTTCTATCACTTGCTCACTGCCACCTGTTTACCATGTGTATCCACCACAAAATGTAAAGCCCGGGTGGTCTTGTGAGGAAACTAACTGGGACAGATTTTTTT
The DNA here is from genome assembly GCF_027244095.1 of Hemicordylus capensis. NCBI lineage: Eukaryota > Metazoa > Chordata > Lepidosauria > Squamata > Cordylidae > Hemicordylus > Hemicordylus capensis. Next base: position 369,203,313 of record NC_069658.1, on the reverse strand, counting down.
ATTATTTCCCAGCTAACTGAATCACAATTCTGTATTAAGATGCTTATCAAGGAGCTATAGCAGGTAGATGCCATATACAGACAGCAGCAGCTTCAGGAAAAGTATATGCGCATGCATGTGAGCATGAGTTTACGCGCGCACACGTGGTTTAAGAAAAAAGATATGTGGTAGGTTAGTGGGGGGGCTGTCTTGGTCTTGCAAAATGTAGTTTTCAAGACAAATAAATATATGTCCTATTCTATATTTCCAGTGAGGGCGATGTAGGTGGACAGGCCTTTTTTTAGGATATGCGAAAAGGGGGTCTCTCTCCCCGCCCCATGTAGGCTATATGCAAACAGATACACAACACATGAGGAAGAGTTCCCTGCAAGAGTCTAACCAGCTCTTTCGACCCTCCCAGTGTTTAGTGAGAAGGTATCTATATTTGGCCACTTAAGCACACTAAATTTGTCACTATTTTTCAGGAAGTGAAAACCTTTCCGATCAATCAAGACAGACTGTCAAACTTGATTCCATCAAATGATTTGGAAGTCTATGCAGTTGGTTAAATCCTGGTTGAATTTCCCCTCTGGTACAGCAGCAATGAACCCGACAGATATGAAGCTGCTGCACCTATTAATAGAGAGCCGTAGTCTTTTAACAAAAACAGAAACCCACTCTTTAGAACAGGTTTAATTTTTCATTGAATGCCCCCAACCGCCCCCACTTCCTCAGGAATCCTTTCCAATTTTCTCACACTTGTTGGCATTGCATCACCACAAGTGTAGAGTCACAGTCAGCTTGCACCTTGCACAGCCTGCAAGAAGATCAGTAATATGAGCCTTGCCAAATAAAGCTTTAACTTGTTCCCCTAGCCCTATGCCCAAAGCCACTAAGCCACCCCTAATAAGATGCAGTCAATAATACAGTGCAAAGCAGAATCTACCTGTTTACTTATAAGTAGAATCTATCTTCCACTTGTTTAGTTCAAGATTCCATCATATTCTGAAGTCTGCAGAGTCTCAAGGTTTGGCAGAGAAACCAATCCCTGTCCTGAGCCAGACTGCACTGGGCTCTATTCCTGCCAGAACAAGAAGCAGCTAGTAAGGCTTAGGAAGCAACTCTTAATCAGAAACTGCTGCTATTCCACAGGATGGGAAAACTAATATCCTGCTGCCTTAGGGTAAAGGTTAAAGATGGTAAAAAGCCATCATCAATATTTATTTGTCCCAGTAATTTAAAATGAGCTCTTACTAGGAGGTAAACAGCAATGACAATTGGCTATAAGACTTTCTTTTTAAAATGCCCATCTTCAAAAAGAAATCTATTTGGTAATATGACTATCTAGTTTTTAATTTAATATAGGTTTTTAATATGCCTTAGTCATTTAAGATGCGACTTCAGGTCACACCATGGCAAAAGGTAATACTGGCCAACATTTAACTATCATTTTTAGCAACCATCTGATATATGTATCCCTAGGTGGTGTACATAATTTAAAAATACAGCAACAGAATGAAATCCATTTTTAAAAGATTTATACAGAATAAAAGCTATAATTAAAACCACTTTAACTAAAAACCTGAGAAAACAGGTACATCTTAAGGGTCTTTTTAAAAGCCAGAGACTCTCATTTTGAGAAGCAGCATATTCCAAAGCCCTGGAGCATCCATAGAGAAGGCCTGGTCTCGAGTCGCCAAATGAGCTGGTGGTAACCATAACTGGACCTCTTCATATTATCTTAATAGGCAGCAGGGTTCATGACAGAAAAGGTGCTTTCTTAAATGCCCTGGAGCCAAGCCACTGAGGACTGTAAAAGGTATGTTGTTGTTTATTTACGATCTTAGATCAAACATCAATATACGCAGAATATACACAGTAAAAAGAAAATAATGGAAACAAAGTCTAAAATGTCATCAAATATATAAAATCAGGAATCTTTGACAGTAACCGATTGCTGTGCTCTAGCTTCTCTTAGTTTGGTCAATGTATAACAAAATTTAGCAACCGCCAGGGATATTGTTGGGTCCCTGTCTTCTAATAAGCATATAAGAATTGTCTCCACTGAGTGGCTTTGGAGATCTTTCAGATACTGAGATAAAAATAAATCTCTTTCATCTGTATAAAGTGGGCAATGTAACAGTGAATGCGTCAGTGTTTCGGGAGCAGCTCCGCAAAGGCATAGTCTCTCCTCATAGGGTTTTCTCTCAAATTTCCCTACTAGCATTGCTGAGGGTAAAGCATTCAAGCGAGCTCTTGTAAATGCCCAGCGCAGCTTTGGTGAATAGATTGTATAGAAATAAGAGGCTGTGACCCAGTCTTTCTTAGTGCTTAGGAATTGTAGCGGCCTATTTACGGAGGCCCTTTCCTCCTGGAAATTTATGTCCCTAAGCCTTTGTTTAACTAGGGATCTTGCTGTTGACTCGCCCTGTTCTAACAATTGTACTGGGCAGAAGCCCATCTTCCGGAGTCTTTCCTCAACCATCATACACCAACGGGGTTGTGGGGTAGCGGCAAGGAGATGAGGTATAAGTCCTGCCGGGTAAAGATAAGTCTTAATCCAATACAGGATTATGAGCAGCCAGGCCCTGGTCTCCAATTTCCATAGCCCAATCTCCAGCCGTATTAAGGAGTTCGGGACACATTTTGGTACCCCCAATAGTGATCTCAGAAAGCCCGATTGTACTTTTTCTAAAGCTTGTAAGTCTTTTGGTGGTCTAACCTGAATCCCATATAGCAGCTGAGGTATCACTTTAGCCTGAAAGGCTTTATTAGCTGCTGGAATATAGCCACCACCTTGTGCCCAGAAAAATTTCCTGATTGCCATGGAAGATCGAGTGGCATTCAATTTAGCGGCACTGGTGTGCGTAGAGGTACCACCATTAAACTGAAACACCACCCCCAGGTATCTGTAAGACTTCACCTGCTCCACTCTGGCACCAGCTATGGACCATCTAAAAACCCGTTGCTTCTTTGCAAATCTCACAATTTTAGTTTTGGTGTAGTTAATTTCCAGAAATTCCTCATTGCAGAACAAACTCAAGCATTCTAACGCTCTTTTTAGACCAACTCTGGTCTGTGACAATAAGGCTGTGTCATCTGCATACATCAGGATAGGTAAACACCTGTCCCCTATCTTTGGCGCGTGAGTTTCAACTTGCCGTAGACGGGTGATTAGACCGTTTACATAGAAATTAGACCTATTACATAGAAATTGAAAAGAGCTGGGGCTAGTATGCATCCCTGCCAGACCCCCCTTTCTACAGGGATCTCTCTGGATAATTGGCCATTGTGGTCACATTTTACTCTCAGACTCGTGTTCTCGTAGAGTTTATATATTAGAGATAGCAATCTCTTGTCGATAGAAGAGTTTGCAAATTTCTCCCACAGAGCATCCCTGGATATTGAGTCAAAGGCACTCTTAAAGTCTATAAAGGCGACATATAACGGCACCTTTCTGCCCTCAACGTATTTCTCTATTAAACTCTGGAGGGCCAAACAGTGATCCATCACAGATCTTCCTTTTCTGAACCCCGCTTGTTCTTGTTCTAGAATGTTTTCTTTCTCCATCCAGTCCAACAATTTTGAGTTTAGATGTTTAGCGTATAGCTTACCAATTACGCTTAATAGACTTATGGGTCTATAATTCGACGGGTCATCAGACGGGCCTTTTTTGTGAATTGGAACAACAATTGCCTGTCCCCAGCCATTGGGCATATTTGTTGTTTGGTCTATATGAGTGAATATGGAGGCTAAGAGCGGAGCCCACCAGCTAGCATTGGCCCTTAATAAATCGGGGGGAATGTAGTCTTTACCTGGAGATTTGCCTCTCTTTAGCTGTCCAATCAGATTCTCCACTTCTTCAGTGGTAACTGGAGGCCATACAGGCAATTCCTCCGGGGGGATGCTGGGCCGAGATGGAAAGGTTAAGTGTGCTTGTGGGGCAGCATAGATTTTGGTGAAATGATTTACCCATCTTTCCTCTGGCACTGGAATTTGTCTGGGGAACGAATTAACCCCGGATACTGAGCGCCAAAAACTGGCTTCATCCTTTTTATTAAGGGCTGTTATAAGTTCTGACCATTGTCTTTCTTTCAGGGCCTCCTTTTTGGCTTTAATCAGAGACTTGTAACTTCCCTTATATTGTTTGAATTTCGTGTCTAGAGATAAGGTATTATTTATTTTGCGGTCAGTCGAGAGTTGTAACAGTACTTTTTTCGCCTTTTTACAGTCCTGGTCAAACCAGGGTTTGTTATAAGATATGTGTGAGGCGGCCCTGACCCTGGCTTGAGTGCCTCTGACCAGAAAAGGGATAAGTAGGGAAATCAAGGCTTCGTAATTGACAATCACTTCAGTCTGAGACACCAACGCCCCTTTGGGGGCAGGTTCTTCACACCGTTTAATGCAAACTAGGGTTATTTTTTTGTGCTCCTCCATCCCCACTTCTGAATAACACCAGCTCGTGAGTCTAGCCTCCAACTCTGGGGACCACTTAATTCTCTGGGCCAAAACAGGGGGTTTCGTCTCTGGGTCATCCCTGCGGTTGAGTGAGGGTTCTATGACCCCCTCATTGGTTAGCTGGCAAGTGACCCTCAGAGGGAAATGGTCACTCTCTGGTCTTGGGATAACCTTCAGCTCTCTTATTTTGTCTATCAGCCCTCTAGATACCATTACATAATCTATTATTGAGCGTTTTGTACTGAGAAAAACGGTAAATTGGCCAGGGCAGTCTCCATTGACAGCTCCATTAAGAATATGGAGATCTAGTTTGTTAGCCAGCTGTATCAGCAGACTGTAAAGGTAATAACCAGCACTTTGTGTTTTACCTGGAAACCTATTGGCAGCAGGCTTCCCTCTACGGTGTGTGTGTACCAACCCCTGGACCCCCATGCAGCCGTTTCTGGTGGGCGTGCAGTCTCTGCATCACCTGCCGCCACGACCAAACTGCCTGGCACCCCATTTCTCCAGCTGGGAAGGGAAGCATTGCCCCCTCTCCCCAGCAGCACCACTGCCACGCCGTCTCCTTCTCCAGCCAGAGGAGGATGGAGGAAGGACAACAGGTGGCGGAATACTGCAGTTCTCTAATCTGTCTTTGTTTTCAGCTCACACTCTCCCACACGTCCCAATTTCAATGCCACTGCAAACTATGAGGAAACCTGGAAATTGAGAAGGGAATCAGAATGCAAGAGCGTGCCATGGTTTGGAGAATCAGAACACGATGTCTGAACAGAACCAAAATAGAATCCAGTCATAAGGCAAACCACAAAGTTCTTCAGCTAAAACCAGAAATGGCTCCATATTTACATCAGCAGATGCTGTCTCTATAAAATGGGAAGTGATCCTCCCTCCTCTTCAAGAGCTGCAAGCCAAGAGAGGTTGAAACTTCTGCTTTTAAGAAGTGAACACCACACTATTTTGTCCTCTTTAGCCATTGTGACATTCACAGAGTGAAATAAGGCGGCCACAGCCAGATGCATAAGTGTGGTAAAAGGAGCTCAGGCAATGACCTAGCCCAGGGTTGTGGTAGTGTTGGGCCCCCAGATGTTGTTGGACTACAACTCCCAGAATCCCCAGACATGGCCTTTGTAGATTCTGGGAATTGTAGTAGTCCAACAAGATCTGGGTGCCCAACGTTAAGAAACCCTGACCTAGCCAAACCTAACCTAATGCTCCTGAAGAATAAGTTATCACAGCAGGTGTCTGATATGCCAAAGGAAGCTGGAGAGCAGAACCTAAAAGAACAACACTGTAATTCGCACTCCCACTCAGAGGGGACACTAAATGCACTGCCAGGAAGGGAGATGATGGGGCAAGGGTGTAAGGCTGTTTAAGGAGTGGGGAGATACACTTGTCCCCAGAGTCACACCTCGTAGGCCCAGGCCATGATTAACCCAATTGTCCCCAATCTTTGAACTAAAGGATAATACCAGATTAAAAGGAGACAGTCCTTTGCAATTTAGTAAACAGTTAAAACTTCTAAAGTTAAGCCCTGTCTGCTCCCCAGCTTCCACTGACAGAGTCAGGTGCTTCTTAAACATGCATGACCCACTATTCAGATGACCAAAAGACAATGAGAAATACCTTTATTCAATCCACCAACATAAGCCTTCCCCAGCTGGAGAGAGCTCAATGCCATCCAATCCAAAATAGTGACTCTGGACACAGCAGAAATTGTCTTGCTGAATTAAGATTCCCTTGTGTCAGAGGAGGAACTTTGCAACTTCAGCATTAATTTCCTTCCTAACCCTGTTGACAGCTCAAATATCCCGTGCTCCCGGCCAGAAACCTACTGATTTTTCCCAGAAACCTACTGGCAGCCAGTGTAGTTCTATCAACAAAAGAATAATGTGGTCTCTTCGAGATGACCCAGAGACCAACCTGGCTGCTGCATACTGTACAAACTGGAGTTTCCGGACTACGTACAAGGGCAGCCCCACATAGAGCACATTGCAGAAGTGAAGTCTGGAGCTTACCAACATATGTACCACTGTTTTGAGGTCGTTCATTTCAAGAAATGGGTGCAGCTGGCGTATCAACTGAAGCTGATAGAAAGCCCCTCTGGCCACTGCCTGAATCTGATATACCAGGGAGAGGTGTGGATCCAGAAGCCCTCCTAGACTGCATACCTGTTCCTTTGAGGAAGTGTGACCCCATCTAGAACAGGCAGCTCAAAACAGTCTCTGGAGTTCTGACCCCATGCAATAAGTACCTCCGTCTTATCTGGATTCAGTGTCAGTTTATTCTCCCTCATCCAGCTCATTACTGCTTCCAGGCATGCATTTAGAGAGCTTATACCATCTCCTGATGATGTTGACATGGAGAAGTAGATCTGGGTGTCATCAGCATACTGATAACACCCTTCACCAAATCCTCCGATGATCACTCCCAGCGGTTTCATGTAGACGTTAGAGCATTGGAGACAGTATTGAACCATGAGGGATGCCACACACAAGCTCAAATTTAAAAGGGCAACAGTCTCCAATTGACACCGTCAGGAATCTGTCAGTGGCAGGAGAGGAACCACTGTAAAACAGTGCCTCCCACCCCCAACACTCGCAGACGTTCTAGAAGGATACTATGGTCAATAGTATCGAAAGCTGCCAAGAGATCCAAAAGGACCAACAGAGTCACACTTCTGGGAGGAGAGCTGGTCTTGTGGTAGCAAGCATGACTTGTCCCCATAGCTAAGCAGGGTCTGCCCTGGTTGCATCTGAATGGGAGACTTGATGTGTGAGCACTGCAAGATATTCCCCTCAGGGGATGAAGCCACTCTGGGAAGAGCAGAAGGTTTCAAGTTCCCTCCCTGGCTTCTCCAAGATAGGCCTGAGAGAGATTCCTGCCTGCAACCTTGGAGAAGCCCCTGCCAGTCTGTGAAGACAATACTGAGCTAGATAGACCAATGGTCTGACCCAATATATGGCAGTTTCCTATGTTCCTCTGTCAGTTCCCAATTGGAGATCATCCATCAGGTTGACCAAGGCAGTCTCCACCCCATAGTCCACCCAAAAGCCAGTTTGAAATGGGTCTAGATAATCAATTCCCTCCAAGACTGTCCAGAGCTGAGAGGCCACCACCCTCTCAATTACCTTGCCCAGCCACAGGAGGTTGGAGACAGGCCTATACAGTGGACCCTCGACTTATGAAGTTAATCCGTTCTGAACGCACGTTCGTAGGTCGAAATTTTCGTAAGCCAAAAAGCGCACCCACGGAGGTCTGGAAACATTCGTAAGTCAAGGAAACCGCATCTAAACCGGCAACGACTTCCGGTCATTTTTGTCGTTCGTAAGTCGAAAACTACGGATGTCGAGTAGTTTGTAAGTCGAGGGTCCACTGTAATTGCTCATTTCTGAGGGATCTAGTGCAGGGTTCTTAAGAATAGGTCTAGTAATTGCTTCCTTAAGACAAGGAGGCATCCTGCCCTCCCTCAGAGAAGTCAGTCCGAATGCAAATGACTCATTAAGAACATCACAGAGGGTAACTGATGGCTCCAAATTTTGATTCAAGGAAGGGAGGGCATGTACTAGCCTTCACAACCCTGAACAACTCAACTGGATGTGAGCTCGCAGCTGCAATATGGGCAGAAAAGAACCGCTTCTTTGCCACACGTATTGCCTGAGCATAGATCTTTAAATGTGGTCTATGTCGTAATCTGTAGGATTCGAGTCAATTCTTTCTCTACTTGCTCCACTTCCAGATTACGACCATATCACTTCTGCCCCCATAGATCTTCCGTATACCACAGGACCAATTTCTAAGCGGGTTAGAGGGGACACTTAGGGGCAATTGTGTCTACTGCCCTGGTGAGCTTGTTGTTCTAGTTCTCCATCAGGGCATCAACAGGATCACTGGCAGAGCCAGCAGTAAATCCCTCCAAGGCTTTTTGGAATCCTATTGGATCCAATAACCTCTTTGGGTGGACCATTTTAATAGGCCCCTCAACCCTGCGGAGGTGGGAAGTGGTTGTAAGCCTAAGCACTATATGTGAAAGCAGCCCCTTTAATTGCACTCACTTCAACAAACCAAGGTCTATCAATGGCTACTAGTTTGAGGGTTATCAGCCACCTTAAGAGGCAAGATGTCTCTAAACATCAGTCTCAGGGGAGCAACAGCTAGAGAGAGGGCATGTCCTCACCTCTTGCCTGTGGGCTTCTCAGAGGCATCTGCTGGACCACTGTGTGAAACAGGATGCTGGACTAGATAGGCCTTGGGCCTGATCCAGCAATGCTGTTCTTATGTATGTAAACCACCGCTACTCTGCCACTTTTCTGATGGGACATTTAACCAAATTGATTTTGTGTTTCAAGAAAAATTGTGCAAGGAGGAAATACCTGGGGCACAGAAAAAAGAATTTATATTGTAGGGTGGGTGACTTGCTCATCGTGTCTTTTGGCAAGCAAAGAAGTTATGACAATTTAAAGGCAAAACTAATTTTAAAACACAACAACATTGAAATAGCAGCTTCAGAGGAGCCAGATCACAACCATGATAGGGGAGGGATTATTTAGCCACAGTCCTGATGAGAGTCACCACCCTGGAAGCCATTAGTCTCAGGAGGAATCTCTCACTGGTGTAAATAAGAATTGATAAGACATGATATTCTAACACTTTCATTAAAATATTGACTTGGAGGATTTTACAGTAACCAACAAAGAGTAGCTAAGCTTTGGCAGGCAAACAGAGATATATTCTGTCAGCCACTGATTTTTAAAGACATCATTGAAATTCCTTATTGTAGTTCCGGTTCTCTGGCATTTGTTTGTAAGTGTATTTTAGAAAGGGATTTTATCACCACTTCCCCTTATTATGCCAAGTGACATCTTTCCCCAGTGGGCCTCTTGGTACTAAATTCCTTCAAGATAGTAGAAAGCCTGCTTATTTCCTCATGTTCACGTACACACACATAGAGACAAAAAGGGCAGTCTCTGAATTCACATTTAAGACGAGTCTTTATTCTGGTATGGCTACAACATAAGAACACAACATAAGAATACACCTAGTTAGACAGTGCCTAGTCCCTAGGTGACCAACCTGAGCCTCTCCAGATGAAGTTGGATTCTAAATGCTATCACCCACAACTGCAATAAATCATAGATAGCAACTGGGGATTGTGGGAATTGTAATCCAACTGGCAGAGATCCTCAGGTTGGCCTATTTTCAAGTAGCCAGTTAGCAACTGTAATACCTATGCTAAGCCTCTATAGTCTACAAAGAATGTAGCAAGACTTGCTTCAATCCTATAAATATGCAAGAGATAATGAAAGCTCATCTTCCTAGGCACATCTGATGCTTCACCTTCATTAATGCTAGAAGAAACAGTACCCACAAAAGCATATCGGTATCTGGATGTTGCTCATTCCTGCAGTGACCTCTTTTATAATGGTGTAGGAACTGAGCAGTGCCAGCATGGGAGGCATTCAATCTTCTCTCCTAAAGAAGCAGCAAGTTACAAGTGAACACAACAACTGTGGCCATCCATTGCAACCAAGGCACAGGGTTTTGTTTGCTCAGTTTATCAAACACCTTTCCATCCAAAATACTCAAGGCAACTTACAAACATGAAGATTAAAGTAAAAACATGCAAGGTCTGTGGAGACAGGATTATTGCAATCACAACTTTGCCACCATGGGTCTCCAGCCACAATCAATTTAAGTGTCACAAGACAGAAGTGTCCTCTGTAGAGCAATACTGCACTGAAGTGTCATGAGGTTGGCAGCAACTATGTGGATATGGTTTCGAATGGCAGCTATCATCTGCAATGTGCAGTGGTACAACATTTACTTTTAGAATATGTGCTGCCAAAGCGAGCACCAACATTTACTATTATTAGCCTACTTTCCAGTAGGCTTATGAGATCACCCGGCATTCTCTCTCTGTGTGTCCATGTGTCCCCCACCCCCATCAACTTTGCAACGCCTAGACCAATATGAACCAAATTGGGTACAGTTGTAGGGACACCTCAAGAGTGTGGTTTGTGATGTCATCCACCCCAATCCAAGATGGCAGACACAAAAACTTTGGAGGTGCAAGTGGGCTAACTTGTGAACCACTTAACCAATTTGAACCAAAATAGCTGCAGCTGTAGGGACACCTCAATGGTATAGTTTGTGATGTCACCCATCCCTATCCAAGATGGTGGCTGCGTGAACATCTGAGGTGCAAGCCTGCTTTGTGGACTGTTTAACCCATTTGAACCAAATTGGGTACAGTTGCAGTGAGTGACACACAGGGACACTTCAATGGCATAGTTTGTGAAGATGTCATCCACACTGATTCAAGATGGCAGATGCGTAAGCTTTGGAGGCACAAGTGGGCTAACCTCAGAATTGCTTAACCAATTTGAACCAAAATTGCTACAGTTATGCCACCGCAATGGCATAATTTGTGATGATGTAATCCACCCCAATTCAAGATGGTGGATGTGTAACCTTCGGAGGTGCAAGAGGGAACATGCTGAGCACACACCAGCTGTGATGTCATTACAGGGTATACCAACACATCCTTTAATTGTGTGTTGGGGTGATCATCCAAATGGCCCCTCTACTTGCAAAGTTGCTCAAATGAACAGGCTTTATACTTTGGCTATAGAGAAGCCAGCCTATGCGTATGGAAACATCTGCCTCCACTGCCATCAGTAGATGTAATATCTGTTGCATCTCCATGCTTATACAATAATTGCTAACTCATTCTCCCTTTCTTCTCTCCCACTAAGAGCACTTAGAACTTGAATTGCAGTCTTTGGACAATCTTTGCTTCCTTAGGATGCCACTATGCTGAAAGCCTGCTGTAAACAAGATGTGGTTGTGCTATAAATAATCTTTACTCAAGTAGTCAATTGTGAAAAGTTTGCATCTCTGTTGATGTGTCATATATGGTACAGCAAGGGAGGAGGCAGAATTCTTGTCAGTACGTATGGTTCAGAACTGATAAGTGACAGTAGTCATTTCATTCCCAGTCTTTGGGGTGTAATCACAAAATTAAGTTTGCCACTGTGTAAGATTTTTAATGAACCCCTGAAAGTGCTTGGAAAAGAAGTTGAAATGCATGAAAATGCAGAATCACCACTGAAATACAGACCTTGAGTAGGATCTAGAGCAGGGCTGCTCAACTTCAGCCCTCCTGCAGATGTTGGCCTACAACTCCCATAATCCCTAGCTATTGGCCACTATGGCTGGAGATTATGGGAGCTGTAGTTTTGAAATTGTCCTAATCTTTAAATTCACTGATAATCAGACCCTAGCAAAACAGACAACCACTAAGTACTGCCACCACAGGCAAGTTTATAACAAGCCAAACAGAAATTCCACCTGGTACTAGTGAATCTTATGAAGCAAGTAAGATAACATACCTACTCACACTTCACAGAAGAAACCAGAGAAAACACCTGTATGATCATACCAAGAATCACTGCTTAAGCACCCCTTACTTCAACACTGCCGACGGTTCTACTCTGGCTGTGGTTTTCAATTACATTGCAATAGCTTATCCTGCACCATTATTTTTAAAAGCCAAGTTGTCATTTGTTCCATTGATATTAGACTATAGGATAACTGTTTTCCCAGCATGCACTGGTTCAAAATAAGCCTTGCTAGCATGTGAAGTGGCAGGCTACACATCACGTGTTTGTGTGCATGCACTTACATTAGAAACAAGAGAAGTCTACCACCACAGCCTTTCACCCATAGCTTCTAGAGCTGAATCCTGAAAGACACCACCACTAGCATCCCCTCAAAGAGGCAAAAACAGGAACAATGATTTACCAGGAACAGAGACCAAACACACACAAAGACAAAAACCCAGGCACAGTTTGAGACCATATTATCCACCATTTTCAAAGAAAAGATCATCTACTGGCACAACATGGAAAATTTAAAAGGCTTTTGTCAGAGCTAGAACCAGGCTCATGCCCAACCCCTGAAATCAAGCTCACCTGGACCCTTTTCACACACGCCTTTTAGCTCACATCCCCTCTGGAATGGAGGGTGTATGTTCACATATCGGCCAGATTTACCCCAAAGTCCCTGCAAGCTATTGGGAAGCACTTCACACACAATTGGGGTTTTCCATAGCTTGTTAGAATGTAGCCCAGTTTATATCCAGGGTAAAAAGAACAACCCACTTTTAAAGTTGGTTTTTTTGGGCAGCTTCAAACTCAGCAGTAAAGCCTGCTGTCTGGGAAAGCTCCTGGAAAATTAATCACTGCCTATGAGAGCAATTTCATAGGCTACCAGTGTTGAGGAGTGGCAGAGCAGACACTGCTCTGGGCTACCTCTTCCTTCTCATCATGAACAAACAGAATCTCTGTTCAATGAGCACACATGGCAAAGGGGGAATTACAGTGGCAGGCTCTGTGCCAGCTTATAGCCATTCATTGTATACCAAAAGAAAGCACTCCAGACATTTAATGAACACACACTGGGGCAGAGCCTAGGCATCCATAGAGGAGGTGGGCAGTCCCTCCCCCCTCTCCACACACCCCAGATTCAAGGGGCTATATATTTGTGGATTTCTTTGTGCACAATAAAATCATGCTTCATGATTACCTACATATACTATGAATGAATAGCTTTATTATGATCAGTGATCAGTTATATACACACACACACAGATACTACATTCAGATAAGAAGTAAATCATAGATAATACACCAACATAGAAGCCTCATGTAACAACATCTACAAAGAAGGGCTGGAGGTTAGCTGTTGACGGATCTTAACAGCAGCTGCACAAAATTTGGCAACCTTGTAGGTGGCAGAGGGTTTCTCATCTGCAAGGAGAAGTGTGGTGCAAAATTCAGCAATCTGGCCAGGAAAGCGTGATAGCAAGGGAGAAATAAGACTGCACCAGCTATCATTATAAAAAGGACAAAAGAGCAGCACATGGTGGACAGATTCGACCTCACCTGAGCCACAGGGGCATAACCGATTGGCCAGAGGGGTTTTCAGAAAACTTCCAGATAAAACCGCTGATGGTAAGGCGTCATATCTTGCTCTGAGGAAAACCCTGTGATGGCTTGGTAAAGAGAGGGACAATAGATAGATAGCAGATTCCTGGTTAAAATCACCAAGGCACCTTCTTATGGTCTCCAGGATGGAGCTTAAATCATTCTGATGATCAATGTCCAAGACCCTCTGTTTGAGGATCTCCTTGGCTTGACTATAATCTAATAATGACAGATGTTCAGCAGAGAGGCCGAGTGATACATTTTACCCATCAGTGCTTGCGTCCAGGTGGATTGAAACCCATCAGCCAACATAAGAGGGATCAATCCCAGAGGGGAGAAATGTATCCTAAGCTAATATAACTAACGATTAAAATCCATGCTTTTGTTTCCACCCTCTGGAGGCCCGTTTCCAACCTCAATGTTGCGTTGGAGATACATCGAGGGGCCCTGAATACTGCTCTAATAAAATTGGATTGGATTATCTCTGTAAAGATTGAACAGGGAGGGTGCCAAAATGCACCCTTGTTTAACTCCTTTGCTAGTGGTTATTAAGTGTGAAAGTGAGCCTTGAGGGTTACATCTCACTCTCACACTGGTGTTATCGTAGAGCTTCTGAATAAGAAAGAGTAAGAATTTAGACAGATATTCTGTAAAAGAGATATCTCTAGATTTGCAAGCCCAACCAGCTACATTCCATGTGCAGAGGGAGAGTCTGTGTTGATCTGATAATTGTCACTTGGGTAGATCAGCAGTGGCAGGACAGAGGCCTGCTCTTCAAGTGGATTTGATTGCTGGATTAGTAGAGCTAGGGCCTTATCAAACTCCATTGGGCAGACATCCAGGGGAGATTGCTCTTTTATTTGGAGGTCTGCTGGAGGGAACATCTTGGGACTGGGTTGGTCCTTTTTCAAAGATTCTATAAGTTCAGGCAAAGATGGAAGGGGTCCCAGAAGGTCCTCCAGCTTTTCCAGTGATGAAACAGGCTCAGAGAGGAATTGCTGATTTCCCTCTGGTTCCATAGAATCTGCATTGGAGTGCCTCTGAGTGTTCTCTGGAGCTATTCCTGTCAGATGGTTTTGATTTGTAAGCAGTGTCTCAGAAATATCTATTGAATCAGAAGCCAAGAGTCTTACTATGGGCTTCCCATCCTGGGTCTCGGGATGCTTCATTTTCAGAGCTGTAGGGCTGTGAACGTCTGCATCAATCCCATCCATTATCTCACATTCACCAACTGTAGCTTCATCAGAATCTTCACATGAAGATTGTTTCAGGTGTAGAGCTCCTCTCCATGAACTCAGCAGGTTCCAAAAAGCCCTCCCCCACATTTAACTGTTCATTAGCGGGTATATCTTCTAGGATAACAGAACATTCAGTGAGGGGGTCCATCTGTATAAATTCAGAGTTCAAAAACTCTATTAAGTGATCAATTTGGTTAAAGCAAATTGATCATATTTCCCTACAACCTCCATTTCACCAGGAGTTGAAATTCCAGAGTTATCAAATAGCTTACACTCAGTGTGCCATTGACTAACTTTTGCAAGAGGACTCACAATTGTTTGAACTGAGGACAGAGCCCATTTGAGATTAAGCAGATTTTTATTGATTTCATTTATTCCTTGCTGCATCTCCTTTGCCAAATCGTTTGAGGAGAAGGTTAAGCTATTCTCTTGAAGGCTGTCCAGAGTTTCAGTTGTAAGGCCTTGTTTAGAGAAACTATCTCAGCAGCTGGCTGTGGGAGCACATTTTCCACAGTGGTCTTATCAATGGTATGCATATTCAGACTGGCTGTTGAAGATCTTGCAGTATTAACCCTTGCCAGTAGTAATGAGAAAATGGAGATCTTTTGAAAAACACAGACAGGAAAGATTTGATAGTCAGAGAAGCACTCATTTTGAAGAGTATCAAAGGAGTGAATGAAAGTTAACAGAATTCTTTTGCACTTTGGGGAGGAGGGCAACAGGGGCATAATGAGGGTAGGGCAGGCAGGGCACTTGCCCTGGGTGCCATAGCAGGGGGCGCAAAGTGCCTGCCATGCCCCGCCCCCCACCCCAACTGTGGCCGGAGAGGCGCCAACCACACCACTCCCAGCAAACACTTATTTCAGGCAGCATTTGCTGCCTAAAAGCATCTATTCCCCTTTCTCTCCTTCCAGAGAGGGAAAGAAAGGAAGAACAGATGCTTTCAAGCAGGAAGCCCTGCCTGAAATGACACTGAAGAGCTTGCTCCGGCTCTTTGGAGCTTGTGGCCACACACCCTTTGACACCACATGCAAAGGGGCGTGGCCTCGAGCTCAAAAGTTTGAGAAAGCTCTTTGGAATCATTTCAGGCAAGATTTCCTGCCTAAATGCATCTATTCTTCCTTTCTTTTCCTCTCTGGAGGGAGAGAGGCAGCAAAGGCTGGCTGAAATAAATGGCAAGTGCTTATAGCAACTTATAGCATTCATCAGACTCCATGATCAGAGGGCCAGAAGGCTGTTTATAATAATAAACAAGAGATTCTTGATTACTGCTATGCAACAGGCAAATGATAATTCTATTAGTTCCTTCAGGGTCTAGGGAAATAGGATTTAGCTTTGTATGCAAAAAATATTTCGTATACAAATGCTACAAACCACAATTTCCAACAGAGGAACCCTTTCAGTTGCCAAACTTAAATGCTTAAATACCACAGAGTGCAAAGTCCTTTTGCACTGGAAACTATCATTGTCGTGTTTTAATCAGGGTTGAGAAAAATGGATTTTTAAAAATAAAAAATCTGATTTAAAATTTAAATCTGATTTTTTAAAAATTGAATTAATTTTTTAATTTAAATTTTATTTCATTTTTAATTCATTAAAAAAAGAACCTAAGTCAAAGATATCATTATGCATAATAATCATAACCTCATTATATTATATGAAGATGTTAAGAGTAGTATATGAGGATAAGAGATAATAGTCCTGATCAATCCTATTCTGCAAATGGTGCACATGCAGCACATATACATAGTCAAGCCCTTCCCTGCCACCCCCAAAGTGCAGTGACTTTTGACCAGTGCAGTGGTCAACAAATTAATTGAGGATTTGGGATGATGGAGTAGACCTGAATGAGGAAAAGTTATAAATTATTATAAATGCAAGGGATGGGGGTGGGGAATAGAAAGGGAAAACAAAAGTGAACAGATTAGTCATGCAGTCCTGAGGAAATGATTTTGGAGTGTATCCTCCACTGTAGAAGGGAAACATGGCAGCAGGCTATGAAAGAGACCCCATTTGGGAACCTTTTCATGACGTTTTTGTGGGTAAGGCAGGCACGTGTGTGAAATGCAAACAGTGCAACAAAGAAATGCAAGGCCCAGTTGCCCAAATGAAACAGCATTATGCGAAGTGTGTACCTATTACAGTGTGTACCTGTTTTCTAAAAATAAACTCACATCTATCTCTGAATATGCATTAAGGTTTTATTAGATTATTAATTTGTTAATTAAAAGATTAACGAGCTTGACTTGTATTTTTGAGCTGATATTATGGTAAAGTTATCTGAAAGATGGGTGTCAGATGTTTGGACAGGGGCGCAATTTCAGTGCTTGCCGTAGGCGCTATTTTCCCTAGATATGCCTCTGGAGGGCAACCATTCAATTTCTAAGATATCAACACTTTGAGGGTGACAATGAAGTAGTTGACCTAAAGAAAATTTAATAGCCTTCTGCGTGGACCAACACTTTCCCATATTGTATTTATTAATAATTATCTGAAGTGCAGCCTTTTTAGTCTGAAGAATTCTGGTATGAGACATCTTGCCAGAGTCACTCCCTGTGCCCACCGCATTTCTGTTTACAGAAGTCTTCGTGATAAATCAACCTCTGAGTCCTGGCTAATCGAGTTTTTCAAACATTTTTTTCAAATATTGCCAAGACAGTCCAAGCTGTTAGTAAACATTGTTCTCTGACAAAATCTATTGATAATCTGGGGCACTCTTCTGGATCCAGCCCTCCTGCTGATGCAAGAGATTGGTTCATTAAAAGCTCTTTATCATTTACCAAGGTATTATCCCCTTGCAACTGTCTTTCTTTGACAACTGTTGCTGCTTCAATTAACTCAGTTTCCTGTTGCTCCAAGAGTGCAAATTTGTCTGATGTGGGAACAGGGTGGTTCAAACTTACAGGCTCTTCTGGTGTCTTGCTGTCCTTCATTGCCATAAATGTACCCAGACGTGTCTGCTTCGAAGTGTTCGCTCGTCCTTGCACTTCTGGGCTAATACGCTACTTTGGGGGGGGGGCATTGTTTAGGTTAGTTCAAAAGTTAACATAAAATAATCCGTTGTCCTTTATTAAAAACCAAATAATCCAAAGCGGGGAGGGGATATAAACCTAAGCAACTGACCAGCTGGTCAACAGTGCTCTGGCTGGTTGAGTGCATAACTCCTCCCAAAGGCAAAACGCAAGCAGAGGAACAGAGTTTTAAGGTGGTGGGGGGGACGAAAACTAATTAAATCCTTTTCTAGGAGAGTCCATATATAAAACAGCATTAAAAAGGTTTTTTAAAGTCCAGACACAGGCCAAAAGAAAAGAAAAGAAAAGAAAAGAAAAGGGGGTGGGTGGGAGAATTCCCACTGATTGGAGCTAACAAGGCCAGCTGCTTTCATATCACTGCCTTGGTGACCCAGCTTCCTGGCGAGGCGGATCCAAGGCCCCAGGCTGCTCACCTGAAGGCTAAGAGCCACAAGGACGTGAGCCCTTGTGCTCTCGCCCCTGGCCCAGCCTGCTCCTTATAGCAGCAGCAACAGCTGCAGCCCTTGTGATGGCACACACCTGGAGAAGGTAGGGCAGAGGGAAACACACCAGTCAGTGGGCTGTCTCTCTTCTTCCCCTCCACCTACAGATACTAAATTTTGTGTAAACAATCTTGCACTTACATTAACTGAATGAATTAACTACATTTCACACCAGGATGTGCTGGGTGAAAGGTTTGAATAATTTTGGTATTTTTAAAGAAAAAATTCTGAATATAAATCCTATCTTAACTGTTATTGCTCTCATATTGATTGATTTATTACAGTCAATAAGCAGATCAATAATTCCAAATGACATCATGACTAAGAACAGTAGAAGATCCTTCTCAGATTCAAGTTTACTATGTAGGGTAATTATTCAATAAAATGAATCATGTGTGGATCCGTGTGTGCATGCACTTTGTTGCCTCCCCCAGAAAGATGCCTGCAGATGCCCATGGTGTTGTCATCCCCATATTTATATTCAGTAAACACACTGTGAATTCTTGAACAGAGTTTGAGACTCAAGTGTCCCTGCCATCCCAGATGTCAAAGCACCAGTTCTTTTTCATGGCTTCCTTGTAACGTGTGACACAGTTGTAGTTTTAATGTGCTTAAGAAGATCATTGCATATTGTCTATTGCCCTTAACACTCAGACAGAACAGGAAGGAAATCTTAAATTAAAAGACAAAAACAGCAAGTTGGCTACAGTTATGTGTCATTACGTAGAATTGAAAGGACCAAATTATGCCATGTGTTGCTTACACACTGTCCGCTTTACCTTTTTGGCAGGCAAAGCTGGAGAGAAAAGCAGCAAGAGACTCATTTGAACTAAAATGTAGCAATTTAGAGCTATGTTTTGTATTGGCACCCTAGGAAAACTGTCCCCCATGTGAGTCTGCCGAGCTTCCATCTGGCCTTTTGTTTACATTCTCATCACGCTCATGACTGCTTCTCATGACCCTGCCCCCCATGGAAGCTGCAGAGCAGCCTTCTCTTACTGCTAATAAGAAGGTCAAGGCCCCGAGGAGGCCAACTGCTCGCACACGAATGAGCTGCTCTTGGAAGGACCCAGTTCATTGCATTTTGGCAACATTAAGAAGAGCCCACATTCTGAAGTGATTTATGGCTAACTGGAAAGCCTTGTGAAGACTTATCTCCATAGCACTGCAGCAAAATTGTAAAGAGTTTACAGAAGAGCAGTGCAAGAGTAACTTGGAACAGGGAAGGCACCAAGTTCCATCCTCAGGACACTACAAACCCTCACTGCACCCTCTCACAATTCACACACTGACTGAAGGACACAGTTCATTGCCAAAATAATCCCAAATGATCCCAGTAAAGTTTTTGCAGCACTGAAAATGCAGCTCAGATCTCCAGGCTGTTCATACTGCAAAGGTGCTTTAATGGAAGCAGCATCTTAAAATGCTCATACCAGCTCATAATTATTCCCATACCTACCAAGTGAATTCTGCTACTCCAGCAGAGACGTTGACATAGTCACAGGCAAGCTGACCAGAACTCTTCAGCTACCTAGGCATTCATGCAGCAAGGGGTGTGGATGGGTAATGTTCATGACAATGAGGCAACCGGCAGAGATTTATATCTCATTAAGTAAAGGATATTGAGAGAACACAAATGCTAGCAGATGCCTTCCTTGCTTTTCAGTTCCCTCAGCTGAGTAGAACTGACACTAGTCCAAGCAGGCCACTTCAGGAAGTAGTGCTTTTATAGTATATCCAAGTTTGTTCCAAAATTCCTTGCAGCTCTCAGATGATACATGGCTGTATCATCCAGAATTATGCCTGGATATTCTCCATGACACTGGACTGCACAGCCCAGCCACATAGAACAACAAGTATTCCTTGGCTGGACCCAAGTCAAGCAGTCTATTGCACTGGCATAACACAGAACTTTAGTAGCACCGATGGAACACTAGTTCACATGGCAGTTTAGACAAAAATATCTACAAGTTTACATTTTCAGTGGATTTTGGGGCATCGAACCAGTAGTATGAGTTGTGAACAGTTCTAACTCACTTCAGACTTTAAGATTTCTGCTGTCAACACCACACCCATTATATGTCGAGCAGATTATTACTGTGAACGTGCCAGCACCAAAAAGCTTGTGAATGCAAAGGAGGAGCCCAGGAACTGGGGCAAGCTGTTGCCACTGTGTGTTAAATTGGCAGTTGCGTGCGTGCGTGCGTATGTATGTATAAATACAAGTTCTGGGAGATCCTTCCATAGAAGGAATGGAATGACTGCCAGACAAGACTGAAGGAAAACAGATTCAAAAGAAATAGTAGCAACAATACTGAATGCAGAAAGGTTCATGTTAGTGGCCCACTGTGGTTTTATAGTCAATATTTTGCTACTCCTATGTTTAAAAAGCATTTTGGCTCAAGCTATCCAGCTGTGTGGAACTGATATTACTGCAATGGACAGAGGAAAAAACTCCTAGTCTGTTCACATCCTCCAAGAAAACTGAGCCTTAGTTAATACAGGTTAGGCTACAAATCCAAAGATTCTCAATATTATGATAGACTATGAAGAAGACACAAGCTTTGTCATTAACATGCATATACTTAATGCCCTTTTCTATTATGTGAAGCCCCACAGTGTCATAGCATTTGACGTTGCACACTTTTGCATACACTTGCATGTTTTAGATGGCATCCAGTCCTGACATGTGGGTGGTACCTCCTCAGGTCCTTAGAGAGTTCTGACCGCTATTACTCGGCATCAGAAAAGTCATGACTGGAGACATTCACATTTTACTTCTAATCAAGATCAACCCAGTAGTGGTAGTGCGGCAGCGGGGGCGGGGCGGGGGGGAATAGGGGTTTGTTCCTGGTATAATGAAAATAATTCTAACTGCCCAATGGCAGTTATTGTGCATTATTATATTAAAATACAACTTTCCCTCATTCTTGTAAGTGGTTTCATTTTACAGTTTCCATTAGAACAAGTATTTGGGCTCTAACACGAAAGCAAGAAGCCCTTAACACACCTGGCAGAATTCTTACGGCTGCGTTGATTCACACTGGCCTGGCAGTGGCTCAGGAGCTCACACCAACAGAAGTGTTGCATTCCAAGATACAAAAAGACCAAACAAGTGACAGAAAGAAACATCTCTACAAGTAAATGTGTTCCAATAGAACCAATTTTCTAGGAGACAAATATCAAGTGTAGCGCTTTTAAAGTACTGCCTAGCAAGTTGTGGATAGATGTCTTCTAAAAAGAAATCCCTCAGAACAATAGAAGATGAATGGTATCTATAATGGCTGTGTTTTCCTTGAATGCATTCACACATGCACATACACACCCAGTATAGCCTGGCAATATATAGAACTCAAAACTACCAGTCAGCTTTTGTACTGTAGGGAAATGCAACTTTGATGTATTCTTTTGCTTTTCCAACCTTCAAGTCACACTACTCCAGACAGCTTCAAGCAAGCAAAGAACAAACAGTGATTTATTGTTCATCTTCATCACAATATTTCCTCTTGTTCAGTAGATCTAATATTTTCTATGCTGAAAATGTAGACTTAAGAACAATTCGTTTTCTTTATAAGAATCTTTAGGGATTCTTAGTGACTGTCAGAAAGCAGTTCTGACAGAGGAGAAATGAGTGTGGGGTACCCAAGCAAAGGAAAGATGTACACATGTCCCCACACAGAGTGGTCATTACAGAAACACCCCATAGATGGTCCCAAGAGGACAAATAACTGTATAGTTACAATTAATGGTCCATACTGATAATAGTTTGTTTGAAACTAGGGGACAGAAAAGCAAAGTATACATTAAACAGAGACCACAATCCTGCAACTGGCTATTGAAGTCCATGGGATTTAACTTGATATAGGATTTCTAGAAAAAAACCCACAGCATTTGTATTCTTCCCTTTCATAAACTAATGGAACCACATTCATATCCATAACTTGAATCAAGTAACTGAGAACTGGGTTATAACCCACCAATTGTAATCAGTAGGATGGATAAACAGTTTGTTATTACGCTTTAGCTGAATTGCTATGCATCATCGAATATTCTATGGCCATAAAGTCTCTTTTTCTCCTTGCACACAAGACAACTCATGCTGACCAATAGCTGAAGCTAATATCTGTTAGTACCACAATGCTTCAGAAACCTAACAGAGGCAAAGTCAGACAACATATGGTTTTCATTTAACTCCCTCCTTCCTGCCTCCCACATCTCCGAAGCACACCACCACCCCACCCACTGGGAATAAGATCATCCCCTGTTGTTTTATCATCAGGAAATGCTTAGAGTTTAAAGTTGTTTAATGGAGGAAAAAATCCCCACCACCCAGGGTTACTGGGATATTTTAGACTGATTACATATGTTTATCTAGAGGAATTGTATAAAGTGATCAACTTCATATATTCCTAGCCTGAAGTAATTCACAATACTCAAGTTTGGATTTTGCTATGTCCTTCTTCACCTTTAACTCTCCCTCCTTTTCAACTACATTTGTAAAATATGTGTTTTGATTGAAAAACCAAAAGTTACTCAAGAACTAGCTCAAGGAAGATCAGGAATAGAAACAGAAATCTTGACTTCTCAGCTGATCCACAATTTGAGCCTACAGAGATTCAGTGAGAAGACTGGGCTGTAATATCTACCACACTTTAACTCAAGAGTCAGCTTGTGATGCTAGAAAATAAGTGTGTGAGCGAGTGTGTAGTAGAGTATACCTCAGACATCTGTTCAGGATTTTGCAAAATAACTGAAGTTAGCTTTTCTATCCCATCTATGGAATAAAAAGAAAAAGGAAATATAGAAGCCACTAGCAAAAGCAAAGGGGGAGAACATATGTGCAGTCTGAGTTTCTAGTTATGTTTTCAATTGAATCAATCTATGCCATCATCACCCTTATTGTGAACGTAGCTCTAGTCCCAGAGACTTTCCAACATGCAACATGGACAGGGTTGAGAATTTCTCACTATGAACATATTCCTGCTGAACTTTACCTTTTACATCAGGCAAACATGCATTACCCAACAATAACATCTACACAGAAGATGCCTAACGCGCAGAGGGGCCCTCAGTACCTGACTTCCAAGACAAAGCCAGCAACTCTGCACAGAAACAGGATATCACTCTATCAGAATCACAGTAGCAAAAGCATTTATTTCTTTTTATCTTTACCCCTGTGGTTTAGCACACATGGAATACCATACACCACAAACTTTTTGTAACAAATATTCTATAACTCAGAAAAACAAGCAACACATTATTCCTATAACCCATTCCCATAACTAAACTTAGACAAACCTCTGTAGTTTTTTCTTGTCTTCTCTGCTTCAGATCTTGCCATCTGATAGTTAATTCTCAACAACTTCTATCACTACATGCTAACCCCACCAAAATGCCAGGAGAAAGAAGCTTGTTCATCTCCATTTCCTTCCTTCACTTTTAGCACCTAATCTTTAACAAGTGTCACCTGTTCCTGTACCAGTATTACCAAACCATACAGCTGAAGCTCAGTTGCTGTTAGCCCAGCATTGAGTTAAGTGCATCTTCTCAGAACAAACCAAGGAGTAGTGGTGGTGGTGGTGGTGGTAGTACATAGAGTTTTCCATGCTTTAGAGCTCTCATCACACAATGAACAAAACATTATTCATTGGCATCTCCCCCAGCAGATAACCCAGGATGCCTAGCAAATCTGCATCCCTGCTGTGTCCCTTTCTGCAGTCAGGTCCTATACAGGTTTATTCAGAATCCAGCCAGCATGTTCAAGTGCAGTTTCCCTGGGCCAGTTACCTATCTCTTAGCCTAACCTACCTCACAGGGTTGTTGTGAGGATAAACTATGTATACCACTCTGGGTTCCTTGGAGGAAGGGTGGGATACAAATAAAAAGATAAATAAATAAACCATTCACAGGGTTGCAGTTTTTTATTCCTTCATTAAATTTGTTTCAGTCTGACCAGCATGGTTGCAGTTTTAATAGTATGTTGATAGATGTCTTATCTCTTTTCTTGATGACTTCTGAAAGTGTTCCATTCTAATCTTTAATCTGGTGTTTCAATTTTCTCCCAGCAGGAGCCTTTACAGACAAGGCTTCCAGGTCTCAGACGATCTGGCCAGCAAAGCCACTTTGAACTAGACTTGCAGCATTACAGAAGCAGCCCCCCCCCCCGCTCTGAGTTTATTTTTGTGTAGGCTCACATAAAGCTCACTTCTATGCTTTGCTTGTGACCACTGACTTCCTAGAGGAGGCGGAAAACCACACCTCCCTCTCTGACTCTGTTGAAATCTGTACACACACACACACTCCGCTGCTTATTTAGCCATCAGCCTTGGCTTCCTATTCCCCCTACACACACACACACCCCTCCAGCATGTGTTAGCCTTCCTGCAGCATCACCTCTGCTTTTGCAGCACCCTTCATGCTTGGATTGCATGATCCTTGCACAGCAAGGAAATGCTCATTTTCTGCAAAACAAACAAACAAACAAACAAACAAACAAACAGCCCTCTGCAGACTGCAAGTTCTTTCTCCTTCCTGCATCTAAAAACTTTCCAAGAGCAGAAAAGTGAGAAATCCATTATTTGCCTCTGGGCAGCTTTCTACAGTATTTGAAGTTCATAGGCCTGACTTGCTCTTATCATATTAATATGAAGACTTATGTCAGTGCCTGCTCTGGTTTATCTCCAAAAATTCCTAGATGCTTCTTCCTAGTGTGAGGGTGTACAATTAGGCAGGATGTCAGCCACGGCGGAAGGGGGGCAGTATAATGAAGTATATACTCTGTGTGTGTGTGTGTGTGTGTGTGTGTGTGTGTATAAAAACTCCACGTAAGGAGGGACTGGGGTCAGTGACATGTTTCTGATCTTGCAAAGCTCCTCTGGAGTGTGGGGAGTGTTCCAGATTGGATGAAGGCTCCCAGCGGGTCTCCACAGTCCCTTCTTATGCACACACTTTGTTAGCCAGAATGTCAGCCAGAGTTTCATAGGGATGCCAAAGAGGTAGGGAGATTGTCACTCGATTCCACAGAGATAAATGCAGGCAGCTCAGGGTTTCTGTGTGGTTTCCAGAACTGCAAACAGGGCATTTCAGCAGGTGTAACTTCTCCAACTAGTTCAGGGATAGAAAATCATTTAGTATTTGTGACACTGCTATTCCACTCTTCTTTATTATTTATTTATTTATTATTTATTTGATTTATATACTGCCCTTCCAAAATGGCTCAGGGTGGTTTACAATTAAAACAAACCACTAAAACAGTAAAGAGCTAAAACAAATTAAAAACAATATAACAACAATTAACAATTTAAAACATTTTAAAACAACAATTAAACAATTACAGTGATTCTTTCAATGAACAGCTTAGATATAGTTCCCTGTGAGGCTTGAACGCCCCCAACCCTGGCGCCTGAGGCAACCCAGTAAGCCATTGTTGTGCTGGTACAAATGGAACAGGACAATGGAAATCTGAATGGACCAACCCAGCCCCACCCTAATGCAGCCAGAACCACTGGTTGCCACTGGCTGAATTAGCATACCCCAAGCCTCACCTCATAGGTTATAACCAAGACCTTGTATTTTGGCTGCAAACTTATTGGCAACCAGTGTAAATCTTTTAAGATGGGAGTGATATGATGACCTATAGACCACCCTGGCTGCCGCATTCTGGACCAACTGCAGTTTCCGGACTAAGTACAAAGGCAGTTCTACATAGAGCACATTGCAGTAGTCAAATCTGGAGGTGACCAGCAGATGTACTAGGGTCATTTGTCTCAAGAAATGGATGCAGCTGGCATATCAGCCAAAGCTGATAAAAGGCACCTCTGGCCACCGCCTCAATCTGAGACACCAGGGAAAGGTTTGTGTCCAGAAGCACTCCCAGACTGCATTCTTGATCCTTCTGGGAAAGTGTGACCCCATCCAGAACAGGCAGATCAAAATCATCTCCCGAGTTCTGACCCTGCACAATAAGTACCTCCGTCTTATCTGGATTGAGTCACAGTTTGTTATCTCTCATCCAGCCCATCATTGCCTCCAGGCAGGCATTTAGGGAGGTTATGCCATCGCCTGATAATGTTGAAATGGAGAAAAAAGATTTGGTGTCATCAGCATACTGATAATACCCTCTACCAAATCTCCTGATGATCTCTCCCACTGGTTTCATGTAGATATTTAACTACATCAGAGACAATATGGAGCCCTGAGGGACATCATACCAAAGTTCAGGTTTTGAAGAACAGCAGTCTCCAAGAGACACCATTTGGAATCTTCCCGTGAGGTAGGAGCGGAACCACTGCAAGGCAGTGCCTCCCAATCCCAACTGTCTCAGACACTCCAGAAGAATACTATGGTTGATATCGAAAGCCGCTGAGAGATCCAAAAGGACCAACAATTCCCAATTGGAGATCATCCATCAGGCTGACCAAGGCAGTCTCCACCCCATAGCCCACCCAAAAGCTAGTCTGAAAAGAGTCTAGATAATCAAGTTTCATCCAAGACTGCCTGGAGTTGGGAGGCCACCACCCTCTCAATTACCTTGCCCAACCACAGAAGGTTGGAGACAAGTCCATACTTGCTCAACTCTGAAGAATCCAAGACAGGCTTCTTCAGAAGGGGTCTAATAATTGCCTCCTTAAGGCAAGGAGGCATCCTGCCCTCACTCAGAGAAGCATTTATGATCTCTACTAGGCCTTCTACAACAGCCTCCCTGCCAGATAGTATTAGCCATGTCGGGCAAGGGTCAAGAGAACAGGTGGTAGGCTGCATCACTCCAAGCAGCTTGTCTACATCCTTATGAGTCATAACCTGGAACTGATCCAGCCTGACCACATAAGAGGAGTTGCTAGACACCTCCAGTTTAGATACTGCAGTAATTGTGGGGTCTAAATCAAAGTCAGTCCAAATACAATTGATTTTATCCACAAAAAACTCATTAAAAATATCACAGTGGTTCCAAGTTCTGATTCAAGGGCGGAGAGGCACTTACTAGCCCTCTCACAACCCTGAACGACTCCTCTGGACATGATCTTGCAGACACAATACAGGCTGAAAAGAATCTCTTTGCTGCCCATATTGCCAGAGAATAGATCTTCAAATACGCTCTATGTTGTAATCTGTCAGATCCTAGTCAAGTCTTCCTCCACTTACGCTCCAGTCGTCTAACTTGCCGGTTCAGCCCCCGTAGTTCTTCTGTATACCAAGGGGCCAATTCTGAAACAGGTCGGAGAGGACGCTTAGGAGCAATCATGTCTACTGCCCTGGTGAGTTTGCTGTTCCAATTCTACACCAGGGCGTCAACAGAATCACGTGCAGAGCCAACACTAAATCCCTCCAAGGCTTCTTGGAACCCTACTGGATCCAATAACCTTCTTGGGCAGACAGTTCTAATGGGCTGCTCACCAGGGTAAGACTGTGAGTCCAACCTTAATCAGATGGTGGCCATCCATGACAATGGGGAAATCACAGGAGTCCCCACCTACGGAACACCAGATAGCACTGAATCTTGCCTATTCATCTCCCCATGACCTTAACCAAGATCAGACCTACTCAACTTTGGCCACTCAGCTATTTTTGGACTACAACTCCCATAATCTCCAACCAGTCGCCAATTGCCAGGGGTTATAGGAGTTGTAGGCCAGCATCTGCAGGAGGGCTGAAGTTGAGCAGCCCTGCCATAGATCTTGGCATAATCACCCTTCTCCTTTGCTTTGTTTCACAACAACATATAGCACCTATCCAACCTCCCAACATGCATAAACCCTTCTTCAACCATCACCCTAATTTCATAAATCAATTTCTAATGTGTTCTAAAAGACCCTTTTAGTGAATTAAATCTTTTTCTTTTTCAGCAAACTGCATCTCTTATTTGTTACTGCTGTTTCTAATATTTCCCCCCATAAAACATGTTTGTATAGTAGGTGCAGAGGCATCTTTGTGAAACAAGATGCTGGACTAGCTAGGCCTTGGGCCTGACCCAGCAGGGCTTAATTATGATCCTTTTCTTGGCTTCTGTCTGCCAGAATTTATTTTTTTTAAGTGTGCTTTTCTTTAAAACAAACAAACAAACAAAAAAACACCCAGAGAAATGTGTTATGTGCCATTGTAATACTCTAGCTGCTTTCTGCACTTTCTTAAATTCTCCTTCTAGGTATTAAGAATGCCAAATGTTTTCTATAATTGAAAAACCGAGGAAATCTATTTGGCAGTAAATAATGTGGCAAGTGGAAGAAGAAATTCCAATTTTTACCAAATTGAATTTGTAATTGTACAATTTATTGGAAGGTGACCTACAAATAAACACATTAACCTTTTCTGAGGTGCGTGTAGAGATTTAACAGTATGCTGATTTTGATGGGAAAACCTTTTTAGTCGAGGAAGTTTGTCTTGGAATAAACTGATTTAATGGAAATCTTGATGATCTATCAATATTCATAGCCAAAACATTTAGCACAAGATAACACTAAAATGAAAGTAAAATGTGATACATTGCTATGGTCACAGAAAACTTTCCCACAGCAATTGCTGCGACAAGACAGTGCACAAAATTTGATTGCTAGAAGATGACATTTCATAGGTTCATTCTAGTTCACTCTTGACACTGCTCCAAAATGAATTGAGAAACAGAAATGTATTTTCTGCAAGCTACAAGTTTCAAGACCTTTTGCTCTTCAGCTGCAATTCTTGGCAGCACTACTGCTCGCTCGGCTTCAGAAGAACAGAAATAGTTTATCTGCAGCAGTTCAATGAAGAGCACAGGGCCAAATGAAAGAACTTGTGGTCCCTACAGGGAACCCTGTTCTGAGGCCCCACATTTTTAATCCACCAACTATGCTTTCTCATTTCACAGCCATAGCTGGGTACAAACAAATACACCCACATACAGACTTCCTCAATTTTCCAGTTCTTGTTTTGAGTAAATCTAAGTTGCAGAGCCAGGACAGACACTTTAAGTCAGTGTTCTTCATTGTAAAGCCTGAGGGCTAGTGATGGAGCCTGGGGGTCATCAATCTTAACTGTGGCTTCCTAATTGTTTATTGGGTCTGTTTGAAACTTTGGCCAAGACTGAATACTCTGCACAGTCTCCTTGGAAGCATGTAGAGAGGACCATTCTCACCATGCATTGCTGCACTTTGTTCAGGAGTAGGGTTGCCATATTCAAGCTTCCCAAATCCCAGTGGCCTAATTTGCATATTATACGGCAACTAATTTGCATTTTTTAATTTATTTGACAGATTTGTATACTTTCCCCTCTTCCTCTGTCCTCCCATGTGATCGGATCCAGAGTAAAATCTGGGCAATCTGGGCAGCGCATTTGACATCTGTGTAAATCTGGGTGGAATTTATCAGCCAAGTAGAGGAGTTCAGTGAATGTTCAGTGAAAACAGCCAGTGAGGCTAGGAAGGAAAGAGAATTTTTTGGTGTGGCAGGTACACACCATGCCACCAGCTGGCTATGGGCCTGGCTCCCCCTCCCCATGCTCTCTACTCAGGGAGCCTCTTGCTGTGTCCTTGGTATGTTGCTCTGCCTGTCAGCCTAAATTTCTAGTTATTATTATGAAGTATAAAAAGGAGTAAAAACAAATGCTGTTTAAATATGCTCTTTTGTAATTTAAACTTGAGTATACTCCAAGAGTAGGCCTTTGGCCCTTACTGTGAATCTTTGCTCCATCCACCATAACCTAAAATGTTTTGTCTGTGAATGACAGATGAAGTGGTGGTGAAAGTGAATTTGAGAACCAATTCACCAGCAACAGCTGGACAAATGGAAGTTCTGCTGTACCGAAGCTGTTGTTACCAAAATGATATACACCAGAAGAAAAGTGAGATTGTCTGTTGGCTAGAAATATAAACCATTGTTTGAATATAGCAATAGGCACAGTGTTATCAAAAGTTAATAAATAATCCAGAAATTTGTGCCAAGGCTTACTTGAGACCACGATTTATGGCAGGAACCTCCAACTAACAATGCACATACGACTTCTGCTGCCCAGGTTTAATGAACCAGAATGTATGCCCTCCAACTTTAAAGTAGTTGCTTGCATGGTGAGGCTTATTGACTTACGCTGGCCCAAATGAACAAGCCTCGGACAAGCAGTCCCCAATGACATAAGATGATACAAAGTGATGCTGGCCACTGTCAGCATGCTTGACTTGATCCAGGCTGTTAAGAGTTCTCAGAAGCAGCAGAATTTACCTGAGCATAACAGATTATACAAGGAAACCAGACTATATTTGGCTGGGAAGATACAAGCTTAGTTCACAAGTCAGAAACTTGTAGTCTCTGCACTCCCTCTGCTGGCAACAAATATAAAGGCTCGACTTCTAGCTATTGGCATTCTTACCTCATGCAGTAGTCTGAAATTCAAACTTGACCTGATGAAAGACACACATGGGAAACAATGAAAGGAAAGGCAATCTCAAAGCTCTTTTAAGTCCAGGCTGTGAAGGGCTTTAAAGCAGTAACAGAGTCACCATTGTGCAAATGGGTTCAAAGAACCCGGGCCACCACCCTCAGGGGCCAAGTCTCACACCCCAGCCACATTGCAAATGCGGTGCTGGCCAGAATTTTCTCGCAAATAGCCCCGTTTGCAAGCAAAACCATACCCCCTGCATCTGATATCAGACACAGAGGGTGTGGCAGGGGAGACCACTGGTGGTGGACTGAACCAGGGCCACTGCTGGCCTTCCTATGCTACTGCTTTAAAGGTTAACGTAAGAATAGCCGTGCTGCATCAGGCCCAAGGCCTATCTAGCCCATTATCCTATTACATACAGTGGCCCATCAGATGCCTCGGGACAGCCCTCAAGCAAGAAGTAAGGGCATACCCTCTCTCCTGCTTGCTGTTGCTTGCCTGCAACTGGTATGGAGAGGCATCATGCTTCTGAGGCTGGAGGTGGCCCACAGCCACCAGACTAGTAGCTATTGATAGACTTGTCCTCCATGAATTTGCCCCTTTTAAAGCTATCCAAGCTGGTGGCCATCACCACCTCCCATGACAAAGAATTCATAGATTAATCATGTCCTGTGTGGAAAAGTACTTCC
The DNA here is from genome assembly GCF_027244095.1 of Hemicordylus capensis. NCBI lineage: Eukaryota > Metazoa > Chordata > Lepidosauria > Squamata > Cordylidae > Hemicordylus > Hemicordylus capensis. The sequence goes on along the minus strand of NC_069658.1, from coordinate 369,172,105 downwards.
GCTTGTTGGTCCTAAATTTCTCAACCTTCGATTTCATGTGATGACCCCTGGTTCTAGTGTTATTAGAGAGGGAGAAATTTTTCTCTCTATTCACTTTCTCCACTCCATGTATAATTTTATACTTCTCAATCATGTCTCCCTGTAGTCACCTCTTTTCCAAACTAAAGAGCCCCAGATGCTGAAGTCTTGCCTCATATGCTGCAGGCTCCTGATCATCTTGGCTGCCCTCTTCTACACCTTTTCCAGTTCCACAGTATCAGGGGCGTAACTATAATAGGGCAAGGGGAGACAGTTGTCTGGGGGCCCACTGCCTTGGGGGGGGGGCCCCCAGAGGCAAGTCACATGACTGACTCCCCCCGCCGCTTTTAAACAATAATTTAGGATGATGTTCTATTGTGGCTCATATATACATTTTAAAATCTTGTCTCTGGGCCCACTACAACCTTGCTGTGCCTCTGCACAATATCCTTCTTAAGATACAGTGACCAAAACTGTACACAGTACTCCTGTGGCCACACCACAATTTTTTATAAAGGCACTATATTAGCATTTTTATCTTCAATAAAAATGAAAATAAATGATCCTAATGATCCCTAGCATGGAATTGGCCTTTTTCCACAGCTGTCGCATACTGACACATTCAATGAGCTGTTAGTTGTTACATTTAATTACAAAGAGGTTAGTTATTTGTTACATTTTAAAGGTTTTCAATTTACTTTTATTGTTGATTTGTTAGTTTTATTTTTGGTGCTGTAAACTGCTTTGAACTTTTTTTGAATGAGGAATCAGCATATAAATGTTTAAACAGCCAATCAAACAAAAAAACTGTTACACCTTTCTGCTCAAACAATTGAGTATGAACTTTACTAAAAGGGATGTGCATGAATTGATTTTTTTGATTCGATTTGTACCCAAATTGAATCACCTGATTTGTGTCCAAATCTGTCTCCCTGAATCACCTCAGATTCAATTTGGATTTGATTCAATTCAATTTGGATCAATTTAGACCACTTATAAAGGTCCTAGGGGCATCATATTTGGGTGGTGGGTAAGTCCCCATGGGTGCCACCTACCACCCAAATTTCAAGACAGTGGGGCACTTGGTTTTTTCAGGATCTTTTTTTAGTTTTTACTGATTTTGTAATTTCCAGAATAGGAATTAATGGGGATTCGAAGTCACCCTATCCTAACCCTAACATGGATCCCCAGCTTTAAATAAAATAAAAAAATAAAAAAATAATAAAGCTATGCTTTAGCCCTTGTAAAAGTGGAGTTATGGAGCAAAATGTGCATCACTATTTTCCAAATGTCTGGATTCTTTGGTGTCTAATAACTTTCCCTCATAATGAATACCTATGAGGATTCATTTTACGTCTTCATTTCTTCTATTCATTTTGACCCCACTGCTTTACAGATAGGGGTGAAGAATTAATGCCATCTCATGCAACTACCCCCCCCCCCCCCAACCTGCAAGTCACTGAGTACTCAGCTTATGTTTTAGGAATGTCTGAGGTGTTCAGTAGGCTTGTGCATTTCGATTCGGGCACAAAACATTTTGTGCCTGAAAGTGGCAATTTCAGAGGTTTTGTAACCAAAACAAAATCAAGAATTAAAAAATGAGATTTTTTTGGTTTCCGAATTGAAATGACTGTGTTTCGGACAGAATGCTTTGTTCTTCAGAAAAGCATTGCAATCAAATTGACTTCTCTGACTCTCTCCACTCCAGCTGAGGCACTGAGTGTTTAGCAGAAGATAAGATATGCAAAAACAGTTGAGCATGAATAGTTAAGTGTTGTATTCAGTGTGATTGAAATGCAAACTGACCTTGCAAAGGGATTTGTAAGACAGCATTTTGAGACAGAAATACCCAAATATCTTTGGGAGCTCAATGCAATTCCAAAGCTCTTGTTAAAAGCCATGGTATAAATTGTGTGGAGAAGCTTTTCGAGAAGCTGGTTAGGAAAGTTCTGAAATTACATAGGTTTTTCTTTCCAAAGGTTTAGAAAGAATCTCTTGACTTATTCGGGGCTCTTTTGAAGAGCTATTTTGTTTTTCTTCTGATTTTTGTGAGTTATAGTGGTGTCTAAGTTTTGGTGCCCAAGTTGAGCAGTCTAATGTAATTTAGGCCACAATGTAATTTGGTGGGACATGATGTCTTAGCCAGGGATTCACAACTTTTGCCATTGCAGGGACAGGTCATCCACATGGGACTACAGGAAACAAGAGGGGGATGGGGAACACACCTGTCAATCTATTGACAGCCCCAGGAATCTTAGTTGCTTCTCTTTTTCTTGTAACCATGATCCATGGTTTTGCACTTTCTTAAATGCAGTGATGATAAATCTCAACAATTCTGAACAGTAGGCTGATTTGTTTGGGCTACGGCTCACTTCACTTCAGTAAAATGAACATTTGAAGCTGTTCCATAGTACCAAGGCATTTTTATTTTAATTTTTTACATTTTATATCCCGCTCTTCCTCCAAGGAGCCCAGAGCAGTGTCCTACATACTTAGGTTTCTCCTCACAACAACCCTGTAAAGTAAGTTAGGCTGAGAGAGAAGTGACTGGCCCAGAGTCACCCAGCTAGTATCATGGCTGAATGGGGATTTGAACTCGAGTCTCCCCGGTCCTAGTCCAGCACTCCAACCACTACACCACGCTGGCTCATTGGTCATTCTCTTCACTCTTTCAACTTGTTTATGTGGGGCTTCAGGGGCAAAACAGTGGGTTGGGTGGCAGTGCCCCAAGGGTGGTGCACCCAGATTACAAATAGGGCAAAGGGCTGATTTCTTAGGAATTTTTGAGGTTTACGCATCTTCAAGATTTCCCCCCATAGGGAATAATGGAGGTTTTAGCAGCCCCATAACTCCACCTGGGGGGCACTGGGATGGCCCAAAGCGAGTGGTGGTGTAGTGCACAGAGGGTGTCAACCAACCCCCTGGATTGCTAACTCATTGGGGTATTGGGCTTTGTTGTTTCTGAGGTGTTGAGTTTAGATTCTCCGGTAGCAAATGAGATTTTTAATGAAAAACCATGAATCCACTCTCATATGCTACCAGAGAATCTATTCTCAGAATACCTCTAGAACAAAACCCTGTACTTCATGGTTGGCAACCCATGTGGGTGGTTGGCACCCTATATGCACTACACCAGTGTTTCTCAACCTTTTTGGAGTCAAGGACCGCTAAATTCTTTGGGTGGAGTTGCAAGGACCGCTACATTCTTCGTGTGCAGTTCTGGACCAACAGTTAGTAAAGTAACACTTAATATCAATCAATTAAATCAATAAAATTAAAGTGAAATTAATTAAAATGAATTTAATCAAAATTTAACTTTTGAAGTTCTGGCAGGCCAAGATTAATTTAAGTTACAATAAATTAAATTAAATTAAAATGCTAATAAAATAAACACAATACAATCTGTACAAAATACATAATAAAATGCATTGTTCTTCCTTTCCACCTCTGCCAAATCATCACACTTAACACAGAGCACTTGTAAGGAAACAAATTAGAGAAGTTTTTCTCTTAACTTTTGATAAGATTATACTTTGATCCTTCACAACACAGGCTTTTATAAAAAGGAAAGAGAGAAGTGAGACTGGGAAAGAAAGAGGGAAAGAATAGGGCAGGCTTGGCTTGAGAAAGAATGGGGCAGGCTTAGCGAGAGAGAGACAGAGGGATAGAAAAAGGGGATGGGGCACACTTGAAGGGGGAGAGAAAGAGAAAAAAGCTAGAAAAGAAAGAGTTTGAAAGAGGATAGGTAGGTTTGACTTGAGGGAGAGAGAGAAAGTTTGAAACAAAACTGATGGAAGAACCACCCCACCGTGCCGCACCTCGCTCTGCTTGCCACTTGCCTTCCCCTGCTGTGAACCTCCATGTATTTTTAAAAATTCCAATGCCAGCCGGTGTGCGATTGAGGGGATGGCCAGGGGGAAATAAAAATTTGATCACACAACCCTTTATGTGAACTTTGGTTGAAGAGCAGTATACAAATATTCATGGTACTTACGATGGCGGGCACTTCTATGATTGCAAGGTTGGGTTGATTCAACCTTGCAATCCTGAAAGCACTCACCATCATGCTTAGGGCTCTTCCCATTTCAGACAAGCAATCACAGGAACACTGGCCATCACGAGTAGGGCTCATCAGACAAGCTCTGCTGTACAGACGAGAGGTGGGATGCATAGGTGATTGACACAGTAGGGGTAGGACTTCCTCCCCCTTTAGGCTGCTATACAAAGCTACAGTGGTGCAATTATGGTATCTGAATCGGGTGAATGACAGAGTCAAATGAGTAATACACACTAGCAACTAGCAACTCTTGAACCAGAGTTACTTAATCCAATTTAATAATGTGAATATTGATTTAGTGAGCAAAATATTGTTGGCAGAAAGGAAGCAATTCTAAAAATGCTTAGGGCCATAAGGGTTGTATCCATCTCATTAGCACAAGTCTACAGCTGATTCAAACATAACATTATTTCAGCTGTGCAAAAAACAAACAAATTATTTTTAAATAGTGGGGAAAAATGAAAAGCAAAATTCTGCAACATATAGTAATTTTGTACAGCAAGCTTTGGTTTTGCAGAATTTCTTCTTCTTCTTCCAGCAATGGGGTGGAGAACAGAGCTAAGTAGTACACAGCTGCAGTACATATCTGACCAGTGGAAATTTAAAGCAGCAATTTCTAAGATTTCACCAGATTTTGCCTACCCAACTTAGCAGCTGCTGTCCCCGTGATTCTTCTCAAGGGAAATCTTGCCAATCAAACCCAGTTTTAGGCCAGTTCCTAAACGGCTGCACCCGCCCCTTTATCTTCATGGATGCAACAGAGAAAAGAAGATCTATGGGCAGACCCTCTCGTTGTGACTCAGCTAAAAGATCTCCAGGGAAAGGAGGAAAGCAAGGAGAGCTCCCTGCCTTCTCATTGCTAGCCTCCCCACCTTCCCTGCTTGCTTTCCGAGCAAATAAAGGCTCAGGAGGGGGATGCACAAGGAGAGGGAGAAAAGGACCCCCTGTTCGAGCGGCAGCGTCTGGGAGTCTGTCTTTCTGCCCGTCCTAGGAGCTGACTGGAGAGAAAGCCAAACCCTAAAAAAGGGGTGGGAAAGGGAACAAAATCCTCCCCTTACCTTGCCTACCCCAACGCTCACCGGTTCTTTTGCCAGCTGCACGCTAGTGGAGCTGGACCCCCAGGTCCCCCCGCAACACCATCTCATCGTGCCAGCCTCGTCACTACTGCTGCTGCATTCAAACTTCCCGGTCTGCCTTCCCTTTCTCAGCTCCCGCCCAACTGCTGACCTGAGCCAAGTAAGCCTCACAGAATAGACTGGCGCTTTGCAATTGGGAAAGTGACGCCGAGCTGCAGGGCAGGCCATGGTGTCGCTCTCGCTGCGAGGCACGCCTGCGCAGTTAAGTGTATTAACTGCAAGCCTCGCAACTGGAAAGCAACGTCGGACTGGAGGGAAGGCCACGGCGTCGCTCTGGTATCCACCGCCGCCAGGGGAGCCGGGTGGAAGGACCACTGGACAGTTCACACACACACCCCAGCCATCCGCTCGGCCACGCAGCGGCTGGAATTGGAATAATTTAAAAACAAAAAACCAAAAAACCACCATGGAGATTTGCAGCGGAGGGTGGGGGGAATTCCTCAAGTCGCGGACCAGCACTCAACTCGTCATGGGCCGGCCATTGAGAAACTGCACTACACCGCCACTTGCTCTGGGCCACTCCAGTGCCCCTCAAGTGGAGTTATGGGACTTCATAAACCTCCATTACACCCTACAAGGAAAATCTGAAAGACACGTAACTTCATTAATTCTTTAAAAGTCAGCCCTTTGCCAAATACCTCTGAAAAAATTATGGTAGCTTCCTTGCACCAACTGGGCACTACCACCAACCACACTCCACTCTGGGCCACCCTTTCCCTCTACCCTGCCTGAAGCTATGCTTTTCCTGAAACCTCCATCATACCCTATGGAGAAAATCTGAAAAACGCACAAACTTCAAAAATTAACCAAAAATCAGCAGTTTGCCCAATTCCTTTGAAATTTTTGTGGTAGCGTCCACTCATTGGGCACTATAACCCCCACCCACTCTTTTGACCACATGACCCATTTTTTAATCTGAATTAATTCGTATTAATTCAGATACAAAACTGGGGTGATTCGGAAGGCTTAATTTCGGACAAAATACAAAATGGGGTTGATTCGGATTTCGTACAAATCGAAACAGAAAGAAATACAAAATGCACAACCCTGGTGTTTATGCTGGCCTTGGGCTGAAATAAACAAATACATATATACACAACCCTAGTGTTTAGACTCTGGTGTATAATGAATCCTCGTAGGCATTCATTATGAGAAAAGGTTATTTGACACCAAGAAGCCAAATAGTGATCATATATTTTGCTCCATAACTCCACTTCTACAAGGGCTAGAGCTTAGTTGTTTTTAAAAAAATGAAAGCTGGGAATCTGGGCAAATCAATAGGAGGAACCCAAATCTTGAATAATTCAAAAGAAATCTGGCACAATTCGATTTGGACCCAAAACTAGCCAATGGACCACAGGGGTGATTTTTTTTCTGTCTTCAAATCACCCGAATCATCTAGATTGAGTACAAATCAATTCTTACTCGAATCAATTCGCACATCCCTAATTACTAGCATAGGCCTCAGTCTCTCTTGGCTGGGTTTTACCAGCCAAAATAGGGACAAATTTTTACTTGTGACTGTATGCACTCCACAGACTACATAGATTTGAGGGGGAAACTGGCTCAAGTACTGCAACAAGGGATTGGCCGAGAAGCCTCCAGCACTGACCTTGCTTCAGCTATAGCATCCAGTTTGTTATAGGTGAGAGCAATTTGATCAAAACAAGTGCCTTGTTTTGAGCTAATCACTGGGTAGAAACCTTGCATTGCAAATGGGCACTCATGCCCAGCCTGATTGTCTCAGAGAAAGGTGCCCAATGTTGCTTGATGCTCCTGAGACTTAGATTATTTTTGCTTAAGCAAAGCACACACAGTGGATTTTCTATTTGCTAAGTTGCATTAACAATTGCCCAGATCTTGGGATGCTTACCAAGACAGATCAGCAAGTCATTCCTCCAGGATGGAGAGCCACTTTGCCTTTTACAGAGAGAAAAACAGGTTGCTAACCTGTAACTTTTTATCTTTTGGTGCTCCACTATCATTCATAAAGGGGGCTTTGTGCCTGCGCAATAGTCCCAGCAGGAGGATTTCAAGCTCCTCAAAGTGCTGAGGATCTGCCCTTTGTGCTCAGAGTGCACAGTCTTTGGAGGTATATTTGGAGACACAGCAATTCTTAACGAAGTTCCTGGATGGCCACTGTGCAGAATGGATTTCATAAAACAAGACGGCTAAGTAGGTATGTAGATCCAAAAGGCAGGGAGGCTGGACAGGTATTGTGAATGATACCTAATGACCAAAAAGATCTATGTTTACAGGTGAGCAACTTGTTTATCATAGTGGTGATCCAGTATCCTTCACAATGTGGGAGGTTAGTGAGCTCTCCTAGCAGGAGGTGGGCCAAAGGATGAGAAGTTGTAGTATTTTCTTGAGCATTGCTCACCCAAAGCTAGTCTCAGCTGCAGAATTGATGTCCAAGGTGTAATGTTCTGTAAAGGGTAAGTTGGAAGACCTGGCAGTGGCTTTTCAAATCTGAGAACTCAATTCCAGACAGATGAGCAGCAGAGGTGTTGCCAAATGGCCCTAATGGTAGGAGGTTGCACCCCATTTGCTGTAACATGCGAGAATAAGCCTTACCAGCCATTCTGAAAGTATTTTTCGAGATACAGGCTGATCTGATAGCACATTCAAAAGCTATATATAGTCTAGTGGGCTTTCTGAAGTCCTTACTCCTGTCCAGGTAGAAGAGGAGTGTCCCCTAAATGTCTAAGGAATGGTGGGAGCATTCTAGCAGTGAAAATGGGTACATAGAAGAGGGAGGAAGTCCAATGACTTGGTTAATTTAAATTTTAATGTTTTTATCTATTGTGATTTTACCTGTTTTATGCATTTTAAATGTTTTATATTTTATATTATGTTTTAATTTGTATACCACCAAGAAATTTCTATATCAGGCAGTATAGAAATTCAATAAAATAAATGTGCAAGTCTGATACAACTTCTGGTAAGAAGGCTCATAACAACCTTATTAGGAAGAGTGAGTGAAGAGAGCATCAGCACTTAGGGCAGTTAGTTTGCTAAGCCTCCTAGTGGTAGTTATAGCAATTAAGAAATCGGTCTTAAAGGAGAACAGCTTAATAGAGGCAGAGGATAAAGGCTCGGGGTGGGGTAGGTGAGAACCAGATAAATCTTCCAGGGCTGAACCAGCTGTTTTACTGTTGTGTGTTTTTTTTTAAACAAGACTGGCAGAATCCAGTTTTCTGTCCTGTTTGTGGGGGCAGAGAGCTTTTGGCCTGACTTGCTGGCCATTCCACAGTCCACAACCAGTAAGTTTGGAGGATACTTAAACAGAAACTTGCAATCGTCTTCCTGGGCTCTGTAAAAGGTTTCCAGCTGTTTGGAGGTGGCAGTCATGCTGACTTGGCGGAATTTATCAGCACTGGTAGTGTGAGTAGTGCTGCAGGATGGGATGTCATAGTTGATACAAGAAAATCAGAGACAGGATCCTTAACACTAGGGACTGGAGGCTTTAGCTCTAGGCCAAGGACCTTCGCCATTTCAGCAACCTGGATTCAGTATAACTTAGCCTCTTCTGTTGGAGAATGTGGAGGATTGCTTGGGATGCTGTCATCAGTCCTTTCTACACTTACAGCACACTTTTGTAGGAAACTGTGTGTACGCTATAACGTTGGTTTGTTTCGTTGCTCTTACCCAATGGAAGTCCAAGACACAAAGCAAAATGAGTATAGAAGCATTTGCAACATGAACATGGCGTTTCCAACAATGATATACTGTGAAGCAGCACTCTCATTCAAAAACAAAAGCAGTACAATACGGCTCATTTATATAAACTACAAGTATGCAGTACACTCTTACCTCTTTATATGACCTCATAGTATAGTAAAGTGGAAGGCATAAGGTTTTCTTTCTTCTTCTCTGGTAATCTGTCACTGTTCTCTTTTCTTCCACCTCTAACAGAGTCATTCCTTGATCCTTGGAAACCTGTCATATACCTGAAGCTGGAGCAGGATTGTCCCAAAACAAACGAGCCTGAACCAGAATGGTAATAATCCTTTACCAAGTGAACCAAACAATGGATCACTGTGTATCCCACAAATCAATAGTAATACAGTACAAGCATGAAATCTCAGAGGGAGAAATTCAAAATGTCATTTTAACCTTTTATTAAGACAACTTGTAATGGTATGGTGGAATTAAAAAATACAAAAGAGAAGCAAGCACTAGTAGTTATTTATTTAGAAAAAAATCAAAGTTCTGTTCATTCATACAGAACAGTAGTAAAACTAGTTAAACAAAGAAGTAGGCCCATCATACAAGGAAATTAAATTTCACATTTACTCATGCAAGCAGTAAAGAAAATTTTTATACAGTTCTGATGGGAATGATTACAGTATAGGCTTCCATCATTTGGCGGCACAAAAATGACACAGAAGAGAATCAGACACGAAAATAAATTAAACAGTTTACAAGAGATGTGATAAATAATTTAACAACTATGAATTAAAATATGCAAAACACACTTTACACCAACTTCATCATTAGAATATTAAACAGAGGTGAGACATTAGGTTCACTGCAACCAAAGTAAGGCAACGTATCTGAAATGGCTGTTATGGTAAATGTATGCATAACGGGTTTGCAGAACAGGAATTTGCCATGGAATCACAAAGTACTTTCAAAGCAAAGACGTTTAAAACCACATGCTATAAAAATGCCAATCTTGCCATTAAATGAAAATTCCATCTATTTCCTATCAATATGATTATCAAAGTGTACTGTAAACTGAAAATGTGCCTTATCTATAAAACCTTGTTTAAAAAAAATTTTTTGTAATGATTAAACCTCAAGGTCACATGCTGCAGAAAGCAACTATTTAAATGCACTAGCATCCAACAGTTAAGTGAATTTTTTAGAAAACTTATTCTGATTCCAGAAGAACTCTGTCCACTTCTCAATCAGTCTCATGGAAAGGTTTGTCTAAAATACCTTAGAAATGTAGAAACTGGTATTCCCAATAGAAATACAAATGAACACAGGATGATGTAGATCAACTTATGCTATTTAAACTAGCACACAAACTTGAGAAATTTCTGAAATTGTTAACAAAGCAATCCATTTCATACAACATAAGTATTAGCAGCAGCCTGTTTTATACAAAGTTAATATTTTAATGACAACCTCTTGGCTTTAATGAAGTGTTTGTTCACAAAGTATAACAGCTTGAGCTAAGTTTTACTGAACTGGAAGACAACATGTCTACTCAGCATATTGATGCAATGAAAAGCAGCCATAGTACAAAGGGCAAACAGTCCTACACTAGAACAATTTCTTTTATTCATCACAGCGAGAAAGATAAGTAGTAAAAAATATTTAACTGCTGACATAACCTTCCTATGGCACAAGTCTACAGAGCTATTTTTCTCCGTTCCATGTTTCTTTGTATTTTCTTCTATGTGTAACAAAGCAATGGAGGCACACAATTTCTAGCTTATTTTCAAGAGACTGTTCTACTTACAAGGCATGTAGTTCTGCTTCTGAAAGACATGTACCCTTTGACTTGTGTCAGACATTTAGCAAATCTTTTGAATGCAGATTAGTGGCATGAATGTTGGATGCGTGACTGTTCACAAATTACCAAGATGCATACTTTGACCACTTGCCCACACACACCTTATGAACATGCTTAAGGAAAAATATCAACAGTTGGACCCAAGGATTTGCTTGCAGACTTCTGTTTCTATTTTTATGGGAAAAGTTTAGAATATGATCCATTCTTTGGAATCAAGGAACTTCAACCCTACTACAATATGTTTTGGAACATATCATCATCTGAGAAGCATCCTGAATTAAAGCATCTTGTTTGTTCCCCAAACACAAAAATCTTGTTATGTGTGTGCTTCCTTCTGCAAGTTTTGACATTTAACCTATTAGCTCTACTAAGGCACACATAAATTTAATGTTTAAGCTTTGCACTTCAACCTTTCTATCAGCACAGGTGTTCTGAACAGCAATCTGATTCACATTTTTAAAAATATCCCAGTTCTATTGTTAAATTCAGATTGCAGATCTATTGTAGTTCAAGAGAATAATGAAAAAGGATGCTAATCTTTCAATTCCAAAATGGCACACTCAATTTGATTCATAATAAAAAAGGGGTTATTACAATCCTTACAACATTCTTTCATTTCACATCAACAGCAAGAATACTGCTTCCTAAAGCACAAGCAACCAATTAGAAACATATTTTTTAATCTACTACCAAAAACTCTATTGTCATCTACCTAACCTAACAGATACTAAATTCACAAAGTTTATCAGTTCACTATTTACAAAGCAACAAGGCATGAATATTTAGGAAACTGAACAAGTCCAATTTATTAATCTTTGAGCGACAGAAAATTGCTTTCAGTAGAAGCACTTGAAAAGTATTTGAAGAATAACTGTCAGGACTGCTTCACACATTACAATAGAAGCAATACAATATAATTTCAACAATGCATTCAAATTTAGCATTAGCTGCTTCTACCCTGTAATGAGCAATGTGGCTATATTCCCACCATTCTCCACCCCTCAACACAAAAGAAACATGTTGCAGGGAGTCATGGACTGGCACCAGCACATGGTGCCAGGAATATATGCAGTCACCTCACACATTGTAGAGTAGAACATGCAAGATTTTTAGCAAGTGTCTTCTGCTTCAGTGAGTGAGACAGTCCAGAGAAATATCCTGAATAATTTCAGAAACAGTGGCTCAAATGTATGGATGGGCTTTATGTATGCAGTCAAAATTAGTAAAGGTTTGGATGATGGTATAATGGAAGCTGCCTAAATTTCCCACATGCTGAATGAAAGCAAGTATACACAAAACTTATAAATAGTCACATTAATAGATTTACTTTTGCTAGTGAACACTTAGGCAGCAAAACAATTAGAAAGACCAATACACATTAGTCTTAATCCACGATCAATGACATTCAGCAGAGTTTTATACTTCAACTCTGCTTTGAATAACTTGAACCACATTGAATAACTTCAATGGCACAAAGACAGAGTAGCAAAACAGGGTCATGTGACATTAGCTACTTAAAAGTGTAACACAAACGGTAAACAGTGAGAACAGTGATCTGGTTCTTCAACTATCCTTGTCTGTCTATGGAATGTTAATTTAAAAATGCACCTGACAAGAGTGTGCAGGAAAAGCATTACGTAGCACATGATCCACTAATCCCTTAGTTTAATGGGTAGGGGAGGAGAAGGTTATAGAAACAAAGTCTTTTCCTGGTTCTAACACCATCTTGATGGAATGGATACTGAAAACCTGTACATGTCCTGACAATGTACAATGAAAATAAACTGGCTTATTAAGGAGATGAAATTACATTTTAAAAAAAGAACTTTGTTTTATTAAGGATGTATATTGGTCTAAGTAAAATGAACCCGGATTGTATAATCCTCAAGGGAGTGAGAGAAAAGGAACAACAACAACAAAAAAGCCCTGTGTGATAGCTAAGCCAGCTCATTATTCACATAATCTACAGCTTTTCACATAATCTACAGATTCACCACTCTTCATTGCTACAGGGTGATCTAAAGCCATTACTGATTACAGGAATACTCTTAGATCAAATTGTCATTGGAACACCAGAAAAATAAGACTTTGCAGACACTCATGTGACTAAGGGCCACCTAATTCAGAATTTGGACCCCTTTTCTTCAGGAAGGAAATATCCCTCTTCCAACCTAACCAGCCATTTCTCCCTGCTCCCAGAAAGTTGAAAGATGTCCTAATTATTCCTATGTTCCTAGAAAAAAGGATTGCTCTGTGACAATATTATTAGGAAATCCAACTTGCCTTTTCCCTTTGTACAACACAAGACCACTGGCAACATGACCATATGTGAACCATTATACAGTTTTATCTTTCTGCAGCATGAGGGAAAATACTGGGAAGTTCTATGCCTACAAACAAAAACAAAAGGAGGTTGGAAAAGAATTTTCTTTGTAATAATAAATATGGAGCTGTGCAGCACGGGAACTGCTGAAGCATTTATTTATGGGACTATTTCAAACCTGTAATTTAACACTATCAAGCAGGATTCATTACATGTTTAATCCTTTGCTTCTACTGAGAAAGACTTCTTTAAAAAGTGTCTGCTTAGCAGCTAGAGTGGTGTTGTATAAGTGGTTTTAGTCACCTTCAGCTCCTAATGGCAGACAACACAGAGAATAACTACTTTAAGAATATTCTTGCAGTCCAGGATGTGTACCTAAGTATTATTCAAAATTGAAGGATTTGTTTTTGTTTAAACATTACAAGATAAAAAATGTTTTAAAGGCAAAGAAGTCACTTTCACATAACATTGGCCAAGTTCAGTTGTTACATGGCACTGTAGTTTAATAATGGTTCCATGCCTGACATTAACATACCTTGGCCTCATGTACAAGTGGAGAAACTTTTATAGTCCCAGTCCCAGTTTATAGAATCATTTTACCGCAATGTCTGAACCTGTCAAACCCTGGCTTGTTCTAATTAGGAGTTTGCAATTTGCAATCAAGGTTCCATGTGATGTTCAAGCCTTTATGAAGTAAGTTGTCATAATTAAACACCACAAATTGATCAAAACCAAGTACTGAGCCTCATTAAGTCAAGACAGTGTGCTTAGGTTCAGTGTCAGACAATGAAGCACATGAAGACCTTTGGATGATGCCCTCTGTTCTAACAAAGATAACTATTTATAAGTCCTAGGAATAGAAATAGCTTTTAGAATCAGCACAACATCAATACTAATCTGTACTAAATATTTGTTACTTCTAATAAGCACTGAAATGTGGTTTTAAGGAATTAAAAAACAGAAAAGCTATACATGCTGAATATCTGGAGATTCAATGTTCATATATATACACCGATGTATAAAATATCAGTGTGCCAGAATATTATCAATTTGATCAAGTAAATTAAGAACTAGCTTTTATTCTAGTCTTGAGTGGTAGATTCCCTATATAAAACTCAATTCATGGATTAGATAACTGCATATTCTTTCAGGATACAGCAACACATCCTTGTGCATAGAAAGTTTATTTTTTGAGATGATACGTTTTTGAGATCTTATGGTAAGCTTTGCTGCAGCAGTCTATTAACATGCCACTATTGTAAACTTTTACAATCAAGTCTGAAACAGCAGACAGTCAAAATATAGGAGTAGTCCCAATAGATGGAGTTTATTCTAAGGCCACACTGTTGTAGTCTCTGGAACAGTTTATCAAACTACAATGAACAATGGACCTTTTGAATCTGCAGTACAACTTCAGAGCTGCCATAATGCATTAAACCACAAACTTTCCCAAAATTCACATTTTGGATAAACACAGGTTCTATTTGATCAATTCAAAGTGAGTTCAAGTACATTTGAGACATTCAATTGGTTTTGAGACAGTATTATATTCCATAAAGTCTGCTGATCCATAAACTATAACACTATTGTTACAATACAAGTTACTTCTACTGGCACATTTCTGTGTAGATTATTTTGGGTGTTCAATATATTTCCGTTAACTCTTTAAAACCCTACGCAAACCTTCCAAATAAGCAATATAAATTTAACCACCTCATGAACTGGGATACTGCAGATCTTTACAAAGCGGGACTACGCAGTATAATTTTAACAGATGTGTTTGGTTGCTTAACACTAAGTCAGTTGTACAAAGCCTTTGCTGATGTTTGTATTTTTATTCTCCAGAAGTTTTAATACTGGAAGTCTGAATTAAGTAGTTCAATACATTTTAATTTCCTTGCACTAAAAGAAAATCTTCTGCATCAAGGAGCTATACTTGCAGTAGATGGCACTTGGATGTGGCTATGGTCAATTTTTGGAGTTGATGGAACACACTCAAATGAACAATGCTATAATGAAATTCACACAAGAAGAAAATCAAATAACCTTAAGGGGCACTTTTGAAGAGAAATTTGATTAGCGTGGCAAGGTTTGGACAGTTAGAACAATTCCAATTCTGGATTTGAGGCTCATTTTTGCAAAGACTGTACTGCATACTTATAGTTTAATATCTGTTAGAAGATGCCATACAAGAAAAAACTTTCATATGTTTCTTACAGAAACAACTAGATTTCAAGTTTTGTCTCAGTATGACAGCTAATAACTCTTACCATTAAAGACATCTATTGCAGAACTGTGGCCCTTTCCCCCTTTGGTTCCAGTTGATATAAAAACAATGTTGTAATAATGCCAGAAAGGTACGAAATAATTCAGTACTTGTGATGCTTTAAGCTTCAGCTGAAGTTTGGCAATCCAAGGAGAGCACCAACTGCTCCAAAGTACCCCTGTATTTGAAAGAAGATTTGCATGATTCAAGTTTCAGCAACCATATTAGAATTTGGTCTTTTGAAATTCACAAACTATTCAGCAAATCCATAATAACATGCCATGCGTCACCTCTGATTCATTTGAGTGTATCTGAAAACTGGAGAAATTCAATACATTGACTATATTGTGGATAAATTGTATTCTGAACCAACCAGATCTCCACTGAGATTGAGAGAGAGAGGGAGAGAGGGTGTGTAACTGCTACTCTTCTTTCACTTCCTGCCTCTCTCACCAGTTACACTCCCCTGTTGAGGCATCCCAGGCTCCTTTCTCATCCTGTGGTTGGCAGTGGGATAGAGCTTCATGTACAGCTCTTGCAGTCCACAAAGCAGCACTATGGATGCTGTGTACAGAACACTGTTCATTTGCCTACTAACCTTAATAGGATATAACTCATGTTAAATTTGAGACTTTGTGCAGTTCCTGAAGTACTGCATGCACATCTCTCCACATTGTGCTTTTGAAAAAACTGGCTCTAAGACCAGAAGGGGGAATGAATCACAACCCTTTTATGGTCCTGCTCTGTGTTAAACAGGGCAATGCTTAAACTGCATGTATGACTGGAGGGGATTATTGAAGCAATGAGTATGCCTGCCCTCCTAGAAGAAATTATTCACACTAGGCAACTGCTGCCCAGGGAGAAATGACTGAAAACCCAAGTTCCAAGGCACTGGCTAAGCTAACTGTTGATGGTCATACCGTCCCATGCTATTTGGCAAATACGGTAGTAATTTCGATCTTAATTATAAAAAATTAGCATTAATAATTACTTCATTGACATTTGCCAGTTAAACTTGTTTAAGTTATTTGAGAAAACAAATAAATTGGGCATGATGCAGTCAAAGTTAAGCAACTTTAAGCACCACTGTGTCAAGAGGAGAGAATCATGCACATTCATCAAGTGTATTAGCCTTAAACATTGAGAACTGTAGAACCTTTGGGAGGGCAACTACATCATATATGACAAATTGTTTTAGAGATCTCTCTAACTTCCCCAAACAAGTCACGCAATACTAATGAACATAATCAAAAATTTAAGTTTCTTCTCCACTTCAAGGATTATACTGTTTAGATAGTTCTTCTTCCAAATCAGGAATAAGGAAAATAATTGTTTTTACTTTCAAGGTATTAGAAACTGAAATGAATTACCATATTTACCCAAATCGAAAACGACTCTGAATTTAAGACAACCCCCTTAAAAGTAGAGATTAAATCCACATTATACCTGCATTTACTCAAAAGGAACAGGAACAGTGTTCTCTACTTTTTCTTTTAATCTGTGTATGGAATGAGTTTTGTTCTGGGAGGGAGTATCAAGGCAGTGTACATGCACGTGCATTCAGAGTAGGGCCTTCCTGATTCAAAATTAACTGAGCATATATCAAAAAACATGAGCATGCACAAATGTGCACACATTAGAAAGAACACTGTACAGGACTCTGAACTGAAGATTACCTCCTGTCCTGCTTTCTAATATCAAATAGCATGAGGGGGAAACCTAGTCGGATTCAGGTAAATGCAGTACTTGAATTATAAGATGAGATAATCCATTTTATTGATTTATAAGATGATTTATGTCTACACTCAGTTGTAGTCATACATACCTCATGTTCTAGAAACAAAGCCTTCAATTGGCCTTTGGACCAGTAATCCAGTGCATATGCCAAAAGCTTCATCGACAATGTATTCACACGCAAAAAGTTACCAACAAAGACAACACGGTTTATTTTCTGAAGGAAAAAGCAATACAAGTTTCCTCACTGGGATATAAGAAAATAAACTTAAATCAGCTTTAGTTCTGTTTAATTTATCCATTTACTTAAAGATGGTGCTGAACACTGGTTGTATTCAGCAGTCAGAGCCAATATGAATGTGGCAAAATTTAGAAGGACCTGTATAGTAGCCTGTTAATACACATGCTATTTAGACACAAAAGCTTCAATTATTTTACCAATATTAACTTCCCTTGGGCAGGGGTGCGGGAAGTGTTGGTTCCTAGTACCTATTTCCATCTCTCAACCTGAAGCCCCTATCCCATGATCCTACTGTTTGACCACTACCCCACCTCTGTCTCCCACATAGTTGGCTAAGTAGTCTGTGCTGGGGAGTAGAGAGCAGCTCAGCTGTGCAAGGCTCAGTGAAACTTCCACATTAGCGTAACACTGTAGCTGTACAGATGGATGCATGGTTAGGAGGAAAAAGAGGGACAAGCAAAGCGATTTCATATTGCAAGCGCCAAGCAAATACTACAGGTACTGAGTGATAGACAAAAACAAGAGCTGATTGCAAACATATCCGTTTGTATATGTCACTACATTCCTCAAGATGAAAGTAGAATTGCTATAGGGATAATAATACAAGTTCTTATTCTTATTTGGAGCAAGCAAAGTTCATGACAACTAAACCAGACCATTACTCAAAATGGAGCAGTACTCAGTGCCTTCATAGCCCTGTACAATGCTGCTTGATCCATATGCAACAAGGCAGCACTGTAAAGAAGCCAAAGACATTGAGAAAGATTCTAGATAAGCACATGTTTTTATCTTCTTTTGGCATAACACAAGGGAGTTCTATGTAAACTGGGTTAAGTCAGATGTATGCATGTGAAACAGATATGATGCTCCAGAAAGCAGCAGAGACAAAGTGTGTTCTTTAAACAAATTCACCAAGGGAAAGATTTATATTTGAGTCAAATTATAAAATAAATTGCTTATACTGCCATTAAATTTTTGCTCAATTAAACCTCAAATAATTAAAAATACCCTGAGTGCTTTGGACATAACTAGTACTTATCAACTTAATTCTTCCAATTGTTGTGTGAAAGTGAAAGCAAGAAATAGAAAAATTTTGAACTCTTAATCCCAGTGAAGAGATTGACAGAGGAGATAGTCCTTCTACCTTCTATCCCATTTTAGCATTAAACACATTGTGTAGTATCTGCTGCTTCCTCTCATCTGCAGTTACCTCATTCACAGCACACATTCGTGCTATAGATCCGATGTTATTGGTGATAGTAACTAGTGTAGCTCTAGCCAGGTCTTCTTTACTAACAGACTCCCTTTTTTCCTTGTAGATCATATTCCCAAAGCTAGGAAGAAACAAAAAGATCCCACAATGTTAAATAATCTACGATTTAGAATATAAGCTTTGATGCGAAGAGGTAGGAGCATTTGTCTCCAAGTTCAATGATCACTATTAGAGGCTTCTGAAATGTTCTTCCTTCGCTCACCTATAATGTCACTGCCACTACCAATTTATAGCAAGGGATGTGCAAAACATTTTGAGAGTTTCAAGTGTCTCACAAGCTCGAAATAAAACACCCTTTAAAAAAGAGGCCTGTTTCAAGCTCAGAACAATACAACCCTATTTCAATGCGTAACTTTTGAGCGCAATTTTGGAGGCCTGTTTTTCATTTGCTGATTGGTTTTCTAGCACTGGCTTTCAATTGGCTTATGATCTCCTTGCTTCTTGACTGGCTTGTTATACAAATAGTCATGCCCCCACTGGCGGGGGGGGGGGGGAGAGGGAAACCAAAGGAAAGTGTATCAAAATTTAAAAGAGATTGGAAGGCAGAGAGAGCCCTTATATTATAGGATGCTATGAGGAATTGGGAAACTAAACGTTTGTTAAAAATCGGCCACTTGTCTACTTCTTTTGGTGGTCGGTAGCACCCATCATGCCCGGCCACCCAACCCACCTTGGTGTCCCTAGGAGCTACCCATGGGGAACAATGGGGTGTTTCGAGTTTCCCCATTGTTCCCTATGGACAAAACACTTGAAACATCTCAAATTTTGTTCCATCAAAACAATCACGTCAACCACTGTTCTGACGAAATGTTTTGGCTGTCTGCATTTTGTTTTGAGCTTGAAACAAAATGCAAAATCCATTTTGTGCACATCCCTACTTATAGCCGACTGGAGGTTGGGGAGAACAATACTAATCATGTATGACAGCATGCACTGTGTGTCTTGGGAATAGCTTTTGGGGAAGAATACTGCTAGTCTTTAATTGCCCCAAATATTAAAAGAGCAAAGGAAGCAGCAGCAGGTGCATTACTAGTATTTGAGGACAAGCTCAACTGCTCTGGCTGGGGAATGGGGGGAATTATCTGTTTCATAGATTATAAATAGAGTTGAAAAATGTCCAGATCAGAGGAAGACACTACTGTCTGGTTTAATCCTTACAGTTACTTCTGTTTACTGTAGGGATGGTTTGTGTTTTGAAAGATGAGACACTATAGAGGGGAACCTACTTATCTGTAGTTCTATTACTTGCAGTTTCACATATCTGCAGTTTTAAAATAAGAGGACAAGCCTCATTAACTGCGGGTAAGGGGTTTGCATATCTGCTGTTTTTGCTGGTGAGCAAGAGGAAAAAAAGAAAAGGATTGCTGCCCTCGCCCCAAAGGTAACATCCAGTGCTGGCCTCTCTCCCTGCCAGGTTTCTCCTAAGCACTGGCCTTTCTCCCTGCCAGGGTGCGCAAAGACAACATCCTCTGTAGAGTGGGGGCTGCCAGAGGGAGGGGCGATCATCGGCCACTGCCCCATATGCTCGAGAACTGGCCTCTTTCTCTGTGCCACCGCCGCCCGCTCAAGCGCTTCCCTCTCTCCGTGCAGCAGAGAAACCTTCTCATGAAACCTGGAAATCTGTCCAAATCCTGGGTCTCACAGGACTTGCAAGGCCTGGAAGGGATAAGAAAGCCCTGGCTGGGCAGTGATGAGGGCCAGTTCTCAGAGGAAGACCTTCCTTGTGCTGGCTCTGTCCTGCTTCTGGCTCACCCTTCGGTCTGTGGGGATGTTGCGTTCAACCCCCGCTGCGGGGAGAGAGGCCAATGCTTGAGGAGTGTGTGGGTGGCAGCAGCGCTGCAGGGAAGAGCTTGAGGAGCATGCGGTGTGGCACAGGGAAAGAGGCCAGTGCTCAAGGAGCATGAAGGGTGGAAGCGGTGGCCAGTGACCAGCCCTCTGGCAGCCCCCGCTCTACAGGGAATGTTGGCTTAGTGCACCCTGGCAGGGAGAGAGGCCAGTGCTGGATGTTGCCGGGGTGGGGGAAGCAATCCTTTTCTTCTTTCTCCCCTCTTGGCCCCCACGGGGAACCTAACCCCTGGATTTTCATTAGATTAACATCCTGACATTCACAGTTTCCTTATCTGAGGTGGTGGGCCAAGAACCTAACCCCTGTGGATAACGAGGTCTGCCTGTACACACACAAATTAAGTTCACATCTATCTGGTTTGCTTTTAAGAGCCAGCTTTTCAAAGAATTGCTATCTTTTTGAAAGGGTGTAGCATGAAGGTTTGTGGTAGACAGTCATTAGGGACACACAAACACAGCCTACACTCCATAGGATAGGGATATAAAAAGCATCCATGGGACATGAAAACATTTTAAAAGCAAGCATAGTAACTGAGAAAGCAGATGCTCTTTAGAAGCCTCTGAATATGAGTATTTTCAGTTCAAGCGAAGCATATGATACCTATGTATGATGTTCTTTTATAACACGTACCTAGATGCCACTGCCCATCCTGGCAAGCCAAACCGTTCATAGTCTCCCCCATAAATATCACGGACTAGTTTGTCAGCATGTGTGCTGTCCCCTTTAGATGCCATTTCTAAAGCTTCTTCAAAACTTTCACATCCAGTTAGTAAGCTGCATAAACCAAGAAAGGTTCCACCACCTAGACTGGTGTGAAGAAAGAGACTGACTTGTAAGTAGTTTTTCTTAAAACATACAATATTATGGCTGTCTTATCTGTCTCAACCAGATCAACCCGATTTCTAATAATTGCAACTAACAACTTAAAGTTTTAAACTAAGAGAACTGAATATACAGCTATGCAGTTCTAGTGAATGAATGTTTAATATACTGTTTTAATTTATTTATTTATAAATTAATGCTTAATGTACTGTTTTATACTGTAGCCTACCACATCATGAAGGTTCTTGGACAGTCAATCTTGTTTTAAAAAAGAAAAAAGGCAAGACTAAGCAGACACAGAAACATTTTGTAAAAACTGTTATTAAATGCCAACTCACAAGACAGTTGCTTTAAAAAAAAACAAACCTATTCTTGCAGGAGGGCTAAGGGCAAAACAGGAAAAGGCATGTACAAGGATTGTGGTGTAAACCATATTTACCTGAATAGAAGTTAGTTTTAAAATAAGCTTTAAATTTAAGACAACTCCCTTTAAAAAGTACAGATTAAATAAAGGTATGATCTATATTTACTGGAAAGGAAGCTCTGAATTTAAGATCCCCCCCCCCTTCTAATACTAAAGATCTTGGGAAAAACCTAGTCTTGGATTCAGGTAAATACAGTGTGGTCACCAAGCCTCCTTGAAAACGTCATATGGCTGCTACAGTGGGCTCTGGATATCTGGGGAGACATTCTGCGCTGTAGCAACTAGCTGGTATGCAGAACCTCCCCCCCCCCTTTTTTTGAAGCTCCTCTGTCAGCTTAGGCAGCCAAAGCAGTGTGTTGTAGTAACTGCAAGTGTCTTACCAGCAGAGACCACAACTAAGTTGTCACAATTGTGGTCTGCGCTGCAACCACCAGCAACTGGGGAGCTCAGAAGAGTCAGGATATTTTATCTTCTTAATCTTGATAGTTTCCCTTCCTTTATCAGCCCACTTTTACCTAGCAGTGTTTAGAAAAGATTTTGAAAAGTTCTCCATTACCTCAAAGAAAAAAAGCTAACAACTTTTTATAGACTCAGTACCAGGGAAAACATACCCTTCAAAAAGAGAATTGGGGCTGTCAATTCATAATGTCGTTAATCACATAACGAAACAAGTACTGAGAATTTTCGTACTGGAATAATGTTTGAAGGAAGCTAGTAAGATGACACTAGAACATTTTTTCACAAGACCTTAACTAGACCAGCGTGGTTTAGTGGTAAGAGTGCTGGACTAGGACCAGGGAGACCACAGTTCAAATCCCCATTCAGCCATGATACTAGCTGGGTGACTCTGGGCCAGTCACTTCTCTCACAGCCTAACCTACTTCACAGGGTTGTTGTGAGGAGGAACCTAAGTATTTAGTGCACCACTCTGGGCTCTTGGAGGAAGAGCAAGATATAAAATGGAAATAATAATAATAATAATAATAATAATAATAATAATAATAATAATACCACCAGCGTTAAAGTCACTACCTTGTTCCAGTTACTCTCTTATAGTTGTCTTTGGAATGCACAGCTAAAATACTGACTCCCGAACCAATGTTTACAACCAGCAATGGGTATGGATCATCCAAGTTAAAAGGCATCTTTTGGCATCTTTCAGGTTCTGATGCATTTTCAAAATAGTAGCACTCTGCCTGGCCATTAAAACTGACAGAATCTATATACAACAAGCCCTTGACAAGGCAGTCAAGTTCATCCAGTTTGTGCAGCTGGAGGTTTCCAATCTGTGAAGATGTAAGAGACATGTTAACACATTACATTCATGAACAGAACTAGACAGACACTGAAAAAATTCAGCATAAACTTGAGATACAGAAGCCAACTATCCTCTCACTCTGATTTCAACTTGGATTCTATTGTGTAGCTTTTCCTCACCAAATGATATTAACTAATACAGAAACTTAGATTACAAAAATAAGCTATACAAAAGTTCACAAGTTTTTACAATTGAGATTATTTGTATCAGAACATTTCAAATAAGAAATGCAACCAATAAATAGCAATACTGCCTGATAAGCAGTAAATACTTTAGCAGCTATATATTCAGTAAAGTAATTTAAGAGTTTTCTATCCATACCTTGCATAATTTCAAACAATGGACGTATCAGATCACCATCAAACCTTCCACAGAATTGGAGTAAACACAACCCTCTTTACTATAAGATTCAAGGATATTGTTTTTATTACAGGTAGGTGTGCGTGTGTGCTAAGCAACACACTAAGCGTAACCAGCAAAATCCCCCCCCCGCCCACTGAAAAAGAACACACTGCTCACAGAACTGCTGTGCACGCCATACATATTCACTATCTATTTCCAGACCCTTCTTTGTGGCAATATTTTAACAGACCTGTAAGACTCAGCTGACTCTGCCTACACCAAGTGTCAAAGGCTGATGGCAAAGCAAGTCATCATACCCTCAAAGGGGAGAAAACAAGAAGCAAACATAAAAATAAAGAACATAAAGCAAAGAAAAAAATCTAAAATAATGTTATTTTGAGTTTCACCTTCATTGCTATACCAACACCATTCTGAAAAGGACTAACCCAACCCTTACCAGTACATGGCTGAATCAAAAAAATAATTGCTAAGAATATATTGCTCATCTGTGACAGACCAAAAACTAAAGAGAAGACTGTTGTAGGTGCATTTAATAGTTCATTACAATGGAGGAGATGCACCAAGGGAACGTGGGCAAAAGAACACATGTGCCTAGGACTGAAAAAAATTCCAAGTAACTAAAATACCTGTAAATGTCTTCTAATCCTACTTAAACAGACTGTGCTAAGCAAACAGTGCAGGGATCAACAATGCAGGAACTGAAGGTTCCAGCTGAGAAAGAGCACCAAAGCTTTCCAGTCTAAGACTTCGAAGAGCCATGGAGAGTCCTGGCAGTCATTATTTCTGTGTTGAAAAAGTAATGGAGGAGGATAAAGAGCTAGGGATGTGCATGCAACCACAGGGGGCGGCTTAGAGGGCAAGGGAGGATGCATTTATCCCCTCCCCCCGCACATTTCCTCCACGGGCCCATGTCTCACTAGAAACCCGTCGGGGGCGGCAGCATACCTCCCTGCTGCCCTGCTCCACCATTATCCGGAAGCTGTAACTGCGATTGCATGTGTTGCTCATGCACACACATCACGTGCACGCACCCAATGTTTGTGCACATGCACAATTGCAGCTGTTTCCGGATAATGTCAGAACGGGGAGGCAGGGAGTATGCTGCCACCCCGCCAGGCTTCTAGTGAGACATGCGCCAGTGGGGGAAACACGGCGGGGGGGGGGAAGAGAAGTGTATCCTCCTCCTGCCCTGAAAGCCACCACCCCCGCCGTTGAACCCTCAAGCCGGGCAACATCCAAAACGGTTCAGACACCCGTAAAAGGGTCTCCAAACCTGTTCGTGCACATCCCTATAAGGAGCCGCTTCCAGCAATGAGCATGAACTAAGAAAGGTAATGAGGCAAAATTCCCTCAGGAAGAACCTGGGCCTATGTGACTAGGCATTAAAGCCATTAGCTCCCAGGATGCAGCACCTGCTCCACTGGCAATTATTTTCAAGAGGACAAAAAAGCTTCAAAGTATGCACCCCTAGGTATCTTAAGCCAGCAGACTTCTGATGGAAGAAACAACCATCGCTCTGTTTCATTACTTGACCTAAACATTCAAACAACATACTTTTAGAGTAGACTATGTTACAGAAAAAAGCAGGCAAGAATAAACTACCTACTGTGCGAAAATCTTCTTCAAACTTATAGGCACCACCACCAGTGGCACAGAGCACTGTATGCAGCGTTGAGAAGTTTTTGTTTCTTCCCATTTGAATAAAAGTAGGTAAGTCTTGGGTTGGGAATCTGATAAAGTGCAAGTTTCCCGTTCGCCCAAAAAGTATCAAGTCTTTTAGTTCAAGGTGGACGTCCCGAATACCAGTGGATCCATAGGCTACATTTGATGTCAAATATTTGCGGATACTCTTCAAGCTTTCAACTTCTTCCTGCTCTTCTTCTGCAGTAATATCAATAGGTTCAAAATATGCTAGTTTCACCAGAGTTCCTCCAATGTCCATACCAAACCATGGAAAAGCTGTAGAAAAGTAAAGTTATCATTAGAAAACAATATACCGTGTTTCCCCAAAAGTAAGACCTACCCCAAAAGTAAGACCTAGCAGTAATTTCTGATGTACCGCTAATATAAGCCCTCCCCCGAAAATAAGACCTACCCGAAAATAAGACCTAGTGCATTTTTTGGGCCTAAAATTAATATAAGACACTGTCTTATTTTTGGGGAAACACAAATAACTTTTGATTAAGGTCAAGAACACAGCAAACTGAGGTGTCATGTCTGAGTAACAGTTGATGGACTGAAAGGACACTGAGTAGAAGGGTAGCAGCCAGCTATTCAAACTAGAACTTTTTTGAACTTCAATAAAAATAAGACCTACCCGAAAATAAGCCCTAGTGCATTTTTTGGGCCTAAAATTAATATAAGACACTGTCTTATTTTCAGGGAAACACAGTACATATGAAAATTAAAGGTTGAAATCTTATTTGCTAGTACTTAACACAATGGTCAAATGCACATGTAACACTAAACCATGGTTTAGCATTACATCCACAAGCACTGCAAAGCCAAGGTGAAGGCTTGCCTCTCTCCTCCACAAAGAACTCCTTCCTTGTTTAGAATAAGCTACAGTTTCCCATTATACTAAAATTTGAGAAAGACTGGTTTATTCTGTCAACAATTTACAACTTGGATGCAATAAAAACTTTAGTTCATGTTAAGCCCCAAACAAATTTTAAGTCCTCTCCTCACATGAAGGAAGGGTGACGTGCACGAGTCTAAGGTAATATTCATACACATAGAACTAAATGTTTTTGTATTCCATGTACATGCAGTCACACTCTTCAACCTTATAAAACACAGTAATTAAAACTTCTCTGCACGATTATTCCACTCAGATGAACCATCACTATTCCTGCATATCTCTACTTATTAGCATGCACTACTCACTGAAGTAATAGCAAAGTATTTTCTAGTTCAAGTTTCAATTATCCATATATTTAATTCTCGTAGACGTGCCTGTGGGGATGCGTCCCGGCAGCAACCCAGATGAAGCGCCGGATTGGCTGGGAGGCGAGAGCCGTTGGGATTGGCTGGGCGGAGGCGGCTCGCAACGCGAGCTGAGATGCAGCTGTGGGGGGGAAATGGCAGTGGAAGCTCCAGCCGCACGTTAGCTCCCGCCGCGCTTGGTCGCTGTGAGGAGGCGGCGGCGGCTGGCACCAGCCACGGTTGTGACCGTCGCGTCCGCGGCCTGGGAGTAAGCGGGAGGCAGTAGAACAGACTGGCCCTGGAGGGCTGCCAGGGGTGAGGGGAATGGACAGTAACGGTGGTGGCGGGGCCTTTTTTGGCTGCCCGCCGCTTGGAGTGGCCAGGGGCAGACCAGCTGCTGTGAGGCGGTAGCGGCGGCCAGCTGCTGTTGCGGCTGCCGCAGCCCAGGCTGCGAGGAGGCGGGAAGCGCTGCTGGCAGGGGTGAGTGGGCAACATGCGGTAACGGCAGTGGCGGGGCTCTTTTTGGCTGCCCGCCGCCTAGTGTGGCTCCGTGTGGGGGGAGGAATGGAAGTGGGGAGCACAAGAGAGCGCGGGGCTGGAGGGAGGGGGAGAGAGGAGAGACCTGGGCAGGAGGGGGAACAGCCGGACCGAAAGCGCACAGATGCTCTGTGCAGGTCTGCTAGTACCCAATATGTTTCTAAAAAATACAAAATATATTATTCATCAAGTAAATATTTTCAGATGTGTTTTGAACAACACTGGCTGACATCCAGACTAATGCACACATGGAAAGATGTTTCACGTGCACGGGGGGGGGGGAGAGGTTGCGTGTGGCAGCACTGATTTTCACCAATTTCCCGTCCCCCTTGTAGGGGTGTGCACGGAACCGCGGAGCTGCGGTCCGGCACTGGGGTGGGGGGTTCCACTCAAAACAGGGGGGGCTTTACTCACCCCTTCCATTAAAGTCCCGTATTTTTTGTAGTAATCGGGCAGCAAGGTGCCGCCCTCTTCAATCTCCTCTCGGTGCGGGCTCCTCGTATCCATAATCGGGGCGGCAGGATCACTCCCAGTCCCTGCCGCCCCCTTCAAGCTAAGTCCCCCTCGGCTGGCGGCCGCCCCCTGAAGCTCCCCAGAGGTCCCCCGCCGCCCCCTTCTTTCCAAATCTACCCCCATTACAAGAGGACAGCAGGAGAACTCCCTGCCGTCCCCTTCCCCCTTGCCGGCTGGGCTGCAAATGGCTTTGGAACCCCCAACCCGAACCAAAACCACCCCATGCCCGGACCGGTCTGGAGGCCTTTAGAATGTTTTGGGTGTGTTCAATATCAGTCTGGATGACAGCCACTATTTTAAGATAGCGTTTTTCCTTCCTTCCGTGTGTGTGTGTGTGTGTGTTAAATAAAGCATTCATAAACCACCTTGATTATTTTACAAACTAAAATAGAAATTTACTAAATAAATATTTGAAATAGGATTTTGCTCTCCTTTTCAGCTTTACTACACAGAGACCAAGCCAAGAGATAAAATACCAAATCGCCATATATAATATGCCCACACACTAAAAAAAACAAATCATTTTTAAAGTCTGGCAGTTGTCAAAATACAGCCTCTCAAGAAGTATAGGAAAAAGATAGAGGCTGTTCTCATGTGCAGCCTAACCCAGACTGAGTTAGGCTGTGCATGAGTACTGCCGGGATCAGGCCCGATGGGGGGGGGGGGCGCAGTGTGACCTAGGCCCAGTTTGTAGCCCGGCTCTACAACCTTAACCCAGGCTCCAAGACCATGTGCTCGCTGGGGCTATGCTTAGCCCCAGCAGACACAGATATGGGTGCCTAGAATGCCTGTCTCCTGGGGGAATCCATCAATGCCTCACACATCATATGCGGTGCATTGAGGGATCACCGGAATCTGTGCTCCCAGCAACTTGGCAGCCATCATCTGGGGGCAGGGGGAGAGTTGAGTTTGACATATGCCCGGTCCTTATATTCAGCCTTATAATCTTTTAGCACAGCAGTATCCGTTGTTAAATTATCTGTTCTGTCAAAGACAATTAGGAGGTATATAAAAATATTAAGTGGAAGCTATAGAAACTCAATTCAGGCTAATCTTTTCATGATGTTTGAATAAGGATATCCGAAAAGAACTGAGTTTTCTCTGATAAATACACCACTTATACAGTCTTTTCCCCAACATCAGTCTGATTGTCAGGATGCATGAAAGATTTTATAGTGCTCTAATGTATCTTAGATTAAGGTTACAATAAGTGACTTCAAACACATCACTACATTACGATTACTATTTGTGCTAGCACATGTGTGGGGGGAGGGGTAGAGTATACTATGAACACATACAGTAATACATTTTTTTAAAATTATATACAACAGATCATACTTTAAATCATTGCTTTCCCTACAATCAACTTATACTGTTCACTCTGAAGACTTTTCAGAATCCTGTTATGTAACTTTTTGAATGTCTTGCAGTTATAAAGTTCTCCCACACCTTTCTCCAAGTACCTGAACATAAACTGTATGTTTATAACTCTTCAGCAAGGAGCAACAAAGCTTGACTAAGTGCATTCAGTGAACTTTGGTTTCTTCCAACAAGACAGCAATAGCTTACATACCAACACTCACACTTATTTGGAACTAGTTATTAACTCTACACGAATGTGTCGGGGGACACAGGGACGGCATTCAAGTGATTCTAAATACTTCTTCACAGAAGCAAGAATGGTCAGCAGAGCTTACTTCAAAATATTGCGTTTATTTATTACATGTTTAAATCGCCCCATCCAGAGGCTCTGGGTGGTGTAAAACTAGTTTAAACCACATAAAAACAAACATGATTTAAAACACACTACTTAGAACAATATAAAAACAATTTCAACACAATTTAAAACCAATTAAAATACTTAAACACAATTTAAAAACGTTGGAAGGCCAGGCCAAATAAGTAAGCCTTTAGGGCTCTCTTAAAGGTCAACAGCGAGCCTAAACTGCGGATATCTGCTGGGAATGCATTCCATGGGCCAGGAGCAGCTACAGAGAAGGCCCTGTTCCAAGTCGCCAAACAGACTGGTGGTAACTGGAAATGGACCTCTCCAGATGACCTCAATGTGCGATGGGAATCATACAGAAGAAGGTGCTCCTAAAGTAGCCCAGACCCAAGCCATTCAGGGCTTTAAAGGTAATAACCAGCACTTTGTATTTTGCCCGGAAACATATCAGCAGCCAGTGCAACTGTTTCAAAACAGGCATAATATGGTCTCTCCGGGTTGCCCCCAAGACCAATCTAGCTGCCACATTTTGAACTGAAGTTTCCGAACTACGTACATAGGCAGCCCCACGTAGAGCGCATTGCAATAGTCAAGCCTGGACTTGAATTATCAGAAAGTAATCCAGATAATGAAGCAGGATGCAACTTTAGTTAAACATGCCAAATTCCACTTAAAGTGCAAAGTTGTATTTAAGATGTTAAAAGCACCCATACTATCATACCTATTGAACTCTTCTTCACAAAAGACTTGTCTTATGTAAAGGACAATGGATATGCTCCATCTCTTCCAATTTAGTGTTGGCTAGTACACAATAATTCAGCATTTTTTCTATCACTGAAGCAACAGCAAGAGCTACAAGCCCCAGTTCATACCCTGGAAAAATCTTATATGCACCACATACATACCCAGGTAGTAACTGGCAGATGAGAAGTTGTGAGAAGTCTTCAGGACACCGTGTAATAGTAATCCAGATAAGCACTATCTATGAGCACTATCACCATATCATAAAGTAAGTTACCTGGCAAGGATGGGGCCATAGCTCAGTGGAAAAGCATCTGCTTTGCACGCAGAAGGTCCCAGGCTCAGTCCCTGGGATGGTAAAAAAAAACCTCGGCCTGAAACCCCAAAGAGCTGCTGCCAGTGAGTGTAGACAATACTAAACTAGATGGACCAATGGTCTGACTGAGTATAAGGCAGCTTCTTATGTTCCTAGGTACACATCCGTGCTTTGAAAATTTGTCAGTTTGAAGTGTTATGCTGGATGGAGACAATAAAATATAGAAAACCTTCTCCTATTTAAAAATCTCTCACATTTGGGCAGACTTAAACTCAGATCCCAAGTACTGCAGTTTCTGATGCAGAAGTGTCGAGCAACTCCTCTTTTGTTATGGGGTGGATAATAAAGATTATTATTATTATTAGTTTATTATGTGGTTAGGTTGAATCAGTTTGAGTTTGTGACTCCTGAGGATGTGGACAAGCTGCTTGGAATGTTGGGGGAAATCACCTCTTCTGAAGAAGCCTGCATTGGATCTCTGAGTTGAGCAAATGCAGGCCTGTCTCCAACATTCTATGGCTGGGCAAAGTAACAGAGGGTGGGGCCTCTCAGGTGCAGACATTCTTGTAGGAAACTGATTATTTAGACCCATCTCAAACTGGCTTTCAGGCAGCCTGATCTCCAATTGGGAATTGACAGAGGGAGTGTGACTCTGTTGGTCATTTTGGATCTCTTGACGGCTTTCAGTACTATCAACCATAGTAACTGTCTGGAGTGTCTGAGGGGGTTGGGGGCACTGCTTTACAGTGGTTCTGCTCCTACCTTTCAGGCAGATTCCTGATGGTGTTGCTTGAAGACTGTTGCTCTTCAAAATGTGGACTTTTATATGGCGCACCTCAGAACTCCATACTATCTACATGAAACCACTGGGAGAGATCATCAGGAAATTTGGTACAGGGTGTTATCAGTATGCTGATGACACCCAAATCTATTTTGACATGTCAACAACATCAGATTAAGGCATAAGCTCTTTCAGTGCCTGCCTGGAGGCAGTAATGGGCTGGATGAGGAATAACAAACAGATGTAAAAGTAAGTCCAGTTAAGAAGGAGTATTGTGCGGGGTCAGAACATGGGAGACGATTTTTATCTGCCTGTTCTGGATGGGGTCACACTTCCCCAGAAGAACCAGGTATGTAGTCTGGGAGTGCTTCCGGATCCAAATCTCTTCCTGGTGTCCCAGGTTGAAGTGGTGGCCAGAGGTACTTTAGATCAGCTTCAACTGATATGCTAGCTGCATCCATTTCTTGTGATTAACAACTCAAGAGATGCTGGTAACCTCAAGACATGACTATTGCAATGTGCTCTATGTGCGGCTGCCTTTGTACATAGTCTGGAAACTGCAGTTGGTACAGAATGCGGCAACCAGGTCTCTGGGTCATCCTCAAGAGAACATATCACTCCTATACTAAAAGCATTACACTGGCTATCAATAAGTTTGTGGGCAAAATAAAAGGTGCCTGTTACAACCTATAAATCCCTAAACAGCTTAGGCCCTGGGTATTTAAGAGAACACCACCTTTGCCATGAGCCCCATCACCCACTTAGATCTGGAAAGGTTTGTCTACAGTTGTCACCAGCTCATCTGGTGGCGGCTACACAGGGACGGGTATTCTCTTTTTTCTGTCCTGAGACTCTGGAATCTGCTCCCTGCTGAAATAAGAGCCTCCCCATCTCTGATAACTTTTAAGAAGTCTCTAACAACTTATTTTTTCACCCAAGCTTTTAAATATGACTGTGGTTTTAAATTGTTTTAAGGTTTTCATTTCTGTCTTAATTTGTTTTATGTTGTTGTAAACTGCCTAGAGATGGAAGCTTGGGGTGGTTTACAAATTTGATAAATAACAAAATTATTAAACTTTATGTTCTTCTTGTGCTTCTGATCAACCAACACCCTACTATAATTTATTTACTTATTATTTTATGTATTTTATACTAGCTGGGTGCACAGCATCTGCACTTCTAGTTTGTCGCCTGTCGCCACCCCCCCCCACTGTCACCGTTTTGTCGCCTGCCTGTTTCCGCCTCTTTGCCCCACCTACCTGTTTCTGCCTCATTCTCCCCCCACCCAGCCATTTCTGTCTCATTCTTTCCCCCGCCTGCTGCCGCCTCCTTTCTTCCCCCCAGCCACCCGTTGCCTCCTCCTCCTTCCTTCATGGCCGCCACCTCCTGCTGCCTGTTGCCACCGTTTTCTCAGCGCCATTCCCTCCGCCCCAGGCCAGCCACTGGCACCATTTCCCCCCGCTTCCAAACGGCCCGTGGCTAGCCTATCAGGCAGCTCTCCATAGTCTTGAGAGAGCTGCCTCATATAGGATTAGCCATGGGTATGCCTTAGAGAATTAAATAGATAGAAGATAGATCCTGCTTGACTCCAGAGGTTCTATGCTGTTCACAAAAAATATTTCTTTCCTTACATTTATATCCCGCTCTTCCTCCAAAGAGCCCAGAGTGGTGTACTACATACTTAAATTTCTCCTCACAACAACCCTGTGAAGTAGGTTAGGCTGAGAGAGAAGTGACTGGCCCAGAGTCACCCAGCAAGTATCATGGCTGAATGGGGATTTGAACTCGGGTCTCCCAGTCCCAGGTCCTAGTCCAGCACTCTAACCACTACACCACGCTGGCGTGGTGTAGCCTGTTTAATTTGGAATAGAGCCCTATTTCCCTTTGTTACAATATCCAGAATGCAAAAGGATACTGTTTTTATTATATTACTGTATTATTTACATATTTTATTTAACCTTATTCACTTGTGATACATACAAAAAACACAGTGTGAGCTGCTTGCAAGGTGTCTGTCTACAGTTAGAACACAGTTCAAAATTCTCAACAATCTCAACTGAAGAGGCAGGCAAAAATGTGCCACTTTCTTTCATGAAAAATCACATTAGGCATCTATCGCTTCTTTGAAACTGCTGTCCTTTTAAAATTAATATTATATTCCAGGCATGCAAGTGAAAAAACAAACATGTACTAATAGATTACTACATAAATTGTTTGGTTACCAGGGGGGAAAAACCCAAATAACATAATTTGTACAAGACAGTACTATTTACTTATAGAAGTTGTTTCTATCAAGTTATCTGATGTGATCAAAGTTTTCATCTACTTAATATTTCAGTTTAAGCCCAGTCATACAATATTTTACCTGATGGGGCCAAAATGAAAGAGATGGTGTGTGCTACACCTCATATCAAAGCTACTTGCTATTCTGACAAAAGCTTTTTATAACTGACCATTTCCTCTGCTTTCTTACAGTACACTATTAAGATGCATGATAACCAGTCATACCTTCCTCAAGTGTCACACGACTACTCAGAGACACATTTTGGTAACAATTTGAATGAACCTATACTTAAGGTGCAATCTTATGCATATTTGGGAGTAAGTTCCATTTTGTTAATTGCCCCTAATTCCAAGTAAACATGCATAGGATTGGATTGTGTGCTCACTTAAACACCAGTACTAATGTCCCAGAAACATCTATAAAATGATCATGCAGATCAGAATGCTAAATGTGCTAATAATTGAAGAATGGCACCTTGGTCCCAGTTTCCATACTGGGGTCAGTTCATGTCATCAAACCTCTCTGTAGTACACACAAACATTTTATATTTTAAAAATTTCCAACTCCCACAACCATTTCTTTAAGGGAAAGCCTGCAGGGAATCTACGAAACTAGCTTAGAGATATGGCTAGCACTGAGTAGCCACAGCTATGTGCTCCACACATATACATACATGCAATAAAAAAGAATGAATATTTACATGAGCTGTGACAACTCATAGTTTCTCATGCTTTTGCCTGACAGAAGAGTTTTCTGTGTTGAAAACACACAGCATGTGAATTGGTGCAGATATGGAATCATCTCATAGATTGAGATGGCAATGGTAAGGTAAAAGTGTGCCATCAAGTTGATTTCGACTCCTGGCGCCCACAGAGCCCTGTGGTTTTCTTTTGGTGGAATACAGGAGGGGTTTACCATTGCCTCCTCCTGCCTAGTATGAGATTATGCCTTTCAGCATCTTCCTATATCACTGCTGCCCAATATAGATGTTTCCCATAATCTGGGAAACATACCAGCAGGGGTTTGAACCAGCAACCTCTTGGTTCCCAGGCAAGTTACTTCCCTGCTGAGTAAAGTATGAGATGATGCCTTTCAGCATCTTCCTATATTGCTGCTGCCTGATATAGTACTGGTGGAGATTCGAACCAGCAACCTTCTGCTTGTTAGTCAAGCATTTCCCCGCTGGTGTAGGCAATGGTAAACCCCTCCTGTATTCTACCAGACAACCACAGAGAAGCCGGCAGGAGTCGACACTGACTCGAGGGCATACTTTACCTTTACTCAGCAGGGAAGTAACTTGCGTAGGGAACAAGAGATTGCTGGTTCGAACCCCTGCTGGTATGTTTCCCAGGCTATGGGAGACACCTATATCGGGCAGCAGTGATATAGGACAAGAAATGGGCGTGGGGGGGGGGAGAGATTACCCCTAGAACTGCGCTCATCTTTACGGCTTACCCACTCCCAAAGCAATTGCACGCGCGCGCACAAGAACAAGCAGAGAAGCATAAAGGGGAAGCAGGAGGCCATCGGGAGTCTTACATGGTTTCTTGGCATCTTTGATCTTCATGTCGCCGCAGCTGCCCTCTCGTCAGTTCCTTTGGCTCGAGCTGCGGGGTCTCTCTTGAGGCAGGCGGAGGAAGGAAGCGGCGCTCGCTCAGAGGCCGGGCGGCGGCGCGTGAGTCGCTCTCGCGCTCACTGGCGGGGCCCGCGCACGCCTCTCTGACAGCAGGTGCTGAAGGAATGGGCCGAGAGAGGGGAAGGGAAGGGCCTTGAGAGAGGGTTGTTCACACGGACACCAGCCCGTGGGCCTCTTATCGGCTGGACAGCCGGACAAGCCAGGGGGAGAGACTGAAGGAGGGTGAACTTGCCCGCCGCCGGGCCCCACCCACACCTACGGCACCGCCCGTCCACCGGCCCTCCTCCGCCTCCTTGATCGCTGGGCGCTTGCCAACACAAGATGGCGGCCGGCACCGTGTGAGGGTGGGTCTGGGACTCAGCAGCTCCACCGCGCCGAGTCCATCCGAGCCGAGGCCAACGCCGGTGTTCTTTCCTTCTTCCGCCCACCCACCCCTCTCTCTCCCCCTCGCTCGACGGACGTACACCACCCGTCTTCACCCCGGGCATAAGGCACGGGACCCGCGCAGGGGCAGATGGGAAAAAAAGAAGCTGAATGTCTCGTCTTCCTACACCACCCAGAGCGCACCGCGAAGTTCCACCCGCTTCCCGGCCATTCTGTGCTCGCGAAGCATGCCGGGGATCAGAGTTTCTCAAAAAGAAACCATCTTTGCAGCGGCTTCCCAGAGTGCCGAGCAGCTGCGGAACTCCACAGCAAGAAACACGCCACTCACCCGACAGACAGTTGGCCAATAGTAAGCCCCGACTCTTTCCCCCGCCCCCGCTCCTCCTTTTCTAAGCGCGCTAGTGAATGGAAGGCGCTCCCTAGCGTTCCGGTTTCTAGTTGCGTTGCGTGGTTCCACAACTTTATCGAGGGAAAGTGAATGTCTTTACATTTAGCTTGTTCAGGAATAGCAACTTCAACTACCTCCCCCCCACAAGTATTTAACTTTATTCATTATATTATATATGTAAATTATTTAAGATAATTATCTGTCTAGCTATATAATGTTTTTTCAGTATTCAATTAACAAGAGATGGAAAACAGCAAGGTGTGCTGCAGGTGTGCTCTCCAGCAGGCCTGAATCCCACTAACCTACTTATTTAACATTTATTTTTCACATTTTCCAAATAAAATGTACCAGAGATGGCTCAAACGATAATAAAGGGCAATTAACAATTATAAGAACATAAGAGGAGCCCTGTTGGATCAGACCAAAAATCCAGCCTGCTCAGCACGCCATTTCTTCTGGAGGGAACCAGAGGCTCCATGAGCTTTGGATCTTTGTTGGACTGCACTCTCAAGAGGTAGGCCATCCAACTATAGGGGCCCCCGTTGATGTGGAGCCCCCAGTATCTCTTTAACAATACAACTGACTACACACCTTCCCCTCTCCACTCAACTGTTACAGACTCCCAAGGAGGCCAGGCTGCTCCATGTGTTTGGGTGGTTCCAGGGAGAGTTGGGTAACATCAGGGATTGTTCCTAGTACACATTCAAAATTCCTCGGCTGGGACCAGCGTTGTGGCATATGTAGATCAACCATTGCAGGGAAGCCCGGGTCAGGGGAACCACCGTTTTCAGCTATCCTGGCCTTGCTGGGCAAAAACCCCAACATGCATATGTGTTAAGGGATGACCAGACTGCCAGAGGAAGTGCTTTGACTCTTGCTTTCTACCAGTCACTGGGACTGGGAAAGGTGTTCCCTGGGGCTTGCAGGGATCTAGCAACTGGGCTGGGTGGCAACAGCCCTCTGATCTGCATGCGTGCCTTTTTGGCTTGTCTCTCTCATGAGAGAGTGGTCCATGGGAGGATGGGACGACCACCTGCCTAAGGTTTTATCATGACTATTTGGCTTTATTGCCCTGTTTATTTAACGGTTTATCTAGGTGAAACCCAGGACGGGTCTTTTCATGAGGTATGGCTGATATTGCATGCTTGCACCCCAGGGGAAGGGGAGAGGACCCTCTTCTCCTACAAACTTGTAAAAAACAAAATAGAACAGACCCACTCAAGAATTCCAGGGGCTGTCTTTTAAACCAGACTTCGCTGTGACTCCATGTGCTTGTGAAAACAGTTCTGCAGCCGTTGATTGATGCAGACCTCTCCTGCTGTGCCCGTCTTAAAACACAGTGGAAAGTGGGCTTCCCCTTGTGTGTTTCTCTGTCTTTACATGCACTGACACTTGGGACGTGGCAATGCAGCGTCCTTGTTGCCAGGCAACAGGAGGAGGCATAGGCAGGGACTGCGGAGGGTGGGGCAACTGATTGGAGTGGCAGCCAGTGAGAAGAGGGGCTGGTATAGAGCTGACATGTTTCTGGTCTGGTCTGAGCTGCCCTCTCTATGATTTTGGGAGCAGCCACAGCACAGAACCCAGGTTACGATGCTGGCAGGATTTGGATGACACAATGCCACCTTCAAACCTGAGGATCCAGCAGCAAAACTCACTACAAACTGAGAAGGTTCAGATTACGGTTTGGGGTCAGAAACCTGGGGTCACTTTTGTGATGAAACCATGGCATCGCACATTCAAACGGCCATGAAAGTGAACCTCTGGCTTGTTCATCTCCTGTTTGGCATTATTTGTGAAGGTGGCCTTTTTCTACTCTACTTTCCCTTTAATATACTGATTGTCTCAGGTTTCTTTCTCTCACCTGGAGAGATTCCCATCTTCTCCTTTCCCTTCTTCCTGTATGAAGCTAGCAACCAAGCATGTAGGCCTCATCTTTCTCCCTGATGGATTTCTTAAACTACTTTATTTAGAACTTTATGTCTCCAGACAATATTAATTAGCAGTGCTCTCCTTACCTGTGCACTTCCGCTACAGCTGGGTAGATAAAGAAATCTCCCCTCCAAGCTCTATAACAATTAAGATGGGGTCATGCAAGAGTGTGCCTGTCTTGATATCACTGGAGGACATCCCAACGGGATGTGAGATCATCCCTTAATCATGTAAGAGGAACGTTCGTTTGAAGTGCCCTGTATATACACTCTAAAACCATGGGTTTGGGAGCACGTGTAGAGGGATTCAGTTGAATGCCCTGCCACACGTGATTATCCAACAGCATGTTGGATAATCCAACAGCATGTTGGGATGTCCTCCAGTGATGTCAGGATGGACGCATGCTTGGCACAATCCTGTCCTCGTGTGTTGCAGCGGGTGCTTGTCTGAAACAGCCCAGTATGTTAAACAGCCAAGTATGTTGAACAGTTAGTAACTATTTTTGTATTTTTTTTCTTAATGATTTTGTGTTTCCTTACCTCACTTTTCCCCGAGTAGGAGATCCTCAGGATGGGTAGTGAACTGAGCATGCTCGAGACAGAACTGGACCACGTGACTTGTTTGTGTGCGTAGCCTCCTCCGTCCTAACCCCAGTTCCAGTTCTGTCTTGCTCGGGATAGGACGTTTTAGGAGAGAGCTCATGCAGTTAAGCCTTTTCTTCAGTTTGTTTTATTTATTCTCCTTAATGACCAGCCTCTGGCTATTGAGGGAAACAGGAGTCACAACTCATAGGTCTGTGCCTGCCTGGTGGTTTCCCTCCCCCCTTCCTCTCCACTTTGCTCTGCAAGGGTGAGGAAGGGAGCTGCCTCTATTTGGAGCCAACAAACAATCAAACAAACAAACAATCAGATAAGATTTCCTACTCAAGTTAATCCTTTTAGCTTGCATTCGGCTTGATTGGCTACTTACTAAAGTATTTGCATGTGTTTGGAGGGGTCCTGGTCAGCGTGTCAAGAGTTCGCTCTCTCAGAGCGTTGGAGGCTCAGGCTTCTCAGCTGCGCACGTGTTCTCTCAGCTCTTGTTGTTGCCGCGCCTTAGTCCAGCATGACTACTTCAGCTTCCCCCTCGACTGCAGCCGTGGCTCAGACAACAGGGACGGGGACCTTGGGGCGGCACTTAGCCAAAGCCTCCAAGAGGTCCAGGCGCAGTGGACGCCAAGAAATAGAGGCGCCAGCCTGAGTGAGTCCTTCCAGCGTCTGAAAGGGCACA
This sequence comes from Hemicordylus capensis, assembly GCF_027244095.1. NCBI lineage: Eukaryota > Metazoa > Chordata > Lepidosauria > Squamata > Cordylidae > Hemicordylus > Hemicordylus capensis. The sequence continues at coordinate 369,133,325 of NC_069658.1, read as the reverse complement.
ACGTACTTTTAAGGGAGTGCCTGTTGATTCAGGTGGCCAGCTGGAAAGCAAAAGCAACCAAATGGCGCCAAGTGGAAGACTGAATCAAACAAGCCCCTTCGCTTTGAGAGAGACGACCAGAGCCCGGTGGGCACTATCCTGGCATCTCATCCTCCGGCCATTGGGGCCTCAGCGTTTGAGGGGGAACTGGCTGGTCCGCGCATTCCTTCCATGCTGCATGATGGATTGCTCACACGCTCCCCGCACAGCCTCAGCAGTCACTGCTGTAAGTAAAGACCTTTTCTCACCCAGGATTCTCAATGGCTGCGTGCGTTTTTTCGGAGCAGTGGGAGGAAAGTGTTCTTGTGGCAGCAGGCATGAATTTTTCCCCTTTGCTAAGCAGGGTCCACCCTGGTTTGCATTTGAATGGGAGACTGAGCGCTGTAAGATATAAACGTTTTCTATTGAGCCACCTACAACCTCGCTTGCTACTCCCCTGGCATGGCCCTTACCAGTTCTGCGGGGGCCTCACCCCTTACACTTACACTCAGGGACACGCGTGACTCCCAAGTTGTTTCCACCCTCGCCTGAACCCAGCCCATGGCTCAGGGGTTTTTCCCTCTGTATGAGCGTGGTTGGTGTATGCCCATATTTTTTGCCATGCAAAACCAAGAGAAGGCGCAGGGATTTCTTCCCCTCTTCTTCCCACCCTCGCTGGTGGGACAGGAGTTGTTAACGCCCAAGCTCCCCAGTGGAGCCAGTGTGGTGTAGTGGTTAGAGTGCTGGACTAGGGCTGAGACCAGAGTTCAAATCCCCATTCAGCCATGATTCTAGCTGGGTGACTCTGGGCCAGTCACTTCTCTCTCGGCCTGGCCTACTTCACAGGGTTGTTGTGAGAGAGAAATTTAAGTATGTAGTACACCGCTCTGGGCTCCTTGGAGGAAGACCGAGATATAAATGTAATGATAATAACAATAAGGCGGCCTTCCGGTCTCACACCGGGTCAACTTGCACCATTCCCCTTTTCCCTTCCCCCCAGTCACCTCAAGTGGTGCAGCAGGGAAATGCTTGATTAACAAGCAGAAGGGTGCCAGCTCAAATCCCCGCGGGTAGCTATACAGGTACCAGCGATTTACGAAGAGCCTGAAAGGCATCACCTTGTACCCTCCCCTTCCCCAAAGACCGGGGAGGCCTACAGCCCAGTTACCACCTGACCATCAGTCAGAAAAAGGGGCTCCTTGCAATCTCTGCCTCTGGACCCTACTGGGCCATTGGAGCCAGACAAGGAGGAAGGGGAATTATCAGGGGGAGGATGTGATGCCACCCATTTCTAACTCTGCCAGACCTTTTTCCTCAGCAGAACTCGGAAGGTTTTACTGTCTAAGGTGCAGTGCACAATCAGTGCTGTCTCCTCATCAGAAACTGCAGAGCCGTCTTCGCCCCTTGACTAACAAGTTTTCCCTGCAGCTGATCTGGTAACATCCACAGTTACGTTCTCCCCTCTATTTCGTAGGGTGATGTGTGCGGAGTGGCAGCGCCCGGCCTCGGCCAAACCGATGGTTGACCTCCCCAAGAAACATTTCCAGTCCCAGGGGACCCCTCAAAACCTTTGGCCATGCCTAAGGTTGTCCCTTCCGGCGGCTCAATTGGTCTCCTACACTCATAGGACAGGGACCTCTCTAGCCCCAGGACGACAGGCGCTGACACTCCCTTCTCTTGAAGGTCCGAGACTCCTTCAGCCACATCCCTCAAGATATGTACCACCAACCCCATCTTGCTCGAGCGTTCGACTCTGGACCAAGGCACTGTTCAAGATGGTCCCTCCCGACCGGCCTAAGGTTTCACCAGGGCATTAACTAAATGACCAAGACTGCTGCTCTTAGGGCCAAGTCTAGCTTAGATTGTACACAGTCGAGCCATAGTGGTGGGTGTGGCTGTATACAGGTCATCTTGGCTTAAGACCTGAAATGCTGACGATTATTCTAAGTTTCCTTTGATTACTGCTCCATTTGTGGGAGCTACCCCTTTTGGTCCCACTTAGACCCAGTTTTTGGTCAAAACATGGGATAGGAGTAGGCTATGCCTTCTCCACACAGAGAGCCCAATGGGTCCCCCGTAGTTGGTCCGGTTCTCTTTCACCCTTACAGGCAACACTACTTCACACCAATTCCAGTGGTACAGCTCTCTGCCGGGAGGCTGAGTGCGTGAACTTAGTGGCTAAGGGGCACAAAGATGCTTTTCTGTCAGAAGGTTCAGATTTCGTAATAATGTATTGTATAGGAAAGTATAACAGGATGGTATCGGAGTTCTAAACTTAATGGCCTACCATGAAGCCTCGCATCTTAGGGATATTTTGTGGTTAATAGTAGACCTGGAAAAGTTCTGGGTGAAGATGAAGGTTCCCGAGGAACATCTTGGTAATTTCAACAACCAGTTATTGATATTTGAATTTATTAAGAGTTCTAAATCTTTTACAAATCCACCTTAAGTACCACCTTTAAGATCTGGGGGATTTGGCATAAAATTTTTGCCCTCCCATATTTCTCCTTGTTAACCATTTGTAGTCATCCCAAATTTCTAACTTTTGACACTCCCTCCCGATTACTTGATGTCTGGGAGGTGTCACACAATAGATTAAGGGATTTTTATTATTTCGATACGCCAATTGATTAGAACCATTTTGGGAGAAGTTTATGAATAAGCATTGCTCTTGGTTAAATTTTCTTCAGTTTCACTCCTCTATTTTACATCCTGATATAGTTAAGCAAGCTAATAGGAGTTTGACTATGTTTGTGGAATTAATATTAAAGGCTTCAGAAGACTCTAAGGGCCTGATTTCTAGATTATAGGAGATTTTAATAAGCCAATCATCTGATCCATTAACTGGCCTTAAGTTGGCTTGAGCAAACTATTAGCGACTTACTATGGAAAGGAATACCAATGGAAGCTGGTGTTTTCTACCTCTTTCTGAATTAGAGAGTATTTTGTTAAGCTCTCTCTCAGGTGGTATTTGACCCCTTCTAGAGCAGCCCACATCAATCAGAGTTGGTCCCCATTATATTGGAATGGCTGTTGTGATAGGGGTACATACTTCCGTTTATGCTGCTCTTGTTCTGCTTTTGGACAGAGTTGCCTCTATTACATATATTTTCGGAAGTTAGTTTGACATTATCATCTAAGGATCTTGTAGTTTTTATGTTAACTGAGGCTGGATTTTCCATTGCACTACGTTGGAAGCATAAAACGATGTCATTGACTTCTTGATACCAGTCTTTGTGGCACATTACCATATCCGGAAAAAATTGACTCATATTATTCGTCTTCGAACAGATCAAGCTAATTATCCTGATTTTTCTTTATGATCTGGTCAGTTTTATTCTGTTCACAAATCAAGATAATTTTAGTTATTCTCCTCCATCTAATTATTTACATATCTGGAAGGATGGTTAATGGATGTTTTTATGTAGTGGTCGTACTATTATGTGTATGTATTGTCTGAAAGAAAGAAAGAATGAAAGAAAGAAAGATACTACAGGTCTAGGACACCATTCTGGCTTCAGACACCAATCAACCAACTGAATATATCAAGCCTCCTGTCTCGCCTTCCGCAGAGGGTTGATCTCACAAAGAGAGATCCACTCCCCACAGGGGTGCCTGAGGTCCTCACCTTTCTCCAGGCCAGCCTAGACCTTCCTCTGCAACCAAGCACCCTGAGGCACCAAGCCTCCTCACTGGCCTCGGTTTTGCCATTTTTTCTTTCACTGACTTGGATCAACCAAACCTGAGCCCACTCTCATACAAATTCTTGGGGGAGCGACACACCTATCTTCTCTCTAGTCAGGTGTTCTTTGCCTGGAACTTCAACTGAGTTCCTAAACGCTCTCACAAAGGACTCCTTCGAGCCCATTGCTACCAGTCCACTGAGGCTCTTGTCTTATAAGGCCCTCTTCCTGGTAGCTATTACCTTGGCTCAAGGGTTTCTGAGCTAGGTACCCTCTTGGCACAGAAGGTATATTGCACCTTCCAGCTAGATGCAGTGCATCATGGCCTGAACACCACCTCCCTCCCAAAATGTTAATTCTCACTTCCATAGATCCAGAGTTGACATTCTTCCTTCATTCTGCCTTTCCCCTGTCCAGCCAGGGGAATGATTGTAGCACAAGCCTGATGGGCCCAGGGCTTGGCGTTCATCGCACCAGACACATTCACAAGTCCAACACCCTCCTTGTCTTTTTCCGTCTCTCCTCTTTGGGGAACAGAGTTTCTAAAGGCACCTCGACTGGCAGGATCAGATCATGCATTCGCCTGGCCTACTCGGATCTCAACACTCGGTTCATGGCGCAATCGACCAGAAGCACAGCTACCTTTGCAGCCTTTTTCAGCCCATCCCACTATCGGGGATCTGCAGGGCAGCAGCCACCTGGCCTTCCGCTGCTCCATTCCCCTAGGCACTATAAGGTTCTGACCACTCAGCGGCACAGGCAGCCTTGGAGCGCACGGTGCTTTGACAAGGGGTTTGAATACATCCTTCCCATCCCAGGGATTAGTGTCTTCAGCTTGGGCACATCCCATCCTGAGGATGTCCTACTCAGGGGGAAAAGGAACATTGGTCTTACCATGAAGGGTTCGTTTTTCCCTGTAGTAGGAGATCCTCAGCCCCACCCGGATGTATTTTTGGGAGGTAGAGATGCACAGATGGTTAATGGGGCCAACTGGAGGATGGGCCTGATCGGGGATGGAGGCAGCCCCTAAGGAGTAGACTCCTAGGTTGTTTTTTTGCACTTGTCTATCTTATTCTCTAACCTCTCGTCTAAGTTCTTCCCACTTTCTTCTTTACCTACAGCTTACAGAGTACTTACACAGAGTTCTCTCCACTCAACATACCACCTCACTCAACAGCCCTGGAACTGGGGTTAGGATGGAGGAGGCTACGCTAACAAACAAGTCACGTGGTCCAGTTCTGTCTCGAGCATGCTCACTTCACTACCCATCCTGAGGATCTCCTACTACAGGGAAAAAGAACCCTTCACGGTAAGACCAATATTCCTTTCCCCATCTTGACAGTTTTTTAAATTATGTGCAACTTAAAAAACAAACCCAAAACACTTGTATAGTTAGAAGTGGCTTCTTTCCAATTTTAAAAGCTATAATTTCTTGTAAACTACCCTGAGCAGTATTGTAATGAAGAATCAGGATATTTTGAATAAAGTTCTGAAGGAGTACTTGCGAAATTATTCTTCATATGCCAGTGAATAGTAACTGCCTTGTCGTTAGCACTAACCCTTTAAATTGTATTCTCCAGAAGTGTCTTTCTAGGTCTCTGGCCAGGGGTGGCTCTATAACTGAGTGGCTGTGTTCCGTGAACACGGGCTGCTCAGGGCTGCTCCTGCAGGAGAGTAGGGATGTGCATGAACTACACTGGGTGGCTCGATGGTGACGGGGGGTTGCACTTTAAGGGCAGGGGAGGGTGCACTTACCCCTCCCTCCACTTTCCCCTCACTGGTGCCCGGTTTTCCTCAAGTCCTATGGGGCGACAGCATACTTCCCTGCTTCCCCGTTTCCTCTTCAGCCAGAAGTAGCTTGCGCGTGAGTGCCCGGGGTGGCAGGGAAGTACGCTGCCGCCCCGTAGGACTTGAGGAAAACTGGGTGCTGGTGGGGGGAAAGTGGAGGGAGAGGTAAGTGCACCCTCCACTGCCCTTAAAGTGCCACCCCCCACCACCATTGAACTTTGAACCACCCGGTTCTGGAACCTGTTTGGAGGCCTGTAAAAGGGCCTCCAAACAGGTTTGTGCACATCCCTACAGGAGAGGGGGGCTGCCTTGGGCCCTGTGAGGGGAAAGCTGCCTCAGGCCCAGCCATTTGACACCTTTGCTGCAGGCCTGCTGCCTGGCCCACCATTCGCTGCCTGCGACCTGCCCCTTCACCTTCCCTCCTGCCCACTTCTAGCTTCTACAGGCCTCTGTAGCTCTATCTGGCTGCAACAGCTGCAGTGGCTTGCTGCCCTTTCATCATAGTGTGGCATAATGACATCACAGCCTGGCACTAAGGCAACAGGCCATGATGTCATTATACTGCACCACAGCTGACAATGGTGGACAGGGTCATGGAGGCCAGGGTGCAGTTGAGCCCAGGAGGCATGGGCCCACCAAACATTTTGGACATGAGGCACCGCCAATGTCACTATGCCATCTCTGGCTGTGGAGTGCCAGGAATTCTCAAACAGGACAGTTCCAGGGTTTGTTGAAGCCACATTTGAATTTGGTTAGTGACTCGTCACTTGTCTTTTAACCCTTTTTGTCACGCACTTTAAATTTTTTGCAAATTTAATAGCAGTGATCACATGCCATGGGATATTAAGAGAAAAGTTTTGATGTGCATAGAAATAAATTAAATTACTAGGAACAGCAATATTCACATATTGTGCTTTCTACATTATTTCAAAAATGCACAGGATTCCATGTTGAGTACATGCTTGAAAACTGATTGTGAATTACTAATGGAAAAATGAAAATGCAATGGCTCTATAAACAACAGAGGTAAATTCTTTTCTTTGGCGGCTGACATCTAGACTAAGGAAGCACTGGCACTACTGTCGGTGGAGTGGAGCTGGGGGCAATTTTTGCCAGTCTTCCATCTGCAGCCCATTGTGTCTCCTGAAAATGTCCCCGAGGGTCACATGACCCTCCCGTTTCACCTGTGCAGCATGAATCTAGATGTCAGCTATTGTTACATTAGTCCCAACTGCAATTTGGTTTCCTTAATATTGTAAGTTCATTTATTTTAAAAAGTTTATATATTGCCTTCTGGGAAACCATGTGAGCTATCTGATCACATGTAACAGCAAAGTAAATAATGGGAGGCAGTAGGGACTCTTTCCCAAATTGCTACTTCACCTAAGATCAGATAAAATGAGCTTGTCCATACTCCTCCTGTCTTATGCTGGATTGGAACAGCATCCCAGCTATGTTAGCATGATGTTAGACCAGCATAGCCCGGTATAGGATTCTCTGGTTAGAGGTTAGTGAAAGACCTATAGCCTCTAGTTCTTAGACGTGGATGGTTCCTAGATTTGTATTTGTTGCATTAACATCAGAGGTGGCACAAACCTCCATAATACCCAAGGCAGCACAGCAAGCCACTGCCACCCAGCTCTCTACCCCAGACACCTTGATTCTGCTTTTCCTCTGCCCTACTTCCCTCATGGCATGCAGAGTATACCACTCTTCCCCTGCCCCCAGCTTTTTCTCTTTCCCCCTCTTGCCCCAGTGGGGCTGCTGCTGATTACCTCTTTTCTTTCATCCCACGCCCGCAGAGCTTCTTTACCCCCTTACCTCACCTAATAGCAGCATGGCACCACTGCTCTCATCTTCTGCTGTGTCATAACATAATTAAGGTCCTTCTGCTCCCACTTTGGACATTTTCAAAAGCCAGAGGGGAAGGGGAGGGGAAGTGCCAGGCTAGAGCGGCACTTTACTCCCTCCCTACATTTTTCTCCTCCTTTCCCCTCTGGAGGAGGAGGAAGAGAGCAGTAGTGGTAGCTGCTGTGCTGCCACTGGGTAAAGGTTTGGAGGGGCAGTGGATCAGCAGAGGTGGCCAATGGACAATCTGCTGTCTCTGCCTCACCTGACTTCACCAGCAGGCCAATACGTTAACATTTGCATCTAATTGAGACACAGAATTATATATAAGCTTGCTTGCTTTATCAGCACACCTGGAAATTCTGTTCTATAGAAGACCGAAATAAAATAATGTAGCATATGCTTAATGGCTTCAATAGAAGCTAAGATCTGCCTCTTTATATAGGGTTTTAATTTGGGGTTTAAATAGGTTTAGCTGAAGATGGAAATGCCTATGATGTAATCTCAAATCCATCTGAAAATGTGACTTTTGAAAGTTGTTACCCACAAGACGTTCCAGATTTCTCCTGGTATTATTTAAAACTATTACTGTTTCAGCAGTGACTTCATCCATGTCTGCTTTGCCTTAGCATAATTCATGTTCAGTACAAGGAACTTCTTTGAAAGAATGCTGACTGCATAGAAAGATATGCATATATTTTGTCTTGGAAAGCTTTGCTTTTTACAGATGCATAAACCAGCATATGTTAAAAGGTTTACAGTGGCAAAATCCTTTGCACATTTTCTTGACAGTAACTGGTATTGATTTCAATGGGACTAGCTTCTGAATAAACATGTACAGAATTGCACTTCATGGATGGCCCTGCAGCAAGCATTAAGTGTGAAATTAATGGAATGACGTCATTTGATGGCATTGAACTATTCCCAAAGAGCACAGTGCTAAGATCCTGAAAGTCCCAGAGGAGTGTTTAGAGTAGCAGCACTGTTGTCCCACTCTGGAATGTTAAGTTGCTCAGTCTGATCCTGTCTGAACTCTGATCCAGAGTTCTTGGTCAATTGATGATGTTCATCACCCCATATTCACCCTGTGAGCAGCAGCTCTGACCCACTTTGAATCACTGGATAATATTTCAGAATACTTACCAAGGACTTGGGTGAGTCACTGGAGAGATAATTTGTTCTAACATTTAGGATTACGGGGAGGTAAGATGAGGGATGGGGAAGAATTTAATAAGTAAAAAACAACAAGTGTGCTGTCGAGTTGGTGTCGACTCCTGGTGACCATACAGCCCTGTGGTTTTCTTTGGTAGAATACAGGAAGGGTTTACAATTGCCATCTCCCACGCAGTATGAGATGATGCCTTTCAACATCTTCCTATATCGCTGCTGCCCAATATAGGTGTTTCCCATAGTCTGGGAAACATACCAGTGGGGATTTGAACCGGCAATCTCTGGCTTGCTAGTCAAGTCATTTCCCCACTGCACCATTATGTGGATGGGGAAGGATTTAACTGCCCCATTTAATTGCATCACTTTTGAAGTTAAAGTTAGCTCCTCAATCCCTATTTTACACGTGAATGATGTATACATGAACAAGCCAACATGGGTGCTACCATCATGCTTATTTTGACCCTGAGACATCTATGTCCATCCTGAGATATTGGAAGATGAAGCTCATACTTGCTGCATGTCAGAATTGACACTAGGCATAAGATTCTTAAAACATCCCAGCTGAGGTTATTAAAAATATGGTTGCTAACACTATCCTGTCCCTGTAGAATGGTTTTAAGAAATACAAATTACTTCCAGCTGAACATTGATTCTGCCTTAAGTTCAAAATGATTTCTGCCCAGTCTCAGCATAGCCAAACATGATCATTGGTTTTCAAAAAGCCCCATTTCTTAGCATCTGCTACTGGTTCATTATCTCATTCATGGAGAAACAGCATGATACAAGGTACACTTGGGCAATTGTGGTAGACATGGGTCCCATTCTCATGACCAAAGGCTGGGTAAGCACTGGTGCTCTCTTGTAGCCCTATCTCTCCTCCTTTAACCATGTTCATTTATAACACCACTCTTCCCAATCTGTGGTCATGTCCCTTTCCCAAGAAATCAATACCAGCCACTAATAGTTCAGGAAGATATCCAGACTTAAAAAAAAAAAGAAAAGAAAAAAAAGAAAGACTTTGGCTTACAAAAGGGAACCAAGTCCAAAACCCATGGTAGCCATGGCTGGTCAAAAACCTACTCCCTGTATCAGTGCAAATCAGTAAAGGGGGAATTCCAAAGTTGGAAATCCCACCTCCCTCACCAGGAGATATCAAAAATAGTGCTCTGAGTTGTGCGGTGACTGTCTGAGTGTTGTAGCAAGTCTCGGGAGCTTCCGGGGGTGGGCAGGGAGTGATGTCAGCCTGCTTGGGAAGCCTGCATTGGCTTCTGTGCATGGTCGTTCCACTCAGAGCTTCTTCCCATGAAGAAAGCCTAAGTGGAACTACCATACCCAGAAATCCGTGTGTCCCTCCAGCAGCTGCATAGGCTTCCCTGACTGCCCCACATCACTCCTTGTTTGCCCCCTGGAAGCTTCCATGACTCACTGCACCGTGTACCCATCCCCGCACCAGTGCTGAGTGGGCAGTTAAAGGCCTCCACCGCACTACCCGGGGCACTTGTCCTGTGTTCTGATGCCTACTGATGGTGTGGGCTGGGATTTCCAACACTGGAAATCCCCCTTTACTGATTTGCACAGCCGTACCTTTGTATATGAAACCACTATTTTCAACATAAAGAAATGCTTCAGTTTATTTCATTTTTAGAATCAAATAAGCCAAACACAGAATGAAACACATCCATTTTTGACAATAATGGTGTACAAAGGCTCCATTTATTTGCTTTGGTGCAGATGTCCAAGGCTGACTAGTCTGATACGAAGTTCTCTATCAAGGCTGCAATCAAAACACATATTCTAGGGATTAAGTATCCTTAATATGATATCCAGATGGTATTCTTCTGGATTGCCTGCGTGGACTGGGTGTAGGGGGCAGTGGTTCTGCTCATACCTCTCGAGAAGATTTCTGAAGGTGTTACTTAGAGACTGCTACTCTACAAACTGAGAGCTTTTGTATGGTATCCCTCAGGGCTCAATTTTGTCTCCAATGCTTTTAACATTTACATTAAACTGCTGGGAGAGATCATCAGGGGATGCATGATGATGGTGCAGGGCGTTATCAGTACGCTGATGACACCCCAAATCTACTTCATGTCCGCTTCATCAGGAAATGGCATAACTTCCTAAATGCCTGCCTTGAAGCAGTAATGGGCTGGATGAGGGATAACAAACTGAGGCTGAATCCAGATAAGATGGAACTGCTCATTGTTTGGGAACAATGAGCTGCAGTTTGGGAAATGGGATAGATCTGCCTATTCTGGATGGGGTTACACTACTCCGAAAGAAACAGGTTCGCAGTTTGGGAGTACTTCTAGACTCCCAACCCTCTCTCTGATACTTCAGGTGGAGGCAGTGGCTAGGAGTGCTTTTTATCAGTTTCGATTGGTTCACCAACTGCACTCTTTCCTGGAAGTGAGTGACCTTAAGATAGTGGTGCGCATGCTGGTAACCTCCAGGCTTGGCTTCTGCAATGCACTCTATGTGGGGCTGCCTTTGTATGTATTCTGGAAGCTGCAATTGGTGCAGAATGCTGCTGCCAGATTGGACTTTGGGACATCCCATAGAGACCATTTTACTCCAATTTGAAAAGAGCTACACTGACTACCAGTAGGTTTCTGGGCAAAATACAAAGTGCTGGTCTTATTACCTATAAAGTCCTTAATGCCTTGGGCCCACGGTATTTCAGGTAATGCCTTCTTCGTTATGAACCCCACCACCTATTAATATATGCAGGGGAGGTTCATCTGAGGGTGCTGCCAGCTCGTGTGTTGGTGACTTAAAGGTGTGCCTTCTCTGTAGTTGCCCCAGGACTGTGGAATGCACTTTCTGTTGAGATTAGAGCTGCTCCATCCCTGTTGACCTTTAGGAAACAACTGAAGATGCATCTCTTCAGCAAAGCTTTTTAGTTAGTTGGCATTTTTATGGATATTTTAATCTGTTTTTTATATGTTTTAACTGTTCTTTGTTTTATGCTGTAAACTGCCTAGAGACTTAGGTAGTGGGCAGTATACAAATTTATTGAATAAATAAATAAAAGCCATTCAAGCTCAACGAGAGCAACTTCTGAATAAATATGCTTAGAACTGCAGTACATGACCCTGATGTGAGGGGCCTCAAGTCAGCTCTGTAAACTGGATATTTTTGTAGCTGAAGTCTTGATTCCCCCTGTTTATTCACAAGCGTTCAATGAATTCACCTGCATAAATCCAGAAACTGGCAAACTACTTCATACCAGCTGATACTGTTATCAATCTCTAGAGGCTGCAGAAATCTTTTACATGATGTGAATTCACTGTGTGGTCCTAGTCCAAGAGGCAGCATTTGTAGTAAGAATATCTGGAAGATGCTCAGTCAGTTGAATCAGGTGAAAGTACAGGGGCGGGGGGAGGGATCACCCAAACAGGAAGAAAAATGACTTGTACAGCAACTCAGGACGAGGTATAATAGTCCATAATTCACAATTTACTTAAATTCATTACATCACAATAGGACAATCTAGTAACATACACAAAATTCATATCAGTCCATATTGCCAATGTACAATCTTTATAGGGTTAGCATCTTTCTTTATATTAATTTTTTTTAACGTAAGCTACTGCAGTCCATTTACAGTAGCTGAACCATACTGTCATTTAGGCAGTTGAGAGAGATCTAATTAACACTTTTAAAACTAACTTCATAGACCTTTTGGCACTTTAAAAACAAAACAAAACCCCCCAGAAAACTAGATTCTATATACCAGTTGCTACAAAGCACAGCATAGACCATTCAATACTATAAAACAAATAAAGTGTCTTTTCTTCTAGGTCACCACATAATCCAAGTATGTATTGATGGAACAGGGCCAGCCTTAATCTACTGTGGCTAGTTCTTGCTGCACCTCTCAGTTTTTCAAACATCCTTGAAATTATTTTACAGAATGCTGATGGCCTTTTTTGCCTTGTCTAATAACACAATGAATTAAAAAAATACAAATGATTCATGTGGAAGATGTACCCCCCCCCCTTTTCCTCTGCTCCTATCTAAACAAACATTTCTCATTTTCTCTCTGGCAGTAAGCTGTCTGCAAGACAGTCGCCTTGCAGAACTGAAACATTGCTACATTAGTAGCATTTCAACTGTCTATTCTGGCTAGATTTCCACTCTCTGCAACAGAGGCAATACTTCTTGGGTAACAAATGCCATGAACAAGAATAAATCATTAGGAAACAAAATGCTTGTGCCAAAGTCTTGTTTACATAAGAGAGTGTTGTTGCATTTGCTTTTGCAAACTTTTGGTCTCTGCAGACTGCAGAACATTTCTACATTATAAATTCCAGCTGCTACTAGCATCACATATTGTGCTCAAAATAACAAATCCCACTTTCTGTAGCGGCTTTTGCTTTCCCATCACTCCTGAACTGTATTATTTCAATCAGTTTTTGGCAAAGTAACTAGTGATTGTTTTATGTTACACTGATTGCAGGCTCCATGTACTACTATTTATTCTGAAAGGCGACTATTGTGTCAGTTGTTCCCCTCCTGCCTGAAATTATCCTGAGAATCCATGAGGAAATCTGAACAAACTATTGTGGCTAACAAAAGACTGTAATTAGAATAAAGACTCTTAAGCATTTTCAGACTCCTGAATTCTGTAGAAGAGGGTAAGATGTATGTAGCATGATTAAAATCTATTCTTTGGGGGGTGGGAGGCTGTGCTAGTAATGGGTGAGATTCACGCCCACCCACCTACCCCACCTTTTTTTTTTTTTTTAAAAAGGGATGGATGTCCTCTACTGGAAAGGGTCTGATCCTAGGTTCATGGGATTTTGCCAGTACCTCAGAATCAAACTGGAATGTGGAGAGCTAAAGTCTCTCTTAGGCACTTTTGAAAATTCCACTCTTTCTCACTGATGGCTTCTTAGAATTATAGGTTGCCCTATACCGCACATGCAAGCAAAACAAATGAAACAAAAAAGGGACCTGAGAAAATAAGCTAGATAGGTTTTGTGGTTATACAACATGTTGAAGGCGTTTATGGTACTCAACAAGTACTACATTCCTAAGAGCAATGTCTCACTTTTAATTTCACCCCGCTCTCCAAAGCTCCATTCTGAAGATGGTTTACTCATTATCCCCACACCCAATGAAACTGCATGAAACAATGTCCATGTTAGCCCTTGTTCAGACTTTATTTTAAACAGCTGCATGCGAGTACAGCCATCCCAAAGCTGTATGCGAGTACAATCATCTGGAAGTCCCTCCCAGTGTGTCACTCTTCATGGTTACTGCAGCATTGGTCTGAAGAGGCAAATGCAGTAACCATGATGGTGGGTGTTTCAGTGAGTGGCAGGTCTGGGTGCCCAAGCCTGCTGATCACAGAAATGCCTGTCATTTCCATTATGTCATTTGCCGCCTCCGACAATGCTGCAGTAACCAGGAAGAACATGGGTGGATGGCTGAGTGAAATGCTGGGCGGGACATCCAGAGCACTTTTGGACAGCTGTACTCACAGCTTTTAAAAAATAACATCTGAATAGGGCTATTGTGGCTGTTCTATGTGGTAACTATATGTAGAGTAGCTTGCCGTGTGGACCTCTGTACTGCTATCATGTGGAGACGTTCCATGCCCTTGCTAGCAGTCACGAGAAATACCTAGCAGTGGTTTGGAGACAATTCATGTAACAAGCCATTCTACACTGCCATGTGTATCAGCAGATGCTATTACAGGGAGCTGCCAGATGGGACAAGCAGTGGATCACATACTGAGAAGTGCTGTGCAAGCTAAAGGATGCTTTATTCACATATGGTGATATTCATAGATTCTCCATTCCCTCTGCTGCCCTCATTACCTCCCCAAAATATGTCCTGGAATTTTCTCCAACTCTCAAGGACATATTTTTGTGGGGAGCATTTAGGGCCATAGAAGGAAGGGTATTGGCAAAAATACCCCCTCTCCTCGGTGTGCAAGTGAAACATTGTTAAAACTTCATGCACAACACTTGTCAGTATGCAATTAGTGTAGACTGGACTTGAATGTGAATTTGTCATCCTGAAACATTGTTTTCAAGCTCACCACACATAAGGCCTTACTGAAAGGAGTAATAATATAGTTGTGTTTATTTAATGGGCACTGTGGCAGAGTGCTTGAAGTAAGTGAAATATTCCTCCGCTGAAGACGGAGGAATTTTAAAACGGATTGTCATAGCCTGGTAAGGCAGTTTTTCAGTGCATTCTTTACATTTTGCTTTGCAATCTAAGGCTACCTAAAATCACATGGATTTACAAGTGAAGAGGTCACCATCACTACCACCATTAGTAACAGGTGATTACTATTCAATCTGTTTCCTGAATGTGAAAATGCACGGACATACTCACACTGACTGCTCTGCATGTAGAGGATGGGAGCCAACAGGGGGAGGTGGGTTATCAGAACAGAGTGCTTCTCCATATGGGGAGGGGCAAAGGAGGATGTGCCAAGTAAGTGGATTATCCCCTGTGATATTGAGTAGATGTTACGTAGTGCATCTGTTACTTTTTAAAAATAATAAAATAAAATGTGACTCATATTCATCTTTTGCACAAGTGGCTGTGCCAGAGAGTAACAATAATTGATGATTAACACAACAGTTTGAGAATCAATTGTACACAGAAGACAAAACATATGACTACAATTTCCAGATGGTTGGACTCGCTTCTGAATCTCTAATTGCTATGGGGTTTGATCAAGTCAATAGAATTCTAGAACAATGTCTTCTAGATATTGAATCACAAGAAGAGAGAAGCAAACTCCCTAACTGTATTAAGAATTGGTGGGTCACCTCAAATTTAACTACAGCAAGCTATCTTTACAAGCTGACATGTCCAGCCCATCGGCGCGCCCTCACCTTAGGTTGTTATAATGCTGTCCCATCAGCTTGGATGGAGGGGAGATACAAAAAGATACCCTATCACCTGTGCAAGTGCTCCTTTGGATCAGACCAAGTTGATAATTTGGCTCATATTTTACTTCATTGTAAATTTTACAGCACTCCACATAGCAAATTGATTTTACCTCTGTTAGAGAACCTTCAGGGAAGACCAATGGACTTTTATGTAACCGATCTTATTGCAGATGACTGTATTTGTTACTTCTTGTGTCACTAGATTTTGTGCCATTGAATATAGGATTCATCAAGCAATGGCGAAAGCCCCCCCCATCAGTTAGGTAAGGATGTCCATGACTGGGTAAACTTCCTCTATCTAAATGTAACTGTGATAGACTGTACCAACTGCATTGAATGTTAACTTTGTATTATAATGCTGAAATCTGGTCAAGTGCCGTAATAAAGATATTGATTGATTGATACTACCTACTACAACTGCATTAATATGTGCATGACAGAATCTGTGTGTAGGTCCAAGCAGCTGCAGCATCATGGTGTGCTTTTTTGGCAACGGTATCAAGTGGATCCACAATATTGACAAACACAACTAGCTGTTTAATTATCAGCTGAAAAATATTAACTGAGCATGCCTGAACAGGAAAGACAACTGAAAGTTACAGCTCTTGAGATGTGCATCTATCCAAATCTCTCAAGGCTCGTTTCACTATTTCTGTGGCAGATCCTTTGAATTACCTTCACATCTGGCCATCGTGCAAAGCTTATCAACTATACTCTGTTTTTTTATCCCTGTGTTTACGTTTGGAACATTTTTTCCAAAATATTTTTTTTACAACTGTTAAAAAAAAAAAACCATAGTAAAAATAACGCACTATATGATACATATACCCCAAACGGTCAGATACTTTATATAATAAAAGATGAAAATAGTCATTTTCCATAATAAAAATAACTTCTATTTTTGCTTATTTTACAATATACTTAATATTCTCTTCTTCACTTAAAAGTAAATAGGTCCCGTTTTTCATAGCACATCAGAGTCGATACAGAGGGGCAAAAGAGGCTGAGCAGGCTGCTTATAAACACTTTGCACAGCCACATTCCACATGCCTCTCTAGTTCTTCTGTGAAGGAAGAGCCATCCACACACTGGAAGACGTATTTCCGCCTTTTACTCCGGAGGGCAACACAGCACTGACCATTTCCACAGCTGCCGTGACATTCCATGCGAGGTACCTTGACAATGGAGACACATGAGAGAGGACCTTGTTGCTTCCGAATCAGTTCACGAATGATCTCTCCTTGGCACAGGTTCTCTGTTAGGTTGAAGAAAGACTCAGTATGAGGAAGTTCATCCTTTGCTTGGCAAAAAGCCTGAACAACAACATGGGATTCACACGTTGACTATCCTTGACTTATGCTGGCTGGACAAGGATAAGATGGTTATCAAGTGCATGTGTGTTGGTAGATTCTCAAGATGCTCACATTACATGGGCATAACTTTGGTCTACTGATAGACTGGAAAATCTGATGCTGGTGTAACACCACCACCACTTTTCAACAGGAACATTCTCAAAACGTTTTTCACAGGTGGTGAGGGGGGAGAAGGATAATAAAAAGAAGATATTTCCCCTCCCTGAGCAGAATGGGGTTATTTCATTGTGGCTTCAAGTTGTGAGAACAGAGAGTATACGTGGGAGGAAAGCTGGTTTTGTGGCAGCAAGCATGAATTGTCCCCTTTGCTAAGCAGGATCCACCTGGTTTGCATTTGAATGGGAGACTACATGTGAGCACTGTAAGATATTCCCCTTAGGGGATGGAGCCGCTCTGGGAAGAGCATCTGCATGCAGATGGTCTTAGATTCTCTCCCTGGCATCTGCAGACAGGGCTGAGAGAGACTCCTGCCGGCAACCCTGGAGAAGCTGCTGCCAGTCTGTGTAGACAATACTGAGCTAGATGGACCAATGGACTGACTCGGTATAAGGAAGCTTCCTATGATCCTATGGGAACTTTGGTGAAAGGACACTTGAGCAAAAAAAAAAAAGGGGGGGGAGCAATTCACAGAAGCAACAGTCAGGGCTACCAGCAAAGGAGAAAGGGTATATTGCAAACACGTGTCTCCTCAGAACCTCACAGGATCTGTACCAAAGCACTCCATTATGCCAATATTATGCCAGCATTAGCAGCAGGGAGCCAAGCCAAGCCACAGAATTGCTCTGCCCAGTTCATGTTCCACTGATACAGTGCACTTCATGTGAACCTCTCCTCTTTTTTTGTATAATCATATAAAGGAGGACCTCATTAATCACGGGTCCAGCACTCACGGTTTCGCGTATCTGCAGCTGGGTAATCTGTGGGCTGCGGATGGCTAGAAATAACCTCAGAGGGTCATTTCTGACTGCCATTTTGTGTTTGGGAACCATGTTATGGTTCATTTAGTTGAAAAAAAAAGGCAAAAGCCATGATTTTCAGCCCATTTTTGTCCTCCTGGATGACCTCGATTACTATACAGCATGGTAGGGAACTTTTGGGGGAGACAGGGGCAAAAACTGTGATTTTCAGCCATTTTGAGCAGTCTGGGACCGTAACCTCCCGATTCCCATAGTCCTAATGCCCCATTATTTGCAGATTCACTATCCATGGGCTCCCCCATGGAATGGAAGCCCCACAAATCCCCATGGAATGGAACCCCCACATCAACCATTCATGGGGAGGATTCAGGAGGAGGCCAGTTGCCTAACTTGATGGGATTAATTACAGAACCATGTATACTGTGCATATTGGCACTAATGGGACTTACCCAATTTGTTGCTCTGGACAGAAGGATTGTGGGAGGGCTATGCTACTATCTGTAGGTATAAAGCTGCTTTTAACTGCAAGCTGGGGGCTCGTCCTGTTTATTTCCTGGTTACAGTGAATTATTTTATTCATAATAATCTCTAGCAAGTTGTAACACACTGAGAATGTGATTTGCTGATCAACCCTACTTTGAATCATTAGATCTGAAACACACATTCCAAGTAACAAGCTTTTCCTACATGTTAATAAGGTTAATCTTAAAGGCACTGTTATCAATGTCAATTTAAACATGTAGTCCAAAGTTTTTTGTTTTGAAAAAGACAATATAACCTTGCCTTTGCAAATATTTCTCTACTGCCTCCAGCCATGTATAGACACTGGTCTTCCCACTATAGCTACACAGAGACTGCTTATTGTGGACAGTTCTGACATTTCATGCAAGCTGCTTATGTAGTAGTGTTCAAAATAGAGGTGACAGCTTATGCGCAGCAGTGTAGATCAGCTGCAGGAAATGAGAATGAAACTTAGATTCTACATGTACTTGCTCTCTGGTAATCTTTAGATACGTGAAACAAACAGCAGCTGTTTTAGTGGCATTTGTAGACATCAGAAATCCATTTCTTATCAGTGAAAGTGCATCAGTGGTGGTGTTCAAGGTGTGTGTGTAATCTCTATAAATAGAAATTGGTCATGGAATGGAGAGAAAATCTCCAAAACTACTTGTGTTCCTTTGCAAATGAACAAACAGATCAGAGTCAAACAAGTATCACATACATTGCAGCAATACCAACCTCTATCACAGTGTTCTCCACTGTAGTTTGGATCACATTCGCAATAGGGCTCCCCATGTGCTGAGATCCTACACTGTCCATGGCTACACTTCAGAGCTCTGCAGGGATTGGAGGAATCATTATTTCGCTCGCAGTACATGCCCAGATAACCTTCTATGCACTTACATGTGTAAGCAGAATTGCTGGCTATGCATTTACCATGAAGGCACCTTAGGAGGCAAAAGGTAAAGAGAAAGAGTGTGTGCTAAGTAGTGGATCTGAGACTGAATGTAGAGTTGGGCAGTAAAGTTAACATTCTCACAGATAGGTTTTCTTTTCTGATTCGTTAAGTTTCCCTCCAACATCCAGCTTCTTGAAAATAATGTAGAGCTTCCTAGAACCCCCTGCTAACTTGGCAAAGAGGCAACTTTTACCATGGTGATTCTCTTTATTTAGAAGGGGGAGAGTAACTGGCTCTATCGACCCCCAGCACAGTACTTCCAGTGACTGTTGCTGGTGTGTGTCTTATGTTTCTTTTTAGAATGTGAGCCCTTTGGGGACAGGGAGCCATCTTATTTATTTATTATTTTTCTATGTAAACTGCCCTGAGCCATTTTTGGAAGGGCAGTATAGAAATTGAATAATAATAATAATAATAATAATAATAATAATTATTATTATTATTATTATTATTATTATTTATTATTATTTATTGGCATTTTAGAAATAAACCAATCCAAACAAAAATGGCCTAACAACCCTAGAGTTGCAACTTTAATTGATTTTAAAAATAAACACCCTTTGATTGATGAAAAAGGTGTTCTAATTAATTGGGCAGAAGATTTTGTTGGAGCGGGGGAGATTTGTAGGGATGTGCAAATTGATTTGGGTACAAATTGATCTGTACCTGAATCTAGCTGATTCAGGTGATTTGGAGACAAAACAAATCACCCCTGTGGTCCATGGGCTAGATTTGGGTACAAATCGAATTGTGCCTGATTTGATTCAAATCGATTTGAGATTTGGATCCATCCTATTAATTCCCCAGATTCCCAGCTTTCATTTTTTTAAAAAAAGCTAAGCTCTAGCCCTTGTAGAAGTGGAGTTATGGAGCAAAATGTGTGGTCACTATTTTTCAAGTGTTTTGGATTCTCTGGCGTATAATAACATTTTGACTGTCTTTTCAACAGTGCCAACTGTTAACTGCCATGTGCCAACTACACCCTACTCCCACCTGCAAGGCAGTCGGGTACTACTCAATTTATGTTCTAGGATTTGTTTCAAGTGTTTAGGCTCTTTGGTGTCTAATAACCTTTCCTCATAATGAATCCCTATGAGGATTCGTTACACACGAAAGAGTCTGAACACCTCAAAAAGTCCTAAAATATAAACTGAGTACCCAGTAGCTTGTGGGTTGTGGGGTAGTTGGAACATGGGATGCCACTAACACTGCAAAGCAGTGGGGTCAAAATGAACAGAAGAAATGAAGGTATGTAATGAAGACACCAAAGAACTGAAGCACTTCAAAAATACCTTAAAAATAAACTGAGTACCCCTCTGTGTGTGTGCGCGCGTGTGTGCGGTGTAGTTGACATATGGCGGTTGACAGTTGACACTGTCCAATGATAGTCAAAATGAACAGAAAAAACGAAGGTGTATAATGAATCATCATAGGAATTCATTATGAGGAAAAGTTATTAGACACCAAAGAATCTAAACATTTCAATATTCCTAAAATTTAAAATGAATACCTCACTGCCTTGCAGGTGCGGGGTGGGGGTGTAGTTGGCACATGGCAGTTGACAGTTGGCACTGTCCAGTGACAGTCAAAATGAACAGAAAAAATGAAGGCGTGCAATGAATCCTCATAGGGATTCATTATGAGGAAAAGTTATTATACACCAAAGAATCCAAACACTTGAAAAATAGTGAGTGCACATTTTGCTCCATAACTCCACTTCTACAAGGACTAGAACTTAGCTTCTTCTTCTTCTTTTAAATGAAAGCTGGGGGTCCATGTTAAGGTTAGGATATGGCAACTTCAAATCCCCATTTTTTCCTATGGCAGAAATGTTCAAAATCAGTAAAAACTAAAAATAATAATAATATTAAAAATAAACCAAGTGTCCCACAGCCTTGAAATTTGGGTGGTAGATGGCACCCAAGATGACCTACCCACCATCAAAAATTGGTGCACTTAGGACCTTGTTAAGTGGTCTGAATCAGTCTGAATCACAATCAAATACAAATAGAATCTGGGATGATTTGGAAGGGGTAGATTTGGATACAAAACAAATCAGGGGTGATTTGTTTGGGGCACAAATCAAATAAAAAAATCAATTTGTGCACATCCCTAGAGATCTGTATTATTTTTAGTACAACTTCTTTCAAAAATTGCAGATGGTGACCACCATTTTAGAAGAGGCATACCCCTTCTACATCACACACAGTTTTGAAATGCCTCTTCTAAGTTGATGCTTGATATGACACACATGTGAATTACCTAAAAATAAGGAGAAGAGTGGTTTTTGTCTACAGAACTGTGGCACGACGCTCAGGGGGCTACTTCTGGGTCGCAGGAAGTGTATCTGGGTGAGGGGGAGATTGGTGGAAATCTCTCCCCTGCCATGCTAACAGTGGAACTGTGTAGTCTGCAGCACAGGAGCACAAGGGAACTTCTTAGAAGAGCCCATTCAAGGGGTGTGTGTACTGGCAACTCTCCCTCCTCTTCACAGAGCCTTTCAAAGCTTGGATTGGAAGTGTCCCTTCTGAGCCTTGCAAAGCCTTTTGCAAAGGAGTCCAATGGGGTGTGGTGCAGAGCTCCCATTTAACCTTTGCAAAGGTTTGGAAAGGTGCCATGTGGGGAAGGAAGGCTGCTGGCAGCCTTGGCTCCTCACTCTGTGCTCTGCCAGAGCTTTGCAAAGACGAGGATGCTTCCACCTGGTGCTTCCAAAACAGAGTTAAGGAAAGGAGGCTGCTTGCTGGCAGTTTTCTCTTGTTGCTCAGCTCCCTGGCAAGCCTTGAAAGATAGCCAGAGTGATGAGAAGAGGCTTCCATCAAGCATGCTGCTTTCTTCAGTTCTCATTCCCTTTAAATTCTGAGGGGAGTAGTTGCAAGACAGCATTTTGTGCCGATCAAAGACCCCCTTGTCTACCATCCTGAATATTCAGATAAAAATCTTATTCATCTCAATATGCTTGGGATGGGGTGGGGGTGGCACTAACAGATGATCCTTATCTTCTCAGTATGCCCATTAATTGAGCAAAACTCTTTCATTCTCTGCCCTGTTCCTTGAACAACATTAGGTGAAACTTACTTGTTATTGAGGCAGGGGTCTTTAATTTCTTGGTCGCATAGTGATCCTGTCCAGCCTGGGTGGCACTCACAAACAACACTTGTCTTTTCAATAGAGCGGCAGATGCCATGCTTGCAGATGTTACAGGACCTGCACCCAGGAAGAACCCCAACTGACTGATGTGGGAGATCCTTGAAATCCTGAAGCTCATTATTAATGCGGACATCATGAATGCAGCCGTGGAAACCACTTGGTGTCCTCTCTGTACCCTGCCGCAATGAAGACAATCCAGTGGATGTAGGAATGCCTACAAAGGAAGTCAAGATGCATCTTGGGTATTACTTTGTTGAGCACTTCCATTGCATTCCAAGAACATTATGTAAACATAACAATATTGCAAAAAATAATCTAAGCAAGCATATAGTCACACAGTATGTTTGGGCTGATGATTAGTTTCTTCTCCTCTCCCACAGCCCCATCCCATGCCATCATTCATTGAGCATGGCTAGTTGTATTATGTTCTGTGCCTCATTCCACAGCAGGGGACTTTCCAGATGGCAGCTTGAAATCACTTTACTATGTATAGGCTTGCTGTCTGTTCATAGGATCTGGGTTTTGAAACCATCTTGCATACAGAAGCAGCAGGGTGCATTCCAATAGCCATAGCCCGTTTTGGATCTTATCTTGATGTTTCAAGCTTAACACGTTGTATGTGTGTCATGATATAGTAGCTGGTTTTCTGATTACTCAGAAGTAAATGATTTAGTTCTATGGGCTTCCTCCTAGGTAAGAGTGCATAGCATTGCAGCTATAGAAGTGTGGCTTGCTTTTAGAGGTGTGTGTGTCAATTGCTGATTTATTTATTTTTGTTGGCACGGGTCCACTGGTGGGTCCACTGCCCTTGTGCAAATTCACTGAGAGGGGAGGTGAGGGAAAAGGAGGTGAGGGAAAGCTGTTAGTCACCCACCCCCTCCTCCTCTTCTCCCCAGGAAAGTGTCGTGTATGCAGATCCAGGAGTGGGGGTTGCTTTATTTCCTCCTCCCTTCTCTCTCCCCCCGCTCATTCTCTCTCTCCTCTCAAAGCCTCAGCAAGGGAGGAAGTGGTGTAAAATCCGAAGCATCTAGCTCTAACTGGCTTCAAAACATTAGGGCTAGCTGTCAGATTTTAACCCACTTCCTCCTGCACAGTCTGGAAAGCACCCATATCATGTAGACATCATATGCCTATGTAATGTCTACGGCAGGGACTAGAGACAGGGCCTTTTCGGCTGTGGCCCCTCGGCTTTGGAACACCCTCCCTGAAGAGCATCACCATGCTCCCTCCCTCAATGTTTTTTTAAAAAGACAACTAAAAACACATCTTTTAAAGGAGGCTTTTTAATATTCCATCTTTGGTTATATCTGGTAGTTTCTTTAGTTTTTATAATTCTTAATTTTTAGTGTTTAAAATAACTTTTAATTTGAAACTTAATTCTGATTGTGGTTTTAGCCTGGACTTTTAACTTGTTTACTTAATTTGGTTCATTTTATTAGGTTTTTTTACATTGTATCTATTTTATTGTTGTGAGCTGCCCCAAGCAGTAGTGTACTGGAGGAGTGAGGTATAAATATTTTAAATATTTTTTTAAAAATGATGGAAATGAAAGCACTTTTCGAGATTAAATACCCAAACTCACAAGACATTCTAACTTTAAAAAACCCCCCAAATATTATACTGAATGAACAGAGTGTGAAGTTTGAACATGAAGCTTAGACAGTTGAGCTCCCTGCCTAACCAGCTCCTGAACACGTGAGACTTAGAATTAAAACCTGCTGAGGCATGGGACTCAGTAGCTTGAGCTCTACATTCAGACCTCGCACCCAAGATATCTAAACCTCATCTGCTTCACAAGATATATATTGAGGATATATTGTACTCTACCCTGATCCTGAAACAATAAAATAACGTGTGCGGGCAGGGATTTCATATCAATTAATCACTCCTTGTGCCTTCCTTCACTTTTTCCATTCTGCCTTGTGTCCATCACAGCAGAAAATGTTGCTGGGTAACAAGATGAGAAATCTCCCTCTTCCCCGGCTCTCTCTCTCTCATCTGGTTTACTTTTTGATTGTTTGCTGGGCAACTAGTGCATCTTTCCGGCGGCACGTGTTTGCTGCAATTGTGTGCTACAAATGTACTGCTCTGAAATTATAGCTAAGGATCTTTTCTTTTCTTTCTTTAAATAATGATCTTGGTTGGCAGTAGACAACTAAGGGCTACACTGGTTGCCGATACGTTTCCGGGCAAAATACAAGGTGCTGGTTATTACCTATAAAGCCCCAAACAGCTTAGGCCCTGGGTATTTAAGAGAATGTCTTTTTTTGCCATGAGCCCCACCGCCTGTTAAGATCATCTGGAGAGGTTCGTCTGTGGTTGCTGCCAACCCGTTTGGCGGCTGCTCAGGAACAGGCCTTCTCCTTTGTTCCCCCTGGACTTTGGAATGCTCTCCCTGCTGAAATATGAGCCTCCCTATCTCTGGCAACATTTAAAAAGGCACTGAAGACATATTTATTCACCCAGGCTTTTAATTAGATTTATAGTTTTAAAATTTTCAATACTGGGTTTTAAATTATTGTAATTGTTAATTGATTTGATGTTTTAAATGATTTTAATTGGAAATCGAGGTGCAAGTTTTGGGCAGTATAGAAATATTTTAAATAAAAAATATATTCAAAAGTTTAAAACTTAAAAATGAAACCACAGATGTAGCAAAATAGCTAACGTTCTGATGTAAGACATCATCCTCAGTGCTCTGATAGCACATCCTCAATTCTCAGATATTTTTAAACTTTTAACTGCGTATTAAAGGTCATTGAAAAAAGCTCTGAAGTGTGGAAATGCTCTTATACCGTCTTATAAATAAACAAACAAACAAATAAATAAATAATCCTGCCCATACATAGGACAGCTTAGTTACTTCAAAATGGTATGTGCACACATGATCACAGGAATAGTAGTCAGTGAACACTAGAAGAAAGTCATCTACTCCATGATGTAGCCATGCCCTTATAAGACAGCAATAACCTCTTCTAAGGCACATCTAAGAACCTTCATTTTTAATGTCCTCAAGTATCTGTATCTCAAGGAAATCTCTGTTGCATGGAATGGACACCTGCAGAAGTAATGGGAAACTCAAGGCCAAACTAGAAGTGATACTTGGAAGATCTGTTTTTTTAAAATCTGATAAATGCAGCTGTGTGTGTGTGTGTGTGTGTGTGTGTGCGAGAGAGAGAGAAAGAGAGAAAGAGAGAGAGAGAGAGAGAGAGAGAGATTCAGATTGGGGCCATGGCACTTGGGGAGGGTTTTCCCATGCTTTTTGTTCTGTGCTGTTTCCCCAATCTGGATTGTCTATCCCAGATTCTGTTTCCCCTGCAAGGCAAAAAGCAGATCTGGAGTGTGAACTCAGAATTTTAACGGAGTGTGTGTGTGTGTGTGTGTGAGGAAACGTTAAAAACAAAACAAAAAGACTTCAGCTGCCTTGATCCAAATTGTGCCCTCCTGACAACAGCATTTACTATTTAAGAAACTGCAGGAGACCAGCTCATATATCTCCCAATGTCATGTTTGATTTGATCCCGTTACAATTCTGCAAAAAGCTGAACTCACCTCCAATGTAGAGAGGGGTGTCATGACCAACCACTGGCTGTTTCTGCAGTTTGCCAAGGCTCTTGGGAGCACCTTTATCTACAACCAAGTTCAAGGTCTGGTTCAACATTACCAGCTCCACACTGTGAAACTGCCCATCGTTTACTGTTTCCACACTACAGAGAAAACAGAGAGAGAAGGAGATTAGGAAGAAATGTTTAGCTATGCTATTTGGGCTTGGATTACAGTTGCTTAATTTCACCTCCATTAGCTCCATAAGAAAATATGAATGCAGAACAGAATGAATATATGTAATTAGCATACATTAATATATAGCTGCAATGACTGGGAATTAGGGTTTGGGTTAACAGGATAGGTGTACACTTTAAAACATGACAATCATTTGCCAACATGAGATATTAATTTTTGCAAGGGCGATATTCTGGATACTTTCACACTAGCACAGTATCTCTGGAATTGACATCATTCACCCAAACAGGTATTGTGACGACCCTTTCTCGCAAACCATTGCTTTCCAGTGTGTCTCTCCAACCTTTCTAATGATCTTGTTTGTGGAGGTTTTTCTGACAACGTTTAATTGTGGTGCTGGCCTTTCACTTGTGGACTGGCAAAGCATTGTGGGGCCATGCAGAGAAGTGCTCTAATTGGTAATGGACTTGGTGAAGTCCCCACTTTTTGTACTGTTTGCCTTGCATTTCCTTATTGAACTATCCTAGAGCTATGGAGCCTCTTTAAAATTTGGGACAGAGAACAGGGGAGGGCAACTAGATTCACACTACTCTGCCTGCCCACTTCACCAAACAGCTAATATATAGAATTTAATTGCTTGCCTGCTCTAAAGGTGTTCATCGTTTTAATATTTAGTAACATAATTCATAATTCTGGTAAGCAGTGGCAGCTGGTGGAGGCTGGGGCAGGGCAAGCAGAGCGGAAAGTGAAAAATACATTTAACTGCTGGTAAAAGCTCCTGCTGCTACTTGGCATCCCACCCTATCAACAAGCAGTAGTGTACTGGAGGAGCGGGGTATAAATATTTTAAACAAACAAACAAGCAAATAAATAAGCCGTGCACACCGCCCTGCCACTCAGTTGCTTGATGCATATGTGCAGCAGCCATTTGAAAGGTAAACCTGACAAATTTTCCAGTCGTTTTTGCAGGACTGACTCCTCAAACGGCTGCCGTGCGTGTGCACTGGCCAGCTGAGCAGTGGCGGTCAGGCACATAGCTCATTTCCGTGCAGGATGCTGGCAGCAGTGGCTTTTACTGGCAGTTAAAAGTATACGCTGCCTTCAGTTCTGGCCCTTCCCCCACCCATCAGCAAGATGAAAGGCACTTTTTCTTCTAAAATTTTTATTTTCCCTTTTCTTTCCTCCTTAGAGTTATTGTCTTTAATTAGACTGTAAACCTGCAGGCAGGGCTTGACTTATTTTTTAAACTTTGTACAGTACAGAAAAATCTCATTATTGATGGTTCTGCAGGGTGTCTAATAGAAACCGGTTTCCAGTATCCATGGATATGATAGGGTTAAAACCCACATATCCGCAGTTCCTAGAGGACCAGAAGTGCCACGGAGGTCACTTCTGCCCTCCATTTTGTCTAAAGGAGACATTTTGTGGCTCATTTCTTCTAAAAATTTGACTCCCCCCCCCAGGTGATTTTTCACAGGTTTTGGTGGCATTTTGTCCTTTGGGGGACATTCCTGGGCACACGAGAGACCTGCAGAGCATGCCACAGTAAGTGTTTTCACCATTCTGGGCTGGTTTGGACCTTTTTTTGGATTTCCCCCTCCACCCTGGAACCTCACCCCCCTTTCCCCACAGCCATAATGCGCCATTACTCATGGTTCTGTTACTTGCAGTAGTAAGCAAGGAACTGAAAACCACCACTCCCACAAGTAATGAGTTTCTCCCGCATTCATAACATTTTAGGCACTTATTTATTTACTTATTTGATTTGATTTCTATACCGCCCTTCAAAAAAATGGCTTAGGGTGGTTTACACAGAGAAATAACAAATAAATAAAATGGATCCCTGTCCCCAAAGGGCTCACATTCTAAACACACACACACACACACACACACACACACACACACACACACACACACACACAGACACGACTGCTACTACTATTAAAAATAATACAATTTAAAATATAAATTCTAACAATCAAAAATGATTACAGGACATGATTAAACTGACCTGGATGTAATGAAAGCGAATGCTAGAGAAATTAAGTGCTTTGGTGCTGAAACATATGGGGATGGATTATAGCTATTTGAAAACACAAATTCACGGTACAGCAGTTCACATTTCAACTATTTCTGTCCAAGAGGATAGAAGTCACTCCAAAGTGCATAGCTCAGATCCTTTACTGGTTTTGCCTGGATTTATTAAATAACCTTCCATATGGGAAGGTAATGAAACACTCAACAACTGCCAGTGATATGTGAAGCCTACCACAATGTAAAATGCTAGTGTGATGTCCATTGCCAGGATCCCCTACCTAGTTCTGTGAATCTGAGGAGATTTAAGCCCGCTCTTATTGAACACCAGGCTCTGTATGACACATAGTTAACTGCTTTTGATGGAGGGTGGATGGAGGGGTTCAAATATGGTTTTGTGATATAACAGGGGAAGGGATGTGTGGCAGCTGTTCAAAGGGGGAAAAGTCAGTTGCACAACTAGACCATGCACCTATCTAGTTCTTTGAATATTGGTCACTACATGCTTTTTTTTCTTAGATAGAAATAGCACATCTACACTTTCTAGAGAATAAGACACCAAGGATACAAATCTATTCTGAATTAAGCACTGAGTTAAGCACCAGAGCCCCTGGTGGCGCAGTGGTAAAACTGCTGCCCTGTAACCAGAAGGTTACAAGTTTGATCCTGACCAGGGGCTCAAGGTTGACTCAGCCTTCCATCCTTCCGAGGTTGGTAAAATGAGTACCCAGAATGTTGGGGGCAATATGCTAAATCATTGTAAACCGCTTAGAGAGCTCTGGCTATAAAGCGGTATATAAATGTAAGTGCTATTGCTATTGCTATTAAGCACCAGTGGCTTCAATGACAGAGATTTAAGCTTATGCTTTATTTCCCCTTTGAAATCAATGGGGCTGAAAAGTGCTTAGCTCCGGCTGATAATGTAGAGAGAACACAGTACTAATACTCTAAGACAAGCCTGATAAATTGTATTTGTTAAATCAGTGATTGTTGTACCCCACCAAAGACAACTCTGGATTCTGAGAAAGGGTTTCCTTTCAAGAAGATAAGCACTTATGTGATTATTCTTTTCCTAGAGAGCCTGGTTCGCTGTTTCTGTAGAGGAGTCAGCAATCGACTGAGACAGCTGGAGACAGTGGCTTGGCGAGAGATGAAGGGAAGAAAGCCACAGACATTGAACAGTGCATTCACAGTTGGGCCAGCAGGGCATGCTGGGGAGGGGCGGGCTATTCCCCACGTTTACAAGGTTTTCTTAACTGGGAACTCAACTGGCAATCAGGTGGTCTTCTAACGAATCCACCAAAAAACAATGCAAGAGGAGAAAGCAGCCCAGTGTCAAGGATTTAAGCACACTGCTCTCTCTTCAGCTCTGTGCACTACCGAAAAGTACAGGCAAATACATTCTTTAGATCAGTCTCCAGAGTGACAATGCCAACCTACAGCAAAAAGTGGAAATGCTTTCAATACCAGTGTTTTGAAAGCATGGGTTGTTATCTTAAGACAAATTATAGCAAGGTGGAAACTTTTGCTGGCTCTACAAGTAGGAGAGAGACAATTCTGGGAAGTTGGGTTGCATGGTATGACATTAAGATGCAGTCTAACACTTCATTTCTAGGTGGCAGTAGAGCATCACAAAAAGATAGTGTTTGGGCTTTGAAGAAACAGTGTTGCTTGCATATTACTTATTGGTCTATCCAATCATTTCAAATCAGAATGTAAACAGCTTGGCAGAAAAATGAAACTGGGACAGGATGAACTACCACCAAAATTAAAACTTTCTAGGAATGGAGAAGAATGAAGCTGATCTGTACAATTGACTAAGGGTAAATGTAATATCTGAACATCTGTAAATGATCTAGGATTGCAAACATATCTAGCACTCCAAGAATTATTTTGATAAGAAATTAAATAAGAAATAGCAATATTTGTATGTGCGTGTAAGAGCGAGAAAAAGAGAGAATTTAAAATGGGAGCTGGACCAGAATCAACTTTGTGTTTGGATTCATAAAGCCAAAGCTTGTCTTAACAACTCTCGGCCAACCAATTAGAAACAGTGCTCAAGTTTTCACTTTGGGCTAGGTTCCAGTGAAACTATTAAAATGTTCTACAATAAGTGGTATCTGCCTTGTTTGGAACAATTCCTCTGGAATTCATAACATATACTTTAGAAAAAACTCATTGAAATATAAACACATTTCAAGATATTCAGTTGCATTTGATTTGACATATCTAAGGGGGGGGGGAATAGCCATAGCTCCATCTGTGCATAAAAAGAAAAAGGAAAGGAAAACCCACATACACACACATACCCAACAACATGTGCAAAGTAGCTGTTGTCAGCAGTTTTCATACGCAGGACAAGATAATACTTTGTAGGCACCATATCCTTGCTTTGCAATCTCTTGGGAACCCTTACCTGGACCTCAAAGTGAAATAGTATTGATTGGACAGTAATTACAGCAAAATTGTGATTCATTCACATTTCTGTGAGCAGAGCAGAAATGAGGATCCAGGAGCATGGTAATATGACTGGTTATCATTATGGATGTGTTCACACATTTGACCATGGATTGATTCCCTTCACTAAATTCCCTGGAAATGCATTCTGAGAAATGTGTATTTAAGAGATGAGACTTGGGTTCCAGGGTCACAAAATGAAGACTGAAGGCTGCTTGATAAGTTCTAACTTTTATAGTTTAAAGCATTTGGTTTCCAGACCTTCTGAATACAGAGCCTAGTTCTGTTTATTTGCATTGGTCCCGTCTATGGAATATCTTGACATTCAGGGATAAGGTTTATCAGAATATTACATTTTAAATACATATTTAACCTAGATTTAAACCTACCTAGATTTTTAACTTCTTTGTAATCTGGAGAGCTGGTGTAGCACAGTAGTCAGGAGACTGAGCTTCAAATCAGGACTTCCCTAGCTCATATCTAACCAATGTAATGTCTTTGCCCTATCCTGGTTGCTCATGAGGCAAGGCAAGGCAAGGCGAGGTGAGGCCAGTATGCAGGACCCCAGGGAGGTCTAAGGGAACAAGCTGCCTTGACACCAAATTGATTCAGACAACCCCTCCTGAGTTCCTCCTCCCTGCTTGGAGTGTGTAAGACTTAAATTGGAGTCTGGCACTGGTGCTGGCATGAAGATATTAGGGTGAGGGTATGTGCAAGGCCAGTTCTCTGTTGGGTCTGGTTCCATGGGTGCTGCCAGGCCCTGAGAGAACAACCTTGGGGGGGACTTCAGCTCTGAGACTTTCTCAGGTTCTGATCTTATGTCAAGATCCAAAGCTAATTTTAATTGAATAGGTCAGGAGCAGGGTCCTCAGCAGGGGCTGTGATAGGCTGGGCCATGGCAAGTTAAACCCTCTCAGCAATAATAATATAGGTTGTTGTAAAGATTACATCAAGATAATGTGATTGATTTGCACACAAGAAGCATTATACAAATCCAAGAATTCACTGTCATCACAAGAATGTACTCATACCATTTCTCAGACAAGCAATGAACTTTCTCTTCACAAAGAATAAGTACATGTAACAAATATGTGCTTGGCTCCTAGACTAATGCAAATGTAAACTTCACTCTTTTCTTTACTATACCTTCCAAGCATCTTCCTGACTAGTATACTTTTGAGCCTTATTACAATTCATCTACAGTACTTATCCTATTCCAGAGGTTCTAACCTTAGGGACCCAGATGTTGTTGAACTACAACTCTCATAAGCCACAGCTACAATGGCCAATTGCCACTATGGCGGGGGATGATGGGCATTATAGTCCAATAACATCTGAGGATCCATGGATTGGAGCTCCTGACCTATTCAATTAAAATATTTTATTCTGTTTTTACTAATAAACAGCTGATCACAGGGTTAAACTGCACAGAATCTCGGTCAATTCTATCTCACTGGGCAAAAAGAAGCTCCAAGGAAGCAATTTTTATGAGAAAAAAATAGATTTTAGGGAAAGTGATCACATACACCCCTCCAGAAAAACCCACCATTCTGAAGGGAAAGTGATCACACACATTCCTCCAGAAAATGCCCATTCTGATCCAAAATAAGGCTTCCTGTTCCTGCTGTAGTTTTGGATAAAAAAGAAAAAGAAAATCCCAGTGGGAAAATATTGACATAACTGAGTGTCATATGGAGTTTGAGGCACAAACAGCAGGTACTAGGGCCATATTTTGTTTCCAAATTCAAGAAGAGAATGAAATGTCTACATACAACATATAATATATTCCTCTATTTTAATATTCAGGATGAAAACCAGCAAAGTGGCAAAGTATCTAGGCCCTGTGTCTGTACAACTGAAATCAATACAAAAACAATGATTAAGAAAAAGAAAGCGATAAACATGTAATCATATGCAAAGAGATGTTGTTGATCCAGAAGTGATTTACAAAGTCCTCCTTTTCTTGCTCTGAAAAGATGTGCACCTGCTTTATTCACTTGCAGTTATTATGTTGACAGTGCTTAGTACTGGAAGTAATTAAAAATGTTCCCAGCTTGAATTGCAGGCAGAAAATGAAGCCGTTTAGCTGAAACTGGAAGCTGAACACTAAGAAAAAATTATCCCACTGTCTCTTTAGAAACCGGATAGCGAGCCAGCAAATGAAACTGCTTCCACTTTATTAGTTGGGTGGCAACTCGTACGTATAGGTTCAAGATTTTCAGCATAGCTAAAGGAAGCCCGGTAAAGATACAGTAGCACCATGCTCTCTCCGGAGATCTAGATGGCAACATGTGTCTCAGATATTCAAAAAGCTAATGCTTCCATAAATTTAAAGGGAAGGACACTCACATTTTAGTAATGTGTAAGACTATTTAATGATTCCTTAAACAATTTATTATGCAACCTTTAAATATGATATAGATTATAGAATGAAAGCTGTTCATAAAATTGGTTATGTGCCTGCTGATAGGTATAGACCTCATTACCATTGACCTTCACTGTGTACCCTTTGTCTACATTTTTGGAAGCAGGCACTACCTGTATATAAAATGTGTATATTGTTGCTTTGCTTATGCAGAATCCCTCTCCCCCCACTCCTTGCTCCCCTTTCCCATCATTATCAACTACAGTATCAGTATATTTATATCAGTATATATTTTTATTCTTGTGTCTATGTGTTTTTATGTTTGTATTTTATAGTTTTTAAATTAGATTTGTTTTATATTTTTAGCTTAATATTTTAATTGTCATTTTTATTGTATGTTGTTAACTTTTGTAAACCGCCTTTGGGTTGTTTTTAATGAAAGGCGATATAGAAATTCAACAATAAATAAAAATAAATAAATGAAATATATTTACAAGGGAACACACTTAACATCATTTCATGTCAGGGTCACCAACTTTTTCTGGGAGATGTCCTCTGTCTTTTTTTTAACTTCAATTTGTATAGAATCTGTCAGCCAAACTATAAACTGGACCTCCAGCACTCCAGTGTTAAAAGATTATCACTGGCTCCAAGTGATCCTAGGCTCATTTTGAAATGCTGGTTTTGGCCTTTAAAGCCCAGAACAGCCTACAACCACACAGACTGTCTTCTCCAACATGAACAAACAGTTTTTCTTACTATCTGGCAAAAGGTGAGCCATGAGGGCAGAGAAGAAATGTAAAAAATAAACTCTCTTATCTTTTGCATAACAAGCAACAATCAAGCAGTTTCCAGCATCTATGTGTTGGGAAAAGTTATACTTGTTGAATTTCTGCTTATAATGAAGCTATTAATGGCTCTTCAAAGAAGTTGGCAACCCTATTTCACATGATGGCCTTCTCTGTATATTATATGAATTGTTTGACAATGAATGATCAAATTAATAGCCTGCTTCTGGACTTCCTTTAAAGTGCATTGTCTATCTATCTATTTAATTCTCTTAAATGTACCCATTGCTAATCCCATCTGTGGCAGCTCTCGCGAGAGTTCTATTATATATTTAATTCTCTTAAACGTACCCATTGCTAATCCCATGCATGGCAGCTCTCGCGAGAGTTCGGGATAGCGACAGGATGGCTGAGAGGGGGGAAATGGTGGCGGTGGCAGCAGCTGGCCAGCTGGCCAGCAGGGAAACAAAATGCCAGCAAGCAGCGTTGCAGCCAGCAGGTGGGGGGGAAGAGGACGGCCGGACAGGAAGAAAACAGCATCAACAGCAGCAGGCGGAGCAGGGGGAGGGGAAGGCAGTGGATGCTGGCCTGGCAGGGAAACGGCAGCAGAGGTGGGCAGGGAAGAAAGGTGGTGGCGAACAGTTAGTGGTTGAAACTGAGGATTTTTGGAAGTGGCGAGGAGGAGAAGCAGCAGTGGCGGGGGGGGGGGGAGGAAAAGCCTGACCACCGAGGGAGAACAAACTGGGAGTGTGGGGGTGGGAACGAACTGGGAGTGGGTGGGAATGAACTGGGGAATGAACTGGAGAACTAAATGGGGCTGACAGGTGGGGAGAGTCAGCAAGAACTAGGGGTGCAGATGCTCTGCGCCAGATCAGCTAGTTGTCTTCTAATTCTAAATCCGGCAGAAAATTCAATAACTTAAAATTTAAAACAAAAGCTAAAGCTTTTTAATACTGAGTATAAACAAGTTCTCAAGGTCGATGGTAAAATGAGTCATTAGTTGGCTGAATTACATTCCTTTAAATTGACAATGGATATTCTCCTAAAAGATATAGACTCTAAAGTCCCATTTTAAAATGTTTTAACATTCCAGTAACAGTACAGAAGAAAATTATCCAGTGAAGAAAAGAATCAATACAAATTTCTGTCCTGCAAATGTCAGATATAATCATAACTGTTATCCTAACTTAAATTCTTACAAAACCTAAAATCAACAAACTAGAGTGCTAAAAAGAAAAATCTAGTCTTCAAACATAAATACTTAACAGTGATTTAACAAAACACAATAAAAGGCCCCAAAAGCTTTATATATAAATTGGAAAAATGTCAACACAGAAAGTGTCTTTTGAAAATGTTGGCAATAAAATATCTCTATATGCTAAAGTTTTCAGCTTTAAATTTTCCATTAACCATAGAATATCCATAGCAAGATTTTCCTGATAAAACAGCTCTGGTTTGATTGCAGGAGGTTCGTGAGTTAATTTCCCTCTCTTTCCAAGTTAGTGATAAATGGCAATATACTTAATGTAATCTCTGCTAAAGGATATTTACTGACTTCTACCTGACATTACGCTGAGTGCCCAGGAAAACATTAATACAATCTTTGACCTTTCTACTCCAAGACATACGGCTGAAGGAATTTGAAGTGAATCCCAAAAGAAGCTCAGACTTTTCTTAAATTCTACATTGCTTCTGAGTAAAAAGGAAAGAGAAAGATCCTGAGGTGGGTTCTTGCCATTCTGTGTTCCCTCTGTTTTTTTCCATCTTTGTGTGGAATGAGTTTTGTTCTGGGTGGCAGTATCAAGGCAGTGTGTGCGCACGTACATTCAGAGTGGGGCCTTCCTGATTCAATCTGAGCTGGAACTAAAATAAACTGAGCGGACATTTAAAAACTTGTGAACGAAAGCACATGCGCACGCCTTAGAGAGAACATGGTTGCCATTCCTGACACCTTACAAACCAGCTGCTGCCCATCTAGCAAACAAACTGTAGGGTAGCAATTCCTTCTAATTTTACATCATTTGATTAAACTAAAGATAGCCATTAGGCCAAACCTCCAAAGTGGAGCACATTTTAGTTAACAGAGGAGTGTTTGTCTTAAAACAGTTTAAGAAAGAACACAGTTTTTCTAGCATTAAGCTAACTGCAGAAAACAACAACAAATTGTTATTTGGGAGGCTCACAAAACACATCAAATAGAAACATATAAAACACATCAAATCAACACACCAAAACCAACAAAAGCAACAATTTAAACACTTTTAAACACACACACACACACACACACACACACACACACACACACACACACACACACTCACTCAATTTTAAAAGGCCTGAGTGAACAGAAAGGTCTTCATCTGAAAGTTCTCTGTGATACAAGAATCTATGTTCGCCCTCTTTACATTCAATTTCATCATAGTCCAGGGGGATGGCTGAATGAGTTACAATTCTGCTGCGAAACCCATTTAGAGCTATAGTCAGTCCCAACTGCGTTTTAGCCCTTGTAAAATATTTCTGAAAATTCCAATTCAGAAATATCAGCAAGTTATTCCATTGAATGCAGGCAATGGGGGAAGCGTAGCATGTTGCCATACTGTTGTTTAAAATATTTACAAAAGTTCAGTGGAGAAGGCAAGAACACATTCTCAAAAGACTCTGGGTGCTGGAGTATAAAGGCCAGCCTAAAAGCTCTGGCAGCACAAGAAAAGTGAGTGAGAAGCAGGTAATGGGAAAGGTGTCTGAAAAACTGTTTCACCTTGTGTCTATTTCTTTCTGCCTAAAGTAAGATGAAACTGTTACTTTCCTCATAATATCTTATTTTCAGAGTGCCTTCCTTCACTACATGTGACTAGAGAGGTATGGCTTGAACCTCAGCACCTTTCTTTTCCTATATTAGCTCCATTTTTCATGGGGGGGGGGCGCAACTGAACTACCAACCAAAAGCAACACATCTAAGCCCTGAAATCTGGAATATGTGAATAAAGGCTTGTCTAGTGGCTCCTGACAGTGAGGAAAATACAGAGGGATACAGAATGAAAAAATGAAGATACTCTTTTCCTCAACAAGTCCTGCCTAGTGAAGAATCTTGGAGGCATGCTAGTTCCAGGGCTCTAATAAGAGGTTCAAAATCGGATTCCAAGTATCAAGCCCCAGGCAGCTCAATTAAAACACTGGTTCCAGCTGTGGAAGTGATTTGGTCACATAAAGGTAATTGGAGGATACGTTAATGTTCCCCTTGAAGGGACTAAACTATAAGACAGACACATTTCAATTCCTTAATAAAATGTAACAATGTCTGTAAAATGATGCTTGAAGAAAAACAATTATTAACATTCCATTGTATTTGTTCTTAGGTAAACCTGCAGCCCTATTTATTTATTTATTTGAAACATTTAATATACTGCCCACTCCAAAGACTCCGGGCGGTGTACAAAAACATGTAAATAAGGCAACATTAAAGATTGCATTCTAAATTAAAAACTAAAGAAGTGAATGGAAAACAAATAAAGTAAACTACAGGGCAAAAGCCTGGTGAAAAAGAAAAAGTCTTCAATAGAGATTTGAAGATCAGTAAGGAAGGGGCTAGACGAATCTGAAGGGGAAGAGAGTTCCAAAGAAGTAGGGCAGCAACCGAAAAGACCCTTTCGTGGGTCCTAGAACTCTGAACCTCTCAAAAATCAGAGACCAACAAAAGAGCCATCTGAGATGATCTAACAGGATGGGATGTAACTGGATGGGAGAGGCAGTTCTGTAGGTAAACAGGCGCCAAGCCCCACAAGGCTTTGAAGGTAAGAACCAGGACTTTAAATGGAATTCAGAAGCGAATGGATAACCAGTGCAGCTACTGCAGGAGAGGTGTCACCCTGTCATATTTTCTGGCACCCATGAGTAGGTGAGCCGCTGCATTCTGGACCCGTTGTAGCTTCCCAATCATCTTCAACGGTAACCCTAGATAAAGCGTGTTACAATAATCTAAGCAGGAGATAACAAGGGCATGATTTAGTGCCTGCTGATCTGTGCCTAAGGGCGTAATTGGCGAACCAGATGAAGCTGGGCAAAATCACTTCTGGCTGCAGCCGCCACCTGCTGTTCAAGCAGGAGGCGTGAGTCTAAAAGAACCCCCAAATCACTAACAAGCTCCTTTGGGGGCAGCGCCACCCCATCTAAAAAAAGATTCACATCCAACTGTTGACCAGTACGAGGGCTGAATAAAAGTAGTTCAGTCTTAATGGAATTTAGTCTGAGCTTGCTTTGAGTCATCCAGACCTTATCAGCTTCCAGGCACTGAGTAAGCACAGAAACAGCATCCCCAGAATGGTCTGGGATGGCAATATACAGCTGAGTATCATCAGCGTATCGATGAAATCTCACCCCAACTGGGAAATGACCTGACCAGCGGCTTCATAGAAATGTTAAAAAGGACAGGGGCAAGAACTGA
Source organism: Hemicordylus capensis (assembly GCF_027244095.1). Taxonomy (NCBI): domain Eukaryota; kingdom Metazoa; phylum Chordata; class Lepidosauria; order Squamata; family Cordylidae; genus Hemicordylus; species Hemicordylus capensis. The sequence goes on along the minus strand of NC_069658.1, from coordinate 369,095,176 downwards.
ACCCTGGGGAACTCCATAAAGGAGTGGCCATGGGTTAGAGCACCTGCCTTCAATGCATACTGACAGGACACACCCACAAAGGTAAGAATGGAACCACTGTAAAACAGTGCCCCTAATACCCAACCCACGCAGGCAGTCAAGAAGGATAGCATGACTGATGGTGTCAAAAGCTGCTCAGAGATCTAAAAGGACCAAGAGAGGGGCACTACCCTTGTCAAGGTCCCAAAGAAGGTCATCTACCAGAACGACCAGTGCTGTCTCCGTGCTATGCCGAGGCCTGAAACCTGACTGATAAGAATTGAGGTAGCTAGTTTCTTCCAAAACCCTCTCAAGCTGGGCACATACAACCCTCTCCAACACCTTCGCTAAAAAAGGGAGGATGGAGATTGGCCTATAGTTGTCAAGGACCTCAGGGTCTGGGGAGGGTTTCTTCAAGAGAGGGCGAACTATCGCCTCTTTAAGGGCTGCTGGCACAAAACCCTCACATAATGAGAAGTTAACCAACTCCCATAGCCAAGAGTTAACATTCCCACTGGCTGTTCTAACCAGCCAGGAGGGGCAAGGGTCCAAGTAACATGTTGCAGCACCCATGCCTGAAAGAATTGTATCCATATCCTTGGCCAACTCAAAGGTGCCTATGTAACGTCACAAGGCGGAATTTCCTCTATTCGATTGGATCCTATAGAAGTAGAGTCCAACTCTAGTCCAACTTTCTAGCAATACCTTGAGCCCATTCTCATGATACAAGCTGCTTGGATAGGAAAGTTAAACCAAGCAGCTTGTGTCATCTGGGCCAGCTGGAGGTCTCCCAACCCAGCTGCTCCAGACCTGGGTAGCCCAGATCTGCTATGTGGGTACAAAGTGAGGAAGAAGGGAAACGGAGCCTGTTCTACCTCACATTGTACTCATCTGGAGCACCGTGACTGCTAAAATGGCTGACGGGAGTGGCAGCCATAGAGTCAGTTAGAAAGTGCAGCCAGGGAGAGGAGTGGGATATTGGAGGAGTCCGCTGCTGTGCCAGTGGGCACACGAGCAGTGGAGCCAGGAAGCGGATGGACTGTCTAGGGGAAGGCAGGTAAGATCCTGCCTTCCCCCCAGCCCTCCCCACTCTGGTTGTATGAACGATCTTCTTTATTAATACCAAATAAAATGACACATTAAGCAAGCTTTCAGGTTCTCCAGAACTCTATATCAACTTTGACACTAAAATCATCTTCTGAGCAGTGTTCCCTCGAACAGGGATTCCCAGCTGTTGTTGACTACAACTCCCAGAATCGCCAGCTGCAATGGCTTTTGCTTGAGCTGTAGTCAACAGCAGCTGGGAATCCTTGTTCAAGGGAACACTGGTTCTGAGGGTGGCTTCTTGTGAGCTCTTCCAAAGTCATTAGTGGGCTAATTGGCTAAAAGAGGTTTAAGTAGTGGTGGCCTCTCATGCAGTTTTCAGAGATTATAAGCCCTCTAACTGGAAAGCAGCTGCCATTCTGCTCACATCTTTTGTGCCCTCCAAGTCCCTCCTTTTAAGGAACAGACAGGCAGAAAAGATAATCTGTGTTATCTTGGGAAACCAAGGTGTCAATAATAATCTGGCTAGATATCTTATAATAACTCTTCCCAACCTCAAGTATCGCAAAGCTCTAACACTAGCTCGTCTCAATGCACTTCAAACGGCCGTACTAAAATGGAGGTACAATAAAATACCTTATGCTGTAAGATTTTGCCCTTGTACCAGCGGGAGAATAGGAACGACAGCACACGTACTGGTATATTGTAATTTTTATAGGGACATTTGAGATTACTATTTGTTACCCATCATAAAAGAATTTCCAGACCATTCAGATAATTTTCTTCTTAATTTGCTTTTAGCTGATACATCTGATGAAATTTCTTTAAATGTTGCCAAATTTTGTTCAATAGCTGGGAAAGTCTGCCGGAAGTGGGTATCGGTTTAATGTATAGTTTTAATGGTAGTGCTACTATTGAATTATGGATTTAAAGTGATCTTTTTCTTTTGATTTTCTTTATTGGGTTTTTCTGTAATTCTGATCAACTATCAAAATAAACAATTCAATTCAATAATCAGCTCCCATTAGTCACCTAGTGCTGTTCATCAGACAGACTGGAAATTGAACTCAGACAAAATAGAACCTTTCTTCTGAGGCTTGGGGGCACAGGGAAAATCCATGCTTTGGGGCTTAATTGAAGGGAGACTTATTGGAGGTTATCTGAATGGGAAATTGGGTATGTGTGAATTAACTGGAAAATAACTGATTGAGGTTGGCACTGATGGAAAATTAACTAGTTTGCCTTCTGTGAAATGGGCATCATGCTTAAGCAGCAAATGGGGAAACAAATAAATGTTCTGAAACACAAAATACAGTAGTACACTTTTAGATCTGGAAGGGCCTTGAAGCTCTTCTAATTCAGCAGGAATCTGCTCTTAATTCACTGCAGGAATCTGCTACAGCAATCTTGATAGATGGCCATCCAGGATCTTTCAGCTTCTGTCTGAAAACCTCTAGAGAAAGAGAGCCCACCACTGCACAAGGCAGACTGATTCATTGTTGAACAGCCCTTACAGTTAGGAATTTTATCCTAACATCTGGCCTGAATCTGTTTCCTTGTCATTTCAAACCATTGGTTCTAGTTCTGCCTCAGAAACAACAGAGAACAAGTCTGCTCCCTTTTCTATATGAAAGCCCTTCTCAGATATTTGAAGACTGCTATTATATCTCTTCTTAGTCTCTTCTTCTGTATATTAAAAACCCAGTTCTTTTAATAGTTCCTTACAGGACTTGGTTTCCAAATGCCTCATCATCTTTCTTGTCTTCCTCTGAAACTGATCCAGTTTATCAATGTCCTCCTTCAAATGCGGTGCCTGGAGCTGGACACAGTGACACTTTTCAGACAGAAGGAGAGGTTCAGTGGACTCTTGCAATTAAATTACATTGGAAATTAATGTTGGGTGTCCACTCTTACTCTACCTTTCCCCTGAAGTTTCCCATCCACACAGCAGCTTTGAGTTAGGAAAGACTGCAGGTTTCGGTCCCTCCCCTTTTCCATTTTCCTGCCCACCATTATCACTCCCCTTGCCCCCCCACTTTTTGGCAGAACAGCACTCTTCTGGTACACTGAAAGATCCACCCCTCTTATGTAGTTCCATTCATTCTTATGTTACGCTGAGCTCTGGAGTAATGGTGTTCATGGACCGGTCCGGGGCCATAGAAAAGGCCTCCGGAACAGTCCGGAATTCCGGCGGTCCAGCGGTTTGGCAGGGCGGGGGAGTGTGTCTTTAAGGGGGGGTGGTAGTACTTATCCCCCCCCGCTGCTCTTCCCCCTCCGATGCTGAAGTTTCCAAAAACATTCTTGGGGCAGCAGAGTTCCTCCCTGCCGCCCCTGCCTCCGTCGTCGTCTGTAAAGGGTTAAGGTAGAAAGAGCTGGTGGCGCGCATGCACCCTTCGCGGTGCGCGCGCTCGTGCATGCCTCACATGCGAAGGGTGCATGTGTGCCACCAGCTCTTTCTACCTTAACCCTTTACAGACAACGACGGAGGCAGGGGCGGCAGGGAGGAACTCTGCCGCCCCAAGAATGTTTTTGGAAACTTCAGCACCGGAGGGGGAAGAGCGGGGGGGAAGTACTACCGCCCCCCCTTAAAGACACACTCCCCCCAGTGCCAGACCATGTTTCTGTGGTTCCGTGCACATCCCATTCATTCTTATGTTACGCTGAGATCTGGAGGATGCCTCCCACCCAATCTTCTAACTTCTCTATAAGGTGTACCCGTCGCAAATTCCATGTGTGGCAGCTCTCGCAAGAGTTCGCGAGTGAGCTGCCGGCAGGGGGAGAGGAAAGTGGTGGTGGCGGACAGGCTTGAGGGTGAGGTGGGAAACAAAATGGCAGCAGGCAAAGAAAACAGCGGCAGCAGGCAAGTGGGGGAGAACTAGAGACACAGATGCTCTGCGTTTGGCCCAGCTAGTATTTGTTTAAACTCCTAGACCTTCAATACATTACTGCTCTTAATTAATAATCACTACTCTTAATTAATAATTACTTCACTACACTGTTTCCTTGGAGCAAGTCACACTGAATATTTCCAAGCAAACATGCATCTATTGTGCTGCTGGCTTTAGTACAGACAGGCAAAGGATTTGGAAATGGGGTGGTGGGGTGAGAGGCTTGATCTTCACAAAGGGATTGAATTAGTTGCAGAGCCTGGTATATCTGAATGAGTAAAAACACACAATTCACTGCAGCTGTTAAGAAGCAACATTGCTGCTTCTTAATTAATGACTTCCTGAAATCATTTCCTCTAATGGAACTTGGTCCCTGGGGGAACGGAGAACCAATTCCCATATGTTTTTTAAAAACCCACAAAAACCACCCTACCCTCCCTTGACTCTATCAAAAATAAATGGAGGTAAATGGTATGTTTGTGGAAAAGTGGTCTAGTACTAGAACTATTAGATTTTTTTAAAAGCACAGTGACAGATAACAAGAGACCATCATGCAGGGAGGAGAACCAGAAAATAACTGTGCACAAAGGAACAGAGATGCAGAAAGGTGTGCCCAAGTGTGGAAGTAAAGGGGCATGTGCGGTGGTAACCCCTGGAGTCAAACTTTTCCTGCATCACTGTCCACACAGATAATCACATCTCACAACTTGCATTCAATCTGTCCACACACTGTTCCTCTTCCTATTATATTCTGCCCTCCATGTTCAAGATAGTAAAAATGTAGTTCAAGAAGGTGCAGCATCTCTCACAGATTGAAAGTGATTGGTACACACACACACACACACACACACACACACACACACACACACGGCTGTATGTTATCTGGCCATCCATCAACACCGCCTGTAGGAATCAGCAGTAGGGATGTGTACGGATAGCTCATGCAGGCACATGCATGGTGGCCATGTGCATGCTAATGCTGTGCGCAGGCTGCAGGGAATAGCGCCGCGGATGGTAGAGTGAGCATCATGCCTGGAAAAGCAGTGGGGCAGCAGTGGAGCAGGTAAGGACCTGGTTTTTTTAAGGGAACCGCTTCCTGCCATGCCAAACCGGTTTGGTTGTGGGTGCTCGAGCCAGTTCGGCACTTCCCAAAGGAGGCGCCAAACCAGTTTGTGCACAACCCTAAGGTTGTGTTCAAAGTGGTTTACTTCACCATCTGGAAAACCTCCAAGTGAGGTCTGAGCAGATCAGAATAGTATGGAACTATTACTTCTAGTAACCTGGACAATATGCCTCTGTCAATGAAGCCCAAGTTGCATAGCTTTTTTAGCAGTTGCATCACACTTCTGGCTCATGTTTAGCTTTGACTTTGGTGTCTGAAGCTCAGATTCCATACATGTCTTGTACTTGGTTTGTGGCCTTGGGCAAGTCATTTGTCTCCTTTCAGTCTAGAACTCTCTTTTCAACAGCAGCTAGTCAAATACCTCTGGGAAACTCACAAGCACAGAAAGAGGGCAACATGACTTTCTGTTGGCTGTGCCTGGGCAGAGGTACTATTACCCCTGGACTTCCGAGCCGAAGTCCAGGGCTTCCACACCTTCTGAGGGCCCCCAAATCCTCTTTAGTCTGTCTGGGGTGTTGTTGTTGCCATGCCGTGCCACTGGCCTGTGCTGCACCGGGTGGCCGAGCATGACCTCTGCTTTAGGGACAGAGCGGGGAGTGGGGAAAAAAATATGCAGGATAGGAATATGTTAAGCTGCATGTTGAAATGTTTCTGCTCATGCATATTTGCATAAATATAAAGTTGTGCCGTTGAGTCGGTGTCGACTCTTGGCAACCACAGAGCCATGTGGTTTTCACTGGTAGAATACAGGAGCGATTTGCCATTGCCATCTCCTGTGCAGTATGAGTTGATGCCTTTCATCATCTTCCTATATTGCTGCTGCCCGATATAGATATTTCCCATAGTTTGGGAAACATACCAGTGGGGTTTCAAACCAGCAACCTCTTGCTCTCTAGGCAAGTTACTTCCCCACTGCGCCATTAAGTGGTCTTTGCATAAATATACCTGTTTTATATTCTTACATTCTTACATTGAGTTCAGTTGCTGTTTGTGCCTTCAAGAACCCATGTGTTAAAAATACTGCGTGTGTCATGGTGTCTGTGTGTAGGGGGATGATGCTTAACTTGCAGCGGGGTAGTGGTGGTGGTCCAAAAGCCTTTAGGTCCTGGCTCCAAAACTACCTAGTTGCACTTCAGTGCCTTGGGCAGGGGGGGAAATTGTGTGAGTTCTGTCTGTGTACATGAGACACAGAAAGAGAGAAGGCTGTATGTGTTGGCATCTATTGGACTTTGGTGTCATGTTCCCCATCTAAAATGGATAAATGTTTTAAAGAAGGTTTTCTACATGCTTTATGATGTATTGCATATCATGTATGATATGTAATATGTGGCTTGGCTCATTTTCTTGATGCATCTGCTCTGTTCTGTATGTAGGTTGTTTCCTGCTTTGGCGTTGTGCCACAGTTTTAATCTGCACTGGCTGGAGAGCATTGTTTGGATGGTGTTGCTTGGTGGCAGGTGTCTTGTAAACACGTGCAGTGTTACATGCATAACTTAGGTGAACAGGATGTTTCTGTGAACCTTGCCTGCAGGCTATGCCTCACGGCTTGTCAGGCTTTCCCTGCTGCTTGGAGTGGTTTTATAGTGCCCTCACAGTTTTGAGGCATCAGGTGCCACTGGGTTAATGTTAAATTCTTGTGTGCCCAGAAACACTATTAGAATCTACATCATGGGACTTCTTTATAGTGTCTAAGATTTACTACTAAAACATGCCCATTTATGGAACAGGGAGTAAAAAGAACTGGAATTTTCCCATTCCGAAACCCACTCATTAAGGGGTGGGGGTGGGGGAACTAATCCACTTAGAAGCTCTATCCCTCCCCACCATCTTTTGACATTCTTTAGCTGCAGTTTTTCTCCCTCAGCCCAATCTTTTCCTATCGAGCTTGATGCTAATCCCCATTCTGCTATACTCCTTAAACTAATAAAAGATTAGAGTGACATTTTAGAAAGGGCATCACATTAAGCAGCAGCATTCACCATCTCAACAGATCACACAGTGCAAAACACAGTCAGCAAGCAGGCCATTAATCTTATGGTAATGAGGTGTCATTCCGAATGGAGACCTCCTCCTTGATCAATATGAAGGGCACAGGAATAATGAGGACACTGATGCTTAGCGCCATGGGTAACTTTGCCAGGAAGGAGAGGATCCATAAAACACAGTGGTAAAAGAAACAGCCTCTTGTCACTATAGCATTCTGCTATCAACAATAGGGAACAGGCACCCGCTCTGATCTGTCACCTCATGTGTTGTCTGCAACTAATGAGCCTTCCCCTATGTTCTAATTAGTGGCATAAAACTGCTATAACAACTTTGGCTTTGCTATAACATGGAATCAATTAGGATTAGCTGCAGAATAAAGAGTCTGTTTTCATGCCGATCCCACCAGGCTCTAATCACTGGTGAAAGTAACCAACAAAAACCCTTTCGATGGGTAGACAGGCTAGCTCAGATCTAATGACTGGCCTTTCTGTTCCAGAACAGAGCTTGCTGAAATCAATGTACTGCCTAATTAGTCAATACACCACCCGCACAAAAAGCAGCCTACCGAGCTTGCTTCCACTCTGGTGTGTACAACACAGCCCCCTAAAAAGAACAGACGGCAGTTCCAAAAAGAGCTTATTACCCATCCTGCCTTGTTTCCGGAGTATTAAAGAATTTCACACAAGGAATTGAGACTCAGTAGCGAGTTTCCTGTTTCTCTGTACATAAAATTGGCCCCTTTAAGTTTATTGTGCAGGACCACAGTATCACTTTTAAAGAGAAGATATGATCTTGGGTTTCTCTGAGATATCAAAAACTGCTAGAATTAGAGACACGGCATTGGGTGCTGAAAAACCTTCGCTAATAACACTTTGTTGGATTCAGGGGATACGTTTTGCTTATATTCAGACCAGCACTGTACTTTTGCATTACTTGTGTTTAACACAGGTTCACCAGAATTGCTCGGAAAATTAAGCACCCATGCATACATACTTAGGAGCCTTGATTTGGCTTTGGCTCCCCAGTGTTCACACTGGTGTGAAAGGACATATCCATCATTCACATTTTACATGTTTGTTGTGGGAAGCACAACACCATGCTGAAAGTAAGGAGATGGCATTAGGGTTTGTCTGAACATCATATCTGCTGCCAGATTTTTTTCTCCATGTCAGATTTGCTAATGATTATTTTCATTCCCCAAAGCAGCTCTTGTTTGGCTTACTTGGTGCAAGAATGATTTTTTTCTGTAACTAGTAACAAGAATGAACTTCCTTCAGGGCACTCTGCTTGAGGCATATGTATAGGCAAAGGTGGATCTATGAAGGATACATGACAGTAAGTGGCTCTGCCTTGCATTAAGATAGGGGTTCTCAAACTTTGTTGGACTACAACACCCGTCATCCCAACCACAATGGCCAAATGATGGTAGTCCAACAACATTGGAGTGGGCGGGGGGGGGGATTGAGAACCACTGCATTAAGAGACTGGATTAGAAGACCCATGAGTCTATACTTCACAATTTTCTCATTCTTTTAGAAAAGAGACTCTGGGGCAAACATAAGTTTAACTGAAATCAATAGGGCTGTGGCCCATTTACTGTAAGTGGTGAAAGAATGCAGAACAAAATTCACAATTGGGACAGAAAACCCCCAGAGCATGAAGTCTGTGAAAAAGTGGAAGTACAACCTGTAGAATTTTTTAAACATAATTATTTTTTAATGGAACACTTTAGATTAACAACCCCTTTCTTGTCCATTTCCTAAACTGCATCTTTCTCATAACTCATAACCTGAAAGAAAATGTGAAGTTCGTGCAAACTGAAAACACACACTCACAAATTGTAAGCAAGCTCCACGCCCTGCCCGCCTGCCCGTCCAAAGTTATAGAAGAAACAAATAATGTGGCTTCCCTTCTTTATGGAAATTTTTACTTCCTAATCTTTCAATCAATGGATTTACCTGTATATAGTTGTGGGTGGAGAGTTCAGTGTGTCATAGCTAAGCCTCAGGTGACCTTGATACAATTCTAAAGCTAGAGGATCGTTGTCTCCTTTGTACAATAAAATGCCATTGTCTTTATCTGTTGCTACCTGTGAATGTCAAATTGAAGATGATTAATGGTGATAGAGTAAGTAAAGGTGTATACATATATATTTCTGCGTGCTCAGGATAACTATCATTTAATGTACAGTTGAAAATAATGGACATTAAAGCATTTCTTCCAATGCAATCACACTTTTAAGTGAAGAATTTGTTATAAGTATTCTGATAGGAATCACAACTTCTATGCGTCATCTTTGCAAGGAGGTTTACTAGCACAAATGCTCACTGTTAATTAACTTAATGCACATAATTTATATATTATGAGAAGCATAGCTGGGAAACATTTATACCAAGAGTCCCTGCTTATGTCAAATATCCCGCAGCTCAGAAGAGAAGCTTGTGAACATATGGAGCTTGAAAAGTACATCAAGACTGCTAGATTGCAGCCAAGAGCTGCTTGAAATCTGGAGTCTGCTGTTTTTAGGATTTATAGCCCACCTTTCTGCTTAAAAAGCACTCTGAGTGGCTAACAAAACTCTTTGAACAGCATAAACCTCACCCAAAACAATTTTTTTACTTAAGACATTTTTATACCACCTCTCTTACAGCTTGAGGTGGCTTAGAAGCAAATTAAAAAATGTAACATTATGAGGCTGTTCACACGAGCAGCCCTACTCAGGTTGTGCATCTCTACCTGGAAAGTGCCGCTTGTATGGAGCACTGGGATCAGGCCCAATCCCACCGCTGCCCCACCAGGTAGCCCAAGTTTTGTACTTGGGCTATTACCGAAGTAGAAGTGCTCAAGCACATCCTTCTACCCTGGTACCAGGTTGTGTGGCTGCTTGGGCTTCCTGCAGGCTGGAGCACGCAGCAGAAGGGAAATCCCGCTACTGGATTTCAAATTGCAAATCCATGCAATTTACGCAGTGCATTATGGGATTTCTTTAGGCTGAGCTGTGTTTCCCTGGCCTCCAGATTGCTGCACTGCTTGTGTGGGAACATGAGTCGTGCTGCCAAGGTGACGAGTATCATCCGGGAGAAGGTAGGTGAGATCCTGCCTCCCCTCCCCCACCTGTGTTGTGTGAACAACCTTAATGAATTTCTAGACAATTTATTCAACCACAGACAACATATAAAAACAGCAATCATGATACAAAGGCATTAAAACAATTTTCAATTGTCAACTATTTTCAGTTTCTTCAAAAAACAGTGTAGTACCACCTAATAGCGCAGCGGGGAAATGACTTGATTATCAAGCCAGAGGTTGCCGGTTCAAATCCCCGCTGGTATGTTTCCCAGACTATGGGAAATACCTATATTGGGCAACAGTGATATAGGAAGATGTTGAAAGGCATCATCTCATTCTGCGTGGGAGATGGCAATGGTAAACTCCTCCTGTGTTCTACCAAAGACAACCACAGGGCTCTGTGGGCTCCAGGAGTCGACACCGACTCGAAAGCACACTTTACCTTTTACCATGCCAGGACAGACAAGAGTCAAGTGGTGAGTCCGCACCTCACCAAGTGGCCTGCCAGTATCTTCAGGTAGAAAGAGCTGATTTATAATAAGCAGTATAAAAAAACATAGAAAGCTTTCTTCAACCAAGTCAGATCACTGGTCCATGTAGCTCAGTGCTCTCTACATGGACTGGCAATGGCCCTCTCAAGGTTTCTGGCAGGAATCTTTCCCAATCTGAGCAAGAGATGCCAGGGATTGAACCTGGGACTTTCTGCATACAACGCAGATGCTCAGCCCACACATGAGCTTTTTTATCCATAAAGTATACAGCAAGCAAATCACAGCAGCCCATTGATTCCCCCCTGAGGGGTAGGAGGAGTGTCTCTTCTCACTCTAAAGAGCAATACTGGACAGCTGTGGTATCTGAGAAAGGCCTCTTCGCTGCCATCTTTAGTGTGGTGTAGCCCATTCTATGGATTTTATGTTATTTTTTTAAATTTTTATATATATATATGAAAAACAAAAAACTAGAAATAACACGTTTACATTATCATCTCTTAAACTTCCAAAAGTTACCTATAACAACCTGGAATTCCACTACCATCCTTTGCCGACGCTCCCCCTCACATCAGGAATTACAAATATTGGTTTGTATGTTATAATAAGTCAATTTTCAAGCATTTGCATTTTAGCCAGGGGCCATGAAACTTCATGCATGCAATTCCCCTCCCCAATCTCTTGCATGCGCCTTTCTTTTTTTAAAAAAGGGCCCAAAATGTGAACTTTGAAGTATCTACCAAGAAAGAATACTGACTCAAAGTATTTCTACAGTCAATGTGTCAACATGGTGATTTTTTAAATTGTAAGATAAGTGGCAATATTTAAAGGCTACAAATTCATTTTCTTCCCCAAAGAAAGTATTCCCCGGTTGCTAAGTTGAAAGTGAATTCCTGTTTGTTTGTTTTCAATCAGAAATAAGTGTTATTTTCATTAAGAGCCATTTCTTAACCCTGTTTTAATATATGCTTAGTTAAAACCTTTTTTTAACTTGAGAGGCAATTAACTACCAGATGGAGAAGCAATATTTTAACTGCAAAATAAGCTTTGAGAACACCATCTGTGTGAGATTCATGTAGTAAACAAGTCTGGTTTGAATGTTACCATCCAAATGATACTTTTGTCATGAACCTGTTTTCAGAATCAAGTCCCAAATCTGTCCTTTGCCGCTAAATGTGCCATGCCTCATAACACAAAATATGTTTGCTTCTTTATGCAGGCAGAACCAGAGAGAATGAGGTGGCTTCTTATGTTATTTAGATGTGCCAAAGATGGAAGCAAAGCTGAGTTGTCTTTTATCTTTCTATGCTTCATGTGACGGTAACTAGGGATGTGCAAAAATCAAAAACTGAGATTGAAACACATGGGTTTTGATTCAACCTCGAATCCAATCTTCCTGAAACAGGCCTGAGGGAGAGGGAGGAGAGCCTCTTTTCCTCATTGTTTTTAAAAAGAATGAGGTCCCGAGTCACCCAGTACCTTTTGAAGTGGAGAGGCGGCGGCCATCCCCCTCACCATCCCCCTGTGGCCCACTGGCTGCTGATTCCAAAAAGAAGAGGTGCAATGAGCTTTGAACCTCTCATCTGAGTGGTAGCTGCAAAGCATGCAGCAGTGGGGGTGAGGTAGTGGTGACCCGACACCCTCCCTGAGACCTACTGGCTGCTCACACCGGGACCTTGATATTCTTTAAGCGGCCTCAGCACACACGAAAACACCGGTGTTCTAGCAAAGGAACACCAGGATATCCCTTTAAATGGCCTCCATGTGTGTGCACGGAGACCGTTTGAAGGACAGCCTGGTCCCGGTGTGAGAGTTAGTGTGAGCTGAACAGCTGGCCAAGCCAGTTGCAGGAAGGGATGGCAGGATGGCAGGTCGGGTTGTCGCCTTTCTTCCACTGCGGGCTCTGCAGTGGTACCACTCCTACTATTATTATTTATTTATTAGAGTTATATACTGCCCTTCCAAAATGGCTCAGGAGGAGCGCTTCAAAGGTGCCTGCACACCTCTTCTTTCTCAAAGAAGTTGCTGGCGCCTAGAGCAGGATGGCAAGCAGTTTTATTTTATTCTATCTATCTAGCTATCTATTTAGAGTTGTTGCCTCTCCACTGGCGCTGCTGCCAGCTTTGCAGTTACTGCTCCCTCCAGGAGCAGTTCAAAGGTGCCTCCGCACCTCTTCTTTCTCAAACAGGCATGGTGGATTGGGTCACTGCTTCCCACCACTGCAGGCTCTGCACAATTTTGGGGCGTCCTGGTGCCTCTTTGTGTGTTTTTTAAAAGCATGAAATGTGGCTCTCCTCCCTGCCCCTCCTTGCCCCGTACTCGAATTGATTCTGATAGATTCGATCCAAATCTAGCTGATTTGATTCGACTTTGAATCTAATCACTCCTTTTAGAGGTGATTCAATTCCAAGTCGAAATAGCCAGATTCGAGTCCAAATCGATTTGCACATCCTTAGAGCGAATTCATAGACTGAGATGTGGAAAGTGAAACTGAATCTAAATAATGTAGAATAATTTGAGTTGTACATGGTAGGGCATTGCTCACCACAAGGAGACTATTTTTCCTGGTTATCTTTGTAGGATAAACCATGCACTGGGCCTTTGTCTAAGTTATTTGCTGTTACATCTGCCAATACCTGCACATTATGTGGATATAAGGATCCAAAAATATATTTCAAGACTGAAGATTTGTGGTCTTATTTGCATGACTTACTTGAAGGGAAATGTTTGCCTGAGGGCGGATTTTGGCTGGTGGCAGCTCAACATAAGAATCCTTCCCAACAAAATTGACGGTAATGAGTTTTTCACACTTCTGGCCAGCGAAACCAGCCAGGCAACGACAAACTGGCTCCTGCTGTATGACAATGCACTGTGCTCCATTTTGGCATTCATAGTGGTCACAAGGGCTGGTTTGGAGGAGAACCATTGGCGGAGGATTTTCACAGAAGAGTCCACTTTAAAAATGAGAAAAGGACACTGTTATTCCAAACTGAAATCCGATGGTAACATTGTCAGGTTCTGCCAATTTGTGATACTGGGCCAACTCTGAATTAACATTTCCTGTTTTTAAAGAGATCTCATGAGTATATACATATGGAAAACTACATACAATGAATGGGTTAATAACTGTACTCAAGATGATCCTGTGGAAAGGATCCTACATTGGTTCACACACAGAGACTCATCCTGGAAATAGATAATATATAATAGATATGTGCTCATGATATCACTTCATAAAACAATTGCATGAGCAGAAAATATTATACAGAAATCAACCTTATTCCCCACCCTGCCAAGTGGGAAACCATCTATTTCAGATGAAACAAATTTCAGATTGCAGAAAAATTCTTTAACAAAATAAAAAAAGGTAAGTGTATTATTAGACTAATAAATATTCAGTTGGAATTCATGTGACATTTGAAAAGAAAAATGATGAACACAAAATTAAAACAGCCTTTCAAAACTAAATCTTTCATTTCATGCAGTTTCCTTTAAAAAAATCCTGAAATGGAGCAAAAATATCCTCCCTGATCTCCCTGATTTCCATCAGTGTTGGTCTAGAAAGGAACACACACAATATTTCCCTGTGACAATACTGAAAATACACATATTATAAGTCTGGGCTCTGTGGATTATTACTTTAAAAATTATTTATCAGGATTTATATTAATACAAAAGTATACAAGGTTAAATTTTATCATTAACCCTCATCTGGTTTTGGGGGTAGATTTCCACCCCAGCTGCATAAATGTGTGTAAACAAGCAAACTACTGCGCTCCCAGCTATGCTCTTGCTGTCAAACCCTTACCTGCACTCTGGTACACAAAATATACAGAGTTATGGCCCTCAAACCAGTTATGATAATTATGTTATTAATAAGAATATGACACAAGGCAGAAAACCATCCCAGAATGAATGCACTTCTTATGGTAGGGTGGTTGCTATCCCATTCCCATGTTAAGACAATTGGGAGAAAAACAACTCCAGATATTTATATTTATATTTATTTATTACATTTCTATACCATCACACATGAATGTCTCATGGTGGTTTAAAAAATAAAACAATATAACCACAGTGAAAAACCATACATTAAAACAGTTAAAAAATTTAAAACAGCAATAACAACCATATAATCAACTTACAACTGGTCAAAAGCTTGAATAAATAAATGAATCTTAAGGGCTCTTTTAAAGGTCAGCATCGTACCGTAAGTGGCCAGTGCACATACACATATCACGCATGTGTGTGCACGGGCCACTTCTGGCATGAAGCTGACCGGGGCGGCAAGGAGGTATGCTGCTGCCCTGCCTCAGTGATTTTGATGACAGTGCCGGTGGGGGAAACGTAGCCGGGGGAACCCCCACCCATTGAACCGGCCGAACGCTGGGTCCTGCACATCCCTGTTCAGGATAGGGTTAAACTTAACAATCAAATATAAAACAAACAAAAAGACTAGCTACATCTGACTGTTGTCTCCCCTCAGACTTGTACACAAGCTATTAAATACAATATTGCTTCCCATAAACTTTCTTTTTAAAAAAAATTTCCTCTGAATTATAAACCATTATTCTCACATATTATTCTCACGGGTTCTTTGAACACATCTGCTCAATTATAGCTACACCCCTGGGTCTGGTTACAGTTGCCACTGGCTCATCTAGTGGTGACTTGGGACTGGGCCTTCTCTGTGGCTGACCCCCAGGCTTGACGCCTGGCTTTGGAATATTATTTGTCAAAATTATAATAATATTTGGAATATTATCTGGCAAAATAAGAGCATCTCCATTTCTGTTTGCTTTTGGGAAGACCCTCAAGACACATTTGTTCTCTCCGGCTTTTATCTGAAATTAATTTTATCCCATGAAATTGTTTTAACATTTTTATTCTGTGAATTGTTTTTATCCCGTGAAATTGCTTTGTTTTCACTCTGTTTTACATTTGTTGTTATAAATTGTGTACACTGCCTAAAGATACACATATCAGATGGTTTATCAATATGATAAATAAAGAAATGCTCTTCAAGAACACCTGCTCCTCTCCGTCCATGAGTGGTCTTAAGATGGGGAAAAATGCATTCTATAGTATCACAACTAGCTTCTAGGTCTTGCTGAATCTACTGTCGTCTTACTTGTAAGTAGGGATATACTCAAAACACAATTTGGCATCCAAATCATGGGCACATCCCTTTAAAAATGAGGACTTACACTGCCCCTTTAAAGCAGAGGAGAGCAGGTCCATAGCTGCTCCTCTGTTCACTGCCACTGCCGTAATCCCAGCACTTCCCCCAGCGATGCCTGTGCACTGGTGGAGCATCTCCCAGCTGCCCCTGCATGATGCCAGCATGCACATGGCCTACATGCATGCGCGGTGGCCATTTGCATGATCAGTATGGTCGGCAAAACAGAGGCCAAATCGTTTTTTGGCACATCCCTACTTGCAAGGTAACTTTGAGGTGGCTTCTTATAAATAGTTCTAAAACAGACTCATAGGTTAATAACTTATAGTACTGACATTCATGCTCGTTTCTGCATGAAAGTGAGCTATATGTAGAAAAATAACCGGCACTTTGTGCTTCAGCTAACTGAGCCATAGCAAGAATGAGTAATAATATCAGAAAGTGGTTCTAGATCAAACTTTTGAGTACTACTCGCAGTGTTTTGTTTTTCCCTGTAGAGTGACTTAATATTCTTATTTGTCTGAAAATTTCCCAGGAAATTGCTGTCCCTTGTGGATTGAGCCAATGATAGACAATCTCTGAAAAATAAAGACACAATTGCTAGGGGGAAGATGTGTGAAGAATTACTGTGACCTTCAACAAGAGGCTACTTGATTGTTCTAACTGTAAACAGTACATTGAAACTGCATGCCCACTAATTTAGCTGTGCTCACCCTATTATCAGATACAAACTGCAGGGGAAGCTGAGAAAGAGGAAGATTTCTTTCAGATTTACTTGAGTTTTTTGTTTTGCAGATAACTCATCAATGTTCCTGCCTTTTGTCCCCAAGTTCTTCTTTATAGCTTTCTAAAAGCAAACAACCAACTCATTTACACATCATAATGAGCATAGCATTAATCATACTCTTATCATTTGGAGCCACTGCAGCTTATGAATAAATAATGAAATGAAAGTCACTCCCCAGCCCATAGAAGATGTAAAGTAGACTCTGCAATGATATATGCCCTGTTTCCAAAGACTTGTTAAGATTTTTATTCCATTTTGTATTGTTGTAGCAAAGAACCATTAGACAGATTTGGAGAAAAAGTCAGTAACTACAGGCAAATATAGGATATCAAAGAAATGCAAAGCTGTAAGAACTGCAGTGAAGGTCTTGGTAGGAATATTTAGATGCCATGACGTGTCTATACCTACAAAGATTAGAATCGTCTGGACAATGGTTTTCCCCATGACACTCTATGGATGAGAAAGCTGGACTTTGAAGAAGCAGGACAGAAAAGATATTGGCGCTTTGGTGCTGGAGAAGACACCATGGAGAGCCAGGAAAATAAACAAATTGATCATAGAACAAATCAATCCAGAATTTTCACTCGAGGCACAAATGACCAGGCTCAAACTATTATACTTTGGAGACATTATGCGAAGCCCAGCTCCCTTGAGAAGTCCATAATGTTTGGAGAAGTTGAAGGAAAGAGGACAACCAGCAACAAGGTGGATGGACTCGATTATGACAACAATGAATGCACCAATGAGAGACCTAAAAAGCCAAGTTGAAGACAGATCATCCTGGAGAGAATCTATCTATGTGGTCGTTAAGAGTTGATATCGACTTGACGGCACTTAATCAAAATCAAGAACTGAAATTGCTTCTTGCAATGAAGCAGAATGTACCATGAATAGAGAGCACAAAAGGTGGTTATGAAAGCCACAGTCAGTCAAAATTAATACAACTTGCTAACAACTAACTCCTGAATATACCTACAATTAGCCAGATTTTTAAAAGTCATGAACAGAAACACACTGTGAAAGCAAGATCAATTTTCCCCCTAGCCTGTCCCAGTTTCTTGCTTGTTTTCACAAATATTATTTAGTATCTTCCAAACAACAAGATGTGGCTTTCAGAAGAAAGAGAAATCACTCCATAATAAGCCACCATGTTTAGGGATGTGCATGGAACCAGATTACCTAGTTTGGCTTGAATCCAGACCAGATTCGAGCTGCCCTGGGTGGCTCGGGCCCAAATGAGCCTGGTCTGGTCTGGTCCCACTGTCAAACTGGCTCAAAGGGCTCGACAACTATATTTGCAAAGGGGAATCTAGGAAGGATTCCCCTTTACAAGGGCTATGTGTGGGGTGGGGTGGGGGCAAGGTGAAGGGTCCTCCCAGAGAACAATTTGTTATGGGGTGGCTAACAAATAAAGTTTACTATTATTATTATTTATTAAAAGTCTCTTTCTGTCTTTCACCTCTGAAAATCAAGCCGCTGCGTGGTGGGATGGCACTGGCAGTGACCACAGCGGCTGTGGGAATGGCAGCGAAGGGTTCTTTCCGCCCTCCTGCTGCCCCCACAAATGACAGCCGAGGCTGGCGATTTCAGGCCTCTCTGCACATGCACATGAGTGTGCAGAGACACCAAACGGGCTGCAGCTGGCCCAGGCTGTCATTTGGGAGGCCGGTGGGAGGGAGCCCCCTCTGCCTGCACCATCCTGCTGTGCAGCAGCTTGATTTTCAGAGACCAAAGACCGAAGGAGACCTTCCCCCTCACCCTCCACATATAGCTCTTTACTTGTAAAGGGGAATCCTTGCCAGATTCCCCTTTACAACTATACTGTAGAGCTGTCTTGCAAGGCAGGGGCTTGGCTCGATTCACCCTCAGACCGGGCCCCCTGGTTGGGCTCAAGGGCAAGCCTTCGAGCTGAGCTGGCTCAAGTGCAAGTCAGCTTGCACATCTCTACACTATGTTATTTATCAGCTGAAAGTCATATACTCCAGGTAGCTCAGTCTGAAAAACTATTGACAGTCTGTGGCTACCAGAAATTTACTCTCTTGGCTAGAGAACTCTTTCTATAGATCATAGTTGTCTCTTACACTTACCTCCTCTTTACTCCCTGAACTGTATGTCTCTCCTGTCCCTATTGCATTTACAGAGCACACCACTATTTGATAAGGCTTTAGCTGGCCTCACACTTTAAATCTCCACTGCTATAATAAACTAGCATGGATCCTAGACAGCATACATGCTAAGGTGTATGAAGCCTAGACCTGAACTTGTTGCTATCAATCCAGTGCTTATGCTTGCTCATTGCCATGTTTAATTGCACTGAGAAATTGTTCTATTTATCAGAGCTCTATCAAATTCAGCGAGGCATATTGGACTGGGTATAATGGATCCAAATCTTTAAAGCTCATTTGAGAAGAGAGTCAGTGGTTCAGATCTGAGATCCTAAATGGCTTGATTCAGGGGTCTTTAAATATCCTCAAAGCCATATACGCAGCTATAATTTGTTTAGCTTCTACCAGCAATATTATATTTAATACAGCCCTGATATAGTTTTAAATTTTAAAAATAGGCAGTTGGATCCAATAGAAAAGGATCTTGTGGAAGAAATGATCCTTAGTTTATTGTGTACATTTTAAACACAAATCAACTCCAAGATATACTACAATTTCTTATGAACATGGTGACTGGCAAAGGAGAATAGATCCCATTAGGTTAGGGATGGGCTGGAGCAAATTGTGAGATCAACTATGCCAAATTTGCTATGCCCTAATGTGTGCCACCTGGCCTTCTAATCTCTCTCTCAATGAAAAGCAAACATTAGGTGGGTTCAGATGTCATATGGAAGCAAGGAGACATTTTATTGTGCTAGCTTCCTCCTAGCCTCAGAAGCACCCCCTCCCCCACTCCCTATCTGTGTGCGAGTTGGAAGAATTCCATTGACAGTGGTTAGAAACAAATAAAGATCAGGCTTAACCCATTTTATTTTATTGCAACCAAAGTGCTTGAAATAAACAGAAATCGGAAACCCACTTCAACTCTTGGATTGAGGTCTAAGTTTATTTCAAGTACTTTTGGTTATAATGAACAAAGGTTGATTGTCTCACATATCATCACTGATATTTGCTTGTTCTAATCACCATTGAATGTAGAATTGTTCCAGTTCATGTGCAGGCAAGGAATGGGAAATGAATGTTCCCGAGGCTAGGAGATATTGTGTGCGTGTTGGAAGAATTCCAACTGAGATTTAACCTTGGTTCTGTGTGATGTCTGAAGCTATACATTGTGTGAAAATCAAAGTAATTACTCAACACCCTCTTATATAACATGCATTTCAACACTAAATATATTCCCAGAAATTTCATCCCCCACCACAGTAGCCTGCCAGGGCTGCACAGATATCTGCAATATGCTGCCAACAGGCTGCCTAGTGGAAATAGTTCTCTTAGTACTGAATAGGCAAGCTTAAGAAGTCTTTCCTTGATCCCACCAGCTGTCAGGGCCAGCAGAATCCAAGGCAAATAGAGCAGTCAAAAGAAGCCAGTAGTCAGATTCCAAAACAGACAGATGGGGTCCCAAAGGCAGATGACTGGTCAAATATAGGCTGGTGGTCAGCTTCCATAGCGGGCAGGCAAGGTGTGGCAAGCAGAAACAAGGCAAGAAGAGTCTGTTTTGCATTTTCTGCCAGAGTTGAGAAGCTCAGTCAAGCGACTAAAGTCTAGGGGAGTTCTTACATAGGGTTAGCAGGGAACCTATTGGCTTCCCAGGCCACCTGATATGAACAGGTTGACTGCAGTTTACTTTCTGGCACTGTAAGGAGGAGTGATGCAGAGTAGCAATACTCAGCCAGTTCTCCTTTCTCAAATACAGAGTAAGGTACCTGAACTGTGTTGCCACTGTCCCCTGTTTGAGACTCCTGGTGGATTACAGTATTCAATGTTGGATAATTAGCTTCCAGTATTCAGTCTTCCATTTCAGGACAAGCTGCTCAAGCAGATCCATTTCAGTCTCTGATTGCATCCTGGTTTCAGTGCTAGAACAGCCTTGGTCCCTGGTGAAAAATCTACATCAGGAACTGGATAGGGTAGTATGTCCCTGTTCATTCCACTGGACCCCTCAGCAACATTTGATGAAATCGACCATGGTGTACTTTCTGAGTTACTTGACAGGATAAGACTTAGAGACACTGTTTTGTAGTGGCTGTGGTCCTTGATAGAAAGTAGGTTTCAGAACATAATGTTAGGGAACACCTATTTGACATCATAACTCTCATCTTGTAGGCTCTAGTCTCTGACACTGGCTCCTCTGGGAGCTAACCAAGGTCTTAATATGCTGCATCTAGCAGTCTGTGTGACCCTCAGGGACCTATTTTTGGGTGGTGAAGGACACTTCCAGGAGAAAGGGAGATCAACAAAAACTGTCCCTTCCCCCCATGCAATTACTGCCTATGTTAGTAGAAGCATCTCACCTAGTACATCTGGAGCTTTGGTTAGGATGTCAGCCACTGACTATTGTGGAGTTCTTTCAACTACTTATTGTTGGGTTTTCCATTTTTGCTTCATTGTTGTTTTTGCTGCTTTTGTGATTATTTTATTTTGTTTGTTGTTCTTAGAGTATTTGTGTTTAAAATGTGGTGTAGTGTTTAAAGCATTAAAATAAGGATCATCTATTCCACAAGTCCTTTTATGTAAGTTGCTTTTTAAAAATGTGATTTCTGGGAGAACAGTGTTATAATAAAGTCGTATATTTGGTTTGTTTTAGAAATGTGTACTATACCTTATTAGATGACAGTTTTATTTTGTCAGTCAGAATAGAGAGTAAAACCTCTAAATGTTCATTTACAGCTCAAATGAACATGTTCAAAGAAAGTGTTGTAGGAAACATGCCAATTGTTGAGTTTTAAGAAGTTCCAGTGTCATCACACCAGTATGAAGATACTGCTTAAGTTGCAATCTCATTCCATCACAGACTTTCTTCACAATCCAGTGAAGTTACCAGTGTCAACTTTTTTGTGATGCATAAGTGCATGTCAGGGCCATGTTTAGGGTTGCCAACTGTCCCGCACTGTGCAGGATGGCCCAACCTTTAGCGAGGAAATGCTTGTTCCGTTCGGGACACAATTTCTCCCGCTTTTTGACCTTATTTTTTTTAAAAAAAATTATAAAGCAGTGGCGAGAGCTCTCCCGCCTCCCAAACTATGGGAAAGGAATGGCTGCTCTTTGGGGCAGGGCTGGCTGGGGTGGGTGTGCTGGCAACAGGCACGCTGCTGCTAAAAGAAAGGCACTCAAACACTCACTGCTGTGGCTGCCACTGACTGACTCTAGGAGGATGGAGGGAGGGATGGAGTTGGAGAGAAGATGGGCAAAAGACTCCCTTCCTTGGCCCCGCCTTCCTCCAAATGAGGCAGATCGCCGGCCCATCCTCAGAGTCCCTGTCCCAATTTCAGCCAATGCAATGTTGGCAACCCTAGCCATGTTTTGTACATCTAATAAGAGGAATCTGGATCTAACATCTGGTCTCCGCTTGTATGAAGTGTCTGTGGCTGCAGGCGTAGGCTCTGCATGTTGGTTATGATTCTTGTTTACTTAAACAATTGCTACTCAGATTCCCTGCTGTAAAGTATCACAGTGGGGGAACTTTGAAAAAGCTACATAACAAAACAACATGCATTATACAAAGCTCAGCAGTTGGAATACGTGTCACTTGAGAGATAAAATATATATCAAAAAACAGGTGGATTACTAAATTCATACTCTGCTTACTAGGGTTTCACAGATTCTAAACAGAGTTCATACACGAGTAAAAACAAATTTAACAGAGTCCATGTCTGGCAGTGAGGAAGAGAATACACTATTTAATTCAAGAAGTACCCAGATGAATAAGCTTCCTCAGAGTTGCCTATCACTAAAGAGCTATCAATAAATAAGTATATAACCAACCAACCAATCAATCAATCATTTTATTTACGTCCGTAAGCCAAACAAAAGTATGTAACCATGTTTTCCATGCTCTGTGGAAGATGGAACCAGATTTTCTTGACTTGAAGCAACCCAAATCTACCTCTCTCTCAGCTTCCCATATTCATATTCTATAGTCTGAGAACAGAGTGGTGCTGCAGCTCAACAGCAACTGTCTTACTTGGGCCTTTAAGCCTGGAAGAGGCCATTGTGATGGTTTCACAATGAGAATTCCTCCAGTCAGAAGGAGCACCAGACATAACTGCATCCCCCTCCCTCCCCCCCCCCGCCCAGCCTTAAACAACTGCGATGGCTACATCTCTCCTGGCTACTTAAATTTAGGAGTGGTGATTGAGATAGTCCATGGGTCAGAAGAAATTAAGGGTTGTTGGCTATAAGGCTGCCTCCCTCTGTCGTAAAGTGCCACAAGATACAGTTTTTCATGCCTGTATCTGTGAAAGAATACTGAAGAGTTTAGAGGAGCAGCAGTTGGTACTTGGGACAAGTAAGCAGGCAAATGGCTAATTGCTCCTCCGAGTAACAAGGAATGTGCTATCTATATATTTAATTCTCTTAAACGTACCTGTTGCTAATCTCATGCATGGCAGCTCTCGCGAGAGAGCTGCGGATTAGCGACAGGGACAGGAGGAGAAGCGGGCATGGAGGAGAAGTGGCGGCCGCCAGGACAGCTGGCCACACAGGGGAAGAGGTGGCTGCCAGGACGGCAGGCGGCTGAGCAGGGGAAGCAGCCGCCACCAGGCTGGCAGATAGCTGGCTGAGGAGAAGTAGCGGCCGACTGCTGAGGAAAAGCAGCCTGGCCACCGAGGGAGAACAGGCTGCCGGGGTGGGGGTGGGGAGAACGAAATGGGGCTGGAGGGCAGGTGGAGAAAGAATTGAAGATGAAGGAGGAGAGACAGGGAGAACTAGGGGCGCAGATGCTCTGTGCCAGATCAGCTAGATTAAATATATTTGAACAAAGACATTGCAGAATATTTTCATTTTAAAATGTATATTCTGTCTTCCTATTTAAAAAAGAAACACCGGAATCCTACCATCTACTGTAGAATCCTAGCCTAAGGTAAAACTAATCTGTGAGACAACCACACAGTTTAGAGATAAAATATTACAGCTATAAAAAATCAGTGCATATAAAAATCCATCACTTTATTCATGCTACATCTCCACCATGACAGGTAATTTGAAAATTCTCTGTGGAAAAAGTAAAGGCAAACAGACAAGCTTCCTTTTCCTTAGCGCTAATCCATTTGTATTCAGGAAGAATGGTGCTGATTTAAAAAAAAACAACACCCAAAGAGATCCTCTCCAAATGTCCATGCATGGACTTTGCTGCATGTATGTGAGCTTAGAAGGAACAGCTGGCCACAGCTTCCCACAGCGTGTATAGAGTCTATATATGCTGCAAAATACATGCACACGTTATGAAGATGTACATCACAGGTTTAATGCTCTGATATGGAACTACTTGTAGTGTAGAGCTTTTGTCATAGCTGGTGGCCCTTCTGTGCTTTCTTAGACTTTAGTTCAGGTTACTGTCACTGGCTGCAGTTTATTACAACCATCCTCATTTCCATTCCCACGGGCCACCCCAAGCAATCCGTCTCTTTCATTGGTGCTTAGACTTTCAAATAACTACATGGTTTATGCCCAAGGCATGTGCCACTGTACCCAATCGTAAATGAATTGCAATTGATTTTACATGCACAGTCATCATAGAACTCAACTCCGTGGTGCTCACAATGTTTGCAATTGCTGTCTTTACAAAAGAAGATTTTAAATCCCCAGTAGAGCAGCCTGCCAGGAAAATACAGAAGGCCAAATTCGTGTAAAGAATAATAAGCAGAAATCTTTTGTTAGCAGAATTTTAATCTTCAATTTAAACTGCAGTGCCTAAGGAGTGAAAAGTATACTGCAGAATACTCCAGCCTTCATAGCTCTAAAAGTAATGTTGGGAAGAGACTACTACTCTGTCAATTTCTGCAACTCACATTCTACTCATATATTCATCCTAGCTATTCTGCCTGCCCTTCTTCCAAATAACTCAGAGTGGCATTTTATCCTCACAACAACCATCCTGTGAGGTAGGTTAGCATATACAATGGTGGCTTGTCCAGCGCTGCTTCCAGGAAATCTCCTGGAGGCTTTGCACACAGGGCTTTTAGCTCACATCCCCGCCAGAATGGAGGGTGAATCCACATATCAGTGTGATTTACCTCGAAGTCCCTGCGAGCTATCAGGGACCAGTACACACCCAATTCTGCTTCCCCCCGAATTACTGCTGCACATCTAGCTTGGCCCGAATTATGTCCAGGGTAAAAAAAATCCTCTATTTGCGGCGGCTTTATTTTTTGAAAAACCGAGCTTTCTGGTATGCCCGGGACTTCTCCCAATATGTGTGGAGTGGCCATTGCCTGTAATTTGCCATTTTTCAAAACTCAATGAAGGGGAGTATGACAGCAGTGTTGGGTATGGTCTGCTCTGAGTGATTTGCAATTGCAAGTGCAGGGAGGTGGGGGCGGGGGGGGCGGAGTTGTGGCAGATTGGTGAAATTCTGTGGAGGTAGTCCAGAAGGGGAGGGAGAGGGAGAAATTCCTGAGTTAAATGCAAGCACAAACTGCAAGATGTGGGTCTTAACGTAGGCTTCACACATGCAGAATGGAGATTACAGCTTTGATGTAACCTGAACCTTTTTGTCTGAGCTGATTCCAGGGGACTGCATTTTTCTTCATGACATAGAAAAAGCAATGATTTCTACTTTAAACTTCCCTGCCTCTTAAATGGTCTGGGGTGTGTGTGTGTCGGGGGAATGAGGTGATGAAGACAGTCACTCACTCACAAAGGCAGGGTTAGGGTTAGGGTTAAGCGTTCTCTTGTTTGATCCAGCTGTTTGGCAACTTGTCATGCCATTCTTCCATAACCAGCTGTCAAACTAACAACAAAAGCTCTCTCATCTCCTCGTCTGGGATGAGATTGGTTGGAGAAAAAAACCTGAGCAAGCTGGAGCAAGCTGTGGGAACGCATACAGGGAAAAGATCTGAAGGGATTGTGGAGAGGAGCTGACCCTATGTGAACAGTCCATTTAATCCCCCGAATTAAACATTTGCGAATCTGCTGTGAAGCAGAGTCACTCTTCAGATACCCTGCAGCATGAAGCCATGTGTGAATAACTCCCTGGCTGAGCAAACATTGCAACCTGTAGAAGTTTACAGAATTTTTCCTGTCGAAGTTTACATAAGCTTTGTAAATTTCATTGTGGTATGTGGCATTTTTAAAGAGGGCTTTTTGTTTCTTGGAATACATTGAACAGGGAGCAGATAAATGGGGTAAAAGTGGACAATTGGTAACCAAATCACTGTATAAATGACAAGCATGAACAGTCAAAATAGTCTTAAAACTATTAAGGTTATTAAGATTTTAGGACTGTGATGTATCTGTGTTTGATATTTACAGTGTAAGCATCTTTACTCTCCAACCTGTAACAGTTTAAGCCTAAATCAGACTATTTTGCTGTGTAGCTGATGTATGCTGGGAGAGTCCCATTTCCTCTCCAGGTCATCGTTAAACTCAGTTTAAGAGTGGATTTGAATCTTGTCAAAATCTGTAGTTTGTGTATTCACATGATGCTTCCCTCACCACATCAAAGGTGTGCTCTTAAAGGTGTCTGGTTTTTAGTAGCATGTTACATTTCCAGTACAAACAGATGCTTTTAGGAACTTAGACATATATATCCATTGGCCTTTTTCTGTGCAACCAGCACAAAGTCAAGAGAAGATTTAAGGAGAGATCAGAAAAGGCATGCTGGACAAAGAAATTCAGTTGCTTATCTTATCTTTTGTAAGCACTGAGCTTTGGAAACCATGGCCTTACATCACTGAAAGAATCAATACCTGTTCTACAGAATGCTAAAGGCAGAGTAATGCAACAGGAGTGCATGGTAAGGGCAAAAGAAGAGAAACGATGAAAGTGGGAAGACGGTAAATTATGGCAAGCTTAGTGCCTAGGAAAAAAGGTTCACAAATGCTCCCACATTTCTGTTTTATGAGAATCCTTTTTTCCGCCAGGTGTTATTGCTCTCTCTCTCTCTCTCTCTCTCTCTCTCTCTCTCTCTCTGTATGTGTGTGTGTGTGTGTGTGTTCTCAAATACAGAAAATATTTGTCTGGAAGGCAGCAATATCTAACATCACAAAGCAATGGTTAGTAAATCCATTCAGCAAAGTGCTCTTATCTTTGACATACAGTGAGATTTTCAGAAGACTGGTCTATTGGCAGCTGTCAGAATTAGACTTCAAATTATGAGACTAGAGATCTTCTATACCAAAGGCAAAGCACTCAAATGACAATCAGATCTCAATATTTTAGAGCGGTGGTGGTGGTGGAATAGTGAGAAAGGAACACTGTGCACCATAACTTGAGCTTTCCCAGTTAGCTTCTGTGGCCGACCATAATTTGTGTTCCTTATTGAACATTTAAATGTAGTTTAAGCGTAGAGAAAGATGGAACATTTTAGGTGTGACAGTTTTAAACGAGAAGGGAAGATGGGATTATACCAAATACATTTAAGTTTTTCAGATATATTTTTAAATAATTCTCTCATTACTACATTGTAATGGATATGAATTTTGCTTTTATAGGTGCCTTTGTAGAGAAGAGGTCAGACTCAAAATGTGTGGGGCTAATAAACCATAAACCATATGTACTTTTGTAATGGTCTGAAGAAATGTTTTCTATCTGAGAAACAAAGGTGGATCTAGAGGAACATAATTTGTGTGACAAGTCTGCTGCAGAAGTACACTACCATGTTTTCAGCAGATGAACAATCTTCTTCCCTAAACTGAGTATGGGGACAACCTGTTCCTTCCTCCACCTTTTTTTGTAGCTAAAGATGCTGGTGCCCTGTACTGGTTGACTAACTGTCAGAGAAATAATGAAGCCTCCCTTCCTTGCTCCTTGTTCCAGTTTGTCACATATAAAAAAAACCTTGGGAATTTTTAGAAAATAATGTGTCATAGAACAGTATAATAAGAGGAGATAGACAACCTGCCTGAAGCATGGAGTGAGGAGCAAAAAGGAAATTGGTGTTAGATTCAATCAAAATACATACATCATTTAAATGGCCAAGTTGGAGAGTAACTGAGTTAACCGCACAGCAGGAAAACAAATACCATGACTACTCTGTTTGTAAGTATGTGTGTACCCTAAATGTGATTTCAAGACAAGACTATATTCATCACACTTAGAATATTATGTTTGTCTTCACCCTAATGCAGTACAGGAGGCCCTTGTTATTCACGGGGGTTCTGTTTTCACCAACAATCATGAATATGGAAACCATTAATAATGAAACCTTAACTCTAAGGGAATCAGGGGTTACATTTATGCATTAAAAAATTGCCAAAAATCCCCCCAGAAAATGCAGGAAGGAAGCAGAAATAAAAATAGTATAAAACAGCACCTTACATTTCACTTCTCCAGCAATGCCCCCCTCACCCTAAACCTCCAAATTAGTCGATTTTTTTGCTGATTTTTATGGGCTGCGGGGGGGGGGGGGGGCACAAGCCACAAAATGGCTCTGCACTGCCTCCAGACAGGAATGCCACCAGAAATGCAAGCAGAAGTGTCACTGGAAGTCACTACCGGTGATCCAGGAATTGTGGATAGGCAAAAATCATCTGTTTTAAATACAGCGGATAATGAAACTAGGTCTCTAAGACCCATCCATATATATGCAAAACTGTGGTTGCCAAAGCTGCGGAAAACAAGGGCCACCTGTACTTTCCAAATATGCTAAAGGGAACACACAAATGGTATTGTTTTGTCTTAGAACATATCTCTTAACCCATAAATCTTTTGTATCACCACAACAAAGACCTGAAGATTCAAATAAATCGATTAGTATAATTTTCTGTAAAGGAAGAACGTTATGTATATGCACTAATATTAACTGCCTCTTAGTTTTAATATCAAAAATCCCATACAAAAATAATTCAACAAGGCAAAAGGCGGGGGAGGGGGGACCAGGGTTGTGGGCGATGCAATAATTCCAACTTAAAAGCTTCAGCATGGCATTATTCATTTTATTAAATAGCAATACTGCACGTTCAAGAATGTTTATTTGTGTTTTGGAGCTTTGGTTACATTAAATCTATTTTCTGCAAGGCCCATCATCCTGGAGTATGTATTTAAATTATGTATGCAACGAATTGTTTTGTCTCAAAACAGGTAGGCTTGATTCAGCTTGCCTGTGAAGTGTAAGCAGCCACACTTGGCAGTAATTATCTTAATTTTATTACTAACTCTAATTCTGTCCATTATGTTTGCCCTTCCAGAATCCAAACAACAGTTAGAAACGACTGAATACAGCCATGTGCATGTATAAAACATCCTTGTCTCACAAAGAGCAGATCTATGGGCCCGAATAGCACACTCAGAGATTATGTATTATCTGGAAGAGACTATGCTGCTTTGCTTACCTGAATCCTTGAGGACAAATGCAGGTGTATCCATTGACAGCATCTACACACAATGCACCATGGCGACACTTGTGTCCCACACAGTCATCATCGTCAGTTTCACAGTGTCTTCCACTGTAGCCAGGCAAGCATTCACATCTGGAACAAGATCATCAATGATCCACAGTGATCACAACACCACATTAATAATCACCATCGTGCTGTGATCCATGGTGATCACACCGCATTACATTAATAATCACAAAAAGTAAAAATAAAGTTTTGCCGTCGAGTCGGTGTCGACTCCTGGCGCCCACAGAGCGATGTGGTTTTCTTTGGTAGAATACAGGAGGGGTTTACCATTGCCATCTCCCACGCAGTATGAGAGAATGCCTTTCAGCATCTTCCCATATCACTGTTGCGTGATATAGGTGTTTCCCACAGTCCGGGAAACATACCAGAGGACATTCGAACCAGCAGCCTCTTGCTCCCTAGGCAAGGTACTTCCCCGCTGCAACATTAGGTGGCTAATCACAAACCACTGAGAATTGATAATGATATAAGAATGAAAGCTTATATCTCAAAACTAGTCAAAGTAAAAAGGGCATTGTACATCTCATAAACCTGATGATGAAGAAGTAGCATTAACAAAGTCGCCCCTCTCCCTGACCAGAAAAGAAAGGCCCTGGAAAAACTTTGATTTGGCACAAAGATTCTCAAGTTTGTTTAATCACATGTGTAACTTTGAAATGTTATTGTTGACATAGAACATATACATGGTTTCAGACGCATCATTTGTAGCAAGTACTAGAGCAAGGATTCTCAACTTTGGGTACCCAGATGTTATTGGACTTCAACTCCAATAATCCCCAACCCCAGTATCCTTTGGTTGGTGACACACACAGACACACACTTAAGTTGGTTGTGTCAAAACTGTATCAGCATTTCCATTATATACACTATTTTCAGAGGTTTATTATTCAGCTGTTTAAAATATGCTCTAATCTGAAACTTGGCATTCAAGATCGCAGGCCAGAGGGAGCAGATCTTTCTGGAAAACTGGGCAGTCTCTCAAAATCTTATACACTACATTTTGGACTGGCCTGAATGTATTTCAGACTATAAACCACATTTCAAACCCCGCAGCTGGATGTTATTCTACAGCTGGAAAATAATAAGCATATCATTCAAACCAGAACAAAAGAAGGACATCTATTACTTCCCTAGTTTAGCATATGTTACATATTTTGGAGACTATACTTTCATGTACTTCTGAACTCTAGATGTCAACAGCTTATTTAATTCTAGTGCTAACCCTTTTTCTTCTTCTAGTCTGATCCCTCCTTTTCAAGAAAGACTGTGCAGAAAGAAAGATAAAAACAGGGGAAAGAGGTTAGCAAAATCTCTTCAAGTCACCCTGTGTGCCTGTGTACAATGGCCAGAATGTGGTCACAGAAGATGACAGAGAGACATGGGTGAATATGCTGGCACGCAGATGGATTTATCTTATGCTCCATAGGCTTGGCAGTAGCACACAGGTATAAACAGATGACTAATTTGCATTCTATTAAGAGTATTATTATTAATTTCTGGATATGTTGATTTCTTATATATCTGAGTTACTGTCTGGATACTGACTCATGAAGGTCAATATTTTAGTGCATGACAAGCACTTTCATTGTTGCAGGCCAAGAAAGGTTATGATCCAACACAATTCAGAATCAGTTTTTTCATGTACATAAGCCTTGTTTATGCATTTGAAATTCTCTGAATTGTATTCACTTGCATACCACAATTGATAACTAGAGCCATGGTTTATAAAAGTGGTCAGTCCCCAAAACACCTATAATTCTACTCTGAGAATGATGAGGAAAAACATTAAGGACCAAGCTGGATATAATGTTAATCATGTTGTTTGTCCCTGCATTTAAACTCCCCCTGCCAAAAAAATAAATAAATAGCAGCTGAGGGGAGTCCTTGATTTGGATCATGATTGTGGCATAGGGGGAGGGTCTTTAACTCTGCCCCTTCCATAGCCCCAATCCATGTCAGGGCCTACATGGCTTCTATACAGGCGAACCTCTCCATTTGCGGACCTGTCATCCGCAGTTCCACGTGGTCAGATAACTGACACTGACCATGGTGTATGCGGGGGTGGTGGTGGTCAGAAAAGGTTGATTTCCACGTATCTGTGGTTTCGGGGTGACTGGAAATGACCTCAAATGTCATTTCCAGCCACCATTTTAAGGAAAGGAGCCATTTTGTGGCTCATTTGTTTTATAATTTTGTGGAAAATTGTGGAAATATGGCAATTTTGGATGTTTGGGGTATATTGTGTGACAGCTGCAGAACTACGAAGCATGGTAAGGCACTTTGTTTCCATTATTTCTGCCCCTTTCCCCTGCTTTTTTGCTATTTTGAAGCCTCCGGGAACCTAACTCCCCCCAGTCACATTGACATAATGAACCATTATCTGCGGTACTGTTATCCACAGTTGTAGAAAATAACAGAAACCTTGCGCATAACAGTGTTCGCCTGTATAACATTTCTTAAAAATGTGATTAACATCATGTCCAATCTGATAACAACTGGCATTCCAGAACAATTGTCTCTAGGCACTGAATCAGAATAGGTTGGGTCTTATTGCCTTTAAGAACACTACTTTGGATCAGATGAATCTACACTTCTGTATGTAATGATGAAGGAACAGAAAAAAGCAATGTAGTATTGGAGAAGGCATCGTATTAAAACCAGAGGCTATTCATTTTCAAAGGTTTGCAAAGACATAGCAGAGAAGCCCAGCAATACTTCAGGCACACTGGCAAGTAAACGGTATCCATCATAAGACGTTGTGGGAGGAAATAGCAGCATTTAATCCTGTTGCTTTATTGATCCCTGTTGTCCTAATATAAAGTGATGTAATAATGAACGATGTGCAGGTCCTTATTCAAAGCTGCCATGGATCAGTTTTATGATGTGTATTGGCTATCACAGTAATGATAGAACCACCACTTTTCTTGGAAGGGCTGCATTAAATCAGTGCTTTATTCTGTCAGGTAGTAATTCCATGCTCCAGAATAATAAAGTTTATTTATAACTGTGCTCTAATATGTACAGACTGGGCACCTGGATCAAGAGGTAGATTTCCTGGGAAGATACACTATATTAATTGCAGGTACTGCTTTGGAGTATAGAAAATTTAAAATAAATACAAATAAATACAATTCAAAACTGGAGAAGGGGGAAAGCTGTATACCAAAATTTGTCCCCTTTACATAATCATAGACATGGAGATCAAAAGCAACAAAAAGCCACCTGTAGTGTGGTGGTAATCACAAAATATGTGTTTGTAGCCAAAAACTCAAAATACTTGCATGCTCTTTCCTTCCCAGTTGCTGGCTTCTCCTCTTATGTTATTATTTTTGTTTTGCCAACTGTGCCTGTGTGCTCCTTCCAAAAGTCATGAATAATTACAATAGTAGCAAAAGGAATTTTGGGTCTTGCATTTTTCCTTTGCCATGTTTCACTTCAATGATATCCGCTGCCTCCTCTTCTCATGACTGCTGTATTCCTTTCAATACAGCTTGTGGCTAAACCAAGAATACTGGCTGACAGCCAGATTAAAGAAGCATTTGTGAAGCAACGCTGAGCATGCAATAGGGGAGAAGTTTGATTTTTTTTGATTCAACATGCACATACTTGCCAGTTTAAATTCATGAAGATTGTCCAAGAACAGGTTATAGCTCCTCCACATATGTGGAGAGAGAGAGCTGACTTTTCATATGTGTATGTGCATGTGTGTGTGTAGGGTGGAGAAAGAGATGTTATTATTGTTGTTGTTGTTTACACAGTCAGACAGGTATTATTGACTGGTTTGTTTTATCCAGACATCGAGTCCTTCCCAAGGACTGGGGATGGCTGGATTTTATTATCAATGTTGTTGCTGTTATTATTATGGATATCGTCGCAGAATATAGGCTGTTCCCAGTAAAGTTGCTTTTTGTAATTGGCTGATGGTGATTTCTGTGGCCCCTATGGTGTTGAGGTGCTCTTCAAGTTGTTTTGGAATTGCACCTAGGGCGCCAGTTACCACTGGGATTATTTTGGTCTTCTTCTGCCACAGCCTTTCAATTTCAATTTGTAGATCTTTGTATTTGGTGATTTTTTTCCATTTCTTTTTCTTCTATTCTGCTATCCCCTGGTATTGCTATGTCGATTATTTTAATTTGTTTTTCTTTCTTCTCGACTACAGTTATATCTGGTGTATTGTGTGGCAGATGTTTGTCTGTTTGTAGTCGGAAGTCCCATAATATTTTTGCATCTTCATATTCTACAACTTTCTCAATTTTATGGTCCCGCCAAGTTTTGGCTACAGGTAGCTTGTATTTTTTGCAGATGTTCCAGTGTATCATCCCTGCTACCTTGTCATGCCTTTGTTTGTAGTCAGTCTGTGCGATCTTTTTACAACAGCTGATTAGGTGTTCCACTGTTTCATCTGCTTCTTTACAAAGGTGGCACTTGCTGTTTGTTGTGGATTTTTCTACTTTTGCTCTTATTGCATTTGTTCTTAGTGCCTGTTCTTGTGCAGCCAATATTAAACCCTCTGTTTCTTTCTTCAAGTTGCCATTCTTAAGCCATTGCCAGGTCTTGGTGATGTTTGATTTTCCACCTATATTGTGCAGATATTGACTATGCAGTGTCTTATTTTTCCATTTTTCTGTTCGGTTCTTGACTTGTTCTTTCTTGTAGGCCTGCTTTGTTTCATTGGTGTTGAATAGTTTCGCATTATTGACCATCTGAAGTGCATCTTCTTCACTGTCCTTGATATATTCTTCAAGGCCTTTTTTCTCCTCCTCTACTGTTTGATGGACTTGCAGCAGTCCTCTTCCACCTGAGCTGCTGCTGCTGTTTATTATTATTATTATTATTATTTCTCCCCCCCCCCCCACACACACATATGAAAAGTCAACTTTTTTAATTTAAAAAAGCCATGGCCGCTTTTATTGTTGTAACCCAATGGCATACTTTCTGATTTTGTTTTGATTATAGTGATAATATTTTGTGAAGCTGCCTTTAACTGCAGCATACAATTAATTTAACAATTATCATGATTAATTTCTTTTACTGTTGTCCTAAGAAATAAGGTCCCATTTAAGCATGGCTGATGTACTCCCACAGTGTACACTGCAATTAGAGCTGCTATATTAGAAATATTGTAAGGTGTGAGAAAACATTGTATTACACAAATTAAAATCTTTCTGACAATATATTTATATTTAGTTTTATGCTCTGTAAGAGAACACTTGAGGTCCTCCTTCATTTCTACCACTGGGGTTTAATAATTAGGTAGGCCAAATTTAAGAATAATTATGCCAGATTTTGAACTCTAATATAACAGGGCAGTTTGAATTTATACAGGCTAAGTGGTGAAACCAGTCAACGAACTCTGAAGCAGGAGTAGGGATCAACATGTTACCTCTGTTTTCTAACATGCAGAGATCAAAAGGTTAGCCCAGGAATGGACTAACTGAAAGAGAAAGCCTGAAGAAATGCCAGTAAATCACCAGCTTGCTAAAAAAAACATGTTCAGTACTATTATTGTGCAACAAACCATTTTGTTACATGAAACTCCCATGATATTGCAACAGTAAATTAAGAGTGAAAATGTTCTATGCTCTACACTTAACATTTTGTCAATATTTCCTGACATCCAGACTAACACTGTGTCACTGCACAAGGTGGGAGGGGTGATTTTTCACATTTTGCAACATGCACACGTGTGACGTGCGTGGTGGCAGGTTCATACACAATTGCTACTTCTGGTATTTCCGGCAAATGACAGGGGCAGGGGCGGCAGGGAGGAACGCTGCTGCTCCAAAATAATGGGGCAGGGGCGGGGGGAAAGCAGTGGGAAGGGCAAGTGCAAGC
Organism: Hemicordylus capensis; assembly: GCF_027244095.1. Taxonomy (NCBI): domain Eukaryota; kingdom Metazoa; phylum Chordata; class Lepidosauria; order Squamata; family Cordylidae; genus Hemicordylus; species Hemicordylus capensis. The sequence continues at coordinate 369,060,251 of NC_069658.1, read as the reverse complement.
CCCCTGCCCTTAAAGAACCACCCCCACTGGCGCCAGACCACTGGACTGGGCCACATTCGAACCGATTCGGAGGCCTCTATCATGGCCTCCGGACCAGTTCGTGCACATCCCTTGTAACTTTGTTAAGGCTTGGCAAAGCAGAAGTCAGTAAAAACATGCTGATTCACACATCTCAGAGAGGAGGAGGAGGAAGAGGAGGAGAAACAGGAATATCCAGAAATTCTAAACAACACAAGAACAAAGGAAGGATATAAGAAGAAAACTCCTTTCCCTTCATTATAACACCTTCTTTCAGTACCCCCTCTGGCCTTATAGCATATTACACCCAAACTATACAATAAGGTTGTTTACACAACCAAATGTACACAGGTTTCCCAGTGCCGTGTGCTCACATGACCAGCACACAAGTGCTCTGGGAGTGGCAGAGAGGTGGGGGGGGGGGAGGATGGGAAAAACTGAGAGCAAGCTATCTTTTCACCTCTGTCACATGTGAAACAGTACTTTCTCTAAACAAACAAACTTGCACATTACAATGTTGTTTAGTAGATCAAAATCAGGGCTGGCCAAAGGATTGCTGATGACCCAGGCAAAGCCTAGCTTTGGTGCCCCCCCACCCCCTTCTCCCACATGAGGGGTGCCTCCCATTATACAAGTGGGCAGGTGGGTAGGTGGGTGGGCAGTCCCCATAATTCAAGAGTGGGTGAGCAAACAGGCAGGTGGGTGGTCCCTATCGCCCTCCCATCCCTCACTTGCTGTCCTCACTGCTCTGCTGCCTTCGACTGCTGCGAAGGGAGGCAGCCACCCAAATTCCCCTAGTGGGCAGGCTGGCCCTGCTTTTGGCTCACTGGGTGGCATATGACTCAGGTTGTCGGAGTCCTCTCCACTTGGTGCAATAGGTGAGTGCCTAGTTCACCTAGTGGATGGGCCAGCCCATCAAAATAATTCATCATGGAATTCCATTGTAGTCTGTAGCTGAATATGGCGCAACATGTACATATTTATACATTCATACTTACCGGTATCCTTTGTCAAGACTGATACATTTGGAGTCATGTTTGCAAGGATTTAGTTCAGGCACACATTGGTTAATCACCTCATCACATAGCTCTCCTGAGACAAGAGACAAATTAAGAAGGTTTTGAAGTGCATTTGCTATGAGATGTTTGTCAATTTTCCTCAACTATTTCCAACCTGAAGTTCAGGAACCAAGATCTACTTAAGCAGAGGAAATTCAGAAGGTCTGAGTGTATGACAGACTAAAACAAAGAAAGCAAAGTGGGTCCACAAACTTGGAACAGTCCAACCTAGTCTTGGGTACTTGTGTCTTGGGTAAACTTTAAAGACTCAGAATTATAGCAAAACCATTTTTTGTTAGAGTCCACTCCATTAGATGCACTTTTGTAGCATATTGACTTAGTTACTACAGCCTATGTCATTGTAAATCTGTTAGCCTTTAAAGGTGCAACAATAATTCTCTTGCTTTTGGTTGCAACCAAAACTGAAATTGTACATTTCATTCCACCAACAGTAGCATCCACCTCAATGTAGCAACATAGGTGCTACATGAGGATAAGCATTCACTAGAGCTTAGTTCACGTTACTTCTTCATGGTACTTCACATGGCATGGAGCCAGAAGCAAAAAAAGCAAAGTAAAACCAAACAACCTAGTGACCCATCTATGAACATGACATTATTGGGGTAAATAAATATTTTTACCCCAATAAAATAAATAAGCTAAGAATTAACTTTCATTTAGAGCCAGACCCCACTCTCATGACAATATGGGGGTGAGCTGGAGGAGAGACACATTACAACACTGTGCCTCCCAGACAGCACAACCCCTTGGTTGGGTTCACTTACCCAAACCCCACACAATTGGGCTGCGGTAACTGTTTTAAACATGCTGGTGCTGCAGATGACCGACGGAAAAGGTAGGACAGGCTTTGTTTGAGCCCTACTTGACTTTTAACCTAGGTAGCAGATGTGGGTTACCCAGGTTTGGAACTTCTGGTTAGGGGAACTCCTGCTGCCCCAGACAACCACAGGTTCCTGGGTTAACCCTCTCCTATCCAGACATAAAAATCAGCACTCAGTGTTTTCGTTTCCTAGAATAATATAACTTTATTCAACATTATAAAAATAGGCCTTTCGGTAATGCAAAACAGATTTAAGACTGCATGTAATTTTACAACATGCATTAGAAGAGCACAGCATCTCCTGGACCCACAGGATAGGCTGTCTTTTCAGCAAAATGGCTCTCAAGTGCAAGAAACAGTCCAGCTGTTTTTAGTTATTACCTGTTCAACCCAAGACCGAGTCTTGTATTTCTAACTTCTAATAATGAACAGATCTACAATGTTCAAAACCAGGCGTCCCATATTATTTGGTTACACTTCAGTACCTCAAAACTTGAGATACTGCCCATGATGGAACTGGAACCCTTTTCTTGTGAATAATAGGCAGGCTATTAAATCCTCATAGCAAACTGATCCCAAAGTCTTTTGAGCAATTTGAACTACACTGTAAAATATCATAGACAAGCTGTATGTGTAGAGACGGCCCAACATCCATTTGTACCCAGGCCTCTCTCTGTCTCCCCGCAATAAAATTTTCAACAGCAAAAATCAAGATGTAAAGAATTTTATCAGTGTCAGTGTTGTATTCTTTGAAATATTCAGCTTAATGAAAAATTCATTTGGGGAATATGATTATTGGCAACAAAATCAAAACAGAAGATCCTGCAATATTGCCAGTGCTTTTGCCATAAGAATTACAGTAACAAACTTTGGCTAAGTATCAGTTGTAAATGATGCCCAAAGAAATTGCACAAAGTTAGAACCACATGGAGCACTCCTACTAAAAATAATTTATGATACTCACCTTGCTTGGTGTGTGTGTGTATGTCATATTCTGTGAATGGCCAAATGAGTGTACAGTTTCATAGTTACAATACTCAATCATTTATAGTTTAGCATATAACTTGCTACTGGTTCCCTGAAAACTATCCAAAGTGCTAGACCGATCATATATCAACCTGGGGTTTTCTTAGGAAAGAGGGGAAAAATCAGTTTGAGGCAGTACTGGAACAATTATAAATCCGCCTGACACCTGTGCAATCCTGCAGAGAATGCAAAACCCAAGTGTTTTAGTTTTTTTAAACCAGTACTCAGTCAAGATGGTGCATATAATCTTTAGATAGCATCTAATTATTTTAGGAACAACAACAACATTTGCTGAGTAAGTGTAAAATCACACAGCATGAATATTTGCTGGCACTGTAGATATATAATACAATTGCAGGCAAATACTAGTTAGAAAGGTTTTGAGATTAGGGACTCCATTCTTTTTGCAGATAACCACTACTTCAAGGAGCATAGGAATACCTGGAAAAACAGCTCACTATTGGTCAGGGCTGCACCACTGGCTATGACATTCCTAAGCCTGAAATGGAAATTTAGCAATATCGAAGCACTGAAGCCACCCCGAAGAGAAAAGTGAGAAACCAATGTAGCTCTGTCTGCCATGCTCATTGAGGTTCTGTTGAAGAATTCTTGACTTTTTATTAGGATCACTTTTGGTTAGCCCTATTCAACAAGATTTTTATTCATTTCTGCTTTGAACTTTTTCTTATAGATTTTTAAAAAAAGATTTTCTGGCATTAAAGAGTTGTATATGTCATATCTTTTGCGAGTTGGCCAAACCTGAGAAGTTTAGTTCTTATCCATTATCCTTGCCTGACAGACAGATGTAGAAGCTAATGCAGACATTACAATTACCACAGATATATGAGCAGACTTGGCAACGGAGGTGGATTGTTGCCATATGTGTCTTTATTCTTCACAAAACATCGTTGTGTTATAGGTTTGATGTTCTAAGGGCTCTCCCCCACTTTTTGCTTAAGATTTCACACAATGCATAGTTTAGGAACACAGGAAGCAGCTTTAGAGAGAGTCAGACCATTGGTCCATCTAGGTCAATACTGTCTGGACTGATTGGCAGTGGCTTCTCCTAGGGGAAGCAGGCAGCAGTCTTTCCCAATCCTACCTGGAGATGCCAGGGATTGAACCTGCGACTTCCTGCATGCAAAACAGATGCTCTATCTCCTTGATGTCTGGAGGAAGTTCCCTAAGCTCGCCCATAGTCTCTGCCCCTTCCCAAAACAGAATTGTTGTGCACACTGCTTAGGCAGACAAATGACACCAGTACTTGAGGAAACAATAATAAAGATTTCTTGTGTAGATCAGGGCTGGGCCAATTTGGCCCTCCAGGTGTAACTCCCAGCATCCCCAGCCACAATCTATTGCAGTGGGGAAGATCTTGAAGATAGTCTCTTCAAGGTCAGCAACTCAGGCAGCTGAAAAAGCTGCTCAGGTAGGTTAACGGGATTTGCCCAAACTGTGTGTCTCAAGACTGTAATGCAAACGAACAGTCTGAATGCCATAAGCGAAGCTTAACACACAAGATACAAAGAAACCAGGCGCTTCAACACACCTCCTTAATGACTGCCTTGCAAATGATCCAAGCTCTGCCACCATCACACAAGGCAATGGACACAGAGGTATACTCAGGGATCAGCAGGGACCCTTTCTCGGGCCACGGGCCTTCGGCATCTGCTTAGTGATGCTGACCCCTGATGCCAGCCTTGCCTTTTCTACTGGCAAAAATGGGATAACCCCCATGTAAGGCTGCATTGCCCATACCCATATGTCAGAATCTGGTCATCATTAAATTCCTATGAAGTGGGGGGACTCATGCATATGAGCAATTTAAAATGTATGGGAAGGGCAGGAGAGAGGAGCTGAATGTTTCCCTTGCCTTCACTTCCTTCCCAAAATGTCTCCCTAGCTGTTTCCCTCCCCAAAATTACTCCTGCTTCTAAGAGGCAATTTTGCAGGGGGAGGGCAAACATGGGAAGAAATATTATAGCATATTTCCGACCTGCTCCAAATATGCTTTAAATAACCCAAGTTTCCTGTTTTATAAGGAGTAAGTAGTGACCCTCTTCTGAAAAACAACACAGGTCTGTTGCTGTTTTGTTGAGTTTGATTCTTGCACTCACATTGATTAGTTGCTTTTGCATGAGAGAAACACTACTGCTAGTATAAACTGAGAGGGGGAAACCTAAACAGGTGAATACCTCAAATGTTCAACATGCACCCAGAAGATATGCAACTGTAGAAATAGTAACAAAACTCATATATTATTTTCTCTGTTCTTACTTGTGTAAATGAAACACAGAGATCACTAATGATGTCTGTAGGCCTTAACCCACTGAGGATTAACGGCTGAGAACATATGTTAACACTGACTCATCATGACCTTCAATGACTTTAAATTGAAGGCAGCAAAAACAACAAAGCACCACAGAAACAATCTCTATGCAGTTGTCTTTATTTAATTAACTTGTCACTTTACCACACTGGAATTGCCACACTAGAATATACGCTAGTTATTTCATGCCACAGTCAATGTTTTAAATCCATAATCTGAATCATATGTTCCTTGCTCAATGGGAGGGGAAAATATTGGGTGTATCACCATTTAAAAACAAACATGCACCCAATTTTGCTATTACCTTAACGGCCTACTAGTTAAGGTATAGCCAAATACAATGTGTTTCATATTTTTATTGCCTGAAACCTTATTTAGGAAATTGCATACTTTTGCTCCCTAAAAGAATAAGAAATAAGAGATGGGAAATATTTTCTGCTCTATGCAAAATCAAAGTTTTGCAGCGCCTAAAGGCTAGGAAAAACCTTTATAGGACAAAACCCAAAGATGGATCGGAAAATGGGGATAAACTGAACATTATACAGTCATCTATATTATTAATTCTCCAAGACAGGCCATGCGTGGGGACGTGGTAGAAAGAAGGTGATTGGCTGACCGAGTTTGCAAGCAGAAGCACCTGATTGAGCAGTGGGGATTCCATATGCAGATAGGGAGAAGGAGCCTGTGAAAGCAGAAGCACCATGGTGATTGGGAAGTGGGGATTCCATATGCAGATAGGGAGGAGGAGCCTGTGGCACTGTGGTGATTGGGCAGTGGGGATTCCCTATGCAGATAAGGAGGAGGAACCTGTGATGGTTAAGGTCAGTTGGAATGCAACTGTTACTGGTCGGAAGATGTTCTTGATTGTGGAGGAGAGGAATCTATATATATATAAAAGGAAAACAGACGGGGTCTGCAAAAAGACGGGTTGTGAGGGAGGAAAGAGACCCTTCAGGAGACGGAGGATGCCATTGTGTGAATTAAATGAGGAAATAAGATGAACAAAATCTGTTAACTCAGGGATCTGCGGGGGGGAGAGCGAGCGAGCGGGCGATCTGCGGGGGGGAGAGCGAGCGGGCGGGTGATCTGCGGGGGGGGAGAGCGAGCAGGCGGGCGATCTGCGGGGGGACGGGCGGGCGATCTGCGGGGGGGGAGAGCGGGCGACCGATCTGCGGGGGGGAGAGCGGGCGACCGATCTGCGGGGGGGAGAGCGGGCGACCGATCTGCGGGGGGGAGAGCGGGCGACCGATCTGCGGGGGGGAGAGCGGGCGACCGATCTGCGGGGGGGGGGAGCGGGCGACCGATCTGCGGGGGGGGGGAGCGGGCGACCGATCTGCGGGGGGGGGAGCGGGCGACCGATCTGCGGGGGGGGGAGCGGGCGACCGATCTGCGGGGGGGGGAGCGGGCGACCGATCTGCGGGGGGGGGAGCGGGCGACCGATCTGCGGGGGGGGGAGCGGGCGACCGATCTGCGGGGGGGGGAGCGGGCGACCGATCTGCGGGGGGGGAGCGGGCGACCGATCTGCGGGGGGGGGGAGCGGGCGACCGATCTGCGGGGGGGGAGCGGGCGACCGATCTGCGGGGGGGGAGCGGGCGACCGATCTGCGGGGGGGGGAGCGGGCGACCGATCTGCGGGGGGGGAGCGGGGGGGAGCGGGCGACCGATCTGCGGGGGGGGAGCGGGCGACCGATCTGCGGGGGGGGGGAGCGGGCGACCGATCTGCGGGGGGGGAGAGCGGGCGACCGATCTGCGGGGGGGGGAGAGCGGGCGACCGATCTGCGGGGGGGGAGAGCGGGCGACCGATCTGCGGGGGGGGAGAGCGGGCGACCGATCTGCGGGGGGGGGGAGAGCGGGCGACCGATCTGCGGGGGGGGGAGAGCGGGCGACCGATCTGCGGGGGGGGAGAGCGGGCGACCGATCTGCGGGGGGGGAGAGCGAGTGACCGATCTGCGGGGGGATGCCATAGGCTCAGTGCACAACTGCACAGATGCTCTGTGTGGGGTCAGCTAGTCAATATATAATTCTCTAAGGCGTACCCATGGCTAATCCTGTGTGTGACAGCTCTCGCAAGAGTTCACAAGCAGAAGCACCGTGGTGATTGGGCAGGGGGGATTCCATATGCAGATAGGGAGGAGAAGCCTGTGGCACCATGGTGATTGGTCAGTGGGGATTCCATATGCAGATGGGGGGAGGAGCCTGTGATGGGTAAGGTCAGTTAGAATGCAACTGTTAGTGGTCAGAAGGTGTTCTTGATTGTAGAGGAGAGGAACCTATATATATATATATAAAAGGATAGTGGGCAGGGGTCTGCGAAGAGAGGGGTTGTGAGGCAGGAAAGAGCTCCTTCAGGAGAAGGAGGCTACTGTTGAGTAAATTAGATGAGGAAACAAGATGGACAAGATCTGTTAAGTCAAGAAGGGAGAGAGAGAGAAAGAGAGAAAGGAAGGAGGGAAGAAAGAGAGAGAGGGGGGAAGACTGAGTGGAGGATAGAGAAAGAGAGAAAAAGAAGGGAGGGGAAGAGAAAAAGAAGGAAGGGGGAGGGACGGGCCCGAGCCTGTCAGTGGTCTGAGGGGAACGAGTGGCCATGGTGGCAGGGGCGTAACTACCATTAGGCAAGGGGAGGCAGTCGTCTTGGGGCCCCACTCGTCTTGGGGCCCCACTGCCTCGAGGGGTCCCCCAGAGGCACATCACATGACTCCCCACCCGCCCATGTTGCATCCCCTATGAATTATGTTGAGTCTCTTGGAGATCGGCAGGAGCAGAGAGTAAAAAAACTAGATTCAATGTGAACTAGATATTCACCATATTCATTATGGGGATGTGAGTGTGAGTGAACGATATATTGTGAAGTGTGTTTGTGTGTGTATATCAGCAAGGGGCCCATTTTAAAATCTGGTCTCTGGGCCCCCTCCAACCTTGCTACGCCCCTGCATGGTGGTGGCGGTTGCGAGGGAGGGCTCGGTCAACTGCTGCTGCTCCTGTGGGGGAGGAGCAGGAGCGGGGCTCAGTGAGGACGGGCTTGGTGAGGATAGGAGGCTAGAGCTTAGCCAATAGGTGCCAGCAACGCTGCAGCTGTGACCAAAAGGGGTGAAGGGGATGGAGTAAAGGGGTGAAAGAGTAACCAAGAGGGGTGAGGGGAGTGGAAGCAATGGGATGGATGCGGCGCAGGAGTTAGGGTGGAGGAGAGATCTCTGAGGTGAGGGGGGCTGTGGCAAGGGGTGAGAGGAGCAATCAAGTACTAGTGTAACTAAGCTGTAACTACTGCTTTCTTAAAAGCTTGTGGAGCAAACCAACAACAACAACAAAACCCACTCTGAAAACCTATATAGAGTTACTTTTATTTAAAAGAGCAGTGATGTACCTAGTCTGGAATTTGCTTCCCAGAAATAAAATGATTTGAAATAAAAATATAGAGCTGAAGAACTAGAAACACAAACATGGTTGAAATTATTATTGAAGGTAGATTACTGTTGTTTTTCCTGAAAGGATGGAGATTGCACATCAAACCAAACTAAATGTATGCCACCATTAGCCATATCATCTTCCCAAGTTATTTAAGTAACAATCAAGGTCACAAAGAAAGCCAAAATAATCATCCATTTAAAACAGATTAAAAGATAAAGTCAAAGAAGAGGTACTTTATGTCAAAGATACTCCTTGATATTTTTGTTGGTTTTATATTTAGTAACCAAGGATACAATTTTGACAATGTTGAAGGAGATTTTGCCATTAGAGTTTTACAGTTATTTTACCATCTATCAAATGCAATATAGCCCTGCTAACTTGGCAAAGAGGCACCTTTTAACGTGGTGATTCTCTTTTATTTAGCAGGAGAAGAGTAACTGGCCCTATCCACCCTAGCACAGTACCTCCAGTGACTGTTGCTGGTGTCTATCTTATGTTTCTTTTTAGAATGTGAGCCCTTTGGGGACAGGGTTCCATCTTATTTGTGTGCTATTTCTCTGTGTAAACCGCCCTGATCCATTTTGGAAGGGCGGTATAGAAATCGAAATAATAATAATAATAATAATAATAATAATAATAATAATAATAATAATAATAATAAATTTGAGAATAAATCTATGAATAAATTTAAGCCCATTTTTAAATTTATGGTATGGGAATCAGTTGTTCTTGATACTCGTGATGATCATATCATTTCTTGAGAACTGAAATACAATTCCTGCATCCTAGTTGGCATCATTTCATATCATTTCAAGAAGGCAGATCTGGCCACTGTTACCCATGCCTTAGTCACGTCACAGCTGGATTACTGTAACACACTCTACATGGGGCTGCCCTTGAAGAATATTCAGAAACTGCAGCTAGTGCAAAATGCACTTAGGATGTTATCCGGAGCTGCTCGCTGGGACCATATTACCTCCATTTTGAAAGAGCTACATTGGCTACCAATCTATTTCAGGATCCAATTCAAGGTGCTGGTTTTGACCTTTAAAGCCCTAAATGGTTTGGGCCCTGGAAGCCTAAGGGACCGCCTGCTTCCAAGGGTTTCTGCCCACCCAATGAGGTAATCAGTGGGGGCCCTGCTCCATGTGCCGACAATGAGGGAGGCTCACCTGTCGTGTACAAGGGACAGGGGCTTCTCAGTAAGGCCCCCCCCCGACTTCTGAATGCTCTCCTTGTGGTCGTCTGCTGTCCAGTCTCCATTAAAGTTTTTAGAAAGCAAGTCAAATCTTGGCTTTTTACCCAGGCCTTTAAATGAGCATTCTGTTTGCTGCTGCTTTGTATCTTATAGTTATATTGTACATGCTTTTAAACTTTTAATTAGATTTGTATTTTTATATTCAATTTTAATTCTTATAGTATAATTAATGTTTTTATTCAATTTTAATTCTTATTGTGTAGTTTTTTTAAAATGGTTTTATATTGTTTTTAAATGTTTTGTAAACTGCCTTGAGATTATTTTAATGAAAGGCAGTATAGAAATTTAACAATACATAAAATAAATATACTGCTGGCAATTAAATTATCCAGTTTTGATATTTTAAAGGAGGAAGGAACAGCATTTTTACCCCATATTAATTCACCTACAAGCCAATTTCTATTAGAAGAAAGAAAGAAAGAAAGAAAGAAAGAAAGAAAGAAAGAAAGAAGGCTGCTACTTGAATATGTGCAAAGTTAATTTCCATTCTGCTCTGGAATGATACAGCTCTCATATTTCACGATACTATGCTTTACTTTCTCTATTCCTCTTTCCAAGCTGAATTTTCCAAGTATTTCATCTGCTCCAAGAGACCTCTGCAATTAAGCTGTCTACTCTTCTATGGAAAATTGCAATCTCAAAAGACAGAGATAAAGAGTGCATCGGGGCCCTAAAATGGGCAAGAGTCATAAGGCAATACATCCCCCCCCGCCCGCCCAGGGGCATAGCAAGGTTGGAGCGGGCCCAGAGACAAAATTTTAAAATGCCCCCTCTCACTGAAGCTCAGCTCATGAAGTAAAGAAATCTTAAATGAGGCTGAATAGTGGTAACAAAAAGCATAGTAAAATATATGTGTGTGTGTCTGTATGACGCAAGTCATTTAATGGTACTAGAGAAAGACATGCTGTTCTGGTAGCTCCATGCTGTTCTGGTAGCTCCTTGCCCTATTATAGTTATGCCCCCGCCCCAGGGATCTCAAAAGAAAATTTCGTGAAATACAAAGTAATGAACTGTGATTCATTCATTTGTGAGCCCTGAACTTGAAATAATGAAGACAAACATTTTTGCAGGTAAATCAACCCTGAAAGCTTTACAAGTGAGCTTTGTTACAAATTTAAGTAGAAAATGACTGAAAACTTTCTTCACAACTTGACTTTTCCTTCCAAGAGCTTTACATCTAAGCTATTTTGAAAGACAGAAATGATCCACTGAAAGCCACTATCAACGGTGAAATCCCTGATTAGGCTCCCATTCAAATTATTTCTAGCAAGACAGTGAAGATGCAGTATCCCATCCAAGGCCTTGCTGGAAAGCATATTTTGCTTAGTTGAATGAAGACCCTTGTGTCATGTTACCTTCCTAGAGAGAGCAAAAAGTGAATGGGTACAACACAATGAGGTTGTTCACACGACTGGGAAGGCAGGTGGCAGGCAGGTCGGGTGGTGGTAAGACTGGCTGAACTCATCTCTCTCCCCCCCCACAAACAAGTGATTCACTGTTGCTGGGAGTGAGGAATGTGCTCCCAGATGATCCACACTGCATAGCACAGTGCAGAACTCCGGAGGCCAGGACAACACATTCTGGATTCCGGATATCCCACAATGCACAGTGTGACATGCGCAATGCATTGCAGTATTCTCCCAGGTGATGAGCGCTCTAGGTGCCCATCTCTATGTCCACTGGGGCTCAACACAGCCCCAGCGAACACACGATCCTGGAGCCCGGGTAAAGGGCTCGATCGAGCCTAAACTCCAGCTAAGATCTGGGTTTAAAAGCTGGGCTAGGTGGTGTTGAGGGCCTGATCCCAGCACTTCTCACACACAGCCTAATCCAGGCTGAGCTTCCCCAGATTGGGTTAGGGTGCGCATGAGAAAAACCTCAATAAGAACCACTGGCTCAAAGTACCCTCTCCAGTTGAGTTCAAGCATGTGAATGGTTTCTGGCAGAAAGATGGTTAAAAGCAACAATTACTTTTCATTCAGATTTAAGAGTTTTCCCAGCTAACTATTTACAAAGATATCCCAAATGGGCCCCAAACAACATTTTAAGAGTTTGGGAAATTTTAGATTTACTTACCAAGCCGCTCAAACCTGATACTTATTAAATCCCATGACATGTAATACACTCCAGCTTACAAGGAGTCTTTCGCTAAGTGTCTGAAGCTCTGAGAGTAACAAGACCAGTTCACGTTTTCATGGTTTAAAAGATGTAGATATTTTCTTACCAACATACAGTGAGTGTATGTAGTAATAATTTGGTGGCTTGTATTCTTAGATCCTTGGGCTAATATAATTCCTACTCATAAAATCAGAGAGAGTAGAGGAAGGGAGGAGAAAAGATCTAAAGCTGAGGACAGATGATAGAGAAAGCATATCTCTAAATATACCATTTCTCAGACCAGAGGTAAGAACTAAGCAACTCTGTTGGAGCTAGATCTATATTTAATGGTATACTTAATGATAAATTGTTAAATTTTATTTTTCCATTAATTTTCAAGACAACTGGGGTGTGTGTGTGATGCAATGTTCCATGAAGTTGTGAAATGGGAGCAGAGTGTAAATGTCAATACATAAAACAAATAAATGTATAACTTGTCTGCTGACATAACTGTCATATGCAGTGCTCTTCTGTTCTAAAGGAGGGATTGCTTTACCACTATTGATATTAGTGGAAACAGGAATCAGTTTTGTTATCAAGACGTGGAACAAATGAACATGTTAAGTGAAGAATTATATAGTTCAGTACAGGTGACCTTGTTATCCGCGGACTCCATATCTGTGGTTTCACATATCTGTGATTGGGTATTAAAGACCCAGTTCATTATCTACGGCTGCCATTTTCCAGCAGAGACCCATTTTGTGGCTCTTAAAAAAAACCCTTTTTGCAAACATGTGACCATTTTTGGGCTTTGGGGGGCACTGCTGGAGACTTGAAGAATAAGGTACTGAGCTTTTATTTCGGCCCCCTTGCTTTTTTGGCCCTCTTTTTTTGACTCAAGGTTTTTTTATTTGCAGTTTCTGTATTTGTGCCTATAGGCAAAAACGGAACCCCTGCAAATAACGAGGGCCACCTGTGTTAGTTCTCAACTGTGGTCTGAGAAATGATGTAAGTACAGCCATGGATTAATGGAGAGACAGAGAAGGCATCTGCCTACGGTGGCAAAATTTGAGGAGCGCCTCGGCAAATTTTGCTGCGTCTCTCTGTCACTGGGCGCAGCGGTGGCAGAGGGCAAAAGGAAAGTCCCCACCTTTAATTTTTTAAAAAGCAGTGGCGATGGCAGAAGTAGCTGCTGCGGGGAGGGGGGCATGACCAGGCATGGGGTAAGTTCTCCCTTTTGCCCCCTAAAGATCGCCGCTGAGGGTGGTGGGATGGGGTGCGGTGGTGACTAGTTGCAGGGAGGGGACGCAAGGAAGGGAGAATGCCCCCTTTCTTTTACCTCTGAAAGCCCGCTGCTGTGCCAGTGACAGATGAGCACCTTCCTACTCCCCTTCTCACATGTGAATGCACACACGAGGCAGGCAGGAAGATGGTTAAATGCAGTGAATAGAGACTCCTAGAGAGAGCACAGGAATGGGACTCTACACGGGAGGATGCACTTCCCTTTTCTCTCCCCAAAAGGATCCTTTGCTTTTTCTAACATTAGCATTATCACTGTCCTGGATAGGGGCGGAGCTATCATTTGGCGAACAGGTTCAAAGAACCGGTGCCATGCCCAATCAGGGGCTGCGCTTCGTGGCCCTGACACGCCCCCCGCGTCTGACGTCAGACGCGGGGGTGCTAGTTTAGCATCCGAGTGGGGGCTGCCCAGTCCCTTTGGGAACTAAACTAAGGCTGGCGCTGCATTTGCAGCGCCAGCCAGGAGTGGCTCTTCCCTGCTAAGGCAGGGAAAAGCTGCTTCTGGCTGTAGCTCCTGAAGGGGCTGCACGGCCCCTTCAGGAGTTAAAAGGCTGTGCTGCGAAAGCAGCAGCAGCCTTAGTTTAACTCCCGAAGGGGCTGCGTGGCCCCTTCAGGAGCTACTTAAGCTGGCGCTGAGTTAAACTCCAACTCCTGAACGGAGCCTCAAGGCTCCATTCGGGAGCCAGACCCCACCCCCCACGTCTGACATCAGACACGGGGGCATGACTAGCCCCACGTCTGATGTCAGATGCATGGAGCTGGGTTAGTGGGGTGGCCGCCACGGCCGCACACAGACTGCCAGTGATACTCTGCTGGTGGTACTGAAACTGGGTGGGTGCAAAGTGCAGGTTGGTGGCAGCAGCCAGCAGGTGAGGGAGGTTGGGGAATGCCCAGGGACAGAGGCTGCAGGTTTGGAGGGGCTGGAGGCAATGAAGGATCTCCCGGTCCTGCTTTTGCATAGGTGAACTGCTTCTCCCAATGCCCCTGCCCCGTTCAGCCATAGCTTCAGCTTCTGCAGACCTGAAGAAAGACCTTCAGGATGATAATCTGACAGGCAGAGAGAGGGATCAGAGGGGCTTAGGGGAACTGAAAGATCTCTGCTTCTTTTCTGGTCAGGATTATCCAAGGGGTAAAAAAACAACAACACCCCGATAGATTCAAAGGTTCTATTTGGATGAAAGAGGGGCTGTGCATTGGGACAAAAACACACACACACACACCTTCCTGCACAGCCCCAGCCCCTTGAGAAAACATGACATTGGGAATTCCCACTCATTTGGTATCGGGGAAAGCAAAGGGCATGTTGGGTGCAAAGGAGTGGGGTCCTTCCTCTTCCCCTCCTCCCAAGTGAGATAGTCTGCTGCCCACACAGCAGCAGGCCTTTAGAGGTAAAAGAAAGGGAGCACTCTCCCCTCCTTGCCCCCCTCCCTGCAACCAGCTGCGACCACCGCGCCCCATTCCACTGCTCTCAGCAGCGATCTTTAGCGGGCAAAAGGGGGAACTTTCCCTCGCCTGGTCACCCCCCTCCCCACAGCTACTGCAGAGCCACATCTTTAAAAATTAAAGTAAAAGGTGTGGGGGGGCCTTTCCTCTCACCCCCTCCCCACAGTACTGCCGCCATACAGAGGCTGCGTGTGTGTGTTTTTTTTAAAGGACGACAAATCATTTTTGCCTATAAGCGGCAAAAAGGTTAATCTGCTCCCGTATAAGTACCTAAGAGCAGACCTTTTGGGTCAGACCAAAGGTGATCTAGTCAGGTATCTTGCTTCTCAGAGTGGCCTACCAGATACCTTCAAGAAATCCTCAAATAGGGCTTGAGGACAATATGCTATTGGCCTCTTTTCCCAGCCTCTGTTAATTAGAGGCATATTGCCTTTCAGTCTAGAAATGCAGCCATCATGACTAACAGTGGTCGACAGATTTATCTGAGATCAACACACTTGTAAAGACCTGAGCTAAAATACAACACAGCTTTAACCAACCAGTTACCATTTTGTTATGATTTATTTAACTGCAGCTTTAAAATTATAATGCATGATTTACAACGGTACACAAATACACAATTAAATTTGGGCTATACAGAAAGGTTATGCAGAAAAGAGGGCTATGCAGAAAGATTGCTCATTACCTGCTACTTACCCTTACCAGTGTTCTATTGTTGGAGGAGTATTCTATTATTTATTCTATTCTATTCAGTATTCTATTGTTGGAAAAAGCAGTGCATAAAACCACTTTCTCCCCCCATCCCATTATTTTAATTAAAAGACAGTATGTCAACATCAGATAGCTAATGCATAAGATGTACATATCAGGCGGTATAAAAATATGATAAATAAATAAAATAAATAATGCATGCTGAAAGGCCTGGCCAAATAAAAAGGTCTTTGTCTGGTGTCAGAAAGAAATCCGGTTTCTAACCAAGGAAGCCTTCCTGGAGAGTATATTCCACAATTTTTGCATCCCCATTAAATCCAATGGGTTAGGCACACCTTATTCTGCATAGGATCCAGTTGTTAGGCTCCTTTCCATTATGGCTGAATTGAGATAATTAAGACCATGGTATTCCTAAGTGCCTCAGCATCTTCCTCATTCTGAAAAACATTTGGAAGCCAAGATTAATCCTTGGCTTCATGTGACATCTCAAACCCTTGGGAGCACATGCTCTCCCCTCTTTTCTTCATACATGAGTCTCAGAAGAATTATTTATGTATTTATGTATTTATTTATTTATCTATCCAATTTGTATACCGCCCCAAATGTCTGTCTCTGGGTGGAAGTAAATTAGCTAGAAATCAGCCAGGATTGGTTGGTTGTGACATCCAAACTGAGAGATCATGGTTTAGAATAAATCTTCGTTGGAATAAATCAGGGTTGGTGGGTTCAGATGTTGTGACCAATCATGAGTTGTTTCTTACCTCAACTAGAAGTAGAATTCTTCTGAGGTTTATGTGCATAAGGGAGGGCATAGTGAGCTTTCTCAAAGCTATGAGACATCGTGCAAAGACAAAGTTTTATCTTCACTTTGCATGATGCCTAAACAGCCCAGCAAGTTACATGCAGACATAAGTTAGGCTACTTTTGCCTCCACCTAGCTTTTGAATTTACATTTTTTTCTGCAGCTGTCTACATCTTACCTGGCACCTGTTGTCTGTTAGTAGGGCTAAAATGGAACACTCCTGGAATGTTTCCCAGAATTCTAACACTATTTATCTAGCAGTGGTGTTTGCTTACCTGTATAGTTAGGGAGACACAGGCAAGCATAATTGTTTATTCCATCCATACACGTTGAGTTGTTCTCACAATCATTATCATCACAATCATCTGGATTAATCTCACATTTCTTCCCTTCGAACCCAAGAGGACAGGAACAACTTTTAATAAATGATTAGAGAAGAGGAAGAAAATTTGCATTAGATTGAAATAAGCTGGAAATAGGCAGAACATACAATATATATCTACGCATTGACTAAGTTCAGGTGGTGTTGAACTAGGATGCTTTCTCCTGAAATCACTCCCTTGAAATTGCTATTTGCCCTGGGAGAGAAGCTGCTATTTTCTCTTGCCCTGAAATAATATCTCTCCGAATGCAGTGAACGTGCCTTCAAACCACTTTCACTATACCCTGTCTGTTTTTTTCTTTTAGAACACTTTCAAAAGTTTAGAATACGGTGTGGATTCTGTTAACACTAAAAACACAACTGAATTGTGGATGTAGCTGTAGTTCTATTTCTCCCCCTTTCCTCAGCCCTTCAGATCCTCCTTGAAAACCCCAGTCCCCTTAACTTGTGAGGGAAGGCTGATGATTATGTTCAGGGCTTAGGAAATGCACTCGTCTACTCATCAGTGATGAGTGCAAAATGAAGGCAGATGAGTGTAAATGCCTCCTTCCATTCCCTACCCCGCAGCCTCAATCCTTGTGCTATCATGGGCGGGGCGGGGCGGGGGGGGCAGGGGAGCATCCAGTCACTCACAGAGGCAGCCCCTTCTCCTCTTGAGCAGGTTTCTTTGAGGCTTGGAGACAAACCACAACAGAGGAATCCAAGCCGTGAGAGAGGAAAGCAGAGGGGAATGAGGGATTGCCTCTGCAACTGGACTCTGCCTAAGAGGAGAGCCCAATTGCCAAGGCAAGTGCCTCCAAATTGGTTTTCTCTGTCATATTTAGCTGCCATGGATGAAAACAGGTCAGATGCACTTGTCTCCTTGACCGGGCTCTCCCTGTAGGCAAAGCCCAGTTGTGGAGGCAGCCCCCTTCCCCCTCTGCTTTTCTCATTGAACCCAGGCGTGGAAGAAAGCAGAGAGGGAGAGAGCCCAGTCACCAAGGCAAGAGTTTATGTCTTATGTTTATGCAACGTGATAGTGCACAAAACTGGATTTCCCAGTTCGGCTCAGATCTGGAGTGAATTCGAGCTGACATGGCCTGCCCCACCCCAGTTTTGGCCCAGATGAAGCAGACTCGGTTCAAGTTTGAACCAAACTGGCTCAAAGTTATACTGGTAAAAGGGAATCCGATAAGAATTTGCCTATAATAGTATGGGGAGGAGGGGAGGGTGTTCTTCCCTACAATGTATTTACAAGTATGAGCCATGCAAATTGCCTCTGCGCATTTAGTGACCTCCATGCCTGTGCAGAGGCCCAAACCAAGGCCGAACCATCACAGACAACTCAGGGGGAGGCGGGCGGGTGCGGGGGGGGGAGCTGCAGCTGCTGTGGCTCATACATATCAGTACATTTTAACTCCCCTCCTGCCCCATCTATATGTAGGCAAGGCCCCCTGCTGCTGCCTGTACTGGAAAAGGGGAATCCTCACCAGATTCCCCTTTACCAGTATAGCTTCGAGCTGGCTCGGTTCAGCTCAAACTCGGGTTCAATCCCAAACCTGTTGAGCCAAGCCGGCTCAACATCAAGTCCAGCTCAAACCGAGCCAGCTTGCATACACCTACAATGTGGCAAGCTAGAGTAGCTTCTTCCCAACAGCACACATGTACCAACATAGAACCATTTGACAAGTAACATTTGTATCCAGCTGGTGAACTGAGTCAACATTCCTGGACCCTTGATCATGTCCATGCATGCACACAGGAACACACACAGGAAAACACTGAACTGATATGTGAGAGAACACTACAGTAACTGAGGGAGACTCCACAGGAGTTTGTCTCTCCTAAAAAAGTCTGAGATTAGAAGAGAGAAAAAAGTGTTCCATGAAATAAAAAAAACAGAGGAAGCAAATGAAATAAAGAGAAGCAATATTACGATTGCTGAGTAAAATACTTGCGATTACTTCAAAATTATGTGCAGCAGGGCGAGGGCAATCCTCCTAAGGTTAGGATGATTTAATTTTTTTAACAGGGATATGGACAAAAAGGCAGGAAGGCAGTGCAGTATAGCAAAACAAACGTGAATGCATACGGATAATGTGACAAGCAGAGAGCGTTTAAAAAAAACACACAACCCAAAACCAAAACACCACTAGAACTATTGAAACTGATGATGAGGAAGAGTCCTGACACTTCTCAACCTACACTAAGCACTCATAGGTCATGATAGCTGGAAGGGATAAATCTTTAGAAGGTCTGACTGAAAACAAACTGCTTGAATCAATTCCACTTAAAGCACACTACATCAGTATGAAATATTTTCTTTGCCTGTCTTTTACCTCATTAGTACCAATAAAAAACGTCCTCTTTCTGACCCTGTAGAGATACACAGGATCACAAGAGGCAGATAAGAAAAGAGAGGAAGAGCTGGCACAGCATCTTTGGCAGCCAAAAAAGGGTGTGAGTAGGAGGGGGGGAGGATAAAAGAACTCTAATTAAATAAAGTGATCCATTCATCATGTCTCCAGTTTCCAGTACAAAACCCCATTTTTCAGGGGTTTATAACTCAGCTATAAAAATGTGCTCTAGGCTGCAACCTGGCAGACAAGGACTCAGTTTTGGGAGTACAGATTCATTCTTTCAATTTAAAAGAAAAGAAAAATAAAGAGTGTTATGGTGGTGGTTTTTGTTTTCTATTTCTGCGTGCCACATTCTGACTTGAACAGGTAATATATACAATTAATAATATAATATGAATAAGGACTCTGGCAATTAGCTGGAGAACTGTAAACAATATTCATTTGCCTCTACTAACAAACAGTGCCCCTGCCTTTAGTTATATTCTTTGGATGTGTGTGTGCACAAAAAATTAAACAATCTGCAATGCAATCTGAGTTCCAGAATGTAGCTGTGCCATCTATGGGTACATGTTCAGAAGACCAATTTACTATCAGTTAAGCACAGAAAACAAGAGATTCTGTCCTCCCCTCCATGTGCCGCATCAAGGTTCCAGGGAGGGCAAAGGTAATTAATTAGCCATAAGCTGGGACTCAGCAAACCAAAAAGATTCAGAGGGTGGTTTCACATGAATTGCTGAAAGGAAGGAAGGGTGGGAAATGTTGGAATTGGCAATGCACACTTCCAGTGGATGCACTGCCCACCCAAGTCTGGTTCCTGAGATTCTCTGCCTGACATTCTCCCAACTTGTGTAACTAAGAGTTGAAGTCAGGCAGAGAATCTCACGAGAATGTTGGGTGAACGACGCAGGCAGGAGTGGAGGGAGGGCAGCAGAGGCCCGGGTTCAGCCCACCACTGTGCCCCCTCCAGCCCCAACCCCTGTGTCAGACGTCAGCATCTGAAGTCAGACGCAGGGAGTGAAGTTGAGCCATGCCTGCGTCTGACGTTAGATGCAGGTGGGGGGGAGTTTAGCTTGCAAATGGGGCTGCACCTCACTTGTGGTGGATCATGCAAAGCTGCCCAAAGACAAGTTTAATCTACAAGGACAGAACTATTGATATTAAATAGAATTGACTTCCAGAAAAAACTACGATAAAGAAGAAATTCTTCAAATTTGAATCAGTAATGACAGAGGAGACAAACTCTGAAAACTTGAGGAGTACAGAATTAGATACTAGAGGCAGTGCATTTAGACCAAATTAACAATTGATTTCCAATTAAGAAAGAGATATTTCCTCTCCCAGGCTTGGCTGTGATTTTATACTTTGCAAATTTAGTAGCTGGATTGAAGTATTTGGACAGAGTGTGTGTTACAGGGAAGAGAGTGTTATAACTTTATAAGGGGTGTGTGTGTGTGTAATTTTCCTGCAGATCTGTGAACTGGATTATTCAAACACAGAATTCTAAAAGGTGCCTTAATAGTTTGGTGGTGGTACAGCAAACACTCTGCAGGGAGAAGGACCCTGGTTCAATTTCTGGCATGTCCAGATAGAGCAAGGACAGATCACTGCTTGAAACACTGAAGGGTTTCAAGTTTCATTATTTTCCATAGCACATTGAGTGGTTGGTCTTTAGAATTACTGAAAGATGTGAATGATCATGAACAGTTTTTGTGGTTAAAAACTGGTAATGTAGGCCTTAGACTAGGAAATGTTAAAGGAGGAAGTCCATTTAATGCAATAAATTGTTGCCTACATAAATTTAAGACACAATAAGGCATGGCTGTAATATTCAAGGGCAACAAGCACAGTGGTTGAGTTTTGCATGCAGAAGGTCCAAGGTTCAGTTCTTGGCATGTCTAGGTAGTGCTGAGAAAGAGATTTGCCTGAAATCCTTGACAGCTGCTGCCACCAGTGTAGACAATACTGAGCTAGATGGTCTGACATAGTAGAAGGCAGTTCAGGGACGGAGCCACCATTGAGTCAACGGGTTCAAAGAACCCGGGCTGTCACCCCCAGGGGCTGCACCTCACAGCCCCAGACACAAACCCTGCATCTGACGTCAGATGCGGGGGTGGGTGGGTTATTTCTCTCCTAAATGGGGCCGCGCTGAAATTGGTCCACGCTGCACTGGCCGTGCGGCCGGAATGACTTTCCTTGGCAGGGAGAGTCACTCCAGTTGTACTGCCAATGCAGCAGGGTCGATCTCCCTCCCAAATGGGGCCATGCGGCAGATCTGTGCGGCCCCGTTTGGGATGGAGATTGGCTTGCGCTGCATTAGCAGTGCAGCTGGAAAGGCTCTCTCTGCCTTTAAAGGCAGGGAGAATCACTCCTGCCCTCGCTGCCAACACATCAGGGCTATCTCCCTCCCAAATGGGACTGTGCAGCCCCGTTTGGGAGTGAGACCACACCCCTGTGTCTGATGTCAGATGCAGGGAGAGGGGCCATGGGGCTACAGCAGTGGCTTAACAGAGGCCACCACCAGACTCCCTCCACCCCTGAGGCAGTTTCTTATGTTCACTGTAACTGGGCAGACCATTTAGGAAGATGCTTCACACAACCTCCCATTTGATGCACACCCTATGAACTCTATTTTTAAAAAGTTACCATGCTGCTACCAAATATATGAAGCAGATCAATATGAGCCTTTAAGGTGCCAGAGAACTGTGTGCCTTTTCACTAAGGAACATGTATCTCAGTCAAGGGCCATGAATATATAGCTTTTTAGAGGCATTTCTTTTAAAACAATTTGAAATGGCTGGCTGCACTAAAAATACTAAGTTATATTAGCATGCTCTGATCAAGTGATTTACTATTTGGATGAGATGAACATTGGCCAGATGTACTGTAGTTTACAAATCAGCTGTTGTGTTCAAAACAGGTTTTTTTCAGGGAATGTTTTAGGGCCTTTTGGCTAAGGAGCTATGCACACCTGCACATCAACTGGACAGACTCAATAGCCCATAAACACTGAACTCATCAGTCAACTATGGAACATTAACACTGCAAAATCTATTAGTTCAAGGTGGGTTGTGTTTTTTTAAAGTCCTTAAGTTAGTTCTTTATTATTGGAAGGAAAAGGCAAAAAGTGTTGCAGACTGATGTGCTCCAACTATAGAAATAACATTTACAATTAGCATAGGAGCAATATAGGTTTTATCACAATGGGCACAATCCAGGCAAAACGAAATACGTTTAAGTCTCATTTCAATGAATTAGTTAAACACAAATTTAAACCTTTCTCACGAAATCAGTAGGACTTAAAAGTGCTTCATGTCAGCTTGATTGTGCCCAATGCCATCAAGATTTCAGCAATGATCAACTACCGATCTAAAGATAGGATTTACTAACCATTGTCACAGCAAAGAAAGAAGTAGGTAATAATGGTGTTAATATAAAGAGAATACCTGTCTGATATTTTTGCCACCACTATTTCCCCTCAGGCAACCTTTTACTCAAAGGAGTGCAAACACATGTGATTTGAACATCTATATTGGTGAGTATTACATTTAGATTTTATCCTTCGGTATCTCAATTCCAAGGATTGTATGTACTCTTATAATCCTACATTTGTACTCTTATAATCCTACATTTTATAATCCATAAAATAGCTTCTCAAGCTGTATCTGCTAAAATGTCTACAGACAACTAGAATCAAAACTCTATTTGGAATTTCAATCACTAAAGCTTAGTCTTGGAGAACGTAAATAGAAACTGTGAAATGGGTACACCAAGTCTCATTTGCACACACCCTTTGCACCTTTTATCACAAAAGAGTAATAAACATTTTAAATTACATTAATACATAAAAGGAAAGGCAATTATTTCAAAAAGAAAATTAAATGATTAACAATTAAAAGCATAAACAAGGTTTTGATTAAGAATTCCAGCTGATCCCATGCTCTTTGCTGACACTGTTGTGGCAGCCTGTTACAACAGTAAACATGAGAAGTGGAATCACCTGCTGTTTGGGCCCCTTATGCTACCAAGGCTCAGCAGGAGAAAGGAGGGTGTGAGGATGGAGTTTCATTCATAACAGGGGGAATTTCCTGGTTTATGTCACCACCTTACCATTACTTAAAAGATAAATTTTTCTTGTCTGTGACTACAAGAACCCAGGAGTTAAATCACTTGGCATTTAATATGGAGGAATGCTTTGGCTTAAGTTTCCTTTTACAAGAGCAAAGATTTGATAAGTTTGGCAGCTGAGTTTGTGTATTAATATGTTTCCCTGGGAGGAGGGAAATGTATAGAATAAATAATTTCTTTTGCAGGCCACACAACAGAAAATTCCAAAGGGGCCTTCTCCTTATAGCATTTCAGACACACAGCATAATACATGAGAAAATAGTCTTTCATCTTGAGCCACAAAGGATCCTGGAAGGCAATTCATTCTGTTGCCTGCAGGAGCTGGATGGTGACTAGAAAAAAAAAAAGATACCAAGCATTTGAGCACAATAGTTACTTCCTGACTGTCTCAGGGTACCATCCAGACCTTTAGTGTAGTGATGCACTGTCACTGGAAGTTCCTTCTGTGAACAGAAAGAGAACTGGATTCTCACAAAGGGTCTTTGTTAGGGATGTGCACACCGGTCCGGAAGTTCAGGGGTTCGGTTTGGAGGTTCGGGGCTTCAGGATCGAACCAAACCCCACCCTGGTTCTGTCCGGACCGGAACCGAACCTCCAGACAAGTCCGCAAATTGTACATTTTTTAAAAAATGAATGAATAAATAAAAATACCTCTAGCCCCTTTGGGGGGCTTCCTGCATGCCGTGTGTGTTTGTGTGTCCCCCCGCAAAGGTTTCCCTTCCCCCTGCTGGCCTCTTAAATCACTGCCGTGGCCGGGTAAAATGATTCTTTTCAGCCCGTTTGGGCCTCCATAAGTATGTGCAGTGGCCATTCAGGCTGCCGCCACACATGCATAAATGGCCTCTGCGAGGCCTGGCATGGCCGCCATACACACTTACGGAGGCCTGAACAGGCCAAAAAGAATCATTTTACCCGGCCGCGACGGTGATTTAAGAAGCCGGCAGGGGGAGCGGGAACCTTCATGGACCCCCTCCCCCACGGCCTGCAGGAAGCCCCCTGAAGGGGCTGGAGATATTTATTTATTTATTTAAAAATTGCAAATCCCACCCGGACCGGACTGGGGGGTTCGATGGGGGCCGGACCAAACTTGGCCGGTCTGGTTTGAGCCCAATCCGGGCTCGAACCGAACTGGGCCAGCTGGTTCCGGCACACCCCTAGTCTTTGTGTGAGCAGAACTCTTCTTCCATTCACAAAAAGAGCTTCCACTGGCACTGAACCAAAGATCTAGATGACATTCACAGGGTCATCCTAAATTTTACATGGAAGACATGTGCAGCAGCCTGCTAACTTGTATTGTTTTTTAAATTTAAAAAAGCGGCTGGTTTGAGGAGAGGATCACTGAGTGCCTAAAAAGACCAGTGAGGTGTTTCAGTCCCAAACCATTTAAGGTAAAAAGACTTTTCCAAGGCATTTCCCCAAAGAGAACATGACTGTAATCCAGATGGGATATCGCCAGTGGCGTAGCAAGGTTGGAGTGGGCCCAGAGACAAGATCTGAAAATCCCCCCCCCCCCACTGAAGCTCAGCTCATGAAGTAAAGAAATCTTAAATGAGACTGAATAGAAACAAAAAGCATAGTAAAATTTATATATATATATATATATATATATATATATCTCCTATGTGCCACAATAGAACATCATCCTTAATTATTTCTAAAAAGGGTTTGGAAATTGTGGACGATGCAAGTCATTTAACGGTACTAGAGAAAGACATGCTGTTCTGGTAGCTCCAAGTCTTAACACTCACGTCAATTTTGTAGGATGAATAAAACTGAAGGAAGCCCAGGTGGGTGTGTGGCTGGGGGAGTCAGTCATGTGACTTGCCTCTGGGGGCCCCCCAAGGCAGTAGGCCCCCAGACAACTGTCTCCCCTTGCCCTGTTATAGTTACGCCCTGGATATCGCTAAGGCATTTGTCATCAAGCCAGTATGGGTGCTGCTGGTGCACCAACCAAAATTGGGCAAATGAATTCCTGGACATAGCTTGGGTGTGGATCCAAGCTCATGACTGAATCCAGGAGAATTTTGAGACTGTAAGATTGTGGCTTCAAGAGGAGTGCTATCTCATCCGATAAGGCTATACTTCAATTCCTAGACCTGCAGTTTTACTGATCATGAGCACCTCTGTCTTGTCTGGATTAAATGTCAATTTACCAAATAAATTTGAAGCACACAGGCCTAAATCATGTGATAACCGTATTGTCTAGTTGGGCCTTAAGATTGCCTGTCTCAGAAGAAAAAGATGTCACCGTGAAAATAAATTAGGGCCATATCCCAGCCAAAGTTAAGCACTTTAAAGTACCATTGATTTAAACAGGTCAGATTTAAGAATGTGCTTAATTCTTCCATCGAAATAAATGGGACTGAAACATGCTTAGCTTTGCCTGGGTCATACCTTAATTTAATATCTGTCAGGATTTGCAGTTATGGGGTACTTTTGTATGATAGTCATAGGTTTTCATTATTGTGAAACAGAAAAAGCTAAGTTGCTTCATTCATTATCTTGCTGTTAATGCAATTTGCTTTCAGTTACCTGAATCCATCTTGATTTGTGTCAGTGAGATGGCATGTTCCCCCATTTTGGCATGGATTCTGAATGCAGGCATTAATGGGAGTGGTGCAGTCTCGACCCTGTCAAGAAACGTTCATGACAATTTGTTATTTTCTCTCTCTCTCTCTCTCTCTCTCTCTCTCTCTCTCTCTCTCTCTCTCTCTCTCTCTCTCACACACACACACACACACACACACACACACACACACACACACAAACTTACTCACTCTACTTTACCTCACCTGCATTTTCTCATTCACAGAGACAAAAGATGTAGCCTGCAGAATTAGATCACCAGTTCCTCTTCAGTAATAGCTTTTTTTTTTTTTAAACCCACTCTTGTGAGAAGGGCAGAATAAATAGACTGGTGCTCAGGAACTGTAAGACACTTCCTGAGAGTTATTTTATCACCCAGTTTTCAGATTTTTGGCTCCCTTTGTACTAATGTAAAATACTCAGTAAGAACAATAATAAACTACTATGACTAAAGATGTAAAGCAGCATAGATTATGTGCATGACTTTTGATCTTGTTTATGAATTGAACAGAACATGTTCAACATGGGGAAGCAGCATAAGAAAAGCCACAAGGAAGTATTCTTTTGTATTTTAAGATTATATATACTATAAATATTTACCATTATAGAAGAGTTAATTAGTCATAGATAGTCTCTTTCTCCAAGTTTGCTGATCACTGACCATAATAAATCTTACAGCTACTCTCTTCCCCACGCAACCTAGATTTTTGCTTTCCCCCTCTCTAAACGACAGCCTCAAAGTAACAAATTTTCTGTTCTTCTGACAGCTGCTCTGTGGTCACCTTTGTGTGCTTATAGAACAAAAGCTATCCCAGTTGTCTGCCTGGCATGCTTGTCAATGTGCTCCCTGTTTTCACAGGTAATCCTGTGCTTCTGCCAACTAATGCTCACATCCCAAATTCAAAAAGGCATCAATATCAAAGTATACTAATAAATTAATCAATGTACTCCTTAAAATTGTATAGTATTCTATCTATATTATAATAGTGATGACCATTTCTCAGCTATTTATAGAGGACGAGGAGTTGTTGTTGCTTTTGTGTAGTATAACAAGTGTTACTGGTTAAAAATCTTATTTTGCTCTTTAGAAACTTGCAGCATTTTGTTTTTGAAGCATTTATCCTCACAGGAAGTTTTTTTAGAAGTTCATTATATCTTCGCTAGCAATCTCTTCTTTAATCCCTCTATACAAAGCAGTGTTAGATTATAAACTTTATTTTACAATTGTTAAAATAATATGCTTTTTAAAACGGCAAATTCTGTTCTGTTGTAAGACAAAAAGATGCTTTCTACCACAAATACACATACAAAACATCCCAACCATATATGTATGTGTATTTGTGGTAGAAAGAATCTACCATGTACAATAAATTTTACAATTCTTAAATAGTGAAAAGATATTAGGGTTATAGTGAAACAGTCACTGAAAGTGTCAGTTCAGCCTGCCAGAACAATAAAAATTAAAAGGCAAATTCAGTTTTAGGGATTATTTGAAATGGGACTGAAAACAAATAGCAAGTATCATAATGCCTTTTTATAAATGAATGATGAAGCCACATTTGTAATACTGACAACATTATGTTTGCTCATGAAGATGTTGTAAAGAAAAGGTCAACTAAAATAAGCAGGAGATTGGAGCATCTTACAAAGAAAGAGGATAAAGAGATGGGGTTATTTAATTTAAGGGCTGACATGACAGTTTATAAACATACTAATGACATGCCCATGCTCATGAGCAATTCAGACAGCCAAAAAGAAATTCTTAAAACAAATAATTAACTTATAGAATTAACTTTCACAGGATGAGAGTATCAGACTAAATGGACATTTGGCCTGACAGTACAGTAGTTCTTATGTTTTTACGCTATTAATCAGGCAATAGCAAATTATTTTCCCTGGAAATGAACTCCCATTATAAATGAAGACATATTTGAGACAATGGCACTCTAATTATGTAAATTGCACTTGGCACTTCAAGACAGTTTAAGTTTCTTGTCAATTTCAAATAGTGCAATTCGTTTGCTATTCATATGAACAAAAACAATACAACCATCCCCTGATCAGTTTTGTTGTATACGAAAGTTGTTTTTTAACCTTATAAAGAATTAAAGTCCTCTCCATTCCTTCTATAAGCAATACTACATTAATAGACACTGAATTGTGATGAATTTATGACGAGTTTAAAAGTTATTGAAATCTTGGCCAGTATAAATATTTTCCAGAATAAAGAACATATAGTCATATATTAACTAAGACATTTCCTGCAGGTTTCAATAGGACTAAATATAAGAAAGCCTTCTTATAAAAATGTTCTACAAGTCCTCCTTCTCCAGAATGACCACCCACCCTTAATTTTTTTCTTAAAGTCGAGTGCCTTATGTTTGTGGAGGCAGAAGAGGCTCTGAAAGTGATGGCAGTGGTGAGGTTGCCATGTTGCCTGCATGTGTGGGCACCAGATTTGGGGGTTTCCACCTGGAGTCTTGGCATTCTGTCATCTAAACTTTATTCCGAGTTTTTATTTAAAAGAGAAAAACATGGTGGGGAATAAATAATACAGTAACATGTGCAAGCACTGGGAGCACAACTTTGAAACTAACCACAAGGATAAAGATTCAAAAGGCTAATTAACATCTATAATTGCTGTAGCTGAACATCAGAAAGCAACTATGCTACAAAAAATACACAAGACATACTGATTGGAATCTAAGAAACCAACACTGTCCTTCAGGGGCAGAGCCACCATTGGGCCAACGGGTTCAAAGAACCCGGGCCTCTGACCAATCAGGGGCCACGTCCGTGGCCCTGACACGCCCCCCACATCCGACGTCAGACGCAGGGAGGCTAGTTTAGCTCCTTAGCGGGGGCTGCGCGGTCCCTTCGGGAGCTAAACAAAGGCTGGCGCTGCGGTCACAGCACCAGCCAGGAGCAGCTCTTCCCTGCAAAGGCAGGGAAGAGCTGCTCCGGGGCTGTGCTGCGAAAGCAGCGCCAGCCTTCATTTAAATGCTGAAAGGGCCGCACGGCCCCTTCAGCAGTGAAAGGGCAACAACTCTCCGGTCTCAGGCTGAATGGAGCCCTAGACGTTCCTTGATTTTTGCCTTGTCTGCAGGGGGTGGGAAACGGACATGAGGGGGAAGAGAAACCGAAGGGTTTATCTTTTTTCCCTTTTCTTCCTATGCAACTCTCTGGATGAGAAGAAGCGGTGGGGATTTGCCTCTCTTTTTCTTCCCTGAGTCAGGTTGCTTTTCGCACAGCAATTCTTCCCCACCCCCTCGATTTCCTTCACCGTGTCCTGAGTGTGACCTGTGGTCTTACGCCAGGTGCTGGGATCAAAGTGGCCCTTTGTAGTGGGACCCCCTCACTGTGAGATCGAGCCCCTCCGCTGGACTGGGCACTTGACTTAGTTGGATTTCCCTCTTGGATCGAGGAGGCAAAGTGGGGGGAAAGAGGCGTCACCGCCGGATTCTGGTCTTACAAGTGTGTCATGCAAGTGCTAAGCTGGCAACGTCAGAAGGGATTATTTACTGAGAGACAGGCGAGCACTAACAGCAACAAGAAAGGATCTGTCCTAGGCTCCCAGCCCGGACCTCGCCTGAGGCCCCTCTGCTCATCCAGATCCCGCCGGTGACTTTTCCTTTCCTCTCCCCCAAAGCTGACAACAAAGGAAGCGACTGCCACGGGCTGGAGGGAGGTGACGGTGGGAGGATGATTTTGCAGCTGAGCTGAGAGATGGAGTAGCGCATTCCCAAGGCTCTGTTTAGCCAGACCACGCCTCCATGTCTGATGTCATACGCGGGGTCAGTGGGGCCGCAGCAGCGGCCACACACATGCCACTGACGGTCCCGCTCCGCCACTGCTGTCCTTCCACATTTCCACACATACTGGCATCACCTTGCTGAGGACATAAGGCAGTGATGGGTCTGAGAAGTCTTCCCTCTTTCTTGATGATGTTTTGAAATTTTGCTGGGCAGATGCAGGAATGTGACAGCATGTAAGTTGCAGGAATGTAATCAACTGCATTTGGGGAATTGTGACCTGTGTTAAACACTGTTTGTCAGAGTCACACTGTTTGGATCGCTTTTTGGGTGAGTGTGTTCGGTATGCAATTTAAGCCCTTTTATTATTATTATTATTATTATTATTATTATTATTATTATTATTATTATTATTATTATTTCTTGTTTACACAGTCAGACAGGTGTTATTGACTAGTTTGTTTTATCCAGACATCGAGTCCTTCCCAAGGACCTGGGATGCCAGAATTTTATTGTCAATTGTAATAGATATCATCACAGAATATAGGCTGTTCCCAGTAAAGTTGCTTTTTGTAATTGGCTGATGGTGATTTCTGTGGCCCCGATGGTGTTGAGGTGCTCTTCAAGGTATTTTGGAACTGCACCCAGGGCGCCAATTACCACTGGGATTATTTTGGTCTTTCTCTGCCACAGCCTTTCAATTTCAATTTGTAGATCTTTGTATTTGGTGATTTTTTCTATTTCTTTTTCTTCTGTTCTGCTCTCCCCTGCTGTTATTGCTATGTCGTTTATTTTGACTTGTTTTTCTTTCTTCTCGACTACAGTTATATATGGTGTATTGTGTGGCAGATGTTTGTCTGTTTGTAGTCGGAAGTCCCATAATATTTTTACATCTTCATTTTCTTCAACTTTTTCGATTTTATGGTCCCACCAATGTTTGGCTACAGGTAGCGTGTATTTTTTGCAGATGTTCCAGTGTATTATCCCTGCTAGCTTGTCATGCCTTTGTTTGTAGTCAGTCTGTGCGATCTTTTTACAACAGCTGATTAGGTGGTCCACGGTTTCATCTGCTTCTTTAAAAAGGCGGCACTTGCTGTTTGTGGTGGATTTTTTGACTTTTGCTCTTATTGCATTTGTTCTTAATGCCTGTTCTTGTGCAGCCAGTATTAAACCCTCTGTTTCTTTCTTCAAGTTGCCATTCTTAAGCCATTGCCAGGTCTTGGTGATGTCTGATTTTCCACTTATATTGTGCAAGTATTGACCATGCAGTGGCTTATTTTTCCATTTTTCTGCTTGGTTCTTGACTTGTTCTTTCTTGTAGGCCTGCCTTGTTTCATTGGTGTTGAATAGTTTCGCATTATTGACCATTTTAAGTGCATCTTCCTTACTGTCCTTGATATATTCTTCAAGGCCTCTTTTCTCCTCCTCTGCTATTTGATGGACTTGCAGGATTCCTCTTCCACCTGAGCTCCGGGGGAGGTATAGCCTATCTACATCACTGCGGGGGTGCAGAGCATGATTGATGGTCATGATTTTCCTGGTCTTACGATCTAGCGTCTCTAGCTCTGCCTGGGTCCAGTCTATTATTCCTGCACTGTATCTGATAATAGGTATAGCCCAGGTGTTTATGGCTTGTATGGTGTTCCCGCCATTGAGTTTGGACTTGAGGATTTTTCTAACTCTCCTGATGTATTTGTAAGGTGCTTTCTCTTCCAGGTTCTTGATCTTGCTTCCACTGAGCAGTTCTGTTCCTTCTGTTTTTGTTACTTTCCCTCTGTTCATTATTAATGCAGCACACTTGTCTAGTCCAAACTCCATTGCTATATCGCTACTGAATATATGGACAGTGTTTAGCAGTGATTCGATTTGAGAACAACCAATAATTTGCAAGAAACAAACCAACTAATGTACAGTGCAGCAACAATAACAACACAAGAGCTCGGATATAAGATCAATGGACCTGTCAAAAAAGAAAGTAGTACATCACCTAAATGGAAGATTAGATTAGAAAATAAAATCGCCAGGCTTAGATCAGATGCTAGTAAATTGAAAGATATGAAAGACAAGAAGATGAAGAATGAAAACACCAAACAGTATCTGATCCAAAAATACCACCTAGATTCAAGGAAAATTAGAGAAGTCCTGGAAATAATAAAGCAGCAAATAACAGCAGTGTCAAAGAAGATCAGCAGGTATGAAGCCAGAACAACACAACACAGACAGAATCTCCAATTCCAGTCGAATCAGAGACGTTTCTACCAAAGCATAGAAGGAGAAACTGCAAGAAACATAGAAACACCAAATAAAGAAGAAACAGTGCAATTCTGGGGGAAATTATGGGACAATCCAATAGATTATAATAAAAAAGCAGGCTGGATGAAAGAGGTTGAAAAATGTAACCAACAAATGCAAGATCTAATAATAACACCAGAATTAGTAAGTGAAAGAGCAAAGAAAATTAAAAATTGGACTGCTCCAGGAGACGATGAACTGCATGGCTTTTGGCTTAAACACCTAACAAGCCTTCATAAACAACTATCAAAACAGTTCAATCACATTTTGCAAGGAGATGATATTGAACAATAGCTAACAACTGGGAAAACTCATCTCATCATGAAAGACCCAGCAAAAGGTGCAGTTCCAACTAATTATAGACCGATAACCATGTTCTGCCAACCATGTTCAAATTATTAACTGGAATAATAGCAGATGAAGTGATGCAACACTTATTAACTAACAAAAAGCTTCCAGTTGAACAGAAAGGAAATTGCCCAAACACCAGAGGCACAAAAGACCAGCTGCTGATTGACAAAATGATTTTAGAAAATTGCAAGAGAAGAAAAACCAATCTAAGTGTTGTATGGATTGACTACAAAAAAGCCTTCGATTCATTGCCTCACACATGGATACTAAAATGTTTAGAAACAACTGCTGTCAGCAAAAACATTCAGATATTTATAAAAAAAGCAATGAGCATGTGGAGTACAGAGTTAACAATCAATGGCGAGACACTTGGACAGGTTAGGATTAGAAGAGGCATTTTCCAAGGGGACTCACTATCCCCTCTGTTGTTTGTAATCGCCATGACCCCACTTTCACAAATACTAAACAAAACAGGCCTGGGATACCAAACATCTAAAACATCAAGTCAAATCAACCATCTGCTGTACATGGACGATCTGAAGTAGTATGGAAAGTCCAAGTCAGAAATCAAATCACTGCTAAACACTGTCCATATATTCAGTAGCGATATAGCAATGGAGTTTGGACTAGACAAGTGTGCTGCATTAATAATGAACAGAGGGAAAATAAGAAAAACAGAAGGAACAGAACTGCCCAATGGAAGCAACATCAAGAACCTGGAAGCGAAAGAACATTACAAATACTTGGGCGTTCTCCAGGCTGATAACATTGCACACACTGAAGTTAAAAGAAAAATTGGAAGTGAATACATCAGGAGAGTTAGAAAAATCCTCAAGTCCAAACTCAATGGCGGGAACACCATACAAGCCATAAACACCTGGGCTATACCTGTTATCAGATACAGTGCAGGAATAATAGACTGGACCCAGGCAGAGCTAGAGATGCTAGATCGTAAGACCAGGAAAATCATGACCATCAATCATGCTCTGCACCCCCGCAGTGATGTTGATAGGCTATTCCTCCCTCGCAGCTCAGGTGGAAGAGGACCACCTAATCAGCTGTTGTAAAAAGATCGCACAGACTGACTACAAACAAAGGCATGACAAGCTAGCAGGGATGATACACTGGAACATCTGCAAAAAATACAAGCTACCTGTAGCCAAAAATTGGTGGGACCATAAAATCGAAAAAGTTGAAGAAAATGAAGATGTAAAAATATTATGGGACTTCCGACTACAAACAGACAAACATCTGCCACACAATACACCAGATATAACTGTAGTCGAGAAGAAAGAAAAACAAGTCAAAATAATCGACATAGCAATACCAGGGGATAGCAGACGAGAAGAAAAAGAAATGGGGGGAAAATCACCAAATACAAAGATCTACAAATTGAAATTGAAAGGCTGTGGCAGAGAAAGACCAAAATAATCCCAGTGGTAATTGGCGCCCTGGGTGCAGTTCCAAAATACCTTGAAGAGCACCTCAACACCATAGGGGCCACAGAAATCACCATCCGCCAATTACAAAAAGCAGCTTTACTGGGAACAGCCTATATTCTGCGACGATATCTATAACAATAGCAACAAGATTGACAATAAAATTCTGGCATCCCAGGTCCTTGGGAAGGACTCGATGTCTGGATAAAACAAACCAGTCAATAACACCTGTCTGTGTAAAATAATAATAATAATAATAATAATAATAATAAACAAATGGATTCATTGCTATTCTTGGGGAGGAAAAAGTGAAACATTCAGCATTCTGATCTTTTAACATTTGTAAGGCCACTATTCGGTAGGGATGGGCAAAACATTCTGACTTGAAATGAGCCATTTTGAATGTTTTGAGCTTGAAACAAAATGTCCTTTAAATAAAGGGCCTATTTTGAGCTTCGAACAAAACAACCTCATAAGAACAGCTCTGCTGGATCAGGCACAAGGCCCATCTAGTCCAGCACCCTTTTTCGTTTATGTCAAAACTTTTTGATGTTTCAAGCACCTTTTTGGAGGCCTGTTTTTCCTTTGCTGATACGTTTTCTGGCACTGGCTTCTGATTGGCTTGTTTTTTGGTTGGTTTGTTATACAAATAACATACAAATCAAGTGCAACTCTACCCATGATACAATTCATGGGCAACTCTGCCCCCAATAGCTGGGGGGTAGGGGGAGGCCAAAGGAGGGAGTTGCTCTAGTTTAGTTTATGGCTATGCTTGCTTCTAAGTGTGCTGCTATGGCAACTGTTGCAATGCTAAGGAGGAGTCATAATTGTGTGTGAGAGGACAACTTGTGCCAGTGATGTTACTGCAGTGCAGGCATGGTGGCTGGCAGTGGATTCTGGGTCGCTGATTCTTTTTTGGCCCTTTTTTGACTGTGTTTCAAATGTGTGTTCTCTGTGTTGGGAGGAACAGATTCCCTTTTAATGAGTGTTTTTAATCCGTGGTGTCCCCACCCCCAGAAGGATTGCAAAATGCATTGTGTGCAAAACTAGCATGCACTCTATGAGTGCAGCTTGCTCCGACCATAGGGAACAATGGGGAAACTCAAAACACCCCATTGTTTCCCATGGGTAGCCCCTAGAGATACCAAAGTGGTTTGTGTGTTAGCAGGATGGGTGCTACCTACCACCCAACCCACAAAAGAAATGTGCAAGCGAACCATTCTAAACAAATTTTTAAACTGTTCCCTAAGCTTGAAAACTGCCTGCTGGCCCATTTCTTTTGTGGGTTGGGTGGTAGGTAGCACCCATCATGCCCAGAGGTGCACCTAGGTAATTTTGGTGCCTGGACCTAAAGGCCTTTGGAGTCCACCCCCACACAGTATTGTTAACAAATTTTAAAACTTTTTAAGCACGACCATGCCACCAGGACAGACTAAAATGGGTTTGGGGGCCCCTAGGGGGTGTGGAGGCCTTGGACTTTGGCCTGAAAGTCCAGGGGTAAGATAACCCCTGATCATGCCCTACCACCCAACCCACTTTGGTGTCCTTAGGAACTAGCCATAGGGAACAATGGGGTGTTTAGTGTTTCATCGCTGTCCTCCACAGCTGAAACACTTGAAACGTTTTGAGTTCTGTTTCATCAAAACTGGTTCGACTGCTGTCTTGGTGAGACGTTTTGGCCAACTGCATTTTGTTTTGAGCTCAAAACAAAGCACAAAATCCATTTTGTGCACATCTCTGTTATTTGGCAGTGCTAACACCATTAAAATGCATCAGATTTCCTATATGACCATCACATTATCTACCTTACTTTAGGTCTATCTCTCATTTCTAAAATATAAAATACTTGTATTGTTGTTTACAAAGGGGATACATATTTTGGCAAAGAGCCAGGCAAAATGGATCTCTCTTTTTGGATTGCATGAAGGATTTGTGGATAGGAGGTACTGTTTTGTAGTGGTTCTGCTCCTATTTCTTGGGTAGATTCTAGATGGAGGTGCTTGAGGACGGTTGCTCTTCTAAATGGGATGTTCCTCAGGGTTCCCTCTTGAATCAACATGGCAGGTTGGCAAAACATACAAAACAACCCCCCCCCAAAAAAAACTCCACCCAAACCAGGACCCCCTAGTGCCCCTTCTCATGTGCTGTGAATTTGGTTCATATCAGTCTGATTTTATGTCCAATACAGATGGATTTTATCTTTTATGTCCAGTTTGGCTCTAGTAAACTGGGGAACAGAAGAGGTTCTATGTACAAGCCCTCCAAGTCATCCATGGCTTATCTAAAATTTGAACCCATATTTCTATGTCCAAGGCTCTGTTCACTAGATCCTTCTGAATTACTGCAACACTCCAGTTGTATCAGTGATTACTTTCATCTCTGATAGCTCATATGGCTGAGGCCCAGCTGTTTCTTTGATTAAGACCTATAAGCACCAGATAAGGAAAACCTCCACCCCACCCCCCCACTTTTACTGCTGAGTGATGAGTTAAATTCCTTCAGTCCTCTTTGTCCAAGTCCAAATCATACTTGGATTTAGGACCCCTCCCATCCCACCACTGCAGCAAAGCACTCCTCCACAGAAGATTTTCTCCACATCTACATCAAACAAGGAATAACAAATGCTAAGAGGGCAGACTCAGGACAATTTATCAAGGTAAAGGAAATAGCTTCCAGATGGATGTACGTGTTTGATGCTGGCTGGTGAGAAGGAAGCAAGGTATTGTTACTGAATTAGCACGACACTGTGGTGGAGAACAGCTTGGTACAAAAAAGAGTGCTTCTTTCATATGGTTCACATTTGAACTTGTCAAATGTCACTTTTGTTCAAAAAATTGTGGTAAATATGTTTGGTTTTTTTCCAGGGGAACTGACTCAGTTTTTCCCTTCTCATGTAAAAGTTGCTCTTGTACCTGGCTATTTTCTGCTCAATTCTCCGGACGTGGATCATTTCAGTCTGTTGATCCTGTACCACCATCATCAGTCACATATAGGTGCAACACTGCTTTTATGTTAGCAAATTCATTTGCATAATATATCCAAAACTCAAGACAGACTGTAATAAACGTTATGCATTCTGAGATACTGTAAGTTGGTATTGTTCAAATTCAGATAGCAGCTTTGATGGCTGGGCACTGTATCACACAAAAAGGAGTTCAGAAAGTGTTCTTTCTCCCTTGGGGTATCTCTTCATTCCTTCAAGGAAAACAGCCATTTGGAATGCATATTCCATAGCAAGCACTGTCAGCTGTGCAATACCAGTGTTGATCATTCCTTGTAAACATAATGCTCCCTACTGTACCACACAAGTTACATGAAATCAACAGGCAACTTAAGATTCCCTTCGGTGTTATCATACCTTGTAGCCAAAAGGGCAAGTGCATTGGTAAAAATCTACTGGATCACTGTTGCAAGTCCCATTGTTTTTACATGGATTGGATAGACAGGGGTTACACTTGGACACAACACTGATATCAACAGGTCCTGGGGGGGAAAAAACCATAGTTGAAAAAGGTGTGTTTACAGCTTAAGATATATTAGACAATAGAACTCATTGTTGGAACAAGGGTTTATGTTGCTACTGGAACTTAAGGTAAAGGTAAAGTGTGCCGTCAAGTTGATTTTGATTCCTGGCGCCCACAGAGCCCTGTGGTTTTCTTTGGTAGAATACAGGAGGGATTTACCATTGCCTCCTCCTGCACAGTATGAGATAATGACTTTCAGCATCTTCCTTTATCACTGCTGTCTGATATAGGTGTTTCCCATAGTCTGGGAAACATAGTCTGGGAAACATACTAGCGGGGATTCAAACCAGCAACCTTCTGCTTGTTATTCAAGCATTTCCCTGGTGGTTCTGTTGAATTATACTAGGTGGCAATGTTCAGTAGTTAGCAAGTGCAGAGGCAGAGCCACAACAGAAGATAACGCTTTCTGTAGAGGAAAGAAGGGTTTCTTAAGGAGAATTCATTCTACCTTGCTAGTCTTGTAAAGAATGCAGCAATCCACTGGCACTCATTGGAAATTTCCATCATTTGTTAAGTTATCAATTTTTTTGTGTGAGCCATATGCAAGCAGTAATCATTAGCAGAAAGGAAAACCTGGATGTTTTAAATATGATTTTCATGTGTACTACCAGCTTAAATCCATCACACTTTAGAATGACCAAATCAGAAACATCATCCCTAATTTTCACAGGAATAAAAAGGGACTATAGATCTGATGAAGAGTTTTCAATTACAGCCTGCATTTATTCCATTTAGTAAAGGATGTATTGGGGCTCAGCACAATGGAAGCAAGTAGGGCATTGTTCTTGTGGGTCAGCTGGAAAGTCAATGTCATTCCCTCTAAAAGTAAAGTGGGCAGTCCTTCATAGGGAAGACAATAGTGGGGTGTATGTGTTTACATGTTCAGGGAATCACAAAATATGAAGCGAATTATTAATTTAAAAAAATATGAAGTGGGGGGAGAAGCAAAAGATATATGTTCTCTGCACATATATGTTGCATATGTATGCTGCCCTCCTGCTACCTTTGAACTCTGGCAGCATGAGTGCTAAGCTTAGGTGCAAGTCTGCAGTGAGCTAGCCGGAACATGTAGTGATTAGTGTTTAGTTTAAATGTAATTTATTTAAGGGAGAGAGGTGGGGGGAGGGAGAGAGAGAAAGAATGTATAATAGCATTGTTTCTTATTGAATCTGACATTCGTGGAAATTTATTTTCCAATAAACTATTTTGAGTGTCATATTTCCTGTTTACAAATGCAAGCTGTTTTCTTCCAACATGCAACATTTTTCTTTAATTCCTCCTGGCAGTTAATTTTTTTAAGCTGAAAATGTAAACAGTAATTAATAACATACAAATATGTTAAAACAAATACATGGATGGACCCCACACATTTTGCCATATACAGAGCCTGTAACCAAGCTTGTTACATAGAAAATTGTGGTATTTGGAAAACAAATGTTTTATGTAAGCAAACTGTCTGAAAGTGGAAAGTTGTTCATTATGTGCAATTACAGTATATTGTGACTATTTCAAATTAGTGTTGAGCGTTGAGACAGCTATAGATATGGGTATGTATATATGTACACAGCCTATAGATATGTGTAGTTTCCCAGTACAGAAAACAGAAGATTTTATAGGTTGAAGGGGAAGGAATTCAGCAGCTTTTCTTATTAAAAAAGCAAGATTTATGTTGCCTTTGAGGATTGAAAATAAAACTGCTAATATTATAATGCTCTTATACAAAAATTTGGTGCGGCCACACCTGGAGTACTGCATACAATTCTGGTCACCACATATTAAAAAGGACATTGTAGAACTGGAAAAGGTGCAGAAGGGGGCAATCAAGATTATCAGGGACCTAGAGCACCTTTCTTATGAGGCAAGGCTACAATACCTGGGGCTATTTAGTTTAGAAAAAAGATGACTGTGAGGAAACAAGATAGAGGTCTATAAAATCATGCATGGTGTAGAGAAAGTGGATAGAGAGAAATCATTCTCCCTCTCACAGAACACTAGAACCAGGGGTCATCCCATGAAACTGACTGCCGGGAAATTTAGGACCAACAAACCAAAGTACTTTTTCACACAACACATAATCAACTTGTGGAATTCTCTGCCACAAGATGTGGTGACAGCCAACAAGCTGGATGTCTTTAAGAGGGGTTTGGATAACTTCATGGAGGAGAGGTCTATCAATGGCTACTAGTCGGAGGGCTATAGGCCACCTCCAGCGTCAAAGGCAGGATGCCTCTGAGTACCAGTTGCAGGGGAGTAACAGCAGGAGAGAGGGCATGCCCTCAACTCCTGCCTG
This sequence comes from Hemicordylus capensis, assembly GCF_027244095.1. NCBI lineage: Eukaryota > Metazoa > Chordata > Lepidosauria > Squamata > Cordylidae > Hemicordylus > Hemicordylus capensis. The sequence continues at coordinate 369,020,885 of NC_069658.1, read as the reverse complement.
TAGGCTTCCAATGGCATCTGGTGGGCCACTGTGTGAAACAGGATGCTGGACTAGATGGGCCTTGGGCCTGATCCAGCAGGGCTGTTCTTATGTTCTGTCAGACAAGGAACAATTCACACTGATTTCTTTTGCACAATTTTTTGCAGGCAATAAGGCTGGGAGAGAAACCTTTTTGATATCCGAATTATGTAATAATTATGCCAGAGTTAAAAACATAAAGGCAAATTTGCAGGGATGAATTACACCTAATTAATTACTATTTGTATTAAAAAAATATGAAAAGACACTTCAATGATAAATGCTATAAAAGGTGAAGCAGCTTTATCGAAGGACGTTTTCACCTTTGCTTTCCTCCCCCCCCACCACCTGTTTTGCTTTTTGTCAGAGGAGCAAACATTTTCCTTGGACTAATTAAATAGAAAATGAGACGCACACATAAATGGTGGGAAAATTACTATATAGGCAGCATATAGTCACAAAAAGCATAATCTTTGCTAATTTTTATCTTTGAAGGTTGTGTCTTTTATCGTTAAAATGTTTGCTTGTGAAATCTATAGCCTGAAGTACTTTTTCTTCCATACTATATTTATTTCTTACTTTAAAAGACTGCATATATAAATCTATTCAGATAAAGTTGTGCGTACTAAGTGAATGAAATGACATCCTGTGACTTATGTGTGTTGAAGCAGTCATACAAAAGCCCTTCCAATATATGACATACATTCCGCCATACAGCATAGTTACACCAAACAATGACGTGAGGCAGGGCTGTCGTCAGCTCCATCCTTGTAGAGCAGCTAACTCATGTGAGAGCAGCTCACTCAACAATTGGAAGTGCACCAAAACCCTTGACCACTGCTGGGCCAAGAATCTGGGTGTGGGTTCAACTGAAGTAGTATGGTATACAACAGAGAGCACATTGTGTCATAAAAGTTTTCATCTACCTTTGCACTGGAAGCGGTGGGTTGGTGTCGTTAGCAACAGCCTGTCTGTCATGTCATCTGGACTAATGCATCGTGCAATTCCTGGCTCTTTGTAGCCTGCCTTCACCCACTCTGAGAGCCAGCGCAGACTGCAGTCACAATGCAAAGGGTTGGTACCAAGTGCCCTACGGAGAATTAAAAACAAAACAAAACAAAACATGACCCACATAGTTATTCAGCTAGTCCCTGAAATAACTTACTTATTTTACCCAATTACCATGGTCAATGTGTGACTTTAATATCTAATTCTGCTGTCTCAGATGTTATCTGGACTGTTTCAGCAACTAAATATCAAATTTTCTTTTGCTTTTTTGTTTTAAAAAGAGTAGCTTCCCCATAAGAGTAGCTTACCCATAAACCTCCCTCCCCACAAAGTCCTGCTATGCTGCCTCTAATCATGATGTTTATGACATGATTAGATTAAAGCCTTTTGGACGCCTAGTGGCTGATGTTGGCATGTGGGAAAAGAAATCTAAAGCTACAAAGAAAGAATTACAATGGGAATGTGGAACGTAAGAAGCATGAATATGGGAAAGCTCAACACAGTGAAAGATGAAATGAATCGACTACAGATGGACATCTTGGGCATCAGTGAATTAAAATGGACTGGAATAGGACACTTCCAGTCAGAAAATCATACCGTTAACTACTCAGGACAAGAAAAAGAAAGAAAGAGTGTTACTTTCATAGTCAGGAAGGATATAGCAATGACAGTACTTGGGTACAATGCGGTCAGTGACCGACTAATATCAATTAGATTACGTGGACAACCCTTTAACATGACAGTTTTTCAAGTCTACGTCCCAACGACTGATGCAGAAGAAGAGAAAGTTTATGAATCTTATGCTCAAGTTCAGTCTGAAATTAACAGAACATGCAAGCAAGTTGTGCTGCTGGTGGTTGGAGACTGGAATGCCAAAGTTGGAAATGGTAAGAAGGAAAACACAATCAGACTGTATGACCTAGGAAACAGAAATGAAGCAGGGGAATGACTTGTTAGTTTCTCCCAAGCCAATGACCTCTTCATTGCTAACACATTCTTCAAACAACCAAGGCGGCGCCAATACACATGGACATCACCAGACGGAGTACACAGAAATCAAATTGATTACATTATTGGTGCAAGGAGGTGGAAGAGCTCAGTTATAACAGCAAAGACGTAGCCAGGGGCCAATTGAGGATCAGGTAATGAACTGCTCATGTGCAAGTTCCAAGTCAAGCTAAAGTGTAACAACAAAACTATCCAGGTTCCACAATATGATCCTGAGAATGGACCCACCATTTTCAAGAAGAACATCAGGAACCGCTTTGAAGTTCTGAACCTTATTGATAGGGAACCAGAGAAACTGTGGAATGAAATCAAAGAAGTTGTTAAGGACAAATGTGAAAAAAGACTTCCCAAGACCAAGAAACAGAAGAAAGCAAAATGGATGTCAGAACAGATCGTGGAAATTGCTAAGAAGAGGAGAGAAGCCAAAGTCAAGAAAGATAAAGACATCACGTAGGAACTTAGTAGGGAATTTCAGAAAGCTGTTAGAAGAGACAAGGACCAGTACAACAATGACCTCTGTTAAGATCTTGAGGATGGAAATAGACACGGAAAAACAAGGAAAGTTTTCCAAAAGATCTCTGAACTCAGGAGGAGGTTCCAACCTCAAATTGTTACGTTAAGGGATGCCAAAGGACAGATAGTATCTGATTCAGAGAAGATCAAAAAGAGATGGAAAGTGTATACTGAAAATCTGTACAGCAGGGAAGTCAACATCCAAGATACTCTAGAAGATATTCCCTAATTGCAAGAACCTCTAGTATGGGAAGATGAAGTTAGATCAGCCCTCCAGTCATTACCAAGTCAGAAGGCTACAGGAATTGATGGAATAGCTGCAGAAATATGGTAGGCAACAGAAGAAGAATCAGTAAAGGCACTAATCAAACTATGCCAACAAATTTGGACACTGTTGACACAGTGGCCAACAGATTGGAAGAGGTTAGTCTACATACCCATACCAAAGAAAGGAGACTAAACAGATTGTGCAAACCATCATACAATATTCTTAATTTCACATGCTAGCAAAATAATGCTCAGGATCATCCAACACAGATTAGAGCCCTATGTGGAAAGGGAAATGGAGGATGTTCAAGCTGGTTTCAGAAAAGGCCAAGGAACAAGAGACATCATTGCTGATGCACACTGGAAAATTGAGAAAGCCAAAGAATACAAAAAAGAAGTCAAGATGTGCTTTATTGACTACAGAAAAGCCTTTAATTGCATCAACCATGTCAAGTTGTGGAATATCCTTAGGAAAATGGGTGTCCCAAAACATCTCATTGTTCTCATGAGAAACCTATACACAGAACAGGAAGCCACAGTCCAGATGGAACATGATGAAACAAACTGGTTCCAGACTGGCAAAGGAGTAAGACAAGGCTGTATACGTTCTCTTTATTTATTCAATTTATATGCTGAACATATACTGAGAGAAGCTGGATTGGAAGAAGATGAGCATGATTTTAAAGTTGGAGGAAAAAATATCAATAACCTGCATTATGCTGACGACACCACTCTGACAGCTGAGAATGCAGATAATCTGCAAACTAGTAACGAAAGTCAAGGAGCACAGTGAAAAAAATGGGACTACGACTAAATTGAAAGAAGACGAAACTAATGACAACAAGTACAGCAACCAGCCTCAGAACTGACAATGAAGACTTTGAAGTGGTGGATAGCTTCTGCCTTTTAGGATCTTCCATCAACAGTAAAGGATCCAGCAGTCAAGAAATACGCTGCAGACTAGCACGTGGTAGGGTTGCAATGAAGACCTTGGAAAGGATATTTAAATGCCGTGACGTGTCTATACCTACAAAGATTAGAATTGTTAGGAACAATGATTTTCCCCGTGATACTCAATGGATGTGAAAGCTGAACTCTGAAGAAGCAGGATAGAAGTATTGACACTTTTGAACTTTGGTACTGGAGAAGACTTTTGAGGATACCATGGACAGCCAGGAAAACAAACAAATAGATCATAGTGTGTAGGAGAACAAATCAAACCAGAATTTTCACTCGAGGCACAAATGACCAGGCTGAAACTATCATACTTTGGACATATTATGCAAAAACCCAGCTCCATTGCTGAGAAATGTTGAAGGAAAGAGAGAGAAGACGTCGACCAGCAGCAAGGTGGATGGACTCAATTACAACAGCAATGAATGCACCACTTAAAGGCCAAGTTGAAGACAGGTCATCCTGGAGAGAATCTATCTACATGGTCGCTAAGAGTTGGCACCAACTTGACACTTAATCAGTCTCTATAAAACCAGTTAGTACAGTATCTATATTCCCTTAACTTCTAATTAAAAAAACACAAAGGAACATTAATAGCAAGTAGGTGTTCAATTTACCAGACCCAACTTGGAACTTCTTATAGGAATATCATTTCTAAGACCAACGGTCTTAGTCTGACTCTGGCATAAAGATTGTACCCACAGACATGCTTAGAAGTGCTTGCTGACTTTGGCTCCTAGAGAGCAAGTTAGGAAATTATTTACACAGAAAAATGATCAAAAATTAATTTTGGATGTTAACGTTTTCCATTAGACACAACAAAAAGTGTTTCTGAAAATAGAGTTCAAGCTCAAAAATGTTTTGAGAGAAAAATGCAGACAGAATAATGACAGATGAAATTACACTAATGTTGTTGATATAATTCCACAGACGTGACTGATTAAAAAACTCTGCCCTAGTCAAATTCAAGCTGAGAGTTCATGAGTTGAATTACCAGCAGGGGTTCATCCATCAAAATTGAGTAAGGCAAACAGAAATGTTTCCTTAAAGCAAATATACCAAGTTACAAATCCTTACTGACCAAAATACTATCCACACCCACACGTATGAATTTGCATTCATTAAATCCAGCCTACCAATGATGAAATAGAATGATTTTAAGGAGTATTAGAATTTTTATTCACTTTGCAGGTCAGAAACACTACCAGAGGTAGCAAGCATTCCTAAGATGAAAATCCTCAGCACCCTTTCTTGCAAGCCCTCTTGAAATCAACAGGATTCATTTCTGAGTAAAAATGTATAGGCTGGTATATAGCTGTAAAACAGAGTCACACACCAGAACTTCCATGTGGAAGAGAGGAAGATGACGACAACGTATCTTAGGGCCCTTGCCCTGTTTCCATCCTTAAGCATGCTCTAAACGTCCCACCCAGCAAGTGACCAAAGAAAGAAAGAAAGAAAGTATTGGGTAGGGTATGTTTCCATTGCACAACAGTATATTTGTATACACTGTACACTTGCTGTACAAGTGTTGAACATGGAGTTTATGTTGTGCCTGCATTCAGATGTCTGTATGTTTCTGTGTGAATGCCGCTCCCCTCAGCCTTGCCTATGCGGTTGGGTGGGGAGCAGGGTTGTGTCTGACCTCAATAAGCAGGAAACACATGGCGACTATCTTGAGAGGCGGAGCACATGACTGCATTTGGCAAGTCCTAAGGCAGGGGTGGGGAACCTTGGCCCTCTAGCTGTTTTTGAACTACAATTCCCACCACCCCCAGGGAGTTGTAGTTCAACAACAGCTAGAGAGCTGGGCGTGAATGCACCCCCCATGCCCCAGTTCCAGGGTTTCTTTCCCGACACACCTGTTTAAAAAATAGCTTGTGAATTTAAATTCCAAATTATATTCTGCTATTTAGAGTTTCAATCCTGATTGTTTTGTTTGGGGCCTTGCGGATCAGCGGGCTGGTTGTCACTTCCAGGTTTGACACCTTGAGAAGGGCCCTGCATTGGTGGGTTGTTACAGTGAAGGGAGCAGGGATCTTTCTGTTCATTTGGATGGCCAAGATAGACCAGAGGGGAAGGGTCAACAGGGTTACCCTTGTCCAGGGGCCATCAGCGGCTTTGTGACTGGTGTGGGCTTTGCTCATTTATTTTGAGGCGGAGGGCTCTTTATTCATGTATGGGGACTCTTCCCCTCTTATACATTTCCAGTTTTGGTCCATCATGAAGGCAGCATTAGTGTCGGAGGGCAATGTCCCTTCTGATTATGGTACTCACTCTTCCAGGACTGGGTCTGCGTCTTCGACAGTGGCTGCTGGGATGCCTGAGAGTCACATTTGTGCGATCGGGCACTGGTGTTCATCTGCTTGTTGCCACTACATTAGTTCTTTAAGGTGGTGAGCAGGCTGATATGTACGCGGGTAATATTGTTTTCTCCTTCAGATTTGTTGCAATTTCCATCAACTATTTGAGTACTTATCTGTGGCCATAGTTATGTCTTTTGAGCCAGTTGAAGTACATGCAACATCAGTGTGGGTACACAGCGGGTTGTACTGGTGTCATGGAAATTGACTAGCTTGGCCATCGAAGGATTTTGTGGTGCCAATTCCTGCTGCTTCTGGATGAGTTCACCACATCACATGGGCCCCCATATGTCCTTGTCATTCATATGGAGGGCAATGATCTTGGCTGACTGAAGGGCAAGGCCTTGACTTTACAGGCAGTTGCTGAGCTACATTCTTTACTGGCCCATTGGCCAGGTTTGTTGTTGGTATGGTCCAACTTGATTCTTCATGTGTGTTGGAGGGATCAAGGTGGCCCGACTTGCTTTAATATGGCCCACAAGAAGGTGAACCGTGAGGTTGGCAAGGCAATTGCTGCCTTGGGGGGCAGGGTAATTTCACACCCGGCCATATGGCCTAAGTGTGGCCCCTTTTACAGGGCTAACAGCATCCTCCTTTCTGATGTGGGGAACAATTTGTTCCTCTGGGACGTTCAGCAGGGTCTTCGAGATGTTTTAGTGGGGTGGGGGAAGGGGGGCTAAATGGAGGTTTGTCCTCCTTTTCTGGCAGGAGAGTAAGGGTGTGGGTAGTTAGGATTACTTAACAGTGTTCAGTTGGACGGCCATTGAGATGAGGGGCATTACCATGGAACAGCCCTTCAGGGTTTTGCAGACCTGAGATTTGGGAATCGCCTCCTTTTGGGGAATTGCTTTGCTCACCAAATCAGAGTTTTGCAGCTTGGGTTGTGGTGGATCAAGTAGCCCTCCACTTGAGGTTGGAAAACCACATGGTGAGAGGATGTCAGCAGTTTGGTTCCTGACAGATTCAACACCTGGCCTTTCACCCTTGTGGGGGGGACAATCCTCTTTAGGAGGTTGTTTCACACGGGGAGGAGCACCTGTACTCTGGTTAGTTAAAAACCCTGTTGCAAGTTAATTTGTTGCTAGTTAAATTGTGTATATTAATAAAGTGGCCCTAGTTTACTCCATTTATGTGTCCTGTCTTATTGGGGTTTTTGGGTACAATGACTATACCTGTGTTTATTTTAAAAGTGGGTATAGGTCCCTCAAAAGCATGGTATGGATAGGAAGTGGTACAGATAGGAATTATATCTGTGTTCAACATGACATGAAGATACATGTTCATGTACAGATCCATATCTGTGTACACTGCACACAGATTGTACAGTGTTGAACATAACATGTGAATAGAGCTTGAAACCTTGGAAGAGGTTTATATTGATTGATTGATTTGATTTGATTTGTATACCACCCTTCCAAAATAGCTCAGGGTGGTTTACAATTAAAACAAACCACTAAAACAGTAACATGGCTGAACAGCTATAATTTTTCCAGTAGCACAGGCTGAGAATAGGTCTGAGATTTATTTTACACCATGGTGTGGTGTAGTGTAGTGCTAGGTCCCAGGAGACCTAGGCTTAAATCAAATCACCACTCAGGTTATCCAAGTTGGACCTGGGTGAGTCAATACTGCCTATGCTTGTTGTGAGGATAAAATCAGATGAGAACTACATATGCCAGCCTAAGCTCCTTGGAGGAAGAGTGGGATAAATTTCTAAAACATTTTTTTGAAGTTAAGATGTACATTAAGGAAAAACATGGCCATTTTCACTTACCTAAGTCTGAAGAAGAGCTCAATGTGTCAAGAATTCCTACAGAGCTCATTCATCACATCAGTGTACAAGTCATGCACTTTGAAATTAGACAAATCTCTGCCAATATAGCAGCAAGTCCAGACAGCTGCTCTTGTCTCTGATAATTCCTTGACCATAGGACCTCACAACTTGAACTTGTTCAGTAAAAGACATTCAGCCAATGCTCAGAAACATTAATGCCTTCTGCCTCTATCTCTGAATTCCCAAATAACTCCTTTCTTGCTTCTGCGGGGTGTTTCCTGATACCAAGTATGCAGTAATGGGTTGCGTCTCAACGTCTACAAAAATGTCCACATTAAATTACAAAACAATGAACTGAATTATTCTGGAACCTGAAGTGTTGTTAGACCTTATCTGACCTTTCTCTTGTTTGTGAAACAGTGTGGTGTAGTGGACAGCATAGTTCAATTTGGTTTGGGAGAAGGAGCAAATCCTCCACACCACAATGAAAGAAGTCATTAGGTAATGATGGTCATTAGGCAACTCAATCATTATCACACAGTCTAGTCTAACAGGATTATTCTGCTATCTATGCATTGCAATGCATCTTTAACAAAAGCAGAACAGTTTGGGTACTGCTGGAGAAACAGATATTTTTGTTCCCTTTGTAGCCCTCCTTCCTCAAAGGACTTTAGTTCCTACTGTCTAAAGCTGCACTATCTCTTGCACACATACGAAGCTGCCTTGAGTACTGATGTTTCAGGTTTTTTTTTCAGAAGAAGATGACTCCACATTTTCATAAAAATAACATAAAATATTGTTGGCAGCCGGACTTGGGCAGAATTGTTCGGCAGTGAAGTTTGATATGCAAGTAAACACCAATCTGTCTAGATGCTTTTGATCTGCAAATTGCTTTCCCAAACTTTTCAGAATGAGACATGATAGCTCCAGAGCCACTCCACTTGCTTACAGTTTCTTCCCCAGCTGAGTGAAGAGTGGTGGCAAGGAACATTGTGAGGATGAACAGCAACCAAACACACACCACCTGCAGGTGTGAGAAAGCGCAGGGTGCGAGGGTGTGTGGTGGGGGGAGCCATGAAGTTGTACACACCACAGGGGGGGTCTCCCAACTTCTTCCTAGTTCTCAGCCACCCAATCAGCAGTGTAGGTGGAAATGGGATAGGAGCAGTAGCTGCCAGGAGCAGCAGCAGCAGAGATATAGAACAGATAGTGAAACATTAAAAATAAATAAATTTTGTTTGCTGCATGGCTTGTTCTCTCCCAGCCTGCTTTCTCTAGTCTCCAAGAGATTAGCTCTTATTCCCGGAGACTCTAGAACAATCTAGAAAGGTTGGCAACCCTAGTAACACCTGGCTCAAGCAAAATCATGCAATATACATGTGCTCAGAGGCACGTTTGGTAACTTCTGCAAGTTCTGATAGGTTAACAGTGTAAAAATGGACATGGCTCCTCCTCCTCTGTGCAGTACCGAGAATTCTGGTTGCAGTGGTGGGAAAAGCTGAAGCTCATGAAATCCCCTCTGATTCTGAACTACTGAAGGACAGGAACTCCATTAACATCTAGCCAACCATCCTAGATTTAAGTTGAGAACTGGCACTGAATTTAAAACAGGCTACTTTCAGAGACAAGCCACAGCTCATATGAAGCCCTTGATTCTGCAACATCAAGCCTCCCCCCGCCGCCACCATGCCAGAGTTGATTAATAAAGCTAGTGGAAAACAGTCACTTAATTTTCTGTCAGAACAATGCACAGTGTTTATCTCACTCCTTAAACCATAAACAATGGTCAAATGATAAGCAAGTTCAAACTGCTACTACACAGCATTCACACATTCTTTCCTCCAGACCTGATCAATCCATGAACTTCACAATCTATGAATATCACATTGTACAATGTATAAAGGCATGAAAATAGGGTAGGCATTACGTTTACCTCATGATTTTTAATATGTTCATGTGATTTTGTTGTTGTTTGTAAGGCATACAATGTGCAAGAGACAGATAGTCTCTTGTTTTCCACAGGAGGAATCGATGGCATGCATATAATTCTGTGATTATCTAGCATGTTCAGTTTCTCTTTTCGCATTCTGATTATTCCCATTATGATCCGATGGGATGCTCTTCCAGAGTTGCCAGAATAATTGATCTTTTGGAGACAGGCTTAAAATCTTTATATCAGTCTCCTAAAATACTGGCACTCCTTGTTTGACTAAGCAGAGTATGAAACTGCCATTTTGGAAAAGGGATGCAACTACAGAAAGATGTAGAGAACTTCCCCCTGAACAACAAGCTATGGATTATGGGATATCTTAGAAAGAAAGATAGGAGAAACCCCTTACTACATCTTCATTTTAATGTATAAGTAAGAATTAAGAACACATATGGCAATGATTCATCTCAATTATCTGATATGTCTTTCATAAATGTAACATCTGCATTAGCAGTCAGATATAAGAAAATATTAAAAAACCAAAGATGTTGCACATTATGAAAAAAATTGCCCCACATTTACAAACAAGGAAGTGCAAAAGGAGGTGGAGAAGCAGGGGATTATAGTCTCATCTCATAGCACTGCCCCATAGAAGACACTGGAAGCAAGCATGTAAATTGGATTTCACATAAAATGGAGATAGATTTCTACTGTTCTTCTTAGTAATGCATGCAGTCTTAAGAATGCATGCATGAAAGGTAGACATGATAAGCAGCAATAAGACAGTATGTTACTACTTCAATGAAGGATGAGCCATCACCATGGAGCTCAGTTTTACTCTATGCTATCTCAATGCCCAAATAGCATAGCTGAATGCTATTTGGAAGCGATTTGCTTTATAGTTGCATGTAATCCCTCATGGTTGCCATTGCCTCACCCTCAGAGTTCTTCTGGGTGGAAAATGCCCTAAGCAAACCAAGGCTGCCTACAGCCAAAAGCTAAGATATTATCTGACAAATCTGCAGCCTATTTTGCAGACAAAATAGTCTTTGTACGACAATTTACTCTGAAAAATGAAAGGTGTCATTGTCTTCCAGTTCCAAGATAATTAACTGACCCAAAATATATTGTTCCAGAACAAGCTATTCTAGTTTTACATTCATTATTTGGAGTAGAGGTTGAATGAAGGACAAGAAGCTAATTAAGAGTTGAGGTTACAGAAACCTCCTGAATACTGCATTTTAAAAAATTCTACTCCAAAGACTATTTCTCTCAGTTTCTAAGTTCACCCATAGGACAATCCTTCTTTCTATTCTACGATACCTGGAGCAAGTAATTAGTAAGTGGAAGTGATTTTGAAAGTTATGATGATGATAATTTATTTGGGCCAGAAATTTTGGAACTCCCCGAGTTTTTCTGTGCTTTCAAATCTGACTGGAAACATACTTATTGGAATTCATGAAGAACTCTGGGGTATCCTATGACTTGTGGTTTTTAATTTACTAATTAATCCTAAAACATCATCCTGTTGTCCATTAATTTAATGTAGCTTCCCATTTTATCCACAGTTAAGTGATATAGTAAATAATTATTCTCTACTCAGTGTTTTTCAACTGATTCACAGTCCTAACAAGACAGTTGCTTACTAAGTAATGAACATAAATTACAAATTTACTCCAATGGATTAAATGATCCTAAACATAAATATATACAAAATATCTGATTTACTGCATACTCAATATAAATATACTGAGTAGAGTTAAGCATTCTCATTTTATTATATTCTGATTATTTTTTAGTATATGGATAAAAGCCAGGTATAATGATAAAAGCTAGCTATAATTCCTTGCTTTGCTTCTAGCGGCTGGTTAGCAACCTTCTATAGAATACTTGCTCCACCCCGAAATAGCAGGGTCTGATAGGTGAAATATAGAAGCATTTTTTAAACAGCATTTGTGGGGTCTCAGTATGGCCATAGCAAAGCTAGAGTGGGACCTGGGGGATACGTGAAGATGGACCCTTGCCCCCACATGGTCTTTTCCAGATAAGAAAAGGGGGAGAGCAAAGAGCAAGGTGTCATTCAGCCAGTAGCCCCTCTCTTCCTTCAGGGGTCCAGGAAGATTTGTACCCCACTGTTCTACTGTAGCTATATCCCTGGACCTTAGTGCATTTAACATTATATAAATCTTAACCATGGCAGCATCAATGCAGCAATGACTGTGTGCGGCTTGAATCTTGCCTTTCCAGTTCTCTGTTTTGTACTTCAAAGTTCACACAGACCATTCCATGATAAACTTTGTTTATTCCACAATACACTCTGTTAGAAGTGGTAAGTGATAAGAATGCCCTGCTACATAGGTTTAAAAATATGTTTAAAAACTACTATTGGGAGAAAATGGTCTGGAATTTAACAATTCAAATCATGGATAAGCCCATGCTACCAAACTGCTATTTGAACATCCATGCACCCAATCAAGCATCATCAACAATCCAGATGGAATCTGTTTCACGCTTTTCTGAAATCTTGGCATTTACAGCTGACACAAAATATTTGAAATTATTTAAATATATTTGAAATTATTTAATGTTTAAAATCTTTGTAAGATTCCATACAGCCTCAGACCCTGATTTGTGTTCCACATACATTTGTGTTCCACACAGTCTGTCTTAAATTTGCATTGAAGGTGAAACTTGCACAAAGGTAATATATATATAAATGCGTCTGCAACATAAATAGCTGTACAAATCCTACTTAGCAACATGATTTGTACACTGTCACTAGCCTACCGAGGGCAGCAATACTTACAGATGGGAAAGTGACATAAGATCGTTAAATGACCCTTCAGGGACGCTGGAAATATCATTGCCATGAAGAGTCCTAGGAGAGGAAGAAAAAACGATATTAGAATAGAGTATGGACCAAGCACAGTGTTACAACATGCAGGTGTTTTCAACCACTTTCTAAAACACACTGGATACATAATGAAGAAAGAGCATATTTTGCTGCCAGCATAATTTACAGTTTAAATGGTTTGGGGAAGATGCTAAGAAAGGAAGAAACTGCACAGATAGATCCTAATATTTTCTATCAAAACTTGCATGAGAATGCAGACCATAACATAACTGGGACATAACTGACTGGAACAATAAATACTAAAGGAAGAATCAAGGGGAAATGGTGCAGACAATTTGCAGAACAAGAAGGAGCTGTGAATATATCCAAGTGGAAAATCCAACTAAGACCATTATGCCATCAGGGAGGCTTTCAATAAAGGGATCTTAAATGTAATGCTGGCAATTGTATAACTATATATAAGCAACTGGAGTGTGCTCAGGATCACATCCACTTCCTTTGCACTCTCTCCAATCCAGAGTACAATTATAACTACCAGGCATAAGGACAGTTGACTATGGACCAGTACAAGCATAAGTGGTTACTACATAGCTAATAAATCGAAATATGGTAGCAGGATTTTGCTACTTGTCATTAAATTAACCAAGATTCCTCCTTAACAAAGACCTGAAACCATGATTTCAGCTGGTTTCAGATTCTGAGTTAAATGGATGAATGTTATAAACATGATCAGTTCCAGATGGACAGGTAGCACAATCTTGCCGCCATATTTCAATTGCTTAATCATAGTTAGGTCAAAGCCACTTACATTTGTACTGGTTAAAACATTTCCCCTCTTGTTTAGCTTGCTTAGAGCATTTGTAGAGATTATTTTAAATTTAGAACTCACTTTTGACAATAAGTACAAACTAGAAAAAATAATTTTAAGACAGTAACAATCTGTTGGAAGAAAAGATGCTATGCAAGCCCTACCAATTTATGAATCATTTATGAATGGTCCACTCTAGATCATGGAATCATGGGGACAGTGACTGTATAAACTCACACAATACAAGTGCCGTCTTGTTCCAAACAATTCAAACTCAAATTTGAAACATGTTCAGTCAAAGGTGGCAAATTCAATTTTCAGTTTCTTATTTTGCTTAATAATGGCATTTGTTAATTAGGAACAAGATATCATATCAACTATATTTCATTCTTGTGGGCACACTTGTTTCTGCTTTTCATAGTGTATACCGGTTGTAGACTTTCCTACAAATATTATCAATCATTCATATATATATATATATATATATATATATATATATATATATATGAATGAAATAATAAATGAACAATTAACAAATAATCAATGAAGAACAATTAACACAATAAAGTTTATTTATTTTACTATCTGGGGATATTTTAGTTATGTGAGATCTTATACTATAGAAGTTGTGGACATCCCGTCATATTTCACAATAACAGTTTAACAGAATTAACAGTTTAGTCCCCAAAGAGTCTCAACCAATCTATATGTGTATCTGTTTATCTATCTAGACACACAGAACATAGATACACACACAGGGAGAAATAAAAATATATGAAAATTATTTTATATTTTTAAAGAATAAATTGTTACAAAAACATGTCATTTTATTTTATTTTATTTTATGTTTCATTTTATCAAAAGCCACTGCAATTCCAATTTCTAAAAGTGTCATGAAGCAAAATATATAACAGAGAAATTTATACTAAAAAGTGAAATGCTTTAGTGCCCATTTGATTACTGCTTTCTGTATTTACATGATTTTGGATCTCTAGAGGAAACAGAATACATGCATATACTAATGACACAGACCACCTTGATTGTATAATTAATGGTTGACATGCCTTGAAGGCTTACAATGTCAGAGGAAGAGCTCCATTCTCAGAAGAATCTAACGGCGTACGGGGTCCAACTTGCAGCTGCAGAGTGTAGGGAGAGGGAACCAATTTTTGCTTCTCTTCCTTCCCTGCAGAGGTCCTTTTGGCATCCAGGAATATGGTCATGAAGACTGTGCAACCCTCACGGACATTTTCCTAGATGCCAAAATGGCTTTTGTGAGGAGGGGAGAGAAGCCAAAATTGCTTCCCCCTCTCCATGTGCTGCAGCTGTGAGGCAAGCCACACATGCAGTTAGTTAGTTAGATTCTTCTGAGGATGGAGCTCCTGCTCAAAGTGGTTAAAAATATCAAACTGATGATCTACAGCAGAGCTGCACAACTTTGGCCCTTCATCTGTTTTTGGACTACATCTCTCATAATCTCCAGTCACTGTGGCCAATAGTCAGGGATGATGGGAGTTGTAATCCAACATCTGCAGGAGGGCCAAAGTTGTGCAGTCCTGGTCTATAAGTCATATTTATTTGTATAGTGTGCACAGCTTTGGTTTTTAAAGTATTTCAAGAAAGAAAGATTGGGAGAGCTGAAGCCCTTCTACTTAAGAAATCCTACTGAGCTCCTCCTAGCAAGAGAGTAAGTACACCAGTGGTTCTGTTTGTGAGGCAGCTAAAGGGCTTTTTGCACATTGTGCAGTAACAAACCTCAATATGTCACAGTAAAGTGTGCCGTCAAGTCGATTTTGACTCCTGGCACCCACAGAGCCCTGAGGTTGTCTTTGGTAGAATACATGAGGGGTTTACCATTGCCTCGTCCTGCGCAGTATGAGATGATGCCTTTCAGCATCTTCCTGTATCACTGCTGCCCGATATAGTACCAGCGGGGATTCCAACCAGCAACCTTCTGCTTGTTAGTCAAGCATTTCCCCACTGTGCCACTTAAGGTGACCTAAATCTGTCACAGCATATATGCAAAATAAAGAACTGCAGCCAATCTCAACTTTCTGGCTGATGCACCTGTATCATACATATCTTCAACATCTCTGTTTTATTCATAGTATTAAATATATATATATATATATTTTAAAAAAACCCCTTCAAGCATGCATCTAAAAATGTAATATATGAAGAAACTGTAAAAAGAACACAGTCAGAGCTGCTGAACAAGGCACACCTTAAGGCACCGTAGTTACACTTATGTTCAAGGATCCATTCTGATTGATAGGATAATTTCCTTATTTAATATTGATAAAGTTAATTTCTTCGCAAACAAAACAATTAGGAAAGGAGCAGTTCTTGCATGAAAGAGGCCCGTTACCTGCACATCAAACCCAGCCAGACAATGAGCTATGCATCCTTTCTTAAAAGAAATCCAGAATCCTCAAAATGCATTTGCTGATTATTCCTCACTGAGGTTCCCTTGGGAACACTGATAATAAATAAATGACACTAACAGATTGCATGCTGTCGCTTGGAAGCACTTCCCCCCACCCAGGAGAATTGATTTTTAATAACAACGTAGATGACATGTGGTGAGGGTTGTAGCTGACACCAGAGTTTTGTAGACCATAATAAATCAAATCAATCTGGAGGCTTCCAAATGCACAGAGCTCAGAAAGAGAGACACTCATTCATGCTTCATTTCACTCTTGCACAGGAGTGAAAGTGCTCCATGTTATCTTTTTCAGTGTAAATACCTTTTTCAAGATACTATTAAGCAGGTTTTCTCAGCAAGTGAAAAGCCAGCATCTGGATTTATAAACTAGTCCTCAATTAGCATCACATTCTTTCCATAAAAATACAGATCATTTTGATTTGACTGCTACTTAATGCTTGCATTAAATAAGTTGAATCAAAATTGAAACAAAAGTACATCCTCATCAGTAAGAGTGCAGAGATAGTGAACCATCGCCTAGATATAAACAGATAATCCTGCTAGTTAATGCTTACCAGCAGTTGCTTCTATATAGAAGATATCATTTATGATTTATTTTATTATTTATTTATTACATTTATAAACCACCCCATCCAGAGGCTCTGAGCGGTGTACAACTTTTAAAAAAGACATAAAACCCACAATTCAAACCCAGTGCTAAAAACAATATAAAAACAATTCAAAAATGATTAAAACCATTTAAAACCAATTAAAATACTTCTAAAAAACAACAACCAAAAGATTACCAAATGATTGGTTGGGATTCAGCATGTAACTGGTTCATGTGTATCATCATGTATAAAGTAGCCCTTAGTGGCAAAACAGATTTCCATTCTGCATCAACAAGCAGCAGATCATGGGTCACAACCAGCTGTAAACCATTTCAAATTGTCCTGCTTTTCACCAGTGCTTCCTTCCCCATTTCCCATACAAAATCTCTTGATGGTGTACTGCCAGTTGCATGAGGAGGTGAAGAGAGGAAGCTCCAGGAAGCATGTGAGTAGTGCAACCTGTGTGCCTCCGCCAGCTCACACTTATTCATACCCCTGACTCTGAAGACACTGACTGCAAACATGGTGGACGTGCCACCCATCTGTTTCCCATAGTTTCTTTTACCCTTCTCAGGACAGGCACCTACAGAACTGGGTGTCAGCCTGGGTAAAGGACAAAGATGCTTGTTGATGGGAGGAAAGCAGAGATTAGTTCTGCACTTCCTCCTAGATTGACCTCCTTTCCATTCTTGTTACAAGCCACTCCTATAATATGTACAGGCGCATATACCATGGTACAGATTCAGGGTCTCCTGCTACAAAAGATGCATGGAAGCATATATTACAAGCCCATTCTATGAGGAGCCTACTTCTCAAGCAGCTTCAGAATAAATAATCTTCTTAAAGCTCAAAAGGATCTTGGTTTCTGCACAAAACCCCAACATTCACCTGCATCAGTAGTTACAGCCTATTTTACATCTCAGTACAAGTACATTGGGGCTAATTGTCTGGAAATGTGTGTGATGTAGTGAGTCAAGTGAAAGCCATCTGCTCATTAAAAATCCTGCTGTCACCCACAGTCTCTTAAATTGTAATTCAGACACAGTGAACAAGTACTACTTACAGCACTCTGAGAGACTTAAGCCCATTGAATGCATGGACTGGAATACACCGTAGCCTGTTGTAGCTCAGAATCCTAGGGGAATCAAAGAAAATAGTTTATGTTACTTTGCCACCAGTTCACTGAAGCAGAAGAGCAGGATTCATTAGCTTAGAAACATTAAGTATTCGTTGCTTAATGCAACTGACTTCACAGCAATTAGAATAGCAATTAAAGTTGATGCCAGAACCTTTGCTTACTTACAGTGTCGATAGCTGTGTCATATTACTGAAGGTGTAATTGGCCAACATGCTGATGCTGTTGTTGCTCAAGTCACTAAAGAAAAATGCACATAGAAAGGCCATTGATGCAATGAAAACACATCTTTCCTTAGGCTGAGACCATGAACCAAACTGAAGAAAACTATCAATAAAGACTGATCCCCAAGGCTGTAGCAACAATGCTCCAAGATCATTAAACCAAACATTGGCAAAGCAGTTCTCTTTCTTTGTGAGTGTGCACAACGTTGGCTCACAGAGGTTGGAGCATGGGTGGTGTGAGGCTCCTCAGCCTGCCTCCCATGTATTCCTGAGAGTTGTACCCCAAGGCATCAGTGCAATTATCATAGGGCGATCAGTTATCAGTGCTCCCCAATACAAAGACGAGGTTAATAGATGCTTTCTACCTCCAATGTAAAGAGAGCCTATTATGCTAACAATATTTCCAGCATGTATCGCAACATGTGTCAGTTATGTTATACATCTGTCAGTTATGGTTATACATTATAGCACTACACAAGATGGTCCCAAAAGCAGGAATAGAAGGATTAGTTTTGTTGGCTGGCACCAAATATTGTCATATGACTTACATCAGTGTTAAGTGCTTGAACATAGAGAGTTCCTTTGGCACAGCAGATAAATGGTTTCCTTCCAGGTATCTGAAAATAATATTTTGAGAATGACATGTTTTTGGTTGCTGCAAATCTAGAAACAATCAGAATTGTGACAATTTAAATTAATACTTTAACACTTTTAATAGTGAACTACTTATACTTAATCATTAGTGGCCATGAATGGTGATGTACATTCCTAGCAGTGTCAAAAGAGGATCAATGAAGTCAGAATGTGCATACTGATCAGAGGTACACCTAGGTAATTTGGGGGCCTGGACCTAAAGGCCTTTGGAGGCCCCCCCACTTGTAGGAGGCCTCCCCCCACCAGCAAGTTAAGCACCATCCCCTTACACACACACACACACACACCGTGACAAGCATAGTATTTTAAACATTTGGGTTCTTGAGGGCACAAGATGTGGTTCAAAATGATTTCCTTAGGGCTCTACTTAAGAGTACCTAGATGTGTCTCCAATATATTGTTAAGGTTTGAGTTGGGTGTTCTGAAGATCGAGGTCTGGGCCTGGTTGTCTTTTTTGACCTATTAGCTTAAAGTCAGATTCCCCCCCCCCCACATGCCCAGAGAATGGATTTCTCTTATCTTGGCTGATGTATTCCAGCCTATTTGGGCCTGGGCTATTAAGGACAAAATTGTGTCCTTGGATCTGTCTATGGACTACCTGGTTTTGTTAAGTTATGACCAGGCTAGGCAGATCCTGAAGCAAAGACTCTTGGACTTTGAAATTCAACAAGAACTCTCCCGTATCCCTGATTGTACTAAAAGGAGGTTGGGTTTGAGCAGTGCTAAAAGTCAGAAATGTACATTCAGCAATCAGTTCCAACATCATTTTTAAAAAAGGCAAAGAAGTGTATGTGGGCTGCAATGACTGTACCAATTTCCTTAATATTCTTAAAATAACCTCCCAGTCATACATTTGCAGAATAGTGTAAACATAACATTGGATTTAAACTATTAGATGCTTTCACATAATCTGAAATGAAGAATGCTGTCCACACTTTATTCTATAGGAATGTAATGATTTTAGTCATTATATATATTGCTTTAAAAACTATTATTGCATGTATAATGGCAAAGCATCAACATTACCTTGACACACTGGGCACCCTAGTAACAAACAAATGTACCATATTCATGTGTAATTAAAATCTCAAGAGGATATTTGATTTAATACACAGATAGGTTAAAGGGAATTTAAAGAGCTAGTATTAGGATAGGTTCAAGGAAATTTATAAGAGACAGTAAAGGGAATTAAAAGAGATCACAGGTAAAAGGCTATTCATGCATTATGGAGGTAATAGAACACAAACTGGGAATAAAAGCAGGGATGTAGGATCATGCTGGTGTCTGGGAGCCTAAACTCTTTGTTAACATAAGCATAGTATGAACAACAGTATTTGGCAACCTTTGAAGCACCAAAAATAATCACGAAACTATACAAGATGGGGTGAGAAATTAATGGCTAACACACAATATATGAAGGAAGAGGGAACAAAGGAGGCAAAAGGGAATTGGGGAAACGAGAGAGAGCTAGGAGGGAAGAGAAGATGCTGTGGGAGCATAGGAGGCAGAAGGGAATTGTGTGTGGGGGGGGGGAGAGAGAAGGAACACACAATTGGAAGGTAAGAGAAGATGCTGTGCCAATCTGGCCTAGAGTAACTCAGAAATGTTGGGATAAAGCCCCCTGTCCAGAACGAATCCCCTGGTCCTTGCCACTTGTTCCGTGGCTGTTGCTCCCCGCCCCGTGCACACCCATCCCCCATAGCCTTTATTCCCACCCTCCAACTTCACTACTCTGCTCTCCCCTCCACCTTCACTCTGAAGCCCACATGGCAGCGGCTTAATTCACGCAGAATCACGCTTTCAAAAATAATAGTTTTCCAAGAGACACAAGCACACACATACAATTACACACCCATACTTGACATATAGATTAAATCAGATTAGGAAAAAAGAAGGGGCTTGGAAAAGTGAGTCTTTTAGTAAACATGGTCATCAGAGAGCACCAGACTGCCAGGGGTAAAGCCTGCCCTTCCCCAAGAGATGGAGGTCAGCGGAGAGAATATTCAGAGCAAAGGGGAGGGAGGCAGGCAGGTGAAGAGATACTAGAGGACAACTGACCATGCCTGTTTTGCAATCCATGTGAACCAGAAATCTTACAAGAGTGAGCCTCCTGGGCTGCCTCTACCCCACCCCCGCCCCATGCTCCTAGCTTCTTAGTACCTGCATCAGCATCTCTCCCCAAAACAAGATTTCAGTTTCAATCACCAGGGGTGGGGTGGGTGGAGGCAAGGAAAGAAGACTCATCTTAATTCTGTTGCAACATGATATTCCCCTTGCAGAGGGACAAGCTTTTGTAGAGCTCGGCATAGCCATACCAGCTTCCCAATCACAACTCCAGCTGTCCCCCCCCACCACCATCTCACTTCTCGCCGCTTGTCCCTGAAGAGGGGGAGTTCAGCAGCACCAGCGCTGTCATCCAGCTCCTTCCATGCAACTCCCTCTGCTCCAATCTCCAACCCACAATGTCCAGCACCACCAGCCAGAAATGCATCAGAGGAAAGGGCAAGGTCAGTAGAATCAGCTCCGGCCTCCGCTACGAGTCCCTTCGACTGGTTTGCTGCCATTGCCATGTGGGCTCTGAAAGGCGAAGGGGGAGGAGGAGAGCAGAGCAGTGAAGGGGGAGGGTGGGAATACACGCAACAGGGAAAGGCAGTGTGGGTGGGACCAGCAGCCACAGAGCAAGGGGCAAGGACCAAGGGACTCAGTTGGGAGCAGCAGCCACAGGGGTTCCAAGAGGGCGAGTGAGTGGCGCTTTGTGATTGCTACCTGGGGAAGGGGTTGAAGGCTGTGCACACACACGCAGCTGCGCAGCTTAGAGGGAATGGTGGTGTGGAGGCCCTGGACTTCGGCCCCGAAGTCCAGGGGTGAGAGCACAACTGATTCTGATGGAGGTGTACATCCAGACATGCAGCTGTCAAGGCAGTCTGTGCAAAGGCCTGTTATTGCATGCTGATATTCCTGACTCTGTGTGTGTGTGTGTGTGTACTGTATCTATGTAATCCATGTTAAAGCAAAGCCAACATTGTATTAGTGTATTGCAATGAATGTTTATTTGATGTTGGGTTCTCTATTTTTTAAAAAAACCTAGATTAAACTTTACTGCAAATCAATGAGCTCACAGGGAAACACTATGAGATGGTGTTTTGTTGGCATCTTTGTTTAGAGTGCAAATACTGAACAGAAAAGTCTTTTTGCAGAAGTCTAAAATAAACTCCACCATTTAGTTATTTTATAGATCACATGAACAAAGAGGTGAGAAAAAAGAACAACATCCCACACATGTCCTTGCTATAAGGTTGTGCTTAATTAAAGCTACTAAAAAGAACTCCAAATGCTAATTGACCTCATTAGAATTATTTCTGCCCTCTGACTGCAAATTGCTCATGCAGGCAATATTTCAATAACACATCAGAAGCTGACTCAGTCTAGTTATGCTTATCCATGCAACCATTTACTTTAACTGCTTAGTAAAAATGTAAAATGAATACACAATGTCTGATATAACTGAGGCAGCATTATTCAAGATATAAATGCAAAGTCAGATATTACTGAGGCTATATTTTACATTTAAACAATGCATTATTGCAAAGGGCTGCTGCAAAGGCACAGATCACTAAAATCCTCATGGGACTAGAACCTAGAAATGTGCCAAATTTTCATGCTCCAGTGTTTTGGAAGCAAAACAGCCAATCTGCTGCTCCATTGGAAAAGGACAAATGAAGCTGCATTGCTCTCACTTGGATACCTTTAAGTCATGCCAAAATATTTTTTTTAACATGCAAAGGAGTTCAGAAATCCACGTCTCTCCATTCAGCTCAGCTTTAGACAGTACAAATACAGTGCCAAATCCACATCTGCCTTATAAATCTGTCTTTCAAACACATACAAACAGTAGTTTGCAATTTATTTATTTTTAAGGGGAAGTGTATTCTCTAATCCTAACATAGTACAAAGGATTAGCGCCAGGTAAGAGGTTCCACAGGATAAATTATTGAAAGAACACCTGCAGATACTAAAGAAGAATTAACTGAGAAAACAGGAAATCTTATTGGCAATCTAAGCTAATAGGTTTTCAGAAAATTAAAAGATTTTTTGCAATTCATGTGCAACTGGCACTCGGTTGTGTGAAATTCAAGTATTAATCTTCAGTTTGACACTCCAGTTGTGGGGATGATTAATACAACACCCCTCCCCCAATACCCATACTATTTTTTGAAATGGTATTATATTTATTTTCCTTCTTTAAAGCCGAAGCATGCTTACAGTATACTCAGGGGCGTAGCTACGGGGAGAGGGGGCCCATGTTTGCCCCTCTACCCAGCAATCCCTCAGAGTGGAGGAGACAAGGAAGAAAATAAGGAGGGGTGGAATTGGGGCCCCCGGGTTCTTTGAAGCCATTTGTTCAATTATAGCTACATCCCTGAGTAAACTATTATATGCAGTAGCACTCACATGGCTCTTTAAAATGCTTGCTAACTAGGCAAAGAGGCGATGCTTGTATCTTCTCCTCATTAACTCAGCATTGATCCTTTCCCAATGACTGCGTTTGAGACAGGGAATCATTTTCTCATTCATTTTGTGATGTAAAGTGTTTTGAGAGCTCTTTTTGTCTGAAAAGTGGTATTATAATAACAACAGCAATAAGAAGGGGAAGAGGGAAGAGAAGAAGGAAAACCATGTGTAGACCATCACAGCTTCCTAGTACATACATATGGAACAAAACAGATGTAATCACAGTTATATACAGGGCCAACCTGCCTGATACGTGGTTGCCTAGGGTGCCAAGCAGGGAATGTCATTATAACCCACTATAGCAGGTAAAGTCTGCGGAAACAGGGGTGAGGAGGGTCTCTTGTTGGTGCACCCACTCATTTGCCTGACCTCCTTGTTGCCGCCACATCCATTTCCTACGAAAGTGGCAGGCATTCTCCATCACCTACCCACCCACCCACTGTCCTTGGCATCAACCACCACTTTCACAGTGAGTTATAGAAGCTTCTGTTGGGTTTGCACGGTCTCCCTGACGAGCAGTCACTTGTAGCTGCGTAGCCGGATCGGCTGTCCACATGACTGCTGACTCCGTCACGGAGCTGGCGGGGGCTGCGGGAATCGCACGCCCCCTGAGAATCCCAGGATGCCCCGTGTGAGAGTGCGGGGCATCCTGGAGAGACCTCCGAGTCCCGGTCGGGGATCTACTTGTGTGATGCTGTGCACCACTCTGTTAACCTCATTTAAGGGGAGGGGAAATTAGGTGAGCTAGCTGCCTTGGGAGCACCAGGCTCGCCTGCGAGCGCAGTGGTTCCCACAATCCCTGGAAAGTGGGCTAAGGGAACTTAGCCCACTTTCCAGTGATTGTGGAAATGGCCTCTTAGTGACATTGTGCAATATTATTATTGTTGTTGTTTTATTACATAAAGCAATCACAGGAAAACAGGGATTCCCTTGCTAATTTACAACTTAGTTGTTTATTGCTGAAGGCATTTTTCTGAAATCCATGAGAACCTGATTACTTTATGTATAATTTGATTCTTTTGATCATTCAATATTGTTTTACTAGATTTGAAGTGCAATTTAAATTTTCTAATACAGCAAATGTTAGAAGTCATATCTTTTGACAGAATAATCTAAACACTATAACGAAAAAAAGATTTCCATCTATAGTGTGCTAAGTGAGATGCTGAGGTGTTTTTTTGTTTTTTGTATTATAGAAGCCAGCATAGGGTCATGTGAGATGAAGCTTTCTGCTACATTGTTTGACTCTTTTCATTGTAAAAGGGGAAATTCTCTCAGTTACAAATTAACAGGCAGCATACAAGCAGCAACTATTATCCAGAGCATAGAGGTATCTGAATCTGGAAGCAAATTTCTCTATCACACTCATTCCACTTTACAATTATCACTTTGATCAGCAGCTATGATGCAATATAATAACAATGTCACTCAGAGCTCAATTTCGTAGCAATTTTGTAAGCATCTCATTTTTCTCTATAGAATGTTCTCAACCTATCTAGATGAAAGAGATCGGAAGGGGAATACAGTTTCTGGATGTAAATTAGTGAGAAAATAATTGCCACTGTTCCACTTTATAGTGGACTGTTGCAAAATGGAAGGCATCCTTGTCTCTTTCATTAAAAGACAGCAATTGTGGTGCCTGGCATTCTAAGCTGCCAGAGTAAGCAGAATATGTACTGGGCTATAGAGAAAGCAATGAGCACAAGAAAAGAAAGCATGAATCTTCCCGGGAGAGGCTGACAAGCAAATCTGCTAATGTTATCTTCATAAAGACCCTACTATACACGACAGTGATGAGGGTAGACTGTTTGATTTCCACATCCCAATAGGACGTATTATATTGAGCTACAGAGCTACAGAAAAGGGAAAGGGAAAGGGTGTGCCGTCGAGTCGGTGTCGACTCCTGGAGACCAAAGAGCCATGTTGTTTTCTTGGTAGAATACAGGAGGGGTTTACCATTGCCTTCTCCTGTGCAATATGAGATGATGCCTTTCAGCACCTTCTTATATCGCTGCTGCCTGATATAGGAGTTTCCCATATTCTGGGAAACATACCAGTGTGGATTCGAACCACCAACCTCTTGCTCCCTAGGCAGGTTGTCTCCCCGCTGCACCATTATGTCTAGAGCAGGGATTCTCAATATTGTGTCCTCAGATGTTTTTGGACTTCAGCTTCCATAATCCCCAGCCAAAGGCCACTGGGACTGGGGATTATGGGAGTTGAAGTCCAAAAACATTTATTATTATTATTATTATTATTATTATTATTATTAATTTATTCGCTTTCTATACCACCCTTCCAAAAAATGGCTCAGGGTGGTTTACACAGAGAAATAATAAATAAATAAGATGGCTCCCTGTCCCCAAAGGGCTCACATTCTAAAAAGAAACACAAGATAGACACCAGCGACAGTCACTGGAGGTACTGTGCTGGGGGTGAATCTCCCCCTGCTAAATAAAAGAGAATCACCACATTAAAAGATGCCTCTTTGCCAAGTTAGCAGGGGTAACATCTGGGGACTCAACGTTGAGAATCTCTGGTCTAGAGCACATAACTAAATATACCATAGAGTTGGGGAAAGTGTTCATGTATGTTTAATTCACTGAAACCCTAATTTTATCTAGAGTTTATGGGCCTTGTCAGACACAACATGGAGCCACAGAAGCTTCTGAAACAAGCGGAGAATTCCCTACCCCAATGAGGGACAGCAGCACAGTTTGTTCCACCATTTGCCCAATCTGTGGCTGTTTTTCAGCTGCTCTGTGTTACTTCTCTTGCAACAAGCCAAGAATAAAGCTTGGGGTTCTGTTTGGATGCAGCATGATGGTAAATTAAGTTGTGCTTAAAACAAAGAAGCCAACTACACACCTTGGTTTTAAAGCTTGGTTTGTTTGTCCAAATTGGACTGTGGTTGAATTAGGAACAAACCTGCAGAAACCCTGGCCATGGCAACCTTTTTATGGTCCAATCATATAAAGAGACAATATGTAACCCCACAAATCTGGTGTCTATCACTGTCTTTTGGATTAGATTTCCTGGGAAACCAGCAATGCACACCTTGCCTCGTTGCCAGGCAAGCAGGACCTTTACTTGGAATTACCATACAAAACATTTTGACACCTCCCATCCAGAAAGAGGAAGGGGCATATATGCAAGGCATCTTATCAATAACTACACCTGATCTAGTGCAGGTGCTCAGCAAGGCATCCTTTCAAAGGTGTTGAGTGTGTTGTCTGGTTAGGCAGCAGGCACTGATTTCCCTGGATGCCTGGACAGTGTCTGTCTTTTTAAGATTCCCATGGATGGTGCTGCTCCCTACAGCTGTATAGACGGGTGCCCTCAACTCTGTACATGTATATCCACATGTTCAGCCTTGGCCCGCTTGTCTTGGAGGTACCCCAGACTGGTGCCATGCCAGCAAAGGAAAGTCTATCATCAATGGGATAACCCAAAATTTGGGTTATCTCCCCCATAAAGAACAGGTTCATAGCTTGGGAGTGCTCTTGGATCTGTGTCTCACCCTGGTGCCTCAAGTTGAGGCTGTGGCTAGGAGCGTGTTTTCCCAGCAGTGATCAATTCAATAACTCCACCCATTTATTGAGGAGAATGACCTGAAAATAGTGGTACACCAGCTGGTAACCTACAGATTGGATTACTGCAATGCCCTCTGTGTAGGGCTGCCTTTGTAACTAATTCAGAAACTTCAAAATGCAGCCGCCAGATTGGTCTCTGGGGTATCCCAGAGAGACCACATTATGCCTGTTCTTAAACAGTTGTACTGGCTGCCAATATGTTCCCAGCAAGTACAAAGTGCTGGTTATTACCTTTCAAGCCCTGAATGGCTTAGATCTGGGTTGTTTGAGAGAGTGCCTTTCTCTACAAGGTCCCAATTGCTCATTAAGATCGCCAGGAGGAGTCCATCTTTGGGTGCCACTGGTTCATCTAGTGTTAACCTGGGATTGGGCTTTCTCAGTTGTCACTCATAAGTTGTGGAATGCACCCCTCATGGATATGAAAGACCTAAGGAGAGCCTTAAAGACCCTTGAAGGACTTAAGGAGAGCCTTAAAAACCCATATTTTTAGTGGGACTTTTAATTATATCTAGCTTTAATTTTAATTTTAATCTGCTTTTAAATGGTTTTTGGTTTTAATTGTTCAGTATTTTTTATTTTAGTGTAAACCATCCTGAGCCACTTTAGGAAGGGCAATATATAAATTTTAATGAATGAATTAATTAATTTTTTAAAAAAGATAGCTCCTAGTTTTTTTCAGTAGTCATATTCTACTTTATTTACCAGTTTGTAGGGGAAGGGGGCCCCAGCCCCTTCCCCTGGGGTGCAAGCATGCAGTCTCAGTCATACCTCATGAGCAAAACCATCCAATGGGACAAAGGGAATGAGCTCAAGAGCCATGTATAACATGTGCAATAGATGTATGTTCCCTTCTCCCAAGATCCGCTCTCTCATGAGAGTGGCTGGCCAAGGAGACACGCATGTGGGCCAGATGACTGTTGCCACACAGCCCGGTTGCTAGGACCATACAAAGCCCAGGGAAGGGTACCCCAGCAACACTCTTCACGAAATCAGAAGTCTAAGTACCCTCTTTGACATTCTGGTCTCCCCACAACACATATCCATAGGTTTTTTGCCCTACACAGCCACCTGACTTCATAGGGGTTGTTCAAATATGTGGATGCCCTGCCCTGGGATGCCACAGGGCAACCAATTTACATATGCTGCAAGGCCAGTCCCAGCCCAGCATGTTTGGCTGTGGACGAAGTATCTGTCCTCAGTCTTTCCTAACTCTGCCCACCCGAAACCACAAACATAAATACTCAGACACATGGAATGGGATAGACTCCTTGAAAGTCTGGAAGGGTTGAGTGGAGAGGGAAAGGAATGGAATATGAGTTATATTATTAACCAGAGATACCCGGAGCCCATTAGCAGGGGCCCTTATAGTTGGATGAGAGTGCATGAGTTGAAGTAGTGCACTCTACCTCATCAGAGTGCAGTTCAATGGAGACCTGAAGCACATGGTGCCTCTAGTTTTTTTTTCCAGTGGACTGGCCTTCTCATGAGAGGGCTAACTCCCAGGCAGCAAGCCAGCGCAGAGGCAGGAGAGTGTTGGGCCTTCCTGGATTGCTTGGCCTGGTGTCCAAGAGCATCCTTTGTCAAACCCCAGGATACTTTGCCTGCCTTCATATAGTGGTGCAAGGAAAGGGTGAAAATGTCTTTTCCCTGCCAAGGGCAGGCAATCATTGCTGAAAAGTCATGATTGTACTGGGTATGGCCCTCAAAGATTATGGCCAATGGCTGCCACTTTACTGATGTCCTGACGCTTTGCCCGCCGTCTGGCAATGTATGTAGTACAGAGCTTGCTGGGATGCAGCCTCGGTGGACCAGGAAGAGAGAGGGGTCCCTCTTCCTAGAAGCCAGGGGTTGTGAAACAACCAGCCAGGCAGTTGAACAACCGTCTGCAGGATGATTCCTGGTTTCACAGATTAACCAACATTTCATGCTATGTCTGAATGGGCCCTGTGCATCAAACTCTTAGTTTCTGACCCCAATATTTGATGGACATACAAACATAAATACAGATACTGTAGAAAGAGCATGGTAAGTTGCTTCAAAATGTGGATTCTATAAAGTCTAGCCCTAAGGGGATAAAAAATTGTATGGAATTTGATCCACAGGACAATGCAGATTACCCAGCAAGAATTTACTTATTTATCCAAGACATCATTGACAAACATAGACAGCTTATATACTGTACTGAAAATATCTGTACACAGTTCTGTTGCAGCTTGCTGCTTAATTACATTTTCTGTATTGTTTCACATCGTTTTATTTATTTACATGTTGCAGGTTCACAATAATAAAATCGATGCTTCCAGGCACACATCTTTAATGTGAACCATAGTTACATAAGATGAAAATTGTACTAGGGATGTGCTCAAAATGCAATTCGGTATCTGAATCGCCAGCACATCCCTTTAAAACAAGAGCTTACACAGCCCCTTAAAAATGGAGGAGAGCAGTTCCATACCTGCTCCTCTTCTACCCGCCGCCATTGCCATCATCCCAGTGCCCCCCCCAGCTATTCCCACATGCCAGTGGGGCTTCTCTCAGCTGCCCCTGTGCACAGCAGACACACACATGGCCTCTGCACATATACAGTGGCCATTTGTCAGCACACCACACATTGTACCAGATATCTTTACCAGATTTATGGTAAAACAATCCTTACTATTTGACAGATGATCAAGCTACCTAGAAGTTACAGCTCATCTAGGGGTATTTTGGTCAGCTGTACTATGCTTTCATTTACAGAAAGCAACTGAGGTCAAATATTTTCAGTTCTAATTCACTAGGCAACGATCAGATTATTTGTGGACTACGAGTGGCATGTGAAATATGAATTTCACATTTTATAGAGTTTTGCTTACATCCAATATGAAGAAGTCCTTTTTTCCCAGTATTATGGGAACTCTCCACATTACAGAGGCACAGTAGCTTCCCATAGGAACATACATCAATTGCACATGTTATCATCATACATGGCTCTCGAGCTCATTCCCTTTGTCCTGTTGGATGGTTTTGCTCATGAGGTATGGCCGAGACTACATGCTTGCACCCCAGGAGGAGGCGCTGGCCCCGACCCTTTCCCTACAAACTGGTTTTTAAAAAAAAGAACAGAACTACTGAAAAAAACTAGGGGCTATCTTTTATTTTATTTATTTATTTGATTTATATACCACCCTTCCTAAGGTGGCTCAGGGTGGTTTATTTAGGTCTAAATGTGCATACAGGTGTCTGACTATAACTATATTTATTTTAAAAGTGAAACTGGGTACAGGCCCAAATGCAGAGTACAGACAGGAAGTGTGCTACTGTACATGCACCTGAGCATAATGGGTGAATAAATATACATACGTACAGATCTAGACACAGATTTTATGTGCGCTGAACAAAATACGTAAATAGGGCATCAATGTCAGGGACATACCAGAGAAGCTGTATCTAAATTTAAATCTGGAGAATGTTCAGGTCCCCTGAGATCAGTAGATGGAGTTGGAAAACTGAAGTTGGAGCCTAGGAGTACAGGCAAAAAGTACTACTCTGTTAATCAACAAGGGCAGAAGACCAGGATCTTATGTCTGGCCAATCCAGAGTCTTGGTCAATTGAAGAGGCTGATATTATATACCCCTATTCCTTTCCATGCTGTAGGAGGGCATTGAAACCTGTGTGCTTACAGCCCACAGTAGCTCTGTAGATTAGTCTCAGAGCATGATATTCCTGTCTCATGCCTTAGGAGCCCCAAATTCCAAAACTAAGCTAATTGCCCAATACTCTTTTAACTCTGGGAGAAGTGTACTCAAAAAGTAGCCCGAGAGGTGGGTTCTCAAATACAACATTTCAGTGTGTGAAATTCGGGGATAATAATGTAGTGCATCTTCTATACTGCCCTGTGGCACACAAATTTATTTTCCGTTCACTACCGCTGGTGGGTGGGAGTGCTGCTAAGTATTACTTCAGCATTTGGCTACGGTGAAACTCTACCTGCTGTGGAATGAAATTTTCCATCTGTCTATGTATCCATTTCAGTGTAATGTTATTTAGGACCTGTTGCAGTAAAGGATTTCCTGTTGTATGGATATTTTGGAACTTTATATACAGTTCTAATTTACTGGGTTTTGTTAGATGTATGGCAGGTTTTTTTTTTTTATCAAAATGAAATGTATAAACACGCATGATTACATTTTAATAAAAAGCATTTCAGCTGAACATGTTTGTCACACAGCGGATGTGATTTTCACTTGGCAAATGGAAATTTATAAATGCAAGGCTCCACAGCATTCATTACAGTGCTACCAAATAAATCCTCCCCTTCATTACTGTAAGTATGTCAGACTGCCAGATCAGGCCAGTCAGAGAGAAAGACTCAAGGGATGCTCTAGAAACTCTCTAAAACCTGGCCTCAGATATCAGGAAAAGCATGCTAAGCACACATCAATCGTTACTGCTCTGAAATTTAAGATAGGGGAGCAATATTGGACACAGACTCCTATATGAGAAAGCAGATGTACAAGTACCATTTGCAGAATAAAGCATGAGCAGACACACTAAGTCTCCCCCCCGCCCGCCCGCTGTTACAGGTGCTGCTGAAGCCAGCAAGATCTGCTTCCAGAATTATTTTCAAGATGATTTGGGAGCCACACCTGTCCTTTTACAAAATAGGAAAATTCAATGTTGGTGCGCTATTTTGGAAATGCATGTAAAGCAAGCATCCAGAAGCATTTTTGGAGTTTGTGCATCTTGATATGAAACATAGGTGTTACCCTTTTTATACTTTAAAACATGGGTATGACATTTGAAGGCATACAATGCCCTATAAACATATATAAACATAGGAACTAGCTATGAATTAATCCAATTTAGTGAGTTCCTGGGGATGGGCAACTGATATAGCAAATAAAAAACATCACTGGAAATCTACCAACTTCTATAATATTAAAAAATGTATGGTATTCTTTTCCTGCAAGACAGATTTCTACGAATCAGGTCACTCAAAAAGCCAAGCACTTTAATAGGCTGATAATTTAATAATGCATCAATGCATGTTGTCTTACTTTCAGAACTCACCAAAGAGGACAGTTGCCCAGTAGCATCACTACTATGCAGGGGCCTGTGTTCACTCCTCTCCCAACAACTGTCCAGAGTGAGTGAGGTAATGAAGAAAACAGGGAGGGGTTGAGCTGGGGGGGGGCACAGGAGCTGGGGGGTCTGGGTTCTTTGAACCCCTCCTCTCAATTATAGCTACACCCCTGCTACTATCTCTTCAAGGGCACAGGACATAACTGAGAGATGTGCCAAACAATAGAGCTAAAAACAATCCACTGAATAGCACTGATGAGAGGTTAAAAACCACACACTCCAAGAACTAAAAGCTGATTTTCTCAAAGATTCAATTAATAGCTATTGTGCCAAACAGAAGTTAGTATTGTAATGCAGAAAAAAATGCACTGCTCAGGCAGCAGAGAGGCTGCATGTGTCAATGCAACAGCTACCAGTTTCCTGGCCTCTCCATGGGCGGCACTCAAGCCAGGCTGCTAAGAGCTGCTGCAAACAGCCCCAATCATGCACATGATTGGGGCTGCTGAAGTAGGAAGGGGCTTTCCCCCTATTGATTTATTTATTATTAAAAAATTTATACCGCCCTTCCAAAAGGGTCAGGGCGGTTTACATTAAAACACCATTAAAATCAATTAGCAATTAAAACAGAAATTATAAAACTACATAAAATAATAATTAACAATTAAAACATCATAAAACACCAATTAAATAGCCAAAACAATTTAAAAACAAGTTTTTAAAAGCTGAGAAAGCTTGGTTGAAGAGATGTGTTTTCAGAAGTTTCTTAAGAATTGCCAGAGATGGGGAGGATCGTATCTCAGAAGGGAGTGCATTCCACAATCTTGGGGCAGCAGCTGAGAAGGCCCGTCTCTGTGTAGCCACCAAACGAGTTGGAGGCAATCGGAGACGGAACTCCTCAGATGACCTCAATGGACGGTGGGGCTTGTACTGAAGAAGACGTTCTCTTAAATGCCCAGGGCCTAAGTTGCTTAGGGCTTTGTAAGTTATATCTAGCACTTTGTATTTTGCCCGGAAACCTATTGGCAGCCAGTATAGTTCTATCAACAGAGGAGTAATGTGGTCTCTCCAAGATGACCCAGAGACCAACCCGGCTGCCGCATTCTGAACCAACTGGAGTTTCCAGACTACATACAAAGGCAGCCCCATGTAGAGTGCATTACAGAAGTCAAGTCTGGAGGTTACCAACAGATGTACACTGTTTTGATATCATTGATCTCGAGAAATGGGCGCTGCTGGCGTATCAGCCGAAGTTGATAGAAAGTACCCCTGGCCACCGCCTCAACCTGAGAAACCAGGGAGAGGTGTGAATCCAGAAGTACTCCCAGACTGCGAACCTGTTCCTTTTGGGGAAGTGTGACCCCATCTAGAACAGGGAGATCAAAATCAGCTCTAGAGTTCTGGCCCCGCACAATAAGTACCTCTGTCTTATCTGGATTCAGCTTCAGTTTATTCTCCCTCATCCAGCCCATTACTGCTTCCAGGCAGGCATTTAGGGAGGATATGCCAGCTCCTAAAGAGGTTGACATGGAGAAGTAGATCTGGGTGTCATCAGCGTAATGGTAACATCCAGCTCCAAATCCCCTGATGATCTCTCCCAGCGGTTTCATGTAGATGTTAAAAAGCATTGGAGAAAGTATGGATCCTTGAGGGACACCATACTTAAGCTCAGATTTCGAAAAGCAACAATCTCCAATTGACACCATCTGAAATCTGTCCGAGAGGTAGGAGCGGAACCACTGGAAAACAGTACCTCCCACCCCCAACACTCTCAGGCGTTCCAGAAGGATACTATGGTCGATAGTATCGAAAGCCGCCAAGAGATCCAAAAGGACCAACAGAGTCACACTTCTTCTGTCAATTCCCAATTGGAAATCATTCCTCAGGCCGACCAAGGCAGTCTCCACCTCATAGCCCGCCTGAAAATCAGTTGAAATGCGTCTAAATAATCAGTTTCCTCCAAGACTGCCTGGAGCTGAGACCAAGGTAAAAGACCAAGGGTAGGAGCGGGTACCAAGGCTCCACACAAGCCTCTCTACCTTGTTTTTCTCAGTTCTACCTAGCTTTGGCCACTCATGTGAACTACCTCTATACCTCTGCTGCCAACGTCTTATGTCATTCAGCTTTCCTTATATTACAGCATTTTTGCCACATAAAACCACACACACTAAATTCATTGCAAATGAGAAGCTACTTTCACCTCATGCAAATTTACTTTACAATTTAATCTAACTATTTTTGTTATTTTAGCATTTGGCGGAGCTTTGGAGAAAAGAGCTCAATGTTTGTTTTTACCGTTTCTCTTTTCTTTTTAAAAATGTCAGCCTGGGGGGATAATTAGCCCACAGATGATAATACTGGGAATATATCTTCAGTAGCTCATTCAAGTGGTTCATTGTAAACATGCTTCCCACCCTGCTGAAAAAGCTCTAAAGGACAATCGGCATTGACTTACTAATTTAACTCACCATGCTTGGAAAGAACAAAACGTAGAATAAGGTTGCTTGGCTGTAAAATTGAGCCTTTTCTGTCACATTTCTATAGCGGGGCATATTAAGAAAGCTCTAACCACCACAATGAAAAGGAAACACAAGCTACCATCTAGGGAACCTGGAGAGGAGAATCTGTGTGGAAGATAGGTCTTGGTTTCCCAAACAGCACAGTCTGCCCCACAATACTGGATATCCAGCTGATGCTTAAACTCCAGGGTAAGGACTGCCCCTCTGAACACACATGATCCCTTTGAACATACTAAAGGTCTGGACGGATCACAGTCATAGATCCCTGGCCTCAGAAAAGGGAATTAATTGTCGTTTTCCACTGAGGCATGCTGTATCCTGCATGTTCTAATCCATTTAACAAATATTGCAGAGGTTTTTATTTCTAAATGAAGCTCTTTAAAATATAGCTTACAGTTCAGTCACATCTTTGGGGACACCTTTAGGTAGAAACCGTAGCCCTTTATTACTGCAGCGAACCACTGAATCTATACAGCTACACTGGTCTGGGCAACGGGGGGAGAGATTACAGCTGCTTTCAATGTTACCTACAAGGAGAGAGAAAGAGAAAGGAAAAAAAAGTGAATTTGTCAAAACATGTTTCAATAATGAAATGGGGTGAGCCTGAGAATGTTCAATTCTAATACAGCAATTCACCTCATATAAAATCATGACACCTACAAACAATCCACAGTCACCTTTACTGGGTTACAGAATTGTTCCAATTATTTCAGTGACTCCTCAGCTCCATATATCATGTGGAAAAATGGAAACGGTTCCTATTCCCATGCCAATAACAGCTGCATGCAACAATTATAAGCACTTGAAGCTGAAGTAGTCGAAGGTGGCTCTGTGTGGGTAGGAAGGGGAAATTGTGATAGGAAAGTGGAGTTATATGAGACTTTGATTTGCTGAAAAGCGTTTTAGTGCTAAAATGGTGTAAATATAGATTTCTGATCAACAGCAGTGAAAAATGTCTGAATTTAAGAGCCCCTCCCCGCTTTTTTTTTTTGAAGTTGTGGAATCTATTTCCTTAGAGATGTCTAAGGCAGGACAGAGTCAAGGATATCTCAGGTGTACATTATCTTGAAAATTTGTTGTGGTGGCCCATGAAAATTCCTTCCAGAGCAATTCTTTATTTTTATATTACTGAGCTGAAACATGCATCTACATAATTTGATTTCTGCATACTTGTTTTCTCAATGCCTGACTTGTGCCCTGTTCAGTGTGTTTAAAGCATACCAGTAATTGTTGATCTGTACACATGTACAGTTATTCATAAATACATTCAAGGTGTATGCAGTAGTAAACATGCTCTCTATATTTTCAAGGGATTCAGTCCCCATTCTGACTTTTAAAAAGCTTCCATATACAACCATTCACATGGTAACATGCATATGTGTACAGACACTTGTAAATGCATACCACATTATGAGGCTGTTCTCACAAGCAGCCAAGAGCGGGCTAAGGCAGCCAAGCCCACTCCTGGCTGCTTGTGAGAAGCAGCTGCAAGCGCCATGACAGTAGCAAAACTTCCTGTGGAGCCCTCAGCTTAAATGTGGTTAAGGGAACAAGTGCTCCCTTAGCCCAATTCCCCCCTGATTGTCTGCATTATGGGAGTTCCGGTGGGGGGGGGACACTTCCCAGCCAGTGTTCCCTCTAACACAGATTCCCAGATGTTGTTGGCTACAATCCCCAGAATCCCCAGCCAAAGGCCACTGCAGCTGGGGATGCTGGGAGTTGTAGTGAACAACATCTGGGAATCAGAGGGAACACTGGTTCCAGCCCCCAACCCTCCATGCTGCCAGAGCTAGTGGAGAATCGTCTCCACTACTGAGCACCCTCTGTGGATCATCTGCGGGGACAGTAAGGTGATGAAACCTTCCCAAACCCGCCCACCTGCCTGCCAAGCCCTTCTCAGAGATCTGTGTTCACTGGCAGCTAAAATATATGACCCCAGCTTCCATTTATCTGCACTGAGTTAAGGAGATGTGAAGTAATATGGAAACTATCTGTTGTGGTCCTTTTATACATGTCATGGTGCGAACATCTCTTGATGCTGCAGTTATCCAGTGATGAATACACACGTGTGAACCATCCCTAAGACAGCTATCATTCCTGTTTATTATTTTGGTGAAAGAAAAAGGAAATTTAAAATATCATTTCTTTGGGGGAATTATTAATGTTCACTGGTTAAAGAGCAGACTTTCAATATGAATACAGCACATTCCTTAATTTCTCAACTATGACATCTTGTTGTTTTTAACAAGCATAATGAGAATAAAGGAACAAGATGAGCTATGAATCTACTAGAGCTGGAGATCCATATGCACATGCATAAAAATATCCAACATTTCCACCATGGGTGTTGACTAACAGATCTTAAAAAATAGATTAAACCTTACAATTGGAAAGCAAGAGGGTTACTGTTACAAAATCAAGCCTTTGAAGTTAAGAATATTAAAGCATGGATTTCTCCCAAAACCAATATGTGGCTTCACAAAACATTAGGAAAAAAAGCAAACTGCGGTATCCAAACACATGTCTAGGAACATATGGTAGCATATACTTTAAATACGGCCAATAAAAAAACCATTAAATGTTTCATAATCTGAGCAAGGCTTTACTGAACATTGTAACAAGTCTGGCATTTGATGGTTATTCCCATTGTGGATTTTAATCATTTTCAGACATGCACAAGGCCCTGAAGAAATACACAAGCAGATTTCCACCCCGCCCCCTGTTCTCACATCACTACTGGACCATAACTTTACCCTCATTTTGGACCGTCGTATAGGGAGTACAGTGAGCAGAGGCACCTCTTAAAGTGGTGATGCTCTTTACATTTAGCAGGAGAAGAGTCACTGTTTCTATCAAACCCCAGCACAACGTCCCTCCCATAGTTGCTGCTGCAATTTTCCTTATGTTTCTTTTAGACTATGAGCTGTTTGGGGGACAGAGAATCAACTTATTTATTAATTATTTTTCTGTGTAAACTGTGTTGAGTACTTTTGATGAAAAGTGGTTTATAAATAGTAGTAATAGTAGCAGTGGCGTAGCAAGCTTACAGGTGGCCGGGGGGGGGGGGGCAGTGAAGCCAGGCCGTCCCGTTTTTCCATCGTGCACACAAAACACGTGTGTGCCCCAAGCCACACCCCTTGAGGCTGACATCAGATGCAACGGGGTGGGGCAATTAACAAAGTGCGGGGCTCCCTGGAATGCTCCTCTGTCCATTCGTCAGGATTGAACCGCCAATTTGTGGAGGTGTGTGGGTGGTATGGGGAAAGTGATTGTGAGGAGTTTGCCATGGGGCGCTGGGGAAGGGAAGGCAGGATTGGGGCAAACAGAGGGAAGGAAGGAAGGAGCCTGGGCTGATCAGTAGGGGTGTGCACGGTCCGGAATTCCCCCGGTCCGGCACGGGGGGGACTGTTACTTTAAGCGGGGGGTGGTAGTACTTCCCCCCCACCGCTCTTCCCCCTCCGGTGCTGGTCCTTTAAAAAATCTTCTTGGGGCGGCAGAGTTCCTCCCTGCGACCCCTGCCCCCGTCGTTGTTCCTTAAGGCTTAAAGAGAGTAGAGCTAGCGGCGCGCATGCTCCCTTCACGGCGCGCGTGCTCGTCTCTCTTGCGCCAGCGACAGCCTGTCAATTGCTCAGATGCTGTTAGCAACTTTTGCTGACCACAGACCGTGTGCTATTTTGAATTGCAGACTTTTCTGAGTTCCAGTTTGCCCTTGTTTGTGCTTTCCTGCTTTGTTCCGTTAATTCCTTGTTCTGGTGTCCTTCGTTCTTTTTTCATTCCTTGCTCTGTTTTCTTTTCAGTTATTACTCAGTTATTGTTAGAGCGGGGTACCTAGTTCAGTTCAGGGGACTTAATTCATTTACTATTTTCTTTGTGAGCCTTTTATTTTCCTTCATGTAGCTCCGCTGCTACTTTCTGTTAATTCACAGGGGAAGTACTGAAGGGGGTTGTAAATCCTGTTGGGTTAGCCGAGCTAATAGATTTACGACACCTGGGGACAATTGTCCCCCCTTGTCCAATGGATGCTACACTCCTGAGTAGTAGACCAAATAAAAAAATAGTTTACTTTTTAGCTAAGAAGATGATCATTTTCATTCAGAAAGCTACTTGAACACAAACAAAATGGTGAGAGATAAAGAAGTCATGGCCTGTTTTAACAAACCACAGTTTCCCAAAAGTATTTTCTTTCATCTCCTCTCACATATGATAGAGGGGATAGAGGGGCACTTGAGTCTGTAGCTCTCCCAGGTTTGTTCACATAGCAGGAAACCATGGTTTTCCATTACATGTGAACTGGGTCTATGTATTAGCAGTGCCAAATCTGAGTGGGCTAATATTCATCACACACATCCATTCAAAGTGATGGTCAAAGCACAGATTTGTGGTTTCATAGGACACAGGCTATTTCAGACCAGGCTGCTGCATATCTACTTTTAGGAGTACTGATTGCAAATTCTCAGTCTGGAGGGCCCTAAAGCTCTTCA
Source organism: Hemicordylus capensis (assembly GCF_027244095.1). Classification (NCBI taxonomy): domain Eukaryota; kingdom Metazoa; phylum Chordata; class Lepidosauria; order Squamata; family Cordylidae; genus Hemicordylus; species Hemicordylus capensis. Next base: position 368,982,172 of record NC_069658.1, on the reverse strand, counting down.
CTATGCAACAGGAGATTTGCTTTCTTAATCAACACAGACTTGCATTAGACTTCATGCAATACTTTGGATTTTTAAGCTTTTTTATGGTGGTGATAGCAGGGAGGAAATTAGGAGCCCCCAAACCTTTTGCTGAACACATACTACAGGTTTAGTATCCCTTATCCAGACTGCTTGGGACCAGAAGTACTCTGGATTTTGGAATATTTGCATAATGAGATATCTTGGGCATGGGATCCAGAGCGCCAAAACATACGTCAACAGAGCAGGCGCCAAACTGAGTAAGGAGTGGCGGAGGGGGGCTTTCCCTTTTTCCTCTAGCGCCAAAGCGAGAACATCAAAAACACTAAAAAGCTTCACAATAAAAACAGAGCCACAACTAGAGAGAATTACAGACAAAACCCCTATCACTAACAGCCTTCTGAAATAAGTAAGTTTTAACTGCATGTTTAAAAGCAGCAAAATTAGGAATCTGCAAGTGAGTGAGCTGAGGAGTTTTGGTTTTTGTTTTTGTTATGGCGTGGTGTCCGGATTTTGGAGCGTTCCGGATTTTGGATATCCAGATAAGGGATACTCAACCTGTATATTTTTTTCTAAACAGGAATTTGGAATGCATTATCTGCTGAAATAAAAGCCTCCCCATCTCTGACAACTTTTAAAAATGCAATCAAGACACTTTTGTTCACCCAGACTTTTAATCAGATAGTGTTTTAATAGTTTTTAACATTGTTTTAAATTTTAAATTATTGTAATGTTTAAAACATTTTTTTGTAATTTGTATTATTTTATTGTAAACCTCCCAGAGACATATATTTTGGGTGATATACAAATATATCAAATAAATAAATGCTTAGTAGTTTTATTGCTTGGATATGTAGACTAATGAAAGATTAGTGAAAATTCGTGATAGTTATCTGTCCCCGCATTGTTCTACTAGCCTGGGAAGGCACCAAATGAAAGTGAAAGGCAAAAAAGTCCTATCAAGGAATATTTTGATGGGAGGAATGGGAGTATTAATGTGCTTACTTATGTAACTGGAGGACTGACAAGTACAAGATTGAAGGATTTTAAACTAGTACTACCAAAGAAAACAAATGTTTGGCTAAAATGGCTAGTAATCCTTCCCAACTGATAGCTCACATTTTTCAGGCTATTTTAGTTATAACTATCAGTACTGATTCTACTGTGAATTCCATCAGGTGCCTCACTATACCATTTCCAGAAACTGTCCTTACCGTCACATGTGAAGTCCTGTGTAGCCACATCCTGAATTGGAATCTCTTTCAAGAAAAATGGTTTCTGGCAACGAGGATTTCCACTGACAATCCTCCTCTTCCTCAACCATTTCCCCAACCATGCCAAGTGACAGTTACAGTTAAATGGGTTAGAAAGCAAATTACTGGAAAGGAAAGAAGGTAAAATGTATGGTTGGTTATTCAAGGAATAGATTTTTCAAAGACAAATCGACATTCAGACAATTAACTTTGCTATTTCATAGAAGAGGCTACCTGTCCAATAATTTTATTTTCTTTCTAAAAAGAGGAGATTCAAGTGGGAACTGATGGTTCATGACTCAAAAGTTTTCGTCTTTACTGTGCAACTTGTTCTGACTGGAGAATGACAAATCACAGCCTGCAGGAATGTAACCTGTCAACATTGAAGATGTTTCAGCAGCATACTGCTACTTGTTTTGCACTAAGGGTCACATTACAGAAGATCTGTGAATAACATCTTCCTCACTTAAAAAATTAAAAAGTTAACAGCAACAAGGGAGGAAGTATTTGGGATTGTGCAGGTGAGGAGGATTTATCCCCTTCCCCCTGCACCATTTTCCAAATTTAAATTGCCCCACCAAAAAGTGCTGTTTACCCAGTAGAGCAAAACATACACAGAGATGTAGCTATGAGAGAGGGGTCCTTGTTCGCCCATCTCCCTGGCAGCCCTTCAGAGTGAGGAAGATAATGAGGAAATTGGGAGGGGTGGAGTTGGGGGCCCTCAGGAGCTGGGCTCCCCAGCTGCCTCCCCCTGGTTTCAATTATAGCTACACCCCTGCACATACAGCTACTGGCCAACATGTTGCTTAGTGAAATGTGAGGGGTTCTGAACTGCCAGTGTCTCTGTAGGCACCTAAAAAGCACTGCCATTCTTCAAAAAATACTTAAACTGTCATGATTGCACTTCCACAATACTACTTATGTTATTTCCAATATAAGCACTGTTGTGGAAGTGTGATTGTGCCAGTTTAAGCATTTGCATAAGCTTGCTCTTGTGCAAGAGTGGCAGCATATATATTTTTTGTTTTGTAGGCAATGGCAGTGGCCTAGGCAGTTCAGGACTAGATCTTCTGCATCACATCTGGTTTAGCCCTAATATCACCCCAAACAGAACATGTATCTAATAGGGATGTGCACGGAACCATTCAGCACTTCATTCTAGGAGCACTGAACCGGCTCTGTCAACCAGCATTTGAGCCACTTCGGAGGCGCTGGAGGGGTTTCTTTAAGGGGCAGGGGTGGTGCTGTCTACGTGCCAACTCCTGCCCCACCACTTTCTCCCTGCTGGTGTTCTCACAAAAAGTGGGTTCGTGGCTGCAGTGTGCCTCCCTGCAGCCCAGGTCAGCGTTGCGACAGAAATGGGCAACACACGTGCAAAAAGCACACCCACCCACCCACCAGCCATTTCCGTTGCAACGCTGACAGGGGCTGCAGGGAGGCATGCTGCAGCTCCACGTGCCTGCATTTTGCGGGAGCGCCGGCAGGGGGAAAGTGGCGGTGTGGGGGCTGGCAGGTAGGCAGCTTCTCTCCTGCCCCATAGAGAAACCCCCACCACCCCCACCCTCCTGGGAGTACACGGAAGCAGTTCCATGCACATCTCTAGTATTTAATACATATTTTAAAGAATAGCTTTAGAATAACTGAGCTGCAACTTAATATAGTTGCAACTCAGCTGTTATAATCCAACAGGAATCCAAGCTAATACGTCATGTTACAAACTGCATTGAATAATGGTATACAAAGTGTTCCAAAACTTTTTTTTGGCTAGCACAGATTGCTTTTGTTTTTATTTTTAAAGAAAGATTGATACACATCATATATCTAAGGCATAACAGAAATGTGCCATCAAGTAAGGTTAAAAGCAGTGAGTAACAGACACGTTTTTTAAAAAACCAACAACTTCCACAGGTGTAGCTCCACTGCCAGAGCTCAAGTGCAGCAGTATGGAATCCATTACATAATGCATAACACTTCAGTGACATTTTTATTGCCAACGGTGGGAAGAGGAAGGGATCAGCATATAGTCATGCTAAGGTCCTCAAAATCTAATGTTTATGTGAAGATAAGCTCAAATACATCCACAAGGGGCAATGTGATGGTCAGAAGTCACAAAGCAAAATAGTATAACAGGTACCTAGATTGCAGATCTATGTTTTAAAGCCCAGATTTTGAATGAGAAGAGTAATGATTTCAAACATCCATAGTTTCCCCCCTCAAACTATTAACCCTGAAATATCCTAGAATTTTGAAATAACAGGGCACTTAGCCAGTTTTTATTCGTTTTAAACACTTCCAATATAATATTTATCCTTAGAAGTGCCTAAGTCAGTTTACAAACCCTGCCTGCTACACAAGAAATACAGGGGTGCACCTCCATTTTTTGGAAGAGGGCTGGTTGTAGTAAAACTATGCTTCCTTATCAACTTAAACAGAAATTTCAGTCTTTAGTTCAATAAGCACCATGTATTCAATCAAACCGAGTACTATAGCTTACCATGAGTTGGGAAATGGGCTGAATAAAAATACAACTTTAATGACCGTAGAAAGACGAGTAATGTAAACTAGCAATGCAAGAGGACTTTGATAAACAGGATAGTATTGTTCAAGCCTTTGTAGAACTAAATATCTCTAATGACCACACTGATAATTCCTTTTGCTACTTTGTTATCATGTTTTACTCCCCCCGCCCCCCCCCCAATGATCAGACATGGAGAAGTTTATTAGAGAAATGGAAATCAGATATATTATTGTGTTGGCAAAGCTAAACCTACTTCCACAGCAAGCTAATGTGCCTAATAGAAAACTAGCTTCATTACACAAAGTTATTTTAGATAAAAAGCTTTTTAATCTTAAAAGGGACAATAATTTGTTATAGCATTTATTAGTAAAAGAGTTTCCAGCTCACTAGAGTGCCATTTGAAAGTAGTTTAAGGTTATACAATTGGGTAATCAGTTTTTCCTCACATAATTATAGTCAGAGTCACTCACATGGAAGTAGGGCAATAAGGCTTTCTGAAAAGTAGTTGATTAATATTTCATTTATCATGTTTTAGATTAAAAAAAACCAGCATGTTAACTATTGAAATCCAGGGTGGAGTACAACTCTGAACTAAAGTGGCAGTCATTTAGTAGTATATTTGGAAAAAACTCCATAAATATGGGAAAATAGCTTATTTACAATTAATATATCGAGCAACATGTAGGTTACAATTCCAAGTGAGTTGTGTGTTTCTTTTATACATGATGTATACACAGTATGCACAAACATAATTGTATCAGGCTTGGCATGAACATCTCAAAGCTGAACCATCAGTATCTACTCCACTTCAACCTCACAACTGGCAAAAAAAAGATTATTCACATGCATGGAGCTAACATTTAGAGAGAACCTTTTGAAGGAGAACAAAAGGTTCTCTTAATGTAAAGGCTATTGTTCAGGCTGCAGTCCCTCAGATATTGTTATTGATGGTGGCACACAGAGTCTTAATGAGCAGAGTAATTCTTAAAGCACTATGAGGCAAAAATCTACGTTCTGCCAAGTTAAAAACTGGAAAGTAATGTGAGCATTCTTAAGTGGTAATTACAATACAGAATGATGAAGCATACAAATAGAACACTTCAAAGGGCCTTTATGCAAGCAGAAAAAGCAAACCAGAAGTTGTAAGATTTAGGGTAGGGAGATTAGTGAAAGGCCTGAAGGATCTGAGTCATAAAATTAAAATTCAGATGATTCCTGTAGTGGAACAGTTATAAAATCTGTTTAAGGGGTGGAGAAACCAAACATTTGGACTCATAAACATCTTACGGATACAACATCTAAGACAAGACTGCACAACTTTGGCCTTCCTGCAGATGCTGGTCTCCAGCTCCCATCATTCCTGACTATTGTCCATTGCGATCCAAAAACAGCGGAAAGCTCAAAGTTGTGCAGTCCTTATCTAAGGGCTCAGCTCTATGTGGAACTATGCCATCATTGAAGCACTAGAATTAGGCGCAAAGGCCTTGCTACCAGCACATATATCGCTGCCTAGAGATGTGCATATCAGGTGGGGTGTCCGTGTGTGTGTACACAAACACGGGGACACACAAACACACACACTCCCCGGCGGGATTCATTCAGTGCTAGCAAAAACTCATGGTGCATGGGATAACTGGGTCGGTAAAATCGGTAAAACACAAGAAAAGCTAATGGCTGCTGTGGTATTGGCAGGTTGATGAGACCAGTATCAGCCTCCAGAGCTGACATGAGGGCATGAGTTGGGCCTTAGTTCAGAGTTAATCACTGGGACCTTCTAACACAGACATGGAGGCTGCTCTCACATGCAGCCCAACGCAGGCTAGGGACGATCAGCCTGGGTTAGGCTAAGCGTGAGAACCGCCAGGATCAGGCCCGATCCCAGTGAAGCAGTACTGCCTAGCCTCGCTTCTTAGCCCTGCTGTTAGCTGAGGTTAAGGGAGCAAGCACTCTCTCAACCCAGGCTATGGGCTCGGGGGCAAGCCAGGCTACTACTAGCACGTCAACACACAGAGACGGGTGCCTAAAACGCCCAGAGACGTAAGTTTTGGGTGGTATAAAAATATGTAAAATAAAATTTAAAATATTAATAAAAATAAAGCGCCTGTCTCTTGGGGGAAACCCCCAATGCATCATGCATGTCACACGGTGCATTGTGGGATTCACAAGAGGCCAGGATGAGTTCCGGCCTGTGTTTACCAGTGCTGTCGGGAGCACTATGGAGATTCATCCACCCAGGCTGTGGGAGAAGTTAGGTTGAACCCTGCCTCCCCCTCAACTGCCCACCTGAACATATGCACACACTGCTGTGTGAACAACCCCATGCTATGCCGGATCACATGACCTACTACAGTAATGGTTAATAGATTAAGCTGTGAACTAGAAAGTCCCTAGTCCAAATATTGTCTGTGCCATGATGCCGGAATGCAACTCAGTCCCCACTGTAATATGGGGATAATAATAATGACTGCCTTTAAGTATTATTGTGAGGGTTACTGACATAACATAAGTGAAATGCTTGGCATATGCTCGAGCACTAAGTAATATTATCGATGTTGTAAAACAGCTTTGAAAAGCTACAGGTTTATACAGCTGATGGATATTTCAAAAATAAATAATTAAACTGCTCTTGCTTGCTTCCATATAATTAAATTATAAACCAGATTCAACACTTAAAGTGACAAAAACAAAATTACTTACATTGTAGATAAAGAAACCAGCGTATTGAAGGCTCCTGGTGTGATTGTAGTAATGCGATTATCATACAGAGACAGTAATCTCACTGAGCTCAATCCTGTGAATGTGTCATTGTTTACACAATTGATTATGTTGCTCCTAAGCATCCTGAAAAGATTCAAACTTGGAATTAGAGTTTTGCAATTGAAAGAAAGGAGGGGAAAGGAATCATGAGAGGAGAGTTAATGTGTGAAGAGGCAATCAAAAGACAAATTAGGCTAGATAAAGATTAGCCCATGGGTGGAGATATTGTCAAAACTAACATTTCCTGGTTTGGAAACATAAGCTTTGGGGACTTGTAATGCTTGTCTCAAATATGAGGTACAACTCCCACAATTCTCTCCGTCTTTCTCCCACTCATACATACACAAGCATATTCCATGCAACACATACAACAGGTGAGGGAAGAACCTTGTTTCCCAGCACAAAACAATTTCCAAGCACTTTTGGGAACTGGTAAAATGTGGCTTCCGTGCAACAGAAATCATACCTTGAAGGAAGTATCTGTATTCACAGCTCAAAAAATGGGTAACACTACTGCACCTTTTTTTGCACAGCAAATGATTACATGGAACCTTTGTGACACATCTTAAAATAGACTATAGAAAAAATAAAATATTTTTGAGGAAATCATATACATGATTCAGGACAATTTTGTAGGAAGAGGAACTCTGAACATAGATCAGGGCTTCTGCAAATAGGTATAGTCAGACAGACTTCACAAAGGCTATAGTGGACTACCAATTTATATCAGTGACTTAGGAGAGATCTAGTTGTTGAGTCTCAAAGTGCTGAGATTCTTGCAAACAACCTGATATCAAAGTCAGCAGCTCTGAATATATCTGTGATCAAACAATTAACAGATATGCAAAGCAATCACGCTTTCTTTCTCCCCTCTCCTGTCCAGTCCCCATAGAAGAAAGGCAAACAGGCTTTATACTTACAGTGTCTTGAGACCTGTGAGGCCTCTAAACATTCGTCCATGCACAGACTCCAGCTGATTTCCTGTCAACATCAGTTCCTGTACCCCTGCTGCCCCATCAAAAGTACCTTCGCGGATCTCTTTGATCTTATTGTTACTCAGATTACTAAAAGGACAAACAAATTTGGCATTACACAGGCAATATTATTTGACATAACTAATGATTTCTACAAACCAAACAGAGGCATGCTTGTAGTGGGCAATGAAGGGACAAGAACTACCACCATTTATTTTTCTGTATAGTTGTCTTAACCAAAAACTTGGTGATGTAAAGAAAAATAAAAAATTGAATCAGATTTGCCCAAAAATTTACTATCTTAAAAGAGATAAATATGAAAGGGACATGACAATAGGAATAGAAATAGAGGCAAAGTAGCACAAGGAGCAAATGTAGAAGAGGAGATGGACAATATTTGTATGTTAGCCTATATAAATATTTGTATTTATATACTGCTCTTCAACCAAAGTTCTCAAAGCGGTTTACATAGAGAGATAAACAATACATCGATAAGATGGGTCCCTGTCCCCAAAGGGCTCACAACCAAAAAAGAAACATAAGGTTGACACCAGAAACAGCCACTGGAGGGATGCTGCGCTGGGCTCGGTTAGGGCAAATTGCTCTCTCCCTGCTAAATATAAGAGAATCACCACTTTAAAAGGTTCCTCTTTGCCCAGTTAGCAGGGTTTAATACTAAGGAGCATTCTAAAAAGAAGATAATCGCCAATGATACATTGCACACATGCCTGATCTGGTTGGCATGTATTAAGTATTAGCTCTGCAATGGTCATCAATGAGTGAAAGTAAATGTGGAGGCTGGAGTTATGCTTCATATGAGTAACTGGTAGCCTGGTTTCTGTCTCCTGAACAGCAGAGACAGCCTGGCTGCACAGCTTGTGACCCATCACCTTTCTTGCAGTCTGAGTCAATAAGGGAGGAAAGCAGCGGCAACAATAAAGCACAATAACAACCACAATAATATGAGCTCTCTCTCTCTCTTTGGTCTCTTAAAACAGCTTCATGCATTTTACTTCTATCTAAACTAAAAAGATTAGATTTTATGTTCGATGTCAGGAATAGCCCAGGAACAATGTTATAACAGATAAATTTAATATGGTGGTGAGTTGTTATTTGATGAAAAATCCAGTTAAGTGTCTCCTTAGAATCTGCAGAGGTTCCTATTGCTGTCACTGTGTCTGATCATCACTACTACTATGGGCCAGTTGTCTCATTACCTTTTTAAAAATACAGGTACGTTCTCGTGAATCAGAATTGTATATGAAGATTGTGTAAATGTATAGTAAATATAAGCATATGCGGTAATGTCGTCTCTGGGAAGACCACCGAATGTTCAATCTCTAAGTGTTTTTGCAGTTCATGCTGCTTTATTAGATACAGATGTCTGTATGCAAATGTCTGAATTTGCTGACAACTTCATAACAATGTCAGAACCTTTTCACATAACAATCTCTGCCTGTGGCACCTATAGAAAAAGGTCAGCTGAGCAAAGCCAATATACTGTTTGGAGGGATGATCTCAGAAGATGATGTTGGGGCTTAATACCTCATTCTATGGGTACTAGCTTTTGGGGTTCTGCAGGGGTCTATTTTACCCACCATGCTATTTAACAGATACATCAAACTACACAAAGAGGTCATCCATAGGCATGGACTGCAGTGCCATCAATATGCAGATGACACAAAGCTCTACCTCTCATTTCCAATATCTGATTCCCATGGAGGCAATGGAAAACCTGGGTAGTGCTTCAGTGCAGTTTTAGTTCCACCAAACAAGGTGGAAGTGCTGTTGGTAATTCTCCTGATCTGGTTGGAGATCTTAAACCTGTCTGGACAGGGTTGCATTTCCCCTAAAAGATCAAGTACACAGTCTAGGATAACTTCTGAAATGGAGCTGTTCCTACACGTTCACATGGCAGCTATGGCTGGGAGTGCCTTTGACCCAGTTTTGGATAGTATGCCAACCGCAGTTTTATAATTCATTTATTTACAATATTTATATCTCGCCTTGCTGGAAGCACCAAGCTTTATAATACATTAAAACAATAAAACCAATTTAATACAATAAAACCAATTTAATACAATAAAAGCAGATAATTTATGATCAAAGACAGCATCTAAAAATACAACCAGAATTAATCCAGGAAAATTAAAAGCTACTTTGAAAAGGTGCTTTTTCATGTGGCAGCAAAAACAAAGCACAAGGGGCAAGTCAAGTGTCCCAAGTGAATACCTTATCTAAGGATGGTGGCCCTGTAATCATTGCCCTCATCACATCTACACTAAACTACTTTGATACTCGCTATATATGGCTGCCTTTGAACAAAGCCCAGAACTTATGATTGCAGAATGAAGATACCCGAACATTGGTGTGTGCAAACCATACCCATGTTACACTGATTCCATATCAGTTGCATTGTTTGCCAATTCTCTTCTGGGCCCAGTTTAAAATGGTAGTTTTGGCTTTTCAAGCTAACTATCTTGAATTTGGCTACCTCAGAGACAAACTACTCCTAAATAAATCTGCCTGAACCATTTACAATGGCATCAGAAGCCCTGCTTTCTGGCCTGCCTTTAGCAGATTTGTTTGGCTGGTACCAGAGGTAGGGCCTTTTCAGGGGTGGCACCCCAATTGTTTTAAATTATCACTAAAAGCATGTTTATTCTGCAAGGACTTTCAATAAATGCAATTTTAACAGCTGGATTGTGTTTTATCCTTATTGCTTATTATCTTTTATAGGAAAGCTGGGATATAAATCTTCCGAAGACAGACAAAGAGACCACCATTGTCAGCATACTGAATTCAGTCCTGATTAGCTGTGAGCACACTGATCCACCAAAATGATTGTCAGCCTGAATTTAGCATATTATGTCAGCTTGTGCATGATTGATTCAGCATGGGAGAATGTAGCCAGATGTTTCCTGTGGCAGAGAATAGACCATTAATCAATACTAGGCAATTTCATGTTATCAGCATTATATATTCAAGGGCAAACATTTAATTCAAGCAAAATCTTAACTTTTCTTAAAAACAATTATTGATATGGGGCTCCTAGGGAAGAATGGGCGGTATTCACCCTTCTCTCCAGTGGACCCTTGGAGTGAGGGACATAATAAAGAAAATAGGGAAAGGTGGAGCTGGGAACCCCTCAGGAGTTGGGTCACCCGGTTTCTTTGAACCCATTTGCTCAATTATAATTACATCCCTGTATCGTATCATGCTAATACGAGTTTTTGTTGTGCTACCATGACCACATATGGTCAAAAATCCATCAGAACGAATCCTTGTTGCAGTTCATCTCACTTACAGTTCATCTCTCATAAGTTCATCTTATTTTTGGGTGCCAGAAAATATGACAGGATAACACCTCTCCTGCTGTCATTGCACTGGTTGCCTATTCGCTACCGAGTTCAATTTAAGGTCCTGGTTTTGACCTTCAAAGCCTTGCGGGGTTTGGCACCTGTCTACCTACAGACCCGCCTCTCCCATCCAGTTACATCCCATCCAGTCAGATCTGCTCAGATAGCCCTTTTGTCGGTCCCCAATTTCCGAGAGGTTCGGGGTGCTAGGACCCGTGAAAGGGCCTTCACTGTTGCTGCCCCACTTCTCTGGAATTCTCTTCCCTTGCAGATTCGTTTAGCTCCTTCCTTGTTGATTTTTAAATCTCTATTGAAGACTTTTCTTTTTCGCCAGGCTTTTACCCTGTAGTTTACCTATTTGCTTCCCCCTATTTTTTCCTTTTTTGTTAGTTACTTTAGTTTTATTTAGAATGTAATTTTAATGCTGTCTTGTTTTGCATGTTTTTGTACACCGCCCAGAGTCTTTGGAGTGGGCAGTATATCAAATGTTTCAAATAAATAAGCCCCTGGTGGCGCAGTGGTAAAACTGCCGCCCTGTAACCAGAAGGTTGCAAGATCGATCCTGACCAAGGGGCTCAAGGTTGACTCAGCCTTCCATCCTTCCGAGGTCGGTAAAATGAGTACCCAGAAATGTTGGGGGCAATATGCTAAATCATTGTAAACCTAGCGAGAGCTTCCAGCTATAGAGCGGTATATAAATGTAAGTGCTATTGCTATTGCTATAAATAAATAAATATCTGGTGAAATAAGCTGCTCCTCTGAATACATCTGTAAAGATTCTAGAAGATACGAAGTGAGATTCACGAGTTTTATCGCCAAAAATGCATGTGTCGTTCTGGCAAAAGATACTAGCAATAGGGAAGATCAATATTGTTAGTGTTGCTAACTATTTCAAGACCAATACATTATGACAAATTAATGTGGGAGCGGTGTACCATCTTAGCACGACTACTGTGGATTTCAGAGGTGAAATCTGTGCATGATGAAGTTTTCCAAAACGTATTTATTCTATTACAGGTAACGTTATAAGGTGAAAATTTTGTTTTATCAATTGGCCATAACACTCTTAATTCTACCAACATTTTACATGACCAGTGACATGAGAGATTTTCCTTTTCAAGCTCATGAAACACTTTCTACATGCACACATCTCATCATATTAGTATTATATTCAGATATTATTTGCCTCCTAAATGCTTGCAGTTCACATTCATTAGAGACAGGCAACTAATGGCTTTTCAGTATTCATGATGAGTGATCATGTAAATTTGTATCAAGGGACTTCTTAAAAGCAGGCACAGTTGACCCTGAAATCAATGGTGTCAATGAATCCTTTGAGGCCACTTAAACACATGACTTATTGATAGAACAGACAAAGGTTCCAAGTGAAAGCTGCCCATATATATCGTTATTGCATACCAATAATTTTTTAAGACATCTTATTGAACAAGCATTGATTTACCTCCTTTGCTATCATGGCAGAGGAAATGGGAAGAGTTAGTGAGGATTAATTCTCAGTGATAGCGCTAAATTCATATTAGCTGCTATAGTAAAGATTTAAGGCATAACTGGGGATTTATTACAGGCACAGCATAAATGCCAAAAATGGCATACAGAGCCATCGATCTTGAATAGTATAATAGTATATCTTTCATTCTCCATATGACATACTCAGACTGTCATGATTAAATCCATCTGGTGCCATTCTGTGAGACTTTTGTTCTTATCACACTCTGTTTTGCAATGATTTCTTCTGTCATTCTCACATGCAAATAGTACTCCCCTGCAATACTATTCCATTGCTAAGGGTGCTTCAAGTGTGAGAGCTTTTCTGTCAGGAACTAGTGCCAAGAGCTCATCCTCACAGGTACTTCCAATTTGAAGTACTTCCCGTTGCACTTCCTATTTTCTCTGTTGGTCACTGTGGCCGCCTTAGCATGTAATGTGAAGCTGTGGGTCCGCAGTTTCCACTCCCCTCAATAAAAATCTCAGTCTGGGAGACTGTAGGGAGGAGGAGTAACTGGCTGCGTGGGTGGGGGAACTGGCTGCGTGGGCTTCCTTCAGGCATAAAGGACAGCCCCAGCAGCCAATCAGAGAAGGAGAGAGGGAGGAGCTTCCTTCCCTTAATTCCAATTACAGTAAGCAGCACAGCCTTCAATTCAGCCTTCGGACAACACTCTGCCACCTTCAAACCTCCGAGAGGAGCAACAAACCTGACTATAAACCAAAGGTTCAAACTGGAGTTTGAGGAGGGAAACCTCAGGTCACTTTTGAGACAGAACCATGGTTGCACACATTCGGATCACCACAAAATCCAACCTCTGCCCCTTAAACTCCGGTTTCGCATTATGTGCGAAAGTGGCCTATATAACAGGGTTGTCAACTTTGAACAGTCACCTGTAGCTATCATTGTAGCAGCAATTATTGGCAGCAATTAGCAGGTGACAATACTGAGCTCTGCACCATAAAAATCTTCACCTGCTTTTTGAATATCACATCTCGCTTAAAGGCACATAAGCAACCTATACCAAGCTTCCTCCATGTTCAGTTGGCAAGCCTAGGATGAAAACAAAATATTCGGACAGAGATGTGACTGATTATGCTTCTCACACTTCTGGTTTTTCTGCACAATTATAATCTAACTAGCATGAATGGATCTGTCCGAACAACAGTGTGTCCCGTGTTGTTTTTCATCAACAACAAGGATGCGGATGACACAATCTGCTAATACATTATTTTGCTTTTGTTATTGGTTTATTTCATGTTTTAATAATTGTCTATATTGTCACAATGGTGACTGCATTCTCATGGCTGTGTTATTCTTGGTTAAATGGGATTAACTGACATCGGTGTGACCGTGAGAACCCATGTGTGGCAGGAATCATGGCTAAATTCCATGGTGTTAACCAGAATATTTAATCCAGGACTAGTCATCCGACTGGATACCCTGAACAAGATCCCTTGGTCATGAGAACCTGCACCACACGCCAATGCTGACTACCTGCACAATGTCCATAGACTACTCTCACAATGTCCCCCAAAGTGGACCATGTCTTAGTGATGTGCCCGGACCGATCCGGAGCACATTCTACAGGCCTCCAGACCAGTCCAGACCTGGGCGGTTTGGATTCGGATGGTTCAGGGTGGGGGGTCCCCTTAAGGGCGCAGGAGGCTTTACTTACCCCTCCTGCCGCTTTCCCCCCTCCGGTGCCCGTATTTCATGGAATAATGGTTCTTACTATTTCCTCGAGTGCCCCTTCTCCGGCGCTCTGCTGCAGCGATTGTTTTAGTAATGGGGCAGCAGGATACCTCCCTGCTGCCCCTTCCTCCGCTTGGCGCCATGGCATAAAGTGCAAAAAGGCTTTAAGAAGCCATGACACCAAGCGGAGGAAGGGGCAGCAGGGAGGTATCCTGCCGCCCCATTACTAAAACAATCGCTGCAGCAGAGCGCCGGAGAAGGGGCGCTCGAGGAAATCGTAAGAACCATTATTCCATGAAATACGGGCAATGGAGGGGGAAAGCGGCGGGAGGGGTAAGTAAACCCTCCCGTGCCTTAAAGTAACCCCCCACCCCAGTGCCAGACTGCAGCTCTGCGGTTCCGTGCACACCCCTACCATGTCTGCTGATGCTCTCTGTTCTCCCATCCACACTCCATGGCCACACAGCCAGAATGACTTCATCTGCACTTTGCCTGACAACACATCACACTACCCATACCTGCCACACCCAACTACACCTGTCCCAAGACCCACACTGCCATCCCTTCAAGCTACAGCACGGCATGACCAGCAATGCATTGCCAGCACATACTACTAATAGATGCCGGCAGGGAGACCTGGCCACCTATGCAACAGCAACCAGTTCCACTGCTTGTTGGACCGGTGCTGTGGGATGCTGCTGTCCACTTGTGGGTGCAGGGAGATATGGAGGTTGTGTATGTGATTGTGTGATGCAAACAGGAAGAGTTGGGGAGGGCAGCACAGGTCGCTTCTGGATGCTCCTTTGCCAAGGGGCTATTCTTTTGTATTCCTGTTTCTCACCAGTGGAAGTCAGGGGCTGAAGGTGTGTATTACACTCCCCATTGCAGTGCTGGAGATAGCACCAATCCAGTGGAGAATAATAAATTTTGAAACAAAACACAAAATACTAGATACCAGTGAAGCCAACTGTTTTAATGAAATAAATTTGAAATGTTTTGCATGTTTCAGCCACAGGGAACAATGGGGAAACCCAAAACACCACACTGTTCCCCATGGATAGCTCTTAGGGACACCAAAGTGGGTTGGGTGGTATCATGGGTGCTACCTACCACCCAACCCACAAAAGAAATGGGCAAGCAGGTTATTTTTGATTTTTTAAAAACCTTTCCCCAAAACCCCCGTAAGGTCCTATGTGATAGGTTAAAAATTGGTTAAAAATCACCCGCTTGCCCATTTCTTTTGTGGGTTGGGTGGTAGGTAGCACCCATCATGCCATAGCACCCAACCCACTTTGGTGTCCCTAGGAGCTACCCATGGGAACAATGGGGTCTTTTGAGTTCCATATTGTTCTCTAATAAGCAGAGTGCACAATTTTGTATCCCTGCCTTTAAAAAATACTGCAGATTAGAAGCATACAATAAAAAGGAATCTGCTCCTCCTGATGCAGAATATACATTTCAAACACAGTCCAAAAATAGCCCAAAAAAGGAATTACTGACCCAGAATCCACTGCCAGCCACAATGCCTGTGCTGCAGTAACATAATTGGCACAAGTTACTCTCTCACACACCATTATGAGCCACAGCAGCACCCTTAGCAGCCATAAGCTCAACTAGAGCAACTCTAGTTGCTCTATAGCATAAGTGCAGCTAGAGCAACTCTCTCCTTTGGCCTCTCCACTCCCTCTTCCTCCCTACAGACAATGAAGGCACAGTTGCCCATGACAACACTTGATTTGTATGATAACAAGCCAACCAAGGAGATCATAGGCCAATCAGAATCCAGTGCCATATTTCAATCAGCAAGGGAAAATAGGCCTCCAAAATAGCTCTCGAAAAACTCAAAATGCTTTGAGCTGAAACGAGGTTGTTTTAAGCTTGAAGGAAAAGGTAAAGTGTGCCATCAAGTTGATTTTGACTCCTGCTGACGCCCACAGAGTCCTGTGGTTGTCTTTGGTAGCATACAGGAGGGGTTTACCATTGCCTCCTCCCACACAGTATGAGATGATGCCTTTCAGCATCTTCCTATATCGCTGCTGCCTAGCAGGGATTCAAACTGGCAACCTTCTGCTTGTTAGTCAAGCATTTCCCTGCTATAGCCCTTAATTCTAATTAATCTAATTGATTTGTTTCAAACTCGAAACAGCTGTTTCAAACTTGAATTGTTTTGAACTTGAAATGTTTTGCACATCCCTAATTCCAGAAAGGGTCTCACTCCTTTTGTTGTTCCTTGGTTTAGGCATCACCTTTCCTTCTGCTTCATCTTTTTACTTGTTATATGAAATCCTTTAAAAAGCTAACTCCTTTCTGAATGGAGAAAGAGGATAAATTAATTTTACTTTCTTATCCCTTTTTATTTACACTGGCCACTGTGCAAAGCAGTTCTGTGTTGTAGGAAAAAGGACAGGCTTACTCTATTACTGTTACACTGCAAGGTGTCGTGTACAAAGATAGATAGTGCTTAATTGTGTAATAATAAACATTATACTCAACTGATTTAGAAACTCTTATCACGTAGCAATTTCCTGCCACTGGAAAAGAGCCTCCTTCATATACATGGAGAAAGAAAAGAAGAAGAAGAATGCCACCCTAGAGGCATTTTGCAAAATCCATGCTATGATTTACTGGAAATCTGCATTTCTGGCCTGCTAAGTGCCTTTGGACATCAAACTATTTGAATATGTTTCAGCATTCCAAATGAGGAGATGAGGTGGCAATAACAAGCCACCTTCATGATTCATGATTTTTTAGGAAAGAATACTGTACACAAGGAAATGCTAGCAATTCAAGTCTCTGGCTTTTAACATCACAATACAAGCAAATAATCTTTTTATCTGCAATGGACAAAAGAGCTACTTTACAACAGGTAAAGGAGAATAAAGAACTCTAGTTAATAAGGGAAATGTAAGAGCTTTCTGCTGGGAGGCATCTATGGTAGATTTGATTGAGGCAATTTTTATGATCAACTTTAGGTCATTATTATCTCTTGCTGCTAGAATACAGACATCAGAACTGCACTTATACTCTTAAGTTTTTATCTACTTAAATTCAAGTAGGACATGGAGAACATATTGCTTCGTAAGATATAACATGCTAAATGGGAATATGGCTGTTACACATTATATTTATCGGGAAACAATGCTGATTCGTTCAACTATACCTACTAGTTAAAAATCATCATGCAAACAGAGGACAAGAGCAATACCACTCTATTAAAATACCTCAGGAAATAAAGGGCTGGTTCAGATGTCACACAGAACTTTGGTTAAAGCCAAACTCGGTGCAATATCTGAGTCTCAAGAGCATGTGATGTCCCTTTCCATCCCCACGCAATTGTCTGTTTTCCATCAAATAGAGAATTTGCATTTTGGGCGGTATAAAAATGTGATAAAGAAGCCTGCATTAGATCCCTTGGAGTTGAGCAATTATAGGTCTGTTTCCAACCTCCCATGGCCGGGAAAGGTCATTGAGAGGGTGGTGGCCTCTCAGCTCCAGGCAGTCTTGGAGGAAACTTATTATCTAGATGCATTTCAAACTGGTTTTCGGGCGGGCTATGGGGTGGAGACTGCCTTAGTCGGCCTGATGGATGATCTCCAGTTGGGAATTGACAGAGCAAGTTGGTCCTTTTGGATCTCTCGGTGGCTTTCAATACTATTGACCATAGTATCCTTCTGGAACTTCTGAGGGGGTTGTGGGTGGGAGGCACTGTTTTACAGTGATTCCACTCTTACCTCTCGAATAGATTCCAGATGGTGTCAATTGGAGACTGTTGCTCTTCAAAATCTGAGCTTAAGTATGGTGTCCCTCAAGGCTCCATACTTCCTCCAATGTTTTTTAACATCTACATGAAACCGCTGAGAGAGATCATCAGGGGATTTGGAGCTGGGTGTTACCAGTATGCTGATGATGCCCAGATCTACTTCTCATGCCAACTTCTTCAGGAGCTGGCATATCCACCCTCAATGCCTGCCTGGACGCAGTAATGGGCTGGATGAGGAAGAACAAACTGAAGCTGAATCCAGATAAGATGGAGGTACTTATTGTGTGGGGTCAGAACGCTAGAGACTATTTTGATCTACCTGTTCTAGATGGGGTCACACTTCCCCAAAAGGAACAGGCTCGATGGTGGGCCCCAGCTTCCAGGAATCCCACAATGCACCACACCCCAAGCGCGGTGCATTGGGAGGATTTCCCCCATCAGATGCAAGCAGCCCAAGCACACATAGAATCCCTGCAGCCAGGTTAAGGGAGTACTGGTGCCCTTAATCTTGGCTAAGAGCTGGGCTACAGACCTGGGTTTGGTGATGCAGCAGCACGGGATCCACATGGATCTCAGTGGTTCTCATGGTCAGCCAAGCCTGGGCTTGGCTACAATGAGACATTAACAGCCTTAGTGTCTCATTGATTTCAATGGTGCTTAGTCATGACTAAGTTGTTTGGATGCTCATCCCAGTCTGAATTCTTTATGATATCATGAAGTGAACTTATTTATGTACTGATCTATGTCAGTACATTAAATTCTACATTTGTTTCTTTAATTTGAGCCAGAGTGGTATAGTGGTGGACTAGGTATAGTGCTGGACTAGGACCGGGGAGACCCAAGTTCAAATCCCCATTCAGCCATGATACTTGCTGGGAGACTCTGGGCCAGTCACTTCTCTCTCAGCCTAACCTACTTCACAGGGTTGTTGTGAGGAGAAACTTAAGTATGTAGTACACCACTCTGGGCTCCTTGGAGGAAGAGTGGGATATAAAATGTAAATAATAATAATAATAATAATAATAATAATAATAATAATAATAATAATAATTTGGAGACCCAAACTCTACTAAACTCCATCAGATACAGAACTGATTAGAACTGAGAAAAAGAATTGAAGTAAGTCCTGGAATCAAGATCTTGCATAACCTGAAAGAACTACTGAGCATCCAATGCTTAGAATGGACATAGGAAAAGAGAACTCAACCAACCAACCAACCAACCAACCAACCAGACAGCTGTATAATTTCCCATAAACATTACAGGCAACACAACTGTAGCACATTATGAATGCACTTAAATATGAATGTAACTTAGCAACCTCAACAACAAGGATAGAAAAGAATTTTTTTTTTGCTATGCTACTGAATTTATCATATCTTAAAAAAAAAAATCTACCAAATGTACAATGAATAACACTTTTTTCAAGGATATAGAGCACAACCCATGAGGCAAAATGTTGAGGGACTGCAGAGAAAATTTTTCTTACACAGAGCAGACGAAGCTGCATTATATTGTCAGTTCACTGGTTCATCTAGCTCAAGATTGCCTATACCTAATGGCAGCAGCTTTCCAGGGTTTAAGACAGAAGTATCTGCCAGCTCTACTTGTAGATGCTAGGGACTACACTTGGGATTTCTTGTATGCAACGTAAGTAATTGTGTGCGTGTGCACATGTGTGTGTGAATGTATAGGGAATTTTGACATTTCTGAAAAATATTTGACTGGTCAATGGCCAACACGACCTGTTTATATGCAACATTGACCAGGCTGTTGAGGATGATGTCACTGAAAAGCAGTATACATAGTTGAAACACAACAAATAGTTCCATATTTGCACTGCATTAATCCTTACGTGTTATTTCAAGTGTTCTTATAGGTCCATTTTACTTAAAAGAACTCTACTTTTATGGGACCAATTCACTTGAATGATACTGAAGCAGTGAACGAAAGCTCAATTGTGTTCATATGTATTTTTCTGCTTTCTCTAGCAGATGTATAGTTATAGTGAATAAATTACATGGCAATTTCCTCAGCATTTATGTGTATTTATAGAGTAAACCATTCACAATGGCATCTTAAGTATAGGTAGCCAATATATATTTGTTCACTTTTAATTTGACAAACATTTTAAGTCATTAGATCAATAGCAGTCCAATTATGCACATTTTTCCAAGTCCTGGTTAAAACTATACGCAGACATTTTAAGCCAATGTATCAAGGCACATTTCCTGTAAATTACTTCTTGTTATTATGATGATGCAACTCAACAGCTCACCTAATACTAGTATTCATTTTGGTTCATACTAGACCTCTAAAGTACCTCCTGTCTTGAATGGTAGGCCTGTGCACAGTAAAAAAAATGCTGGAATCTAACAAGACACATTAGCAACACTAATGGGAAGGGCTTAAGGATGTGCACAAGCCATTCATGCAGACACCGGTGGGGCCAGGAGTGGTTCCCTTAACAAGTAGGTAAGAAGCTCTTTACCTGCTCATCTGTCACCCCGCTGCTTTTCCTGTGGAGGTGTCCACTCTCCAGAAGCCCATATGTGACTGTGGTGCTGTTCCCTGCAACTTCCGTGTCGGCATGCACATGAGAAGGTTGAGGTTGTGCATGTGCACCAGCCATGTGAATGCCGATGCCATGTGAAAGCTGCAGGGAACAGCAATGCAGCTGCGTGTGGGCTTTTGGAGAGTGGACGCTGCTGGTGGAAAAGCAGAGGAACAGGCAAGTAAGGAGCTCCTTACCTGCTTTTAAAGGGAACAGCTCCCAGACCCACCAGTGGATACACCAACGGCTTGTTCACATCCTTAGGCCCCTCCCATTAGTGTTGCTAATGTGTCTTGTTAGAATCCAGCATTTTTAACTGTGCACAGGCCTACCATTCAAGACAGGAGATCTCAAATGCTGGCATCCGAGCTGGTTCTGAGCTTCCAGAGCAGGCACCAAACCAGCTTGTGCATATCCCTAGAGGGGCCATGTAGGCACCTTCCAACTCTCTTGTCACGTTGAGAATCTGACTGTCTAACGCAACCTCCACCACAGTTGCCCTTGCCTCCTCCTAACGTTTTACTGGGTGGGGACTGTGAACAGGGCTGCATGCCTTAATTTCACTCCAGAGGGAACACACACACAAACACACACACGCACGCACGCACGCACGCACACACACACACACACACACACCCCTTCTGAAGCTTGATTTTAAAATGGAGCTTTTCTTTTCGTTAAACTAGGTTCTCAAGTGAAGATAAAGCAACATGCAGTCCTGCCCCTTCCTCCAGCCAGGAAAAGGTGAGGAAGACGGAGGAGGAGGAGGGGGTGGTGGCAGCATCAAGGGAGAGTCCAACGAACATTTCTGATTCCTGACAGAATTCCACAATGACATCATGGAGGCTTGCAGAGTTCTGACTACAGGAAGCTCTCTCTGCTGTCATTGCAGAACTCTTTCCAATGACGCCTGACAAAGATAAGTTTCACATAATGCACAGGCCTAGGAAACAGTATCCTTTCTTTAAAGTGTGTCCTACGAACTTTGCAATAGTACACTGTGCAGCCAGAACCTGTGCATATGTACTTGGAAGTAAGTCACATCAAGCTCAAAGGAGCTTAGTCTTAAAGAAAGTGTGCATAGGATTGTAGCTTACATCAGTTAATGACTGAGCCTATCTCTATACTAACAATTTAAAAGAATCTTAACTTACATCTTTCTTAGGCTGGGTAGCTTCTTGAATATTCCAGTAGATTCCAGTACAGAAATATCATTGTCATGTAAACGCCTTATAAAAAACAATAAAAATATTTCAATATTGAACAGTCTCAAAAGCACCTGTGTCACATGCAAATATGGCATATACAAATATTAACAAAAACTATTTCTCTGCCAAATTTGTTTCTAGTAATAATATTGGCTGCAGACAGAATGCAGGGTGAGTGGAGGATTTGGAAGCCCTACCCTAACAAATCTTGACAAACGCTCCTGCTATGTGAATATTCTTCATATGAATTACCATGCTGAAAAGCTGGCAAAGTATGAAAAGCTGTGCATAAATTGCTGAACTTGACACCCACAAACTTGTCTTATTTAATGCATACAATTTAGTCCAAGCCCTCCATTTAAAGGTATCTTGAAAACAAATAAGATGTGTAAACATAGCTCTAAAATAGTGACACTTATTAGACATGCTTTTACTCCCCCATCCACCATGCAGAAGTTGTATAGGAATTTGAACAATTTGGCAAGCAAAATAAGAAGAAATACTACAGCCATTATTTTAGCAGTTAATAATGCTTTTCTATATTCCTCCTTGTCAGAAATGCAACACTTACAGGTCTATGGTGTATTCTGGGAGATGACTGGGAAGTCGGGTGAGCTTTTGATTAGAACAGTCTACAATTGTTCCCTCACAGCGGCATTTTTCAGGACAGACAAGGTCCATGAAGCATTCACCAGTGAACTTACTCCTGTAGTCCTCTGAACCTGTAAAGGTGAAATATTTTCAGGTGAGTAGTTGCACTATAAAAACCCCCAGAAGAAATCAAAGATAGAAAAGAAAACATTTCTATTTACTCAATGAACCCGCATAAGAATCAACCCAGATTTGACTGAATCCTACATGAGGCTTTAAAGTGGTTTACCCAATTCACTTCAGTCCAGTTCTAGAAATGGAAATCCTGTCTGATCTCTTAGAAGACTATGCCAGTGCCTTTTCACCTTTTAGAAAATATTTTTTTTTGGTGCTAGTAACTGCCACATGGCAAATGATGTGTCAGACAAACAAAGGCAGAAAAGTAAAGAAGTCAATCAGCTTCATCGTAACACTAGATATGATTAAAACCAACTACTGACTTTGCAAGAATAAAATATTTTAATAAATGACATAATAACACAGTTTAATGTAACGTAAGTTCCAATCATTTCCACTTTAATCTTGCCAGGTAGTTTACATTTGGTAAGAATTACACTTTTGCATGCCATTGTATTATAACCATCAGGTCACCTTTAACTTGTTCTAATGAAATGCCTTTCAAAGAAGCTCAACAAATCAACCTTTCCAGCTTTTTAGAAGTATTAATGAGAGGTTTACATGTGATCCCCGTGCTTATGGCAGGCAAAATATTAATGGATAGGCAATCAAGGAGTTGCCAGCACAGAGCCAATCATACAGTACTTGCCGCATACTTCATGATGGGAACAACTAAATATTTATCCGAAATCATTTCTCATGTCTATGCATACTAACAAACTTAAGGGTTTTTAAAAAAACTTTCCCAAGACTTTATAAACCAGTCGTAATTGCAACTATTATTTCTCGATGCTGAAATCACTTATGTGAGAAATCACATCCAGTTTGTTCCTGGTAATTCTGGTGACTGAACATAAGAACATAAGAACAGCCCTGCTGGATCAGGCCCAAGGCCCATCTAGTCCAGCATCCTGTTTCACACAGTGACCCACCAGATGCCATTGGAAGCCTACAGGCAGGAGTTGAGGGCATGCCCTCTCTCCTGCTGTTACTCCCCTGCAACTGGTATTCAGAGGCATCCTGCCCTATGACTAGTAGCCACTGATAGACCTCTCCTCCATGAAGTTATCCAAACCCTTCTTAAAGCCATCCAGGTTGTTGGCTTTCACCCCATCTTTTGGCAGAGAATTCCACAAGTTGATTATGCATTGTGTGAAAAAGTACTTCTGTTTGTTGGTCCTAGATTTCCTGCCAATCAATTTAATGGGATGACCCCTGATTCTAGTGTTATGTGAGAGGGATAAAAATTTCTGTCTATCCACTTTCTCCACATCATGCATGATTTTATAGACCTCTATCATGTCTTCCCACAGTCATCTTTTTTCTAAACTAAAAAGCCCCAGGTGTTGTAGCCTTGCCTCATAAGAAAGGTGCTCTAGGCCCCTGATCATCTTGGTTGCCCTCTTCTGCACCTTTTCCAGGTCTACAATGTCCTTTTTTTTAGATATGGTGACCAGAATTGTACGCAGTATTCCAGGTGTGGCTGCACCATAATTTTGTATAAGGGCATTATAATATTAGCCGATTTATTTCCAATCCCCTTCCTAATGATCCCTAGCATCGAATTGGCCTTTTTCACAGCTGCTGCACATTGAGTCGACACTTTCAACGAGCTCTCCACCATGACCCCAAGATCCCTCTCCTGTTCAGTCACCGACAGCTCAGATCCCATCAGCGTATACTTGAAGTTGGGGTTTTTCGTCCCAATGTGCATCACCTTACACTTGCCAACATTGAACCTCATTTGCCACTTTGTAGACCACTCACCCAGTTTGGAGAGATCCTTTTGGAGCTGCTCACAATCTGTTTGGGATTTTACTACCCAAAAGAGTTTGGTATAATCTGCAAATCTGGCCACCTTGCTGCCTACCCCTGCTTCTAGATCATTTATGAATAAATTAAAATCACCGTACCCAGTACAGATCCCTGGGGGACCCCACTTCTTACTTCTCTACATTGTGAAAATTCTCCATTTATACCTACCCCCTGTTTCCTGTCTTTCAACCAGTTAGCAATCCACACATGTACTTGTCCCCTTGTCCCATGACTGCTAAGTTTCCTCAGGAGTCTTTGATGAGGAACTTTGTCAAAAGCTTTTCGGAAGTCCAGGTAGACTATGTCAACTAGATCACCTTGATCCACATACTTGTTGACACTCTCAAATAACTCCAAAAGGTCTGTGAGGCAAGATTTACCTTTGCAGAAGCCATGCTGGTTCACTCCCAGCAGGGCCTGTTCTTCTATGTGCTTTACAATTTTATCCTTGAGGATGCTTTCCATCAATTTGCCTGGAACGGATGTTAAGCTAACCGGCCTGTAATTTCCTGGATCGCCCCTGGGTCCCTTTTTGAAAATCAGTGTTATATTTGCTACTTTCCAGTCCTCTGGTACAGAGCCCGATTGCAGGGATAAGCTATATATTTTAGCAAGGAGGTTGGCAATTTCACATTTGAGTTCTTTGAGGACTCTTTGATGGATGCCATCCAGCCCTGGTGATTTGTTAGTTTTCAGCATTTCCAGACAGTTTAGAACATCATCTTTTGTCACTTCTATCTGACGCAGTTCTGTAGCCTCCATCCCTAAAAAGCCTGGTTCAGGAACAGGTATATGCTCAGTATACTCTGCCGTGAAGATGGATGCAAAGAACTCATTCAGCTTCTCTGCAACCTCCATCTCCTCCTTAATAATCCCTTTCACTCTCTCATTGTCTAATGGTCCAACCACCTCCCTGCAGGTTTCCTGCTTCTGATGTATTTAAATAAGTATTTGTTATTCCCTTGATACTTTTAGCTATATGTTCCTCAAACTCTCTTTTTGCCCCCCCCCATGTCACCTTGCATTTCTTTTACCAGAGTTTTCTTTCCTTTCTGTTCTCTTCATTTGGACAGGCCTTCCAATTTCGGAAGGAAGTCTTCTTCCCTTTTATGGCTTCAATGACGGTAACCATTAGCCATGCTGGCATCCTCCTGGATTTAGTGGTACCTTTCCTCCTTTTGGGTATACAATCTAACTGGGCTTCTAGTATTGTGGTTTTGAGTAAACTCCATGCACTCTGGAGCAAAGTGACTCTCCTAATTTTCCCTTTCAGCTTTCTTTTCACCATACTCCTCATTTTGGAGAAGTTTCCTCTTCTGAAATTCAAAATGTCTGTGTTAGACTTCCTTGGTGATTCTCTCCCCACATGTATGCTGAATTTGATCACACTATGGTCACTGTTCCCTAAATGGCTGATGACACTGACATCATGCACCAGGTCCTGGGTGCCACTCAGAATTAAGTCCAAGTCGCCTTCTCTCTGGTTGGTTCCAAGAACAACTGTTCTAAGGTGCAGTCATTTAGCGTATCTAGAAATTTGACCTCTTTGTCATGACTGATAATCAAAGAATTTTATAAGGATACTTAATAATTGTATCTAAGGTTGGTAAATGGGCTGTAACACCGGTATGAGTTTCCTTTTATTGTGTGTAAATGTTTTTAAATATGATTACTATATATTTTTATTATTTGATGTGTGTAATTTTGAGCCTATGTATTTTGCACACCTAATGTGGTCCTACAGGTGGACCTTGTTATATGCAGGGGTTCCGCTCTTGGCTGAAGCTGCGGATAACGAGGCATTGAGGCAATCAAAATCAGGGGTGTTAGTTTCCTAGAGAGTAAAAATGGCTAAAAAGAAAGTACCATACCATGCTCTGAGGGTGTCCAGCTGTGCAGCAATGCCTCCCAAGCCCCAATTCTACCATTTTCCTCATTAAAAATTGCAGGGAAAATCTTTTTCAAGAAAGAGCCACAAAATGGCTCTGCTAAGCAAAATGGCTAGAAATGACCTCTGAGTTCATTTCCGGCCACCTAGGAACAGTGGATATGTTGTTTTTAAATCCTTTTAAACTGCATATACAGAGGTCGGGTCTTCATTGTCTGACTGCGGATGCACAGAACTGCAATTGTCAGAACCGCATGTGACGAGGTCCACCTGTAGCTCATCCTGTAAAAGAATATTATCACACATTTCAAAAATGGATCTTCTTGGTGCAAATTTATTGTTTTTTCTTCTCTTACTTCACCATGCAGCCCAGAATGTAATATAACTAACTTCCATCAGAACACTTCTCATTGGAAACAACTTTAATTCTGTGGTATACTTAGGTGTCTACGTATGATAGACTTTTGATGTCAGGGCTGGTACACCATATAAAATGTGAAAATATAGGTAGATTAAAATATTTCTGGGGTTTTAAAAAAACAGTAAGTGGTACACAAAACAACCGCAAATACAAATCTCAGTCTTAAGATAAAAAACTTAAACCACGAAGTATCCCACTTTAATCAGACTTACATATCAAAAACATTTCCTTAATTCCTGTGCATTGATTTTACATAGTAAAGTCCTTCCAAGTATTCACACATTACAAACACACATTAAAATATACATTCCTATCGTAAAAAGTATATAAACACAGTCTCTAAAAAAAGTCTAGAGACTGTTTCTTCTATGGTTCCCAGTTGGTGCAATAAAAGTCAATATGGTGTCCTTAATAGAGCTCCATGGATGTTTCTCAAAACTCTGTATGAAAATGTTGACTGTTTCAGAGAATATGTTCAAATTCTTTACAATATGCCAAAATCCATATAAAACTATCAACTGTATTCAGAAAAATATGTCTAATAATTCTTTACAATATGTGCCAGACATGTTTTGGCTGTTAGTCTTCTTAGGGCCATTGATTCAAAAATTCTTCAATACAGTTGTGTATGTGCCATATTTTACTGTTGAATGAAGACATCCTTTCCTCTTGCCATGAAGTGTTTTTTGTCACATGAAGTGTTATTTCTCTTATAGAATTTGAGCCATTGCAATTAGGAATGTGTGAGCTGGTTTGATTTGAACTGTGTTTCAAAAATAACCAGCCTGGTTCAGCCGGTCCAACTTCAAACCAGACCGGCTCCCAAAAGGCTGGTCCACAGCTGGCCCAGACTGTCCTTCAGGGTGCTGGCGGGGGGCTTTGAGAAGCCCCCCTGCCCCCGCTACCTTGGATTATTGGATAAGGTACAAAGTGTACCCTTTCTTTTGCCTGCCCCCCTGACCTTAGGATAGGAAATGCTCTTTTACAAGCATATACCTGAACTGGCCCACAAACTTGTTTGGCTGGTTCAAATCTGACTGGGCTGGTTCAAATCTGGTCCATATTCAAACCAAACTGGCCAAACCAGTTCCGTGCACAACCCTAATTAGAATGAAAGTTGAGTGGCATACCAGAGCCAAGCAATACTCTAAAGTCTAAGTAGTTTGTGGGAAACACAGTTAAGAAGGAATGTTTTATATATTATTTCATAACCAGAGTCCTAAACTCTTGCTCCTTATTCTACAGAAAAAAAGAGAAATTTATCTAGGGCAAGACATCTCCACCCAGTACAAATGCTCAGTATAAATGAACTAGTAACGGCACGAAAAAGAGGCAAAATGTGTTTATTACCTATACAAATATGTATTAACATTTTAAAATGTGAATTATCTAGATGACCATGGAGTGCAGGGTATTAAATACCACATGCTGTTACCAAGTACTCGGAGCTACCCATCAACTTGCAAGGCAGCAGCAATCAGCTGCCAACAAGAAGAAATTTACAATTTAACTTGAGTCTCGAGATCATTTGGACAGGTGGCAGCTCTATCATTTTATTCCCACTAGGGAAACTAATGTGAAAACTTGCCATCTGGTTGCAGTGCCAGTTATATGTGTCCATCCATTTCTACATGCATTACTTTATCAGCATGCTCCCATGAGGCTTTAAGTGGATATGGTGCAATTCAAGAAGTACAGTACAACATCAGTGTATAAGCATTATTTGCTCTATTACAACAATCAGTGTGGGTGAGCTGGTAAGAGGAAGCTTAGAACATCATATAACTTTTGTGTATGAAGATAATACTTTTGCAACTTCAAAATTAAAACAAAAAGTTTTTAAAGGGAAAAAAAAACTAATCTAAGAAAAATGGCATGGTACTAAAAAAGGTGTCTCCCGCTCTCCTTTATCTTTCTAACAGTTTGGAATAAATTTTTAAAGATGATATTGCTACTTTATTTGCTTGTATATCACTCGCATACATGTCTATTATCTGCAATTATGCTCGCTAAAGTATCTGTTATGAATTTTACAGCTTGTGGGGAAATCAAGATTTGTAACCCAGCAAAATGATAGCCATTCCTCCTGGACTTATAGGCCCTGCTCTTGCAAACATTTGACATTTATTGCATAACAGAACAAAAAAGACAGAATATTCAAGAAACCAGTACCTCCCCTCACTTATCAGATGCATCCATCAAGCAGAGGAGGTATCTCAGGCTCAGTGGCTGATATCCTGACTAAATTGCTCAATGGAAGAGCCACTGAAATTAATAGGACAAGTTGTCATGAATGGAAGTGATAGGGTAAAAGATCTCACTATAAGCTTTAACAAGGGATAAATAAAGATGATAATTAATTGTAACTTATTATGGAGGTATGTACCCACCTGGAAGGCTAGCTGTCCAGTACAGATGGCCAAATAACCCTAAAGTGAGCTCTCTCACTGGTGGTGGCTTGATTGTTTATACCATCATACCAGCTGGTAAGAAGGACTGTATCATATATATCAGAAGCAAATGTGTGGTAAAACGTCTGTTTCTACCAAAGAAAACCGCATGGCTCTGTGGCTGTCAGGAATCGACATTGACCCGACGGCACAACTTTACCTTTATAGGCTGCCAAGTGTAAAGTGTACCTTTACTACACTTCCATAACAAATTAGAAATCAGGGGACGGGGGAGGCAAGTAGACACATTATCATTACTTGGAAGGACTAGCTAGACCTGTGGTTCCCAAATGGTGTTTGGGAACCCAAAAACCACCCAAACCCTGAGGTTCCATGGATGCTTTATTTATTTACTAGATTTGCATTCACTTTCTAGGCACAATAAAGTGCACAGGCACAATTACAAAGTGGCCCACAAAACACACACACACACACACAAAACACAGTTAAAAATACAGATTAAGT
Source organism: Hemicordylus capensis (assembly GCF_027244095.1). Classification (NCBI taxonomy): domain Eukaryota; kingdom Metazoa; phylum Chordata; class Lepidosauria; order Squamata; family Cordylidae; genus Hemicordylus; species Hemicordylus capensis. The sequence goes on along the minus strand of NC_069658.1, from coordinate 368,952,765 downwards.
AAAAGCCAAATCAATGTTTAAGACAACAGCTAAAGAAAATCAATGAAAAGCCTGGTGGAAGAGCCAGGTCTTTACGTTACAACCCTTTTGAATTAGTTCAGGGATAGTGCCTGGCAAATCTCTCCAGGGAAGGCATTCCACAAACTTTGCACCACTACTGAAAAAGCCCTATGTCTGGTTACTGCCAATCAAACATGAGATGATGGTGGGTCAGAAAGCAGGCCTTGAAAAACTGATGACAGGTCTCGGCAGGTTAATTACAGGAATTTCTCAAATGATCAGGAACAGCAGTAAAAGTTCTCTAAAACACCATCAATCTACTCACTAGTGAACTTTCCCTGTGACATGCTGCTTCACAGGAGTGTTGGTGTGTTTTGGAGGCATATTCTCTGCTCATATGGGGCAACAGTGAGGCCCAACAGAATGCATGCCCTAGAATATACCCCCAGAATCATCAGCAAGGTATATAATTTCCACAGCAGGTGTTAAGCAGATGGCTCAATGTGAGAAATGCTATCTGAAGGCAGAAATTTTAAGAAGTTAAAATAATTGAGAAAGATAAATTGTTCACCAAGAGAAAGAGAAAATGGCTATAGGCACTCTGATTACAAGCTCCCTGTAGTGAATCACCACTCGGTGCATGACTGTCTGAGTTTACCCAAGATGTTCAGCACAAAGCGCTCAAGTATTTCAGCTATTCACCCAGTATTCTAGCCACTTGCTGGGGCCACACTTATTTTCAAAGAGAATTATTCTATGATTGAATATGATTCATTCAACCATCTATTTTTAGATATCTTACATGTACAGTGTTCCCCCACAGAATTACTCAAGCAGCCTGTGTCTAATCTTCAGCTAATGAAACTAACATGTTTAAAAAAAAAAAAAAAATCTCCAGCCATTTCACTAAGGCTGAAACCAAATTTCATAAATCAAGTAGATGTCCAATTTGTTTGCAAAATCACTCCCGAGTGCAAGATCTACACTCGGCCTTTTAATTTTATTGAAGGTATTACAGTTCTCTTTACCGCAAGGTTTCTTCTTTTACTTTTCCTGTCAAAACGAGGAGATATCTCACCTTTTGATGCTTCTGAAAACAGCAGAAGTATCCCAGCATGCCATGCTGCAGGAAAGCATGGAGCCTTCCATGGTGCTTGACAGAACCATGTTCCATTTGTATTGTTCTACCACATGGTTAGATCAAGCACAAAGGAAAATCCCACCAACAGCCAGAATCAGTGTTAGGCAGCCACCAAAGAGAGAGGAGCGTTGAGAGGAAGCAGCATGGAGAAGCACAAGCTGGAGATTTCATTGTGAGCTGCTGTCCACTTCACCCATGCATAAAGGAGCTGGAGTTCAAGAAGTCAATACGTATTGTTACAAATGCAAAAAACCACTCTAAAGCACGGACTGTTAGTGCATGAGAGCAACCCCAGAAATATTTGAAGGTGGAACTGCTGTGACAGAAATCCAACCAAAGGATTGCAATTGACAGCCTTAACTGTGCTCAACAGGTTACATACAATGAGCGTGTGCAAATCGTCAACATCCACAGTACCATAAACTAGGATATCTGCTCATTTACCACATGTATGGAATACGGTAAACCTGCTTTAATACGGTAAACCTGTTTAAGAAATTTTCCATCCAGTTTTGCAGAAACAACCAACCTCTCTTATGAGCATAGCATTTTTGTGAAATTGAAGATTTGATGGCAGTTATTTAGCAGAGCTTTGAAAGTAAATTTGAAATATCACCTCATTTTATAGCAAAAGCATAGTAGAGAACGAATCCATTTTGACACAGAATATCGTTATTGTTCTTTTGTAGAAGTTAATCTATAATAATTGCTTGAAAGTTGACAGACTCTGGTTAGGATTCCATAGTTCCCCACTCTTTCCACATTATCAGTCTAGGGCTTTCAAAAGTCCTAAATAAAATCCTCTCACCCAGCATTACTGAAGCAGCAGACAGCTGGCACCAGTGTACTTTCCCAAAAAGATGGGAAGAAATAAGAAATTAAAAGGGAAAAAAAGGGAAGGGGGACCCAAACATTTTCAGTATTCTCTCTTTTGGAACTATATGCCACCTAATAGGCTTTTGTGACTCTTCATCTGGAGTTCTGCTTAAGGGAGGGGAGAACGGTCTTATGAATGCTAAGAATTTGACTTAAAGCAAGATTTTCTACAAATGAGGGTAAGAATCTGAGCATGCTTTCCCACTCCAGTAATTCTCACAATTGTCAAATACAATAAAAGCCACAAAATCCCTGTTAAGTTTCAGGGCTCCTAGTCAGAGGCTGACACCTGTGCACGCTTGTAGGGTCTGCAGATGTTAGTAGGATCTTCAGGAATACAGTGGAAGCCCATAGTACCTTGAGTGCACCTCCACCAGCCCTCTTGGACTCATGGTGCTTTTCCACATGGGGCTTTTACAGCACTTTTGCACACTGATGTTTGGGATGAAGTTCATATGAGGGTGGGTTTTAGCCAGAATTCATACTGAGACAGCAAGATACTGTTCATATAGCAAGCTGAATTATTCAGGTTTTATCTTTGTGAATGGAGCTTAACTCAGACTATCTGTGTCCAAAAATACTTGCACTTGTTAAACTGTTTTCATGGGATACTCTGTCATTCTATGGAGTATGATTCTGATGTGTGGAGAGACCCCATGGATAAAGCAAATCAAGATGAAATGGAAGGATGGCTTTGCCAACTGTCTGCTGACATGATAGCATTCCGGGCAGACTTGTTTCCTGTGCCCTGAAGTCATCCTCATTTCTAAGGTTCTTTTAAATTAAAAGATTTCTTTCTTCTTGAAAAGCCTGACTCAATTTTTTTTATAAATTACTTTCCCATGGGTCTTAAGCAAGGTTGCCACATGTCTCTATATCCACCTACAAGGTGTTAAAAAAAAATAAATTTTTTAAAAATAGAGATCAGTGGAAAATTAGGGGGGGGGACATAAGTTGGGAAGGACTGGCTATGGAGCTCTGAAACCAGGGACAGCTGTAGCACAGGATAATGGGACTCTATGTATTAAATTTGAAGCTTATGGGTCAATCAATTGAATATTAATTACTTTTTTTAGACAGGGAAGGTGTTTCACTTTTTTTTTTTTGGTTTCCCTATTGATCTTGCAGAAATCTGTCACCTGGTGACCAACTGCAGTCTTGTGCAAGATCAATGGGGAAATTTAAAAAACCACAAAAGCATTGACATACCCTCTCTGTCTAAAATAATTATTAAAAATTAATCAGTTCACCGGTCAGCTTCAAACTGAGTACACAGAAGTCCCTGTATACTGTGCTACAACTGTGCCTGGTTTCAGAACTCCATGACCAGCCCTCCCCAACTTATGATTTTTTCCCTAATTTCCCACTAAGCTCTAGGTTAAAAAATCTTGTAGCTGGCTATAGATACATGTCAGCCTTGCACAAGACCCATAGCAAATTAATGTTTGTTTTTTTAAATGAGTCAAACTTTTAAGAATTGTCTTTAAAAATAACTATGGTTTAAAACAGGGATTCTCAAACTTGGGTCCTCAGGTGTTATTGGACTTCAACTCCCATAATCCCCAGCCTCAGTGGCCTTTGGTTGGGGATTATGGGAGTTGAAGTCCAATAACACCTGAGGACCCAAGTTTGAGAATCACTGGTTTAAAAGAATGCAGGGTCTCCAATATACACACGCACATACCTGCTCATTCTCTACTAGGGGTGTGCAGAATTGGTTAAAATCAAACCAGGTTTGATTTGAACCAGTTTGACCGGTTCAAACTTGAACTGAAATGGCTTCAAAAAATGGTGGCTAGTCTGAGTTTGAACAGAACTGGGCCTGGTCCATTACAGACCAGTTCAACCTGATTCAATGGGTGATGTTTGTAGAGAAGAATCCTGTGAGGATTCCCATTCACAAGAAAAAGGGAATCCTGCCTGAAAAGTTTTATAAGGGCAGCTGGAGGCGGTGGCGAGAAGGTACCTTATTGCTGATCGCCATGGCTTCTCTAAACACCGGTGCTGACCCCAACAGTGCAACCTATGTGGCGGTGGCACAGTTCTAGCCTCTACACATCTGTGGGGGAGCACTGGGGTTTATAGGAGCCGGCACCGGTAAGGTGCCCTCTTGCCTCTCCCCGTCCACCCTTAGAAACCTTGTACAGTCAGGATTCCTCTTTGCTTTATTCATCACTGGATTTCCCTTTACAAACATTGCCCCTCGAACCAGGTAGAACTGGTTAGATTGGACAGACCGAACCACTGGCTGGTTCAAACGAACTGGTTCAGGGAGCAGTGGTTCAGTTCAAAAACAGTTCTATGCACACTCCTATTCTCTACCTGCACCCTTGAATAGAAAGGAGGTGGGATGCCCACTTGAACCATAGCCAGACTTCATAAGATAGGAATATGAACAGACCTCGCTTTACTCCGCATTATTCCTGAAAATATTTATTACCATTTATTTTTGCTTTGACTACTCTCCTCCTAAGTCGTTTGATGTTAGAACATTTCCTCCCGCTCTAAAATTGGCAGCCTGGAAAGGCTCATGATGTCGCATAAGAGCGCAAATACTGCCAAGTGCTGCTTATGCTCAAGAAGCACTCTGTCAGCAGTGCGTTTCTGCTCTTACAGAACTTTCTGGAGCACAGAGAGCACTTGGAGGTATTAGTGCTCTTGTGCAACAACATGAGTACAAAATGGCAGGGGGAGTTGAACAAGGGACCCCACTGCGTCTCCACAGACCCTACTAATATGTACACTTCATTAGTCAGCCAGCCAGCGTTCTTGTTAATCAAATTAACAGCTTTCCACCACAAGTGTACATTGCAAACGAGACATGTGGCAGTGTATATGCAGTTTAACATTCATTTCAATATGTAAGTGATAGCTATGCAGGAAGATTGTCATGTGTGATGCAGTCCACGGGTAAGTTAGGGACTATTAATTACTTATCTACTGCCCATGACCACCTTTAAGGACAACTGATCTCATAATGCCTGGGGAAAGCCAATCCATTGTAAGCAAACTGAATACTTGGGACTTGCACAGGATGTTGCATTTCTATTTTCCTTTTCAGTATTCATTATTTCAATTTAAGTTTTAAGTAATGTCTGGAGGTTTGCATTTATTTGTGGGGATTTCTTTACAATATTTGGTGCACTGCCATTTTTCCAGTTTGACAAGTCTGTAGCAAAAAACACCAGAACAAAACTACTGCTTTTAGAACTGCTGCTAGACTGAATGCCATTGTAGAAAATGCAGATTTTGTTACAGTTAACGAAAACTATGCAGCAAGTATAGCGGAAGTTGCTTTGCTTTTCTGATACTACTGAATGTGTATCAAGGAGAAAAACTATTGTAAAACAAAGCCTTGGCACCACCTTGTAGCTGTGGCAAACAATATTTGGGGGGGGGGGGAATTCACCACCCCATGCAAACTGTTGATGGGAATTCAAGCACAGATCCAAAATACTGTAAAGACCTGCTTTCTTCTATAAATGTTTTTGACAGCTACTGATGAATGGATTATAATGTGCTCTGACACAGAGAATTTTGCTGTAATGATAGAGTTTGTATGAAAGTGTTACTAAATATGCAGATGCTTGTGCCTCAGCCTTTCACATTTGTACCAATGCCGCTATTTTTAATTTGGATTGAATTACTAAGAGGCAACATCTGACAGGGAGAGATTTCTGTTGGCAGATGGCTCATTGTCCTACCTGCATTGTTAGTTGTAGAAGTGGTGTGTATGACAACTATCTGGAAATGTAACAAGCTAATTAAATCAGTTAAACAGAACAGGAATCAAATGCCATGGATATTGAAGAAACGCTTTCAGTTATCAGAGCTTCAAATGGGAAACAAATCCTTATTGTTATGGTGGAGAGGGCAAAGCGCCAGTGACTCTGTTTCCTTTAAACATTCTTTCATTAGCACAGAAACCACAGAATATGGACAGATCAATCAATTGCTAGTCAAATGTGACAGAAAGAGTGGAGGAAAAAGAAACCTGCTGAAGAAAACAAAGAGAGACATTTCTCAGAGTAGGGCAATGTTTTTCATGCCATTGGCAGCAGACACTGCAGAGTTTCACACTAATCAAGGAGTCTTGCCAGTTCTAAAGCAATGACGCCGGGCTATCATTGAGCAAGTACATACAATCTGCTACTGGATTCCTTTGATTTCCCCTTAGAAAACAAAGCTGTGCAGCAGTTATCTTAATCAAAATATGCCAAGAAGAAGAACCTGCTGACAAAAAGAACCTCTGGTGAAATAGGGCTGGCATGTCACGCTGGATGCTTGGCTGCTATTGGGCAGGTGCAGCTGAGGGAGAAGACCAGCATAACCTTTTATTGCTGTCACTAAAAATGGAAGCATTCCCTCTCATTGAAAAATGCAGATCCGTTCATCTTGAATACAGAGTAGTGCTGGCTGCTGATAGAAGAATGCCCTCATCCAGCATTCTTCTGTGGGTTAGACAGCTGCCCGAAGCACAGAGGATTTAAATCCATCCTATAAATCCATATAATCTGCAGACACAGGCAGATCAGCCTTGCCTCTCAATATATTTCTGGAAGTTTAAGTCTACTTCCTCCCACAGTATAATTCTGGTCATCTTCCCTTCAGGATGAGAAATGAAACTACGGAATTCTGTTTAAAACGAGCAGGTTGTTAAAATACGTAGCCTTACCCTATCTCTATATTTGACATGTTAAAGATATACGTAAAAACACAAACTGTGAATGAAACAAACTCATGCTTGCAAATATGTCCATCATATACTCATTAGGAAGCCGTGACTGGCTGTAATTCTCTGTTGAGTTTATACTCAGCAGCAAGCCCAGGTGTGCCTCTATGCAATATCTAAAATGGCTCTCTTACCAACGTTTAAAATATATGTTTTAGCAGTTGCTGCCCAGTTATTTCTCTGCGTTAAGTAAATGATAAGATAATTAAATCCTTGATAATAATTATATGAGCCACAATGCTTCAGATTGCATGCCTGAGGTTTTTGCTTTCTCTCTAACTCAACATTATGCTGTGATATGTTCATTCTCTCCAGTGCTAACTGACTCACAACCCTTCAGGCCAGTTTTCTTCAATATCTATCTATCTATCTATCTATCTAAAAAAATATATAAATCAGGTCAGGTCCTTTTCTTCACAAATATACAAATCAGGCCCTTTAAAAAATTAAACTCAATATGTAAATGAAAAATAATGTATTGATTAAACAATGTGTTCTCAGGATATCACTCCTGGATGGACAAAATGTTTGAAGGAATTTAATGAACTCAGAAACACCAAAGGATTTTTCTTTTGGGCCTCTGAGTCCCTAAAGCCTAAATCAATCCTGTATTTCAATTTCTACCCTATTCCCTGAACGGATGCAAATATTCAAAGCTAAAATTAAGTCAGTTTACTAAGATTTCTCTCAACTTAATAGCAGAGGCTCAGGATTGATAGACAAACACTGCACTTGTCCACATACTTAATGTACCTGTTAGATTCTCTCTATAATATATGAATATTCACAAAACTTCACCAGCAAGCCATATTTCTAAAATATAGGATATATATATTTATTTTGTGATTAAAATTATGCCAATGAAGTTGAAGGTGAAGATAAGTAAAGGTTCTTGTACACTGATGTGGACTACAAGATGTTAAAGCAGAAATATACAGAGTTATTTCAAAATAATCCTTTATAAGATCATCAGAGGAAAACTTTAATAGTACAAATGACTCACTCCAGCTAATATTTAAGGAAATAAAGCTCAAGGTACATTTTTGCTTATGTGATAAATATATAATTTGTATAAATACATAAATTTTATATTTATGTAAATATCTTCTTGAATAGATATGGGGCGGGGGAGTGCACTATATCAAAACAAAACGCACTATATCAGACCACTTTAACAGTTCAGGGTTTTATGTCTATAAGATTAAAAAATGTCAACAGAGCATCTTAGAGACCTCCCCAAACAACAGTTTTCTGCTGCATACTGTAAGTTGTACTCTTGCAAATGCCACGCAGAATCACATCAAAAGACAAAAATGGATGCTTACTTCTACACATATGCTCTATTGGATAATGCTAACGCATTTGGCATCTGGTCCTAAGTACCATTCAACTTTGCCACAATGCTGTACAACAACATCCACAGAACCATCTCTAATGTTGACTTCATCCATTAGATCATCCATGGTGACCAACAATGATCAGGGCAGAATAGTTATGACTTCATAAGAAGATATCAGGTCACAAACTGCTTGGAAATTCATCACTATAGCTTTAATGTGGTGATTATCTTTATTTAGCAGGGGCAGAGTAACTGGCCCTATCCAGCCCCAGCACAGTACCTCCAGTGACTGTTGCTGGTGTCTATCTTATGTTTCTTTTTAGATTGTCAGCCCTTTGGGCACTGAGATTCATCTTATTTATTTATTATTTCTCTGTGTAAACCACCCTGAGCCATTTTTGGAAGGGCAGTATAGAAATCGAATAAATAAATAATATATAGTACTTCTGATTTAACATAGCAAAGAGGTTTACTATATTTATTCTCACAACAATCCCATGGAGTGAGTCATGCCCAATTTCAGCAAAGAGGAACTAAAGCTCTAACTTATCCAAGGGACACATGGCAGAGGTGAGACATTAAACCCATATTGTAGCCCACCTGTTGACTCCCTGGTCCCTATTCGTTCTAAGCATACTTTAAGAGCACTGTTCCCTGGCTGTGAACCAGATGTGACCTCCAAAAATGTGATCTGATCCAAATACCAAGTACATATACATTTTTTCAAGGACAACTCTGTTATTTATAGAATTAATATTCTCTTTCTAAGGATCTTTCAGGTGACACTGTATTGATACACGGGAGTGAGAACATTTTAAGGGGGGAAAGGGCATATGCCATTCTCTCTCACATAAAACCAGTATCTTCTGTCCTTAATGTCAGGAGCACAATTCATCATAACCCTCCCCCTTCCCCCCACCTTCTTCTTCTTTTTTCAGAGGTAGGAGTGAATTAAAAAATAACACTTGCATTTCTAGGTGATGGCACTGCAAGATAGTCTATCAATGACAATATTTTTTTCTTCTCAATCCTGATTACAAATAATAATTTTCTGTGACAGAAGTCTGTGGTTGAAGCTTGCCTGAGATAATCAGCATATTGGACTACTACTACATGTAGAAAACGTATATTAACAAGAGAAACTTTTGACTGGGCAAGGCAATGTCCCTTGGCTGATGCTTGGAAGATCAAACACCAGAGAACTTGGAAGATCAAACACTAGACTAGATAATCTCCTGAAGAAAGACTACCCCACAGCCACTCTTGTTGTACTGTGTGTATTTATTATATTCTTTGCATGGTTCCTTCTGTACAACTCATGCCCAAGAGCCCCTTTCTAGCCAGATTTATTTGAAGAGGCAAACTTGTAGCAGTGCTATTGCTTCTGCAGCAAGCTATTGTATGCAGAGGGAAATTGTACTATTGTCAATGAAAAGTTATCTGTGAATATCAGAAAACAGCTAACACAAGCTTATATAGCAAGCTTTCAGTTACTGTGAACACTGCCCTACACATCAATCCTTTATTTGGCCTGTAAAAGATTTTCATGTTAATGAACTGAACAAAACTCTAAGGATTTGTTGGAAGTACGTCTGAATTCCTTCCTTTCTATGAACAACAACAACAAATTGATGTTTGGTGGGATCACAGGATCATTTAAACCTTATCTCTTTTATTGGCAGTATACTATTTTGCATTCTTTCAAAACTACATCCTATCTTTTTACTTTTAAAAAAATCAAAAAACAAGCTAAAGGTTTGTCTCTCTTTTAATGCATAAGGTAAATAGGTTTTCTGGAGGACTAATACAATTTCCCAAATTTAATTTTAGAAAGATGCTCCATAATATCCATTATAGCAAACACTGTCCTACAGATTTGATTAGCAGGCTCTCTGGACCTGCTTATTTCTGAACTGAAAGTGCAGTAGAGGCTGGATAAATGAATTACCTGAGCAACGGAACTTCTTGCTCTTGATCTGGCTGATTCGTTTGTTGGCAAGGCGACGTGGGCTGCTGCATCGAGCGCCGCTGGTTTCTATTGGATTATCCTGCAGGTAATCAGCCAGCCACTTCAAATGGCAGTCACACACAAATGGATTCTGAGCTAAATGCCTGCAAGAGGGATGGGATGTTTAACCAGAAGTGACCAGTGACACTGTACTCCATCATCGTTTTTTTTACAAACACAAAACTGAAGAGTAGAGTAATTGAATCAGCTTCCAATACACCAGGCCTGGCGGAAGCCACATGGAGCTGCACTTGAATGAGAACAATTCTGTGAGCCATCTTATTTTTTAGTTCATTAAGTCTGTAGTGAGCCCTTTCAAGAAGGAAACAAAAATTAATATAGCAAAGCCTGCTTGTAAAGGGCACAGACCTTCTGTCTACCATTGTCAGATGGGAGCCTGACATAAGGTACTGCATCTTTTTAGAAGAGCCAGGTCAAAAACTTTTTTTTACTGCAAAGCTATAGAGATCAAAATATGGATATGTAAACCAGACAAGTAGGCAAAGTCACAAATGAGCCAGAGTTCTCCTCTCAAGAGTGAAATTAAAATCGGAATATATTAGTCAGAGTTAATAGAGTTTTGTCTAAAACGGATTTCCTCCTGGGCCTCAAATTTCACCCCTGCCTTGTAAAACCTCTCCAAAGGGATATCACTGTTTATACTCATATTCACCTGAGATAATTATGTATGACAATAGTAACTTCAGATGTCATGGTCTGAATATACAAAGCTGCCTTATACTAAGTTAGACCAGGGATTCCCAATCAGTGGTACTCCACAAGTTTCTGAACTGCAACTCCCATCATCCCCAGTCACAATAAATTGTAGCTGGGGATGATGGGAGTTTTAGTTTAGCAACATCTGGAGTACACTGGTTGGGAACCCCTGAGTTAGACCATTGGTCTATCTAATTGGCTACACTGGCTGACAGTGGCTCTCCAAAGGGTCGGGCAGGTGTTCAGTGTTACGTGGAGATGACAGGGATTGAATCTGGGACCTTTAACATGTGCTGTACCTATTAATTGCAGCCCTGTTCCCAACGAGGATTGGGAACTAGCATTGCCCTTCTGTATTCAGCTTCATGGTTCCTGGTTTGATCAAATTATAGTTTGCCATTATGTCCAAGTAAGTAAAAATTACTCTGATGGAATCTTCCAAAATAACAATTGTAGGTTATAGTTTGATCTTGGTTTGCAAACCCAGTTTAGAGATCTTGCTTAAATCACAGTTTGCAAGTTCAGACATAAGAGTGAAGTGTAGCTTACAGAAACCAGGAAGCATTCAATTAAGTAGGTTGTGCAAGAAAGGAAGGAAAACACGTGTGAGCACAGGGCTTATTCATGGTACCTAAACTCGGGGGTTGGAAATGTGGTGCCTGAATATAACTTCTGTTTTCTAAGTATTGTTTCAATTATCTTGTAATTAATTTTACATCATCAGGAGGAGGCATAACCTTCCTAAATGCCTGCCTAGAGGCAGTAATGGGCTGGATGAAGGATAACAAACTGAGACTGAATCCAATTAGGATGGAAGTACGTATAGTGTGGAATCAGTAGTCCGGAAACTGCAGCTGGTACAGAATGCAGCAGCCAGGCGGTCTCTGGGTCACTTCAAAGAGACCATATCACTCCTATATTAAAAGAACTACACTGGCTACCAATAGGTTTCTGGGCGAAATACAAGGTGCTAGTTATAACCTATAAAGCCCTAAACAGCTTAGGCCCAGGGTATTTAAGATAAAGTCTTCTTCACTAGGAGCCCCATCATCCAATGAGATCATCTGGAGAGATTCATCTGCAGTTGCCACCAGTTGTCTGGGGGCTACACAGGGACAGGCTTTCTCTGTTGCCTCCTCAAGACTCTGGAATGAACTCCCTGCTGAACTAAGAGCCTCCCCATCTCTGACAACATTTAAAAAGTCTATAAAGACATTTATTCACTTAAGCTTTTAAACTATACTTGTGGTTTTAAATTGTTTTAAGGTTTTAATTGCTGGTTTAGGGGTGTGCACAAACTGAGGTTCATGCACCGGTTCAGTGCCAAATTGGTTCAGGCAAGGTCCGAGCTGGTTCGCCGCTGCTGGGAGGGGGGGCGGAGGGAGCAGTGGGCAGAATCTGTAAAAAAGAGTAGAGCAAGTCCTTACCTGCTCTCCACCATCCCATGCAGTTTCCTGCTATGACAGCGCTTCCCCCCAGGAACCCATGCACAGCGCCGGTACACACATGGCGTCTACGTGCAGGTTCTTGGGGAGAGTGACATCACAGCAGGCATAACCTCCTCAAATGCCTTTTATGTTTTAAATTGTTTATGTTGCTGTAAACTGTCCAGAGATGGAAGTTTGGGGCAGTATACAAATATACTGCCCCAAACTTCCATCTCTGGACAGTTTACAGCAACATCAAGTAATTAATTAAAATAATGTGCACTACCTCTCTATGTGGATCAGCTTGCATTGTGTGGTTTGTCTCCATGCCAAGAATGTTTAATTGCAGAGTGTACAGAAACCATGTGAGTCAATGTGGCAAGCAGCTTCACATAAAATGGCTCACTGCATGGAGTTGCTCCATTCTGAAGCAATTTCAAGTGATTTCCATGTGGTGACTGCTTCATGAAACGAGCAATTCTGTGCGCAGAAGCCCTAAACCTTTTGGTCATGTATGAATGTAAGGGATAGTTACACCAGGAGTATTTCAAGATTTCAAGCTGGTGAGGGAAAAGGGAAAAAGGATAGACAGTTCCACCCCAAATCCTCTCTCCTAACCTCACCAAGTGCTGGCACCAAGCCCCACCTAACCTTTTTTAAAGAAAAAAACAAACCAAACCAAAATCATTTCTGATGGAGCCAAGCAGCCTGGATAGTTTTAAAAAATAAATTCTCATAGCCTTATGATGAAAGGCTATCCAAGAAAATGTCAAAAATGGTATATACAACATATCTAATAAAAATAAAACCATTTTGACTCCCCTCTTAATCCTTATAACTCGATACTATCTTTCACTGTAAGACACAAAGAAAACAAAAATATATCACATTGATATTTTGAAAAATAATATTTTAACAGGGACTAAGTGACCAAAAATGGTATGCTGATATGTAACATTCACTCTGTAAGAGTGGGAATATTATTTTAAATGAAATTTCATTATCCATGAAATATGCAGCTTTTGGTAGAAATTGATATGGAATGCTTTAGGTCCTGCAAGACTGATGAGCACATGTTTCTAAGGGAATGTAGTTTAAGGCCAGGATACAAAGAAGGGGATATGCATGTGCCAGAGAAAATCACATAATCAGATGGAGAGCATGTGCTTCTCGACTTTGGAAACCACTTTTAAAATGCATAATGGACAGTATGTTTATCAGTGGAATTGCAGCAGTGAATCAGATAGCAAAGTTCTGGCTGGCTGGATTTTCAACTGGATACACATATCCCTGCTGGATCCTCACCTAGGTCTCTACTATATATAACTCATTTAGAGTCTATTAATACTACCAGCTTCCTGTAGAAATGTATGCTCCTTAATTTTTGTCTCCACTCTGCACATGCAATATGAAGAGATAATACGAATTCCCAGGCAGTTAACTTGAACTGGAATGAGGCTTAGCAGCAGCAACCGCTCATCAGACTGGCATGGTAGTTGCAATAGGCCAATACCATAGAGCAAGAAAACACACACACACACACACACACACACACACACACACACACACACACACACACACCTATTATTTATGCCCACTGCCAAAAGCAGTATCAGGTGGGCCCACTGCCAATACTGCCAGGAATCCTCCACCACACCTTTATCAAGTTATGGAATGCCTTCCCTGGAACCATTCTACCAGTCCATCTCTTCCCACATTTTAGATAGACTATTAAGACAGTTTTACTTCAACAGGATTTTATTTGGAAGTTAATTGTATTGCTTTCACTGTTCTGTTGCTATCCTTTGTAATTGCCTGTTTTATTGACCGTAGTATTGGCTTTCAGTGGGTTTTGTTTTTCACTGACTGCACACTTTTTAAAAGAGTGATTCATAAGTAACATGAAATAGGCACATAAACATCACTACCATTTCCATCTTCCTTTTCTTTCCATCCTTTTGTTCCTTTCTGTCACCCTCAACCTTTAAACCTTTCAATTATCTTACCAGGATGTGTTGCCTATTAAACATATGTGTTCTGTCCCTATCTCCAGCACCCAGACAGCCATAACATTACTAATGAGTAAAGGATTCAGAAAGAACCACAGGATCAGGTGCTTCCCTCATTTGCAAAAGCACCTATTTTGGGTATGGGGTGTGTGGAGAGGATCCAAATGCAATATATTCTTGGATACTCACAAAGTCTGAATCGATTGGAGCGGTACAAAAAGCCCCTTGCTGATAGTCTGTAGCTTGTTGTCATAGAGGGATAACAAGTTGAGATTATGCAGATCTTGAAATGTGTTTACCCTCAAGCAGTTGATTTTATTGGCATTGAGAAGCCTGTAAACAAAGAGAACAGATTTGAAATATGTCTAGAAATCAGAAAGACTGGACTCAGAGATTAGTTCTGAGTATTGTACTGAACCACGTGCAAACCCCTATACAGAGCAGGGAGTCCTTTTGAAAAGGTTTAGCCTGTCTAGTTCCATCAGAGCAGAAATCCAAATACATAATATTGTTAAAGCACATGTACGACTGCCACTTTGGACTGTCCCCCTTTGCCAAGATCCTCAACTACTCAGAAGATTTCTTCCACTAGTGATGTCAGCTCACAAGTCCATGAATTCAATATGGGAACACTTGACAAGCAGTGACTGTCCCCCACTCCCCAAAGAACTACAGATCCCAGAGTCCTCAGGGATTGCCTGTGGAATACCTGTTAAAAGCAGATTGAATCTCTAGTGTATATATCTTCTAAGAGAAATCAGGTCCATGAACAAGGAACTGCAGGCAGTTGTGCGTGCGCTACCGCATGGCCACAACAATAAAAACCCCACTTCTGAAGCATGGGTTCTCACGTGTGGGGGTACGATTTTTGCTGATTCCTTCTTCCCCTGGAAGTGCTTTGAGAAACACACAATTATGTTTCTAAGGAACATAACGATGTTTTGTTCAGAGTGCTTCTGAGGGGAGGGCAGATTAATGAAAATTGTACCCACCCACCACCAGTTTGCAAGCACCTGTGCTTCAGAAGCAGGGACACTACCACACTTGCTATGTCTCCTTTCACTACACAGAAGCAGTTTTAGTCAGAATGTCAGTCCATAACATTTTAGAAGTGGAGAAACTATGTTCCAATATTGTACACAGATTTCACAGAGTAAATAGACTGAATCTTAACATAGAATCTGAGCTACAAAACAATAGTATGTGAAGCAGCTCTTAGAGCAGGGGCTGGGATCTGGGATCTGGGGATGATGGGATTTGTAGTTCTTGAAACGTCATTACATTATATATAGAGTGCCAAGTTTGTCCAGCCCTGCCTTAGAAGTTTAAAACACGCCCCTCCCCACCAGAGAGTTCAACCTTTTGAAAGGTTGGGGGTTAACAGGTTAACCCTAATTTACCAAGTTCATTAATGAGAGTGGGAATTCTGAGGCACATGTAACGGAACAGATCCACCAGATATATTAAATACATCTGGTGGTACACAGTTATTTCACAGGAGGTTCTTGAATTCCTCCAAACTAGAACTGTTTCAGCATCAGGCATTGCTGAATCTCCATGAATCAGCTACCTGTTATCTCAAAGAGGTTTAATTTCAAATTAAATGGATACCAGATTCCTTATAGACAATTAAACACATAATGCCATTTGAAACAATGGTTTTCAAACTGAGGTCAATACAGGGATTAACTGACCATTCAAGCTATCTACTCCCCCCTCTCCACAAGGCCCATTTGAACCCATGGGCCACCAATGTCTTCAATATTTACAAAGCAAGAGTACACACATAGGCTTTTCTTAACAGCCATAGCTTAACAGATCTGCATAAAGTATGGCCAACATCATGTTTTAGTGAAACCCTCGGCAAAGCCCTATATGAGGGCCCCTAGCTGAGTGAATCGTGATACTGCTGTGGTATGGGCACTGGGTAAGTGTGCTTCTGCGATTGGCCATGGGTCCTCTAATGGGTCTAGTATCCTAGCTGGTGCCTGATTGGTCAACCAGTCAGGAACAAAAGGAGCACTTTGCTGGATCACAGTAAGGTCCATATCCAGAATTTTTTTTTTTAACATGAATCCTACCAACTAGCTGGTACTAGGTGGTTCACCAGAATTCAGGATTCCTTCGACGGCTTCTCAGTGAGAAGATTGATACTGACAGACAAGCTATCAGATAGACAAACAAACTGGTCATCTGTCAAGTAGAATGTCTGTCAATATCAATGTCACACACAGCAATATCCTTCTGGAATACATGGCTGCTAAGAGAGAGCTGGGGTGTTAGAATGCACTCTCAGTTGTGTGGGCACCTAGCAAAACTGTCTGGTACTTCAAACAGAGTGCATAGCCTCTGTCCCACAATCCAAGGCAGATATATGCAAGGGGTCTTCAGAAGGCCAATCAATGTGGAAATGGTTCTCTAATAGTAGGAATTTTGAAAACTATTGCACTTCAATATTCCAAAATTAGTATGAAGCATATACTGAGTTGACTTATAAAAGGCTCTGCTATCTCTCTCAATATAAAAACAATTTATGCATAATATTATGCGTCTCACATGGTATATGCACAATGTTATTGTACCACAACACTAAAACCTCACCTCATAAAAGAGAAAATATGTCCTGGCTTGCCAAAGTAATAGATGCTTCAGCTAAGCCCTTTTCAAGAATGTGTACTGAAGTGGCAAGTAAATAGATGAGATAATCAAGAGTCCTTCTGCACAATTAAAATAGTCTCATGATTGAACTATTAGCATGAGTACAATTTCAAGTGTTTCACATTTAAATAATATTCTGAGCTCCCAAAACAAAATGATTGAAAATAATTGGTTTGAAGAAGAGGAGAGAGATGTTGATGTCGTATTTGCTCTCACCAACATTTTAATTTACTGATCAAAGACGACAAGTGAGCAAACTATCAGAGAATAACTTGATTACTCTTAGTTTGGAAGTGCAGCTTGGCAGCCTTAATACACTCAGGAGACTACAAGCTGGTTTCTGTCATTATCAGACAGACTAGAAATCATTTTAAGTACACTAATAACCTGAGAGACTACCAGAGATAGAAAAGCACAGTCTATAGAAAGTGAATGCTTCTCCCCCCCACTTTCTTTCCTGTCTTTCCCCATCACAGTATCATTAACAATTCTCCTACAATTAATAGGACATATGCTCTGTGATTAAAGAGGTATATCCTGAATGACATATATCTAATAATAATTAGAAAGGACAAACACACATGGGAAAATGTACAGTAGCAGAATTAAACCCAAATTAGCTTGGGCATTAATTTGATACACAGCTATGTATTTGGCATGAATATGATACACAGAGAAAAATGGCTGTCCTTATGAAAACCGCTACATTCACAGAGGAGATATGCCTACAATCTAAACAAACATTCAACACTTAAGTCCACTAATAGTTCAGCATACCATTATGCAGTATTTTTGAATTGTCTCAATATAATGCTAGCCAGAATCATGATTTAGACTCTTCTCACCATTCTATCACTGCTGAAATATGAACATGGACACCAAGAGGTAACTGGGGTAAATTATCCATTTATTCCTATGAATTATGCCTATCTTGAAAATTTTTTAAGACAGGTGGATGTCTATACTACTTCCTGATAGTCCAAGCTCAGAGAAGGAAGCAAAAAGGCTAGTGTTGTCTGCCTTGTGTTTGAAGAGCCACAATGCTTTTGAACATAATAGGTAGGCAGAAGCTGCTGCCTCTCAAGATGCTGGCTTTTTAAAGAAAGAAGAGCACCATGGGTAAATGTAGCACACCTATAGTACAGTAGTCAAGCCCAGGGGTTAAAGTTGTAATTGAGATTTAAGTTATCATATGAAATTTAGCTCAAGTTATGTTTGCTGCTCAGTAACAGCCATTTGGCAGCTGTTAAAACTAAACAACAATTTTAAAAGACAAAAAACACAACATCCAGTTTAAAATGAGGCAGAGAATTTAACTGCTCATTTGTGATCGTACTGATGACAAAGTCCTGCATTTTTTTCATTATAACTAGCAAGTGTAACTGAAGTTACATCACATTCTAATATACTCCTACAGTTCTTACAACCTCTCCCAACACCATCATTATTATTCACTAGTTTTAACAACTGTGATACATGATAAAGTGTTTTATGATTCAAAGTTCCACTGGGGATAAGGTTACATAAGTCCCCAAGGTATTATAGACTTGGACAAGTTAGTACTATATGATCATCGCCAGTGCTGTATTGACAATGGCAACCTTAGTACTGGAATTTCGCATATGAAGCCATGTTTTGACAGAGGACAACACGCTAGTGGCATACCACTGGTGTTAACTGCCAAGCATTACAGCAGTTGTTAGCATCAATTATAGGTGCTGTGGAGTGTTTGAGAGTGTTTATATGCTGTTCATGTACTAGCAATAGAATAATCACCACATACATAATGAGTCATATTGACATTTGATGGCATAAAAAGAGCTACATATAGAGCTACAGAAATAAGTCTCTAAAGCATGCAGTCTGATATATTGATAATAGGATGAAGAGATTGTTGTTTTATTATTATTAATACATTTAATACATGTATTTAATGCTACACATTCTTATTCAGAAGTAAGTTCCACTGATTTCCACAGTATGTACTCTTTAGTATGTGTGCATAGGATTGCACCTAAACCATGCAAAGGAATATCCTCACTTAACTCTGATCCTCACTATTGTGTAGTCTGAGCCTACTATTAGTGCAAACTCATTACATGCTTATCCTACCATTCCTCCAAGATGCTTAGAATGGTGAACAAAGTGCTCCCACTGCCATTGTGTCCTCACAACAATCCTGTGAGGCACATTAGGCAGAGAATAGGTGACTGGCCCAAAATCACCCAGTGAGTGGGGTGGAATTGAATCCAAGTCAATGGTCCAAGTCTGGAACTTTGTGTGTCACAAAGAGATATAATTCAAGTTTCACTCCTTTGGAAGCATATATATGGCCAGTCCAAAGTATATACAGCCCAAAGCATATATACGGCCAACCCCATGCTGCTGGGGGTTGATGTTTGATGTTGATGATAAAGTTAAATAAATAAAGAGAAAGTATACAGCCTAGTCTTACTCTTTTACTGATCTGGAACCAGACTGCCTCACCATGTTCCGTCCGAACTGTGGCTTCCTGTCCTGTGTATAGGTTTCTCATTAGAACAATGAGATGTTCTGGGACATCCATTTTCCTAAGGATATTCTACAAGTTGACATGGTCGACGCAATCAAAGACATTTCTGTAGTCAATAAAGCACATATTAACCTTTTTTGGTATTCTTTGGCTATCTCAATTATCCAGTGTGCATCAGCAATAATGTCTCTTGTTCCTCGGCCTTTTCTGAAACCAGCGTAAACATCCAGCATTTCCCTTTCCAAATAGGGCTCTAATCTGCATTGGATGATCTTGAGCATTATTTTGCTAGTATGTGAACTTAAGGATATAGTGTGATGGTTTGTGCAATCTGTTTAGTCTTCTTTCTTTGGTATGGGTATGCAGACTAACCTCTTCCAATCTGTTGGCCACTGTGTAATTTCTTCCATCTGTTGGACACTGTGTCATTGTATCAAATTTGCTGACATAGTTTGGTTTAGAACCTTGACCAATTCTTCTGTTGCCTGCCACATTTCTGGAGCTATTCCAGCAATTCCTGAAGTCTTCCGACTTGGTAATGACTGGAGTGCTGATCTAACATCATCTTCTCAAACTAGAGGTTCTTGCAAGTAGGGAATATCTTCAAGACTATCTTGGATGCTGACGTACCCGCTGTACAGATTTACAGATCTTTCCATCTCAGTTTGATCTTCTCTGAATCAGTTACTATCTGTCCTTTGGCATTCCTTAACATACCAATTCAGTTGGAACCTCCTTCTGAGTTCAGAGATTTTTTGGAAAACCTGCCTTGTTTTTCCATGTCCATTTTCATCCTCAGGGTCTTTACAGATATTGTTGTACTGCTCCTAACAGCTTTCTGAAATTCCCTATTAAGTTCCTTCCTGAGGTCTTTATCTTTCTTGACTTTGGCTTCTCTCCTTTTCTGGGCAATTTCCACCATCTCTTCTGACATCCATTTTGCTTGATCTTTGGCAGTCTCTTTTCACGTTCTCCCTTAACAACTTCTTTGATTTCATTCCACAGTTCCTCTGGGTCCCTATCATTAAGGTTCAGAACTTCAAAGTGGTTCCTTATGTTTTTCTTGAAAATGGTGGGTACATTCTCAAGATCATACCATGGAAGATGGATAGCGGTTCCTTATGTTTTCCTTGAAAATGGTGGGTACATTCTCAAGATCATACCATGGAAGATGGATAGCGGTTCCTTATGTTTTCCTTGAAAATGGTGGGTACATTCTCAAGATCATATCATGGAAGCTGGATAGCTCCCCCCCCCACTTTAGCTTGACTTGGAACTTGCACATGAGCAGTTCATGATCTGTTCCACAATTGGCCCCCAGCCACGTCTTTGCTGTTATAACTGAGCTCTTCCACCTCCCTGCACCAATAATATAATCAATTTGATTTCTGTTTACCCCATCTGGTGATGTCCATGTGTATTGGTGCCACTTTGGTTGTTTGAAGAATGTGTTAGCAATGAAGAGATAAGTGGCTTGGCAGAAACTAAGAAGTCGTTCTCCTGCTTCATTTCTGTTTCCTAGGCTATATAGTCTGACTGTGTTTTCCTTCTTACCATTTCCAACTTTGGCATTCCAGTCTCCAACCACTAGCAGCACATCTTGCTTGCATGTGCTGTCAATTTCAGACTGAACTTGAGCATAAAATCCACCAACTTCCTCTACTTCTACATCAGTCGTTGGGGCATAGACTTGTTTTTCATGTCCCAAGTAGTAGATGTTTTTCTGACTGAAAGTGTCCTATTCCAGTCCATTTTAATCCACTGATACCAAGATGTCCATCTGTAGTCAATTTATTTCATCTGTCACTGCGTCAAGCTTTCCCATATTCATGCTTCTTATGTTCCACGTTCCCATTTTAATTCTGTCTTTGCAGCTTCAGATTTTCTTTCCCCAGATGTCAACATCAGCTGCTAGACATCCAAAAGCCTAACTGCATCATAAACACCATCGGTACTCTGAGAGATCCTCAGCCCTTCCTCAATACCATGTTGAGTACCATCCGACCTGAGGGGCCCATCATTCTATTTTGTCTATCCATGTGGTTTTCTTGGTAAAATACAGGAGTGGTTTACCATTGCCTTCTTCCACGCAGTATGAAATGATGCCTTTGTCATGGTCACTAAAGTGACCATCCTTCCTATATCGCTGATACCCAATATAAGTGAATGCTTGCTTTAGATGGGCAGCTGGGATGACCTTCGTGCCTACTGGGAGTATACCTCCAGGTGTACTTCACTCATCCCTCCCAGGAATACCCCTCTGCCACAATGAGGCAGCATAGAAGGACATGGGAGAGGGCATACCACCTAGAGATGTCTATATCAGATCGTATAGAAATTGATAAATACATCAATCAATAAATAAAGAGTAAGGTACAATTTTATTATTCTTTAATTACACAATCTGTTCAATGTGTTATGCTTTTTTTTTTTTTTTGGTCATTTCATGGGTGCTGTGCAAACCTTCCTTTTGATCTAATCATCTTAATGTATTGAAATTTATTCAGTATTAACAGAAAATATAGGGATGTATGGCATACGATAATGCAAAACTGTATAATCTCTATGTCTCAGACCATAAAAACATTTTTATTTTCAAAGAACTGATTCCGTTCAAAAACTGTGACACCAACATACGTCTGGTACAATTATCCAGAAATTTCTTCAACAAGCAATACCTATTAAAAATTGATACATCTTACTCACTGGCAAAACTAGATAATAATCTTTACATTATTTGACACATTACTACATTTAAAATCATGTAAACATGAGAAACTATGTTTGAGTTCCAGGAAAATGCTTGTGATGTTGGACTGTAATAGAAATGATTTGAAAAGTGTTTGTTTTAAAAGCCTATAGAGAATAACTATCATCGCGAATACATGGGAAGAACTGTCAGACAATCCATAAATCTTTTACTTAAGCCACACAAATTATAGTTCACTCTGGTAGCAGACTGCAGTTTTATCTACAGTATGATCAGCTATGTATGTAACACAGTGATCCATTTTTATGATAATGAGCGCATTTTACTTATACTCTGGATGACGGTCATTCGTGACATTGGGAAGGTCGTACTGTGTCCTTGGTCACATTGGCCAATGACACTGTCCTTTCTCCGAAAGCTGGAACTCAGCTGATGAGCTTAAGTCCTCTGGAGCTCATCCCTTTAAAGATGCCCTCTCTTCAGGGTACCTTCCTCTACTTGCAGTCTGTTTATCTGGCATTGCCTAGGCTGCTCTGTGGGGAATGTTCTTGTACTTAAAGCAATTGGCAATTCTTTGGCATACTCATAGATAATAAAGTAGTTTCTTCGTATATCCCAACAGGAACAAGACCATAGTATAATACGCATGTCAACATGAGTGGGCCTTATAATACCTATGCATGCTTATTTATTAAATAAAATCCACCAAATTGTAAAGTCCTGTTGTGCACGTGCTGACCCTGAATTGAGAAAGATGAATATAGTTATAAGTAAATGAAGTAAGTGTGATCACATACTGGAATAATGAAAATTAAAGAAGCTTCATGGCATTCATAATAGGGATAGATGAACTGCCTTTGATCTAGTTTGTAAATAACCTGGGCCTGCTAAATGATTGTGCTAGATGTATGCTGGTCATCAGGAAATAAAACATTTGGTCTAGGAATCTTGGCCTTTCCTTAGCATGTCAGAGGTCAATGATGTCATCCACTTACATGATCATGCCAGGCTTCAGTCCAGGTCTAGAAAGGCCAAGTGAGTGCCATTTCCATGAATGATGCCCATCTGCCATTTTGTGACAAGCCTTTATTTATTTATTTATTTATTTATTTATTTATCTATCTATCTATCTATCTATCTATCTTTTTCTTTATTAAAACATTTTTATACTGCCCAAAACTTAAGTCTCTGGGCGGTTTACAACAGATAAAGCCTTGACCCGAGCCTAAGAAAATCTGGAGTGGGGAGAGCTTTTCAGACCTGTTTTAGATTATTTTGTGCAATTTAGGCAGTCTTTCCCCCCACTCCCACCCAAGTTTCTGGATCCTAGGTGTTCAGCGGACACAGCAGACCTCTTATGTTCTAGATCCAATCCAATGTTGGATTACCAATGTTGGCTGCTTGCACCGACCAAGTAGGATTGCTTCTCCCACACATTCACCTCTAGGTCACACAACTGGGATTTTCGCTGCCTCACTAGTGATTTTCAGTTGTGCATACAGCTGCTGCATCTTGGATGGAAGCTCCTCCAACTTACTTGCTATCATGAAAATCAGCCCTAAGTTAGTCATGACTAAGTTTAGTTGAAATTAATGATACTTGTTAGTCATGATTAACTTGCCTCATTGATTTCAATGGTGCTTAGCCACAACTAACCTGAATGTTGCCCAGTAAGACCAACTTCAATTCCTACTTTGTTCTACATGGATACACAGTGTAATTATGGAAGTGTACTTATTATTGAAGTGTAGAAAAACAGTGTATTTATTATGTTGGAAGGAAAATGTGCATGTATTTTCCATTGTGGCTACAGCAAAAGACCTGCGTGGAAAAGAAATTCATTACCCTTTTTACAGGTACTATAGGTATAGCCCTGCAAACAAAATTGTGTAACATGAGAAGCAGCCTTAAGAACATAAGAACTGCTTGCAGAATCAAAATACAGATACATCTAGCCTAGCACTTTGTACACAAAAGCTGCCAGTCAACAAACCACAGGAAGCCTCATGGGCATGACAGATATAGTGAATCCCTGATGCTTGTCTTCAAAATTCAAGGTATTCCAAGGCATAAGTCCTGTAAACATAATATCCTACATTAATTTTTCCAAACTTCCTTTGAAGCTATCTAAGCCAATGCCAGTCCTAAATTTTATGACAAAGAAGTCTGTGATTCATTATGGGCTTGTGGAAATAACTCCCTTTTGTTAGACCTAAGCATAATGCCAGTCGATTTCATTGGATGTCTCAAAGTTGTAGTATTTGGGAAAGAGAGCATGAATATAATTGTAAACTGCTCTGAGCCATTTTTGGAAGGTTGGTATAGAAATCGAATTAAATAAATAAATAAATAATTCCTGCATTCTCCACAACCACCATAATGTGGGTTCAAACATAATGTGAAACTATTCTTTCTTTATCTAAGCTATGGTTTCATGTTATGTTCAAACCAGAGTCTAAATGATAGGAGGCACAGTGTGAAGATGGTTTGCAAACCAGAGGTTATACTAACTGTGGGTTTCTGTCATGTGAGTTAACTGATCACTGACAAAGGACATTAGAGTCTGCCTTAAGAGGCGGTAGCAACATGGAGATTCAGAAGGTGTGAACTTCTGAACCTCTGAAACTGAGTCTTGAGCAGATGGGAAACAAAAGCAGACAAGCAGCTCCAAATCATGGTTTGTCTATTGTATGCCTGGGACTCAAACCAGCAAGCTCTTAAGACAGATGAGTTAGCTTCCCAGAATCACCTTGGATAAACTTTGAAATGAACCAAGCTAGTTCCAAATAAATCAGAAATAGCCCAGTTTCTCATCTCAGCCAATCCAAGGCTTGGGAAAATTAAAAGAAAAAAACTCCAGACAAAGCAAAGGAGAAATGTCTCTCTTGAGCCTCCACATGGATTCTCAGATCTTGAGGGTTCTCCATATGGGAGTTTTTTTTCCCATTCCATTCCCCTGTTTTTCAAGGTGCACCCCTTTAAAAAAATGCCTCAGAGCTAACCAGCAGAGATTTTCACCATGGCTTAGATTTGCACTCTGACACTTCTTTGAAGGGCTGGCCTGTGGAAAATGCTGGGTGGGGTGGAGGGTGGGGAGGAAAAAACTCGTATGAGGGGCCCTTGTATTCCTAGGACTTTTGCCCTAGTTTTCCAGGAGGAAGCCCCCATTTAGCCACAACTGAATATAATTAATCTCAGTCATTTGCATTAAATTAGGGCTGTAATGCTACAGAACCAAAAGCTGATGGTTGGGGAAAGAAATCAACCCCCTGTGAGTCCTCCACCGTGGGCTGGCTTTTCCCAAACACTCTTTGTTTTTGCTCCAGCAATATTTAAACCAGGAAGCTCCATTACATTAAATAAGGAGCTAGGGAATTCCTTCTCTGCTCAGGGTTTAATCTGAGGCAGAGAAAAATTCAAGGGCTTGTGATTTCACCCCCTATTGGTGATGAGCTTTATAGCGGGTCCCCCAGATTCTCTTGAGACTGGCTCAGAATAATTTTGCTGGCATCCCTAGTTCTTAAAATTTTTTGTTCTCCAAATAATTTTACTGCATATTCCTAATTAGAACAAAAAGTGTTTTTGTGTCATGTCTGATACTACTCAGTATTATAAATAAATAACTATAATATCTGCCCTTCCATACTTTTTCTTCCTCCTAAAAGCCCCAAGTCATAATTCTTTTGTTGAAAAAGGCCCCATCTCCTTGATCATTTTAATTTATATGTTCTGCAGCTTCAGTAGGCCTATCACATTTTTGAGGGGGGAAATGCAGAAAAAAGCAGTACACTAATCTAACACCTCTCTCTCTCTATCAGTCACAGAGCCCATGAATATTTGCATAAGCTTTCCACTATGACCACAATCTTTCTCCTTGGTAGTTACAGCCCAGTCAGGCCCCATAAGTGTGTAAAGTTAGGATGTTTTGGATGTTTTGTCACAATCACAATCATTTCGCACTGCTTCACATTTTGTCTCCCTTTGTGTTTCCTTTTGCAAGTCTTCACAGTCTGTTTTGAATTTTACTATTTAGAATACTTGGTTATCATTTTCAAAATGTGGTTATCTCATAGTTTATTCCTAGCTGCAGATTATTATTTAGTAAGTTAAAGACCACTGGTCCTAATACAGATATTACCATTTTGTAAAATGTCTCTGTATTCCTTTACTCTGCCTTTTGTTTTTAGCCAGCAGCTAACTGATAAAATGGTCCATCCTCAGATACCACGGCTGCTAAGTTTGCTTACCCATTTGATAAGTACTTTATTGTAGGTCTTTTAAAACTTAATGATGGTTTTTCATCTACAAAATTTTGAATTAGTATATGAATTTCAGATTACTCCAATTTTGCTGTCTCTCCCTGTTTAAGAATATGAAGATACATAGGGAATTCCAACTGTATTTTAATAGAGTTGGGGGAGGGCACTGGCAAAGTTAGGTCAGCCACTCTTTGTAGGAAGGCAGGAGAAACTGACAGTTGTAGAAACTGTCCAACAGAAAATATAAAATATAAATATAAATATAAATGTGTCATCTCTTCATATAGCTTCATACTACAAGCAGTTATCAATCCATGTATACTGGGCTTGTCTGAACCCTAGACATCACAAAGCTGTCTAAAACCATCCTCATTACTAATAACAAGTGCAATAGTTTACAACATTCAATTTTAGAAGCTGTTGCGGGTTTACTAGACGAATTAAAAAAAAGAGTCTTGTTTGGATAATGATGAGGAATAAAGCAGAGTAACGGAATAAAGAGACATTTTACAAAATGGTGGTATCTGTACTGTGGCCAGTGGTGCATAACTTATTAAATAATAATGTGCAGCTAGGAATGAACTGTGAGGTAACCACATGTGCTAACAATACCCAAGTATTCAAAACAGTAAAATTCCAGAGTGAAGACTTCTAAATGGGAACCCAATGGGAGACACTGAATTATGATGGGATACAAAAAAATTTAAAGCTGAATATTAAAGAAATACAATTCCTTATCCAATACAGAGCCTACTTTAAAGAGTATTTGCACTCCCTTACTAACACTGCACAGTGTATTACAATGCTCATGATAAACCTTTAGAAATTATACTTACCAGGATACTCTCATTAGAACATTCTTAGTATTTTGTCTCCAAACTAATAAGGAAAAAATCCAATCTACAGTCTACTAAATGCTAAATTAGATCTAATCAGAGAGCAATTTTCCAACCGTTCCACAGCAGGTTTGAAACCAGACTTTTATGGTTCAGAAATACAGGAAGAAAACTACCACACAAATCGGCAATTATAGTTTAAAAGTCAAATTCAGATTTAAATGTGCCAGTTAAACATAATCCAAATATACCTTTTAATGTAATCAAATAGTCCAAGTACTATCACAAGTGGGAAGTACTTCTTTTTCATTTTTGCCATAGCTAGACAGACAAGAAATATATTACATATCATGCCATTACGGTTTTATTTTGCAAGAACTTCAGATCATAAAATAAATCCCAAGAGTCTAAGCATTTGCAAAAATGAAAATTCTAAAACTGGAGGGTAGGGGGATATCCTCATAACAATAACATTCAACCAAGTACCAATCCTACTCAAACAACAATTCCTAAAAGAGAACTATACTATACAACATTATGAATCTCAAGTTCGTCACAATTTGTATATTTCTTATACAAATCTTCTTCATTGGATAGTGGTATTGTCTATGAGTAAGCCAGCTCTGCCTCAGCAAATATAAGCTTCTAGCCAGTTATCACCAGCCATCTGACCACTAATTCTCTTCTGTTGACAAGACAAGCTACTTTGGCTTTCAGAAACTGATCAATATAGGTTTTGTTTTTAAAAAAATAATATCTACTTCCTAAAACCAACTCTCTTCTAATAAAACTACATGGTGAAATTAATACAATTTCATCTGGTCTCACATCCAACTGGAATAGCAAATGAGGCAAATTTGCGTTGTGTTTTCCATGGGAATTTCAGCATTTAATATTAAGACCACCTTTGGAGCAGGATTACTTTAAACGTTTAACTATATATTTCATGCCCAGCCATCAGTAAAATTAGATTGCTTCCTAACATTACAAATTTCATACAATTGTGTATGTCCAGGATAGCATGTTGTTCTGATATATTCATTTCGTGTTAGTCGCTATTACAGATAGAGCCTTTTCATCAAATTCATGCAATACTCAGAAAGAGACACAAACATATAATGAAGATCAGCAGCTGAACTAGGTGTTAGATGTAAATTTGAGCAGAAATACCAAGTTCAAATCCCCATTCAGCCATGATACTTGCTGGGTGACTCTGGGCCAGTCACTTCTCTCTCAGCCTAACCTACTTCACAGGGTCGTTGTGAGGAGAAACTTAAATATGTAATACACCACTCTGGGCTCCTTGGAGAAAGAGCGGGATATAAAATGTAGATGATGATGATGATGACGAAGATGATAATGATGATGACGACGATGATGATGATGATGATAATAATAATAATAATAATAATAATAATAATATCCGACCCAATCTTAAGTATGCACACTTAAAAAGCAAACCTCAATGACAGGGGCTGGCACTAGGATAGAGAGTGCCCTGGAGAACCTTGGTGCTCTTCCATGGCTAATCTGTGCTTTTACCTCCTTCTCCCTAGCTCATTGCAGAAAGCAAACACAGCAGCAAGCCACCCAGGCTCAGCTTGGTGTCCCCTACAGGTAGATGCCCTGGACGACTACCCAGTTCACTCATCCCTAAGACTGACTCTGCTCATTGATAACAATGAGACACAGATAGGTGGGAAGGCAGCCAAAGATGCAATTTTGTCATTGTTCCAAGGCTATATAACTGTAATTTTACAACAGTCTTTACTAACTGCATATGACATAATAGGAATCAAAAGGAAGGTTGTGAAAGATAATTGGGGAGTTACTATCTTTGCTTCAAGCAAAGTGACAGAATATGATTTCAAGGAGAACTGATTTGCTTTAATATGCTTGTATTTGTAGACAAAAATATAAAATGCAAATGTGACACTGGAAGATTATCGGGCGTTTGAAAAGGTTATTGACACTTATTATTCATAATACCTGCATGGATACATACAATACTGAATATTCAATTGACTTCAAATTCATTGCTCCCAATTTGACAAAATAGGAAACATTTGAAGGCATTTTATTAATGCCTTCACTGTTGAAAGAGATTCCACAACTGGGATAATTCTTTGCAAAATGAAAATTAGCATTTTGCTGGATTCAAAAGCATTCTTTAGATTCACTTAAATTTTATCTACTGTGATTCCACAAAACAGACAATACTGTTCAGTTCTGGCTTCAAATCACACCTAAGCTACAGATTCATAGTGTGGCCTTCAATAGTTTTAATAATTCAGTTCTCCATTTTAAAGCAGCACAATGATCCAATATGAGCTATTGCTGTGGAGTAAAATCATCTGAGGATTGTAAAGTACTTTCCCCCATAGTTTTCCCGTGCAGCAAATACGTACTTACCATTACTTAACTTCTCTTTATTTTGCTATACTACTACATAATGAGCCCTTTCTCACAATCATAAGAAAGGGCTCCAAGAAACAAGAGGAGGAAGCCTTTAAAAGCTTACCTCCCCCACAGACGATCCATTCCCCTTTGCTGGGAGCCAGTAGTTGGGAGGTTTGGGGGCCAGGAGGCCCTCGGAACTCCCATAATGCACCATGGGAGGACGTGGTGCATTATGGGGATCCCCGGCACCGGCAGGCAGCTCTGCAGTCTCCCAGCCCTGGCTGCAGATGATAAAAAAATGATGGTTCTCATGCACTGGCAAAATCAGGCTGGGCTTCCTTAGCCCAGTTTTGCCTGCACTTGCAGGCAAAGGTTGCACTTGCAGGCAAAACTGCAATATTTAATTAGGTCTAAGGGCATTTCTGCCCAATAGACATCATTCATTTATCTTGAGAAAATAGCAAGTTAACGTCTTCTGCTGCTGACATATAATACTCACATAGTGGCTAATGCTTTGTCCCAAAGGAAAAATCACAAGGTGGACATACACTACCCATACATTAATCCATAAACCATAAAACAATCTTCTTTTTACCCTAAGACTATTTCTGCTGACATCATCATGAAATTTGACATTCAGCTGGCTTCATATGCCAGTCTTCTCAAACATGAATTAGAGCCTTTTATGCCCCAATGAATTTTCAGAGCACAAGGTAACCAGCCAGCATTTACTTTGCTGAAGTTAAAGCTGTAAACATCCATAAATCTTGATCACAACAAAGGAAGCAAGAATAATACTCACAGCAACTGAAGTGACACAAGTCCATCAAAAAGGCCCTTGGGGATTTCTGTTATCTTATTTCCATAGAGCACTCTGAAAAACATAAAGAAACAAAATATTAAGATCCACTATTTAGACAGTCTTCTTTTCTTATTCATATTCAAGTCACCCACTGCCTTCTATCAAGGGGTAGTCCATTTAAAGATGTAAACTGTAGTTACATGAAATGTTCTCAGTTCATTCTTTGGTGTTTAAAAAGATTTCTGAAATTGTTATATTTATTGTTAAATAAATATTTATTAAATAAATTGTCTATTTATTGTTAAATTTATATACAGCCTTTCATTATAAACAATCCCAAAGCGGTATATTAGTAAACTTTTTGAAGTCAGTTTTAAAGTTTCCCTCCCCAAATAATGTATTACTTCTAGATACCATACAATGCAAAACTTAGTTTATTAAGAAGGTGATATAGGAAATCTCCAATACTCTGATGTTATGGATATATGAAAATTACAGCAGCACATTTCCTCTGGATATATTTTATTGAATCTTCTGGACCTCAGGGCATTGCTAAAATTAGGTTGGAAATAATATTCATGCATCACAACCTCTTAAACTTGCAAACCTGTTTGGTGCACAAGGTGGACGGGATATCTGAAATGTAAAAGAATAATTCAAGGAAACCCTGAATTATAAAACATAAAAACTGCTTGGGTACTAACATTATGTAATTTGTTTGGAGCTATGTCAAATGGGCATGCCCTTCAAGCCTAAAGCCATGCAAATGCAGATGAAGTTAGATAAAACTTTTGATATCTGCATGACTTGACAATAAGAGGTAGCTGCTTCTAAAATATTACTTCACTTTCCTGGGCTTCAAATCACTAAGTGTGCATTATTGGAATGATTCCAGTAGTACTACAGCATTACTGGAACAATTTAGTGGATTAGAAAATCAAACAAGACCAGAAGACCCATAGAGACAATCTTGTTTTTGGAGCCCAGGGTCTGTCTTGATGAGACAACCACATTACTAGCAGAGACAGCACTGCTTTTTATCATTCTGCATTGCTTGACAAATTGACAGCCACCTGGTTGCCAACGCAGGTGGCATTCACACAAAAAAAGGCACAGTCCATCAGCAAATAGTTGATTCTCGAAATGGCTCTCTAGGAAGGTCTCCTAGAACCGATTTTAGTGGTGCCCTGGAATCAGGGGGAAAGGATTTTTAAAAGCACATGGTAGTTGCTTTACAGCTGATGAAAATACTCCAACTTAGCCGAATGGCAAAGTCTGGAGCTCAGTATTTTGCTCTATTTAGTTTGTTATTTGGAAGTAGTTACAAACTTTTTATTTAAGTATTAGATTATCATAATTTATCTACCTATTCAGCCTTCAAATAGTTTGGAATGCCATACAAGTCTCAGAAGGAATGCTGAGGGCATGTCCCTCAGCACTGGCGAAAGCTTAACAGGCATGGAAATTTTGCCATGAAGCAAAAAGCTGCAGGAATGTTGGAAAACAGCTGCCCTGGATATTAGAAACCTCAAGGAACAAAAGCTGTTTCCAGCATAACCAAAGAAACCGCAGCCAAATAATTCTAGGTAACAATTATTACAGAAATAGCCTATCATCCGACTCATTCAACAGCATCTTTGTTCATTTCTGGCAGCCCTTCAAAATGATAACACACCCTCACTCATTATGTGATAATGTAAATGTGAATGGCATGCCAAATACTAAGTCCCATGATGGGTTTGGATCCAAACTAATCTAACCTCGCTTAACAACATTAAAAATTGGTCAGGAGCCTAAATCCAAAGGGAAAAGAACTTCACATCATACACATATCTGAAATAAATTCACTCATCATTGAGCAGCTGTGGACTGGCTTGACACATCACATGAAATGTATCCAGACCGTCTGGATAAGGTTTTCTAAGCTCTGGCACAGGCAGATTAAACGAGCAGAAAGCCTAATGGCAATCAGAAGTCTTACACTGTGCGCAATAAGATTGTAAGCCTCTTGAGGACAGTGATATATCTGATCTGTCTTTGGTGAAATTGCTATAACACAGTCTGAGCCCACAAGATAGGATATATGTGTGTGTGTGCGCGCGCGCGTGCATGTGTGTGTGTGCGTGTGTAGAGAACACAGTCCCTTTAGGCTCTAATATCCTTGAGTTACCATTTAAAAAATTAATAACTGACCCCCACACCTCCCAAGCTAAACAAAGTGAAATAGGACAGGGTTTAGCACAGGGTTTTTAGCAGCCTAGATAAGCACATTCTTTTTATGGCTAATGCTAGGGAAGAAAAAACTTCCCCAGGAATTTCAATATAGGGGGATGTAACCAGAAGTAACTGGAAGTATCCAATGGGTGTGAACGTGTCGCAGGTGGGCGCGCACACGGCGTACCTCCCTGCCACCTCATTACTCCCTTTACCGGAAATAACCAGAAGTATCTGACAGGCCTGCGGGCACAGGCACACACCCGTCACGCTCACACACCCGCCATGTGCATGCCTGCCCATGACATGCGCATACCCCTCAGATACTTTCGGTTACCTCCGGTAAAGGGGCAATGGGGTGGCAGGGAGGTACGCTGCCGCCCCGATAGACTTTAAGAAAATGGAGCGCCAGTGGTGGAAAAGCGGAGGGAGGGCTAAGTGCACCTCCGCCTTCGAATCACCCCCGCTTGTTGATGTGAATATCCCTATTAGAGACCCAATTTCATTATCCACAGGTAGAAAAATAGGTGACATTTGCCTATCTGTTGTTTTGAGTGACCAGAAGTGACCCAGAAATTACTTCCGATGTCATTTCCAGCAATCCTTTTCCACCATTTTGTGGCTCTTTTAAAAGAAAAGTTTTAGCCAAATATTTGACTGTTTGGGGGATTTGGGGGGCATTGCTGGAGAGCAGGCGAATGGTACTGCCCCATTCTTGTCTTATTTCTGTCCCCTTGCTTTTTTGTGGCCCCTTTTTTTGGTTAGGAACCTAACCCCCCCCCAATTTCCATTGAAAAGATTTTGTTATTTTAGTATTTGTGCCTATAGGTGAGAATGGAACCCCTGTGAATAACTAGGACAACCTATACTACAATCACTTATGACAGAACTTTGAATATCAAGCCACTGTTGACTGCTCATATAAAGATACAGTAATCTGGAGAAATTAAAGCAAGTCTCTGAATACAAGAGACAACAAGCAGCAAGACAGTGTGGTTCTTGGTACTGACTACTTGGTTATACAAATTTAAGTTCCAATTTATTGCCGTTTTGACAGCTACTGCAGCTATAGGAGCACCTATTCTATGTGCAGCTTTAAATCATAAAATTTAGACAAAAACATTTTGTTGAAACAAACACTTCATCACATTCAGGTCAGAGATAAGGTATTTTAAAAACGGCTGGCATTAAAAAAATGTACTTTGCATACCAAGCAGTTAAGAAAGGGAGCTGAATAAGATGGAGCTACATGGGCTCCAAAAAGACCAAAATAATGGGTTAAAAACCACAATCAGAGCAATAGAGCTTTAGCAGTTAAATTATAGTAATGGAAAACCAGCCTAGGCCTAACTGTATTTACTGTTGTTTAGCAACCTTTAATTTTACTCTGTCAGTAATGGGACCGTGTTATGTCCTCTCAAAAAAAAAAAAAATTTGACAAGATGCTCATGACCTTACTTGGGCTGAAATGTAGCTCAAATCTCTTTTAGAGTTACGTTGCTGAAGCACAAAACTCAAACATAAACTGTATGTCAAACAGGATCCAAAAGCCTGATCCATGGTTTACTCTGAAATGCATTCCCCATGCCTACTGACCAAACATCCTTGTCCTAAATCCCTATACTGTCTTTGTTTCACAGCTCCTGAAAAAGGCATTCTTCCTCAGCCTCTGAATTTTGCACTCACTTTCTTCTTCATCACACATTTGCATACAGAAGGCATTCAAACAGCGCTGGATTGAACAGACAATGACTTGTGACTTCTTCTGAACACCTTCCTACACTGAATTCAGAAGGATGCTTACAAACTGCAGCCCATTTCCAAAGGCCAGTCAACACAAAATAAAAGATTACTTAGTATACATTTTGCACAACTGTATCTCTTCAGTTGTGAAATGTGGTCAGGTGTTTAAATTCTTTCCAATAGGAAAATTATGCTAGAATTCTTCTCCTTTGCATATTTATGTAATATATGTAAGGGGAAACATTCAATCATGGGACTCCATGTGTGGATAAGTGCTGCAATATCATAATATTATCAGATTTATTTGCAAGTTGATTTTCATGGTATTTGCTAACTAATTAAAGCACGTAATTCAGTGTTGTAATTTAATGATTTTGTATAGTAATAGCTTAATGAAAATACGCTATCTTGCATACGCTATCATGCTTCGGCCAACTGTTAAAAGCAAATCAGGACACTTTATCAAAGAACAGATAAAAGAGTATTGTAAGTAAGTATATTTCATTTGCTTACATAGTTTATATATTACTTTCAACAACGTTCCTAAGGCAGTTTACAGAATAAAACATCAAACCTGGCTTAATATATACAAAAACCTAAATTAAAAAGGGAACAGGAATTTGCCAGCAGCAGAAATGAAAAAATTCTGCTTCCAAAAGATTGGCAGAATAGGAATGTTTCTTTGACTTTCCAAAAGAAACAAGAGAAAAGGACCGATGAGTCTCCAGAGGGAGAGCATTCCAGTTCCATAGCTACTTGTAAACCCTGCTACTTGTAGTTGAAACTGGGCATCTATAAAGCACAAAAACAGAAGCAAGATCAAGTTTGTGAGCCTATATAATTATAACCTTAATAACTCTGAATCAAGTTAGCCTAAAGCTGATTTTGAAACCAACAATGATAAATGTATGATGATGATGATGATGATGATGATTTTTACATCTATATCCTGCTCTTCCTCCAAGGAGCCCAGAGCGGTGTACTACATACTTGAGTTTCTCTTTCACAACAACCCTGTGAAGTAGGTTAGGCAAAGAGAGAAGTGACTGGCCCAGAGTCACCCAGCTAGTTTCATGACTGAATGGGGATTTGAACTCGGGTCTCCCCGGTCCTAGTCCAGCACTCTAACCACTATACCACACTGGCTCTCATTAGACTTTAGCCTGGAAAATGATCAATTTAGACTACATGCGCTGAATTTTTTTCCTCTGGTCCTGCACAGCCACTAGCTTTTTAAAGCACCCAAATAATTTTTAACACTAAGCTGGTTTGTTTACAGGTCAGCTGAAGCAGCACTGTTTTTAGATTTGGTAACAGAAACTGTCCACCCTTACCATGAGAATAGGAGAGAGTTCTACCCCCCCAGCCTCACCCCATAGTTATGAGATGTGCAGCTTTTCTTTACTGCTTTTCATTATGCAATATTTCAGTCCATCTACCTGATCTGAAAAAGCAATTTGGTAACCGTGGTTCTCATGACCTAGGTGTATCGTTTGCAAACTAAATTCCAATATGTTTCCTAAAAAAATAAATAGGGTCCTAGGCTTCATTCAGCAAGATATTTTCTGCTCTTACTATCATCATGGATTTTGACACTCAATGAAAGAAAAATACGAAGTCTGTGCTGATGCTTAGGAGGTCTGAATTACTAACCTTCATAGATGTTCATCTGTAAATGGAATCTAGAGTTGCATAAACAATGCCACCTTCAAGTCAGTCTGATCAATTTCTAATTTAAGAAAGATTAAGTTCTTCACACAAGGTGACAATTGCACAGGGAAAGTGAAAGCATCACAAACCAATACTTGATCTATTTATTGTTAAGACTCTCTCCAAATCTCCCATTCAAGGTTACCCTTTACTTACAGTGAGGTGAGAGATTTCAAGCCCTGAAAAGCGTCTGATGCAATATCCGATATCTGATTCTTGCTGATATCACTGTAAGGACACACAAGGGAAGAAGACAAGGTACTGATGAAAACACAATTTACCAATATGCCCCAAGCTTTAAAAAAAATTGATTTTAGATACCAGCGACACACGGTCTGACACCACTTAAAGCTCTTAATCCTGTTGGAAGAGAGACGCTTATTTTCCCAAAAGGTAGTGAATATGGTACCATAGTCACCAACTGAAATTTTTAGGATGGCATCTGTTCCATCTCAATTTCACCCTGTATAGCTAGATCGATTTCCATGTATAATCTGGTTTTATATAATTATTTTGTATATGAGTGACACATAGCTGAAACCAAAAATTTAGCTCTGCTATGAGAAACCACAGAAAGTCTCACACATCTTTGTTGTATATTTGTGACCATTGCTCTCACATGCCAATTTTTGTGAAGCCTTAACACAACAAAGAATCTGCCCACTGCAATTATATTTACATACTTTACTATACTAATACAATATTAAATAAGACAACCAATTTAAATGTAGACAAAAAAACAAAACACCCATGCCTCTATTCCATTTTCCTTACACATGGGGGAAAGATATTTGAAGAAATATTTGAAGACTATTACTAGCCCTCTGACTAGTAGCCGTTGATAGACCTCTGCTCCATGAAGTTATACAAATCCCTCTTAAAGATGTTGGCTATCACTGCATCTTGTGGCAGAGAATTCCACAAGTTGATTATGTGTTGTGTGAAAAAGTACCTCTGTTTGTTGGTCCTAAATTTCCTGGCAATCAATTTCATGGGATGACCCCTGGTTCTAGTATTACGTGAGAGGGAGAAGAATTTCTCTCTATCCACTTTCTCCACACTATGCATGATTTTATAGACCTCTATCATGTCTCCCCATAGTCGTCTTTTTCCTGAACTAAATAGCCCCAGATGTTGGATGATGCTCTAGGCCCCTGATCATCTTGGTTGCCCTCTTCTGCACCTTTTCCAGTTCTACAATGTCCCTTTTTAGATGTGGTGACCAGAATTGAACGCAGTACTCCAGGTGTGGTCACACCATAGTTTTGTATAAGGGCATTAGAACGTTAGCAGTTTTATTTTCAATCCCCTTGAGAATGCTTTCCATCAATTTGCCCTCAACAGATGTTAAGCCAACCAGTCTGTAACTTCCCAGATGCCCCCAGATCTATTTCTGAAAATCAGTGTTACATTGGGCTACTTTCCACTCTTCCGGTACAGAGCCTGAGGGATAAGTTATATATTTTTGCAAGAACATCGGCAATTTCACATTTGAGTTCTTTAAGGACTCTTGGGTGGATGCTATCTGGCCCTGGCAGTTAATTTTTAATTTTTTCAGACAGTTTAGAACATTGTCTCTTGTCACCTCTATCTGACTCAGTTCTTTAGCCTCTGTCCCTGCCTCAGTTCAGGCACAGGTATACTGCTCAGTATCCTCTCCCGTGAAGACAGATGCAAATAACCCATTTAGCTTCTCTGCAGTCTCCATATCCTCCTTAATAATCCCTTTATCTCCCTCATCATCTAATGGTCCATTCACTTCCCTGGCAGGTTTCCTGCTTCTGATGTATTTAAAGAAGTTATTGTTACTCCCCTTGATGCTTTTAGCTAAATGTTCCTCAAACTCTTGTTTCACCTCTCTGATTGTCGACTTGCATTTTTTTTATGCCAGAGTTTGTGTTCCTTTGTATTCTCTTCATTTGGGTAGGCCTTCTAATTTCTGAAGGAAGTCTTCTTCCCCTTTATAACTTCCTTGACTTATTAGTCATGCTGGCATGCTCCTGGACTTGGTGGTACTTTTCTTCCTTTTTTGAATATGTTTAAACTGGGTTTCTATTATTATTGTTTTAAATAAACATGGGTCTGTGTTTTAGACATCCAAACTGGCGTGGAACATTCAGACCCCTGTGCACAAGCTGTGGGACATGTCAGCCACTGTTCTGCTATTTGATATATAATTGCTTTACAAGAAAATGTTGCTATGTTGAAAACGCAAGAGAAAGGAAACAGCACTACTTGGTTTGTTGGGTTTGCTTGATAACTTGAGTCATCTTTTCAAAGCTCAGTGGGTTAACTTGGAAAAGAATACTGCAGGTTCCAAAGCGGCATGTTTTAAAACAAGCCAAAACAAAATGTCATGTTTTAGCAGAAGATTCTTAGATAAGCAGTCTTCACTCTAAACAATAGCAATTTTTCAGATTGAAACATTATAAACTGGATCCTGATTGGCCACAGTCCTTGAAGCAATTGGAGCTAAGGGTATTTTTCCACACTAAACAATGCAACTTTATGACTTTCAATAAGAAGCTTATTTTGACTATATTGGTTAAAAAATATTTTGTGACTTCTAGACTATTTCCCATTACCAGCAACTACTAATTATTACTTTTGAAACAACTGTAACATCTGTTCGCCAACTGATGACTTTTCTCAACTTTTCTTCTGGCAGGTTTTCAGACTTAAACATAGCCATGTTTTACTTTGTTTTATTACTGGCATAAATTGAAAATAATTATATTTAAGTTGCTGAACATTTTCGAGAATAATACTGAGAGTGATTAAAAAGAACTCCTAGTCCACCAAATTTTCTTAATTTTTTAAAAGCTATTTCCTATCAACAACAAACATAATATTGCCACATTTGAAATTTGTTCCTACAAGAACAGTCATTCCTAAACCAGTTGCTTAAAATTGTTAACAAATAAAAAGGAACTATATAAAAATATTCCTCTGAGAAAATAAATTTCATATTGAAAATAGTGGGTTCAGAAAATAGAAGTGTAATTGTCATGTGGTTAGGCAAACTGTCCTAAATACAACATAACATTGAAAAAATCTGTAAAAACCACTTGGGCCTCTCACCATATTAACTGATACTAAAATATATGTTATGAGACATGAATACAGTAGCTGGGACCAGATATTCATGTGTGCCAGTTTTAAGAATCAATATCAATCTCCAGTACGAATGTGCAAGGCAGCTCAAAATGTGTAGTGGCACAAATGGCACATGTATGGAGGTTAAAAAAATGGCCTCCACACCTGCACAGAGGCCCTGTTCTGGCCCAAACTGGGGCCGAACCAGGCCAGGAGACTCTGGGGGAGGCCAGCAGGGGTCAGGGGAGCCTCTGCCACTCCCCTGCAGCTGCAAAATGTGAGTTATTTTTACTGCCATAAAAAGGGAAAACCCCTTAGGGAACACCCCCACCCCCACTGCTCCTTTTCCAGTAAAGGGGAATCCTAGCTGGATTTCTCCTTTGCCTGTAGGGCTTTGAGCCAGTTCTAAACTTCAAGATCAAAATGAACTGGGGATCAGTCTGGAGGGGCCAAAACCCAGCCTTCCCTATCTGGTCTGAATCCACTCTGGATTCGAACTGAACTGGGAAACCTTTGTGCATATCCCTAATCTCTAGACGACCACTCAAAGCAATCCTGGAGATTTTAATGATTTGATATTGTGAAAAGATATGGCGGGGGAGGGGGGAGAGATCCAGGAATAGCTTCAGTCAGAGTTGGTAGCCTGCACAGATTTTCCCATAATTTTCCTTTTAGCCACATTCACACTAACTCAAAACAAAACAAAACAAAACAAAACAAAACTCTGAGTGGTCTGATAGAAGAGCTACTGAAAGTGAAGCTAGGTTATCAAAGTCATGCAAGGGATTTTTATTGCCATTTTATTTTATTTATTTGTATTTATGTAAACTGCTTTGGGAACTTTTATTGAAAAGTGGAATATAAATATTTCTCGTATTTATATTTATTTTTTATATTTGTAACTCTTAACTACTTTTCATCTATAGTTTTAAAGGTAGTTTGCAATGCACCTTAAAACAATATATCCCAGATAAAGATAAAGATTAAAACAGCCCTTCATTAAAACAAGGCAATCCATTATTAAAACAAAAATCCCTCACTACAGGCAAGAAGTTACAGCAAAACACATAGCAAAAAGCAACTAACTAGAAGCCTGAGTAAAGAGCACAGACTCTTCAAATGCTTCTGAAACACTGGGAGAGAGAAAGAAGAACACACCTCCCCTAGAAGAAAGTCCCACAACCTCAGAGCAGCTTATAAGAGTAGCCTATGAAAAGGTAGGATAGACATGGAATGTAGGCTTGAGCCCGAAACATTTTGGAGGCCATTATAAAGGCCGGAAGTGGCCAGAAGTAGCATGGCAGACGGGTGCACCCGCGGCCGCTACTTCCAGCCGACGAGGGAAACGGGGCGGCAGGGAGGAAAGCTGCTGCCCCGAGGGGCTTAAAAATAATGGAGCAGCGGCGGGGGAAATGCGGTGGGAGGGGTGAGTACACCATCCCCCACTCTTAAAGTACCACCCCCACCGGCACCGAATAACATCCGTGCACATCCCTAATGGAATGTAGGAACATAGGAAGCTGCCTTATAACAAGTCGGACTATTGGGGATGGCAGGGAGGGAGCTCGGAACCTTCTACATGCAGGTGCTCTTCCCAGAGCTGCCCCATCCCCTAAGAGGAGTATCTTACAGTGCTCACAGTAGTCTCAAATTCAAACTAGGGCAAACCCTGCTTAGCAAAGAGGACAATTAATGCTTGCTACCACAGGACCAGTTCTCCTTCCATACATGCTTTGGCCAGAGTTGGCATGTGTTGCAGAGACTTTCTGGATTATCTTGAGAGAGGGTAGATTTGCTTGTTATCATACACAGAATCCATGGAGGTCCTTTCCCTTCCATAACCAGCAGTGTCAAGCCTTGCTTGCATAGGTGGCTGCCTTGCTGGACCACAGACATCAACTGCAAACACTAAAAATGTTACATTTTAGAAAGTCTTAAAAGACTTACATTCTTTTAAGTTTCTTGTACTGAGAGAAAGCTCCGGCGGGAATATTTTTGATTGAGTTCTGTTCTAGGCGGCTAGAAAAAGAATGGAAAAGCAACAGGAATAATCTTAATTTTATTCTTTTTAAAATGTATCAGACATCATTCCAAGGTAAAATCCCAACAATAAAAACCATAACAATAGTGCTAAATGCCATTAAAACAACACAATACCCTAGGCAACAGCAAAAGTAAATCAGTCATAAAAATGTTCAAAAAACAAAAACAAAACATGCAGTCTAAAACATGGAGCGGGGGGAGGGGGAGGACTGCCCACCACCAAACACCACTACCCCTTAAATGGGGCCCTGGAACACAGTTTCCATTACAGTTTCTGTTTTTCATTACCAGCAAAAGTAACTGGAATGAGAACAAACAAACCTAGAAAAGTCTAGAGTGGACGAAGATGTTATCACAGAGAGAATTTTATTTAATATATTATACAACCTTTTATAAATTATCTTTGATTGTTTAGATACAGTGAACTGCGCACCAGCATTCTGAAGGGATACCCTTGGAGATACCTTCCAGTCCTACAATTCTATGATGTGTTTTGTTCTGTTAAGAAACAGCTTCTTTGCCCTTTGGGAGCTTTATTTTTAAGGCTTCAACAACTGTTCAGGTCAAAGGACAAGAACAATTTCCTTCACTCTCTCTAATAAAACAGCAAATCCTGGAGAGAGTGCCGACCAGTCTGATAGATTCAGAATCTTTTTTTCCTGAACATGATGTGGCATTAGGATGCTCTGTCTTTGATTTTTGTTTTTAAAAAGAACTCTGCTGCCCAGACCAGGCACTCAACGTACAGCTGACAAAAGCAAGGGAGAGGGGGTAAGATGCACTTAAAGGTGACAAATGATCTTCTAGCAAACAATAAACACCTAGAATCCTGTCCTAATCCGTCTCAAAGCTCAGCATTTTTTGCCACTTCCTCAGTTGGCACCTGTACACTTTAAACACACAGTGAGAAACACACTAAGGACATCTATTTGAGAGAGAGAGAGAGAGAGAGAGAGAGAGAGAGA
The DNA here is from genome assembly GCF_027244095.1 of Hemicordylus capensis. Classification (NCBI taxonomy): domain Eukaryota; kingdom Metazoa; phylum Chordata; class Lepidosauria; order Squamata; family Cordylidae; genus Hemicordylus; species Hemicordylus capensis. Next base: position 368,910,568 of record NC_069658.1, on the reverse strand, counting down.
GAGAGAGAGAGAGAGAGAGAGAGCAGCTTTTCTAAAGCCAGACCACATTCTTGGGAGTAATGAAGCTTTTTGTCTTGAAGAGGAATATCCATTGCAAACTAGGTAAGACAGTCGTATCAATTTAGATTGCAACTATCTCTTTATTGGTGGAAAAGGGGAGAAAGTGTTACTCAGTTTGCTAATGGGAACCATTTGCTAGATGTTTTCCCATTCTGAACAACATCTCAGCTACTACTGCCTAATGGTTTGTCAAGGCTACCCATAACACAGATAAATCATTAAGTTGTGTGGGGTGAGTTGGGGGAAATGGAACGAGGCATCAGTACTGATAATCCTTAGCTGTCAAATGAATAGACTCTACAAATGAGAAGGCTACGCTCTATTAACAGCAGTGCTGTGCTTGGTTTTGGAGGTGTCAGAACTCATCTTGGTTGCACTAGGAAACCATGAACACATTTGTAACACAGGTAGGGATGTCACTGAACAAATTTCTCTTGCTCTCTGACTTTGCAATGATACCGTGCCTACCCAAGTGATTCGGAGTGGACAAGACAAGAGCTTGCCAGTTGTGGATATCCTGACCCCTCCTGATAAATCCCTTTATTGTGTATGCTGGACTACACATGCTCCAGATACAAGTACCTGGAGCATGTGAAGAAAGGCTATTTGGATGAACAGCCCCCCATGCAATAAAGAGATATGCCAGGAAGGCATTGGGATGCTTGTAGAGGATGTTGTAACAGGCATGCTCTCATCATGTCTCCTTTCTAACTGCATGGGCATGGAACATAATGTCCAAACTGACAGCTAATCACCCATGGTGCAATGCCAAGGTGTGAAGACAGCAAAGAGGCTTAGTATTCCTCAGCTTGACCCTCTAATAGAGCAGCACTCTCTCTTATCTACAATCAAGGGCAGGTGGAATGAGACCAGCACACTCATCACATGATGACAGTAGCATCCATCACCTGATGACATATGAGTGAATGGGCCATCAGCACAGAAAGAATTTCAAAATTCACATATGCCTTTTGAGAATTTAAATGTTGAATAAGCAGCAATGCAAAATCAAATAATGTGCACCAATGAGTGAACTGGCTGAGGCAGGGAACTCAAGAACCATCACTTCCTGTAAGAGGCTCAAATGCATTATTATGATTATTTAGAATATTTACACACGGCTTTCAACAAAAGTTGTCAATGTGGTTTATGTAACAGAAGGGCTGAGATGGTTCCCTGTGCCAAAAGTGCTCACAATCTAAAAAGAAACACAAGGGAGATAACACCATCACTGGCAGGGGAGCTAGGATGAACTGGGACAGTTGCTCTCTCCCTGCTAAAAATAAGAAACCTGCTGCTTTAAAAGCTGCATCTTTGCCCAGTTATCAGGGTATTCTCCATGATGATACATCCCTTATTGCTGCTATCCCTTCCACTGGACTCAACGGTCTCATTTTACATATTCAGAAAGCATCTTCTCTGTCCACTGGCACACTCCTTTTGTGAATTACCTTTTTTAGAGGGACAAGTGATGATTTCATTATTAACATGAAAGGAAATATAAGAAACTTGTCTGAGAACATGATGGAGAGCAGGCTGAAAAGATAAAGATCCAGCAACTGAGTCTGATCCAGCCAGCTTATACTGGTGATAAGATGGGAAACCTCTTGGTGAACACAAGGAAACTATGTAAAAGATATTGAACACAGAATGGGATGTCCTAACTTGTTGGGTAAGAGGAAATGTTCACTGGACAGAGGTGCACAAAATACTAAAATATCAAAAGCAAAGATTTTTTTTTAAAATCAAGGCAAATGGGAGTAGGATGAGATTAAAGAGACCAGGAGGGAAGTAAATAATACATGTGAGAAAGCAATTAGCAGTGAGGACTTTGAATCAGAGTAGGGATGTGGACAAAACTGGTTCGCCGGGTTCGGTTCAAATTTGAACCAGGTTCGAACTGGGAGGGGGAGGTTCGGTTTTGGTTTTGATCGAACCCTCAGTTCGGTTCAGATTTGAACTGTTTTGAACTGGTTTGAATCTCCAAAAGTAAGTGGAGTGGTAGTTGGCACGCATGGGTGCCTACCACCCAACTCCCAAAGCAATCGGACATTCCTACGATTTTTAATGATTTTTTGAATTTTTTAAATAGTTTTTTCTCATAGGGTATAATGGGACTTGAACCAGCCCATTATTTCCTATTGTGGAGCACCCATGAGTGCCAACTACCACCCAAACCCCAAAGCAATTGGACACTCCTATGATTTTTTTATTAATATTTGAAATATTTTTAATTCATTATATTTAATTCATTTTTAATTAATGGACTCGAACCAGTCCATTATCCTCTATTGTGAAGCACCTAGGGGCACAAAAGTGGGGTGGGTGGTAGGCACCCAGGGGTGCCTACGACCCACCAAACCCCAAGGCTATCAGTCACTCCTCCAATTATTAGTGAATTTTTAAAGTATTTTTGAATTCCTCATAGGGAATAATGAGGATTCCAGCAAATGTATCGCTTCACATCATGAGGAAAGGGGTGGCCTAGAGTGGCGTGTGGTGAGTGGTAGTTCCCAAGGGGGCAAGGAAGCTACCAGAATTATTTGAAAGGAATTGGACAAAGGGCTGATTTTTAAGTGATTTTTGAAGTTTAGGTGTCTTTAAGGTTTTTCTCAATAGGGAAGAATGGAGCTTTCAGCAAATGTATTGCTTCCCGTCGGGAGAAGGTCTACACCGGTTTGCATATCCCTAAATCAGAGCAAAATATCACAGAATTCCATTGCCCTGAAGAAAGAACTATTTGCCCAGGGCAAGTGATTTATATGGCCATGGTATGACTGGAATCATGTCAAAGCAGCCTTTGTTCCGTGTGTGTGTGTGTGTACGTGTACATATATACATACATACTTGACAGCCTGCCATGTCTTTAAATGCTATCATATTTTTCAATGATAATGTGCTTGTGAATCAATTAATAGAAGACAGGAAATCAATTATTAGTTAAAGTTGTGCAACCCACAGTAAATCCTTTCCTGCCCTGACATCTGTCTACATACTTTTACTATGATATAATTCTACACCTACAATATATTGAGTAGTTAATGTTGGATATCAATATATCTGCATTGTGTGAGTGCATTCCATACAGTATAGTTTGATGAAGTGCATACTGCTTTGCTTATTAAATTCATATTTGTTTCAAAATTTTTAAGAGGGTTCATATAACTTCCTTGGGTTCCCCACCCCCACCCCCAATGATTAAGCTGGACGTAATGATGATTAAGTGGTAGAGGGGGGATAAAGAAGTCTAAGGTGCTTCCTAAATACTCACAGTATTTAGGAAGCAAAAGTATTTTGATGATACATCTATCATCAAAATACTTTTGCTTCCTAAATACTGTGAAGATATAGAAATTAGTTTCCCCTTTCCAAAAAATGTCTCCCTCAAACCCAGAATTTTATTCATGGAGAATTTAAATTGGTGGGGGGGCGGGGTGTTTCTCCCACAGAAAATGTTTAGCTTAATTTCAGATTTTCTTCAAAAGAACTGGAGCTGCAAACGTCTTCCTAAGCCTACTGCCCTTATTCTCTACATTTACTGAGACAGCTTGGCATAACAGATGGATAATGAAATGCTATTCAGCGTTTCACCTTCAAGTAACTGGCTCACCTGTAGCTCAAATAAACAAGAAGTGACTACCATGACCATGAAACTGTTATCCTATGACCTGTAAGATGCAAAGCAGTGATTTACACTACTTGTGGAGAGGAAAAGGAAAACTCATCCAAAATACAGGTTATGGGTTTCAAGAAATCTGTGTTGTCTTCTGCCATACCTAATCTGAATGACACACTGACATGCTGCTTAGGATGTGATCCATTATTGCTAACTTCATTATGCTCAGAAGTCTTTCTCTCTCTCTCCTTTTTCTCTCACACACACATACCCACACCCCAGTTGTGTATGTATTCCTAGTTTTCTAGTTTCTTTTAAATGACATGAAATAGGAAATGTTCAGTGTAATTTTAAATTCCATGAACTGCTGAGTGTTCAAGCATCAATTCCATTAACACCACAGAGAAAAAAGTTAACTATAATTGTGGAAGTCTGGGGGAGGTGGGACAAAAATGGGCAAAACCAAACATTTGCTCTAGGTATTTTCTCCCTCTGAGGTTTTTTCTTTTCTTTTCATTTTTCCAGTGGATATATAGGTAATTTGGACATTTGTTTTTTTTGTTAAAAACCTCTTCTTATGAAATATTTTTCTTCTGAATTATGAATAAATATAACAAGTATAATTTTATGTTCTACATTATACACAATGCATTTTATGTTCTTAAGGTAGTAAAATAAGGTTAGTCTGATATGAAATGTATTTTGTATACATTTTTACAGATAGCATTCCATTGACCACAAGCATCAAAATTAAAATATATGAAATTCAAACACGTCTTTTGCCTTATTGTTTCCTAAATGACACAACAAATCAGAGATGACATTAACTACTTGGCAAGGACATGTAGCAACAGCTATGGCAGTATCTTCATCTTACCTTCTCAGCTACCACATTACATACTGTTTCTCAAATAGGAAGGTGAGCTATATGCCCTACTAGACATTATGCTGTATGAGGGTGCATGTTGTTGTGTGAATGACTGTACCTGCATTCATTTTAAACGTGAACATGAGTTCAGGCCCCCTCAAATGCAGGATACAGATGGGAATCTTATTGCTGTACCACTGCTTCATGTGAATATGTATCTGTGTACACTGTGATGTGGTAAATTCAGAACTGGGGGAACTTAGAATCTGTACTCAATTATGAACTCAGTTCTCTGAATTCAGACTCAAGTCATCTGAATTCCAACCTAGCTCATAATGGAGGTTGCCCCAACCACCTTTATTTTCTACCAGCTCTCCAAAGCAAACCTTCCCTTGTGAAGGTGTGGGGAATGCTGAAGGAAGGGAGGGCTCATTAGTTGAGCCAGGTGAGGTCTTGATTCAACTGGAAATGATGCCTCTGAACACACTCAGGAGTGTCACTTTCTGACAGAGTTCATGGGACTTCTAGTTTACACTCCTTCTGATTTGATTATTGGGTGGCACAGACAGCTACAAATCCCATGATATCTAGCCAGAAAACTACAAACTCTTGTGGCTTCTGCAAGCTCGCCCAACTACTGGTTCACAAGGGTAGATTTACCTGGAGTGCATAAAAATAACAGGGATTCCTGTGGGTGACCTTTCCCTGCATTTGGTTTTTCTGAGATTTCTCCAAAAAAGCTAAGCCTAACCAATTTTTTACCTGACAAGTCTTTGAAAAACTTGGAAAAATTGAATGCTTTCTGAAGTTATTCAGTGGAACTTATCCATCACTACAGCTAATAGTTTAGAAGAGGTTGAAATTAGCAGTTCTATGTCTTCTAAGTTCAGAAGGTGTACTTCTTAAGTGCTACTTTGAATTAGGGATGTGCCGAAATGTGATTTGGCTGTCTGAATCACAGCCATCTCCTTTTAAATTTGAGAGCTTACCCAACCCTTTAAAGCGGAGGAGAGCAGAGGCCATGTGTGTGCCAGCACCACACCGGGGCAGCTGAGAAACACCCTGCCAGCATGTGGGCATAGCTGTGGGGAGCACCAGGATGGTGGCAACGGTGGCAAGTGGAGGAGAAGCATATAAGGACCTTTTCTCCTCCACTTTAAAGGGGCTGTGTAAGACTTCACATTTAACGGGGGATGCTGCAATTTGGTCAGCTGAATCGCGTTTCGGCACATCCCTAGTTTGAATTGCTGCCATTAACTCCCAAAGATGGAAGGGTGGGGTGGTATACAAATTTGAAACACACACACACACACACACACACACATATTCTGTCTGAAGTTCAGAAGAGTACCATTTTGGTCTGTTCTAGATTAAATGGCATAGGACTCTGTCATTTCATTGGGCATTGTAAAGAATCCTTAAGATACTTCTTAATTAATATTGCATTAAAATAAAATTGTTCTGGGATCAAATTTCAGTAAATGAGCAATTAATGTTTCCATAGAGCCCAAAATTGCTCTGAATTGCCAGATTCTCACTGTTCTAATAGCCCTATTGGAAGGTCTTGAGAAATGGAAGTGCATACTGATATTAAAGCGATTTATCTATGAACTAAGAGTACATGAAGTTACGTTTCCTCTAAAAGTAAAACATCACAAGTATCTAAACTATTATACACATGCAACACCAAAAGAATCATGGTAAATTCTATACATCTTTCAGGAAATTGTTTCCAAAGTGATAGGCATATTACATCTTCAGTTGGCCTTGCTATTATTTTGAGAGAGAGAGAGAGAGAGAGAGAGAGAGAGAGAGAGAGAGAGAGAGATCCCAGGCACTATGATGGCAGATTTCTAACCTTAAAATTATTACAGAAAGTCAGTTAGTACTCTCTTTGTCTTAAGCAGTATTTTTATTGCTGAAAGTAACATTTTGCACACACTGTACATTCTTTATATCCCACAACCTTCACAATCCATCAGAATCTAATATCTCATAAAGTTCTTAAATTTGGTCCTGAAATCACTACTGGCATTTCAGAATCTTAAACAGTCACAGTAATTAATAAATTCAGAAAGCTATAAGTGAAGAAAAGAAGAATAAATGGCTCCTGTACCTGGAAATTACACATATATATATGGCTAGGCAAGAGATAGGCACAGCTATAAGTGCTGTGACAGGGAGGCTTAACCCAACAACATTTCTGTCATGATAAAACTGGATTCATAACCTCAAGGTTTCTACAGCTGGCTGCTGGAGGAATATAAGAACTGATACTTGCTTGTCACTCCCCAAGGAATAAAACCACAGTAACTGAGTTTCATTTCACACTCGTTACCATCTCACACTAAATCCTGCACAAAAACAGACTGTCGGAACTAGAAAAACTAGTAATAAAAAGCACAAAACCCTACATATATTCAGAAGAGACACACAAAAATGTGGTACAGATATTATTCCAATACATCTGCATAGTGATCAACAGCATTAATTCTGACAAACCTATCCCTCAGCTTTGATGCTGTCACAATACCGTACACTGTGCAACCTTGTTGGTGACAGTACTAGCTTTCCCATTAGGACGAAAATCAAGTGTCTGATGAATAGGCCAAAGAGATAGTTAAGATTAATTGGAGAAAGTATTTTGCTTCTGGCCATTCTATAGATAGAACAAAACTAGAAACAATGGGAAAGTTGTTGATGCAAACACACCATTTCTTACTTCCACATTTCTTTATCAGCTCTCTAACACTACAGATAACAAAGTGGAAACTTTTCATTCTGAAAACCTTCTGAAATTTGCTGGAGCTTGATAGTATGAATCATCACTCTGAATTTTAATATCTTGAATGCAGTAGTGTAGGAAAGCTGGCAGCTGCCCCAATTCAGCCTGTTGCCAGCGGCCCCCCTAGCCACACCCCCTGCATCTGAAGTCAGATGTAGTGTCTGACAGCAGATGTAGGGCGTATGGTTTCACTTGCAAACAGGGCCGTGAACCCCATTTGCAAGCAAATTCTGGCCAGTGCCACATTCACAGAGTGGCTGGGATCGGCTATTCCTGCTTTAAAAGGCAGGGAGATGTGTTCCTGGACAGGCTGGGAAGCCGGCACCTGCTAAGCTTCTGAAAAACAGAGCCGTGTGGGTAAGAAGGGGGTGGGTAAGCGTAAGGGCAAAGGGAAGGCCTCTGCCATGAAGCACCCTGTGCCTCAGCAGTCAAAGCCTGAGTCTTCATGTTCTGAAGATGACGGCCAGTTGGTCATGGCACGGATTTTATCCAACCTGGATGCTCTGGAAAAGGAAAAGGGGACGCCCAGTGGCAAAGGCTCCAGGGAGGTCACAGGAATGGATGTAAAATAGATTGGCAATTGTGATTATTACAGTCTATTGAGAAGCAGTTCGATGTGCTGGAGAAAATCAGTGCCCCCAAAGATGTGGCAGCTGAACCTGCCAGGCCTGATGTCATCTCCCAGCCTAATACACCGGATGCGGATGTTAATCCTTCCGGTGAGTATGACTGGGTAATGGAGTACCCCAGATAAACTGGGCATGTAGGTAGCATTTGGGGTTGGGATTGGGAAGCCTGCTTGGCCAACATATCCAGGGTGCCCAATGCCCATCTGGCCAGGCAACTCAGGAGCTCAGGTAGAGGAGGCTGATAAGTGCTGTCGGCAGAGCCACAACTGTCCTCATGGGAGAGAAAGTGGATGGACTGGGATCGTGCTTTGGGTGATAGCCCAGGTAGTGGGGGTGTAGGGAAGACTGATGGGCAGCTAGAGGAGAAGATTGAGCAGAAGATTGAGAAGATTGGGGAGGTTTCTATGCCTCTCAGAGATCATTTGCTTATGTCCACAAAAGAGAAGAGATGGAGGAAAGTATGTGGACATGTTCTCATTGCTGTTTTGCGAGACTGAGCTTAAAGACTCAGAGTTAATAATCCTGTTAATTTGTTGCTAACTAATTTGTGTGTATTAATGAAGTGGCTCTAGTTTATTCCATTTATGTGTGTAGTATCATATTTGAGGTTACAATTCCTAGCATAAGCTGTTGGTAAATAGGCATTGCCACTAGTAGATGGTTGACATTTTCAGACAAAATTCTGCACATGAGGTTTTTATATTGGGCTAAAATATGTCCTATAAAGCACACAGAACTTAAATCATGCTTACATTTCCACAATACTCTCTGGCAGGTTGGCTGCAATTTCAGTTAAGCCCTTTCCTCGACAGTCCACTATATTGTTGCTGCAAGTACAAGCAGATGGGCAACTGATGGAATTGGCATTGCAGGACGGAGGTTCTGCTTGCGAACCTGAGAAGGCAAAGAAATCCATATTAGTATTAAAATATTCTTAAGGCATTCGAAATAATAAGTATTAAAACTGGTGTTAATGTACCTATGATGAGCTGCTTATTTATGTAAAACAAGATCTAGTTCAGTTATTTTGGTTTGTATCTTAAGTATTTGTGTGGAGGTGCTCCATAGCCAAAAGGGGTCATTTTACACGAGCACAACTTCCCTTCTGTTTATGGGAAGGAGCCTGCAGCAATAGAGCACTTCTTCCATGCAAACACTTAGGATACAGCCCTTTATTTTTATGTATATGTGCCTACAGTGACCAAAATACAAAAGTTCAGAAGAGACAGGTCCTGGCCACAAGCTTACTGTCCTTTATATGCTATAGCACCATTTATTTTCCAGTTCAGTTTTGTTAATATTGTAAAATAAATCAATCCAAAAAGGTGTTTGGGCAGGGGGTGGGTGGGTGGACAATAAGGTATGTCACCTGAACACAGAAATCTAGCCGTTAATTTGAAAAATAGCATGTTACAGGCAATAAAACTATCTCAAAAATGAAAATATGTAGAAATGGAAAGTGACATTATCCCATATCCTCATTCACCTGAATCTAGATGAAACGTGGTTCCTCAGTACATCCAAATACAGTCAAACCTCATCACACAATTTTGTATGTACTTTTACAAGAATTTATAAAGATTTTCCCCCTCAAATATTATCACTTCTTGTGTCAAACTACTAAGTGCTAATTCAAATACGCATGTTCATCATTCATTATCTTAACCCTTGATGGTTTATCCCTCAGTGACGCCTAGTAGAATGTGCAGACTGTTTCCACAGAAAAGCAGCATTGTATCTGAGAATGCAAGCGTATATGAAAGTTCTGTCTATGACATTTGATCTATGACAGCTCTTTTATTCATGATGCCACATGATAACACAAATGAACATAAATGCAGCTCAATGAGAGAATATTTGGTGTTCTGAAATACAACCACAGCAAGTTGAATTCTAATTGATCTGTACCCACTTTACATGCAAATTTATTGCATGCTAAGCAGCCGTTTCACAAGCCAAACCAATACACAGCTTAAAATTTTTACTCCATAAATTAAAGCTGAAAGGAATAGTGTCAACAGTAAAGCTATATTTTCTTCAGGTTTCTGCATTTTGCAGGCATATGCATTTTTTAAAAAAACTAATACTAACTGTAGCTGACTTTGCAAATGTAAGTAGAAACATTCTGAAAAACCTTTCTTACTGAACTCTCATGATTGCATAGTATAATTAATAATATTAACACAGAGAGTCATATTTAGCAATACAATTCTGCCTTATTATAGCAATCCAATTATTATTATAGTCTTATTATAATAAGCCTTATTATAGCAATACAATTCTGCCAAGCAAAGCTTATTTAACTTAAATGTTTAGATGTAAACTCCTGTTAAGTGACAACACCATGGAAGTGGTGTGCCTAGTGCCAGAACAATTGTTCTTTTAAATGAAATCTGTACTATTTAAGTGAAAACTACTTAAAAGGGAAAACAAGATCAGTATTTTTGAATATTACTTTAAAAAAATAAAATTGATTTTTCCCAGTCAAATGCAATTGCTGTTATAGTTGCAATACTAGACTGGGAGAAGATTGCTGCACTCATCTCCTTCAGGGCAGGAACCAGAAATGAACAAGTTTCCGTCTTGTTGGTTATTAAGATATTTGTTTAATGCTGTGTCATAAAATAAGTCAGTGTAGCCAAGAAGAAGTAAAGCCTTATGGACAGTGGGGCAGTCTCTAGGGTTGTTTACATTAATGCACTGTTAAACTTCAGTACCAAAGATTTGGAAACTTAAAACACTACTCTATTCCAAAGCAAAGAGTATTCATAATTCAGCAAAATATCTCTCTATATATCATTACTAACCAAAACATTAAAGTATTAAAAAGCTAAAGCTTCAGATTCCACTGTGTCACTTAATGTAGCAATGGTAAGAAAAAAGTGCAAGAATAATTCATATCACAACATGAATTGGAAAATACGGTTGTATAGATATTATTATAAAAATGTCATGATCTGAAATACACCCTCAATTCTTTAAAGGTGCAAAAATAGAAACTACTAATGACTAGCTATCAAGCAGAGGACGGTGGGCATGAACCAGTTCGGGCGTGTGCACGGAGGCCAGATCATTGCTGGAGCTGCATCATCATGTGTGGGCTGCTGAAGGGAGGGAGTGCAGCCGTTCTGTAGTGGGCTGGGGTGGTAAGGAGAGGACCTTATCATTTGCTTTTAGGTGCGTCTCACTGCTGCCTCCCCAACTGCTCTTTAGAAGCCTTTTGTCAAGGCTTGCCCTTGGCATATAAAGGAGAATCCTCACCAAACTTTACTACTCTGCCAAACCACAGAACCGGTCGGACCCCGTTCAGCCAAATGGAACAGACCACCCAGTCAGTTCGACCCAACTGGGTTGCGGAACCACAATCCAGTTCGAAATGGATCTTAATTAAAACTGAACCACAGAAACTGGTTCCATGCACATCCCTAAAATCAAGGCAATATGTCCCTTGACAAAAGCAAAAGAGAATTATTGGAAACTTTTTTCTTGGGGTCAGAGATTCCACTGAGAATTGATACCTGTACACTCAAACCACCATTAGCACAAGAATAGGAAAATTGTCACACCTTTCAGTAGGTCATAGAACACAAAACAAATGGATACACAGTGTCTGTCTATCAGCTTTTAGTACAGGTTTATTTAACAGAGAAAGTTAAAACCTGGATGTTATTAGAGGTGAGGTGTGATGTCAGTACATGGCATCCCTCAGGCAAATGCCAAGAGTCCATGGTGTAGAGAAGGGGCACTGCTGATGCCTGGCCTTCTTTCTTACTTGTCTCCAGCTTCCTAGACTCCTATGTGCCAAGGGAAAATTTAAAGAGGTCACCAGGAAAGAGGAGATGGGTGGTAAAAGCCTAGTGCTTTCCATGCTCCCTCTCTCACTGCAACAAGAGAAGGAAAAAGCAGCAAAAGCAAAAATCATTTCCCCACCCTCTCCTCTCAGTGATATCAGAATGCAGCTAAAACCCATTACTATCCTAGCTAATGTGAGAGGAGGGGATCTGGGAAAGTGACAGGCAGCTGGAGCATGTGACAAAGCTTCTGGTCCATCCTCCTGCCACAGTGGATGGCGGAAGGGGGAAGAGGGTTTGTGACAGCAAAAGTACTGGGCAACTGGAGAGCATGCTTGCCAGCTGCCCAGCCATTTTACTTGCCCTTCCTTCTCTTCTTCCCACTATGAAAAGAGGCAGAGGAGGATGAAACAGCAAGAGTGCTGCACACTCCTGCTTGCTATTGCCATTTTCATCATCTGCCATTCGTTCTCTAACCTGGAAGCAGTGAAGGCACTTTACCCAGGGTCCCCTAAAACCTGGAGCTGGCCTGCGGCAGACTAATATCTTAATCAGCCAAGTTGATTAACCAAGCAATCCCAACCCAGCCCCACTAACTGGGCATAGAGGCATCTTTAAAAGTGGAAATTTTCTTTATTAGGTAGTGGGAGAGCAACTAGCCTGATTCAACCCCAAGCAGAGCATCCCTTCAGTGGCTGTTGCTGGTGTCTACATTTGGGTTTCCTTTTAGACTGAGCCTTTTGGGAGATAGGGAACCATCTGCTTTTTTCTATGTAAAGCACTTTAAGAACTGTTGTTGTTGCTGTTGTTGTTGTTAAGCGGTATATAAGTCATTGTTGTAGCTGTTCACACTTTGTGCACTTTTCAAAAATGTGAAATCTACTTCTAAGGATAATATTCAGACTCCTGCGTATGTGCTTAGTGTAACTTTAAACTTTGTGTTTTGCAAATGTCTATCAAAATATCATGACAAGTTGTTTATGAACAAGGGTGTTTCAAAAGCAGCATGTAATATGGTACATGGAAAATCCGCTGTCTCAAAACTTCTGCTGGACATACACAAGACATACTGACAGTAAATTAATGACAACTGAAAAAATAAAATTGCATCTCTTACTTCCTGTCATGCGAGTTCAGAGGAAGGCAATCGTTAGAAAAATAAGACTTCTTTTATTGTGTTACAGGAAGAGACAACTTCAACAAGTACAGGCAGGAAGCAGGAAAGGACTCTGCCTCTAATTAGGATCACTATTAGCAAATACTAGTGCCATCTAATGGCTGAATATATTAAAATAATATTTCCACAAATCTTCCCCCCACTTCTTGAATCAACAATTTTAATTATTATTTAATAGCACATCTAAACAAATGGCTATTTGTAGGTCTATTACTCATATCGAAACCTCAAGGGTTTCTAGATAATTTGACTGGAACAAGTAGTGAGTGATGGTATCATCATGTTTGGTAGCTGGCCCCAGCACAATCTCTATAGAGGAATTTGGGGTTGCAGGTAATGTTTCCACATCAGAAGGTTGTTCTTTCTCATGTATGATGAGGATATGTCTGTAATTTCTGTTAAGTAATCCACTATCTGTCTTGACTAAATATGATCTGGGTTTCTCTCTTCTCCTGGCAACTGCAGCGGTAGTCTGCCATGACTTTTCTCCATCATTATTTATATAGACACTGCTGCCAGGCTCTAAGTGTGGTAGTGATTGTACTGAATGTCACCTATTGTAGAAACACCCATAACTGTCCTTGGCTTTGCAAACTGAAGATACAACTTTGTACAGATCGAGCCACCCTGAGACCAGATTTTTCTCTAAGGTTGTAACAGGCATTCTGATTTTTCTGCCCATTAGCAATTCTGCAGGGCTTTATTTAGTAGCTATCAAGGTGTGGAATTGTAGCTCAGGAGAGCTAGAAGCAGGTCATCCTTGCGCAAAATATTCTTAGTGGTCTCAACTGCCTTCTCTGCTTCCCCACTTGATGGAGGGTAATGAAGAATTGTAGTAACATGGGTAAGATTAAATGATGCGCAAAAGAACTTGAATTCTGCTGCCATAAACTGGGTTGCATTGTCTGTCACAAGATTTTCTGGAATGCCAAAACAGGCAAAGGTGCCCTTCAGTTGTGTAATGATGCTGCAGCACATTATAGTAGGCAAGGAAAGTATCTTAATATATCTGGAACAATAGTCTGTGATGACCAAATGGTGTCGGCCTTGAAATTCACACAGGTTTGCTGCAAGTTTCTTCCAAGGTCTAGTAGGCAAGGGTGTGGTAATTAAAGGGTTTTCGTTGAGTTGGTATATTCTTTCTGCAATAATCACAATATGAGACTTTGGTCTTTAAGTCATTTCCAATACAGGGCCACCATACTGGCTGCTTGACACACTCACTGCACTTGGTTAAGCCCTGATAGCCATGGGGAATAAGATCTAGGATTCTTTCCTCATCATTTGTGGCACAACAATATATTTCCTTTTGTAATTAGTCTGTCTGATTAACTAAGTTGGCCAGGTTCACAAATGTATCGCTTAGATACCTCTGAAATGTTGTTGATATATTCAGGCCACCCATATTGGATATACTGGAAGACTTCTTTAAGTTCTGGATCATGCTGAGTAGCTGTTCTGATTTGAAGAAGCAGTTTGTCAGATATTTCCATGAAGGTGTATACTGCATCAACATAAGCTTGTACTTCCTTTTTTAAAGTCCTAGAAATCTTCCTGCCATATGGGACTGAGTGATATGGGACTAAGTGATAAGGCATCTGCAAGTACCAGCTTTCCCCCTGGAACATTTTCAGCTATTGGGTTGAACCTCATCATTCTTATCAAAAGACTTTGACATCGTAGTGCGGCTTGATCCAACTCTCTCTCCTTTATTAGGGTCACCAAGGGTTTGTGGTCAGTGAGCAGTCTGAAAGATGGTAGACTGCACAAGTATCTGTAGAAGGTTTCGCATGCCCAAACACTGGCTAGGTATTCTCTCTCTATTTGTGCATAATGATACTATGTTTCTATAAGGGTCCTAGAGCAGAATGTGACTGACATCCACGCCACCCATGTAACTGGAATAGAACACCACCTAGTTCATAACTGCTTGCACCAGCACTTACCATTGTAGGCTTGTTAGCAACATAGAGGTGCAGAAGTAGGGACTGAGATAATGTTCTTGATTTTCATAAATGCAGACTTTTGATCTAGGCCCCAGCTCCCTGATGTATTAAATCTCAGTAGCAGGTTTAGAGGCTGTGTCTCTGTGGAGAGATCCTGTAAAATCTACTGAAATAATTTGCCATTCCTAGAAAGTGTCTCAAGTCAGTGATGTTTGTAGGTGCTTTTAGGTTTCTAATGGCTTTTACTTTCTCAGGCCATGGTTTCATAACCTGTTCTGTAATCACTTGTCCTAAGAACTCTATTTTTGTTTGGCGGAAAATGCATTTTTCTTTGTTTAGTATAAGTCCAGACTCCTGGATCAGATTTAGGACAAGGGTTAGAGTTCTATCATGCTCTTCTAGTGATGTGCCATGTACTAAAATACCAAAGGAATGAAAAGGACCTAGGTGGGTCCAACCAAAAATGCAAAAACAACCAAAAGAACCCACCACTATCAAACAAACTTAAGACTACAATTTATATATATGGAAGATGTTGAAAACAATCAAAGCTACAAATAGTAAAAATATCTAATATTCACAGAAACATGGGATGGAGCTGGATATTTAATAAATATACCCCTATGTAGGGATGTGAAAACTGGTTTTGTGATCCGTGGTTCAACAGTTAAGTATGGGGGTTTGGTGTCGAACTGAACCCCCCCCTGGTTCCGTCCGGACTGGAACCGAACCCCCGCACCAGTTCATGAATTTTTTAAAAATTAAATAATTTTTTTAGCATCTGTAGCCCTTTCGGGGGGCTTCCTAAAGGCCGCAGGGGGATCTATGAAGGTTACCCCTCCCCCCACCATTTTTTTAAACAGCTGCTGCACATGCTCAAATGACCTCTGCGAAGCCCTGGGCCATTCCAGGCCTCACAGAGGCCATTTGAGCATGCGCAGTGGCAGGCAAAATGGCTGTGGCAGTGATAAATGAGCCCATCAGGGGGGAGGGGGAACCTTCGTGGACCCTCCCGGCAGCCTTTAGGAAGCTCCCCGAAGGGGCTACAGGTACTAAAAAAATGTATTTAATTTTTAAAAAAAAAAAAATTGCGAAGCCCACCCGATTGAACCGAATCGGGGGTGGGGGTGTTCGATGGGGGCCTGACCGAACTGGCCCAGTCAGGTTCGAGTGCAGCTTGCACTCGAACCAAACTGGGCTAGCCGGTTCCGTGCACACCCCTACTCTTATGAACCATATATATTAACAATAAATATCATCTAATAAAAATGCATATCTATAGAATAACACTAATATTATTATTGTTAATAATCATCATCATCATCATCATGGTGGTGGTGGTCATTGGCGCCCTGGGTGCAGTTCCAAAAGACCTTGAAGAGCACCTCAACACCATAGGGGCCACAGAAATCACCATCAGCCAATTACAAAAAGCAGCTTTACTGGGAACAGCCTATATTCTGCGATGATATCTATAACAACTGACAATAAAATTCAGCCATCCCAGGTCCTTGGGAAGGACTCGATGTCTGGATAAAACAAACCAGTCAATAACACCTGTCTGACTGTGTAAACAAGAAATAATAATAATACAAAAAGCAGCTTTACTGGGAACAGCCTATATTCTGCGACGATATCTATAACAACAGCAACAGCACTGACAATAAAATTCAGCCTTCCTAGGTCCTTGGGAAGGACTCGATGTCTGGATAAAACAAACCAGTCAATAACACCTGTCTGACTGTGTAAACAAGAGATAATAATTCAATTTCTATACTGCCCTTCCAAAAATGGCTCAGGGTGGTTTACACAGAGAAATAATAAATAAATAAGATGGATCCCTGTCCGAAAAGGCCTTACAATCTAAAAAGAAAACTTAAGATAGACACCAGCAACAGTCACTGGAGGTACTGTGCTGGGGGTGGATAGGGCCTTTGGAACCAATATCAATATACCAAAACAATGGGAACTTTCAAATCACTCTTTCATAGGGCAGTTAAATTTCAAATTTCCTTATAAGTTGATAAAAATCTCTCCTGCCAGCATGGCTGTCTGTCTATGTCTCTCAGTTGCCAGGGGTGGATTAAGCAGCCCATAGGCGGCTTTGCTGCCCTTCTCTGGGGATGGCAGTGGCCACAGCAGCTGCAGGGGGGATGAGGGGAAAGTAGCCCCTTTAAGCTTTTTAAAAACACCGCTGAACAGTGGGATGGGGGCAGCAGCGGCGGTTGCTGGGAGAATGGGAGGGTGAGGCCAAATTTCCTGTGCAAAGAAAGACCCAAACGGCTGCCTGCAGATAGGGCCATTCAGTTATTTGGAAAGGAGCTCTCTCTTGCCAACCTTGGCCCCATCGCCCAATCCCGCCATGCAGCAGCGTTGTTTTAGAAGGAGCTCTCACCACCCTCACCACCCATCCTGCTGCACAGGCAGTGGTGGTGTGTTAGAAGGTAAATGGAGTGGGGACTTTCCCCTTGCTCCCCACTGTTCCAGCAGCTGCCACTGCAGCTTCTGCCACCCCCATCCCTCTGCTCAGTGGTTCCTTTTAAAAGGTGAATGGGGGGCTTTCCCCTTGCCCCCCTCCCCAAAGCCACCCCCTGAGAGGGGCGGCAAAAGCTGAGGAGCAACAAAATTTGCTGCTCCTCAAATTTTGCTACCCTAGGCAAATGCCTACTCTGCCTTTCCGTTAATCCGCCACTGCCAGTTGCAAATGAATCTGCTTTAGCTACTTGAAGCAACTAATTTGAAAAATACTTTAGCTCCAGTCACTTCTGGAAGTAGATCTGCCAGCATTGGGATTACATATTTTTCTCTAACTACTGCTTCATTGATCCTTTTAATATCTACACAGAGAAGTATTTTTTCATTTTTCTTTATGACCGGGACCACTGGAGTGCACCATAGTGTGAGCCCTGTGATTTCTTTAGTTATGTCATGTGCCTTCATCCTCTTCAGCTCTATTTCTACTTTGTGGAATAAGGGAATGGGAATCATGTGGGGAATGTGGATGCTATATGGCTTAGCATCTTGTCTTAAGACAATGTCCACAGGGTCTCCCTGGAGTAGGCCAATGTCCCCAAACACTCCTTTTATTTCTCCCACTGCTTTCATCAGTACCATTCTGGTAGCTATTCCACGACTGAGATTATCCAGATCATGGCCTCTAATCACATACACAGAACACTCATATTGGTTGCCTTTATGATTGGTTTGTTAGAAAGCGGTTTGTGCTAGACAGTCTAAGGGACTTCCTCATCTGCGTAGAACACTCTCTGCTTTGTGTAGTGGAGAAGGATTCTGGAAGCTAGGATAGGTCTTCTCTGAGATAACTGAGACATCTGCACCTGTAGTGATCAGCCTCCTCTCCCTCTAAAGACTTAACAGGAAGTGAACCCTTGTCTCAACTGATAGGCTGGTGAACTCCAGGGCAGCCAATCAGTACACCAGGTGGGTGGGACCTGAGAGGTTTCTGGTAATTCTGGAAACAAAAAGGGCAGTCTGTGCCGGAGAAGCTGGTGCAGAAAGGCTTAGTGAAGGGCATGGAGTTTTTGTTCCCTCATGGTCAAAGCAAGCATGGAGCTTTCTTTCATGGAATAACTGCAGTTCCTTGAGAGACAGGATTGCAGGAAGCTTGATTCTCATCAGGTGTTGGATGAGTTTTCAAGGAAAAGGGGATTCAGCATAGGGAACAGTTTATTAGTCAGATTTTGCGTTACAAGTTTCTATTTCTTTGTGTGTGTGCTTTGCATATTCCTGACACTGTCCTATTATTGTTTACCTGAAAATTAATTAAAATAAGATATGCTCAACCCACCTAAGGCATTGCAAAAGACTCTGTAAACTCGTGCCTGCATACAAACCGAAACTGAAGCATGACAACCTATTTTTGTAGCCTACTAAGTATTTTTGAGTGCATTTAAAACCTAAACACCTCAGATGGAAGCAGTCTGTAATAATTAAATAAAACTGTTTTTTGTTCTTTGGTTTTTACAAGCCTCGCAGAATTTGTTTTTAACTTAAGGAAAAAGGAGGTCAGAAAGGGGATTTATCTGGTTCAAAAGTATCCTCAAGCACTCAGCAGCTATCCTTTTTCTCATCACATGTAGGCCTACACATGGAAGGTTTTTGTACTTATCCAATAGTAAAATAAAGACAGTTTTCCCTGGGATTCCACCCCAAGCCCAGGGAGGTTCAAGCTCTGTCGATAAGAGGGGTGGTGGTGGCAGCATTTTAACTCTACCAGAAATACAAATTAGTTTTATGAGAAGCCCAGCCAGACAGCACACCAGGGATGATTCAGCATCCCCCTCCCTCTCACATGAGCTGCTCTGAACAAAGGCTTTAATCCATTACAGTGCCTGAAACAATTTTGAAATTTACAGTCTTGCCATTAATTGTTAAATCAATCCTCCATGCGGGTTCAGAATCTTTGCAAAAAAATTGAGCCTAAGAAAAACTGGTCCTCCACTTCTGTGGTAACTTCTTGTACAATCCGTGTATGACATGCAGTTTCAAAGTGCCCTATTTTTGCAATGTTATGCATCCTCCCATATCACATGCAGGCTGGAAGTGAATCCATTTCTGCTGCAGTATGCTTTTGAAATGGCTGAGCTGCTTTATTTGGGGTTTCTTTTGTTCAGTCCTTGCAGCTACAGATTTAAATGTTGCATTTCCAAGAGAGCTTTTTTTCCTGCTGTTAGTGCTTTGTGGAGAAAAGGCTATTTATTCCAAACTGGTTTCAGGTGGCCTCTGCTTCCTTTCTGCACTTTTCTTAAATGATTGCCTTGCCATTTCAATGGTTTTACAAAGAGCTAGATTTTCTGTGACTTGCATTCACTCTGATAGCCCTTTATCTAGAATCCCAAGGACAGGATTCTAATTCTTATCTAGAATCCCAAGGACAGCCTGTCTTCTGAGATGTTCTTCCTTTCTTCCTGTCTGTAAAATCACAGTGCTCAGCAAGCTCATACAGCAAGCTCATACCACTAACAAATGATTCAACATTTTCTCCAGGCTGTTGCTTCCTTTGATGGAAGCAACCCCTCTAATAGAGTATATTCCATTTTGGAATGAAATGGCCATCAAATTTAGCCAAAACAGTCTCAAAGTTTAATAATTTATAAATATTGTTTGCTTCCTTTCCCATGGCATAAAGAAGAGCTTATTTGTACAATGCTTTCTTCTTTGTGGAGCATTGTAGCTAGTCTGAAGCAGGCAAATCTTTCAATTCTGGCCAGGCAGCACGTTTGTCAAAGCTGAAGGCGTCTGATGCAGGAAAGTGAGCCATTTACTAAGTTTGTGGTTTTAAAACACAGACTTCTGACACCATGTCATGGGAGTTCAAAGGCAGCCATCAGAAAAAAGAATACCTCTTTTATCGTGTTACAGGAAGAAACAAGTTCAACGAGAAGTACAGGCAGGAAGCAGGAAAGGACTCTGCCTCTAATTAGGATCACTACTAGCAAATGCTAGTGCCACCTACTGGCAGGACATTTTACAATAACATATCCACACACCTCCTATACTATGTTATTTCTTATAAATAGTAACTGCATACTGAATAGTACTATATAGGAGCTGCACTGTATTTTGGTTTAAATGCCAAAAGGTTTTCCATAGAATTGTAAAGTTGGAAGGGACTCATGTAGGCTAGCTAATGCAACCCTGCTCAATAAAATAAAAAGAAATCCAGAGTTAGAGTATCCCCAACGGATGGCTGTCCAACCTTTGACTGAAGATTTCCAGCAAGAGAGAGTCCACTTTTCTGTAATGTAATTGGTTCAATGATTGAACCAATCCTATTGTTTCTACTAATATTCAGCTAAAATCTATCCAACGTAAGCTATTATATCTGCCCCGGGGCAGAAGAGAACAATTATGTGATAGCACTTCAGATATTTGAAATTTGCCCTACCAAGCCCCCTTCTAGTCTTCTCTTCTGCAGGATAAACATAACGGATTCCAGTGACTGTGCCTTCAGTTACCCCTCCTTCAGAAACTCTCACCCACCTGGAGCTTCTTTCCTTGTTAATTTATCTATCCATGGAATCCTACCCAGCACATATCTGTGTATGCACATAAACTGTACAAAGACTGGATGTATGTTCAATATAAGGTGTGAACAGGGCTACAGCATTTCCAATTTTTTAAATCTTGCTTGGGCATTATTGACAAAGGCTTGCAAATGAGAAGAAAGATCATTTCATTTTTCCCTGTGATCTTATATGATTTGAACTATATTTACAGAGTTCAACCTTATCTATACCACTTGTTCAGACCCATTCTGATCTACATTGTTTACTAATTTATTTAGTAAATTCAGAGGCTAGTTCTGCTGTGCCTCCTCATTGATTTTCTTGTCAATAGCACAAGAAAATGTTATTTATTTTTATGAGATCAATACTGAGGCTTCAAGCCAATACACAATAATTGTCAAAAAACAAACACCCCAGTCATAATTCTATGAACAAGCATGTTACATATACATATCCCCACATAGCCTGAAGGTCACTGAGTGACTTAGGTTTCTCACATACTCTAAGCCTAACCTAGCTCCCAGTGCTGGTGTGAGGATGAAATATGGGAAGTGGGGAGAACTATAGTTACCTCTCTGAGCTCCCTGGAGAGAGAAGAGGATACAGATGTGGAAAATACAGGAGCGGCACTTTCTTTCTTAATGTTGACACTGCACTACTAAGCAGACAAATATTTAATTTCTCAAGCCTCCTATTCAGATGCTAAATTGCCTGGCGTATTTAAGTTTGTCAGGAAGAGGATTCAGACATTTTAGAAATAAACACACAGGACAAGAATTCCACTAGAGCACTGATTCAAAAGGTCTTCATGCTTACAGCCTGATCCCAAAGTTCCCAATCAGAAGGAGGCAGGCCATCACATTCTGCACCAACGAAAGCGAACAAACAGGACCTCTGAATAAAATTATGGAGCTCCCACACATGCATGGACTTTCTCAGTGACTTGCAAATGAATTCAGTTTGGGACAGCTTCATACATCCCAACTGTGTGTGCAGTGGAGTTTCCCTGTGATAAAAGACATCTGAAGTCACCGAAGGAAACTCAGTTTGCGTGTGCATGTGAGTTCAATTCTTTAAAAATTCTTTGGTTTATCTCACTGCTGTAGCTTTGTAGAAATCTCCAGCTACTCCATCCACAATACTGGGATAATACAACCAAAGAACATAATAAACAAAATATCTGTGAACTGTATTAGATATTATATGATTAGTAAACAGATAAGGTTCTGTGGAACAAGACCGAAATATTTCATTACAAAGAACATTAATATCAGAAGTCATTATACCAGTTTGTAATATAAACATATATTTCACATTGCAAGGTTTATGCAATTTCTCCTAAAGGAGGCAAACAGAAAATGTGGATGACATAAAAGAAAAGTACATCCCCCAAAACTTTGTTAAGTATCATAGGCAGGCATATGAACTTCCTTGTTCAGTCAGAATACATACACACCAAAGTGTACTGAGCGTTAAATTACACACCAGTATTTCACACACACTTGGTAATTAATTCAATTTGTATGCTAGTCAGATAGAGCTCGGAAGGAATTCCCTTGAGAAATGGCATTATACTATTTGTTAATTACTCCCTCAAATTAATATGAACCTGGACTGCTGCTGAAAAAATACAATTTAAGTACAGAATCATTAACACAGAACAGTAGTTAGAAAAGATTCTGAACAAATCATAGAAATTTAAATTATTATTACACTGTTGAACTACGGAATGATTGAAGTTAAACTGGCAAAGAATGACATTTAAATAGGATCAATGTTAGAATACTTTATTCAGTGCTTAATGTGAATATCAGTACAAAATGACAGAAGAAAGCAAAATGATATTACCTGAGCAGACGTATTCTTTTTTCTGAACATCAGCAACATTAAATCCCCTCAGGTGAACAGGAGACATACAGAATGTGAACTGTCCTACTGATCGCCTCTGACGCAGCCAATCAGAAAGCCAAGCCAGGTGGCAATCACAGTACAAGTAATTGGAATGAAGCCGTCTGCAATATTCAGAAAGACATTCATATAAAATCTACAATCTTTCCAAATGGGGGCATAATGAAACAATCTAATTTGTGTTTAATCAAATGCTGCTTCCTGTACTAGTTTTGTGGACCAGTTGCAGCAACTGATTGCCAGATAGTTGTTTAGCTTTTGTATTCAATTTCAACAAGATATCACAGGAATCAAGGACCAACCCGCCCCCCACCTCTGCAAAAAAAAGGAAAAAGAAAAAACCACCCAATAATGCTGCTGCTTGGTAAACGGAGAGTTTTAACATTATTCATTATAACCATGGTTGAATAAATGCAGTTATCTCCACAGGGGCATAGCAAGGTAGGAGTGAGCCCAGAGACGAGATTTTAAAATGGGCCCCCAACTCACTGAAGCTCAGCTCATGAAGTAAAGAAATCTTAAATGAGGCTGAATAGTGGTAACAAAAAGCATAGTAACATTGTGTGTGTGCGTGCGTGTGTGTATAAATAACCTATGTGCCACAATAGAACTTCATCCTAAATTATTTTTAAAAAGATTTTGTAAATTGTGGACAATGCAAGTCATTTAATGGTACTAGAGAAAGACATGCTGTTCTGGTAGCTCCAGTTCTTAACACTCACATCAATTTTGGAGGATGAATACAACTGAAGGAAGCCCGGGCGGGTGTGCGGCTGGGGGAGTCAGTCATGTGACTTGCCTCTGGGGGCCCCCCAAGGCAGTGGGCCCCCAGACAACTGTCTCCCCTTGCCCTATTATAGTTACACCCCTGCCCTCATCTCTGACAACTTTTAAAAAGTCTCTAAAGCCACATTTATTTATCCAAGCTTTTTAACCAGACTTGTGTTTTTGAAGTGTTTTAAGTTTTTAATTTCTTTTTTAATTTGTTTATGTTGCTGTAAACCACCCAGAGATGGAAATTTGGTGCAGTGTACTAGTATAATAATATAATATAATATAATATAATATAATATAATATAATATAATATAATATAATAAATAATAGTTACCAAAGAACTCAACAAGGTGCCTTGTTGGATGGCAAAATGCATAAATGAATGGTTTTGATGACTAGGTTGTGTAATTTTATAGTGCATCTATAAAATTACACTATCAGAGCAATCCTACATGTGTTTTATCCAGAAGTTCCACTGATTACCATAAGGCTTACTAAACCCTGGTAAGTGTGCAAAGGCAGAGGCGTAACTAGGGAAAACGGCGCCCGGGGCAAGCATTGAAATGGCACCCCCCTGCGCCCCCAACATACTGCATTATACTTAGGTTTTTCCTCACAAGCGCCCGCCGCCGCCACCAAGCCAGGCCACTGACTGGCCGCCAGGCGCCAGCAAAGCAATGGGGGGGGGCGCGGGCGGCGCGGAAGGGACCACTCATGGGGGAGGGGGCGCCGACGCGCTCCCTTGACTGCTGCAGTGCTGCTGCACTGAGCAGAAAGCATTTGTATTAACAAAAAAATTTTTTAAAAAAAATTAAAAAAATTTTTTGTCATGGCGGCGCCCCCCATGTGACCAAAAAAGATGGCGCCCGGGGCACGTGCCCCCCCTGCCCCCCCTATAGTTACGCCTCTGTGCAAAGGACTGCAGCCTAAGTGTCTCTGGGCAGGGAGTATTTCAGCCTCAGTTTCTTAGGTGTAAATTTGGTGTTATTAATCTATCTACATCTTAGAATGAGCAGTGAAGACACAAATGTTTTTACATGTCTATGCTTAAACTAAGATCTATATAACATTTGGGTGCTTCATGCCTTTGGGCATTTGAGGTTAAGCTGTCTTGCCTGGAGAAATAATTCTATATTTGAAGAATGAAGTAGCTAGAATGTGCAAATAAATTATCAAATATTTCATCTCTTCTCTATGAGTCATGACAAGCTGGCATTAAAGCAAAGTTCACATGACAAAACTGTCATTTCTGTAGGACAGGGTTGGACAAAGCAGTAGCACTCATTTTTGATGAACTAACATAGCATATCATATTGACAAATATCAAGTGCTATAAAAGATCGTCTAGCCTATCTCTCAAATAAATTAACAGTGTCAGAGCATCTTATGTTAGACAGTTGCAATTGAGCTCAGTGTCGGCACCTAAATAGACAGTCCCTAGATTTGTATGCCTTCTGGTCACCCACAAGGCAATTTCTCTGGGAACTTTCCAGAATTTGCTTCTATGGTCCAATAAAGCTTCAAACTCCTGGCCTGTAGGCAGACCATAAAATACATATCTGTTCATCAAGGACTGAATGTGGGTTTTTTTTAGTGGCACAGGAAAAGAGGATAATTCAGCTAGGTAATGTCATTTGTATGACTTTTCTTTTTAAAAAAAGTCTATAAGTGCATTTAATCAATTAAATATTTTAGCTGCTTAATTATCTGACTTGATATTAACTGAATACTTTTTAAAAATTTGCATATTAACTAAACTTCAATATATGTGCATTGAAAGATACTGAGTGGCATAGCATCTTGTAAATAGGAAATAATATAAAATTTAATCAACACAACATATCTTTAAATTCCAAGAAGTTCAATATTGCGGAAGATCATAACCAATTAAAAATTGGTGTTCACGTACATAGGATGAGCTATTTATTTATATTTATATAAAACAGGCCTGCACAACCTAAGGCCCAGGGGCCGGATTCGGCCCACAGTGATTATTTTACTGGCCCCCAGGTATCCTGCAGCAACACAGGAGCTGGAAACTCCCTTATAGAGCCATCCTGTGCATGCTTTCTCAGAAATATGCTCCAAATAGACTCAGAAATATGCTCCATGCACAGAAATGTGCCCAGTGAGGCTTACTCCCATGTAAGCATGCCTAGCATTGCAGCCTGAAAGCAACAACGATTTAGGGAGAGGGAGGGCTTGGCAATTATTTGGGGCTGGCATGTACTCTAGGGCCCCCACTGATTGAGCAGAGACAGGCCTATTCTCTGGCCACTATCCTTGGTTGAATCTATGGGTCCACTGACAGGAGAGAATAGATCCATAAGTAACTAATAATATTTTTAATTTTAATGCCATAATATGCTAAAAATTGACACTGCCCCTGCACACCAAGTTGCGGATGGTTCCAGCCCACCAGAGCATTTGAGTTGTGCAGCCCTGATATAAAACAAGACCAAGTAGCCTTGTTACCAAGAACTTTGATCCAAAGCCTTAGTCAAGCTTAAGTTCCAGTGAAGTTCAGCTAGCTATACTGATTAAGCAACTTTTAACATACATATTAGATCAGCATTTATTTCATATGTAGTTGGAATTAATCAGAGTTCAAAGTTTAATTATTACAAGGCTGTGTCAACATCTATACCAGGGATAGTAATGTGTGGCTCTTCATACGTTGCTTCCCATCAGCCCCAGCCACAATTTTACAGCTGGGGATTATGGTAGTTGTATTCCATCTGGAGAGCTACACAGCCTACTCGTGATCTTCACAAACTGATTCTTTCCCCCTACCAAGGTGTTGTAATCTCTGATCATTATATTACATTATATTGATTTTTTAAGATCTTAAATCTTGTACACCATCTAGAGATCTACATATCAGGCGGCATAAAAATATGATAGATAAATAAATATACTTAATTCTGAGACACTGGGAAGGTTCACACATATGATGGCACTTGAGGTTTGTGCAATCAGCTGGTTCGCCAGGAATGTACACTCCCCACATGAGCATCTACTTCCTGTCCTAGTGCCTCTCTGGCAAGATTGGTCATATCATCCCAAACCACAAATCTCAGCATATCCTGTCCTACCTCCATCACGGAACTCAACAGCTGCCACTTAGGGGTATGCACAGACCCATAATCATAGTTCAGTTCTAATTCAAATCAAATTTGAACTGAACTGCATTCCACCAGACTGGTTCAGTCAAACTGACCAGTCTGGTCTGTACTGGACTGCTGTACTGGTTCGGCCATACCGGTTCAGCAGTTCAGGCAGCAATACTTGTAAAGGGGAATCCATTGAGGATTTCTTTAGATGTAGGTTTTTTCCACGCCCAGATCCCAAGAGGAGCCCCCAAGTTTTGACCTGCAAATTACTTGTGCTGAAATTCTGCAGTATATAGCATACATTTAGGGATCTTCCCTTGAGAGAAACACTGAAAACAAGCTGTCATGCTTTAAGCATGTAGATTGTATCTTTGATAAATAAATGAGTACAGTAAAGGAGCTGTACTGTGAGTGAATTATTACAGACCTTTTTAAGGCTTTCTTTCATCTAGACAAGAGCGTAAGACAACTATCTCTGCATCTATTCATTCATTCACTGGTGCAGAAACAGCAGGAAAGTCAACATTCAGAAAATGAAGGGCAATATTTTGCATAAATATGGCTGTCTCATCAAAAGGAAGCAGATCAATGTGCACTAATTCCTGTCAGATCTAATCAAGGATTTCAAAAAAGCCCATGAAGCGGAACAAATGAAAAGGAAATTATTAAAAACTCCACCATAACATAGAATAATAGATTACTAATAGTAACAAAACTTGTCTGGAATAGTAACAAAACAGTTTGGAAGCAGCTCTTGAGAAGACAAGGCTCAGACCAGGGGAGGTTGCAAACTTTTGTTTTATTTCCTAAAATAGCAAGCAAGCGAATGAATGAATGAATGAATCAACCAACAAGAAAGGTGAGTTTGTTAAGGCTAGTATTTTCTAGAGTTTGATATCTGGTTGCCTAGGACAGGCCTGCTTAACTTCGGCCCTCCTGCAGAAGTCTACAACTCCCATAATCCTGGCTATTGGCCACAGTGGCCGGGGATTATGGGAACTATAGTCCAAAAACAGCTGGGGGAGGGGGGGCCAAAGAGGCCTGGCCTCTAGGGTTTGTTTTTGACAGAGCAATTTCAGTTGTAATGCCCTTATAAATATCTATGATGTGGCCACATTTAAAGTACTGTGTATAATTCTGGTCACCGTATCTTAGGAAGGACATTGTAGAACTGGAAAAGATGCAGAAGAGGGCAACCAAAATGATCAGGGGCATAGAGCACCTTAACGTTTCTTATGAGGTAAGGCTACAGCATCTGGGGCTCTTTAGTTTGGAAAAGAGTTGACTATGGGGAGACATGATAGAAGTGTATAAAATTAAGCATGGAGTAGAGAGAGTAGACAGAGAGAAATTGTTCTCCCTCTTTCACAACACCAGAACCAGGGGTCATCCCATGAAACAGAAGGTCAGGAAATTTAGTAACAACAACAAGTACTTTTTCACACAGCACATAATTTATGGAATTCTCTGCCACGGGATGTGGTGATGGTCACTAGCTTGGATGGCTCTAAAAGGAACTTAGACAAATTCATGGAGGACAGGTCTATCAATGTCTACTAGTCTGGTGGCTATAGGCCACCTCCAGCCTCAGAAGCAAGATG
Source organism: Hemicordylus capensis (assembly GCF_027244095.1). Classification (NCBI taxonomy): domain Eukaryota; kingdom Metazoa; phylum Chordata; class Lepidosauria; order Squamata; family Cordylidae; genus Hemicordylus; species Hemicordylus capensis. Next base: position 368,882,270 of record NC_069658.1, on the reverse strand, counting down.
CCTCTGAATACCAGTTGCAGGAGCAACAGCAAGAGGTGCCCTCACCTCTTGCCTGTGGACTTCTCATAGGCATCTGGTGGGCCACTGTGTGAAACAGGATGCTGGATGAGATAGGCCAACTCCGTACCAGAGGATGGCTACTACCAAGGTTACATGTGATATCTGAAGGTTATACACACACACACACACACACACACACACACACACACACACACACACACCCCAGTATTGTAGTTGTGGCTTCAAGGGGGAAAAAAGAAAGGTTGAAATTGACACTCCAAAGAATGGATGAAACCCAGGCTGCTTTCACTACAATTTATTCACATTAATGTGAGAGCCAGTTCAAAAATCTGAAGGCATAATCTAGCTAAAGTAAAACTATACATAGAACTTTATAAGTTCTATTGATTCAAAGTGGGGAAAAGAAGCAGGTGCTTCAACTTTCCCAACTGTCATAGCAAACAATGAGATTCAAATGAGATTAAATTTGGCAGGCGCATGTGCTGTGCTTACTGAAAAGGTTACCAAGTCCTTCTCTTCCCTAGAATATAATAAAATTTACATATGATTATATTTCTGTAATATAGAAGCCCCTAAATGTAGTTTGTGGGCAGCACTGAGCAACTTGGAGACAATGAGTGCTCCTGCTGTGATAAAAGGCCCAGATAAGAACAAGTGAGTCTTGTTAGATTTCGCTAATCCAACTGAACCAGATCAACATGTATAATTTCCTTCAGGTTTTCCTCACCTGTTCCTGATGACATATTAAATAGGGAGGATAGGGATAATTCGTAACTGAAATCAGAAATTCAAAGAGGCACAAAACTTCCCAAAATCCACCTAGCAGAACACTTATTATTCAGGAAGAACATTTCTTCATAATTGTTTTTGCCAATTTTATATAGAAGAATAAAAAGGGAAATGTTTCTAAGTTGAAACAAATGGCCTAAATTAGAGATTGCACTTCTTGATTTAGGTGTGGCAGGTTTCCTTTGCCAGAAGTTGGTACACTACATGGGTAAACGGTTGTGCATGTACAAGTTGGTACACTGGATTGTGTCCATAACTGCAAGATAGCTAATAATATAATTGATTATATCTAAAAAGGAATGCTAAAATGTATAGCAGTCTTAACTGATACTTTAAAGGGCATTTCTAAGAATTTTAGGGACAGAAAATAATGTTCATCTACCTACATATTTTAAAAACATTTAAAGGAAGGAACTTGGACACATTTTTCTACTATTCCTGCTTATTTTTCATTTGATGACACTGTTGTTTTTAATAAAACAGATGAAACATAAAATTAGAGATGTAACCTTTTTATTATAGTTCAGCCCCTTTATTTTTCATTAAGAGCAGGGCTGCTTTGAAAGCTATTGCAAATTATTTGGCAGTACATATGGACTGAAACATGCCACTTAAAATTGATGGAAATACATTTATAGCACACAAAAGGGGAATGAATACAAATTCTAGGTTTTAAAAGTGGCCTTTAAGTCGCAGCCTAAATTAAATTTCCAGAAAATCCTTTTGGGTCAGCATTCAAGTTTTATAAAATGTATCTCTCAAAATTCAATATAAGAGCTTTCCTTTAAATCCCATTTATGACTTCCTTACCCCCCCCCCACAACCCCCACCTTTCCCCTTTAATTACAGTAAAAGGGAATGAGTCAATATACGTCTCCAGGGAGCTACATACAAAGCTATCTCTGAAATTAAACTAAAGGGAAAACGGCAGCAGACATTGTGGTCCAGTTATCACAGACTGACCAAACTAAAATAACCAAAATACAACTTTAGGCGAGTAAAAGGAAAGTACGGTCATCTATCTATCTATCTATCTATCTATCTATCTATCTATCTATCTATCTATCTATTAAATGAGGATTTATAGTTGTACACGTTTCCTGTTTTGCAGGGCATTCACCATGCAGTGTACTGGGAGGTAATACATACTATCCTTTGAAATAGCTAAATGTGATCAACAATCACAGGATTCGTCTGTATTCTTCCCAATGTATTTGAAAATAAATCTATCCAGACCAAGGCGAATATTTGTCTTTGTTTTATAATACAGATGGAAGACAACCCCATAGGTAATTTAAAAGAATAAATTCACTTAATACACATGAGATAAAGACCTACTTTCAAAAAGTGAAGCATTTGTACTGAATAAGCAGCCAGCATGCTCTCCCGTTTTCTACACACATACACACTAACTGTTCAGCAGTGGTGGCAAAGAAATAGACACACTTGGCAAGAGAGGCTCTCTTACCCCTGAACTACTGTGCCTGGACTTTGGAGTGTGCCTGGACTTTGGAGGCCCCCCCCTGGGGGCCTCCAAATCCTCTTTAGTCTGTCCCGGGGGGTGGTGGCTGCTGGCCTGCCATTGCACCAGGCAGCCAAGCATGTCCTCTACTTTAGAGACAGAGGTATTCTTACATTCTTGTGGGTTCAGTTGCTGTTTGTGCCCTCAAGAACCCATGTTAAAAATGTTGCATCTGTCATGGTGTGTGTGAGTGTGTGGGAGGGGCTCGAGAGTGGGGGGGGGTCTCCAAAGGTTGACACCAGAATGGAAAGTGAATGTGGAAAAGTGAGATGGGAACCTGCAAAATTTTACAGAACCACAAGGGATGCTTGTGGAACCCAAAGGTTCCATGGAGCCCTGACTGAAAAACACTGATCTTCACAATGATGATAATACTAACCTATGCTCAGGGGCGGATCTAGCAGGAAATTATAGGGGATGCATCAGGTATTGTATTTAAATAAAAGACATATATATTTTACAATACATGAAAATTAAGTATCATATATATTTTCCATATATAAAAATCATATAATGATTTTAATATTTAAATGATTTTAATTGTAAACTGCTCAGAGACGGGTGGTATAGAAATATATTAAATTTTGGGGCAGTATAGAAATATGTTAAATAAAAATAAAATAAATAATGAATTATTTATTTATTAATTTTTCTATGTAAAACCACTTTGTGTACTTTTGTTGTAAAGTGGTATATAAATATTTGGAGGAGAAGGAGGCGGAATCAGCTATGACTCACCAGAAGCTTAATAAATCTCTTGGTTTTCCTGCCTGACTGGCAGAAAAGATTCTTATCCTTTGATAAAGATTAAGCCTTCTGAGCAACAATGGGCTTTAAAAACTCTTGGATCCCAATGCTTTTAGATCCTGCAAAATGGATATGCTCCAGAATAAAAGGATAACAACATGCACTTGCCATTCTGTACAATACTGCAATGGGTGCCTGCCTTTGAAATTGAATATCACAGCTAACAATATTTTAGAACCAACCAACAACCAACCTAAAATGCCTTTAGTAATGCATACACTGAAAATCCTTTACCTCCTATTAATATATTGCTATTCCAATAACTGCTGTTTTGTTAAAATATTGGCAAAGTCCTATTAGAAAGTGACAAGGGCCCTGATTGTGCGTTCAGAATAAGGGATACAGAACGTCAGGGTGCTGCTTTACTATGCAGAGCTGCCCCTTTAGTATTATCAGACAGTTTCGTTTCCAAATGGAAATCAGCTCTGAAATTAAAATTGCATCACTTGGGCTCGTCTCAAGAAAATCTTATTGGGCGAGGATTAGAGCAGGCGCTTTGCTTTGTGAAGCAACGGCTCTGAGATATAGATTTGCAGGAGGAGTCTGCACGGCTACTCAAGGGAATATACTTAGGTTCTCAAACTTTTAACTATAAACCAGTTGAATATTTAGACTAGATCTTGGTACCAAAATTTAGGAGATTTCTGACCCTCGCACGATTGAACGTTCTCCCTTCGGCAGTACTTGATGGTAAATTCAAATGACTTCCTTATGATCAGTGCTGTTGTCCCTGCAGCTTAAGGGATATAGAGTCTATCACCCATGTTATTCTTTATTGTCAGTTTTATAAGGACACACGCACCAAATTTATTGCTCCATTTATCCTGGTCACACAGATCAATTTTATTTGGAAATTATGCTGGCCAATTTTAAACCTGTAATTTCAGATAATGTGGCAAAGTTCTGTTTTGTGGTGTCGAAGCTGCATAAGGACTGTATTAGTAATCTGAACAGTTTGTGATTTTGTAAACTTTTGAAATTCTTGAATTTTCTTATTAATGCTATTAATTGTTATTGTTTGTTAATCTGATCTGTGACCACAATAAACATACTACTATTATGCAGAGTGTATGTAACATGCATGTGTGTGAAACCTCAACCAGATTTCCTGCCTGATGCTCAATGCAATTAGCCCAGACCAAAGGTCTGAACTTTGAACCTCCTAAGAACCCCTTCACTTATTTTTTGAGGAATAGAATCTGGCAAGCCTTCACAACTGGTGAGATCATGGTGATTTCCAGTTATGGGCATATTCTTGATTGAAGATGAAAATATTGTGGGGAGACTATTTGGATTTGTGGACTTCAGTGGGTATACAGTATCCATCACACACCTTAAGGAACCTTAAGCTCTGAACCTTAGTTATGCTAACTTGGCAAAGAGGCACATTTTAAACATGGTGATTCTCTTTATTTAGCAGGGGGAGAGTATTTCTGCTTCCTGGACTGAGTAAATCAGGTTGGAATAGACGCTATATTGAGATTAAATATTTCTACCTTACATTTCTAATAAGTTCCTTTCAGACATTCTCCTCAAGTTGAAGAACTTGATCCAGTCAACTTCTGTGGAAACCACCACCACCACCTCGCCCACCAGCATGAACCAGAAGACTCATCAGTCCAGATTTGATCAGACTTGTCTTCTGCAATCATAAAGAAGATGAGCAACTCTATCCTGTGCACATATACTTGAGCTCAGTGGGGTTTATTCTCAAGTAATGCATGCAGGGTTTTGCTGTTACACTTTTAAAGTTGGTAACTCTTAAGTTTAAAAGAAAGGAACTAAACTACAGATTAGGGTTCTCCTTTAAACAGGTGATATATTTTTTAATAGCACTACTACTAAATAAATTAGGGGAATCCTGAGGAACAGAACTTATCTTTGGAACAAATTGTACAGATATGCAAAAGATAATCCAGATGGGGATAGGCAGGGGTCCCCTTAAATTAAATAGTGTGTGTGTGTGTGTGCGCGCGCACATGCATGTGTGACAATGTTGGTAAAATAGGTTATTGAGACAGCTGAATAATGATTTGGGTGTTTGAAGTTGGGAATTTGTTTGTTTGTTTTTTGTCATGGCAGGTGATGAACCTGTGGTTTTTCTTCCTATTTCTATTAACTGAATTTGGATTGCTTTTGCTCTGACTACCTTATTGTCTTTGTCTTTGAAAATTCAACAACAAAAATAATTATGATTATTGTTGTTGCTGAAAGAATGTCCCATTAAAAAAAAACATTTTTAGTGTGTGGATTTGAAGAGAACCACATAATTCCAAAGTTACAAATGAAATAAAAGCCCCTACGTTTTATAATGAATAAAATGCTTGAGAGACAATGATACACACTACCTTAGGTTCTGCATTCCAGCCAATCACCACCCTGGATGGGGATGAAAAATGTGTGGTGACGACTGTTGCCCTCCTTTCTAACTCTGAGGAAGCTCTAATGGCGGGCCTTTTCTACAGCTGCTGCAGCTGCCACCCTTTTCCTGGGCGCAGCTGTGGGGGAGGAGCAAATGGAGAAACAAGAGCCGGGGAAAGCGCAGCCGCAGGCTGGTACTAAAGGCCATGTGTTGTCTGTACACAGCATGTGTGCAGCGTGTGCTGTGGCTATTGGGGGAGGAGAGCTGAAATGCTCCTTACAAGTAGGTAGCCTAGCGCCTGCGCTCCCTCCCTCCCTCCCTCCCAGCCCGTCAGTTTGAGAGCAAGACTCAGAGCAGTCCGTGACAGCAGCCGAGCCCCCGCGCTCCCTCCGGAGCCAGTTTGAGAGCGACAAGACTCAGAGTAGACTGAGCAGGCTCCCTCCATCCCTCCCAGCTCTGGCCGAGGCAGTTGCAGGGAAAGTGAGAGCTGTGTTTTTCTCTCTCTCCTCAACTCTCTAGTGGCCAGGCTGCGGCAGTGATGGCGAAGGCATGCTTGCCCTGTGGGCGGGAAAGGTCAACTCCATTCAAATTTACAGGGGGTGCTACTACACCCTTGTCCCCCACCCCCGTGGATCCACCCCTGCCTGTGTTAGAGACCTGCTGTAAGCATTGCTGAGATCAAGTATGTGGAATACTTTCAACACCCTAAAACACTGTTTAAATACTAAGAGTCATTGTTGCTGTTATAATATAGAAGAATCAAGGCCTGAATTAGGCAACTCTTGCTCTTTGTCCAGTTCTGTGTCCTTTTACAAGCAACAACTTCAGTTTCCAGCCTGGTGCAGCTACCAGAAGTGTGGTCTTATATGCTAGGCTGATCAGGCCATACATCATGCCCCAAGTCCCAGGAATTCTTGCATGACATGTAGGCTTATCTTGCAACATTAACTGCTTGGTGAAAACAACCTCTGGCTCCTAAACAGTGGAATTCAAGACTTAACAACACTAATAGCCTTTAAGTGAGCCCTTAAGCCTTTTTTTAAAAAAAGGTCTGGCCTTTAATGAGTTTTAAATTGTTTTAACTTTTTAATTGTTTTAAAGGTTATTGGTTGTTAATTTTATTGTTTCATTGGCTGTCCCAGGGCTCCTAGATTGGGCAGTATAAAAATGTAACAAATACATAAATAAAAACGGAAATAGCTGTTCAACACTGAGGTAGCCTTGTTCTTCTATGAATCTCATCCAACTCCAGTTCAGGCTAGTTCCAGCTACCACAACCCCGGATCCCATACACTGCAATGAGAAGCAAGATACCAGTTGCCTCTGAAGAAACCATTATTTCTGCTGTATTTAAATCTGTCAAACTGCAAATAATAAAAACATTTGGAGCACTATGTATGTTAATGCAAGCTGCTGAGTGCTTTAGCATGGAATACTTACAAGGTCCTGATCTTTGGCATATGGTTGAAGCTGGTGAGAGGGATGCGTGTGATGTTGTTGTTGTTGAGGGTACTACAAAAAAAAACACACAACAACAAACAGATGGATTTAGTCATTTACATTATATTGACAGTGCTATTTACTACATCAAATGCTAATCTGAGGAAAAAACACCATGGGAACAATTTGAATGTAGTTTAAAAGGCATTTGTTTTGTAAATATGAGTAACACAGAGACAGATATAAAATATCAACTTAGAACAGTAAGATAAAAAATCCTAGTTTAGTTGTGTCTACCAAGTTGGATGGAGGTGATATGTATTGCTTATTTGGTTAACAAAAACAGAATTATATAAAAAATAATAAATATAGCTGCAGTCAGGTATGAATCTACACTGTGCACATTGCGCTGAACCCAGGGCCAGTTTGAGTATACTGGAACTACTGCAACTGCACAGGGCCATAGCATTCGGGGGGGGGGGGGGGGGGCTCAGGCTTGGCTGGAATTTGTGCAGAAGAACAGCAATGGGGAGTGGGGAGAGAGAGAGAGAGAGAGAGAGAGAGTTTCAGAAGCCGTACTCTTGTTAGACAGGATTTCAGACAGGCTGTGCCAATACTGAGAGAGGAGGAGAGGCAGGAGCCACAGGGAGCCAGCCAAGGATGATGCCAGCCATGGAAAACTGAAGAACCTGGCACTTCCTGTGTGCAAAGCAGGGGTTCTATCCCATAAGTTTCCCCTGGACATAGGAAGCTGCCTTGCACTGTGTCAGGACTTTGGTTCACTTAGCCCAGCACTATCTACCCAGAGGAGCTCTCAAAATTTCTCCCCACCTCTGCTACCTGAGAACCTTGCAGCTAGAAATTGAGCCTAGGGACTTCTGAATGGAAAGTGCATGTTCTGCACACGGAATTCCTTAGATTAATGATACACAGTGTGAAGAAGTCCCCCCTTTTCTCCATCCTAAATCTCCTGCCATTCAGCTTCATTGGATGACCTCTGCAAGGAAAATGAGGCAAATACAAATGAAGAAACAAGTTGCTTGGAAGCTGCTGTTAGTTCTCTTTCCTTTGGTCTAGATTTTTGCCAACTTTGCCAAGACAGAGGAGCTGCGGAGGGATCAAGGTGCCGACAACCTCCTTACTCTTTAGCCCAAAGGAAATTAGCTGTACAGAGCCCCCCACCAACTTAATTTTGCAGTGGGCTCCAACATTTCTAGAACCAGCCCTGGCTGAAACACTATTTTAAGAGCAAAACCCAAATTCAGTCAACTACCATACTGAGGAAGGAGAAGTGTTCACAATGTTCTACGATCATGAAGGATGGGTGAATGGTGGAGGTTGACTGGATCATACTAGTGGGTGCTTATTGCTTCAGTAACAACTGTCCATGTTTTCTATCCTGGACCTTTGTTCTTATGTCTCTTTAAGATGGACACAGAGCCAGTAATACATCAACATTTAGTTGCACTAGGCCAGCCTAAAGAAAAGACAAATCTGACTATAAGAACAAAATTATTTTTTTTATGGTTTGGGACTGAGCTGATGGGAAATGAATTTTAGGAAGAGGTAATTATTTTGGGGGAGATATGAAAGGGAAATATTTTGGGAGAGAAATAATTTGAGGGAAATTGGATAAGAACAGTAATTGTAAAGACTTTCCCCTGACATGTAGTCAGTCTCTTTCCTTGGACCAGTCACTTATCTCCATCTACTCCAACATTCTGTTTTCAACAGTAACCAGTCGAATAGTCACTTAAAATTAGGCCATGAGGTCAATAGCATTTCCCTGTTTGTGCTCAGTTTATGGTGTACTGCTGCTGGATAGAAACATTCCAGCTCTCTAGGATGACAAATAGGAGGGTCTTCCATAAGTGGAGCCAGAATGAAGTCTGGAAAAAGTGACAGGTACTTATAGCACCTCCACTTATGGAAACTACCAGTCTTCCCTAGCAAGGATGGCAAAAACATGGATAGACTACAAAATACTTTCCAAAGTAAGATAGCAAAGGTGACGTCTACAGAAGTTGTGCTCAAACTTTTTTTTTTAAAGGTCTTCTTGGAAATTGTTTGGGGTCTCAGTGGACCACTACAGTTGTTGTTGTCTCTGCCTTGACAGAACAGCACTGATATGCCATGCAGCAGCCACCAAGATCCACCCATCCCTTCCCAAAGTAGGAAAGGGAGCCATGGCGCAGGCCTGTTTGGTGGCTGCTCTGCTGAAGAGCACTGGGATGTTCCAGCTGAGCAGCAGCCAAAAGGACAAAGGACCTTGTCTTTCTTCCTTACTTGTTCCTCTGAAAGCAAGTACAAAAGGAAAGTATGCTGCATTGTGGTCTCACTTCTTGCTCCTGAACCCATCTTCAGTGCGCAGGCTATAAACAGTGGTGTGTGGAACCCTGTGTGGTATTTATGTTTTGTGTGGTATTTATAAGATATCTGGGTTTTGGGTCCAGGCTGACCAGGTATTCTCCCCCTCCCCGCCCACATGCATCACAAGAGAGAGGGAAGAAGATGTGGAGAAGCTGCAATGCCATATGATGGGGGGGGGAGAGAAAGGAATATTTTTTACTTCAGAGTCAACTATATAGATGGAGCTCAGGCACTACTGGTACGCCCAAACCTACTACCTTGAGGTTTCATGTACACATGTTCTACTTCCAATCAATAAAATTATATGTCAAAGGGAATAACAAATTACAATATAGGTCACCAGTGGTCAAGACCCCTTTTGACCAATCATTATTAGGAAGGATGTAAAAGTATTGATGTGTGGGTGACCTGACAAAAGCTACAAAACCCACGTTTTGTGGGGAAGTGAAAAGAAGCGAAATCAATCAATCAGTTGAGCCAGTACCTGACATCACACCAAAAAAGAGGAAGAATGGAGCAAGTTTTTTTCCTTGGTGAGAAAGGAGGAGTAAGGAGGAAACTAACTGACCACAAAAAAGAGGGGGGGGGGGCTTCATTTAATCTTTAAAGCTGTCAGTTTTTCAATTGCTCTATGAGAGAGGGATTTTGCTGTATGCTGAGATTCACTGAAATTTGGTGAGAAATAAAGCTTTGATTATTTCCTATTCGTTTCTCATCTTTGTGTCTTCGCGGATCTTAGGGATCATAGCAGCCAACCCTTTGACAAGAACCTACAGATTCTTTTTACCTAAGACCTTTGAGACCTCCATCGTTTCAAATTGCAAGGGAGTTTTGGGGCATCTCAAATCTCTTACAGTCCACAGCTACAGTTTAAGAATCTCTGGTCTTAAAGGAAATACTGAGGGTTAAAACAGGACCAAGACAGTCAGCGTCTTTCTATACTTTCACAAGAAAGAGCATGTCTGAAAAGAAGGTTGAGACAAAGGTTGTAAGGAGGGCTAAGAAGGCCAGGAAGTCATGACAGGGAAAGACAGGTAGAGAGGACCTGATGACGACTTGCAGTTCTTACCACTTTGCATTCACATATAGATGACAACCCTCCAGCCTCAGCCCTATATTTCTAACCTCGTGCAAGTTCCCTCTCAACTTCCAGGAGCAATAATGCAGCAAAAATGCTATCATCCAACTACATGGTATTACATAACTCTGCACATGGAGAACACAAACATTTGTGTACATAAATGTATAGATTTTATTTAGAAAATCAGCACTGGAAGAATATTCTCAGAGAGGAGAAAAATCATGTGTCCTTGTTTACAAGTAAATCAAATATTCCAGATTTGGTTAGTTAGGTCAACAGAATCTAATTCAAGTCACACTGAATTAACTGTGCTTCCTGGTAGTGCAGAAATGTGTGTGCACGTGTACACACACACACACACACACACACACACACACACACACACACACTTTAAATGAACCCCATCTTGTTTCACAAAGGTTCCTCTTCTTCAGTGACCTTTGAATCCTTCTGCACAATTCTTTCATTTCTGTTTGTGAAATGCAAACAGTGCAACTACAAAATGCAAGACCTGGTTGCCCAAGACGTGTGTACCCATGTTCTAAAAATGAAGCTTACATCTATCTCTAGATATGTATTAAGGTTATACTAGCTTGGCTGGGCACAGAGCCCTCCGGCCCACCCACCCAATGCCGCCTCCCCCCCTGTGGCTTTCTGGCCAGCCAGCTAGCCGCTTCTTCCCCGCCCCACTGCCGCTTTCTGGATACTTTTCCCTCCGTGCCAACCCCCCCACTTCTTGCCAGCCCGCTTCTTTTTTCCTGCGCCTGCTTCCCACCCATGGTTTCTGGTTGGTTGGGGGGCGGGCCAGATGGCCCGCCTGCTTCTTCTTCCCCGCCCCGGCCGACTGGGCTTTCCACTTTCCAGCCAGCCACTTCTTGGCTGCCCACCTGCCTGCCGCCCCTGGCTTCTCCGCCTACCAGTGCTGTTGTCATTGTCCTGGCTGGCCAGCCATCGACCAGCCACCACCATTAAGTCCTGGGCCCGCTGGCTGGCTGCTGCCATTTTCTTCCCCCTGCCCATCCCCGTCTCTATCTGGCAGTTCTCTGAACTCTCGCGAGAGCTGCCACACATGGGATTAGTGACGAGTACATTGAAGAGAATTAAATAAAAAGATAGATTAAATATATAGATTAGACAACAAGAATGTACTTTTATAGAAGATGATGATTAAATAGAATCTTCTTGACTATTAATATAAATTGTGATTTAAATCATTAAAATTGAGTCCTTCTGTGAAGCTATTTAAATCACAATTTAAATCACAATTTAAATCACTTTGATTTAAATCAAATCAAAATACACTTATTAATGAGTTCCATTGAAAAACATGAAACTGACTCCCAATAGTTATAGAGAAATATTTGGTTAGCCAGGACTAACTTCATTTCTCTTACCTGAAGCAAGTAACAGAAGCAGTTACAAGCATCCATGAGTATTGCAACTGAGAGAACCTTGTGACTTTCTAATAATAAATGTTTTACAACATCTTACCAGCACTGAAATTATTCTGTGGGAGCACTAATGACCTGGAATTAAATTTTACAGCTATGACATCAGGAAGAAGTGTGATCTAAAGTAACATTGTTTTTTTAATTGCCTATATTAAAAGATGGTGACAGATGACGATATTAATAAATGTGTCATTTTGTGGTGAGCAAAATATGTGCACAATGCATTTGTGGAGAATATGATGCCACCAAACAAAGATCCATTCAAAACAGTTAAACATCCATCCCATGCCAGGCTTACAATCACAGAAATAGGTCTGTTTCCTTGTACTTTGGAGAAAAGATGCATTGCAAAAAATCTCATTCTCAAGGGAAATGGCTATGCATCAATAAAATATGCATGATGTTTCCTTGTTACTCTGGTTTTGAATGGATGTGCATTTTATAATCCCTTCCTCCTCCAAAGCATTGGGCCAGAGTTAGAGAGAATTTAGTTTGTGAATAAAAATAGATTCTGATTTTCTGTTACATTTGATTTCTGAAGCCGATTACCACAAACAACTAATCAAATTGACAAATGATATGGTAGATTAAATTTTTGAGTAGTGCTTGTTCAGTCCTAATGAGCATCAAGCATAATTACCAGGGGGTTGTTAGCCATTCAAGCCTCTGGATAATAAGTACCAGGCTTCTTTTTGTATGACATTTGGCTCAGCCAGAACCATAAGCACAAATACTAATCTGTAAAGAAATACACAAACCTATGGACTATGCAATGCAGCAATAATGCACAGATCATGCACTTTTATGTCTTCTGTCTAACCATTCATATGTGTGCATAAATATTTTAATCAGATTACCTGACACATTTAGAAAAGTGCCCAATGAAAATTGCTGCCTTTCTCACCAGAGTGACCCAGGGTGGTTCTTTGTTTGAGGGCAGGAGAAGGGAGTCTTTTCTTTGCATTTCTTAAGAAGATTAAAGTCAACAATTAGCATTACATTTGCTGTGCAATAACTGCACTAATAATTGTTTTCAACCACTTCTCCTAGATCTCAAAAAAGATGGTTTAAGTTTATTTTTCCCCTTTAGCTTTACACTTACTAGGATTTTCATTGTGAAATAAATCCCACCCAATAATTTTGTAGTTGTCTAGAGTCTATTTTGTAACACATAATCTCGTTGGTACCTGAATACCGTGCAGTCCCTTTTAATTTCTTTATCTCTTTAGAAATAGTCTTTTGCTTGTTTCTTGAGCAGTCATTTAATCCAGAGAAAAACCATCCTGTATACGTGTGTATGTCACGTAGTTCTAGGACCACAACAGAGACCTTTGAGGCTGGCTGATTAGTAACAGCAACAATAGTAGTACTAACAAGTGTAACATTTCCTCCTGTCTCCTTCAATTAGATCACTGCTTTATCACAGTGTGCTGTTCTGGTTGTCATGTGTGCGTATGTGTGTCTCCACAGCAGTATGTAACTGATCCTAATGCAACAATTTTTTTGTATTTTTGCAATACCTGCCCACAAAATATGTTCTGCAAGCTTACAGCATTCCAAATTCTGACCGTTATACATACTTTGCATGCCATTAGCACAGTGTAGCCTGAAAATGACTTTTATTTAACAAACACCCCAAATAGTAAAACATTGCTGAACTATCTAAATCTTTATTCAATAAATCCAGTGTGCCAAATCTCCATCATAAAGGCAAAGAAACCACAGTACAAATCAATGTGCATTAAGTTTATCAGGATTTATTTCCTTGTTGGCTGTCAGGGAGTTAAGCAGTCTCCCTAATCAAATAGTCTCAAGGCTTTGGCCAATGCCAGTGCACCAACAGGGTGTGTAAGGGTCTGTCCCTTCTCCAACTATTCCTTGTGGAGGAACAGTGAGGATGCAGAGAAGTTGGCTCATCAACATGGCTGGCTGAAGACTGGGCAGTGAGAACCCATTAATGTATCTTAAAATTGTATGCCTGACTTTGTCAGATTGCCATCTTTAGTACAGAGGTGAGCAATGTTCCCTCTAACAGGGATTGCCACAATCTCCAAGCAAAAGCCATTGGAGCTGGGGATTCTGAGAGTTGTAGTCAACAACATTTGGGAATCCCTGTTAGAGGGAACACTGGAGGTGAGGTACTATTGCTGCAGAACTGGGCTGGTCTGGTTTATTGTCCAGCGTCTGCAGTAGTGTCTCACAATGACAAGGCTTCTCCTTTTCTCCACTTCAGAGTTCATTTGCAGAAGGGATGTGCATGGAACTGGCTCTGGGAAGTTTGAAGGCAGGACAACTTTAAGGGTGGGGGAGGGTGCACTTACCTCTCCATCAGCTTTACCCCCACTGGTGCTCCATTTCCAAAGTGTCTGTTGGGACGGCTATGTACCTCCCTGATGCCCCATTGCCCCCTTGACCAGATGTCACCAGAGTACTTCTGGTGACATCCAGTCAAGGGGGCAACGGGGCAGCAAGCAGGTACACTGCCGCTCTGATGGACACTTTGGACATAGAGCGCTGGTGGGGGGCAAGCAGAGGGAGGGGTAAGTGCACCCCTGCCCTTAAAGTCATCGTCCCCCCACCTTTGAACAGGGAGAACTGCCAGTAGTTTGAACTGGTTCAGAGGCCCATAAAGGGCCTCCGATCTGGTTCCGTGCACATCCCTAATTTGCAGTCTGAAGAACAAGCACCAAATACTGAGCTGACATGACTGAAGTGAGAAGAATGAGGACTGGTCTTTCTTTGGGGGTAAGGGTTGCATCTGGATGAAAGTTAACATTTTGAGGAAATTAATTTGAAACGGGCATATTTTCAAGTGATCTACTTGGGAACTTGGGGGGAGAGAATATGTGTGGGAAAGACTGTCAATAAAAATATATTCTCAGTACAAATGGGACACAAGAGACAAAAACCAGTGTTTCGCTGCTGCACTGGGACATTGGGCTGGAACAGACATAAGCAGCTTACTATGGTCAGAGCCAAGGAAAAATGCGGTGGCGCCTGGCAGAGAGGATGGGATTTGTAGTATGCATACTTTTTGAAGGCACCAGCCATTACAGCAAATAGTTTTGGCAGGCTGAGGAGCAAAGGTCACAAATCAGCCATACCCCCAACTTTTCCATACTTGTTGCGTGGGGGCCGAAATTCAAGAATCCTTTAAAGGCAATACTGCACATAATGATTCTTAACACAAAACACAACTATTTGATATGGAATTCACTTCTGCAAAATGTGGTAAGAATCACCAGCTTAGATGGTATTTCAAAAGGATTATATCTAGATATCATTTTAATAGTTTTCCTAAGTAAGTTTCAAAAGAAACTTTTGATGGGAATATAAGAGCTACTGCTAATAAAATACAACTGTGAGAAAAGAGAGAATGTGTAGAAACAGAAAAAATAACCTTTTAGAAAGGACCAAGAGAAAGAAACAATCCAATTTAAATGTAAGGGCAGCCATACTTCAGATCATTTGTGGTCATAGTCAGCTATCTCCTGACTATATATTGGATCTGTACACTGAGCAA
Organism: Hemicordylus capensis; assembly: GCF_027244095.1. Classification (NCBI taxonomy): domain Eukaryota; kingdom Metazoa; phylum Chordata; class Lepidosauria; order Squamata; family Cordylidae; genus Hemicordylus; species Hemicordylus capensis. Next base: position 368,866,904 of record NC_069658.1, on the reverse strand, counting down.
AAGCCAAAGCATCCTGGGATATGTAGCCAATTTAAAAGATATGTTTAAAAATGTTTTATTCCTCACTTTGTCTTCAAATGGAATTTGTGGAGATTATGACCACATCAGTGGCTCATCTAGTTGTGTGTTAAGATCTATAACTTGAAAGCTACAGTTGAAAGTTTTATTGAAAGTGGACAATATCATTTTCTGTAGAAGTACATTAAAATGATAAGGTACTCAAAACATCATTTTGTCATCCACTGTCACTTTGATTGCAATCTGTGCATTACAACATTAATTCTGAAGAATTAAACATAGAAAAGAATATGTGAAATATATCTGCAGACTAGAAATAGAATATGGCTGCGTGCTCTGGCTCATCCGGGGTAAGGCTTCCTTGTCCCAGCCTTGTTTAAAATGAAGCACGAGGCAACTGGAACCTTGCGGTTGGCTGGAGAGGTTATTCGTGGGTGGGACCAGCAAGGCTATGGCTGGCCTGTCCTCCAAGCACCTCAGTCTGCACTAGAGAAGCGAGCCCCCCTCCAGTCCCCAAGCATAGAACAGGCTTCAGCTGGTCACCCGCTTTGCGGGGTGGCAGGCAGGAATTTTTTGGTTCCCAGCAGACAGGCCTAGGTTGGGGGTCTTTTTTTGCCTAAGTTTTTTGCAAAGTTAGGCATCCTGGTCACAACAGCAGGTACAGTGCAGCATAAATGGGTAATGTAGAGTGGTGAGCACCTTAAAGCAAGCATTTGGCATGAGGAGTCCTTGGCAGTCCCTAAAAGTCCCTTGGCAGTTCCTAGTGGATTTAAGGCTCAAGGACCATGGACATTCTCCATCCTACTGGGGAATCACCAACCTTAAAGGGCTTTACAGCTTGTGGGCGGTGATTTCTGATGCTGGTTCTTTGACAATAAATAGACCAGCTAAGATGGGCAGCATCAACCAAAGGTCAGATGCTGACTGGAGCCAAAGTGTATCGCCCACTATATTGAGGGAGACTCGTTGTGGACAGCAAGTCTCTAGATTCCGCACTGCAGGAGGTAGAGAGCCTCCTTCATTATTCAAAATAATTATTCATTAATCCTCCTTCATTATTCAAAATAATTTTATAAAGCTGTGGCCCATTTAACTCAATTTACTTGTCTCATATCTTCATTGTGTCTGGTGCAATGCACAGTTACAGTAAAAGTACAGATCAGTAACAACTTTTGTTAACGGAAGCATTGTTCCATCTTTTTGACTAATAGCTGGCCCTTGCACTAGTTCCTCTTTCCTCTTCCTCCTGCCAGTATACTAGTGTGTCCGCGCGCGCGCATGCGTGCACATATGTGTGCACGTGCACACACACACAGACAATATGAAATAGCAGCCATTGGAAAAATGTCAAGGAGACTGGAACAAAAGCACATGCACAAAATCATGCTGGGGTGGAGATGATGGTGGCGTAGGTGCATGGGTGGGAGATCAAAGCAGCTGATTGCAAATGATTAGTACTTGATTTATGGTAGTTGAATTCTAATCTGATCCTTTAAATTAGCAACAAAATTAGTAACAGCAGTAGTAACTAACAGGATTTTTGTCTCAATATTTGTCCCAATTGCTATATCAATTTGACAGCCTCTTAGTGCTATTTTTAAGCAATGTTATTGCTAAATGGTCTCTAGGTGTCATTCTAATATACATGAAACTAAACATTCTCTTGCTAATTTGTTTCTCATCTGCTTGCACATCATTCTCTTTCCCGGGTTCCTTTCTTCTTCTTCTTCTTCTACTTCTTCACATTTTTTCCAAAACTGTGGGAGAGAATTATTAGTCCTTCAGGATTATATGAAAAATGGAACCCCCTGTATTTTAAAAAGATATTTACAGATGAATGTAAGCTTATTAATATGTTTACTTAAAAGCAACAAGTTCATTCATCCAATGGGTATAAGTAGTTTGACTAAGATGCCATCCAAATGCTGTTCTATCACTGGGGTATAAACATACGAACATAAACATGTTCTATCACATTGGTATAAACATACGAGATATTTAACTATATTTAAGGGTGGACAGCAGTCATGGAAGCAACCTTCGCTATTAGGGATTGGTATTCATCAAGAACTTACAACTAACAATCAACAATGCCAAAATCTCAAACTATGAAGTCGATATACAATTTTAGATCAGAAATAATAATTGCTGATATGTGAGATCAGTGCTTCCCATGCATTTTTCCTGCTTACAAGGGTATCTACCCAACTGGATATTCACTATATCCACTCATTGGCTGTACCCACATTACAGTGAGCATCTTAAGCAATGCCCAAAAAGTTGCTCAATAACTCTCTTATGCTAACATTTAAAATTGCACAATTCTATTGTGTTTATTTATGTATTTAGTGATAATACTTCTATTGGAAATAATGGAAGTATTGTTGTGTAAGTGTGATTGCTCAATTTTAAGTATTAGCACAAGAGCATACCTGTGCAACATCTAAACATTGCTTTAGATGTCCACAGCAGTGAGGATGGCTCAGAACCACCCATGTTGCACAGTGCAGAATGTCAGTCATTATAGTCTTAACCAACTGCTGTGCTGAGAGATTAAAGGCTGTTACACAAACTCTCTTCCTTTGCCAGAACTTTGCAAAAGGAGTCTCCCTTTTGTAAAGTGAGAAGAAAAACATACCTGCTTATTTTAGCCGAACATTTTCAAAGTTGACATTTTCTTAGCTTGCACCAAGCATTGCTATTGCTTCTTAGTGTTCTAACATCTTTGATCCTTCATGTGCAATGGGAACTCCATTAAGAACATCCAAGATATATTTCTCATCCAATTTTGTTGCCTTAATTTTTCTGGGACAAATGGGAGTACGGAGGGAGTGAAAGGTTGAAGCTTTTTCATCAACCACACATTTACGAAATGACTCATGCGAGTAGTTTTACAGATCTTAGTATCTCGAAATAGGAAAAGTCCTTTGATGTTACTGGTAGTTTCCTACTTGCTTTTCCTGTCAGACAGGTATGCTTATGCCTTGAAGAATCCACTTAACCATCTTAATCAACATAACATTCGTGTGTGCGGGGGGGGGCAGTAGTACCATTACAGAATTATTTAGCCCAATAGCCTGTAGCAAATTCTAGGAGTCTCAGATATCTCAAGAGTTGATATCTGCATAAGGCCACACTGGTAAATGGCTTAATCCAGGACAGAGAACAGGCTAATTTGCAAATACTTACTCTTCACAACCTTTAGTTATTCAAAACCATATCATTACTTGATATCAAGCATGGGCCAAAAGGAGCCATCATACTATAGAAACGCCATCAGAACAAAAGAGTTAATGACTATTTCACTACAAACATTACAGATTTACTTTAATAAATCCTCTAGGATAGGGTGGGTTCATGCCTGGCTAATTAAAAATAAGTAGTTATCTTTGGTACTATTTTATTGTATTTGTTTATTTCGGCCCAAGGCCAGCATAATTATCTTTAGTACTTTATTATTGTTATCCTCCATCATTCTTATATGCAATTCTATAAAAGACCTATATGCCAAACTGTCATTGGGTGAATAGAAGTAACTAACACCAACTACCACCAACTGGAGACTTCACAGTGCCCATGCAGTTGCTTGGTAAGCGAATCTATAACATTCTGCCATGTAATGAGAAGAATCTTTATTACACCTCAGTCAGAGATGGAGGGAAATGGGATAGTGGTAAAATTGTAAACTTGGCAAGATTTTAGAGGATGACAGGCCTTAAGTGTGCTACATTGGCCAATTTTATTTATTTGGCTTTTCTTATGGATTCAGGTAAGAGTGGGAGGAACGTTATCATCAAAATAGAACTTGAGGAATCATATAGTCAAAATTCAACCCATTTAGAAGTGTGTTTGAATTGGTAGACCCTCAAAAAAGCACACAAAATCATAAATAGGTGCACTGATCCATTAGAAAAAAATCCAAAAGCCACATGGTAGTACCTTTATTATGATCAAACAAAACTACATCTTAAGCAACCTTTCAATTTCCCCAGAATGCTTCATCAAGTTGGATGTTAAGCAAAAAGGGAGAGAGAAAGCATGTGTGCCCATGTGTGCACTAAGAAATGTTTTACTAGATTCTGGGCTTGGATTCCCCACTTCCAATGGACCAGCATGGTTGACCTCAACTTTCATGTACCTTCACATTTAACTATCCAGCAGAAGGATTTTGAAACGGAGGAAATATCTTCAACCACCTGAAGCTGGGACTTATTCTTTTAAGAGTGGAATGCCATCTAAACACTAGATAATGCTACCAAATTTGGTTTTGATTAAATTTCTGTTTTGTGAAATTTCCAGCTTTGTGAATATAAAAATATTGTCATCTTTCTCTTTTAATTTTGTAATCTGTCTTACAAGGGGTGTGTGTACTTCAATTAGTATTACAGACTGAACAGGGTAATCGCTAGATTTCATATTTTCTAAAAATCATGGAACAGCCATCATTGTCTATTCTTCAATTCAGAAGCCCTGAAATTATGTCTAGCTCCAGTGAGGTTAATCAGCATCCTTAGGACTGTTATAAACGGCAGACTTTAGGACTGCATCATGCCCAGTCATCCTTTCCCATTTTTTGCTTTGTTCAACATCCAGCCTAATGGAGAATTCTAGTAAGGTTGAAAGGTTGCTTACAATTCTGTGGTTTGTTGTTGTTGTTGGCTCTAATAAAGCTATTAACAGATTCTGGTTTTGGACCCCGACTCCCCCCCCCCGCAAAAAAGAAAAGTATTTTTGATATATTATTAATAAGAATTTCAAAGGTATGTAAGTTAAAATAGTGGCTCAACAGGTATTGAAGTTCAACATATAATGTTTATGACTACTGATATTAATAGTTTCATAGTGGCCTCTGAAGAATTTATCCCATAACAGAATTTCTGGTCTCAATCATTTTACTGAGCTACATAATTTCCCCCCTCTTTCCTTAAATACTACTATCATGAATCAATGTGCTATTCTTACTAATGACTCTATCAGAATATTTTCATATAAGAAGATTTTAATATCTTAGTAGTCCTAACCTACATATATTTGATCTATAAATGGAGTTTGAAGTTTTCTGCTTATCTGATGAAAGATCTGCAGGAAACAGAGCAAGCATAACATTTTGTAACACTGGCAATGTATGTAGAAGATCAGACTTAATGTTCTTTTTATTCATGTGACGTCTTCCTTATTAGTTACCAGTAAACATACTAAAAAGTATAATTATTTATTTTGATGAAAGATAAAATTATTTCGCTATATCTATTTTTCCTCATCAACTGTTCTGCTATAGTTTAGGCAGCTTAATATGCTGCAAGATCACATTATAGTCTCTAGACCACCATGATTTTGTTTTCTGGAAAAGGAAAAGGAATCCATTCTTGTAAAACAAGTATATTCTATTGCCACAATTTATCCAGAACACACACATACACCCCTTCAGATTGGCAATCTGCTTCAGATACCTAATTCCTCATTTTCACAGTTTCCTTACTTACAGTTTACTGCCATAACATAATTAGATTCCATTGTCTAAATTTGGAAATATTTGATTTTTGGTTCCAAGGACTGGGCATGCCTGGCCACTACTTCTTTCTATTTCTTTATGAAATCCAGGAGTGGATTTCAAAATACAAATGTGCTAAACACCATCTATTGCCAATTAACATTTTGTGTCCAAGAAGGGACATTAAATTTTAGATTCTGCAAGAATTCCATACACTATTCTATCTCTTAAGCAAATGTGAGAAAGCTACTATACTTATTCTCAATTCCTTTCAGCCATTAGTGGATAAAATGTTTATTAGTTGCAATGTGCATCTGATCAATTCCTAACAATCTATATGCACACACAGTCTTCACATTTGGATACCAATTACAACTGGATTTTCAATGGTACCTTAACATGTACTTTTCTTCATTTTATTTACATAGTCTAGTTCCAATCTATATCACCCATGTGCTAATAAATTACTTTACATGATAAATGGTTAGAATTGCCATGGTGCATCTCTCTCTCTCTATATTTCTATTAAACATACCTGTTGCTAATCCCATGTGTGGCAGCTCTCGCGGGAGTTCGTGAGCAGCTGCCGGATAGCAACAAGGATGGGCGGGTAGATGGAAAGAAACTGCTGGCCATGAGAAAAGCCGAGCAGTGGCCATTGGGCAGGGAGGGCGAGAGGAAAGTGGTGGTCAACAGGCAGGGAGGGTGAGAGGAAAGCGGCGGCCATCGGGCAGGGAGGGTTGGGGGCAGGACGAGAGGAAAGCCGAGAAGAGAACTAGATGCGCAGATGCTCTGTGCCCAGTTCAGCTGGTTTTATAGATGATGGTTTTCTTTAAATCTAGTAAATGACCTATTATTATTTATTGCAGTTGCTGCATTATGCAGATTTGACTAGGAGTGTATATAGACTGTCTGGTATAGTTCGGTCCAAATTAGGTTTGAATTCAGACCAAACTGCACCTAAGCAAACCAGTTCAGTCTAACTGATTGGCTGGGCTGGTCAGTTCAATGAACCAGCTCGAACTGGTCCAAAGCAGTTTGTGATCGAACTGCTTAAACCAGTCTCTACCCTGAAGCCACAGTCTTAAATAAAATTAAATTTAGACAAGCAAAATAGCTGGAATGTTGAAGAAGACAGCAGTTGTATCTCTGTCCCTGCAGGATAAAGCTAACGAAACATCTCCTATTGTTTTCCTTAAAATTAAGAAATAAATTAGAATTAGAATGAAAATGCATATTTTTATTTATCCCTATATTTATATCAGGATACCTAAATGAACAAGCTGTAAAGGACATATTAGCAGTTCAGATTCAGAAAATGTTAAAGGGACAAAGACACTCACATTACACACCAGTCCATAAAGTGCACCTGATTCAGCTCTTCAAAAGCATCAGGACAATTCTGTACTTTGCTGTAGGGTAGCTGCTTTAAGAATCTGGTTGCCTTTTTATGTATGGGAAGGACAGCAAGAGTAGTTTTAAGACCTATTTAGAATCATTATGACCATATCAGTGAAAGTATTCATCTTCCTCCTGGGTTGGCACTGATCCAGCTGCTGCCCTTCAGCCAAGTGTCGCATTGCGGCACACAAGCAACTCCTGATGTTTTCTCTATAGTCTCACAATGACCGCTAGGGGCGTTTAAGGGCAAACCATGAAGTTCTAAAACTGCATTAAGAGCTGTTCTAACAGAACATGAGGGAAGCAGAGTCAAGCTAATTTCTGTTTAGTATTATACTCTTTCTTGTTATGAGCACCCCTCTACTTCCAGCCATGATATTTAAGAATAAATAATGGCCAGAAAGAGACCAGATCTGATTTAACTCTTCCAGTGGGCAAGCAACTGGAAAGAAAAACTTTCTACCTTAATGACCAAGCATGTTCGACATGCAGCTTATCCCTTCAAATCACATTCTTTATTTAAACCCTTTCTTAATAATAAAGCCAACAAATAAGGAACAGTGAACATAAACTGAAGCTGAACATCAGCAAAATGAGTTATGGGCCTGGAGATAGAAAGAGAGGCTGTCTGAGTGCAGACACTCTTTGCTAAAATATCAGTATCTACAAGAGGAAGTGAAACTTTATACTAAAAATCAGAACTTTTTCAGATCAGTAGAATGGTCCCACAAATATATTGGATCTTGGAAGGCACACACTCAGTTATCTGAATGTTGATAACAATGCTCAAAGTATCACCACAGAACAAAAGAATAGAAGTCTTTATTCACAAAGCTCTATCATTATACCCCAGTTATTCACAATGCTACGAATGGCTACAGTTTCAACACTGAACATTATTTTAGTTAATATTATTCTTTTTCTTCCTATATAAATAACGAATTGGTCTGTGCTACTAGAGAGAACTGAATCACAAGGCAAAGGTGTAAAAATGAACCCAATCAAGTCAGTCAGGGAGGAACATGGCAGTGGAACATGGACTTGTACCCAATAACCATATCCACAGAAATTCACTTCAAAGAACGCTCTGCACCATGGTTTCTCAAAAAACAATGCCTTTGGAAATGCCTTTTAACTTCATGAAGAAACAAATATAATATTTATGTTAGGTCAAAAGTGCAGTTTATTTTGTTACAAAATTTTAGTTTCCATTAAAAGTTTAGATTTTACAAAAGTTTGAAAAATCCACTTGCTCTGTGGCAGAGGCTTCCTCAGTATTATCTTTCTCTGATAATACTGTTTCTTCATATTGAATACTATACAATGAATGTGACAAAACAAGTTTTTTAAAAATTGAATATAGATACTGAATACTTACTGTGATCCACTTGTATTTCATCCACAAGCAAACAAAATATGTAGAAAAGTCAGGAACAAATTTAAGTCAATTTGAGCCTAAGTTCCTTCTCTAAGAATATTCTGTCAGCATGAAAATAAACTAAATATTATTGGTCATGAGTCTGGTGAGAAGTATTTCTTTGGTTTTAGTATTTACACTCATGCATAATAGAAGACCACTCCACTAAGGGAAGTATGTCCGACAAGCTCAAGTCATGAGATAAGTATCTCACCTGAGTTTCAAATGCCATTGCATGAGAAGAGGCAAGAGATGGCTCTAAGATAATATAGACCCACCTGAATTAAACCCAGCAGCAAATAGGCAGGCTCTGCAGTAGGCGAAGGGATAAAATAAGCTCCCTTCTACTAACCCCGCCCAGCAGGCAGGCAACCTCATTTTGTTTCAGCAGAAGCTGAGTGGTCTTCAAAGATGGTGTCATAGAGACCGCATTGCGGCAGTTCATGGACCACTGCATGGCTAAATGCAAATCTGAAACTGATTAACCCAACTATTTCACCAGAAAATATGGATACAAGTCTGGGGAATGACACTATGCAGATCCTAGAAAACTAGAATGCAGAAATATTTCCAATTAAAACATGGTCAGCTAACTTCCTCCATGAAAATACAGCTCTTCTATAACAGCCTCATTAGTGCCCCAAACCAGAATTGAGTCTAAGCTATATGACACTTTTGTTTCTAACCCAATTACTTCCAATGGTAGGGAAAGATAAGATGGACCACACTTTCTAGACCTGAGTTAAAAAAAAATACATAATACAAATGAAATTGCAGGCCAAAATCCTTTTTCCTTCTGGGGCCTCAAAGGGTGAATCAAGTAGATTCCAATATAATCAGTCTTTAAACATACCTGGACATCTCTAGAATAAGGCAGTAGATGGGAAATTAAGCCCCACTATGGCCATTATCCAGTCCTAAGTTATAACAGGATTGTATAGTGTATTATTGTGCTTTGAGAAGAACCTAACTATAGCAAGATACTGACGTTTCAGTTGGAGCTATTAATCTACATTATTTGCTTTTCTAAAGGCATTCCTGGGTGAAAAAACTGATGAAGGTGCTCGTTGAAGAATAAGTTGATATATCAAATTAATTGTACTAAGTAACACAAAGGTCATTTACTGTGCCATACATTGAAATAAATGGCACTCACAAACTTTGTTTCATAGTAAAGTATGCCCTGATTTGCAACTCAAGTCTCTGCTGCAAACAGGAAAGTATGTGTGGCCCCAAACTGCTTTTTAAGCAGCTGCCTCTATAGGACCCAAACTGTTAATTTGTATGGGAGAAGTAGGTGGGCGAGTTTGTACTGTGCTCGATACATTCAGTGGCTATATTGTTTTGACCCTGTTTTAAAGCATGCTGTCATTAAGAGCTCTAGAAATATTTTAGATGAGCACAAAATAACTTACATAAGTTGGACGTTCTACAAAATGAATTCAGTATAACTAAACAATTACTAAGATACAGAACATTTTTTTCTTCACCAGCCTTTTCTTGAAATATTCCCACAGAACTCCAAAAGCTTTTAGAATGATGGCCTTCTATTTCCACCTGAATTCAGGCTATTACAGATAGGGATGTGCTCAATCCGGTTTGGCGCATCCTTAGGGAAGCACCAAATTGGTTCAGGCACCAGTATTTGAACCTGTTCGGTGAGGTGTGGCTCAGTTCATTTAAACAGCAGTAAGCAGGACCTTACTTGCTCTGCTGCTGCCCCACCACTTTTCTGGGTGTGGTGCTCGCTGTTCAAAAGGCCACACACTGCTGCAGCACTGCTCCCACCAGCCTGTGTGTGGTGCCGGCATGCAGGCTGTTGGGGCCAGTGCTGCAGTCACACATGGCCTTTTGTACAGTGAGCACTGTGCCCAGAAAAGTGGTGGGGCAGTGGAAGAGCAGGTAAGGTGCTGCTTACTTGCTTTTAAAAGAAACCGATCCCTGCCCTGACAAGCCGTCCATGCACATCCCTAATTTCACACAGAGAAAGGAAAGCAGTTATAATTCATTTTCTAGTTTGAGTGATGCTTTGTTTCTCCATTGATTATGAGGTCCAGGCTTCTTCTCTACTGAAGATGAAAAAGTAAAGTCTTCATAATGCAGCTTGGACATCACAACATAGCTGACTGCTACTGAAGCACACTCCAGTCTGAAGTTAAAGGATCAGTCCACAACTATTTAACATTTCATGCCAATGGTGTGCTAGGCGTTATACTGAACATTAAAATTACATGTCCATTATCCAGAAGCAGCTTTGCCTATAGTGTTATCACTCCCCAGTATACTGATGGATTACATTATAAGGATTTTAAAAGGTAAAATGCCTAGGAGAGAACATAGTAATAATCAGAAACCAAAAGAAGACCTAGCTGCAGATGCAGGAAATTGGGACTGACCTTACTATTAGTCAAGGAGAAGTAGATCACCTTATCTTTTGTAGTATGATTAAAGATTGGCAAATGGTCAATTACCGGTATTTAATTTATTATTATAGGTTGATCACCATAGCTAAGGAGGGCATTATTTTAATTTTCTGCTTTATGCGCGTTGCTCTTTGTCTGTCACGTTCAAACAAACAAACAAACAAACAAACAAACAAACAAACACACCTAGAAACTAGTGGTGGGCACTTCCCTCCCTTTAAGCCAGGCATCCCCAAACTGCGGCCCTCCAGATGTTGCTGAACTACAACTCCCAGCATCCCTAGACACAATTTTTTGTGGCTGGGTATGCTGGAAGTTGTAGTTCAGGTACATCTGGAGGGCCGCAGTTTGGGGATGCCTGCTTTAAGCTAACCATTTTGAAATTACATCACAAAAATTATTGTGTCCCAGCACTATTTTCACATCTTTCATTATGGTAATTTTAAGGAAAGGGAGAAAATGTCCTGCAAATCAGCAGATAGTGTACCACCAAGGGGTGTAGCTATAATTGAGTGGATGGGTTCAAAGAACCCAGCCCCCCAATCCTGAGGGCTCCCCCAGCTCCACCCCTCCCTATTTTCTTCATTATCTCTGAGGGGCCACCAGGGAGAGTGGCAAACACGGGTCCCCTCTCCCCTAGCTACACCCCTGATATCACATATAATATAGCCACTATTATCTTTTATTTACACAGCAGCTCTCACAACGTGTATTTGGAGTCTTTTACATAAACTAGCACTGTCAATTTGAAGCAATAAAATCAACCAATAATTTTAAAAATAGGAGGCAAAATTAGAAATTGTAGAGAATGGGGGGACCCCATAGAAATAGAGTGAAAGTGCTGTTTAAAATAACCCGAGAATGAAAATGTGATTATGTATTCTTTCAGAGCAAAAACCGAGAAACAAATACATTTTTGTTGTACTGATGGTGAAGTTCCACTCTGATGAACACTACAACTAGTAGGATATAATATAGCTTGTGTGTATATGCTAGATAATAGAAGTTGTGTTTCATCAGACTTTATGTTCTTGGATATCGGTACCTGAGCTTTATAGAAATATTCATCAGTATAATTTGGAATGACCCACAGTACAGCTTTAACAGAAGTACTAATCAAGGTAGCCAAACTTTTCCTTCAGCTACCTTTAGAGCCATCAGAGATGTTCAGAGAAATAAATTCAACCTACTAAACTCACTCTCAAGATATCTTGTTCTCTTTCTTCTGGTAGATGTTTAAAAGCCTGTCACTTTTTTGCCATCTGGCCTCTGTTGTTTTTTATCTCATATTTCTAGCATGAGAAACTGTAAGAAGATTGTCTCAAGTATCTCCATATGTTGTAAGAAATCTGTATCCTAAAAAACCCACTATATTTTTCTAACTCCAAGATAGTGTTGTTGTTTTCTGTTTGGGGGTGGCTGCGATGTGATTGATAGTCTCCCATATCAAGTTTCAGTGTATATTCAGAGCACATTAGGAGGCTGCTTTCTTTTAAAATGAAGTCCTGAAGAGCACAACTTTAAATGACTTTACTGGGGCTTCTCATATGTCTAATCTGATTTTTTTTAAAAAGGAAATTGAAACTGCTAGCGCTGTGTTTTTCCAGCACACCGCTCCTTTACTACGGTGATCTAGTATGAGACAGGGAACGATAAGAGAAATTAGTGGATGTTCTGATACCACTTTCTGCTGGAGTCCCTCCAGAAAGCTAGAGAGGTATAGAAAGGAGAAACTAGCTATCTTCCCAGCAATCTCTCTTCACATTGGCCCAGAATAATCTGCCAAAGGCAGATGTGTATTCTGATCTGTTTCCAAGCAACAAATTCAAGGCGGGGAGGGAAAATCTGATTTTCTCCATTAATCCTATTACATGTGATTTGAAATAAAACAGAATCAGTCAGCTAATTGACCACGTCATAACAACAGTAGCTATTACAGATTTTGGTTTTCACACTTTGAGGGGTGAAAACTCACTACACTACAGCAGCAAAGCTACATATAACTGCAGTGCATATTCGTTATGATGGTTGCAAACATTCCCCACACACATTATTGTAAAAATCACTTTGCATTTACATTCTACATTACTTTATATTTAAATTGAAGTTTCTTCATATAAAATTTACTCTAAATGACAAGAGGAAAAGTTGCACATACAGTTTAAGAGAAATCTCATTAATATTCTGCTTACTTGATGGCAGTTATGAATGCAACTCACACAATTCAAATGGATTCTAATTGCCTAAACTGATGATGCTATGTAGCAAAACAAAACAACAAATCGTATCCTTGCCATCCACAAGCTTTCATTAAGCAGTGACATTTCTTTTATTTAGAATTATGTAATGATTTTAAACGTTGCATCTAAGTAGGTATAAATGTGTGTGTGTGTGTATTTGTATATACAGAGAGAGAGAGAGTGCGTGCACACTCAATAAAACAAAACAGATAAAATAAATGAACTTAACTGTTCTTTAAAGTTGCTTCTTAGACATGAAAAAACGTTTTCCATCAGAAAAATACATATAACATATTTATTGTCATATGCCCTAAGGCTCAACTTCTGGGTTCAGAGCTAACATGGCATATTGTTGAGCTTTACCAAGAAACTAGCAAACTTCCTAGTTTGCACAGCCATAGATCTAAAAATGTGAAGTTGAATTGGTTAAGAATTAAAATGAAGCTGCTAAAAGTAGCACATGATCACAGCTAACTCTTACTCACTGCATCCTTTAATGTCATTTGAGAAAAAGAGCCAGTTCATACCTGCGAAGCAGCCACTTCTACATGATTCTTCCTGTATATGGGTCTATATCACAGGACACCACACTGTGATGCCAATGGCCCTTGCTACTGGCAAGTGTAGTGCTTTTAGGGCAAAAAGAAGAGACCAGAAAAATCCATATACTTGGGTTAAGAGAATAGGGACAATTGTTGGAATAGAGAAGATAGGAATAATTGAATGTAATATTTAAAATACTACATGATCTTGTTCTGAATTTCTGTCTATCATTTTTTTTAAATAAAAAAATCTTGGGGAATGGGTGAGGTGCAGAAAACTGGAGACAAGACTAATGCTTTCCCAAAATGTTCACATGGGGGGAGGGATATCAGGAAACTATGAACTTGTCAATCTAACTTCGATACTAGAAAAAAATACTAGAAAATAAAGCATTCAGTCTGTATGCATCTTGATAACAACGCAGTGATTACTAGAACATAACATGGATCTGTCATGAATAAATCCTGCCAGACTAATCTCATCCCTCCCCACCATCAAGTTACTTTCTTAACGGATTGTTGGAAGACTGTGGAGTGTATAAATTGCTTTGAGTAAAGCATTGATAAAGGACTCTATAATATTTTGGTTTGCAAAAATATGCGCTAAATGATAAAGCCATCAGGTGGTTCACAGCTTGTTAGAAAACCAGACTCCAGGAATGCTCCTCAATGGCTCCTTATTGGGGGAGGTTCTGAGTGGGTGCCTCAGGGCTTGGATTCTAAAACATTTTTTCAATGACTTAGACAAAGGTGTGGACCAAATCCTTATCAGATGTGTAGATAACATAACATTGGGAAGGATAGCTAACACCTATAATAAATAGGTGGGAATAAAATTCAAAATGGCCTTAACAGTATGTAAAACTGGATGTAACAACATGAAGTTCAACAGTGACAAGTGCAAAGTTATGCATTTAAGTGAAAACCATCAATACAGATAAGACGAGATCTAATGGGCTTGCTTACAGGAGGGCAGATTTTGGTTGGACAAAACCTCTTAGCAGTAACAGCAACTTGAATATGGAACCAATAATCAGAGGTGGGGTATTTATTTATTTATTTGACATATTTTTATACCGCCCAAAACTTACGTCTCTGGACGGAATGGGCTCTTGCTCACTGGAGGTCTTCAAGCAGAGGCTAGATAGCCATCTGTTGAAGTTGCTGTAGCTCAGAATTTCCTTAAGTAAGAAGGGTGTTGGACTAATGACCTACAAGACCCTCCAACTCTATGATTCTATATTCCATTACAAATGTTTGTGATACTAATAAGTAGACCATATGGGGTTCATTCTAGCAACAGTATTGTAGAAACTCATCAAAAGTGGCCAATACCTTTTATTCCAAGAGATTAAAGGAAACTTGTCTATGAAAGATACACACATATTTAAGCTACCCATCACTCCCTTGTATTTTTGCAATGCAAAGAGTTAAACAGTTTTATAGAGAAAATATATGGGATTGAAGAACTATAATAAAATAACATCAACAATTTTCTATGTTATTCTAATGACATTACCTTAAATTTGATTCTATTGAAGACAGAACACAGAATAGCCCATAACTGAGAACTGACTAACCATTGATTCACCATTTGTTACCCCATCAAGCAGATTAAAGACAGTGATCTCTAAAAGGCATGAAGTTGGAGCTGGTAAACAAGGGAAGGCCATAAGAGGGACACGGACACGGACACGGACACGGACACGGACACACACACACACACACACACACACACACACACCTGAACTTTCAGATCCAAAGCACAGTGTGCACAAGTGCCTTTCAGCTTCCTTCTTCTCAAAATAGACATTCCTGCTGTGTCTCCAACAGGACTTTTATCATGGGTCAGAATTATTGAGCAACTTTTGAGGGTCCAGAGGTCTCAGAAGGGCCCTCTGCTGATCCCCGAGACCACACCATCCTGCTTTATATAATGGTGGTGTGGAGGTGGGCCACGGATCAGAGTTTGGGAAAGCTTGGAGTCAGCCCTGTCCTTCAGAAAGTTCCTCTGAAGTTTTTCTTTGCGAGGGCAGGTGTTCCTTTCTAGAGCAATGTGATGGGACTGACTGTAGCTGCAAACAAAAAACACTTCACATGGAGTGTTTTGAGCACACGTGGAGACCTTTCTGAATCCCAGCTACTTATGCAAATATTTTACCACTGGATGTTACCAGTGCTGAATCAGTAACATCCACAGTATTTATAGTTTGGTCTGTTGTTTTTTCCAAGCCATTATTTGTGGCAGAATTGATGGAAAAGATATTTTTGGGCCACATATTTTTCATGTGGATTTTGTTTGCACTTCTTGTAACACTATGGGGCTACTCACGTGGGGGGGGGAGGATTTGACCTACTTTTCTCCAGACGACCCCTCTCTGTCCCTGCAATGAGCAAGCTGTGCACCCACATGACCCGCACTCATTCCGGCAGAACAGATCAATAGAGGCCAGGATTTGGGTTTTTTTGGCCTCCTCATATCCCACAAGACACCATATGATGAGTGCGGTCCTTTGGGGGATTCCCCCATCAGAGAGACACACTAGGCGCCTGTCTCTGTATCTCTTCAAGCTTCATGGAGCCCAAGGAGACACACAAGTCTGGCAGCCCAGTTAAGGGAGCTAAGAGCCAGACTTAAGAGCGGGGTTGGCTGCCCTAGCCTGCTCGTGCGAACAGCCTCTATAGTATTTTGCTATCAACCAAAAACTCTTCTATGAATTGAAAGGATGGAAGGCACAATGGCAACAAAGCAGACCACTACAATATGCTGCAAAAATGTCAAACACAATTCTGGACTCAACTACTTTGCCAGATTGATGTTAGCCACTAATACAAATTAAGTTTGATGCACTAATTTCAGAGCAATTTTTATTAGTGCTGCTAATTACAGTCCAATGATCATTCTTGGCCCAAGAGTTTGTCCATTAGTAACAAACATATTTGTTTAATACAACATGATATCATTATGCATATTCTACAACATCCATCAAATGTGCCTTTGCTAACTGTGAAGGAATTATGTCAATTATAAGATTAAATTTAAATTGCAGGCCAACAGTTTTCTCTACAGCACTATTATTATTATTTATTTATTATTAAAACTTTTATACCGCCCTTCCAAATGGCTCAGGGCGGTTTACATTAAAACACCATTAAAATCAATTAATAATTAAACAAAAATTATAAAACATAAAACAACGATTAACAATTAAAAACATCATAAAACAACAATTAAATAATCAAAACAATTTAAAAACAAGTTTTAAAAAGCTGAGAAAGCCTGGTTGAAGAGATGTGTTTTCAGGTGTTTTCTGAAAATTGCCAGATTTGGAGAGGATCATATCTCAGCAGGGAGCGCATTCCACAATCTCGGGGCAGCAGCCGAGAAGGCCCGTCTCTGTGTAGCCACCAAACGAGTTGGTGGCAACTGGAGACGGACCTCTTCAAGTGACCTCAGCGGCCGGTGGGGCTCATAGCGAAGAAGACGCTCTCTTAAATACCCAGGGCCTAAGCAGTTTAGGGCTTTATAAGTTATGACTAGCACTTTGTATTTTGCCCAGAAACCTATTGGCAGCCAGTGTAACTCCATCAACAAGGGAGTAATGTGGTCTCTCCGAGATGACCCAGAGACCAACCTGGCTGCCGCATTCTGAACCAACTGAAGTTTCCGGACTACGTACAAAGGCAGCCCCACGTAGAGCGCATTACAGAAGTCCAGTCTGGAGGTTACCAACAAATGTACCACTGTTCTGAGGTCACTGATCTCGAGAAATGGGCGCAGCTGGCGTATCAGCCGGAGCTGATAGAAAGCACCCCTGGCCACCGCCTCAACCTGAGAAACCAAGGAGAGACGTTGATCCAGAAGTACTCCCAGACTGCGAACCTGTTCCTTTTGGGGAAGTGTGACCCCATCTAGAACAGGCAGATCAAAATCGTGTGTAGAGTTCCGACCCCGCACAATAAGTACCTCCGTCTTATCTGGATTCAGCTTCAGTTTATTCTTCCTCATCCAGCCCATTACTGCTTCCAGGCAGGCATTTAGGGACGATATGCCAACTCCTGAAAAAGTTGACATGGAGAAGTAGATCTGGGTGTCATCAGCATACTGGTAACACCCAGCTCCAAATCCCCTGATGATCTCTCCCAGCGGTTTCATGTAGAGGTTAAAAAGCATTGGAGAGAGTATGGAGCCTTGAGGAACACCATACTTAAGCTCAGATTTTGAAGAGCAACAATCTCCAATCGACACCATCTGGAATCTGTCCGAGAGGTAGGAGCGGAACCACTGTAAAACAGTGCCTCCCACCCCCAACCCCCTCAGACGTTCCAGAAGAATACTATAGTCGATAGTATCGAAAGCCGCCGAGAGATCCAAGAGGACCAACAGAGTCACACTTCCTCTGTCCATTGCCAATTGGAGATCATCCATCAGGCCGACCAAGGCAGTCTCCACCCCACAGCCCGCCTGAAAACCAGTTTGAAATGGGTCTAGGTAATCTATATTGGAACAAAACTTCTTCCTTTGATTTTGAATGTCAATTTGACCAAAACAAATGAAACATAAAGATACGGGTTCATTCAGAATACAAAATCAAAAATCACAGGACATCTGTATGATCTATATGTAAATTCAGATGCTAATGCAAATACATTGTATGAATCACTCAAATAACTCTATAATCAGAGTTATGCATTCAATTTTTTGGTCACAGGAACCACTGCAGTGGTCCGCCCATGCCTTGGAAAACCCTGCACGGACAGGTATCAATTGTGTTTATGCAATGATCTGTACAAATAGTTCTTAATTTAGGTGAAGTTACCATTTCACATGTTTTTCTTCACAGAGAAGTAGAAGGTTTCAATTCAGATTTACATGATTTGATGTCACTTTTGAGTTTTCAAAAGTACATGAACAGAACAGCATCTGCCCAGGTTACTTTATCCTGCATAATTAACTAAAGGTTAGATCACCATTGTATAAAATGGAGCAGGCACCATGTTCTGAAGCATTTACATTTTGTGTGCCTTACAAATTCTTTTGTCAAAGTTTATCTTCAAAGCTCATCATTGTGGGTTTTAAAATACTTTTTGCCTGCTTTAAGCCTAAATGTGTGACATCCCATGTGCATTTTAAAACTGCTCTTCGTGGTTTCTTTAAGTGTTCTGAAAGTGCTAAAGAACATATAGATAAAAATGAAATACCACACTGTGCAAGCAGTGTCCAGAAGAGAAAAAAAGAGCATGTTTGAAAGTAGTGTTAAATGACAGAATTTAGAACAGATTTTTCCAATGAATAGTACCTGTATCAGGAAAAATGCTTACTGTATATGTGTGTGTGACACTGGTTTTCAAGCACCAAGCGAGTTTAGGACCATTTGAAAGCAAGCTTGCTAGAAGTCTAGAGTATTCAGTATTGCACTAACACCACATATATTTTGCCATTCAACATGTTACAGTGAAATTGGACAACAATTTCTGATGGCTTTCAAACTATATGTTACCCTTAATAATACAATAAACTACTTATTTTATTTCTAAAAAACTGAAATAAATGCCTTATTTACTTCTTAAATAGGCAATCAAATCAATATTGGATATAAAGTAAAATGTCCCCTTTTCGTAAAACGATAATTCAGTAGGAACACTTCTCAAATTTCAAATCAGAATGCAAAATAAGTGCATTATTTTCAGTAAACAGCAATATGTTACATGTTCTCCAATGCTTGAGCCAGATGAATATAAATCTCCAAAACATATTTGCAAAAGACAAGCACACATTCCTGTTTGTATCTAATGACAAAACTAAGATGAAAACTGAAAGAACACAGTTTCACCATAAATATATTCCAAGCATTTTAATTAATAAATATTTTAATTAATATGTATTCAAATGCATGCGGCCACAACACTATTTAAATTGCACTCTGCTAAGATACCTTACTTGCAAACTAAACATGTGTAGAATTTTTTACATCTAGGCCTCTAGGTGAGCACAACTGTCATCATGGGTCTTAAGGCCTAGAAGGCCTAATCCCCTTTACCGCATGTAGCACTGAGGGCAGGCCACTCTTCAAGAGCAATAAGTTTTGAAAGTGTCCTTTGACACATCTAATAAATTACATATCTTCAAAATATCTTTGGTTTCTGGTATGAAGTGAGAATTTCAGGGAAAGAAAAGTTAAGTCTAAGTTTTCTTCACATCTTCAAAAAACATCTAACTAAGAGAATAACATTAACTTACTAGCTAGATCTTTTAGGCTTTTAAAAATTATTTTTGCAGCCAACATAAAAACATAAGACGTGTGCGGCCAAAGCGAGCCTGTCTTCACAAAGCATCACTGCTATTTTCTTTGAGCACATTAAAACACTTTAAAAATATTCCCTTAATTACCGTGTTAATTACCTTTGATAAACCGGCCGCAGTTTAAAATCCGAAGTAGTGCTAATTTAATCTGATCCAGAATAAATAGTTTGAGTACAGCCCTATATTTTAAACTGCAGCTTTAGAATTAAAGATGTGAAGTTCACATTGCTAATACAGCAAATCTTAGCATTATCACAGTCTTCATAATGGGATGTTCCCCAGCTATTGTGCTGAGCTATCGTGCCAAACCCTTTCTGTATGTTTTGCAATTATCCTCCATGTCTAGGACATTTGTAAACTGCCTCCCAATATCATGCCAATCAAACCTGTTAGCCATCCTCTACTCTATATAACATACAGGTACTAGCTGAATGTACAGAGCACGTTATATGTGTTTCAGAACTCATTAAATCCCATCTGTTCAATACATAAACCAATGTGCCTTTTCCAGCACTCTTTAGGACCCCAGGAACTGAAGCCTTCTTTTATGCTTTCATTATCTGTAACCTCAAGTCAGCAAGTGAGAAATTCTACCTGGCAGATTACATACTCTAACCAAAACAAAACAAAACAAAACAAAAAACAATAAGAAAGAAAGAAACAACAAAAACAAAATAACAGCACTGCAGCATGCACCCAGAGAGAGAGAGAGACACTCGTACACACACACACACACACACGAAATCAGAAAGTCAACTCACAGAATCTCCAAGTCACGCAGGGCTCGGAAGGCTCCATCTTCAATGCAGCTGATCTGATTGTTGTCCAGTTGCCTGCAGGAAGGAAGGAAAAGTATGAAGGCTTGCCTGGTAACCATGCTGCCTTGGAGCACCATGTTCTAAGCTCCCCTGTCACTAAGGTGTCCCTCCACCCCCTTGCAGTCTTTGCTTGTCACCAGGAGAAAGCTTGCTTATAGCCTGCCACGCTGCTCTGTCTCTTCTCACTGACTGTCTGAAAGAGCTGCATACTAGAGCACACTGAAGCCTGTCAGGTCTCAGTAAATATTAATTGCGCTTTTCCCCCCCTCTAAGGCAGAAGGGAATAATTTCATTACATTAGGGCATCCAATCCATTATGAGCTTTTACCGTCATGTCACTGAAACAATTTCATTAAGCTAAAGGCCTGTAAATCATTGGAGGTCACCGTGCTGCCCTCTGTGACCTCCCAGAATGCTGTTTTTCCCTTTTACTGGAAGTTGTGGTCCTCTGTCCTGACAGTACTAAATCTCAAGGCTTTATCTGCCCAAGAGCTTCAAGGGTGCATAGGGAATATACCAATTCCAAATTAGACTCAACTAATCTAATTTTATAGTCTTTTTATTATTCCAAGCACCAAATGTCTGTGGTGGTTCAATGCTTTTCTGCATTGTTACTGGCCCCATCTGGTAGGCCTGTCTATTGAAACATTTCTGACTAAACAGAGAACCAGCGCAAGTGCAGCAAGAAACAAAGATCCAATCAAGAAATTAAATGTCAAAACATACACACGAGGGGCCAATCCTTATACTTGGGCACATCTGCATATGCCTAGGCAAAGGCAGGCATGACCAAATAATAAAATAACGGGGGGAAATAAGATAGCTCATGTTGTTGATTTTAGGATCTGACCAAGCGTTACCACAACTGCACATCAAAGCTGAGCCCTGGCAAATGCTGAGCATCACTCGCTGCCTCAAAAGATACAGTGTGCCCATATTTTTGCTGAGATGCAGCCATATTTGTCCACATTTCTTAATCAGTCCATTACAAACACAAATTATTACCCTAAACCCCTGCATATTGCTTTAGTTACAAATGTAACAAAAACAACACCAAGTTGCCATTTCTCATGTATTACTTAGAATATGGATAGCTTAAAGGAATTATTTCAGTGTATCCATAGCTTTTAATAGTGAAGGTTAAAGAAACAGTATTTTATGATTTTGTCGATATTTTATCTTGTTCCTTTCATGTGTTATTGGCTGCCTGTAGCCCCTCAGATTTATGTGTTAAAAACTGCAACAGTTGACTAAAAACATTAATATACTCAACATAGTATGCATACTATGTTTCACCTTTAAAGGTATTGCTTAAGTTAAAGTTGCTTAGTTTTCTAACTTCAGAAACATTTATTACTATGCTATTTCAATACTTCAAACAAATGTCGGTTCCAAAACTACAGTCCATAACTTCTTAGAATTATGAAACAAAGAGTATAAACAGACAAAAAATCTAGTTAACAAGCTTAGCTGACTTTAGGTGGGATTTTACAAACTGTTTATACAAGCAAAATGCATTTTGTAAAAATAATGTAAATGAAATTAGAAATTATAAAAGAAACCCAGAAAGTGAATAAACAGCTGCTTGTCTTTTTAATCACTCACTCACTCACTCACTCACTCACTCAGATTTGGAATGAATAATGCATCTTAATAATGGTTAATCTCCTTCTATTGAAGGAAGAAAATTTCTCCACTAATTTTTCAGAATCTTTTTAAAATTTATTTACCTTTTGTGATGGTTCCTTTAGCCATTGTTTTGGCGAACACAGTGCCTGGGGCCATGATTTGGCTAAAATTGTGGGGAGTTGAGAGGTGGGGCTTATGGGTTTCCTTAAGCACCTCTGATTTTACCCCCTATAATTAAAGTACTGAGAAAAGTAGTGCCCTTAGACTTGGTATCCATCAGCATGTATTTCTAGTGTACATACATGAGGATACATACATGAGGCCCAGATGTATGTGGAAATCTCTCCTCTCCAGGATACAGCTTCTAGGTACATAGAGGTGGCTGAAATCTGTAGAACTCTATTCTGTGTGTGTGCACACTCTAATAATTGTAGGCTTCTCCTACATCTTGTACACTGCTCTGGGCGCCTTGGAGGAACAGCAGAATATATATATAATATGTATATGTGTGTATATATATATATATATATAGAGAGAGAGAGAGAGAGAGAGAGAGAGAGAGAGAGAGAGAGAGAGAGAGAGAGAGAGCGCTAGGACAAGGGAAGTAGAATGCACTTAAGAAGTTTGTGAAGCTGTGAGAAGTTGCACTGTTCTGTGATGCAGAGCATGCCAGCTAGTGGAAGACCTTCACCAGGACATATAAAAGGTTATGCAACATGTTGGGTAACATATAACATCTTCTGTTAGTGCAAGAACTAGCCAGGAACAAGTCAATGCACCTGTCCTTGTGCTAACACAACAATATTACACTAATGCAACATGAAGCTGGATACAGGCCAGTGGTTTTTCCAGGGACAGAAAATATAAACAGTTGAAGCAGAGGAGCAAGGACACCGGGGGCCCTTGTTCAGTTCGCCTTCACCCCTGGTCCCTTCCCAGCCACCTAAACGTAGCCACAGTTTTACATCAGTCATGTATTGGCTTTTCAGGATCTGAGCTTGGGGTTTTGGCATCAAGGCGGGGGGTCGCTATCCCCTATCTTGAGCCATACACAGTCCTGCTTGCCCCAGGCCTTTGACAGTGTTACCATTAAACAAACAGTAATGTTGTTAAACAAACATTCCAAAGCATTGTGGAAACAATTTGCAACAGCAGTTGGAAAAATAGGGACCACCAGAATATAATTCAGTGCAGGAGGGATGGAAAACAAGTGGCACATGATGAGAAAACTAAAAGCAATAATCTGTCTTGGGAATATGTTTTGAGTATTCATTCTATACCCCAATCAGTCAAATTTAAACCTGTTCTTACCTTAGTTAAAGTCGAATAGACAACGCTATATGTATCTAGCAAAATGTTGATTGTTATAGGGTCACTTCAGATGATCCGTTACCAGCCCACATGATTGTGAAGGAGATGTGCCAAGAGTCCATCTGAGTGGCTGCTCTACATGCACTCCTTTGATGAACAGACCCTCCGATACAGGGACGTGCTGGGAAGGAGTTGGGACATCCACAGAAGCTCTGCTCTTGGCACATCCCTTTTAAATTGTATTAATTGGAAAGAAAGAATCTGAACCATCCCTTAGGCCATATGTATGTAACTACCTTTTCACACAGTGTCTATAGACAGAACAGAGATAGAGGAATATATCACTGCAGGAAGCCCCACTCTTAATGTACACAGAAGTGTTCAGTAGATTGTCAGAGCATGGACACGCAGAGAAGGGCTGGTGGGGGGGAGGGTATGTAACTTGCCTGTTCCCTAAAATATGTGTATATCCCCACCCTGCTGGAAAATGTCCTGTGGATAACTATGTGTCAAAACATCCCCTATTTGTGGACAAAATGCCTGCTACGGCTTTAAAAAGCCATAGTCTGTGCTGATAGTCTGCTAAATGTGTCCTCTCTCCTACCATGATGTTTAAACTACACACATTAGAAACGTATGATACTTCTACAGGGCAAGCAGATCTTATTTCAAGTTACAGTTTGCTTGTTGTAAATCGCCAAGAGTTTTAAGATGTGAGCTTTGGGCGGTATAGAAATATGTTAAATACATAAAATAATAAATAAATAATACAGTCTTAACTCTGAAACAAGCAAGCCATGGTTTATGTTAGGTCATATTTAAGTACTTGGACAGGAAGAAACTATCAGAAACTCAAGGGCACTGTCCTAGGACAAAATTGTAATAGGTGTCTAAAGAACTCATAAAAGTTCTGTTGGGAGACATCATCCAGCGGCAGAGCCACCATTGGGCCAACAGGTTCAAAGAACCCGGGCCGCGCCCAATCAGGGCCGCGCCATGTCAGATGTGGGGGTGCAAGTTTAGCTCCCGAGCGGAGGCTGCAAGGCCCCTTCAGTAGTTAAACTCTAACTCCCGAAGGAGGCCTCAAGGCTCCGTTTGGGAGCCAGACCATGCCCCACACATCTGACGTCAGATGCGGGGGCCGAGGTCAGCGGGGCCGCCGCCACTGTACACAGGCTGCTGGTGGTCAGGCTCTGCCACTGAGATCATCCACTGGGAGAGATCATCAGGATGGATGGTCTAGGGTGTTATCAGTATGCTGATGACACACAGATCTATTTCTCCATACCAACTTCATCAGGAACTGGCATGACTCCCCCCTAAATGCCTGAATGGAGACAATAATGGGCTGGATGAGGGATAACAAGCTGAAGTTGAATCCAAACTTGTCCCCTTAGCTAAGCAGGGTCTGCCCTGGTTGCATATGAAAGGGAGACTAGAAGTGTGAGCACTGTAAGATATTCCCCTTAGGGGATGGAGCCGCTCTGGGAAGAGCAGAAGGTTCCAAGTTCCCTCCCTGGCTTCTTCAAGATAGGGTTGAGAGAGATTCCTGCCTGCAACCTTGGAGAAGCTGCTGCCTGTCTGTGTAGACAATACTGAGCTAGATAGACCAATGGTCTGACTCAGTATATGGCAGCTTCCAATGTTCCTTGAGATAATGACTGTCGGACTTCCTTAGACTCGAGGTGGTTTACATAAATCACAACGACAACAGTAGGGGTGGGAGAGAAAGAAAAAAGTGGGGAAGATCTGGTTTAGATCTGCCTGTTCTGGATGGGGTTACCCCCCGCCAAAATAATAGCTGGTATGTACAGTGAGGGAAATAAGTATTTGATCCCCTGCTGATTTTGTCCGTTTGCCCTTTGACACAGAAATGACCAGGCTATAATTGGAATGGTAGGTTTATTGTAGCTGTGAGAGACAGAATAACAACAAACAAACCCTCAAAAGCCCAGTGCCCAAAAGTCAGCGATGGATTTGCATTGTAGTGAGGGAAATAAGTATTCGATCCCCTATCAACCAGCAAGATTTCAGGCTCCCAGGTGTCTTTTCACTATATGCAGGTAACGAGCTGAGATGAGGAACACCCTCTGTAAGGGAGTGCTCCTAATCCCAGCTTGTTACAGTACCTGTATAAAAGACACCTGTCCATAGAAGCAAGCAATCACTCAGCTTCCAAACTCACCACCATGCCCAAGACCAAAGAGCTGTCGAAGGATGTCAGGGACAAGGTTGTAGACCTGCACAAGGCTGGACTGGGCTACATGACTATCACCAAGCAGCTTGGTGAGAAGGTGACTACAGTTGGCACGATAACTCGCAAATGGAAGAAACACAAAATAACTGTCAATCTCCCTCGGTCTGGGGCTCCATGCAAGATCTCACCTCGTGGAGTTGCAATGATCATGAGAACGGTGACAAAGCAGCCCAGAACTACACGGGGGAAACTTGTCAATGATCTCAGGGCAGCTGGAACCATAGTCACCAAGAAAACAATTGGTAATACACTATGCCGTGAAGGACTGAAATCTTGCAGTGCCCGCAAGTTCCCCCTGCTCAAGGCAGCACATGTACAGGCCCATCTGCAGTTTGCCAATACACATCTGAATGATCCAGAGGAGAACGGGGCGAAAGTGTTGTGGTCAGATGAGACCAAAATCGAGCTCTTTGGCATCAACTCAACTCGCCGTGTGTGGAGGAGGAGGAATGCTGCCTATGAGCCCAAGAACACCATCCCCATCGTCAAGCATGGAGGTGGACACATTATGCTTTGGGGGTGTTTTTCTGCTAAGGGGACAGGACACCTTCACCGTATCGAAGGGACGATGGACGGGACCATGTACCGTCAGATCTTGGGTGAGCACCTCCTTCCCTCAGCCAGGGCATTGAGAATGGGTCGTGGATGGGTATTCCAGCATGACAATGACCCAAAACACACAGCCAAGGCAACAAAGGAGTGGCTCAAGAAGAAGCACATGAAGGTCCTGGAGTGGCCCAGCCAGTCTCCAGACCTTAATCCCATAGAAAATCTGTGGAGGGAGCTGAAGGTTCGGGTTGCCAAACATCAGCCTCAAAACCTTTCTGACTTGGAGAGGATCTGCAAAGAGGAGTGGGACAACATCCCTCCTGGGTTGTATGCAAACCTGGTGGCCAACTACAAGAAACGTCTGACCTCTGTGATTGCCAACAAGGGTTTTGCCACCAAGTACTAAGACATCTTTTGTGAAGGGATCGAATACTTTTCCCTCACTACAATGCAAATCCATCGCTGACTTTTGGGCACTGGGCTTTTGAGGGTTTGTTTGTTGTTATTCTGTCTCTCACAGCTACAATAAACCTACCATTCCAATTATAGCCTGGTCATTTCTGTGTCAGAGGGCAAACGGACAAAATCAGCAGGGGATCAAATACTTATTTCCCTCACTGTAGTCTGGGAGTGCTCCTGGATCCCAAGCTCTCCCTGATCTCAGGTTGAGGCAGTGGCCAGGAGTATTTTTATAAAATTCAGTTGATATGCCAGATACGTCCATTTTTGGAGGTAAATGACCTTAACACAGTGGTATATATGCTGGTGACCTCCAGGCGTGACTACTGTAATGCACTCTATGTGGGACTGCCTTTGTACGTAGTCCAGAAACTACAATTGGTACAGAATGCGGCAGCCAGATTGGTCTCTGGGTCAACTCATAGGGACCATATAACACATATTTTAAAATAAATGCACATATTTTAAAATAAATCATATTTCCAAACGAAATACAAAGTACTGTTTATTACCTATGAAACCTTTAACAGTTTGGGTCCAGGGCATTTAAGAGAGCACCTTCACTGTCATGAACCCCGACACCTATTAAGATAATCTGAAGAGGTCCAGTTATGGTTGCTGCCGGCTTGTTTGGTGGCAACTCAGGACTGTGCCTTCTCCGGGGCTCTGGAATATGGCTGTGTGCTTAAGAAAGGGCATATCTTTCTCTGTTTGCTTTTAGGAAGAGCCTCAAGTTGTACCTGCTTTCCCAGGCTTTTAACTGAAATTTTTAATTTAAAAAAATTAATATGTTTTTACTTACTGAGACTGTTCTAATCTGTTTTATGAATTTTTATTATATATTGTTTTTATATTATGTTTTAATGTGTACACCATCTGGAGATTTCTATACCAGGCAGTATAGAAATATGATTTTGGGGGAAAATGAAAATACTAATAATTTTAAAGATCTAGGAAGTTCTAACATTGGTGAAAAACTGGAAACCGATGAAGAACAGTCTTGTTTGCAGGAGAGGCTCTAAGTGTGGCTAAGAGAGATTTTATATCTCCTATATTTTGTTCTTGCTTTCTGTAAATTCAGATTTTACAATATTTATTATTTTTGTTTACAACTTAAAATTAATGTCACTTTATCTAAAAATCTAGAGCAATATATTGCCACAGGGCCTTAATTGTATTCGTTTTCAATATATTTTCACATATGTTTGTATCAGATACAAGGGGGGGAAATCAAACTTTGTAAGTAGTTGAACTAAAGCATTATCTATCTATATTTTTAAAAAAACAATAAGAGAAAATAAGTTCAAAGACAGTCTTGACAGAACTTTGTGGGAGGCGAGGGATGGTGCAGAGGAATTGAAGCAGCAAAAAATTAAAAGGATCTCTCCAACCATTTA
The DNA here is from genome assembly GCF_027244095.1 of Hemicordylus capensis. Taxonomy (NCBI): domain Eukaryota; kingdom Metazoa; phylum Chordata; class Lepidosauria; order Squamata; family Cordylidae; genus Hemicordylus; species Hemicordylus capensis. The sequence continues at coordinate 368,838,648 of NC_069658.1, read as the reverse complement.
TTAGAATGTTAGAGTAGAAGACACATTATTCCCACTTCCTCTGTAACAAAAAGACTGAATTTACTAGTTAAATGTGACATCATTGGCTTGAAAACTCACACCAGCTTAATGTATAAAAAGTATGATAAGTATATCTATCGTATTTTAGTGCTTAATGGAAATATAGTATTCATTCAGATTCATCTAGCTGATTCATGCTAAGAGCTGAAAGAATGCTGAACTTTCAAACTATTTAATATGTACTTTCTCTTTTTGGTTCTACCAAATTTAACAATAATAAGATGGAGCTGGGAGTGAAATAGTTAAAGCGTTAAGGAAGATTTGTGAAATAGAATTTACTTGGATTCTGATATATTCATATCAAAATGCAGGAATTATATTAACAAATACTAAAGTATGTTAAGAATACAATCTTATACATAGTTATTTGGTTGGGAATAATCTCAATGAACGTGTCATCATATGTCATCATCCCTAAGAACAAGACGTTTCTGGTTAATTCAGTGAGTAACTTAAAAAGAAAAAGAAAACCTGATAACTTGTATTGGCATGTTGGAAACTACTAGCAATATAACCAATCTTAGAAGAGCTGAACAGAAGCTGCAGGGTTTCCAGTGCATCATACTGTACCATTACAGCTGTTGCAGAACCAGGTTAAAGAAATCTCTGAACTCCAAAATGGTCTTTGTTAGTTTGTATCTGAACCAGCCATTCAGAGCACTTTATAAGGGAGTGTCAGAAGGTCTAGAATTGGGCCCCTTTACACCCCACCTTGCATCCTTAAAGAAGCACACAGTCCGTATTTGCCTGCCCCAAGAAGAGTCCAGGAGTTAGACAGTGTTCACCACTGTGGCAAAATGCAGCATAGGAAGACTAGCTAAGCAGGGAACACAGCTACAATTCCTCACTTGAGAAGCCAAAACCAGACACCCCAATACCTAAAAACAGGCTTTCCCCTATAGAAGCTTTGGCAATCTTGAGACTCCAGGGTAAGGCAGCTATGATTCCTCCTTCACCCACTTATATAGCTGCACTCCTGATCTCAGCACTAGAATCACCAAGTCATGCATCTCAGATCATCTTAATCCCCAGAAGTAACAAGCCATATAGTCAACACTTCACCTCCTTCCTAAAAAGAAAACCCCATCTTCCTGACTCGCTTCGCTGAAACCCATTTTTCTCCACCAGAGTCACTCTCGGTAACCATTAATTGAGGGAGCACCAATGTAGCATGTAACAAAGCATCTTCCAACCTATAAATATAGCCAGCAAACTCGCACCCCGCTAATTGCAGAGTATCTGGGATTCATTCTGGAGACTGTGACCCTCTACTCCTCCATCATCTTATACTATTTTCTTTGCAAAGTATCTGGCTTCCCCTTCTTTCACAATGGACAGGGAGAATCCTTCGTTCCTTGCTTCCAGGAATTTCCCCCCTCTCTCCCTGGTTTCCTCCTTCCCTTGATATGTATGAATGTGTCTGAGAGCTTGTGTTACCATCACATCAGCTAGACTATTTTTCACTAGTAAAAGTGGGGAGGGTGGTCAACTCCTGGTTAAAAAGGTAGCTCCCAGTGGGGACCACCAATCCTGTAGGATCCACACTTCTTTCAGATAGAAGCTGTAGGCTCTGTTTTCTCTGCCAGTTCTCCAGACCAACGTGACCCTGTGTCTCCCCACGCTCTGTCAGATCCCTCTTCTCCCTATATCTGCTTTTCCAGCCAGTTTCCCTGACTGGCTCTGCCCTTTCCCTTTGCTTGGGCTCTTTCAGGCCTCTCTCCATCTTACCCTTGGACTTCCTGCTGGTTATCTTCTTTACCTAAGCTCATTTGGGTTTCCCTCCTAGATGCCTCTGGTCTTTTGCCAGGTCTCTGACTGGCTGTGCCTTCCTTCTCTCCCTGAACTTGCTCAAATCTCTCTCCTTGCCGTTCTCAGTCTCCAGTGGTTCCCCTGATCAGCTCTTCCCTACCTAAACTCTTTTGGACTTTTCCGCTCTTTGCCTCTGGCCTCCCTGATGGTTCTTTGATTGACCTTTTTCTCTGCCCACTGACTGGATTTTTCCACTACATGGACCACTAAGTACTGTTTCCCTTTCTCATCCCCCTCAGTGATAACTTGCACCAGTTATAGAAATGGTAAGAGAGCAAGCCCAGAAATGTGTACATTTTGCATGTCTGCGTAATCTGGGAATCCCCTTGTTATGTTAACAACATAATCAAACCTCTTATTTTGTATTTAATGAAATAAAATATTTTATAAAAAATTTCAGTCTTATAACCACACTTACAAAATCCCACGACAGGATAAAAATTTCACCTCATAACAGGAGTATTCAGAACTGGAAGGAATTTTTAAAAGGACCAGAGAACAGAAAAGGCAGATAGAGTAGGGCTATAACCAAAGTGTACTACTCTAGTGCACCCAGCATATAACCTCAATCTCTACAGCATACTACTAATAATAGCCATTATCTTGCTCCTGGACATTGTTGCTAAGACAAAGACTCTTTTTCAAAATTGTTTTTTTTTTTTTTAAAAATAATGATTTGTAATTTATGATTTCCAGCTAACAATCTGAGCAGCCATAGGATTCCCCCCCCAAAAAAACCCATTCTAAACAGTGCCAAGGATTTTGAAAATGTATTTATTTATTTAATCAATCATATTTTTATACTGCCTGATATGTACATCTCTAAGCAGTGTACAACATTTAAAACAATATTTAAAAATCAGCACAGATTAAAATACAACACAATTAAAACAGTAGCATAAAAACAGAAATAAAAACAGTAACATAAAACAATTATTAAAACATATTATTAAAATTAATTCTAATTAAAAGAACAGGTGAATCTTGAGGGTCTTCCTGAAAACAAACAGAGGAGATTTTAAAGCAGGGAGCATATTCCAAAGCCCCGTGGCAGCCACAGAGAAAGCCTGGTCCCGGTTGGCCACCAAACAAGCCAGTGACAACCATAGCCAGACCTCTCCGGAGGATCATAACAGGCGGCAGGGTTTATGACAAAGGAGGCGCTCTCTTAAATAACCTGGACCCAAGCCATTAAGGGCTTTATAGGTAATAACCAGCACTTTGTATTTCACCCAGAAACATGTCAGCAGCCAGTGCAGTTCTTTTAAAACCAGTGTTATGTGGTCCCTTCAAGCTGTCCCAGAGACCAATCTGCCTGCCACATTCTGTACCAATGGTAGTTTCCAGACTACGTACAAAGGCAGCTCCATGTAGAGTATATTCCAGTAGTAAAGCCTGGAGATTACCAGCGTATGTACCACTGTACGTATCACACCTAACAGAGACCACTGGACCCTTCACCACACCCAACAATTGTTTAATGAAAATGAAAAGTATACAATTTATTTTGAAGTGAACTTACAGAATTTGAATCTTCCTAACTGCTGAAGTTTTGCTTCTGTTAAGAATAGATCCAGAGTTTCCAGAATACAATTTCTAATTGTATCTTGCTTTGAGTCTGCTTGATGTAGAAATTAACATTATCGTTGTCATATATTCACTGACTGCATACTTCACATATCATAGAAACAAAAGTTATAGCCCAATTCTATGCATGTTTACTAAGTCCCACTATGTCCAATGAGGCTCACTCCCTAACAAGTGTGTGTGGACTGCTTTCTCATCTAGCTTTCCATATAATCCTTTAAATGTTCAATGGTCTATACAAAATTCAAACTTCATGACTCAGCAGATGCAAGCCGCATATCACTTCTTGCCTCATCACTCACATAACACTGGGGAAGTCCTACAATATATAAATCATCTACTCTTGTGTCACATGTCTTTAGATAACAAAGTCTTCTGTGACAGATAATTAGCTACTACATAACACAAAGATCAAGAGGGAAAGAGTAAAAAATCCCAACACTGACAGATCAAAATTTACTAGCTACACAACATCGGAAAAACATAAAAAGAAAAAAAGAGAAAGAGAGAGATGATTTCACAGTATAGTAGCTAAAGAGGCAGAGCTACAATCAAGAAGTCCCTGCTTTCTACCTTGCCTCTGCAATGAATTCACTTGGTGACCATAGTAAGCCATTCCCTCTCAGCTATTCTCTCCTATCTGCCATCTGCGTATAAGAATACTGATCTACCTTAGATGGTTGTTGCATGACTACAACAGGACAATGTATCTGAAGTGCTTTAAACACTCTAAAATGCTATATAAATCCCAGTTATCTATCTCTCTATATAATTCGCTAAGATGTACCCATGGCTAATCTTGTGCGTGGCAGCTCTTATGAGAGTTCAGGAGCAATCTGCCAGGAGGTGGAGAGAAAGCTGTGGTGGCTGGGGGGGGGAGTGGCAGGGAGAGAAAGTGGCAGTGGCGGGAGAGAAGGCGGTGGCTCAGGGGGAGAGAAGGCGGCAGTTCAGGGTGGGAGAAAGCGGCGACTCCGGGGGAAAGAGAAAACGGGGGAGAGAGAAAACGGCGGTGGGGGGAAAGAGACAACGGCGGTGGGGGGGAAAGAGAAAATGATGGTGGGGGAAAAAGAGAAAACGACGGTGGGGGTAGAGAAAAAGGCAGTGGGGGGAGAAAGTTGTGGTGGCTGGGGGAAGAACAGGGGGAGAGCCAAGAATGAAGGGGGAGGAGGAGGGAGAAAAAAGAGACAACTAGAGACACATATGCTCTGAGCCAAGGCCAGCTAGTTATTAATTATTGTAAATGGAGCTCCATAACGACAGTAATGATGTCCTTCTCTGTCCTAGCATGCCATTTTCCTATTTTTCTGCCATTGCAAATTATAAAAGCTGGTCACCAGTCACTGCACTGCTAACATGCGAAGAGAGCCACCTAATGGTTCAGCGGGGAAGTAACTTGCCCCAGGGAGCAAGAGGTTGCTGGTTCAAATCCCTGCTGGTATGTTTCTCAGAAAATGGATAACTCCTGTATCAGGCAGCAGCAATATAGGAAGATGCAGAAAGGCATAATCTCATACTGCACGGGAGATGGCAATGGTAAACCCCTCCTGTATTCTACCAAAGAAAACCACATGGCTCTGTGGTCGCCAGGAGCTGACACTCACTCAGTGTCACAACTTTACCAACTTTACTTTTAACACACAAAAGGGAGGAACTATGTTCAGTGATTGCCTCTTCCCTGTGCAGCCACCTTTGCCTCCTAAAAAATATGTCCCTGAGGGTCCATCAGCTCTGATGGACACGTTTTCAGTAGCTGTTTTCAGTAGCTTCAAGCAGCTGAAGTGGAAGGGGTGGTTGCTAAAAATCATCCCTCCTTTTCATGGACAATATTCCCTGTACTCAATTCTTAGGGCAGGTTCAGAAAACTGCCAGAAAATAAATCAAAGGGAAACAAATGTTTTTAGCAGTTCTGGAATTTGCGTGTATATCATCTGAATCCACAAATGTTGGGTTCCCTCCGACATTTCATCTAAAGTTGTGCAGAGAATATTGGGTGAATGTCAGAAGTCTGCTCAAGCACTGCATTTTGATGAGTTCTGGCACCACACCCGCAGGGACTGTGAGCTCCCTGAAAACTGGAGGTTCCTGGTAACCAGGATTATGGTCATTTGTAAGAAGCCAGCCTTAGTCTGAAGGTCAGCCAATAATAGTAATTACATAGCACTATATGCAATAATAGTAATTACATAGCACAAAGGACATTGTAGAACTGGGAAAGGTGCAGAAGAGGGCAACCAAAATTATCAGGGGCCTAAAGGACCTTTCTTATGAGGCAAGGCTACAACACCTGGGGTTTAGAAAATAGACAACTGCAGGGAGACATGATAGAGGTCTATAAAATCATGCATGGTGTGGAGAACATGGATAGAGAGAAATTCTTCTCCCTCTCACATAACACTAGAACCAGGGGTCATTCCATGAAATTGATTGCCGGGAAATCTAGGAACAACAAACAGAGGTACTTTTTCATACAACGCATAAATCAACTTGTAGAATTCACTGCCAAAAGATGTGGTGACAGCCAACATCTTTGAGAGGGATTTGTATAACTTCATGGAGCAGAGGTCTGTCAATGGCTACTATTTGGAGGGCCATAGGCCACCTCCAGCCTCAAAGGCAGGATGTCTCTGATTACTAGTTGCAGGGGAGTACAGCAGGAGAGAGGGCATGCCCTCAACTCCTGCCTGTAGGCTTCCAGTAGCATCTGGTGGGCCACTGTGTGAAAAAGGATACTGGACTAGATGGGCCTTGGGCCTAATCCAGCAGGGCTGTCTCATGTTCTGATGTTCACTATCAGTGTATATAGTGCTTTACAAGGAATGAGAGGATGAATCCTTGCTCTGAGGGACTTCCAATCTATTAAAAAAATCTAACAAAATATAATAAAAAGGGGGAAGGAGAATGTAGGCAGAGATAAATAGGGGTGTGCATGGAACCAGCTGGCCCAGGTTGGTTTGAGTCCAGACAGGACTCGTCCAGACCAAGTTTGGTCCAGCCCTCATCAAATCCGCCCCCCCCCGTCCAGTCTGGGGGGGGGGTTTCACAATTTTTTTTGAAATTTTTTAAAATAAATTAAAAATATCTCTAGCCCCTTTGGGGGACTTCCTGTAGGCCGTGGGTGTGGGTGTCTGTCCGTGAAGGTTCCCCCTCCCATGTCGGCCTCTTAAATCACCACCGCGGCATAGGAAAATGCTTTTTTTGTCCCGTTTGGGCCTCTGTAATTGTGTACAGTGGCCATTTTGGCCACCACCATGCATGCATAAATGGCCTCTGCGAGGCCTGGCATGGCCCAGGACCTCTTAGAGGCCATTTGCACATGCATGGTGGCCATTTTAAAAAAAAAGGCTGCTGCGCATGTGAAAATAACCCCTGCGAGGCTCTGGGCCATGCCAGGCCTCACAGAGGCTATTTATGCATGCTCAGTGGTGGCCAAAGTGGCCGCCGCATGCACTTACAGAGGCCCAAACTGGCCCAAACCAAGCATTTTCCCAGGCCGTGGTGGTGATTTAATAGGCCAGCGGGGGGAGGGGGAACCTTCAAGGACCCCACCACCACAGCCTACAGGAAGCCCCCCAAAGAGGCTATAGGTATTTTAGATTTATTTTAAAAAATGGGGGGGGGATTGCAAACTTGTCCGGACGTTCGTTTCCGGTCTGCATGGAACCGGGGGGTGTGTGTTTCGGTTTGATCCCAAATCCCTGAACCCCTGAACCTCTGGACCCATCCGCACATCCCTAGAGGTAAACACCAGAGGAAGAACAAACAAATCTTTCCGTTGAAGCATGGAATGGACACTGATGCACTGTGCCTTAATCTGTAAGTCTACACAGGGCTTGTCTTGATCTGCATTATACAGAACTCTGATTTTTAGAGAGCTTTAGAAATACATCATATTGAGTATTTCACTATTCTGTTTATAAAAATATGAGATGAGCAGCCCAATCTCATTCAGGTTCCTGAGGAACACTGAGGGTGGGGGCAGGAATTGATGGAAATCACAGATGCCCCCTTTTCACTCATCCTGGAGACTTGTGGATCCAGGCCTATATACGTTTAAATAATAATCTATTATCCCATCTACAAATTTTGATTTTGCAACAGAATGAAATAATGCATAGTAGCTGGGTCGGGCACCAAGCATCGGCACCTCTAATTTGGAGCCGCCGCCGCCACCATCGTCTTCTTCTCTGCCACCCACCCACCCGCCAGCCAGCCAGCCGGCTGCTCACCGCCTTACCAGCCAGCCACTCCCACCTTCTTCCTTCCTTCCCTCCCGCCAGCCAGCTGGCTGTTCACTTTGCCGTTTCCTCCCCCCCACCACTACATTTTTGCCTGCCCACCCACCAGTAGTATTCTTACCCGCTGGCCAGCAGTCTGCTTTTCCACCCCCCCCCCCACCAGACGTCTTCTTCCCCGCACTACGGCCACCACAGTTTTCTTTGGCCACCCGCTCACCTGCCCACCGCCATTTGCGGGTGTTTTCATTGCCCGCTAGCCAGCCAGCTGCTGCCATTTTCTCTTCCCCCACCCCGTTCCATGGATATCAGGCAGCTCTCTGAACTCTTGTGAGAACTGCCACTCATGGGATTAGCCACGGGTATGCCATATATATATCTATATATCTATATATATCTATAAAGATTCTTGGATTATCTGATTTATAACGAACAGTTTCCCACAAGAAACTATGAGGTGAGAATATAGAAAGCATTTATCACTTTCTGCAAAATGTCAGCTACAACGCTCTCTGTAAAATTTGCACTTGAACAGAAGTTGAACTGCTTTTAGAGTAGGATGAAGATTCCTAGTGCCCCTCCCCACTAGATATCTTACACTTATACTGATGACTGCCTGATATCTGAAATTCAACAGGTGAAGCCATTTCCAAACTGGTAATGCAGCGTAGTGAAAGCCACAGCACATGGGGCTTTTTGTGCCCCAGCAGGAAGCTGGAAAGGGCGGCAGAGAGCAGGTAAGCACCTGCTCTCCTTTTTCTTAAGTTTCCATTTGTATTTCTCCCAAAGTGCTCGAACTGCACTTTGAACCGTGGTTCAGGCACATCCCTAACTGTAGACTCTCCGTCATGCAGCTATTAAAGGTACAGAGCTCTGCCAAGAAAATCACATACCAATTCTACACTGAACCACAATTACTTATATGCATGTTTTATTTTGCTATAACACGTGGAAATATAATTTTCCTCATTTCCTAGCACAGAAAGTAGGGTTTAAAACAACAACAACTATTTTTACTGGGGCATGTTCAGTATGGGAAGAGGTGTATCCCATCAACCCTCTTAGTACACAAGCTACACTTTTTTTCCTTATTCCCCAGCTATAGAGTCATAACTCTAGTTATGCTTAAGAAGAAAACAAGAGAATGTGTAAATTAACTTAAACAGTTGTAATCGAGCATCAGAGGACATAAGGTTAGGAACCACTGCCCTAAATGATACTAATAAAATCTGACTCCCCTAATGATATACCCCCTTGCTATATTTCAAAGTAGCACAATAAGGATTTAGCCATCAACAGCCACTAAAAAAAATTTAAAACTCTGAGTATGAAGACCAAGTTAATGAATGTGTTTGTCTATTCAAATATTTAAGGTTTGAATATCTTAGCCCCACGAAGCTGTGCCAAGAATATCAAGTGAACATAAGTGATATGAAAGAATATGTTGCTGTTTCACATATTAGATATATTTCATAATATTTTTGCTGTTTAATACATTAGGTTCTTGTGGATAATTTTACACTTCAGTACTTTTTAATTTAAGGGAACAGTGCACTAGTTACCTTGTAACTATCATAAAAGTTACGATAGTTTCCCACCTATCATAAAAGTTATGATAGGTGGGGGAGATATTGGTTTGGCCAATGTCCCCCCTTCCCTGACAAATTAGCAAATGCGATAAAATGAGATCATGCCATGAGCATGCACATCATTAAACCTTCTTGTGGTTAAATGACATGGTTAAATAACATGGTTCCCTGTCGCCAAAGGGCTCACAAACTAAAAAAAACACACACACACCATAAGATAGACACCAGCAACAGTCACTGGAGGTACTGTGCTGGGGTTGGATAGGGCCAGTTACTCTCCCCCTGCTAAATAAAGAGAATTACCAAGTTAAAAGGTGCATCCTTGCCAAGTTAGCCTTCCCAATCCAGCCCATACGATTAAAATGGGAATGTGTCATAAGTGTGCACATGCTTACTACTTCACATAATGCCCTGATACTCTCCAAGCACAAAATTATGTAGGTACAGTACAGTCTGTTCCCATTTTAATCATGTGGGTTGATGAGGCGGGGATATTGTCCAAATCACCCTAACATAATTTTATTGATTTACTTATTATTATGTTTTTATACTGCCTTTCATTAAAACAACCTCAAGGTGGTTTACAACACATTTAAAACAATTTAAGCCTATTAAAAAGTTACACAATACAAATATTAAACTGGAATATAAAAATATAAATTTAATTAAGTTTAATATTTCATGTTCCCCTTCTCAAATAAGTAGAATATTCACTTAAAATGTAAGTAAATCTATGGTAAAATAGACCACAATATTTCCATCAAATATGATATGGAGATCATATACACCACAGTATATTTATCACATCCAGGTTTACTTCTCAGTAAGATGTAAGATGCTATTATGGATTTGAAACAGTGTCTGGAGGTGGTGGTGGGCTGCTTCACATTTTCAGCATCTGTCACATACAGCCACCTTAAGGGGGTGTGTGGGGGGCACTATTGGGCTCATAGCTTGTCTGGGTCTCCGTGGATAGGCCATACTCCATGTCCTCATCCCGACCGTGAGTCATAGCATGGACTCTGACCCTGAGGGGGAGGAGCAATTAGACTGAAGGGTTCCAGCCCAGGCCCATTCCCCTGTCACCACACCACCAGCCAGGAGACCCCGGAAGAACAGACCCCAAAATTGGCACCCTGAGCCTCCTAATGAACTGCATTCTTCCATACCAGGTACCTTGTGCTCCTCAAAGCTGCACAGCAGCACCAACCTGCACAACAGCACCAACAATGGGCTAGGAAGGATTTGATGAGCTTGATGCAAGCTAGTAGACTGTCCATTTAAATATCTCTGGTCTCCAGGCAGGAAGGTGGAGCCTGAGAGGGATAGTGTGAGCCTGAAGGTATTTAGGACTTCATTCTACCTCTGGGCCTTGTTGCACCAAATTGGCCAGGCCTATTCAGGATGCTGCAAGCCCAACTGCCTCACCACATGGGTGTTTGAAACAGGACAAGGTGAGTAGTGTATCCATCAGTGCTTGGTAGCAGTGGCAGCAGCACTTTTTTGAGCCCCTGTCACCATGGGATCACAAGGTTGGTGGCTGAAAATACACTACCCACTTGTAATACAGGTTAATACAAATGTGGTCTAGCCAGACCACATGACCAGTAGTCTCTCTGTGAATTCATTTAATATGTGGTAGCTTCCAAATGAATGTATCTTGAGTCTGATCCATCCAGTAGGGCTCTTCTTAGGACCCTAAATATAATTAATATATAACACAGTAACTGAAAAGTTGGGTTAGACTGTAAAAAAAAATCCAGCTTCAGTTCTCTCTTTAACCATAAAGTTCTCTTGGTGTCCTTGGGAAAGTTATTATCTCTCAGACTAACCTACCTCATAGGCTTTCTGTGAGGCATTCAATATACATTGCCCTATGCTCCTTAAAAGAAGAATGGTATAATAATATAAGGGGGGAAAGTAACTATGACCAGTCTGATAGAAACAACTGCATTCAAAAATGAAATACATGTAAGCTGAACTTTTATAAATACTCCAGCACTGGAATGAAAGGAGCACACAGGGAATAAATTGGGGGGGGGGGGGGTTTCACTTTCTATGGCTTGGATCCAAGCAAATGTCAGGGGGAAGAGGAAATGTCTTTTCTGCTGCTCCACGAACTTTTGAGCAAGCTCTGCTGGACGTGCAGAGCCACAGTGTATTCAGGGTTTCTTTACAGCACGAGAAACAGAGTTCATAAGGATGATGCAGGCTGTAGCACATAAGCGCTACTGGACCATTTTAAGGTCTTCCAAAGGGCTAAGTCTCATACATAAGAACTCCCTTTGGAGTTGGGGTCCCTTTTCTCATGCAACACAAAGTTGAAAACAGTGCTTCCACAAGGAAAAATGCACCTTTGAGTCCAAGCTCATGAGACTAGCAACAGTTATAGCAGCTGTACATGGTTAACATTAGCTCATGGGAACATAGGAAACTGCCACATACTAAGTCAGACCATTGGTCTATCTAGCTCAGTATTGTCTACACAGACTGGCAGCGGCTTCTCCAAGGTTGCAGGCAGGAATCTCTCTCAGCCCTGTCTCGGAGAAGCCAGGGAGGGAACTTGGAACCTTCTGCTCTTCCCAGGGCGGCTTTATACCCTGAGGAAAATATCTTACAGTGTTCACACTTCTAGTCTCCCATTCATATGCAACCAGGGCAGACTCTGCTTAGCTAAGAGGACAAGTCATGCTTGCTACCACAAGACTAGCTCTCCTCACTAGACCAGCTCTCCTCACTAGACCACCTCTCATGGTGGCCAGACTATATGCATTCAGGCACAGACATGCACACACATGTACCTGATTTTTTTTTACTTTGACTGCAATAATGGTGTTGACATTTGCTTTGAGAATACTGTAGCTTTTTGTCATTTGAGTAAATATTATCAAGAAAACAGTTTCAGTGGGCTCAAAATCTGAAACCTGCTTCGTTTCAGCACCACTTTTCAATTTCAGGATTTTTACAGCATCCTCATTTTACTGTGCCCAGTTGCTGGTGTAATGAACGCTGCATACCAACCACATAAATGGCCATCTCCATAGCAATTGGTGAAGGTTTTATGGTTTCCCTAGTTACTCTTGATTGATAACCATCTGTTGTTCTTCAATGCCCAGTGAAAAAAATAGAGAAGAAGATATTAGAAAAAATAGGTATTCATTGGTGCCCTCCCCAAAGAGCTTTCAAAGAGTACCAACCACATTTTAGCTTGAGAGAGAATTCTGCAAATTACAGATCCATTTCGCTGTCATTCACTCCCCTCCCCTGTTGTTTTCCCCACTGTCAAAATTCAGTCATTGGTACCAAGGAACTATTTTTTGCTCAAGGAACTCTGTAAACCACCAAGAATGATGGTGCTGATTATTCTAACTATTACAAAGCAATAGCAAAATTTCTAGGCCAGAATCCAAATAACTGTGAAATGAATTCCATAAACCCAAGAGGGCATTAGACTTCCCCCACTGTATCTCTCTACAATATTCATTCCAATTATCAGCAAAATGGGCCGGTTTTCTCACAAAATCAGTTAGCATGTGAATCCCATTTCTCTTCTATCACTCAACTTACCCCTTCTGCTATATCTAAGAAGGTTTTCAGCCACTCAGAAGCAGTTAGCAGATCAGCCGCTTCCCAGTGTTCAGCTAATACAATCCTCGCTGCCTCTAACAAATTCTCTGTAAGTGAATTATAAGCTCTACTGTGATCACTTAAAAGTTTTTGTTTTTTTTAAATACACACACCATTATTGTGCTACTTAAGAGGCTGAGTGCTACTTTTAGAGACTACTGTACTACTGCAGCGGTACAGTATGAGCGTGTTCACCTAATACACAAGGCTGCCTGCTGTGTTACGAACAAAGCCCTGACACTTTGTGAACATTTTGCTCTTTTTGAAAAGTTATTATCTGAAGTCCGTATACTCCCACACGTCAATAGTGGAGCACACATTTATCCCAATTTAATAAAATGGAGTGGTGCTGTCATTCTTTTGTGATGGGACTGTTTGTCTATTGTGTATGGGTCAAGGCCAAAATCCATAGAGCTGCTTGTTCCTGGGCATATAAAGCCACCTTATACTGAGTCGGATCCCTGATCCCCCGCTGTGGTGGCTGTCTAGGGTCTCAACCTAGAGACACTTCCCAGGCTTGCTATCTGGGATCCTATGGCCAGGGACTGAATTTGGAAATTTCTACATGTAGGGCATCTGCTCTAACACTGAATTATGGCCCATCCCTCACAATGATCAGTCAAAGGGCTTATGCCAGCCCAGCTAGATTTTTGAGTTTTCTTTTTCAGACAGTTTTGAAGTTTTATCACAAAAACAGTTATCAAGCAGTTAACAGAAAATATTTGCGGAAATCACATTACACAGGTTCAAACACAGGTACAATGGATCCCAGCTGGTTTTCTAGGCACAATTAAGTGTGTCTCTTAATTGTCTATTAGGGGTGTGCATGGAACCGCCAACTGCGGTCCGGCACTGGGGTGGGGGGTAGCTTTAAGAGCGGCGGGAGGGTTTACTTACCCCTCCCGCTGCTTTCCCACTCTGGCGCTGTAATCTTAAGAGTAATTGGGGCGGCAGGATACTTCCCTGCTGCCCCTTCCCCGATGTTGCCGAAAAACCTCCCAGGAGTGCTTTGCGTGCATGCACGCCACAGAGACACCGTGCGCGTGCTTCACGTCTCTGTGACGTGCGCGCGCACAAAGCACTCCTGGGAGGTTTTTCAGCAACATCGGGGAAGGGGCGGCAGGGAGGTATCCTGCCGCCCCAATTACTCTTAAGATTACGGCGCCAGAGCGGGAAAGCAGCGGGAGGGGTAAGTAAACCCTCCCGCCGCTCTTAAAGCTACCCCCCACCCCGAACCGAACCACCCAGGTCCGGAGGCTTTTTCAATGGCCTCCGGACCGGTCCGGGCCTGTCCCTATTGTCTATCTGTGCAAGTGTGAGAAGAAGTTCCTCTCAAATGCTTGGGAGAAAGAAAAATATTTCCAGCTTTCTCCAACTCCTCTAACCCCTGATACAATTTTTGGCTATGATGCAGCCAAATGGTATCAAATTGGTCAACTTACCAGGGTTGAAACTACTGGTATAATCTAGTGCAGGTTGGGGACCTTTTAATAATATTGTGCTGCTACTCCTCTTACCACCATTCTAAGCTCTTTTTTTAAAAAAAAAAAATTTGTTTGCTTTAATTTATTTTACTCCCTATATCTCACATCCAGAATGGGTAACATTTAGAAAAGAATACAATTAAAGTGAAATAGCTAAACTTTTTTAAAGAGCAAATATTTAAAACCCAATTTCCAACATACTCAAAATGAGATCATTCACACAGTCAAAAACTGTGTTCTACCTGGGTTTGGGAGCACACACAGCTCAGCAGCATACAGTTTTTGATTGTGTGAATGACCTCAATGTTTCAATAATCCCACAGCTGCATAAGACTGAAATCCTATGTAATAACTAATCTGGAAGTAAGTCAACTGAACAGAAAATATGGGTAAGATTGCACTACCACTAATTCCACACTGTACCATAGCAGTTCAAATAATGTTGAGCTTGTTCTCACAACCAGAATCTGGGTAGCAGAAGCTTCCAGCCGGGCCCCAAGCGTTGTGACTGCTCCCGAGAAATGGTAGTCTATTGACAAAGATCTAAGTAGGACAAGGGGGAAGTGGTAGTATGCTCTCTGTGATCTGGGTAAGGCAAAGTGGAACATGCTTTTCCTCCATCCTTGATACAGTGCTGGGTATACTATGTGGGTTGGCCACCGCCAACCCACCCAGATCACAGCTAGTGCACAATCACTTGCCCCTCCTCCCATATTCAGTTTTGCAACTGTTTCTCTGGAGTGTGCTCAGACCTTTGAGTCTGGCTGAACTGTATGCTCCTCATGCCCGGCTTCTGGTAATGACAACAAGCGTATTATCTGATATGATACACAGATACGGGCACTGCAGAACTTCAGTGGAAAGCAGAACTATAGCACTGAAACAGCTATCAACAATGCATGCAAAATTGCAGTCATTGACTTCTGTTCAAAGGTTTAAACTCTGCTGCCTTCTTTTTAGGTACACCTTAATTATCTTTGGGTGGCCTTCAACACAACATAATAACATAAGATAAAACTCACAACACATTAAATCATAACAGACTCCCCCCCGCAAATGGTGGTGGTGGTGGGGGGAATACAAAATATAATACAAAACAATTTGAAAGTCATTTTTAAAAAATCAGTAAAGATCAGATCAAAATGTAACATTTAAAAGGCCAGAGTGAATAAAAAGGGCTTCACCCAGTGTTTAAAAGCACATCGTGATGAAGCTGGCAAACCTCACTGGGGGTTTATCCCATAAACAGGGTGCAACCACTGAAAAGGCCCTCTCTCTAGTGGCCATCCGCCTCACCTCGTTTGGCAGGTGCAGCTGGAGCAGAGCCTCTAAAGAAGAAGATCTTAAGGTCTGGGTTGGGACGTATAGGGGAAGGCGCTCTCTCAGGTAACCTGGTCCCAAGCCATTAAAGCCTTAAAACCAGCACCTTGAATTGAGCAGGCCTGGAAACGGACTGGGAGCCAGTGCAGCTCACGAAGCACAGGCATAATATGCTCAAAATGTCCAGCCCCAGTTAGTAACCTTGCAGTCCTATTTTGTACCAGCTGCAGTTTTTGGACAGTTTTCAAAAGCAGCCCCACATACAACTCATCGCAGTAATCAAAGCGAGAGGTTACCAGATCATGAGTAACCGTGGCCAAGCTATCTCTGTCCAGGTAGAGTCGAAGTTGGCGTATCAGCCAAAGCTGATCTTTAGGAAGAAAACGTTGTGTTTATAGTTCTCACCCTAAATAATTTCAAACCAGGCAGGTATATGTTAAAAAATGTGTGTCTTTCTCTACAGACACGTTTTTTTAACATATACCTGCCTGGTTTGAAATTAGCAAGTCTACTCTTTAGTACTGTAAATAACTCAAGAAGCAGATGGTTGAAGCAAATAACATTAACTGCTTTAAAAACTGGTTTTGAGCTAAAGTATCTGAATACGAATCATCTTTCAGTGTTTTGTGGAACAAAAAGTATCTTCCCTCCTAACTGAGGAAAGAGGTGTTTGTTTTTTAAAGTGGTGATAATCTTATATTTAGCAGGGGAAGAACAAATGTCCCTATGCATTCCTAGTATAGTACTTTTCCAGTGGCTGTTACAGGTGTCTAATTTGTGTTTAATTTAGATTGCAAGCCATTTTGGGACAGGGAACCACCTCATTCATTCATTCATTCATTCATTCATTCACTCACAGATATCTATCTATGTAAATGGCTCAGAGAACTTTCATTGAAAAGTGGTGTATAGGAGATAAGGATGTACATAAGAACAGCCCTGCTGGATCAGGCCCAAGGCCCATTTAATCCAGCATCCTGTTTCACACAGTGGCCCACCAGATACCGCTGGAAGCCACACGCAGGAGTTGAGGGCGTTCCCTCTCTCCTGCCATTACTCCCCTGCAATTGGTACTCAGAGGCATCCTGCCTTTGAGGCTGGAGGTGGCCTATAGCCCTCCGGCTAGCAGCCGTTGATAGACCTCCCCTCCAGGAAGTTATCTAAACCCCTCTTAAAGCCATCCAGGTTGCTAACTGGGCAGAGGCACCTTTTAAACATGGTGATTCTCTTTATCGAGCAGGGGGAGATTAACTGGCCTTATCCACCCCCAGCAAAGTACCTCCAGTGACTGTTGCTGGTGTCTATCTTGTGTTTCTTTTTAGATTGTGAGCCCTTTGCGGACAGGGAGCCATCTTCTTATTTATTATTTCTTTCTGTAAACCGCTTTGGAAACTTGTTGAAAAGCGGTATATAAATATTTGTTGTTGTTGTTGGCTGTCACCACATTTCGTGGCAGAGAATTCTACAAGTTGATTATGCATTGTGTGAAAAAGTATTTCTGTTTGTTGGTCCTAGATTTCCTGCCTATCAATTTCATGGGATGACCCCTGGTTCTAGTGTTATGGAAGAGGGAGAAGAATTTCTCTCTGTCCACTTTCTCCACACCATGCATGATTTTATAGACCTCTATCATGTCTCCCCACAGTCATCTTTTTCTAAACTAAAAAGCCCCCGGTATTGTAACCTTGCCTCATAAGAAAGGTGCTCTAGGCCCCTGATAATCTTGGTTGCACTCTTCTGTACCTTTTCCAGTTCTACAATGTCCTTTTTTAGATGTGGGGACAGGAATTGTACACAGTACTCCAGGTGTGGCCGCACCATAGTTTTGTATAAGGGCATTATAATGTTAGCAGTTTGATTTCCAATCCCTTTCCTAACGATCCCTAGTATGGAATTGGCCTTTTTCACAGTTGCTGCACATTGAGTCGACAATTTCAACGAGCAGTCCACCATGACTTCAAGATCCCTCTCCTGGTCAGTCACTAACATGGATTGATGTGCTGGGGGGTGCGCTGCTACAACAGGAACTCTCACAGTAATTACAACAAACTCTCACAGTAATTACAACAAATTGTCCTGTGGTAAAGGACAATAGGAAGCTGCCTTCTACTGAATCAGACCATTTGTCCATCAAACTCCGTGTTGTCTACATAGACTGGCAGCGGCTTCTCCAAGGTTTTAGGCAGGAATCTCTCTCAGCCCTATCTTGGAGAAGCCAGGGAGACAACTTGGAACCTTCTTCAGGCAAGCATGTAGATGCTCTTCTTAGAGTGGCCCCACAAATTATTTACAACAGGAGCATTCTCCAATGTATCAGGTGCCGCAGGGCTTCTAGCTGTAAGTATTTCAAGTTACTGAACAGGAGTGGAGCCACCATTGAGCGAATAGGTTCAAAGAACCCAGGCCGCCCCCCCTCAGGGGCCACACCTCGTGCCCCAGACATGCCCCCCACATCTGATGTCAGATGTGGGGGGAGGGGTTTAGCTCCCAAACAGGGCCTTGTGGACCTGTTTGGGAGCTAAATATGCCAGCACTACTTTCACAGCACAGCCGGAGCAGCTCTCCATTCCAGGGAGAGCCACTCCGGCCATGCTGCAAACACAGCACTGGCCGATTTAGCTCCCAAACAGGTCCACAAGGCCCTGTTTGGGAGCTAAACCATGCCCCCCATGTCAGACATCGGACATGGGGGGGTGGCTGACTGCTCCCTGCATCTGGCATCAGATCCTGATGCAGGGGGCAGGGTTAGGGGGGCCGTGGCGGCAGGCTGGCCTCCCTCCGTCCCTATTACTGGCACATGTTGCGCATAGTTCCATGCCTTTTTCTGACTGGCCTGCACTGCTGCAGGCATTTGAGGAGGTGTGGATGGTCTTGCACAAGAGCACAAGTGCAAAATTACTTAAAGCAGCACGCCTAACTTTCAGGAGCACTACTTACATTGCTTCAAATGTAAGCAGAACTCCTAAAGTGTGGGCATGCTGCTTTAAGTATTTGCATACTTGTGCTATTGCACAAGACTGGCAATGCTTCCTTTGACACCCACAGCAGTGTGGGCCGATCAAGAATCCCCATATAATGCTGCACATATGGGTCACTATGTTTTATTTACAGAGAATTCACAGCAGTTATATGAATGATCTTAGAAATAAATATCAGCTATATTTTCCATAATCAGTGAGCTCTATTTTTATCCCACCTTTCCTCTAAGGGGGTCAGGGCAATGGACAAGGTCATTCCATTCTCTCTCTCTCTCTCTTTTTTAAGAGGAGGGTCATCCTCTCACATCTATCCTGTGAGGAAGTTAGGCTGGCTCCAGGCCACACAGCTAGGTAAGTGACTTAGCAGAAATTTGAACCCAGTTGTCCCTGGCCCAACAATCTATTCACTGCACTGTTAATAATAGCTTAAAAAGCTATTACTTTTTTAATAGCTAAAAAAGTAAGAATACAATTAGATTCTAAGAGTTATGGTAAAGCAAAACAAAGATTTGCTGCTACCGTGCTCACAAGACATGATAGTAAAACATGATATATTTCTATGTTTGTGATAGGTGATTCGAAGGTTTAATCTGAGAATTGTTCTGACATCCTACACACATTTACATGGGAATTCACTGTCATATCCATATGAAAAATTACAGTCTACTTCGAAAGTTAGCAGATAAGAGACCATTTTTGACATTTTATCTAAGAAAGCTACCAACATGTCATCTCAAGAGTAACAGTAGTGCTGGAGAATTGTACCACCTCTGTGATTTAATGTTTGGATCAGCTGGGAAAGGGAAGTCAAATTACCACTGCACAAATCAAAATCCTGTTTTCATAAGCTGTGCAGCAGCATGTTTTGCTTTCGTGTAGAAAGACACAAATGTTCTGTTGTGCAACATTAACAACTACTAGATCATCCCTTTAGGAACTGAACTATGGATGTTCAACTTGGCAGAAAACATTGAAACCCGATTTCTATAAATAATAATTTAAAGTTAGGAGAAGATGGCTATTAGATAAAAGCAGAATAATGGGCTGCTACAGGAATTAATTATACTAGAGAATCATTGGTGAATCTAATCTTATTGAATTTTTTTTGCTTGTACAGAAAGATGCTTTATCTATCAAATTAATGCCTTGGTCTCTATCTTGGAAATAGATGAATTTCTTGTTTCTGTTGTGAGCATATGTACATTTTCTGGAACAATGTGCCAAAATAAATTGTTTATATTTGAAAATGGCTGAGACTGTGCTAACAATCAGAACTTAATATCTTGCCTTCATCATGAACTCACTAGGTTACCTTAGGAAAGTCCCCTCGGCCTTAGCTTCCCACCTGCAACATGGAGATAATGCTACTTACTTACAACAACCCTTTAAGGTAAGGATGCCAGGATATAAGTGTGAAGTGCTTTGCATACTTTGCTCCTAAGGTATGAATGGGGATGGCAATGATACAATCTTGTACTTTCATCCTTTAGTTGATCCTATCTCCATCGTAACCTACCAGAATCCACTGATATTGTACTGGCTATTAGAAGAGAAAGAACTCCTGAGAACATTCATCTCTACTTTCTTTCAGTAACGAAGCAAACAAGAACATACAAAAATCAACAATCACTGACAGAGCAAAGTGACGTCTTCAGCTTAATAAGCCCATTCAACATTCCATTTGATTTTTTCTAGTGTGATTAACTCCAAGAGAGCACTGCAATCATGAGATAAAATTTGGTACACATGCTCAGAACAAAATTCTACATTTCAAGTTGAAAGCCCAATTTGATTCCCAGACCCGTTTCAAAATGAATATCAGATGTGGGAGGTCAGGCTGAGTACAAACCTGAAAGGCAGAATTTTGTTTTGAACAGATGTACCAAATTTTATTCTGTTGTGTTAGAATATTCATGAAACAGTTATCACATTATCTCCCTTGAATACAATATTTTTATCTCACTTGAACACTGTGACATCAAAATAAATTTAGTGTGCACATTCAAAATAGCATTTTGCATTTCAAGTATGTAACAGGATCAATCACCATACCCATATTCAAAAAATGACATAACACAATGTATGCAGTGGTTCACTTGAAACTTGAGGCAGCAGAATGAGAGTCAGTGAGAAGATTCAGAACTTCATGCTGCACTTCAAGTAGGCCCTTGTATCCATTTATAGTGTGACTTTAAAGCAGGCCTGCACAACATTTGGCCCGCAGAGACTATTTTACTAGCCCCCAGATAGGAATATCTTGCAGCAACATAGGAGCTTTAAACTGCCTTATAGCACCATCCTACACATGTTCACTCGAAAATACATCCCACAGTGTACCCAGCAAGACTTATTTCCCAGTAAGCATGCCGAGGATTGCAGCCTGAAAGCAACAGCGATTTAGGAACTGGAGAGGACTTGATATCTGTTTGGGGCTGGCATGCACTGCAGGCAGGGGCGTATCTAGGGTTGGGCAGGCAGGGCACATGCCCCGGGCACCACTTGAAGGGGGGCGCTATTCTTAAAATTTTTTTAAATGGCTGCCAAAAACAAAATGGCCACTGTGCATGCTCAAATGGCCTCTGTGAGGCCCTAGGCCATGTCAGGCCTCACAAAGGCCATTTGAGCATGTGCGGCAGCCATTCTGTTTTCAGCGGCCATTGTTTTATTTTTAAAAAAAATTAATGGCCACTGCAAATGGTCCCTGCGAGGCCCTAGAGGCCAGTGGGGGGAGGGGGAACCTTTGCAGACCCCCCCACACATGGCCTTTATGAAGACCCCCGAAGGGGCTACAGGGGTGTGTGTGTGTGGGTGTGTGTGTGTGTGTGTGTGTGTGTGTGTATATATATATATATATATATATATATATATATATATATATATATACACACACACACACACACACTGTAGACATATATAGTTTGGCACTAAGTACAGAGAATCAGTGCTTATGAATACTGAGCTGAAGCCTATGAGCTAGGATTGTATTCATTTGCTCTTACTTTGCTTCTTGTGATAAGTGAGTTAAATGTGATGTCTTAATAATATGGCTATTAATGGTGAGTTTGTCTTTGAATCAGTGTGAAATCCTTAGTATTAAGGCCCACTGGGAGTTTCTTGCTCTTTTTCTCTCATTTTAACTGTCTTTCTGAAATACTAGAATATTTTCCATGCAGTGGCACAGTTTACTCTGCATATCCTTTAATTATTTTCAGAGTATCTGGAAAAAGTCAAATTCTCCATTTATTTTTAAAACTTATGTAATAGCTATGCTACAATGCATAGTAGGAAATTAGACAGGCACTTCTGTTTAGTTTTCCAAGTACACCTCCACATAGTATTTGGGTATTTCATGAGCCCCAGCATACTGAAATTCATAGTTTTCCAGCATTTTTTGGTCTGGCTACGTCCACTGCTAAATAGTTTTTGAAATATTAAAAGATTAACAAGCTTGACTTGTATCTTTGAGCTGATATTATGGTAAAGTTATCTGAAAGATGGGTGTCAGATGTTTGGACAGGAGGCGCAATTTCAGTGCTTGCCCTAGGCGCTATTTTCCCTAGATACGCCTCTGACTGCAGGTGCCACACTGACTGACCATGGATAGGGCCTATTTTCTGGCCACTATCCTTAATTAAAATTGTGCATCTCTGGATGAGGAGAAAAAATCCACAAGTAAGTAATAATATTTTTAAAGTAATTATGCACTAACAATTGACCTCGGCCCCTGCACACCAAGTTGTGGCTGATTCTGGCCTACTAGGGCATTTGAGTTGTGCAGCCCTGCTTTAAAGTGAATGTGATCTGTGCTTTACAAATGCATTGTTAAGTAACAGAAACTTTCATCAGGGGTGCACCTAGTAATTTTGAAGCCTGGACGTGAAGGGCTTCAGAGCCGCCCCGCCCCGAGGGCTGGGAGAACAAGTTAAATCTTTCTCTTTTTAAAAACTTTTAACCATCCACCACTGCGCAGTGGGGATGGGGTCACCGGGGCAGCCACTTGAGGGTAGACCGTTTCAGGGGAGGCAGAGGCAAGAGCTCCTTTCCTGAGCCTGCCTGGCTCCCAAGGGACAGATCGGTCAGCATTCAGCCCATTTCAGCCTTTTGCACACGTGCATAAGCATGTTTGGTTTTGTCATGACCCAGGCCACACAGAGTCCCTCTGTGCAGGCACGGCGGTCTCCAAAATGGCCACAGCATCAAGGAATAGGCCCAACAAAGGGTCAAGGGCGCACAAACTAGGTGATTTTTCCCAAAGGGAAGGCTGGTAGGGGGAGGGGGAACATTTGCAGACCCCACCATCACCTTGGAGAAGCCCCCCCGGAGGGGATAAGTTAAAAAGGGGGAAATGTTTGACAACCCCCTCCCAAACCGAACCAAGTGAGGGGGGGTTCGAAGGGGGCCAAAACCAAACTGGCCCAGTGCAGTTTGGTTTCAGTTCAAACTCGAACCGGACCGGACCAGGTGGTTTTGTGCACACCCCTATTCAGCCCCAGCATAGCATCCCTCTAGTGGATGTTGAAGGTGTCTGCCTTGTGTTTCTTTTTAGACTGTGAGCCCTTTGAAGGCAGATAACCATCTTATCATCATTATTCTTTTTCTATGTAAACTGCTTTGAGAACGTTTTCTGCAAAAAGCTAAATATACTGTATCGTAATAGAAGTAGTAGGAAACACCAATGGGTCTCTGGGTGTGAGCATGTCGCAATGTGCAAGCAAGTTGAGAAAAAAACAGGAAGGGGAAATGAGGGAGAAGGGTTCCAGTGAGCCAGATGGCAAACCCTTCATATGGGCACTGTTGTGCTTCTGGAGGAATGGAGTGTGCACCAAGTCATGTAGTTAACATGCCTACGTTCACAAGCTATCCTGACAGTGTCCAATATCAAGGAAGGCATACAATACTAAGCTATGAGAGTAACTATGCCCCTGCTTAACTGCTGCAATCCTTTCAACTCAATATGACTTATAAGTTAGCACAGTTAGAATCAGGCTGCAATTGACTTTATTTCAGTCATTTTACTAAGGTAATGAAAAATACAGATAATTAATTATCAGTTTTTCACTTGCTTGAAGCCTATCTCCTGTGCATATCCATGTGCAGAACATTGCATGGAACCTTTTTCAAGAAGGCTTTTATTTTAATTAGGAGGCTGATGCACAGTTTATTCTCTCCTGTAGGACAGTGATAAAGTACACAGCTAGCTTATTCTAAATCTGAAATTATTTTACACCTGAAAGACCAATACAAATTGCAAAATAAGCTCTGATGTTAGGAGAGAACTATGGCTAAACCTAGGTTGATGTTAGAGAGACCTAAATTCTAAAACCTAGAATTTTAAACACTTAAAATTCATACCTAATTTAATGAGAGTTAACTGCCTTCTATATGAACCAGAATTTTACTATTGTTAATTTATTTTATTTAAAATATTACTTTCCAGCGCCTCCAGCACATTGCTGCTCAGAGTAGATTACAATAAAAACACTACCAAACAACAAACAATAATAAAATAAAGTCAATTGCAAAACAAAACAGCAGGCAAAATGAAAACCGTATGAAAACAGTAAACACAATTAAACCTAATTTTAAAATGTTGCTTTAAAAAATGAGAGTATTCAGGTTCTTCAAAAAACTAATTAAGATGGGAGAACATTCCAAAGATGGGGGCCACTGCTGTGAATGGCTGTTCCTGGTCACCGCCAACTGAATCTGCATCAGTGGCAGCACCAAGATCAAGGCCTGTGAATGAAAAACCTGGCAGATTTATATGGGCAAATGAGGTCTGAGAGATACCCTGGTCCCAAGCTTCAAAGTTTGGACTTTTAAGATCAAGATTTTGAATCTGGCCTGAAAGCAAACTGGCAGCTAGTGAAGCTACTGCAGGATGAATATAATACTTAGTAGCAACCTAATACCCAGAAACATCCTTGCGGCAGAATTCTGAACAGCTGAAGCTTTCACACCAAATTCGAAGGCAGCCCATGTAGAGTGTGTTGCAGCACTCTAGTCTGGGTGTAACCATTGCATAGGTAACAGAAGTTGGACAGTGAGAATCTAAAAATAAATATTTATTTGATAAACCATGCATGTCTAAGTTAATATGCATTGCAAAGTTTTTTTTACAAAACCACTTCCAGGGCCTTTAAAAATAACTTCCAGGGCCTTTGTGCTTGCTATAGTTGCAGGTGCATTCAGCTAACGGTGGTTAAAATAATATAATATTTTATCTTCTCTAACATATAATCTGAAGAGCTTCACAATTTTATATACTTTTAGTATACCAACACAATTTTCCCAATCTAAATTTGCTTCCTAGGAAAGGCTAGATTACTGGGGAGAGCAATTTCAGCGCTCAGAAATAAGGGGATAAAGCTTAACAATGAAGAGAAAAGCTCAACTCAAACCTAAAGTAAAGACTGATTCACACATACATTCACATAATCATTCTTCATCATGATTTCTTCTTCACATAATCATTTCTGACCATGCTTTAGTCACACAATAACATCAAGATTCCTTTTCAGTAACATTATCCACACATTGCATTATCCATGTAAAACTCCACACAATTATGTACGCAGAGGCAGTTATACTTAAGAAGTGGGGAAAAGGAGATAATGTGTGGGGTGAGGGAAGGTTTGTATATGTGTTTGTTAGCTGCTGTTTCTAGCTTAGTTCAAGCTAAGTAAGATTGTCATGGGTGGTGAAAGAGAACCATTTACCTTTCTGCTTCCCAAATTTCTGACTATTAGGGCAAATTTCAGAATTTAAAGAAAGGGGGAAATCAAGCAAAAATTCGTGTGGAAAAAAAGATGAATTATTGGCCAAGAGGGTTTTTTGGGGGGGTGGGGGTGTTTGCAAATCCCTTTTTTCTTTGCAAAATAAAGAACTACTAAATCTGAAATGTATACAACTTTGTACAAGTATCCTTCATTGGCCTTAGCAAAATTTTATGCATCTGAAAAACCTTGCCTTTACAGTAAATGTCTGCATTTCTCAAAACAAACAAAACAAAACAAAAAACTCCTAGCAATAGCACAGCAGCCGCTTTGAATCTTCTCAGACTCACCTTTTCCCCAAAGCTGCAAAACAGGCCCACTTTTAATTGTTTCATTACACAGTTTTATCTTTCACTTCTCTCTAGGGTGACCAGATACAATTAAAGGAATTTTGACTTATGCAGCTTGTCATGAAGGTTTATCTTGAAATTCCCTTTTCCATATAATGATTATAATTAAAAGAGTTTTCCCCGCCTCTGTAACTCATCCTCTTCCTTTCTCTATTTTGCTTCTGCTATTTTCTTTTTTCAAAATAAGAAGAACCTAAACAACAAAAAGAGCATGATGGTGGTACTACTGTTGTAATGTATTTCAGGTCAGGAGGCTTGGCAAGATGAGCAGCTCATCTATATGCTCTCTCAAAACCCTCTGCTGAAAACAATTGCTGCAACCTCACTGGGACTTGGGCTTTTTGCTACCCTGCATTATCTCCACAAGAGGTCAGTGGTCTAGGAAGTAACAGCTCATCTACATATTATACCAGCAGTCTTAGCTTAGAATGCCAGAGATGCCATGAAGATGGACTTCTTGCCACCCAGTGCTCTCGCCATCAGTGGGCAAAAAGGCACATGACTTAGGGTGCGCACCAGCATCTCCTAAACATCACCACTTCACAGGACCTCAGGTACCATTCAAGCAATTAGAAAACAACAAAGCAGCAAAAGCCATCAGTAGAGATAGAGTTTAGGAAGTGAACAAGAGGCAAGAAGATGGACAGTGAGCTCTGTGGTGTCATCATCCAATCCTGATGACATCACAGACTGCACCTGCAGCAAGTATCCCGATTGCTCTTTTGAAAGTGAGGACTGGAATAATGAATTTCTACATTTCTAGTCATCAGAGAGAAAGAAGATTTCTTGGACAGGTCACAGAGAACACTGCAGTGAGAACAAAGCAGACGTGAAGGAGGAAGATAAGACTCGTAAGGGGCAGGGAACTGCATGGAAGAGAGTGATTGTCAGGAGAATCAGAAAGTGTTCTGAATTACCTGGAGCCAACAGCTGCCACTGGCAGGATGCTGTGCTGGGGCTAGACAGGGCCAGTTGCTCTCCCCGTGCTAAATAAAGAGAATCACCATTTTGAAAAGTGCCTCTTTGCTCAGTTAGCATGAGCTATTGAATCAATTAGCA
Source organism: Hemicordylus capensis (assembly GCF_027244095.1). Taxonomy (NCBI): domain Eukaryota; kingdom Metazoa; phylum Chordata; class Lepidosauria; order Squamata; family Cordylidae; genus Hemicordylus; species Hemicordylus capensis. The sequence goes on along the minus strand of NC_069658.1, from coordinate 368,811,777 downwards.
GTGGCAGCACCAGAAAAAAAAAGTGAGGAGACAGAAGCAGAAAAAGTGCATTTCTGGGAGGGCCAGCTGTCTCTCGTGTCTTCAGTTTCAGAAACAGAAATGGAAGATCAGCTGAGGAGGCAAACTATTTATTTGAAGGGGTTCTTGTCCCCTTCCCCCACCTCTCCACCAGAGCCACCCTTGCCAGAGCCAATAAAACAATAGCGTATATATATATTTAAAAATAGTTAGATCTCTGTTTTTATATTTTAACTTAATATTTTAATTGTGTAATTTTTATAGTCGTTTTAATTTTCCTATGTGAACCTCCTTGGGATTGTTTTAATGAAAGGTGGTATACACATTTAACAATAAAACAAATTTAACAACAAAATAAAACCCTCCGCCAGAGCTATAATTAACTAGCTCTCCAAGTGGCTCTCAGTCACTCAAAGTCTTTCAGCAGACACTTGACAGTTCTCTGTTGGCGATGTTCTAGCCCTGAATGTCGTGCAGAAATGGAAGGGATATACTTCTACAAGGCCGCCTTCAACCATATGATTCTACAGTTCTAAGAATTCCACTTGTGTTTCTCAACCCTAGCTGAGACCCACAACTAGATCAGTTGTGGATGACACTACTGACTGATATCAGAAACACATCAATGTATAAATTCAACAGCTTTCCATTAAAATTTAAAATTAATGCATTGTTGCTAAACAATAAACTAATATATGTTTATGAAGGGGAGTACACATTTCATTCGCCCCTTATATTCTTGATCTGGAGAAATGCAGCTGCATTCCTAGCTGCAAACTGGGAGAAAGAACATTCGGGGATGTGTGAGTTAATTTCCCTCTTGGAGTCACAGGGACTTCATCACACCTCAAAATGAACTCTAGCCCCATCCAGCCCATCTAAGATCAACTTTGTAACATCTCTTCCAATAGTGGCCAATGGTACTTAATGCTACTGCTGGAAGAGAAGCAGCATTCTAGGACATCTAGGTAGGCAATATCTACCTGTACTACCCTTGAGACTATGCTACTAAGCATCACCATCACCTCTTCCAAAATGGATCTAATGTTTACAGTAGGCATGTGCCCGAAACGTTTCGGAGGCCATTGTAAAGGCCTCCGAAACGTTTTGGGTTTGGGGCCGTTTGGGGCAGAAAAAGACCAAAATAATCCCAGTGGTCATTGGCGCCCTGGATGCAGTTCCAAAAGACCTTGAAGAGCACCTCAACACCATAGGGGCCACAGAAATCACCATCAGCCAATTACAAAAAGCAGCTTTACTGGGAACAGCCTATATTCAGAGACGATATCTATAACAATTGACAATAAAATTCAGCCATCCCAGGTCCTTGGGAAGGACTCGATGTCTGGATAAAACAAACCAGTCAATAACACCTGTCTGACTGTGCAAACAAGAAATAATAATAATAATAATTCTTTTTCTGCCACAGCCTTGCAATTTCAATTTGTAGATCTTTGGTTATTTTTTCTATTTCTTTTTCTATTTGGTTATTTTTTCTATTTCTTTTTCTTCTATTCTGCTATCCCCTGGTATTGCTATGTGGATTATTTTGACTTGTTTTTCTTTCTTCTCGACTACAGTTATATCTGGTGTATTGTGTGGCAGATGTTTGTCTGTTTGGAATCGGAAGTCCCATAATATTTTTACATCTTCATTTTCTACCACTTTTTCTATTTGATGGTCCCACCAATGTTTAGCTACAGGTAGCTTGTATTTTTTGCAGATGTTCCAGTGTATCACCCCTGCTACCTTGTCATGCCTTTGTTTGTAGTCAGTCTGTGCGATCTTTTTACAACAGCTGATTAGGTGGTCCACTGTTTCATCTGCTTCTTTACAAAGGCGGCACTTGCTGTTTGTTGTGGATTTTTTTACTTTGGCTCTTATTGCATTTGTTCTTAGTGCCTGTTCTTGCACAGCCAGTATTAAACCCTCTGTTTCTTTCTTCAAGTAACCATTCTTAAGCCGTGGTAACCAGCTTAGATCTGCCGTTAGTGTAAGGTTCTTTCTGGGCCTGACAATTTCAGACTACATTAGTTCATAGTTTACACGCAAAAAGCAATATTATTTTTTAAAAATCCAGTACTTAATCAACATTCACAACACAAACATAACATTTAAAAATATATCTGTCTTAATTATATTAAAATACGGGTGACTAGAATCATCCTTGCTTTGTAGGAAAAGGGGTGCATAGTCAAGTACTGCCTGCAAACCCTGCATTCTCATCGACTTTGAACAGGTCACGCTGGCATATTTCTGCAGCCACCCTGCTAAACGGGATTTACAGCTCTCCATGGGTTCAGTGAAATTATATGTGCTGTACTGTTTTGGCCAAGAGACTACATATTGCCCCCCCGCCTGCCCCCCCAGTCCCCAGAGAACAGAGTAACTCAGTACAAAAGGTTTGCATTAAATGTAATGAAACAAATGACAAAATCAATAAACCAGGAACTATGAGACTATCATAAAAATGATGTAAATCCAGAGTTCACAATGGTTATAGAGCTATTTAAAATTGTAATTAAAACCAGCACAATTTTTTCCAGGATAAAAGCCTCTTTGACAGCCACAAATATATGCTACAGGAAATCTTCAACAAATACATTCAAAGTTGGCATGAAGTCAGCATAAATTAGTCAAGGATAACCTCCAAGTGTATGTTTTTATTCGAAGGAAGTTTTTTAAAAAATAGAATGTTGATGTTACGTATGATTTTTGAATCATACAGTCATTTATTTTAATCAAGTTACATTCAGAAAGGACACTACACAAACTGCATAGCCCAAATTTATTTAATTATACATTTCAATCAACTGCCTGTCAAGGCCATTTTGTTTAATATCAGTGGTAATCAATTCCACTAAAGGTCCATTTTAGCCCTATGTATTTATCCAACTCTACTATTCAACCTTTGATTTCCATTTACAGCAGTACTGGTGCAACTGAAAGAAATATTAAATGTAGTCATACAACATTTAGTCATATTAATTATCCTTTCTCACAGAAAGTACTCCTTTGAGCTCAAGTGACATTTTTCAGGCACTATTCCATTACAAACATTCAACTCGGGCATCAAATAAGGGAAAAGGTTAAGAATGCCCTGCTTAAGGTCTTATGAGAGGAAGTTAACATCACTGATGACAATGTCAACAATAGCCAATACTCTCAGAAAACCTCTTCCTCCCATGCCCCAATAATAATAAGCTTGTCATAATTGGGGGGTGGGGGGGAGCAGCAATACAGATGTACTGGGGACAGACAGGAGGGAGTAGGGATGTGCTTGAAGCGTTTCAGGACCTCTATTTTGAGGCACTGGATCACTTCACTGCCCCAGCTGAATCGTTTTGGTGGGAGAAAGCTAGTCACTTTAAATGGAGGAATGCAGGTCTTTCCTGCCCCTCTGTTGCTCTGCCGCCACCCACCCACCCCGCCCGCTGCTGCCCCAGCATGGCATTGTTTGTATTAAACAGCTGGGCTGTCTCATTGAAAAAGCCACGCAGCTCCGGCTGCATCCATTCCCACTTCCCAGCACCCTTTCGGCAATGTCTGGAAGGTGATGGCATCTGAGCATTTGTGGATACCATCTTGAGTGGTCTGCAGCACCAGCCCAGCTGCTTAATATAAACAGGGCAGCAGAGGAGCAATGGATGGGGAGGGAAGACCTACCTTTTCCCAGTTAAAGTGACCACTCTCCACTCACCCACCCACAGATGTGCACAAAACGCTCCATGCACATCCCTAGGAGTGAGCTTTTTGGGTATCATTCTGGAGTCCCAAAAGTGTTACACTTGGGCCGATGTTTGAAATAAGCAAAAATGGTCTACCTGCATGTAATCTCTGTAGAAAACATTTTCACAATGACAATGAGGTACAACAAAATATTCCAAAGGGAATGTTCTTTTCCATTTGATGTTTAAGAGTGGTTCGGATAACTTCATGGAGGAGAGGTCTATCATTGGCTACTAGTTGGGAGGGCTATAGGCCACCTCCAGCCTCAAAGGCAGGATGCCTCTGAGTACCAGTTGCAGGGGAGTAACAGCAGGGGAGAGGGCATGCCCTCAACTCCTGCCTGTGGCTTCCAGCAGCATCTGGTGGGCCACTGTGTGAAACAGGATGCTGGACTAGATGGGCCTTGGGCCTGATCCAGCAGGGCTGTTCTTATGTACATCCTTAATAAATAAGAAGATGGCTCCCTGTCCACAAAGGGCTCACAATCTAAAAAGAAACACAAGATAGACACCAGCAACAGTCACTGGAGGTACTTTGCTGGGGGTGGATAAGGCCAGTTAATCTCCCCCTGCTCCCATGTTTAAAAGGTGCCTCTCTGCCCAGGTAGCAACCTGGATGGCTTTAAGAGGGGTTTAGATAACTTCCTGGAGGGGAGGTCTATCATCGGCTACTATTTGCAGGGCTATAGGCCACTCAGCCTCAAAGGCAGGATGCCTCTGAGTACCAGTTGCAGGGGAGTAACAGCAGCGGAGAGGGCATGCCCTCAACTGCTGCCTGTGGCTTCCAGCAGCATCTGGTGGGCCACTGTGTGAAACAGGATGCAGGACTAGATGGGCCTTGGGCCTGATCCAGAAAGGTTATTCTTATTTTCTTAAAGTACTAAGGAAAGAGCTTAAACTTTGAAAGTAAAATATCTATGGAAATATCTGAACATAATACTGTAATTATATATAGGATGATTTAATTAAAAATTAAATCATATTGTACATTGAGAGTGTTGCAGTGGTTTAGAATTTAGATTTGCAAATAATCAAATGATTTGAAATTTCCTGATGACTTTCCCAGTGGCTCAGATTATTTAATTATAAAACAATAAGTAAGAAACAAAAACTCTGAACAATTTGTGTGCAACTTTCTTTCAATATTTTTAAAGTGAGCTAAAATCCAATTTTACTTACCTGACATTTTGCTGGGATGCCTAGGGCCAGCACTGCAATGGGCAATTTTTCCCCCAAGGGTGACAAGTTTGGCTTTTGAAAAATTTGTTGTCGAAAAATTCCTCCTGACTAGCAAAGCCCACGGCCAAAGAAAGAAAAGGAATGCAAATATTTCCTCTATTGAACCTTCCAATTAAATCTTTTAAAGAATAGTTCTGTAGATTTCACTAAATGCACCCATCTGCATAACTAAAATTGCAGGACAGAGTTTCATTTAAGAACCATTAGAATGCTAAGTTATTATTTGGATTCTACTGGAATCCACGTCTGGAGGGAAAATGTGCTTCAACTCAATTATTCTATTTTGCAAATTAGATGACACTCTTCAGCTCAATAATCCCCATAGTAGTCTAAATTGTTAAAACTGTACCCCATCCCAATAGCTGCAATTAAGCAAAGGGAAGTATCACATTATTCTTCTGAATAAAAGGTCACTTGGAATGGTTTCCTCAGGTGTCCAACATAAAGCACACAACGGACAGGACCATAATCTGTCTATGTCAATTATTTTCTTTGCATTTCTTGCTACCAGGGCTCAGCTGCAGGCAGGCCAAAGGCCACAAGTGCTATGAGCCAATACGATAGGCTGGGTCTTCATCAGAGAGCTGTAGCACCTTTGTAAATAGAGGAAGACAATCAATGTCAGGACTATGCAGCCATGGCTGGATGAGAACCATTGTTTTAAGACCAGAGTTCCCTGTCTTATCCAGCAGTCTTGATCTGGATGAAATCCACTAGTGTCTCCTAACTCCACTCAGTCATCGACTGGCTGGCCATTATCCTGCTACTTGTGAACTCTTTTCCTCCCTCTAGCCTTGACCTCCTGGCAACATGTACTTGTAGAACTACATGTACTATGTGAACAACACACAGAAGTCCCAGCTTCTGTCTTGTTTGTATCTGCTTGCCTCACCTGTACTCATTTTGGACATTGCCTCAATTGCCACCTACTTGTATTAGCTTTTACACCTTGAGATTGTCTATTTGGCTACAGAGCCTTGCTTAATTGCTTAGCTGTAAAATTACAATACTTGTTTCCTATGCTGCTTTCATTTCCGTGCTTAAATCTCATATAAGGGGACAACTGTAAAGGAGGAGGCTGGCCTCATCTGCCCAGGCTTGCCATAACAAGAGTTATAAGCAGTCCTATAGCACACCTTCCTTGGTAGGTAGGGCTTCCTCCCCACCCACTGTTGGAGGAGGCTGTGGGGAGAAGGGAAACGCAGCAAGCTTCCTCCTCACTCCTCCTCTGCAGAGAGAACATTGACGTACATAACAGGCTATGTAAAAATGTAGATTGTTCTGCCTAGTAACCAGGAAAAGCTTCATGCTGCTGTGAGCTATGACAGTACACTTGCTATGGGGAAGAAGCTACACCAGCCTTCCACATTGTATAAACGCACTCAGTGATGAGCATACATGCATACCCAAGCATAATTATTCTGTTTCTCAAGACTTCTTATAATATGATCCAACACTATGTTTCATATATACAGACATCAGACCAGGTTTTGCACAGGCAGTCCTGTCACTTATATTAGAGGAATGCACTGCTCTTTACTCCAGAATATGCTCAGGGAATTGTGCAGAAGATACTACTTAACGCAGGACTGAAGAATAAGTACTGTTGGGGGGGAGGAGGTATTAAGATAGCAAAAACCAAAGACTTAAATCCTTTTGAACTGTGGAAAGGAAGAAACCCCAGTTTTAAGCACATCAAAGTGTTCGGAAGTTAAGCATACACGTACATCCCCAAGGAGCAGAGAGGGAAACTGGACTGTAGAAATGAAGAAGGAATTTTGCGGGGATCTGAATTGGGAAGTAAAAATAATAGAATATTCAACCCTGCCACAGATAACATCGAATTGCGCACTGCTGCTTACTTTGATGAGAAACAAGAAACTAACGTAAGTACAATGTTTAATCGTCACTTAGATTTTCCAGCAGGTGAAGAAGCTGAACAGAAACTACGTCAAAATTTTTTGTTTCTGTTGGTGTACCGTCCACCCCGCTGCCCAACCAACTCCCTAACTGAGCTGATGGAGCTGGTCGTGGAGTTGGTGTTGGAGACTTTTAATGCTGGGGGACTTGAATAGCCACTTTGGGACTGGCTTGTCTGGTGCGGCTCAGGAGTTCATAGCGGCCATGACAACTATGGGACTATCCCAATTAGTTTCTGAACCAACTCACGTTGCTGGCCATACACTTGATTTGGTCTTTTGTTCGGATCAGGGGGTTGTTCCGTTGGTGGGGGATCCTGTCATTTCCCCATTGTCATGGATGGACCACTACCTGGTTAAGGTTGGTCTCACAGCCGCATTCCACCCCTGCAGGGGTGGTGGACCTATTAGGATGGTCTGTCTGAAAAGGCTGCTGGATCCAGTGGGATTTCAAAAGGCCTTGGAGGATTTTGACGTTGGTGCGGCATTCTGTTGATGCCCTGGTGGGAACCTGGAACAAGGAACTCATCAGGGCAGTAGACATGATTGCTCCTAAGCGTCCCTTCTGACCTGCTTCAAAAATGGCCCCTTGGTATACTGAGGAGTTGCAGGGGCTGAAGTGGTTGGGTAGGTGACTAGAGCGCAAGTGGAGGAGAACTCGGTTAGAATCTGACAGGATACAGCATGTGACCCATTTGAAGAGTTATGCTGTCGTGGTGTGTGCGGCAAAAAAGAGCCATTGGTCTGCACGCATTGCGGCTGCAGGTTCGCGCTCAGCGGAGCTATCCCGGGTTGTGAGGAGTTTGATTTCTGCTCCTTCTACTTCAAATCAGTCCCCGGGGTCATTCTGCTGTGATGCCTTTAATGGGTTTTTTGCAAACAAGATCTCCTGTATTCGAGCTGACTTGGACTCCGCTGTTTTTGCAGGATCTTTGTGGGAGGTGTCCAGCAATCCCTCTTGCACTATTAGATTGGATAAGTTTCAATCTGTGACTCCTGAGGATGTGGACAAACTGCTTGGGGCAGTGAGGCCTACCACCTGTTCTCTGGATCCCTGCCCGACTTGGCTGCTTCTATCTAGCAGGGAGATTGTTGGAGACGGCCTAGTTAATATCATAAACACATCACTGAGGGAGGGTAGGGTGCCCCCTTGTTTGAAGGAGGCATTGATTAGACCACTCCTAAAGAAGCCTTCTCTGGATCCCTTAGTGATGGACAGTTACAGGCCAATCTCCAATCTCCCTTGGTTGGGCAAGGTGATTGAAAGCGTGGTAGCCGACCAGCTCCACGCAGTCTTGGAGGAAACTGATTATCTAGATCCATTTCAAACTGGCTTTAGAGCTGGCTATGGGGTTGAGACAGCCTTGGTTGGCCTAATGGATGACCTATACCAGGGAATCGACAGAAGGAGTGTGACTCTGCTGGTTCTTCTGGATTTCTCGCGGTGTTTGATACCATCGACCATGGTATCCTTCTGGATCGCCTGGGGGAGTTGGGGATAGGGGGCACTGCTTTGCAGTGGTTCCGCTCCTATCTCTCGGGTAGATTCCAGATGGTGGAGCTTGGTGACAGTTGCTCCTCAAAATGGGAGCTGCTATATGGAGTCCCCCAGGGCTCCATTCTGTCTCCAATGCTTTTTAATATCTACATGAAACCGCTGGGTGAAGTCATCAGGAGATTTGGTGCAGGGTGTTATCAGTATGCTGATGACACCCAAATCTACTTCTCCTTTTCATCTTCAGGAAATGGCACTCATTCTTTAAATGCCTGCCTACAGGTAGTAATGGTCTGGGTGAGGGAGAATAAATTGAAGCGGAATCCAATCAAGATGGAGGTGCTCATTGTGGGGGCTCAGAATCTGAGGGATGAGTTAGATCTCCCTGTGCTAGATGGGGTTACACTCCCCTGGAAGGAGCAGGTGCACAGCTTGGGAGTATTCCTGGACCCAGGCCTCACCCTGTTAACTCAGGTGAAGGCCATGGCCAGGAGTGCTTTCTATCAGCTTCGGCTGGTTCGACAGCTGTGCCCATTCCTTGGAGAAGATGACCTCAAAACAGTGGTGCATCAGCTGGTAACCTCCCGGCTTGACTACTGCAATGCGCTCTACGTGGGGCTGCCTTTGTACGTAGTCCAGAAACTTCAGTTAGTTCAGAATGCAGCAGCCAGGTTGGCCTCTGGGGCAACCCAGAGAGACCATATTATGACTGTTTTGAAACAGCTACACTGGTTGCCTATATGTTTCTGGGCAAAATACAAAGTGCTGGTTATTACCTTTAAAGCCCTGAACAGCTTGGGTCCGAGTTATCTAAGAGAGCGCCTTCTTTTACATGATCCCCACCGCACATTCAGATCATCTGAGGAGGTCCGTCTCCAGTTGCCACCGGTTCGTCTGGTGGTGATGCAGAGGCGGGCCTTCTCTGCTCCTGGTCTGTGGAATGCACTCCCAGCAGAAATTCATAATTTGAGATCATTGCTGTCCTTTAGGAGAGCCCTTAAAACCTACCTATTTGGCCTGGCCTTCCAGGGTTTTAGATGATTAACTGTTTTAAATTGTTTTAAACTGTTGCCCTGATTTTCAGGGCTTTTAGCTGTTTTATTGGTTTTATTGTGTTTTAATAGTTTCATTTTAATTGTTAATTTGTTTTAATTGTTTTTATTGTGCTGTGAACCACCCTGAGCCAGTTTGGAAGGGTGGTATATAAATCTAATTAATAAATAAAATAAAGAAGTAATAATCATTCTTGATGCAGAGTTATCTGATCAAGAAGGGGTGAGTGAACACAATTAGAGGTGAGACATTCAAATAGGATTAATAAAGGGAGCCCACATAAAAGATTTTCTTTCAAGGCAGAAGAGGAGAAAATACCTGAATCCATAGATTTTTATAAAATAAAAGGAATACCTGATTCAGATACACATAAGTGGATACAGGCTGCTAAGGTTTACTTTAGAAGTGTAAGACATGGACACTTGTAAAGTTACCAAAAAACAGAAAGAAAGACTATATGTGGTACAAATAAGTGTTTACCATTAAGTGAAACTCTTGTGGGTAAACTACAGAAAAGTATATATGGACTTAAACAAGCAGCCAGAGCTTGGAATGGTAAATTAAATCAACTGCTTCTGGAAGAAGAATTTAGACAGGGAAAGGCTGATCCTTGTCTGTATATGAGATATATGAGATACTAGCCGACCCCGCACAGAGCATCTGTGAGCTCTTTGGGGCCGGCAGTTACCTCTTCCCCTTCACCTTCTGCCCCAGTCTCCGCTTCCGGGCCCAGCCGTCTCTCCTCCCCACCGCCACTTTTGCCCCCCCTTTCTTTCCCCCATCCTGGGCCTTGCCTCCGTCGCCGGGCTGGGCCTGCCGCCGCCTCTGGCCTCCACAGCTGGGCCCGCTGCAGCAACCAATCCTCCTGGGTGTGCCTCAGCAAATCAGGCGTGTCCGCCACCCAGCCAATCAGCTGGGCGCTGGGCCGCACATTCCAAGGCACACCCAGGAGAATTAATATAACAGATAGAGATGGAAGATCGATGTACATTCTTATATATGAAGATTATCTGATTGTTTGTCATCAGAAAGATTATGGTAAGATAGTGAAGAATTTAAATAAAGAAGTAGAAATTAAAGATTTGGGTGAAATAGGTTTTACTTCTTTCTATTAATAACTTGTAACTTGAAATGTTAAATTTTGTCATTTTAAATGTGATTTTAGTCTGGCCTTTAAACTTGTTTAATTTTATTAAAGTTTTGTTTTACCATTGTACATGTTGTTGATATTGTGAGCCACCCAAGTTTACTGGAGTATACCAGTAGTGTACTGGAGTGTACCAGTAGTGTACTGGAGGGGCGGGGCATAAATACTACTACTACTACTACTACTACTATTACTAACAACAACAACAATAATAATTTGTTGTTGTTGTTAATACAATCATCTTATTATCTCAGGATACAAATAAAAAGGTAAGATGATGGAAGTTTTGCATTCAGAGGCAAAAGATAAACTTAACTGAGTGTCCTGGTTTGACAAAGGAAAATGGGATGAGTGCTTCAATGGAAGTGGGTTTCTTAAAGGAGAAGAAATCCAATGAGTCTCTTGAAAACAATGAAAACTACAGAATGGGAATTGGAAAGTTAATATTCATTACAACTGTATCACATCCTGATATTGCAGCAGCAGTTGGAATATTGTGTCGAAAAATGAATTCACCAACAAAGAAGGACTGGATTACACTTAAAAGAATTGCACAGTATTTAAAGGGCACAGCAGTTCTGGAATTAGTACTGCCAGCATGTAAGCAAATCAAGTAAGCAGGATACATGGATACCCACTGTGCTAAAGACAGAGATAACAGAAAATCAACTAGTGGCAATCAGTGTTCCCTCTAACAGGGATTCCCAGATGTTGTTGACAACTCCCATAACCCCCAGCCAAAGGCCATTGCAGCAGGTGATTCTGGGAGTTGTAGTAAATAACATCTGGGAATCCCTGTTAGAGGGAACACTGGTGGTAATGTATTTTTTCTATGGAGAAGGGGCAATCTCATGGTTAATCAAGAAACAATCTATTGTAGCTTTAACTTCAACTGAAGCTGAGTATATATCTGTGGCACAAGCTTGTCAGGATGTTATTCAGTTACATAAACTTACATAAGATTTTCGAGTAGTTGCATTGCAACCTACTATAATGTATGAAGACAAAGTTGTATTATTCTGTGACAAAGTGAGAAGGTTACACAGAGAAGTAAGCATATTAATGTGAAATATGATTTTGTAAGATAATTACAAGAGAAAAATATTATTGATATAAAATATTGTGCTTCAGAAGAAATGGTTGCAGACATACTTATAGGAAGTTTCAACTTGGTGACATCATTTTAATAGTATAGTAATGTGGCCTAGCTACCAAATTCCTACAAAATGTAAAAGTAATACCCAAAGGGTTTTTTTAATGAACTCATTAAGGTCAACATCTGACCAGACACCTCTATCAGGAATCAAAGGAATTTAATCCATTGGATTACTCTGAAAATATGCAAGAAAAATGCATGCATGAGACCCCATGTTAAAGGCAGTATTAGCACCGGTAGCATTAAGCACAATTTGTCTTGTCTGTTGAAAGCTGTCCATCTGTAAGTTAATGCAGAACAAACAGGAAGCATGAGTGCCTCCTAATGTGCTGAGATATGCAAGCCAGTGCTTGAATTACAGGGAGCCAGAAAGAGGAGAAGGGAAGACCTCAATTCTGCCAGAAAGGGCAGAACCATGGCCTTCAGAAGTTACTTATTAAGCATATTTATATGCCACTTTTCAACATAAAGTCCTCAAAGTAGCTTATATGGTGAAACAAATTTAAAGACAGTTTCCTAGTCCCAAAAAGGCTCACACTCTAAAAACAAACACAAGGGAGAGAGAAGTAACAGCCGTTGAGAGGGATGCTATGCTAGAATGAACAGGGACAGTTGCTCTCTTAGATGATAAGTATAAGGACTTGGGGGATAAAATGGGAGGCCCCAAGGGGGGAATATGAATTCATAAAGGCCCTCCTACCTTCCCCTTTACTTATTTACTTGTTTACTTACTTACCTCCTACCTTGTCCCCTTTACTTACTTATTAACAACATATTAACCCCTGCTAACTGAGCAAAGAGGCACATTTTAAAAGTGGTGATTCTCTTTATTTAGCAGTGGGAGAGCAACTGGCCCTATCTGACCCCAGCACAGCATCCCTCCAGTGGCTGTTGTTGGTGTCTTTCTTATGTTTCTTTTTTAGATTGTGAGCCCTTTGGGGACAGGCACCAACTGAATTAATTAATTAATTTCTGTATGTAAACTGCTTTGGGAACTTTGGTTGAAAAACAGTAAATAAATACTCATCATATTTGTATTCAAGTATTAATGCAAACTCTAAAACAGACTTTCAGGTCTCAGAACAGAGGGTTCATTTCGGATATCTAGGTCTACTTCAGACATTACAACGAATTATAGACATAAGAGCCCTAAGGGATCAAGCCAAAGGTCCAACATCCTGTTGCCTGCAGTGGTCAACTAGATGCTTCTGGGAAGCTCAGAATTGGGACATGTAGAGCAATAGCTGCGGCCTGCTGTTGCTTCCCAAAAACTAATATTCAGGCAGAGAACAGAAAGAGTGTGCCCCTTGCACTTCCTGTTGTCCCTACATCCAGCAATTGGTAAAGCTGCTCTTCTTAGACTTTCAAATATCTGACGGCACATCAAAAGGATCAGAAGCATGTCAGATGTACCTTGAGAACTGCTGTGCACATGCACCAAAGGGCTGATAATACATCTAGTTCTAAGCATTTTCTTGGCAATCCACAAAACCACAACCAACTTTAAACTAAGTGGAAACAACATTTTGATTAACAAAGGCTCTTTCTTGCATTCTTGCACATTAATGTAAGCATTAATAAGCACAAAGCTGCTGTGCCCTTAATGCTTTTTGCCTACTATACTGTTTGTGGTATATCATCACCCAAAGTAAAGTATTCTGCATTATGTATTCTGTGGAATATCAAAGTTATTGAAATACATTTGCAATCTATTGAACTATGATTAAAAATTTTGAGAAATGAATATCTTGCCACAAGTTTACAATATAACGACAGTTGTGTATAAAAACAAGGAAGCATGGTTGAAAGTTACACTGGATCATTTTCTAACAAACCTACATCAGCTTAAAATATATAGCTTTGTGAAAACAGGAACTATGCAGAGAAGATTAGCATGCAACTTATTATGCATGTATGGCAGATTTGAGAAAAGCACAGACTTCCAGCTCCTTTTGGAAAGCTACAATTATTTTGAATAAAAAATGTAGAAAATAACTGTTTTAAACAGTAAAGAAATGTTTGTCAGGATTCTAATAATCCTATTAGAATCCTGACAGACATTTCTCAAACATAAGCTCTCTTTTCTCGTCTAAAAATTCTGGCTACAAAAAGTGATGATTTTCACTCTTATTTTAAATTCAATTATTAATAAGTAAAACACAACATATACTATTGCTGATTTATTCCTAGATTTATAGTCTTTTAAAGGAAATGTAATTAATTCAAATAACTGGACATTAGTATCACCTTCCTAAACATAATGCCCTGCAACAAAATGAGAAGAGACTATTATGTCTGCAAACAGTAAAATAGAATAAATAAAAGAAATTTAACTTAAGTTCTATTATAGATGCCACTTACAAATTCTTCACATCAGTAATTCCTCGAAAAGCCTTCCTTGGGATGCCTTGAATCTGGTTTTCACTTAAGTCCCTAAACAAAAGAAAATATATACTCATTAAGAACAAATGGGAAAACATACACACATACACAGAGAATGTGGGGGGTGGAAATGCTCACACCAGACTCTTTGACTTGAGCAGATAAAACTATTTACACATATACTTTATTTTAACAAATCATGGGCTGAAGTGATTGCTGTGGAGACTGCAGTTCAGGGAATTCTTTAAAAATGGTGACTATTAAGAGGTGTCATATGTGGTGCTATTGTCATTCAGTGGTTAGAGTGGGTTGAAATCTCCACTCAGCCATGAAATTTACTGGGTAACCTTAGGCAAATACCATTTCTCAGCTAACTTACCTCACAGGTATGTTAGCTGTTGTGAGGATAACATGCAGGGAAGGTTAGCAGACCACCCTGAGCTCCTTGAACAAAGGGTGCAAAAATGCAAACGACAGTTATAGTATAGCAGCAGCTAAGGAACCTACAGATTTCTATTCCATTTGGATAGAATATAGCACCATATTTCACCCTGATGCATTTTAAATGATTTTTTCCCAATTCTTCTGTGTGTCTTTTTAAATTTGAAGATGACTGTTAATTAAAATAGGAAGTGGTCTATATGGAAAAAAGGTTTTCTAATAAGAAAGTATTCTAGTATATTATATAATATTATAGGATTCTATTATAATGATAAAATTTTCTATAAGAAAAAATACCTGATACTGCATAGAAAGACATAACATATATTATTACTATTACTGCTACTAAATACTATTATTACTAAAGGCTATTACTTTAAAATATAATAGGCAAACAAAATAATTTAATACAAGAAAAAAATAAGAAACATTTCAGTAGTTCCTTTGAGATATAATGGTAAATAATTATATAAAAATTGTAAATATTATACAAGGTGACATGAAAGTAATCACAACTCTTTCAACAAACATATATTGAAAAATATTTTCTGGATCTAGGATTAACCATGTTGGGAACTCCTGAGATAGGTGGCATAATCATGAAAGAAGTTATGTATGTCAAGTTTTACCCCCCACTTTAAAACAGGCAACTGTGCCTTATAATATCCCAGTTGTCTCAGAAATTCAGTTTATACAGAAATTGTGTTTATTCAATTAATTTAATTTAAAAATTAAATTAAGCAGGTCTGTTTTATCATTACCAACAAGCATAGCAAACCTTTGTTGTGAGCCAGTGTGGTGAAGTGTGAGTGCTGGACTAGGACCGGGGAGACCAGAGTTCAAATCCCCTTTCAGCCATGATACTAGCTGGGTGACTCTGGGCCAGTCACTTCTCTCTCAGCCTAACCTACTTTGCAGGGCTGTTGTGAGGAGAAACTCAAGTATGTAGTACACCACTCTGGGCTCCTTGGAGGAAGAGCGGGATATAAATGCTAATAATAATAATAATAATAATAATATCATTGAATCACTACATTGATTTTAAGGAACCTTCTCCAACAGCTATAGAACTTTGCTGTTTGAGAGATGTACAAGTAGTTCACTTTTAAGTCAGATTCTTGAGCTAAATAGAATTCATCAGAATGTACTCCATAAAATTTTCCATTTAAACAAATTCTGCATTATATTGTGAACCTTCAGCAAAGTGATTTTATTGAATAACAGGCATTGTTGCTCTGAATGAGAGCACACCACACAGAAAACCCACACTGACATTCCAGGTCAAGCTGTGTCACCAAGGGCTTTCTTCTGTTTTCCATCAGGATGATGGTATATCCAACCCCACCCCCACCCCAAATGTCCTTGTCAGACTAATTCAATTTATCCTAGTCATCTAGTCTACACCAATTTCTCTTGGTAGCTGTAACTGTTCTCTCAGATGGACATACAATTGCACATGCACAATACTATGCTGTTTTCAATAAGACATATCCAAGTTCATTTCAACTTTCCCATTTTATTAAAAATTGACTAGTAAAACACCATCTTCCTAATCCTATTTTCCACTTCTTGTGGAATAAAACCACTTATTACCACTTCTTCATGGTAAACCTTTGTTCTAAGTCTAATACAGAGGAAAAGAGGATAATCAGCTTTCAAATGTCAATCAATCTAGTATGACGTATCACATATATCACTGAAAGCAAGATGGGAGAGCGACAGCAACTGGCTTAAATGGAAAATAAATCATGATTAGAAAACCAAGGGTTAACAACAACAAAATAAGCAGCACAAGAGAAAGAACTATACTTTAAACAGGTAAGCACTGGCTCCAACTACAACACAAAGATAAAATTAAAAATGTTGAATTTGTATTCAAATGTATATTCATATGTATTTCTTTGGGCAAAGTAAAAAGAGCACAAAATTGTGATTTAAACAATATTTCTAGCATAGAGATAATTTATATTATTGCTGCCTCTTTTAGCCCTATTCTCTGTCTTTTCTGCAGCCTTCTAAGAAAACAGGAAATCATAGGAAATGTCTCTCTTTCTGAAAGGATTAATAAATTCTGGTTTTAAATTGCATTGATTTTAGGTGCTGTTGAGGTAGTCTCCTCTGGCTCTACAAATCTTCAACAGTTTGTATTATGTGCTGTATAACTACCTCTCAAGTTTTCAACTACCTGACAGCTTTAAAGCGGTTGCTGAGTATAGAAGTTGGAATTGCACATTGCACTGATGCTGCTATCCATATCACAAGCATGCCACATTGTGTGAGTAGGTTTTGAAGTGTGATAATATTAGCTTGATATCAGTCTTTAAAATTACTCTTAAAGACTTTTCAGGAGAAAGTCACTGCCATCATAATCACTTAAGTCTTATAATAAATGAAAATAATAATAATCCCAGTGGTAATTGGCACCCTGGGTGCAGTTCCAAAAGACCTTGAAGAGCACCTCAACACCATAGGGGCCACAGAAATCGACATCAGCCAATTACAAAATGCAGCTTTACTGGGAACAGCCTATATTCTGTGACGATATCTATAACAATTGACAATAAAATTCTGGCAACCCAGGTCCTTGGGAAGGACTCGATGTCTGGATAAAACAAACCAGTCAATAACACCTGTCTGACTGTGTAAACAAGAAATTAATAACAATAACAATAACAATAACAACAACAATAATAATAGAAGCAGCGACGTTTCTTCCAGTAACCTTGCAGTCTCCAGCCCTGCTTGCTCAACTTAAGAATCCTGAGTCCTGTTGCCCACTTGCCATCAGATGTACAAGGACTATAGCACCTGGTGTGGTCCTTGTTGACCTGGGCGATGACCGATCCGGTATAGATTTATTAAAGTTACATCTCACCATATTGTTGATGGGAGAGGCACTCTTTGTCTGGCTGCTTTGGTGAGACCTGTCCAGTATGGTTGGACCTCTGGCATAGCTCTCACCTTCCTCAGAGCACACAAGCCCCACAACCACACCAAGGTAGTGCCTCACTGGGAGCACTACCGAAAAAAATTTATGAAACTTCCAGCTCTAAAAACTTCCAGCTCTAAAAACAGTTGCAAAAAAACAACTTGCTCAGGCATTAAAGATGTCAATGCTGCACTTGCAGAAATAACAACCAAGAATTTGCAAGAAACAAACCAACTAATGTACAGTGCAGCAACAATAACAACACAAGAGCTCGGATATAAGATCAGTGGACCTGTAAAAGAAGAAAGTAGTACATCACCTAAATGGAAGATTAGATTAGAAAATAAAATCTCCAGGCTTAGATCCGATTGAAAATTGAAAGATATGAAAGACAAGAAGCTGAAGAATGAAAACACCAAACTGTATCTGATCCAAAAATACCACCTAGATTCAAGGAGAATTAGAGAAGTCCTGGAAATAATAAAGCAGCAAATAACAGCAGTGTCAAAGAAGATTAGCAGGTATGAAGCCAGAATTACACAACACAGGCAGTATCTCCAATTCCAGTCGAATCAGAGACGTTTCTACCAAAGCATAGAAGGAGAAACTGCAAGAAACGTAGAAACACCAAATAAAGAAAAAACAGTGAAATTCTGGGGGAAATTATGGGACAATCCAATAGATTATAATAAAAAAGCAGGCTGGATGAAAGAGGTCAAAAAATGTAACCAACAAATGCAAGATCTAATAATAACATCAGAATTAATAAGTGAAAGAGCAAAGAAAATTAAAAATTGGACTGCTCCAGGCGACGATACACTGCATGGCTTTTGGCTTAAACACCTAACAAGCCTTCATAAACAACTATCAAAACAGTTCAGTCACATTTTGCAAGGAGGTGATATTGAACAATGGCTAACAACTGGGAAACTCATCTCATCATGAAAGACCCAGCAAAAGGTGCAGTTCCAAGTAATTATAGACCGATAACCTGCCTGCCAACCATGTTCAAATTATTAACTGGAATAATAGCAGATGAAGTCATGCAACACTTATTAACTAACAAACAGCTCCCAGTTGAACAGAAAGGAAATTGCCCGAACACCAGAAGCACAAAAGACCAGCTGCTGTTTGACAAAATGATTTTAGAAAACTGCAAGAGAAGGAAAACAAATCTAAGTGTTGCATGGATTGACTACAAGAAAGCCTTCGATTCATTGCCTCACACATGGATACTAAAATGTTTAGAAACAACTGGTGTCAGCAAAAACATTCAGATATTTATTTAAAAAAGCAATGAGCATGTGGAATACACAGTTAACAATCAATGGCGAAACACTTGAACAGGTTAGCATTAGAAGAGGCATTTTCCAAGGGGACTCACTATCCCCTCTGTTGTTTGTAATTGCCATGACCCCACTTTCACAAATACTAAACAAAACAGGCCTTGGATACCAAACATCTAAAACATCCAGTAAAATCAACCATCTGCTGTACATGGACGATCTGTTGTATGGAAAGTCCCAGTCAGAAATCGAATCACTGCTAAACACTGTCCATATATTCAGTAGCGATATAGCAATGGAGTTTGGACTAGACAAGTGTACTGCATTCATAATGAACAGAGGAAAAATAAGAAAAACAGAAGGAATAGAACTGCCCTATGGAAGCAACATCAAGAACCTGGAAGAGAAAGAACATTACAAATACTTGGGCATTCTCCAGGCTGATAACTTCGCACACACTGAAGTTAAAAGAAAAATTGGAAGTGAATACATCAGGAGAATTAGAAATATCCTAAAGTCCAAACTCAATGGCGGGAACACCATACAAGCCATAAACACCTGAGCTATACCTGTTATCAGATACAGTGCAGGAATAATAGACTGGACCCAGGCAGAGCTAGAGACGCTGGATCGTAAGACCAGGAAAATCATGACCATCAATCATGCTCTGCACCCCTGCAGTGATGTCGATAGGCTATACCTCCCTTGCAGCTCAGGTGGAAGAGGAATGCTGCAAGTCCATCAAACAATAGAGGAGGAGAAAAGAGGCCTTGAAGAATATAGCAATAGCACTTACATTTATATACCGCTCTATAGCCGGAGCTCTCTAAGCAGTTTACAATGATTTAGCATATTGCCCCCAACATTCTGGGTATTCATTTTACCGACCTCGGAATGATGGAAGGCTGAGTCAACCTTGAGCCCCTGGTCAGGATCGAACTTGTAACCTTCTGGTTACAGGGCGGCAGTTTTACCACTGCGCCACCAGGGGCTCTATATCAAGGACAGTGAAGAAGATGCACTTCAAATGGTCAATAACGCGAAACTATTCAACACCAATGAAACAAAGCAGGCCTACAAGAAAGGACAAGTCAAGAACCGAGCAGAAAAATGGAGAAATAAGCCACTGCATGGTCAATATTTGCACAATATAAGTGGAAAATCAGACATCACCAAGACCTGGCAATGGCTTAAGAATGGTTACTTGAAGAAAGAAACAGAGGGTTTAATACTGGCTGCACAAGAACAGGCACTAAGAACAAATGCAATAAGAGCCAAAGTCGAAAAATCCACCACAAACAGCAAGTGCCACCTTTGTAAAGAAGCAGATGAAACAGTGGACCACCTAATCAGCTGTTGTAAAAAGATCACACAGACTGACTACAAACAAAGGCATGACAAGGTAGCAGGGATGATACACTGGAACATCTGCAAAAAATACAAGCTACCTGTAGCCAAAAATTGGTGGGACCATAATATTGAAAAAGTTGAAGAGAATGAAGATGTAAAAATATTATGGGACTTCCGACTACAAACAGACAAACATCTACCACACAATACACCAGATATAACTGTAGTCAAGAAGAAAGAAAAACAAGTTAAAATAATCGACATAGCAATACCTGGGGATAGCAGAATGGAAGAAAAAGAAATAGAAGAAATCAAAAAATACAAAAATCTACAAATTAAAATCGAAAGGCTGTGGCAGAAAAAGACCCAAATAATCCCAGGGTCATTGGCGCCCTGGGTGCAGTTCCAAAAAGACCTTGAAGAGCACCTCCACACCATAGGGGCCACAGAAATCACCATCAGCCAATTACAAAAAGCAGCTTTACTGGGAACAGCCTATATTCTGCGACGATATCTATAACAATTGAAAATAAAATTCAGCCATCCCAGGTCCTTGGGAAGGACTCGATGTCTGGATAAAACAAACCAGTCAATAACACCTCTCTGACTGTGTAAACAAGAAATAATAATAGAAAAGTGAATATCATGATGCATGTTTATGACTTTCTGTTTTCTGCAAGGGTCTTCAGTTAAACAAACCCACACTTCCAGAAAGTGAAAAAATGGTATTTAAAATAGTAGCAAATAATTGTAATTAATAATAACCTCTATAATGTTCTGGAAAAATATTTCTACTGAGTAAGAGACTGCAAAAAAGGCAAAGCACTCAAGCATTCTCTACTGTTGCCTTTGTTAAAGGGCTGTTTTCCATATTTTCCTGATTGTAAAGCAGATCTTGAAATAGTGCCTGTAGGGTGAACATGAACTCTGAAACAAAGAAACATGAACCAGTCCACAGATACGCACACATGTGCACACACACAAAACCTTTCATGTCTTCAAAATATCAGAATGTTTTATTGAAGGATTACTTCTTTACATCACTATCAAGTGGACAGGAAAGGACATAAAACAACACAATAAACTCTCTGTATAGTAGGGTTGGACGCTGATGGTGGGGAGCCCTTGAGAGAACATCTGATTCAGCCTTCACTTAGTATAGGTTTGAGATAGCAAGAAACTGCTTGTGGACATACACCTACAGTATTTAAATGCAGCATATTTCCATGATTATCAGATGACATCACAACCCGCTGTTCCAGTGATGTTCACAGATGCTTCATTATCTTGTTATTAAAAATACCGGCCAGGTATTTCTAACCTGAGAGTTTATATAATTTTTTAACATATATAAAAGTTCGATAAGAGAACAGCCATTCTTCAAGTCATGGGAGGGGGCATAGCAGCTGACTTCACTACTAAGAGTAAAGTGAGTTTTTAAACATGCAAGTAATGACAGTTTTCAAAGGCAATCAACTTTCAGTTAAGGTTATCGATAGTATATATTCATTTGACTGACAGGTAGAAAAGTTGTGATGAAATCTGTATCAATCTTACATATTCACAACATTAACCTTACCCTTCCTTAAACAAATAGAAGAATCTGAAGTGGAAATGTTAAATTTTCACTTTAAAAGACTTAGATTATTGATAAGAGGTCATTTAAAGTCTTGCGGCAAAGCCACATTCAATTTCATTACAGAAAAGTTAAAAGGTCAATTTTGTATTGATTTATTATATAGTAATCCACAAAATTGAGATTTGCCATCAGCATAAACAAAAAGACACTGGAATTGTCACATTAGCTTTGAGTTGCCTGTCCTGTTCATCAGCTACCAAATTAGTGCTGGAGAGATTCAGGTAAATATTAGAAAAGAGAGTGACCACTATGGTCTCTTTCAAAAAGGAGAGTGACTATTACTTCTTTTTCACAGTATGTCTTGATCCAATTTGTGATCTTTTGCACTGGGCACAATCCTAAACCCAAAAAAGATTACAAAAAGTTCCATGAATCAAGCATCTACCAGCAATATTGTTTTGCCCATGCACTAATTTCCCCTGCTTTTTGTATTGTTCAGTACCAAACCTGAGAAAGTGTTTTAGGAAATGTAAAGCTTCTGAAGCTTTAACTGGTCATAATAAAGATATTTATTATGTTATCCACCCTTGTTTATACATTGGTAAACACATATTTGGGACACCACATTACAGTACTTACAAAAGTTCATTTTTTTCAAAGATCAGAAATGAATGAAAAGACCAAATTTGTTCAGTTATGCTTTTTGTTGATTACTTTTTGGAACTCAAAATTTAATGATGATGTACTCATCACTATTTAATGATGATGGATTGTATATTTGTATGAAATAATAATAATAATAATAATAATAATAATAATAATAATAAGAAGAAGAAGAAGAAGAAGAAGAAGAAGAAGAAGAGGAAGAAGAAGAAGAAGAAGAAGAAGAAGAAGAAGAAGAAGAAGAAGAAGAAGAAGATATGTTAGTGTCTCTGTTTGGGTGCTGAATTTGTATTATTCCACAAAGAAATATCAATTCAGCTACACAACTAACTAGAAACTGTTTTTGGAAACAGCACTAGCACTAATATTCCTTTTAGGCCTTAAAAAGAAATGTTATTAAACAGATTCTAGCCTCTGTAAGAATTACGTAACAATTCCAGTTTGGCATATGGTGCTCCAGCAACAAATTCCTCAGCTATTTCAGTCATGTTAGATCTACTAAATAGTCTTTGATTGTAGGGCTGTGTGTCGGTATAAGTGTGTGTTCACAGGATAAAGTTGAAAAGCAACTTAATAGGCTTGTCAGGATGCTCTGGATCCTTGGAGGATGTGCTCAGTCACGATAGATAGATAGATAGATAGATAGATAGATAGATAGATAGATAGATAGATAGATCACACTCACACATACACACAAACACTTATTACTAAGTTTCAAACAACTGTGTTAGATCCCAAAATAAAATATCTAAAAATCCCCACATCCTCTTTTCAACATGCAAGTTTAGGCTTAATGAAGATTAGGTAGATATTTCTGTAGGGGTAAGCAGGATCCTTATGGGATTCACAAAGTTGTGTTTTTTCTGGAAGAGATTAAAACAATGAGAACTAGGCATTGTTCTGCTGGGAGCTACTTTACTTTTTAAATGACATTTAAATATAATGGCACTTTTCATGATTTAAGGGATTTTTTGTTGCTGTTTTTAAAGGGAACCAAAGAAGTTTTAAAAGACATAGGGAGATCCTTGATAATAAAAGTGGACCAACACTGCAATCAAAGAATTCTAAAGCACAATACAGAAAATTCCCTGGACTTTTTCATAAACTATTCCCATTATGTATGAGGTTTCCTTCCAACAATCCATGATATATCTTACTGGCTTCTCTGTATTCTTATCATGTCAGGCAACTCTCTTACACATCACACAGGCCAAATAACCAAACCATCTGTCCATTTTTTCTCGGTGGTAGTTCTACATAGCACTAACCTACACTGAAACATTTCCACTCCACAGACAGGAGTCCAAGTCAATTCTGAAAAGTGCTGTTTTAAAAAGAGTGTTAACTGTGTACCAGAAGCACCTGTAAATTCTCAGAAGCATTCCACAAGGATGACAAAGCAAGAAAATAACATTGTTTTATTTTAACCTTATTGCATATCTTCAATAATCTGCACAACACAGGGTTTCACCTATTAACAGCAAGACAAATTATTTTTCCTGCTCAACGCATTATCAGTATCATCCTTCTGTCCAACAGCTTGTTTTCTATGAACTTTTCAAGAGAGCGACCATGCAAAGCAACAAAATGGATACTGATTCTTACAGTCTGTGTCAAAATGCCTCTTCAGCTATAGTACAGAGCACTGATTAAAATTTAACAAAATATATGAGCTAGAATCTTGAGTATATCTGCCTAGATTGTCAATTGAGCTTCTGGAACCAATAATATTTAGCATTTTTCTCCCTTGACACACAACCTTTTTTGGAGGTGGGGAGCAAGACTTAGAAATATATCATTTTAGTCTATTCAGCACCACTGAAAAAACAAGTATACTAAAGAAAAAAGAATGAAATACCTTATCAGATATGTGAAAGGAAGTCTTGATGGATATTTGGCCCTACTGCATACCACAGAGATTTTACAATGTGGTTAGTGTCAGACTTCTCACTTAATGGCACACAACTGTGCAAAAAGAAAGTGCGGGTGTGTTCTTGCTATTTGAAAGCATTAAAGTATCTTCTGTCATTTCAAGGTTTATTCCTGGAGAAGACAAGGACAGAACTCCGATTAATCAGCAAATGTCTTGGCTCAGCACTCTGCAAGAATATTTATCTACATAATAGCACTTCCAAAAATTAACTAGACTTTCTTCTGAGTTGCCATCAAACATGTTATTGGATTGCAGATTGACAATGTCAGTTCATACAATTAAATTAAGTATAAAAGAGAAAGTGATGCCTGGCAGGGGGAAGGGAAGAGGCCTTATGCTTAACAGGCTCATATAAAAATTCACATGTTCCACTTTTTGTTTACATACTACAAGGAACCACATAAGGGGGGAAAGTAGTCTCAAGGCAATTAACTGTTATCACCTCTGAGGACAGGTGAAATTGTAGCACAGACATATATCAGTCTAAACTCTACTCTTCATACAGAAACCTGGAAATAAATGAATGAATAAATAAATAAATTCCAGCTAAAATGTGTTAGCACAAAGCATGGAGGAGAAGGTTTTCAAGGCTTTCAATGTTAGAAAGCCTTGAAAACCTAATCATGGAAAAAAAATAGAAGAAGATAGTTTAAAGCATCCACTTAAAGTAGGTGTTTAATTTCAGTAAACCTTTCTAAGAGGGGTGAGAGACCTTCCCTGGAAACCTATAGCTCCCCCTTGTGGCCTCATAACTAGGAAGCAAGGAGTTGCACCACCTCTAGCCTCACTTGCTCTTAGTACTCACTCTACAAGCCTTGGGCACTTCCTTCAGCCCGTTCACAGGTTAGTGCTTTACCCAGCCTATCCATCAAGGTAAGGAGAACTCCTTATCATCATCCCCCTGCCTTTTGAAGGGAACCTGACATCTCATAGACGCACTGAGTGAATGGGCTCAATTGATGAAAAGGGCTCAGTAGGCTTACAGTCCCATTGAGGGAACAAAATCTCATCTTGCAAGAGTTCCTCATCCTTTAAGATTGCATGCTTCATGACTTCTGGCTGCAACAGTGGCACTGATATCTCCCATGTCCTCCTGTTCACCTGTGCCTCCCAAAAGCCAGGCGGACATCAAAACCAGTTTCCAAAGCTGCCAAAAATCCACACTTCTCTATCAGCCATGTATAAAAGAAGCTGGGTGCAACCGCTAACTCACTGGCACTTGCAACAAGGCATTTACATTGGAATATCTCAAAATAAATTCAGCAGCACTTCATTAAGAGTGAATTTTCAACACAGATGAAGAAAGATGGACTAAAGGGAGAAATTTCTCAATGGTTGCAGTGGATTATTACAATTACTTGTTCTGATTCATTGCAGACCACAAGGAGTGATGCTTTGAAATGTGTCTTACATGTAGGCCAAGTTCAGATAGGCCATGTTCAGACATGGTTTCTGGCTATGAGAACCAACCTCAAGAGGTCTGGTAACAAACTAGGATCTGAACCCATGGTTTGATCCTGGTTTGTTTTACCTAAGTGAGGTTTGAACTAAACTACAGCTCCCCGAGTCTGTACATAATGCAGAACAGTGCTTTAGTTCAACTTGAAGGCACACATTTTTACTTTCCTTGCGCAAGGAAAGCAAAAGGAGAGCACAAAAGCTCGCGGCTCTTTGAGGCTCACTACTGTAGCAATAATGCCTTGTTTCTCCCTACATCTGAACCCTGTCTGCCTGTAGAAAAAAATGACAAAATGACACTTATGACACCTTCATGGCTCAGCTCTTGCTCCTCTCCTGTTTCTAGCCTTCAAATGCGCCTTTGCTTATTGTGCTCCAATCTCCACCCAGTAATGGGACCAGAAAATAAATTGAGGAGGAACACACAAGGAGCAACGTACATTTTCAGTGGGCAAACTGTATCCCATATACTACATTTCTGAAATGGGAGAAGGGCAGGTGGGGGGCAACTACTTTTCTGATAAGGTGATTGAACACCCTTACACGCCCCCCTCTGAAGCTGCCCTTGTCTGTACCACAATCTCCTCAATGGCAAGGATGAGGAATAGCTCAGACCCAGGACAGCTCCCATGGCAACCAGTCAGGACCACGGCCAGAGCTAAATTAGGAGCTGGGTACTGCAACAGAAGAATATTGCTCCGGTAGAGTTTCTCTAGTGCAGGGATAGGCAACCTTCCAGAAGTAATGTTGCTTCTTAATTTATTCACTCTAATAAGTGTGAATATTTATTCACATTTAATTTATTCACTTTAATTTAAGGTTTTGTATACCAGTAATACATTTGAACATTGAGTTCTTTCCCTCTCTCTATATATAATTAAACTATTGTTGTATGTAAAATAAATAATGCTTTAAAAATGCTTAGTATGCATAATTTAAAGTAAATATTCCAGGAATGAATAAAACACAAGCATTAACTATTTAAATTATATTCATCTTTTGTCAAAGCAACATAACTTTGTAGGATAAGTAAATGACAACACTTTTTCTTTAGAAATGTGTGTGCCATTATTTGGAAGACTAGTGGTATGAGTGCTACTCACAATCATTTCATGTGCCACTTTTGGCACATGTGCCATAGGTTGCTGACTCCTGCTCTGGAGACTGATAGGTTTTATAGTCTGCTGCTGAGGCAAGTTGACTTAGCTTTTGTAGGCAAGTGTGGGTGTTTAAACGGCCTTAAATGATTTTACAGGTGCTCGTTCCAGGTGGGACCCTTTGACATGACCAGGAGGACCTCAGTGGATTTGCACAAGGCAGTGTCCTCAGATCTTGGCAGGGCTGATGGCAGAGGATCCCCTGGCTTACTGGGTGTGGTCTCACTAGTGCAGGACCACCATCATCCTGGGTTGAGGATGTCTCCCACTGTCTCCTTCATGATCTCCAGCCATCCTCCTCCTGGGGAACCCAGGGTCTGTGATCATGCCATTGCCAGTCCTCTAGGCCAAGGAATGATTTGCTCTTTCAATCACTGGAAACCTTGCCAGGCAACAGGTAGCCGCCAGGCAACAGGTAGCCAACCGCCTCTCCTCTTGTTTTGTTGGACGGCTCACCAACCTTCTCAAGAAAGGTCGGCAAGGGGCAAGCCTCATCTCCTAACCCCAGGTATTGAATCTGCAGTGGACCAGCTGCACCCCTACCAAGCCACTTACTGAGCAGCTTATATCACTGAAAAAGGAGGCTCACTTCAAACAGCATGTCAATCATGTTTAAGTAAAGTTTAGTTATGATTGTGCCAATGTCCAAATGGTTAAGTGTGTCTAAAAAAATCAAGTTCTGTACTACGTATGGTTTGGTGTGATGTGTGAATGGACAAATAATAGTTATAGCTGTTACTATGCTTCTGGAAACCATTGAAAAAAGTGTTGAGCAGATGGAAAACAAAAGCAGGTCTAAACCAAAGCTGGCTGCACATTTAGGAGCTCAAATCCTAGTTTGAGCACTCAACTATAGTTAACACTGACAACTTTGCTGAACTGAGCAGCAGAATAAGGTTAAAGAGACTTTTAGCTACTTTGAAAAGATTTCCTCAAAACATGACAATGGCCATTAATCCATAGTCAGTGGCTGAATGCAAGTAAGTGTCTTTCTCCCATCCCTCAGCATCTTGTTCTGTGATTATTTTACCTTCCAAAAACGAGCCCAATGATGCATAGATGACTTATGAGGATCACCCGTGTGATATACAATAGAACACAACAATCTATATATTTAATTCTCTTAGCTGGCATGCGTGTCCTGGAATTGGCGGCAGAATACTTGCAACATGTTGTGAGAGTTCCGCTGCCGAAGGGTGAGAGTTGCGGGCAAGAAAAAATGGCAGTGGGCAGTATCAGCAGCCAGCAAAACAGCCTGAGGAGGCGGGCTAGGCTGGCCGTCAGGAGGCAGCGGGACGGCCTGGCCAAATCAGGCCATCCCGGGAAAGGACAAGGCTGCTGGGAGTGGGAGCCAGCGGCGGCACGATGGCCAGAAGAGGTGCCAGTGTGAGGGGTGAGTGGGAAACATGCTACAGCACGAAGCCATGGGCGCCCATTGGAGGCCGGCGTGGGGGGGAAATGGGCGGTTGGACTCCGCTGCCCGGGAGGAGGTTCCCTGTTTGCCACCCGCTGAGGTAAGATGCACAGTGCGGGGGGGGGGAGGAGAGGAACGGAAGAGGAGGAAGGACAAGAGAAAGGGGATCAGGAGGGACGGAGCAGGGGGAGGGAGGGCAAGAGAGTGTGGGGCGGGGGGCAAGAGGGGATCAGGAGAGGGGGAGAGGGGCAGGAGAGGGGAGAAGGGTGGGAGGGGAGGGCAGGGGCAAGAGAGAGGGGAGCAGGAAGGAGGACAAGAGAGTGTGGTGCAGGAGGGGGAGGGGGCAAGAGCATGGGTGGTACTGGGGCGGGGCAGCCACTGAGGTGAGGGCGCCACGCGAGTTCCTGCCACCCCCACCCCATTGCCCACCTGCCCAGCCCCAGGGCCCCTCAGCCACTTGTCATCCTGCTTGCCTTCTGCTAGGCCTAGGATCGGCCCTGCCGGGCCTGCAAACTGCAGAACAGCTCTTCTGGAACAATATTATATTATATTTATTTATTTATTTATTTATTTATTCATTCATTCATTCATAAATGCACTTATGTTCAAGTTGTTTTGCAACCCAGAAGGTCTGAGTGAGAACTGTGAAGCATGTGTTATGCTTTTGTTTTATTTTATTTTATTTTACTTATGTGTGAACTGCTCCCCAATAACTCGCAGGGACTTCAGGGTAAATCTGGCCAACATGTGAATGCAGCTCCTCCATTCCAGAGGAGATGTGTGTTATAGGGCTTTAAAAGCTTCATGTGAAAAACCTCCTGGAATCAAACTTTACTAAATTTGTTCAGAATTCTGAGAAAACAAACAGAGGCTCACCCTGCATGGTTGAAAGGTTCCTTTGCTAATCTGCAGCGAGGGGGCCATTTTAATAATTAGTGTTTCTAATGTGTTCTAGACATTAAAAGTAGCACAAATATATAGTACTCAATGTATATCACTATATATTGCGAAGTGTGCGTGTGTGTATTCAGTGCAATGTATTTCCAGGCAGCATAAGTATTTTGAAATATCAGACCTAAATCCTTGAGAGCCTGGGGTGTGTGGACGCTCTGGAGGGTCTGGGGGCCCATTTTAAAATCTCGTCTCTGGGCCCATTCCAACCTTGCTATGCCCCTGGTGGAATAGATACATATGTATTGATCACTACACATGGGTTTCTGCACAACACCTGAAGAGCACAGAAGAAACTCCCATGTAGAAAATGTGTCTCTTGTAAATTGACCCTGAATTTTCCATCCATGACTGGGATATCTGAGAGTTACAGTCAATAATAAAAGAACAGCACACTGCTTGTGATAGGAAGGGGCAAATTACAATGATTTCTTAGTCTGACAGGGGCTAGTTTTGGCCCTGGCAGAACTTGGCTGTCTGCTCCTGTTGCAAATTCCTCTGTCTAGTGTAGCAAACTAATGTATCCTCCTCCCTCCTGGTGTCAAAGTAAGCACTAGTGTGGTGAATGCACATATACCCCATCATGAGCCAACAGTCATCACAAGACAAAGGCTGGCATGAATCATTCACTGGTTTATAGACACCCCACCACCACCACCACCTTCTTCTTCCCCTATTTTGCTAGTGGCTATTTGGGCAGGTGATCCTCTAGGACAAAGTCATGTTTTTAAAAAAGCATGAGATGAGACAGAGAAAATGACACTTGGTATCCTCACATAACTCCTGACTGTTGTTCTAAGTCTTTTACAGAGATGGCTCATGTTTTCAGGTTTTGATCAACAACCATGTCTAGATGGTACAGTGTTCCTTTTAACAGGGATTTCCAGATATTGTTTACTACAAGTCCCAGGATTCCTGTTTGGACAGGGGCGCAATTTCACTGCTTGCCCTAGGCGATATTTTCCCCAGATACGCTTCTGGGCAAGAGAGAATGGACGGGGAGGGAAGCCAAGAAAATGTGGGGCAGAGAGAGTGGGGCAGAAGGGAGGGGAAGGGAGGGCAACAAAGAGTGGGGCAGGAGGGAACAGCTGGCCCCAAAAAGTGCACAGATGCTCTGTGTGGGTAGGCTAGTTTATTTATTTATTACACTTCTACATCGCCCCATCCAAAGGCTCTGGGCAGTGTACAACAGGTAAAATACTATAACAAACAGCATTTAAAACAAACAGGTTAAAACAATATAAAAACAAATCTAAAACAATTCAGAGCCATTTATAACCAATTAAATAATTAAAAACAATTTAAACACCTTGGAAGGCCAGGCCAAACAATTCTCAACATCTTAGCTATTATTAACATATAGTGGTTGACATCCACACTAACACTGTGCTGTAGTGCATAGGGAAGGGAAGATTTTCACCACTCTCCACTCTGAAAACACTCCTTCCCAGCAGAAACATGCCCCTAAGGGTTGACAGCCCTCGTGGCTGTTTTTCACAGTGCTTCTGGAACAAGGGGAGAACAGCATAAATATAAAACTCTTATGCACGAACACCTACAGCTCAGAAGCAGGGAGACTAGCGCTGTGAACATGGCTTTTGTTTGAAGCATCTGTGCACTGTTAAGTCAGAATGTTGACCACTAATTTTGCACACCTAAAGACTGTGCTATTCTTGTCCACTTCAAGAAAGTTTAACTCTCTCTCACTGGGCACTCACTTTCAGTTTCAATGTCACTATAGAAGCATTTGCACTACTTATTAGTTCCAGTTTAGATTAGTTTGACAAAAATCTGTTTCAGAACTATTTGAACCACATTCTGATTCACTAAACGGTGATTTTATCAATGAGTCTATGGGCAAGGACATCTTACCACACTTGTCTATTCCTCTTGTCTTGAGCTGAAAACCTTCTAGTTCCATTCATAAGAAACATCTCTTGGTGAAATGCTTAGAATAACTGGATAACTGTAGAGTACTAAAATATCCCTTTCACTATGTGAAAGGCACAGTAGTTTATACATATAGCTGTGGAAGATTTTCAATTTCAGAATTTTTTCTGCATTACCCTACTGGTGTGAATGTATGCATAACTACATTGACCAAGTGCAGCATATGAAGATAAAGGAAGGAAGCTATATTATATTATGAGTTACACAAGTGAGTCATAAATGAAATTTTGTAGATGGCTCAATCAAGTGTTTCCAAGTCTTTGGTAATATTTATACTTGTGCATGTAACCAGAAAATTTATTTTATTTATTTGCTGCACTTTTACTATCAGGGCTCTGTTCACAGATGGCGCTTGCACCTGGTTTCCCTCTGGAGTCCCCTTGCATCACATCCTGTGCATGTGGGTATCCATGTGCAACAGGCTGCATCCATCATGGCAGCCTCCTAGGTCCTCTGAAAAGCCATTCTCAAAGATCTCCAGTCTCTAAGTAGTGGGTTTTCAGGAACATGTGGGAAGGAATGAGCAAGGAATTTTGTGTGATGTTCCTTCTGCACACATTTAAAAACTTGATTGTATATTATGGCAAATCATATTTTGTATGCCTGAATTATGGGCTTAATGTCTATAAAATTTATTATTTTCAAAGAAAAAAGTTTACAAATTTGAAATACTTGTAAACTTGTGCCCGTGCCGTATTGTAGAGCTAATCACTCAGTAATTTTTCAATGGCCTTTATACATAAGACAGGAACCACGTATTCACACTATTATCAGTAAGTTGAGTATTATGGTTCTTCCATGGCTTATGTAACCTAGGGAAGACCACCACACCATTTCCCCCAATGGAAGATTTATTTTAACCCTTTTGGATACCAGCCATCTATAATAAGGTGTTAGAATAAATAGTTAAGAAAGGAATTAAAGATATAAAAGAGAACAAGAGTGTTTCTGACCAAGCAAAGTATTGTGCATAATGGCTTCCTATATAGTGGACTTTTGCACGTCTATACTTAAAAACTGCAAGCATCTTCAAAATGTGAGAATAAAATTTCTAAGCACATAGTTAATGTTCAAATGGCTGATATATTGATTCTCTGCCTATCTCCAAGTATCTTAAGTTTACCCAGAAGACTATTTTATTTAATCAAGTTGGATATATATATATATATATATATATATATATATATATATATATATTCATTCCTCTATTGATCATAAGAGGAGCTGACGCATGTTTGAGTCAGGCATACATCAGATCTATTTAATGGACCTCCACTTAGGAGAGTGGTTGGCTCTAAATCAAGGTAAATGGGAGCAAGTGCTCCTTTGGGATGGCAAGGCTTAGCTGAATCTATAATGTTTTTACAGGGTTTTTTTTCTTCTTTTAAAGCAGAAAGCGTATGGAAATTAGATATGAAAATGGTCTCTCCTTGCACGTTTCAATTAAGCATGTCAATACCTTAATTAAATTGCTCAACTTAATGAGATTTATACCAATGAGTGTGTTTTATACTTATAATAGCTTTTTTGGCTGCTGTTCAGAATGTCAAATAAATTGTGAGAACTGGGATTAAAAGTAGAAATTGACATTCTGAACTAAAGCCAGTAATTCTTCTAGACTCATTTTTCCCCTCCATTCATGTGATTTGGGAGAATTAATGAACCTTGTAATAACTGGTTTTTTAAAATGTCTTTTCTCCTCCAGTTCATCTTTACCATCCGGTTCTTAGCAAAGTAGTCCCATTGTTATAAGGTACATTTCGACCTAATTATATGCTCACTCCTTCCAATATCTTGCATCTATTTTGAAGATTTGTTTTGTGATGAGTAGCAAACTTCATCACTCTCGCAACATATTTCAGGACATCACTGGTTGTGATCATTTCATTCTAGAAATTATATGGAAACAAGAAAAATAATAACCCTTTAACAATTAAATACTTGATTCCACCTCGCACCCAGACCCCAATTCCTATAATGTTCTATAATTTCTATTCTATGTCAGCAAACAAAACCTAACAAAACCTTTTTTTAAAAGGGAGACTTAACTATCATATAAGATACTTCTCATTAGACTGTTTCTCAGAAAAAAGTAAAATGCATGTCTTATTTGGTCTTTTTTCTTTTTCTGAATGCACTGCCCTCTTGTTACATTGTCAATGTGGTCTGCAAAGGTCTGTATTTGTTAGTGTGTAGTTACCTCTATTTTAATCAGATCCATAAAATACAATGATCTTTCCTATCAGACTGTCAACAATGGTTGCAATAAGTTTGTTTTAATTTGTAAACAGCTCAGAGATTTCATATGGGATATAAACATGTGATAAATTTATCAAATAAAATGTGAAAACAGATTGGAATTGATTTATATATCAATCTGGAGAGGGCACCTCCCTAAATGCCCTAAATGCCTGCCTAGAGTTGGTAATGGGCTGGATGAGGGATAACAAACTGAGACTGAATCCAGATAAGATGGAGGTACTCATTATGCGCCGTCGGAACTTGAGAGACAGTTTTGATCTGCCTGTTCTGGATGGGGTCACACTTCCCCAGAAGGAACAAGTACGCAGTCTTGGAGCCAAGTCTCTCCTTGGTGTCCCAGGTTGAGACAGCGGCCAGAAGTGCCTTCTATCAGCTTCGGCTGATATGCCAGCTACGTCCGTTTCTTGAGTTAGACAACCTCAAAAAAGTGGTACATCTGCTGGTAACCACCAGACTGGATTACTGCAGTGTGCTCTATGTGGCTGCCCTTGTATGCAGTCTGGAAACTACAGTTGGTCCAGAACGCGGCAGCCAGGCTGGTCTCTGGGTCATCCAGAAGAGACCATATTACTCCCGTACTGAAGGAGTTACACTGGCTGCCAATATGTTTCCAGGCAAAATACAAGGTGTTGGTCTTGGGCCCTGGGTATTTAAGAGAAAGTCTTCTTCATTATGAACTCCACCGCCCACTGAGATCATCAGGAGAGGTCCGTCTGCATTTGCCACCAGCTCATCTGGTGGCTACTCAGGGACGGGCCTTCTCCATTGCTGCCCCGAGGCTTTGGAATGCACTCCTTAGTGAAATAAGAGCCTCCCCATCTCTGACATCTTTTTAAAAGTCTCTAAAGAAGCATTTCTTCACCCAGACTTTTAACTGATATTGTTTTGATTGTTTTAATGTTGTTTTTAGAATATTGTTTTAAAATTTTAAATTGTGTTTTAAATTTCTTGCTTTTAAATTTTTTGTTTTGGTTTTTAATTAATGTTTTACTTTTAATCTTGTAAACCGCCCAGAGATGTAAGTTTTGGGCGGTTTAAAAATAAATATGATAAAATAAATATAGCATATGTCACTTGATAATTGTCCACTCATTAAGGATGGCGATAAAAGATTATGTTTCATGTTGCCAGGTTGCACCTAAGACTATACAATGCAATGAGATATGCTATACATTGTCTTCCATTAAGAGTGGAGAGTGAAATTATATATTTATTTAGGTTGTGAGGCTCTTGGGAACAGTTAGCCATTATAGACAGATAGATAGATAGATAGATAGCAAACATTTGTTGAAAAGGGGTGTATAAATATTTGTCGTATTCATATTTGTATTTATTTTTTTACAATTTTTATACCACTTCACCCAGATGGGTCTAGGTGGTTCACATAAATAAACACAGATAAAAACAAAATAAATACACTTTAAACACAATTTAAATTATTAAAACCACTTGGAGAAGAAGTGAAGACAGTTTAAGAAATTGTCAATTTGCAAAATTTATCTCTTAAGTCTGAAAAATATAAGACATTGGAAGTACTGTGGGGTTTTTTTTCTCCCTTCTGGGATTTTATTTTCATATTGTAGGCTGACGAGTCTTTTGGAAAATGCAAGATAGAAATTTGATTTCTCTTTTTAATTTAGCTAATTAGGATCACGCATTCTTGTCCCAAGCATGCGAAGTCACTGGCCTCTGAGGAAAGCATTCACTCATGCAGGGAGCAAGGCATCCAGACAGGAGCAATTATTCATTCATTCGATTTCTATACTGCCCTTCCAAAAATGGCTCAGAGCGGTTTACACGGAGAGTATATTTTACACAATATAAAATAAGAAAGGGTCACCAGAGTCTAGAAGATCTTGGGAGTTGTTCCACTATCCCCTCAAAATTGTCAATCAACACAGCAAAGACAATTTGCAACCCTATGTTATCCTCATCAGTCAAAGGCGTATCTCAGCTATGGGCAATGTGGGCTGCACTCACCTTAAATTTCTCAGTCAGCCATGTTGTCTCTACCTCCATTTTAGGAACATAGGAAGCTGCCTTATACTGAGTCAGACCATTGGTCTATCTAGCTCAGTATTGTCTTCACAGACCGACAATGGCTTCTCCAAGGTTGCAGGCAGGACTCTCTCTCAGTCCTATCTTGGAGAAGCCAGGGAAGTTACTTGAAACCTTCTGCTCTTCCCAGAGTGGCTCCATCCCCTGAGGGGAATATCTTCCAGTGCTCACACTTCTAGTCTCCCTTTTATATGCAACCAGGGCAGACCCTGCTTAGCTAAAGGGGCAAGTTATGCTTGCTACCACAAGATCAGCTCACCTCTTGCTCAGTATTGTCTACACAGACTGGCAGCAGCTTCTCCAAGGTTGCAGGCAGGAGTCCATCTCAGCTCTATCTTGGAGATGCCAGGGAGGGAACTTGGAACCTTCTGCAGGCAGGCATGCAGATGCGCTTCCCAGAGCAGCTCCATCCCCTAAGGGGAATATCTTACAGTGTTCACACATGTAGTTTCCCATTCAAATGCAAACCAGGGTGGACCCTGCTTAGCAAAGTGGACAATTCATGCTTGCTACCACAAGACCAGCTCTCCTCTTTCAGTTGGCACACATTTTGTGTGCCTACTGCCTCACTCTGTTCCCTGCTGCTGCTTTAAGAGTTGTGAGGTGGGTGACAAAAATACCAACCTCAAAGAACAAATGAAAAGCACCAGTTCTTTTAAAATATTAATATTAATAAGGCAAGAGCCAATAACATGCTTACTTTTGTATTTGTAAAATGGCCATCCTAGGACTGCCTTATAAACCAATCAGAGAGGGTCTAGGCTGATTGACTCTTCAGGCAGCCAATAATAATGTCCAGAGGATGGGGAAATCTCTTGCTTTTAGCTACTTGGAAGAATCCAATCACCATTTTGTTTAGAGGGCAGGTAGGTTGGCTGGCTGTTGCAGTGGCTGCCAAAAGCCATTTTTGCTGGCTTCTTTGTTTGTGTTTGTTCGAAGCGGAGAGATGCAATCTCTGTTTTCTCTCTCTTGTTCTCTGATCTGATCTGTATGCAAAGCATCATGATCTGATCTGTATGCAAACTATTAATAAAATGCATGTCATAAAACACTGGAAGCAACAGCAAACTTTAAGACTGGACTAATTAGATTAGAAATTGGCATAAGAATACAGAAAGTTCTTTTAGGACATGTGAATGGATTTCTGAGTCCAATCTGCTTTTCAAATAACTGCAGAAGTGACTTGAAGGAAAATAACTTCAAAAATACATTTGCTCTACAGAGAGCTAATTTGGTTTTTCTCTGGATTGTGGCCAGAGAATGTAATGTCTGTAACATTAAACCACCCTGAGCCATTTTAGAATGGGTGGTATAGAAATCGAATAAAACAATAACAACAACAACATGTCTACTGTGGGTTATGTTCTTTGGGCAAGGATTAAGCAAGTGATCTCTATTTATTTTTTTAAAATGTTGTTTGCTAGGATGGACACTCAGGTTAAGTGGTGGTCACCCAAGGTGGGCAGAAAGTTGCATACAGCTTTTTGGCAGACATGGAGCAGGGAGAGGGTGTCCCTAGGCATCTTTGCTTCCCTTGGTGTCCGCAGCTGCCTACAATTGGCTCCACCTCTCAATATCTGTGTCTCCATCCATCACCTGCCTAGCCTAGCATTCCCCGCATCCCAGGAAACACCCAGGCTCATTCTTGGTGATGAAGGCAAATAGGGATGGCCACACTTAAAATCAGTCCCCAAAATCGTAACACAGAGAAAAGTGATGTGGGTGGCTGTTTGAGGCTAATTTGAACCTCTTCTAGGAAGTGCCTGGTCATACATACTTGCTTAGATAACATTTTTACTACTTTGCTGTCAATCAACATTTAAAAAATAGTTTTCAGTTCCATCAATTGCTATTTTTACAAAATCTTAAGTAAGGGTTCTTCACCCTAATTAAATAAGAGCTTTTTACCTTATGATTTATGTTGCAGTACCAGTTGTTAAATACTACTCTACACTAGTAAAAGAGGTATGAAAATTATTTGTTCTGCAGCCATTATAATGAAATAAGCAGTCCATCACAAAACAGTCTTAATCATAGCAATTAATGTTTCAATCCTTTTGTCAGTCCATTAAGCTAATTTCTTTATCAGAACACCTGGCAGTACTACTCCTTGACAATGAAGAATGATCTTTTCCAGAAGAAATCAGCTTGCTGCATTCATATCTTAATGAAATGCTATCATTTCATTAAGATATGAAAATAGAATATCACAAGATAAAGGAATTGATCAGAATAAATGCTTCATTTCCCAATCTGAACTATTAAACCTAAAGATGTTATTTATTCATAGCATAATATTTTACAGGATTATAAAATCCTAAAATAGTTAGTAGATATGTCCCCAAATTACACTATTTCTATTCAGAGATGTCAGGATAGAGATATAGTGTTAATGGTCTGCTATTTTTTAAAATACTTTTTGGTTTAATTAGTGTGTTTTAAGGTTAATATTAGGTAGTCATTTACTTTAGCCCACATGGTAAAACCTTTTGATATTCATTTTCTGCTAGAACGCAGAGATGCAACAGAAATGCTTTATTTTCTGTATAAGAGCTATGGTAGTGAGTATTAGGCTTTCATATTTTTAAATTTAATACCAGATTTTTAATGTGTGTAATCCACAGAATAAATATCAAAACAATAAACTCTCTTATTGCTCTAAGATATCTAGTTATATTTTTTCATTATGTCTTTATAACATATATGTTAGTGCCACAGAATCAATGGCAAATTATTAATCATTATCATTATTAGCTGATATCCATATTAACCCTTTGTCAATGTACCAGAGTTCTGCATTGTCCAAGCGGTGGGCAATTTTTGGCCATCTACTTCGATAACAACCTGTGCCTCCTGAAATTATCTCCCAATTCTCAGGGACGCAGTTTCAGGATTCTAGTTCCTTTATGGAATTCTACATTTTCTGAATTCTTTTAATAAATGGAAATTAGAGTGCTCTGGTGGGGACACAAGTCAGCAGAATCATAGAGATACTGCAAAGTCCATTAGTAGTAAATAACAGCAGCAGACTATAGCAGCTCTGTATTAAGCCAGTAGGCCTGCGTTCTGATGAATGTTGCTCACTCTGCTCTGACAATGCTGTTTCTGATTGTCTCCTGCAAATCTTACAATATCTGGACATTCCATGAATACAAAGATAATAGATACATGGTGGCACACAACTTTGCATAAGCATTCACAGGGACGGAGCCACCACTGGGCGAACGGGTTCAAAGAACCTGGGCCGCCACCAATGAGGGGCTGCAAGCGTGGCCCCAGACACCTCCCTGCATCTAACGTCAGATGTGAGTGTGGGGGTGTTATTTCAGTCTCAAATGGGGCCGCACAGCTCCATTTGGAGCCTAAATCGGCCTGCCCTGCATTGGCAGTGCAGCTGGAGTGACTCTCCCTGCCTTAAAGGGTAGGGAGAACTGCTCCTGGTCTCACTGACAATGCAGTGGGGCTGATCGAGCTCCCTCCCAAACGGGGCCATGTGGCTTCGTTTAGGAGAGAGATCAGCCCACGCTGCATTGGCAGCGTGGCCGGAACGGCTCTCCCTGCCGTTGCTCCTGCCGACACTGCCCAACAAAGGGCTTTGGTATCCAAGCCATAATTTTTTATTATCCAGAGTTGCACATCTACATCCAAAGCTTGGACACTTCAGTATCCAAGCCATAATTTTTTTTATCCAGAGTTGAACATCTACATACATAAATACAGCATATGAAAAGCATAATGATAATTTTACTGATTGTATGCATTACTGCAGCATGCATCAC
Organism: Hemicordylus capensis; assembly: GCF_027244095.1. Taxonomy (NCBI): domain Eukaryota; kingdom Metazoa; phylum Chordata; class Lepidosauria; order Squamata; family Cordylidae; genus Hemicordylus; species Hemicordylus capensis. Next base: position 368,772,430 of record NC_069658.1, on the reverse strand, counting down.
GCCTAATTTGAGTTAGGATATACAGGATTTTTAATGACAAATGCTACTTTGTTCTGCTCTGTGCTATTTCCCTGAAATAAGTTTGTCCTGAAAGCTTTCCATTCATATTCACACTCAAGACAATGATCCCTGAGGTGCATAATCGCAATGTTGGCGTTGGGGGCAGTTTGTGAATGAGGTGAAGTGAGACAGCAGTCTCAGGCGGTGCCTGCACCCAGGGCAGCAACTTGCAAGCATCTCGCCAACTACCTGGTGTCAGTGGCTCAGCTATTACCACTTCACAACTGGCTAGCATAGTGCTAGGTGGTTAAATGGGTTCTTTTTAGGGATGTGCATAGAACCAGTTCAGCAGTCCTTCCTGGAGCACTGAACCAGTTTGGTCCGCTGGAGTCCAAGCCAGTTTGAAGGGCAGGGGGTTTGCATTAAAGGACAGGGAGGGCATTGCCTACCTGTCAGTACCCCCCCAGCGTCCCCCCCGCAACTGGTACTCAGAGGCATCCTGTCTCTGAGGCTGGAGGTGGCCTATAGCCCTCCGACCAGTAGCTGTTGATAGACCTCTCCTCCATAATGTTATCCAAACCCCTCTTAAAGCCATCTACTGATTAAACCTGGGATGTTTTGCATGCAAAGCAGATGCTCTACCTCTGTCTATGATCTCATCCTAATTAGATAGTCTTGACCAAACATCATTGAAATCACTGGGAGTAGTTAATTATGATGAAGTCCCATTGACATTAATAAATCAATTAATTAATTTCAATTAATTAATTAATTTCAATGAGATTTAGTAATTATAACAGTCTAGATGCTGCCCAGTGTTTATCTCTACATACTACAGGTGTTTTGTATGTACAGTGATTTCAGTAACCAAGTTCAGCTAAGGAATCTAAGAGGTTAGAAGCATAGTAGTGATGAAATGCTAGGCAATGTTTATGGTTTTTCCTCTTTTTTAAGGGTTTCCTAAAAACTTCATTCATTAGGAATCTGAGAATCTCGATAATGACATTTATTTTTTCAAAAATTACTAGTCTTACAAGTCAGATTTAGTTGAAAGGTTTAATGAGAATTTGTCAATCATCTCTGCTGGCATGCAATTTTGCATCCCCCACCCCATCCTTGGAGTTTTCTATAATATTTACAGTGTAGATGCCAGTGCCAGCTTTGCTCTTAGGACTGGTTAAAAAAAATGACCTTCCTCAGGACAAGAAGTGTATAAGCTGTATATATAGTTAAAAATAAAGTAACCCAGCATTTCACAAGCATGTACTACAACTTTGCATCTTTCTGTCATTTTATGCACAGCATATTATTAAGTGCTGGTAATATAAAATACACTGTGGTTCCATAGGTAAACCAAGGTTATGACTAAGGCTGTGGGTGCAGAATAAAAGCATTTGTACATGTCATTTCAATGTCTTGGATTAGTATTCATCCAAAGGAAATCTCTAAAGGATCATAGTCAAACACCACAATTTCCCTACCACCCCCACATACACACACAAGTAAAGTCTGGTTTTCATTTTCTTCCCTGATTGAGTTCTCTTATAACACTCTGGCAAAGGGAAATTGTGTATGCCATTTCTCTATAAGGCTAGAGAGCAGGATTATTGAATCACACACACACACACACACACACACACACACACACACACACACACACACACGATTTCTCAGACTTGAAAATATAAATCATATATTTTTAAAACTCCTACCAACCACCAAGTTGCATGCATTATAGATTGGTGAATTTCGGGGTATATTGAAGAAAATGAAATGCTGCCATTCTGCCAACCTGAAAACGGAAAGAAGAGTAGGGGTACTTAAAATGTCTGTTGCAAACACCAACCTTACTGAAAAGTATGCTACCTGTTTTCATCACTGAATTCAGCTAGGCAAGCATTTTATTTTCTAAGGATTAATAGGCTAAAACTACATTCTGGCTTCAATAGATCTTGGCTTCCATAGGAGCGAAACTCTTGTAGATCTGAAAAGTACATGTGTTTCTAGTGGAACATTTTTGTAGGTACAAAAGTAGAATTTTTAAAGAAACAGTGGCCACAAAATGCAGCAGACTGAGGGTTGGGAAAAGATGTCTGCCAAGCTGGAAGGAATGTCACTTAATCATCAAAGGTGGCAGCATGTTAAGATACCACTAGTGACAGTGGTACAAGTGGTAAAGTTCTTCCCATCTGGACTCTCAGCTGAGTAACAGCCCTCCAATGTGCCGTCAGAATTGTGTCTGACAGCTGAAATGATACTATAGGGGTTCCAGATTAAGAAAGATTATATTACGATGGCACCACTAAATAACTGTGAATATAATAATACAGAAAACAATGGGTTATCATTTTTTCTAGACACCTAGTCTTTAGAAGAAGCATCTTGGGACTTGCACGGTTAATATACAACAAAAAAAGTGGGTACAATTGTTGCCAGGCAACCAATTTGAATATTATTTCCTTTTCAGATTTAAAAAACCAACACTATTTGCTGTTTATATGTGTGATTAAGGAAGCAATGGTCTTATTCACTTAGACATGTTTGGTCCAAGAATCTTTGGATACAGGCATTAGAAGGAACAAGATCAACAGTAGTAACAACAATTTGAAAGCTAAATGGAAATAAATGTTTAATAAATTGTTGGGAGGGAAGGAAGGAAGGAAGGAAGGAAGGATAACCTTGTGCCTCAGCTCTGATATAAGAGTGTTACTTGCTGATAAACTGCAACCTATTCCATCCACACACTCTCAAAACTCAGGAGCAGTGCAACTCAAAGGAAGTGTCAGAGGTATATTAAATATTAATGGACAATGGCAATCTGCTATCTCCCCACACACCTAGAAATACAGAACAGGATTTACAGGGTGACTGCAATAGAGATAAACCTCAACATCTCCAGAGTGAAGTGATTCCATTACATTAAACTGGGGCCAAATGGATTTTGGTTTTTTTTTAAGGGCTGCCTCCTGGGGCAGGAGGACAAAAGTCAACTGCCAACATGGAACCCTCTGATGTCAAGGGTCTTCTGTGGGAGCTTTATTTCCTCCACTCCCCTACACTGTGTACCCCTTAAAACTATAACAGAGCTAGCCAACAGAAGAAAATCCCCACTGCTTAACTCCAAGACTAATTTTGAAAAGAGCATCCTAGAAAACATTGACCTTCATGAGGGGTCTCTCAGGGTCACAGGGTCCTCCATGGGGCATTGTCCTTCCCTTCCCCATATTCCAGGCCACATCTTTTGAAAACAAGCCTGTAAACTAAGCAAGAGATATTTCCCCCTTGCTTTGCCAGGAGACTGCCTTTTCAAGCCTTGACTTGACTGAGGAACCAAGTTATTTAGAATCTGGGGAAACTCATCCCTATTTCCACCATATTTATTAAACAACTGTGCAACCAGGCCACTTAACTCCATACAGCAATCCACTTTTCAATGGATCCTTTACTCAGAGATCTTATAAAAAGATTTTCTTTTTTCACAACTAACTTTCTCTATCTTTTCTTGTAATGTCTACAAGACAGACATTAGGAGTAAGGCACGTGCCCATGAGTGCATTCTCCAATCAATAACACGTTTTCCTACCATCAGATCTAAGTCCAAAGTTCTTCCACCTCACACAGAAACCCACTCCTCATTCTCTAACCAATCTCTGTTCATTTCACAGCTTAGTGCAAAAATCAGGATTCCTCTGTTGGCACTGAGGCGAAACTGTACAGTGGGGCTGTAAAGACTTCTTGGTTGCTGCTGTTTCAGGGTCAGGATATAGCTGGAAAAGAGGAGAAAGAACAAATGTGTGCAGGAAGCAGCTTTGCACATTAATTAGAGAGGTAAACTGAGAAGGGAGGGATGGAGATTGGAACTAGCACTACTATACACTCAGTCCACTAATCAGGAACGTAGCAAGGGGAGAAGAGGCCTGTGTTAGCCCCTCTCCCTGTCAGCCCCTCGGAGTGAGGGAGATAATGAAGAAAATAGAGAGGGGTGGACCCGGAGGGCCCTCAGGAGCTGGGGGCCTGGGTTCTTTGAACCCATCTGCTCAATCAATTAGCTACACCCCTGCCACCAATCAAACGTGCAGTTTTGGCTGAAAGGGAAGGGAGTGCAAAGGGTGTCAGAAGAAACTGTGGCTGATATATTGTAATGAGTCTGATAATGACTGGTAGATCACAGTCATATTCTGCCTGCCCAGATTTAAATTTCAGATAGAGTTCCACTCATGCAGCTTCCCTTTCCATCTGCAGCGTCTTGCACCTGCTGAAAAATCACTCCAAATGTACCAATATATTCCTATGAAAGCTTGAAGGTTACCACCATCTTAATCCTTATACAAGTTTTCAGTGAATTTATGCATATGGTGCTCAGCTTGGAGCATTGCACAGCTTTGTGCTACTGCTATATGGACTCAAACTGTGCCTTTTGTTTTCTCTACCTGGGAGCTTTGAGAATGAACTGTCTTGGTGGTTGGAGCGATGACTCCAATGATCTGGACTGACTTTCCCAGGTCTGGAGTCTGGCAACACATCCTCATCTTCCTGGAAAAGCACAATGGGGAATTTCCTCTTAGATCGTTTCTAGCTCTGAGACCTTTAGGGAAGATGTAGGGTTTTGAGGACTAGGTCATGACAGAAACTATGGTACTTTTGAAGAGCTTCTGGGGTCCCAATGCATTTCTTTGTCAGGGAACTTCTTTAAAATATGCAGGTAGGGCTATCTATGATACTGTTCTATAATGTGTTATATAAAGTATGTTGTAAACTGTCCAGAGACGTGAGTTTGGGACTGGTATACAAATATACTAAATAAATAGTCTTACTGCGTACTCTTTCTTTTGATGAAGCTCAAAGCATGCTGGGAGCCAATCGACTATCAATAAAAACTGTTCCTTATGGATTGCCTACATGTACATCCTGCTTTTCATTCATAAGGCTTACACAACTGTTAGAAGCAAGAGAAATAATAAAATAAACACTAATAATAAAATAAACACTATGAAAAACAAGAACAAAAAAACCCCACACACAGTGGAGTTGTTTGAGGCGACAACTGTTGTTCCATTATCACCACCTGCCTGTGTGGGTAATAAAAATTCTAGAAGAGCAAGCCTCAAGCTGAGTTACATAGCCAGCGCTGTCCCCATCTTTACTCATGTTACCAACACTTTGACCGCCCCCCCTCCCTCGGAAGCTGTTCTTGAGATGCCAAACACCAAACCAGAACAGGAGTAGCAAGTAAAACAATAATAAAAACAAAAGAACATAAAAACAGCCCCGCTAGATCAGGCTCAAGGCCCATCTAGTCCAGCATCCCGTTTCACACAGTGGCCCACCAGATGCCTTCAAGAAGCTCACAAAACAGGGTGTGAGGCTTGCCTCCTCTCCTGCCATTGCTCCCCTGCAACTGGTATTTAGTGGAATCTTGCCTCTGAGGCTGGAGGTGGCCTATAGCCACCAGACTAGTAGCCATTGATTTGTTGTTGTTGTTACTACTACTACACTGCTTGTCAACAAAAGTTCTCAAAGTGGTTTACACAGAAAAATAAATAAATAAATAAGTAAGAGAGTCCCCTGTCCCAAAAGGGCTATCAATCTAAAAAGAAACCTTAAGAAGACACCAGCAACAGCTACTGGAAGGATGTTGTGCGGGGATTGAATAGGTACAGTTGCTGTCCCGCTGCTTAATATAAAGAGATCCACCACTTTAAAAGGTGCCTCTCTTCTCAGTTAGCAGGGGTATCACATCACATTCCAGTGGTATAAAAAGTCTTCTGCAAAACTAAGGTATTAATCACCCATCTAAAGACAGTAAGTGGGAAACTTAGCCTAATACCCCAGAAAGGAAATGATAGATTTGTGGTGCCACTGCTGACAAGGCCCTACCTCTGGTATCTGCCAATCATTTTTTTTTAATTGGCCCCTTTACGAATATGACAAAACTTGTATATCACTTTTCAACAGAAGTTCCCAAAGTGGTTTACATAGAAATAAATAAATAAATAAATAAATAAATAAATAAATAAATAAATAAATAAATAAAATGGCTCCCTGTCTTCAAAGGCTGCATAATCTAAAAAAAGAAACATAATATAGACACCAGCAACAGTCACAGGAAGGAATCCTGTACTGGGGATGGGTAGGGCCAGGTGCTCTCCTCCAGCTAAATAAAGAGAATCGCCACTTTAAAAAGGCGCCTCTTTGTTCAGTTATCCCCTTTATTATACTTCAGCTGAAATAGACATCATAATAATACAATCAAATAAATTTTTAAGATCTTAAACATTAACATATAAATTTTATATTTTAAAAAACATATTATTCTAAGAATAATCTCTTCAAAGAACAAACAGTTCATTAAAGTTATACCAAATCTTTGAAAACTCTTCTTTTTTACCATTTTGCCAGAAAGAAATCAGTTCAAATACAGACAAGGAACACAGATCAATTATCTAAAGTTGTAATTCAGGAGTAGGTTTATCATTTCATTGTTGCATAATAATCCTATCTGTAACTCCCCATGCTCGGAGAATCCAAAGTTTCTGATGTAATGATATACAGTATTTCATCTAGGAATGCTGATATACAGTATTCCATCTAGGAATACCAGAAGAGTATGAACATCTTTAACTACCAATGATCACTGTAAAATCATGTTTACAATCTCAGTAATTTCAAGGCAGTTTGGAACAATAAATAGGTCAAGACCAAATCATATGCATAAGTATTCCCACATCCAAAATTACACGTCCAACAACTAGGAGTCTGTGATCAACACCTCAGTGTTCCCTGAAGTGTACAACAGGTATGAAATAAGAGGGAGTTTCTGTTTCAAACCAATGCAGGGTGGCCCGCATTGGTTTGAAAAGGTAGGGTACTCAATTTCATTATTCCAAAGATCTTGAATACAATCAATATCAAGCTTGTCTATATCAATCAAATTTTGGTTAATAGTGGACCAGAAACAGGCTATCCAAGGCTGATCTTAAGGCTGGGCAGGTTCATATGGAAGCAAGTGTCATTAAGATCACTTCGGTCCCAGATCACTTTTTAATTTAAAACAGTGGCTTCTTTTTGACCAGACCTTTGGGCTAAGTCTAAGTCTTGGGGGCCCCAGCAGAACCATCAGGAATCCCATCACCACAGAGTTTTGGCCAGTCAGAGGAGCTGATGCGCTGGCTCTTTAAGGAAGAGCTAAAGTGGAGGTGCTCAGTTATCTTTGGCTCTTTCTGGATGAGCTCACTGGACAGCCAGTCTCTGCCAAAAAGCAAAAGGGAGAAAAGGACCCCAGAAAGAAGGCACGATGGAAAGTGCCATGGATAGCTGAGTGCACTCTATTCTAGCAGCTCCTGAAAGGGCCAGTATGCCAGCTCCTCCAGTCTGGCAGGAGTGGGATGGGGCGAGTGTGAGTGTAAGAGGGAGAGAGCATGTGCACACATCTCATCTACTTTGCAACCATCAGATGTGTAGGATCTCTTCCCTTTTCTTTTTTCCTCCCACTTTCTTTCTCTTGTCCATCTCATTCTCTCCCTCTCTCCTTCCTTCCATCCTTCCATGTATGGATGTGCGGAAATTGCCCTAGACTAATTTAGTGGCTCTATACATATCATAGTAGTTTTCTTTCTTTCTTAAACTGGTATACTGGCCCTCACTCCCATAAATCGACAATAAATTTGTGGCTGGAGATGATGGGAATTGGAATTCAGCAACAACTAGAGACACAAGCTTATCTACCTCTGATCTAAAGCCACAGTATTGTTCTATATGATGGAATTAATCTGCCATGTAAAGGAGCAGAGATATTTCAGTAGCTACTGACAACTCATTTTTACTGATAACTTTTTACTGCTATTACTGTTTGTTGTTGTAATGCTTTTTAGTGCCATTCCTTTCTCTCTCTACCGTCTTATACCAAAGGCAGAGTACAAATTCCTATAAATAAAGCTGACCAATAACTAATATCAGCATGCTGTGGGTACTCAAAAACCCAAACTGAGCTGATCGACTAAAATTGCCATTTCATCTTCTTCTGTTGAAGCAACAAATGCAAATACTTCTATGTACCATCCTTGCACAGCGTAGAACAGGAAATGTTCTATGATCCCAGGGTATGCATCATTTGCTGCACGCTGTGTAGGAAACCTCAAATGCTGCCCTTCATTACCTCTAATGGAATCTCAAGGTCAATAGCCAGTCATAAATGTCCACTTTAAATAAAATATTAGAAGCTGCCTGCCCAATGCCTTTTTATACCGGTTTCTAGGGAGAAAATACTCTTGGGCAGTTTTGTTTTTTAATCAAACATTTGAGGACTGAACCAAAAAATAACTGAGATTGTTTTATCCCAGATTTTATTTCTTATCTGACAGAGCAATAACCTCTTTCTAAAAGCCTGCATTCACATGCCACCTAATGTAGTATTTTTTCCCCTTTTGTAACTTGGTCTTCAAACCCCGGGTCAGGCTGCAATCCAAAACATAGCATGTTAGTGGGATTTATTTCTGAGTAAACTTGCATAGGATTGCACATAGTCACCTCTACACCATTTGACCAGTTTGCAGGCAGGCAGAAGCAGCTGCAAGGACTGGCTACAAGTCAGGGCTCTCCCTGTTGAGGCAGTCTATTACCGGGAGTCACTACTGTGTAGACCATTTAGTACCACCATCCCCTTATCACAATTAAATTCTGGAAAGTATGTATCCTATTGCTGGAGTTTCAGCTTGGACTCTTCCAGTGACGATTTCTACATATCCTAGCAAATTGTGTATTTCACAATCTTACTAGGCAGGATACACAAAGGCAAGACCATCCCAGCTTGAGAAGACTAGAGTATAGCATGGAGAGACAGCATCTTGCTTGCCCTGGTGAGACTCAGGCTGTTCCTTTGCAGCAAGTGGACACGTATCTGCCCTGCACTGAGTGGTGACAATGGGTCTCCGAGAGGTGTACTCAGATTCCTTACTTCCCTGGCATATGGACCAGTCGCGTTTCAGTATGTGCGCATATAATAAAGGACAGGAGGATGCACTGGACCAAAAGCCCAATTTGAATCTGGAAACTGGCTTGTATAATCTGACAACTGTTTGGATGAAGAAGCTCAAGTAGTTTCCACTGGTCCTACATTATGATGTGAATGTTTAGAGGCTTGTCAGAACCAACTATCTTTCTACCAAATATTGTGTGTGGGAACAGAATACAGTATTGCAGAACTGTGCTGTAGAGGAAGATAAATTACGTTAAAAAGTTAAGAAAGGAGGTCTTCCAAAAGCAGCAGCACCCTCCACAATGGGCCTATGGATGAAGCAGCATCCTTTTTTCTGAGAAGTGAAATAAACTGCTTCTATTTCATGCACCTTTGCTGTTGCATTTCCCTTCTCTGGTTGCCCATACAGTATGGAAGTCAACTACCTAGTGCTAGTTTACTAGCATCCTCATGAACTACCTGAATATCGAGATCTTCTTTGAAAGACCTTCTTCAGGTGAATGAAGCCACCTGTCTTCAGAGATAAGGCAGGTGGCTACTGGAGATAAGGCCTTTTCCATTATGGCACCCCATTTATTGGACACCCTCCTAAGTTGTGACTGGCAGGCACAAGCCTAATAGGTTTTAGGATCAGTTCGGCCACAATTTAAACTGTACAGTGATTAGCTTCTACTGTTGATTTTAAAGTTTTGTTGTGGCTCTTCATAGTTTATGCTTATTTAAGCTAGTTAATACTTTAATTTTTAAATATTTATGTTGGTTTAATAATTTTTTAAAAATCTTAGTCTGTAAACTGCTCTGAGAGGTTTATCAGGCTGAAAGGTGGGATATAAGTTTTCTAAACAAACAAGGAAAAGTAGACATATTCTGAATGCATATGCTGAAGCATATATCTCACCTTCAGTATTAGTGAATCTCAAAAATGCTTGGGCATATTGAACAGATTTGGCCCAGCCCCATGGAGATAGGCCTGCTATTCTGGAAATGCTAGGTAAAAAACTGGAGGGTAGCAACCTTCTCTCAAACTTGTGATACCACCAGAAGAAACCAGCAACAGATCTACTACAAGGACTAGGAGAACCATGAGACGGGTAGGAAAATGAAGGAATTGGAGGTACAAGCTTTTCTCAAGCTTTCCCATAGAAGGTCAAGACATAGGAAGAGAATGGAGAAGCCTGCATGTAGGCAGCTGGCTATAAAGATGGTGTCGTTGAGAAAGGCTTAGTTTTTTTCAACCATTGCTTACATTACCTACATTAAGGAGTCATGGAACTTTATGGTGTGTACCTCATGAGGACTTAGAAGAATATGTTTGACAGGAACTTCTCAAACCTCATTATGAGGATTTTAAACTGAATCTAATGGGCAAGGACAAAAACTCAGTGCCAAGTATAAAATGAAGTACTAAGGACAAGAAAACATATGCCAAAGTAAGAAGCAAAATGGTGGGGAGGAAGCAGAAATTCACAAGTCACTGCAACAAGAACAGCAGTAAATGGTGATACCTACAGTCTCCAATGTCTATATGCATGGGAAACAAAAGAGAGGAACTGGAAATTCTAATTGAGTGATTTGATAGACATGAAACTTCCACACTCAAATTCATGGATTTCTATGCAGGTATACACATTATTTCCATTCCATTCCATTCGTGAACTTCATGGCCACCAAATTTCATGACAAGGAAAAATAGGAGACATCTCAAGAAACCAGTGCAGACTCTCAGAGAACTATCGGCACAACTGAGAAATAAAAATGATACATATTAGAAATAGGAGGGAAGAACATATAACTGAGGAAGACTACAGAAGAGTGGCTCAAACATGTAGGGATATCAAGAAAGTGAAGCCTCAGAATTAGCTGGAGCTTGAGAGGTATGCCAAAAAACAAAAAGGGCTTTTACGGCTATATCTGAAACAAGAAGACGATCCAAGAAGTGGTAGATCAGTTGCTCAGAGAAGACACTGAAATGGTAACAGGTGACAGAAAGAAGGCAGAAATGCTTAACTCCTAATTTGCATCTATCTTCAGCTGGGCAAATGTGTCCTAGCCAGGCAACAGATGCACAAATGAAGGCAGGAGGGAAATACCTCAAGACAGGTTAAAAGATGGTAAGAACACCTACCTACCTACCTAAAATGGGCTTAAGTGTCCAGATCCAGTTGAATTACATGCTCATGTACTGAGGGGAATTAAAGATATGATCTTAGACTCACTGGCTGACATGATGTGCAGCCCACTTCTTCTGTAATGATCCACTGCAGTGCTCTTGTGGACAAGAAAACCTAAACACATTTTTATGCAGTGCTCTGCCCTAATTAAAATTTCAATTTAATCCTTATAATTTCTAATCAAAGGGGTGTTGCTGACAAATCCTAGTTAAAAAGGAAAGACTGCTCACCATACTTTCTCTGTACTAGGAACAAAACAGAAGTGGTATGCAGCCAAATGAGCAGAAATACTGTTCCTCTTAACCAGAGCTAGAAAGGTTGTGAGCCTTTGTAAGAGCTGCTTTTCAAATGTTTTGCTTTTCTTGTCCTTAAGGACCAGAAAGCTGGCAGATTGTACGCCATGCACTATAAAGTCAATGACAAGGTCTCTCATATGGCTACACAACACGTTGTAGAGCACCATGTTCATAAACCTGTTTACCAACCCCCACAAAAAGAGCACTAAGAGAAAGCCACAACTGCTAACTGTGATGCATGCAATTCTGCTATATACATACCTTTGACCCCCCTGTTGTGTGATCCCTAGGAAGCAACCCTAAGGAGCTGTCATCATGTCAATGCAATAATTTGGCTGCTGTAGGTGCAGCTGCAGATCTAATGTTTGACAATTTCCTTTGGCAGCAGAGCCCTGCTCTAAACAAGCGTCTTGTTTCATCTTTCACAGTGAAGCTTTTGGCAATTCTGAAAGATCAGTGTTAAGGGACACATGCTGTGTAACCCCTGCTGAAACTTTATAAACATACAGAGAGCTGTCAAACAATTAAACCACACCTCCAACTGTGAGGCTCAGAGCACTCTTTTCTTTCAAACTTCCACCTGGGAGAGTTGCCGCACCAGGGCATGCATCAGTTATCTCACGTAGCAGCAACTTGCAGGTCTCGCCTGATGCAGCAGAAGTTTAATTGCTAAATGGGTTCACACGCTACACAGCACACCATAAATATTGCTTTGCCATGACAACTAAGTTGAACTAAGGCCATAATCTTTATTAAAGGAATTGCACTGCCAATAAACCACATAATCTGAAAGAAAATCCAACCAAGGTGGTTGCTAGCCTAACTCACCAGAAGCTGCCTGCATAAAACAGCAGCAATTCTTATCCCACAAAATTGTCATCCATGAACAAGAAGGGGAAATCCGAAGGATCACATCTTCTCCCAGACACCATAGTCCTGGGTGGGTGACCATCTGGGAGATTCCAGAGGTCAGGCAGCCTGTACCAAATTATACTGGTCTATGAAATTGCTCAGCAGTAATCTGCCCTCTTTCTCTCTCATCTCTCTATAACTATCATCCTTCTTACATATCTATTGCCCACACTAGACCATGCACCAGGTATATTTACAAAATTAAAAGAAACAGTACAAACCACTTCTGTATCTTAACACAAGGGCATCTGATAAAGGTTCATCTAGTGCAGCATCGTTTCCAAGATCACCCAGCCAAATGATCACCCACCCAGAGACAAAAGTTTGGGGCGGTGTACAAATTTGATTAATAAATAAAATAATTAATAAATAAAATGTATCTGGAAACTCACAGCAGGGCCTGTTTTTATTCAGAGCCGCTGGTATCTAAGTGTATATTGTCTCCGGACAATCAAGGTTTATTTAGTCATCAAAGCTAAGCCTATCACTGAGCCCACATTCTTTAAACACTCATAGGGCTGGTTCAGACTATAGGTGCACCATGCAATGCGAGATATTTGCATGCATGTCTTGCTCCCCCTCCCAGTATGTTGTCCTACAGTGCCATAATCACATGTGTGTGAGGGAAGGAAGAGATTAATTTGAACCATCCATCACTTGCCATTATAAATACTTTAAATAATACTTAAATCACATGTAATGGGTGGATCCCTGCCCCACATGACTATGAGTCTGTGGGACAACATTCTGGGAAGCTGAGTGGGTGTCTGATCATATCACGCTTAGAAGGATAGGGCTGATTAGATATATCATTTGGTAAAGAAATATAAGCACTTTAAAGCCCCCACCCCCCACTTTAAGTATTTGTATCTCATAGTGAAGTTCCAGGTTTGAAAGTCTGTCTTGAAAGGAGCTGGGCATGATAAATTATCCACTGTCCCCCATCATCTGTGGTTGATTTCTCCCAGGTCTACTGGCCAGAAGCAAAAGGCTTTTATGTCTAGGAGTGGTGGTGTCCAGTGTCTTTGCTCAACAAAGCACAGGGTATTGGTTACATTTTGCCTCTACCCTTTTGTTTTGTGTTACTGGGCGGAAAAAGATATCGCTTCATACAGTGATGACAAATGTGACAAAACAAAGGAGGGAGAAAACTGAACAGCAAAGACAATTAGGTCATTATGGCTGTCAATAATAATCTTTTCTTGTGGATACAGCCAAATTTTAATGCAAGGTATTTGCTTAAGTTTCTTTCTGTTTCCTGCTTTGTTCTCTATTTAGAGTGTATACAAGGCAGGAAAAGTCCTGGAGAACTGTCTTGAAGCATGGGGTGAGGGGTTGTCACCATAGCGCTCTCATACTAGTTGCTGCAACCATTCACTCCCCCAGGCAAGGACATCTACTTACAGGTGCCTTTGCTCTTTGCTTTTGCTTTGTCATGAATGGCACCCTGCTCCCCAGTCTGGACTCTGCCCGTGAGTGGGTCTGTACTAAAACTAGTGAGGTTAACACACATACCAATTTGGGTTGCTGTTATGGAATAATATTTTCCTATCCCTTTCTACTAGGTTTTGCTGCCACCAACAACCTCTTCCTGGCTATATTTTTACCCTGAATTATCCCAGTAGCTGAGGCTCTCATGATAGAAAGTACAACACACTTGAAACAAAATGAGCTTTAAACTAAAAACAAAATAAAGGTTCTTTGTGTACAACAAGTTTAATGACTTCTCTCTCCGCCAAGGCAGGGCTTCCCATTCGTAATGGTTTCTTTAACAAAAACAGCAAGGCTTGGCTAAGTGTATATAATTAATGATATAAGGTTGTGACACACAGACTTCAGCCAATAGCAGAAATTCTACACTGTGTATTTGGAGCAGATGGGTTAATAATATAACTGAGGTAACCACAGTTTGATTGTCTTACACCTATAGACTCAGATCCTGTCCTACCCAGTCCCTCCCAGGAACCCCTCTGGTCCCAGTGCAGGCCCTATCTGAACATCATTTTTGACTGGTTTTCCTTTTAACAGCTCCTCTCCATTCCATTCCAAAGGCTGCTCCCCTTTGCAATCGCTCCTGGAAGGCGGTTCCTTGGGCTTCAAAATATGATTGATAGCTCTGGTGCTGCTGCCAACCATCACACGCCACATTCATTTTTGCCTTGATTGATTGATTGATTAAGTGCCGTCAGGTCAGTGTCAACTCTTAGCGACCACATAGATAGATTCTCTCCAGGATGATCTGCCTTCAACTTGGGCTTTAAGGTCTCCCAGTGGTGCATTCACTGCTGTCATAATTGAGTCCATTCACCATGCTGCTGGTTGTCCTCTTCTTCTCTTTCTTTCAGCTTTCCCCAGGATTATGGACTTCTCAAGGGAGCTGAATCTTTGCATAATGTGTCCAAAGTAGGATAGTTTGAGCCTGGTCATTTGTGCCTCGAGTGAAAATTCTGGATTGACTTGTTCTATGAGCCATTTGTTTGTTTTCCTGGCTGTCCATGTTATCCTCAAAAGTCTTCTCCAGCACCAAAGTTCAAAACCATCAATGCTTTTTCTATCTTGCTTCTTCAAAGTCCAGCTTTCGCATCCATAGAGTGTCACAGGAAAAACCATTGTCTGAACAATTCTAATCTTTGTAGGTGAATACACGTCACGGCATCTAAATATCCTTTCCAAGACCTTCATTGCAACCCTACCAAGTGCTAGTCTGTGACGTATTTCTTGACTGCTGGATCTTTTACTGTTGAGGGCCAATCCTAAAAGGCAGAAGCTATCCACCACTTCAGTGTCTTCATTATCAATTCTGGGGCTGGTTGCTGTACCTGTTGTCATTAGTTCAGTCTTATTTACATTTAATTGTAGTCCCATTTTTTCACTGTGCTTCTTGACTTTGATTACTAGAACTTGCAGATCATCTACCTTCTCAGGTATCAGAGTGGTGTCATCAGTGTAGCACAGGTTATTGATGTTTCTTCCTCCAACTTTAAAACCACACACTTCTTTTTCCAATCCAGTTTCTGTCAGTATATGTTCAGCATATAAATTGAATAGAGAAGGAGAAAGTATACAGCCTTGCCTTACTCCTTTGCCGATCTGGAACCAGTCTATTTCACAATGTTCTGTCTGCACTGTGGCTTCCTGTCCTGTGTATAGGTTTCTCATGAGAACAATGAGATGTTCTGGGATGTCCATTTCCCTAAGGAAATTCCACAACTTGACATGGTAGATGCATTCGAAGGCTTTTCCGTAGTCTTCTTTCTGGCATTTCTCAATTATCCAGCGTGCGTCAGCAATAATGTCTCTTGTTCCTCGGCCTTTTCTGAAACCAGCTTAAACATCTGGCATTTACCTTTCCATGTAGGGATCTAATCTGTGTTGGATGATCCTGAGCATTATTTTGCTAGCATGTGAAATTAAGGATATTGTGTGATGGTTTGCACAATTTGTTCAGTCTCCTTTCTTTGGTATGGGCATGCAGACTGACCTCTTTCAAACTGTTGGCCACTGTGTTGTTCTACAAATTTGGTGGCATAGTTTGGTTGGAGCCTTGACTGATTCTTCTTCTGTTACCTGCCATGTTTCTGTAGCTATTCCATCAATTCTTGTAGCCTTCCAACGTGGTAATGAATGGAGTGCTGACTAACTTCATCTTCCCATACTAGAAGTTTTGGAAGTAGGGAATATCTTCTAGAGTATCTTGGATGTTGACGTCCCTGCTGTACATATTTTCAGTATACTCCTTCCATCTCTGTTTGATCTTCTCTGAATCAGTTACTATCTGTCCTTTGGCAGCCCTTAATAGCAATAGCAATAGCAATAGCACTTACATTTATATACCGCTCTATAGCCGGAGCTCTCTAAGCGGTTTACAATGATTTTAGCATATTGCCCCCAACATTCTGGGTACTCATTTTACCGACCTCGGAAGGATGGAAGGCTGAGTCAACCTTGAGCCCCTGGTCAGGATCGAACTTGTAACCTTCTGGTTACAGGGCGGCAGTTTTACCACTGCGCCACCAGGGGCTCATACCAATTTGAGGTTGGAACCTTCTTCTGAGGTCAGAGATCTTTTGGAAAATTTGTCTTGTTTTTCCATGTCTATTTCCATCCTCAAGTACTTTACAGATGTCACTCTAGTATTGCTCCTTGTCTCTTCAAACAGCTGTGTGAAATTCCCTATTAAGTTCCTTCCTGTTGTCTTTATCTTTCTTGACTTTGGCTTCTCTCTTCTTCTGGGCAATTTCCACCATCTGTTCTGACATCCATTTTGCTTTCTTCTGTTTCTTGGTCTTTGGCATTCTCTTTTCACATTCGTCCTTAACAACTTCTTTGATTTCATTCCACAGTTCCTCTGGTTCCCTATCAATGAGTTTCAGAACTTCAAAGCGGTTCCTCATGTCCTCCTTGAAAATGGTGGGAACATTCTCAAGATCATATTATGGAAGCTGGATAGCTTTGCTTCTCCGCTTTAGCTTGACTTGGAACTTGCACATGAGCAGTTCGTGATTGGTTCCACAATCGGCCCCAGCATTATCTTTGCTGTTATAACTGAGCTCTTCCACCTCCTTACACCAATAATGTAATCAATTTGATTTCTGTGTACTCCACCTGGTGATGTCCATGTGTATAGTTCTTCAAACAACTCTTTGGTTGTTTGAAGAATGTGTTAGAAATGAAGAGGTCATTGGCTTGATATAAATTGATAAGTCATTCTCCTGTTTCCTAGACCATATAGGCCAACTTTGTTTTCCTCCTTATCTTTTCCAACTTTGGCATTTCAGTCTCCAGCCACCAGCATCACATCTTGCTTGCATGTTCTGTCAATTTCAGACTGGACCTGAGCATAAAACTCATCAACTTCCTCTTCTTCTGCATCAGTTGTGGTATAGACTTGAAGAACTGTCATGTTAAGGGGTTGTCCATGAAATCTAACTGATATTAGTCGGTCACTGACCGCATTGTATGGAAGTACTGTCATTGCTATATCCTTCCTATGAAAGCAACACCGTTCCTCCTTTGGTTTTCGTGTCCTGAGTAGTAAACGGTATGATTTTCTGACTGAAAGTGTCCCATTCCAGTCCATTTTAATTCACTGATGCCCAAGATGTCAATCTGTAGTCGATTCATTTCATCTTTCACTGTGTCAAGCTTTCCCATATTCATGCTTCTTTCGTTCTACGTTCCAATTGTAATTCTGTCTTTGCAGCTTCAGATTTTCTTTTCCCGCATGGCAACATCAGCTGCTAGACATTCAAAAGGCTTTAATCTAACTGTGTCATAAACACCATCGGTACTCTGAGAGATCCTCAGCTCTTTCTCAGTAGCATTTTGAGTACCATCCAACCTGAGGGGCCCATCATATGCCACTACATCAACAATCATTCCATTTTGTCTATCCATGTGGTTTTCTTGGTAAAATACAAGAGTGGTTTACCACTGCCTTCTCCTGCGCAGTATGAAATGAGGCCTTTGTTGTTGTCACTGAAGTGATCGTCCACCTCCAGCACCTTCCTATATCGCTGGTGCCCAATATAGGTGCCTGCTTGCTTTAGCTGGGCAGCTGGGATGACCTTCGCGCTTTGGGTGACCCTACTGGGAGTATACCTCCCGGCGTACTTCGCACATCCATCCCAGGAACACCCCCACCCCCAGCCACAATGAGGCAGCATAGCAGGACTTGGGTTTTTTGGTGGGTTTTTTTGCCTTACCTACATATAAGTTAGGGAGTCTCCAAAATTCTACAAACTTCACTGTCTTAGAAAGTCAGTGTGATTTGTGAAAGTGATTCATCAGGTTATGAGGAAACTCAAGGTTCTGTTCCACTCAGCTTTGAAGGAAATTGGTGGCCTTTGGCCCAGCTTTCCTCAGACTAACTCACCTCACAAGGCGGTGGCTAAAACACAACTCTGGCCTCCATAGAGACTGAAATCAATGTTATTAATATGCTGGGTGAGCAATAACAGTCTGACACAATTTAGACAGAGAGAGAGAGAGAGTTCCCAGCCTCATGTTGAGCAACTAGAAGACCTGGGGGCTATTCACACATGTAGGCAAAACTGGGTTAAGGAAGACCAGCCTGGTTTTTTCCATGCATGGGAACTGCTGGGAGCTGCATGGCTCTCGATAGCAGCATAGGAGCAAACCCAGTAGGGAGCCTCGGCTGTTAGCCAGGGTTAAGGGAGCAAACACGCTCTTACCCCAGGCTAACTGATCATGTGTTGGCTCTGCGTGGCACCTACACACGAGTAGCCTCCCAGCCTGCATCGGCAAGCTCCCCATAATGAACCACGCAGTCGCACAGGTTCTCCCGGCTGCCAATAGCAGCCTGAGAATGTCTGGGTGAGTGATCTGCTCACCTAGCCAGAAGACAAGCAATGACTGTGGGGGAGGTAAGCATTTTAAGGCTTTCTCCCTGACAGAGTGGAGCCCTCTTCCACTGATTGTGAGAAAAGGCTCCTGGAATCACAGAATTAGCAGTTAGTGGAGACCTCTTCCACACTTCCTTATCTCTTGTCACTAGTAGAAGCAGGTTTACCTCAATTTATAAATACAATTAACTCACTGCATGGCCCAGAATCCAAGACAAGATTTAGCATGAATCACTCTAGTAAAGGAAAATGGGATATGCACTCTTAGTTTCATTTTCCATTTTCTGGATTTCAGTCTGGCACAATATCTGGGTAGCAACCTAACTGTTTGATGGGTTGTTGTGTGTAATTATTGTAATTAGTAAAGTTAAATTAACATACTTAGAGGCATCCAAAATTCCCCAGGGGAAGTGAGGTAAGTCAATACAAATTATAATTACTGAAGTGGTCCCGACTGTACAGCTCTGGAGCCTGATATTTTATTTGTGTTAACTACAGTTTTAGTAGTGAGGATGATTAAAAAGTAGGGGGAAAACAGATATTCTAACAAAAGCAAAGTACTATGTAAATAATCTTGACAGGGTTTTATTTGTGCTTCTACGTAACACTCTTTGCTTTGCTCACTGGCAACCAGCAGGGAACATTAAAGGCAGACTTGTACAGAGGAACAATTTGAAATTACAACTTCTTCACATTCACACATATACAGAAAGGAGTTTAAGTCAACGGTAGTGCAGTGCTTATGCAGATAATTATAGCCCTGAATGAGAGCTGGTAGCTAAGTAGCAAATTTTGTACATATGAGTAAATGAGTACCTGAACCTCTGCAATTACTCTCAAACGAGCACCTCAATGAAACAATTCTAGGCTAAACCTCAAAATTAGTACATAATCTGCCTAAACCTCAACATTAGTACACAATCCACCTATTTGTAATGATAATGCAGCATCATGGTGCCCCGGTTAACTCCAGATATCTGGCCTGTGAGGCCCGGTAAGAAGTCCCATTCACTCCAGGTTAAACATGGTTGGATAGGTGGGGAAAGGAGGACGCCTGCTGCCTAAATCACACCTGTTGTTGGGCAATTGGTGCCAAATAATTTGTAGATGACTTCTAGCTCAGGGTTTTTAATAACACATAACAACTCCCTCCTTGTGATTTATTGAAGATGAAAACACAAGTTTAAAATTAAATGCAGATGGGATAAACATTTCTTTCACCCACAGTGAAGATTTTATTTATTCTAAGTAGCAAAGAAGTTGTTCAAACGGTGTATCTGTGGTAAAGCAAAGATCTGGGTGGGGGTCATTTTACACGTTTGGAATGCATTCATTTTGTAATGCATTATCTACTAGAGAGAACCTGAAAGGGATTCTCTCACAAGAATAAATTATGTATCCCATACAATTAATTGCCAGATTGGAATGTTTAAAAATCTATGTGAGTTTCCTTAACAGTGAACAGGAAGGGAATCTCACTGATCTTGTATATCTGAATATATGAAAAAAATACTAAAGCTCTGTGGGGGAAAAGAAGGTATTCTGGAGCTTGTAAGTTTTCAGCCACAGTAGCATAGCGTTAGTCTGATGGTATTTATTTCTTTATTTAAAATATTTATACCCCACCCCTCCAGTGCACTACTGCTTGGGACAGCTCACAACAATAAGATAGACACAAGATACAATAAAAGTAATAACATTAACTAAATTAAACAAACAAAAGTTGTCAGATTAAAAACCACAATCATTATTAGGTTCAAATTAAAACTGAAAATATAAAAAGCTAAAGAACCTACCAGATATAATAAAACATAAATTAATAAATAAAAATGGGGCATTAAAAAGCCTCCTTAAAAAGGTGTGTTTTAAGATGTTTTTTAAAAAACACAGAGGGAGGGAAAATGGCGAAGATCTTCAGGGAGGGTGTTCCAAAGCCAAGGGGCCACAACCGAAAAGGCCCTGTCTCTAGTCCCCACCAACCAGATCTCTGTTAGTGGAGGAGTCATGAGCAGGGCCTGAGATGATGAGGAGGGACCTGGCAGATTCATATGGGTGAATGCAGTCCGACAGGTATGCCGGCCGTAAGCCGTGTAGGGCTTTAAAGGTCAATACCAGCACCTTGAGTCTAGCCCAGAAGCAGACCAGTAGCCAATGAAGTTGATGCAGGATGAGTGTAATACTCATGAAGCAACTTGCACCCATGAGCATCCTTGCGGCAGCATTCTGATGGTAGGCCCAGCCAGGGTTCCATTTGACATCATATTGTTCTATATGCAGGAGGTACTCTTGATTTACAGTTTAAAATAAATAGGTAAAAACAAAGACCAAACACACTATTCTGCTACCTCACTCTCAGAAGTAGGGTTTGAAACTATAGTTTGGGTCCAAAATGGCTTGGGTCCAAGTTATTTAAGGGAACACCTTCTTCTTCATCAACCCTGCTACCTATTAAGATCATCTGAGGAGGTCCAGTTGGACTCAAAACTAGGCTTTTTCTAGAGTTTCCCTGGGACTCTGGAACACATTTCCTAATGAAATTAGAGTTTTCCCTTCTCAGAATGTTTTTAAGAAGGACTGAAAACATACCTGTTTAGTCGGGCTTTTAGTTTATTGTTTTAAAGCTTTGGGTTTTAGTGTTTTTATCTGTATTTTATCTGTATGTGTCAATGTTTTAATGGTTTTTAAGACTGTGCACCGCCTAGGGACCTTTTTCTATGGGGTGGTATAGAAACAAGCAATAAATAAATAAATAAATAAATAAATATACCTGCAGATCCACTTTATTTCCCTTTTTTTGCATACATGCACCACAGAACAACAAAAACTCACTATCAAATATTCATATTTATAATCGTACAGAAAATGTATACAAAATATAGTAATGTATAGAAGTGCATGGCATCCATATTTTAAATACAAATTATATGCCCCTATAATATGATACTGGCTACATAATAATGTGTACTTTGATCCATCCATTCCATATCCTTATGGTTCAAAACTGAATGGATTAGCTTAACTAATATATTTTTCTTTTCAAATATATGGACTTCATCTTGAACTTCCATACTCTTGTAAATATAATCATGAACCTTTTGTTTAGGTTTCCTGTATTACTATTGATTGATTGTTGAAAGCAACTGATGTAGATTCATTTGCAACAATGGTGCTCTTTTTTGTCTTTTGATACTCATTTTTGACATATTTATTATTCATATATTGATAGCAATGATAATCAATTCTTGACCTCTCTGAGCATTTCAGTCAAGTGTTCCAGATTCATAGATGAGATTAATCAATCCCATTCATCTGTTAAGACATTTCTGCCAGTATACCCTACTTTATTTTTCACAAAATGCAAAGTAATGAGAGTTGCCAAGAGTTTATATAACAAGAAAAATGTATGCATTATGTTTTGGTTTTTTACTAAGAACAATACATTTACTGCATAAAGAACACTGCATAATTAAGAGACGGCCAATAAGGACGGTAGTACACCAACCAGGATATACAAGTCTATTAGAAGATTGGCAATACTGAAGGTTCCTGCTGTTTCTCAGTCAGTACCAAGTGAAGATGTGATTTATGGAGGAAACCTTTTCATTAAGTAATAACAAATGGTTTCCACCCTCGTATACTGAGCAATCTTCAGGAAGCACTGAGGTAATATTTAGGTCTTCCATCCTAGGCAAGGATTCATTCAAGCATTTTGACTAAATCATAAAATGTCTATCACTTACTCAAGGTCGGGGGGGGGGCGGACCAAGGATAAGAACAACCACAGGTTAAATGTCTGACACTTGGTATTACATATAGAATTTTTGATAAAATAAATAGCTGTATTCAACACAGCAGTTAGGAGCAGACCAGCAGATGCTAAGGCAACCAGAGTGCAGGTAGATTTCTTAATATCACTTTTTTTCTTTTAGGTTGCACATTGCTATGCATATACACTCTTAAGATTCTGTCCTCAAGCTTTGCTTAGTATCATTTAATTATTTCTTATTTAGTTCAGCATACAAAATTGACAGTCAACTGCAAAGACCTCACAACTAGCACCACAATACTACTGGCACATAATCATTAGAATTATCATTTGCGCCTTCATCCCACAAAATAAATTGTACACTGACAGGGATTTTTACTACTACATTTGCTTTCACCCAACCATCCAGTCTAGATGTTTGCTAAAACCTCTTTATTTGCCTCAGCACTGATTTCCTATTTGCAGCATTGCTGAGCAGAGGCAAAGACTGTCAAACGAACAGTGCTTTGAATTGTTACTATGCAGCATATATACTGAGCCAGGGAGCACAAAGCATATTACAGCCTCTTCAATGGCTTTGCAAAGCCTTTTTGTTGTTTTTGTTGCTTCATGCACATTCTAGGAAAATGCAATATTAGAATTTATGTACAGAGCAATCTTATGCCTGTTTATTCAGACAAAATGAAGCCCTTCACCACCCCATTGCACAACTTCCATGGGATGCAACAAATGTCCCCACATACCTTCGGGGATTAGCCTGACTGATAGGAACCCAGGCACTACCAGAGGTGTTATTACCCCCAGACCTTGGGGCCCCGGTCTGTGGCCTCCAAGGTCTGGGGGGTGGGGGCTCCAAATGGCCAGGGGGGCCATGGCATCATGGGCTTGCGACAATCTATTTCAACTGCAAAGGCGCACTGGAGCACCTCACAGTTCTCAAGAGCTGCTGAGCCATATGGACAGGCCCAGCGGTTGCTCTGTCCACCACCACGGGGGGGGGGCTGCTGAGCTCACCCCTCTGCCACGCATATGGTGGCTGAAATTATGGGGGGGGGAATTGAGGTTAAGCGCAGCGGGGATGGCGGCAGGAGGCCCCCAAAATCAGGTTTTTGGGGGCCCTCGTGGCAGGGGGGCCTCACAGCAGGAGCAGTCTGGGCACTACAATTACATAGATACATCACTGAGCACTCTCAACATTGTCTCTAATTTCTAACTCAGACAGTCCAAATGGAAACTACGGTTGATGGGCTCAAAAGCAATCAAAGGGGCCAGGAGAATTAGCAAGGTCACATTGTTCTGTGCTCAGTGCCAGTGTCAAATTTGTCAGGGCCCTTAACCAAGTGAGAACATTCCAAACAGCGGGAGTAGGGAGTCAAACTAGCAGCTGTCATCTTCCTTATTTTAACCTATAATGCAACACTCACCATTGTGTCATAAGAAGCAACAGTGGAAGCAAAGCATTGCATTACCAGTAAAGGAAGATAGTGGCCACAGAATGTTCTGAGCTACCTCCAAGCTAACCCGCCCCCCCAAACTCTTGTAGGGGTTTATCTTAGCAGGAGTGGCAGCTTAGAGTGCTCTTTGGCAGCTGTGCTAGCTGTGCTTTGGCAACTTTTTCTTATAATGCACTGGACTCAGCAACAGGGTAGGGGCATTGTAGATAAAAGATGGTGGTGGTAGCCAGCATACCTGCTGAAGAGTGCTCCAAGTCACATGGCTTTGGGAAAGTGGCCCTGGCACTGTCTTGGAGTGCTTCTTGTTGGGCTGGCTTTCTGGTGGCTCCCATATTTCTTTTCATCAGGGCCTCAGGGGCCAGTCATGGATCCTTTAATCACAATGAGGTCACTGATGTTGCACCTGTCTATAGGCTTTCTGGCTTAGGTAATCCATAAAGACAATCGAGGCACTTTTGATACCAAGCCCAGTCTAGACTGAAATTGATCCAGATAATCCAGATCGATCTGGAGTTGAAAGGACACCACTTGCTCAAGCACCTTGACCCCAAAGAAGAGACTGAAACACAATAAAAGGGTTTATCTAGGCCTATGAATATATGAAACTGCCTTATATTGTATCAGATCACTGGTAATTATAGACTGCAGGAGCTCTCCCGGGTTTCAGAAAGAGGTCTTTCCTAGCCCTACCTAGACATGCCAGGAACTGAATCTGGGGCCTTCTATATGCAAATCATGTGCTCTAACACTGAGGTACAATCTTTTCCCCTTCACTGAGTCATGGTCAGCTTCCAAAGGATGTGTCTGTTAGTAATGCAGTCAAAGTTCAGCCACCAATGTTTGGATCAAGTTAAAAAATATGGACTCACCTCCAGCTAGCTGTTCCTGCCAGTCTAATTCTAGCAAATGTATCATTGCAAAGAAGGTAAGAACTGGTGGAAATGCTGGCTAGTGATGATGGAGGACTTGCCTGCCTTGCCGTTAAGATCTGGTTCAAAGATTGTGTGCCATCAAAGAGGACAGAAAAGGGGAGAGGGTTGGCAATCAGTGCTGGGCTTCCAGAGTGACAGATGCCGGGGGGGTGGGGGCTGGAGCTCACAAGAGAGGGAAATCACAGGCAGAGGAGCAGCAGTGGAGATGAGGTGAGGCAGAGGCAACAGGCAGTGAGATGATGCCTATGATGGAACAGGATGGCAGCCATACTCACTGCCCCTTAACAAACCTATCACCTGAAGTCATTGTGCTCTCATTGCCCTTATGAGGAAGCTGCTCCTGGAGCCCACCAAGAACCAGAGATGCTCGAGACAAACTGAAACTACCACCTGTTCTCTATAGAACCACCACCCTTTCCTAGTGATGATGAAAAAAAGGTAATAATCACTATCACTACAAATATTTATATACCACTTTTCAACAAAGTGTTCAAAACAGTTTACATAGAAAAATAACGTATAAGTAGGATGGATCCCTATCCCCAAAGGACTCACAATCTAAAAGGAAACAGACACCAAACAACAACCACTGGAGACAGAGGTGGAACTTCAATATGGTGGATGGGTCCAAAGAACCCACTCTGCTTTGTCTCCCAGAACCCCTTGGCCCTGACAAGGGCTGCCTTGCTCCCCTGCTGGCCTGCTTGCAGCAGCATTTCTCATCCCCAGTACAGAATGCAGTGCTCCTGCTGCCCACTGCCACTGCCAAGGCTCAGCTGCTGACCCAGCTGTAACATAGAGACCAAAGCAGGTTGGACCCCACTGCCCCCCCCAGCCACAGTGGAGTTGTCCCCACCCCCGTGACAGCTGGATGAATGTTCGCTCTCCAGCCCCCATGCTTCTGCCAGTCCAGTGGCTGGGAAGCGGAGGGTGAAAAGTGGTGCATGAAAGGGCAGCAGGGTGCTCCAGAGTTTTCACACGGGCTACCTTCAATGAGCCGTTGACTGGATATACAGTACTCTGCTGAGGTTGGATTGGGACAACTGATCCCCACCCATTAAATATAAGGAAATATCAACTTGCAAAGGTGCCTCTTTACTCAGTTAGGGGTTAATTACCTCTTCATGGTGGTGATCATCTTGGTCCCTGAGATGAAGCAAGGACCATTAGTATGATCAGGAGAAATGTCTAGATGCTGTCCGTATTTTGCCTTCCAGGGAAGCGACATGGTGCTGGAAGCTGTAGCAGCAGCAATGGGCCCTTCAAAGAAATGGGACTTTCAGAACTCTTGCCCAATCAAGGAATTTTCCTGATTGGCAATTAATGCTGTTCTGGGCTTGATACATAAACCAACAACGCTCAGTTATTTGCAAGCTAATACCTTAGTGGGCCTTGAAGAATCTCCATTTCTAGATAAATGGCAAGTCTTTCTATTAGGATCTCAAGTTCCTTTGTAGCTTACTGAAAACCTTAACAAGCCTGAGACTCAAACTAGACATGACATGTAATTATTTCACTGGGTTTTTTTCTTTAACCAAAACCAGCCTCAGAGGCTGCAGATTTAAGGGGACGGAAGATGGGAAGGTGGGGTGGGCTGCTTAAGCTTTTCACCCCAGACCTTTTCTGTTAAAAACCATTCCCCTTTGGTGGAAAGGATATGGGTAACTGGTGGTCGTGCATACCTGCCCCCATCTAGGGTGGAAACTATAAAATTTACATATGCAGACAGGAATGTACTTAGAAGTGTCAGCATGAAAAATGGAATTATACTAACATCTTAGTGACAATGTAGAAGATGAGGAGTTGTTTCAGCATTCTCCCATCATAAGCCCTCAACATTCTATTAGTAATAAAATCTAAATGGTCTATCCACTCTGCCTGAGCTTGCAGAAACTGACTAGTAAGTAAGTACTCCTGGAACATCACCTAGTCAAATTTTGTTATTCACATTTTGTGGGTGGTAATCAATGGACCAAACATTTTTTGTATATCCTACAGTTGTACTACCTGCCTTCAGTGGGTGAACATAGATCTTGGAGCAGAGAAAATATTAGAGATCAAGCTCCTTGAATGCCAGCAGAGATGCTGCTGCAGTACAGTCTTCAAAGTTCTCACTTTGGCACCGCTATTATAAGAGACACAGAAGCTTCTCACAGTATTTGGCCAATGTTACCCATGCTCCACTGAGAAAGGCTTTCACAATGTTACACTCTAAACCATGCCCACGGCATATATTGAATTTTAAAAAAAAATCCACGAACCCCCCCAAACAGTCAGGGGGTGTTTGGTCCGGGGTCGGACCGAACAGGGGATTATTCGGTTTGACCCTGAACGGTTGAACCAAACAGGTTCAACGTCGAGCACATTCGACGTCGAACTTGCTTGCACATCCCTAATGAAGGATCACCAGTATCTCTCCAACATATCAACCCGATAAATGGAAGAATATGCTTTGAATGACTAAAAATATGTACACAATGCAATCATATAACCAAAGCCCATTTTTATATTGAAAGTAAAACCATGGAAGAGAGATTCCTAAACTGTAACAATCACTTCATGTGTGTCTATCTATACCATTCAAAACACATTTATCTTGAAATAAGTGCCAGTCATTCAGAAGAACATTTTCAAGTAAATTTGCTTAGGTCCTGCAAAACACCCATAAGCTACACATTTTCTTTGACGAAAATGAAAAGTCATGTAAATAGAGTAAGCTTCACAGAATTGGGGTTCTGTTTCATTTTATGGAAATAAAAGTTACAAAACTATTAATAAAGGTGCATTTACAAAAACCTTTTGGTGCCTTTGTGATATATTGGATGAAAATGAAGTACAAAACAAACAGCAGCATACATCTAAGCAACCAGAATATTTAAATATAACGCCAGCTGAGCACATAGGAAGAGCATCAAACAAGTTTCTTAGTGGCTAATCCAATTTACTAAAAAATTCCAAATCCAAATAATCTTATGATGTACAGATGGCATTTAACTCCTAAGAAGTTGGCTTTAATTTACAAGAACATGTCAAACAAATATTGGAAGTGTAAAAAAGAGGAGGGTTCCTATATATATATATTTATGATGGACTTGTAATAAGTCTAAAGGCTATTGGGATTTAATATACAATGAGTTTAAGAAAGTGTTTAAAATGACTTTCCCTAAGAGCCCAGAAACAATACTATTAGGTATTGATAACAGTTCATTGCCTAGGAAATACTGGATCCTCTCTATGTATCTGGCAGCAGCAGCAAGATTGACATTTGCATACAAATGGAAAGACATCCACTGCCCAAGTAAAGAGGATTGGATACTTAAAGTTGGCAGAAATGGCAAAGCTAACAGGATTATTAAGAAATAAATTATTTAAGTATTTAAAGGGGAGTGGGGCCCTCTTCTTATTTACCTAAAAACATATTATAAAATGGATTTCTATCAGGCTTTTGATTGGTAACAAAAATGTTTTTAAAATGCCCTAGAGCTGATTTTTGTGCAATTAATTGGGGGGAGAATGATTAAATTACAGGCAAGACTTGGGTATTGTGATACTTGTTCTAATGATGAGATGGAAGTCCTCATGTTTTTTGTTTGTTTGTGTTTTTCTTCTTTCTTTTTTTCTTTCTTTTTCTTTTTGTGTGTGCGTGTATGTATCTTATGTTGAGAATAAATTGAATAAAAAGTATTAAAAAACAAAAACAAAAAACTGCTAAATCCAGACCTATTTTCTTTAAGTAAATCAATTCTTGTATTACAGAGATATGCCAACTGCACCTAACTGCTCAAAATTAGTACTGAATCCAGCCACAAATATATATGAGTCTGGAAAGAATTCCATGAAATGTTTTAATACTCTTTCTTAATTAGATACTTACGATCTAATTACAGAAGATTCTAAGGAATTCATAAGCAATTCTGTTATACTGCTAAGCTATGCCAACTAAAAACATTCAAAGAGCATTGATTCAAATGGCTAAAGATTGCTTCCGACTGCAATTCAAGATTAAACTTAAAATGGAAAAGGACCATACTTATGAATTTATGGTGTGTCATTTAGACAGGGAACAAAATCACCTAAAACCAACCTCAAAATTCCATTACATTAAAAGCTTTAAATGTTCTCTGACAATATCATCAATGAATGACAGTTTTGGAATTCCTTTCCACTTTGTCACAATTTATGAGGCTGTTGTACCATACAGATACAGGAGAGAGAGGATGAAAGGTAAGCCATCGAAAGTTTTAATATGTGCATTGCATGAGCTAAATCTAATGCAACCAACAAAGTCGAAACTTCAGTAGACCTTATATTCAAAATCCTTATAATCACACACCACACTTTATTTTATTATTTCCTTTGTTTTTTGTCTACCCATCTGCTTTCTCTCTTCCCTCTGTTCATAAAGTAATGTGTTGAAAAAGGAGGACAGGAAAGGAAGTGCAGAAAGTGGGAATAGAGAAAAGAAGGGAATATGGAAGGATACGAGGTATGATGAAAGCAAATTTAAAAACACAAAAAAAAACTTTAAACAAACAATATCTAATGGCATACCTTTGAAAAAAATTAACCAAGCTGCTAAAGTTTTGTACAGACTGAGGAACAGTTCCCATGTCCCTTTTCAATATCACTGATGTTCTCCCAGGCACCTTTTACCAATCATTTTTCGCATGATGAGTGTTTTGTTGGAATATTTTCCCACTTTATGGAGCTCTGCTTCAAAACTATTCAGAATGTAATGTCTCAGTTTTAATATCCTATAGAAGCATTCAGAATGAATGTTCACTGTGAGAAAATGATGGCAACATCAAAGTACATTTACCATATCAAAAATGAACATGATCTTTATTCTCAGCTCTCTAAATGGCTTTCACTATAATCAGAAGTAAATCACTTAGCCTTCCTGCACTTCAGCGTGACTTACCCAATAAAATGCTCTGAGGCCGAGGACATTCAAAGTGCTAATGCAACCAACACTGCATATTATCAATTATACCCCTAAATCTATTAAACTTTTACACTATGACAGTACTATCATGGTAAGGCAGTATGGATCTATATTAATCTCATGATAATATGGAACCATTAAGTCTTACATGCTTAAAATTTCTTATGCTCCTTTGAAGCATAGATTTCTTTAAAAAAATAAAATAAAAGGTACATTAACAAGCCTTTGACTTCTGCCCATTTGAAAACAGACGGATACCATGGAGACGCATGGAATAAGAAGATGGTTTTTGAAATATTTCTATTTACAAAATTAAATTTGTGTATTTTCATTCATTAAGGAATCTTCAAGAAGCAGTTAATTTGCAATTTTAGGTTTGGTTTAATTTTAAAAAGTAAATAATTGAACTCCTAACCTACATTAGTCCTACATTTGTTAATGTATTTTTTCAGCTCAAATTAATTTTTCAATTATTATGATTTAATTAGCATCTTCTATGTACTGATTTAATTTGCATTTTTTATGTAGTGATTTAATTTAATGTATGAGGATCAAGCAGAATAGTCTAATACATGTTGTGAGCTATAATAGTTAACCCATAGTGATTGCATTGTGTAAATGGCAAAGCAATACACAGTGTAAGATAGTTAAGGTGAGTTGGGACCCATGTCTACAACAAATAAAACAAATTCAACAACTAAAGGTTAAATACTCACTTACTATACATCCTTATCATGATTATCATGATCAGGGGCATAACTATAATAGGGCAAGGGGAGACAGCTGTCTGGGGGCCCACTGCCTTAGCGGGGCCCCCAGAGGCAAGTAACATGACTGACTCCCCCAGCTGCGCACCCGCCCGGGCTGCCTTCAGTTGTATTCATCTTCCAAAATTGATGTGAGTGTTAAGACCTGGAGCTATCAGAACAGCATGTCTTTCTCTAGTACCATTAAATGACTTGCATCGTCCACAATTTACAAAAACATTAAAAAAAAATCAGGATGATGTTCTATTGTGGCATACACACACACACACACACACACACACACACAGAGAGACTTTACTATGCTTTTTGTTAACACTATTCAGCCTCATTTAAGATTTCTTTACTTCATGAGCTGAGTTTCAGTGGGGGGTGGGGGGCATTTTAAAATCTTGTCTCTGGGCCCACTCCAACCTTGCTATGCCCCTGATCATGATGTATAGGAGCTGATTATTTGAACTGTACCTCCTGAATCTACATTATGCATTGGGAGTAATTATGTAGCTGTAGAATCTAGGAAGCATGTATTAGTTGAACAGGATGAAATTGAAAGCAAGCGTGTTAAATTGGAATTTGCATTGTTTTAAAATTATGACCAAGACAGACTCCCCTGAAATGTTTTAAAACAGATGTTTTTGCAGTTTAAATATACTAAAAAGCAAAGATAGAAAAAATTAAATAATCTGTTCACAATGAACTATATAAAAAGCAACACAGATGAAAGTTTAGCAAGAAGGTTTAGTAAAAAAATATGCAAGAAAAGCTCTTGCCTGTGGGCTTCCCAGAGGCATCTGGTGGGCCACTGGGTGAAACAGGATGCTGGACTAGAGGATGCTGGACAAAATAGGCCTTGGGCCTGATTTGACTGGATAGGCCTAGAGCCTGATCCGGCAGGGTTGTTCTTATGTTCTTAACCACTGTTCTAAACTAATAGTGTCATTAAGGAAAGCCCTCAAGACCTACCTGTTCGGCCTGGCCTTCCAGGGTTTTTAAATTGTTTTAAAGGGTTTTTAATGTATCGGGTTTTTATAAGGTTCTGAATGGTTTTGTTTTTTTAACTGTTTTATTGTATTTTAAAATTCTTATTCCCGATTATTGATTGATGTTAACAGTTTTATGGTATTTGTAAACCACCCTGAGCTATTCTGAAGGGCGGTCCAGAAATTGAATAAATAAATTATTATTATTATTATTATTATTATTAATAATAATAATAATAAAGATTTCTAATAAATCAGACATATGTGGAACAGCCTTTCTACAATATATATTCTGCAGTATCAAGACCACGTCTCAGTGGCTGACATGCTGCACAGCCTTACAAAGGAAAAGAAAGATCTACATCCTCTTAACTAAGGTTTGCTTTGCAGACAAGGTTTGCTTCACAGTGCTGGTTGAGTGGAGGGGGAATGAGAAACAATTTTTATCTTCCCTCCCTGCAAAACCCTTTTTGTGTCCAGGAATATGTCCATGAGGGTCACATAGCCCTCACAGATATATTCCTGGACACAAAAAGGAATTTTGCAGGGAGAAAAATGCAAAAATAACTTTCTTCTCCCCCTACCCAGCACTGCCAAGCAAGCCTCACAAACTATTACTTAATTCACTCCTTTTGAGGAGGGAGTTTTTTCTCTGCCCTCAAAAGACTCTGTAGCATGTTGGCTACCAAAACTAACTGGACTTAACTAAGCTATGACTATCTCTGCTCATAAATAATAATTACTATAAATGGATACTTATATATGTTCATAAATTGATACTTATGTGTGTTGTTCCTCGTTCATAACAAGGTGTATACACACACACACACACACGTGTGTGTTTACGTGGTGTTTTTGGTGTAGGAATACATTTTATTTAACCCACAAAGTGTGAAAACCAAGACAACATATTCATGCTATAGATATGGCACATATTTTATGGTGTTGTTTTGTGAATGTTACAAAAATCTGGATATTCTCGGTGACCATTTCTGATTGAAAATGATGTTCTTCCCGACTCTTACAGTACTCAATGACAGTCCGTTAGTTGTCAGGGCATTTTATTTATTTTTCATGCAATTTTTAATTTGGGACCTTTATTCGTTTGGCAGGGCGCAGACACCTGTTGCAGCATGCATCTCATAGGATTTGTAAAAGCAGAGTAACAAATCAGAAGCAGGTCTAGCTCCCTGCAGCAATTATTCTTTTTTATCTAATATATGCCAACATTCTTCACATGAGACTTCATGATGGCTTATAATGAAATCTCAAAGCACAATAAAACAAGCAGTCTCTGGAATAATAAAAATGCAGGGAAACAGGATAATAATTAAAACAGTTGTTGAGAGATTTAGGAAAAGACCTGCTGAAATAAAAAAAAGTCTTCAACTTCTGTTTTAAATAGAATAGGAAGGAGCAAGCATAAGGTCAAGGAGCAGGTAGTTCCAGAGAGCCAAGGCCGCCACTGCAAAGCTTGTCCACATGTCACCGACAACTATGCTCCAGTATGTGGTGGGATGCACAGGAGAACCTCTCTGCATGATTTCATGGGTTGGACAGAATCATTTGGGAGTAGGCAGTCCTTAAGGGAACTATGGCCTAAGCTTTTAATGTAATGCAGACACACTAGCAAGCTGTGGTTGCTGTTAAAATCCTTTGCACATTATTGCACAGACATCCTTGGAACATACTTTGGTTGATCATGTGGAATGGCCCTAGGGAGACAGAGTCCTTCCTTGCTCAATGAGGGAGTTGGTGACGTTGGTAAGAGATACAGGGGTCCCTCGACTTACGAAGATAATCCGTTCCGAACGCACGTTCGTAGGTCGGAATTTTCGTAAGTCGAAAAGCGCATCCACGGAGGTCCGGAAACATTCGTAAGTCGAGGAAACCGCATCTAAAAATTCGTAGGTCGAGGAAGCCGCATCTAAAGCGGCAACGACTTCCGGTATTTTTTGTCGTTCGTATGTCGAAATCTTCAGATGTCGAGTACTTCGTAAGTCGAGGGACCACTGTATGTCTAAACTGTTCAATACTCATGTGATTTCAGAATTCAAATGAAAGATAAACTGTAAAATAGGCTATTAGCAGTCTAGAAAACGTAAACAAGATAAAACAAGAAAGCTGCAATCTTTGAGCTGATTGACATAGGCACATTCATCATGTTATGACTGCAACATCTTGACTTGTATGTATAAATGAACCATCACAGATCAAACAACACTGCTGCAACTTACATCTTTTATATTCTCACATACAAAACTGTAGGCCCGTGCACAAATGGAAAAGTCAGGATTGGGTCTGCTCCAGCCCCACAACTAACAGTTTGGGGTCTTTTAGACCCCTTTGAAAGTTGGGGTCGGAGTTGGAATTGAAGTCGGAGAAACCTTAACAATTTTTTTTTAAAGTAACTGCAAATACTCAAGTGAAACCAGAAGAAACGTTATCTCATACCAGAGAGTTGTAGGGTAAGAGATGTAACATCAGATAATTGCAGGATAAACCTGGAAATCGCTTGTGTGTTAAAAATGGACTAAAAACTTTGTAAAATGTTTTTGAAAATTAGATTTATACACAGGCAGGTGGGCAGAAGATGCCTCACCCCCCAACTGTGATTGCTGGGAGCGGGGGGAAAGCAGATGCATGGTGCCATTTGGAACTCTGGAAAGCTCTCAATTTTTACAAAAGGGATTGGAGAAGTCTGATCTGAAGTGGGCTGGCCAGGTTTGGGTTCGAGCTCTTTTCGAACACCTCCAATTTAAGAAAACCAGACATGGTCCAATTTTACCAATCTGATTTTGCACTGAATTGTACAACAGAAACAGTTTCGATAGAAACTGACAGTTACATGTTACCAAATCATAAGGAATCAAATGTAAATGGATGAGTGAACCAACTCTGCGAATTCTTTGATTGAAGATAACTGAAGCCTGTAAAAAATATACAAAAAAGGCATCAACAAATCCTCGAACGTTTTTAGAAAACTGACTGTTTTGAAAACAGCACATCATTTACAAGACTGTATGGCTGAAAACAGCACATCATTTACATATCTGAGAAGCAGTTGACATACTGTTTCAAGAGGTGTTACCCATTTTTACATGGCACTCACCCAAGGAGGTTAGTGAAACCACGGTTCTTGTTGAAGACTGCATAAACCATGTACCTCCTGGGGGCAGAGTGGCAAGAAAAATATCATTGAAATCTAGAATTGAGTTACTCTAATTTGGAGCCTGCACACACTTTTACCCATTGCACCAAATACAGATTAAGCGATGCCTCTAGATCACCACAAGCAACTTAAAAACATATTTAGTCAGGTCTCTAATTTCAAGTAATCTCTATATGTACTCTTGAACTCTATTAAAGTAACACAGGCAGCTGCCATATACCAAGTCAGGCCATTGGCCCATCTAGCTCAGTATTGCCTACACAGACTGGCAGCAACATCTCCAAGGTTGCAGGAAGGAATTTCAGCCCTATCTTGGAGATGCCAGAAAGGGAATTTGGATCCTTCTGCTCTTCCCAGAGCGGCTCCATCCCCTAAGGGGAATATCTTACAGTGCTCACATGTGGTCTCCCATTCATATGCAACCAAGGTGGACCTTGCTTAGCAAAGGGGACAAGTCATGCTTGCTACCACAAGACCAGCTCTCCGATATTAAAAGGCTACTCTGTTAATCTGTTTCCTTCATGAGTATCTGTGACCTGCAGAGAAAAATTTGTAGCTTGATACTTGACTTCCCTAGATATGGGCCATTAGTACAGAATGTGTTACCAGTGGCAACATCCTGAGCAACTTGAGTTTTCTGAATTTTTTGCTAGATATGCCATGTCCAGTCTGGTGTCAAGGGGCTACAGAGTTGTCTCTATGATACTTCTAGGGATGTGTCAGTGTGAGACTTGGGCTAGGGCTCCTTGCCAGAGTTAGGATGCAAGCCTGTGCTGGTTTGGGAGTAAGTCTAATTGAACTCAGTGGCTGTTACTGAGGGAACTTGGTTAGAATTGCACTGTTAATTAAAATAGAATTCTTGCTACCCAGACAAATGGTCTAAACTAAAATTAATGTCTAGAATGGTTGGTGGATAAGGAGGAGTAGAGAAGCTCTAACAAGGAACTGTCATAGTCTCCAATGTGTATGGTAGCATGGGCCAAACTATTTCCACTTCTCCACCATGCTAGCATTGACATTCCTGGCCATTGTTGGAAAAAATGTAGGGACAAAGTGCTGGACTGTATAAACAGCTGTAGAAAAATGTTCAATACAGTAAAAGGAAACCCAAACATTTCTCCAGATAAAATCTCTGGTCTCATTAAGCATACAATCATTCCACATCTGCAGTGCTTCATTTGTAAAACAGTTCTGATACTTAAGCCTGTCTATAAGTCATGCATTTTGAGCTGGAATCCCTTAGTTCTAATACAAAGATGTAGGAGGGCTAATTCAATGGTAGGTATTCATTGATGATGGAAAGACACTCTACAAATGTGCTTTATATAATTGTTCCATAGTCCAAGGCTGAGCCCTAACAAGACCCAACTTAAATAAAGCCTCAAGCATCTGAAGTAAGGGGCAAAATGCTAAATATTTCCATACCATTAAACTAATCTCTATGACAGAATTTTACTAGCAAAAAGAATATGCATAATTACAGTTGTGATAGAAAGAGTCATGTAGTGAATAAATGATCATGTAATCCAATTATGGGAATGGGCTGGGTGATGCTGCTTTGTCAAGGTTCCTGTGCCTTTAACAAGTGCTATGAGGCAGAATTAGATAGTTTTCCTTTTTGCAAGCTAGTAAAGAGTTCATCTGTTGAATGTTTCCAATATACCATTAAAGGGGATGGGGGTGGGGGGAAGAGGTGGCAAACTAATTGGTATAGCACATACTCATGTGATTCCTAATATTGTGTGTCAGGTCCTTAACAAAACTATGCTGGTAGAGAGAGAATATTGGTTTCTAAGGCTTTTAGGAAGTTGTACAAAGTAATATAAAAGTAATATAGAAACACATTTGTGCAAAGAGATGTGTAGCTAGGAAGTTGCTGAATGCTAATTTCCCCAACCCACAATCTATATTAAGAGAATCAAGCTGAACAGAGCTACGTAGTATTTCAACTTCAGCCTATTCTACAGTCGACTGAGTAGTTGCTGAACAGTGAAAACATTTTACTACAAACGAAACCCAAAGTAATAAAACACTGACATCTCTTAAAGGAATGCATGATGCACAATATTATGGACAAAATCAGGGAAGTTTTCTAGGACTTTAAGAACTAAATCCTACCAATTTACATTATCTCCAGAGTGTCACAATGTCCAAACTCATATAAGCTTTCCCGGATTGCATGCTCAAATCTTTGTTATCCTCAGCTCTGATTCTACATTTAATCTCTTTATAATGAAC
Source organism: Hemicordylus capensis (assembly GCF_027244095.1). NCBI lineage: Eukaryota > Metazoa > Chordata > Lepidosauria > Squamata > Cordylidae > Hemicordylus > Hemicordylus capensis. The sequence goes on along the minus strand of NC_069658.1, from coordinate 368,735,461 downwards.
TTAATCCCATTAGCTGCAAAGAACAGCTAAATGTCAAAGTAATTGGATAACAGCCCTAGATTTTGTAATTATTTCATTATACCAGTAGGCTCTCTATAGAACTGTACGCCTACTGGCTGGCATCAAACTAAAACAAGCTTATAACATGACTTTCACATATGACTAATCCAGCAAACATTAGCACAACACATGGCTTCTCTGGATGTTCACACTATCCTAAACGGCTGCAATAAGGCAGAGTCACACAAGTAATCACTGAGTGTTCAAGATCACAAATTTTGTAGCTTCTTGTGTGAAAAGGAACAACTCTTGAACAAAAATGCATCATGTTCTACTGTACTGGAGGTTCCAATAGCCTAAAGCTCCAGTAGAGTTCAAAGTATACAGACAAGGCAGAACTCACAATGTTTGTCCTAAAATGTAGCCATTCTGATCTCAGGGTTACTGAAACTCCACCCTTGATTCAAGCCAGATAACACTGCTATGCAAGAAAGACTGGACTTCTGCTTAAATCTCAAATGCCACCTCCATGTCATTTTTGTTCCATGGACTGTATAACAACACTGTTCCAAGTAGGGGAGTCACAGAGCTTATAACAAAATCAGACTGCATTTGTGTTACATGTGGCACTTGTCCTTGATTCCATTAGAAGAATGAATATTCTAAAAATGTCCTGTCATGTCAGATGCTTGTGCAGTCCTAAAACTACTGAGAATTACTAGAAAGGGCTGTAGAATTAAACGCTGGTTCTGCTATAGAATGGAGGGAGGGGAGAGAGATTGTGCATTCACATCAGAGATTCATTATCTAGCCAGATGAATGCTAGTTCTCCTTCATTTATGTGGAGCAACAGTGACATCCAGGGGAAATGGAATGCGATCACAGGTGAACAATTTCATTAAAACATCATCTATTCAGCAGTGCTAATATTGTAATAGCTTACATACCACTCAGCTAAGCTTTGCAGCGAATACTAATTATTAAATGGGGATTGCTGAAGAGTAAGAAATAATTTCATCTGCAAACAGTTCTGGGTGTCTTCCCAGAAAGAGGAATTTGTGTGTTATGACTTGACCACTGTTGCATCTCCCTTGTGGTGGAACAACTACATCAAGTGATTCTTGCATCATGGTGAGGCTGCCTCCCTTCACTAGAAGCATGGCAGAACTATTTACACAGGCTTTCTCTGTGTAATCAGTTCAGCAACTTGGCTTCCCCCCCCCAGGGTTCCTGACCATTTTGTTATAAGCTCTGAAAACCATGTGTACACATGTATGCGTATACATGTGTACACATGGTTTTCAGAGCTTATAACAAAATGCATAGAGATCAAGCAGATGCTATCCTCTCTCCCTCCTCCACATGTAAATATATCATCTGAAAAGAACCCCTAGTTAGTTTTTCAAAATGTGCTTGATTTTAAATGAATAAAACAAACACCTTCCGTGATGAATGGCAGAACTCACATTTTCAGGACAACTAATATATGAGAAGGATCAACATGGATGATTAATAAGAAGCAATATCCCTCCTACTCCCAAGCAATTTGAAAATATCTTTTTAGATGAGCTGATAAACTAGGCAGCAAACATTTATTTAAAATTCAGTACTAGGAAGTACTGAAAACAGTCAAAGTGTCAGTGAAAAACATAACACACACACACCCCGTCCAAGTAACAAATTGTTTGTTAACATATTACTAGGAGTGACATTTCTTTGCAAAATGTATATTCCTAGGGATGACATTTCTTTCTAAAAACAGATCACCTGAATATTGCATTCAATGAAACTCAAAATGACTTCAGTTGAGCACAGCAAGTCTGTTCCCTACTTTGATGCAGGTTTGGCTTTCCCCTCCTCTACCAAGAGCAGATGTGCAAAGTGACCCTAACTCAGGATAATACGATAGCTGTGAAAGGAAAGACTTCTACTGAAGCAACAATCTATTACTTTTTCAACTGCAGAGTGTCTGCTCTGAGAGGTTCTGGTCCTGGGTGTTTTCCAGATTACGTGCTGTTCAGCAGTAAAATGCTTCAGCTTGGCAGGATTGTTTTGAAAACGTAAATAGCCTGCATGCTGGTCACTGACCGAAATAAAGAGATTGATTGATTGGTAAATAGCCTGCACAACCCTCCTACAACAGGAAAATACAGCTGTTTTTCTGCAACGCACATGCAACGTTGTAGGAATAAGACAAAAAGGCGGCATCGGAATTGTGAACGGCATCTTACTGACAGTGCAGGGACTGCGATGTCGAAACACAGGCAGTACGAAAGCACACTTAATGGACACGTTGTGACCCTGTCAGCGGGTGTAATCTGGAAAGTGCCCTGGAAATGCATGTAACTTCCATGGCTTGCTGACCAGTGGTTCCTGAGACATCAAGTTCCATGTATTATTAAACACAGACCAATTTTTTAAGCACATGGGAATTATCAAGCATCTGAAAAAGAGTAACTCATAAGTCAGCTTTTAGAGTTGGTACTGTAAGGGACTGGAATTGGTGTTTTTTGAATAACCCTCCCTTACTCCTCCTCTCTCAAGTCTTCTGTCGGCTTGCTGCCACCAATTCAAGTGATATTTCCGCTGCACTTGTGGGGATAGAAACCTCCAACTCTACTCACCTCATAAAGAGATCCTCTTTTGGGGTAGAAATGTTTATTTATGAAGTTATAGCTCTTTTGAGAATGCAGCATGTGAAAAAAGTGTAACCTTTTCTAGTTGATTTAACAACGTGTTCATTTGCCAAACACACTCTCCCCTTACATGCCGCCACATTAAGTATCCCCTATCATATTTAAACTCTTGCTTCTGCAGTCTGCCAGTGAGCAGTTGTGTCCCTACCCCACTTTGCTGGAAGAGTATACAGAATTTCAGCAGCTGGATTCTGATGGTGAATACAGGTTGTAAGCCTTCAGCACAGGGACTGTGTCACACATGTGTTCTGCACACAATACTTTGTGCACTGCTATTATTGTTGCCACTTAGTACTAATAGCACTACTATCAGCTTGGGATTTCTAACTAAGAAAACCTTGAAGGAAGTCTGGCAGCTAAAGGGCTTAATAAAATCTCCAAAGAGGACCCTGAGGAAGGTTTCCAGCCAAAAAAAATAATCATTTAAAGGATCTGCCTGTTCCGATGTCTAACAATGTCGCAGAAATAGTCAATCTGAAAAATAGTCAGGCACTGGGAAAACAAGTGTCAAAACCTAGGGACCCCACAGCCATTAATCCCCATCTCATCTATGAAATCATCTTTTCTCTTCTCCTATCTGCCCCCTTCGAGTCTCTATTTTGATCTATATTAGGATGTTAGGATCTTCTGTATATATGTTTAAATAAAAGGTAAACATTTATGTCCCTTTCGCCTTCTAGGGTTCCATTTTAATTACTCCATTTTATTAGCAGGCAGAAATTCAAAGGAGTCATAGTGTTTACAGAGACAGACTTGCCCACAGATGAATTACTGGAAATTTAACTGCAACTGATGTGCAAATATGATTATTTATATGATTGAAATATATTCTTGAAGTGCAGCAATCTTGAACACAGGCAAATCAATCACATGTGTAAACCCATGAGAATGACTGCTTTAGTTTGCTTTTTTTTTTTAAAAAAAAGTGGATGCTATTAATAGTGATAACGTATGTAAATTACATGAAGTATTAAATATAGAGGGAAAAGGCACAGATCTGCATGTGAAGCAGATTTTGATTTATCTCTAGTTAAATGAAAAAGTTCATATTTTCTCTTACAATTCCAAGTATTACAGCTGTAACAACTTTATTACTGAAGCTTTATGTATGTTTACATTTTTAGCTGATTGTTGGCATTGCAGCCACATCTGGTACCATTTCTCTTAACTTGCCTTATTATTCCTTTCAGCAGGCTCCCCTAGTGAGCTGCTCAAGGATCTCTCAAAGCCAAGGGAGCTTCCTCTCCCCCTAATTTCCCCCACTTTAAGTGTCTCACACTTTGCTAACCTTTCACTAAGCAGCTAAAGGCCAGCAAGCTGTACTACTTCCCTTCTCCTCCTCCCTCTTTCTGTCAGTACTGAACTATGCTGATTCTGCATTTTTGCCATCTCTGCTAGACCCAAGTTCAAATGCAAACTTTGTTCTGCTACAGACCCCAAACTGGCTTCATTAACCCCTGTCATCTGTATATTTATAAGTAGCTTGATATAATCAACATTCTTTCCTAATAAGTGGAACTTTTGACAGCCTGCCTTTATTGCAGACACACTTTCCTGAAAGCATGCTACTGCAGTCATGACAATATTATGGTTTGAATTAACATCTGATTAAAACAAATCTAACTTTTGGACTACAGCACACACTTTATGTCACAAGGCCACAAGTCTCTTATACCTTAAAACCTTTGACATCTTATCTTAGGTATATTGCTCAATTTAAGGTTGACTTTTACAGTTAAGGAAGTCAACAGAAATATGCTACATTAATTCAGCAGAAGGAAATAAAGAATCCCCTACCACTGCCATTGAAGCGCGCACGAGTGTGAACATAATAAATAATTGGAAGGTTGAAGAAATATGAGCTTTTCTCAGTTTTAAATCCATTTGTCAGGACCTAACCAGGAAAAAAGTGCTTTTACTTCAAGAGCCATCACTGCAAAACATCCTCCGGAACATCTGAGTAGCAAGCAAGGGAGGGAAAGAAACTAAGGGTTAAACCAAGGCCATTCTGTTTTGTGCTCCTCTCACAGCCTGTGCATGAGCAAACCAATGTACTTTGGAGATGATACTTGAGGCAGTGGCCAGGAGCTCCATTTATTAGCTTTGGCTGATAAGCCAGCTACGTCCATTGCTGGAGGTAAATGACCTTAAAACATTGGTAAATATGCTGGTATCCTCTAGGCTTGACTAATGTAATGCACTCTATGTGGGGTTGTCTTTATACATAGTCCGGAAACTACAACTAGTACAAAATGCAACAGTCAGATTGGTCTCTGGGTCAACCCAAAGGGAACAAATAAAACTGATTTTAAAAGAATTGCACTGGCTGCTGCTATGTTTCTGAACAAAAAAGTGCTGGTTATTACCTATAAAGCCCTGAATGGCCCATAGTACTTAAGAGAGTGCCTTCTCTGTCATGAACCCCGTCGCCTATTAAAATCATCTGGAGAGGTCCAGTTATGGTTCCTGCCAGCTCGTTTGGTGGCAACTCGGGACTGGGCCTTTTCTGTGGCAGCCCCAGGGCTCTGGAATATGCTCCCAGCTGAAATAAGAGCATCTCCTTCTCTGCTTGCTTTTAGGAAGAACCTCAAGACATACCTATTTCCCCAGGTATTTAACTGAAAATTTAAAAACTTTAATATAAAACTTTTTAAACTAAACTAAACTAAAATGTTTTTCTCTTTTGAGATGGTTTTTACTTGTTCTTTACTTGTTTTGTGAATTTTAAATGTTTTGTATTGTTTTAACAGCATAAGAACAGGCCCATCTAGTGCAGCATCCTGTTTCACACAGTGGCCCACCAGATGCCACTGGAAGCCTACAGGCAGGAGTTGAGGGCATGCCCTCTCTTCTGCTGTCACTCCCCCACAACTGGTACTCAGAGGCATCCTGCTTTTGAGGCTGGAGGTGGCCTATAGCCCTCTGACTAGTAGCCGATGATAGACCTCTCCTCCATGAAGTTATCCAAACCCCTCTTAAAGCCATCCAGGTTGCCACATCTTGTGGCAGAGAATTCCATAAGTTGATTATGTGTTGTGTGAAAAAGTACTTCCGTTTGTTGGTCCTAAATTTCCTGGCAATCCCATCAATTTCATGGGACGACCCCTGATTCTAGTGTTATGGGAGAGGGAGAAGAATTTCTATCCACTTTCTCCACACCATGCATGATTTTATAGACCTCTATCATGTCTCCCCGCAGTCGTCTTTTTTCCTAAACTAAAAAGCCCCAGGTGTTGTAGCCCTGCCTCATAAGAAAGGTGCTCTAGGCCCCTGATCATCTTGGTTGCCCTCTTCTGCACCCTTTCCAGTTCTACAATGTCCTTTTTTAGATGTGGTGACCAGAATTGTACGCAGTATTCCAGGTGTGGCCGCAATGCTTCAACTCTGTACACCACCTGGACATGTCTATATCAGGTGGTATAAAAATATGATAAATAAATAAAATCATTATGCAAGCACCTTTTCCCATCAATTGATAAGAAATCTAAAGAGCTGGCAATTGTCCACTTTGCACAGTGCAACAGCATGGCTATGCCACTACTTTCAAATGATATACAGTGGAAGATAAATCTGTATATATGCCCCAAACACCACTTAACGGTACCATGAAGGAAACCCTCTCACAGCCTGTACAGAAGCAAACCCATGCACTCTTAACAATGCCATGTAGGCACCATATTTAGACAGCAACAGCATAAAAGAAAGCTCCTCCACAACTGTGCAGGTCAATGAGTGACTCACTCTTAAGAGTGCATACTTGGGGCCAAACTATATGCTACATTAAAGGCATAATTTTAGCCTTAAACATTTGTTCAGGTTTTTCTTTTAAGTTAAATAGCAACTATGGGAGTATCAGGATTGTGACCACAGCACTAGAAAGAGCATATTTAACCCTTCCCACCACTCTGGGGAAAGAGTTAAATATGATCCTAATTCTAACTGCCTTCTCTCCTTCAGCTACATTACATTAAGTTCACAGTGAATACTTGTATGTATCTCTCTCTCTCTCTCTCTCTCTCTCTCTCTCTCTCTCTCTCTCTCTCTCTCTCTGTGTAGTGATTCTAATCCATCTTGATGACTTTGTACACAGAAAAAGTGGGTGATTTTTGTGGAGATGTAAAATTATCTTATAATTCACGAGAGAGGTAAAGCGCTAAACAGCCTACAAGAGACAACAGTTTTAAAATTTAGGTAATTTAAACTATTTTATGTTTTCTTTTGAGCTAAGACAATTTGTACATAGACAAATCATACACATGTGTACACACACACACACCCCAACTTTTGCTCACTCCTAATAGGAACATTCAGAGTCTTTTGAAGGGGCAAGAAAAAACATCCAGATGTTTTCTATTGATGATATCCTTGAAAAATAGTTCTTAACTAGACCCGTTTATTTGTATAACATTATCACTGGCTGTCTACATTGTTTCTCATGATAGTAAACGTGCTGCAAAAATAGCTAACAAATCAAACTGGAAAGAATGGAAGGAGATGTTAACAGATGGCACAACTATGTTCAACCAAGGTTATCACTAGATGACACCTAAATATAGATCATTTTGGTGTGCAAAGTAGAACTTCTGTAAAAATGGGAATGTAAGAATCACAGAATAATAAACTGAATAAAACCACAATGTATCCTTTATTGTGCATCTCATCAGACTAGGATGGCATAGCAGGAAGCAGATGTCTTAAAGTTGAGATGAGTTATGCAGTGACTGGAGTCTTGTGCTTTAACCTGCGAGACTCAAGTTCAAATCCCAGCTCCTCTGTGAAATTCAGCCAAGCTTCAGCCAAGAGGCCTTATTTGATTCTAATGTACCTCACAGGGTTGTTGTGCAGTCAAAACACTGCTGTAGTTAGGTACTATGTACCAAAGGCAGAATGCAAATATAATAGAAGCCTGTTCCAAACATGCCATTCAATATAATCACCAAGAAACAGAACATGTTTCAAAGCATGGCCTTTGCAGATGGATCTGGCTTGGTTCTCAATGGCTCCCACTATGAGATGAAACAAACAAGCTGCCACTGAAGAGATGGCTGAGAGGCGGAAATCCTGCTCAGAACTAATCAATGCCCACGATGCTTTTGAGCTAGAAATGAAACTCTCACTCAGCCTGATGGTTATAATCATGTTAAGCCTTGCTTAACTTTGTCGGCAGTTTCAGTATTAAAACTGAAGTTATTGCACACTTAATTTTAAAAGTTAAGAATGCATTGCTTGACAAATTACTTTGATGGGTCACAATCCTTCTGCTTAAAACAAAAAAGACTTCAGTATTTAGCATGACAACATTTTATTGACTTTAATGATGCCCAGAATTCTAATGGTTCAGGTTTTCTCTGCCTAAGGTTATATTTTTTTAAAAATATATGCACCCAGCATGTGAGCACAAATATTATTCCACAGCAAACACTGTATGACTGAGCATCATCATACAGTATCTGGAATCCATTTTGAACATGTTCATACAGGATGATATCATGAGCATCTTACAATGTTTAACATATGGTAACAGTTTTCTACATTCCTCACCCAGGGTGCATGAAACTTAACAGAATCTTGATAATTTAAGTAAAGGAACTAAAGAAAGATTTAGAACCTAGATTAAGAAAGCCCTGAATATGAACATGCATTAACTTGGGATTTATTTTCCCCTGAGATCATTAAAGAAATGCACTGAAGATGCAGTAAAGGTTATACATAAAACATTTTGAAGATAACACTTTACTGGTGCAGAAATGTACACAAGCAGCCCCAATTAGTCATCATAATGACAATCCTCTTTCAGCAAACACTTGCATGTTGCATGAACACTGAAAAACTGGCATACAAACTAGGCTAACAGATGCCACTACTAAAGTAGCTGCGCAAGCTCCTTCTAGTACTCTGTCATGCTGAGCTAAGACATTTCTTTGGAATGAGTTGGAGCATTGCCTCCTCTGTGTGAGATGCATGCATTTCCAACTCCTTCTGCATGATGTACATGCTGAGAAGCCATTCATCTTCCTTTCACTTTGATGCTACAAAATCTGATTTCATTTTCAACTTTGACACCACTTACTATAATTTAGAAACTTCTGGAAAACCAGGTCCTGTATAAATGGAGAGAGGAAAACACAAAACACAAGATATAGACCAGGTGTTTCTTGTATCAAGACCCTGTTATGCAATGATTTAAAGCTTTCCAGTAGGGATGTGCACGAATTGATTTTTTTCATTTTGATTTGTACCCACATTGAATTGCCCCCAATTTGTTTGGGGTCTGAATCTGCCCGCCTGAATCACCCCAGATTTGATTTGTACCCAAATTTTCCAAATATGAATCAATTCAGGGCAAAAAATGGGTCCCGGGTGGGTGTGGTGGGTAGTAGTGTCCAGTGGGTCGAAGCTACCATCCAAATTTCACAGTAATAGGGCAAAGGTGTGATTTTTAAAGAATTTTTGAAGTTGGCAGGTCTTTAAGTTTTTCCCCATAGGGAATAATGGGGGCCCATAAGTCCACTTGGGAGGCACCAGGGTGGCCCAGAGCAGGGTGTGGTGTAGTGCACATAGGGTGCCAACCACCCCCCAAATGGCAAGCCAATGGAGCACTGGGTTTTGTTGTTTCTGAGGTGTTCTTATGAGAGCAGATTCTCTGGTAGGAATGAGAATGGATTCAATGTTTGTCAAAAGCTTAAAGACACACAAACTTCAGAAATTCTTTAAAAAGCACCCCTTTCACCAATTTCTTTGAAATCTGGGTAGTTGCAGGCACCCATTGGGGCACTACCACCTGACCCACTCTTCTGCCCCCAAAACCCCTTTTCTGCCCTGTATCTGTCCCAAAGACATGCGAACTTCAAAAATGCTTTAAAAATCACCCCTTAGCCCAATTCCTTTGAAATCTAGGTGGTATCTTCCTTGTACCCATTGGGCATTACCATCCACCACAACCCACTCTAGGCCATTCTGGTGCCGCGCCCCCCCCCCGGAGTTATAACTAAGGCTGCTGAAATCCCCAAAGCTTAGACATGTAAACTCCAAAAATCATTTAAAAATCACCCCTTTGCCCAATTTCTTTGAAATATAGATGGTAGCTTCCTTGCACCCATTGGGCAACACCACCAACCACAATCTGGTCTGGGATACCCTGGTGCCCCCCATGTGGAGCTATAAGGCTGCTGAAATCCACATTATTCCCTATGGGGAAAAGCTTAAAGACACACCAACTTCAAAAATTCTTTAAAAATCACTCCTTTGCTCAATTTCTTTGAAATTTGGGTGGTAGCTTCCACCCATTGGGCACTACCACCCAACTCACTTTGGCCACAAAATGGAGGTCCAAATCTCTGAATTTTTTTGGTCTGCATTGGGGTGATTTGTTTTGTACCCGAATCTGGGCAATTGAGGAAAGGGATAATTTGTTTTGTCTACAAATCATCAGATTCAGGTACAAATCATTTTGTACCTGAATTGTTTTGCACATCTCTACTTTCCAGGTAATGCCAACTATACTTATCAATTGTGTACTCAACTGATAAGTTTACCACACCACTTCTGCCATTTTCCATAATGACAGATAATTTTGCCATTGGTTGACTAGCTATGTCACTGCATAGACTTATCAGAAACAAATGTTAGTCTTCATTTCAGGACAGTGGCTAAAGAAAACACAATTGCTTTCTCTTGTGGTCCACCTGAGACACATCCCATGGCACTCAGCAGGCCACTGTTGGTGAACAAAAACTAATATTCAACTTGACAATGCTGTTTCCTCCTTGGGAACAAAAAGGGATGTCTGACACGATAAGAAGAAAGTTGTCTCCCTGAAGATATGCCCTTTAGACTCATTTTTCTGCAGAGACACAAAGTAAAACCACATGCAATATTTGGCCTGGCTGTTTTAAAGGACAGCTTTGTAATCCTTATCATCTGATATGCCATGAAAACTAATCTGGCTTGTTCAGTTCTTTGGGTGGTCATCACCACATACTGGCCAAAGTATCCCAGTTAAAGCCAAAAATCTAGAAATTGCATCTTCCAAGTTGTAGAGGGGACTGCTACCTTTTATTTTTGTTAATCCAACTAAGCCATTTCTAATACATTTGATGCAGGGTGTGCACTTAGGTTTATAAAGAAAATCATGAGCCTGTATATTTCCTTCCAATCTGAAGTTCAAAATGTGGTTGGGAACAGTTCAATATCAAACAGAATTACAGAACTAATAAACTACCTGAATATGTTTGTATGTAAGCAGCTCTTATAGTCTCTAGAAATGTATGCCTAATTTGAATAGAACATAGTTTTCTGGCCATGATTAAGGCTTAGTCACACTTTCATGAACCTCAGCTAATGACTGTTGGCTGAACCTATCGACTGATTCAATTTAAAAGTAGTATAAAATATTAGAATTCTGTATTTGACCTTTGACAATTATTGCAGAATACAAATGAACATGCATGTGAAAATCCATTCTAAGTTACCATTCTTGGTAGGGGTGTGTATGGAACCAGTTTTCTGGACCAGATTCAAGCCACCCCAAGAGGGCTTGGACTTGGGCTCAATTGATCAATCAAGCCTGACCCCGCAGATGTGAGGGCGATCTGGCTGCGACATCTGTCACCCCATTGATCGCCAGGGTTGATTCGGCTGATCTGGCTGGCTAGGCGGGTGTCCCCTTCCTCCCTCACCTCTCCATGTGCATCCCTCCCGAAGCTGCACGCTCGGTGGAAGAGAGCCTGACCCTGCTGTTAAGCCGCCTCATGACCTGGCTTGAGGGGTTCTACAGGTATACTTGTAAAGGGGAATCCATCAAGGTCCAAGCCTCTACTGTCCACCACCTCCATCATCCCACTGCCATCGACCATGATTAAGGCTGATTCACACATTCATGAACCTCACCTGATGCTGGCTGACAATCTATTGACTGATTCCTCCACCTCCTCCACCATTCTGATGCAATCGGCAGCTTGTTTTTAAAGGTAAAGACTACCTAAAGACTACCCTTTCCATCCCCGACATTTACTATTGGAAAAGCTATTTACTTGAGGGGAATCCTTGCTGGATTCCCCTTTACAAGTATTCCCGTTGAGCCCCTTGAGGCAGCTTGCGAGGCAGGTTTTCAAGCCAGGCATGGCTCGACTCAAACTCGGACCGGTTCTCCTCTCTATGGGGTCAGTTCAATTCGAGCGCAAGCCTTCAAGCCAAGCCGGCTTGAGCTGGCATGATTCCAAGCCAGCCTGCACACCCTTAATTCTTGGCATATGTTGTGAGTCAACATTAACAAACTATGATGTCAACTTACATTTTCAGCAGATTGAATGACTGCTCTGGAATGTGTACTGACTCTCATCTTTTGTGGGTCTTCTGTGGGAGGAGACCAGCCACAGAGAACCTGCATTCCCCAAACTTGGCAGAGACCTAGTCCAGGCCAAAGCATGCCAAGGGGTAATCCGGGGAAGAAGATGATGTCTAATACTGTCCCTGGAGCTTGAGAATTGCATTCTCAATTGTGGAACCTGCAGCCCTCTTCCTGTGACACCTTTCTGCACTGTTATGTTAGTCAAACCATCATTTGGCTAGGAAGGATGGTGATGATTGAGCAGGATGTGGACAACCATGCCATTGTTTCCAGCAACATGCTTCTTATATTCAACACTTCCTGGAGTTGCACAGAACACCATAAGGTCAAGGCTGAATGCTGGCCAAATCTAAAGTTCTACCATCTAAATGACTGCATAATCTCTTGCTCTCTATAAGACCCTTGTTAAGGAGATAAGATGCACCTGGAAACCTGTGGATGGTTCCAAGTTATGTGCCAAGTTCAGAAAGAGAATTTTGTCCAGAGAGAGAACTTGAACACTCAGCAGGCCATTGCCACAAATTCAGAGTTCAGTTGAATGAACTGTGATCATTGTTGAAACAATGTTTGCCTTCCCTTGGAGCCTTGACTGGGAAGTCCCCCAGGCTCTGTGGTCAAATCATACCCCGCTACCTGCTCTTCTCTACTGCTGGACAACTCTCGCTCAAGACACATCCCCTCTATTCCCAGAACATGAATATGAAAGGAAGATGCAAGTTTATGTTCCAAGTTTATGTGTTTTCAGATGCATCAGTGTTGCCTGGTATATTCCCTGTTAATTTATACCAGTAACACTTGTATTCAAATTGTTGCTCAATGAAATATTCATGGGATTCTTTTCTAGTCTTCATTTTTTACTTGCATTGGTGTTAAAGCAAAACAAAAAAGATGAATTATTCTGAAAATTAGTATGGCTAACTAAATGATCAAATACCACTCTAAAGCTTTACTTCCTGATTGCTGAAAGGATTTAACTGCTTTCAGTGTTAAATGAGAAGACATATCAAAGGCTTAAGGGCGATCACTTAATCTTTGGTGGCATCTTCCCTTTTCATGCTGGGAGTGTTTTTAAGTCTAGGGTATAGACCCTTTGAGTCACCCAGTGAGTTTCATGACTGAATAGCGATTTGAACTCAGATCTCCTTGTTCCTAGTCCAAAACTCCAACCATTACACTATGTTGGCTAATAGGCTAAGAAGATCTGTCCCCCAAGTATCTTAGCCAGTGAGAATGAGGCCACCAGACTGAAGTTCTAGTCTTCTCTTCATCCTCCTAAGATCTATATTATCATAATTTGATCATTTCCATTTTTAAAGAGATTCCTGCCACCAAACAACATTAATTAAAACCTCATTATTTTAACACACTAGATAGAATATATACAGTAAAATTCTGTTGGATAAATGCATGAGATAAAGATGAAAACATGATTATCTTGCTGAATTTTATGTACCAAAAAATATTATCCAACCCCCCCGCCACCCAATAATATGAAGAACAATGGTCTTGTAAAGGACAGAGTTTAATCTTAAGCAATAAAGCAAGTATTTCTGAACAATGATGTTAAGTATTTTGAGATACCCAGATGGGTTATGCACTAAAAGAGAAAAACATTACTACTAATGTTGACAACAAGAAGCCTAACAGCATTGCAGTATCTGTTTTTTTAAGGTTCTGAGCCAGAAAAGAAAGGAAACAGGTAATTTAATATAAGGAACAAATCTGGGGACAAACCAACCAAAACAAAGTTTATTTTTAATGGAACATACATATTGTGACACCAGGAAAGGGATTTAGAACCTATAGTGAAGTCAGCAGAGCTCCATGAGGCATTCAGCAAGGCAGACAGCTCTGATACCAGAGATATTTTTGTGAATGGAAACCTTCTGTTGCTGACATAAAATAGATTGGTGTACTTTGTTTAGGAAAGGTATAGTTATGGATGCTTCCTGCAAACCAGGAAGTTGTATTCACTGTCAAAAGGCCTGGGGAATCCTTTCACTTAAGTTTGCCAGTCAATCTCTGTCTGGTACCCTGGAAAACTGCTACATGCCAGGTTGACTGCACTGGGCCTGTAGATATACTATTGGCTTGACTCAATAATACAGTATGAGTCATAGATCTCCACCCCAGGCTGCAGGGGCATAGCAAGGTTGGAGGAGGGTCCCCTCCCTCAGGGGCCTAGGAAGTGAGCAGCTGCCCAATTGCAGGGGAGCAACAGCAGGAAAGAGGATTCACCTCTTGCCTGAGGGCTCCAGGCTCCCCAGAAGCATCTGGTGGGCCACTGTGCAAAACAGGATGCTGGGCTAGATAGGCCTTGGGCCTGATCCAGCAGGGCTGTTCTTATGTTAACATTTTGCCCACCCTTGTTCACTTATAGCTACACTCCTGTCAGGCTAGATGCTCAAGAAAAAGACGAACAGGAGAAAGCAGATATCTGATTAAATTATTGTTGTTAAGCCCATGTATGCAAATCACCTCTTAAGAGGATAAAAGAAGAAAAAACAGTCAGCTTAAATCAGGTTAAAACCTCAAGCTCTTAGGCTGCACATTATTTAATACCCAGCAGCCTAAGGAAGAGCTATGCAACTCAAAACATTATCCTGTACTGCGTCATCACAATTCATGATAAAGATACACACTTTTCTGGATTAAGCTATTGTCCACCTGCCTGCCTTGCCTCAATCTTACAAAATTTGTCAATCTGATCATATGAACCATATCCTAAATTCTGAGTTACAATTCAAAAACAGATGGTGGATCTTCTTGTTTCCATTTGTAACTTCTTGTAATTCTAGCTGCTGTCAAAAGATGTATAACCATTTCCAATTCCTCAGACAGTACCATAGATTTTAAATAGCAGATAAGCATGACTAATGGATTTAACAGTAGGACATATCCTGTAATTTCTTTGATATCATGAAAAAATTATGGTCCAATAAGAAATAAACTTGGGACAACTGAAACTGCTTAAGTTCCCTCAACTCCTGCTCCAGGTGTCCAGAGGCTCAGGGATATAACCTTCTCTATACGGCATCTGTAATTGTGGGATATCCTCCAAACTGATTTGGTGCCAACTCTCCTATCTTTAAACTAGTTAAAACAGTTGTATTCACAGAAGGTGGTGTGTGTTTTTTTTAAAGTAACAGTCTGATCTTTTTGTTGCCTATTTTGCTGGTGATGATGGGAAGGTGTTAAACATTTTAAGCATATAATAAATGAGGGGAATTGTTAACTTTGTCCTAATGGACCAACATAGTTAATCTGCCCTATTGCAATGAAACTGCAGTTTCTTTCATTCATTCATTCATTCATTCATTCATGTGATTTCTATACCGCCCTTCCAAAAATGGCTCAGGGCAGTTTACATTAAAACAAAACAATTAAAATCAATTAAAAGTTAAAAACAAAAACCATAAAACACCATAAAACAGTTAATTAAAACATTCAACACAGTTTAAAAACCATGGAAAACTAGGTTACAGCAGATTAAAAACATTTACAATTTAAAAATTCCTGTGTAACAATTTGCACATTCCTGGTTTGAGATACGAGTTATTTTGGAGATACAACACATCCTTTCCAGCCCATCAGCAACCATCACAGACAAATGGCTTCCCAAGGCCAGAAAATACAGGTGGCCCTCATTATCTGCGGGGGTTCTGTTCCCAGTCAATAGCAATTGGGGAGTTAGTTTCCTGGAGGAGGAAAAAAAAGCCATAAAAGGTAGAGATTGAAGAAATAACATACCATGCCATGCTCTGCAGGTATCCAGCTGTCCAGCAATGCCCCCCCACCAAACCCCCAACTCCACCATTTTCCCAAAATAATTCTCAGGAAAAATGTTTTCTAAAAGAAAGAGCCACCAAATGGCTCTGTTTAGCAAAATGGTGGCCGGAAATGACCTTTTCCAGCCACCTAGGACTGCAGATAGGTGAAATTTAATACTTTTGAATCCGCAAATAACAAGGCCAGGTGCACATGGCCCAAACACATATATGCGAAACCATGGGTGCTGGGACTGTGGATAACGAGGGCCACCTGTAGAAATAAACTTCCATTATCCCATAAAATTTACAGCTGGACTGGAAATAGGTTTCCTAAAGATAGCAAGGAATTAACAATAACTTTAAATATATATTTAACTTTTAAATAAATATATCAGAAAGCCCATCAAATTACAGACATCTCCTGTCTAAATCAACCATTCCTAGGAACTAATTCTTTCGGCAGTATCAGAATATGTATACAGCATATTTGGTTCTATTTACATCTCTATCCTGTCAATATGCTTGCTGCAGACATTTGGGGGAGTAACTTGAGCTCTGACCTTCACTGTTATAATGGTTAATAAAATGAAAAATGTTGGAAGACGGAAGGTTATCACCACACAACCACAAACTAAACTTAACTCAAACAGTATTGTAGCACCTGGAGCATTTCCAGACAGGGATTTAGCTCGCTTCTCCTCTGGAATGGAGGGTGTGCATTCACATATCGGCCAGATTTACCCCAAAGTCCCTGCGAGCTATCAGGGAGCATTTCACACACGATTGGGGTTTTTAATTGCCTTTTAGAGCACAGCCCTGTTTATGTTTGGGGTAAAAAATCCACTTTGGCGGTCAGGTTTTTTGGGCAAATGTGAACTCACAGTAAAGTCTGCTGTCCGAAAATACTCCTGGTTAATTTAAGCTACTTAACATATTTAGAATGTGATATGTGAGAGAAGAGAGGTGCCCGGCACTACATCCAAACACTTGACTCCCGCTCTGGGGAGATCATATTCGCACTAGGTATGGGGGAATCTATATACAACACTTTAGCATGAAACATACAAAACCAGAACAGGAGTACCATTTTCAGATTTCAGGACTGAGGAAGATGCCCCACAAATTTTAAAATAATCAGGTACATTCACTCCCCCTCCCACAAGACAGTGGATTTCAAAAATGTTTATGGAACTAACACTCTACATCTTACAATACACAAGGGCTCCTCGGGAATCAATCATATGTCATTGGAAACATGGGAGAAGGGACAGCTGCTCTGCTCTCCCTAAACCGCCTCCTGAACCATAATCTATTATATAGCAGGTTAGAACCCTGACCTAGCAAATATTCCATTCTTATGGAAGACCCCTTCCATCAGACTATAACCTTTCCTGGTTCCTGAAGATATTGCAGCTAAGTTATAGCAAAGAAAGGACTATTAGGCACCTGGTAAAAGTAACAGACTACACAGACAAGATGGCAAGAGAAAAGAGTAGATATCAATATAAGAACTTCCCCACAGTCCCTCATCTCCCACCCACCATGACAGTTGCTATTTCAACTTAGTACACATAAATAAGGTCAAATTATGTGTTTATTGTAATGTACGTACATAAGAACATAGGAAGCTGCCATATAGTGAATCAGACCATAGGTCCATCTCACTCAGTATTGACTACACAGACTGGCAGTGGTTCTTCAAGGTTGCAGGCAGGAATTGTTCTCAGCCCTACCTTGGAGAAGCTAGGGAGGGAACTTGGGACCTAGATGCTCTTCCCAGGGCGGCTCCATCCCCTGATGGGAATATATTACAGTGCTCACACTTCTAGTTTCCCATTCATATGCAACCGGGGTAGACCCTGCTTAGCTAAGGGGACAAGTTATACTTGCTACCACAAGACCAGCTCTCATCCCACTACCATTGGGCCCTTTAAAACCTCACAACCCAGAATGGGAAGCAGGTTCATCCTTAAGGTGGGGCAACCGGTGCGATTGCACTGTGCCTGGAGGGGCCCTGTGGTGGCACACTGGCCAAGTAAGCAGTGAGCCTGCCTCACTGCTCAGCAGCCTCGCCCACTTGGCTTGCACATGTGCATCTGCTCCTGCTCTCTCTGCTGCCAGCACTGAGGCAGGCCCAGCGCTGCCATCTTGCCTCCCCAGCACATGGCCAGGATCAACCAATCAAGGAAGGAGGTGGGCCAGTTACAGCACCAGCCTGCCTCCATTCTTTTCAGTCGTTCTGCAGTGTGGCAGCAGGGAGGATCGCTGCCGGGAAGCACTGCAGAGAGACATAATACTCAGAGTGGGGGCGGGGAGCCTGGCTCCAAGTGCTGCTGCCATAGGTGGGCGGCCATCTTGTACAGTGCTGGGGGTGGTGGGGGATCAGGGATGGGGCCGCACCACTACCAGCAACTGAGGAAGGAGAAGCCCGTTGCCTTCTGCAGCAGGTCTCCACCGCCAGCCCAATGATCTCCCAGTTCCAGGCAACATATGGCCTGGCAAGGGAGAGAGATGAGGATGGGGGTCCATCCAAGTTTGAGTTAAGTGTTTGGAATCCAAGTGTCCAAATGAGATTTTTATTGCAAGATAATTCAGTTTTGGAATTAAAGTTTGGAATGCAACTGTTAAATTGTGTATGTTTGCATCTATGTTTTACATATTATGAATATTACTACTACAATGACGATGGATATTTATATACTGCTCTGCAACCAAAGTTCTCAAAGTGGTTTACATCGAAAAATAAATAATACACAAATGAGATGGGCCCCTGTCCCCAAAGGGCTCACAATCAAAAAAGAAACATAAGGCAGATACCAGCAACAGCCACTGGTGGGATGCTGTGCTGGGGTTGAATAGGGCCAGTTGCTCTCCCCCTGCGAAATATAAGAGAACCACCACTTTTTAAAAGTGTCTCTCTACTCCAGGGTTTCTCAACGTGTGGGTCCCCAGATGTTATTGGACTTCAACTCCCATAATCCCCAGCCCCAGTGGCCTTTGGTTGGGAATTATGGGAGTTGAAGTCCAATTACATCTGGGGACCCACACGTTGAGAATCCCTGCTCTACTCAGTTAGCATATTGGATTGAGATGTTAAGAGGCCCATGCACCTGCTGATTCGCCCCTAACCCACACCCCCGTGAGGACAGCCCATATGGGAGGAGAGCTGGTCTTGCAGTAGCAAGCATGAATTGTCCCCTTTGCTAAGCAAGGTCCATCTTAGTTTATATTTGAATGGGGGGTCTACATGTGTGCACTATAAGATATTCTCCTTAGGGGATGGGGCTGCTCTGGGAAGAGCATTGGCATGCTTGCATGCAGAAAGTTCCAAGTTCCCTCCCTGGTATCTCCAAGATAGGGCTGGGAAAGACTCCTGCCCATAACCTTGGAGAAGCCACTGCCAGTCTGTGTAGACAATACTGAGCTAGATGGACCAATGGTCTGACTCAGTAAAAGGCAGCTTCCAATGTTCCTAGCTTCATTATATACTTCAGAGAGTATTTTTCCTGTTTTACATTCCTCAAGCTCATTAATATGCTCTTCAGCCTTAGTGGCATTTTTCTGCTTTCTTTGATGTAAATTACCCTTCAAAAGGACCAAGGCACATTTGTGAAGTATTCAGTAACCTTCATAAGAGAACTGTGCTCTTATCAGAGAAGTATCAGGACATCATATGCAAAAGGTGCTTGAATAGATGCTGTATTGATTATGAGATAGGATCGTGGATTTTTATTACCTTTCGGTGGTGGGGGAGAACATAAGCAAGGTGTTGTCAGTCAGATGGATGAGTTTAATCCTATTGGTACCTGATTAGCATTGGGAACATATGCTCTGAATATGAAACACTTCTAAGCTGTAACAGGTGAGCCCTTGATTTTTATCTCTATAATTTCTGTCAGATTTCTATATTGCATTCTTCACAAATATGACACAGGTGATGCTAAAATTATTTTCCTAAGAGAGCTTGAGAAGTTTCTTCTTTCCACTGAAGACATTCCAGAAGAACAAAATGTTCTATAATCTGGGTTCAAGAATCTAAAATACTGAGAGTCACAAAGGCCAAGAATGTCTCCTAGGCTTGATCTTCTCAGATTTTTTTGAGACAATACTTTTTGTACAGAATAATGGGATTACTACTTTACCTATATTTGCATAATTATTATTTATCAAGTAATGAAAGAATGGGATACTTGTCTTGCATCAACAAGCAAGTGATAATCATCTGCTACCTGATAAAACAACCAACACTCATAAATAAAAGCAAGAAATAGAGCAGATAAAAACAAAACAATATGCAACAGATAATAAAATAGTTTCAAATTAAAGGTGAGAAAAGATGTTTATAAAGAAAAATATTAATAAATGGGGGTGGGTGGGAATTAGAACATAAATGTTTTGAAAAGTAGATGTATTGTCCTTTTGGATGGTACAAAACTAGTGGGAAGAAAAGAGGTTTCTAACAATTAAATTATATCCTCCTTATTAATGTCTTGGGCCCCCAAGAAGTTACTGAGATGACTGAAGATCCAGTGTTTTGTTCTTAATGAGATATGCAAGAAGATAAGGAACAAAGCAGAAAAAGATAAAAGGGAAAGGTGACAATTTAAATCCAAATCAAGATTTGTTTGAGTAAAACACAGTCAGGAATCATGCAAGCCAATCTATTTGTTGATGGTTCTCGACAGGAACTGGAAA
Organism: Hemicordylus capensis; assembly: GCF_027244095.1. Classification (NCBI taxonomy): domain Eukaryota; kingdom Metazoa; phylum Chordata; class Lepidosauria; order Squamata; family Cordylidae; genus Hemicordylus; species Hemicordylus capensis. Next base: position 368,714,951 of record NC_069658.1, on the reverse strand, counting down.
CCTGAAACTGACAGGAAATATTCAAACACCGCTGGAGTGGGGAATCCAGAGATATTTAAAATTGCCTACCCATGCAACTGCAGGAGAAGACTATTTCTGATTTGCATTAAAATCAAAACACATTATTGGAAACAACAGAAGATATAAAAAGAATGCATCTTTGCAGAGCTGAAAATATAATGCAAAATCATCCACAGTGACCTGAAGTAACTTTCCAAATACAATGCCAGAGTCCAAAACAGAGTCACTCTCCTTTCCCCATGACAGGGTGCCATTACTCTTATTGTACTAATATATTCATGACATCTGTTTGATACATTTCTAGGACAAGACTCACAAAGGTATACTCAAACTTGAAACTTTATTCATTGAGACCTACTACCCCAATAAACATCATACCATATTCCAGTTTATCATAAGTTTGCAGCCACCATGCCATGCGCTAAAGAGGAAGTAACTGATTAAACCAGAGCATCCAAGGGAAGGAAGGCTTCTTCAAGCTGAAGCTAATGGACCAAGCCAGGGGTTCTCCACATGTGGTACTCCAGATATTGCTGAACTACAATTTCCATCATACCCAGCCAAAAAAACTTGAAGCTGGGGATGATGGGAGTTGTAGTTCAGCAACATCTTGAGTACTGCAGGTTGAGAACCCCTGGACCACACCACAAGACTGCATAGGTTTTGGGGACACTAACATTCAGTGGCAAATTCAAATGGTCATGAAACGATATCTCACATCAATGGGGCAAGAAACTGCCAAAGTATCTTATGATTTGAAGCTTAAGTTAGTCCAATAAAAATAGTTTTTTGTTCTTATTGGACTCCAATTAGACTCTGTGAATGTGGGTTGAGCAATATGACAAATGTTGGAGATGTGGGGAAGCAGAGGTGGGACTTATACATCTGTTCCTTAACTGTAAGGTAATATCTCCATTCTGGGAAAAGATAAGTAACTATGTCAATTTAGTCATAGCAAAGGAATATCCTCTAGATCCTATTTCAGTTTTGTTGGGATTGCCTTCTGATGTAGAAGGAATAACCCTTAATCAATGTAAATGGCTTACTAGGGCCTTTCTGGTGTCTAAACGCATTACTCAACAAAATGTAAATGTAAATACCCTCCAGATATTAAAAAATGGATCTTTGATTTACTTACTTTAGCAGCCCACAAATGTTCTTTTTTAAAGACTAGATCTTGAACCGGGTGTCACGATCCGTGAGACCCGGTTTGGGGTGGTGAGCAGGGAGAGCAGGCTAAGCCTGCTCTCCCTGCACACGAGCGGAGAGGGAGCCATGGGCGGCCGGATTGGCCGCCACATGATTGCCGGCTCCATGATGGAGTTGGCGGGGGCCAATTGGCTCCCGCAAGCTCCAGCATGCCCTGCGCAAGCGTGTGCTAGCGAGAGCCCCGGAGCCAAGAGGCGGCTTTTTGCCTCCCCTCCGGGGGTCTCCTCATGAGTAGGCATGAAGTGAAGCCACACCGCAGCTACTCACAATCTTCAAAACCAGGTTTGCAGAGCGCTTGCTCTGCAAACCTGGTTTTAGGGCCGGGGTTCTTGAGCAGGTTACCCGCTCTAGAACCACCAGGCCCACAGCCGAGCCTGGTGGTTCTCACGATCGAAGAAAATAATGAGAATAGCCCCTTGTTTTTCACTGCATTGTAGGAAAATAAACGAATACAAAATATAAAGGACAAGTGCCAAGGTTTGCTTGCTTTTTCAGAACAAGAAAAGTGCCTTGGCACACTCCGTAATCAGCTTAGAATCTGCTGAATAAATAACACCAAAATTTAATGACATGGCACATATGTAGTAGCTGCACTTACAAAGACAGAAAATTAGCTCAAGAGATGGAGAAAATTTCATTTTACCATCTGAAATTTTCTCCATCTGTTCCAACCTACCTTTATCTATTACGTTAGAGAGTTTTTCATTAATACCTATATTTGCCAGTATTTACCTGGTTATTTTCACCAAATTTAGTTGCAAACCATAAAATTAACCAGCATGAATGAAACAATTTCTGAATAGACTTTAACAGCAACCAGCATAATAAACAACAGAAGTAAATTCTTTAATAGTACAGCAGGTAGAGGTTTCATTACATGCAAAATATCTCTACAAATTTCTGAACAATACCTGGAAATAAGTATTCATTCTCTTTGGTTCAAACATTGAAAAGTTGGTTTTCGAAAAAAGTGTCATAAATTCCAACTGTTGTTTTTATATCCAACAAACTACAGCTACAATGGCAAAGGCAATAATGCCACAGATGCAATGCTAAGTTGGACTTCAGTGGAAAACAGAAAAATGACAGGAATAAATGATCTGTGATGGAAGTTATGCTGAAGCAGAATTCTAAGAAAGCAGGAACAACTCACTGGAAATAGTTCATATTTACAATTAGACAGGGTATCTATTGTATTGTTCCACAACTGAAATTTCATACATTGAACCATTAACTATGTTGCTTTAAAGATAACCCTTACTGTAGGCATCCACTTATATGGTAACTGAACATTGCAACTGGAGTGCTGCTTATCATATCATCACTGGTAAATGTATCTATTCAGGTCATTTATCTTGACTGTGTGTAAATTGTCCTTACTACACCTTTGCTATTGTGTAGAATACTGTGGAGATACTACAGACCCAGTAAGTTCTGTATCACAGCATGGCCTCACTAGAGACTACTACATTGTATGCTACTGTATGACACAAGCAACCACAGAGTCATCTGATGTCATCTATTAACAATAAAAAAAACCAGGTATCCTTCCTTGCTGAACACTTAAATCTGAATGACAGCAATCTTCATCATATTTATAGAAACACATTGGACATCAGTTGCAATAATCTTCTACATGTTCTTTGTATTCCTTTCATCTTTGAGGGGATCCTTTTTACCTAGACATAGAGGCTATTCTCACGATCAGCTAAAATCTGGCTAGGGGAGCCTAGCCCGATTTTAGCAGAACGTGAGAACCACCAGGCTCGCAGTCGAGCCCAGTTGCCTCAAAGCGGGTCAGCCACTTAAGAAGCCCTCCCCTTAGCCCAGGTTAGCGGAGCGAGTGTTCCACTAACCTGTTTTTTTTGTGCGTGTCGTGTGTTGCCGCAGTGTGGCTCTGCAGTGCGGCAACACATGAGTAGACCCCCAATGAGAGGCTGCAAGCAGCCTCCCAGGCTTGGGGTTTGCTCCAGGATGCCCCGCGCACTCCCGTGGGGCATCCTGGAACTTCTCCCGCACCTCCCGCCGGCTCCGTGACAGAGCTGGCAGTCGTGTGGGCGGCCAAGCCAGCCTCCCAGGACTACCTGGGGATCATCTGCGAGGAGCGCGGGCTAAGTCCTGCTTTCCTTGCTACTCCCCTCCAACGAGTCTCACCAATCATGAGACTTGTCTTATTGGGAAACAATTCCCTAGTGAGAGTACACAGGATGCTTGTCCTACTTGAACTTACCAGGTAAGAGACTAATACAAATTGTTCTAGTAAGAACTAATCTGCCTATTTTCCTTTCCCTATCCCTACAACGGAACTAAATTTGGTTCAAATCGGTTAGCCAGCTCACAGGTTAGCCCACTTGCACCTCAAAAGTTCATATGCCCAACATCTTGAATTAGGGTGGATGACATTAGCATAAACTATGTGTTTGAGATGTCTCTATGTGTCCCTACAACCGTACCAAATTTGGTCCAAATAGGTTCCCACTTGCACCTCAAATGTTCACTAGTTTGCCATCTTGAATCAAGGTAAATGACATCATTATAAACTACACCATTGAGCTGTCCTTATGTGTCCCTACAGCTATAGCAATTTTGGTTCAAATCGGTTAGGCGGTCCACAGGTTAACTCAATTGCACCTCAAACAATCACACATCTGCCATCTTGAACTGGGGTAAATGGTATCATCACAAACAACAATGTTGAGGTGTCCCTGTGTGGACAAAATCTCCTGTATTCAGGCCGACTTGGACTCCACTATTTCTGCAGAGTCTATTAAGGTGGTGTCCAGCAATCCCTCTTGCAGTATTAGATTGGATCAGTTTCAATCTGTGATGCCTGATGACATGAATAAGCTGCTTGGGATGGTGCGGCCTACCACTTGTTCTCTGGATCCTTGCCTAACTTGGCTGCTTCTGTCTAGCAGGAAGATTGTTGGGGATGGATTAGTTAATATCATTAACTTATTGCTGAGGGAGGGTAGAATTATTAGACCACTTCTTAAGAAGCCTTACCTGGATCCCTCAGTGATGGGTAGTTATAGGCCAGTCTCCAATCTCCCATGGTTGGGCAAGGTGATTGAGAGAGTGGTGGCCAACCAGCTCCAGGTGGTTTTGGAGGAAACTGATTATCTAGACCCATTTCAAATAGGCTTTAGAGTGAGCTATGGTGTTGAGTCTGCCTTGGTCAGCCTGATGGATTACCTTAACCGGGGAATTGACAGAGGGAGTGTAACTCTGTTGGTTCTTTTGGATCTCTTGGCGGTGTTTGATACCATCAACCATGGTATCCCTCTGGATCACCTGGGGGAATTAGGGATAAGAGGCACTGCTTTACAGTGCTCCACTCCTATCTCTCAGGCAGATTCCAGATAGTGGGACGTGGTGACAGTTCCTTTTTAAAATGGGAGCTATTATATGGAGTCCCTCCATTCTGTCACCAATGCTTTTTAATATTTACATGAAACCGCTGGGTGAGGTCATCAGGAGATTTGGTGCAGGGTGTTATCAGTATGCTGATGACACCCAAATCTATTTCTCCTTATCATCATCATCATCATCATCATCATCATCATCAGGAAATGGCATTCACTCCCTAAATGCCTGCCTACAGGCAGTAATGGGCTGGATGAGGGAAAACAAATTGAAGCTGAATCCAAGCAAGACCGAAATGCTCATTGTGGAGGATCAGAATTTAAGGGATGAGTTAGATCTTCCTGTGCTGGACAGGGTTACACTCCCTAGAAGAAACAGGTATGCAACTTGGGAGTGCTCTTGGATACAGGCCTCACCATGGTATCTCAGGTGGAGGCTATGGCCAGGAGAGCTTTCTATCAGCTTTGGCTGATTCAACAGCTGTGTCCATTCCTTGAAGAAAACAGTGGTGCATCAGCTGGTGACCTCCAAGCTTGACTACTGCAATGCGCTCTACATGGGGCTGCCTTTGTATGTAGTTCGGAAACTTCAGTTGCGGCAGCCAGATTGGTCTCTGGGGTAACCCGGAGAGACCATACTATGCCTGTCTTAAAATAGCTGCACTGGCTGCCTATACGTTTCTGGGCGAAATACAAAGTGCTGGTTATTACCTTTAAAGCTCTGAACGGCTTGGGTTTGGGCTACCTTACAGAGCGCCTTCTTTGGTATGATCCCCATCACTCGTTGAGGTTATCTGGAGAGGCCCGTCAGATTTTTTTTTATTTTTATCCACCCTGCTAGTGATTTAAATCGTGATTTAAATCAGTTTGATTTAAATCAAATCCACCCTGTTTATAACAACATATTTCAGCAACAAACCAGCCTCCTGTAACACAAAGTATAATCTCACCCAGGTGCTTCTTAAAAAACTTAATATAAACGCCTAATAAAATGGGAATAAACAACAGAAATTATAAACAAAGCAAATGTCAATTTTTAGGAAGACTTCCTGTTCAGACGGAATTTAGTTCAGCCAAACTCCAGCAGAATGGAAAGCAAGCCAGGTTGGTTATAGAGTGCTCATAACGAACCTCATGTGACACTGGTTCCCTTTCCCTTTTAGCCATATTTGATGTTAAAGATCAAAATGTATCTCATTCATCAAATAGCACAAAGCTTATTTGGCTGCATCCACATAATCTTAACACTATCATTTGAATCAGATCTACAACAAATGAGCACAAAACAAGGTGCTGTTAAAGACCCTCAGATTTAGTGTTTCCACGTTAAGAGAAAGTCGTACCTTGTGTTGTGCTGCAGCAGAATGTATCAGGTTGCAGCCAGGGGAGTTTTGCCTAAATGATTTGTGGAAAGTAACTTGGCTTCAAACTTTCCATTCTTGCTGGGGTTTATGCTGAAGACATTACATAGGGACTTTAATTCACAATGCATGTAGTTTTTACAAATCAATAAATTACACATATATGCCAAGTATTTTTCTATTGACGTCAATTGCACTTCATTAGAAGACTTGTAACTACCGGGGCTATTTCAAGCCTCATGGCCAGAAGCAAAGCAGCAAGCACCAGCAGTAGTTACAAAGCCTACGGACCATGTAGAATCCAGCTCCCAGGATGCTAGGTAGAGCTTGCTAGGGCTTAACCACTGGCATTTCCACTGGAAGTACACAATTGGCACCAAACCCTATTCCAGGCCTGCTCAACTTTGCCCCCTGAGCTGCTTTTGAACTACAACTCCCACAATCCCCAGCCACAGTGGCCAGTAGCCAGGGACTATGGGATTTGTAGGCCAACATCTGCCGAAGGGGTGAAGTTGAGCAGCCCTGCCCTATTCCCTGGTAGAACAAATCTACCAGCCCAAACCCTGTTTAAAAGGCATTCTTTATTCTGAAATTTAGAAACTAGATCACACCATTTGTTTTCTTTGTTGACAGCATACTTGAATGCCAGTACTTCATTAATATAGGAGGTGGTACGTACCTCCTTGAATCAAGGAGTGATTCCACCCTCACCACGGAAGGTGATGATCATTAGGCCCCTCCTTTCAGGCGCGAGAGCACTCGAAAACTGGGTTAAAAGTTCATATACCACTGCTTCATGCCGTGACTCACAAGTAGCTTCCCAACTGGGAGTCTACAACAAGCCTCCTGGCATTGGGGGGCTCCCCACAAGGCACCAGACACTCACGTGATGCCTTATTAAACTTCCGGGGGGCCAGGAGACCCCTGAACTCCGCTGGCTCAACTGGCTCTGTGACGGAGCCAGTAATTGCCTGGGTGGCTGATCCGGCTGCCTAGGGAGTGCTGCCTGATCGTCTGCAGGAAGAGCAGGTCAAACCCCAATCTCACAGACCCCGTTTTGGCTCTACACATGGATCATGTGTAGAGCCTTACTGTTTTAAAATAATTTTATCTGTCTCCCTAACCATATGAGCTTCCTCGACGGGTAGTGCATTGAAGGGATGAGATGTAAATATTTTAAATACATACATAAAGAGTGCACCTATGACACCATGGTAATGCATGATTGATTGATTTATTATAGACCTTGGCTAGCAGAAGGTAATGAATGAAAACTTCCTCCTATGCCATTTTTAAACTGAGCTGAATTTCCATGCTTTCCATGCTCCATATCAAAATCTGCATGTCCCACATTGTATTTATTTATTTATTTATTTATTTATTTATTACATTTATATCCCGCTTTTTCTCCGAGGAGCTCAGAGCGGTGTACACAGTTATGTTTATCCTAACAACCACCCTGTGAGGTAGGTTAGGCTGAGAGATACATGACTGGCCCAGAGTCACCCAGTGAGTTCCATGGTTGAATGGAGATTAGAACTCACATCTTCCCAGTCCTAGTCCAACACTCTAACTGCTATGCTGTGCTGGATCTCTACACAAGAACCAAACTTGGGAAGCTTTCTGAACGAATTAAGCAAAAACATGGATAGCCTCCCTTTTTTAGGACTCCATCCCCAATCAGTAACTCAGAGTCTGACTCCAAAGAGGCAAGACTGGCACCGGACCCAACACTGGGCCAGAGCCTGAGAGAGTCCTAGAGATGGAGCCCCTCAAGGCAACACCCATAGTCTGAATCCCATTAAAACAACAATCTCAGAACCTGAGCCATCAGGGGAGCTGGCTCTCTCTTTCATCACCTTAAATGATATCTGTATGTCAGCCCCAGCAACAGCTGAGGCAGGATCGGTTGTAGAGGAAGAATGCTAGACTTGGTCCAGACTAGGGTTGTGCAAGCCAGCTCGGCTTTGAGCCAGCTTGCCTTGAAGCTGCTCGGCTTGAAGAGATTCGGGTCAAGCCGAACTGGGCCTAGTTGGGCTCGAGCCAGCTTGAAACTTACTAGTAAAGGGGAATCTGGTAAGGGTACAGAGGCTTCAAGCTTATCAGAGGCTTCAAGCTTATCAGAACCGGGCTCAGTTTTAACTGAACCAGTTCTGGTTCAAATGTCTACAAAACCAGACCGGATCGGGTTCGGCTCAACTACGGTTCAATTCGAGCCAAACCAGATTTTCAAGTTTTGTGCACATCCCTAGTCCAGACAGCTGTCCCTTTACGACTACCGCTCTCCAAGTCAGGAGGTGGATCCCAGCAGGGATAGACTGAGCTCAGAGATATTTAAGAGTTTAGTCTGCCTCTGGATGTTGTTGGACCAACATGTCCAATGGCTCTGTCCATAATGATGCCTTATCTTGCTTCATTAGTTGCCAGACATGAGGAGCTCTGCACTGAGGGACAGGACTGAACAGCTTTAATCCATACTACCATGTTTACCCGGATTGAAGATGACTCTGAATTTAAGACTGTAACGTGCTCTACGTGGGGCTGCCCTTGAAGAATATCCGGAAACTGCAGCTTGTACAAAATGCGGCAGCTAGGGTTCTATCTGGAGCTGCCTGGTATGATCATATCACACCTATTTTGAAAGAGTTGCACTGGTTACCAGTGAGTTTCTGGGTCCAATTCAAGGTGCTGGTTTTTGACTTTTAAAGCCCTTAACGGTTTGGGCCCGGGATACCTGAGGTTCTGCCTGCTCCCAAGGGTTGCTGCTCGCTTGATGAGATCATCTGAGGGGGATCGGCTCCAGGTGCCGACAATGAAGGAGGTTCAGTTGTCATGCACGCAGGACAGGGCCTTCTCTGTTACTGGCCCCAGGCTCTGGAATGCTCTCCCAGTGGTCATTTGCTTCTCAGACTCCATCACAGTTTTTAGAAAGCTTGTTAAATCTTGGATTTTTATCCAGGCCTTTACATGTTTGTTTTATTGCTGCTTCTGTGCGTTTTTATCCGCATACAGTTTTTATGTTTGTATTTTATATATTTTAAATCAGATTTGTTTTCATATTTTTTGCTTAATGCTTTTAACTGTTATTTTTATTACACTTTTTAAACTTTTGTAAACCGCCTTGGGATTGTTTTTAATGAAAGGAGCTATATACATTTAACAATGAATGAATGAATGAATGAATAAATAAGATGATGCCTTTAAAAGCAGAGGTTAAATACAGGTTATACCTGCATTTACCTGAAAGGAGCAGGACTCCTGATTTCCAGTATCAAAGATCTTGGGGGGAAATCCTAGCTTTGGATTCAGACAAATAGTGTACACAAGCTCTCTCCAATCAATAGATCTCATCAACAGTCACATGGGCTAGAGAAGAATGTATATAGGGTGTACAAAAAGGGAGTCTGCTTAAGTGCCTGAGTTGAGTTGGGTGTTTCTCACAGCATAGTCCTCGGAGGACTAGCTCTAGGGGCTCAATCAAGGACTGCACAGGTTCCTGGAGACTTTGAAATAGTCCTTTGGGGCAAGTTTCACAAGGATGTGAGAGTGTTGTGCATTCAGGGCTTAGACAGAGCACTGTGGGAAATATTGCCCCCCTAAAGGTAAGCATTTGTAAATGAGAATGAAACTGGAAATATTACAGCTCAGCCGTCTTTTTACCATTTTTTTTTTAAAAGGGGCTGAGCACTTCCCACCTCACCAGTCAAATGTGAGGGTGCTCACAAAGGCTTTAGGGGAACCAAAACAAGTACCAAACCACTATCAACCACTTCTTCTTCAAACCAATGCCTTTAGTGAAGCTTTTTTTTTCAATTTCTTAAAAAAAATAAAAATCAAGGACAATGAAGGTTTCCCTTCTTTAGCACTAAACATAAACAAAACCAAAAAAGCAGTGAAAGGGGTTACTACCTTTTAACAAGTATATCCATTTGGAGCTGATGCTTCACTATCTATCAATCAGGGGTAGCATAACATTGGAGTTCTTATCTTCTTGAAAAGCCAATGCCTAGTTTTTGTTAAATGCATCAGGAAAGAAGTGTTGACAGGTTATGGTGCCCTCTGCTGGGGGCTACTGGGCATTTCTACCTTGTGTCTGGCATACTAGATTATACATGTTATACTGAATTTATTTGCATTATTCACTTTTGATGATAATATTTATAAACTCAGGATGCAGGAAAAGGGCACACACCTAGGATGGAATTCAGTTTTTGCAAGCAAAGGAGACTAAAGACAGTAAAGAAATCCATGAAAAATAGATTGAGAAGCAATCAGAATAAAATGGAAAGAGAGAAAATATATGCAAAATTAAACACTATGCTTTGCTTGAAGAGATAATGCACAAAGCAGGAAAATCACAGCAGAAAAAGCTTTTGATAGTTACATTTTGGCATTTACACTTAATATACAGCTACATCAAACAAAAGTGTTTTAAGACAAATCATATAAACAAGGAAGCCAAGCAATTGCTCCTGATATAATTCATCTATGATGGTAGCATGATTTTTCAAGCAGTATTGACTCCTGCAAGTGCCTGGGGAAGAACTATTCTAGATCAAAACACACCTAGACTCAGATCAAAGTGGCACAAAATTACTCCCACTTACCAGGAGTTTGTGCTCCCTCCTTCAAGCTGCAGCTCCCTATGCCTCTCCCTCAAGGTGGGGGAGTCTTCTGGAGCAACCTTTGTGGGTAAAAGAGCTGCAGCTGGAACTGCAGTCACTTCTCTCCATGTGCCCATGGAAGTGCCTCCCACTCATGCCCAAGACAGAGGATTTGGACCAAGCCTTAGCATGTAATATTTTTGGAAGATCACAGCATTTTCCTTAATGTTATCTGGATCCAGGCCCTCATCAGCTGCATTTGAGAATGTTGTCTGTACTGCTCTTCCATATCTGTCATCGGACATAAAGATTATCCATTACGCATCCTGGCAACTGATACACTGCCCAAGGCACAACTGCACCTGGCTCCTCCCTTTCTGACTAAGGACACTGGAAGGACCTGAACCTTGGGAGTGGCCAAAGGACTACACTTCACCACCAACAGTGCAGGAATGGTTAAAAGGCTAGGGGTAGATGAGATCATTACACACTATGCCATTGAGGTATCCATGTGTCACTCACTACAACTGTAACAAATTTGGTTCAAATCAGTTAGACCACTTGAACCTCAAATGTTCATGTGTCCGCCATCTTGAACTGGAGTGGATGACAGTATTACAAACTACATCCTTGAGCTGTCCCTTTGTCCCTACACCTGTAGCAAATTTGGTCCAAATTGGTTAGGTGGTTCACAAGTTAGCCCACTTGAGCTTCAAATGTTGATGTATCCATCTTGAACTGGGGTGGATTAAATCACCACAAATAATGCTGTTGAAGTGCCCCTGTGTGTCACTCACAAGAACTATACCAGATTTGGTTCAAATCAGTTAAGCAGTCCACAAGTTAGCCCATTTGGGCCTCAAACATTCACACATCTGCCATCTTGAAATGGGGTGGATTACATCATCAAAGGTTACGACATTGAGTTGTCCCTACAACTCTATCCAATTTGTTTAATATTGGTCCAGGCATTGCGAAATTGATAGGCACACACACACACACACAAAATGTTGGGTGATCTCATAAGTTTACTTTCCTTAAGGAAAGTAGGCTACTAAAAGCTTGAGCAAGAAACCTAGTCTGGACACAGATAATGTTAACAACTACAGGTCTGCAGCTAATATCCACTTCCTGGGAAAGGCTGACCAGATCCAGGCACTTTTGGAGAAAACTGATTATCTAGATCAATTTCAGTGAAGCAGCAGGCCTCATTTTGGAATGGAAACTGCCTCTGTCACCATGCCTCTGTGTGTGTGTCGGGGGTGAGAGAGTGACTCTATTTGCTTTTCTTGGACCTCTTAGCTGTTTTTACTACCATCAAAAAAGGATGTACAAGCTGGGCTCAACATTGAGCCAGGCTGGCTTGACATCGAGCCGTCTTGGCTCGACTGGTTCGAACTGAGGCCTCGGCTCGTTCCAACTGAGCTGGCTCAGAGCTGTACTGATAAAGGGGAATCCAGTGAAAATTCCCCTTTACCAGTAAAGGGACGGGGGGGGGGTTGCCTAAGGGTAGAGCAAGTGGGAAGGGAATAAGTAAGTAGTGACAAATGGCAGCCACAGGCGGGTGTTGGCGGCTGCGGTGCCCCCCTGCCAGCCAACCCCCCCTCCCGATAGACAGAGCTGAGTAGCAGTCTGGTTTGGGCCTCATTTTAGTGACCTCCACACATGCACAATTACCATTTTTGAGGTCACACAAATGGCCTCTGCACAGAGGTCAGTAAAGTGGCCTCCACTCATGGTCAAAATAGGAGCACAAGGTGTTTTGGAAGTTTTTATCATATCACCACTGATTCTTCAGCTGCACTGTCTCCCAGCCTATTTTTAAGTCCAACTCAAAGTGCTGGTTTTAACCTTTAAAGCCCTAAATGGCTTGGGACCAGTTTACCTGAAAGAGTGCCTTGCCCATATGCCCCTATCCAGACCTTAAGATCCTCCTTGGAGACCCTGCTACAAGTGCCCTCACCAAAGTGAAGTCGGTAGCTCTTAGGGAGAGGGCCTTTTTGGCAGTGGCACCCCATTTATGGAATAGCCTCCCAAGTGAAGCTCACCTGGCATCATCATATTATTAGATTTCAGGGTAAGAAGTTTTGTTAATCCATGCTTTTTTTAAATAAAAAGTTTTATTTTGCTTTTAGCTTATTTTGGTGGGGTTTTGTTTTAAAGTATTTTTAATTGTATTTTTAATTTGTATTGCTGTTTTATTGTTTTACTTTGTAATGTAATGTATTTACTTTGTAATGTGCGATCCCCACTGCACGTTAAGGTCATCTGAGGAGGTCCATCTCCAGTTACCACCGGTTTGTTTGGTGGCGACTCAGAGGTGGGCCTTCTCTGTGGCTGCTCCCGGGCTGTGGAATGCACTCCCAGCAGAAATTCGTAATCTTAATTCCTTACTGACTTTCAAGAGAGCCCTAAAAACCCATCTGTTTGGCCTGGCCTTTCAGGGTTTTTAATTAGTTTTAATTGTTTTAATGCCAACCTGATTTTCAGGGTTTTAATTGTTACGATAGTTCAACTGTTTTTTAAGATGTTTTTAAATTGGTGTTAATATTTATATCTCTGTTTTAATTGTTATTGGTTTTAATGGTTTCTGTTTTTAATTGTAAACCGCCCTGAGCCTTTTCAGAAGGGTGGTATAAAAATCAAATAAATAAATAAATAAATAAATAATGCCACCTAAAGAACAATCATTATGGGGTGGGCAATAAAGAAGACAAAGAAAAGGGAGGAGGGGGGGAAGAGGAAGAAGAGGACGAAGCAGCAGCAGCTGTTTAGAGAAGAGAAGCCTCAGAAGATGCCAGCTGCAACAAACTCATGCATCATCTAAAAACAAAGTAAATATGTGTTTTCCTTCAGGATTATTTTATGTATATGCAGATATAGATTATAGAGTCAGCATATTGTGGGAGAGAGAAAAAATTAGGCAATTTTCTTACAGGGTATCAAATGCTCTCTTTTTCCCTTTTTGCTCCATACGTTATAACAAAATACTGAAGACAATGAATTGGCTGACATTAATACTGTAGACAGTAAGGCTCTGCAGTCATATCGGTCTGATATTCCTATTGGATTGATATGCCCACTATTGGGCATTATTGCAAGAAGACTGGATATGACAGCAGGAGCCTTGATAGGCAGAATTCTGACTAAAACTTCTGTTGTCCTATTGGAAATCCTTCTACTTCTGAAAAGGATATAAACCCAAAACCAGCCTGGGAGCTTGGAGAGACTTTCTGGCCCAGTGGTGCTTCCTGGGCCCCTCACCCCTCCGAATTTGGGTGTGCAGTCCTTTAAGACCAGGTCTGCAGCCTGCTTGGAGAGAAAGTCTCTCCAAGCCAGCTCCATGCTGTTTTTAATCAGGTGTTTTTCATTGTAAAGTATCAGGTCAATGCCACCCCGATATAGATACTGATAGTGTTGGGGAGGCCATACTGGCCTCTTCTATTTGTTTGTTTGTTTGTTTGTTTGTTTGTTTGCGATTTGATCAGCATTGATCTGCTATTTCTAGTAGTGCACAATAAATCAATGCAGCCATTATTTGTTATACTGTTTCTAATATACCACATATGGAGTAGTTCTTACAAGCTAATGCTAACATATCTATTTAGCAAAACTCCAGTCACTTTTCTGCTAGGAGAGTACATAGCTTTGGCACTGATTAGTCACTTTCACTATAAAGGTAGCAGCCTCACTAAATGCTCCCTTTCTTTGCAAAGAGCAAAACATTTGCTAACTGAAAACATTTTAAAACAATCATTGTTTCATTCACCTATATATAAAGTGCATGAAGGAAGCTGCCAGTGCTCAGTGCACCAAAAATAGGTATGTGCATGAACCATGGTCCGAGCACATTCCAGTTGCGGGGCCCAGGAGTTTTAAGAAAGAGAAGAGCAGGTCCTTATCTGCTCTCCACCACCCTATGCAGCTTCCTGCTGGGGTGGCATGCATCCCAAGAAGCCCTGCATAGCATCAGCATGCACATGGCATCCGTGCATGTGCAGTTGCCATTTGCTGAACACACAAATGGCGCCCGCGCATCTGCGGACATCATGTGTGTGCTGATGCTATGCACATGGAAGGAAGCTGAATGGGGCACACATGGAAGCCACACACATGGAAGGAAGCTTCATGGGACAGCAGACCTGCTCTCCTCTGTCTTAAAGCTCCTGAGCCCCAGAACCGAAATGTGCTTAAATCGCTGTTTGTGCACATCCCTAACCAAAAGGCTTTCCAGTCACTCTGTGCTTGGGCTTCACTCCAGCACAAATGTCAATGCCACTCATTTCTGCATGTGTAAGATAGGCGTGTTAATAGGCTTCCGTCAGTGTTTACAAGACAAAACAGTCAACTGAAAAAATCCTACCCCCCCAAATTTCTTCAGCCTCAAATCCTTGAATGTATATGCCAACAATTGACTAACACTGAGATATCTCAATGTGTAAGCAAACATGAAGCGATTGCACTGAATCTACAGCATTACAGTTCTGTGTTTCTAATGGCAGGCATATATTGCAACCTGCTGTATGGAATGAACTGAAGGCAAATGATGCAGCTTTGCTGTTGCTAGGTTGATCAAGCTGTGGATGGGAGACTACCAGGGAAAGCCAGGTACACTGCTTGGAGCTTCAGCATGAAAGAATGAGAGGCTATAAAATAATAAAATGTAATACATATGTTACATATTCTACACAAAGAACAGTTCAAGGTTCATAGTGTATGTTGCACTAAATACCACTATGCACATGACCCTGCGCGCATGGTCAGGCAGGCAGGCGGGGCGGGGGGAGAGGGAGGAAAGGCAGTGTTCAACCTACCTTCCCCCAGGAAACCCTTTGCAGCCCAGTCAGCACGCAAGCCACACGCCCACAGGACCAGCACCGCTAGGAGCAGAGTGGATGTCTCTCTGAGCTGCTCCCAGTTGTGCTTATAAAGAGAAGCCAGAACTCGCTGTGCCAGCCTCTGTGAATCCCACAATGCACAGCATGCCAAGTGCAGTGCTCTGGGGATTCCCCCAGGGGATAGGCATTCTAGGCACCCGTCTCTGTGTCAGTGAAAGCAACTTGGGCTGACACATGATCCTGGAGTCAGGGTTGTGGTCGCCTTTTCACCCTTAACCTTGGCTAAAAGCCAGGCTGCGGCTCTGGATTTGGTGCTGCAGCACCGCTGGGATCCATGCAGATCCCGGCGGTTCTCATGGGTAGCCAGACCCAGGCTGCTTATGCCTGAGCTTGGTTTGCTTGTGAGAACAGCCTCATTTTTTTAGGGGGTCCAACAATCTTGAGCACACAATAATGTTTCTTACCTTGCGTGATCTTTTGTGAGCTTCTAACATTAAGCAAAATAGAGACCCGACTTATACATTGTTCAGTGCACTTCCTGCAAAGTGTCAAATACCTAGATCTCCTTCTGTAATAGCTCTTCCAGTGCAGCCTTTTGAATGTATTGTCTTTGGTATCTATGGAGACTGCAGAAACTAAGGTCCAGGCATCCAAGTGTACTGTCATTCAAGCGTAAAATGATATTTTCTACCACCCACCCTGCTAAATTAAGGGCCCAGTACGAATTAAAGTTAATAAATCTTTAGAAAAACAAACCTGACCCTGTGAAATATTAACTCGTGTTTTCATAATTATTCTAGCTATGGCAGTTACTAATCGGCCAATGATGACGGCATAGAGTGCAGGAAGCAAACCATAATTCTATTATATTGTGGGACATCTTTTGTATGATTCCCAAAATCTGATGAACAATTGTGGTCATAGAAACTATACAACTGGGATTTGTCTACGAGCGAGTGAGCAGAAGAAACCTGACCAGGTTGGCTTTCACATTATTGAGTTAAAAATGTGTTTTTATAATTTAATTATATTGAGGACACCACGGCACTGGGGCAACATTTGGGTCATAGTAAGGAACAGTTGCTTACAAGAGAGGGTAAACACACCAAAAGCAAGAAAATGTTTATGGGAATGGAACTGTGTCAGAATCCTCCAGAATAATCTTTTGGTTCATAATCCAGGGCCAATTCGCATGTCGTGATCTCCTAAGGATGGTTACTGCTGACTACCCTCTTCCAGAGCCTGAAACAGGTTGAGATGGGATTGAATACATAAGTAACTTTATTATGAAAGAGATGTAAGAGCTGGCCCAGAAGAAAACAGGAAAAGATGTTTATCAATTTTTAATTTGCATTGGAATCAATAGAGGTCTGTTTTCTATCTTCGAACAATGGCATAACGAATAGGCACAGGCACTATGTGCATTGCTCTCAAAAATGAAATGATAAAGAAGTATATTCACAAGCATAGGTAGTCGTGGTGGCAACATAAACTGTGCAACACCTTTAAATTACTGGGAAGGCAACACAGAGCAGTGCGGTGGTACCCGGCGTCAGGTTTAAAAAGCAGTCACACCCAGGAATTCTTGAATGGCTCAGGTCTATTTTTTTGGACCATGATGTTGGGGAAGGGATGGCCCAGCCCCTTCCCCTTGGGTGAAGATGTGCAGTCCCTGGGTCCCTTAATCATGAGAAGGGACGTGCAGCAGGAGCAACATTGCCTCCAGTGAAAAGAATGATTCTATATGGCTATGGGGATATCCATTCACAATTCATGAGAACCACTGTCTGGGGGGACAGGGGGATCAGGCAGAATCACTGATACCGTGTGACAAAAACCCTTCTCCCATGGACTGCTCTTTCACAAGAATGCTAGGCCATGGAGACATGCATGCAGGCTGGACGGCATCTGCCGTCCAGCCCGGTTGCTCCACACAAGCCAGCCACGGGGATGGGTACCCCGGCAACACCTCTCCCAGTTTTGGCGACTGCTGCGAAGAACCAGTCCAGACAGACATTCTGCGAGTCCAGTCGCCCATCCAGACATATCTTTATTTTTGCCCAGCATGCAGACCAGCTCTCCCGAGGTTACTGGAAATTGGGGCTCCTCTCTCCCACGATTCCCTGTGGCAGATGATCTGCATACAGTGCAACAGCGGTCCGTTCAAAGGTGTAGCAGCTCTGTCACTTGCATTACAAGAGCAATGCTAAAAACAGAATCTAGCTGGTAGGTTTTATTCACATTGAAGGGTACAAGCCACAGCATCCTTTGTGCACCAAAGCTGTAAACAGGCTCAGCCCACAACCTCCCTTCCTATTGCTATTTCTCCATTTCTCAAGTGAATATGCAAGACTAAAATTTAGCTGCAGAGAAACACTGGCTTGCTTTTAGATATGCTTAGGAATTGGACCAGGTCATTTTGATGTAGCTGTGTATGGTCACACATTATAGAACTAGGACCACTGTGCTTTGACCTGCAACTCATGTGCCACCATCAATCAAATGCCAAGCTTAAAGCTCTAGTCTTGTAATCCAATCCATATAGCTCTCAGCACTCAAATGGAGGCAAAGGATACAAGAATACATGTCTGATATAAAGCATTTTAGCCTCTGCTGTTGCCACACATTCAGGAAACATCATCATAAAAGAAAAGCTGAAGCCTTACACACATGGTGTTCTCTGTTTTTCTTTTTCTTTTTTCAAATACAATAGCTTCATTCTGAAGAGTGTTTCTATCACACTGTGTTTAAATGACAAAACCCTGTGCTGAGTTCTCAGAGTAGTACAAACAAGCAATCTAATATCAGGTACTAAACAAGATAAGGAGAAATTTATCTTTATTAAATTATATAGAAGAGGGTCAAAGATTTAAATCCTCTGCCTCTCATTATTAGACTTCAGATGACAGATTCATTCCAGAGCACAGAAGGAAATATATTATCCCAAAACAGGATATGAAGTTTGGTCCCACTGGACTATTTTCTGTTAAGTAAATTTACCATCTAATCTTTTAACTGTCTCCCCTACAGCCCTGTCCAAGACTTTTCTATGATCTTTAAATCCACCCTGTACATAGCTGTGCCTTCTGGGCCAAGCACAAGCTAGAACACTGATGGAGTATGGACCTAAATGAAAACCAAAAAGGGCGGGGGGTAGTGGGAGTTGAAGGGCCACAGCTGTAATCAAGTCACTAATGAAGACAATATGCACTGCATTCCCTAAGGGAAATGGGCAGAAAGAAAGAGTAAGGATGTAGTAAGCCTTTTGTGATGATAGAAGTATTACTAGCCACTATTTCAAAAACAGCTGTGTTGGATTAGATCGACAAACAATATTAATTGAGCTACATTAAAGGAGCCATTAAACTGGCAAAATATGCTAAGTGACATTTTTCATGGAAATGCAATTTCAGATAAGAATGAACCATCACATGGTCATGTCAACACTGGTTCCTTGGCACCTCCTCCCCCCGCAGTGGGGCCCATTACAACTGCCTTTGGCTTCAGAAATGTCTGAGTAACAGTCCCAGACTATCAATAAGCTTGTTTGTTTTGAATGCAGAAAGAAGGGAAATGGGAAAAGTAATTTGTAGGTTGCCAAAATAGCTTCCATGCTCCCCACAATTCCCTTCTACACTAGGGGAAAGGAGGCAATACTGCCCAAAACATGAATAGGAGAGGGCTGGCCTTCCAAAAACATAGCAAGGGTACAAGGGCACATGGTACAAAACATGGACACACTTTATTCAAAGTAATATTTCATCATTACAATAGCAAATCAGTATGATGTTGTTCAAAGTGATATTTGTTATCACTCAAAACAGCAGTCCAGGATGCCTTACCCATATCCTTTTATTAAAATTGTGGTTATGAGCTTAGACTCAGAGCCCAAGATCAGTATGAACCACATAAACATGGGGCACTGAAAAAATCTCTTACTGTCAGCAGTAGAACCTTACAGGATACTAAATTGTGCCATGTGCAGGTCCTGTGTCATGTATCTGATGGGTCAGGTCATCTCAGATTCATGTTTAGGGCAGTACACTGCTTCCTTTTCCCTTGAGTAGAAAGAAACAGTGCAGAACACAGGAACTATTTCAGCAATCTACAAATGACTTTGCCCATTTCTCTTCTTTTTTCAATCAGAACAAGTCTAGGATTCTTATTCAGGCAGCCAAATACATTAAGTCTACCCAACTGCATCAGCAGGGTTGGTTGAACATGATCTGGTTGAACATGAACATGAGGTGCAGGGATGTGGGCGGAGAGGTGGAGTGGCTGTGGTCTATAAGAATAACCTCTCCCTGACCACGATCCCTGTGGAAGTGTCTGACCATATCGGTACACCAAGAGAAGTGCCAGTCTATCCATGGTCCCCAAACTTGTGTGTACCTAAGTTTGGGGACCATAGATAGACTAGGACTTCTCTTGGTGTACCGATCGCCCTGCTGCCCAATGGAGTCCCTAACTGAGCTGACGGACTTGGTGTCGGGTTTGGTGTTGGAGTCTCCCAGGCTTGTGGTGCTAGGGGACTTCAATGCCCACTTTGGGACCGATTTGTCTGGGGCGGCTCAGGAGTTTATAGCAGCCATGACAACTATGGGCCTATCCCAAAGGGTTTCAGGATCAACGCACATTGCAGGTCACATGCTCTGATCAGGGTGGTGTTCCATGGGTGGGGTCTCCTGTGATTTCCCCATTGTCATGGACAGACCACCATCTGGTTAAGGTTGGACTCACAGTCACACCCCACCTTGGCAGGGGCGAGGTGCCCATTAGAATGGTCCGCTTGAGAAGGTTATTGGATCCAATAGGGTTCCACGAAACCTTACAGGGATTTAGTGTTGGCTCTGCCAATGATCCTGATGATGCCCTGGTGGAGAATTGGAACAGCAAGCTCACCAGGGCAGTAGACATGATCGCATCTATGTATCCTCTCCGACCTGCTTCAAGATTAGCCCCTTGGTATACGGAAGAACTATGGGGGCTGAAGTGGCAAGGTAGATGACTGGAGTGCAAGTGGAGAAAGTCTCAACTCGAATCCGACAGATTACAACATAGAGAACATTTGAAGATCTATGCTCTGGCAATATGGGAGGCAAAGAAGTGATTCTTTTCGGCCCGTATTGCATCCGCAAGTTCACGTCCAGCGGAGTTGTCCAGGGTCATGAGAGGGCTAGTGAGTGCCCCTTCTCCCTTGAATCAGAATTTGGAGCCATCTGTTACCTGCTGTGATGTGTTTAATGGTTTTTTGTGTGTGGATAAAATCTCTCGTATTCCAGCCGACTTGGATTTAGACCCCACAATTACTGCAGTGTCTGAATCAGAGGTGTCCGGCGACTCTTCTAATGTGGTTAGGCTGGATCAGTTTCCGTTTGAGACTCGTGAGGATATGGACAAGCTGCTAGGAATGATGCGGCCCACTACCTGTTCTCTTGACCCTTGCCTGACAT
This sequence comes from Hemicordylus capensis, assembly GCF_027244095.1. Classification (NCBI taxonomy): domain Eukaryota; kingdom Metazoa; phylum Chordata; class Lepidosauria; order Squamata; family Cordylidae; genus Hemicordylus; species Hemicordylus capensis. Next base: position 368,694,100 of record NC_069658.1, on the reverse strand, counting down.
GGCTAATACTATCTGGCAGGGAGGTTGTTGTAGAAGGCCTAGCAGAGATCATAAATGCTTCTCTGAGGGAGTGCAGGATGCCTCCTTGCCTTAAGGAAGCAATTATTAGACCACTTCTGAAAAAGCCTGCTTTGGATTCCTCAGAGTTGAGCAAGTATAGGCCTGTCTCCTACCTTCCGTGGCTGGGAAAGGTAATTGAGAGGGTGCCTCCCAACTCCAGGCAATTTTGAATGAAACTGATTATCTAGACCCATTTTCAGACCGGCTTTTGGGTGGCCTATGGGACAGAGACTGCCTTGGTCGGCCTGATGGACTATCTCCAATTGAGAATTGACAGAGGAAATCTACTCTGTTGGTCCCTTTGGACCTCTCAGCAGCTTTCAATACTATCGACCATAGTGTCCTTCTGGAGCATCTGAGGGGGTTGGGGGGTGGGAGGCACTGCTTTGCAGTGGTTCCACTCTTACCTCTCGGGCAGATTCCAGATGGTGTCTCTTGGGGACTGTTGTTCTTCAAAAACTGAACTTTTGTATGGTGTCCCTCAGGGCTCCATGTTGTCTCCGATGTTGTTTAACATCTACATGAAACTGCTGGGAGAGATCATCAGGAGATTTGGTGCAGGGTGCTATCAGTATGCTGATGATACCCAAATCTATTTCTCCATGTCAGTGTCATCAGGAGAAGGCATAACCTCCCTAAATGCCTGCCTGGAGGCAGTGATGGGCTGGATAAGAGGTAACAAACTGAGACTGAATCCAGATAAGACGGAGGTATTCAATGTGCAGGGTCGGAATTCGGGATATATTTTTTATCTATCTATCTATCTATCTATTACACTTTTATACTGCCCCACACTCGTGTCTCTGAGCAGTTCACAATGATAAAACAGTTTAAAACACATATAAAAACACATAAAAACAATTAAAAACTAACTATATATATATATATATATGTGAGAGAATGATTGATCGATTTTGATCTGCCTGTTCTGGATGGGGTCACACTTCCCCAAAAGGAACAAGTACGCAGTCTGGTGGTGCTTCTGGACACAAACCTCTCCTTGGTGTCCCAGGTTGAGGCAGTGGCCAGAGGTGCCTTTTATCAGCTTCGGCTGATATTCCAGCTGCATCCATTTCTTGAGATAAATGACCTCAGAACAGTAGTACATCTGCTGGTCACCTCCAGACTTGACTACTGCAATGCGCTCTATGTGGGGCTGCCTTTGTATGTAGTCCAGAAACTGCAGTTAGTCCGGAATGCGGCAGCCAGGTTAGTCTCTGGGTCATCTCGGAGAGACCATATCACTTCTATCTTAAAAGATCTACACTGGCTGCCATTAAGTTTCCGGTTTGGATACAAGACTTTGGTTATGACCTATAAAGCCCTAAACAGCTTGGGCCCTAGGTATTTAAGAGAATGTCTTCTTTGCTATGAACTGCACTACCCATTGAGATCATCTGGAGAAGTTTGTCTGCAGTTGCCACTGGCTTGTCTGGTAGCTACTCGGGTACGGGCCTTCTCCATTGCTGCCCTGAGTCTTTGGGACACACTTCCTGCTGAAATAAGTGCCTCCCCATCTCTTACAACTTTTAAAAGGGCAGTCAAGACACATTTGCTCACCCAGGCTTTTAATTAGGTATGTTTTAATTGTGTTTTAATAGTTTTAGATTTTTACATTTTAATTGTTGAAATATGTTAATCTTTTTATTGGTTGTTTTTATTGTTTTGTAATTTGCCCAGAGAACTTGCGTTTTGGGTGGTATAAAAATATGCGAAATAAATAAATAATAATAAATCTCCAACTAGTATTCATGCTAGAACTGGTCTTCAATGATCAGGCCTTTCCCTCCTTTTCTCTCTCCTCTCATATCCTGTTGCACTCCTGCCACGACCCCTTTCCCCTCCAGCTCTTATGACTCTTCCCTTTCTATCTCGCTTCTCCATATGCCTAGAACTTCACTCAAGAACAACTGTGCCATGCTTCCTCCCTTACTCTCCCCAAAACCCACCTTTTCCATGAAGCCTTTGACACAATTCCGACCCTACTGCAACTAAGCCTAAGTTTGTGTACATAAAAGTTATCTTCCCTTCCTCTATTGATTTCCTGTGTGTGTTCTTCTATTATAAGCCCCTCAGGGCAGGGGCATTTGCTCTCTTCTCTTGTATGGTGCTATGTAATGAGGCATCTGTCACATCAGGGTGAATTCTGAGGTACAGTCTCAGTTAGCGCACTGAGCCACCTTTGTTAGAAGCAGCAACCAAGAGAGCCATATTTACATGCTGCTGCTTCTGACTTGAATGGTGCTGCCTAGGTTCCCTATAGGGCTAAACTGGCTGTCTCTATGAGCAGCTGAGAAAAAACAACTGAGACAGAAATATCATGCCACAAATACTGTGGCAATGGCCTAACCTGCAGCAGGAGGGTTGGCATTACATGGCTACCGTATACTCCCCATGTCACAGCTGCCAATTCATACTGACTGTACCAGAAATGCCACAAGTGAAATGTGGGGGTTCTGAAAGCATCCCTCACTTGACACACCATCAGGCCAAAAGTGCAACCCACAATTGACACAAAACCAACATGATAGTTAGTTGTCTGAGCAAAATGTTTCCTTATGCAGCTATTTTAGGTCCTTACAATGGCATGGAGTTCCCTGGTCAAGTATACTAGAAGAGAACTAATATATTGGTGCAACATGCCCAACAGCGTGCACAAGGCCATCTGCCCTGGGAAACTTCCTTTTTAAAACTACAGCAACCAAAGAAAATGAAGCACACAAAAATAATCCAAAATTATAGTATGGTGAAGAGCTATTTTACCTGAGACTTTAAAAAACACAACGGGGGAAAACGCAAAGGATTATAAGGAACCTCTAGCAGCTTTTTAAAGGGGTGAGGTGGCAGTTCATAAAACAGCTCACAACTTCTGTTATGTTACATTTAAAGCTTCATTTTGCCTTTGGCCACCTTCTATTTTGTGCTTAACCTCTGCACTGCCTTCATAGGATTTTCCCTGTTGAAGTTGCTTTGTACTTTTTAATCTGATACTCTCAAAATTGTAATTGGCTTGCTTTTTACCAAGGGAGTGCACTGTGAATATTAAATTTAGGGTAACAATACTCAAGGGTATGTCTCTTGTTGCTTCAGCTGGAACTCTTTTAATGCAAGTGTTTGTAACTGAAGGCTTAAATAGAAACCTCCAATTTCCCTACAATTGAGCTTCCACGGGACCTTTTATAGGACATAACTCACAGGTTCAGAAGAGCTGGGCAGGACAGTTTCTTTTTATGGGAGCTCTGTGTGGTCTTGAACAAGATTCTGTTTCTGCTCAGTCCTCCTTCATAGACAGCTAAACCTTTTGGTACTTTTCAAACTAGAATTTGTAAATTTTTGAGTGTGCCATAGTTGTGCTATCCAAGTTAAAGGTACAAGCCATACAATTTCAAACAATGGTTTTAAGAGAAAAAAAGGGACTCTCTTAACTGCCATTCAGTTTATCCAACCATTTCCCAGAATAATTTAGGGCCCATTACAAGATTATAACAATACACAATTAAAATAAAACCACTACATAATTCCTGCACCATTTTTTTGAATCACATGTTATTGAACTACATAAATCAGAGCCTTTATCTGAGTTATAGCTGATCTCAAGACGTCAAGAAAAAGTTCACAATATTCGATAATAGTGATGAAAAAAACATGTTAAGCAGCTTTATTCTGAATATCTGATACTTTAAGGAGAGGAGAGCTGGTCTTGTGGTAGCAAGCATGACTTGTCCCCTTAGCTAAGCAGGGTCTGCCCTGGTTGCATATGAATGGGAGACTAGAAGTGTGAGCACTGTAAGATATTCCCCTCAGAGCATGGAGCCACTCTGGGAAGAGCAGAAGGTTTCAAGTTCCCTCCCTGGCTTCTCCAAGATAGGACAAGATTTATTTTTTTAAATAGGACAAGATTTTTTTATTGAACCAACAAACTACCAAAGCATACAGAGAGATTCCTGCCTGCAACCTTGGAGAAGCCGCTGCCAGTCTGTGGAGACAATACTGAGCTAGATGGACCAATGGTCTGACTCAGTATATGGCAGCTGCCTATGTTCCTATGTTTAACTGGCAGTGGCTCTTCAGACCTGGGACATTTTACAGGCAAACCACGCACTCTTCTACTGAGCTATGCCATTTTTATATCCTTTATTAACGCCATTCTTTATGTGCCTTATTCATCTTCAGTTCTGAACAATCATATAAAAAATTCTACACTACAAGCTAAGCATACACTTTTCACTCTAACATGACTATATGTGTGTGTATGCGCACATGCAGAGAGAGAGAGAGAGAGAGAGAGAGAGAGAGAGAGAGAGAGAGAGAGAGAGATTTCACTAACAAATGGCTCCCTATGCCAAACTGCGGTCCTAACCCTACTCAAAATTTCCCCGTGTGCACCCAAGAGGCCTTTTATCCTTGGTTTCTGCCTGCCAGCCTGACACTTCTTAGTCAGGCCAAATCCATGCTTTATCCCCCTTTCTACGATTCTAGTGCTCCACCCCCCGCAATCCTGCTGCCTTTTCTCCAACAGGATATCTCAGTCTGCCACATCACACTTCCCCATTCCTCAGGCTTTCAGATAACCAGCATATCCACAACAGCTAAATTGTCTAAGAGTACTGCTAACCATCTCTCTCTCTGGATTCAGAGGCCAAAGCGTACATAATTCCAGCATAAATCACTGTATGTTGAGAGACCAACTGGCTTAGTGCAGCATGAATTTTAATAGGCAACAGCTTCCAAAGGGCTACAGTAGTAGCCAAGTGTGGCTGTAGTGCCATCACTAAGCATGAACTGTTTAACAAGAGGCAGCAAAAAAATCTTAGCCACAAAATACACATCTACTTTGACCTATGAAATGGTAAATAAGTTGTTCAATTTATTTTGTATGTGTAAAACGGTACATATATTATTAAGCTACCATCTATTTTAAGTGACATGCAACTGACCATAGTTTTCCTACTCCATAAAAGGGCTGCCATTATAGGGTGGTGGCACTCTCAAGCAGTTTCGAAGGGACCACTGCCAGATCCTAAAGTGTCCTTCCTGTGCACTCATGAAGTCTCTTCACTAAGAATCACTCCATCACTGCCTCCTCCATTCAAAAATAAGTGATTGCTACCAGCGGCCCTTATGGCATCAGGGAGGGCCCCTGAAGGAAAGCTCCAGTTTCTGGAGAAAGCAAGGGAGTCACTCACTATGTCATCGTATCCTCCATCACACTCCCATCTAGAAGTGGGAGCTTGTTCCAAAAGGTTCCTGCAACTGCTTAGAGACTTCTAGAGGAACGTTTTTCCTGATGGAGCAAATGCAAAGAGAGGTGGTGATGATGGAATGTGACTCTTTCACACTCCTTTGCCATTGCAGGAGGAGGGTGGGTGAGCTGGGAGCCCACAAAGGAAATGCAAGGGAATGGTCATAGAGCAGGAACTTTGCTGAACACCCACCCAACCAAAAAGAAGGCAAGCACTACCCTTATGGGAAGCATCCATGTAAAGGGAGGCCCACAGAGAGCACTTTTCCCAGGGGCTCCGCAGACCTGGGGACAGCCTGAATTAGATAGCTACAAGCTACTTGGATTTCTGTCTGATAAATGCCATGGAACTCATATGAACATGTTAAAAGTTGCCTGGGTCAGGCTCTTCTAGCTCTTCATTACCTATACGATGGACAGTGGCTCTCCAGGGTTTCAGGCAGACTTTTCTAACCCTTCTTGGAGCCACCAGGGACCTTGAAGGATACCCAAGACCTTCTACATGCAAATCATGTACTGTCACTGAACTATGGTTGCTCCCCAACTCAAAAAGCTTACTCAAAAGCTAAACAAGCTCATGCCAACTAAAGTTGGTGTAATAAATGTTATTCGTATATATTCTGAATTAGGCTAGGCAAATCAAATTCTGGACTGACAGCATGGCTTGGATCCAACTAAAAATGTAGACTTTGTGAAGAATTCATTATTTATGAAGAGCTAATTATGCCTGAGATGCCATTCAGATAGATCAATGTTATGTCTGTATCCTGGGAAGGACAACTGCACAACTGCACAAAATCCACAATGAATTAATGTGCACATATCTGACAAACCTATCTAAGGATTTGTTAGAAAAGGAAATCAAATCAGCTACATACAAACCTCATGGAACCAAATAAATCTGATTTGCAAAATAAATGTATGAGGAGTATGTTTGCCATCTTATCAGTTGTGGGAAATGGATACCAGCTGTTGGAGAATGTAGTAGAGGGGATATGAAGACTACAGTAGGATAGAACACTTTCCACAGAATGAAGTAGCTAAGAACTGTAACTTTGCTATAGAACATATTCCTATTCAGTAACAGGCTGTTTTTTGTTATTCTTCAGTGATTATTTACATAAACCTACTACTTTCAATGAATTCATTGATCCTTAATTTTAACCATGTTGAGTTTAGTCTTTCATTAGTCTAAGCTACAGAAGATCATCAGGAGCTGAAATATAGAGAACGGGAATCTTAATCATTACCTATCTACATACCTGTGTCTATAATGTTTAGAGAGAGGTGGGTAGCACAACACTAAGCAAACTTGCAATTTGTAACTCATTTTTCTGTTTATAAAAAATTACCATGGCTTCTTACAAAAATCAAATACAATATTACAATAAAATAAGGGGGGGGGGAGGAGAGAAGAAATCAGCAGTGCAGAATAAAACCAGAAAATCACAGCAGTAAATAAAAGAACAGTCTTGGTCTGGTTCCAAAATGACAAGTGATGGTCACACTAGGCAAGCTTCCCTAGGGAGGAAGTTCCAAAGGCAGGTTGCCACAACAGAAAAGGCCTAGTAACCAACTGGCTAAGTTGTGACATCAGGGGAAAGGCTTGAGGGCTAAACTAGATGCAACTTTTAAATACATCATTTGCCCCTACATATATTTTTCCTTATTAAAAAAAAAAAAAGCTAAATAGTAGCTGTGTGAGCTCCGAGCTGGACAGAGACCTCTGCTAGAAGAAGCGGGAATTTAGCTCATTGTCACCACCACAGCTCTTCCAATATGGAATGGGACCATGGAAGGGCAAAGAGTTAAATCCCCTTCCCTGCGGTCTGGAATGAATCAGGGCCTCTGAAGCTGTTAAGCAAAACAAAAAAGAAACAAGTATGACCAAACGATGTATTTCAAATTATCTCTAGTTTGGTGAAGAATGCTCATTTAGCAATAAAATAATGGCAGCAGAAATGCTTCCATTGGGGCTACAAATCACACACTACAAGAAATCATACACCATGCTTATATAATCAAAATAAGATGAAGGGATATATTTTATAAGAGCTTGAAATCCAAAAGAATTAAGAACATTTTTTTTTAAAACCACCTCTATCAGGGATTCACAAATGTGCTTTCAAGATCACAAAAGATGAGCACATTTTCATTAAGGTCAGAGCTTCCACCTTCTGACTGGGGCACTCTCAGACTTATCATCAGAGGCTTAGGAAGCAAAAGTCCTTATCATCAGAGGCTCAGGAAGCAAAAGGACATCTAAAGACTTTATTCCTCCCTCCAAAGTCAACACGATGTCTCCAGGTTCAGAAAAAGGGTGAGAGATTGCCCTGACCTCTTGCTGGGCCTCAGCTCAAAGAGCAGGAGAATCCCTGGCCCTCTTTCCCAGTGCAGGATGGAAAGAGGGCCGGGGTTGTTGTCATGCAGTCATGCTGGGTCTTGGAACCCAAAGGCCAGCATGGTATTAGGAAGAAACTGCCCCTGCCCCTTGGGCCAGGGTCAGAGGCAAGCATAAATTTTGGCTGCCTATGATAACCAGCTGATGTCTGTGGCCTCCTGTTCTCTGTAAACATTTAATTTTTTTAGGAGGGAATGTTCAAGCTGTATGCCACAGAGAATACACTTGTGGGCATACTCTCTGATCAGCAAAGTGCTTCTGTTCCCTAAAACAGAAAAAACATACACCAAAGCCAGCATTTTTCTCATGGCTACAAAATATGTTGCTGCAGTGACATCAGGAAAACTTTCTAGAGGCAGTGAATGTTGAGGAAGATAGTGCTGGAATCTGAAATGTGAAATCCAGGTTCAAGTTTCCACTAACTATGAAACTAGGGACGCAAAGTGACAAGACTAAAATGAAGTCACTCAATGTAAGAAGAAGGGTGAGATGATACTGCACTTGATGGTTCTGTGCTTTCCCAGCATTCAGGCAGCATTTAAATATTATAGACTCCATACCTTCAGTGCTGAAGGACTCTATACAACAGCCATGATGCTGAAACCATCCATCAGCCATGATGCTGAAACTCTACTCTCTCTCTTTTTTAGCAGTCTTCATGTGAGGGCTCTAGTGGTTACACTAGTATCAAATGTTGCTGCAGTTTATTTAATCTTCCTTGTTATCTAAAATCCTTCCTTCCTAAAAGTGTCTCAGATCTTGTAAAACACGATCACATTTACTGTCTTCTAATCAACCCAGAGATACTCTGGCATTATTTGGGGGTATTTCAAAGCACTTCTTGAAAAACATTTTGTGGATACTTATGTGGACGGACCCACAGCTGTTACCGTACTTCCCAGACACCATTAAATGAGCCCACAACATACAAGGCTGGGTAGATGACTACAATTAAACTTGACAGTACAAGCCTGTGTGACACAGGATTCTAGGCAGAATTATGTTGCTCCCTTCCAGTTTTTGAGAATTTACACACATTATCTCCTATTCCAATGGGAGTTTAATGTGACATATATCTCTTGGGATATTGTTCAGAACATCTTTGAGGCAAAGTATTACAAGTAATATGGTTACTTCTCTAATGGATGATAGCGCACTAAACAACCAAGACACCAGTCATAAACTTGATTCTGATTCCACAAAGTAAGAAACAGACTTCTCACTGCACATCAGGAAATTGATTCAGGTTGATTATTATATGGGCTTCTCCCTATACAGCATGGAATCATTAAAAAATACAGCTCTGGATACTGACAATATCAAAATATAATCATGCCCATATTAGGGCACCGGCTTAGCCAAACAGAAATTGGTGGAAACACTCCTATAGGCATTGATCAAGACTTGTAGTTTTGTATTACTGCTTCCCAACACAGGAACAGAATCCATGCAACAGCTAAATTATCTTTTTATTCAATTTCATTTAGAAATAAAGTCATTCCCTTGTTTCGCTAAAGCTGGCTTGCAATGTTTCTGAGAACAATATATATTTCTACATTATATAGCAAAATTATTCTGCTATGTAATTAATTGTATGGAAATGACACATTAAGAGTTGAAATTATCAAGCAACTAATGCATAATGTAATACATACAGTAATGTCATGCTGAGTGTAATATTACAGGTAAGTTGGCCAATATGGTAGAGAAAGACTTTTGTACAGACTTACAAGAATTGCCACACCAAAAACTACATAGTATTGCAAATATTTTAGAGTAATTCCAGCACTAAAATGGAGAAGAGAGATTAGTTGCATTTGTAAGCAATCACAAGTATTTTTAATACTTGGCAAGTCAGAATTCCATGACACTGAAGAAAATCAACCAATCAAATACAATTAGAGGTCACAATCAACATTACAATCTTCCTCACTTATTTTTCTTGCCACATAGCCTTAGATGGATGCCCTCATCAAGAAACATTACAGTTGACAACATCTAGCTACAAATGTATTAATTTCATTTTGACATGCTGAACGGGTCTGGCAGCCAGTTGCTGACTTAGTTTCCATTACGCTCACATAAAACAAGGTTGCTTTAAATATATAGAGAGAGAGAGAGAGAGAGAGAGAGAGAGAGAGAGAGAGAGAGAGAGAGAGTATTGTTTTTAAAAGCTCATATCCCATGTTTTCAAAAAATAATCAAAACAGAGTTGAGACAACGATAAAATAAATAACCCCTCCCCCGCAAAAAGTATCAGCCCCCACTGGGGGGGAGGGCATACACACCAATGTTTGGAAAAAGCTGGGTATTCACTTAGTGTCTGAAGGACACTAAGCCACCTGACCTCTACAGCCACCATAACCTCTGCAGGAGGAAAGGCATTCCAGAATGGCTGGCTGCTCTCTGAACTGGAGCAGCAGATAAAGATTAGATTGAATCCTCAAAGAAGAGTTAGTAAAGGGGAGCTCAAGCAGCAAGGCATGAAACAGGAGACACAATGAAAGAACCTTATAGTACTACATGTTTTGCAGTTTTTAGTAGCTCTGTGCCAAATTTCTATTATGTATGATGGAAAAATTGTCAGGGAGGAAAGGAGTCTGCAGGGGGAGAAAGCTCGACTTTTCAGTCTTTTGAACTCCTCCCCCCCCCCCCGCCCGCCACATCTTTACTATGTTATTTCAGCCAAGCAGGAATTGCATAGTGAACATGACCATGTCACTGAGGACAAATAAAGCCTTCCAATTTCCTTGACTTTGAATTAGAAGAGAGGGAGATAAACTTCAATCCCCAAATCCCCAAAAAGCAGGGGCACAAAACACAAGAGGGAAAGTAGTAATGAAACACAGCTGCTTTGCTGCTGTGCTGGCCCTCAATGAATGGGGAAACAGTCTATAAATATCAGTAATAAAACAAACAATAGCAAAACAACAACCTGCAAACAACCTGCACCCTGACTTAATGAAGTGTTAGCACTTCTAACAAAGTCTTGGCTCTTCATGTGTGCTGATGCTGTTGCCTTTGCATGTGGGCTGTGAATGTTGTCTATCTCCTCCAACCCAGAAACGCTCCCTGTGACCTGGAATTGGGTCCCTGTGAATGACAGTGTAGTCCCATGCAAGAAGTAGAGCACTGCTAGTCTGCACTACAGAAGTAGCAATGCTCCTCATGAAGTAGCAATGCTGCTTCATAAGCTGGCTACTGTTGGCTACTGATTCTCAAGAAACTAAGGCATGCTGACTTCAAATGAGTAAAGGATGAGATGTAGTCTTACATAATTCCTGTGAATTATGGGGGTGGGGGTGGGGAGGCCGAGTCAGAATGCTGAACAAGTACAGAATAGTTTCAGTCTACTTCATAGTGATACACTGTAGGAATTACCAAGCTTTTGTCTCAGAGCAAGTTCATATGAGAGGAAACAAAATGCTGAATCATCTCCCCCGTGAGCTTTCTGAACAAAGGCTTCTCCCAAAATGTTTCCTGGACTTCTAGTAGTTTATTCACTGCTGCCACACCCAAATTATTAACACAGTTTAACACCCCCCCTCCACTGGTTTGGGTGACAGGGAATTACAAAAGTACAAAAGTACAACTACCTTCCACGGGCAAGCTTACACGTGGTGAGAAAACTTGGTGATGAACAATCACATTGAGACACGGTCTGCACCAGAGTCAAAATCCCCTTCCCAGCCCCCCTTTCCTGAGTTAAAAATCCACTCAAAGAGGCTTGTTAAAATTGCAAAGAACAAAAAAGAAAAATAAACTTTATTCCAAATACTACAGGCAGCTTCCATCTGAGGCTCTCGTAGCTTTTAGTTACAGGTAAAAGAAACACTCAGTAGTTGCAAGAAAACTTCCAAAGAGCACAAGGAACAGGGATGTAGGAAGATAAAAAAGCACATTTAAACGTTAACAGAGACTTTTTGCAGCACCCTGGATGGATGGGCACAGGCTATTGTTTCTTAGCTTAGTTACATTACAGGTATACTGTCCTAGACCAGTTGCAAGGATATACAGAGCACACGAAAGGAAAATAAATGTCTAACACAAACTGACTAACAAACTGTTCCCTTTCCCATGAAAACTCCTCCACCACTTGATGAGAATCAAGCTTCCTGCAATCCTGTCTCTCAAGGATCTGCAATTGTTTCTGCAGCTAAACTCCATGGCGACACGTCCTCTGCAAGCCCAGCCCAGCCCATTGCCTGTCAGTCAGGCAATGGTGGATTACTGCAGAGGCAGTATAGGCATCCACCTATGGTGGCAAATCCTGGGGAGCGGCATCTTGGAGGACAACTTAATTCTGTTTTTTAAAACCTCTAAAAATGCAGCTGTGTAGCATCAGAGGCTCTGCCTGCCTCCTAAACCATCACAGGAGCAGACGTGAGGTTGGGCACTGGAGGACGGCACTCAAGATGAGGTTGGGCACTCAAGCCCAGCTTACTCACAAATAAGGCAGAGCGGTTTCGGGTCTCTGGCGACACAGATCCAGGATTAAGAACAGAATATTGGATGCCCCATTAGTGCAACATTTTGTTGAAAAATCCCACTCACCTCATGATTTGAAGTTCTTTGTATTGTTCAAATTTATATCAAAGTCCTTTGATAAACAGGATATACATAGGATTCTCCTCCAAAAAGAGACTTACTTTATTTATACGTTACATTTAATGGGTTAAATGTAAACTGTGATTTCTCCAGTTTCTTTTAAGGGTTGTATGAAGATCACTATAGCTCGTTAATTATTTCCACCTGTTGATGTGACTGGTTGACTTATTTGGGGAGTATTTAACTTCAAGGCTGAGTGCTGTTTACTAAGGAGATTAGCATGCTCTAGCAGGTACTTGTTACTGTGCTGCTCTAAGAGGCAAGGCTATTCCAGATAGAAGGTTTGGTTTTGTTGAATCTTGACACATTTTCATTATTTACTTTGTATTGTTGGTGTATTATCATTTTTTAAATTGATGTGCAGTTTATTGGTTCTTCTGATGAAGACTATTTCGAAAGTGACTTTTACCTAGGAAGTCTGTCAAGTTTCTTGTTCAGGATGATTACCTCTCACCTATGAGGATTTACTTCAAGCAATTTGGCACTACAAGCATTACATCAGCTTCTGTCAAAAACAATATCTTTGAGTTTGTGGAGCTTTTTATTAGCCCACATTTTTTGCATTTACATGTCTCTGTATTGTTGATGCCTTTTGTGGTTTGTGGATCAGATTATACTTGGAGTATATTTTTTTATCCTTCAAATGTGTATTATACATATTGTTCATATTTCTACCTGTTCAAGGTTGTTCATGGGTTTTGCTTTGTATTTATTGTCTCTGCCATCCTGGCAGAGATGGTGGGAAAGAGGTCTTCACTCAAGCCCAGCTTGCTCGCAAATGAAGCAGAATGGGCAATTTCACGGCTCTGTGCACGCTCGTGCAAAGGCCCAAAATTGCCCAGTCTGACTCATCTGCAAGGAAGCCGGGCTTGAGTGAAGAGCTCTTTCGCCACTCTCCTCCAGTGCCTGACCTCACCTCCACTCTTGTGGTGGTTCAGGAAGTGGGTGGAACCTCTGCCGCTACATAGCGGCATTTCTAAAGGTTTTTTAAAAACAGAATTAAGTTGCCCTCCCCCACAAGTCCCCTTACTTTTGTCCCTGTGGCAGCAAATCTTTTGCTGCTTATAGGCGGCAAAAAAATTAATCCACCCCTTCAGCCAGGACAGGATACACTTCCGGTTCACTTTTATAGGGATGCTCGTAGTAAGTTTATTGCTCCTCTCTTAAAGAACTATCCTGGTCATACAAATCAATTTTACTTGGATGTTTTATTGTCAAATTTTAAACTTGTTACTTCAATAAACGTGGCCAAGTTCTGTTTTGTTGCATCTAAACTTCGTAGAGCTTGTACTAGCAATCTGAATATTTTGTAAATTATAATTGTATTACTTTAAATGTTAAGCTGGTCTAAGGACCGTAATAAATTTACTACTACTTCCGGTTCACTTTTTAGGGGAAAGGAAAGATTGTTACTGGCTGATTGTTACATACACCAACAACCAACTTTTCATTTAAACTTAAATATCTTTTTCCTAACCACAAGCAAAATAATGTTGAAAATAACTTGCACTGGAGAAGACAGGAGCCAGACAGCAGAGAATTAGAAAAAGCTATTATGCACCTCAGACAGGTTGTTACACTGCCAGACATGTATGTACCGACTTTAGCACCACACATTTCCTAGTACTTTCAAAACTCTTTCCCACACGTCATCCTCAAGGTCTCATAAACATTAATAAAAACTTTTAAAATATAAAATATTATTCACATAAAGAGATGTAAACATACCATACAGTAATTTTAGAGTCTGTGTCTTCTGTACCATCTGCAAGGCAATACTAAGATTTGGCTGTTGTGCAATTTCTTTTCATCAAGAGGAATTAAAAAATTAAGGTAACAATTAATATGCCGCCTTCAGGGGTATTTGTGGCAGGAACACAGTCTAGACTGGCCACGCCTTTGACCGTCCAGAATAGCTCTACTGGATGGCACTTTTCAGACACACTAGGCAGCATCCAGACTAATGTTGCCTTTTTATTAGAACATTTCAAATGTTCAGTGATTTCTATTGATTCTTCCTTTTGCTGCTCCTGATGCCCCCTGAAAATATGACTCTGAGGACTGAGAGATCCTCAGAGCCATTCTTCAAGGGCAAAAGAAAGGAGGGGGTGTAATTGTTGTACACATACATTTAAAACACTCTGTGTGAGGGCAATCAGTCTGAATGCTGCCCAATGAAACCTAGGAAAAAAGACTCATTTGCTGCAACTTTTGTCAAAGTATATGACATATTAATTATGGCACAATCAGTTGTAGTTGTGAGCCGCTGGCAAACTAGTCTCTGCTTCCAATTTATGTGCCACTGAAAGGGACAGATGATGGTTAAGAGAATCATGAACAAGATTCTTCATTTAACATGGGTCTTCAACACTAGAAACTTGTAAAGCATTTTATTTATTCATTTTGTGTTTGTTCGTTTATTTATTTTATTTGTATACCACCCCAAACTTCCATCTCTGGGTGGTTTAAAACAACATAAAACAAGTTAAAACAAAAATGAAAACCTGAAATAGATTTAAAACCATGATTTTGATTAAAACGCTTGGGTGAAAAAAATGTGTCTTTAGAGATTTTTTGAAAGTTGTCAGAGATGGGGTGGCTCTTATTTTAGCAGGGAGTGCATTCCAGAGTCTCAGGGCGGCAAGAGAGAAGGCCCATCCCTGCATATGTCCCTGTTTTCAAGTAACTGGTTCCCTTCCAGGTACACTCAAAGTCAGGGGTGGAGGGAGGGAGGGAGGCCAGTGGTGGCCAGAGTTCAGCCTGCCACCACGGCCCCTGGCCCCATCCCATGTCTGATGGCAGATGCTAAGCCACACCCCTTGCATCTGATGTCAGATGCAGGGGGTGTGGCTGGGGCGCCAGGCACGGCCCCTGATTAATAGTGGCCTGGGTTCTTTCATCCTACTCACTCAATGGTGGCTCTGCCCCTGCTCAAAGTGGTATGGTAGCTGCTTACTGTGGCAGAATCTCACACCGGAAGGCAATATATGGTGTAATATGTGTATTGTGAAATACGGTTTGACATAAAGCTAAAAAACTAACTTATGATCTTGCAATCTCTCTCCCTGATCTTGGCTGGACATGTTTGTATTCATTATTTTTATATCGCTGAAATGCTTGATCTCTAGGCAGCATGTAAACAAATACAGTAAAAGCAGAATTTAAACTTAACTTTAAACAGGATTAACATTTAATTTTTTAAATAAAAAATTAACCAATTTTAATGCCAAATGTCTACATCAACAAATGCATCTTTGAGGCTCTCCTGAAGGCAGATAAGGAAGTCAAACCCTACATCTAGGCAGGGAGTGCATTCCAAATCTTAGGAGAAGCTATCAAAAAGCTACTGAATAAAGCAACTACAAGAGCAAGGCCAATTAGATGAGTTTTTCACATCTAATCATTGCTCTTCCTTCCAGCTTGGCAATAGTAGAGTGGAAAGTATACATCTACTGAGCCAAGGAAATTCCCCTTCCCCAATGCCAAAGTGTCTGCTTCTTCCATAACAGCTAGTGGGATAAGTATATTTAGCTTAATGAGACTAAGACAATATATCTAAACAAATAAGAATATAAAGGTTATGAACAAATGTTGTATGAACAAAATGTTGGCATCACAGAGACTCAAAAGAGCCGGAGATTGTTCAAAACAAATGTTTATGCTCTGTCCTTGGTCTTCCAAGCAACGCTACTATCTCCTCTGTTTACAGCAGCAGGAGGGTAATACTCTATTTCCTCTAACAGAAAGCACTCCTTGATGAACTGCTTGTTACATATTCAGGCTTTGAAATATTGCCATTTGCCATGATTGTGTCTAGAGGACCAACTCTGTAAAAGAAATTCTCCAGTCTAAAGGGTTCATAGTTGTCATTGTAACTCTCTTCATTCTTGTGGTTTTTCCACAACCAAGTGAGTTAGTCAAGGCAGCCACAAGGCAAAATGTGTAGTTAAGTGTAGAATCCAAGGCAGTGCCACACAACAGAATTGTATTAACATCAACAAGCTTCTGCCACGGCTAAGGTACATAAAGTGTACTCCTGAAAAGCTGAGGGACAAGATAAAGAAATAAGGTGCTGGGTTTTTTTTATGGTCTAAAATAGATTAAAACAAAAACAAAACAAAAAACACCACACCCATTCACGGGTCTTAAAGTAATGTATCTGCACCAAAGAAACTCTTCCCTAATAATGTGACTGTATCTAAAGTATTCCTAAAAGCAATTTGAAATGTTAATGTTATGGATGCAGGGGAGTGTATGTAGTGCAACTGAAAATCATCTTATTGCCCATATGAAACAAAAAGTATCTTAATACATGGATTTTTAAAAAATGTTTTGCACAGAACAATATCGGACAGATCCCCCCCCCCCTTTAAATGAACTTAAAACCTAGGTAACTATCTGATCTTGGCTAGAACCAACTCAAAAAGTCTCTTTCAGCTTCATGGTTTCCAACTACACCCACAATATATTTGGCAGGGAGATAGACATGAAGTAACCATGAATTTCGTCTTTGGGGATGAGGTCAAGTTGAAGCTCCTCCTCATCACTTATTATATTATAAGCTCATATGCAGAGTTAAGGATTGGACTGTTTGTGCTAATTGTGGTCAGAACTGTTTTTCTTTCCAAGGCTTGAAAAATCAGAGCATATGCTAAGCAGAAAATGCATAAAAATCAGTCAGGCTATCTACAACAACAACAACAACTATTTATATACTGCTCTTCAACCAAAGTTCTCAATGCAGTTTATGTAGAAAAATAAATAATACACATATAAGATTGTCCCCTGTCCCCAAAGGGCTCACAATCTAAAAAGAAACACAAAGCAGATACCAGCAACAGCCACAGGGGGAGAACAACTGGCCATATCCAATTCTAGCACAGTATTCCTCCAGTGGCTGTTGCTAGTATCTGCCTTGTGTTTCTTTAAAACTTTAAAAGGTGTCTCTTTGCTCATTTAGCAGGGGTTATCTGGCTTAAGTAGCCAAATGGCAGGGAGCATTAATTAGAACAGGACTTTTCAGTATCTATCTATATAATTCCCTAAGGCGTCCCATGGCTAATCCCATGTGTGGCACCTCTCTCACGAGTTTGCGAGCAGAAGCACCGTGGTGATTGGGCAGTGGAGATTCCATATGCAGATAGAGAGGAGGAGCCTGTGGCACCATGCTGATTGGGCAGTAGGGATTCCAAATGCAGATAGGGAAGAGATTAAGGACAGTTGGAATGCAACTGTTACTGGTCGGAAGATATTCTTGATTGTAGAGAAGAGGAATCTATATATATAAATGGATAGTGGGCAGGGGTCTGCGAAGAGAGGGGTGGTTAGGAGGAAAGAGCACCTTCAGGAGAAGGGGGCTGCCATTGTGTGAATTAGAGGGGGAAACAAGATAAACAAGGTCTGTTAACTCAGGAAGGGGGAGAAAGAGACAAGGAAGGGGGGAAAGACAGAGGGTAATAGCGAGTGGAGTAGAGAGAAAGAGAGAAAAATAAGGGAGAGGGAGAGAGAAAGAAGCGAGGGTAAGGGATGGGCCCAATCCTGTCAGTGGCCTGAGGGGAACAAGTGGCCATGGTGGGGGTGGCAGCAAGGAAGGGCCTGGTCAACTGCTGCTGCTCCTGTGTGGAGGAGTAGGAGTGGGGATAGAGTGAAGGTGGGGAGGTGTCTGGGGATAGGGGGCTGCAGCCTGGCTAATAGGCGCCAACAACGCTGCAGCCACGACCAAGAAGGGTGAGGGGGATGGGAAAGGGATGGAGGAGTGACCAAGAGTGCTGAGGCGGATGGAAGCAACTGGATGGAGGAGGAGGAGCAGGAGTGAGGCTCAGGTGAGGGTGGAAAGATTTCTGAGGTGGGGGGCTGTGGCAGGGGGTGAGGGGAGCAACCAAGTTGTGCTAGCGCACAGATGCTCTGCGCGGGTTAAGCTAGTTATATTTATGGCTTCTGTTCTTATTTGTTATTTACTTGAATATGCTCGTTTTAAAAGTTTATGGTTCTCACAATCTAATAACACTTACATGTACATCTGATTTTAAAAAGCTACAAGTTTCTTCCAATTTCAATGTGAAATATCTGTTTAATTTTAAATCTCCTGAATAAAGCCAGCTCAACGTTTTCAAAATATGAGTTTTGACTTAACGATGGCTCTCTCAATGTTTTCGAGCTAGGCTGTGATGTTTGCTTAATCAGAAATTATACTTAAAACTCTGTCTATAAGACAAACATCCATAGAATTTTCATCTCTTGTGGTGGGATGATTCTCTTGTCAGTGCTATCGTCCATTTATTTAGCACGTCATTCTAATAATGCAGCTCAGATTTGGTATTACCATGTATGCCAAGGGGTTCTTTAGAAAGTAAAAGATATTGATAGAGGACCAGTATACATCATCAGCCACATACTAAAGCACAAATAGTACAAAATTGTTTTACATAGGGCAAAGTAATGCATTATATATGAAGAAAACACAAAGACGTGCAAGATACCAATCACCAAATTAGGCTTGACCCACTTATGCATTATAGAAGTATTAAGACCTTTAAAAACTAGTGTGCTTGAATAGATCTACTAAGTCAAGATAACCATATTGAAGAACTTTCTTTAAGACTTCTACATGGTTACGTTCACAAACTCTCTCTTTATAAATCTATATCTTCTGGCAATGTGAAACAAGTGAGATTCAACTTCCAAACTGCATGCCTAAGCATAAAAAAGCCCCAAGCCAACAAATAAATATCTCTCTAATTTTAGAGGGGTGTAAAAACACCAAGGACTGGCTTTGCCAAATTTACAAGTACCTGGTTCAGAATATGAACATGCCTGGCTGCAATGCATGCATATATTACAAATCAAATGCAATTTGTCCCTGTTACAGGTTAGAATGCAAGACAAAATTCTGCACATGTGCAGAATATGGTTAGCCTTCAATGTCTACTTTTTGTCTAAATCTTAAACACTAACTCAAAGTGCACTAAACATGTCCAAGGAAGCTTCAAAACCTGAGTTAAAAGAACACACATACTTCCCAAGCTTATCTGAACACACTCTAGGAGACATCCTCCACTCAAACAACCAATCACTTTATGCATCCTCTGTTAGCTTTCCCCATCTCCTCATATTTTCTTAACCTTTGTAGTTCATGGTGACATCAAAAGCTTTCTTCCAACAAGCCTCAGTGTTGAATGGATATTAACACTCTTTGGACTGGAAAAGCTCCCTAGAGCATGGTCAGTCATACTCAGAGAACTTTTCTATAGATTCTTCAGAACCGGAATCTTAGGGCTTATGTATTGTTCTCAAGAGTCCTAAAAATATCTCATTTGGTATTGTATCCAGGGTGCTTTCCAGATTACACCCTAGAACATCAGCTATTTTTTCTGCAACAGACTTTCTGCAAACAGACTTTCTGCCATTTTTGGAAGGACGGTATAGAAATCGAATTATTATTATTATTAATAAATCATCACTTTGCAACTGCCTCAGTCTGAGATTTTACTTATTCTCCTGGTCACTCTGAGAAGGAGAATAAACCCCTAAAACTTCAGATCAAACACTGAGACCTGGCAACCTAGTCCAATTTAAAAAGCGGGGGAGGTGAGGGTATTAATTCAGGAGTACAACTATGGTAAGATGAAATACAGTAACCAAAACGGGAGGAGAACAGACAGACTGGAACAAAGGCCGAATATGATTGAGGACACAGACTAGAACAAGAGGAAGGGCAGAGAAAATCTAGCCTAGGCTGTCAGGGACTATAACAGTAACAGGGAAGAGAAGAGCCAAGACCACAGCAAACCTAAAAACTTTAGCAGCAGCAACAATCTAAAGAGTCAAGGTAATCCAATTGGCTTGCCTGCAATATTTTTTTCCATACATTTGGTGTTTTGGTGCCAAATTTATTTTTGGTGATTTTCTGTAGAGTCTTATCAATATACAGTTATCAATATGCTGATGACACCCAAATCTATTTCTCCACATCAACTTCATAAGGAGATGGCACAACTTTCCTAAATGCCTGCCTGGACAAAGCAATGGGCTGGATTAGGGATAACAAACTGAAGTTGAATCCAAAAAAGATGAAGATACTGATTGTGCAGGGTCAGGATCTGAGAGATGGTTTAGATCCACCTGTTCTGGGTGGGGTTACATACCCTGAAAGATCAGGTATGTAGCTTGGGAGTGCTCCTGGATCCAAAACTCTCTCTGGTTTATCAGTTTAAGGCAGTGGCCAGGAACACTTTTTATCAGCTTCAGCTGACATATCAGCTGTACCCATTTCTGGAGGTAAAGGACCTCAAGTACATATGCTGGTGACCTCCAGGCTTGACTATTGTAATGTATTCTACGTGGGGCAGCCTTTGTACATAGTTCAGAAACTACATCTGGTACAGAATGCAGCAGCCAGGTTGATCTCTGGGACAACATGAAGGGACCATATAACACTGATTCTGAAATAATTGCACTGACTACCAATATGTTTATGAACAAAATACAAAGTGCTGGTCATTACTTATAAAGCCTTGAATAGCTTAGGTCCAGGGTATTTAAGAGACCATGTTCTTTGTCATGAACCCTGCTGCCTATTTAGATCATCTGGGGAGGTGCAGTTATGGTTGTCTGGGAGCTACTCAGGGCCGGGCCTTCTCTATGGCTGCCCCGGGGCACTCCCTGTCAAAATAAGAGTTTCTCCATCTCTGATTGCTTTTTAAAATACCATTAAGGCACATCTGTTTTTTCACATCATGAATTGTTTTTAATTGATTTTATTCTGTGAAAGTGTTTTTTCACTATTGTAATTTGGATTGTATACACCACTTAAAGACGTATATTTCAGGCAATATATAAATATGATAAACAAACAATAAATACAGACAAAATAAGGGCTGAAATAAAAAACAAATTTCATCTAAAGAATGACAGAGCAGCTTATATCAAAGTCAGTCGGTCATCTAACAAGCCCAATGCATTTAGAGCGAGACACAAAATTATAATTGTCTCAATACTGTAGTCTTCTATGTAAGTGACAGTGTGTTATAAACAGAATATAAACTGTTCGTAGATCTATAGTGGTTACCGAGAGTAAGTAGTTTAGTCTTTGGCGGGATTTTGGAAATTGTGGCTGCAGATATTATTTCTTGTTTACACAGTCAGACAGATGTTATTGACTGGTTTGTTTTATCCAGACATCGAGTCCTTCCCAAGGACCTGGGATGCCAGAATTTTATTGTCAATTGTTATAGATATCGTCGCAGAATATAGGCTGTTCCCAGTAAAGCTGCTTTTTGTAATTGGCTGATGGTGATTTCTGTGGCCCCTATGGTATTGAGGTGCTCTTCAAGGTCTTTTGGAACTGCACCCAGGGCACCAATGTCCACTGGGATTATTTTGGTCTTTTTCTGCCACAGCCTTTCAATTTCAATTTGTAGATCTTTGTATTTGGTGATTTTTTCTATTTCTTTTTCTTCTATTTTGCTATCCCCTGGTATTGCTATGTCAATTATTTTGACTTGTTTTTCTTCCTTCTCGACTACAGTTATATCTGGTGTATTATGTGGCAGATGTTTGTCTGTTTGTAGTTGGAAGTCCCATAATATTTTTACATCTTCATTTTCTTCAACTTTTTCAATTTGATGGTCCCACCAATTTTTGGCTACAGGTAGCTTGTATTTGTTGCAGATGTTCCAGTGTATCATCCCTGCTACTTTGTCATGCCTTTGTTTGTAGTCAGTCTGTGCGATCTTTTTACAACAGCTGATTAGGTGGTCCACGGTTTCATCTGCTTCTTTACAAAGGTGGCACTTGCTGTTTGTGGTGGATTTTTCGACTTTGGCTCTTATTGCATTTGTTCTTAGTGCCTGTTCTTGTGCAGCCAGTATTAAACCCTCTGTTTCTTTCTTCAAGTTGCCATTCTTAAGCCATTGCCAGGTCTTGGTGATGTATGATTTTCCACTTATATTGTGCAAATATTGACCATGCAGTGGCTTATTTCTCCATTTTTCTGCTCAGATCTTGACTTGTTCTTTCTTGTAGGCCTGCTTTGTTTCATTGGTGTTGAATAGTTTCTCATTATTGACCATTTGAAGTGCATCTTCTTCACTGTCCTTAATATATTCTTCAAGGCCTCTTTTCTCCTCCTCTACTGTTTGATGGACTTGCAGCTTTCCTCTTCCACCTGAGCTGCAAGGGAGGTATAGCCTATCGACATCACAGCGGGGGTGCAGAGCATGATTGATGGTCATGATTTTCCTGGTCTTACGATCCAGCGTCTCTAGCTCTGCCTGGGTCCAGTCTATTATTCCTGCAGTGTACTACGCTACTGAATATACGGACAGTGTTTAGCAGTGATTCGATTTCTGACTGGGACTTTCCATACAACTTCAGATCATCCATGTACAGCAGATGGTTGATGTTACTTGATGTTTTAGATGTTTGGTATCCCAGGCCTGTTTTGTTTAGTATTTGTGAAAGTGGGGTCATGGCAATTACAAACAACAGAGGGGATAGTGAGTCCCCTTGGAAAATGCCTCTTCTAATGCTAACCTGTCCAAGTGTCTCGCCATTGATTGTTAACTGTGTATTCCACATACTCATTGCTTTTAAAAATAAATATCTGAATGTTTTTGCTGACACCAGTTGTTTCTAAACATTTTAGTATCCATGTGTGAGGCAATGAATCGAAGGCTTTCTTGTAGTCAATCCATGCAACACTTAGATTGGTTTTTCTTCTCTTGCAATTTTCTAAAATCATTTTGTCAATCAGCAGCTGGTCTTTTGTGCCTCTGGTGTTCGGGCAATTTCCTTTCTGTTCAACTGGAAGCTGTTTGTTAGTTAATAAGTGTTGCATCACTTCATCTGCTATTATTCCAGTTAATAATTTGAACATGGTTGGCAGAACATGGTTATCGGTCTATAATTACTTGGAACTGCACCTTTTGCTGGGTCTTTCATGATGAGATGAGTTTTCCCAGTTGTTAGCCATTGTTCAATATCATCTCCTTGCAAAATGTGATTGAACTGTTTTGATAGTTGTTTATGAAGGCTTGTTAGGTGTTTAAGCCAAAAGCCATGCAGTTCATCGTCGCCTGGAGCAGTCCAATTTTTAATTTTCTTTGCTCTTTCACTTATTAATTCTGGTGTTATTATTAGCTCTTGCATTTGTTGGTTACATTTTTTGACCTCTTTCATCCAGCCTGCTTTTTTATTATAATCTATTGGATTGTCCCATAATTTCCCCCAGAATTTCACTGTTTCTTCTTGATTTGGTGTTTCTATGTTTCTTGCAGTTTCTCCTTCTATGCTTTGGTAGAAATGTCTCTGATTCGACTGGAACTGGAGATACTGCCTGTGTTGTGTAGTTCTGGCTTCATACCTGCTAATCTTCTTTGACACTGCTGTTATTTGCTGCTTTATTATTTCCAGGACTTCTCTAATTTTCCTTGAATCTAGGTGGTATTTTTGGATCAGATACTGTTTGGTGTTTTCATTCTTCAGCTTCTTGTCTTTCATATCTTTCAGTTTACTAGCATCTGATCTAAGCCTGGAGATTTTATTTTCTAATCTAATCTTCCATTTAGGTGATGTACTACTTTCTTTTTTTACAGGTCCATTGATCTTATATCCGAGCTCTTGTATTGTTATTGTTGCTGCACTGTACATTAGTTGGTTTGTTTCTTGCAAATTCTTGGTTGTTATTTCTGCAAGTGCAGCATTGACATCTTTTAATACCTGAGCAAGTTGTTTTTTGGCAACTGTTTTTAGAGCTGGAAGTCGAACCCTGGTGGTTGTTTGGTTCATGTGCTCAATTATTTTTTGCTTTAGTTCTTGTTGCTTTTCTGTTGAACGGCATTTGGGTTTTTGAGGTGAAGGCAGAGGAGAGGTTGCCTGGTTTTGATTTTGAAACAGTTCAGCAACAGTGGCATCCTTGATTTCCAACACCTCCTCCACCTGCGCTTGAGCAACTGCTTCAGTTGGTGATAATTCTTCTTCCATGTCTTGAGCCTGTGTTGCTCTTTGCAGTTCTTCCAGCTCAACTCCTGTGAATACTTTATTTCTTATTATGAATCTTCTCTGGTCTGCTAGCCTTTGTTCTGTTATTTCTGTATCTGGATGCTTCTCTTTCCAAATTTGGTACATTCTTTTTAAATAACCTCTTCTAGTTGGACTAGACTTGTAATAGCAGATCATTATTTCCTTGTTGGCATTTTTCTTTTTTTTTTGGTTAAGCAACGTTTCTTCCGGTAACTTTGCTGTCTTCAGCCCTGGTTGCTCAACTCAAGATCCTGAGTCCTGTTGCCCACTTGCCACCAGATGTCCAGGGACTCCAGCACCTGGCGCGGTCCTTGTTGACCCGGGCAACGACCGATCCGGTATAGATTTATTAAAGTTACGTCTCACCATATTGTTGATGGGAGAGTCACTCTTTGTCTGGCTCCTCTGGTGAGACCTGTCCAGTATGGTTGGACCTCTGGCATAGCTCTCACCTTCCTCAGAGCACGCAAGCCCCACAACCATGACAAGGTAGTGCCTTATTTATTTTTATTATTATTATTATTATTATTATTATTATTATTATTATTACATTTATATCCTGCTCTTCCTCCAATGAGCACAGAGTGGTGTACTACATACTTGAGTTTCTTTTTCACAACAACCCTGTGAAGTAGGTTAGGCTGAGAGAGAAGTGACTGGCCCAGAGTCACCCAGCTAGTTTCATGGCTGAATGGGGATTTGAACTTGGGTCTCCCCAGTCCTAGTCCAGCACTCTAACCACTACACCACGCTGACTATGGGCACATGTTTATGAAGTAAAGAATAGGGACATGCTTGTGAATGTATAGGCAGTGTGTCCAGGCAACCCAGGAGTCATGGTGCACAATTCTGATTACAAGCATGCCACAAATGGAAAGCAGGTATTGAGAGCAAGCAGAGTACATTATTCCAGACTACCAAAGCAGATAAGCCAAGCCCATACCTACAATATTTGACAGCTGAAAATGGGGGATATATTGTTATCAACCAATACTCATACCGCCCAATCCTCTACCCACCCACACTGATGAAGACTGGATTCCACCCACTATATGCTGTGCACTGTGTAGTGCCTTAGTGTTGTGCATCTATTTACCTGAACTAGGGACAGGATGTATCCACCCACTGCCCAGTTGGAGATCTAATTTCTAGAGACTCTGTGTGGGGAGAGAGCAGCTGAATCTTGAAGAATGATAACTTTAGCAACTTGCATGAATAAAACTGGACAAGGTATCCCCAGAGGCAAAAATGGTAACCAAATAGACCAGGTAATTTACCACAGACAGATTCCAGAAAATATGGATTGCACCTGGGAAATAAGGACACTTGGAGCCTACACGATGCTAAAGTTTGCCAAAGACTGTATTGATACAGGAGCTACCATGCATTTGGAAGCAGCTCTTTGAGCCAGTATTAGTATATTAAGTATGACGAGGATATCCAGTTTTAAAAGAAATTAAAAATTTAAAAACCAAGTAAAATTCTATATGAAAATAGAAGAAGCCAGTTTGGGACTGCAAACTTGCCTGAAGCAAAATTTGCTTCCTGAAGACATAATTTTCTGAAGATGTTTGTCTCAGGCAAATGGAAATGAAGTCAAAACATAGTATGTAGCTTGTCAGAAGATATTTTTTCATATTCAGTCATGTTTGGGTGCAAAAAACAAAGCAGGTAATCATGTGCATACTTACTTACCTGAGCACAGCAAGAGGCTGCAAATTCAGAGGGTCACAAATGAAGCACTTACACAATGCCTCTTCAACTCTAGCCCCTTCAAGCAACTGCGAAGGCTCCAACAAGCTTAAAAGACAGAAGGGGGTGCTGTGCTCTATAAAGGAAAACTTGGTGGGGGGGGGGGAGAGATACTGTGCATGTATCAATGGCAGATTACCTTTAAATAGCCCATCTGCCATCTTTTGGAATCTGAAACTAGCATCAAAGCTAAGTTTAATATCTTATTTCTAAATGAAACAAAAAATACCCTAACATTTAATTTCTGGTGTTCATAATGAGTTTTCTGTTCACTCGAATTTTACTATATATATATATATATATATATATATATATATATATATATATATATATGTAAACCGCTTTGGGGACTGAAAAGCAATATATAAATATTCACCATATTCATACACAGCCTGCAATGTAAGTTAATACTCTCTCTGCATGGAGGAGTGGAGAAAAGTTGTTGCCTTTCCTTTTCCCCTCACATCCTCCTCTGGCAGTGAAAGGGAGAGAACAAAATTGGCTGGTAAGAAGAAGAAGAAAAAGGCCCACTGAGAAATGTGGCTGCTCCACCTAATGAGAGTTGGCTACAGGGCTGCATTCAGGTTCTGCTCAACAAGTCAGCATCAGCACAGATTACAGGGGCGAAACTATAATAGGGCAAGGGGATACAGTTGTCTGGGGGCCCACTGCCCTGGGGGGCCCCCCCAGAGGCAAGTCACATGACTGATGCCCCCAGCCACACACCCGCCTGGGCTTCCTTCAGTTGCATTCATCCTCCAAAATTGATGTGAGTGTTAAGACCTGGAGCTACCAGAACAGCATGTCTTTCTCTAGTACCATTACCACTATTCAGCCTCATTTAAGATTTCTTTACTTCATGAGCTGGGGGGGTGGGGGTGGGGTTTTTTAAAAAATATTTTCTCTGGGCCCACAGACTAGTTTATGAAATAGCTTCAGCTATTGGAACTACATTAATAGCTGATGCTAGTTCACATAAACTAACTTACAGACAGGGAGACACAGAGACAGGCTCTGCCTCAGAGAACTGCACACACAGAATTACTCTAAACCACAGCCACAGAAGCGCTCTTCAGATTTTTTTTTAAAAGTAACACTGTACCCACATACAACGCTCCAAGAGCACACCTGCAAGCCTTACCACAGCACTAATGTGCTTAGAAGGCATCACCCTCACACTGTCCACACTTGCAGCGTTTTTCTGCAAGACAAATGCTATATGTGTGGGTAGCAGGATGATGTGGATTCTGAGTGTGCCACTGCCAGGACGGAACTTCTGAGTGATTTTGGAATGCTGTAAGCAAGTACAGCACCTTAAAAAAAAAGTCTGAAGAGGGCTGTTGAATCAAAACAAACTGGATTGCTACATCATAAGCCCCTATACATTACACATATACCACAATTTTAATTATTATAAATGGCTTTGAGCTTTTTCTTATTTTTTGTTGGGGAATATTTTGGATACAAATGGACTGAACAGAAGTCTAATCATATGTTTCTGCATTGTTATAAATAAGAAAACCATATTTAAAAAGTAGCCCAATAATACATGGATTAAACCAGCCCAACTAACATGGCCAATTATTTCCTGTTTACTCCTCAAAATATTGTGGAATAATTCATGAAGTAGATTATTTAAATTCACAATGAACATTTTCTAACTAACTAGTATTGCCAGCAGAATCAACAATCAGACATATTAAATTCAAAATGCCACTAATTCAATGTGGTGGCGTTTTCTGAAATCAGTTGATAAAAAGAAGAAATCTGGTTAGCAATAATATTCCTAGTTAAAATATTCAAGATAAACTTCAGCTTAATTCACATTTTAGTAGTTTCCAAGGTAATATTGCGACATGACCTCAGAAAAAAGACTATTTTCCAATAAAGATCATTCACAGAGTATTTTCTTTAGAGAGCTCATTAGGAAACGTTCCATTTAAAAACTTGTAGCAGAAACAAGGAGTCGATTTACAGAATAGTTTAATTAGGCCTTTTGTAGATTGCATGCAGTCCTGTGTTTTGCAGAAGTTTAAAATCACTCAGAACTAATGTTATTAGAAAGGCCCAATAAGGCAATATAGCCTTTCTTCGGGCACATAAACAAATAGCAGACACTATTTTAAATCAAAACAACTTTTAAAAAATACAATAATTCAGAATGAACAGAGTGCCAGTACAAATCACAACTAAACTTTCTTAAGTCAAGGATAGAACAAATCGTCTATATATGCCACTGTTCTTCATTGCGCGATCTGCACAGATCCTGCTGGTGGACCCTGAATTGCCTCGACCTCCTCGCCCTCCCCCGCACCTTCTGCCCCATCTCTGAAGTGGCAACAGGAGGTGAGAAGACAGGAAGGTGCCTAGTGAGCATCTTCAGTGTACACCCTCCCCCCCCCCACTGCTGGGGGGGGTGGCACTGGGCCAAGCACAGACCTGCAGCACAGGGGTACACTGGGTTTTTTTTGGGGGGGTCACATGCTGGTGGCTGCGGGAAGTGCACCGGTGGTCCCTGCCACCTAACCAGTTAAGATGACTGAGGTAGGCCAAAGTTGTACCATTGATAGCTCCAATTCATAGGTTTGCAGTACTCACAGGTGAACACATAGCTCTTGTTTGTACAGGCATTGGGAATTAAAAAATTTTTTGATTTACTAAAAAAAGTAAAAAAAAATTACCTTAAAAAGTAATTTTTAAAACTTACTTTTATGTTAAGAATAGAGAAAGCAGCCATTTGGGACCCAATTCACATCGGGGTGACTATAGAAAAGTAGAGATGGTTAACTCTTTACTTCCATGCTGCTTACCCACCAATAAACCCACAAAATGTCTAGGTACCGATGGTACCATTATAGTAAATAGCACCTTTGAATACCCATAGCAGGTTGTGGGGGGATTTTGGCAAGAAAACAGCACAGAATAAAAGAGTTAAACACCTCTTCCACTGCATTGCATTCTGGATCTAGACTGACACCCCATGCAGCTCCTATTTTTACTTAACAATAAACCCCAAATCTCATCCAGTTTGGCCCTAAGATTATGCCTGCTACAACAGATGAGTGCATCATCCAAAAATAAAGGAGGTGTACCATTTGCTCTATAATGTTTGCTTTTACTCATATGCAAATGTGATTAATTACATTACAATTGACAAATATTTTTAAATTTGGCATTGGCCCTAATAGCAATACACATAACTTTTCAACAGCACTCCATGTTGTACCAGTTGCATATTTCTTACTGTCTATTTTTCTTTAAAAACCACAATCTTTGCAAACTCTACAGTATTGCAAATATGTATTTTGTTAATAAATACTCTATAGCATTTATTAGTATATAATTTGTAATAAATACACTCTCTATAGAATTCTACATGATAATAAAGAGCAATTATCACTTGTTAATCCAATGTTCCAGAACTAAAGTTTATGAATACACATAGAGGCTGTTTTGTACACACTCGGACCATTGGTGCATGTAGACTAGTGTTATCTACCCAGACTGGTCTCAGGCAGAGTTCTTCCCAGCCCTTCCACTTGAGATCATTTACGTGTAGATAGTAGGGACTGAAGCTGTGGCAGCCAAAAGAAAAACAGCTTTAAACACACACACACACACACACACACACACACACACACACCCTTTGCTATTTTCACTGAGCAAACTTTTCACAATACAAGCATCTTGCTTGTGTATCCTATTCAAAATGCATTTAAATGCAGGGCCTGCAAATGAGGTGCAGTGAAGAAGTTGACACTTGAGGCATGTGCCCCATGAACCAGCACGCCAATCTCACCCTGGCACCTCTCTTACCCAGCCATGACCTGTCAGCCATGGCTGTTCCTCAACCTGCAAAAAAGGAGAAGCCTAGGGTAAGAGAGCAGATTGGTGGGTCAAAGCATCTCCACTCTATCCCACAACTCTGCTTTCCTTCTCCACACTTCCTTCCACTCCCTTTGCCTTTTGAAACTGCAGCAGAAGAAGCAGCAGCAAATGAAGCCAGTACACCTCTAGGTAGGGCAAATGGGGGACCAAAGAAGGGGAAGACCTGCAGGATAGAAGGAGGGAAAGTGTGTGTGTGGGGGGGGGCAACATACTCTGTGCACCATTGGGGAGGGGAAGAAGAGGGGCATGCTCAGCACACTGCTGGTGAGGTGGAAGTGTGGATTTCTGCAGCAAGGGGGCAAAGAAATAATTCCCCTCTCTCCAGATTCATGGTTGGTTGGATTAATATAGAATATAACAAATGATTTCATATATATGAATATGCCTTGCCACCACTCAGTGTTCTCTCTAATTCTTTTCATCTGTGTGTGGAAAGCAGTTTGTTCTGGGTAGCAGTATCAAGGCAGTGTGTGCGCATCTGCATTCAGAGTGGGGCCTTCCTGATTCAACCTGAGCGGGGTCTTAAATTAACTGAGCAGACACCAATAAATGTATGATTGTACACACACGTGCATGCCTTAGAGGGAACACTGCCACCATTACCCTTGGAAAACTCCCTGCAGATGCCCATTCAAGGAGCAGGGCTCCACCGTATAAGGTGCTGTGGGGAGGGACTTGGGCCAGCCCTGTTTTAATGTCACAAGAAGTAGGTAAGTATTTTGGTTGCAGCCAAGTCCTTTGTCTTTTCTTATGTATGAAAGGTTTTCAGATAAGGAGTAAAAATGTAAAACTCAGCATCAATTATTTACCAGCTGTTTTCAGAGTTAATAAATAACAACTCTAACCTTCTTTTATTAACCTATTTATTTTAAAGCCTTCCTGTATTTCTCATTTGCAGCAAAAAGTATAACTGAAAACAGACTGGTCTTTTCTTATAGGTAACAAAGCACAGCAACTTACAAATAGCCAGCAGGTGGCTCCATATTACACTTCCCAATTTTAATCAAGAGCACAAATTCTCTGTTTCTTTGAGTTCTATCTTTATTAACATTAATACAGATACTACTTCCTTAGCAAGTCTATAAGCAAGTCTTTTAAGACCAAGATAAATGGTGCCATTGAAGTGAAGCTATCCAAGATTGTTACTCAAGAGTATCCTTATCCTTCCAGCAAGTTTCCTGTATTTCCAAGTCTACTTGGAAATACAAGTCTACCCCTGCTAACTGAGCAAAGAGGCACTTTTTACCGTGGTGATTCTCTTTATTTAGCAGGGGGAGTGTAACTGGCCCTGTCCACCCCCAGCATAGTACTTCCAGTGACTGTTGCTGGTGTGTGTCTTATGTTTCTTTTTAGAATGTGAGCCCTTTGGGGACAGGGATCCATCTTATTTGTTTGTTATTTCTCTGTGTAAACCGCCCTGAGCTATTTTTGGAAGGGCGGTATAGAAATCGAAATAATAATAATAATAATAATTTCTTGTAAAAAGTGGCATGCAAGGAAATACTATTCTTATTTACTCCAACATAGGTCCCACTGTGTTCAATGTGTCCCTTATTCGATGATAAGCATATTTAGGATTCCAGCCCTAAGCAAATAAGGGTTTCTGTATTCTACTTTTTAAACTGACAATGTTCATTACAAAAGAAAATTACCACCCTTAAAAATGTATTTAGGATCCAGAGCATAATGTAGGACCTTGTATTAGTATTGACATTCAAGAACCAACTGCACAACAAAACAAAATGTGGAAAAATCTAACAAAAATTCATGAAGTGACTAGTGTTGTATAAGCTACATTTATTCCCTAGAGTTGTTAACTTCCACACGTTACACTCAGAGATGCTATTTTTATGCTAGCAACAATTTTGTTTATAGAGTGTTTCCCTATTAGAAATGTTAGAATCACTTTATAAACTAGAGTTTAATACTAGTAGCCCTCCAGGCTCATACAATATACTATGCAACAGAAACCCTATAAAATATTACAATTTATTATTTATTTTATCATATTTTTATACTGCATTTATTATTTATTTATTCCAATTTATTATTTATTTATTACAACTTATTATTTATTTTATCATATTTTTATATGTGCATCTCCAGGCGATGAACACAATTTAACACACAACAGATATAAAACAGAGTAAAAACAGTTAAACTTCCACAGAATAAAAAGTAAAACAATCTCATAAGATAAAACAAATTAAACAGTTTAAAATTAATTTCAGTTAAAGGTCTGAGAAAACAGGGTCTTCTTGAGGGTCTTCTCAAAAGCAAACAGAGAAGAAGATGCTCTTATTTCAACAGGGAGCATATTCCAAAGGTCTGGGGCAGTCACAGAGAAGGCCCAGTCCCGAGTCACTACCAAGCAAGCTGGCAGCAACCATAACCAGACCTCCCTAGATGATCTCAATAGGCAACAGAATTCATGACAAAGAAGCCACTCTTTTAAGTATCATAGACCCAAGCCATTGAGGGCTTTATAGGTAATAACCAGCACTTTGTATTTCACTTAGAAAATATTGGCAGCCAGTGCAATTTTTTTTTAATTGGTATCATATAGTCCCTTTGGGTTGTCCCAGAGACTTGTCTGGCTGCGTATTCTGTACCTATTGTAGTTTCCTGTCTATGTACAAGTGATTTAAAAGCGGAGAAAGGAAGGCTCACAAACACTAAAATGGAAATCTATGGTGGATTTCCCAAAAAGTACCTTGAGTATAGTAGGGTTTGTGATACTTTTCACTTCCTGGATATCCAAACATCTTGAGCCTTACACTTGATTTTAGCCAAAAGGCCGAGAAGCAATGAAGCA
Source organism: Hemicordylus capensis (assembly GCF_027244095.1). Taxonomy (NCBI): domain Eukaryota; kingdom Metazoa; phylum Chordata; class Lepidosauria; order Squamata; family Cordylidae; genus Hemicordylus; species Hemicordylus capensis. Next base: position 368,661,313 of record NC_069658.1, on the reverse strand, counting down.
CCAATACCAAAGCCACGGCCTATATCATTCAGGATCTGTAGCATATTCCCCAACTCTTTTTGGTGCACAGGATATTGTACTTTCTTTCCTTCTCATGTGTTGGAACACATGAGAAGTGTAGTGGTTGCCTAAATCAGTAGTAACTGCATCCATGTATTCTGAACAAGCCACAATTAATAAGAACTACTAGAAGAGAAGAAAATGCAATGATAGAGTAATTGCCAGCATGTGGGTTGCTTTGGTAAATACAATTATTACATGACTGTAGCTTATGCACAGCTGAAAAAAAATACCCTTGTGTTTCCATGGAAATAGTGTGACCAAAGACAACACGCAAATACCTGCTACCTCAACCTGAACTTATCAACCTTAAGAAATGTAAGTAGCTGGCACTCTCATACGGATTCCTATTTGTTTCAGTCTTCTCTGCATACGTTCAGATGAATCTAACTAGCATAACTATTGTATCACATTTTTGGGCAGGCACAGAACTATTAGAGTTCATAAGAGGCTCACAAAATAGATTCTGCATTCCATTAAGAACTTGGAATGCAATGCAAAATCCCAGAATTATTCCGTCTGAACAACTAGCCAAGCTGGTTGTTCTGACGGAGTGACCCCATTCTGAGTTGGAACGTTCCAATTGCCATTTTGATTTTTAAAATGGTGCTCTTCTAGCCTCTATGCATGCACGGCAGCCATTTGCATGTAGCTGGTGGTGACCCCGCAAATGGCTCCCCCATATGGGCAGAGACTAGAAGAGAGCCATTTTGGAATCCTAAATGGTGCTCGGTACACTCAGAATGTTCCGAATCAGAATGGGGTCATTTTGTTCTGAGCTCGGAACAGGCCCTTTGGCTGAAGAGCATTCTGTTCCTTGCTTGGAATACTCAAAACAGCTCATTTTGAGGCATTATATGGCATTCTGAGGCATTCTGATTTTGTGAACTCAGCCATCAAGGTACAATCTCACACAACAGGTAAACCAGTCCAGTCCAGTCTCACATTTAGCCATTAAAGTCAAAACCCGTTTACGAGGAAGGACTTTGAGGAAAAATTCTGAATTCAGATTGGTCTAAGACTGGTGTGGCATCAGAGATACAACAGGTCTTCATGCATAGGCTTAAGAGCTGCCTATCCCTGGGAAAGTAGGAAGGCCTTCCCTATTTGATTCTTATAAATATTTGAGCTAATAGCCAATGTCACCATTTTCCATCTTCAACGGGTGTCCAAGGCTTGCCAAATGCTGTTGAGATTAATACTTTCAGCCAAGAACTGGCCCAGTTACTGACCTAAGTTAACTAAACTACTGAGCTTACTATTAGTTTTGACCCAACTACTGTTTTTTTTATTTTTCCTTTAACTCCTGTGTGTATTTCTTTACTCCCCCCTTTCCACATTTCTTGTTCTGTATGCAACTTATTTTTAATAAATTTATCCCCACAAAATTGTTAACTTTTATTCTCTGAAATTATTTTAATTGTTTTTACTGTTTCATATCTGTTGTGTTTTAAACCGTGTACACTGCCTAATAATACACACATCAGATGATATATAAATGTGATCAATCAATCACTCAATGTCTATATTTAGAAGTGGCTTCAGCCTGGTTTTCAAAGGTTCTGCAAGGCATTTCACAAACTCTTCCCCATATAGATAACAGGGCCACTGGGTTACTGAATGCTATTGTTTTCGACTAGGGTTTCACAACTTGGCCTTCCAGTTGTTGTTAGACTACCGCTCTCATCATCCCCAGCCACAGTGGCCGATATACAGGGGCAATGAGAGTTGTAGGTCAATATCTGCAGGAAGGCTGAAGTTATTCAGGTATGTTTTAGTCTGATTGACTAGGGCTGGGTTTGTAGACTTTAGGGATGGTTCGGCCGCAGGGAGGGGAGCGGGATTATTTTTTTAAAGGAGAGCAGCTCCTTACTCTCTGCCACCGCATGCAGCTTCCTGATGTGGCGACACTTGACACAAGAATCCGCACGTGGTGCCAGCATGCACAGGGCATCCGCGAATCGGCAGGCACCATATGCGTGGTCAGCCATGTGTGTGCTAGCGCCACTGCACCAGGAAGCTTCATGTGGTGGTGGAGAGCAGGTAAAGACCTGCTCTCCTTAAAAAAAAAATTGATCCAGCTCCCCTCCCCGAACTGGCTCAGCACTGAATCTGTGCACGAGCATTGGTCCATGCACATCCCTAGTAGACCTGACTGTGCTGTGTCAGAAAGTGTTGAGTCAGATAGTTCAAGGTTTGTTGAAGCCTTGTCTGTGTCTACTGTTAACCTCCTCCCTAAGAAAACAGTATTAATTGTAAAGAAATAGCCTTCCATGAAGTCCACAACACATAGAATAATGTGATTAATACAAAATTAACGGATGTGTATTCATCATGGCATAATGTTTACTGAAAAGTTTCACCAGTGCAAACTTTCTCAGGACTGGCTCAGATGTAATCACAGTTAAGTTTGCAGTATTCTTAAGACTCGGGATCAAATCATCTTACCCCATGCTCATGTGAGCACATACTTTTGAGTCAGGTCAGAATTAACTATGATTGGATGCGACATCTAAACTAATCTCAGTTTATTCTAATTCAGTGATCTGTAAATTACTTCAAAACCTAGGTACAGCTTGCAGCATATTTCAAGTAACTAGACTGCTCAGTCCATTTGAATATCATGACCAATCTTGGTTTATTCTAACATTAATCAAAAATTGACACTTGTGCAGGCATGGAAAGAGGAAGGATCTCATACTCCTGAGCCTCAGGGATGTCACATGCAACTGTGGATCTGCATTACATCTGAACCAGTGCTTGAGTTATTCTTGTTTGTTTGTTTAACATATTTGTATACCACCCAAAATGCAGGTCTCTGGGCTGTTTACAACAAAACCATACAACAACAAATAAAAAGGTTAAAACATTATAATAATTTAAGATTTAAAACAATGTTACGACTTTTAAAAGCCATCAAACTATTGAAAAAGTATTGAATTAAAAGCCTGGGTGAACAAATGTGTCTCAACTGCCTTTTTAAAAGCTGAAAGAGATTGGAGGGGGGGAGCTCTTATTTCAGCAGGGAGAGCGTTCCAAAGCCTCGGGGCAGCAACAGAAAAGGCCCATCCCTGAGTAGCCACCAGTCCAGCTGGTGGCAACTGCAGACGAACCTCTCCAGATGATCTCAATGGTTGGAGTGGTTCATTCTCTTAAATACCCAGGGCCTAAGCTGTTTAGGGCTTTATAGGTTAGAACCAAGACGTACTTTGCCCGGAAACTTACTGGCAGCTAGAGTAGATCTTTTAAGATAGGGGTGATATGGTCTTTCTGAGATGACCTAGAGACATAAGAACATAAGAACAGCCCTGCTGGATCAGGCCCAAGGCCCATCTAGTCCAGCATCCTGTTTCGCACAGTGGCCCACCAGATGCCGCTGGAAGCCACAGACAGGAGTTGAGGGCGTGCCCTCTCTCCTGCCATTACTCCCCTGCAACTGGTACTCAGAGGCACCCTGCCCTTGATGCTGGAGGTGGCCCACAGCCCTCCGACTAGTAGCCTTTGAAAGACCTCTCCTCCATGAAGTCATCCAAACCCCACTTAAAGCCATCCAGGTTGTTGGCTGTCACCACATCCTGTGGCAGAGAGTTCCACAAGTGGATCACGCATTGTGTGAAAAAGCTGTTCTGTTTGTTGGTCCTAGACCTCCTGGCAATCAATTTCATGGAGTGACCCTTGGTTCTAGTGTTGTGTGAGAGGGAAAAGACTCTCTCTCTCTCCACTTTCTCCACACCATGCATGATTTTATAGACCTCTATAATGTCTCCCCGCAGTCGTATTTTTTCTAAACTAAAAAGCGCCAGGTGTTGTAGTCTTGCCTCATAAGTAGTCCGGAAACTTCAGTCAGTTCAGAATGCGGCAGCCAGATTGGTCTCTGGGGCAACCCGGAGAGACCATATGATGCCTATTTAAAACAGTTACACTGGCTGCCAATATGTTTCCGGGCAAAATACAAAGTGCTGGTTATTACCTTTAAAGCCCTGAACGGCTTGGGTCCGAGATATCTTAGAGAGAGCCTTCTTTTACATGATCCCCACCGCATGTTAAGCTCATCTGGGGAGGTCCGTCTCCAGTTGTCACCGGTTCGTTTGGTGACGACTCAGAGGCGGGCCTTCTCTGTAGCTGCTCCTGGACTGTAGAATGCACTCCCAGCGGAAATTCGTAATCTTGACTCTTTACTGTCCTTCAAGAGAGCCCTTAAAACCTATCTGTTTGGCCTGGCCTTTCAGGGTTTTTAATCAGTTTTAATTGTTTTAATACCTGGTTTTCAGGGTTTTAATTGTTTTGATAGTTTAATTGTTTTTTAAGTTGTTTTAAATTGGTATTTATATTTGTATCTCTGTTTTAATTGTTTTTAATGTTTTCTGTTTTAATTGTAAACTACCCTGAGCCATTTCAGAAGGGCGGTATATAAATCAAATCAAATCAAATCAAACCAAACCAAACCAAACCAAACCAAACCAAATCAAATCAAATAAATAAATAAGATGCGTGCTCTAGGCCCCTGATCATCTTGGTTGCCCTCTTCTGTACCTTCTCCAGTTCAACAATGTCCTTTTTAAGATGTGGTGACCAGAATTGTACGCAGTACTCCAAGTGTGGTCGCACCATAGTTCTGTATAAGGGCATTATAATGTTAGCCGTTTTATTTCCAATCCCCTTTCTAATGATCCCTAGCATGGAATTTGCCTTTTTCACAGCTGCTGCACATTGAGTCGACACTTTCAACGAGCTGCCCACCCCAACCCCAAGATCCCTCTCCTGGTCCGTCACCGACAGCTCGGATCCCATCAGCATATACTTGAAGTTAGGGGTTTTCATCCCAATGTGCATCACTTTACACTTGCTAATATTGAACCGCATTTGCCATTTTGTCGCCCACTCCCCCAGTTTGGAAAGATCCTTTTGGAGCTGCTCACAATCCATTTGGGATTTCACTACCCGGAAGAGTTTGGTATCATCTGCAAATTTGGCCACATCGCTGCTTACCCCTGCTTCTAGATCATTTATGAATAAATTAAAAAGCACCGGTCCCAGTACAGATTCCTGGGGGACCCCACTTCTTACTTCCCTCCATTGTGAAAACTCTCCATTTATACCTACCCTCTGTTTCCTGTCTTTCAACCAGTTAGCAATCCACACATGTACTTGTCCCTTTATCCCATGACAGCTAAGTTTCCTCAGGAGTCTTTGATGAGGAACTTTGTCAAAAGCTTTTTGGAAGTCCAGGTAGACTAAGTCAACTGGATCACCTTGATCCACACACTCATTGACACTCTCAAAGAAGTCCAAAAGGTTGGTGAGGCAAGATTTACCTTTGTGGAAACCATGCTGGCTCACTCCCAGCAGGGCTTGTTCTTCTAGGTGCTTTACAATTTTATCCTTGAAGATGCTTTCCATCAATTTGCCTGGAACAGACGTTAGGCTAACTGGCCTGTAATTTCCCGGATCACCCCTGGATCCCTTTTTGAAAATCGGTGTTCAAAGAGGGTGCTCAAAAAGACCAACCTGGTTTCCGCATTCTGGACCAACTGCAGTTTCTGGACTATGTACAACACAGGCAGCCCCACACAGAGTGCACTGCAGTAGTCAAGTCTGGAGACAACCAGCAGATGTACTACTGTTCTGAGGTCATTTATCTCAAGAAATGGATGCAGCTGGAATATCAACCGAAGCTAACAGAAGGCAATTCTGGCCACTGCCTCAACCTGGGATACCAGGGAGATGGAGAGCTGGTCTTGTGGTAGCAAGCATGACTTGTCCCCATAGCTAAGCAGGGTCTGCCCTGGTTGCATATGAACGGGAGACTTGATGTGTGAGCACTGCAAGATATTCCCCTCAGGGGATGAAGCCGCTCTGGGAAGAGCAGAAGGTTTCAAGTTCCCTCCCTGGCTTCTCCAAGATAGGGCTGAGAGAGATTCCTGCCTGCAACCTTGGAGAAGCCGCTGTCAGTCTGTGAAGACAATACTGAGCTAGATAGATCGATGGTCTGACTCAGTATATGGCAGCTTCCTATGTTCCTATGTTCCAGGGAGAGGTTTGTGTCCAGAAGCACCCCCAGACTGCATACCTGTTACTTCTGGGGAAGTGTGACCCCATCCAGAAAAAGCAGATCAAAATCATCTTCTGTGTTCCAACCCCGCACAATAAGTACCTCCGTCTTATCTGGATTCATCTCAGTTTGTTCTCCCTCATCCAGCCCATCACCATCTACAGGAAAACATTTAGGGAGGTTATGCTTTCTCCTGATGATGTTGACATGGAAAAGAAGATTTAGGTGTCATCAGCATACTGATAACACCCTCCACCAAATCTCCTGATGATCTCTCCCTGCGGTTTCATGTAGATGTTAAACAACATTAGAGACAATATGGAGACAATACTGAGGGACACCATACCGAAGTTCGGATTTTGAAGAACGACAGTCCCCAAGGGAACCATCTGGGATCTGCCCGAGAGGTAGGAGTGGAACCACTGCACAGTAGCATCTCCCACCCCACAACCCCCTCAGGAGCTCCAGAAGGATACTATGGTTGATAATATCGAAAGCCACCAAGAGATCCAAAAGGACCAACAGAGTCACACTTCCTCTGTCAATTCCCAACTGGAGATCATCCATCAGGCCGACCAAGGCAATTTCCACCCCATAGCCCGCCCAAAAGCCAGTCTGAAAGGGGTCTAGATTATCAGTTTCATCCAAGACTGCTGGAGTTGGGAGGCCACCACCTTCTCAATTACCTTGCCCAGCCATGAAAGGTTGGAAACAGGCCTATAGTTGCTCAACTCTGAGGGATCCAACACAGGTTTCTTCAAAAGAGGTCTAATAGTTGCCTCCTTAAGGCAAGGAGGCATCCTGCCCTCCCTCAGAGAAGCATTTATGATCTCTACTAGGCCTTCTACAACAACCTCCCTACCAGATAGAATTAGCCATGTCGGGCAAGCTTCAAGAGAACAGGTGGTAGGCCACACCGCTCCAAGCAGCTTGTCTACATCTTCAGCTTGTCCACATCCTCAAATTTTTGGTTAACAGCCAATGTTGCAGAACCAGTGAGGTCTTGAAACTTGTCAGTTTTGCTGTCCTAACATTTAATACAGCATTAATATATGAATCCTGGTCTACACTCACCAAATACATCTAATAGCTAGCCTTGCTATTCTTTCCTATTGCTGCAAATATCTTTCAGAAAGTGATTTATTCATTACAGAAGCATCTATTTTATAATGGAAAATAAAACTGAAGTAAGCCCATGGCTAAACAAAGCTATAAAGAACAAGTTAGGCTTCCTCTGCTGTGAAGTGCATTCCATTTCTATATATTAGCTAAAGAGAACCACAGAATTTTAACAGGTTTTTTTTTAAAGCCTGTTAATCAATTACTCTGCCCAAGCAGACATTAATTCTGAAAACTCTGCTACTGAAATCTACATTCCTCTTCTGTAACAAGTGCCTTCAGCGGGTGCTCTCTTGGCAACAGTTAAGAGAAGATGACTTTAATGGAGTCTTAGTGATGTGTGTGCTCACTCCATTTTATTTAACACATTGGCACAAGGCCATTTACCACAAACACTTTAGAACAGGCAACCAGGGATAACTGAAAATAATGCAGATGGACAGCTAGGACATTATGGCCCTAAGCACCTGAATGGCACCCAAGGGGAAAGAAAGGGTGTTTTTGTCCCTTCAGGACAGGCAGTAAAATTATGATGATGCAGAACTGCTTTCTGTTTTGAGACTAGAATTGTTTCTGTTTTGAGACTAGACTCTACTGAAACAGAGGCAAATAGGACTTGTGAGCAGGATTATCAATTATATCCAGAATGGATTCATATCACTTTAGAAATGTTCAGGACACTATGCACTGCAGAAGTTCTGCACCTTCATACAATGTCAGGATCTCTCAGGGGATGGGGGGAAAGACTTGGACTCTCAGAGGGCCTGGCTTTCTCCAGTGGGGTAGCTGAGCTGAAGTATTTGACTGAGAGACAAATTATACATTACATGTAAGATATATGGAACTGTCTTCAAGCTTTCTTAACAAAAAATGGAAAAAAAGCTACAGGAAGCTTCACATTTGTTCAGAAATGTTGGGATGTCTCTCTGGTAAGAGATACCCTTCTATTACAGCAGAGTGCACAGAGGCAAAACACAGCAGAGTCTGCCCAGGCATGCATGTTTGCTGAGAGCAAGAGAAACTTGGAGCCAGTTCATAGTTTCAAATCAATCTAAGGAGTATTTATTGGTGAACTCCATTCTAGATAGGAAATTGGAGAGATAGGATCTCTAATCTAGCTAGCTAGCTGGATGCAGAGAGATGCTGCATGCATCTCTGCACACATGGTGCAGAAAGAGAGGCAAGTGTGTGTGATAGGGAGAAGAAGAAGGAAGAGAGAGAGAGAGGCAGGCAGGCAGGCAGGCAGGAAGTCCCCGAGAGCAGCAATCTACATATCAAAGGGATAGTGTCAGAGCAGTAGAGAGAAGGAATGCCCAATGTCTTGACCCCTCTAGCCCTCTGACTCACTAATCTGGCCCCCTCTGTCACTGAGACATGAGACAGCACAGAGTCCTTTACTTCCAACAGGAAGAATGGCATGGTAAAGGAGCATGTAACCCCCTTACCAGCTGCTTTCCCATCCAAAGAGGAAAAGTTACGGATACCTGTGTTTTTCCTCCACAAGTAGAAAAGCATCTGGGAGAGCAATTTTTGATAAAATTTCAACCTAACTGGAAAGGATTATGCTGCCCATACTCCATGCTATTCTTCCAGTCAAATGACAGTCATCACTGCCTTTCTTTTTTTAAGCCAAGTGGGTGTTCCACAAATCATCTGTGCAAAATCTCGTTTGGCCCTTTAGTGCAAGATGAAATAATAGTAATGAGAAGTAAATGGAGATCAGTTTCAGAAAGGCAGTCAAGGTAGCTGAGGCAGATGCCAGGGAAGACTCAGGTGTTAGGAACAAGGAACCAGGCAAAGGCTCACAACAGGTCCAGGGAGCAAAGCAGGAATGGGAAGAAACAAAGCACACTAGGTGCTTTGTTTTTCAGACAAAGTTTGCTAGCAGGAAAAGGAAATCCATATAGGGGCGTGAAAGAGTAGTGACCAATTACGGCAGTGGTAATACTGGGGAAGGAGCAAGACAAAGAGCTGTTCCCAGAAGGCTTCCAGTTCCCAGCAGAAATGCAATGGCTGATGAAGCACAGTTCCCAACAAGCTCCTAAAGAGCCCGTGGTTCATATTCACCCAGATACTATGTTTTTGACACACTGTTCAGTTATCCAGTAAAAGAATGTGCGTTTGAGAACGTAAAGGTGGTCAGCACAGTTTGTGTACAGGCGTGTTTAGGTAGCTCGTAGCATATGACTTCATTCAGTGAACTGCATTTTGACAATGTTAGGAAATTAAATAGAATTCTGCTGATTCTGCTGTGATCAATTTCCATGGAAGGACATATGAAGAATCAAGTGCCAATTTACTCACAAACCTGTATCAGCAGAGTACAGAGTGATCGAGATTCCAAAGAGATTTTTATACTAGGGGGCACATAAAGTAAATAGATAGATAGATAGATAGATAGATAGATAGATAGATAGATAGATAGAGTAAGGACGAGGAACAATGACAACTCTCTGTGCATTTCTTGTCTCATGCCATTATCCTAAGCAAAATAATTAGCTGGTGTTGCCTCAGGTCTTAAGTTGCCCTCCCAAAAAAGTCAATTAAAGGAAACTATAGACAAACCAAGCAGCACCAACAGGGCACACTGAAGATCTCTGCCAGATATAACAAGAATAAATATTGAAACTGTTTCACATTCAAATAAATGAAATAATGCTTTAATTTTATAAACACAAAACCCAAAGGTCCTACAGAGCACACAGTCTTTGAAAGAATTTTTAATGGACTTTTGATCTGGAAGGACCTTCCTTATTCATACAGCTCAGGCACCTTGAAACGAATTATCCCTATCAGCAGAATGTGGTAAATCGCCACAGCCCATCCACTGTTTAGTTTCTTGATGATTAGCAAGGCCCCACTCATTTCTCATTTTCTCTATGTCAACTATAGTGATCCTATTACATTAGGATAATCTCAACTCATGCAAGGTCTCGAACAGCAGTTTAATCACATTTATTTTTCAAAATCTGAGAATTTCTGATTCTTGGAGTATTAACTGTTCTGATGAGTTTTTCAAGGTCTTTGGCTATCACTAGTGTGTCCAATTCAAGGTAGATTTTGATAGCCCGTTAATGACCTATTTTTGTGATGAGAAGCTTGCCTTGCATGTGCACTCCCCTCAACCAAGGCAGCATGGGTAGGCTCCTAAGACTGTTTATTGTATGGCAATTACACTTCTCTCTTCATGACAGTCATTACAACTTTTTTAGGTCATATGGCAACTTCACCGTGTGATTAATGTATCACTATAGGAATCATTAAAAGGTACTTTAATCAGTCACAAAAACTTAATGGTCATTTCCGATGACCAAACTATCAAAGCATAGATGCAACTAGCACATGCTGGGGGTGGGGAGAGAGTTGTGTCAGTTTACTCTAGATTTATCACCTTTCAGTTATACTTCATTTTAGGCCCAAGCAGTTTTGGCTTGCCTAACAGAGCTGAAGAAACTCACAAGTTTTAAATTAAAAGTGACGCCTCTAACTGAATCAAATAACCCATCCAAGTTCTTAAAGGGTCTTGTCAAAAATATTTTTTCTTTTTCACTTTTGCTCCAAACATTGAAGTCTGACAAAGAACATATCAAAAGCTTGCTTCCAGTAATGTAAAGACTAATTGTTCCAACAAAAATATAAGTATTCCTTCTTCTAGGTACCTCATTGTGCAAGATGGGCCACATAAAACACATTATTGAAGCTAAGTGTTACTTTTATTTACTAAGATTATTAATTCTTCATGAACCAGGAAAATGATAACTTCAGCAGTTCCCCACTTCACATATCCATGATGGAAAACATGTTGGAAAACAGTATGTCACCAATGCTCAGCATCTACATGAAACAGCTGGGTGAGATCACCAGGGGATTTATGGCCGCATGAGGGATAATAAATTGAAGCTAAATCCAAGCAAGATGGAGGTGCTCATTGTAGGGGGTTATAATCTGGAGGGAATAGAATCTCCCTTTCTGGATGGGGTTATACGCCCCTAGAAAGAACAGGCATGTAGTTTGGGAGTGCACTTGGATCCTGGTCTCACCCTGGTGTTACAGGTTGAGGCTATAGCCAGAAGTGCTTTTTATCAGCTTCAGCTGATACGACGCCTCTGCCCGTTCCTTGAAGGGAATGACCTCAAAACTGCCCATTCCTTGAAGAGAATAACCTCAAAACAGTGATCCATCAGCTAGAAACCTCCAAGCTGGACTACTGCAATGAGCTCTATGTAGGGCTGCCTTTGTACATAGTTTGGAAACTCCAGTTAGTTCGAGCTGCAGCAGCCAGATTGGTCTCTGGAGAGACCACATCATGCCTGTTCTTAAACAGTAGCACTGGCTGCCGGTATGTTTCCAGGCAAAATATAAAGTGATGTGTATCACCTTAAAAGCCCTGAATAGCTTAGGCCCAGGTTACTTGAGATAACACTTTCCCCTGAAAGATCCCCACTGTTCATTAAGATCATCAGGAGAGGTCTGTTTTCAGGTGCCTCCAGTTGGCCTGGTGGCAACCTGGAATTGGGCTTGCTCAGTTGTCACCCCTAGGTTGTGGAATGCACTCCCTTTTGAGTATAAGAGGCTTACCATCCTTGCATGCCTTCAAGACGCATCTCTCCAGCTGGGTTTTTAATAATATTTAGTTCATTTTTTAAAATGAGTTTTATTTTTATTTTTATTTAATTAATGTTATGTTTCATTATATTTTTATTTTATATATGTAAGATTTTTAAAGATTTTAAAGGTTTTTAAAACATACATAAATTTGTATGTTCACCACCCTGAGACGTTCTGGGATGGGTGGTATATAAATGAAATTAAGCAAACAAACAATGCCTGAACGTTTGTACATTACAAAAATGCAAGCTTTCTGTTAGAGAGAATTTGATTTCAGTGAGCAAATACATGAAGTGGCCCTCATAATTAAAGAATGCTGCATTTTCCAGTGTTGTATAAATTTGTTCCAAGCTGTCACACTACATCCTATATTTTCCTTAACATCATGTTCTTATTTACAAAAGAATGGCTAATAAAATCCACTACAGAAAACAAACATTGCTGTTATAAAACAGCCTCCTTTCCATTTTGGAATGCAGCATTTATCCTGAGCGAGACTGTTGCAGAGACAAGGGTTTGGTGCCAGGAGAGAGAAAAGCTCCATTTGGACCATAATAGCTTAGTCATGCAAACTGAACCTATGCAAACAGCCTGGGAAGGCAGAACACCCACCCAGAATTGCTGAACTCTTCAACTATTTTTCTCTTTGGAGTTAGCAGCATCTTAGGACAAAATGCCAGTCCTGTAATTGCACCCTGAAATGCAATCAAGACAAGTTCCAAGACTGATAATTGCTGCCCTTTTGTCTTGGTGCTCCATATGAATGGCAACTTCTTCACCCACACTTATCTCCCTGACCCCTCAATAAAGATTTCTAAGTATTTCCCCTTTTCTTGACACTTTTCCACCCCTACTAGGAAACCCCAGAAAGTGGAGAAAAAACCCATATACATTGCCTTTGCTTTGAGACATACGTGCAACTTCTTACAGTGAATTGTGGTGGCACCGTCTGCTTTACTGCTCTGAGCCAGGTGCCTGCTTATGCATTAAAACCCTCTTTCCCCCTTAAGTTGTATCACTGGACTACTAAATGCTAATCCTGAGCTGAAATCAGTATTCTTGGGGAATCCTCCAGGTGGGAAAGTCCCCTTTTTTTGCAGGGAAACCTACATAAGTCTGCCTTGGTCCTAAGCTGAATCACTGAAACTGGGAATATAATAGCCGGGACTAGATGTTCCCTGCATGAGCTTGCCACAGACTCAGGGGCAGCTTAAGCTTTTTGCTGCCCATAGGCCACCCAAGATTTGCAATCCTGGCAAGGGTTCCCCTTTACAAGTAAAAGGCTTGGGTGGTGGGGGCAGGGAAAGTTTAAAAGTCTACTTTTAAAACCTTTTAAAGCCGCTGCCGCACAGCCGTAGGGCCGGCAGCAAGAGCACCTAGTGGGCCCACCTGCCTCTCAAATCATAGCAGACCGTCTTCGTGAATGTGTGTGGTGGGATGGTGACAGAGACGGCAGCAAGAGCTCCTCCCCAAGGGCCCGCCTGCCTCCCATATGACAGGCCAGGCTGTTTTCGGGCCATTTTGGGGCTCTATGCATGTATGAAAAAGGCCCGAAATTGGCCAAAAATGGCCTGACCTGTCATTTGGGAGGCAGGCGGGCCCATGGGAAGAGCTCTCCTCCACCATCCTGCCACACTCACACACGCAAAGATAGCCGACAACCTGCCATGATTTGGGAGGCAGGCGGGCCCACTAGGAGCTCTTGCCACTGGTCCTGCTGCCATTCAGCAGCGGTTTAAAGAGGTTTAAATGTAGATTTAACTTTCCCCCACCGCCCGAGTAGAAGTGGCAGATTAACGCATAGGCAAATTTGCCACTGCTCAAAATTTGCCACCATAGACAAGTGCCTACTTTGCCTATGCAAACTGCGCAGACTAACTCTTGCATTTGATTGCCTTGAATCCCTGAGTTATCTCTGACTGGCTATTGGCGTCTTTGTCTCCTCTTTGGCAGCAGCTTTGTGGATAGGAATCTTGGAACTCACCCTCTGGGAGCTGCCTTCACTCCCATTTCCAATACTCCCAAGTTTCTGCACTGTGCTTTGCTCTATAAAAATAAACCTTATTTTTCAAATGTCCCTTTCTCCGACTTAGTTTGCCCTCTGAGGTCCTCTGAAGTGACACAGTACTGTCAGTTTTACCTGGATTGGTTTACTAGTCTTTTGGGGTGCAATTCAAAGAGCTGCCAATTTTCTTTAAAGCCCCAAGCAGTTTTGGGCTAGGGATCTGAAGAATTTCCTTTTCTCCTCCCCCATGAATCTGCCCAACCTATTAGATCTTTTAGGAGACCCTTCTGCATGAGACACCTTCATTTGACAGCCATGAGAGAGAGGACTCTCTCTATAGCTGCCCCCATCCTTTGGAACTCTTTCCCCTGTGAGATTCAAAATGCTTCTTCCATCTCCGTTTTTCAGAGTTTGTCCAAGACCTGACTTTGCAAACAAGCTTCCTCTCATCTTGTTGACTTATGATAAGCTGTGAACTTGTTTTTATTACCTGGGCCTATGTGAATTCTGCTTATTTTTGTATTATGTTATTTTTAATATGTTTTTAATTTTTGTGACTGTGAAGTTCTTTAAATCTGGGGGAACAGTGTTACCACACTTGCTCAGGTGCATGTGAACTATCACATTCTGTGACTATGTTTTTGCTCAAGTTGGGGGAATTAGCTCTGGAACCAATTTGCAAGTATGCAACGACAAAGGATTGCAGTCTAGGCAAAGGCAAATATCAGTACCCCTAGAGGACAATGGAGCCACCTAATGGCACAGCGGGGAAATGATTTGCCAGGTGAGCAAGAGGTTGCTGGTTTGAATCCCCACTGGTATGTTTTCCAGGATATGGTAAACACCTATATCGGGCAGCAGCTGTATAGGAAGGTGCTGAAAGACATCATTTCATACTGTGTGGGAGGAGGCAATGGTAAACCCCTTCTGTATTCTACCAAAGAAAACCACATGGCAACCACATGGTTGCCAGGAATTGACACTGACTCGAGGGTGAACCTTTATGTTTAGAGGACAATTGACTCAGAGACTAGGCTTCTGAAAACAGAAATAATAGAAGCATGATGCAAAATGGGAGTGCCAGGAGTACAAACTAATTATACAGACTAAAAAGGTAAAATTCAGTCAGAGACAACTAAGCATGCAAACATAAAAAAGGAGGGGGAGCAGTTTTGTGGACAAGGAGATAGAATGGAGAAAAGAGCATAAGGTTTGAAGAAAAGAGACAGTTCCATATACGTAGATTTCCTGGATGCTGCTCATCGTGTGTGATGCCAAAGGATGCTAGGTAGAGGGCAAAAACAGGGTCCACTGACAACTCTACGTGAGCTCACAGCAATCAGGGAGAACGCTAAAAGCCCCAGGCAGTCAGGCATGAATATGGAACTCATGGCATGACCACCGTAGGAGAAACTTGGCTTCTAAGGATTCTCTCTGGGTTTTCTGCTGAGGGAATCCTGGACTCTTCAGTCGTCAAAATACAAGATGAGATCTCATGGAAGCCTATTACTGGAAGAGTTCCCAGGGACTCAGGGTGCAAAGAAAGGTCAATGTCCCACTCAAGTGTCCCAGTCAGCTGATTCTCACGATTCTGGATTCCACGATCCAGGTTCCAATAGAGACTCAGCAACCTAATGATTTCAGCTCAGAAGGGAAAGGGAATAAGAACAAGACCAGCTCTTGGCAGGGCAAAGTTCTGGAGTAGTATTTAGTAGCACAGGCCACTGAGCTCCTGTTTAGAGAGCACATCCCAATGACAGTGTGACAAAAACTGTATATTGGCCAGAGCTCTGAGCACTGGTCACAGTGGGGGATCTGGATCTTTTATAGGGTTTTGAACCTGAGAGAAATCCAATGGGGGAGGTTCACTGTCACTACTCAGATGGAGGTGGCTTCCTGATTGATCCAGCTTACTTAAAAATAAGGCAGAAGCCCAAATTTCGTAGGGCTCAATAGTATGCAGTTGAGGCGACTTACAAATTGTTAAGATTGAAACTTTACAAAATAGTTTTCTTAAGAAACTTCACTTCTGCCACCCAGGACATCAGCAGCCTTGGTCCGGGTCAAAGCAGGGCTTTTTCTTCATTGGAACTCATATCCACTAGGTTATGCTTAACTACCTAAGGATGTTAAAAAAAAAAAAACAACTACAGATAAGCTTTTATCTACATTATGTTACAAGCAGTTGCAGATCTACCTGGCCTGGGTTTCTAGGCTTCCCACTCTGCTTCAATTTTATCTCTATAGATCTCCTGCCTGCCCTCCATTCAAAGAACAGCCTTCGAGGCCGGGTTTTTAGTCATCATATTTCTCTAGACAGACAGATTCTAAATGTTCAAGGCGGTTTCAGCTCTCTAAAGACAATCACCTAAGAGTTTATCTGGCAAACCTCACGTTTCTGAAACTCAGACAAGCTTTTACGGCCATGCATTTCAAAACAATGCCAATGGCTATGCTTGATGGCCGATATCTCCAAACTCCTCTTGTGCAAAGGAGTGCCAAAGACTGAAGATTTGCCTCATTATTTATTGTACTGCCCACTGTACAATAATTTCACATTAAGAAATGATCACACTTCTTGGAACCATACTAGCTAATTTGCATTTTGAATTTTTTTATTGTCAAGATATATCTGATTCAGATACTTTCGTGACTCATGAAGTCTCACTCTTTGCCATGGTAGCTTTATGAATATGTGCAAAAACTATTTCAGATAATGCCGCTGACTGCTATGGCGATGCTTCGACTTGGTAATGAATATTTCATCTCATGGTTCTGAAGTTTGTATTGCTATATCTCTGGTTTGTTTTATTTTATCCATATTATATTTCTATGCAACTGCCTTGGCTAAAGCAATAAAGGATTATGATGATGCTAGTGTATTTTGCTCCTATTATTTTCAGCTTCATTAAAGTTAATCATTAAGGTTTATTTTTACATCTAATTTCAGCAGAACATGTAGCATCTAATACCAGCCTTTAAGATCATGAATGAACCAGATCTTAATCATGAGAATTATTTTTGGCTATGATTCTTTAAAAAGTTTTAATGTGTTTTCCCCTGTGGGGTCTATAAGAGTCACCTTTATGTTTCAAGTAACTATTTAACTCAAAGAGATTTTTAAAAACGAGAAATCAAAATTAAGTCATTTACAATTAGATCTGGGAGTTGGCTTCCTCTGTCATTACAAATGATACAAAGCAGATCTACTATACTGAAAAATTACACCCCAGCTAATGAAGACTGTATCTTTCCCTGCCCAAGGAAAACATGTCAAAAATATTTCTATTACTCTTTTTTACTGAAATACCATCTGCCTGGAACTTCCAACCATGGCCAACACAATAGATTACTTCATTATATCATAAGATTTCTTAATAAAAGACTTCATCAAGAACCAATCACCAAACATACACACCCAAAAGTTGCATCTCTGAAGAAAATACAATGGGTTGGTAGTCGTGGGGTGGGGGCGGGATCTGGTGTTTCACTGAACTTCAGAGATCATTCCAAGAAACCAAACCAAATAATTTTCATTTTCAGCTCCTACAGTACCTCACATTACTTCAGCAGGATTAATCTATCTCTGAAAGGTGCTTAGTTTAAATAAACTCATCTGTACCTAATTACCTCCCAGATGAGAATTCCTCTCCACCTATGAAGTCTTGGCTGAGGACAAACATAAAAGTCCTCCAGCAATCTTACTGCTTTCCCTAGTTATCTCAAGGAGTCAGCAAAGAAATATGGGAGACATGCTACAGGCTATCTAAAAACCCACCCAAGACAACGTTATGAAGAGGCGGACCATCCCATGTGGAAGTTTAGATACTCAGTTATAAATTACACCGATTAGGGACTGACACATTTCTGAAAATATCTCCTCATTGGTGGGTATTATGGTCAGATTGTTAGATTCTGCCACGACAAAATACTTTAGAAGGATAGCAATATAAAATTTCACCTGTACACTGTATTGTTTGATCCTAAGAAACACCAGCCAGTTTTCTTTGTGAGCTTGCAAACAGATGTTAAACTATAATGTTAAATATATAAGTAATAGAAAATGCCTCTTCTACCAGGTGTCCTTTCCCCATTCTTAAATATCAAGGGGGAAAACAGCAAAAGATCAGACAGCATTTTGGTTTTATTAACCAAGATAAAAGTATATTTGCAACATAATCCTATCACCTTTAGCATGAATGTAGGAAGAGCAAGTAATGTAATAAAGAAAAAATCCCCTCATTTTGCTAAATATGAAACAAATAAGATCACAAGAGCATCTCACATAGACACAATGCCACACTGGCCACACACTGCTACTTGGAAGCAGCATTGCACCACTTGCATGAAAAGCTATGCCAGCCAGCCAGCCAGTTAGCAACAGCTATGTGGTACAACTCCAACAGTGGGCAGAGAAGCAAAGGGAAAGACCAGATTAGCCAGCATCTTCTCCAACACATCTTGTACCAGTGCAGGACTATGCACAGATAATGAAAAAGATTGCCAGACTGCAACCTGAAGAGCAAGCAGTAATGTCCAAAAGCACCACTTTTAGGCAACGGAGGTGCAATTCTCTTCAGCTACGTTTTCATCCACCCTCTTACTGAAGAAGCAAATGGATCTACATGGTTGCACTATTGCAGGCAGGAGATAAGAGCACATACAAGGATTCGGGCAGGGAAAGCCACTACTACTACTTTGTCTATGCTTTTGCAACGCTTTTAATGGTAAACACTCATTCTCTAGCCTAAAATGCCTTGCAACCTTAAGAACAAGATAGATATGCAAAACCACTCCAGTTTAGTTTCAAATACAAACAGTTGCGCACCACTATTACATGCTTCACTTTAAGTGGCGCAGCGGGGAAATGCTTCTCTAACAAGCAGAAGGTTGCCGGTTCGAATCCCTGCAGCAATATAAGAAGATGCCAAAAGGCATCATCTCATACTGCAGGGGAGGAGGCAATGGTAAACCCCTCCTGTATTCTACCAAAAGAAAACCACAGGGCTTTGTGGGCGCCAGGAATCGAAATCAACTTGATGGCATACTTATTATCATGCACCATTTCTCTCTTCACAGGCAGGCTTCCATCTATATTTAGGAGCTCCATGTAGATTCATGAAGAAAACCAAAGCCCACTCTGAACAACAGTGTACTGGAAAGGTACAGTGTACAGTGTACTGGAGAAGTCTGAGGATCGCCATCTGAGGATCGCCAGCTTCAAGCCCACATGTCCTCAGCAATGTCCACTACAGAAGGGAAAGGAGGGAGGTAGAGGTTGAGGACCCTCCTCATCTGCTCCTGATTGGCTGGCTACACACTAAAGCTTAGCATACCCCTCCTCTCAACCTGATTGACAGGCTTCAGAAAATTAGCACTGAGTACTTCCTTTGAAATTAATAGGACATGTAAACTTGTCCCTTTCATTGCAGTAAGACTGCTTATGAGTAACTTCATATGGATTAGAGTTGTTGACTGGAGTAGCTTGTCTCCCTAACTGTAACACCTGAATTACATGTTTTTGTATGTATGTATACACACACACACACACACAAAATTCTAACTTTTAAATTTTTGTGTACATAAACACACAAATGTAAGTGTTTCAGTTAGGGCGACAAACTTCTCCAATCAATAACTCTCATCCATGTCCTTCAGTGAGTACGCATATCGGGGCGGAGCCACCATTGGGAGAACGGGTTCAAAGAACCCAGGCTGCGCCCTATCAGGGGCTGCATCTCGCGGCCCCGACACACACCCCGCATCTGACGTCAGACGCGGGGGTGCTGGTTTAGCTCCCAAGCGGGGGCCACGCAGCCCCCATTCAGGAGTTAAATGGCCGCTGTGTTCGCGGCGCAGCCAGGAGCAGCTCTTCCCTGCCTTTAAGGTAACGCAGCGCCAGTACAAGTTAAATGGCTGGTGCTGCGTTCGTGGTGTGGCCAGGAGTGGCTCTTCCCTACAGAGAAGAGCTGCCCCTGGCTGCGCTACAAATGCAGTGCCTGCCTGACTAGCTCCTGAAGGGGCCGTGCGGTTAAATGACCGGCACTGTGAATGCAGCGCCGGCCTGCCTCCCAACTCCTGAATGGAGCTGCTGGGCTCCATTCGGGAGCCAGACCACGCCCCCTGCATCTGACGTCAGGTGCAGGGGGCGGGGTCGCCGCCGTGGCCACACACGGGCCACTGGCGGTCAGGCTCCACACATGACTCGTATTGAAAGTAACGGGACAAGTTCACTTCAGTAAGACTACTTGTGAGTAATGTTATCTGGATGTAAGCCAGGGACTGAAGTAGTGTACACATAACAAACCTTACTGAAGTAAATGAGACAACTTTTGTCCCATTCATTTCAACTCATGAGTAACTTAGTCTGGATGTAAGCCATGATGAGAGTTGATGGTCTCATAACTCTAACATTTGTGTGTGTGTGTGTGTGTGTGTGTTTGTGTATGTGTGTGTACGCACACAGACAATCTCTATGAGTTACCCAAGCTGAAGATTTGTGACAGAAGAGGTATAGTTGTTTTAAAAGGCTGGAAACTCCTGTTTTAGATCGGCAGACAGACAGACACAGACAACAGCAGCAGCACTTATAGCAGCTATGAATACTGGAGCACCAGAAGACCCAAAGTGATGCTTTCAGAATAAACTCACCACAGGGTTGGCAAGAAGAGCTAAACTAGATGTGACAAAAGGAAACCCATATAGAGAAAACCAACATAAGCAAACCCAGCACTCCCTTGCTATGCAAATGTTCAAGTTACACATTTACTCAGAAGCAGGTTTCACTGAGCTTGGGGGGATTTCCTCATCAGCAGGTGTGTTTAGGATTGCAGAGTTAGTGATTCAACAGGGGCAAAAGAACTGGATAAAAAAAGAATATAAGTAAAGCTTCTAAAAAATTGCTCCTGTCCTAGTGCTAAGATTCATGGTGCACCCTAAATACACATCTGATAGTGTATTTAACAGCAGAAATGGAACATTTTGAACACAATTACAGACCTATATGCCTTTCTCCCTTTATTTAACCATTTAACCTAATTCCCTAGGTTTAACCTAATCATTTAACCTAATTCCCATTCTAATAATTCAAGCACTTTCCTATTCACACGACACAGTTTATGATTGTTCTTACCCTGCCATGCCTCTTCGTGGTCATCCCTTATTTTACATAAAACAAAACAACAGATCCAATCCATTCCTTATTTTAAGCACCTTATTACACCTCCACCCTTGAACTTCTCTCTGTGCTGAGAAGACCTCACAAAATCCTCAGTAACAGGTTCAGCTCATTTTCTGCATTGAAATCTGATCTCTGCCATTAGCTATGGGCAGCTCAGGAGTCACAGGAACAGTGTTTTCATAGTGAATGGCAGGGAAACAAAACACACAGCCCCTTATTTCAGCAGGAAGCAGAGAATTCCCTTCTTCTTTAAAGAAAACAAGATCCCATGTACAAGCCATTTCATGTGGTCTGAACAGGAGACTCTCACTGTAAAAACACTGCGAAAACATCATGTCTCATTACACTTGAAGTTGCTCACCTGAGACTAGAGGGAATGACTTGCTTTGGACACCACAGGGGCTCATTTCTGCAATTTCCAGACAAAATGAGAATGTAAATGTGAAGGAAAGCCTGTAAGCATTCACTTCTGGGAGGCAACACAAGAATGTGCAGGAGCTCAAAACAGTGAGCAAGAAAGCTAAACATATGTATCAAGTGGAGTTTCAACACCTGCCCAGTGCAATCATGCTGCTAAATGCAGGTAATCAACTTCCAAGGCAGAAACAAGTGCAATTTCAAATAATTCATTTTAGCCTCAATGCCATTTGCAACTTTATCTGGGAAGGGAGGTTGATAGTTACACTACCACTTGTGTTTTTATATAAGAAGTTCGGCAAACTCTGAAATACCTAGATATTAGTCTGAACTGTTGAAGCAAACTGCTGTCTCTAGCTGAAGGTCAACAGCAATCATAACATGTAAACATATAACTAATGTTAAGTCTTATTTTATCCGTGTACATTCATATAGCAATTAGTGGGAAAATCCTGATTAATTTTCTTAAAAACCTTCACAGACACCTGGAAACAGAACTGGTATTTGTGATTAAATTTATTCAAAAAATAATCTACTAGAATTGAGGTGACTTCCTGTAGTGTTTAAGTGACTTACTTTTGAGGTTTTTCAGACTATATTTTATGTGATATTGTTAACTGTATTCAGAAAATTGTTATGCTCGACTTCACAGCTTCAACTCTGACTTTCCAGGAATTCAGGGTGGAGATTTGATAGATAGACCTACACACACACACACCCCACCTATATAATTCTTCAATTGTACTTCATATCAAATATTAGTATTTCTTTAAGGCTACAAAAATAAATGTTTGTACTTTTTTGTACCTTTCTGAGAGCAGATGCAATGAATTGCTTAGTGAAATCACAGAGCTAGTGGTAATTTGCTAATTATATATCATGTGGTAATAATTTTTGTGTAGTTTCCAGACAACAGATCAGCAGACTTGATTATGTATCTGGATATCTGTGTGTTATCACATTTTTAAAATTGCTGTTCACAATGTATGTGATTTCCATAGTTGGTGTAGTGTATACATATGATCAAATCTGTGAACTTATATATGAACTTACTGATATAGATTTCATTTTTATATATATATATATATATATATATATATATATATATATATATATATATATAACTTAGTGATATATATGAATTTAAGGATGTATATTTTATTTCCAGATGGAACACAATATTTTCATATTAGATAATTAAAATATTTAAAACAGAAAAATTGATAGGAAAGAACATTTATTCTTGTCTATGAACTTTTAGCAACATAAGAAATGCACCCTGCTCATTCTGTTAATATACAACCCAACAAATCCATCTCTGTACTTTTATATGCCAATGATGCAGTAATTCTGTCTCAGATATCTGTTCGTCCGAGGATAATATTACGTGCTCTTGCCATTTATTGTAATGATGCACTTCTGACCATTAGTTACCAAAAGACCAAAGTAATAGTCTTTGCAAGGAGACCAGTTTAAGGACAGGTGGCAAATGAATGGGAACAACTTAGAGCAGGTAGCATGGCTCCACTTCACAGGTTCCTAGAAGGGGCAAACTATCTGTCACGGAGAACACACAGAGGAGTGTTACTGCTATTGGATTATTACATACTATTGGAGGACGTCATATTCCTTCAGGCAGCAAGGCATTTGTGGCAAAAGTTGTATTGCAATCGTTATATGGCACACAATTGTGTGCTTGTCATAACTATGACCCCCTTGAAGTTGCTCAATCCAAAATTTTTGAGAGCTCAGCAATCTTTTCAGTTTCATGCCGCATTTTCCAGTGCATCTTTGTATTTGAAATTGGGCTTAATTACAATTGAGACCCAGGCTTAGCTTTAGGTCTTTAACTTTTGGCTAAAATTAATACTTTTTCCAGTTGGTTTGGCCCCATTAACTCTAGTAAATGCTTTTTAAGCATTTGGAGGTTGTTCTTCTTGGGGGAAAACTTTTAACATATGAGTTTACTTCCTGCTTAATATCTTTAGGTTATCATTAAGCTAAAATTACCAATGTGTATGCAATACAGTGACACACCAGCGTGGTGTGGTGGTTAGAGTGCTGGACTAGGACCGGGGAGACCCGAGTTCAAATCCCCATTCAGCCATGATACTAGCTGGGTGACTCTGGGCCAGTCACTTCTCTCTCAGCCTAACCTACTTCACAGGGCTGTTGTGAGGAGAAACCTAAATATGTAGTACACCGCTCTGGGCTCCTTGCAGGAAGAGCGGGATATAAGAGCTGGGTGACTCTGGGCCAGTCACTTATCTCTCGGCCTAACATACTTCACAGGGTTGTTGTGAAGGGAAACTCAAGTATGTAGTACACCGCTCTGGGCTCCTTGGAGGAAGAGCAGGATATAAATGTAATAGATGATAATAATAATTATTATTATTAATAATAATATAGATGCATCATAACAACAACAACAACAACAACGCACAGTATGAGATACCGAGCTGCAAAAAGATGCAGTTTGGCCCCCATCTACTCTAGCCTTGGGGACTCTAGGCTCAGATTTACTCCAGCTGGACACTTCTTTTACCTTAAAGTCCTGATTCATCGGTGGGGGGGGGGTAACACTGGCACGTTTTAATGCCTTACCATCAGCTTTTCTTGAGGGAAGATATTGGAATATTCCATTTAATAAGTGTATCTGTCCTTGTGATATGGGTGAAGAGGAAACTGGAATATGTTCTTTTGTATGGTTCTTATTACTGAGACATTCAGTCTACTTTTATTACACCCATTTTAGTTAAAATGTCACATAGGTATGATGAATTTTATTTATTTATTCTATCAGATCAGAAACCATCTATTTCTGATAGAGTTGCTCATTTTGCTCTGAGGCTTGCACCACCCAACATACTTTGACTAAAATGTCCCCTGATAACTGAGCTAAGAGGCACCTTTTAAAAGTGGTTATTCTCTTTACTTAGCAGCGGGAGAGCAACTGGCCCTATACATCCGCAGCAAAGCATCCCTTCAGCAGCTGTTGCTAGTGTCTATCTTATGTTTCTTTGTAGACTGTGAGTCCTTTGGGGACAGGGAGCCTATTTATTTATTTAGATGTTAACTGCTTTGTAAGTTGAAACGCATCATCTCATACTGTGTGGGAGATGGAAATGGTAAACCCCTCCTGTATTCTACCAAAGAAAACCACATGGCTCTGTGGTCACCAGGAGTCAACACCGACTTGACGGCACAACTATCTTTAAACCACTTTGGACATTTTTGTTTGAAAAGTGGGATATAAATATTCGTTATCATAATTTGAATGGCTGAGCACTGTTTGTATAATGATTATTGATTATGCTAATGATTATGTGTGATAGTTCTGTAGTCTTTATTTACGACTATACTGTGTGTTTTTGTATATCGTATGCATTTTCTACTCTTCTATGACCATAATAAATCATTCATTCATTCAACCCAATGCATCAAACCGTGGTACTTCCTATATAATCATTTTGTTGAATCACCAGAGCATCACCTAGTGTGGGCCTAGGGAGAAATATTACTGTCAGAAAGAATGCCATAATATTGATCATTAGGGCACCTTCTACTCAGTAATCTGAGATCTAATTTTCCATTTGTAATGCTAGTGACTAGTGACACCCCCATGATGGAAAACGCAAATTGCCTAGTGCTTCAGATGAGAAAGGCTGTACGCTAGAGAGAGAAGGAGAGGAAGTGAGGAGTACTAGGGAAGCTGGTCAAGAGATGGGATGGCTATGAAATGAGACACAATAGGAAGCTGACTTCTACCAAATCAGACCATTGGTCCATCTAGCTCAGCACTGTCTATACAGACTGGCAGCAGCTTCTCCAAGGTTGCAGGCAGGAATCCTTCTCAGCCCTATCTTGGTGATAGAGGGAGGGAACTTGGAACCTTTAGCTCTTCCCAGCGCTGCTCCATCTCCTGAGGGGAATATCTTCCAGTGCTCACATGTGGTCTCCCATTCATATGCAACCAGAGCTGACCCTGCTTAGCTAAGGGAACAAGTCATGTTTGCTACCACAAGACCAGCTCTCCTCTCTCCACTGTTCTAAGCCACATCCTGGATATGCCAGGGCGGGAACTTGGAACCTAGATGCTCTTCTCAGAGTGGCTCCATCCCCTAAAGGAAATATCTTACAGTGCTCTCACGTTTAGTCTCTCATTCATATGAAACCACGGCGGACCCTGCTTAACTAATGAGACAATTCATGCTTGCTACCACAAGACCAGCTCTCATCCTAGGTAATGGGCTGAAAAGCAGCACACTGAAGAAACAGTCTTCAGTAGCCTGAAGTTTTCAAAAGGAAAAACCAAGGGGCAAGAATGTGGCATGTTATGAAGTCTTGGTAAAAAACATTTTAAAACTGTATTGCTTTAAAGGAATACTGGGGCAAGAATGCGGCTTGTTATGAAGTCTTGGTAGAACACATTTTACAACTGTATTGCTTTAAAGGAAAATTACTACTAAGCATTTGTTCTGATACAGATTTGCAAATGATCCAAGTCTCACCCCATCCCCATCCCTCAACCATTTCAAAAATAAATCTCAGACCTGAAATATGTGAAATAATAATACAGGAAATGGCTCTTCTGGGTACGTACAAAGTGCATTTTCCTCACTTCTATGTTAATAACACATTTGAGGCCTCTGTTTTTAAGATATCAATTTACAGGAAAGTTAGTCAAACCACATGCTGCTCTGTGTAGAAGCCAGCTAAGTTTCTGGCAAAGAACAAAATAAACTTTGCTATAGTCAACAAGGAGAGCAATACAAATCCAGCTTCAGATTCAGAACCTGCTTGCATCTTCTTCATTGGTCAATAGTACATTAAATGAAGGGAAATATGAAACAGGTTATCACTGCTTATATGTCAATTATCACAGGGTCACCCACTAATTGGCTAGACCACTGGAACAAGCTTGCTCCTTACTTAGGCAGAATATTGTCTGCACATTTCCCCTCAAATATCTAGAACTACAAGATCTGAATACTTGCAAAGACACCTAGAAATACAGGCCTGCTAAAGTCTCAAATACGTACGATGTAGCACGCTTAGAATCCACACAAAACTCTATATGGCAACGCTAAATAATTGTCCCAAACTGATGCAGATGAAAGGTTGAAGGAAATACAGCTTCCCCATGTAACCAAATGCAACTAAGGCTGCACTCTTAAACACATTAAGTGAGCCCACTGAATTGCTTTCAATGTGTGACTTGCTTTCAAGTAAACATGCAAAGGATTACATTCTTAGTACTGTGAAAGCCACCTTAAGTGGCGCAGGGGTGAAATGCTTGACTAACAAGCAGAAGGTTGCCAGTTTGAATCCCCACTTCTACTATATTGGGCAGCAGTGATATGGGAAGGTGCTGAAAGGCATCATCTCATACTGCATGGGAGGAGGCAATGGTAAACCCCTCCTGTATTCTACCAAAGAACACCACAGGGCTCTGTAGGCGCCAGGAATGGAAATCGACTTGACGACACATTTTGTCTTTACTGTGTTATGAAAAGAGATTAGTTTTCCATGTTCTTTCTTCATTTTACATTAAGACTGAAATATCTTATAGGGAGAATGACAGTAACTACATGACCTGCCTAGACTTTAAATTATGACAGAAGACATATTTGCAATACATTTATACAGAAAATTGGGGGCGAGACGAATTAAGATACTTAATTATATGTTTATGGTATAGTAGTGTCTGACTAGAAAACAGAGCACAACATTAATAAGGGAGAGAAGTTTGATGGCTCATCATTTCCAATTGCTTATCCAAGATGTGCCTTTTAAAGTAATCCAATTCATTTTCCTGGCTAAATATTTTGAAGGCGAATATGTCTTCTCTCTAACACTCTTCATAGTCCTGGTATTGGAGTGCTTTCCCCCACTCCATATAGCCTATGTAAACCTTTACAAACCATCAAACTATACTCTCTCCAAACATGAAGCTAATTACATTAGGTAATTCGTTGAAAGGAGCTGGTAAAATAATTTAATTCTTCTAACTAAATTAAAAAGCTTTTGAAGTTTGCTTTACTGTATTTCTTGCCAAGATTCAAAAATGACTTTTGCTGATTTATGTTATTTTAAAGATATGCTTAAAAGCTATTCTTATCTTAAACAAATAGATAAAGCTTCAAACCAAATACTGTGTGCCAAGAGCAGTTGCAAGCCTGAAATGGCTAATACTAAAGTACTTAATATTTATTTATTTGATTCTTTCGCTTGCACTCTTATTTATTTATTTATTTGATTGATTGATATACTGCCCTTCCAAAAACGGCTCAGGGTGGTTTACATCAAAATAAAAACAAAACAATTGAAATCAATACTAAATCAATTAAACAATTAAAATCATTTAAACATATAAATCATTAACATTAAAATAATTTAAAACCAACATAAAAAATGTAAAACCATAAATCTAATTAAAAGCCTGGGTGAATAAATGTGTCTTCAGCGCCTTTTTAAAAGTTGCCAGAGATAGAGAGGCTCTTATTTCAACAGGGAGCACATTCCAAAGTTCAGGGGCAGCAACAGAGAAGGCCCATTTCCGAGTAATGAACCCTGAGAGGGAATGCAGTGCTTCCAGAAGCATGGAGGGGGCAGAGCAAGTTTCCACATCAACAATCAATGCAATATGCCAATCTAAAATCAAGAGCTTATCTTGTATTAAACCGATAATAATAGATAAGATCACATTAGTGAAAATAGAGTTCAGAGTGGTAATAAAGATGGCCTTCAGTATTTGCAAGTTTCCATTTTCACCTATAGGCACAAATATAGAAACAATGAATAATGAAAACTTACCTTATGGGAATCTAGAGGTTAGGTTCCTAACCCCCCCAAAGTCCCTCCCCCCAAAACAAGGAAGGCAGAAATAAGAGGAGAAAAGAACTGTACTTTATTCTTCAGATTTCCAGCAATGCCCCCCAAGCCCCTAAAATAGTCAAATATTTGCCAAAAATAATTAAGAGCCACAAAATGACTCTCTGCTGTAAAATAGTAGCTACAAATGACAACAGATGTAATTTCCAGGTAATTTCTGGACACAGAACCACGGACAGGCAAAATGTGCCTATTTTTCTACCTGTAGATAAAGAATCTGGGGCCACCTGTCCAGATAACTGATCTTAGCAATAAGGTCAAGAAGCAATAAAGTAATTATTAAAAACACTGAAAGTCAACATCTCTAAATGCTAATTCTATGGCAATATGCTGCTTGATTGTCTATATGCATCTGCTTCCAGGTAGATATAGTTTTCCAACAGCCATACTTCAACGTTTCATAATGCCATATTCCTGTGCAGAGTCAGCACAAAGCCTTTTGCTGTAATCAGAGACGTCATATTTCCAGAAATGTTGAAAGAATTGGGGTGAAATCTGGTTTCTCTTTTGTCCTTTTCCTGAAAAAATGAGCACTTTGAGGATGAAATACAGGTGAAACTCGGAAAATTATAATATCGTGCAAAAGTCCATTAATTTCAGTAATAGAAATTAAAAGGTGAAACTGATATATGAGACAGACGCATTACATGCAAAGCGAGATACGTCAAGCCTTAATTTGTTATAATTTTGATGATCATGGCGTACACCTCATGAAAACCCCAAATCCACAATCCCAGAAAATTAGAATATTACATGGAACCAAGAAGACAAGGATTGACGAATAGAACAATATCGGACCTCTGAAAAGTATAAGCATGCATATGTATTCAGTACTTGGTTTTATTTTAGTTATTTATTTATTTTTACATTTTTATACCGCCTTTCGTTAAAAGAAAACCCCAAGGCGGTTTACAAAAAAAAAAACATACAATAAAAGCAGTAAAAACATCAAGCTAAAAACATACATAAAAACAAGACAGCAGATAAAAAACACACAAGAACATCAGTAAAAAACGATTATGTAAAAGCCTGGGTAAAAAGCCAAGTCTTTAAAAGCTTTCTAAAAGCTGTGATGGAGTCCGAGGAACGAATGGCCACCGGGAGAGCATTCCAGAGTCTAGGAGCAGCAACAGAGAAGGCCCTGTCCCGAGTGCACGACAGCCGGGCCTCCCTCATTGTCGGCACCCGGAGCAGGGCCCCCTCAGATGTCCTAGTCAAGCGGGCAGCAACCCTTGGGAGCAGGCGGTCCCTCAAATACCCCGGGCCCAAACCGTTTAGGGCTTTAAAGGTCAAAACCAGCACCTTGAATTGGACCCGGAAACAAACCGGCAGCCAGTGCAGCTCTTTCAAAATGGGGGTGATATGTTCCCAGCGGGCAGCTCCGGATAAAACCCTCGCTGCCGCATTTTGCACTAGCTGCAGTTTCCGGATATTCTTCAAGGGCAGCCCCACGTAGAGTGCGTTACAGTAATCCAGCCGCAACATGACTAAGGCGTGGGTAACCATGGCCAGATCTGCCTTCTCAAGAAAGGGACGCAGCTGGCGCACCAGCCGAAGCCGTGCAAAGGCACCCCTGGCCACCACCTCCACCTGAGCTTCCAAAAGCAGAGCCGGGTCCAGTAGTACCCCCAAGCTGCATACTTGCTCCTTCAAGGGGAGTGCAACCCCATCCAGAACCGGTAAAATCTCCTCATCCCGATTGGATCTCCTACTGACCAACAGCACCTCCGTCTTATCCGGATTCAATTTCAGTTTATTAGCCCACATCCACCCCATCACGGCCTCCAGCCCCCGATTCAGGACATCCACCGCCTCCCTAGGATCAGATGACAAGGAGAGATAGAGCTGAGTGTCATCCGCATATTGCTGACAACTCAGTACAAAACTCCGGATGACCTCTCCCAACAGCTTCATGTAGATGTTAAACAGCATGGGGGACAAGACCAAACCCTGCGGGACCCCACAGGCCAACGGCCACGGGGCCGAGCAGTAGTCCCCCAGCACCAGCTTCTGGACCCTCCCCTCAAGAAAGGACCTGAACCACTGCAACGCAGTGCCTCCGATCCCCATACTTGAGAGGCGGCCCAGAAGGATACCATGGTCGATGGTATCGAAGGCTGCCGAGAGGTCCAGCAGAACCAACAGGGTCGCACTCCCCCTGTCTAGTTCCCGGCATAGGTCATCCACTAGAGCGACCAAGGCAATCTCAGTCCCATACCCGGGGCGGAAGCCAGATTGAAAAGGGTCCAGATAATCCGTATCATCCAAGACCCTCTGCAGCTGGGACGCCACCACACGCTCCATCACCTTGCCCAGAAAGGGAAGGTTAGATACAGGTCTATAGATGTCCAGGTTGGAGGGATCAAGGGAGGGCTTTTTAAATAGAGGTCTTACCACCGCCACCTTGAGGCACGATGGCATCCTGCCCTCCCTCAACGAAGCATTAACGATCACCTCCAGCCATCTACCTGTCCCCTCCCTGGCAGCTTTTATTAGCCATGAAGGGCAAGGGTCAAGAGCGCACGAAGTCGCCCGCACACTGCCTAGGATCTTGTCCACATGCTCAGGCTGCACCAACCGAAAAGAATCCAACACAACGGGACCAGATGGTACCAAAGGCACGGTACCAGATGGTACCAAAGGCACCAGATGGTACCAAAGGAACTGCCAAAACTCTGGAGTCCAGGTCAGCACGGATGCAAGCGACTTTATCTGCAAAGCGACAGGCAAACCGATCACAAAGAGCCGTAGATGACTCCTCCCCTATTGTCCAGGGGGATGTGTGGAGCAAAGTTTTCACCACACGAAACAGCTCTGTTTGCCTGCACTGAGCAGACGCAATGGAGGCGGAGAAAAAGCATTTCTTCGCCGCCCCCACCGTCACGGCATAGTCCCTAAAATGGGCTCTAGCCCGTGTTCGATCGGATTCGTGACGACTCTTCCTCCAGCGTCGTTCCAGCCGTCGTCCGAGTTGCTTCATCGCCCTAAGCTCTGAGGAAAACCAAGGAGCAGAACGGGCTCTACCAAGCCGGAGAGGGCGCTTGGGGGCAACCGTGTCAACAGCCCGGGCCATCTCTCCATTCCAGAGATCAACCAAGGCCTCGACAGGGTTTGGGCCCCTTTTGCAGCAATTACTGCCTCAATGCGGCGTGGCATGGATGCTATCAGCCTTTGGCACTGATGAGGTATTATGGAAGACCAGGATGCTTCATTAGCGGCCTTCAGCAATTCTGCATTGTTTGGTCTCATGTCTCTCATCCTTCTCTTGGCAATGCCCCATAGATTCTCTATGGGGTCAGGTCAGGCGAGTTTGCTGGCCAATCAAGCACAGTACACTGTATACTTTTCACAGGTCCGATATTGTTCTATTCTTCAATCCTTGTCTTCTTGGTTCTATGTAATATTCTAATTTTCTGAGATTGTGGATTTGGGGTTTTCATGAGGTGTACGCCATGATCATCACAATTATAACAAATTAAGGCTTGACATCTCGCTTTGCATGTAATGCGTCTGTCTCATATATCCGTTTCACCTTTTAATTTGCATTACTGAAATTAATGGACTTTTGCACGATATTCTAATTTTCCAAGTTTCACCTGTATATGCAATGCTGCTTGTATTACATTTAGACTTACATTACAGTTTACAAGACACAAAATGAACTATATACAGTATAGTTACTGCATGAGATTTTTTCTTTTTGAAAATTAAACTAAGATATTGATGTAAATCGCCCTGAGCCATTTTTGTAAGGTCGATACATAAACTGAATAAACAAACAAATATTTACTTTTAAATGTCATAAACATACTAAACAATAATTACAAATATATGTAGTGCGAGAAATAGACCAGGCCCATTTTATTTTATTTGAATATAGGAGCCAGCCCAAACATTTAGGAACCAGATTTATTTTTCAGCCAAACATTGTTTTCCCTCTCTCCTCCATCTCTGTTTTGAAAGGGGTAGCTGGGAGAACCCCCAATTAAGTTCTCCTTCCCCACACCAGCCCCTTTCTACCCCTTTCATTTCTCACTCTCCCCACCCCCTAATCTTTGGTTGTAAAAGTAAATTATAAAGTATGCACTAGATGAAGTGGATTTGAAAGATTTCACAGAAAATGCTTGGTGATGAAAGGGCTAAGAAAGATTTACCTGTGAAATGTGCTCCTGGACAATGAAAACTTCTATTTTTGAATTAGACCAAACAACTGTTGACAAAATTAATTTTAAATATATATTTTACAAGAGTCAATAAAAGTACAGAGAGAGAGAAAAGCAGCACAGTCCTAGGCATCTTTACTTAGGAGTAAGATATAGCATTCAAAGGGACTTACCCATAAAATAAGGCTGCAAACTTAAACCTTGCTCTCCTGTGCCAACTTCCCCTCCCCACCAATTAATGTTAATTTACTCTGTGTCAGGAGGGGCGGAGATGGAGAAGCTCACTGCCCAAGCAGGGTGGTGTGTATCCTCCTATTCCTTGGGCGCAGCCTGTTGAACAGGCAAGAGATTGGCCAGATGCAGCAGAGACAGGAGGCTGCACCTTCACGATGGACAAATGGAATAATAGTACACAAATGGACAGTTGTGTGTGGGGGGGGGGGGCTCAGTACTTCCCCTTTCCTGATATCACCTTTTTGTTCTGTGGATGGAGCTGAGCCCCTTCTGACTGAAGCCAATCCAGCACCTCCCTTCTTCCCTCCCCTCGCTCTGTCCCTGCAGAAGATTAGTCTGCTCTATGTAGCCATTGCCTTCATTATGAGGTTTTTTCCCTAGGTGCAATGATAATATTTCTAGGCACAATTGCAGCATGATGACCAAATTTGTAAAACCTTGAGATATACTACCTGCAAGCTGCTGCATCTGGACTTGTCTGATATTTTGCCAACTGAAAATTAGGAAGGCAGAGATGAAAAGAAATAAAATAAGATCAACATCAAAAGGTAACTTTTATTATATGAAATTGAAGTCTTCCTGCAGTCAGCATTAGCTCAACTATAAACAGGAGAAACTCTTTACTTCTCTTTCTTTCTCTCTCGTTAAACCCCCCCCCCCATTTTTCCAAAATCTCCAATTTGTCTGTCTCTCCACTTGCGGGGGAAGGATGGGGAAATCCCATTTTCCCACCAAATGTTTCCAGTCCCCGCCTCCCCACCCACCCGCCACACTTCTCAACTCAAGCCATATACTGAGGCAGGTTCATACTAGGTGGCTTACAGCAATAGTTGTGTGAATGGAGGGAAGACAAGAAGACAGACAGTTCAGGAGAGCAGTGATGATAGGTGAATACAACCCACAGGACCTAGCAGCTGTTCTTAAAAATAGAAAAGACTCTTCACTTCGCTTATGGGATGAAATGCTTGACCAGCCTTTATCTGGATGGTGAGGAGGGGAAATTCTAATTGCTGGTGTATATATTCAAAGGTAGGTAGGTAAATAAAGATAGATAGCAGTTAGGGGTTTCAATTTTTTGAAAATAGATGTAGCTTCCCATGAATCTTCTGCAATCAGTGGCTGACATCCAGATTAAGTTATTCAGTAGTACCACTCAAGAGTTTCTCTAAAGAACTACTGAATTTCAGCAGGATTTCTGTCAGGTCAGGATGTCAGCAATGTCTTTTTGATAGACTATCATGCTCTTCAGGTATGAAATAACCCCACTTTCGAAAAGTATCTTTATAAGGCAGAAGAGACTGTAATTCCCAGCAGTCATTGCTTAGGAGTATCCAGGATGCAAGGATAAACTTCAGAAGTAAGTCAAGACCTCCCCTGACCACATCAGTTTGAACACAAACACTTAACAGCAGAGATGAACTGCAGACCTTTTACCATGAATCTAAGTCATCCTGGCCTTTCCAAGTCAAGGAAAGTTTAATATTTTCTGTGGACTGCCAAGTAATGCCTCCCAGAAAACCACACACACTTCAACATAATAAGCAGCCTCTGCACAGCATCTTTTCTTTGAGACTGAATTACACACCTCACCCACCGGCAGGGTGGTCCATTCGCGAAAATGCTGAAGTCTTTTTGGCAGTGCAGCCAGTGTGGTTGAGTGCCTGGTGTGTAGATAAACATTAGGAATTCAACAGCAACTCAAGCCCTGAATAGCCAGAAGCTGAAAATTCTGGCTGAAAAGTGAGCAAAGATAAACAAACAGCCTCCTTTTTCCTACTTTTTGCAGAACATTTGTACAACTCCTCTGCCCATCCTATTGCCCATATCTCAATTTATAGACATCCAGAGATAGGTCTTATCTTGAGCATGAAGTGGGATTGCAATCCAATAGTCAGAGAAAAGCCATGCGATCAAATCAGGCATCCAGCTTATACATCCACACAGAAAGTTACTTATCTTTGTTGTGCCCATTCACTGACACTCCTACCCTCATTATCTGACAGCTATGTAGGTGATATGAGAAATATGTGAGGTACATTTCAATTCTATGAGGATATGTGCCCTGATTAAAAAGCTTCCACAGGTAACACATTTGCTACAGAAGACTAAGAACAGCTCTGCTGGATCAGAACAAGGACCCAGTATCCTGTTTTCAACATTGGGCAGCCAGAGATGCCTCTCAAAAGCTCACAAACAGAGCATGAAAGCATCTGCCCTCCAAAAGATACTCCATCTGAACCTATTTGTTTATTTGATTTATATCACATTGTATCTCATGGGTGCTTTACAGCTTTCCCCACTAAATATTAGCAGACCCCAAGGGGGTCACAAACTTTTTTTTTTTTAATGGGGAGAGGGGAACTCATTGTTTTAAGAAATCTAGGCAAACTCAAGGAGTGTGTTGCTCGTTGCTATATCAGGATATCAGAAGTCCTATTCAATGATGTTGAACACTTGTACAACAAATGTACACAGGTACAGATCTGTACACAGGTACAGTGATTTATACATGATGTGGGACACAGATACAGGAGTACACTTTTGAGAAACCTGTACCCTGTTTCATATTTAAAATGAAAGTCTGATCTGGTTGTGCTGTCGAGTCAGTGTCACTCCTGGCAATCACAGAGCCATGTGGTTTTCTTGGTAGAATACACGACTGGTTTACCATTGCCTTCTCCCACACAGTATGATGCCTTTCAGCATCTTCCTATATCACTGCTGCCCAATATAGTTCTGGTAAACTTAGTAGCGGAGATTTGAACCAGCAACCTGTTGCTCCCTAGGCAAGTTACTTCCCCGCTGCGCTATTAGGTACAATCATTCACACATAAACAGTGTACAGACAATTGTACATTTGTACAAAATAATTTCTGGATCGGAATCGTGTGTTGTTCTTTTGTTGCTGCAGTTATGTGAGCAACTTATGTGGAGGAAACATATGCCTGACCTTTATCTTCCAGAGTAAGGGGAAGTCCTTGAGGTTACCAGGATGACAGCAAACGGAGAGCAAACATTAGCTATCATGGCTAATGACAGATCTATCTGCCATGAGTGCGTCTATTTTTCCCCTTTAAGAACCTGAAGCATAAGTGGTTCCATTGACAGATCCAGTCACACAATATGTTTGAACGGGTTGTCACTTGGGGGATTACCTCTGGTACCATCTCTGGGAAAATATGCCTGCAGAATGGATTCCAAGTCATTCAGTTATAGATGCTTTCACCTGAGGGGATCGGTGATGAAGTCTGAGTTTGAAACCACATAAGAAAAACACTCATAATTACACCCACTCCAAACCCCAAAAGGTTTTATGGCCGAACCCTATGCATGTATATGAGGAGAAGTTCTGCTGAATTCAACGGGGCTAATTCTGAAGTACATGTGGAAAGGATTGCAGCCTAAATCTGGGAACAAGGACAACATATTCCAACCACCATCACCAAAGTCTGGATGCCAACCTCTCTGGGAGCATAATAATAAGGCCTGGGAAGAACCATTTAAGACTAAAACGATCCCCTTTTCGTCGACTTGGTTTCTGTATTCCACAACCTGTTTAACTGAGGATCAAGCTTATTTTTTTTTTAAAAAAAAATCAACCAAGTGGAACCAAGTAGTCAGACAGTCACTTTAGGAACATAGGCCCAATCCTTTGAGATCCCCAAAGGCAAAACACATGACACTTATAAAATCAAAGCCATGTAATTAAAAAGATAGAGACAAATGCTATCTTTGATTTTTATGCCAAAGAAAGCACACAAAAACAGCTACCTTAGCACTATTCTGGCTATCGCATCATGCTGTTTGGCTGAAAGATCAATATTGTCACACAGGGCTTTGAAGATCTAGGGTGACAACAATCCTTTATTTTAATCACCTTTAAAGTTTTATAAATATTGCATCAACCACATGGAATAGTCCTCAGCTCTCCTAAGGCAGACACAGCTGCAGGAAACCACATTTCGTTCATATAGCCAATCAAAGTCAGAATGAAAGCCAAGGGTACCACATCCTTTTGTGGTAAAATGCTCCTTGAGATGGACCAGGACTTCCCTGTACCACACACACTTTGTGGAATAAGCTCTCTGTAGGTCATTATACCATCATATTGGCTGGCTGATCCCCAGCCCAGTCCATTGCCATGGTTAAACTAATTCTCTCAGTAGGGAGAGAAAAGAGGTTGAGAAATCTGGATGGGTTGTTAAATAAAAGATGTTGCTTCCGTCTCTAAAGGTACTTACTTTGTTGCTACTTCCATCAATAGAGAAAAACTGTATGAATGTCTTTTCATGATATTTATAGAAAAGCAGGTTAAACAGTCCACCAGTTCATGCAGGTTTTGGAAAAGCAGCAGCTTTTCCTACAGAAAGTTGTTGTTTTTTTAAAAGGGTTCAGTATGAACAAGTAGGTACAAATGCCAATAATCTCAACACACTTAGTCCAATCCTATGCAAGTTTACTCAGAAGCAAGTCCTACTGAGTTCAGGAGGGTGTAACTCCTATGTCTTTAAGGTTGCAGCCATAGCCGTTTGCTTTCCTGTCACAATATCAAAACTCTAACACAGGTTTTCAACACTTGATAATAAGATGAAAATTAAGTTAGGGATTCAAGTATAAAATAATTGTAAACTTTTGTAAGCTTCACAGCCTTTCCTACTTTGCAAAAGCAGTTAGCAGAAGGTAGAATATCAGGTTCCATACTGAAAGACGGCAGTGGTGAACAATTCTCAGCTCCTCTTCCAGTGTGTGGGGGGGGGAGGGGCGTGTTTTAGTGTTTCCAGAAGCATGCCTTACATGCATGACTTTGCATGCACCATTCTTGGCATTATGCTTACAGTAAAATTGGTTCCTGATGAGAAAAGTGCATGTTCTAAGTCACTATATGGAGAGCGATCACATTTTCTAAATGGGAATGCCTCTGTTCATATAAGCTGACTAGCAGACGTAAATTCATAATACAGATTCTGTTAAGGCATCCTAAAAGTGATTCATAATGATGCCGAGGATCTCCAGGGCCATCAAGACCTTCATGCTTACAGAAATATTTGCAATACTTAAACAACTCCTGACAGATGTTTACCCAGTTTCTGCTTTAAAACATCCAGAAGAAGGTTTCACAATTCCCCATGGCAACTGGTCTTAGTTACTTGCTTACTTAAATCTAGGAAGTCAACTTGACCTGCTATGATGTCACAGAAGCCTGAATGGAGAATACAGGAAGCTACAGACACGAGAGTGAAATGAAGAGTGCCTAGACAAAAAGGAATAAAAGAAGAAGGGATGGGGAGAGAAAGAGGTGGAAGAGACAAAGCCCCGGTTAGGATGGTATATCTGACCAGCCCCACTGATCCATGTGGGAAGCAGTATGAGTGCGCAAATCTGCTACACACTCAGTATACCATCTCACTGCCACATAACTGTATGGGAGACAGAACATTCAAACCGCATCCCCTCGTCATGCTATTAAATACTACTTATAAACTTATAAACTACTTATAAATACTACTTACAAACTGATTGAGGAAGAAACATGTATGTCCACACTTTCCCCATGTGATTCAGTGCACCAGTTAGAGGTATCGTCTGACCCTGCCGAAGGTGTTGAAAGAAGTGAGACTGAGGGGGAAATATTGAAAAAGCAAAGGGTAGAAGCAGCTTGAAACCTGATTGACTCTCTCATATCTTCCGACTCCTAGTATTCCCAAGAGTTGAGAGAAACATTCACCTTGATGGTTTTCAGACTCTCTTCTACCTTTTACTCTTTCCAGCTTATTGCTTCCCGCCCCCTGCCCCCACCCGGACAGGAGAGGGGATACACATTAGCTCAGTGGTAGAGCATCTTCTTTGCATGCAGAAAGGCTCAGATTCAATCCCTGGCATCTCCAGGTACAGCTGGGAAAAGACCTCTGCCTGAAACCCTGGAGAGCCATTGCCAGTCAGTGTAGAGAATACAGAGTTAGATGGACCAGCCATCCCACTCTATATTTTACAGCTTTCTATGCTCCACGTTGACATTTCCCCCCAGAACATAATGGGTGGACATGCCTAGTATCCACTAGCTCAAAGACTCAATATTCTGTCTCTTGCCGCATACATCCACAGCAGTGTGGAAGCCATTTACCTGTAATACAAGCCCACCATACTCAGAAATTTGATAGAGGAAATCTGAAGTAGCCTTGAGGTAGAGGGCCAATCACAAGGATTCTGCTCCTATTATTGTTGCCCTGCCTTTCAACCAGTCATCAAGAGTTTGTGAAAAACCTATGTGATTGATTCTGCTGTTATGGTTGCTTCATTCATACACTTACATCTTACTAGTTTGGGATTGCACCATAGGGAAGCAGTTTTCAAAAGCATGTGCATTTGAACTCTCTCAGCAGTTCGGGGTTACAGGACTCCAAGTCAAACTTATCCAATAAACCTGCTTTGAAATTACACGCTTCTCTGTATTTACAGACAGACAGAAAGACACACACACGATTTAAAATACTTCAGTACATAGCAAGAAAACCCACAGAGAACAAAGAAGATTGGGTTATCTTTGAGTGTTATGCATTTTCCCAACGTCAAGTTGTGGTTTCCTAATAAAACATTCGTATTAGCATTAGAAAAACAGAGACATTACAGTCACATGTTTAGGAAGGAAAAGCCAATTTACAACAATCAAAATAATTACTCTTTCATTACAAGTTATTGCAGAGGAATGGTTTGGCTTAGTTTTCTCTGTACTCTGACAAGCACTATATCTCATCCTAACATAACAATGATGGTGCTGTTACATGAGTTTAAGATTGCAGGGTTGTTTGGGCTCTTTACAGCTTAAGAAAGTGTTTTTAGCACATTTTTACTCCTTAACATATCCTGTTGTGGCAGAAGCAGAAAAGTGTTCCATCTTGTACTCTGCATTGCATGTCAAAGTCTATAGGATGAAAGCATTTTCATTTAACAGCATATCTAGTTCAGAAGCCAGGGTTTTACTCAGCGTGCTGATTATGGATTGAGGCTGTTCTCATGCAAAGGCAAACCCGGGCTTGCCCATGCATGAGAACCCATTCATGAGAACCACCGGGATTGTGCCTGACCCTGGCGCCACCTCGACAGCAAACCCACTGAGCCAGCCACCCACTTAAACAGGGTTAAGAGAGCGAGCCTTCTCTTAACCCTGTTTTGCCAATTGTCTGCCAGCCTCAGCTGCTTGTAGCCAAGACTGGGAGACTGTGGGGCTCCTGGCCAACGATTCCCCAAGTTTTGATCTCCCCGCAAACCCCCTTTAGGCTTTTCACACTGCTTGTGTGAAGAGCCTCTTAGATTTCTAACAAAGCACAGGTTTACAGGAGCATAGAAAGCTACCTTGTCCATTGGTCCCATCTAGCTCAGTGTGTCTACAGTGTGACTGTAGTGCAGGGATTCTCAACGTGTGGGTCCCCAGATGTAATTGGACTTCAACTCCCTTAATTCCCAACCAAATGCCACTGGGGCTGGGGATTATGGGAGTTGAAGTCCAGTAACATCTGGGGACCCACACGTTGAGAAACCCTGCTGTAATGTGTCCCAGTGTGACTGGCAATATTTCCCCAAAGCTTCAGGCAGGAGTCTTTACCAGCCCCACCTGGAGATGCCATGGACTGAGCTTGGGGCCTTCTACATGCAAAGCAGATGTTCTACCACTGAGCATCTGGGTTTGCCACCATCTCATCCCCTACTCAGCTGTCACACAATTGTCACTGGAAGCATGCTAGCTCAACTACAAATCTCTCTCTCTTGAAAAGAAGTAGGGAAAGACAATCTTTCAAAACCTACATTTTCCATGAAGCCTTTGGCACAACCCCCTTGTCCCCACACCCTGTTGCAACAAGTCTAAGTACAGTACATGTCTATGAAATAACCACATCTTCTTATCCTGCCTCCACTTCCTCTGTTGTCTCCCTTGTACCTGATTCTAGATTGCAAGTTCCTCAGGGCAGAGACTTATCCCCTCATCTGTTGTAATGTGCCAGGTACAGTACGTGGAAGGCATTGTATTAACAACAGCAAGAATAACATTCATGAATATAAAAAATCTTCGGCAAATTTGCCCACTATTACAATGAATTGATATTTATAAGAACAAAATTGTGAAGTCTTCTAGAGACATCTGTTACCATTCTGCCTGCATGGTGGCAGTTCTACAACAGCAGAGTAAACCACTTTCAAATGTCTCTTTATCATGTCTAATTTAAAACCAATTTAAAGCCTACAAAAATAAAAAAAAATTAAAGAGGACCTGGCAAGAGATCCAAGAGGAGAGCTGGTTTAAAATGTGAAAGAAAAACCCCCAATAACATTTCAGAACTGAAGAAGAGGTGTAAAATCAGACATAACTTAAACAGGACAACATACTACAGAATGACAGAATTTGTTGTTTGCTTATACAAAGGCTTTGGAGCGATTTACACGTGCAGACAAAACCGGGCTAAGGAAGTCCAGTCTGACTTTGCCGGTCAGTGTGAACTGCTGGGAACCACATGGCTCCTGGCGGCAGCATGGTGGCAAACCCGCTTGGGGAGCCAGCCACTTAAGTCTGGGTTTTGAGGGCGAGGGCACCCAGAAACCAGGCTAACTGATCGCATGTTGGTGCTGCACGGCTCCACACAGCACATAGATGCAAGAAGCCTCGCAACTGGCACCGGGAGACATCCCATAATGCACCGCATTAGGATGGTTTCAGGGGCTTCCCAGCCCCAGAAACCTCCTGCTGCAGGGAACCATCTGGACGAACGATCCATTCGCTCAGCAAGGGGAAGAGGATGGTCTGCAGGGGAGGTAAACGTTTCGAGGCTTTCTCCCCTTGCCCCTCTGGAGCCCTTTCTCTGTTCATGAGAAAGGGCTCTTTAAATTTCTCACTAAACCACAGTACTGCAGCAGTAAATGCTAAGCACGGATTAAACGCTCTTAATGCAGTGGTTCTCAACCTTGACTGCAGTCTGCATCCCTTTCATTCTCAAAATATGTTCTTGCACCCCTTACCAAACTATCATGGAAGTAGGACAGTTATTTAAAATAGGACAATTATTTATATATATCATAACTTTAGAATGAAAGAGAAGAGTACATATTTATTTTAATTTCAAAGTAAAATTCACAAGTACTATCCAGAGACGTTGCAGAATAACCGCTACTCAAACAAAGCCACAGTGCTGCCACATCATCTGCGCATGCATCAAGAAATACCCTGCAATGTGGCGGTACACTGTATGTTGTAGCACGATAATTTCACTGCAAAAGTGATCCGAGCAGCCCTGAGCCAATCAGCGAAGCCATGCATGAGTCTTTCGGCTATGTTTTCACTGCTTGTATTGCTTTGCTAGTGGTAAGAGTTCTGTGCCAGACTTAGTGTTATTATTTCATAACATCTTTTATGCTTTTGTGTTATATAATAGTTTCAAAAGGTATAATGTGTATTATAATGTTTATAGGTTTGATGAAACAAACTAGATGGACTTACATGCCTGTGCTTAATTTGTGTTTTTGATTATTTACCTTTCAAAATAATCTTTAAAAATCGGGCATTTCTTGCACCTCCTGAAAGGGCATCTTGTACCCCCGGGGGGTGCATGCACCCCAGATTAAGAACCACTGCTCTCATGGTTAAAATACAACCCTGCATGCCATTTATTTGCAATGAAGTGCATAAATATTAAAGTGTAGCAAATGTTTTCATGGTGATTTCTTCCACACACAGTTTTCTTAAGGACATATGCTTTCCTGAAGCTAGTATACGTCTCCTGGATAATTCTACTTCCTACTTACTGTTCCCTACTGGCTACATGTGGTTTATGATGTTTATAAGTTACTGCCTATTCAAATACCACTTCACATACTAACTGCTTGCAGAAAACACAAACTGATGTACTCAGATAACCCAGTCTGGATACTTTTCAATAATTAAATGTGTTTTGCATTGTTTACAGATATGAAGCAAGAGAAGCACCTGGATTAATGTGCACATTGTGGTTTTGTCCTCAAGAAACCCCTTTAGAACTAACTAAATAAAATCCATTTATTTATTATTTATGACTAAATGCATGTATTTACGACAAATGTGTACGTTAACCCCAGGAAGTTCTCCTCTTTACATAATGGAGAAATCAGCAGCCCCCACCCCACCCCCCGCTTTCCTCCTCAATGCAGACCACCAGCCTTAGTCTCCATGTCAATGCCTGCTAACACGCAGTCTGAACTCATGAAAGCAGGGGAGGAAAATGCCTGCCCCATGTGTCTGGGAGTCAGCATGAAGAGCCTGTCTCATGCGTTAAACAGTCTACTTGGTCGTGGAGAGAGGTGGACGTGCTTGCCCACTGAGGGGAAATGAGCACAGCCCCAGATAACATGAATTGTTGAACATGACAACTACTGAAAAACCTTGCTCAGGCAAGCCAAACTTCTTTGCAGCTTTCTTACATTTATAGCACTTAGTGTCTATATAGTCTTCTCACAGCTATAGTACTTACGCATACAGTACTTTGTTCAACAGTTTTTGTTTAACTAAATTGTTAATTTACACACACAAGTACGTATAGACACACACCACAGTAGCATCTGGTGAGGGTGGAGGCGGGGTGTCGCCGCTGCCCCACGTGGGAAGGCGGGCCGAGCGCCGCTACTAGAGACAGTTTGCAGTAATGCTGGTAAGCACCTGCTAATTTATTTTTAAAGCCCACCCCCCACCTCTCACTGGCTGCTACAGGTGCCACACTGTTGTCTTATATCACCAGTATGAGTGACAGCATAGCGTAGTGGCTAGTGTTGGACTAGGTCCTTGCTGTCCTTCAAGAGAGCCCTTAAAAGCTACCTATTTGGCCTGGCCTTCCAGAGTTTTAAATGATTAACTGTTTTAAACTGTTTTAAACTGTTGCCCTGGTTTTCAGGGCTTTTAGCTGTTTTATTGGTTTTATTGTGTTTTAATGGTTTGATTTTAATTGTTGATTTGTTTTAATTGTTTTTATCATGTTGTGAACCGCCCTGAGCCATTTTGGAAGGGTGGTATATAAATCAAATAAATAAATAGGTCCAGGAAGACCCAAGTTCAAATCCCCATTCAACCCCAAAACTCACTGAGTAAGTCTGGACCAGTCATGTATCTCTCAGCCTAACCTACCTCACAGGGTAGTTGTGAGGATAAACATAACCATGTACACCACTCTGAATTCCTCGGAGGGAAAAGCGGGATATAAAAGGTAAAAATAAATAAAAAATAAGAATAAACAAACATATTTGAACCATTAATATGAAAAAAACCAGCTTTGAATACTTGGAAAGCATTATGGAAAATATAAATAAGATGCCAAAGAATTCTTTTATCTTATCTGAATAACCACATTCTTGGACCAAAGGTGTGCATTTCCCTGCATTGTAAACTCCCACTTTTCTTGACAACTTCATTTCCTCCACTCTTTAGCAACCTAGACAGATAAGTATTTAATGTACAACGTGATTGTGATTAAATTTTCAAAGGCATTCTTCATCTGGATTCCAGCTGGTACAGCATCTCAATTACGGCTGCATCATCCCACCAGAGATCCATTATTGACATGCTGAGCCTCAGATGAAGGTGCTGGGTTTAAAATCTCCCAAGAGTTATCACAACATCTGACCACAATCAATTATTTCTTAATGAGGAAAGAGTGTTTCCTAATCTAGGAAAAGCCTTAGTTGAGTAGCTTATTTGGTACATGCAATAGCACTTAATTTCCTTGCTTTAGTTTCATATTAGGATTTCCTGGATAAGAGAAAAGCAAGTCACAACA
Organism: Hemicordylus capensis; assembly: GCF_027244095.1. Lineage (NCBI taxonomy): Eukaryota > Metazoa > Chordata > Lepidosauria > Squamata > Cordylidae > Hemicordylus > Hemicordylus capensis. The sequence continues at coordinate 368,616,795 of NC_069658.1, read as the reverse complement.
TTACTAAACTGCTGGAAGCTTTCTTAACAATTGCATTCTCATTAAGTTTATTTGGTTTTCTAGCCAGCTCCTAACTGGAACACAAGAAATAGCCACAAGGAAATCGCTCGTGTGGCTTTAACAAATTACCTTGTACTGTCCGCATGCAAACCTAACACTAAACCATGGCTTAACATTATGTGCCTGAGCAGAGCAGCCTTGGGTTCCTGTGCTCTCTCCTATTCCTCCTTGGTGCGTGAAGGGAAAAGCTGAAGCTACATGATAAAGTACATGCCTTACATGCACAAAGTTTTAGGTTCAGTGTCCCAGTGTCCAGCATCTCCAGATGGGGCTGGAAAAGACCCCTCTCTGACACCTTCAAGAAGCACTGCCAGTAGACTAGTTCACATGATCATTAATTGGGTTGGACAAGCATCCTACCCAAGCTCAGGAGCTGTGTGCATTCCCATTTTGTGATCACCTCTTGCCTGTGGGCTCCCCAGATGCATCTGGTGGGCCACTGTGTGAAAAAGGATGCTGGACTAAATGGCCCTTGTGCCTCATCTAGCAGGGCTGTTCTTATGTTCTTATCATGTGTGAGCAAAAAGCAAAGTAGGTGGTGAGGAAGTGATCATGTATGAGGCTCCTGGTGGGTAGTAGGGCTCCGTCCTACCCTGTTTAATGAGGTAGCAGGAAAAGCCCTCCTACCCAGTGGGAATCTCACACATAACCACTTCCCTCCTCGTCTCCTTCTTCAATTTTTACTTGCTCACAATCACAAAACAGGAGCACATGCACCTTTTGAATAAGTAGGATGCTTCTCTTACCCAAATAATGATCATGTGATCTAACCTAATATAGATAATGTCCAGGTCTCACTCAGTATCAGAGAAGAGGTTAAAAATTTCCAGTTTCAGTTTAAACTGCTGTTTTTCATTGCACACAGTTTTGGGAAGTGCAATCTGTTATGTACTTGAAGAAACACGTATTCTATGCATTTAAGAACATGAATATATGCATGATGTAACATGCAGCATGTACGTAGGATAAATTGCCCATTCCTGTACTCTTGGGAAGGCCATATTCTGCTGTGTTGTAACCACAGCTTCCCCACTGTAGAAAGCAACTGCATTATTACTCAGGGTTTATGCTAGTAGTACCAGTGTGACAACCAATGAAACACAAATCAAAGTTCTAGAACACAGTTTGAAGACACAAAAACTACAGCAGGCAGTTGGAAATACTGTTTTTCAACATGGAACCCTACTTCCTAACTTGAAAGGAAGGAAGGAAGGAAGAAGGAAGAGATTTTAAAATAACCTTAAGTTTGTTGCATTTATTACAAATTACATCCTTTAATTCCTGGAAGAGAGAGAGTGTGTGAGTGTGAGTGTGTGTGTGTGTGTTCAGTAATCCAAAAACCTGTGGTTTAAGATGAGACTTAAGATGCTTTACATTTTCACTTGTGCTCTAAAAAGCATGGAAATTGCAAGTTAAGGTGCCCATCTTAACTTCTGTGCCATATAAGCTGTAAAGACTTTGTACAATGTGGTATGTGATGATGGCTTTAGAAATGAGGCTCCATGCACCCACACTTAGACTTGGACATTGGGCTGGGGAGGGATGCATCCAGGCAGACATTTAACAGGGGTAGCTTCTCCAATCACTTCGTAGAGATGCCCCTGGTAAATTTCTGCCCAATACACCTCTGATCAAAGCAAAGTTTGGGTGCATAGAACCTCATTTCTAAAGCCATAATCATATACCAGACTGTAAAAAGTCCTTACAGCATATATGGAGCAGGCATAATGATGGGCACCTTAACTTGCAATTTCCATTCTTTTTAGAGCATGAGTAAAAATGTAAAGCAGCTTAACTCTCACCTTAAACTGAGTTTTTATCTGTATTTTAAACTGTTTTGATTGTGTTAATGTTTTAATTGTTGTGATTTTAGGTTGTGAACTAGCCAGGGACTTGTACCCAGGGATTTCTATACTGTATTGGGCAGTAAAGAAATGTGTTAAAATAAAATACATACATATACTCTTAGTTTTAAGAATAATTATGTGCCCAGTCCAGTTACTGAGGCCAATAATACTATTAGTCTGGAGAGGCATGAGTAGTAACTGTCAAACAAGGCTTAAGATATTATATTTACTGTCAAATAATACTGATCAAAATCAGTCATTTTTCAAGAGAAAGGAAAATCTATCCTCCAATTACAGAGCGAGCTACTATGGTGGAGAAAACTCCTACCAAAGAACCTTTCCTTATGTCACAGTTCTGTTAATATAATTAAGATGAGGGAGTTCTTTCAGCATTTTAACATATTGCACACAAGTTACATAGCCTCTGAGCATAGACGGAATAGATTTATTCCCTTTCAGCCTCAGGATTCTACAATGCTTAATGGCTGATAGGATAATAGGTTACTCAAAGTAGTATCATTGCAATTAAAAGTACATTAGGCATTCCTTAACATGTTATTTTAATTTCAGTATGATCACTTTGAATAATGTTCCTCATTAGCCAGTTACTATCTCTTTCTTGCTGTATTCTCTAATGTAGGAGAGGAGAAATTATTGGCATTTTTGTTTTAAATTGTTTTCAATAGATCTTATGCCCTGTGGGATGCTTTGGCTAATTATCAGATTCTTTGAGAACAAATTGTGTGCTGAGTGGGGTGGTGGTGGTTTTACCTCACAGGATATTTAGCCTACTTTCCTTAAGGAAAGTAATCTTAATAATCACCCGGCAGAGAGAAAGAGAAAGAATCAGTCTCCCCTATCAACTTCGTTCTCAATGCCTGGACCAATATGAACCAAATTGGGTACAGTTGAAGGGACACCTCAACAGTGTAGTTTGTGATTATGTCATCCACCCCAATTCAAGATGGTGGATGCATAAACGTTTAATATGCAAGTGGGCTAACTGATTTGAACCAAATTTGCTACAACTGTAGGGACACAAAGGGATGCCATGATGGTAAAGTTAGTAATGATGTCATCCACCCCGATTCAAGATGGCAGATGCACGAACACATGAATTAGTCCTTACCAGAACAATTTGTTACATTTCCTCCCCACTCACATGCTTAAAAGGATCTTTCAATTATTCTCCTTTCCCTCAACCATTTTTCAGGAATTGGTTAACTTTCCTTTCAGTATATGAGAGTAAATAGCATTTACTTTCTTCTAGGTGTACACATAGAATTGCAGGTTGAGTTATCAAAATGCTGCTGGAAAAAGCATGTATACTCCAGCCAAGCATCATCTTTCTCACAGTACTCAGCTACATGCTTCCAGAAAGCTCCAAAAAAGTGCAGCAAGGAAATCTCAGAAACCATTCCGACCCAGTGCCAAAATATGTCATTGTGGTGTAGAATGCCTTTCAATATGAAAGTTCTACGTGAGCACAACTGCCTGTGAACATGGAAGCTTCATTTCTTGAGTATGGCCAAGAGAAGCAGTTTGGCTCTGGTGTAGAACCTCCATGTTCAAGAGCAGTCTGCACCAGAATGGTGGTTTCTTGGCGCTGGGTGGGAATGGTTTTTAGGATTTCCATGAGGTTCCATCTTTGGAACTTCCTAGCATAGGTTCCTTGGTCCCAACACTATACATATTCACTCAGAAGTGCGTACCAAATAAATACATGGGATCCCCCCCTCAAAAGGATCCCCCCTTCTATGCTTTGCTGAGGGGCTGGGAGGAAAAGAGAGGGTCCACATTCTTGCCTAGGATCTCTGCTGGTCCCAGTTCCTATGTGTATTTAGTCACAAGTAAAATCCAGTGGTATCAATGGACTTACTTTCTCAGGGGCATATCTAGGGTGGGGCAGGCAGGGCACGTGCCCTGGGCACCACTTGAAGAGGGCACCATTTAAAAAAAAAAATTTTTTTTAATGGCCACCAAAAATAAAATGGCCACCGTGCATCCTCAAATGGCCTCTGTGAGGCCCTAGGCCATGCCAGGCCTTGCAGAGGCCATTTGAGCATGTGTGGTGGCCATTTTGTTTTCAGTGGCCATTTTTAAAAAACATTTTTAGTGACCACTGCACATGCTCAAATGGTCCCTGAGAGGCCCTAGAGGCCAGCAGGGGGAGGGGGAACCTTTGTAGACCCCCCCCATGGCCTTTAGGAAGCCCCCCGAAGGGGCTACAGGTAATTTTTTTTTTTAAAAAAAATAATAATTAATATAATATATGTCACTGTACACATATTCCGATTGGCACTATGTACAGAGAATCAGGGCTTGTGAATACTGAGCTGAAGCTTATGAGCTAGGATTGTATTCATTTGCTCTTACTTTGCGTCTTGTGATAAGTGAGTTAAATGTGATGTCTTAATAATATGGCTATTAATGGTGAGTTTGTCTTTGAATCAGTGTGAAATCCTTAGTATTAAGGCCACTGGGAGTTTCTTGCTCTCTTTCTCTCATTTTAACTGTCTTTCTGAAATACTAGAATATATTCCAAGCAGTGACACAGTTTACTCTGCATATCCTTTAATTATTTTCAGAGTATCTGGGAAAAGTCAAATTCTCCATTTATTTTTAAAACTTATGTAATAGTGATGCTACAAAGCATACTAGAGAATTAGACAGGCACTTCTATTTAGTTTTCCAAGTACACCTCCACATAGTATTTGGGTATTTCATGAGCCCCAGCATACTGAAATTTGTAGTTTTCCAGCATTTTTTGGTATGGCTATGTCCACTGCTAAATAGTTTTTGAAATGTTAAAAGCTTAACAAGCTTGACTTGTATTTTTGATCTGATATTATGGTAAAGTTATCTGAAAGATGGGTGTCAGATGTTTGGACAGGGGGCGCAATTTCAGTGCGTGCCCTAGGCGCTATTTTCCCTAGATACGCCTCTATACTTTCTAGTAATTTATTCCAAGCTTTGCTGAGGGCCTCTGCTTCCCCAGTTTGGTGGGACTGACAGAAATGGGGACTGAGGGAGAAAACAAATGCCCATGAAAGGAAAGGGAGAAGGATGAATGGTTGTTTGACTCTACAAGTGCCAGAGTGTTCATAGACTGTCCTTATCAGACCTATTTTCAGAACCAGCATGTCCCTTGCCCCTCCCAACTCTGGCTTCAGAATTCTCAATGGGTAGACTTAATTATGTTCTTTGCTAACTTTCCCTTAGTTATTTCCATGTTATTATGAGGATTTTGAACAATAATTACCCCAAGATCACTAGAATGGTGTTTTTCAAACCAGCAAAGGCACGAATCCAGTATGGGCCTGAATTTTGGGGGAATGCTAAAAAAAACATGAAAAATTTAAGAAATATGCATTATCTGTGGTGAACAACTGTTGCCAACACTTTGCCAACCTCTTCAAAGAGAGGCAGAGGGGAAGAGAGACCCTATGCTTCTCTTGAAGGAGGATATATCAGGACAGCAGGAAGGGGATTTTGATGTTGTGGTTTTCTTTTCTCAGCATTGAGTATAATATGCTGTGCGATTGTTCTATCGTCTTTTGCTTGATTTCAGATTGACAAAGGGGGAGCAAAAAGGGAGGGAATTCCAAAATGTATTCAAAGGGACTGGGAAGTAGAGAGAGAGAGGAGAGCCCTTACATCAGGAGAGGACGAACGGAATCAAGGAAGTTTTTATTTTGTGGTTTTCTTTTCTCATCACTTAATAACTGCCCAAAGATACAAGTTTTGGGTGGTATAGAAATATTATTTATAAATAAATAAATAAATAAATAAATAAAATATGCTTGCTGTCCTATTGCTTATATAACTATCTGGTTTCGCTGGATCTCAGATTGACAAAGGCAGAACTTGGGTGCCTGGCCTGCCTTTCTTGAGTTGTGATTCAGATTGTTGTGGCAAGAAATGAAGAGAGAAAGAGAGACTGAGTGTGTAATATTTCTTGGTGATTGCTGTAATGAGCTCCATGTGTGGACTTGAGACTAACTTGTGCTTCACTCACTGCTTTAGTCTGCTTTGCAATCTGCATTGCAAGGTATTGATTGATAAGTGCCATCAAGTCAGTGTCAACTCTTAGCGATCACATAGACAGATTCTCTCCAGGATTATCTGTCTTCAACTTGGCCTTTAAGGTCTCTCAGTGGTGCATTCATTGCTGTTGTAATCGAGTCCATCCACCTTGCAGCTGGTCATCTTCATCATCTCTTTCCTTCAACTTTTCCCAGCATTATGGACTTCTCAAGGGAGCTGGATCTTCGCATAATGTGTCTGAAGTATGATAGTTTGAGCCTGGTCATTTTTGCCTTGAGTGAAACTCAAGTGGCTGTAGTTGAGTTTATGGCTATGCTTGCTGCTGAGGGTGCTGCTGTGGAAGTTTTTGCAATGCTACAAATGTAAGGAGTCATAATTGTGTTTGAAAGAGCAACTTGTGCCAATGATGTTACTGCAGTGCAGACACTGTGGCTGGCAGTGGATTCTGGGTCAGTGATAATTTTTTGGCCATTTTTGGATTATGTTTGAAATGTGTATTCTGCATTGGGAGGGACAAATTCCCATTTATTTATTTATTTATTCGATTTCTACACTGCCCGCCCTTCAAAAAATGGCTCAGGGCAGTATACACAGAGAAATAATAAAATTAAGATGGATCCCTGTCCCCAAAGGGCTCACAATGTAAAAAGAAACATAAGATAGACAGCAGCAACAGTCACTGGAGGTACTGTGCTGGTGGTGGATATGACCAGTTATTCTCCCTCTGCTAAATAAAAGATAATCACCACACTTAAAAGGTGCCTCTTTGCCCAGTTAGCAGTGGTTTTACTGAGAGCTTCTGCAGTGTTTTTTCAAGGCAGGATTGCAAAATTGTGTACTCTGTTTGTTCTAGCCACAGGGAACAATGGGAAATACACAACTCCCCACTGTTCCCCATGGGTAGCTCCTAGGGACACCAAAGTTGGTTGGGTGGTAGGGCATGATGGGTGCACCCGACCACCCAACCCAAAAAGGAAATGGACAAGCGGGTGATTTTTAACAAATTTCTAACCTATCGATCCTGTGGGGATTTGGAAGGAAAGTTTAAAAAATTAAAAAATTGACTGCTTGCCCATTTCTTTTGTGGGTTGGGTGGTGGGTAGCACCATGCCCTACCATCAAATCCACTTTGGTGTCCCAAGGAGCTACCCATGGGGAACAATGGGGTGATTGGAGTCTGTTTTGCTGAAACAGCTGACTCTGCCAATGTTTCAATGAAATCTTTTGAGCATCGTGCATTTCGTTTCGAGCTTGAAATCAGATGCAAAATCTGTTTCATGCTCTCTCGCTCTCTCTCGCTCTCTCTACACACACACAGAGCCAAGCACGTACCGGCTTACTGGAAACATTTATAAATTATCAATTCATTTTCAATGTTTCACTCCATGCATCAAGAATAATACAGGACAATTGACTAAACAGATTCCCAGCCAACCCCTCCTTCCTTGCCTGCCATCAAGCATGGGGATAAAAATGTTTTAATTACCGTGCGTATCACCATTTGTTTCCTGAGCATTATATAAATGTTTTCATAACCTTCCTTAAAAGCTAAGTAGAAGGGAAGTGGTGAAGTCATAATATCAGCCATATTCTTGCTAAAGACTTTTAGTTTATTTTTGCTGCCTTTAATTTTTCCTGCTTTTGTAATGTTTTAAAAATCCCAACAAGGTATTACAATGTCAAGTTCCTATTTTTAAAGAATGTGACTAATATTCTTAGACAAAATTGTGACTAATAATGCAACCCTATGTATATTTTTGCAGAACTAAGTTTAAATAAGAACTAAATTATTTAAATCTTTGATTTAGAATTGAATGTTTTCGTATCATCATGAATACAAGATACAGGTGAAACTCAGAAAATTAGAATATCGTGCAAAAGTCCATTAATTTCAGTAATGCAAATTAAAAGGTGAAACTGATATATGAGACAGATGCATTACATACAAAGCGAGATAAGTCAAGCCTTAATTTGTTATAATTGTGATGGCGTACAGCTCATGAAAACCCCAAATCCACAATCTCAGAAAATTAGAATATTACATGGAACCAAGAAGACAAGGATTGAAGAATAGAACAATATCGGACCTCTGAAAAGCATAAGCATGCATATGTATTCAGTACTTGGTTTGGGCCCCTTTTGCAGCAATTACTGCCTCAATGCAGCGTGGCATGGATGCTATCAGCCTGTGGCACTGATGAGGTGTTATGGAAGACCAGGATGCTTCATTAGCGGCCTTCAGCAATTCTGCATTGTTTGGTCTCATGTCTCTCATCCTTCTCTTGGCAATGCCCCATAGATTCTCTATGGGGTCAGGTCAGGCGAGTTTGCTGGCCAATCAAGCACAGTACACTGTATACTTTTCACAGGTCCGATATTGTTCTATTCTTCAATCCTTGTCTTCTTGGTTCCATGTAATATTCTAATTTTCTGAGATTGTGGATTTGGGGTTTTCATGAGCTGTACGCCATGATCATCACAATTATAACAAATTAAGGCTTGACTTATCTCGTTCTGTATGTAATGCGTCTGTCTCATATATTCGTTTCACCTTTTAATTTGCATTACTGAAATTAATGGACTTTTGCACGATATTCTAATTTTCCAAGTTTCACCTGTATAATCAATGTTCCAAATGATGCTTTGATGAAGTCAATTCATACTATGCAAAACCACTGTTAAGAAAGTGTGAATATGGTTTGGTGTCTGAACTGATAAGTCATGGTTTACAAAGAGCTAGCAAACCAGAAACCTTTGTTTCAGAAAGACTTACAAACCAGAGTTTCTGTGCTAATTATTATTTGGAATGATATCTGAAAGGACGGACCATAGTTGTAGTTGTCATGCGGCCTCCAGCAGGTTCTCCAGCATGATGATGGGCCTGAATTTATTAAGGTGAGTCTTGAGAGGGCAAAAAGTAAAAGCAGAGAAACCTGGCAGCCTCTAGGAGGTAAACGCCTGAGTAAAGGTCTTTAGTTGTTTTTTTTAAGATCAGCTACAGCTGTCACAGAGCAAATGTTTGCTGGGATAGCATTCCAGAGTCTGGGGGAAAACAACAGAGAAGGCCCTGTCCTGTGTGCACAACAATTGAGCCTCTCTCAACATTGGCACATGGAGCAAAGGCACCCATGACAATCTTGTTGGGTGGGCAGAAACCTTTGAAAGCAGGCAGTCCTTCAGGTATCCAGGGCCCAAACTGTTACGGGCTTTAAAGGTAATAACCAGCACCTTGAATTGCATCCAGGAAAAAATTGGCAACCAGTGCAGCTCTTTCAGAACAGGTGCAATATGCTCTAAGTGAGCAGTTCCAGAGAGAACCTCTGGCATCTGCATTCTGCACCAACTGATGTTTCCAAATATTCTTCAAGGGCAGCCCTACGTAGAGCGCATTGCAGTAATCCAGCTGTGATGTGACTAAGGCATGGGTAACCATGGCCAGATCTGCCTTCTCGAGAAAGGGATGCAATGGCGCACTCTGGCCACCACCTCCACATGAGCTTCCAGAAGCAGAGCCAGGTCCAGTAACACTCCCAAGCTGCACACTTGCTCTTTCAAGGGGAGTACAACCCCATCCAGAGTTGGCTGAATCACTCAGTCCCAAATGGCTTTTCCTTTGACCAACCGCACCTATATCTTGCCTGGATTCCTAGCCCACATCCAGACCATCACCGCCTCCAGCCCCTGGTTCAGTACATCCACTGCTTCCCTAGGATTGGATGTCAAGGAAAGGTAGAGCTGAGTGTGATCTGTGTACTGATGACACTTCAGCCAAAACCTCCTGATAACCTCTCCCAGGAGTTTCATGTAGATGTTAAACAGCATGAGGGACAATACTGAAACTTATAGGACTCTATAGGCCAGAGGCCAAGGAGTCGAGCAGAAATTGCCCAGCATCACCTTCTGGAACCTCCCCCTACCCCCAAGGAAGGACTGGAAGGATGGGGGTAATCCAATGCACTATCCCTGATCCCTATACATGAGAAGTGGTCCAAACTGACAAATTATCCCACAATATCCTTCTTGACAATTGGTGAGATGTGGGCCAGATCATGCTACTGTTAGAAGGATTTACAGCTGGTGAACAACTGTACCCAGCAGGTACTGATTAACGGCCCAAATAATCTTGGAGGAAGTATTGAGGAGAGTACCCTAGGGCTCTGTCCTGAGCAGCATTTTCATAAATGACTTAGAGGAAATAATAGAGGGGATGCTTGTCAGATCTGCAAATAACTTGAAGTTGGGAAAGGAGGAGAAATAACTAAAACCTTAGAATCAAGATTCAGTCCAATCTGGACAAGCTCGAATACTGGGTCAATATCAACAAGATTAAGTTTAAGAGCTTCATTTGGGTAAGAAAAATAAAATGCACAAGAATGGGATGTGCGGGGGGCGGGGGGCTGACTTGTCAGCAGTACATGTGAAAGGGAAATAGGTGTCTAAGTGGACAACAAATTGAATATGAGCCAGCAGTGTGATGAAGTTTCTAAAAAAGCTAATGCAGCCTTAGAGGCATGGCATGGTGTAGTGGCTAGAGTGCTGGACTAGGACCGGGGAGACCCAAGTTCAAATCCCCATTCAGCCATGATACTAGCTGGGTGACTCTGGGCCAGTCACTTCTCTCTCAGCCTAACCTACTTCACAGGGTTGTTGTGAGGAGAAACTCAAGTATGTAGTACACCGCTCTAGGCTCCTTGCAGGAAGAGTGGGATATAAATGTAATAACAACAACAACAACAACAGGAATAATAGAAGATGAAGTGATGCACCACTTATTAACTAACAAACAGCTTCCAGTTGAATAGAAAGGAAATTGCCCGAATACCAGAGGCACAAAAGACCAGCTGCTGATTAACAAAATGATTTTAGAAAATTGCAAGAGAAGAAAAACCAATCTAAGTGTTGCATAGATTGACTACAAGAAAGCCTTCGATTCATTGCCTCACACATGGATACTAAAATGTTTAGAAACAACTGGTGTCAGTAAAAACATTCAGATATTTATTTTAAAAAGCAATGAGCATGTGGAGTACACAGTTAATAATCAATGGCGAGACACTTGGACAGGTTAGCATTAGAAGAGGCATTTTCCAAGGGGACTCACTATCCCCTCTGTTGTTTGTAATCGCCATGACCCCACTTTCACAAATACTAAACAAAACAGGCCTCGGATACCAAACATCTAAAACATCCAGTAAAATCAACCATCTGCTGTACATGGACGATCTGAAGTTGTATGGAAAGTCCCAGTCAGAAATAGAATCACTGATAAACACAGTCCGTATATTCAGTAGCGATATAGCAATGGAGTTTGGACTAGACAAGTGTGCTGCATTAATAATGAACAGAGGGAAAATAAGAAAAACAGAAGGAATAGAACTGCCCAATGGAAGCAAGATCAAGAACCTGGAAGAGAAAGAACCTTACAAATACTTGGGCATTCTCCAGGCTGATAACATCACACACACTGAAGTTAAAAGAAAAATTGGAAGTAAATACATCAGGAGAGTTAGAAAAATCCTCAAGTCCAAACTCAATGGCAGGAACACCATACAAGCCATAAACACCTGGGCTATACCTGTTATCAGATACACTGCAGGAATAATAGACTGGACCCAGGCAGAGCTAGAGACGCTAGATCGTAAGATGAGGAAAATCATGACCATCAATCATGCTCTGCACCCCTGCAGTGATGTTGATAGGCTATACCTCCCTCGCAGCTCAGGTGGAAGAGGAATGCTGCAAGTCCATCAAACAGTAGAGGAGGAGAAAAGAGGCCTTGAAGAATATATCAAGATGAAGAAGATGCACTTCAGTGAAGAATATGCACTTCAAATGGTCAATAACGCTAAACTATTCAACACCAATGAAACAAAGCAGGCCTACAAGAAAGGACAAGTCAAGAACCGAGCAGAAAAATGGAAAAATAAGCCCCTGCATGGTCAATATTTGCACAATATAAGTGGAAAATCAGACATCACCAAGACCTGGCAATGGCTTAAGAATGGCAACTTGAAGAAAGAAACAGAGGGTTTAATACTGGCTGCACAAGAACAGGCATTAAGAACAAATGCAATAAGAGCAAAAGTCAAAAAATCAACCACAAACAGCAAGTGCCACCTTTGTAAAGAAGCAGATGAAACCGTGGACCACCTAATCAGCTGTTGTAAGAAGATCGCACAGACTGACTACAAACAAAGGCATGACAAAGTAGCAGGGATGATACACTGGAACATCTGCAAAAAATACAAGCTACCTATAGCCAAAAATTGGTGGGACCATAAAATTGAAAAGTTGAAGAAAATGAAGATGTAAAAATATAATGGGACTTCCGACTACAAACAGACAAACATCTGCCACACAATACACCAGATATAACTGTTGTTGAGAAGAAAGAAAAACAAGTCAAAATAATCAACATAGCAATACCAGGGGATAGCAGAATAGAAGAAAAAGAAATAGAAAAAATCACAAAATACAAAGATCTACAAATTGAAATTGAAAGGCTGTGGCAGAAGAAGACCAAAATAATCCCAGTGGTAATTGGCGCCCTGGGTGCAGTTCCAAAAGACCTTGAAGAGCACCTCAACACCATAGGGGCCACAGAAATCACCATCAGCCAATTACAAAAAGCAGCTTTACTGGGAACAGCCTATATTCTGCGACGATATCTATAACAATTGACAATAAAATTCTGGCATCCCAGGTCCTTGGGAAGGACTCGATGTCTGGATAAAACAAACCAGTCAATAACACCTGTCTGTCGGTGTAAACAAGAAATAATAATGGTGTCTAGATCATGAAAAATCATTGCCCACCCTATTCTGTGCTGGTTAGACCTCAATTGGAATACTGTTTGCAATTCTGGACCCTGCATTTAAGGCAGAAGTTGATAAAGTAGACTGAGTGGGCAACAAAAGATGATGAGGGGTCTAGAAACCAAGTTGAAGGTACTTGGTATATTTAGCCTAAAGAAGACAAGACAAAAATAGGCCTTAACTAATTTTCTTTGGATTTAGGAACTAATGCCAGAATTTAGGAGCCAGATAATGGACACTTGACAAAATTACTGGACTTAACTACTGACACTGTAGAGAGACTTCTCTTTATTCCCTTCACAAGTAACATACTTAGAACAGAAACAGGGCTGACAGAAATGAAGATGTTAATGCCACTTCTGAATATCCTAGTCAGGAGAATTAGTGCCAACACATTCCTATGAAGAAGTGGGAGAGGGATCAGATCTCCTCATACTGTTCTAACATCTGAAGGAAGTCCTATAAATACATATTTTTTGAAAGTGCATTACTTAAGCATGCACTCCTCAAAAAGCTTTTTAAAAAATGAAAGGTAGAAGAAAGGCATATTCTTCCCATGGGGAAAGAGTTCACATCTCACTATCTCAGCTTTAACAAAAGAACTGTTGTTTTAATGGGGGGAGTTACCTTGAATAAGATGTCCAACACAAAAGGTGGTGCAGAAATGAGAAGTGGGGAAGGGTGGCGACAGCATGTTCTGCCCTAGGAGGTGGATCTGCTATTATGTAACCGCTGAGCCATTTTTCTCATGGTTAAATTTCTAAGTGCCATGGCACTCTGGTGCTTGGGATTTGTTAAGTTCTGGACAATTAAACAAACAATAAAGGAGAGAAATGCTGTCTGCTCTCGAATATCTAGAGGGCTGCCACATCGAAGCTCGATTGCTTGAAGAAAGAGCAGGCTTGTTCTTGATTGCTCCTGAGGGCAGGACTAGAAGCAATGGGTTGAAATGACAAAGAAGCAGATTCAAGCCAAACATTAGGAGGAAGTTCCTAGCATTAAGAGCTGTTCAGCAGTGAAGCAGGCTACCTCATACTGAAATGGCTCTCTTTCAGTGGAGGTTTTCCAACAGAGACTGGACAGACAACTGTCAGAGATGGTGTAGCCGTTTCCTTCATTGAGGGTGGTGGATGTTGAACTAAAAGACCGCCAAGGTTCCTTCCAACTATAACATTCCATTACTCTGCCAATTAAATGGGGGGGGGGGGGTATGAATCATGATATGTGCATAAACAAAACCTATGAGCCCAGCATGGGTAATATATTCTTAATGCTTTCAGTTACATCTGTTCAGTTGAAGAGCCAAGCATATTATAGATAATGTGAGTGGAAACTTAGCTGTGTCTGTACTATTGTTTAAGATTAGATACCAGGTTATGACATTAAGTTCTGTGCTCCTAATCAAACGATTATTCAAAACAGTTCCATCTCCTGTGTCTGGAAAATTATAGCTAGAAATGTCATGAAAAAATACCAGCCTTGTGAGAAGCAAAGACGTCTGTACAGACTCTTCCATCCCAAACAATGGGAACCTGACAGTTGAAACAAGTTAACAAATTTAAACACGTATTTGAACAGCATGCTTAGGGGCCATTCAGACAAACCACCCCTACATGTGATCACAGGACAGGCCGGGAGGGCGTTGGGAGTGGGGCATCCATGGAGGATATTCCAATAGGCACACTCTTGGCACAGCCCCTCCTTCCCCATGTGTGTTGGAGTCGGCATTGTTTCACCAGGCCTTAGTCATGAAGGGTACATTTAAAAGGTATTGAACATGATCCTCTGTATCTCTAGCACTGTGAACTGGGGAAGAATGTATCTATATATTTATTTTTCCTAGGTGTACCCATCACTAATCCCATGTGTGGCAGCTCTCGCGAGAGTTCCCGATCAGCTGCCGGACTAGAGACGGGGATGGGAGAAAACGGTCGCTGGGATGAGCAGGTGGTAGTGGGCCGGTCTGGCCGCCGGGATGAGGAGGGGGAAGTGGGCGGACCGGCCACTGGGAGCAGGCGGCAGGCAGGAAGAGGGGACTGGCCAGCTTGAGAGCCAACCAGAAGCCATGGCTGGGAGTGGGGGGGGAGAAGTGGGATGGGTGGGCCAGCAGAGGCACGGATGCTCTGCGCCCCGCCCAGCTAGTTCTCAAATATTCTAAACAAAAGCTGAGTATTGACAATATTGCTGTTTTCACCACAAATTTACAAACTTCTTCAAATTCTAATTCTGCTATCGACATAAAATTGCAAGAAATCCTACTCCAATCAGGACTGCTTTTCTTCTAGTAGGTCAAGGTAACCTTCATCTTCCCATAAAAACCTACTCACATGCTAAGATCATCTGTCGATACCCTCTTCTGGGTGCCCTCACCTTAAAAAGACAGGTGGTGACTAGAAATAGAGCTTTTCTGGGTAGCACCTCATTTTTTAACACTTTTTAAATACCAATCTGCCTGGTAGCTAGTTTTAGACACCCGGTCGGTCAATGCAATTCTTTTCAACAGAGTTCTCAACTGAACAGCGATCATCATATTTTATTGCTGCTTCTGAAGCTTTACTGTATAGTATTTTATTATTTCATCATGTTTATACACTTTGCCACTTTGTCACTGTACTTTATTGTTAGTCTTTTATGAATTTTTTCCTTAAAAGCTCCCTTGCCAATTTTGTATTTAAATAGAAAGGTATTTATTTCTTAAATAAATACATACACACATATTTTAAAGAATCTTGTCTTACTTTAACACCCCAGAAGTGCAAATGATACCTGTATTTGTTTTAATCAACCTACTCATTAAAATAAGTAGACAGACTCTGGAGAGGAAATGAATTCACAACAGGGTACTTTTGCTTGATTCACTTCAACTGTGAATGGCAGTCCTATTCATTGGATTCAAAATACATTGAGGGAACGCAAGGACAGTCAGTACTTCAGATAAGCTAATAATTAGAACATTTTTGTATTATTTTATTCATATCACAGTGGCATGTTATTAGTTGGCAATGCATGATTAATAATCCAAATGTGGAAATTTTTTAGAAACTTGTAAAAAATCTTTACTTCTTCACTTAAACTGACCAATTCTGATTTCTGTTTTATTCATGAGAACGGTAAATAAAACCTTTTACTCAAAATTTATTTTATATACTAGATCTATTTTTGTTTATATTTACTCTCTGCAACCCAGAGAACAAGAAAAAGTGACTAACAGTTCTCCAAAATGGTTTTGAGAGAACAAAATGGTTTTCCAAAATGGGAACAAGTTTTGTTCCCTTTCCCTTCAACCATGTCAGCTACTAGGAGATGATGCAAATGTCCCTTAAGCAAGCTGAGAACACATGAAAAATTCAGCCTTACACCCCTATCTGGACTTCTTTCTACCAAATGGTGAAACAGGCATCTCAGCTGTATGGTGAGACTTGTCTGCCAGATAGTCATAGTAATTCAGCCAAAATGTTAGTGGGAGGCTCACAGCTGAACCCAGCTTTAGTCTTTAATTTCCCCTCAATTTCACTTTATTTTGCACATTATCTCACTCCATTACAACCCTTCCTCCACTTATTTCTTAGATCCTGTTTTTCCTGTGTCTACCCTCTTTCATCCATTTGAGGCCTTTATCTCCGGTCTTCCCCTCCCACCCTCAAGATTTGTGTGACATCACAGAAACTCAGCCAATGGCTTCATACAGCTCAACCACAGGCAGCTTTCAGGCACTTGGAGAGAAACGGAAAGGAATGGCAAATATTACAGGAGGGTTTTCCTCCATATTTAATGTATAGTTTGACACCTAATTCTGCTCTAGAAACACAATTCATATGACACAGCTCCTTGATTTCATTAAGTGCACTAAAATAAGTTCTCATGATATGTCTATATCAGGTACAAAAGACAACTTCTTACTCATATATAAAAATATACAAGTGTACATAAATTATTTACTTTCTTCCACACAAACCATAACATTTGGTATAATTCTAGTTTGTTATGGTCATGGGGAAAATTTTAAAAAATGAAATATTTTAACTTTTGAAGATTCCCTTGGTGCCCTGCCATTCTATAAGACATCTGTATGAAATTTTGTTTGTAGTGGGGAGGGGTGTGTGTTCAACTTCAGTGAATATGAATCTAGGAGATTTGGGGTTTTCAAAAAAAGCAGACATACTTCACCCTTAAAATTCCCAAGCACCCTTCCAAAGACTAGTGTGGAGGAAGAACTCACTCTCTCTGAAGAGAAACAAGATGACTAATACATACACTCACAGCATATCTTAAGTTCTAATGTACTACAGCTTGCAAATGTCTCTGTAGTCTAAGGGACAAAAGTGGAGTGATATATGAAGCATACATAGCACATCTCTTGCCACATAATAGAACATTTTGCGGGAGAGGAATTTCTTTTATATATGTAGATTGTACTGAGCTTATGAA
The DNA here is from genome assembly GCF_027244095.1 of Hemicordylus capensis. Lineage (NCBI taxonomy): Eukaryota > Metazoa > Chordata > Lepidosauria > Squamata > Cordylidae > Hemicordylus > Hemicordylus capensis. The sequence goes on along the minus strand of NC_069658.1, from coordinate 368,599,598 downwards.
AAAAGTAACATCTTTCTCCATCAAACAATTCCAGCTTAGGACAGTACTCTTTTTTTTTCTCTTTTAGAAATCCATATGGCAATATGAAAAGCAGTAAATGAAATTCTGGCCAAACGGCTTTTGATTCCTCCTTTCCTCCCTGAGGAAAAACAATGAATGCCAGATGTTCTAGTGAAATGTCTTCATATCTTCCACTGTAGCCGATCTGTCTCAGACAGCCACAATGCATTTTATTTATTATTACACAGGGGTCAAGAGGTGTTCAGCAGATTTATATGAAAGCTAGAGACATTTTCAGGCTCCCCCATTTTAATTCACCAAAGCCAATTAAACAAGCATTAAAACTGCTCATTGTTTCCCTTTTAAGTCTTACACTATGAGCTCATCAGGACCAAGAACACATTCCATTTTCTGGTTGCCTGTAAATATCAGAAAAATTAAGGTACAGCAGGACAAATGTCTAAGGAGTACCACATAAGATGAGGAAAGAGTAAAGGCAGATGTACAATCTGTGTGTATATGTAAGAGTGAGCGTGAGTATGTGAGAGAGAGAGAGAGAGAGAGAGAGAGAGAGAGGTGGGGCAGAGCTCTCTGTCAACAATCACAAACCACTATAGAATTACTAAGCAGACCAGCCTAATTCATATTGTTTCCTCCATGCCCTCTTTACCAGTCTCAATAGAAATCAAATCCTGGAAAGACTGATGTCAAATGAGATTGTGTTGAGTCAAATAGAGGCCTCTCCTGGAATCAGCTCTGCTTGCAATGTCCCCCACCCCACCCTATCATTACTGAGATGACAGCTATCCAGCTACTTTGCTGTGTGCTGTCAAATCAACTAAAACTTGTATTGTTTAAGGAAGACATGTGGATTTCCAGATATGTCTAAGGCAGACATTATCCTTAATGACAGACAAATCCTCTGAGCAGCAGCTTCTCCAGAGGAATACGTTAAAACGCCATGGAGAAGAGGTTAGTAATCATATTAATACTTACAGCCTATTGAACAACCTATCTTACAGGCTGAGGAAATTATACCACAGGATTATTGTAACCAAACCAGACTCCATTCCTATCTGCTACTGTGTAAAGATGGGGCTCTCAAAGGGTCTTGAACCTATATCAGTGGTGCATTTAGAGGAGCAGCCTACAATATCTGCTACAACCCACAGAAGTGACCTAGATGACAGTGAGGCTGTTCTCACATTCAGCCCAATCTGGGCTAGGGACACCCAGCCTGGGTTAGGCTGCAGATGAGCATTGCCTGGATTTGGCCCAATCCTGGCGGGGCAACACTACCTAAAGATAAAGTGTGCCATCAAGTCGATTTCAACTCCTGGTGCCCACAGAGCTCTGTGGTTTTCTTTTGGTAGAATACAGGAGCAGTTTACCATTGCCTCCTCCCACGCAGTATGAGATTATGCCTTTCAGCATCTTCCTATATCGCTGCTGCCCGAAAAAGTAGCAGCAGGGATTCGAATTGGCAACCTTCTGCTTGTTAGTCAAGTATTTTCGTCTAGCCCTGTTATTTACAAGGCTGTTAGCTGAGGTTAAGGGAGCAAGTTACTTGATCGTGTGCAATCACAGCCTGCTTCCAACCTAGCTTCACACAGAGATGGGCGTCTGGAGTACCCGTCTCTTGGGAGGATCCCCCAATGCAGCATGTGTGTTGTGTGCTGCATTGGGATTCACAATGAGTCCTGGCCTCAGATCAGTCTGCCCTGCTCTGTGTTGCATGGAGCAGGGCTGATCGTGTGGGAGCACAGGGGGTACTCTCATCAACAAAACAATTGATTGTCTGGCGGGGAGGGGGGCGAGGCAAAATTTGAGAAGCCTTCCTTAGGAAGCACACCTGTCTGGTAGGCACACCCACCTGTGAATAGCCCCTATAGATCATTCATTTCTGTCCTTTTGTCTGTAGCCTAGTTAGTAGTTACCCATATTTACTTCGCTCTCAGCATTGCTTGATTCCTTAGACTTACATGAATACAATCTCTCTTATCCTGAATATGCCGTTACTCTGGACTCCTAGCCCCATGGCATGGGAAATGTTAGACTAGATTGTTTAGATTTGAAACCAGCCCAAGGAAGACTAAGCCCAGACTACGCAGAGTGGAATTATGAAGATGACAGCCTTCTGGCTTTGAGTCTGGCACTCCTCCATTCTGTTTACTCCTGCCAAGCTTGTAACTTTCATTTGCATGCATACATTAAGTGGAGGGTGATGGTGTGAGAGAGACTGTCTCTATTCTAGGCTTAATTTCCAAGTGTGGTACTCAGAGAACCCAGCTTCCTTGGGGGCCTCAATCTCAAGGACTTTCTAAAATTCTGGTCTGGTGTCAAGATCTAGGGCTGATGCTGGTTCTGCCTCCTCAGTATTTGACTCGGAATCACTACCATGAGCAGAGGCTATGACAGACTGGGCCATGAAATAGATAATGTAACTAAAGCTAAATATGATATAGTAAACCTTTCTAAAATGTGGCATTGTCCCTTCTCTAGTACCTGTCAACTGAATTTCCCTTAGTGACATACCACAGAGCAGAGCCAGCCAACTCTTTTAAATGGCACTACTGGCCACAGCAAGAGGGCATCCTGAGACAACTCCAGTATCATCTCCAGATTGTATATTTGACTTTTTAAGGGTGAGCATAACCTTATCTAGAGTCAAGTGAACACCTCCATCCAGAATAGATAGTTCTCCCAATAACAGCACTTCCATCTTCTCAAGATTAAGTTTTAGTTTGTTTAATCTCATCTAAAACAGAATCACCTCCAAACACCACTGAAGGATTTCCACCATTGCCCTAGGTTTTGCTAGGATAGAACCAAGCGTCATCAGTATTGGTAATAATTCAGCCAAACCTTCAAATCTTGTAGATCTTAGCAAGCATTGGGGACAAGAGGATATCTGTGGCAACCCACAGATGCGTGGGGCAGAGCATCACCTTCTGGGATCAATCTAAGGCAGGGGTTCCCAACCAGTGGTACTCCAGTTGCTGCTAAACTACAACTTCCATTATCCCCAGCTACAATTTATTGTACCTGGGGATGATGGGAGTTGTAGCTCTGCAGCATCTGGAGTACCACTGGTTTGGGAAGCTGTAATCTAAGGGATTGGACTGGAAACCACTGTAAAACAGTGCCTCTTTGTTCATTTTTCATTAGATATAACAAAAAGACACCATTGTTAGTATAGAAAGTTGCTGAAGAGACAATGAAAATCAATTGTATTGCAGTCTTCCCATCCATTCCAGAAGACATCATCCATTAGAGCAACTGAGGCAGTTTCAGTTCCAAATCCAGATCAGAAGACAAACTGGAAGGGATCCAAAAGCTCAGGTTCAGCCAAAACCACTTTGAGCATAGACATCTCCATTCGGCCTAAGATCTTAAATATGGTAAATTTGAGACTTAGAAGTCATTATTCATGTACCCCTTGTCTAAAAATGAATTCTTTCAAAGGGAATACACAACTGCATAGTTTAAGGCATTGTTCTTCATTGCACAGCCTGCAGGCCTCTGGCAGACCTCAAAGACCCTAGGGGCAGCCCCTGGCTTGCCTTCCCCCCACCTCTAGCACCTTGGTCCTCATGAGGGCTCTTTCTCTCCCCTCCTGCCTCTCCTTCTCTGTCACCACTAATTGCTGACCCATGTTCTCTATTTCTTGCTCCCCTCTTCCTGCTGCTGCTCCAGCACACTTAATTTTTCACTCTTTCTCCCACCTTCAGTACCGCTGCCACCACACACATTCTCTCTCTCACTTTCCTCCTCTTTGAAAGTTTTGACTCAGTGCACGGCAGCTATGAAAAAGGCTAATTCCATGCTAGGGATCATTAAGAAGAGGACTAAAAATAAATATGTTAATATTATAATGCCCTTATACAAATCTATGGTGCAGCCACATCTGGTTACCATATCATAAGAAAGGTGTTGTAGGAAAAGGTGAAGAAGAGGGCAACCAAGATGATCAGGGACCTTCCTTGTGAGGCAAGACTACAGCATCTGGGGCACTTTACTTTGGAAAAGAGGCGACTAAGAGGAGACAGGATCAAGGTGTATAAAATTATGCATGGAGTAGAAAGAGTTGACAGAGATAAATCTTTCTTCCTCTCTCACAACACTAGAACCAGGGGTGATCCCATGAAATGGAAGGTCGAGAAATGTAGGACCAACAAGAGGAAGTACTTTTTCTCACAGTGCATAATTAATCTATGGAATTCTTTGCCATGGGATGTGGTGGTTTGGATAGCTTTAAAGAGGGGCTTAGACAAAGTCATGGACAACAGGCCTATCAATGGCTACTAGTCTAGTGGCTATTGGCCACCTCCAGCCTCAGAGGCATGATGCCTCTCAATACCAGTTGCAGGGGAGAAACAGCAGGAGAGAAACATGCCCTCACCTCTTGCCTGTGGGCTCCCCAGAGGCATCTGGTGGGCCACTGTATGAAACAGGATGCTGAACTAATAGGCCTTAGGCATGATCCAGCAGCGCTGTTCTTATGTTCTCCTCCCCCTTCCCTACTTTCTCTATTCCCACCACAACTGCTGACACTGGCCTGCACACCCTCTCTTGCTTCCCACTCCTGCTGATTGCTCGTTTGCCTGCCTGCCTTCTTTCTGCCTCTTGCTCTCACTCCCCTGATGCCAGTGATGCCTGCTGTGGCTGACACCACACGTGTGCTCTCTCCTCCTACCCCTGCACACTTTCTCTATCAAGTCCAAGGCCACTGCCCCGCCCCCTCATGGAACAAGCCCTCTCGGCAGCAAAGTGGCACAGCCTTTACTATATAAATAGTGAAGATAACTGGTTTAAGGCAAGAGGGACAACTTACAAAGGCATAAATAACCTGTGTAATCTATCTTACCAAACGCAGTGTGGAAGATTTCCAGAGGTGAAATGGGCAGGGATCAAGAGTGCAACTGATGGACCTTAGTCCTCCAAGAAAGTCCACATACTCTGGCAGAATAAACTGAAAGACAGCCATAATAACTGGAAGAGATTGTCTATCAGTCACATTCCTCTTTATCTGCAAAGCCCAGGTCAGAGTGGCTGTGAACAATTTTTTCTGCACAATGTTAAGCAAAGTGGTTACATTGGACTACCAAACCGTCAGCAGCCAGAAAAAGTCCAGTAGATTACACTGAGTAGACACAATAATGGAAAAGAGAGATTTACTCATCTCCATTGCTGCAACAGAGTAGGTTATAAAATGAACTTGAGCCTGTGTTCAGCATGATTCAATTCACAGGTTTCCTCCAGTCGTGCACTAGTTGTCCACCAAGCCATTTCATTGTTCTCAGCTCCTCTGAAAAGCGAGAATCAACCAGAGATGCAGTTTGACTGGGGATGTGCACAAAACCACTTTGCCCGGTTCGGTTCAAATCCAAACTGGATTCAAACTAGATCAGGCATGTTCAGTTTTAGCACCCCCTTGAGAATGGCCTGGTTCAGTTTGAACTCAAGCCAGTTTGGACCCGGTTCATTGGTGGTGGTGGGGAGGGGCGATAAAACTGAGTTTTAAAAGTAATTAGATTCAGATGGATTCAGATGGACCCAGAGTCTCACTTGATGAAAGGCAACTTCATATGTTCATCTATATATTCCTAGAGTTGTCTTCTAGAGAAGGGGTGGGGAACCTTGGCCCTCCAGCTGTTTTTGAACTACAACTCCCACCATCCCCAGCCACAATGTGTGGATTGCTTTGAGGTAAGGAGTTGTAAGGAATTTAAACTAGAATTAAAGTTGAGCAGCTAGATCTAAAACACTAATTTGGCAAACCAATTTGGTGGATTGTTTCACAACCCTAAGACAATAATTGTGGCTGGGGATGATGGGAGTTGTAGTTCAACAACAGCTGGAGGGCCAAGGTTCCCCACCCCTGTACGAGAGTAACGTCATCTTGAGTGCAATACAGAAGTCAAGTCTTAGGGTTGTGAAACAATCCACCAAATTGGTTTGCCAAATTGGTGTTTTAGATCTAGCTGCTCAACTTTAATTCTAGTTTAAATTCCTTACAACTCCTTACCTCAAAGCAATCCACACATCTGCAGTCATTATATACTGTGATACCTATGTGAGAAATAGGCAGAGATAAAACTGTTCCAGTTTTATTCTCCTACGATTCACAGCCAAGTCTAAGGAAAATGGCAACAGTGTTTATGGCATGAATGTCAGTTTTAAATACTGCATGCCCATTGGTATACTGGGCATACAAGCATTCTAATCCTGCTTTCTATAAACTAGCTTATTCTGCCTTCACAATCCCTCATTGATAGGGAGGGATGTGCACAAACCTGTTTGGAGGCTCTTTTATGGGCCTCCGAACAGGTTTGAACAGCCGATGGTTAGAAGGTGGGGGGGGACTTTAAGGGCGGGGGAGGGTGCACTTACCCCCCTGCCAAGTTCCCCCTGCCGGTGCCCTCTTAAAAACTGGTCTGGCAGGGCAGCAGCATACCTCCCTACAGCCCCGTTCCTTCCTCGGTCCAGAAGTGATAAGAAGTACCTCAGGTGCATGTGTGAGGGGTACATCCAGTCACTTCCGGACCGAGGAGAGAACGGGGTGGCAGAAAAGTATGCTGCCACCCCACTGGATCGGGTTTTAAGAGGGTGAGGGGGGACCTGCAGCAGGGGGGGACACAGGGGCTGTGCACCCTTCCCTCCCCTTAAAGCTGACCCCCCCCCTCCACCTTCGAACCGGCCCCTGCCGGTTCCATGCACATCCCTACTCATTGATATTAGAAACACCCCTGCAAATTAAATATGGAGGAGAATTAATGATGGGAATTAAAGTATGGTTTAACTGTGTGTTTGAGTGATTAGTACCTATTAAACCTAAACTTGCTGTCAGTGCTTAATGCTACACTACCTCTTCTAAGACTAGATTTCCAGGCCTAAGTAAGAGAATTGCTTTTAAAAGTTTTATGATAAAACTAAAAGCCTTCATCAACCCAGTACAGAGTTCCAGCTTCCAAGTACCTACCACACACACACTGGATTTCTGGATATTACCCAAGGACTCCTTTTAAATATTGGCATGTCTTTAAATTTAAATGATGCTTGCATTGACTTCAGTACCTAATCTGATTCCAGGGACAAATTCAAATTTGGAACTCTGCTATTTGGATAGATACCCTGGCTCTCAGAACTGTTTATTTCATGAGTTTAGTTTTAACTGATTTTTGACAGTTAATGGAAAACCATTGATTGCTTGGGAAATGAGAAGATCTGCAACACACATTGCTAGTTTCAACAACTGCTTAGGGAAAGAGCAGTATATTTGTTCTTCTACTCTGAGCAATTTAGTGCAGATTAATTTTTTCAAGGGGGGAGCATTATGAAGGTAACTCCAACAGCAAAACTATCCAAGCTAAAGAGAGTCAACAGGCATCTTTGAGCTAAACCACACTCTAAATCCAGTCTGTTCAAGTAGCAACCTGTAAATTGCACCTGGCATGCTTGCAATTCAAAGTGATCACCAACAAAACTCAGGAATGGTCAAGGGAAGTTAACAGAAAGCATGTTGGTACATCTCCTGCTTTTTCCAGCTGTCTTCCCTCTCCCCTCACAGTTTCTTATCCTGGTTCTTCACTTGTCAAACTTCACTTCTGCAGCAACATGAGTACCATTCTCTCATCTCGGGAATAAGAGTGTTACTTGCAACTCCTGTTCAGAAAGGAACAAGCTGTTGGGCTGTCTGCCAGTACTTTGCTCCTCCTGAACCCAAGTCTCCTGCCTTTACTACAAGGGCCATGAAACTTTTCCATTTCATCCTACTAAGCAATAAAGCCAAGAAATCTTCATTCTTTGCTTCTTCCAATTACTGATATTTATCACATTGCATTTAGCGATAGCTACATTATCTATGACATGGCTAGGTTCATCATAGCCTCTGCTTACTGTAGTGACTCTGAATCAGATGCAGAGGAGGCAGGATCAGCACTAGCACCAGTGTCTGGAACTTCTTAGCACCACAGGGTATAACAATAACCGATTCTTTCCCCCCAAAAGATAGCTACCATACACTGAAGCTAAATAACACCCTTTTGCACTTTTATCCTAATGGTCTTAGTCACACATTAAATTAAAGGGTTAATGCCCTCTATTTCTGCTCTGCAAAACTAATCAGGATATTACACACACACACACACACACACACACACACACACACACACACTGTTGCTGCTATTTTAAGATTAAAAACCCCTTTCCAAACTAGATAATAATCTAACTTTGCATAAGTTGGCTTTGAGTGTATATGGCCTTGAAACCAATCCAGCTCAGAGAGACAGTACCTGAGATACATCTGTGGCTCTTGATCCAGTATGGATTTCCATAATTGATCTGGGGCAATGAAGTGTAGGTGTCAGAGTTTAAGAGGAAGAAAAAATTCTGTGCCATACCCTTTCTATTATGTTTTTGTTTGTGAGTTCACACTCAATATTTATAGTTTAAAACTGTAATCACTTAATATATAGGATGTTGATTTTTTGTATTGCTTTATTTTTAGAAAAAGGCAGGACGTGTAAAGCTAGTGCATGGAGAAAAAATACACAAGCAAAAATTGTGCTTCCTAAGTCTATTGCTCTTAAGTACTATAAACAGATGCATAAACAAGCCATCCAGCAGGAGAAAGAAAGTGACAACTAACATAATAACATAAGAACAGCCCTGCTGGATCAGGCCCAAGGCCCATTTAGTCCAGCATCCTGTTTCGCACAGTGGCCCACCAGATGCCGCTGGAAGCCAACAGGCAGGAGTTGAGGGCATGCCCTCTCTCCTGCTGTTACTCCCCTGCAACTGGTACTCAGAAGCATCCTGCCTTTGAGGCTGGAGGTGGCCTGTAAAGCCCTCTGACTATTAGCCGATGATAGACCTCTCCTCCATGAAGTTATGCAAACCCCTCTTAAAGCCATCCAGGTTGTTGGCTGTCACCACATCTTGTGGCAGAGAATTACTCAAGTGGATTATGTGTTGTGTGAAAAAGTACTTCCGTTTGCTGGTCCTAGATTTCTTGGCAATCAATTTCATGGGATGACCCCTGGTTCTAGTGTTATGGGAGAGGATTCCTCTCTGTCCACTTTCTCCACACCATGCATGATTTTATAGACTTATATCATGTCTCCCCGCGGTTGTCTTTTTTCTAAACTAAACAGCCCCAGGTGTTGTACCTTGCCTCATAAGAAAGGTGCTCTAGGCCCATGATCATCTTGGTTGCCCTCTTCTGCACCTTTTCCAGGTCTACAATGTCCTTTTTTAGATGTGGTGACCAGAATTGTACACATTACTCTTGGTGTGTCTGCACCATCATTTTGTATAAGGGCATTGTAATATTAACAGTTCTTTTTTCAGTCCCTTTTCTAATGATCCCTTGCATGGAATTAGCCTTTTTCATAGCTGCCACACATTGAGTCGACACTTTCAACGAGCTGTCCACCATGACCCCAAGATCCCTCTCCTGGTCAGTCACCGACAGCTCAGATCCCATATACTTGAAGTTGGGGTATACTTGAAGTTTGGGTACTTTGTCCCAATGTGCATCACTTTACACTTGCCAACATTGAACCACATTTGCCATTTTGTCGCCCACTCACCCAGTTTGGAGAGATCCTTTTGGAGCTTCTCACAATCCATTTTGGATTTCACAACCCAAAATAGTTTGGTATCATCTGCAAATGTGGCCACCTCGCTGCTTACCCCTACTTCTTGATCATTAATGGGGGGGAAACATCGGTCCCAGTACAGATCCCTGGGCGACCCCACTTCTTACTTCCCTCCATTTGAAAAATCTCCATTTACACCTACCCTCTGTTTCTTGTCTTTCAACCAGTTAGCAATCCACACATGTACTTGTCCCTTTGACACCTAAGCCTCCCTTCCACTCAAGCTGCTAGCTTTAGATGGTTTTGCAAAGAGAAGAGCTGCATCAGCAGCTATTAGCCATGATAACTAAATGGAAACTCCAGGCTGAGCATCAAAGAATCAGGGAGAGCTGTTGCTTGTGGGTTTTCTGATAGCATCATGCTGGCCCCTGTAGGAAGCAGGATGCTTGACTACATGGTCCTTTTGTCTGATTCAGCAAAGCTCTTCTGATACGGCTGTGATAAGTCTACATGAATTGGCTTTAAAACTTTAGCAAGCCTCTGTTTCCCTTTAAATTTTCAAGATGCTGGAATGCTGATAAATATCTTCCTCTTCTGAAGAGTATATCTAGGTCCTTGAGGCCCCTACTATGAAACTCCAAGTATGGGGGTCATACTTCCTACCCCCTCCTTTGTTGCCAAAGTGGTACATTTCCTTTCAGGATCAAGAGCCGTCTGGAAGTGCCTCATTCAGAGACCCAAGGGACTAATAATAAATTTGACTCCAGAAATAGCATGGAGAGCCGAGAGGGCCAAAGCATGAGCAGGCTGCGGAGATCCTTAGCCAAAACCACAGAAATTTCAGTTTGTGCATGAAAAAGGGCTTACACAAAGAAATGAAACCATTATCAAGTTACCCAAACACTCAACCACTTTTTCATTTTAACACATCTAGGCAGAGAACCAGTTTAAGAGTTAAAAATGTCTCCCTTTGGATTTGTTGGAAATTGCTTTGCGCTTGGGGCTAGCAGAGCACAGTTCACATTACAGATGGTACTTCAGCTGGTGACAAATATCATCACATTCCCCAGTTTTATTCCATTGGAAAAGTAACCTAGAATTACATGTATTTATTTATATGTTTTAAAATTGCTCTGCTAGTGAGGCACATAATTTTTGGCAACTTTGCTCATTCCACTCTTGTTCAAAATAAGAGTAGGGGTCAAGCCAGACCTTGCACCTGACTCAGAAGCACAAACCTTCATTCTAAAGTGCCAAGAGAGATATGCTGCTACAGAAATTTCTACCACAACAGCCACTTAAAGAGGTTGGGGGAGGGATCACAGTTGTCCAGAGAGGATGTGAGCTCATGATGTGGGGTCCAGATCTTTCCCTCCGTTATACTCCTAATAAACTGGAAATGTGACTGGATCCAAAAGGGTTCATGACTGGGGGTGGAAATAACCAAGGTATTTTCAGAAAATTGTTCAGTTAGCCAAGCCCAATTACAAATCGAGCTTAAGGATTCACCTATCACACTTTGCACCTCCACTGATCCAAACTGGATACAGATGATTATGACCTGAATTTGAATATAAAGTTTCATTCCAATACCTCAGGACTCAACAGAGTTAGGACATTACAAACATCACCAAACACCCCATACGGCTACAAGCCTATGCACATGGATCTAGGAGTAAATCTCATTGAAGTAAGTTAGTGAAACTTACTTCTGAGAAAACATGGATAAGCATGGGTTGTGAAATACTCAGATGGCACGTTGGTAAAGATAGAATTATCTTATAATATAATAGTGTCTTTAAAGCAACAATATCAGAAACAGAGCAGACATAACAGACTAACCACTCACTCTACAGTTGATCATGTCAAACTTCAGAATTCAAATTGTGCTTCCCAACTGTATACAATTTTCAGAACTTGTCTTGTAGGGTTTAAAAACAGCACTCTACATGAAGTAGGAACAACAGGAAAGGTGCTATTGTTTACAAAGTTCTCTCATCAATCTTCTACAGCGAATTGCTTGACACATTCCACATTTTAACCACCTCTGATTGACTAATTGTAGGGCAATTATGAGTATTTGGACCTTTTCAAGACCTTTCAGCAAATTTTCATTCTCCAAAAACTATGAGCCTTGAAAATTAAAACGAATAGCTTAAGCTGAAAGCAATTAAAACCTTATTTTATCCTACAAGCACCACCAGGACAAGCTTTTTAGCAAACACACTTTATATGGATTCTAAACAGCTCTGTTTTAAGAAAGTTTCAAACTAACTAGCAATGGCATGTAAATTACCTAAGCCTAACTGTTAGTGTACTTAGAACTGAAATAAATTGTGCAGATGAAACTTCTCAGCTATTTTTTTAAAATCACATATGCTCTTATCACTTCAGAGTTATAAACACTGCAAATACAAGTTATTGGCAAGAGTCATGCAAGAAGGATTCAAATCAGACTTTTAAAAAAGAATTACAAATATACATGTGCTCAGTTGCAATCCTCAAATGTACTTTCTAGGCTGATGTTAACCATTTTGCTCTAACTGGCTTCTAAAGCAGCTCCATCAACATTGTACTGCTAATAAAACGTCATGTTTGGTGACCTTGTACTGCTGCCATTGTCAATGCATGCACTGATAAAGGCAATCATAAAAAACGGGCAAAATTATTGGTCAGCACCCAGACTAGTTAGTCATGATTGAACACCACCAAAATCAAGGAAACAAGTTAGTCATGACTAACAATCCCAGTAAATCTCAGTTTCAACGGCACTTACTCATCACTAATTTAGGCATGCCGCCACCTGCTGAGTAGTGGTGAAATGGGAATAGAATTGCTGTAAAACACAGCCAAAACGTCTCTAAGTCCAGATTCAAAGCATTCCAATGTGGGTCTTGTTGGTGGATAAGTTTGCCACTAAGTTGGAAACTCTTTCTTCCTGTGGTTTTTCTTTAACCTTGCAGCTTCCCTTCCTTCAGTAGGGGCAGGGCATGGCTCAGAGCCTGCTGTCACACCCACTGCTGGATGTTGCAAAATTCTTCCTGGCAACTTTCCTGTCCAGAGTCAAGACAAAGATTAGGGAGTCAAGATTTTTGATAGCTCTAAGCTCTCCACATTGCCTCAGTAGAGATATAGTATGGAGATTAATCAAGTCTTTGAAGCCTAGCTTCTTTCTGACGCTCCTTCTCCAACAGTGGAAGGTAGCCACACTGCCAGTCACGTGTTATATATAGTTCTGGAATTGGATTTTGGGTCCTCAGATATAGATATTTCAGCTATCTTCTGATACATTCCAAGGCACATATTCTATTTTTTTCTTTTTAACCCAAGGTCAAATCTGATTTCCACAAATGTTGGATATTGGACTGAACCTGCAGAATCTATGTCTGGCAGAAGATCCTAGGAATCTTGAGTTGCAGTCAGAGGCGTAACTATAGGGGGGCAGGGGGGGCACGTGCCCCGGGCACCATCTTTTTTGGTCACATGGGGGGCGCCGCCATGACAAAAAAATTTTTTAATTTTTTTTAAAAAATTTTTGTTAATACAAATGCTTTCTGCTCAGTGCAGCAGCACTGCAGCAGTCAAGGGAGCGTGTCGGCGCCCCCTCCCCCACGAGCGGTCCCTTCCGCGCCGCCCGCGCCCCCCCCCCATTGCTTTGCTGGTGCCTGGCGGCCAGTCAGTGGCCTGGCTTGGCGGCGGCGGCGGGTGCTTGTGAGGAAAAACCTAAGTATAATGCAGTATGTTGGGGGCGCAGGGGGGTGCCATTTCAATGCTTGCCCCGGGCGCCGTTTTCCCTAGTTACGCCTCTGGTTGCAGTTCCAGCTTCTAGCATTCATTTTTTGAAGAGGATGTTTGAATACAAGTTGTGCTCAAGCCCCAACATTTTGAGTTTGTATATGCAAAGTGGTTTCATGAACTCTAGTCACTTTTCGGGGTTTGATATTGTCGATCAGCAGCCAGGTGGATGGACTCGATTACAACAGCAATGAATGCACCACTGAGAGACCTTAAAGGCCAAGTTGAAGACAGATCATCTTGGAGAGAATCTATCTATATGGTCGCTAAGAGTCAACACTGACATGATGGCACTTAATCAATCAATCAATCAATATTTGACAAATCATAACACCACAGTCTGTACTACAGTGGGCCTACTTGTAAATCTACCTTATAGTTACTTGTGTAATAGAGTTTCTAATAATAGAGCAATATTGTGCAATAAAATATAACTAGCTGGGCCGGGCACAGAGCATCTGTGTCTCTGGCTGGCCCACCCACAGCCGCTGCCTTTTTCTCCCCCAACCCCACCCTGGTTTTCTGGCTGGCCGACCCATTTCTCCCCTGCCCGCTTCTCAGCCACCCCACACTTTCTGGCCGGTGGGGTAGCTGGTCGGCCCACTTCTTCTCTCCCCCACCCTTCTCCACCCTCCCACACTTTCTGGCTGGTGGTCTGGCTAGAAAGCCGGCTACAAGCCAGCCCGGCCCACCGCCGCCTCCTCTGGCCGCTAGCTGGCATCCCTATTTTCTCCCGCATCCCCATCACTATCCTATGTAGCAGCTGCTTAAAAACCCTCGCGAGAGCTGCCACACATGGGATTAGCAACAGGTACATTTAAGAGAATTATATATAAAGAAGATATTGTGAAATATAATATAATATAATATAATATAATATAATATAATATAATATAATATAATATAATATAATATAATATAATATCTATAGTAATAGTGTTTCCAAATACTAGGACAGTGCACCACCAAAATGATCAGAATGGGATCCGCACTGATTCCTATCAAGCTTGTGTTGTCAAGCTTGGCATTACAACACACATGGAGAAATTCTCATCTAATCAATCCAATAGCACAAACTGCACTGGACTAGTCCAGTGTATTGGGGGATGGCAGGACTTACCTTGCACCAATGTAGTGGGTGGTCCTTCTTAAAAAAAAACACCCTGCTACCTTGATAGGAAGTAGCAGTGCTGCTGAACAAACCTGCTTTTCTTCCCTCTTCAGCCAGCCAATAGTGCTTCAGGGAAAGACACAGTATCATGATAGTGGCGTGCTTTCCCCCATGCATTAATAGGGGGGAGAAGGGCCACCTCTATAGACACTCATTCTAGGGATGTACCCGGAACCACTCCTCCACGTTTCAGAGGCAGCGGGGATGCTCCCTTAAGGGTGGAGGAGGGTGCACTTACCCCTCCTGCCACATTTCTCCCACCGGCGCTTCATTGTATCAAAGCCCCTTGGGGCAGCAGTGTACTTCCCTGCCGCCCCATTGCCGTCCTCAGCCGGAAGTGGGCAGAAGTGCTGGGCACATGCGCCTGTCTGCTGTACACACACAAGTGCCAAGTACTTCTGGCCAAGGATGGCAACGGGGAGGCAGGGAGTTATGCTGCAGCCCCAAGGGGCTTTGATACAACAAAGCGCTGGCAGGGAGAATGCGGTGGGAGGGGTAAGTGCACCCTCCCCTGCCCTTAAGGGAGCACTCCTGCCACCTCCAAAATCCAAAATGGCCCCGGTGGCCAAAATGTTTCAGACGCTTCTATAATGGCCTCCAAAACATTTTTGGCACATCCTTAACTCATTCTACCCACCGCCCGCAACCATGATGCTGCCTTCTTCCCCAGTCAGGCTCCAATGTAACAGAGCGTGACTGGGGCTCGACTAGTTTCACATGCTGACCATGGGCATGGGAAACTATTTTATTTTATTTTTTATTTCTTTACATTTCTATCCCACTCTTCCTCCAAGGAGCCCTAGACAAGAGCATGGAAATTTAACCACTTTCCAAAAAATCCTGGCTCGATAAATGTATTACTTTAGGTGTTTATGTTTGTGATGTGAAACTAAAATATAATATCAAAAGCACTATGTACAAATTTCTTTACTTCAAAGCTTCAGCAAAATGGCCTTGCCTGGTGCTGGAGGGAAAGAAGTCAAACCTTCAGAAGTGTGTCACCTATTCACTTTCGTGCATAGCCTTCAGTATTACTAGATATACTACTATTCATTACTACAAGAATTTTGAACACTCGAAGAAAAAGTTCTTACTTCTTGCTACTAGAAGAAACTTAAACTTTGCTTAATTCCAAAGGAAGAATCAGACAACAAAACTAGAAAACTGGAAAGCCAATGGAGGGATTATGACTGCTGCTAATTAGACTACACCAGCATGCTTGAGTTGCTTTGCCTTTGTTCACTCCTAGTTATTGAGACTGGCTGCTGAGTGCAGTTCCTGTTTGCCCTGTGGAAAAATGTCATGAGGATATCTAACAGCCAGCAGTGTGGCAGATGAGTGTCTCTTTGTGTCCTGCCTACAAGGTATTGGTTGTGGAAGTTTTAACTTTATTAATACACCCTCTTTCATTGATGAGGCAAAACAAAAGAGGTCAAGGGTAAGAAACCAGAACCTCTGGTAGTGTTCCCAAAATGCTGCATGATGGACAGAAGCAATTGACCTATGAGGCGGTTTCCTAGTGCCAACCCGAGGCAACTGGACACTCTCAACATGAATCTTAATTCCCTTCATATGCCTGCATTCCTCACTTGTTGAAGTAGGCCCTTGGCCTCCTGTAACTAAACCTAAGTAAGATTCACTAAAATAAGTGCATATTCTTAACCTATTTATCCATCTCTATTGTCTACTCTGTATCAAGTCTTACATTATAAACTCCCAAGGGCCAATCCTGTAAAATGGCAGGCACATTTATGGCACTATACTAACCACAAACATCCATCACCAATATGGACATATCCTTATATTGTCAAGACAACTTAATCATTTCATCTGTTTGTAGATGACCAGTTGTGGAGGTGAAATGCAACAGGAGTAGTATATCCCTGCAACCGCAGCATTTTCACTGGACAGCCTTAAATTTTGACTAGATGGCCCCAGCACAGAATCCGTCCAGTGGCTGCTGCTGGTGTCTACCTTTTAGACTGTGAGCCCTTTGGGGACAGGGAGCCATCTTATTACTTTATTTTTATTTTCTGTGTGTAAACCTCTTTGGGAAATTTTGTCGAAAAGCTGTATATAAATGTTGGTTTGTTTGCTTTAATTGTCCAGCACTAAACATATGAATCTTCTTAAACAATTGTTTAGTGGGGGCGGGGGGACTTTTTATGTACTAAAAGCCACAGCTCTAAAATCCTTTGTACTGTCTGGTCTGCCTTATAGTTCCTGGATTAAAAACCAACATTAGTCTTTAATGTTGGTTGTAATTAATAAATAATTATCATCATAATAAAATGAGTGGTTGGGGTTTTTTGTGTTTTATGGTTTTTACTGTTTAAGTAATTTTAAGATTTGAAGGAGAGCTGGTCTTGTGGTATTAAGAATGCATTGTCTCCTTTGCTAAGCAGGTATGCATTTGAATAGGAGTTTACATGTTTGAAGACTGTAAGATATTCCCCTCAGGGGATGGGACTGCTCTGGGAAGATCATCTTCATGATCGTATGCAGAAGGTTCCAAGTCGCCTTCCTGCCATCTCCATGATAGGACCAAGAGAGACTTGTGCCTGCAACCTTGGAAAAGCTGCTGCCAGTCTGTGTAGACAATACTTAATCTACCCTCTCAGATAGATTGCAGATGGTGTTGATTGGAGATTGTTGCTCTTCAAAATCTGAGCTTAAGTATGGTGTCCCTCAAGGCTCTGTACATTCTCCAATGCTCTTTAACATCTACATGAAACTGCCGGGAGAGATCATCAGGGGATTCGGAGCTGGGTGTTACCAGTACGCTGATGACACCCAGATCTACTTCTCCATGTCAGCTTCTTAAGGAGCTGGCATATCTTCCCTAAATGCCTGCCTGGAAGCAGTAATGGGCTGGATGAGGGAGAATAAATTAAAGCTGAATCCATATAAGATGGAGGTACTTATTGTGCAAGGTCAGAACTCTAGAGACAATTTTGATCTACCTGTTCTAGATGGGGTCACACTTCCACAAAAGGAACAGGTTCGCAATCTGGAAGTACTTCTGGATCCACACCTCTCCCTGGTTTCTCAGGTTGAGGCGATGGCCAGGGGTGCTTTCTATCAGCTCCAGCTAATACACCAGCTGCGCCCGTTTCTCGAGATCAACGACCTCAAAACAGTGGTACATCTGTTGGTAACCTCCAGACTTGACTTCTGTAATGTGCTCTACGTGGGGCTGCCTTTGTATGTAGTCCAGAAATGTCCGTCAGTTCAGAATGCGGCAGCCAGATTGGTCTCTGGGTCATCTCTGAGAGACCACGTTACTCCTCTGTTGATGGAGCTACACTGGCTGCCAATAGATTTCCGGACAAAATACAAAGTGTTAGTTATATACAGTACAAAGTGTTAGTTATAAAGCCCTAAAACGGCTTAGGCCCTGGGTATCTAAGAGACTGTCTTCTTCACTACGAGCCCCACCGTCCATTGAGCTCATCCGAGGAGGTCCATCTCCAGTTACCGTCAACTAGTTTGGTGCTACTCAGACAGGTCTTCTTGGTCGCTGCCCCGAGATTTTGGAATGCACTCCCTGCTGAGATACAATCCTCCCCATCTCTGGCAATTTTCAAAAAACACCTGAAAACTCATCTTTTCGCCCAAGCTTTCTGAGCTTCCTATATTTTTTTAGGTTTTAATCTCTGGTCTATTTTTAAATGGTTAAATTGTTTTAAGTTCTTTGTATATGTTTTTAACTGGTTTTATGCTATGGTTAACCTCCCAGAGATGAAAGTTTGGGGCGATGTACAAATTTGATAGCTAGATAGCTAGACAGATAGATAAATGGACCTATGCTCTGACTCAGTATATGGATACTTCCTATGTTCCTAAATGTGATTTTTATGAAATTTTATTGTATTTTAACTTTTGTAAACTGCCTTGGGATCCCTTATGAAAGATGATATAAAAATGGAAACAAAAATAAATTAACATAAATACTAATTAGTCTAATGGTCGAGGTCAATTCTGTGAACTTGTATATGTTTTAGAACTCCTTATATTTGCACATTCCCTGAACTTTGCAGTTTAATCTGTATTAAAATTTTAAGACATTTTAGTATGAAAGGTTTCTCAGATGCATTTTCTTTAAACAGGAGAAAGTGTATAAAGTTAACAGCAACTTAGAAAATGTTTCTTCAGAGAATGTGCTTGAGAAAGTCTCTCTCTCTCTCTCTCTCTCTCTCTCTCTCTCACACACACACACACACACACACACACACACACACACACACACACAAAGTAATTAGAAGTTACATAAGAATACTTCTGCATTCGCATTCAATTTAATAATAAAATGGTAGGGAGGGTTGAAGGAAAAATCAATGCTGGGACAGGAATAACTAAACATTAACAGTTCCACACCATAAAAAGCATTAAACAAAAAATTTAAATAATTAGGTCAGCTGGTCCATATTCTAGCACACAATTTATCTATGTGAAGCATTTTACTAGCTAGTTTATGAACAAATGAGATCTTCTAAGCAATGCCACAATCCTAAGCAATGCCACAACCTATTTGAACTGCTGAAGCATTGGGGGGGGGGCACACATTTTCATATTTCATAGAAATAGGTTTTTCTGCTGCCTGATTAAACAGGTATTTGCTAACAGATTTGTAATTTCCTTGACATAATTTCTGCAAACTATAGACATCAACATGTTTGTAAAAACCACGATGCTTCTTTAAGCTAAATAAAGAACCCCTGCTAACTTGGCAAAGAGGCACTTTTTTAATGTGGTGATTCTCTTTGTTTAGCAGGGGGAGAGAAACCGGCCCTCTCCACCCCCAGCACAGCACCCCTCCAGTGGTTGTTGCTGGTGTCTATCTGATGTTTCTTCTTACATTGTGAGCCCTTTGGGGACAGGGATCCATCTTATTTATTTGTTATTTCTTTGTGTAAACCGCCCTGAGCCATTTTTGGAAGGGCAGTTGAGAAATCAAACAAACAAACATGCTGTCCCTGACACAAGGTGCAAGCGCGCGCGCGCACACACACACACACACACACACACACACACACTGTGTACCAAAAGCAAACTGAAGGTTAACTACAAAGTAATGTTTGTGTTTTTCTCAAAAATAAACTGCAAAGTCATTTACATTCCATCTATGAGCTACTGTGAAAGAACACCACTATATGACAAATACCAAGAAGGCTTATGCCTGGTCAATGCTTTTGCCTCTTCCCTAGGAAGATACATATGCCCAGAGGATTAGTTCCCTTGGGCATCCAGGAAGCTTAGATGCAACAATGCAAAGAGGGAAGCTCTCTTCTTTGTGCCTTTCTGGTTTGCCTCATATGTATGGAGGTAAGCCAGGACACAAGGGATGATGGAGGACAGACTGTACCAATGGAAGGAAGCATTCCCTTACTCTAGCATGGACTAGTCTGTGCCCTTGCAGCCAGCTTGTGTCCAAAGGAGGCAAGCCAGGTGCAAAGGGAGAGATCTGTCTACAACTCTGCTCTGAGTGGAAAGAATCTGTGTCCCTGCACTACTTTCCACACAGATATATCTTCTCCTCGCCTTGGCCTGATGACGTGGGGCTTCCATTATGCATGCACCCACCAGAGGAAAGAGACAGTGCAATTGACACTGCACTGTCAGTTCAATGTGAGCAACTGATGAAAATTGGCTTTTTTAACATATATGATGCCAACATTTGAGGGTAATGTCTGTAGATACCATAAATATCAAGCTTTTTAATCTATGTCACTTCACAATATTTTATTTTTAAAACACCCTGTCCCATTTCCCAAGCAGTCAGTTCATGTTTTGTTAGACTGGAGAGAGATACTGAAAGAAAGTAACGGAAAATTTATGGCAAGGTGCAAGGACTCAAGAGGATATCAAGACATATTTGCTCCACAAAGTGGATATGTAAGTCATTATTTTATTCAAAGAACCATATGATCCTCAAAACACATTGCAAATTGAGTTCTGAGTGCCTGACTCAGCCTCACATTCCTAACCTGCTCCTTGGGGATGAATGTAAGCCCTCACCGCTATTTCTCTTTCTTACATATGTGAAAAACTTCTAAGCAGTCTTAAATCATAGTTAGGCTCCCACATTTCTGCTGTACCGTCTGCTTCCTAGGGATCCTTGAAACATTGCTTCCCAGGATGCACCAGTTATGCTGGACACTTCAGAGGGAAGAAATAAGCGTTCTCCACTTGTTAGAAAATATGACTCTCCAGTGATTTGGGGCTGTGTTCCTCTCCTGTTTGAATTAACCTTGACAGTCTTTAACAGATATTTGTCCATGGGATATTTTAACAAGGACATCACCACTATTTTAAGGGAAGTGTAATTGTTGAATGAATTACACAGCACAGAGAATTATATCTTGCAGGGCATGTGTGAAATACTAGGAACTGCATCTGTTTTAGTGTTGGGACTCTAAAAGCTTTATATATTTTAAACAGGGCTCCCCAGTTAGAATATAAATCTTTCTAAGCTTCTTTTGAAATGCTAAATCAGTTTTCCCATTTGTTTGAGGATCTGGTTTAGTAACTTCAAAGCCATTTACATGTGTTATGCACAAGTCCTAGCTGCTATTATCTAATCTAAGTTCCTGTCCAGAATCATGCATTTTAAAATTCAGAGTTACTCTGGCATTTCCCTTATCTAATCTGTACAATCTACACAGGTTTAAACATCATACTTTTGGTTGCAATGTGTCCCTCAAGCAGGTGTGAAAAGGGGGCAACATGGATCAAGGTGGCTGCTGATAGAAGAAAGAAGAGGACCCAGACAGAGATTCTGCCAATTCAGAGGTCAGGGTATCAACAGCAGGGAAGCGAAAGCAAGCCAGGCACAAAACAAGGCAGAGTAGAGCAGCGCAGTCAAAGAAAAGGCAGTCATTAACAAGAAAGCATTTTAGGCATTAGGTCTCCCCACATTACCTACACACTGCTTCTAGCCTCTGGCTGCCAAGGGGGCACCTTTTGCTGCTTACCTCGTAGTTTACTACAAGTTACTTTGTAGTCCACTACTCTGACCTGTGCTTAAATAAAAATATAAAGGCTAAATCTCTACCTGACATTACTCATATTGCCAGTTCATTCATTCATTCATTCATTCATTCATTCATTTTCTATGCTGCCCTTCCAAAAATGGCTCAGGGTGGTTTACACAGAAAATAAATAAATAAGATGGCTCCCTGTCCCCCGAAAGGGATCACAATCTAAAAAGAAACATACAACAGACACCTGCAGCTGTCACTGTACTGGGGGTGGAGAGGGCCAGTTACTCTCTCCCTGCTAAATAAAGAGAATAACCATGTTAAAAGGTTGATTCTTTGCCAAGGTAGCAGGTTGAGGACCTGCTGCAGACTCCTATTCCTAAGGTACTGTGAACAGATACTCAAGTGAGATACCGACACATGCATTTTATTTATTTATTTAAAATATCTCTATACTGCCCAAAACTTGCATCTCTGGGGGATTTACAATTAAAATCATTTAAAACATTAAAACATTTAAAACTCAATATTAAAAATATTAGATCTATAAATCCAATTAAAAGTCTGGGAGAGTAAATGTGTCTTCCGTGCCTTTTTAAAAGTTGCCAGAAATGGGGAGGCTCTTATTTCAACAGGGAGTGCAGGGAATTTGTATTTTGCCCGGAAATGTGGTGGAAGTCAGTACAGTTCTTTCAACACAGGAGTAATATGTTCTCTCCTAGATGACCCAGAGACCAACCGGGTTGCTGCATTCTGGACCAAATGCAGTTTTCAGACTGCATACAAGGCAGCCCCACATAGAGTGCATTGCAGTAATCCAGTTCATCACAAGAAATAGACACAGCTGGTGTATCAGCCAAAGCTGATAAAAAGCACCTCTGGCCACCGCCTCAGCCTGAGATACCAGGGAGACGTTCGGATTCAAACGCAGCCCCAGACTGTGCTCCTGTTCCTTCCAGGGAAGCATGACCCCATGCAAAACTGACAGATTTTAATCATCTCCCGAGTTCTGACCCCACACAATAAGTACCTCTGTCTTATCTGAGTTCAGACTCAGTTTTTATCCCTCATACAGCCCACTACTGCCTCCAGGCAGGCATTTAGGGAGGTTAAGAATTTAGGGCGGTTAAGAACAGTCTTGCTGGATCAGGCCCAAAGCCCATTGTCCAGAATCTTTTTTCACACAGTGGCCCACCAGATGCCACTGGAAGCCTACAGGCAGGAGTTGAGGGCATGCCCTCTCTCCTGCTGTTACTCCCCTGCAACTGGTACTCAGAAGCATCCTGCCTTTGAGGCTGGAGGTGGCCTCTGACTAGTAGCCAATGATAGACGTCTTCTCCATGAAGTTATCCAACCCCCTCTTAAAGTCACCCAGCTTCTTGGGTGTCACCACATCTTGTGGCAAAGAATTCCACAAGTTGATTATGTGTTGTGTGAAAAGGTAGTTCCATTTGTTGCTCCTAAATTTCCTGGCAATCAATTTCATGAGATGACCCCTGGTTCTAGTGTTATGTGAGAGGGAGAAGAATTTCCCTCTATCCATTTCCTCCACACCATGCATGATTTTATAGACCTCTATCATGTCTCCCCACAGTCATCTTTTTTCTAAACTAAATAGCCCCAGGTACTGTAGTCTTGCCTCATACGAAAGGTGCTCTAGGTCCCTGATCATCTTGGTTGCCCTCTTTTGCACCTTTTCCAGTTCTACAATGTCCTTTTTTAGATGTGGTGACCTGAATTGTACACAGTACTCCAGGTGTGGCTGCACCATAGTTTTGTATAAGGGTACTATAACATTAGCTGTTTTATTTCCAGTCCCTTTCCTAAAGATCCCTAGCATGGAATTGGCCTTTTTCATAGCCGCTACACATTGAGTCGATTCTTTCAATGAGCTGTCCACCATGATCCCAAGATCCCTTTCCTGGTCATAGGAACATAGGAAACTGCCATATACTGAGTCAGACCATTGGTCTATCTAGCTCAGTATTGTCTTCACAGACTGGCAGCGGCTTCTCCAAGGTTGCAGGCATCTCTCTCAGCCATATCTTGGAGAAGCCAGGGAGGGAACTTGAAACCTTCTGCTCTTCCCAGAGTGGCTTCATCCCCTGAGGGGAATATCTTGCAGTGCTCACACATCAAGTCTCCCATTCAGATGCAACCAGGTCAGACCCTGCTTAGCTATGAAGACAAGTCATGCCTGCTACCACAAGACCAGCTCTCCTCTAGTCACCAATAGTTCAGATCCCATCAGCATATACATGAAGTTGGGGTTTTTTGCCCTAATGTGCATCACTATACACTTGCCAACATTGAACCGTATTTGCCATTTTGTCGCTCACTCACCCAGTTTGGACAGATCCTTTTGGAGTTCCTCATAATCCATTTTGGATTTCACAACCCTAAAGAGTTTGGTATCATCTGCAAATTTGGCGACCTCGCTGCTTACCCCTACTTCTAGATCATTTATGGGGAAAAACGCTGTTTCCAGTACAGATCCCTGGGGGACCCCACTTCTTACTCCCCTCCATTGTTAAAAATCTCCATTTATACCTACCCTCTGTTTCCTGTCCTTCAACAAGTTAGCAATCCACACATGTACTTGTCCCCTTATCCCATGACTGCTAAGTTTTCCCAGGACTCTTTGATGAGGAACTTTGTCGAAAGCTTTTTGGAAGTCCAGGTATATTATGTCAACTGGATCACCTTTATCTACACATTTGTTTACACTCTTAAAGAACTCCAAAAGGTTTGTGAAGCAAGATTTACCACTGCAAAAGCCATGCTGGTTCTCTCCCGGCAGGGCATGTTCTTCTATGTGCTTTACAATTTTATCCTTGAAGATGCTTTCCATCAATTTGCCTGGAATGGACATTAAGCTAACCGGCCTGTAATTTCCCGGATCGCCCCTGGATCCCTTTTTGAAAATCGGTGTTACATTTGCTACTTTCCAGTCCTCTGGTACAGAGCCTGATTTCAGGGATAAGTTATATATTTTAAATAATATATATTTATATATTTCCAGACAGTTTAGAACATCATCTCTTGTCACTTCTATCTGACTCAGTTCTTTAGCCCCACTCCCCGAAAAGCCTGGTTTAGGAAAAGGTATATGCTCATTATCCTCTGACGTGAAGACGGATGCAAAGAACTCATTTAGCTTCTCTGCAACCTCCATATCCTCCTTAATAATTGCTCACTGTCTAACAGTCCAACCGCCTCCCTGGCAGGTTTCCTGCTTCTGATGTATTTAAAGAAGTTTTTGTTGAAGTTTTTGTTCCCTGAAGGGCTGATTACACTGACATCACGCACTAGGTTCAGTTCAGTTCAATTCAGTTCAGTTCAGTTCAGTTCAGTTCAAAGTTTATTATGGTCTATGAGCAGCCCAACAAGGAGGAAAAAATACAATTAAAATTAAAATGTAAATAACAATTAAAAAGATAAGTCAACAGTCTAACCTACGAACAATATTATAACTAAAAGGTTATAGGGCAGCACTAGAATTGTTAATTAAAAACTTACGCAATCTTCAAGCTGCCGCACAAAAGCCCACCACTTTCCAAGTGATGGCAGGAATACTGTCCTCAAGCAGGAAAGCCACTTGTGGACTAGGCAAATTTCCTGGGAAATTAGATATTAATTCTAGATGTCCCTATTAAAGGAGCCAGGGGCGTAGCAAGGTTGTAGTGGGCCCAGAGACAAGATTTTAAAATGGGCCTCCCCTCACTGAAGCTCAGTTCATGAAGTAAAGAAATCTTAAATGAGGCTGAATAGAGGTAACAAAAAGGATAGTGTATGTATATATATATATATATATATATATATATATATATATATATACACACACACACACACACACACACACACACACACACACACCTATGTGCCACAATCGAACATCATCCTAATTATTTTTTTAAAGGTTTTGTGAATTATGGACAATGCAAGTCATTTAATGGTACTAGAGAAAGACATGCTGTTCTGGTAGCTCCAGGTCTTAACACTCACATCAATTTTGGAGGATGAATATAACTGAAGGAAGCCCAAGCTGGGGGAGTCAGTCATGTGACTTGCCTCTGGGGGCCCCCCAAGGCAGTGGGCCCCCAGACAACTGTCTCCCCTTGCCCTATTATACTTACGCCTCTGAAAGGAGCAATGAAGCAAAACATGTTTGATTGATTCAACTTCCCCATCACCACAAGGGCATAGACGCTCCGCATAAGGAGTCCCACTGTAGTGACCTTCAAGAACAGCAGAGGGAAGGCACCTACATCTGGCCTGTGTGAAAGCCAACCTATATCTGTGGATGTCTAGTTGTTGTAGATAAGATAAAGGAGCAACAATATATCTTGTGGTATCATTACAATAAAAACCTGGAGACTTAGATAAATCTTCCTGCCGCTCCATGTCTAATATTTTCTGTTTCACCAAGGCACGGGCTTGATGTACTTACATTTTAAGCAGGGTAAGCGGAAGCAACCCCAATGTTGCCAATTTAGTAAGTATTCTACGTTCCCAGGAGGCATAAAATGAATCCTGCAAATTATTTATTTAATTAATTAATTAATTTATATCCCCTTCTTACTCCAAGGAGCCCAGAGCGGTGTACTACATACTTGAGTTTCTCCTCACAACAACCCTGTGAAGTAGGTGAGGCTGAGAGAGAAGTGATTGGCCCAACTAGTATCATGGCTGAATGGGAATTTGAACTCGGGTCTCCCCGGTCCTAGTCTAGCACTCTAACCACTACACCATGCTGTAATGTAAGAGATACTAAACTACCATGGGAATGATGGATCTTAATCCAGTAAAAAATCATAAGTATCCAATATCTAGCCTCCACCTTGACTAGACCCATCTCCAGTCTCAATCTGACGTTAGAGACACAATGGGGGGTCGAAAGTACAGCTCTAAGAAATTTAGATTGAATTCTCTCCACCTGCTGATAGCTAGAAGAGGGCTATAGCTGTGCAACATGTGTAAGCTGAGCAAGAGATTTGGCAAGAAAAAGTTTAATGGGTGCCACTCAGCATCAAACTGAGGGGACCCTTGACACTTTTAGCTCAATGTTCCTCAAACTCTCTTTTGTCCTCCCTTATTGTCACTTTGCATTTCTTTTGCCAGAGTTTGTGTTCCTTTCTGTTCTCTTCATTTGGACAGGCCTTCCAATTTCAGCAGGAAGTCTTCTTCCCTTTTATGGCTTCCTTGACATTACCTGTTAGCCATGCTGGCATCCTCCTGGGCTTAATGGTACCTTTCCTCCTTTTGGGTATACAATCTAACTGGGCTTCTAGTCTTGTGGTTCTGAGTAAGCTCCATGCACTCTGGAGCAAAGTGACTCTCCTGATTTCCCCTTTCAGCTTTTTTTGCACCATACGCCTCATTTGCAAGAAGTTTCCTCTTCTGAAATTCAAAACGTCTGTGTTAAGACTTTTATTGTGATTCTCTCCCCGCATGTATGCTGAATTTGATCACACTATGGCCAATATTCCCTAAAGGGCTGATGACACTGACATCACACACCAGGTCCTGGGTGCCACTCAGGATTAAGTCCAAGGTTGCCTTCTCTCTGGTTGGTTCCAACTGTTCTAGGGCAGAATAATTCAGCGTATCTAGAAATTTGACCTCTTTGTCATTACCTGACTGTGAATTTACCCAATCTATGTGTGAGTAATTGAAGTCACCCATTATCACAGCCCTGCCTCTCCTTGACACCTCCCTGATTTCCTGCTGCAACTTCCAGTCACTGTCAGCATTTTGATCCACAGTGCAATAGCACTTCCACAGTAGCACATTTCCTTTCAGGCCTTGTATTGTCACCCATAGGGCTTCTGTGGAGGACTCCAGTCCACCTAGGTTTTCTAGCGTGTTAGATTCTATCCCTTCTTTAACATACAGTGCTACTCCACTTCCAAGGTGCCCCTCCCTGTCCTTTCTATAGAGTTTATATCCAGGGATAACAGTGTCCCACTGGTTCTCACTGTTCCACCATGTTTCTGTTATGCCCACTATATCTATTTCTGTGTTAGCAACCAAGCACTCCAGCTCACCCATCTTGGCTTGGAGGCTTCTGGCATTGGCATATAAGCACCTAGATACTGATTCTCTCACCTGATGTATGCTATCTTTCTTTGGACTCTTGGATGAGCTGGCACAGCCTTCTGTCTGCTCTTTATGTGGTTCTGCTATGTCCCCTTCTGTTTTATCTCTTTTTAAAAAATAAATAGAATTTTAATTTTCAGATTAGAAAGTAGCTAAAGGATAGATACAACAAAAGTGTTTGGAGATACCAAGCAATACAAATTATGAAAAAGAAAAAGAAACAGCAACCACTTCCCACACTTTTCACCGCCCACAGTTTGGTAAAAGGATAAAGAAGCAACCTAACATTTCAGAATTACAGATAAGAATGATAAAAAGCCAATTCTATTGAGTAAAAAAAGGATCATTTCTATAAAA
Organism: Hemicordylus capensis; assembly: GCF_027244095.1. Classification (NCBI taxonomy): domain Eukaryota; kingdom Metazoa; phylum Chordata; class Lepidosauria; order Squamata; family Cordylidae; genus Hemicordylus; species Hemicordylus capensis. The sequence goes on along the minus strand of NC_069658.1, from coordinate 368,571,594 downwards.
ATGCCAAATTAACAAACAGCAAAACACCCTTTTCTGCAGTGTTTTATGCCGTGTTTACCTTGTATACACAAAAGAGCATAAATCAAATCCCGACATTGGGAACAAGTGGAGACCTCGTTGAATGTTGTCTGTGAGGTAGGAGCAGAACCACTGCATAGCAGTACCTCCCACCCCCAAGCTCCTCAGATGTTCCAGAAGGATACTATGGTCAATAGTATTTAAAGCCACCGAGAGATCCAAAAGAACCAACAGAGTCATACTCTCTCTGTCAATTCCCAATTGGGGATCATCCATCAGGTTGACCTATGGGCAGTCTCCAGTCCATAGCCCATCTGAAAGCCAGTTTGAAATGGGTCTAGATAATCAGCTTCCTCCAAGACTGCTTGGAGCTGGGAGGCCACCACCTTATCAATCACCTTGCCCAGCCATGGAAGATTGGAGACAGGCCTGTAGTTGCTTAATTCTGAGGAATCCAAGGCAAGCTACTTCAGAAGTGTTCTAATGGGTGCCTCCTTACGACAAGGAGGCATCCTGCCCACCCTCAGACAAGCATTTATAATCTCTACCAGGCCCTCTACAACAGCCTCCCTGCCAGATAGTATGAGCCATGTCGGGCAAGGATCAAGAGGGCAGATGGTAGGCCACACCATTCCAAGTAACTTTTCCACATCCTCAGTCATGAACTGAAACTGATCCAGGGTCATCACATAAGAGGAGCTGCTGGACACCTCAGCATCAGACTCTGTACCAATTCTGGAGTTTGAATCTAAGACGGCCTGAATACAAGAGATTTTGTCCACAAAAAACTCAATAAAAACGTCACAGTGAGTAATGGTCGGTTCAAAATACTGATTCAAGGGGGAAGGGGCGCACATTAGCCCCTTCATGACCCTGAACAACTCCACCAGATGTGAACTTGAGGAAGTTCACATTCAGGAAGTTCAGGAGAAAAATAATTGCTTCTTTGTTGCACATATAGCCTGAGCATAGATCTTAAAATGCGCTCTATGTAATAATATGTCGGTTTCATGCCAACACTAAATTCCTCCACGGCATCTTGGAAGCCTATTGGATCCAGTAACATTCTCGGGCAGACCATCCTAATGGGCTCTTCATCCCTGCGCAAGTGGGACATGGTCGTGAGTCTAACCTTAACCAGATGGTAGTCTGTCCATGACAATGAGGAAAGCACAGGAGTTCCCACCCACAGAACACCACCCTGTTCAGAGTGAAAGATCGCTCCCAAGGTGAACATTCAAGTCCCCAACTATCACAAGCCTGGGAGACTCCAACACCAAATCCAAGACCAAGTCCATCAGCTCAGTTAGGGTCTCCATTAGGCAGCAGGGCGATCGGTACACCAACAAAAATCCCAGTCTGGTCCCCAAAAACCCTGGTCCCCAAACTTAAGTACACACATTCAATATGGTCAGACACTTCGGCAGGAATCCGGGCAAGGGAGATATTGTTCTGAGAGACCACAGCCACTCCATGTCCCCACCCAAATCCCCTCCCCTGCTCCTCAACACAGTACCTTGGAGGGAGAAGCCAGGACCAGACTGGGCCACCAGCCTCCCCCAACCAAGCCTCTGTTACGCATACCAGATTGGTCCCTTCATCTAGGATCAGATCATGGATGATTTTAGCTTTATTCTGGACAGACCTGGCATTACAAAGGAGTAAGATGAGGCTCTGTGGTTGGTTGGCATTGCTTCCCAAGCTCAAAGAGATGGCAGGATAGTCAGAAGGGGTAACAGCTATTAAGTTTTCCTGATTTCCCTTCCCCTGCAATGGCCTGCTGACCTGTCAACATTATTTCTTCTATTCCCCACCACCACTGAAATAACTGCCCCACAATCAGTGGATACATCCCTGTCCTCCCATTTCCAGACAAACCCAGAACCAATATAAACTCAACTCACCCAGGAATTCAAAAAGAAGCCAAATTAAAATGCCCACCCACCTTTACACACCCACAAGGGATCTTGAGCCAAACAGCCTGGCCCTCACTCTCATTATCCCCGAAAGGGGCAACCCTCTTTGGTGACAGGCCAGCTGCCACAGGCAGCTTTCCTATAAAAGCCCAGAGCTGGGCTGGTGAACCCAGGAACTGTTGAGTCCCTCAGGAACTGGCCCCAATCCTGCACACATTCACCACAGATGTTACACAGATGCAGCAAGGCACAGCCTCTCAGAGGAAGCAGGAGCAGGCAGATAACAGCAGAAAAAGTCAAGAGCACCCACCTGTTCTCTCACCCCAGGCAGCACTGGATGGGAAGCTGATGGACTCCTCTCCTCTGTTGGGATTCTAACAAACTGAGAGACAAGCAGCATTCCTATAAAGGCCCAGAGCTGGGCAGGTGACCCCAGGAAGTGCTGAGTCACTCAGGAACTGGCCCCAGTCCTGCACACACTCCCCACAGATGTTACACAGAGGCAGCAGATCACAGCCTCACAGGGGAAGCAGGAGCAGGCAGGTAAGCAGCAGAAGGAGCCAACAGCACCCTCCCAGTCTTTCACCGCAGGCAGCACTGGGTGGGAAGCAGATGGACTCTTCCTCTCCTCCGCTGGGCTTCTAGGGCTGCTGGGCTTTGACCTGATTGTGTGCAAATAGCAACTTTTTGCCTTGAAAACAAACCAGACACTATCAAGTTCAGAGCCTAAAAAGTTCAGTTTTCCAATCTGCTAGATGGATTAGATTATTGCTACCACTACCCATTCTAGAGACTGCTTCTAACAAACATCTATCTGGCTCTGCAGTTTGACCAAAAGAGGAAAAACTCAAAGACGCGTATTGGTTTTACTTTCTCATTCTCTTTCAAACAGTCTAGAAATGTATCTGAAAAGTTCAAGCATATTCTCCCGTTTATAAGTAGTTTAGAAACAGAAGTCTTCACACTTCTCAGTTCTATTACAAGTCTTTTATTTTGAAATGCTTTTGTTTTAGAGCGTTGATCAAGTAAAGTCTTACTAATGGAGTGTATGGCACATACAGGAAGGTCAGCCCCCAACATTCCAGTGATAGATAATAATCAGACACACTTAAGCACACTGCAAAATGCAAGTTGAAGGTTTATAGCTGTAGTCACATTTAAGCAATTGATAAACCTGCTCTACATATGAAAGTTAAAATTACAAATGTTAAAAGCCTTGTAAATCTGAGTTAACCCAATTTTTAAAACTTATTTACTACATTTATACCCCACTCTTCCTCTGAGGAGACCAAAGCAATGTGTACATGATAATATTTATCTTCACAACAACCCTGTGAGATAGATGAGAGAAAGATAAGTAAGTGGCCCAGAGTCATCCAGTGAACTTCATGGCTGAACAGGGATTTAACTTGGGTCTCCCCTGTCCTAGTCCAACCACTTACACCATGCTGGGTGCCCAGCTGGTTTAAGATTTGGGATGACAGTCTGATATACCTGCATTTATTTAGTTGAAAAGTGGAACACAGATGACCCTAAATCTCCACAGGTTTGTTTTACATGGTTTCGCTTATTCACAGTTGACAAGCACATACCAGGTCTTGTTATCCACAGTATAGGGTTTCGGCTATTTGCAGATTTTGTGGGCATGACATTTAGTTTTGCTTTTGGGAAGTGCCTTATATGTGGTTTGTGGGAGGAGCTTGGGGGAGCAAGTGTGGTTTGAGGGAGGAGCTTGGTGGGTTGTCCAGGAGTTGATGATGGAGGTTGGAGAGTGTGTCTTCAAAGAGTTTGGAGTGCATTGGAGTGTCTTATGTTTTGGAATGTTTCCTTGGAGCTGCTGCACAAAGGTAAAGTCCAGGTCATCTTTGGGATAGTTCCTCTGGGGTGTTTGTGCATTGTACTTTGGACAATACTGTACTGTGCCTTATACTGCACAGCACTGAGTCAGACCATTGGTCCATCTAGCTCAGTACTGTATTGTCTACACAGACTGGCAGCATCATCTCAAAGGTTGCAGGCAGGAGTCTTTCTCAGCCCTGTCTGGAGATGCCATGGAGGGAACTGGAACGTTCCATGGAGGAAACTGTACTGTACTCTTCCCAGAGAAGCCTCATCCCCTAAGGGGACTCACATGTGCTCACATGTAGTCTAACACTCAAATGAAAACCAGGGCAGGCCCTGTTTAGCAAAGGAGATGAGACCAGCTCTCCTCCTTAAGGGGAGGAAAGAGCCGGGGGCGGGGGGGCTGGTTGCACAGCCCCCCCCCCCCCCGCAGTGATTGCACAGTTTCCTTTTCTCCACAAATGGAGAAATGTTAGGCAGGGAGTTCAGGGAGAGGCAAGCAGAGAAAAGGCAGTGCCAAGTTATGTCCCTGTGTCAAAAGTCTGAGTTGCTGGACATGTTGGCTCAAGGAAACAGTACAGCATCTGTTGGGAGCCATTACGACATTAACAAGTTGACTGTGCAGTACATCAGAAAGAACAACCAGCATCTGCACAAGTATAGCAATAAGCACTTCAGGAAGTGCAAAGGTGGCGTTCCACTCTTGTGATCCCACCATGGAATACACGGAGAAGGCCCTGAACATCTGAATAGAGGACCAAGCTCAGAAGTAAGTGTCACTGAGCGGATCCATGAGAAGGCACTGAGGCTGTACAAGCATTTCACTGAACAAGGTCAAGCAGCAACATCTGGTGATGCTGGGTGCACTTTTTAGGCAAGCAAGGGCTGGTTTGAGAACTACAGCCCCCATAATGTGAAATTGGCAGTGGAAATTGCATCTGCAGATCATGAAGTAGCAAGCAAATTCCCAGCAGAGTGTTGCAGCAGCTGAAGGGATGCAGGCCTGAGCAGGTCTTCAATGTTGACGAGACAGGCTTGTCTAGGAAGAGAATGCCAATCCTTTTCTCCAAGCAGGAATGAACCAGATAACCCTTCTAGTCTGTGGGAATGCTGCTGGAGACTGCATGGTGAAGCCAATGCTCCTTTATGGCTTAGGTCCAGGTTACCTTAGTGAGCACCTTCTTCTGCATGATCCCCACCATACGTTAAGATCATTTGAGGAGGTCCTTCTCCAGTTACCACCGGTATGTCTGGAGGCAACTCAGAGGCGGGCCTTCTCTGTAGCTCCTCCTGGGCTGTGGATTGCACTCCCAGCAGAAATCCACAATTTGAATTTATTATGGGCCTTCAGGAGAGGCTTCAAAACCTATCTGTTCAGCCTGGCTTTTCAGGTTTTTTAATTTGTTGTAAATGTTTTTAACTTGCTGTAACCTGGTTTTCCAGGGTTTTTAAACTTTTTGAATGTCTTAACTGTTGTTTTATGGTGTTCTATAGTCTCTGTTTTTAATTGTTAATTGATTTTAATTGTTTTGTTTAATGTAAACTGCCCTGAACCATTTTTGGAAAGGCGGTATAGAAATCAAATAAATAAATGAATGAATAAATGCTGGGCACTGAATACCTTGTGCCCTCGGAGGGAAAATAAGAGCCAACTTCCGGTCTTCTGGCAAGCCAACATGAGAGCATGGGTGACTGCTCACTCTTCACTGACTGGGTAAGAGACTGCTTCCTACACAAGATGGAGCAATATCTGGAAGCAAAAAAACTCACCTTCAGCATTTTCCTGCTGCTGGATAATGCCCCTGGCCATCCTGAGACCCTGCAGTTTCTCTATCCAAATCTGCAGATTGCCTTCTTGCCGTCAAAACACCACCTCCTTAATCCAGCCCATGGACCAGTGTCTCATTACAACGTTTAAGTCCTACTGCACCCACAAGGCATTCAAGAGGCTGCTGGACATGATGAACTGACCCCTTTCAGTCAACGATTGTTGGAAGACTTACAGCATTGCTGACTGTATTGAAGTCATCAAGGTATCCCTTCAGGAGATCTGGCTGAGAACCTAGAATGCTTGCTGGAAAAAGCTGTGGCCAGGGGTAGTCCCTTCTTAACAGAGGACAAAGTGGCACAAATTATCAACTTCATGCACAATGTTGCTGGTGAAGGCTTGGAGGATATTCAGCCAGTTGAGGTGGAGAAACTGCTCAGGTCACATGAGAAGGAGTTGAGGACTTGGAGGAGCACATTCAAATGGCTACTGTGAGCGACGAAGAAGAGCAGGGAGAGAAGGAGATGATGGCAGCAAAGCCCTTAACCACCAAGGTCCTGTCAGAATTTCCTAAGATGGGGACTGCCTTGGCTGAGAAGGCCTTAGAAATTGACCCATCAATGGAACACTGCATAAGATTCAAGAAACAGTTGGAGGCTACACTGCAACCCTACAGAGAAGCTTACAGGGCTCTTCAGACAAAGGCAAAGCAGACCACCATCACCAGCTTCCTAAAGCAAGTTGAGAGCACCATTCCACCTGAAGAGAGGAGAGCTGGTCTTGTGGTAGCAAGCATGACTTGTCCCCTTAAGCTAAGCAGGGTCCACTCTGGTTGCATATGAAAGGGAGAGTAGAAGTGTTTGCACTGTAAGATATTCCCCTTAGGGGATGGAGCCGCTCTGGGAAGAGCATCTACATTCCAAGTTCCCTTTCTGGCACCTCCAAGATAGGGCTGAGAGAGATTCCTGCCTGCAGCCTTGGAGAAGCCACTGCCAGTCTGTGTAGACAATACTGAGTTAGATGGACCTATGGCCTGACTCAGTATATGGCAGCTTCCTATGTCCTATGTAGAAGCAAGATCTGAGCAGTTGGTCCAGCCTGTCAGCAAGGGCAGTTGTATTTCTGAGACAGGAATACACCAAAGCACTTCAATAAAGGCAGCAGTGAACTGGAAAAGGAATCTGACAGAGCAATGAAAGACATAGGCACTTATCAAACTGCTGTCAGAAAGCACACAGTTGCAGCAACTGCAATAGGACTTGGACTAGTAAATAAATTTAATCCGTTTGCAAACCCCAGTATAAACACATGGTGAGCTTGTATTATACAGCTAACATACTAGAGAGTCAACTTCTGTTTTCTCATCCTGCATTTCCAAAAATAGTTCAATGGTTCAATAATTTAAATGCTATAGCTTTGGGAAATTTAACACATTTCTTATTGTCATATCAAATATTCAGCTTTAAGCACAACTGCACCTCCACAACATGCCTTTTAAAAAATGTTGAATAAAACTTCTGTTTCAATATTCAAAAGGTACACTTTCTGCCATTTTCAAGAAGCACTTTCTACATATTGCTCTCCAGCTTACAAAGATTACAGATAAGCATTTGTTCTATGAAAACAGAGAATTTTAACTGAATTTCTAAAAAATAATAATAAGCCATATACCACCAATTGATCTTATGTGCTGGAGACCCTATTAGGAGCAAAAAATCAAAATGCAGGCATATGGAAGATTTATCAGCTCCAACAGCCAGTCTTACACAGGGTATATACTGTAAATTCTGCACCATTATTGAAATTCCTCAAGCCCACACAGCATCAGAACTATTATGATCCTTCTTCAAAGCTGTTCTTTGAAAATTTCCAGTGCTACATATTTCCGCCTTCTTTCCCACCCTCTGCTCACTTCTCTTCAGCACTTTATAGTTGTAAGCTAGCCAGGACTACATGCCAAGATGGGGCTCAAAGGAGGGGTTCATAAAGGAAGAACCCTCCCAAATGGAAGCACACATGTCATTTTATTTTAGCAATTGTGATACTGCTTGAGTTTTATGCTTAATTCTTTTCTTTCCTTTGACATAATGTCTTTATTAGATTACAGTGCTCCAAATGCAACATGGTTTAAACTCCTGTCTCTTACTATAAAAAATACGATTAATCTTAAACCACTACTTTATAGTTTCCTTCAGCCATGAAGTTCATAAGTCTATTTTAACACAGCACATCTAGAATAGCTCTTTCCCCCAAACCTTGTGTGATTTGTTTCTTTAATGGAGGTCCTTCTTTCATTTTACTCCTTCAAGTCTGTGAGGTTATTGTATCCAATGACTTGCACATCTGACATAAACCGCTGTAGTTAATTTGTACGATATTGAATAGTCAGAAGGGAACAGGATAGGAGTCTTCTAAACACCTTTAATGTGCACAGTTGATTAACACACACACACACACACTTACTTGAAAATCTCAATAACTGCATTTTTCAATTTAAGTGTGTGTCACTCCATCAGATTTGCACTCAGACCAGTTCAGATGCTTGTAGTCTCCTGAAACAGCCCTGGGATCACAGTCTTGGGAAGAAATAAATCGTATATAACCTGGTACATGCTCAGATATAGCCCAGAGACAATAAGAGCATAGGGGCTAATTTTTTTAGTTGCTGCATTCAGCTAAATATGGTGGCTATTTCTGCAGATGCACTTGATCAGATGTTATGCCCTCCATGTGGTTCCATCTCTGGGGTTGGTCCAACTGTTCCATGCAGTGATCACCATCTTCACTGGCTCTTAGTATGATAATTGACTGTACAACTGTGGCTGAAAGGGCATTTATTCTTCTCATCCTTCCTTTAATACTTTGTGGGGTGGGGGGGGGACTCTCAAACCAGGGATCTTGGCAGGGAGGATCCAGTGCCTTACTTCTTTTGCCACTGGTGCTCTGCGTCTTCTACAAGCCTGTTACACTAAATATTGCAATACAAGGATACCTGCTAGCCAGTAGTAATTGACAGTTGACCCCAAAGACCAATCCCTGCTCACTTCAGTCTATAAATCCCTTCTTGTGCTTCAGAAAGCCATGGTTTGTTTTCTCTGTTCATATGACTTTTCTGGAGCGTTTGTTGGAACAACTGAATTTGTATCTCACACTTTGATTGCAGTGAAATGTTCTGCATCAAATAGCACTTCATGCATGCTTTCAAACCATCCACTTGGTTAATGCATGCAAATGTGGGATTTCAGTTTAAACAACAACAACTTTAAGACAGAACAAAAATGTTTAAGAAAAACTATCCAGGCACTCTGAGCTTGTTTAAAAGGCTCCTCCTTTGAACGAGATCTGAGCTGGGTTGGGATGCTTGCTGTGTTGGCTAAAGGGGGAGAGAGAGATGCTTTGGACTTCCAAACCAAGTAGTAAGGAGTCTCAACTTCTCATATTGCTGCTCTTTGCTGGATAACTTACAACATGAGGTCAATAAGTACATGGATCTGTTTTCTTGGGTCCTATTATAGCAGCTCCTAATTCTTCCACAAAGATCCTTCCATAAAAATACTGGATCTGTGTGAACTGTTTCATCACCAGTACCTCAATTATGGATTTATTTATTTATTTATTTTTACTATAACACACTGTCATAAATGGCACTGGCTGACATCCAGACTAGGTTGCTTATCAGTGCCAATAAGGAGTTAATATTCTCTTTATTCAGCAGGGGTAGAATAACTGGCCCTATCCACCCCCAGCACAGTACCTCCAGTGACTGTTGCTAGTGTCTATCTTATGTTTCTTTTTAGATTGTGAGCCCTTTGGGGACAGGGGTCCATCTTATTTATTATTTCTCTGTGTAAACCACCCTGAGCCATTTTTGGAAGGGTGGTATAGAAATCAAATAAATAATAATAAATAATAATAAAGGACTACTTAATTTCAATAGGACTTCCGTTGAGAAATTTAGTCAAGATGGCAGCCAATGATATAGGATCTCCCCAGCTCTTTATTTCATTTCTTAATTAATTTACTTCAGGAAAAGCCTTTGAACTGTGCCCATTCAAAACACTAGTCCAAAGTATAACATTTTACTCATAAAGATACAAATAAAAAGAGAGCGGAGGCACCAGGGATGTGCACAAAACCAGTTCCGTGCACTTGCAGGAGGGGGATTCACGTTATGGGGCAGGAGGTGCTGCCCACCTGCCAGCCCCCTCCCTGCTGCTTTTCCCCCTCCGGTGCACTTCCAAAAAGCACGTTGGCCATTTGTGTGGCGATGCTGATCTTGGCTGCAAGGAGGCATGCTGCAGCCCTGCCCACCACTTTTTGGTAGAGCACTGCGGGAGGGAAAGTGGTGGGGCTGGCAGGTAGGCAGTGCCTTCCCTGCCCCTTAAATTCACTCCTCCCCCTCCAAACCAGTTCGAACACCAGTTGCCGGAACCGGTAAGATGCTCCTAGAATGGAGCACCAAATGGTTCCATGCACATCCCTAGGAGGCACCAAACAAAAACAAGAGAGAAAAAAACTTCTTCAAAGTGCCTAGAATAGGATTTTTCATGTGTTTTTGTAAGGCTAGCCAAAGCATTTTGGAAAACATTTCCTGAATCCGAGGCTCAAAGTTTACCACAGTATGAGTACTCTGCTGCACAGAAAATAAGTAACATTTTTCCCCCAGCAGTTTTATTTTCTGTGCAGCAAAATAGTTATACTGAATTACCTTTGAAGGAAGCTTTTATCTTAAACTTTTTGGACAACCTTATAAGAATGCATTAATAGAAGTCTCCTTTTCTAGGTACTTTGAACAAGTGTTCTCTCTTGATTTTTATCCATAATCATACCCAGACTATGTGTTTCCCTGCCACCTGGTCTTAACTGCTATAGACTAGGGTAGCAGGGTGGAAAATAAAAACAGTTAAATAACTTGGGACACTAATTCAGTGTTTGCTCTAGTAATACAGATTGCCTCATGCTGGGTTTTGATAGCAGAAATCAATAGTATGCTCTGGTGTATTAATTGTTTTAATTACTTGGAAGGAAACATCCCCCAGATACATACTTCATAGCTGAAACCTGTCCTTGGAGCTGGATCACAGATATTCAAATTTAATTTCTGCTGATTTCATTTTTGCAGATTATGAAGGAATACAGAGACAGTCAGGCGCGCATGCACACACACTCCCTTCTACAGAAACAAAGCTATAAAAGGAAGGTATTCACATTTCCCAAACATTTATGATGAAGTACTGAAGTCAAATCAAAGAGGCTGCAACTGGAAAACAACCTTGCCTTAATTAAAACCAAATTACCGTTGACGGATTGTGTGATGTGCAGTTGGCAATTAACATTTTCCTTTGGGTAACTTTTTGAATTTGAAGACTTCCAACAATTCCAGTAGTTCTTTTCCCTTTTACTACAATTAAATCAAGAATACACCAGCAAACCTTATACATTCAAACTAACATCTAGCGTTCACCATATTTTAGAGATGTTGACCAAGACATTCATAGCCTTCTCATGCTGACAGATTCCATGTTTGCCTTTAGCTAGCTACCAATAGCAAATATGGGGAAAATAAATAAATAAATAGATAGATAGATAGATAGATAGATAGATAGATAGATAAATGTTTGGGGGGGGGCGAAACCAAGCAAACCATATACCCTTGCTCACTTTCTTGGAAGAATAACCTCAAGCCTGGTGTATACTTGCTAAACACCACAGGGTAAAAACAGCCACAGGCGATAATCAAATGGTAAAGAATACTCAGGCTGTATTCATATAAGTGAAGGTCCACCAAGTGAGACACAAGAAAGTAATGTTTTGCTCCTAACATTCGTTTTTTGCTCCTTTCTACAAATAGTTATGAACAACAGTTCATCATTAACCGGAGCATTTTGTTTATTGGTCACAGTAGTCCAGGAGCCCAGTCTTCCAATACTGGGCTTCACACTTGAGGGGTGTGAGAAGAAACATTAAAATCCTCACATAGCAGAGTGTGCTCTGGTAGTAAAGCAGTTCAGCTCAAGGGATTGAAGCTCTTCTCACGATCCGGCTTAGCCCATTCTCCCCACAGACGATCCTGCCCAGAGCCCTGGGCAGCTGGATGGGCTGGATGGCTGCTGACTCCGTCACGGAGCTGGCAGGGGTGTTGGGGATTGGGGGCCGACCTGCCCCTGGAAGTTCCAGGATGCCCTGTGCAAGTGCGCAGGGTATCCTGGAGAGACCCCCAAGGCTGGGACATTGCTTGCAGCCTCCCGGTCAGGGGTCCCCTCGTGTGTCGCCGCATGCCATGGCAACACATGAGCAACAAAATGAGGTTAATGGTGCCCCGTTAACCTCATTTAAGGGGACGGTGTTTTAGGCGGGCTAACTGGCTTGGGAGCACCAGGCTCCCCTGCAAGCCCAGTGGTTCCCACGATCCCTGGAAAGCGGGCTAAGATGAGCTATTCTCCCGTTGATTGTGGGAACAGCCTCATTATCTGGAGACATTAGGTTGAATTAAAAAAACAAAGATTTATTAAGAAACTGAAACATCATACACTAAGAGAAAGACATAGAACAACATACCCAAACAGGCACTAGCCTTCAACAACAAGTGAACAGTTCTAACAAACTGATCTATTAAGATCTCATCATGCCTCTAGTAGCCAGAAGAGGTGCTAAGAGCAATTCTTTAGAATTCTCTCACTTCTAACATACCACACAACAAGACAAGACTTATGAGTGTAACTAACTGATCTGAGAAAGTGCTTCACTTCACATGTACAGCTCTGAGCAAGGGTCTTATACCGTCTTATGGTATCAATTAAACGAGTATATTGTCTAACCTAAATCTACTATCTCTTTTTTCTTTTGCTATATGAAACTTTTTGCTGAAGAGTTCTCCATATTAAAAACAACAACTGAAGTTTATAGGTTTGTTTATTAAGATACCCCCACCACCACTTTTGTGAGCCATTTTGAACAATACTTGTAAATAGAGAGGGGGGGGATAAAATAAAAATCTAAGTTATTGGAACATGAATTGTTCACTGTTGAACCTTTACTTAAGACTGGCATCTACCTTCCAGATGTACCTGTTTGACTGGGCATGGCACACTCTTGGCGAGCGCGTCTCACAACTCTAGATGGAAGCACTGATCAATTTTCAACATATATGCATGTTTTAACAATTTTGGAAATCATGTTGGAAGGCTGTTTAAATGTATTCATCTTTAACATTAGCCCCTTTAATGTCTTTATTTAGCCAAGAAAAAAGTGATCTACAGTATCTAAATAAGTAATTTTTTACCCCCAAAAAATGCTTTGTTCTAGGTAGTAAGAGATGTCTATTTTGCAATCAACATTTCAGAGTTTGCTTGACCAGTGTGTTAGCAGACCCAACAAAAGGAAGTTAGTTTCTACTCCACCATACTCTAAAAGAGGCCAAAGTTCAGGGCCTTCACACTCCTCTGAGGGAGTCTGTTCCAGGTGGTGTGGTTGCCATACCACTGGCTCGCACTGTACCAGGTGGAGGAGCGTGACTGTGACTTGTGCTGGGAAACCAAGCATGACCTCTGCTTTAGAGACAGAGTGGAAAGAAATGTGTGTGATGGGAATATGTTAAGTTGTGGGTTGAAATGTTTCTGCTAATGCATATTTACATAATTATACCAGCGCTGGATTAACCATAAGGCAAAACAAGCACGTGCTTAGGGCATCAAGGGAATGGGCGCATCACAGAGTTTCCCCCCAAGCTATCATGCCCTTAACTCTTTCACTGAACATAAGAACGTAAGAACAGGCCCAAGGCCCATCTAGGCCAGCATCCTGTTTTGCACAGTGGCCCACCAGATGCCGCTGGAAGCCACAGGCAGGAGTTGAGGGCATGCCCTCTTTCCTGCTGTTACTCCCCTGCAACTGGAACTCAGAAGCATCCTGCCTTTGAGGCTGGAGGTGGCCCACAGCCCTCCGACTAGTAGCCGTTGATAGACCTCTCCTCCATGAAGCTATCCAAACCCCTCTTAAAGCCATCCAGGTTGTTGGCTGTCACAACATCTCGTGGCAGAGAATTCCACAAGTTGATTATGCATTGTGTGAAAAAGTACTTCCATTTGTTGGTCCTAGATTTCTTGGCAATCAATTTCATGGGACGACCCTTGGTTCTAGTGTTATGTGAGAGGGAGAAGAATTTCTCTCTATCCACTTTCTCCACACCATGCATGATTATATAGACCTCTATCATGTCTCCCCACAGTTATCTTTTTTCTAAACAAAAAAGCCCCAGGTGTTGTAGCCTTGCCTCATAAGCAAAGTGCTCTAGGCCCCTGATCATCTTGGTTGCCCTCTTCTGCACCTTTTCCAGTTCTACAATGTACTTCTTTAGATGTGGTAACCAGAATTGTACACAGTTTTCCAAGTGGGGCCACACCATAGTTTTGTATAAGGGCATTATAATATTAGTTTTATTTTCAATCCCCTTCCTAATGATCTCTAGCATGGAATTGGCCTTTTTCACAGCCGCTGCACATTGAGTCGACACTTTCAACGAGCTGTCCACCACGACCCCCTCTCCTGGTCAGTCACCAACAGCTCAGATCCCATCAGCATATACTTGGTTGGGGTTTTTCGTCTCAATGTGCATCACTTGACACTTACCAACATTGAACTGCATTTGTCATTTTGTCGCCCACTCACCCAGTTTGCACAGATCCTTTTGGAGCTCCTCACAATCCGTTTTGGATTTCATTACCCGAAAGAGTTTGGTATCATCTGCAAATCTGGCCACCTTGCTAATTACCCCTACTACTAGATAATTTATGAATACATTAATAAGCACCGGTCCCAGTACAGATCCCTGGGTAACACCACTTCTTACTCCCCTCCATTGTGAAAACTCTCCATTTATACCTACCCTCTGTTTCCTGTCTTTCAACCAGCTTGCAATCCACACATGTACTAGTCCCCTTATCCCATGACTTTGATGAGGAACTTTGCCGAAAGATTTTTGCAATTCCAGGTATACTATGTAAACTGGATCACCTTGATACACATGCTTGTTGACACTCTCAAAGATAAGGTTTGTGAGGCAAGATTTACCTTTGCAGAAGCCATGCTGGTTCTCCCCCAGCAGGGCTTGTTCTTCTATGTACTTTACAATTTTTTCCTTGAGGATGCTTTCCATCACTTTGCCTGGAATGGACATTAAGCTAACTGGCCTGTAATTTCCCGGATTGCCCCTGGATTCCTTTGTTAAAAATTGGTGTTACATTTGCTACCTTGCAGACCTCCGGTACAGAACCTGATTGCAGGGATAAGTTATATATTTTGGCAAGGAGGTTGGCAATTTCACATTTGAGTTCTTTGAGGACTCTTAGATAGATGCCATCTGGCCCTGGCGATTTGTTAGTTTTCAGTTTTTCTGGACAGTTTCAAACATCATCTCTTGTCACTTCTATCTGACTCATTTTTTTTAGCCTCCGTCCCTGAAAAATCTGCTTTATACAGGTTTATATAGGTTTATGCTCTGTATCCTCTGCCATGAAGATGGACACAAAGAACTCATCGATCTTCTCTGTAACCTCCATATCCTCCTTAATAATCCCTTTCCCTCCCTCATAATCTAATGGTCCAACAGCCTCCCTAACAGGTTTCCTGCTTCTGATGTATTTAAAGAAGTTTTTATAATTCCCCTTGATACTTTTAGCTAAATTTTCCTCAAACTCTGTTTTCACCTCCCTTATTGTCACCTTGCATTTCTTTTGCCACCTTGCATTTCACTGTCATTCTCAACTTTAGTCAATTTTTGGTAACTGTTTTTATCTGTCATGTTAGACTTTACTCTGCATTGTTAAAGGAACATTTTCTTTGGCTCAGTGAGCAACTAAGGTTTCGATAAACTACTAAACTATGTATCTGAAGTAAAAAAGTCATTGATTTGTGAAAGATTACTGTAAAGAGTAGTACAAAATATTGATAAAACTTCACGTAAAAGATGGTCGGATGATATGATGTCTGACCTTGAAGATGAAATATTTTTCTCAATCATTCCTTCTGTTGTGGCTATTTATAAGAAATCATAGGCAGTGGAATTATTTTGTTTTACCTTAAAAAATCTAGAAGAAAACTTTTTATAATTTAAATAAATATTAAGGAATAAGTAAATTATTTGCTTGAGTCTTAATGTCTTGTCAGTTAAGCAATGGAGGGGGCTGAGGGGGGGCACCATTATTGGGCTGTGCTTAGGGCATCAGTTGCCCTTAATCCAGCCCTGAATTATACCCATTTTATATTTACATTCTTGTGAGTTCAATTTCTGTTTGTGCCCTCAAGAATCCACATGTTAAAAATACTGTGTGTGTCATGGTGTGTGTGTGTGTGTGTGTGTGTGTGTGTGTGTGTGTGTGTGTAGAGGGATGATGATTAACTTACAGCGGGGGGGGGGCTCCAAAGGCCTTTAGGTCCAGCCTCCAAAATTTATATACCAATTTATATACCACCCTTCCAAAAATAGCTCAGTCCAAAATGGCTCAGTTCTTTAAGTTAGTCACGGATAATTTGCTTCATTGATTTCAACGGTGCTTAGTTATGACAAGCTAGAGTGAATGCTGCCCATTAGGCAACTATTTGGCTGTCAGAGCCAAATAATCTGCACAGACTCTTAAGTAGGTGAGAATTTGTAACTCATCTCACACAGAGATGGAACTCATCTCCACATGGAATCACTAACTGACCCCCCCCCCATGGGTTCTGAAGGGCCCTAAAGAGCACAGAGCCCTGCTGTGTAGAGTGTGAAAAGTCCCCTTGGAAAGGTGTACTCTTTTCCCAACACTTTCTCCATGGAGCTAAATGCTGGGAAAGGGCTATACCTCTCAGCACACCTTTAAAGATGGCATGCTTAAATGCCTTCAGAAGGTCAGTTAGGGATATTGGTCCTGTGTGGAGGCATGCACTGGGAACACTTGCCTCCACATGTTGCCTGAAGGGCTGCACAGATTATTCAGCTTTGGTTATTTGGAGCTGAATATTTGCACAGGTCTACAGACCATGGTTTAGATTTTTGTAGAAGCTTGAACTAGCCCTATGGAATTTTTGACCTTTCCCCCCTTGAGCAGATGACTCAAGTACCATCACAACCTACATTTGAAACTGAAATAACTGATATTTAAGAACAAAAAACCCTACAAGTCCTAAAGCCACTTGCATACAGATCTAGCTGTATAGTTCTTTGGCTCCCAGCCAATGTTTGTATATCTGAGTGATTGCTTGTATACAGCCAGAATATCTTGTGTGGATGTAACATCTACATTGTTAGACCCCACTTTTTAAAACATCTTTATACATAAGGAAGTACTCCATATCTATGGAAGTTGCTTCCATATATTTATATTTATGAAGAGAGACTAATTTAATATTGATCCTATCTTACATGTTTATTTGCCTCTACTGTACTTCTGAGAAGATCCTTATGCAAAATTATATTCTCTTTATGTCAAGGGAAAATCCACTATGTGCCACCATAAAAATAAACCTTCAGATTCCTTCATGTTATTTTAGGATAAATTAGGTGCAATTTTTTTTAAAAAAGCATATCGCTGTTAGAACTTCTCTCAACATAAATAATTATTTTAAATGTGGCAGGTTTGACAGGATACAAGGAATTAGATTCAGCTGCTTCACATTCAAATATATAAAGCAGAGTTCAGCCACTGTGTCAATGTAAATGTTTTGCTCTCAAGAAAACTGCATATATATTAAACAAACATCTTTATGGAAATAAAATAATATGAAATAAGAAGTTTTTATACACATTATCTGCTCTTAGAAAAACCCTTAGCTGCTGCTACAAATGTCAGAAGGGGCTTTACAATTAACAGAATCCTTCGCTAAGGAGCTGCCATACTGAGCTTTAACTGAGGCTAACCAACCAACAGGATATTGTTCCTGTGATCTTCTCATCTTCAAAGTAGTGACTTCTCATATCTGTTTACTGACTCAAAGTTTAATTAGCCATCTATATGGACTCAATCTGTGCACAGCAGGAAAGACCAAACACTGTCAGAGTTGGTCTAATAGATCACACTCTATTGGAAAACACAAAGCCTGCCTTACAGCTTCCCATCTTTATTGGCAGGACTGGCATTCCTGAAGCATACCACAGATAGATGAAACCCCCAACATATTCCCATCTGTCTCATATGCCTTCTGTGACAGAACTAGAATGTTGTGCAAAAAGCCACGGTACCTCTCTGTATAAGACAGTGCATTTGAAGGGTACACTGCTCAGTTTCTATCCCCAAGGTATGGCAGGTTTGGACCTTACACTGGACTCAAAAGGCTATGTCATCCTACAGTTATTTAATAAAAGGTATCACCTTTGTTCTTTTCTTCAACAGACCAAAAAAGCACTACTGACCCTCCCCCACCTCCAGGATGTCAGCTGTAGAATAGACAATCCAAGTTTTGCTTTTAGCACTGAAGTTTTGCCTTCCTCTTGGTAGATATATCACACTGTCAAAAACACAAAGCAAACTGAATTCTCTATTTGCATACAGTAAATTTTGACTCTTAAACTAAAAATGCAATTTTCATAATTACAAAAAAATTTAGCTTCAGTCAGAAGGAACCCATCCTTAGTTATAAAAGACCAACTACAAAGCATGCAGGATGCCTACTAAAAAATAGGAGCTGTTTATACTGAACTGACTTGGATGGTGATGTTTATGTTATGAGCCATGTTTTGGGTCTTGATAAGAAGAGAGCATTTAAGGCCAAAATGCTGATTTCCCCCCTATTATATTTAATTTATAAGTTCGATAGTTTTGTCTGCTAATCTAAGATACAGTATTGGTCATACGAGAAACCATTTAAAAAATTGAATAAAACGGATAATGCCTAAATATCCATCAGCAATAGAGAGACACAGATTTCTGGACAAATATTGAAATGGCATGTTACTTAAAAACAAACCACTTTGTAACTCAATTTTTCTGTTTTGTTAATACAAGTTTGGTTTTATATCATACATCATTTATGTTCACAGTAAAATTGTTAAATCACATTCTTTAAGGGGGATTAAATCAAATGATGTGAATGTAGGATATACCAATCTCATGTATCCTGTCTTGATACTGATATCCTATATTAACAGCAACCACTATAATTTATTACTACCTTATACACTGCATATGCTAATTGTGCATGTTTGGATAATGCCTTCAATTTGCTTTGTTTGGATTAAAAGGTCAAATCAGTTCCATCAGTAACTAAACATTGAAGTAGGTCTTGCTTAACATTGCCGTTAACACTATTTTAACTTATGATAAACTCTTTGAACAGAGAGCAGCTTCTGTGGATACTAAAACAAGTCTCGTATAAAACAAGTGGAAACTAGTCCAAGATTCATAACCCTTGAAGGAACTAATCTGTTCAACAAAATGGGATTATCTACACCCAAACCACCCTGCAGAGCAGCCTATAAAGCTTGGATTACAGTTCTCCAGAACCAAAGACCAGAAGAGACAAGGATGCAGTTTGTCAGAAGTATGCACATGGCAAGCTATAATTTTAGAAAACTAAGCTAACTGTTCCACTGTCAGAACAGTTCCTTTCATGTTGGAAGCAGGATGAGGTGAGGCAGAGATGAAGCAGAACACATGCGAGTTGTAGCCAGTGTAAGAGTACCAGCAAGAGCCTTCACATCCTTGCCAGGCCATTTTGCACCGGCAGAATAAATGGCTTTGGACATTACCAAGAAACCATGCTAGCCTGTTGGACAGTTGAGCATGCATTCAGTTAACGTCTTTGACTAGTCTAAGGAGAAATTTTGGTAGAAGAACTTATGGGTGTTCTCATAAGAGCTGTCCTTCAAATGCTGTATTCTCATCTATAACCAAGTTTTAAGTATCTGCAACCAGAGGCACTCTTACCACTGGACTTCCGGGCTGAAGTCCAGGGCCTCCACACCCCCTGGGGCCCCGCAAATCATTTTTAGTCTTTCCCAGTGGTGTGGTCACATTAAAAATGTGTTAAAAATACTGTGTGGGTCGGTAGGTGGGTTGTCCAGAGGCCTTTAGGTACAGACTCCAAAATTACCTAGTTGCACCTCTGTCTGCAATTGTATTTGCCTATATTCATCTGTCATTTCCCCCATTGTATATTTTAGACTGCAAGTTCCACAGGGAAAGAAACCTGTCTGGTTTTGCCGGTGTCGCTCTGTAAGATGCCTTGTACATAGAAATAACCAACAGCAGCACCACCAGCAAATGGGCAGAACTGCAGCCTATATAAACTCATGATTGTACTGGGTTGGCTTTATTATGGGTCAGTGAAGACATGACTCATGTGTAACACACACCTGGTCTGCATCATTTGTACTGAAAACATCTGGGGATCTTTCTAGGTTAGGTATATTGCTTTGAAGAGGGACATATTTCTTTACTTATCCAGTTATAGAAAGGGTGCGAGGTAAGCAACCCAGTGATTCAGACATCATAACTGGTGCCTGTGGGTGGAGCC
Source organism: Hemicordylus capensis (assembly GCF_027244095.1). NCBI lineage: Eukaryota > Metazoa > Chordata > Lepidosauria > Squamata > Cordylidae > Hemicordylus > Hemicordylus capensis. Next base: position 368,551,563 of record NC_069658.1, on the reverse strand, counting down.
TGTCATACTCTTATCTCCTTTCTTCCCCGATTCCAATGCACTCACCTTCAGGAAAAGCTTTTTTTATCATCATACCAGCACAAATGATACTACTGGCTAATAACCAAAATAGTAACAAATGACACAGATGCACACACACAAACACATGCAGTTAAATTTTATCATAAGTTAACTGATTCAGAAGCTGTTCTGTCCAACAATATAGCATTGCTTAATCTGTGGATCGCTCAAGAAAGATGCAGCACCCTTTACTGCTAAACAGTAAACTGTTGCATGAGAATGTCTAGTACACACAAACAAGAAACACACCATGGGTAAATGATGTTTTAAAATGCTGCTCCTGGCAGCAGTAGTGTAGAGTAGCCAGTCAGATCCAGCCACTGAATTGTTTTATTAGATTATATTGAGCAATTAATGGCTTTAAAAATAGCTGTGATAAGGTGTGATCATTTTATTCACTACCCAACTGTTTATCAACCAATAAAACTGAATATATCTTATTCCATGCAAATCAACCTTGTATTACAAAGGCTATCATTTAAATGCCATGCTTGCAATAACTGGTACTTTGCACTGTTGAGAGCTTGCATACATAAATAGGCTGTTTCTCACAATAAGCATTAGGGCAAGACAAGCATCCCGGATCTGGGAGCTGTGTGTGCTTCATATTGCTCATAAGAAGTACAGTAGGAGGCAAGGGAAGTGATCTTTTGTGAGGCTCACACTGGGCAGGAGGGCTCTGTCCTATCCAGTAGCTGTACCTGGCTGCTGAACAAAGTAGGAGGGAAAGCCCACCTAACCCAGAGAGAGATTAGTAGAGTATCACTTCCCATATCTCCGATCTTGCTTTTTTCGAGCACACAATCACAAAACAGAAGCACACAGAGCCCCAGAACTCAGGAAGGATGCTTGTCCAACCCAAATAACAACCATGTGAAATATATACAGTCATCTCTCGCCAACCGTGAGGGGTCCATTCTGGGAAAACTTGCAGTTGGCAAGTAATTGAGAAACACTGGAAACAGGGGGTTGGGGAATCACGTTCAGGAGAAGACCAAAAAATACAGGGGGGAAATGACAAAAAATAGCCAAAAATCACCCGGAATCCCTTTAAATCACCAGTAGTCAGCAAGAGGAGTGAGGGGGATCCCCCAAAATCACTCTCAAACCCCAAAATCACCCACCTCCCAAATCTCAAACCCCCCAAATATAAAAAAATATTTTACCAAATCACAGATACTCGGGTCGCCGTTGGCAAAACCTGCCACAATTTCCCAGTCACAGATACTCAAAACCACGATTGGAAAAACCGCGGTTGGCGATAGATGACTGTATCTCCTTTGAGAATACATAAGACTCACTAAGTTATTGTGCATGTCAGAATCAAATTGTTATTGCGAGAAGCAAATCATTGCTGGTTTAGTACTTGAAACATAACTAATCAAACATGTTTACCAACCAAGAGAATATGTGCTTGCCAGATAAGTAAAACCACCTTAAAGGCAAACTTGAGAAAGTCAGCAACCGACCAGCTATGGGAGATGTTGAGAAGTAAGGATGTCTACAGTGTCTTTGTATGTCACCAATTGCTTCTGTACAGTTGTCCTTTTCCTGTTGAAACAGCATAACCTGCCAAGATTTATTTTATGCTTTCTGATGGATGATGAATCAATTCTTCCTAATTAATCTACCTTCTACCATATCAACTATAGTATCTCTGTCAGTCAGAGATGCACAAATTCACTTGCCAGTTTGCCAGACACACCCCTGGCAACTCATATCCCTTCCTCTGAGCTCTGCACAAATTCACAAATGTGTGCTGCAGTTTTAAAGGATAAAACCAAAAATGTATTTTTAAAAATATGTTTCTTATCCAAAGATCAGGGAAAGTGAGGTGAAATCCCACCTATTTCTATTTTGAAAGAGGTGGAGATTTCTCTCACTTGCACTAAGGTTTGGATAAGATAAGAAACATCAGGAGTCTTCCCCATGATTTGGGAGGATCAGATTAATGATATCCAACCCAAGTCAGTTAAAATATACTTGACATAATGAAGCTCTCTGCATAATGATCTTCTCCCTTGTAACCTATTAATCCAAGTTGACTTTCTTTTTAAACATCTGTTAGTATGGCATTTGCTTCCCAAACTAAGTTTATATAAAATAGAGTCTGCATAATGCATAGGAAGAGAACAAGCAAGACAGAGCAATATTTTATGCTTCTAAGGAATACAGTCATTCGTCAGATCTGTAGACTTTACAAAGACACAATATATACTGCCAGTGTGACATATGCAGCTTTCAAGGCACTTATAAGTGGCCAATTAAATCTTGTAAGGATCTCATTGAGAATGAAAAGGAGAGTAGGATTCCACTTTAGGGGGGGACTATTTCCTTCATTCCTTGGGCCAATGGGTGAATCCAGGAATTATCACGCTTTTCCCATTCCCTGATTGTGCAGTATAGAGCCACCTACTTGCCCCATGCTGGGGGTGGTGTTTTGCTTCACCCCATGGTTTAAAAGCCACAGGGCTCTTTACTGGGCCAGGCCCTGGGTGGGTGGGGCTTAACAACTCTTATAGCAGCTGCCCTCTCAGGGCTTCAGTCTTGGCCAGACAGGCTCTCCCTCCCTCCCACCCTGGATGCAGAATTTTCTGCTTCTCACCTGATTGGCTGTTGTGTGGGTACAGTATTTTGCCTGCTGTAGTCCATGTTAGCTAGCTTAGTTAGGTCACAACTGGCATTACAGGCTTCATACAACATTAGGATGGGTTGCAATGGTGAACATTCTTGGGCTACTTAAATCAGGTGGGTGGTTAACCTGTCCTTAGAGCAGTGGTTCCCAACCAGGGTTCTTCCAGATGTTGTTGAACTACAACTTGGCTGGGGATGCTGAGAGTTGTAGTTCAGCAACACCTGGAGGAATCTTGGTTGGGAACCACTGTCTTAGAGGTTTTGCGGCTCAAGGACATGGTTTCCATTCATACCTGCTTCCTGGGCTTCACTACTTCAGAGGCTATGCAGCTTGTGAGGGTAAAGTCCATGATAGGTTCAGATGCTTCCAATTGGTAACTTGAGTAGGAATCAGCATTATCTGATTCCAGACTCTGAGCCAGTATGTGTCACCCAAAGGTTTGGGAAGGATGAGAATCTGACTCCAGCCTTAGTTAAGCCCGCACTGCTGGGGGAGGAGTTTCCTCTACACCATCCAAGTCATTAATTTGTTAATAAAGTTGTGGTCCTTTCTCCAAAAAAGAACTTTGTCTTTATTGCGCCGTGCCTGGGGGTGTGGGAACAAAAAGAGTTTTGACAGCTGTATCAGTTGCAGTGGGACAACACCTCATCCCTTCTTCACTATGTTCAAATTAGAGTTAGGGGTATTGGAGCAGAACTTCTTAGAGCAGCCTGCTTCCCTGGGCTGCCCAGTTATCATCCATTACTCAAGAAGGCAATCTCACATTCCTTGTCAAGGAATCCCTTGTCAAGCAATCTACCCATTCCTTGTCAGAAAGATTATTTCATTCCCAAACCTATTTTGCAATTTTAAGGAACCATGAGTTTAAATATTTACTGCTAGTTGTAAACCACGCGTCACGTTCATCTCAAAAGGTTGCAGTCGACACACATATTTTGTATACTTGATATATGCAGATAATATAATTATCTTACTATCTTTATAATTAATCCTTGAAAATGTGCCTGTGGGGATGCGTCCCAGCACTCAGCGATTGGCTGGGTGGCAGGAGCTCACACCTGGCAGGAGGCCATTGAGCTGCTGCTGGAGGAAATGGCAGCAGCCATGGTGAGAAGGCAGCGGTGGCCTGCATGCCCACAGGGTCAGGAGGTGGCTGGACTGCCAGGAAGAGGCGGTGACCAGAGAGGACAGAGAAACTGGCCGTTTCAAGGCACTTATAGGTGGCCCATTAAATCTAGTAAGGATCTCATTGAGAATGAAAAGGAGAGCAGGATTCCACTTTAAGGTTGGGGCATGAGACAGGAGAAACTGCGGGCAGGTGGTGGGGGAGAAGAAGTGAACCGGGCGGGCATCAGAGACGCCTGCCAGAAGACAGAGGCAGGGAGAGAGGCCTGAAGGGGGGGGGAGGGATCGAACTAGGGGCCCTGTCAACTAGTAATAAGATAATATTATATCTTGCTCACGATACCTTTCCTTCATGGTACACAGTATAGAACAAATTTCCTGGAAAATGATCTAGCACAATTTGCACCTGCTCACCACCTTAGAAGGCTTAAGGATTAGTAAACTAAATCTGAATATACATGAACATCATGAAGTAACAGCTTTTTCTAGCCACAGACTATGTGACTGTTTCACAGACACTACAGAAATAGATAAATTTTACTTTGTGTCAACCCTACTTATCTAATCCAGCTGTCATAAATTCCTTTGGCACCTCTAGTGTTTTTACAGTGAACTAAAGCGCACAGTTTTCAGTTCTAAGTCAATGATTTAATAGTTTGCAACCCCTCCTCTCCCTCCCAAATTCTTTCTTCATTCCACAGCAGCTTGAAGAGAAGCTGGGCAGCCAGATAGACTTTTGGATTTGTTCCTGATCTGGATTAGTACTTAACTCTCATGTATGATAAATGACCACACTTCACCTCCATGCATATTTCAGACAGATAATCTGGATAATATACATCAACTATCATTGAATTATGCCTTTGGTGACAAGCCCCAAACATTGGGCCTTGCCACATTAACACTGCTTGAGAGAGCAAACCGTGAGTGAGGGCCGTGGGATGGAAGGGCAGAAGGAGCTAATAAAAACCCTCTATCACCTGGAAGGAATGGGAAATGGGACAATGAGATGGTCCGTAGCATGTTTTCCTTTACCTTTTGTGCAACAGTGAAGATTGGAAAACCCTTATATTTAATACAGAAAATGCAAGGTAGTCATCACGGTTTCCGCCCCCACACACATACACACAGGCATTATCAGGCCATAACTATATGCTGGCCTTGGGCCGAAATAAACAAATAAACAATATCAGGCCATAACTAGACAGTATGAAAGAAAACATGGGGTTCCCAAGCTATAGTTACTTATACAAGGCAGGGGCAGGTGGCTGCAGGACACAATTCATGGGCAGGAGACAGGGTGCCTAAACCTTTCTTTTCCCCCAGCTGGGCTCCAAAATTCAAAGAAAGCCTACTAGGGGGAAATCTGTTGGTGGATATTCATGCATTTATTTGATTTATATACCGCCCTTCCAAAAATGGCTCAGGGTGGTTTACATCAAAGTAAAAACAAAATGAATTAAAATCAAAACTATAAAAACAGCATAAAACTAATTAACAGTTAAAACATTTAAACAGTTCAAACCCCTGGAGAACCAGGCTGAATATTTACAACTGTTAAAATAATTTGCAACAATTACAAAATCCTGGAAGGCCAGGCCAAACAGATAGGTTTTAAGGGCTCTCCTGAAGCCCATACTGTGTGTGTGTGGGCGGTGGGGGGGGGGAGTACAGGAGAGAATCTGGAAAGATGGGAAGGTTAAACACTCTTTCTGACTCTGAATTTCCATTATCTTGGTGAATGTGGAGTTAGGACCATGTTTGCCAAGGTAACATTTAGTTCCATCTTTGTTTTCAGATCTGTGTTTAAAATGAATTCTAAAACTCAACCCATTTGATGAAAGCAGTTCAGCCAGTCTAGACCTAATAAGGGCTGCCTCCCACAATGATCTATGCTGCAGCCAGGAAATCTTATGAATTAACTTAGAAGAAGATAGATAGATATGTTTTGGAAAGCAAATTGTATGCAACAATAATTGTGCCTTAAAAAACAAACACACACGCTATCAGTTAAAAATGTTATTTGGCAGACTATTTTTATATATTGTCCAGTCAAACTTTGAATACTGTGGACATATATAATTAGCTTTATAGATGTTGGCCAGTTCCCTCAGACAACTTTCCTAGATCAGACTATGAGCAAGTCATAGTCATAATAACTAGCCCTAACTGCTGGTACGTGCCAGTGGAAGGCCAAGATGAACAAATCCTTTGTGCAATCCTTTCTCTAGGTTCTGCTGAAACCATGATAGGACTGTGTGCTCAGAGCACAGAACTACCATCCTTCGATGCCCATGCATCCTCCCAGCAGCCGCACAGGCTTTCCAGGCTGCCCTGTGTCACTCCATGCCTGCCCCACACGCTTCTGAGAATAGCTGTGCTACTCAACCACCTCTGCACCAGTGCTGGGTGGGCAGTTAAAGCCCGACCACCACCACCACACTATCCAGGGCACTTGCTCCGCATTATGTGCCTCCTGGGGGTGGGGGCAGGGATTTCCAGCGTTGGAAATCTGAATCTACTGATGCATACAGTCCTAAACCATTGTACCCCATCAGTATGGGACCCTTAGACCTGAATCTATTTAAACTAGGATTTGAACCTGGGTTTCTCCAATTCTAGTCCAATACTCTAACCACTACATCATACTGGCTTTGTCGCTCAACTTTCTCTCTCTCAACTCGAGACATCTGCAACAGGGCCTCAAAAGCAAGAGGTCTAACTTCCAGTCCAGCCATTCATTCTTGTTTGTATTCTCCTAGAAATGCTATGCCACTGGCCAATTTTATCTGATGGCAGAAGCTAATAATGACTTAAACTTGTGCTCAGATACTCCACAGTATGTACTGCAGCTACAGCCCCTAAGTGAGAAGAGAATGATTGCTTCAGCAGCATGCAAATACCACAAAGCGGCAGTTAGGTACAGAAAACCTCCACAGAGGTTAACCATGATCCTTACTAACAAATAATAAATTATGTCAGCACTGCACAGAAACCATATGGTTGCCTTGGATAATGTCATTATATCATCTCCAACAGGAACAGCCCCCTTGAAAGAGTTCAACTCTCTTGCTGGAATCATCTTTCTATTCTGTCTCATAACTTGCTATCTTTATCCTTAGATACTCAGAACCAGACTCTATTAAGAGAAGCATTTATTCTGTTAGGGAAAGTATTATGTTAGCCAGACCTGCACAGTAAACTAGTTTGGCTCATTTACAGATCCATATTAGAATCAGGATAGCCAAGTGGCTAGAGTTACATAAGGACCTAGGATGTCAGATCAAGTGCCACATTTGCTGTAAGATACCTGAGAGGCTCTAGAAAAGTCACTATTTCTTGCACCAGTTCCCAAGCTGTTGTTTTTAACAGGAATAATGGTGGCTTCTGCAAGCTCTAGTAGTGAACGTCAATGAAAAAATGGGACTATGACTAAATGTAAAGAAGACTAAATTAATGATAACAGGTACAAGCAACCAGCCTCAGAACTGATAATGAAGATAAAGACATTGAAGTGGTGGATAGCTTTTGCCTTATAGAATCGACCAAAAACAGAAAAGGATCCAGCAGTCAAGAAATATGCCACAGACTAGCACTTGGTAGGGCTGCAGTGAAGGCCTTGGAAAGGATATTTAGATACTGTGACATGTCTATACCTACAAAGATTAGAATCATTCGGACAATGGTTTTTCCCTATGGATGTGAAAGCTGAACTTTGAAGAAGCAGATTAGAAAATGTATTGACGCTTTTGAACTTTGGTGTTGGAGAAGACTTTTGAGGATACCATGGACAGCCAGGAAAACAAACAAATGGATCATAGAACAAATCAATCCAGAATTTTCACTCGAGACACAAATGACCAGGCTCAAACTATCATACTTCAGACACATTATGTGAAGATCCAGCTCCCTTGAGAAGTCCATAATGCTTGGAAAACTTGAAGGAAAAGAACTATAGGTTACTCACCTGTAACGTTGCTTCTTCTAGTGGTCATCTGTCCCTTTACACTAATGGGCTATACGCCTGTGCAGAAACATCGTCGGAACCTAACAAGCTCAATTCCTTTGGAAGGTGTTCAGGTGCTGTTTTAGAAAGGTGGCTTACTAGGCTGGGAGCCCGACTTGTACCTTGACTGGAACTAGTTGCCATGAAAGCAACGTTCTGATGGCGACTGCTGTTGAGAAGGAGTCTTCTGTGGGTGACAAGGCAACCACCTGGCAGTTTTTTGTGGTTTGGTTTGGTGTTCGATGATGAGTATGACATGGAGCGCACTGTGCTCCTTAGGTTCTGAACTTTCTGGAGCATGTCTTTCGTCTGCTCTGCATAGAGGCTCGAGCCCTCAAAGGGCAGGTCCTCGACCCTGGCACAGGCCTTGTAGTTCAGTCCAGACGAACACAGCCAAGCATGTCACCTGAGCACCACAGATGTGGCCATCACCTTAGCCGCGCACTCCACCGAATGCCGGGCTGAATAAAGCTCCTGCTTTGCCACCTGAATAGCCTTGCGGAGAAACGCTTTTGCCAGATCCTTCTTGTCTTGCGTCAGGAGATCCAGGAAAGGACCCACTTTCTCCCACAAAAAGTGGTTATAACGGTGTTATAAACCTGATAATTGTCCACCCTCAAATGGAGAACTGAGGCCGAGTAAAGCCTCCTTCTGAAAGAGTCCAATTTTCTGCCCTCTTTGTCACTCGGTGCCAACTGGCTGTAACCCCTGGTCCTTTGCAGGGACGCTTCCATGACAATTGAATTCAGGGCAGGATGATTCTTCAAAAAGGCCGTATCATCCTGTAGCTGCACCCTGCAAAAAATTCTCCAAGAGCCTATTAGGCTGGCAAAGAGTCACCGACTTTTTCCAATGACCCTGCATGACCTCCAACAGGGGGAAAGTGGCTGGTACCTTGGCCTCTGAATTGATAATGCTGAACAACAGGTCCAGTTCTCCCTTCTGCTGAGTTCCAAGGCTCACACCGAAGCCATGAGGGCCATGTACGCAGAGTACTGTTTGAGGTCCTCAGACGGTGAAACAGGTTTTGAATCCGACTGTATGTCAAGCGGGGATGACCCCAGGGAAACAACTTCAGAGTCCTGGGAGCTGATATCACTCTCATATTCCGACTCCGGAGTAGCCAAAGAGTGCTGTGCCAAGGGCGTCAAACCCATAGGGGTGTCTAGTTTGCTACCTGGATTGTCCAGTACCAAAGCGGAAAGTTCTTCCTTTGGTATCTGAACAGGCACAGCAAACTGTTGTAGCACTGGAGTTGAAGAGGGCGGTTCACATCGCTCACCTTGATCCCAAGCGGAGCGTTGCGGTGACCGAGAACGCGGCCTCCCTTCCAAATGTGAGGGGGGTTCACGCCAGCCTGTCACAGTTCTGGGTTTCCCATATGTGGGGCCTTCTACAAGGTCCATATCGGGGCCTAACATAGTCCAAGCAGTCAGATCGATAGTCCATTTGATATTGATCACATGATCCAGAGTCCCGGCACCAAGCACCATAAGAAGGCTCAAACTCACTCAAGGAAGAATGACGCTCCGCTGTCCAGTATCGATCCAGATATGATGGCTCACAATGGTCCCAGGACCGATCTCACCTGTAAACCGAGAAGCATTCTTCCGAGTCCCAGTGGGCACTCTGGTCCCTAAGAGGGATGCACTCCTGGTGCCTTTGAGGGGGTGACCGATGCCTAGGTAGCCATGATGCGTCTTCTGCAGGCTTGGCCTGGGAACAGGCCTCCTCTTCCAATGAAACGTAACCCGGCTCATCTGTTGCCACTGAAAGTTCTCTACTCGATTGAGCATGATCCTGGGCCAAGTCTCTTAAGGTGGATGGACTAGATTACAACAGCAATGAATGCACCACTGAGAAACCTAAAGGCTGCGTTGAAGACAGATAATCCTGGAGATAATCTATGTGATCGCTAAGAGCTGACACCAACTTGACGGCACTTAATCAATCAAGCTTGCAGGGAAGTTGCAAAAACAAGAGCCCTGTTCATACATGGTGGTGTGTGTGTGTGTGTGTGTGCGCGCGCGCAGGGGGCACTATACTTGTTTACACTGTGTCCCAGAGCATGCCTGGAAGTCTCTCCTTCATCACTGATGTACCAGGAAGCCATGTCATGCTGCTCACAGCATTTATCTGATGAGGAAAATGCCATAAGTGAGATTGCGGGCATTTCCATGGCCATAAGGCTGGAATGCCATTGCTTCGTGTATTAACAGGACTACAGTCTATAAACATTGTAAGATGCTTGCCAAATTAAAAGCACTTCAAGCGTATTAAGTACAAACTAGTATCACTTTTTGTATGAGAATTCGGGGGGGGGTGGACAACTACTTCCTTAACAAGTCAATCTCATGAGGAACAAGCAAAGTTTGGGGCGGAAAGCAAATATAGGCAAAGTGTTGGTCTTTTAACAGTGGAGTTTCCCCTAAGAATTCTGAAATGCATTTGTTAAAACCTCCATCTAGAAATGAAATAATAATAATCAGCAGAGTTGGAAAAGTGACTTATAACTGTTATAAAAGCCAAGTATTTGGAGCGAAAAACACCTGGAAGTTTAACAGGCACAAAGTATATCCCTTGTACCAACAACAAGAATGGAGGAATAACTGATATGTGGGGGAAGAGAGGGAGATAGGTTCCACCAAGCCATCAAAATCTTTCTTCCCAGTATTTCCCCTCTGACAGGATTACACCTGTTCTCTTCCCACACTCTGCCTACTGTTTCAACAAAAAGGAATGGTTGCAACAAGCTCAACACAGGCATGATAATGTCACCATTAGCAAAAAGTACAAACACAATATTGCCAAAAGCCATCTCCATCTGTATTTGAATAAGAATGTGTATCCAAACTGCTGAAAAAAGTGTCACATATTCCTAATACCATTTAATCCATAGCATTGCCTGTAGCTAAACATAGAGCCAATTTCTACAGCTTGCAAAAGCTCAAGTGCTTTCCCTTAAGCAAAGGTTACCTTTTTAACCAGTCATCCTAATAGGAACTGAACAAAATTCAGGAGACGGTAAGGGTCAGATATGCAAGTCCCACTTCAATCATTTATTTTGGAAACCAGAAGCATTAGCTCTATTATTTGTTTGTTTGTTTATTTATTTACTTAACATATTTTTATACTGCCCAAAACCTACATCTTTCGCTCTCTCCCACCCCACCCCCGTGCCTTCCACCAATGAGTGCTCCATTGTGCAGTGCACAAGTCTGTCAGTAGAAGGCACCGGGAGGGGGAGGGGAGCAAGAATCAAAATGATCCAGCTACTCACTTTCCCTCTCACTTCCTTCACCACCCTTTTCCCTCCCCTATCACCAGGACTCTAGGGGAGTCAAAGGGAGGGGGGAGGAGCCAGGGCAGCAGCAGCAACAAACAAATAGGTGATCCTGTGTCCATGGGTATGGGATGGGGTCAGGCAGGTTGCCCCATCATGCAGGCACTGCCTTAGACCATCACCTCACATTGCCTCAAGGATGAGCTGCCCTGTTTGTACTCTTAAATTTTTTAAAAGGAAGACAGAAAGAAGACATGAAGAAACAACCACTGGAAGAGCAAGAGAGATGCAGGCCAATTGCTGCCTCCCTGCCAAGGATAAGAGAAATGTCACTTTAAAAGGGGGTCTTTGACCAGTTAGCAGGCGTAACAATACACTATGAGCCAACTCTCATCTACCAGTTCAATAATAACATAGCTGCAGCTTAAATCATTCCACTGTCGCTGAAAATTAACTGTTCAAGCTTTTCAGAGATTCAGCTGAAAATTTGTTTTTTGTTTACTCCTCCTATGGCTTTGTAAGTTCTGATACCTCAGGTAAGACTGCATTCCTGCATTAATGATTTGCCAGGGTATTTCTCAGAACTTGCATTTTGTTGAAAACCTACGATTACAAATTAACAAATAGACTATGACATGTTTAGATTCTCAGATAGAGATTTGTTATTACAGTGTATTAGTAAGGTCTGTTACCAGCCACACTTATTTTACCCGGTTCCCAGGAGCCTCCCTGTTTGCTGTTGCATCTCCAGGCTTGGAGATTGCACTTTGCATATGCTCAAGAGCTGCACCACAATGTGAGCTCTCAGTTTATAGTACACATGGGGACAGGTCACTTAGTGGGCAGTGGGATAGTTGCCCCTAGATCTGCCTGCAAACAAAGCAAATTGGGACAGGGATCCAGATGCACACCCCCTCCCTATACTGGGAACTCAAGCTAAGTAGACTCAAAAGTTAACTATAGTGAGTTAACTGGCATCCAAGGCCACTCTAAACATAAGAGTGAACCACCTCACTTCCCTCCCTCCTTTCACAGGAGATAACATGCTAACCAGCAGATTATGCCAAGGAAGGCAGATAAGGCAGAGAAGTAATGTTCTCCCCATCACAAAGGAGATGAGTCAGTTATGTGCGCCTAGAAGTGTATTTTATTGAAATTATTGATAGGATTATTGGAGAGCTCTTCGCAGCACGGATATTCTTTCATGCACCTGCTTACTCTGATTTTCATTACAATCAGCCTTACTTGCAAAAGGCAAACCCCACATTGTGACACCCAGGAAGAACAATCAGACACCATGCATTTCATGTAGGCCTGTCCTGGCTGTTCTGCTCAGCAAAGTACAGCAGCAGGAATGTGCCCCCAAGGCACGTTTCGGGATACAAGTACCCCCAAGTTCCATGACCCAGTTCCATGACCCTTCTGCTTTACACTTGGGACTCCTTCCTGTGCTCCTGTGTGCCTCTCACTCAGGGCTCCAACGCTACAACAAGTACTCTCCCGTGCTATACACTGGAAACTCCAAGGACCCCACCACAATCTTCGGGCTTCCTCGTATGCCATACTTGGGACCCCACTGAGCATTCCATATGCTCTCTTAGAACCTACAAGAGCTTAAAATCACTATCTGGATCGGTCTGTGGGCCAGTCCATCCAGCTTGCCTCGCACCCATAGGAAGCTGGACCCATGGAGAAACCTTTCTTGCGGTCACCACTCCCTATACTAATCTCTACACTCTCCAGCTTCTCTTGGTTATAAGTGTTGAGAGATTTGCTGGGGTTTCTAGCATGGTGCATGGAGGGAGTGATGGGGTGTGTGTGTGGTTGCTTTATATCCCTGGAAAAGTTAGCACACTGAGTGGGAAATGAAGATCTCTGTTTATTCTGTCCCCATTAATCTTGCCGGGAACACAAGGGGTCTTCTTTTCTCTCCTTCATTCCCTTTCAGAATTTATTACTTCTGGACTGGATTTATTAGACTCTGGACTCCTGTTTCAATTTTTTCTCTTGTGTAGGCATTTTCAGTCCCTCTATAATTTTCAGCAAATCTCTGGGCTTGGAGTTTTGCATCAAACAAATGAACTATGTTCATTCAAGGAAGCACTTCAAATGATTTTCGTATCAGTTTGTGTCAGGACAAATATAGATAACAGGAAATTCTGACTATTCTAAGTTATTTAATACAACCTGTTTCTTCAGAATTGTTTTCTAATACCTTTTAACTTACGTGAAAAAACACAGACACCTGATCAATATATTTGCATTCAAGCTGTTTTAAGTGGCTCCTGACCAGTGGTTAGAATGCTGGACTAGGACCAGGGAGACCTGAGTTCAAATCCCCATTCAGCCATGAAACTAGCTGGGTGACTCTGGGCCAGTCACTTCTCTCTCAGCCTAACCTACTTCACAGGGTGGTTGTGAAAGTGAAACTCAAGTATGTAGTACACCACTCTGGGCTCCTTGGAGGAAGAGCGGGATAGAAAATATAAATAAAATAATAATAACAATAATAACAATAATTATAATAATAAGCAAAGAAAATTAAAATTGGACTGCTCCAGGCGACGATGAACTGCATGGCTTTTGGCTTAAACACCTAACAAGCCTTCATAAACAACTATCAAAACAGTTCAATCACATTTTGCAAGGAGGTGATATTGAACAATGGCTAACAACTGGGAAAACTCATCTCATCATGAAAGACCCAGCAAAAGGTGCAGTTCCAATTAATTATAGACTGATAATCTGTCTGCCAACCATGTTCAAATTATTAACTGGAATAATAGCAGATGAAGTGATGCAACACTTATTTACTAACAAACAGCTTCCAGTTGAACAGAAAGGAAATTGCCCGAACACCAGAGGCACAAAAGACCAGCTGCTGATTGACAAAATGATTTTAGAAAATTGCAAGAGAAGAAAAACCAATCTAAGTGTTGCATGGATTGACTACAAGAAAGCCTTCGATTCATTGCCTCACACATGGATACTAAAATGTTTAGAAACAACTGGGGTCAGCAAAAACATTCAGATATTTAGAAAAAAAGCAATGAGCATGTGGAGTACACAGTTAACAATCAATGGCGAGACACTTGGACAGGTTAGGATTAGAAGAGGCATTTTCCAAGGGGACTCACTATCCCCTCTGTAGTTTGTAATCGCCATGACCCCACTTTCACAAATACTAAACAAAACAGGCCTTGGATACCAAACATCTAAAACATCAAGTAAAATCAACACATCTGCTGTACATGGACGATCTGAAGTTGTATGGAAAGTCCCAGTCAGAAACCGAATCACTGCTAAACACTGTCCGCATATTCAGTAGCGATATAGCAATGGAGTTTGGACTAGACAAGTGTGCTGCATTAATAATGAACAGAGAGAAAATAACAAAAACAGAAGGACCTGGGGGAAAAACAGTGTAACACTTTTGGAGGTGAGTTAATATGTCAAACAACACTTATTAAAGAATGTTCTCAGGTTCATATATCCATGCAACAGTATACACACTAGTGATGTGCCCGGACCGATCCGGAGGCCATTCTACAGGCCTCCGGACCGGTCCGGACATGAGCGGTTCGGGTTCAGGCGGATTGGGGTGGGGTGGGGTTCCTTTAAGGGCGAGGGAGGGTTTACTTACTCCTCCTGCCACATTCCTCCCTCCAGCTCATGTATTTTCTTTAGTAATCGGAGCGGCAGGATACCTGCCTGCCGCCCCTTCCCCTGCTTGGCTGCAAAAGGCTTTTTTGCACGCGCGCAAAAGGCTTCTTAAAGCCTTTTGCAGCCAAGCGGGAGAAGGGGCGGCAGGAAGGTATCCTGCCTCCCCGATTACTACAGAAAATACGTGAGCTGGAGGGGGAAAGCGGCAAGAGGGATAAGTAAACCCTCTCCCACCCTTAAAGGAACCCCCCACCCCAGTGCTGGACCGCAGCTCTGCAGTTCCGTGCACACCCCTAATACACACTCACTGATAGAGATATGAATCACTCTGACCTGTTAATGGAACTGGCCCTAGAGTGTTTGGTCAGCACCCCAACGTTCGGGCTTTGTGGGGGAATTAACTCTTAAAGGGGGTCAGCTCCACCAGTTTTAATTTGTGCAAACGTTTGGACTCAAGAAATGACTGGATTGAGGCAGGATATGGTTTCAAAATCAAAAGAAGAATTTATTTGAGGGAGGGGGATACAGAAAATAAAACCTTGTGGTTAAAGCAATAAGAATACAAGTTCTAATTGTATGAGATCCCAGGCGGGCAAGAGAAAGAGGCTTGAGAGATAGGGGGTGGGGAGCTTGGATTTAAGAAAGGGATAGATGGGGGCCCCAGGAGAGGAGCAAGCATTCACATTCACCTGATCGAGAGGATGATGGGATTTCTGGGCTGCAGTATCTCGCTCCTTCAGAGTGGCGGGGAAGTTATCTTGCATTTTCAATGAGAACTGGATGGGAACACACATGCTCTTTGTGGGGGTAGATACATGTTGGTGGGCTTAGTGTTATGTGCATATGTGAACAAAAAAGCTGAGCACTCTGTAAGTGAAAATAAAACATCTTTCAGCAAAATTTCACATCTCTGCTTCTTTCAGCGAAGGATACATCAATAATGTTGATTGCTACTTTAGACTCACTTGTTAAAACGAATGCAGTAATACCACTCACTTTCAAAATGCATCTATTATTTTATCCTATTTAAAGAATAGCAGCCTAGACCTCATGATTCTGCAGGCACAAGCAACACACACTACCAGGTGCAAAGATATGAACACTGAATGTTCAGCCATGAAAACAATGTCATGTGCCACAACTGAAAACCTCATGCTATATTTAAAGGAAACGTCTAGCTATGCATCAAACCAAGAAGAGCTTAGAGCAGCAGTTGAACCCTGGAAATTATAGTTTGAGCAAGCCAGAAATAGTCTTCTAATGTTCCCAAGCTTGTTGACTGCAGGAACAAATGATTAAAGTTTGCAACTCAGAGGATGGTTCTCATGGTTTCACATAGTAAGAGGATTTGGTAGTCTTCCTAACCATATGAGATGACAACAAAAAAGCAACTGTGAGAGTTGCACATAACCAAAGGTTTTAAGTCACTAACATAACTGGCATATGAACATAAGAACAACCCTGCTGGATCAGGCCCAAGGCCCATCTAGTACGGCATCCTGTTCCACATAGTGGCCCACCAGATGCCGCTGGAAACCTACAGGCACGAGTTGAGGGCATGCTGTTACTCCACTGCAACTGGTACTGAGAGGGATCCTGCCTTTAAGGCTCGAGGTGGCCTATAGCCCTCCGACTAGTAGTTGTTGATAGACCTCTCCTCCATGAAGTTATCCAAGCCCCTCTTAAAGCCATCCAGGTTGTTGGCTGTCACCACATCTTGTGGCAGAGAATTCCACAAGTGGATTATGTGTTGTGTGAAAAAGTACTTCCACTTGTTGGTCCTAGATTTCCCGGCAATCAATTTCATGGGATGACACCTGGTTCTAATGTTATGTGCGAGGGAGAATAATTTCTCTCTATCCACTTTCTCCACACCATGCATGACTTCATAGACCTCTATCATGTCTCCCCGCAGTCGTCTTTTCTCTAAACTAAATAGCCCCAGGTGTTGTAATCTTGCCTCATAAGAAAGGTGCTGTATGCCCCTGATCATCTTGGTTGCCCTCTTCTGCACCTTTTCCAGGTCTACAATGTCCTTTTTTACATGTGGTGACCAGAATTGTATGCAGTACTCCAGGTGTGGCTGCACCATAGTTTTGTATAAGGGCATTATAATATTAGCAGTTTTATTTTCAGTCCCCTTCCTAATGATTCCTAGCATGGAATTGGCCTTTTTCACAGCTGCCACACATTGAGTTGACACTTTCAACAAGATCCATTGATGCTGACACTTTCAACACTTTCACGACCCCAAGATCCTCTCCTGGTCAGTCACCGACAGCTCAGATCCCATCAACGTATACTTGAAGCTGGTGTTTTTCGTCCCAATGTGCATCACTTTACACCTGCCAACAATAAACCGCATTTGCCATTTTGTCGCCCACTCACCCAGTTTGGAGAGATCCTTTTGGAGCTCCTCACAAACCATTTTGGATTTCACTACCTGGAAGAGTTTGGTATCATCTGCCAATTTGGCCACATCGCTGCTTACCCCTACTTCTAGATCATTTATGAATAAATTAAAAAGCACCGGTCCCACTACAGATCCCTGGGGGATCTCACTTCTTACTTCCCTCCATTATGAAAACTCTCCATTTATCCCTACCCTCTGTTTCCTGTCTTTCAACCAGTTAGCAATCCACACATCTACTTGTCCCCTTATCCCATGACTGCTAAGTTTCCTCAGGAGTCTTTGATGAGGAACTTTGTTGAAAGCTTTTTGGAAGTAAAATTGTTTTAAATTGTTGCCCAGGATCTCCAGGGCTTTTTTGCGGTTGAATTGGTTTTATTTTTAACTTGTTTTTAACTGGTTTTATCTGTTAACTTGTTTTAATTGTTTTTACCTTGTTTTAAACCACCCTGAGCCATTTTGGAAGAACGCTATATAAATCAAACAAATAATAAATAATAAATAATAAATAAATATTAAACTGGATCACCATTATCCACACACTTGTTGACACTCTCAAAGAACTCCAAAAGGTTTTTGTGCCTCAAGGAGGCGGTGGTAAGACCACTATTAAAAAAGCCCTCCCTTGATCCCTCCAACCTGGATAACTATAGACCTGTGTCTAACCTTCCCTTTCTGGGCAAGGTGATGGAGCGTGTGGTGGCGTCCCAGCTGCAGAGGGTCTTGGATGATACGGATTATCTGGACCCTTTTCAATCTGGCTTCCGCCCCGGGTATGGGACTGAGACTGCCTTGGTCGCTCTAGTGGATGACCTATGCCGGGAACTAGACAGGGGGAGTGCGACCCTGTTGGTTCTGCTGGACCTCTCGGCAGCGTTCGATACCATCGACCATGGTATCCTTCTGGGTAGCCTCTTGAGTATGGGAATCGGAGGTACTGCGTTGCAGTGGTTCCGGTCCTTTCTTGGGGGGAGGGTCCAGAAGCTGGTGCTGGGAGACTACTGCTCGGCCCCATGGCCGTTGGCCTGTGGGGTCCCGCAGGGATCGGTCTTGTCCCCCATGCTGTTTAACATCTACATGAAGCCGCTGGGAGAGGTCATCCGGGGATTTGGACTGAGTTGTCAGCAATATGCGGATGACTCTCAGTTCTATCTCTCCTTGTCATCTGATCCTAGGGAGGCGGTGGATGTCCTGAATCGCGGGCTGGAGGCCGTGATGGGGTGGATGTGGGCTAACAAACTGAAATTGAATCCGGATAAGACAGAGGTACTGTTGGTCAGTAGGAGATCCAATCGGGATGAGGAGATTTTACCGGTTCTGGATGGGGTTGCACTCCCCTTGAAGGAGCAAGTACGCAGCTTGGGGGTACTACTGGACCCGGCTATGCTTTTGGAGGCTCAGGTGGAGGCGGTGGCCAGGGGTGGCTTTGCACAGCTTCAGCTAGTGCGCCAGCTGCGTCCCTTTCTCGAGAAGGCAGATCTGGCCACGGTTACCCACGCCTTAGTCATGTCACGACTGGATTACTGTAACACGCTCTACGTGGGGCTGCCCTTGAAGAATATCCGGAAACTGCAGCTAGTGCAAAACGCAGCAGCTAGGGTTTTATCCAGAGCTGCCCATTGGGAGCACATCACGCCCATTCTGAAAGAGTTGCACTGGCTGCTGGTTCGTTTCTGGGTCCAATTCAAGGTGCTGGTTTTGACCTTTAAAGCCCTTAACGGTTTGGGCCTGGGGTATTTGAGGGACCGCCTGCTCCCAAAGGTTGCTGCCCGCTTGACGAGGACATCTGAGGGGGCCCTGCTCCGGGTGCCGACAATGAGAGAGGCCCGGCTGTCGTGCACTCGGGACAGGGCCTTCTCTGTTGCTGCCCCCAGACTTTGGAATGCTCTCCAAGTGGCCATTCTCTCCTCGGACTCCATCACGGCTTTTAGAAAGTTTGTTAAAACTTGGCTTTTTCATAATCGTTTTTACTGCTTCTTCTGTGTGTTTTTACCTGTTTTATTGTTTTTATGCTAGTATTTGATAAATTTTAAATTTGGTCTTTTTTATATATATATTTTAGCTTAATATTTTTATTGTCTTTTATTGTATGTTTTAAGTTTTGTAAACCGCCTTGGGGTTGTCTTTTAACGAAAGGCGGTATATAAATGCAACAATAAATAAATAAATAAATAAAGTCTACTATTTGCTATTTATTACCATAACTTTGAGAAGCTCCTGAAGGGATCCTGAAAGCTGAATAAAGCCCCCTTCCACTGTGCGAATTCTGCAGACTGAGACCTCCACAAATGCATTTTGTTTTTAAAAAGTGTTTGTGACTTAGTTTCATAAGCAGCTTTCAATACCATCAGCAATGGTATCCTTCTGGACCACCTTGTGGGGATGAGTTAGAAGTCATTGGGTTTTTCCAGTACTGCTCGTTCTTCCAGGGCAGAGTCAGAAGCTAATGCTGGGGACTCCTATTTGTCACCATGGGCATTGGCTAAGGGCATCCCACAGGGTTCCATTCATTTCCCAAGGCTGTTTAAGATCTATATGAAACCATCATCCAGAGGTTTGAAATTGCATGCCACTCGTATAAGGATGATACATACAGTGGACCTCATTATCCGTAGGAGTTCCATTCCTGCAGATTAGCACGGGTGACAAAAACTCAGATAATGAGTAATTGAGTCTATGGGAACATGGGGGGTTAGGTTCCCAGACTAAAAAAAACACACCAAAACCCCAACAAAATGGGCCAAATAAAGTGCCCTACCATGCTCCGTGAGTCTCCTGGCATCTAGCAATGCTCCCTCCCCCAAGTTAAAAAGTCCCTCAAAGTGCAGATTTTTTCTTTTTGCTGAAATGAGCCAAAAAAGGGGCTCTTGCAGACAAAATGGCAGCCGGAAGTAACCTCTGCAGTTACTTCCAGCCCTCTGGGAACTGCAGATGTGTAGGTTTTAACCCTTTTGTATCCACAGATATTGAAACCGGGTGTCAATTAAGAGCCTTTTCTCAGTCGAGGTGCCACTAAGCCTGGACCATAGATGTAGCAGTAGCAATAGCAATAGCACTTACATTTATATACCGCTTTATAGCCGAAGCTCTCTAAGCGGTTTACAATGATTTAGCATATTGCCCCCAACATTCTGGGTACTCTGGATGTACTCTAGAGTTTGAATTTAATTCTGCTTTGAAATCTACAAATGCAGCAAATAAGGTAGATTTGGGGGTCCTACTGTATTTCTGAGCTATATGTTGAATGATCAGACAAGAACCAGTCATGGATCACGCTGGTCTAAAGCCTGCCTGCTTGTTGTCCAGGATTGCTCCTGCTCCAACCAGTCCACGAGTTTCTGATTTATTTACCTTGCATTACATTTTACTGATGTTATTAAGTAAGCTTATGTGTCTGTAGTTAGAGGGAACATTCCTATTTCCCTTTTTGAAGATAGATACTACAATAGCCAGACCCAGTTTTCTGGTAATGATGTGTAAGCAGTTTTGACAGTTCGGGGTTGAACCTAACCACCCACTGTTCGGTCCGATCCCGGCCGTTTGGTGGGGTTCGTGAGTCAATTTTTAATATCTTTTTAGTATTTATTCCCTCAAGGCTACTAAAAAAATAAAATAAAATTTTAAATTTGACTCGCAACCTCCCCACATACATAATCAGCATAATCAGGTGGGCTGGATGGGGAGCATACCGAACTGGCTCAGTCCTGTTCGGATCCTGTACAGACTCAAATCGAACCGGGCCAACCGGTTTTGTGCACACCAGTGTTCTCTCTAATGTTCCCCACATGCATTCAGAGTGGGGCCTTTCTGTTTCAACCTGAGCAGGATCTAAAATTAACTGAGCGGACATAAAAAAGTTTGAGTGCACACACTTGCACACACCTTAGAGGGAACACTGGTGTATACCCCTATTTTCTGGTCTGTGGGCCGAATTGATTATATGGGTAAATAGGGCTGCCAGCACTTGTGCTCACCACTCACGATTTGCCTTGGTCATCTTTACTGGGATAAGATTATTCGCAGGGGCTTTATCACTTTTGAGTTGGTCAATGAGGAGTTTGTCCTCTGCTATCGATACTAGGAGCCAAATCTGAATAGTTTCAAGCAGAAGCTCTAACTCAGGGCTGGAGTGATGGGCATTACCAATACAATTTGTTATGGGGTAGCTAACAAATAAATTTTATTATTATTATTATTATTATTATTATTATTATTATTATTATTATTAATATTAATATTTAATAATACAACCTTATTTTAATTTCAGTGGTTGAAATAATGACTGTTGTTGAAGGAGCTATAAAAGAGGCAGTCTTAAGTTTACACTGCAAGAATTATTGAGTCTTCTGCTGTAATTTTAAGCATGTAATAAAATCTGGATTCAAAATTAGACTTCTGACAATATCCACGTTATGTTCTAGTTAAAAACCCTTGATTTTTTTTTCCAAACCATGTAACTTTTCTTTTTGACTTTGCTATGAAGTACTACATAAAAACACAATCTTTAATTCCTGGAACACGGTCTGAGTAGTGATGGTATTGAAATCAGTAACTACTTATTACACAAATATGTCCTCCTTGTAATGCTTGTCTGTATTTGAATTGAGTCCATTTCCCCTTTATATTCTTCATGTCAGAATCTTAAATGAGTTTCTGTGAATATGTGTTCAGCAGATCAGGCTCCCAAAGCCAGCTGAAAAAAATTTCTGAACCATGGAAATGTGTACACGTGTGTCTGTGTAAGTGTCAGAATTAGACTTCTGACAATATTCATGTTATGTTCTAGTTCAAAACTCTTGATATTTGAAGAGGGGCATGTGTGGTATTATTTGCATAGGAGTGGGAGAAAGGGCATCCCAAGAATGTCCCCCCCCCTCCATGTCCTTACTGTTCCTCTGCAGCAAAAGCATGGGGGGAGGCAAGAAGAAGGCAAAGGGCACAGCCTACTTCTCCTCTCCCCGCATCTTTGCCTCTTGTCCCAGGGTCCTCTCCAGCCTTGCTACTCACCAGATCAGAAGGATTAGGTTTGAGGAATATCTTCTTTATTGAAACTCTTTTTTTTTTTTTTTTTGCACAAATGTTTGTGGTGGTGGTGTCTCCCCTCCATCCAGATCTAAACCTTTCTATTTTTCCCATGTGTGTGTTTGGGTGGTGTTAATTGAAGTAAGTTGGTTCTCTGGTGTGACTGATGCTGTATGGTGGGTGCAAGATTATAGAAACCAAATGATAGTTCCCAAGGGGCAATATGTGAGTGCAACTGCATGATGTTTTCCATGCCCCAGCACCAACATTCTATTCAATAGAGAACTCTTAGAGAACAAATGGGCTTTTTCTCAATGCTTGATGAAAGCCCACAAATACTGAACCCATTAAACTCAAGCCCATCAATAGGAAAAGACAAGTGGGCTGAAGAGGGGTATCATCTCAAAAAGCAGGATGCCTGACAGGATAACTGACTTAATTCAACAGATAAATGTTGAATTTATCTTTATTAAAGGTTTGTTAAGTGGTTACAGTTATGTTTCCTTTTGTTGTTGTCGTTGTAATTAAAAATATAGCAAGAGAAAATTGACTTTTCTGTACTTTCTACAACTTATATATGCACTTTTAAATTGTTATAATACATAAAACATGTAGAATGTCTTCTGGGCCAGATTCTACAAAAGTGGTGATGAAGGCCAACACAACTGCCATATTCAAGAACCACATCAGACCGCCTGCATATATTCTTGGCTCATTCAAGACTTAATATAGGGTCAAATTTAGTTAATGAATGGCATATATTTACTTATCTGACATATTTGAGTTTATTATTTTAAAATTTATCTTTCACCACAATGCACTCAAGGCAGTTCACATCAGCAGTTGCTTTCAATTATAATCAAGTGCTGAATTCCACCTCCATCTTTTTATAAAAACAATAACATGCATATCTTAATGACATGTGGCAGAAACCATGCACAGTAATTGCTGAGAGCTGTTCACCAACGTGGGCAGAGGAAGTTACTTCCTGCAGAGGTTCTTTACTGCAGCCTTTTAATTTCCACTTGCTTGGAAGCATTTCTTTTTGAAAAGAAATTCTGTCTGTAGCTCTCCTGTAAAGAAATCCCGGTTTCGATGGAACAGGGACTTGTTAGAACCACTGCCTTTGGTCATTGGTCATTCATAGCTTCTTGATGCTATTCTTATTCTTCTGTTTTGTCAAAACATGTATATGAAAGAATACTGTTTGTATTGCTAACTCTGAAGTTGGGATTGCACATCCATGGGGATTGCTTCTGCACTGAATTCAGTTGGTTTCCTTTCTTCCTTTAAAAATAAGTGGGGGGAGCCCTAATGGAACATACCCCATTTATAGTGGTTTCATATCTCAAACACAATGAAGGAAGTATACAAGTTCTACTGTGCAAGCCTGGCTCAAAGACCTACCTGGCAAGCTGGCTTCATTGGCTTGACAGGTATACTTGTAAAGGGGAATCCGGCAAGGATTACCCTTTACAAACAAAGGGCTTTTCTGATAGTAAATGTGGGGTGGGGTGGGGAGGTAGTCTTAACCTTGAAAAACAAGCCGCCAGTGGTGGGCACAGCAGAGGCGAGGGGGGCTGCTGCTGCTGCAAGCTGCAGCTGCCATTAGATGATTCTCCGTGCATATGCAGAGGGCAGAGGCCATTTGCGTCACCACCATTCCATGCACATCCCTACTTCGTTCACAGTTACTTCAATTCCAAACCCGTTTGATTGGCAGTTTAATCAAACAGAATTAGAACTTCATAGTAGGAAATGATGACAGTAAAAATTATGAAACAAATAACCTAGGAAATCAAATCATTGCAAAGAATAACTGGGATAGCAACTGCTCTCCACAGAGGTCTTTCTCTTGAACAATTTGCTCTGCTGGGACTAAGAATAATTGAGACCTCTTCAGCACCTTGTTTGTGGATTTACCTTTTTCTAGAATGTTCCATCTAGCACTACTTTGACTCGTATCAAGTTGTTAAATTGGCTAAGCAACATTGAAAATGATTTAATTTATGTGCACAGCACTTAAAAAAAATCTTGGTTTTTTGAGAACTACTGCGTAGACACATTTATTTTAGGAAGTTTATTTTAAATTATTTCCTAATAATAGAGTCCTTAACTTGTACACTTTCAATTTTATGAGAACCTCTTTATCAGAATATTTTCTAGATAGCACACTTTTAGCAATGACCATTTTTTAAATTTAATTTTGTATACTGGTTCTATATAAACAGCAGCTGCTCTGATCCTTTTCCTGCCAAATGATACTACTTATTCCTTAACACTTCATTATGTTACTAGCATTACACACTCTTAGGCTTAAAAATGCACAAGTTCGAAGTCTGTTCTGAACTCATATTATGTTTTGACCTCCTTGTCTAGGCACAGTTGTTGGATACAGCTGTATGTAGTAAACTGTCTAGAAAGGTTGATCTAAGTTTACTACATTCTCCATAAAACATAGTCCTGATGGATAAGCACTAATGAAAACTGCTATGGTGGTTTCTCATGTTTTCAGTCCTTTTTAGTGTCTAAGTACTTTATAATCTTTATTTTGTTAGTCCTTGCAACCACCCCCTATGTTGCTGCTAGCCCTATTTATTTATTTATTTATTTATTCATTCATTCATTCATTTATTCGATTTCTATACCGCCCTTCCAAAAATGGTTCAGGGTGGTTTACACAGAGAAATTAATAAATAAATAAGATGGATCCCTGTCCTCAAAGGGCTCATAATCTAAAAAGAAACATAAGATAGACATCAGCAACAGTCACTGGAGGTACTGTGCTGGGGGTGGACGGCCAGTTACTCTCCCCCTGCTAAATAAAGAGAATCACCATGTTAAAAAGTGCCTCTTTGCCAAGTTAGCAGGGGTTTATATTTCAGATATGAGAAGCTGAAGCTGAGAAAACATGACTTCCTGGTAAGTCCGTGCTTCACTTGGCTTGGTTGCCCAGATAATCTGAGACAAACTGTAATTATCTCCACATCAGAGCATCCTGGCTTTGAGTTGATTAAGTTACATTACATCCTTCCGGTACCCTTATATCACTTTCTTCAGGTATTCTTGTTCCAAACCGTGAGTGGTTTTAAAGGTAACCAGCACCTTGAATTGCACCTGGAAACAACCTGGTAACCAATGCTCCTGCAAGACTGGTGTTATATCATACATGCATCATTACTCTCTCAGGACTCTTTTTGCTGAATTTTGGACCAGTTGAAGCTTCCAGAAGGTCTTCAAGGGCAGCCTCATGTGTTGCAGTAATATGTAACCACTCTAGCAAAGTTGACTGGTACAAGAACAGATGCAGTTGGAGAACAAACTGAAGTTGGGCGAAAGCCTCCCAAGCCACAGCAGACACCTTGGCATCCAGGAGTAATGCTGGGTCAAGGAGGGCTTCCAAGCTGTGAACTTGCTCCTTCAAGGGAGTGCAACTCCATCAAGAAAAGGTTGATACGCCACCCGCAAAGTAGCAGTTCTCCTGACAAGAAAGCCTCTGTCTTGTCCAGATTTGATTTCAGCTTGTTAGCCCATGTCCAACCCTTTACAGCCCCCAAATGAAGAGCATTGCCAAATCTTCAGCTGGAGATGGCACAGATATACAAGAGAACCTTGTTATATGTGGATTCTATATCTGCGGTTTCATGTAGTCATAGGTATCTTGCTGCTGCTGATAAAATTGTATAAGAATATAAGCCTCAGAGTAAGATGTAATCAACAGGGACAGTTATCTAGGCCTATTAGGATGTCTAGTGGGGGTCAGTTAGGGTTGCATCCTGGCCCCTTTGCTGTTTAATATTTATGCAAATTCTTTAATTAAGAGCCTGTTGATATACATGTCCTGAAGTTGGCAGACAGATGGCTTCCTGTACTTTTAATCAGATGACACGGTCATTTTGTCCCAGTCACAAGTGGGAATGAGTTCAAGTTGTTGGACATGTGCTCCTGTGGTGTGCCTTTTATACAGAACATAAGAACAGCCCTGCTGAATCAGGCCCAAGGCCCATCTAGTTCAGCATCCAGGTTCACACAGTGGCCCACCAGATGCCGCTGGAAGCCTACAGGGAGGAGTTGAGGGCATGCCCTCTCTCCTGCTGTTACTCCCCTGCAACTGGTACTCAGAGGCATCCTGCCTTTGAGGCTGGAGGTGGCCTATAGACCTCCGACTAGTTGCTGTTGAGACACCTCTCCTCCATGAAGTTATCCAAATCCCTCTTAAAGCCATCCAGGTTGTTAGCTGTCACCACATCTTGTGGCAGAGAATTCCACAATCTGCTTGGTCTTAGGCGGAGACTAATTGACCCTGTTTTACAAAGTTTTCCAGGACAAACGGATGAATTTTATGTTAAATAAAATTTAATGGAGGTACTTATTGTGTGGGGCCAGAACTCCAGAAACTATTTTGATCTACCTGTTCTAGATGGGGGTCACACTTCCCCAAAAGGAATGCAATCTGGGAGTACTTCTAGATCCACACCTCTCTCTGGTATCTCAGGTTGAGGTGATGGCAAGAGGGGCTTTCTATGAGCTTTGGCTGATACACCAGCTGTCTTGAGATGAATAACCTCAAAACAGTGGTATATATGCTGGTAACCTCCAGGCTTGACTTCTGCAATGTGCTCTATGTGGGGCTGCCTTTGTACGTAGTTAAAAAACTCCATTTGGCACAGAATGCGCCGGCCAGGTTGGTCTCTGGGTCATCTTGGAGAGACCATATCACTCCTTTGCTGATAGAGCTATACTGGCTGACAAATGGTTTACGGGCAAAATACAAAGTGCTGGTTATAACCTATAAAGTCCTAAACTGCTTGCGCCCTGGGTATTTAAGAGAATATCTTCTTCATTATGCACCCCACCACCCACTGAGGTCATCTGGAGAGGTTCATCTCCTGTTGTCGCCAGCTTGGCTGGTGGCCACATGGGGACGGGCCTTCTTGGTTGCTGCCCTGAGATTGTCAAATGTGCTCCCTACTGAAATATGATCCTCCCCCTCTCTGGCAATTTTTAAAAAGCATTTGAAAACCCACCTCTGTACTCAAGCTTTTTCAACTTTTTACATGTTTCAGTTTTAATCTGGTTTTGACTTTTCAATTGTTTAAATTGTTTTAAGTTTTATGTTATTGTTAACTGCCTGGAGATGAAAGTTTGGGGCGGTATACAAATTTGATTGATAAATAAATAAATAAAATATTTGCTAATAGATACTAATTCATCAATTACACATGCAGTTGTGAAATTCTGCTCTTCTGCAATACAGGTGCAAGATACTCTGCTCTCTAATGGTTGGATGCAAAGTACAGATATGTTATTAATATGGATGTTTTCAATTTTACAATTGTTTTAGGTATTTGGTATTGGTCAAAGGGCGAAAAAAAGACTGACTGTCCATAACAAATTGTTCTCTGGGTGGCTCACAACACAACATCAAAACATCCAATAACATGAAACAATCCATTAAATTATAACAAACAAAGAGGGAAAAAGAAAACACAAAAATACAATACACAGCAATTTAAAAACTCTTTAAAAATCAATTAAAAATCAAATTTAAAAATCAAAATTGTAGAGGTCGGAATGAGCAAAAAGGTCTTTACCTGGCATCTAAAAGAACAAAGTGATGAGGCCAAGCAAACCTCACTCGGGAGGCTATTCCATAAGCGGGGTGTAATCACCATAAAAAGGCCCTCTCCCTAGTAGCCACCCACTTGTTGCTTGTCAGAGGCACTTGGAGCAGGACCTCTGAAGAAGATCTTAAGGTCTGGGTTGGGACATATGGGGCAAGACACTCTCTCAGGTAACCCAGTCCCAAGTCATTTAGGGCTTTAAAGATTAAAACCAGCACTTTGAATTGGGCCCAGAAATGGACTGGAAGCCAGTGCAGCTGATGAAGTACCAGTGTAATACACTCAAAATGTCCAATCCCAGTTAATTATCTTGCAGTCCTGTTTTGTACCAGCTGCAATTTCTGGACTGTTTCAAAGGCAGCTCCATTTACAATGCATTGCAGTAATCTAAGTGAGAGGTTACCAGAACATGAGGAACTGGGGCCAAACTATTTCTGTCCAGGTAAGGTCAAAGTTGGTGTATCAGCCAAAGCCGATAAAAGGAACTCTGGGAGACAGAGGTCACTTGAGTCTCTAGTGACAGTGCTGGATCAATGAGTACCCCCAACTGTGAACCTGGTCCTTCAGGGGGAATGCAACTCCATCTAGAATAGGCTGAACATCATTCACCCAGGCAGGCAACCACTGATCGGCAGTAGTTCTGTCTTGTCTGGATTGAGTCTCGGCTTGTTCTCCCTCAGCCAGTTCATTACTGTATCAGGAGACACACAACCTCATCTGCATCTGATGAAAAAGAGAGATACAACTAAGTGTTCTCTACATACTGATGATACCTCAGGCCAAATCTCTGGATGACCTCTCCCAGCGGTTTCATGTAGATGTTAAACAGCATAGGGGAAAGAAGAGAACCCTGCAGAACCCCAAAGCATAAGTGCCAAGGGGTTGAGCAGTAATCACACAGCACCACCTTTTGGGAATGAGCCTCGAGGTAGAACCACACCTCCAAACAGTGCCTCCCATATCCAACTTGGCCAGCCTATCCAAAAGGATACTATGGTCAATAGTACTGAAAGCTGCAGAGAGATCCAAGAGAATTAGAAGGATTGCACTCCCTGACTCTGTCTCTGCACAGGTCATTCCACAGGGCAACCAAACCAGTTTCTCTTCCAAAGCCAGGCCCGAAGCCTGATTGAAATGGATCTAGATAGTCAGTTTCCTCCAAGAATGTCTGGAGCTGGTCAGCCACTACACGCTCAAGCACCTTGCCCAGGAAGGGAATATTGGCCACAAGCCTACAGTTATTTACATCCTCTAGGTCCAGACTAGGTTTCTTTAGGAGTGGTCAAATAATAGCTTCCTTCAATAGAGCTGGGACCATTCCCTCTTTCAATGAGGCATTTAGAACCTGCTTGACCGAGCTAAAAATTCCCTACCTACTAGATTTAATAAGCCATGAAGGGCAAGAGTCAAGCACGCACGTGGTCAGCTGAACTCTACTAAACACCTTGTCCACAAACTCGGGGACCAATAATTGAAACTCCTCCAGCAACACTAGACCAGGTGTCACTCTGGACACCTCTGCCAAATGACCCCTCCATCAGTCAAGAGCCTAACCTTTGCTCAGATTCACCCCAAGTTCTCCTCCACTTGTGTTCCAGCCATCTCCCAGCTTGCTTCATCAGCTCAGGTGTGTACCAAGGTGCTACACAGTCTCTGCTTTGCAGGAGAGGGCACTTGTGAGCTAACATGTCAACCACACAAGCTATCTCTCCATTCTAGAGAGCAACTAGAGCTTCAACATGAGTGCCTGCCATACCACCTGGAAAATCCTCCAAAGTCCTCAGGAATCCATTAGAGCAGGTTTCCCCAACATGCAGCACTCCAGATGTTGCTGAACTACAAATCCCAGCACACCCAGCCACAATAAATTGTGACTAGGGGTGCTGCGAGTTGTTGTTCAGCAACATCTGGAGGGCTGCAAGTTGGGGAAGCCTGCATTAGAGTCCAACAACCTCTGGGGGTGGAACATTTGTGTAGGTCCACCATACTTGCAGAGAGGTGTAGCTGCTGAGACTCTAAACCTCATAAGGAAGTGATCTGACCATGACAAAGGCATACGTGATATATTCCCCAGTTTCAAATCACCATCCTCCAGTCCAGTTGGAAAAAAACCAAAACAGATTCCAAGTGTGCCCCATGGTTGTCATGGCGGCTATGAAGTCTTGAGCTGCCCCAGCCAAGACAGCCTCAGCAGAGATTTTGAAGTCACCCAGAACAATCATTCTGGGAGTCCTCAACACTAAATCCGAGACCACCTCCATTAGCTCAGGGAGGCAGACAGCTGGGCAGCAGGATAGGCCATTCTGCAGGGTGGCCCACCCTGGGCTGTGGGAGTGGGCAACACCAAAAGAATCCCCACTCTGTCCTGAGAACCTGACACCATACAAACACTCTGAACCAGCATTCACCCTGACAGTGGGCCTAGAGAGAAAAATAGAGCTTTTCTAAATTACAGCCCTCCCCAGCCCTCTAGCCTATGCTGATGCTGCACTAAATACCCAGGTAAACACAGTTGGGAAAGACTAATCTCTCCCAGCTCCCCACTCAGGTCTCCATAATACAAACCAGTTCAGCCCCTTCTTCCACAATTAAATTGTGTATGAGACAGATTTTATTCTGGACCGACCTAGAATTAAACAGCAGCACCAGTAGACCAAAGAACAAACTGGTAAAGCAGCCGGGAACCTTCCCATTACAGGAACAGCCAGAAGAAGAGATAGGAATAAGGTCTTGAACCACTCTTCCCCTCTTCTGATGTAAATGAAGCCCCAAGCCATACCTTCCCCTAGTAACTGAAGCACCCCCAGCTCTTCACAGGTTCACATCCTCACTCAGGCACATAATCAAAACAGCTATGATTACTCTCAGCAAGCAGAGTGGATCCCTTTCCTTGTGGTTCCTGAAGGGGCTCCCTTCAGTGGCTGACCCTGCTGGCTGCTGCACAAGGCTGAGGAGGTATTTTCTGAAAGACTTCCACTTTTTATTTGTAAAGGCTGTGTATACCTGAACATTATTAAAAGGACTGCTCATTAACAGACAGAGGAATCTACATAGACCCGGCCTGCTCAACTTAGCCCCACCCCCAGCTTTTTTTGGACTACAACTCCCATAACCCCCAGACACAGTGGCCAACAGCCAGGGATCATGGGAATCGTAGGCCAGCGTCTTCAGGAGGACCATAGTTGAGCAGCCTTGACACAGACTATGCTGAAGTAATCTTTAGGTAGAAAAATAGAATCTTTCTTTCCTCTAAGCTCAAAAGCAACAAAACAAAATGACCTATAATTTACCTTACTGAAGTACCCCCCCCCCACGCCATTGCCACTCTCTGTAGAGCTTTGTGATTGGGTATTTCATGTTCTACTTCAGTCTTAACTAACAAGAGAACACAGTTTATTGATTAGGCTCACTGAATCTGAAGTGGGGTTGTGTTTTTTTTTTAAAGAAACCATGGAAACAAACATCTATTCATCCAAGACAGAAAATCATCAAGGTACCTTGGTTCCTCAGAACAAAACAGAAGCAAGATGATGGTTATCAATCTAATCCCTAACATACCTTTTGAAACACACCATTATACATACATCTGGCTTTAATGATGCAATACCACTTCTAAAAGTAAAAACTAGGGCTGCTATTCAAAATCAACACTCCTCTGACGATTCAGCTCTCTGTTACCTGCCTCCTCCTTGCAAAAGGCAAATTGACAACGTGACTTCCTCTGAGTTTCCAGGCTGGGAATTTTTACCAGGTGCATTCCTTCCATACCAATCAATCAAGTGAAGAAATTAAAGCTGCAAACCAGTTTCTAAAACGCATTGAGCATTTCCAGCAGCTAGTGCTGCTCTGCTGAGACTGAGCCAGGAACCTAAGAGATCTGAATATGTTTAATAAGCTGGATTTTCCCCTTTAAGAATCAGTACTATAGGAAAGCACTAATCCCATTGTTATTTTCATTTTAATCAGTCATTAGGAATGTGCTCCATTCCCCCCACCATCTTTAGTTCTATTAGCACATGCTGTGGAGTGGCTGAAAAGATGCTGTTGAAATTGCATACAGGAAAGTCACTTTGGGGCAATTTGCCATCTGACTTGTGCACATTCCACAAGCCTACTGAAGCCTAGAAAATTGGGGTAATTTGGACTGGTGCTTGTCCAGCATCATGAAAGGGATGAATTGAGAAGAGTCAGGAATTAAATTTAAGAACCAATCTTATTTGTCTGTTTCTTTCTTAATGGTATGTTAAATTAAAAATACCTACCTAAACCATTTTTACATGTAAATATGTTTTCTATTCAAAAATCACATCTGTTGACAGTAAGAACTACTAGCCATAAAGCTTTTTAAAAATCATTTTTACAAACAAAAACTAAATATTTTTTTACAGTCATGTCATCTGTATTTGTGCCTTAATGCACACTCAGCAAAAATGCAAAATTAACCTTCCCTCTTGCCTCATGAAATATTTATTCCACCTCAACAAACATCAGATTAAATTCTTCAAAGTTCAGGTGCACAGATTCAATTTAAGTTTCTTCACACACATTCCAAATTTGAAGAGATAATGCAAACTTTCCTTCAGAAATGTTTTTTATACACTAACCTCCAATCTCCTCAAATATAAGTGGAAAAATACAAACCTAAATTTATCTAAATCAAACTAATTAGCAGGGCATCCAAGCAGGCTTAAATCTCTAGAAGCAACTAAATGTCATCTGCTTTAACTCACAGGGGAAAATAAATCCCAGCCAGTTGATTAAGATAACTGGATAACTTAGTTAACTGGGTGTGGCATTCCCAGCACTTACAATAATAATTAAAGACTTAAATCAGTCTGAAACTGTCTTCTGAAATAGTCAGGTTTGCCTTTCAAGAGGTCCATGAGGTGGCAGCATGAACAAAATAGTGCATATGTAGCTTTACTTTCTAGCTTGAAATTCAGTTTCCTGACATTAAGATCTACAGTGTCCTACATGAGGAAAATTACTCAAAGTAGTCCTACTTAAAGTGAAAGAATAAGTTAGATATTGTCCTACTTTGAGTAGTACTCTTCATCATGTCAGCCAGTGAAATTAGTATGGCAAATGAGCCACTGTTGATTATTCATTGCTATAACACATCTAAATTATAAAATGTTACACAACACATACTATGGAGGTAACTTATCATCATTAATATTAATATTTTAAAGATAGAGAACTGAGGCTGAAAGTATGAGGAGGTGCCTAATAAATGCATACTTGAGCAGGGTTTCAATCAAAGGTTTCCCAGCTCCAAGCCCATGTAGCTAGTCACTTGGTCACAGAGTCTATTTTGCCAGAACATTTTACCTAGTTTACACAACCTGGGGCCCATTAAGAAAAACAGACCATTACTTATATCTCACATTCAATTCCTGAACAAAGCCAAACGCAGAGAGCAACACAAAAAATCAAAACAAATCAACAGAAACAAATATCAAAAACACAATACAATTGATGAATTCAGAGTAAATCAGTAACAAATCAAACAACAATACAATTAATTTCAGTTTACAACAGTCCATAAACATAACATAACTACAAAACCAATAATATCAATATTTTGCAATGCTAATAAAAATTCAATTAACAAACATAATAATTCATAAACAATGAAACAATCACATAAATAAGCAAATAAAACAAAAGCAAAAACCAATGAAGCACACTCCCAGTCTGTCATTCTGCCTCACATACAGAATCAGTTTAGGCTTTTCTGCTGTCATTGCGGCTTACGTTCCAGTCTCTAACCCTTCTCTCACCAGGAGAATTATCAGTTTGTATCACTTTTACTTTATATACCCTTGTTACCATTAGTAATTTACTATATATCTGCCTGGATATGTCAACTTCTCTATTTTCTCTCTCTTCTTCAATTTATCTTTCTATTTCCCTTTGTTTTTTTATTTTCTCCAAAAGAGAATCATTGCATGCTGGTAGGACCAAATGTGTCAAAACTATGGACCCATCAGATCAAAACCATTGGAAATAAAAAGCACTTGACAGTCAATCACCACTTTTGTTATGGACTTTACAGTATTGCCTCTGACAAGCAACAGCCAGTTAGTCAACAGTCCACTTCAGTAGACTGCCACCGTTTTTCTAGCAATGCTCTTGTGCCTTTAGAAACTGCCCAACAGAACATTCAGCAGGTAAAGCTATCCTCATCACCATGACAGTAAAGATTCATTTGCTGGATAACTTCATGCAGCTTCTAAGGCACATGAATTATGATTACAGAACATTAACCTTACATTAGCCATAAACCTGCTGAAAAGTTAAAAACTTTCAGGTAATCTGTATTAATCTTGCAGAAGATGACTAAACACTGCAAGCGATTCCTACAGAATACTTAGATTTTTTCCTAAGCCAGCTCTGGTCCTCAAAGCTCCACAGTCACAGATATTTTCTCTCTTTTGGCTCTCATAACCAGAAAGGTTGCTTTCTCGAACTTGAAACTTGCTCTTTTTTTAAACTCACTTTTCATAGTATACTTATGGTATTTCCTGGAATCTAGCAAGAAAGTTGAAGCAATTCACACCACCAATTTTTCAGTTGTTAACTGTATCACTGACTGATTCCACCATGAGATACAGCACATTATATTTGAGAAAGCAGAATATATTTAAGAAAATAAACGTTCACATCTTTTGAGACATATTTCCCCCCCTGCTTTTGGAAGCCTCTCTTCAGTTGCTGATTAGGACTCAGAGCTACTTCAGGAGAATCAACAGTGGTGTCACCAAATTAATTATTATTATATACTTAACATATGCACACAGGGATGTGAAAAAAGCCATCCATGAGGCAGCATGTAAATTTGGAGGCAATTTTAGAGTCGCCCACAGAGGTGCTTTTAGCACTTCCTTCTTTTCCCCAGTCTAATTGCACTGATGTTGGATGGCTTGCTATTAAGCATTAAGTTATGCAATACATGACATTAATTATTTACTGTCAAATATCTAAAATCAAAGTATTATTTCTATTTGTTATATTCATACATTTGAATTTTGCACAAGACAACAGTTTGATGGTAGTTCAAAATCCAGTACACCTCCCTCCTGTGAAATTAGGATCAGGTTTCTGCACATTCAGGTTGTTTTACACCAATTTTCTCTACTATGAAGTATCTACAGGAACTGAAGACAGCTACTCCAGAAAATGTAATTATAATACCATCTCAAACGACAGGATCAAAGAACTATGGTCATGTAAGTCACACTAATCCTTTTGTTACCAAACGGAAGGCTTTTATTTGGAATCATCAGTAGCAGGAACTCTCCCTTAGAGTCAGAATAGAGACAAAGCAGATAACATTCAGAGTTCATTCCCAGTTCTGTAATTCCACTGCCTTTGACTTTTTTATGTTTATTTCTTTTTAAGTGAGCAGAAAGTAATATAATTTACTGATTTACAAAAACACAATGATTTTAGGGTATGCATTTTTGTCTACTCATCATAGTAGTATGCTTAGTATCTTTATCAACTGACAGCAAAAAATTCCAAGTAACACATCATCTCCATTAAAGTTTCCTGGTTTTATATGAGAAAAATACTACCCTTAAGAAGGTAATTATCACTAACAAGTCAAGAAATTACAATATATGAAAAGGCCAGTGTGATTTTTGTGAAGTATTGAGCAAAGAAACAATATTAACATTTGTGGCAGTGCCAGATCATTAGGAACACCAGCATTGCCTTGTGCATTATGTGGGCAATTGTTACTGTACATACTAGCCGACTTCCAGATGAATGCCACCCTGGCATCCAGCAAAACAGCACTGATAGAGGAAGTGTGACTCTGTTGGTCCTTTTGCATCTCTTAGCGGCTTTCAATACTATCGACCATAGTATCCTTCTGGGTCATCTGAGGGTGTTGGGGGTGGGAGGCACTGTTTTACAGTGGTTCCACTCCTACCTCTCGGACAGATTCCAGATGGTGTTGATTGGAGACTGTTGCTCCTCGAAATCTGACCTTAACTATGGTGTCCCTCAAGGCTCCATACTTTCTCCAATGCTCTTTAACATCTACATGAAACCTCTGGGAGAGATCATCAGTATGCTGATGACACCCAGATCTACTTCTCCATGTCAGCTTCTTCAGGAAATGGCATAACTTCCCTAAATGCTTGCCTAGAAGCAGTAATGGGCTGGATGAGGGACAATAAACTGAAACTAAATCCAGATAAGATGGAGGTACTTATTGTGCGGGGTCAGAACTCTAGAGACGATTTTGATCTACCTGTTCTAGATGGGGTCACACTTCCCCAAAAGGAACAGGTTAGCAGTCTGGGAGTACTTCTGGATCCACACCTCTCCCTGGTATCTCAGGTTGTGGTGGTGGCCAGAGGGGCTTTCTATCAGCTTCGGCTGATATGCCAGCTGCGTCCATTTCTTGAGATGAATCACCTCAAAACAGTGGTACATACATTGGTAACCTCCAGACTGGATTTCTGCAATGCGCTCTATGTGGGGCTGCCTTTGTACATAGTCCGGAAGCTTCAGCTGGTGCAGAATGAGGCGGCCAGGTTGGTCTCTGGGTTATCTCGGAGAGACCACATCACTCCTTTGTTGATAGAGTTACACTGGCTGCCAACAGGTTTCTGGACAAAATACAAAGTGCTATTCATAACTTGTAAAGCCCTAAATGGCTTAGGCCCTTGGTATCTAAGAGAATGTCTTCTTCATTATGAGCCCCACCACCCATTGAGTTTGTCTGGAGAGATCAGTCTCCAGCCCAGCTGGTGGCCACATGGGGGCAGTTCTCGGTTGCTGCCCCGAGACTGTGGAATGCACTCCCTATCTCTGACACAGCCCCGAGACTGTGGAATATGATCCTTCCCATCTCTGACAACTTTTAGAAAGCATTTGAAAACCCACCTCTTCACCCAAGCTTTTTCAGTGCTTTAAAATTTTATGGTTTTAAATTGTGGATGATTTTTAAATTGTTAAATTGATATTGGAACATTTGGGGCGGTGTACAAATGTGATAAATAAATAAATATATTTCCAACTGCACTCAAATCAGATCTTGCCCCTGATTGATAGACTCATCAACCTCTCCCCACCCCCAACTCAATCTCTCTGTCTCTTCCTGCTTTTACTTTTCTTACAAGCCGCTTGACTTACAATATTAACCCTTCTTTCCCCTACTTTCTTCCAATGAAACTGCCTTCAACATTGATTATTTGGTTGTGGGCACTAGCAAGTTGGTTCAGAATGGACAGGATTCACACAGTCTGGTTAGAGCGCCATGGCTGCAAAGGGATTGTCATCACCTGAGTAATTGTCGTAGTACCAGAGTAATTTCCCTGAGTTATTGAAGGTGTTGGGTGGAGAGCCTGATCAGCATATGTAAATTAGGTGCACACGCATAAGATACACAAATCTGAGCAAGGATAGTGTACTTTGCAGTCAGAAGTAGTGTTACATTCTGGCATTTGTAAGATATCTTGGGCCTTTTCCTGGGTATTAGAGATTCTATTCCTTGGAAGCATAGTCATACAAAACTATCAAAGTTTGAATATTGATCATTATGTCTTTTGGGCCAAGGTAATTCTAAAGCCTGTATCAGAACAGTATCCTTCATAATACAGTAACACAAACTGTTAAATTTAGATGAGAAACTCAATTTTCAACAGAATTCAGAAAGACTCTAATCAAGACTCTGCAGCATAACACCACAAGAGGGCTTATTTCATCTGAAGAACAATTTCAAAGCCCTTTCATAGGGTCATGCATGGAACCGGCTGGCCCAGTTTGGTTTGAATCCGGACTGGACTGGAACCCGACCGGACCAGTTCGGTCTAGCACCCCTTTGAAACCCCCCCCCAGATCAGTTCGGTCTGGGGGGTGGTGGTTCATGGACCTTTTATGTTTAAAAAGGTTTTTTTAACCTTATCCCCCGTGGAGGAGTTCCTGGAGGCAGCAGTGGGGGTGTCCTCAGAGGTTCCCCTCCCCCTGCTGGCTCTCCTTATTGCCCCCTCCAGCTTGTTCAGCCAGTTTTTGGGCTTCTCTCAGCAGTGCAGCTGCCATTTTGGAGGCCAATCGTGCAGGTGCGCGGCCTCCAAAATGGCCACTGGGCCACCAGGAGAAGGCCAAAAACTGGCCGAAGAGTGGCTGAACCGGCTAGAGGGGGCAATAAGGAGAGCCAGTGGGGAGAGGGGGGACCTCCACAGGGGGCCCCCCGCCACCACCTCCAGGAACTCTTCCTAGGGGGATAAGGTAAATTTAATAACAAAACAAAACAGAGAAGGGTCCACGAACCCCCCAAACATTCAGGGGGTGTTTGGTCTGGGGTCAGACCAAACAGGGGGTGGTTTGGTTCAACCCCAAACCATCGAACCAAACCGGTTCAACGTTGAGCCGGTTTGTACACCCCTACCCTTTCATATTAAAAATGAATGATATGATGGATAAAATTGTTCTATTCACTATATGGATTTATTGTGGATTAATGAAGCATCTCTGAATAAATTTGTTAATCTGATTTGTTAACCTGAGGAAACAAATCTCAAATACAGGTTTTTGAAATATGTCATTATCTATAACAGAAGGAGGTTGTGTGCTCCCAATTTTTGTTGTCTGGAAGCAAGCTAAGAGGAAAACCTTGAAGTGATTGCCCCCAGAGCCCACAAAATTAAGATAAAGGATAAACAACAGGATAACTAACTAGAGTGCAGGCCACTCCAACCCCACCCTCAGGGGCTATTCAGCTTCCTATCAAGAACTGCCTTCTTCCTTGAGCCTCTGGGGCAAAGCAACCAGGCCTGAAAGAGACCAGCAGAGTCTTCTGCATAACTTCATCCAGCCAAACAGTTTACTGTGCTAAGGAGACAACTACCCAGGTCACACACACCTTGAACCCCAAAGCTCTGAGTGGGTGAGCCAAATGGCCACCAAAACGTGGCCCATTCCCAACCAACCCCGGGGCCACAAAACCCTGATGTGCTGTTTCATGGAGCCACCCTTCACCTACAACAGGTGCCTCCAGTTGCACACCACTGATTCCTTACCTGACCTGCCCAAACTCCCCTGCCATAAAAAGGACAACCCTCAGTTTAGCCCCTTTACCCCACCTGCCGAAAATAGCTTTGTTGCAAATCCTTGAAAAAAATCATTGCCCTGATCTGACAAATGGACCCCGTCTACCCTATACATCTGCGCACAGCTATGTCTAATTTCCCCATGAGGAATGCTCATTCCTCCCATCAACAAAATGGCTCTTCCTACTCCATGACTGATCTTCTTGCAAGCGTAATCTGAACACTGGGGGTCACCCTCCCCCCTCCAACGTTGTCATGGTGTTAAACTGATCATAATAACAACTGGGCCAATGGGCCAACAAAGCTTACAGGTCAAAGATCACCTGTAAACGTAAAGCCTTCCCCTTAAGCAAATCCAAATCATGACCCCACAAATGCAAGATCAGAACATGCGGGCCAGGATGCCCACTGAAGTATTCATCCAGGAGTGGCATCAAATGACCACAGTTCATGCCTCGATGACCAAGCCACTCCACACACACTAAAGAGCCACATCCCAACTGCATTCCGAAACTTGTGGCTTGTGCCCGTTGACTGGCCCAGAAAACAAAACTGGTCCATCATTTCAACAGAATCTGAAAAAGAAACAATCATTACTACTCGATAATTCTCTAATGAGGCCCTTTAAATGACC
Source organism: Hemicordylus capensis (assembly GCF_027244095.1). Taxonomy (NCBI): domain Eukaryota; kingdom Metazoa; phylum Chordata; class Lepidosauria; order Squamata; family Cordylidae; genus Hemicordylus; species Hemicordylus capensis. Next base: position 368,512,035 of record NC_069658.1, on the reverse strand, counting down.
GTATTTAATTTATAGGCAGAAAAACTCCACTGGCCAATTATCTGAATCACAGGAGGAGGAAGACCCAGCTGGGTGGCTGTAGAAGCTGCTCCTATATGCCAAAAACACTGGCAGGGAGACTTTCTCTACTCAATGCCTGCCTGACAACTGACTAGAATTGATAATGTGTGAATGGCAGCAAATCTAAATGCCGGAGGAAAAAAACACTGTGTCCAACCCCTCTAACCTGACAATAACTGTTGCATCACCACAAAAGGACAGAGTGCTGGATCCATGCTGCAGGCCAGTTGGATAATCAACACCAGCTGCCTCTGGTCAGTTTTTGAAAGTGAAGCTTTAGCAACACACCCGTCCCCGGGTACTGCACATCCTCCCTTTCCAGTGCTCTGTCTGAACTTTCCGTCTTAGAAGCTGCCAACTGCTCACTAATACTCAAGGCACTAAAAAAGGCCACTAAAGTTGTCATCCTAAACAGCGTAGCCTCAAACGCAGAGTCACATAACTCACTAAACAGACGTAAGTCATGTGCCAATATAGCAGGGGAAATGGGAGACTGTGCATCCCTAGGGCGAGGATTAGCCCATTATCAGCCTTCCAACATCCTTCTAATGCTAAAACCACTCTGATCCCCAAAAAGAAGATGAGTAACACCTGAATATCCTCATGGATATCCCTAGTAATTCGGATCCAATGATGTGGGGTACAAGCCCCGCAAATAGCATCACACAGCCTCCCCAAAAATGCCTCTCCTGGCATAATGACCCTACCCATAACATTGAGGTGTCCAATCAGTGACTGGAACTCCCTCAATGTTGCCTTCCTGCTAGCCACAAAACAGCATCCGATTCCTTTTGCTCAATTTCCCTCAACAGTGATATCCACAAACTCATTCCGCCAAATGTGTTCCTTGGTGGCCGGGAGCAAGTGGTCTCTCAAAGACATATAAATTGCCCATAAGGAAGATGCTTGCTTGGTACTTAAGCATGAGGTGGCTCAGTTGTGGGCTCACTGGTACCCTGAGTCATAGTATGTTCATAGTATTTTACACAGTTTGGATTTTTATCATTAATTCCATATTAATTACAGTTTTGCAGCCAGTAAATAACCACTACATACAATGAGACATACAATTTCAGCGTTATATAAAAACCACTGAAATCCTCCACTGACCCAGCCATGCAGATGGCCATTGGACTTGCATGGTGGCCTCCAAAATGGCCAACCTCACCACAGAGAGACCCGTAATGGGCAGAAGATGGCCTGAAATGAACTGAAAATGGCAGGGGGAGGGAGGACATCAGGAGACACCCCAGTGGTCATGAAAGCACACACACCCCCACCAAGCCCGGCAATGGTGATAAGTCCACCATATTTAAAAACAAAAAACAAAAAACTGGCCCCAACCCAGCCAGTTTGCCTTGACCTCAAACCAAACCAGGCCTGATCTGGCTTGAGGGTGAGCTTTCAAGCTGGGCCAGTTCGAGTGTGAGCCAGCTCGACCTCGAGCCAGCTCACACATCCCTAATACAAGCAAATGGGTCAGATTCAGACAGGAGTTTCATGGAGAGAGCTGTTGTCTCCTTCTTTATATGACTGGACAACAGAAAGGTTTCCATGGATGGGGTTTCTGTGGGTTTTCACACTGGTATTACATTGGTATTTCTGCCAAGCAACATGGCATCACTCCCCTAGAATGTGTGATCTTTGTTGGGAAACAACTGAGTTGTTTAGTAACTGATGTCATTAGGGCTCCATGTGTTTGTGCACAGACTTCTGCAGTCCTTCTGCTGGAAATTTCTCCCGCTGTGCCTGTCTTGTCATCACATCCTTTTTGTGTAGATTGATGGTGGAGGGGCATAAGACACAGTGGAGAGCTGGCTGTGTGGTTATCATCGTTTAAATGTATTGAAGCATGGGACATGGCAACGTGGTGTCCCTGTTGTCAGGCAATAGCAGGAGGAATGCACTGGCTGCATAGCGTGGGCAACTGACTGGAGAGCTGGCCAGCAAGAAGCGTGGCAGGCATAGAGCGGATGCATTTCTGGGATGGTCTGAGCCACTCTCTCTATAGTTTCAGGAGCAGTCATAACAAAATCCAGGTTATGACGGCGACAGAATTCAGACAATAAGATGCTGCCTTCAAACCTGAGTTCTTAGCAGCAAAACTCACTACAGACTAAAGGTTCAGATTATGGTTTGTGGTCGAAAACCGCAGGTCAGTTGGGTGATGAAACTGTGGCTTCACACATTTGGATGACCACAAATTTGAACCTTTGGCACAGTTGCCTCCGGTTTGATGTTATGACCAAAGGCAACTGCATATATAGAAAAAAATCAACATATGGCTTGACCTGCTCAACTTCTGTATCCACTGGGAGGATGGAGGGGAAAGATACAAACTAAACAGTTATATAATATCGGTCATGAAGACTACTAGAATGGCATTCAGTGATCATGTTCACAACACAGGTTCAAACACCAAATTGGTGGGGGGGGGGTGAGGGGAGGGAAGAAACATGCAAACTATCTTTCCGTGCAATACCCCAAATCAGACCTTTCAAGGATTACAATTTACTAGTTTACAAGGTTTTAGTGGCTTCTATACATTAATATGCTGCAAAAAACAACTCTTGCATTAGTGCACTGTTCTTCACTGTGTAACCTGTGGGCCACTGGTGGCCCACACTGACCCCAGTGGCAGCCCCTGGCTTGCCTCTCTCCCTCCTCTTGCTGCCTCCAGTCCTCTCAGCCACCATGAGCTCACTCACTCTCTCTCTCTCTCTCTCTCTCTCTCTCTCTCTCTCTCTCTCTCCCACTCCTGCTCCTCACTATGTGCTTTCTCTCCCTCTGCTGCTGCCGTGACCACCTCCCCACCCTCTGCTGTGGCTGGGACCACTCCCCCCCCCCGCCCTGTGGAATGAGCCCTCAGTACCTGCAGGCCCACTTTAGAAATTGTGAAGATCACTTCACTAGGGTGTCAACAGAAAATGAGTTGCTATGGAAAAGCATTCACACCGATTGAAACCTAGTCAAAAGAAAAGAACACCTTATTGAAAGAATGAAAAGGTCATATGAAAATAGGGACACATCAATTGTTGGTTTCTTTTCTGGAACTCAAAAGGCATTTATGAGAAAAACAGTCACAGAAGTATGTATTAATTGCAGGGCAAGTTGTCAAAAGAGAAAGCAGATGAATAACCAGAAAAAGCTCCTCTCCATGCTGTCATTAGAGAAGGAAAACTATGCAATCTTACTGCAGCATTTAAATGTCAAAATAATTTGTGTAGAACAATTACCATTCAGATGAAGGATTACATCAACACCAAATAATATGTACCCCAAATCAACTCACAAGCTGTTCAGTCTTCAACATTCAGCAATTAATAAAACCATCATCATCTTTATTTGTTAGCTGCACCATAATAAATTGTTCTCTGGGCAGTTCACAACATAGTATCAAAACATCCAGTAAACACACATAAAATACATCAAACCACAAGAATACAAACTATAGTACCAAACAATTTGAAAACTTGTTTAAATCAGTTTTAAAAATCAAATTTAAAAGGCCTTAGTAATCAGAAAGGTCTTTATCTGGCATCTAAAAAAACAAAGTGATGGTGCCAGGCAAACCTCACTGGGGAGGCTGTCCCATAAATGGGTTGCACCCACTGAAAAGGCCCTCTCTCTAGTAGCCACCTACCTCACCTCGATTGGCAGGGGTGCTTGAAGCAAGGCCTCCAGAGAAGATCTTAAGGTGTAAGTCAGGACATATGGGGCAAGATGCTCTCAGGCAACCCAGTCCCAAGCCATTTAGGGTTTTAAAGGTTACAACCAGCTCTTTGAATTGTGTCCAAACACAGACTGGGAGCCAGTGAAGCTGATGAAGATATGATCAAAATACCCAGTCCCAGTTAATCTTGCAGCCCTATTTTGTATCAACTGCAGTTTCTGGACAATTTTCAAAGGCAGCCCCACATGCAATGCATTGCAGTAATCTAAATGAGAGGTTACCAGAGCATGAGGAACTGTGGCCAAACTATTTCTATCCAGATAAGGTTGCAGTTGGCACATCGGCCGAATCTGATAAAAGGCTTTCTGAGCCACAGAGGCCACCTGAGCCTCTAGCGACAGTGCTGGATTGATGAGCACCCTCAGACTAGGGATGTGCACGAGCTGTTCATGTTTCCACCGGCGGGGTGGGAAGAGGCTCCCTTAAAAAGCAGGTAAGGAGCTCCTTATCTGCTCGTCTCTGTCATGCTGCTTTTCCGCTGGCATCGCCTACTCTCCAAACAGCCATTCAGGGCTGTGACTGTGGCGCTGTTCCCTGCAGCCTATGTGAGGTGTCAGTACACACACACAAATTTTATTTTTTTTAAAGAATTCCCTCCCTACTATATTAATAAACCATGAAGGGCAAGAGTCAAGAATGCATGCGATCAGCTGAAATCCACTGAGCACATCCTCGGGCACCAATAATTGAAACTCTTCCAGCAAACTGGACCAGGTAGTACTCTGGACACCTCTCCTAATGACACTGCATCAACTGTAGAGTCCAGCTCATGCTGAATGCAAGTAACTTTACCCTCAAAGTGCTGTGCAAATGTGTCATAGCATGCTACCGAGGGTTCTAATACATCTTGCCATGCACCACTCGGAAAAGTCCCACTGGACAACATTGAGAGGATGCCATGGTGGACCAAAAAAACCACTTCCTCTGTTTGATCACTTTCACATAATAGACTTGATAATAAGCTCTAACCTGTGTTCGCTCAGACTCACCCCGGGTTTTCCTCCACTTGTGTTCCAGCCATCTCCCAGCTTGCTTCACCACCCAGGTATACCGTCATCCCTTGCCAACACAAGGGTTATGTTCTTGCAAAACTCCACAGTTGGCAAGACATAGAAGTCAATGGGAATCAGGGAGTTAGGGGAACCACGGCTGCAAATGCACTTCAAACATATTGAAAATCACTAAAAAACCCTGGAAGAACCTCTCACTATTTTCCCTGGCAGAGAATATCCATTTCTCCCACCCCACCCCAATGCCTAATGGAAAAGAGGGATTACCCACCCTAGAAGGGCAAAAGCTCCCCACCAGACTCCCACCACTACCTGGGCCAAGGCTGGGATGCTAAGATCCAGCTCATTGGTTGGCTTCAAGGTGAAGCACTTTCTCCTCACTTTTCAGGAAGGCTAGAAGCTGTCAAGGAAACACACAGTGGGCAGCCCCAGGGAAGAGCAGGGAGCCGTATGCACCACCCCAATTCTTACCTTCACCTCACAAGGAGCAAGTAGGTGTGTGCATCATTTGAGGGCCCCACTGACAGGAGGCGCACTTGGTTCTTGTTTTAATTGGTTTAAACACCGAGGCCAACAGGAGTGGAGAGATGGCCACCAGCCCCACTGCCACTAGCCTGGTTTCTGTTGCAAAGCAAAGGCAAAGAAAGCAGCCATGTCCGCTAAGAAGGAGAAGGCTGTTAATGGCTAGGCTTTGCTAGCCTGCCTGCACCCAGCAAGGAAGGTGAGCTCAGGTTAGACTTCGCTGCAAGGGTTGTTCCTACTAGGGGCAGGAACTATTCACAAACTGCAGAACACCTCACAAACTCCACCGAGAGGATGCACTGGGAGCTAAGTTGGTGCTGCACTGCTTCTCTTCCACTATCTTTCTCTCCCCCATCTCTCTCTCCTCTCTTTTGTGCTTCTCACCACCCAAATAGTGTGATAACTCATGCATACTCAAGTCATATTACACAAGACAGGCTGCAAAATTCCATATGCACATACTCAAAACCGTGTTTGATAAATCCACTTTTGGCAAGGGACAACTGTATACCAAGGGACAAGATGAGCTCTGTTTTTGCAAGAGAGGGCACTTGGGAACGATTGTATATATCACCCAAGCTAACTCTCCATTCTAGATGGCAACTAGAGCAACAACAGGAGCACCTGGAAAATCCCCTAGAGCTCTCAGGAATCCATTGGAGTCCATCAGTCTCCAGAGCCGTGCCATTTCAATAGGTCTCCACCCTCATAGAGTGGTGTAGCTGCTGAGAAAGGTCTTTCCCAAAGATGCAGCACAGCTGTTGAACTCTTGAAAAAGCAGTTTCTTCTCCATGAGAAAGACTCAGGCAATCAGTTTGTCAGGGCCCAGTATAACCCTAGACAAGCAAGCAGTTTGATCAAATAGGATGGTGGTCAAGTTTCAGAGCAAGCAAATTATGTTCCCAAAGGGTCAGATGCAAATGGAATGCTCTAAGGCAAGCTGACAGTCAGATACTAGCATGGGCAAACAGCGATCCAAGGGCCAGAGGTAGATGGCAGGGCCAAAGATGGGGTGATGGACGAGTTGCAGAGCAGGCAGGAATGGAGGCAAGCCATTAGCACCACCACCACCACCACCACCACCACCTTCTTCTTCTTCTTCTTCTTCTTCTCCTTCTCCTTCTCCTTCTCCTTCTCCTTCTCCTTCTCCTTCTCCTTCTCCTTCTCCTTCTTCGCTCATACTAAGAAGCCAAGCCCAGGGAATTTCGTAGAAATTATGTGTGGCCACACTAAGTTATCTCATCCTTCCCGGGCCAGGTGGCTGCAGTTTCCATTCTGCCCAGCCTTGGGAGATATGGTATAGCAGCAAGACCCAGGTGCTATACTATTTAACAGAAAATAGGCCAGCAACTCCATCTTCTATCTAGTTGCCATAATGGTACAAAGAAGCATGGAACACATTTTTCCCTGATAGCTGTCCCGCCCCCACCCTGGCTGATGTACCATTACCATCAGAGACCACCTAAAAGTCACTAGGTTTCCCCCCTCCACTCTTGTTCCTGGATTTCCTTTTAGGGTATCCTTTGATAATATTTTCTCCTTCCCCTAAGTGTGCTTAATTGCAAAGCACTCCAAGCATGTAGATAGGGAACAGAGTGTATCATTTAAAACTGTTATCTTTCAAAGTAGTGGTCTGCAGGACAGCCTCTTTTCCCTGGATGAGTTTTGTTTCCTCATTCATTTCTTTACCATGAGGGAAATCTCCTGATAAGCTCATGGCTCCAGCCTGCTGACTGATGCTTCAAAAGGAAAGCTCATACTTGGTTAGTTCATCTCTATAGTTTTGTTCAGAATGTGACTCTAAATGCTGTAAATCCTTAATCTCATTTAAGTAAAGATTAACCTCGTTTGACCTTTCACCATGAAATAAACTTTTTAGATTAACCATGTGAAATTGTACATGATACTTTCATGCATTTCCTGATAAAGACATCACTGAATCAGAATGTTCTATCTTGAAGAGCAGGCCATCAGTAAAGCACTATTACTAAGGAAAACTTCTGGTAGTGGTCCTTGGCAAAATTACCACTGTGTTGTCTTTTGAACCTCTTTCTTCTGTATCTTATCAGATTTGTGTTTAGGAATCAGCCACTCAAAACTGCAGCAGGTTCAGTTTCGAATGGACACTACTAATTTTGCATCTAATCTCTTAGCAAAACCAAAAATACTAAATGCGTTTGGTTCAACTGCCACTCAGTAGTTAAACTAGGTAACTGTCTCTGCATCCAAAATCTTAAGAGAGTAAAGGTAACATGAAGGTTTCAGTAGTGATGTGCATGGACCGTGGAGGCATGGTCCAACGCCGGGTGTGTGTGTTGCTTTAAGGGTGGGGGGGTTGTACTTACCCCTCCCGCCGCTTTTCCCCTTCCGGAGCTCCAGTTTTTGGCAAAATCTTCAGGGCAGCAGTGTTCCTCCCTGCTGCTCCTGCCCCCTTGTTGTTGGCCAAATCCGGAAGTAACACGGGTGCATGCACCCGCTGCTGCCACCGCGCATGCCTCACACATCACAGTGATGTGCGTGATGTGCATGGCGGCAGCAGGCGCATGTGCCTGTGTTATTTCCAGATTTGGCCGACAACAAGGGGGCAGAGCGGCAGGGAAGAACAATGCTGCCCTGAAGATTTTGCCGAAAACTGGAGCGCCGGAGAGGGGAAAGTGGTGGGAGGACTAAGTACACCCCTCTGCCCTTAAAGCAACCCCCCCCCCCGGCCAACGGTTCGTTGGACCGCTGGACAAGTGAACCGGTTCGCAGGTCTCCAACATGGCCTGCGAACTGGTTCATGTACACCCCTAGGTTTCAGTTCTTTTCTAAAATTTAGAGGCTAGCAATGCAGTTTAAGTATTCAACTGGATTAAGTGCCTACACCATTACACTTTCATTAACATAATGTGGACCGCTACATGATTTTGACGTTGCGTCCTTTCATACTTTTGGACTTGTTAAATTAAGATTAGCAACTCAGTGTTGTCCATTTCAACATTAACTGTAGTAGTTTGAAATCTTGCTAGTGTTCATAAGTCTTGCTAGTGTTCATAAGAGCTGGCAGCTCTCGAGGTAGCAGGACTCATGCCTGCAATCTAACCTCCCCTCCCCACAAACTCCTATTGGCTCTGCAGGAGGAAATATACCAGTATCTGGTACATTTCCCACTGCAGAGCTAATAGTAGATTATGGAGTAGAATTTAAACTGGAGAAAGGAACATTGGGTCTTACTTGTGAAGGGTCCTTTTTCACCGTAATCGGAGCCCATCCAGTAGTTAGGATATTTCCCACATGCCTCTAGGATCGACAGGAAGTTGAAACAGCCAAGATTTCCTGAATGACTAGGCAGCTCCCAAATCCCCAGTTCCGACTGTCTGGCCGAAGGATGCTGCAAATTTTATCTGAAAATGGGAGAGAGCTCCTGTTCTGGAATTAGAGATTGGTTGAAAGGTTAGAGTAAGGAGTAAACGTAAGAAGTGTCACACAAAGAGCCATGGATGTGACCTGCCCCATGATGCAACACCTTCGTCTATCATCTAGATAAGAGAGTGAGTGTGTGTGTGTGTGTACACACACACACACTTATTTATTTATTTATTTATGTGGCCTACTTTGTGCTTGTGACTTCTGTGAGGTGGTTTGGATGGGCTCCGATTACGGTGAAAAAGGACCCTTCACAGGTAAGACCCCTTTTCCACCGTAATCGGAGCCCATCCAGTAGTTAGGAATGTACCAAAGCTCTGGCACGCACAGGTCCGGCACATCAAGACTACTTGATGGAGCACTGTGCGGCCTAGGACCACCTGCTCTGCGTGGAAGGCTGAGATCTTGTTATGCTTTATGAATGGGGAGATGGAGGCCTAGGTCGCTGCTTGATATATGGCCTGGAGTGGGGCCCTGGCCGAGAAGGCCACTGATGCAGATGCACTTCTCGTAGGGTGTGCTGTGTTGCCCCCCGGAACGGGTATCTCCAGCATGCTGCAGGCCAGGGCAATGGTGTCCCATATCTATCTTGACAACGTGGCCTTCGTCACCTTATTTCCCAGTGTTGCGTGGCTGAAGAACATAAATAAGGCCTTGGACTTCTGGAAAGGCTTGGTCCATCGTATGTATATGCATAGGGCTCTTCTCACATCCAAGGTGGGTGTGTCGGCTTAGGGCAAAATGAGGGAAGTACCACTGGCTGTGAGTGGTGGAAGATTGAACTGACCTTGAGCACAAATGTCAGGTCCAGATATAGTATCACCGCTTCTTCCTGGAAAATGCACAGCTCCTTTCGAATGGATAGGGTGCCCAGTTCAGAGACCCAGCGCATGGAGGTGACTGCCACAAGGAAAAGTACCTTCCCAGTGAGCACTCTAAGTGGGGCCTCCTTGAGGGGTTCAAAGGTGACTTGGTGAGCACACTGAGGACCTTATTCAGGTCCCATGACGGGAACCTGTGAATTGGTGGAGGGGCCAAGTTGGTGGCACCACTCAAGAAGCGTCAAATATGCGGGTAGAGGAGCATTGATCCCTTTGGATTTTGCTCTAGTATGGATGCCAGGGCCGACGTCTGCCTGTGTAGGATGCTTTGGCGGAGACATTGGTCAAGACCGTCTTGCAGGAAGAGAAGGACATCCTGGACTTTAGCCATCGTGGGTTGGATTCCTTCCGCCTGGCCCATCCTGAGAAGGCCATCCATGTGGTTTCATATATCCTGTTAGTGGATGGCCTCCTGGCAGCTAGTATTGTCGACTGCACCTTGCAGTTGTATCCTAGGTTGGCTAGGATTTCCCACTTAACATCCAGGCATTGAGTTGGAGCCAGTCTGGGTTGGGGTTGGGTAGTGGCCTTTGTGATAGTAGGTCCAGGCATCTAGGAAGGGGCCACAGTGGCTGGATTGACATGGCTAGTAGGTTGGCAAACTATGGCTGCCGTGGCCACCTTGGTGTGATAAGAATGATAGTTGCTCCCTCCTGGCGTGTTTTGTGGATCATCCCTCTGGTGAGTATTGCTGTGGGAGGGAATGCATATAGGAGACCTGCTGGCCAACTGTTGGACAATGTGTCTTTCTCCTCTGCCTGTGGGTGGTAGAACTGAGACATGAACCTTAGCACTTTCCTGTTTTCCAGGGTGGCGAAGAGGTCCATCTTTGGATGCCCCAGTATCCTGGTAATCATGTTGAAGACTTCCACGTTCAGTGACCATTCCCCCGCATCGACCTGTCTCCTGCTGAGCCAGTCTGCCCTGTGGTTCACAGTGCTGCTCAGGTGCTCCGCTATTAGGGATAAGAGGTTCTTCTCTGCCCATGTGAAGAGTCTGGCTGATTCCTGCATGAGAATCAGTGGGATTCCTGATCTTGTTTCTCCTTGTTTGTTCACATGTGGTTCGCTGTGGTGTTGTCCATGCGGACACACATGTGGAGGTACTTGATGTATGGTAGGAAGTGAATGAGCGCTAAGCATATGGCCCTGAGTTCTAGTAAGTTGATTGACTCCTTCTGCTCTCTTGGGTGCCATCGCCCCTGCACAAAGTGATGTTGGAGGTGGGCTCTCCAGCCCCCTAGGCTTGTGTCTGTGGTTATTGTGACTCTGTCTGGTATGGTGAATGGGAGGCTCTGTGATAGGACCTTGGATCTCCACCAATGAAGGGAGACTTGTACTGTGAGGAGAACTTGAAAGCATATCTGTGCGCGTATCGTGATTTCGTCCTGGTAAGGTAGTAGAAACCACTGTAGGCTTCGAGAGTGCTTCCTGGCCCATGGTGTGCACTCTATGCATGCTATCATGCAGTCCATAACATGGCCAGCATCATGAGGTGGGCTGCGCCCTCTCTCAGCACTTTATTGCTAAGTAGAGATATTTTCTTCCTCTGTTCCAGAGACAGGGAAATGCACCCCTTTGCTGTGTCGAAAATCACTCCCAGATGTAGGAGTCTTTGCGTGGGAATCAGGTGGCTCTTTTGGTGGTTCACCACAAACCCATGCAACTAAAAGGAGGGCAAGTATCTGCTGCACGTCTCTTTGGGCCTTTGCAAGTGACTGTGATCACATGAGCAGATCGTACAGATATGGATGGATGCAGACCCCTCGGGTTCTGATGTGTGCAATCAGCACTATCATGATCTTCGTGAGGACCCTGGGCACTGAGGAGAGGCCATAGGGCATTGCCTGGTACTGGTAGTGCCATCTGCCAAAGGAGAACCTGAGGAAACGGTGGTGGTCTGGGTGGATCAGGATGTGTAGATAGGCTTCTGACAGATCCATTGACTCTAGGAACTCCTGGTTCCTTATTGTCTCCTTGATGGTTCTGATGGACTCCATCCTGAAGGAGCATTTCCTGTTGTGGAGGTTCAGAGATCTCAGGTTTAGCACTGCCCGCCAAGATCCGTCCTTCTTTGGAACCAAAAATAGCATAGAGTATATGCCATGTCCTGCCTCAGTCATAGGCACTCTCTCTATTGCGCTGTTCTGTAGGAGGTGCTGGATAGCCTGAGCCATCTGCATCCATTTCTCCGATATTGATTGATTGATTTGATTTCTATACCGCCCTTCTAAAAATGGCTCAGGGCGGTTTACAAAGAGAAATAACAAACAAATAAAATAAGATGGCTCCCTGTCCCCAAAGGGCTCACATTCTAAAAAGAAACATAAGACACACACCAGCAACAGTCACTAGAAGTACTGTGCTGGGGGTGGATAGGGCCAGTTACTCTCCCCCTGCTAAATAAAGAGAATCACCACAGTAAAAGGTGCCTCTTTGCCCAGTTAGCAGGGGACCAATGAATTGGGAACAGGCATGGTGATGAATTTGTCTGGGGGGGGCGGGGCGGCAGGATGAGAACTCAAGGACAGACCCCTTGAGACCATCTGGAGTATCCATTGGTCAGAGGTGGCCTCTGACCAGGCTTCCCTGAAGAGCAGGAGCCGGCCTCCGACCAGGGCGGCGTCATTGCTTTGCTGAAAGGAATAGGCCTGAAATTGCTTGTTGAAAGGCTGTCTGTCTGTGCCCCTGGGCCATTGCTGCCAGTGGGCGCGTCTTCCTGGCCTTTGGCTAGAATATCTGTAGTCACGAAAGGAACAACTAGAAGAATAGTTTGAATGCCTGAAAGAGGGATGAAAAGGGGGGGCAGGGGGAGCCCCATTCCTAAATGCCCTGGGTGTTTCCATCCTGGTGATAGGCATCACCTTTTTCTTTTTCCTGGTTTCCACCAGTATTGGTTCCAGGGACTCCCCAAACAGCTTGGAGCTGAGGCTAGGTTCAATCTAGATTTGGAGTCCATCTTCCAGTGCTTCAGCTAGACACAGCGTCTGACAGCTACTGCCAAGGACATGGCTCTGGAAGCCTGCCGGATACAGTCCAGGCTGGAGGCTGCCATGAACGCCGCCACTTTGGCCATCTTGTTGATGCCTTGGCGTAGCTTGGTGTTCTCAGGAGGGACCAGTTGAGCCAGTTCCTTTGCCCAGAGAACCGTCACCCTGGCAAAGATCAAGTTCGCTGCAGCTGCCCTGACTACATTGGCCTCGTGGGACTATTTGAGGAGTGATTCACACTTCTTATCCTCAGGGAGCTTTATGTGCTCCTCCCCTTCCTTACTGACTATGGTTCCCGACACCAGCTGTTCGACTAGGGTGTCTACCACGGTGGGAGCCAGCATGTTTGTTATTTCTTCAGGGAGTGAGTATAATTTGTTATTGACTTATGGGAGAAGGGCGTATTCCATTCCTCCAACACAGTAGAGAGAAAAAGTTGGGGGAAAGGAATTACAGGCATGGCCTTGGAGGTGGAGGAAAAAACCTCCTGGTCCAAGCCCTGGTTGGGAGCCGGGGTCTCCAAGGAGGTCAGCGCATTAATCGTGCAGCGTGCCTTCGCCAACAAAACCTCCATATCTGATTAGAGGAACAAGCGAGTGGAGCTTGCTATCTGCTGGTGCACCTTTCCTTCCTCTGATATTTCCTCCTCCTGTGTCATTGAAGGTATCAGTATCATCAGACCTCTCCAGGTCTTTGGGCCCATGAGCTGGAACAGGTTCTCCCCTGGTCCCAGTAGGGGGAGCTGCATCCGGCCTCTCCAGGTCCCTGGGTAAATGTACTGGGGTTGTCTCTCTCTCAGCCCTCATGGAAGGGGGTATTTTATGGGTGATATGGTCCTGAATGGGAGTCCTTTTGCTGGCTGTGCCCTCTGGGGATGAAGAGGAAGAAGATGAGGGTCAATGGCAGCACCGCCTCTTCCTAGCCATGGGAGTATGGGGAAAGAAATGGCCCCTTTCTCCTTCTGGGATAGCCCTTCCGATGGTGGCGGAGTCTGGGAAGGATGAATCTGGATGTGGTCTCTATGGGGGAGGAGTGCTCTGGCCTCTGTAGCCAGGGAAGGGATCAGAGCCCTAAACACCCTGGCGATAAACCCCTGCAGCCACTGCCCCGCTCCCCAAAACTGATGGGTCTGCCGTGCCCTGCCCGCACACTGGACTACTCACAATTATGATGTCCCCTGTTTGTGGGCCAGTGGCAGTAGTTGTGGCGGGTAAGGGAAGGACTTGAATGCCCCTGTTTCCCACAAGCGTGGCATTCTCCAGGATTACAGGCAGTAAACGCCCGTTGCCGCGTTGGCTGCTTTGCCACCCTGTGCACCCCTTGCTGCGTCAACCACCTCAGTGGCTTCTCCCTGGTGGTCCAGGAGCCTTGGGGAAGGTATCCAGCGAGGCTGCCACTGCTGGCAGACCACCTCTAGTATCAGGTGCTCGCTGATCCTCTTGGCCTGTTTCTGGTGTGTCTGGTGACTCCCAGCAGCACAGGGCTGCTCCGGACCATGTGTGATGTGCTTTTCCTTCTTTTTGGATTTTTTTGCTCTCTTGCACAGTGCAGCTCTCACCCCCTCAAGGGGGAGGCTTGCCGACCCTTCTGGGGCATGGGCTTCTGCTCGTAATTTGCCCTCCGACAGTGAGTCCCTAAAGGCTTCAGCGGTGTGGGTGTGCTCCATGTGCGACCCAGGAAGAGAGGCGGCAGGAGAGCAAGAATCAAAGGAGGAGGGAGCCGAGGAGGGAGCCGAGTGCAGAGGAAGAAAGTACAGCGAGATAAAGGTACCTGCAGGCAGGCAAATGCCGATATTTGAGGGAGGAAATTTGGTTAAGGAAAGGTTTTAGTCAGAGAAATGGAGGAGCTCTCTCTTTGGCTGCCGATCCTGAGGAAAGAGGAAAAGGAACTGGGGATTTGGGAGCTGCCTAGTCATTCAAGAAATCTTGGCTGTTTCAACTTCCTGTCGATCCTAGAGGAATGTGGGAAATAGCCTAACTACTGGATGGGCTCCGATTACGGTGGGAAAATTGTATGGGAGGAAGAGTGAAGCCTTTGCACTAGTCCTGCTTCTCTCGTCAAGATGTACGGGGCTGCACAAGGGCAGACAATCACACAAGATCCTGATCAGCTATGTCTCATGTCAAATCCAGTGTGACAATCAGTTGCAACTCATTCAAGTTACATTGGACTTATTCCAGATTGGGGCCACAGATAAAAGCAATATGACATGGATAACAGGACGGCCCAAGACCATTGGATGCCTGAGACAAACCACAAAATGCCCCCTCACTACTTCCCTCCTTGGGTATTCCCGGAAGGCTTTAAGGAAGAGTGGCGATGAAGAAAGTAAGCAGCCCTTTCTTCTTGTCCTGTGCCCCTTCAAATCCTGCCAAAAGTGGATCCGACCCTTGCAGGTTTGAAAGGGGAGCGGGCAAGGAGGTGAGGCTGTTGGCTGCTCCTTCTCCTTCTCCTCACCTCACATCCCTTTCCAAAACTGCTTCTAGTTTCCAATTCAACCTTTGCAGGCTTTCAAAGGAGTGCAGGCAAGGAGAAGGAGCTGCCTACAGCTTCTCCTTCACTGTTGCTATGGCAGCAGCCAGCTTCATTGTTCGCCTGCAAGGAGAGAGAATGTTAATGGATGAGTGGCTGGCGAGTGGTGCACCCTTGCGGGTGGGGAAAAGAAGGAGAGCAATAAGAAAGGAATCACACGGGTGTGGTGGTTCTTGCAGCAGTGGCAGGGAGCAGTGCCCATAGCCCCCCCCTACGTCCACCACCTGAGACAACCATCTCACTGAGTATCATGAAAAAGCCAGCTTTGATAGTGATATTGTTTCTTCATACAAAAATGCAAAGAACAGTCCCAAGTACAGGTAACCAATTTAAATGTTAGAATAAGCTTTCATTGACTTAGTTTGTCATGTTTACTTTTATACCAAATAAACTCCATGTAATGTTCCTGTAAAGAGTACATTTTATGCATGCACTGACTATTCAACACTTAATAAAATTTATGTAGAATACACCTCAGTGCTGGCAATGGGATATTTCAAATTTTGCAGTTCAGGATTTATTTTCCATTATGACCGAACAGTTCTCGTTATTCTAGCATTTTATGAATCTCCAATTTTTTTATTTAATAAAAGGGTCTTAAAAAGTAACTTGGATATCTAGAAGCACATATGTCTTCAAGTATCCTTTCAGTATTTAAATCTTCATGTTGGAAGATTAAGCATGCAATATTTAGAATGACCTCAGCATTAAATTGCAAAGATGAAGTAATAAGTGTACAACAGACAGAAAAGTCTCCTGCCAAGAAAACAGGCTGTGATGTACAGAGCGAAGCACTGTGGCCACCATTATAGTAAAGGTAGCTAAAAGGAAAAAAAGATTTAATATTTAAATGGGAACATATCCACCCCCACCCCCGATGACAACAGGATGCTCATTCTGGCAGGCTACTCAAACAACCCATTGTGCCAAGTGAGGGCCACTTTACTAATGACAATTGTCCTCCAGAGATATCATTTCCCTGAAGGAAAAAGCACAGATATCGCATACATAATCACATGTGATAATGGCAGCTGAGATGCTGTACATGTGGTAGAAATGATTTTTCCTACATGAAAGTGCATTCTATACTTCAAAGTCAGAGGCTATACATAAAAGTAAAATATTGTTTTATATCCCTGATACATTTGGGCAGAAGTACAATATTGTACTGTGCAGTGGTTTTATAATGGGCAGGTGGCCACTGATCATTAAGTTGCTTGATAAAGCGGGTTTGTATTTGTAGACCATGTGTCCTATATTTGGGGGAGTGGGGTGAGGTTCAACATAAACTATTTGTTCTTTTGTCTACTTACTGCCAACACACTTATAGAAAATGCGGACAGGCAAACAGCCATCATAACAACAGAAGCTAAGCAAACATCTTTTTACCAGCACTACATTGTGTTGACAATGTCTCAGTGTGAGCTCTACACAGAGCGTCTTGATGGAGTGACAAAGCAGCATGGAACTATTTTTTCACACTTCCCTGAAGTGCTTTAAATTCTAAATAAATGTTGGTTGGGTGAGGGAGGAATGTTCAAAGATGCTATCCTCATATGAGGATGCCCAGGAAGAGATCAGAGGAAAGACTACTGCAGTGTATTTGAAGATCATGAAGAGAGGAAAGAGATCCATTGTTGCCAGAAGGGAAAGGTCTATAACTTAACATTTAGCTAGCTATAACTTGATCACGATTTTCAATTATATATTATAAATATGTCTAACCCTAAAATATTCCCTTTTGAATTATCATTTTTACCAGCACTGAAAAGTATGCTCTATTGGCAAATTTTCAAAGATTGCTTTGAGAACACTCACTTATCCTGGAGGAACTGCCCTCCACCTTAATTACTTATTTTCCCCTCAATATCATCATCAAATAACTAGATTTGACACTGTTGAGAAATCAACCTGCTCACTCCATGATTGCTGATGGTCTGGGATAATCAATGTGGCTGGTTCAGAAAGTGTAGCCCTTACATTCAAACGGCTTTGTTTGCCCTCAATGACATTGTCACAATCACACAGTTGGCTAAAGAAGATAGCAGCATGATCCCATACTCTACAAGGATTGTAACCTACGTAGTTCTGTGAACCAGGCACAGCCCGTGAACGTGCTTCCAGGTGGAGGGCGGGCGATGTGCGGCTTCTTTAAGTGTAAACCGGAGCCGGTGCATGTCCAGCAGCCCCTGTGGAGGGGAATCTCCTCCACCACTCACCTGGCTCCCACGGAGGCGAACCCCTGCCAGCGGCCAGGTAAGTGGCGGAGGCGATTCCCTGCTGTGGGGGCTGCTGGGTGGCACGGAGCACCGGCTCTGTTTACACTTAAAGAAGCTGCCCCCTGCCCCCAGAGGCATGTTCTTGGGCCACGCCTGCTGTGAACAGAAGGTAATTACATTTTAAAAGGTTTTTTTTTAAAAAAAAAAACATTTATATCTTGCTCTTCCTCCAAGGAACCCGAGCAGTGTACATGGTTATATTTCTCCACACAACAACCCTGTGAGGTAGTTTAAGCTGAGAGATATGTGACTGGCCCAGAATCACCCAGTGATTTTAATGGCTGAATGGGGATTTGAACTCAAGTCTTCCCAGTCCTAGCCCAACACTCTAACCACACCACCATTTGAGCGAGGAGGGGTGATTTCTGTCACTGTAGCCCCTGCTCTCCATTGCCCAATTAGCTGAGGGTCAGGAGACTTTCTGGAGCAGAACTGCATGAGGCCCTGGAGCTGCAGCAGGAAGGGGCCTCTTGTGCATGAACCGAAGTGCCTGCTATCCAAGGAAGAACAACTTGAGATACAACCCTGCGACTGGCTGGGATTATTCGTGTGAAGTAATAGTAATTAGAAGACAAACACTGGTAACAAAGCAGATAGGGACAACAATGAGTCAGTTGGCCCTTCCTTTTCTCTGTGGAAGGCTCTGTTGTTTAAAGAGGCTTTGCCTGATTTTCAAAGCCCTGGCTCCAGGGGAAACTCTGCTAGGGTTGGCAGGTCCTCAGACGATGAAAACAGAGCTCTATCTGCAGGTCATGATGGGGGTGCTGGCTTAGGTTCCCCTGGGGTGGGAATCCAGGCAGCATAGTTACAATTCATCATATCTTTCATGTTACATGACTCTTCTTGCAGGCACTCCCCTCAATCTAGATTAGCCGCAGAGGCCCTGTTTTAAATCCCATCTAGGAAAGAAGTGTCACCTAATGGACTTAAAAGAAGGGTTTCCTTGGGTATTGCCCCAGTCCACTTGGAATTACCTCCCCAGAGATTCTTGCAGATACCCTACGACTACTCTTGGGAAAAGCTAAGAACTTCCCTTTTGAGAAAATTGTAACCCCATTTGTTTTGGGGGTTGTTTTTCATTTCAGTTGGTTTTGATTATTTCAGTTAAATATTTTTAGACTTCTATTGAACTGTTTTGGATTCTTGTATGAAAAGTAGTTTCATCACCAACACTGCAACAGAATTTTAGCCTAATGGTCTACTCATCTTACATGTAATCATACTTAAAATCCAGATAGCCATTTATACTAAACAAATAAAAAACATTCTAAGAGCTGTTCTGTATCTTCTGAAGGCACCTCACTGTTCCTAATCAAGAAGCTCTGAAGCTCTGTCTGGCTTGTGAGTTGTGCTTACCTCCTTCCCCTCTTCTGTACAAGCCATAAGCAATGCTCTATTATTATTCACATTAAAAAGCAAGCTGATAGTTTTTTACAGGTTTCCTTGAATGGAAATGGAAACCTGTTTGTTCACAACTCTTAAATAATTTCTGCACATGTTTTTAAAGCACTGTAATGATGGCATGGCCCTAACATCAATAAGCTCTAATCAAACAGTCAACTCTTTTTTTTGCCATGAATGAAATATGGCAGCAATTTAACATCCCAGCAGTGCTTTGCTCTCCTGAACCCTGGCAGTGACCCAAGAGATTTGCACTCCGCTGCTAATCAGAGAGCTAGCCAAGGCCATTTCCCACGACATAGCTGAAATTCTCCTCCTGCTTACCTTGTCTGCTTCAGTTACCAAGCCACACTGAAGCTATTTGCTATATTTCCAGATTGTCAAACATAGCATCTTTCCATTAGACACTCCTTCTGCACCACTCCAGCATTGAAAGAGATGCTTCAGGGACAACTGATCTCCTTCTCCATATCCATTGCTGCAGAGTACCCTTCAGGGAATTCTCTAACCAAAACTTTGGTTCTATCAAACACAGCAACCACTAAAAAAGAATTACTCCCACTTCAGTTTACGAACAGCAGGTAAGAGGGCAGGCATTTCTGTGTTAAGCTGAAGCTCACTGTACTTATGTTTGCATGTACACACATGGACACTGTCCATGCTACAAAGCACCCTTTAATGCTGGAAAATGCATTGAAACCTTAGTATTTACCCCCAAATCATAATAAGAACAGTCTCTAGAGCAGGGCTTGGCAAATCCCAGGTGCCAGGGAGTTGCCTAGAAATTTAATTGTGGTGCCTAGACCAGGATGTCAGAGGTAGAGTGATGTAATAAAATTGTTATCATCCTCAGCCACAATTTATTACAAATTTGGATTGTAAATCTCATATCCTCTTCCATCAATCTTGTTTTCTTTGGAAATTTTATTCAGTCAAAACTCTTTAAAATGTGTTTATTCAAATAATGAGTTTATTCAAAACTCTTTAAAATGTGTTTATTCAAATAAAGTTTGGGATATCAACTCAATAGCTTATATAAGGCAGGTCTTTTACAGTTCAGTTTGATCCACAGTAAAGAACCCAGTTCACAGTAGTGGGAGGGAACCCCATATCCTTTTATTTGTCTGGATTAGTCAAATTAGGGAGATCAGTGTCTCAGGAAGAAATGCTGTCTGTTCCATTTAAAGAGGACTCAGATCATATGCCAGAAATGCCACTTCACTTTCTGAAATAATGTACTATTTTTATATAGCTTTGTGTAACATTTCATCCACACACAGTTAAGATGGTTGACAAATGAAACTCTTAAATGCATCTGTTTGAGAATAAGATGCACAAATGCATCTTATCATTCTGTCTTAACAAGTAAAAGTCAAGAGGTAGGTATATTGGCAAAAGAGGTAATCTGCATTTAAGTATACAGAAATCATAGGTAGATAAATTGGCCCCTAGAACAGGGATTCCTAACCTTTTAAAAACAAGGGTGCCCCTTCTGTTGCATACCTTCATCTCAAGTACCTCATAGTGCCAGGTGTGTGTGTGTGTGTGTGTGTGTGTGTACATATATACATAAAATACAAATTTAAGTTTAAATGTAGGGAAACAGGCTACTACAATCTCACATCCACACTAAGTTACTCATAAGCAGTCTTACTGAAATTAATGGGACAGGTTTTCTGAAGTCTGTCAGGCAGGCTGAGGGGAGGGATATGCTAAGATTCAGCACATAACCAACAATCAGGAGCAGAGGAGGAGGGTCTACATCCTCATTTTTTAAAAATAGGTGGCAGGGTTCATGAACAAAGTGGTGCTCTCTTAAATACCCTGTACTTTATTGGGTAGTCAGTATAGTTCCTTCAGAATATGAGTAATGTGGTCTCTTTGAGTAGCTTTGGAGTCCAACCTGGCTGCCACATTCTGTACCAATTGCAGTTTCCATACTATGTATAAAGAGAGTCCAACGTAGAGCGCCTTACAGTAGTCAAGCCTGGATGTTGCAAGCATATGCACCACTGTTTTAATTTACGCGGATGGTTCTCATCTAAACTGCTCAATTCTGCAGTGTGACAAAATCCATCATTAGACAACTGCCTGAGATTGTACGTTCAGCTGGTTCTAGTAATATTGATGGATATTTCTCTCGTGGCCTAAGTTGGAACTGGCTACGAAGGTCATCCACATCTGATGTACAATATTCTACCACCAATACAGTTATATTATACTAAATATATAAAGGCCTTCTTAAGTCAACTTCAGACTCTTTGCTGCTTGCTGCAACGGAATCTAGACACATCTACTGTGGCCACCTTTTGTTCGTTAAGTAATGGACAGTCATCAAATATTTTCATCCAAATTTTCTTGGATGAAAAAACCCACCATGCTGCTATTCATGCTGCTAAATCCATACAGAACAGTGGTTGATTTGTAGGTAAAATTATACCTACATCTTCAATGTGCTAATTATGTTAGGGTTTCTTTATTTCTTTCTGCATTTACCTTGAACAAAATATTATATTCTAAAATCAGAACTTGCCTTAGGATAACCTGAAACTAGACAAATATATACTGATGTTATATTAAATACCTGGAACAATTTGATGTGCTCTTTCCTCACACAAAGTAGTGAGATGTTAATAGTGAAAAATGCAGATACAGCAATAGCGCCCTATATGAAAAATAGTATTTGTTCTTATTCTGGTTCAACTTTATGGTTTAAGAACCCCTCTGAAGAGCAATCTCTTTCACTTCCCAGTTTCCCTAACAGCATGCCCCAAATGCTTAAAAGATATCACCTAGAGCTAAATATTGTTTTGAGTAAGTGTTCCATCGATTAAAGAAAACATCAAGAAAGCTAAAAAAATATAAAGCAACATCTCTGTAGGTTATAGCTGTTGGTGGTTTACTGTGCTTTCTAAATGGATACCAGGTAACATATAAGCACCACAAGATACATAAATATTGTTTTTCTTAAAGCTTCTTAATCTGTTTTAATGGTGATCTCCAAATATGTTCCTAACACTTGTGAGCAACACATTATCGAGTGCCAACAATGTGTCCTGCTCCCAGATACATATATATTACTTCCGCCCTTCCCTGAAAGAGCTCAAGGAAACATAAATGGAATTATTTTATCACAGATCTGAGATATATGTTATACTGATTGATAGCGACTTGCCCAAGGGCATCCACGGAGCTACACAGAAAGGGTTCCATACCAACCCTTTCTGTGTAGAAACCCTTATACCAACAATAAACAATAAACCCATTTTAAAAATTATTCTGTCAGGAGTCTTCGCCCTTCTCCAGAGCCTGCAGATAGGAAATTTCCCTGACCACACACGGAATATCAGAGACACTCAGAAAGCAATGACACCCATTTCTGAAACTCTCTGAAGTCTATGCCATGCCAGATGGTGCTTGTGACCATATCTAGACTCTGGATAACAATGGGAGGATGTCCATTGCCTTGCACTGAACCCATCTGAGGTTCAGTGTAATGGTGCTCATTCCAACTCCCAGTCAGACAGGAGGGTGGGGGTTTTCATCACAGCTGTGCTGGTTCTAGGAGATGTTCAAGCACTTCCACAGCTTGGTCTGACATAATAAAGACCCTGCCCCTTCTTGGGGAAGAGGCTGGGCCAGACGTAAACACAAATGTTGGCTGACTAGCTGACTATGAAGGGCAGGCAAGATTTGCAGGCCACTGCTCATAGCTGAGGTCACTTTACATATGTCCTTATAAAGTGTGAACAAAAGATTTATCTTGTGTACAAGTAAAGTGGTAGAATATTAAGTTGGCAAATAAGTGTTTCAAAACATGTCACATCAGCAGCAGCCAGTTGTAAGAGATCAGGGACTGACTGCACCACAGCCACAATACTACTCTCATTGGCCAACCCATATTTGCTGTTATTTATTTATTTGATTTGATTTGATTTGATTTATAAACTGCCTGATATAAACATCTCCAGGCAGTTTACATAAAATTAATTAAAACTAAAAACAATTAAAAAGCAATTAAAAGTTAAAAAAACAAACAAACCCACAGATGACTATTAAGAGCTTTCTTGGAGACAGCCAGAGATGGGGAAACTCTTCTTTTGGCAGAGAGCACATTCCAAATTCCCAGGGCAGCTATGGAGAAGACCCAGTTGTGAATCACCACAAACAAACCAATGGTAAATGCAAGTGATACACTCCTGATGATCTCAGTGGGAAGTTTGTGATGAATGAAGGAGATGCTTTCTTAAATAACATAGGCCCAAGCAATTAAGGGCTTGGTAACCAGAACTTTGTATTTGGCATGTATATAATGCATGCAATGGTCCTTGGATTAAAATTTACATACAGCAGTGGCGGCTGGTGAGGGTGGCACTAGGGGGGGTGGCAAGAGTTACGTTTAAAAAGTGATTACTAGCACAGAGGCCAGGTGAGTGATGGAGCCATGACAGCCAGCACAATGGATACCAGGCAGGGTGCTGCTGCTCGCAATGGCTTGCAAGTGTCGGCAGTACCGTCTGTAATCACTTTTTAAAGGTACCTCTCACCTCCCCCGCCCCCAGCACTGCTGTCACTGGCCACCAATGACATACAGGTACCCCTAGTGCAAGTGATACACTCTGGCTCTCATTAACTACACAACCTGGCACTGGCCTTTAGATCCAAGAGAAAACGCCAACCACTGACTGGGCAACCAGAGTAGAAAAATAGAAAATCTTTTTTCACCTGTTAAGAGAAATAAGATTAATCTCTGTCTGAACATTATGGAGACATTTCCTAAACAACAAAATCTTTGCCAGAATCAGTACAACATGCCGCAACCATCAGGAAAAAAACACCATACCAACTTCTATGAATCTTACGATTATGCCTTGATACTTCTGCTTCTCTTTCCCTTTTGCCGTATTAGAAAAAAGGGAAACATCTGCACAGATTAGTCTTGAGTAGCTAACTTCACACAGGGGAGACTGGAAATCCAGGATGGAACCTCAATTACTCACTTTCTGACATCCACTCATTTGTTTCCTACTCAGCGCAGATAATTTGTTAACGTTCCTTTCATACTTCAAGAAAATAAGCAGAGCACTCTGCCTTGCACTGGAAATAGAGTGAACAGAAAGGTGCCATAGGATTTGTAACCAGAGTCACTTTTCCAGACATGATTTTGCTCAAATTATGCCATTTAGAGTCAGAACACAACACAAGCAATAAAAATAGCTCTAGCTTGATAAATGGTACAAGAGCCTCTTGGCAGTCTGTAGTCTTCACCTCTGACCTAGTGAACATCCTTTCAAACCTGAAGTGCCCCTAGAGAGCTGGTGTTCCTTGTAATTATTTACCATCTTCTGAGCAGACCTGCTGGGATCTGTACACAGTAAAGCCCTAATTCCTGGATGAGCCAAAACCATAGCAACCCCTGCTTACTTATAGTCGTGTCACTTTTGTCCAGGCAATGCTTTATCACTTGAGCTCATTTTAAAAGGTGGCCTACTAGTTCCTTCTCTTGTTGCCAGACAGCCTCCACCCCCTACCCCGCCCCACTCCCAGAAACTCTAGCTTCCAACAGAAGCAAGGCCGAGTGATGCATGAACTACCACCTGGTGCCAGAGGGAAGTTGGGCTCTCTTTGGATTAAGCAGCTATGCCACATGAATCCAGGACCAAGATGCCGAAGCTACCTAGGAAGAGGTCACACACACACACACACACACACAGAATTCTGTGTACTCTTAATGAAGCCAGATCCTGACACAGCAAAACGTTTTGAAAGACTACTCCTGAGAAGCATGGAGAGATATCCCAAAATGCAATCAAGGTCAAGTCCCAAATCAGTTATGTACATTCAGCACAACAGAATTATTTTGTTCTGTGGTCCATCTGAACAGTAACTACCACACCCATACCTGCTCCAAGTCTGGTTCCTGGAAACGTTCCTTTTGCCTTCTTTGTATTTCTAAATTCTCCTGCCTTTTGAACTTTGCAGAGGACATAACCCTATATAAAGCCTCTGCTCTCAAACCTCAGCTGCTGAAGTTTATGTTGTAAGGGCTTGGTAGTATACATACACTGACTTTTACTGCCTTGAGCTCTGGCTAGCTGAGCACAGCCTGTGTGCTCAAACCCTCTCCCTTAAGCTGAATCATTCCCTAAATTGGAACACTGGATTGCAGGGCCCAGAAGTGCTGAGCTGAGTTTGAGTGTTTCTTGCATGGGCCTATGCAGGACTGCCCTGGACAATCCTGGCACTAAGAGTCCTTGGGTTCCTATCTGCATGGGCCTGCCAAAGGCTAATCCTTGTACTTGACTGCCTGAGAGTCTTCTGGACTTGGGAACCAAATTCTTGAGCCACTGAGGATGGGCATTTTTGAGGAGAGCTGGTCTTGTGGTAGCAAGCCTGACTTGTCCCCTTAACTAAGCAGGGTCCACCCTGGTTGCATATGATTGGGAGACTAGAAGTGTGAGCACTGGAAGATATTCTTCTCAGGTGATGGAGCCACTATGGGAGGAGCAGAAGGTTTCAACTAACTTCCATGGCATCTCCAAGATAGGGCTGAGAGAAATTCCTGCCTGCAACCTTGGAGAAGCCACTGCCAGTCTGTGAAGACAATACTGAGCTAGAAAGACCAATGGTCTGACTCAGTATATGGCAGCTTCCTATGTTCCTAACCCCTGCACCTGACTACCTGGGAAACTCAGTGCTCCCCTTTGCTAGTTATGGGCACACAGAGTGCCACAACACATAGGGTTTGGCACCAAGTTAGCACTCTGCTGCATCCATTTGCTTGACACTTTGGCAAAACCTTTGCAGATCCCCTGAAAGTGGATTCCACTTTTCAGGTAGAAGTCACCCCTTTTGGCATCACACACAAAACAGCAGAATGAAGACGGGTAACAAAGTTGCTCTGGGTTCTCTCTTTTCTCTATCTTTTACTGCCCTTCTTCTTGCCCATGTTCCAATGCCCACCAACTGCCTAGGTATTATAGCCTTCAGTCCCTTACTCTCCCCCTCCTTATCTCACCCTGCACAAATGCAGTTGTACCAGGTTTGTCAACTACCATATTTTACACAGTGCATCTGCATTTCATTAAAAACTTTCTCTCTTTTTTTTAAAAAAAAGTCTAGGATATGGTCCATTTGTTATTCATACTTGCAAATTTGGTTTTAAATAAATTCCCCTAGACTGGTTCAAAACCATTGGTGCACATGTGTGTAACATACATTTGTGAGCAAGCATGGTAACACTCTCACATGAGAGGACCGAATTTAGAGAGCATGCTATCACATGATGCCTCATGAGACAAGCTTTTTCTCTCTGAATAACTGTACTGCAGAAGAGATTCATGTCTGCATTAGACTCCCATTAGCTTCAAGACACATTTCAAGGTGCTAGTTTGAAGCTAAAAGCACTTAGAAACTTGGCCTGGAAATTAGAAGCAGCCGTGTTCCATATGTTCACTAGTGATGCGAGCCTAGTGATAACACTAAAGCTTTTGGAAGAACATTTTTTTGTTTCGCAGTACAACAAAAGATCAGGAAAATAGTGGCAAGGCAAGGCACAGAGAGAACATAAAGGGCCTCTGTAGTCTTAAGGGTAGTAAGCTTCCCAGACAAGCTCAGGGATTGCATAGCTCTTTGCTCCCAAAGCCCTGAAGTTTTGTCAGACTTGCCTACAGTTCCACGCCGAGTTCAAATAGACTTTGGGGGCATTGTGCACAGCTCTGTTTGAGCTGTGATCAGGATCCATCACCCATGACTTGAACAAAAAGTAGATTTCAACTAAATGTGCAAAATCTTATTTTCCAATTGCCCTAAGATGACATATCCCCAGTCCCAAGGAAGACACAGACGCAATCGGTTTGGATAAAAGAACCACAAGTTTATTGATGTGGAGAAATCAGAGAACTGTGCACAACAGACCCCGCCCCCCGCCACAGTGCAGGCCTAACTAAGCCTGGGTTAGACCATTGCTGTCCTCGCCAGTGCCTAAAATGGGCAACACATCCTGATAACCCTTAAGGGATAAACCTTGCTTCATCCCCTTAATTGTCAACGCCTCAGGGTCAGGGCAATTTCTAGGGCTTCAGACTCCCACAAACCACTCAGCCTTTAAAGTTTATGAAGCCCTGAAGCAGGTTTTCTGGCAAATCAAAGTGCCTGAGCCACAACGCCTCTAAGGACCAATTGACCAATCCACACTTCTTAAACCGTCCAAGGGTGCTCACCGATCTCAAACCCCTATACACCTCCACCCAGCCTGCACTGTACCTGCTCAGCTGTGACCTAATAGGAAACACAGAATGGAGTAGGCAAAAAGACCCCCAGCATGGCCAGTCCTCTGAGGGCCAAAAATTCCTACTTGGCCCGCAAAAGGATGACCAGCCAAAGCCCATTCTGTGCCTGGGTCCGGGGCAGTGGGGAGGGAAGCCAGCCTGAACAGGAAAGGGAGAGGCAGCATGTGCGGGGCCCCCCCTCTGGCAAGCCCTGACCAGTCGGGGCACTCCCTGGGACTATGCTGAGGGGGTGGGACAAGGACCCATTCCCCAGCACAAGGCCATAGGATGGGAGCATTTCTGCACTAAAGATTAAGAGAAATGGTATCCAATACATCTGAACATTATGAGCTGGTCAAATTATACAAAAACGAAGTGTTTCTCTGCCTCCTCTGCCTACAAAAACGCAGTGTTTCTTGGCTACTAATCATAGAGCAGACGGAGCTGTTGCAAAAGCCCCCAAAGGCTGATTTTTAAAGTGGCAGGAAACTGAGTGGTCCCTGAATGAACCTACAAGAAGCTCCTGAATCTTACAAGCAAAGATATGGTATAACCTCTAAGCTTGAGAAGCTCCCTGACTTGACTGAGTGAAAGCTTAGGCAGAATCCCTTTATATACCCTCCGTAAGTCTTTCCTTCAAACCCATGTGACTGGTAAAACCCATGTGGCCCTGCCCAGAGCAGATGTGACTGTAAGAATGGCTAAGGGCAGAACCATGAAATAATTTTACCAGTAACATAGGTGTGAGGGGAAAGCTTACAGAGGCTATATAAAGGATACAGAGGATTTGTAAAAGAGCTAACAGACACCCTGCCTAAGCTTTAGTTCAGTTAAATCAGCAAACACTCAGGTCCCCAAGCTTGGTCTGAGGAAGGAACTTAGAAGCACACCCAATATAGAGGATGTTTTTTTAAATATTGAAAGCAAACTGACACTAAATAGATTGATTCAACTCTAATTTGAACCCAGGACCATCCAGCTCTCAGCTCATTCTCATTACCAATATATGAGTTCGCTGTGGAATTTTCTAGAAGTACTACTGTTTGTGGGTTTTTTAGGCTGGCCTTTTAAACAAGAGGTTTATAGAAATGTTAGTAATGTTAACAGGTTTGTTTTTTTTAAAAAAAACCATTTTAAGATATTTTAATGGGACTTTTTTTTGCTAGCTCCATTGCATTGTTTCTATCTGTTTCAAGTCATGAAACAGATAGAAAATGAAACAAATATTGCTATTGAACTGCACTATTGCACACAATAATTTGCCAAGCAAAGACTGAACCACTATGATTCCCATCCCACAAGACCTGAAGCAATCTGTGCCCTATCAAATTATGTTTAAATTCATGGGAAATGCATTGTACAATAATCAGTGAGCTATGGAAATCACAGAGGTCTGCAATACCCTCAAACCCCAACAGCAGCAAAAAAGGAAGTTGTTAAACTATACAGAGGTTTTTCCCATTAGGCAGAACTGGTCAGAGCAAAATTAAAAAGCAATTAGAGGCACCACATGTGGGACACAGAACCAGAAAAGCAAAATACCAATGATATAGGAATAACACTCACCATGTTAGTATTCTTTGGATGTGCATAGATTTGCAGAATAATTAAAAAATGAAGACAGTCTATAGGGTCAGCCCCTGGCACCTCCAGGTAGGGCTGGAAAACACTACTGTCTGAAATCCTGGAGAACTACTGCCAGTAAGTATGGACAATACTGAGCTACATGAATCAACAGTCTGATACAGTATAAGGCAACTTCATACATTCAGAAAGAAAAAGATCTTGCAATTCACAATTAACTCGGATAACTACAAAATGACTAATGGTGGTTTTGAAAAAGGATTGGCAAATCTGAAAAGGATAGTAGTCACTAAATCACTATTACTAATAATGAATCATAAACTGGCAACTGGCAGCTCTGTTATCACACAATTTAGGATATTTCAAAGCCCCATGACTTCCAAAACCAAGAGGAAGCATGGTGCTGCTGGCAACAGAGCTGGCTCTACTGTATTCTGCCAACTTTCAGGATATCAAATCGGGGCCCCAATGTTCCGCGGCACGTTCATCCGGCTTCTCTACACTTCATGTTACTGAGTCAGCAGTGGTTGAAGTCAAGGGAGGCTCAGGGAGGCTGAGCCTATTCACCACTTTTTCAGGGTAGGCCCAGGCCTACTCACCACTTTTGTTAGTGATGTCCCCTCCCACTGGGAATGTTGATTTCATTTTGCATCACTTTTCCGATGCTGTGACCTACAAAATTGGATCCAGATATATACCATGTTTCCTACAGCCACACAGCTGTCAGCCTCTTCCCCCACCTTAAGAAACTAACCTACTAAAGCTTTGAGCCACTCACAAGTCTAGAATCTACCCAAGAAATCAAAGCAACCTTTAATTCCTGTGTGATAGTGCTGAATCTCACTGCTGGTGCCAAAAAGCCAAATACCAGCCTGCTACAATAACCCATGGGGTACAGGGTTCTGTTGTTTCTGAGGTATTCTGAGTGTGGATTCTATGATAGCAAATTAGAGTGGATTCATGGTGTTTCATTGAAAATCTCATTTGCTATCATAGAATCCACACTCAGAATACCTCAGAAACAACAGAACCCTGTACCCCATGGGTTAGAAACCCATGGGGGTCGTTGGCACCCCATGTGCACTACACCACCATTCACTCTGGGCCACCCCAGCACCCCCAAGTGCACTTATGGGGCTGCTGAAAGCTCCATTATTATACCTTATGAGGAAAAACCTTAAAGACGCATAAACTTTAACAATTTCCCAAAAATCAGCCCTCTGCCCAAATCCTTTGAAAAAATTCAGGTAGCTTCCTTGCCCCTACCTGGCACTACCACCAACCCCACACTGCTCTAGGCTACCCCTTTGCCCCTGACATGAAGCTATACATTTGCTGATACCTCCATGCTTCTTTATGGAGAAAAACCTTAAAGACGCGAAACCTTCAACAATTCCCCAAAAATCTGCCCTCTGCCCAATCACTCTGAAATTGGGGTGGTAGCCTCCTCCCATTAGGCACTACCACCCCACCCCACTCTTTTTGCCCAGATCCCATTCTATGCCCCCGATCTGCCCCAAAGACACTAAAACTTCAAAAATTCCCCCAAAATCAGCCCTTTGCCCAATTCCCCTGCAATTGGGGTGGTAGCCTCCACCCATTAGGCACTACCACCCCACCCTGCTATTTTGCCCCTGGGACCCAAAATTCAAGCTGACGTCACATCAGACCTTTTTGCATTCAAATCAATGGAGGCAAAAAGGCGGGAAATTCAAAGAGACGTCATCCCAAATCAGCCGAATTTTTCGGGCACGAATCAGGGGTGATTCGGCTCAGGCACGAAAAATATCGGGGGGCATCGGGGGTGATTTGGTTCGGCCCTGAATCACCCAAAATTGCTCGTTTCGGGCACAGATTGATCTGTGCCCGAAACGTTTTGCACATCCCTAGAAAACTTGCCCACGATAAAATATTACTAGTCACGGTTCTGAAGCAGCCTTCCTATGAACTGATCATTTCTGCAAGCAGTCATAGATGCAAGATGAAAAGCTTACTTTTTCAAATAGACCTGGGGCATTTTATTTACTACTTAAATGTAAAGTCCCAACTGCAACATTTTAAATTTTAAATTATTCACTTTCTAGAACAACTCAAAGTTCTTATTTACACTCAATCTGAACCCTCCCCCTTAATCCCACGCACTTCCCACATTCATAAAGTGGCTACTTTGTTTTGATTACATGGATGACTACTAAATGCTGATTGGCCAAGCAATTTCTCAGTTAATTAGTCTGAGTAGTTATTTTTAAAAGTACTTTCAAAGAGTGCTATTGATTGGAAGTGATTCAGTTATGAGTATCTGAATTCAGACATTGAAATTACAAACACAGATCCAAAGTCTCCACTGACCTACTTCCATTGAAACTGGTCATACTGTAAGGAGGCTTAATGTAACATACTTGGTTTAAAGTAACATACCTGGAGAGAGATTGCAAAAATGTTCTGGATATGACAGGAAGGCCTACCCTCCTCCTTTCTGCTTGCTTTGCCATCCTTCCTGCCACAACCCTTTTGTTGCTTTTGCCTTTGGGGGAAGATATTGTTCTATGAGTATGCATCAGAGAACTTCAATAAAATGACCTCAAAAGAAAAAGCAAACATGAGAAGTATGGACTCCTCCTCCTGGCAAGAAAGGCTAAAATAATGTATGCACCAAATTCATTTAACAGGATGCTTCACATTCCTTTCAAAGGTTGATTCTCCTTATATCCCTACCAGTAATGTCAAACAGATGTCACAAAGGACCATGTAAATAATTACAGAAATTGCAGACATATTCTGTAATTGAAGAGTACTGCAATTTGATTGCCCCTTTCTTTTTAAACTTTGGCTTTTGGGGAGCTGTCCAATTATCAGACCTCGGAGTAGTGGTTCCTTTGACAGTTTTATTTACAAAGTCAAAAGGATGCAACCCTTTTTCATAGTTGCGCACATGGTTTAACAGCTTATTCAGGGTACAACATATTTGCATTCCGCATCATGTGGAAAGCTGAAGATCTTAATTAAACTGTTTCTGAAAGGATAAATTATGACATATCCATAATGATAGGAATTATGTTGAAATCCAGGAAACCTTTTTCACAAAATACAGGAGCATTTTTAACTTTCGACCATTCTTGGCCGTGAAAATATTAGCTTAAAGTATAATTGCATATTGTTTATAAAAATGAAGTATGAAATGTGTAGCATTTCTAGATCAACCCTTAACCCTTTATAATAACTGGCTGAGAACTCACCAGCTCGAAACCAAGGATAAGAAATGCAGATAAAGTGTAGGATCAAAATATATGTGTAACACATAAAGCTTGGAGAGTCTTAGTATATTTGCCTTATTGCCTTAAGAAGTCTTAGTGTATTATTTGTCAATATTCAATTACTGTCAGGCAGAAACATGAGTATAAATATTCTTAATAAAAATAAATAAATAAATTTGTTATGAGCCATTCATATGCTGCGGCTGCAAGATTACCAAAAGCATTTTAAAAATGTTTATAATGCCTGAAATTCTGTCAAAATACAAAAGTATGTCGCATATCCTATGTAGATATTTACATAAATGGACAATTTATAAACCAGGAGGGAAACATTTGTAACATATTTTCTAGATAAATCAACTATTTCAGTTTCTGGTGGTCAGAAAGCAATTTACATCATCTTCATAAAATACTGTAAAATTTTCATTGAAGTTTGATCTTGACACTTTGCCATTTCAATGGCATAATGATGTGTACTTCAAGCTCAAATTGACATGTATCTAGCTAGCAAATTCTGTACTTCAAGGCTCACGAGAGATGGCAAACATAAGTGACATCATAGTTTTATTTCAGGCATCAAGAGGCACAAGAGTGACAGTGTCTGAAACACTATTTTATTCAAAGCAGTCATCACAACTTAGACATCAACCACTCAAAATCCCTCATATATGAAAAACTTTGAAAAGGAGTTGTAACTTCAGCAACATTCATTCAATTTCTCAATAAATCTACAGCACTAGTAACGAGGGAAATGCTCCTCAAATTTGTTTTTCAGCACAGTTTGTACAATAAGCTAAGACACATCTCAAAATCCACTTCAATAAAGCATCATACCAAAACCTCACAGTCAAAATTACTGGCTTAAGAACCAAACAAAGCACATATAGTATGCCAAAAATAAAAACTATACTTACAGTCTGGTTAGCTTCAGTGTGTTCTGGAAAAGGAGCTCTGGAAGAACTTGCAGTTTATTTCTGTTTAGACGCCTAAATAAAGAACAATCAAAGTTAACAAAAATCCTTTGAAGATTCTTCCATGAAGGCAATTGTCTATGAACAGTAGAAGTTACAATTAGTTCAGTACACACAGAAACATATGGGCTTTTCAACACGCATTGACCTTTTTTGCGGGGGGGGGGGGAAGTTGCAAGGAATATTAAATCCAACTTCCAAAGTCTAAACAGCATGATATACCAAAGCACTTGTGGTATGTTGCTTTTCTGTTTATTTGACATTTGTTCTCTCTGTCTGTCACACACACACACAGTTCATACCTTCAGGTTTTAATACTTTCAGAATAGTATGTTATCATGAATAGAGTTCATAAGTTGGAAGAGTTCTGCATTATGTAATTCAGAACCAGCTTTGATCACTAAAGGCTAGATTCCTTGGAAGAGGTACTGCGGTGTGTGTGTGTGTGTGTGTGTGTGTGTGTGTGTGTGTGTGTTTTACACACACACACACACACACACACACACTTATAGACACAGACACACAATAATAGCAGCAAAGTGTACAAAGCTTCATTAGGAGACAGGGAAATGCGACTTTCAAGCATGGTGATCCAAACCAAATTCATTGTCCTCTCAGCAAGTGGTTTCAGTATTTGCCAACACAATGGGGCCATTCATACAACCTACTGGGTGGGCAGGCAGAGGAAAGGCTTCACAAATCGTGCCCCCCCCCCGACAATCATCCTGTGCTTGGTGGGAATACAGAGCGTCCTCCCCTCAAGATCTATGCTGCTCCATGCAGCATGGAGCAGGATGGATTGCTCTGAGGTGGGGACTCGTTATCTCGGCCTCTGGGTATCCCACAGTGCACCATGAGCTAAGCACGGTGCACTGGGGGATTCCCCCAGGGGATGGACACTCCAGTCTCTGTGTCAGTGCGAGCTGCATGTAGCTCATGCTGACATACAATCCTAGCAACCAGGTTAAGAGACAGGATTCAGTGCCCTGTTTGGCGCCACGGCACCGCCAGGATCTGGATCCGTGGTACCGCTGGGATCCAAAGCAGCTTATTTCAAGTAAATAGGTTAGAATAAATCAAGATTGTTCAGTTTGTATGTCACAATCCATCTTGCTTTATTGTTGTCTAAATCAGAAGTAGATGCTCATGTGGGCACAGGGAGTACACAGGCACACCGCATGGAACCTAACTCAACCATGGTTCTGTGTTATAGCTAAACCAGCTCTGTTTCTCAAGTGATCAATAGAATAGCTCTAAGGATATGTTCACTGGCCCTCTCAGTTATATGGGAGAGGAGCAAAGCACATACACAACTCCATCCGGGGTGCCTAACTTCATCACCTAATTGCACGGAGAGGTTCATCCAATCTTCCCCTCAATGTGTAACTGAAATACTAATTTAAAGTATTATTTATTTATTCACTTACACCACCCCAAACTTACATCTTTGGGTGGTTTACAGCAACATGGAACAAATTAAAGCAGAAATTAAGACCTTAAAACAATGTAAAGCCACAAGTCTAGTTAAAAAGCTTAGATGAATAAATGTGTCTTTAGACTTGTCAGAGATGGGGAGACACTTATTTCAACAGGGAGCACATTCCAGAGTATTGGGGTGGCGACAGAGAAGGCCCATCCCTGTGTAGCCACCAGACGAGCTAATGGCAACTGCAGATTTTATCTATCTATCATATTTTTATACACTCCCATTGCACTCCCATTGAGTGCACTCAATGGGAGGGGTATAGGTGTGCACCCACTTTCCTCCACCACGTGATTATTTTTTAATTTTAATTTTATTTTATTTTTACATTTTATATCCCGCTCTTCCTCCAAGGAGCCCAGAGCGGTGTACTACATACTTAGGTTTCTGTACAAAATTTAGGTGTACAAAATTTAAAATATTTAAAAGTCACAAATTAAAATACATGACAATAAAAACAACAGAATAAAATGGTTATTAAAACAAGTTTTTAAAATTACTATTAAAATTAATTCTAATTAAGAGCCTGAGAAAACAGGAGAGACTTGAGGTTCTTCCTGAAAACAAAAAGAGAAGGAGATGCTCTTATTTCAGCAGGGAGCACATTCCAAAGCCCTGGGCAGCCACAGAGAAAACCCAATCCTGGGTCACCACCAAACCAGCTGGTGGCAACCATAACCAGACATCTCCAGAAGATCGTAACAGGAGGCAGGTATTATGACAAAGGAACCTCTCCGGATGATCTCAATAGGTGATAGGGCTCATAGTGAAGATTTTCTCTTAAATACACAGGGTCTAAGTGGTTTAGGGCTTTATAGATTATAACCAGCAACTTGTATTTTGACCAGAAACTTATTGGTAGCCAGTGTACTTCTTTTAATATAGGAATAGTATGGTCTCTTTGAGGTGACCTGGAGACCAACCTGGCTGCCACATTCTGTACCAACTGCAGTTTCCAGGCTGGAGGTTACTAGGATGTGTACCACATTCTTTCATCTCAAGAAACAGACACAGTTGGTGCATCAGCTGAAGCTGGTAGAAAGCACCTCTGCCCCCTGCTTCAACCTGGGACACCAGAAAAAGGTTTGGATCCATAATCACCCCCCAAGCAGCATACCTGTTCATCTGAACCAGATTTCATCTGCATGTTGAGGGATGGTTTGGATTACAGTCCCACACACAAATGGCAGGGCAGTGCACTCAATGGGAGGAGTATAGGTGTGCACCCACTTTCCTCCACCACGTGATTATTTTTTAATTTTAATTTTATTTTTACATTTTATATCCCGCTCTTCCTCCAAGGAGCCCAGAGCGGTGTACTACATACTTAGGTTTCTCCTCTTATAGTATCATCTTAACTAGCCCAATGTGACCTTCAAATCAGTTTCTTTAGAGGGAAATCATAGTTCCACCACTCGCCCTACCCTTATTTCCAGCATGGCAACAGGAGAGAACAATGTATCAGCAGGACAATGCTTCTCAAGAACTGAAATGTATGGAAGCAAGCTGTTCGTTTCATTCTTGGTTCTTCAGGGGACGACAGGGGGGAAAAATCTAACTTATTTATAGCCCTTCTTATATCAAAGACTCAGATATGGTAACAGAAGTAAAAGAATCTTAGCAAAACATAACATTCTAGAGAAAGCCTAAGCTACAACAGAAATCCTATTACCCATGTGGGTTCTATTTCACCACCCTACCACTGTGAGAGAAGAGAAATACTGAAAGATAAATTAAGGATACAAGGAATCAAATTAATTTAGCACTGCAATTACCGTAATGATGGTGCAAACTTTGAATGGGAAAGGGTTGGAATGCAAACTCCCTCCATTCAAAAAGCCTCATTCCACATTCAGACAGGCCCAGAGCCCTTTGAGTTTAGAACTTGTATCGAGTTCATCCCCACTGCTGCTGACAGACAGACTTTCTCTGATAGTTGCTCCCTCTTCCCAAGCAAAATATTCTTGCTTTTTTGAAAAGAGAGAGAGAGAATGAATAAGCGGAACTTACCACACAGGAGAGACTTGCAGAATTTGTTCTTCGCTCAGAAGCATCATTTCCAGCTAAGGAGCATGGAATTGTAGTTTTCTCTGCCTCCCAATTCAATACAGGAGACAGAAAACTACATAACTTATTATCAGTTTGGAAATGATAGCTAAACATGTTCACAGACCTCACATGTAACTAAGGAAAGAATTCACAGTGTCTCTCCTGTGTCTTTTAAACAATTCTCACTGCTGGTGTTACCAGGGATGCTTTTCACTTGTGGGATCGTTCAGCATGGTTATAAAACAGGTTGTGTCCCAGAAAATCACAACAACAGGCTTAAAAGTACAAATAAAAATATTTTATTGAAAACAAGAAAGAGGCTTGACTATGATGCTAACAAGGGGGTTCTCATGTGACTTGTCCACTCAGATGGATAAGTGCCCAGGCTCACTTACCTCGGCTATGACTATGACTACATGCTTATGACTATGATAGACAGGAAAGGGAAATGAAGCAGTGTTGGTTGGTCTGCTTAGTGGAGAAAATCAGTTGGAGAGTGGAGAGAGACAGAAAAAACTGGTAAAAGCTCAGTAGAAGAATTGAGGGCAAAGAAGAGAAGATCCCAAGAAAGCTTGGGGAAGAAGGGAGCGAGAAGTGAGTCAAAGAACTAGCAGATGGAACTGGAGATGAGTAAGAGCAAACCCTGAAAGATTTAGGGCAGAGAAGGAAGGCAGAGGCATTCTAGTGGTATGGCATGGAGATCAGGAAAAGGCAGGCACAGTGCCCAAGAGAGTTCAGATAGAGAAGGAAGGAGAATGTGGTTAGGAAAACTGGGGAAGGACTGGGAAGAGGAAAGAAAAGAACCTGGGTGAACTCAGATGAGCGAAGGCAAAAGAGCCTATCAGGAGAACTAGGAGGAGGGAGAGGAGAAGCCCAAATTAGTCCAGGTAAGGAAGGGAGAGAAGAGCCAATCCAGAGATCTGGCAGTGAGAGAGACAGAGTGGAAGAGAGTAACCAAGTAAGGTTTAGAAAGTGGAGGGAGACCAAATTTAGGTCAACATTGGATGCCCTTCCTTTTTGAAGTTATGGTAAGGTGTGTGTGAGTGTGTGCATGTTTGTGGATCAGGGCTGGCGCAACTCAGTAAGCAAGAACTGCATCGCTGGGGGGCGCCACCATTGTGGGGGCGCCAGGCATGCTGCTCCTATCCCCCCCACTAGCCACCTTTTCCCTTTTACCAGTTTCTTGCCAGCCGAAAAGTTGGAACCGAAAAAAGCCACACCGAGGAGGAGGGCTGCTCTGTGGCATTAGGAAGCACAAACAATCCTCATCTGCATAGCAATTAGGAACTCTCTTCCTCTCCCGCTCGCTCACTCAGGGTAGCGAAGGAGGAAAGGGGGCGGAGACGGAGGAGAAGGTGGGAGTCACCTTCACCAAAGCAGAGGGTTGCTCCACGAAGCAACCGTGAAGCAATTGAGCTCCCTCCTCCTCCACTCTGAGGAGGCACCGCACTTGGAAACATCCCAAGCGGGAGAGGCAAGGCGAGCTTCAAACCCTTTCCCCTTCCAAAGCTCTGGTTCTTTTGCTTACTTTTAACAATCGTGATAGTTCTGAAGGAAGCGGGTGCTGGGGGTGGCGATGGCTACTGGGTAGGGATTGAACTAGGGGGAATCTGTGTTCAAATGATTTAAATAAAATAAATAAATAAATAAATAAATAGTATATAATTAATTATTCTTCGTTTTAAGCTGCAAACAAGTGACCCTCAAGTGCATTGGATTTAGTGGGTTCATTGGAGACAAACTGTACAGGAACAGTTTCCAATTGTTCTATAATAATTTATTATAAATGGAGATAGTAATTATGAATATAGCTGTAAAAATAAACCTACAAAGCAGCTCAGAGAGATAAGCCCCTGCTCATTATTCATGCAGTTCAATCAGGGTTGCTTGAGAGGTAACAGACAACTAATTCGTGATCACATTTTCCCCACCTTGTGAAATGCTGGCCATAATCCGTTTATATATGTTTGTTCCTACTTGCAGGCTTGTAATGTACTTCACTTCACTTTGATTTACACACCATCAAGGCAGTGATGATGATTTAGTTGCTTTGAAAATGCCCTTTCTCTTGCTGTTGCTCCCTTGCAACTGGTATTTGCAGGCATCTTGCCTCTAAGGCTGGAGGTGGCCTAGAGGTGTGGCTGCATAAAACTAAGGGAAATGCTTATATCTGTCATACTAGATTGCTGAAAATGCTTTGCTATGTTTTTTGCATATTCATTTTAGGGGAAGGGTTTGGGGACCATGTTTGTTCTGATTCTGTGTATGTTTTGTACTTTTTTGTGTTATTACTAGTATGCCCCACAGGCTATGTCGTCTACATGATGAGTTAAGAGTCTGGTATTTTGTTTTCTAAACTGCAACTTACTTAAGACATAAGAGCCACCCAAGCAGTGGGATTCAGCAAGAACAGGGGTGCTAGGCTTGTCACAGAGGAGGTGTTCAGAGGATCTAATGAATTTAGAATGAGGGACACGATTTCCTAGTTTGGGAAACACTGATCCAGTGGGCAAGTCTGGGCTTGGGTTGGCTGCATCTCAATAACATGAATCTCACTGAATGAAGAGCTGCCTGAAAATCTGATGAAGCATTAAGTTCTTCATTAGATTATATATTATACATTATATTATACATTATATTATATTGAAGGAAAAAATAGTAGTATCATGTGAACAAACTGAGAGTTCGTAAAGGGGAAGGGGATGCCATTAATACACTGTTGGGATGCCATTAATACAGCCTGCCATTAATACAC
This sequence comes from Hemicordylus capensis, assembly GCF_027244095.1. Lineage (NCBI taxonomy): Eukaryota > Metazoa > Chordata > Lepidosauria > Squamata > Cordylidae > Hemicordylus > Hemicordylus capensis. The sequence continues at coordinate 368,472,857 of NC_069658.1, read as the reverse complement.
TGTTGAGCAGGCATCCCCAAACTACGGTCCTCCAGATGTTGCTGAACTACAACTCCCAGCATTCCTAGCCACAATTTATTGTGGCTGGGTATGGTGGGAGTTGTAGTTCAGCAACATCTGGAGGGCTGCAGTATGGGGATGCCTGCTGTTGAGGGTGGAGGGCACCGATTTATAGGTTGCAGGGGAGTGCCAAATGTCCTAGCACTGGCCCTGGTATGGATCCTTGAAAAATCCCTTCAGGGTTTCAATCATCCAGCATCCATGGTTTTTTGAGGAAAGCTGTGGTGGTGAGGTATCACACATCCCAAACTGCAATGTTTCCATATAATTATGGCAACCATGCTTTAAAATAAATAAATAGAAAATACATTCCATTATGCCTTGCTGAGTGGTAGGTATATGTGCCTGAAATCTGGAAATATCCTGTTGCAGTGTATTATCAATATTTGTAATCATATCTGCAATATACATTTAATCTTCTACAATTACATTATGCTGCTCCATTACTCAAAACACTATCTTTTTGTTCTGTTTCCATGGAGCTATATCAGAAGCACATTCTGTTGTTCCCCTCTGGATTTATTCAACCACATCCACTAACATAGACAGCCATGTCACTATTCAACAAGCATCTAGGTTCCGAGATATGTATACCACCCATGTTCCTGTTTCTTTGCTGTATTATGAAACTATTTCCGGTATTTAATTTCCTATGTCATGGTTAATTTTTTAAAAGTGTGCACTGAGAATATCTAAGAATGGGAAATGATAAAAAATAGTTTGTGGAAGAAATCAAGCCAACCAATACAAATGTCAAGAGCTTCTTAAACCACACTTCAGTTGCAAGCTAACTGATCTGAGGTTTATGAAAAGCATTCATGCTAAGCTCTTAGGTAACAGCTGAAAGCCACAGAAGCAGCAGGACTGCAGCCACAGCCATTCTTTCTTTACACATGGCACCTCAAGGAAGTCCAAGTTCTGGGAACCACCATCACCTCATCCCTGTCCTCTCTTAGCCAGAAAGGTTCAAATGGCATGTGTTCTAGGCACTGCCCGATGATTTCATCTAAGTTCACATGCCGCAGCTGCAACCTCTGCATGATGCAACAAGAAAGGAAGTTAAATTAACATCCCGATAAGCAAACTTTGGTATAGGAATGTGATGGCGAAAGGGTGGGCTAATGTTTACACAAACATCTATCAAGAATACTTTGTTCCTTCAGTTCTAATCCATCTGCATTTCAACAGAGATGTGGAATTTAGCACCTGAGCCAGCACTGCTTCTTTAGAAGTGAAATAAGTCTTATTATTGGGGACATTTGGATGTAACTTGCCATTGTTTAAGAGGTTTGCTCAAGTGACATGAGCTAATCAAGGCCAGTTTGTTTGACACAGCTGTATTTTGTTTATACTGGTGTAACAGCTATATATGAAATTCAGTCAATAAGCACTAGTTATTTAACAAAATCACTGGCTACATCTGTTAATGTGCGAAATAAAATATACTACAATACAAATATATTACACATTGACTAGTTATTTTGTATAAGGTTGTTGTTGCATAGAGTAACTAACGAAGCCCAACTGATATCAATATGAGAAAAGGAAATATCAGGACATGGCTCCTCCATCTGTTAATATATATATATTTTAAATTTACACACAGACACCTTGAACTTGCATCTCTAGGCAGTTCACAACATAAAACAAATTCAAACAGAACAGTTTAAAACCACAATTCTAATTTAAAAACTTGGTTGAATAAATGGGTTTTCAGAGACTTTTAAAAGGTTGTCAGAGATGGGGAGGCTCTTATTTCAGCAGGGAGCACATTCCAAAGTCTTGGGGCGGAACAAGTTGATATCTATTCTATATATTTAATTCTCTTAAATGTACCTGTCGCTAATCCAGCTGCCGGGAGCAGGAGGAAGAGGAGGCAGCAGCAGTGGGCCAGCTCGGCCACCGGGGGGGGGGGGAGGAGGCAGTGGTGGGCCGGGCCAGCTGCGAGGAGGAAGAGAAGGAGGAGGCGGCAGGCTGGGCCGGCTGCCGGGAGGAGGCAGCTGCTGCCTGGAGTGGGCAGGCAGGAGGAGGTGGCAGGCCGTCTTTCCAGCCGGCCCACTAGCTAGAAAGCACACACGGTGGGGGGGGGGACATGGGGGGAGAAGAAGCGGGCCGGCTGACCCACCATCCAGAAAGTGTGGGGGAGGAGCAGAAACAAGCAGCGGCATTGAGTGGGCCAGCCGGAGGCGCAGATGCTCTGCACCGGCCCAGCTAGTTTGAGAATATTTGAGCTATTTGAAAATATATATATGTTAATAGGAAATCATTTAAATGATTAAAGGAGATTTTTTTAGAGCAGCTCTGAACAATTAATTGTATTTTGCCAAGTGAAGAAATGAAAACAATATATATCAACCACAATTCTGACTTTGCATAGGTTATGTTGCAGAGAAAAATATGTGCCCTTACATACCCATGCCAACCCAACCCATGAGGGAGGGGGTGACCCAAGGAGGAAGCTATTGTATAATTTATTTATTTAATTTTAATTTATTTACATTTATATCCTGTTCTTTCTCTAAAGAGCCCAGAGCGGAGTACATGGTTATGCTTATCCTCACAACAACCATGTGAGGTAGGTTAGGCTGAGAGATACATGACTGGCCCAGAGTCACCCAGTAAGCTTCATGGCTGAATGAGGATTTGAACTTGGGTCTTCCCCGCCCTAGTCCAGCACTCTAACCATTGCACTACCTGGGTAGTGGCTGAGAGGGAGAAGGCAGGTGTCAAATGATCTGACACACAAACCTGATTTAGACATTATGTTGTATGAGTGTACAGAAATCTGTACAATCATACATCTATTTATGTGAAGGACTGTGTCCGTGTTCATTTTAAAAGTGAACCTGGGCACAGGTCCCTCAAATGTATGGTACAGATGGGAAGCACACTTCAACATTTATTTATTTACTTAGGTAGGTAGGCAGGCAGGCAGGCAGGTTTATATACCACCCTTCCAAAATGGCTCAGGGTGGTTTACAACAGCATAAAAACAATTAAAACCAGTTAAAAATAAAATAAAAACTATAAAAACAGAATAAAATCAATTAAACATTCAAACAGCTAAAAACCCTGGAAAACCAGGGCAACTATTAAAATCCATTTAAAACACTTTACACTCGTATAAAAACCCTGGAAGGCCAGGCCAAACAGATAACTTTTAAGGGCTCTCCTGAAAGACAGTAATGAACTCAAATTATGGATTTCTGCCGGGGGTGCATTCCATAGCCCAGGAGCAGCTACAGAGAAAGCCCACCTCTGAGTCGCCACCAGACAAACTGTGGTAACTGGAGACGGACCTCCTCAGATGACCTTAATGTGCGGTAGGGATCATGCAGAAGAAGATGCTCACTAAGATATCTTGGACCTAAGCTGTTCAGGGCTTAAAAGGTAATAACCAGCACTTTGTATTTTGCCCAAAAACATATAGGCAGCCAGTGTAACTGTTTCAAGACAGGCATAATATGGTCTCTCCAGGTTGCCCCAGAGACCAATCTGGCTGCTGCATTTTGAACTAACTGAAGTTTCTGAACTACATACAAAGGCAGCCCCACGTAGAGCGCATTGCAATCGTCAAGCCTGGAGGTTACCAGCTGATGCACCACTGTTTTTAGTTCATCCTCTTCAAGGAATGGGCGCAGCTGTCAAATCAGCTGAAGCTGATAGAAAGCACTCCTGGCCATGACCTGCACATGACTTACCAGGGTGAGGCCTGGGTCCAGGAGTACTCCCAAGCTGTGTACCTGCTCCTTCGGGGGGGGGGGTGTAACCCCATCCAGCACAGGAAGATCTAACTCACCCCTCAGATTCTGAGCCCCCACAATGAGCACCTCTATCTTGCTTGGATGCAGCTTCAATTTGTTATCCCTCATCCAGCCCATTACTGTCTATAGGCAGGCATTTAGAGAATGAACACCATTTCCTGAAGAGAAAAAGGAGAAGTGGATTAGAGTGTCATCAGCATACTGATAACACCCTGCACCAAATCTCCTGATGACCTCACCCAGCGGTTTCATGTAGATATTAAAAAGCATTGGTGACAGAATGGAGCCCCGAGGAACTCCATATAACAGCTCCCATTTTGAGGAGCAACTGTCACCAAGTTCCGCCATATGGAATCTACCTGTGAGATAGGAGTAGAACCACTGCAAAGCAGTAACCCCTATCCCCAACTCCGCCAGACGATCCAGAAGATACCATGGTCAATGGTATCCAACACCATTGAGAGATCCAGAAGAACCAGTAGAGTCACACTTCCTCCGGGGGTTCCTCGGTAAAGGTCATCCATCAGGCCGACCAAGGCTGTCTCAACCCCATAGCCAGCTTTAAAGCCAGCTTGAAATGGGTCTAGATAATCAGTTTCCTCCAAGACTGCCTGGAGCTGGTCAGTCACCACCCTCTCAATCTGGAGCTGGTTGGCCACCCCCCCCACCTTGCCCAACCAAGGGATATTGGCCTGTAACTATCCATCACTAAAGGGGTCCAGGGAAGGCTTCTTAAGGAGTGGTCTTACCATTGCCCCTTCAGACAAGGAGGCACCCTACCTACCCTCAGTGATGCATTTATGATATTAACCAGGCCACTTCCAACAATCTCCCTGCTAGACAGAAGCAGCCAAGTCAGGCAAGGACCCAGAGAACAGGTGGTAGGCCACACCACCCCAAGCTGCTTGTCCACATCCTCAGGAGTCACAGATTGAAACTGATCCAACCTAAACTGCAAGAGGGATTGCTGGACACCTCCTCCATAGACTTTGCAGAAATAGTGGAGTCCAAGTCGGCCCAAATACAGGAGATCTTGTTCGCAAAGAACCCATTAAAAGCATCACAGCAGAACAACCCCAGGGACTGATTTGAAGTAGAAGGAGCAGAGACTAAACTCCTCACAACCTGGGATAGCTCTGCTGAGCATGAACCTGCAATCTCAATGCGTGCAGACCAAAATCTCTTTTTCACTGCATGCACCACCATCGCACAAGTCTTTAAATAGGTCACATGCTTTATCCTGTCAGATTCGAACCAAGTTCTCCTCCACTTGTACTCTAGTCACCTACCCAACCGCTTCAGCCCCCACAACTCCTCAGTATACCAAGGCACCATTTTTGAAGCAGGTTGGAAGGGATGGTTAGCAGCAATCACGTCTACTGCCCCGATGAGTTCCCTGTTCCAGGTTCCCACCTGGGCATCAAAAAAACCACTGGCCACACCAAAATAAAAATCCTTCTTTTGAAATCCTACTGGGTCCAGCAGCCTTTTTAGACAGACCATCCTAATAGGTCCACCACCCCTGCAGGCTGTGAGACCACCCTTAATCAGGTAGCGGTCCGCTCATGACAATGGGGAAAACCACCCATGGAACACCCCATTGATCCAAACAAAAGACCAAATTCTGTGTGTGGCTGGCAACATGAGTTGGTTCAGAAACTAATTAGGATAGGCCCATAGTTGTCATGGCCGCTATGAACTCCTCAGCAGCACCAGACAAGCCAGCCCCAAAGTGGATACTGATGTCCCCCAGCACTAAAGGTCTAGGAGACTCCATCACCAACTCTGCGACCAGCTCCGTCAGCTCAGTTAGGGAGTCAGTTGGGCAGTGGGGTGGACGGTACACCAACAGAATCTCCAATCTATCCCTAGTTCCCAGCCTCAAAAATATGCACTCAATAGAAGTCAACTGTCTCACAGGGGCCCTGGTAAGGGAAATGATATTCTTATAGACCACAGCCACTCTAACCCCCACCCTGCCCACTTCCCCTGGTCTGTTCCATGACAGAATAACCTGGTGGGAGAAGCTGAGCCAACACTGGACCACTCACCTCCCCCAGCCAGGTCTTAATTATACATGCCAGGTCAGCTCCCTCGTCCATGATCAAATCGTGGACAACTTTGGTCTTATTCTGAACTGACCTGGCATTGCAGAGGAGCAAGGCCAGACTCTGTGGGTCTTTGGAGCTGCTCCCCGAGGCCTGGGAGCTGACAGAGCAGTTGGAAGTGCAAATTGTTACTAAATTACTGATTTTCCTTCCCCTGTAATGGCCAGCTGCTCTGCCAGTGCCAATTCTTCTATTCCCCACCACTATAGTAATAGCTGCCCCAGAACTGCTGGGCACACCCCCAACACCATCCCACTCAAGAAAGCCCAAACATATACCTGCAAAAGGCCTGGCACAACACAACCCCCCCAGCCTTCAGTCCCACCCTCAAAGGCCCAGCCCCAAAGGCCGGCCCCCTTTGGCAAGCCTTCTTGTTTTTAAGCCTGCAAGCCCCGAAAGCCACTCCTCCCACAAGCAGCTCCAGGACAAGCAACAGGTGGTGCAGTTCAATCTGGGAGGCTGGCAGCCAGCCAGCTGGAACCTGGCAACAGATGAGCAGACAGGCAGGCTGCTCCCCGTCTGGGCTGGACTTTCCACAGGAGGCAAAGGGGCCAGTTGGTGAGTCCCAGAAAGGCAGGTGGAATGGCCTTGCACCCCGTTACCTTCCCCATATAAATAACGTGAACATATGAATAACGTGTACAGATCTCTACTTATGTAAACTGTACACTCATTGTACAACTTTGTTCAAATTCTTCAACTTAGTGTGTAAATAGTGCTACAGTGGTCATTTGAGGTCCTGCATAGTTGTAGAACCCAGGGGGAATTAATACTCAATTTGACTGATCCCTTCCCATGATGAGCCCTACAAACTACAAAAGGAAAGGAAAGCAGTTCCTACATTGCCTTGGGATACTTTAGTTGCCCATCTTTATAGACATTACCTACTCAAGCCAGAGGTTGCCGGTTCGAATCCCCGCTGGTATGTTTCCCAGAGTATGGGAAACACCTATATCAGGCAGCAGAGATATAGGAAGATGCTGAAAGGTATCTTCTCAGACTGCATGGGAGGAGGCAATGGTAAATCTGTCCTGTATTCCACCAAGAGACAACCACAGGGCTCTGTGGGTGCCAGGAGTAGAAATCGACTCAATGGCACACTCTACCTTTACAAGGAAGCCATTATTCTATACACAACTTGGATGAAGCATGAGAATTATGGATTATCATAGGTTACCAGAGCATGGTAACATATACAAAATATATCCTAAATTCTCACCATTTTTAGAATCTGGAAAATATTAAGCCCTATTCACATGCTGTGTTCAACACATGTACGAACTGCACACAGTATATATACATACAGATATATATATGCATATGTGTTATTCACACATTATGTTCAACATATGTACAGTAGTACACATTCTATCTGTACCCTGCATTTGCGGGTGCTTGTACTGTACTCAGGTTCACTCATAAATGAAAGCATGTATGGTCAATCACACAAAAACTTTTACACATGTATGCCTGCACACATATATCTGTGTCTGAACAGGACATTACAGTCTTTAATATTTGGAGCAAATGTTAAGTACTCAATGTACAACTTTGAAAGCAACATAAACACTGCGATTCAGCAAGCAGCACTGAGATGTTTTCATCCTAGCATCTTTCTAGTGTTTACATTTAAACATAACTTGAGAGTGTAAAGCACAGTCACTGAGTACAGTTTTTTCACAGCACACATCTCTTGGCTGACCACTGACATCTCGTCTCTCCACTGGTTTCGGCATATGCTAGCCTTGTTCATGAGACCATTTTTAGGTGGGAAGGAGTCCAGGCAAGATTTTACTCTATATACAGTACGTGAGCATCACCTTAGCAAATGTGAGGTGAGTACATGAGCATCACCTGACTCTGCAAACCCAGCAAGCACATGGTCACAGCTGTGGAGGGCTTGATTGCTGAACTTGGCAACAGCAAGCCCTGTCCTCCATGGGAGGTCCTCCAAGGATGTGTATGTCTTCCCAGAATGCTTTGCACTGCCAGCAGACCAGAAAAGCTTTGTAACCTCAGCACCTGCCCTCCCACTGGCCATGAAAGAGTAGGATGCAGATGCAACCCTGCCAACACTGCTCCAGCCTCAGGATCATAGTGTGTGCTTTGCAGGCTAGCACCATGCCCATTCACAGCAGTCGCTGTAAGCACAATTCTCTATGGTTTCCATGCAGGGGAGGGCAGGCTGGGTGCCTGTGGTTGGGTAGAAGCAGAGTGAGGGTTCTCACAACTGGAGAATCACAATAGGAGGACTCTCCTCTCCTCCACCCTCAGTCAGAGGTGCGCCTCAGTAATTTTGTAGCTTGGACCTAAAGGTCTATTGCCCCCTGCTGTAAGATAAGCTGCAATGCACTATTTTTTTTTACACCAGAACATGCTCAGGGAAAGCTGGGAACTTTTTTTTATTTTTTAGAAGAAATTATGAATAAGATACTTCCCACTGACCTGCACATACCACATTTTGCATGGAGTCCTGCATCTTAAATTAGCTGAATACACTATGAAAGCAGTGGAATGCACTATGAATACAGTGACCAGCTGCCGCCTGCTGCCCCTTTTCTCTGGGAGGAATTTTGCTGACCCTGGAATGGTTTATTTGATAAATGTATGTTCTATTTATTTCTGATTGTTTTATTTTAAAAAGGAGGGGGAAAACCAGAAAAAATACTGCATAATATTGAAGAGTTTCCAAATTTCCTCTTATGCAGAGTAGAACTAGGTATGTATTTTATCACATTGGCATTGTTGAAGTCCTGCTGGTTTCTCATGGCACAGTTTCTGAAGATACACATGCGCACACACGCACACACACACACACATGTGTTTCCTTATTTGAAGGTTAGGGATTCAGAAGTATGGATGGGGAAATAGTATATCTGGTGTTTTAAAATACACAGGAGTCACAGGTAGCTGTGCTTGTCCATTGGCAAGAAATCCTAACGGATAAGCAGAATTTATTAGGAATGGGATAAAATATTATCTGTAGTACATGTGCTTTTGAGTTTTCCAGTAGTTTTCCTCCAGCTAGATGTAAACAAAGTAGAGGGATGGAGGAAGGGAAGTGGAGCTTTCCTATCATGCCCTGGGCGCTTTCCTGATTACCTGCTCAACAGTGACAAAATGCTTCGGTTTGGGCAAATCACATTCAAAAATGTAAAGAGCAAAGTTCCCAGCAGGGGGAGCAATCTCATGAAAACTAACAACCGGAAAACACAGCAACCCTTTTATGCTGGACATACAACGTTATAGCACTATATCTCAGTGATTAAATTTGAAACAAGGCGTTGGAAATATGAATGGCACCCTGCTGTCAGTGTAGGGACTGTGGTGTCACAACACAGAAAGTACAGAAGCACACTTCGGAGATACATCGTGACCCCGTTGCAGGGTCTAATCTGAAAAGTGCCCTGGTTTCCCAACCCCTGCCACATTTCACCTTATTCCCATTTTGCTGTTGGGAAAAAGTCAGGCTCGGATATTTAGCCCCCTGCAAATGGACAGGTGTCTATTGCTCCCTTGCCAAACTGGATTGTTTTTTAATGCAGGAAGAGGTTACCTAAATAGGTAGCTCTGCACACGTTTCGACGGAACTTTGGTTTCAGCCTGGTAGGAAGGGGTTGATGGACTTGCCGGGATAAAAAGGTGGACAGGTTGGACTGATAGCTCTGTTTGGGGACCAGAAAAGACTTTTCTCTCCTCCTCCTCCCTACTACCTGGGGAGGACACATTGCCCAGGCACTGTGGGGTATTGAGCCTTTCCTGGAAATGCATTACTTGGCACCAGCCCCACAAATATCTTCCAGCTACTTGTTTCTTGCAGGGGATCACAATGCAAGGCAGCTCCATCCACCTACACCTCCCCCCTCCACTCCCCACAGAGAAGAACACCTGGCCGGGCTCACTGTATGGCGGAAGCCCTGTAGCTCCTTCGCAGCACGCTCCACTCCTCCTCGCGCGAGTGAGGCATCACATGGGTCACCACTGTGACATGTTCTCTCACAGTCAAATGCTTAAGTTCCCCTCACCCACACAGCAGTCTATTTGGGACAAGCATGCATTAGGAGAAAGGGGAAGGCCGCAATCACACTTGCCTAAGCGACATTAAACGTAACAGAATTCACTTCCAGGTATTAACACATAGAATCAGGCAGCCCAGTGTTGCAATCTCAGCAGAGGAGCCCCTTTCCCTCCCCTCCACCAGTGCTTCGGCACAAAGCAAAGTACAGCAAAACGTTTTCTGCCTTCTCACCTGCAAAGAGCCACTGCTGCGCTTTGACTCTTGTCCATGCAGCACGGCTAACCCGCCTTGCTCTCAACAAGAAGCTCACTTCTTAGTCAGAGCAATGAGAAGGGGGAAGCACAATCTAGCTCCACACAGACACACCTTTTTGCAGAGCGTGTGCCAGCCTATGATCCTGCTGCTCCCCTACCTGCCAGATCTTGCCTGTGCTCTGGCAGCAGCCCTTTTCACCCTTGTGGCCTCCTTGTTGCTATTGCTTGCTACCAGAGGACATGAACAAGTGGTGTATGGCCCCCTGCCCTGCCCTCACACCTCCTCTTCTTCTCTCTTCTCCTGTTCACTCCGTGGCCAAGCCCAGGCCCACCAAAGCCTACAACAGAACTTCTGCAGAGGCAGGCAGCTGCAGGCTGGCCACACTCAGGTCCTCCCAGCTCTCTCAGTGCCTGACCCCGCCCGCCGGTCATGCAAGAGGAGATCAAGTGATCAGCAGGCTGGCCACAGCCCACCCACAACACAGTCATCATGTGCCTGGCACAGCACAGCCACCCCAACCTCTGGGATTTTTTGAGATAATTGGGGGGAGAGGCCCAATTATCTGCCCAGAAGTCCAGTCCAAAGGGTGCCTCTGCCCTCAGTTAAAAGTTGGGTTACAAATACTAGGAGCCCTGCCAGGAGCAATCTCTGTGCTGGAGGAAAATAATATGTGAATTCTATTTTAGTAGCCCACCTTCTCCCCTGATTTTAATGCTCATGTGAACCAGCCTGCTTTGCAGTGCTTTTATCATCTGCCACTTCCATTTTGATACTTGACTTTGCCTATGTCATCCTGCAGCCCAGTTTTTGCCTGGCTCAGTTACACCTCCTTCCTTAACTTTTGACTGTTATTGCACATGCTATTATCTATGTATTCTGCATTGTGAGAAGGCATTACTGTTATTGCACATGCTATTATTTATGTATTCTGCATTGTGGTTGGTTTGAGTATTACTGCATACATTATTATTATTCTTCTTGTGGAATTATTTAGTTTAGAGTCATGATTTTTGTTTATTAATGTTATGGATTATTTATTATTGGCTTATTATTTCTGAATATACATTTCCAGTGTTTATCTATATTTTCAGTGTTTGGTCATCATTATCTGCATTTTTTTTGTTTTGTAGTCACGGTGGGATTTCCCTTTCTCCTCTTTATTGTCATGAGATAATAGCAATTCAAAGTAATGTGACATCAATGAATGTAAAGTCTTTATAAGTATTTTCTAATAAAGTATTTTCAGGTGGCAAAGTGAGTCTCAGTGGCAAACTGAGAGCTGGTTCATATGTTCACAAAAGCAGTGCAAAGCTGTATACTTACCAGTTAAACAGTGATTCAGAAACACTATTTAATGAAGTCTTTTGTTATCCTAGCTTAAGCTTGTGAGTTCAAAACAAGTTTTTAAAATCAATCAATCACAATTTGTCCATATATGCACATAAACAGGTATGTAATAGTTTGATATAAGTGAAATATGGTTCATTTCTTATGAATAATCAAAATATTATACTTCTCCCTTTTTTGTTGGAAATCTATAACAGAGTGAAAAGGAATGCTTTTTGAAGAACACAATTGCTTTGATAATTTAGCCAATTAAACATTCTTTGCAAATGACTTTTGTCACATATATGATTTCCAGTTGTTATTTGTTTCCAAAACAAGCTCCACAAGACAGTTTGCCAGTGCCTATCCTCATTTAGATGTCTTCCATTCAGTTTTTAAAAGTTGTTGAAGTACATTTAAACAAAATAGATTATATTTTCAGGATTATATCACAAATCTGCTTTTATCTCCACTGCAAAACAGAGGTTCACTTAGAACAATAAAAAAGTGACCAGACTGTTAAGTATACCCAATGATTATTTTATATCTTCTAGGTGTTTTAATAGCTGAGTTAACCGTTCTGGGGAAAAATTCCACTCTGCTTACACAAAAACAAAAAAAATCCATATTTGAATATGACTAATGAACCAAATGCCCTCAGCCTCACTTGCAACAAGGGAAAACAATGTGTTGAGTATTGGAACATTCTGTTTTACAGAATACAAATCAAGTTTTCAGTTCATTGCCAGCTGATTAAACCAATGCTCTCTGCAAGGCCAACATTTTTAGAAAATATGAAAACTTGATGCATGGGCTGGATCTGGACTTGGACAATGTATTCTTTCCCACTCAGGATCACTAAAATCAGTGGCTTGAGTTGGAAGCTGGAGAAGCAGGACTTTGAAGTACAGAATACAGAGGGTACTAAAGGCCAGGAAGCTCTTTATACTAGGATTCACTAATCCCGAGACTACATGTTGTCTAGCAGTTGCAGGGGCTGTTGCTTCATTTCAGCCCCAAAGTCCCTGACAATGCAGCACAGGGCTGCCAGAACCTACTTGGACAAACTACTCCAGAGCCCAATCCTGCTACACACCACTAAGTTTTTCATCTGAATCAAGAGCAGCTGTTGTGATTTTTAGTATCTGCAGAGTAGATGAGGATGAAAAAAACAAAGCTGAATTTAAACAAGTCTTAAGAGGCCTTGGACACATTATGTGACGACCCAGCTCCTTTGAGAAGTCCATAGTGCTGAGAAAAGTTGAAGGAAAGAGAAGAAGAGGACGACCAGCAGCAAGGTGGACGGACTCAATTACAACAGCAGTTAATGCAGCACTGAGAGACCTTGAAGGCCACATTGAAGACAGATCACCCTGGAGAGAATCTATGTGGTTGCTAAGAGTTGACACCGACTTGATGGCACTTAATCAATCAATAGCTTCTTGGCCAAGGTTGCCCATCAGAGGACCATAGGTTAATGGTACTTCTAGACCCTACTTTATTTTTAGATATGAGCATTGCAGAAATGACCAGCAGCACTTTTTCTAGATTCACTAGGAAATTGTCAGAGACTTTTTCTTTTGGACTTCAGCAGATCATAGAACTGTGCTTTATGTGTCCATCCCCACAAAGAGTATTTTGAAGCAGTATCTAATTCAGAATGCTAGTTGCTCTTCCCCTTATGGAAGAAGGGTACTAAAAAATGTAAGCCCCGTTCAACTGCATCAGCTATCTTTTAGCTCCTCGAGGGACCCAGGTTAAGCTGCTTGCTGGTTATAACTTAAAGCCCCACCAGTTGCCAGTAAATCTCTGTGAGCACTTCTCCCTTGATAAACCTCCCTCCTTGCCCCTTAGGATCTATGGAAAGAAACTGCTCTGGGTGCAATGGACAGTTACAGGATAGAGCAGTAATTATCTTGTTTTGCCTAGTCGGAGGTGTTGTGTGTTGTCTGCCACAAGCAATCCCTTGTGGCAGATTGCTGCACTTCTGTCTGAGGCAGGCCTTGCTTCCAGAGCAAGATCTCCTTACTTCTGGTGCAGTTCTTCTTGCTTGCTTCATTGATCTGCCTGCTCAGCTTAACCCCTGGTGTGTTCCAGACCTTCAGCTACCAGGTCATCTCTTGATTCCTGACTGTCTGCTTGGCTTGAGCTCTGGTATGTTCCTGACTTTTGACTAGCAACTTGACCCCTGGTTCTTGGCTGTCTGGAACAGCTATTATTATTATTTATCATTATTTTACACAGTCAGACAGGTGTAATCGACTGGTCTGTCCTATCCAGACATCGAGTCCCTCCCAAGGACCTGGGATGCCAGAATTTTATTGTCAATGTTGTTGCTGTTATAGGTATCGTCGCAGAATATAGGCTGTTCCCAGTAAAGCTGCTTTTTGTAATTGGCTGATGGTGATTTCTGTGGCCCCTATGGTGTTGAGGTGCTCTTCAAGGTCTTTTGGAACTGCACCCAGGGCGCCAATTACCACTGGGATTATTTTGGTCTTTTTCTGCCACAGCCTTTCAATTTCAATTTGTAGATCTTTGTATTTGGTGATTTTTTCTATTTCTTTTTCTTCTATTCTGCTATCCCCTGGTATTGCTATGTCGATCATTTTGACTTGTCGATTATTTTGTCGATCATTTTGACTTGAGCTCTGGTATGTTCCTGACTTTTGACTACCAACTTGACCCCTGGTTCTTGGCTGTCTGGAACAGCTATTTATTATTATTATTATTATTATTATTATTATTATTTAAGTTGCTTTGATGTAGTAACATAAGTACATGAGCTGGATGGCTTCTGCATCAGCTACTTCCTGTTAGTATATGTATTTCCACTTATAATTATTGTAATAGGTTGAAAGCCAGAGCATGCTTTCTATCCAATGAATGTCATTATTCAATGGGCTCTTCATTCAGAGCTTCACAGATCCCAGGCGTCAGGTGCCTAGACTAAGATATGCAGAGGTAGAATGATTTTGTAAAATCTTTATTTGCCCCAGACAGCCCTGTTTCTCTTCTAGGTACATTACTTGTAAGAGGCACAAAGAAAAGCCCATTTACCCTTCCCCTCTGCAACGACTATCATTAAGTCCCCCTAAATTTGTCAAGTGTCCATTGCCCCGTTCCCAGTTTGGGGCTGGCTCCTAGATCCAGAAAAAATGGTCAAGGCCTGTCTTAATGTATGAGTTTGGTTATTTCAATAAGAAGCAGCACATATGAGTGTTCAAAGCTCTTCATGTATATTATCTTGATGTTATGCTTACAACAACCCCGTAAGATAAATATTACATTCCACATTTTGCAGCTGAAGCTGAGAGGGACTGGCTCGCTTAAGGGATAATAACTGCTTAAAAGATTAATGCTATTTAATATTAAATCTTAATTTTATTTAAATCAAATATTTAAACAAACTCTATTAAATAAACTTATTAGTGAGCAGAGACCAGATTTGAACCAAGTGGGTCCTGATTTCCAGGTCAGTCTGCCACTACCCATAAAAGCTAGGATGGAGAAGCTTACTACAGTTGATTGCAGAGCTAAAGTGATGATGGCTAGCAGAGACAAGAATCCTGGCCTTCAGGGGCCAAATATAGAATATAGAGGGACTCCAAAGCTAGATGACTGAAGCTAGAGTTTTTTAGACCTATTTAGAGCAGCCTGGATGACCCTATGATTTATTTCGGGACACACAATAGTTCTGTAATTATCCATGTGTGTGCTTCATGTATGGAGCAAGGAAGTATGTGCCGTCAACATGAGCACTACACCAGGAAACACATTTTTGCCTGAAGGTTTATTGGGAAATTGGAGGCTACTGTAAGGAGCCCCTGCATCTCTTCTGTCCCTGAAAGACAAAACAAAGACACACCTGTCTGGCAATCTGCCAGGGCAACTAATAACTATTATCATCAGCACCCAAAGGAGTAACCTTGCCATTTTAATAACAGAGCGTGCCTAAGGGAAGGTGACACACTGATAACTCTCTTTAAATGATGTTACAGGCAAATTCACACAATCATGGTTTGCCTATATTTGCACTGGCCACACGTAGAGCGAAGTTACCAGCTACCTCTATGGGTTTTCTTAGTGCCTACTCTGTATAAAGGTCAGAATACCATAAGCCTTTTTATACCTACCAGTTTATTTACTCATTTTTCATTTTCAAAATTCATGATTTGCCTTTCCACTTTTTCAGGATTCCAGTATAATGTATAAAACAGTTCAACTGCTTGAGTGAAAACCTGTACATGTCCACATTAACTTAGATCCTGGAATTCAGAAAAGGCTTGACATCGTTGCTGCTAGAGCAAACTAACTATGGCAGTGATTCTCAACGTGTGGGTCCCCAGATGTAATTGGACTTCAACTCCCATAATTCCCAACCAAAGGCCACTGAGGCTGGGGATCATGGGAGTTGAAGTCCAATAACATCTGGGGACCCACACATTGAGAAACCCTGAACTATGGTAAATAGAGAGTTGTTACAAAAAAGGGCACTAAGTCTAACTTTCCACTCTCCCTTCATAACGTCAAAGCCAGGTTTACCTCATGTGTAACATTATGACATTCCACATTTTCCCAGCCAATCAATTTTCGAGAATCATCACAACATGATGTCACAATAAGGTAAGTTCTGCTTTATATTGTTGAGAGCGAATGGGAAACTAGTAGCATGTTTCCCATAATGCCAAGTCAATCCCCTCATTCATTCATTCATTCATTCATAATAGCTAAAACAGTTCTGTCAGGTTAGTGCAAAGGGTCTCCATTCTTTATGTCCTTGTCACTGTTCCCTCTAAGGCATGCGCATGTGCGCACGCTCACAACATTTTCTGATGTCCACTCAATTTTAGATCCTGCTCAGGTTGAATCAGGAAGGTCCTACTCTGAATATATGTGTGCACACACACTGCATTGATACTGCCACCCAGAACAAAACTCATTCCGCACACAGATGAAAAAAAAATTAGAGAGAACACTAGTCCTTGTCCCTTAAGCTCAGAAAACCTCGTGCTCAGATAATAGGCTCATAAACTTCATGTCCACATTCTCTGTTTGTCTTACACTATCTCTGTACTTATACTGCTAAAAGTTAACACTATCTACTTCGCCATGCACACACCACATGTGTGTGACTATTAGAACAGAAGAGGTAACAAAACCTGTCTTTTGCACATACTGTAAGTGTGAACAACCCAGCATTCCTCTCACGCATTAGAAATCCATGAATAAATCACCCTGAAGTAAAAACATGAAATGTGTCACAGAAGAAAAATTAGTTTAAGCAAGAAATATACCGGACTATACTAAATCTATTGTTTCATCAGTGTTACTTCTGTGCACTATTTCTTCATTCATGGCTGTAATCCTTGCTTTGGAGGCAAAGGAATTGTGGTTTTAAACCCTCTGGTCTATTTAAACATGACCTCTATTTGTTTTTCCTTGAATTCTTATGGGTCAGTGACCTGCTATGCAAATGTTTTTGATGAAATCAGAATGGCTTATTATTCTATTAGTTAAAATAAGCTTCTGTGTTTTTCAGGCTTGTGCAGATGCACTTATATAAACCCAAATAATTCCATTCTCGGAATATGCGTCTTGTGGTCTTCCTAACTGCCCTTTTCCCGAGTTTGGCTTCCTCCTGTGAAGGCCTGTTGACAGAGCTGCTAATGGCTTCCTTTGCAGAAGAGGCGCCACTTTTTAAGTGTTTAGGAAGGAGCAAGGTCCGTTCTCATCAGTAAAGAGAGATCAAAAAGGTGTAATGTCACCAAGTAAAGTGTAGTAATTGCTTACTGAAGACAGACATGGTATATTGTGAATGGAGCTTATTATTATTGTTCTGTCAATCATATTAGCACACCAATAATTCTACACAGACAATACAGTTAAGACATTGATTCATATTCAAAGATCACGGCAACAACCAACAAGGAGGGCTACAAAGTACAGTAAAAAGTCAGGTTCCATCACATCCAGATCATGTTGGTACAGACAGCCAATGTGAACATAAGAACATGAGAACAGCCCCGCTGGATCAGGCCCAAGGCCCATCTAGTCCAGTATCCTGTTTCACACAGTGGCCCACCAGATGCCTCTGAAAGCCTAAAGGCAGGAGTTGAGGGCATGCCCTCACTCCTGCTGTTACTCCCCTGCAACTGATACTTAGAGGCATCCTGCCTTTGAGACTGGAGGTGGCCTATAGCTCTCTGACTAGTAGCCACTGATAGACCTCTCCTCCATGAAGTTATCCAAACCCCGCTTAAAGCCATCCAGGTTGTTGGTTGTCACCACATCTTGTGGCAGAGAATTCCACAAGTTGGTTATGCATTGTGTGAAAAAGATCCTCCATTTGTTGGTCCTAAATTTCCTGGCAATCAATTTCATGGATGACCCATGGTTCTAGGGTTATGTGAGAGGGAGAAGAATTTCTCTCTATCCACTTTCTCCACACTATGCATGATTTTATAGACCTCTATCACGTCTCCCCACAGTCATCTTTTTTCTAAACTAAATAGCCCCAGGTGTTGTAGCCATGCCTCATAAGAAAGGTGCTCTAAGCTCCTGATCATCTTGGTTGTCCTCTTCTGCACCTTTTCCAGTTCTACAATGTCCTTTTTTACATGTGGTGACCAGAATTGTACGCAGTACTCCCGGTGTGGCCGCTTCATAGTTTTGTATAAGGGCATTACAATACTAGCAGTTTTATTTTCAACCCCGCTCCTAATGATCCCTAGCATGGAATTGGCCTTTTTCACAGCTGCCACACATTGAGTCAACACTTTCAACGAGCTGTCCACCACAACCCCAAGATCCCTCTCCTGGTCAGTCACTGACAGTTCAGATTCCATCAGCAAATACTTGAAGTTGGGGGTTTTTGTCCCGATGTGCATCACTTTACACTTGCCAACATTGAAGCACATTTCCATTTTGTCGACCACTCCCCCAGTTTGGAGAGATCCTTTTGGAGTTCCTCACAATCCGTTTTGGATTTCACTACCCAAAAGAGTTTGGTATCATCTGCCAATTTGGCCACCTCGCTGCTTACCCCTACTTCTAGATCATTTATGAATAAATTAAAAAGCACCGGTCCCAGTACAGATCCCTGGGGGATCTTACTTCCCTCCATTATGAAAACTCTCCATTTATCCCTACCCTCTGTTTCTTGTCTTTCAACCAGTTAGCAATTCACACATCTACTTGTCCCCTTATCCCATGACTGCTAAGTTTCCTCAGGAGTCTTTGATGAGGAACTTTGTTGAAAGCTTTTTGGAAGTAAAATTGTTTTAAATAGTTGCCTGGGATCTCCAGGGCTTTTTTGCTGTTGAATTGGTTTTATTTTTAACTTGTTTTTAACTGGTTTTATCTGTTAACTTGTTTTAATTGTTTTTACCTTGTTTTAAACCACCCTGAGCCATTTTGGAAGAATGCTATATAAATCAAACAAATAAAAATAAATAAATAAATAAATAATAAACTGGATCACCGTTATCCACACACTTGTTGATACTCTCAAAGAACTCCAAAAGGTTTGTAAGGCAAGATTTACCTTTGCAGAAGCCATGCTGATTCTCTCCCAGCAGGGCCTGTTCTTCCATGTGCTTTACAATTTTTCCTTGAGGATACCTTCCATCAATTTGCCTGGAACGGACGTTAAGCTAACTGGCTTGTAATTTCCTGGATCGCCCCTGGATGCCTTTTTGAAAATTGGTGTTACATTTGCTACCTCCCAGTCCTCCGGTACAGAGCTTGATTGCAGGGATAAGTTATATATCTTAGCAAGGAGGCTGGCAATTTCACATTTGAGTTCTTTGAGGACTCTTGGATGGATGCCATCTGGCCCTGGCGATTTGTTACTTTTCAGTTTTTCCAGAACATCATCTCTTATCACTTCTATCTGACTCAGTTCATCACCAAAAAGCCTGGTTCAGGAACAGGTATATGTTCAGTATCCTCTGTCGTGAAGACGGACGCAAAGAACACTTTAACTTCTCTGCAACCTCCATTTGCTCTTTAATAATCCCTTTCACCCCCTCATTGTCTAAAGGTCCAACCACCACCCTGGCAGGTTTCCTGCATCTGATTTATTTAAAGAAGTTTTTGTTATTCTCCTTGATGTTTTTAGCTAAATGTTCCTCAAACTCTCTTTTCGCCTCCCTTATTGTCATCTTGCATTTCTTTTACAAGAGTTTGTGTTCTTTTCTGTTCTCTACATTTGGATAGGCCTTCCAATTTTGGAAGTAAGTCTTCTTCCCTTTTATGGCTTCCTTGACGGTACCTGTTAGCCATGCTGGCATCCTCCTTTCCTCTTTTTGGGTAAACAATCTAACTGGGCTTCTAGTATTGTGGTTTTGAGTAAACTCCATGCATTCTGGAGCGAAGTGACTCTTCTGATTTTCCCTTTCAGCTTTCTTTTCACCATACTCCTCATTTTGGAGAAGTTTCCTCCTCTGAAATTCAAATTCTTGAATTTCAAATTCTTCTGTGTTAGACTTCCTTGCTGGTTCTCTCCCCACATCTATGCAGAATTTGATTGCACCATGGTCACTGTTCCCTAAAGGGTCGTCGACACTGATATCACACACCAGGTCCCGGGTACCACTTGGGATTAGGGATGAGCCCGGACCAGTCCGGAGGCCATTCTGAAGGCCTCCGGACCAGTCTGGATATGAGGGCAGTCCGGCGCTGGTGTGGGGGGCTCTTTAAGGGCGGGGGAGGGTGTACTTACCCCCCACCACCATGTTTCCCCCGCCAGCATGTTCATTTTGAAAAGCTTTTGGGGTGATCGTCGGCAAAAGGCTTCAAAAAGCCTTTTGCACGTGCGCATGTTGCATGCGCACATCACGTCTCTGTCACGTGCGTGCATGTCACAGAGACATGACGTGCGCATGCGCAAAAGGCTTTTTGAAGCCTTTTGCCGACGACTGGGGGAAGGGGCAGCAGGGAGGTATCCTGCCGCCCCAAAAGCTTTTCAAAAAACCCCACCAAATTCGCGAACTGGTTGGAGGGGTTCGGTTCCAGTCCAGAGGGAACTGGGGGGGGATTCGGTTCAAGCCCGAACCAAACCCCCAAATCATTGAAGCCCTGGACCAGTTCACACATCCTTAGTGATGGCCTTTTAAGGAGATAAAGCAACATAGTGAAACTATTCCCAATGACCAGGAGAGCTCAAGCTAAGGGAGCCTAGTCAGATTTCTCCTGGTCATCTGCTGCCATGGGAGCCATGAAGCTCCCAGTAGCAAACTACCAAAATTACCCCTCCCCTTAAATGAGGTCAGCAGAGCGAGCATTCCACTAACCCCATTTAGTTGATTGTGTGCTGCCGCGGCGCAGCTCCGCACCGTGGCAACACATGAGGAGACCCCCGCCAGGAGTCTAAAACAAGCCTCCTGCCCCCGGTGGTCTCTCCAGAATGCCCTGGGCACTCGCACGGGGCATCCTGGAACTTCCCCGATCCCAGCCACCCCACTGACGGAGCCGGCAATCATGTGGGCAGCCAATCTAGCTGCCCAGGGATGGCTCCTTGCCCATGTGAGGGGAGAGTGGGCTAAGCCCGCCCTCTCTGCACTAACAGTGCTTCACACCGATTGTGTGAAGCGCCTCAGCATCTCTCCACTGGCTGATGTTTCTCTTGTGTTTCGTTTTAGACAGAGGGTTCCTGTGGCATCCGGAACCAATTTTCCATTCTCTTTGCTACATAAACCACTTTCAAGAGGTTTTCATTCAAAAGTGGAATATAAGTATTTAGAATAACCCACATCAGAGAATGCCATCCTGACCTCAATGGCAGACGGATGGGATATAAATATGAATAATAATCATATGGTTGTTCAATCCAATATATTGCCTTCTCAAATTAATAAACCACCCCTGAAAGTTAATGGCAATAGCTGCCACTGGCTGGAGAGGATTCATTACCCACTCGCTTACATCTTTCAAAATGAAGCATCTGACCCCCATGCTGGTTGCCTTTGTTTTTGTTCCTCTGTATCGCATGTGACCTTTTCCTTCCTCTGGGTTATGTTTATGTTCAACTGTTAACCACAACTAGCATAGTTTAATTATGGCAGAATGACACCTTCCATCTCAACATCAATATTTACTCTGAAGACAATTTAAGTCCTCCAGTATCCATTTATGTCCTTATAGAATTCGACTCATTATAGCCCAGCAGAGGTGTTCTTACCCTGGGACCTTGGTGCCCCAGTCCATGGCCTCCAAGGTCTAGGGGGGCCTCAGATGCCACTGCCCTGCCACACTGAACCACCAAAATTTACCTTAATTTTAGCCACCAATGTGTGCCACTGGGGGGCAGGGGGTGAGCTGAGCAGGCCTCCCCCTGCCCCATGGTGGCAGCCAGTAGCAGCAGGTGAAGCGGCTGCTGGTCCTGCCCATCTGGCCCAATGGCCCTTGAAAACTGCCGGGTGCTCCAGTGTGCCTGTGTCCTGCTCAGGTGCGCTGGAGTGCCTTGAAGTTTAAGGGATGCTGGGCCAGATGGGCAGGCCCAGTGGCCACTCTGTCCACCGCTGCCACAGGGGGTGGGTGGGTAGGGTGCTGCTCGACTCACCCCCATCCCAGCCATGCACATTGGTGGCTAAAATTAAGGTAAATTTTGGTGGTTCAGAACGGTGAGGCAGCGGCAGAGTGGCGGCAGGAGGTCCCCCAAAAATGTAGGGGGGGCCTCATAGTGGGGGGGGGCTCATGGCAGGGGGTGTCTGGGCACCAAAATTACCTAGGTGTGCCATTGCAGCCCAGTTCTAGTCCAGGTTCTTTTATCCTGTGATTCGGTCAATAATAAGAGGTACTTGTTAAATGCAAGCTTTTGTGAACAAGACTGAGCTTAACATTCTATTCATCTCCAGTGCAGCAGCAGTTATCAGCACTACCACTCCAATGCTAGCAACAGTGAATGAACTTTTTACCAGTGGGCTCCTGTTTTGGATTCCAAAGTCTGTCTTTACACATGGCTTGAAAGGAACATTAAAGGGTTAATCTGGATAACTCCTGTGCACTTCAGGACCTCTTTTAATCCCATAATTTTCTCCACAGCAGTACAGTACCAATTATTCCTATATCGGAAGTTGGTCATTATGCAATTCCTTTCCCCCAGGAAAGATCTTTCAGCAAAAGCGAGTGGAATATAATTTCCTGCTCATGGTTCCTCCTCAAAAACTGAGTTGTATAACAGGCCAGCTATAACAGTTTTTACGTCCAATCCAGCGTGGAACAATTCCAAAAGCATTACCATAGAGGAAGAAGCTCTATCAGAACTAGCCTTTAATCTATAGACTATCACCAGGCAGTTCTGAGTGACTCTTAACTTTTTCAAGTTGGTATGCTACAAATCTTCCCATTGCAATTCATCTTGATCAGTGCTGTTACCATAAGAACATAAAAATCTTAAAAGGGTGGTTCTTTTCAGGCACAAACCCTACATGACCTCAATGGAAATTAACATGCAACAGCTGAACTAACATTTATTTACCCCAATTCATCAACTGTCTTGTTAGTGACTAAATTGGAAAATATTTGCAAAGAATTTCATAACATTCCTTTTGAACAAGGAAAATATACTTTGATGTCGCTCAGATCCATCTACCCTATTTTCTCTCCATCCCAACCAGTTCTTAAAAGGAAAAAGAAGTCTCTCATAAAGATAAACTACCCATATGCAGTACAATCATCTCATCTCTGGCAAAGGCTACTTCCTCACTTAAGGAAATTAAGCCTCCATAAAAACCAAGGAAAGCTGCTTGAGATAACCAAGATCATTGACTTGAAATATGTCAATCAGTTGAATGTGACTAGATTTTCCTCAATATGCAGAACTGATATTCACAAGTATAAAACTTCTAGAAGACTGGGGGAGGGGCTCATCTGTCTGCCAGCTTCTAATCAGGGAGGAGCGCATCTGTCTGCCCGCTTCTAATCAGAGATCTTGGAGAAAACTGATTATCTAGACCCATTTCAAACTGGCTTTCAGGTGGGCTATGGGGTGGAGACTGCCTTGGTCGGCCTGATGGATGATCTCCAATTGGGAATTGACAGAGGAAGTGTGACTCTGTTGGTCCTTTTGGATCTCTCGGTGGCTTTCAATACTATCGACCATAGTATCCGTCTGGAACGTCTGAGGGAGTTGGGGGTGGGAGGCACTGTTTTACAGTGGTTCTGCTCCTGCCTCTCCGATAGATTCCAGATGGTGTAAACTGGAGACTGATGCTCTTCAAAATCTGAGCTTAAGTATGGTGTCCCTCAAGGCTCCATACTTTCTCCAATGCTTTTTAACATCTACATGAAACCACTGGGAGAGATCATCAGGGGATTTGGAGCGGGGTGTAACCAATACGCTGATGACACCCAGACTCCATGTTAACTTCTTCAGGAGCTGGCATATCCTCCCTAAATGCCTGCCTGGAAGCAGTAATGGGCTGGATGAGGGAGAATAAACTGAAGCTGAATCCAGATAAGATGGAGGCACTTATTGTGAGGGGTCAGAACTCTAGAGACTATTTCAATCTACCTGTTCTAGATGGGGTCACACTTCCCCAAAAGGAACAGGTTCGCAGTCTGGGAGTACTTCTGGATTCACACCTCTCCCTGGTTTCTCAGGTTGAGGTGGTGGCCAGGGGTGCTAATTATCAGCTCTGGCTGATACACCAGCTGCGCCCATTTCTCGAGATCATTGACCTCAAAACAGTGGTACAGTACATCTGTTGGTAACCTCCAGACATGACTTCTGTAATACGCTCTACATGGGGCTGCCTTTGTATGTAGTCCGGAAACTTCCGTTGGTTCAGAATGCATCAGCCAGGTTGGTCTCTGGGTCATCTCGGAGAGACCACGTTACTCCTTTACTGATGGAGCTACACTGGCTGCCAATAGGTTTCCGGACAAAGTACAACGTGCTAGTTATAACTTATAAAGCCCTAAACGGCTTAGGCCCTGGTTATCTAAGAGAGCGTCTTCTTCACTACGAGCCCCACTGCCCACTGAGGTCGTCTGAGGAGGTCTGTCTCGAGTTACCATCAACTTGTTTGGTGGCTACACAGAGACGGGCCTTCTTGGTTGCTGCCCCGAGATTGTGGAATGTGCTCCCTGCTGAGATACGATCCTCCCTATCCGTGGCAATTTTCAAAAAAACACCTGAAAACCCATCTTTTCACCAAAGCTTTCTCAGCTTCCTTAATATTTTGGGTTTTAATCTCTGGTTTATTTTTAAATTGTTGATTTGTTTTTAAGTTTTTTGTATATGTTTTTAACTGTTTTTATGCTATTGTTAACCTCCCAGAGACGAAAGTGTGGGGCGGTATACAAATTTGATAAATAAATAAATAAATAAATAAATAAATAAATAATCTCCATAGTCAGCCAGGATCACATGACAGCCTACCAGCTGAGCACAATCTCAACTGCACATTCAAGAAAAGCTCACTATTTGTTTATTTTTTTATTTATTTTATTTGTTACATTTTTATATCCGGCTCTTCCTCCAAGGAGCTCAGAGCGGTGTACTACATACTTAAGTTTCTCCTCACAACAACCCTGTGAAGTAGGTTAGGCTGAGAGAGTAGTGACTGGCCCAGAGTCACCCAGCAAGTATCATGTCTGAATGGGGATTTGAACTTTATTAGCAGGCTGAGTAGAGTAAAATCGAGTTTGTAAGGTATAGGATATATGTTTTGAATTACTATAGCAATGCTTGAATTGTATAGTTAGTGATTTGCGCGGATTGGGGAGCGGGAAGTCAACATTTGTTTAATTGGATGTAACGAGATTGTTAAGATATTGTAAAAATCAATAAAAAATTTAAAAGCAAAGAATGGGGATTTGAACTCGGGTCTCCCCAGTCCTAGTCCAGCACTCTAACCACTTAGTAGAATGCTCACTCATTTTATGAGCCAATGCATTGTTACACTGCACTTCTTCTGTTGAGTGCATTATTACATTTTAATTACTCTGACACACAATAGATAGCATTCATCCTTCCTAGTTATATCCTAAGGAGCAAATGTGGATTACAGTAGTCAACAATCAACAGTAGTCAACATCAACAGCCTACACTGTGCAAGCTACATGGAGCCAGAATACATTAAACAACTTCATTACTCGTGTTGGACTTTCAAAAAACAACAACAACTATTCTACTGACTTCAAAAAGTATTCAACATTTTACTAATGTCAAGATATACCATGTAACTTGCCTTCACAGGACACAATAGATTTCAGAGCAGCCAACACCTCCACCAACTAAACAGCCATTTTCCTCTGGTGGAACCCTCTCCAAGGCCACATTTTATTTGCACTTGGCAATTCAACTACGCAAGTATTTTGCCATCTATTAAACTAAATCATTGCATTACCATTTGAGAACTTATGTGCATCCAAATGCTTAATTTAAGTTACAGTTTTTAGGAAGCGTAAATCTTCAAAGCAAAGTCATTTGAAATCTGTCAACAAGTGTGTTTTTGGCCTGAACACAATCTATAGACCTTTTCATATATTGAAAATTTACATGCAGGAACCATAACAAGCAATAAATTTCAAAGAAAAATGTCCACATTTTTAGTTTGTAGTTTTAGTTCCACTTTGATGTGTCGGCAAATGAAATACTATTAAAACAACATTCATTTGGCATAAAGGTTTCATGCCTTTTGAATAACCACAAATGAACCAAGTATTATTTCAAATGATATTTTACTGCAATATTAATGACTATTTGGCCAAAGAAAAATCTAGCTGTCATAACAGCTACTTTATTAAAACAGGCTAATAATATTTTTTCATCTAATATAACAGATCAAAATACAAGCGTAATTAAACATTTTCAACAGGAGTAAAAAAGAAATTGTATGAATAAAATCCAGTTTTCAAATGTAGCCTAACGTTCAATATTCAGCCCTACTGCATTAGTCAACGGTATTGCCATTAAAGCTAGGACATATTATGTCACACTTTCCACTTGAATGCTTGCAGTGACTGATATTTTCTTCTTCTTGGAGCTAATTCACACTACCATTTGAGCATCCGCCAATTGGCAATTTCAGCATTTATCAGCCCATGTTACCCTAGGGCTGAGTCAATCAAATGCATGCCAAATAATGCTATCTGCCACATGCTAAGCTGAGCCTGTATAGCATTTGGCATTTAACCACAACTGCACATTATTAACAGTGGCAATTGAGCACCAAAAGTCAATCCAAGCTCAGTTTAGCATATGGAAGTTGGTACCAGTTGTCGCCACGTGGCTGACTCGGCCTGGGACAGCATGGGCATGTTTGCTGACCTAGAGACAAAGCCGCCAAGGGTTAAAAGGATTGTATGAATGAACTCAGGGGAACAGAGAGAAATCTCTTAATCATTACAAACCTTTGCAAAATGGCAGGTAAGCATAGCCTAACCAAAAATGCAGCATCAGAAGCTTAAATGCTCATAAATTGTTTTAAAGTATTTTAATTGGTTTTAAATTGTGTTAAAATTGTTTTTATATTGTTTTAAGTAGTGTGTTTTAAATTATGTTTCTTTTAATGTTTTTTAAACTAGTTGTACACTGCCCAGAGCTTTTGGATGGGGCGGTTTATAAATGTAATAAATAGACAGACAGACAGACAGACAGGCAAGGCCAAAAGCAAAGCCTTTCTGGTTACTGTATTAAGATGTAAGTTTCAATTCAGTGAATATAAAATGCACCCAAGCAGTATTTCTTATGTTATGGTATTAAGTTTTCTTTGGTAATTTCTTTATTACTTGTCTCTTGCCTCTCTCCCATCATGGAACTCAACGTATATGTAAGTCTCCTATCCAGGCACTGACCACACCTTGACCTGCTTACCTTCAGAAAGTTGGCTGTTACATCTACCCTCAGACTATGCCCTAAGGCCATCAACTACAGAGAGATGATGGAGTAACATCTTTGGTTACTCACTGTTGTCTACAGCACATTTGTCTTGTAAGTTATTCATTCTTAATGAGAGACCGTTACTTGGGATTCATGATAAAGATCAGGATTCTGGTCCAGAAGAAGAGACTGTGATGGAATTGTACCTGTAATCCCATAGACTCAATGCCTCATCCGTGATTTCATTACCCATGGTATTCTAGGGGAATGGAACCCCCATGGATAATGAGGTCCACGTGTGTGTGTGTGTGTGTGTGTGTGTGTGTGTGTGTGTGTGTGTGTGTTTATATTTATATTTTTTAAACCAAACGGATGGGTTGAAATTTCTAGCTTTTAACAGAGGTTGGAACAGAAAGCACAAAACATTTCTGTATGACATTAACACTTTGAATGTACATCACTTCCAGACTCAACCCAGATTTCAAGGGTTTTTCCGGGGCTGGCCAGGTGCTATTTTGACATTTATCTAATATGTCCCCATGTCCTCATCACCCAGTCACACTAAGATTGCTTTTACATCTCATTCTCTTAACTGGAAAACTGAAAGGATTCTAGAAAGAGAGAATACTTACAGCCGTTCAAGTTGCTTTAGATCTTGAAATGTTCCACGTTCTATCACACTAATCTGATTCTCTTCCAAATGTCTACAAAAGAAAGGCAGTTGTTGGTATTAAAAATATAAACAGTCTTTTTATTATTCAAACTGAGCACATAAAAAATGTCCTTTCCTAAAAGCTAGTATTGTTCTTTCATCTTGGCTGAATCCATTAAACAATACTTTTTTAAAGTTTAGATTATCACGCATTGCTTTTTGCTAGCTTTTTTCAGCTGTCATAGGAACGTGAAATAACTAACACAAACACTGCAACATGGGGCAGGGGAGCAGAGTTCCTTCTGTCAGTCTGTGCCTTTAAGTAATGTCAATGCAGTAATCATCAGAGCTATTCAGTTAACTGTAAAGGTAAAGTGTGCCATCAAGTTGGTGTCGACTCCTGGCAACCACAGAGCCCTGTGGTTGTCTTTGGAAGAATACAGGAGGGGTTTATCATAGCCTTTCAGCATCTTTCTATATCACTGCTGCCCGATATAGGTGTTTCCTGTACTTTAAGATTAATTAGCAACTGATCACTCAGTATTATTATCTGCTGATTATTATTATCTGCTGAGGTATTATCTGCTTATTTAGATCTTTCTGTGTTCGATTTGTCATGGCTATCTTTCATGCAATCAAGTTATTACTTGATGCTATGGTCTCTGAGTGATGAACAGCCATTCATGAACTTGCCACGAGACCAAATTCTATGCACTTACATGAAACCAAAATTCCACAAGGCCTTACATCCGAGCAAGCATGTTTCAGATCAGATTGCTACATTTGTACACTTTCTGAGTGAAATCTAGTAGTTTGTTAACCTATACAAAATAAACTAATTCATGGAGGACCAGTCTATCGACAGGTTGCTTAACTGTAACTTGGGTTCTTCTAGTGGTCATCTGTGCTCTTACATGAATGGGCTTTGCGCCTGCGCAGAGACCACATCGGAGCTTCCAAGCTAGAGAACTACTTTTTGGCGGTAGCCCCGCCCCCTTGGTATATAGTCGGCTGTGCGGGCTTCCCTCTCCAGTCTTCTGAGTCCGCAATCTGAAAGAGACTAGCAGAAAATACATTAGAAGAGGGGAGGAAGGGTGGGCGTGTAAGAGCACAGATGACCACTAGAAGAACCCAAGTTACAGGTAAGCAACCTGTCATTCTTCGACATGATCTCTGTGCTTTACACGAATGGGCGCATAGCAAGCTGCACCTGTGCCATGCTCACCTGGAGGAGGGATCAGGCGAAGATGGATTGTAACACCGCCCTGCCAAACACTGTGTCCTTTCTGGCTTGGACATCTAGGGTGTAGTGTTGTATGAATGAGTGTTTTGACACCATCGTAGCTGCCTGGTAGATGTCATCCAAAGGAATGGACCTGTCAAGGCAGTGGAAGCCACAACTGCCCTCATTGAGTGTACTTTGATGGAGGGTGGGAGAGGCTTCCTGGAGAGTTAGTAAGCTAGAGAGATGGTGCGAACCACCCATCTAGATATAGTTTGTGTAGAAGCCTGCTTGCCTCTATTGGGTCCAGAGTGAAGTACGAAGAGAGAGTTAGAAGTGCGGAGAGTGGAGGTCTGGTCTAAGTAGAAGGCAAGCGACCTGCGAACGTTGAGAGTGTGGAGAAGTCGTTCGGCCTCAGTCGACGGCTCAGAGACAAACGCAGGTAAGGAGATTGGCTGGGAGCGATGAAACAAAGTGACCACCTTTGGTAGGAAGTCAATGTCTGGTCTAAGGATGACTTATTCCTTGTGTAAAACTAGGTAAGGTAACTCTAAATGCTCTGAGTTCACTGACCCGCCTGGCAGAAGTGATGGCCATGAGGAAGGCTACTTTGCAGGAAAGTAGGTCCAGAGAAATTGTAGCCATGGGTTCGAAAGGAGGGTGCATGAGAGAGGAGTGGACTAAAGTCAGGTTCCATGCAGGTGCCATGATTGGAGGGTCTGGGTAGAGGTGAGTGAGTCCTCTGAGGAAACGTTTAACCGTAGGGTGTTGGAACCACGATGGCGTAGATGATGGAGAGTTAGCCACTATGGCAGTGAGATGAACTCGCAAGGAAGGCATCTTGAGCCCAGCCTCCTTGAGGGAGAGTAAGTAGGAGCAAACATGTTCCACAGAGAGGAAATGTAAGGGGACGTCTCTGTCCTTCAAAAAGTTCTGAAAACGTGTCCATTTATGGGAGTAGGAGGTGATGGTAGCAGGTTTACGTGAGGCATTGACTATTCTCTGTAGATCTACGGGCAGGTTGGGACTATGTGCCAAGCCATAAGATGGAGACGCTGTAGGTCTGGATGTAGGAGGCGACTGCCCTGCAGGGATAGGAGATGAGGGATGTGTGGTAGGTGGTGGTACTGATGGTTGGAGAGGCGGAGGAGGCGGGGAAACCAGGGCCTCCTGGGCCACCACGGAGCAATGAGTATGCAGTGCGGCCGGTCCCGGGAGATTTTCTGAAGGACTTGAGGAAGTAGAGGAATTGGAGGAAAAGCGTAGACTAGACGTCCCGTCCAGTTCAAGGCAAACGCATCCCCAAGGGAGTTGGGTCCTATACCTGACCTGGAGCAATACAGGTGGCACTGTGCATTCGTCTCTAATGCGAAGAGGTCTATTTCTGGGAGCAACCAGCGGCGGAAGAGGGAGCGGGGCGTGGGGGGATGTAGTTGCCATTTGTGTGACGTTGATTGGGTCCTGCTCAATATTTCTGCCATGGTGTTGTTCTGTCCCTGAATATGGACCGCCAGGGGGGTGACGCCATGGTGAATGCACCAGAACCACATTTCCATGGCTAGGAATAGGAGGGGGCTGGGAAGAGCCTATTCAGGTAGGCTTTGGCGGGAGCATGGTCCGTTTGGACAAGAACATGAGATTCGCGTATCAGAGGGAGGAAATCCCTTAGAGCCTTGAAAATGGCCAATAGTTCGAGGTAGTTGATATGGTAAGCAGCCTCGGAAGGAGACCAGATACCGTGGATGTTGTGGTTGTTGGCACCTCAGCTGTCCATGGATGCGTCCGTAGTGAGTAGGAGGGCATGACGCGGGTTTGGAAGGGGGAGCCAACGCGGAGGTTGGCAGGGTCCGTCCACCACAGCAGGGAACGCAGGACTTGAGGCGGGAGCATAAGGGTGCAGGTGAGGGAGTCATCGTGTGCAGAGAACACGGAGAGGAACCAATGTTGCAGAGTCCTGGCACGGAGACGAGCGTGAGGGAGGACTAGGTGGTGGAAGCCATGTGGCCCAAGAGGAACTGGATCGTTTGAGCTGGCTGACACGGGTGGTAGAGAAGGTGGGATGACAGGTCAAGGATGGCCTGGATCCTGCGCTGAGGTAAGAAGATCTTTGACTGAATGGAGTCGAAGACGACCCCCAAAAATTCTATGGTTCTGGAAGGGTTCAGCTGACTTTTCAAAATTCAACTGGAGCCCCAGGTTGGAAAGGAGGTCAATAACCATTTGGAGATCCTTCAGAAGGGATTGTGGGTTGTCGGCAACCACGAGCCAGTCGTCGAAGTATGGAAAAATTTGGATGTTTTGTTGTTGCAGGGCCACCACCACTGGAACCATGCATTTGGTGAACACCTGCGGAGCGGATCCCGAAGGGAAGGGTGTGAAACTGGTAAGTGGTATCCGCTATCTGGAAGTGGAGGAAACGACGGTGCTGGGGTCTGATGGTGACATGATAGTAGGTATCCCGGAGGTCTATTGAAACGAACCATTGGTTCTTGTGCAGATGATGGTGGGAATGGTGACCATACGAAACCTCCGGTATGTGACATAAAGAGTTCAGTTCCTGGAGATCCAGGATAGGGTGGAGGGAGCCGTCCGGCTTGGGTACAGTGAAGTATCGAGAATGGAAACCCGGGGACTGCGGGATATGAACCAGTTCTATTGCAGATTTCGTGAGCAGAGAGCCGACTTCCACTAGGAGAGCCGGGGTGGCCGGCGTGGGGAGCGGGGGGTTGTACGGAGGGGTGGATGCAAATTCTATATCATAACCAACCCTCATGATGGTAAGAGCCCAAAAGTCGGTGGTGATATTTTCCCAAGTGGAGACGAAGGGGGAGGGTCTGTTGCCCCAACGGAGAGGGGACTTCAAGTCATTGTCTCTTGGTTTGGGGCTGAGACCCCTTAGAGTGTAACTGCTGCTTGGAGCCAGACAAGTTGGAGTGCTTTCTGTATGGCTGGTACCTGGCAGAACGAAAGGATCTGTCCTGCGGTTGGTAGTAATGGTGTTTGGAGGAGTATGGCTGTTGCTGCCATTTCTGAGGCTTGTAAGGCCTGGATGAGGACTGTTGAAATCCCATAGAGTGGGCCGTGTTACGAAGTTTCTGCACTTTCTGAAGTGTATCACCTGTCTTTTCTCCAAACAGGGATGAACCTTCACAGGGAAGATCCTCCACCCTGGATCTAGCATAGGGCATAAGGACGGAAGATCAGAGCCAGGCGTGTTGATGAAGAGCAACGGAGCTCGCCATCACTTTAGCAGCACCTTCAGTTAGGTGACGGATTGCATGGAGTCCTGTTTAGAGACCTGCGTGGATTCATGTTGAAAAACTTTCACAGGGCCCTGCTGCTCTTCAGGCAAATGGTCTAAGAAGGGGGCCATGTGGACCCACAGGAAAGACTGGTATCTAGAGTAGTAGGCCTGATAATTTGTAATTCTGGTCAATAAAGATGAAATGGAATACAAATGCCTGCCAAACGTGTCTAGTTTCCTTCCTTCTTTGTCGGGTGGTGTGGATGAGGTGTATCCACGGAACTTTGAGAGTGAAGACTCTACTACAATGGAGTCCATGGAAGGATATTGCTTCAGAAAGGGGTCATCCTGATCAGCAGAGGCGTGCACCTTATAAAAGGAATCGAGTTTCTTCGATGTCTGGGGCAAGGAAGAGGGTTTTGACCAAGAGGCCTTGGTGACCTTGAGGATAGATGGATTCAAAGGGAGCGATACCGATGGATGGGCATCGTCCTCAATTAATTGAAAAAGGGCGCCGGCTCAGATTTATCTCCTTGGGAAAGCTGAATGCCCAGGGAGGTCGCCATACAGGAGACAAAGTCAGTATATATTCGGAAATCTTCTGATGGAGAGCTGGGCCTAGGTTCCATGATAATGGTAGGGGGTGAAGAGCCCGATATCCTGTCTGAGATCGAGGAATCTGGTCCCTCTTCATCTGAAGATGAATCTGAGGAGCCACTCGAGACCAGAGGAGGAAGGGGTTGGATTCAAAGCCGAGTAGGAGGTGGTTGAGAATTCAGGGTGGTCGCAGCCATGGCCGCCTGCATGGGAGAACTTCGCGGTGGAACCCGCGGCAGTAGCAGAGACATGGTTCGGGGTGGACGTGGAGGGGGAAGAGCTGTAGTGTCAAAGCATGGGTTTGATATCGAAGCCGGTACCAAGGTCGACGGCCGGGGTGAGAGAGAACGCTGAAGGGGTGGTTCCATGGTGGCCGTGGCTCGGCGGTGTTGGTGAACCTCCTGCTGGGCGTAAAAGTAGTCCGCCTGTTCCTCAACTTGATGGGCATAGCGCTCGTCGAGAGCAGCCTCGAGGTCCCGATTGGACCAACGACAGGGCTGATCAGGGGGAATCTCTTCAGGTTCAGAATCGTGCTCGGATTCGTATACGGGATCATGGGGACTAGATGCATAGACCACCTCAGCATCCAGGATAGTCTCTGTTTGCAGCGTACGGGATCGGTGTTCGGTATCATAGGTCGATCTATGCTTTTTCTTAGGAGGCTCTGTAGGAGCATGACGGGCCTTCTTTCTCTTTCTCTTTTTGGCAGATTGAACCGAGCATGGTTCAATAAGTGCCGCCGTCGAGATCGACACTGCTACGGAACTCTTCGGTACCGAGGTTGAGGCCCAAGCCATGGGATTGACTGGTACATTGGCCTCTGGAGTGGTAACTGAGAACCCAAGTGGGGAGGAAATGGGCTGTAAGCCCCGGGCCAAAGGAGAAGAGCTCGAAGGGACCTGCATCGTAGGCGGTTTGTCTGATCACGAACACTTAAAGGCCTGTTCCCAGAGCCAAGAGCGAAGTCGAGACTTCTTGCGTGCCTGTTTGGTAAACGCGATTCTTGTGTGCCTGTTTGGTAAAGGCCGTGCAGCGAGAGCAAGAGCCAACTTTATGGGCCTCTCCCAAGCAGAAAAGGCAAAGTTTGTGGCCGTCAGTCGAGGGGATTTTAGATATGCAGCTACCACACTGCTTAAAGTTAGTAGTTTTGGCCATAGGCCGAAGAAAGAGCGGAGAGACCATAACACACCAGGCCCGAAGGCCATGACATAATGGTGAACTCAAAGGAACTTTGAGGGGGGGGGAAGGGGGTTACTGAGGATGAAATAAAGACACTAACGAGGGGGAGTACTGAACAAAAGATAGGGTAAAACTGGCAAGGGTAAATACTCAACAGCATAGTCTAGCAAGGAGTGCTCAACGATGTGTCTTCTATCGCGGATGAAGAAAGACTGGAGAGGTAAGCCCGCGCAGTCGCCTATATACCGAGGGGGCGGGGTTACCGCAAAAAGTTAGATTTCTAGCTTGGAAGCTCCACTGTGGTCTCTGCGCAGGTGCAAAGCCCATTCGTGTAAAGCACAGAGACCACATCGAAGAACAATGGCTACTAATCAAGATAGCTATGTGCTAACTCCAGGTTCAGAGTCAGCATGCCTTGGAACAGCAGTTGCAAGGGAGAATCGGTGGAAGAGGGGGTATTCCTTAATCTGCTGCTGTGCTGATGGGCTTCCCAGAGGCATCTGACAGGCCACTGTGGAAAACAGGATGCTGAACTAGATAGGCCTTGACTTGATTCAGCCAGGCTCTTCTTATGTTCTTATATCTAATGCAGGTATTTCTACCACAATTTCAATAAGTCAAGCAACTGTTTTACATTTCCTTCCCCGACCCCCAGTGCCCCAAGATGAAATGTCACTTGCACTTGTAGCCAACGCATTGGGCTTCGGACAACCTTCTGCCTACTAATCATAGTCAATGTACAAGCAAGTGAAAAAGTACAACATACTGATCACAATCAGGTGGAAAAGCTACAAATAAAAGAACCTTTGAAGGTGTTCAAATGAACATACATACTCTGCCACTGGCCTACGTGTGTTTACTTGAACATCTGAAGAGAACCCCCAAACATACAATCGCACACTTAGATGGTTCTCTCAGCATTATGGAGAACCCGGTAAAAGCAGGTTACCATAATTCCATGGAGAAAGTGCCCCATCCATACAGTTATACACATGGGGACTCTCTTCACTTGTTCAAACAAACATGCATAGGCCAAAGGTTACTGCCATATGATCCCACTTTCTCCTCCATATGCATTCATCTGAAAAGGGGTAATGTTACCAAAGAAAGGTGTACATTTAACATATGTCCAATGAAGATATGTTTTGGATAGTCAGAGATCTGCTGAAGGTAATGTAGTTCAAAGCTTCACGCAGACTGACAGCACACAGGGAAGATCATTGTTGATGGCAGTTTTTGAGTGTCAAAAGCAAAACCGTGTTAGGGAGAGGGGTCCCGCCCACCTCAATACTCACAAAACACGAAGATTCTTAAGCCCAGCAAAGTCCACCTTTGTAATCCTTGTAATGTTGTTTCTGTCTAAGTCACTGCAAAGAGAAAGCAAATCCATATTTGACACAGCACTTGCCAGGCATTTCAAATCTTAAAGAAATGATTTAAGAGCATCAGATAAAGAGAGAGCATCTACTTTTTTGCAGGACTCCCACAATACACTAAACCAAGATGGAATTTATTCATGCCAGTAGGCATTTAACAAGTTTATAAAGATTAGTGTGCAAGAAGACCAATTGGCACTTGAACAATGTTAGCCGATTGCTGGAGGCAGTACTAATGATGGAACGACACTCTGTTTCTTTTTTATTGCACCTTCAGGGTTTGTCTCTGTCAGGCTTCCAGAACTACCACAGGTAGAAACTGGGCATCCTGTGCTCTTGGTATCCCAACTGGAGTTAGTCAGCTATGTGGAAGTTAAGGAACAGATGATGACAGAGGCAACTCCCAACAGCAGCACCGAGTCGGAGCAGAACTAGAATGAGGTCAGGTTTTATAAGACACATGTATCTCTCTCAAATAAAGTAAAAAAAAATTTTAAAAATCACCACAAGAATAAAGTAGCAGATAATTTTAAAGGATGAAACAAAATACCAGTGGAGATCGAAAGACTTTGCCTGGTGCACACGAAAAGCCTGGTGAGGAGAGTATTGGAAGGCAGCACACACAACCAACGAAGTATTTTCTCAGGTTGCCATCCCTCTAGCAGGGACACCTGAAGGACAGCCTGAGCAGCAGTCCCTCCACCCCACCATACAGGCTGGCCTATGAGCAAGAAGGTGATCCTTTAAGTACTGACATCCCTAGCCGTTCAGGACTTCAAAGAAAAGCATCAACACTTTGAATTATGACTGAAACAGACTTGGAGACATTAAGATCTTGTAAGTGTAGTGAGTTGGGATCTCATCCGGAGATCTCATCAACTATGTTTCAAACTAACTGTAGTCTGATAGATGTCACACTATTGTGACTCTCACATTTGCTTTTTTTAAAAGCAAGCTTCTAGCCATCATGAGTTGGGAGATGCCTGGAAAGGCCAACAACAGCTGCAAGTGGTTCCAAGGGGCAGAGTTTCTCTAAACTACATGTCAACATCCCAGCCCAATACAGATTATCAGGCTATCTGAGATTAGATTTTCCCTAATTGTATAGTCCTACTACTTATCATGAGCCACCTAGTGGCGCAGTGGGGAAGTAACTTGCCTAGGGAGCAAGAGGTTACCGGTTCAAATCCCCACTGGTATGTTTCCCAGACTATGGGAAGCACCTATATCAGGCAGCACTGATATAGGAAGATACTGAAAGGCATCATCTCCTACTGTGCAGAAGGAGGTAATGGCAAACCCTTCCTGTATTCTACCAAAGACAACCACAGGGCTCTGTGGGCACCAGCAGTTGACACCAACTCAACAGCACAACTTTACCTTTACTTTACTACTTATCACAGTCCTGTTAACCACCATGTGCCCATACCTTTATTCTTACCTCTACATTGTTCTTATTGACTATAATAATATAATAGGCATCATTCAAGTTCTAGAGACTTAATACTGAATCATTAGTAAGGCTTGCAATCTGACAATAAATATCCACGAAGTAAATTGATTTGCACATCATACAGATTTGAATAATCTAATCCAAGTTCAAAATCGCTAGCTTCTTTGGTGTAGAATTTTACTTTCCTTCCAAAAAACTTTCTCTGCTCCAGGAAAAGAGAGTCTCCACTTACAGAATCAATAAACCATGCAATAAACCATGCCTCCATTAATTAATGTTTTGTATATACAATTCTTCTAATATCCACACTTTATGATTTAAACATTTTGCTGCCTTTTAAAATACCTAAAATATATTCAAAATAGACATAGAGAAAGAAGAGTGTCTTATAGTGCAATATTTTGCATAACCCCTGCTTACTTGGCAAAGAGCCACCTTTTAATGTGGTGATTCTCTTTATTTAGCAGGGTGAGAGTAACTGGCCCTGTCCACCCCCAGCACAGTGGAGTCCAGTCCAGTGACTGTTGCTAGTATCTATCTTATGTTTCTTTTTGGATTGTGAGCCCTTTGGGGACAGGGTTCCATCTTATTTGTTTGTTATTTCTCCGTGTAAACCGCCCTGAGCCATTTTTGGAAGGGCGGTATAGAAATCGAATAAATGAATGAATGAATGAATGACTACCGAAGAGTGCCACATACTTCCAGGTAAGCATGCACAGAATTGCAGCCTCTATGTTAGAGATGTGCAAAATGTTTCAAGTGTTTTGAGT
Organism: Hemicordylus capensis; assembly: GCF_027244095.1. Classification (NCBI taxonomy): domain Eukaryota; kingdom Metazoa; phylum Chordata; class Lepidosauria; order Squamata; family Cordylidae; genus Hemicordylus; species Hemicordylus capensis. The sequence goes on along the minus strand of NC_069658.1, from coordinate 368,435,004 downwards.
CTGCAACAGAATGCCCTTACAATAAAGGACTTGTTTCAAGCTTAAAACTAAACAACCCCTTTTCAATCAAAACGCTTTGGGTGTTTCAAGCACCATTTTGGAGGCCTGTTTTTCCATTGCTGATTGGTTTTCTGGCACTGGCTTCCGATTGGCTTGCGATCTCCTTGCTTCTTGGTTGGCTTGTCATCATACAAATCAAGTGTCGTCATGGGCAACTGTGCCCCCATTGGCTGGCGAGGGTGGGACCAGGAGTGAGAGGGAGCCAAAAGGAGGGAGTTTCAAAACGTATATGTGGACTCTGGGAGGCAGAGAGACCTTTGAGTGTCTGTTTCTGGAGAATAGTACATTAGGGATGTGCATGGAACCGGTTGGGAGGCCCTTTATGGGAAATTGCAGGCTGGTCTGCTAAAACTTCAGTGCCGGGTAAATTGATGGAAAGCATACTTAAGGACAAAAACATATAGAAGAAAAGGCCTTGCTGAAAGAGAACCAGCATAGCTTCTGCAAGGTCAAGTCTTGCCTCACTAACCTTTTGGAGTTCTTTGAGAGTGCCAACAGGCATGTGGATAAAGGTGATCCAGTTGACATAGTATACCTGGACTTCCAAAAAGCTTTTGACAAGATTTTTGTTATGTGGTCACAAAGGGACCGCCACATAACACCAGTTTTGAAAGAACTGCACTCGCTGCCAATATGTTTCTGGGTGAAATACAAAGTGCTGGTTCTTACCTATATAGCCCTTAACAACTTGGGTCCTGGCTATTTAAGAAAGCACCTTCTTTGTCATAAACCCTGTTGCCTGTTACATTCTTCTGGAGAGGCCCGGTTATGGATGTAACCGGCTTGTTTGGTGGCAACGCAGGACCAGGCTTTCTTTGTGGCTGCGCCAGGGCTTTGGGATATGCTCCCTACTGAAATAAGAGGATTTCTTTCTCTGTTTGATTTCAGGAAGAACCTCAAGACTCTCCTTTTTTGGAGGCTTTTAATTAGAATTTATTTTATTATTTTAAAAACTTGTTTTAATAACTATTTTGTTCTATTGTTTTTATTGTCATGTATTTTAATCTGTGACTTTTAAATATTTTAAATTTTGTACACTGCCTAGAGATGTACATATCAGGCAGTATAGAAATATTATTAAATAAATAAAGTTCCCCACCAAAATCTCTTGAGTAAACTTAGCAGTCATGGGATAAGGCGACAGGTTCATGTGTGGATCAGTCACTGTTTGAAGGACAGGAAACAGAGAGTAGGAATAAATGGATAGTTTTCACAATGGTATGAAACAGGAAGTGGGGTCCCTTGGGGATTGGTACTGGAACTAATGCTCTGTAATTTGTTCATAAATGATCTAGAAGTTGAGGTAACCAGTGAAGTGGCCAAATCTGCAGATGACACTAACTGTTTGATAGTGAAATCCAAAACAGATTGTGAGAAGCTGCAAAAAAAAAATCTCCAAACTGGGGAATTGGGCAACAAATGGCAAATGCAGTTCAATGTTAAGCATACTGGGGCAAAGAAACCCCGACTTCACATATATGCTGATGGGATCTGAGCTGTCAGTGACTGACCAGGAGAGAGATCTTGGATCTATGGTGCAATCACATTATTATTATTATTATTATTATTATTATTATTATTATTATTATTAATTTCGATTTCTATACCGCCCTTCCAAAAATAGCTCAGGATGGTTTACAAAGAGAAACAATAAATAAATAAGATGGCTCCCTGTCCCCAAAGGGCTCACATTCTAAAATGAAACATAAGATAGACACCAGCAACAGTCACTGGAAGTACTGGGCTGGGGGTGGATAGGGCCAGTTACTCTCCCCATGCTAAATAAAGAGGATCACCACGGTAAAAGTTGCCTCTTTGCCCAGTTAGCAGGGCTTTGCCAAGTTAGCACAACTGGAGTACTACATACAGCTTTAATCACCATATCTTAAGAAGGATAATGTAGAACTAGAAAAGGTGCAAAAGAGGGAAACCAAGATGATCATGGGCCTGGAGCACCTTCCTTATGAGGCTAGGCTTCAGCATCTGGGACTCTTAACTTGGAAAAGAACCCCAAAGACATGATCGAGGTATATAAAATTATGCATGGAGTGGAGAGAACACTAGAACCAGGGGTCACCCCATGAAACTTAAGGTTGGGAAATTTAGGACTGACAAGAGGAAGTACATTTTCACACAGTGCCATTCTTTGCCATGGGATTTGGTGATGGCCACCAACTTGGATGGCTTTAAATGGGGCTTAGACAAATTCATGGAGCACAGGTTTATCAATGGCTACTAGTCTGGTGGCTGTGGGCCATCTCCAGCCTCAGAGGCACGATGCCTCTCAATACCAGTTGCAGGGGAGCAACAGCAGGAGAGAGGGCATGCATATACCTCTTTCCTATGAGCTTCCTAGAGGCAGCTGGTGCACTGCTATGTGAAACAGGATACTGGACTAAGTAGGCCTTGGGCCTGATCCAGCAGGGCTGTTCTTATGTTCTTAAGGTAATAACTATATATTTTACCTGGAAACATATCAGCAGCCAGTACAATTGTTTAAGTCAGGGCCAGTTTAACATAGTAGCAAATGTAGCATTTGCTACAGGCCCCACGTTTTCTAGGGCCCCGCATGCCTGGCTTGAACGTCTGCCCCTTCTTTCTGCTCTCTGTTTGGTGCTCTCTGCTGACATTCCTCATTGCCTGCTGCTGCCCATTCTCATCTCCAGCATCACTCCCCTCGCTTGAGGGCGAGGGCGTTTAAGCAAGGTCTTCCTGGCACCATGGTGTTGATTGGATTATCTATTATGTTAAGAAGCATGGGAGGGAGTAGTAAGAACAATAGTAGGAACAGATAGCTTGCAAAGGGGTCTCAAAGATAACTTTATCACCAGGGAGTTGGTCCTTATTTGTTTAAACTGTAAAAGTTTTTAAAAACATACACACAGAGAGTAAAAGAAATAAGAGCAGTTTAGATTAAAAAACAACTAACTGTTAATGCCGGGCAGAAGAAAGGAAGCTAAAGAAGATGCTAGTTGAATGTTGCCAGCATTTTCCAACTGACTGGGAGAGGGTAAAGATAAATAATGAGAATGTGTACCTTTAGGAGGAAAAAGAAAGCTGGAAGTAACTCAGATGCACGGCAAGAGGAGTCTCAAAGTTTAGTGGATCAATTGAGGGGAGCTTGGAGGGAGATTATATTATGGTCTTGTTGGATAAGGGCACTTATATCCTCTTTTAGTATCTAGTGCTGTTGGGAGGGGATTTGTGATCATTGCTTTTCAAGGAACTGCCAAATTTAAGGTGAGCTCCTTTCCTCTCCTCTAGAACTGAAATAACTACTGCTGCGTTGCCAACTTCATTAGCTTTACATTGGGATGCCCATTGAAATTGTCCAAAGATAAACGGAGGCTGCAAACCTAAACACACTTACTAGAGAGTAAGGCTCATTGAGTTCAGTGGGACTTACTTCTGAGTAAACATGCTTAGGGTTGCACTGAATGATTTGTGCATTTCCTCCTTTTAATATTAAGCATGTTAGTGTAATTTAGATTGAAAGAGGCTGTGCCTCCTGCCAAAAGATTGTCTTTTGGATACTTCTGTTTTCATGGAAGTTGCTAATGCACCTCATCATAATCACATTCATTTGCAATGCATCAACTATTTTAAATATACATCTGCTTTCCTGTCAGGCTTACACAAGAGGTTAAACATATATTCTTAATATTGTCAAATGGCCCTTTTAATGTGATGGCTGCTGGCATCCAATATGTTCTGCACACATTGGAATCAAACATCCACTGTTGTATGCCAAAATTGCTAATAAGTTCAGATTTCTCAAAGTACAGAATTCCTGAGAACCTTTTAATTTAAATATTCAGTTTTGTTCCCCACCCCCTTTTTCTTTGTGAAAATAACTCCAAAGGAGAACCCATGGTCAGGAGTCACAAAAGTGTGTGTGTGTGTGTGTGTGTGTGTGTGTGTGTGTGTGTGTGTTTTGCAAAGTTTGTTGACTGGCTGGCTCAGCTGAGTGGAGGCATGGGGCAGTTGGGGGGGGGCACTAGGCAAACAAAAAAATTGAATTACTTTACTATGCAAGTAAATAATTTATGTTTCAATATTTATGTGCATTTTTTAAATTTGGGGCACCTTCATAACATATGCTACAGGCCCCACACTAGCTTAATCAGGCCCTGGTTTAAGTACAGGCATAATGTGGTCTCTCCAGGTTACCCCGAAGTCCAATGTGGCCGCTGCATTTTGAACTAATCAAAGTTTCCAGAGATTATGTATAAAGGCAGCCCTACATATTGCAGAAGTTACACCTGGAGATTACCAGCTGATGCACCACTGTTTTGAGGTCATTCTCTTCAAGGAATGGACACAGCTGACAAATCAGCTGAAACTGATGAAAAAACTCTCTTAGCAATCGTCTCCACCTGAGATACCAGGGTGAAGCCAGGATCCAAGAGCACTCCCAAACTGCATACCTGTTCTTAAGCAACATTACTGGCCTGCAAGGGAGCTCTTAAAACTTACTTCTTTGGTCTGGCTTTCCAGAGTTTTTAAACTGTTCTTACAGTTTAACCCGAAGCTATAGGATTTTAGTCTATTTATTAGTATAAATTATAAATGGAAGACTATCAGGGTGCAGAGCCAGAAACAAAGAGGCAAGCTATTCCACACACACGCCCAATTCTAATGTTTAAATGATCCTGCTTTTCCAGCATATTCCTTCAGTCCCAGTATATTTTTCTCTGGGACAGAGTGTGCAATACCATTACAGGCATAATACATATCTATTTTAGCACACGAGAGAGAGAAAGAGAGAGAGCATGCACTGGCACTAGAGATCACTTCTAGAGCAAAGGTTAGGATTTCTTTATATCTCTCTGTCTCACAAAGGGGACACACATACACCCTGCTCCAGCAGGTGCCATCCTTGAGCTTCTAGGTGCTAGCTATCCTCCTGATCTGAGCTTGAGAAGACCTGGCAACCCTACAGGCCCTAAGATGCCTCTCATGAAATCTTCAGCCATTTATGCATGGAAAGTACTTTATACAGTTTGTGTGTCTTGTTTCTCACAGTTCATCTAACTTAAATATAAAACAGCAGGACAGCATTTTGGCAACTCATCCAGTCTGGGAGTTGCTTTTTTCCTCCTTAAACACTCCTAACTAAGTTTTTCACCTTTATTACTTGCCATATATCTCTTCACCCTGAAGCCTGAGGCTTGTCTCTGTCACTTCCTTGCCACTTCTCAAATCCCCACCCAGCTATTAACTCCCTCCTGGGTACTGCTTTTCCCCTTCTCTTTCCCCAATCACCTCAAATACCACCAGTGCTCCCTAAAATACGAACACTTTCCACTCTTACCACACACAGGAATTCTTCCACCTGCTTTTTCCATAGGCTAAAATCTTCCTCCCTTTTCAAACTACGAAAGGCTTGCTTAGAACATCCTTTCACTTCTCTCACAATTCAAAAAATGTTCCAGCAGAGTATACACATAGTCTTGCCAGCATATCAAAAGTGGCCTTACCACGGCTGGTCAAATACAATACACAATACTGGAAGCTATTGGTGTGGCAGCATTTCAGTCCTTCAAGGCTGATCCAGAAAATCTTTACGGGGGGACACATTCCTCTTCCTCACCTTGCACCACACCCCTGAAATGGTCTGAGATGTAAGAACAATCATCCCCCCGCCACCTTTCATTTTCTGGACTGCTGCCCTTTGCTCTCATTCAAATAAATGGAGTGACAGTTTCTTCCCTTTCCTCTGTTCGTTCATTTGTACAAAAAAGGAAACTGAGATGAAATTAGACCCCCCCCAACAAAAAACCCATATTCTTTTATACACACACACACACACACACACACACACACCATATAATAAGATTAGGTTGGATGAATCATGCATTTTGCCTTGTGAAGCAAATAGCTTGAGCTGGTCTTGAGACTTTAACCATCACATAGCCTGCTATTTGTAGCCAGTTGTATATAAAGGCCAGTTATATTGACTAGCCCCATCCCTGAATATATCACTTTCCTTCCCCGCTCACTACTATTCACACCCACCCCTGCACCCAAGACTCCTAGATCCCTAAGCCCCCAAACATTTGGTCACCCTTTCTAGATCAGGAAAAAAATTACTTGCACCTCCCCAATATGAGAACACTTCCCTGTTGCTCAGTGTTCACCATCTGCATTTGGTTTCCTCTCCAAAACCTGCCGTTCAAAGACAAGAAGAAGACTCTTTGGGAAAAAAGGGGGGGGGGACCCACAAAAACAAAAGTAGGGACACTGCTTTGATTACACATTTGTCGTTATAATATATATATTTTACACCTGTATCCACTTTGACACCAAAGAACTTGTAACAATTTACATATGGTTCTCAGGTGGTCCCCCATCCAGGCAGACCCATTAAGCTTTAGTTGTAGAACTGAGCCACATGTCCATTAGGAGGCTACTAATGAGGTCATCTTAATACTTCCTTCCTGACCTTGTTTTACACAATAAATTAAACTACACAATAAGTAGATGCCAGTATGAAGATGCTGTATGTCACCTGACAACCATCCATCTGTCTTCTCCAAGAATACCTTCTCCTACAGAGACAACCACAGAACTAGAGAAATGCCTAATACTGCCCTCTGCTGGCTACAGTTCTCTCACTAATACCTTTTCAATAACTTTAAAATAAATCTGCTAGGCAAGATTGAAACATGGACTGAGGTCAATTGGATATGAATTAGTATGTTCACCTTATGTTACATAATTTGGGTAATGCACCTGAATTCCAGTGCTAATTGGCCATCCGAGGCTTCCTTTTGTCAGAAATAGCAATTTCAGCCATATTTTCTGCAGAAAAACATGGCCATGTACCATAGGACACTACATTATGTAGACTGTCTATTTCCCATGAAACATTAATGAGATAATGTTTCATGGAAGCTTTGGAATGAAAGCATCACTACTACATACAGTGTTGTAGTGTGATTGTATCATATGTTGATATGCACTACAGCAGTTAGTGTTATACTACAATTTGCAGGGAAGTTTTTACTTTTGTAGATACTGAGGCTCTTCTCACAAGCAGCTAGGGCAGCGAAGCCCGGGCTTGGCTGCCTGTGAGAACCAGAGGGAGCTGGGTGGCTCTTAAGCGGTGCTGCGGCAGCAAACCCATCTACGGAACCCACTGGTTAGTTAGCAGAGGTTAAGGGTGCATGTGCACCCTTAACTCAGGCTAACTGCTTGTGTTCAAGCACTAACTGCTCCCAGACAACGCTACCACAGAAGTAGGCTCCTGGCTGTCGCCAGGGGGATCCCCACAATTGTGGGATTTCTGGGGGCCAGAATGACATATCCTGATCCCTGCACTGCTTGGGGGCAGCAATGGGTCATCTGGCCATGCGATCACACATCCTGACTCTCCCAGACCCAGTGGCCAAATTGACTGAAGGGAGGGCAAGCTTCTGCTGCCTACCCCACTGCCCGCCCGAAGCCCTCTCACACAATCATGAGAAAGGGTTGACTCACTGACATCTGAGTCAACCTTGAGCCCCTGGTGGTGCAGTGGTAAAACTGCCGCCCTGTAACCAGAAGGTTACAAGTTCAATCCTGACCAGGGGCTCAAGGTTGACTCAGCCTTCCATCCTTCCGAGGTCGGTAAAATGAGTACCCAGAATGTTGGGGGCAATATGCTAAATCATTGTAAACCGCTTAGAGAGCTTCGGCTATAGAGCGGTATATAAATGTAAGTGCTATTGCTATTGCTATTGCTATTGCTATCCTAATGGAGCAAGGATGCAGGAGGAGGATTCCCTACTACCACAGCACAGGTGGGGGAGTGATTGTCACATCTTCTCCAGGGCACATATAAATAAAACAACTCCTCTCTGGGTCCAACAGCATCCACTAGAGAGTTGTGATGTGAACTCAGATGTGAAATTGCTGATCTTCTAGCAAAAATATGTAATTTTCTCATAGGATCAGGCTCTGTGCCAGAGGACTGTGCCAGCTGGCCAAAATATAATGTTGGTTTTTTAAAAGGGATCCAGGAAATTACAGGCTGGTTAGTTTAGTATCTGTTCCAGGTGGAAAGCGTAATTAAAGATAAGATGAGTAAACATATAAAAGAAGCAGCCAGTTTTGAAGGCTGAATTCTGTCTTCAGGTCCAGAGGCAGGAAGCCTCTGAATATCAGCTATCAGGGGGCAATGGGGGGAAAGGGGATATGCCTCATCTGCTGCTGTTGGGCTTCCCAGAACATCTGGTTGGCCACTGCAGGAAACAGGATGCTGGGCTGGATAGGCCTTGGCCTGATATAGCAGGGCTCTTCTTATGTTCTTAAATACAACTCTCTTAGGAACATATGGAGCTTAAACAAAGGGAACTACAAGCAACTAAAGGGCACAAAGCAATCTTTCAGTTTGTAAGAACTGAAGACCTTCTTGTCCATTTTTCAAACAGACACAAGACAATGGTTAACAATACAAGCTTCTAATGGACCCAGCGAAATAATGCTTGGGCACTGACTCCAGCTGAAAGTTTTTTTGTTATTGTCTTTTTGCTCCCCAACACAAGGATGGTATATGATTTTGCACCACAATAAACATTCTATGAAGTACAGCAAACTCATTTGTGGTTTCATTTTATAAAAGTGCAGTTGGACACTTTCAGAAGACATTTACCACCAAAAGTGGCCACTGTGTTTCTAGAACTCCTTTAAGAACACCACATTCTAACTTTTTCGTGTCCATCCAGCTGTCAGGCTTCTTGGGTAATTGATCGTGGACTGCAGTTTCCTTGGTTTTTTTAGCATGGCCTTTTTTTGTGTGAGTTTCATCTCTTTAATGTTTGGATAATACGCCTTGCCATTTTGCTCCTAGAAATAAGTTGAAATCAATTACTGCAATTGCTTTTCATAGCAATTCTGCTACAATCTCTTGGACTAGCTCTGCTATCCTCCATCTTGTAGTATACTGATTTCCACCCCCCTAAGGAAATGGTTTATTTATGAAGAGATCCTTTAAAACACTAGGGAAGCTTTACTCTGAGAATATCCTGCAGAAAGAAAGAGCTTTGTTTGAAAGTAAGAGCAGTATATTTTAAGATACTGACTTTCACTACTATCAGATTCCTAAGCACATCTTAAAGCAAACATTGTAAGTTATTTCTTTTTGTCATATTTTAAAACTTAACCTCTTCTTAAAAAAATTAACTGAGTTCACTATAATTTACAGTTGATGTATTGGCAAAGTTCACCTTAACTTACAAGGGAGCAAAGCTCTGCTTAGGTATCAACTTCACAAAACATAACTTTGTATATTAGAGGGTTTGTTTATGCGAGCAAAGAACCTCAAATGATTCATAATAGCTTGAATCAACAACTCATAAGACCAGTTTAGATTAACGCAGGCCATGCGATCAGGACAGGGTCACGCCAACAGCGCACCCAGATGTCCCTTAATCATGTAGGATGCTTCTCTACCTGCACTCCAAAACCCTGTTTTAAAACATGATGAACACCTTTCTTAGATGATTAAGGAATGCCCTGACAATGTATCAGGATGTCCTCTGTGACAGTAGAATGGGTGTAGTCTCAGCACACACCTGGCTTTATCGGGTGAGCCAGCCGGCAATTGTCCAAACCTTTGTACATAGGCAGGGAAACTCAATATGTTTATGTAATATAGTTTTGTACATTGTTTGAAGTCACTGTCTGCATGCAGTGATTTGTCAACTTCACATCAGAGATAATTCATTTGGAAAAAAATTTCTACTGAGGTTAGCAAAGTGGTTCTGGTTATTTGGGGCTCTTTTCAGTTCTGGACTATCCTCACACTGAGTTATGCACTGATGTGATTATAAGGATTTCTCTTGTTTGGATAAATGTTTGGCTCAAGGCCGTTTTATTGGGAACAAGTGAATTTTAGCCCGTTGAAAAACGGGCGCTAGTAATGCTTTCGGCCCCGCCGCCGAACCGCCCTCCCAGCTGCCCGATCCCACCATTTGTACAGGAAAGAGGAGCTCGCCAGCAGAGCTCCTCTTTCTGCAAAGGCTCTTCTCAAACTGGCGCTTTGAGCGGAAAGGACGCCCTTTCCGCTCAAAGCGCCAGTTTGAGAAGAGCCTTTGCAGAAAGAGGAGCTCTGCTAGCGAGCTCCTCTTTCCTGTACAAATGGTGGGATCGGGCAGCTGGGAGGGCGGTTCGGCGGCGGCATTTTTCAGGGCCAATTTGGCCCTTAGTAATTTGGCGGGGGGACGGGAATGGTGGGATCGGGCCCCAAGGTTTCCCCCCCCGCCCGGCTTTACTGGTGGCGCCAGGCCTCGGCGGCGGCTCCGCCACCACCTCGGCCAGCTTCCCCGCCGCCTCTTCCCCCGGCGCCTCTCTCCTTTATTTGCGGCGGCCGCTTCTGGCCCCGCCGCCGCCTCACCCGCACTCCCGCCGCCAGTTGCCCCGTCGCGGCCACCGCCACCTCTGGCCGTGGCCACGGCTGCGCCGCCGCCTCTCCCGCACTCTCCTCCTGGCGTAGGCGGCGGCCACTTCTCCTTCTCCCGGCCCCAACATGGCCGCCGGGTCCTGCCGTTCGTGCCTCCCTTGCCCTGTTCTGGGCATGCCCAGAACAGGCCAGGCACGAACGCACGCTTGGTGTCCGTCCACGGACGGACACCAAGCGTTTTATTAGAGAGGATGCTCTAGAACAGGGGTAGGCAACCTTGGCTCTCCAGATATTGTTGAACTACAAATCACATCATCCCCAGTCACAATTTATTGTGGCTGAGGATGATGGGAGCTGTTTTTCATCAACCTCAGCCAAAATTGCCTATTCCTGCTCTAGAAGAAACAAACACTTTCTAGCACTTGAGATGAAACTTACATGGACTAAAGCTAAATTGAAGGTAATTGATGACATTCAAAAGTAATAGGGAGGGAGGTTAGCACTGATGTTGCTAATTCATACAAGAAAAAGAGGCACTTGTGCCTGTTCTTAGGTCCCTTTGCTTCTCTCCTCTCCTGCGCAGCATAACTAATTAAGCCGCTTTTAACATAGTTGTTACAGATCTAAAGTCACAGTGTTTCTATCATGCCTGACAAGATTTTCAGGGTTCTAGCTCTCAGTCTAATCTTAATGAAGTATCATTAAACATGTCTGATAACATAGACGCCTCAGAAATTCCTTCAAGTTGCACAATATCTTGATGTCCCTTCTTTATTGCGACATAAATAGCTATGCTTAGATTTAATTCTAACTGTCTTGTAAAGTTATTGTGGTGGGATTTAGATTCTCAGCTGAAGCAAGGTTGTTGTTTTTTAATTTAGACAAAATAAAAATAAAAAGTGGTATATAAAAAGTGGTATGTTTGGAGAGGATTCCTAGAAAGACGTACTTTGATGTATAAATTTGCACAGCTCACCTTTAAAAAATTGAATTTGGGATGGTGAATCCAAATGTTGATGTTACTCAGCTTTCTGGGGCTGTCCTTGATTGGAAATGGGAGTTCTATATTTGCAGAGAGAGATAATGTGGCCACAGGTCCTCCAGATCATGAATATGTGTGAGCTGCTACATTTGGGAATGCTAGATTCAAATGTCAATGTTATTTGGTCATCCAAAGCTGCTTTTTCTTGGAAATATCCTGTGCTGCTGTAGATACACATACAAACGGTCACTACCTTGTTAGTGAACTGTTATGTATAGTATAGTTTAAGAAGTAAATTCCCTTATCCATGTGTAATTCTAAAATAATTTGTGCTTTACCAATTTCTGCTTCACATAATTTTATCATATAAAATATTTTCCCCAAATGACTGAGGATGGAAATAAAGTGTCTTAATACCTGTCATTACATGCATGCTAAGTACTACCAGTGTGTGTGTTTCCTAGAAAGCACATAATGATGCTAATCTTTTATGTACACTGGTGCTGTGGTGAAGAATGAAATCATAAAATTGTGTAATCAAGTTATGAAATTGCCTGCCAAGTCAATGAAAATTATCTAATGTTGGGAGCCATGGTAGTGGTGTGTTAGCCTCCAACAACTGCAAGAGAATATTCCTTATTAGTATGTTGGCATCTGCTTCACACACTTTTCAAGATGGCATGCCAGATAGACTTGCCAGTTATCACCTAGTAATCTTACAAGCAAAAATGTATTTCCAGGTCTTTAAGTATACAGTATTTAAGCCTCTATATCAAGGCTGCTCAACTTTGGCCCTTCTGCAGATGCTGGCCTACAACTCCCATAATCCCTGGCTATTGGCCACTGTGGCTGGGGATTATTGTAGTCCAAAGACAGCTGGAGGGTCAAAGTTGAGCAGGTCTTCCATATACTAAGTTCAGTATACCCATCAGTAATGCTTGTCCTTGAGAGATAGGTTCTTCTTCTACTCAACACATTTTGATAAGTAATACCACTAGCTCACACTTCACCACTGCTTTGGAAGTACATGCTATTTGTAACATTGCTACTACTTCTCACTATATCTGTCCATTGTTTGTATGACTTATTGTGCTTCTGAAACTCCTTTGTTGTTCAATCTTGTCCTTTTACTTGTGTGAACAACTTGATATCATTTTTGGCCTCTGTGGCAAACAGTGTTTTTGCATCTGTTTCAGAAAGAGTTGTGTGGCTTAACGTTCTCCATATTAACAATGACAGAAGCAGGGAAAGAAAACACCAGCGAGATATGGCATTGTTAGTCTATAGCTGTTTTGTTGCTGCTTGCTGCTGCATCAACGCTGTTGGAGACAGTCAACTTACATTAGTGTGAGACGCTGTAAAATGCTCACAATGCTGTTTGTGATATCCATAAATCAGTCACATACAAGTGTTGGAGCTATAAACTAACAATGCCATATCATCCTGCTGGAGTTTCCTTTTCCTTCTGTCAACAATTCTTAGCATATTAATTATTTCTTTTATGGTGGTGTGCGTGCTCACGCATACACGCACACACATGTGTGTCATATAGCCTTATATCATATAGCTAGCATAGTAGTTAGAGTGTTGGACTAGGACTGGGAAGACCCGAGTTTGAATCCTCATTCAACCATGAAACTCACTGAGTGACTCTGGGCCAGTAATGTATCTCTAAGCCTAACCTACCTCACAAGGTTTTTGTGAGGATAAAAATAAGCATCTACACTGGTCTGGGCTCCTCAGAGGAAGAGCGGGCTATGCATGTAATAAATAAATAAGTATAACTCAAACTGCTTGTGTTTGTCTGCATTGATGGTTATTAGTTTTCCAGAGCTGTCAATCTTACAACTGTCATAGGGCCAGTTTAGAAAGTACCTACCCAGCCCACACAATTAAAAGCAGGACGTACTGAGTGTGTGTGTCCCTTTATTGCATGGGGAGGGGCTGTTTGAATGGCTGCTCCACATACTTTCCAAATATTAAACTATGCCAGGAGGGTGTCCATATAATGCAAAATATATCATGTCAAAGGCACTCTCAGCACACCCACATTCTAATTGTGACAATATTCAGATATATTGTCTGAATTGGCTCACAGGGTGTTACCTGTGTCAGTGATCACCCATTTGAAGCTTTTCTTTATCATCATTGCATAGTTCAATTGGCTCAGCCAGGTTTATATCCAGTGGCTGATATTCTGACTAAAGAAGCAAGGACTCAGCAGGCGGCTTCCTCACTACTGCAGCATGCAGAGGGAGGTGGGAAGAGTGAGTTTTGCTCATCTTACCTACCTCCAGCACTGATCTTTTTCTGCCAAAAATAGATGCCTGAGGGTCACACAGCCCTTCCAAAGGCAGGGAAAGATAAGCAATAGTGAAAGGAGCCGAGCATGCTTAGCCTGGAAAAGAGAAGACTAAAGGGAGATCCAATTGCCATCTTCAATTATCGGAAGGGCTGTCATATAGAACAAGGAACAGACTTGAAGGTAGTTCTCACATGCAGGCTAGGGCAGCCCAGCCTGGGTTAGGCTGCTTGTGTGGAGTGCCAGGATCATTCCTAATCCCAGTGCTCTCGCCCAGTCTATCCCGACTTTGAAGCCCAGCCTTAGCCAGGGTTAAGACCCCGGTCTTACATGCAGCCCTAGCATACACAGATTCGAGCACCCAGAGCACTCAACTCCTGGGGGAATCCCCCAATCCATCACACTCATTGTATGGTGCATTGTGGGGTTCCCGAAGGCCAGGACGACAAATCCCAGCCTCCAATGATCCATGCTGCATGGAGCAGCGCAGATTGTGAGGGCACACATCGGCACACCAAAGAGGACGTCAACACTCATCTGGCGGGGGGAGGTAGGTCCATCCCTGTCTCCCCCGCCCCCCACCCTGCCACCAGCTATTTTGGTCATGGCACAGCCTCTGGTTCTCTGTTGCACCTGAGCGCAGGATTAGAACCAATGGGTTGAAATGACAAGGAAGCAGATTCAGGCTAGCCATCAGGAGCAATTTCTAATTAAGCAGCTGTTCAACAGTCTGCCTCACAGCGTGGCGGGCTCTCCTTCACAAAGAGGTTTTCAGAGGCTGGATGGGGTTAGAAGGGACTTAAAGTTGTAGCTGATTCCTGCACTGGGCATGGAACTGTACTGCAAGTCCCTTCTAACACTAAAATCCTATGCTTCTAGAAATCCATATCGTTTTCTACTGATTGTAGATCCAGGCCCTATTAAGAGGATAATTCCTTTATGTAAGCTAGATGAGACCCAGGTCTGTGCAGTACTGTGCTCTCACTAGGCAGCAAATAATGTATGGACAATGCAATACCGTCTACCCGAAATCTCCTTGAATTTGCTCTGCATACCCCCTTAATCCATAGCCGGGATACAGCTGCACAACAAGGTTCCTGCACTTGAGGTATGTGACCAATCTGTGCCTGAAGCTAGTGGTGAGATGAGACACAAAAGCCTTAGTGAGAGGTTGTGCAGCTAGCAGTAACTTGCAGGGTAAGCTTGGTGGTTGGTCAGATCATTTCTGTGTTGCTCTCTACCCTTCCCAACATGCTTGCAAATGGCTGGGCCAGGTGCAATACATGCAGCAATATAACACAGAGGAGACTGCTTCTTTCAAACGCTACCCCAGCGTCTTTATTTATTTAAAATATTTCTCTACCACCCAAAACTTGCATTTCTGGGCATTTTATAATTAAAATCATTTAAAATATTAACACATTTAAAAACATTAAAAAATATTAAAACTATAAATCTAATTAAAAGACTGGGTGAATAAATGTGTCTTCAATGCCTTTTTAAAAGTTGCCAGAGATTGAGAGGCTCTTATTTCAACAAGCAGCGCTTTCCAAAGTCCAGGGGCAGCAACGAAGAAGGCCCGTTCCCGAGTAGCTGCCAGATGGATTGGCGACAACCGCAGTTGAACCTCTCCAGATGATCTCAACAGGCAGTGGGGCTCATGGCGAAGTAGACATTCCCTTAAATACCCAGGGCCTAAGCTGTTTAGGGCTTTATAGGTAATAACCAGCACCTTGTATTTTGCCCGGAAACGTATCAGCAGCCAGTGTAGCTCTTTCAACACAGGAGTAATATAGTCTCTCCAAGATGATCCAGAGACCAACCTGGCCACCCTATTTTGGACCAACTGCAGTTTCCGGACTATGTACAAAGGCAGCCCCAAATAAGAGTGCATTGCAGTAATCAAGCCTAGAGGTTAAGAGCATATGTAATACCGTTTTAAGATTGTTCATCTCAAGAAATTGACGCACCTGGTGTATCAGTCAAAGCTGATAAAAAGCACCTCTAGCCACTGCCTCAACCTGGGACACCAGGGCAGACTGCATACCTGTTTCTTCCAGGAAAACATGACTCCATCCAGATCTGGCAGATCAAAATAGTCTCCCAAGTTCCACCCTGCACAATAAGTATCTCCATCTTATCTGGGTTCAGCCTCAGGTTGTTATCCCTCATCCAGCCCATTACTGCCTCTGGGCAAGCATTTAGGGAGGTTATGACTTCTCCTGATGATTTTGACATAGAGAAATAGATTTGGGTGTCATCAGCATATTGATAACACCCTGCACCAAATCTCCTGATGATCTCTCCCTGCGGTTTCATGGAGATGTTAAATAATATCGGAGACAATATGGAGCCCTGAGGGACAACATAGGAAAGTTCAGATTTTGAAGAACGACAGTCTCCAAGAGACACCATCTGGAATCTGTCTGTGAGGTAGGAATGGTACCACTGCAAAGCATTGCCTCCCATCCCCAATCCCCTCAGACATTCCAGAAAGATACTATGGTCAATAGTATCAAAGGCCTCCGAGATATCCAAAAGGACCAGCAGAGTCACACTCCCTCTGTCAGTTCCCAATTGGAGTTCATCCACCAGGCCGACCAAGGCAGTCTCTACCCCACAGCCTGCCCGAAAGGCGGTTTGAAATAGGTCTAGATAATCAGCAGCTTATTTGGCTCTGTGCTTGTCTACTCTCAGCCTGCTGCCTTCCTCATAGCAAGGGACCTGTTCAGTTATGGAGTCTATGTGGCTAATAGCCGGTTTTGTAACTGGCACTTTGGCATCAGGCTGAGCTTGGGGACACATGGGGTGGGCTGCCCACAGACTCCCCCTTATAGGAGCACCCAAGGCCAGGCTGGCAAATGAGTTTGCACTTAAGGGGTTTGGGCAGAAGCCAGTCCACTGTGAGTTAAGTTGTCAATCACACCTGTTTACAGGCTGTGTAATCAACCTGTATCATCTGCAGTAACATGACACATTTTCCTCCTGTGTTTCACAGTAGCTGATTGGGTGGTCCATCCTGTAAGCAGTCAGGCTGTCACCAACATCTGCCTCTTTATGCCAACATTTTGGAAGCTCTTCATCAATACAAGTTGTAGCCTCACACCCTGCTGTGTATCTGTTTCCTTTCCCCACATCTACCTTAACGACTGCTGGGGGGAAAGTCTTGAGTTCAGCTGCCTAAGTTTACATGATAGCAGCCAAATTGGAAACACTAAGTAGATACAGTCAACTCAAATACAGTTATGTCTTTAATGGGTTCACTAGGTCTAACTTATCATGCAGATATACACATTCTCACTATTAGCATTTCTGGCCAATCTAGCAGCTCTTCTTCATCAGAAGCTCTCAGGACTAAGCACAGGGAGAAGCAAAATGCTCATTGTTTGTTGCAAATGAGACTTTTAAAGACAGCATCGAGTATTTTCGAAATCCTTCCAAAGTAAGATCCGACAGGAAACAAAATTCACTTATACCTGTTTCAGTGGAAGCGGTGGGGTGGGGTGGGGGAGCCACCAAATGCACTTTGGAAAAATTATTGCTATATGCTGCTGTTGAGATTTTATACTCCAGTTTGTGAGCAGCCCACTCTTTTTGTCCCCAAGCTCAGCCTCATGTCCAAGTGCCAGTTATGACACTGAATATTAGCCACATGGACTTCATAACAGAGCAGTTCCCTTGCTGTGAGGAAGGCAAAAGCCTGTGTATCTACACAGCCAAACTGGAATATGGTAAGAATCCTTCCCAGCTCCAGATACCAGCAACCAAAGACCACAGAACTGTCTGGAAGTAAACCTGAAATATAAATCTTCCAGACCCAGATACTAACTGGAGAACAGTTAATCAAGCCCGAAGAGTGGTTCTGCAGCCGAATACCAACCACCACTATTGCTGCAGTTCACCATGACCCTGTAGCACTTCAGTGTCATGGCCATTTCAAGATGGTGAGGGGAGGAACAAGCACTTTGTGGTTTTCCTAGCAATCTCAAGGCACACTTGCCAGCTATTTCCAGTTATTCTAAAATTGATGGTTAGCATGCCTATGGTTGCTAGGTCAACACAGAGAGCTTCCTTTCTCCTCCCCCATACCAGAGAACAGCCATCTGGCTGAGGATGACGAACAGCAGAGAGAGGCTGCAGGTGCTCCAGCACCAAGGGAAAGAAATGGTCTAATCCAGAGCACCCTTAGAACTCCAAAATCAAGCCAAGTTACTATGAAGAAGTCATTTTGTCATCATAGATATTTGTGTTGTTCTTTAAATGATTGTTAAGTCTTGAAGCAAATACGATGGAATGCCATCATTGCCGAACATATGGACAATGCATGATTGGAACTCGTAGGGGACACTGAGCCAAAATATTTTTCGGCAATGTTTTCCAACCCACACAATAAACCAGCCTCATACATATTGACACTGAAATCAAGTGTACTTCAGTGTTTTTCAAACCATGTGGTAGAAACCCTAAGTCAGGGCTTGAGAAATCTTAGGCTCTAGGGAGCCAATGTGCTCAGAAATTTAATCATGGTGCCTAGACTAGGATATTCAGAGGTAGAGTTGTTGAATAGAACATTTTATTTGTCCCATGCAGCCCTGTTTCTGTTCTAAGTATGTTAAACTTTAAAGTCCAGGAAATTTCTCACGTGTCTATTGTCTGGCTCCTAATTTGGGGGTTGGTTCCTAGATCCAAATAGAATGTGTCCAGCCCTCCCTAAATGGTAGCTTAGCCTTCAGCACTGGTAATGCAGAAGCACATGTTCCTTTGGAAAAAGCTGGAGCAGCTGTAATTTTCCTCATCTGTGTGTCCAGCAGAAAACATCCGAGCTTTTCCAGGCAGGCAGCAACAGAGAAAAGACAAGGTGTCCTAGCTATCACCAGACTTCCCATTATCATGACATCTGTCACATGTCCCTCCTTGCCAGCCACCAAGGGTCTCAAACTGGACACTCTGGCAGCCAGACACAAGTGCCTTATTCTGCACACTGCTGTGGCATTTTGCTAAAAGAGAAGCCAATGGCCTGCAGCCCATTAGCACTGCCAATGCAGCTAGCCAGAAGGAAATGCAGCAGTCTGGTAATTCAGCAGTTGTCAGGTGACAGGATGGGTCAATGGAGTCATCTAGTAAATACACTGACACTGGCCTGGCTCCTCAGTCTGGCAAATTTGTGAAGATGGCCAAGGTGCTAGAGTGATCTACTTCCCTGCAGAGCAGCACCTGGGATGCAAGACAGGCTTGCAACGCTGAATTCTATTTTAATCTAGTCATGGAAGGGATTCTGATTTACATGTAGAGAGAAGATCATGTCCCCATCTCCATTTCAGCTCAGCAATGCCACCACCAGCAGCCTCACTGCTTGATCTTACGGAGTCTGCGCCTCCTGTATTTTCACACTGTGATGCAGGAGACTTCCCTTTCATGGATGGTTGTTTTTGTTTAAATCTAAAGTAATTCAATGTGTCCACACATGCCAACTAGAAATCTTGGGGGTGTGTGGTTTATGCCCAGCATCTTTTTTCATTGTGGTGGTTTTGTTTTTGCAGAAAACCGTACACCATCTATGAATGTTTTCTGCATACAACCCATGCAGCCAGGCAAAGGGGTAGTAGCTGGCCCTAGGTTTGCAGACAGTTTTTCGAGAGGAGGAAGCAACAATGGAATGCAATGATTTCAGATAGAAATATAAACACAGACTACAATGGCATGGAATGCCTGCTTTACATAAACACCAATCACATGAGTTCAGAACTAAGCTGTTACTCTGAAGGAAGCTTTACCCATAAACATGCTGTAATAGCCATTTAATGTGAAGCATATTTTGGTAACAACGTAGCAGAAGTAGCTTTTTTTTCTTTTCTTTTCCAAATGTAGTATAAATTTCTACTAACAGGAATGTTACAGCCATGTGAGCCAATCCTGATACAAAAACAAGTTTGAATTGCTTAACCACTCCATCCTTCTGCAAGAGTAATTATCACAAGTCTTTGAAATACTGTTGGTCTTCCTGTTCCAACACCAATCTTAATAAAAGCTCAAACTTATATGATAATTTTTTAAATTTAACACCACAACACAAACAAATGTCACTTTCTATCCTTGATTTGTTACTGAACAATTCCAGTGCTTCAAAATCAGTACTATCCCACTCATTACCTCCTGCTGTTTAATGACACACACATTAAGGCTGCCAGGATTCATCCTACTTCAAATATTTTTCTTAATGCCTTACTCATTTTTATTATTGTTAAGAAATCTTCTTTTTGCCCTCATTTTGTGATGAATCGTTTTGAGATGAATCAGTTGCCTTGTTTGTAAAAAGAGAGGAAAGCATCAGCCCTGGCCTTTCCCACTGCTCAAGACGATTAACAGCGACAGAAAGCAGATTCCAACATTCTTATCTCTGGTTTATTATCCTGATATAACCAGAATCAACATCCTGATATACAGTATTACGTTGCGTCCTGATATAACTCTACAAACCATTGCACGGGTGTTTCACTTCACCCACTTTCCAACTGTCTCCAAGTAGGCATATGACACAGTGTTTCTCTATGGCTACGAAGCATACCCATGATAGTATATCCTCCTGCATTAACATGATCTCATATCCCAGGTAATGGCAACTCAGGAACCATTGGCCTTACCAGGAGCTGGCTTTATGAAATGTAAAGTATGCCATCAAGTCAATTTCGACTCCTGGCGCCCACAGAGCCCTGTGGTTTTCTTTTGGTACAATACATGAGGGGTTTACCATTGCCTCTTTCTGTGCAGATGAGATGATGCCTTTCCCATAGTCTGGGAAACATACCAGCGGGGATTCGAACCAGCAACCTTCTGATTGTTAGTCAAACATTTTCCTGCATTAATCTTGAATATACGCCCCAAATGGCTAAGGTCAGAAATCAGAATGAATTCACAAGTTCTTATCAACAGGATAACTGATCATGTAAACAAGCACTGGTTTCCTTTCTTTTTGTGCCAGTAGCAGCATCAGAGAGAAAAATTGAGGTGGGGCACAGAAGGGGCATTTCTAAGTGGGCAAGTTGAGCCCCCCCATTATTAGATTTCTGAAACAGGAGTGGGGGGCAGATGGGGAGGCAGCTAATTTTCTGAGGGGACACTTGCCTCCGCCCTGCCCCCACAAGCTTTCCTTGTTTTTGCCACATCATTCTGGCTCAGTTGACATGCTGCTCTTCTAATGAGGGAATATGTAGATAGAAGTCTTCTTCCTACCAGGAATTCCTCTTCCCCATGGTTAGAACAGGCAGTGACAGCAGGAGATGGAATGATGTACCATCAGTTCACCAGTGCTCTCAGAGAGGAGAATGGTGATGAAGAAGGAGAAGCCTCATGCTTTTCAGCAACTTTGGACATGTTTCAGAAGTGGCAATCGGTGGTTCTGGTAGCAGCTAATCTCTCCTAATTAGGCAAAGGTAGCTGCTACTAGAGCAAGCAATGAACTACTGCTTTTAAAAGATGGCCACAGTTAAGATGATGGGTTATTGTGGGGCAGCAGCAGTAGCGATAATGCCTCTTGCATCTTTCGTTTGAGGACTGAGATTTTATTGTCATTGTAAAGGTATTAACAGTTTTTCTAGCAAGAACACATAGCAACATGTGAATCAGTCCCCCTCCTTCTCATTATGGGAAGAGCAGAAGGTTCCAAGTTTGCTCCTTGGCATCTCCAAGATAGGGCTGAGAGAGATTCCTGCCTGCAACCTTGGAGAAGCCGCTGCCAGTCTGTGTAGACAATAGTGAGCTAGATAGACCACTGGTCTGACTCAGTATATGGCAGCTTCCTATATTCCTATTCAATGGGACAATACATGCAAGATGGTGCACGGACTAGAATCAACTCCACAGAGTCAACTCTGCAGCCTGCTTGCAACACAGCAATTAACAGGGGTCTCAATTTTCAATGAACAGACTTGACCAAACAAGCCCATTGTTTACTCTTTGCCCCCAACAGCAGCTCCTTATACAAGCTCTGGAGAGAACAGAGTGGGCCATCTCTTGAAGCTCACATGAACAGCCTTTAAGTATCTCCCAGGCAACTGATTTCAGTTGCAGTTCCTGAAGTGCTGCTTCTAAAGAATGTGAAACAGCATCCAGTGGCCTCTATTCCTATAAGCAAGGAAACACAGATGCCATACAGCCATCTTTAATGGAACTTAAGCCATTCAGATTACCATCAGCAGAGGGTTGTCGTAGCCCTCTGCCCAGCTGGGTTTAATCATTTTCTCTTCTCAGTCACCACCAAGTAAGTCTGCAAGGTTTTCCTACAAGTAATATAAACATTTATCAGTGTATTAAAATGAGTACCCCATACAGAGGGCATATAAGAACCTAGGGATGTTTACCAAAAGAAAAGAAAATCCAATTTATCTGACGGCAGCAAAAAGCTGAATTCAAATGAACTGTATCTGACTACTGTCCTAGATCTTGAGCCAGAATATTGTGTGGGAAACTCTTACATAAGATAATACGTCTATTCCTAGTAAGCTTGTGGTTTGAATCTTGGAGTCATCAGCTGATCTGCTGTATCCTGCTTCTGACCATGACTTTGGCCATCTGAAGAATTCTCCATTCTACTTGTACTTTCTCCTTGGCTAAATCTTTTATTCTTCCCACTAAAAATGGCCTTCTGCACACCACAAAGCTCTCATCTGGTAGGGTTGCCATGCCCTCCAGAATTCCAGGTATCATCCCGGTTTTGAGCATCTCACCCGGATTTGCCCAGACTTATTTATTTATTTATGTATTTATTAGCTAAGCTCAAGCGGAGTTATGGAGCAAAATGAGCAGCCACTATTATGCTCATCCACTGGGCTTGAATAAAGAGAGGAAGTGCACAGGAGGCTAGCTGGGAGGGTCCCACTTTCATAAGTACAGTAATCCCCTGAGGTATGTTGCCTTTTTGCTATCAACAGGGGATCTCTATTGGGCCGTTGAGAGGATAGCTTGCTTTTGATGTGAATCACTACCTGCCTACCAGGCTGTGTGTTGTAATGTTTAAGGACTTTCTTGGCTTTACATTCAATGCATGCCTACTTAGAAGTAAGCACGGATGGTTTCAATCAGATCTTCTCTCAAATAAATGTGTACAGAATTGCAGACTTAATTTAAAAACTGTGCATTTTTGTTGTTGTTCTATTGTTGCTGTTAATATGTCAAGGAAAATGATCAGGCCAAGGTATCTTCTCTAACTATTGTTGGTAGATATCCAGAGCAAATACAAATCAACTGGAAAGTGCAGCTGCTAATTTGCATATGCAAATTTGCAAGCCAATTTATATAATGTGCAGATTGGGTACCCGGATCTGGAGAGCTAGAATCTGATAACCCTTTCATCAGGCAATGTTTTGGGAACCTTCTTTCAACTCTGAAGGGTTTCCATGCTTTAAATTTAAGTAACAAGCAGAAATTCAAGACATTAATTGCCTACATGGAATTTTATGACAACTAGAGAAATATTTTTATTTCTATTGTTTCAGAATCGCGCCACCAGTGCTACTTGACAAGTCTTTTATTGTTATTATTCAGCCATAACTAAGAGGTTACAGGGTTCTTACCACTGACTATGACGAAAGAAATATTGCTCACTTCTGAACAAGCTGAGCATTCAAGACACAGATTTTCCAAGCTCAAAACAAGCTCCTAAGAATATTTAGAAAGGAACTGCTGTAGGAAGAGGATGATAGATTATGAAAAGCTTCTTAATTAAGGTCAGCAGTTTGTTGACTTCTAAATTATTCTAATAAGAACCAGAACTATCCTTGTGTTTGCCAGAAGAACATGAGGACACCTTTAAACCCCCACCCATCCATCCAGATGCATTCTCATGTTAAGATTTTCCCATTTGCTTTTCAAATCCCACTTGCACTGTTTTTATTATGCTGGTGTTTCTACATATTTGTGCCATTAAGCCATATTAAGAGTTCTGCTTTCAACTATTATTCTTAAGGGCTTGGCACTGGGTGACAGCTTCTTTTGTTCCAGCCTTCCCAATCATATAATAGCTATTTCCTGAAACTTGCTTGGTGGGCCTATCTTCTATCATTCAACATTGACAATTATTTTTAAGCATATTTCTCTTTGATTCAGAAGTGAGTCAATGGCTTAAGAAACAAAATCTTTAATGTAGATAATGACCACTGTACCAATAGCAGCCAAGTTTTACATCTTGATACAAGAGAGTTTCTTACAAAGACCAGTTCTAACTTTATGTTCCTTTTAAAGTTTCTAGAAAGTTGACAGTTCTGTCTGAAAGCTTCAGGCAATAACACCACTGGCAGCTGAAACAAGTATATTCGGGTGACTTCCAGAGGCAAATCAAAATGCCACATGCCTAATTCCTTGGAAGATGTCTACATTAGATTTGTGCATCAACACTGCTTTCTAACCTGGGCAATCAATTCAACAAAATTAAACCAGTTTCTAAACTCAGCATCTGTATTACTTTTGCTAGACAGCAGGCTAGCAAGCATGCTAGAGTTTCAGTCAACTTGAATTGCCAAGATGCAATCTAGGTATCTCCCCCGCCACCACCGTTCCTCTAGATTTACCACAGAACCAGGAAACACAATAGCCTCAATAGCCTTACCAAAGCTTCGCAGGTCTGCAGGTGCAATGTTCATCAGATGGAGTGGGGAGACACAGCAAATGAAAGAACTGGGGGGCTGGGAGAAAAGCCAGCATGGTGTAGTGGTTAGAGTGCTGGACTAGGACCAGGGAGACCTGAGTTCAAATCCCCATTCAGTCATTATACTTGCTGGGTGACTCTGGGCCAGTCACTACTCTCTCAGCCTAACCTACTTCATAGGGTGGTTGTGAGGAGAAACTCAAGTATGTAGTACACCGCTCTGGGCTCCTTGGAGGAAGAGTAGGATATAGAATGTGTAAAAACAAACAAAACCAAAACAAAACCATGGCTGCCTTCATCTCCCAATTCCACAGCGAATTTAAGGGAAGAGACACAACCAGACAACCCTACATTCAACATAGTAATTCCAACATCATAATGCATTGTAATAATTCTCACTGTTAAGTTTATTCATGTGCCATGGAGGAGAATATAGTTGGGAGAGTCTGTATTCCCTAGGAAGGCATTTAAAGATGTCTGCTATTTCAATAGAAATTTTAAAATGGTAGCAAATTAGTCTTGTCTCACATGTCTGTTGACATTTACTCGCATCTGATCTAACTACTCGCATACAAATATGAATCAATCTTTGCCTTTTTTTTTAGTGTTCTGTAATTTTCTTATATTGTTACCTACCCAATTTTTGAATCAAACATTTTTGTTATGGCTACGGCTAAACAAATACATTGATTGTCTGACTGACTGCATACATGCAGCAATTTTATACCACCAATGGCATGAAGACAAATGCCCATAACCTCAATGGCCCTCCCATCTGAGAAAAGATGTCAATAATCGTGTGCTGCCCCAGCTTTAGGATGAATTCCTGATGGCTAGCAGCGGACAGGTCAAAGCAAGCTAGCAGAAGTAGCTTGACAACTGGTGCGGCTTTGCTAGAAGTTACCATGGAAAGGAATTACATTATTTTTTGTCTGCAATAACCAAAGGCCATGGCAAGCAAAGGGCATGGAGTAACTTAAGCTCCCTTCTTTGGACCAGTCTGCCAGCTTGGCTACTCAAACCAGGATGCAGCAACCGCTGTGATGATACAGGAGAAAACTGTGGTGGGCTGTAAAGGAAAGATTTTAGACTTTTTTTGCTGCTAAAATGAAAGAAAACCCACAATTATCTGCCCATCCTTAGTTTCGCCCCCCCCCCCATGGTTTGGTAGGCCCTCCCATGCCCACAGGGGAAGTAATCCTTGGCATCAATCATGTCAATATATCTAACTCAGAACATGTTTTTCTTTAAACACTTTCTCTCTAACTTAAGCAGCAACCAGAAAACTGATACTGTTCTTTTTAAAGTCTTAATGCCAAATTGGTTGGGGTTTCCTATGTATAGCTTCAACTGTGCAGTTGTAATGATCTCCTTCCAGCAAGTTTGTATTTTTTTTTTCCATTTACCAATG
The DNA here is from genome assembly GCF_027244095.1 of Hemicordylus capensis. Taxonomy (NCBI): domain Eukaryota; kingdom Metazoa; phylum Chordata; class Lepidosauria; order Squamata; family Cordylidae; genus Hemicordylus; species Hemicordylus capensis. The sequence goes on along the minus strand of NC_069658.1, from coordinate 368,409,226 downwards.
TTCTTCATGTTATGACAAAAATATTCATTCTATTATTGTCCATTTCTAGTCTTTCAGTCCTAAGGAAATGCACAGTCGGGTTGTACTTGGCAAAGATTCATGTTGTTATTTTAGTGAAGAACTTGTGCTATCGAGCTCCTGACACCTGTGTACTGGTCTCAGGAATAAGGGAACTGGGCTTCCTTCTTCCAGCAAGGCAGGTCAAGGCAGAATCTCATCTCTCAGCTTCCAATAATTTCTAGTAAGAATGCTGGGTGAAGGGGGGAAAGTAATTCCTAACCTTCACAAGAACAGATCATATCCACATATCAGCCACCCAACCAGTACAGGAGGCTTAGGAAGTCAAAGAAAGCCTTCTATCTTCTCCTGTTCCTTTAGGGATTTCCTAAGACCTAATGTTTCCCAACTCTGATTGGCTGGGAAGCCTATAAAGGTTTCCTGGGTCAGGCTAATTCCAGTCCTCGATATTGCAGTGGTGACATGTTCCTGGCAAGTCAGGACTGTTTTCCTCCTTTAGCCCATACTTGCTTAGCCCTATTTTTCTAGCCTTTGATTTATGTTCTGCTAGTCTAATCCTGAAGCTACCTAATGATGCAGTGGGGCAATGCTTGACTAACAAGCAGAAGGTTGCCGGTTCGAATCCCCACTGGTACTATAACGGGCAGTAGCGATATAGGAAGATGCTGAAAGGCATCATCTCCTACTGCGCAGGAGGAGGCAATGGTAAACCCCTCCTATATTCTACCAAAAGAAAACCACAGAGCTCTGTGGGCACCAGGAGTCGAAATCAACTTGACAGTATACTTTACCTTTACTTTAGTCTAATCCTTGTCTTCTACTACAAACTGCTCCACCCCAAATATTGTCACCTAAAAACCTGTATGACCACAGTAATTACTGCACTCCGGAAGCCGACAGCAGATGAATCCCCACCTTAGCTGAGGATGTTCATTCTGTATCCAAATGCACTACTGTCTGTTGCCTGTTCTCCTAAGCTATTACAGTGGTGGATTGTATACAGGTTGTTGAATTCACTGAAAGTGTTGTTCTACAACAGTAAAGTCGGTACAAGACATTAAACATCTGAGTATCTGTTGCACTACTGCAGAAAATGTTATAGTTATATTAGAATACCATATCTACAAGGACTGATGACATCCATATGATTAGCTAATGTATTTGCCAGGTTTCAAAATGGTTACGAAGCCACTGGGTGACTGGATTCTTGCTTATACTGTTGAAATGCAAACCAGCAGTTTCCTAGGTGTGTGGTTTTTTTTTAAATTAGCCAGTTACAGCAGGCTAATGATACTTGTTACACAAAATTCAAGTATTTTACCAACTTTCAGTTGAGAAACTTTTGAGATCAGAGACTGCCTGCAACAGTATGGGTAGATCCTCAAGTGTTGTGTTTCTTTATTTAGATGTATATATTTTTAACATATTTCATTCATAGTCTACCTTCTGATCTCCAAAGTGCCTAGCAATGCAAAAATGCTAAATTAATGCACAATTAAACAAAATCATAAATAATGACAAATTCAATTAACAGCAAATTTAAAACAAAACTGAGAAACAGCAGGATTAACACAGTACGGGGATATCAAACCCTCTTAAGCGCACCTCCATCTGTGCCAATACTTAATTTTTTATTTGGTTAGTAGTAAAACATGCCATGGTCTCCATTTTGGGCGATACACCGGATATGAAGTTTCTACTTCACAATGCAATTTGCAAAGAAAAACAGCTTCCCAATCCTTTCCAGGGTATTCAGAATATTTCAACAATCAAGCAGTTTGAATAGGAGATAAGGGGAGCACATGGAACAGCAGCCCCATCTTCACCACCATCATTCTTCTGCTGTTGGCATCAAGGCTCAATGTGTGCATTTCAGCATGTGTTAACTGAGAATCCTTACAATAAGCACGGACTAGATTAAATCACAAACAGCACCTCTTCCATTCCCCACCCACTCCCCACCCCTGTTAATTCATGGGTCTACCAGGAAAATGTGTCGGGGAACAATCCACTCTGACGTATAGAAGGCCAGAATGTGCAGGGGCATGGTCACATGCTTCTCCGATACACACACACACCCCGCCTCAGCCCATGGAAGTAAAGGGCATTTGAAAATGGAGGGAACTACAAGAGTCCCGTAAGTAAAAAGATTGTATCACAAGGTTTGGGACGAAACAGGAAGATGCCATCAAAGCTAGTGAATAGTGGCTTCCACCAAGTAATGGGGGGGGGGGGTTTCAGAGACCCTTATGCTGCTAGCATAACCCCTACCAAATATTATTCTGCTCCTTTGTAACTCCCAGAGCCTCAAAAAGGGTTGTGGAACATACCCAGCAGAGTGTCCTCTTACAAGTCATCCCACACCATGCCTGTCTTACTTCAGACTGTCTGGGCTGTTCAAGTGTCCATGCTTAGGGTCTGTGCTAGGCAGCAATGCTGGACTGGGACCTGGGGTCAGAGTCAGAATTGAGTGCAAAGCCAGGAGAGGCAGGTGAAGCCAGGAAAAAGGCAAGGGCTTGGGTCAACAGCCACAACAGGAGCTAGACCAGAACTTAGGCTATAACCAAGATCTTGGGAGCCGATTGAAAGTTCCCAATATGGAGCTGTTGTACCAGCAAAAGTCTAGCTGCAAATTCTGGGTTTATAGCGGAGCCAGGAGCTTCACTTCTTTCTGAATCAACCAGTTCAGAAGGTTTTTTAAGCGATTGGAAACTGAACCTTAACCTATAATTTATTGGTCACCTTGAACCTGAGCCAAACCCTTCTCACAAGAAGTGGTAACTGGTTCAAAACCAGTTCAGTAATCAGACCCTCAGGAGATTATTTTGAAAGGTGGTATGGGTTCCCCAGTCACTCCAGCTCTTTATGGAGAAATCATGAATGGGTTCAGACACCATGCAAAGCCAAAGTTAAGTCTAGGTTTTACACAACGTCTCTACTTCAAGAGCATGCATTCCCTCCGTCCACTAGCCAAGCGCAAGTTGAATTCTACTTCTGACTGTGGTTAGAAACAAACCAAGACTGGTTATGGCATATGAACCAATCAATTAAGCTTCATTCTAACCAAAGTGCTTGAAATAAACTGAGATCCAAGCATAAGCTTTGAAGTGGGTCTCCGTTTATTTCAAGCATTTTGGTTAGAACAAACTCAGATTAGTCAATTCAGATGTCACAACTGATATTGATTTGTTTCCAACCACAGTCAGCAGCAGAATTCTTCCAGCTCACACACAGACAGGAGAGGGAGGGACGCACACTCCCAAGGTTAAGGAAATGTCAACCCAGAACTTCTGTGAGATCTCTAAACCTGTCTCAAATTTCTCAGTGAGCCATCTGAAGAGAAGAGAGGAGAAGAGAAGAGAGGAGAAGAGACCACTGGTAGCAGGGCCTAGGAATAGTAGTCTCCTGGTGCTTGAACAGAAGCAAAACAAAAACAATAAAATAAACCGTGTAAACAATGTATACATCTTTTCCTCAAGTGAAACAGGTATTTGATTCATTTTATAGAGTTGCAGTGTAAACAAGTGACTTGGATATATTATTTATGAAATGTAACTAAACCAGTTTGAAGTGTCTGAACCAATTCTGGATCACTTGTTAGAATTAAGTGTCTGAACTGCACTGGCAGCTAAAAGATACTGATGAACCTTCACTGGAACCAAATCCAATTTTTCAGGGCTTCAGTTCCCAGTTTTTATTTTATTTATTGTTCAATTTTTATACCACCTTTCATAATGCATCTAAAGGTAGTTTGCAGAAGTTAAAATGCAATAAAATTCAATAAACATTACATCTAAAAAACTTAAAATCAGTGAAACAAACCATAAAAAAGAAAAAAAGAAAGAAAAAGAAAGAAAGAAAGAAAAAGAAAGAGAGGGAGAGAGGGAGAGCATTAAAAAGACAAACAGAAACAGGAAAGCTGAGAGACCTGGCAGCTCTAAGGGGTAAAAGCCTGAACAAATAAAAAGGTTTTTTAGTTCTTTTTTTAAAAAGTAGCAACAGATGTCAAAGAGCAGACATTCACTTGGAGATTATCTCAGAGCCTGGGGGCAACGACAGAGAAGGCCCCATCCTGTGTGCCCAACAATTTAACCTCTCTCAGTGTTGGCACATGAAGCAAGGGCTCCTCTGGCAATCTTGTTGGACAGGCAGAAACCCTTGTGAGCAGGCGGTCCTTCAGATATTCAGGGCCCATACCATTAAGGTAAAAGTAATAACCAGCCCTTGAATTGAACCCAGAAACAAAATAGCAACCATTACAGCTCTTTCAGAATAGGTGTAATATGCGCCAAATAAGTAGTTCCAGATAGAACCCTGGCAGCTGCATTGTGCATCAACTGATGTTTCTGGATATTCTTCAAGGGCAGCCACATGTAAAGCACATTGCAGTAATACAGCCACAGCATGACTAGGGCATGGGTAACTGTGGCCAGATCTGCCTTCTTGAGAAGGGGATGTAGCTGGTGCATTAGCCGAAGCTGTGCAAAGGCACCCCGGGCCACCTCAGCTTCCAAAAGCAGAGCCGGGTCCAGTAGCATTCCCAAGCTGCGCACTTGCTCTTTCAAGGGGAGTACAACCCCATCCAGAGCTGGCTGAATCACCCTGTCCCAACTGGCTTTCCTACTGACCAAAAGCACCTCCATTTTGTCTGGATTTAAACTCAGTTTGCTAGCCCACATCGAGCCCATCACCACCTCCAGCCCCCAGTTCAGTACATCCACTGCTCCACAAGCCTGTTCATTAAATTTATACTTGTGTAACTTTGTGTGGCCACATAATGGCACAGTGGGGAAATGACTTGATTAGCAAGTCAGAGGCTGCCAGTTCAAATCCCCACTGGTATGTTTCCCAGACTATGGGAAACACCTATATTGAGCAGCAGCGATATAGGAAGATGCTGAAAGTCATAATCTCATACGGCACAGGAGATGGCAATGGTAAACCCCTCCTGTATTCTACCAAAGACAACCACATGGCTCTGTGGGCGCCAGGAGTCGAAATCAACTTGATGGCACACTTTACTTTTAACTTCAAATGTAGGGTGTCCATCTTAAGTCATACTTTTCAGCGCGCGCGCACACACACACACACACACACACACACGGAAAAAGAAAGAGAAGAGAAAAGGAAATAACCTAGCCTATCACTCAAGTTCAACCCAGCAACTTGTTTGTTTTAATAATAATGTTTTTTTATTATTATTATTAACAACAACAACAACAACTAAGTCTTGCAATGATACAAAAAACGTCAGGCTGTAACACATCAGGCTAACACAAGAGGTATTTAAAGAGTCAGGAGAACTTCGTTAGTTAAGGTATTATTTGAAGGCATCTGTAACCATTCTAGCTATGTTGTAATAAGGCTGGTCACCCATGGACAAACTATTTGCCTTCAGGAGACTAGGCACAGTTGGCCACGGCTTCATCTCAGCACCGTTTAGACAGGAAGTGACAGGCAAGTTCTAGCACAAGATTCCAGCAACAGGAGGCAGTCCTCATGCTACTGCTATGCAATTTAACAGAGTGGCAGGATCTATAGACCCTGCTGTGCCAACCTGAACAGGAAAACACAGCACTACATACGGTATTTAACTGAATCCAAAACTAGATCTTCTCCCCATCCGCCCCACCCCAAGTTTTTGATATTAGAAACCAGGAGGTTGTCTTAAATTCAGAGCCTCTTTCCGTGTTCTCTATTTTTTCCCCATCTGTGTGTGTAACCAGTTTTGTTCTGGGTGGCAGTATCAAGGCAGTGTGCACGCACGTTCATTCAGAGTGGGACCTCTCCAATTCAACCTGAGCAGGATCTAAAACTGACTGAGCAGACACCAAAAAACATGTGAGCGCGCGCACATGCACACGCGCGAACACCGGTCCCTTTCGAGTAAATGCAGATATAACTTGTATTTAATCTCTACTTTTTAAGGGGGTCATCTTAATTTCAGTCAACTTCTATTTGGGTAAATATAGTAAAGCTGCCTTCTCTCACACCCAGGCCCTGCTGCTGAGGCATTGCTCTTTCACAATCACCTGGATTTGGAATCAAAACAAAGGTTCAATACAGTTTCACACAGCACTTGTTACAGTTTCACTGTAACAATCCTGCAATGCCTGTCTTTATAGACATGAAGGCTATTTTCACAACCGCAGGAAAGTGGGCAAAGGTTGCCCAGTCCGCTTTCTTGCAGTCGGGTGCCGCAATGCAAGCCGCACAGCTCCTGGCAGCAAACCTTACTAAATACCCCCCACCCCATTAAAGAGGTTAGCGGAGCAAATGCTCCACTAACCCTGTTTTCCTGATCATGAGATGCCGTGGCGTGGCAACTCACAAGGAGACCCCTGAAGACTGGGAGGCTACAGCAAGGCTCCCGGTGTCAGCCCCCCCCCCCGAATGCCCCATGCACTCGCATAGGGAATCCTGGGGCTTCCGGGGGCCAGGTGGCCCCTGATGCCCGCTGTGCTTACCAGTTCCCTGATGAAGCCAGTAGAAGCAGGCTAAGCCTGTTCTCCCCACAGAGCCCGGTTAGGCTCAACACACGGGGGCTATTACCACGATCAGGCAAAATCGGGCTAGGGGAGCCTAGCCCGATTTCGCCTGATTGTGGGAGCCACCGGGCTCTCAGGTGAGCCTCGTGGCTTCCTGGTGGTTAACTCGCCAAACCAGCCCTCCCCTTAAACCAGGTTTGCAGAGTGAGTGCTCTGCAAACTCATTTATTTTGCTCGAGAGTAACCATGGCACAGTTCTGCACCATGGCTACTCAAGAGTAGACCCCGACCGGGAGGCTTAAAAGCAGCCTCCCGGCTCAGGGGTCTCTCCAGTATGCCCTGTGCGCTCACGCAGGGCATACTGGAGCTTCCGGGGGCCACGTGGCCCCTGAACTCCCCAGATCCCGCCAGCTCCGTCACAGAGCCAGCAGTTGTATGGGTGACCAATCCGGCCGCCTAGGGCTGCCGCCCCGCTCGTCTGTGGGGAGCGCGGGCTTAGCCTGCTCTCCCCGCTAACCTGGCAGAAGTGGGTCTCATTGATTGTGAGACCTGCCTCACGGATTGTGTGTAGAGCCTCAAGGTCTTAAGTAGGAACATAGGAAGCTGCCATATACTGAGTCAGATCATTGGTCTATCTAGCTCAATATTGTCTTCACAGACTGGGAGCAGCTTCTCCAAGGTCGCAGGCAGGAATCTCTCTCAGCCCTATCTTGGAGATGCCAGGGACAGAACTTGGAACCTTCTGCTGTTCCCAGAGTGGCTCCATCCCCTAAGGGGAATATCTTACAGTGCTCATATGTGGTTTCCCATTCAAATGCAACCAGGGCAGACCCTGCTTAGCTAAGGGGACAAGTCATGCTTGCTACCACAAGACCAGCTCTCCTCTGTATGTAGAGAGCTCCTCTACATTTACTCAAAAGTAACTCCAATTTGGTTCAGTGGGATTCCCTAAAAACATGTTTAGGGTTGCAGCCTTCAGTCAGCTAAGGTCTGCTCATTTGGAGTATTTGAAAGTAACACCTGCTCTTCTCAGCTAATGGTCTTTTAATTAGTTATTTCCAGAACTAGTTTCATCCTGGTCTAGGATGGAAATCAGTCCTATAATAAGTTGTTTCCTGCACTCATCCTGGCCCTTATATTCTTGTTCATTTATTTTACTTCACTTTTTATTACACACACTCACACTCACTCCTGAGGACCACAGAACAGAACATGATAATAGCAGTGGAACCTGAAAATGTAGATCAAGCAGGGCAGAAAGCCCAGGCATCATTAACCATGTTACCAACTGCCTCTTGAACCATTCTGCCTACCAGGTGAGCCAATGCTTACCAGGTGCCAGTCCATACTAGATAGACTGGTGCTGCAATTGCATCCCAAAGTTAGTTAAAAAAATTCCTGGGTATATCCTTAGTCTCTGGTTTTTTGAAGTTTTGACTCAGTAATGCTAAACCATGGTTTAGCACTACATAAGCAAGCCTAACTAACTAAAGCTACAATGATATCAACCAGCGAAATTGTGGTTTAATATCTCAGATAGAATTAACAAGCCACAGTCCCCACAATTCAAGGTAATGCAGAACTGCGACTTGTTTTAATGTGCAAACAATGCAAAAGCTTTCAATATCCTTCTCTGATGCTTACAAGAGGGGAGGGAAATTACATGAGTCTGTGGCTCCCTGAGATTTGCTCATGGAGCTCTAAACCATGATTTAGCATGCACTGAATCTGAACCAGTCTTCTGTGTGACCCAAATTCAAACCTAATAACAAACCATAGCTTGCTTCTGTGAGAACACACTGTGACAAACTTTTGGGTTCAAATGGTTCCCCTTCCCTTTCAGAAAACCTGGGGCTTCAGGAAAAAAGACGACTGTGGGGAAACATGATAGAGGTCTATAAAATCATGCATGGTGTGGAGAAAGTGGATAGAGAGAAATCCTTCTCCATCTCACATAACACTAGAACCAGGGGTCATCTCATGAAATTGATTGCCAGGAAATTTAGGACCAACAAACCGAAGTACTTTTTCACACAACACATAATCAGCTTGTGGAATTCTCTGCCACAAGATGTGGTGACAGTCAGCAACCTGGATGTCTTTAAGAGGGGTTTGGATAACTTCATGGAGGAGAGGTCTATCAACAGCGACTAGTCTGAGAGCTATAGGCCACCTTCAGCCTATACCAGTTGCAGGGGAGTAACAGCACGAGAGAGGGCATGCCCTTAACTCCTGCCTGTAGGCTTTCAGTGGCATCTGGTGGGCCACTGTGTGAAACAGGATGCTGGACTAGATGGGCCTGGAGCCTGGTCCAGAAGGGCTCTTCTTATGCACGTGAGGGCAGAGGATTAGAAGTTTTTGTTTCTAGTTGGCAAACTGCAGTTTCCCATTTTGTTCAAATGCAACAAACTGTAGTTCTCAAACCAGGATCCAGAATCAGGATCAACCAATGTTTTCAAATCCTGGTTTGGGACCTAACTCACAAATCACAGTTTGCCACACTCTAGTGAAATGCAAATTGCAGGCTATTGCAGACAAGAAGCAGAAATTTCAAGTCTCCTCCCCTTATGCACAAATAAAAAAGGGGAGGCGGAAAGAGGAGGGAGTGTATTTGCCCAAAGCTTGCTGGAGCTTTTTTTGCATGCTTCATCCCCCCTTTTTCACGCATAAGGAGGGGGAGAATAGAAGCTTCCACTTCTAGTCTGCACAAACCACTCTTCACTGCTCCATCTAAATGTAGCAAACTATGAGGCTCTACACACGATTGGGGTGTAGAGCCGGGAGGGGTTTGGCGGGAAGAGCGAGCCAAGCCCTTTCTCCCCACACACAAGCAACAGTTTTGCCCTGGGTGGCTGGATCAGCCACACACACAATAACCCACTCCATCATGGAGCCAGTTGAGGTTGCAGGGCTACCCGGCCCCCAGAAGTGTGGGGCGTTCCGGGGAGACCCCCCCCCCCCAGGCCAGGAGGCTTGTTTTAGCCTCCCAGTCAGGGGTCTCCTTGTGGGTTGCCGTGCAGCAATGTGACTCACAATGTGCTAACCTCATTTAAGGCAAGGGCTACTTTGGCCGTCTACCCGTTATTGAATCACCGGGTTTACCTGCAAGCCTGGTGGTTCTCGCGATGGGGGGAAACCGGGCTGGGCTCCCTTAGCCCGGTTTTCCCTCATTGTGAGAACAGCCTCTATGACTTATTCAAACTACAGTTTCATTTTCAGCCAGGATGGCTGAACTTGGTTTCAGATCCTGGTAGGAGAACAAAGCATGGTTTATTATGTCATCTGAACTATGTGATACCCAAATTAAAGCTAGTAAAAAGGATTCTTCACTGCATAGGAGTTGTTCTTAATCACTTGCATGTTACTTACCAAAATGCTGTTGGGATGTTTGGTATAGAACCATTCTCCCTCCAACAACTAAGGACAGATAGTAAGCATTGTTTCAAAGAGACAGCATGTTTCAGTTTTACCAGGAACCCACAGCTGGGCTAAAAGCAGCGTACCCGCATTGTGCCAGAATTCCAGTGACCAATCAACATTTCAGCAGAGAATCAAAGACAGATGCATCACATTGGCATTCACTGTCTGCAAGTCTTTATCTGACAGTTAATACAGCCCACAATATTCGTGCCTACTTAAGAGAAGCTACATGTCTCACCTCCTCTCATTATTCATTAACAATACTACCTATATGTCACATTTTAATAGGGCAAGCAGTTCTCCATTGCTAGATTTTTTTTAAAAAACAGTTGCCACACTGTGAACAGGAAGGGGCTATTCCCACAATCAGCCAAAATTGGGCTAGGGGAGCCTAGCCCGATTTTGGCTGATTGTGGGAGCCACCGGGCTTGCAAGCGAGCACAGTGGCTCCCAGGTGGTTAACCCGCCTAAATACCCCTCCCCTAAAACCGGGTTTGCGGAACGAGCACTGCACAAACCTGGGTTTTTTTTTAATCATTAGTAGCCATGGCTACTCACGAGAAGACCCCCGGAGGGGAGGCGAAAAGCCACCTCCCGGCTCCGGGGGTCTTGCCAGCATGCCCTGCGCACTCACGCAGGGCATGCTGGTGCTCCCGGGAGCCGATCGGACTCTGCTCCCCCCAGCTCCGTCACGGAGCCGGCAATCCTGTGGGTGGCCAATCCAGCCACCCAGGGCTCCTGCCCAGATTGTCTGCGGGAGAGACCCGCAGAGACCTGTGAGACCCGACTCGAAGTGTATAATGAATTATAGCTTCTAGTAGCACATCTTAATCCAACTAAGAAAATGAAGACCATATATGCGCCAGCTATCCAACAGTAGAATCTGGTCATGTGAAAGGTATTTGAGAACATCCTTGGGAGGGGAAAGAAAAAAGAAAAAAGAAACTGACTTACAATGCAAGTCCTTTTTTCATCTGCCTTTTCCTTTTCTTGAGGTTTAAGGAGGAAATAGTTTCTGTGGGTTTTTGCAATGCACTCTGTGTACTATGTGAATCATCATAAGTATTTTTGTTTTAGCCACCACTTATTATGTCCTCTGTATTTAGTCTTCCTAATGCTAGAAGGATGTATCACTGGAGAATGTCTGCATTGTTTATTTAGGCTTATGTGTGACATTGTTAACATCACCATAGTTCTGTAAGAATTACCAGACATTTAGGAGCAGGCTTAAAGTAGGCCATGGAATGCAGAAGGCAGAAATCCTCACTCCCTGCCAATTACGGTGCTTCGAAACAATTACTAGCAGCTTTCTTTCAAAGAGAACCACATGGAGTTTACTACAAACACAGCAAACATTTCACAATTCGGATTAGTGGCTTTTAGTACAACAGTGATGCAACAAGTAATGTTTTTCAGTGCTGCTCATTATCCCAAATCTGATGAAGGAATGTGGAGCTTTGTATAGAGGTCTGTCACCTTGCAACCGGAACATGGGTGCATACAGTACATTCAAATACCAGTGCTGTGAAAGGGGAAGTCACTCCAGCTCCTCCTGTCCGTTCCCTCACCAGTCCATAAGAACAGCCCTGCTGGATCAGGCCCAAGGCCAATCTAGTCCTGCATCCTGTTTCACACAGTGGCCCACCAGATGCCTCTGGGAAGCCCACAGGCAAGAGATGTGCATTCCCTCTCTCCTGCTGTTTCTCCCCTGCAACTGGTATTGAGAGGCATTGTGCTTCTGAGGCTGGAGGTGGCCCACAGCCACCAGACTAGTAGCCACTGATAAACCTGTGCTCCATGAATTTGTCTAAGCCCCATTTAAAGCCATCCAAGTTGGTGGCCATCACCAAATCCCATGGCAAAGAATTGCACTGTGTGAAAAAGTACTTCCTCTTGTCAGTCCTAAATTTCCCAACCTTAAGTTTCATGGGGTGACCCCTGGTTCTAGCGTTGTGTGTGAGAGAGAAAAAATCTCTCTGTCCACCCTCTCTACTCCATGCATAAGCTCAGTTGTCCACCTCCTCTGGTAAGTAGGACCTCAGGTATGCTGCAAAGGAATCAGCAGACGATGGGGTAGTGGAGGGAGTCTGGGGAAGAAACAGGTAAGAGGAGCCACAGCAGCCTCATTTCCTGTGGCATTGGAGTATTTTAAAGTATATGCATCTGGTGTCCAGATTTCAAGGTAGAAACTTCCTGCCAACTTATTAAAAAATGATGGTGTCATCTGATAATTTACCTAGCACATACACTTAATACTGCTTGGCAGTCCTCAGTTTGTTTGACCTTATACTAACTTTGGGAGGGAGGTAAATCAATATTCCCATTTTGCAGACTAAGGCTGCAATTTGACCATGGCTACCTAAAGCTATGCAGAGACTTGAACTAGCTGTAGTGACTAGGGATGTGTGAACGTGTTCGATGTTAAACTGGTTCGGTTCAACCATTCGGGGTTGAACTGAACCATCCCCTGTTTGGTCTGACCCCGGACCAAACACCCCCTCACTGTTCAGGGGGTTCGCGGACTTTTTTAAAAATAAAAAAGATATAGGTTTTTTTGCTTACTCCCTTCAGGGGAATTGTTGGAGGTAGTGTGGGGGAGGGGTCCATGGAGGCTCCCCCTCCCCCACCAGCCTCCTTCCATATCTATACTGGCTGTTCGGCCAGCTCTTTGGCCTGTTTGGGCCTTTCCTCTCCGGCGTGGTGGCCATTTTGGAGGGCACCATGACTGCACAATTAGCCTCTGCATGAACTGGGCCATGCAGAGGCCAAATGCGCAGGTATGGCAGCCTCCAAAATGGCCATCATGCCAGAGGGGGAAAGCCCGAATGGGCCGAAGAGCTGGCCAAACGGCTGGTATAGGCATGAAGGGAGGACGGCGGGGGGAGGGGGAGCCTCCATGGACCCCTCCCCCACTGCCTCCAACAACTCCAGCATGGTGTAGTGGTTAGAGTGCTGGACTAGGACCAGGGAGACCCGAGTTCAAATCCCCATTCAGCCATGATACTAGCTGGGTAACTCTGGGCCAGTCACTTCTCTCTCAGCCTAACCTACCTCTCACGGTTGTTGTGAGGAAGAACTCAAGTATGTAGTACACCGGTCTGGGTTCCTTGGAGGAAGAGCGGGCTATAAATGTAAAAATATAAAATATATAATTTTTTAAAATAAAAATATAAAAAATAATATTTTTAATTTAAAAAAAGTTCACAACCCCCTCCCCCTGGACCAAAACAAAGTTGTTGTGTAGTGTGTTTTTTTGGGGGGGGGGTGCCGGACCAAACTGGCCTGGTCTGGTTTGGGTCCAGTCTGGACCCAAACCAAACTGGACCAGCCGGTTCCGTACACACCCCTAGTAATGACCCATCTCCCCTCCCTCAAAAAAGTTAACTGGAAGTGAACCCTTTTCTTGACTGACAGGTTGGTGACCTACAGAGATTGCCCAATTAGTACTCTGCGGGGGGGACCTAGAGAGTTGTTACTGGGAATTCTGGGAACATGAAATGAAGTTCTGTGCTGGAGGAGCAAGGTGACATGTGGCAATGGAATTTGCTGCAACAAGGTGACTGCAGCTCTTGGAAGATAGAACTGCAGGGGCTTGATTTTCAACAGGAGTTTGGCAAGTTCAAGGAAAAAGGAAGCCAAGGCTAGGGGCTTCGGAGGTTTAGGGCAGGAGAAAGTGGTTTAGTAAGAATTTGCATTAGAATTTCTGTTTCTTTGGTTGTGCTTTGAATTTCCTACATATCTGTTATTTGCCACTAAGTAACTAAGATTTTACTCTATGCCACCCCAGTATCATTTGGGGGTGCTGCTGAAGTATTTTTGTTAGCTACTAAGTATTATTAAGTTTATCTAACCATCCAAAAGCCTCAGATGAATCTAGTCTGTACTAATTAAAAAGTACTCTGTAACAATTTAAGTGTTCTTAAATGCAACCTATTTTTGTAGTAAATGAATAAAGCTAGTTTTTTGTTCTTTTCTTTTTACAAGCCTCTCAGAGCTGGTTTTTAACTCGGGAAAAAGTGGGGGGCAGAAAAGGGGATTTCTCTGGTGCAAAAGCATCCTCTAGCACTCAGCAGCTACGAGTTTTTCTCATACCGTGTAGGCATACACGTGGAAAGTTATCTTTTTGTATTTGCCCAATACCTAGCTAAAGAGGGACCTTGGATTAAAGCACCCAGTTCACTGATCCAGCTCTCTGCAAGTTTTAGGGTGCTTGGTGGAAGCATTTTAAATCTACTGGAAATATAGTAAGGTTTGATGAGAAGCCCACCCAGGCAGCTCAGCAGGGATGACTTGGCATTTTCTTTTCCTCACGTGAGCTAGCTCTGAATCAAAGGCTTTAATACCTTACACTGGCGGGTAATGATTCTAATCCCATGAATAGTTAGATAGGATGCTCAATGATCAAATCATTCCAAGTATGTATAAATAACAAATCTTGTGGTGCTATCTTCAAGATTACTATATTAGAGAACTCCATCCAGTTCTAATTATAAGGCAATTTACTTTTCCAACTCTCTTGAAGAGTTAAATGCCACTGACAAGATTTGTGACTGCACATTCTAGTTTTTAAATATTTATTTCATCTTTTAAAGTGTCCTGATAAAATAGTAATTTCCCAAGTATGAAGTCTGTCTCAGGGTGAGCCCAATGCTCTCTACATTCCATTGTGTAGGAGAGTGTTGTTTTTTAAAGGCAAACCATCAATCATAGAAGTCTTAAACTTTATCCTATTTATAAATGGCATTTGCGAATTTGTTTTGGGGCTCTTGTGGTCATTATTTCAATATTCCCTCAATGCACACTCAACTTCTCTAGGCCAAGAACATCTGTCCCATAGCCACATGCAGTAAAGAGACTAACAACCAGCTGCCCTTTGCATGTTTATCTGGAAGTTCAGTCCAACAGAGTTCAATGTGACTTGCTCCAAAGTGAGTGTGCATCACAGAATCGAAGCCTAATACAGTTTTATTTCTGGATAAGAATAGTATTCAATGAAAAAACTGCAATTTTGGTTTTTTTAATTTTAGGTTTAAGAGATCAGGTTGCAATAATACATATCACTTAACTAATTTCAGGCAGCTAAATTTGAAATATATTTAGTATTCTTGCTTTAGCTAGGGGGGAAAGCCGATGATATCTGGGCCAAGGGGCAAGAACGGCAGTTAAATGGGAGTTCCAAAACACAAACTTACATATATCAACAGCAAAGGCAACAGTAAAAAGCTGCCTCATATTAAGTTCTTGGAAAAGAAGCAATCCCCATGTTGTTAGTGAATGTTATACATTCTTGGCCATGTAGAAACTTTCACATAAGACACTGACAGGACGCATCATCAAATTTTGCTTTCTCATGTCTCACACAAAACATCTTACTCCCTACACACCAAGGGGCACCCAGATCATTGTAGATTTGTGAGGGTTTTCTCCTTGACAAAGGTTTAAGGCTGCAGTCCTATGCACACTTTCTTGGGAGTAAGCCTCATTGAATTAAGTGGGGCTTACTTTCAAGCAGACCTGCATAAGATGGCACTGGATGATATTTACAGACCAGTCCAAAGCATGTTTTACCCAAAAGTAAGTCTCAGTGAGTTCAGTGGGGCTTACTCCCAAGTGTGTGTGCATGGTAGCCTAGGCAGCAAACCTGGGCAGTGTTAAACTGCTGAAATCTCATTGATGGAAGGAGTTCAACTGCCCATTTAAGTCAGTGGATATTTAAGCAACCGAATGTGTATTCAAATACACTCCACGCTTAGATATTTTAAGAAATAGAGAACAACTTCTTTTAAGGTCGCATTGTCAAGAAAAAACATTCCAAGTTAGTGGAGAACTTAGAAGTGCACAATGAAAAGGGATGCACACAAATAAGTATACACACACGGTGCCAAGGGGAAATTCAGTTGCTCAATGTGCAACTTTTTGTTTTTCCTGAGTGTTATACTGAACTCTCTACAGTCTGAAAATTGCAACTGTTTCCCATCTGTCAAGAAATACAGCCTTACGGGGCAAGGCTTGTGATGTCACTAAACAAGTGCAACTTCCTCCTAGGCATCAGATCAGTCTACAATAGTACAATTGCCCAAGAAGCTGATCAGAAAAGAACTTAGAAGGTGAATGAAATAGTTTATTTAAACCCAAGCTTTGGGCATCATGCTTGATGTCCAAAAGGTTACAGGCACATCAGCTGGCAACTGCCCAGTAGAGCTAACACCCAGTGCTTCTCAGCCTCTTGTGGGTGATCAGCTTCTGAACAGCTGCTTCATTAGGCAACTTCCAAAAGGTGCTTCCACCCCACTCCTTCAGAACAAGACCTTGGTGGCACATCCTGGTGGTATTTGAGAACTGGATCACTAGTGTGAAGAATCATCTCCATAAACTTTGCAGATGTGCAGTTCTTAGAAATAGTGTAAGCAGGAAGAACCATTGGTCTGCTTCTGACTAGAGTGTCAAAGTAGCAAAGATCATCACTCTAACCTTTTCTTGTAAGTTTATAGAAATCGACTAAGTTTTGAACATCTGTGCAAAAAGAGACTATAGAGTGCACAAGTTAGGTGCTTCCTAAGATCATAACACTGATCAGTGTGGGCAACAATTTTCAATATGAACCATATTTTCAAGAGCATTCTCAACCCATGAAACATCAATTTAACGTTAACATTTAGTACAAAAAGATTCTCCACCAAAAGGCCAACTTTGTCACTCATTTCATTTTCCCCCCCTTTTAGAAGGGCAATTTTTTTTAGCTCAAATAGAAGGTGCAGTCAAGCTTAACCATCTGCTAGCATACTTTTCCCTCTGACAATGTTTATAAATCAGTTTAAGCTTTTACCATCTCAGGCACTGCCATGTAAACAAGACCTACTTGATCTATACTTCAGTACATTTATTACTGGCTCCAAACAGTGAAACAGTAGGAAGGTTGTCTCAAGTGCTCAGCTCTGTACATTTCCAGTTGCATAATGAAATAAGCTGTATATTTTAAGGTTATACTGCTACTCAATTGTTGATTGCCATATTCACTGTGGTAACTTATACCCCATTCCTAAGCACATACTTGGAAGCCAATCCAGTTGACTTCCAATGGAAGGCCTTTATGAGGTCAGTAAAATTATGCCTTTACTGACCAATATTCATGATGTAAGCATAACCACTAGCTGATTTGGGAAAAGGCAATATTTAAATATAAGTAAAATAAATTCGCATTATATTAACCCTATGATTTTTATTTATTTATTTATTTATTTATTTAGAGTGGACCAACATGGCAACCTTATCTTTTCTTTCCAAGGACTTTGTTTAAAAGCTTTAACTATATTAAAAATGCAATTAAGAATCTGATGCTGCGATACTATTATAAGGACTCACTCAGATGAAGACAACACAACATGGTCCCCCATGCTTGGAAAATACATAGCAATAATAACCAGGAATATATACAAATTCCAGAGCTGTTTCAGCAAGCTCTGAAAAAGAATACTGTGGCATCTTAAAGACTAACAGATTTATTGTGGAATTTACAGGGCTTTCATGGATTAGAACACACTTCACCAGATGCATGAAGTGTTATCCTTTATTAGGAGATGGTACATACATACATACATACAAATACCAAGGTGTTGTGTGTGTTTCTCTGTGTGTAAATAGAATACATCTATTTTATATTACAGACCTACTGCTATCCATTGCATTTCATGAACTTTGGGGTCCACTGCTTACAGAGTCCAGCCCCCACCCCCCACACTCATGTGTTCAAAGGATGAGCAGAGCACCTATATCCATCTTCTGCCAAGGAGGAAAGCTCTTAAATGCATCTGACAAAATGAGGTCTAATCAGTGAAAAGGTATGCCACAATAAAAGTGTTTAAGAGCCACCAGATGCTTTGTTTTTGCAAAAATATATACTTCATGATACTAGACTTTTTCCAGTTATGGTTGCAGAGTGGGTTGCATAAGTCTACTAAATTGCGGAATGAAAACTGATTATACATTACATCCAAAAGGATGAGATAAGTATTTCCTGAATTGCTTTGGTCTATCCAGTAAGCTTCAGGAAAGATAAAAGAAACAGAATGCTCAATGCATCCTATTATCCTTCAATTTCTTAGCTAGTATCTCTTTTAGCCCCATCTTTCTCAGAATTTAACTTGGAGCCGCTAAGCACACTCTGCCCAGTCTGCAATCCTACACAGACCGCCTTGGGAGAAGTCAACAAGACTTACTTCCAAGTAAAGCTGCCTAAGATGGTGCTTCCCTCCATAGAGCTGGGGAGAGTCACACACAGTGCTAGCTCCAAGCAGCTCCGGTGAGCCACGCAGGCTAGCAGAAAGCAGTTGAGGCTTGGAGCAACATACATCATGTTCACTGTGGCCATTAATGCCCTAAAGAATGTGCAGTCCCGACTAAGTGCAGTTGTAACGCTCTTCAAATAGGGATAAGCGAGCACACGGTCTGGTGAGACATTCCAGTGAGCATCGTGTGGGAAAATGCCAAACATACTTGTTGCCTGTTTCTCTTTCCCTTCCTTCACACTGACACACAATGGCGAAACTGCTGCGCAGTTCCAAGCACCGCAGCAGCAAAGGCGCATCCTACAGCCAAAGTTGGCTCTAAAGCTCTGCGAAGCATCACACTGGTCTCCTCCTGAGGTGCTGCTGCTCAGCACCATCCGTGGCCACCAAGTTAGCTGCAGCCCTAGAGCTCCCTGCGGTTAACAATCGCCAGGGAATGTTTGGCTTTGTTTTCAAACTTCAGCGCAATTAAGTTTCATCCGCCAGAACCCCAGGCTCCAGAGCCAGCCAGGAATCACCACAACTCTTGAAACAACAACCATCCCTCCGCTTTCTCGCAGGAACCTTTTATTGTACCAGCTGTGCCTATGCCCAACAAGGAAAGTCCCATTCTAAGCAACCTGGCTGGAGTTGCAGCCTCCTCCTCCTCCTCCCAGCTGCCGACTGGTACTCACAGTCTCTCTGCATTCCTGGGAATGCCTCGCGGCACCGTTTTGAGTCCCAGTCCGTGGCAATCCACATTGGATCCGGAGCAGGTACATTTACTCGGGCATCCTTCGGTAGGCAAGCAAAGCGTGAGGCTCCACAGCCCCAGGAGCAGCCCAAGGCGCCCTGACCCCTCTCTCCTTGCGGCCAGCATGCTCGCCTCCTCTCTGAACAGAAGTGAGGAGCTGGGGGGCGAGAGGAGCGGGGGGAGAAACGAAAAGGAAAAGGAAAATCTCGCCAAGTCCCAACAGCAGCCGGCGCGGGAGACACGCAGCGCTCTCAGCACAGCTGAGAAGAACGCGCTGCTGCTGCTGCTGCTGCAGGCATCGCCTGCCGCTTTCCCTGTAGGATCTTCGCTTTGCGCCCAAAGCCCAGCAGGCAAAGCAGGCTAAAGGGGAGCCGAGCCGAGCCGTCCTCTCCTGCTCTTCGCAGCTGAAGCCCCAACCTGCCCTGCTCTGCTGCGTCCAGCCCAGGTGACCGGCGGACGGTGGGAATTAAAGCCAAGACCAGCTCCGCGCTCACTCGGCCAGCCCAGCTCTTCCAGGGCAGCCCAGCACAGCCCCCGGCGACGACAGCAGCGCCCAGATCCCGAAATCAGAGCCACTGGCAGCGCTGGGGAGGATCCAGGGGCGCTCGCAGCCGGCCGCCTCTCCATGGACTGGGCAAGGCAAAGCAGGCGGACACCGGCGCCGCCCCTTGCCCTCCCCAAAATAACACCTTCGGCGCCTATTGGTGGCCGCGCTGCTGACGTCACCAAACTTCGGAACTTTGGCAGGGAAGGTAGGGCAAAACTTTGAGGAGCGCTGCGTGACTGCCGGAGGGAGTCGCGGCGCGCTCTGAGGCTTGCGCGCAGGCAAGCGGCTGCTTCGCCGCGGCGGAACTGGCCAAGGAGAGCTCCCGGAGACTGAGACCGCTGCAGTCTGGTTTCGGCGTTGGCTTCAGGGCCCGATCCGGGGGAGTAGGCATGAGAAGGAGAGTAAACCTAACCAACCGCAGCCAGCGGCTGCCCACTAACTGCCATCCTGACACAGACTCGATCTTCTTCATCCCTCGGGTTAGAAAATAAACCTTGCTCTGCTCTCCATCGAAGCATTTCTTTTCAAAGCATCCTTTGGTCAACTGAGATAGGGTCAGGAACCTGAAGAATTAAACAATAATTCATTTGCATTTGCGCCTAAAGAACTTCTTCATAACTCCTTGCCTACCAATCTCTAGGGCTTTGCTAGAAAGTAACAGAAGAGCGCAAAAGCTAAATCCCCACCAGAACCTCAACCAAAACGCATTTCCCAGCCAGATTTAAATGGCCACCGTCGTAATGGCCAATGGCTACATACACAGTAAAGAATCTACTGCAGTGCTTTATCAAAGGGTTGTAGCCCCCCTGGATTCTCTTAGAAATCTCCATTAGCTAAGTCTGGAGAAGAAGAATGTGCCTGAGCAGATTCCATGCTTTGGGGGGGGGGCTGGTGTAAGGTGGTGATTAGCAACAGTAAGCTCCCATTTCAAATCTTAGTTCAGTAAATTTCATGTGCACCTTGATCCCAAACATGTTTAATTCAAAGAGTGGTCTACTGAGTTTAAATGCTGCATACTCCCAAGGAACAGGACCGCAGCAGCCATGCAGCCCATTCCTATGCAGGAGTTATGCATGGGTATGCCTATTGCTTTCAGTTAGTTTTAGTTTAAGAACATCTAATGTCAGGCAAGCCAGTTCATCTCAGCCTATGCTATTAAATAGAGAATAATTTTGACCTCCTTTACGAGATTATTGAAAGCCTTGTAACACTGGCCACAAAGGGCATCTGCTCACGTTGTCTGGCTGGATACCCTAAACCAGGCATCCCCAAACTGCGGCCCTCCAGATGTTGCTGAACTACAACTCCCAGCATCCATAGACACATTTTTTTTGTGGCTGGGTATGCTGGAAGTTGTAGTTCAGCAACATCTGGAGGGCCGTACTTTGGGGGTGCCTGCCCTAAACCTACTGGGGACAGTCCCTCACACCCCAACCCTATCATAAACAGGCTGTCATATCCTGAGGCAGCCCAGCTGAGTCACAATGAAGAGGACAGAGTATGGACCTTTTGCCCATTGGCAAGCAGTGCAGGGGCGTGCGTGAACCATGGTTTGAGCACCACGGGGAGGGGAGCTTTGAGAAACATGGTCAACATCACCCGCAGATGCTGATGCTTAGTGGGGGTACTTGGAGGAGCACCGGCCCAACAGGAAGCTGCATGTGGTGGCAAAGAGCAGGTAAGGACCTGCTCACCTCTTCCTTAAAACTCCTGCTCCTTGCTCCCCTCCCCGTGGCGTCGAACCTGTTTGGGCCTTGTCCAGACTGGTTCGGCACCGAACCAGTGCTCAAACTGCAGGTCGTGAACAGCCCTAAAAAAAGTGCCCAGCTGCTAGTGGAAGAGGTGAAGAACAGCCCTTATCCAGCAGCAACCCTGATGTTTGGAATGGTGGAGGGTAGCCCTCAAGCCCAACAGCAATCCTGCTGCTGGGCTCAATGGAGGGAGTGATGGTAATGGCCCAGGAGTAGGAATGAGATCGTCTCCTGCAAAAGTATTGTTACAACTGCAAAAATAAACCCCTCTGTTTTTAAATAGTTCAGCAACATCTGGGTTCCTACAAGGTTGTGGGAGTCATTTTCAATCAGGAAGGGCCCTTGGCCCTTATACAGTACATCAAGCACCGCTTATAATTGCAGATTCTGTTTGCCCATTCTTTTCATAGGCATGATGCTATTATTACATTTTGTGTCACTTTTCTGCCCAGATGGCATACAAAACCAAACTTCACAGATATATACATTTTAAAACACAATTTAAAAACCCAGTATTATGACACAAGAGCAGCCAAAGTGGAGTACAGAACAAGCACAAAACTTTTTTTTTAACATTTATATCCTGCTCTTCCTCCAAGCAGCCCAGAGCGGTGTACTACATACTTGAGTTCCTCCTCACAACAACCCTGTGAAGTAGGTGAGGCTGAGAGAGAAGTGACTGGCCCAGAGTCACCCAGCTAGTATCATGGCTGAATGGGGATTTGAACTCAGATCTTCCTGGTCCTAGTCCAGCAGTCTAGCCACTACACCACACTGGCTCAACAACAAACTTGCACCACAAACTGACTCACCACAAACTTGCAGTGGAGAGGTAAAAAATCAACCCAATATGGCAAACACTTGTCTAAAGAGAAAAAGTTGTTTATGCTCTACAAAAGATTGCCAGAGGGGGTACCTGTCAGGTGTCAAGCGGGTCAGGGCGAAGTTCACAACCTCAGTGCCATCACTGAGACAGCCCTGTCCCAGGTCACTGCCAACGGAACCTCTGAGGATGGCAGGATCCAGAGCAGTGACACACCATCAATCTCAATGTTGTTTCTGGTTCAGAAGGGGTGGGGGTAGGGGACCTAGTAGGCCCTGATCCTGAGAGTTCTGGGAGCACTGCTGCAGTGAAAGAGCATGTGTACTTCTTTGTAGTAATGCGTTGATTACTAAAGAAATTAAATGTGTCATAGAGAATGTGTTCTCAGATGATCTCCATTTTCTTTAAATACTGGGAAGTCATATATTCCTGAATCTCTGGGTGTTCTTCTGAATGTTAAATATTTGGAAGAATCATGGTCGTAATTTGTCTTCTTTAAGAACCAGAACTTGAAGAACGCATTCATCAGTGACCAACCCATTGAATGTCAAAAGGCAAGCACAGCTGCTGTTGTGCCTAACAGTTGTGACCTAATTCTGTGGGTCACCACCACCATCAGAAGCAGAGATGGGGAGTTAAATCAAGCCCGGTGGTTTCTGTAACAGGGCAATTAATTCATTATTTATGAAATTACAACAGATCCTCTCAACCATAGGAGGTGGCAGCAACTGTACATTTATATTATGAATACCACAGTTGATGTTATAGAGCAATACATTCATTAAAATTGATCATCTCATCAAGCGTGAAATAATGGTGCGGCTTTTAAAAAGATATCTCTCTGAACAGCACTTGGAAATAGGGACAGTATTTCAGTCCAATTCTTTGTTGTTCTTTTGTGTCCTACTGTTTGCCAGTTCTTTGTTCCATCAAAACAAGCAGAATGGCTGTCCTTGGAGCAGAATGTCTATCTACTGGTCTATTTCCTAAAGCAAGGGTTCCCAATCTGGGCCCAGATGATGTTGGACTACAACTCCCATCATCCCCAGCAACAATGGGGTTCGTGGTTGGGGATGATGGGCATTGTAGTCGAACAACATCTGGGCACCCAGATTGGGAACCCTTGTCTTAAAGTAAGGGAAAGGGGGATGCCAGCTTTAGCATATAGCACTTAGGATATATGAATTCCCCCACCTGTATTGAGGATGTGGAAAAATTTATGTTTCCCTGCCTGGATGCATGTTTTCCTAGCTCCTTCCTTGCTCTTTTTCTTTCTGGAAGGTTCTCCAGACACACATTTATAGTTAGGAGTACTGGGGAAAGCCACCCAACATGTTAGCCTTTTATGTAGAAAGCTCAAGTTTCAGAACTTCCAAAATCACATTTTGTCCTTTTTTTCCTCCATTCTTGTACTACCCTCTGGTGGTAGAAATGCTTTACATTTTTAACCAATTTTAACTTTTCCAGGAGAGAGTCATCTGCCCAAGGCAAGTACAGTGCTCTTCAACTCCCAGACTATTTTTTCCCTATTTCTAAATTCGAATGCATCATTAGATCATATTTCAAATCATATAATATGTGCCTATAGCTTTATATTAACTGATAAATATACTGATGCATTTCTGACTTTTCTCTGAAATAAAATCCAGCCAATGAATATGTGACAAGAGTGTGTGGGTTTTATCCAGAAAGGCAGTCTTCTGGATGTGGTTGAGATACAGCAAAATGGCTAAAGGGACAGAGCTCCCTGCAAAAAGTGGGGTTGAGGTAAAATGGGAAGGGGCCATAATGCTATGCTAAAGCACATGTTTCGTAGGAATAAGATCCCATGACAATCCCTGACAATTGGGAATGATCCCTGTCTGAAACCCTGGAGAGCTATTTATTTATTTAACATTCGTTGCATTTATATACTCCCTTTCTGCCTTGATTAAGGCACCCATGGTGGTTTACAATATTAAAAATAAACATATTACCACAGAATTAAAAAGCAGTGTTCTCTCAGTCCCCTGGAGGTCTTTTCATGGCTGAGGACAAGAATTCCTTGGCCTGGGTGCTCCCTTTCTTGCCTTCTCCCTCAGGAACTGTAGTGCTAGCCTCTCTGTATAGACAGCAAAAGCATGACATCTTCGTCTTGTGTTGTCAACAGGTTACTGCTTAAAGTTGGGGAAAGTTTTCCACTGTTTTCCTTTTGCATTAACAATTTCTGATTTAACCTTGGCTTATGTCTAACAATTTGAATCATAGTCTCTGATATGACTGTTGTTCTAGGAGTATGAAAGATCAAAAGAAGCATCTTACAAATGGAATGGTATCTCCTGTATGCACATTGCAAACGGCGTGCTGCGTGGATTCTTAGTATTTTAAATGTAAATATGAAATTTGATTACTTTGAAGAGTTCATATGGTCTTTTTAGAAAAGGCTACAGCTGGTAAGGAGCATGATTATGCATATCCATACCCAAATAAAAACTGCATATGTGTCATGTCAAGTGTGAAAGCCACATGCATGTAGAATTAGACACATTTCTATAGACAGTCTGCAGTGGCTGCTAGGAAAAGATCAGGCTGTCATTTCTCTCTGTGTGTGATTTCTAAGAGAGTTGTGTTCTTCATTTTACACATGTGATCCCTTAATATTTAGCAGGGCACACATGTATTTTGTATGTGCACCCAAATTCAAAAAATAAACTAGGAATTCACCAGAATCATGTTCATTTTTAAAAAGATTAATCTCTTTGGCCCATTTAATCTTCTTTCAGGCTAGATATCTCAACATCATTAGCTTTAGAACACATCATTATTTTGGAGTTAGAAAAGTTTACAATTATTACCCTACTGACTCAGGTATTGCCTTCCTTCGTTAAGACTTGATTTGTCTGTTTGATTCTAGGCCTGGAATCAAACCAGATATTAGCCCAATTCAGACATTATGCTGGATGAGTGTACAGCTGTCTGTACACTCGTACACATGTTTGTGTGAATGACTGTAGCAGTTTTCATTTTAAAAGTGAACCTAGATACAAGCTGTTCAAACACATGGTACAGAAAGCAAGTGTACTTCTGTACCTGCATTCAGATACAGAATGACTGTACCTGTGTGAATGACTGTACCTGTGTACACTGAACACTCATTGTATGAGTGTTGAACATAATGAGTGAATGGGCCTATAGGATTTAGCCATATTGCTTTTAGTTTCAACAAACTTTTCCCATATCTTAAATGAAAAAATAAACCAAGAACCTTACCCTTCACTTTGTGGCTTTCAACAGGACAGAGATGCCAGGGTGGAACTTGCACATCCTGTTCCTCCTAAGTTTCTGTAACGTATTAAGCTATACTAAGTTAGTAAAAGGAAATTTTAGACATTTATTCATAGGTTTCAGTATGTTATCATAAAAACAGATTATTTTCTCCAATGGCTCTCATGAAAGCTCAGATCAGCATAAGATCATTAATTACTGACCAATCTCTACTTGGCTTCAGGTTCAGATGTTAAAACAGAATATAATCCTTTGAAGTTTAGGATGTCTTTAAAAATTTATTGTCTTTGAAGTATGCAAGAGAAGTCCATATTGGGTTTCTTGGTCCAAGAAAGAAAAATATGCATTTTCACTCAATACCTCCCAATTACAGCTGTTTACACAAAATGAATTAGCTAATGATATGCATGAGATTTTCAAGCACATATTAGTAATACATTACTACTGAGATTAATTCCAAATTTGGGGTATTGTATAATTTCACAGTTTACGGTCAATTATAGAGAACAGTTTATAGCACCAGCTAATTTCCAGATGAAATTACACATGAGCAGTCCCACTTATTTATAGGACTACTCATGAGTAATTTGGTCTAGCTATCAGCACCATATTTACACATGATGATGGTTATAGCAAGTCTTCTGTTTGATCCAGCAGGCCATTTAAGGAATGTGTAACACCTAAGATTCAGAGGTTGTTATCTGAAGTTTATTATCTAGACTTAACCTTAGCCCTATCTATGCAAGCAAGAAATTTCAGTCCACATCTTTGCTGACTACCTGGATCATTCCTAGGTCATTGTATTTTTCTACGGCATTGTGAATGCCACCCATTAGAGGTAAAAACCAATGTTGTTGTTTACAGCCACTCACATACAGAGTACACTGACAGAAGTGTTCTTGGTGGTAGCTTTGCTCTGCAAAGTTGCGCAACCACTAGCGTTGGACATCATAGAGTGTGATGAAACAGTGTAAGCACCATGATCATTGTCCAAGAGCACATACAACACAACTCCAAGGCATATTGGGCAAGAGCTTTCCCATTTTGGCCAGAACTAGCTTTGCACCACAGAGTTACAGTGTAACTCTGTTAGCCACACTGTGGCATTCAGTCTATGTACACAGATAATACTGCCTTTGGCAGTATTAATCTTATTCACCTGACAAACACTAATTGTAAACACACACACAAGCAACCAGAGGGAATCTTGATCCTATTTAACTTTGGGTTGGTATGCATTTCCTCCACATGTGATTAGGAAGGGGACATGTCAGAAGCATGACCATCATGACATCCTCCACAGACCTGATGACTTCCCAGCATGTCCTTTTATCATGGAGGGCAGGGTGTGAGCTGTCCATCTGAATGGCTGCTCTACATTTGCTCCAAATATTAGTTTAAACATATAGCCCAAATACTAATAAGGAATATGTTAAACTCCTTCCTCTTTCACCCATCCCTTCAGTTCAGTTCTGGGCTGTGTGTAGAAGAGCAGTCCAGACAAACCACACCCTCCGTGTGATTACAGAAAGCTGTACCAGCATGCTGAGAGAGGGGAAGGATGCACATGCTCATGGTGCACAGATCTGCTAAGACCAATGAAGTATCGTCTGACTAACATGGCAGCAGGTATGACTGAATAGACACCTGACTAGAACTGAAGGGAAGAGGGAAGGAGACAGGGGTTTAACATACTGAAGAGGGAGCACGAATTAATTGGAAGGAAGAAGAAAGAGGGCCCAGAGGCCATTTATATCTGGAAGAATTTCTTAAACTGTTATGACTCAGGGCAGGGGAGCAACATGGTTAAAGGAAATTGTTTGCAGGAAGAGGAGAATAATAATAATAATTACAATATGCTTAGATGATATCCAATCAGTGCAGATTAGATGACATTTGTGTGCCCTAGGCAAAGTTTGAAAATTATGCAGTATGAAGTACATAATTTTACCTTTCAAAACTGGCTCCCACACTGGTTCCTGACTTCTGCCCAAGATTCCTCACCCTGCTTGTCACTGATATTTGAAGCTGGGGAGGGGGGAATCTCAGGTGGAAGTTGGGAAATGGAGATTGGTGGGTTCAGACAACACACCTGCCAGGAACATTCACCCTCTGAGAACCTCGGGTTCTTGTCTCACTTACTTTTGGATTGTCATGTGAACTAGCCGAATATAACAGGGTTCTGCTATCCCTTCCTGTCATAAATATACAGGGGGTGGCCCTCGTTATCTGCAGTTCCGGCACCCATGGTTTTGCGTATCCATGGTTGGGAGATGGAGACCCAATCTCATTATCTGTGGCTCTAAAAAATATGCCAAAGTAGCCTATCCACAGTTCCTGGGTGCCCAGAAAAGACTTCTGATGTCATTTCCAGCCACCATATTTCAGGATGGAGCCATTCTGTGGCTCTTTTGTTAAAATAAAAATCCCCCACAATTTTTTGTTGAAAATCAGAGGAATTGGGGGTTTGCGAGGGAGCATTGCTGGACAGCCAGAGACCTGGAAAACATGGTATGGTACTTTATTTCACTTATTCCTGCCTCCTTATTAACCTTTAACTTCTTTCTTAACCTTAAGGAACTTAACTCCTCAATTCCCATTGACTCAAGGTCTTGTTATCCACAGTTTTGTTATCCATGGTTGTAGGCCAGAACGGAACCCCCATGGATAACGAGGGCCACCTATATTAACAGCTTGCTTGAGAAGCAGTTGGATCGTGTGCACATTTCAGGATGTAGGATTAGTGAATTGCTGTTGAGAGAAGGATGGGATTCTTGATTCACATTGCAGCTATATCTGTCCTCCTTTTGTCAGGGTTCAGGTAATCCCTCCCTCTCCCACACTGCAAATTGCCAAATATCCATGTCCTTTGAAAGGCTTTGGGTCTTCATCTTAATGGCATCACAAAATATATGCCACAAAGAAAGGAATTTTCTGATATTAAAAACATATTTATAAAGTATAACACTTAATATTTAAAATTGTAATTCATTGCACCTAGGGTTGACACATGCCCAGGGTTGGCCTAGAAAGTCCATTAATTGGACATCAAGATGTAGGAAAAGTGGGTATAAAATATCTAGGAATATGAGCATGGAAATTACTTTAACGAGTTTTGCCAATTTTTCTGGTGCTTTTTTCTAGGCATTGTAGGTACACGGTGCCAATATTTTAAAACCTCATATTCTTACCCTTTCTCTGCCACCCATGCTGCCAACTGGCCAGGTTAGCTGTCTCTCTCTGGCTTAGTAAACCCCTTCCCCTCCTTTCCGGATCATGGCTAGAGTTAGTGATGGTGGTAGTGGGACTTTGGATTTAGCTGTGATGTATATGGACAGAAAGAGTCCTCTTTTCTCTAGTAGGATTACTGGGGTCCCATTTCCTTATTTATTTATTTATTCATTCATTCGATTTTTATACAGCCCTTCCGAAAAGGCTCAGGGCGGTTTACAATTAATGCAGCACCTGCAGTCTTGTGAGGGCCTCTCTTAGTCAGCAGGAAGAAATACAAGGAGCAACAGGCCTTAAAACACAACTGTCCTGTATAAGATGAAGCTTTGAAGTAGCTTCACCCCCAGTTACTGCTCACAAAACCATATGAGCTCCTAACCAGCTCCTATGCAAAGAACGCAATAGGGAAAATGGCTGGTAGGCTCCACGGTCGAGCATTTTTACTTATCACAATAAAAAATGCAGGATTTAAAAATTTGTGGGGCTCCCTTTTAATGTTTGTGTCCAGGAATTCTCTGCAGCTAATGTGGCAACAGAGGCACTCTTTCCCCTGGACTTCCAGGCAAAGATCCAGGGCCTCCACACCCCTTGGGGGCCCCCCAATCCTCTTTAGTCTGTCCCGGGTGGTATGGTCACCATGCTGCACTCCGTGCTGGGCCAGATGGCTGAACGTGACCTCTGCTTTAGAAACAGAGGGGGCAGTGGGGAGAGAAATATGTGGGATGGGAATGTGTTAAGTTGCATTGAATTGTTTCTGCTAATGCTTATTTGAATAAATGTACCTGTTTTATATTCTTACATTCTTGTGAATTAAGTTGCTGCTTGTGCCCCCAAGAACCAATGTGTTAAAAGATACTGCGTGTGTCACAGTGAGTATGTGTAGCGGGATGATGCTTAACTTGCAGAAGGGGGGCTCCAAAGGCCTTTAGGTCCAGGCTCCAAAATTACCTAGGTGCACCCTTGTGTGGCAGCCTTAGTTGTGCCCCTATGCATACTGCACCCTAGATGGCTGCCTTGCTTGCCTACTCCTTCTCCTGGCTCTGTGTCCAGTGTTCGCATTTATATTTTATACTTGCTGAACAAAATTAAAAAGCAGAAAGCCAAGGGAAAGAAAGGTGAACCGAAGCCAACTTGTAAGAGAAACTGGTAGGGATGTGCATGAATGGCTTGGGCAGCCATCAGCAGGACGAGGAATGGTTCCCTTAAAAAGCAGGTAAGCAGCTCCTTACCTGCTTGCCCGCCACCCTGCTGCTTTTCTGGTGGCAGTGCTTGCTCTCCAAATAGCATGCGTGCTGGCCATGTGCAGAGGCGGCAGGGAACAGCACTGCAGCTGTGCGTGGCTATTTGGAGAGTGGGCGCCATTGCTGGAAAAGCAGCAGGGCAGCAGGTGAGCAGGAAAGGAGCTGATTACCTGCTTTTAAAGGGAACTGCTCTACATCCTGCTGAACCAGTTCAAATGCTAGCAACTAAGCCAGTTCAGCACTGTCTCGAGGAGGCACTGAACCGGCTTGTGCACATCCCTGGAACTGGGCCTGGTACTCACCAAACCACTCAGCTACAACCTGGCCGTATTTTCATACACAATTCCATCATTTGATGGACATTTCTCTAGTATTATGTATCAAATAGCTATCCAATGATTATTAGATATATTTATATGCGCAGCTCTTTGATCATTTCAGCCACATAACTTCTTAATAATTTACAAAAGCCAAGATCTCTCTCAAATTTTTATGTTGCTGCTGAAAACTTACATATTTTTAATCAATTTAATTTGGCAATGACTCAATATAATTTCAGTAAGTTAGATTATACCATAATTAATAAAATTGGTCACTGGTCCTCACTTTTAAATGTTTCTGGTCTATGTGAACAGTAATGCATTCAATTGTATTTAAACAAAAACAGGTTTTTTGTTCTGAGGTTTTGTTCTATGAGCTAAACAATCCTATTCTTCCTCCATGCTGGACTTTAACTCACAACAATTCCCTGTTCTTTCTCTGTACTGAGTTACAACTTTTATAAAGAACTGTTGTACAACACACATTGGCATAAAGAGAAACTAGAAATGGTTACTCCATATAGACATGTACACAGGAAATTATACGTTATGCATCTAGCAACAGGAAAGTATTTAGCAGCCTGCTTCATGCCTGCATTTATCAGCATCAGGTACCCTTCAGAGAGAAAATGGTCCACGTTTCATCTGAGAAAGTAGAATAATTACAATACCAGTGCAAAGGCTTTCTAAAAACACTTTTTAGTGTGTTTTCATATCATGGAGGTTCCTGTTGTAATTACACTGGGTAGACACAGCTAATTGCTCTAAATTGTTGCTACATTTCTCTTCTTAGCCATGCAATACTATGAACAGACCTGACATATCTGAAAACAAAAGGGGGCATGGATGGGGCAAAGCCTGCGGCAAGCAGTTCATATAAGTTAACTTTACATTCTATTATCTCTGAAATATTTGGCTTCCTCTGGACCCTATATATTCCCATTCCTTTCCAAGATAATCTGGCTTTATACCTGAGAAAAGAATTGGCTTGGATTTTATAACAAAGTGGGTCATGCCCTCTGCTATAATAAGGAGCATTACAGGATCAGTAAAATGCTCTTTTTTATTTTTTAAGAGTTTGATAGTTGCCCACTAATGGTCTTTTTAAAAAAGAAAAGAAAAGAAAGCATTTTCATTTGTCCCACACAAGTAAGCTGGATTTCATCTCCTTAATGTAACATGGCCATGAGTCACATTGAACATGTACAGGTACTATGGATGGTCAAGGACATATGCCAAATTTTGCTTGCCTCAAAATATAGCTCTTCAACTTTAAACTCACCTTAGGTGCATTCATATTTAATTTACCTAAGTGCAATGCAGAAAAAATGTTCAAAGCAATGAAATTATATTCAGTAGTTTCTATTGTATTACTCAAAAACCTAGAACACAGTCCTATACATGTTTACTCAGAAAGACGTCCCAATGTGTACAATGGGACCTACTCTCCTGTAAGTGTGCATAGAATTGCAGGCTTAAATCCAAGTCTTGAACTGTAATTAGTACATGAAAGATTGTTCCTGTCTTTGCCTGTTCAGTAAATTGCATTTCAGTAGCTTTAAAGCTGAGGTAATGAACTGGGAAACGCAAGTTAAACAAACACTTGAAATATTAAAGACTAATCACATCTTCCTGCTTAAATGTAAGCTAAGTCAGCTTCCACTTGTGTACTTAGAGATAATATGCCTGGGTTCATTGGGTTTGCAGGTTAGCTTTTCTTTTCTTACACTCGGGGTATTTACATACTTGGAGGCAGTGAAGTACCTGTAAGTTAATTATGTGTGGCTTCAGCACCAGGATGCGATAAGCATAAGTGGTGCTTAATTTCTAAAATAAGAGGTGCTAAGGCCAAAGCCTGCCTGCAAATTATGCCTTCCAACCTGGAGGCTCTTCTCTCGCATCCCAGATGGGTGTGGGTTGGTTGTGGTTACTCAGCCGTGAAAGCATTGCCCTCTGTACACGTTGAAAATCACACTTCTTTACCATTCCAAAAAATGTTTAAGGAAGGAGGCTCTTGCATTATTAAGCCTGGGTGATCCCTCATACAATTTAAGTCATGAGCACCAGGTGTGCTGGATGCTGGCCCTGATACTTTGATAGTAATGAAGGAGAACCAGCAAACTGTAAAGTCACCTAAAGACACTCCGATTGCTGATGGCACACAGCCAAAAGAGCTGTTCAGTGATTTCCTCCTTTGCTACATGATGTTTTTACCCATCATTAATAGTCTTATTTGGTACTTCCCACCATTTAGAAATCATTGCCATGCTCCAGGCTACACCAGTGAATGAGTTATATTCTATCCAGTAGTCTTCTTGCAGTTTGTTTGTTTGTTTGAACATTGGTCTCACAAGGGATCCTGTAGAGTGTGTGTGTGTGGGGGGGGGGTGGAGTCAGAAAGGAAAAGGGAGGGAAAGGAGAAGGAGAAAATGGAGTTGTTGCTGAATAAACCTTTAGTTAAATCTACATAAGATTTTCTTGTGTGTATGAGGGAAGCAGCTATAAAACACAGTGGTGAGTGTAGGCCAAGGTCATGAGCTCATTAATGAGGTATGGGGAGGCAGCTGCCAGGCAGCAGACTGATGGAGGAAGCAAAGGAGCCACCACTACTGCCAGCCACTTCATTAACAAGTGGCCAACCAACCGCCATGGCCTGAAGCTACTGCCTTGATTCACCTCTTGAATGGGTAAGCCCTATCCCAAAGCACCACAACAAGGATACAGTAATTTAATAACACAGCAACCTTATCATAGAAAGGTCCTCATACCTCCCAATCTGTCATCTAACCATTGAGATTCTGTACATGCACATTCTTCACATGAAGAGGCAGGGTGCCTCTGAGTACCAGTTGCAGGGGAGTAACAGCAGGAGAGAGGGCATGCCCTCAACTCCTGCCTGTAGGCTTCCAGCGGCATCTGGTGGGCCACTGTGTGAAACAGGATGCTGGATTAGATGGGCCTTGGGCCCAATCCAACAGGGCTGTTCTTATGAATGGACCGTGCATCTGGTCTTCTGGGCTGCACTCCCTACAACCATGCTATGTTTGCAGAGGAACCCATTCTCAACATAGCCAGTTCTAGAATGGAGATTTAGCCCCCAACTGCCCTGCATGCTGTGATCTAAACCAGTTTCCATATGAAAGCTACAAAATGTACCCAGCACGAAATATACAAAGCTCATATATGCTTGATCTTGTGTACTAAAGACTCAGTATGAGTACCACAAGGAAACTCTAATTTCATCTAGTCATGACCTATTCTAAATCTTTTTTCAGAAACTTCTTCCTCATATGAATAAATTGGGTAAGGGGCAGTTAATAGGTAAAGGGCAGTTTATAGGTTTGAGACACACAGATTAACTGTGTATACCTTGAGATCCCAAGAGGTTCTTGAGGTCAAGTTAGCATCACTGCTTGACACAGAGAAACTGAGCCAGGGCTGGCAGTAGCTCAAGAATTGCTTTTCTTTATTCTCACTTTAATTTGGTTATATATCCTCGATATACTACCTTTGAGTATATATCTACCTTAATACTAGTGCACATGCTTTGGAGCAGCTGAGAATAGCACATGTGTGTTTAAGAAGATAAGAACAGCACTTCTGGATCAGACCCAAGGCCTATCTTGTCCAGCATCATATTTCACTGGCTCACCAAATGCCTCCAAGAAGCCCACAGGCAAGAGGTGAGGGCATGCCCTCTCTTCTGCTGTTGCTCCCCTGCAACTGGTATTCAGCAATGTCTGGCTGGAAGTGAGCCCATAGAGACCAGATTAATAGCCAATGATAGACCTGTCCTCCATGAATTATTCTAAGCCCCTTTTAAAACCATCCAAGCTAATAAGAACCACCCTGATCTTAGTGGAATGAGAGATGGGTTATCTCCTTATAAATGGAATTCTTCCCTCATTTGATTCTTCTCTCATCTGCCTTCCCCCTCTTTAAAAAATCAGCTTTTGCCTGTCTTGATTTCTTTGTTCTTGTTTCTATATTCTGATTTTCTTAGTCTAGCCATTTTCAATTTGTTTCCCCTCCCTTTCACATCTGCCTTATTAGGGACCACCTGGGCTTGTCTGAGGTTTTATTTTTGTAAAGGGCCTCCCGCTACTTTAAAAATACTACTACTACTACTAATGTATTTTGTTCTTGCATATCTGTAAAGGTAAAGTGTGCTGTCGAGTCAGTGTTGACTCTTAGCACCTACAGAGCCCAGTGATTGTCTTTGGTAGAATACAGGAGGGGTGTACCATTGCCTCCTCCTGCACAGTAGGAGATGATGCCTTCATCACTGCTGCCCGATATAGGTACCAGCAGGGATTTTAACCGACAACCTCATTCTTGCTAGGCAAGTCATTTCCCACTGCGCCATTAGGTGGTTTTGCATATCTATACCTGGTTACAAATGGTGAAGTCAGAACCTGCTTTAGGAAGAGCTTCTTCCTGTTTTGAGAGACTGGGGTAGGAATCTGATGCCCGGCCAAGTGCAAGTAGGGGTTTGTGTTTGAGTGTGCCATTTTGGGATATCAGAAAACTAGTTGAGATCTTAAGGACTGGTAGAACATCACACCTTACTACATTGAGATTTGTGTGTGATGTAATGCTTCCTGCTCATTCAGTGTCCCAACCAGAAGATTGACCAGATATGTTTTCGACACACACTTGTCATGCTTTTCCCTTGGCAGATTCTTCTCAAAAGACTTTTGTTTTTTCAAGATTGGTTGTCAAGATACTGATTAAACCTTTCATTTAATTATGTGTGGCAATTCTACTTTTAATAAGTACCTTTCCTTCTTTCCCTGATAACCTCAGTTGGACTTGGTGTTCTTGCACTGCTTGTCATGTCCAATCGTATATGTTTGCACCCTCAGGGAGAGCTGTGATTTTATGCCACAGATAGGATTAGCTTTTCCAGATTAATAAAGAAAAGACTTTTCTTGCCATGTTGAGACAAAGACAGGAACAAATGCAACAAAAAGTCATGCTTTATTTGTTGTATACTATTTCATTTGAGCTTCTAAGTATTAGAAAATGCAGTCGTATCAGAATTAGACATTATAGGTAGAAATACAGAAAGGTGTGAATTGCTCTCTCAGATTTGGTAGTTTGGGAGGTACTTAAAGTCTACTTCATGTTTTCTGCTTTGAAGAGAAAGAAACTAAGGAACTATAACCTATCAAGTCCTGACACATACATATGCTGGATATTTTTAATTTAAGGCCTGCAAAACAAATCAAGATCCCATTCATCCATTCATTCATTCATTTATATTGATTCCAAAGGCTCTGGGCTGTTCACAAAAATAAACACAAGAAAAACAAACTAAAACTATTAAAAAGAGCAATTTAGAGATTTAAAACATTTATTTATTTATTTAACACATTTGTATACCACCCAAAATGCAAGTCTCTGGGCGGTTTACAGCAAAACAATAAAAACAACAGATAAAAAGATTAAAACATTACAACAATTAAAATTTAAAATGTTAAAACTATGAAAAACACAATTAAAACAATATCTACAGTAATTAGAAGCCTGGGTGAACAAATGCAGCTTGACTGCCTTTTTTAAAGTTCTAAGAGATGGGGAGGTTCTTATTTTAGCAGGAAGTGTGCTCCAAAGCCTCGAGGCAGCAATGGAGAAGGCCCATCCCTGAGTAGCCACCAGATGAGCCGGTGGCAATGGCAGACAAACATCTCCAGATGATCTCAATGGGCGGTGCAGTTCATAGCAAAGAAGGCGTTCTCTTAAATACCCAGGGCTCAAGCTGTTTATGGCTGTATAGGTTATAACCCAAACCTTGTATTTTGCCCGGAAACTTATCGGCAGCCAGTGTAGATCTTTTAAGATAGGAGTGATATGGTCTCTCCAAGATGACCCAGAGACCAACCTGGCTGCTGCATTCTGGACCAACTGCAGTTTACGGACTCTGTACAAAGGCAGCCCCACATAGAGCGCATTGCAATAATCAAGTCTGGAGGTGACCAGCAAATGTACTATTGTTCTGAAGTCATTTATATCAATAAATTTAGAGGACTTTTGATCCCATACTTCGTACAGGAGTTCCAGGGTCTGAGAAGACGTTTTCCTTGGCTTGCAGTCCTGCACTGACTGATACTTGGCTCCTATTAATATCAATAAAAGTTCAATGGGCAGAACTGGTGAAAGATTGTAGCTATTGTCTCTCACTGTGGGATTCATTTCAAATGATGGGAATGTGTACACCTGAGTTTCAGTCTTCCTCAAGATATGATGTTAATCAGGGATATTACAATAAGCAGAAAGATTGTCTTTGTATATGGTAATTTTATTCATTTA
Organism: Hemicordylus capensis; assembly: GCF_027244095.1. Classification (NCBI taxonomy): domain Eukaryota; kingdom Metazoa; phylum Chordata; class Lepidosauria; order Squamata; family Cordylidae; genus Hemicordylus; species Hemicordylus capensis. Next base: position 368,372,793 of record NC_069658.1, on the reverse strand, counting down.
GTCATTAATTCAATTTATATGCAGCCGAGTGTGTTAACTAGATCTCAGGCTGGCCAACAAGTCGAAACTCGAAAAAAAGATCTCATCAGTATTTCAGAATTAGTTAACACATGGGGCTGACAACCAGAGGACGGAAGCACTGATACAGCAAGAGGAGCAGACTAACAGCACTTCCAGTCTAACTGTACTGGTGCATGAGGGAAGGGGCAATTTTTGACAGCCTCTCCTTTCCCAGGAAGTGCTCCGTGCCACAGTGCCACCTGAAAATATGTCCAAGGGCTATGCAGCCCTCAAGGACATATTTTTGAGTGGCACAGAGGACTTCCTGAAGAAGGGGAGGCTGTAAAAATGGCCTCTTCCCTGGGGCACCAATGCAGTTAAGTCTTAAAATGCTGTCAGCCTGCTTGTCTCACTGTCCAACTGCTTCCTTCCTCTGGATGCAGCCAACATAAACCACAACCATACAGCTAGTGCTGATCTGAATAGTTCTCTTCATTTTCTTCAAGGGGCAGAATTAAGGGAGGGTGCTTGGCATTTTGGGAGTGAGGGTGAATTTTGTCAAAGCTTCAGGTGTGGGGAACACTTACATTTCCCTGCTTTAACCCTTGAATACCACCATAGGCGTTTTGCAGAAGTTGCAGCATGGGAGACAAAATGGAGCATCCCTTAGCATCACTCCCTGGGACCTTTCTGACAATTAAGAGCTGAATCACTGCAAAGCTATGTCAACCATCCCTAAACCAGACAGCCCAGAAGGATATTATGATCAGTGGTATTGAAAGCAGTTGTACAGTCAAAAAGAACCACTCCCTCCCTATGTATGTCTAGTGCAGCTCATCCTTCATATTATGAAGTATTCATATGATTCCGTTGACTCACTATCACATAACATTTTTTTAAAATTACCAACACACACCCTTTATAACTGATTACATCCCTGTTGTACTGCTGGGATCCAAACCTACAAAGCAGTCTTAACTTGATCACCAATGGTGTTGTGCTATATCATTCATATTCATATATATATAGATAGATAGATAGATAGATAGATAGATAGATAGATATAGATATAGATACACACACACACACACACGTTATATACACTCATATGCCTCTCTATATCATGCTGCTATGACAATCCACTTTAATTTCCCCTACATTCTTAGGCTGTAGTTCAGATAACTTGCTATAAATTGTTCTAGATGATTTTAATTATTTGATTGTTAATTGTCATTTTAGCTTATTGTAATTTTTGTTGCTTTTATTTGTTTTAAGATGGGGTGGTATAAACATAGAATAAATATAATAAGTAAATTTGCCTACTTATCATTATCTCATTAAACATATACATTATTCCCTCAGAGTGCTATGTTCCAAGTTTCAAACAAATAAACCTTTATTTTGCAGATATTTGTCACAAGCATCCTATGAACCTTCTCAATATTAAATTTTGTCTACATTTTTAATATATCATTTTCTAAGACAAAGACTTGTGCCCTTGTTTTTAAATGGGATGTTAAACAGACCTCAGTAACAAATGTGAACGATTTTAAAACCTTTTTGCAATGTAGCCATATGTATTTTTTTTGTTTGCTTTTACCTGATAATGTCACGCTCTAAAATGCAGTGAATAATGGCTTTAAAATTGTGCTATAGCTGCACTTAAACACTTCAGATTGCTAAATAATCTGGTTAATATTATGGCACTGACTTATTGTGAGTACTCCTTATATACCTCCATTGAACTGATGACCTCTGACATCAAGACATATTTCAGGCCCATATTAAATATGACTACATTAATGTGGCCTCAGGTTTTTTCCTGCCATAGTCAGGTTTGTTCAATATTCATGCCAGGGATCTGGAACTGTATTCTGTTTGTCTTATCACTGACGTTAGTCTGTTTCTAGAAAGAGTAATAGAACTATTGCCATTCTTCAACTTTTAAAAGTCATAACAGCAACAAGGAAACAGGTTAAGTGGTTGTTCTAAAGTGCTCCATTTCAGTTTTGTCTAACTACCTATATCATTTCTATCTATTCATATTTTAGCATTTAAATATATGGGGACTGATATTCAAGTTCGGTCAACCACTTTCCAACATTGCAAATGCATATACAGCCCTTTAAATGGGAGAGTTACACACAATGGAAATCAATAGGCCTTGAAAGTGTTTACCTTTGTCTAGTTTATGTCCCACATTTGTCATCAGTGCTTTTTTTTTTAAAAAAAAAAAAACTTGCACTGTTTGCTTTCCAAAATGAGCATAGGTGGAGTTCAAACAGAATTTCCAAACACAGGAAGACATTGCTCATGTCCTTTTTAGTTGTGTTTGTCGAAGAAATTGGAACTTTTCTCACTTTTGCCTGACAACTGACACCTGCTGAAATTCCCTCTTCTATACAACAATGGCATATTCAGGAGCCCTGTCAGCCTTTGTATCTGGCCACTCTACTTTAAAGCTTGTGTGCAAGTCCAGCTCTTTGACCTGAAAGCTCTCCTTCATGCAGCACAATCTCCTCAGTATTTCAGAATTAGTTAACACATGGCCATTTGAGACAACAATTGTTCATAATGCAGAACCTAATGTAAACTACCCATGAGTTCTTAATGGAGACAAAACAGAAAGCTGGAAGCAGTCCAGAAAGACTCCTATGAAACAGATGCAAAATGAATGTTGACATGAGATGTAGTCCAATACAATCTTTCCCTGACTACAGGGACACAATTTCTCTGATACTGGCTATTGTTACACTTCATACTGCAACTGGACCCTCAGTTCTCTTAGGAATAGGGTGAAACTTCTGGCTAGTGATGTAACATTTCTCAAATCTTTTGCACTTGCCCCAACCTTCCAGTTGTATTTTACCTTACATTTATGAACATAGGAAGCAATCTTATACAAAATCAAATGAATGGCCCATCTAGCTCAAGTATTGTCTACAATGAGTGGCAGTGGCTCTTCAGGGTATCAGACATGGGTCTTTCCCAACGAGGAAGATTCCTGGAGATGTCAGAAACTGAACCTGGGATCTGCTGCATACAGAGCATGTGCTCTGCCACTGAATAACAACCCCCCCAGATCACCTCACCTGACACCAGTTATCTGATTGGTGAGTGCATGGAGGCCAACCAGGGATATGCAAATCTTCATATTATTGCAAAAGACTGGAAGCAAGGAAAGAGGGTGTGCAAGTCATTCATTCTGGGGAGCAGAAGGACAGAAGAGGGTCTGAGAGATAGCGAAGGAGCAACGTATGGTCCAGCCCCCATTTTGCATAAGTACCAATCTCCTGCCTTTTCACTGGGCCTTCTTCTCCTGGTTGGGCCAGTGGAACAGGCTATGCCTTGCAGGAGCCAACAAGTCCACACTGCCACCAACATTTCAGTAGGATGTAGAATGTAGAGGAAGGCAGGCAAATCAACATCTCTTGCAAATGGAGTCAGTCTGTCAGGATCAAAGGCACTCCACTGTCTACTCAATTCAAGTAGTCAATTCAGTATCAAGGTCAGTATCAAGGCCTTCTACTCAAGTCAACTTTGATCCTCCTGAGGCAAAACCTTTCTCCCAACAGGAGGTCTTTATAGCCTCCTGATTCTGGTAGGATCCAATGGTCAGCCCAGCTGTTGCACCAGTCCAGGGCCTAAAAGCTCAATATTCTATTACAGTTCAGCAGGTTGCCACTTGGAGTAGCTTCTATTCAGAGTCTATTGCTGTCAGCCTCAACCCAGACAGCTCCTGACAAAATGGTGGAGCCACCACCACCTAGACTTGTCACCAGCAGAGTAAGTGTAGCATAACCGCTTGCCCTGTCATCTATTTGTCCAGATCTGCCTCTTGAAAGGGTGCCGCTCCATTCCCACCCTCTGGCTTTTCAAGAGGCAGACCAGGACAATGGATGGACAAAGATGGCGGAGCAGCAGCAGCAAGAACAGTGGCAGTTATTAACACTACCAGTGGGTAACAGGAGATGCAGTTGGTTGAGATTGGATGAAAGATGGGGGTGGGAATTGGCAGAGTACCTATACAGGATGGGGAAATCAGATGCATGGGGGATTGGTACATGGCCTACTCTGTGCATCACATGCATGGGTGGAGGGATAGGAGACAGAGTGTAGGTGGGAATCAGCTGCTCTGCACATCACAGGCATAGGTGGAGATCAGGAATGGATGGAGACGGAGATCAGGAGGTGGAGAGATCAGGGGAGAAAAGCAGTGTGCAGTGTGAACTGCACTGTAGGCGTGCAGATGGCAGTTCATCTAACCACCTCGGGCACTGGGGGATGGGGCTTGGGCAGTGTCTGGCCCTCAAGATAATGCTAGTCATCTTAGGGCCACTCTTAAGGTTGCAGGAGTCCTTCCTTTGCTGCCACCTAGATGACATTCTGATCTGATGCAAGTCCAGGGTACACAGCTGCTGTGACATATGGACCACAATGACTTCCTTTTAAAGCCACCACGGCTTTGAGGTGAACATTTTACATAGCTGCTTCATCCCAAAGCAGACCCTGGATCATCCAGAAATGTGAGGGCACACCAAATCTTACTTCATTTCCCTCTCTGAAGAAAGAGGACAACCTGAAACAAATTGATCTGATTAACCTGGCACATTGCTGGGCATGTTGGTGAAAGATCTAATGGATTGGTCTTGTTTCCACACAAGACCTTTACAAAGCAGCTAGAGGGATAAATAATTCTCACCTTCCCCAGAAAGTGGGGAATTATTTGGAAGAAGACATTTTATCCACTGCTCCTGTTTCTCTTGAATGATATTGGTTTGTCCTTGAATGATATTGGTGTGCAGAGGCAATGCTCCGCCCGGGCCAAACTCCAGCACCAGAGGAAAAATGCTTGCCTGGCTAATCGGAACCCCGCTTCCAATGTACCTACTTGGGAGGAGGGGGAGGCCAGCTCAGGCACCAAAGTTTTCTGCTTTGGATCAGAGCCAGCCTGAGTTCCAGGGAGGGTGCGGTGCTTCTGGCTCCTACATCACTCCTCCATTTGAAGCCAGTCTTCGCTGGTTCAACAGCTCCTTCATTGAGCTCTTGGTGTCAGCCACTGCCTAGTCTGACTTTTTGGCAGAGATTAAAAAAAATGCAAACCAGCCTTGTCCCTTTCTATTGGGAAGGGCAGTCTCAAAGGATAAAGAATGACAATTATCTCTCCTGAGAACAGAAGTTTATGGAAAGAAATTCCCATTATTGCAGTACTAACTTGGTAATTAGAAAGGAGCCTGCATCAAACAGAATGGTATTACTTCACCTGTAAGATATTCCTTCAGTACACAAGGATTACAAGCCTGTTTGTTCAGCTCTTCTAGACACTCATGGTGGAAGCAAATTAGTAATTCTGAACTCTGGCGTTTTTCCCAGATGCCACATCAGATACTTGACATGAGTTTTCTGTTAACCCAGTGTCAAGTGACAGCTTGCTTTTAAGACCAAAATGTTCTTTATGGAATGTGAAAGAGAAGTCACACTTTCATTAAAATGTGCATGCGTACACACATATACACCCAAATAGAATTAATTATATCCAGTCAAGAGCACATAAGGATAGGAACAACAAGAACCTATTTCCTATGTATGTTCAGGACACTTTAAGACAATAGCTAAAGAGACACAGATGAGTTCTTATTCTTGCTCAAGTCAGTAGTTTATTCATAAATGTATCGGATTTGAATAATATGGAGATGGAGAACTACACGAAGCCCAGTTCATTATGGGTGAGAGACCTAAATTTAATCCACTATTAAATTAGATTGTATCACTTCAGGTAGTCTCTATCTGTTGTAAAATATACTGGCCAGTGTCAAGAACATGGAGCATTAGTGAGTTCTAGCTGTATGTTTTAGGCTTATGACTATAAAACCCTAGAAAACTTACTATGTGAAATCCCATATTTTCCTTAATCCCTATCCTTTTCTACATCCAAACCCATGCCTAAGTACATGTAAATACAGTTGCTCCCATTCATATCATGTTATGTATATTAAGCTGTTCATTGAAGTGGGCTGATAACCAGACCTGAATTAATACAGGCCATACTGGACAATTTTTCGACAGATTGGATTCAATGAAATTACCTGATAGGGCCCAATCCAATCATATCTGGTAGAGGGGTGTGTGATAAACCCTGGATCAGATTGGTGGAGGTTGGGGTCTTATCTGAAAGAGGTGTCATGAGCTCTCAGACTTTTCATTCACTTAAAGTTGTAATGGGGTTTTAAAACTCAAATTTTCTCCCCAACAGCTGCCCCACTATCCACTATGGAAGAAAGCAAAATCATGATATTGCATCCCTTCCTCAGGGCATTACTGGGGGGAAATAGCTGCCACCCCAACTCACAGAGGGCAGTCTTCTTCTTCTTCTTCTTCTTCTTCTTCTTCTTCTTCTTCTTCTTCTTCTTCTTCTTCTTCTTCTTCTTCTTCTTCCCAGTAATGCACTGAGATAAAGACACATCACAATGTTGCTTCCTTCCCCAGAGCTTTGTGGGGCAGTTGCTAGGGAGAAAAAGTGGAGCTCTTAAACTTCATTGCTGCTGCCTGTTGAGGCAACCATTTTTTGAAACTGCAGCAATCAGGTAAGCCCCGAGTAGGTCAACACAATCCTGCTGTACTATCAGATCCATTCAATGCAGGTACCCACCCTAGTGCACCAGCAAGCCAATACACTCAATTCAGATTGGATTTTTTTCAGTGATATACAGCCCCAGTACATGTATTGTTATGTCTACTGGCCAACATCAGGACTGAGCCAGAAGTGGCAGTCACTAGGAGGTATAAGACTAGAAGCCAGGACCAGAAGAGCCAGGAAATCAGTCAGGACAAGATCAAACTGAGGAGACAGTGAGGGATCAGAGACAACCAGGAGCCAGAAGGTAAGCCAAGTAGACAGTCAGGACAGAGTCAGGGTCAAACCAGTAGTTAAAGGCCAGGAACATGCCAGAAGTCAAGCAAAATAGGTTTTTCAAGCAAACTAGCATTTCCTGCTTGGGAAGAGAATAAATGACTGGTCTTATTGGGCAGGCTAGAATAAGGCAGAGGTAGGCAACAATTTATTGGCTAGCAGATAGTCTGGGAGTCTCCATGTGAGTGTGAATCATATGCAGAACTTCAATCATTTGGCTCCCCACCAGCTGAGGGAAGGGGGCTGTGGCAAGTTTACCATTCGGAAGAGGCAGAAGTAGATTCTTCCAAGTTGGCTGAAGGAACTTTGGCTGGAGAGAACCTCAGGGCTTCTCTCTAGGGAACTGGTGTGGAGTAATGGATCTGCTGCCTAGTGGTGGTGGTGGTGGTGGTAGTAGTAGTAGTAGTAGAAGAAGAAGATGATTAATAATAATAATAATAAATAAGTAATCTTTATTTGTTACCTGCCCCATAACAAATTGTTCTCTGGGCAGCTCACAACACAGCATTAAAACATAAAATAAAAACATATAGCACATTAAATCATAACAGACCAAAAAGGAGGACAAAAACAAAATACAATACACACAATTGAAAAATTCTTTTAAAATCAGTTTAAAAATCAAATTTAAAAACCAAAAATTAAATTTAAATACTTGAGTGAACAAAAAGGTCTTTACCTGGTGTCTAAAAGAACAAAATGATGAAGCCAGGCGAACCTCACTGGGGAGGCTATTCCATAAATAAGGTGCAACCACCGAAAAGGCCCTCTCCCTAGTAGCCACCTGCCTCACCTTGTTTGGCAGGGGCATTTGGAGGAGGGCTTCCGAAGAAGATCTTAAGGTCATATGTGGCAAGCACTCTCTCAGGTAGCCCAGTCCCAAGCCATTTAGGGCTTTAAAGGTTAAAACCAGCACTTTGAATTGGGCCCAGAAGTGCACTGGAAGCCAGTGCAGCTGATGAAGTACTGGTGTGATATGCTCAAAACGTCCAGTCCCAGTTAATAACCTTGCATCCCTATTTTGTACCAGCTGCAGTTTCCGGACTGTTTTCAAAGGCAGTTCCATGTACATCATATTGCATTCACCCTCAGCAAGAGGTTACCAGAGCATGAGGTAATGTTGTAGTTGGCATATCAGCCACAGGTGCTCTGAGCCCTCATGAGCCCACATGAGCCTCTAGCAACAATGCTAGATTGATGAGCATCCTCAGACTGTGAAACTGGTCCTTCTGGAGGAGAGTAAGCCCATCTAGAACAGGCTGAGCATCATTCACCCAGGCAGAGGAATCATCGACTAACAGCACTTCTGTCTTATCTGGATTGCGTCTCAGCTTGTTTACCCTCATTCAGTCCATTACTGCGTCCAAGCACCAATTCAGGACAGTCACTGCCTCACCTGCATCTGGAGAAAAAGAGAGAGAGAAGTGAGTGTCATCTGCATACTGATGATACCTCAGGCCAAATCTCTGGATGACCTCTCCCAGCAGTTTCATGTAGATGTTAAACAACATGAGGGAAAGAATGGAACCCTGTGGAACCCCAAAGCACAACTGCCAAGGGGTTGAGCAGTAATCCCCTAGCACCACCTTTTGGAAATGGGCCTCATGGTAGGAGCAGAACCACCTCCAAGCAGTGCCTCCCATACCCAACCCAGCCAGCCTATCCAAAAAGATACCGTGGTCAGTGGTATCAAAAGCATGTTTCCTTGCCTCCACTTATGCTCTACTAATATCTATAAATAAGGAAATCACAGAAACACCAAAAGCCTCCAGGGCTTTCTCCTCTTAAAGCAACCAAACTTAACTTTGGTTTCCGTTCCACTTAGGGAAATTGGGAGCGTGCAAGAGCATGTATGTCTAAATAAATAAATTGTTGCTAGGCAACAATGCCATGAATATGGCCCTTTTGAAGTCTCTCTGCCACTGTTTATTTCATTTCAGCAGGAAGAAAGTCTCATAACAAGGTGCAAACTTGTTTTTCTCAAACCCTAATGTACACAGATTAAGGGTGCAGCCTAGTCTTCTGATGCCCAAACACATGTCTCTGCTCTAAGTGATACCTTTGCATCTCACCTCAGCCAGGGCTACACAACTCAAATACCCTGGTGGGTCGGAACCATCCACAACTTGGCGTGCAGGGATTGAGTCAATTTTTACACATTATTACATTAAAATTAAAAATATTATTAGTTACTTGTGGATCTATTCCCCCTGTCAATGGACCCCTAGTTTCAACCAAGGATAATTAATAATAATAATAATAATAATAATAATAATAATAATAATAATAATAATTCAATTTCTATACCGCCCTTCAAAAAATGGCTCAGGGCGGTTTACATAGAGAAATAATAAATAAATAAGATAGATCCCTGTCTCCAAAGGGCTCACAATCTAAAAGTGGCCAGAGAATAGGTCCCATCCCTGCTCAGTCAGTGGGGCCCCTAGAGTGCATGCCAGCCCCAAACAAATGCCAAGTCCTCTCCTCTCCCTAAATTGCTTTCAGGCTGCAATGTGAGGCATGCGTACAAAGGAGTAGGCGTCACTGGGCACACCATGGAGCATATTTCTGAGAAAGAATGCACAGGATGGTGCTATAAGGCACTTAGCAGCTCCTGTGTTGCTACAGGATACCTGGGGGGCCAGTAAAATAGTCACTGCGGGCTGAATCCAGCCCCCGGGCCTTATGTTGTGCAGGCCTGGCTCAGCAAAATTGTAGTGGTAGACCCAGGTAGTGCGTGGCCCTTCTGTCTTGCCAAGTACTGCAGGAGGACCCAGGCCTGTCGAAGAGGTGGAGCACTGCTGCCAGCCTCACAGCACAGCCTTCTGGGGACTTTCAGCCACAGACACCTGTGTGCAGAGAACTTCCAGAGAACTAAGTGCAATGTGGTGGATCTGCCTTGCTGGGCATCTCATTTTGCTTTAGTTGCAGTGGTGCAAAGTCATTGTTTGTAACATTGCATTTTCAGTCAAAACAGAAGTGCTGTATCCATCTACCAGTTGCTTTAATTCCACAAGTCTTACGCTCTGGCATTGGATTCTTAAGGAGGGGGCAAAACTCAATGTCATTTAGTCAGATGCTTTTCTCCAGTGGTCCTGTTTAATGCAATGGGCTTCCCAAGGGATTTTCTAATATTTACGCAAAGAAGTCTGTTTGAGGATTTGACATCTGCATTTAAATCCAGAAGGCCAGGCATCCTGCCTCCATCCCCAATAACTAAGCAGCAGGGGGGTGGGGGCTCTAACAGTTTCCTGCATTAATCTTCGTTTCCTGCTGGAGGAAATCTGAAGTTAGTTTGACTATGCTGTCTTTTGGCATTATTCGTTTCTTCACTTCATATGTTACTTTCCTGCATACCAGAGATATAGCTGATAACAATGTAAAATAATAGTGGAAACTCATTACATTTTCGAAATCACAATTATCTGTTTTTCTACCATTTAGGAAAATGATTTTACATATGTCTATATTATTGTTTACATTATTCATATAATATGTATTTCAATATATAAAATATTATAACGTTTGTTTATACTCCAGAAAGGCTTGCATAAAAGAGATGTAGTCATAGTTTTTATTATTATTCATAGGGATATAATTATTGATTTAAGTATCAAATTATTATTATTATTATTATTATTAATAATAATATACCACTTTTCAACAAAAGTTTACATAGAAAAATAAATAAAGATGCTTCCCTGTCCTCAAAGAGCTCACAACTAAAATGATTATATATTTAAATTTAACCATTGTTTAATAATTTAAACATTAGCAGAGGACAGGACAAGGGAGTCTGGTGGTTAACTGCTGAGCAGCTGAGCAAAAGTAGTGGGACTTATCTAGGACCCTGAGGAAAACCTGCATGGACAGTGGCCAGATCAAACTTTGCCCATTATGGCCCCAACAGGAGCAACGGGAAGGAGAGTACACAGCCTGTCTTGCCCCCCCAGGAGAGGGGCAGACTGTGAGATAACCAACCTCTTTCAAAAATTATGCTGCACTTTCTAACCAACTAAGACTAATTTTATTATTTATTCCATTTCTATACCGCCCTTCCAAAAATGGCTCTGGGTGGTTTACACAGAGAAACAACAAACAAATAAGATGGCTCCCTGTCCCCAAAGGGCCCACAATCTAAAAAGCAACCTAAGAGAGACACCAGCAACAGTCACTGGAGGTACTGTGCTGGGGGTGGATAAGGCCAGTTACTCTCCCCCTGCTAAATAAAGAGAATCACCACTTTAAAAAGGTGCCTCTTTGCCCAGTTAGCAGGGGCACCAATCACACCAAACTCACCAATCACAGTGGTTAACCCTTTAACTGTTTAGTGGTTTAGATCCCTAATTTATCATAATAATATCTTATAGAAAACAACTTTTCACAGCAAATGTGGGTAGGTAAACATTTATCATAGGCACTATTCAGCTACAGTTGCAGGGCAATCCTGTGCATGACTACTAAAACTACGTATACCCAAATTTGATTGAATGTTCTTCCTAGTAAGCATGCATAGGATTTCAACCTTAGGGCATGCACCTCTGCTCCAGATATCCTGACCTGGGAACTTTAGGATTTGACACAAGCTCCTTCCACTTGTGCATCTCGAGAAACACCTCTGCCAGCAGCCCTACATTGGTGTAACTTTGTGGATATGCCAATGCAACTATGCTGGTGGAGGGCCTAACCGGCGGGGGGCGGGGGGACAGCAATGGTGTCTTCTCAGAGCTGTGACATAGGCTGAGTGGATTTATGTCAAATTTTGCATTCCTCTAGACCTTTCTGGCAGAATATGATGATTTCAGTGGTGTAAAAGTCTCCTGTTTATATCATGTGGAGCCAAAATACACAGACCTATTTCCTCCTGCTCTGCCCACTCTGTCACAATGGTGTATTGGATTCAGACCAATTCAGCAGCCAATCACAGCACACCATCCCCAGAATATAAACACCTAAAGGGAGTCCATAACTTAGATCGTAAGGTGTGTGGCATGGGGCTATATCTCTCTGCCCTCCTGATGGGGACATTTAACACATAAGGAGGACTTTGGTGGTGGCATGGCAACTGGGGGGAAAGTGACTTTTGCACAAACAGCCTGGCCTCAGAATATAGATATATAAGGGTAGGTTGCTAACACTCATCTCCTGCTCAGTGTGGTGTTTTTGGTTAATCCATTCCTTGATCCAGGGCCAGCTTTTGAATGGCGCTTTAGTTAACTTGTATTCCAGTCCTGGAGTAGAGGTGCAGCTAACAAGCAGCCAGCAGCAAGAGCACTGAAAAACATTTGCACTTCCCTCTCTGTACATAATGAGCCCTTTCTCACAACCAATGAGAGGAGCTCCAGAGCGGGCTGTGGGGAAGGCGGGCTGGACTTAAATTCCCCGCAGATGACCACTACTGTGCTGGGTGAGTTCCCACGTGCCCAGGCAGCGGGGAAGGTTGGGAGCCAAGATGTGTTGTCCCAGCCCCCGGAAATACCATAATGCACCATGTGAGAGTGCAATGCATAATGGGGATCCCCCTCCCCTCCCTGGGCTCCCCACAGTCTGTTAGACAAGCAGAACAACAAGGTTTGGAGAGCACTCACTCTGCTAACCTCATTTTGAAGGGAGGCTTCTTAGCCGGGTTTGCTGCCATGCATGCAAAACCGAGCTGGGCTCCCTTAGCCTGGTTTTGCACATGCATGTGAATAGCCTCAATATCTATTTCATTAAACTGTTAATATTCCTGATTCAACTCCACTGTCTTGTCCTTGCATACGACAGCGCTATCCCTTGGATTCCACAATCAGGGCTCCAGACACACCCAACCACTCAACAGGAACTTCAACTCCACTATCTCATCTGATGATTCAAGGACAGTACACCTGGACAGGTAAGCAATGGGAGTATCATACTATGCCTCAAATTACAAATGCTGAAAATGTCTTCCATGCCTCTTTACCCTCCTTTAGAATTGTCATCTGTCTCCTGGCTAAATTCCATTGACTATTTAGGAACACATAGGAACACGGGAAGTTGTCTTATATTGAATCAGACCATTGGTCCATCTAGCTCAGTATTGTCTTCACAGACTGGCAGCAGCTTCTCCCAGGTTGCAGGCAGGAATTTCTCTCAGTGCTAACTTGGAGAAGCCAGGGAGGGAACTTGAAACCTTCTGTTCTTTCCAGGGCGGCTCCATCCCCTGAGGAGAATATCTTACAGTGCTCACACTTCTAGTCTCCCATTCATATACAACTGGAGCAGATCCTGCTTAGCTAAGGGGACAAGTCATGCTTGCTACCACAAGACCAGCTCTCCTCTCCATTAGGACTGCTCTGTTAATAACTGCTAAGAGCGGTTTCAGGTATGAATATTCATACTGATCACTTGGTTTGCAGTTGTGTCTGAACTGCTTCCACCAAGAAGCATTATGTTTGAGGCAATGGGAGATTATATGAAAGGTTTGTGTGTGGTTTGCTGCTTGTTTCACATGTGCAAGTCATATGTTGCAGTCATTAAGTGGTGAATTTGCATGTATGCTGCCAATTGCTCTTTTAACATATTTTATTCCTTGTAAAAGATGCTTCCACCCCAACATCTGACTGCTTATGTGCAAATAGCAGCTTTTGGAGGGCATAGAATATTCTACAATTAGGGGGTTTTCTCTAGCTTTATACTGCGATGAAAGTTTCACAAAATTCAGTATGTTTCCCCCTCTCCAGTGGAGTTACAATGGAGCCTTGTGAATGAATTCAAAATGTTTAACTGGTTCATTATATAAAGTTAACAAATGTGTCTTGTCTGGTACATCCATAATAGCAGATTCCACAAAGTGATCTGCCTCATAAGATATCTGCAAGAAGCCACATTGCAGTGAGAATGCTACTAGTGTAAATATAAAAGAAGATGAAGACAACAGATATTTATATACCACTTTTCAACAAAAATCCCCAAGCCTTCATGGTAAGTAACCAATGCTACTCCCCCCCCCTTTTCCTTTTTGGCATTAATATGTATACTGTAAGCCCTGATGATTGACAGAGATGAAGGTAGTCCCATTAGCTCAAGGGGCCAAATGGAGAGACAAAGGGAAGATGGGACTTCTGGGAACCAGGAAGGCAGCAGGGCCCTGAAGGGAAGGCTCAATCAACTTGGGACTGGGCTACATGTGGCATCTATATATCCAGTGGGTGGGCAGTGGGTCTTTTGTAGGAACTTATGAATGACACTGAACAGTGTTTATTTTAGATGTAGCATTTTTAGGAATTTTACTCACAATTTGATAGGCGAGAAATGAAGATAACACCAAATCTTTTGGTGAGGTGAGCTGACATGTGAGCTTGACAGTGGACAAGATCCATTGGGAGAGATGCTGCTACATACAGGCCTGCTCACAAGCCTCCCATAATCCCCAGCCACAGAGGCCAACAGCCAGGGAATATGGGAACTGTAGGCCAGCATCTGAAGGAGGGCCAAAGTTGAGTAGCCCTGTGCTAGGATATACTTGATGTCCATCATAGATCCAGAGCAGCAGAGGAAAAGGAATGACATTTGTCAAAAGGAGGCTGTCCTGTGTATACTGAAGAATAAGTCAATGCAGGAAAATGCCACCTGTCAATAAGTCAATGCAGAAAAAAGCCACCTTCCCTACTGAAAGGCAACTGGGACTTTTCAGTTTAGAAAAATAAGATGGTTGGAAGGAGGAGAAAGGACATGATAGATGTCCATTAAATTATTAGTGTTGGCAAATAGAACATTTTCTCCCTGTCTCAAAATAGTAAATCTCAGAAGACCCCACAATGCACATACAGGCTCCCCTTTTGCCCCTCCTGCCCACTGTGCAGTGTTGTTGGTTGGACCAGCAGATGTAGGGCTGATCCTCCTCCAGCATTCACTAACCATGGTGAGGGAAACTAGTGAATTATCCAATTATCTTCCAATGTGACTGGCAGAAGATTTTTAGAGGACCAAATAAAAGCATTTTGCCACACAACTGACATGTTCACCCATAACATGGCACCTGAGATTCATGTGAGCTCCTGCCATGCAAAGAGCACACATTCCCCCTCTGATCCCTATGTGTGTGCCTACTGCATGTGTATGATATGCAGTACTACTGCAGTATGATACTGCATGATATGGCAAGATTGATCATGATGCATCAACCCTCCAATCTGCACCTGTTTGCTGCAGGGATGCTGAGATCTGTAACTGAGATTTAAAGTGAGTGACAGATGTTGGGTTCCTTAGAACTTCTGTACAGATGCAGTATACTTTGGGATAACAGAACAAACAGGAGATAGCCATCACCTCTAAGCTGAGTTTGACTACTTCCCATGGGCTGGCTACTGCTGAAAACAGAATAGATGGACTTTGGTCTGATCCTGATCCAAGAAGGCAATTCTTATGCTACTTCTATTAGTGTAAATAATATTCCAGTATTTTAAATCATGCATTTGATCATTCAGGCAAAAAGGAAAGCCGTAATACATTTTACACATTTATGAAGATGTTAGCATATTAATTGTGTCTTAGTGGCCAAATTTTAAATGAGTCCTCAATCTGTTCATACCCTGAGCATCTATGTACTGCATAGCTCTCATAGTCATTCAGTAACTTGGCTTACAGTGCTCAGGATATATTTAAAAAGAAGAGATACATGTTCATTTTACATACTTAACCAACAGAAGGCCTTCTCTAAGTAAGAACATAAAGCCACTGTATTTACAATAGATTCAGATTCTGGGTAGTTAAACTGCACAAGATGAGCCAAAAACAGTTGCTTAGAGCAAAAATCATGGCTTTGAAGTAGAGTAGGATACTCCTTGAAAGGCTTCCAGACACCTTTTAAAATGGATAAGCTACCATTATGTCAAACTGAATTTTGACATGGCCAGAACTTTGAGAGGTGGCTGTGCCAAGGGGATGTGGGTACCAATTAGAAGGTATGAAAATAGTTGTCTGCTTGCTGACGGAGGTTCTTTAAGCCACGTTGGTTAATTCCTTGCTGAGGTGTTGACGTGCCCTGATGGATTTTTACACATTGATTCATGTGTGGTTTCTCAAGATATTTGGCAACAAACAAAAACAGCACTGTTTTATGCAACATGCACTTACTCCTTTGAATGGGTGCCCTAAAGCTAATTGTTTCCCCAGGGGTTGTGGGGCTGCCATATTTGGAACAGCGTATAGCAAAAACAAAACACAGTAAAACAAAATTGATTCCTCATCACTTTCTGCTTCTCTCTCACTCTTTCTGCTTTTATGCTGCACTTCTTGGCTTGTGTGCATAGTCTTGTATTGTGTTTGACTCTTTCCCCATCAGCATAGTTCTGCTGCCAGATCTTGTCATTCTTTCAGCTTCTGCTACAAAAAGTTTGTTCAGTTTTTAACTTTGTCACATTGATTACAAAAATGTTTTCCTTTCAGGTTGTCTTTTATCTCACCTTAATTCAGGCATGTCCAATATTCCATCTCTTATATTATTTAAGTTGATCGCAGTTGTGATGTTGATATTGATAATTTCTCTCATCTTTACCGGTCCTGGATAATCTTATATTCAGTTAAAGCAGTTGATTGTCATTTTAAAGGGTTTCACTACTTGCTTCCTTGGTTGCTTGTTATATTCCAGCACACATTCTCTTTTCCTTGTTAAAATTGTAGTTTGATCAAACACCTGTTTCCTTTGTTCTCCTGTTTCCTCAATACATTAATCATACATTCTCATGTAAGAATTGCCTCAAAAGGTAAATTTTCCTTCTTTTCCCTTTTAAAATATTTTGTCCTTTTAACTTCTCATCAATGTCTAATATTTTGAAGTGTAGTTATTAAAATCTTGTGCACTCTCTAGCCCAACATTAAAGTCTCTCTGATTTCAGGGGCAAAGTTAAGCACAAATATAATGCACACTGAAATCAGTAAAACTTAAAAGTGCTTCATGGTGAAGCTCTGCTTCATACATTGTTTAATTAATTAATTAATTAATTAAAAATATCTATATCCTGCCCCTCCAGCATACCACTTCTTGGGATGACTTACAATAAAAGAGTAAAAACATAATTATCTGCAACAAGACATTAAAACAACATAATAAAACAATATACAAGACAGCAGCAAGGTAATATACAAGGTCAAACAGCAGTTAGGACTAAAAAAATTGACACCAGAAACAACAACAACAAATATTTATATACCACTTTTCAACAAAAGTTTTCAAAGCATTTTACATAGAGAAATAACAAATAAATAAATAAGATGGCTCCCTGTCCCCAAGGGCTCACAATCTAAAAAGTAAGATAAGATAGACACCAGCAACAGTCACTGGTGGTACTGTGCTGGGGGTGGATAAGGCCAGTTACTCTCCCCCTGCTAAATAAAGAGAATCATCACAGCAGAAGGTGCTTCTTTGCCCAGTTAGCAGGGGCACCAATCTCACCAAACTCACCAATCACAGTGAGTTTTTAAAAGCTTCTTTTAAAAGGAGGGTTTTAAAGTTCTTGTTACAACTAAACAAAGAGGGAGACTGATGATGCCCCGCTAGGAGGGCATTCCAAAGATGGGGGCCACTACCAAGAAAGCCCTGTCCCTGGTCCCTGTCAACCAGATCTGTGTCAGTGGTGGAGCTGAGAGAAGGGCTTGATCTAATGATCTGGAGGCTGTAGCAGATTCATATGCTTCAAACTGCCCAGAGATGCAAGTTTTGGGTGGTGTAAAAATATGTTATATAAAATAATTTTATTTATTTATTTATTTATTTAGTTAAATTTATATACTGCCTTTCATTAAAGCAATCCCAAGGCGGTTTACAGTAAAAAAAAAAAAATTAACACAAGATGATAAAAAAGACACAATTAAAATATTGGGGGGGGGAATTAAACAATCTGATTAATATATTTAAAACAAAAGCATAAAAGCAATAAAGACTATAAAAAGCAGCAGCAGAGAATCAAATAAATGCCTGAGCAAAAAGCCAAGATTTTACACTTTTTCTAAAAGCTGTGATGGAGACCAAGGAGCGAATAGCCACTGGGAGAGCATTCCAGAGTCTGGGGACAGCAACAGAGAAGGCCCTGTCCCACGTGCACGACAACCAAGCCTCCCTCATTAATAATAATAATAATATGGGCACATGCGGTATGACAGATACCCAAGTCATGCAGGACTTTAAAGGGCAATACTAGTACTTTGAATTTAGCCCAGAAACAAACTGGTAACCAAGCAAGCTGTGCAGGATAGGTGTAATACTTGCATAGCAACTAGCACCCATGAGCATCCTGGCAGTAGCATTCTGAACCAGCTGAAGCTTCCAAACAGTCTTCAAAAGCAGCCCCATAAAGAGTGCATTACAGTAATCCAATCTGGAGGTCACCAATGTGTGAATAAATCAATTCTGGTTTGTTCATACATAAAAGGAACTCCTGTACATCACTGTCACCCGGGCCTCTAGGGTCAGCATTGAATCCAGGAGGATCCCCTGCCAGGAGCATAGCAAGGTTGGAGTGGGCCCAGAGACAAGATTTTAAAATGCCCCCCCTTCGAAGCTCAGCTCATGAAGTAAAGAAATCTTAAATGAGGTTAAATAGAGGTAACAAAAGGCATAGTAGAATTACCATCCTAAATTATGTTTTAAATGGTTTTGTAAATTGCGGACGATGCAAGTCATTTAATGGTACTAGAGAAAGACATGCTGTTCTGGTAGCTCCAGGTCTAACACTCACATCAATTTCAGAGGATGAATACAACTGAAGGAAGCCCGGGCGGGTGTGCGGCTGGGGGAGTCAGTCATGTGACTTGCCTCTGGGGGCCCCCCAAGGCAGTGGGCCCCCAGACAACTGTCTCCCCTTGCCCTATTATCGTTACGCCCCTGCCTCCAGCTATGAGCTTGGTATTTCAGGGGCAATGCCACTCCATCCAAGACCAGATAGACCTTGCCACTTGGTTCAGTTTTCCTCACCCAAAGCACTTGCATCTTATCTGGATTAAGCTACAGTTTGCCCCCACCCAAACCAGAACAGCCTTCAGACACAGGTTTACAACATCAATCAACTGCCTTCCTGTTATCAACCAGGATACCAGGAGGGAAGTAAGAAGTGGGGGTCCCCCAGGGATCTGTACTGGAACCAGTGCTCTTTAACTTAATAATTGATCTAGATGCGGAGGTAATTTGCAGATGACACTAAACCAGTGTCATCTGCTAGGGTATTACTAGGGTAGTGCTAGTGTACTACTACGGTAGGTTACTACTAGGGGAGTGAAATACAAAACAGATTGTGTGGAGCTCCAAAAAGTTCTCTCTAAACTGGTTGAGTGGGCGACAAAATGGCAAATGTGGCTCAATGTAAGCAAGTGTAAAGTGATGCATATTGGAGCAAAAAGCCCCAATTTAACATATACACTGATGGGGTTTGAGCTGTTGGTGACTGACCAGGAGACAGATTTGGGGGTCATGGTGGACAGCTTGTTGAAACTGTTGACTCAGTCTGCAGCAGCTGTGAAAAAGGCATATTCCATGCTACTGATCATTAGGAAGGGGACTGAAAATAAAAATGCTAATATTATAATGCCCTTATACAAATCTATGGTGTAGCCATGTTTAAAGTATTGCTTACAGTTCTAGTCACCATATCTTAAGAAGGACATTTATGTTTAGGGGATCTTTCTTTTTTCTTTTCTTTTTCCAAAAATAAGATAGATATTATTGCTATTCTTGGTTATATGCACTGTAATTTTATAGTAATAAAATGGAAATAATAAAAAAGAAAGACATTGTAGAACTGAAAACGTGCAGAAAAGGGCAACCAAGATGATCAGGGACCTGGGGAGCACTTTCTTTATGAGGCAAGGCTACAGCATTTGGGGCTTTTTAGTTTCGAAAAGAGGTGACTACGGGGAGACATGATAGAGGTGTATAAACTTATGCATGGAGTAGAGAGAGTGGACAGAGAGAAATTTTTCTCCCTCTCTCACAACAGTAGAATCAGGGGTCATTCCATGAAACTGAAGGTTGGGAAATTTAGGACTGACAAAAGGAAGTACTTCTTCACACAGAGCATAATTTATGGTATTCTCTGCCCTGGGATGTGGTGATGGCCACTAGCTTGTGTGGCTTTAAAAGCAGATTAAACAAATTCATGGAAGATAGGTCTATCAATGGCTATTAGTCTGGTGTTTATACAGGAGAACCCCATTATCTGCAGTGGTTCTATTCCATGGGAGTGGGGCCAGATAGCAAAACTGCAGATAACAGGGCATTAGGGCAATGGGAATTGGGGGATTAAGTTCCCTAGCCAGCAAAAATGAGCAAAAAAAGTACAGAAAGTGGGGGAAATGGGGGGGGGGCGCTACTGTGCTCTATGTGAATCCAGCTGTCCAGCAATACCCCCAAATGATTAAACTTTCATTTTTTTTCAGTGAAAGATCATGACTTTCAAAAATAACAAAAATGAGCCAGAAAATGGCCCCCTTACTTAAAATGGCAGGTGGAAATGACCTTGGAGGTTATTTCTGCCAAACCCTGACCTGCGGATACTCGAGTCTTTACCCTTTAGTTGCAAATTTCTCTGATGTATACCGGGGTTGGGTGGCAATTACCTGACCGCGGATACACGAAACTGCAGATGCCAGGTCCCTGATTAACGAGGTTTCCATGTATAGCTACTGTAAGTGGCCATAGGCATTAGAAGCCAGATGCATCTAAATACTAGTTGCAAGGGACCAACAGCAAGAGAGAGGGCATGCCCTCACCTCTTGCCTGTGGGCTTCTCAGATGAATCTGGTGAACCACTGTGTAAAACAGGATGCCGGACTAGATAGGTCTTGGGCCTGAACCTGCAGGTTTGTTCTTATGTTCTACTTCTTAACCGATTTAAGTGACAGGTAGAGCTCGGTATACTGATGGCACAACAGTCCACATCTACAGATGACCTGTCTGAGCATTTTCATGTAGATGTTAGCATAGGAGACAACATAGAGCCCTGTGGCACCACACTTGGCCAATAACCAAGTGTTATAACAGGTGTCACCCAGCACCACCTTGTGGGTATGGTCGTCCAGGTAGGACTGGGACCACTGCAAAACAGGACTCCCAACCCAGAGAGATGACCCAGGAGAATACCTTGGTCAATGGTATCAAAAGCCACTAAGAGATCCAGGAGGAATGTAGTTTTCTATGTAATCTTCATACCATGGGATGGTCAGGAGGGATGATATGGTGGGGGGACACAAATGGTTGTTAGATGAACAATGGACGAATGAGCCCAAAGAGGGCATGGCTACTCTAATTAAAGTTAGGCTGACATTGTTCCAAAAAGCCTCTTATAGTGCACTGCAACATGGTGCATGGAATTGTTGTTCCTCTGTTGCTATGCAGCACAGCATAGGCTTGAGCTGTAAACCTTAGTTTGTTTCTAGTTTGCTTCCCAGTAAAGAAGAGCTTTCTTAAGATACCACATAACCTGCTTATTTGACTCATTAGCCACCATAATTTTGATTAAAGTGACAGGTTGTCATTATATTAAATAATAATAATAACAACAGCCCTCGGTGAGGCACTACCTTGGCGTGGTTGTGGGGCTTGCATGCTCTGAGGAAGGTGAGAGCTATGCCAGAGGTCCAACCATACTGGACAGGTCTCACCAGAGGAGCCAGACGAAGAGTGCCTCTCCCATCAACAATATGGTGAGACGTAACTTTAATAAATCTATACCGGATCAGTCGTCGCCTGGGTCAACAAGGACTGCGCCAGGTGCTGGAGTCCCTGGACATCTGGTGGCAAGTGGGCAACAGGACTCAGGATCTTCAGTTGAGCAACCAGAGCTGGAGACTACAAGGTTACTGGAAGAAACGTCGCTTAACCAAAAAAAAAAATATGAAAAATGCCAACAAGGAAATAATGATCTGCTATTACGAGTCTAGTCCAACTAGAAGAGGTTATTTAAAAAGAATGTACCAAATTTGGAAAGAGAAGCATACAGACACAGAAATAACAGAACAAAGGCTAGAGACCAGAGAAGATTCATAATAAGAAATAAAGTATTCACAGGAGTTGAGCTGGAAGAACTGCAAAGAGCAACACAGGCTCAAGATATGGAAGAAGAATTACCACCAACTGAAGAAGTTGCTCAGGCGCAGGTGGAGGTAGTGTTGGAAATAGAGGATACCACTGTTGCTGAACTGTTTCAAAATCAAAACCAGGCAACCTCCCCTTTGCCTTCACCTCAAAAACCTGAATGCCATTTAACAGAAAAGCAACAAGAACTAAAGCAAAAAATAACTGAGCACATGAACCAAACAACCACCAGGGTTCGACTTCCAGCTCTAAAAACAGTTGCCAAAAAACAACTTGCTCAGGCATTAAAAGATGTCAATGCTGCACTTGCAGAAATAACAACCAATAATTTGCAAGAAACAAACCAACTAATACAGTGCAGCAACAATAACAACACAAGAGCTCAGATATAAGATCAGTGGACCTGTAAAAAAAGAAAGTAGTACATCACCTAAATGGAAGATTGGATTAGAAAATAAAATCTCCAGGCTTAGATCAGATGCTAGTAAATTGAAAGATATGAAAGACAAGAAGTTGATGAATGCAAACACCAAACAGTATGTGATCCAAAAATACCATCTAGATTCAAGGAAAATTAGAGAAGTCCTGGAAATAATAAAGCAGCAAATAACAGCAGTGTCAAAGAAGATTAGCAGATACGAAGCCAGAATTACACAACACAGGCAGAATCTCCAATTCCAGTCGAATCAGAGACGTTCCTACTGTCAAGGTCTGGCCAGCTGCTAGGGAAGTTCACGAAGCAAGCGGAGCCGCTGAAATCAGATCTGGCTTGGCTGAACACTGTCGACAAGGAATGTTTGACGAACGTTGATTCTCAACAATGAGTAGGAGGCTGGAGATGTGATTTATAGAGCAAGCCGAGAGCTCCCAGCTGGTAGGAATTCAAGGCTTGTCAGCCCTCAGCAACAGGCGCCTGCTCCTCCTAACAGCCTCCAATTGCGTTCTACGTCTCGTGATCCTGCGCTGCTGTGGAGTCAGTGGTGTTCCACTGCATAGCTCTTCTTCGGATTGGTCCCCCATGCTTTCGGCTGACTCAGGCTGCTGTGCCTGCTCTAAATCATTAGTTGGATCCACCACAGCTGTTTCCTGAACGCTGACAGCCGGGCTCTGCCCCTCGGACACTCCTGAATCGGCAGGAAAGTTGACAGCTTCCCCTTCCTCCTCTCTGTCGGAGATCGAGGGCGTGACACCTACCAAAACACAGAAGGAGAAACTGCAAGAAACATAGAAACACCAAATAAAGAAGAAACAGTGCAATTCTGGGGAAAATTATGCGACAATTGAATAGATTATAATAAAAAAGCAGGCTGGGTGGAAGAGGTCAAAAAATGTAACCAACAAATGCAAGATCTAATAATAACACCAGAATTAATAAGTGAAAGAGCAAAGAAAATTAAAAATTGGACTGCACCAGGCGATGATGAATTGCATGGCTTTTGGCTTAAACACCTAACAAGCCTTCATAAACAACTATCAAAACATTTGTTCAATCACATTTTGCAAGGAGGTGATATTGAACAATGGCTAACAACTGGGAAAACTCATCTCATAATGAAAGACCCAGCAAAAGGTGCAGTTTCAAGCAATTATAGACTGATAACCTGCCTGCCAACCATGTTCAAATTATTAACTGGAATAATAGCAGATGAAGTAATGCAACATTTATTAACTAACAAACAGCTTCCAGTTGAACAGAAAGGAAATTGCCCGAACACCAGAGGCACAAAAGACCATGTGCTGATTGACAAATGATTTTAGAAAATTGCAAGAGAAGAAAAACAAATCTAAGTGTTGCATGGATTGACTTCAAGAAAGCCTTCAACTCATTGCCTCACACATGGATACTAAAATGTTTAGAAACAACTGGTGTCAGCAAAAAAGATACAGATATTTATAAAAAAAAGCAATGAGCATGTGGAGCACAGTTCAATGGTGTGACACTTGGACAGGTTAGCATTAGAAGAGGTATTTTCCAAGGGGACTCACTATCCCCTCTGTTGTTTGTGATTGCCATGACTCCACTTTCACAAATACTAAACAAAACATGCTTCGGATACCAAACATCAAAAACATCAAATAAAATCAACCATCTGCTGTACATGGACGATCTGAAGTTGTATGGAAAGTCCCAGTCAGAAATTGAATCACTGCTAAATACTGTCCATATATTCAGTAGTGATATAGCAATGGAGTTTGGACTAGACAGGTGTGCTGCATTAATAATGAACAGAGGAAAAACATCAAAAATAGAAGGAATACAACTGCCCAATGGAAGCAACATCAAGAACCTGGAAGAGAAAGAACCTTACAAATACTTGGGCATTCTCCAGGCTGATAACATCACACACACTGAAGTTAAAAGAAAAATTGGAAGTGAATACATCAGGAGAGCTAGAAAAATCCTCAAGTCCAAACTCAATGGCTGGAACACCATACAAGCCATAAACACCTGGGCTATACCTGTTATCAGATACACTGCAGGAATAATAGACTAGACCCAGGCAGAGCTAAAGACACTAGATCATAAGACCAGGAAAATAATGACATAGGAACATAGGAAACTGCCATATACTGAGTCAGACCATTGGTCTATCTAGTTCAGTATTGTCTTCACAGACTGGCAGCAGCTTCTCCAAGGTTGCAGGCAGGAATCTCTCTCAGCCCTATCTTGGAGAAGCCAGGGAGGGAACTTGAAACCTTCTGCTCTTCCCAGAGCGGCTTCATCCCCTGAGAGGAATATCTTGGAGTGCTCACACATCAAGTCTCCCATTCAGATGCAACCAAGGCAGACCCTGCTTAGCTATGGGGACAAGTTGTGCTTGCTACCACAAGACCAGCTCTCTTCTCCTTATTGATGACCATCAATCATGCTCTGCACCCCCGCAGTGATGTAGATAGGCTATACCTCCCTCGCAGCTCAGGTGGAAGAGGAATGCTGCAAGTCCATCAAAAAGCAGAGGAGGAGAAAAGAGGCTTTTGAAGAATATATAAAGGACAGTGAAGAAGATGCACTTCAAATGGTCAAGAACGAGAAACTATTCAACACCAATGAAACAAAGCAGGCCTACAAGAAAGAACAAGTCAAGAACCGAGCAGAAAAATGGAAAAATAAGCCCCTGCATGGTCAATATTTGCACAATATAACTAGAAAATCAAACATCACCAAGACCTGGCAATGGCTTAAGAATGGCAACTTGAAGAAAAAGGCAGAGGTTTTAATACTGACTGCACAAGAACAAGCACTAAGAACAAATGCAATAAGAGCAAAGGTAGAAAAATCAACAACAAACAGCAAGTGCTGCCTTTGTAAAGAAGCAGATGAAACAGTGGACCACCTAATCAGCTGTTGTAAAGAGATCATACAGACTGACTACAAACAAAGGCATGACAAGGTAGCAGGGATGATACACTGGAACATCTGCAAAAAATACAAGCTACCTGTAGCCAAAAACTGGTGGGACCATAAAAATGAAAAAGTTGTAGAAAATGGAGATGTAAAAATATAATGGGACTTCCGACTACAAACAAACATTTGCCACACAATACACCAGATATAATGGCAGTCAAGAAGAAAGAAAAACAAGTGAAAATAATCGACATAGCAATACCAGGGGATAGCAGAATAGAAGAAAAAGAAATAGAAAAAATCACCAAATACAAAGATCTACAAATTGAAATTGAAAGGCTGTGGCAGAAGAAGACCAAAATAATCCCAGTGGTAATTGGCACCCTAGGTGCAATTCCAAAACAACTTGAAGAGCACCTCACCACCATAGGGGCCACAGAAATCACCATCAGCCATTTACAAAAAGCAACTTTACTGGGAACAGCCTATATTCTGCAACGATATCTATAATAATAATAGCAACAACATTGATAATAAAATTCAGCCATCCCAGGTCCTTGGGAAGGACTCAGTGTCTGGATAAAACAAACCAGTCAATAACACCTGTCTGACTGTGTAAACAATAATAATAATATTTATGTACTGGTTTTCAGTCAGGTTCACAAAGCAGTTTACTTAGAAGAAGAAAGAAGATGATGATTCGTTTTGATGATGATGATTCATTTATTTACGGTCAGTGACCAAATAAAGAAAGAAGATGGTTCTCAGTATGTAGGCCTTAAGTAGGTGTATACATGTTACCTGGCAGAAAGGACTAGCTACTGTAGTCTGTGGGGTAAGCTAAAGGCTGCAGTTCACAGACTAAGAAATTATACCAGAGAAGGTAGGTAGAGACAGATATGCAGCCAGGCAAACAAGCAGGCACGGGAACAGTCCTAAAAATGCAAGAGAAGTCTATTAGCTTATCTCAGTAACAAGTTGCTCAGACCAATGAATTCAAAAACAACACCCCCTGAAAGTTACATAGAAGGATGTGGAATGTGATTGATTGGTTCAGCAGGGTTCTTTCTGCAAGGTTTCTCAGCTGATTCCAAATACCTGCAGTTTTCACTACAGCTGTCCTAGTAATGCTGTGAGTAGGAAACTGGTATCTGGCTTCCAGCTCTGCCAATATGTAAAACAAAAAGATATGTTAAAGTCCTGTAATTAAGGGGTTTTCTGCAGATGTAAACCATATGGATCAAAACACTTCATTAAAGCTTTATTTTCATCCATATTTTCTACAGTGAATTATAATATTATACAGGAGCACCTCTGTAGAACTGGGGTGAGTTTTTCAGCATTTTATTATTATGAAGCCTGAAAATTCTGTTTTGCTTGTGTGAGGGGCTGCTGGATGGTGCAGCACATGCTTGCATATGAGGTGCTGTGGCATATAGCAGTCTGTAGTGTCCATTTGCATGCAGGTATTGTGATGCCCATTGGATGTGGCATGCTGCAGTATGTGGCATGCTGTGGCATACATGTTTGTGTACAGTGATATGTGTTTGCATGCAACATTTTGTGGCATTTGTTTTTTTGTTTTGTGGCATTTGTTGTGGTGCAAATTTGCATGTGATATACTGCAATGTGTCATTTGTGTTTGTATGTCATGAACCATTCTGTCTTGGCTCCTTCCACCCATTTAAACAAGAATGGACAGCATGACTAGGACAGTATGACTAGGACAGTTTTTGAACTACTGGGCAAACTATGATAAAACAGGAATCATAAGGGGATAATAATAAAAAGGAGCCTTGGAAGAGTTTCAAGTTGGCTCTGCCAATTATTCTGTCAATGGAATCATGAACTCACTAGAGTAGTAGACACAATTGCTCCTAAGCGTCCTCTCCAACCCGCTTCAAAATTAGCACTGTGGTAGTCGGAAGAATTACGGGAGTTGAAACAGCAAGGTAGATGACTAGAGCACAAGTGGAGAAAGACTCAACGCAAATCTGATAGATTAGGACACAGAACACATTTGAAGTTCTATGCTCTGGTAATATGGGTGGCAAAGAAGTGGTTCTTTTCTGCCCACATTGCTTCCACAAATTCACATCCAGCAGAGTTGTCTAAGGTTGTGAGATGGCTAGTACTTGCCCCTCCCCCTTAGGCGTGAATTTGGAACCTTTGATCACCAGCTGTTACTTTTTAATGACTTTTTTGTGGATAAAATATCTTGTATTGAGGCCAAAAGGGATTCCACATTTATTGCAGAGTCAACTAGGGAGGTGTCCAGCAACTCCTCTTATAGGATCAGATTGGCTTACCTGAGGATGTGGAGAAGCTGCTTTGGACTGTACATCCTACTGCCTGTTCTCTTGACCATTGCCCAGCTTGGCTCATTTCATCTGCCAATAATACTATCAGAGAGGGTCTGGTACATATTATAAATGTTTCTCCGTGAGAGAGCAGGATGCCTCCTTGCTTTAAGGAGACAATTATTAGACCTTACTTGAAGAAATCACTTAGGCAACTATAGGCCCATCTCTAATCTCCCATAGTTGGGCATGGTAATTGAGAAGGTGGTGGTCCTTCAGCAACAGGCAGTCGCAGAGGAAATGGATTATCTAGACCCATTTTACACTTCTTTTCAGGCATACTGTGGAGTTGGAACTGGTTTGGTCAGCCTGATGGATGATCTCCAATTGGGTATTGACAGAGGGAATGTGACTCTGTGGATCGTTTAGGATCTTTCGGCAGGTTTTTGATACCATAATATCCTTCTGGGTCATCTGAGGGAGTTGGGATTGGGTGCACTATTTTACAGTAGTTCCATTCCTAGCTCTCTGGAAGATTCCAGATGGTGTCACTTTGAGACTGTTGCTCTGCAAAGCAGGAGTTAATATATGGAGTTCCACAAGGCTCCATATTGTCTCCAATGCTCTTTAACATCTACATGAAATGACTGGGAGAGGTCATCAGGAGATTTGGTGTATTTAATTTAATTTTAATTTTTACATTTATATCCCGCTTTTCCTCTGAGGAGCTCAGAGCAGTGTACATGGTTTTTTTAATCCTCACAACAACCCTGTGAGGTAGGTTAGAGTAGGTTGTATGCTAATGACATCCAGTATGCTAACTTCATCAGGTAATGGCATAAACTTCCCTAAATGTCTGCCTAGAGCAGGCTTCCCCAAACTGCGGCCTTCCAGATGTTGCTGAACTACAACTCCCAGCATCCCTAGACACAATTTTATGTGGCTGGGTATGCTGGGAGTTGTAGTTCAGCAACATCTGGAGGGCCGCAGTTTGAGGAAGCCTGGCCTAGATAGAGGCTGGATAAGGGCTAACAAACTGAAATTGAATCCAAATAACTACTATGGATAGATGCAAGTCTATCCAAATAACTACTAAAGAAGATGGAGGTACTGACTGCGTGTGTGTGTGTGTGTGTGTGTGTGTGTGTGTGTGTGTGTGTGTGAGAGAGAGAGAGAGAGAGAGAGAGAGAACTCAAGAGATGGTTTAGATCTTCCTGTTCTGGATGGTGTTATACTCCCCCAGAAAAAAACAAGTATGTTATTGGGGAGTGCTCCTGGATCCAAAACTCCCTCTGGTCTCTCAGGTGGAGGCAGTGGCCATGGGCGGTTTTTATCAGCTTTGGCTGATTTGTCAGCTATGCCCATTTCTGAAGGCAAATGACCTTAAAACAGTGTTTAACATATTATTATTATGTTATTATTTATTTATTCAGTTTTATACCACTCTTCCAAAATTGGCTCAGGGCGGTTTACAAATAAAACAAAAACAGATAAAATCAATCAACAATTAAAACAAAGATTTTAAAATAACATAAAACAATCAGTTAAACAATAAACCAATTAAAAAACGCTGCAAAACCAGGTAAAACCCCTTACATCAATTGTAGGCCAGGCAAAAAGGCTTAAGGGCTCTCCTGAAGGTCAATAAAGAGTTGAAATTACAGATTTCTGCAGGGAGTGCATCCACAGTCCAGAAGCGTCTACAGAGAAGGCCCACCTCTGAGTCGCCACCAGACAAACTGGTGGTAACTGGAGATGGACCTCCTCAGATGACCTTAATGTGTGGTGGGGATCATTCAGAAGAAGGTGCTCTCTAAGGTAATCTGGACCTAAGCCATTCAGGGCTTTAAAGGTAATAACCAGCACTTTGTATTTTGCCCAGAAACATATCGGCAGCCAGTGCAACTGTTTCAAAACAGGCATAATCTGATCTCTCCGGGTTGCCCCGGAGACAAATCTGGCTGCCGCATTTTGGACGAACTGAAGTTTCTGAACTATGTACAAAGGCAGCCCCACATAGAGCACATTGCAGTAGTCGAGCCTGGAAGTTACCAGCTGGTGCACCACTGTTTTGAGGCCATCCTCTTCAAGGAATGGGCGCAGCTGTCGAATCAGCCAAAGCTGAGAGAAAGCACTCCTGGCCATGGCCTCCACATGACATACCAGGGTGAGGCCTGGGTCCTGTAGTACTCCCAAGTGTGTACCTGCTCCTTCCAGGGGAGTGTAACCCCATCCAGAACAGGGAGATCTAACTCATCCCTCAGATTCTGAGCTCCTACAATGAGCACCTCCGTCTTGCTTGGATTCAGCTTCAATTTGTTATCCCTCATCCAGCCCATTACTGCCTGTAGGCAGGCATTTAGGGAATGAACACCATTTCCTGATGATGCAGATGAAAAAGAGAAGTAGATTTGGGTGTCATCAGCATACTGATAACACCCTGCACCAAATCTCCTGATGACCTCACCCAGCGGTTTCATGTAGATATTAAAAAGCATTGGTTACAGAATGGAGCCCTGGGGGACTCCATATAACAGCTCTTGCTTTGAGGAGCAACTGTCACCAAACTCCACCATCTGGAATCTACCAAAGAGATAGGAGCGGAACCACTGCAAAGCAAAGCCTCCTATCCCCAACTCCCTCAGGCAACCCAGAAGGATATGATGGTTGATGGTATTGAACGCCGCTGAGAGATCCAAGAGAACCAACAGAGTCACACTCCCTCCGTCGATTCCCCGGTAAAGGTAATCCATCAGGCCAACCAAGGCTTTTCAACCCCTTAGCCTGTTCTAAAGCCAGTTTGAAATGGGTCTAGATAATCAGTTTCCTCCAAAACCACCTGGAGCTGATTGGCCACCACCCTCTCTATCACCTTGCTCAACCAAGGGAGATTGGAGTTTGGTCTATAACTATCCATCACTGAGGGTTCCAGGGAAGGCTTCTTAAGAAGCGGTCTAACTATTTCCTCCTTCAAACATGGAGAGACCCTACCCCGCCCTCAGTGATGCATTTATGATATTAACTGGGCCACCTCCAACAATCTCTCTGTTAGATCAGGCAAGGTCGGGCAAGGGTCCAGAGAACAAGTGGCAGGCCACAATGCCCCAAACATTGAAACTGACCCAACCTAACACTGCAAGAGGGATTGCTGGACCACTCCTTCATAGACCCTGCAGAAATAGTAGAGTCCAAGTCGGCCCGAAGACAGGAGATTTTGATATGCTGGTAAACTCCAGATTTGACTACTGTAATGCACTCTACCCTGCTGCCTTTGTACATAGTCTGGAAACTACAATTGGTACAGAATGTAGCAGCCAGATTGGTCTCTGGTATAACCCATAGAGACCATATAACAGCAATCCTAAAAGAACTGCACTGGCTGCCGATATGTTTCCAAGTGAAATACAAAGTGCTGGTTATTACCTATAAAGCCCTTTACAGCTTGGGTCTAGGGTACTTAAGAGAGCGCATTATTTGTCATGAACTCTCCCATCTATTAAGATCATCTGGTGAGAACCTGTTATGGCTACCTCTGGCTTGTTTGGTAGTAACTTGGGACTGGGCCCTCTCTGGTTACCCTGAAATGCACTCCCTGTTAATATCAGAGTTTTCTCCATCTCTGGCTGCTTTTAAAAAGACCCCCAAGATGCACAAAGTTTTCTCAGACTTTTAATTAATTTTAATTGGTTTTATATCATGAAATTGTTTTAATCATTATATCCTCTTATATTTGTTGTATTTTAACTTAACCTAGGCAAATGTTAGATGCTGTAGAAATGTGATGAATGAATGAATGAATGATAAAAGTGGAATGCAATCTTAATGTAAAGATTATTGAGAGAACACATATGAATTGCTTTTAATACATTAAAACAGAGTAATGCTAAGTATTATAGAGGCACTGTGAAGTTAAATCATGCCTGCCCCACCACACCTGGTGTGCTCTAATGACATGGCAAATGGCTTTTCTGATGGTAGACAGTTGATTAGTGACAACATGGGCAATATAATGTGTCAGAAATCACCTCAGATTTAGTACCTTTCGGACAACCTGCACTTCACTTGACTGACAGTTTCCAACAATGTAACAGTTTTCAGTGCTGGCCTGTTGACAGGCTCCCATGCCACACACAGCTAAAGTAAAGTGTGCCGTCAAGTCGATTTTGACTCCTGGCGCCCACAGAGCCCTGTGGTTTTCTTTGGTAGAATACAGGAGGGGTTTACCATTGCCTCCTCCCACACAGTATGAGATGATGCCTTTCAGCATCTTTCTATATTGCTGCTGCCCGATATAGTACCAGCGGGGATTCAAACCGGCAACCTTCTGCTTGTTAGTCAAGCATTTCCCCTCACACAGACTCAAGGGGAAAAAAATCATTCCTGTAAACAAACTTAACCCCATAAAGGCTGAGCCGAGGTTAATTCTTCACAGGAGGCTAAATTTTAGCAAGCACAATATATGAGACTTAAAATGTTTGCTGTTTACATGCCATGGAAGGTTACAATTTCCATGCTTTTTGGTCCATGAGAGAATCTGCTAGTATCTTCATTCTTCTCTTAAACCAAAGCAGTTTTTATTTTAGACTCTGTCTAGCACAGTGGTTGTTTTTGGTTACTTTCATAGCGTTGTGATCTGCCTTAGATCAGTCTGTCACAAAGTATTTCCTATCCAATATGTTCCAGTTTTTTAAGAAGCACACTTGCACTCATCCTGACCTATTTGTGATGTTGTCATTGATCAACCAAAATCATCTACTACCAGAAAGCTATTTATATACATTTGCTATAGCATAACATTGGACTCCTCTCAACTGAATTTTGACTGACTGAAGGCAAGCAGTTTAATAATTATGTTGTGCATGACCATTTCTGTCCCCTTTCCATAAGTTGTCTTGGCAACTCTTCTCTTGGAACCTGATCTAAGAGGCTTCTCACTTAGACTGAATGCTCTCACTTTGTGTGTGTGCATGCAATGCAAGCCCTTCCGTGCTTATAAGGCTGTTTACTTGGGAAAAATGCCAAACTCTCTAAATGGACTCCATCTAGGACCTGGTATGTGTCAAGGGTCTTCCATTACTAGGATGAAGCTAATGTACGTCGCGAACATAAAACTTTTAAAATGACATTCAGTCTACCCCTCACTACTACTACCGCTGTGTTGAACTTTTAAAAAATACAACACCCTGCTTTTTCCAGACAAATCACTACAAAGGAGAAAATAGGTGTCTATCAGATAAAACATGATGGGTTATGAATGATAAAGCACACATTGGTTCACTGACATGATTACAGTTTTCCAGTTTGGCTCCAGTATGCCCTGTCATGTGAGATGAAGGATTCAGTCCTATATCCACTGACTCAGGGATCAGTCTGATTGTGATAGATAGGGCTTGCTTCTGAGCAAATCTGCATAGGATTGGGCTGCATGGGGCGGTTGATACAGTCAACAAAATTAAACACTAAAACTTTTTCTGGACTATACAGTTTCAGACAAAGTTTGCATAATTGAATGCTCCTCCATAAACAACACAAACACAGGAAAATAATAGCTGCCAGACACAAAACTAGACAGACTTCTTCTATACAAGCTAATTTCCTTTGCAGGGAGGGCTTTTTATGTTCAAAAATGAACCTGCAAGTCAAAAAAGAACCTGCAAGTGATCCAGGAATATCTTTATTGTATGATATGCTGTTGTGTAGATTGGTACCAAGTTCATAGATAATAGATCATTACTATGACTCTTACATACAGTAGAAACCTAATTCTAAAACATGGTGCAAATGTCATTCTTTTTGTTCCTCCTATTCCATTTTCCCTTGATTCCAATATGTCTGGGACTGATTAGCCTGAGAACTAAAGCTGACTCCTGTTGTGGTTATTTGGCCACTGGCAGGCAGACTGGTGGCTCTACTAAACAGCCAAGTTGCGGTGGGTCATGGCCAGGCTGGATGAGAGACTTTTTTCCCATCCACAATCCTCATGAGGAGACTAATTCCATTCAGCCATAATTAGGGCCTGGCTAATTCAATGCAACTGTTGTACAAAGGATTGGCATCCTCTTGGTGTTTTGATATGTGGGAGGATGTTTACTCAGGATAAGCACAGAAACGAAGCTAAAAGTTTTCAGTGGGCAAGCCACAACGAGGAACAAAGTACTTTGTATCCTTCATAGTTTGGTTCATTTGCATTGGAGTAATAGGCCTTGAACTATGAAACCAGCTTAGTTAGACATCCCACACATCCCAGTCAAAGTGGCAGGCTCTTTTCAAGCCAAAAGTTACTTCTATCCAAGCCTGTTGGCTTTTGTCTTTCACCTGGTGAATGGTTTTCCTGTGCCCACGGCAAGCATATAATTGGCACAGAGACTGCAGACTCATTTAGATGATGACTTCCCACACAGCTGCTTAGGTGATAAAGCATACTACTGATATTATGAAGAGTTTCCCCAGGGAAAGGCCCCTTTTCCACACAGTGAGCATGGGAAAGCAGCCCCATGGATTACCTATCCTGCATTCTGATCTAATTCTGTGGACTAGGAGGGAGCAGCAACAAGATCATTGGTTTTCTGTTACTTACTTGGCTTAATATTTCTTCTCCATGTGAAACTATTCAGTATTTTCTTCTTTCTTTGTCTGATACTTGCTTCTTGGTTCCATTCTCTACTGGTTTTCCTCTTATTTTTCTGGTTATTCTTTTCATGTGTCCATTGGTGGTGCTCTATTTTCTTCATGGCCCCAGTCTTCAAATACAGGGAAGTAAAATTTAATTCAGAATAATCAAATCTGAATACTGCACCATTAATGTTCAGAAATATGTGCAAAATCTACCTTGAAATTCACACCGTAATATTTGTATTTTATCATTTACTACTATACCTGTCTGTCTGCATTTCTAGCTCTACCTGTAGCTTCTAAGAGAAAACAGCTGAATGAGGATGAATGAATGAATGAATCGTTTATTTTTATCGTTGATCAGAAAACAGAAAATCAAACATAGAACAAAATTATACAAAATCCTAATAAAGAAAAACAAAGGGGGGGGGGCAGAAATCACTTTAAATCCATAATACAGTTACAGTTTTAACTAATAAGAACAGTACCACTCAAACTATACATTAAACTGATGAAGCTACCAGCTTCCGATGAACTTTCCCAGCTCTTGAGCAAAACTTGGCAAGATTTAAAGAAATTTCATT
The DNA here is from genome assembly GCF_027244095.1 of Hemicordylus capensis. Classification (NCBI taxonomy): domain Eukaryota; kingdom Metazoa; phylum Chordata; class Lepidosauria; order Squamata; family Cordylidae; genus Hemicordylus; species Hemicordylus capensis. The sequence continues at coordinate 368,337,992 of NC_069658.1, read as the reverse complement.
GGATGTATCGGCTAAAAGCGAATTTAGATAAAAATTATCTGAATGCCCCAGAAATTTTTGTATGAAGGATAACAAATAATAATCACAAATATCCCTATAAAAATTACAATATAGCAGTACATGTGCTGTTGTTTCTATACTCCCACTGTTACAGGGGCAAAGTCTTTCAGCATAATATCTCAGCATAATTGTACCTCCCTTTTAGGACTGACGTATGAGGTGCTTTGAGATGAACTAGTGTTAGAGATTTGTGATACTTGGGAATAGTTATTATACCTAGTTATCTAGCTGGTTTATTATTGACACCTTGGTTTCCCAAGATAATGCTTCTGGGCAAGTGACTAAGCTCTGTCTGCTTTTTCATATCTAATACATGTTGTTTCACTACCAACTTGGCTTTGAAATCCATTAAAATCCATAGATTTTAAATAACCTGGAGATAGCCCATGGTACAATTTATTCTCCATAGCTTGTTTCCAATAAGATTGAAAACCATCTGTGAGTACCAGTGCTGCCAGACTCAGAGGATGGAAATTTAATTTTAACCATAGATCAAAGATACTTAGCCATTGCTGTGTCTTGATTTTGGAAATCCCTCCCTCCAGACGAAGAGCCGCATTGGGCATGCACCGAGGTGCCTTAAAGATACTCCTTTAAAAAATTGCTTGAGGGGCTTCTAATTTACCAAATTTTTCGGTGGTCCAATCTGACCTCCTTAGAGTAACTGTATGGACAATTTAGCTAAAAACAATTTAATTGTGGCAAGTATAAATTGGGCACCTCTGGAACAAAAGAAAGAGAAAAATAGCCCTTGTAGATCTCTGAGCATTCAGCAGCACATAATTTAAATGGGCATTTCTGCTGCCTGGTGCTTCAAAAACTATGCCTAGATATTTAAAGCAAATAACTTGTTCAATTTTATGATTATTTATCTTTCAGTTTCTTACTTTGTTTCTTTTGGAAAACACCAATACCTTAGTCTTATCATAATTTATTTCTAAATCATGATCAATTTTAACTCCCCCACAACCGTTTGTAACCCCCTGAAGCTGCCTTTCCTCCTCTAAGAAGTGTACAAATAGGATGTTGTTCTTTTTGCCTCTCTTAATAAATCTGTTCTGCTTGTTATTCACTTTGGTCTTCTTTCCCTTCATTACACCCCTATGGCACATCCCCACCATCCAAAGGGAGAGGGTGATGTGAGAGAGAAAGCGGGGGGGGGGGGGAATGATTTTTAAGGGCAGACATTCAGGAGAGGAAGGCAAGCAGAATTACTTGTGGTAACCAAGCCTGGCAGTGCTCCCATGCCATGCAGCAAAGCAGACAGAGCTTTGAATACAATGGCACCCGTGACCAGGAACCCCTGCCCCCCCCCATGAGAATGTGCCCCTCCACTTCCAAATATTAGCCCCGCGATCCACTTCTCTGCTGCAATTTTATTAAGACAACATAGCTGGGAGCTGAATGAGGAAAGAATTTTAAGCTGCCATTGGTGCAAGGAGACTGGGCAGCGGAGCCAGAGCTACCTAAGCATGGAGGACATCGCCCCCCCCCTTGAAATCAGAGCCTATTGTATCTGGGCAGCAGATGAGGTTACACTTTGCCCACAGCTGGGCCATGAAGCTTGCTGGGAGCTGCCTTGGCAACCAAGCAGCAGGGAGGGGCTCCCCTCTCCTGCAACTGGAGTTTGGCGGACAGCATCTAGATGAATCTGTGGTCTATTCTTTTGGCACTACAAGTTTTTAGTCCAAATTTCGGGGCAGCAGCGTTCCTCCCTGCTGCCCCTGCCCCCTTGTTGATAGTAAAAGTGGAAGTAACTTCTGTGCATGCGCCCGCCACTGACGTGTGTGTGGCCGCTGTTGACGCATGCACATGCCGTGTGATGTGTGTGGCACACGCGCATGCCAGCGGCAGCCACACACGTGAAAATGAACAATAAATCCACTAATGAACAATAAATCATTAATCCAAGCTAAACAATTCAAGTAGTATTGATTATTCAATTATTGGTTCATTGTTAATATACATTTTCATTGTTTGGCTGCTTTATATTATTTGTATATTTGTTTTTCGTAGTGACGGTGGGATTCCCCCCCCCCTTTTTCTCCTGGTTTATTCCGTGATTGTCCTTGCTTGTGTTTTAGCATTATGTAACATGCATCTGGTCATTTCTAGTAGAGAGCAATTTTTCATCTCTGCCACACCATTTAATTCTGGTGTTTAGGGGGGAGTAGGTTCATGGGAAATCCTGTGTTCCTTTTGGAATATTTTCATATCATTTGACATGTATTCACCTCCATTGTCTGATCTTAGTCTCTGAGGTTTTCTTCCAAATTTGTTATTGACAAGTGCAACAAATGCTTTAAATTTCTCAAACACTTGACTTTTCTCTCTCAGGCATATACATAAGTAAATTGTGAAAAATCATCAAAAAATGTGAGTATGTAGTGATTGCTACCTATACTCTGCTCATATGGACCACAGACATCAGAATGTATAAGTTCCAGAGGATGTTGTGACTCCCTCTGTGTCTATCCAGAAAAACTGGGTCTCACCCCTTTATTAAAAAATAGTTACCCCCCAGGGCAGAACAGGGAAGAGAGGGGATGATGTCATGGGCGGGGCCTGTTCTCTGAGAGGCAGCCAGTGAAAGCTGTGGCATGGGTTGAGCAGCCACATTCCTGGGTGGGTCTGAGCCGCCGCCTCTATGATTGAGGTTTGCAATAGGCATGAAACTCTGGTTGTAGCTGCGTTAGGAGTTGGATGTAACACCTCAGCAGTCAAACCTAAGGTCTTGGTGGTAAACTTTAGCGATAATTGAAGTTTCATATTGAAGTTTGGCAAGGCAAACTGGAGGACACTTTTGGCCTGTAACCACAGTTTCACGCATTCGGGAGTACTAGAGTGCCAACCTCAGCCATGTTTAACTCTGGTTTTGTGTTACATCTGAATTTGGCCATAGTTTCTGTTTTACAAAAGACTCATATGTTATCTGTAGATGGGTTATGCAAGGACTGGGTGGGTAAAACCTATGCTCGTGGGTTCACAAAAAAGTCTTGGGAGTAACCATTTCAATACTTCTCAACCCTACAAGTCCAAAAGGAAATCACAGATCAGAATAGTTGTTATCTAATTTTCTGTATCAAAAGCCCATCTGGTATGGTAAACTATGACAAATATCTATGACCTTAATACAGACTCTCTTGATATTTTTCACTCCTGTTTGCAATATCTTATGATTGTGGAGTATGATAACTTCAATGAAACACTGAATCTCTTTTTGGATAGAAGTACACTCCCTTACCCCACAAAGGGACTAAAAATGTATGCAACATAGATTCATTATGTATTATGCAATTTTCTATTTGCTAAGCAAGATTTTAATGGGTTAATACTTTATAGCATAATATAAAGAAACTGTTTTGTTGTAATGTTAAGAAGTTGATTTTTGATAACAACAATACAAAAATGGAAATGAACCCCCGTCCACAAACCCTGTAAATAGGCTCTTGGTTTGGTCAGCTCTGCAATACTATATATCCAGGGATTCTCTGGCATTTATTGCCTTGGGGATTATTCTTTTGTTTCCTTAGAATACAAGAATTGCTTCAGGTAAGCCCATCGTTAAAAATATTTACAATATTGTTTACCTCTGTGATCAACTGCACAATAGAAAGTATTGCCATATGATAATACTCCTCAAGCCTGACAAATGTGTTTGGATTTTCTTTCTCAAACTTCTAAATAAATGCTGGCTTTAATGTGTCTTTCCTAAACAAACCACCCTTACAAACTGAATAAGAGTTGAAGGATGTATTCACTCTTAACAGGGCACATTTTAATCTGAAATAATTATGTGGGATGCCTGCAAGGCTTTCATGCAAGACTGTGCCACTACCACACACAAAGAAAGTACAGGATGAATCATGCCAATCAATGGGAAAATAGGTGATGGATGTCTTATGCAATATGAAACCAACCCAACCCCTTTCTTATACCAGCAACTATTTCATGCTAAATTTGAATCAGAAAAATACTATATGTCCAAGGCTGAGTTACTCTTACATGCATGAAACAGAGATATAAGGAGGAAGGAGAATATGCCATGCATACAAAACCTTATTCCAAATATCTACAATACACAACACAATATTGATTCAACTCCATTGGGCACTGAGCAACAATTTGTATATTGACAAGATCCCTTTGAGCAGGGTTTGGGTGAGGGTGGGGAGGTGTACTTAAGGAAGTTATTTAACTTCCTACCTCCTTCTTTGGGAGCTTGCTACTCGCCAAATATTGATAATGCTGCCTAAGCCACCACAAGAATAACAGGTTGCTCAACAGTTTTTTAATGTCCTGTAGAAGCTTCATAGACACGTCGTCTGTCCAGGAACTGAAGAGAAGTGGAGCTTGCCACCCAAAGTGACCAAGTGCAATCTGCACACGAAGGGTGGAGCTTCAAGCACCTCATGGAGCTCTAAAATCCTTCCATATTGTCTGCTGCACAGGTGCAGAGCCCAACATTGTGAATGCCACCAAAGGATCAAAAGTTACAGGTGAGCAAACTGTTTTTCTTCTTCATGTGACTCTTATATGAATCACTGTCTCAATCTTTGATTTCGCAAACCACTTCCCTGCCTCCTCCTATCTTTCTTTTTAAATTTGTATTCTGTAGAAAAAAGAAAAATTTAAAATTATACATATGAATACTTAAAGGCATCAGTCGTGATGTAGTTTATTTTTGAGAATGATTTTTGGATTACTGTCCCTAGTAGCAGATGTTTCAGTACCCTAGTGCTTTTAGAACTTTATTTTTCATTTTTTTACTTAAGTCTGAACCATATTCTTGGTTACTGGTATTCTTGGTTAGAGCCCCTGGTGGCACAGTGGTAAAACTGCCGCCCTGTAACCAGAAGGTTACAAGTTCGATCCTGACCAGGGGCTCAAGGTTGACTCAGCCTTCCATCCTTCCGAGGTCGGTAAAATGAGTACCCAGAATGTCGGGGGCAATATGCTAAAATCATTGTAAACCGCTTAGAGAGCTCCAGCTATAGAGCGGTATATAAATGTAAGTGCTATTGCTAAGTGCTATTGCTAGTGCTACTGCTAATCCATGCATGTATATTATGGCTGTGTGAAGCACCCACTTTCTTTCAAGGGCCACTTTGAGACTCTGGAAAGCTCCCCTATTTACTTTAAATCAGCTTTTTTGGGGGGGGGTTGCTTTGCTTCAAGCGGAAGCAAATGTGATTGTGTGGAATCATGGTAGGAGGAAAAGCTAGGTAGCCTTTCCTCCAACCTTGATTCCACACAATCACTTGTGTTTGCACCCACACAACCAAAAATTGGGAGCACATCACAGATCTAAAACCTGGGTAGGGCAGTTTTCGGCTGTGTGAATAACCTCACTCCTTTTCTTTCTCTGGGGTCCTAGGAATAGCACAGATTTTCCTGGGATTTGTAGTCTTTTCTGAGACTGCAGCCATTACTTGGCCTGATCTGTTCCTGTTCCACTTCAGCCAGAAAGTGCTTGCTTTGGACCAAAGTGGGCCTGTGGTGATTGGCTGGTAAACATTGTCAATCATGAGGAATTTAAACTTAGGAACCTTCTCTGGAGATAATTCCTAAGGGAGGGGCCTTGGAATGGAATAAGCAGATGGCTATAGAATTCAGTTGGAGTTAGGGACAGTTAGGGCTAGAGTTAGGCTCTCATGTTACGGTCTCTAGGGCAGGAATGAGAGTGGAATTGGGAGGTAGGGGTGTGCATGGAACCAGCTGGTCTGGTTAGGTTTGAGTCAGTTCAGTTTGGTCCTGGTGGGATTGGCAAGCTTAAATTTTTTTCCCCAAACTCACTCCCTCCGGGGGAGTTTTCTGAGGTGGAAGGTAGGTCCGCAGAGGTCCCCCCTCCCCTCGCTGGCCTTCCTTAGTTAAAAAAACCCCCACCAGCCAGGCGTTCTTTGGCTGGTTTTCGGCCTTTCCACAAGTGTGTTGGCCATTTTGGAGGCCGCCATGCCTGCACAATGGGCCTCTGAGTGGCTTGGGTCATGCCAAAATGGCCACCGTGCCATGGAGAAAGGCCGAGTATAGAAAGGCCGATTTTTTAACTAAGGGAAGCTGGTGGGGGAGGGGGAACCTCTGTGGACCCCCCTGCTGCCTCGGACAACTACCCCAGAGGGGGTAAGTTTGGAAAAAAATTAAAAGCTCTCAACCCCCCCCTGAACTGGCCAGGGGTGGTGGTTTCGGTCCCTAGTCAGACCGAACAGGGGGTGGCTTGGTTTGACCCCGAACAGTCAAACCGAACCAGTTTGAAGTAAAACCTGTTTGCACATCCCTATTGTGAGGTTGTTGGGGTAGGTTTTACACACCAGGCATGACCTCTGTAAATGAAGATTCAATATTAAATGAAAGTGCTGGGAGTGTATAGTTGATTACACAGGAAATACAGCCAGGGAGGTTGTATCCCATTAGAGGTTTTGGAAGTCTAAAAAGCTTGTTATTTCTAAAAGTCACCTCAGTAACTTGAAAGTAAAGCCTTTGTTGATTTACTGACACATTCTTTGTTGATGTGCATCGATCTTTTGTTGATGCGCTGACACAAGTACCTGAGTTAGAACACAAGTTTGAAATATACAGACTTGCTGGTTCTAAAGTTGTTACTTTGTCTCAGAAACAATTATACATTTGACTGCACATTGTAGTGAATAAGAAACCACTGAAGCTATTGTAGAAGAATAAAGTTGTTGTTTTTTGTTTAGAACTTTTAAACTGTTTCAACTGTGTCAGTTTACAGGCAAACCTCATTACTTGTGGGAGTTCCGTTCCTTGCCTATTACTGTGAGTAATGGAATAGCATGTAACGAGGCATTATGCCTATGGGGAAAGGAGCTTAGGTTCCTGAATGGACCAAAAGGTTAAAAAATGAAGGGAAACAGTGGAAAAACATGAAAAAGGTGAATATAATTGAAACTATTTACTATACTGTGCTCTCAAGTGTTTAGGAATGCCCCCACAATTTGTAGAATGCCTCCAAAACCACAGAAAATGGCAGGAAAATGTTTTTTTTAAAAAATGAGCCACAAAATGGCTCCTCCTGGGCTCCTCCTGACAAGATGGCAGCCGGAAGTGACCTCCATGGTCACTTCTGGCCCTCTAGGAATTGCGGAAATGTGGGTTTTAACCTCTTCATATCCACAGATGTCAATTAGACACTTATGAATATGCGAAGCCACGGATATAGAGTTCATGTATAATGAGGTTTGCCTGTTCTTCTCCCCATGTTACTACTCAGGCACAATACCAAAGCTAGGGTTAGAAACCCAAATTAGGATTTAATTTGGTGGTGCCAGCACAATAAATAAATAAAGGGTTTAGAACAAATCAAAGGTTCACAAACATCGATATTTTTAACACTATTCTCCCAGTCCCATCCTCGGGTCCTGACAGATCTGCATCCAAATAAATTCTCAAAGCTTTGCACAACCCTTCTGTCTATCTGTAGGCATGTTGGAGCGTACGAAATGCAACTAGAAAAATAGTTTTGCATACTTTCTAGTTCAGATTACCTACAATCTCTAGATCACAGGCAATTCTAGCTTATTAGGGTTGAACCTTAGGCCCAAGAGGGGCCTAGGTGTTGAGGGTCAGCTATCATTGCTGGGGTTCCTGCTCTTCAGCCAGAGACCATGGCTTCTGAGGGTCACAGCGACTGCACCACAGAAGTACCTATTTTCATCTGCTAGATGCTGGAGAGTATGCTGATCTGATTCTATATGCTCATACTGTACCACCAAGAACCTGCTGGTGAGAACATGGACAGGTTTTCTGTTGAAGGATTCTATATAAGGGCAATTGGCTGAGTAGACGAATGCTTGCTATGTAAGCTTTTGCCCTGGATATTGCAAAACTGTGGAGTTTAAGCTGAGTAATTTATCTGAATTAGAGCAGACTAGTAGGTGAGACCCATTGTTGATTGGACCAAGTAATTTGTGTAGATTACACTTAGTTCAAGAAATTAAATATATGTGGTAGATTTCTTTAATGTGCTTGCAAAAGGGAAGTAAAAGATCAGTTTGAAATTTGTAGGATTTCAACTTCAAACATTATTCATTTTTTTTGAATAATGACCATATATGGTAGAATTGAATCATAGCAAATTGAATAGGAAGAAAATCTTCTGCTTTTCTTGAGCATGATGCCATTTTGGAATTATTGACCTGATTATTGAAGATTAAAAACCTGCTGAGGAAAATATCAGTTAAAATATGGTGATTATATTCTGAATGTGTTCTTTAAAAATACCAAAAAAATATTTAGACCTTCCCCCCGACATATCCCAGTGTAAAAAGTAGTGCAGTCCGCTAATTTAAGTAGCAGGAGTGTTCATGCGAAATTTGGTATCTGTAGGTCATTGAGAAGTATGACTTTATTTTGCACAAACATACAAATACATTCTTCAAAACATGTAATAGATGGTTCCAACTCTCTGACATGGTTAGATCAGGATGCAAGTAATAGCACAGTACTATCTGTGATAGAGAGCCAGCATGGTGTAGTGGTTAGAGTGCTGGACTAGGACTGGGGAAACCTGAGTTCCAATCCCCATTCAGCCATGATAATTGCTGGGTGACTCTGGGCCAGTCACTATTCTCTCAGCCTAACCTACTTCACAGGGTTGTTGTTGTGAGGAGAAACTTAAGTATGTAGTACACTGCTCTGGGCTCCTTGGAGGAAGAGTGGGATATAAAATGTAAAAAATAAAATAAATAAATAAAATACTGTCTTTCTTCTAACTCTTCAAAATGACTCCAGTTGGCAAAGCTTTAGGATTGGCATTTCTTGATCAGGAGAAAGAATCATATGTGAGCACAATTTATGAGTCCTCAGTGACTAGGAATAAAAATATTGCCTTCTTACTGGGAATTACAGTGTTTAGAAGATGGAAAATAAAATCCTGTCAGTAGTAATGTTATAAGTAATCATTGTTTCCCTAAGTGCTCTTTTCTGCTTGGACTTTAAAGGGTTAAGTATGAAATAATTTCACTGTATGCTTTCAATGACCCTAATATGTGCACAGATCAGAAAGACCAGCTTTTTATAGTCAGTTAAAAATGTTCACTCTAAAACAGCTTCACCTGGTAACCTTCTCTGAAAATGCATTAGAGTGACCTGGTTATAAAAGATGCATGTCAAATTGCATGGTAAAGGCTTTGCAGAATGTTAGTGGCTGCAACAAGAACATGAAATAAGACTCATGGAATGTAACAATATGGTTTCAATATATATTAACGCTGGCCTTAAACTATAGGAACCTCATGACCACCACTGAGAACATCTCACATAACTTACAAATTTGTAAAATATAGCAGAACACAAATATGTAATGTTCCAAAGTCTGACAATGTCTATTTACACAGGACTGTAGCAGTGATGGGAATATTAGTAGAACACAGATGAGGGGAAATGGCAAGGGGAATTGGAATGTCTAAGAAATGAGGGTGAGAGGAGACACTTGGCAAGTGGGGGCAGAACATGGGAGATATAGGAGCTGGACAGAGGATATTGGAGTTAGTCAGTAGGAGGGTGCAAATCAATTCACCCTCAAATTGATTCCGGTTGAATCAAGAGTGATTTGCAGATCTGACTCCGAATCGAATCACCCTCAAAACAGAGTGCCCGATTTGGGGTTGAGGTGAATTGGAATAGACTTGACCGGAATAGATTTGTGTGATTTGCACACCTTATCAAGGCCCATTTTTCTGCAGAAATGAGCCTAAAGTGGCATTTTCTGGGGAGAGCTGGTGTACCAATTGGAACTGGCGAATAGACCAGCCCTCCGCTCCAGACTTAGCATGGAAGCCTACCTTGGAGATTGATCTATTTGGATAGACAAGTCCTCTGAGGTGGGCAGATGCGCCAGGTCCGGAGTGGAGGGCTGGTCTACCCACTGATCCCAATTGGTGTACCAGTTCAACCCAGTTGGTGGGTAGGCCAGCCCTCCACTCTGAACTTAGCATGTCTGCCTGCCTCAGAGGACTAGTCTACCCCAGTAGATCAGTCCTCTGAGGCAGATTGATGCGCCAAGTCCAGAGTGGAGGGCTAGTCTAACCACCAACCCCAACTGGTAGACCAGCTCTCCCAGGGAAAAGACTCCTTTTTCCTTGAGTCTTTTTAGAAGAGACTCCTGCTTGCAACCTTGGAGAAGCTTCTGCCATTCTGTGACAATACTGAGCTAGATTGGACCAACAGTCTGATTCAGTATAAGGCAGCTTCCTATGTTCCTAAGATCCAGTCTACCTCAAGCATGAAATGGTAGAATTCTGAGGAGGTAGAATTAAGCATTCCACACTGAAATGCAGATAGAGGGGTGGGGGCGGGTCATAGTTTTGAATATTCTTCTACATAAAAACTCCCTGCTACTTGAAGACAGGAACAACAGAAAATGTGCTAGGCTAAATCTTTCCCCTGGATATTATAGTGTTTTAGTAGCAGTAAATGATTATCGGATGTTTTTGATGAATGGTAATGTGTGATTGAACTGAGGCTTTTGCATGTTCAAAATGGATGCAATTTTTCCCCCATGTGGAAGTGGGTGAGAAATAAGGGATCCAACACAATGGACCTGGGCAACAAGTGCTCATATTCTTAACTATCCCCCTTCTTTCCAGCTGCTGGACTACTATAGGGTGTCATCATTCCTGGTCCTTTTAAGGAAACAAGGATACTTGCAGGGTGCCGAAATCTGCTAACATCAAGGGTCAAATTTCTGCCCAAAGCTGACACTAGTTGTGACAGCAACATAAACAAAGTCCTCCCTCACAAACAGGGGAAAAGATGAAGTCAATATAAGAGAGGTATATAAAATCAGCTTTCCCACTGCCAATTGGGTGTCTGACCAACAAGTAAAACAAATCATTTCCCAACCCACAAACCCCATTTGAAATCTATAGTCAACCACAGAAGCCTAGCCAAAACCATAACACATAGGGCAGGAGGTGGGGAGCAGGAAAGCTAACTGATGGTTGATATGGACCCAGAGGTGATCTTAACCCTGGACTTCGGGGCCAAAGTCCAGGGCCTCCACAGCCCCTGGGGCCCCCCAAATCCTCTTTAGTCTGTCTCGGGTAGTGTGGTCACCCAGCCAAGCATGATGGTGCTTAATTTGCAGGAGAGTGGGGGCTTCCAAAGGCCTTTAAGTCCAGGCTCCAAAATTAGCTAGGTGCACCTCTTTGTGGAACATAGGCTCCAGCCACTGGTGTAACCACCTCAGCCACCAATGTCCCTGGGCTGCTGGAGTCTGAAGGCTTCCATAGTGCCTCCTCTCCCCTCTCCCAGGGTCCCTCCTCATCCCCCCCGTCACACCCAGCTGGTGAAAAAGGTGCTTGCCAGCTGGGAGAGTGAAGCATGACCCCTAATCTACTCACAGCTAGTATGTAATTTGCCAGCTTGGTGCTTTCTTTTTCTCCCTTGCTCTGAGTAAGGGAGAGAAAGAAAGCACTCCGCTGACAAACAAAGCAGCAGCTGGGATCAGGACCTCATGCCTCCTCTTCCTGGTTCTGGCCATGCCCCTTGTATTGGCATCAATCACACACCAATGCAAGGGGCATCAGAGGTGCTCTTATCCCTGGACTTTGGGGCCGAAGTCCAGGGTCTCTACAGCCCCTGCCCACCCACCCCCCAATCCTCTTTAGTCTGTTTTGGGTATTGTGATCGCCCAGCGGAGCATGATTATGCTTAATTTTCAGGGGAGGGGGGCCTCCAAAGACCTTTAGGTTCAGGGTCCAAAATTGCCCAGGTGTACCTCTGAGGGGCATGGCCAGCACTGAAAAGGGACACCCACATGCAGCTCCTCGGTCCTTCCCAGCTGTGAGAGCAGGTGAGGAATCGGGTGTCCTCCCTTCCCAACGTTGACTACACCTTCTGCGTCGGTTTGTGTCTCACATTGGTGCAAAGCTGGCAAAGGCACAGGCAGAGGGGGGCCTCCAGTGGCAGCATGTTCCTGGGCCATCAGCAAGGCCCCCCACACTAGCGGTCCTAGGCCTCTTAAATAGGCCTCTTAATACGACTACAGTGAGGAAATTTTGCCGGCAGTCTATCTCCTAGTCTACCCACTCTCAGCGTCAACTCTACTTTCATCCAGGGTTGGAGGCTGTGTGGACTCAACACCAGCCTAGGCCAGAAGGCCTGTGGGGCTGAATGCATTACCACCATGCTTGTGCAAATATTTGGCTTGGAATACCTGAAGCTGAATAATCTGCACACAGCTTCCCAGCACTGCCCAGAGGTAGTGGAGTCCTTTCCAGCACTTTCCCCATAGAGCTCCAGGGGCAGCATTATCCCAATTGCTCCCTGCATGCCTTCCCAGACATTGTTGGGGATCAGCAATGCTCTGATCCTTTTTAGGGGTGCCACTGGCGCTGGGGAACGTACAACAGTACATAGAAATGAGCAGTGGGAATGGCTGCCTCTGCATGGTGCTAGGACGCTGTGCCAATTATGTGGCTTCTGGTATTCAGAGCTGAATATTTTCACAGGCCTTCTCCCCACTTCCCAATGCAAGGCCTTATCATGGGAGCATCCTTAATTGAAAAGTTTCCATCTTGGAAAGCATTCACAATGGTTTCCCTGTGACAGGCATTTCATTGGCTCATTAAGGCCAGAGCCCTTTCAGTTATGTCAAACCTGTCCGTTATGACATCTTCCTATTTAATTACTATGACAAAACAATGCCAGTCCAGCTCTTGTACACCACATGGTTTAGGCCACGTGCTTGAGCATTTCTCTGTGGGGTTTAACTAGCTGCTGTCACGAGGTGCTTTTGAGCCTGTGTTCCACAGCTGGAGCTTTTCCAAACAGTGAGGCTTTACTGTGGAGGAAGTGGTGTAAATTGAGAAGAGTTAGGATGAGAGTATATATAGCATATGTAAGCATAAATGAGCATATATAATAATAAGTGTAAATCTGGGCCATTCATATTGCTGCCCATTTCCTCTTCCTCCTCTACCTCCTTTTGCCTCTTCTGCCTGCCTGCCACGAGCCAGGGAGTTGGGCAAATCAGCTGCTTTCAGGTCTGTGTGAGAGAAGAAGCAAGCCTGCTCACCAGCCAAGGCACCAGGTGGATCAGTTGCTTTCACTTGAGAGAAGAGAAAGTGACAAGGCAGGGGGCAGAGTCTCTCCAAAAGGCCGGAGTATCCCACACAACTGTTTTTTAAAGTGCAACTTTTTTAGGGCTCGGATACTGTGCAATAACTGCTAATTGTCATGAACTGTCATGAAAAAAACAGTTTGCCATATGAATGGCACTGTACTGAAGTCGCTGTAAATCCATTGCTCAAATGAATTCTCCCATTGCCTAAGTGTAGCAAAGCGTAGCAAAGTACCGTTAAATCGTCATTTGGAAAAGCATGAGTGAGAGTCAGAAATGCAGCTTTAAATGTGTTTGTATCAGGTTTTCAAACTAGTGAATGGCCATGCAGGAAGGTGCATTGGGTATGGGGAGGGGTGGTAGGGATGCTGGGGGAAACCGTTTGTAAACCATATAATGCCTTCCAATAAAAACTGTTAATAACGAAACAAAGCAAAAGAATTGCATTTCAGTCACCCTCCTTAAATTTTTTCACACCCAGCTTTTCATTTGTATCTCCTCCAGAATGGAGGATGTGCATTCACACATCGGCCAAATTTACCCCAAACTCCCTGTGAGTTATTGGGGAACACTTCACACACAATTCAGGTTTTTCATTGTGTAGCCTGATTTACTTCTGGGGTTTAAAAACAAATCCACATTTTGCATCAATTTTTATGGGCAGCTTTGAACTCGCAGCAAAACCTCGCAGAAAGTCCCATGTTTATGTTTGCCAGTAAACAGATAGGCCTACCTGAAACTTATTTTTAGTCCTCCCCCTGCTTTTTGTTTCATAGAGTTGTACACATCCAAGAGTAGCATTTTCCACATTATAATCTCTTCTCCCTGTCCAGAAGTGCCCCTTGGCTCACCATGAACAGGCATAGCATGGCTTCATGGAGAGAATGGCGGTAGACAGCAGGGAAGGTATAACTTGTCAATGGTGATAATGCATAGTCACGGAAGTGGGGAGGATTTTGCAGTGATCATTAAAGCCCTTGGAATGGAAATGCCTGTGTGATTTCCAACTCAGTCGGAAGTGTTTTTCAGATAAACCTGCTTGCTCTTCCTTTTGTACTCTAGCTTAGCTACATGCCTGTTCCATGATCCACTGTTGTAAAAAGAGAGCGAGAGAGCTCAAACAACCAGCCATTCCAGAAGGTCTTAGGAGTCATTGTGGTAGGCAGAATACATATGTCTTGATTCAAAAAATCATGTGAAAAGGTTTCTGTATGCAATGGAATTTGGGTAGATGGAAACAGGTTTAATTGTGATACAGTAGAAACTCAGTTCTGGGAAGTTTGCATGACAGCTGCAGGCATAAATAGGCAACTCACCCTGGCATGGATAGCTACACTTGGCAAAGCAGGGGGCTCGATACGTTTACTAAAAAATAAATAAACAAGCCACTTTGTTTACAGGAAGGTAAAATAAGCTTCTTAAATGAAATGTTTCTTAAGATTTTGCTTCAGCAGTTGGTAAACCACTTCCTGCTCTCAAGCTGAGCACAAGCCATTATAGCTATTTCTGTACTAGTTCAATCACACATAGATTGATACTGTTATGGATGCAAGCAAGCAGTTTGCTTTGAAGAAGTGCCTTTGCCTATTGCAAAACTTGTGCATGGAAACATATGATGGAAAACAGGAAGGATGGACTGTAAAGATGCTTTCATCTTGTAAAGCACAAAACAAATGGACAACATAAAGGGAGCGTGAATGAAAAAGAGTGCTTTTACTAACTGAAATAATGCAGGTTTGCAAAACTGATCTCATTTCTTGGATATATCAGAAATGACACTAGATTTGTCTTTTCTGGTATTGACTACATCAGAAATGACACTGTCAATGGTAAATATCTCATTTGCTTGGACAAAACGATACAGTGCACTTGTTGCTCTACAGGTGAAACTCGAAAAATTAGAATATCGTGCAAAAGTTCATTAATTTCAGTAATGCAAATTAAAAGGTGAAACTGATATATGAGATAGACGCATTACATGCAAAGCGAGATAAGTCAAGCCTTAATTTGTTATAATTGTGATGATCATGGCGTACAGCTCATGAGAACCCCAAATCCACAATCCCAGAAAATTAGAATATTACATGAAACCAATAAAACAAGGATTGTAAATAGAACAATATCGGACCTCTGAAAAGTATAAGCATGCATATGTATTCAGTACTTGGTTTGGGCCCCTTTTGCAGCAATTACTGCCTCAATGCGGCGTGGCATGGATGCTATCAGCCTGTGCCACTGCTGAGGTGTTATGGAAGACCAGGATGCTTCAATAGCGGCCTTCAGCTCTTCTGCATTGTTTGGTCTCATGTCTCTCATCCTTCTCTTGGCAATGCCCCATAGATTCTCTATGGGGTTCAGGTCAGGTGAGTTTGCTGGCCAATCAAGCACAGTAATCCCATGGTCATTGAACCAGGTTTTGGTACTTTTGGCAGTGTGGGCAGGTGCCAAGTCCTGCTGGAAAATGAAGTCAGCATCCCCATACAGCTCGTCTGCGGAAGGAAGCATGAAGTGCTCCAAAATCTCCTGATAGACGGCTGCGTTGACCCTGGACTTAATGAAGCACAGTGGACCAACACCAGCAGATGACATGGCTCCCCAAATCAACACAGACTGTGGAAACTTCACACTGGACTTCAAGCATCTTGCATTGTGTGCCTCTCCATTCTTCCTCCAGACTCTGGGTCCTTGGTTTCCAAATGAGATGCAAAAGTTGCTCTCATCAGAAAAGAGGACTTTGGACCACTGAGCAACAGACCAGTTCTTTTTTTCTTGAGCCCAGGTAAGACGCTTCTGACGTTGTCTGTTGTTCAGGAGCGGCTTGACAAGAGGAATACGACATTTGAAGCCCATGTCCAGGATCCGTCTGTGTGTGGTGGCTCTAGATGCACTAACTCCAGCCTCAGTCCACTCCTTGTGAAAGTCCCCAACACTTTTGAATGGCCTTTTCCTGACAATCCTCTCCAGGCTGCGGTCATCCCTGCTGCTTGTGCACCTTTTTCTTCCACACTTTCCCCTTCCACATAACTTTCTATTAATGTGCTTTGATACAGCACTTTGGGAACATCCAACTTCTTTTGCAATTACCTTTTGAGGCTTTCCCTCCTTATGGAGGGTGTCAATGATGGTTTTCTGCACAACTGTCAAGTCAGCAGTCTTTCCCATGATTGTGATTCCTAATGAACCAGACTGAGAGACCATTTAAAGGCTCAGGAACCCTTTGCAGGTGTTATGGATTGATTAGCTGATTGGAGTGGGACACCTGAAGCCTAGACTGTTGAACCTTTTCACAATATTCTAATTTTCTGGGATTGTGGATTTGGGGTTCTCATGAGCTGTACGCCATGATCATCACAATTATAACAAATTAAGGCTTGACTTATCTCGCTTTGCATGTAATGCGTCTATCTCATATATCAGTTTCACCTTTTAATTTGCATTACTGAAATTAATGAACTTTTGCACGATATTCTAATTTTTCGAGTTTCACCTGTATATCTTTTGTTTTAATAACTATTTTATTCTATTGTTTTATTGTCATGTATTTTAATTTGTGACTTGTAGATATTTTAAGTTTTAAATCACCTAGAGATATACATATCAGGCAGTACAGAAATATGATAAATAAATAAATAAAACTCTTGAGCAGAGGAATTTGAGGATAGGCCGAAGACAAGTCCAAAGTTGTGAACACTGAGGCTTCTTTCAGAGTAAGCAACATTTCACTGATAGTGGGTAATGGATGACAATCCACTACCATGCTGGAATTCACATTGCTTAAATCTATACACATTTGAAGCGTACTGCGTGGTTTCTGCACAAGAACAATGGGAGAGACCAATCTTCCCTCTAACAAAGTTTCCCAGATGCTTTTGACTACAACTCCCCACACTTTGAGTGTCACATTGTAACATTGGATTGGATTATTTATTTATTTATTTGCTACATTTTTATACCACCTTTCTGCCTTGACAAAGGCAGCCAAAGAGGTTTACAATATTAAAAGAAGCAAATTACAGAAGTTTAATAAAACGTCTCAGGTTGTTGCGTTGGTCTTTTCAGGAGCTGAGGCCAAGAGCTCCCTGGCCGGCCTTCCTTGCTTGCCTTCCTCTTAGGGCCCACACAGGTCTTTCCGTACTCCTGGGAAGGAGGGGGAGGGGCTTCTCCAACAGTCTTTACAGGCCAGAGCTAGTCTCATGGGAGCCGATGTTATGCTCTCCCCTGGCCTGGATGCCTCCTTTCAGGGCACACTGGTCTTTCCGTACTCCTCCTGTGTGTATAAAATGCTGTACAACAGGTGGAAAAGGGGGGGGGGCTGGAAGAACGGATGTTGAGTTGCAGTGACTTATGTAGCTTGGAGGTGCCTTGTTTGGAAACACAGGCTTGCATTCGTCCGGTAGTTGCCACCGGTTGGGGTGGGTGGAATTGGGAAGTGGAAAGTTGATCTTTGAACTAGCCAATAGCCTCAACCCAAAGTTCAGGCAGAAATGAAAGAATGCGGCTTGCGTAGTTGGGTAGCGTTCCCAATTCCCAGACCGCGTGATTTGAGCTTTCTTTACCATTAATGATTTCCATTGAGGTAGAACGAAAAGGGGCTTCAGATTACACAGTGCTCCTCACACCCTGCTTGCCTTGGTCTTCTGGGCAGTTGAAAGGACCAGAACCTTTCCACAGGGGGCACTGCAGGCTTGTGCTTCAGGCAGAGCAAAGCACAAAAGACACTTCAGGTGAATTGGTGGATTTGGGTTTCCCTTCTTGCCTTTTCAATCCAAACTGGAGTCCTGCTTATCTCCAGGGTGTGCCTTTCTAGTTCCTCCACGTGTGTGCGAGTGAAACTCCTGCTTGCGATGCTCTCACTGTTCAGGAGCACTCAAGGCCCCAGTAGCTGCTTTGCCTGCCACCCCCACGGTGGAGGCCTGCTCGGCTCACCCCCACCAACCCCGGCCGCGCACATGGTGGCGGTGAAAATGGAAAGGAGCAGCATGGCAAGGCAGTAGCAGGGTGGGCACAGGGCAGGGGCGGGCACAGGGTGGTGACAGCAGGCCCCCAGGACATTTGGAGGTCCCTCCGGACTCAGGAGGCCATGGACTGGAGCCCCAAGTCCAGGGGTAAGAGCGCTTCTGCAAAAAACAGAGTCCAGGATAAGGAAAAAGTACTTCCCAAACCACCGTTTCTTTATGGCTCTCAGATCTGTATATATAGTGATTTTCATCCACTTGAGAGGGTCCAATCTAAATTTCTTAGGGCTGTTTTTTCAACCCCCTTTTGTGTGTCTAATGCTAAGTTGCCAATGGAAGCGGACCTGTTAAGCTTGGAGACATGTTCCTGGATCTGTATTCAGCTTTTGATTGAAACTAATCTCTTTTCCTTCAGGCTTAGCTCCCTTAATGTTCAAGGATGAATATCCCTCTGATTTGATGTCTTTAATCACTGTAAAGTTAAAATTATATGGGTTGTCAATGGAATATCTACTCTCTCTGGGTTATGATAATGCTCAGGTGATCCTCAAGTAGTGTATTGTTTATTTTTATTTATTTTATTTATTAAAATATTTCTATATAATTAATTAATTATAACACCAGATAGATCTAAGCTGGGCAGCAGGCTACCCAAGTTTGGAGCTGTTAAGCCTTTACAAAAACCGGCTAAATATCTGTATGTTTTGACATACCCAACACACAGAAGAGCCCTGACACTGGCTTGGCTGGATGTTCTGCCCTCTGTAGTATTGGAGGGTGGGTTCAGGAGAGCCCCCTCCACCCCCAGTCTGGAGAAAATGTGCCCTTGTAGGGATGGGGATTTGGGGACAGTTGGCTCAAAAAATACAAAATTCTTTTTATTATTCTTTTTATTGCGATTTACATTTTAGCTATATCACTTCCCTTGTTTTTAGATATCGAAATCATTCTGATATGTTTTACACTAATTTACTTCTTTCTGATAATCACACCGATGTCTTGCAGCAGGTAGCCAGGTTTTGTATGGCTGCGATTAAAATCCGCACGTGGTGTGTTAGAAATCGTTAATTTAGGTGTGTCAGGTTCTTTCATCTTCTTTTATCTTATTTTACTTTTATGTAATAGCTTCTATGTGTATTTATATATACATGTGTATCAATATTCACCTTTAATGTTATTTTCATTTGGGTTTGAGCTGAAATGAAAATAACCTTAAAGGTGAATGTTGATACATTTGTATATATAAATACACATAGAAGGCATTGCCTAATTTCAATGGAATTACCTTGAATCATTTTTCTCAGCACATCAGCCAACATTTTTAGCATGTCCTAGACCAAAAGTTCAGAGCATATTATAATACTGATACAACTATTTGTTTTTAATAAATAAAATGGAGGTTGGTACAGAAAGGGAATTGTCACAAACAAATGTTAAAGCTCTGAAATGCTAAAATTAAATTTTCATGTTGGCTGTTTCATTTTTCATCCCATCTTTAAGCACATTAATAGATGTGAATTAAGCAAAGCAGAGATGGAATCCTTTGAACAAAATACTCTAGTATAAAAGAAAGATCAAGTTAAAATCCCTGTAGAAGAAACATGCTTAGTCTATATAAATAGTGTTGCAAAGGAACACATTGTCCTAAAGGGGAAAACTTGTATGTCAACACAGTTCTGTTTTTAAGCAAGTGAAATAAGATGATCACTAAAGTTATGAATTACTCAAATTACACAATAGGCCACAGTCAGATGAGAAGAGATATTCCCAGATTAAGTAATATTCATTTTAAATAAAAGTCATTTTGCTTTGTTTTTAAAAGCAGTCAGCTGCTCTATGCCAAGACAATTGAAAAGCCGCCATCTGCTGCTAATCCAATTAGACAGTTCAAAGCCATTTTCATAAGGCAGACTGTTATTGATTTATTCCATAAACATATTTTTCAATTATACAACATGGAGGTCTACATTCCGTCTAATTATGCTTCATAGAAATTATAATGATCCATGCATTAAAGAGAAATCTGAGTGGTACACAAGAAAACAAAACATTTTAATTCCCAATGACGTTCCTCCATCCCACCACTTATCATCACGCACCCTTCATTTCCATTTCATTTCCATTGTGTTACATATGTTGTCAGTATCCCATAAGTTAAATCATGTATTTCCATGAGATACTGAAGACTTTTTTTTTTAAAGTATGAATGCAGCTAATGTAGAACATGATCCAGACCCATGTCTGTGTCTGTAGAAGGCAGTGTGTTTAAAGAGGCCCCGGGCTAATTGTGCCTGAAACTATTCCTGGTCCTGGAGATTTCCCCCCCCCCCCAATATTTTTCACAATATCAAGACAGTAACAGTATCAGGATTGCTTTCAGTAGCTACCTGGAAACTGATGCAGATTCCTGGAGATTCCAGGCCAGTTCTGGAGGGTTGGTGATCCTCCTGGCAAGTGCATGTGCATTTCAGGGGGCTGCATGTTGGCAAAAATCACACCTCAACCCCATAATCTCAGGTGGAGGTGATGGCTAGGAGTACTTTCCATCAGCTTTGGCTGATTCAACAGCTGCGTCCATTTCTTGAAGAGGACGATCTCAAAACAGCGGTGCATCAGCTGGTAACCTCCAGGCTTGACTATTGTAATGTACTCTACGTGGGCCTGCCTTTGTATGTAGCTCGGAAACTTCAGTTAGTTCAAAATGCGGCAGCCAAACTGGACTCTGGGGTAACCCGGAGACACCATATCATGCCTGTTTAAAAACAGTTGCACTGGCTGCTGATAAGTTTCTGGGCAAAATACAAAGTGCTGGTTATAACCTTTAAAGCCCTAAATGGCTTAGGTTCAGGCTACCTTAGAAAGCGCCTTCTTCTGTATGATCCCCATCGCATGTTGAGGTCTGTCTCCAGTTACCACCAGTACCTCTGGTGGTGACTTGGATCCGGGCCTTCTCTGTAGCTGCTCTTGGCCGATGGATGCACTCCCAACAGATATCCAGAGTTTAGGCTCGCTGTTGGCCTTTAAGAGAGCCCTAAAAACATACTTGTTTGGCCTGGGCTTCCAAGGTTTTAAAATTGTTTTAAAGTATTTTAATTGGTTTTAAATGGTTTTGAAATTGTTTTATATTGTTTTAAGCAGGGTATTTTAAATGGTGTTTGTTTTTATGTCTTTTTAAACTTGTTGTGCACCTCCCAGAGACTTTGGATGGGGCGGTCTATAAATGCAGTAAGTAAGTAAATAAAATAAGGTATTTGTGCATTGGGCTGTGGTATGGCAATGAATAGTTCTGCACTTCATAGTGGAGCATTGAGGCTTACACAGCCCAGCTGGCCTTTGTGTGAAGGCAGATTGTGTATGCTGTTTGATTATTGCCTTGGAGTTTTGGTGGGCTGGTTCATACTGTTGAATTCCTCCACACAATCATGCATGTGACTATATTGCTCCATTGAGAAAGATGAGTACGAATACTGTGAGGCTGTTCTGATGATCAGCCAAAACCAGGGTAAAAAAACCAAGCCTGGTCTCGGCTGATTGTCAGAATCACCAGGAGCCGCACAGCAAGCCCATCTCTGGAGCCCACCTTTAAAATGAGGTTAAGGGAGTGAGTGCTGCCTTAGCCCCATTTCTTTGAGCATCTGCCAGCCCCGGCTGCTTGCGGCTGGGGCTGGGAGACTGCAGGGTTCCTGGCCAGCGTCAGGGGGATCCCCATAATGCACTGTGCACTCATGTTGTGGGAGCTGCTGAAGCCTCCTAGCCCCCAAACCCCCCTGCTGCCGGCAGGAGCTGGCAACCATCTGGGCGGGCAATCTGCCCACCCAGCAAAATGACAGGGACCATCTGCGAGGGAAGTAAGATTTTTGAGGCTTCCTCTCCTGCCCCTTCAAGCCCCTTCTCACAGATTGTGAGAAAGGGCTCAGTGTGATGCAGTTAGCTAGGCTAGGACTAGGGAGACCCCGGTTCAAATCCCTATTTGGCCATGAAGCTCACTGGTGACTTTGGGACAATCACTTAAGAACATAAGAACATAACAACAGCCCTGCTGGATCAGGCCCAAGGCCCATCTAGTCCAGCATCCTGTTTCGCACAGTGGCCCACCAGATGCTGCTGGAAGCCATAGACAGGAGCTGAGGGCGTGCCCTCTCTCCTGCCATTACTCCCCTGCAACTGGTTCTCAGAGGCATCCTGCCTTTGAGGCTG
Organism: Hemicordylus capensis; assembly: GCF_027244095.1. NCBI lineage: Eukaryota > Metazoa > Chordata > Lepidosauria > Squamata > Cordylidae > Hemicordylus > Hemicordylus capensis. Next base: position 368,315,696 of record NC_069658.1, on the reverse strand, counting down.
GAGGTGGCCCACAGCCCTCCGATTAGTAGCCATTGATAGACCTCTCCTCCATGAAGTCATCCAAACCCCTCTTAAAACTATCCAGGTTGTTGGCTGTCACCACATCCTGTGGCAGAGAGTTCCACAAGTGGATCACGCGTTGTGTGAAAAAGTACTTCCGTTTGTTGGTCCTAGACCTCCTGGTAATCAATTTCATGGAGTGACCCCTGGTTCTAGTGATGTGTGAGAGGGAAAAGAATTTCTCTCTCTCCACACCATGCATGATTTTATAGACCTCTATCATGTCTCCCCGCAGTCATCTTTTTTCTAAACTAAAAAGCCCCATGTGTTGTAGCCTTGCCTCATAAGAAACGTGCTCTAGGCCCCTGATCATCTTGGTTGCCCTCTTCTGTACCTTCTCCAGTTCAACAATGTCCTTTTTAAGATGTGGTGACCAGAATTGTACACAGTACTCCAAGTGTGGTCGCACCATAGTTTTGTATAAGGGCATTATAATGTTAGCCGTTTTTTTTTTCCAATCCCCTTTCTAATGATCCCTAGCATTGAATTTGCCTTTTTCACAGCTGCCGCACATTGAGTTGACACTTTCAACGAGCTGTCCACCACAACCCCAAGATCCCTCTCCTGGTCCGTCACCGACAGCTCGGATCCCATCAGCATATACTTGAAGTTGGGGTTTTTTTGTCCCAATGTGCATCACTTTACACTTGCTAATATTGAACCGCATTTGCCATTTTGTCGCCCACTCCCCCAGTTTGGAGTGATCCTTTTGGAGCTGCTCACAATCCGTTTTGGATTTCACTACCCGGAAGAGTTTGGTATCACTTATCTCTCAGCTTAATTTCTTGTGAGGATAAAAATAACCATGCACACCATCCCGAGCTCCTTATAAGAAGATCAGCATATAAATGTAAATAAATAAAATACATGTAGGTAACTTACAGGCATTTGCATGATAAGAACTACACTCTTTCTATTAGCTGTGACCATATATATTGCTTGATTCACTCTGTTTGGCCATAGACCCTAGTAGCACATAATAATATGGAGAGATACAGCAGTGTGAACCAATCCTGAGAATATTTGATATCTGGTTTGCAAATTGAACATAGGAAGCTACCATATACCAAGTCAGACCATAGGTCCATCTAGCTCAGTATTGTCTGAACAGACTGGCAGCGGCTTCTCCAAGGTTGCATGCAGGAATCTCCCTCAACCCTATCTTGGAGAAGCCAGGGAGGAATCTTGGAACCTTCTGCTCTTCCCAGAATGGCTCCATCCCCTAAGGGGAATATCTTACAGTGCTTACACAGCAAGTCTCCCATTCATATGCAACCAGGGTGGACCCTGCTTAGCTAAGGGGACAAGTCATGCTTTCTACCACAAGACCAGCTCTCCTCTTCACGAAGATAATTTGCTGCCTGGAGTACATGACTCTCATGAGTGAAGAGAGCTGTCCATAGCAACATCTGAATCAGCCCTAAAAACACTTGTGTTAACTTGCCTGCACTTTAAATGCACTAACCTGAACACTTGCTCATATGTATAATTTGCATCATGTGAACATTGTGGCAGTATATTATGTTTTTGTGAATTAGTCTTGCTGTAACATGATTGCTGTGAGATGGCCTTGTACATAATTCACAAATGAGTGTTTTCTTCCAAATTTGTGTCTGACTGTTTCTCATAGGCTTCGAGCAGCTTACCACTCCCTATAAATACACATGCCATTACACAAAAAACAGACAAACTCTGGCACCCAAGTGCCAACATTGTACTCCTGCCAGAAACAATCCAGATTTTTGCCCCTGTTCAATCAAATATAAGGAGAGAAGGCCAAGCTAGACATGATGCAGGAGATTTGTAAATGCACCTCCTGACCTCATATTTTTCAGTAAAAGCAGTTGCATACGTCTGATTTGGATTGTTATTATCATTATTTAAATGATGCATATTTTCAGGAGGCCATTTGCGTGGTCAGCAACACAGTGCTGAATACGCAAAGGGTCTCTGCACAAGCACAGAGGCCAGGTGAATGCCGAAGCTGCAGCAGTCACTGTGTGGTATGCTGGGTGAGGTGCCGCTGCTTGCAGTGGTTTGCAGGTGCTGGCGGCAAGACCACCAGTAATCACTTTTTAAAGGTACCTCTTGTGACCCCATCAGCACAGCCCTCACTGGGCACCACTGGCTCTAGAGCTAACTTGGCACAAAATGTAAAACCACCACCACCACCACCTTAAACAAGAGGAAATGGTCTACGAGACCCTACGCAGGTAGTGAGCTGGGAAATCTCTCCACCTATACATGCAGCATAGGTTGTACAGAGCAAATATACTTTAGCCTTTGCACCACAAACTCCTTTGATATAATTCTTAATTGAAAACACATACTAAATTCTGATGTAGGGAAACTACAAGACTAAGACAGAGGGATGGGGGCAGGAAAGCTTACAATAGGAATGTTAAAGTAATGTGTCAGTGTTTAGAAATAGGTTGTTAATGCCTAACAGGAAAAGAAAAAGAGTATTGGTAGTCTGTTAATCCACCTCTATCCTAAGCAGCGTAGATAACTTGGTTACAATCTTTTCAGTTAAATATCCAAGTTGTCTGTGGTGGAAGCTCCATGTGAAAGTGGAAGCAACCTTCATATTTACTAGGTGAAAGTGAATAGAGCTGTCAAAAGAAGTTAGAGCTCAAAGCTGAAAATTCTGTGAAGTTTGCTCCATTAGCTTGTGCATGCATAAGCCTGCTTAACATCAGGGAAGTGGATGAGAGAATTCAGGAATCCTGGCCCATAGAATAATACAAGTTACGTTGGCAGGGCTTCACATACTATTGCATAAAAGTGTGAAAAAATTGGATCAGGCTTTTGGCTCAAAAGAACAATGAAGCAACCCACAGTGACAAGAATGTGCTGCAGCATCCTGTTCCAATAACTTGTGTGGATGTTTTCCAAGATTCTGTGCTTTTGATCAAAAAAATAATTTACGGAAAAGATACCCAAGTAAAAAAGGATTATGATCTAGGAAAGATGTGGATAGCTGCAATGCTCCCTTGTGGCTTACGGTTGCCAAGGCCTACATCACATGCTGATCAGAATGAACAGGGTAAGATTCTGGCCAGTGACTTCCCCCCTCTCTTATCCTGGATATTGAGTGAAATGTCTATAGCCAGGAGCTACTGAGCCCCTCAAATGGTCATATGGTTCTACCTTAGCATCTATCTATCTATCTATCTATCTATCTATCTATCTATCTATCTATCTGGCATACCCATAGCTAATCCCATGCATGGCAGCTTTCACGAGAGTTCATGAGCATTGCTGGCAAGGGGAGAGGAAAGTGGCGGGGCAGGAAACAAAATGGCAGCGGCGGGCAGATGGGGGACAGAGAAAACAGCAGTTTGGGCAGGGGAGAGAAATTGGTGGCAGCAGCGGGTGGGTGAGCAGGGAAACTAGAGGCGCAGATATTCTGTGCCCGGCCCAGCTAGTATTTATTATTACTGTAATTTATTGTTAGTAAAAATATCTATATACCACTTTTCAACAAATCTGTTCTCAAAGTGGTTCACAAAGCAACAGGTATGAAAAAATGGTTCCCATGTATGGTTCCCTGTCCTAAAAGGGCTCACAATCTAAACACACACACACACACACACCACCACCAGCAGCAGCAACAGCTGCTAGAGAGATGCTATGCTGGGCTACATTTATATACTGCCTTTCCTCCATGGTGGAACTCAAAGTGGTGTACATGAGGTTCCCAGGTGGTCACCCATCCAGGTGTTGACCAGACCCAGACTTGTGTAGCTTCAGCAAGGTGACTGCATCATGGGACTATGCCCTGGGACCATCTATTAAAGACAGGTGCTGGGAGTAATATCCTTGGTCATTCATTGCTCTCTAGAGCACAAGGGTCCCATTGATATGGTAAGCTATGCCATTGTCATCAGGGACAATACAAAAGGAGAATTACAGTTGTCAAATATTGCTGTTTGGAAAGAACCCAGAGAAAGCAAACAAAAAGGCACAGTAAGTTTGTGGAAAGTCTGCTTGATTGGAAAAGAGTTCTAGAAAAATGGCAGGGAACATTTTTTGCCATGGGAACTGCAGCATATGGATAGTCAGCAATCCCAAGGCCAGACGGATTTTATTTTGAAACATGTTTATTCAGGATGGAGTTCTTTCTCATGGCTTAGGAACTGGGAAGCGTCCTGGAGGAGGACATACCTGAAGCACCTGAAGAACAAGCAGCATGGGATGCCAAACACAGAAAAGTCTATGGATTCATCTGCTTGCACATGAATGTCTCCATTATTGTTCATTTGAGAAAGACCATGTTAGCTAAAGAAGCTTTTAAAACCCCTGTATGCAAGAAAGACAACTAATACTAGTGCTGATCTGATTGTGAGACTGTGCAATATGAAACTCAAGGAAGGGCAGAGTCTAATTGAGCATACTAATCATATTCTGGACATTTCAAGAAGGTGTGAAAGGGAAAATGTAAAAATCTCAGATCAAGTAATTATTGGATTTATTTTGAACAGTCTGCCAGAAACATTTCAAGTGATATGTTGTGTTTTGGCATCAAGGGAGAAGATTGATTTGGAATTTTTGATTTCAAGACTTCAGGATTTTTATATGAGAGACGCAGCCTCTAGTGAGGTCTCTGACCAAAAGAATCAGGTTACAGTGTTTCAGACCAAACAAAAGAGCAAGGTGTGTTGGCTGTGTAGGAAGCCAGGCCATTTGCAAGTGAATTGTTCTCAGAACAAAGGCCCTGATCTCAGTAGACCTGCTTCAAGAAATTCCAAGGGGGATGACTCATCACACAGAATCTTTCCAAACCAGAAACATAGAGCTAAAAGAGATTCAAAAGAAAAAGCAGAAAAGGGATATGAGGTAAACTCAGCAATTTTTGGAACTGTTGAATCTGCTGAAAATGATGATGAAAGTGATTACAAAAATGACTATGGGAATATAGTTGTTGATAGTGGCACAACTGCAAACAAGGAATTGTTTACTGAGCTGGATTTGAATTACAAAACCCCAATAAGCCTGGCAGATGGCAGAAATATCACTACAGAGGACAGAGGGAAAGCAAAAATCATATGCAAGCTGCCAAAGGTAAGAAGCATAACTTTGGGAACTGAGGAAGCTCTTTATGTCCATGCACTTGAAAGCAGTTTAATTTCAATTAGATATGCCACATGGAGAAGTTATTGAGTAGAATTCAATGATGATTACTATTACATCAGAGACATACAAGAGTTGTTGATGAGAGCTTCTTCAAAGGAAAGTTTGATTGCATTAATGAGAAAGCCAATGTTGCAAAGGGATGTCTGCATAAACAGTGTGAAAAATTGTATAACCAAAGATTTGTACATAGAGATGTTAAAGTAATTTCTCAAACTGAGAAGAGGGATTTAGCAAGAAGATTGAAAGTTCACCCCTGCAAGGACAATGACTCACCATGTGTCTATTGCTTGAAGAAGGAATGCTTTCTGGAAATACACTAGGAGGAAAAGGATACAGAATCCTTGATGTGGCCAATGGAACAGTGAGAATGCACAATGTAGAATACCTTGATGAAAGACAAAGGCCAATCACAAATGGTTCATAAATTGGACCAGAGATCTAGATGGAAAAGGAACCAAAAGCAGAAGAAATTCCCATAAGCCTGGAGCTAACCAGTGAAACAGAAAAGCAAGGGAACGAAAAGCTTTCACCAGCAAATTGAGTCTCAGCGCCCCCTAGAGTTGATTCATAGTGATGTAGTGACCATAGTGATGTCTGTTCATAGAAAAAAGATGACTGCAGGGAGAAATGATAGCGGTCTATAAAATCATGCATGATGTGGAGAAAGTTGATAGAGAGAAATTTTTCTCCCTCATTTTCTCCCTCACTGGATCCAGGGGTCAACCAATGAAATTGATTGCCAGGAAATTTAGGAACAACAAAAGGAAGTACTTTTTCACACACTGCATAATCAACTTGTGGAATTCTCTGCCACAAGATGTGGTGACAGCCAACAACCTGGATGGCTTTAAGAGGAGTCTGGATAACCTGATGGAGGAGAGGTCTATCAATGGCTACTAGTCTTAGGGTTATAGGCCACCTCCAGCCTCAGAGGCAGGATGCCTCTGAATACCAGTTGCAGGGGAGTAACAGCAGGAGAGAGGGCATGCCATCAGCTCCTGCCTGTGGGCTTCCCAGCAGCATCCTGTGTAGTCCAGGATGCTGGGCTAGATGGGCCTTGGGCCTGATCCAGCAGGGCTGTTCTTATGTTCTATATACTAATACAAGTTAAATAATCAGAAGGAAACAAATTTATTTATTTTTTCATTAATGACTACTCCAGATGCACTTTTATTTATCTGCTAAAAAGGAAAAGTCAAGTTCTGGAGAAATGTAATATTGCATTTCTAATAAATGCAATATTACAATTGTAACAAATGTAATATTACTTTACAATGTAATATTAGGTTATGCAATAGTGAGCAACATGTTTGGCAGAATACCTCAGAGACTTAGAAGTGATAAGGGGGATAAATTTTACATCAAAGGAAATGGCCAAATACCTAAAGGAAGAAGGCATTGAACATGAATGCACAGTACCTTACACATCACAACTGAATTATGTAGCAGAAAGAAAGAATCATTCCTTATTAGAGATGACAAGCTGCATGTTGCAAGTTGAAGGATTGCCAAGCAAATTTGGGGGAGAAGCAATCCAGACTTCCAGTTACCTACAGAACAGACTGCCAACCAAAGCAACAGATGCAACACCTTTTGAATTATGGCATGGGAACAAACCCAACTTTGGACATATCACAGAGTTTAGATTAAAAGCATATACATACATTCTAAAGAGAAAAGAAATACTCAGTTGCAGATGTCAAAAAGCCACATGGCTGCACAAGTTGTTGTTAGACTTTGGAACTGATAAACACAAAACCAACTGAGATGTTTGAGGACAGCCAAGGATGCATCTAACTCTATCTGATGGAAAACACTATGTCTTTAACATGCATCCACACCATTTACGTGCTGACACTGCACGAGGGATGCCGGGGACGCATCCCATAGCCGTGGTGTGGCATTTTAGAGGGGTAAGTGGCACAAGATACCGCTTGCATGGAAGTTGTTCTGTAACAATAGTGCCACTGTGGGCTGGTGGGGGCTTGGAGGATGGGCAGGTAGGACCTGCCCGCCTTCTCTTAAGAGAATCCCATGCCCTGCGCCGAAACATTTTGGCACCAGGGAGCCAAAGCCAAAGAGGCACCGGAATGCTTCAGGCTCATCCCTACTAGTTAAGCTGAAGTACCTCCCAACTCAACATGATAGAGCAGATGGACATGATAGTAGATGGGCTGACCAAGCCACTAACAAAAGACCAATTCCAGTTTCTTTGAGAGAAGATGGAAGTCGCTGCATGCCATGCCTCCACTTGAGGACATTGGAGAGGAGTGGGGAGCAGGGGACTTACTAGAAAGTGGGGAGGTGCATGAGGAGGAACAGGCCAGTTATTTGAATGGGGAAGTAGTTGAGAGAGGCCAGGGTGAGTAGTTATTGCAGGAGGGGGAAGGCCCAAACGGGCTGAAGAGCTGGCTGAATGGCTGGTATAGGCATGAAAGGAGGCCAGTGGTGGGAGGGGCAACCTCTGCGTACACCCTCTCCACCTCCAACAACTCCTCCGAAGGGGGTAAGTTAAAAAAATTGCAACCCCCCCAGACCAAACCGAACTGGGGGGGGGTTCAAGGGGGTGCCAGACTGACCTGGCCTGGTTCGGGTCTGGTCTGGAACCAAACCAAACCAAACTGGACAAGCCGGTTCTGTGCATACCCCTACCTCTAACACAAATCACAGTTCTGAGGCAGAAAAGCCATCAACTCCAAGATGAGGTGGCTCTTCCAGAGACAGAAAAACAGATTGCTGAAGAGTTATCAGTTATCCTGGAATCTTCCTGGTTGTCAGTTTTGACAATATTAACCTTCTTTCACAAACAGGCAATTGAACCACCATGGACTCTATGAGCATCATCCCTCCCATGGTTGATGACAGTGTCTACCTTTTGCTTCATTGTAAACAGTGAGCTATTTTGGGACAGGGAACCTTCTTATGGATGGACGCATGAATGAATGGATAAATAAACGTCTTTCAGCACACATATACAAAAGCAGTATATAAATATTCATAATAGTAGTAGTCTAAATAGATGCGCACAAAGGACTCTTGTTTTATCTACATGTATAAAGAAGATAACCCATTGCTCCAGAAAGGTATCTGATTCTGCATATATATGATTCATAATGACTTTCTTGTGAACATTCTGTAGTGCTTGTTTTATTTTCTAAGAGTTCAACATATTTGAGAGCAATCTAAGAAATTAACCAGAAATTAACCAATCTATAGGAGGCCTCATTGGGCAAAATCTCTTGGTGTACTATAATAACCTGTGTGTTAAGTGATGGTTCTTTCATATTTAACGGGAGAAGAGCAACTGCCCTATTCAACGCAGTAGAGCATCCTTCCCAGTGCTGTTGCTGGTGTCTCCCTTGTGTTTCATTTTGTATTGTGAACCCCTTTGGGATAGGAAAACTTTTCCCTAACCTCTTTCAATTCTGTGCTATGTAAACTGTTTTTTGAACTCTTTGTTAAATAAAAATGTATAAATATTCTACATGTTTATTAGAATTAAATGAGGTATACATATTATTTATATTAAATAAATCATAGAGATATTTAAAACTTCAAAATAAAATGCATTCCTGATGGTGTAGTTAGGTTCCCTTTTTGCATTTCTTGAGGTAACTAGGAAAGAAATTCCAAGTAAGATATTAAATGTGTTTCCTTCCGGAGGTGTTTTTCTACCATTTCAAAATTGCTTGTGGGCTAAAGCAAAATTATGCTTCGGTCATCAGTAGGCCTTTGAAAAGTCTGCCATGAGAAATATATTGAAAAGTTGTCTTTTTGTATGCTTTACACTTTTCCAAAAATGAAGGGTTTACATTGCTGACTTGAGTAAAGACTAAACAAAAGTATTGGAAAGACAGACAAAACAAAATCTTATGATGATCCCATCTAAAATGAGTATTTTGGTGTACTTGTTGAACTTTCCACATTTTAAGTAATATTCAAATCATAATATGTTAGCTGGCATAAAAATCTCCATAATTGCATCCTCTCCTTAGAGGCCATGTGGAACAGCAGTCCCAGACCCTATGGAATTCTGTGAGAAATAAAACAATCGTGGTACCATGGCCACCTCTAACTAGTTCATGTAGCACCATGATTCACATACTCCTAACTGTACTGTTGCTAATACTAATCGACTCATGATGGCTTAAACATTGCATAGGCTTTCAAATATGTAGACGATGGCTTCTCATGGATGGAATGTATGAGTACAACCTCAAAGAATAATTTGTTTTTCATAGTCTGTGAGCTAAGCAATTCCAACCTTAAATTATCATATGTTAACAATAACTGCTGCTGTCTTAGTAATACTAAGAAGAAAATGATATGACAGACAATCTCTGTTTAGCCTTCTTATGTTTGCTATCTAGGTGTAATTTCTATCTTTTTGTGGCACTAAGAACTTCAGCGGGATCTGAAGCCCTTCTTAGCCCTCTTCAGAAGTTATTAAAAACTGGGACACTTTACTTGCATACAGCATCCCTGAGTGTGTGCTCTGAAGTCCTATCCCTGAGCGGATATGCTCAGAAGCCCCACTGCTCACCGTCCATAGTTATTGCATAGCTATATAGTTATAGCATTTGTCGACAAAGACAAACATTGTATTCATGGACAAATTATTACCATGATGCCAAATTCTGGGATGCCCCAGTGCTCCAATTATGGAAAGAATTGGCCCATGAGTTGCATTTCTCTTTACAAACAAATAGCATATAGCACCCACGTCTCCTGATCACGGAAGCGGAGTTTGCCTCTTCAGATGAATGCTACTGTAAAGATGAGTGGTAGGCTCTGAGGGTGAGTGATGGGGCCAGGGTGGGACTTCCACCCCTATTTGAGACACTGTAGTTGCATACAGCGATTTAAGGAGTGACATTTGAATTAGGCTTCTGTCTGCATTTTTTGTCTTTGGATAATAATATATGTAGTTGTCCAGGATAGGAATCCTAGAACTTCCCTGGTAGAAGACCTTCTACCAGGTGGATCTTTATCTAATGGTGGAAACAGAAAGGTGTCCTCCAACCACTAGGTAATACTACCTGATTTGGTTTCTACCAGTTCTGTCCCTATGACATCATCTAAAATTAGTTCCCAGCTTTGCTAATATATGGACTAGCATATTTCCCTCTACTTCTGCTCTCTGCCTTAAAAGGGATCTATCTGTGAGTTCTGATTAGTGCTAGAGACAGATTTGAATGCAGAGGCGCTCTTACCCCGGACTTCCGGGCTGAAGTAATAAGAACTTAACATAAGAACAGCCCTGCTGGATCAGGCCCAAGGCCCATCTAGTCCAGCATCCTGTTTCGCACAGTGGCCCACCAGATGCCACTGGAAGCCTACAGGCCAGAGTTGAGGGCATGCCCTCTCTCCTGCTGTTACTCCCCCGCAACCGTCCAAGGCCTCCACACCCTCTGGGGCCCCCCCAACCTTTTTAGTCTGTCCCAGGTGGTGGGGTCACGTTAAAAATGTGTTTAAAATACTCTCTGTGTGTGGTTGGGTGGAGAGCCTCCAAATGCCTTTAGATCCAGGCTCCAGAATTACCTGGGTGCACCTCTGTTTGTATGCTGCTGTTCTTTTTCCAGTTGTCTGAGAAATAGTGGCCACTGCTTCTTTCTTCCAGTATTCTTTGGTTAAAACATTAGGCTGCAAAGACCATCCTCAATTACCATCTTAAGAATGTATGTATCACAATACAGGTAGGGCTTCTACCATGCCCTGGACCAGTAACATATCTTCTACCTTCAGTGGAGGCACCCCTCCATGGGCCTCTGCACGTGTATAAAGTAGTCCAACACCTTCCATGTCAGATGAAGTAATCTCTGGTTTATGAAAGCTTATGCTGCAATAAATTAGTTAGTCTTTAAGATGTCATGTGACTCTTGTTCCTCTTTGTAGGAATTAAAAACTTTTAAAAACACTCTTTTTCAGGTTTTTTTAAATTATAAACCATAACAAGCCATTTGTAACCAGCCATCACAATCAATCTTAAAATAAATTGTATATATACACATTTCAATATATTGTGGCTCCAAATGCAATTTAAAATAAAAAGAGGAAAAATACATCTAAAATCAGGAAATTAAACACTTGGAAAAATCAATTAAAAATCAACATATCTTTGTTTCATAACTGGTCTGTGATCTGTTTAGCAATAGCACTAGCACTTACATTTATATACCGCTTTATAGCCGGAGCTCTCTAAGCGGTTTACAATGATTTAGAATATTGCCCCCAACATTCTGGGTACTCATTTTATCGACCTCGGAAGGATGGAAGGCTGAGTCAACCTTGAGCCCCTGGTCAGGATCGAACTTGTAACCTTCTGGTTACAGGGTGGCAGTTTTACCACTGCGCCACCAGGGGCTCTGTTTCCATACTTACGTTTTAAATCATAGGAGAGTTGTTCCTTATTACCATTCATTTTCTAGGATTTTGTCAGGGGAGAGCAACTGGCCCTTAACAACTTCTTTGATTTCATTCCATAGTTCCTCTGGTTCCCTATCAATGAGGTCCAGAACTTCAAAGCGGTTCCTGATGTTCTCCTTGAAAATTCTCAAGATCATATTGTGGAAGCTGTATAGCTTTGTTTTTCCTCTTTAGCTTGACTTGGAATTTGCACATGAGCAGTTCGTGATCTGTTCCACAACAAGCCCCCAGCCACGTCTTTGCTGTTATAACTCTTCCACCTCATTGCACCAATAATGTAATCAATTTGATTTCTGTGTACTCCATCTGGTCATGTCCAGTAATGTAACCAATAATATAATCAATTTGATTTCTGTGTACTCCATCTGGTCATGTCCATGTGTATAGACGCCGCTCTGGTTGTTTGAAGAATGTGTTAGCAATGAATCATTAGAATGTTTTAGCAATGATCATTGGCTTGGCAGAAACTAAGTCATTCTCCTGCTTCATTTCTGTTTCTTAGGCCATACAGTCCAACTGTGTTTTCCTTCTTACCATTTCCAACTTAGGAATTCCAGTCAAACCACCAGCAGCACATCTTGCTTGCATGTTCTGTTAATTTCAGACTGAACTTGAGCATAAGACTAATAAACTTTCTCTTCTTCTGCATCAGTCGTTGGGACATAGACTTGAAAAACTGTCTAACATGACAGTTTTTCAAGTCTATGTCCCAACGACATAGGGTTGTCCACAAAATCTAATTGATATTAGTCGGTCACTGACCGCATTGTATCCAAGTACTGTCATTGCTATATCCTTCTTGACTATGAAAGCAACACCGTTCCTTCTTTGTTTCTTGTGTCCTGAGTAGTAAACGGTATGATTTTTTGACTGAAAGTGTCCCATTCCAGTCCATTTTAATTCACTGATGCCCAAGATGTCAATCTGTAGTCGATTCATTTCATCTTTCACTGTGTTGAGCTTTCCCATATTCATGCTTCTTATGTTCCATGTTCCCACTGTAATTCTGACTTTGCAGCTTCGGATATCCTCTTCCCGCATGCCAACATCAGCTGCTAGACGTCCAAAAGGCTTTAATCTAACCGTGTCATAAACACCATCGGTACTCTGAGAGATCCTCAGCTCTTCTTCAGTAGCATGTTGAGTGCCATCTGACCTGAGGGGCCCATCATCTGGCACTACATTGACAGTCATTCTATTTTGTCTGTCCATGTGGTTTTCTTGGTAAAATACAGGAGTGGTTTACCATTGCCGCATAGTAATGAAATGATGCCTTTGTCGTCACTGAAGTGACAGTCCGCCTCCAGCAGCTTCCTATATTGCTGCTGCCCAATATAGGTGCCTGCTTGCTTTAGCTGGGCAGCTGGGATGATGTTTGGGCTTTGGGTTACTCTACTGGGTGTATACCTCCCGGCGTACTTAGCTCATCCCTCCCAGGAACACCCCCACACACACCGCCATGATGAGGCAGCATAGCAGGACTTGGGGGGTGATGAGTGGTATATAAATATTTGTAGTAGTAGGATGGACGAACTAAAAGGTCTCTTTGCTAGATCTAATAATGTGGGAATGATGCCATAAGACTGTCACAATCTCAGAGTGTGATGCACACTTGTTTCACTCAAGAACTGCTCTCGGCTTTCACACTGGAGAACAGGATATCTTTAAAAAAAAAAAAATCCATCCTTTGCTTCCTTACTAGTACTAATTGGGAAGATTATTCTGATACTTGTATAAATGTTGGCGTTGGGAACTGCTGCAGTTAGAACTGGGAACTTTTAGATATTTCCGCTGCTGTCCTGTATGGCAAGTCAAGGCTTCAGATTAGAGTTCTCTGCCTTTAGTCTCTAGGAAGACTCTTCTTATCTAGGCAGCCTATTGGTTCCCTTTGGCCTGAAAGACTATAAGGTTCCAGAGCAGAATGGGCCATTGCTTGTGTTACAGTAGTTGCCAGGTAGTGATAGTATGTTTGTGACTCATTAATATGCCTTTACATCTTCCAATGGAATGGGAAACAGGATAGTATCAGCTTCTCTTGCCCCCCACGCCCTCTCACCCCCACCACCTTTCATCCAATCTCTTGATCCCCACACCAGGCAGGGGTGAAGGTGGCTATAAAGGCAAGGGCAGGAAAAGCTACAGCTATATGTAGCTGTGATTTAAAATAGATTACAGATTACTATCTGTAGCTGTGATTTAAAATAGCTGTAATTTAAGATAGATTTAAAACAGCATGTACATTCTCTAGCCTTGTTTTATGTTTGTTGCCTTGCTTACACTACATAGGAAGCTGCCATATACTGAGTCAGACCATAGGTCCATCTCGCTCACTATTGTCTACACAGACTGGCAGCAGCTTCTCTAAGGTTGCAGGCAGGAATCTCTCTCAGCCCTATCTTGGAGATGCCAGGGAAGGAACTTGGAGCCTAGATGCTCTTCCCAGAGCAGCTCCATCCTCTAAGGGATCTTAGAGTGCTCACACTTCTAGTCTCCCTTTTGTATGCAACCAGGGCGGACCCTGCTTAGCTAAGGGGACAAGTCATCCTAAATGCAGTTAAACCTGGCCAAGGTTGTAAGACCATTATGCCTGAACACATGAAACCACATTTACGGCCTGAAAGCTAATGCTGGTTTGCCTCGCCAAACTCCAATTGGAACCTTCAGTTATCTCTAAGGTTCGCTGCTGACAATGGTGGTTTTGCCACTGATGTGACTCCTAGCACAACTATAACTGTGGTTTCGCACCAAATTCCAAACCCCAATCATAGAGCCGGAAGTGCAGCCCAGCCCAGGGACTTTTGGTGCTTCTCGCTGGAAGCCTCTCAGAAGATCAGCCACACCCCTCATTTCAGCTATGTGGCCATAGAGTTGCCAGGCTACAGGGACACCATAATGCCCCATCCTGAACTGGCCAGCCTGTCAAGCTGCTCAGTCAATTGGGGGGCAGCCCCGATTCCCACTCTGTCCCATGCTCCCCCACCTGGCAAGCAGGAGGGAAAGGGGACGGGATGACAGGACAGGCACTAAGTGCTTTGCTCCCCGAGAAGGGAGCAGCAGCCATGTATGCCCACAAGCACAAACACCCCAAGTGGCAACATGAGCAGGGCACCCCATCATGGTGCCAGGAGAGAAGAAAATGCTCTGGGGGGAGGGATCCCTAGAGTCGGGTATAAAAGTCAGTGCAGTCCTACTTTTTGCATATATAGGTTGGGGAAGGAGCAGCCAGCCCCTTAAGATTTGCCCCCTAAGTCTTGCTCATTAGTAGGTCTGTCCCATCTTGGAGACCAAGCCCATCACCCCAGGGAACACACTTTCACAAGAGTGGCAGACTAATGGGAGTGTGGGAGGATGCTCTGTTCTGGAAAGCTGCGGGGATGGGCACTTGGGCAAGTGCTGTGTCTGTCCCGGCAACTGCTGCCAAGCCATTGTCAAACCCTGTGCCCTTCCAGCCTTCACGCCCATGTGGGGATGCATGCCACACTGCCCATGGCCCTGAATGGCAAGTCCACTGGCCCCGGCCAGCTGGAAACTGGGGCTCTCTGCTCCCAGGAATCCGCTCACCAGGAGAGCTGCATACGGTGCCATGTAGGACCCAGCCTGGGAGCTTTGAATGGATTCAAAAGTCCACACCTGAGCCCTGTGCCCACACAGCCCACGCAAGTGGGTATGCCCTGACAAATGCCCCCCTTGTGGCAGGGATCACCAGCATGCACAGGGCATCCCCTGTCCAGCAGTGGGGAGCAAATATTTGGGGGTACGCTCCTGTCTGCCTTTGAGAGGCTGCCTCAAGCAGGGATTCAGGAGTAGCACAGTTCTAGTTTTTTCACATATAGGTTGGGGAAGGGGGGCCCAGGCCCTTCCCCTTTGGGGGGATCCATGCCCCCTAGCTTACGCATGAGCAGGACCAGGTGACTGGATTTGCAATGCACCTCCATTGGAGCCTGAACCACAAACCACAGCTTAAGAGCATGCCAGGCCTTGGGGACATCCCCAGACAACTCATGAGAAGGACCATCAGAGGGGAGGGGAGAGAATTGCCTAGACAAATCTGATATGAATACAGACAGCAGAACATCCCCTTCTCCCACGGATAGCCCTCTCATGAGAGTGTCAGGCCACTCTCACTCTATACCCCTGCTAACTTGGCAAAGAGGCACCTTTTTAATGTAGTGATTTTCTTTATTTAGCGGGGGGAGAGTACCTGGCCCTATCCACCCCCAGCACAGTACCTCCAGTGACTGTTGCTGGTGTCTATCTTGTGTGTGTGCGTTTAGACTGTGAGCCCTTTGGGGACAGGGATCCATCTTATTTATTATTTCTCTGTGTAAACCACCCAGAGCCATTTTTGGAAGGGCAGTATAGAAATCAAATGAAGGAAGGAAGGAAGGAAGGAAGGAAGGAAGGATTCTTTTTGGATGGCCATCGGGAGAGGTGCCCTGGAGACAGCTTTCCACGTCTTGGGTACCAGGCCCAATCTACTGCAAAAAATGTGCCCCCTCCCAGCCCACCTGCCCATGTGTACCCCTGCCTGTGCCCCCCATGGGTGATGCAACCATCCCAGGGAAGCTGGAAACGGGGGTTCTCTACTCCCGGGAACCCCATGCCTGGAGATCTGCTACTGCGCTGAGCCAGGCCAGACCCTGGGATTTTGAATGGGTTTAAGGATCCATGCTGCAGCCCCTTGCCCACACCATCCATGCAAATGTTTTGGTTGGGGTTGCTATTGGCAGGCTCTGAAAGGTAGGCCCTTGGTGGGGATTCCCTAGCAGGCAAGTACTATCTTTTTCACAGAGAGGCTGGGAAAGTGTCAGCCAGCCCCTTCCCCTTTTGGGGGGATTTGTGTCCCCCAGGCTTACTCATGATCAAGGCCAGTCACCAGGGTCAATATTGGGTAAACTGAAATCCTTCTTCAAGTATCCAGTCAGCCAACCCAGGGCTTACTGGCCAGGCATGAGAGGGAAAGGCCATGGAGAAACCCCCAGACAACTCATGAGAAGGACTATGGTGGTGGGAGGGGAGAGGGAGATGAATTCCCAGATAGGGGCAGGGTTACAACCTTGGCTTACTCATGAGGAGGGCCAGTGGAATAAGAATCTTTCTACTTTTTGGAGTGATCCTTCTTCTGGGGCAACAACGGGTACCAAAGCACACGTGGACTTTACCCCCTCAGTGTCAGGCCATGGGTGCTCTAAGTAGACCTGTGCTGTGCTGCAGTGTGTTGGAAAGCGGTGGGGAGGGATATCCCAGAGACAGCTTTCCTGATCCCGGGGACAGTGGCCAAGGTGCCATGGAAACAACCCCCCTGCCCAGCCATCCCCATGTATGCACAGGTCTGCCCTCACCTGTGGCCCCTGCACTGGAAAGTGCCCTCTCCCATTATTCCCCACACCTGCTTATCTGCATACGGTGCACAGAGCGGAGCCGTGATTTTAAAATATGTGCAAATGCATGGTCCCATCAGTGCACTCTGTGACCACACACATGGCCAGGCTATGGCACATGGGGTGTCACAATCTCCACTGGGGTGTGTGCAAGGCTTCAGAGGGATTCAGGGAGAGGGAGATATTGGAGAAGCATTTCTATTTTTTTAACAAAAAGAGTTGGGGGCACACTAAAGTGGGCCCCCCTTGGTTTCCCTGGTGGTTAAGTAGCCTGGCCATACTTGTAAGTGCACAGTCTGTGGGTGAGCATTTGCCCTTTTATGGGCAAGACCAGTCTACATCCCTAGTAGACTGCCCCCCTCATGAGACTAGTCCCAGCCTACCTGGCAGCAAGTTGCTGAACAGAAGGAATTCACTTGTGTCTGGATGGGCTGCTTTGCTGAGGTCACCCCTTGTGACATCCTCCCTAGTTATGGTGAGACAGATACCACCCCCCAGTATCCTTTGCTCTCCCCATCTGCATATCCCATTCTAGTAAATGTGGATTTCCCACTTCCTTCCTGCAAAGAAAGTGGAATTCCTCAGGCTTTTGTGCTTGTGTGGTGTTTTCAGGGTGCAGGCTCACTTGGGTGTCCCTGAAGGTGACTTGCCTGCCTGGTGCGAAGGTTGCAGACATCATACAGTGTCTAGATAGGCTGTTAGGCAGTGTTGGGGAGGAAACAGCTGTGGTGGTGCATGTAGTAGTTACTCATTGGCAGGGACCTCTGCAGCCAAGATCACTGGGAACAAGTCTACTGGTTTCTCCCTCTGAGTTTTTCATTTGGTAGACTGCACAATTGGCTGGTTCTGAGGTTGGATTCTTTATACCCCTAAATTGAATGTAAGTGATAAAATATTTCAGTGGAGTTCTATTCAGAGGGGTGATAAGGGAATGAGGGTATACAAAAGGATAACATATTTCTTGATGGGCTTAATGCCTTATCTTGTTGTTGTAAATATCTAAAAGGAAAATAGTTTCTTCTTGGATCTAGCTTCTAATCTTTTCTCTATTGTTTCACAAATCAGGAGAGGAACTACCCTTAATACTTTCTGGGAGTTTCTGATTGTTTAGTCTGGGACCATTAGCACTTTGGCTGCGCTGTGGGCAAAGCTCAATTTAGGGCTTTTTGTCTTTTAATTGCTGAGGAGAAGGAATCATTTCTAGGCTGGAGACTGCTCTTTCTTTGTTTAATAGTCTGATTCAGCAAGACAGTCTGATAGCTGCATACAATCAGGGACTGTCAAATTGAAATCCTGGGGTCTTCCCAGGTCAGTCAATCAGAGCTGTTACTTTTTATACAAAAGAAGTTTGGGAATGAGTTGGGCCTTTTTCTCAATGGCCTGCACTTCAACCCCCATTTTAAAGTGCCATTTTCCCTTGGTCATCTCTGGTTCTCTAAATCTGGATCTTTGGCCCTGTTTGGACCTGGGGAACATCTGGGTGTACGGGTGGACTAGAAAAGGGGTGATCTTAACATTGGCCTGAAATCATTGTTACCTTATCCCCTAACTAGTGAATCTGTTGGACCAGGAAGTAGGGAATCAGTGCCTAGAATGTGGGGCTTTGTGCCTACCTTACAGGAACAACTAGTAGGCTACATTCTTCACTTTATCAAGAATCTTATTGCATAATATTCCCATTGCCAATTATGGCAGCTGATGCTCTCTGAGCACACAAGGCTCTGGCAACAAATAGGGCCCATATTAGAAAGGGAGCAAGGACTGAATAGCAGGCAACATTAGTTTTGCCCATTAAAATGAAGCACGAGCAAAGAACCTTTTTACCCTCCATCCAATGTGAACAACAACAAGCTCTAATAGCTCCCTTTGGCCACCAGGCCTCTAGTTGCTGGGCAGACTCTTCTTTTTAGAATCAACAAAAAGGTTGCATGTATGAAACCAATCTCCTGTTCCACTGTGACATTATTTTGCAATGAACAACTGGACTTCTGCCTCCTGTGCCAACATGTTTCCTCCTGTTGTTTTCCAATCCATAGGAGAGGGAATGGGAGAAACAGGGGGGGAACATGCCCATGGCCGCACCTGGCCCCCTGCTGTCGAAGTATCTTTCAACTGATAAATCTGGCTTGAGAAGCTGCAATAACTCTCCCTTCTTTGATCTTTCTCCAATAATTCAACTTGGCATCTGTGAGGAAAAGAACTGGGAGCAAACGCTTCCTCCATAACAAGGTGAGAAATACTGCAGTGGCTATGTGGCTGAATCTTTGTAAGTAACAGTGCTACTCTCTCCATGCTAACTATTTGGCCTTCATCAATCTGCTTGTTAGTGTATTTCCAAGCAGGTATATATGTTACTCATGTAATTTTAATTTTTAACTTGCATAAATTCTGATTTTTTTATCATCTTTCTCCAATGAACTCAAGACAACTTATATTACATTATTTATTTTTAACTGCCCAGTAATCCTGTGTGGTAGGATAGATACTTCATTAACTCAGTGAAAAATAGCCCAATCCTACTACTACTACTACAACACCGACAATTCTTAAAGTGGTTTACATAGAAAAATAAATAATACATAAATAAGATGGCACAATC
The DNA here is from genome assembly GCF_027244095.1 of Hemicordylus capensis. Classification (NCBI taxonomy): domain Eukaryota; kingdom Metazoa; phylum Chordata; class Lepidosauria; order Squamata; family Cordylidae; genus Hemicordylus; species Hemicordylus capensis. The sequence goes on along the minus strand of NC_069658.1, from coordinate 368,296,094 downwards.
CTATGCACATTTGTTCAGAATCAAGTTCCACTGAGTTCAGTATAGCTTGCTATGATGTATGCTTGCCCAGAATTGCAGCCAAATCAGTTTAATTAATTATTTACTACTACTACTACCACTACTACTACTATGCTATTTACACACAGTCTACCAGATGTTATTGACTGGACTTGGTACTTTAATTATCGGGCCCTTTCCAAGGGTCTAAGATAACTAAAGAAGAATTAAAGATAGTGTCGTAGTATTTGTGCTGTCAGTAGTGTGGCCTTCTGTAGCTGATGTGTTGTAATTTTATTGATGTCCAAGGTGTTGAGATGGTGTCAAGATGATGACGATGATTGATGTTGTAATAATAAATAAATAAATAAATAAATAAACTATTAAATACCAATGAAACAAAGCCGGCCTACAAGAAAGAACAAGTCAAGAACCGAGCAGAAAAACTGAAAAATAAGCCACTGTGTGGTCAATATTTGCACAATATAACTAGAAAATCAAACATCACCAAGACCTGGCAATGGCTTAAGAATGGCAACTTGAAGAAAGAAACAGAGGGTTTAATATTGGCTGCACAAGAACAAGCACTAAGAACAAATAATGACATAGGAACATAGGAAACTGCCATATACTGAGTCAGACCATTGGTCTATCTAGCTCAGTATTGTCTTCACAGACTGGCAGCAGCTTCTCCAAGGTTGCAGGCAGGAATCTCTCTCAGCCCTATCTTGGAGAAGCCAGGGAAGGAACTTGAAACCTTTTGCTCTTCCCAGAGCGGCTTCATCCCCTGAGGGGAATATCTTGGAGTGCTCACACATCAAGTCTCCCATTCAGATGCAACCAAGCCAGACCCTGCTTAGCTATGGGGACAAGTCATGCTTTCTACCACAAGACCAGCTCTCTTCTCCTTATTGATGACCATCAATCATGCTCTGCACCCCCACAGTGATGTCGATAGGCTATACCTCCCTCGCAGCTCAGGTGGAAGAGGAATGCTGCAAGTCCATCAAAAAGCAGAGGAGGAGAAAAGAGGCTTTGAAGAATATATAAAGGACAGTGAAGAAGATGCACTTCAAATGGTCAATAACGAGAAAGTATTCAACACCAATGAAACAAAGCAGGCCTACAAGAAAGAACAAATCAAGAACCGAGCAGAAAAATGGAAAAATAAGCCACTGAATGGTCAATATTTGCACAATATAACTGGAAAATCAAACATCACCAAGACCTGGCAATGGCTTAAGAATGGCAACTTGAAGAAAGAAACAGAGGGTTTAATACTGGCTGCACAAGAACAGGCACTAAGAACAAATGCAATAAGAGCAAAGGTAGAAAAATCAACAACAAACAGCAAGTGTCGTCTTTGTAAAGAAGCAGATGAAACAGTGGACCACCTAATCAGCAGTTGTAAAGAGATCACACAGACTGATTACAAACAAAGGCATGACAAGGTAGCAGGGATGATACACTGGAACATCTGCAAAAAATACAAGCTACCTGTAGCCAAAGACTGGTGGGACCATACAAATGAAAAAGTTGTAGAAAATGAAGATGTAAAAATATTATGGGACTTCTGACTACAAACAGACAAACATCTGCCACACAATACACCAGATATAACTGTAGTTGAGAAGAAAGAAAAACAAGTTAAAATAATCGACATAGCAATACCAGGGGATAGCAGAACAGAAGAAGAAGAAGGAACAAGAAGACCAAAATAATCCCAGTGATAATTGGTGCCCTAGGTGCAATTCTAAAACAACTTGAAGAGCACCTCAACACCACAGGGGCCCCAGAAATCACCACCAGCCAATTACAAAAAGCAACTTTACTGGGAACAGCCTATATTCTACGACAGTATCTATAACAACAACAACGATATTGATAATAAAATTCAGCCATCCTGAGTCCTTGGGAAGGACTCGATGTCTGGATAAAACAAACCAGTCAATAACACCTGTCTGACTGTGTAAACAAGAAATAATAAAATACATTATTGTAGGATGCTTCCCCACTTTTTTGTGTTTCTTGAGATTTGCATCCAAATAAGGGACACAATCCAGGCATAGTTAGCCATTTTTAAATCCAACTGATTTCAAAGGCAGATGTGTAACATTCCTATAGACATCAACAGGAAAATGGTTTACTTTTGCTGGCCTATGCCCAAGGTGCACCAGATGTAATGCTTGAGGCAATTTGCCATTCCTGCCCTCCCCTATAACTGTGTGTAGTAATAAAAGAGTGTCATTGTCAGTCTGATTTCAGGATGTTTGCCAAAGCATAATGCCTCTAAAAAGTAATTAATAAATTATTGTTTATTACTATTATTATTCATTTATTACATTCTATACCGCTCTATCTATCCAAAGGCTCTGGGCAGTGTACAACAACCAAAACCAAAAACAAACAACCATTTAAAACTATCAGCTTAAAACAATATAAAAACAAATTTAAAAATAGTTTAGAACTAGTTTAAAAACATTTAAGAACAATTTAAAAACCATGGAAGGCCAGGCCAAACAAATAGGTTTTCAGGGCTCTCTTGAAGAGAGCTCTTTAATAAAGAGAGCTCTCTCTTTATTAAAGGATGCACCAAAATTTTCCTTTATTTGCACATATCTGCCATTCCTTTGATGTCAGTGGAAATAACATGTGTAATAAAGAACAAAACCTACTAATAATTCCATCAGTATTTGCTTTTAAAACTCAAATTTAACAAATCCAATCCATCCATAATTTATGGGCTTAGTTTTGTTCCATATGATTGCTTCCTTTCCTTCATATAAAATATATTTTTAAAAAGGGTATATAAATAGAGAGCAGATGGAGCACTTGAAAGGTAAATTAAATATATTCTGGTTGCAGTGATTCAAACATTTTTAATGCAATGTCTAACCAGTAGGTAACAGCATTTAAATGAAACTAGATGCAAAACCATCAAGTAAATAGGCTTCTAATTTAGTGAAATAATATTTCTTTATGCATCATGGTGTCTAAAGCAGTAAGGAATGCATTAACTAAGGCATTGTTAGTGTTATTTATAAAAGTAAAAAGGTAAAGTGTGCCGTCAAGTCGATTTCGACTCTTGGTGCTCACAGACCCCTGTGATTTTCTTCGGCAGAAAACAGGAGGAGTTGATCATTGCCTCCTCCCGTGCAGTATGAGATGATGTCTTTCAGCATCTTCCTATATTACTGTTGCCTAATATAGTATCAGCAGGGATTCAAACCAGCAACTTTCTGCTTGTTAGTCAGGCATTTCCCTGCTGCACCACTTAAGGTGACATTATGTATAAAGCATCAGCAAAATGGGTATCATTGGCCTGACAAACCATCAACAACAAATCAACAACAAAAGACATGTTGCTAGGACTGAATCTGCATTTGCTTGAACATTGGGCTTGTGTTATCAGAAAATCAGAGAATATTTCACTGTGTCGGGTTGATTATAACTTGTTTTGCATGCAGATGACATTTTTGATCCCTAATCTTATTTGAAGAAAGAATAAGAAAATTATTTCTTATTCCAAAAAAGCATTTAGAAAATCAAGAAAGCATCTAGAATAATCTAGATGCTCTAGAAAACCTTCCAAATTAATTCTTAAATTTGTTTAAATTGATAATTCATTTAGATAGGTGGTTGAAGTTCCCTTTGAGTATTTGGAGTAAAATAAACATAAGATGTATTTAACACAGAGGCTTATATATCCTTTTGCGGGAGGGCAAACTAGAGTTCCCATGGTGACATTATGTTGAACAATGTATTTCTTCAGAAGCTTTAAATCCTTTGAGTCTCTGAGTTTGACTTACCTCAGAATGCAATTTGGCAGTTTATTTGCTGAAGCATTTATTATCCAGATTGTTTGAATTGCTTCGTTTGCTCTAAGAATGAGGATGATACAACAGAAATGTTTATTTTGTGTCTATTGGATACCTCAGAGAATGGGGCACTTCACATGACACGTGTGAAGTGCTTGACGGGGTTCTGTGGGGAGAGTGGGCTTAGCCTGCTCTCCCCACAGACGAGCAGCCATTCGTAGCTGGGCAGCCAGATTGGCCACCCACACGGCTGCCAGCTCCATTGATCGGGGGCCACGTGGCCCCTGGAAGTTCCAGGATGCCCCGTGCAAGTGAGGAGAGACCCCGGAGCCTGGGAGGCTGCTTGAAGCCTCCCAGTCAGGGGTCTACTTGTGTGTCGCTGCGTGCCATGGTGACACACAAGCAAAAAAACCAAAACAAGGTTAATGGAGTGATTGCTCCGTTAACCTTGTTTAAGGGGAGGGGATTCTATGAGGCTAGCTGCCGGGAGCCGCACAGCTCCCATTGCAGCACACGATTGCCCCAAAGTGGGCTCGGCTCCCTTAGCCTACTTTGGGGTGATCATGGGTATAGCCTCTTAATCTCATAGGACCTGGTTACAGTCTCTGAGGCACTTCACACAACACGTTGGAAACACCTGAAGGGGTTCCACAGGGAGAGCCCGCTCTCCCTGCAAACAAGCAGCTGCTCCTAGCTGGGCAGCTAGTATGACTGCCCACACGGCTGCCGGCTCCGTCATGGAGCCAGTGGGGGCTGCGGAGATCAGGGGCGAGTGGGGGATCCTGCAAAGATGATCAGTTACAAAGGTAATTTCTTCTTCATCTATTTTTATTTAATGGATTTAGATCCCACCTTTCCAATTCCTTGTCCAAGGCAGCTGACATTAAATCTATATAAAACCATAAAGCAACCAAAAATGTGGTATAACAAGAACATTAAGAGGACTACAAATATCTATCTATCTATCTATCTATCTATCTATCTATCTATCTATCTATCTATCTATCTATAATGCCCCACATACTAAAACCATTAACTTGCTTGCTTGTTAGGAATTGAACTCAACCTGAACCCAGATCCAAAAACCAGTTTGGAGAGGCTTGTTTCAGTTAACTTGCACCCAAAATCTCTTGCTTGAACCTGAAGCAGAACTGAGTCCTGAACACAAAAACCAGTAACTGGTTCCAAATAAGTAGTTCAGTAATCAAACAGGCAGCTAGCAATGACATGATTAATGTTTTATTTTCTTGGCTTCTTAAAAAATCCTGTTGTGTGCTTGTAAGCCTTTAAATATTCAAAAATAAACCATTTTAAAATAACATTTTTCTCAGATTACATAGTTATCATTGGATCAGCTCAGATATCATGCAGAACCTCAGTAAAAGCCAGTTACCACATGACATCTCGGATCCTTGGGACTGCACCCCCCACCCACCCTACTCCTAGGCAAATGTCCACTTCCTATCTAGGTTAAAATAAACCAAGAGTGGTCATGATGTCTGAACTACTTGCTTCAAATATGCTAAGGTCTGTAACTTACTTCAGACTTTGAGTTCAGATATCAATATATTTGAGATTAGTTAATTTGAACGTTACAATCAGCCTTGGTTTATTTTAACCTAGATAGGAAGTGGACTTTTGCGCAGAGATGAGAGAGGGGAGCAGGGATGCCTGTGGCTCAGAGATGTCACACTGAGTCCAGCTTTAACTGAGGTTCTGTGGGACATCTGAAGCAGCCCAATATACTCATTTTATACAGTTTAATTGCATGCATTCGCCCCTTCATTTTTCTTATTACAGCATTCAATTTGAAGGAAAAATAGCATCGTGTGAACAAACTGAGAGTTTGTAAAGGAGTTTGGGAATGTGGGGAATAAAGGTAAAGTGTGTCATCAAGTCGGTGCCAGCTCCTGGTGATCACAGAGCCCTGTGGTTGTCTTTGGTAGAATACAAGAGGGGTTTACCATTTGCCATCTCCCGCGCAGTATGAGACGATGCCTTTCAGCATCTTCCTATATCGCTGCTGCCTGACATTGGTAGGGATTCAAACCGGTATCCTCTTGATTAATAGTCAAGCATTCCCCCACTGAGCCATTAGGGGGGTATAGACTGCCATTAATTCCAATGAGGGAGGGGAGTGCCAATTTATAGGTTGCAGGGGGCACTAGAACCCCTAACATTGGCCCTGAGTGGCAAAACCAGAAAAAATAGGGGGAGGGGCACAGAAAGAGCAAAGTGCACTTCCTGAGAGTGGGCAAGCTTTGTCCCATATACATTTCTAAAAGAGAAACAATGATTTCTAAAAGATTTCTGAAAGAGAAACAATAGTCTGTTTCTCATGTTAACACTCAACATATATTCTTATATAGAAATGATTTTGTGGAGTTAGCACTGAGGGAAACCTGTTTAAGATTACAGTCTTATTTTAACTTCTAGTTCATGATTCAACAGTAGCTTCAGCAATGGGTACAAAGTGCTTGTTTGAGGGTATAACTAACTTGTCCCTCTTGTCCTCCTCCACCCCCTTGTGTCCCTTGTGGGTAAGACTGATTCTCAAAGATGCTTCAGTGTTATGTACATTCATTGTAATGCAGAAACTTGTGTAAGCCAAGAGCCACAAGGTGGTGCTAATAGCACAATATTCAAATATTTTGTAGCATTCACCGCTATCTCTAGCTCTGAGGAATCCCTAGCCAGATTTGTATAGAAGAACAATAATTTACAGGTTGGCAGGATGTCTAACACAGTCAGAGAACTCAGATCTATCTGACAGCAACAGGAACCCATGACGTATAAAAGTCCATCTCATAATTAGGAAGCAACTTGAAAACTACCATTTATTTCCTTCATTCTCAGTTTTGTCTGTAATAGATGTGATTTCACCCCAGTCACTGCCACATAGGCTTAAATCTGCTCATTCTCTGTCCATAACAACTTAGATTTGATAGATTACTTGACCAGGTCTTTCCTGAACCATATACCTTCTTTTTTCTTATTTGTCAGTATAAATTGTAAGCCAGCAAACTGGATGTTTTACCTTTTCTTCTGTTTTTTATCTTGCATTGTGCCTTGTTTTCTTTAGGTGCATATTCAGAAATTTTAAAATGATTAAAGTATGTTACAAATGCATACATGAGAAGTAACAGGTGACAAGTAATCTTATAAATTGGCTTCTAGTTGGAAAAAAGTAAACAAAATGTGTTAGTAACTTCCTCCTCAACACAAGGATACTAGGACTGGGGAGACCCGAGTTCAAATCCCCATTCAGCCATGATACTTGCTTGGTGGGTGACTCTGGGCCAGTCACTTCTCTCTCAGCCCAACCTACTTCACAGGGCTGTTGTGAGGAGAAACTCAAGCATGTAGTACACTGCTCTGGGCTCCTTGGAGGAAGAGCGGGATGTAAAAATGTAAATTTAAATAAATAAATGGACCATGTGGCCCTGCTAAGTGGACAGCTTTAAAAGATAATGAGGCTGTTCTCATGAGCAGCCTAGCCCAGGGTAGGGCAGCCTAACCTGGGCTAGGCTGTTTGTGTGGAGCACTGGGATCCATGCAGATCCCGGTGCTCTCACACAGCCTAACCCCGCTCCCAAGCTTGGCTCTAAGTCAAGGTTAAGGGAGCAAGCGCTCCCTTAACTCAGCTGCCGGGTTCGCATGTCTCCTCAGGCTGCACACAGCACAAAGAGACAGGCGCCTTGAGCACCCATCTGACAGGGGATCCTGTCAATGCATTCCACTCATGGTGTGGTGCATTCTGGGGTATCCAGAGGCTGGGATGCATCGCCCAGGCCTTCAGAGCTCCACGCTGTGTGGCACGAGGTGCAGATCATCTGGGAATGCAGTTAGCGCTCCCAGAAGCATGTTTCTGCTTGTCTGGGGGGGAAGTGAGTTTGAACACCCTCCCCCACCCGCCCACTTGTGTGAATGGCCCCAATATGTCAGAACAGATAATGAGATTGCAGAGAAGCTGAATGAGTTCTTTGCATCTGTCTTCACGGTGGATACTGACCTTATATACCCACTCTGAAATGGAACGTCTCATGTTTGGAGGCTGAAGAACTAGACAAATTTGAGGTGATGAGAGAGGATATTCTAAACTGTCTTGAACAACTAAAAATTAACAAATCACCAGGGCCAGATGGCATCCACCCAAGAGTTCTGAAGGTACTCAAATGTGAAATTGCTGATCTCCTAGCAAAAATATGTAACAGTTTCCTACATGATCAGCCAAGATGATCAGGGGCCTAGAGCACCTTCCTTATGAAGCAAGACTACAACATCTGAGGCTTTTTAGTTTAGAAAAAAGACGACTATGGGGAGACATGATAGAGGTCTATAAAATCATGCATGGAGTGGAGAAAGTGGATAGAGAGAAATTCTCCCTCTCGCATAACACTAGAACCACAGGTCGCCCCATGAATTTGATTGCCAGGAAATTTAGGACCAACAAACGGAAGTACTTTTTCACACAACACATAATCAGCTTGTGGAATTCTCTGCCACAAGATGTGGTGACAGCCTAGATGGCTTTAAGAGGTTTTTGGATAACTTCATGGAAGACAGGTCTATCAATGGCTACTAGTCTGAGGGCTATGGGCCACCTCCAGCCTAAATGGCAGGATGCTTCTGAGTACCAGTTGCAGGGGAGTAACAGCAGGAGAGAGGGCACGCCCTCAACTCCTGCCTGTAGGCTTCCAGCGGCATCTGGTAGGCCACTGTGTGAAGCAGGATACTGGACTAGATGGGCCTTGGGCCTGATCCAGCAGGGCTGTTCTTATGATGTTCTAATCAGGCTCTGTACTGGAGGACTGGAAAGTAGCTGTTGTAACTCCGATTTTCAAAAAGGGATCCAGGGGGGATCCAGGAAATTACAAGTTGATTAGCTTAACTTTTATGCCTAGGAAATTCATAGAAAGCATACTTAAGGAGAAAATTGTTAAAAATATAGAACAGGCCTGCTCAACAGGAGTTGTAGGCCATCCTGCAGAAGTTGGCTTACAACTCCCATAATCCCTGGCTATTGGCCACAGTGGCTGGGGATTATGGGAGTTGTAGTCCAAAATCAGCTGGAGAGCCTAAGTTGAGCAGGCCTGATACAGAAGACTAGGCCTTGCTGAAGGAGAACCATCATGGCTTCTGCAAGGGCAAGTCTTGTTTCACTAACCTTTTGGAGTTCTTTGAGAGTGTCAGCAGGCATGCAGATAATGGTGATCTAATCGACACAATATACTTGGACTTCCAAGAAGCTTTTGACAAAGTTCCCCACCAAGGGCTCTTGAGTATACTTAGCAGTCATGGGATAAGGGGACAAGTTCATGTGTGAATTGAAGGACGGGACTGGTTGAAGGACAGGAAACAGAAGGTAGGCATAAATTGACAGTTTTCACAATGGAGGGAAGTAAGGTCCTCCCAGGGATCTGTACTGGGACCAGCGCTCTTTAACTGATTCATACATGATCTAGATGTTGGGGTAAGCAGCTAAGTGACCAAATTTGCAGATGGCTATCGGCCACTTCTGGCCTAAGAGGCAAGATGCCTCTAAATACCAGTTGCAAGGGAGCAACAGCATGAGAGAAGGCATGCCCTCACCTCTTGCCTGTGGGCTTCTCAGGGGCACCTGGGGGACCAATGTGTGAAACAGGATGCTGCACTGGATGGGCCTTGGGCTGTTCCAGCAGGGCTGTTCTTTTGTTCTTATGTAATTCTTATTGGCAAGACATACTCTGCAGTATGTCAGATGAACAAATGATTCTTAAAGCTGGTGCCTTGACCATCTCAAGGATTTTGCCTTGCTGAATCTTAACAGTGTCCAGAAGGGAGTTTATAGAACTTACATGTGGAGAAACATGGACAGAGAACATGGATTTGGCTATGGATGTTGACTAAAAGTATTGTGCACTATCATACTTTGTTTATAGGCAATCCTCAACTTTAAAACATTCAACTTAAAACAAAGCCACTTAAAACATTCTTAAATTGTCACCTTGTTTTATCTTTGTGATGGTATTTTAGCTTCACCGCATGAGGAGGAAGAGTTCCTAGCCCACACGCCTTCTTATCCACCTTCCTGCCGTCCTTCCCCATCGAACCCAGCAGCTGCAACAGCAGCAGCACCTCCTGTCCAGTTGCTCTTCTCCTCACCTGGAGAAGAAGAAGTTTCCAGCCCATGTGGTCTTTATCCTGTCGTTCAGAGGATAAGAATTTTGAAATCGTTCCGCCAGTGAGTAAGATGAAGAAGGGGGGCCAGGAATCAAGGTGCTGCAGTTGGGATAGGACAGGGCTGCACAACTCCACGACTTTAGCCCTTCAGCTATTGCTGAACTGTGACTCCCATCATCATTAAGAGATCGAAAGAAGGTGAGATATCAACTCAGATAAGAAGAATTTTGGGCTTCCCTCGGATGATTTTTATAACCACCCTAAAAGACAAATTAAGAATTCAGAACATGTTAAGAGCTCAGCCACTGTGTAGTAATCTGTCATAACTGAGTGGCACATTGGACTTATTACTCAGGCTGAGAAACTGTTAATCATTTGGCTGGAGGATCAAAATTGATGCCATGCTCCTGTGAGTTTAGGCAGTATTCAGGAAAAGGCTAGGAGTCTTTGTAATGAGCTAAAGAAACAACAGGGGGAGAGTTCTAGTGCTGAGCCGTTTAATGCAAATAGGGGTGGTTTGTGAATTATAAAACCAAGGCTAGTTTGCATGATATCACAATCTCAGATGAAGCTGCTAGTGCTAAGGAAGAGGCACGGTTTCCTTGAGACACTGGCCAAATTCGTTTAAGAGAGTGGATACTGTACCTGTCAAGTTTTTAACATGGATGAAAATGGGCTTTTTGGATGCCATTAAGAAGGAACTTACAAATACAATACCAAAGAGAAGAAAGGTCAGAGTACTAAACTCCTAAAGAAAGACTCACTCTTTTGCTTGGTTACAATGCTGCAGGTGACAGGCTTAGTCTATCACAGCCGCTGCACAGTGGCAACTTGGAGCTGAGCACTAAGGTGGCAGAACCTCAGCTGATGGACCAGAAGCAACTGTTTCTGTTTCTCTCAAAGAAAAATGCAGACTGATTGCAAGCACTGCTTCTCAAGATCAACAGGTAATTTTGGAGAATACTATTTCTGCTATGAAAGGTGCTTCAAAAGGGCAGCCAACAAAAAAAGAACCAGTGCTGGTCCCAGCCCTGGACTGTGTTGCCAAACTGGAACCTGAGAGAGCTTGAGGGCTGCAGTCCTCTGAGGAAGCTCTCACAGGTCTGGGTTCTCTGGGCAATCACTCCTAAAATACAAGCCCATTACAGAACGGATGCAGTGGCGTATCGGGGGGAAACAGTGCCCAGGGCAAGCTCTGGCCGGCCCTGAAATGGCGCCCCCCGGCCCCCACATACCTGTGAGGGTGCAGCGGCGCCCCCCAGGCGGCAGATCGCCGGCGGTGGTGGCGATTCGGCGGTGGCGTGCGGCGGCAGGTCACCCGCCGAGAGTGACGGCGTGCGTGCGGCGGCGATTTGGCGGTGGTGGGTCACCCGCGGCCTGCTGAGTGCGGCGGTGGCTGGCGTGGTGGCGATGGGCTGTAGCGCGGCCCGAGTGGTGGCGGCGGATCGCCTGCCGAGGATGGAGCGCAGGCCGCAGAGCGACGCCGAGCCTGCCTCCTGGCCCGGCCTCTGCGCAGTTGGGAAGCAACGCCGGGCCAGGAGGCAGGCTCGGCGTCGCTCTGCGGCCTGCACTCCGTCCTCGGCGGGCGATCCGCCGCCGCCGCTCGGGCCGCGCTACAGCCCATTGCCACCACGCCAGCCACGCCAGCCACCAGCCAGCCACCGCCGCACTCGACCCACCGCCGCCCGCCGCCGCCAAATCGCCGCCGCACGCACGCCGCCACACTCGGCAGGCAATCCGGGGGGGGGGCGTGGGGAGCCACTTTTAGGCACCCCCCATGTGACCCACCGGGGTGGCGCCCAGGGCACGTGCCCCCCTGCCCCCCCTATCGTTACGCCCCTGAATGGATGGTTCTCATAGGAACATAGGAAGCTGCTTTATACGGAGTCAGACCATTAGTCCATCTAGCTCAGTATTGTCTACACAGATTGGCAACGGCTTCTCCAAGGCTACAGGTAGGAGTCTCTTTCAGCCCTATCTTGGAGGTGCCAGGGAGGGAGCTTGGAACCTTCTGCTCTTCCCAGAGCAGCCTTATCCCGAAGGGAATATCTTACAGTGCTCACACATCTCCCATTCAAATGCAAACCAGTGTGGACCATGCTTAGCAGAGGGGACAATTCATGCTTGCTACCATGCTCCAATGTCTGTACAAGAGCACCAACATCCACGCACTGACTTGGATTTCGTCTCCACACTTACTTCAGTATCTGATGTGGAGCTATCCAGTGACTCCTCTTATGTGATTAGGTTGGATCAGTTCCAGTTTGTGACTCCTGAGGATGTGGACAAGCTGATTGGAATGGTGCGGCCCACCACCTGTCCTCTTGACCCTTCCCTGACATGTCTTATACTACCTGGCAGGGGGGTTGTTGTAGAAGGCCTGATAGAGATCATAAATGTGTCCCTGAGGGAAGGTAGGATGCCTCCTAGTCTTAAGGAGGCAATTATTAGACCGCTTCTAAAGAAGCCTACCTTGGATTCCTCAGAGCTGAGTAACTACAGGCCTGTCTCCAACCTTCAGTGGCTGGGCAAGGTAATCGAGAGGGTGGTGGCCTCCCAGCTCCAGACAGTCTTGGAGGAAACGGATTATCTAGACCCATTTCAAACTGGCTTCTAGGCTGGCTATGGGGTGGAGACTGCCTTGGTCGGCCTGATCGATGATCTCCAACTGGGAATTGACAGAGGAAGTGTGACTCTGTTGGTCATTTTGGACCACTCAGAGGCTTTCGATACTATCGACCATAGTATCCTTCTGGAGCGTCTGAGGAGGTTGGGGGTGGGAGGTACTACTTAGTAGTGGTTCTGCTCCTACCTCTCGGACAGGTTCCAGATGGTGTCCCTTGGAGACTGTTGTTCTTCAAAATCTGAACTTTTGTATGGTGTCCCTCAGGGCTCTGTATTGTCTCCAATGTTGTTTAACATCTACATGAAACCGCGGGGAGAGATCATCAGGAGATTTGGTGCAGGGTGATATCGGTATGCTGATGACACCCAAATATATTTCTCTATGTCAGCATCATCGAGAGAGAGTATAACCTCCCTAAATGCCTGCATGGAGGTGGTAATTGGCTGGATGAGGGATAACAAACTGAGACTGAATCCAGATAAGACGGAGGTACTCATTGTGAGGGGTCGGAACTTGAGAGACAGTTTTGATCTGCCTGTTCTGGATGGGGTCACACTTCCCCAGAAGGAATAGGTACGCAGTCTAGGGGTGCTTCTGGATCCAAGTCTCTCCTTGGTGTCCCAGGTTGAGGCAGTGGCCAGAAGTGCCTTCTATCAGCTTCGGCTGATATGCCAGCTGCATCCGTTTCTTGAGACAGACGACCTCAAAACAGTGGTACATCTGCTGGTAAACTCCAGACTGGATTACTGCAATGTGCTCTATGTGGGGCTGCCCTTGTACGTAGTCCAGAAACTACAGTTGGTCCAGAATGCAGCAGCCAGGCTGGTCTCTGGGTCATCTAGGAGAGACCATATTACTCCCATGTTGAAGGAGTTACACTGGCTGCCGATATGTTTCTGGGCAAAATACAAGGTGTTGGTCATAACCTATAAAGCCCTAAACAGCTTGGGCCCTGGGTATTTAAGAGAACATCTTCTTCGTTATGAACCCCACCGCCCATTGAGATCATCAGAAGAGGTCCGTCTGCATTTGCCACCGACTCGTCTGGTGGCTACTCATGGACGGGCCTTCTCCGTGGCTGCCCCGAGGCTTTGGAATGCACTCCCTAGTGAAATAAGAGCCTCCCCATCTCTGACAACTTTAAAAATGTCTTTAAAGACACATCTGTTCACCCAGGCTTTTAACTGATATTGTTTTGATTGTTTTAATGTTTTTAGAATATTGTTTTAAAATTTTAAATTGTGTTTTACATTTCTTGCTTTTAATTTTTTTTGGTTTTGTTTTTAATTAATGTTTTACTTTTTAATCTTGTTGTAAACTGCCCAGAGACGTAAGTTTTGGGTGGTATAAAAATGTTAAACAAACAAACAAACAAACAAACATGCTTAGCAGGAGCAGATAGGGCAGCATAAGAGTGCCAGACTTCAGAAGGCTGCCTCTTTAAAGCAGGAAGATGGAGCCTAGGAATGGTAATTTGGGCTCAAAATATTTAAGAGCTTAGTTTGCCTTTGAGCAGTGTCACGTCAACTTTTTCTCTTGGTCCTCTCTGCAATCCTGCAGACAGCCAAGCTTTGCCTGTGGCATACCTTGCTTTGTGAGCAACCACGACAAGACGATGACTTTAAACTAGAACCTCTGCTTGTGTACCATTCAGAAAACTGTAGAGCTTTCAAAGGATATTCCAACACATTTCTCCCAGTAACATGAAATCCATTTGTGAGGAAAATTGTTGATGATTGGTTCAGTCATCATTTTGAGCCAAGTGTAAGAGAGAATAGCAACAAAAATGTCATAATTGCAATGACTCAACCAATGACTCAACCCTGAAGCATCAGAACCAGCAACATCTCCAGGCCCTGACAGTGGGCCAGAGCTTGAGAAAGCTCCAGAGATGGGGCCCCTTGTGATAACACCCATAGAGTCTGAACCCCCTTAAGTGACATTGTCAGAACCCTAGACTCTGCTGTGTGTGAAGAAAATATGGGTGAAAGCATCAGAATGTATGCTATGGAACTGGTAATGCTCACTTGAATGTGGCGTCCCTTTTGAATTTTTAAAACTACGTACTTAAGAAAACCTCCGGGTGGGGGAGAACTTCTGATGGTTAATTCATTAAAACAGAAGCAAACATGAACTCCTAGTTCCATTGATGAAGATCACATTCTGTTTAATGACCTCTTGGCACAATGATTTTGAACAAAACAGCACATTACAGAGACTTTAATAGGGAAGTACAAAAGTGACGGAATAATTTGGCTCTTTATACATGAACAATCTTCGTTTAGTTTCTGATTGATGTCAGTGAGGATGGGCGCTAGAATGGTACTTAAGGGCTTGTGTTGTTAAATCATAGCATGTCTGCAACTTCTCAAACCATGTGCTAGAAAAATGAACTGTTTGTTAAGATTGTTGGATTTCTGCCTAAGTGGCACTTGGATCTTTCTGCTGCTACTCTTTTAAAATGCTGGTTTTAATACAACCCCACCCCCATGTTTGGTATCCCAGCTTCCCTTGACCACTGAATAAATTGTGATACATTTGTGTTTTATTGTGCAGTCAAATGGAGAAAGTTAAATTCCATGCAAGTTTTATTTTATTGCCTGCTTTATCCACATAGCCAAAATTTACTGCTGTGCATTTGCATAATAATACTTCAAAACAGATTGGAAGACACATTAAAAAATCTGGAGTCATGGTCAGGTAAACAAGAACCAAACCATTTAAACCATGTAGAGGTTGAGTATCCCTTATCCAGACTACTTGGGACCAGAAGTGTTCCGGATTTTGGAATATTTGCATAATGAGATATCTTGGGCATGGGATCCAGAGCACCAAAACATACGCCAACAGAGCAGGCGCCAAACTGAGCATGGAGTGGAGGGGGGGGGGCTTTCCCGTTTCCCTCTAGCACCAAAGTGAGAACATCATAAACACTAAAAAAACTTCACAATAAAAACAGAACCGCAACTAGAGAGAATTACAGACAAAACTCCTGTCACTAACAGCCTTCTGAAATAAGTAAGTTTTGACTGCATGTTTAAAAGCAGCAAAATTAGGAATCTGCGAGTGAGTGAGCTGAAGCATTTTGTTTTTTGTTTTTATTATGGTGTGGTGTCCGGATTTTGGAGCATTCCAGATTTCGGATGTCTGGATAAGGGATACTCAACCTGTACTCTAGTTAAGAATATTACTAGAAACTCTAAACAGGAGCTCTCAAGTACTGGTGCTGTATTTAACCGGGTGTGGGGTCTCAGAAAAAAATCTCTTATGTTGGAGAATTCTCTTGGCATTTTTCCTAACACTTCTTGTGACTTTATTCAAAATTGTCATGAGTTATATTGCTACTTTACAATATTATATGGCTACTCCCACCCACCTTTACATTTCCCACATATCATTTTATATGTATGTTCAGAAGTAAAGCCAGTTTCCCATTCAATTTTTTCAGTTATACCATTTCTGTGGGGCACTGTATAACAGAATTTGCTATGTAGTAACAAACAATGCTGGGGGTGTCAAAAGGCAAATACTTCAGTATGTTCATGGGACTTAAATAAAATCTCGTTGGGCAGTTAAAGTATGGATCAAGATTTTAAAGTGTGGACAGAAGAACACTTCTGTTGTGGAAGCAGAACTTGCTTCTTCACATACAGGGTGTGTGTGTGTGTGTGTGTGTGTATGATTGTCCCCCCATAGAGGAGGTGGGAGAGAACTGGCTTTACACAGCCCCGCTTGCCCCATTTAATTAACACTATTGCTTTCCACTTGCATAGAAGGATCTTCAGTTCAAAGCCAAAATTCTGCTAGTCTGAAAGCTGAATTATGATCTCTATAAAAGGAGGATAAAGTCATGCTACAGAACTTAATTCCAAACTGGAAAAGAACAAAACATAAGAGCCATAGGCAAGAGGCAGAATTAGTTTTGTGTCAGCTTAGCAATAAAAGGAAATAATATAGCACTGCTGAGAGTTTCGGGTTGTTGAACTGGCTGGCAAATCCCTTTGTAAAACAAATGATTCATTGATGGTTCATGAATCTAACTAGAAAAATTTCTTAAGTAATTTCCTATTGGCTCTGATCACCTTTCAAGCAAGATGCTATTGGAAAACTAGTAAGACTAGCATATACTACCTTAAGGATTTGTTGAAGATGACATCACCATATTTCCCGCTTCGCCTGTGATGAGGTGTATCTGTGTTAGGAGGTCAGTGTGAAAAAAGTGCAGGCAAGTTACTGTGGGACAGATGTACAGAGAGACTGATTTGGGGGAGCTTGGTATGCAGCAGCTGCCAGGCAGAATGATGACACACTTTTGATGCAGCTCTCTGGGAACCTGGTGCCATCTGCGGCTGACTTCTAGGAATGCTCTGCTATTTCGCTGCCATTTTGTGTTGGAGGAGCCTGCTGATGGGCTCGGTTATTGCATTTGAGAAGTCTCATAGGCCTCCTTGGGGTTTGCCGTTTAAGCTATTCTAAGATGGCCACCCCTGTGGCAGCCACCACTGCTAGGCTAGGGGAGAATGGGAACGGTCTGCTCACTTGCTTGCTGATACATATTCTGGACTTTAGCAAATGCCTGGCTTCACTGGCTGCAAGGGCCCAACAAGCCCTTTAGGCTGCCCAAGCAAAGCAGAAGGCAGAGCGGTGCTGCACCACGGCCCATCCTGGACAAGAGGTACTCCTCCTCCTGCCTGAGGATGTCAGCAAGCTAACAACCTGTTGGCAAGGGCCATACGAAATGGTGTGGCAGGCGAGACCCATTGACTATGAGGTGCATCACCTTGATTGACCAACACCCCCCGTCCCAAATATATCATGTCAGTTATGTTCTTCGCCTACTGGTTAGGGAGCCATTCACTTAATTTTGCACTACATTGAAACCAGCACTACTAACCCAGGCTACTAACCCCAGCACTACTAATCCAGCATTACTAATCCAGGCTAACAGGGTACACTGACCATGGGTCTCCTCCTAGCCACTGAAATAGAGGACATGCTAGCCAGGGGAATTACAGAACCTACTTGTAGCTCCCCGGTTGTGTTCCAGTAGGTCCACCAGGGAGTGTATTTATTTCAGGGACCTGAATGTTGTGTCCAAGTTCAATGTCTACCCCAAGGGTGTCAAATGACTGGACCATGAGCTGGATGTGGCCTACAGAGCTCCATTTTCTGGCCTCTGAGCACGGGCTAGGAAGTTGAGCATTGGTCCTGGCCACAGCGTTTCTTTCCCACCCAACGTGCACCTCAGCAGCATCATTCCTCCCCACTAGCTGTGGCTGGCTGGTTCATTCACTCCTTTCTTCTCCTGCTGCTATCACCTCCCAAGGGGTGGGGAGGAGAGAAATACTGGCTGTGCCAGTGTCAATACCTCTCTCCTCCCCACCCACCCCCACTCCAGAACTAAAGCAGAAGCATTTTTCCTTCCTCTTGCCACTGCCATGCTCTTCTCCCCTGCATCCCCATGGCTCCTCAGTGCACAAAGCTGGTGGAAAAAAAGACACTGAGTGGAGGGCAAGGGAGATAGGAAGATAGAAGGGGAGGAAGAAAGGAAGAGACTCCTCAGGAGTGAGTGGCGGGTAATGTATGCAAAGAGAGGCGCACTGCTTTTCTTGGGCACAATGTTATTTTGGAATTTTTGATCTGATCATTCAGTGTTAAAAACCTTTTGAAGATGATAACAGTTAAAATATGATTATCAGAATTTCTTCTAAAAATACAAAAAGTATATTACAACCTTTTCCTGAGCATATTCTGGTGTAAAAACTAGTGCATTCATCTAATTTAAGTGGTAGGGCAAGGGAAGGAAGGAAGAAGAAAGGAAGAGAGTGAGGAGGAGGGAGGAGGAGGTGGCAGCAGAAGACTGAAAGCAGTGCAAGACAACAGAAGGCAGTGCAAGGCTATGTGCAGCCTCCCAGATGTGCATCGGAATCACATCTGACCCACCACCTGATGGAGTTTGACATCCCTGATCCAACCCATGCCATGAGTGGATAAACTATTGGACAAAGTGAGGCAAGTGGCTTTACCCATCCATCCTGGACCAAACCATAAGGTATTGGCAGATCTCCCTGTCCCTTTCTTTGCGGCAATAAATGGCCTCCCCCACACTATTGAATTGACTCTTCCAATTCACATGGATGCTATTTGGACTCCATAGGGTGGTGGTGACCAGTGACTGGGGGATTGGGTCCTGGAGATGCTGAAGGTGTTCGCTGCTACCTACGGTGCCATCATGATCTAAAGCTCTCTTTGACAACCCACTTCCAGCATCTCTATCAGGTGCTGAGAGAGGTACTCCCCTCTGTCAGGCAGTACTTGTAGCTAATTCTGTTAAATGTAGTCACCCATTCCCAGGTGCAATACCTGGATTATATAGTAAACGTAATCTGTCCTGTCCTGGGAGAAGTCCATGCTGTCTAGAGCTGGACACAGCCAACAACAAAGAAAGCCATATACTTTCTGGGCTTTCTGGCTACTACCAGTGGTTCATCTGTCACTT
This sequence comes from Hemicordylus capensis, assembly GCF_027244095.1. Lineage (NCBI taxonomy): Eukaryota > Metazoa > Chordata > Lepidosauria > Squamata > Cordylidae > Hemicordylus > Hemicordylus capensis. The sequence goes on along the minus strand of NC_069658.1, from coordinate 368,276,992 downwards.
TACCATTCCAGCTGCTGTGCTTACCTCTTTAATCAAGAAAGGCTCATCCACCAAGTTCTGGTGCCACCCAGTTGCAAACAGCCCTTTAAGACCCTAATATCAGCTCTATACTGTCCCTCTTATTCACCACGCCCTTGATTTAGGGGAGAGCTGGTCTTGTGGCAGCAAGCATGAATTGTCCACTATACTAATTGGGGTCTACCTTAGGATGTCCGCTCAAATCTAAGAGGAAGATGCTTAATTAGCACCTGACTACATCTCTTTTCTGTGCTAGATCGCAAATGTGCAGACCTCTTTCCTATAAGTGCAAAGGTCAGCTTTTGACTCTGTCTTTCATCTCTCTTCTTGTGCTCCTGATGGATCAGGACCATCTATTCCAGCATCCTGTTTCCCACAGTGGCCAACCAGATGCCGCTGGAAGCCTACAGGCAGGAGTTGAAGGCATGCCCTCTCTCCTGCTGTTAGTCCCCTGCAACTGGTACTCAGAGGCATCCTGAGCAACTGGTACTCAGAGGCTGAAGGTGGCGTATATTATTATTTTGATTATTATTTATTCGATTTCTGTACTGCCCTTCCAAAAATGGCTCAGGGTGGTTTACACAGAGAAATAACAATATAGCCCTCCAACTAGTAGCCATTGATAGACCTCTCTTCCATGACGTTATCCAAACCCCTCTTAAAGCTATCTGGGTTGTTGGCTGTCACCACATCTTGTGGCAGATAATTCCACAAGTTGATTATGCACTGTGTGAAAAACTACTTCCATTTGTTGGTCCTAAATTTCCTGGCAATCAATTTCATGGGATGACCCCTGGTTCTAGTGTTATGTGAGAGGGAGAAGAATTTCTCTCTATCCACTTTCTCCACACCATGCATGATTTTATAGACCTCTAAAATGTCTCCCCATAGTCGTCTTTTTTCTAAACTAAAAAGCCCCAGGTTTTGTAGCCTTGCCTCATAAGGAAGGTGCTCTCTAGGCCACTGATCATCTCGGTTGCCCTCTTCTGCACCTTTTCCAGTTCTACAGTGTCCTTCTTTAGATGTGACCAGATTTGTATGCAGTACTACAAGTGTGGCCGCACCATCATTTTGTATAAGGGCATTATAATATTAACAGTTTTTTTCCCAGTCTCCTTCCTATTGAACCCTAGGATGGAATATACCTTTTTTACAGTTGCCGCACATTGAGTTGACACTTTCAACGAGCTGTCCACCACGACCCCAAGATCCCTCTCCTGGTCAGTCACTGACAGCTCAGATCCCATCAGCGTATACTTGAAGTTGGGGTTTTTCGTCCCAATGTGCATCACTTTACACTTGCCAACATTGAACCACATTTGCTATTTTGTTGCCCACTCACCCAGTTTGGAGAGATCCTTTTGGAGCTCCTCACAATCCATTTTGGATTTCACGACCCAAAAGAGTTTGGTATCATCTGCAAATTTGGCCACCTCTTGGCTTACCCCTACTTCTAGATCATTTATGAATAAATTAAAAAGCACCGGTCCCAGTACAGATCGCTGGGGGACACTTCTTACTTCCCTCCATTGTGAAAACTCTCCATTTATACCTACCTACTGTTTCCTGTCCTTCAATCAAATAGCAATCCACACATGTACTTGTCCCCTTATCACATGACTGCTAAGTTATCTCAAGAGTCTTTTATGAGGAACTTTGTCGAAAGCTTTCTGGAAGTCCAGGTATACTATATCACCTGTATCATCTTTATTCACACACTTGTTGACACTCACAAAAAACTCCAAAAGGTTGGTGAGGCAAGATTTCCCTTTGCAGAAGCCATGCTGGTTCTCTCCCAGCAGGGCCTGTTCTTCTATGTGCATCACTATTTTATTCTTGAGGATGCTTTCCATCAATTTGCCTGGAACGGATGTTAAGCTAACTGGCCTGTAATTTTCAGGATCGCCCTGGATCCCTTTTTGAAAATCGGTGTTACATTGGCTATTTTCCAGTCCTCCAGTTCAGAGCCAAATTGCAGGGATAAGTTATATATTTTAGCAAAGAGGTAGGCAATTTCACATTTCAGTTCTTTGAGGACTCTTGGATGGTTGCCATCCGGCTCAGGCAATTTGTCAATTTTCAGTTTTTCCAGTTTAGAACATCATATCTTTTCACTTCTATCTGACTCAGTTCTTTAGCCTCCATCTCTGAAAAGCCTGGTTCAGGTGCAGGTATATGCTCCGTATCCTGTGCCGTGAAGATGGACACAAAGAACTAATTTAGCTTCTCTGCAACTTCCATATCCTCCTTAATAATCCCTTTCACTTCCTCATTGTCTAATGGTCCAACCATCTCCCTGGCAGGTTTCCTGCATCTGATGTATTTAAAGACGTTTTTGTTATTCCCCTTGATGCTTTTAGCTAAATGTTCCTCAAACTCTCCCTTTGCCTCCCTTATTGTCAACTTGCATTTCTTTTGCCATAATTTGTGTTCCTTTTTGTTCTCTTCATTTGGACAGGCCTTCCAATTTCGGAAGGAAGTCTTCCCTTTTATGGCTTCCTTGATTTTACCTGTTAGCCATGCTGGCATCCTCCTAGACTTAGAGGCTATTCTCATAATCATCCGAAATCAGGCTAGGGAGCCTAGCCCAATTTCGGCTGATTGTGGGAGCCACCGGGCTCGTAGGCGAGCCTGGTTGCCTCCCAGCCATTAACCCATCAAACAACCCCTCCCCTTAAACCGGGTTTGCAGAGTGAGCGCTCTGCAAACCTGGTTTTTTAAATCGTGAGTAGCCACAGTGAGGCTACTCATGAGTAGAACCCCCTGGAGGGGAGGCGAAAAACCATCTCCCAGCTCTGGGGGGTCTCTCCAGTATGCCCTGCGTGCTCATGCAGGGCATACTGGAGTTTCCGGGGGCGTGTGGGAGCCAGTCCCCACTGGCTCCATTTCCCTTTCAGCTTTCTTTTCACCATACTCCTCATTTTGTGCAGTTTCCTCTTCTGAAATTCAAAGTGTCTGTGTTAGACTTCCTTGCTGATTCTTTCCCTGCATGTATCCTGAATTTGATCACATTATGGTCACTGTTCCCTAAAGGGTCTATGACACTGCATAAAAGCACCAGGTCCTGGGTGCAACTCAGGATTATGTCCAAAGTCACCTTCTCTCTGGTTTGTTATATGACCAACTGTTCTAGAGCACAGTCATTCAGCGTATCTAGAAATTTTACCTCTTTGTCATTACCTGACTGTGAATTTACTGTCTATGTGTGGGTAACTGAAGTCACCCATTATTACTGCCCTGCCTCTCCTTGATGCCTCCCTGATTTCCTCCTGCAACTCCCAGTCACTGTCAGTGTTTTGATCTGGAGCATGATAGCATGTCCCCAATAGCACATTTCTTTTCAGGCCTTGTATTGTTCCCTACAGGGTTTCTGTAGAGGACTCCAGTCCTCCTAGGTTTTCTAGCTTGTTAGATTCTATCCTTTCTTTAACATACAGTGCTACTCTATCTCCAAGGCTCCCCTCCCTGTCTTCTATAGAATTTATATCCAGGGATAACAGTGTCCCACTGGTTCTCACTGTTCCACTATGTTTGTTATGTCCACTATATCTATTTCTGTGTTAGCAACCAAGCACTCCAGTTCACCCATCTTGGCTCCGAGGCTTCTGGAATTGGCATATAAGTACCTATACGATGAATCTCTTACCTGTCGTATGCTATCTTTCTTTTGACTGGTTGACCAGATGGCACAGCATTCTGCCTGCGCTTTATGTGGTTCTATTCTGTCCCCTTCTGTTTGATCTGAATCCTTTAAACCCTCACACTTTAAAGGATAGCATTTGCAAAACCAGTCACTGCCCATCTCCTGTCCGCTATTCCCCAGGTGTCATTTTAAAAGCTGCTCTGCAACCTTTTTGATTTTAAGCACCAGCAGTCTGGCTCCATCTTGGTTCAAGTGCAGCCCATCCCTTTTATATAGGCCTTGCCTGCCCCCAAGTGTATCCCATGCCTAAGAAATCTAACCATCTTAAGTCGGACAGCGGGGAAATGTTTGACTAACAAGCAGAAGGTTGCCGGTTCGAATCCCCACTGCTACTATATCGGGCAGCAGCGATATAGGAAGATGCTGAAAGGCATCCTCTCATACTGCATGGGAAGAGAGGCAATGGTAAACCCCTCTTGTATTCTACCAAAGAAAACCACAGGGCTTTGTGGCTGCCAGGAGCTGAAATTGACCTGATGGCACACTTTACCTTTAACAGATCTAAACCCCTCCTCCTTATTGCCACTGGCTCCCAGAGAACAGTTTCCACCAGAGCAGCTGCATTCTGACCCAGCCGGGCCCTGCCACGGCACTCTGCTCAGTTGTATACAGTGCAGCTCCAGCTGGGCTGCTCTCCTCTCCAGTTTGCTCAGAGTAGCCCAGTTGGAGCTGCTACTTAATGCAGCCGATCAGAGCACACTACAGCAAGATCCAGTTGGGTTGGAGTGCAGGTGCTGTGGCAGGAACCATGCAGTGGCAGTGGGGATGGCTAGGGATGCTCCAGGCAGGAATCTCTGTGCTGATACCACTTCAACTCAGCAGGGTCCTGCATCTTCACACCACTCTCGCTTTGTCTTGCTAGGGCCGCACACACCCCTAGGGTGGGGACAGCCCTTCTGACAGATACAGAAGAAGACATTTTATTTATTTATTTATTCAATTTGTATACTACCCTTCCAAACATGTTCTAATAAGAACTAATCAGCCTACTTTCCTTTCACTGGCTCTACAACTGAACCAAATTTGGTTCAAATCGAGGTTCACAAGTTAGATCTCTTGCACCTCAAATGTTAATGCATCCACCATCTTGGATCAGGGTGGATAACATTATTACAAACTATACCATTGAGGTGTCCCTGTGTGTCACTCACTACAACTGTATCAAATTTGGTTCAAATGGGTTAGACAGTCCTCAAGTTAGTGCACTTGAGCCTCAAAAGTTCACATGTCCACCATCTTGGATCAAGGTGGATGACATCATCACAGACTACACCACTTGGACATCTCTCTTTGTCCATACAGCTGCAGCAAATTTGGTTCCATTTAGTTACACTGTCCACAAGTTAGAGCACTTGCACCTCAAAAAAGTTTACGTGCCTGCCATCTTGAATCGGGTAGGATGACATTGTCACAATCTACACCATTATGGTGTCCCTATGTGTCCCTACAGCAGTAGCAAATTTGGTTCAAATTGGTTAAGTGGTTCACAAGTTAGCCCACTTGTGCCTCAAATGTTTGTGTGTCTGCCATCTTGAATTGGGTTGGATGATATTGTCACAATCTACACTGCTGAGGTGTCCCTACAGCTGTAGCAAACTTGGTTCAAATCAGTTAAGCGGTTCACAAGTTAGCCCACTTGCACCTTCAAAGTGTATGTGTCCACCATCTTGGATCATGGTGGATAACATCACCATTGAGATGTCCCTGTGTGTCACTCACTGCGACTGTACACAATTTGGTTTAAGTCGGTTAGACAGTCCACAAATTAGCCCGCTTGTGCCTCAGATGTTCACGTGGCCGCCATCTTGAATTTGATGACATCATCACACACCACACCACTTGGGCATCTCTATGTGTCCCTAGAGCTGTAGCAAACTTGATTCCAATTGGTTAAGCAGTTCACAAGTTAGCCCACTTGCACATCAAAAGTATACGTGTCTAACATCTTGGACTGGGGTAGATGACATCATCACAAACTATGCTGTTGAGGTGTCCCTATGTATCCCAACAGCTGTAGCAAATTTGGCTCAAATCGGTTAAGCAATTCACAAGTTTGCCCACGTGTGCATCCAAAGTGTATGTGTCTGCCATCTTGGATCGGGGTGGATGACAGCACCACAAACTATACTGTTGAGGTGCCCCTGTGTGTCACTCACTGCGACTGTATGCAATTTGGTTTAAATCAGTTACAGTCCACAAATTAGCCCGCCTGTGCCTTGGATGTTTGTGTGGCCGCCATCTTGAATTGGAGTGGATGACATCACCACACACCATGCCATTTGGGCATCCCTATGTGTCCCTACAGCTATAGCAAATTTGGTTCAAATTGGTTAAGTGGTTCACAAGTTAAAAGTTTATGCGTCTGCCATCTTGGATCGGGGTGGATGACATCATCACAATCTATGCCGTTGAGGTGTCTCTATGTGTCCCTACAACTGTACCCGATCATATCGGTCCAGGCCTTGTGAAGTTGATAGCAGGGGACACACGGACACACACACACACAAAATGCCGGGTGATCTCATCAGCCTACTGGAAAGTAGGCTAAAAAAAGAATGAATGATTATGATACATATAGGCTGAAGTGGGAACAGTCCTGGGGGAATCTGTTTCCATAGAACAGTGGATTTAAATGTGCCAATTTGGAGATCTGGTATTAAAACTAGCAATAAAAGAAACCATATGAATGTATTACAATAGTACAATATCGCAGCAAGTGCTAAAATAGACATATTGGGACAATGCTGGAGAGACAACATATTGAATGCAGGATTATTGCACATACAGGGAGATTGCCTAAGTTCTCGTCTTGGGTGCAGAGTCAGCCGAAGACCTTATATACGTGAAGGCACAGATCTTCCTTCTTGGTGATCTTAGCTCCTGGTTGGGAACACCGGAGCTAGTAAAAAGATACAGGAAGTTTGTGAGTGTGTATTTGGTCTTCCTCAACTCCTTGGACTTGTAAGATCTTTAGGAAATAGTCCATGGCAGGTGTTGATAAAGGCCAGCGTATGTTTAATTACCAATTTTCCAATGCCCGAGAGACTACTGAATAAGCCAAACTAAATATAAACTATATCTTACAGTGCTTAAATGGCATCTTACAATATGTCATCCATTATCAAATTGGCATCACAGTTGATGATATTCTACAATGGAATATCAGAAAATTGCTAGGGTCAAAGCAACTTTTAAATTGAGATAAAACGCAAGGATATACAGCTTCAAAGATGCCTAGAATAAAATGGGAATATAAATGGTTAGGTGCATTAAGGATGTATCCCTTGCACACATTGTAAGGGTAATAAAGCTGGGTACAGATAAGAGACTAAAATCACTCATAATCCTCAACCAGTGGGAATTTTAATTGAAATAGGTGATTTTTTAGGAACACACGAGGACAAAATAAACCTCCAACAGACAGTCCTCCTGATAGAGATAATGCTATTCTTAATTTTAAATTAAATCCTAATTTAAAAGAATAATTTGGAGGATAAAGAGACTTTACTGAAAGAATAAGCTCCGGTTAGCTTGTTCTCTGATATGCCCCAAACATTTTTTTAATAAACTTACTCTTTGAAGGCAAGAGCCCCCCTTTGACTGCTCTCTCTCACTATATGCACAAACACACAAAGTGCAAATGTCCTAGATTCAAAGATCTCCAACGTTCAACTTCGTTCCTTTGATGAACTGCTTTAGCCAACAATTGTGCAAAAAGCTTTCCGATGCACAATCCCTTTTATTCCTAGATGAATGATTTTTGTAGCCCCGCAAAAACAAAGCGGTCCCAGATCTGACTCTAGTACCCCGCTTTGTTTCCCTTAGACAAATCAGTTTTTGGAAGAGCCCCCCTCCCTCCCCAATTCGAAGAAGCCCCAGTCCAACACCCCACTTGGTTCCCTTGAACTGCTTTTGTAGCCCTCCAAAAAGCGGGAAAGCCGCAGATTCACAGGCCACACCTGGGTCCCTGAAGAAACGTTTTTTTACAGCCAAAAACAGAGAAGCGCCCCGCGTTCTCTTCGACGAGCAGTGTTTTCATACGCAAAGACAAGCAAACTCCCAGGCCCATCTCGCTTCCCTCCCGTCCGAAGCGCCCAGCCTAGGAAGAGCGAGCGCAGCAGAAGAGGACGGCTGAGCCGGGGCCCTTCGGGGTTTTCTTTTCTCTCCACTCCCGCCGCGTGCCGCGTGCCGCGTGTGTGCGTCATCACGGCTGCGCCGCCTGGGCAGGGAGTAACGGCTGTTCTTCCAGTAAGAGGGAGGGAGAGAAGGAGCGAGCGGGAGCCCGCCAAGAAGAGCCCGGGTGAGTCCCCTCTTGCCTTTCTTCTTCGTCGTCCTTTCGTAGCAGTGACAGTGAGCGGGAGAAGGGTGCTACGGCTGCGAGGGGAGGGCGAAGGAGGAGCAATGCAGCAGAGCCCGTGGCGGCTCGTTCTCCTCCAGCGCCCTCTCTCGCTCTCCGGTGGCCAGGTGAGTGGTGGAGGGCGAGACTGCTAGTTTCTGTAAATATATAGTATTAGAACGCTCCTTTTCTTTGCCGTCTTGTGCCCCTGATGGAAGTCGTCTCTGGTTTGCGGAAGCCAATGTCGCAAATTTCTTCCGTTTATTAGGCTTGGCTCTTCAATCGGCCATAAAGGTAAAGTGTGCCGTGGAGTTGGTGTTGATTCCTGGCAACCACAGAGCCCTGTGGTGTTCTTTGATAGAATACAGGAGGGGTTTACCATTGCCTTCTCCCGTGCTGTATGAGATGATGCCTTTCAGCATCTTCTTATATCACTGCTGCCAGATATAGGAGTTTCTTAGCTGCCTTATATCGAATCAGATCACTGGTTACTCTAAGTCAGTTTTGTCCGGCAGCTGCTTCTTCAAGCTTTCAGGAGTGTCTCTCAGCCCTACCTGGAGATGCCAGGGGGTGAACCAGGGACCTGCATGTAAACATGCAGATGCTCTTCCACTGAGCAGTGGCCCCATCCCCTAACAGGGATATCTTACAGCACTCGCAGTCATGCATCCAAAACATCATTAGGTCTGACACTTATGCTAATTATAAAAACAAATGGGATAAATATTGCTGTGTTTTAATGGCATTAACTTACACTTTTTGTAATTTACTTTAACCTTGTTTGGTAGGTTTTATAAGTTAGAATGCTTCACTGAACAGTTCTGCCCATGTGATGCAGGTCTCCATTGAAGACTGGAGAATTTTCTCATCTTATGTATGAAGATGAGAGTTATGGGGTTTTTCAAAAGTTAACAAATACTGACAGATGTGTTTTAGTGCCACTTAAACAGCATTAAACCAAGCTTCCTTGGTTTTCTGGGGAACTTTGAGATGAAGCAAGTCAAAAAATGCCTAGAGCGCCGCTGGAGGAATACTAAGACAGAAGCCAACCGAGCATGGTTGCTTGCCTATGTTCAGGAGTATACAGTGGTGATAAGGGTGGTGAAATCGTCTCATTTCTCCGTGCTTATTGTGTCAGCGAATTCCCATCCAGCGGCTCTTTTCCGAATCACCTGTGTTTTGCTGGGAAGGGTTGATTCTGGTGACTTCAGCCTGGCCACTGTGACATGTTTGCTAGGTTTTTCACTGATAAAGTTGCTCGCCTTCGGTCAGATTTGGATTCCAATTGCTCAGTATCTGTTGAGGCTGAGTCTTGTGATACTATCTGGGATATCTTTGAGCTTGTTGAGGCTGATGATGTGGACAGGATTCTTGCCAGCGTGGGCACAGTGATCTCTAGCCCAGGCATCCCCAAACTGCGGCCCTCCAGATGTTGCTGAACTACAACTACCAGCATCCCTAGACATAATTTTTTGTGGCTGGGTATGCTGGAAGTTGTAGTTCAGCAACATCTGGAGGGCCACAGTCTGGGGATGCCTGCTCTAGCCTATACCCTTGTCTCTCCTGGCTCGTTAGGGCTGAGAAGGGGAATGTTCTCTCCTGGCTTTGGGAGACGTTTAATTCCTTTGTTCAGGAGGGGTTTGTTCTATCAGCCCTTAAAGAAGCAGTGGTCTAACCTCTTCTGAAGAAGCCTTCTCTCAACCCTGACAATCTGGATAACTACTGTCCAATCTTCCTTTTCTTGATAAGATTTTGGAGAAGGTGGTTTGTGCTCAGTTGATGAGAGTCCTGGAGGAGACTGATTTCCTGGATCCTTGCCAGTCAGGTTTTCAGGCTGCAGCACACACTGAAACAGTATTGGTTGCCCTGTTGGATGTAGGGGTGTGCAAACAGGTTTGACGTCAAACAGGTTCAGTTTGACAGTTCGGGGTTGAACTGAACCACCCAATTCGGTCCAACTCCGGACTGAACACCCCCAAATGGGGTCCATGAGCTTCAATTTAGTTATATATTTACTCCCCTCGGAAAAGTTCCTGGAGGTGGGAGGGGGAGGTCCCGCGGAGGTTCCCCTCCCCCTGTTGGCCTTCTTCATGCCCCACTTGGCCGGTTCGGCCGCTCTTCGGCCAGTTTTTGGCCTTCACCTGCCAGCCATTATGTAGAGGCCAAGTGCACAGGTGCATGGGTGAAGGCCGAAGAATGGCCGAACCAGCTGAGTGGGGCATGAGGAAGGCCAACGGGGGGGGAGGGGAACCTCCGCGGACACCCCCCGCCCCACTGCCTCTAGGAACTCCCCCAAGGAGAGTAAAGTTGTTGTTTTTTAAATCATTTATTTATTTATTTATTTATTTATTCATTTATACTAAAAAATGTCTGCGAACCCCCACCCTCCGGAATGGGGGGGATTTGAGGGAGTGCCAGACCGAACTGGCCAGGTTGGGTTTGAGGCCAGTCTAGCCTCGAAACGGGCCAGCCAGTTCCGTGCACATCCTTAGTTGGATGACCTGTATCATAACCTTGATGTGGGAAGCACACCTCTCTTGGTTCTGCTTGATCTCTCAGTGGCCTTTGATACCATTGATCATGCTTTCCTTCTGGAGCACTTAAGTTGGCTGGGTCTTGGGGACACTGTTCTTCAGTGGTTCTGTTCCTGCCTTACTGGGTGATTCCAGTTGGTGACGATTGAAGGTGAGTGTTCTGTGCTCTAGCCCCTTTCTTGTGGGGTTCCACAGGGCTCGGTCCTTCCTCCCATTCTCTTTAACATCTACATGAAGCTGCTGGGCTTGGTCATCCATCAGTTTGGGGTAAGTTTTCATCAATATGATGATGATACTCAGCTTTATATCTGTACCCCAGCCAAAAAAGTAATGCCAAGTAAATGTACTAGAGGAAATATATAACATAATGCCTTTTGACATTTGGTGATTCTAGGTTTTACCCTTATTTTGAAATACTTAGAATATCCAACAGTGTCTAGCTTGTGCCACGTGCTAGATGCTTGTGCCACACAAGCTATTCCTGTTTCATCTTTGGGGTATATGATAGTAGGCATGCTTTGGCACCCTTATAAAGTAGTTGCATGATAAGGCTTCATTATCAGCTACTGGGCCTATTTTAGTGTATTGAAAGATCACATTCTCAGTTTGTCTCAGTTTGAAGCTTACTCTCTATAGAAGAGGTAAAGGCCTGAGAGCTTAGCCAACAGGTATATCATATAGGGCATTGGAGTTTTGCGTCGAGTCTAAAATGAGCCCCCTCGATCACAAGGAGCCCAGTGGAAAGAGAAGGTAAGTACTACTCCCTCCTTCATATTCTTGAGAAGGGAAGTTTGAACAGTTAAATAGTTGACCAATACAGCCAGGACCTAAGTTTCTAATAAACAATCTCTAAATACTGTAAACAGCCAACCAAACCAGTTATTAAGATAGAAAGCCAGCAGGGGAAGGGGCACTTCCCAATGTACTGCACACAGTTTGCGTGTACGACTATTTGCTCCATGGGCAGAAGTCATGAGTGTGTGCTCAGTGCAAGTTGCAACTCTCAGGGAGCAGATTCGTTCCCTCAAGAATAAGATGGTGGATCTGGAGAAGCTTAGAGAGGCATATGGATGAGACCTTCAGAGACATGGTAGAGGCATCCCACTCCAAGGCTGATAGCTCCTTGGAGTGATGGAGGTCTCCGGAAAGGAGGGCATCAGTCTGAGGAAGAGGGGACCCCTGCCATGGACGATGAGCCCATATCCTCTCGCACAGGGGATACTCCTCCGGGGGGTGGGGGCCTCCTTGTAGTGGGCGATTCAATCATTAAAGGTATAGAGAGATGGGTCTGTGACCAATGTGTTGACCACATGGTGACTTGCCTGCCTGGTGCAAAGGTTGCAGACACGGTATGGCATCTAGATTAGGCTGTTAGGTAGTGCTGGGGAGGAGCCAGCTGTTGTGGTGCACGTCAACACCAACAATGTGGGGAAATGTAGTCGGGAGGTCCTGGAAGCCAAATTTAAGCTGATAGGTAGCAAAATTGAAGTCCAGGACCCCCAAGGTAGCATTCTCAGAAATGCTACCTGTTCCACATGCAGGTTCACTGAGACAGGCAGAGCTGAGGGGTCTCAATGCGTGGATGAAAAGTTGGTGCCAGGAGGAGGGGTTTAGATTTGTTAGGCACTGGGATAGATTTTGGGGGCAAGCAAGGCCTGTACAAAAGAGATGGGCTGTTCTTGGACCAAGATGGAACCAGACTGCTGGTGCTTAAAATCAAAAAGGTCTCAGAGCAGCTTTTAAAATGATGCCTAGGGAATAGCCAACAGGAGCTGGGCAGTATCCGGTTTAGCAAATGCCATCTCTTAAGTTGCAAGGGTGTAAAAGATTCAGATAAAACAGAAGGAGACAGAGTAGAACCACATAAAGAGCAGACAGAAGGCTGTGCTAGCTGGTCAAAGAGATCAAAGAGCCAAAAGAAAGATATCATACACCCACTGTTCCTTCTAAAGTGTGTGCACGTGCGCGAGCTCACAAGTTTTTGGATGTACGCTCAGTTAATTTTAGATTCCGCTCAGGTTGAATTAGGAAGGCCCCACTCTGAATGCAGATGCGAAAACACTAACTTAATACTGCCGCCCGGAACAAAACTCATTCTGCACAGAGATGAAAAAAATTAGAGGGACCACTGCATACACCAGGTAAGAACTCAACTCATTTATTTACAGTCAGTGACCAAATAAACTCGACAGCAAAGAGCAATACACTACAGGTAGGAGATTCATCGTATAGGTGCTTATATGCCAATGCCAGAAGCCTCCGAGCCAAGATGGGCGAGCTGGAGTGCTTTTTTGTTATTGAGGAAATAGATACAGTGGTCATAACAGAAACATGGTGGAACAGTGAGAACCAGTGGGACATTGTTATCCCTGGATATAAACTCTATAGAAAGGACAGGGAGAGGCACCTTGGAGGTGGAGTAGTATTGTATGTTAAAGAAGGGATATTATTATTATTACATTTATATCCCGCTCTTCCTCCAAGGAGCCCAGAGCGGTGTACTACATACTTGAGTTTCTCTTTCACAACAACCCTGTGAAGTAGGCTAGGCTGAGAGAGACGTGACTGGCCCAAAGTCACCCAGCTAGTTTTCATGGCTGAATGGGGATTTGAACTCGGGTCTCCCTGGTCCTAGTCCAGCACTCTAACCACTACACCACGCTGGCTCTCCATGGATAGAATCTAGAATCTAACAAGCTAGAAAACCTAGGAGGACTGGAGTCCTCCATAGAAACCCTGTGGTGACAATACAAGGCCTGAAAGGAAATGTGCTACTGGGGATTTGCTGTCGCCCTCCAGATCAAAATGCTGACAGTGACTGGGAGTTGCAGAAGGAAACCAGGGAGGTGTCAAGGAGAGGCAGGGTAGTATAATGGGTGACTTCAATTACCCACACATAGCCTGGGTAAATTCACAGTCAGGTAATGACAGAGAGGTCAAATTCCTAGATACGCTGAACGACTGTTCCCTAGGACAGTTGGTCATGTAATAAACCAGAGAGAAGGCGACTTTGGATTTAATCCTGAGTGACACCCAGGACCTGGTGCATGAGGTCAGTGTCATGAACCCTTTAGGGAACAGTGAACATAGTGTGATCAAATTCAGCATACATGTGGGGAGAGAACCAGCAAGGAAGTCTAACAAAGACACTTTGAATTTCAGAAAAGGAAACTTCTTGAAAATGAGTATGGTGAAAAGAAGGCTGAAAGGGATAATCAGGAGAGTCACTTTGCTCCAGAATGCATAGCGTTTACTAAAGTGAATTACTAGAAGCCTAATTAGAATGTATACCAAAAAGGAGGAAAGGTACCACCAAGACCTAGAGGATGCCAGCATGGTTAACAGGTAAAATCAAGGAAGCTATAAAGGGGAAGAGGTTTTCCCTCCGAAATTGGAGGGCGTGCCCAAATGAAGAGAACAGGAAGGAACACAAACTTTGGCAAAAGCAATGCAAGGTGACAATAAGGGAGGTGAAAAGAGAGTTTGAGGAACATTTAGCTAAAAGCATCAAGGGGAATAACAAAAAATTATTCAAATACTTGAGAAGCAGGAAACCTGCCAGGGAGGCGGTTGGTAGGGATGTGCACGGAACCAGCAGGGGGTGGCTCGAAAGCGAGGGGAATAACTTTAAGGATGGGAGAGGGTGCTCTAACCCCTTCTGCCACGTTTCCCCCACCGGCGCTACACTTCAAAAGGGTCCGGCGGGGTGGCAGTCTACTTCACTTCCACCATGTTGCCTCGTCAGTCCGGAAGTGACAGGAAGTACCCGACATGCGCATGCAGATGACACCAAACTTTATAGGGTAGGGTAGTGAAATCTGAAACCGATTGTGAGGAGCCCTAAAAGGATCGCTCTAAACTGGGTGTGTGGGTGACAAAATGGCAAATGTGGTTCATTGTTGGCAAGTGTAAAGTGATGCACATTGGGACGAAAAACCCAACTTCACATATACGCTGATGGGATCTGAGCTGTCGGTGACTGACCAGGAGAGGGATCTTGGGGTCTTGGTGGACAGCTCGTTGAAAGTGTCAGCTCAATGTGTGGCAGTTGTGAAAAGGGCCAATTCCATGCTAGGGATCATTAGGAAGGGGGTTGAAAATAAAACTGCTAATATTTTAATGCCCTTAAACAAAACTGGTGTGGCCACATATGGAGTGCTGTGCAGAATTCTGGTCGCCACCTCTAAAGAAGGGCATTGTAGAACTGGAAAAGGTTCAGAAGAGGGCAACCAATATGATCAGGGGCCTAGAGCACCTTCCTTATGAGGCAAGGCTACAACACCTGGGGCTTTTTAGTTTAGAAAAAGGACGACTGTGGGGAAATATAATAGAGGTCTATAAAATCATGCATGGTGTGGAAAAAGTGGATAGAGAGAAATTTTTCTCCCTTTCATATAACATTAGAACCAGGGATCACCCCATGAAATTGATTGCCAAGAAATTCAATTTATAAATTTAGGACCAAGAAATGGAAGTACTTTTTTAGGACCAAGAAACGGAAGTACTTTTTTACACAATGCATAATCAACTTGTGGAATTCTCTGCCACAAGATGTGGTGACAGCCAACAACCTGGATGGCTTGGGGATTGGATAACTTCATGGAGGAAGGTCTGTCAACGGCTGCTAGTCTGAGGGCTATGGGCCACCTCCAGCCTCAAAGGCAGAATACCAGTTGCAAGAGAGTAACAGCAGGAGAGAGGGAATTTGTCAGAAATTGCTCAAGGAGCTACCGTAATGAGGATGTACATTAAAGCTAAGGTAAACAGTGTTAGAGGAAACTTTCTTATTCCTGAGTGTTGGAAGGGAAGGAGCCTAGATGGATGTTGGCTTTGGTTACAGAGAGCCACTGTTCTTTGACAGCAGGGTAAGCTTTGGCATCCATGGAAATAGTGAACAGCTGCTTCAAGCAGCTTGAAAAGGATTTGCATTTCAATTATCTTGCCATGTGACTTTACCTATTCTGAAAGGCAACAGGATGGGTGACTGAATCAGCTGAAGCTTTTCAGTGCAGGAATAATTAAATTTTACTAGTTTAATGTTTTCACTGCAGATTTTAAGTTTACAATATCGTAAGATAAAATGCACTTGAAGGTGAGTTGCTGGTTTATTTTTTCTCTATAAGGCTTCAGAATGTTTCTGCGGGAGGTATTTTCTAGCTCCTGTATAAGTATTCTATCAATATCTGTTAATGTGCAATTGATTTTTACAGTAAAGGGTTGTTTCTTCACTTCACTTTCAAACCATCTCCAGTTCTGGCTTTCGGTTAGTGTTTGTCATAATGAGTTTTAAATAGTATTGAACAATGTTTGCTTCTGTATTTATACTAAACCTTTCCTTAGTGCTACTTCAGGATACTCAAAAGCGGGGAAATACTATTCATTTTAAACTTCAAAATGCATGGGCATTGCTGACAGCCAAAGGTGGAGTTTATAATGTAGATTATTGTCCTGTCACAAGCTATTTCGTTTAGTCGGGCTGAAGAGGATAAAGGCACTTGAATCCACTGCTATTGTGTGTAAGCTAACTTTAGCTGATTTCTTCATTACTGAAGGATGTTGGCTTGGCACTTCCTGTTAAATGTTTAAAACCCAAGTTATTTGATATTTCAGAAACTATAAATTTAAGATTTGTGAACCCTATCTTCATTGCCACTTGTTAATTTGTGAGAAGTGAGGCTCTATGTTTAGCACAGTGCCAGCCTATGACTTCTGAAGTCTGTCTTCTGTAATTAAGAGTTTTGTTTCTCCAAATCTTTTACCACAGATCCAAGCAGTGGAGACTGATAATGATATGCTTGTGGCTTTATCAATAAAAGCTACATTGCTTAAGACACAACAGGCTTAATATTTCTTACACTTCTTTCATTTTCAGGCAGTTTAAGTGTAAAAAAAATGGAGGTGGATGTAGACACAATCTCGCGTCTTCGATGCCAGCTCAAAGAAGCAGAGGAAGAAAGAAGAAAGGCAGCACAATATGGTTTAAAGCTGGTGGAGAGTGAAAACCTGTTGCAGAATCAGCTAGATGAACTGCAGAATGAAATAGTCACCATGACAGAGGTAAACTTTTAAACCCTTATTGAAACATGTTTTTACCAAGATTGAGTCTTTACCTTTACCTTTTTACTTTACCTTTTGATAAAGAATTCTGTATACCATAGCTGTTAATCCTTATATTTTGAGACATAACAATTTGGCCTAAAACCACCAAACCTAGAAATCAGATATATTGTAATTTTGACAACTCTTTGCAAACTATTTTCATAAATGAATGGCACACATGTCTTGCTTAATTGAGGCTGAGCTTTTAAATATGTTAACATGCTGGATGGCTACAGAGATTTCCTTGGGACTTAAATTGTAATATTGAGCCTTGCTAGAGTAAATGATGGTTTGTGCACTCAGTTAAAAATGGACTTAAATTAAAACTATTCTACAAGAAGAAGAGCAGTTGTGCCTGTGTGCAAGCATTGCATACAATATGTTCTTTTCCTTTATGCATTGTTTTCTGTGTACACTCTCTTCCCAGATTTCACCCCATGTGACTTCTGTTTATGCATTTCCCCAGTTCAGCTTGTTTTTCCTTTCCCCAATCCAAATAGAGTGGTATTTTCAAGGCTCTTATGAGAGTTGTTGCTCATTGTCTGATGGTGACAAGCATTAATACTCTTCCTAAGTATATTTACAGTGTTCATCTTCAAATATGCTTTTATTGCATACTAAGGTCACATCTTAATATACACTCAAAGCATGGTGTGTGAAGCGGCCTAGGTGGTATCCTGCATGCTTGTAGGGAAGGTATTGCATCTGGCCAAAGTGTGTGACTGGTGTTGCAAGGCTAAATGTTTAAGGAGAGCACTGGGAGAGAAGTCTGGATTTCCTAGAATTTGCTCCTGCTGTATGCACGCTGTCCATTTAGTTCAGTGGGCACTTCATGTTTTCATAGTACACAGCTGATGGTCAAAATATTTCCATTCAGGTGATATTTTTGTCGGATTAACTTTGCTGTTCTATAGGGATTAGGGATGTGCATGAATCACGATTCGAGGGGTGATTTGTAACACATCCCCTGCACCATTCACACAGAGGAGAGCAGGTCCATACCTGTGCCACTGTTGCCACTTCATATACCACGGCACTCCTCCCTGCTATTTTTGCGTGCCAGTGGCGCTTTCCCCCAGCTGTCTCCACATGATGATGGCATGTACATGTGCATCAGCCATGTGCATGTCAATGTTGTGCTGGGGGAGAGTGCTGCCGGTTTCACAAAGATAGCTAGGAGGAGCACCACAATTCAGGAAGTGGCAGTGGCGGAGCAGGTATGGACCTGCTCTCCTCTGTGTTAAAGGGGCAGGAGATGTGTTATGAATCACTCTTTGAACTGTGATTTGTGCACATCCCTAATAGGGATAGCATTTCTAACTGCTTCCAAATCAACTTTTGTGTTTGAAATAATCCTTGGGTCAAGATCCAAAGAGGCCTGCATGTGCAAAGAACTTCTGTGTGCACAGCATGAGTGATGATGCCTCTTTATGTTGTACAAGATACCACTCTGGTTGGTTTTCTGACCATTGGGTGCTGGGTTTTGGCAGGCAGAGGAGACAAGGAGGATGTATAAAACTGACCAAGGCTTGTGCTCTTGACCACCTCCATGAATGCCTAGTGAAGTGTCTTACTACTTAAAAAGAGTTGTCATCTGTTTTGCATTGCAGTATATCTTTGTAACTTGAAGAGGTTACAAAGTGGCTTGTGTGCTGGGTTCTATGTACCTGAGCATCAGAAGCCTCACTGTGTGGAATTAACCCTGCACCATGGATTGTGGCCTACTACAAATTCTATATAATTCCTTCCCCCACCCCGCAGAACTTTGAACAAGAAAAGTATACGCTCCAGAGAGAAGTGGAATTAAAGAACAGAATATTAGGAAGTGTAAACCTTGAATGTGAGGTTCTTAAGCAGCAGCAAAATGTGCAACTTGATACACTGCGCGAACAACTGGAAAGACGGCATGGACAAGAAATAAATGAACTTAAGAATAAGGTTTGGGATATGCATATATATCTTAAGTGCAAGTTAGTTGGAATAACTGATAACCATGACATGTGATTATTTGGTGTTTGTCCTGGATAGGATTGATAAAACGGTCTTGAATCTGAAGAACTTTTCCAAGCCATCATAGTGCAAAAGAATTGATGATTTAGGTGCTTTGTCTGCTTGATTAACAGTGTGCTAGAATAGCAGTGTTAATTGTTGTATTATTAAGGTTTATTTTGAACCTTAACAAAGAGAGCTCAAAATAGTTTACAAAGGAAAAGGAAAGAAAATATGGTTCCCTGTCCCCAAAGGGCTAACTGCTTAAAAAGAAACACAGAGGGACACACTAGGAACTGGGAGGGATGCTCTGCTGGGATGAATAGGGACCGTTACTGCATCCCTGTTAAGTATGAGAGAGCCACTCTTTTAAAAGGTGTCTTTTTGCCCAAATAGCATGGGTAATTGGGATTTTATTAAACCGTTTGGGATTCTCAACAGTAATTTTTCTTGAAATGTTATGTCTAACTATTGTACAGTTTTGGCTGAGTTGAAGTCTTAGGGAAGAGAGCTTGTTTTTGGTTGGCACGTTCTGGCTGGGAGGCCACCTGGAAATGCCGCATTAAGTTGCATGGTGGAAGCAGTTAGATGGTGATTTGATATGTTTAAATAAGGGATTCTAAACAAAGATCCCCCCACTCCCCGGATAATATATGTCCTGTTTCTAAGGTGGAAAAACTGAAATCTGAGCTAGATGAAACTCTGCTTAGTGAGAAACAGTTGAAGCACAAAGTGGATCACCTGAAGGAGGTTGTTACGTCTAAATCGGAAGAACTGCGAATAATGTCAGAACGTGTACATGAAACCATGTCTTCAGAAGTGCTCAGTCTTCAGCTTGAGCTGATGGCACTTGAACAGGCAAAGGTATGGAACAAATAAGTCTGAGTAAAGTATCCAATACATGCTAGTGCTACTACTATTACAGATAATTAGAATTTCCCCTTCTCTAAATGTTTTTAAGGAGGACCTAAAAACATGCCTGTTTAGCCAGGCTTTTTGCTTATTATTTTAAAGCTTCGGATTTGAGAGCTTTTATTTGTATTTTTAAATTGTTTTAATCATGTTAATATTTTAATGGTGGTTTTTAGATTGTGATTTCTGTACGGGACAGTATAGAAATGAACTTAATAAATAATAAAATGTATATGCCACTTTTCAGCAAAAGGATCTCAAAGCAGTTTACATTGGAAAAAGAAACAAAATGATCCCCTGAGATCATGCACATGAGCTGCGGGGAAGGCAGGAGCTTGGAAGATGAGCAGCCGCTGTTCCTCCCCTCCGCTGCACCATGCACCCACACAAGCTGTGGAGTGGCAGAGGGAGATGCTGGGAGCAGGAGGACTTCCCTCCCCGCACATCCCAGGGTATCTCAGGGCATAAGCTCTGCAGCTGCTTCGCGTGGCCACTTGTTGTCTCCAACTTGCTGCCAGAAGTGGTGGTTGGCCAGGGGGCAGATGTTTAACTCGGTGGTGATCATCCAGACAATTGCTGGCCGAGGTTAAGTGAACCACAGGTTGGCTTAAGCTCAGCTAAACTCCGGGTTTCAAAGTGGGGCTTGGTGAAGGTGCAGTGCCAGGCGCGACCTCGCTCTTTGCACTTCACATGCGCAGCCTGACCTAGGCTAGGCTGCCCTGAATACCCTTCCTGTCTCACAAAGTTCTCATAATCTAAAAACAAACAAACCAGAAAGTAGACACCAGCAACAGCCACTGGAAAAATGCTGTGCTGGCAAAAATAATCTGTTTTGGCATCCTGTACTTTTGTGGATAAATGAAGAGATGTTAGCTATGTAGAGCAACATCCTGCTATGTAATCCTAGTCCGGCCCATATTTGTTCTTGCTTTAGTACTATTACAAGCAATAGAACTTGCATTCCATTCTTTGTTTTGGGCTGCGGTCTCTGTCTTTTTGTACAGATGAGTGAAGACAAAATTGTATGTTAGAAAATACAACAGCTTGGTGTAAGAGAGTGCTAACTAGGAACTTAATTTTGTGATAGACAGATCTTGAAGACAGGTTACGTGATCTGCAGTACAGCAAAGAGCAGCTGGAGCTTGGAAATGGCAATCTCACTAATCGACTGGCACGTCTTGAAGAGGAGAAAGAAGAAAGGGAAAAAGATCTTATTTCTTACTGTAATGCATTGGAGGTAACACATCAAACTGTTGACAGGCAGACATAATATTATTGGCATTAATACTAAAATAGTAGAGATTACTTTATAATAGGGGTTTTTGGATAGCTTTTTTAGCTGATTTAAAGCTGAAATATTCTGTTGCATATGTTGAATAATTTTACTTCATATGAACTTAGATTATTAGATGCAATGGTGAAACTGCTGCTAGTGATACTTGATTGAATGCTCCCTTAAATCTGATTGGTAAATAAAGTAAAAGTGGGCAATATTTTGTAGTGTGTGGAGGAGGCTTAACATTACACACGTGTGTACTTGTCCTCTCTCTCTCTCCTTGTTCACACTCTCTGCTTAGTTGTTTGTTCTGTGAGCCATTTCCATAGAGATGGTTACAGAGAGGGCCAGTGGATCCACCACTACAATCCTGCTTAGTCTGGGGACCCTTTTGTTGAATGGATTTGTTGCACCACTGGAAGTTTGATTTGGCCTGCAGTAAACTTTCTTCATCCCATCCTAACCCACCCAAATCTGTCTCATTTTAGGAGCATACTTGCAAGCCTTACCTTTTGGGAAGTTATGTCTGGTGAAGCTAGCGTTCCTTTACTTGTTGTGTAGTGTTTTGGGAGTTGGTGTTGCCACCAGATAGATCTTTCTGCACTCCCAGGTTCTTTTGGTTGAACTCATAAGTAGTGGCTGACATTCCGAGCAATGTTAGAAGTACGTAACAAGATAACCAGCAAGACAATATGATAAAGGCATTTATACAAATCTACATACATCACTGACTATCGTTGATTATATCATTGTTCCTCATATTGTCTAGACAAGCATATAATGTGTCCTAGATGCTAAAAAAACAAAATTTAGCTACTTTATAGATGACATAGGAATCTCTATCCTCTAAAAGAAACTTAACATAAAAATTGTCCAAAAGTCCCTGAATGGTAAAATCAGATTTTGATAGAAACAGCACCGCAATAGAATATGAGCTTCTGTTGCGATCTCACAAGGGCATTGCCACTGTGAAACAGGTATATGCTGAAATCTACCTTCCAATAATGTTGAACGAAGGGCATTGAAGTGAGGCCTAGAGAATGCCCAGCAATATTTGGTGTATGTTAACTATGAAAGAGTGAACTAATCGTAATAAAGATTGTCTCATTGCATTCTCTTTCTTCCAAAAGGACTGTTTGACTTTAGAAATATATCCCTGAGGTCTGCACAAATGGCAAACATTTTTCTGAAGCCAAAAAGTCCTTTTGAAAGAGAACAGCAGAATCCTCTGTGACTGCTTGGAATGTGCGTGCGCGCCTGCCTGCCTGCATCTGCTCAGCAACATACTGGAGTGAGCTGTGCTACGGAGCCTTCTGCGGATGCAGTGCCAGTTAAGACTGCTTGGAATGCTAGCCAGTCATGTTGACCATCTTCATACAGGTCATTGTTAGTATATGTTTGTAAATGGCAGGCTGTAAGCATCCAAGAAATTGATTTCCCAACCCTGCAGAACCTACACATCTGAAACTGTGAGTTGACTGTATGCTTAAAATAGAATAGGAGCTTTCATGGTTAGCAGTGTTGTGAGAGAAAGTACAGACCATGTCTGGGGAGGCATAAGTTATCTCTGTGTCTTGGTGTGTGTTTGTGGGTGGAAATAGGCTGCCTGTGCAAAATTCTCCTGTGTTTCCTTCTTGGGCAGGGATGTAGCTAACTAGAGATGGGGAGGGGCTGAGTGCCTGGAGGCCTCAAGTGTTCTGGGGCTGCTCATCCACACCACTGGGTGCTTGGCCCTAAGCACCCCTCCACTGGGTGCTTGGTTCCAATTCGTGCCTACTCTCTGGCAGCTGGCTGATTGAGGCAGAGTGCCCTGATCCTAGTGAGAATCCAACTATCCTTTAAAGTAGGCCTGTCCTCACTGTCATCAGGGCAGCCCTGCCACACTGAGTCAGCACAGTGACATAATCTAGTTGTGTTAGCTTGGCTAGAGTGGTGTGGAGTTGAGGTTGAGCAGGCACTTGCATCCCAACTGGTAGGCACTCCTCGTTGTTGCTGCCTGGCGATGGTGGGAGGTCCTATCTTCAAACCACCATGCCTCAAGGAGGCGATGGTAAGACAATTATTTAAAAAGCCCTCCCTTGATTCCTCCAACCTGGATAACTATAGACCTGTTCCTAACCTTCTCTTTTTCGGCAAGGTGATAGAGCGTGTGGTGGCATCCCAACTTCAGAGGGTTTTGGATGATACAGAATATCTAGACTCCTTTCAATCTGGCTTCCATGATGGATATGGGACTGAATCTTCCTTGGTTGCTCTAGTGGATGATCTACACCGGGAGCTTGGCAGGGGGAGTGAATTCCTGTTGGTTCTGCTGGACCTCTCAGTGGCGTTCTATACAATCAACCATGGTCTCCTTTTGGACCACCTCTTGAGTATAGAGATCGGAGGTACTGCTTTGGAGTGGCTTTAGTCCTTCCTCGGGTGAAGGGTCCAGAAGGTGGTTCTTGGGGAATACTGCTCGGCCTGTGGAGTCTCACAAGGTTCGGTTTTGTCCCCCATGCTGTTTAACATCTACATGTTATGACCACTGGAAGAGGTCATCGGGGGACTTGGACTGTTGTCAGCAATATGTATACAGATGACACTCGGCTCTATTTCTCCTTGTCAGCTGCTCCTAGAATCTCAGTGGATGTCCTGAATCGGGGGCTGGAGGCAGTGATGGGTTGCATGTGAGCTAATAAACTGAGATTGAATTTGGGCATGATGGAGGTGCTGTTGGTCAGTAGGAGAGCCAGTTAGGATGAGGAGATTTGACCAGTTCTGGATGGGGTTGCACTCCCCTTGGAAGACCAGGTATGCATCTTTGGGGTATTACTGGACCCGGCTCTGCTTTTGGAAGCTCAGGTGGAGGTGGTGGCCAGGGGTGCCTTTCCACAGCTTCGGCTAGTGCACCAGCTGCATCCCTTTCTCAAGAAGGTCGATCTGGCCACTGTTTCCCACACCTTAGTCATGTCACAACTGGATTGCTATAACGTGTTGTACATTGGGTTTCCCTTAAAATCTTCAGAAACAGCTGCTAGTGCAAAATGCAGCAGCTAGGATTTTATCTGGTGCTGCCAGCTGGGGTCATACTACACCCATTTTGAAAAAGCAACCTTGGCTGCCAATTTGTTTCTACGTCCAGTTCAAAGTGCTAATTTTGACCTTAATGCAGGCCTGCTCAACTTAGGCCCCAAAGCTATTTTTGGACTACAACTCCCATAATCCCCAGCCACAGTGGCTAATAGCCAGAGATTATGGGAGCTGTAGGCCAGCATCTGCAGGAGGGCCGTAGCTGAGCAGCCTTGCCTTAATGGTTTGGGCCCTGGATACCTGAGGGACTGTTTACTCCCAAGGGTTTCTGCCCACTCGACAAGGGCATTGGAGGGGGCTCTGCTTTGTGAGTCGACAATGCGCGGGTCTCAGTTGTTACCAGAATTGTCCTGGAGCACTGGCTAGACACTCCAACTATGCTTTTGGCTTAAAGTTGGAAAATTAGCTCGGATAGCTGAACAGTTAGGTTCCAGTATCAATTTGAACAAGTTTTTGTGTATTGGATGGAATAAGAAGACAGAAATACAGTTTAGAACAGGCCTGTTCAATTTAGGCCCCTCATCTGTTCTTGGACTACAACTCCCGTAATCCCCAGCCACAGTAGCCAATAGCCAGGGATTATGGGAGTATTAGGCCAACATCTGAGGCAGTTTCCAAGAAAGCCCCCCCCCCCGGAAGGTGAGAGATCTCCTGTAAAACAAAAGTTTAAATTGCTGCATGGACTTAGTCATCTTTGGGTATAACTTGCCAGACAAAAGGGCAAGAGTAAGCTTTGCAAATGTGTGTATGTGGTGAATAGCTTATCTTAAAATGGAGATGTCTTTAGATGCCAAGAGATGCACACCTATAGTTTTTAATGAGCTGGTGTCATAATTCCTGCCATAGGAGGAGAGGGGAGTTTATTTGGGTTGAATCCTTGCCTGTAAGGATTCAACCTAAATGTGCCGTTATCTGTTCTGCTCCTGAAGAGTGCTTTCAAACGGTTAAAAGGGAGGATTTTTCCCCTGAATAGTTTATCTTTTGAGAAAAGGGTCTGCTTTCAAGCTGATGGCACGTCCTGTTTTAGTCTTGTTCCTGTCTTGACTCCAAAGCATGTTGCCCAATTCTTGCTTGTGCTAGTGACCAGCTGTGAACCTTTGCCAGACCCAGGCAGGGTGAAAAGTTCATAATAGGCACTCCGATCCCATAGTCTCAGGCTGTATGTATAATACCGTCCAGAATAATAGAAAGGTGCTCTCTGTTTTATCCCAGAATCAAGTGAACTAGCAACTAGGGATGTCCCCGTACCGGTCCGGAGGCCATTCTACAGGCCTCCGTCCGGAACGGTCCGGACATGGGTGGTTCGGGTTCGGATGATCCGGGGGGGGGGGGTCTTTAAGAGCGGGGGGAGGGTTTACTTACCCCTCCCACTGCTTTCCACCTCTGGCGTCCGTAGTTCTATTAATAATTGGGGTGGCAGGATACCTCCCTGCTGCCCCTTTCCCCGCTTGGCTGGCTGCTGGCGCTGCGGCTATGCTGTAAAAGGCTTCAATGTCGTGCGTGCTTCACGTCTCTAGGCAATTTACCTAGCTTAGGCAGTAGTAGTAAAAGATTTCTGCCCATTATTTACAAGAACATTCATTATTCCTCCATATGCATATGTAAAAGGCTTCAATAAGCCTTTTTCGCGTGTGCACATTGCGCGCGCGCTTCACATCTCCGAGAAGGAGGTCATCTGCGGACTCTGCAGGTGGGTGTGCGTCTGACGGCCCCAGGACGGGGAGGTGAGGGGGCTGCTGTAACTGTGGTTGCAGCTGCGGTGGCGGTAGAGAGTTTTTCGTGCTGGGCCCCGCGTGTGCTCCGCTGGCGGAGGGCAAGGACGAGGTGCTGCTTGCGGTGCTAGGGCGGTGGAAGGAAAGGGGCGCGCTCAGGGCTCGGGCCATGGGAGGCTGTGTGCTCCCTTCTCCCCCGAGGCGGCTGGAGGGCCGGCAGCAACAGTGGGAGCATGTGGGTCTGTTTGTAGGCATGCACGTCGCGGAGACGTGAAGTGCGTGCGCGAAAAAGGCTTACCGAAGCCTTTTACATATGCCTATGGAGGAATAACAAATGTTCTTGAAAATAATGGGCAGAAATCTACTGCCTAAGCTAGGTAAATTGCCTAGAGACGTGAAGCACGCGCGCAACATTGAAGCCTTTTACAGCGCAGCCGCAGTGCCAGCAGCAGAGCCAAGCGAGGAAAGGGGCGGCAGGGAGGTATCCTGCCACCCCAATTATTAATAGAACTATCGGCGCCAGAGGTGGAAAGCGGCGGGAGGGGTAAGTAAACACTCCCCCCCCCGCTCTTAAAACAATCCCCCACCCCAGTGCCGGACCGCAGTTCCACGGTTCCGTGCACACCCCTACTAGCAACACAGCTGTGCATGCGGGACAGGGCCTTCTCAGTTGCTGCTTCCAGACTTTGGAATGCTTTCCCAGTGGGCATTCACTCCTCAGTCTCCATCATGATTTTTAGAAAGCAAGTGAAATTGTCTTTTTATCCAGGCATTTATATGAGTGTTGTTTTTGTTGCTGCTGTTGCTTTGTATTTTATAATTATAGGGTGCATGTTTTTTAAATTTTGAATTAGATTTGTGTTTTTATATTCCAATTTTAATGTTTATTGTGTAATATTTTTATTAAATTTATTGTTAAATTCATTATTTTTATTAAAACAATTTTAATATGTTTATTGCATGTTATATCCCAATTTTAATATGTTTATTGTGAAAGTTCTATTAATTAGTCATATATTATTGTTAAATATTTTGTAAACTGCCTTGGGATTGTGTTAATGAAAGGCAGTATAAAAATCTAACAATAAATAGATAGTGCCCTAGGGCCTATCCAACCTATCTGTGCCACTGTTCTTAGGTTGCAGTTTTTCCTCCTCCTTCTACTCTGGTCAGTGAGAAGTGGGAGATGCTGTTTGTTTTGCAATGTAGATAAGATGCATAAATAAGAACACTAGAAGTGGGGGGGAAACAAAACATGTGAAGCAAGGGTGTAGTTAGATTGTAACATGATTCTGCCAAAATGTAGGTAATTATGATTATAATAATGGGCATTTAATGTTTTTTCTTGACTTAACACAGAAAGCCCGTGAGGTGAATAGAGACCTTCAGATTCAGCTTGATCACGCATTGCAGCAGGCCCTGGATCCTTCTAGTAAAGGCAATTCTTTGTTTGCTGAGGTATTGGTCTTAACGTAATTACTAGAAATGCATGTGCTAACTAATTTTAGCAGGTGTTTCCAGTTGGTCACTTCAAAAACTGACCATTGTATTTAAATCCCTTGTACAATTTTTAAAACCAGAAATGTACTTTGAGCAAATATTTCAACTTGATAGCTCTAATGTATTCACAGGATATCCCTTCCTGGTTGAGATATTTCAGGAACCACTGTAGTGCTGCACAAGCCTCCTGGATCAAAAGCAATTCAATATGTGTTTGTGAGTGATGAATTGGTGTAATCGGCACTGGAGCTACATATCCCCATGATGGTTGGTTATAGTCCAAAAAACCCAGCAGAATTAGTACAAGTGGCATAGCTATGGTAAAGCCCAGCCAGTCTAGCTAGTATCAAAATACCAGTGCAAGTAACTCTTCTTTGAGGCAGTTACTATCCAGCTTCTTCTGCAGGAGCTGCCATCAGAAAGTACTAATTAAGCTCGACTGCACTAGGGGTGTGTTTGTGTGTGTGTGTGTGTGAGTGAGAGGGAGTTGCTGACAAGTGAGGCTCTGTTTACTGCTGTAAACAAAAGTAGGAGTTTGTTTAATGGACTGAATTTCTATTAATAGGCGCATTTGTTATAGTTAAGTATGTATTAATCTGGTGTATGTTGGTGTCATAACTCCTACCATAGCCAGAAGAGGGTGGGGGGCGGAGTTCTCTGGGGGGAATCCTTGCATGTAAGGGAGTAACAGTAGGCTGCCATCCACTTTCTTTTAATCTGGGACAAACCACTCTTTCCATAGAAGATTCCTTGGGGGTGGGGGTGAGGAAAGTGGCAAAACTCTCCCTAGAAGGGGCTGAGCATTCCTAGGCCTCCAGAGGCATGTGACTAAGGCAGACCAACAATGAAGAGTAGCAGACTTCACCAACAAATGTTTATTATTAGATTAAAAGAAAAAGAATATGCAATAAGAACAATTGTCTCTTCATAAAGCAGATTGTAAGAGTGAGAATTTTAACCAGATTCAACCAATACAGTATGGTCCCTATCTTATTACTCACAGGCAGGGATCTTTTTATTTATTAGTCACAGGCAGGGACAGGCTGTCTCCAGCCTCCAGGCTGTAGCCTTCCCATCTCCCTAGCAGCTTCTCAGCCAGCTGCTTCCTCAGGACTCTCTTGGGACAGAACAAACAAACAGAACAAAGCTTTCTCTTCTTGGCTGTGATTGTAGTTCCCACCCAGTCCTCTGGATTGATCCTCTTGTTTCGATTTCCCTGGGCTTTTCTCCTTCTTAGGAAAAGCCCACCCTTCCAGCAGTTGCTCTGAGTGAGGCCTAGACTTTCCTCAAATCCTTCCCATCACTACAATTGGTAATATAGTAAAATGGATAGTCTTGCATCTTACTACTGTTACTGCTAGGAATATTTATATACTGCTTTTCAACAAAAGTTCTCAAAGTGGTGTATATAGAAAATAAATGAATAAAATGGTTCCCTGGCCCAAATGGGCTCACAATCTAAAAAGAAGTATAAGGTAAGGATACTGTGCTAGGGTTGGATAGGGACAGTAACTCGCTCTCTCTGATAAATGTAAGATAATCACTACTTTAAAAGGTGCTTCTTTGCTCAGTTAGCTATTATAGCCCAAAGTATTCCTTAATAAGCTTAGCGTGAAACACTTATTTCAGGTTGTCTGGCAAATAATTCATTTGGTCGTTATCACTAAGTTGGAGAGATCTTTGTTAAAAGAATACAGAAGCTGCACAGCAGAGGCATTGTGTTACCATCTATAGTATTAGATGGTTTGAAAGACACATTGTCTCTTCTACTGTATCTACAGGCTTCCTATGGAATCTTTTACTTGCTGTTGACTTCTAAATGTATTAAGTTCTAAGCAATGTGTGCAACAATTGTCACTAATATGTTATAGGTGGAAGATCGTAGAGCAGAAATGGAGCGTCAGCTGATCAGTATGAAAGTAAAATACCAGTTGCTACAAAAACAGCATACTTTCACTAGAGAACAGCTTCAAAGAATGAAGGTATGATTAATCCATGGTTTCATTTTGTCAGAAAACCAAGAGTGTAGGTATAGGAGTTAAAAATATGTGCTTGTATTGTATAACAATAACCTTTCTATTTCTTGTACCCAAGAAGCAATTTGTGTTCTGAAGTCTCTTCTTTGTTACTTAAATATTCTTCTTTCCCCCCAGCTGTGTGAAGATAATCTCATCTATTGAGATTTTTAGCGAGTAATTCATCTATTGTGAATTATTGTTATTGTAGATCAGGTAGTCTTCAGTCATGATGTAAGCAGTTCTCCTGCTTCTAGAGTGCTCTTAAAATTCTTAGTTCTTGCACTGCTTTAAATTACTACTACTACGAATATTTATATACCACTCTTCAACTAAATTCCTTAAAGCGGTGTATACAGAAAAATAAATAATACATAAATAAGATGGCCCCTGTACTCAAAGGGCTCAGAATCTAAAAAGAATCTTAAGGCAGATATCAGCAACAGCCACTGGAGGGATGCTGTGCTGGAGCTGGATAGGGCCAGTTGCTCTCCTCCTGCTAAATATAAGAGATTTACTGCTTTGAAAGGTATATCTTTGCTCAATTAACAGAGGTACATTAAGGGGTAAATTAAGCTTTATATTTGTTGAGTTCTTAAAGAATGAGCTTCTTTAAATTAAAAAACAGTGGGCAGGTTGTAGTAAACATATCCTCTACAGCAAATACTACTACGACTACAGATTTATATACCGCTTTTCAACAAAAATTTCCAAAGCGGTTTACATAGAGAAATAAATAGATAAAGGTGGTTCCCTGTCCCCAAAAGGCTCACAATCTTAAGAGACACAAGACACCAGCAAAAGTCAATGGAGGGGAACTGTGCTGGTGGCGGATAGGGCCAGTTGCTCACCTTCTGCTATATAAAAAGAGCATCACCACTTTAAAAAGGTGCCTCTTTCCCCAGTTAGCAGGAGTTAGTCCAAAAGGTTCAAGAAGCAAGTAATAACAATAAAATCTTTTTGAATAGGGCCAGATCTCTCTCTCTTTTTAAAAGTCCTATGGCAAATGGAAAGGGAAATATAGAAAATTAAATCCATTTTCTTAGCAATAGCAGCCCAGTCATGGTTGATCTTGGTGCTGTGGTTTTGGTAAATGCTGGTATTTCTCAGGCAAAAGTATGCTTGAGGAGAATGCATCGTACTCATCTTTCTTTGTAAATATATATATATATTTCCCTGGTGGGAAGCAGTTAAAAATTGGCTTCAGGTAAACTAAATTGTGTGTGTGTTACTGTTTTGCTTATGTATTGTATACATTGAAGCAACCTGCGTGGGGTGAGAGCAAGGGAGGGGGGCATGGGGGGAGGGCAAGGGGGAGAGGGAGGGGGAGGTGTGGGGGAGAGGGAGGGGGAGGCGTGGGGGGAGAGGGAGGGAGGGAGGCATGGGGGGGCAGAGAGAGAGGCGCGGGGGGAGATACAGAGAGAGCGAGAGAGGCGCGGGGGGAGAGACAGAGCGATAGAGCTGTGGGGTGGCAGCAAGCGAGAGGGACAGAACGAGTGAGAGAGCTGTGGAGGGGGGAGATCGGGGAACAGGGTGCAATGCACGGCTACAAAGGGAGGACCAGCCAAACGAATTCTCCCAACTAAACCCAAAAAGGAAATAAACTACCGCACAGATGCTCTGTGCGGGTTCAGCTAGTAAAAGGAATTTCATCACAGTACTAGTGCCCTTCCTTTGTATCGAAGCATTTTTGCAAGTGACTTAATAGGAAGCGGAAGAGTACCTGTGCTCCCTTCTTCCAGCTACATTGGACATCTTTCTCTTAAGCTGCACTTAAGCAGCTTTACAGCTATTTGCTATAAGATTTAAAGCTGGTGTTGTCTTTGTTTTGAGTAATGCTGTTAATTATGTGTACGTATTGGTTGTAAGAGGGCAAAGGAAAGGTGGTATAGAAACTGAATAAATAAAAGGAGGCCTTAATTATGAAAGCTTAAGAATATTTTAAGTTTTGGGATCTGTTTGGGGGCAGGGGGGTTGACATAATTCCTTTAGTGTCTTTGATGCCTCAGAAATATGAGCTGAAATCCAGAGAGCTGATTACATTCATGAAGGAGGCTTGGGTTGGCTAAGTAGAATGTTTGGCTTTGCTACTTTCAATTGCTCATCTCTATGCCATATTGGAGTGCTCTTGAAATGTCTCTTAATTTCAAAAGCAGTTTGCTGTATTGGAATAAGGCTGCTGTTAGAATGAAAACAAGTTCAGAACTCCATTGGGTTCATAGAACTTATTTCACAGTTTTGGGTTTTAGACATCCTGCCTAACTTCATAGATTTGAGCTGGCTGAATGCTTATTGTACCAGGATATTGGTAGAAGTGTTGATCCAAAATTGGATTTGGCTTGCAGCTGCAGATGGCTACACTCTTACGAATGAAAGGTTCACAAGGAGAGCATGATCAGCTGGAACGTTTGCAGAATATGCTTCAACAAAAGAATGGTGAAATAGAAGAACTTTTAATGAAAGTGAAACAACTGGAGAAATCTACGGTAAGTGCATGGGCAGCAAGACTATTTTGTTAAATCATTATTGGCAACTAGATAAGGAATCCCATGACTGTGTTAGAAAATGTTGAACACAGTGGACGCTGAACCAGATATTCTGAATAAATTGACTTGGAAGTAAGCATGTAGTATTCCTCATGTCAAGATATGGCATCAGATTGAAATGGAATATCAAGTTGAGGTGCAGGGGGCGGGAAACCTTAGGAAAAGTATGGCAAGGATAATCATAATCAATAGCAAAGGCCTGCCTAAATAGTAAACTTTTCATGAGGCAGCAAAAAAAAAAAAAAAAGGAAGAGGCCAGTCTGATCAACAAGAGTTGGGCTACTATTTATTTATTTAAGAATTTCTTGTATATCGCTTCCTTCAAAGACTCTAGGCAGTGAACAACAACATCAGTAATATATATATTTTTAAATCCAAGGGCTAAAGCCTGGCAAAACAGGTAGGTCTTAAAAAGAGCCTTAAAATCAACTTAGGAGGGGAATGAATGAACTGGGGGGGCGGGGGGAGAGTGTTCCAAAAAAGAGGGGTGGCCACAGAGAAGGCCTTCCTGCGGCCCAGGTACCACGCACACACTACACCAGGGCCCACGGCACTAAGGAGGGCCAGCTGAGAAGTCCTTACAGGATAGGATACAACCAACCGAGAGAGGCAATCCCAGAGATATATAGGTGCTAAGCCCATAAGGGTTATGTAGGTGAGAATGAGCACTTTGAATTGGAGCCAGAAGCTAACAGGCAACCAGTTCAATGACCATAAAAGAGGTGTGACACTATCAAATCTATGGCCACCCATAAGGAGTTGGGCCGCTGCATTCTGGACTAGTTGAAGCTTCTGAATCATTTTCAAATGCAACGCTAGGTAGAGTGCGTTACAGTAATCCAAACGAGAGGTAATGAAGACATGAGTTACTGTTGCCAGGGCCTGCTGGTCAAGAAAAGGCCGTAACTGGTGAACCAGCCAAAGCTGGGCAAAGGCATCCCTGGCAACGGCCTCTAGCTGCTGTTCAAGCAGGAGCTGCGAGTCCAGAAGACCCCTAGATCATGAACCCTCTCTCTCTCTTGCAATTTGGGCAATTGCCAAGAACACACTGAACAAGAGCAACTTGGTCTTGCAAGGATTAAGCCTGAGCTTGTTTTGGCCCATCCAGACACTGAGCCAGCACATGGACGGCATCACCTGTTTGGCTAGGGGTAGAGATAAAAAGCTGAGTATCATCAACTGAGTACCGTCAAGAAGGCCCTATTCCAAATGACTACCATATATACTTCAGAGGTGGTAAATGCAGTCAGGCCTCTCTGAAAGCTCTTATGAGTCAGACAAATTCATGTATAGGGGGAAGGTGGTCCTTCTTCATAAACCCTGGTCCCAAAGCATTTAGGGCTTTCAATGCCATCACCTGCACCTTGAATAATATCTGTAAAGAAAAACTGGTAACCAGTGCAGCTGCTTCAGAACAGGTGTGATGTGTTTGGATAGCCTTTTTCTTGCTAAGACCTAGCAGCTGCATTCTGGACAAGTTGAATTTCCCCAAAAGTCTTCAAGGGCAGCCTCACATGGAACATGTTACAGTAATTCAATTGGGATATAATCACAATTGCAAGGTCTCAGTGTTGAACTCTCTGACATCACCAGAGCATTGTCTGGATTCCAGATGATCCAGCATGAATATACAGAGCTCACAGCTGCAACTAGTGAAGGTGTCTCCGTGTGTGTGTACGCGTGCGAGTATATGTATGTACACACACACACACACACACACACACACACACACACACACAGCTACCCTGTGTATTCAGGGTTCATGCCATTCTAATCTCAGATGTATTTGAGTGGGCTGTGATTACATAGTGTTGAGAAGAGAGGTGGGATGCATTCTGCATATGTTTGGGCTACTCTTCCCTTTATTTTTAATCCATCTGTTTCAGGGCTGAATACTTTTTGAGAAAGTTACTGAGTCCTGTTGTAAAATGGAACTAGACAACAACAACAAATATTTATATACTGCTTTTCAACAACAGGTTCCCCAAGCGGTTTACATTGACATACATACATACTATGGCTCCTTGTCCCCAAAGAGCTCACAATCTAAAAAAACATAAGATAGACACCAGCAACAGCTACAACACACAATATGGTATGGAGCCCATCTACTCTGCCCATTTGTTTGCCCCTAATTGTTATATAACCCAAGCACAGATCTGACCATCTCTCCTAATGTTTTGTATAAGGGAACAGAGAACGATCTAGTATCCTCTATAAACAAACAAACAAAAAGAAAACCTTAACCCCATACTATGGGGCAGGGTGAGCACTTACTAGATTCCTGCAATCTAGTACTCTGATTTTGCCCTTGGAGGGTAATACCTGTAGTTGAACTGTGGTCTTCTGGCATCTTTTATGGACTGATCATTTTCCTTCTTTGCAAGGTTATTTTAGATATTAAGTTACCAAAAATTATGAGGACTTGCCTAATTTCCCCCAATAAGAACTTAATGAGGCATTAAATTTGTCATGCAGATTTTTATATCCTAATGCTATCAATGTTTTTTTTAATTTTGCCATTAATAAAACTGATAATTAAATCCAGAATACTGAAAGTGGCTGAAGGCAAATTGTTGAGTTTCAGTTTTGTTGTAATTGTCTCCCCAGAAGGTATCTGAAAACTCAAGAGAATTGATGGTTTTGAATACTTCAGAATCTGAAAATGGCTACTACACTGATTTGCTCCAAATGAAGCTCGAGAATTCAGAGTAAGTAGTATGAGTTAGAAGTGTAGAAAGAATAATCTGATCTTAAGCATCTCAAATCTGAGTTTCAGTGTTCAGTTCTTGTCTAAATACATGTTAGATGTGATATTCTCTCGCCTTAGTTTTTATCCTTGGTTAATTTAAAGAAAAAGCACTGCTGAAACCACTGCCTCTGTAAAATTGAAATTCTGGGTCTACATTATCTTTTCTATATAGAGAGAAACACAGTACCACATCACAGGCAGGCTGATCCTATGGTCACATTATGCTAGTGCTGGCACTATTGTGAAAGATTTGTGATCCTATGTTCCGCCAGCAAGAAAGTAAAACACATAAGAAATAAGGGCAGGGGCCTCTCCCACAGTTGACCTGTTACCAATCCTGATATTGCAGATTGAAACCTCCACATAATGTGCATGAAAGGCATACACGTTGCATAGTAACTGCAAGAACATCATAATAATGCTATCCAGTCTGCACACCCACCACATGCAATACACAAGTATGATGGTTGGGAGAACCTCCACTGGGTTAATCCCACTGAGATTCTTGGGATTCTATACAGACCATACTTCAGCTCCTGCACACAACTGGTTTGTATTGGTGTCTGTGTGAAAAGGACAGGACCCTAATATTCATTCATTCATTCATTCATTCATTATTTAATGAACACATTTTATACTGCTAAAACATGTCTCAAGGCAGTATGCACATCTATTAAAAAAACAACCCACAAGAATTAAATCAGTCAAACAAAACAATACATTAAAAAACAATTAAAACATTTTAACAGAAAGCTTGGTTGCACAAGTATTGTCTTTAAAAGCTGCTAGAGGTGTTAATGCTCTTATTTCAGCAAGGGGTGTGTTTCAGTGTCTCAGGTGGCTATAGAGAAGGCCTTACCTTGAGTTGCCACCAGACGAGTTGGTGGCAACTGCAGGTAGATCTTGCCAGATGATCTTAATTAGCTGTGAAGCTGATGGAGAAGAAGGCACTCTATTAAAATTCAGGGCTTTATTATTTAATTATCAACTCTTTGAATTTCACCCAGAAACTTATTGACAGCCAATGTAATTCTTTTGAAATGGGAGTATTGTGGTCTCCCAGAGTTACTCTGGAGCAGGGGCGTATCTAGGGTGGGGCAGGCAGGGCATGTGCCCCGGGCGCCACTTGAAGGGGGTGCCATTTCTTAAAATTAATTTTTTTTAAAAAAAGGCTGCCAAAAACAAAATGGCCACTGCACATGCTCAAATGGCCTCTGTGAGGCACTAGGCCATACCAGGCCTCACAGAGGCCATTTGAGCATTCGTGGTGGCCATTTTGTTTTCAGCTGCAATTTTTTGGAATTTTTTTTTTTTAAATGGCCACCGCACATGCTTAAATGGTCCTTGTGAGGCCCTAGAGGCCAGCAGGGGGGAGGGGGAACCTTTGCAGACACCCCCCCCAGCCTTTAGACTTGTATTTTTCCGCTGATATTATGGTAAAGTTATCTGAAAGATGGGCGTCAGATGTTTGGACGGGGGCGCAATTTCAATGCTTGCCCTAGGCACTATTTGCCCTAGATACACCTCTGCTCTGGAGACCAACCTGGTTGCTGTTTGCACCAGTTGCAGTTTCTGGACTACATTCAAAGGCAGCCCAATGTAAAGTGCATTGCAGTAGTTACCAGTATATGCACCACTCTTTTAAGGTCACTTACTTCTAGAAATGGATGTAGCTGGTGTATCAGTGCAAGCTGATAAAAAGCACTCCTGGTCACCACCTAAACTGTAGATATATCGAAGAGAGGTTTGGGTCAAGATGTACTTGCAGACTGCATACCTGTTTTGGAAGAGTGTAACCCCCTTCAGGTCAGGCAGATCTAATCCATCTCTTGAGATATGATTCCCTACAATAATTACCTCCATGTTGTTTGGATTTAATCTCAGTTTATTTCTCATCCAGCCCATTACTGCCTGCCTACAGGCATTTATATATGGAAGATATGGCATTTCTAAATGAGTTGACATGGAGAAGTAGATATGGGTGTTACCAGAATACTGATAGCTGCCTGCACTAGATATCCTAATGATCTCTCTCAGTGGTTTCATGTAGATGTTAAAAAGCAGTGGAGATCGTATGGAGCCCTGTGGGCCTCCATAAAGAAACTCTCACTTTGAAGAGAACAGTCTCCAAATGACACCATCTGGAGTCTGCCTGAAAGGTAGGAACAGAATCACCTTCTTCCAACTTCCCCGGACAGTTCAGAAGGATACCATGGTTGATGGTACCAAAAGCTGTCAAGGGGCCCCAAAGAACCAACAGTCACACTCCTTCTGTCAGTTCTTAGCTGAAGATCGATAATCAGGCCAACCAAGGTAGGTTCAACCCCATAGCCTGCCTGAAATGGGTCCAGTTAATCTGTTTCTTCCAAGATGGAAAGGTTTGAGCAGTTAGGGATTACCTTTGCTGGTACCTTGTTGGCTCTCCCTTTGCAATTTACTGTTCTTCGACATGGTCTCTGCTCAACATGATTGGGCTTTGCGCCTGTGTAGAGACCTCATCAGAGTCTTTCCAAGCTGAAATCTTCTCTCTGAAATGGACGGTAGCCCCAGCCACTCTGGAGTAGTACTCATGTGTCCCAGCAGTCCTCCTCAGTCTTCCTTCATCCACTGACAGATCGACACATCTGTGAGTTGCTCCGAGCTGGGGGGGGGGGGGCAATTTTCCTTTGTATCACATTCAAATTTGGCGTTCGGTGCAGGGCTAAGCTATCCTCCATGGATGGATACAGCCGCTGTAAGGCACACAAGATCGACACTTGCTCTCACTTTGCTAAATTCACCAAGAAAGCAAGAAAAAATCATGCCTCCCACCTTAGGCCGTGGCTTGGGAACAGGCGCTTAAATCTTCTCAGTAGTCAGCGCTTCCTTCAAAAGCTCCTGAAATGCAAACATCAGACTTACTCGCCCGATGCGGGCTTGCAGCCCTTCACTCCTGCCACCATCCTTGGGGATGTGGCCGCTC
The DNA here is from genome assembly GCF_027244095.1 of Hemicordylus capensis. Lineage (NCBI taxonomy): Eukaryota > Metazoa > Chordata > Lepidosauria > Squamata > Cordylidae > Hemicordylus > Hemicordylus capensis. Next base: position 368,239,566 of record NC_069658.1, on the reverse strand, counting down.
CCACTCCCCAGCAGACCTCCGAGCCTATGGCTCCCAAAATGGCCGTTTCGGTCCTAATGGCCTCCACTACTTGGTCTATGGGCTCTGTGTCTTTGGTCCCTAAGCCCTCGGACTTGGTAAGCTCCTATTCTCTTGTAGAAGCAGCAGCAGCAGCAATGACAACCCATGGAGGATGCTCAGCCTCTCAAGTGAAAATTTCCTACTCAGGAAGCTCCGGCTAAACATAAAAAGAAATGCAGGGTAACTGTACAATTGGAGACGGGGCAACATCAATCAAATCCCATCGATCCCAAAGAGCTCGCTTTTGACCCAGATCCCAAGGAGGTAGAGGATTGCCTTGATACTGAAGATGGTTTTGAACCAGAAAAAGGTCTCGAACCCGAGCATTGACACTATATTCATTCTGAAGCTGAGGACATCCTCGATGATCCCAAGGAACCATCGGACATTGAAGAGGGCCAAGAGGAGCACAGATATGAACCCATGCTTGGGCTCCAAGAAGCCGAATTCGAGGCCCGCTACCCACACTCCAGTAGGGCTCCTAGCTGGGCAGGTCCCTCTTCCCTCTTGTCAGGCTGCAGCCAGTTGTCCTACATTGACCAGTATTACTCCAATTGGGACAAAGGACCAGCCTATCCTACTAACTAGATCCATCCTACCACCAGAGGCAATGGGATTTTTATGACACCACCTGGCAGCGCCGCCCCCCCCCCCCCCGGCCTATGCCCAGCGCCACTCCCAGCTGGACTAGTGGGATTATGAGGCTATGTATAGAGACCGCTCTTGCTACCTGCCTCGGTCATCCACCAGGGTGCCCAGACATCACGATGGGTATGCCTCCACCTCCTAGACAACAAGAGCCACCCCTGGATCATGAAGAGCACACTTCAGAAGCCTTAGACCAGACCCAGCATGCAGAGCCAGGTTCCTGTGACCCAGAAACAGAGTATGATGACGCTGATGCTCACTCTCCACGATCTGATCCAACATCTCTGGGCTCAAGCCCACCTGATCTTCTTTTAGACCAGATGCCTGTTTTGTCCTCAGAGGACTATAGACAATATGCAGATTATATCTCCTGCATGACTTAGTCATTAGGGGTCCAGCTCTCTCAACCAAACAAGGCAGATCCAGACCCTCCTGTTTGGCCTCATTGAGATGGACATGAGAGCTCCTGTTTTGTTCCCTTTTGAAAGCAGCTTTACTAGACATCACAAAGTCATGCTGACTGAAACCCTCTTCATAGCCTCATCCCACCAATAGTCTTGAAAGCTTCTATTGTGTTCACACTGAGGAGGAACAGACGGGCCTTTTTGTTGAGACACCCCACACCCAATTCAGTGGTGGTTGAATCATCTCTGTCCAAGAATAGGTCTTGCCCAGCTTCTACCCCCCCCCGCCCCCCGCCATAGAGAGGGTAGAAAGCTGGAAACATTTGGCAGGTGCTTATACTCCATCTCCTCTGCTCTCCACCTCCGGATTGTCAATGATCAGGCGTACAATGCCCAACATAACCACTTCCTTTGGGAGCGCATGGCACCCTGCTTGGATCACCTACTTCGGGACAAGAAGGAACCCGCCAAGGTGTTTTTAAAAGAGGCAGCATAACTGGCTAAACAAGAGCTTCATGCAGTAAGACACTCCACTGAGTGTGCGACTAATGTCATGTCCAGCTCTGTAGCCATTCACAGGCATGCCTGGTTGCGTTCCTCTGGCCTGGTGTATGATGTGTGCACTCGTATAGAAGATCTACCCTTTGAGGGGGAGGCCCTAGAAAAGACCAATGAAACCCTTCAAAAGCTTCAACTCTTCTGTAAGACCGCTCACTCTATTATGAGCCACCAGCCCCAGGCTGTCAGACCTTACAGGTCCAACGGATGGAACCAGGCACCTCCACAGCAGCCCCCACAGCTCTTTCAGCAGGGGGATCGCTCCTTTCGTTCTCCAGGATATCAACCCTATGGGAGATGACCCTCTTTCACCACACAGTGCTAGTCCGCTCCAAAGTCCAGACCAGCACCTGCTTTCACCAAAAAGCAGTGACTCCTTGTTCCATTGCCTACTCGGGACCTGCCTTTCTCCCGACTTGGGAGTCAATCACATCAGATTTGTAGTCCTCACAATCATCTGAATTGGTTGCACTCTGGAACTCTCTTCCATACCCCCACTCAACCTCCCTGTTCCTATGGTTTCTATCCCTACTTAGCTGTCAGATCGCTACTAGATAAACAATAGAACTGGTTCTCAACCTGAACTCCCAGGGTTTCTACTCCACCTACTTCATAGTCCCAAAGACAGATGGAGGCCTCTGCCCCATCCTAGACCTTTGAGAGCTCAACCATTGCATAATCTACAGGTGCTTCTGGATGGTCACCATACCTACCATCCTCACCCTCCTACACGGAGGTGCATGGTTTGTCTCCTTGGATCTCAAGGACATGTATTACCATATAGTCATCTGCCCACAACACCGCTGTTAACTCCACTTCACTGTACAGGTCAAGACTTATTAGTTCAAGGATCTGCCCTTTGGCCTCACCTCAGCACCACATGTCTTTACAAAATGTATGGCTCCCATCATGGTGTTTCTACTGCAACAGGGCATACAACTCTTCCTATATTTAGACTGGTTCTTGGTAGCATGACCTTTGGTAGGCACTCCAACCCACCATATCCCTCCTAACCAGTTTCGGCCTCCAAATCAATTACAAGAAATCCAAACTCACACCAACACGTTGCATCGATTTCCTAGGTCTCCTCTTCAACTCCGCCCATGAGAGAGTGTACTTACCTGAATGCAGGATTCAGTCTATCCTCTCCCTGACAACTACATTGTCTACCCACCATTGCCACAGGGTTTGCATCCTCCTCCTCGGCTATATGGCCTCCACCACTCACATACTTCCTCAGGCTTGGCTCAGATCCTGACCACTACAACACCGGTTTCTACACAACTTTAACCCCCAATGTGACTCTCAAAGTCACTGGCTGTGAGTACCACTACATGCTTGCCTATCCATCTGCTGGTGTCTAGACCCCCACAACCTATCTTTTGGGTCTCTATTCCATCTTCCACCTCCCCACTTTGTTCTGACTACAGATGCTTCGGATACGGGCTGGGGAGCACACATGGAGCACCTCTAATTTCAGAGTCTTTGGACGGTCACCAGAGTCGGAGGCTGCTCACCACATCAATTATCTAGAACTCTGCTATTTTCAAAGCTCTCTGCGGTTTCCTGCCACTCCTGGCTTGATATACCATCATTATTCAAACTGACAATACTAACGCAAAATCCTACCTCTACAGGCAGGGAGGAATGACCTCCACAACCCTACTTGACCTGGCCATGGACCTCTGGCACTGGTGTGTACGGCACTCCATCATATCCAGAGCCATTCATATACAGGGCAGAGCCAACATTCAAGGTGGATACTCTCAGCAGAGCGGGAGTCATCTCACATGAGTGGTAGCTAGACCTCCAGACTCTCAAAGCTCTCTTTCAGAGTTGGTTCCACCCAGAGGTAGACCTCTTCGCCTTCTACCTGAATGCCCAGTGCCACACTTATTGCTCCAGAATGGAGACCCAAAACATGGGTGTCATCATACTCCTTTATGCAGCACTATGCCTTAGACATCTGCTCCTGCAGGGACGCTGCCTTTGGTACTGCAGTCTTACAGTCGCTCTTTGCGTGAAGTCACACCTCCAGGTAAGATTTGCACAGGGTGCAGTTTGCTATTCGCCCAGTCGTGTTGAGCACAGAGATCACGTTGAACATCAGGTTGCTTACCTGTAACTTTGGTTCTTCTAGTGGTCATCTATGCTATACGCCCACCCATCCTCCCCTCTGTCTTTTAGGTCACTGGACTCAGTGACTGAGGAGGACTGCTGGGACACATGTGTACTACTCCAGAGCAGGCGGGGCTACCACCCATTTCAGAGAGAAAATTTTAGCTTGGAAAGACAGGTCTCTGTGCAGGTACAAAGCCCAATTGTGTAAGAGCCCATACGACAACTAGAAGAACCCAAGTTACAGGTAAGCAACCTGATGTTTGTTTTGCTGTTGTGTATCCTGGCTCAGATTGTACAAAGACAAAATAGTCAAAAGTGTTTGATTAACAGTAATAATTAGTGGAGTATAAAGTGGCTGTATTCCTTATAGTCTGTTCCAATGAATAGTGGGACTTACCTTCATTTGTTAGTTTTTTGGCAACAGAGGTTCTTTAATGCTAACTGTATATTAGCCTTGTATCCTTAGTACTGCCTTAAAAACCTATGACTGTTTGAATTTAGAACCCTCTGTATATTGTTATGGGTAATTTTTAGATTGAGCTACTTATTCTGTTTTGGATTTTGACCTCTAGCCATCTTCCTAGAAACTTTTATTGCAAGTTATTCTTTCTTAACACTGGGTACATAAATTGGCAGGGTGAATAAGAAGTGAGGATTTCACTGGTGCAGAGATTGAATTGTGAAAGACAATCGCTGACATACAGTGCAGCAAAATGCAGTTATTTGAACGCTGCCCAGCTGCTGTGCATCTAAACCCCACAGCCCTGTCCCACTACAACTTGGAAGTTGAACAAGCACAGTTTTGCCATGTGACATCCATTGAAAATAATGGATGCAGCGTCACACAACTGCACTTGCACAACATCAGATTGCAGCACAACAGAGCTTTCTGCAGGAACATGGACTGGATTTAGCCATGCAGTTGCTCAGGCAGTGCACGACTGCACACATTCTCTATGCTGTATGGCAGCAAGTTAGTCCAGGCCTGAGCTGCGTTCTTACTTCTGATGGGATTTTAATTTTTGTCATACTCAGCTCTCCCCCTGCCACCTCTCTTTTTCTCTTTCTCTCTCTCAACAGTAAGGAGGTAGAAAATTTGAAAAGTGAATTATCTTTACAGCGGATGAAAGCATTGTTTGAAAGTCAGCGGGTTTTGGAAATGGAACGGAAGCTTTTTGCAAGTGAAAGACAACTGGAGGTTTGCCAAAGTGAGAGCATAAACTTGCAAGTGCTGCTTGATGACCTTAGAATCAAGTATGAGCCTGAAGGTAAGTCTTTCTATTTGCCTGCATGGAGTAGAACTCAAACCCTTTTGCTTATAAGGGCTATGGAGGGCCTCTGATTGGAGAAGATTTGATCAATGTGGCTCTCCATGAAGAAAGAACTTGTTGGGAACTTCTTTTGCCTGCAAAAACTGATATTTCTTTCAGTGCAGTGTTGAATCAACCAATCTCAAATCATCAGTCCCCTCCCTTTCTTAAAGTGGAAGTTGAAACCAATGAGAGCAAGCATAGATTGTGCTTTCTTATGAGTGTAGTAGCTACCAGTCTAGTTTTAGTGACACACAGCAGTTCAAAACTGGGGTGCTCATACTGGTAAATGTGTAAGTGCCCACTCCTGAACTCGTTAGTTAGTTATTCTTTATTTAGTATATTTGTATACCACCCCAAACTCATGTCCCTGGGTGGTTTACAACATTATGCACCAAGCCCAAACTTGGACCAGGCTCGTAATGATCATCCCCATTCCATCATTCCCATTCCCAGAACTTTCTTGCCAGGGGCTGTGCGGGGGAAAACAGGCCTTTCAGGAGGTTTCTCTGCAGGCCTCCACTGATTCTAGAGGGGAAAGAAGGCTGGAAGGCAATATATTGTGCAGCAGATATTCTGCAGCTGCTTCTTGATAAGGTTTGGAGGGAAGGGGTGGCAGGGCAGTGTTTATCAAAGCCATGTATCTTATGTTTGTGCTTAGTTTGTATGTCCTGGTGTGGGTTACTGCATGATGGCTTCATCAGTTCTGGGGTAATTACCTTTCTAATGCATGTTTAAACGTGCAAAAGTAACCAGTGAAGCCAGTGCTCTGTATTGTTTTCTGGAATTTACCCCAAACAGCTGGAAGATCTCTCAAGGAATGATGTACTGTACAACCTCTCTTTGCTCTGAGCTTGGATTGTAATCACAGATGGTAACAATTAATGGTTCCCTACACTAGCAGGGTAGGGTGATGCTCTAATTAGCAAAGACTTGTATAACTTTTAATGTAAGCATTTACATAAAATGCTTGACTAACATGGGAATGTTCTTTTCTCTTGCAATTGCTCTGAGTGATATAGCTTGACTGTGAGGCGTTGCTTCTAAGAATAGACTTGGCTATGAATTCTGACATGGGATTTTGTGGTTTAGTTTAACTCAAGATCTTTCCACACAGTGATCCAAAAGGCCTTTTCAGGGGTGGGTAAATAAATAAATAGATAAAGGTAAGATGTATTATTTAGGCAATCAAATATATTTGGTCTAAAGAATTACTCGGGGTTTTTTTTGCCTAGAGTTAATCAAGTTCAAGAAGGCTCATGGAGATATGGCTTGTGATAAGTTAAATAGCAGAAGAACCTCTGTGAGTGAAATTGCTTGTTTGCTGTCTCAAAGCAAGGAAGAGGCAAAAGTAAGCGAAGCTGCTCTGAAAACTACACTTCAAGCTATGCCAATGAATGTGGCTGTCCCTCCAGCAATGCAACAGAAAAGTAATCAACCTGAAAGGAAAAGAGTCAAAATCAAAGAGCTAGAATTTGACAGGGGATCTATAAATAAGGATGGGAACAATCTTGGACCATCTCCTTCCACCAGGTCAGTGTTTAATATGTATGCACAAGGCAATCAGCACAGACCTGCATCTCTTTTCTTTCGCTGCATGAACTTTGCTATCCACGTCTTCATTTACTTTCTCAGTGTTGCATGCAGTGTAATTCCCCAGTTCCAAATGCCTACTTTGAAACTGTCAAAATCCTTTAAAAAAGGTAAAAAGGACTCTTAAATCATGGACTTACACCTTCCTGTTTTACTTTTTAAATCACTGTAATAATGAACTAATGGTTACACTATATATTTTTCCATCTGGATTAGCAGTTGTATTCATAGCACTGTGCTTCCTGCTCATTTTCAAGTTGGAAAGCATTGTAGTGTAGGATAGCTATCCCAGATGTATATCAGCAGTATTGATAGAGGCTTTCAGACTAAATGAAACACACCTGGCTTATAAGTACATTTAGCACATAGTAAGTAATAGTGATTTAATATTGAAATAAGTGAGGGATAATAATAGTTACATAAGCTTTTCTTAACAGTATATAATGTTTTTTAATATATTAATGTTCTACTTCAAGAGTAAAGATGAATTTATTTTAACAGTGCTTTATATTTTTCCTCTCAAGAGTGTGGTGTGTTCTACTCACTACAGGTTTTGTCTTGTTAAAGTTCTTGGGAGGATTAGGCTTAAATGGTTGATCTGTCCAGATACCCAAAGTAGCTTTTCTGGATAGTGCAAATGCAAACCACTTATGATGTCTTTAACAACTGGGTTGTTTTCAACAGTGGACAAGCAGTCTCTCTTGCGTTGGGTGGTAGTAGAGATCATGTCTTAACAGTGTCTGGTGTCTAACATAGTAATAAATACGTGCTTTTAAAATGTCTTGTTCACAAAAGATCAAATTGTGCCCATCAATACTGCTCATCATAGTAGCTTAGTAAAAGTAAAGCAAATGTAGATGTAAGTGGCCTTGAATAATGGGAGAAATATGTGACTTGACAAAAATGGCTTTGTGGAGAATAGGTGGGAACTAGCAATGGAGGTTTCCTTCTAGAATGTCGGAATTCTCAAATTCTTATAGCAGAATAATGTTGTGGTAATGCTACTCATTCAATTTGTTCATTAGATTTGCTAGGTCAATGAAAAGCCTATGTTTGAGGCATTTCTTTTGCTTGTGGCCTAGATATAGGGTGTGTACAGTAACTATACTTCTTTCCAAACTACTTTTACTTCAGAAGGTCTTGCCATGGATAAAGCAAGTGGCTGCCAACAAATCAAGATCAAAGTTAGAATATGAAACAAGGTTGTCAGATGTAACAATGGAATAAATAAGTGGCATCTCAGGCTAGTGCACAGCCTGGGCTGGGGGAGCTATTGCATTTGCAAATACCATCAGAGGCAAGAATGAATCTATTTAAATTTGGTGTCTTTGGCAGCTTCGATTAAAAACAAAACCTGTCCCTGCTCAACATCAGCTTTCTTTCAGGAGGGAGCTTCTGTTCCTCAGGGTTACATGGGAAGTCCTAAACACACAAATATATCATATAATCCCAGATACTTCCTAAATGAAGTGAAGCTACCTAAATAATCCCACAAAGTCTAGGTCAGCTGTGTATTGAATTTGAGCTTTAAAAAAGGGATCTAGAGTTGTTCAAAAAGATGAAGCATGTAAGTGAATGGTAGGTGTGTGATGGGTTTAAGATACGATGGACGCTAGAATCAGCTGAATGGTAGTCAGATGTGCAATGCATATTTGAGAAAAGCTTGGCCTGTGAAACAGAATTAATCTCCAGTGGTCAAAGGAGACACTAGATTATAGGATACAGAGGAGGGATAATTACATCTTTCAAGGAAAGATGTTGAGTGACAGAATGAGATTTTGAGAGATTGTGAGGGGTTATGGAACGCTTCATACTGGGTATTAGAACTGGGCCCATTTGTGAGGGGAAATCTACATGTAGTCATTCTACTACTAGTAATTTCCTTAAAATGGCTTAACTTGGGTCTGCTTTTATTGCAGCATATTTTTTAAGCAGACAGGGATTTCTCATATTCATAGTGGTTGTGTGCACTCTTGAAATGAGGTAACCTTTTCTTTGCCTGTTCATGCATTATGCAAGAGGAATGTTATGGAGTGGGAACAGAGATGTCCATAAAGGCTTAATGATGTGCTCAAGGAATTCTAGACTTGGTTATTTTGAAAGAAGCTGGAACTAGTAAACATCCAGCTTTTAAAACTTAAAATTATTCTGCTGAAGACTGACAGAATAAGTTACTTAAATAACATTGGTAGCTAATTTTTGTCAAGGCAAAATTGGAGTGGATTAGCTTAATGCAAATTTAAAATATTGAAATGCACTGTTATTAAAATTCTATAATATCCCACATCTCCTGTGAATCTGTCTCTGTTGACCACCACTTCTTCCACTGCTTTGTCAGCCTGGGTGGAAGATCACTGCCTGAAAACTGGAGGAGGGGTAAGACAATGGACTGAGTTTAGGTAACCTTCAGTGTTTTCTTGAGAAAGGCACTTTCCTTTCCCCAATCTTCTAGGAACTGCATAGGAATAGTACTAACATACCTTGTATTAGCCAGCAGTGTGTCTCTATGATATCAATAATAATTAGCATCAGTTCCTGTCCTTATCTCAGTCCAGTTTACCAGACCTATTAACCAGCATATCCCACACTAAGGAAAGGATGAATAAAAGGGTTGTGCAAATATTAACTTTGCTTACTAGCCAAGCCCCTACTTGTTGTCACTACTCCACCCAAGTCCTCTCCAAACCACCTAAAGGTTTGGAGAGAGGCAGGAATTTGTCTTACTCATGCCAGAGTAAAGAGAAGGCAACGAGAGAGCCTCTCTGCAAACTGCTGTGCAAGAGATAGGAAACTCTACCTCCCAGCACATCCGAAAGACATGGAAGAGACACAGTCTTGACTTGCTTGCTTGGAGATTTAGATAAGCTAAGAAACAGCAGGTATCTCTCCACTTACCTTATCCAAACCTCCACACTGGTATGGTTTGAATCTCCCCCTTACCCACCCACCCCCGCTCCTTTCCAAATCCCTTGCTGGTGTTGGAAGACTGAAGGAAAAGATGGGAGCTTAGTTTCACTTGCATAGTAGTTTGGAGAAGATTAGAAACAACAAGAGTTTCTTTTCTTCCTTTGCAGACCTCCACACAAGTGAAACAAACTACCTTTTCTTGCCCGCTCTGACATGTGCAGGGAATTTGGAAGAAATACAATTTCTTCTCTCTTTAAATGCTGTCTGCAGAAGGAGGAGGCTTCTTTTGCTTTGTCCCTTTTTCTGAACTGGAATACAAAAGTCCACTGGTCCTCCTCACTAGCGGGCTGGCAGCATTTGTCCCTAACATGTTGGAAAAAGGAATTGGGGACACTGGTTAATAGGCCTAGAATCAAGGGGTCAGTAATGAATGTAGACATGAAGAAGTGACTGACAGCCAGCATAATATCTATCCAGAAGAGAACCTGACTGCAGAGGCTCATGGGTTTATTTTATTATTTAATTCAATTAAAATATTTATATCCCACCACACTGCACACTGCTGCTTGGAATGGCTTACAATAAAAGCATAAAAACATAAAATCCGTGAAAAAAGACTAAAAGACAATAAACTACTGTGACTCATCCAAAAACACAATAAGACTGAGCAGTTAATATAAGAGAAGTAGAACATCAGCCAGGATTAAAACTAAATGACAAGTATAGCCAGTCTTTAAAAGCTTCTTTAAAAAGTGAAGTTTTAAAGTTCTTTTCAAAACAAAGCCAAGAGTGAGGCTGACAAAGGCCTTCTGGGGAGGGCATTCCAAAGACAGGGGTTTCAAAAACCAAAGAGAAGAATGAGGTAGGGTACAAGGGGAAGAAAGGGTTGAAGTTGACTTGGAACCATAATGGGGCTTGCACTTTCCTACAGCCTATCATTTTGGCGCTATTTCCATACACATATCAACCAATGGCAGGAATTTATAAAGCTATTAGTTATTTTTCAAGTAGATTAACGTGCAAGTAAGTGTAAGAGTACTGGCATTACACATCTTGTATTCTGACTCGTTTGTTCCAAGTTTTGCCCAGACACAGTGCTTGGAGTATACAGCAGACAACGGGAAATCCAGTTTGGGGCTATGGCATGCTTGTTTATATTGTTATACAATCTTGTCTTGCAACGTTACTAGCCTGGAATTCTGTTTTGTCTGTTTACTCACACTCACCTAAGTTAGTACTCAACATTGGCTTGGAAAACAGGAGAAAAAAGTCACTTCCACTTTATGCAAGCTTTCTTGTCTGTTTGCCTGGAGGCAGTTCTTACGTACTAAAGACAAGTGACTAGGTACAAGTTTCATTTAACTTGTACAGCAAAAATCTCTGGTATCCTGATATGAAATGCTATAATACTCAGTTTCAGTATTCTCTCTGTACAAGCCAAGTTACAACAAATTTCTTGTGAACCAAATGTTTAAAGTTTGGTGTGATTATGTCAGCCACTCGTACAACTGCTGATGCTAAGCCTCCAACTGTGCCTCTAAATAATATAATTGGATCACTTGTGCTACTTGCTTTGTCTTTGGGGCTTGCTTCTTATATGTCTGCTTCTTGTTTGTTTGGCATGACTTGATGTAAATGTCTGCTTTTCAAAAGCTAATAAACTTTTGTTATTAACATTAGTTAATAACACAAGAGAACTAGGAATCATGGTATAATTTCATGATATGTTAAGAGCTTATATTTTGGGCAGCCAGTTGATAAATATCACAGTTGTTTAAGTTTAAAATGAAACTCGAGTGGTTGCTTTACCTGTAGGTTAACATCTGAGCCTGAAGTAGAGACAGAAGAAAATTATGTTGGCGCAGTTGAAGATACAAGTAAGCATGAGAAGAAAAGCCAAAAGAAAACATATCCTATAATATACATGTCTTCCAAACAAGCTCCTGAACCCCAGTGTACTCAACAGTGACTTGAATATTACTTCTGTACTGAGGGCCTTATAGATTTGACTGAAAAAGAATATATTGAAACTAAAATTTGACTTAGTTCTTCAGGGCCTTGGGTAAAAAATGCAGACTTACATATTGACTGTACTACTTGTCAGCCAAAGAGCTGTAATGCGGAAACAAAACTGTTCAAAGCTAACATTAAAGTTGTTATAGGTTGTGTAACATTATTCGGGCGATCGTCTACAAGAAGAAATAAACCTGCCAGCAACTTTACTAGTGAGTATTGTAATGGTTTCAGGAAGCTTTCAAAATATTAATCCAACTATGCATACTTCACATTTGTGGAAGAGTAAGGACCAAACACTTCTAGCAAGTGGATTGTAACGTCACAAGTTTATATGGGTACAGCAAATTGTATATTTGTTGCTTCCACCCCAAGGTGTCATTATATTACTTCTCTTTTTAGATGTACTAACGTATTCAAGGTTTTGTCAAACGTTAAATTTAAATAAAGCTTTCAACTTGTTTTCATTTTGTCATCTTCATTCTTTTATTAATAAAAAAGTTTTTGCAGAACTTTAAAAAAAGAAAGAAAAGAGGAATGCAGCAGATTCTTCTGGACACTTGGTTAGGCCAGTGCTTTTGTAATAACTAAAACAGGGTTCAGCTATTGTTAAGCAATTTTCATCCCATTGATAATTGACAGACTAAAGCACATGTTTGTTTTCTCACTCAAATAAGTGTACCCTGCAAATGCTTGAGTTTGTCATGCAGAAAAAGATCTTAATAACATTCACTCAAGCCAGCATGGCTAGGATCCAAAAAAACCAAATCAAAACACCGTATCAGCATGTCAGACACAGTTTTTTTTCTACTAGGTGCCCCTTCGGTTTCAAAAGCAAGTTGTGATAGGTCTTCTGATGAGAATAAAAGCCCCTTGGATTGACACCAGCCCTTGGACATGTCTCAAGTAGTTCTTCAGGCTCTGGCTTATTATTAGTAGAAATATTGAATGCTCCAGTTGACATGATGGTGGTGGTTGGAGAGATTCCTTGCAGAGAAGATTACAATGAAGAGACCTAGGGAGCCTGCTCAAAAGACCCTCACAGTGCAGCCAAAAAAGGAACATGCATAATGCTAGTGGCCCCGCTTCTGAACTGTGGATGTTTGTGCAGATGGGGTGGGGGGTAATTTTTGCCGACCCCCCCCCTCCACTTGGAAGCACCTTGTGTGACCCTGAAGTTAGACCCTCAGAGACGTCATGACCCTTGTGAAGTAGACCTTCAGCCTACATTTGGGTTGCAGAGAGTGCTTGTTTGTGGAGGAAAGATTGGTGAAAATTGCCCCCTCTCCCCACACGAGCATCTGCATTACTCACGTGGCTTTTTGGGCTGCACCATGGGTGAGGATGTCAGTCCTTGGACTGAATTAGTTTAGGGGCCTGGAGAGGTAAATCGATGTCATCTATTCTGAAGTTATCAGGACACTTTGTGTAGAATTGGGCATTCAGATAAAGGTTTGAACTTTTATTTAGCAGCAATGTTCTGAGAAGAAAAAAGTATTCAATTTTCTTCTTGAGAAAGATAAGTTTTAGGAAATTTTTAGCAACTTCACATTTGCTGAAGGTCAAAATATGAAGCAAAAGGCAATAATGACCAAATCTGAAGACTGCTACTTGCCAAAAATGATGACCTTTTCAAAACAGATTCTGTCACACTTATGGAAATTTGTTGCTGAAACCATAGAGCAAATTTTCCTAGTTGAGCAAACTCAACAAGATGTCACTTCTTTAAAGTTTCAGAGAACCTGATCAGAGGTAGTACGCAAAACAATGGCTTTTTAATCGACTAAATTACTCAGCAGTACTACTCAGGAATTACTCTTAAGGTGCTAATAAATTTCAATAGATCTTCCTCTAGTACATTTTGTCAGGATGTCAGCTAGTGTGTTGTATGAGAGGCTGTTTTTGTGAACAATACTGCAGGACAGCAGAAATGATGATCCAGACCAAAGGACTGAGAACTGCTAATATAGAAGTACCTATAGCAGGTGTAGAATGCAGCATAGCTGCAGAGTGTGTGGTGCATTTGGAAAGGTTTGGCATCATATCGGCTAAATATAAAACAAAAAAACTTGAATTGCATATTGATTAACATGGCAAGGGTTGGCTATTATAAACAGATAAGGATCTCAGGAAGATTGGTTCTGAAAACAGTTACATGGAACAATTGCTTTTTTCAAAAATTCCCTTTTTAAAAAATGAATGAAAAAGAGAATCCACTTACCCCGCAGGAAGAGTAGCATGAAGTACCAACTACTATCACTGTAAATGGAACTAATAGCAAGAATCGCATAAGCAAACAAGAACTGGAAAACAGAGGAGAGATTACCATTTAGGATACAGCAGAAAGGCTGCAACTTTAAAGGGAAGGAGAAACATTTAACACTATGACAAAGTGTCCATATTTTATACCATGGTGGTTTTAGATGATATATTCAGTCTTGCAAAGGTCTGCCCGTTAGTATGTTTCCGAGACTATGGGAAACACCTATATCAGATAGCAGCAATATAGGAAGATGTTGAAAGGCATCATCTCATAATGCGTTGGAGATGGCAGTGGTAAACCCCTCCTGTATTCTACCAAAGACAACCACAGGGCTATGTGGGTGCCAGGAGTCAACACCAACTCGACGGAGGAGAGCTGGTCTTGTGGTAGCAAGCATGACTTGTCTCCTTAGCTAAGCAGAGTCCACCCTGGTTGCATATGAATAGGAGACTAGAAGTGTGAGCACTGTAAGATACTCTCCTCAGGGGATGGGGCCGCTCTGGGAAGAGCAGAAGGTATTAAGTTCACTCCCTGGCTTCTCCAAGATAGGACTGAGAGAGATTCTTGCCTGCAACCTTGGAGAAGCCGCTGCCAGCCCGTGAAGACAATACTGAGCTAGACAGACCAATGGTATGACTCCGTATATGGCAGCTTCCTATACTATCTTTACAGGTCTTATTTTCTTTTACTATCAAAGATGTCTAGCTAAGAAGCTAGATTAATGTCGAAAGTGTTCCAGCTTGCTTAACTGCAGCTAAAATTAAATTTTTCGGCTGGTGTAGGAGGTCACCCAAGCTTGGGATTACATCCCCCCACATGCTCCAAAAGGCAGGAAGTAGTCATACTTGAAGATCCTTAACCCAGTGCATGTGGGCGGATCTCCCCAGTTCTACTTCCTGCCTTTGCTCCAGAAGGCTTGCATTACAGCTCGCTGGCTCTGGCCTTGTTAACTAGGCCTCTTCTTCTCTTCTGCTGATATTCCTATTATTTTTGACTATTTCCAATCTCTTCTTCACCTGGTATTCTACTACTATTAGTTTTCTCTAGTTACTAAAGAAAAAAGAAAGAATTTATTTTTTTAAAATTAAAATTAAAAAAAAAAATTCATATCTGTTCTTCCTACTGTCCGTTCTGTTATTCGTTATCTCTCCTTACCTCTTGCCGACCCTTTGGCCGATGTCCGCTAAGAAGACCTTCGGACTCCTGGCAGTTAGGGAGAGATCCGCCCGTCAGCACCTGTTCCCGCCAAAAACTCGGGACTGCGCAAATCCTGTAAGGAAAATGGCGGATGTATCAGATGGTCTTGCTGGCGCCAGTAGGCCACAGTGGTCCTCTCTGTTGCCAGATACCGGTGAGGAGACTGGGCACAATTCATGCCACCAGCAATCCACCATAGCAGGACACAAGTGGTGGCACAAGAAGCGGAGGCGTCCCGACAAGGAGGCCCCGTTGGTGGGAGAGCCTTCGCCCGGCAACACGGGCAAGGTAAGCCCGCGAGATTTGGCCTCGCCCCCCCCCAACTCCTTTCCCTAGCAGTTGGGCGTGCAGGAGGGTGACTGCCTCAGCAAGTACTCCGAAAGGAACGTCAGCAGGAGTGGCCGCCCCAGAGCCCTTTGGAATCAGACGGGAAGGACGTGCGGGATGATGAGGCAGGCGGTGCTGGGCCTGTGGACGGGGCGTCGGAGCACCCAGAAGGCCATGAACAGCTCCCCCCGGTGAGATCGGGACTTGCTCAGGGGGGTGAGGAGGTGGGTGCAGATGCCCCCTATGTGGCCCCTCCCTCAGGGCCTACTCCTACAGGGAATGTGGGGGTTCCCCCTGATGCTGCCACTGTAAAGGGCTGGATTCAGGAGACCGTTCGGGTCTCACTGGCAGCAGCGCTTAAAGCACAGAAGCCTGCAAGGCATTGCAAGGCAGGCTGTGATCCATGTGTTGTCCTCAGACTCTCAGGAGGAGACAGTGCCTGCTAAGCAGCCCAGGGTGGTTATACACCAGGACTCTGTGCCCAGGGGGAGGGGGAGGGGGAGGGGGAGGTAACTTCAGACGAGTCAGGAGAGGACTCCCCAGATTTATTGCAACCCAGGGGCAGTGGGTTTGAGACATTGCTGGGCAACCCAGACAAGGGGCCCTTCTCCTCGGAAGAGGGGGAGATTATTGAGGACTCCGCAGCAAACTTACACAGTCAGAGGCTCTCTCTTATGGAGGATTTTCAGCCACTAATTAACCAGGCTATTGCTGCGCTTGATCTGAAGCCAGTTACAGAGGAACAGTTCTCACCTGTGTCCAAGGGTTTCTTGGTGCTGCCTAAGGCTAAGGTACTGCAGATTAAATCAGTGATACCTGAGGGCTTTACTAATACCATCAAGGAGGAATGGGCAGCTATTGCGACTCCCAAAGCATATGTTGGCATTGGCTAGCAAATTGTACAACTTTGAGGAGGAGACTCTGGACTTGCAGAAGGTGCTACTTACGGATGCTCACTTCAGGTCCCTACTTAGTAGCACAGTGGTACCCAAGGATGGGGACTCCTCTTTTAAGGAGCCAGGAGACAGAAAAGCGGAATCTGCACTGCGCAGGGCCCACGAGGCTTCAGCAATGGCCATCAGAGCTGACACCACTGCGTCCTTGGTGTCTACAGCATCGGTCTTGTGGATCGACAAGTTACCCAATGACCCTCCCGCTGATCAGTCTAAGATGCGGCGTAAGCGACTTCATCTGCAGAGGGCGGCTGCCTTTTCAGCGGATGCTACTCTGGACAGTGTTCAGTTCTCGGCATGTGCGATCAGTGCAGGTGTCCTGGCAAGACGCAACATATGACTGAAATATTGGAAAGTTGATAATACGTCTAGGGCTAATTTAGCTGCTGTTCCCTATGCTGGGGGGAAGCTAATTGGGGATGAGGCCCTGAAAGTTTCCTCATTGAAACTAAGGATAAGCGCAGGGCTCTGCCATCAGCCCCTAGGAAGGAGGACAAGAGTTTTAATCGTAGACCGACACAAACCTTCAGGGCATTTAGACCTCAGTTTTGTCAGAGGGAGCCTTTTAGGCCTTTTTGATCGCAGTGGAACAGATCCAGAGGCCAAGGCAGGCAAGAGTTCAATCAGCAGAACTGTCAGTTTTTCGGAAATCAGCAGCGGGGCCCCAAGCAGCAGTCCTGACTCCCACTCAGGCAAAGTGGGGGCCCGCCATTTGGCCCATTTGGAAAGAATCCATCAACGACAGGTGGGTTTTTTCCATTATCCTACACGGGTACAAAGTGGAGCTGGCCAGCTCCCCAGGAAACAGATTCCTCCTTACCCCTAGATCCAGGAAACCGGAAAAGCACAAGGGGTTGTCCATGGCCATTCAGTATCTGGTGGCTATAGGGGCCATAGAGGAGGTCCCACCTCTTCAGAGAGGCAAGGGCATCTATTCTGTTATTTTTACGGTGCCAAAATAGGACGGATCGCCCAGGGCAGTTCTCAACCTACGCCCAGTGAACCACTTTGTGATAAAAAGGAGGTTCAGGATGGAAACCCTTTGTACCATCTCAGAGGCATTGCAGATGGGGGACTACATGGTTTCAGTAGATTTCCAGAAGGCCCATTCATCCACTCGGTCGACATATACTCCGCTTCTGCTACATGGGGAGGCATTATCAGTACAGAGCCCTTCCTTTCGGTCTCTCATCAGCCCCCCGAGTTTTTACGAAGGTTCTAGTCCGCTAGTGGCCACTTTATGCACCGAGGGGGTCCACCTGTATTGTTACCTCGACAACTTGCTCATCCATGCGAGTTCGGAAGGGGCAATTCAGTCGGCTCTGTCCAGAACAATATCTGTGTTATGTGCCCATGGGTTTTTGATAAATGTGGGCAAGAGTCACCTGACGCCCACACAGAGCCTTCGTCATCTGGGCATGGTAATGGACACCTCAGTAGGCAAACTGTCTCTGCCACAGGATCGGATGGAGGTCTTATCGTCACTGGCTCGTGTGATTGCTTCGAGACCATGGGCCAGCCTTCTCAATCTAGCAAGATTGTTGGGTCTCATGGTGGCGGCTATGGACTTGGTGCCTTGGGCGAAGTTTCATCTACGCCAGTTACAGTGGGCTTTCCTCCCTTACCAGCACAGGATTGCTCTCAAGCATGACAAGAACATTCCTCTCTAGGTGTCTCTTCGCAAGTCGATTCGTTGGACGGCCCGGGGAACCTAGACAAGGGCAAGCTGTTCATAGAACCCGAGAGAGTGATGGTCACGATGGACGCCAGCCTATCGGGCTGGGTGGCTCACTGTTGGAACAGTTCTGCCCAGGGGCTTTTGGTCAGTGGAGGAGTCGCTCCATAGTATAAAGTGGCTCGAGCTGCGGGCTGTCTTTCTGGCCCTACAAGCCTTCACGCCCTTGGTGAAGGGAAGGAACATCTTAGTGTGTACAGACAACATCTCAACCAAGGCACACATAAACAGGCAAGGGGGGACAAAGTCAAGATCTCTTTTCCTTCATTCTGTGGAGTTGTTGGATTGGGCGGAGAACAACTTAATATCCATTCTGGGCCATCATGTAAACGGAATTTCCAACGTTCGGGCAGATTGGCTATGACGGCAGGAGATCCAGCCGGCAGAATGGGGCCTGCACCCTCAAATATTTTGGTGGCTGACAGAGCTGCTGGGGTGTCCCCAGATAGACTTGTTCACATATCCTCAGAATGTCAAGATTCAGAGGTTTTACTCATGTTTTCCGATGTTGGGGGCAGAAGAGACTAATGCGCTATTGGTGTCATGGCCTCCGTGTCTGCTGTATGCATTTCCTCCAGTACCGCTGCTCTCCCATTGCCTCAGAAAGCTGCGGGTGTCATGGGCATCCCTGATATTGATTGTGCCTTTTTGGCCCAGAGGGCCTTGGTTTTCCGAGATCGTCGACTTGACCGTAGGTCATCCACATTGCCAGACCATCCAGATCTGCTGTGTCAAGGTCCGATTTACCATCCTTGCCTCTAGAAAGTGTTCAGCCAACAAGATTTACCAATCGACTTGGCGTAGTTTTCTGCGTTGGACAGCAAAGCGCTCCCTGCAGCTGGACAAGTGCAGGTCGAGGGAATTACTAGGTTTTCTTCAGGATGGCCTTGCACTTGGTCTGAAACCCAACACGCTTAAATGCCAGTCGGCGTGCTTGATCCAGATGTTGTTTCCTCATCAGCGTTCGTTCAGGCACGACACCCTCTTCTACGCAAGTTCTTGAGCGGGGCAGCTTTGTTGTCTCCACCGGTCTCCTATCGCTTTCCGTCATGGGATTTGCATATTGTGTTGCGGGGTCTGCAGTTTCTGCCATTTGAACCACTTTGATCTGTGTCATTGCAGATTTTGTCCTGGAAGGTGGCCTTTTTAGTAGCTGTAACATCGGCCAGGAGGGTTTCTGAATTGCAGGCTCTGTCAGTTAAGAGTAATTTGTGTATTTTCTCTAAGGACTCTGTGAGACTTATCCCGGATCCTTCGTCTATCCCTAAGGTAAAGTCTCAGTTTAATCGTGAGGCGGACATTTAATTACCTTTTTGTCAGGATGGTCATCACCCTGCAGAGAAGGAGTGGCACCGTCTGGATGTCAGGCGGGCGTTGAAGATATATATTGACAGGATGCAGGCTTTTCATAAGTCAGATGCTCTTTTTGTGGCCTTTAAGGCTTCTAAGATGGGATGCAAGGTCTCTACAGCCATTATCGCTTGATGGGTCCGTTCATGCATTACGGTGTTGTACAGGTGAAACTCGGAAAATTAGAATATCGTGCAAAAGTTCATTAATTTCAGTAATGCAAATTAAAAGGTGAAACTGATATATGAGACAGATGCATTACATGCAAAGCGAGATAAGTCAAGCCTTAATTTGTTATAATTGTGATGATCATGGCGTACAGCTCATGAAAACCCCAAATCCACAATCTCAGAAAATTAGAATATTTCATGGAACCAATAAGACAAGGATTGAAGAATAGAACAATATCGGACCTCTGAAAAGTATACAGTGTACTGTGCTTGATTGGCCAGCAAACTCACCTGACCTGACCCCATAGAGAATCTATGGGGCATTGCCAAGAGAAGGATGAGAGACATGAGACCAAATAATGCAGAATTGCTGAAGGCCGCTAATGAAGCATCCTGGTCTTCCATAATACCTCATCAGTGCCATAGGCTGATAGCATCCATGCCACGCCGCATTGAGGCAGTAATTGCTGCAAAAGGGGCCCAAACCAAGTACTGAATACATATGCATGCTTATACCGCTCTACAGCCGGAGCTCTCTAAGTGGTTTACAATGACTTTAGCATATTGCCCCCAACATTCTGGGTACTCATTTTACTGACCTCGGAAGGATGGAAGGCTGAGTCAACCTTGAGCCCCTGGTCAGGATCGAACTTGTAACCTTCTGGTTACAGGGCGGCAGTTTTACCACTGCGCCACCAGGGGCTCTATGATTTTCATATCTACAATCAAGTATTTAAAGTGATATACAAATCAGCAAGATCAATATGAAATACATCATTAAAACAGTAGAAGCAAATTATAGAATAGCAGCATTTCATTTAAAATAAAACTGATCAGCTATCACTACCGCCCCATGAAAGTCTCTGTAAACAGGAAAGTCTCCGTAAACTATGAAGATCTTCCATAGGTGGTGGAAGATGCACAAGGTCAGGGGGGGATGGATTGTGCATAGCAGAGAGTTCTATAGAGTAGGCATTACTACTGAAACATTCCAGCTACACACCTTAGCAGACTTCACCATATAAAGGGCATGATGTAAAGCAGAGCCTTGTCAGCATATCTTAATACCCAGGAGAGGGGAGAACAGCCCTTCTGGATCAGTCACAAGGCCTATCTAACCCAGCATCCTGTTTCACACAGTGGCCCACCAGATGCTTCTGAGAAGCCCACAGGCCAGATTGAGGGCATGTCCTCTCTCCCCTGCAACTGGTATTCAGAGGCATCCTGCCTCTGACCTGGAGGTGGCCTATAGCTCTCAGACTAGTAACCATTTATAGACCTTTTCTCCATGAACTTATTCAAACCCTTCTTACAGCCATCCAGGTTGATGGCTGTCACCACATCTTGTGGCAGAGAATTCTGCTTATGCATTGATTATGCATTGTGTGAAAAAGTACTTCCTTTTGTTGGTCCTAGATTTCCCAGCAATCAATTTCATGGATGACCCCTGGTTCTAGTGTTATGAGAGCGTGAGAAAAATTTCTCTCCATTAACTTTTTCCACACCATGCATGATTTTATAGATCTCTATCATGTCTCCCCTGAGTTGTCTTTTTTTCTGAACTAAAAAGCCCCAGGTGTTGTAGCCTTGCCTCATAAGGAAAGTGCTCTAGGCCTCTGATCTTGGTTGCCCTCTTCTGTACCCTTTCCAGTTCTACAATATCCTTCTTAAAGTATGATGACCAGAACTGTATGCAGTACTCCAGGTGTGGCCGCATCATAGTTTTGTATAAGGGCATTATGATATTAGCAGTTTTATTTTCAATTCCATTTCTAATTATTCGTAGCATGGAATTGTCCTTTTTCACAGCTGCCACACACTAAGTCGACATTTTCAACTAGCTGTCCACCACCACCCCTCTGCTGGCCACTCACAGACAGCTCAGATCCCATCAGCCTATATGTGAGGTTGAGGGGTTTTTTTGCCCCAATATGCATCACTTTACACTTGCTTACATTGAACTACATTTGCCATTTTGTCACCCACTTCCCTAGTTTGGAGAGATCCTTTTTGAGCTTCTCACAATCTGTTTTGGATTCCACTACCCTAAATAGTTTGGTGTCATATGCAAATTTGGCCACCTCACTGCTTACCCCTGCTCCTAGATCATTTATTAATAAATTAAAAAGCACCAGTTCCTGGGGGATCCCACTTCATACTTCCCTACATTTAGAAAACTGTTCATTTATTCCTACCTTCTGTTTCCTGTCCTTCAACCAGTTACCAATCCACACATGAACTTGTTCCTTTATCTCATGACTGTTAAATCTTCTCAACTGTATTTGATGGGGGGCTTTGTCGAAAGGTTTTTGGAAGTCCAGGGAGCTATTCCCATGATCCACAGAAATTGGGCTAAGGGAGCCCAGTCTGGTTTCTGTGGATCGTGAGAACAGTGGCTAGCCTGCATAATTTTCCCTTCCCCTTAAGCCAGGTTAGCAGAGTGAGTGCTCCGTTAATCTGGGGGTTTTTTGGTCATGAGATGCTGCAGCATATCTCTGTGCGGTGGCAACTCACGAAGAGACCCCTGACCGGGAGGCTCCAACAAGCCTTCCGGTAGGGGTGTGCACGGAACCACGGAGCTGCGGTCCAGCACTGGGGTGGGGGGTTCCAAAAGAGTACAGGGGGGCTTTACTTATCCCCTCAAGAATGGTACCGTATTTCATTGAGTAAGCAGGCGGCATACCTCCCTGCCGCCCGCTTCATTCCCCCTCCTCACGGCACGGCTAATCCTCCTCCTTTTGAATACTCAATCGGGCGGCAGGGTATCTCCCAGTCCCTGCCGCCCGGCTCTTCAATTCCCCCGGCTCGGCTGGCGGCCGCCCCCCGCAGCCCCAAGACTCCTGCCGCCCCTTCCCTTCCCATACTCAAGCGGTCGGCAGGAGAACTCCCCTGCCGACCCCGTCCCCTTCGCCGGCTGGGCTGCAAATGGCTTCTAGGAATGAAGCGGGCAGCAGGGAGGTATGCCGCCCGCTTACTCAATGAAATACGGCGCCATTCTTGAGGGGGTAAGTAAAGCCCCCCCCCCGGTACTCTTTTGGAACCCCCCACCCGAACCAAAACCACCCCGTGTCCGGACCGGTCTGGAGGCCTTTAGAATAGCCTCTGAACCGGTCCGTGCACATCCCTACCTCCTGGCCTCAGGGGTCTCCCCAGGATGCTCCGCATGCTTCCGCAGGGCACCCTGGGACTTTTGGGGGCCAGGCGGCCCCTGATCCCTGATGGAGCCGGTGGTCATGTGGGTGACTGATCCGGCCACCCAGGGAAGGCTCCCTGTGGAGGGAGCAGGCTAAGCCCACTCTCCCCGCAAAGCCGGGTAAGGCTCTACCCACCGATTGTGTGTAGAACCTCCGGGTGTACTATGTCAACCAGATCACCTTTATCTACACACCTGTTGACATTCTCAAAGAACTCCAAAAGGTTGGTGAGGCAAGATTTACCTTTGCAGAAGTCTTGCTGGTTCTCCCCCAGCAGGGCCTGTTCTTCTATGTGCTTTACAATTGTATCCTTGAGAATGTTTTCCATCAATTTGTCCGGAACAGACGTTAAGCTAACCGGCCCGTAATTTCCCAGATCCCCCCCTGGATCCTTTTTTGAAAATCGGTGTCACGGAGGTCCACAATTTCACATTTGAGTTCTTTAAGGACTCTTGGGTGGATGCCGTCTGGCCCAGGTGATGTGTTAATTTTCAGTTTTTTCAGACAGTTTAGAACATCATTGTCACTATGCTGCTGCTGCAGTGGGTCCAGCTAGCTTGTCCCAGCCCCCAGCAAGAGCCTCAGAGTTCAAAAAGGGGGGGGGGGGTTGCAGCACTCTCTTTAAGGAAAGTTAGGGTCCTTGGGACTGCCCCTCTCCTGGGGGTCTCTGTCACTCTCCTCCGTTAGCCACCTCCTCATCTGCTCCATGAGATTTAAATAGTCCCTGGCAGGCTTTACAGCCCCATCTCTCCTCATTTAGGCCACTGCCCTCCTTTATTAGGCCCCCTTCATTGCATGGTACATTCCCCTTCACCTTCCCCAGCCTTTGCTCCACTCCGTTCCTCCCTCCCTCGTGCTTCCCTTCTGTTGGAGTCAGGGGTGTAGCAAGGTTGTAGTGGGCCCAGAGACAAGATTTTAAAATGCCCCCCCCCTCACTCTATAACCAATGTGCCACAATAGGACATTATCTCATTATTTAAAGGTTTTGTAAATTGTGGATGATGCAAGTCATTTAACAGTACTAGAGAAAGACATGCTGTTCTGGTAGCTCCAGGTCTTAACACTTACATCAATTTTGGGAGATGAATACAACTGAAGGAAGCCCGGGCGGGTGTGTGGCTGGGGGAGTCAGTCATGTGACTTGCCTCTGGGGGCCCCCCAGACAACTGCCTCCCCTTGCCCTATTATAGTTACGCCCCGGTTGCCATTCTGCCAATGTCATCAGAAGGTGCCTCCCATTGGCCCCCAGTCAGCTTCAGCACAGGTCCAGTTGCTGCCTCATTGTTGGGGCTCTGCCCATCTTCTCCCTCTGCCTTCCCCACAAGACGTCAGGCCTTAGGGCTGCAGGATCGGCCCGACCCACCGTGCCCACCCAAGCTAAGGACGGCGGATTCTCCCCCAGACAGTCATCTCTTGTCACCTTTATCTGACTCAGGGAATATTCTTCCCCTTTATAGCTTCCTTCCTTGACTTTACCTGTTAGACATGCTGTCATCCTACTGGACTTGGTGGTACCTTCCCTTTTCCTTTTTAGCGTACATTCTAACTGGGCTTCTAGTATTGTGGTTTGAAGTAAACTTCATGCATTCTGGAGCAAAGTGACTCTCCTGATTTTCCCTTTCAGCACTATTTCGATGACCTAGCTGAAAAACAGAAAACAAACACAGAAAAGGAGGTGTGATCTTTTGTTAGTTTTCTCTCTGACATAATGCTGCTCAGCCTGGTTGCCTGTATGCACAGGTGTATGGGTACTGCTAAAGTTTCCCTAAACACGTGGTAATTTCGTTAATACTTCCTTAATTAAATTCCTTAATTTAATTAATTCCTTAATTAAATAGATTAACTTTTGAATGTGTGTCTGATTAGCATGTATCTAGTGTTTGAGCTGGACAATTTGCTTAGCATGTAGTAATATTTGGTGAGACTCCCTTGAGTTGCTTATGTTGCTGTCAAAAATAAAATAAATTTAGCAAGGCAACTAGTTCATCTTGGCCCTCCTCTGCCTATAAGCATCACTTTCGTTTAGCACAAGAATCTTGTTTAGGAGAGTATAAAATAAAAGAGGAAGGAAGTTGAGGGATTGTGAGAAGCGCCAATTCACTGTGCAGCAGCAGTTGTGGCAGCTAAAGCTGCCTTGTGATTCATTTGTGAACGTTTCTGGGATTGTATCAGTTCTGCCTTCAGTCCCAGTCAGCAGTACTACTGAATTGCGGCTTCCATAGCCTGCTGGATTTATTGGCAATGACTCCTTGGCACAAAACTGATAAGAAGATTGGAGTGGGTATGTATCCTTCTCTTCCTCTTTTGGCTTTTCCTCTGCAGGGTGTAGGCAGGCAGAAGTGCTAAAGTGCCTGAAGATTAACCAGGTCAGCACCAAACCCTTTTTGTAACCAGCGGTTTTGTGCCTCGTTTGATAGCCCTGTTCGAAACACACCCATTGAGATTAGATTTTATTGATGAAGGTTACTCACAAGCCTTCTTGGGCTTCGTTGTAGTGCCCCTGGCACAGAAACCAAGATGGAAATAATCACTGGCTTGTGCTGGCTTTTACATCTATGTAAAAATTTTTACATCTATGGCAAGACTTTCTCCTGGAAGAACCAAATGGTCCTGGAAGTCTGAGTTCTGAGGCACCAACTGATTTGAGCAACTTTTTCTCTTGCTTGCTCCATCATGTGCAGGAAATGCAAAGCGAGCAAAGCAAATCCATTTTTAGAAACACAACTTGTGTTTGCCTTGGTGCTCAGGCTTTATTGCAGAGTAAGTGTTCCAATTGTACTTCTGTGGAAACTTATCTAGTCCACCTATTCAGACCCATAGACTGGTGGGGGGGCTAGGGAAGGCATACTCCCCTCCCTTAAACCTTTTACAAACATATTTTTAAAATAATGGAAACTTGCTTGCATTTAGGATTGTTGAGGGCCAGATACTTTTTTGGGCACTCCTCCTTATATTGTTGGCGGCTACAGGCCTGCACCTGCTGTAAAGCCTAGTTTGCTGAGATTGCTGGTGTATTTTCCAGTGGTAAGCAAATTACACGTCACCACAAACATTAAGTATATACTACTAGGGGGACTTCCATGTGAAAATCCCAGCAGAAAATGAATAAATAATCATAGATTTACACATCTACCTGCATTTTGTGACTGGACAATGTAGGAATGTTGATATGCTAGATGTTGTATGAAATGATGCAGCTAACCATTTGATTTCTGAAAGAAATGCTCTAAGCAAAAAGACTTCTTACCAGTAGTTTCAATGAAATGAAGTGGCAACATTGCAAAATCATTTGGAACTAACCGTACGCCTGGTAGTGAGCTGTAAAAGTAATGAACTTATCTCCCCCCCACACACTTTTTTTTAGAACAAGCAGAAAGCACTTTTGATAGGCTTCTGAGGCACAATACTCATGCTATTTTGGAGGCAAAGGATTTGCAAAAATGCTGCTCTTTTCTGTGCTGCTAGAACAATGAGGGAAACCCAGCAGCAACTTTCTGTGCTACTGGGGTAATTGTCCAGGAACACACAGGAGGACAGGAGTCCATGCTGAGCCTGCTCCTTTTACCAATGTTAACTTAGTATTGGTGCTGGTGTGGGCAGAACCCATACTGTGGGTTCCTCCCGAATCAGCTCCAGCTCCACAATTACCTTGCAGTACAGGAAGGAGCATCACTGCTGCAATTCTACACTACCAACGTGGCCTAGGAACTCAGTCTTTGTTTGGCGTGTCCCCTCAAGGTTTTGCTGGCCAATATATGGTATGGGTTGGGTGGCCAAAACGAAACAAGAAAGCATTTTATTTCAATTATGTGACAGGTAAGTGGTGCCCTGTTGAGTACTTTTAGCAAAGAGACACTGTTGTAGTCCTCTCTGTTGTAGTCCTCAACAACCCTCTCTGTTGTAGTCCTCAAATGAGTTCATTTCACAAAGATTGTCATGAAACCCCTTTGGGACTCTGCAGGTTCATGCATTGTGTTAAAGGTGCTCATACAGGAACTTAGAAAAAAACATGATGGGGCAAACATGGATCACAAGCTGGTACCACAAAGGGAAGTTGTGAGACTTCAGCTGTGGTTTATATTTTCAGGCAGGAACAGTACTGAAAAAGCATGGTGGAGGAGTGGCACAACACCCCTCCCCCACCACTACATAGCCTCCACTAGGCCTCCTGTGTGAGTGCCTAATGGCACAGAGGCCTAGTTTGTATGATTTTTGTTCCTCCTTTTTAGGGGGAGACATTTGAAAATATGAATGTCGGAAACTGCCTTGTACTCTGCCAGTGACCAGAGTCATACAGCTTGTCTATCTGGCCCAGTTAGTCACAAGCATGACTTGTCCCCTTAGCTAAGCAGGGTCCATCCTGGTTACATATGAAAGGGAGACTAGAAGTGTGAGCACTGTAAGATATTCCCCTTAGGGAAGAGCTGAAGGTTCTTCTCCTCTGGGAAGAGCTGAAGGTTTCAAGTTCCCTCCCTGGCTTCTCCAAGATAGGGCTGAGAGAGACCTCAGAGAAGCTGCTGCCAGTCTGTGAAGACAATACTGAGCTAGATGGACCAAGGGTCTGACTCAGTATATGGCAGCTGCCTATGTTCCTACTGTGCACTCTGACCGACAGTGGTGTTCCAAGGTTTCAGACAGGTCTTTCTTATTACCTGATCCTTGATTCTTTTCAATTGGAGTTGCTAGAGATTGAACATGAGCCCTTCTGCATGCATACATGTGTTCTATGGTCCCTTTCCAGACAGGCCCGTGTTCTTTCTTTTAAGGCTCATGGGCAGCCCCTATCAAGCTTAAGTGTGGCCCCCTGACTAATTGCTTATTGGGCCTGTGGTCCTTCAGCTGAATACTCTGCAAAGTCCCTCTGGCACCATGTGAACACTGCCATTTCCACTGTGCATTACTGCACTTTGCCTGGTGCTGTGCAGGGGAGGGGAGGGCGAGGGGCTCCTTTAAGGAAACAGAGTCCTATTTAGCCCCTATACCATCTTGGAAGGCATGCATGGAATGCTGGGAAGTGTAGCCCTTTCCAGTGTGTTTCTCTTACAGCTCTTAAGAGTAGCCCCTGCATGAAAAACAGTGATGATCGCTAAAATAGGAGTCGTGCCAAGAGACGGTCACTGGCTAGCTGCATGATATGCACTACTTCTCCATCATGCTTTTATCAGCACCAGCCCTGGCTGAATAGATGTAATGGAGCTAAATAATTATGATAGGCACAACATTTTGGAGTACAATCTACAAGCAACAAATGGAGGTTCCCATTGTGAATCCTTACTTTTGATCCCCCCTTCTTAGAAAGATATTATTATTGTTGCCATCATCATCATCATCATCATCATCATCATCATCATCATCATCAAATAGACTGATGTTTGATCATGCTTTAAAGCTGAATTTAATTTTAAAAAATCAATAAAATCTGTTGCAGCGAAAACAATGGCCTATTGGTTGTAATTAGGTCATACACATAATAGGACTAGCCTATACAAATAAGATTCTCCCAGTGCATAGAATGAAATAACAACAATAATAAATAACTTTGTTTGCTAGCTGCCCCATGACAACTATACTCTGGGCAGCTCACAAAGAAAAGTCACGAAGTAAAACAATGAAACAATTTAATAAACTATAAGAACATCAAAACAAAACAAAAAAATTGCAATGATACACAGATATTTTAAAAACTTTTAAAAAAAACTGTTTACATGTCCTGTAAACATTTTTATTCAGCATCTTATTCAAGATCCAGCTAAAGAACAATGCCAATAAACATAACAGTGACAATGCACAAAGAAGTAGACGTATCAGTATTATATTAGAATTCCGTTTGTATTTAGTGTGTTCTCATAAATATTCATAGGAAGTATAGCTTTGTAATTTTATATTATGGACATATACATAGTTACTGGAAAAGAGTTTCTTTTACTGTACCTAGCACAGTAAAGTCCCAGTGTTTGTACTGAGGCTTTTGCAAATGAAATAGAAACAATTCATACGTGCATGATGTGCATGCTCAGCCATTTAACCAATAGTAAAAAGATTATACTCTGGGACCTTAGAGACAGACAAATTCTTTGTGATATAGGTTGTTGTGGATAAGAGGCATATGTATGCATCAACAGCCATATATATGCATTTGTGTGTGTGCACATATGCACACATGCACATCACCCTCTACAACATTTTGTAGAGGGTGCAAGAAATGCAAGAAATGTAGAGGGTGCAAGAAATGCAAGAAAGCATTTTCTTGAATGCTTTGCTGCAAACTTTTGTTGCTTTTGTTACAATAACTAACCAGCTACCCAACTGGAATTTGTTAAGTAACAGTGATTTTTAAAAAGGATTTCCCCCCTTGGCCTCTTGTAATTTATCCATAGTGCCCTGTTCATTTTAGCTCCAAAAAAGAATGCACCTTATGGGCCCCACCGCTATATGATTTCAAATTACTTGGAAGCCCTTAAGCTGTAAATTTCCACTTACTCAATTAGAAAACCTAAAGTCTGCAAAACCACTTCCTTTGTCAGTTGGTTGGATGTCAACATGCGAACAAGTTTTTTTTTGTTTTTTTTTAATTAAGGTACCACCCAGCAGGCTATGGAATACTGTCATCATTTTCTTGACATAATGGTGGCTACAGAAAAGAATGTGTGTTTGCTTCACCCCAGCTTATTTTTTATTTTTCCCCCAGTGCCCAGATCAGTAGGAAATAGATAAAGACGGCTTGGGGAACTCATGCAAATCTTGATTGAGAAATAGACAGTTAATAGTTTTTGCTGAAAGAGACTAGCCGTAAAGTGTGTAGATACCTGTATGTCACTGATATCTGACAAGCTATAATGTAATGATGGTTTAAGGCATCTTACTCTTGAAATTGCTCTTTTTACTTTGGTAGGCCGTTTGTGTTATTTTCAAGGCCCCAACTTAAAGTGAATGGGCAATATAGCCATCTTGTGCATTTCTCATCACAACTAACTTAAAATAAATTTTAAAATACGTATAGAAAGCCTCCCCCTAACCATTTCATACTCTTTGTATTCTATTTACTATAAAAGGGTTGATTGTTCTGTGTTTTCATCACCGCCTTCCTCTGTGTGTGTGCGCGCGCATGCACGTACACACACACATGCACACATATGTGGGTGTACATTTTAGTGTTCTGTAAAGGTAATCAGAGCCACTTAATGGCACAGCGGAGAAATGACTTGCCAGAGGTTGCTGGTTTGAATCCCCGCTGGTATGTTTCCCAGACTATGGGAAACACCTATATCGGGCAGCAATGATATAGGAAGATGCTAAAAGGCATCATCTCATACAGCACGGGAGATGGCAATGGTAAACCCTTCCTTTATTCTACCAAAGACAACCACAGGGCTCTGTGGTCGCCAGGAGTCGACACTGACTCGACGTCACACTTTACCTTTAAAAGTAATCAGAGCCAGTTAAAGTGAATTAAACTCTGTTCATCCAGTAGAATTTCCAAGTAGCCAGAAAAAAGGAGCTTGGTCTGCTTGTGTGCCCTTTAACATCAGGGTGATATACAGGAATAACCAAGTGAAACTTTTCATGGCACAGGGGGAAAATATTATTGCCTGCCTGCTAATATCTGCAAATCAAGCTTATGTTAAAGGAACAAGACAGAAACAAGTAAAAGAAAAAAGGGAAACTGCAACATCCAAGGTATTAGAGATCTAAGTGGCTCCAGCATTTAACAAAATAATACCTACTTCATGGAGATGCAGCAGCTAAGATAAATTTTAAATATTATTTATATATCTGAGAGTTGTAAGTTGAAGTGGTGAATGAGTAAGAGATCAGGTCAGGGGTCTGTAGGATCATTACAGAGCCTAGGTCCCAGTCCTGTATAATTATAGTCCTGTAGGATAAGTAATACTCCCTTATGCAATTCTCAATTTTTAATAGTATTAAAAACAATATTTTAATTAATCATATTAAAATGGAGACCTTGTCAAACAGAGCTCATATTTTTTAAAGCTAAAACTCAACTGGGGTGTGTTTTACAAGTGTAGATGGTCAAAAGGCTCCAGCCTGAAGCAAACCGCATTTTAAAAACACTTTACAAAAGAGAAGATAAAAGGAACTTTAATATAAGCTCTATTATGCTACCAAGGCAGAAGTTAGATTGAAAGAAGAATGGACAGCATAGTCCTGGAAGTTATAGAGCATCCACAATAATTCAATATTTACAGGCAGCAGTTTCAGATGTGATTATATAAGAGAATGTCTTCTTCGCTATGAACCACACTGCCCCTTGAGATCATCTGGAGAGGTTTGTCTGCAGTTGCCACCGGCTCGTCTGGTGGCTACTCAAGGATGGGCCTTCTCCATTGCTGCCCCAAGGCTTTGGAACACACTTCCTGCTGAAATAAGAGCCACCCAATGTCTTGCAACTTTTAAAAGGGCAGTCAATACACATTTATTCACCCAGGCTTTTAATTAGATATTGCTTTAATTGTGTTTTAATAGTTTTAACTTTTTAATTTTAATTGTTGAAATGTTTTAATCTTTTATTGGCTGTTTTTATTTTGTAAACTGCCCAGAGAACTTCCGTTTTTGGTGGCATAGAAATGTATTAATTAATAATTAGTTAATTAATTAAATATCCTGCATTATGTGACATTCATAAGCCATGAGAGACTGCACTCCTCCTATTCCTGCCAGTGGAGAATCAGGAGAATTCTTCCAATTTCGGTTAGGAATATGTCAGGATTGCTCATTAAGTCTGAACTAAGTGATCCTGGCTTATTTTATTCAGACTTCTGAAAAAAACAGTATCTGGATTGGTATCTGTGTTCCAAAAGCATTTGGATCAAATATTGCTATAGAAGCTGAACTGGAACAGCAAATGTCAAGTTGCTCACATATGTCAAGTTGCTCACTTATGTCACTTGCTCAAGTGCATGTCAATTAGCATGCCCGGCGACGATGCTTTTGCTTGAGTTGGTGGAGTTAGCTCAAAAAACAATCTTCCGATGTTCAGGGAACTAGTCTGGGCACAGGGAAATAGCACTGTGGAGCAATGGGGCAATGGATTAGCCATGTGGAAGCAGAAATTAAGTTTACTGAAATAACAGAAGAAAAATGCAAAACAGTGATATTTGGTGACCAGTGCTAAAGAGTCAGACCAGTTCTGCAAGCAACAATTTAAATAACTCAAATACAAGCAGGAACAACTATGAGAACAAACCAAAAGGGAAGGGAAGCCATTATGTAGATAAGGAGGGGGAACTTGGTGTGGGAGGAAAATGGAATAGAGAAAAGAGCACCAAGTCTGAGGAAAAGAGACAGTTGGGTATTCCTTTTTGTGGATTCTGTAGATCTTGTGTGTGTAATCCCAAAGGATGTTAGGGTTGTCCCTTTAGACCTATTCCCAGCAGAGGGATAGGCTGTGAGGTGCAGGCACAGCACTCAAGACAGCAGCTCTTTGTGAGCTTGCAGCCATCTGGGAGAACAGTGAGAGGCCCAGGCAGTCAGGCACAAATATAGAACTCATGGTGAGTACAGATGAGAAGAAACTGGGTTTTCCACTCAGGACTCTTCATCCAGTGAAAACACAGAATTAGATCTCATGGAAGCCCATTACTGAGAGTGTTCCCAGCATCTCAGGGTGCAAAGAACAGCGAAGGCAGTGCATAAGTGTCCCACACAGGGTACATTCAGAGCTAGTGATTCTCTTCTTTCTGAATCCTGCAATCCAGGTTCCAACAATGGCTCAGCAGTCTAATGATTTCCGTTCAGAAGGGAAAAGGGTTAAAAACAAAACTGGATCTTGGTGGGGTGAGGTTCTAGAGCAGTAGGTAGCAGTGTAGGCCATGGAACTTCTGTGGGCCAGCCAGCTTAGCGACCGTGTCCCAAAGGCAGTGTGATAGGAATTGTATCTTGACCAGAGCTCCATGCACTGTTCAGGTGATGGGCTGGAAGAAGTGGAGCCCCAGTGCCCATTCAGTTGATGATCAAAACAGCAGTATTGTCAGGCGCAATTGTCTCAATCTACCACTACCACCACTATGACGACTATGACTATTTATATACTACTCTTCAACCAAAGCGGTTTACATAGAGCTAAACAAATAAATGAAATGGCTCCCTGTCCCCAAAGGGCTCACCATCTAAAAAAGAAACACAAGACAGATACCAGCAACAGAGGGATGCTGTGCTGGGGAAGGATAGGGTCAGTTGCTCTCCCGCTGCTCAATCAAGAGAATCACCATTTTAAAAAAGGTGCTTCTTTGCTCAATTAGCCGGGGATCTGCATATTCAGATTGAGTTTCTCTAGTTCATTGTGTCTTAAAATACTCTCAATAGAGGGAGGCTCTTGTGATTTTGAATGCATTAACATTTTCTTGTGACAGATTTACATACTTCCTGCAGGCAGATTATTCAGCACTAGGCACAGCCTCTCTTTCCAAAGTGGATTTTCTACTGGTCAAGCTCCTGCTCCATCTGGCCATTAAACTATGCAAGATCAAGTTTCTCAGGCTTCAATGGCCACTTCCCTATTGTTGGCCCTGCTCCTGTGGCAAAGCTTTGGTTCTTGAAATGGACAACACAAAATATGGATGGGGTCGAAGCAGGCCGGCTGTTAAGACCTGCATATCAGTGTAGCAGAACTACACAAAACAACAGATGTTTAAAATTATTAATTATTAATATTTATTATTTCTTGTTTACACAGTCAGACAGGTGTTATTGACTGGTTTGTTTTATCCAGACATTGAGTCCTTCCCAAGGACCTGGGCTGGCTGAATTTTATCATCAATACTGTTGGTTATTATAGATATCGTCGCAAAATATAGGCTGTTCCCAGTAAATCTGCTTTTTGTAATTGGCTGATGGTGATTTCTGTGGCCCCTATGGTGTTGAGGTGCTCTTCAAGGTCTTTTGGAACTGCACCCAGGGCGCCAATTACCACTGGGATTATTTGGGTCTTTTTCTGCCACAGCCTTTCAATTTCAATTTGTAGATCTTTGTATTTTGTGATCTTTTCTATTTCTTTTTCTTCTATTCTGCTATCCCCTGGTATTGCTATGTCGATTATTTTAACTTGTTTTTCTTTCTTCTTGACTACAGTTATATCTGGTGTATTGTGTGGCAGTTGTTTGTCTGTTTGTAGTCAGAAGTTCCATAATATTTTTACATCTTCATTTTCTTCAACTTTTCCAATTTTATGGTCCCACCAATTTTTGGCTACAGGTAGCTTGTATTTTTTGCAGATGTTCCAGTGTATCATCCCTGCTACTTTGTCATGCCTTTGTTTGTAGTCAGTCTGTGCAATCTTTTTACAACAGCTGATTAGGTGGTCCACGGTTTCATCTGCTTCTTTACAAAGGCGGCACTTGCTGTTTGTGGTTGATTTTTCTACTTTTGCTCTTATTGCATTTGTTCTTAGTGCCTGTTCTTGTGCAGCCAGTATTAAACCCTCTGTTTCTTTCGTCAAGCTGCCATTCTTAAGCCATTGCCAGGTCTTGGTGATGTCTGATTTTCCACTTATATTGTGCAAATATTGACCATGCAGGGGCTTATTTTTCCATTTTTCTGCTTGGTCCTTGACTTGTTCTTTCTTGTAGGCCTGCTTTGTTTCATTGCTGTTGAATAGTTTTGCATTATTGACGATTTGAAGTGCATCTTCTTCACTGTCCTTGATATATTCTTCAAGGCCTCTTTTCTCCTCCTCTACTGTTTGATGGACTTGCAGCATTCCTCTTCCACCTGAGCTGCAAGGGAGGTATAGCCTATCGACATCACTGCGGGGGTGCAGAGCATAATTGATGGTCATGATTTTCCTGTTCTTACGATCTAGCGTCTCTAGCTCTGCCTGGGTCCAGTCTATAATTCCTGCAGTGTATCTGATAATAGGTATAGCCCAGGTGTTTATGGCTTGTATGGTGTTCCATTGAGTTTGGACATGAGGATTTTTTGAACTCTCCTGATGTATTTACTTCCAATTTTTCTTTTAACTTCAGTGTGTGCGATGTTATCAGCCTGGAGAATGCCCAAGTATTTGTAAGGTTCTTTCTCTTCCAGGTTCTTGATATTGCTTCCATTGGGCAGTTCTATTCCTTCTGTTTTTCTTATTTTCCCTCTGTTCATTATTAATGCAGCACACTTGTCTAGTCCAAACTCCATTGCTATATCGCTACTGAATATACGGACAGTGTTTAGCAGTGATTTGATTTCTGACTGGGACTTTCCATACAACTTCAGATCGTCCACGTACAGCAGATGGTTGATTTGACTTGATGTTTTAGATGTTTGGTATCCGAGGCCTGTTTTGTTTAGTATTTGTGAAAGTGGGGTCATGGCGATTACAAACAACAGAGGGGATAGTGAGTCCCCTTGGAAAATACCTCTTCTAATGCTAACCTGTCCAAGTGTCTCGCCATTGATTGTTAACTGTGTACTCCACATGCTCATTGCTTTTTAAATAAATATCTGAATGTTTTTGCTGACACCAGTTGTTTCTAAACATTTTAGTATCCATGTGTGAGGCAATGAATCGAAGGCTTTCTTGTAGTCAATCTATGCAACACTTAGATTTGTTTTTCTTCTCTTGCAATTTTCTAAAATCATTTTATCAATCAGCAGCTGGTCTTTTGTGCCTCTGGTGTTCGGGCAATTTCCTTTCTGTTCAACTGGAAGCTGTTTGTTAGTTAATAAGTGTTGCATTACTTCATCTGCTATTATTCCAGTTAATAATTTGAACATGGTTGGCAGACAGGTTATCGGTCTATAATTACTTGGAACTGCACCTTTTGCAGGGTCTTTCATGATGAGATGAGTTTTCCCAGTTTTTAGCCATTGTTCAATATCACCTCCTTGCAAAATGTGATGGAACTGTTTTGATAGTTGTTTATGAAGGCTTGTTAGGTGTTTAAGCCAAAAGCCATGCAGTTCATCGTCGCCTGGAGCAGTCCAATTTTTAATTTTCTTTGCTCTTTCACTTATTAATTCTGGTGTTATTATTAGATCTTGCATTTGTTGGTTACATTTTTTGACCTCTTTCATCCAGCCTGCTTTTTTATTATAATCTATTGGATTGTCCCATAATTTCCCCCAGAATTGCACTGTTTCTTCTTTATTTGGTGTTTCTACGTTTCTTGCAGTTTCTCCTTCTATGCTTTGGTAGAAACGTCTCTAATTTGACTGGAATTGGAGATTCTGCCTGTGTTGTGTAGTTCTGGCTTCATATCTGCTAATCTTCTTTGACACTGCTGTTATTTGCTGCTTTATTATTTCCAGGACTTCTCTAATTTTCCTTGAATCTAGGTGGTATTTTTGGATCAGATACTGTTTGGTGTTTTCATTCTTCAGCTTCTTGTCTTTCATATCTTTCAATTTACTAGCAGCTGATCTAAGCCTGGAGATTTTATTTTCTAATCTAATCTTCCATTTAGGTGATGTACTACTTTCTTTTTTTACAGGTCCACTGATCTTATATCCGAGCTCTTGTGTTGTTGTTGTTGCTGCACTGTACATTGGTTGGTTTGTTTCTTGCAAATTATTGGTTGTTATTTCTGCAAGTGTAGCATTGACATCTTTTAATACCTGAGCAAGTTGTTTTTTGGCAACTGTTTTTAGAGCTGGAAGTCGAACCCTGGTGGTTGCTTGGTTCATGTGCTCAGTTATTTTTTTGCTTTAGTTCTTGTTGCTTTTCTGTTGAATGGCATTTGGGTTTTTGAGGTGAAGGCAAAGGGGAGGTTGCCTGGTTTTGATTTTGAAACAGTTCAGCAACAGTGGCATCCTCTATTTCCAACACTACCTCCACCTGCGCCTAAGCAACTTCTTCAGTTGGTGGTAATTCTTCTTCCATATCTTGAGCCTGTTTTGCTCTTTGCAGTTCAACTCCTGTGAATACTTTATTTCTTATTATGAATCTTCTCTGGTCTGCTAGCCTTTGTTCTGTTATTTCTGTATCTGGATGCTTCTCTTTCCAAATTTGGTACATTATTTTTAAATAACCTCTTCTTGTTGGACTAGACTTGTAATAGCAGATCGTTATTTCCTTGTTGGCATTAATAATAATAATAATAATAATAATAATTCAATTTCTATACCACCCTTCCAAAAATGGCTCAGGGTGGTTTACACAGAGAAATAATTAATAAATAAATAAGATGGACCCAAAGGGCTGACAATCTAAAAAGAAACATAAGATATACACCAGCAACAGTCACTGGAGGTACTGTGCTGAGGGTGGATAGGGCCAGTTATTCTCCCCCTGCTAAATAAAGAGAATCACCACGTTAAAAGGTGCCTCAGCCAAGTTAGTAGGGGTAATTTAAATGCTTAAAAGGCAACAGCCAAATGTGAGAACAGAACCCACATTTTTCTTCCTTTCAATTGTTGCTATGAAACATTATCAGGGTTCCCCCCCCCTGTATCTTGAAAAGGCTTTCTCTGCATTTCTGAGTATTGACCAAAAATACTGGAAGGAATGCCAGGATTGATTTCTGAATGACAGTGAAGGAAGAGGACAATAGGAGAACTCTGAACAATTTGAATCCATTTAATGTGTGTTCAGGACTAAAGTATATTGACTCCTTAAGATGGATCAGCACAAGCCAATTTATTAAGATTAAAAGCCCAGATCATATTTTGGAATAAGTCTAATTCTCACTCCCGCCCTCCAAGTTGATTTAATAAAAATGTTCAGGACTTGCTTCACAAATTTTATTTATGTCTCTCAGCATAGAGCTACATGAGCAAGTATACTTACTTACAGCACAATCCTGGGCATTTCTACTCAGAAGCAAGTCTGGAAAAGGTTTCCTGCTTTCCTGCTTCTGATGTACTTCTCCTGGTCAGTCAACTCCTGCCTGTGGCTTCCAGCAGCATCTGGTGGGCCACTGTGAGAAACAGGATGCTGGACTAAATGGGCCTTGGGCCTGATCCAGCAGGGCTGTTCTTATGTTCTAAGTTGAACTGAGTTCAATTGTCCATACTCCCTTAAATCCAGTGTGTACAGGATGTAGCCTCAGCCTGTAATGCTAGACACACTTACTTGGGAATAAGCTGCATCGAACAAAGTGAGACTTCCTTCTGAATTCATAGGATTGCCCTGTATATATCATACCTTATTGAGGCCCAGTGGCCTTGTAACTTTGCTGGTGCATCGTTATTAAAATAGTGCACAAAGTTTTCCACACCATTTCCACAGAAAGCTGCCTCCTATTGAGAGCCAGACCATTGGCTCATTTAGATCAGTACTGTTTATACACGCATGGGCAGTGGTTCTCACTGCCCCACCCCACTAGGAATTGAACCTAGGACTTTCTGCATGAAAAGCATGTACTCTTCCACAGAACTATAGCTCCTTTCTTGTTTTATTGGTCCTTTAATGACTTATTTTGAGAGAGTCCATTTTTTCTTCCTAGCTACATACCTTACTTATGTTTTATATTTTGGTTGAGAATTAATTTCCAGTTATTAACAGAATGAAATAACTGTGTGCTGTGAATCAGGTCTGTTCATACATACAGCCTTTGGTTTCCTCTCGCATATAGTTGTGTTTTGGGACTCAGATGTAAGATCTCGCATAGTCTCGGTAACCCACGTTGAGTTCAAAATATGATTTCGTTTGGATCCATTACATTTTATTCTGTATTTTCACAGCAATATACAATTTCAGAGCTGCAAGAGTGCCACAATTATCTCTACAGATTGGTGATGTAGTCCATATACTCGAAGACTGTGAAGGTGAGAAACTTGTGTTAAAAATGCATCTTTATAACGTATAGTTATAGCTCAGTAATGCCTACTTGGTATCATCACCTTCAGTTCTGAGCACATTGGAAAGAATGGTTTCCAGAAGCAACACTTCAATTACAATTTTTTCAAATATGAGGATTGTGCCTGCTTACTGGAAGCAACCATGCCTGTTAGCTGACTGCATTTTAGACAAATGCTTTCTCATATCAGGTAGTATTTACGTCTTTAAGCTGAAATGATGATGTGTATGTTTGAATGTTTAGCTTAAAGCTAGTTTATATTATAAAACTTGCTCAACCTGTTGCCCTTTCCTATTGTGGATTTTACTGTGTGGATATTTGAGATAAAACTGCCAATACTGACATAAACAGAATACTCTTTCTTCTAAATGTGTTTCCAAAACATCTTAAACATATACATAGTTGTATTGGTTGAAATATAAAGGGAGACTGTGGATAAATCTGATTTGTGTGGGGCGGGGGGAGGCAATATGGCAGTATACAGCCAACATATTTGTAGAGAAAGTCATCAACCTACTTACACACTACATGTAATTTTGACTTAATTTGTCTTTGGAATTTGATATGTGAACTAAAAAACAGATGGACTACTAACATGTAACCATCTGTGATGATATGTGCACAGTGGAGTATTTATTTATTGTTACTGAGAAACTGAGGAGTCAGAGGCCATCTTTGGTCAGAATGGACCCACAGCCCCGCGGTTTGCCTCCATACACCACCACCCCCGCGTGCTCCCAGACAATCAGAATATGAAGTCTGGGAGCTGGAAAGGGGGTGGGACTGGCTGCGCAGACTTCCTCTGACCCTGGAGGGATAGCCTGCACCAGCCAATGGGCTGGCAGCCTGCAGGTGGAGCTTCCTCCCTTACCTCTGGTTTGGTATGAAATCTCAATCTGGACATAATGGAAGAGGGAACGGACCCTTGGTTCGGTGAGTGGAACTCACTACAAAGCAAGTGTTTATTTCCAGGTTTGGGCACAAAATCGGAACCACAGTTGGGTCCGGCAACCACGGTGCCTATAATTCAGACATCATGGGAAATTTAGAACCAACTTATGGAAATACTTTTCCACACAATGCATAATCAACTTGTGGAATTCTCTGCCACAAGGTGTGGTACCAGCCAACAACCTGGACGGCCTTAAGAGGGGTTTGGATAACTTCATGGAGGAGAGGTCTATCAATGGCTGCTAGTTGGAGAACTATAGGCCACCTTCATTCTCAGAGAGCAGGTTGCCTCTGAGTACCAGATGCAGGGGAGTAACAGCAGGAGAGAGGGCATGCCCTCAACTCCTGCCTGTGGGCTTCCCAGTGGCATCTGGTGGGTCACTGTGTGAAACAGGATGCTGGACTAGATGGGCCTTGGGCCTGATCCAGCAGGGCTGTTCTTATGTTTTTTGGCGGGGGGTGAGGTGAGGACCAGAAGTGACGGACAGACTCTCAATTCCTATGGATTCTTGGAAGAAGAGGCCACTCTCTGCCTACAAGCATAATGGTTTGTGAGAGAGCAGAGGAATGGGGTGGAGAAGTAGGACACACTTTATCCTCATCGCTCACTCTTCAACCAAGTAGCACCTGCAACAGCAGCTCTAAAGACCTGCTAAATAAAAAAGGCTGAGGCAAAAATGTACATTCCGTTATTTTCTCAAAGCAAACATGAGCATGCTCAGCTCATTTATCATTCAAAGATTTGTAGATTGTCTGTTTTTAAGACACTCTAATCTTGCAGTGGTTGTTAAACTGAAGTACAACTTTGAGACTACAACTTTGAGACTACAAAGTACAACTTTGAGACTACATAAACTTAATATCAAAATATGAACCATGTGTGCACAGAAATGAAGCAATATTGAAAAACTAACCATATGGCAGGGTTTATCTAAACAAACATGGGTATCCTTAGAAAGCAGATGTAAAGATTGTTGTTACAAATGAGATCAGCATTCTCTCTCTCCCCCCCCATCCTCCCCCGCACCCCCCTTTCATATTGTTTTACCAGAAGAGGTGTCTCTTGGACTAAAAATGTTGAATAGAGGTCCTAAGAAAATGGTTTTCTTCCAAAACATGTTTGGTTTAACAGCCCAAGGGCAGAATTTGGCCTGCAACCTTTCTTTATCTGGATCCTGTGATGCATGTTACCATGATTCTTCAATTTTTGACTGCCTCATTCTGTGGAGAGTGTTCTCCACACATTTTGTCCTCGTATCTTAATTCTTCCTACTCCAGAATTGTCACAGTAATATCACCCCTAAAAGCCCAGATTTTTAGAACGCTCTGACATCTCCAATATGGTTACTATAATTGATGCCAGAGAGATCATTAGGTGAAAAAAACTAGAAAATCATCTCACAGACCTATAACAGGCCACTTCTGACAGGCCTCACCAGTGGAGGAAGTGTTCTTGGGTTCCTTTTTGACCATCTTGTTTCCTTTGTTTCGAGTTTGTACACAGGCTTCCAGTGTCAAAATGGGAACAGGAGAACATGGCCAGAAATGGGAAGCTGAGACATTTCAAGCTGTGCTGAACTAGTTGGCAGCAATGATGATTCTTAACTGCACAACTACCTTTTAAAATGCAGCTGCAATTTTTAATAA
Organism: Hemicordylus capensis; assembly: GCF_027244095.1. Classification (NCBI taxonomy): domain Eukaryota; kingdom Metazoa; phylum Chordata; class Lepidosauria; order Squamata; family Cordylidae; genus Hemicordylus; species Hemicordylus capensis. The sequence goes on along the minus strand of NC_069658.1, from coordinate 368,198,419 downwards.
CCATCTTCTAACAACAAAAGCTATTAGTACTATTAGCACTATTATTTTTAATGAACCAGCCCCTGTGCAGCTGGGTACTAAATAGATGGTCCCAAGGCTTAAGGAGATCTCCATTACTAGTTGAACCTATGCCGGCTTAAGACTGTTAAATGCGAGAAATGCTTTAGCTTTGTCTGAAAGCAGAGAAGACTTGGCTGTACTGCAATATGGAGTTTCTGCAAGCCTGCTCTGTTCTGGCTGCTGTCAGTGAAAGTATTCTCAGGCTCAGGTGGCTTTTACCTTTAGGAAATGTCTGTCAAAGCAATTCAAAGCCCCATTGGTATATTGTAGTATGGTCTGACAGACCTCTGAGGCAAAATAAGCTTCTGAAAAGAAACGCTACTATGCCTCCAGACTAGAGCATTGAATAAGACATGAAAGCTTTATTTCAAAGCAATAAAAAGTCACCTAGAAGAGAATGACATCACCCCTAAAAGCCCAGGTTATTTTGGAATGTTCCGACATCTCCAACATGATTGCTATAATCAATGCAGGAGAAATAATTAAGTGAAAAGAATGAAAGAATCATTACTGAATGGCAGATAACAGTTGATTGGAACTTCTTTGCTCAGGATCCAGAGTAGTAGAATTAAAAATAAATGAATTATTTTGCCTTTGGTGTTCATGGACTGGGTAGAAGGACAGTATGCTCATTCACCTAGGGTCAATATGCTGAAAATGGGAAATACATCTTTTTGGGTACTTCCAGGTAGAGGTTTATTCTAACATGAATACTGATTGCTATGGGGGATTTTGTGGTGTGGCCAGATGACATCTTCCTGATCCTGTGGGATCCTGTGTGGCATTTGCCCCATCCAGTGAAACATTTGTTTCTTTTTATACCATTTTTGTTCTAACTTGAAAGTGCTAGGAGAAAAACTTGCACAATGAGCAAAGGTGTACTTTAGATGGACCATAGGCAAATTCTGAATGGGAGTGGTTTTCTGCACTATGCTGTATTGGGGATATGACCTCCTGCTACTCACAAGAGAAGGTGACACTGGACCATGACAGGTGGGCCTGTGGGAGGCAGAAAAGTAGGCCTGGAAGCTGGGAGGCCCAGGCTAGGTCCCTGCTGCTCTTAGAATAGGCCAGATGGCAACCAGCAGGGGAGATGGGAGCAGAAATAGTCCTGCAAAGAGATATAGCCAGGGTGTAGAGGAGAGGAGAGCTGGTCTTGTGGTAGCAAGCATGACTTGTCCCCATAGCTAAGCAGGGTCTGCCCTGGCTGTATATGAATGGGAGACTTGATGCGTGAACACTGCAAGATATTCCCCTCAGGGGATGAAGCCGCTCTGGGAAGAGCAGAAGGTGCCAAGATCTGGTATGGGGTCCATTGAATCCATTAGAATGGGTTCTGCACCTGCGCGGAAGCCTCTTGGTGTCGAGTTTATACAGCTCCTTTCAGGTGCCTGCGCCCCGCCCCACGTGACCACGTGGCTATTTAAGGCGGGAGAAGCGCAGGCAGCTCAATTCCTTTGCGACCGCCATAGAGATCACTTGGTTTCTGCGGCTCCTTCATGTTTCCTTGGCTTTCTAAAAAATCTACTGGACTTCTGACTACGGACTATGACTTGACTATTCTTAATCTCTTAATCCATCTAACCTGACGAAAGATCGGACTGTTTTCCTGGCTGACCACGGACTGTGAGTAAAATGGACACCCCTAAAGGCAATAAAAACTTTAAGCGCTGCACTAAGTGCAATGCTAAGTTGCCCTCTCAAGACCGCCACAACCTCTGTTTACTGTGCCTGGGAGAGGCTCACATAACGGCCACCTGCTCTATTTGTAAATCTTTCTCAAAGCAGATGAGGAGAAACAGAGAACTCCGTCTTCGGGCTTCTCTATATGATGACATGCTTTCCGGGCCCTCTTCGGCGACAAGATCTCCTCAGCCCCATGGCTCGAAGGACCTGGGTGTGGCCCAGTCTAAAACTTTGACGCCCGACGAAAAAGCCCTCGAAGCCCTCGAAGAGGCCGGGCGACAAAATGGCGGCCACAACTCTTCCCGCCAAAAAGAAAAAGAAGCGGGACTTATTGAAATCGACCCCGTCTCCGAGATCGGCTCAGGTCGTTGAAATTCCATCGACATCGAAGGCAACAGTCGAAGTCGATTCGGGCCCCTCGATATCGGAGCTACCAATACCAACAGATCCGTCCACATTGACGGAGGAGCCTCACTCGATATCGAGGAGTTTGCAGGAGTCGACACCGATAACCCACTCAATACCGACGACTTCAGTACCGACTGCAACTCACTCGGCATCGAAAGATCAGGAAAAATCGACGCCGACGACTGTGCCTCCCTCGATACAGAGAATATCGATATCGAGCGAGATAGTCCACTCATCGAAGGATTCTGAAATCACGGAACCGGTTCCGTCGATATCAACATCGAGAGCGGTTTCTATGGAGCCACCTGCGGCTTCCACGTTGGCACCGGCAACAATCTCCATCTTGTGAACAAAAGACTTGGCACTGGCTCCGACGCCTATTCGTTCTCCATTGGTATCAAACGAAGACATCCAGGCATCCACCCTTAATACCCCGACCAACATAACAATGGTTACCCCGAGGTTTCGAGCGCCTATGACGTTTACACTGGAGGAGGATGATGATGCTCAGGTTGCTGCAGCTCCTCCTTTGGGCCTGCTCCTGCGGATGCTGGACTCTACCACCACTACGCCTTCGGCATTCCAGGGCTTCCAGGAAAGAGAGGAACACATCACAGCAATGACTCCACATCTGCTTACAGCTCACAATGTCCACGCCGTGGCAAACCTGCGGCTTCAGTCATCAGGTGTCACCATCACGAGAGACAGCATTGCCAGGAACAGTCTCGCCTGGGGCTACTTACGACTACCGTGAAGACCGTACATGGCATGCAAGACGCCCACCAACACCAGGACTGCCTACGGCTCCTGCCCCTCCACAACGCTCGTTTTCAACCATGGCCACCCAAACTATAGTTAATGCAACCTCAGTGAGTACTCAAACCTCTTCAAAGGCCTTCAAGTCCACTGGAGTGCAAGCGGATGTCTTACCTGCTCCTTCACCTCCACAACCGCGTTCGCCCATATTACCAGGGCCTACGCTGTCAGAACATGATTCCGAGGGAAGTCACCACGGATCCTCGGATTTTGAATCCGATGCGGAAACAGTGGAATTATATCCATCACCAGATGTTGCCACGCCTTTCCACGTCTCCCCTACAGAAGAATTAAAAGCTTATCATTTCCATGTACGACGTATGGCTAACGCATTGGGCCTAGACCTTACCTCGCAGTTGAAAATGATAGATGACCCTGTTTATAATTTCATGCAATGGTCTCAAGTGGCGCAACCTATTGCCCTACCATTGTTGCCCATCATATCAAATGCGGCGCAATGTGCATGGGAAGTACCCCATACATCCACGCCCATGTCTAAAAGGCTGGAAGGATTGTATCGCATACAAGAACAAGACAATACTTACCTATTTAAGCACCCGGTCCCAAACTCCTTAGTGATCGACTGCGCAACTTCTTCCAAATATGGGCGGCGTCACACGACCCCTGCGGACAAAGAGGGCAGGAAACTGGATGTAATGGGCAGAAAATTATACTCTACTTCTTGTCTGTCAGTTAAAGTGGCCAACTATTCAGCCTGTATGGCCAAATACAGTTATTGTATTTGGGAATCGTTGGAAAAAGACTTGGATTCCCTCTCCCTGGAAGAATTGAAGCACTGTTTTCATAAGATGCTGCAGCAAGCCAGGGACCTTACCTGCCAACAGTTGAGCACAGCGAAACACCTGGCTGAGTCGGAATCCCGCTCCATCACAACAGCTATCACCTTGCGTCGTCATGCTTGGTTGCGGTCTGCCACGCTGCAACAAGACATGAAAGATAAAATAGAGGGACTCCCCTTTGATGGGAAAGGTCTATTTTCAGAAGAGACTGATGCCACTATGGAAAAATTGAAAAAGTCAAAATTCACCGCCAAAACCTTTACGTCTGCCGCCTCGCAATCGACGTCCTATGGGTCGAAGCAACGTACCTACTACAGAGCTCGGCCCACGTACAGGCAACAGGACCGGAGGGACTTCCGTAAGCCCTACCAAACCTACAATAAGCGCCCCACTCAACAAAAAGGGAAATTTCCCAATACACAGCGTAATAAACAGGGAGATGGGAACAAACAGCACCTTTGAAAGTCGCAACTGCCCATTGCAACCACCTGGACATCGCCTTACCTCTCATACCACCAGGGAGGATTTTCTGCTGACCTACAACATCCCGCAGTCGGCACTACCAGCCACCAATTCAATCAGGTTGGCAAGTCATGCGAAAGCAGGGCGCAACATAACATCGGACCGATGGGTCTTGAAGATTGTGTCTTCTGGTTCCGTGATAGAGTTCAAGACCAACTTTCAGAGGCATACGCTTTACAGTGGCTACACCGGCCTTGCTTCAGGAAGTTCAGGAACTCCTTCAAAAACAGGCTATAGTACCAGTGCAATGGGCAGATCGATGGGAAGGCTTCTACTCCCGTTACTTTCAGATACCAAAGAGGGACGGGGGGATTCGGCCAATTATGGACTTAAGACAGCTGAACAAATTTGTCCATGTGAAAAAGTATCGAATGACAACGTTACAGGACATCCTGCCTCTTCTACATCTCGAGAGGTGGCTTGTGACGTTAGACTTAAAAGATGCCTACTTTCACATTGGAATCCGCCCCTCCTTTCAGAAGTATCTGTGATTCACTGTGGAGACCGCACTTTACCAATATCGAGTCCTGCCGTTTGGACTATGCACGGCTCCTCGCGTGTTCACCAAATGCATGGTGGTAGTAGTCGCCCATCTGAGAACGAAGGGTTTAAAACTTTACCCGTACCTAGACGACTGGCTGCTGTCCTCAACAGACAAAGACGAGTTACTTTCTCAGATACAATATATGTTATGTCTTCTCCAGGAACTCGGAATACAGGTGAATTGGAAAAAATCCAACCTAATGCCAGTCCCAGCCATATCCTTCATAGGGTCTGTACTCGATGCCTCGCAAGGAAGGGCGTTCCTCCCTGTGGACAGATTCCAGACCATCAAGTCTCTGATTCGAGAATTTCAAGCTGCGCCCTCCCAAACAGCGTGGCATGTGCAACGGCTATTAGGTCTGATGGCGTTCTGCAAGTCAACCGTGAACTACACACGTTTGAAAATGAGGAAGCTGCAACTGTGGTTCCTGTCCTCCTTCAGACTGTGGCAAGACAACCCTACAAAACTCTTACTAGTGCCAGTGCTTATCCTTCGGTCTCTCACTTGGTGGATGCAACCGTCCAACGTGCTCAGGGGGGTGCCTTTTCAGCCACAAGCCCCGTCAGTTTGGGTGACAACTGATGCCTCCCTCCGAGGGTGGGGGGGACACTGCAATGCAACCACAGCTCAGGGTCTCTGGACTCGCAGTCAGCGTCTTCTACACATAAACTTTCTGGAATTATTAGCAGTTTTTCAGGCCATGAAGGCCTTCCTCCCCATGCTGCAGGGACGAGTGGTTCAATTGCAGCTGGACAACACCACTGCAATTGCTTACCTGAACAGACAAGGGGGCACTGTCTCCAGGTCACTCTGTGCACTGAGCATTCAGATCTGGCACTGATGCATCAAGAACAGTATAACACCGGTTGCGCTGCACATCAAGGGATCGGACAATATCCTTGCAGACGATCTCAGCCGCTCATTCTCGATGGACCACCACGAATGGGAGCTGAACAATCTCTACCTACAAGCAATCTTCAACATCTGGGGCCGACCTCAGATAGACTTGTTCGCTACGGCTCACAATGCTAAATGCAATCTTTTCTGCTCCAGAGCCAGACACGATCCTCGATCATTGGGGGATGCATTCCAACTAGACTGGTCACACCACTATACATACATGTTCCCCCCCTTGCCTCTGGTGAGCAGAGTGATTGCTCGACTCTTGAGCATTCCAGCCAAATGCATCCTGATCACGCCGTGGTGGCTGTGCCAAGCGTGGTTTCCACATCTACTCAAACTGACTTCACACACGTACCGGAGACTTCCAAACTGTCTGGATCTACTAATTCAAGAGGTGGGCAGAGTATTACATCCCGAGGTCCTCACTCTTCAACTGACAGCGTGGAGGATCAACTGTTAAAGAAAATCCTACTGAATAAACGTAAACTATCTACAAGAAGGAACTATGCCGGCAAATGGAAGTGCTTTGCACTTTATGCAAAGACTCACAACTTCCGTCCCAAGCAAGCCTCCTCACGACAGGTTCTGTTTTACTTAACGGGCCTAAAAACGTCCCAATTATCTAATGTCTCTATACGAGTACACCTAGCGGCTCTCTCTTCACGGCATCCAGGGTGGGATTGCAAGACACTGTTCTCCCACCCCTCCTGCAAGAGTTTTTTAAAGGGTCTTACGAACCTTTATCCTCCGGTACGCAAGCCCATAGAACCCTGGAGCATCTCTCTGGTCCTATCCGTTCTGATGTATCTGCCATTCGAGCCTATGGCCTCTGCTACGCTTAAACATGTGTCTTTAAAAACGGCCTTTCTAGTGGCTGTCACGACCGCTCGTAGAGTGAGTGAACTAACTGCACTCCGTATGGACGTGCCTTACGCACGATTCTACCCGGACAAGGTGCTCCTCCATCCGGACATCACATTTGTGCCAAAAGTAGTCTCCGAATTCCATGTCAACCAGGACATAGTGTTGCCTACCTTCTTTAGATCCCCCTCCACGCCGTTGGAAAAGGCCCTCCATTCGTTGGACGTTCGCAGGGCATTGCTGTATTATCTTTCTAGAACAAAAGAATTTAGGAAAACAAAAAGACTCCTGATATCATATAACGGCTCTACTAAAGGCCAGGGACTGTCAACACAGCATCTGTCTTCATGGCTCATAGAGACTATTCGCCTGGCCTATTCAATACAGAAGAAGACGCCCCCCAGGATTGATCAAAGCACATTCCACAAGGGCATTTGGGGCTTCAGCAGCCTTCCTGTCGGGCGTCTCCTTTCCGGAAATCTGTAGGGCTGCTACCTGGTCTTCCGAAGAACCATTTGTAAAGCACTACGCTATAGACCTGCGCTCTGCGGCAGAGGTGAATTTTGGGAGAGCTGTGCTTAAGAGGGTGTTACAATGACCCACTGCTCCCTCCTCCTGTTGGTGCTAACTAAACACCCATTCTAATGGATTCAACGGACCCCGTACCAGATAAACAGGTTGATCACCTGTAACTTTTGATCCGGTAGGGATCCGTTGATATCTATCAGACCCTCCCGAACCTCCCCTCTGCAGTGGATCGTGGGTCTATCCAGTAGTACGTAACATCTATTCGACTGCCTTGGCGGTCTCCTAGGAACTGAGCGGCCTGTGCTTCTCCCGCCTTAAATAGCCACGTGGTCATGTGGGGCGGGGTGCAGGCGCCTGAAAGGAGCTGTATAAACTTGACACAGAGAGGCTTCCGCGCAGGCGCAGAACCCATTCTAATGGATATCAACGGATGCCTACCAGCTCAAAAGTTACAGGCGAGCAACCTGTTTTCCCCTCTCTGGCTTCTCCAAGATAGGGCTGAGAGAGATTCCTGCCTGCAACCTTGGAGAAGCCGCTGCCAGTCTGTGAAGACAATACTGAGCTAGATAGACCAATGGTCTGTCTCAGTATATGGCAGTTTCCTATGTTCCTGTGTTCCTATGTAGCTATAATTGAACAAGGAGAGACAAATAGCCCTTGAGAGAGGAGGGAGAATCACTGGATGGGCAACAGTTTGCTCTTTGCTCTGCCCCCCGCCTCTTTCAAGAAGAAGTTGGTGGGAGGCTACCTTCACTTTTTGTCCTAGGGCCCACGCCAACCTTGCTATGCCCCTGTAATATAACCTGGTGGCTGACTGGGTGGGAGCAGTCACTGGCTCTCTGTTCCCCTGGAAGGCATGCTTCTCTCTGAGAAGAACCCCATAGGGATGGCTGTTAAGTGTAATGAGCCAGGTTATGAGAAAGAAGGAGACCAGACAGAGAGTTGTGTCTGAAACAGCAATAAGCAGAAACAGTAGCTCTCTTCAGATGTTTCAAAATGTGAGGACACTGTAGGTGAGCACAAAATCCCTAAGAGCATTCTGAAGCCTTGCTCCTGTGCTGATGCGCTCAGAAGTGCATCACTGTCCACAGTTACAGTGTTTGCAGAAATGCTACATTCATATTCAGTTTTCATGTAATCAAAACTCTGGGCCAAGGGTGTGCCCTCCTTTTACATCTGAGCATACTTTTTGCAGTTTTCTCACTTTAGTTCCAGTCATTACCCTTTGGAAGTATCTCACTTAGAGCTTGCAGAGTAAATAGTTATCCAGAGAAACTCCCACAATTAATATGTATCAGTATCCCATGGTTGGAGGAACAGATTAATGCCCCTGTTAATAACTCTTTTCATTGTGCCAAGTAAAGAATGTGCAAAGGGAAGGGAGAATAGTGCATCAAGGAATATACCACCCACCTGTCTCTCTCCTTTCTCTGGTAGAAAACTCAGACATAGTTATCAGACAAAGAAAACTCAGGCATAGTTCAGCCAAAACTATGGCTGAAACATGCTTCCATGGCTGAAAAAAAGATTGCTTCAGTGCAGGGGGAAAGGGGGAGGCAATTTTTCCTTTATGCAATATGTTATAAGAGGAATATTTACATATGAATATGATGTGTATATATGTGTGTGTGTGTGTGTGTATACACACACACACACACACACACACACCACTGTGCAACAAAAGTTCCCAAAGCAGTTTACATAGATGTTATTTGATTGCATTTCCACTTTCCTGAAATCAAACCTTTTTGAATCTGTGTTTTGGAAGACTCAAGTAATTGTTGCAGGATAAGAGCACTAATGAAAAATACAATTAAATAAAAAGAGTCTGGAAAACCTTTGCCTGGTTCCCAGGTCCAGGCTGTCAGCTACTCCATTCAGTAGGAAATTCAGATATGAAGAAGAGGGTGTTGAATGTCACTCATTGCTGCTTCCTCTGTGGTTCCTGTCCCTCCCCCTTACTCCTCCCCAGGAGCTGCAACCATCACCAGCAACCCATTGCCCTCCTCCTCAGTGCTGTCCCATTTAAAGTGTCCCTTGTGTACCCTCACATAAATAACAAGATTGGGGAGAGAAGATGCTCAGGGCATAGTTGAGGGGTCTCAATGCATGGATGAGATGGTGGTGGTGCCAGGAGGAGTGGTTTAGATTCTCTAAACAAACTCTTCAGAAACACAGGGAGGGGAGGATTGGGAGTGGAGTAGCACTTTATATTAAAGAAAGGATAATATCCAACAAGCTAAAAAACCTAGGAGGACCAGAGTTCTCCACAGAATCATTGTGGGTGACAATATGAGGACTGAAAGGAAATGTATTATTAGGGATGTGCTACTGCCCAACGGATGAAAAGGCTGAGAGTGACCTGCAGTTGGAGAAGTGAATCAGAGAGGAGTTAAAGAGAGACAGAGCTGTATATAATGGGTGACTTCAATTCCCCTCACATAGACGGGGTAAATTCATGTGCAGGTATGGACAGAGAGGCCAGATTTCTAGACATGCTAAATGACTCTGCTTTGGAAGAGTTTGTCATGGAACCAACCAGAGAGAAGGCAACCTTGGACTTAATCCTGACTGGTGCCCAGCACCTGCTACAAGATGTCAGAGTTGTAGAACCATTGGGGAACAGTGACCATAGTGTGATCCAATTCAGTTTGTATGAGAGTGGAGCATTGCCAAGGAAGGCCAACACAGATGTGTTGGACTTTAGATGAGAGAAAGGCTCTTGCATAAATTTATCGGTCATGTGATTAGAGACAGCTTCATTCATTGACTTGTAACTGGTTGAAAGATGGGGAATAGAGGATTGGAATAAATGGACAACTTTCACAATGGAGAGAAATAAGACGTGGGGTCCCCCAGGGAACTGTATCGGGGCCAGTGCTCTTTAGCTTTTTCATAAATGATCTAGAAGCTGAGGGGCGTAACTATAATAGGGCAAGAGGAGACAGTTGTCTGGGGGCCCACTGCCTCGGGGGGGGGGGCTCCAGAAGCAAGTCACATGACTGACTCCCCCAGCTATGCACCCGCCTGGGCTTCCTTCAGTTGTATTCATCCTCCGAAATTGATGTGAGTGTTAGACCTGGAGCTACCAGAACAGCATGTCTTTCTCTAGTACCATTAAATGACTTGCATTGTCCACAATTTACAAAACCTTTAAAAAATAATTTAGGATGATGCTCTATTGTGGCACATAGGATAGATATAGATATAGATATAGACATATAAATTTTACTATGCTTTTGGTTACCACTACTCAGCCTCATTTAAGATTTCTTTACTTCATGAGCTGAGCTTCAGTGGGGGGGGGGGCGGCATTTTAAAATCTTGTCTATGGGCCCACTCCAACCTTGCTATGCCTCTGATGAGGTAAGCAGTGAAGTGGCCAAATTTGCATATGACACGAAACTATTTAGGGTAGTGGAATCCACAACAGATTGTGAGGAACTCCAAAAGTATCTCTCCAAACTGGGTGTGTGGGCGAAAAAATGGCAAAGGTGGTTCATTGTAAGCAAGTGTAAAGTGATGCATATTGGGGCAAAAAACTGCAACTTCACATATACACTGATGAGGTCTGAGCTGCCACTGACTGACCAGGAAAGAGATCTTGGGGTCATAGTAGACAGCTCGTTAAAAATGTCAACTCAGTGCATTGTGAAAAATCGTCGGTGCATTTGCTGTGGAAACAGACAAATTCCATGTTAGGGATCATTAGGAAGGGGATTGAAAATAAAAATGCTAATATTATAATACCCTTATACAAATCTATGGACACATTTGGAGTACTGCCTACAATTCTGGTCATTGTATCTTAAGAAAGACATTGTAGCACTGGAGAAGGTGCGGAAGAGGGTAACCAAGATGATCAGGGGTCTGGAGGACCTTCCTCATGAGACAAGTCTACAGCATCTGGGGCTTTTTGATTTGAAAAAAGGCTACTATTGGGAGACATAATAGAGGTGTATAAATTATGCATAGAGTAGAAATTGAATTTCTTCCCTTTTTCAGAACACTAGAACCAGGGGTCATCCCATGAAACTGAAGACCAGGGAATTTAAGACCAACAAAAGGAAGTACTTTTTCACACCACACATCATTAATCTATAGAATTCTCTGCCATGCGATGTGGTGATGGCCACTAGCTTGGATGGCTTTAAGGGAGTGCTTAGAGAAAGGAGGACAAGTTTCTCATTGGCTACTACTCTGGTGGCTTTAGGCCACCAGAAAAACCCAGAAGAACCCACCCCCATCTAACCACCTAGATATATGCATGGAAAGTTAAAAAAAACAACCACCACCAACTATCAATGTTGTAAATAATGAAAATATATATCTATGGAAAGGTAGTATAGAAAATAGACAATATCTGTGAAATAGTAAAAACGCATGAAAAACATGAATATAAAACCACAGATTAGTAGAATAGATTGAGGTTTCCTGTAATAGTGCCACTGAGTGACTAACCACCTCTATGACATCTGAAGTTGCTCACTTCTGCTGTTCAGGGAGGGAGAAGAAGAGCAGGGGACCTTCCTCCATGTCACCTGGTGGCCCTTTGTGGCCTCAAGGTGATACTTGCTGGGTGACTCTGGGCCAGTCACTTTGCTCTCAGCCTAACTTACTTCACAGGGTTGTTGTGAGGAGAAACTTAAGTATGTATTACACCGCTCTGGGCTCATTGGAGGAAGAACTCTGGGATATAAAATGTAAATAATGATGATGATGATGATGATGATGATGATATCAGAAATGCTGGCTGCCTGTCAGGAACATTGCAAAAATGTTCTATTCAGTAAGTGATCAGTTAAAGCAGCAACAATGCCCTGCATAGGAGCAGAGGTGCATCTAGGTAATTTTGGAGCCTGGACCTAAAGGTCTTTGGAGGGCCCCCCTCCCCTGCAAATTAAGCATTATCATGCTCCGCCAGGTGACCACATCACCCAGGACAGACTAAAGAGGATTGAGGGGGCAGGGGCTGTGGAGGCCCTGGACCTTGGCCCTGAAGACCAGGGCTAAGAGCACCTCTGCATAGGAGCCACTTTAAATCACACAGAATGTTTGTTTCTTAAACACACACACACACACACACACACACACATACACACACACACACACACACACACCAGAGTATTGTTGGCAGAAACATGGCTAGCAGAAAGGGGATATGCTATGATATGACCAAAAGTGTCATAGACCCATAGTTCAAGAGACTGCTTGTTCAGCAACAACATTTATTTATTTTTATAGCGGGGAGGGGTGCGTTCAGTAAGAGAAGTGGAGTATTGGCAATGTTCAGCCCCTGACACAGATGGAAAATAACAGCATGAATATGTGGCAGGGTGGGGGAAGCACATTCAAATTTCTTTCTTATGGTCTTTGACCAGCAAATTATGGGGGAAGAGAAACCTGCACAATGTGGAACCTCATTGCTTTTCCTTCAGTGCAGGAACTAAAAGAAGTTAGCACAGAAAGGTCTCTATCTATAAGGGCTTTCTGAGTCTTCCTTAGCTAAGAGGCAAATTTTATCTCATATAGGGGCTTCTAATAAAGTCAGTTTTGTATGTTTCTGTGTAATCTGTTAGAAGAGAGAATTCTAAAGCATTGCTCTTAGCACTGCAGTAATATGTTCTGGCCACTAGAGGCATGATGAGATGTTAAAAAGTCTGCCTTGGTCAGTCAGAATTGTCCAGTTGTTCAAAGCTAGTGCCTGTTTGTGTATGTTGTTCAGTGACTCACTCTCAGTATAAAAACAAATAAAGGTTTATTGAAAAACAAATAAAGGTTTATTGAAAAACTAAAACATGACAATATTTTAGTTTTTCAATAAAGGTTTATTTGTTGTTGTTGTTTTTTAACTCAATCTAATGTCTTCAGATAATTTCTTTGGTTAAACATCTTTACCACGAGAGCATACTTTGCTGTGTGAGAACTTTAATTTTTCTCCTCACACCCCTCAACATAATCAAATCTATATCCAGCTGTAAAACCTTGTATATTGAGGGCTGGGCCTGTGTTAAGGGGTCAGTATTGTTGAGCAATTGCCAAGGGCCCAGAGCCTTCAGAAGGCCCCATGCCAATTCCCAAGACTATGTTTTTGCCCTAGCTGCCTTGTAGTGGTGATGGAGTGACAGGGGCATAGGTGGGGGGGGGGGGCTGTGTTCACCCCTCTCCCTGGCAGTGTTCTCTCTATTTTTTTTCTTCTGTGTGTGGAATGAGTTTTGCTCTGGGTGGCAGTATGAAGGCAGTGTGTGCACACATATATTCAGAGTGGGATCTTCCTGAGTGGGGTATAACCTGAGGGGGTCTAAAATTATAACCTGAGTGGGGTCTAAAATTAACTGAGCGGACATCAGAAAATGTGTGAGTCCGCGCACATGCACATGCCTTAGAGGGAACAGTTCTCTCTGGAGGCCCCTCAGAGTGAGGGACATAATGAAGAAAATAGGGAGGGGTGGAGTTGGGGAGCCCTCAGGAGCGGGGGCCCCTGGGTTCTTTGAACCCATCCGCTCCATTATAGCTACACCCCTGTGAAGTGACTCTCTTGGCCATGATACTTGTCATTATTGCCTTTTCTTTCCCATCCCATCTGTCAAGATAAGCTCATGAAAGGCAGTTTGCCAAGGGCCCTCTAAAACTTAGTTGGACCTGATTCAGGAGGAAATCGTTCTACTTAATAAAGTGCATCCACAAAGTTCTGTAAATTGAGGCTTTTGCTTTTGTGTGAAAACCACACTATTAAGACTATACAGTAATTGTTTTTTTTCTGGAGCAGTGTTTTTGTTTTGTTTTGTTTTTTGTCCAGTTAGGGAAGCAACATTAAGTGAAAGGATACATTTTATGTCAGTAATGCTGAAACATGCCCCAATGCTAGTTTCAGCACATTAGCATTTGTAAGATAAATTATATTTTCATTCAGCAAATGAGATGTAGAATTTTAGTGTTTCTTCATAAGAGTCCAACTGAATTTTTCAAGATTTGTCAGAGATATCTATAGTTTGTGGACAGAGAACTTTCTGAATGTAGATACAATATAGACTGGGATTCTGTCAAGCTGACAAAAGTATGTTTAAGTCATCTCTTTAGTGTCCTGAAGAGAATGATACGTCTGAGAAAGGACAATTTCAAATGTCTTTCTTCATAAATTACTGTTTTATACAATTTGGATATTAAAGAACATATGATTAAAATATGGTTTTGTTTTGAATTTTAGACTGGTACAAGGGATATCTTGTAAGACATAAAGGAATAGAGGTAAGACTATTCTTATTGGTTTTCTTCATTCTTATTTTTGGAATTACTTGTATATTGGATTTTTAGAAACTTGCCATTCTTTTTTAAAAAAAGAGCGGAGAACTGAAAAATTGAGGATTGAAGATCCTGAAGAACTGAGTCACTGGGTAACATCCAAATCTTTGGTGTGGTTTTTTTTTTTTTTTTTTTTTTGCCATTATCTGAATCTCCTATGAGCTGGGTTAATGCAAGGGGTCCTTTAGCAAGTGAAGGAGCTTCTGTAGATGGAGTGCCACTGTGGCAAAAGCTGGGATGCCATGCATTACATTTAGGGGGTGGGGTGGACGGGCAATATTTTGTTCAGGAAATTAATGAATTTGAATGCGGAATGTATCTTAGGATGTGACCATTCTGTCTGATATTATGGTTAAAGTAGCTGCATTATAGGTTCATATGGCAGGCTGAAGATCTGTTCATGTATAGATGGCTCTGCACCTGCATCTCTGCAAGAAGAGATAACTTGTCTTGGTTCTGCACACATATTGCCAGTGGAACAATACTTATTGGAGGCTGGTTTTTGACCTAGGGGGTGGGGTGGGGGTTTCAACATATTTAGCTGTTATTTGATATTTTCTGCTTGTCGGCCAGATCATTTTACTGTTCTCTTCACTGGTTTCCCCTCCCTTATTCATTTTAAACTTCCTGCTCTAATGTGAAATGTTTCCAGGGTCCTGGTCCTCCTTATCTACTTTTTCTAAATGCTTCTCCTTGGGCATTTTGCTCTACAGTTACCAATGTTCTAGTTAAGCCAAATATGACCCTTTGTATTTCCAACATGCATCACTTTTCCCTTGCAGCTCTCTATCACTGGAACGCCCTTTTACCCAATATCTTAATATCATCCTTATTTTTATATTCACAACTTTCCTAAGTGATATCTGTTCATCCTGTTTGCTTTCCCTTCCTTTCCTCCCTAGTGTGTCTTGTCTATCTCTATATAGATTAAAATCCTGTGGGCAGGCGCTATGATGTGTTTATTTTTTGTACAGTGCCTAGCAGTTGTAGGTGTTTTATAAATTGTGAAAATGAGAAATTAATAATCTATATGCTGATTGCAACCTATGTTTTGAACGTTGCCTTAAGTTACATAGGGTAGCATTTGGGCTGTTTCACAGACCTCATTTTATTAAGTATTCAGTCATACACCTGTTTAATTGCCAGAGAACGACATATCAGTTGTTCAGCTTGAGTCCCTGTCATAAACAGTACAGAAACTGAAAGCAAGTATCATATGTCATATTAAAGACAAGGTTCGTAAGAGACTCTCTGGCTCAGGCTTGTAGACAGAGTACTGGAAATGAGAGGCATATCACAGAGGTGTCTTAATACATGCATTCCCACTGAATCTCTTCGGTTTTGTGAAACAGCTGTCTTATATGTTTGTACTCTAAGGAAGTCAAAGGTGTCTGGAGGACAAACACCAACCTTTGCTTCAGCTATGTTAATGTGCAGAGCATCAAGAATGTTAAGATCAGCCGTTACTTGCCAAACATCAGTTACAGCTGAAAAGATCCAATCAGCTTGAAAAAACCCTTCTACTGCATTTGTAAGCAGCACTTGGCATGATATGGTCAAACAGTTCAATGCAACTGTAATGGGAAGTGGGCTTCTCAAGATGAGACTGAAGAAAATAGATGGAAGTCAGTTTTGAATGTTCACAAGGTTTGCAGAAAGTGGCTGACAACCAAACTAGTGTAACTGCATAACAAGAGGAGTTGCATGTACTTAAGAAGTTTGTGAAGCTACATGAAGATGCAGTGCTCTGCTGTGCGATGTAGCACAATAATGAGCACAACTGCTAATGTAGCATAACTGCGATGTAGCCTCGTTCTCTGGGGGCCAGTTCAGATAATCCCATCCCTGCCCAGATTAGGAAGGGGGCATATTCAGAGCATGCCTGTTGGGATGTCCTCCATAGATGTCCCAATGCCCTCCCAGCATATCCCCTCATCATGTGGAGGGGCTTCTCATGTAAAGGGAGTGATTAAAATGAACAGTCACCCCAGGTAATGAAGTGACATGCCCGGAGGGCATCGGGATGTCCAAAGAGGATGTCCTGATGGGCGCATTCTCACCGTATCCCCTTCCTAATCATGTGGGCAGGAACTATATTGTCTGAATCGGCCCTGGGTCACAACAAGGCTGTGTAGTGCTTTCACAAAGCATGATGCAACATGTCAACAGCTTCTGCTAGCACATGAGCTAGTCTGGAACAGATGTTCCTTACTTTATGCAATTACATTACACTAGCACAACAGCATCACGGTCATGCAGAACAACCCTATACGTAGGCCAATGCTGTCTCAGCAAACCTTGTTACATGTGTAACATTATAGTGTTAATTTTTCTGTATAGATTGTAACATCAAATACTACTTAAGTGCTTTCTGGACTGCTATACTTGTACCCTTAGCCCTTATGGCCCCTGAAGAGATGTTTGGGCCATTTTTCTCATTCATTTTATGGAAACCAATTGTGAACTTCTTTTTGGAAAGCAGTATATAAATATTATTGTTGTTGATGATGATGTTGATGATGAAAATCACCAGGATGTATTTTTCTGACAGGGAATATTTCCAAAATCCTTTATCCACATCAAAGAAATTGCTGTTGAGAAGAAAAGGTATTACATCTAGATTATTCTTTTGTAGTGTCTATATCTTCTGGGAATCTTAACTTATGTTTGCAAAGGTCTTAACTTGTTTTGCAAATGTTAAAATATAATAGAATTTCAACTCAAGAAATGATAACTTAGTAGTCAACTCAAAGTCCCTTTATTGCTTCATTTTGGTTGTGGGTACTGGCTTATAATACCACAACTTGGGGTAAAAGCAAACAATATGCAGACTGTGGGATCATTAGGGCCTGTGGTTTTTTCCCCTAAAAATGTAACCACCACCTGTGCAGGGCTTGACCTGAACTGGGACCATGATGTGGGGCATGGGGGCTTTAACCTGTTCTTCTGCCTGACCAAATTGTCCCTATCTCTGAGAGCTTTCCTCTTGGGTCAAATAGCTGCTGCAGAGAATGGAGAAATGAATTGGGACCATGGTAAATGATAAAAGCTCCCCTTCCCTTCTTGCAATCCCAGTCTGAATCAAAGCCTGCACAACTATTATTTATATTTTAAAAGCAGATATGGAGCCCAATCACGGCATCAGCATATCGTCTTGTTTTGCTGCTAAAGTCACCCAGTGAAGTTGATCAACAGTAGATTAGTAGGATTTACTTTGAGAACTTACTACCCACAAGGTGCGGTGATGGCCACTAGCAGCTTTACAAAATGATTAAACAAATTCATGATGGATGGGTGTATCCACAGCCATTAGGCATACTAGCTAAATGTAACCTCCAACTTCATAGACGTACATCTGAATATCAGATGCTGAAGGAGAGACAATTGGCAGGGGCTGTTGCCTTTGTGGTCAGAGATCTCAGAAGCATCTGTTTGGCTGCTGTTGAAAAGAGTATGCTAAACTACATGGACCTTTGATCTAATCCAGAAGGGCAGTTCCTGTGAGAGTTTCTGTTATTCCACTGTTGATCAATAGCTGGGGGATGAGTTCTATGACTAGAAAAGCTTTGGATGCTGGACACCTTGATTAAGTAATTTTGGAAAGGAAAGAATGAAAGGGACCTTTACAGATGCTTATGCTCATCATACAATGAAGGAGTCTAGAGACACTCAGTAGCTGGTGGAACAAAAAATGTTTGTTAAATCTGTGTTTATCCTTCTGTTCAGAAATGCAGAAAACATAATACCTGCTGAGATTCCTTTGGTGCAAGAGGTTACTTGTACACTTTGGGAATGGGGTAATATCTGGAAACAGCTATATGTGGTAAGTTATCCCCCCAACTTCCTCCAAGGATTGTGGCTAGCATGAAGGGAATGAACTTTACCAGATTGATATGCCATGTTGCCCTGATACAGAAAGCTGTGGCTACAATCCTAAACACACTTACTAGAAAATAAGCTTCATTGCACACACTGGAACTTACATCTGGGCCAGTGGGCACAGGGTTGCATTGTTAGTTATGAAGAAGTTCACTGCTCTCTTTTTACCATGTTTTGAGTACAAGACTTCTTTGAGAGAGCCGATAAAGAAGTCCCTTCAATGGAGAGTTTGGATTCTATTGTTAAAATCCTGCAAGGGTATTTCCACTTTTAGTAGTTGCGTTGCATGCTGATACAAGTGTTTGAGTGATCTTACGACAAATACGAATATTTATATACCACTTCAGTGTGTAATGCAGGCATATACTTCATGTGGACGGTTGAAAGCACCTGTAGTTCAGAGCCAGCTATTTTTGCTTATAGAGAAAGCTGCTATTATAAATTTCTAAGCAACTTGTCTTTTTTAAAAAAACCATTTTGTGACAACTGTTGCATTTGAAGTGAATCTTCCATGCCATATAAAATGGGTGTACAGAATAGGAAGACCTCAATATTCATGGGGGCTCTGTTCCCGGCTGCAACCGCAGATATGGAAACCATGAATATTGAGTCATTGGGGGCTATCGGATCACAGGGGTTAGGTTCCCGGTCATCAGGGAAATCACAGAAAATTGTGACTCTTTCTTTTTTTAAAAAATGGAACAATTTTGAGGCTCTGAAACACAAAATGGGAGCCAGAAAATACCTCCATGGTCAATTCCAGCCATCCCCAACCCACAGATATGAGAGGTCAATGTGGTTTGTGTCCCCCACCACCACGTATGGTGAGGTTGGGTGTCTTACCAATAACAAATCTGCAGATACAGAGGCCCTCCTGTATACATAAATCTTAAGTGGCAGTGTCATCATTAGAAATGGCCTATGTTTGCTTTTGTGTGTTAGGCATCACGATTAAGGCTGCCTAATTTGTCAGAGGTAATTCTTGGACACAACCATCTGTGGTGCAGACTTTTAAACCCTACTTTTTAATGGAGCTTGGCAGCTGTTGCATGCATTTCCTCCTATAATGTTTGCACAAAAGAGGGTTAGAAGCATTTCATCTCAATAAACACAAACAAATATATGAAATAAATATAATGAGAGTAATTCAAGTGCATGTGAGAAATGAAAGAAAATTGTATTAATTGCTTACTTAGTTTAATATCAATTTATAACATGACCATTGTTTAAATATAGTTGGACTTGGAACATTTTAATTTTTCTTCTTCTATACTTGGTGTCTCCTATTGCTGCCTTCAGCAGACCCTTGCTAATTCTATAGATGATCCAGAAATTAGGGGAAGGGAGTCTACTGAGCAATATATAGATAGCCTAGCCAGTCAGTAGCACTGGTGCCAGAGAAAGGGTAAGAATATGGAGCTTTAAACAATGACAATGTCTGAAGAGAAGCATCAGAAAAATGGCTAAAATTTGTTAAAACAATCCTTCCACTTAAATTCCTGGACATCTCATGTCCAATATGACACTTACCCTATATCCTAGACAAGACGTATGGTTCCTGGACTGTCCAGACCTGGGCATTTGGCAACCCTATCATTATCCATCTGGTGAGATCAGTATGGCACAGTGAGCACACTTGGCTATAGCAGACTGCTAAAGTCACAAGTCTTCCGCTTTCTTTCAGAATAAATTCCATAAAACAAAGGATGCGCCACAAAAATGTTAAACTAGAAGAAATGCTAGTTGGTATTGGATATGTGACAACAGGACATGGCAGATCTCTTCTAATTTATTGGTAGTTCAGCAATTTATTGGTAACAGTTCATTGGAAAAGCCTGGTACATGAACTAAGACTGATTTTTTAAAAAAGTGAAACTTATCTATAGATAATCGCTAGTTTCTGTCTGGGCCATTAACAACTCTCTAAAGATCCTCCAGGCCCAACCAGTCACATGGGCTTCTCCTCCAAAATGGAATCAGTTCTCTGATATGGCTTTCTTATCCTAAGGCTTTATGGGCTCGCCTCTTAAACAAACAGTACACATCTGGGATATTGTAAGAGTCCTGAGGAGATTCTGATTTCCCTTGTGGTTCCTGACAATGAAATTTGGCTCCTACTCCTTGGACTGACCCAGCCCAGCTTTTTCTTTTGTACAAGCTGGCCATGAAGGATGAGGGCAGACTGTGCTAAGGGAAGAGTTGGGCGGGGAGTCTTCCCAAAGTCTTGAAAAACCAAATCTGCCTTCTCACCTCTTTTTTGCATTGATTCGCTCTGGTTCATGCTATGACTAAGAGATACTGTACTAAAAATTTGTATATATGACAAAATGTTGCTTTTATATGCATTATAACTTGGATTCAAGTAGCTCTGAAAAGCAGGGTGATTTTGATTCAGTGTTAAAGGAAGGGTCCTCATTACTCTACTAAACAGTCATCATTTGACTTCTGGAAAGAATCAGCCTCAGGTGTGTTATATGTTTTAGGCAAACAAAAAGGAGCGCTTTCGGCAGGTACAAGCTATGATGTGTGAGTTAATGGAGTGGAGGTCACAGCTCCTCTCAGGGACTTTGCCCAAAGATGAACTCAAAGAACTGAAGCAGAAAGTCACTTCCAAAATTGACTATGGCAACAAGTAAGTTGTTCTGGCTTACTCCCACAGCTTGTTTAATCTATTTATTTTTATTTTTACATTTATATCCCGCTCTTCCTCCAAGGAGCCCAGAGCGGTGTAGTACATACTTAAGTTTCTCCTCACAACAACCCTGGGAAGTAGGTTAGGCTGAGAGAGAAGTGACTGGCCCAGAGTCTCCCAGCTAGTATCATGGCTGAATGGGGATTTGAACTCAGGTCTCCCCAGTCCTAGTCCAGCATTCTAATCACTACACCACGCTGGCTCCCTGTAGCAGAGGGAGAATCTAAAGAGACTGACTCTTGCCTGTCTATGATGGAACTAGTGTAAAGTAAAGTAAAGTGTGCCATCAAGTCGATTTTGACTCCTGGCGTCTATAGAGCCCTGTGGTTTTCTTTGGTAGAATACAGGAGGGGTTTACCATTGCCTCCTCCCACGCAATATGAGATGATGCCTTTCAGCATCTTCCTATATCGCTGCTGCCCGATATAGTAGCAGCGGGGATTCGAACCAGCAACCTTCTGCTTGTTAGTCAAGCATTTCCCCGCTGCACCACTTAAGGTGGCCTATTACTAGTGTACAATATATAAAAAACCTTAAACTTTTCTATGAATGTCAAATCTGGGGTGTACCTTGGGTGTACCATGAGATTTTCAGATTTGTTAACACTACTCCTGTTAACTCTAGTACTGCTTTTAAAAATAAACTAATACATTCATAATAGTGGAAACATTGCCTTAGAGTGGGATATTACTTTTTTTTTTTTAGCAGAATGGTAATGTAACAGTTCTTTTTGTATCTTGTTGAATATCTGCCATGTACAGGCTATTTCTTGATGAATGTTTGCCATATGCCTAAGACATTGGCAGATTTATTATGTCCTTCCAAGCCAGACTGTTGGAAAACGATAGAGTTAGGAAACTGCTGACGAGAGGAATGCTCTCTCAGTTGCAGTAAAATTATGAGGCTCTTACAAGTTACCAGCCAGATATTATGATTTGGTTAATGTGGGCTGCACAGACCAATAAATGATGCATGTTTTAATGAATAAAGAGACCAGGTTGTAATTTGTGTCCCCCCACTTGTTCCATTATTGCTAAGACCTTGTTACCTGTTCCTTGAGGTACTAATTTGGTTTTGAGGGAAATAATAAGTTTTAAATACATATTAAGGAGGCACATCTCTGAGACCTATGTACAAACAGCTTCGGTTTAAATGCCAAATAGATTGCGATGGTATATAAGTTTAAATTTGAAGAAAAATCTCATATATTATGTACCTATGTCTACAGGATCCTTGAGCTAGATCTAATTGTTAGAGATGAAGATGGAAATATCTTGGATCCAGACAAGACCAGTGTCGTCAGCCTTTTTCATGCTCATGAAGAAGCTACTAACAAAATCACAGAGCGAATTAAAGAAGAGACGGTATGAATTGCAAAATCTTCTGATGCTTTCAAATAGATGCTTCTTTACACACACACACACACACACACACACACACACACACACACACACACAGACACGGACACACACACGGACACAACTTATTCATGTTTAGCTAGCATCCACTTTCCCCAGGTTGTGGCTATTGGGAGTAATTTTTACATCAAGTATTTACAATTTACTGTTAGCTTTTTAATTAAAACTTTGCAAATTTTTGAGTATTCCAAAAGATCCATCAATTTGGGCAGACCAACCACTTATATTTGAAGGAAAGAAAGATCTAAAAACTATCATGGTAACATGCTAAATCAAGTATGTTCCAAAACTTAGGATCTCCTCACCCCGATCACAAGCTTAGCCAGACAATAAGCCTTATTTCATGTTTGGAAGTCAGTTGATCAACTGCTGGTGTGTTAAAGTGGTTCAATTTATTTAATCTACAGCTTTCAAAGTTCAGTTTACCATGTCATTAGCAGCAACTGCACATTCCAACACCAATGTCCAACACCAGTGCTATCAAGGTCTTCCTATAGTCTAGATACATTGGGGCAGAGTGTTCTTAGGTCCATTACTTTCTGTTCTTACTGGTGTGCAATTAAGTGGAGTTGCCAGAAGCATGACTGACCCTTTTTGAATGGTCAAACATGGTAGCATTCATGAGTTCATCTTTACTGGATGGAAGGAAGTAGCCATCCACGATGAGTGATGTGATGTGAACCATATTTATGCTAGTGAACATGATTATGCTAAATGTGTTACGCTTTATAACATGTCTGGATATTCTGAATAACCTTTTGTCTTGACACTGAGAACATCTCATTTGTTTTAATTTGGATCTGTTTTATTGATGTCAGTTTCTTTTAATGCTTACATTTAATAGGCATAATAAGCTTTTGTTTTGTGGTGTTGGGAGGGAAGCTGAGAAGGATCACTTTATCAGCGTAGGAAGGGAAGTGGAAACAAGATTCTGGCTGTGTAACTTACACAAGTATCACTTACACAAATAAGATTGGTTGTGTAAGTGATACTTAACAGTTTTGAAAAATGAATATGTATGTATGTATGTATGTATTTTTTAAAGGTTCATTGAAGAAGTCTACAGCATAATCAATGCCACTTTGAAATGATGACAGTGTACTGTAAATTACTGTATAACCAGTTCATATGGTGTTGATGATCAAAACATCTGTGCCCTGTAAAAGACAAATATTTATAAAAGCAGTTCATTAATTCTTGCATCTCAAGAGTTTGAACCCAAAGTTCACCTAATAAATATTGGCTGACAACCTGATTAAGTTACTCAATGGAAGTAGTATTGAATTTAAGTAAGCCTGCACAATAACTCCTGAGTAGTACTATTAAGTAACTCAGTCTGGATGTCAGCCATAGAGGCTGTTCTCATGCACACCCTAACCCAGGCTAGGGAAGCCCAGCCTGGGTTAGGCTGTCTGTGAGAACCACTGGATTGGGCCCAATCCCAGTGGGGCAGCTCAGCCTTGCCCAGCTTTTAAACCCAGTTCCAGGATCGTGTTTTTGCTGGGGCTACATTCAGCTGCAGCAGACACAGAGATGGTTGCCTAGAGAGCCCATCTTCTAGGGGAATCCTCCAATTCGTTGTGCATGTCATGTGGTGCATTATGGGATATCTGGAGGCTGGGCTGCATTGTCCTGGCCTCTGGAGTTCCATGCTGTGCCATGCAACACAGATTGTCTAGGAGCACAGTCTGCAGTCCCATCAATAGTAAAACTCTTGTCTGGAGGAAGGTGAGTTCAACTAGCCTTCCTCCCTGCCCGCCCACTGCCCTGCCTGTATGATCATGTGAATGACCTCATAGTGTTTCAAATTGTGTCCTGCCTACAAAACTTCTATTGAGCAATACCCTGAATTATAATGAAGAAGAGAAAGTGTATGTATCTTATTAATTGCTTCTGGGTTTATTTTGGGTAACATCAAACCACTCTTACCTTCTGTTTGTGCATAGTCAAAAGATGAATCTGATTATGGAACTTATTCCCGAAGAACTTCATCTCCCACTCACAGCCTTTATGTTTTCGTAAGGAATTTTGTTTGCAGAATAGGAGAAGATGCTGAACTTTTTATGTCTCTGTATGATCCCCAGAAGAATACAGTCATAAGGTAGGCTGCTTTTCTTTCATGAGCTCAGGTGGCAATCTTCTCTGACAAACTGAAGTGTGCTTGTATGATAAATGTGTGGCACTTTACAATGATCAATTGAAAATAAAACAAACACATTTAACAGCTTACGCAGACTGAAAATTGGCAGATACTTCACATGAAACACTTGCATGGATCCTGGAAATAATATTTAATGCTGGGAATGAGAAGCTTTACAATAGTGGTTGCAGTGTTCTGTAGGTGTTTTGATAAGTTAAGGTAGAGAACAGCAAATAATCAAAAAGATAATGAATACATATACATAAAACATAAAACAGAAGGGGAAAGGCAACTAATATCAAAAGAAGAAATCAAAATGTCCTGCAACTCACAATTGTAATGAACTTCCTGAAAGATCAATGGAAAGCTATTAAATCTATTGTTACTGCATTCAGTCACATGTTAAAGCATGTTCTGAAACCTTAAAAGAAGAGATAATTCTGACCACAGTTCTGTATTATTGTTCAGTGTGCAAAGATAGACTGAAGAGTGTAGCTTGGGTGAATTTTGTGTATAATGTGAGACCTCATGTGACTCTGACTGCTTGCAAGATATCAGTTGATCTGCATTAGTGAATTTTGTGGCAGAAGGTCTGAAGGGTTTAGTGTAAGTAGTCTCCATGTACTTAGTTAAAATAGTAACATATAGAGCCAGGGTGACAGATGTGATCTCTTGGGAAACTGCATCATTTATATAATCACTTTTCTTGTAGAATACATTTTTGCCTCTTAGAGATGTAGCCATTGTTAAACACAAAAGCAAAGTACTTTTGATTATATAAACTATTTATAATTAAGGTAATTTAAAATAGTATTTGGAGCATATATAAGAGGATGGTTTGGATGAACCATGCCCTCATATGATTAAGGAATTGTGCACTCTCATGTGCGAGTGGAACCATCCAGAAAGTATCAACCAAAGTGGTCTAATTGTTTGGATTCTAGCCATCCTAGCAAGACATTATATTTTATTTGTAATAAGGCTGTTCAGAAGGCTTTAACTATTACTGACTGAAACAATATAAAGAATGGTATATGTTTGAATGTGTCTATCTGAAGAAGATTTTCCATTGCAGTCTCCTATATGTTAAACTCCCTCTCTGAACATGTATGTGATCCTACTTCTTTCCTTCAGACATCTCCACGCCTACTTTTTTCTGTATGGGTTTGACTTATCCTCTTCATTCTCAGCTGTGACCAAGCTTTATTTTATTTATTTTATTTTATTAGTACATACTGCCCCATACAAAAAAAGGTCTCTGGGTGTTTCACAGTACAAAAATGATTAAAACATTAACATAATTAAAACAATTTAAAATACAATAAAAACTCTAAAACCGAAGCTTTAAAACTATAAACTGAAAGCCCAACAAAACAGGTATGTTTTTAGGTTCTTCTTTAAAACATTCAGAGAAGGGTAAACTCTAATTTTGATAGGAAGCATGTTCCAGAGTCCCGGGGCAACTCTAGAAAAGGCCCGGTTTCAAGTTGCCACCAACCAAGCCGGTGGCAACTGCAGCCGGACCTCCCCAGATAATCTTAACAGGTGGTGGGTTTGATGAAGAAGAAGGCACTCTTTTAAATACCTCAGACCCAAGCTGTTTAGGTATAGGTAATAACCACCTCTTTGTATTTTGCCCAGAAACTGAGTGGCAGCCAGTGTAGTTCTTTTAAAATTGGTGTAATATGATCTCTTCGAGCAACCCCGGAGACCAATCTGGCTGCTGCATTCTGTAGTAACTTTAGTTTCCAAATTGCGTACAAAGGCAGCCCAACGTAGAGCGCATTGCAGGAGTCAAACCTGAATGTTACCAGCATATGCACCACTGTTTTAAGGTTTATCTCCAGAAATGGACGTAGCTGGCAAAACAGCCAAAGCTGATAGAAAGCACTTCTGGCCACTGCCTCAACCTGAGAAATCAGGGAGAGGTTTGGGTCCAGAAGTACTCCCAGACTATGTACCTACTCTTTCCAGGGGAGTGCAATCCCATCCAGAACATGCAGAGTTAAACCATTTCCTAAGTCTTGACCTCCCACAGTAAGTACCTCTGTCTTGCTTGGAATCAGCCTCAGTTTGTTCTCCCACATCCAGCCCATTACCACCCCCCGACAGGCATTTAGGGAAGTTAAACCATTTCTTGATTAAGTTGACATGGAGGAAGAGATTTGGGCTTATAATTGCTGGGCTTATAATGACAGGCTTATAATTGCCAAATTCTGAGGGATCCAATGTAGGTCTCTTCAAGAGTGGTCTAATAATTGCCTCCTTGAGACAAGGAGGCACCCTGCCCTTCCTCAGAGAAGCATTAATTATCATAACAAGGCCCTCTCCAATAACCTTGCTGCTAGATCATATAAGCCATGTTGGGCAAGGTTCAAGAGAAAAAGTGGTGAGGCGCAGTGTCCCAAGTATCAAGTTCTTAAAGCAGCAGCATAACCTGGTGCAGTCCTCTGTCCCGCTCCTGAAGCCTGCCCCAAAGGCCAGTTCTCTTTGGTGGCCGGCTTCGGCAGCTGGGCCCGCCCAGCAGCCTGCTGTTGGCTGCGCCCCTGGCACAGCCCCTGGTTTTATAGGTATAGTGGCAACCAACTCCTCCTCCTGGCAGTAAACCCAGGTGAAAAGTTTATTATAATTAGCCAGAAAGGAGGAGGAAGCCCACAGGATAATGGCACAAAAACACAACAGGCCCAGCAGAACCCCTCTTCTCGCAGATCTTGGCTGCCTGCAGCTGAAAAACAAACAGATAAAGTAAGATGGTGGTGGGAGTTGATCTGAACACTGCAGCCCGTTACCAGTTCTCCTCTTCTTTAAATATGGGTAACAGGATTTGCCCATACTGTATTCTTCCTTCCTCACCTTTACCCTTTCTTCTTCCCTCTGTTCTTTTACCACTGTAAAGGTTCTTAGAGTGCAACTTCTTGGGATAAGATACCTTTCTATATTGCCTGTGTAACTCTGTAAAGCACTATGTATAACTGTGGTGTGATATAAATAATAAAAGTATTAAAATTTGTGTCGAATAATGAATATTATATTTTATTACATGCCAATACAACATTTTAAAATATTTGGATGACATTATCATATTGCATGTAAGAAGATGTATTCTTTTTAAACAGTGAAAATTACTTGGTGAGGTGGGGAAGTAAAGGTTTTGTCAAAGAAATTGACAATTTCAACAACCTGAAAGTGGTGTTTACTGTGAGTAGTTATTTTTATACAGTTATTTTCCATTTCCTATTACTTTTAAAGAACAATGAAAAATTAAATGAAGAATTTTCATCTCTTGTCCTGTCTCCAGTATGTTTCTGTTTTCTGCTGAAGTCATTGGGTTTTCAAGAGAGAAAACTCTGGCTGAAATCTTAACTAACCTTGCTTGTGTGCAGCCAAAGGATGCAAACCTGCAGCAACTGCACTCTATTTCAGCAGTGCCAGGTGGTTGCATGGAGGCGGGATTTTCACTGATCTCCCCATTCCCTGGCAGTGCTCTGTGCAGTCCACAAATGTGTCCCTAAGGGCTGCATGACCCTCAGGGACATAGTTGTGGGTTCCACAGACTACTTCTAGGGAAAGGTGAGATAGATGAAAATTACCCACATGCACTGTTGAAATGGGATTGTAGCCGATGTAGATGTGCATCCTTTGGTGCCAAGCTTTAGTAAGGATGTCAGACATAACACCTTCATTTTACTTACTATTAACAATAATAACTTATTATTGTTAACAGTGCAGTAATCTGAAAAGTGAAACTATATGTGACTTGGGCAAAGCGGCATCATTTTTAAAGGAATCAATCCAAGGCTTAATCTTTGTGAGGCTATGCTGGATTAAACTGCTGGGAATTCAATTTTACTTTTAGTTCCACTTAACTGCACTCTTCATCTCTTTCAAAATGTTAGTGTATTCTGATTATGGTGAGAGGTAGGTAATTTGGATACATGACCTAGTATGGGGGGAAAATGCTAGTCATGATCCAGTGGTAATTGGCCTTTATGATTGTTGCTGGTTTGTAGCTATATTTGGCAGAAGATAATTCTGTGGTACATGAAAAATATCATAATTAATATTGTACACAGGTGTTACACTAAATTGAAGAGGTGATTGAAATCACTGAGACATGGAATTCCTTTCCTAAGTGTATAATTATGCAAGGGCATCATTAAATTATTGCTCTTGTATATAATTGAGGGGGGAAAGCCCTGCTCATCATCAAGGGACCAATGATTTTTTACAATACAAACTTAATGAATTTATTTACAATACAAACTTAATGAACTTGTAAAAAATGGAATGTATGGGCCATAAGCCAGTGACACTCATGGACATTATTGAGTTATTCTATAAAGTTTTCTTATCAGTAACTCCTCCACAAACATGCAAGACTTTTGTTTGGACCCCACTCCCCACCTTAAAAAGCAGTTGAGAAGTTAGGCATGCGAACTATTTGAAAGTATTTTAATCCTTGCTTTCCCTATCTATACCTCTTGAATCAAATCCCCAAACTGAATTGTAAGTTTTGATGAGTTTAAAAATCAGTTTATAGATTCAAGAATGTTATAGTTGGATGGGCCTGAGAAGGTCTTCTAGACCAGCCATCTGCTCAGTGTAGGAAACTACTACAGTGCCCTGACAGATGGCTTTCCAGTCTCTGTTTGAAACATCCAGTGAAGGAGAGCCTACTACTCTGTTTCGGGTGGGGGGAGTTTCTGCTTGAAAGCAAAGCTCTCCAATAACTCAGGAGGCATGAGGACGGTATGTAAGACGACTATGGGGAGACATGATAGAGGTCTATAAAATCATGCATGGAGTGGAGAAAGTGGATAGAGAGAAATTCTTCTCCCTCTCACATAACACTAGAACCAGGGGTCATCCCATGAAATTGATTGCCAGGAAATCTAGGACCAACAAACGGAAGTACTTTTCTATAGAATGCATAATCCACTTGTGGAATTCTCTGCCATGAGATGTGGTGACAGCCAACAACCTGGATGGCTTTAAGAGGGGTTTGGGTAACTTCATGGAGGAGAGGTCTATCAACAGCTAATGGTCGGAGGGCTATAGGCCACCTCCAGCCTCAAAGGCAGAATACCAGTTGCAGGGGAGTAACAGCAGGAGAGAGGGCATGCCCTCAACTCCTGCCTGTGGCTTCCAGCAGGATCTGGCGGGCCACTGTGCAAAACAGAATGCTGGACCAGATGGGCCTTGGGCCTGATCCAGAAGGGCTGTTCTTATGTTCTTATGTACTCAAACAACTTCATTGTCTTCTCCTAGTTTTTTTTTTTAAGTTGATGCATTCTCTAAACTCAGATTTCATGTTATTCAAGCCCATGTACTGAATTGATATTGATTTCTTTTGTGGATACCTTCTTATATGGTAGTAGATGCTCTGATTTTTGAATTTCAACTTGGCATGGAATTTCACTGTTTATCTCTTAATTTGCTTTGCTCCTATTGTCCTAGGATCTTGGAAACAAGGATCTTAGTAGAGACAGAATTTATTTGATCTGTCAGATTATAAGGATTGGAAGAATGGATCTTAAAGACAATAGTACCAGAAAATATACCCAAGGAATAAGACGGCCTTTTGGAGTAGCAGGTAACATAAAATTCATGACCAAGAGTGTATGGCTTCATGCCCTGGCTTCCTTATATATATATACACAAATGCTTCAACCACCTTTCTTTTTTAGAGTAGCCCCACCTTCCAAATGTTGCTCCTGAAAGTCAGGGACCCTCCTGATAGTATTGCAGCAGGTGCAAAGGCTGCCACATAAGAGAAAATCAACAATTTTCCATCTCCCCCAATGCAAGTGTGGAGGCACTTGGGACACAAATTTCCCTATATACAATGCCTTTTGGACCCTGAGACTGTATATACAGTGTAGTCTATAGACAAGCAAGCACATTGAACAAAGATGTATATCAGCTATAATAGTATTTCCCCTAATAATGATGTAGAGAAAACATTCTGTAGCTGAGCCAAGGCTGACTTACATAAT
The DNA here is from genome assembly GCF_027244095.1 of Hemicordylus capensis. Classification (NCBI taxonomy): domain Eukaryota; kingdom Metazoa; phylum Chordata; class Lepidosauria; order Squamata; family Cordylidae; genus Hemicordylus; species Hemicordylus capensis. The sequence goes on along the minus strand of NC_069658.1, from coordinate 368,167,864 downwards.
CAATATTAATTATAGAATTTTCAGTGCCTTGCTTATTGAGAAATTGTAAGAGATAATAAAAGAGAAGTGGCTGCCCAACCCAAAATCATTTCATAGTTTTGCTTGGGGCGATGGTGCTCAGTGAAGGTGTTCTCTAAACATCTTCAATGAGAAGTCAATTCAGGCTGGGTGAGATGAGAGATGAGCAATAGAAAATTGTAGATGGCATAACATGACCAGACAAGATAGCTTTATGGGTAATTGAGAAGGTGTGCAAGATGGAATGTTTTGAGCAGTTTGTTCACCTAAGGTCATCCCATGTTGTAGTTCACCCAAACTACAGCATGGGGCGCTCACTAGCAGTTTATAAAGATTGTGGATCTATCCTGGTTAAGTGAGGCTTAACCACAGTGTTGACCAGAATTGCCCAGGAAATCTGCATTCTCACAACCAGCTCTGCAGGGCTCAACAATTCTGGTTAACTCTTTAACCATGATCACTGTGATTGTGGGAATGCAACTAAAGTAAAGTGAAAACTCTGATAATATGTGTGCATGCCAGATTTTCACACATGACCAGCCCTGACCGCCATTCCCGCATCTGAGGTGGTACAGTGAGGTGCCATTCCCATCCCCTGGAGAATTGTGCCATCACTGGTCTTCTAGAACCCTGGCAGATATTTCCTTACAAACCCTGGCAGATATTAGCATACAAAGTTCACAGTTCAGCACTTGTTACTTTCACCTTCGTGGCTCTGCTTTTTCCACTGCCTTCCCAGCAGTGCATGGAACACACTCCCCCATCCCCGCTCTTGTTCCCAGCAGTGCACACCTTCCCTGACCATATCTGTTGGTGGCATGCCAACTGGTGGCGCCACCACCACTGCTGCTGCTCCTCCTGCTCCCACATTTTCAGAAGGCGGGGGAAGTGTTGATAAAAGTAGAGTGGTTGGCTAGAGCATCTCTGTCCTGTCCCACCACTGTTATTCTCCTTCCCATTTACTTCCATTTCCTTCCCCTCTGCCTTTTAGAAAATGCAACTATGGGAGGAGGAGCAGCTGTGGCAAAATTGCACCACTGCTATAAGGCAGGGTATCAAAGCAGAGGCAGCTAGTGGGTATATGTGGGACTAGTGCAGGGAGGCCTCACCTATCTGCCGCCTTTGCCAATCTGCTACCTGAGGCAACCATGCCTCATTAACAGGTTGACTCTGCACCTGAATGCTGATATATTATTTAAGCAAGCGGGCCGGCGGGGGGTGGATAGCTGTCTCAGTTTCCTTGCAGTCAAGTTAATTACATCTACCAAGGGTTCTAGTATTTATTGGCTGTTCACCATTGCAACATAATTAAATTAATTGATGAAGCAGGGTTTGGAGTCAAATAATTGTATTATTTCTATAGAATCAGAATAACTGAGAATGTGTAACTTTTTCAGTTACCTAGCATTATTGGCATTTCAACAGAGCAACTTCCTAGGCAGCATACTGACCATACTGAGCAAGAGGTTTCATAATGTTTATTTATAACTGTGGTATTCTCTTTTATTTATTTTTAAAATAAAGGTTAGACTGAGACTCTGGAGGAACAAACTTGCATTATAAAACTATGTGGGGAAAGTACTGGTAATTTACATTTGAAGTCATTAAGAGTAATCTACCTAGGAACATTGAGAGTGTCATCTATAATGTAATACCTGTCTGGAAAACTGAGTTTTTGAGTTACATCCTACCAAGGTGAAGGGTTAGTTATTTGTGAAGTACTTCTTTTCATATCTTGATGGATTTTGTTTTTCAGTCATGGATATTACAGACATCATAAAAGGAAAAGCAGAAAGCGATGAAGAGAAACAACACTTTATTCCCTTTCATCCGTAAGAAAATCTTACTCTTTTTAAGTGTAAAAAGTGATATGATCTTATATCAAAGTCCCTGCAATTGAAGTGTAAGCAAAAGCAAGCTATCTTGCTGTCTGTTTCTGTTACAGTGAATGTCAGTGTGGTGTTATATGCTGAATAGCAGGTAGTTGAAAAGTAATTTCACAGGTTTACACCTGTGGCCAGGTGACATATGGTGAAAATATTACTGCTCTAAATGCTTTTACAATAGATATGCATATTAGTAAAGGACCTGGAACAATTTTGCCAAAGGAATATGTAGAACATTTAAACTCTGTGTAGCAAAAACGTATATCTTAATTTTCTTGCACTTCTTTTGTTTCAAAAATACCGTAATCCAGTATAGCAAAAGTCCTCAGCTCTTGCCAAGGCATCTGTTGGGCCACTGTGTGAAACAGGATGCTGGGCTAGATGGGCCTTGGGTCTGATCCAGCAGGGCTGTTCTTCTGTTTGGTACTCTTTAGCCTATTGATGTCAGTAGATTTAAGCATGCCTAACGCTATACAAGATTGTGGCCATGTTGTTTCTCAAACATGCCAACAGCAAGAATAAGTAAACAAATACAATTCAATTTGTACTTAAAGGTGCCCTTTCATATTCTGGAAGGCATGTTTCATTCATAGAAGGATAGTTTTGCAACTTCCACTTGAGAGTTGCACAAGAAAAGGTAAACTAAATTGAAGACTGTTTTTCTGTTTAGATAGAACCTCAGCAGAATCATGAGAACTAATGGAGAACCTGTCTATTCTAGAACTTTGTGAACTGTTGCTTATCATAAGAATGATATTTCTTATATCATAAGCAATTTCTTATGTGAAATATCACTAGCACTCTCACAGCACTGCAGCTCTGGAAATTGCACTTGTGGGCCAAACTATAAGTGATGCTGAACACATGAAGGTTGTTCACACATCCAAACTTACACGCAGGGGCGTAACTACAATTAGGCAAGGGGAGGTGGCTGCCTGGGGGCCCCCACGCCTCGAGGGGCCCCCCAGAGGCAAGTCACATGACTCCCCAACACCTACAGAGCTTCGGTGCCGTGGAAAAGCCAACCCCAAGTTCGGAGCAGAGGCGGCATGCATGCAGCAAAGTCCTTGTCTGCGGAAGCAACTCTGAGCCGGGAGCGCTCTTCCCCATGGCGAGGGTGGAGGGATGAGGCAAGCAGAGGGTTAAAGCAAGGTTGTGGAGTTTTTTTAGAGAAGCTGGCAAGAAGCCTTCCGTGAGGACAGTCCCCCTCCCCTCCCTCCGAGTGCAGCCTTGGCTGGATGGTGAGTGTGCAGCAGCCAGAAGGGAAAGGAAGGGGCGGGGGGCAGTGTTGAAAGTCTGTGTCTGAAAGTCTGGGGGCCAGTATTGAAAGTCTGTGGGGGTAGCTCCTGCGAGAGGAGATGTTTTCTCCCTGCTGCTGCTCTGAGATCAGGAACAATCTTAGTTCAATCACACTTACTTGGGGAACAACAAGCACTCAATCCAGAGGGACTTCTTACTTACGAGTAAACAAGCACTGGTAGGGGCTGCATGGCTGCAACCCTGTGCACATTTACTAGAAGCAACTGGTGTGGGGCTCAATGGGGCTTGCTTCTGAGTAGAAGTGTTCAGGATCGAGCTGTACAAAGGAATGGAGCAGTTGCTCTTCATTTTCTTGCAGCTGAAAACAAGCATGCAATTCTCTCCTTCAAATTCAAACAAGAGGAGTGCTGGCAGCCTGATTTGAAATCAGTCTACAGCCCTTGCTGTGGATACAGCAGCTGCTCCAAGATATCACCTCACAACGTCCCCTAAACTCCTCCCCCCCACCAATTTCAACGTGTTGGGGTATTTATTACCATGCATCCCATCTCCTGAGTATTAAGTACTCTCTCTCAGTTCTGGACATGTAAAGGTAAAGTGTGCCGTGGAGTCGGTGTCGACTCCTGGTGACCACAGAGCCCTGTGGTTGTCTTAGGTAGAATACAGGAGGAGTTTACCATTGCCTTCCCCCATGCAGTATGAGATGATGCCTTTCAGCATCTTCCATGTGGCATGTGTATAAATGTATCTGTAAGGGACAGAGAAGAATCATGAGATTTCATAACCACATGTGAATTAATGACCTATTCTTCTATATAATTAACTATATAACTATATAAATATAGTCATATTTATATTTATAATGATATAAATATAACTATATAAATATCCACCATATTCATAATGGGGATGTGAGTGTGAGTGCACTATATATTGTGAAGTGTGTAAGTAAGTGTGTGTGTGTGTGTGTGTGTGTGTGTGTATCAGCGAGGGGCCCATTTTAAAATTTTGTCTCTGGGCCCACTCCAGCCTTGTTACGCCCCTGCTTACATGGCTTGGAGAAAGCAGGGGGAAGGCAGAAGCCTTCCTGCCTTCCCCCTCATGACCAGTGCTGCTCCCAGGCTTCCCAATGCTACTCACCACACAACTTGCTTGCGAGCGCTCCGGGAGTGGTGAGGGGATGGGGGGAAAGCAGGCTGCCATCTCCCGCATTCCACAATGCACCATATGAGGAGCATGGCTGCTGCCGGGTGATCTTGCTGTAAGCAGCCCGAGCATTCACACGACTGGGGAATGGGCTTGACGGGCATATTTGTACCCTTCTACCTCACTATTAGCTTGGTACAAAACCTGGGCTACTCTGGTGCCGGGCGCTGGGATTGGGACCGATCCTGGTGTGCCACAGAAACAGCCCTACCTGGGTAGGGCTATGCAAGCCTGGATAGGACTGGTCATGTAAATGACCTTATTGTGTTTTTCTTTCTAAAAATAGCAGCCACAGGGAGGCGATTTTCCTCAGGACTGCAGATGAAGGGGGAAGGTTCAGTGTTCTTCCCTGCCCACATTGTGGTCCCAATCTGGATCAGGGGACCAGATTCTTGAATATCCTATTTTTGTAAAGAAAGATGATGGTTCATAATCACATATAATTTGGTTTGTGGATCTGACATTATCTTCTGTTCATTAAATTGGGTGTTCTTGTTATTTATTTTCAAAAATGTTTACTGTCATCTCTTCAATGTCTTTGCCTGGTAGAAGTATTGTTACAAATACACGTATTAGTGAAAGAAACAGAAGGGGTACGCTTGAATACTTGTTCCAGTTATACTTAATGCAGGCTTGTAGGGAGGCCAGCGGTGGCCCGTGTTTGCCTGCCACTGAGGCCCCCGTGCCCCACCCCTGCATCTGTCATCAGATGCAGGGGGTGGGGCAGGGGCGTGAGGCATGGCCCTTGAGGGGTGCATCTTTGAACCCGTTCATGCAATGGTTGCTCTGCCCCTGACTTAATGATTATCTTATTGTATGCTTATATTAATCCACTTGTCTTTAGTCTGTACAAATATTTTCTTTCTCCCTTTTAGGGTGGCAGAGAATGAGTTTTTGCATAATCTTCTATGCAAAGTAACAGCATGCAAAGGCGACAGTGGTGGACAAGGTGAAGTATCCTTTGTCTTAAAAAAACAAAACAAGCCCACCTAAGCAATGACGGTCCTTAAGGGCCAGTTCATATATACTTTGAGTGCCATACGAATGCCTTGGAAGCATGTGGAGACACCAGTTTTGAGAATGAACTCTGATTTTTGCAATTTGCTGGAACCCTTTTTTGGGTGTAGCCCCAATGTGGAGGTGCTGGTTCTTTCAAAAGGCACATCCATGAGAGCTTAGCTTGATGGTGTCCTATATGCACTCTTGAGGTGCTCAAATGCAGTAAACATGAATTTTCCTTAGATGTGGCACTTGTGAATTAAGATTTCTCAACTAAATGATAGTTCATATATGACTGTAAATATGTGTTGTTTTTGTTTTCTTATATAGGGCTGTGGGTAACTATGAAAATGCTTGTTGGTGATATTAGTCAGATTCGAAAGGACTACCCTCATCTTGTTGACAGGACAACAGTTGTTGCTAGGAAACTTGGCTTTCCTGAAATAATCATGCCAGGTATTAGGTTGATTCTGCTTAGAAGCTGGAGTAGGATTTTGTCTTGCAATTTTTTTTTTTTTTGGTCTTCAGTAACCACAGGAAAAGGATGTGCACACATTTTGTGTTTCATCAGTAATAATAATCTGTCACCGATGCTGAGATATAATGCTTCAAAACACTTAGATGCTTTTTCTGCATAAGAACACCTATATTTTCATGTATGTCTCCTAATGAAACATTCTACTGACCCAGTTCTAATATGCTGTAAGAGGTTGCACCAGATGCTGCTTAAGGAATTTATGTGGTTTTGAGGTGCAAAGAGAGTGAACATCATTTTTAATGGGATTTTAATTATTCTATTTTCCTCCACCTCTTGAGCAATGTAAAAAATTCAGTTTACCTAAGAACCTGTATATTAATGAATACAGGGTCTCATATACAGAATAAGGAAGAACCAAAGCTTCCAGTGAAGTGCTGGTGCTGCATGGACACTGCTGCTGTATTTTGTACACAGCATGCATGCGTTGGTGCCCCCCCCCGAAATATTTGCCCTCCCTCCCACAGGCACTCCCTGTGACCTGGAAATAGGTCCTTGAGGGCTGCATGACCTTCAGGAAACTACTTCTGGGCCACACAAAGTGTTCCTAGGGAACGGGAAGATCAGTGAGAATCCCTCTTCTTCATGAGCAACGAAGCTGTGCCTGTCTGCAGCACAAGTTCTTTGTGGAAAACATTGTTACTTCCTTAATCTGCATGTGAGTCAGATTTTCCTCTCATAAAAGAGGTCTGCAGCCAATATTTTATTTAAAATATTTTTAGACCGCCCAAAACTTGTGTCTTTGGGTGGTTTACAATTAAAAATAGCATTTTAAAAACTTCAACCTTAGTAAATTACAATACAGCTGGGCCTATCTGCGGGGGTTCCTCTCCACAATAATACTGTACAGCAGATGCTGAAGCTGCGGATATTGAGGCATTAATGTCTATGATATTGTGGGGGGGATAAGGTTCCCAGAGATTAAAAATCATGGGAAAAATTGGGGTTAGTTTTTTAAAGGCCGAATTAAAGTGCCTTACCATGTTCTGCAGAGCTCTAACTATCCTGCAACCCTGCCCCCCCCCCCCCCGAAGTCCAAGTTCTCAATATGTTCTGCAATTTTTCATGGGTAAAATGCTGTTTTAACCTTAAAGAGCCACAAAATGGCTCCCTTTTACAAAATGGTGGGCAGAAATTATCTCTGGGGTCTTTTCTGGTCACCCCGACCCACAGATATGCAGATTTAATCCTTTTTTGCCTTTTCCCCTCTGCATATGCTGAAGTCAGGTGTCAATTACCTGACTGTGGACTCGCAGAAGCATAGATACTGAATCCGTGGATAAGGAGGTTTTCCTGTATAGCTGTTCATTAAATCTATTGGGAGAGACTTTAAACCTGATGGCTTTATAATCTCTAGGTTTTGTATAAAAGAAACTGATTGCAATTCACCACATTTCCAATGTAAAGGTTAGCTCCTTTTGAAACAATATTTCCATTAAGCTTGGGAATTAATCATATCCTTCTAGGGATGTGAATGAACAGCTTGGGGTAGCCGGTGTTGGGGCGGAGAGTGGTTCCCTTAAAAATCAGATAAGGAGCTCCTTACCTGCTCATCCTCCCCTGCTGGTCTTCTGGCAGCGGCAGCTGCTCTCCAAATGGTCATGTGGGGCTGTTCCTTGCAGCCTCCATGGCACCAGCATGCATGCGCACTGACCATCAGCATGGTCAGCAACACCATGCAACAGCTCCGCAGCCCCATGAAGGCGTTTGGAGAGTGGGCACTGCTGCTGGAAGAGCGGCGGGCTGGGGGCAAGCAGATAAGGAGCTTCTTACCTGCTTTTTAAAGGAACCGCTCTGTGTCCTGCTGAGTCGGTTCGAATCCCAGTGCCCAAGCCAGTTCGGCGCTTCCCAGAGGATATTCCAAACTGGCTCGTGCACATTTCGACATCCCTCATAGCTCACAGTGGTAGCACCTTATGGGGACTTCAGAATGTTCTCTGAATTTCTACACTGGTGGCTCATTGCTTTGATTTGTGATGCTGAAATATGAAAGTAGGGCTTTAAAGGGCTATTTTAGGAGCTGGCTGTGTCAAAGGGCTTGTGAGCAGCAGTGAATGTGATTTCTGGCTTTTTTTTCTTTGAACAGTAGATCCACATGTCGTATCAAAAGCTTCTTTTAGACTCTCATTGTGTCAAACACAGTTTCCCCTTTTTGAACACAGTACTAGTTGGACAATTATTTGAATTCTTCTGCAAGGCTGCATGGCTCTTCCACATTTGTTGTGCCTTCTGTGCTTCACCAGAAGGGGTCACTGCAGGATGAGAATTATATACTGATGGAGAAACAGCATGAAGCCCTTTTCTGACAACATGATAAAGTTTGATAATAAACATCAGAGCTGAAGTTCATTTCCCCCTTGAATTTTCACACTTCTATATATCAATGAGCCTGCAAGACCACTTTAATGTGTTCTGTGCTGTTAACTGCTTGCATTCCTTTTTATCCTGATATTTAACCATTTGCATCTCTTTCATAGGTGATATTAGAAATGACATCTACATCACCTTGTTATACGGAGACTTGGATAAGTTTAATAAAGCCACTCAGAGAAATGTTGAAGTCAGCATTTGTGTCTGTGATGAAGAAGGAAAAGTGATACCAGTAAGTGATACCATGTACCAGAGATCAACAAGCACAATGTTGTATCCCAAACAGCAAATGCAGTTTCTGATATGTATGTTCTGCGGTTTTAACCTATGGGATTTGCTCTGTTATTATGTATGTAACACTTGACCAGAACCTGTGTCCACAGAATTGTGCATAGATAGGCTTATATATGCAAACCTGTCCTGTCCCAATGATGATATATCTTTTGAGAGGGTGGCTCATGTGATGTGCAGCGTTACGTCTTCATAACACTGTGCCCTAGAACTGCTGCAGACTCCTAAGCACCTCTGACATTGCTCTAAAAGAGTGGCTGAACAAGCAGCAATACCACTGGCTTCTTCATTTGCTGTAAAGGGGGAAATGGAAATCACGCTGCTTGTGCAATTGCTCGCAGCATCAGGGCTCCTTGGGAGTCTACTGCAGCTCTGGGGGCAGAATTGTGGGCATTGGTCTGAGCTTGATATAGCCATAAAAATTCATATAGGGCCATTTGAAGCATAATTAAAGTCATATAGGGCCATTTAAAGCAACTGCATGTGCCATTTAAATCATAATTAGCCCAGATGAGCTCAATTTTTCTTTAGTTAAAAGCAGCGTGATTTGGACCCACCTTGCAGATCAGGCTGGAGAAATAGGGTTTTTAAAAACCCTATCCCTTGTCACAGTCCCAAGCCACAGAGACTCTCTTTTTTGCCTTGAGATAAACTTCTCATTGGTCCAATGGGAGCCTTTCACCCAGGTCAGTGGATTGAGGGCCCTTGGATCAGAATTGTGACACTACTTTCCACCACAGTCCTGATCTACAGGGGGTGGGAGCTGATTCAACTGCTTGTAACGAAAGAAAACTTGACCCAACAGGGCTAAGAATGCTTCAAATGGCACATGTAGCTTGGCCCATAGATGTAAGCCACCTGGCTTAGTTGGAATACATTGCTGTACATTTTTACTTTTGGAATTTTAGGTAGAAGAATTCAAAGAATTCTGGTGTGATGGAGTATATTGATAACATTAGGACAATAATTTTTATAACTATTGTTATACATTTTTTCACAAGTGGTAATTAAACATTAAAAGTATAGTTTATTTACAAAGTTGCTTTGACAATACAAGGGCATCAACTATATTGTTACATCAACAATAAGCTAGTTGATGTATTATTGTCTGACCTCTGTAACTTGGAGGGATATTAATATCGGTGCAAAATGCTGACTGGCGTGAACAAATGCCACTTTAAAATGTTTGGTGTTTGGTCAGAGTATACAGAAAACATAAAAGGTTAAATATCAGCTCACTTACTGGTACATTTAGTAGCTTCTGTTCCAGACTTCAGTATGTAAAAGTGAACTTAGTTGTGAAGGATTTCTCTTGCAAGCTCAGTGTATAACCACAGAAATGTGAACTGAGGAAATGGATAAATATTTTGACAAATGAGCAGTGGTGAATAAAAAAAGAGTTCCCCTTTTTACTACTTTGAATCTTCTCTTGAGGTTCCAGAAGAATAAGACTCTTGAAAAACAAATGATTGCTTTATTATAGAAAAGGTGTTTTTGGAGACAGTACACAGTTGGTCCAGGATTATATATGTTTTTTGAGAGATTTCATTGAAATGTATTCCATTTTTTATCTAAAATTAATCTGATAGAGAGCCGATGTGGGTGACAAATTCTCCTCATTCTTTTTTCTACATATGGTGAGAGTAGTATCTTCCCATTCTGCCTATCCTCTCACTGGACATCCATGAATGGATACTCTCTCTATTGATACACACACACACACACACACACACACACACACACACACACACGGGGAGGCAGAGAGGCTAACATATATACAAATTAACATCTCTCAAGTAAAACAATTTAACACTTGTGCAAGGGGAATAATTTTTAGTGACATGATGCCCCCAACTTCCCTCTGCATCCTGTGATGGTACATGGATGTATGGCCCAGAGGGTCACCCATCCCTGAGGCACATATATTCAGGGGCGCATTGGTGTTTCAAAGGAAAGGAAGGGCATTACTGAAAAATGCCCTTCCCCCTTCCCTTGCACAAGTAGGACATTCTTCCACTTGCACAACATCAGTTTGGAAGTATACCATTAATTTTATGTTACAAAATAATAATATAAAAGACTGCAATAAAATGTGACAAAGAAGAATACACACAAAACAAGATAAGTAGTAATCATACCATCATAATTAGCCTAATAAGTACAATTGCACATATTTTAAATTAAAGAGAACAGTGTGTATGGAGGAATATTACCAGGGAATCTATCATCCCAAAAGACTGCAAGAAAGGACCATCCTTCTATATATTTGCTTTTTCTACCACAATCATGAATCTGAACATATGTTATTTCAGTCATTGCCACGATTTCCCAGTTTCCATAAAATCTGTCTAAAACTGGGGGTATCATTGATTTTTCTAGGTGCTAGAAATAAATATTTTAGCTGCTATTAAATAGACAGAAACAACCTCAAAACAATCCATTTAGACTACCCCACCTCAGTAACTCAGTTGGACCACCATACGATCCTTCTGGATTCAATATCCCATGTTTTTTTCAATAAACAACAAAACATTCAAATATTTTTAAAAATGATCTTGCATATCCAGAAGATGTTTATACAATCAGCATGTACTGTTCCACATCTCCTACTTGTGTATCTTTCTTGATCTGTGTGGTGTACCCCAATACTTGCATTTTCTTCATGTTTTCTTTTACATTAGCAAAAAAGAAAAAGTGTGTTACTTAAAATATTTTATTGTAGTTTTATAAAGTAATATAACTAAACTAAATACAACAAATCTTCACTAATTAACAATAATACAAATGTAATACAGAAACTGTTCTTCCCAAAAGATTTTTGTTAATTTATTATTGATCCAAGAAAGAAACATAAACCATATAGCTCCAGATCATGTTTTATTTGCAAATTTTGGATAGAATAGCTAGGATTGCCTCGTTCAGTCATCACAACAGAATCTAGTTTGTTCTAAGCAGAAGTAGAATCCTTCCTCTTTTTATGTGCGAAGGAAGGGAGTGTGTGTGCCTGAGGCTAGGAAATGTTGCACAAAGCCAGGATTCAGTCCTTGCTCTGCATGACATCTGAACTAGATCAACAAATGAATACAGTTGTGTTGCTCTATTGATAGAGGACACATGAAGAATCCAGTCTGTGTGGGCTCAAATATGTGATCAGTTATTGGTTTGTATGAAAGAACTTGATCGTGATTTTCATGTCTACATGTATTTTGCACAGATTTTACATGTGCACATAGTATTGAAATGTTTTGCCCATGTGTGGATGTCCAGTGGAACAGATGTGCCCATTGAGCAGGGTGGGGACGTGCAATCTCATTGTTCCACTGTGCATTGGGAGAAACTGTGATCTGATATGAGTCAGAGCTATCCCTTTAACAATCTTCACTTTGAAGTTTTTTATTTCATTGCATGCAGAGTTACCTATTTGAAAATCTGAATGATCCTCTCTTTACTTTTGCTCAAAATAAGTGCTATTTATGTGCCATTGAACATTTAATGACTGGCTACACAACACCTTTTCTATATGAATGGTGAATCCTAACCATGAAAGGAATGAGTTTGCATGGACAAATGTAGCATAAAATAATTAAAACATTACTGCTGATAATCAGATGATGGTGGCAACTAGAGAAAGTGCCACAGTGATCAAGGAATGAATGCTCCCTATACCTGGAATCCTCCAGTTCATGCATTGTCCGAGCTTATTTGGGGATGTTCCTTATGGGACCACTCTTATGGAGACAGAACATTGTTGTCAGTATTTATTTATTATTTTATTTTTACATTTTATATCCCGCTTTTCCTCCAAGAAGCCCAGAGCGGTGTACTACATACTTAGGTTTCTCCTCACAACAACCCTGTGAAGTAGGTTAGGCTGAGAGAGAAGTGACTGGCCCAGAGTCACCCAGCTAGTTTCATGGCTGAATGGGGATTTGAACTCGGGTCTCCCCAGTCCTAGTCCAGCACTCTAGCCACTACACCACTCTGGCTTACTAACCTAGTACCATTCCTAACTTCAGTGAAAATGTAAAAATATTCTTCACTAAAGATTACATATTGAATAAGCATGTTTCCTATACTAGTGCAAAAGTTAAGACAAGAACAAATTCTACTTTTAATAGGTAGCTGTATAGTTTGCATGGTTATTGTCCCCACTTAGAGGCTGTGTGCTTACCCCCTCTGAAGCAGGAAGAGAGAAAAGAGCCCCAGAGTTAGAGCAGGCTGTAAGGATAGCAGTATTACAAACCAAAAATGTAACTGGGTGATGAAAATGACACGTACATGGAAACTAAGAAGCCATATCTCTGCTCTCTATTCTCCTGTTTTGTGTAAGAATGCAATTTGCTTAGGAGCTGGAGACAAGCCCATGAGTGAATACAAATCAGCTGTCTACTACCAAGTCAAACAGCCCCGCTGGATGGAGACATTAAAGGTATGGCAAGAGGTGGGGGGTGCCTTCTGCTCCCTCTTTAGAATCTTTCCTGATGAGGAACCTAAGGCACTGCTGCTTATGCTCACTCTCAGGCTTTTTAAATACACCAGAAGGACTTCAAGCAATCAAAGAGTTGCTTGCATTTATTGCCTAGAACCAATATGAGTAATTTTTCTATTTGAAAAAGTATACAGATTTGAACATGCCCTGAACCTGCAAGACAGATGCAATCGAAATACAAACAATAATTATAACAGAGAGGTTGTTTCATTTCATTTTCTCCCAATGTGTTTCATTACAATATTGTCCGTTTTAATATATGGTACAAGCACGTAGTTAAATAACCAAGGAAAGGAAGAAAATATAGTAACTTCCACCACCCCCAAATCTCATACCATTTATTTCCATTATGTTTGTCCTTGTTAAGGAAGAATTAATAGACATCTCTGTAGCTTGCATGCAACTTGTAATCAGCAAATTATTGGAAGGTTTGATGGAAATAATTACAAAATGGCCTTAGGCTACTAGAAAAGCTTATTGTAAATCTGCTCCTTTTAAAGAGAGAGCACTATAGAAAATTACTGTCATAATGTGGCTCTTAGGTAGATAATGAGTTTAATTCCATTAAGGTGTTTTGGCAAGACTAGACAGAGAGCAGCCGGGCAAAAAATGCACAATAAAAGATATACTTGAGTACTAAAACACATTTATATTTTTATTACTTCAAATATTTCTGTGTCCTAAACAGTGACCAGTTTGTGAATGGTGAACCAAAGAAAATCTAGTTTAAGCTCATAATGAAATGAAGTGTTCAGAATTTTGTTAACTACTGCTTGTAATCTTCTAGGAAAAAGAAAATTGAAAGGGGTGGTTAACAAAAGTCTGTTTTAATTGTAATCAGCAATGCCCAAACATGGCTGAGAAGTCTCTATAGGTGATGTTACCTATGATGAATGAAAATCATGATCCTTGATATATACTAAAGGCTGGTTATGATAAGTAACTTCTTCCATGTAAAATCGCCTGGCTATTCTGAGCTGCAGCTGCCTTGAAGAAAAAAAGGTGACTTGGTATTGGTACTGGTATGTTCCAAAATTCTGTCATCATTTCCTGGTAATAACTTGCATGAGCATGGTGGCATGTTCTTCTACCATCACACTGATGAGAACCATTAACAAAAATATTGCAGCTGGATTTGGGGAATGCACCAGGCCAGGTATTATTTTCTCCTTGCAGCATTTTTGGGAATGGCTAGGTTGCATAAAAATACTGTTGTATCAAGTATTAAACGAATTTATTTTAATCAGTGAAAGATGTGACAAATAGATCAGAAGCTGTCTGTAATGATGATGATGCAATAACAATAATTGCATCTGTGTTGTGACTCTCCACTAAAATGTGAAATTCTTTCAAAGGCATACCATCTGCCATCTGATTATATGCTATTTGCTAAGAAGTTTCATTTGGCAAATAATGAAATGTGGGTCTTGAAAAATGGCCACAGTGCATTGCATTTGGTGGATAGATGTTGGACTTTTGGCAGTCATGACTTTTAATTATGAGGATATCTTTCCTCTATGTATTCAACATATTCCTTTTATTGCAAGAATTGTTTCTTTTAGCAGTTCTTTGTTTAAATAGGTAGCGTTGCCAATTGAAGATATGCAAAAGATTCATTTGCGTTTTACATTTAGACATCGGTCATCCCAGGAGTGTAAGTAACCCATTTAATTCTCTGATTTCAATGTACAAGGCTAGGTACGTTTTAGAAAACAATTAACACCAAATTCCATATTGTGCAGCTAAGGACAAAGGAGAAAAAAACTTTGCAATGGCCTATGTAAAGTTAATGAAGGAGGATGGGACAACTCTACTTGATGGCTTTCATGATTTGGCAGTCCTAAAGGTATAATTGTCTTGTTCATTATATTGACTTTAATATTGCTGTGCATAATCTAGTGACAATCTTCTGTTGATCTATCAACATTTATGCTCAAATTCTCAATTATTCTCTTAGACTTAATTTGTTCTAGATTATGCTCATTCTGTTATATATTTACTCATATATATGTATTTATTACCTACATTCTCCACACCTTGAGGTGTTTTTACTACATTTAAAAAGATATTTAAGGACATAAGAACAGTCCTGCTGGATCAGGCCCAGGGCCTATTGAATCCAGCATTGTGTTTCACACAGTGGCCCACCAGATGCCTCTGGGGAGCCCTCAGGCAAGAGGTGAGGGCATTGCCCCTCTCCTGCCATTGCTTCCCTAAAACTGATATTGAGAGGCATAGTGTCTCTGAGGCTGGAAGTGGCCCACAGCCACCAGACTAGTAGCCATTGATAGATCTGTCCTCCATGAATATGTCTAAGCCCCTTTTAAAGCCATCCAAGATGATGGCTATCACCACATCCCATGGCAAGGAATTCCATAGATTAATTATGCGCTGTGTGAAAAAGTACATCTGGGTCGAGATCCGTCGAGAGCCATTAGAATGGGTTCTGCGCCTGCGCAGAGACCACGCGGTAGCCATGCCTCAGCTTGTCGAGGCATCCAAGCCCTGCCCCCACACTGCTCGCGTGCTATTTAAGGGCTGGTTGGATGCCATCTTCCTCAGTTCTTTTCCGACCGCCACAGCATATTGACTTTGGTCTGCTGCCTCTTGTCGGTTACTTCCTCCATGAGTTCTTCTGTTTTTCCTTTAAAAAAAAAAAAAAAAAGAGCACTGTTAATCTGTGTATGACTTTGGACTGTCTGACGATCTTTGGCGACGTTTTTGACCCCTTTCTGGCTGACGTACTTCTCTGGCTTTCTTGTAACCCGGAACGGCCCAGACTACCTGCTTGCGCGACCCGTCATGACTGAGGAGAAAAAGTCCTTCAAAAGGTGTGACTGCTATAAAGCCAAGCTCCCCTCTAATGACTTGCATGACTTATGTTTACTATGCTTGGGAGAAGAGTACAATGTCTCCACCTGCCGAATATGCTCATCTTTCTCCAAGCAAACACGCAAGAATAGAGCGCTTCGCCTGAGGGCGGCGATTTATGACAACGTCTTGAGCCCCTCTACACCGGGCGAGCCGCATTCGTCGGCTTTGGCGTCGAAGTCGCCAGCAAAAGCTGCTAGGGCATCTCCCTCGACTTCAACCTCTCATCGGGCGAAATCTTTAAAATCGGTCTTGGGGACGACACTGAACCGTTCAACTTTGACACCACCGTTGACATCGGAACCGGCACCAAAGCCGTCGAAACTCCACTCCAAGCACTTGCTTTCGACGTCGAAGCATCGGAAGTTGAAGCACCACACCCTGTCCCCTGGATCTCCTCCCTCGAAGCGCTAGAGGACGGTCGACCGCACACGCACCCCGTTGCCTCCTCCAACCTCTCAGGTATTTGTGCCATTAGCCCGCTCCCCGGCATTGGAACTGTTACCGAGCACTTCGACGGCGACGGCACCACGCCCTTCGATACCGCTCTGTTCGATATCGAGGGCCAGATCTCTGTCTCCTGCGAGAACACCGATAGCTTCCTCGGCTCCAACCTCTCCACGACCGCGACATGTGATGCTGCCAACATCGAGTCTCCACACCCCTCGGGTCTCGATGTCAACAGGAGTATCTCCTAGCTGTCTAATCCAAGTACAGACCATTGAAGTAGATGAGGATGCGACTCATGCCGCCGCCACTATGGCGTTGGACCCTTTGGCTGAACAAACTCTGCTGTCAGTGTTGGACTCCACCTCAACCACTCCCATGACATCTACCTTTACAGGTTTTCCAGCTTCAACAGTTGATCCAAACGCCACCGCGCTACCCCCGGAAACCGCACTGTCTGCCCTCCATCTACATGACTGTTCGTCTTGGCACGCTTGTGGCTTTGTACACCAGCCCCCGGCTGCTGCTCCCATTGCCAGTAGAATGGATACAGAGTCCCCGGGTGCCCCATATGCTGATGAACAGGCTAGACGGTGGAGACCATTCACCCCCTTAGCATCGGCTCTGGCAGTCACTTCTCTGCCTCCGCGCTTCCCATCCTATGCGACCAAGGCTTCCCAGACGCCACGGATTTAATCTGTACAACAAAGCACCCAGACTGGGGTCCCCCACGT
This sequence comes from Hemicordylus capensis, assembly GCF_027244095.1. Taxonomy (NCBI): domain Eukaryota; kingdom Metazoa; phylum Chordata; class Lepidosauria; order Squamata; family Cordylidae; genus Hemicordylus; species Hemicordylus capensis. The sequence goes on along the minus strand of NC_069658.1, from coordinate 368,150,758 downwards.
ACGTTCAGCGAGTACGCAAACGTACTCTGTCTGTTCTCCGTGTAATGTCACCACGGAAACCCAAACGGCTCCGCTCGCCTCACCAGCGCGCTCAGAATCTGATCACTATGGCTCTTCTGACTTTGAATTGGATGCGGATGATAGAGACTCGCTTGTGGACCCACCTGTAGATGTGCCTCCCGCAACTTACATATCACCTAATGAAGAGATGAAATCATACCACAAACATGTACATTCCATGGCGGAGGCTCTGGGCTTGGATATTCGCGCACAACTCTCCATGATTGACGATCCAGTATACAACTTTATGGCGCAGTCACAATCTACCCAGCCGGTAGCGTTACCCATGCTCCCGGTCATAAGGAGAGCTGCCAAATGCGCATGGGAGGTGCTCCACACCTCGACACCAACAAGCAAGAGACTGGAAAGCTTGTATCGCATGCAAGAAAAAGGCAACACCTATCTTTTAAAGCACCCTGCGCCGAACTCCTTGGTAGTGGATTGTGCTGCCTCCTCCAAGACGGGACGGCGTTACTCAACACCCCCTGAAAAGGAGGGCCGAAAACTGGACTTGTTGGGCAGGAAGATTTACTCTATCTCCTGTCTCTCAATCAAGGTCGCTAACTATGCCGCTTGTACAGCTAAATACTGCCACAGCATTTGGGAATCCCTTCAGGGTGACCTAGTCTCTTTACCACCTGAGGAATTTAAAAAGAAGTACCAACAGACCCTTGAAAAGTCAGCAGATCTGACGCAACAGCAGCTGAGCATCGCGAAGCATTTAGCTGAGTCCGAATCTTGCTCCTTGACAGCTGCGGTGACGCTCCACAGGCATGCCTGGTTGCGTTCTACCAACCTCCAATTGGATATGAAGGAGAAAATAGAGGGATTGGTATTTGACGGCACCGGCCTCTTTAGCGAGGCTACGGACTCAACAATGGAAGAACTCAAGAAATCGAAGTTCACTGCCAAGACTTTTACTACTCAAGCCTCCACCTCCTCCTACAACCCCAGGTATCGCTCTTATTCGGGAAGACAACAACCTTTGTACCGTCAACAAGACCGGCGAGACTTCAGGAGGTCATACCCCGCCTATAACAAACGCACCTACCAAGGCAAGAACAAGTTCTCCCAGTCCCAGAAAGCTAAGCAACCCAACTCCCAGAAGCGTCTTTGAGAGTCAGGACCACCCACGGACACCTCTCCACACCCCATCCCCGCCAGCAGGGGCCTTACTACATATGCCAAGCAACAACACCAAGCTGGCAAGCCATGCCCCTGCATGGCACCATATAACATCGGACCGGTGGGTCTTGAAAATTATCTCATCAGGTTATGCAATAGAGTTCAAGACCCTTCCGCACTACGCAGGGATGAGGATTACTCCACCCTCGGAAACTCTTCTAACAGAGGTGCAGGAGTTATTGCAGAAGGGTGCGATCACCCGGGTGCCGTGGGTGTGCAGGTGGGAGGGCTTCTACTCCCGCTACTTCCAAATTCCAAAGAAAGATGGCGGCCTCCGCCCCATAATGGATCTCCGCCACCTGAACAAGATGGTCAAAGTAAGGAAGTTTCGCATGATGGGGTTGCAAGAGATTCTCCCTCTCCTCCAGGGCGAGCGATGGCTTGCAACTCTGGATTTGAAAGATGCCTACTTTCATATCAACATCAGGGAACATCACAGGAAGTTCCTCCGCTTCTCTGTGGGAGATCAAGTGTACCAGTACACAGTGTTACCATTTGGACTGTGCACCGCCCCCCGGGTATTTACCAAGTGTATGGCCGTGGTGATTGCCCATCTCAGGACCCGGGGGGGGGGTGGCCATTTACCCGTACTTGGACGATTGGCTGCTGTCATCAGGCAGCAAAAGAGAGTTACTTTTACAGATTCAGTACGTGTTATCGCTTCTCCAGGATCTCGGGCTCGAGGTCAATTGGAAGAACTCCCACCTAGAACCATCCCAAAGGATCTCATTCATTGGAGCTATCCTGGACACAGTCGCTCAGAGAGCATACTTGCCACAGGACCGCTTCGTCGACATCCAGACTCTGGTTCTTCTCTTCCAGCGTCAGCCCAGGCAGCCGGCCCGTCTCATACAACATCTCCTAGGTTTGATGGCATCATGTGCAGCAGTGGTCCCGTATACTCGCCTGAAGATGCGGAAGCTTCAGTTCTGGTTCCTGTCCGTCTTCCATCCCCTTCGAGACAGGCAGTGGAGACGCTTGGAGTTGCCCCTGCAGATTCTCAAAGCACTGACCTGGTGGGCCACCCCAAAACACCTCTTGTGTGGCGTACTCTTCAAGCCACCAACTCCTACGGTTTGGCTGACAACCGATGCATCTCTCCTCGGTTGGGGAGTGCACTGCAACAGTTATCGAGTGCAAGGAAGGTGGACCAGAGCTCAGTCCCAACTCCATATCAATTTCCTGGAGCTCCTGGCAACTTTTCAGGCTCTGTAGGCTTTTCTGCCCCTGGTTCAGGACCAGATAGTGCAGGTGCAACTCGACAATACAACAGCTCCGGCATACATCAACCACCAGGGGGGTACGGTATCTCGAAGCTTGTGTGCCCTAAGTGTTCAACTGTGGCATTGGTGTATCTGGCACCAGGTCACACCCAGGGCGATACACATCAAGGGTCTGGACAACGTATTGGCCGACCACCTCAGCCGCGTCTTCCTACAGGAACGTCACCACGAATGGTCTCTCAAGAACGACTGCATATCCGCTCTGTTCCGCCGCTGGCTGCAGCCAACTATAGATCTCTTCGCGATTGCCCAGGACACGAAATGTGTCTGCTTTTGCTTCAGGGCGGGACATGATCCTCTATCCCTGGGGGATGCTTTCCAACTGGATTGGACTCGGGAAACACCCTACATGTTCCCTCCACATCCTATACTCAAACGGGTGGTTGCCCAGTTGCTGGCCACGCCCACTTCGGGGATTCTAGTAATGCCGTGGTGGCCCCGCCAACCATGGTTTCCTCAAGTACTCAAACTGTCCCAGGGTCGCTTCTTCCATCTCCCAAAAGTTCCAGACGTCTTATCCCAAGACAACGGAAAGGTCTACAACCCAGACGTTCAAGCTCTCCATCTCACCGCCTGGCTAATCGGATGCTAGATTGTATCCTTCTCAACCAGCGAAAATCCTCCACCAGATGTAACTACGCTAGTAAATGGTGTAGGTTTAAACTTTATGCAAAGACACAGGGGTTCCTCCCCATGTGTGCTACGATTCGAGATGTTCTGCTGTATCTAACTTCCCCGAAGTCTCAGGGCCTGGCTAATGTCTCCTTGAAGGTCCACCTGGCAGCACTTTTGTCCAGATATCCAGGCTATGAAGGAAAGACCTTGTTCTCGCACCCTCAAAGTAAAGCCTTCCTAAAGGGCCTTTCTAATGTATATCCTCCCATCAGAGCTCCAGTCCAGACTTGGAGTATTTCCTTAGTTCTCTCATCACTCACACAGGTCCCCTTCGAATCTATGGCTTCTGCTCCCCTGAAGCTCGTTTCCTTGAAAGCTGCGTTCCTGGTGGCCATAACGACAGCTCGAAGAGTGAGTGAGCTGACTGCGTTGTGGGTAGATCCTCCTTACACTAGATTTTTCCCAGATAAGGTCCTGATGTGCCTGGACCCTTCATTTTTACCCAAGGTTGTTTCGGACTTCCATCTTAACAAGGATATTGTCCTCCCCACATTTTTCCAGAACCCTTCTACCGCTTTGGAACGCTCTATGCATGCTCTGGACGTCCGGAGAGCACTGCTATACTACATGGACAGGACCAAGGACATTCGCTCATCTTCTCGCCTCTTCATAGCCTACAAGGGCTCCAACAAAGGCACAAGCATCTCCAGACAGAGACTATCCTCTTGGCTGGTCGAACTCATCAAGTTTACTTACCACTTACCACCGCTCTAGATATACGCTCTGCGGCGGAGGCTAGTTTTGGGAGGAGTGTTCATAAAAGGGTGTTACAATAGCCTCTACTGCACCCTCCCCCTTGAGGGAGCTAGCTAAACACCCATTCTTATGGCTCTCGACGGATCTCGACCCAGATTAACAGGTTGCTTACCTGTAACTGATGATCTGGGAGAGATCCGTCGACATCCATAAGACCCTCCCGAACCTCCCCTCTGTAGTAGGGCTTATCTGGTCTGCGTCTGATTGTGTAGGCCATCCTACCTCATGTTTTTACCTTTTTCCTCGATGAACTCACCTTCACTCCCGGATGGTCGTCTTTCTGCGGCGGTCGTCCAAAGAACTGAGGAAGATGGCGTCCAACCAGCCCTTAAATAGCACGCGAGCGGCGTGGAGGTGGGGCTTGGACGCCTCGACAAGCTGAGGCATGGCTACCGCGTGGTCTCTGCGCAGGCACAGAACCCATTCTTATGGATGTTGACGGATCTCTCCCAGATCATCAGTTACAGGTAAGCAACCTGTTTTTCCTCTTGTCATTCCTAAATTTCTTGACCTTCAGTTTCATGTTGTGAGAAAGGGAGAAAAATTTCTCTCTGTCCACTCTGTGCATAATTTTATAACTTCAATCATGTCTCCTCTTAGTTGCCTCTTTTCCAAAGTAAAGAGCCCCAGACGCTGTAGCCTAGTCTCATAAGGAAGGTGCTCCAGGCCCCTGATCATCTTGATTGCCCTCTATTGCAACTTTTCCCATTCTACAATATCCTTCTTGAGATATGGTGCTCAATTATGAAACTTTACTGGAAGTCATGGTCAGTATAGTGGCCTGTTTTTGTTTTTCATAAATTCTAGTCTCTGGGTAGGGCCAAGGAGAAGAGCCTGGGAAGGAATAAGATGTGCAACTTGACAAATTTCAGTAGTAAAAACTTTCTGTTCACTTCTGTGCCCATTGAAAACATGTTCCATAGGATTGGGTGTGCACAAACTGTTGTCTTTGCCCAACAGACTAATGATTGTAGCTTTAGGGCAGAACTACAGGTGACGTTTGACAGGACCTACTACCAAAATGGCCACTCCATGCAATGTTTTTCCAGCTCACTCTAGTGTTTCAGCAGAGTTACCTGTGTGGACTGCCTACACCTAGCCAGTGCCAGTCAATCATGTTGAGTGAGGGTGGAGAAATGCACATGATGACATCATAACATGGCATGCCTCCAACATTATGCAGTAAGGGCCCATCTCGCATGTGCAGCGGCCTCCAAAGTGGCCACCACAACTGGGGCAAGGCCTGGAAAGGGCTGAAGATCACCTGAACTGGGTGTTTTTATACATAAGGAAGGCCAGTGGGGGGAGAGGGAACATCCATGTACCCCCCTGCAGCCACGGAGAAGCCCCCCAGAGGGGGTAAGTACAAAAAATAAAGTGATTTTTTTAAAAAAAACCATCATGAATCCCCCCGTGCTGAACTGAACTGGAGTCAAAGGGGGCAAAACTGAATCGGGCCAGCTGGTTTTGTGCTCACCCCTAATGGCCAATGGAGGGGAAGCATGTACTCCCAGGGCTAGGAGTACATCACGAGGGAATCAAGTTTTAACCTTGGTTCCGTGTAATTTCTTAACTTGTTCTCGGTATCCAGTCGTTTAAAAATATTTATTTTTAAAATGCTTCCAGTGTGAAAGAGTGTTGCAAAGTTATAGCATTTCTGTAGAACTTATTCCCATGAATCTCACAACTGCCTTGTTTTCTAGGGTGATAGTAAGAAAATGGAGGATGCTAGTGCTTATCTGAGTTTGCCTTCCTCACGTCATCATGTAGACTCTAAGTTCTCAACATTAAGTCGGAGTTCAAGCAGTGTAGGAGGGCTCTCAGCAAGTTTAAGAGATTCCTTTGCCATATCAACCCTTGTTTGTTCAACCAAGCTAACTCAAAATGGTAAGAGTATAAGCTTCTGACACAGAAGTTTATGTTGCACTTGAAAGGTATTTTCTCTTTCTGTCCTTGAATATATTTCTTCTGTTTTCTGCAGTCGGTTTACTGGGCCTTTTGAAGTGGCGTATGAAGCCAGAGCTCTTGCAGGAAAACTTAGAAAAACTGAAGATTGTGGATGGGGAAGAAATTGTGAAGGTATATCTTACTCTGCAGTGCTTTTAAAGACACAGCTGTGCTATAATTGAAATTTAGGGACTTTCTGAATAGAAAACTACTAAGATCAATGTGGAAGGTTCTCTTTTACTTTATTTCACCCTCTGTTTTTATTATATGGTATCCAACATGTAGACATTTTTATGAACTTCCAGTACTCTCAGTATTGTGAGGTGTTTTGAATATTAATATGTAATTAATTGCCCATCTTTCGTTGTGTGCATGCATGGTTCATAGGACCAGGTTTTATAAAGTGCCTTGGTATAATGCAATGTATGTTTCCTTGGCTCCAGACTGGATAAATGTTTTTACATTTCTCATATACGTTTACTGTAGAGTAGTACTTTATTTCGGTCATTGACCAGAACATCATAATAATGTATACATCACACACAAATAGTATGAACAGTACAAGATTTGCACTCTCATATACGTTTCTTTCCAATTATTCTAAAAATTAATAGAATAGGAATATATGGTTTTATTGCAGTTGCTTACACTTCTATCGTGCTCATCAGAGCAAACAAATCCCTCAAGAAATGACTTGGGAAATAGCCTAATATAGCTGATGAGGTGAAAGCAGAGACCATAAACTTGTGTTTCCAATAATATATGCATGTTTTCTTTTTCCAAGGCAGTAGAATATTGAATGCTTGAGACAAGCGAATGACTAGATCTACTCTGATCTCAAGTACATATCCTGGCTTTTTTTCAACACTCTCGTTAGAATAAGCCAGGCTTTCTTGTTTTGATATAATTCTAGCTCTGCATTATCTGTGAACCAGCCCATGGATAGACGAAGTCTATTCAGAATATTTTAAAATAAAATAAAATGTATTTTATAGACATTTGGCATTTTGCCCAATTTTTCCTACTAAATTTTGTTCATCGATGCTGAAAGTTTCCTTCCAAAATTTGCCCCCTGTTCTATTGACACCAGGGAGCACTATTTGTGCTTGCTTGATTTATTAGATGTGATGTGATGCGGTCAGCGGAGGTCGTTGTTTACATGTCTGCTCCATTCAAATATAAAGAGCATACTTTTAAAATAGGGGGTGCATGAGTGAGAGTTGCTGAACACACACACCCCTCTTCATGACTCTGGGCCCCTTTTCCTCCCGGGGTGGCTCCAGTACTGGAGCTGGGGTGGGGGGAATCATAAAATACTGCAAGCCGAAGCAGCAGCAGCAGCACTAGTGCTATACAGCAAGTATAATTCATTTTCTCTTGATCTGAAGCTTCATAGAAATATTCTTCTGGGACACTCACCTTGATTAAAGTCGAATCAGTGAGTGCTGCTTTAGCATTCACAAAACGTATCAAAATTCTGGGCATGACAGTTTGTAACCATCATAGTTCCCTTGATTCAAGACTTTACTCTTTATGCCTGACTAACTCATAGTAAGCACAATATCAAGGCCAATTTGAAAGGCAACCTGCCTCTGCCTGTAGAAATAAGAAAGGCTCACATTGCTGTGAGAATAGTAAAAGCAGCCAATTATCAAACCCTTCCCTGTTAACATACATGAAAATGATATAAGCTCTGAATACAAGATGAGTGCAGCTGTATTTTTCTATTAAAATATTCATGTTATGGATGATGTTTGAACATTTAATGGTTTATTGTCTGTGGTAAATGAGTTTGATTTATTTTGCTGTGAAAACCCAGGGCATGGTCTGAGGGCAGATGATGCAGCCATTTTGCAGAAGTGAAGCAGGTCTAGAGTGGGTTAGTGTATGGCTGAGTGATGGCCTAGGAACTACATGGGCACTGCCTTGAGTTCCACGATGGAAGAAAGGTGGGATATCAATGTAATAAAACTAATACGCTAGTTAGTCTACAGAAACGTGGGTGATATCTGGCACTTTCCAAAGAATGTTTATCTAATCATTATCTAATCAACCAAGAGCCCCTGGTGGCGCAGTGGTAAAACTGCCGCCCTGTAACCAGAAGGTTACAAGTTTGATCCTGACCAGGGGCTCAAGGTTGACTCAGCCTTCCATCCTTCTGAGGTCGGTAAAATGAGTACCCAGAATGTTGGGGGCAATATGCTAAATCATTGTAAACCACTTAGAGAGCTCCGGCTATAAAGCGGTATATAAATGTAAGTGCTATTGCTATTGCTATTGCTAATCAAACATCTACACACTAGGATTCTTGGACTATCAAGAATGAGAACAAGATTATAAGACTGCATTCTCCTGGGTTAAACTTGCTATTAATGAGAGTTTTTTTAAAAAAAATTGTGTTGGGTCATGTTATTCTAGAAAGTATGTTTATTGTGCTTCTGCATTTGGAACACCTGTGGTTGACCCCTGTAAATGAAAATTTAATCAAACCGGTTACTTAGGATCATACTAGACTTGGGGGTGGGCTTTGGGGAACTAGACTTGGTAAGCAAACAAAAGAAGACAAAAGCAGAAATGACTTTTGTGCCATGTCTAGTTTGACTCTTAGTGCCTTAGTCTCTGGAGACTAAGGCACAATGACCTGATCTTTGTGGTAGTCCAGTATCCTTCATAATGTGGGGCTTTATGTCTGCTCAGTACCACCCCCCCCCCCCGAAGGATTCACAAACTCCTCAAAAGGACGCTGAAGCTCAATCCTTCACGCACGGAGCGCACGCATTATCTTTGCCACCAGAGCGCTCTGTCTCTCAGTTCCTTTCTGACTGCCATTGTGTGTGCTTCCCTTAGGATTCACTCCTTGGCCATCCTTGGTTCCTGGGAAACAAAAATTAAACGGTTTGCTTACTTGGTTTTATGGAACCAAGACGCAACTATAGCTGCAAATGGAAAAGATTTACAATTTATGCAAAATCCAAAGGATTTGACCTGTCTCCAGCTTCTGTACATCAGGTCCTCCTATACCTTATCTCCTTAAAACATTCTGGCCTTTCTATTTCATCTGTTAAGTTCCACATGTCAGGTCTATCTGAAGTCCATACAGGTGGGGGTTCTAAGACCCGTTTCCTCCACTCTGATTGTAAGAGGTTTCTTAAAGGTTTCAATAACCTTTTTCCATCAGTGAGGAAACCAGTTAAGCTTTGGAGCCTCTCCATAGTGCTCTTGATTCTCACCAAAGCCCCCTTTGAGCTCCTTTCCTAAGCACTTATTCAACTGCTTACTCTGAAAACGGAGTTTTTAATTGCTGTTACCACCTCTAGAAGGGTTAGCAAAATGCCGTTCACTATTATTATCTACAGGTGAAACTTGGAAAATTAGAATATCGTGCAAAAGTCCATTAATTTCAGAAATGCAAATTAAAAGGTGAAACTGATATATGAGACAGACGCATTACATGCAAAGCGAGATGTCAAGCCTTAATTTGTTATAATTGTGATGATCATGGCATACAGCTCATGAAAACCCCAAATCCACAATCCCAGAAAATTAGAATATTACATGGAACCAAGAAGACAAGGATTGAAGAATAGAACAATATCGGACCTCTGAAAAGTATAAGCATGCATATGTATTCAGTACTTGGTTTGGGCCCCTTTTGCAGCAATTACTGCCTCAATGCGGCGTGGCATGGATGCTATCAGCCTGTGGCACTGATGAGGTATTATGGAAGACCAGGATGCTTCATTAGCGGCCTTCAGCAATTCTGCATTGTTTGGTCTCATGTCTCTCATCCTTCTCTTGGCAATGCCCCATAGATTCTCTATGGGGTCAGGTCAGGCGAGTTTGCTGGCCAATCAAGCACAGTACACTGTATATTTTTCAGAGGTCCGATATTGTTCTATTCTTCAATCCTTGTCTTCTTGGTTCCATGTAATATTCTAATTTTCTGAGATTGTGGATTTGGGGTTTTCATGAGCTGTACGCCATGATCATCACAATTATAACAAATTAAGGCTTGACTTATCTCGCTTTGCATGTAATGCGTCTGTCTCATATATCAGTTTCACCTTTTAATTTGCATTACTGAAATTAATGGACTTTTGCACGATATTCTAATTTTCCGAGTTTCACCTGTACTCCCAGCAAAGTAGTGATGCGAACTGATCCCATTTTCTTACCTAAGGTAGCCTCTGTCTTCCACTTTAACCAGGACATTATATTGTCAACCTTTTTTTATGAACCCAGATTCACCCCTAGAATGTTCCCTACAATCCCTAGATGTTCGCAGAGTGCTAGTTCTACATGGCTAAGATGTCAAAAAATCCAAGAGACTTTTTGTTACCTTTTGAAGGTGCTCACAAAGGCCAGCCTGTATCTAGGCAAAGGCTATCGGAATGGCTAATCCAATTTATCTTCACCTGCTATGAGAAGCAAGGGGTGACACCACCTTCCACTATCTAGGCCCATTCTACCAGAGCCATGGCCACCTTGGCAGTTCACGTGATGGCATTAACATCTCTGACATTCGTAAAACCACTACATGGTCCACCAACCTGCCCTTTATCAAACATTATGCCTCAGACATCGGCTCCATGGCTGAGGCTGGTTTTGGATGTGCAGTATTAGACTTTAACTTAACATCCTTGGAACCACTTCCTTATATCGTAGCTTGCTAATCGCCCATGTTGTGAAGGATACTGAACCACCACAAAGATAAACAGATTGCTTACCTGTAACTTTTGATCTTTTGGTGGTCTGATATCATTTACAACACCCACCTGGCCTCCCCACCTAATGGATGTACTTACCAAACTTGTGATTAAAGAACTCCAGTTAACACAGTGGCCATTCAGGAACTGAGAGACAGAACGCTCTGGCACCAAATATACTGAGTGCGCTCTGCATGCAAAGGATGGAGCTTCAGAGTGCTGCAAGGAGCTTGTGAATCCTTACGTGGGGCTGCTGCACAGGTGCAAAGCCCCACATTGTGAATGATACCAAACCACCAAAAGATCAAAAGTTACAGGTAAGCAACCTGTTTAGTTTAGTTTAGTTTTTTTGCAGCACAGCCATGATTATTCACAGATAAAGCAATAGTCTTGCCACTCAGGAAAGAGGACACTTTATCTTAATTCCATTATTAACTGCTAGCATGCTTAGAATTAATTTTAAATAAAATCACTGCTGTGCCTGTTTGAGTTAAATGTGTACTGTGACTAGAATAAATATTTGAAGATATGGTGAAGTGCCAGGTGACAAGGCTAGAAGGATAGATCCTTTGACGCATGAAACACTTTCCCTGGGGTTAGGTGGAAATTTTCCTCTTAAAGGAATCAAAATGTTTTTTCAAAGCATCCCTATCCTGTCATGGTGCCAAAGCTATCAAAATGTTTATTCCTTCTTGTCATTTCCTCCCTCCCTTTGCTTAGTTCCTTCAAGATACCTTAGATGCCCTGTTTAATATCATGATGGAGCATTCTCACAGTGACACCTATGACATCCTTGTCTTTGATGCATTGGTAAGAACTACTACATCAAATATCCATCAAATGGGTGAATGTCCTCCATTGTTCATTAATAGCCTATGCACTCTTATCAAACCACTTATTATATGAATAGGGCACTACTCATAAGTTATGTGGTTTCAAGATTGTTGTGAAAGATGTATATATTTAAAAACAGCTATTTAATAGCTATCTATCTATCTATCTATCTATCTATCTATCTATCTATCTATCTATCTATCTATCATATCTATCTGATTTTTGGACTGCCTCAAACTTCCATTTCTGGGTGGTTTAAAACAACATAAAACAAGTTAAAAATGAAAAGACAATTAAAAACCACCATGAAACTATAAAGCTTGGATGAAAAAATGAGTCTTTAGGAATTTTTAAAAGTTTTCAGAGATGGGGAGGCTCTTATTTCAGCAGAGAGTGCATTCCAGAGTTTCAGGTCAGCAACAGAAAACGACCATCCCTGTGAAGCCACCAGACGAGCTGATGGCAACTGCAGACAAACCTCTCTGGATTATCTCAGTGGGCAGTGGGGCTCATAATGAAGAAGACATTCTCTTTAGCTAATAGATTTAATTCTTTATTGTTGGGTCTGTGTGTTCTTACTGCATAGATTATTGTAAACTTTAGTTTTCTGAAGGGTGCCTTTTTAAAACACAAAACTTCTAAATTATATTTCAAATTATTTTTGCAATGTGAAAACACTAATCCTGTTCATCTGTTACAGATTTATATAATAGGACTCATTGCAGACAGGAAATTTCAGCATTTCAATACTGTACTGGAGGCTTATATACAACAGCACTTTAGTGCAACTTTAGCTTACAAGTAAGTTTAAGTTTATTGTTGTAACCACAGGTCATAACACAACAGCTTACAAACAAGTAAGTAATCAATACAATAATTTGTATCATTATGGGGAAGGGTTATAGCTTAACAACAGAACACACACTTTTTCTTGCCAAAGGTCCTAGGTTCAGTCCTTTGCCTCTCCATTGAAAATGATCTCAGTTGGTAATGCTGGGAAGGCTCTTGTCTGCCTTGAACCTTGGAGAGGTTTTTCTGCCACTTTCTCTGCCTGAGACCTGGAGCACACAATACTGGGGTAGCTGGACCAATGGTTTGGTTCATGATAAGACAGCTTCATATGAAGTTTATATGTTAATTCGGAAACAATGGCTGGCATCCTGACCAATGTTGCACTTGGACAATGAGCAAATTTGCGTTAGCATAAGAAAATTGTGTGGGTGTGCAAAAGCACATGGCTTTTTGAAGTTGCGCTGTTGTGCAGAATTTCTCTTTAAAACATATGAAGTGTGATGTGTTGTGCACCTGTTGCACATGCAGAAACATGCTTGCATTAGCACAACAGTAATTTAAAATGCAAGTTCCAGGCTTAGTACAAGCAGCTAACACAGCAATCTTGTGCTAGTGCAACATAGTGCACACAGTGCACATGCACAGCGTTAGGATATTGGCCAATATATTTTAACATTTCTGTGTTTCTATATTTATCTTGGAAAATGAAGCACAAAGCAAGTAATAAGATACTGTAATTATTATCCAATTGTTTTTACTCTACTAGTGCACCGAAAGCTTTTAATAGAATGCATTTATGCAAAGCACAGACTTCTTTATTTGCCAATGGAAACTGTCGAGATGATAAGGACTTCCTGAATTTGCATCAGTTATATTTTTTAATACCTTCCAACAGATCTTGAGTTTACTTGGTGATGATTGTCTTGCTGGAACCTTTAGTTGTTCCCATTAATAAAGTGTCCTTACATTATATAAAGTGCTTACATTATATTATAATAATGTGCTTACATTATATAATTATATAATTCAAAAATTTTGTTGAGATGATGTATATACAGATACGTCTGCATTGCATTGTGTGGAATGTATAATCTAGTTCAGGATGTTTCCTTAGATTTGTTTAAATAAGTGTATAATTGCTGGAATCAATACAGAGAGATTCTAAAACAATTGGAGTCTATATTGTTTCTTTGTTGTTTCTACAATTCCCTATCCCACTCCATAGCTGTGACTTGTACATCATCTTCTCCTGTTTTTGTTTTTTGGGTTCTTTTGCATCGTAGTTGTTGCCAAAATACTTTGCATGCTGCAAAAACTTAAATATTGCAGTGTATATTACTGCTGGTGCAGAGTTTGGACTTTGGGGCTCAAAGAATTTTACCCACATTGTACTGGTAATATTGTTCGATGCAAATGATTGTGGCCACTGCCCAAGACAATTCTGTGATAGATAGAAATAATAACTTGGAATAAAGGGTCATGTTACAGTGTCTTTTTCCCTGCTGAGTTGTGTAATATTTGTTCTGAATTATAAAGTAATAAAACAAAGACTGCCATTTTGCACCATGTACTATATATATCTGCCACTTTACAGTATTTAGAAATCCAATGTGACCAAGTTAGTTTTTCTCTTTGTAAGCTGTTTTTCTGATTTCAGAAAACTAATGACAGTTTTGAAGACTTACCTGGATACTTCCAGCAGAGGGGAACAGTGTGAACCTGTACTAAGAACACTGAAAGCTCTGGAATATGTATTCAAGTTCATAGTTCGGTCAAGGACTTTGTTTTCCCAGTAAGTACTAGACTTTAATCAGAGGCCATATTTCACTGTTGTAAAATGGCACTAAGCTATAGTACTGAGCTAAAGACAACAGAGCAAAATAAATAAATACACTGAACCATTTTCTGCAGAAATTTTAGCTGAATAGATTATAAATGTCTGGCTAATGCTAAAGGCCATGCTAAGCTGGGGATATCAGGTGCTGGGGACAAGCAACAATGGCCATCATCGTCATGTTGTACTTTTGAGTGACTGGAGGCATCTGACTAGCTGCTGCTGAAAATAAAATCCTGCACTAGATGGTGTTCATCCAGCAGGGCAATTCTTAGATGGTTAATTAGAAAATTATGTAAACCCTCATTATTCTGATATGAAAATGGCCTCCTGACCTTACTGTAATTTAAAGTCCTAGGACTGAGGACTGCAGAAATTCTTTTAAAGTAAGGACTCCTTTATTGTGCTAACTATTCATGACTGTTTTCAGTGGCATGTTAAGTATTGTACCAGAAATACCTCATGGATATTGTATGTTTAGTCAATAGAGAATGAGAAACTGTGAGAGCTCCTTCAATGACTATCAAGATGGCCAGTCAGTTGATATCACTGTGGGTTCCACTATAAAGCTCACTGGTTAATATACTGTCTAAATTACTCAGTACTACTTCCCATGATTTACTCTAAAGTTACTCTAACAAACTGTAATTGAATCCGGACAAGACACAGGTACTGTTGGTCAGTAGCAGAGCCAATCGGGATGAGGAGATTCTACCGGTTCTGGATGGGGTTGCACTCCCCTTGAAGGAGCAAGTACGCAGCTTGGGGGTACTACTGGACCCTGCTCTGCTTTTAGATGCTCAGGTGGAGGCACTGGCCAGGGGTGCCTTTGCACGGTTTCGGCTAGTGCACCAGCTTTCTTGAGAAGGCAGATCTGGCCACGGTTACCCATGTCTTAGTCACGACATGGCTGGATTACTGTAATGCGCTCTACGTGAGGCTCCCTGTGAAGAATATCCGGAAACTGCAGCTAGTGCAAAACGCGGCAGCTAGGGTTTTGTCCAGAGCTGCCCAGTGGGAGCACATCACACCCATCCTGAAAGAGCTGCACTGGCTGACAGTTTGTTTCCGGGTCCAATTCAAGGTGCTGGTTTTGACCTTTAAAGCCCTTAACGGTTTGGGCCCAGGGTATCTGAGGGACTGCCTGCTCCCAAGGGTTGCTGCCCGCTTGACGAGGTCATCTGAGGGGGCTCTGCTCTGGGTGCTGACAATGAGGGAGGCTAGGTTGTCATGCACCGGAGACAGGGCCTTCTCTGTTGCTGCCAGATTCTGGAATGCTCTCCCAGTGGGTATCCCCTCCTCAGTCTCCATCACAGTTTTTAGAAAGCATGTCAAATCGTGGCTTTTTACCCAGGCTTTTATTTGATTGTCTCCTCTGCTGCTTCTTGTATTTTGTACTGTTTTTATGCTTGTGTTTTAATTTATTATTATTTTTAATCAGTTTTGGTTTTCTACTTTTTAGCTCAATGTTTTAATTTGTATTTTTTATAATCGTGTTTCTAAATTTTATTGTGAGTCGCCTTGGAATTTTCTTAATGAAAGGCGGGGTATAAATTTAATAATAAATAAATAAAAATAAAATAAAGAATTACTAAATTTAAATAGGACTTTCTCTAGTAAATTTAGTAGGCATCTCAGCCATTAAAAGTAGTTAATCATTGACTTGTATATGTTTGGTAGTCCCATCAAATGAAACTATTTACTTGGTCACCACATAAACCCAAAATTGCAGTCTTATTCCCTGATGGCACCTTTTCTTCTTTCTGCTTCTTACCCTCCATTCTCTTTCCTTTGTGGGTCTAACTTAGGCCTCTATTTTTCAATTTGTTTTGTATACAGTGCCAATTATAGAAAGTACTCTAGAACTAATAATCCTCATGTTGAAGCAATAAAAATGACATGCCTGACTATTTGAGTAAAACCTTTATGTAATTTGATTGTCTAACTGTTTGAGATGGCTTATAAATCTGGTAAAAATAACAGTAAAAACAATATTCAAATACTATGCATAATTTTTAAAAGATTCCTTCACAGACATTTGCCATATTTCTGTGTACCAGAGTATTCTAGGCCAAATTTTAATTGTCTGAAATCTTTACAGTATTTCAAAGCAATTGGGACTTGTCCTAGAATTGAAGTCCTGATAAAATGACGTTTGTATAATATTGTATTGAAGGGATAGGCAAATTTACCTATTTACAAGCAAATGCTAAACCTTCTTGTGTCAGTTTTTTCACTGTATTTTTGTTTATCCAGAGTCGGACTTAATGGTTGTGTTGGCTGACCTTTATGGGTAATAAAACTGATGGGAGGAAACTTTGCCAAAAGGTTTATTTTAATAGAGATCTGGATTTTAGGAAATTACTTTAACATTTCTGATAATTGAATCAGAGTTTGTAAGGTCAAGGAGAGGAGGATATGATTTGCATATTAAAGATGTGTGAACTTGGTATGTACTTGAAATATACTTGATGGAAACATTACCTTCTTTCTTTATAAGCTCTTTGGGATACTCTGCTTTAAGATTATTTTTTATATGCCACACATAAGAAAAACGAGCAGAAATGAAATAGACTATTGCTCCTCTTACCTGAAAACAGTTCATTGATTTAGGGTTCCGAATTCAGCAGAGTACAGTGGCACTTTAGAGATGAATGCATTTATAAGGTCATGCATGTGACCTGTACAGTGTGGGGAGGGTGGGCAGGGGGGAGGCAGGGTTGAACCTACCTTCCCACCAGAAAATCCAGGCCTTGTACAAGCCGCATGGCTCGTGTGCCCACACAACATGTGGTGCCATTAGCCATGTGGCATTCTAGAGGCTGGGAAAATCCCACAGTACACCATGCGATGAGCACAATGCATTGAGGGATTCCCCCTTAACCAGATGTTATATGCTCATGTGCTTGCAGCCCAAGCATACACATGACCCGAACCTACGGTAAAGGGCGTGCTCACCCCATTTACCTTAAAAGCCTGGGGTAAATTCTCTGGCTACTGGGGGAGGCAGTGCCAGGATCAGCTCCGTTCCCGGTGCTTCACACAAGCAGCCCTACTCTGGTAGGGGGAATCTCCTAACATTGGTAGGGCTGCTCGTATGAGCTGCCTCTTATTGTGGCATAAGCATTTGTAGATAAAAGCCATCTTTGTGCTGGGCAAAATGTGGTTACATCTCTGTAATCTGCCAGTACAATCTGGCAAATGGTGTCTGGAAGAGTTGGACTGTGATTCAGATAACTTCTCTATCTACATTGTGTAGGGGTCTTGCAGAGGTGATGTAAGTTTTTTTGATTATTTTCTTTAACACATTTGTGCCTCTCCATTGCATTGCAGAATTGTTTTTATCTTTCACACGACCTTTTCTCCAGGGGCCTAGCAAGGTTGATATGGACCCTGGGATGTATAATGAAGATGGGCCTCTGCCTCCCCACCTTTTTCTTCAGAGAGATGTGAGCGGGGAGCAAAGAGCAATCTGTCACCCAGCTAGTGGGCTTCAGGAGCCCAGGAACATTGGCCCCTCATTCAATTGTAGTTAGACCCCTGCCTTTCTCCCCTGTTACCTCTGATCTTCCTTTGCTTCACCTCACTTCTCACACCTCCATCCAGCATTCGGCTCCAAAATCATTCACCTCTCTCACACCCCTCCTTAAATCCCCAGACTGGTTTCCTGTCTGCCCCTGGATCCAATATAAGTTCCTTGTCCTTGCCTTCAAAGCGCTTCATAGCCTTGCCCCAGAGGTGTACTTTGGTAATTTTGGAGCCTGGACCTAAAGGCCTTTGGAGTCCCGCCCACACCCCTCAAGTTAAGCATCATTTTTTATCACATAGGTTCTTGAGGGCACAAACCACACTACCCAGGAAAGATTAAAGACAAGGGGGGGGGCAGGGGTGTGTGGAGGCTCTGGAACTAGGCCCCAAAGTCCAGGGGTAAGAGCGCCTCTGCCTTGCCCTTTCCTATCTCTGTACTTCCTGGCTCTGACCTTCAGTTTTTCAGCTCCACACTATTAATCGTCCAAAGGTCTGCTACTCATATAATGATCCCATTGTTTCTTCTTAGAACTCCCTTCCAGAACACCTGCACAATGCTTCTTCGGTAACTTCCTTCAAATTCCTCCTAAAACTCCACCTTTGTTAATGGTTTGGCACAATGCTTTGGCACAATGCACTACTGCAACTACATCTAAGTATGTATACACAAAATAATCATATATTCTTCCCTTATTTACCCTGCCTCCACTTTCTTCCTCTGTCATCTCCCTTATGTCTGTTTCTGGATTGTTGAGTTCAACAGGATAGAGACTTGTCCTCTCATCTGTTGTAAAATGCCATGTAGATAGAGGGTAAGCCTCTTCTCACGGGCAGCCTAACCCAGGGTTAGGCTGCTCATATGCATGTGGATTCCAATGCTGCCCACCCGCCTAACCCTACTTTTTATCCTGGCCTTTAGCCAAGGTTAAGAGCAGGCATCCCCAAACTGCGGCCCTCCAGATGTTGCTGAACTACAACTCCCAGCATCCCTAGATACAATTTATTGTGGCTGGGTATGCTGGAAGTTGTAGTTCAGTAACATCTGGAGGGCCGCAGTTTGGGGATGCCTGGTTAAGAGCATCACTGTGTCGTTACCCTGGCGCTGGGGTTGTGTGTGTGCTTGGGCTGCAAAAATGCACAACTCATGTGGGCTGCAAGAGCTCCCAACCTAGAGTGCCCAACTCATGGGAGTATGTTCCAATGCACTGTGCTTGTTGCACTATGCATTATGGATTATCCTGATGCTGGAACTCATGGTCCCAGACTCTGGAGATCTGCGCTGCCAGGAGCAGCATAGATTGTGTGGCATGCAGCAGTGTCCTGAAGAATAGACCAGCAATTGTCTGGGGGAAGGTAGGTTAGTCCCTGTCTTCTGCTCACCCTCCTAATCATATGCATAGCCCTAGTAATAATAAGCTAATACTTCTGGCAGGTTTCAAAATTTATTGATTGATTGATTGTTAAATTTATACCCCGCCTTTCATTAAGAAAATCCCAAGGCGGCTTCCTATGCAGGCTGGAGGTTTTCTATGAAGTGGGGAAGGGACAAGAAGAGTAACCCTGCTGTGCATGCAGAGTTAACTACATGACTGTTTGGATTGCAGGACCAAAGTGTTATGTGAATATTAGAAGCATCCATGTCAATCATTCAGCTGTGTTACTTTTAACAAATCAGAACATGCAAAATCAGGCAGGAGTGTATATCCAGTAGCTGATGGTTCAAAAAAGGTGAATTGGATAGAGGCTGCATTGATCGTAACAGTGATCCCTCCTTTTTGTAACAGAAGTTGTACTGGAAATGTTGGGAGGGAGAAACAGCCTGGTTGCTTGGGGCACTGCAAATTAGAGTTTGGTTGCAAGACCAGTGCAAGCTGAGATGGTACGCAACTAACGTTGTACTACACATAGTATCTGATGCAGTGGCACAACCTTGTGTGTGCAGTCCATACTAACAAGATTTGTAAAGTAGCATCCTGTTTTGCAAGAAACAAATCCACCCTAGCCCTTTTAATTCTATATAGCAATCTGCCTCAGCTTTAATTGTGTTCTTCAGAACCCACACATTACTGTTGCCAAATGGGCCCAGAGAGGAGAAGGAAGTCTGAAACTCTAATAAGTGTGTAATCAACTTGTACATTTCATTTCAAGTGGTAGTCTTGGATTTGGAATAGTGTCTGCCTTAAGATTTGCAATTTTTTAAAAGAACAATTACTTCTTTGGAGCAAGTGGTGACTCGAGACTGGCCATTTTAGCATTAATTTCTTCTTGAATGCATTGTTTTTTAAATTCAGATATTAGGATATTGGTGGGGGGGGGGAACACAATCAGAAATATTAAAAAGTCTGATTTCAGAATCAAATTCCATTACAGATAAGATTTATCCTCTTCCAAGAAGAAGTCTAGTAAGGTTTCCAGGTACTATACTAGCTGCTGTTATGTCTGTAAAATAGAAATGAAAAGTGGAAATACATCTCAAACTAAATCATTATGCTCAGTAAAGGTAAAGTGTGCTGTCGACGGTGTCCATTCCTGGCGACCACAGAGCCCTGTGTTTTTCTTTGGTAGAATACAGGAGGGATTTACAATTGCCATCTCCCGTGCAGTATGTGATGATGCCTTTCAGCAACTTCCTATATCACTGCTGCCTGATATATACCTTACGAGAAATAAGGCAAGCAAATCAATCAATCAATAATCAATCAATCAAATAGGATGAGGGACAATAAAACTTAAGAACATAACATAAGAACAGCCCTGCTGGATCAGGCCCAAGGCCTATCTATTCCAGTATCCTGTTTCACACAGTGAAACAGATTCAAGTTCCCTATGGGTGAAACAAGCAGAGTGCACACATTTTTCAACCCTGCCTTGCAAAACAACACTGCAGAAGAGAAGCACACACAGCCCCTCCCAACACAGAACAACACATTTTGCCAGACACACAGTTCAATTGCCAAAAAAGAATCACTGACCCAGAATCCACTGCCAGCCACAGTGCCTGTGCTGCAGTAAAATAACTGGCACAAGTTGCTTTCTCTCACACAGTTATATGACTACATACTATTTGCAGCAGCAGCCAGCAAGCACAGCCATAAGCTCAACTACAGCAATGTCTTCAGCCACATTTTGACTGAGTGAGGACAATTTGCAATGCAGATTGCAAAAGAGACCAGAGTGGAGAGTGAAGCACAAGTTAATCCAGACATGGAGCTCATCTCACAGTAATCACCAAGAAAATCACACACACACACACACACACACACACACACACACACACACCCCTGAGAAGTCATGTTTATCTTTTTAGGAGAGGAAAGCTGGTCTTGTGGTAGCAAGCATGACTTGTCGCCTTAGCTAAGCAGGGTCCACCCTGGTTGCATATGAATGAATGGGAGATTTGATGTGTGAGTGCTGTAAGATATGCCCTAAGTGGAGCCGCTCTGGGAGGAGCAGAAGGTTCCAAGTTCCCTCCCTGGCATCTCCAAGATAAGGCAGAGCGAGATTCCTGCCTGCAACCTTGGAGAAGCTGCTGCCAGTCTGTGTAGACAATACTGAGTTAGATGGACCTATGGTCTGACTCAGTATATCACTGTCCATTTCTCACCACAACACAAGCTCACACAAGCTCACAAACAAAGGAAACCACACCTGAAGGAAACCACAACTCAGGCACCCAAATTTCACCTTTGTCAATTTGAAATCCAGCAAAACCAGGTAGTTATAGCAGCAATAGCACAGCATATTATACTCAGTTATGAGAAAACCTCAAAATCAAACCTTCCTTCCTTCCATCCTGCTTGCCACAGAGAGACAGGAGAACAGAGTACTGTAGAGTAGACAATACTAAGCTAGATTGGCCAATGGTCTGACAAGAAACAAAGAACTCTTTCTATCTTCTCTTCTTCTCCAGCGTACATCCCTCCCTCCCTGACTGTGTCTGTGTATCATCATGGCCTCAGATTGTTACTGGGCGCCGGCTGACAGCCTGATACATGAGTCATGGCACCAATTCATCATCTCATCATTGGCCATGGTGATGGCGTGCGTGCATGTCTGTGTGTGTTAGCAGCACTAATGGGCAGACTGTGATACATCTGGTTTTGAGGTTAGCCAGGGTGGGGTGAACTGCTAGTGGTGTTGCAGTAGGTGGTGGTGACCATGAATCACTCATCCTCCATGGCCAGCTCTTGATGGCCCAGTAGGGGGAGGTTGGCCTTCAGGAAGACCAGGCGCTCCACCGTCAGCATCCAAGGGTGCTCAATGGGGTGTCACCACTTCCCTGGCCATGGAGAACAACCTCTTGCTCTTGACACTGGTTGGTAGGCATAAGAGGACTCGCCACCAAGTCCGGCCAGACTTGGTGACATGTTGCCCCAAACTGGATCGTCTCCATCTCCCAACCTGCCACTGGCTCCTGCAGCTACTGCAGAACACACTGCTCAGTACTGCTGCAGGGTTCAGTGAGCTCCCTGTACCCCTAGCAAGGTGCCAAGGAAGCCCTATGTGAACTACCATATTGCTGAAGCAGAACTACAAGCTCATTTGGCACTGCCAGGGATACTACGCTGCTGGACCAGAAAGTGGTGGTGATGCTGCTGCTAGGGGTGGACTGTGCACCAGCAGTTGGTGTTCCAGCACCTTCCTCCTGGTTATGCCCCAGCCTCCTCTCCTTGGCTTGCCTATCCACTGCAACCAAGTCCCTCAACCTGGGCAGCTTGTCAGGGGCCATGGCTTTGCCCTTCATCCTTGGGTCACGTAGGCAGGATAAAACATGTGCTGTCAATGCACTCAAAGGTGTCCTGAGCCGATCCCACGTGAGTGCCAAGGCAACCTTGGAAATCAGTGCCCAGTCCTTGATGGATGGGTCAAACACTTCCATGCCATGCCTCCTTGTCAGGGTGTGGATGGTTGGCTCTTGCTCCTGCAGGTGCTGGAGCAAGAGAAAGGTGGAGCTCCACTGGGATGGAACATCCTGAAGGATTAGGTGTATAGGGAGGCCCAGCTCAAGCTGCCTCTCCTTGAGCATCTGGTGGAAGAAAGCTGCTATCTTGCAGCACTTCTACACAAGAGTAGCTGTGGCAGCAGCAGGATGGCACCCAATGCCTTCAGTGGGGATGTCTCACCTGGCCCCAGAAGGGCCAACTGAATTGCATACAACCAGGTTCAGAGTGTGTGCCACACAACAGGTGGACACAAACTGACCCTGTTTGGCTGTCCTAGTTATGTCCACAGCATTTTTGGTGACCATGAACCCCCCGTGAAGGTTTGGATCGCCATCCTCCCACCTGGCAATCCATGGTCACCGACAGCTCTTCTTGGTTAGTATCCAGCACCTCCACATGCAGCACCGCCCACCTGTGCTTTGTAGCATAGGAAGGGCTTGCTAAGCCACCAGCAGCATACGTCCACTCGCTCTCCTGCCTTCACCATTGTGCTGCGAGGGACAAGAAAGCAGTGTGCCTCCCACTGCGGCTGATCCACAGATCTGTAGTGAAGTGAACGCTTGTGTCAGGGGCTGCTGTTCACAGCAACCCTGACACTGCCTCCCAGTACAGACACGCAGTAAAGGGAGGGCACCACCCAACTGCTGAAGGTGGTGAGTGATGGGATGTTATAGTTGGAGCAAGCAGCCGGAGCAGCTGGCGGAAGTCAGCGTTCTCCACCACCTAGAATGGCTGGTCCAAATCGATCATCTCCCCAATGGCCCGGGTGATGAGATGAGGCTCTTGGCAATCAGACCATTTGCCCAGTGACTGCACCCACCACACTGGCAACTTTCCCTGCTTTGGACACACCAGGCCAGGGGCGTAGCTAGGGGAGAGGGGGCCCGTGTTCATCCCTCTCTCTGGCGGCCCCCCAGAGTGAGGGAGATAATGAAGAAAATAGGGAGGGGTGGAGCTGGAGGGCCCTCAGGAGCTGGGGACCCGTGTTCTTTGAACCCTTTCGCTCAATTATAGCTATGCCCCTGCACCAGGCCTACTCAAGGACACATCAGGCCTATTTCTGCCAGCAGGAGTATGAACCCCCAAGTGATGCCATTGCAGGTGCTGCAGCATCCCTGACATCCTAAGATGCTTAGGGTCCTTCCTCCTGCTGACCTGTGTTCCACAGTGGATGCAGACAGCATGGTTTTGGTCACCAGGGAGGACCTCAAAGTGGTCCCATACCATGCTGCTATTGGTCTGATACTGTTTTGGTGGTGGTGGTGGTACTGGGGCTGCTGGTTCATTCTCCACCACTCCTACCCTCATTCTGGGGCTGAGAAGGTCCAGGAAGAAGTACTTCCTCCTGCTCCTTCTTTGATGGCGTGGAGGTCACAGTGCAAACAGGAATTGGGGAGGATGGTGAGAGTGATCTGGCTGGATTAGCAGCTGCTGCTGACACCTCCACTGCCACAGGAAAATCTTCTTCCCTGACAGGGGAGGACCTCCCTCCTCTTCAATCTCAAGCACCACAGTTGGCTATACTGCAGGACGAGGCTCCTCTGGAAAGGAGCCTGCGCACCACCACATCAGTGGGGATGAATTGGGGAGTAGGCCCCTCTAACTATCGCCCATCACAACTAGCAGCATCACTCCTTCCTCTGCCTTCTGCACTGCTCCTGGCTTTGCTTCACACCCTCCCGAACATCTTGGGTTTTTTAATTGAAGCCCTAACTCATGGGGGTGGGGAGAAGAAGCACCTTTAAGGTAGGTATTTTAAAAAGGGTGTGGAGTCAGGGTGGTAT
Organism: Hemicordylus capensis; assembly: GCF_027244095.1. Taxonomy (NCBI): domain Eukaryota; kingdom Metazoa; phylum Chordata; class Lepidosauria; order Squamata; family Cordylidae; genus Hemicordylus; species Hemicordylus capensis. The sequence continues at coordinate 368,126,431 of NC_069658.1, read as the reverse complement.
ATTTATGCTGTGTGTGCCACACACAGTTCTCTCTATAGCACTGTAATGCACACACACATGCTAGAAAAATTAAATCCCCTCGAATAAAGAGGCAGGCTTTATTGGGGGGGGGGCTTTTTTGAAGGCACCAAGCAAAAATTGGTTAAGTCAAACAGAAGGGAGAGGGGATTACTGTGGGCTCTTTTAACCCAGAATTCCTGTCCTACAGTCTTCCTAGTGCCCACCTAAACCTTTCCCCCAACTAGGCCCTGATTACCTGACCAAGGGCTTGTGTGTGTGTATGTGTTTGTTTGTTGGGGGGCTTACCTTCTGGTGTCTTCGGCTGGAGTATGGCCAGATGTTGCTCTAGGAACATAAGAAGCTGCCATGTACTGAGTCAGACCATTGGTCCATCTAGCTCAGTATTGTCTTCACAGACTGGTAGCTGCTTCTCCAAGGTTGCAGGCAGGAGTCTCTCTCAGTCCTATCTTGGAGATGCCAAGAAGGGAACTGGGAACCATCTGCTCTTCCCAGAGTGGCTCCATCCCCTGAGGGGAATACCTTACAGTGCTTGCACATCAAGTCTCCCATTCATATGCAACCAGGGCAAACCCTGCTTAGATAAGGGGACAAGTCATGCTTGCTACCACAAGACCAGCTCTCCTCTCTATTCTATTGGATTTAAGGGCTTCAGAGAAAAACTTAGCATTGGGAACAGCTCCTATACAGATCTAGCTCCCCCCTGCCGCCCCCCCCACAGGGGGTTGGGTTCTGCTTTTGGAGAGAGCAAATTAAGTGTCCTAAAAAATGGGCTTTTGAGTTTAAAAATGGGAACATTCCACAAGCTGAAATGTCAGCTTTTAATTAAAAAAAGAAAGAGGGCCAAACACTGTGAATGAGAGAGAGAAATGTGTCATTTTCTCTCCAATTCAGCTACAGAGGCAGGATTTGTAGACAGACAATAAAGATGGAGGGTTACGGTACCTGGGGGTTGACATTCAAAACAGCAGGACAGAGAGCACCATCCAAATAGAGAACATGGGGTCATCAGTCTTGAGGAACTCAAAATGGCGCTCAAAATACTTGATTTGATTCGAGCTCAAAACAGGATCATTTTGATTTGAACTAGACACAGACTATTTATTTTAAGCATGGTTCATTTTGAGTTCAAATCACTTGAAATGGCCTGTTTTGAACTCAAATTGATTTGAATCAAATCATTTTGCACATCTCTACTGGGCATTACTCAAGATCAAAGTTGCCTTTGGTTCCATGACCAACTGTTTTAAGGCACAGTCATTTAGCATGTCTAGAAATTTGTCCCCTCTGTCAATATCCACATGCGAATATGTCCGTTCTATGTGAGGGTAATTGAAGTCACCCATTATTCTTTGATACCTCGCTGATTTGCTTCTCGGTTTCTCTCGGCCTTTTGATCCAGAAGACTAAAGCACATTCCTAGTAACACGTTTCCTTTCCGTCCTTGTATTGTCACCTGTTCCACCAGGTTCTCACTGTTCCACCAGGTTTCCGTTATGCCTGCAGTTGTTTTCATTGACAACCAAGCATTCCAGCTTGCCCTTCTTGGCTCGGAGGCTTCGAGCATTGGTATATAAACACCTGTATCCCAAGTCTCTTACCTTACGTTGGCATGTGCTGTCTTCCTTACTGTTATTTATTTATCTATCCTATTTATATACCACCTATTTATATACCTATTTATATATTTATTTAAATATCCTATGTATATACTATTTAGATATATACATCTCTAGGCAGTGTACAATCACAATCAAAGTTACAATATTAAAAAAAACCAATTAACACTTTCTCACAATAACTATTAAATAGTTTAAAATTAGTTTTAATTAAAAGCCTGAGAAAAATCAATTTTGCTTAAAGCCTAATTAAAAGCCATTTGATCTTTTTGCTCAGCTGTCATGTAGTTCTGTCTGCTCTACTCCTGGTTCTACTCTGTCCCCTTCTGGTTTATCCAAAAGGGTTTGCACCCTCATACTTTAGGGGATTTTGCTTGCTGAACCAGATACCAGCCAGTTCTTGTCAGCAAGCCCAACAATTATTTTTTGGCAAATACTTTTTTTTCAGTGCAAAATGCCACAGTGAGAAGATTTTTCCCCAATGCAAAAAGAAACAGGTAGCATCTGAGTGGTTGTCCTGCTCCACTTTTGGACACTTATTTGAAGCCGTTTAAAAATGGGTTCCATATCTTCTCAAAGGTTTCTAGACCCTGCTGTTGATGTTTTTAATTAAAAAATAAATAAAAATGTTCTTGTGTGCCAGGCTCAGCATTTCTGGCAACAAAATATCTGGAGGAGCTTTGGTTTTTCACACCACCTATTACCTTTACAAAAACAGGAAGGACAGTTGGATGAAATTTATTCACACAGCAAAATTTCTGCTATTTTATAGGAGATTTCTGAATGGCAAAGGTACAGATTACCAGACAGCAAAGCCAGAAAGGTTCTGTTTTCTGAGGGATAGCAATAGGTGTAAAGACATTTCAGGATAGTGGGAAAGGAGGGAGTTCTTTGCTAGGAGTACAAAAAAGTCTGGAGCTTCACTACAAGGATTTCAAAGTAATTCTCAACACTAAAAAAATGAAATAGCACCAAGATGTTCTTATCTAACTCAATGCTTTGAGTGACTGCATTTTAGATGGCTTGCTTCACGGCTCAAAGATCTGATATAACTCTTGGAATATTTTTGGACATTCTTTGTACAGCTGCAGTAGTAGAAATTAGTAAACCTTTTGAATGGTAGTTTTCAAGCAAACTTTGCATTTGAAATCTTTTTGCACAGAGAGATATCTTCTGCTTACAGTTCACATAAAAACCTGAGGGAGATCTACTTTTTTCTTTTTTCTTCTTAACCCCCTCCCCCCCGAAACAACAACAACAAACAAACAAACACAAACCCACCACACCCAGATTTGCCATAAGATTTTATCTGGTTGAGCTACTCTGAATGTTCCAGAATCTTCTTTTGGACACAATAATAAAAGCATGTGACTTGTTATATTTAAAAATTTCCAAGCTGTTCCTAGACTTTTAATTTTAGCTGAGCATTGAGGAGCACCTATATAGTGAGGCTGTTCTCATGCCCAGGTGGGCAGGGCAGCAGGCAGGTGATGGGGGAGGCTGCAGAAACCCACCTTCTCCGCCTATAATTGCCGAGGACCGCGGATCGCGCACCCAGACAGTCCACTGCAGAGGCACGAGGGCCAGGACACATCACCCCAGCCCTCAGAAATCCCACAGTGCACTGTGCAAATACAACTCTGGAGGTGAAGCACCTTGTATCTGGATAAATTTGTTGACAGTCATACAAGGCCTACTCTGGCGCTATCTAAAGCGTGGCTCCTGTACCCATGTGCAGAGACAATGGGAGCAGGCTGGCAAACCCTGCCCCCATGCCACCCGAATACCTTTCTCTACATTTCCAAGATTTGGATGCTTTTTCAAGCAAATCTGAGGCTTGGAAAATGCTCCCTTCTGCAAAAAATAAAATAAAATAAAATAAAAACCCTACTTACCAGCCCTCTACCCTTCAAGAACCGGCTTATTGCAATCCTTTACTTAAGGTCCCTGGCCAGCAAGGGGGAACAGCATAGACTTCTCTACCAAAGAACACCTGCTTACGTAGCTTGTTCCAGTCTACACTGCATATGTCATATTTCTGCTAGATTAATGGAAAGTGGGTTTTTTAAGCTGCATCAATTCTAATGATAAATTCTCTTCTTTGAGGAGCTGCATCAGTTCTAAAGATAAATTCTCATTTTCGAGGTGTTCTTTATTTTTATTTCTATACTACATTTTATATCCCAGTTTTCTTCCATCATGGAACTTGACAGCTTACATGAGGTTCCTAGATAGTCATTCATCCAGGCAGTGATTGCTTAGCTCTTCAGTTATTGTATACTCTAAAACCATGTTCTGGGACCCATGGTTTGTTGTATATTGCTCCTTTAAAAAGCAAACCTAGAAGACTTCAGGATGAGAAGCAAGGAAACTGTTTCCCTTTTGCAGTACAGTAGAGGTCTATGTAAATTGTTGAGCCTATAGGACCATACAAGTTCTCCTCAAGAGTTTGGACGGTTCTAGGCCCAGATGGACCAGAAATAAACTCTTGGATAAGTTATATCTGTTGTTTGTCGAATCTAGTTATTTTTGCCCCAGGTCTTTTCAGTGAATTTAAGCAATAAATAGATGAGTTATTAGTAGTCTGCTGTTTTCACATACTCAGTACTCCTGACAAGAGCTTTAAAATTGTTTGGTTACTTTCTGAATGTTTTCCATGTATCAAGAGAGTCTGCTTTTCTTTTTTCTCAGTACTTCATCCAACAGAACATTTGAGTAATTATGTTTAAAAGGGTGGATTTTTTTTAACTTTTTGCAAAAGCAGGGAAATAACATTCTTTCAGTCGTAGGAAGCCTTGTACAAAGCTGCCCTATGCTTAACCCTCAATATCTCCATAACAACTGCTGAGCAATTTCTCCAAAAGTATTTGCCCTATTTGGGGATTAAAACTTGATAAAATCTCGTTCCAACTATGTTTTGTTTCATGTGTTCTGGTTATTTTTTCCTCTAGCTGGTTCTGGGTTGTTATTTTTAAAGATCTAAAGGAGCTATGACTGAGATGCAGCAGAACATCACTACTTTAATTCTCTGTTTTGTGGGTACTCACCGATGGCTGGACTTTTGTTATAAAACAGTGAGGCTCTCCACAGGAGCAGTGTGGAGAGCTTGCAGGGCGTTTGCGGGGAGAGAGGGCTTGACCTGCTCTCCCCACACATGAGCATGTAGCTCACTCTGGGTGGATGGATCGGCCACCCACATGATTACCGGAGCCAGTTGGGGCAGTGGGGATTGGGGGCCTCCCAGCCCCTGGAAGTCCTAGAATGCCCCGCGTGGGTGTGTGTGGCATTCTGGGGAGCCCCCCAATGCAGGGGGGGGCTTGTTGTAACCTCCCAGTTGGGGGTCTCCTTATGAGTCGCTGTGGGGCGGCACACAATCAGACAAATGGAGTTAGCAGAGTGCTTGCTCCGTTAACGTCGTTTAAGCTGGGTGGAATTAAGTGTGCTTGCTGCTGGGAGCAGCATGGCTCCTGGCAGTTCACATGCGCACTGGAAACTGGACTGGGCTCCCTTAGCCGGTTTCAGGTGTGTGTGAGAATAGCTTCAGTATCATACATAAATACTGTGATTTGTTGTATAACAGATAAGCATGGGAAACTTGATGTGTGAGCACTGTAAAATATTCTGCTCAGGGGATGAAGCTGCTCTGGGAAGAGCAGAAGGTTTCAAGTTCCCTCCCTGGCTTCTCCAAGATAGGGCTGAGAGAGATTCCTGCCTGCAACCTTGGAGAAGCTGCTGCCAGTCTGTGAAGACAATACTGAGCTAGATGGACCAATGGTCTGATTCAGTACATGGCAGTTTCCTATGTTCCTATGTTCCTAATTTAGCATGAATGCTCATTTGTCAGGAGCTTCCTGGGCTCAGGCTGCAATGCTATGTCCTGTTGCCCATTGTGGCAACTTGTTGCACTGCAACTACTTTTGAAACCCCAAGCTCCAGAGTGGTTCTGCCCCATGATTGCCTCCTCTCACAACAGGAATAATATAAGAACTTTCTGTCTGAAGTAGGTATTGCCTCAGTAAAAGTCACTTGATTTTAGTGCCATGTTGCTTATTTCTCCTGTCTGATTGCTTAGCTCAACTCTTGTCTTGTCTTGTATTCTTGTTTGGTCAGCTTGGCTCTTGGCTTGTCCTTGACCTCTGGCTTGCTGATTGAGCCTGGCTCCTGGTTTTTGCACCTAATTTCTGACCTTCATCTCCTTCTTTGTTGCCTGGTTCTGTCTCCTCCTTGGTTCTCTGAATAAAGTTCATTCTTGTCTAACTAGCTTTCCCATTCCCAGCATGAATGTCTACCTAGCTCTCCCTTTCCCAGCTTTGAGCCCTGCACCTTCCAGAGGTAGTTGTCCATGATCCAACTGTGACATCATTATTAAGAATATGCATTAGCAGTCCTTTGTAGGATGAAGGAATATACAGTTATCATACTGAACAGTTTCTGAAGCACCTGTCATTAGATGTGTCAAATCAGGAATATTTTGTAAATGTTGCAAATGTGTCACCAACATGTGGGGTTGGCCATTTGAATCAATGTTGGGAGTTCTGGAATGACATATCAGACTATGGTTGAAATGATCAGAAAAAAATGTGAGTAGAAACACAATTGAAAAGGGACTTTTGCTGAAAAAGAAAATATACTATTAATAGCAAAATGTGCTAGTCCTGCTTCCAGATTGTTCTGCTACAATGGATGAGAAGACCTGAAATGTACAATATGCCTGACTTCATCATATTTTCATTCTAGGGCAGGATTCAACTTCTCATTGGGAGCAAACAGTTCCAGAATTAGCAACCTTTACACGCAGTTGTAAAGCTTTTGGCTCTTGTGTCTAAATTTTGGGCAATGTTTAACCTTTGCTATCCACAGTGAAATTCTGCATGTATCTCCATTATTGATTCAGCCTCGTCTAATAGGTTAGATTAATTTGCTAGTAAAGAAGTTCTAATCAGCTTTAATGGCTGCTGATAAACTTGATAAAATGAAGGCTGCAATACTATTCTCAGGCATTTAATGAAAACAAATTTTAAGCAGTTTAATTGTTTTACTCTGTGAATTTGTTTTGTTCTGTGAAATATTATTTTATTTTATAATTTGAATTGTGTACACCAGAGAGAGAGAGAGAGAGAAAGATCTATATTTATATATCTAACAGTATATAAGGCTGATAAATTAAATAAATAAATATTATTTAATGTGAATTTAAAATAGCCCAATGTCGCAGTTAGAGCATGCTCTGAGCTTTCCTTTTTACTGCAAAAGCCAATACAAGTTAACTGATATTTAATTTGATAATACATACAAGAAGTTGATTAATTACTAAGCCCTACTTTTGCCTTTTGGAAATACTGCTGGGACACAATAGTAGTTCATGCTGGCTGGTAATCCAATTCCCATATGCTGCTTGATTTTGTTAATATCTCAGTTTGACACAGAACTGGACATTGATGGAGTTACTGAGGAAACCATTACAAATGACATTGGGTTCCTTGTGCTGTAGGAAACTTGATTAGAAGGAAGTTTTATGGGATCTTCATACCATAGACTTTTATGGTACAACCTTATTTATTTCCCAGAGGGTTCATGTAGATATTAAACTAGCCTGTGTGTGGTTGGATTCATTATGAGTCTTCCTCCAGCATTGCTCTAGCCATAATCCAAGTTGTTTCATTGCCCTGAGTTTCGAGGAAATCAAGGAGCTGAACGAGCTCTACCAAGCTGGAGATGGCATTTCAGAGACAAGGTAAACACAGCCTGGTCTGCCTCTGTATTCCAGAGATTCTCAAGGGACTTGACAGTGATGTCAGTTCTGGGCATTGGAAATTCCCCAATGGCTGTCTGGAAACTGAGTGGATCCATAAGGCAGCATTCGCACATAATGTAATAATGACACACTCGCACTTCCAATTTTGAACTGTAAACCGCATTGCAGACATTCATTCAACCGTGGTCCAACAACCTCTAGTTTCAGGAGAGGAGAGCCCCTCCCTTCTCCTTATCCGCGGAGGCCGCATCCCAGCAAGCTCCATAGTGCTTGCATTGCCAGACTGTGGGCAAAGCATCAGCATGTCAGAAGAATGGCTGCGATTGGCGCCAATCTTGAAAGGGGCAGGGGGCATGCTGAGCACAATCATGCTATTTCAGAATGGTCCACCTGCCCTCAGCATGGAAAGGTCATTGAAATAACTGTAAATGCCATGTCATGCCAGCACGGACAACGATAGCACTGCTCTCATCCAAAGAACCCCACAACAAGAATGTCCCATGCAAGGACAATGAGGGAGGGGTAACTTGGGGGCACTCTTTTCCTGTTAGGAAAGGGAAAGGACCATGATGACTTCCTAGGAGGATACTCTCTCTCTCTCTCTCTCTCTCTCTCTCTCTCTATCTATCTATCTATCTATCTATATGGGCAAAGGATCAAGGAGGGGGTTGTCCCGCCATGACCTGGGATGCTCTTATGAGAGTTCACCCTACCAAAGCAGTCCATTCAGACCAAGCCACACTCCTGCTCCCCTGGCAGCTTGCTGCCAGCAGACTAGTATTATCATGAGAGGGCCGATCTTCTAGGCAAGGACCATTGGGTTAGAAACCCTCGATCTTCTGTTGGACTTAATGCCCATGAATTGAGCTATCCGAACAAAGGGGCCCCCGCTTGTGAGGGTACCCCACTCTCTCTGGTTAAAGATAGTGTTTCTGAACTGCAACCCCCTTTCTCCCCTGGGAAGCCTCACATGGATCCAATGGAGATTGTGATGCTCCATGTGTCAGAGCCTATCCACATGTGTGGACAGGGGGAACACCGGCTGTGGGCATGGATCTTTACCCTGATTCAAAATTCCCAGGTTTGAGTCAGGGTTATGCCATAAGTTTTGCAGTTATGCCAAAAGAGAAACTCAAGTATGTAGTACACCGCTCTGGGCTTCTTGGAGGAAGAGCGGGATATAAATGTTAAAATAATAATAATAATAATAATAATAATAATAATAATAATAATAATAAGAAGAAGAAGAAGAAGAAGAAGAAGTAGATCTGCCACTGCAGGGAATTGTGAGAGAAGGAAGCTCCAGTTTCCAGCAACCACAGGAAATCAGGGTTGCCATTTGGGGGCACAAGCAAGGGTCCACATGAGTGGACACGCTGGCAGGGGGCACACGTTGTCAACTGCATGGCAGCAGTCACCAAGACAGGGAGAGCAGTTGCTGGGATACCCATCCCCATGGCTTTCCTATATTGAGCAACCTGGCTCGATATAGAGCCCCCATAGCCTGACACTCTTGTGTCTTGTGACACCTGTCACACTCTTGTGACACTCTTGTGTCTTGTGACACCTGTCTGACTGTGTAAATAAATAATAATTAAAGAGAATCACCATGTTAAAAGGTGCCTCTTTGCCAAGTTAGCCGGGGTACTGTCATTCACAACATAACGTGTGGATGACATTACCTGTGTACAGATCTGTACCTGTGTACACTGTATACTCATTGTACAAGTGTTGAACATAGTATGTGAATGGGTCTTCTATCTGACCCTGAAGAGGCAGCCCCAGCCCCTGACATTGGGCCTACCCTGATCCTGAGACAGCTCCAGAATTGTAGCCCCGTGAAATGGTATCTTATAAACCAGAGCTCCCTGAAAAACCTGCCTCTCCAACATCATTGCACCCCCTGATAACTTCACATCATAGCCAATAACAGACCAGGCAGATTCAGGTACAGAGTAGTAGTAGTGCTAGACTGCAAGCCAGAAGGATATCCCTTTAAGGCTTCCACTTTGCTTGCATAGGAGCAGAGTCCAGGAGGAGTAGTCAGAGCTCAGAGTTAATTAAGAGCTCCATCTACTTCTGACTGTTGTTGGAACAACTTGTCCCATGGAGCTGTCATAGAGTTGCAACCTGACCAACTGGCCTTGCCTTGCATCACCACCTTGTAGGCTCTTGTCAGCAGGATGGGACAGGACACAATTATCATTGTAAACTACTGTGGGGGATCTGATCTTATTAAAGCAAATATGAGAAAACACATTTTAATTGTACCAAACTAAGATTGCTAATCATCTTTTGGTATGTGACATCTTAATACATACTTCTTAGTGTTGTTCTCAGTGGCTTGCATGAAAAGGTGGGTGATGTGTTTATCCAATTCAAGAATTATTTAATATTGGGAGGAATTACATCTGGATAGATGTAATTCATCTTCCCTCAACTTCCAGTAAATTAGAACGAGAACTGCAAGGATAATAAATGATATGAGGTTATCACAAGAAAGGTTTAAGGAATAGTTAGCTTAGGGAAACTAATATTAATATTAATACTAATATTAATAGGATGTGTGTCAACAACTGTGTGACATTACAAAAGATACGATCCTGCCAGTGGAGGATGGAACAAGAAACAATGGTTTTAAACTACAGGGACATGGACTTCAGTTAGACTTTGGAAAAAAAGTTCTAAAGAACAGAGCACTTAACCATGTGGGGAAACCATGAGATTTCTGAGAAAAGGTAGAACTGGCATTTGTTTGGGCTAGCAAATATAAATATGATGTCCTACCTCCAGACATGGTTTAGATGGTCAACTATGTCTCTTCCAAATCAGTTTGATTTTGAGAACTCTCCATTTTGAGAAGGTGTTTCTTAAACGCTTTCAACAGAAGAAAAACTCAAAATTTCTATATGTTGGGCCCATAATTTGGTACATTCCTGCTAGAAATGTCTTCTGGGGGGCATACCCCTATATCTAATAAGAATGTAAACATCTCTCTCTCTCTCTCTCTCTCTCTCTCTCTCTCTCTGAGTGCTGCAGTTGCACTTCCTAATGCAAATATGTTTTCTTTCAGATTGTATGAAGGCAAAGAATTAACAGAATTTGAAGAAGCTATGAGGAAGCTTTTTGAGTCTATCAACAACCTGATGAAAAGTCAGCATAAAATAACCATTTTGTTACAGGTTTGTGCATTTTTCCCCTATGTTGTCTTTGGTGACTATGAATATGGTGAATATTTATATACCACTTTTCAACAAAAGTTCCCAATGCGGTTTACATAGAAACAAACAAACAAACAAACAAACAAACAAACAAACAAACAAATGGCTTCCTGTCCCCTCACAATCTAAAAAAAGAAAGAAACATAAGATAACCACCAACAGCCACTGCAGGGATGCTGTGTTGGGGATAAAAGAACAAAGGTAGATACATGGAAGTACAAAGATAGATAAGTTTCGTTACTTCCACAAATGAGAAGGAAATTCTAGATTTGTTTCTAAGGAAAGCATTTCTTAAGAGGCTTATATCTGTACTAGTATTTTAAAGCCCGTTATAAGAACGGGTGCTAGCCTTCCCCCCACCCCATTGTGTGTGTGTGTTTGTTTGTATGGTTTTTTTTTTAATCTCTCTGTCTGTCTGTCTCTCTCTGTTTGTTTCTCACTTGCTCTTTGTCTTTGTTGTCCTCCGAGCTTTTTTCCCCCCTCTCCCCTCTCCCTTGTCCCTGTGTCTCTGTGCACTTTGGTGGCCCCGCTGCCTCTGCTTTCCTGCGGCTGTCGCAGCCGCATCTTCCTCTGCGGAGATGGAGGCTGGGACCGGGGGCCGAGTGGAGGCCGTAGGAATCTTAAAAAGAAAAACCTTCCACCGCCGTTGTTGCCGAACTCCCACCCTCCCTTCCAACTTCCAAACCCACCTTACCCCGGCCCGTGTCAGTTGGGCGAAGAAAAGTCCTTAATTGAAGAGGGAGAGAGGAGCTCGCAAGCAGAGCTCCTGTCTCTGCAAAGCCTCTTCCTGAACTGGCGCTTTGGGCGCGAAGGACGCCTATTGGGTCCTTTGTGTCCATAGTGTCAGTTCGGGCAGAGCCTTTGCTCAGAGAGGAGCTCTGTTTGTGAGCTCCTCTCTTCCTCTTCAATTATGGAGTTTTCTCGCCCAACTGTCACGGGCCGGGGTAAGGTGGGTTTGGAAGTTGGGAGGGAGGGTGGGAGTTCGGCAGCAACGGCGGCGGTGGTTGTTTTTTTTAAAAAAGTGCTTTCTACGGTCTCCCGTCTCCCCCAGTCCCGCTGCCGCCTTTGTCTTGAAGCGGCTGCCAAAGCCGCATCTGTCCTCACTGCCTGCGGTGATCTGGTCCCGCCGCCGCCTCTGTCTCCAAGCGGCTGCCAAAGCTGCATCTGCCCTCCCCGCGGCCGGACAGAGTCAAAAACATGGCCGCCTTTTGTCTGTCTCCGTTCTGCCTCGGCCGTCCTGCGCATGCGCTCTGCGCATGCCCAGAACGGCCCAGGGAGGCACGGACACACGCTTGGTATCCGTCCACGGACGGACACCAAGCGTTTTATTAGAGAGGATGTTCATTGCCTGTAATGTTTTAACAGCTTGGAAGTAGTAAGTTTAACAAACAATCACAGTTAATAGCATTGATAAGAAAATTCAAAAATTTCAAAAGTTTACAAAATCACAAACTATTCAAATTACTAATACAGGAAGTATTTTAAGGGTCAGCTACTCTAAACAGCTGCTCAGATATGAAAGAATATGACATTACTTAAGTATACATGGAGGCTGTTCTCAGGCGCAGGCAAAACCGGGCTAACGAAGCCAAGCCTGGTCTTGCCTGTGCATAAGAACTGCCAGGATCACACCCGATCCTGGCCGTGCCTCAGTGGCAAACCTGCCTAGGCAACCACCCGCTTAAATGACATTAAGGGAGCAAGTCCTCCCTTAGCCCCATTTTTCTAATCATGTGGCAGCGTCATGTGGCTACCCATCACTGGGGGAATCCTCACTTATGTGGTACATTATGGGAGTTCCAGGACCTCGCGGCCTCCAAACCTCCCTGTTGCCAGCAGTAGCTGGCAATCATCTGGGCGGGCGCTTTGCCCACCCAGCAAAGAGAAGTTGATCGTCTGTGAGGAACATAAGCTTTTTGAGGTTTCCTCCCCTACTCCTTCAAGCCCTTTTTCATGGATAATGAGAAAGGGCTCATGGTGTCCTTTAAATGAATCAGTGAGAACATGGGAGGTAGCTTTCTGTGTCTTCATCTTCCCACAGTGTTCCAGTAAAGGTTAAAGACCTGAAGCGGTATGGGGTGAAGCTGATTTCTTTGGGTCTTTTCAACACACTAGACATCTGTTCTATCACTTCTGTCCGCATGGTTGTAGGTTATAGTAATACCATGGGATTCCCATAGAAGTGCACACCCCACAGTGCTAGAGTAACATTTAAAGACATACAAGTTTATACAGCTCCTTAAAAAAGAGAGAGTGAGAAATCCACAACTCTCTTTGGTGTAGAAGTCTTCTTAGGAATATATTGTCAACTTTGCTTCCAAGTAACGGCTCTTAGGATTATAGACTACGACATGTTCAGATGAGATTCTTAGGCTGTGAATATGAACAGATTTACTCGGGTGTGAGCTCTATTGAGCTCAGTGGGAGTTAATTCTAGTAAACATGCTTCTTTTTATTGCTAATCTTATTAACTTGCCTTGTGGTACTGATGATGACCCCATTTTGTTGTTTTTCTTTACTGGATTGTACATATATGTTTAGGTGTTTTTGAGGGTGTCAAATAGATCAGTATGTGATCAGAACAGTGTTTAGTATTTGCAGCAGCCTTTCATGGAGGTAAATTCAGGGAGAATAAATCTATCAATGGCTACTAGTTCTGACTGCTGTAGGCGACCTTCATGTTCAGAGGCAGGATCTGTCTGAATGAATACCAGTTGCTGGGGAACAATGGCAGGAGAAAGGGGTATGCCTTCATCTCCTGTTTGTGTGGCTTTAAGAACTCCTTAAGTTTTTATAAGTTTTAAGTGTGCATACACACACACACACACACACACACACACACACACACACACTCTAAATGAACACACACACACACACCACCCCAAACTCACATGTCTTGGTGGTTTACAAGAAAATAACATGAATTAAAACATTAAACATTAAATCAATTAAAAATGATGCACAGATTAGGAGTGTGCATGGACTGCGGCTTGAGATGCTGTTTGAATTTGGATTGGTCTGAATTCCATGGTCTGGCGAACTGCTTTGGTCTGGTTTGGCTGAACATCATAATGGTCCAGTGATTTGAGGCGGCGCCGGGCTTGGTGGTGAGCAGCACCTTTAAAAGTAAAGCAGCAGATCCTTTCCAGTGTGACCGTGATTCCAGGGGGTGTGCCACCACAGAAGCAAGCTGCCTGGAATCGCAGTCACAATAGAAAGGACCTGTGGCTTTACTTTTAAAGGTGCCGCTCGCCGTCAACCTAGCACCACCTTGAACTGCCAGACCAGTTCGAAGCTCCCAGATGGGAACCTTTTAATGTCATTTTTGTGGGTGAGACAGGCATGTGAGTGAAATGCACACAGTGCAACAAAGAAATGCAAGGCTCAGTTGCCTGAATGAAACAGCATTATGAAAAGTGTGTGCCTATTTTCTAAAAAGAAACCCACATCTATCTCTGAAAATGCATTAATGTTATATTAGATTATGAATGTGTTAATTAAAAGATTAACGAGCTTGACTTGTATTTTTGAGCTGATATTATGGTAAAGTTATCTGAAAGATGGGCGTCAAATGTTTGGACTGGGGTGCAATTTCAGTGCTTGCCCTAGGCGCTATTTTCCTTAGATACGCCTCTGCCCCTGAGTAGGCTGGGCCAGCGGCTGCTCTGGCCCATTTTGGGCCTCTGCACACGTGGGGGCCATTTTAGTTTCTGGTCACTGAAATGGCCTCTGCACATGCATGGATGTAGTTACAACGGCCCCTCGCATGCACAGAGACCCATACTGGGCCACAGAAGGCCCTAACTGGGCCTCCACCAGCCCAGGCTACTCAGGGGGAGGCTGATAGGGTTGGGGCGGGATGCTTCTGCTGCCCCTAGCACCCCCACCCTGCTGTGGCTTGTACTTGTGAGTGCATATTTAATCTCCTCCTGCCCTCTCTATACTTAGGACACCCTCCCTGCTCTTGTACTATTAAAAGAGAATCCTCAGTGGATTCCCCTTTACCAATATAGCTCTGAACCAGCTCAGTTTGAACTGGGCCCAGTTTGCTGAGCCCAGTCCAGTTTGAACCTGATCCAGTTGAGCCGAGCCAGTTCAACATTGAACCCAGCTCGAACCCAGCTGGCTCGCACACCCTTAGTTTACATGAAGAAATAAATTTGGGTGACATCAGCATACTACACCAAATCTCCTGGAACTTTTTCACACAGAGGTTTTAGTTCTCAACTCCTCCAGAAGTTGTGCGTTCATATATTGAATGTTTATATTGTGCATTCATATATTGGCCAGATTTACACTTAGGTTCCTGTGAGCTTTTGGGGAGCACTTCACACACCAGTCAGAGTTTTCGTTGCATGTTAGAATATAGCCCAATTTATATCTGGGGTAAAAAGAATTGACTTTTTGCATCGGGTTTTTTGGGGAAACTTCGAACTTGCAGTAAACCCTCGCAGTAAACTTACAGTAAAACCTGCTGTCTGAAAATGCTCCTGATGATCTCTCCCATGATCTCTCCCATTATCAGATGTATTCAGATTTATTTAATTTGCGTTGATATTGTGTGTGTGATGCAAGTTCCTGAGAGCATTGTGAAGTCTGTTGCATTGTGAAGTCTGTTGCAAAGTGGTACAGCTGAGTATTACGGCAAACCTAATCAGTTACGTGTAGAATCCCTCTATTTAGCTTCAATATTAAGCATCTACATGCTGGAAGAGTGGTGGTATCTGGGAACAGTGAGACTAAAAGTGGGTCAAGAGTCTTAAATCTTTAGACTTATTTGCTGTTAAAAGTAATCTAGACACAGGATTTTAAAATGTTTTATATTAAGCCAGGAAACTGGAGACTATTCTTGTTGACAGTAGCGAAAGGCCAGCATATAAAAAGTCTTTTTATATAATTATCCTCTTCATCTCCTGCACTAGTGAGAATAAAAGTCATTTTTGCTTTGTAGTGTGATTACTAAGCAAAGCAAATCTGTTTTGCACAGGCACCTGATTTCATTTTGGCTTTGTAGTTTCACATAATAATGGATAGCTCACACAGTGATGATTTTAAAGGTGTAGCTATCTAGAAGACAGAACTGTCCTAAACATGTCCAAATATAATAAAGTATGACCAGCAAATGAATATTTCAAGAACACAGTGGGAGAATTTGAAACCACAAGGCAGGGAAATGCCACTTTTAAGTCAGAGTCCTGCAGCAGGAAAAGATAAGGTGCCAAACATGTTGGAAAGGATAGACACTACAATGGAAATACTACAGCAGTGTGTACATGAACTGAGTATAAATGAGATCAGCCGACCACATAGAATTAAGTTCAGTTTAGGATGCAGAGAGAAAATGCAGAAATCATTTTAGCTGCATCACTAGTGTTGGGGAAGGAGAGAATTTTTTCTTCCCCAAATTCCCTGAGAATGTTTTCTCAGTTGAGATTTGCATGCTTTTCTTAAACAATGTAGTGATAATATCTTGTTGTTCTTCCTTGTGCACATAATTGTACTACCTTGCTCTGAAAAGACAAACAAACAGGCTCCTCCAACCCCCAACTGATGTTACCCCCAGTCCCGAACTCTTGCAGTGTGTCGCAAGAGTTCCGCCGCCAAATCCTGGGCATGGTCCCAAGAGAATTAAATATATAGACTGGCTGACCCCACACAGAGCATCTGTGCAGTTGTGTACTGAGCCTGTGACACCCCCCGCAGCTCGCTCTCCCCCCTCAGCTTGCTCGCTCTCCCCCCGATCGCTTGCTCTCCCCCCTCAGCTTGCTCGCTCTCCCCCCAATCGCTTGCTCTCCCCCCGCAGCTCGCTCGCTCACTCTCCCCCTGCAGCTCGCTCACTCACTCTCCTCCCCGCAGCTCGCTTGCTCGCCCCCCGGAGCTTACTCACTCACTCCCCCCGCAGCCCTCCCCATTGGGCGGGCCAGGGCCAGGCCATCCCACCACCACCTCCCACCTTCTCCTCCCGGCTGGTAGGGCTTTGCCCGCTATCTGCCCACCTCCTCATCACCGCCATCATTTCTCCCCACGACCGCCTCCTCTTCCTGGCCAGCGGGGCTTCTCCCGCCATCCACCCACCTCATCTGGCCGGAGGGGCTTCACCTGCCAGCCCTCCACCTCTGCATCCTGACCACAGCCATTATTTCTCTCTGCTTAAGTGCTGGAACTCTTGCATGCTCTAGAGCATCTGCACATTAGTACTTGACTGCTCCCCTCACCTCATTTCCCCACCCTCACCTGAGCTGCACTCCTGCTCCTCCTCCATCCCATTGCTTCCATCCTCCTCACCCTTCTTGGTCGTGGCTGCAGCATTGCTGCTGCCTATTGGCCAAGCTGCAGCCCCCTATCCCTTGAGACCTCCCCACCCTCACCCTCCCCACCCCGTTCCTGCTCCTCCCTTCAAGAGCAGCAGCAGTGATTGACCAGGCCATTCCTCGCTGCTGCCACCACCATGGCCGCTCTTCCCCTCAGGCCGCTGACAGGCCCAGGCCCATCTCTTGCCTGCCTGCCTCCCTCTGACAATGGCCTTGGTAGCCCCAAACAGCAGCAGTGGTTGCCTGGACCCTTCCTTGCTGCCAGTGCTGCCATGGCCACTCATTCCCCTCAAGCTGCTGACAGGCTCAGGCCCGTCCCTTGCCCTTCCTTCTGTCTCTCTTCCCCCTCCCTTCTTTTTCTCTTTCTCTCTCCTCCACTCGCTCTTCTCCACTCTTTCTTCCCCTTCCCTTCATGTTTTTTCTCCCTCCCTCCCTGAGTTAACAGATTTTGTTCATTTACACAATGGCAGCCTCCTTCTCCTGAAAGGGCTCTTCCCTCCCTCAGGACCTGTCTTTTTGCAGACCCCTGCCTGTTATCCTTTTATATCCAGAACATCTTCCAACCAGTAACAGCTGCATTCCAACTGACCTTAACCATCACAGGCCCCTCCTCCTTATCTGCATAGGGAATCCCCACTGCCCAGTCACCATGGTGCTTCTGCTCTCACAGGCTCCTTCTCCCTATCTGCATAAGGAATCCCCACTGCCCAGTCAGGTGCTTCTGCTTGCAAACTCAGCCAGTCACCTCCTTCCTCCCACGTTGCCGCACATGGTCCGTCCATCTACAAGAAATACATATATAGATTCTTCACATTTTATAGTGGTATGTTTGGAGTTGGACTTATTTTCCCTACCCCATTGTGCTGTCAATTGTTCATTCCATGTGGTGTATCAGGAACAGGATTTAGGCTTACTTTTCCCCTTGCTTCATTGCCTATTCATTCCCCATTATCCAAATGTACATAGAACTGAATCCCTGCACTTAGGGTAAGGTTTCAAAGCTTACCTTAGAGATCAAGCCTGTGTGCTGTTGTTGATATTGTGCTGCACATAGACCAAGGACACTCTGGTTCAAATCCTCATTCAACCCTGAAGTTCAGCTTGGTGACATCCCCACCACAACCCATGCCCACAGCATTGTGGTCCAAGTCAGCTGCTGCCACAGGGCTGATGAACAAGCAACCCAAGTTTGAAGTTTGGTGATCTGCATTGCTTCAAGACCATGCTCCAAAACAAACATGTGAATAAAACAATTATACGTAATTTGACCTTTTGAATATGAGTCAACAGAGCCAGTATAATATAGTGGCTGGAGTGCTGAACATAGACCAGGGCAGCCCAAATTTAAATCTCTGCTTAGGTTTTAGTTCTTGGTGGCCTAAAGTGTTTTCTTCTGTTGTCCTGACAGTAGACATTCACAAAAGGTTGCTTTCCTGTAACCATTTTTGTCACACCAAACTTGAATGTTAACATTGCCATGGGAATAGAGTATAGATATCAAATGCTCCTCTCATAAATATCCATCTATATGCATGGGTATGTGTTCAGAGGCATTGTGTATCATATGCCTGTTCTATTTTGAAATATAAGCATACACATTTGAATGGAAACAAATTCACTTGGTTTATGTTAGGGTCATTCTGCGGCAATGCATGTTTGTACAGTGTGTACTACTTTCTGCTGAAGGCTAGTGAGACTGAATTTATATGTAAATATACAAATTTATATGTATTTATATCCATCCTGTGGAATATCACCCTTCAAGGAGCTTGGGGTGCTGTACATGGGTTACCCCATACTACTCTCCCAAGAGCACTGTCACTTTGGTTAGCTGAGAGACAGTGACTTGGCTAAAGTCACCCAGTGGGCTTCATGGCTGTGGGAATACGAATGGAATACGAATGGAAGTCAAACATTTTATACACTGTACCTTAATGTCTCTCTGTCTCATGCTTTAGATGAGGACAGTTCATCATCTAAAGCATGAGAGACTTGTTTGTGACAAGTGAGATTTGTTTGTGACAAGTAATAATAATCTCATGGCAAACAGGAAAGGAAGGTTTGCAAAGTTGTTCCTCCTTTTAGTCTACAAATGGCTGTTATTGGGCTGGTTTGGATGACACCATCAGCCAGCTGTACCTACCATGTGATGAGGGGCATGAGTGCACAAGTCCTGCTTCCCCTACCAATGTGCTGTTCCACTTTGAAGAGCCATGCAGGGTTTAATTACTACAGAGTGTGAGGTGATTTTGTGAAGCCGAAAGGTATGCTGGGAGGGGGAAATGGACGAGTGCACTCGCACCCTTCATGGCATATGGGCAGGACTGCACAGCAACGTTTTAGGGAGGAGATGGAGGCAAGAAGCTATTGTTGCTGCTGCTGGAGCGGCAGCAGAGGTAATTTGAGAAGTTGGTGACTGATGAGATTCAGGGTCAGACCCCATGAGCCATGCCTCGATTAGGGATATTATGGGGGAATTCAGCTGCTGTCTCTACCTGCAACAGTACTAAGAGGAGTGCCAGGAAGGGGAGGGGATGGAAGGGAGTGCCCAGTGATGGATGGATGGATGGATGGATGGATGGAGATATACTTTATTACGGTCATTGACCCAACAACACAAAAGAAAACAATACAAATCACACTAAAGATAATACAAGTAATACAAAATATAATGTCAGGGTCTTCATAATACCAATAACTCAAACCAGCTCAGACCTAATCTTACATATGGCCGCACATGTACCCACACATTGCAGGTACACAGTGATCAGCTAGTAGCATATCCATCATCTGTTCTAACAGGGATAATAAGAGGGGGAAGATAAGGAAGATACGAATATCCCTATAAAATGAACAATATAAAATCACAGTCTCAACACCTTGGCCACAAGGACAGGTCCAGTTAGTGATAGGGATTTTGTGATACCTACATTTCCCAGACTATGGGAAACACCTATATCGGTGTTATAGCAGCTATATAGGAAGATGCTGAAAGGCATAATCTCATACTGCACGGGAGGAGGTAATAGCAAACCCTTCCTGTATTCTACCAAAGACAACCACAGGGATCTGTGGTCACCAGGAGTCGAAACCAACTCAACAGCACACTTTACCTTTACCCTCCAATACAACCAAGGAAGTGCATTAAAGTGTGCAAAGGAGAAGGCCCTTCTCTGGGATAGAGTAGGTAAACTCATTAAGTAATGGGCTGGTTTAGGTAGTTTGTAAAACTACCAAGGAGGTTTTTACAAAGATTCGTGCCAAATTGCTCTGCTTTTTAATGTCTGCTATACGTTGTTTTATAAGCCCTTTGGCAGCATCAGGACACAGAGGCATTGAAAATGGAGGAGAGAATCCATGCTTGCCCAGCATATCACAGAGTCGTTTACACCAACTAGATTGGAAGCCGTCTTCCAAAATGAAGGAGGCTAGTCCCTTGGGGAAGAAAATGATTTTAATCCAGAAGTTAAATACATACATCCAAACCCTGGCCTCCACTCTTGTTAGCCTGGCCTCCAGCCATAGAATGACCCTGGGCACACATCTAGGAGCTGAGAATAAAGCACACATTTTTTTGTAATTGAACCATCTCCATTTGCTTAAAAGTATGTGGGACACAAATAGCAGCCCCATACAGCAAGAGGTACCCAATGCTTGTGTTAGTGGGCTCTACAAGGGCACTGGACCCCCAGCATTTGCTCAGAGGTGCCACATGCTGATGCTGGACCTCTTCGGGGGGGGAGGGGAAGCACTTCTCTCTCTCTCTCTTTCTGGATTTGTGGTTTCTCCACCTTAATTATTTGAAAGCTCTCAATCCCTTCAGATTAATCTCCCTGTTCTTGTAGACCCAAAAATAAAAGTAATAAGTGCTAGTTGGTATCTTAGTGTATGTTTTGTCTCAGTTCTGCTTGGGGCAGGTTAGGCCAGGTACCAAGAGCAAAGAGTATTAAATACAGTAATGGCTGTAATTTCAGTTGATTTGATTATCTTAAAACAAATTTCTGTTTCACTGAGGAATCCAGCATCCACTGGATGGTTGTGAGGACCACAGCTTGATATAGAGTCATCACAGTCTACAGTTTATTCTGACTCCTCTGACTGGCTCATCTAGCTCATTAATTTTCAGGACACTACGGTTGCAATCTAGGGATGTGCATGAACTGCAGTTCAAGCACAGTTCGGTATTACAGTTCAGGAGCTTTAAGAAAGTGGAGAACAGGTCCTTACCTGCTCTCCACTGTCCCATGCAGCTTCTTGTTGGGGCAGTGTGCATTTGGGGAAACACCACACTGACCACACAAATGACACCCACACATATGCGGATGCCTTGTGTGTGTGGACACCATGTGCCATGCACGGGGCATTTTGGGATGCACTTTGGGGGCATTTTGGGATGCTGGCGCCACACTGGGCATTTTGGGATGCACGCCACCCCAGCAGGAAGCTGCATGGGGTGGCAGAGAGCAGATAAGGACTTGCTCTGCACTTTCTTAAAGCTCCCGAACTGCAATACCGAACAGTGCTTCAACCACGGCTCAAACCACAGTTCGTGCACATCCCTATTGCAATCCTATGAAAAAGGATTTGGGGGAAAGTCCTATTGAATTTAATTAGACCAAAGTGTGAATAAACATGCATGGGGTTTGGGATTTGAATGCCATAAATTATATGATAAATTTTAGTCTACAGTTGTTTATGAAAGTTTTACATGATCAAGTTTTTTGTTTTTGTTTTTAGGTGGCTGCCTTGAAGTATATTCCATCTGTTCTTCATGATGTAGAAACAGTGTTTGATGTCAAGTTACTCAGGTGAGCTGACATTCAGAATTCAGTCACACAAAAGTGTTTAGGTCCCTGCATCTTTGGCATAAATATACTGTTAGGAAACATAGGAAACTGCCATATACTGAGTCAGACCATTGGTCTATCTAGCTCAGTATTGTCTTCACAGACTGACAGCGGCTTCTCCAATTCTCCTGCAGGCAGGAATCTCTCTCAGCCAGAGTGGCTTCATCCCCTGAGGGGAATATCTTGCAGTGCTCACACATCAAGTCTCCCATTCAGATGCAACCAGGGCAGACCCTGCTTAGCTATGGGGACAAGTCATCCTTGCTACCACAAGACCAGCTCTCCTCTACTGTTACTGGTTCACTACATATTTCCTTAATGATATCATCTCATGTCACATTATTATGAATGTTTATATACCACTTTTAAACAAAAATGTTCTCAAAGTAGTTTGCATAGCAAACAGCATACGAAAATTTTTTCCTTTCACCAGAGGGCTGACAATCTTAAAGAAAAGAAGAAATATGTATAAAAGAGATGCCAGAAACAGCTCCTTGGGAGATGCTATGCTTTTCTGAATATAGACAGTTGCTGTCCCCCTACTTAATATAAGATCTAAAAAGGTGGTTTTGCCCAGTTATCAGAGGTACATGCTAGTCAAACCTATTCTAACAATAACAACATTTATATACCGCTTTTCAACAAAGATTTCCAAAGTGATTTACATAGAGAAATAATAAATAAAATGGATCTCTGTCCCCAAAGGGCTCACAATCTAAAAAGAAATATAAGATGGACACCAGCAACAGCCACTGGAGGGATGCTGTGTTGGGGGTGGATAGGGCCAGTTACTCTCCCCCTGCTAAATAAAGAGAATCACCACATTATAAAGGTCCCTCTTTGCCCAATTATCAGGGGTCATGATGACAACATCATGAGGCTGTTCTTACGATCAGCCTAAACCATGCAAGGAAAGCCAAGCCCGGTCTTTGCTGATCATAAGAACTGCATGGTGACAAACCCAGCAAAGAAGCCAGTCCTGGTTTTTTGATCATCTGCCAGTGGAGCTGCCAGTTGGACTCCTGGCTGGTGTCGGCGGGGTGGGGGGGATAACACACCACACACTCACGTGGTGCATTATGGGTGTTTCGGGGGGCAGGGCAACACTTCCTAGCCCTCGACTCTCTGCACTGCCAGGTTCAGCTGGCAATCATTGGGGTGGGTGATTTGGTGGGTGATTTTGGTGGTGGTGGTGGTGGATTCGGCACTGGGTGATTTGCCTGCCCAGCAAAAGACAGACAGATTGTATGCGGAGAGCTAAGTGCTAGCAGCTTTCCTCCCCGCTCTCCCTTGAGCCCTTTCTCACGGATAGTGAGAAAGGGCTCTGTGTGTTTTGGCAGCTCTTTAAAAAAAAAAAGCCATGTCTGCCTAATCTGACTAATGTTTTATTATTCCGTTTATTTGCAGCCAACTCTTGTATGAATTCTACACTTGCATGCCACCAGAAAAGCTACAGAAACAAAAAGTGCAATCCATGAATGCAATCGTGCGCAGCAACCTCTTTAAAAAACAAGGTAAACTCATACTGATGTTGACATTTACACTTAGGGCCATGTTATCATAAATTTCTGTTTAGCGTACTGAAAAAACCTGTAACAGTGGAGACAGAAGTGATGGATGAAATTAACATATTAGACCAGAAATATGGAAAAAAAGACTCGCTGGTTTCGTCTCCCGCTACATCTGTGCAATATGCAAAACTAACCACCACTGACACTTTCTCATTTGATAAAGCATTGTTTGAATACTAAAGTTGATGTTTGCCTCTTCAAGGTATAGAAAAGTTCAACCGAAACACTGAAGTAAGCCAACTGTTAGTATATAACCTTTCAATATCCAAGGTTTGGGGCCATATTCTGGAGATGTTAGTAACCAGGTCTTTAGGTAGTTTTGCTAAACTGAAGGTATATGTCTGTTGATCTAGTCAGAGGCATCATTAGGGGGTGACCCATGGGGTTTGAGTCCCCAATGAATGGCTGAGAATCCCGAATCTCATCAACCACCTCCCTCTCAACTGTGGGGCGGGAGGCGGTAGACAGACATTGCTGCTGCTCCAGTAGCAATGATCACTTCTCGTCTCTGTCTCCTACTTAAAAGGTGCTGTGTTTGCGATAAAACAGACACTTTAACACCCAGTATAGCATTGTTGCCTCCAGTTTCCCTTTGGGCAAAAGTCAGACAATTTGGGTGGTAGCTTACACCCATTGGACACTACCACCACCACCCATTCTTTTTGCCCTGGGACTCTTTTTAAAAATCCAAATCGATTCGGATTCGGATTCGGATTCAGAAAATTTGGGTACAAAACAAAACGGGGATGTTTCGATTCGGATACAAATTGAAACAAGAAAATTCCAAAATGCACACCCCTACTCAGAGAACAGTGGCTTGGCTGAAGCCACCCAGTGATTCATAGCTGAGGTGAGAATTGAATTGGGGCCCTCACGGTTCACACTTTTAGCCACTACTACTGTATTTATTAGCAATACCAGGAGAAGGAGGTAAAGCTTTTCTGCAGAACTAGAACTTCCACTAAATATAAGCTAATGTTAAAAATAATTTCTCCAGTGTAAACACTACAGTTTTGTTGTTGATGGTAGACTTCAACTAATCTAAAGTAACTGTAGAGCAGAGGAGCATTTATATATTACTAGGAGGCGAGGCTCATTGTTGAGTGGGCAAAGTCATTTTGCATAGATTACACTTGCAGGAAAGTTAAATAAAATAAAAATATGTAATTGAATTTTTTATTAATGTGCTTGCAAAGGGAACTAAAAGAACAGTTTAAAACATGTAGGATTTCACATTTAACTATTTATTAATTTTATTGAACAATTAACGTACATAGTCTCCTTGTGCCCGGTAATCCCCACCCCCAATCCGTGAAATGACCCCAAAACAGCTAAAAATGCAGGAAAATGCTTGTTTTTTAAATAGAAAAGAGCCAAAAAATCCTGAAAAAAACAGCAAAAAAAGAACTCTATCATGCTCCATGGGGTCTCCTTCTGCCCTCCTTGTGGCCAGCAATGCCCCCCACCACAAAATATCACAGAATTTGATATTTCACAGAAAATAGCTTGTTTTTCAAAGAAACAAGCCATAAACTGGCTCCTGGTGACAAAGTGGAGCATGAAAGTGACTTCGGCAGTCACTTCCAGCCCTCTAGGAACTGCATATATGCAGGTTTTAACCCTGTAATATCTGTAGATGCTTAAATCGGGTGTCAATTAGACACCTGCGAATAGGCAAAACTGTGAATAAGAATCTGTGAATAAGGAGGTTCTCCTGTATATAGTTATCTAGAGGTTATATTGTTATCTATCATCTCATACTGCACGGGAGATGGCAATGGTAAACCCCTCCTGTATTCTACCAAAGACAACCACAGGGCTCTATGATCACCAGGAGTCGACATCGACTCAATGGCACACTTTACCTTTGATTGATTTATTAAGTGCCATCAAGTCCATGTCAACTCTTAGCAACCACATAGATAGATTCACTCCAGGATGGTCTGTCTTTCAACTTGGCCTTTAAGGTCTCTCAGTGGTGCATTCATTGTTGTTGTAATCGAGTCCATCCACCTTGCTGTTGGTTGTTCTCTCCTTCTCCTTCCTTCAACTTTTCCCAGCGTGATGGACTTCTCAAAGGAGCTGGGTTTTCACATAATGTGCCTGAAGTATGATAGTTTGAGCCTAGTCATTTGTGCCTCGAGGGAAAATTCTGGATTGATTTGTTCTATGATCCATTTGTTTGTTTTCTTGGCTGTCCATGGTATCCTCAAAAGTCTTCTCCAGCACCAAAGTTCAAAAGCGTCAATACTTTTTCTATTTTGCTTCTTCAAAGACCAGCTTTCGCATCCATAGAATGTCACAGGGAAAACCATTGTCCAAATGATCTAATCTTTGTAGGTATCAAAGACACATCATTTTACTTTTACCTTTATGTAATATATAACTTTTCAGGCAGCATAAACAAATAGTTTCCAAGCATGTTACATGATGCTTTCAGTGTGCTCTGTTAAAAAAAAAATAGAGAGCCTGTGGAATCTTTAATTGTTTTTTAATTCATCTTATGCTCTAAAGCATGTGAGAAATGCTAGTGAGGTTCTATGATGCAAGTTTATGAGCTGGTGACCTGCAATTTACGTTTGGTTTTTGAGAGTATTTGGATGTCAGATGCTTCTCTGCTTTTGAGATACATGCAAAACATGTCTTGGGATAAAGTAAGTTTATTTATTGTTGTAACCACTGGTCATAACATAAGAAACATAAAACATAATGTAACATTAAAACAGAGCAAAAAACATGAAATATAACACAAGCAAATGTGCCAAAAGCATTTTATCACCTTCTGCTTCTTCAGCCTCTCCCCAGCTTTTAGTTTAATCTTCATTACTGCCTCCAACGCCCCTTGTAAAGGCAAAGTGTGGACTAGAGTTAGTGCAACAGTGCCTAATAATCTGTGCTACTGCAGAGTATCCCTGTTTACTCCATCAAGAGACATCCTGCTTCTGCTCATATAGTACATCTGCCGCTCATTTGTTTATCACCAGTATGGTTACAGATTAAAGTACCTTTATTATTGCCTTAGTTTATGAATTGATGTCCTGAAACATTTTCTGTCAAGGCAAAAGGCAGAAAAAAGAGCATCTGATTACATTATTTTAGTAAACAGGACCATCTTGTGGGACTTCCAAGATAAATGAATATGTTGTGTCATAGGTTTTGTGGGCCAGAGCTCACTTGGCAATTTGACAAAGTGGATTCTGTCCCACAAAAGGTTATGCCACAATAAATGTGTTAGTCTTTAAGGTGCCAAAACACTGTTTGTGCTGCAGTGGAACTGCATGGCTATTCTTCCAGTGGAATTAATAAATAATAGTTATTCTTAAAAAGAGGTAGCAACTTCGTATGCCTTTATAGCTCTCTGCTCACTGGAAATTGGCTTTATCAAGAACACCACATAATAAACTCAGAAATCAAAACAGTGCCAACTTGAAAATGTGCTGGTACTCTTGTACTCCCAGAGATATGCATACACCAACTTTTCCTTATATGGAAAGATTGATAACATCAGTTATCAGGGAGCAAACTCTGCACTAAGGAGTTTCAGCTCTGTCCTCAGATTCTTCATTCTAGATGCTCCAAAATGCTCTGTGTGTCTGTCCAAAATGCTCTGTGTGTCATGGGTGAGCCTGGTGGTTCCAAGGTGGCTAGCTTGCCTAAAAAACCCTCCCCTTAAACGAGGTGAATGGAACAAGCACTCCGTTAACCTTGTTTGCTTGGTCGTGTGTCAGCTGTGGCTGTTTGCAGCCGTGGCTGACACACTCGAGGTGGGGAGGAGGGGCCCAGTTAGGCACTGGGGTGTTTTGGCACCTTAAAGACTAACACATTTATTGTGGCATAACCTTTTGTGAGCTCTAGCCCACAAAAACCTGCACTGGTGCCTTCCTGAGGTTCCATGGGGCCAGGGTGTCGCATGGTGGCACTCCCCTTACCCTGACCCCCGGAGCTCCCAAAGGAGACGCTGCTGGGCATAGGAGCACCCAACCGAAGGAGCCACTCTTCTGGGTGACCAATCTGGCCACCTAGCAATGAGCTGCTCATGAGATTTAGATGCTGAAGAATGGGTGATGAATAATTAAACATAATTGTGTTTAAAACCTTCACCAGCATTCATGAGGTATTTCTGTACTCCCAGAGGCTCAAAACATAAATTAATTGTTGATTCTTAATTCTAAAATGTTGTTCATTTAGGACATTGTCAGTGACATCCCATTAAACAAAACCTACAAAGAGCAGGTCATTATCATAAATTGTTTGGTCTCCATTATTTAAAAAAAAACTGCATGGGCACAAATGTACCCCACTGGGGTACATTTGTACCCCTCAAATAGTTGACTTGCAAAACACCCACTATCTTAGTAAAATATATTCTTCTAGGACTTGGTTTGCCTCTACAAGTTTTGTTTGGTGGACTTATGGGTCAGGGTGGTAAGTTGGTGGTGTCAGCTGTTAAGATTCGAGTCTTTCAGTGGTGCAGAGAAAAGGAGCATCCCGTGGCTGGTGTGACCTAGAGGGAGACCTAGAGGGAGACCTAGGGCTTCATAGTCCAGGGAACCACAGCCACAATCACAGCCATAATTATATTATTTACCACTCACACATTCTAAAATCCAGCAGAAATGTAGCCACCAGCTCACAATAACATCTAGTTAGAGGAATGACTAATGTAAACTGTATTCTCAAAATCAGTTTTTTAAAAAGTTGGAAAAACCATTTAGTTCTTTATAATTACTGTTTGCCACCAATCTCACACCCCTTGCCTAGTTTATGGCAACTATGGCGTACATTTAGTGGAACTTGTCCTTAAAGAATTCTGAGCAGCATTTCCACAATTAGCAATCTTTGTCAAAATAAATCTTTGGGGAAAGGGGAGGAACTGGATGAGCTTGATGAATATTTTGACATGGCAGATGCTGACTACTTTGTGTAATTGTTTTCTAGAGATTTCTAATTAGATTTGAAGTCATTTATAGATTAAGTCATTTGCAGGTTATCAGAGCTGAAATCTACGCTCAATGTCACTTTGGAACTTTTTGGCTGAAATAATGCTGAAAAGGACTAAAGTCTGAATTACAAAATAATGGCTGACATTATTTGACACCTGCAGTAAGGGGATAATTGGAAATAATGGCTGTAGTGCAGTGGAGGTATGATTACACAATTGTAGGTAGTAGCAGAGAAGCCCTGCTCCACAACAGCATGGATATTGCTTTAGACACCCAGAGCAGCATAGGTGATTCAGAACCAACCTCATTGCCTGGTGCTACATGTCAGTCAATAATAATAACAATGACTTAGCATTTGTATTTGCATGTTCAAAGTATTTCGCATACATTATCTTGTAATCTTTACAGCAATTCCTTAACGTATCTCAGTAGTATTATCTCTATATTTCAGATAGAGGCTGAAGCAGACTTGCCTAAGGCAAAATCCCATCTCAAGAGTTACGTTTTACTTTAAAGTGGCTGGGTGGGTGAGGCCATTCCAGTTTTGATCAGAGCAGCAGCACTGGAGGCTGTCATGTAAATTGCTGCATCTAAAGCTGCCATTAGCCCCCTAATCTGAAAAATACAAGGGCTGACATCCTAACTGATGAAGAGTGCATGTTAGTAGGGTCTCTGGGGACACAGGCGGAACCTTCATGCAACTCCACTGTAAGAAGGGAAACACGTTCCTCCACTGTAAGAGGGGAAATATGTTGCTGAGTGTCAGTGACATGTTTCCACTTTTACAAAGTGCTTCTGCAGCATGGTCAGTGCTTGGAAGTATTAGTGCCTTTGAGCAGCAGCGCGAGTGCAAGAGGACTGGAGAGTTGTATGAGGGCACATTCTGCATTCCTGCAGACCCCACTAACATGTGCTTCATTAGTCAGGAATCTGTCAGCCAGTGCCTTTGTTGTGCCTGCATTTTTTCTGCTGGAGAATGAATAGGTTTGCAGTTATGATTTAGACTTGGAAACTTGAGCAGGGGAACAGGTTAATCTCCCCCTCTCGCAACATCTCTGTGAGCCCATCCACCCCCTGGGACTTGTTTGAAGTTCAACAAACAAACAAACAAACAGCACAGGAGATTTCTCACAGAACTCTCACATCATGGGTTGTTTGAACAAAAGATTATCTAGTGATTTTGAAGCCAAGATGAGATTTGAACCCTGAACTTTTAAATTTGTCTTTTTGCCACTATGTCACACCAACTTAGAGAAGTCAAACATTTTTTTCCCTTAGCAGAATACATAGTTTCCATTGTAATACTGCTTTCACTGAAAAAAGTTTTCTTTTCTTAAGCGTCTCAATTCTTTTTGATGAGAGAGATATGTGAAAAAACCTTAACTGTTTTCCATAGCTTCCATTTAAAAATCTATATAAAGACACAGTGGATGGCATCCAGACTAACAATACACTTGTGCAAACATGTTCTGCTAGCTAATTCCTGTAAGTCAGGAAGTTGCATTCCAGGCTAGAGTTGCACTAGTATAATGCTGTTGCAGTAGTTCAAGTATGTTGCACAAAGCAAGGAATTTGTATTCCAGACTAGTCCTTATGTTAATGGAAGATCTTGCCAAGCTTCACAAAACATTATGCAATGCATTGCACAACAGATTGTGCACTGTGAAGCGCAACTCTGTATATGTCTCAAAGAAGATCTTCTGCTAGGTGTTATGCAACATTGCGAAGCACCACAACTTCGCACAGTTCCCCATCCTCTTAAGTGTCTGAAACTTTTCTCATTGAGCTAGCACAACATTAGTCTGGATGTTAGCCCCTGTTCCACTGTCTGTGTTACACAAGTGTGACAAGAGTGAAAGAGATTGCGCATGAGCACCTACCAGCTATATAACCTTCTTATTTCTGCACAACTTATATCTAGAAATGTCAAGGGTAATAACAAAATCTTTAAATATATCAGAAGCAGAAAACCTGCCAGGGAGGTGGTTGGTAGGGATGTGCATGGAACCGGCTGGCCCAGTTCAGCCTGATACCCCCTCGAACCCTCCCGGTTCAGTTTGGTCCGGGGGGGGGGGGTTGTAAGTTTTGGTTTTTAATTTTTTAAGTCACTTACCCACTTTGTGGGAGTTCCTTGAGGTGGCGGCGGGGGGGTCCATGGAGGTTCCGCCTCCCCCTGCCGGCCTCCCTTATTGCCGCCAGCAGCCCATTCGGCTGCTTTTTAACTGAGGTGCGGAGGCCATGTGGTGGCCATTTTGGACACCTCCCACCTGCGCAATTGGCCTCAGTGAGGCCTGGGTCATGCCAGGCCTTGCAGAGGCCAATTGCACAGGTGCGGTGGCATCCAAAATGGCCACCATGCCTCAGTTTGAAAAGCAGCCAAATGGGCCGCTGGCGGCAATAAGGGAGGCTGGCGGGGGGAAGAGGAACCTCCCTGGACCCCCCTGCGCTGCGTCAAGGAACTCCCCCGAAGGGCATAAGTGACTTAAAAATTAACAACAAGTTAACAAACAAATTAACAACAACAACCAAAAACCCGCAAACCCCTGAACAGTCAGGGAGTGTTTGGTCCGGGGTGGTTCGGTTTGACTCTGGACCATCGAACTGAACCGGCTCGACTTCGAACCTCTCAAACGTTGAGCCGGTTTGCACATCCCTTGTGGTTGGACCCTTAGATGACGAGGGTGTGAAGGGATTATTAAGGAGGGTAAGGAGATTGCAGAGAAGCTGAGTGAGTTATTTGCATCTGTCTTCATGACAGAGGATACTGACCATATACCCACTCCAGAACTGAGCTTCTCAGGCTTAGAGGCTGAAGAACCGTGCCAATTTGAGGTGATGAGAGAGGATATTCTAAACTGTCTTGAAAAAGTAAAAATTAAAAAATGGCCAGGGCCAGGTGGCATCCACCTAAGAGTTCTGAAAGAACTCAAATGTGAAATTGTTGATCTCCTAGCAAAAATATGCAATTTCTCCCTACAATCAGGCTCTGTACCAGAGGACTGGAAAGTAGCTAATGTAACTCCAATTTTCAAAAAGGGATCCGGAGGCATCTGGGAAACTACAGGCTGGTTAGCTTAACTTCTGTGTCGGGTAAATTGATCGAAAACATACTTAATAGAAGAATAGGCTTTGGTGAAGGAGAACCAGCATGGCTTCTGCAAGGGCAACTCTTGCCTCACTAACCTTTTGGAGTTCTTTGAGAGTGTCAACAGACATGTGGATAAAGGTGATCTGGTATACTTGGACTTGCAAAAAACTTTTGACAGAGTTCCCCACCAAAGTCTCTTGAGTAAACTTAGCAATCATGGGATAAGGGAAAAGGTTCATGTGTGGATTGGTAGCTGGTTCAAGGAGAGGAAACAGAGAGAGGAATAAATGGACAGTTTTCACAATGGAGGGAAGTAAGAAGTGGGGTCTTCCAGAGATCTGTACTGGGACTAGTGCTCTTTAATTTGTTCATAAATTATCTAGAAGCTGGGATAACCACCGAAGTGGCCAAATTCGCAGATGACACTAAAGTATTTAGTGTAGTGAAATCCAAAACAGTTTGTGAGGAGCTTCAAAAGGATCTCATCAGACTGAGTGAGTGGGCAACCAAATGTCAAATGCAGTTCAACATAAGCAAGCGTAAAGTGATGCATATTGGGGCAAAAAAACCAACTTCACATATGCACTGGTGGTCGCTGAGCTATCAGTGACTGAACAGGAGAAAGATCTTGGGGTCATGGTGACAGCTCATTGAAAGTGTCAACTCAGTGTGCAGCTGCTGTGGAGAAGGTTAATTTGGTGCTATGGATCATTAGGAAGGGGACTGAAAATAAAAATGCTAATATTATAATACCCTTATATAAATCTATGGTGAGGCCACATTTAGAGTACTGCGTGCAGTTCTGGTCACCATATAAGAAGGACATTGTAGAAATGGAAAAGGTGCAGAAGAGGGCAACCAAGATGATCAGAGGCTTGGAGCACCTTCCCTATGAGGCAAGGCTACAGCATCTGGGGCTTTTTAGTTTGGAAAAGAGGCAAATAACGAGGAGACATGAGAGAGGTATATAAAATCATGCATGGATTAGAGAGAGTAGACAGAGAAAATTTTTTCTCCCTCTTTACAACACAAGAACAGGTCATACCATGAAACTGAATGCCAAGAAATTTAGAGCCGGCAAAATGAACTACTTTTTCACACAGTGCATAATTAATCTATGCCGTTCTCTGCCATGGGATGTGGTGATGGCCACTAGCTTGGATGGCTTTAAAAGGGGCTTAGACAAATTTATGGAGGAAAGGTCTATCAATGGCTACTAGTCTGCTGGCTACAGGCCACCTCCCGCCTCAGAGGCAAGATGCAGGAGAGAGGGTGTGCCCTTCCTTCTTGCCTTTGGGCTTCCTAGGGGCATCTGGTGAGCCACTGTGTGAAACAGGATGCTGGACTTTGTATGTTCTTAGTCTGCTATTCTAAGCTCCTGCTTAGTTAAGAATCTCCTATTGAGGTGGCAAATGCTGTGCAAGTGCTGTCTATGACTTAAAGTTACTCAAAAACCTGTCTTTTATATTATAATATTTCAAGGTGTAATTGAACAAGGTGAATACTGTGACTCCTAGAGACAAACAGGGCTAATACTGAGTGACTTGTGACCTCTGCTCTACTCATTAAGGGCATACATGAGGACAAATATTAAATTAAAGCCTTTCCCTGTTTTTGCAGCTCTTGAAAGGCGATTTATCTCTGTATTTTTCCCAAGATAGGAATCTTAGAGGAAGCTCATATTGTCAACTTTGAAGCCTGTCTATCTATTCCTTTGTTCTTCCAAAAAACTCTTGGTGATGGTCACATTCTATCCTCTTCAAATTTCTGTGGTCACATGCTGTATCAGGGCCTTGCCTCCAAACTGCAGCGTTAAGTTGTGGCTAGAAGGAAAGGCACTAATCATATTTTCCAAAAAGGACATCACAGCAAACTACAGTTAACAAACCTCAGGAAGCAGAAAAGGAAACTCACATGTGAGAAAGGGCAAAAGGGAGTGTACAAGCTAGTAAAGGCAGTTCCTGATTGCCAAGCCATGATTGGGTATTGAACTGGATTAAGCCAATGAAAATGCTATTGAAGGTTGAATTTACTTTGCGGTATAGAGCTCTTAAGTGGTATGAATGATAGACATGTTGCTACTAAAATGGAACATAATTGAACTAAAACTCATTATTGGCCCTTATGCTTGTCTTTTCTGTGTGCCTTCACGAGCCTGTTCCCCCACTGTGTTGTCCAATCTTCATGGCAGAAAATAAAAGCCTGCTTTCCAACAATGGTTTAAAGGGTCCTTTACATTTTTTTTTTTAAATCATTATATGAAAGTGGTAGCCTAGCAAAATCCCCATGAATAGAAAGCTGCACTGAGGATATGCTTCATGTTTATATTTGACAATCTCTCAGCACAATTAATTAAAAGGAAATTGTGGTTGCAACCTCAATTCACCACATTTTAGTCCTAATTCTAATTCAGCACTGTTTCTAGATTATCAAATGCAAAGGTGGAGCAAATGCTGTGAAAAAAACTGTGGTTCTGGACAAACCCACTCAGTAGCTCCTCCCCACCATTAATATTGAGGAGGCAGGGCTCTCTCACAAGCCCATCCTCTGCAATGCCCTGAGTTCTTTGGTAGAAGCACAGTCTTTCATTTTCAAGATACTGTATTTACCTGAATCCAAGATTAGATTTTTTTAATGCAGGGTTGTCTTAAATCAGAGTCCTAGATTCAGGTATCACTAAATACAGTAGTGACTAGGAAGGCAGGAGATTAGCTCTTGCTGTCTCTGAGTGTTTAAGGAGCCTGGGGAAAAGTGAGATCATAGATTCCATCACCCGCCCACCCAAGTCTTCTGTGAACCAGAAAATTTTCAAGTCTAACTTGTACTAGGTGGCCAAAAAGCCACACAGTATATTTTCAGGCTCCCAGCTTCCCAATTACCCAGTGTGGCCTGTACTACCATGATTGATGAGCCAATTCTGACTTGTAGTGTATGAAAACATCATGTAAACAAACAGTAGTTAAAGAGCTGAATCACTTGGTTATATAATCACCAAGTGTGTGAAGGGGTGATTAAATCAAAATATAGAAGTTTTTAAAATATTGTTTAAATATTTAAAGGTTTAGAATATTATTTTGAGATATATAGCTAAGGGCAAAGAGTCTGCTGCCTTTAAAGATCATAATTGCAAACTAGTTCAAGTCTTTTGTGAAAGTTAATAATTATGATAAAATGTGTTATTTATTGGTATTTTCCATAACTGTAATGTACAGAGATCACTAAGAAGTCAAGTATCAGAAGAACCCCAGGCAGAAATATTTTTGTACCATGGAGAGCTTGCAGTTTATCTGAAAATATATTCTGTTTTTTAAAACATCACTTCAATTAGAGCAAGAACCTAAGCCTACAAGAGATCCTTTTTGAAAACTGTATGCCTTATAACAGGGAAATCTAGATCATTCTCAATATTAAAATCAATTTTACAGAACTGTGCAAATATTGATACTTTACAAAAATGCATTTAAAATAGGAAATGTCATGTCAGAAATCTTTGAGAGGAGCATATTGGAATTGGAAGTGTATATACAACAGTAGCCTTAGATGCAGTTTGCTTATAAAGAAATCTCTTGGGCTGCATAATTTTGTTTTGGCCTAGAAACATGGTCTTTATTCAAACAACTGGAGAATTATTCTTGCTGCTTTGTGATGTAGAAAAATTGCTTATTATTATTATTATTATTATTATTATTATTATTATTATTATTATTATAGTAGGCCTGTGTATGTTCAGAAAATTTGGAGTTCCATTTGACCTGAACTGAATTTGATCAAAATATTGGATTTGGATTCTATGGGTTTTGGCAATTCTGACTTAAATTTGGATTTCCCCCCATAGTTGTTAATGGGGAAATTGGAACAAACAAACAAACAAACAAACAAATCACTGTTTGGTCCTAGAGCCTTGAGACTTGCCACACATGGGGAAGGAGATCAGGGCACTTCCTATGGTGCAGTTGAAGTTGTTTCAAGCCAGAACTTTATAAAAATATCTGAAACTGGACCCTCCTTGGACCATCATTCCACCAGCATTTGGAAGAATCTGCTCTTTGCCTTCGTGAAAAGGGGTTACAGCATGCCCCCTTTGCCCTTCCCCCCTTTATATCTCCTGAATGGTTAGTCATACAGTTATGAAATCTGACACACATGAATTCCACATTGGCAGGACTCAGTGTATCCCCCCCCCCGCCACAAGCTATGGGTTAATCCCCTGTTTTTTGTGGATTTTTGAGATTTTTCTTAAAATGGCCAAAAAAATTGAAATCTGGCTTGTTTCAAGCCACATCTTTACAAAAGTTTCTGGATCGGAAGCTCCTCTTTGGACCATCCTCCACCCCCATTTGGAGGGGAAAGGAATGGGGGTGATTTTATATTAATTTTCCCTTCCCCATTGCAGGAACAGGCAGATCTTTTAAAAGGGATTAAAAGGACTTCACAGCTTTTAATTAGAAATGTGCAAAATGTTTCAAGTTCAAAAAGCTTGGAGCTCAAAACAGGTGGTTTCGTGTGTTCTGAGCTAAAAAACCCCGAACCCAACTTAAATTAAAAGGCCTGTTTCGAGCTTGAAACAAATCAATCCCATATCAAGTCAAAAAGTTTTGAGTGTCATTTTGGAGGGCTGTTTTTCAAGTGAGAGCTGGTCTGCCGATTAGGGTAGTGCAGATTATTGCGGGGGACTTCAGTCATACAGACTTGAAGGCAGTATTCCCAAATTTTCATCAGCACATTAAGTGTGCAACAAGGGGGGGAAATATGCTTGACAAGGTGTATACGAACATTAAACGGGCATATGAGGTTAAGCCCCTGGCACACCTTGGCAGGTCGGATCATGTGTCCCTGCTTTTGACATCAGCATACACACCCTTCAGGAAGCAGCACACGTACTATTACAGTGTGGCCTGAGGGGGCTTCTCAACAGTTGCGGGACTGTTTTTAGGAGACTGACTGGAATGTGTTTGACCATCAAGATCTGGAGATTTATACATCAACGGTTTTGGACTATATTAAATTTTGTACAGCCAACATCACCAGGGAAAAGCATGTAAAGATGTATCCAAACAGGAAGCCCTGGATGACGGGGGAAGTTCGGAGGCTGCTGAAGGCCAGGAATTCTGCTTTTAGAACTGGAGATCGGGTATTGTATGGTATAAAAAGGGCAAATCTGAAGAGGGGTATTAAGAAGGCAAAAGCTGTGTATAGGGGGGAAATTGAGAACCACATGAGCAGTCATGACGCCAGACAAGTGTGGCAGGGGGTTCAGCAGCTTATCGACTACAGATCTAGTGGTCCACCAACTGTAGAGAGCAGTGCCTCCCTGGTGGGGGAGCTAAATACCTTTTTTGCCCGGTTTGAGGTGACACCGGCAGTGGTTCCAGCAGTGCTGCCAGAGTCACTGCCCTTACTCCCTGAGGGAAATGTTGTTAGGGTGGAAGCGGGGGAAGTGAGACGGATATTGAAGGAAATAAATACGAGGAAGGCTATGGGCCCTGACGGAGTGGTTGGTAGGGCGCTGAGAGACTGCTCGGAACAACTGGCTGAAATTTTTATGAAGATTTTTAATCGATCTCTGGCCCAAGCTACTGTTCCACCTTGCCTGAAATCCTCTACCATCATACCTCTACCAAAAAAATCTAACATAGATAGTCTGAATGACTTTCGTCCGGTGGCGCTTACACCCATTATAATGAAATGTTTTGAGAAATTGGTGCGAAATCGTATTGTGGCTTGTCTGCCAGTTGGACTTGACTCTGGTCAATTTGCGTATAAGAAGAAGAGATCCACGGAGGATGCTGTGGCTATGGCCCTACACACTGTCCTGACCCACCTGGAGAAACAAGGGAGCTATGCAAGATTGCTTTTTGTAGACTTTAGCTCTGCATTTAATACTATTCTTCCGTATAGATTGGTGCCCAAATTATTAGATCTGGGGCTTCCACCGTGCTTATGCAGGTGGAGATTAGATTTTTTATCAGATCGTTCTCAACGGGTTAGGATGGGTTCTCATGTCTCGGCGGATCTCAGTATAAATACGGGGACACCGCAGGGGTGCGTGTTGAGCCCACTTCTGTATACGCTTTACACATATGACTGTGTTCCCAACTACCCCAGCAATAAGATCATTACGTTTGCAGACGACACAACTGTGATTGGTCTGATTACTGCTGGAGAAGGGGAGTTGGCCTACAGGAAGGAAGTGGAGCGGCTGACAGAGTGGTGTGGGGAGAATAACTTATTCCTCAATTTAAAAAAAACAAAGGAGATCATTGTGGATTTTAGGAAATGTAATTCGGACATTCAGCCACTTATCATTGAAGGGATTTGTGTGGAACGGGTTTCGGTGTTTAGATTTCTGGGAATGGAGTTGAGAGATGATCTGACATGGGGAGCAAACACCAAAGATTTGGTGAAGAGAGCACAGCGGAGATTATACTTCTTGAGAATTCTCAGGAAGAATAGTCTTTCAAATAATCTATTGCTGATGTTCTACCGCTGTACCATAGAGAGTGTGTTAACCTATGGAATTCGTGTGTGGTTTGGGAGTTGCACAGTCAGGGAAAGAGCATTGCTGTCCAAGGTTGTTAAGACTGCGGAGAGAATAATTGGGTGTACCCTTCCCACCTTAGACCAAATTTATGCCATCAGGTGTTTTAACAAAGCGGTAGAGATAGTGCAGGATCCCATGCACCCTGGAAATGATCTCTTTCAGCTTCTGCCTTCGAGAAGGAGGTACAGGGTCATAAAGGCCAGGACCAGCCGCTTGAGAAATAGTTTCTATCCAAAAGCGGTTTTAGCTTTGAATGCAGCGAAATACAGTTTCTGATGGGGTTCTTGTTTTCAGTTTTTTAGAGGTTTTTTTAGTGTTTATGGGGGGGGGGGTATATTGGGATATATTTAGCTACTTCTTGTTAGGTCCTGTAGAGGTTGTTGTAGATTCTTTCAATCTCGTTGTTCTGTACAGGACAATGACAATAAAGACTTATCGTATCGTATCGTAGGGTCAGCAGGTAGACCAGGCCACCACCCCAGAGTGTCAGCGTGCCTTGGAGGACTGGTCTACCCGCTATGTGAAGTGGGTAGAATAAGCCTCTGCCCCAGATTTAATGTGTTGACCTGCCTCAGAGGACTGGTCTACTGAGTTGATGCACTAAGTCTGGGGTGGAGGCCTGGTCTACCCGGCTCATGCAGTGAGTAGACTAGTCCTCCAAGGTGGGCCAACACGCTAAGTCGAAGCATAGTTCTAGACTACCAACCTCATGCAGAGGGTAGACCAGTCTCAGAGGTGGGCTGATGCGCTCAGTCTGGGGTGGAGGCCTGGCCTTCCCGCCTTATGTGGTGAGTGGAACAGTCCTCCAAGATGGGCTGACTCACTAAATCCAGAGTGGAAGCCTGATCTATCTACTGAACCCAATCAGCAGACCAGCTCTCCCTAAAAAAAATCCCTCCAAAATGACACTTGAAACAGAAAAAATGTTTCAAGTAAGTTTGTTTCACCAAAACAGTTGGCTTGGCCACGGTTTTGACAAAACATTTCGAGCATTTTGTGTTTCATTTCAAGCTTGAAACAAAACAGAGAATCTGTTTCCTGCACATCCCTACTTTTAATTCCTTAATATAGCTAAGAAGGGGAAGTGAGAAATGTTTTCTAACCACAAAACCAGAAACTAAGTACTTTCACTTTTATTGATAGTGTGCTTCTGCATTTGGGAAGACAAAAATTAATATAAAATCAAAGGAATTTCGTTGTTCCCCCACTTCAAGTAGAATGATGGACCTAGGGATGGCTTCAGATCCAGAATCGTTTTGTAAAGTTATGACTTGAAATAAATCATTTTTAGCCCCTTTTCCCTATTTTTAGTTCACCTCCCAACATTTCCCTCCAAATCAGAGGAGTTACCCATAGCCTTGACAAAAATTACATTGAGTCCTGCCAATGTGGACTTCATATGTGCCAGATTTCATAAATGTATGCCCATCTATTCAAGAGAGATAAGGTGGGGTACAAAAGGGTCATGCTGGTACCCCTTTTCATGAAGGAAAAGAGTAGATTCCTCCACATGCTGGTGGAATGATGGTACATGGATGGTCTTTAGTTTCAGAAGGTTTTGTAAGGTTCTGGCTTGAAATAAGTTCACCATTTTTAGCCATTTTAAGCACACATTCCAAAAATTCACCAAAATTCAGAGGATTGATTAATTCTCTTCTTCTACAGGGGTCTGTGACCCCCTTCCCCACATGCATGGCATGTTTCAAGACTCTAAAACTAACTAGTGGTTTTTAGTGATTTTATTTTATTTCCCCATTCACCTCTATGGGGAAAAATTTGATTCCATTTTACTAATTTTGAAATTCCAAAGTATTTCCTAAATTAATTTTGATATTTTGGAATTAATTCCAACTTTACTGATTCTTTTTTTAAAAAATCAGATTAGAATTTTAACAATGTTTACCAATTTAGGGCAATTTTGGATAAAATCTGAATTTTTGAATCTGAATTTACACAGACCTATTTTTTAGCATATGTAATGTCAGTGATGCCCACATCTATTTATTTATCATATTTTTTGTACCACCTGGTATGTACATCTCTAGGTGGTGTACAGAATTTAAAACACAACAAATATACAGTACAACAGAGTAAAACAGTTAAAATTTCACAACAGAAAAACAAAATCAATTTAAAATTAATTTCAGTTAAAAGCCTGAGAAAACAGGTGTGTCTTCAGGCTCTTCCTAAAAGCAAACAGGGAAGGAGATGCTCTTATTTCAACAGGGAGCATATTCCAAAGCCCCGGAGCCACCAATTGGGACCAGCGGCCCGGTCCCAATTCACCACCAAATGAGCTGTTGACAACCATAACCTGGACTTCTTCAGATGATCTTAATAAACCTGGGTTCATAACAAAGAAAGCACTCTCTTAAGTACCCTGGAGTCCTGGACCCAAGCCATTAAGGAATTTATAGGTAATAACCAGCAGTTTGTATTTCACTTGTAAATATATTGGCAGCCAGTGCAGTTCTTTTAAAATGTGTGTTATCTGGTCCCTTCTGCTTGTCCCAGAGACCAATCTGGCTGCCACATTCTGTACCAATTGTAGCCCCATGTAGAGTACATTACAGTAATCAAGCCTAGAGTTTACAAGCATATGCACCACTGTTTTAAGGTCATTTATCTCCAGAAAAGGTCATAGCCAATGTTTTAGCTGAAGCTGGTAAAAAAGCATTTCGGGCACTGCCTCAACCTGAGAAATCAGAGGAATTTTTGTATCCAGGAGCACTCCCAAGCTATGTACCTGATCTTTCAGAGGGAGTGTAACCCCATCCGGTACAGGCATATCCAAACCATGTCCTGGATTCCGACCTCCCACAGTCATTACCTGTGTGTATACATTTATACATGTATAAGGGAATTATTTAGGATTTGGGTATTCAAAGAGCTTCTGTAGGCCCTCCAAATACTTCATTGTTCTCAGAGCTTTTTTTGTTTTGTTGTTGGCCTCTTTTCTTTTATAGAAGCCCCCAATCTCATATCACAAACTGTTTTTGCAATTCTCCTCTGTTTCAAAAGCAGCATGCCATCTGGGTTTAGTGGCTGTTCTTTGAGAAAAACCTGTCTAAAGCTCCATTGGCCTCAAATATCTTGGGTTTTTTTGCTCTTGATCATGTGGTTAAATGTTGGATCATATGTAGTTTTTTTAGTTGTTTTACATAGTCCTGTTTTGTATAATCCTAATGTTTCCTAATATTAGTCTTAAATGAAAAATTAAATGGGAATCATGCAGAGGGTGCTCTTGAGATTGTACAATGTGTACCACAGTGTAAGAATGTATGCACATCATATTATACAAATAGTTTAAGTTATTCATTTCATTATTTCAACAATTTCCCCACCAGTACAGGGGAAATTAATTTCAATACCAGTTATCACTAGTTTTAGGGGGAGAAATTTAAGATTGGATTGTGTTTGCTATTATTAAAGAAATGTGAAATGCAATATATACAAACAGCTATATAATTGTCCTATTACCACTAATAAAAACCATTGATAAAATTAAAGGCTAGAAAGATAATGATCCTACATTTTAACTGCAAAGACATAAGTTGAACTTTATTTAATTCACACATGACTAATGAAAAATAGGTACACACTGGGTTCCAGTGTTACATAAATAGTAGACAACCCATTTTGCAGAGTTATTTCTCCCTACTTTACTTTATGGCTTTTATTGCAGAGTCCAATTTTCTCTTCTGGAGTCTGCTCAAAGTTATGACTGTATGTTATTAACAGTTACAAGAACAAATTCCTGTTTTCTAATACAGGAGACCGTTGTTATCCATGGTTTCATGGATTGCAGTTTCATGTATCTGCGGATGGCTCTCAGAAATTCGTTATCTGCTGCATGAAATATAGGCAATTTTTGCCTATCCGCAGTTCCTGAATGGGATTTCTGATGTCATTTCTTGCTGTCATTTTGTGGCTCTTTTTGTTAAAAAAAATTAAAACAAAAAATAAGAGGATTTGTGGGACATTCCTGGAGGCCTGGAGAACAATGTACTATGCTTTTCTACACTTTTTTTTCTGCCCCCTCCCTGCTTTTTTAGTGGTTTTTTCAGAGTAAAGAACCTAACCTCTGCATTCCCATAGGGGTAAGGATTCTTTATTTCTAATTTCCATATCCATGCTAATTAGTGGGAACAGAACCCCATGAATAACTCGGGCCACCTGTATATATTTCTGCTGCTGTGCTTTACTATTTTAGGAGATTTTGATTTGGGGGGGGGGTTAAATGTCTATACTTCCTCATTAAAACAATCTCAAGGCAGTTCACACAAAAGTTAAAAGAAGACTTCAAAAATTCCACAATTAAAATATCAGCTAGAATATACAAATACGATCTGATTAAAAGATTAAAAATATTTATTTATTTTATTAAATTTCTTATTTATTTATTGTTACTTTTTTAGGTTTTTAAAGCCTACATGAAATGAATGCTTGAAACTAAGGACACAATAGCCAAGAAAGAGGTGCTATGCCTATCTTTGATTGTATACTTTGTTACCCCACTTTGAATCTGCATGATGAAGGGCTTTATGCAGAAAATACGTTGGGATTTTTGAAATATTCTCTCCATTAAACTTTCACTGCACACTATGAGATTTTGTTTTTGCTTTATTTATTTATAGAATGTGGTTTTTTAAAGCAGCCGTTTTCTGACTGTTCTCCCTAAGGGTATCAGTTAGATAATATGTCTGAACTGGTCCTGTCTACCACATGATCATTGGTTTTCATCTAACTGACCCCTCACATGCAATCTTAAATACTAGTCCTGTCTTCCATTCAGAAATAATAAGAAAGAAATGCTGTCCAGGTAAAATTAACCTCTAGATTAAAGTCTAGTATCTATAGTAGTATTAGAATGCCTTGGTCGTGTTCTTCTTCAGGGTAGATTCCATGGGAAACTGTCAAGATCCAAGCAACTAGCCCTGCCCCTTTCTGCATAATTGCATCATTCTGACGTAGCCCCCAACCATGTGAGATCTGCCCATGGAAAAAGCAGCTCCCACGAGGTTGTGAGTACACTTGAAGAACATCTAATTTTCTCATCATTCTTTGTGGCTATATTGTCTAGTCAGTTTTCCATCATGTTGGAATGTAAACATTATAATTGCCCAGTGTGCTGTTATACAGTATTTTGCTCTTTCTGACCTTGTTTTCACTTCACATCTTTTTTGCATTCCATAGTGATACAAGTGTTGAATGCTCCAGCTGTATAATTGCACCTTACTTTGAGAAAGAGTTATATGCATTATAAACATCAATTGTGAACTTGGACAGCTGCCAACAAAACTTCTGTTTATTGGGTCATAGAACAAATATACATCACTCCTGAATAAATACATTCTTCCCCAGAGACTTTAGACTGAAAACTGTAAATGTTATTTTCATATATTTTGTGAGAGTATAACTGGGTAAATACATTCCATTAAAAATTCCACCCCCACCTCCATAGATATATCAATTCACCCAAACAAGCTGAGTCTATACACAGGGGATGTCAAGCGAAAGTGTATTTAAAATTAAAATTTGCACAAAAAGTCAGGTTATGTACTAAATTGTGCTTGCTAAGTATGCCTCAGTTATTAATGTCAGTAGCTGGGATTTATGGAAAACTGAAAGACTTGCATTTAGAAACAGTTGAAAAGCCACAACTCAGTGGACAAGCCACTACCATTAATCAGATGTTTTCAGCTCTCCTATATGGGATCCCTAAAAACCTTGTGCCTTCTCCCACGCAACACACAATAGCATTCTTCAGACTTTGCTCACTTCCCAGTGTTTTGAATTAATTCTCTCTTCATCAGCCCAGTTGTAGGTGGTTCTCTACATCATTCTGCTCATCCTGCCCTATCCTTGTTGTTTGTTGGTACAGCTTGAATCTGGTTCCTACCTCCCTGTCAATAATGTGTGCAGCATATAATTTAGAAAATGACCTTACAAGCGAAGAGGAGGGGCCCCCCGCTGGCTTGGTGACAGCTTCCTTTTTGCTCTCTCCCTCATGCCTTTCTGATGAAGAAGGTGGGGGCAGGGGCCCATCTTTACTTTGTGTCCCAGGGCCCACTCCACCTTTGCTACCCCTCTTGTGAGCAGGTAAGAATGCAGGAGTATATTCATAGGAAAAACATACTGGAGCTATTCACACACATACAGGCAAAACTGGGATAAGGAAGCCCAGCCCAGTTTTGCCGATGCATATGAACTGCCGGGAGCTATGCAGCTCCTGCCGGCAGCTCAGTGGCAAACCTGCTTAGGGAGCCTGCCACTTAGTCTGGGTTTTGGGCACAAGGGTACCCTTAAACCAGGCTTAGTGCACATATGTCAGTGCCATGCAGCTCTGCATGGCACATACATGCAAGTAGCCTCCCAGCCAGTGCTGGGTTGTTTCCTATAATGTACCACGCTCTCATGCAGTGCATTTTAGGAGTTCTGGTGGCTGTGAAAGCACATCCCAGCCCCCGACTTTCCATGCTGTAGGCAGTAGCTGGCAATCATCTGGGTGGGCAAACTACCCACCCAGGAAGGAGCCCTTGATCATCTGCCATGGGGGTGAGCATTTTAAGGCTTCTTCCCCTCCACATTGGAGCCCTATCTCACTATGTACAATATAGCTGCAAGAATAACTACCAGTTAAACCTGGAAATGCTATATATTTTTTCTATTATAACTTAATTTTCATTGGAGAATGTGTTCCTTTGCAATGAGCGCAAATAAAGTCTGTGTACTAGCTGGATCATTTTAAAAGTTTTGGAAACCCATGAAGTTGTTTTAAGCAACAAACAGCTTTTGGAAGGAAGGCCTTCTCTACCTACTCGATTATTTTCTTACCAAAAACTTTCCAACCATGGTATATTCTCCCTCTACAGTAGTTTTCCCCCCAGCACAAAAACAATGGATTTTTTCATGTGGGGAGAAGTATATCTTGCTGAAGTTGATACATTACTATGGAGTGGTGACATTTAGTAGGAGGGGAAAAGTGACAGGTGGCCCACT
Organism: Hemicordylus capensis; assembly: GCF_027244095.1. Classification (NCBI taxonomy): domain Eukaryota; kingdom Metazoa; phylum Chordata; class Lepidosauria; order Squamata; family Cordylidae; genus Hemicordylus; species Hemicordylus capensis. The sequence continues at coordinate 368,081,515 of NC_069658.1, read as the reverse complement.
CTCAGAATTTGATGATGATGATGATGATGATGATGATGATTTTTCTCCCCTTTGTTATTGAAATCATATAAAAGTTTTAATAATAAAAATAATAAATAATAAATAAATCTGAAATATACGTACTACATGACTGATATTCTTTATTGCTATTCACATAATTATCTATGAAGTCTTTTGAATGTAATGGAGGGCTCAGCTTAAAAGTTGGCCATTCTTTGCCAAATGGTTCTTCTGCATAGTTTTCTGATCATTTGGTGTATTTCCTTTGATTAACTGTAGAATATATGTTGATTAACTGTAGAATATATGTTGATTAACTGTAAAAAATATAAAATAAGTTATTTTATATGCATATTTTGCATCCTTTATATGCATGGGTCATATTCTCATCTCCCTCAAGGCAATTTTAACAGAAAGTAAAAAGTAGAATTGTAGGAAGTTAGTTTTGAAGGAAAATATTTATTACCCACAGACGAAGTGTGGATATATTCTATACAGATTGAGAGAAAAGCATGGTGATAGTCACTGGTGAATGTTAGTTACTTAGTGAATTAATTTATACTGAAGAAATTCCTTTCTTCACAGTTATATTGTTAAGATTTAAGAGGATGGTAGCTAGAAAAGTCTACATTGAAATGACTTTATATTAAGGGCAATAGTGATGGGGAGAGATGCACTGTGCCTTTTTAGAGAAGGCAAATATGAAAATATCTGTGACGACTCCTAAGCAGCAAATTATTATTTTCAGAATGTAGAGACATTCTGCTTCCTGTCATTACCAAAGAACTGAAGGAATTACTGGATCCTAGGGAAGAGCCACAGCTGCTGCTCCAGGAGAAGAAATATTGTGTCGAATTACTCAACAGCATCCTGGAGGTTCTCAGCTGTCAAGATGCAGTGAGTATTGATGATGACAATGATTATGTAGCTAGTTCCAGTTGGTTATAAGTCTGTGCTGATTAAGTTGTAAAATATTGATGCTGATGACTCCCATTTAAATTCTAAATATAACAGGGCCCTGACTAGTTTTTAGTGTGACAGATTGAAATAGGTCTCCTAGTTTTTTGTGTGACAGTAGATAGAGAGTGGCAATTTTTCCCTCCTGATTTTCAGGTTCATTTGCTTTGACACGTCATCAATCCTGGATAAGCTTCATATTATTAAAACCAAATGAATCATGCTGTGGTGCTACATTGTATCATTAATATTATACACACAAACCATTGTTGAGGAACATGCTTTGGGCTTGCAGCTCCTTCCTACCAACCAACCAACAAACTGTGGTTAGGCTAACCAGGGCTTCTGGAAACCATGGTTTGCAGACCCACTTCAAAATGGTTTTGAGGTCATCCTGTTTATTCTTAGTTTTAGTAGGCACCGCTGTGGACATAATTTAACAAGAAAAATAATGCTACATGGCGGTTAAAACAAGCAACAGAAGAAGAAGAGGCAGGAAGGAGAAGCATGCAAATCTGCAGCACATTCCTGATTAAGAATGATACATCTGTACTGAGAGCAGCTTATTGAAAAATCTGGCAAGTCAGTATGTGAGTGGTTCACATTTATGTTTCTCATAAATGTCTGGAGCTGCTCTGAGATGCTACAGAAATACAATAACTTCTAAGAATTAACAATATACATATATGTTCAAGATAAGCTTCAAATACCAACTGTCACATGGCCAAGTCACAAATTCTTAGATATGGTACTACCATCTACTCATGTACTTGTTAAGAGTAGCTGCTGCACAATATTGCTTTGATATTTTGCATAGGTAGTATGCACAGGTATGCAAGGTACATAAAATGTCTGTAAGAGCAGATTGGTGTTTTTTTAAAGTGCATTTTAAGAGGTAATCTCTAGGCAGATTTGTGCAGGTCTTGCTTCACAAACACAGGACTGGGATTTATTTTAAGGAGTCCAATAACAGTATTATGTCTGATTTCTCAGTGTCTATTTCAGTTATCATTAATTAATGTTTATAAAAGTGCCTTCACTAGTCTGCATTTAATAGTATCAGAAAGTACCGTTGTGGATTTTGGATGATTTAGGTTCTCATTTTTGTTGCTTGTTTTATATGTTTTGTAACCAACAACAAAATCAGTAAAACTGTAAATTTCTCAAAAGTGCCTACACTACAAGGCTGCTCTTCAGCCCTCCTGCCGATGTTGGCCTACAATTCCCACAATCCCTGGCTATTGGTCACTGTAGCTGGGGATTATGGGAGTTGTAGTACAAAAACAGCTGGGAAGCCTAAATTGAGTAGGCCTGCAAGCAGATGCTGTAAATCATAAGCTTATTATCTAATAGGACCCTAACTTGGGGTTATATGTAAATGTAAAATGTAAAATAATGTAAAATATAAAATATTTTCAAATGTAAAATAATGATAAAATGTATTACTTTCAAATGTAAAATAATAATAATAATATATCCAGAGATGCCTTGCATAATGGAAAGGCACTCTGCTTACTCAAGGATGCCTCCTAAATTTCTCTCGATTCTCCCTCCCACTGCAGGCCCCCACACCCTGTTCTGGAGGGTCATGACTCTTAAGCAGATTTTTGGGGAGTGGGAAGGAGGGGGCAGGAATGTTTATGCAAATGAAGTTCACTTGTACTACTTTGGATGTTTCTCCTGGAGTGGCATAACAAGAATTTTTATTCTGCTGAAGACATTTGTAGCATCTCATTATCTTTTTTTTTTTTAAAGTAGAAAACACCAGTTAGATCCTTTGAAATTATTCCAGATTCTTTCCTTGATAGTTACCATCTTATCTTGAACAGTTTTGAGGGAACAGTGGGTGACTCTGTGTCACCATGGAGGCTACAGTATAGAATGTACTGCTAAGCTTTATATTTTGAAGTGATGTTGAATGGGAGCAATCACTGGATTGCTCTGTCTAAAAGATGTGGAGATAGATTGCTTAGCAAAATTTCTTTCATTTAATCCATTTTAGCATATAGTGCTGTGAGATTGCTAGGGAGAACCTGGGATAAAAACCCTGACCTCTTCATTTTTAATGGAGGGTAGGGATAGGGTAAGGATAAATGGAGGGTAGGTATAAATGGAGAGTTTTCACAATGGAGGGAAGTAAGAAGTGGGGTCCCCCAATGATCTGTACTGGGACTGGTGCTTTTTAATTTATTCATAAATGATCTAGAAGCAGGGGTAAACAGCGAGGTGGGCAAATTTGCAGATGATACCAAACTCTTTCGGGTAGTGAAATCCAAAATGAATTGAGAGGAGCTCCAAAAGGATCTCTCCAAACTGGGTGAGTGGACAACAAAGTGGCAAATGTGGTTCAGTGTTGGCAAGTGTAAAGTGATGCACATCGGGATGAAAAACCCCAACTTCAAGTATTTGCTGATGGGATCTGAGCTGTCGGTGACTGACCAGGAGAGGGATCTTGGGGTCGTGGTGGACAGCTCGTTGAAAGTGTCAACTCAATGAGTGGCAGCTGTGAAAAAGGCCAATTCCATGCTAGGGCTCGTTAGGAAGGGGATTGAAAATAAAACGGCTAATATTATAATGCCCTTATACAAAACTATGGTGCGGCCACACCTGGAGTACTGTGTACAATTCCTGTCCCCACATCTAAAAAAGGACATTGTAGAACTGGAAAAGGTGCAGAAGAGGGCAACCAAGATGATCAGGGGCCTAGAGCACCTTTCTTATGAGGCAAGGTACAACACCTGAGCTATTTAGTTTAGAAAAAAGACGACTGCGGGGAGGCATCATAGAGGTCAATAAAATCATACATGGTGTGGAGAAAGTGGATAGAAAGAAATTCTTCTCCCTCTCCCATAACACTAGAACCAGGGGTCATCCCATGAAATTGATTGCCGGGAAATTTAGGACCAGCAAACGGAAGAATTTTTTCACACAATGCATAATCAACTTGTGGAATTTTCTGCCACAAGATGTGGTGACAGCCAACAACCTGGGTGGCTTTAAGAGGGGTTTGGATAACTTCATGGAGGAGAGGTCTATCAATAGCTACTAGCTGGAGGGCTTTAGGCCACCTCCAGCCTCAAAAGCAGGATGCACCTGAGTAGTAGTTGCAGGGGAGTAACAGCAGGAGGGAGGGCATGCCTTCAACTCCTACCTGTAGGCTTCCAGTGGCATCTGGTGGGCCACTGTGAGAAACAGGATGCTGGACTAGATGGGCCTTGGACCTGATCCAGCAGGGCTGTTCTTATGTTCGTATGGAGCAAGACCAAATGTATTGGGGAATTTGATAGCTGTTTTTTCAGTATTGCCCATTTTTTCATAGACATTAATTTTCAAGGGAAAACCTTTTGCCCTCCTTAGGTGACATCTTTGCAGAAGTCAAGTGTCATGCATCATACAGGGGATGAGAATCACAGTTATGGGCATAGTGACAAATATCTTGCTCTTTTTCCAGTTCTGTGACTTCTAAGCATTTCTTTGCTATCAGAGGTATTTTACAGAGATGACCTAGGTTAGGAAATTGGTATCATTTTTCTTTAGGATTTAGAATTCAATTCCAATGTCTGCTACAATGATTTTTTAAAATAGGAGAGAGAAACATTGTCACAGCCTAATCTTACAGAGGTTTACTCGTATGTCCCACTGAATTTAGTGAGATTCATTCCGAAGTAAGTGTGTGTAGAATTGCAGGCTAAGACTTCACTATAGACCTTGGTACTTCAGCCAAATGGTGATAAGGATTTTCTTGGGAATAGCAAGCAGTAAGAATGTGCCTTCTACAAACCCATCAATCCTTAGCCAGTTTTGCAGCTGAGTTAATTATCTAGGTTTATAAATTAATCTGTTGCAATAGGAGCAAGCCTATAGCTCTAAACTGTATTAGAATTGTATGGCTGTAATGCACCCTTGACATCTTAAGTGTAGTTATTTCAGATAATTATAGAGTCAGCATGGTATAGATATTATAATGTGCTTTCATGTTTTGTCTTTTATCTATTGTATAGACTTTTCGACACAGGAGTCACGGACATGTTTTCCTTTGACATGTTTCTTTGTGACAATCCTAAATTCACTGGCACTAGTTAACAGAGTTGTGTTTTGCATATGAAAAGACCATATTAAAGCTAAAAGATTAAAAACATCTGATTCTGCTCTCTCTCTCTCTACCTTTTTAAAGTAACACAGAGTAGTCCTCATTGCATTGAAAAGTTGCTGTCTTTGCTAGCTGCTGGCTGTTGAATATTTCATATATGAAATGTTAAGGTTTATTCCCCAATCTCAGTTTTATTATTTTGTTTATTCATTCATTCATTCATCATTCATTCACTTTCTATACTGCCCTTCCAAAAATGGCTCAGGGCAGTTTACACAGAGAAATAATAAATAAACGAAATGGACCCCTGTCCCCAAAGGGCTCACAATCTAAAAAGAAACATAAGACAGACACCAGCAACAGTCACCGGAGGTACTGTGCTGGGGTAGATAGGGCCAGTTACTCTCCCCCAGCTAAATAAAGAGAATTGCCATGTTAAAAGGTACCTCTTTGCCCAGTTAGTAGGGGTCAGTTTAGTTTAATCTTGTTTCATTGTTTGTCATTTCTTTTTGCCATATTTAGAAACTGTCCCTATGAACCCCAGCATAGCATTTCTCCTGCTGACTGTTACTGGTGTCTCCAGAGGCACTCTTCGGACTGGACCTCCAGTCCCAGGTTTGGTCCTCCACCGGGACCAAACCTCCAAATCCTCCAAATCCCGCCCCCCCCCAGGGGCCTAGGAAGGTGGGTGGCATGGCCCGTGCTGCACCGCCACCAGGCTGCCAAGTGCGCAGCAAGACCTGCAGAGGGGCCTCAGCGAGCCCCGATCTGCGTTGTGGGTGGTTGGGGTGCTGAGGGCTGGGTGCAGCTGGGCCTGCTATGCTTGCCCCGTCAGCACAAGTGGAGGCTGGCTGCTGCAAGGGAGCACCAAGTGAGTAGCACTAGCAGCAGCCTGCTGCCTCGAGACACAGAGAGAGAGATGCCATGCCAGGGGAGGCGGGGCTGTTACTGTAGAAAGAAGCACCAGCTCCATGCTGGCAGTTGGCAGCATGGTGATGGGTGGAAACAAGCACTGGGTGCTGCCACCGGGCCAGCCTGGATTGCTGTCTGTGTCTCTTTCCTCCTCGGCTCCCATCAAGCAGCACACTCTCAGTCCATCCATTGTGTATGCATTATGCAAAACAACAAAGCTGCCTCTGGCAGCAGCAGGTCAGCACAGGCAATCTGCAACTGCCCCCCCCCAAACAGCCAACAATACCTTCTTCTCATTTTTGCTGCCTGTGATGCATGCTGTCTCTCCCCGAGAGTTACAGCCTTCCTTCAGCTCACTCTTCCTCTAAATCAGGGCAAGGAGCCAGGGAGAAATGTGTCTCTGCCCACCAGCACTTTTGTTCATCTCCGTTCTAGTTTGGAGCTTCTTGGCTTAGCCTAAGCTTAGGCTAGCACAGACTTCGTGACCTTGTGAAGCTGGCCCAACTTAAAGGAAAATTGTGTGCTTTTTGCTTCTTGTTTGGCCATACTGCATTCTGAGAGAGTGATTGAACTGAGCCCTGTGTCTCTATCAAGAGTCCCTCTGATTGATATAGGTAGGCCATTTGCATTAATTTGGTGGACTTTTCCATGCTGTGAAAAAGTTTTTGCATGATTAAACTTGCAGGGAATGAATTGTTTACTTTGCTAAGCCAGGTGTACCCTGGTTTGTATTTGAATGGGAGACTACTTCCTATGTTTCTATACCCCAGAGTTGATCTGGAAGTGGGGAAATCCTGCTTGCTATGATGAAAATTGCAAACTGGTCTTGTGGTAGCAAGCATGAGTGGTCCCCTTGCTAAGCAGGGTCCATCTTGGTTTGCATTTGAATGGGAGTGTAGTGTAGTGGTTAGCATGCTAGACTAGGACCAGGGAGACCCAAATTCAAATCCCCATTCAGCCATGGAACTCACTGGGTGACTCTGGCCAGTCACTCAACCCTCAACCTAACCCACCTTACAGGGTTGTTGTGAAGATAAAAATAACCATGTACACTGCTGTGGGGTCCTTGGAGGAAAATTGGAATATAAATATAAAAATATAATAAAGTAAAATAAATGTAAGCACTGTAAGATATTCCCCTTAGGGGATGGGGGCACTCTGGGAAGAGCACCTGCACGCTTGCATGTAGAAAGTTCCCAAGTTCCCTCCCTGGAATCTCCAAGTAGGGCCGAGAGTAACTTCTACCTCCAATCTTGGAGAAGCCGCTGCCAGTCTGGGTAGACAGTATTGAGCTAGATGGACCAACGGACTGCCTCGGTAGAAGGCAGCTTTCTATGTTTCTATTATTCTCTTAAAATAATTTTTAATAAGTTTAATTAAAAATTATTAAAGAATTGGGGAGCTAAAGCTGCTTCAGGGAAGGATGTGGTGGCACTGGCCAGAACAGATGGTGAAGGTCGCTGAAGCTGCTCTTCCTTGTTCTACCTTGGTTGGACTCCTTTTTCCAGGAACATTTACCTCGATTTTTATGAACAGCTCCACCCCAGATGTCCCCTCCCCACAACTTGTGTCCTTTATTCAGACAACAGGATGTTGGCAACCTTAGCTGCAGCAGAGAAAACGCAGAAGGGCAGATGCGACCAACTGTGTGTGTGTGTGGGAGCTTTCCATGGAGAGACACAAGTGAAGCTATCAAGATGGCCCCCACTCAATGAGAGACAGAGAGTCAGAAAGAGAGACTCCCCTCCCCTGGCCAGGTGTGAGTGGAGAGGCAGAGTCAAACAGTAATGCCAGGCAAGCTCCTGCAGCAAGCCAACCAGCATGCACCTCCCTTGCTTGCCACCAGGCACACACACACCAAGACCAACAGAGAATCACCTCCAAATCAGTTGAGTCCACAGAACAGTAAGAGTAAGTGAGGGGCAGTGGGTGGGGCTAGTGCATTCAGCTAATTAAAATGGAAGGATTGTCCATGCAAAATGTGGTATCTGCAGGTCAGTGGGAAGTATCTTACTCATAATTTATTCTAAAAGAGGGGGGAGGAGGGAGAGAATTTTTCCAGCTTCCCCTGACCATGTTCTGGCATTGCAGCTGATCTTGTGTTGCAGCAGCAGTGGGGGGTGGGGCAGGTGGAGGCCCCCCTCGAAGGGCCTTTAGGTCCAGGCTTCAAAATTACCTAGGTGTACCTCTGGATGTCTCTTCTATATTTCCTGTTAGATTGTGAACCTTTTGAGGACTGAGGACCAACCTCATTCCTTTTGAAAACCACATTGAAAACCTTTGTTGAAAACACTATATGAAAATTCTAAATAATAAATGGCCCATTGGGATCCCAGATGAAACAGTACATGAGCTATGATGCTTCCCAGGTTGTATGCTTTTGGTTTTTTATGTTGTGTTTGTCATACCTGAAAAGGAAAGTTGTGTATCTCCTCACTGGTAAATGTATTTATTCCTCTTTCAGACTGATTGACTTGTTGTGGAAAGCTGAAGCATGAATATGCTTGCATATTTATTTCATTTTATTTTATAAATTTGTATACCGCCCACTACTTATGTCTCTAGGCAGTTTACAGCATAAAACAAACCAAGAAGTTAACAGTTAAATCATGAAACCAGATTAAAATATCAGTAACAGCACCAACTAACTAAAAGGTTTGACTGAAGAGATGTGTCTTCAGTTGTTTTCTGAAAGCCAACAGGGATGGAATAGTCCTAATCTCAGCAGGAAGAGCATTCCACAGTCCCAGGACAACCACAGAGAAGGCATGCCTTTGAGTCGCCACCAGACGAGCTGGTGGTACCCTCAGATGAACTTTCCCTGAAAATCTTAATAGGCAGCAGGGTTCATAACGAAGAAGGCATTCTCTTAAATACCGTGGGCCCAAGCCATTAAGGGCTTTATAGGTAATAACCAGCACTTTGTATTTTGCCTGGAACCTATTGGTAGCCAGTGTAGCTCTTTTAGAATTGGAGTAATATGGTCTCTACAGGATGTCCCGGAGACCAAGCTGGCAGCAGCATTCTGCACTTATTGTAGTTTACATACTATGTACAAAGGCAAACCCATTTAGAGTGCATTGCACATTGCATAGGCTCCAGCTATCTCTGTTTCCTGGAACTGGGCCATAGTAAATCATGGTCCCTATTTTGTAGGGATTTCTTCTTCTTTGGGATGCCTTGTTCAGGTTTAAAAAAAAAAAAAAAGTTGCAGGACTTGTCATTTAGCTCCCTCCCCACGGTCCCTAGAAACTCCAAGCATTAGTTGGTTGCATTGTGTCTCTAGTGCACGTGTATGTAAATAGGTGCACAACACTAAGGCGCAGCATATAATTGGACATGGAAGTGTCCATGTTTATTCAGAGACCTGGGGGGAAGGAGGCTGGTCCAATTAGGTACTATAGCATGCAGGAAGGGAGACTGAATATTTCCCCCCTCTGCTGTTGTCCTGCCAAAGATCACTCTGAAATAGTTTTTTGCCCCTGAATTGGCTGTTTGGTGCAAATAGATACAAGGGCAAAAAGAACCACCACAGATAGGGATGTGGTGAAGCCTTCAACACTTGGCTTTGGTTAAGGTGGCGGCAGTGATACCTGGGCAACATGGGCACTGATGCTACCTCTCTGGAAAATTGGAGAAATCTAAAAGAAACAGTGAAAAATTATTCAAACATTATTTTTATTTATAGTTCAATTTCTATTCCGCCTTTCATAAAACTCATCCTGAGGTGGTTTACAAAAATTAAAACTCCATAAAAATCACATTCTGCCCAAGAGCTAAATATTTTTGGCAGAAGGTTCTGAGGAAGCATGTCGATACACATGTTTCTGTGTGTGAGACTTATTGGGGCCATTCACACAACCTAATGGGCGGGTGGGCGGGTGAAAACCTTCGCAAACCTTGCCTTCCCTCCTGGACGATCATTCTGTGCTTGGTGGGAATGTGCTCTGTGCTCCCACACAATCCATGTGGCAGAGCAGGGCAGGTTGCTCAGACGCTGGGACTCATTATCCCGGTCTCCGTGTATCCCGTAGTGTACTGTGCATTGAGCAGGGGATGGGCACTTTAGGACCCCATCTCTATCCCATGTAGGACCCACCTCTGCAAGCAGTTCACGATGATTCACGAATCGCGATCCCAGCAGCCACGTTAAGGGCACTAAGAGCCGGGCTTTGGCACTGGGTTTGGTGCCACAGCACTGCCGGGCTTGGTTGCTTGTGAGAGCAGCCTCATTATGTCAATGCAAAAGAACAAAAAGCCTAAATATAAGCAATATAATTGTTTAAGTGCCAAGAGCTCATCAATTCAATAGCAAGTTTACTTCTTCCTGAGCAAGTTGGTAGAATATTGCCTGCATGTTTCCTTTCCCCTTCTATTTCTCCAAATGAAACGACTAGGGACATTTTTAAAATGACAGGTTAAAATTTAGGAAAGGATCCTGCACAAGCCTTACTCTTTTTGTTTTTCATTGTAACCCCAAACAGTGCTATGCTCTTCCAGCTCTGTTTGGCTCATATTCAAAACTGAAAGCACAGGTCTGATTTCCATATATTTAAATTCTTATTTTAAAGCTGAGTTGTAAATACTTCAAGCTGGGCCCCTTTTGACAAAATGTAAACTTTAACCTAATTAGTCAGCATGTCCTATGGGGAGTTCTTGTGGGAAGAGGAAAGCATCTAATTAGAGATCTCTTAGGAGACTTTGGGCCGAGAGTTAGATAGATATATCAAGGCAGAGGGAGTGAAGGGGAGGGAGAGGAGGAGGAGGACAGCCTCTTAGGAAAACTCTGTCAGAACTCAGCAACGGTATATGACAGGCCCTCTTAAAATGCCAAACCTGCCAAAAGGAACTGGGAAATCTGCCAAACCGCCAGATGCTGCTTTTGGAAAGAGATGTACCCTGCTGTGGCATCTGGCACTGTAATTGCTGATCAAAGAAAGAGGATGAGATAGGCATGTAGCTATAATTGAGCTGATGGGTTCAAAGAACCTGGGTCCCCAGCTCCTAAGGGCCCCCCAGCTCCACCCCTCCCTATTTTTCCCCATTATCTCCCTCACTCCGAGGGGCCATTGGGGAGAGGGGTGAACACAGGCCCTCTCTCCCCTAACTACACCCCTGGGATGAGAGAAATAAAAATTGATGCAGGCCCATTATTTGAAAGTTTTACAACTTCAGGGAAGTGGAAATGCCGATACGACTATGAATTTTTTCTTAACTAGTGACTGTTAAGCCCGTTACATTAACGGGTGCTAGAAGAGTTGTGAATAGGGGAGCCGGCTGTGCAGCTGCGCCGGCTCAGTCCTCTCTCTGACTTGCTGGAGAGAGGACGTCTGTAGCAGCTCCTAGGCCGGTCAGGAGCACGTGGCCAGGCCTAATAGGAGCGGCTGTGCTGGGGGCTGTAGCGGCGACGGAGGGCTCTTAAGCCCCCCCACCGAGAATCAAGGGCGGCCCCCTGCTTAGAGGCCGTGGGTGCGGCCTCTCTCAGCGGTTCCGCGGACGCGGCATAATCGAGCGGCCGCTCCCGGGGGCTGTAGTGGCGGCGGAGGGCTCTTAAGCCCTGCCACCGGGGATCCAGGGCGGCGAGTGGCCTCCCCACCACCGGAGTGGCTGCTCCAGGCGGCGCCACAGACGCGGCGCAATCCAAGCAGCTGCTCTTGTGGGCTGTAGCGGCGGCGGAGGGCTCTTAAGCCCTGCTGCCGGGGATCCGAGCGGCCTCCTCACCAGCGGAGCGGCGCGCGCGCCACGCATGCGCAGAACACCTGCAAGAGACACGGACGCAGGTACCTTAGGGTTTTATTATATAGGATTGGATCAATTTGTTCAATTATGTAAACTGTTGAGTTTCACTTAAATATTACTGTATTCTATATTTTGAACTAGTGAAGACTGTATTTTAAGATGTAGATGTCAACAACATCTAAAATGTAATGGAGATGACTGGTAAAGGAGAGTCTGTTATATTTATTAAGTAGTATTTTAAAAGGATGATTTGCATCTTAAGAATGCACAAACTCCCATGCAAGCTTCTTTCCAAATGCTACTTTGGAACTATAATAAGTGGAAGTGCAAATCACTTGTGTTCCTCTTCTGGTATGTATTTAGATGGTGTGAAGTCACTCCGAGGGCCAAGTTACATGCTATTTTAATGCATAGTTTTGCCTGGCATTTTTTTAAAAAAAGAATTTAAATTGCTGTTGCAGGGGGTGGGGGCAATCAGAATTGAGACTATTGTGCACAGAGTGGGATGCTTGACCTTTCTTTCTGCACCACAGTCCTGATCAAAACTGCACCCCTGAAGCTGCTATTAGCTTTGGGAAGGAAACTGCAGTTAGTGCAAATGACAGCTGCCTTCCTGGGGCTAGAAGCGGCATAGGTTTGTGATTGGTGGAATTGCAGCATGGTGGGAAAGGATTCTACATCCCCTAACTGTGCACATTGAAATCCATTAAACATAAATATAAAACAATGGATGAACACTAAACATGAATGTGGTGCGTAATTGCATAAAGGAAATTTCAGCAAGAGAACTTCCTAATCCTTACTCAGATTGGTTACTAGTCTGGTGGCTATAGGCCACTTCCAGCCTCAGAGGCAAGATGCCTCTGAATACCAGTTGCAGGGGAGCAACAGCAGGAAAGAGAGTATGCCTTACCTCTTGCTTGTGGCCTTCTCGGAGGCATCTGGTGGCCCACTGTGTGAAAGAGGATGCTGAACTAGATAGGCCTTGACCCTGATCCAGGGCTGTGCTTATGTTCAGATGCTGAATAATGCTATTGTTAAACATTTACAGTTTTGCAGCCTTTTATTCCTAATGCATCCAGAAGTCTTTTTGCTTCAGTACAGTGACTCTAAGACAGCAATAGGCAAACTTTGGCAATCCAGCTGTTGCTGAACTACAACTCCCATCATCCCTAGCTAGAGTAAATGGTGGCTGGGAGTCCTGGGAGTTGAAGTTCAACAATAGCAGGTGTTCCAAAGGTTGCCTACTCCTACTCTAAGGTTACAGATGGACTGTTTGTGGAGACTGAGTATGTATGTATGTATGTATGTATATATATATGCAAGGACATAAATTCAGAGTTTCCACCAGGGTCACACTGACATGACATACAGTGGGTATAGGAAAGAATCACCCCCTTTGATAGACCTTAAATTCTAGTTCCCTTACATCCTGAAATGAAAAAACAAAGAAAATTCCCTTCACCAGCTGTACTTATCCAATGCAACCTATAACATCCAACTGAAAAACATCACAATTACAGTCCAGAAAAAGTGTCAGAAATAAAAAACAAGAATTACTGAGATTGAAAAAGGATCACCCCACCCAATGTCAATATTTTGTTGAACCACCTTTTGCTTTAATAACAGCCTTGAGTCTGTTGGGATACTTCTCTATCAACCTTGCACATCTAGACGGAGCAATATTTGCCCACTCCTCCATACAGAACTGTTCAAGTTCGGTCACATTGGATGGTAGGTGTTGGTGGACTGCTATCCTCCCTGGATCCGGTCGGCCCTCCAAACTGGATGGAAGAGCAAGGAGGAAACTGGTAAGAGAGGTTACCAGAAGGCCAATGGCCACTCTGAAGGAGTTAAAGGACTTCATGGCAAAGAGTGGTTGTTCTGTGCATGTGACAACAATTTCATGAGCGCTGCACAGATGTGGCTTGTTCGGGAGGGTCGCAAGGAGAAAGCCACTTCTCAAGAAAGGCCACATTAAAGCTCGTTTGAGCTTTGCCAGAAGGCACCTTGAAGATTCTGATGCCAAATGGAAAAAGGTCTTATGGTCAGATGAGACCAAGATTGAACTATTTGGCCTCAACACCAAACAGTACACCTGGCGTAAATCCAACGCAGCTCACCATCCACAACACACCATACCTACAGTGAAGCATGGAGGTGGCAGCATCCTGTTGTGGGGGTGTTTCTCTGCCTCAGGGACTGGGGCTCTCGTTAGGGTAGAAGGAAAAATGGATGGGGCAAAATACCGTCAGATTCTGGAAGAAAACCTGCTACCCTCTGCCAGACAGTTGAGGATGGGCAGAAGATTCACCTTTCAACATGACAACGATCCGAAGCACACAGCAAAATTGACCACACAGTGGCTGAAGGAGAAAAAAGTGAACGTCCTCATGTGGCCCAGTCAGAGCCCAGACCTAAATCCTATAGAAAATCTGTGGAGAGATTTGAAGATAGCAGTCAACCAACACCTACTATCCAATGTGACCAAACTTGAACAGTTCTTTATGGAGGAGTGGGCAAATATTGCTCCGTCTAGATGTGCAAAGTTGATAGAGAAGTATCCCAACAGACTCAAGGCTGTTATTAAAGCAAAAGGTGGTTCAACAAAATATTGACATTGGGGGGGTGATCCTTTTTCAATCTCAGTAATTCTTGTTTTTTATTTCTGACACTTTTTCTGGACTGTAATTGTGATGTTTTTCAGTTGGATGTTATAGGTTGCATTGGATAAGTACAGCTGGTGAAGGGAATTTTCTTTGTGTTTTCATTTCAGGATGTAAGGGAACCAGAATTTAAGGTCTATCAAAGGGGGTGATTCTTTCCTATACCCACTGTAATACCTTTAGCAGCAGATGAGCCAAGTGAAGCCTTTTGTTTGACTTCATACAGGCAAATGCTTGGAAGTAATTCTCAATAGTGTCATCTTCAACTTTAGTGTTGAAATTATCAGCTCTGTGCATCTGTCCAAAAGCAAAGTTTTGATGAAAGGGCATTTTGCCCAAAGGGAGCACCTTATTGCCCCTAAAGGGACAATAAGCAGCAAAGACTTATAACAAAGACTTACCCCCATTTGTATGCATGGGTGATGTGCAGACATCTTCAGCAAGCATCACTGTGATGGGTGGGTGCTGATGGCATTGCCAGGGACTCTGTGGAAGTATCTGTCTGTATGGCTTTGCTGACTTTTGTTTCTATTGCTAGAGCTGAGGCGTGTGAGTTATGTTGGCACAGCGCTGGCAGAAAGTGCTGGCATAGAAGACCATAGGATCACCCTTGAAGCTATTTATCAATAACCAGTGATGAGGAAATATAGTGATTTTTGAGCTATGTTGTGCCCTTATAGAATGGCAAAGCTCTAAACCTTTAAAAAATCAATATGTTCCATAATACATGTTCAGCCAGTAAGTGAAACCCAAGGTGACATTAGACTAAAGATGTGGAATGCATGGAAAAGCTTTCAGCAAAGCAGTATGTGAGAAAAATGAAAAGTTGGCCATCTTTGAATAATTCTATAGAGATGGCTATCAGATGGTATAGAGAAATCAATTATTCATCACATGATACTGACATATTGCTACATTAAAATTAGGAATGGTAGTCTTATAATATATAGTTAACACAGTTCCATAAGACTCCGCATGGCATAATAAATACCAAATAATTATCAGATGGAGAACTCTGTGATGTGATTGCTGTTGAAGTACCTGCCAAAATTAAGTGGTACCTTTCCGGGAACTGTAACATTCTGAAGAAATCGTCATGGGCAAACAGGCTAGTGGTCAGGTTCTGGAGCAGGCAGATGATATGGTTTAAGGCAAGCTGGGCATGGGTGAAAAACATCCAAGGGCCAGAGGCAGATGGCACGGTGTAAAAAGGACTGGTGGACGGGTTACAGAACAGACAGGCACAGAGCCAAGGCAAATCAGTTAGCATCTTCTCCCAGGGACAAACTCAGATTGGGGTGCCAAGTCCAAGTTGTAACAGTTCTCCTGACAGGGGTAGGATGATTAGCCCCTGAGCTCCCCTCCCTTGGCAACAGCATGCGCCAAACAGCTAGGCCATATGGTATGTGGGGATCAGACACATTAAACACAGAGCATCAGTTACAAAATCAAAAAGGTGGTTTATTTTACCAAAGGGGTAAGCGCCTGGGTTTGAAAAAAAGCAGGAGAGAGAGGAAGTTACAACCCCACACATGAAACCAAAGAAGCTAACCAGCTTGAACTAGCGAATTTTTGTAGCCTACTCCAGGAATAAAAGAAGATTATATGCAGAGTCCCCAAGTTCTACCCGGAAGACTGACTCTCCCTTCTCTTGAGTTAGATTTCCCGGGGAAATCAGGCATTCCTGGAGGCAGGACCTAAGCTAATCACTGCGAAGCTGTCTCTGTTCTGCAGCGCATCCAAGGTTTTGCTTGCCACTTTTTGCTAAACACAAACCGAAGGGAATTGCAAGCTATAGAAGCTAGAGCTTTACACGCAGTGCGTGCAAGGATTTTGTTACACTAGAAAATTCTTATAGAGGGACTCTATTGGTTCCCCAGGGTACCCGATTCTTCCAGAACTGGTTGGCTACAGTTTCTTTTCTGGCCACTGTTAGGGCCTACTATGTGCTCAGGTCAGCCAGTCCTTTCTAGCTTTCTGGAGGCATAGAGAGTAAGGGGCCTGAGCCCTGCCACCACCAGAGCTCTGGTTCAGGACTTATGGTGCCTTCCACTTTCTCCATGAAAAAACTTTTGAGATTAAAAAATAACATGTCAGAGAAATAACTAAGCCTTATTCCTACCAACTAGGCAAGGGTAAATCCCATATCTTTGGAGAGATTTTGGAGAGAGAGAGAGTGGGCGTGTGCAGGGTAGTGTGGCTGTAGACAAGATATTTTGTCCAGACTTTAAGGGCCAGTTTGCAGTTGGTAATTATCAGGTGATAAGTTCTCTTCTAGATTGACGGATGTTATGCTTATATGATAACTTTTCCTATGCAATTTCTTTGTAGCTTATCCTTCATTATCTCACAAACAGTTGTATTTGCTTTACAGGAGTCAACTTTTCAGCACATTCAAGAAATAATGGTCCAATTGCTGCGCATCATTAACAGGAATGTCATTAGAATGGGAAGAGATGATGCCTTAATTGTGAGTAACTTAGTTTTTTAACTGTCTTAATTACTAGGGCAAGGTACAGTTTGAACACTAACATTGCCTGCAGACTGCCGGTGGGAAATGTAGAGCAAGCAGGCAGAAAGCTTCCTGGAATTTATTCAGCTGCAACTCCCAGAGCAAAGCCGATCAGCAGCCAGCCACCATCCAGCTGACAGAAAACAGGGAGGCATAGCAAGACCTCTTCTATTAGCCTGTTAGGACTGACTGCCATTTGGCTTCTCTTTTCTGTTTCCATCAGTGGCCAGCCACCCAACAGCTTCCAAAAGTAGAGGCAGTGAGGCTTTTGCACTGGTCTACTGTGACCAACCTGAGGCTCTCCTACAACTCTCATCATATCCAGCCACAGTTTATTGCAGTTGGGGATGATGAGAGCTGTTTTCCAACAGCAGCTGGAGAGCTTTAGATTGTCCACCACTATTCCAGAGGAAAGAGGCTTACCCTGGATGAAGAACTTTGTGATATGAAGAAGGAGTTCTGTGGAACAAGGAGTCCTTTCCTTCACACCAGTAAAGACATGAGGCATGACTTTTGAAAGTTATAGGTGACAACTTTTGTTATCTCAGATCCAATCAATATTGCAAATTGGGCTCTCTGTCCCACTACAAATTGTGTCTGAGCCAAATTGCCATCCTTATACCTAACTATATTTATACTCCTGACTTGAAACAGCCTTACGGCCCTAAAACTGAACACTGCTCTTCTTAGCCAAGTCATATAGGGCAAGATGTCAGCAAGAAGAATCTGCCCACCTCTGCCCCCGTCCGCCCACCTCTACCGCCGTCCACAAACCTCTAACCCCATCTGCTCATCTTCCCACCCACTAGCCATGCAGCCTTTAAGGTTAATGATGCTGCAATGCCAAGAGAAGTCCCAGGCCAATTATCCTGAGCTTTAAAGCCTCTAGGGAATGGTTGGAACTCCCTTTCTTGCTAAACCACATGCCTTAGGGTGTTCACCAATAAGCTGAGGCTAACCATCTAAACCCAAACTGTACCTGTTGTTGTGACCAAAAGCTTAGCTAATTGTGGAGAACAGTATGAGGTAGACAAATGACAACACCAGTCAATTCAGTGAGGAGCCAAAATGCCTCTCAAGCCTCTAGAGGACAACCAGCTGAGACCCAAACTGTTCTCCAGGAAGAGAGGGAGGGATGCCTTTCAAATGCTGCGTGAGGGTTTGAATGGGGGAGAACTTTGACAGCTCTGTGGTTGTGCCAGCCTGAACCCTCCATCAATGAAAGAATCTCACCAGCCTTGTGCTTTATCAAAAGCTGTGTGGGGTCAAATCACCACACCCAGCATGTGCTTGGTGAGCAGTGTTGCTCTTCCAGAGGAAGAAAACCTTTGTGGTACAACTTGTCTTTCCTGCTTTGGTTTTGTCTTTCAAAAAAGAAAATCAGGATATAAAGAAAAAGAAAGATACACGTTATTTGGCAGATTGTGGAATCTGGTTGAATGAACCTACTCAAATTCAAACATCATTTGCTGCCTTTAATAATTAATCTTCCTGATTATTTGTTGACCTCATCCAGATGCAGTATGTTTCTGATGAAGTGAACTCCATGAAAGCATATGCTTTAATGAATTCATTAGTCCTTAAGGTTGCACAAGATCTTTGTTTTAAGTTTACTAAAATGAGTTAGACAACTTAAGATGCCTTGATAGTTTTTCTTATTCAGTTACAACACAAATGTTGCATACTATTTTAAATCTGTATGACATTTTTTGCTTCTACACTCAAGCATTTTATGAAAGCAGGAAGAACCAAAATGGTTGGAGATGATGTAATTTTAAACAGCATTTAAGACAGTTTACAAGATAATGGGATAACATAAGCAAATATAATCAATGATCTTTTCTTCTCTATTCAGCACCTCTTGATTTAATGAGATTGGGTAGTCTGTTGTCAGGAACCCCATGTACAGAAAATGATCTGCTTGATGTTTAAAGGACAGTGTGGTATCAAGTTGCCAGTTTGACTGCAATGTAAACACTTCAAAGCTGCTGTGCTGCAAACAGAGTGTTGATCCCTGTTCATTATTTTTCACATTTAAGAGCTGTTTGTGTTTAGTGTTGTTCCTAATACAATGCTATTTGCATACCCCATGTGTTTATTTTTGACTATCCATTGTGTCCATGGCTACCAGACTGTTTCTTTTGTCTTGTCGCATCATAATGGTGTCAACTTGATTCCAGTTGAGTTAATGTCTGCTTTTCACTGTGTGTTAGATTTCAAGAAGTATATAACATGTATTATTATAATCCTTTAGCATTGCTGTGAAAAAGCTTATTGAATGGAAACTGTCAAATCTCAGCTTTGTTTTCATTGGATTATTACATGGCCTCAGTGTTATCACAGTTTTTAAGCTTTTACATGCAAAACAATCAGATTTCTAAAGGTCAACCTGAAAGATGCCTTCCCATGAAAAATCCAACTCTAAATAACAAACATCTCTCACTTAATGCTATCCTCATTCATTTTAGCCTCCATCTTTGAATCCTTGCTTAGCTGAGGTGTGAAAGAAGCAAAGAGCCCCCCATTTTTTAAAAAAGCAGATAATTAAAAAGCAATGCATTATCTAGACTGGTATGTGGGAGGGAGCACATTGTGGTCGTATTATAAAGCCACACAATAGATGTCATTAAGAAATAACCCTAATGGCTTCCACGTCTTAAAACGGACTGTTAAATTGCCAATTGCCTAATCATCTGTGGAAGGTAAGAATTGTCTCTATGTGATTATGCAGGGATCGAGTTTTATGTATGGAAGAAAGTGTGGTTGTTTTTCTTTTTGAGGCTTTTGGTATGCCATAGATATGTAACATTTTTTTGGAGTCTAATTTGCAAGGGTTTAAAAAACCCCAACCCAATTTCATAGCTTCAGTTGATTGGAAATGAGTTTCCATGCTTACTCTGGTTTCCAGAGTTTATTCCAATGCATGCTTCTTTTAGGAAAGTATTCCTTGAGGACTTGGGGAGTGGGAATCATGTGTTTCATATTTGTTGGTCCCAAGTAACTGCTGTATACTTGTAGAGCTAACCCTAGACAAGCAGGTGATTTATTTATTTATTTATTAAATTTATATACTGCCTTTCATTAAAACAATCCCAAGGCGGTTTACAGCAAAATTTAAAAACAAGATTATAAAAATAACACAGTTAAATATTAAGCTAAAAATATAAGACAAATCTGATTAAAAAGAATTTAAAGCACAAGTATAAAAACAATACAAAGTAAAAAGAGCAGCAGCAGAGACAGTGATGGGGAAGAATGACCTAGATGAACATCTTGTTACACTACAAAGTTTTGTTTGCTGTAATCTTGTCAAAGCAGTAGTTGCCGCTGCTATTATGTCTCGCTGATTAATGCCCTCTTAATAGAAGTTCTTGCGGGCCTTGCCTATTTTTGACTGGAGGAGGTGTCTGTGCTTTCATATCTGCATCTTATATATAGTGGTCTGTGGCATGCTTGTTCTCTGCAATGGCTGTGTTACAGATAAGATTGCTTGGACAATCTGCTTTCTAGGTCAGATATTCTTGGCTTAGGCCTGCTGCCATTCATTTGCAGTCTTAAGTTGTCAGAACCATTTACTTGGCACTTTCTTGGTGCCAGTAAGGTGCCATGCATAATCAAAACAGCACTGGGCAACCTTTTTAACACACACACACACTGTTTGTATGCTTTAATGCTAGACCATTCACTAGAAAAGAACCCTTAACTTGGTTAATGCTTTAGGGTCATGTACCTTTAATTCTGGGGTGCTGCTGTCCATTAATACATACTTATTTAAATCTCATATACATACTGCAGATCATCAGATCCTAGGGAAACAGTGGATGTACTGAACCGGGAGCTGGAGGCAGTGATGGGCTGGATGTGGGCTAGCAAACTGAGGACCGGGAAGACTCGAGTTTGAATCCTTTTTCAACTATGAAACTCACTGGGTGACTCTGGGCCAGTCATGTATCCTAACTCACAGGGTTATTGTGAGGATAAGAATAACCATGTACACTCCTCTGAGCTCCTCAGAGGAAGAGTGGGATATAAATGTGAAAATGAATGAATGAATGGATAAATAAATAAATAATAAATCCAGACAAGACGGAGGTGCTGTTGGTCAGTAGAAGAGCCAGTCAGGACAGAGTGATTCAACCGGTTCTGGATGGGGCCGTACTCCCCTTGAAAGAGCAAATGTGCAGCTTGGGGGTGCTGCTGGACCTGGCTCTGCTTTTGGATGCTCAGGTGGAGGCAGTAGCAAGGGGTGCTTTTGCACAGTTTCAGCTAGTGTGCCAGCTGCATCCCTTTCTCGAGGAGGCAGTTCTGGCAGATCTTTTTTATGGTTGTTTTTTGGTGTTTTGTGATTTTTACTCTTTCACTGTTTTTAAGGTTTTAAATGTAACTTTTATGGGATTTTATTTTAACTTTTGTAAACCACCTTGAGATGCATTATGAAAGGCAGTATAAAAACTGAATAATAAATAAGATAAATATTGCCACAGAGGCTCTTTCTTCTCCTATTTATCAGATGAATCATATCTTTGTCAAACATTATTCACATATGGCCTAAAATACTAGAAGTTGCAGCTACCTATTAGCACAGCGGGGAAATGCGTGACTAACAAGCAGAAGCTTGCTGGTTTGAATCCCCACTGGTATGTTTCCCAGACTATTGGGGAACACCTATATTGGGCAGCAGCGAAATAGGAAGATGCTGAAAGGCATCATGTCATACTGCTTGGGAGAAGGCAATGATAACCCCCTCCTGTTTTTCTGCCAAAGGAAACCACAGGGCTCTGTGGGCACCAGGAGTCAAAATCAACTTGATGGCGCACTTTACTTTTACTAGAAGTTGCAGGTGACTGGGGCTAACAGGGAAGCCGGAAAGAGAAATGTGAAAGTTGTGTGACTTTTTTTCAAAAATTAAGAAGTTTTTTATAAAAAATATGGAGACAATTATAATGGAACTTACAGGATTTGATAAGCAACTAAATTAAAAAGGAACCCTATTGTGTTAATTTTAGTTGCTTTATTCTAATGGTAATTGTGCCTTAAATTCTGACAGTTAAGCTCTGCTGAGCAGTAGGATTCTTATTTATGCACTGGAATGCCACAAGATACCCAGCAATTTGCAGAGTATCTAGAGAAAAATATACCCCTGCTGCTTATCAGATTTTAGAAAGTAATCAAAGTTAGGAATCTGTGCATTTAACTCTCTGAGACTTAAAGTTGGTTGTTAAGAGATAAACTAATTGCAGGGGCATACCTTGGTAATAAGGAACCAATTGCAGGATTCTTTCTTGTAAATGTGCCGGCTTTCTTGTTACTTGCATCTTAAAATGTCTAAAAAGTAGTATAAGGGCTCTTCCATTTTATAACCCTTTGTTTCCCCCCAACTTCTTGCAAGCAACTGAAATGTTGGCATGTTTTATGTTTTCTGCATTTTATTGTGATGTAATGATTTTTTTGTGGGTTGGTTTGAGTTTTTTGAGAAAATGCTGATGTCCTGGGAAAAGACCCCAGTGACTGCTGACTGTGTGGGCAGATGTTGTGTCAAGTAAAAATGATTGGTTAGGCACTTGCAAACTCTATCTTGCAAGCTCTGTGGCATAAAGAAGACGATGAAGGACTTTTTATTTTAAAAATGTTCTGACTTGGTGGTGCAGGGTAGAGGTGGCAATTCATTTTCAAATGCTAACTACTAGTAACATCAGTTGTGAGGCTAGAAATATTTTTAGAGTGACTTTTACAATTTCAGTTCCTATTGTATTCATAACAATGCACATTATATGGTAACTGGCTGACATCCTAACTAAATTTTCTTGAAGAAGTCCTATTGAAATTAAAGGAATGCCAAACTAGTCCTTTTAATTTGTATGGGACTGTCAGTCATTGACTCCACTTTTATGGGGTGTGTGTGTGTGTTTGTGTGTGTGTGTGTGTGTGTGTGTGTGTTTGCTTGTAATGTTCTGATTTGTGAATGTGTTCTTTTCACTCCTCCCAAATAAACATTTTGAAAGAAAATATAAGAAAAGATAAGAAAATCTGATTAAGATCAACTGCCATGAAAACAGTTCTGTCCAGATGGTCATTTACCGATTGAGGAAGAGAGAGAGATTGAAACATGTCAAGTATCTATAGACATGAGAATTCATGAGAATTTCCAGCACTGTAGGGAGAATGCTTGAAAACTGATCTGAAGTGCACCAAAGTACATGGTCTGTGATCTTGATTTGACTTTGGATTTTGTGAATGTGGCTTTAGATTTTAGAAAATTAGGTGGGAATTACAAACTGTAAAGAAAGCCACTATTCAATTCATCCTTCCTGCTTTGAGTACTTGCCTTATCCGAAGTCACTGTAAACATTGCTATTAAGTTATTGAGTCTTGAGACAGAAAAAATATGTCAATTTATTGTAAAAGATATTATGCCAGTAAAAGAATCTAGAAATATACAAAACATTATATTTGATTAGTACATTTTATCAGGAAAGTAATCTGTATTGGAGCCCATTTATTTACCAAGAGTTGTGACTGTGGATAGGAATAGGTATTTATTGTACTATGGAAGTACATAAAACCTTTATTTAGATACTGCCCATAGAAGACTGAATATTTTATTCTTACAGTTTTCATCCAAAAATTCACTTTCCCCTGTAGAGCAGAGTAATTTCAAGTACAGTAGTTTCAGAATATATTATATGTGCTATACAATATTTTACAAACATCCACACTTAAGTACCTCTATATGCTTCTTTTTGGCTGCACGTTCCATACTCATTTTATACAACTAGTGTTACTGAAAGCTGTTGTCCTGTTGTAAGTATAGACAGTAAAAACCTTCTAGAATGTGGTCCAAAGGTGTTGTCGGACTGTCATGATATACAATATTTTCTGCCTTGCTAGCGCATAGTTTAAACCTATACATGTATAAGTAATCTAGTTTTCAATGCTGAAAGGTGAACCTAGTGTGCCCTTAAATTTATTTGTTGTGTTGTATCAAAGATCTGAATAAATATTTGGGAATATTTCTTGAATGTGTGAGCACCATTCTGTCCCTGATGCAAGTTCCTTCCTGATCACTGAATCATGCATATATGGAGCCAAGTACATAAGGACTACCTTTCTGGATCAGGTGAAATGAGGCTAGTCTGGCATTCTGTTTTCAGATTACCATCAAGATACCTTGGAAAACTCACAAGCAAGGCATGAAGGTGTTGCCCATACTCTGTTGATTCTGATAGTTGACATGGCCTGCTTTCACAGAAGTTATCCGATAGCAGGGGAAACCTGGATTCAACCCTCAAAACAGATGACAGTTTAAAACCTGTTTGTGTCAGTCATTTGTTATAGGCTCTGTGCACAGTCTTTGTTCAGCATGTTTAATTTCAGCATGCATAACTCCAGATCCTCCAGATCCGTCCACAATGTAAGTGCTAGTGCTATTGCTATCCTGTATGTGCACACCAGCACACCTTTCTTGTATAGGTCCCAATTGAACAAAATGATCCAGATGTGGATACCTGCTTCGGCATGTTGGTTATATACCTGCTTCTGCATGTTGGTTATCTCTACTGGTTCAGGGTGCTTATGTTAAGATTCATGGGAGTAATGGAACATATGACCTGGTGGCTCAAGAATGTCAGCTGAGCAACATATGTGGTCTTGGACACAGGTTGTTGCAAAGTGGAACCTCCTGCAGCTAGTGGTTCATGTGTTAGATTGTTTCTGTAGAGGGACATATAATGATGATGTAGAATATCATGCCCTAGTGTAATATCTGAACTTGGCATTATAATCTGCTAGTACTAAATGGCAATACCGTACGCTGGCATCTAACAACATGTTACAACAGTACATCTTTATATGATGTTTTAATGTAAGGGTAGGTACACTGATGGCTACTGGTAATTTGCATATTTGGTACATGTAATCAACAGAACCTTCAAATAATTTTAAAATGTCAGTTTTAAACTGACAAGCATGCTAAATTATTGTGCAAAATTCTGGAATTATTTCTTCTAAAGGTGTGAAAGTAACATTTTAGTTTTAAAATCTTGGCGTGATCTAAGAACTAAGATTTGGAAAGGATAGTTTAGACCTCTAATTTGCCTCATTTCTGATTCTTTATCATCCGTTGAAAGTCTTTAGCATCTTGTAAACATACTTCTGCAGTCATGAGAATGGCCCCTGTTGGCTTTCAGCTGGTCATATGTTGTGCTGGGTGCACTAAAACAGATCCAGACGTCATCATGAAATTAAAGCCATTCTGCACAAGGAGATATCCAGCGACTTTCTATTCCAGATCCTTGGTATGCAGGCTATTCATACTCTTTGTGGAAGCCACTGAAAAATACTTCTCTGTGGTGACACAACCACACGGGGACTTTTACATTGGCAAGCTGCTTACCACATGAATTAGTCTGGTCACATGATGAGCCTACATGCCTTGCCAGCAGCCACCAGGAATTTGCACCCAGGAGTAACTACACAGGGAGAAAAGGGAGGATATGCCTTAGTGCTTTTTTCTGTTTGATGACAGTCTGCTCCTATTATCACTAACTGCTGCCCCACACAGTGTCCCACACTTTCAGAAATGGACTCACAGCCTGTTCCTATGTAGAGTTAAATGAGTCTAAGGCTCCTGGCTGACATCCAGACGAATGAAATGCTGGTGCAGCAAATGCATGGCACATGCTATAGGGGAGGGCTATTTTCATCCATTTCCCCTTCCCTTTGTAGCGGACTGTGACTCCCCAAAATATGCCTCTTCAACAACCCTCAGGGACATATTGTAGGGGAGAACAGTTGGCTATAGAGGGGTGGGGAGATTGATGAAAATTGCCCCTTTCTGTATGCGGGCACAGCATTGCTACACAAGTGCTTAATTAATGTGGATGTCAGCCATACTAAGGCTGACTGCAGCCTTAATGCAAAAATTGCTTTATATTAATTTCTTAATATAAAAATTTCTGCCTGAAATATTTGTCTCCCCTTTTCTATCCACATGATTTAAATCTTATCCTTTTCTTTTCTGTCCATCTTACTTAGAGTCTAAGCCTTCTAGGCAGGGAACATATCACTTATGTCTGGGAAAGATCAGTAGACTCTTTTCAAAATAAGTCATTCCCCCCACCCCCCAGTTCAAAGTTATTAATAGTGCAAAACTTTAAAAAATTAGTTCTATGATTGGAATGGAATCTAACAGCTATGGAGCATTTCCCAGAACTATTTCTTTCTATAATAAAAATGCTTCAGTCTCACTAGAAAATCTTGTTTAGCTTATTGATGACATTGGCTGATATCCAGACTAGCACTGTGCTGTTGCAGTAGTGCCTGAAATCCAGACTAATGCTGTACTGTCATGCGAGGAGGGAGAGGTGATTTTCAGTGATCTCCCCTTTCCTCTGAAGCCCAAAATTATGGCCCTGAGAGCCATTCAGGTCTCAGACATTCACTTTTGGGAGGCACAACAGGCTTCAGGGGAAAGTCAAGTGTTAGTACAGTGTTAGTTTGGATTTCAGTGCAGTGTTAGTTTGGATTTCAGGTACTGTTGCACCAGTGCAGTGCTAATCTGGATGTCAGTCACTGATTTAGTGCACTTTTCTGTTCCAATGAATGTTAACTGCTAGATCTGATTAGTTTGATTAGTTGTGTAATGTGAAGGATGCTAGATACACTTAGATGCAATCAATAAGATTTGCTATAAAGCAATTTGTCAGATAAAAGAAGCTATGAAATGTGATTAAAATAATAAATCTTGCCACTTCAGGAATTGCGATCAAACTAACCAAAACAAGGAACAACGATTCAGCTATGCTTAAGTTATATTTAAGTGTCAGAATTGCTAAGTAAGGATGTTATATAGGGAAAGAAAAACCCATGTTGTATTTATTTAACTATCTCACTCCATTAAATTTTGAAACAATTTAATCTGAAAGACTAAGTTAACAGTATCTCTAAATATATCACAGTCTTGATTGTTGAGATTGAGTTTTGTTTGTATTTAAACTAGGCATATTCTTGATCATAAACACCATTTTCACCGTCAGCTGTAGTGCTTTAGACCTGTTTCAGTCAGATGTGACATCCAAACCATGGTTTGGTCATTATGAATCATGCTTGTACATGCTGATTCATCCCCTCATTTCTTAGTTCATGGTAATTATAATTTGCCTCGATGTTCTGATTTGGATATCACAACAAACTATAGCTTTTGCGAACAAGGAAGTGAGAACAGGAATCATTGCATGCGCAAGGAGGAGCATTCAAGCATGAAGCCTATTCACTATTGCTAAACTGTGGTTTGTCCATGACATCTAAATCGAGCTTTACTGTTTCATACCATACCCATTTTTAAACTGTCAGATCCACCAGAAGCATTTCTTTTTTTTGGTCTTCCTTCTTAATTCTTGTTTCTCAGGGACTGAGTGGTCAGAGGGTTGCCTTTGTAGAGGTGCAATTGGAGGGCTTTCTTCCACTTGATCCAGTGTCTTCAGAACTTGGTGAAATCTACCTTCTTGTTGTCTGAAGTCATATTCTACAC
The DNA here is from genome assembly GCF_027244095.1 of Hemicordylus capensis. Classification (NCBI taxonomy): domain Eukaryota; kingdom Metazoa; phylum Chordata; class Lepidosauria; order Squamata; family Cordylidae; genus Hemicordylus; species Hemicordylus capensis. The sequence continues at coordinate 368,054,111 of NC_069658.1, read as the reverse complement.
TACATAATAAAAACAGAGTGGGGTGAAAGATGTGAGTTTTGAAGTACAAATTTCAGGAAGAATTGTATTTGCCACTTACTTGAACACCTGAAATCCATCAAACCCCTGCTAACTTGGCAAAGAGGTTGCTGGCACCTCTTAACATGGTGATTCTCTTTTATTTAGCAGGGGGAGAGTAACTGGCCTTATCCACCCCCAGCACAGCACCTCCAGTGACTGTTGCTGGTGTCTATCTTAAGTTTCTTTTTAGATTGTGAGCCCTCTGGGGACAGGGATCCATATTATTTGTTTGTTTCTCTGTGTAAACTGCCCTGAGCCATTTTTGGTAGGGCGATATAGAAAGCAAATTGTTATTATTATTATTATTATCATCATCAGGTTTTCAATAATAATAATAATAATAATACACCAGATATAACTGTAGTCGAGAAGAAAAACAAGTTAAAATAATCGACATAGCAATAGCAGGGGATAGCAGAATAGAAGAAAAAGAAATAGAAAAAAATCACCAAATACAAAGATCTACAAATTGAAATTGAAAGGCTGTGGCAGAAAAAGACCAAAACAATCCCAGTGGTAATTGGTGCCCTGGGTGCAGTTCCAAAAGACCTTGAAGAGCACCTCAGCGCCATAGGGGCCACAGAAATCACCATCAGCCAATTACAAAAAGCAGCTTTACTGGGAACAGCCTATATTTTGCGACGATATCTATAATAACCAACAGTATTGATGATAAAATTCAGCCATCCCAGGTCCTTGGGAAGGACACAATGTCTGGATAAAACAAACCAGTCAATAATACCTGTCTGACTGTGTAAACAAGAAATAATAATAAAAAACAGCAAGTGCTGCCTTTGTAAAGAAGCAGATGAAACAATGGACCACCTAATCAGCTGTTGTAAAAAGATCACACAGACTGACTACAAACAAAGGCATGACAAGGTAGCAGGGATGATACACTGGAACATATGCAAAAAATATAAGCTACCTGTAGCCAAACATTGGTGGGACCATAAAATTGAAAAAGTTGAAGTAAATGAAGATGCAAAAATATTATGGGACTTCCGACTACAAACAGACAAACATCTGCCACACAATACACCAGATATATAACTGTAGTTGAGAAGAAAGAAAAACAAGTTAAAATAATCGACATAGCAATACCAGGGGATAGCAGAATAGAGAAAAAGAAATAGAAAAAATCACCAAATACAAAGATCTACAAATTGAAATTGAAAGGCTGTGGCAGAAAAAGACCCAAATAATCCCAGTGGTAATTGGTGCCCTGGGTGCAGTTCCAAAAGACCTTGAAGAGCACCTCAACAGCATAGGGGCCACAGAAATCACCATCAGCCAATTACAAAAAGCAACTTTACTGGGAACAGCCTATATTCTGCAACGATATCTATAACAATAACAACAACAACAACATTGACAATAAAATTCAGCCATCCTAGGTCCTTTGGAAGGACTCGATGTCTGGATAAAACAAACCAGTCAATAACATCTGTCTGACTGTGTAAACAAGAATGAATGAATGAATGAATGAATAAATAAATAAATAAATAAATAAATTAGACTGTAATCCCAGGATGGAAAGTTACTGCATTTGGCACATTGGAGTTGAACCATGTGTAAGGAACCCATCTGGATATGTGCTGATAAGAGAATCTCTGAAAGAGTTCTAGATCAAATCATCACAGCCAGAGGTTATGTTCATTTGAAATATTTCGTTCCTATAGCATTTGATGCAAAGTGTTTCAATTTCCTATTGCTTTCCTATGAGATTAAAACTGGCTTCGTTAATCTGACAGATTAACGCTTTCAGTTGCAAATAGGAAAATAATTATGAAGTAAACTTCTGAGAAAAATGTAAAACTAAATGTTTCAACATTTATATTTGTATACATTTAGCTCAGTGTTAATCACTGGTGTAGAAGTTGCTAAAAGAAATTTTTTATTGAACTATACAGACAGCATTCACAGATCTTATTTAAAATTGCAAATGAATTAAATGGGGTTGTTGGGTTTTTTAAAAGAGCAATATGCTTTTTCTTTGCAGGTTATTCCTTGTTTCCAAATAGCTCAAGCTATAATAATAATAAAAAGATAAGAGTTTCCTACATCATCTTTACTTATCATTTTAAATTATAGGTTTCCCTCCAAATGTTTGAGGCAGTTAACATACAATAATAACCCAACAATTAATTCAGCCTTAAATTTCCAATACTAAAGATACTCAGCACAATAGGAATAGCAACAACAACCTGTTTATCCAGCTTGCAAAAGCTAATCTTGACAAATGTGCTTTACATTTCTTCCTTAGCATCAGGGGAAAGGACCAATTCTTTAATACTCAATGTGCCTCCCCTACCCTGGTAATCAGTCTGTATTCTTAGTAAAAGTAAATTCTCTGGTTCATTCTGCAAATGTTCTCACTTTCTTCAGTGCAAGAATACTCAGTCAGCAGGGTTCACCTGGAAGATCTTAATTGTGACCTTGACTTATGCAGGTCTGTGTTCCTGATGTCCTATCTTTCTTGTCACTGATACCACAATTTATTCCACAGAATAACTAAATTCTTACTTACTATACTTATTTTCAGTATTTTGCCATGATTTATCCATTTTCATTTGTAACCTTGTCCTGAGTTGACAGTGTTGAATTCTTATTTTAGACTTTATGCTTGTGTAAGAATGCATTAAATTCTTAGTGTTTCTACCACATAATATCCAGGGAACCATGAGCCAAGTTTCATTCTTCAGTGGAGCTTTCCTGTTCCCTCTTCCACTTGTTAAAAAGCCACTTTTGAGGGCATGTGAATGACGTGTGATGCGCTATGGACCACTTCAACTGGGGTGGTGGGAGAATCAGCTGAAAGTGGCAGTGCGTTTTGTTGGTGCTAAGAGCATTTTGGATCCATTATTAGAATGGTGTGCCAGTCTAGCCAGTCTAGACTAGGTAATATGTATGGCCAGCCTTGCCAGCCATGTGAGATATGAGTGTACACATCTTATAACCTTCTCTGATATGCTGCTGGATGGCCGTGTAGTTCTGTGGAGGGGCAGTTCAGACTATTCAGATGCAATTTAAATAGCACATTCAAATAGTAAAGTCCCAATGTGATTATGAGGTTGCATACTGGGAACAGTGAGTGGGATATGAGTGTGCTCACATCTCCCAATTTTGTGTGTGTGTGTGTTTGTTTATTTATTTATTTACTTTATTTTATTACATTTTATATCCCGCTCTTCCTCCAAGGAGCCCAGAGTGGTGTACTACATACTTAAGTTTCTCCTCACAACAACCCTGTGAAGTAGGTTAGGCTGAGAGAGAAGTGACTGGCCCAGAGTCACCCAGCTAGTACCATGGCTGAATGGGGATTTGAACTCGGGTCTCCCCGGTCCTAGTCCAGCACTCTAACCCACTACACCATGCTATGTGAACATATTGTCTAAACTGACCCACTGAAGAGGATAAAAACTATGGATTTCTCTATTAAGAATTTTGCTAATATGAGATATAACAGTTTGACTTATGATACCATGGTTAACTAGAAAACAAAACTTTATATATGCCATCTAGGTATGAAAGGAGCCCAGCAGTTTTGGGACATTGAAGAGTTGCTTATTTATTATCAATAATATTATTTATTATCAAATTTATTATTACCAAGACAAAACCCCTGAGCGCACCTTTCCCTCCAAACATTGACTGAATGCATGCAGGGGCCTGTCGTATCAGCTGAAGCTGATAGAAAGCACCTCTGGCCAGCAGTGTTCCCTCTAACAGGGATTCCCAGATGTGTTTGACTACAACTCCCTTAATCCCCAGCTGGTGATGCTGTGGGTTGTAGTGAACAACATCTGTAATTCTCTGTTGGAGGGAACACTGCTGGCCACTGCATCAACCTGGGACACCAGGGAGAGGTTTGGATCCAGAAGCACTCCCAGACTGTGTACCTGTTCCTTTTGGGGAAGTGTGACCCCCATCCAGAACCAGGAGATTAAAATTGTCTCCTCAGTTCTGACCCTGTACAATAAGTATCTCCTATTTGGATTCAGTCTCAGTTTGTAATCCCTCATCCAGCCCGTCACTGCCTCCAGGCAGGTATTTAGAGAGGTTATGCCTTCACCTGATAATGCTGACATGGAAAAATAAATTTGGGTGTCATTCGCATACTGATAACACCTTGCACCAAATTTCCTGATGATCTCCGTGGTTTCATGCAGATGTTAAAAAGCACTGTAGACAGTATGGAGCCCTGAGTTACACCATATAAAAGTTTACATTTTCAAGAGCCACAGTCTCCAAGAGACACAATCTGGAATATGCCCAAGAGGTAGGAGTAGAACTACTACAAAGCAGTGCCTCCCACCCCCAACTCCCTCAGATGCTCCAGAAGGACACTATAGTTGATAGTGTCAGTTCCTCAGATGCTCCAGATGCTCCAGAAGGACTCTATAGTTGATAGTGTCAGTTCCTAATTGGAGATCATCCATCAGGCTGACCACGCAGTCTCCACCCCATAGCCCACCCAAAAGCCAGTTTGAAATGGTCTAGATAATCAGTTTCCTCCAAGACTGTCTGGAGCTGGGAGGCCACCATCCTCTCAATTACCTTTCCAAGCCATGTAGGGTTGGAAACAGGCCTTTAGTTGCATAACTCTGAGGGATCCAATGCAGGCCTCTTCAGAAGCAGTCTAATGATTGCCTCCTTAAGACAGGAAGGCATCCTGCTTTCCTTCAGAGAAGTGTTTATAATTTCTACCAGGCCTTCTACAGCAACCCCCTGCTAGATAATATAAGCCATGTCAGACAAAGGTCAAGAGAACAGGTGGTAGACTGCATCGTTCCAAGCAGCTTGTCCACATCCTCAGGAGTCACATATGGAAACTGAGCCAACTTAACCATATTAGGAGCTGCTGGACACCTTCACATCAGACACTGCAGTAATTGTGGGGACTGAATCTAAGTCGGCTCCTATATGAAAGATTTTATTCACAAAAAACCTCATTAAAAATGTCACAGATGTTTGATGGTTCCAAATTCTGATTCAAGGGAGGAGTGGCATGTACAAGACCTCTCACCACCCTAAACAACTCCACTTGACGTGAGCTTGCGGATGCAATATGAGCAGAACAGAACCACTTATTTGCCTCACGCATTGGCTGAGCATAGATCTTCAAATGCGCTATATGTTGTAATATGTTGGATTTGAGTCAAGCCTTTCTCCACTTGTGCTGCATTCCTCTACCTTGTGCTTCAGCTCCCATAGTTTTTCCGTATACCACGGGACCAGTTTTGAAGTGATAATGCAGAGAAGATTTTCTGAACAGAATTAGAAAGCAAGGTCTGGAGAAATAACTTCCTGATCCAGACAGGTGCTAGAGCAGGGTGGTAAACAGAGGGGACTGTATTTCCCCTTTCGTTTCATTCATATCTTTACAAAAAGCAGTACACATCTGATATAGAATAGCACGTGAATGTTCCTTGATCTTGTAAAATCTTGATATCAAATGTTATTGATAATTTAAAGTTCCTTCTGAAATCACATATTCTAATATCCTGTCTTTGCACAGATATGTTCATTATTCACTAACAGCTTTCTCCTTCTATTGTAATAATGGAGATAAAGGACAACATTAAAGTTCTTAACTGCAAATTTGCTCTGCCCTTGCAGTTCAGAAGGTTGGTAAAAGGGCCAATGCAGTCCTGTAGACAACCGGTGTTTGAGCAGATAGCTTTCAATAATCAGAATGCATCACTTGGGTAAAGTATATGTAATAGTCAGGAAATTTATTTATTTGAAACATTCGTATCTCAAATTTCCATCCATATGGGACTTCAACATGGCACACAAAAATAATTTTAAACATACTCTCCTCCTCACTGAAGGTCCCACCCAGGGGCGTAGCAAGGTTGGAGTGGGCCCAGAGACAAGATTTTAAAATGGGGCCCCCCCAATCAAAGTCCAGGGCCTCCGCACACCCCAGGCCCCCAAGGATTTAAGTCTGATATTCCAAAATAAGTATGCTGCCTGGAAATACATTTCACTGAATACACACACGCACATGTCACAATATATAGAGATATACATTGAGTACTATACATTTGTTTTACTTTTAATGCCTAGAACACACTAGAAAGATGAATGATTAAAATGGGCCCCTCGCTGCAGATTAGCCAAGGAGACTTTCAACCATGCAGGGTGAACCTATGTTTGTTTTCTCAGAATTCTGAACAAATTCAGTCAAGTTTGATTCCAGGAGGTTTTTCACAGGAGGCTTTTAAAGCCCTTTAAGACACATCTCCTCTGGAATGGAGGTGCTGCATTCACATGTTGGCCAGATTTACTCTGAAGTCCCTGTAAGTTATTGGGGAGCAGTTCACACACAAGAAAAATAAAATAAAAGCACAAGACATGCTTCACAGTTCTCACTCAGACCTTCTGGGTTGCAAAACAACTTGAACATAAGTGCATTTATAAATGAATGAATAAAATAAATATAATACTGTTTCTTCCAGAAGTTTTTGTAATTTTCTGCCATGAAACAAGCCACTTATAGGACTTTTTAGATAGTTTTTTTTAAGCCAGCAAATTTTCCAAGCTGTTTAAAAATAAATATTCAGAGACTTCTCAGTCCCTCCCCCCATATCAAAGCCCTATGGCAAGCAGATGCCTATATATCCGGGTGGGGGGGTGGGGAAGGTAACCACAAAAAGGAGTTCACACTACCTGGCAGCAGGGGGTCTTCTGCTGCAGAGAACAGTGGAGGCCTCTCTGGCTGCCTCCTCCTTCCTGGCTGGCTTGGGCCCTACTCGAGTTCAGGATTCACAGAGGCCTACACCAGACCTCCGTGGAAGCCCCGCCCACCCGCCGATCAGCTGAGAGGCGGCAGAAAAGGAGCTCTTTGCAGCGTGTCTGCTGCTCCATTGCCGGCCAGGAGAACAAGCTGGGGAGACGGTGAACAGGGCAAGTGGCTGAGGAGCCTTGGGGCTGGGCAGGGGGCAATGGGGAGTCACGTGAGGTGCCTCTGGGGGGCCCCTCCAGGCAGTGGGGCCCCCAGACAACTGTCTCCCCTTGCCCGATCGTTGTTACGCGCCTGGTCCCACCTAACAAGACTATCCCTTCTCAACTGTATTCTCCTTCACCCTCAGTAGTTCCTCTTCTGAATTGAACAGTTACAGGGAGCCTGGAGTTTCTCCTCCATTGCATTGTAGATCTCAGAGCAGCCCCTGGCTTTTGTCTCTTCCTCTCTACAGCAGTTCCAAGTGGCAGAAGGGGCTGTGGAGATGAGATGCCTCATGATAAATTGTGTTGGATCACCAACATACTTGGTTCAAGATCAAGCTTTTGATTCTGATTCCAGTAGTCAATTCTAAATGTAGTAATACTCTTAACATGATAGAAGGGATTTTATATGGATTATTTAGATTAGAAAGGTCTCTGCTGGGCTTTCTCTACATATGAGAACAAGATACAAATGCCATCTGTCAGTTTCATCTTACCCAGAACTTTCACAAAGTGTATCACTTCTAAACAGGCAACATTTTCATAATGTTATGATCTACTTAACTCTTGGGAAATATGCATAGACAGAAGCAAAACATCTCAGTGTTTTCCTGCTTCCTGTCTGGCATGCATAATTAATAATTGTTAAAATGAGTGCTGAAGGAGCTTGTCTATCATAGAAAACATTGTAAAAGTGAATATATCAAGGCATAGGAGAGAGAAAATTTGGGAAACCACTTACCAGATCATTCAAAGCAAATTGATGTCTTTTTGACATATTGTTTTAGAATCTCAGCTTTCTTGACATATAGTAGTCCAAACACTGTGTGCAAGATTTCCCAATTAAACCTTTTATTTTCTGATCTGATTTGACATCTCATGACTTAGTAGTATGACATGACTGCTACAGCTTACCTATTCCACACAAGTTCAGAGATAATGCTAAAACACAATTACTCTGTAGTTTATTTTTACTAGGACAAGTACAAGGGGATGAAGCTATTCACTAACGGTGAATAAACTGCGATTTTCTAGGTTCAGACACAATGACCAATCACAGCTTGCTTTAAACCAATAATGGAAACAAGCCCAAAGCTCATGCTATGAAAGCTAACCCATAGCTTATTCATGGTTTAGCATTACATCTGAACCTGGTCATATCATCATACAGTATCCGACAGCTGCAGCAACTTTGTGTTTCAATAAGCTTAACAATGAATGTAACAACGGATTTGTTAAAGCTGGATAACCTTCTAGATAATGAGGTTGTTCTCATGAGCAGCCCTACCCGCATAGGGCGGTGCTAGCTCAGGTAGGGCTTGTTGTGAGAAGTGCCCAGATGGCTTCTGATCCCAGTGCCCCCGCCCCCACCCAGTAGCCCGAGTTTCAAACCTAGGCTAACACTGAGGTAGGAGGATGCACACACCTCCTACCTCACTACCCAGTCATGTAGGTGAGCAGCCTTTTGAGCTGCCGGCAGCCTCACGATAGAGGCCTGGGGAAGGAGTGTTCTGGCAACTGCAAGATATCCCAGTGCACCACACTGCTCACATGGTGCATTGTGGGATATCTGGCAGCCCAGCTGCCTTTCCCCCACTTACCATGCTGGTTGTGAGTGGTGGAGCACTTTGTTGGCTGGGATCATGTGTGTGTGTGGGCGGAGGGAGGCAGCCTTCTCCAGCCCCAGCTGATTGGGTTTTGTGAATGACCTCAATGTATGGTGCTATTGACAAATGCTCTTGAATTGCTCCGGCACTTGGAGAAGGGCTTCCAAAGAAGATCTTCTTGTACAGGCAGACTGATAAGAAGGCAACTGATTCTCCAGGTTCATGTTCTTCATGATGCAATACTTTGGCATTGCCCTCTTCTAATTAACTTTCTTGGGCTTGGGTCAATTTTCTAGCTGTATTAGACATTTTGGAAGGGCGGTATACAAATCGAATCAATCAATCAATCAATCAATCAATCAATATATGGAACGTGCATACAGATATCCATACACATGTACATGTTTTGTGTGAATGACTATACATGTGTTCACTTTAAAAGTGAACCTGAGTGCAAGCCCCCTCAAATGTAGGATACAGACAGGAAGTGTATTACTGTACATGAGTTGAACGTAGAGTATAACAGCTTGTTCTGGTAAGAACTAATCTGGCTACTTTCCTTTCACTATCCCTATAACTGGACTAATTTTGGTCCAAATCAGTTAGGCAGTTCACAAGTTAGCCCACTTCCACTTCAAATTTCACTTGTCCACCATCTTGAACAGAGGTGGATGACATCATCACAAACTATGCCTTTGTGGTGTCCCTTTGTGTCCCTACAGCTGTACCCAGTTTGGTTCATATTGGTCCTGGCATTGCAAAGTTGATAGGGTGAGGTGGGGATACATGGACACACACACACACACACACACACACACACACACACACACACACACACAGCCGGGTGATCTCATAAGCTTACTTTCCTTAAGGGATCTGTGTGTAGAGCCTAACCAGGCTCTATGGGGAGAGGGGGCTTAGACCGCTCTTCCCGGACACAAGCAGGGAGCTCCCCCTGGGTGGCTGGATCACCAACCACATGACTACTGTCTCCGTCATGGAGCTGGTAAGGATGGCGGGGATTGGGGGTTGCTCGGCAAGTGCACAGGGCATTCTGGGGAGACCCCCAAGGCCGGGAGGCTTGCTGTAGCCTCCTGGTCAGGGGTCTCCTCATGAGTCACCATGGTGCAGAGCTACGCTGCGGCATCTCACGATTGGGGAAACGGGCTTAGTGGAGTGCTTGCTCCACTTACCTCATTTAACGGAAGGGATATTTAGCGGAGTTTGCTGCCAGGAGCCGTGTGGCTCCCGTTGCCGCACACGACTGCAGGAAAGAAAGCTGGGATCCCTTAGCATGGTTTCCTGCGGTCATGAGAATAGCCTCGACGTGTGTTTATGATCTGCATCTGCATACATACATGCATGCCTTGACAGTAATATGCGAATATGACTACTATCTCCATGTATCAAGGATGACTGGATCATTAAATCATTCCTTATACGAAGACATTTAACAGAATTGCCCCCTCAGAGGTTGCTGCTTGTTACATCTCTTTGTGGCTCTGGACTAGTCTCCTTCTAGTCAGTGATGTATGCAGAAAGGATGGGCTGGGCTGCTCTAAATGTCTAACTCTAAAAGTCTTTCACAATCTCACCCCTCCCCCCCATTTCTGTTGTTAACACAAGAAGTGAGCCTCCAGTTTAATTCAGAAATAATGTTTAGCTCTCAGAAATTGGGGAAACACTGCTCTGGTTTTTCACCTTGAGGTAATTAAAAGCTTACTTTTTAAGCTCTAGCATAAATGAATCCTATTTATCAGGTTTTGTGTTTGCATTCCTTTAATCTTAAATAGCTACCCCTTCCATTGGTATGTTTACCCAGTTAATATAGTTTGAACCCAGCTGACTGTAAAATACACAAAAAATACAATTTCTTAATTAAAAATATGCCCAAGCCAACTTTTCTGCTTTCTTCAGATCTTACATTTAGCATCCCTAACAATTCATACTTGCTGCCCCTCTGAAGCTTAGATAATTGGATGGCAAACTCTCCCTTATGTTTATAGTAAGCATAATTGCAAGTCTTAAGGGTATATTCTTTCCCCTCTCATTAATGTGATTCAAGAGAAAACTATACTCCATTTTTGTTTCTATGGAAACTTGACCCTTGTAATTTCAAAGTGGTATACAGAGAATTTAGCTGGATGAATCATGTTAACACCAATCAGAGTTAAATAATGCAGGGATATGTAATGTGATTTTTGTGCAATTTTGATTCCTCTTAAGTAACTTAGTCTGAAAAATTGGAGATGCCAAGGATTCGTCTGTTCCTCCCCAGCGTGTCTGGGGGGCAGGCTCTTTCCCGGCCTTGGAAAAGGCACGAGGCATGATGTTTCCAGCCATTGGCTGATATATGACTTGGGGTGGCTCCTGGCCCACCCCAAACTCAGTCCTTTCCAGAGCAGCAATGAAGAAGAATTTCCTTGTCATGTTTCTGACATCCGGAAGCAGCGTTTAGGGCAGTGGCTGCAACGGCATTGGAGAAAAGCAGAGAGGGCATTTCAGCACCCCCGCCTTGGGGGCAAGCTACAGTGGTGGTTTAGAGTTGGGAAAAGGGAATTGGGGGCCTAAGGTCTCCCCTCACCCATTAGCGCTATACTTGGAAAGATATAACCAAGGGGCCTATTTAACTGGCGGTGCAGCCAGGGATCACTGGGGTGGGCTGTGAGTGGCACAGGCACACAGAGGCCTTAATGTTCCCCGCTTTTCTGCCTCTCTTCCCCTTCCTCCTCCCTTCTTCACTTGGCAGTTCTCCTCTGGGTCACTGCTTGGGGGAGGGGAGTTTGGCGAACCCCTCTGACTTCCAAAGAGTTGGCATCCCTGAATCTGCCTGTGGGCTTTAGCTGCTGGTTTTGTTGGCAGTGGGGCATTGTGGGGTGTGACTTTGCTTATTTTTAGCTGGTTGGGAGTGCTGTGACTTGCCAGTATGCCACCCGGTAAGGCCAAGGGAAAAACGGGGGGTAAAACCTTTAAGTGTAAGAAGGCCTCTCCTGTTCTGTGCTCTTCTTTGGATGAGGAGGATTTGGGCCCAGTAAAGGTTCTCATTGCCTGTTTAGAAGTATTAAAAAGGAAGAAGCAGCAGGCTGTGGGTCCTGATCCGGGGGTGGGATCAGGGGTCCCCGCTAGGCCTCATAGGGAAACCGAAGCTACAAAGCATGCTAACCTCCTCCAATCATTGTCCGATCGCCTGGCTCAGCTTGAAGGAGACACAGCTCCACCAACCCCGTTGCTAGTGGACTTCACACAAAAGCCCAACCCTCAGGTGCCTGTGCCTGCACTGATCTCAGAAACTCCACCTGCTGACACAGGATCAGGTGAGCAACCATCTGGGATGTGGCAATGGCCTACAGGGCCCTATGGGTTTTATCTTCCAGCTTTCTTTCCTAGTCACACAGGTTTTACTCCTGGGTATCCAGGTTGGCCACTGTGTCTGCCTAGTCAGCCATTGCCAGTGTGGGGAGTGTGTAATCAAGTTTGGCAGGGACCTAGTGGGTCAGCACAACCTGCCTGGCCTACTACCAGTCTTTCTGGATTGGCTACGTTGCCTAGTATCTCACCTGGAAATTATCCTGCCTTGGGGGTCTCCTTACCTTTGGGCAACCATTTGTTTCCAGCCACAAAGGAAAACATCTGGTGTAGGGAATATGTTGATGTGTTTCAGCTTCTTTATAGGGAGCCTGAGACAGTGGCTAAGGAGGGCGAGGAAGTGAGGGATCAGGAGAAGAATAAGAAAAAGGTCATTGAGCAGAATTGGTCTAACTGGCTGTTTGCTTTCACCACATACCTGGGAGCAGTGCTCCAAGACAAGTTCAGCTTTCTCATGGGCCAGTCCTGGTGAAATATTTCAATATCATTCACAGGGGTTACAGGGATTTTGCGGGAAACTTGTGACAATGTTATGACCAAAGTTTTCACCTTACAGCATCCCTTGAACCCTCTCTTCCATTGGACAAACAACATCCAGAGCTTTGGCTGCTTATAATGACGCCATCCCGTCCTATCCAGGGGGCACGTGCTGACAGTGGCCACATGCTTTCAGAAACCTCAGCTGGGTCTGCCACCACAGGGACAGATGGCCATCTGGTTCAATCCTAGTTGGTATGCTGGGACTTCAACATGGGGAGGGGGCAGTGCACACGCTCCTTGTGCAGATTCCACCATGATTGCAGTTTCTGTGGGGGTAAGCACCTCAGTACTAGCTGTGCCAGAATTAGGAACTTCAGAGAGGGCAAGGACGCAGGTCAAAGTAGGAAGGGAGGAGCTGGGGGCACACAGGGTGCTACTGGAAAAAGGACCTTGTCCTATCAATATAAGGGTTCTGCGGCAACTGTTGGTGGGGTACCTGCTCCAAGAGCAAGCCGACTATTTGTTAACTGGTTTTACTTTGGGTTTTCGTATCCCATGTACATTTCCTAGGACATCATATTTTGCTAAGAATCTGAAGTCTGTGCAGGGCATGGAGGATGCTGTCCTCAGAAAAATCAACAAGGAAGTTGGGCTAAGAGAGCTTTATGACACCTCCCCCACCTGACCTGCAGATCTCACCACTGGAGGTGGTTCCCAAAAAGGCTCCTGGGGAGTTCAGGTTAATTCACTACCTGTCCTATCCCAAGGACTTGTCAGTCAATGACGAGCTTTGCTCTGTGCACAACAAGTCAGAGAGCCAGCATGGTGTAGTGGTTAGAGTGCTGGACTAGGACCGGGGAGACCCAAGTTCAAATCCCCATTCAGCCATAATACTAGCTGGGTGACTCTGGGCCAGTCACTTCTCTCTCAGCCTAACCTACTTCACAGGGTTGTTGTGAAAGAGAAACTCAAGGATGTAGTACACCGCTCTGGGCTCCTTGGAGGAAGAGCGGGATATAAATGTAATAATAATAATAATAATAATAATAATAATAATAATAATAGTAGTCCAACGAGGCTGTGCGCATTGTGTGGGGCTGTGGGGCTGGCGCGCTCTTGGCTAAATGTGACACTGAGTCAGTCTTTCTCCTTTTGTCTGTACATCCTGAAGATTTTGAATGGCTGGGGTTTTATTTTCAGGGGTATTATTTTGTGCCTTGCCCATGGGTTGTTCTGTTTCTTGGGTGGCCTTTGAAGCATTTAGCTCTTAGCTGGAGTGGACCTTGCACACTCGAACAGGCTTGGTCACCACAGCACAATTTTTAGATGATTTTTTTAATGGTCAAGCCTGCTGCCTTGGTGCAATATTCCTTCCTGCTCAACTCCTTCATGGAGCTGTGCAGGGAACTGGGGGTGTCTTTGGCAAAAGAAAAAACCGAGGGTCCAATGATGCAGCTCACTTTTTTGGTATTGAGTTAGATTCTGTTGCAGGCTGTGCCAGATTGCCGACTGACAAGCTGCAGGTGCTGAGGGTGCTAATACAGGACTACTTATTTGCGATGAAGGTCTCCCTTAGACAGCTCCAGGGATTTGTCTGTAGAGTAATTGTGCCTGGCAGGTCATTTCTACAGTGCCTTTGTGATGCCACCATAGGACTTATGGCCCTACACCATAGGCTTAGGGTTTCCACTCAGATGAGGGAGGTTTGGGAGGGTTTTCTGGACACATTCAATGGGGTCTCCTTCTGGTGCTCTGAATGCTTCTTAGAGGCTGAACTGCAGGTTCACTCAGACGTGGTTGGAGGCTTTGGTTTTGGTGTTTATTTTAGGGGGTGTTGGTGTGCTCAGCAGTGGCCTGCTGAATGGTTAGTGCGAGGTCTTACTTGCGACCTTATATTTCTAGAGTTATTTCCCATTGTGGTTGCAATTCACATATGGGTCTCTGCCTTCGCCAATTCCACAATTCGGTTTTGGTGTGATAATCAGGCCACCGTTCAGGTCATCAACTCATAAACATTCAAGTCCCCCAGGATCACAGTTTTAGTTTGGGCATTCGTTCTACAGTGCCTGTGGCACAACATACTTTTCATCGCTAGACATGTTGCTGGGTTGTAGAACAGTCATTCACAGGAGGAGTGTTTTCACATGCTGGTCCCGAGGGCAACGCAGGACCCAGACAGGATGCCACTATGGTTATGGAATCTTGGCGAATAGAAGCCCAAATTGCTGTGCGGGTGTCGCTTGCTGCAAGCATCAGGGCCGTGTACAGCAGGAAGATTAGGGCCTTCCAATCCTTCAGGGAGTGGGTGGTGCTGATTTGTGCTTGGACTGCCCAAGTGGAGCAGATCATGCAATACTTGGTACACTTGTGGTCCACTGGCCTTTCCTCTAATTTGCTGGCCAGGCATTTGGCAGCCCTGGCGTTCTAACCCCTGGCGTTCCCTAGGTATGGAGGACTCCACCCAATATTTCCACATTCAATGGATGGTGGAAGGCTGGTCGTGTAAGAACCCTTCTCAGCAGTATTCCAGGCAGCCCATCAAGCCTGAGATGCTGGAATCTATTCTGGAGTTCTTCCCTGTTCTGTGCCTGTCTCCTTAGCTTTGTTTTGTGCTGTAGCTGTGGTCATGTTCTCTGGTGCATTTGGGGCTTCTGAACTCTTGCCCAGAGGTCTGGTGGGGCCCTTGAGCAGGTTGGTGCAGTGGTCGTCGGTGTTGCTACACCCTGACAGGGTGATAATTAAGTTGCAATATTCCAAAATGACAGAAGGGCAAGGGTCAAATGGTTCTGCTCCATAGGTCTGAACTGGTTACTTTAGGCCTGGTGCAGGCACTGGAGCACTATTTGGCGTTGTTAGGGGACTGGCAGGGCACCCTTTTTTGACATAGTGCTGATTTCCTCTTGACACAGTATCAGTTCTGGGCTGTTGTCAAACCCTCTCTGGGTTTTCTCTCCCCATTCCTTAAGGATTGGGGCTGTTTCTGCGGCTGCAAGGTTGGCCTTGCCTGAGGGCAATGTCATACGCATTGAGTGCTGGCATTCTCATGTTGACAAACATTATATGCGTTTATGAGTGGTTAACGTTGTTAACAACATGGCAGGTCCCTAGGTGCCCTGTCGCTAGGCAAGGGTTATTATCATGGGCCATTCAATAGTTTTCTGGGCTCACAAGAGGGTGTGTGAGACAGAATTTGGGACCCAGCTCGGGCTGAGCCAGTGTGCCTCAATTCTTCGGATCCGTAGGAGGGGCATGGTGCTCCAGCAACTTTTGCCGATTGTTTGGCACCTCTTGGAGGCTAACCCACCTCCTCGTATTATGATATTACATTTGGATGGGAATGATTTAGTTCATAGCTCAGGGTTGACCATTTCCCATCAAATTAGGAGGGACCTTGAGACCATACAGAGTTGGGTGCCTGGGGTTATTTTGGTTCGGTCAGATTTGTTATAGCACCAAGTTTAGCAGGGTGCCCAGTTTCCAGGCAAGATTTATTGGGCTTAGTTGAAAATTAACAGGTTTGTGGACTGGTTAGTAGCAGCTGAGGATGGGGTTTTCATCTCTCACTTTGAAATCAAGGCATCCCATCCTGATCTATTTAGGGTGGGTGGTGTACATTTGACTCTTCATGGTTCTGATTTGCTCCTGTTGGACTTAGAGAGAGCATTGGTGGTAGTTTTGCAGGATGGTGGGTGGTGAAGGGGGTCAAGCTAGGCTAACCCCTCCTAATGGCAGGTAAAGTGCAGTTTTTTGGGTTATGGATTTCTGTTGATCACCTTTAAGGCATGTGCTTGGCATAAGGGGAGGTCATTGCCAGTCCCTAAAGGCTTTCTGGCTCAGGGAGCATTGGTGAATGGCTAAGTCCTAAGGGTCTCAACACCTTCTAAGGCTTTCCAGCAAGCCCTACAGCAGATGCCTACACATTAGGTGAGCTAAGATGGGCAGCAGGTGGTCTTAGGCCTGATGCTACCTGGACCGGAGGTGTTTCGCCCTAGGTGCTAGGCTAGTTGACTCAAGCAGAAGCAGCGAGTCTTGTGATGTGCACTGTTGGTGGGTGGACCGCCAATCCTCCCTCTCTCTTTCATTGACTACAATTAATACAATTGTGGCCCTATTTTACTCCACAATTATGTCTCGTGTTTTTATTGTCCAGGTTCAATGAACTAATCTCTCAGTGAGACTATTACTGAGTTAATCTGTTCACCAAGGCTTGTTACATTTGAACAAGTGCTACAATTTCTCTAAAGCTGTACAGATTCCATATTGAATATTTGATTAGTTTTGTTGCCTTGCTGGCTTGTTCAGGCATTTAACTGCTTCTACGAGTAGTTTACTCATGTGGTCAGTATAACAGAGGAGGAGGGAGCGCATGAAACTCGGTACATTGCTTTCCAAGGGTGGTTCCAAAATGAAAACCCCTGTGCATGCCATTTTTAAAGACACTCCATATTAAGAGAATACAGATATTTTCCAGCTTCAGATGTAACATTGAACCTGGACCCATGGTTCTGGGCCACGTGCCCCCCCCCCCCGCCGCTCTCCCACCCGCATTCAGGTGAAATAGAGTGCAGTCTAACTGCAGTCATGCTGACTGCAGAGAGGAGGGGGAACTGGCTACCAGGGCTTCCTTCTTTAATGGACAGCCCCAGCAGCCAATGGCAGCTGGAGTGAGGGAGGAGCTTCTTCCCTCAATTCCAGATCCATGAGGGGGAAACTGGAAATGTTCAGATGTAACACTGGCATCATGCAATTGGAGTTGAAGGGGGCGAAACTCCACTCTGAACTGAAGGTTCAGCTTGGAGTTTGGGGAGGGAAACTGCGGGACCCTTTTCTCGCTTAACTCTGGTTGCCCCCATTCAGACACAAGGCTATGGAAACTGGAAGTGAAGGGACCTCTGGCTTCCTGTTATGTCCGAATTTGGCCATTGCTTCTTCAAAATATCCTTTCCTTAGGGCAATTTGGCTAACTGTGGTTACTGTTTGGGCTGCAGTGTAGTTAGCTTTCCTATAATATATGTTTATTCATTGTATACTTAATATACAAACAAATTAACTAATTAAGGGTAAGGTTACAGATTCAGGCAGTCAACATCTGTTACCATGGATGACTGCCTTTTGGCACCTCCCAACTTGGTCCATTTTGGATAATTCGCCTGGAGTAGCATGAGGGAATTATCTATGTTCACTACATGCAGACTGAGCCAGCAGCTTAATATGTCCAGGTTACCAAATAACTGCTACCACCATTTCATGTAATGTGGAAACCCTCCCTTAATGGTAATTTAAACATATAATTTAAAAGTGACCTAAACGGTGTCAAGCTGCCTTGGTGACCTGTAGCTTTATGCGGAGAAACAGCAATTGTAACTATAAATGGTTTGGGAAGGCAGGGAAGATAATTAAAATCACAGGGAGTCTCAGATGTGAAGGAACCACTTTAATGAGAGCCTGTATATGCTGTAGAATTTTTCATGCAGCATCAGGAGACAAAATGAACCAACGAAAATACTGGGCTAACTTTCAGTAACTGGAGGTGCAAAATTAATCCTACAATATTGTGACCTACAATAAAGCCAGATTCCATAGTGTGTTGTTTATGATAGGTCAAGTTAAAATTCAAGAGCACCCCTCTCCACTCTGCTGCATTATATTGCTATTGCTAGCAGTGAATGGGTCCACCAAAGCAGACTTGATGTTTCTGCTGAGATCCGTACACTTAAGCAGACCAATGGGTAATCAGACATGTAGCCTTATTACAAATGGAAGCAGATCTTGAATACTGAGACATGCCCTATGACAGGGTTATTTCTTCTTCTTTCCATTCCAGGTTGCAGAACAATTATTCTGCAACTCAGAAGCAGCTTTTTGAGGATGCAGGGAGCCGGGCTGGGACACTCCCATTAACAAGAGTGGCTATCCACCTGTGTGTCTCTGATGCAATCTATCATTTTGTCACATGTATTTTCTTTGGTTTTATTTTACTTCTTATTTTCATCTGTCCAGTTATCTCATGTTGTTTAACTGTGAACTGTCTGAACATTGTTCTTTTTGCTTATTGATGCCCTTTTCTATATAATTGCCTTTGGGAGGGAATATGTATCCATTCTTTATACCTTTAAAAAAACCTGCTTCTGCTTCTGGTTTTTCCTATCAATTACTTATGTACACAATCCCCATTTTTAGTGCAACTGTGTGATTGTGTACAAGCGCTTTGTTAGGATGCCAGGCACTGACTTTTTTCTGTTATTTTGTTTACTACTTGTTCATTTTCTTGGACAAAGGTGCTGCTGTTGACAGTTTTTATTCACAAGATTTTTGTAACTGTGCATGCAGTTTGCCCCATTTCTATTTGTATTCTTTATTTTCCTCATATTGTATTTACTTTCTAAAATGCTAGTTATTTCCTTTCTGGATTGTTTGCACTGATGTCAACAGGTTTTTCCTCACAGTATCTGTGTTTGCACTCATATTCAAAGCTTTCATTTCTCCTTATTTTTTTTCCTCTTTTACAATTTTATTTTTAGACTGCTATTAACTGCTATTCATCTAAATCAGATGCCTTACAAGAATTAAACTAGAACAATGACTTATATCTTTGTCTAGGTTTTTCTTTATATTTCAGAAATTTGTCTTTGCTTCAATTTGTCATGTTTCATTCTCTCTCAAACATCGCCTACAGTGCTTGTGAATGGCTAGCTGCAGTTTTTCAAATGTCTGAACTTCTTAAAACAACTGTTTGGGGTTCTCATTTTTCTCATTCCCCAGGATTCTCATTTTTCTTCTAATCTCTGCCCAAACTTTCCTGGTCAAATTCAAAGGTTAATCCAGGAAGCAGCCCAAGAGTTAAAGTAAATCAGAGCCAAGAGGGACCCCTGAGGCGGTAAGTATCAGTCTCTGATAGGCAGTAAGTATCAGACTCTGTCTGATACTTGAGGCAGAGTCACTCCAGTACCTGGGAATGCTTCACTACCCAGGGAGATGCTCCAACCTGTAGCGCCATTGTCTCTCTTGTAAGAGACCACTTTAACTATGACTGAGTCATATGATGTGAAAACACAGGCATCAAGAGATGAAGGGATGGTTGGTGTAGCCAATGAAAAGCAGAACATGCATGATAAACACTTAGCGCAGGAGTACTGTGGAACACCAAACAGAGTGCTCTTCTTCAAAGCAATGCTGAGAAGACACAAGTTTAGTGGCTTTTGAGATGTTGGTGACGAACCTTTGCCCATATCTAATGGATCGAAAGAGTCAAAACCTCAAAAGTGCTCTTAATAATTTATTGTTGAGTCAGAAAAATATTAATACAGCTTAACAATAACATTCCTCCTCAGAGTCAACTCAGAAAATAGAAATGTATAAAGTAGCCTAGTTTTTATATTTAACTATTAAAGACCATTTACATTTGTCATTTGAAAGTAATAACCTTCAACTTAAAAAATATGTCGTTTTCATTTCTGTGTTCATGAATGAGTTTTACCCCTGCAACTGGTATTTAGATGCACTTAGCCTCTGAGGCTGGAGGTGGCCTATAGCCACCGGACTAGTAGCCATTGACAGACCTGTCAATTTAAGCCCCTTTTAAATCCATCCAAGCTAATGGCCACCACTACATCCTGTTGCAGAGAATTCCGTAGATTAATTACACACTGTGCAATAAAGTACTTCCTTTTGTTGGTCCTAATTTTCCATGACGTTCAGTTTCTAGGGTTGTGAAAGAGGGAGAAATATCTTTCCCTGTCCACTCTCTCTAGTCCATGCATAATTTTATCCATCTCTATCATGTCTCCCTGCAGTTGCCTCTTTTCCAAACTAAAAAATCCCAGATGCTATAGCCTATAAGGAAGGTGATCCAGATGCTGTAGCCTCATAAGGAAGGCGATCCAGGCCACTGAACATCATGGTTGCCCTCCTCTGCACCTTTTCCAATTCTACAAAGTCCTCCTTAAGATACAGTGACCAGAACTGTATGCAGTACTGCAAATGTGGCCACGCCATATACTTGTATAAGGGCATTATAATATTAGTATTTTTATTTTAAATACCCTTCCTAATTATTCCTAACATGGAATTGGTCTTTTTCACAGCTGCCTCACACTGAGTCAACGCTTTGAATGAGCTGTTGACCACAACCCCAAGATCTCTCTCCTGGTCAGTCACTGATAGTTCAGACCCCACCAACATGTATATGTGAAATTGGGTTTTTTTGCCACAATATGCATCACTTTACACTTGCTTACATTGAATCACATTTGCCATTTTGTCACCCACTCTCTCAGTTTGGAGAGATCCTTTTAGAACTCATCACAATTTGTTTTGGATTTCACTACCCTATATAGTTTAGAGTTATACATCCAGGTAAGGATCTTAAGGAATTCCCTGCTGTGAAACTAAGCAGGAGTGGATCTGCGAAAGACAATTTACAGAGGTCTGTAGCTCAGTGGCAGTGCACATGTTTTACATGTACTACTTCTCAGGTTCAGTCTTTCACATATCCAGTTAAAGGATCTTGGGTACCGGGACTGGAAAAAACTTCAGTGTGAAGTGGTTGCACCCAGACCCCAGGGAAGACATGAAACAAACCTGTGAGTTAAACTATGGCTATTAACTTTCTATAACAATTTGCAACAGAGCAATAATAACTTAATAACTGGAATACAACCAACTGGACTTCATGGACTGTTACCATGGTGGGAACAGTCTCCTAGAGAGAGCTACGTTCCCATTTCTGGGTGAACCAAAAGGGCTTGGAGGATGCCAGGGCCATGTGGTTGCCAGGGCCATGTGCCCTTAGCTTCCCCCACCATACAGGACCACAACCCCAAGGCACAAAGTTCTGAGTGAGTTAGCTGAGCAATTCCCAAAGGTGTTCCATTTCCAACCCCTGGGCCACGCAACCCTGAGGTGCTGTTCCATAGAGTCCCCCTTCACCATAATGGTGCTTCTGGCTGGACACATTTGAGCAAAAGTACCTGCCCAAAGCACTCACTAGCCTGCCTGTGTGACAAGGACTAAGCTAATTATTGCATCCTACCATTAACTGCCCAAGCAAACTCAATGGGGAGTAGGCAAAAAAAATTCCAACAAGAGCCAATCAGGTGGAAATAAAAAAAATTCCTACTCAGACCCTTGTGGCAACTGACTTATTGCCCACAGAGTCAAGGGTGGGAAGGTGGGTGCTGTTCTGAGCCTGGAAGGATGCAAGCCAACCTACCCAGCTCATTGGGCACCGACAATCAAATGGCCAAAATGGATGGAGGCCTTGGATATGTCCCGCCTTCATAAAGGCTGGGCACAACTGGAGGAAGCGACATTCTTAGGGTTGTTTCATATATGTGACACAGAAGGCATATGGAGTGGAGGGGAAATCAGCTGGTTCAATGTGCTGAACCATTCTCAAAACCCAATCAAAAACACTTATTTGTGTTTGTAAATCTACAATAATAAGAAAGAAAAGCTTCTGCCAAATTATCAGTCTTAAATTCATCTGGTGATAGATTGAAAAACCCCAGATTTATTATTCCAAATCACAGATTAGATTAAAGAAAGAAAGACCTCTCTTGGGTTCTTAATAAATGTGTACCAGCTCAGATTTATGTGGAATATTTCTGCACTCCCAAAGGTATTGTGGTGTAGCTTTTGGAAATTCAAATTTCTGCTCTTTAAAGCATAGCTAATATTTGAAAAATAAATCCCAAGACCGAATTTTTTAGTTTTGATAAGAGGAAACAAAGGGCAGAGAACTAATATAGTTGCTTTGGATAAACGATGACTGGCCCTGTAATATGAAGTTCAGATTCATTGCATATCTCCAAGCAATTGGAGCGCTGCCCTAATTTAAGCTAGAATTTTTGGACTATATTCGGTTGCAGTTGGAAATAGATCTGCTTCTTGTAAATGTCTCAATAGCCATTTGCAAATTATCATTCTCTTATAAATGGGTAGATAAATTATTTTCTATCTGAGTATATTAAATAATTCAAGGCTTTAAAGGAATGTGAACATGCAAGATCATTAATCTTTGCTCTTTCCTAATACAGAAGATTTTCTGTCAAAAATTGATGAGTTTATACACGTTCGGTGTTTTTAGATTTCAGTGACATATTTGTTCAGGGAGCTTCTTTTGGCATTAAAGCTTAATGCCACCAGAGCAATAATTTAATAATCAGGTAATAAAGGGAAACATAGCCATATAAGAACTATGCTTTTTCTTTACAAGCAGGTTTTTCTAATTGCTTGTCTGCCTTCCCTGGCAGATGAGTGGCCACCGTCCTCGCCTCCACCATACCGTGCATCCAAACAAATGGTGGTGCGGCGAAGGGGAACTGTGGGAGCAGGAGGACTTTTCCCTCCTGCATCCCAGGGTACCCAGGGCATGAGTACAATAGCTGCTCTCATTAGAGCAGTCTCTGCGCTTGGCATGACCACTCCTTCCCACTGCCAGAAATGGCAGCAGGCTGTGGGGAGAAGCCATTTCACCTGGCAGCGACTGCCCAGACAAGTGCTGGCTGAGGTTAAGCAAACCACAAGTTCACTTGACCTAGGCTAAATGCCAGGTTTAAAAGTGGGGCTTGGCGTGAGGGCAGCGCTGGGAGCGACTTTACTCCTGGTGCTTCATACACACAGCCTAACCCTACGCTAAGTTGCCCTAGCCTTGGTTATGCTGCTCGTATGAATACCCTCAGTTTATTTTGGATTGCATGGTATAGTTTTTATTGAATTTATTATTGTCCCCAGACTGATTGGTACTAGTGCTGGCTGACGACTTTCAGCACTATGGGTGAGTTATGTGGACCATAGAAATGAATACACCAAATGAACATTTCTGATCTTCTGTTAAGTGTCCAATAATACAGAGTACTCCTAAAGAATGTACTTATAATGTTCTTTACCTCCTAATGCTGAAAAATATTCCAGTAACCTATTTCTGTCATATTAATTTGTTTTGAAACATAGTTAACATTTATACTTTGCTGATTATACATTGCAGCTGGAAAAAGAAGTTTAATTTAATGTATTTTATTCTACTTTGCAATTCCTAGACATGGTGATAGAAATCTGTTTGTTGTACTCCATGATCTGTATTAGTTCAGTTTCTGTCTGTATTTCTCCAAAGTTCATAGACCCAAGCCAAAATTTAATAGACAAAATGAAACAACAAAATTACAATAAATCAACTCAGTACTTTAAAGGGGGATTAAATATTTTAATGCAAAAATAATTAATAATGTGTTATAACTGAGTAAAATTAGATATTAATGAAGTTTTTGTTGTATTGGCTTAATGATCAAAGAGTCACAGATTAAGGACACTGGCCAACATCTCCTTGCATTTAGCAGTGAAAGTTTCAGCCTACACTGCACTGTTGCTTGAGAGAGGGAAGGAGTGCAAACATCTCCCCCTCACTCTGAAGCCTGCTGTACATCACTGAAATAAGTCCCTGAGAATTGCCCCTTCTCTCACTATACTGACAGCACAGTGGTAGTCTGGAACTCGCACTACTGTTCATGTGTAGTGCCAGTCTAGATGTCAGCCAATGTAATCAGTCATTACAGAGTAATGCCCAATCCCAGCACTGACCTCGTGGGTATCCCAACAGGTGTGAGCACATTCTTAACCCCAGTGCTGGGGTTGTGTGTATGCTTGGGTTGCATGCAGCCCGGGCACACACAGGTGGCTAGATAGAGCACCAGGGATTCCACCAGTGCATCATGGTGCACCACGCAGTGAACTGTGGGATATTTGGAGGCTGGAAAGAGCACTGGACAATGTGGAATTTTGATATGATCCACCATAATCTACTAGATTATGTTGTTCTCCCAGCCTCCCTGCTACCGCACCGCTTGCCACAGCAGTGCTAGTCTGTGAGCACAGTATAGCAAGCAGAGCTTCAGTGTGGATCATGTGGGGGAAGGCAGGAGTAATCATGCCTCCTCCCCTGCTCCAAGAAAAGAGGTTGTGTGCATGACCTTTAGGGATGTGCAAACAGGTTCGACGTCAGTTTGACGTCAAACTGGTTTGGTTTGACACTTCAGGGTCGAACTGCCGGCGGGGGAGGGAGAACCTCCATGGATCCCCCACATCCTTGGAGAAGACCCCCAGAGGGAGTAAGTATTAAATCTTTTTATTATTTTTAATTGTCTCATGAACACCCCACCCAAACCGAACCCAGGGGGGTTCGATTGGGGGCAAAACCGAACTGGCCTGGTCCTGTTCGGATCCAGTTTGGACTCAAACCGAACCGGGCCAGCCGGTTTTGTTCACATCCCAATGGGCCCTATTAGTAACTTTAACTAATCAAGGACAGACATTTATTTTTCTAATTTGCTTTTTAAATAAACTTATAAATGTCTCTTGTGGATGGCCACCATAATTTGAGATGAAAATGACAGTTTTCACCCATTTATGCAGTATCATAATGCTGGTTTAATCATTTTACCAAATTAAAACACTGAATCAAATGTAATTTTATTCCATTTCATTTTAAGACAGTATTATATGCCTTATTGACATTTCACTTGGAGAGTTTGGTAGACAAATGTGGCTATTATCTGCCCATTAAAGCTAGAGCTCTTTGAAACTTTTCTAATTGCATTTTAAAGGTGGCAAAACCAGTTTATAATGAAAAGATATTTTTACTGAATACAGATTAAATTGTCAGTGGTATGAGATCATTTATTTCAGATCTAGGTTTCCATTGGCAAGATACATTCTGTATAAAATTAGTAACATTCATTTGTAGTTGTAGTTCATGACTCTTCCAGTGTTGCTGAATTATGATTTTGTCTCAAGATGTATTTCAACTTTGTATCACAAACAGGATGGATCTCTAAGCACATGAAATATCCCTTGTCCAATACAAGACAGAAAGGGAATACTAAACAGTTCAGTCTTCTATCCTTTGTCAAAACATGACCGGCTATAACCAGGTATGGCAGCCCTTCCTGGGTATAGCCCGGTCGTGAAAAGTGTTGGGATTGCTCCAATCCCAGCCCTCTGCGACAGGGTAGCCAAGGTTTTTTATTCACCCTTCTACCCCACTCCCCATTGTATGATGATGATCCCCATTGTGTGATTCCCTCAGTGCACTGTGCTCCTGGTATGATGCATTTTGGGATACTGGAGGACTTCCTCCTCCATCTCCCGGCTTGGCGTGGCACAGTTCGTCTGCTGAGTGAGTGGAAGAGCTGCCTGTACAACTTGGATTGTTCTTGGGGAGACAAGTAGGAGTCTGCCTCCCCACCAGCCCTCCCCACCCACAACATTTTCAATCATATGACCTTAATATTTACTATCTGCTTGGCTCAGCCCCAGCCAAAGTGTCTGTCACCTCCATCCTTCTCAGCAACATTTTCGTTGGTTTTTCTGTCTTCAACCACACTGACTGAGATCGTTTAAAGTGTATGAGTAAGCAGATCTACCAGCTGAGTCAGGAAGGGAAAGGAAGTAGTTTTGAAGGGACTCTGAGAAGAAAGTTAAATGATATTCCATTCTGTATTTGAGTCTCAAACTACCTTGTAGCACACAAGTTACATTATGTGCAATGTTTTGAGCAAATACAGTATAATTATTTGAAACCATACAAGAGTAAACCAATCTAGTAGATTATGGTGGATCATATCAAAATTCCACATTGTCCAGTGCTCTTTCCAGTAGTACCTAGCCAGAAAACTGCCAATTTACTGGAATGTTTGCTTTCTGTCTTGTAACCATTTACTGATCTATGAGAAGAGTTGTTTTCTTATCTCATGATTGCTAAATTTGCTTAGGATTTTTTTCTGAGAGATTTCATGAAAAACATTTTAAATATCCAAGTATACACTACCACTTTGCATACTGCTGAATCTAGCACTAAACTTAGCCTCCACCACCCCCCGTGTGTGTGTGTGTGAGAGAGAGAGTGACTTACCTGTCTTAATGCATCTCATTAAGCATAGTGATGATGATGCAACATGACTTAGCTCATAGTCAGGCTACAATGAATTCATTAATCTTTGAGATGCCACAAGACTTTCTGATGTTTGTTTAAACACAAGGTGTTTGTTTAAACACACATTGTTTAACACAAGGCAAGACTTTCATCTATGGAAGCCATGCAGATTCTTCTTTATCATTTATTTTTCTATAGTGCTTAACATGTACATAACTTGATGTGCAGCAAAAATCACAACCATATGCCTGGAGGCTTAAAATCTTTCTCAAGGTGAATAATTCTAGTTTCAACAATGCTTTTGTTAATTTATTAGTTTAAAAAGAGTCATTATCCAGTAGTTTAATTGATTTCCCCTGGATCCTTGGTTAACTAATAGCCCTTTTCAGAAGTTACTTTTCCCATGTTAAATAAACATGTGGAGTGGGGAGCAGGGCCATACCAGCTAGCCATATTCCCCATGGTGACCCCCCCCAAGGGGTGTGGCTAGCTGCCATGGCTCTGCTTCACCCTTTACATATTCACTGAATACGTAGCTTCTGAAGATTACTATTGGCATTGTATTGGTCAACATTCAGTCCTCTGACATTGACTGATATAAGGGCATACTGTATATTTGGTGGCTGAATTAGGTGGCAAAGTTCTAATATTTTAGATGGCAGGATAATTTGTATGAAAGGGCCCTAACAAAACAACTGAATCCACATGAAAAATTATGCCAGAGAGAAGGTCTGAAAGTGAACTCACACATACCTGTCCTAATACTGCATACAACAAAGCAGGAATTCCCTGGGCATAAACTGCACGGGGCTTCACAACATTGCCACCCACGACTCCCCTCTTGCAGAACTAAAATGAGGTCATCAGGAGATTTGGTGCTGGGTGCTAT
The DNA here is from genome assembly GCF_027244095.1 of Hemicordylus capensis. NCBI lineage: Eukaryota > Metazoa > Chordata > Lepidosauria > Squamata > Cordylidae > Hemicordylus > Hemicordylus capensis. Next base: position 368,026,828 of record NC_069658.1, on the reverse strand, counting down.
CAGTATGCTGATGACACCCAAATCTATTCCTCCTCCTCCTCCTCCTCCTCCTCCTCCTTCTCAAATTGCATTCACTCCCTAAATGCCAGCCTACGGGCTGGATGAGGAATAACAAATTGAAGCTGAATCCAAGCAAGATGGAGGTGCTCGTTGTGGGGGATCAAAATTTGAGGGATGCGTTACCTGTGCTAGATGGGATTACATTCCCCCAGAATGATCAAGTACACAGCTTGGGAGTGCTTTTGGATCCAGGCCTCACCCTGGTATCAGGTGGAGGCTATGGCCAGGGGCGTTTTCCATCAACTTCGGCTGATTCAACTTTGGCTGAATCAACTTGCTCTACGTGGGGCTGCCTTTGTATGTAGTTTGGAAACTTCAGTCAGTTAGTTAGCTCAAAAAGAGACCAGACTGGTCTTTGGGGTAACCTGGAGAGGCCATATTATGCCTATTTTAAAAGAGTTGCACTGGCTGCTGATATGTTTCCGGGCAAAATACAAAGTGCTTTTTATTACCTTTAAAGCCCTGAACAGCTTGGATCCAGGCTATCTTAGAGAGCACCTTCTTCTGTGTGATCCCCATCACATGTTGAGGTCTGGCGCCAGTTACCAGCAGTACGTCTGGTGGTGACTCAGAGCTGGGCCTTCTCTGTAGCTGCTCCTGGCCTATGGAATGCACTCTTGGCAGATATCCATAATATAGGCTCATTTAGATCCCTAAAGACTTACTTGTTTGGCCTGGCCTTCCAAGGTTTTTAAATTGTTTTTAAGTATTTTAATTGGTTCTAAATGGCTCTGAATTGTTTAAAAATTGATTTATATTGTTTTAAGCAGTGTTTTTTTTTTAAAATGATGTGTTTATGTTCTTAAATTTGTTGTGCACTGCCCAGAGCCATTGGATGAGGCAGACTAGAAATGCAATTAAAATAAAATAAAATAAAATGTTACATTTGTTGGTCTTGTGCTTTAGGGAGAATAATCAACTGACTATACAATTGTACTTTGCCAAGCCATGTTAACTTTTAAAAAGTTGTGTTGCATTTCTCCAATGATTGTTATCAGAAACTTCCCAGTAACTTCTGAGAAAGGTTTTTGCTTTTCTTGAGTTCCACCTACACTATGGGTGAAAATCTTCTCTGTGGAGGCACTTAGCCATTGGCTTCACTGAAATCAGTATTACATCTTTTTGTTCCCTTTTTTTGTTTTGGAACAGTATAGCAATACCTGTGAACTGAATACTGAATTAAATAGCCTATTGAGACAGATACATACAATTACCCATTGATAGGAGGTACCTGTAAATGATACATGCAGTATTCTGGCAAGTGCTGCAGTTGTTGAGATCTTGGCCAGTGCGGTAGAAGTTCCGTCTGCAATAAACAATAGCTACTATGATTTATTTATAAAACCAGCAGTTTTGTTTGTTCATAAAGTTTACTCTCTCTATACACGTTTCTATGTAACTTTAAATATTAAAGTATAACCAAGTTGAAAGTTTGCTTTTAACTTGGCTGGCTTAATCTTTAATATATAGAGCACATGGTCTCTTTTTCCTACATGCAAACAGTTCCAAGCTGTGCTCAGAATGCATCTCATTGGGAGTAATATAAGTGAAAACTGGCTGGAATATGGAAAGAGATATCTTGAGTCTTTTGATGACAGTGATTGGGGGAAAATGCTGTTTTTCATAGAGACCTACTCATCAGGAGACTGTGATTGGCTGCTGCTCCCTGAGGAACTTACACCCAGTAGTCTCTGCATAATGCATAAATTGTCTGTTGCCCAACTCATATTTCTCCGTGTGATAATGAACATATGCATTCCTGAGGACAGACCATGACTGTTTATTTGCATCAGGAGAGGAGAGCTTGTGATAGCAAGCATGACTTGTTCCCTTAGCTTGTGATACCAAACATGACTTGTCCCCTTAAGCAGGGTCCACCCTGGTTGCATATGAATGGGAGACTAGAAGTGTGAGCACTGTAAGATATTCTGCTCAGGGGATGGAGCCGCTCTGGGAAGAGCAGAAGGTTTCAAGTTCCCTCCCTTGCTTCTCCAAGATAGGGCTGAGAGAGTTTCCTGCCAGCAACCTTGGAGAAGCCGCTGCCAGTCTGTGGAGACAATACTGATCTAGATAGACCAATGGTCTGACTCAGTATATAGCAGCTTCTTATGTCTCTAATTAATTATGCCAACCAGCCTCATACTTGTTGCAATACATGAGTAGGAAGCATTATCCCCAATCACACACTATGTTGAACGCATTCCAATATGTGTACATGCAGATCAGTACTCACCTACAGTTACTTGCATATTACATTTAGAATATGTTTTGTATGTAACTGGACATATTTATATGAGCAAATATATAGCAGTACACTTCCTGTACTCTGCATTTGAGGGAGCTGTTCTCAGATTCATTTTTAAAATGAACACACAGACATTGATGAAAAATAACATCTGTATGCATAATGTCTGAATAGGGGTATTTTGGACAATAGAAAGATATGAAAATAAGAACTACAGTTAAAAGAACACTTATTAATTAGAAACTATTACTGTAGCATATTTGAAGGATACTTCTGTTCATGAGCTTTTCTGTTCATGCAGATCAGAGTGGTTTTAAAGTCTTCTACAGTATTGTATGAATAGAGAAGATGTTGATTTTAAATAATATGCTTTGTAGCATCTGTTTGTTCAGCTATCTGCTTTTGCAGATATCTGCTGCCATCCCAGGAAATATTCAAGGCTGGGCTGGGCAGTCATCTATCAGGAAAGACTGAAAGATGAATGATAACTTAGGCCAATTTGGAGATAAATGGCCTAGATGTAACATTTTAGTAACATTTAGTTCCCAAGTGTTGAAAGCACCCATTAGTTACTGACAGTTTAGACTGAGTTACAAGTGGGATTGTTCAGCCCAAAATGAATCCCTGAACATTCTTGTAGGGTCTAATCTTACTGTTCTTTCCAGTGATTTTGCTATCGTAAAGGTTTTAAAACTGCAGACATTTCAGATTGAACACCACAGTGACAATGGTTAGGAGAATGGTTAGAATTCTAAAGCTTAATCTGTAATAGTATGGAGACCAGGACTACATCTATATTTCAGACACATGCAGAAATAAACCATTTCAATGTCTTGGAGAGCCTCCATATTCTTCTTTGCACTCTTCTACAGTGCTTGCATTCGCAAAATGAATCCCTAAGGAAGAGCCTGGTTTGGCAAATTGATTCTTCTCTACTTTATTTAAAAAACTGAGAACTCGAAGAAGCATACTTAAGGGAGTTGATGTTAATTCTTAAGAAGCTAACCCTGGTTTATAATCCAATGGGAGCAATTAGCCTAGGACCTTTGTGGAGACATTTCAGTTTCCTGGGGTTTCTTCCCTCCAGTTGAGTAGAACAGTTTTGTTATTTGTATTAGTAAGGATTTATCCATATTTCTTCCACTATCATTTTGATTTTATTTAAGAAAAATTGAAAGCTGCCAACATTGTGAGTGCACCTCACTTTGGGAGAATGTAAATAATTTTTAGAGGTAGTTAAGATATTTATTGGCTGTTAAGGTGCACACTGAAGCAAATCCAGTTCTGAGTCTATTCATCTATAAGTAAGAGAAATCTTGTCTACCATATTAATGAATCACTTTATGAGTATTTAGTTTTTCTGAAAACTGCATGAGTTGTAATTCATACTTTTCAGAGTTTCTGATTATTTGCATTTTAAAAAACCCACAAAATTCAGACCACTATATGTACAAATGTGCAAAACAGCACCGAGTTCCAGTGTCAAGCACTCTTTTGAATCCTAGTCAAGAAAGCAGGATTTAAAAATCCACGCTGTTTTGACAGTTATGTCTAGGAATTCTCTCCAACATACATAGCAACCATAGTTTATACCCACCATCATGTTTCCTATCTCATTGCTGAGATTTTGGGAAGCAACATTTCCAGAAAAGTCATTCACACAACCAAAATCACTGTACTGGAAAGGGCTGGGTGGAGAGAGGCAGGTAGGCTCCTGCCTCCCCCCCCCCCGCAAACTAGAGCCTTACCACGGCTCTGCTGTTCATGCACCCACATGAGCGCTGGGGCAGTGAAGGAGACTCAGCTCCACCCTCAGCTGAGTGCTCTTTCTGCATTACCTCAGCACCGAAGTTAAGGCTGTATTTGTGCTCTTAATCCAGGCTAAAGGCCGGGGTTAAAAATTGGGTTAGGCAGGGTACAGAAACAACCTAACCCACACTGGGCCGCCCTAGCCTGGATTAGGCTGCTTGTGAGAATAGCCTTTGAGGTGAGTCTCACGATCAGTGAGACCTACCTTCAGAGAGTTTGCGGGCTCAGCCTGCTCTCCCCGCAGATGATCCCCAGACAGCCCAGGGCGGCCGGATTGGTCGCCCACATGACTGCCAGCTCTGTGATGGAACCAACGGGGGCTGTCGGAATCAGGGGCCACATGGCCCTCGCAAGTTCCAGGATGCCCCATGTGAGTGTGTGGGGCATCCTTGAGAGACCCCCAGGGCCAGGAGGCTTGTTTCAGCCTCCTGGCAGGGGTCTCCTTATGTGTTGCCATGGTGCGGAGCCACACCACGGCAACTCACGATCAAAAAGATGGGCTTAGCAGAGCGCTCGCTCCACTAACCTCGGCTAAGGGGAGGGGGAATTAGGAGGGTTTGCTGCCGGTAGCCGTGTGGCTCCCGTGGCAGCAGATGATCAGCAAAAAGTGGGCCAGGCTCCCTTAGCCCGCTTTTTGCTGATCATGAGAATCTCCTCTTTATGTGTGGTAGGTGACTTGCTAATCCAAGTTGCTCCTTCCCTGTTGATACGCCACTTGCTTTAACAAGATGTGAAGATCGTCTCCCAAATCTTGTTACTCTTGCATGAAAAGAGAGCTATGCAGCCTGCTTCTTTTAGTATCACAAATAATTGGGCTTCCTTTTGTAAACAGAAAATAGCCAAAATCACAGGTGGTGGTATAAGTAGCTTGACCCTGAATTGTACGCTCCACGGTTACCACAGTTTTTAAAATTAAAAAATTCTTAACAGCTTAAAATAATATTTCTTGTGCTTCATACAAAAGGGAGTTAGAGCTGATTGTTTTTGGATTGTTTTGTTTCCAATCCAGCTAAAAAACCAAATGTCCTGAATGGTACTTTCAGCAAGGGAAGATTTTTTGGTATGGCTTTCCCAACATTTTAAGAATTCCATACTCCTATATCACAAAAAATATTCTCATGGAGTTTGTTCATTCTTTCCCCAGTTGTACTGAATCTTGATGGTGAGGGGAATATACTGATACTTTAAGTCCATCCACATGCAATTTGCATTTATATACTAAGTGAATAAGGATATCAGTATTATTATCTTGTTCTCTCTCCCTTCCCCCTTTTTTTAGCTATCGGAGACCACCAGAAAAAAAAAGGACAATGGGTGAGTTTCTGATTTTGGAGACCTGGTTTGCATCATGTCAGGGTTGGCGTCAGATTCTGCTATCCCTAGGGTAAAGCCCTGTGCTGGGCCCAAGCCTTAATGGTGTGCACTAACACCAATGGTGACAACCACCCATGAAAACTGGACAGTGGGTGGACATACTACTTTAATGCCACAGCAGCAATGCTACGGAAGGACGAATCCATTTTTCTGCTTACCTTTCCCAATGGCTAGGCACCATTGGGACCTGCTCTCCCAATAGTGCCTGACTTCCCAGAAAAGCTAGAATGGGATGGATGGACTCTCCTCCTTCAGCTGCTACTCTAGCTGTGGGTGGAAGAGCTGAAAGAAGATCATCTCCTGCTGCCCACTGCCATCCAAGAAGCCTCCCTATTGGGTACTGCTTGGCAGATGATGATACTTTATGTTGGTATCTAATTTATATGGATCTTACCCTCAAAAACGAATGAAAGAAAGGTGCATCATATGATATTGTCACAACCACATGAAGTGCCTGTGTTGCACATGATGGTGGTAGAGAAAGGGAGGCACCTGCTTCTTCATAAGTGAAACTCTTAATGGCTCAGTGCATGCATTTTTGTGTAGTTATGTAGTTATGCCATGTGTAGTTATACTTGGTTGGCAAATTTCCCAATACCTGAATCAGAATTAAACCACAATGAGAAATGACTTCCCGATGCTAATTAGATTTATCGATTTTAAAGTTAAAATCATACTGGCTAAATGTTTCATATAATTCATTCTTTAAATGCAACCTAAAAAACATTACACTCAGTGTATTGTACAGCTATTGAACCTCATACGAAATATAATTTTGCAATAAGTTTTTCCTAAGAATATTATCAAGAGCAAAAATTAAAAGAACACATGTTGTATAAAAGTTAACTATAGTTTAATATAATAAATTGTTATAAATAAATAATTTTTTTATAAATATAAAACAGTTAATTATAGTTAACTATAATAAAGTAATTTTAAATAACAAACACACCATACCCTTCATTGAGGGCTCTGGCCTTTTCCATGTCTTGAATTACATTCAAAAGGACTTTAATCTTCTCCTGGTTTGACTGCAAAGATTCCTCAACAGACTGGAGCCTGTCTTGTAGAGCGCACAGCTCACTAGGTGCCAAGTGAATTTGATTAATTTCTTTAATATCTTTGTCCTGTGGTTTTATTTCAGTCCCTGGAAGATAGGCATTTATGTGAAAGCCTTGTAAGCAGTTGTCATACTGTGGCACTTCGGTATTAGTAGAAATGTTCTCTCTTACAGTTTGACTTGAGGGAACAGGAGGAGATGCATTGTGGTTGGTTAACAATGTTGTTTGGTTATCATTAGTCAGTGTCTTATGGTCAGAGTCTGTTTTCTGCTGTAATGGTTGCTGATGTTCTCTAAGGGAGCAGTATGATGAACTGTTGTGTAATGGAGGTGATGATAAAATGATTTCCTTAGTTGCGGTGTCATCGTTAGATGTGAGTACGTCAGTATAGCATTTTTCTTCATGTGAACTATTAACCATGTTAGCTTCATTACAGTTACTCCTTATGCAAGGGGGAGATATTTCTGATTCCATATGCACTGAACAGTTTTCATTCGATTGTCTCATAGCTATAGAAGAATGAACTGAGCTGCATAAATCTGTTTGTGTGTCTGGGCCATAAATGGAAAAATTGTCTTGTGCAGAACCCGGGTGTATATATTCAGGTACCTGGGTAGAAACTGTTGCCTGTTCCAGTATTGCAGATTTCTCTGAACCAAAATGGACAGGTCCATTGCTTTGTGCTTTAGGTACCCTTTGAAGTAGCAGGTTAGCTGTTGTGGCTGCTCTTGGTCTATCATCTAAATGTCGAGCGATGCTTAGGTAAGACAGACTGGAAGATATTATATCCTGTTCAGAAAGATTGCCATTGACTTGAATCGAATATTCAGACTCCTTTGGCATTTCCGTCAAGGACTTGCTTGTGGTAATTCTTTTCTTTTTAAATACAGGAAAGTGCTTCCTGAGACTAGGAGAAGTCTGTATGGCGATATTTTGTAATCCTTTGTGAGATGGTGGGAAACAGAATGAATCACTTGCTAGCTTGTAGGGTTGAGATGATTGTGTGTTACCAAGTGCACATGGGTCTTGAGCAGCTCCAGCCTCCAGTTCTGATTCTGCCACTGGTGGGTTGTCTGTTCCATCATCTTTAAATCGGACTTGTTGAGATTTGCTCCTGCGATGGTGCGGCTGCCTTCTGAAGTCGACTGAATCCAGGCTGTTCCGCTTCAGCAGCACAGGACGCACTTTGATACCTTGCTGAGCCATTGAGTCGCAATTTAACGTTTGCAGATAATGCGTTTCTTTGCGACCCATTTCATTTGGTCATTTGAACAACATCTGCCTGAGGCCCCAAATCAAAACAGAGACTATTGTTATTGGGCAAAAGCTAACTTTTCATTCCGTGTGTATTTTAACTAGTAAATTTTGACTTGGAATGTTTTAATTCTATGTTTACTCTGATTAAAATATTATTTTATGATGTAAATAGAAAAGTTACAATTTAAGTATCTGATCCCAGATATTTTGTATTTGCATAGAGTGTAAATAACAAGTGTAATAACAGTTTGGGGCACTTGCTTCCCAGATGCATAGTTTTGCTGGAAGAACATATCCTTTAAGAGTAAACCGAAACTCTTCCTTTAGGGTTTTCCCCCCTTCTTGTCCCATCTTCCTATTTCTACAGTTGAAATGGATCTTAAATAGCTAAACAGAAGCCAGTGAACTGTGTCCAAATGAAAGTAAAGCATCCAACAGGATTAACTGGAAGCAAATTATTGAAGTACGTTCCTTGATCTTGTTCACGCGACTGTGAGGTTAAGTGTGTTGGAGGAATTGTGTTATTAAGATGAGATCCGAAATTATTTTGATCTCTTGAGACCACCTTTTGTTGAATAGCACATGAGTGTTTTCTGAAAGAAAAATAAAATAGTTGTCATGGAAGTCTAATAAATGTTCTTAATGTACTCTGCTGCCCTAGCCTTTAAAGTAGTTTTTATGTACAGTGGTTAAGAATAGTTTCGGATGGGCCAGACAATATAAACATACTGGAATACTATACCTTACTGTTCTGCAACACTCCAGTGTTTATCTGAGAAATCTCATAACCACCCTAATCTCACAATGATCAGTCAATTAAAACAATCCTTGTGTTTCTTGACACATGTATCACTGGCAATTTGTATAAAGGATTTTTCATGTTGTTTCCATGGCAATTACCAGTGTTGTTTCAGAATGGTTTGGATACAAGAACCATATAGTTGGGCACAACCTGTTTTCTGGCTGAAGGAAAGGCAAAATTCCTGGACTTAATTAAAAGGTCGATTTAATCAGTTTAAATCACTATGGAAGATTCTATTTAATCATCATTTTCTAGTAAAACTACATTCTTGTTGTCTAATGTAACCTTAATACATATTCAGAGATAAAATGGAGGATACACTCCGAAAGGTTTTCCTCAGGATTGCATGAATATATTTTGTTCACTTTTGTTTTCACTTTCTAATCCCCTCCCCTGTCCCTTGCATTTATATCCAGACTCCACTCAGGTTTACTCCATCCCCCCAAATCCTATATTCATTTATTGACCACCTTTGTCTTTGAACTTTTAGAGGGGGAAGGGCTTGAGTCTGTGTGTGCATGAGTGTGTGCACATGCGCGTGCATGTGCGTCACCTGCAGAATAGGATTGATAGGTCTGTTATCTCTCATCCCCATATACTGCTCTTAACATTTTCATAGAATATAATTAGAAGTTGCTCTTAACATTTTCATAGAATATAATTAGAAGTTATGATTAATATTCATGATGATAGGTTCTTTTAATGATTTTGTTTAAAAAACATTAAAATCCAATTTAAATAAAAATATCAATTTAAATTTAAGAAATCCGATTTCAGTTTGAAAAATCCATTTTAAAAACCCATTGATTTGAATCAATCTTGATTAATTAAAAGAACCACATGAGAGTTTTATTTTGCTTACAACCGAGCTTACAACCCAAGAAGTGCCTTTCCTGGCAAAATGAGAGATGGTCTTGGAGGTCTCTGTCACTATGGGGACCATTTACTTCGTAATGGGAGTCATACTTTTCAGATAAGAAAATGACACTACCAGTCCCCACTTGCCCTCTCTGCACCAGATTGTAAGTGTGGATGGAATGCTGTGGATGGAATGCTACATTCCTGATAGGCAGAAGCAAAAAGAGTATTTGCCAGAAAGAAAGTGATGACAGGTCATCACTGACTGAAACCCAGAGCAAGGGGCCATCCCCCACACAAGGTAGCAATTGATATTTTTTAAGAGAACGGCTTCTTCGTAATGAACCCCGCCGCCCATTGAGATCATCAGGAAAGGTCCGTCTGCATTTGCCACCGGCTCGTCTGGTGGCCACTCAGGGACGGACCTTCTCCGTTGCTGCCCTGAGGCTTTGGAATGCACTCCCTAGTGTAATAAGAGCCTCCCCATCTCTGACATCCTTTAAAAAGTCCTTAAAGACGCATTTCTTCACCCAGGCTTTTAACTGATATTGTTTTGATTGTTTTGAATGTTGTTTTTAGAATATTGTTTTAAAAATTTTAAATTGTGTTTTACATTTCTTGCTTTTAAATTTTTGTTTTGTTTTGCTTTTGTTTTTAATTAATGTTTTACTTTTTAATTTTGTTGTAAACCGCCCAGAGATATAAGTTTTGGGCGGTGTAAAAATATGATTGATAAATAAATAAATAAATAAATAACTATCCAGAATAATGGTCAGCTGGTGCTCCTAACAGTAATAGTCTCTTAGCTTTCTGAAACATGGGTGATTTTCTGCAGGAGCACAAATACTTTCCAGAGCTTACCTGCACGCTGGAAATGCTCTGTTAGAGCAGAAACAAGTTGCTGAGGTCAAGCAACATATTTCCATTCTACTTCTGGAGCACAGGTGAGTTCCAGAAAGCATTTGGGCTCTTATGCAAACAGTGCAGGAACTAGTTAGTCCCTTGCTCTGGATGTCAGCGACTATCTGGTGTGGAAAGTGGTAGCAGAGTGAACCTAGAGTAGGGTGGCATGTGGTTTGTGAGTTGCTGGATGGCCATCTATGCTATATTCTTATTATTTACATGGAAAAGAAATAAGAGGGTCAATTACAAAAAAGCATCAGTGCTGCAAATAGATGAAATATTAGTCATGCCACCTGAAAGCCCTATTTCTTCTTTTGGTGGACCACCAGTTGGTCATTCCTGCTGCATCATTTTAGGAGGAAAATACCATGTAGGTCAATTACAAAACATAATAAATGTTGTAAATGGACTTACTGGTTTTTAAAGGTGTTTTTTTTAACAATCATAAAAAAATCACATTTCAAATTCCAACCATTTCAGAATTCCATCATCAAAACTGCCCAAATCCCTAATATACAATAAGATATGTTCAACCTGCTGCAACGACTGAAAGTTTGTTTAAAGCCCATGAGGCTGTTCACACAAGCAGCTCTACCCAAGCTTGGGCAGCCCTACCTGGGTAGGGCTACTTGTGTGAATCACCAGGATCATGGCTGATCCCAGTGCTGCATCTCCGGGTAGCCCAAGAATCCCCCCTGGGCTTTTACCTGAGAGATCTAGGCCAGGCTGCATTTGCCCAGTCTGTGGATGGCCATGCAGCGCCCAGGAGAGCCAATATAGTACCAGCGGGGATTCGAACCGGCAATCTTCTGCTTGTTAGACAAGCATTTCTCCACTACAAATCCAATAGGAGAGGTTGTATGGGTGCGTGAGAAGAACAGAATGTATTGTTTGTGGGGAAAGTAGGTATGATCCTGCCTTTCCCCCCATCCCACTTGTTCAATGGTCGTGTGAACAGCCTTCATATTATTAAAAGCTTCTTTATGACCATATTTTAAATGTCATAAAATCGGTAAGGCCCGTTGCTCCAGGTTTTCTATGCAAAAGAATCCCTCCTCATGAAAGAAGTGCTTGTTATAGTAATCTTTCCTTTATAAATATATTTCATGCATCTGATGCTATATCTAAAAATACAAGTGACTATATCAGTATGCATTCATCTGCTATATTTGCAGATATACTGCACTGCATATTATCTGCATAGAATAAGCATTTTTAACACTTATAAACTCTCAGAATGTGGTGTTGTGAATGACTTATGAAGGTAAGCCACTTAACAACAACTCCCTTGTTATGTCCTTAGAGTTGTGTCTTCATGATTCAGGACTCACATTATCTAATACTCTTTAATCTCATCTTGCAATTTAATTATTTGCTCTTTTTCCCACACATTTTGCACATGTGTTTTCACTCACCATGTCACTGTGTCTTATTGGATTTGTAGTGGGGAAATGCTTGTCTAACAAGCAGAAGGTTGCCGGTTTGAATCCCTGCTGGTACTATATCGGGCAGCAGTGATATAGGAAGATGCTGAAAGGAATAATCTCATACTGCACGAGAGATGGCAGTGGTAAACCCCTCCTGTATTCTACCAAAGAAAAGCACAGAGTTGATGGCATGCTTTACCTTTAGCCATTCTTTTGCATGTATATTTCATTTGAGATTGAACTGTATCATGGCAGTTATAGTACTAAAGCTACATAAGCACTCATTGAGGTTGTTCACAAGAGCAGCCCTACTCAGGTAGGGCTGCTCATGTGGAGCACCAGGATCGAGCCTGATCCTGGCCTGCCCCTCTGGGTAACCTGAGGTATTTCCCCAGGCTGTTACTCAGGTAGAAGGGCATGAGTGCTCTGAGTGCACCCTTCTGCGTAGGATCCCGGTCATGTATCTGCTCGCGTTACATGCAGCCCAAGCAGACACAGGCACCTGGCTTGCAGGGAAATACACCAATGCACCCTGCTCATCATTGCAGTGCATTGTGGGATTTCTGGAGGCCAGGCTGCATTTCCCTGGCCTTTAGAACACTGCACCACTCACTGCAGAAGCAATTGTGGGTGTGGCGGAACAGCATGGTGTGTGAGGATCACCAAGATCATGGGAGTGGAAGGTAGGTATACTCCTGCCATCCCCCAGCCCTCCCTAGACACCAGGAATTTGGGTTGTGTGAATGACCTTATTCAGTTTAGTTATGGTTTAAATGGGACTTGGTGTCAAAAGGAAGTCATGGAATTGGATGAGATTTGTTGCGTTAACATACGGCAAGAATATATTGTGTGTATTGCCAGGAAGAGCACTTCCTGGATGAATATGGAGTAGAATCTGTGGAAGTAAATAATGTCTGGATTTTATTAAATAAGAAGGCTTGGTGTCTAAAGATCACAGACTTGTAACTGTTTTACTTCAAAAAAATTTCTTATCTTAATATCCTGAATCCCTACAATCACTAATTATCTTAAGACACCAATACTACCAATGCAAAGTTAAAAACTGATTATTACTGTGATCTCATACTGAGACTATTTTGAAGCTTGCACATAGGAAAATCTATTTGGACTAGTATTGTTAAGCCCGTTGAAATAACGGGCGCTAGTTAGTTAACGGACCAATCCCAGGTCCTCCTTGCACGGCCTCACGGGCGGCCATTCCCCACCCAACATTGCCGTGGGCCGCCCACCCGCCCGCCCTCCCTCCCAACTGCCGAGCCCTCCTTACCCCGGCTATGTCTGTCGGGCGAAAAATTCCTAAAACTCAGAGAGAAAGAGGAGCTCGCAAGCAGAGCTGCTCTCTCTTGCAAAGTCTCTGCCCGTACTGTCAGTTTGGACGCAAAGGACGCCTATTGCGTCCTTTATGGCCATAGTGTCAGTTTGGGCAGAGCCGTTGCAAAGAGAGGAGCTCTGCTTGCGAGCTCCTCTCTCTCACTGAATTTTAAGAGTTTTTCGCCCGACGGACATGGCCGGGGTAAGGAGGACTCGGGAGGGAGGGCGGGCGGGCGGCCATCGGCAGTATTTGGGTGGAAATGGCCGCCCGTGGGGCTGTGAAAGGAGGACTGGGGACGCAGGAGTCGGGAAGGAGGGCGGCCGGGCGGCCAGTGGCAGCATTTGGGTTGAAGTGGCCGCCCGTGGGGGCTTGAAAAGAGGTCCAGGGATTGGGCCGAAATGGCCGCCGGTGGATCTGGGACGGTGGTGGCGGGCGGGCGGGCAGCGATTGGCCCGTAATGGGTGCCCGTGGGGCCGCAGCGAGAGGTCGGGTGTTTGTTGGCAAAGCGGGCGGGCGGGCAGCGATTGGCCCGTAATGGCCGCCCGTGGGACCGCGGCAAAAGGTCGGGTGTTTGCTGGCTAATGGCCGCCTGTGGCTTTGGGACACTGGTGTCTGCGGTCCTGTCTCCCTTGGGCTGTTCTGGGCCTGCGCTTTGCGCAGGCCCAGAACAGCCCAGGGAGGCAGGGACGCAGATCCCCAACGTTCCAAGGCCACGGCCACTCACTTAGCCTTTTATTATATAGGATACCATCTTAAAAATTTGCAGATTGAATGCTGAGGACAGATTGGGTTGCTTGGTGCAAGTTTCAATACTGATTGAATCAAATAAATTGAACAAATAATCAAATAAATTTAGCAAAGCCAAGTGTTCCATTTTTGCTAAAACAAAAAGTTCTTAATTGTAGTGAGTTAAATACATTCCTTTCTGTGAGTGGAACTATAGGGCCAGTTCTCATATTACGGTGGCACAGATGCTATCTTGATGCTATCTTGACTGACATAGCTCAGGTATTAGCACATTCCTGTGAATGCAGATATGGAGTGTGACACCATGTATATGTTCCATGTGTGCTTGCAAAAACCTGCTCCAGCCTTTGAGTACACAGTACAATTTGTCAGGATTATATTAAGTGATCTTTTGTGTTTGCCTCAAGCCATTTATTCATTTTCTCTCTTTACCATTCACTGTTTTGTAAGTGCCTTTTTGTCTGAAACCATTATTGTCTAATTTGCATTGTGACATTGTTCTGCACCTTCATACAGTGGTCAGTGAAGCAAATCACTTGATGGTTAATTGTTGTTTAATTTATCTCTGCTTACAGCTGCTTATTTAATGTTCTTCTTACACACAGTGGTAATTCTGGTATCATTTATTGAATGTAATATCCCTTATTGTCCTGTGTTTTATTTTTGCATTCTATTTGATATATATCGTATTTTAATGCTCTCTTTTTCTCTATAGTTCATTTTTTCCAGTGCCAAGCTGTAGTCTTGACTACAAGTGAGGAAGGGAATTTATGTATAAACTAGTACTGACACATTAGTAGAATAATCATGACATAAAGTTGCCCAAATGTCAAGGGAGCCTACTGTATAGGAAGCCAAGAAAGACAGGCCAGTCTGCAACCAAACTGAGCCAGTCCATTGCGGACGAGTTTGACCTAGTTTGACTGTTCAATGGGCTATGTTTCTAAAGGGGAATCCTAGCTTTAAAGGCTTCTAAGGGCGGCTGGAATGGCAGCAAGAGGACACTTTAAAAAGTAATTTGAAAGTTACCTATCTGGTGGCCGTGGTGGCCACTCCTCAAAACCCTAGTGCTCTCCAGAGCAGACCGGCGGCATGGTTACAGCCTCGGCAGATGTGCAGAGATCACACAAATGGGCTCCGTGTATCCACGGAGGCTGGGACTGTGCTGTGGGTGGAGGGGACCAGGGTTTTGAGTACTGGTGGCCACTGGATTTGTAAGCATCTACTGGATTGGTAAGCATCTACTTTTAAAGGTGCCCCCTGGCTGCCCTGCCCCCTGGCTGCCCATAAAAGCCTTTTAAAGCCAGGATTTCCCTTTGCTTGTAAAGGGGAATCCTCACTGGACTAGCATAGCCCCTGGAACTGTCAAACCAGATTGGTTCGAGCTGGTTCGATAAATCAGACTGGACCAGCCGGTCAGTTTGACTGAACCGGTTCGTGAACTGGTGCTTTGGTAGAACCTGCCATACTGTTAGTATTATGACTCTTAGTGGAGGCAATGTTTCACTAATAATTTCTCTCAATAATTAGCCCAAATATGCCTCTGACTAGAAGTTCCTCTTTTTGCATGCACACATGTTTCTCACATGCAAAGATTTCTCCATTCACTACAATGTTTGGGATTGCTCAATGTGTGCAACCCCATTATGGATATTGTTTGTTAAATAAATGAATATAAGAGAGTTATACATGCATCTTAAAAAAAATTCCAGGGTAGCTTACAATCAAAAGTTACTTCTAATAATACAATGAATATGGATGCCCTTAAGGAGCTCTGGGTGCAGAATCCTCCATGTAGTTTACAATTTTAGACCTGCTGTATAATTATTTCCTTTAATTTAGTCAATTTGTTTCCTTGTCTTGCTATAGCAAATGCTGGTTAAAAATGGAATTTTTTAAAAACTACATATATTCTACTATAGTATCTTATGAAGTGTGTAGCTCTTCACAGCTCTCTATAGCTAAAAGCATTGTCCTACCTAAAGATGTAATGCATGCACTTGCCCATCCTATCACCAATGCTGGCGTATGGCACATCACATTTACATGTAAAACCCAACAAATATAGATTCAAATGCCCACAATTTGTATACCACATGTAGAAGCTCTTCACACGATCCGAGTGAGGAGCTTCAGGTTGGTCTGTGGGGAAGGAGGGTTTAGCTTGTCTTCCCCGCAGATGATGTTCCCGGGCTGGGTGGATTACCTGCCCAGATGAGCGGTGGCTGTTCTGTGGCGCTCCTTTGCCTTGCACAACTGCTCTGGGTGCAAGAGAGCACCACTGTGTGGCGTCCTGCCCCCACAGAGCCACAATAATGCACCGTGTGAGTGTGCATTATTGGGAACCCCCCTCCCCCTGAATGTGCCCGGCATGACTGCAAGCAGCCACAGCAACCAAAAGGCCAAAAAAACCGAGGCTAAGGGAGCGCTCGCTCCCTTAACCTCATTTAAGAGGGTGGCTATTTAGGTGGGCTTGCTGCTGTGGTGCCACTGAGCTTTCCCTCAAGCCTGGTGGTTCTCACAGGCATGCAAACAGGGCTGGACTCCCTTGGCCTGGTTTTGCACAGTCGTGAGAATAGCTCCATAGTGTATAGCTTATGAGATTGGGCCTTCATGTTTTGAGTTCTATGCATACTAAGGAAACAAAGAACCCGGGCCTTGACATGCTCTCCCGCAACTGATAGCAGATGCGGGGTATGTGTGAGGTTTAGCTCCCAAATGGGGCCGTGCAGCCCCATTCGGGAGTTAAATGACCAACACTGCGTTCGCAGCACTTGCCCCGATCGAGCTTCCAAATGGGGCCGTGCGGCCCCGTTCGGGAGTTAGATGGCCAGCACTGTGTTAGCAGCGCGGTCAGGAGTGTCTCCTGACAGGGAGAGCCACTCCTAGCCCCACTGCTAATACAGCACTGGCCTCTATCTATTGCCTGTACGTAGCCACATGGCCCTGTTCGGGAGCTAGACCACGTTCCCGCATCTGATGTCAGACATAGGGGGGTGTCACTAAGCACCCGGGTCTGATGTCAGTGTAGGGGGTGGGGCAAGGGGGGCCCGCTGCTGCAGCCAGATGTGGGCCACCACTGGCCTCCCTCTACTAGTGGTCTGTAGCTAGTGGCAGAGGACCTGTTTTGCATGCAGAAGGTCCTAGTTGGGCTTGAAAAAATTCTTGCCTGAAACCTGAGCTAGATGAACCAATGGTCTTAGTAGATGGCATCTTCCTGTGTACCTATGTAGGAACAACAAAGGGGTGGGGGTGGCCTGATTCCTATCCCCCACCATGCATTGGGTCAAACATGTGTAGGGCATGATAATTCCATTAATACTCTTATGCCTTCTTAAGCAGTAATGTCATCTTGCCTTTCATTATGAAAATAAATAGAAATTCATTTTCAACAGCATATCCAACAATCTGTTACATGCCATTATTTTTCCACATATTTTCCCCACTACCCAGGCTTTGCTCATTTAGGACTGGATCAGAAAGAAAAACTAGGCTCAGTTTTTGTTTCCCGCCCTCCAAAAGCATATTAATGTTGTTCTTGATTATGCCAATATCTATGTTGTGTGACAAATTTCATTCCGAATATAATCCTTATTAAAACTGGAAAAGGTTAGTATTTTTATAAAGAACACAACAAGCTTTTCTCAGCACATTTGACTCTAAACATTCATAGGAATGTCAAACTGTAGAAAGTCTATGATAATATAGTGGTGAGGTGGAGAAGCAAATTGCCTCCCTCTCCAAATATTTTTTCTTGTTCTGGAAAGTATTTCAAGCTCATGATTAAGTAGTTTTAGTCTTCTTCCTCTTCTTTGCTCACTTAGCATTTTATTTTACACTGCAATTTGTGATGCGTTATACTAGATGAGTTCTTAAATCTGTCCAAGTGCATTCATAAATATGGAATTCATTTAAATATATCAAGTGCCACTTCTGTTTAGAATTTATCTTTCTCTCTTATTTCACCCTCTTTCTCCAAATAGATGCATTCCTAATAAAACTTGACTATTGCTTTTCTAAGGAAGCATTAACACTGTTTTTATGTGTGGTGAAAACTGTCTCCTAAAAAAGAAAGAGAGAGAAACTAATTCTGTGTTCTGTGTGCTTTTTCTTTTATTTCCTTTTTTTTGGTTGTTTAAGAGATGTAAATACTGAAATATTTGTGCCAGCAAAATGCTAACACAGCACAGTGCCAAACTTTCCCCATGAGATAAAAGGCATTTTAGAGGTGAGGCGTTTTAAAAAAAGAAAAAAAGAGCTGCTACTTGAGCAGAAGTATAATTTTGTTTTCCACATAAAAGTGCTTAAGAATTGTGTGGTCATGTAGCATCATCAAAATGTCAGAGCAAGTTTCAGTATATTCTGTGACAAGTTCAAGAGCGTAATGCTATTAAACACTCTGTTACAGTAGTCTAGAAGGTAATCCACAGCCAGATAACTTTGGTCATCCTAAAATAGATGTTAATGGTCAGCATAAATATGCATAATATAAGAAACCCCAGAGTCTGCAGCCATATTTTGTGCTAAGGTGTAACTTTGGGGAAGCCAGAAAGAATTCATTACAGTTTGATGGTCTGCAGAACAAATGTTAATAGCTTTGCCCTTAATTTAAGTCTGCTTTTATTTTTATAGCACACTTTTTTCTATAGTGCTCAGTTATTAGAGGATTTTTAGCTATCTTTAAGAATCTATAGGGCTTGCACTATGTAATAGTCCTGTAATATTGGATAGGAACATTTCATGTGTACTAGACTCTTCCAGCCAACACTTTGACAAGTAAATTCCTGTACATAACAATTCTTTTCTCTCCCCAAGCTACCTAATCATCAGCCTGTGGAAGAATATATCTGCTCCTGCCCTTGATTCAAGCCTTTGATGTTTCCTACCTTGTTCTTTCCTTGCACTTTCTGTCATATCTGTCTCTGTCTTGCGTATGCATCTCTCATCTGCCTCATGCTAGGGTTGTGCACAAAACTATTTTGCCTGGTTCAGTTCATATTCAAACCGGGTTTGAACCGGGATGGGGAGGTTTGGTTTTGGTTTTGCTCGCCCCCTCCCCCATTTTAGTTCAAATTCGAACTGAAAGGGGGAAATGGGTGGCCCAGAGTGGAGTGTGGTGGTTGGTAGTGCCCAATGGGGCAAGGAAGCTACCAGAATTATTTCAAAGGAATTGGACAAAGGGCTGATTTTTTGTGTGATTTGTTGAAGTTTACGCGTCTTTAAGGGTTTTCCCATAGGGAATAATGGAGGATTCAGCAGCCCCATAAATGTTTCTGAGGTGTTCTGAGTGTAGATTCTCTAGAAGCATATTAAATTTTCAATGACAAACCATGAATCCACTCGCATTTGCTACCAGAGAATGTACTCAGAACATCTCAGAAACAACAAAACCCTGTACCCCATGGGTTAGCAACCCATGACGGTGGTTGGCACCCTATGTGCACTACACCACCACTCGCTCTGGGCCACCCCAGCACCACCCAAGTACAGTTATGGGGCTGCTAAAACCTCCACTATTCCCTATGGGAAAAACCTTAAAGACCCGTAAACTTCAACAAATCACAAAAAAACCCAGCCCTTTGCCCAATTGCTTTGAAATAATTCTGGTAGCTTCCTTGCTGCCATTGGGCATTACCACCCACCACACTCCACTCTGGGCCACCCCTTTCCCCTGATGTGAAGCAATACATTTGCTGGAATCCCCATTATTCCCTATGGGAGGAATAAAAAAATGAAGAAGAAAAAACCCCTTCAAAAATTCACAAATAATCGCAGGAGTCTCCAAATTCTTTGCTGTTCTGTGGGTGGTAGGCAGTGTCTGATTGCTTTGGGGTTTGGGTGGTAGTTGGCACCCATAGGTGCCTACCACCCAACCCAGTTTTGGAGGCTCAAAATAATTTAAACCAGTTCAAACCAGTTTGAAATGAACCAGGCTCAGTTCGATTTTGAACCTATTTGCACATCCCTATCTTATGCATACTGTTTCTCTCACAAGCCATTTTTCTCTCTTTTATGCCACCATATGTCTTTCTCTCTTTTAGTCTCTCCATCTTGTCCTTGGGTCTCTTCGTCCACTCACCTTCCCAGGATGATACATGGTGATGTTTACCCACTACAAGTGCAATATAGTAGGGATGTGCAATTCGATTTTGCATGTGAATCGATTCATAGCAAATTAGGGGTGATTCTCAGATTTGGCTGTGTATTGAATCACACCTTAAATAAAGGGGCTGATTTGAGGTCTAATTGAAACAGCCCCGATTCGGCACAAATCCATTTGTGCGATTTGTACGGCCATTTTGGTGGGCTTTCCCCCTTGCTGATTGGTTTTCTGGCACTGGCTTCTGATTGGCTTGCTGTCATTAAAAACAAGTGTTGGCATAGGCAACTGTATCCCCATTAGCAGGGAGGAGGGAGAGAGCAACACTTTTGGAGGAAATTTCAAAATGTATTCAGAGGAACTGAGAGAGAGTGAGAGCACTTATGCAAAAACGAATACATCAGGAGGAAGGAAGAATTGATTTTGTGATTTTCTTTACTCAGCACTGAGTATATTATTGTTGCTATAATTGTTTTGCTGGATCTCAGATTGACAAAGGGGGAACAAAAAAGGAGGAAATTTCAAAATATATTCAAAGGGAGTGGGAGGGCAGAGAGAGTCCATCAGGACAGAACGAAGGAATTGGGGAAGGTTTGATTTTGTGGTTTTCATTTTTCAACGCTGAGTATAATGTTGTGCTACCTATTGTGGCTATAATTATCTGGTTTTGCTGGATCTCAGATTGACAAGGCTTAAGCCTGCATTCCTTCCTTGAGTTGTGGTTTGATCTGTTTGCGATTTGGTTTTATGGTGAGTAATGAACAGTGGGAGCTCAGGGGTGTGTGTGTGTGTGTGTGTGTGTGTGTAATATTTCTTAGTGACTGCTGCAATGAGCTCCATGTCTGACCTAGAGAGCAACTTGTAGTTCACTCTCTACTCTGATCTGCTCTGCAATCTGCTTTCTGTATTGGAAGGTGTACTTACTCAGATAAAAATTATGCTGAAGACGTTGCTGTAGTTGAGCTTATGGCTATGCTTCCTGGCTGCTAAGGGTGCTGCTGTGTTGTGGCAGCTGTTAGACAGAGTCAGGATGGAGTTATAATTATGTATGAGAGAGCAGCTTGTGTCAGTGATGATACTGCAGCACAGGCACTGTGGCTGCCAGTGGATTCTGGGTCAGTGATTATTTTTTTGCCATCTTTGGGCTATGTGTTTGGCTATGTGTTTGACTATGTGTTTGTAAGGGTCTGTGTGTGCTGCTTCTGTTCTGCAGTATTGTTTTTCAAGATAGGGTTACAAAATGTGTGCACTGTACTCTGTGCTTGTTTTTCGCATAGGGAACAATGGTGAACTCGAATGATCCCAGTGCCCCCCATGGGTAGGTCCTAGGGACATCAACTGGGTTGGGTAGTACAGTGTGATGGGTGATACCTACCACCCAACCCACAAAAGAAATGGGCAAGCAGTAAGTATTTTATTTTATTTTTTAAACCTAAACCCTCATAGGATACAATGGGTTGCTTGGGGAAAGTTAAAACAAATTTTAAAAATTGCCCACTTGCCCATTTCTTTTGTGTGCACCAATCATGCTCTACCACCCAACCCACTTTGCTGTCCCAGGGACCTACCCTTTGAGAACAATGGGTTGAGATTAGGTCCCCATTGTTCCCTATGGGCAAATCACAATTTTGGGGGCGATTTTTTAAATTTTATTTGTTGAACTGGCCAGCAATGGCCGGCCTGTTTGATGAATCAATCTGAATTTTTATGATTCAATTCAAGGTTGAATTAAATAGAAAAACTGATTTGTGTACACCCCTACAATACAGTATGATATATTTTACAATGTCCTTAACAACTAAAAAGAGACTTGTGTTATGATTCCGAACCTGCTGATGTTTTGAGCAGATCATTTCCTCCACAATTAATAAAAACACCCATTTTTGACCATGAAGATGATATTTTTCAGACTTAGAGCCGGTTCACTTTAAAGAAAAATAAAGGTTGTGCCATCGAGTCGGTGTTGACTCTTGGCAACCTCAGAACCATGTGGTTTTCTTGGTAGAATACAGATGGGGTTTACCATTGCCTTCTCCCACACAGTATGACATGATGCCTTTCAGCACCTTCCTATATCGCTGCTGCCCGATATAGGAGCCTCCCATATTCTGGGAAACACGCCAGTGGGGATTCGAACCAACAGCCTTCTGCTTTCAAGGCAGATTGCTTCCCCGCTGCGCCATCAGGTGGCCATATGTTCACTTTAACTGCAGTTATAGCTGCCAGAGCTTTTGACTCTAGTACGCTCGAACACACAAAACCCCTGTTAAGTCACAAAAATTAACTCCACTTTGCCCTGACAAACTCCAGTTGGGACCTGGGATTTTCTCAATGGTTCACAACCGATTACTGAAGTTTTGCCACCAAAACATTACACCCGAAGACAGACTCTTCCCTAACCACAAGTAAGAACTTCTGTCTGACAGCAATTGCCCCTCGGAGATTCAGCACCGCCTCCGCATCCTTCCCTCTCTTCCCTGTTCTGTCATGAATTTTAAAGAGACACAAACCTCCTACTAATTTCTGCGGCAAGACTCTGTAAAGTCTTTTGTTTCCCAGTAAAGTAAAATCATTCTTTCTATATCTGTTGTGTTTGTTTCAATTAGAAGTGCAGAGTGTGTGCGTGCGCGCACACACACACACACACACACACCCCTCTAAAAGCAAGCCACACTTCTACAGCTACAATCCTATGCACTCTTACTTAAGAGGAAGCCCATTGAGCTAAATCACTTACTTTTTAGTAATCCCTGCAAGCCTGCAAACTGTTCTCAGATTATTCAGCAGTAAATGATTTAGTTCAATGGGCTTCCTCTTAAGTAAGAGAAACAGTTCTCTCTCCCTGCCCTGGACTGCTTGAAAGGGGAGAGGAGAACACTGACTGCATTGAACGGCTCTCTCTGCTGCTATGCTGCTATGGCTCCATTTAAAAAAAAAAACTCCAAACAAAATAGATAGAGGAAGATGGGGAAAAGAGGAGAGGAAAAGTTAACTGCTTTGCAGAGTATAAGGAGGGGACCTTGCAGGTCATTTTCACCACCTTGCCCTTCCGTCTCCTCATCTCTGCACTTTGTGGAGGAAGCAGCCCTGAAGTCATGTGTGATCTTCCCTAGCACCGCATAAAAACCCTTTTGATTTACCCTCATCTATTGATGCAGAAGTGTGTATTCCTTCTCTTCTTCCCTCCCTCCCCTTCTCCCTCTTTCTTTTCCCCTCTGTCTCTCCTTTCTTTTCTCACCTCACCTCCCCGCAGCTAGCATAGTACAATTACTGGAAACGGAGCCGGTGCTCTGTGCTGCCTAGTAGCCCCCGTGGCGGGGAATCACCTCTGCCACTTACCTGGCTGCTGGCGGGGGCTCACCTCCGCGGGAGCCAGGTAAGTGGCGGAGGCAATTCCTTGCCGCGGGGGCTGCTGGGCGGCACGGAGCACCGGCTCCATTTCCAGTTAAAGAAGCCGCCCACTGCCCCCACCCCCCGGAGGAGCATTCACGGCCCGTGCCTGGTACTGTGGGAGCAGCCAACAGAAGTCTCATATTATCAATTGTGTTAAAGAGATTTATAAACTGGGCATGGGTTCCTTGGTCTCTTAAGAGTGAGTGCTTGATGAAACATGAAATAGGTTTCAGACAGCATTGAAATAGACTGTCCGAGATTTGTCGTAGCTTCTCATTCCTGATTACTTCATAATTGACATCATTCAAAAAGAGAAAATGTGAGGAAGGGGTAAAGCATAACCTTGCTGTTCAGGATCTTTTAAAAAATATTATTATTTATTTACACAGTCAGACAGGTGTTATTCACTGGTTTGTTTTATCCAGACATCGAGTCCTTCCCAAGGACCTGGGATGGCTGAATTTTATTATGAATGTTGTTGCTGTTAATGTAGATATCATCACAGAATATAGGCTGTTCCCAGTAAAGTTGCTTTTTGTAATTGGCTGATGGTGATTTCTGTGGCCCCTATGGTGTTGAGGTGCTCTTCAAGTTGTTTTGGAATTTCACCAAGGGTGCCAATTACCACTGGGATTATTTGGGTCTTTTTCTGCCACAGCCTTTCAATTTCAATTTGTAGATCTTTGTATTTGGTGATTTTTTCTATTTCTTTTTCTTCTATTTTGCTATCCCCTGGTATTACTATGTCGATTATTTTCACTTGTTTTTCTTTCTTCTCGACTACAGTTATATCTGGTGTATTGTGTGGCAGATGTTTGTCTGTTTGTAGTCGGAAGTCCCATAATATTTTTGCATCTTCATTTTCTACAACCTTTTAAATTTTATGGTCCCACCAATGTTTGGCTACAGGTAGCTTGTATTTTTTGCAGATGTTCCAGTGTATCATCCCTGCTACTTTGTCATGCCTTTGTTTGTAGTCAGTCTGTGCGATCTCTTTACAACAGCTGATTAGGTGGTCCACTGTTTCATCTGCTTCTTTACAAAGGCGGCACTTGCTGTTTGTTGTTGGTTTTTCTACTTTTGCTCTTATTGCATTTGTTCTTAGTGCCTGTTCTTGTACAGCCAGTATTAAACCCTCTGTTTCTTTCTTCAAGTTGCCATTCTTAAGCCATTGCCAGGTCTTGGTGATGTTTGATTTTCCACTTATATTGTGCAAATATTGACCATGGAGTGGCTTATTTTTCCATTTTTCTGCTCGGTTCTTGACTTGTTCTTTCTTGTAGGTCTGCTTTGTTTCATTGGTGTTGAATAGTTTCTCGTTCTTGACCATTTGAAGTGCATCTTCTTCACTGTCCTAGATATATTCTTCAAGGCCTCTTTTCTCCTCCTCTACTGTTTGATGGACTTGCAGCATTCCTCTTCCACCTGAGCTGTGAGGGAGGTATAGTCTATCTACATCACTGCGGGGGTGCAGAGCATGATTGATGGTCATGATTTTCCTGGTCTTGCGATCTAGCGTCTCTATCTCTGCCTGGGTCCAGTCTATTATCCCTGCAGTGTATCTGATAACAGGTATAGCCAAGGTGTTTATGGCTTGTATGGTGTTCCCGCCATTGAATTTGGACTTGAGGATTTTTCTAACTCTCCTGATGTATTCACTTCCAATTTTTCTTTTAGCTTCAGTGTGTGCAATGTTATCAGCCTGGAGAACGCCCAAGTATTTGTAATGTTCTTTCTCTTCCAGGTTCTTGATGTTGCTTCCATTGGGCAGTTCTATTCATTCTGTTTTTCTTATTTTCCCTCTGTTCGTTATAAATGCAGCACACTTGTCTAGTCCAAACTCCATTGCTATATCACTACTGAATATACGGACAGTGTTTAGCAGTGATTCGATTTCTGACTGGGACTTTCCATACAACTTCAGATCGTCCATGTACAGCAGATGGTTGATTTTACTTGATGTTTTAGATGTTTGGTATCCGAGGCCTGTTTTGTTTAGTATTTGTGAAAGTGGGATCATGGCGATTACAAGCAACAGAGAGGATAGTGAGTCCCCTTGGAAAATACCTCTTCTAATGCTAATCTGTCCAAGTGTCTCGCCATTGATTGTTAACTGTGTACTCCACATGCTCATTGCTTTTTAAAATAAATATCTGAATGCTTTTGCTGACACCAGTTGTTTCTAAACATTTTAGTATCCCTGTGTGAGGCAATGAGTCAAAGGTTTTCTTGTAGTCAATCCATGCAACACAGATTTGTTTTTCTTCTCTTGCAGCTGGTCTTTTGTGCCTCTGGTGTTCGGGCAATTTCCTTTCTGTTCAACTGGAAGCTGCTTATTAGTTAATAAGTGTTACACTACTTCATCTGCTATTGTTCCAGTTAATAATTTGAACATGTTTGGCAGACAGGTTATCGGTCTATAATTACTTGGAACTGCACCTTTTGCTGGGTCTCTCATTATGAGATGAGTTTACCCAGTTGTTAGCCATTGTTCAATATCACCTCCTTGCAAAATGTGATTCAACTGTTTTGATAGTTGTTTTTGAAGGCTTGTTAGGTGTTTAAGCCAAAAGCCATGCAGTTCATCATTGCCTGGTGCAGTCCAATTTTTAATTTTCTTTGCTCTTTCACTTATTAATTCTGGTGTTATTATTAGATCTTGTTTTGTTGGTTACATTTTTTAACCTCTTCCACCCAGCCTGCTTTTTTATTATAATCTATTGGATTGTCTCATAATTTCCCCCAGAATTGCACTGTTTCTTCTTTATTTGGTGTTCCTAAGTTTCTTTCAGTTTCTCCTTCTATGCTTTGGTAGAAACGTCTCTGATTCTACTGGAATTGGAGATTCTGCCTGTGTTGTGTAATTCTGGCTTCGTATCTGCTAATCTTCTTTGACACTGCTGTTATTTGCTGCTTTATTATTTCCAGGACTTCTCTAATTTTCCTTGAATCTAGGTGGTATTTTTGGATCAGATACTGTTTGGTATTTTCATTCTTCAGCTTCTTGTCTTTCATATCTTTCAATTTACTAGCATCTGATCTAAGCCTGGAGATTTTATTTTCTAATCTAATCTTCCATTTAGGTGATGTACTACTTTCTTTTTTTACAGGTCCGCTGATCTTATATCCGAGCTCTTGTGTTGTTAATGTTGCTGCACTGTACATTAGTTGGTTTGTTTCTTGCAAATTTTTGGTTGTTATTTCTGCAAGTGCAGCATTGACATCTTTTAATGCCTGAGCAAGTTGGTTTTTGGCAACTGTTTTTAGAGCTGGAATTCGAACCCTGGTGGTTGTTTGTTTCATGTGCTCAGTTATTTTTTGCTTTAGTTCTTGTTGCTTTTCTGTTAAACGGCATTCGGGTTTTTGAGGTGAAGGCAAAGGGGAGGTTGCCTGGTTTTGATTTTGAAACAGTTCAGCAACAGTGGCATCCTCTATTTCCAACACCTCCTCCACCTGCTCCTGAGCAACTTCTTCAGTTGGTGGTAATTCTTCCATACCTTGAGCCTGTGTTGCTCTTTGCAGTTCTTCCAGCTCAACTCCTGTGAATACTTTATTTTTTATTATGAATCTTCTCTGGTCTGCTAGCCTTTGTTCTGTTATTTCTGTATCTGGATGCTTCTCTTTCCAAATTTGGTACATTCTTTTTAAATAACCTCTTCTAGTTGGACTAGACTTGTAATAGCAGATCATTATTTCCTTGTTGGCATTTTTCGTATATTTTTTCTGGTTAAGCGACGTTTCTTCCAGTAACCTTGCAGTCTCCGGCCCTGGTTGCTCAACTGAAGATCCTGTTGTCCACTTGCCAGCAGATGTCCAGGGACTCCAGCATCTGGTGCGGTCCTTGTTGACCCGGGCAACAACCGTTCCGGTATAGATTTGTCAAAGTTACCTCTCACCATTTTGTTGATAGGATGATGATTATTATTATTATATTATTTTTTAAAATTTAATAGTGAAGCCAGTCACACTGGTAGCAAAACCTCTGCTTGGCTGGGCACGTATGTCCTTCTTGATTCACTGATTCAACTGAATTTATCATGTACAGGACCTGACAGCAGCTGTCCTTTTACCCCAATGTTTCCACTCCTTCTATTGTATGTCAGGATTCTTGTAATCTGGGTAAGTATAGTAACCTGGGTGAGATAGAAGAATAAAGAATGGGTAGATGGGGATGGTGTAATGTGGACCCTGTGCTTTCTGCTTTTTTGAGGTTTCAGTGTTCAGATTACACTGGCCAACATCCTGATTAATGCTGTGGAAGCTTCTAACAGCAGCATACTTCAAGTGATAGCACCCATGCTAGTCCCTGCATTTCCAAAGCATGGGCACTCTTATGCAAGTGTACAACTGTTTTGGGGTTTTCCCCATCCTCCAGAAGCACTCTGTGTTACAATGGAAACACATCGCTGGGTGTCAGGGATATGTTCCTGCTGTAACAGAGTACTTCCCCGTGGCAGTTAGTGCTCGCTGGGGTGGGGCAGTGAGGAAAGCGGAGACTGGTTTTTTAAAATGCTGAAACGACCACTTCAGCCTTGTATCCTGTGCACCCATGCCATCCCTTGTTCCACCATGTGTCCTGCACCCATCACTTAGCTGGCTGATGTGCATGAGTACTGCTCATATGAGGAGTACCTTCAAATGGCCACTGCTCATGCTCATTGGTCAGCAGAGCGGAGGGAGTAGGGTGCAGGGCAGGGGAAGCCCAAGCTTGCAGGATACCGGGCAGTGGCAGAGGAAATTTTGGTGGTTTTAAAAGTCAGACGCTGCCTTCCTCACTGCGCCGCCCCGCCACACCACCTCAATAAGCACCAGCTGCCCTTGGCATGTCCAGAGCACAGGGAGGACACTGAAAATAGTTACGCTCTTGCACAAGAGTGCCTGCAATTTGGAAGCTCAGGGGCTAGCACTGCATGCACACTGTTGTTGGACGTATGCATGTAGTGCTAATGTGGAGTGGATGCCAGCCACTCAGTTTGCATAGAATACTCTATGCAGAGAACGCCCTGCATACAAATCTGTCAAAAAGAATTCTTTTCGATTGGATGTTTTCAGTATTTGAAATTCCTCTGGTTTTGCCCAAATAATGGCAGGAAGGAGAAAAGAGAATTCTGATTTTAATGTAGAGCTGAGAGCAGAACACACTTTGTCTTATAACAGGACATACTAGGTCAAGGCAAAGTCATTGAAGGCTGTGTGACTCAGGATGTCTCTATAAGACAGCAAATAAATTGTACGTCTGATTTATTGCCTGTTCTTATAACTCTTTAAAAGGATCACCAGATTGATTGTGCGGTGTAGAGACATGCTTGTTCACAGTGCTGCTTCACAAAACATTTATGACATATTTTCTGCTCTATTTTTCTCTTGGCAAAGTTTGTCTTTGCTGAAATTCATAAAACTTTTTTTAACAAGTATGTATGCATTATGAATTTTACATGTCGGCTGTGCAGTCTGTGCACAGCTCATATGAGCTTCAGCATGAAGCTCAAATACAGTATGTTGCTGTTCACCTTTTTCTGTGATCAGATAAGAGCATCTGTGAAAATCACTGATTCATGTTTGCTCCGCCTTCGTAGTCCTTTGCCACCACAGGGGCCATCAAAGACCAACTTTCCAGTGTGAAGGAGCCAGAACCAGAAGAAGACTTCCCCTATAATAGGGGCAAAGGCAGTTGAAGACACCATCACATGTCTCATCTGCTCCCAAGTCAGCTCAATGTTGCCTGTTCTACCGCTTTCCTTCTCCATGTTCAGAGGAATGTAACATTCTCCATGTGGAGGAGCGGGGTGTGTGTGTGTGTGTGTGTGTGTGAGAGAGAGAGAGAGAGAGAGAGAGAGAGAGAGATCTGGTCCTTTCAAATTGTCTTTCAACCTATTTCCCACCACCCTCTCACTCTTTCTCTCATGAGGCCATTTCTTCTAGGATTTTAGTTTTTCAGTCGTTAAGGTTCTTAATGGAATTGTTGGATTTTTATTACAGTTGTGAGCCACTTTGTTTTTTTTTTTTTTTTAAAGAGTTAGAGACAATTTTAATACATCAATTTTGTCAAACCTGCCTGAACAGAAATGGTGCAGGCTCAACAGTGCTCATAAAAGTTAACAGAGTACAGTAGTTCGTTGGGAGCACTGCTGAACCGCAGTAGAGCTGCTGTCCTTGTCATGCTGCAGGCTATGATCGCTTGATAGGTTCCATAACAGCCCCTTTTCAACATTATTCTGTGTAGAAATGAATGCTTGTAGTGGCAGGGTGGGAGTGGGGGCTGTTATGGCTGCAGGCTACACTTCCAACCTGCATATGTTCACACCTACGCAAAAACTGAAATCAGTAGATATTCCCTGCTATCATATAATACACCAACAAAGTAAACGTTTTATGGTAAGATCTAAAGGGTAGAGGTTAATTGTTGGTGGATCTTAATAGGGGCTGCACAAAATGTAGCAACCCTGTGTGTAACAGAAGTTTTCTTGTCTGCAAGGAGAAGTGTGACATAACATGCATTGGTTCGGCCAGGGTAATGTAATAACAAGGTAGTAATAAGACTAGATAGACTGTCATTATAAAAAGTACAATATAGCAACACGTGGTGGACAGATTCAACTTCACCCGAACCACAAGGGCAGATCCAATTGGCCAGGGAAATTTTCAGAAAATTTCCATTATAAACTGCCGATGGCAAAGCATCACATCTTGCTCTAAGGAACACTCTCTGATGGTTGAGTAAAGAGAGTGACGATAAATAACTGGCTGGTTCTTGGCTGAGATCGCCAAGGCACCCTCTTATGGTCTGCGGGATGACACCTAGGTCATTTTGATGCTCACTATTCAAGATCCCCTGTTTGAAGATGTTCTTGGATTAGTAATAGATATGGAACCTGACACCTGCTTTCAGTAACTTTGTAATTTTTATTTTGAGTGCATACATTGCAAAATGCCTCTCATGCTTCTTATTCCTTCTCATTCTGATTTCTTATTCTGTAGCCAAGACTGATCTTATTTATTTATTTATCAAATTTATACCCCGCCCAAACTTACATCTCTTCTTGTGCGGGGGGGGGGATGCTCCTAGTACCGTTCATTGTCCCTTGCTACAAAAGCTAACTGCTAAAACCACTTAAGAGCTTTCTGAATGATATGTTTATATTGAGCTTTAATTTTAATTTTAAATTGTGTTCCCTCTCAAGTAAAGTTTTATTCATTAGCAGTCAGTTGCTATGTGCATGCTATCAAGACAGAGCTCAGTCTAATCAAAATGATTTTCCCACTACATGTCTTGCACAAAATTTAAGGTGTGACAGTTTACAAAACATGATTAAGCCTTGAGATTTTTAAAAAACTTTTATTTAAATTCTGTTTTCATGCTTGGATGCCAGACACAAACAGCCAAACTAATTCCTACAGGTCCTTCCTTAGTGCTTAAGAATCACTTCTTGTTGTGAATCATAGCAGCCATAAGGACAGCTATGGGGATGTAAAATCAAACTTTTTAAAAACCTAAAGTCATGTGAGTGTCATCCTTGAAATGTAGCCAGGCTAATACTCCAATTTTTGTGTTAGAAATTTATTGTATAGATTTAACTGATAGCTGGAAACAATAGCAACTGAATAGTGGAACTGTTCCTGTTTAAAACATCTAAACTTGTCAATAGTCTTTCAGCTCTGGAATTCTACTTCATTCACACAATAGGCTTGTTCACATAACCGCCAGCAGAGTAGGAGAACTACCCAGCTGGTGTAGGAAAGCCAGATGTGCTCCCAGTTTTTGGCCATATACTTGCAATCATAAAGGTGTGAGGCAGAGAGAATGATCATGGACAAGGTGGCAGTTGGGTGGCATGGCTTTTCCTCCTACCTCAGTAAAATGTTTGGGACAGAATTTGGCTAGGGCGTGCTAATTCTACCCAGCTGCTGCTTTCAAACATGACCTCCTACCTTAAATTTTGTAAGAACACAACCAAAAACTGGGAGTGCCCCCAACTCTCCTACATAGGCTGAGTGATTTTCCTATCCTGCTGGTGGTCGTGTGAACAAGTCTAATGAGTGTCAGTAATGTGAATAAAATGTATACCTTTTTAAAAATTTATCTTTAATATTTATGCACTCCCCCAAACAATACTGCTTGAGGCAAATCACAAAATTAATGAAACAATAAAATAATATAAAACAATATAAAATTACATGGCTTGGGCTAAGGGTATCTGTCAGATTGCATTTGCCCATATGGACTTACCAAGGCCATAGCTCCTCTATGGTCCCTTCCGTAGGGTCTTTGTTGAGCACCCATCCTTTTGGAGAGGCATTTTAACATTTTATCTGTAACTATATCTGGTGAGATTTTAACCTTTCAACCTCTTCACTTTTAACATATTAACTTGTAATTTTAAAGTAGAGTGTGCTGTCAAGTCGATTTCGACTCCTGGAACCCACAGAGCCCTGTGGTTTCTTTGGTAGAATACAGAAGGGGTTTACCATTGCCATCTCCCATGCATTACGAGATGATGCCTTTCAGCATCTTCCTATATCGCTGCTGCCAAATATAGGTGTTTCCCATAGTCCAGGAAACATTACAGTGGGAATTCTAACTGGCAACCTTCTGCTTGCTAGTCAAGCATTTCCCTGCTTCTTTTAATTGAGATTTGTTTGTAGTTTGTTTCTTTTTTGATTTTTTTTGCTATTTTTCACCCCTGCTAACTGGGCAAAGAGGCACCTTTTAAACATGGCAATTCTCTTTATTTAGCAGGGGGAGAGTAACTGGCCCTATCCACCCCCAGCACAGTACCTCCAGTGACTGTTGCTAGTGTCTAACTTACATTTCTTTTAAGATTGTGAGCAATTTGGGATAGGGATCCATCTTATTTATTAATTATTTCTCTATGTAAACCGCTTTTGGAAACTTTTGTTGAAAAGCGGTATATAACTATTCGTTGTTGTTGCTTGTTTATTGTTTTATATTGTATTGTTTTTATTGACTTTGTTAGCCACCCTGAGCAGTAGTGTACTGGAGGGGTTGGATATAAATATTTTATATAAATAAATAATTAGAAGCTCCCAAACCATCTTCAAGGATAGCCCATATAGAGAACATTGCAGTAGTCTTGATTTAATTTTTCTGTGTGAACCACCTTGTTTTAATGAAAGGCGGTATACAAATTTAACAATAAATAAATAAATAATAGTCCAATCTGGATGTCACCAAAGCATGAGTGACTGAGGTCAGGTCCAACTTTTCCAAGAAGTGTTGCAACTGGTGTTTCAGCCATAACTGGTAAAAGGCACTTCTGCACACCACCAGCACCCATGTCTCCAAAGACATTGTTCAGTCCATAAGCACCCCAAGCTGCAAACGTTGTCTTTCAGGAGAAGTGTGGCCCTGTCCAAGACCAGAATTACTTCACCAGAATTACTGGATTAAGTTTCAGCTTGTTTGCCCCCATCCAACCAAGTACAGTCTCCAGAATACTGCATCCAGTCCCAACCCAGAGAGGCAACCCAGAAGGATACCATGATAAATGGTATCAAAAGCCACTGAGAAGCTCAGGAGAATCAACAGAGGTACACTTTCTCTGTCTATCTTCTGGCATAGATCATCCACCAGGATAACTAAGGCTGTTTCCATCCCATATCTATGCTGGAAGAGGATCTAAATAATCAGATTCATCCAGGGCTGTCTGGAGCTGAGATGTCACCACACATGACAACACCTTGCACAAGCATGATAGGTTAGAAATTCGTTCAAAATTATGTGTATTGGCTGGGTCCAATACGTACTCGACCCTTGCCCTTCATGGTTAGTGAAAGCGACCAGGGAACCACTGGGTTTGTGGGTGGTAGGGGTTGTAAATACTTCCTAGTTGAAGGAGAGGTCTTCCTCGGGAGAGGCCTAATAAGCACCTCCTTCAACAAGGGAGGCATTTACCACCCCCACCAGCCACAAACCCAGTGGTTCCCTAGTTGCTTTCACTAACCATGAAGGCAAGGGTCAAGTACTCACGTGGTTAAGTCTCAGTCTTCCAAGCAGACTGTTCACCTTCTCAGGAAACACAATCTGAAAAGTATCCACTCTCATAAGACCAGAGGGTTATATCATATATTTGAAGCAAATAAGCAGGATTGTGTCAGCACAAAGTAGCCTTTGGGTGGCTGAGAAAGCCTAGCACCTGGGGGAGAGGCAACTTCCAAAGCCTCCAGTCCTGTGGGAAGGATTGAGCTCAACCTGCAACTGACAACTACAGTCCTTACCAGGAAATTAGGTCAGTGCCTCCTTCAAGATGCTGGTGTGCTAGATGAGCTCCTCTTTCCCTTATGTTGGTGGTAGATATGCCTTTCATTCTCAGCTAATCAGTGACTGGAAGAATAGTATTGTCATCAGTGGCTTCTGCCTACCATATGGTTCCCCCAACAATGTCCCATGTTGTATCACAACACTATGGGAGGAGAACATGGCAGGTAGCAACCGCTAGTTAGAGCACTTTTGTTGATGCTGCTTCTGGCCTGCTGTGCTGTGAATGGGGAAAAAAATCCTTATGTGCTACCAGAGCTCACCTTGCCAAAGGCCCCTTCAGACCTGGAGATAGCCCAGCAAATAAGTCCTAGGGGCAAATACTTGCATTAAAATTACACCTAAGTATGGGTTCAACACTGAGTCAGCTGTGAGTCAGACATTTAAATAAAAATTATATTCAAACAGATTTCAGCTGGAATTAAGAGCAAGTTTTGATGCATCTTGGTAATTTTAGAATTCCCTCAAATGATGGCAGCATGATGCTTGCAACCTAACATCACATTAATTTGCAGTGTGTTACTTACAGAATATTAAAATTAATATTAAAATATTTTAAAAGGGAGCCAGCGTGGTGTAGTGGCAAGAGTGCAGGACTAGGACTGGGGAGACCTGAGTTCAAATCCCCATTCAGCCATGGTACCTGCTGGGTCACTCTGAGCCAGTCACTTCTCTCTCAGCTTAACCTACTTCACAGGGTTGTTGTGAGGAGAAACTCAAGTATGTAGTACACCGCTCTGGGCTCCTTGGAGGAAGAGTGGGATATAAAATGTAGATGATGATGATGATAATTAATAATTAATAAATAAATGTTGTTTAAGTACTTTGAAATAATAGGTACAGGTTGAGTGAATAATTTGTCGAAACAAGGGCAGAATTAGTTGGATTTGAGCTTTCTCAGTGAGACAAACCTTTTGCCTGGAAGTGGAGACTTAATCCACTATTTTTAAGTGGAAGGTGAAGCTGATATTTACTTATAAAGTGAATCAGTTTTATGATGACAATATTATGTAAATAAAGAATAGAAACCATTTTACCATTCTTTCAAGCTAACGTTTTAGAGCCTGCTGACATAATAAGTGCTACTCAGATCCATATACTTAAACAGAAATGAATTTCTCAACAGGTTTACATCCCCATCAGTTACTAAAAATGTGATTTGGCTATTTAAATTATTCCATGCTCAACTCATTAACTAAATAGAATAGATTTTTCACTACTTGACATAAACATTTTATTAGTAATTTAATGGCATTTGTCCTTGATAAGATATTCATTTTAATTGACTTCCCATTATTTACAGCCACCAGCATTATAAAAACTGTTGCTCATAAAAATGTGCATGCCAACCAGACAATTGCTTATGTCAAGTATTTAAATGAGATAGTCTATTTTAGAGTGTGCTGTTCCCTGAATTGCTGCATGTGCATTAAAGCTGTATTATTAATATAACAAGTAAAGCACATTCTTTTTTCCTATTTTTTCCAGTGTCTACAGATAGCTGTCTCACCCAAGCAATTTAAAATGGGGTGAAATTAAAATTAAAATGGATTAAAATGTAGCATTTTTTCTATATAATCTGTGAACAGGTATAGGCGAGACCTTTGTACCATAGATTCTGAATGACATTTCACTGTTTTAAGGTAAATGTCAAAAAGTGGGTAACAGTGAACTTTGCCAATACTTCCCAGAAATTTAAGAATTTCAGTGGGAAAATGTCACCAAATTCTGCAATTTACCACTAAAGAAATGCTATATATCCATGCCTGAATTTCCATTTCATAAAAAATAACGGGTTAGTTCTTTAAATCAGCAAGTGATATTCGGGCCCTACCCCTTTGTATGGCCCTAGTTCCCTTACATCGCCTGGTCACAATGCTGCAGTGAAAGTAGAAGTTAAAACTGGCAGTATTCCTTTGTAAGCACTTTGACCCAGAAACCACAGCTATTCCATTTCTTTACCAGCCATCACTAATTCCACACCCACCTCCTGTATAATGAATTATTTGTTGGTTACTGTAATGACTTGGCTCAATTATTTGCTGATAAAGTTCTTCAGATCTGATGCTATTATTGGTACTGTGGCTATACTGGAAGTGTCAAATGCTTGTTGCCTTGTTGTTGCCATTGCATGGATCGTTCAGTTTGGCTTCTTCTGAGGATATTGACAAGATGCTGACTCTTGTGAAGCTACTATAGTACCTGTGTTTTAGATTTGGGTTCGTGAAATACAGCTGAGAGGACAATTGACCAGAGTAAAAATAGCAGCTGTGGAGCACTGTTATCTGGATCAGGACCAAGGTGTGGAGGCAGGGGGGCATTTTATACCATTTCCCCATCAAGCATCCCCTGAGGTCACTATGATCCCCCAAAGTATCTTTTCTTTAAATGACACCTTTGGAGCCACATAGCAGCTTGATGGGATCTTTGTTGGTAAAACTGTGTAGAACACACTCTACTTCTGTGCCACAACTCCAGTTGGATGTCTATATGACCATTATTTGTACTTCAGAGTGAAATCAGACTGGATGATGTTACATTTAACAGCATGTCTAGTTTGGTCTTAAAAGAGGCAGTGTCCTGCTGTCACCTAATTGTGCTGAGACGCAGTTAATCTGAACTGCTTCACAATGCTAAAAAATGTACAATGAGGTGTAGTTTAGACAAACCACTCCCTGCACAATCAAACAGTGGCACATTGGGAGAGGGAGATGTGCATGCTTGTGTTCCTCCCTCATGTGTTTAAAAGTGCAGGTTGGATCAGCCTAGAGATCAGCCTAGAGAGGATCTGCACAGGATGATATCTATCTTAGTAACCTTTTATAAAGTCTATGCAAATGACTGCGGGTGGGCAGAAGGCTATGCTGAACTTACCTCTCCCCCTTATTTTCCCACCTCTGGCCTCCAGGCATCCCACAATGCAACACACAGCCCTTACAAAAATGGCTCAGGGCGGTTTACACAAAGAATTAACAAACAAATAAGATGGAACCCTGTCCCCAAAGGGCTCACAATCCAAAAAGAAACATAAGATAGACACCAGCAACAGTCGCTGGAGGTACTGTGCTGGGGGTGGATAGGGCCAGTTACTCTCCCCCTGCTAAATAAAGAGAATCACCACATTAAAAGGTGCCTCTTTGCCAAGTTAGCAGGGAGTTAGCACTCGCACACGATCAGTGCTGCTTGGAGCAGCATGGATCTCTGATGGCCAAGACAAGGAGTCCCACCCCTCCCGATATCCCACAATGCACCACACAGTGTGCACGGTGCATTGGGGGAGTCCCCCAGGACCCACTCTGTGCATGCTTGGGCTGCACACAGCCTGAACACACAACCTGGCGCTGGGGTTAAGGGCACGCTTGCACGCTTAACACTGGCTAAAGGCTGAGGTTTAATGTAGGGTTAGGCAGGCGGGCAGCACTGGGATTTATGTGGATCCCAGTGCTGCACACGAGCAGCCTAACCTAGGATGGGCTACCCTAGTCTGAGTTAGGCTGCTGATGTGAATAGCTTTATTGGATATTAGGAGGATATTTATCTATGTATTTTATATATACATCCAATTAATATTTTCTGGTATATTTTCAAATGCTAGATGTTGGCTGCTCTCCCACTTCTAGGTTTTTTTTAATGCTTTTACTAGGAATTGAAATCTCCCCAACCCACTCCCTGGTGACTGTTTTCTGGGTCTTTTTGACAACTAGTATGTATGCACACATGAGTGAAGGGTGAAGGACATTGATTCATTGTGCTACTGAAGCACACTTCATTTCATGGACATATAAGGTGACTTTTTCCTCTGCAATTTCCTTGGTTGTCAGTGACCCACAGAGTGGAGATTTCTTCCATTTCTATATTAAAATGGTTTAACAGCAGTCCTCAGAGCATTATACCATCAATCCTCCTTTGATTTTGCTTGGGATTTATTCATGCAACTGTGTTTTGAGAGCTGAAAACTATCACTATGCTAATGCCTTTAGTTTTGTTTGCCTTAAAGGATCAATTCTGATTCAGGGTTAGGTTTTCTTTACATCTTAGGAACCCCTAGAAATCAGAGAGAATGAAACATATATTATGATATTGTTCATATCATCTTTTTTCACTGTGCAACTTGTTAAAATTTCCAAAATGGTTCTCTAGAGGGAACAAGTTATATTCCTGACATCAGAATGCAGGTCGCCTGAAACAGCCTTCTAAGTACTCCAAATCTTTGGAAAGCAACATTAGCTGTATTTAAAGATTATTCAGGCAAGGACAAGTGAGAAACATACTTCTGCATGATATGCAGTAAACCTGTCTCCTAATTTTTAAAGGGCCATGCACACGGATTTTTCCATGGTTATTTTCTTACATTCTGAGGCTGTTCTCATGACCAGCCTTTCCTAGCCTGGGGCAGCCCAAACAGGGTTAGGATGGTTGTGAGAAGCGGCGGGATGATCCCTCTGCTCTCTGCCCACCAAACTCTCATAACTAACCCAGCTGCTAGTTGATGTTAAGGGTGCACTCACACCCTTAACCTGGCTACTGGGTATCGTGTGTCTCCTTGGATTGAGTTCAGCCTGAGGACACACATAGACAGGTACATAGAGTGCCTGTCTGATGGGGTTTAAGGGGAGGGTTACTTTGGTGGGTTAACCGCCTGGAGGCCACTGGG
Source organism: Hemicordylus capensis (assembly GCF_027244095.1). Lineage (NCBI taxonomy): Eukaryota > Metazoa > Chordata > Lepidosauria > Squamata > Cordylidae > Hemicordylus > Hemicordylus capensis. The sequence goes on along the minus strand of NC_069658.1, from coordinate 367,988,529 downwards.
CTTGCCTGCGAGCCTGGTGGTTCTCATGATCACGAGAAATTGGGCTAGGCTCCCCTAGCCCAATTTCTCTTGATCGTGGGAATAACCTCAGTGTGATTATGCCTTGTGCCTCAGTGTGATTATGATTGCTGGCTTTTACTGGCAGCAGGAAGGTTTGGAGGGGCTGGGAGGTCCCTGGATCTCCCATGGTGTGCCATGTGATCCTCCCAATGCTGGCTGGGAGCCCACAGTTTCCCAACCCCATCTTCAAGCAGCTGTAGCTGGCAGACAACAAAAAAAGTAAGCTTGTTCCCTTAACCTTGTTTTAAAGGTGGGCTTCGGAGGCAGGTTGGCCACTGCACCACTGCCAGGAGCCAAGCGGGTTCTCACACACAGGCAAAACTAAGCTGGGCTTCCTGAGCACAGTTTTGCCTGTGCATTTGAATAGCCTCGTTGTCTCCCAAGTGGCAACTGTGAGGTTAGCATTGGCATGCAGCTGCAAAGGTTACTGGGCATGGTTTTATGTGCCCCTAGAAGAGACATCTAGTAGCTCACATGACAAACAGTAATGTCAGTGCACTCTTCGTGCTTTATAGGAAGGTGGTTACTGTGCATTTGAGAGATGCTCTGGCTTTTAATTGAGTGCTACGTTCCCTATGGTGATGACCCAAATCCTCTTGCATTCATCTTGAAACATGATGATTCCCCCTCCCCCATATTTCAAACTATTTTCCTCTTTGGAGTAGTAATTTCTCTCTCTCTCTCCCTTTTTGTTTTCTCTGTTTGAATATGAAGTACTTAGTTATAACATGTGCAAAGGAAATATATATATAATTTTTTTAAGAGAAGGATTTGCTTAAGATGAGGGAGCCTGGAGCAGTCTCTGCTGTCATACTGGTTTTCTAGTATTTTGTTTGGTGTTGGTAGAATATTCTTTGTATCTTAGCAACTGTCGCATAGTCCTTTACATGAGCCATAACTAGGTCTCCCTCACCCCACTTCTTTCTAAGACCCCTCTCTAACAGGGCATGACAAACACACTGCTTCAAATCAGGTGGTGGTTTTTCTTTAGCAATATAATAGAAACCACAAACAGTAAAATATTTAGTGCATACTCCCAGTATATTACAAGGTCAGCTTCCTTGTACAAATGGTGGAAATTATTTGTAAGAGACCATAGTCAGGCATAGGGCACATTCTTTGCATACACAAGATCCAAGGTTTAGTCCATGACATCTCCAGGTAAAGAATATTGGCTAACAGGGATCTTGGAAATATGGAACCAGTCAAGGTAGACAGTATGGGCCTAGATGGACCAAGGATCTGATTTAGCAAGGTAGCGTTAGTGTTCATATACACATACAGGTAAAGCATGTAACAAGCAAGCAGGAATAAATACAGCCAGTGCTAGCTTTAAAGCAGCAACAGTTCAGCCCTGGAACATCCTACAAGAGCCAACCAGAAAACCTTAGCAACCTTCTCAGCCAGTTCTGAAATTCAGTCTGTTTTCATTTTCTCTGCCCTAATTCATTTTCTCTCAGTGCCCACCTTGAAAATAGGTGTGTCTTCAGGTAGATTCCACAATGATCACTGATGATGATGGTAATCAACCAGCATGCTAGACAAGGATCTAGAATGAGACAGCTATGTATATGTTTCCACAGCAGTATAGCATGGCTCAACCAATAAATTAAATAAATACATGTTTGCTACCATTTAACATCAACCAAAATCTACAACCTTACTCTGCCTCATGGAAGGGCCAGCTCCTGTTAACTATTAAACAAGTTACTTTAAGGGTCAATAACTGCATGTGGACCTCCCATTACTGCAGTTATCTGAAAATGCTTGGTACTTTGTGCTCAAATATGAAGTAAAAATACTGTATCTTCTTTTGCCAGAGGTGCTGATGTAAATACTTTATACAATATAGGCACAGGGAATACATTTGCAAAATCCACTGGAATAATTTTATTATTCAAATGTTGTTGTTTTTGTCAAAACAATTGCTCAAAAGTTCATCAGCTACTGTGCCAGGTTCTACAGCATCTAAATATACATTCAGCATGCCAGCATGACATCTGTTGATTTGTATCCGTGATCAAAACAAGTTTTCGTTTCTCCAATATCAGTGTTCATGTGTCTTTTAAAAATGGTATATTTACTGTTTATGCAGTCTTGTGTTTTATAACACTTAAAAAAAACAAACGTTCAGCTTCCTAACCTTCAGCTATTCATAAAGGCCTCAGGTTAGAAACATGTTACAGTGTGATAATTTTCAGAGTCTCACTGACTTGGAGATGGCTTTGGCAACTTATGCCCAAGTTATGCTTGTTGGTGAATGTAGCTTCTTTGTAAAAAAGAAAGCCCCCATTAGGAGTTAGTTGCTAGCTTCTGTGGGGTTGTAGCCTTGACCTTCCCTCATTACAGTGTGCCTTTTCTTTAGCAAATGCCACTCAGTCTCTGAGCTCAGTATATCAATACAATCAGAAATATCACTAGCTGTTCCCAGTTATAGAGATGATCTCTCCCTGGATACAGCGTTTGTGTCTCAGATAAATGCTGTACTTGTGGGCACTGGAATGTGTGAGTATGGGGCTAAGACTTGCTTGCATTCTCCTGTGGATGCTGTACTTGAGTGCAATGGCGGATTACCGCATAGGCAATATAGGCAGCCTCCTATGGCAGCAAATCTTGGGGAGCGGCATCTGGAGGGAAACTTAACTCTGTTTTTTCTACCTTTAAAAACGTGTAGTGGTGGAGGCTCCACCGACCTCCTAAATCATCACTGGAGGAGGTTGGGCACTGGAGGACGGTGGCGAAAGAGGTCTTCCCTCAAGCCTGGCTTACTCGCAAATGCTCATGCGCGCACATGGGCAGAGGCCCGAAATCACCCACTCTGTGTCATTTGTGAGTAAGCCAGGCTTGAGGGAGGACCTCTTTCGCCATCATCTTCCAGTGCCCAACCTCATCTCCTGTGATGATAGGAGGCGGGCAGAGCCTCCGTCGCTACACAGCAGCGTTTTTCAAGATTTTTTAAAAAAGAAAACAGAGTTAAATTTCCCTCTCCAAGCCTCCTTGCTCTTGACCCTGGGGTGGCAAATCTTTGGCTGCCTATGGGAGGCCAAGAGATTAATCCGCCCCTGCTTGAGTGCAGTGTCTATACTGTTCATAGTGCTTGAAGAGGTTTTGGAAGGATTGGAGGTGTTACAGGTTTCTGCAACAGCTTTGTATCTTTTGTTGTGGAATTAGGCTTTTAAAAGCATCCAGTGAGTTGTCCATTCAGCTCAGCATTGTATATGAAGCAGCAGTCAGCTCACCATGAATCCTATGCCAGTAGTTTAAGCATCAGATTCTTTGTTGCTTATATGCATTCCAGAGAAGAAATGATCACTTACCTTTACATTGAGGTATGTTTGAAGGAAACTTTGCAAGGGGATTGAAGATTACTAGATCTAATTTTTTTTTCGTGTGCAAGTACAAATTTTGAATAATACCAATGAGAATATTAGCTGACTCTCATTGCCTATCATATTGTAGCATTTAGGAGTCCCATTAGTTGCATATTAAGTTTGAATTTCTAGGCCTAATTCTTTTTGTATATGTAGCTGTTGAATATGATCTCAGGATTCATTTTTCTTGAAAATTGCCAAGGAACTTTCAAGTGCCAGGTCTTCACTTACAAAAAGTGCCTGTCTTTTTAAATGTCTTGAAACACTAAACAAGGATTCAGTCTTTGTATTTTCAAATCTGCTACTCCACTGGTTCCTCACCATTCTTTCTAACTTGCAGTAGGGCATAACTAGAATCCTGGTTGCTACAGCAGGGTGAGCAAAAGGGCAGATAACCCCTTGGAGATTAAAGGAGAATATATCATATCTGGGTGAAGACCTAGCAATGTTATGGAAAATGGTTCTATGAAAGCCTATAAATTATCTTGCTGTCTCCTATATATGTATAGCATATATATGTATATCTTGCTGTCTCCTATATATGTATAGCTGCTATATATGTATAGCAACATATATGATAATTATTAAGGAAACAATAAAAGTAACCTAATTACAGCTTCAGCTATGAAGCTGGGAAGCATTACATTTCTATGAAGAAGAGGAGAGCCAGGGCAAATATATTGACCAGAAAGGTGACTAGAAGTTCCCTTCTTAGTCCTTCTGCATTTACAGACCTGTGGTGCAGTCCCTAGATCTGTACTGGGCCTTGGAATTTGGCTGTTTTTGGAAGCTGTGCTAAGGCATTAACATTTGATAGCATTGCTTAGAATTCTAATTAAAATAAAGTAGCAGTGTTCCAATAAGCACATTTGTGTGCTACTTTAAATGCACCATCATCAACTTTAGGATGCAATCAATTTAAAAAAACGAATTACCTTGGTAGACCATCACCTTTCTTGATTTCCTATAATGAACTTTACCTGACATCACTGTTGCTTCCAGCACTATGTTTTAATGACTTATGCTTTCAAAATATGAGTAACAAGCCCACCAGCTAATAAAAGAAATCATATATCTTTGTAATGTCAGAAGGGTCAGCCTCAAGTATAATATTCACATTCATCAAAACATCTGAGTTCAAGTGACACATATTAGCATATGACCTTCCAACGTGAAAAAGACATGTCTGAGGCCATGTTTTGGTTGGTTCCCTTCACAGATTTTGTAATGGTAGAAGGCTTTGGAAGTGGACCTTAGATATATATATCATGCTGAGTAATAACTATGCCATCTGTACCATGCACGTAACAAAACAGATTTGAGACAGTTCTCTCCCTGTTTATTAACTGTCCTCTGGGAATAGTAAAACATTCAGAATTATTACAAGTGTTATTATTTACTACATGTTTGTCCTTCTCTTCCTCCAAGTAACTCAGGGTGATGTACAAGGTTCTTCCTAACCCACGTTCTATCCTCACAACAGCCCTGTGCTGTGAGGTGGAGAAAATACCACGAGAGGGAAAATCTGGTCCCTTATAACCCAGTAAACTTCATAGCTGATTAGGGATTTGAACTGAGGTCTCCCTGGTCATTGTGTGACATTTTAACCACCTATTCCATGCTGGTTCTCAAAACTGTTATTCTGTCTTTTCTAAAACAACAACAAGAACCAAAACACAACCACCTCAGGCTAGATTACATGCATGGTTTCCCTATTTTATCATCTCAGGAATATTGTGAGGTCAGTCAGATTGTTTGAGGCTGATCATTTAATTTGATTTCTGAACAGAAATTTGAGCCTAGTGCTTATTCCTTTAAGACTTGTTTGTAAATTTGTCCCCTGCCCCCACCCCTGACCATACTGCCCTGAAGGGCGGTTCTAATTCTGCTGTCCTGTTTTTCTTCTCCCTGTTCTTGCTTATACCCACTGACTTTATTATGCCAGCCAACCAGCATGTGGGAAGAGTAAGCTTAAACAAAGACAAGCAGGAAGATTTAAATGGGTTTACGCAAGTTCACAGGGTGAGGATATGGAAAAAATGGTTCCATATATCCTAGTTCCAAGAGCACCAAACGTAAAGATCAAATCAGATCCAAGCGATTTACATGCAACTTCATCTAAACTAACCTATTTACCACAGTCTGTTATTCACCAGAGCAAAAGTTCAACTGTTTCTGCTGGTATTTGGTCCATTTAAAAATTTTAATTAAAGAAAACAGTGTCCCTGGATTACTTTGTACAAATTTCTTACAAAGTTCTTCTTATAAATCCAAATGTGCATGCGACTGACATTTCAACCCAAATTTCATATATAGTAAATATTCTTATGTGTAAATATTCTTAGAGTTTTTTAAAAAAACTACTAATATCCAATGGTATCTTTTGGAACTGCATTGGATTAGTATGTTGTACATAATGGTTCATTTAAAAACAAATCATTAGTCATGCTAGTTTTCATTTGTTGGGATTTAAAGGGCATATGATTAATCAAGTTAAATCTTCAAATCTGAAAGGCAAAGGCAAGTAAAAGATTTACTTGGATTTTCTTTAGAATCTCCAAATACAGCGAAAGGATGTCCAACTGTTATTCTTTTTATATTAATGGAGTTGCCATGTGGCCTTTAATCTTTATTTTTTGTTCTTTCAAGAAAGCACCAGCTTCATTGACATTCTGCCTCATAATCAAAGTCAGAATGCATTTTTCTCTTTTAATCTAAAAGCCCTTTGGTTTTTGTAAAATAAAACTAGAAGTACCAGCATTTACACCCGTGGAGGAAAATTATGCCTCCTTTCACTGATATTAGATATTTTAAGATTTCACAGTATATTACAGTTCAATTTTAATATCTGACACACAGTACATTGAGAGAAATCTACATTGTTTCAGTTTAATTATCACTAGTTGTTATTTATTTTATTATTTTATTTTATTTTATTTTAAAGTTATATCCCACTCTTCCTCCATGAAGCCCAGAGCAGTGTACATGGTTATGTTTACCCTCACAACAACCCTGTGAGGTAGGTTAGGCTGAGAGATATGTGACTGACCCAGAGTCACCCAGTGAGTTTCATGAACTCAAGTCTCCCCGGTCCTTGTCCAACACTCTAGCCACTACACCACACTGGCTCTCTATTTATTGGAGACTGATAGTGTTTGTAATAATTAAATAATTACATAATATAGCGAGGCGCTTCACACAATTAGTGTGAATTAGCACTCGCTCAGCTAACCTGGGTTAAGGGGATGGGTTTTTAGGTGGTTTAGCCTCCAGAGAACCACCAGGCTCGCCCAGTGGTTCTCACAACTGCACAAAAGTGGGTTGGGCTGCATTAGCCCGCTGTTGCACGGTCGTGTGAATAGCTTTAGTATCTATTCGAAAGTAGAGAGAGGATGGCAAAAGCAGGTAAAATGAGGTTAACTCATATAGAAGCATATATATATATATATATATATATATACACACACACACACACACACACACACACACACACACACACACATACACACATATACATATACACACACACACGAAATATTTGAGGATAATTCTCTTCCTGCCATTTTTAAAGAAGAATATTCTGACAGCACTGAATTATAATGAAATTATTTTAGATTGCAGTTTGCTGAAAAAAGTCATTAGAAGATGTACACAAATTACAAATGAAAACATGCCGTGCCCTCAGATGTTCAGTCTAAGGTTCAAGACATGAAACATTAGGGAGAAAGTAAAGGACAAGCCAGTTCATTGGCAAAAGCCAAGATAACCAGATGTGTCTTTAGGAGCCACTTAACTATGAGGAAAAGAGTTCAGTGTCAGCTGGAGGGAGCTGCAAGGGAAAAGACACACAGGCAGTATATACAGAGGGCAATCTGTGATTTAACCTGAAGATTTGTACCTGTTGAGTGAAAACTCTGAGGAGAAGCATTTAGGGTGTTTCTAGACAGCAATAAGAAATGCTGGAACAGTGCTGTTCCATGTGATGTTTTAATCTTTCCACACACTTCTGCAGCCTTTCATAGTCCCTAACAGCACAAAGGAATATTCTGGTCACATACACAGTAGGACCCTAGTGTGATTTCCTCAGCAACACCTGCTGGCTAGCTCTTTCATTCTCTGAAGAATAGATTGATACTTTTCTGGCAAATTTTCATTCTTCATTGAATATAAAAACTGGCTAGTGAGTAACACTGGGAAAATAATGTCGGAGCTAGGACCCTGGCAGCACCAGCTCTCAGCTGCAATATCTTATAGTGACCACCGGGGGGGCGGGCGTTTAGTGTCATGGATAAAAGTGCTGGATTCCTCCCCTCTTTGTTCTTCCAGTGTTAGTCTCCATTTTGTCTCTCCAGAGATGGCTATTTGTTTTGGTCTCTCTCTTCAGCCATGAGCTACAGCTGAAATTAAGCTACAGGCTTTTTCACATTAGTTTGTAACCTTTTATTTAAATAAATCCTTGTAGTTCTTCAATACTAAAGAACTGTCTCAAGTCTTCTTTCTTTGCTGCTTTCTCACTGAACTAGTTTTGCTTTGCTATTTGGGAACTGAACTGCCATTCTTCTCCTACAAGTAATGCTAGGACCCTGCTGTACATGTGGCCAGAGAAAGGATTTGTGGCACCCTAGGGAAACTGTAGATTTGTACTTAGTATACTCCAGTGCAAAGCCTTAAAGGAAAATGATCCTTTCTTCAGGTGCACTGGGAGATTCTGTTGCACATGTAGAACATTCACTGTTGATTTAAGAATCCAGTATCAATCCAGCAGTGTTTCAAGTTCAATTTAAGTTTAATTGGTTTTCAAACAATCTACCTTCAGGGAATCCTTTTCACATTAATTTGCTGCTGAAGAACACCTCTATGTGCTGCCAAGGAGTATGGGGTGTATTCTAGGGTACATACACAAGTCACAGGGCACTGGTTAGGCTTGTTGGACCTCAGTATCATGCCACAACAGCGGAGACACCAAACAGTACCCGGAACTGGCCCATTTTAGGGAATGATTGGCAGCAGTGGGCAAATTGCTTCTTGGGGAAGCTTGCTCACTATTACTGATATTCTTATTGAGCAACCACTAATACCTTTTAAGGTACCTAGAGTCTTCCAGCACAGTTTGGAAAGCACTAATTTAATATACTCTCTTGCTTTCTGAACCTGTCTCTGGTATAAAATATTACATACCTCTCATATTGCTTTTGTACCTCTAACAGTATTAGGTTTTTGTTTATAGAAACAAGCAACAAAAGCCACAAGCATAAATACTGAACTGCAACTCACACAAGTTCCTGAAATAACAGAAGGGCATTCGGGGTGGGATTTATGGCAGTGGTCAGGTGTCTTTTGCCCAGAAGAGATGCAAACCACTGTTGATGTCTCTGCTGCCAAACAAGCAGTGGAAAATGCTTTTAGATGAAAAGATAAGCCACGGCTGCCATAGATGAGCAATAGGATCCCTGAATGGTTCTCCAAAATTCTCAGGTCACCACCCAAAATTGCCCTCTTCCTCTGCTCCCCAAATTTTGACACCCCCCCAATTCTTAGGCAAAAGTTTGTCAATGACAATGTGCAGACCAGTAGTACTCAAAATACAGAATATTCAAAAGCACACCAATCTCAGTCACCATGTTATAGAAATCTCAACACTGAGACTAGGAACATAGGAATCTGCCATATACTGAGTCAGACCATTGGTCTTTCTAGCTCAGTATTGTCTTCACAGACTGGCAGTGGCTTCTCCAAGGTTGCAGGAAGGAATCTCTCTCAGCCCTATCTTGGAGAAGCCAGGGAGGGAACTTGAAACCTTCTGCCCTTCCCAGAGCGGCTTCATCCCATGAGAGGAATATCTTGCAGTGCTCACACATCAAGTCTCCCATTCATATGCAACCAGGGCAGACCTTGTTTAGCTATGGGGACAAGTCATGCTTGCTACCACAAGACCAGCTCTCCAATATCAAACTATTAAGAACAAACATTCTCTATATCACTATCCATGATTATGGATACCATTGGCAACATATTCATGAGATATTTTTGATTTTCAGAATTTCCTTTGGGTAAATGTTTTTGAAATGGAGCCTTTGGGAACTATTTATTTGCAAAGGCAAATTATTTTATGTGGGAAAATGAGGTAGCTTATAGAGCATGTAGAATTGTACTTGGGATACAGATGAATGATAACAAACACATTATAATTTAAGGAGAAATCAATACCATACCAGACCATCCTTGCCTAATGGAAGTTATAAAAATAAGTCACCAAGCAGAAAATTATGAAGTAGTTTCACTGAGATCAACCACAGCTAAAAATGTATGCACTTTTATTTATTTCATAAAAGGCTTGGCGGTGGTGTGGAGTTTTCCACACATCACAACACACTACAGAAGAAAGCATACAGAAGTAATATTTGCAGCCAGATTCTTTATTTAAAAAAACCAACAGATCACTCTAGGCAATGTTTTGTTTGATATAAAAGATGAACTAAATGCTATGTAATTTGTACATGACTTTTGAGCCCGAATACAAGTGCTTTGTAAGTGGCTATTCTTTGTGATCTCTGTTGAAAGTAAAATTTTCAAGAACTTTTGTTGTTGCTGTCTATTAATTTCTCTTCTAATATCTAATATGTGCAGCTCACATCAGTTTCTGATAGTTTCATCTTTTGCTTTAGCTCTGAGCCAGCAGTTGACTCAGAAAAGAAGTCTTAGATTCTGAGTTTTCATTTCTTTGGCTTGGATTCCGAGTTGTTCAAGCAGGATAGCAAATTCTGCCCCTCTCCTCCTCCTATGCCCATTGAAAAGTTGCTCCTGGGGGTTGGTGTATCCTCCAGAACAACATGGAATGTGGCACAGCAGGAAGTGGGATCAGAGTAAATCAGGTGGAAGTAGCCCCTTGTGCCACATCCCATTGCTGTTCCAGAGGGTCCTCTGGAGGGGGCACAAGAGTACCTTTGTGCAAGTAACATTCTGCTTGTGCAGCTCTGGATCCAAGCCACTGAATTGTTTTCCCATAAAATACCAGCTGTGATATATTTGCCAATTTAATTATACAAATTTTTAAATGACTAAGTTAAGACTCCATGGATGACAATGGATATACCTTGAAATGTGTAACATTTTGCCTGGAAGCCTAGTTTCATCCCTGCCTCGCTATTGATGTTTACTAATTTCTATCCATCTCTTTACACAATGCTCGCTTTGAATAATAGTGTGTTAAATTGTGATCTAAACAACTCTAAAGCATGGTTTGCTTGTACATTGAGAAGTTGTTAGGGTTTAGATTTTAATGCATGGGTGGGTTTGCATGATTGCTGGGAAGTCAGGGATCTGTGAGCTTGGAGTATGGGGAGGGTCATGACAAAACCAAATATTGAGTGAGCCAATTTTCTGTGCCTCTTATTTGTTTATTTGTTTGTTTTATTTCCTGTACACAGGGGCGCAACAGATGGGGATAAGGAGAACTAATTTTTATCATATGAGTTTCATTTCCAAGATACTTATGTGTCTGGCAGTTCCTGTTACGGAATGAATATTTGGTGGAACGGAAACACAAGAAAATAATCTTATAGTGTGGCTATTTCACTCTCCCACGATTTATAGTGAACCATTCTCTCATTTTCATGAATGGCTGCTATAGTCTTCAGGGAGGTCTTTAAGATCCGTTGCTTCTACCACCCAGTTCTCTCCCCTCTTTCCCATGCAAAAGAAAAATAATTTGTACTGATGCTGTGCTAATGTAATTCTTTTAATGTTGTTATTCTGAAGAACTTCATAGTATCAGGAAAACCTGACATTTCTGAAACATATTTCTTTCTTTCTCTCCCCTTCCCTTCGCAGTTACAAAAAAGCGAATATTGATTTTTGGAACCACTGCTAATGCCATTTTTCTTATTTCTGAGCAGGTGCTGTGGCTGTTGCTGGTGTCTATCTTATGTTTCATTTTTAGAATGTGAGCCCTTTGGGAACAAGGGGCCATTTTATTTATTTATTATATATAAGTAAAATGTTTTGGGACCTTTTTTTTGAAAAGCAGTATATACAGATGCATCATATTATTATTCGTGCTGCTAATGCATAATTTTACATATTCACCTCTTCTATGGAAATGCAAGCAGTATTGCAACCAGTGATCCAGTTATTTCTTGAGGTTGCAGTGATGGCGTAGGAAAGCTCTGTGTGACCAAGAGCTTCTCCAGGCATTCACCCATTCATGGAAGCTTGCCTGAGAAAGAGTTCCCTGTGCATACCCCAGCTCACACCAGGTTCTAGTGTGTGAGATACTAAGGTCATTCTCATGAATGAACTGGGGAGGGTTGATGGAGAGGCAGACTGCACACAAGCAGCCCTACCTGGGTAGGGCTGTGCAAGGCCGGGTAGAGTGGCTTATGCACATGCCCTCCTTTTCTTTCATTCCAAAATTATGTAAACATCATCAAAATATACAATTATTTTGGATGTAAAATAGCTGCATCATGCAGCTCTTGGACTGCTTCCATGCATGCTGCTATTCAGTCTTTAATTATTAGCAATATTTAGAGTCACTCTATTGCTCAGCATAATTCCTATTTGCAAACTACTTGCATGCTCTCAATCCATGAATTTTGTAAGTAGCTCATCACATGTAATCATACAACTACAACAATGATGACTACTACTTTTATTTTCTGTACTGCTCCGAAGCAAGATTCTCTGAGTGGTGAACAGTGAAATACAGTAAAATGAAGTAAAGTTACCAATAAAGTCTATAAAATACCACGTGCAGAAAAAAATGCAAGTATTAAAAAAAAAACCCACCCAGTTTAAAATCCATTTCCATTAAAAGCTCTTTGAATTTTTTAAAGGGTTTTTTTTTTAACCTGCTATCTGAAAGCTAGTAGGGGGATGCCAACTAAACAACCTTAGGTCAGGAGCTCCCTGACTGGGGCATCACCACCATGAAGAAGACATCTTCATATTGCAACTAAGCACTATACTTTAGATCAGAGTTCTCAACCTTGGGTCCCCCAACCTTGGGAGTGCAGACTTCTCAACCCTGGAACTACTCCCTGGAACTACAACCCTGGAACTACTCCCATCAGCCTAAACTTAATGGCCTTCAGCAGCTTTCTTGAGGAAGTAATAGGTCCATTCTATTCTGCACGTGTCAGACCTCCCTTGCAATATTGTGGCCAGTTCTGGGGCCTGCATTTTAAAAAAGATATTGATAAACTAGGACAGGTTCAGAAGAGGACAGCAGAGATGATGATGGATCTGGAAACCAAGTCCTATGAGGAACAGTTGAAGGATCTTGGTATATTTAGCCTGGAGAAGAGATGACTAAGGGAAGATATGATAGCCATATTCTAGCATGGGTTCCAAGTCCCTCCCCCCCCCCACTTCTTAAACAACTATATCCCTTCTGTTGTAAATCTTCCGCTCAGATCCCCCATAGAGATTTTTTGGAGAATGAGTGTGTGTGTCTATCTGTCACTGGCTTACATCCAGACTAAGTCACTCATGAGTATTCCCATTGGAATTAATAGGACAAGTAAACTTGTGGCATTAATTTTAATAATAGGCACTTGTGAGTAATTTAATCTGGATGTAAACCAGTGACTGGAGTTGCCCATCTCATAACTGTAAGATTCACTTCATGCGTATGTATATTTTATTTCTTTATGATGTATTTATTTGTTCGAATTACTGTATATACCTCCCTTCCAAAATGGCTCAGAGCAGTTGGCTCAGGGCGGTATACCCATATATTAAAAGACAAATCTTTTCTGTCTCACATCTTCACTAAGTTACTTATCAGCAGTCTTACTGAAATTAAGTTTACTTGCCCTCTTAATTTCCGTGGGAGTGCTAATTTTCTGAAGCCTGTCAGTCAGGCTGAGGAGAAGGGTATGCTGAGCTTCAGCACATTGCCAGCCAATCAGAGGTCGAGGAGGAGGGTTTTCAAGCTGGCAATCCTCATATGGGGAACAAATAGCATGGCTGCAGCATGGGGATGCAGGAGGGCTCTGAGTACCCCCTGGGTACTTCAGGTCCCCCTAGAGACAGTAGTACTCTTTGTTAGAAACTCCTGGTCTGAGGGGCTATAACACAGAAGGAGAAGCGGACTTATTCTCTGTTGCTCTTGAGGGCAGGACTGGAACCCGAGGGTTGAAATGACCAAGAGCAGATTTAGGCAGGATATTAGGAAGGGTTTCCTAACTGTAGCCATTTGCTGGAGATTTTCAAGCAGAGGCCGGCCAGCTATCTGTCAGAGGCTTGGCAGCCATCTTTAACAGTTTCTTAGGAACATAGGAAGCTGCCATACACCAAATCAGACCATTGGTCCATCTAACTCAGTATTGTCTGCACAGACTGGTGGCTGCTTCTCCAAGGTTGCAGATAGAAATCTGCCTCAGCCCTATCTTGGAGATGCTAGGCAAAGAACTTGGAACCTTCTGCATGCAATTATGTAGGTACCCCATCCCCTAAGAGGAATATCTACAGTGCTCACGTGTAGTTTCCCATGCAAATGCAATCAGGGTGGACCCTGCTTAGCTAAGGGGACATGTCATGCTTGCTACCACAAGACCAGCTCTCTGCTTTGACCAGAGGGTTGGACTAGAAGACCTCCAAGTTCCCTTCCAGCTCTAACTTTCTATGATTCGATGTCTCAAATTTCCCTAATAGTAACTGTCAGCTGATTTCTGACAATTGTTTCCTGGTTGGTTCAATAGGAGATCTGTTAAGAACTCCTGTTTCCTATGCTGCATTTTGTTCTTTCCCTCAGTTTATTTTCTTAAGCTCAGCTTTCTCATTAGCACTCTCATTCTACTAACTTACAATTGCAGGCTTCAGGGAATAACTCAGGATGTGGTTTAGAATGCGTTTCCTTAGCAATATTGTATTGTTTAAATTGGTGGTTTCAGATTTATTGAGCAGTATTTCCACAAAGGAGGTATACTCTTGGGCTTTTCAAACTGTGTGTACAAAATGTGTAACGTGAGGGTGGTGGTGGTAGCTTGAGAACCTCAAGTACCTCATGAGCTTGAAACGAAGCTTTAGGGCAATTCAGCATGAAGGGAGCTTGATTGGGTCTGCTACTCTCTCCTCCCTCCCACCCTCCATAGCACGTTAGCCAAAAGGTAGTGTGCTTCTGAGGCTCATTGAACAAACTAGGGAAGACTCAGCAAGCTAATCAGGAGCTGTATAATGTTTTCATATGTGCAATGAATGCAAAGGCATATTCTGTGCTGATGTGCACATTCTCAGTACATTTACATATTCAGCGGTTTAGACAATATAGAATTTCAAACTGCAGTTAAAACCATGGGAGTGTTCTGCACGGGGCTTTAGAAATCCATCTCAGTTGCACATAAATGAGCTCCCGTTCTGAGCTTGCACATTTATAACTTTGTGACTAGCATACATTACCACTATTGTACAGTGAAGAATTAAAGTACTAGTTGCCATCCAATTTAATTCGCTCCTGGAAATTAAACACTGTGTTTGTCTTAATGAGAGAACTGTCACAGAGCACCATCATTTAGGAGATCTGCCTCTCCAGTAAAAATTTTAATCACACTTCTTCATGACACTTTTTCATGAAACATTCCAAATTTTTGCTCTCTGGCCCCTCTTTTGTTTATACTGAAGCAAGCCAAGGGAGTACAGCAGAAATTTTTTTTGGGGGGGGAAACTTTTCCTTTTAGCTGCAGGATTTTAATTTCTGGTAATGGATGTGTGACCAGAACAAATAATAACTGACTTTCAGATCCTTAAGCAGAATAGCTGGATTACTTCAACAAGTTCTTTTTTTAATTTTACTTATCAGTGGTGTACAGTTAAGTCATTGACGGAATTAAGATGCCATTTTTAGCATAATTTCTAACAGAGCTCCTGAATTCCAGAACAGAAAGGAATGTGGACTCCAACTTACAGCACTGTAACTTAGGCTAATATCACCAGTGACGTTTAAATTGTCTTTTTTAAAAAAATCCTGCATTTATAATTCAGATGAAAAATTTCACATTGGAGAGAACATACATTCTGTTTTAAAATGGATAATGTTTGCTTTCTGTACATCAGTAGCCACACTGGTTTATTGTGTTGCAATGCAGAGTAAAAGAGTACTCACACTTTTGTGAGTAGCTGCAGAGTAAACAGCCACATGGCTTCTTATGTATAGCAATCCATAGTAAAATGTGTCGCTTGGGGAGATCTTTTATACTAATGTTTGTGCTGTTCCTTTAGCAACCGCAGGTGATAGTGAATGGATCTTTGACAGCAGGGCTTACTTGTATAGTTTTTCTTGTAGTTCGTTGCCCATGGGGAACTTTTGGGCCTCCAACTCATTTCTGGTAAAGGAATTCCAGGTGAACTATATGTGACATGGAAGATTTAGGATTAGAATCTACCATGTTTTGAAATACATTAATAGCATCTGCAGGGAAATCTGGGTTGGGACCATAGCCTTAGAAGAGAGGTTAACCCTTTCCCTGTGCCAATGACCTGTTGGGGGAAATTTACAGGTATTGTATGGTAACGTTTCTTGCAAGGCAAATAGTAGCACTGAGGAACATTTTTAATCGAGAAAACAAGGTTAAACTCCTCACTCAGTGCCACCATCATAGTTTGATTCACACCACCTTCCTGGGAGAAAAAGCAGGAGATCTTAACTATGGAAATGGAATGGTCACATCCAACTATGTAACTATCACAATTTTGCCCTACTGTGATGCTTAGGAAAGGTGTCGAAATGAACTGATAGGGACGAGTGGAAGTTCCATTCACACAGAGGGGAGGAGAGATTTTTCCCCTTTGGGAGATCCTACTGAAATGCTTCACTGGATTTCAGTGGAAGCTGACTGCTCATGATGCTCATTGGGTGACCACAAAACCTCCCTCACTCATCATCATTGGAGTAAGTTTGTATTTTAAATTGCCCTTTTAAAAATTAGTAAAGTGACAAATGAATCAATAAATGCAAACATTCATGAGGTGCTTTTAAAAAGAAGAAAGCCAATGAGCACAGCTACCACCCCCAAAGTGAGGAAAAGGCAAGAATGACAGCTGAACTGGTGTTCAGTTTGCTGCATATCTGTCATTTCATTTGCAAAGCATGGAGGAAGCCAGGCTCACACTGCAGGGTGTGAATTCCTATTGAGTTACTTTTCATATTACATCTGTCTTCACCCTAAGAATAAATCAAGACCACTCCCATGGTACTTAAATGCGAAGAACAACAATTAAAAATGAATGTACAGGTGAAACTCGGAAAATTAGAATATCGTGCAAAAGTCCATTAATTTCAGTAATGCTAATTAAAAGGTGAAACTGATATATGAGACAGACGCATTACATGCAAAGCGAGATAAGTCAAGCCTTAATTTGTTATAATTGTGATGATCATGGCGTACAGCTCATGAAAACCCCAAATCTACAATCCCAGAAAATTAGAATATTACATGGAACCAAGAAGACAAGGATTGTAGAATAGAACAATATCGGACCTCCGAAAAGTATAAGCATGCATATGTATTCAGCACTTGGTTTGGGCCCCTTTTGCAGCAATTACTGCCTCAATGCGGCGTGGCATGGATGCTATCAGCCTGTGGCACTGATGAGGTATTATGGAAGACCAGGATGCTTCATTAGCGGCCTTCAGCTCTTCTGCATTGTTTGGTCTCATGTCTCTCATCCTTCTCTTGGCAATGCCCCATAGATTCT
Source organism: Hemicordylus capensis (assembly GCF_027244095.1). Taxonomy (NCBI): domain Eukaryota; kingdom Metazoa; phylum Chordata; class Lepidosauria; order Squamata; family Cordylidae; genus Hemicordylus; species Hemicordylus capensis. The sequence goes on along the minus strand of NC_069658.1, from coordinate 367,971,403 downwards.
CTATGGGGTCAGGTCAGGCGAGTTTGCTGGCCAGTCAAGCACAGTACACTGTATACTTTTCAGAGGTCCGATATTGTTCTATTCTACAATCCTTGTCTTCTTGGTTCCATGTAATATTCTAATTTTCTGGGATTGTGGATTTGGGGTTTTCATGAGCTGTACGCCATGATCATCACAATTATAACAAATTAAGGCTTGACTTATCTCGCTTTGCATGTAATGCGTCTGTCTCATATATCAGTTTCACCTTTTAATTTGTATTACTGAAATTAATGGACTTTTGCACGATATTCTAATTTTCCGAGTTTCACCTGTAGTAGCTGTTAAATTCTTGTAAAATCCTTGCTGAAGCTAAGTTCTGGCATGACTGAATCTTTCTGACACATCACAATTAGATTTTGTATTCTAATTTAGCATTATTGATTACAAGGTGTTTCTTCCATTGCTTGTTAAAATTCTAGAGCCACATTTTATGCTGTGTCATATTCGAGTTAGACATTTGCTAACAATCTGCCTTAGCAAGATAGAGTGACTGTACTGTCACATCTCAATTCCTCCTGCCCGCTTACAGATTAAATACTTTCTAGCATAAACGCACCATTATAGTTTTGAGATTAAGCATTCAGGCACTGCCAAATACTGACATTTTTGGCAATGTTCTTTCTTTATGTTGCAGAGTCACTCACTGTCAGGAAAACAAACAAAAAGTTCTTAGTGCCAGATTAACTTTTATATCTTCTGGCTATGCCTACTTCATCTCACAATACTGTTTTAAAAGCTTAAGTTTGTTTTCATTTTAATGTAATCTAATCTGAAACCAAAAAAAAAAAAGAGAATGGTTTAGACAAGGATTACAATAAAGAATACATATTTCCGTAACAGCTATGGGAGACCAGAAATGGTAATTTCTTTTAACAAAACAGTTCAGTATGGTTAGTGTAAATAAAGGCATTATAGTAAATAGTAATATAGAAGCCAGCATGATGGAGTCAACACAATTCTGATTATTTTTGACTGACCGGGACTGCAAATATAAGAGGGGAGGGGCTTGTGTTGGGCATGGCTGTTGTCTTGTGATCAGCTTGATGGGTCAAAAGTGTTGCAAGATGGTTTTATTTAAATTATTTCATAAGCATTAAGCACTTCGTTTTCCTGTTTGATGCCTGACTTAATTTAGTTTTAAAAAAATATTTTCTTCTTATTTTGGATCGTGTGTATTTTTAATTAAACACACATATCCATGGGAACAAAGAAAATAAAGTTGTAATTATATTCTGATGTGGCCAAGCTTCACTCAAATCATTTTATTGTAGTCTGAAGCTATTGAGATGATTTTGAGTGCTTTGCAACTTGTGTGCCTGTTCTCTGCCTGGCTACTGTACCATAGACTCTGTAGCTCATGAGTATCACCTGCATGAAAGATGCAGGAGCCCCTATTTCACATAGAAAACAGAATCATAAGCCCATTTGAGACATTATGGTGAACTTGTGGACAGGTTGCTCAAATGCATGGTACAGATAAAAAATGTACCATGCTGTACCTGTATACACTGTGCACTCATATGAGTGTTGAACATAACATGTGTAGCTATAAATGAGTGGATGGGTTCAAAGAACCCAGGCCCTCCAGTTCCTAAGGGCCCCCCAGCTCCATCCCTTCCTATTTTCTTCATTATCTCCCTCACTCCAAAGAGCCGCCAGGGAGGAGGGACAACATGGTCCCCCTCTTCCTTAGCTGTGCCCCTGTATGAATAGGGCTATAGAATCATAGAATTTAGAGTTGGAAAGGACACTGGAAGTCTTTCAGAACTGTTTAGTGAAAGAATCTTCTATAGATTCTTGATAGATGGTCACCCTGCCTCTGTTTGAAAACCTCTAAGGAAAGAGAGCCCACCACTGCACAAGGCAGATTGTTCCTGTGTTAACAGCTCTTACAAGACCATTTCCCCTGCTGCACACCAAAAGCGGTGGTGGGGTTTGTTCCCGTGACCCAGGAGGAGAAGACTGGATCTGGACTGTCAGTTGCTCCATGTGTGTGGTGTGGCCAATCAGGAGTGGGGGAGCCTGCCTTTTGCAGCTTCCATCCTGCTCTCCCCTTCAGACTTGGGGGAGGCAGCCTAGGGCAGGCTTGCAGGCCCTGTTGGAGGGTGTAGCACTATTTCTGCTGACATTAGGTGGTGAAGTGGTCGCTCACTCTTACCCCCACAGAGACCCCCATATCTCTCCCATCCTTGGCTTCACTCCCCCCCCCATGCATGTAATTAAAAAATACATAAATATTTGAAAATAAATGCATGACAAAGTAAATACATAAAAAATTCCAAGTGTTTGGACAGGACTCACAAGAAGGTTAAAAGGGAAATGGGGTGGACCGTTATTGCCAAAGGAGGTAGGGTTATCCCTCATCCAAACATTCACCATTCCTTCACCCATTTGTATTGGAAGGAAAACATTCATCTATCACACTCCAGGAACAATCTGTTTTTGGCTGATCTGCAGCAAGGATTGAAGGAAGTTGCAGCGGGTTTGGGGAAAGGGAGCTAAACAGAGGTTCATCCCCTTTTGTGGCAGGTGAGTGTGGGCTTGGATAGGTAGTGATCTTTACATCGGTGTGCAGCTGGAAGCAAATTGTGGTGCAGGAGGACTCCAGGGAACAGCCTCTCAGGGTTTTGTGGCTTGGGAGGCTGGGAATGGATCCCCTTTGGTGACTTGTTTGCCTCACCCACTCAGAGATTTGAGGCTCGGCAGTGATGACTCAGGCAATCCTCCCTCCCACAGCAATTGTGTGGTAAGGGGCGAATCAGATATTGGCAGGTACTGGCAACTTCTGAGCCCAGTTGGTGGATTTATAGCTGTTACTAGGAAGCTTGATCTCACGGCAGGAGTTGACTGCACTCAGTTCAGGATTAACAGTTTTTTCCTGCTGCAGTTAATAAAAGTGTAATAAAGCAATCCTAGTTTAAATCCCTGTGTCTTGTCTTTCTTGGGTCTCTGGGTGCAATTAGGAAATTCTTTCTAATGTCTGGTCTAAATCTGCTTCCTTGGAATTTCAACATGTTGGTTCTAGTCCTGTGTTCAGTAGCAACAGAAAACACATACGTACCTTTTTCAGTATGACAGCCCTTCAGATATTTAAAGATGACAGTTGCATCTTCCCTTAGCCTTCTCTTCTCCAGGCTAAATGTGATGCCCAGAACCATACACAGTGGCCCACATGCAGACTATCCCTCTGCTGACATGCCAGGGTTTTCTATTACACAAGGAAGTTGTGGTTTTCAGTTATCTCTCTCTCTGCAGCTGCTCATGCCTCCCAAAAACATTGTCAAGGTGGGGGAAGCACAGGTGGTTGCAGAAGGAAGGGGACACAGCTTAAAATAGGCTCTCCTCCTGTGCAACAGAAAATCTTGACAGAGGGTTAATCCTGGAGTATGGCTAGTATTTCAAGTGATATCTGACCAGTGCAGAACCAAATGGATGATTTCTTCTTGCAGTCTGGATACTGTGCCTCTGTTAATGCATCTCAAAATTACATTAGATGTTTACAGGAGCATCACACTACTAGGACATGTTTAACGTGTTGCGCACTAAGATACCAAGATCCCTTTCACATGCACTGCTCTTAAGCCACTCTGCCTCATATGTTCCCAATTCAGGGCTTTAAATTATCTCCAACATTCTCACAATCATGGTGATCCTGGTTAAATAGTTAACCAGGACTGCTGAGGCCCATGTAGAGGATTGTGAGAATGCATATTTCTCAGGCAGTCCTGCTCAAATCACTGTGGCTTAACCACATCTAAGTAGAATAGATAACCAGCTCTTCAGGGCTCAACAACTCTTTAATCAGATCACTGTGATTGTGAGAATGAAGCCTCTGTTGAATGTTATCTTTTTTGTTTTAGTCCAGTGCTTGAGATTGTTGAGAGAAGTTTGAGCCTGTCAAGAAACACAAAACTTCTGCTTTCCTCAGTTCTGTGTAATATGTGAACAGGAGCTAAAGCTGTTATGATAAATAATTATAATAATGATAAATTATTAATATTATTTTTCATTTTATATCCCGCTCTTCCTCCAAGGAGCCCAGAGCAGTGTACTATATACTTACGCTTCTCCTCACAACAACCCTGTAAGTAAGTTAGGCTGAGAGGGCTTTTACATTCAAATTACATTCATTTATTCATGTAAAAGCTATTGTAAAATCTAATAAAAAATTTAAAATGCAAAATAAAATAAAATAAAAAAATAAGAGAGAGAGAGAGAGAGAGAGAAGTGACTGCCCAGAGTCACCCAGCAAGTATCATGGCTGAATGGGGATTTGAACTATGCTTAGTTAAAATCAGTAGATGAAAATGTGGTTTTATGCTTTTTGAAGCAAATGTGATTGCTAATTCCAAGTAACTTTGTATTTCCTACACAAACATGTAAATGTAAATGTACAGGGTTCTGTTGTTTCTGAGGTGTTCTGAGTGTAGATTCTATGATAGCAAATGAGAGTGGATTCATGGTGTCTCATTGAGAATCTCATTTGCTGTCATAGAATCCACACTCAGAACACCTCAGAAACAACAGAACCCTGTACATGGCGCCATGGGTTAGCAACCCATGGGGGTGGTTGGCACCCTATGTGCACTACACCACCACTCGCTCTGGGCCACCCCAGCACCCCCCCAAGTGCATTTATGGGGCTGCTGAAAGCTCCATTATACCTTATGAGGAAAAACCTTAAAGATGCGTAAACTTCAACAATTCACCAAAAATCAGCCCTCTGCCCAAATCCTTTGAAAAAATTCAGGTAGCTTCCTTGCCCCTACCTGGCACTACCACCAACCCCACACCGCTCTAGGCCACCCCTTTCCCCCTGACGTGAAGCGATACAACCTCCATTCTAGCTAATGGGGGAAAACCTTAAAGACGTGTAAACTTCAACAATTCACCAAAAATCTGCCCTTTGCCCAATCACTCTGAAATTGGGGTGGTAGCCTCCACCCATTAGGCACTACCCCCCCCTATTTTGCCCCTGGGACCCTAAATTCGAGTAGACGTCACACCAGACCTTTTTGTATTGAAGTCAATGGGAGGCAAAAAGGAGGGAAATTCAAATAGACGCCATTGCTCAAAATGGAGGAGGAAGAAGAAGGCATTTATTGGCCACAAAATGAAGGGCCGAAACAACAGATATTTCGGAGCCGAAACGGGGGTGATTCGTTTCGGCTCCGAAAAATTTCGGAGGGCTAGAAGGGTGATTCAGTTCGGATCCGAATCACCCGAAATTGGCTGTTTTGCACATCCCTACTAATGATTCAGAAATAGCCAGAGAATCCCACATGTGACACATAATTAATACATTAAGTGGATGTGGACTCCAGAACTTATACTCCTATCACAAATTATGACGACAAAGGAAGCAAGCTGCTGGTCTTGTTTGGAAAACATGAGATGAATGGAAAGCAATAACATCAGGAAAAGTGGTTGTATTTCCTCTCAAGATTATTAGCATTTTTTAAATGTTTGTTTCATCTCGATATTAAACAAGCAGAAATTACATTAAAATGCAGAAAGAAAGAAAACAAAAAGAATTATGGCACTATGCAACAATTCTAGTATGATTATGGCGTCTAAGATTACTTCAGGTAGTGATGCACATTAAAAGAATTAATCAAACAATGTCATTCAGTGATGTGCCACCTTGATTAAGACCTCCAAATATACAACATGCAAGTCTTCTGAATAGAAATACTAATGAGAATTCAAGCTACAGGTAAAATGAATTGTACTTCATGTTTGTTTTGCTTTTCAAATCTTTGCTAATAGATTTGTTTTTCAAGGCTGTCAAATCCTGCTGAATACACTACTGATTATCATAGGTAAAACCCACAAGTTTTCTAAAAAATATATATCAAAAGACAGGTATTTTTACTCAGCTTTTATTAAAATTCAAATGTGCTTCAGATAAATACCAATTAGGAATGGCATTTACTGTAGAACAAAATAGCTGAACATTGCCTGCTATTTCCTGCTTTTTGTGAGTTCATGTCTGTGATTCTAAACAAAACTAATAAATGATCAAAAGACAGGTACTGCTTTCTGCACAATGTAATAACACCAATTTTCTAGAGGAAGTTGCATGAAAACGCTTCAGAAGATAGATTTATCCAAACAACAACAAAAACCCACTGTGGTATTTCAACAAACTATTCCTTAAATTATAGGGCTTGTCATATTCAGAGGGTTGGTAGAAAGGTAGAAAATAGTTCTCTGTTTATGTGTGTGTCATGTGTATTGGAAGCACTCGTCTTGATCCAGACTGGGAGCTCGGCATATACTCAGGCACATAGTTTGAATGAATGGTAGTGGATTTATATTATATTATAGTATCCTCTCTAATAAAACGCTTGGTGTCCATCCGTGGACGGACACCAAGCATGTGTCCGTGCCTCCCTGCCCTGTTCTGGGCCTGCGCGAAGCGCAGGCCCAGAACAGGGCAAGGAAGACACGTTCGCCGGTACCCGGCAGCCATCTTGGGCGGCCAGAAGCGGCCGCCCCGAAGAAGCCGGAAAACCGGCGCCGGGGTAAACTGAGCGAGGCAGCGGCAGAGCCGCTGCCTCGGCCAAAAGAGACGGAGGCCGGGGGTGGAGTGGAGGCCACTTAAATATTTTTTAAAAGGCACCCGCAGCCGACACCGCCGACCCTCCCTCCCAGCTGACCCCCCCCCCATTAAGGGCCAAATCGGCCCAGCCACTTGCCCCCACAGCTTCCGCCGCCGACCAACCGGCCACCCACCCAGCTGCCGATACCTCCTTACCGCCGGCACACGTCCTCCGCTTGATCCGCTGATCAATTAACAGAAGGAGAGAGGTGCTCGCATGCACAGCTCCACTCTCTTTAAAGTCTGTTCCCGAACTGGCGCTTTGCGTCCTTGCTGCCCAAACCGCTAGTTCGGGAAGAGACTTTAAAGAGAGTAGAGCTCTGCATGCGAGCACCTCTCTCCTTCTGTTAACTGATCAGCGGATCAAGCGGAGGACGTGTGCCGGTGGTAAGGAGGTATCGGCAGCTGGGTGGGCGGCCGGTTGGTCGGCGGCGGAAGCTGTGGGGGCAAATGGCTGGGCCGATTTGGCCCTTAATGGGGGGGGGGGGTCAGCTGGGAGGGAGGGAGGGAGGGGGAATGGCAGCGGGGGAACAGGAGAGCCGTTACTAGGGCCCGTTGTTCAACGGGCCAAAATTCACTAGTATTAGTATAAATACTATAGTATAGTATGTAGTTGTCAGACTCCCAGGGGATGGGGTGGGCTCCTAACCCTTCTTGAACAACAGCATGACTGGGTAAGCACCAAAGAAAAGGTCAGCCTCAGGAACAGCCAGGGGAGGAGGATAGTTAGTCACCTGAGTCTTCCTCCTGGCTTGCTACATGCAGCCAGTTCCCTCTGCTGGAGAACTCCTGGCTCCCATACTCAGAAGCAGCTCCTCCTCATCAGCTGCCTTGTCTTTAAATACCCCAGTGCAGAGCTGACAGGGCTTCAAGCCTGCTTCCAGCCTCACCCCCTTCCTGACCTTGCTTCCTGCCACACCCCACCTAGCTGTTTCCTGCAACTCTCCTTGCCTTGCCCTCTCAATCCCACTGGGAGCCAACCAGCTGGACCCCTCTCATCCTTACTGCCCCCTGAAGGGATCAAAAGCCCCACAAGAGGGATGCCACGCCCTTCTCCAGACTCCACAGGGCCACCCAAGCAACCAGGTAATATGGCATCCCGACAATAGTACTATAGGATTTATATTATACTATAACTTATACTATCTGGCAGAGAGGCTGTTGTAGAGGGCCTGGCAGAGATTATAAATGCTTCTCTGAGGGAGGGCAGGATGCCCCCTTGTCTTAAAGAAGCAATTATTAGACCGCTTCTGAAGAAGCCTGCTTTGGATCCCTTGGAGTGAAGTAGCTCAAAGTCCTGATTCCAACCTTCCATGGCTGGGCAAGGTCATTGAGAGGGTGGTGGCCTCCCAGCTCCAGGAATTCTTGGAAGAAACTGATGATCTAGACCCATTTCAAACCGGCTTTTGGGCAACTATGGGGTTCAAGATTTTGAACCAGCTAAGCATGTGAGTCTGTAAAGCTTGTGAATGTTCCTGCAACTTCATTTCATTGCATTACTGGGCCTACATTCCTGAGCTGCTTTCTACTCCTGCTGTTGTTGATTGTTTCTCCAGCTTCCTGACCTGCATAGCCCCTTAAAAGAGGCACTTGTAGCTGCGGACCATGGGGATGTGGTCCATGGTCTCCTGTCTCCTGGTTAGCCTCCCCAGAGCCCCGCCGCTGCCCAATGCCCACGGGAGAAAGCGGGTCTCTCTGTGTGTGCGGAGAAGCCTTAAATGGGCCAAAACCAGCCCGCTCTCTGTCAACTGGGAGGCAGGCTGCCTTGGAGATGCAGCTCTTGCTCCTGCCTCCTGCAACCACATAATAGTCTCATATTATGCTCCTGGGCTGGGCTGTGTTTGTTAATACTGGACGTTCCTGGCACAATGGTCTTGACTCCTTCCTCTCCCGAGTGCCTGCATACCCACTGGCAACCCAAGTCCCTGCTGCACAACAGCACTTAAAAAAAAAAAAGTTAGAAATAAAAGATTTTACTTGTCCACCCCTTCAGGGGGTGGGGCTCCAAAGCCCTTCAGGTCCGGGCTCCAAAATTAGGTAGGTGTGCCCCTGCCCTTTAAAGTACTTTTTCCTTATCAATCCTGGGTTTTGTTGTTCCCTGGATGCTCACTGCAGAATGGCTCATATCCCACCACCACCTCTTTTCTTGTCCTGGGGAACCTGCTCTTCCCTGGAAACAGTGGCGGTCCTATTTCTGCAATTACCTTCTCACTATATAGACCCCTGATTTTACTTCAGCAGAGCATAAGGCTATATTTCTTTACTGCCTGGGCCCTGAAGGCCAAAGAGTATATAATCATTTGCCCTTTTCTGCCAATTTGGAAAGGGATGCTAATTCTTATGAAGCTGCTCTTCAAGCCTTAGATGATCATTTCAACCCTACTTTGAATGTGATTGCTGAACCTTACAAGTTCTGTTCAGGATCCCGACTGCCTGGTAAATTTAATCAGTGTGTCACAGCATTGCATGCCTTAAGTGTATCCTGTGAGTTTGCTAACTTTACCGATGAAATAACAGATCAGGGATCAGATTATGAAAACAAACTGCTTTTATATAGTAGCTCCAAACTGTGTGAAAATCTTTTCTTGGAGCAGAAACTTACCTTGGATAAAGTTATAGAGATTGCTAGGTAGAAGAGTGGGTCAGGTGGTAGTGCCCCCATGGGTGCCTGCTACCATCCAGATTTAAAATAAATTGGTGAAAGGGGTAATTTTTAAAGAATTTCTGAATTTTGTGCATCTTTAAGCTTCTCCCCCATAGGGAATAATGGGGATTTGAACAGCCCCATAACTCCACTTGGGGGGCACCAGAGTGGACCAGAGGGGTGCACATAGAGTGCCAACCACACCCAAACCCACAAACCCATGGGGTACTGAGTTTTGTTGTTTCTGAGATGTTCTGAGAGTAGATTCTCTGGTAGCAAATGAGAGTGGATTCCAGTGCACCTGCGCAGTTGGAATAGAGTGTTGCAAGCCCCGACATCACAGGCTTGAGACACACTATTCCAGGCCTGCTCAACTTAGCCTCCCCCTAGCTGTTTTTTGACTACAACTCCCATAATCCCCAGTAACAGCAGGTGGCAAATAGCCAGGGATTATGGGAGTTGTAGGTCAACATCTATAGTAGGACAGAAGTTGAGCAGCCCTGCTCTATTCTAACTGTGCAGGCGTGCTGGAGCGCTTTGCAGTTCTCAAGTGCTGCTGGTCCGAATGGTCAGGCCCCGTGGCCGCTCCCTCTCTGCCTGCTGCCACCACCACCATGGGAGTGGGGGAGGCCTGCTAGGCTCGCCCCCCAGCTGTGCACATGGTGGCTAGAATTATTGAAGTTTTCAGCTCTGTGGTTTCGTGCCATGGGGCAGCAGAGGGAAGGGCACGGGGTAGGTGTTGGAGGTTGTTAATTTTTACCCCCAGTAGGTAAAACAGCAGAGCACTAAGAAATGAGCACACACTCCAGTTACAGATTAGGTAGCAGAGGATGGTTTAGTTGTTGCAGTTATTTAGAAAAAACGCATGGAGATCGTTGTAGAACTAAACACTAAGTATTTATTGGTTAAGTATACTTGGATAGGAAAGACCTAAACCTAATCTAAGGAACTACATAATGAGTAGGTAAGGAGGGAGAGAGATGTTTCCATCTTCTCTCTAGGAGGAAAGGAAGAATTGTGACTCAGCACAGGAAGTGCTGCAGAGTCAGTTCAGGGGTCATAGAGTAGGGACAGATAAGGAGACCCTGACTCACTGTCTCTACTCCCAATGCCCCTAGTGGTCATTAGGACAGTTGGTACAAAAAGGTTGACGCACTGGAATTCCATATCCAACAGTAGGGTGGTGGCAGGAGGCCCCACTTGGAGGGCATGGACCAGTGCCCCAGAGTGTGTGGGGACGGGGATCCAGTCAGAAAGGAAAAAGAGAGGAATAGGAAAAGTGGAATTGTTTCTGAATAAATCCAGTTAAATCCATATAAGATTACTTTGTATTTGTGAGAGAAGCAGCTATAAAATACATGCTTAGGACTGCAGTATCAAAGTTTGTAACGGTAAGTAGAACTCCTCAATTCACTTGTAATTGTGATCAATTCCATTGCAGTGATTTACTTGGCACTGGGGGATATATAGATATAGATATAATATTTTGGTATCGTTAAGTCATATAAAAATGTCAAGGCCAAAGGCATGACAAAATTTAACTTTTATAGCAGTAGCTTGTTGACATTCAGAGCTGAAAGTAAGTTTTATATTATCATCATAATTTCACACAAGTTCATTTGTAGTTATGAGATAAAACATTTTAGCAAGATGATATTTGCAAGCAACTGAGAGAGAAATTGATCTGTACTGTTCCTTTACTTATTTTGTTGACTTTATATTTCTTTTCTGATGTCATGTAACTTAAATGCTTTTCCAGCAGTTGAAAAAGCATTCCCATAGTAAATCTCCTTTGTGTCATATATTCAGCTGTTAGATCCTTTTACACAGTAGTATTTTTCAAGAATTGAATGCAAGTTACTACTAATGTAATTAAAGCCAAAAATAATAACTAGCTGAGCTGGGCGCAGAGCATCTGTGCCTCCGCTGGCCCGACCAGCCCCCTTCTCCCCACTGACCCCTTCTCCCCCCCTGCCCAGCTGCTCCCCCCCCCCGCCCACAGTTTCTGGTGGGCAGGCTGGCTGGAAAGCCATCCCACCACCTCCCACTCACCTGCCAATTCCTGGCGGCCAGGCCGGCCCGCCGCCACGTGCTCCTGGCAGCCGGCCCCCTGCTGGCAGGAGCAGCCTGCTTCTTCTCCCCGGCCCATCTCCCCGTACCCATCTGCCTGAGGTTTCTGGTTGGCGGGCCGGCCAGCAAACCGTCCTGCCACCTCCTCCTCCTACCCACCCTCCTGCTCCGGCTGGGCTGGCCTGCTGACACCACCTGTTCCTGGCAGCTATGCTGGCCCACTGGTACCTGCTCCTGCCAGCTGGCCCACCACCGCTGCTTGCTCCCACCGGCATCCCTATTTTTTCTGTCCCCATCACGAATGGTCAGCTGCTTGCGAACTCTCGCGAGAGCTGCCACACATGGGATTAGCAATGGGTACACCTAGGAGAAATAAATATATCAATGATGATGATACTAATAATCTATTTTACTATTTACACACAGTCTACCAGATGTTATTGACTGGGTTTGGTACCTGGATTTGGTACTTTAATTATCAGGCCCTTTCCAAGGGTCTAGGATAACTAAAGAAAAATTAGCATCATAGTATTTATGCATTTTTTATTATTATTATTATTATGTGTCAGGAACACTGAATTTGGTTTAGGCTGAATGAATGAATTCTTGAATGAATGAATTCTTTATTTATGACCCAAGGTCAGCACAACATGACATAAGCAAAACATCTCATAACATAGGAAAATACAATTAAAAGAAGGAAATATGTAAACATGTGAATAAATATCCACGGATAAATAATAAAAAATATAACATTATTCAAGAAAAACTCGCTGCCGTAACAATACTGCAATAGAACAAAATTTGGCCACCCTAAAGGTAACATCAAAAATTCTATCCACGAGAAGATAAGAAACATAAAAGTCTCCTGAACAGCCTGGAAAGGGTGTCAGAAGAGGAGTTAATAGGGAGCATCTTAAATCTCGATATAATGGACAGCGCAACAGAACATGTTGGATGGATTCGACTTGCCCCATGCCACATGGGCATAGTCTATCTTCCCTAGGGATCCCCAGGATGATATAGTAACTGCTTAGAGAATGCTTTTATAAACTGGATATAAGAGCATAATGACAGATGGTAACTGAGGAGACTTTAAATTGCACAAATACTTTTAACAGTTAAAAAAACACACCCCTTTCCTGCTTCTTTTATGTTTGCAGTTTTGGACCAGTTACATTACCGGGGTTGCTAAGAGCATAGCCACTAGCATATTTTAATTTTAAGTTGTTTGACACTGATATTCTGCAAGATTAATGTATGCTAATTTATTAATAATGTGGACATATCTAGTTCTAAAATATTTAGCTTTTCAAAAACAATGTCTTTATTATAAAGATATATTTTAAATTATTGTAGAAAAAATCAGTTTGTTCTTCTGCTCATGTGCTAGCCAAATGCTTAGAATTGTCATAAAATAGTTGCAGAATTACTTATCTCTAGAGTATGAAGTTTGCCTTCCAATCTGTACTCAAAAATTGGCTGTGTCTACTTGTTATAGGAATGTTAAATCTATTCTTAGTATTACACATTTAGTCTTTTGAGAAGTAGCACTAGGTGCATTAGAAAGGTTTACAGAAAGAGTTAGTTCCATTTCCATTGCAGATATTGATAGATGCCTTATTGTGGCTGTATTAAGTAAAATTACTCTGTGAATAAACTCATAAGTTTTCAGTTGTCTGGCACAAAGCATTGCAACCCTCTAGGCGTATTATCACAAGCACCCCAAACCAGACTAGGGCAGCCCAGCGAGGGTTGGGCTGCTCATGTGCAGTGCTGGGATTGTGCAGCCACCTAACCCTACTTTGAACTCCGGCCTTTGGTACAAGCGCCTCCTTAACTCCTGCACCAGGGGAATGTGTATGTTTGGGCTTCATGCAGCCTGAGCATACATACAGAGTTGGGTGCCTAGAGCACCCAACTCCTAGTGGAATCCCCCAATGTGCCATGCTCGTTGAGCCACGTGGCTTGGAATGGCACTGGATAGTGTTGGGGGAAGGTAGGTGTTTTCCTGCCTTCCCCCCCCCCTTCCCTCCCAGCAGCCATGGAAGGTAGTGTGCACACCCTTAATGTGTTACTTGTAGGCAGAATCTTCCATGGCATGACACACAGTTTTGAATGCCATTTAATGAGTGGCTATGACAAGACTATGTGTATTTAGACACTTTTTAATTACTTTGCAGTGCTGCAAAACAAAAGGCCTTAGAATCAGGGATGGGGAACCTTGGCACTCCTTCAGATGTTGGCCTACAATTCCCATAATCCCTAGCTATTGGCCTCTGTGGATGGGGATTATGGGAGTTGTAGTCCAAAAACAGCTGGAGTGCCAAGGTTCCCCATCCCTGGAATAAGTTGGTGTGCTTCGCTTTTGGAAAATTGAAATAGCATTTAGTGTAAGGATTTTTTATCATAAAGTTAAGTTTACAAAGCCAACTCCAAACTGATCAGTAACCTGAAAATTAAACCTAGAAAGGGCCTACAGCAATTCTCCTTTTGAAAAGAGCTGCACAGAGAAGATTGCTAAAAATGTAGGTTGTTTGATAGGTACCTCCGCCAATCATGGTGGAGAGATATTTCTTGTATTCTTACAGGATGCTCAAATAGGGGGCAGAGAGGGCCTAGCCCTCATTATATTTGTCTGTCTATTTATTATTTCTCTGTGTAAACCGCCCTTAGAAGGTTGTGAGAGTATGGTTTGTCTAAAATTGGAGGGAAGATAGGACTTTTGGATGTCATTACTTTATCCCATGAAATTTAAACACCGAAGAGGGTGTAATATTCAGAACCTTAGAATGCAATCTTTTTTTAAAAAGGAAGATAACATAATTACCATTTTAAGACCACAAGGCCCTGTGCAGAACACCCATATTCTTCTCACATCTGAGCCATACATGATATAAAAGCAGGCTGATACAAAAATGCACTCATGAAACCTATTCAAACGTTCACCAAAAAGCTGTTCTACATGAGTTCTACATTCCAAGTGGGTCTAAAAGTTCTACCTTCAATGAGAATCTGGCCTATCATTCACCCTTCCACTCATGATTATCACACTTACGCTGTTCATCTGAAGAAGTGGATGCTGTAAGCATGATTACACCTGTTCCTGCAGACTCGGATACCTCAGAGCTTTGTCAGCTGAGTGTCGGGGTTCAGGGACTAGGGAGTACCCTAGAAAGGATGAGGGGAGCCCTGGTGCTCCCTGGACAGTGTCTGGACACCAGCAGTCCAGGGACATTTGTCCCTCACGTTCTATGGTGGCTGCTGCACTGGAGCTTCAGTTCCCATGGTGCTATTGCATGTGGTCTTAATAATTTCTTCTGAATTATCATCACTATTATGCCCAGAAAAGAGTATTTTAAAAGTTTATGTACTCATTTTTAACGTATTTGGTAATCTATTAAATTGAATTTTACAAAATCCCATCAACAACTGGAGCCCCCCAAAAAGCTGCATGAAAAGGCAAATTAAATGCATCAGAGAGAATTTTTTGGCATTTTTCCCCAATTGCTCTGCATGAGTGCGTCACTTCCCTGTCTTAAATCATGCATATTATATACTTTCAACTTCTATAAAGAAAAAACAACACATATTGTAATTCTCCAGTATGAGTTATTCTCCTCTTTGGGAATGATTTTTTCATAGTATGAGCAAAGTTGTATAAACATCTTCCTGTTTCTATTGTATCTTAATTCAAAAGGCATCAGTTCACCTAATATTTAAGGGAAGCTGGCATGTTTATTTAGCTTTAGGCTTAATTTCAAAACTGAAAAATGCATAGAGTCCTCAGACATACCATTTCCTCAGAACAATTACTAGATTTCACATATTTTCACAAAGAGCACCTGGTGGCACAGTGGTAAAACTGCCGCCCTGTAACCAGAAGGTTACAAGTTCGATCCTGACCAGGGGCTCAAGGTTGACTCAGCCTTCCATCCTTCCGAGGTTGGTAAAATGAGTACCCAGAATGTTGGGGGCAATATGCTAATTATAAACCGCTTAGAGAGCTCCGGCTATAAAGCGGTATATAAATGTAAGTGCTATTGCTATTGCTATATAAGCAGGTTCAAATCTTAAGTTGTTTAGAGGAAAGCAGATTAGTCCTCTGCTACCCATGTACAACTGTGAAGCAAGTGGAAGTCTGACAATATTTACTGTATTGCATTTATATATCCCACTCTTCATCCAATGCTCAGTATGTCATAAATAGTCTTCCCTCCTCATGTAATCCTTACAACAACCTTGTGAGGTAGGTTTGGCTGCGAGATGCTGACTGGCCCAATCCCACGCAGTGAACTTCATAACTGTGTGGAGATTTGAACCTGCATCTCCTCATTTCTGATTCAACACTCTGACTACTGTGCAAGAGCTTTCAGAAGCCAATCAAGTGATGCACTTCAGAATATCTTATTATCAGCCTGACAAATTCCATCTCCTTACTGCTGGGGTTACAGGCAAGGCCTAGAATTTCAGTTGCAACACAGAATGGGCTGGAATTTGGCTTTCAGAGGTACAGAGGATGGAGAGCCATAGTACTGCCTGAGTAGCTTGGCTGTGTGGTTGGCACTGGAATAATTCAGCCAACATAATTTAAAGTCTTGATGCAGATCAACAGCAAAATATTCAATAAGCAGAATTTAGTGGTCCCTATCCACAGGAGTCACAAATCCAGGCTTGCTATATATTATTCTGTTCTGCTAGCAATGAGTACACTAAAGCTGCAGCCCTATGCACACTTACCTTGGCCCAAGCAGGGGCATAGCTAAGGGAGAGGGGGCCTGTGTTCGCCTGCTCCCCAGCGGCCCCTTGGAGTAAAGGAGATCATGAAGAAAATAGGGAGGGGTACTGCTGAGGGGTCCTCAGGATTTGGGAGCCTGGGGTTCTTTGAACCCATCCACTCAATTATAGCTATACCCAGGGCTGTCCCTAAGGGGGTGCAGGGCTCGGGGCAAATCAGCATGTGTGGGGCCCCCTTAACATTTCATTATAATATGCATAATATGTAAAACACAGACACAAACATACACAATTTAACACAGGGGCATTCTAAACTTGAATTCCAAAACTGAATTCTCTTTCAATAAAAATCTCATTTGAAGGAAGACACTTGGATTCCCAACACTTAACTCAAAGTTGGATGGTGACCACTGAGTGTAGGTTATAATTAAACAATCCATTCTATATGTTAGATAATTGGTGGAAAATGCAGTCATACTTTCCTAATGACCTATAGATACCAAATTCTGTATGAGCAATCCTGCCACTGAAAATAGCTGAATGCACTGCTATTTACACTTTTACACTAGAATATGCAGGGGAGAAGCTTTAAATATCATTTTGCTTGTATAGCTCCTTCTGGGAGAGGCCAGGACTAGCAGAGCAGAGTGTTAAACCTTTCTTGATTCTGCTGCTGCTGAAGAAATGCCAATCTTGAACCGAATTCACAGGGAGTGTAACTGCACCCTTGCACCCCCACTGGATCTTCCCCTGGAATGGTGAGATGAGCTGCTGCCTCCTGCTCCTGCAGCTGCAGTGACTGCAGAGGAAGTGAGCAGCATGGCAGTGAGCAGGGGCAGGCTGGTCAGTCTTGGAGCCTCTTGGGACTAGGAGGCTCAGTCAGCCATGTGCCCACCAGTGTGGGGCCTCTTCTGGCTTGGGGCAACCACCCTAGTTGCCCTGCCCTAAGGACAGCTTGGGCCCATGGGTTTTACCCATGGGCCCAAGCACCGCACATAAGAACAGCCCTGCTGCATCAGGCCTAAGGCCCAGTATCTAGTACAGCATCCTGTTCCACACAGTGGTCCATGAGATGCCTCTAGGAGCCCACGGGCAAGAGGTGAGGGCATACTTTTTTTTATTCCTTCTTCAGAATCCCACTACTCTTTAAAAAAACAAACACACCCACTTAGCAATGGAAAAATGAATTGACACATTGAGATATGCCTTAGAAATACAAACTATAGTTCGTGGGAAGTGCATCACTATTGGACCATGCTTTGGAAATTGAATCAGTCACTCCCACACTTTATCAACAAAACCAATAACTCTAGTACCAATTGTATCTACATAATTCAGATCCTGCTTGGGTTCTTAATATTGGCCTACAACTGTCCTTTTCTGTGAGCTTAGCCTCAAGCAAGCATGATTTCCCCAGGTTCCAACTCAATTCTGAAATCTTACTGAAAATAAACAAACCTATTATTATAAAAATCACTGCATTTCCAACTGACCAGTGGGCAGGAATTTACCTCACCGAACACTGAAAAATGACTGGATTTATTCTGAAAACCACCAAGTTGGCAAGCATGACACTGACCCGGGGTACTCTCAGTATCTGGCCACCTGGCAGGGAAGTTCATGGTCTCAAACGGAGTTGCAGAAAGAAGATACGGCTCTGACACAGTTCTTCTTATCAGGATTGGCTGCAAGCTGTCAACACAGAAGTTTGGCAAATGTTGCTTTCCAGCAGTGAATAGAAAGCTGGTGATGCAATTTATAGCACAAGCCGAGAGCTCCCAGCTGGCAGGAATTCAAGGCTTATCAGCCCTCTACAAGAGGCATTTACTCCTCCTAATAGTCTCTAGCTGTGTCCTTCGTCTTGTGATTCTCCTCTGTTGTGGAGTCAGTGGAGGTTGCTTGCATAGCTCCTCTTCTGATTGGTCCATCACGGTTTCTGCTGTCTCAGGTTGTTGTGCCTGCTCTAAATCATCTGCCTCAGCCGTTTCTTGGAAACTGACAGCCGGGCTCTGCCCCTCAGGCACCCCGGCTTCGGCTGGAATGTTGACAGCTTCCCCTTCCTCCTTGCTGTCTGAGATCGAGGTCATGACAGGTACAATGAGAAGGAAGAGAGAGCCCTCAAATGGACATCCAGTCCCTAGTCCCACTTTTGTGCAAACTGCTTTGAGAATTTTTTGGAAAGTGGTATATACATATTGATAGTAGTATTGGTTACATCTCATCAGTAGTGAAAAGTTAGAGAGAGAGCTATATGACCAAAATAATAACATTCATTCTTTGTGCTGCTGTATAGGTCAACTTTGCTTTTATTTGTGTTGAATATATTTTGAAAATATCATGCAAAGAGCTATTTGCTGCACTACAGGATTGTTCAATGCTTAGATCTGGAATTATATATGGTATTGGGAGAATTTTATAAATCAATAGCTGAATCCCTGGCATTCGTTTTTGCTTCTGGAAAACATCTACATTACTGTGTTACCATCTGCATCTCAGTGAGGAAGGTGCCAACCTACTTAGTCTAGAATAGCAAACCTTCCACTGTCTTAAACTGTGGCTTAAGCCTATGCCAATTCCACATGTTAAAGACATGTGGCACATGTCTTTAACAAAAATTGGGGATCATCATAGATTACCTAATCTGAGGATGTTGGTTTTGGAAAACCTGTATATGAAGATAAAGGAGAAAAGGGCAAGTTCTTCAATGAAAATCAGTAGTCTATGACATTTTGGATAATTTGATCTTTATCAACACATTAGCTTTGGGCAAAAAATAAATAAAATAACATCTCCTTAAATGAGACTTTGGCTTTTAGGGGCTGGAGTGTCTCAGTGAGATTTATTTATTTATTTATTTATTTATTTTTGCATTTATATACCGCCTTTCGTTAAAAAGATAACCCCAAGGCGGTTTACAAAAGTTTAAAACATACAATAAAAAGACAATAAAAACATCATGTTAAAAATATAAAAACATAAAAACAGGCATAAAAACAATACAACAAATACAACAAATAAAAACACAAAGAAGCTGCAGTAGAAAACGATCATGTAAAAGCCTGGGTAAAAAGCCAAGTCTTTAAAAGCTTTCTAAAAGCCGTGATGGAGTCCGAGGAACGAATGGCCACTGGGAGAGCATTCCAGAGTCTGGGGGCAGCAACAGAGAAGGCCTTGTCCCGAGTGCACGACAGCCGGGCCTCCCTCATTGTCGGCACCCGGAGCAGGGCCCCCTCAGATGTCCTTGTCAAGCGGGCAGCAACCCGTGGGAGCAGGCAGTCCCTCAGATACCCCGGGCCCAAACCGTTTAGGGCTTTAAAGGTCAAAACCAGCACCTTGAATTGGACCCGGAAACGAACCGGCAGCCAGTGCAGCTCTTTCAAAATGGGGGTGATATGTTCCCAACGGGCAGCTCCGGATAAAACCCTCGCTGCCGCGTTTTGCACTAGCTGCAGTTTCCGGATATTCTTCAAGGGCAGCCCCACGTAGAGCGCGTTACAGTAATCCAGCCGCGACGTGACTAAGGCGTGGGTAACCGTGGCCAGATCTGCCTTCTCGAGAAAGGGACGCAGCTGGCGCACCAGCCGAAGCCGTGCAAAGGCACCCCTGGCCACCGCCTCCACCTGAGCTTCCAAAAGCAGAGCCGGGTCCAGTAGTACCCCCAGGCTGCGTACTTGCTCCTTCAAGGGGAGTGCAACCCCATCCAGAACCGGTAAAATCTCCTCATCCCGATTGGCTCTCCTACTGACCAACAGTACCTCCGTCTTATCCGGATTCAATTTCAGTTTGTTAGCCCACATCCAACCCATCACGGCCTCCAGCCCCCGATTCAGAACATCCACCGCCTCCCTAGGATCAGATGACAAGGAGAGATAGAGCTGAGTGTCATCCGCATATTGCTGACAACTCAGTCCAAATCTCCGGATGACCTCTCCCAGCGGCTTCATGTAGATGTTAAACAGCATGGGGGACAAGACCGATCCCTGCGGGACCCCACAGGCCAACGGCCACGGGGCCGAGCAGTAGTCCCCCAGCACCACCTTCTGAACCCTCCCCTCAAGAAAGGACCGAAACCACTGCAACGCAGTGCCTCCGATTCCCATACTCGAGAGGCGGCCCAGAAGGATACCATGGTCGATGGTATCGAACGCCGCCGAGAGGTCCAGCAGAACCAACAGGGACGCACTCCCCCTGTCTAGTTCCCGGCGTAGGTCATCCACTAGGGTGACCAAGGCAGTCTCAGTCCCATACCCGGGGCAGAAGCCGGATTGAAAAGGGTCCAGATAATCCGTATCATCCAAGACCCTCTGCAGCTGGGACGCCACCACACGCTCCATCACCTTGCCCAAAAAGGGGAGGTTAGACACAGGTCTATAATTGTCCAGGCTGGAGGGATCAAGGGAGGGCTTTTTTAATAGAGGTCTTACCACCGCCTCCTTAAGGCACGATGGCATCCTGCCCTCCCTTAATGAAGCATTAACGATCACCTCCAGCCATCTACCTGTCCCCTCCCTGGCAGCTTTTATTAGCCATGAAGGGCAAGGGTCAAGAGCACACGAAGTCGCCCGCACACTGCCCAGGATCTTGTCCACATCCTCAGGCCGCAGCAACTGAAAAGAATCCAACACAACGGGACCAGATGGTACCAAAGGCACGTCTGCCGGAACTGCCAAAACTCTGGAGTCCAGGTCAGCACGGATGCAAGCGACTTTATCTGGAAAGCGACAGGCAAACCGATCACAAAGAGCTGTAGATGGCTCCTCCCCCATTGTCTGGGGGGATGTGTGGAGCAAGGTTTTCACCACACGAAACAGCTCTGTTTGTCTGCACTGAGCAGACGCAATGGAGGCGGAGAAAAAGCATTTCTTCGCCGCCCCCACCGCCACGGCATAGTCCCTAAAATGGGCTCTAGCCCGTGTTCGGTCGGATTCGTGACGACTCTTCCTCCAGCGTCGCTCCAGCCGTCGCCCGAGTTGCTTCATCGCCCTAAGCTCCGAGGAAAACCAAGGAGCCGAACGGGCTCCACCAAGCCGGAGAGGGCGCTTGGGGGCAACCGTGTCAACAGCCCGGGCCATCTCTCCATTCCAGAGATCAACCAAGGCCTCGACAGGGTCACCAGCTCTGGACACTGGAAACTCCCCGAGGGCCGTCTGAAATCCAAGCGGATCCATAAGCCTCCGGGGGCGGACCATCTTAATCGGCCCACCACCCCTGCAGAGGGTAGACGGAGCAGTCAAACTAAACCCCACCAGGTGATGATCTGTCCATGACAAGGGAGTGGTCTCAAATTCCCCCACCTCCAGATCATTTATTTCCCGGTCGGCAAAAACCAGATCCAGAGTGTGTCCCGCCACATGGGTAGGGCCCGATACCAATTGAGACAGGCCCATGGTTGCCATGGAGGCCATGAAATCCTGAGCCGCACCCACTAGGGGGGCCTCAGCGTGGACATTGAAATCCCCCAAAACAATAAGCCTGGGGGAACCCAAAGCCACCTCCGAGACCACCCCCACCAGCTCAGGTAGGGAGACTGAAGTGCAGCGGGGTGGTCGGTACACCAGCAGAATCCCCAGCCTATCTCGGAGGCCCACCCTCAAGGACAAACACTCAAAATTCTGAGATGGCCTGACCGGGCACCTGGAAACGGGAAGAGTCTCACGAAAGATGACTGCAACGCCTCCTCCCCGACCCTCGAGGCGGGGCTGCTGCACGATCTGGAAACCTGGAGGACAAAGCTGAGAGAGACCAACCCCGCCCAGCGGATCCAACCAGGTCTCCGTCACGCATACCAGGTCAGCACGCTTATCCACAATCAGATCGTGGATAAGAGATGTTTTTGTGTTAACTGACCTGGCATTCAGCAGCAGCACCCTAATCCTCGAAGGAGTGTTCCCAGAGCTCCCTAGGGTCAGAGGGTTGGGAGAAGGGCCGGAAAAAGGAACAGGCCTCAATTGCCTGGACCGATTTCCCCTGTAACGGCCTGCCGAACTCCCACCGCCATACCTCCCTCTGCCCGCTACCCGTGATATTGCCGCCCCCACTCCAGGCCCACTTTTTGGCTCCCCCAGGCACATCTCCCCAGAATAAACCACCACGGCTTCTTGGCTTAATAAAAAACCAAGACCAGACTTGCGTGATCTCCTGCTAGCTTCTTGATTGTGGGAAGACAGTTCTTCAGGGCAGAAGGAAAAGATCTTCAGGGCCCCAGGCAGCTCACCCCACGGCTGAGAGCCACAAGGACGAGAGCCCTTGTGCTCTCGCCAAGAGGCTCACGCCCCTGGCCCAGCCTGAGCTTTAAAGCAGCAGAGGTAGGCTGGTGTTATATATCACGATGTATATATAATGATGATGGTGGTTCATTGCTCGGCTTCTTCTGGAGTGCTTGAGGGTAGGGTAATATCACCAAATAGGACACAATGATCAACTTTGTTGACCTGGCACCTCTCTTCATCATTACTGTAATGGAAGTTTATTTTATATCTGATTGGACAGAAGGCTTGAGCCACTGAAAAGCCTGAAAAGAAAAGCCAGCCAGCTTTTCTGTCCTTCAAGGCAATATTTTAACATCCTGGATCCAAGATTCTGTCTCATGTCCCCGTTCAGCCTAATGCCTGATGATTTGTTCTTCCTTAGGGAATTAGTTTTCCGTGAATGCTGGACTCGTCATTGCTATGGTGATTATACCCAGCTTTCACATCTATCCTGACTCTGAAAGGCATTTTCTTTGACTAAGGAACTGAATTATGGAGCACTATATTACAATAAAATGGCTGAAAATAAGTTATGGAGGAGTCATAAGCTAATTGCTTCTTATTAAAAAATATGTGCAAAATGATTTTGGATAATACAGAAAAAGGTGTCAGCTCTTGTATCTGACTGCTAAACAAAGAGTCTGAGAATCAGTGTGGAGAGTGCTTTGAACAGACAACTGGCCTTTGACTTGGGTTGAAGACCCTCCTCCCTTTTCTCTTCTAAATCCCTAGTGCTTAAAGTTTAAGCACATTGTAGGAGGTTTTTGTAGCATCTCTGATCCATTGCAGAAATTTGATCTGATAACAAGCCTAATTCCATGTAGAAGGTTAGCCTAGAAAATGTTGGGAGATCCCATCCTAAAATGTTACATGTATAGCAAGGCATTAGGGCAGGAAACTACAGACCCATACCCTTGTGTCTAGGGTTATGTTTGGTGTTTTCCATGTCAGGACTATAGTTATTACTTTAGTTGAAACTTTGTGCTGTAACTTGACTAAACATAGAAGGAATGGGGGAAGGAATAAAACAAGTGAAATGCCAACCACTTAATACTATAGCTACTATAGTATAAAGACAGGTAGGGAGAAAGGTAGAATAAAAAAGGACAATCAAGTTCTTATTAGCAATTAAATGTCACAAGGAGGCATGAAATGTGGGCAATTAGCTACTATCCCATGTGGGAAGTTTGGAAGCTTTGTATGAAAGAGGCAGTGACCTTCCCTTGTGCACAGTGTCCCTGCTACTGCATTAATCCCAGTGATTTGTTTTACTGTGGAAACATATTTGAATGAGATCAACCCAAGCCCGACAGCTCTCTTATTTATTTATTTACTACATTTATTTATTACATTAATTAATTACATTTATAGACCGCCCCATCCAAAGGCTCTGGGTGGTGAACAAGTTTAAAAAGACATAAAACAAACACCATCTAAAACACACTACTTAAAATGAGATAAACAATTTTAAAACAATCCAAAACAATTTAAAACCAATTAAAATACCAAAAAAACATAAAAAATTAAAAACCTTGAAGGCCAGGCCAAACAAAGAGGTTTTTAGGGCTCTCTTAAAGGCCAACAGCAAGCCTAAACTGCCAGGAGTGCCTTCCATAGGCCAGGAGCAGCTATAAAGAAGGCACGGTTCCGAGTCGCCACCAGACGTGCCAGTGGTAATTGGAGACGGATCTCTCCAGATGACCTCAACGTGCAATGGGGATCCTACAGAAGGCACTCTTCTACTGTTTATGTTCTACGTGAAATAAAACATCCTGCAAATGTCTCTGTGAGCATCAGCTACAGATTCTCTCCTTGATCTTTTTTTGTGCTCATGAAAACCCCAAATCCACAATCTCAGAAAATTAGAATATTACATGGAACCAAGAAGACAAGGATTGAAGAACAGAACAATATCGGACCTCTGAAAAGTATACAGTGTACTGTGCTTGATTGGCCAGCAAACTCGCCTGACCTGACCCCATAGAGAATCTATGGGGCATTGCCAAGAGAAGGATGAGAGACATGAGACCAAACAATGCAGAATTGCTGAAGGCCGCTAATGAAGCATCCTGGTCTTCCATAATACCTCATCAGTGCCACAGGCTGATAGCATCCATGCCACGCCGCATTGAGGCAGTAATTGCTGCAAAAGGGGCCCAAACCAAGTACTGAATACATATGCATGCTTATACTTTTCAGAGGTCCGATATTGTTCTATTCTTCAATCCTTGTCTTGGTTCCATGTAATATTCTAATTTTCTGGGATTGTGGGTTTGGGGTTTTCATGAGCTGTACGCCATGATAATCACAATTATAACAAATTAAGGCTTGACTTATCTCGCTTTGCATGTAATGTGTCTGTCTCATATATCAGTTTCACCTTTTAATTTGCATTACTGAAATTAATGGACTTTTGCACGATATTCTAATTTTCCGAGTTTCACCTGTATATGAATGTTTAATACTCTACAATTGTAGAAGATTTGGTTCTTGTTCAGTATTTTATTTTAAAGTATAAATAAGGAAAATTGTGCATAATAGGTTTTCACCATTACTTCTCTAGGGGGTCTGTAGTTTTAAGGACATGGGAAGATTAAATAATGAAGCATATAACTGTCCTTTGAATTTGTCCTGTGAAAGGGATTCAATCTCTTAACTAAAGATAACTGTTCCAAGCCAGCTTTAACAACATTTTTACTTGAAGATATTTTCAGTTGGTGCCTTGATTTATTGTTAACTCTCTGACATATCTTATTTTGTCGGGTTCAATTCTTTCCTGTTTTGTGTTTTAATGAATTATGATTCTACTGCAGTTTGCAAAGAGTCTGGATTGCAGTGTCAGGCAGGTCCCTAAAATAGGTTGAATCACTGTTATTTGGGCTAACTGAAGATGTCTTCAGTTTAAAGACTGAGAAAGGACTTGTTTCTCAGATTCCATTTTCATCCATTTTTGGTAGCCTTGAATTGGATGGAATGCTAAATGTATGTAACTTTTCCAAGGCTAAGCCAGGAGCCCTAAGGCCTGTTTATATAATGAATTATCCTGAGATAACTTGTACTCATTTCAGTTTCTCATCTATTTCTTTATTCAAGAGTTGACTCAAGGGCAAGAGGTTCATAAGATGCACATGTCCCTCTGTTTCAATACATGATTGGTGAATGGAGTTCACATGGGGTAGCCTAAGGCATGTTGGTGCTGAGGGCAGGAAATCCAAATAGCCTCCACTACTGCTAATTAACATGGGCCAGATGGAGATAGTCACTTGCCCAAGTTTAATTACAGTGCATGGAATCTCTGTGAGAGCACATGTATTCTAAAGGTTAAATATAGTCCTGTACCACCTTAATGGCATCCCAGATCTGTCACCTGCAAAGGCTGCTACATCTTGAGTGCCATTTTAGAACAGTGATGCCACCAATGTCCATGGCTATCTGGTTTGGAATATGAATTTGCCTGGCTCTTAATAATTGGCTGTATTATAAAAAATATTGTATTTCCTCAGAAAGTTCTTTTCAGCTCAGGATGTGAAATGTGATTCTGTGCCTATATTGTAAGTGTGCAGTAGATCAAGCACTCAGACCAGTTGCATAGCAGGTGCAAAAGTTCTTTAATGGTAAATTTCATTACTTCTGCTGAAGCTCATACAAATTGCTGTGAAACTAAGTGAACTACAAAGCCATATGCTTTGTAGGCCATGTAGACAATTTTCTTGATGTTAAGCCCTTATTCTTACTGAAAGCTTTGTGGATTTCTATGTGCTATCATGTGACCCAGGTCATTTATTGTGTGAGTGACTTCTCTATATGGATCAGTTCTCTTGAATATGACAAATGTTTTATGGTTGCTATCCCTCAGCCATGTCTAAAATTCTCTCTTGTTAGTGGGTATATTTATTTTTGGAGGATGGAGCAGTTGAACAAACAGCTCGCTGAAATGGCTGGTGCTGAGAACACTAACATCTAGGAGACAATATGATAAGGTGCATGTGTGTGGCACCCTCAGCACTCGTACATAGATTTTACAAGCTGGAAGGGAATTATTGGGAAATTAGGTACACACACACACACACACACACACACACACACACACACACACACACCAGGAAGATCAATGAGAAAGTTTGAGATTATCAAGCCAATTCCAAATCAACCCAAGGAAAATTCATCTAATTTAAAAGGTACCACAATGCCAGGGTGGGGAGAGATGACAGAAGTTGGTGTCACCTCGGCTAGCTTGAGACACATTCAAATTTAATTTTATGATTAATTTTATTTACGTGTGTGTGTGCAAGATGAGTAGAAATTATTTTGATGAATAAAGTACAGAACCTTGGACTAAGTAATTATTGAAGTTACTTCCATTGGTAAAACTGGCAGATTCCATAAATTTTGTTGCTGTGTTAAGAGGTGTAGCAATGTAAGATGGCCAGCTTTAGCATTGTTTCACAGTTGACTTGTTTGCTTTGGTTCTTCCTGTAGGGAACTAGCAGCTAGGGAAGCTGGGGTGAGCCATCTGATATAGGCCTCTTCATGTTTTCCAAGTTTCCTTTGGATGTCTGTTCAGGAATTCAGTAGCTTTGATCTTGCTTCTGGCTAACTCTGGTAATGAAGCATTACCCTCTGTTGCACTGCCAAATGCCAAGGGCCATCCGGTAGTGATGCATGCTGTTTCTTTATACCTTTCTTTCACTGCAGGACCAAAAATGAACTCTTGTCTATCCTGGTGAGTTTAATAAAGGTTCAACAAATGAAAATAGACCAGATCTAGTGTCTGATTTCTATCTTCTTGCCTTACAAATGATGTCTTTATAGTCATTCAGGGAAAGAACTAGACTTGCTTACTGTTTCTCTCCTAGAACAGTCCTCCAAAGGAATTGATTACTTCAGTGTTTTAGTGATCAGATATGTTTTGCATTTTCCGAGGTTAATTTTATACATGTAATAAAAAGTGATATGATGAGACCTAATTCCAAAATCAATAAATACTATAAACCATTATTAAAGTTAATATTCAGATCACAAAACTAATTCAGATTCAAATGATGGTAAAAGGCATAACAATCCATGATTGTCTCTTAAGCATATGCAACAAGATTATAAAATCAATGAGGTATTTAATAGAAGCCAATGTAAAGCTAGTGAAATATGAATCCATATTTTACTTTGTATGAAAAATCAGAAGAGGATGCACTTAGGTATTGATTCAAGACTGTTCCTTGCCTCCCCTGGATACCTTCCAGAGAGGGAGTTGAAATAATCTAGTAAAGAGATCACAAGCATTTCATTGTCCTTTTGGGAAAGCAATACTGTAACCTTGTGCAGTACCTAGGATGATAAGGACACCAGTCAAGTGAGATATTCATTAAAAATGAAATTAAAATCCATGATCACATCAAATGTTTGACCCTTGCTAAGAAATTAACAGTGTGTCACTTTTTTAGTGGAACATGGAGGCTTATCCAAGTAGTGCCTGATGCCTACTTTTCTAGGATTGAAACACAAAGACAATCCTGTGTGCATAACTGTAACTTGCATAATGTCATTTTTTACTTGTACTATTGCAAATATTTGTATCACCTATTTGATGCAAGTATATCTGTGATAGTTGACTTTAGTCTGATTTATAAAGCCCTGAACAGCTTGGGCCCAAGGTATTTAAGAGAGTGCTGCCTTCTTCATGAACCCTGCTGGCTATTAAGATCATTATGGGAGGTCCAGTTGCAGTAACAGTATCTTGTTTGGTGGTACAGATGGCCCTTATCACCTGCGGTCCTGACACCCACGGTTTTGCGTGTCCATGGCCGGGCAAGGGAAACCCAGTCTCGTTATATGCGCTTTAAAAATTGTAGGAATTTGCCTACCTGTGGTTTCAGGGTGGCTGGAAATTACCTCCAAGGCCACCATTTTGTTAAATTGTGTCATTTTGTGACTTTTGTTTTTAAAAAAAATTTCCCACAATTTTTCAAGAAAAAAAATTGGCCTAATTGGGCATTTGGGAAGAATTGCTGGAGACCTGCAGAGCATGGCAGGACCAATTTGATTGAATGATTGCAGACCAAACTGGGTGGTAATTCGGTTCGTGATTGAACAGAACCAGTCTCAGTTTGGGCAAACCGGTTTAGCATGTTGAAGAGCCGGGCAGGTGCAGTGAGCAAGTAAGTAAGCTGTTTATCTAGCCAATGTGATTGCCAGCACTGCAACTTGCCATCGTTCACCCATCTGGTGGCCCCAAGCAGCACGCTGCCCATTCTGTTACCAAGCAAGCAGCTCAGTAAAAGAGGGGGGACATGCTGCTTGGAGCTGCACCGGTGAGTTGCAGCACCGGCAGCTGCACCGACCAGGTAAGCAGCTTACGTATTCGCTCACCACACTGCTTGGCTGCCCCTTATCCTTGAAAGGGTGGTGTAAAAGTACACCACCTGTACTTGTAAAGGGGAATCCTCACTAGACATATTTCAAATCGGCTTTTGGGCAGGCTATGGCGTGGAGACTGCCTTGGTCAGTCTGTTGGATGATCTCCAATTGGGAATCGATAAGCGGGAGTGGGACTCTCTTGGTCCTTTTGGATCTCTCGGCAGCTGGCATCCAGGGTTCCATATTGTCTCTGGTGTTTAACATCTACATGAAACCACTGGGAGAGATCATCATGAGATTTGGTGCAGTGTGTTATCAATATGCTGATGACACCCAAATCTATTTCTCCATATCAACATCATCAGGAGAAGTCATAACCTCCCTAAATGCGTGCCTGCAGGCAGTAATGGGCTGGATGAGGGATGACAAACTGAGATTGTGCGGGGTTGGAACTCAGGAGATGATTTTGATCTGCTGGTTCTGGATGAGGTCATGCTCCCCCGGAAGGAACAGGCATGCAGTCTGGGGATGCTTCTGGATCCGTACCTCTCCCTGGTGTCCCAGGTTGAGGTGGTGGCCAGAGCTGCTTTTTATCAGCTTCAGCTGATATGCTGGTTGCATTCATTTCTTGAGATGAACAACCTCAAAACAGTGGTACGTTTGCTGGTAACCTCTAGGCTGGATTACTGCAATGTGTTCTATGTGGGGCTGCCTTTGTACATAGTCCAGAAACTGCAGTTGATCCAGAATCTGGATCATCTAGGAGAGACCATATTATTCCTGTGTTAAAAGAACTACACTGGCTGCCAATATGTTTCTGGGCAAAATACAAGGTGCTGGTTATTTCCTATAAAGCCCTGAACAGCTTAGGCCCTGGGTATTTAAGAGAACATCTTCTTCACCATGAACCCCACCACCTGTTAAGATCATCTGGAGAGGTTCGCCTGCAGTTGCCACAAACTTGTTTGGCAACTACTCAGGTACGGGCCTTCTACTTTGCTGACCCTGGACTTTGGAATATGCTCCTTGTTGAAATAAGAGCAGCCCCATCTCTGACAACTGAAGACACATTTATTCACCCAGGCTTTTAATTAGATATATAGTTTTAATATTTTTAATGTTGGGTTTTAAATGATTTTAATGTTTAGTCATTTTAATGTTTAAATGATTTTAATTGAAATATGTTAAATAAATAAAATTATAAACAGCTTGATGGGCAAACCAGACTGGACCTGGTTTGGGCAGATATGGAACCTAAACAGCCAAATTGGTTTTGTGCACATCCCTATTGGTACATTATTTCTGCCTCCAATTTCTTCTTTTTAATTCTTGTTTCCCCATTTTTTTGCCCTCCAGGAACTTACACCCCCCCCAATTGCCATTGACTTAAGGTCTTATTATCCGCAGTTCCGTTATCTGTGGAAATTGGTGGGAATGGAACCCCTGAGGATAATGAGGGATTCCGTAATCCCAAACCAGGCCTTCACTAGGGTTGCCCCAGGGCTCTGAAACATAACCATCTTGAGCTCTTTTGAAGTGACTTAAGTGACTTATGAAAATGCACCTGTTTTATCGGGTGTCTAGTTCATAACGTTTTAAAGTTTTATTGGTGGTTTATGATTTTAGGTTTTAATTATTGGGTTTTAATTGTAAACCACACAGAGATTGTATATAGGATGGTATATAAATACAATAAATTAAATTTAAATGAGATTCTGGGCTTGCATTTGCATGTTCTAGGTTCCATGTGATGCTTACATGGTTTTTAACCTGTGTGATGGTCACAGTACATGAAGCACTTGTATGTCAACATGGGTTTCGTGTAGGCCATAATAGAATCATCATAAATGTATATATTTATTTTATTATTTATTTGTTTGTTCTATTTATATACCACCATTCCAAAAAAGGCTCAGGGAGGTATACATCAAAATAAAAAGAATTAAAATCAATTAACAGTTAAAATAAAAACTATAAAAACAGTATAAAACTAATTTACAGTTAAAACATTTAAACAGATAAAAACCCTGGAGAACCAGGCTGAACACTTACAGCAGTTAAAAACAATTACAACAAATTAAATACTCTCGAAGGCTAGACCAAACAAGTTTTAAGGGCTCTCCTGAACGCCAGCAATGAATTCAGATTATGGATTTCTGTCGGGAGTGCATTCTACAGTCCCAGAGCAGCTACAGAGAAGGCCTGCCTCTGAGTCGCCACCAGACAAACCAGTGGTAACTGGAGACGGACCTCCTCAGATGACCTTAACATGCAGTGGGGATTATGTAGAAGAAGGTGCTTTCTAAGATAACCCAGACCTAAGCTGTTTAGAGCTTTAAAGGTAATAACCAGTACTTTGTATTTTGCCCAGAAACATATTGGCAGCCAGTGTAACTGTTTCAAGACAGGCATAATATGGTCTCTCCAGGTTGCCCCAGTGACCAATCTGGCTGCCGAATTTTGAACTAACTGAAGTTTCCGAATGATATATAAAGACAGACCCACATAGAGCGCATTGCAATAATCAAGCCTAGAGGTTATCTGCTGATACACCACTGTTTTGAGGTCATCCTCTAAAAGGAATGGGCGCAGCTGTCGAATCAGCCGAAGCTGATAGAAAGCACTCCTTGGCCATGGCCTCTAACTGAGATACCAGGGTGAGGCCAGGGCCCAGAAGTACTCCCAAGCTGCGCACCTGCTCCTTCTGGGGGAGTGTAACCCCACCCAGCACAGGTAGCTCTAACTCATCCCTCAAATTCTGTGCCCCTACAATGAGCACCTCTGTCTTGCTTGGATTCAGCTTCAATTTGTTATCCTGCATCTAGCCCATTACTGCCTGTAGGCAGGCATTTAGAGGATGAGTGTCATTTCCTGATAATGGGCTGAAAAGGAGAAGTAGATTTGGGTGTCATCAGCATACTGATAGCACCCAGCACCAAATCTCCTGATGACCTCACCCAGTGGTTTCATGTAGATATTAAAAAGCATTGGTGACAGAATGAAGCCTTGCAGGACACCATATAACAGCTTCTATTTTGAGGAACAACTGTCACCAAGCTCCACCATCCGGAATCTACACAAGAGATAGGAGCGGAACCACTGTAAACCAGTGCCTCCTGTTCCCAACTCCCCCAGGCGATCCAGAAGGATACCATGGTCGATGGTACTGAATGCCGCCAAGAGATCCAGAAGAACCAGCAAAGTTGCACTCCCTCTGTCGATTCCCCAGTAGAGGTCATCCATCAGGCTGACCAAGGCTGTCTCAACCCCATAGCCAGCTCTAAAGCCAGTTTGAAATGGATCTAGATAATCAGTTTCCTCCAAAACCAACTGGAGTTGGTCAGCCACCACCCTCTCAATCGCCTTGCCCAACCAGGGATGTATGGAGATTGGCCTGTAACTATCCATCGCTAAGGGGTCCAGGGAAGGCTTCTTAAGAAGTGGTCTAACCGTTGCCTCCTTCAGACAAGGAGGCACCCTACCGTCCCTCAGCGATCTATTTATTGTTACATTTATATACCACCTTTCATTAAAACAATCCCAAGGTAGTAAAATATATAAACAAATCTGATTAAAAATTTAAAACACAAGCATAAAAACAGTACAGAATACAAAGAGCAGCAGCAGAGACAATCATATAAAAGCCTGGGTAAAAAGCCAGGATTTAACATGCTTTCTAAAAGCTGTGATGGAGACTGTTAATTAGGCCACCTTCAACAATCTCCCTGCTAAATAGAAGCAGCCCAGTTGGGCAAGGATCCAGATAACAGGTGGTAGGCCGCACCCCCCCCCCATATCAACTTGTCCACATCCTCAGGAGTCACAGACTGACATGTGACCATTCACAAATTGCATGTGAATGGCATTCAGAGCCCTTTTTAATGCACCTTTGACAGAATGGAAGATACAGATTTATTCCAGGATTTCATGAGTAAGCATTACTGGAATAAATAAATCTGTATCTCCCACTGGATAAATAACATATGGTTAGTTTTCTCAGTCAGAGTCAAACCCTTGATCACAGGCTGCATTACTTCATATAAGCATTTCCGTAAGCAGGGGCACACCTAGGTAACTGGGCATGTGGTGATCTGTTTCAACTGTGCTGGGGTGCTGGAGCACTTCGCAGTTATCAAGAACTGCTGAGCTGGATGGACAAGCCCAGCGGTCACTCCATTTGCCACTGCTGAAGTTGCCATGGCGGGGGGGGGGGGGCAGCCCCCACACACACCCCAACCACTGTCCCTCAGCCACGCATATGACGGCTGAAATTATGTGAGGGGAATGGAGGTTTGGCACGGCAGGTGAAGGTGGCTGCAGGAGGTGCCCAAAAAGGTTTCGGGGGGTGGCTCGTGGTGAGGGCACCTTGCATTTGGGCCAGTCTGGGCACCCCAATTACCTAGGTGCCCCTGCTTACTGAAATGCTAATATAAAGTAATGCAGCCTGAACCAAGGCACAGATGAAACCAGTGAGACTTATTTGGAAGCATCTTAATTTACTTCAACCACACATGGTGGCTGAAATTAAGGGTGTGTGTGTGGAGGTTTGGCATTTCAGGCTGAAAGACAGATAAAACTGGGTTTTGATGGAATGTAGACTTTAACCCATCTGGAACTTGCCCTTCAGTACAGGGGCTACCAAGGAAATGGGATGCAGTGTCTGAGATGAATGATACAGTGCTACAGAGAAGGCTGGCCTTAGCAGCTGTAAGACGGATGTTGAGAGGTACATTTCGTCATTGTCGTGACATTGCAAGATATCTTTGCACCACACATTTCTGATTATACATGGCAGCTGCTTGGAGTGGCAGAATGTCTTGGGCTGGCCCTAAGAATGGAGGAAGTAATGAACTCTGTATATGGAATTTCAACTTCATTGAAATTCCATATACAGAGTATGCTAAAACAGGCATCCATTGCACAGTGCATTGAGGGAGCTGAAAACCTTTCCTCCAGTAATAAAAGCTGATTGTACCTTCTGTCAAACATTCTGCAAGATAATCTTTTTGGGAAGGGCATCCTGCTAAATCACAGAAGAGTTGTAAAGGAACTCTGCTCAATAAATTTAATTTAAATCCCTGCATAATGCTATTGCAAAGCTCAGACACTTTCAAAAGATTAAAAGCAGAGGGTTTCCCTGCCAGTTCTATTCGTGCAATGCATACTCTATACACTATTGCTGTAAAACATTGTTGCTGCTACTTTTCCTACACAATAATATTGTTTGTCTTCAAATTTAATTTTCTTCCATTCTTCTTGATTTTTTTCTTCCTTTTTTCCATGAACATGTAATTATGGTGGCTCTTTGGTTTCTTTTGTTTCACTTATGTAGATGTCAACTTAGATAGCTTATACGTAAGCTGATGGCCTTGTAGCCTTACAATAAATTAGACTTGAGGTAATGACTGCTTCTACTCAGATTATGAAGAAAAGTAGCATGCTGATGAGTCAACACCCAAAGGGAGGTCATTTTGTGTTTAGGCAAAGTAAGCTGAAAGCTGCTTCATTGTTCAGCCCAAGCAAGTGTAACATTTAGTCAATAAATTGTTTAGATGAATCAATTAAATACCTTTTTATCAGAAAAAGGGATCATCCAGGCAACATATATATCCAGGCATTATATATCTGAGCACCTGAGCAATATATATATATATAATCATTAACAACTTGAATAGAGGAACTTACAAAAGCTGTTATTGGTAGGCATCATCTTAGAAACCGTGTTCCTCTTAGTAATGCAATAACTATTAGTGATGAAGAAGGCTAGGATACCGATTTTTAAATCTGACTGACTGACTAAATGTCTCCTCCTCTTTCAGACATGAGAAAATGTCTTCTCTAAGATGGTACCTGCAGTATAATCCAAAAAGAGAGGAGAGCTGGTCTTGTGGTCGCAAACATGACCTGTCCCCTTAGCTAAGCAGGGTCTGCCCTGATTGCATATGAATGGGAGACTACATGTGTGAGCACTGCAAGATATTCCACTCAGGGGATGGAGCCGCTCTGGGAAGAGCATCTAGGTTCCAAGTTCTCTCCCTGGCAACTCCAAGATAGGGCTGAGAGGGAATCTTGCCCTCTTCATTAGAGGGATAAACACACACATTTCAAAAGAGTACACTAGGTTTGGAGAATGTCTTTCCTACCCACCAGCAGAAAGTGATTTGGTACAGTTCTGTTAGCTATTTGAAGAGCAGCCAATACTGCTATTTGAACACCCTAAAGTTCATTCACTGCTTCTAAAGTCATGCAAAGATTGTGTTCTGTAAAGATTTCAAGCACAGTGCAGATCTTCTTATGCCTGCTACTTGATTAAATGAAGTGTGAACTCATACTTTTGTCCCAGTTGCCAACCCTGTTGATTTGAAATACAATCTTTCAGCCGTGCATATAAAGCTTTCAGGTCCAGAAGGAGTGCTCACCCACCCCCAGTTATGGTCTCCTCATTCTCAGCCATCATCTGCTCGACTGTATGAGGCTATTCATACAAGCGTGCAAAACCAGACTTAAATGAGGTTAAGGGAGCGAGCGCTCCATTGACCTCATTTTTTCTGCTTGTAGCCGCAGCTGGCACACTCGGGGGGGGGGATCCCAATAATGCACCACACAGTCACATGGTGCATTATTGGAGCTCTGGGTGGGGGGCAACGCCCAGTGGCACATCCCATCACCCCAACCCCAGAAGCTGCAGTAGGAGCCGCAGGGCAGGTGATCTGGGCGGATGATCTACTTGCCCAGGGAAAGCAATGAGATCTTCTGTGGGGAGGGTGAGTCAAACCCACCCTCCCTGCAGACCTCCATGGAGCTCTTCTCATTAATCGTGAGAAGAGCTCCATCATCTTTTTGCCTTGAAACCAGCAGTTCCAGGCTCCAGCAAACGATGGTAGAGAGGGGCCCCGCTGCACATTTCTTCCTTCAGGCCACTTAAGAACATAGGAAGCTGCCTTATACTGAGTCAGACCATTGGTCCATCTAGCTCAGCATTTCAATATCTAGAACCTTCTGCATGCAAGCATACAGATACATATCCCAGAGTGGCCCTATCCCCTAAGGGGAATGTCTTAGTACTGACATGTAGCCTCCTATTCAAATGCAAACCAGAGTGGACACTGCTTAACAAAAGGGACAATTCATGGTTACTACCACAAGACCAGATCTCCTATCCTTCTTCTGCTTACCTCTGATTTATGACTCTCAAGTTTGAGTCATACAGCAATTATTGTTTACTGTGCACAAGCTTCTCTGAAGCTGGAAAGAGCATCCAAGAAAGAGCATCCAAGAGGAAAGAGCATCCAAGAGGCAAATTGTTATTTATACAAACCATGCTTTGTTCACAAACTGGCATATCACACCAAGATCTGGTATATCACACCAAGTGAACAAATTAGGATTGAATATTTGTGAACAAACTATCAGTTGCACAAATTACAGTTTGCCATTTTGGAATGGAATGGCAAATGTCAGTTTGCTGCAAACTATGTGTGGAAGCTTCTTATTTCCTCCCCTTGGATGCAAAAGAATGAAAAGAGAGTGTGCAAATTTGAGGTTCACCATGGTTCATGCACATGGTTTGTTTGTGCACAGCCAAAATGGTTCTCTCTAACAAATATCCTCAATAGTTGTTCACAGTAATATTATGCAGGTGCTGTATAATGCTGCATTGTAGCTATTCTCATATGGTCCAGGTTAACATCAGTTACTACATCCTTTATCATAAGCAGCAAAAGAAAGAAACTTCAGATGAAATAGTGGTGATAGTAAGAGTTAGTCACCTGCTAACTGAGCAAAGAGGCACCTTTTTAAAGTGGCGATACTCTTTATTTAGCAGCAGGAGGGCAATTGGCCCTATCCATCCCCAGCACAGCATCCCTCCATGGCTGTTGCTGGTGCCTATCTTACTTATGTTTCTTTTTTAGATTGTGAGCCCTTTGAGGACGGAGAACCATTTTTCTTGTTTGTTTGTTTGTTTGTTTATATCTATCTATGTAAACTGCTTTGGGAACTTTTTGTTGGTATATAAATATTCATTGTATTTTACTGTACTTTAGGGCAACTCTCCCCATATTATCTTAGTGTAATTATAAAGAGCAGATATAGACAATCAATTTATACCACACATTATACCATGAATCAGCACTTAACATCTTACCACTTGGCTTGGTGGCAGAGCTAACTCCCACATAACTTGATCTGTTACAGTTAAGTAATAACATTTATCCAGGTTTAAAAAGAGAAGTGTGGTTATATGACCATATATTTGGGTATTTATGTACATACAAAGGTAGGGGGTTGGATCCTGAGTAGCACAAGTGGAAAGAAGTTTGTGCAAAGATACTCTGCACAAGGAGGAGAGAGGTTTCTGCTCTCTTCTCCCCACTGCAGCCTCAGCAAATCTATCTCCTGAGTGACAGGACACTCTCTGGAATGGTTTGGGATGTCATGTGAGGAGAGGGCTGCAGTGAGATTGGTAATCAGCCAAAATTGATCTGGAGCATTTTGTGTAAATGGAGATCCCATTATAAACTTGTAATTAGCTAGTCACCTAGCCACCAGTATCAAGCAGTAACTGTCCTCTGGCAAGAGGAACTGGCAGATCTAGAAGGCATATATGTTTGCTGAGGTGAAAGAAGAGAAAAACCACTTTTTTAATCAACATTTGAATTTGCATCTCTATAAAGAAAGAGTAATTAAATAAAGGATGTCCACAGAATATAAGTTAATAAAGTGTTACTGAGTATTGTGACTAATGCAGTTTGTAACAATCCAAAATAAAATTTAAAAAACAAACAGAAAATGATCACATTAATGGCCTAATGTAATTACTGGCTTTTACTTTTCAAAAAGTACACTTGCTCCGTTAATCATAATATTTTGATTGTCCCTGATGTGAAAAGAAATAGACTGATGAGCACTCACATTGTGCATATTACTTGGTTTATTAATAAAATCTAATTGCAGGCTTCAAAAGTGCTGCCTGAGAGATGCTTTCAAAGTCAATGAAGTAACATTTTTTATTTTAGTGTATGCAGTAGTCACCCAGTGAATCCATTAAAAGAATTGTGTGGCTCCCCCCCCCACCTTTGGCTAGAGGTATAAACACAAATTACCTTAAAGATATATGCCCCAGTTGTTCACTTCTGTCTTGTAGTAGTGCCCAGGAGCTATTGCACAAATCTGCAGGGACAGTTGTATGTCAGGAAAAAGGAGGCATTAATGATGAGGCTAAACCCCTTTCCTTCCAGCCAGGTACACCCTTGAACTTCCTGCTGTTGTTTTTTCTGTCTCATTTGATTCAAAGCTTTCCAGCCTCTGGCTCATTCCATCTCCTATACAGAAAAACCTATTTTAAGGCTTGGAGGTCGAACTCGGTCATCGTTCTCCCTGTATGATTGTGTAAGAGTTGATGCTAGTCTGTCAGAAGCATCTTGAAATATGCAAATGTATGAGAGCGTGCATGCTAGATTAGTGCCCATGGTGTGTGTCCCCCCCCCCCCCGCCTCTGCTTTCATCACACGCTTTACCTATGGGCAAGGTTGCTGGTTCCCTCAGAATAAAGATCTACTTTGAACTCTTGGTTGCTGTCACTCATGGTTTTATGGCCTTCATGTTTACGTTTTGCTCCTCTATGTGGGTTTCCTGTTTAATTGTAGATTCTTAAAGGGTTAGGCATCAAAGGGCTATTGAGGCCAACATTTTGCTATAAATCTGTCCTGTCTCAAAATCAGGAATCCACAAGGCAAGGCAGTCACCTTTGCAGAACCCTGGATAGCTCCTAGTGAGTAACTTGGTCTGAAAAGGGCCAGAGGTGGAATGAAGTCTTAAAATTACAGCCACTCGCGTTATTTGCTTCCCTGCCTGGAGAGCAGAGAGGCTTGAAGAGGCAGTCCTCTAGATGAGAGTCTAGTGCTTCTCCTGCACTCCATTAAGTCTCTCCAGGCTATTGCTGATGCGCCGTCTTGGGAGAGTGTTGGGTATGGGGGTATGGAAGAGGCCAGTTGGGAGGCTTGGGCTCAGCCTCCATATGTGCTGGTTCTGGGGTATCTGGTTTTCCAGCTGGCAGGCTCAGGCACTAGCTTGGTGTCTGGGCTTGGGTTTGGCTCCTCTGAGTTGACTGCTCGCCTTCCTCTACAGGATCATATTCTACTGCTGAAGGCTGAGCTCATGACAAAATCAGGACCATCCATACTCACATGGATGAAAATACACAACCTAGTTAACAGTAGGTCAAAAGCAGAGATTAGGTGCATTCCCAAAAGATGCCTCTGCAGAACAAATAGTCTCAGATTTAAATAGGTGAACGAAACTTAAGCCAAAAGGGAAGGCAAAAACAATTAGCAACAACAAAAAGAAACACCAGAG
This sequence comes from Hemicordylus capensis, assembly GCF_027244095.1. Taxonomy (NCBI): domain Eukaryota; kingdom Metazoa; phylum Chordata; class Lepidosauria; order Squamata; family Cordylidae; genus Hemicordylus; species Hemicordylus capensis. The sequence goes on along the minus strand of NC_069658.1, from coordinate 367,932,348 downwards.
TCACTGAACAGTCTGATTCAGAGTTGGTTCACATGCAGGAATCAGACTCTAAGCTTGAACAAATGCATTCACTCAATTACAGTTACTACAGTTGCTATAAAGCGGGATGGGGGGAGGGGGAGGGGCTGCTGTTTGAGTGGTAGGAGGGGACAATCAAAAGCTCCCCTGAACTTATGGAACTAGTTCCACAGTTTTTGGCACAGTCTTGGCTATGAAGTACTGAATATAATGTAGGGCAAAGATGTGAGATTGTCTGTCTGTCTGTCTGTCTGAATGAATGAAACTAGACAGTTGTACATGAGAAAAATAGAAGTTTTCACTCAAATGAACAGAGCATATTTTTTACACCTCACTATTTTTGTCTTAGTTTTTGTTCCCCTGTAATACTTCATAAATTAGAGAGCCAGCGTGGTGTAGTGGTTAGAGTGCTGGACTAGGACTGGGGAGACCTGAGTTCAAATCCCCATTCAGCCATGATACTTGCTGGGTGACTCTGGGCCAGTCACTTCTCTCTCAGCCTAACCTACTTCACAGGGTTGTTGTGAGGAGAAACTTAAGTATGTAGTGCACCGCTCTGGGCTCCTTGGAGGAAGAGCGGGATATAAAATGTTAATAATAATAATAATAATAGACAATAAAATTCAGCCATCCTAGGTCCTTGGGAAGGACTCGATGTCTGGATAAAACAAACCAGTCAATAACACCTGTCTGACTGTGTAAATAAATAATAAAAAAATAATATAATAAATGTAGAACCAGTGGTTCATCAACTAGAGTTTTGACCAGTGGTGGCCAGTAAAAAGTGACTACCAGCTTGCAGCTGGCACCTACAAGCTGCCACAAGCAACAGCACCCTGTCCGGCATCTTGCCTAGTGGCTGCCATGGCTCTGGCATTCACCTGGCCTCTGTGCATGTGCGGAGGACATTTGCATGGTCAGCAGAGGCCAGGTAATGCTGGAGCTGTAACAGCAGTTGCACAGGATGCCAGAGTGGGGATGCTGCTTGCCGTGGCTTGCTGGTGTCAACTGCAAGCTGGTAATCACTTTTTAAAGGTATCTCTTGTGGCACCCCAGCTCTGCCCTCACCAGCTACCACTGGTTTCGACGTTAGAAAAGGTACCTTATGCAGACATAAACAACGAGAAAAGCTTATTTGGCTAAAGGTAAAACATAACGGCATAATAGGCAAGCTACCACCACCTCGTCCACACACCCAGAGTCAGCTTGGATCAGCTGAAAAATTGAGACCAATTCTGAGGTGCTGATTATCCCTGAAGTGGAATATGAGTCACCATAGGATATGTAGCCTGATCCTGGGCATGTTTTATCAGAAGTAAAACATCGCTGAACTCAGTAAGGCTTTCTCCCAAGTAGCTGTGCATAGGCATTGCAGTGCTTTTTCAAAGCTCGTTTCTGTCCCTGCAATCAATTTCCCCCCCTGCTATGCTAACATTTCATGAAAATTAACATTAACCAGACCAGCATGGCTGAACATTTCTGTTCAGCCTTGGTAGAACGTCTATGGTAGAAATTATTGTGAGAAGAGCTGCTTTTGCTTGCCATTCTGCCTCCCACCTGTATTTGTTTGTCCCCACCCCGCTTTGAAATTCTTCCTTTCTGGTCCCAACTATTAAATGAACTAACCCTATAGACATTCATAGTGAACATATGGGGAATGATGAACACAAACACAATAGCCTAGCTAGATTTGCCTGTGCATCTAATATGTTCTCTAGTTAGTTTGTGTGGATACGATATAGGACATAATTTTTATAGGTTTATGATGAACTCTTGACTTTTTAAAAGGTCAATATAACTAGGTAGATGTGTTTTGTTACTATGTTTTAGTGTAGGCTGTCTAATTCCAAATTTCCGCATTATGTCAAAGACATAACATAACATTGCATGCGTGACAAGTAATATAGTGAGGTATACTTCCTATGACTTCTGCTCACTGATTTTTTTTTTTTGACAGTTTCTATCTGATTGTCTTCTGGAATCTAATGAAAGCTTATTTAATGGACACCAAAGGATTTATAATAAGGAAAAGGGACAGGCATGAGCAAAAACTTGAATGAATGAAGGATGTGGGTTGGGGAAGAGATGCATGTTAACTTGTGATGCAGACAGAGCAAACATCTGCCAAAGAAATCAATGACTTCAGGCTGCAACCCTATGCACACTTACTTGGGAATAAGTACCATTGAAATCAGTGTGACCTTCTGAGTAAGCATGGATAAGGCTGAAACATACATGGCTTTATAGCAATAGCAATAGCACTTACATTTATATACCGCTCTATAGCCGGAGCACTCTAAGCGGTTTACAATGATTTAGCATATTGCCCCCAACATTCTGGGTACTCATTTTACCGACCTCGGAAGGATGGAAGGCTGAGTCAACCTTGAGCCCCTGGTCAGGATTGAACTTGTAACCTTCTGGTTACAGGGCGGCAGTTTTACCACTGCGCCACCAGGGGCTCTTTATTCCATTGCTTTTATGGCTTGGGCAGCCCTATGTGGGTAGGGCTGTTCTTTTGAAGTGCTGGGATTGAGACTGATAAAAGGGTAAACAGAGTCAATGTGAATGCTCAGCCTACACGCAGCCTGAGCAGACACAGAGCCAGGCGCCTAGAGCCTGATTACAGAGGGTAAGTATACATGGACAGTTTTCACAATGGAAGTAAGTAAGAAGTGGGCTTCCCCAGGGAACTGCACTGAAACCAGTGTTCTTTCACTTTTTCATATGCAATCTAGAAGTTGGGGCAAGAAGCAAAGTGACCAACTTTGCAGATGACACTAAAGTATTTGGGGTAGTGGAATCCAAAACTGGTTGTGAAGAGATCCAAAAGGATCGCTACAAACTGGGTGAGTGGGAGACAAAATGGCAGATGCAATTCAATGTAAGTAACATGATGCATATTGGGGCAAAAAACCCAACTTCACAATTGTTAGTTAGTTAGTTAGTTAGTTTGTTTGTTATTTAATGCACTTCTGTACTGTCCAAAACTCATGTCTCTGGGCGGTTTATAACATAAACACTGACAGGGTCTGAGCTGTCAGTGACTGACCAGGAGAGAGATTTTGGGGTCATGTTGGACAGCTCCTTGAAAGTGACAACTCGGTGTGCAGCGGCTATGAAAAAGGCAATGGGATCATGCTAGGGATCATTAGGGAGGGGTTTGAAAATAAACATGCTAATATTATAATGTCCTTATACAAATCTATGGTGTGGCCACATTTGGAGTATTGCTTGCAATTCTGGTCAATATATCTTAAGAAGGGCATTGCAGAAATGGGAAAGGTGCAGAAAAGGATAACCGAGATGATCAGCAGTCTGGAACACCTTCCTTTTGAGGCAAGGCTACAGCATCTGTGCCTTTTTAGTCTGGAAAAGAGGTGACTATGGGAAGATATTGTTGAGGTGTATAAAATTATGCTTGGAGTAGAGAGAGAGGACAGAGAATTTTTTCTCTCCCTTTCTCACAACATTAGAATCGGGCTATCCCATGAAACTGAATGTTGGGAAATTTAGGACCAACAAAAGGATTTTCACACAGCTCATAATTAACCTATGTAATTCTATGACATGGGATATGGTGATAGCCACTAGCTTCTATGGCTTTAGAAGGGGCTTAGACAAATTCATGGAGGACAGGTCTATTGAAGGCTACTAGTCTGGTGGCTATAGGCCACCTCCAGCCTCAGAGGCAAGATGCCTCTAAATACCACTTGCAGGGGAGCAACAGCAGCAAAGAGCGCATGCCCTCAGCCCTTGCCTGTGGGCTTCTCAGAGGCATCTGGTGGGCCACTGTGTGTAATAGGATGCGGGACTAGATAGGCCTTCAGCCTGATTCAGCTGGGCTGTTCTTATGTTCTTATGACTCCCTCAATGTACCATGCTTATGTGGTGCATTGTGGGATATTTGGAAGCTTGGACACATTTTCCCACCCTCCAGAGCACCACGTGGCTTGCAAAAGCACGGGTTGTGTGGGCCTATGAGCCATGAGGTCTGAGACCACACCAGATTGTCTGGGAGAAAGGTAAGTGCTCTCCTGCCTTGCCTTCCCTTCCTTCCACCCTCTCTGGAGTTCTCAAAGGTCCTGTGAATGACCTCAGTTTATCTTTATATTAGCTGCGTCTATTAAAAGCAAGATGGGAAGGGAATATTTAAATCTAGTGTTTCAATTCCTTAGTATGAAGGCTACTGTAAACAGTGCAATGGAGAACTCTAGCTACCCAATTGTACCATAAATTTTGAATGGACTGAATTTCAGACTTAAATATTTTTAATTAGGAACCTGACTGCTTTCTGATGCATTGTTCCCAAACCAAAACAAATTCCTTCTTAAAAGAAAAACTTGTGATCTTTCTTTCAAGCAACTTACTGACTTGCAATCTTTCACTACAGAAAAACATGACTGAAATTGTGTAACACCATTTACTGTGCTTCCTTTAAGGCATTCTATTTAAGTATTTTGATGCAATAATGGTCTGCCTCTCATGATTAATACTGAGGTAGCAGTTAAACATTTGACTAGTAGAAGATTCTCACTGCTCTGGTGAGCAATCGAGCCAATCCTTTGTTGAATGCTTGTGATGAGTGCTTGTTCATGCCACCCTTTTAGTTGTGGTCCAGTCTGCCATGCCTGATGTAGCTGGGTGCCTATAGGCTGAAGGGGTCACATGAAGACCAACACAGCATCCTAAGCTGAAGATAGACTGACTTTAGGCATTCAGTCACAACCGGTTAGATTTCTGCTCTGTGTGGGCACTCCCCATTAAAAGCATTCAGAATGCAGTGCTAGGTTGCTGTCCAGTAACCACACACAGTGAACACATAATTCCAGTCCTGAAAGACTGCACCCAAGAGCAAACTGGAATCATTGCAATTCTGAATGAAGTGTTCCTAGATGCAGTTCAAGGTGCTGCTTTTGACCTTTAAAGCTCTGCGTGATTTTAGGCCTAGGTATCTGAAAGACCAAATGCTCCAAAGTGATTCTACCTACTTTGCAAGATCATCTGCTCCACATGCAGACACCTCTAGAACTTGGCACAGGGCCTTCTTGGTTATTGTCCCTAGGTTATAGAATGCCACCTTGGTGGAGATAGACACTTTCTTTATTCATTCTGTAGACAGTTAAGGAACATCTTATTTACTGCTCTGAAAGTTGATGGAAGGCTTGGGGTGGTCTTTAGATGCTTCCTTTTTGTCTCCCTCTATGGGTGATTTCTTTGGTTGAGTGATTTATATCTTGCATTTTCTCTTTGAGTTAAAATGCAGTGTTAACTGTCATTTTAAAATTGTTTGTATGCTTTTAATGTATGGCTGTGCTTTTATAATTTTGCTATGATGCTTTTATAGATTTTTGTAAATGGACTTGGAGTCCCAGGACAAAATGCAGAACAGAAATATAAAAATAAATAAAAATGACTTGAATTCAGTACTGAGTGCGAGTCAGCCTTGGCTAACTTGAAAAAGAAAAGATTATTTAAAGGAATCACATGAATGGGTTCAAAGTCAAAGAAGCCAAGAAAGAGCAGGCCTTACATTCTTTCATTAAAAGTAATTTCCATCTTGTTCGGCTTCATTCCTAAACTTAAAATAACAATAATAGAATAACAAAATAGCATGATATTCAGAGGGGGGAAACTGCCATTTGGTAGGACAAATTTCAGGAGAGCTTTTGCAGGTCGCTCCTGAGACTGAAATTGCATTGTGGGAATGGAAGGAGTTATACTTATGTCTACTGCCAATAACTGTACATATGGCAACTATCCAAGAGAAACACACTGTCATATCCCTGGGCAGCTTCATATGTAATGTGGCAAGTAAAACTGCCATATACCACCGGTTCCCTGTGTGTACACCCTCCTGGTGCAAGCTGTTATTTCTGCACCAGTCATGTCCAAACACATATATGTCAGTTAATCCTGCAGCACTTCCCTCTGACAACTTGACATCTGCAACCTAGAGTTGAAATTGCTTACAGACATTGGGCTGCCCGAGGGAAATGCTGCAGGATAAGCCATTGCTGGGTTCGGAAAGCACTGGGAGCACACACTCACAGGGAACTGGTGGTTCCCCGTGTTATGTGTGAAGCCACCCCTTGTCTGCCTTCTTATGAGCTTTGGTTGTTTGAACCATATAAGGGGGATCCTACTGTAACTGAACCATGTAGAAGTTAAAGGCATTGCTTGTTCTATTGCATGCTGTAAATAAGACTATACATGCATATTGCAAATGAAAGGCTACACTCAGGTAATAAGAAAAGCAGCTTTATTTTCTGAACCTTTTTCACCTAAAAAAACATTTGGGAGGAGTCTAGACTAGTTTGCATACTTATGAATAGGGTAGGAAAAATCTCCTCCCAAAGCTTGGGAGCTGTGCAAGCTCCCATTTTTGGTCGGGTGTGCATTAAAAACAAGGTTGAAGGCACCGGCAATGATCATGGTAGGAGGGCTTTTCCTCCTATCTTGTTAAAGGCCTGGGTACAGCTGCTGGATAGGATGGAGCCCTCTGACCCAGCTGCTAATTCATGGTCATGAGAACAGCACCATATTTTTTATAACCCATCATAGTTCCTGCCGCAGCCCCCAAATCTCAGAACACAAGCTACTGCTGCTCCCCTCCCCTATTTGTTTCAAATTATGTCCTTATATGACCCATTAAATTAATCCTGCGGGTAAATTTTATCATTTTAAAATTCTGCTAAAGCTCTGATGGTCCCTAGAATGCAAGGAAAATAGTGGGCCAAGTGCAAGCTGATATATGCCTTTTTCAATCTAAAGACAAGCTGTCAGTAAGATGTGCAAATGGGGCCACCTAGGCAGCTCTCCAGTCACCTATGAAAGACAAGACTACAGCTCTAGTGACCTGCAAGACGTGAAGCAGAAGTATAAAAATAAAATCTCAAATCTCTTGGAGGTGATGGAGTTTATTATTTTGGAACATATGCTGGTAAACTGTGACAAATATGAGTGTGATGACTCATTGCCCATATTTATATGTGATGGTCTGATTATGTAGACAGATTACTGTGTAGGGGAAGTGATATACTGGAATTGTTATTTTTATTTAAAATCTAAACTTGCTAATTAAGGAAATTATTGTTCCAAATTTATTTTACAACTTTCCCCATGCATAATGATGGAGATCAGTATTTAGAGTATAAGCAACACAATAGTGTTCTTATCTCCCAGTTTTTCAGTTCTTACCCCCATGTTTATTTTTTGTATTATTATTATTTATTATTCATTATTCTTACTGGAATACATAAGCCCTGTTCAGTTGTTGTTGTTGTTGTTGTTGTTGTTTTGTTCTATGTAAACCGCTTTGATAATTTTTTTGTTGAAAAGCAGCATATAAATAATAGTAATACTAATTATAATAGTAATACTATAATAATACTAATTATATTATACTAGTAATACTAATTATATATGCTGTATTCGCATATAGCATCCCCAAGACTCTGCCCACAAGTTCCATCCTTGCTCAGCTGTGCTCTGAAACCCTCCCCTGCTCTTCATAGTTAGACCATTTGTTTGAAGAGATGAACGCTGTGCTCATGAGGCGGGTTTCAGATCATGTCAGTGCAGGATTGTGGCTTGCTCTTGGGGATGCTGTACATAAGTACAACTTTGCATGATAAACTTGAAGGTAACTTACAGAGCTCATTCTATAGTGTGGAAGCAGATAGCAAATGCTTCAGAGCAGAGATCTGCCTTTGTGCTGTGTACAGTACCCTGTACACAGATAGTGCTATACAAATAATCATAACTGGATAGAAATTTCCATTTAGCACAACAAACACTGCAGCCTATGGACTGCGCCTGTCTTAACCCTTAGTACAGCTCATTCATTTGAATGCATAGGATTATATATTTAGGCTTTTGTATTATATTATATATGAGAAGTGTACCTGCCTGTGCCTCATGATTATTACCAAGGGGTTTTACACAGGTAGATCATGTCCCTGCTCCAAAAGCAAACAAAAGGCAGTGGTGATGGTGGTGGGTGAGATCCCCACTGTTTTGCGACTCTTCTTAGCTTGGATTCTACACCAGGTTCACAGATTTTGGACCTATTGCTGTTTGTGTGGAGTTCCCCTCTGCCATGACTACCTCCTGTTAGGAAAGTAGGACATGCTTTTCTCCCTGATGATTCTTTGTTATGGGGTTTGTGTGCGTGTGCGTGTGCACTATGGGTGGAATAATAACAGGAGATCCACAAATATTGTTAATGCCACACATCTGGTTAAGGCCACCAAAGATTAACCATGTAAGTACTGGATCTATGTTGATAGACAACTTCATTATTCACACTCTGTCCTGACTTTTTCTTCTTCTTTTAGTGCTTTTCTTTTATTTATGTGACTCTTGTATGTTATTTGAAGTTACTACGGCAACCTGTCACCATCTGGTGTTGTAAAGTATGATGAGATTTTGGTTGCTAGGTGCTGGAGGTTGCCATCTCCTTTTGTAGAGCCCTGTGGCTTCCCTCCCAATGGCATATTCAGCTCCTAGGGATTGTGGCATACACATTTTACATCCATATTCTTATAGTTAACAAAGCTGTGTTTACTCTTATGATATGGATAATTTGTCACTTCCTATTTATTTCATTTTAATCTCTAGACAATATTATTTTTCTTCTTCTGATACTGCAGTATTTTCATGAAGGCCAGCCAATTCTTTATTAGTGTTTTTCAGAGTCTTAATGAATCACCTTATCATAATATATTTGTTGTTTAGAAGGCTTTAAATATGTGCTGAAAAAGTATCTCATTTTCCGTTGACACCCTGCTTCATCTTTATAATTTACTAATAGATATAAACTCTAATATCTACCTTGTCATTCCCCCCCCCTCCATCTAGCAGTATTACATCTTTTTCAAATATTGTCAGCCAATTTGTTTAATGGACATTGTTTTGCATAGAGTTTATGGTCTCAATCAGATGGTGGGACACTGCTGTGCGTGCAGTCATTAAATGTATGCACATTATTGATTGCATATATTGGTAATAGCATGGTGTCTTCTGAACAGACTTCTTTCTTTTAACATTCGGTTAAGAACTCCCCCATCAGTCAAGTGTTTGCTGTGATTACACTTATTTTTACACATGTTTGACCTAGTTTCAATCATGCATATCAGCGCAGTGATTCATTAGACACATTTTTAACAAGGCTAAGCAGAGCTGAAATGACATGTCAAGATTCCACTTGAACAACTTCATCTCCATGGCTCCTAGTTATTTATTTATTTGGTGTATTGGTATAAAAATTCTCATTCCTGAGTTTAAAGTGGCTTTAAAAAACACAGTGCACATCACAATTGTTTTGTGGCTGTGTTTGCAGAAAGTATCTTATGCTTCCTGCCAGGTTATATAAGCAATAAAGAGAAAATGAAGAGTGGGGGTGGGTGGGCTTAGTGTAGGGTAGTTTTTAAAGCAGCCAATGTCTGTCTGGAGTCCAGGGCTCTTGCATAATGTAGATTTGCTTTCATCCATTTCTCAGTTAGCTGCCAGAATTGTGCAGTCCTGAAGTATACTCAAGTTTTTGATGTTCTGAAAAATATCTCAGACACTCCTGGTAACTTGGAAATCAGTCCTTCTACCTGGCTATCTGTAGTGCGCATGCAGTATATGGCTGCTTGATTAAAACAGGGTGAAGTCATGGGATCTAGGGGGTGAATCTCAAAACTAAATGGAAGATGGTTATTGTGGCATAAAGAATCCCACATGGGAGACAAAACTACTACTACCACCACCACCACAGGTCAATTGACTATGTGTTACTGGCATAGTGAAGGTATGGATTTTCAGCAACAAACCTTCTACAATCTTGTCCCCATTGATCAGCGACTCAAAACTGGTATAGCAGAACTATAATTTTAGCTTACTGGCAACGGAACTGTTTTAATCAAACAAAACATGTCATACGTTAGTTCACACTGTTCCCATTTGCGGTTGTGAAGTCTATGCAAACATGCGGGGCTACAGTGCTAGCTGTAGCTAGCTGGGTTTTGAAAGTTCACTTTAACATATATAGATTGACTTTTCTAAAATAATGTGTGATTCAACTGAATGGTAAGTACCTCTGTTAAGGAGTAATAAAAATGCTGCTCACTCTACAAGAGATTACTGAAAATCATTCGGGGATGGGAAGAGGCAGGAACATTTGGAACAATCTTTAAATACAGTTAAAAGCATCAGAATTACAAGTTATGCTTACATGTGAAATATTGCCCAGTTTATGCTAGCAGTGCTTTATGCCCCTAGAATTAAACATTAGGATATTTGGATAACAAAGCTTGTCTCAACACAATTAGAATGCAGCTTGTTCTTTCAGGTAGGCAGCTTGCATTCTCCCACATATACATGCACTTTGGAACATTTGCCCATGAAAGTAAACTACTATAAGCAGTGGGGGAAACCCTTAAGCATTTCCTATTGGGAAGAGCATCAGTAACAAAAGCCACACATATCCTTACCTGAAAGATCTGGAATTACTTGCTGGAAATATCTCCTTTTAGTCTTCCACAGATGGTCAAAGCTCTGAGTAGCACAAATGTTAGCCCAAAAGCAGGAATAAGTAATCGTATATGTTATAATTTTCACTGTTTATATGCCAGAGGTGTACTGGGTCTGTGCACGTAGGAATAAATAAAAAAGCAGCACCAACTGAACAGAAGCTTCCATATGAAAGTAAAAAAGACCTCTAGTGGCTGTAACCTGAAGTTAAAGAGGCATCTTTTCTTGCTTTAAGTGGTAGGCAAAATGGTTGGGTATGTCAAACTGCGGATAGTTTACAGTGATGTTTGTGACCTTGCTCTGTCTGTCAGCAAAAACACAATAAAGGATGAAATCTGATTTCTCAGACCTTTTGTATATGTAAAATGAACTTCTGACTGTTAAGACTGAAGAATCATTAGAAAGACCAGTAAACTGATCTTAAGGTTTTGTATGGAGCTTATATGATTTGTTGATGTCCCTATCTTGAGTTTTATTTTGTGTGTTTATGTGTGTGCTACCTTCTAGCATTAAAAAAAATTAATAAGCTGATCATATAAAAATGTAGCAAGAAACTCTCACTAGTAGTATTAAAAACTTAAGTCGTTTTGTTCCATGTGTCACTGAAGAAAGATCAGGTTTTCCCTAGTGCCTTCAAATAGTTCAAAACCTGTTCATTGGAATCAAGAACTCTTGATTTTAGCTCAGTCAACTGAAAGTTAAGGGTGCTTAAGATACCAGGTTAAAGGTGGCTTGCTTTTTACATAGAAGATTTAAATTGGTTTAAATAGCATGTCACTGAGGACATATTAGGGATGCAAACCTTATTCTTCTGAAGTTTAAAATGTGTGTGTAAAGTAACAAAAAATGTAAGGACAGAGGAAAGGTTTTATTTTTTTACCTTTGACTTTAGATACTGTGTTACAAGGAAATAATTTAATTTTCCATTGTTAGCTATCCAGTTTCTTTCTTTCTTTCTTTCTTTCTACGCTTCACTTTTTTCTTCCAAATCAGCCTCGGTGTACGCCAATAGACAATTCAAAATGTAAATGCTTTTAAAGGATTGACACACAGAGTCTCTCCCCCCCCCCCCGCCCGCCCGCCTTCTCTGGGCAACAGCTTCTTTCTTAAAAGTTGTAGGTTCATTCAAAAAAGCTCCAGGGAAATATTTTTAACTTCCTTTGCTCTGTGGTACTTCTCAAGAACTTGTTTCTAAAGGATTTTAAAATAATAATAAATATCACAATATTGGATTATGAAATCGCGTCTATAGCAAAACTCTGTGGGGCTGCTTCAGACATGACAGCAAGAAACTACATGAATGAGCCTCTGTGAGCTATGCCCTCTCCTCTCCTCCTCTTTCACATGTTAGAGGATGAGGTAGATGAGAAGTTTGTTTATTTATTATTAATTATTTATTTATTACATTTATATACCACCCCATCCAAACGGCTCTGGGCAGTGCACAAGTTTTTACTTTGAAGGAAACCCAAGTTCTGCATTCCCACAAACTTTGGGAACTGTGGCTAACTTCAAATCCCAGTTAGGGTAAACAAAACAAGTTCAAACCATGATTTAGATGCTTGTTTGTTCCCTATCTGTGATTTGAAGTAAATCACAATTGTGTTAGTATAATAATGTGCAACTGGTATAATATGTTACTTCAAAGTGAAAGCTTTCCCCCTCCTCCTCCTCGTGCAAAAGAGGAGGAAAAGAGTGAAGTGGAGTGTGCCAACCCACAGCTCACAGAAGCTCATTTTTAGAGTGAAAAGCCTTGGTTTCTTGTTATGTCTGAACTGAACCTGTCACTATGCAGTATCTACTCATTTTGAACTTTAGGGATCTTTGTAAACTGCAGTTAATGCTGCATAAGCACCTTTTTTGCTTTCCAGCCATCAAACTTGATTTTACATGTCTAACTTTCTAATCAGTACGAATGTGTACTTCTGTTTCCTTAGGCAGCTTAACCTAGATGCACATATCAATATTGTCAATTTCTTTCTCTTGTAGAGTCGCTTTGTGGCCTGCATGACTGCAATCTTGAACCAAATGGATGACCAACATTACTCCTCTTACATTGAAACATTTCAAACAAGCTCAGAGCTAGTGGTAAGTTGCCATGAAAATGTGGGCAAGTTGGTTTTCCCCAAAACCTTTGCTCTTTTATCCCAGCCAATTTCCTCCCAATAGTCTAAACTTCCAAAAGCCATAGTAATAGCCTCCAACAGTCTAACTGTTATCAGTCTGCAAGAAACACTTTCATTTCCTTATGAACAGAAAACCAAAGCTACCAGTTTATCCATATTGATCCCTTTCTCACAAGCAGTGAGAAAGGGCTACAGGGTTTGTGGGGAGGAAGCCCTAAAGAGCTCACCTCCCTGCAGATGAACATTCTGCCTTCCCTGGGTGGGTGGATTGCCCTCCCAGATGAGCACTGGCTGCTGCCGGCAGCTCTGAGGGTTAGGGTGCCAGGACGCATCACCCTGCCCCCCGGAACTCCAGTCATTTCACTGCACTTGCTCCCTTAACCTCATTATAAAGAGAGGCTTCATAGGAGGGTTTGCCACCATGGTGCCGCTGGGATTGGCCCCAATCCTGGCGGTAAACATGTGCATGCAAAACTGGGTTGGGCTCCCTTAGCCCAGTTTTGCACATGCGTGTGAATAGCCTCATTGAATAGCATGACCATAGCACTTAGCCTGAGTAGACCAAGGAGAAAACTAAGGCTCTGGGGCTGTTCTCACGATCAGGCAAAATTGGGCTAGGCTCTACTACTAGGCTAGTAGAGCCTAGCCTGATTTTGCCTGATTGTGGGAGCCACCAGGCTCACAGGCAAGCCTGGTGGCTCCCAGGTGGTTAACCCACCTAAGTAGCCCGACCCTAAAATCGGGTTTGCAGAGCGAGCACTCCGCAAACCCGTTTTTAAAATTGTGATTAGCTGCGGTGCGGCTGCGCACCACAGCTACTCATGAGGAGACCCCTGGAGGGGAGGTGAAAAGCCACCTCCTGGCTCTGGGGGTCTCACAAGCATGCCCTGCATGCAGGGCATGCTAGAGCTTGCAGGGGCCAATTGGACCCTGCTCCTCCCAGCCCCTGCTGGCTCCGTCACAAAGCCAGCAATGCTGTGGGCGGCCGATCTGGCTGCCCAGGGCTCCAGCCATGCTCGTGTGTGGGGAGAGCAGGCGTAGCCCGCTCTCCCTGCTCAGCGCCCCAAACCGGGTCTCACTGATCGTGAGACCTGGCTCAATGTATTGCAGTTAAAAACGAAACTGGTTTATTTTAAAGCTCTGAGCCATTTTTGGAAGGGCGGTATAGAAATCAAATTAATAACAACAACCCCTAGTGAGGCACTACCTTGGCATGGTTGCGGGGCTTGCGTGTTCTGAGGAAGGTGAGAGCTATGCCAGAGGTCCAACCATACTGGACAGGTCTCACCGGAGGATCCAGACAAAGAGTGCCTCTCCCATCAACAATATGGTGAGACGTAACTTTAATAAATCTATACCGGATCGGTCATCGCCCAGGTCAACAAGGACCGCACCAGGTGCTGGAGTCCCTGGACAACTGGTGGCAAGTGGGCAACAGGACTAAGGATCTTCAGTTGAGCAACCAGGGCTGGAGACTGCAAGGTTACTGGAAGAAACGTCCCTTAACCGAATTTTTTTTACGAAAAATGCCAACAAGGAAATAATGATAATATGGCTAATAACATTGCACACACTGAAGTTAAAAGAAAAATTGGAAGTGAATACATCAGGAGAGTTAGAAAGATCCTCATGTCCAAACTCAATGGCGGGAACACCATACAAGCCATAAACACCTGGGCTATACCTGTTATCAGATACACTGCAGGAATAATAGACTGGACCCAGGCAGAGCTAGAGACACTAGATCGTAAGACCAGGGAAATAATGACCTTCAATCATGCTCTGCACCCCCGCAGTGATGTCGATAGGCTCTACCTCCCTCGCAGCTCAGGTGGAAGAGGAATGCTGCAAGTCCATCACAGTAGAGGAGGAGAAAAGAGGCCTTGAAGAATATATCAAGGACAGTGAAGAAGATGCACTTCAAATGGTCAAGAACGAGAAACTATTCAACACCACTGAAACAAAACAGGCCTACAAGAACAAGTCAGGAACCGAGCAGAAAAATGGAAAAATAAGCCACTGCTTGGTCAATATTTGCAAAATATAAGTGGAAAATCAGACATCACCAAGACCTGGCAATGGCTTAAGAATGGCAACTTGAAGAAAGAAACAGTGTGTTTAATACTGGCTGCACAAGAACAGGCACTAAGAACAAATGCAATAAGAGCAAAAGTCGAAAAATCCACCACAAACAGCAAGTGCCGCCTTTGTAAAGAAGCAGATGAAACCATGGACCACCTAATCAGCTGTTGTAAAAAGATCGCACAGACTGACTACAAAAAAAGGCATTACAAAGTAGCAGGGATGATACACTGGAACATCTGCAAAAAATACAAGCTACCTGTAGCCAAACATTGGTGGGACCATAACATTGAAAAAGTGGTAGAAAATGAAGATGTAAAAATATTATGGGACTTCCGACTACAAACAGACAAACATCTGCCACACAATACACCAGATATAACTGTAGTCGAGAAGAAAGAAAAACAAGTGAAAATAATCGACATAGTAATACCAGGGGATAGCAGAATAGAAGAAAAAGAAATAGAAAAAAATCACCAAATGCAAAGATCTACAAATTGAAATTGAAAGGCTGTGGCAGAAAAAGACCCAAATAATCCCAGTGGTAATTGGCGCCCTGGGTGCAGTTCCAAAAGACCTTGAAGAGCACCTCAACACCATAGGGGCCACAGAAATCACCATCAGCCAATTACAAAAAGCAGCTTTACTGGGAACAGCCTGTATTCTGCGACGATATCTATAATAACAACAACATTGACAATAAAATTCAGCCATCCTAGGTCCTTGGGAAGGACTCGATGTCTGGATAAAACAAACCAGTCAATATCACCTGCCTGACTGTGTAAACAAAACAAAATAAAACAAACAAACAAACAAACAAACAAATAATGGAAGTCAGAGTTCACTTTGCATTTAAACATAAAAGGAAGAATATGTTTCTCATGGTGGAAAAAGTATACAGTGTATTAAAATGGAAGAGTCTGTAGGCAAATACCACTCTACACTACCTGGTAGATAGATAGATAAACTTTATTACAATCGTAGATCAGACAGCACAACAAGAACATTACATAAGACTAGAGCGTATAATACAAACAATGTAGCAAAACCTAGCCTCATGGAAAGTGATCTCTTTACAAAAGTTAGACAACAAAACTCTAAATAAAATTCATCAGAGTGACCTAGAAAATTCCCCAAAAGAGGAGAAATTAGTTTTACAGTAAACGAGCATCACTATAAAATTTACAAGGGGTAGTTTCTATGGCACCCATTCCACAGGGGCAAATCCTTAAATTAAATGGAATCCCTTTATATCTACCATCCCTAACAGCCGTCAGAAGGGTGTTTAGGCGGGCAAGAGTAAATGTACACCTAAATTTAGCGATAAGAATATTATCTAAATATGCTGCCGGTTTGAAATTAAAAAGTTGTTTCCCCAGGTGGATACCGCTCCTTAGACAGGCTGTATCCACTTGTAATTCTGT
Organism: Hemicordylus capensis; assembly: GCF_027244095.1. Classification (NCBI taxonomy): domain Eukaryota; kingdom Metazoa; phylum Chordata; class Lepidosauria; order Squamata; family Cordylidae; genus Hemicordylus; species Hemicordylus capensis. The sequence continues at coordinate 367,916,180 of NC_069658.1, read as the reverse complement.
ATCGACAATACGCTGCTTAATAACCTGCCAGGCCTGATCATGTCCTAATCTAAGAATTTCCTCATGGGAGAACCCAAATTGAAGAAGAGGTAGAGTTAGAATACCAGTCAGGGTCCTCATACTTTGCATAATCCCAAGTCCCTTTTCTTCAAGATATTGGAAAAGGTGTTAACATGGACTGTGTTACCTCCATAAAACCAGGTGTTTCACCAAAGCATTACCTGGCAGTTCTGAAATAAAGAATGTTGTTAGTTTTGCATATGTGTCAGGGAGAGATAGACTTACATTAGCTGGGAGACCTGAGCCCCTACTTTCTTTACAGAAAACACCCCACTATTAGCAATGGGCGTCTACTCCCATATGATAGTGAAAAGCACAAAGGAGGGAAGCCAAAAGATAAATGACAAGCCAGGCCATGTATGCAGAAGGTTTACCTTCTTCCCAGTAACAGGACATACATTTCAAATGGGAGGTGAGGGTGGGAAATTTCAAGACATCAGTCAAAATCTGCCTAAGGCAGAGTAAAAAGCCACCTCCTCTAATATCTTGATTGAAGAAAATGGTATAGTATGCCATCCTTCTGGCTGTGGCACATCAGTAAGGAGCAGGCATAGTAAAAAATAAAAAATAAAAGACAAATTGCCTCTCAGTATGCTACAGTATATATACATATTTTGCATTCTGATGCTTCTTAAACTCTGAGTTTGGCCACATCTTAAAGCTTTAAAAAAACCCAAAGATGTTGTACTGATGTAAGGTCTTTTTGACAGTCATGCCATATGCTATAAAATGAATATTGGTTTATACAAAAGCATTGCCCTCAGAATCCCAGTTTAAGTGGTTTAGGAAAAGCTGTGGAAACCAGGTGAGTGCCTTACTTTAGTGAATGTAGACTTACCTATCTTCAACCACTTCCTTATCCACCTGAAGTAATTGTGACCAGTTGTGACACTGCTTATTTTAATTGAATTGGTTTGAATGCCTGTAAGAAAGTATAATTTTGTATAGGATGAACTCTTAGATACAAAGTGAAGACTCCTCTAATCTTTATTTCTCCAAATTACCCAGGCATTGTAATGGTTAAGTAGGTGTATCATTTGTGCATTTAAAGTCCAATCTGCACAACTCATAATGGCTACTTTAAACTTAAGCATGTTGCTTTTTAAGGGAAATCCAGGGCAATTTTAACTACCTCCCAATATCAAATGTTTTGGGTAAGATCTTGGAATGTCTGGTGCCATCTGAGCTCCAGGTAATTCTGGATTAAACTTAGATTCATTCCTGCCTGTTTTCCAACCTGGCTGTAGGACGGAAACTGCCTCATTCACCCTGATGGGTGACCTGCACTGGGGATAGCTGGGGGCACAAGCCTGTGATTCTCCTGGACCTCTCAGTGCCTTTCGATACCATTGGCCAGGGTATCCTTCTGGGACATCTGTTGGGGATGCAAGCAGGAAACTCTGTCTTACAGTAGCTCCAGACCTGTCTTACAGTAGCTGCAGACCTGTCTCCAGAATCATTCTCAGAAGGTGGTGGTTGGGACCACACTTCCATCCCATAGCCCAGGGATCCATCTTGTCCCTCAAACTCTAATATATATATTATATATGATATAGCTGGTAGAGGTCATCTGGTTTGGGCTGACACCAATGTACTGATGATGCCCATCTTTATCATTCTTTTCCAACATTAAATCTCCCAAAGATAATTTAACCAGTGTTTTGGAGACAGTTTTGATGAGGGCAAAAGAACACTAATCAATCGACGATCGATCGATTGATTTTATTTGTATACCGCCCTTCCAAAATGGCTCAGGGTGGTTTACAATTAAAAACAAACCACTAAAACAATAAAGAGCTAAAACAAAAATTAAAAACAATATAACAGTTAACAATTTAAAAACATTTTAAAACAAGAATTAAACAATTGCAGTAATTAAAAACCCCAAAACTGGGTTAAAATATTAAAACTTATTTAAAACCCTGGAAAGCCAGGCCAAACAAATATGTTTTAAGGGCTCTCCTGAAGGCTAATAGAGAATTCAAATTATGGATTTCTGCAGGGAGCGCATTCCACAGCCCCGGAGCTGCTATAAAGAAGGCCCGCCTCTGAGTCACCACCAGACAAGCTGGTGGTAACTGGAGACGAACCTCCTCAGATGACTTTAATGTGCGGTGGGGATCACACAGAAGGCGGCGCTCTCTGAGGTAACTCGGGCCAAAGCCGTTCAGGGCTTTAAAGGTAATAACCAGCACTTTGTATATTGCCCAGAAACATATCAGCAGCCAGTGCAATTGTTTCAAAATAGGCGTAATATGTTCTCTTTGTGTTACCCCAGAGACCAATCTGGCTACCCCATTCTGAACTAACTGAAGTTTCCAAACTATGTACAAAGGCAGCCCCACATAGAGCACATTGCAATAGTCAAGCCAGGAGGTTACCAGCTGGTGCACCACTGTTTTGACGTCATCCTCTTCAAGGAATGGGTGCAGTTGTCAAATCAGCTGAAGCTATAGCACTCCTGAGAAACCAGGGTGAGGCCTGGGTCCAGGAGTACTCCCAAGCTGTGCACCTGCTCCTTCTGGGGGAGTGTAACCCCATCCAGCACAGGAAGATCTAACTCACCCCTCAGATTCTGAGCCCCTACAATGAGGACCTCCGTCTTGCTTGGATTCAGCTTCAATTTGTTATCCCTCATCCAGTCCGTTACTACCTGTAGGCAGGCATTTAGAGAATGAGTGCCATTTTCTGAAGAAGGAAGGGAGAAGTAGATTTGAGTGCCATCAGCATACTGATAACAACCAGCACCAAATCTCCTGATGACCTCACCCAGTGGTTTCATGTAGATATTGAAAAGCATTGGTGACAGAATGGAGCCCTGAGGGACTCCATATAACAGCTCCTGTTTTGAGGAGCGACTGTCACCAAGCCACCATCTGGGATCTACCCGAGAGATAGGAATGGAACCACTGCAAAGCAGTGCCCTATATTCCCAACTCACCCAGGCGACTCAGAAGGATACCATGGTCGATGGTATCGAACGCCACCGAGAGATCCAAGAGGACCAACAGAGTCACACTCCCTCTGTCAATTCCCCGGTAAAGGTCATCCATCAGGCCGACCAAGGCTGTCTCAACTCCATAGCCCATTTTAAAGCCAGTTTGAAATGGGTATAGATAATCAGTTTCCTCCAAAACCGCCTGGAGCTGGTTAGTCACCACCCTCTCAATTACCTTGCCCAACCAGGGGAGATCAGAGATTGGCCTATAACTATCCATCGCTGAGGGATCCAGGGAAGGTTTCTTAAGAAGAGGTCTAACTATTGCCTCCTTCAAAGAGGGAGGCACCCTACCCTCCCTCAGCGATGCATTTATGATATTAACTAGGCCATCTCCAAAAATCTCTCCGCTAGATCGAAGCAGCCAGGTTGGGCAAGGATCCAGAGAACAAGCGGTAGGCCGTACCACTCCAAGCACCTTGTCCACATCATCAGGAGTCACAGATTGAAACTGATCCATCCTAACACTGCAAGAGGGATCGCTGGATACCTCCCTCACAGACCCTGCAGAAATAGTGGAGTCCAAGTCAGCCTGAATACAGCCAGCCATTACTGCCTGTAGGCAGGCATTTAGAGAATGCCTAGACAAGAAGGTGCGGTTAGCATGAAACATCTAGACAAGAAGGTGTGGTTGGCATGAAACCTCTCTGTTCTGGATGGCCGATGTCCAGCTGATATCCTGGGGTTGGGGGGGAGGGAATGGGAATAGTGTTGGACTCAGAATTGTCCCTGGATGCCCATCAACTGTTGTGCCCAGGAATGCGTTTTTTAGCTACAAATGGTTCACTAACTGAGATCCTAGCTGGAAACAGAGGTTCTGCTTTTATTTGCCCATACAAACCTTCCAGTCCTTAAAGTTGGCAATGGAGGCCTTTCTCTGTGGTCTGCTGGGAATCTTAAATTATTTGCTGTTAATGGGAATCTTATTAATTGCTGTTAGGGGCCGCATCAGTGGCAGCAACCAACCAGAATTCTCTCTCTAGGGAGGCTAAATGGTCTCTTTCCCTCTGTTTTTCAGTGGCGTTAAGACCTCCTTAGTCAGGAATCTTTAGTCCTGTGCAGAATTTGTATTGTTTTGCATGAATTTTAAACTGCTTAATTTGTAATGTTTATATTGCTTTTATCAGTTTTTGTAATCTGCTTTTGTATTTGTAAGAGAAAAGTAGGGTATACATTTAGAAAATTAGTAAATAAATAGTGGAACAGCTCCTACATCATTTCCCTTGGGAGGAAAAATATTTCCTTTTTCAAGACCTAGGGGGTTATTTGTATGTTTGTTTTTTAAATGTGAAGAATGCAAATTGACAATGATATACATATATATTGTCTTTTAGGACTTTCTAATGGAAACTTTCATAATGTTTAAAGACCTTATTGGAAAAAATGTCTACCCCTTGGACTGGATGGCCATGAGCATGGTGCAGAACAGGTAATCAGAACCCGCTATGTAGGCCTGTACAATTTGTGACCCTATAGGCCAAAAATACCAGCCAACAATGTATAGCAGCCCAACAGGGACTTAATGAACCTGTACTGAAAAATGGAGATGAGAATATTGAGCATCTAGCAGGCTGTATCTTGTCAGCATTAGACGCTGGCATAATTGGGCAGCTACCGGTAATGAGGACCCAGAGCCTCCAGAAGGCTCTGCTGATTCTTGAGACCACCTCTGTGCCCAAAGTCTACATGTGGTGGAGGAAGAGCAACTTTCTCAATGCCCATCCAAGTAGGAGCAGACCCATAGAGAGCTATTTCCCGAGGGCCACCTGGAGATGCTCCTGACGGCCGCAGTTCATGACTGATGGGCTGTATTCGGCTTGATGGGTAAAGCTGTGCAGGCCTGCGACAGTGTGAAAGAATTATCTAAGAAAACAAAAACACATTCATTTCTTATATTTACTACCCTCTGGTGCTAAAATCTCTTAGTAGGGATTTGTGAACAGGTCCAGTACCGAACGGGTTCAAAGTCAAACCAGTTTGGTCCGAAGGTTCGGGGTTGAGCCAAACCACCCCTGGTTCAGCTCAACTCTGGACCAAACCCCCCTGGTCAATTTGGGGGGGTAGTGAACTTTTTAAAAAGGTTTTTTAAAAATAAAATAAAAATAAACTTACCCCCTCTGGGGCAGCAAGCAGGTCTGCAGAGGTTCCCCCTCTCACCGGCCTTCCATGCTGTCAAATACTGCCTGTTCGGCCATTCTTTGGCCCGTTCAGGCCTTTTCCCCCCAGCGCTGCGGCCATTTTGGCAGCTGCCATACCTGCACAATGGGCCTCTGTGTGGCCTGGGTCATGGCATGGAAGTGCACATTTTTCCACCTTTGTAGATCCCATCCTTTGTTGCTTTATTGTGCAATCAGATCTCTCCAGTTCAGCTTAGCATAAAGCTATACACAAAGATATGTTGAAGGTATAAACAAAGCAAGGAAAGCATAGATAACACAAAGTCAAGATGCTGCTTGCAATGTGATGCAAACCTACATAAAACCTCCTAGGCATCGAGCCTAGTTCTTAACTTTCAGCTAAGAAGAAATGGGGTGTGTCACCTGGAGCACATACTTTGTTGCTGTTTATAACCAATTAAATCTATTGTTCCAGGATAAAACAATGCTTCTGCATCATATCTTATCTCTGTGAATGTTGGAACTAAACAATTGTAGAGCCAATGCTATGTGGGGGGGAGTGAATTAAATTTGGTGAATTCTTATTTTAGTACTGTGAATCATCTCCAGTATCTGGAGCAGAAACACCACTGCAGTGCGTATGTGAAATACGTTTCTACAAAAATACCCACACAGTACATGAAGCTTGGATGTAAAAACTCAGATGTGCTTGTTTGTACATCCATCTTTATGACTCTGTTCTCAGTAATCACAGAAATTCAAGCAAACAATTATATGACCAAACAAGCATCAAAGGTATACAGTTGCTTGTCATAATACATAGGTGGAAATTGGTAGTTCAGCATGCTGCTGACATTATATAGGTGGTTACCATATCAGCTTAGAGACCAACTTATCAGTTTGGTCATGGACTGTGACTTTTGATCTGGGAACCACCATCCACTAATTGGACCTTGCAGACTCACCGTGAGTCACTTCCACTTCAATCAAGTCTCCTACCCGTAGCATGTCTCCATGCAAAATCACATTTTTCATCTTTTTCTTTCCATCTTAGTGCCCAGTTACGATGATTATCTAAACCAGTGGTTCCCAAACTGGGAGCCTCCAGATGTTGCTGAAGTACAGGTCCCATCATCCCCAGCTACAATATATTTTAGCTAGGGCTGATGGGAGTTGTAGTTCAGCAACATCTGGAGACTTCTGGTTTGGGAACCAATGATCTAAACTATGAAGAGCAAGCCTTTTGCTCTCAACCAAACCATCATTTCCGGTGATGTTTGAACTCAAGAAACTGTAGTTTATTCTAATGTTAATGAGTTAAAATAAACCAGGATCAAACTATAGTTCGATATCCTAGTTTTCTAAGTCTGGATCCAATGTTTTATTAAAAACTGAAAGCAGATGCTTTCAATCTCCTTCTCTCATACAAAAAGCGAGATGAGAGGGGAGGGTGAGCCTCACAAGCCACAGCTGTCATAATGTGAACTGGGCCACTGACTGCTATCTTCATTCCCAAACTGATTTCAGATTGTTGGAGTGGGACCCTACAGGGGCTTCCCGTATTTATAAGTAAACATTTTAAGTGGGACTGTCCTGCATCCATTAGGAGGTAATGGCAATGTTGATATCAAAAAAATAATTGCCATCATCAGTAGTGTGTGGTCCAGTAGAGCTATTCAGGACAGTCAGAAGTAGGGATGTGCAAACCAGTTTGAATTCGAACCAGGTCGGTTCAGTGGTTTGAATTTGAACGAAACCAGCCACCAGGTTCGAGCTGCAGGTTCGAATTCAAACCAAACTGGGGGTGGTTTGATTTGAACCAGTTCAAACCGGTTTGAACTGGTTCAAACCTCCAAAGGTAAGTGGGGTGGTAGCTGGCACCCATGGGTACCTACCACCCAAAGCCCAAAGCAATCTGACTCTTGTATGATATTTTATGAATTTTTGAAATTTATTTTTATTTTTTTCCTCATAGGGTATAATGGGACCCGAACCAGCCCATTATCCCCTATTGTGGAGCACCTAGGGGCACAAAAGCGGGGTTGGTGGTAGGAACCCAGGCAATCGAAGCCCAAGGCAATCCCAAGACAAAACCCCAAGGCAATCAAACACTCCTCTGATTATTGGTGAATTTTAAAAGTATTTTTGAATTCCTCATAGGGAATAATGAGGATTACCGCAAATGTATAGCTTCACATTGCGGCGGGGTGGAGGTTGGAAGGGGTGGCCTAGACCAGAGAGTGTTGGGTGGTAGTTCCCAAGGGGGGCAAGTAAGCTATCAGAATTATTTGAAAGGAATTTGGCAAAAGGTTGCTTTTTAAGTGATTTTTGAAGTTCACGCGTCTTTAAGGTTTTTTGCCATAAAGAAGCATGGAGGTGTCAGCAAATGTATAGCTTCACGTCGGGGGCAAAGGGCTGGACTAGAGCAGAGTGTGGTGGGTGGTAGTGCCCAAGGAGGGCAAGGAAGCTATCAAAATTATTTGAAAGGAATTGGGCAAAGGGCTGATTTTTAAGTGATATTTGAAGTTTATGTGTCTTTAAGGTTAGCAAATGAGAGTGGATTCATGGTTTGTCATTGAAAATCTCATATGCTACCAAAGAATCTACACTCAGAACACCTCAGAAACAACAAAACCCAGTACCCCATGGGTTAGCAACCCATGGGGTGGTTGCCACCCTCTGTGCACTACACCACCACTTGCTCTGGGCCACCCCAGCACCCCCCAAGTGGCTTTAAGGTTCTTCTCCACAGGGAAGAATGGAGGTTTCAGCAGCCCCATAACTGCACTTGGGGGGTGCTGGGGTGGCCCAGAGCAAGTGGTGGTGTAGTGGTTGTTGGAACCCATGGGTGCTCCACAATAGAGAATAATGGGCTGGTTTGAGTCCCATTATACCCTATGAGAAAAAAATAAAAATAAATTTCAAAAATTCATAAAAACATCATACGAGTGTCTGATTGCTTTGGGGTTTGGGGGCAGGTACCCATGGGTGCCAGCTACCACCCCATCCACTTCTGGAGGTTCAAAACAGTTTGAATCCAAACCGAACCAGGGGGGTTTCGAGCAAAACAAAAACCGAACCTCCTCCTCCTGGTTCGAACCTGGTTCGAATTCGAACTGAACCAGGCAAACCGGTTTGTGCAGATCCCTAGTCAGAAGCTGATACAGACCAGATAATGAGCCCTTTGATCCATCAGTAGTTCTGATGATAAAGTCATTTGCATCTCCTCCTATCTCGATGACTATTAGAGTAACAGGGTCTCTATTTCTTTAATAGTTTGTTGGTTTTACCAGAGGATGCAAACAAAATGATTGGAGTGAATCATGCCATAAATTATTCTAGTGACCCTTGCCCATGCTGGCTTGTGTCAGGATACTTTGGCTGGTCTTGCCACCATTTGGCTAGTCATGATGCTTTGACTATTCCCATCAATAATTTAAGACAACTTTACAGTAGGGAGCCATCCCAGAAGTTATTAGGCGTTCCCCTCTTTTGAAAACAAAACCACTGGATTTGACTCGCATAGGGAACTTATCAGTTTCCGACTTGCCTTTTTGGAGCAAAATACTTGAGAGCATTGTGACCAGGTATTCTCTAGATCAGGCCTGCTCAGTGTAGGCCCCCAGCTGTTTTTTGACTACAATTCCCATAATCAGTGGCCAATAGCCAGGTACTATAGGAGTTATAGGCCAACATCTGCAGGAGGGCCAAGGCTGAGCAGCCCTGCTCTAGATACATCTCAGGATCTAGATGATGGTTTGGGTCCCAAGGCTGCCTTGGCCATGCTACTGAATGATCTCCTCTTGGATAAAGTGTGACTCTGTTGTTTCTGCTTGACCTGTAGTGACTTTTGACATCATTGACCATGGGAGGAGAGCTGGTCTTGTGGTAGCAAGCATGACTTGTCCCCTTAGCTAAGCAGGGTCTGCCCTGGTAGCATATGAATGGGGGACTAGAAGTGTGAGCACCATACGATATTCCCCTCAGGGGATGGAACCGCTCTGGGAAGAGCAGAAGGTTCCAAGTTCCCTCCCTGGCATCTCCAAGATAGGGCTGAGGGAGACTCCTGCGTGCAACCTTGGAGAAACCACTGCCAGTCTGTGAAGACAATACTGAGCTAGATGGACCAATGGTCTGACTTGGTATATGCCTGTGTTCCTATTCTTTAGACCACCTTGTAGTAGTGTACTTTGGGGTTGTACTACTTTGTGGCAGTTCTGTTTTCTGGATAGTATGTTCCAGAAGGTAATGCTCTGAGATTTGTTTATTTATCATGACTCTGATTTTTACTTCACCTTTTTATTCTTATAGTAAATAACTGAATTTTTTTCATTTGGAAAGGGTTCTTGGAGGTCATATAGTCCAGCAGCCTGCTCAGTGCAAAAAACTGCCACAGCATCTGTGACAGATGACTCTCCAGCCTCTGTTCGAAAATCTTCAGCAAAGGAGAGCTCACCACTGCATGAAGCAAACTATACGTCTGCCAAACAGTTCTTACAGTTAGGAATGTCTAGCCTAAATCTGCTTCTTAGTAATTTCAACAGTAGTCTTGCCCTCAGGAATGAAAGAACAAGTCTGTTCCTTCTTCTCTGTGACAGGCCTTCAAATATTTGGAGACAGCTATCATATTCCCCTTTAATCTTTTCCAAGCTAAACATACCCAGCTCCTTCAACCGTTCTTTAAAGGACTTGGTTTCCAGACACTTTACCATCAGAACCTGTTCCAGTTTCTTCTTAAAATGTGGGACCCAAAATTGGACCCTGTATTCTAAGTGAGGTCTTACGAGCACAAAATAGAGTTGAGTGATTACTTTTTGTGATCTGGACACTATGCCTGTCATGCAGCCCAAGACTGAATTAGCTGTTTCAGCAGCTTCATCACACTGCTGGAACTTGTTTAACTTATTGCCCACTAAGACACCTAAGTGCCTTTCACATGTGTTTCTGCCAAGCCAGATCTTCTTCATTCTGTATTTGTGCATTTGATTTTCTTACCCAAATGCAGGGTATTACATTTGTCTCCTCCCCGAGGAGCCCTTACTGTAACTTGTGGTGGTGAAGAAAGATGAATGAGAATGAGGTTTGGGGGACATCTTGTCCTCACCCAAGTTCGCATTTGAACTGCAAGCTTTCTGAAGAAAGCTTTTGGTGTTTGACTAGTGTCAGAGGTTATCATTGCTGGGCAGCAGTTTAAGAACTGGGGGTCTTCTGAAGAGCGCGCAATACAGGATTCATCTCCATGTCTATAGCCTTTTTTCAGTGCTAGTAGAAATGAGTTCCAGTCAAGAGAGGTTCTTTCATCTGTCAAGGTAATCCCCATCACAAGCCTTAGGAGAATCCAGATAGTGATGGCCCATGAACTTTGCCAAGGGACTTCGGAAAGCTAGAGCTGGCTCTGGAACTGTCACACCCCACATATATGGAAAAGCTAAACTGAGTTCCATAGCTGAAACTTGATACGGAGACCCACTGGCCATGGCCAGAGATAGACCCAACATTTCCTGCAGGATGGTGAGTTAACCCCGTATGCAAAACTGTAGCTGGATAGAAGATAGCTAAATAAATTTGCAGTTGCCCTGTAACGTGGGCTGAGCTGCTAAGTATGAAAACGTCTTGGGCAAGAATAATCCTAGCAATTTTCTGACATATGGCAATACTCAGAATGGCAAGCATCACATCCATCATCATTCTAAGGTGGTGGATGATGGTCTTTTGAATATTTGATCATCTTCAGTCTGCTTCTATCACTGCCATTTTAGTCACCAACTCTGCTTCAGTTGCTGCTGTCACTTTACTTCTCATGCCACGTATCTGAAAACTGTCTCCTTTTATAAATGGATTACAAGTTCAGTTTCCCCTCCCCACATTGCCATACTGACTAGCAGGGAGGCTGCAGGGCAAAAGGACCCACTCCAATCAAAATATGCCATCATTCATCCACAGAGGTGCAGCTAGGTAATTTTGGAGCCTAGACCTAATGGGCTAACGAGGACTGCCTTTACAAGATAAGCATCCTCTACATATAAATATACATATACATATGAACACCACGCACACACGCACACATATGAGATCTGGCTAATTTCTTTTTTGAAGACCCGCTTGGATGTTCACATAAAGAAAGTGTAGCAAGGAAGATCTTGGAAAACATTTGTTTCTTGCTTTCCCACCAGCTACACTGGGGCTTTAGAGCACTTTACAACAGATATTCCAGGGTTTCTTAACCTTGGGCCCCCAGATGTTGTTGGACTACAACTCCCATCATACTCAGCCACAAAGGTCATGTCTGGGGATGTTGGGAGTTGTAGTCCAGCAACATCTGGGGGCCCAAGGTTAAGAAACCCTGGTCTATTCCATTCTATTTATCCCCACAATGACCATATGAGGTAACTTAGGCCGAGAGATAAGTGACTGACCCAGTCACCCACATTGCCACTAAAAACCCTATGAATGTAATGCCTCCTCTCCTGGTTCATTATCCATGCTATGTCCCACCCCTATCCATTTCTGTGTCTCTTTCAACCTCTGTACAGCTGGAGTTCATAGCAGTTGCTCCTGGTGTGACATCTCAGGTTAGCCCATGATGCTGGTGCAACATGGTCATTTCAGATTACTATACAGCAGGGAGGGTGTTGTACACCATGAAGTTCCTGCATTTTCTGGAACACGATCCTTTAGAATTGGACTGTCTAGAGCATTGGCCTGTAGAATTCTAGTCTTTAAACTCAGAAACTAAAACTGATGAACAGGATCAGACAAATTAATGGAGGATGTCAACAACTATACTATCTAAAGGGAACTTCAATTTATAGAAGTTGTATACTTCTGAATAGCAGGTGCAGCAGGGGGATAGACTATTGGGGTGGGGGCTTTTTGCCTTTGTGCTTTAAGAGCTTCCTCAATGCTGTACTAGATGGATCTTAGGTAGGGGTGTGCAATGTGCACAAAACTGGGGCCCTCAGTTCGAGTACTAGTTTGATCGAACTGGCCACTGGTTTGGATCGAATTCAAATTGGGGTTGAACCAGTTTGTAGTGGCTCTGCCATAGGGAATAATGGGAATTTGAACCGGCCTATTATTCCCTATGGGTAACACCTAGGGACACCAAAACGAGTTGTGTGCTACATCATGATGTGTGCTACCTACCACCCAACCTGCAAAGCAATTGGGCTATTTTTAATGTTGTTGTTTTTTTAATTGGGGGGTCATCAGCCGGTGATGACCTATTGACCCTGAAAAAATTCATTAAAAATAGTCCAATTGCCCAATTGCCATGCTAGCTTGCCATAAGCAAGAACTTTTTCCCCCTTCCATCCATAGCCGCTTGTTATGCTGTTATCTAAACTTCATTGTGGCCTTGAACTTATATCATACCACAAGGACCACGAATATTGCAATCCCCAAGTTTTGTCAAAACAGAGGCATTTACCATCACTGTTTCTGCCAGTATTTAAATAGCAATGATAAACACAGATTTGATTGTACCACTTAAATAAGCTGAATGCAATACTTTTTACACCAGAATATACTCAAGGAAAGGTTAAAAAAATTGTTAATGTATTTTTAGAAAAAATAAGATACTTCCCACTGACTTGTACATACCACATTTTGCATTAGGGGTGTGCACAAAACCAGGTAGCCCGGTTCAGTTCGAGTCTGGACCAGACTCAAACAGGAACCAGGCCACTCAGAGGCCCATTGGGCATGCTCAGTGACCTCCAAAATAGCTGTCGCCATGGAGGTGAGGAACGGGCTGAAAACCCCATATTTCTTCTCCTCCCTGTTTCTTCCCCATCCCCCTGATCCTCACGCTGCCTGGAATGACCAGTCAGGGCAGAAGCTGCTGTCTGCTCGGAAGCTTCTCTTGTCCGCCCCCACCCTGCCATGCTGCTGCTGTGCACACCAACTCCAAGAATAGAGCCTGGCTGGCTGGAGAGAGGGAATGGGCAGCCCGGCTGTTGCATGACTCCTGCTCACTCACTCTCCCGGCATGGTGCTAGTGAGCTGCAGCTGCCCAGCATGCTCCTTACAACACAAGCAGTTGAATTTGGGGGCCCTAAGGGCCTGTGGGGACTGGACCTCTGCCTGGAAGTCCAGTCCAAGTGGTGCCCCTGTTCATACCCCATTCCCTGGAACTGAATTGGCCTCTTCTGAATAATAATCAGTAGGGGTTTTTTAATAGGGTTCTGTGAATCTTGGCTATGTTTCTGTTAACAAATCAATTTTCAATTAGTTTCGCTTGAGAAGTTCCATAGGCAGCAACTATTTACCCACTTGTTTCACTCTGGTAAAAAGAAGATGGGGGGAGGGTTTATGGCTCTAACAAGCAGACCTTTGTATAGAAATTTCTTCTATGCTCTCTGAGACTTGTCACTATTTGGAGTATTTGTCTGTATAGGTTATTAATCTAAATAATGGCTTTTTAATATTTTCATGACTTAACAGTCCTTTGCATCTCACATCTAAATTGCTCTGCACAGCTAGAACATGTCAACTTCTGCATTATTCATGAGTACAGTATTTTTAATTCTATGGAGCAATGACAACACATCGATCCCAACTTGGATCATGGTCCTTTGGGACTGCCTCATATTTACATTGCATCAGTTCCTGACATTAGCAATTCACATGTGAGATTACTCTTTCTGCCTGCATTGCCACTCTACTGACTCATAACTCTGGGTTGCAATTTGATACAGACAGTCATAAAGTCTCTTATGGCTAAACAGTTTATTTTTTTAAAAAAAAACACCACACAAACCTGTCAAGTGATGATGCAGTAGGAAAATCAGATATTACAGAGACGTTGAATGGTCTGTATAACTTAGTGCCACCTTATCTTAAATCTGGTTGTTACTGTAGTGATACTCAGGCTTGAGGGGGCACTAGGCCTCTATTAGAGTAACTGCTTGGAAGGTGGGCCTCTCCAAATAAGGAAGAAAGCATGGTTCTTGTAGTTCCTGGGAAAGAGTTTGACTTGAATGGAAGCAACAATTGTTTATGCCTCTATAGTTTTCCTTATCATCCAATTATTAATAAATCCTTCTTGTTATAGAGGCCAAGTTCGAATGTAACACGAACTGGAGTTAAACAGGGCAGAAGCTGGAACTTCATTATGTCCAAATGCTTGTAACCACAGTTTTGCGGCAAAAGTGACCTGCAGTTTGCCTCGCCAAACTCCTATTTGGCCCTTTGGTTTGCTGCCAAGACCTGAGGCTTGGTTCATGAAGCTTTATGTCCTAACGTGGATGCCACCATAACCATGGTTCCAGGAGGTTTCTGAAGTTGTGATCATAGAGATAGTGGCACAGACCCACTTCATGCTTGCAGTGCTTCTCGCTGGCTGCTTCTCCGAACACAGTCTTCAATCCAGCAATGCAGTTGCCTGGCAGCAGGGATGCCGCCACATCCCATCCAAACTTGTCAAGTTGTAAAATAGCACAGGGGCATGCCCTCTCCCCATTTGGTCCCTTGCATCCCCCCTCTTGGCAAGCAGAGGGGAAAGGGGACAGGATGGAGATTAAGTGCTGCGCTCCCCAAGAATAAGATGACAATGATATATAAACAAACACTCAAAGTGTCAACATAAGCAGGGCACCCCAAAACAGTACCAGGATGGGAACATTTGGCATGTGGAGTTTTTCCTGGGGTCAGGCTTAAATGGCAGCCCCAACCAGGGATTCTTGGATAGCCAGTTTCTATTTTTTTTCCTTCACAAAAAGGTTGGGGAAGGGGGCCCCAGATCCTTCCTCTTGGGGGAAGCTTGTGCTCTCTAGGCTTACTCATGAGAAGGGCCAGGCAGCAGGATCATCACTCCTCCAGTTAAAGGAGGGAGTTATTATATGTGTTGAGGATGGATGCTGATCTTCAGAGCAGAATGCTCACTCATGAGAGTGTAAGGCCATAGGGACACCCCCTTAAAACTCATAAAGAAGAACCATATGTGGGGACCAGGGTGTTGGGCAAAATCTCTAATAATGCATGATGACAAAACAATCCCTTTCCTTCTCCCATGTACAGGTCTCTTATGGGGGCTCTATATCAAGCCATCTTGCTTTGTGCAGGAAAACTGCAAGGAAGGGTACCCCGGAAACTGTTCTCCCTGTCTTGGCAACTGCTGCCAGGTATCTGTCAAAGCATGTCTCCTACAAGCCCACCCACCCCTGTAGACATGTGCACCTGGTGCTCCCCTCTCCTGTGATTCCCTGTGGCAGTAGATCTGCATGGGGGCAATGCCAGCCCACACCCGTGAAGTGCACAGTCTGACAGAAGACCTAGGGTGCTCATCCCAGTGGTCCCCCCCCCCCACCGCAGTAGACTGGCCCTCTGAGAGTGCTAGTTCATCATCAGCAAGATGCCAATAGAGCAGGAATGTGATTTGGTTTTCATGGACTGCTTTGTTGGGGTGTGCCCTCACAAGAGCATCCTAGGCACAGCGAGACAGGACCACCACACCCTGGATCCTTTGCCCTCCTTCATATACCGTATTTTACGGACTATAAGACGCTACGGACTATAAGACGCACCTTAATTTTAATCCAGTTTTTCAGAGTTTTAACATATTAAACTGTTAAAACATATAAGACGCTCCTGAATTTTGGCGGATATCTTTCGAGGAAAGAAGTGAGTCTTATAGTCCATAAAATACGGTACATATCCCCTCCAAGGAAGTCATCGCGTTCCCTTCCCTTTCCTGAGTAACAGGAAAATAGTGACCCTCCCAAAAAACACTGCCTGAAATTGTGCTTGTATGGGACAATTTTGTTACAGGTCTCTTAGACAGCGGAGTAATCGCTGTCAGAAGCAGCGCTGGCATAGCATGACATTTAAAGGTAGATGCCTTTTCTATGCTGGGAGTGGGTGGACCATTCCGAAAACACATGATCACACTTGGCATGCCCCCTTCAAGATCGTGTCCAATCGCTCCCACTCTAGTGACGTGCTGATACTACGGAGCTTGCTGGAATATGGTCTCAGTGGCCAAGAGCAGGGAGAGGCCACTCTGCCCTGAAACCAGTCGCTGGTTACCAAATTACTCCAAATTACTCATGGTTCAGCAGCCACTGAAGTTCAAATTCATTGTGGATGAATGTCTGCAATGAAACTCACTGTTTCAAATGGAAACCGTGGGTTCATCAAGCTCCTGTTTCACATTGCTTGTGAATTTGGCCAGCATGTCACTCCCTATTGGGACCTGCCCTAGTCACATGCTCCTGAGGGCCTAAGACTGCAAGCCTTTCTTGTAGGGAGGGGTTTTTCACTTTATTCTCCTAGAATATGACCTTGGAAGGGTGAATCTGCTCATATATAAAATGGATGGTGGCAGCCTACTCAGGACTTCTCACAGCTGGAGGAGGGATTTTGTACCCCACCCCCCCACCCCCGATTGTTACAGTTACCATAATATTGTTGGGAATTCTCTCTGGTAAGATAAACCCCTTTTCATTATAGCAGAGTGCACAGAGGCACAACACAGCGGAATTTAGTTAGGTATGCATGTATGGTGAGAGAAAAGTAACTTGGAGCCAGTTCATAGTTTCAAATCAATATAAATGATATTTATTAGAGAACTCCATTCTAGATAGGAAAGTGAGGAGTTAGAATTTCTAATCTATCTAGCTGGATGCAGATGGATTCTGCTTCTCTGCATACATGGTGCAGGGGAGAGGAACTTGCATGTTGCAAGGTAGAAGCAAGGGAAGAGAAGGGAGAGAGGAAGGAAGTGGCTGGAAGGAAGGAAGTCCCTAAGATTAGCAATCTACATATCAAAGGGATAGTGTCAGAGCAGTAAAGAAGGGATGACCAATGTCTTGACCCTCTAGTCCTCTGACTCACTAGTCTGTCCTCCACTGTCATTGAGACAAGAGACAGTGCATAGTCCTTCACTTCCAACAAATATTTCTTTGCTGCATCGTGTTCTTGAATAAACAGCAATTAAGTCACTCTTTAATGCTGAATTATTGGCTGAAACAATGGCAGAGAAATCTGTTTACAGATTTCTAAACTTCTGTTCAACTTTTTGTGAGTTTAGTGTATGACTTACTATTTGAGGATGCTTTGCGGTCCCTAAGTATGGATGGAGTCCTAATTTGAGCTACATAAACAATATAAAAAGTGACACCTCCCCATCAAATGGCTTTTTATGTTTTGCATGTGTTAAAGGAGAAAGATATGGATTAAGAGAGTCCATTTTAAGGTGAGGATTAAAACGGTACTTCCTGCAAGGCTAATAATCCAACACCTATTTACTCACAAAGGTAGCGGTTGACATCCAGACTAAATTACTCATGAGTAGTCCAGTTGAAACTAATGTGACTAATTTGTCCCATTAATTTTAGTGGAACTACTCATGAGTAATTTAGTCTTAATGTTCACCAGCAGATGTCCGCCAGCAGCTCCTTTTCTAAAGGAGCTATTTTCTGTTTCTTTAATTGGAAGATTCAATTTATAAACTATATACACATGTGTATATATAATGAACTTAATTGCAGTTTGTAGCAGTGCCTGTTTGCAAAAGCATAATAGCATCTCCATATGTCCCCTGTGATGTTGTGGGTTTAAAAAAAATACCCTGTTATTTTTATGCTGCATGATAAAATATTGGATAGTGGTAAGCAGTTTGTGTTTGCAAGTTTCCTGCAGTGCACACAAATCTATAAACAAACTGCATATTATTGAAAAGGGAATGGAGACCAGTTTGAATTAATATCTAACTGCAGTCTTGTGCATTTTGAGGGGCACAGTGGGGCCTCGATACTGCAAAGTTGAAGACATTCTAAGTGTGTTGGAAGTATGAAGAGTCAGAGGCAGGATGCTTCCAATTATCAGTTGCACAAGAGCAGTGACAGGAGAGGGTAGCTTCCCAAGACATCTGGTTGAAGATGGCTCACAAGGCAACTGTGTGAAACAGGGTACTGGACCTGATAGGCCTTAGGTCTGATCCAGGAAGGCTGTTCTTATATAAGTAGGGCTGTGCAGTTGTTTCAGAACAGAGCTGTCAGATCGGACATTGACCATGTCAGAACATATCATGACTTTTCTGCTACTACCTTTGGAGGGAGTATCATATTAGAAACGTCAGGATGCATGCTCTAGTGTGTTGGGTTTCTGTTGGAACTGTTGAATCTGATGGAATTGTTGGATCTGATGAAACTAAAAAGAGCTGTTTGGGTGCTTCGTGAAGCCAAGCAAAAAATGATGCCATAGCAATTGCCTTATTTAGAATAGGCTGAAGTGAGAAGCGGGGAAGAGCTGTGAAGTTACAGACTGACCTGGCCATTTGTACTGCATTGTGTCAAATGGTTGGAGTTTTGCCTTCTAATCACAGTCCTCTGAGTAAGGACATAGAGGGACATAGATCAACTTTATTGAAAGAGAACTAAAGTGTACATGTTGATTAAGAAACTAGTAAAACAAAACATCTACATGGAGAAATTAGTGGAAAAATTTCTTTGGTTGAGAAATTGGAAAGATAAAGCATTGCACCCCCAGACCCAATGAAGACAGGACATGCTTAGCTAGAGTAAAAATAGGGCCACTTTGTTAAAGTACAGCACAATAAGACTTGCAACGAGGTGCCTAACTAACCAGAGTGCAGGTACTCCTCCCATGTGGGACTGCTTCCTAGAGAGAGTCATCCCCACAACAGGCAAAGTGCTGGGTACTGATTCAATCAGGCACCAGGTTCTGACGTTCTCTCACCATGAGGCTTTCCCCTGCTGAGGGGGAGGCAACCTGACCCACCCCACGCCAAACCTCCAAACTCTGAGTTGGTGGGTCAAGTCACCCCCTAAGCGGGGGCCATTCCCAACCCTCTGGGCTGCAAAAACCCTGAAGAGCTGTTCCTTGCCCCACCCCCAAAGGCCCTCCAGCTGAACTCCATTAATCAATCTACCTACCCCAAACCAACACTCTCCTGCCATGAAACTGGGGCAAACATCTGTTTAGCCCCACTTCCCCCATCCCACTAGAGCTTCTTGAACACCTTGTTGCAAGTCCCAGAGGAACAGTTCATTCCCCCGATCAGTTAAATGTACTCCATCCCCCCAGTACAGTAAAGTGTCCTGGCATCCTTGAATGCCAGGATGTGGGAATCTATGCCTTGCCCTGCAGCAAGCCAATGTCATTCCCCCACCTGCAGTGAATGACTAGAAGTACCAAGGCCTTGCCCTTCAGCCAGCCAATGTCATTGCCCCTTAGGTGAATGACTAGCCAATGTCATTGCCCCCCAGATGAATGACTAGCACATGTGTTGGCCCCAGTGATGTAATCATCCAACAATGGTAGGAAAAGGTTCCATGGCGTTCCTCAGTTCCACAGTGTTCCTCAACACCCCCAGCCAGTCCCTGTCTGCATTCCCAGCAAGGCCCAATTGAGTGTCCATGTTGGACACTCTGTTTGGCTATCCAACTGGTCCCAAACCCATAGATGTGACCATAGATGAGTACCTGAAGAGGGGAAGGAGGCCTCCGGTGGACTGCAAAACAAAGGCAGGTTAGCACATCCATCCAGGAAGCCCCGCTTACTGCTGTAACAGATGTATGTAGCAGTGGCAGGTGGGTGAACACTGTGCTCGCATACATCCCTGCTGTTGCCGCTGAAGAAGCCTCCTCGATCCTGAAGGAGTAGGGGCCATACTCCACCAGCCTAAGGCCCACCCTCCACAATGCCTGGGTCAAAGACAAGCAACATTATGTCACAAAGGGGCATGACTTATTTATGGCTGCCACTTTAAATGAGAGTGGATTGTTCAAATTGGGCTTGACAAGGAAAAAGCAATCTAGAATGCCCATTGTAATATGAAAGAGACTCAAAGGCTTGCGAAGGGGGAATTAATTAACGACTTTAAAATCCAGCCGTGCAGAGGGGCTCCATTCAAATGCGACTGTTGCCTTCATGCTAAAGGTATGGAGCCTACCTCGTGTAAGGGAGAGGAGAAAGCATCACAGCGCCCCCGAGCTGTGGAGCCCACCTTCAACAAGAGAGAGAAAGAGTCACAATGCCCCTTAGGAGTGATTCACAGTGAACATTGTGAGCCTCTGGAAGAAAGCTAGCTTGCATTCCCCACATACGCACCTTTATTGAAGTTTAAAGAGTATGTTGCACTGGCCAGTAACAAATTTGGAAGAAAGCCTCAGAGACTAAGGTCCAGCAATGTCAGCAAGCACATGTCAATGACATGAGCACATTCCTGAAGGAACAGGGGATTGAACATGTGACTACACATTCGAATTGAATGGTGAATTGAATGGTGTGGCCGAGCCGAGGTTTGGCAAACAAGTTTTGGGGAGCAGCCGTGAGGACTGCAACTGGTGCTACTGAAATTTGCAATGTTGTGAGAGGACAGGTGAGCGGACTTGCATATATCTCATGCCAGCCAGTGAACCCAATCCAGAACCCATTTCAGAAAGGGTTGCACAACCTGAACCAGCCCAACACCAGGATTCCACCCAAAAGACCCTTACTCATTATCAGGAGTGAGCAGTTACCAGAAACAGTCAGTGTGGCTATGCTTATTCTTTAATAATGTTAGTAGATGGCCAGTATATAAATGTAGGTATAAATGCATGCATGAATATATGGTTGTATCACTCAGATTAACCCAATCCACTCAAACTAGAGGGAAATGTGAATGGACTCATATCAGTCCAGGAAAGATTGGATCACTATATGTATCTCATATGTGGCGCCTCAGTACAGGCACAAAGTTTCCTATGCTCCCAGTCCACTAGGTTTACCCCATGCATCCAATCATGTAGACTCAAGGGAACATACCAAAAGGGAAGGGATGACCCTACTCATGGCAACACACAGAGCTGGTAAATGGTGGAAAGCTGCAAAGAAGAAACTGAATCCCTTCATCAGAACAAGACCTGGACATTTGTAGAATGCCCTGCACGTGGGTCTTTAAAACCAAACAAGATGCAGAAGGGGGTGTACAGTGCTATAAGGCAAGACTAGTAGCCACAGGATACAGAGCTTTCAAATGAATGGTGAAGACTCCAGCGAGCCAAGCTGTGGAGGAACTAGGCCAAATGGAGGCAGGCCAGTGCCATTACTGACCCGCCCCCTTCCCCGGTTGGCCTATTCCGGCCACGTGGAGGGTGAGGCAAGATGGCAGAGCCCTGACTGTGTTGGAACACAACTCCACCTTCACTCTATCATGCTGGTGCAGCAGCGGGGAACAGCAGTACATTTGATGCCTGTCAAACACTGTGATGCATTAGAAAAACCATTGAGTTCTACTCCTAGATAGTCTACTTGGCAGTGAATTTTAGTGTAATGGCTAAAATAGCTAACAGTCATACAGACTATGAAAAAGGAAGGCCTAGAACAGGCAATCCTGAAGGGAGAGGGAAACTGGCAAAGTGGATAGAGCATTTGGGGAGGAGAGATTGAAAAGACAGGTTGACAGGAAAGCAGCAAAACCAAGGGAGAAGAAATTGATAGAGAGAAGGGAATAGGCAAATGAGGGAGTTTCCTATTGAGCTACAGCTGCATTTTTACCGGATCAGACATATTTAGTCCATGGTGGTATAGCAGACACTCAGAGGAGGTGGGGAAAGGGCAGACCCAAGGCAGGAGTTGCTTGTGGTAGGGTATGAACAGGAAGGATATTTAGTAGGTTGCTCTGGAATCTGCCCTAACCAATCTACCACGATCTTCCCCATCTGGGTTTAGCTGTAAAGTTTATGGATAGAGAGAGAGACCCCTTTTCTCTAGTGGCATTGTTGGGGTCCCACTTCTTTCTAGAGGACTCATTACCCAATGCGATACCTGCAGTCTTGTAAAGGCCCCTCTTTTCAAGACTTCAGGTTCTTGATGCAGCGAACAGGAAGAATCTCCTGTGTGAAGTAGCAGGAAAATGCACAGAGCAACCAACAGGCCTTAAAACACAACTGTCCTTTATTGTTACAACATGAAAGCTGAGGCTCTGCAAAAGCTCTACCCTAACAACTGTTGCCAAATTTCTTTCGTTTCTCACCTGCCCTTGTATTGCTTTCATCAAACAGTAATTATTTTGTATATTTGTTTGTGTTTATTGAGGTGAAATGTACCCAACTCTCCTGTTCAAAGAACACTTTAGGGGGGAAAGATCCACTGTTGAGAGCACTCTTTTCAATCCCAGTCAAAAAATCAGGGTGTTAAATTTTTCACACAAACCCTTTTGACAGTTGTGTAGAAGTCTCTCGGATGAATGAAGCAACCCTTGCTGGAGAGGTGGGATAGAAATATTTTAAATACATAAAAAATAAATCATTTCTAATAGTCCCATTAATGGCAGTAAAAGCTATGAACTAGATGAAGTTCTGTGTAGCTGATATTTATTTATTTATTCATTCATTCGATTTCTATACCGCCCTTCCAAAAATGGCTCAGGGCAGTTTACACAGAGAAATAACAAATAAATAAGATGGCTCCCTGTCCCCAAAGGGCTCACAATCTAAAAAGAAACATGACAGACACCAGCAACAGTCACTGGAGGTACTGTGCTGGGGGTGGATAGGGAGACTTACTCTCCCCCTACTAAATAAAGAGAATCACTATGTAAAAAAGGTGCATCTTTGCCCAGTTAGCAGGGGACTAATATGCCACTAAGATCTTTTCATCTCCCGCTGAATAGAACTCATGTGCTGATCAGAACAGAGAGTAGGGATGTGCATGGGATGGGATTTGTGTTCTGTTCTGAGCTTGGAATGGAACACAAATGCCCAAAACGTTCTGTCAGAACAACCGGTCAAGCCTGTTGTTTCAACGGAATGCACTTGGAAGTTCCAAGCACCATTTTGGAGATGTGTTTTCCCCTTGCTGACTGGTTTGGCACTGGCTTCCAATTGGCTTGTGATCTCCTTGCTTTTTGGTTGTCTTGTTCTCATACAAATCAATTTTGGGAAGGTTACAGCAAGTTTTTCATATTTTGCTATTTTACCTTAGGAAACTCTTGTTTGTCAAAGGAACCTCTCTGTCTCATCTATCCATTCCTTCACAGGACCTACAACTTCCAAGCTCTTTCTTCCAATCTCCTTTCTAATGGATACAGCACCCAATTCCACTGCACTGTTAAGAAAATCACTTGCAAGTTCCTATCTGGGTCCATAGGAACTTGCACAGAATGTGATTTTCTTAACGGTGCAGTGGAATTGGGTGTTGTATCCATTAGAAAGGAGATATATGTTCTCTGTTAGGGTTATATGATACTGCATATGGACCCCTTCTTTATCCCCAAGGCCAATTTGATCAATCACAATCAATATGTCTTCTAAAATAAATGTATTGCATCATGCTTTTACATGAGAGTGCACAGGTAACTTTCTGCACGTAGGTTATCTCCAGGTAAAAATTGGGAAGTATGACGCAGCCCTTACAAATTGTGCTTTCTGTAATTTGTAACTGAAGTTTATTTCATCCACTTGATATATTATCTTGCATATGAACTGCACAAACAATTGTTAGAATTCTGAAGAATATTCGATTCACCCACAAATATGTACACATTTTTCAAATTAAATTGCATGCTGGTTTTATTTCTAAACAAGGCCTTCATTTGCAAAGAATGCAGTATCAGGAAGACAATAGTTAAACCTATTATGCATCTGACTTTGAGGGAGAATCTGCTGATTCACTATAAACCTCTTTCGTACTATTCCAATAGCTGCTTTGAGGTAGCAAGCTTATTGCCTCCCTATGCACAATGCACTCTCAGGCGGCCAGAGTCTCTCTCTGTCTCCGTGCCTCAAGGTGAAAAATTAAAGTTAGCATTGCAAACTCAGCACTTTCTTTATCTCTTTCAATATTTTTCAGTAGCAGAGTCAAGTGTAAAGGCAGCATCCTCTCGCATTTACTGTATCTGAACAAAGCTCAGGGAAGATGAAAGTGAGACGTATTTGTATTGGCTTGTAATCCTTTATGCTCTTATCACAGTGGATGCTTTGCCTGAAGGAAAACAAATATGTAATACATGTTCATATTTCAGGAGAAAAATTGAGGACAAATAGTACAATTCACAGAAAGCATTTGTCATCTGCTCTTTATATATAATCAGTTATGTTCTCCTTCAAAAGTAGTATAGGGGTACTATGAAGCAGTATTTGATCGTAGCATATTGGAAATCTGGACTAGAATCCAAGGAATTGTGAAACTAAATCTGTCACTCCAAAAGAGCTTTAGACTGGTAGACTCCTTTAGACTTTTAGACTTCTCAAGCAGCATGCTTCCAGTTTATGATATGCCATGGGGCTGAACTGTTCAAAGAAAAAAAAGTCAAAAAATCCACTTGAGCTAAAGTAGCGCTTTTTATCCTGACCAATGTCAAGGTTTGATCCTTAACAGGAACAGCACCCAAATCTTAAGCATTTTTTTAATAGACCAAGTAAGTTCTATAGATATCAGTAGTACTTCTAAGTAAATAAATTTAGAACTAAGTGAGTAAGTTCAAAACACTGATGCTACATCTGTGCAAAATATCCTAGGAACATAGGACACTGCTATATACCAAGTCAAACCATTGGTCCATCTAGCTCAGTATTGTCTACACAGATTGGTAGCAGCTTCTTCAAGGTTGCAGGAAGGAATCTCTCAGACCTATCCTGGAGATGCCAGGGAGGGAACTTGTAACATAGATGCTCTTCCCAGAGTGGATCCATCCCCTCAGGGAAATATCTTACAGTGCTCACACATGTAGTCTCCTATTCATAAGCAACCAGGGCAGACCCTGCTTAGATAAGAGGACAAGTCATGCTTGCTACTACAAGATCAGCACTCCTCTTCTGGACATGCCCAATAATAATCAGATTTAGACCCGGTCCAAAACATAACTAATTCTGATGTCCAAGGGGATTTGGAGATTGGAGTTTTCAACCATCAGTTTCCCATGCGACATTCAAACTGCTTTTGAAGTGGAGGGAAGCAAATCATGCTAAATACTACAGAGATCAGCTGAACTGTTCAATGGAAGAAGAAAACAAGACCTTAAAAAATCCATTGTTTGAGCCCTAAGTCAGTCTTTGGGTCACAACCCTAGTTTCTTGGGTCTTATCCAGAAAATCAGGAAATGTGTGTTCAAATTGCATTTAAACCTTTGTATGATACCCAGAAGTCCCCATTCAAAGACCAAATCTCTCCCATTTAATTGATAGAAAGGAATAGCTTTGCTGCAGGGGTTTCCTGCTTTTTGAAAAGGTTGTGGTAGTTGTACATTCCAACTCTCTAGGCCCAGGTCAAATCCTCCCAGTCCCTGGAGCAGCATGGTGAACTGCTTCCCCCACCTCCACGGTGTATGAAGTGCACTGCCCACCCATCTTCCCCATGTTGATTCCCCACCCTTGATCTCCCAATTCTTCCCCCTGCTGTGGTTCATTGAGTTCACTTAATGCTACTAGTTTTCTCCCTGCCTCAACTCAGTACCTCCCCCATGGACTGATCACTCTGACCAATTCCCTCCTGCTCCCCATTCCTCCACCCAGTTTTTTTCCCACCCTTGCCAATTGCCAAGTGATTTTCCTCATCTCCCTTTACTTGGTGGTGGCGGTGGCAGTGGCAACAGCATCTGCCACTCCTGCCTTTTCAAAAGGCATTGGGCAGGGAAGGGAGGTTCGGGAAGAACTTTGTCTCAATTATTTAGTCTCAATTATTTTTAGAAATGCTTTAAAAGTCATAAAATGGCATCAGTAGTGATAGGAATATGAAATGTCATCATCGATATCACGGACATATTCAGTTATTGACCATGAAACTCATATAACCACGCCATACATAAGAATCCTAATAGCAGTGTGTACACTAACTGGAATAAAAGTTGCAGTTCTCCAGGTGCAAAACAGCATTTTCATCACTTAGGAAGTGCATTCCTTTGCAAGAAGTACAATCTTGAGTGGAGACTGTTGGACTGCATGCAGCAAATGGGGACAATGAATGTATTTATGTATAACCTGAACATCCAGAAGGTTCTTAGGAGTATGATGAAATAATCTAATATGACTCACATGCCAGGGCAGGAAAACTGGGACGGAAAGAGGTGGTCTTCCCGTCATGTAAACATGCAGGTCTGTGGCTGGAGAGTTAAGAATGGTGCTATACCTCTCTAAAACCTCCAAAGAACTGAAAATGCTTTTCTTTTTATATGCTTTTGTTGTAAATGAATGCAAATACATAGCTGGCACTTTGCTAATTTTTTGCCTTTGAGAAAAAAATTTTCATTTAACCTAGTTGAATTTATATGAGTTGTAAATCTGGTAAACTTTATTTTGTCCTCATGAGCACTAATTAAAACAATCAGATAACCAGTTAACTCATCCAAAATACATTTGATCTGAAGTAAATGGGAATGTGTGTAGTGTTTAGCTGTCTTCAGAAAGCTCTTTCTTGAAAAGTTGTGACACTGACTGCCTTGAAAAACTTGAGTTTCGATTTTAATATTTCATGTGTGACCATGCAAACAGAGTGTATTGTATGAGCTTTATCCGCAAGTGGTTGGGGGAAAAGTTAGTTTTCTAAAATTTTTCCTTCAGTTAGTAATAGTGTCAGGGCCATCCCTAGGGGGGTGCGGGGCTAGGGGTGAATCAGCATGTTTGTGGGGCCATTAACATTTCAATCTAATTAACATCATACATAAAGCATGCACACACACACACACACAAATTTGCCATGTATGGCCACTATTCAATAAAATGTATAACATTTGTAGTGCAGAGCAGCTTGGAAATTCAGCTCTTCTCTCAATGTGATATATTTGAACTCCCTCAGCATGCCTCAAAAACCATTTGGGCTTTTCAAATGTTTCAGCAGAACACTAAAAACAATCTTCAAGACACAAGGGGAGAAGATTGAGCACCCAAAGAGACTAAAAAACACAAATAACTTTTTGTACAGACCATGTCTTGGCTAGTTTCCTTCCATAGCAAGTTGTTTGGTTTTTTTAAACCCATTGTGAAGGAAGATTCTTGAGGGCACAAACAGAAACTGAATTCACAAGAATTTAAGAATATAAAACGAAGTATATTTATGCAAATATGCATTAGCAGAAACATTTCAACATGCAACGTTGCAATCGGCACGCTTTAAAAAATAGCTCTTTTAAGTGACCCCTGGAGAGCTCGCCCCCGCCTTCACCATCTCTTACCTCCCTCCCACAGCCCTGTCAATTACCAGCCCCTTGTTTACATCTGGCTCTCCAGCACTTTGCAGGGGTGGGGAAGTGGGGTGGGGGCAGCGTGGAAGCCCCAGGACCACCTCCATCACCAGCTGCATTGGACCCAGGCTGGGAAGTGTCCCCCACTCCTCTTAAAGTTCTGGTTGTGGCTGTGAAATTGAGGATTTCCTTGAGAACCCTCAGCTTTGCTTCAATGCAGATTCAAGCATTTAGGAGAGCACCTTGTACAGTCTTCTCATGGGACTATAACACCTTGGGATGCAGGTGGAGGATCACTTGTTAGAATTGCCCTGCGTCAAAATATTCCTCTATGTGGAATGCTTACATGCAAGGGGAAAGGCTAGCACTGCTCTCATTCACTTTTGAGCTTCTTCTTTAAAATGCTCTTGTACAACTCTCCAAGCTGCTTAAAAATACTTGGAGTAGATTAAAGAGGAATTTGAAGGGCTGTCTCTTGAGAATGGAGCTCTCAGAAAAAATCAGATTGCTGTGTGTTCATTTGGATCACAGCCTAAATTTACAGCTGTATAGCAAAGTTTTCCTGCAGGTGAATTTGAAAATGCTGAGCACTTGAGAGATATACTAAACTCAAATTCAATGAATGGTTCATAGCAGGGAAACTATAAAATTAGACCAATACCAGTTTGAAAACATTTGAAGATAGGATGGAAGAAAACAAATCATTTAACAGGCTGGATAGAATGTATTCAGGGTGTGATTGGTATAGAAAAGTACAAAACCACAAATCTTTTCAGCAGTAATATTAAAGTGAGAGCCTATTTACTTTGCAACAGATGATACAACATTGCACGTTTTGTAAGGAAGGCTTTTAGCCTACCAGGAAAATAGTCCATTCAAATTAAATCACTTCATCACTCTGATGGCTACATGACAAGTCTTGCCAAAGTTCATACATCAGACGTCTGTGCCTCTGAAAAATTTCACATTCGTAATGGGCTGTCATATCAATTGTCCAATTCCATCTTGCAGTGTGTCCTCTTTGTGAGTCAGTGGGTTGTCACACTATTATCAAACTACACCTGCCATTCTTCTCCCTCGTTTTACCATTCTTGCAGTTATCTGCTAAACTATCTCATCTCCATCTCATTTTGCATGTAAAAGAAGAAAATGCCCACAATAATCTTCCTCTTGATTGGTATGAATGGACTTTATATATGTCAAATCCAGTTTGTTTTCATTTCACGTTTCCAATGTGATGATGGTTACATTTTAGTTGGGCCAAATTAAGGCTCTGCTAGGATCCAAATATCTTATCCTGGTTTTCTATTAATTCTTTACTTCAGTGCAAGCATTATTAATTATTTATTTATTAAACTTCTATACTGCACAGACGTTCATCTCTGGGTGGCTAACATAAAACAATTAAAACACATATAAAAAGTTAAAACAACAATGCAACAATTTAAAATCAGCCATAAAATTAAAGCTGGGAAAGCTTGGGTGAAAAGATGGGTTTTCCGATGTTTTTTAAAAATTGCCAGAGATGGAGAGGATCGTATTTCAGCAGGGAGCGCATTCCACAATCTTTGGGCAGCAACTGAGAAGGCCCATCTCTGTGTAGCCACCAGACGTGTCAGCGGTAACTGGAGACAGACCTCCACATGACCTCAATGAACGATGTGGCTCATAGTGCAGAAGACGCCCTCTTCAATACCCAGGGCCTAAACCATTTAGGGCTTATAACTAGCACTTTGTATTTTGCCCAGAAACCTATTGGCAGCCAGTGAAGCACCATCAGCAGCGGAATAATGTGGTCTCTCCGAGATGACCCAGAGACCATCCTGGCTGCCGCATTCTGAACCAACTGCAGTTTCCGGACTGTGTACAAAGGCAGCCACACATAGAGCGCATTACAAAAGTCAAGTCTGGAAGTTACTAACAAATGTACCACTGTTTTGAGGTCCTTGATCTTGAGAAACAGGCGCATCTGGCGTATCAGCTGAAGCTGATAGAAAGCACCTCTGGCCACCACCTCTACCTGACAAACCAAGGAGAGGTGTGGATCCAGAAGTACTCCCAGACTGTGAACCTCTTTCTTTTGGAGACGTGTGACCCCATTTAGAACAGGTAGATCAAGATCGTCTCTGGAGTTCTGAACCCGCACAATAAGTATCTCCATCTTATCTGGATTCAGCTTCAGTTTATTCTCCCTCATCCAGCCCCTCATCCAGCCCTGCTCCCTGCTTCCAGGCAGGCATTTACAGAGGGTATACCAGCTCCTGAAGAATTTGACATGGAGAAGTAGATCTGGGTGTCATCAGCATACTGGTAACACCCAGCTCCAAATCCCCTGATGATCTCTCCCAGCGGTTTCATGTAGATGTTAAAAAGCATTGAAGAAAGTATGGAGCCTTGAGGGACACCATACTTAAGCTCAGATCTCGAAGAGCAACAGTCTCCAAATGATACCATCTTGAATCTGTCCGAGAGGATTTATTTATTTATTTAGATTTCTATACCGCCCTTCCAAAAATATCTCAGGGCGGTTTACACAGAGAAATAATAAATAAATAAGATGGCTCCCTGTCCCCAAAGGGCTCACATTCTAAAACGAACCATAAGATAGACACCAGCAACAGTCACTGGAAGTACTGTGCTGGGGGTGGATAGGGCCAGTTGCTCTCCCCCTGCTAAATAAAGAAAACAGTGCCCCCCTCCCAACACCCTCTGACATTCCAGAAGGATACTATGGTCAATAGTATCAAAAGCTGCCAAGAGATCCAAAAGGACCAACAGAGTCACACTTCCTCTGCCAATTGCCAGTTGGAGATCATCCATCAGGCCGACCAAGGGAGTCTCCACCCCATAGCCCGCCCGAAAACCAGTTTGAAATGGGTCTAGATAATCAGTTTCCTCCAAGACCGCCTGGAGCTGAGAGGCCACCACCCTCTCAATTACCTTGCTCAGCCCGTCAGAAGCTATTGATCATATCAGCTTACACATACAGCAGGCTCATTTACCTCATTTGACAAGACTTTTTTCTGCAGGTCAGTGTTCATCAAGTGTGACTGGTGGTGTTTCCAAAGCTCATGTTTCCATACAAAGGTCCTATGCAACCAGCAGCATCTCCCGTGTGCAAATTCCTCCTGGTAATCTCAGTGCTTTGGATGCCAATGCATGTCTTTGTGTGGAACTTCTGGGGTCTCCACCACAAAGCTTCACAAGGCAGTTTAAAACAGTGGGCCAGTTTCAGAATGCAGACTCAAGGTGACATCCCTGAGCCTCAGGACCGTGTGCTCCTTTCTCTTTGGCTTATGCAAGCCTCCAAATAATTCTATTTCCAATTTAGGTTACAAAGAAATGAATATTGGTTGTGACGTCTGAACTGATCAGTCTTGGCTTATTCTAGGCAAATTCCTTGAAATAAACTTAGATATGAACACAGGGTTTGAAGTGGATTTCATATCTAGCTTTATTTCCAGCAGATTGGTTGGAATACAACAAGATTGGTCAGTTTGGATGTCATCACATTCTACCACAGTATTTTTCTAAACTATATTGGAAGTAGATTTCTTTGGACACTCATGCAGGCTTCAACCTGTATTCTGCATGATGTCTGAACTGGGCCAGTAGAATGGTTACATAACCTAGACAATAATGTTCTAAAATCAATTTTAATACTGTTTAAGTTGAACTAAAATGTAAATCAACTTAATCAATACAAAATGCATTGGGCAACCTAAGCAGTAGTAATTAACAGTAGAGCTATCCCTCAAAGGCCTGTCCAAAAAAAAGGGGGAATAAAAGTTTACTTTCTAAAGTCCATAAATATGAAGTTGCTCTGTAATTTAATGGAAGAGAACATTCTATAAGTCCCGTACCACTGCTGAAAATGCCCTGTTTATATACTATATTAATCATGCCTTAAGTAACTTGGGGGAGAGGTAAATGTGGAGACTCTTTCTTTTGGGAGGGGACATTGCTGCATTTTGAATGCCAGAATTTTAATAAGTGAGATACTGTAACCAATGCACATTCTCATGGTGCAAGCACCTAACTAGAAGTTTGACAGCATCTTATTCCTCCATAGTTCCAGTAGCTAGGGATGTGCTTGAAACGGATTTTGTGTTCTGTTTTGATCTTGAAATGAAACACAGATGGCCGAAATGTTTAGTTGACACAGCGGTCGACCCTGGCTGTTTCAATGGAACAAACTTGAAACAGTTTGAGTGTTTCGGCCATAGGGAACAATGGAGAAACTTGCAAGACCTCATTATTTCCCATGGGTAGTGCCTAAGGATACCAAAGTGGGTTGTTTGGTAGGACATGATGGGTGCTACCTACTAACCGACCTACAAAAGAAATGGGCAAGCGGATGATATTTAACACTCTGCAGTTACCACACAGAGGCTGAAAACAGGCAACAGCCACTGGCCCAAGCTGCTGTTGGGGAGGCCAGTGAGGGGTTTAGAGGAGTCCCCTGCCATCTCGCCACAGCCAGGAAGGTAAGATCCCCACTTCCCCTACCCTAGGGAATCCCCCTTTGCTTATAAAGGGGAATCCTCAGTGGATTCCCATTTACAAGCATTGACACAAATTGGTTCATGGGCCCGTTTGGCCCAGTTCAGTGGTCAAACCAGACTGGAACCAGACCAGGCTGGGTCACTTCAGTCTGAGTTTGAACTGAACTGGCCATACCGGTACAATGCACATCTCTACCCACAGTTCCTCTGCTGTGTGGTTAGTGTCCTCCACGTGCAGCAGTGCCGGTTAGAACCACGCCACCAGCAAAAGATGTCGCCTTACTCTCCTGCCCCCACTAGTGCACCACGAGGGACAGGAAAGGAGCATGCAGCCCACTGCCACTGGTCCACAGATCTGCAGTGAAGTGAACACTGGTGTCAGGTGCTGCTGCACGCAGGAGCTCCGACACTGCCTCCCTGCATGCCCAGTACAGGGTGGGCACCACCTACCTGCTGAAGGTGGTGTGTGAGGGGATCTTATAGTCGAAGGCAAGCAGTATGACTAGCGAGCAGAAACTGGTGTTCACCACCACCTGGAGTGGCTGGTGGTCCAAAGCAATCATCTTCCCAATGGCCTGAGTGATGAGATGAGGCTCTGGGTGATCAAACTTCTTGCCTACCAACTGCACTCACTGAACAGGCAACTTCACCTGCTTGGGAGCATGAGCAGGTGCCTTGCTGCTAATCAATGCCTTGCTACTAATATGGCACACCAGGCCTATTGCGGCAGGGGTCCCCAGGTGACACCATTGTAGGTGCTTCAGCATCCCCAGTGTCCCAAGATGCTTAGGGTCCTTCCCCCTGTTGACCTCTGACCTGCAGTGAGTACAGACAGCATGAGTTAAATCACCAGGGAAGATTTCAATGTGGCCCCACACCATCCTGCCATCAGAGCTGGTATGACTACATTGGGCTGGGGCTGCTGGTTCCTTCTTGGGGCCTCTACCACCCTCAGTCCAGTGTGCATGTGTGTGTGTGTGTGTGTGCGCGCGCACGCACATCTTACAAGACCCTCCAGAGAGAAAATAGCACACTGGCTAATGTCTACAAATGTTAATGAATTACATTCTGCTTTCTTTGTGCCTAGGATCCAAATAAAATGTTTGTGCTTGCAGCCAGCCTTCTGTAATTCTTTTTACTGTAGCTTTTGGTACTGCAATGTAGGTTCCTAAAGTTTCTCCAAACTTCTGTAACTCATAAAGAAACTTGTAAAGCTTGGCTAGAAGCTGTACTCAGAAAGGGGTGGTGTCTGGGAAACATACTAGGTGACCTTCTGAACCATGTTCTGTGAACATTATAATGGAATATGTGGGCAGTTGTGCAAGAGTGCTCTTGTGCAATGGCAAAATTGTGCAAATACAGTTGTGCAATGGTAGAGCTATTATTTCCAATGGACCAACTGTATTTGCATAATTTTTGTGTTACATGTTACATTGTATGTGGGATGTTGCACAATATGTCAGCCAGTGCTCCCACTTCTCGCTGCCCTCTGGATCCCAGTGTGTGTTAATGCAACGAGTGCCGGAACAGACAATGAGCGCCATAGTTAGCTACCATGTTTTCAAGAAAGCAAAGCAGTAGCAATAGTTCTAGTTCTGACTTCCATATCTATCTTTTGTGTAATTATAGAAAGCAGTGTTTGACTCTATTTGCTTGCCCAAGTGATGTTTGTGTTGATTTAACTGACATCATGTACAAGTAGTAGAAAAGCAGTGGTAAATAAATAGAAACTTTAATAATTGTGTGTATTTCATATTACTAGGCATTATACAGGAATCCATTTCTAATGAGCTAAGAATCAATCTAAATAATTAAAGAAGTTAATATTTCTGCCTGGTTGATCAATTAAAAAACCTTCAGTCTTTTAAATATAAGTGTCTTGGGAAGTAACTTGAATGTGAAAGATTTATTATGGTATATTCCCAAGAACAAACTGTGATTGTGCAGCAGACCAAAAAGACATGGCCCTATTTTCTTTGGTTACTAATTAGAACATTGTGCATGCTAGAAATTAAAGAAAGCACTTTGCCTATGTATATTAATATACTATTAACTATATGCTATTGAAAGCAATTTTTATTTTGTGAGTGTATGACTCTTTATCATTCATAGCTTATTTCTTCTCTTATGCTAGAAAATTTCATTGTTTATCTGTGTTAAATTTTAATATTACTTTACTTTAGAGTGTTCTTAAGAGCCATCAACAAATTTTCTGAGACTATGAACCAGAAGTTCCTGGAAAATATGAACTTTGAAGAACAAGTGAGTGGTTGCCTGATTTCATGTATTTGACTTTTGAAAAAGCTGAATTCCTTTATCTTTCAGTATAAAATTTGCTTTTCTATATTCTGTTTTGCTGATAGAGGACATTCAAAGTACTATAGATTTTTGCTTGTGCTTGCTGAAGTTTTCAGCCCAGTCCTGGTCATTGGACTTTTGTAATGTTCACAGTCTAATATTCACATGTTGAAAGTTCTGATCAGAAACTCTCTCTCTCGATAGATAGATAGATAGATAGATAGATAGATAGATAGGGTATGAATGAATTTTCATCAGAATATTAAAAGCTGGTTTCTCTTTTCATCAGAATATTAAAAGCTGGTTTCTCTTTTTATAACTATCAAAATTAGCATTTAACGAGTTCCTGTTGATAGGGAAACTAAAACTAGCTGACCAATGGAGAAGTATCAATTGTAGAAATCCTAAATAAGGTAAAGGTCTACTGGAGACACCACTTTGGTAAAACAAACAAGCAAGCCACTAATTCAAGATTTTAAAATACTGGCAAATTAAATATCTTGAAATATAAGACTCCGATCAAAGAGGATTTATTTATGGTAAAACTGTCAGATTTTAGGCCAGTTAAGACAATACCTCTCTGGCCCATTTGATTAAAAGCAGGATGCATGAAGTGCATGCCTATTGTGATGGCTTTTGTGATGCCCTTCCACCAGCATATCCCTGATTCGTATTCAGACAGCGGTTCTGCATGCACTCCAAATACTTCTTTAAACTAATATTTGGAGTGCAGGAAGAGCTGCCATGTGGATGAACATCCTTCCCTCCATATAATAGAGAGTGTTCCGGGAGCGCATCACAATGTCACAGAAGGCATCACAATGGGCACACAGTCAGTGTGCTCCCTTTTAATTGCATGCGCTGGAGAGGCATTGTGTGAATCTTCCTTATGTAAGGAAATTAGTGTGAAATCAAGGGAATTCATTAACAGGAGAGAATACATAAGGGACCCTATCACCTTTCTTCTGTTTGCCCTAGCAATATATCCTCTTAATATTGCAATAAAGAATGGCTGGATAATTTACAGTATAAAAACATACAAATATGTATATAAAATATCTTTGTTTGTGGATTATATCTCCTGTACCTTTGTGAGTAGTATAAAAAGAAGGTGAAGCTTCCCCCTGCCCTATCACAGAGTGTTGGAAAACACAAATACCCAGGGCTAGCCCGGGTCTGAGGGGGCTCTCAGCAAGGTGGCCTCTGGTGCACTCCCTCCTACATGAGGCAAAAATAAGGTTGGTTGTTCTGCTGCCAACCTGGTAAAAATGAAAGAAATCTGTATCTGCCACCACAGTAATGGGAAGGCGCCCACTCAGCTAGTGAATACAGTTTACTGGTTGGGCAAAATCTCTGCTGGGGTTCAGGAAAGGTCTTAGCAGTGGTCCCACTTCAGGTGCTGGCCTGTGACAGATGCCCAAGGGGGCTGTGTGTTTATGCTGGCATAAGCATAATACTGGCTGAGCAGAAGGCCAAAAATGCAATCTTGTAATCTCTTCTCCCAAGTACAACTCCACAAAGCACTACTTCACTTAGTGGTGAAATGTGCAAACAGTGTTGACCTGAGTGGCTTGAGCACAGAGAAAGGTTGTTATTTTTTTTTAAGGGTAACAAAGAAAACATCCTATTTTTATGTTTACAATCAGACTGCAGCAATGTAACTCTCATTCATTCGTTAGAAGTTGTGAGCATTTTCATGAACAGTGCTTGCTTTTGTTTTCAGGTGCATGCAATGCTTGTGGAAATGTGTCAACCTGACAGAGCTGGGCATTTTGCAGCTTAATCACACTGCAGGGGCAAAGTGGGCATCTCAGAGTTTTGGGACTCTTTCTTCATTGGGCCCATCCACTGGCTCAGGAGGAGGACTTTTGTGAATTAGAATTAGAAGCTAATTTTTCATCTGTGTCTCTTCGGTTCTGATGGGAGCAAGTAGGATAGCTCCATGTGCCACTCAGATCCTCTTTCTTGCTTTGCAGTTAACAAAGTTGGCTCATGCCAGAAACTAATACTATAGCCATGTTGGTTTATAGCAGCAAAGGATTTGTTTAAAAGTGTTGTATCCCCCATCCAGCTGCTTTGATTGTCCTTCTAACTGTGCTGCTGTTATAGATTTGAAAGAACAAAAAAATGCGTTAGGTAGTCAGGTAGTAGAAAACTAGTTCTACTTTGTCCTTTAATAAGTATTTGGGTTCCTAGCCCTGATTAAGTTTTTCTTCACTTTGCCTCCTATCAACTTTTGGTAGTAAATTATGTGGCCTGGCTCATTGATGGTGCCAGTCAATTTGAGGCTAGTTCCTTCAGCAAGTTTGTTGACAAATGGCGGTGGGAGGGTGACGCACAGATTATGCTCTTTGAGGATCTGATTGAGTCGTAATGTGAATATTAGTGGAGCTTACTGCAAGGGAGATAAATGTGTTAATTTTAGAAATGGGAAAAGAATAGAAAGTCTTCCTAATTCTCTCTGCTCCTATAGTTACTGTAACATCTTTTGTGATACAATGGGAGAGGAGGACAGTAAGGAAATGCTGATGCAGGGTCTTTATTCAATTCAAGAAATGAACTTAATGGAGTTGCTCAGTGCCAAAGTGAATAACCAAGGTTGGATGCCAGTTCTCACGATCAATGTAATGTCAGTTTGGCAGGAAGCGGAGAGCTTTTCCTTGTGTGTGCTCCCACAGATACTGTCCATCTTTGGGTGGCCTTTCTACATGGAAGAATCACCACAATACACCTTACTTTTCTTATGTGTCACTAAGAGAAAACTGTTTCTCCCATGATATTTTTAAAAATAATTTTCACTATAAAGGATATACAACTATGCTATACTGATCCAATGAAGTAGGGGTATTAGGCAGTTCTGTTCCACCAACTATGGACATATATCTTTCTGGTTTTCCTGAGTGAAGGAAAATTTTGTTGGTTCATATTCAAATAGCAAGAGAATAAGGCCATCAGAGTTTTTCAGAGCTTATATACGTGGAGAGAGAGAGAGAGAGGATATGTGAATGACTCGACATTAACAGATGCTATCCTTGGTCATCTTTTACATTTGTTCTGTTATAAAATTTAATTTTGTCAGAATCAAGGGGAGTTTTCCCACAAAGCTATGGTTAACTTATGGCACCACAACACAATATAATTATTCTGGTTGTTTGGGAGTTGTGATTACCTTGGGAAGTGCAAAGTTTCACAGGCCTTGCTGCAGTGTGGTTTATTGTTATTAGCTAATGAATCCCATATGAATCTCCTGATGCTGCTAAGGGAATGCAGGCCAGCAGGCATAAAAATTATACTCTTGCCTTTATTCTAATTGCATGATAATAAAAACTTACAACTTTGCATAATATTAAAAAATATTGCAGTGTTTCCACTGGTTGCTTTCATAAATTATTTAGGTTTCACACTGCTTAATATCACCTTCCATTTTAGGTGAAACCCATTACAGCTATTCAGTGTTTTTGTCTTCTGCTCAATTTACAGCTGTGGAACAACTACTTTCATCTTGCAGTGGCTTTTATCACCCAGGATTCCTTGCAGCTGGAACAATTCTCTCATGCAAAGTTCATTAAGATTTTGAACAAGTAAGTCTTATTTTTATCATTTGAATGCTGTCTTTTCTTCTCATTCCCAAACAAAGCTCGGGTAAAGGTGGTTGTTTTTGTATTCCCTTACAGATATGGAGATATGAGGCGCTTAATTGGCTTCGCTATCCGTGACATGTGGTACAAACTTGGTAAGTAAGCACAGTCAAAAACACAAGTGCTTACTCTACACCTCTTCTATTTGAGGGATGTTTCTGAAATATGAGACATTTGTTCAGTCTAGTTTATTGTTTTTGTGTACTAAATGTCTTCCTATTTATTTGCAATATATGAGGAAGTAAGAGAAATCTGTGTCGTTACTGAATAGATGATTCTATCTGGAGAGCAAGGGACAAAGAACAGAAGCCATTACCAACACACTTTGGACCTTGGAAGACCATATAATCTGAATTAGTAACCTCTGCTAAGTGGGCAAAGAGGTGTCTTTTAATTGGTGACTCTCCTATAGTTATCAGTGAGATATCAGTTGTTCCTATTCAGCCTAGCAAAGCAGAAGATATCCTGCCTAAGCATGCATCCATGCATCAAGAAGAAGAATCCCTTTTGTGGAGATCTTCCTAAGCTCCGCAGCACCAGTTGCAACCATCAGTGACTTTCACTGACCTTTCCTTCTTCCAGAAGTGCCCTGCACCACCCAACAATATATCTCTGAGGGATGAGGGCACTTCTGTGGGTAGGAAAGATCATCAAAAAAATAACCTCCTCTTTGCACAATAGCACTGAAAAGTTCAGAAAGCTCTCCACAGTGGAGACACTTCTTCCTGGCCCACATGTACACACTTAGTCAGGATATTGGCTGGTGTCCCTCCAGTGACTTTTCCTGGTGTTTCCCTTGTATTTTTGGACTGTGGGTCCCTTTGCAATAGTGAACCCTTTTCTCATTCTCTTTGCTATGTAAACCAATCAGTGAACATTTTGTTGAAAAGCAGTATATAAATATTCTTAAGAATAATAGTACTACTACTACTACTGCTGCTACTACGACTAATAATAATAATAATTGCCCGAACACCAGAGGCACAAAATACCAGCTGCTTCTTGACAAAATGATTTTAGAAAATTGCAAGAGAAGAAAAACAAATCTAAGTGTTGCATGGATTGACTATAAGAAGGCCTTCGACTCATTGCCTCACACATGGATACTAAAATGTTTAGAAACAACTGGTGTCAGCAAAAACATTCAGATATTTATAAAAAAGCAATGAGCATGTGGAGTACACAGTTAACAATCAATGGCGAGATACTTGGGCAGGTTAGCATTAGAAGAGGTATTTTTCAAGGGGACTCACTACCCCCTCTGTTGTTTGTAATCGCCATGACTCCACTTTCACAAATACTAAACAGAACAGGCCTTGGATACCAAACATCAAAAACATGTAAAATAAACCATCTGCTGTACATGGACAATTTGAAGTTGTATGGAAAGTCCCAGTCAGAAATCGAATCACTGCTAAACACTGTCCATATATTCAGTAGCAATATAGCAATGGAGATTGGACTAGATAGGTGTGCTGCATTAATAATGAACAGAGGGAAAATAACAAAAACAGAAGGAATAGAACTGCCCAACTGAAGCAACATCAAGAACCTGGAAGAGGAAAAAAACTTTACAAATACTTGGGCATTCTCCAGGCTGATAAGATCGCACACACTGAAGTTAAAAGAAAAATTGGAAGTGAATACATCAGGAGAGTTAGAAAAATCCTCAAGTCCAAACTCAATGGTGGGAACACCATACAAGCCATGAACAGCTGGGCTATACCTATTATTAGATACACTGCAGGAATAATACACTGGACCTAGGCAGAGCTCGAGACGCTAGATCGTGAGACCAGGAAAATAATGACCATCGATTATGCTCTGCACCCCCGCAGTGATGTCGAGAGGCTATACCTCCCTCGCAGCTCAGGTGGAAGAGGAATGCTGCAAGTCCATCAAACAGTAGAGGAGGAGAAAAGAGGCCTTGAAGAATATATCAAGGGCAGTGAAGAAGATGCACTTCAAATGGTCAATGAGAAACTATTCAACACCAATGAAACAAAGCAGGCCTACAAGAAAGAACAAGTCAAGAACCGAGCAGAAAAATGGAAAAAAGAAGCCACTGCATGGTCAATATTTGCACAATATAAGTGGAAAATCAAACATCACCAAGACCTGGCAGTGCCTTAAGTATGGCAACTTGAAGAAAGAAACAGAGGGTTTAATACTGGCTGCACAAGAACAGGCACTAAGAACAAATGAAATAAGAGCAAAAGTAGAAAAATCAACAAACAGCAAGTACCCCCTTTGTAAAGAAGCAAATGAAACAGTGGGCCACCTAATTAGCTGTTGTAAAAAGATCGCACAGACTGACTACAAACAAGGGCATGACAGGTAGCAGGGATGATACACTGGAACATCTGCAAAAAATACAAGCTACCTGTACCACAAAATTGGTGAGACCATACAATGGAAAAGGTTGAAGAAAATGAAGATGTAAAAATATTTATTTATTTATTTATTTATTTATCTAACACATTTCTATACCGCCCTAACCCAAGGTCTCAGGGCAGTTCACAACAACAAATACTAAAAACAATTTAAAACAAATAACAAACAATCAAAAGCTTAAAAATTTAAAAGTTAAAAAGTTAAAAAGCTAAAAAGTTAAAAAGCTTGGGTAAAAAGATGAATCTTCAAATCCCTTTTAAAAGCCACTAGAGATGGGGAGACTCTTATTCTCACGGGAAGTGCGTTCCAAAGTCTCGGGGCGACAACAGAGAAGGCCCGTCCCTGCGTGGCCACCAAACGACATGAAGGTAGCCACAGACGAGCCTCCCCTGATGAACGTAGTGTATGATGGGGATCATGCAGAAGAAGACGCTCTCTTAAATACCGTGGGCCTAAGCTGTTTAGGGCTTTATAGGTTATAACCAGCACTTTGTATTTTGCCCGGAAACCTATCGGCAGCCAGTGCAACTCCTGTAATATAGGAGTAATATGGTCTCTTCGAGATGACCCGGAGACCAACCTGGCTGCTGCATTTTGTACTAATTGTAGTTTCCGGACTACGTAAGGCAGCCCCATATAGAGTGCATTACAGTAATCAAGTCTGGAGGTTACCAGCAAGTGTACTACTGTTTTGAGATCATGAACTTCAAGAAATGGACGCAGCTGGCGTATCAACCGAAGCTGATAGAAAGCGCTTCTGGCCACTGCCTCAACCTGGGAAACCAGGGAGAGGTGTGGATCCAGAAGCACTCCCAGACTGCGTACCTGTTCCTTCTGAGGAAGTGTGACCCCATCTAGAACAGGTAGATCAATATCGCTTCCCGAGTGATGACCACGCACAATAAGTACCTCCGTCTTGTCTGGATTCAGTCTCAGTTTGTTATCCCTCATCCATCCCATTACTGCTTCCAAGCAGGCATTCAGGGAGGATATGCCTTCTCCTGATGATGTTGACATGGAGAAATAGATTTGGGTATCATCAGCATACTCATAACACCCAGCACCAAATCTCCGGATGATCTCTCCCAACGGTTTCATGTAGATATTAAAGAGCATTGGAGACAATATGGAGCCCTGAGGGACTCCATATAAAAGCTCAGATTTTGAAGAGCAACAGTCTCCAAGCGACACCATCTGGAATCTGCCAGAAAGGTAGGAGCGGAACCATTGCAAAGCAGTGCCTCCCACCCCCAACACTCTCAGACGTTCCAGAAGGATACTATGGTCGATAGTATCGAAAGCCGCCAAGAGATCCAAAAGGACCAACAGAGTCACACTTCCTCTGTCCATTCCCAATTGGAGATCATCCATCAGGCTGACCAAGGCAGTCTCCACCCCATAGCCCGCCCGAAAACCAGTTTGAAATGGGTCTAGATAATCAGTTTCCTCCAAGACCGCCTGGAGCTGGGAGGCCACCACCCTCTCAATCACCTTGCCCAACCATGGGAGGTTGGAGATAGGCCTGTAGCTATTAAACTCTGAGGGGTCCAAGGCAGGCTTCTTAAGAATAGGTCTAATAATTGCCTCCTTTAAACAAGGAGGCATCCTGCCCTCCCTCAGAGAGGCATTTATAATTGCCACCAGGCTCTCCACAACAACTCCCTTGCCAGATAGTATAAGCCACGTCGGGCAAGGATCAAGCAGACAGGTGGTAGAACGTACCGTTCCGAGCAGCTTGTCCACATCCTCAGGAGTCACAAACTGAAATTGATCCAGTCTAACCACACAAGAGGAGTTGCTGGATACCTCTGCATCTGACACTGCGATAACTGTGGAGTCTAAATCGACCCGAATACGAGAGACTTTGTCCACAAAAAACTCATTAAAAGCATCACAGTGGGCAACTGATGGTTCCAAAGATGGATTCAGGGGAGTAGGGGGCCCTACTAGACCCCTCACAACCCTGAATAGCTCAGCCGGACGAGAGCCTGCGGAAGCAATACAGGCAGAAAAGAAACACTTCTTTGCTGAACGTATAGCCAGAGCATAGATCTTTAAATGTGCTCTATGTCGTAATCTGTCGGATTCGAGTCGAGTCTTCCTCCACTTGCGCTCTA
The DNA here is from genome assembly GCF_027244095.1 of Hemicordylus capensis. NCBI lineage: Eukaryota > Metazoa > Chordata > Lepidosauria > Squamata > Cordylidae > Hemicordylus > Hemicordylus capensis. The sequence continues at coordinate 367,873,927 of NC_069658.1, read as the reverse complement.
GTTGCCTACCTTGCCGCTTCAGCTCCCGTAGATCTTCTGTATACCAAGGAGCCATTTTTGAAGCAGGTCGGAGAGCACGCTTAGGAGCGATCATGTCTACTGCCCTGGTGAGCTGATTATTCCAATTCTCCACCAGGGCATCAACCGGATCGCCGGCAGGGCCAACATTAAATCCTTCCAAGGCTTCTTGGAATCCTATTGGATCCAATAACCTTTTTGGACGGACCATTCTAATAGGTCCCTCACCCCTGCAGAGGTGGGACGCAACTGTGAGTCCGACCTTAACCAGATGGTGGTCCATATTATGGGACTTCCGACTACAAACAAACAAACATCTGCCACACAATACACCAGATATAACTGTGGTCGAGAAGAAAGAAAAACAAGTCAAAATAATCGACATAGTAATACCAGGTGATAGCAGAATAGCAGAAAAAGAAATAGAAAAAAATCACAAAATACAAAGATCTACAAATTGAAATTGAAAGGCTGTGGCAGAAAAAGACCAAAATAATCCCAGTAGTAATTGGTGCCCTAGGTGCAATTCCAAAACACCTTGAAGAGCACCTCAACACCATAGGGGCCATCGAAATCCCCATCAGCCAATTACAAAAAACAACTTTACTAGGAACAGCCTATATTCTGCGACGATATCTATAACAATTGACAATAAAATTCAGCCATCCCAGGTCCTTGGCAAGGACTCGATGTCTGGATATAACAAACCAGTCAATAACACCTGTCTGACTGTGTAAACAAGAAATAATAATGTATAATTGGATGACAGCACCCAGAGGGGCTTTCCTGCTCCCATTACTTTCCTGCCTCCCATATCTCTGTCAGTGTGTCACTAAATAAATAAGCTCCAGTCTGTGGAAAGGGTTATCAAATAAATAAACTACCAGTCTGAGGAGAAGGTTATCAGTTTCAATGTTTGGCTCTAGGTTCCCAATGCCTAATGCTGGCACTACAACTTTTAATATAGAAGGGCAAAACAGTTCTTCTCATTTAGAATTTCCATTTCCATTATAACATTGCCATTTCTTTTGCTGTGTTCATACACTGCAATTTAAAACAACTGATGTTCTTCTGTTAAGAAGTAGATATGCTATTTGGATTCCCAACCCACACATATTTCTCAGATGTCCAAGTCCCTTTAGGGATAAATGGGACTAAAAAACCTTAGCTTTATCTTCATTCAATTACACCAAAATCAGCAAGAATTCAACTCTGAGCTGGCTCACGTTCTAACTATAATTTATGGTAGGTGATTTCTGACCCAGATGCTTTTTTCACAAGAAGTGTGGGCAAAATAAGCCATCAAAACAAAGTGAATGCCTGAAACAGCAATATAAAGTGACCTCCATGTTACCACTTAATCCCCAGGGTGCTCCTTCCTTACATTGAAAAGATAGCAAAAAATAAGACATTTATGTTTTCTTTCAGATCATGTTTGCCTTAGAAAAGAGAACAGAAATGGCCTGTATTAAATATGCCAGTCCACATTAAATTTAGGCTCCTGTAAACTTAAGCTCTGTCCCGTCAGTTGTATTTTCTGTAACTCGCTAGGTAACAACCACTTATGTTCAAGTTCACTTGTTTGTCTCTGTGCAGATGGATATTCCTCTTTCTTTCAGACAGACATAGGTCTACATGTGCAAAGAAGTAATGGAATAGAATGAATGGGAAATATCTTTAGCGCTTCCATTGTAATTTATTATTATTATTATTTTTGCATTTATTTGAGACTGTCCTTTTATTTCAGCTGGGTTTATTAGGCTACCAAAAGTTGTTTTTAGGTACAAATTACTAGCTTTTGCTGCTGAAATTAAAAACATGGAATTCATAAAAGTGGCTAATATTCAATTGAGATAAAACAAAAATGGAGCTCCTGTTCCACACAGGTTTTAAAACTATTACACATATCTTGAAGAAAGTGTTACGTTTATAGAGGGGAAAGGCCATGTTCACTGTAATGCACATTTGTCTTCAGAAAACAAATTTACTGACCTAATTTATTTTTCTCCTATTCACATTATGCTCTTCAATACCATCTCTATTTGCCTAAATCAAATATTTGTTCAGTTATATTTCAAAATTTATCAATCAGTACTCTTCCAGATGCTATATAGCATATACATAGTATTAAATAAAGGCTCTGAGGGCCAAATTGAACATACAGGGCTGACTCTAGAACAGGGCTGCTCAACTTCAGCCGTCCTGTAGATGTTGGCCTACAACTCACATAATCCCTGACAACTGACCACTGTGGCTGGGGATTATGGGAGCTGTAGTCCAAAAACAGCTGGAGGGCCAAAGTTGAGCAGCCCTGCTCTAGGACAACTACTTTGGGGGAGAAAAGGGGTGGCAAAAAATCTTGTTAGAGGAGTAAGCATTTTTCTGTACATTAAATACTTACAGAGGTAATGTAATTAATGTTAGTTTAGTTACCATATTAATGAAATTGAATGTGCCTGTTGTGACAGGAAGTCACGCAGAAGGCCAGGCCATGTAGATGGCCATTGGGCATGCATGCAGCCTCCAAAATGGCTGCCGCCACCACAGAGAGGTCCATAAGTGGGCCAAAAATGGCCTGTAATGGGCCAAATATGACCGGGGGAGGCCAGCGAGGGAGGAAAGACATCAGGAAAAATCCCCGAGGCCTCAGCAGAACCTCCCAGAGCCTGGCAGTGGTGTTAAGTCTGACAATATTTTTCCTTTTTTTAAAAAAAAATTGTCCCCCTCCTGAGCTGGGCCTCAACCAGTTTGAGCCCAGCTCTAGTGTGCACAAAACTGGACCAGACCAGTCTGGTTCAAGTCTGGTTCTGTAAACCTGAGGTTAGGAGATCTGTGACCCTTTTTAAAAACAGCAATGCAGAGATCAGATTGGGGCTTCAATCCTAAATTCACCTATTCTACCCACAGTGGTCAAACTACTATTTGCTCCTTGGGAGGAAACATACGGAACTCCAACATTTTAATGGTGGGATCAGATAAGTCTCGTATATCTGAACAATGAAGTAGCAATAGCAATAGCACTTACATTTATATACCGCTCTATAGCCGAAGCTCTCTAAGTGGTTTACAATGATTAGCATATTGCCCCCAACATTCTGGGTACTCATTTTACCGACCTCGGAAGGATGGAAGGCTGAGTCAACCTTGAGCCCCTGGTCAGGATCAAACTTGTAACCTTCTGGTTACAGGGCGGCAGTTTTACCACTGTGCCACCAGGGGCTCTTAGTAGTCCCTATTATTCCTCAAACCAATGTGCAATTTTATAGATTACTTTATGCAAGTGAGGAAATAAGGAAATAAGACCTTGATAAATCAGGCCCACGATGGGCATGGAACTGCTGCTCTGCTATTGCATTCAGAGGTGCCTTCTGCCAATCTTTAATGCAATAAATCCATTACGAAGTGGGCCACAACTCTTAGTGGGGGTTTTCCTTTGCCTTCTCTGCAGCTTTGAACATTATGAAGCACAGTCAGAGAACAAATATTGAAGGCAATGAACAAGTACTTTGAGCCTTATTTCATTTTATTTTGTTCTGCACAAAGCCTGATTTGAGGAATATTCAGAACCTGGTTTCTCTGTCAGACAGGACATTTGGAACTTCATTTCTTCATTTTTATCATCTGTCATAATTGAAAATGTCTCCTGAGGCAGACTCTGATGGCCCTCTATTTCATGTGGCTTTTAAGCCATTGTGCAGCCAATCTATAATAGAGTTACCAGGGCAGTATTTCTATTCTGAGCTTTCTAATGGTTGGCATTATTCATCCAGGAATGAAGGGAGATAAGTTTTGTCCATTGTGATGGAGACAAGAGAACATGTCAAATTGGCTACTGTAAAATGTTCTCTGATAGATTGGTATTGATGGGTAGGGGTTCAGAAATCTATTGTTTCCAATTATGTTATTTTCCAAGTAATCGCAGCAGTACAATGTTTGAAACTGGAACACTGGCTGCTTGTGAAAGTCAGCATTCATTTGGCTGTCTCACTCAACTGCTTCCGATGCTATTAGACTGTACCATCTTGAATTGCAAACATACTGGACTGGCTGTGCAGGTTTAAGCTCTTGTGAAGCTGCACACTTTAAGGCTACTACAAAGATGATGATGACGATGACATTATATGTATTTACAAATGCTATATGTAAAATATATATGTATATGAAAATAAAGTATAATTGCATGTAGAGGCTTTTGTGTGTATATTCAAAAAGCAGCCCCTTTTGCAAGTACTTAAAGAATGTCACATTCAAACAAACATCCAAATAACTATTATTGTGTATAATTATGCACATGAGGGAATGCTAAGAGGAGATGGTAAGAGCTTGCTAATGGATTCACAGCTGAGCTGCAAGTGGGACCCTCCAGTGTCTGGATCATGCTTCTCACCACTGCACTACCAGTTCCTAATAACTGAAGGAGGGAATGGAAAACCTCTATAAAGCTTGGAGAAGCTACTGCCAGTCTGTGTAGGCAATACTGAGCTAGATAGACCAATGGTCTGACACAGTATATGGCAGCTGCCTATGTTCCTAAGTAGATAATATTCAGATCTCATCTCCCTGTGACCAGGAAAATAATTTAGAAACTGATTTGTAGTCCCCTGAAGATGAGTCATAGGGGGGGAAAGACTTGTTAACAATGGTCAGAATCAGAGATCCACCTAGGTAATTTTGGAGCCTGGACCTAAAGGCCTTTGGAGCCCCCGCTCCTGCAAGTTAAGCATCACCCCACACACACATACACCGTGGCGCACCCATAAATATTTGCATATTTATGCAAATATGCATTAACCAAAACGTTTCAACACATAACATATTATATTACCATCCCACATATTTCTTTCCCCACTCAATCCCTCTGTCTCTAAAGCACCCTGCACAGTCACAATCACACTCTGCTGCCCAGCGTAGTGCAGGACAGCAGTGACCACACCACCCAGGACAGACTAAAGAGTATTTGAGGGGCCCCAGGGGATGTGGGGGCACTGGGCCTTGGCCCCAAAGTCCAGGAGTAAGAGCGACACTGATCAGAATCATGCATCCTGTGATGTTTCTGCACCATTTATTTCATACTCAGTTAGTACATATGAGTAAACTTTTACTATTCTGAGAACTACCATATCTGTTCTACTATACAGTAGTAAAGTACTATAGAAATCCAGACCCATAGGATGGGTAAAACATTTGCTGCTCCTTAAGAAGTAATTGGTTGGTTTTCTTTTCAGATGACAATAGTGATTCAATTTCATATCATCATCTGGAAAAACAGTTGCTTCTAAAGGAATTTAATTAGTGTGTTTTTTAATCAACCCAGAAACTAAAGTAAGTCTAAAATAATTGGCTGGCATCCAGACTAATGAAGTGTGCATACAATAATGCTTGGTGGAAGGGCAAATTTTTGTCTATCTCCCTTCCATTTGAAGCTGACTGTGACTACTGAAAATCTATTCCTGAGTGCGACCATCAGTGACATATTTTTGGGAGTCACAATGGATTTCAGAGTGAAGGGGAGACTAAGAAAAATTGCCACGCTCCCCTGCAGTGGGTGCACAGCATTGTTGCATTCCTACTATATTAGTCTGGGTGTTGACCATTATTAAGTTCTAACAGTATTTTAACAGCTGCATAGCATCCATATATTATATTATATTGTTTATTTAATTTATTTTTTTGCACTTTGTTCCAGGGCAAAATAAAATCCGCTTTATTCCAGGAATGGTTGGGCCAATTTTAGAGATGACCCTTATTCCAGAAGCTGAGCTGCGAAAAGCCACCATTCCAATCTTCTTTGATATGATGTTGTGTGAATATGGAAACACTGGAGAATTCAAAAAGGTAGTAAATGTTTTGCATAATATTTCTAAGTATAGTTACAATTATGTTTCAGTAAATACAATATTGGATGTATACCACAGAATGGATACCTGTACTTACGATTCTAGATGTTTTCTGTAAAAACGTCAGTGGATGACAACTGGAGCAAGGAAGCAACAATCGGAGCAGACGAACAGCACTTCCAGACTTACTGCACTGGTGCACAGGGGAAGGGGCCATTTTTGACAACCGCCCTTTCCCTTGAAAGCCCTCTGTGCAAGCCAAAAACGATGGCTGCAGAACCTCAGGGACATATTTTTGAGTAGCGCCAAGGGTTTTCTGTGGAAAGAGAGGTTGTCAAAAATTGCCCCTTCACCTGTGCATCAGTGCAGTTGCCTGGTAGTCCTATTAGACTGCTTCTCTCACTTCACCGGTGCTTTCTTTGATCTGGATGTCAGCCAATATTTTTAGAAGGAAAGAAAAGAACCATAACACATTGGGTAAAGATGTGGAAGTTTATTAAAAAAACACAAACTTGATCTAGTCTTTTCCTATCAAAACATTTCATTCGATTGAACAGATAATCCATGTGATCTTCCTCATATATTCACAAATAAACCAAATATGAACAGAACATACCTCAAGCAGTTGTTCAATGGAACAATTTAGGAATGAAATGAATTCCTCTGATGTGAGATGTCTAAATCTAATTAAGAATGTGGATAAATTCAAGGATATAGAACTGTAACTCTCCCCAAAGTCTGCTGAATAGAGGCTCAGGGTTGTAGGCATAGGACCTCTCAGGTATTGCAGGCTCCCGCCCTAAACATCCAGCTTTTATTCACTAACACAAAAAATGGAATTTTCTAGCCCTTTCATTTATGGGAACAGAGGGAAAATGTCCAGGGAGTGCTCTACTCAGTAAATAAAGTGTTATACCATTAAATGCATAGAAATATATTGACTTCCCTGTATTTATGTTCTGGCCGTTCTGCAATTATTGCCCCCTTAATCTCCCTTAACACAAAATTTCTGGTGTAGGCCTGAAGAGGACTAATTTTGCCCCTCGCCTTTCTTGGTTTTGATTTCTTCTCTGGTCTAAACAACAACCCCTTCCCCACTCATCAGATGCACCCCTTAGAGTTGGCGTGCTGCAGAGTTAACATATTTTTTATGTGATTATTGTTAGACTGAGCCTTTCATTATATGTGTTGCTTAGGCTTTATATTTTTAAAATATTGAACAGTTTTTGTCTGATGGATGCTGAACCACACTGGAGGGCTCAAAGAGTCCTTTGTGATGCAGGGCATGGCAAATTTATAGGTTGCAGTCAGAAAATCTGTTATGAATAGTTCAGTATTTACTTTTGCAGATGAGAGAAAATTCAGCCTGGTTTGTGGCTGGGGCTCATGTGTGTGCTGCATTTTATTTAAGACATCATGATTATATCAGCTGAGCCTGGAACAATCTGGCAGGTGGAATAATCGTTGTTGGTAGCATAGCACAAAGCTTTTGGCCTGAGTCCAGGACTGAAAACCGTTTTGCTTCTCTGCATCTGTTCTTCCCTTGTCTTAATAGTCCTCTATTTCCGTTTTTAATTACTGCTTCTTATTCTTGGCTTGTAACTGTTTCTCTGGGGGATGTGTGCAAACAAACAGGTGGACCAAAAAAAGCTTGAAATGCGTAACTCAAACCATTGCTTAACATGGATAATGTCTGAAGTGCTTTGGAAATGGTAGGTGCAAGGCTGGCACACAATCCAGTTGCTAAATAGATTTCTAAGATCCACCTAATAGCTCCCTTCAGTGTTACAACAAGGGCATATATGTGTTGCCTTAAGTTTTGTCTAGGGATGGGCCCAGTGGCAGAACATGTGCTTTGCGTAAGGTCTTGGATCCATTCCCTGCTGCCTCCAGTTACAGAATCTCAGATAATACTGGGAAGAGATTCCTTTCTGCTAGAGAGCCTGAAGAACTGCTGTCAGAGAAGACACTACTGAATGAGATGAACTAAAGTACATACTTATTTATAATGTTTTACTGACATTACATGGGGTAATACAACATTATCCCATTTGTCCCTCTTCATTTCTGGGCTGCTATGAGAGTGCTTGCAGTATTCAAATGTCAACCTGTGGACAGGTATCAAAAGGAGCTCGCATAGCAAGTGACATATGGAGGCTGAAGCCCTTGTGGGTAGATCCCATTTCTTTTGCTGGAGGTGCTACTTTGTGAATAGATCAGTTAGGACGAAAGTCCATATGACACCGCAGGTGGGATCACTTTATTGTTTTTAGGTTGGAAGTGGCTCAACCTGTCACAGAACCCTTAGCGGTCACAAGAAGGTTCCTTGGTGCTTAAAAAACCACATTTGGTTTTTAATATTCAAGAAATTAGAATAATGTTTAAAAAACCAAAATAAACTATCTATCTATCTATCTAATGTATATTACTGCCTGATATATACATCCCTAGGTGGTGTACACAATTCAAGTTACAATATAAAAATAAAAACAATCAAAACACTTTCAAAGAATAAAAGAATTAAAAACAGTTTACAGAGTAAAACAAAATAATTTCACAGAATAAAACAAACAGTTTATATTGATTTTAATTAAAAGCCTGAGAAAAAAATGTGTCTTAAGAGTCTTTTAAAAAGCAATCAGCGATGAAGAAGCTTTTATTGTGACAGGGAGCACATTTCAAAGCCTTCAGGCAGCCACAGAGAAGACCCAGCCCTGAGTCGCCCCCCCAGGCGAGCCAGCAGCAAACGATTATTTTGACAGGCAGCAGGGTTGATGTCAAAGAAGGTGCTCTCTTAAATATCCTGGACCAAAGCCATTCAGGGCTTTATTGATAATGACCAGCACTTTGTATTTCGCTCAGAAACATATCGACAGCCAGTGCAATTCTTTCAGAATTGGTGTTATATGGTCCCTGCGAATTGTCCCAGAGACCAACCTGGCCACCGCAATGTACAAAGGCAGCCCCACATAGAGTGCATTACACTAGTTGAGCCTGGAGGTTACTATCTATCTATCTATCTATCTATCTATCTATCTATCTATCTATAAAATATTTATGAAATATATAGTAATGAAAATTATAGTCATTCAAGAACTACTTAAAAATGGTGCCTTAGGTGGCCATTCTCTTCCTTGTCCATATACAATTTTAATATATACTAGTAGAAATTAGCTGCAAGTACACATAGGAATTCTGATTTCTCCAACATAAATCCAAAGATGCAAAGGGTTGTTATACCTGTTTGCTAGTTCAAAAGCCCACTCACTAAGTGAAATGTCTTGATCCTTATTTTGAAAGAATATTTCCTGAATGAGCTACCCATGTTTGCATTTGCTGATCTGATAAAACATCTGCCAGAAAAAGAAAATCCAATGGCTTGCATCTGAAACTATTTTTAGGAAGGGGAAAAATGGTAAACTCCCTGCAGCATTATTGAAATAAACATGGTGTTAAGATTATCTTTTTTTAAAAAAAAAAAAGATTTGTCTTTGGCTTAGAAAAGATTAATTCATAGGCATAATAGTATTTTGATCCTGGTAAGCCACATGTATTCATGTTGCAGATCTCCATTTAAATGCTTCACTCAACATTTCCATCACATATTTTAGCTAGCTGAAAGCAGGTTTTAAAATTACTCCCCCCCCCCCGGCTGTTACTAGAAACACAACAATAATAACATTAGCTTTGAATGTTCATTAATAGGATAGGAGGATACCATGTGTGTTTGTTATGAGACCTGCATCCCATGTTTTCAAAGACAGTGGTGGCTTTTGATGACCGCATTCACACCTCAAAGTGTTAGTGTAATTTTGGAAGGTATAATACAAGAGCCTACAAGAAGATGTATGTTGATTTGTTAAGTATCTAGAAGATCTTCTGAACAGATATGTGCATTACTGTTCTGACATTATACTTTTCACAGCTGCTTTATAGATTTGTTGGCCCAGGGGAAGAAAGTGTTCCCATTTCCCCCAGTAGTCTTCACACTCTAGCTTTAATCCCCTGGCTCACATCAGCCTGGAGGCAGTACAGCCACAGAAACTGCTCCCTCCTCCACGCCTGCTGAATCTCTTGGGATGTAAAGGAAAAATCAATCTGGCAAAGCAAGCAGTGCATCAGAATTTCCACCAGCGCTATCTCCCTAACAACTCAATCCCAGTCTCTATTTTCCTTGCATGCTTGGGGAGGGAGCGTATGATTTCACACAGCTATTTCTGCCAGTCAGAGAGCATATATGCATATAAGTAATCCACTCATTATGCTCATCCTGCAACTGTGTGTGTTTTGTTTTGAGCTGTAATTGTGCCTAAGGTTAGCCAGATAAGGAGGACACAGAGGCATAACTAGGGAAAATAGCGCCTAGGGCAAGCACTGAAATTGCGCCCCTGTCCAGACAGGAATGATGGGACTTGTAGTCAACAATATCTGGAAATCCTTGTTAAAAGGAACACTGTACCATCTAGACATGGTTGTTGATCAAAACCTGAAAACATGAACCATCTCTGTAAAAGACTTAGAACAACAGTCAGGAGTTATGTGAGGATTCCAAGTATCATTTTCTCTGTCTCATCTCATTCTTTTTAAAAAACATGACTTTGTCCTAGAGGATCACCTGCCCAAATAGCCACTAGCAAAACAGGGGAAGAAGATGGTGGTGGTGGTGGTGGTGGTGGTGGTGGTGGTGGTGGTGGTGGTGTCTATAAACCAGTGAACGATTCCTGCCAGCCTTTGTCTTCTGATGACTTTTGGCTCATGATGGGGTATATGTGCATTCACCACACCAGTGCTTACTTTGACACCAAGAGGGAGGAGGATACATTAGTTTGCCACACTAAACAGAGGCATTTGCAACAGGAGCAGACAGCCAGGTTCTGCCAGGGCCAAAACCAGCCCCTGCCAGACTAAGAAATCATTGTAATTTGCCCCTTCCTGTCACAAGCAGTGTGCTGTTCTTTTATTATTGACTCTAACTCTCAGATATCCCAGTCATGGATGGAAAATTCAGGGTCAATTTACAAGAGACACATTTTCTACATGGAAGTTTCTTCTGTGCGGGTGTTGTGCAGAAACCCATGTGTAGTGACCGCCAGGGGCATAGCAAGGTTGGAATGGACCAAGATGAGATTTTAAAATGGGCCCCCAGCCCCTCAAAGTCCAGGGCCTCCTCACATCCCAGGCCCCCAAGGATTTAAGTCTGATATTTCAAAATAAGTATGCTGCCTGGAAATACATTTGACTGAATACACACATGCACACTTCACAGTATATAGTGATATACATTGAGTACTATATATTTGTGCTACTTTTAATGCCTAGAACACACTAGCAACGCTAATTATTAAAATGGACCCCTCGCTGCAGATTAGCAAAGGAGACTTTCAACCATGCAGGGTGAGCCTATGTTTGTTTTCTCAGAATTCTGAACAAATTCAGTAAAGTTTGATTCCAGGAGGTTTTTCACAGGAGGCTTTTAAAGCCCTTTAACACACATCTCCTCTGGAATGGAGGTGCTGCATTCACATGTTGGCCAGATCGACCCTGAAGTCCCTGCAAGTTATTGGAGAGCAGTTCACACACAAGAAAAATAAAATAAAATAAAATAAAAGCACAACACATGCTTCACAGTTCTCACTTAGACCTTCTGGGTTGCAAAACAACTTGAACATAAGTGCATTTATCAATGAAAGAAAGAATGGATAAATAAATATTTGTTCCAGAAGTTTTTGTAATTTTCTGACATGAAACAAGCCACCTATAGGCCTTAGATAGTTTTTGTTTTTAAAGCCAGCACATTTTTCAGTCTGTTTTAAATTAAATATTCAGAGACTTCTCAGTCTCACCCCACCACCCATATCAAAGCCCTATGGCAAGCAGATCCCTATATACGGGGGTAACCACAAAAAGGAATTCACAGCCTACCTTGCAAAAGCTGTGCTGGATGGTCTGGTCTGCTGCAGGGAGGGTCTGCTGCAGGGAGCTCTGCCAGCCTCCTTCCTGGCTTGCTGGGGCCTGCCGAGTTCAGGCTTCAGGGAGGCCTACTTGGAGGCCTCTCTGGAAGCCCCGCCCACCCACCGATCAGCTGAGAGGCCGGGAGAGAAGAGCTCTGCAGTTTGCAGGCTGCTCCCATCCTAGGCCTCCTCGCGGATCCTAGGCCGGAGCTGGAGGCAGGTGGCTGAGGGGCCCTGGGGCTGGGCAGGTGGGCAATGGGGTGGGGGTGGCAGGAACTGGCGTGGCATCCCCACTTCAGTGGCACCTAGGGCACGTGCCCTGCCTGCCCCCCCCCCCCAGTTCCGCCTATGGGAGGACACTCTCTTGCATCCAGAAACAAAATAATATCAAATTAACTCAGGGATTATTTTAGATTATTAGGAAGGTAGTAATTGAGTTCTTTTCAGTGTGTGCCCAGAAAAAGCACTACAACAAAGATACTCTATCAGATGTTTACTTTACCCCATCTGTTATTGTGGGTCAACTGATTTACTGCTTGCTTTCACTGATACCAGAGAGAGAACCCTCTCTCCCCCCCCCATCTCTCTCTCTCTCTCTCTCTCTCTCATTCTGTGCAATGGTCTCTGATAGAGAAGGGGATTGCTTTATTTCCATCTGTCTCTTGCACCTGTCAACTCTGTTGCTTATGTGCTCTCATTTAATGTGCTGCCTTTGTACCTACATATACCTCCAAACATGGGTCAAAACAAATGAACAGAAAGAGGAGAAGTCAAGCTTCAGAAGTGGAGGAAGTAGTGTTTCCAAAGGGCAGAGAGAAGACAGTTAAAAAACCAGGCACTTGAATTGCCCCAGTGGGTGAAACCTAGCTAGATGTTTAATCAGGAAGAAACCATGCATAGATAGGTATATATTTTTTTAAAGCAGCAGTGACCAGCCTAAAAGCTCAAACGTTGTTACAGCAGCACTCTGGATCTTCAGGCCTAGAACTCCTTCTGGAGTAACAAGAGTCAAACAGGGATTTTTGGCACCATATTATCAGAGAGTAGTAGAACCGTTAGCCACTCTCAGACTACCGTGAGAATCCATATCTGTGTGAAATCAAATGTGCACAAAGTCGAGAGATGAACAGCGAAGTTATACCAGTCATTTACAGGCACTGCCTTCTGCTTCCCTGTACAGAGAAGGGTCTGGGGAATGAGCAGAATGTACCACATATGGCACCCAGACTATTGCCAACCACTAGTGACACAGGCTGGATGATAGTCTACAGAAACCGACCCTCTTACTGCCTTGGCTGGAACCCCCAAGGCACTGGAGGAGAGCATAAATGAACATTTTCCTTTTGGCTGCCACTAGAGCAAAGCAAGAGGAGGCCAAGAGGATAAAAATGAAATATAGATATTAGCAACTGTCATGGGAACAACTGACATGCTGTGCCTCTGAGTCACGGAAGAAGATGAAAGGAGAGAAGAACTACACATGAGGATACAAATGGGGAAGGGGACACAAACTAAATGAACTGGGTGGAAAGTTGTGCTTGTGAAAAATATATTGTCAAAAAGAATGGATGGTAAATCAAAGTTAGAATGCATGTTCATATGAAAGTATATTTTGATATTTAAAATCTTCATCTCTGAAAAGTGTGAGTTGAATGAGGAGGCATCATCTGTTTTATACCCACTTGCAATACTTCTTTCACTTCACACTGCTTAACATTTCTCTTGTTTTGGACTTCCATCTGGACTTCAAGGTGTAGGCCTATACCCCTGGCAAGGATTTGTGTTTGGAAGAATATAGATATAAATAGATATAGATATGAGAACTTCAGAAAAATCCACTGAATATTATGGGCAGCATAACAAATGAATGGAGAAGAATTTTAGCAGATAGGGAAAGGGACCCTGGGTCTAATGGATGAATACAGACTGATATTTTAAGTGTGGTGGAATACATATTAATTGGTCTGAACACAAGTTGCTCCCCAACATGTCCATAAATAGGTGATAAAACTGACCTTTGGTAAATTAAAGGCCATAATGTTATTAAGAAAATTTAAGGTATGTAAGAAGTAACCACTTCTCTATCCAAACCTAGTAGAGGTCACTATTGTTCTGTGGGGTGAAGGTCTTTCCTGCTACTATAGCCCATCTTTTAAGGGCCAGGGTATCAGACCTGATGATCTGTCTATCTATCTATCTATCTATCTATCTACTGTCCTATCCATCCCAAAGCTCTGGGCAGTGTACAACCAAAAACAAGAACAAACAAAACCATTTAAAACAATAAGCTTAAAACAATGCAAAAACAAATTTAAAAACAGATTAAAACAATTTTATTTATTTATTTATTTATTTATTTAACGTATTTTAGTACCACCCAAAACTTACATCTCTGGGTGGTTTACAACGAAAAATGACAACAGAAAAGTCAAAACGCCAGTTAAAACAAATAAATGACAACAGAGAAATTAAAATATTGGTTAAATAAATGGCAGCAAAAAGTTAAAACATTACAACAATTTAATGCTTTAAATTAAAAAACATGTAAGAACAATTTAAAAACCTTGGAAGGCCAGGCCAAACAAATAGGTTTTCAGGGTTCTCTTAAAGGCCAAAAATGAGCCCAAACCATAAATTTCTGCTAGGAGTGCATTCCACAGCCCAGGAGCAGCTGCAGAGAAGAACCGGTTCCAAGTCGCCACCAGACATACTGGTGGTAACCGGAGACAGAGCAGTGCAGCCGTTTTAAAACAGCTAAATATGGTCTCTCCAGGTTAAATATGGTCTCTCCAAGTTATCCCAGAGACCAGTCTGGCTGCTGCATTTTGAACTAAGTGAAGTTTCTGAACTGCATACAAAGGCAACCCCATGTAGAGTGCATTGCAATAGTCAAGCCTAGAGGATACCATCACCCCTGTTTTGAGATCATTGCCTTCAAGGAATGGACACAGTAGCCGAATCAGCTAAAGTTGATGGAAAATGCTCCTGGCCATAGCCTCCACCTCAGATACCAGGATGAGGCCTGGATCCAAGAGCACTCCCCAAGCTGCATACCTTTTCTTTCTGGGGAATGTAACCCCATCCAGTATAGGAAGATCTAACTCATCTCTTTGTAGGGACATCAGAGTATTCTCTGATCTACATAGGAACATAGGAAGCTGCCATATACTGAGTCAAACCATAGGTCCATCTAGCTCAGTATTGTCTACACAGACTGGCAGAGGCAGTGACTTCTTTCCACACCCACTAAGGTGTATTGAGAGAGTCTGAATCTCTTCATCACCACCCAAGCACTACAACCCTGAGCATGTGAACTGACCCTTAATCAAGGGGAGGTTCCCTATGACCCTGAAGGGCATCTCCAGGAAAACCTCTTCACTCAGTGATGCCTGAGGTAAGGATGCCTGTAAGCTCTCTTATTTGCAGTGACCCTCCTGTTGTGACTATATTTGCAAACATCTAACTAGCCTGGGTACCCTAACTGAAACAGTGCAGAGTAAGCAAAATTACTCTTCCCTCTGCCCTGAGCCAAGCTGAACTGAGGGGCAAAATTATTTTATCCAGCCCCTCAACAGCAACTAGTCACAACTGTACCTCACCCCCATGCAGAGAAGCCTCACTTTTCTACCAGTGCCAGCAGCAAAGTAACCGGTGGTTTCAAGCGCTATATCCATCCACATTAATAGGCCACGGAGCCCTAGAGAGTGTGTTTGGTTGTTTTACCTTGATGGCTTTATTCTCATCCCATTTTAGGTTTGACATGGGGGAAGAGCTTGGGGAGAGGAGGCTACACCAAGCAGGTTATCTTTTTTGCTTGCATTATCATTTTTGGGGCCAACTTGTTGAGTTCCAGGATAGAGACTGGGGTCGGAAATTATTTGGCCAAAATTGAAGGAAGAGAATTGGGTGCCAGGATGAGGAGTAACTTTAGATTCTGTTGCAATGATGGCCTGGAACTCTAAATGGTGGCCGATTCATTACAAAGGAGGATGTGGAGGGGTCCAGGGGCTTGTGGTGTTTGGATAGGGCCTGTAAGAAGATTAATAAAGTAGAGCACTGTATAGTATTGCTGGGGAGGTTTTCTGTTCCTTGTTCAGAGATTGTTCATTTTTTGCTTCAATTTTATAAAGGGGATGGAATTCACCTGCCAGATCCTCCAGTGGCTGGCTCCTCTCATTGGCTGGAGGAGTCACGGGCAGCATACCCAGAGTCTGGGGAGAGGGGACCCCCTGAGCCTGCACACAGACCCAGAAGAGGGAAGATCGCTCTTACCCTGATCCTTTGAGATATAGATGAAGGGCAGTTCTATATGCTTATACCAATGTTTCAGAATTCAGCAAATATGTATGAAAACCACTTTCACTACACTTAAAAAGTTAGAAGATAAAACAATGGGTAAGCTGTGGAAGATATGCATTGATGTGTGGCATGTGTTGGGTTAGCAGATCTGGAAATTATTGATCTTGTTTTCTTAGTGGCTTTGAAGTAGAAGAAATTGAAATGTGGTTAGTCCATTATGCTGCACTCAAGCATTACTGTGTGAGATGTGTCTGAATTGAATTGTAGTTTTAAAAGCAGCATTATTTTAGAAGCAGCATTATTTTGAAGATTCAGTCATCAGTAATTAAATCCAGCAAACCTCACTAGGGAAGGAATGTCAAAGAAAAGGAGGTGTTTTCTAGTATAGACACTGCTGACAAGAAACTCAGTGAGATAATTAATCACATCAAGCATAGCTGAAGAGCTGAACAGAACCCAGAAGTGACATGTTTTCTGTCTATTGGTAGTACAACTAGGTAACATAGGACAAAGATGAAGGTAGAGGACAAAGGGATAAAGGAATGGCAGAGATGGGTGTGTACCAGCAGGGAAGCTTAAAGTGAAAGCTAGAAGCATTAAATGTGTGAATCGTGCTATGCAGTGCTCCAAAAAGATAACTTTATGTAGAGGAGAAGAAGCAATGTCATCACTGGCAGAAGAGGTGAGACTGTGAGGCTATTCACACGATCTTGCAGGCAGGTGGTTGGGAAGTGGGGGAAGGGTCCAGTGTGGATCCAGTGTGGAAGATGGGACGATGCAATCCCAGCCTCTGGATATCCCAAATGCACTACACAATGAGCCAGTGTACTGGGGGATATCTCCATGAAACGGGCGTTCTAGGCACCTATCTCTATGTATGCTCAGGCTGAGTGCAGCCCAAGCATGCACACGACCCTGTACCTGGGGTAAAGTGCACACTCACACCTTTTACCCAGGTATAAGCCCTGGTACAAAACCTGGGCTTGCAAGGAAGACAGCACCAGGATTGGGCTCGATCCCAGCACTGCACATAAGCAGCCCTACGCGGGGCTTCTCTAACCTGGGTAGGTCTGCTCATGTGCATAGCCTTTGTGTGTTCTGAGTAGGGGTGTGCACAGACTGATTTTTGCAGTTTGGACCAAATTCAGACTGAATCATGGGTCCATGAATTGGTTCTGTTGAACTGACCAAGCCAGGCCAGTCCATCCAACCAAACCAGCTTGAATTGGTTTTGTAGTTCAAGGGGCTATGCTTGTAAAGGGGAACCTGGTGAGGTTTCCCCTTTACAAGCAAATGGGAATCCTGGCTTGAACAGGCCAGCAGGGCGAGAGTGGCCAGGGTGGCCAGCGGGGTGAAAGGGCACCTGTAACAGTAGATGTTAGGTGGTTACCGGTTCAGCAGCCACTGCCACCAATCCTCTCGGTGGCACAGATTCAGTCTGCAGCACTCCCCCCAGCAGCCTGCCCATGCAGTGGCATAGTTCCAGAAGTGATCTAGTCTCAGAATGTGGTCACTTTGTGGTCATGCAAATGGCCTCTGCACATGCACTGAGGCCAGATCAGTACTGGAACCGTGCCATGCTTCCAGAACCATGCGCTGGATCTGCACCCAGGGAGGGGGCTTTGAAGAGTGGCAGCAATAGCTGCTGAACTACTTACACCTACTTTTAAAGGTGCCTTCTCGCCCTGCTGGTTGCCCTGTAGAAGCCTTTTCAAGCCAGTATTCCCCTTTGCTTGTAAAGGGGAATCTTCAACACATTCCCCTTTACAAACATAGCCCCTCGAACTGCCGAACCGGTCCACTGCAAACCAGGCCAGATTCAGTTCTATTTTAGACCAGACCACCTTTCCTGAAGGTCAGTCCAATTCATGATCAAACTTTCATGGTGGACCAGTTTGCAATCAAATTGTTCGTGCATATCCCTGGTTCTGAGCATAAAAAGCAAAATGGCTTGATGGAAGAATGTGTGCATCCCAAACGGAATAGGAAAGATAACTGGGGAAATGAAAGGACAGTGCGTGAAAGAAGGGATTCTTACATGTACAGTATGAGGACTTCAATATGAAGTGGAAAAGGATGAGGGGCTGAAATGTAGTTGCTCCTCCATTTCAAACCTAAAATGGGATGTGAACAAAGCCAACAAGATAAAACGACGACACAGCTCTTTAGGTCTTCAATAACTGCAGCAGTAACTGAAAGCCAAGTCTTTCTAATCCATACATTATAAAGCAAAGAATGCTGGGAAAGTGGTAGTGATAGGCCTGGTCAGTTGTTATAGAGTGTTTAAGATAAGCAAGTAAAACAATGCAGAAGGGTTAGGCAACCTAGCTCTCCTGTTGTTTTTGAACTACAACTCCCATCATCAAATTGTGGTAGGGAATGATGGGATCTGCGGTGGACCAAGGTTGGAGTGGGTCTGCAGACAAAATTTTAAAATGGGCCCCTCGCTGCCTTCCTCTCCTTCTCCTGGCCCCATGCCTCTGCCAACTATTCCAACTACAGTTACAAGGTGTAAATAACAGCAGGACCAACTAATACAACAGTATCAATGAGAATCTTAATAATTGCACATATCCCAACTATCACATCTCACTACCACCCATATGCTATGATCTCCCACACCACCATCCAGAACTTAATGCAGAGTATTTTGCATTCTGATCCTATACAACAGTAAATTCCCCCAGGCTAAGAGGGGCTCCCCCCCCCACAAGTAAGCACGCAGAGGATTGCAGCCCAGAGGTTGTTTTCCCTGCATCCATTGACACCACTCAATTGCTTCCAATCTCCTATAATTTTTTTAAAGTAGCTTTGGAGGATGTTGCACTTATTTTTAATGGTGAGAACAGCAGCGCTCTCATGTTTATCATGTGAACAGCACTGAGTTCCTGGGAGAATGAAATCATTGTTGACACCACATCCTAAGTGACATGACAGTTTTGCAGCACACAGAGGAGAGGTTCACAGGCAGGTCTGTCAGACAATACCTAACCGAAAGTAAAGAAGATGCAAGCAATTGTTGGCAGGGAGGCATTATCCCCTTTAACACAAGACAGTGCCAAACTGAAGTCAGGGATGAGGCAAACATTTATATCCAAGATGCTGAACGAACACCCAAAGCTTGCGGCTAGGACTTTAGTATTGCTTAATCGGTGTACTGAAAGACACAGAGAAGAGCAGACCCTTTTAAAGGGTTGGAAACCACTGATCAGCAAGAGCAGGCGGTGGGGGAAAGATAAAGAACCATTCATGTGACAAACTGCTGAAGTAGCCAACAGTTCTGTGGTTAGAGAGGGAGGTGCATTCTAAATTGGTGGTGGTGGTGGGGGGTTGTTCCTGCATTTCAGCTTGGGCTCTCTGTCCCTCCTCTGCAACTGCTCCCTGAGCAATTCCCTGTCCTTCCTTTGCAACTGTTCCTGATTTAGAACGAACACACACACAGGGTGGGGTGTTCTAAATCGGGATTTTTCCTGCATTTGTGCTTGGGCTCTGTCCCCCCTTTGCAACTGGTCCCTGAGAGCCAAGAAGCACTGGGGGTGGCGGACATGATTTAGAACACACACACACACACACACACACACACACACACACACACACACGGAGGGGTGTTTTAAATCGGTGGGTTTCCTGCTTCCTGAGGGAGCAGTTGCAAAGGAGGGGGGGACAGAGAGCCCAAGCAGAAATTCAGAGGAAACCCATGATTTAAAACAGAGAGAGGGGGGGGAGAATACACAGCAACAATAGGAGGAGGGGAAGAGAGCAAAGTGGTGGAAGTAATGGCAGACAGCAGACCCTACCACAGCGTTCGTCGGGGGCAGGCTGTTGCTACTCTATGGTGCTGCCTCTCCCACTCCCACTCCTCCTTGTCACTTCTCCATCGTTCAAGTCAGCGCCGCTACCTAGCTCCCTGCCTAACTGCAGCTGCTGTATTCGTCTCTTGCTGCTCACCGTACTCGGCAGGAGGCAGGCTGGTGGCTGCTGACCCATCCCGCCCCCACCCGGGCAGAAGAGAGAGGGGCGCCGGCACAGCTTTGCCTTTTGAAGGAAAGGGAAATTGCCCCCCCCCCCCGCTCTCCGGGCTGCGGCGCTGAGGTGATGCTGGCCATTGTGCGGCCCACGGCTGCTACAATCATCATGGCGGGCAGGCGCCATGAGGTGAGTGCATGCACTGCCTGCGCCATGGGAGACTGGCCAGGCTTGGGGGGCCCTTTGAGGCAGCTGGGCCAGGAGGCAGTTGTCTCCCCTTGCCTAATGTACAGTACACCCCTGGATGGGAGTTGTAGTACAACTCAGTACAGCTCTGAAAACGAAAATTGGGGTTTTGGGGGAGCTTCATTTTGGGCCCCTGTCCAAATGGCGGCGGGGGGGGGGGGGCAGGCTCAGATTCAGCTGCAAATGAAATGCTGAAATGCACACCCCTAGTTCCAAATTCCCTTCCTGGCATCTCCAAGGTAGGGCTGAGAGAAATTCCTGTCTACAACCTTGGAGAAACCACTGCCAGTCAATGTAGAAAATACTGAGCTAGGTGGACCAATGCTCTGACTCAGTATATGGCAGTTTCCTATGTCCCTATCGTTTCAGCTACATAAAAACAAGACTGACCCTAGCAGTGCATACCTGTTTGGGAGTAAGCTGCATTGAGCACAGTGGGATACCCCCCCCCCCCCGAATAAATGCATGCAAGATTGGGGTTGTAAATACTTTTAAGGCCTCACTAATGCCTTGGAGGAATTATCTTTATTTGTTATGTGTCAGAGAGAATGCTTTTATGAATGCGTGCTAACAAGTCATTTATCTTTTTAAAGATAATTTCACGTTACTGACTCTTGCTCTTTTCAGAAGCATTGATTCCTAGCCAGCAACATTACTAACAATTTCAGTTTAGAAACCATAATTTTCAGCCTATCTTTTCTTACCTAGGTCTATTCATTTGTCTTTTAAAATTTAATTTCATGGTTTACACACATTCTTAAGTGTAATCCATTCAGCTTCATTGTTCACTTTTGTTTCTATTGTGTGCCATCTTCAAGTGTCAGTGCAGAGCACATTTGCTTCCCTTAAATTATAGTAAGTAAATTTATTGTTTACACTGGTCATAACATAACATAAAATATCAAATATAGCACAAGCATAACAGAAAAAGACTCTTAATAAAATAATATAAAAAATAATGACCTAAAATACCCATCTGCAGTTACATCAAGAAATGTAGCATATAGAGTAAGACTAGACCTAAAACTACAATTTAGAAGAAGACTTAGTAGATATAAATCTCTTTCTAAGTTTAAAAGACAATAATACAAAAGTAGCAACTTGGTAGCTAACATATGGAATCGCATCCTCAAGAAGGTAGTTTTAACATTCCACATCAAAGCCCTGAAATTTATTAA
The DNA here is from genome assembly GCF_027244095.1 of Hemicordylus capensis. NCBI lineage: Eukaryota > Metazoa > Chordata > Lepidosauria > Squamata > Cordylidae > Hemicordylus > Hemicordylus capensis. The sequence goes on along the minus strand of NC_069658.1, from coordinate 367,852,432 downwards.
TAATCCTGCTTCTGCATTTTTTGCTTATCAAACCATAAGCGGGGCAGTGTAGTACATAATGGATAATGTCCTCCACTTGCCTGGAAGGGGCAGAGATGCTGTTTCACAGAGAGTTTGTGAAATCTATCTTGAAGACTATTCTTCAAGTTATTCTTAAAAGTATGGATGCAGAATGGACTGATGAAAGATCTGTGTGTACACACTGTATGCTCTCCGAATCTATATTCTTATTGGTTGACATAAATCACTCTGTGTGTTTGTGTGTGTGTGCGTGTGTAACAGTATGGCTTTTTAATTGTGTCATTGCTGCATGGCTCTTCCATGCAACCTGATTACACTGACATACACGTGAACATTATGACAAGCACAGAATAAAATGATATGTTGTCAACTTTTGTTGCTAAATAACTTTGAACTGCTAAACTTTGCTGAGATTTTATTTGGGCAAAAATGCCTGAAGGAAAACAGCTTCAAAACCTTTTGTTGGTTCATTGACATATCAAATGACATTGAGAGAAAGGGAAAATCTCCAGAAGAAAACAATCAATTCAATTTTCCTGCAACTAGGCTTTCTCAGTGCATGTATATCATAAATGCTGCCCACCTCTAGACATAGAATTACAAGCCTTTATAACCTGAACTATAAAAGTAATGACTTGTCACTCAGGTAAGATTTGCTCAAAGATGACTGACTTAGAGGTTCAGCAATTTAGAGCAAAACTTTATTCTTCACATTTTACCCTTTCTGCCTCCAAAATTTTGCTCAGTGCTTTGTTTCCAGAGCAATTTAGAATTAACTATGCCGTCTTCCTCACACTAAAGGCCTGCATTTTCCACTTACAGAAAAGCACAGGCCTTTATATAGGAAACTTTGACTTCTCAGTAGTTCTTGAAAAGGAAGACTCATCGCAAACAATAATTACAATATTTTAATTCTTTAATGCAGCTTTAATTACCATACTTGCCAAGCTGCTGTTAGCAATCAATGCTCTTAAATATTTAAATGGTTTTTGTGAGTGTACTATTTTGGTTTTGGCTGCTAGTTTGAAAAGTTGGGAGCTTCCCTTGTGCATTCAGCTTTATCTATATTGATCTTGAGTTCAGCTTTTCTTCCTACATCTTTTTACTCCCATAAAATCTCCTCTTTTCTTTGGTACCATATATTCTGTGTATCGCATGATAGCTACCTTATTGGTGTACAGAAATTCAATCATTTAATTTCACTCTGTTTCAAAAACCTGCCAGTGATTGTGCCTGTGGTGGCTGGTGCAGGCGCAGCCAGGGGAGCAGCAGGAGGCACCTCTAAGCATAAATTAGTAGGTGCTGAGGGCCACCTAATGGCGCAGCGGGGAAATGTCTTGTTTATCAAGCCAGAGGTTGCCGGCTCGAATCCCTGCTGGTATGTTTCCCAGACTATAGGAAACACCTATATCGGGCAGCAGCAATATAGGAGGATGCTGAAAGGCATCATCTCATACTGCATGGGAGATGGCAATGATAAACCCCTCCCACTCTACCAAAGACAACCACAGAACTCTGTGGTCGCCAGGGGTCAACATCGACTCGACGGCATACTTTACTTTACCTCCCATACCACTGCACCTGAAAGCTCTTACCAGCAGTGGCATGCTGCCCAGCACCCACTGCGTTCGAAGATGACCCACTACTCAACTGGCCTCTGCACATGTGTGGAGGCCATTTGCTGGTGTCATGGCTCAGACTTCTGACAGCCCACATCCACGTACAGCCAGGCATGGCCTAACCCAGCTTTTAACCCTGGCACCGGGGCAATGTGGTTCTTGGCACTGTGCATTGAGAAATGCTGGGAGTCTTCCTCCTCTGGCTCTGCTGCTCTCCACAGCACCACTCAGGTGCCATGGCAGGTGGCAGAGCCTGGATGGGGATCATGTGCAGGGAGGCAGGCAAGAGCTTCCTCCCCACAAGCCCTCCACCCCACCAGCAAGAATGGTCATGTGCACAACCTTAATATAAATAAAAAAAAAACTAAATTATTTGATTACATTGCATAGATATTCTCATATGCTCTTTAAGTTTGAACTGAATATATATATTTAAATATTATTTCAGACCTTTCTTATAACGTTGAACAATCAGCAGTTGTAATTCAGAAGTGAAATCCCTGTAACATCAAGTGGGTATCAAAGCTTGACTTATTGTTAAACAATCCCTTGACACCATTGTGTCCTTAAATCTGAAAAATTCTTTTAAAATTATTCCTCTTGTTTCCAAATTTTATGTTCTGCAGGTTGTGAAGTTGACATATGGGAACCATACTGCCATGTATAAGTAAACACTCATGAATGAGCCCTTGACAAAGACTTAAGTTATGTGTACACCATTTAATTTTTTTTCACCCTTTCTCCAAACAGTTTGAAAATGAAATCATTTTAAAATTGGACCATGAAGTGGAAGGAGGCCGTGGAGATGAGCAGTACCTCCAGTTGTTTGAATCAATGTAAGTGCAACCATGGGAAATGTCCTTAACTATGTCCCCATTTTCAAGGCAAAACATGATGAAGCTGACATGATGAGGAAAATTACTCAAGTAGTTCCATTGAAATTAAAAGGACAAGTTAAACATAATTTGACTTTTCATTTTAATTTCAATAGGAGGACTTTCAATAATTTCCCTCAACATGTCAGCATTATATTTTAAAGTTGAAATTTTTTTTTGAAGTATAAACATGTTTAAAAATGAAAATAGGTTGCTCTCACATGGGACACATGAGACAGGGGTTCTCATTCAGATTGCTGACCAGGTTCACACCCACTTAGCTTCAATAATGCTAGGGCATCTGGTGCTCTCAGATTATTCACTGGATCTACATATGACATCAACTTCAGAAACATAGGCCTTGGTAACTTCCTAGCCAACATTCTTCCTAGCCACCATTGTGGCTGTAGCAGCCATGTTATTTGCTCCATTATTGGGCTGGGACGAGACAGTGCAGGAAAGGTGGAATGCAGGGGTGGACCCACAATTGTGCAAACGGGTTCAAAGAATCCAGGCCACCAATTGAAAAGGCCACCGGAAGCCCCCTTGCACATGATGTCACGTGCACAGGGGCATGGCTCAGGCTCAGAGAGCCCAAGCGAGTTCTTTCTCTATCCATTTCAGGTAATGCTTGCTACCTGACAGCCTTTATTTCCCTTTCTCTTCCTCCAGCGAGAGAGAGGAAGGAAAATAAAGGCTGTCAGAAGCAAATGCTGCCTGAAATGGGTGGGGGAGAGCTCGCTCAGGCTCTCCAGAGCCTGGGCATGGGCGGGGGAGAGCTCACTTGGGGCTCTTCAGAGCCTGAGCCAATGCATGTGACATCAGACGCACAGGGTGTTACTAGAGGGGCCGCCAGGTGGGGCTACACTATAAAACATTTCATTCAAATTCAGACTATTCCAGATGTAACTTCCTCAGTGACAGTAGGCACAAACCAAGAAGCCAAACAGGAAGTGGACGATAGAACTAGCAGCCGTTACCAAGGAAGACTAGAGCGAATTCATTGCTTTTTGTGTTATAATTGCTGTCCATTCCCCAGTGCTAATCTTGCTAGTATAACAGCAACCACTACAGAGATTAGGACAGTTGCTGTTTGGTCCACAGGGGTCTGACATACCAGCATGACAACATATCATCATGCCAGTCACCTACAAAAGCATTAAAACAGCTGGAGAGAGCTGATATTAGGAAGCATTCAAAGCACATCAACAATTTCTTCTGGCAGAGGAATTTTGCATCTGAAGTTGGGCTCTGTATACATTTAAATGGTGGTAAATTGGAGAACATTGAACATTTTGCAATGGTGGTACATTGGAGAACATTTTACAATGTTGGGGTATGATACATTCCCTGTCTTCATGATTACAAAGGAGTGTTCTGAGAACATGCCCATCATGATGTCTTCTGCAGAAATCTTGGTGCTCTCCCGGGGAATACCTTTATTATGTGGATTCTGTTCATCTGTATGGCAACTCTATATGCAACTCAAATACTAATAACTAGCCAACCCGCACAGAGCATCTGTGAGCTCTTTGAGGCTGGCTGTTCCCTTCTCCCTCCTGCCCCACTCTCCCTCCCTCCTTCCCACCCCACACTCTTGCCTCTCTTCCCCTCCCTCCCACCCCACTCTCGCTTATCCTCCCTCTCCCTCCCTTCCACTCCAGTCTCTCTTGCCCTCCCTCCCCCTCCCACCCCACCCTCCTGCCCCAGTCTCTCCTGCTCTCTCTCCCCTCCCCTGCTCCTCTCTCCTGCCCTTCCCCTCCCCCTGCCCCACTCCCTCTTGCCCTTCCCTCCCCTGCCCCACTCCCTCTTGCCCTCCCCTCCCCCTCCCCCTGCCCCACTCCCCCTTGCCCTCCCCTTCCCCTCCCCCTTGCCCCACTCCCTCTTGCCCTCCCCTCCCCCTCCCCCTCCCCTCCCTCCTGCCCCACTCCCTCTTGCCCTCCCTTCCCCCTCCCCCTGCCCCACTCCCTCTTGCCCTCCCCTCCCCCTCCCTCTTGCCCTCCCTCTCCCCCCTCCTTCTTGCCCTCCCCCTGCATTTTTAAAAGTTCTACTTACCGGGCCACCGCCACTCGTCCTCCCAGGCAGCAAACAGGAAAGTCCCGCCGCCCGGTTCCCTCCCACCCGAGTCTCCCACGGGCTCCTCCTGGCCTCAGCGGCCAGTCCCAGCACCACCTGGCCGAGAGCCGCCTCCGTGGCCTGTCCCACTGGTGGATCGAGTGCCACCTTTGCGGCCGTGCCTGCCACGCCAAGTGCCGCCTCCGCGGCCTGCTGTGCCCGCTGCCGCCACTTGCCAATCTTTGCAGCTGTCTGCAGGCCAGCCATCTCTCCCCCACCCCCACCTTCTGCCCCGGTATCAGGGCCCGCCGCCCGGCCACCCGCCATCTCATTGCCTTGGCCCTCGGCTGGGCCCACCACTACCACCCATCACCAGGCCAGGCCAGGCCCGCCAGCGGCCCTGGCTCGCAGCCGGCCAATTCTCCTCCTCCTGGGTGTGCCAGCCAATCAGGTGCTTCCGCAGCCCAGCCAATCAGCTGGGCTGCCGGGACACATTTCCCCTGGTATACCCAGGAAAAATATATAGAGAGAGATGTGCATAATAAACAATCTATATATTTAATTCTCCTAGACGTGCCTCAGCCTTTGTGGGGATGCGTCCCGGCAACCCAGCTGATTGGCTGGGCAGCGAAGTGGAGGGACGCACCTGATTGGCTGAGGCGCGTCTCAGTGGTGGAGGACAGAGGCGGCGGCGGGCCTTGCCTGGCCATGGAGGCCAGGGCGGCGGCGGGCCTGGCCCAGCCGGGGAGGCCGGCGGTGGCGGGCCGTGGAGGCCGGCATTGACGGGGGCCCTGGCCCGGCCACGGAGGCCGGCAGTGGCGGGGGCCCCGGCCCGAATGCGGAGGCCGGCAGCGGCCCGGCCAGAGACTGGGGCGGGGGAGAGAGGTAGCCGGCCCCAAAAAACATGCAGATGCTCTGTGCGGGGGTCGGTTTGTGCATATTTATTTGGCAAAAGCAGTCTTCATGTGTTTTCTAATTCTTAAAGTTGCAATATGCACCATTTTGTCAAGAAACATTATGGTGACCATAAGAGAGTGAACGCATCTGTCCATCTGTCTATAGATATTTTATTTATCATATTTTTATACTGCCTGATACGTACATCTCTAGGTGTATACAAAATTTAAAACAATATGAAAAAGTAAAAACAGATTAAAAATCCTCAAATCACAATCAAAACAATCCAATAAAACAAGTTGTTAAAACAAATTATTAAAATTAATTCCAGTTAAAAGCCTGCAAGAACAGGTGCATCTTTAGGGTCTTTCTGAAAGTAAACAGAGAAAGAGATGTTCTTATTTCAACAGGTAGCATATTCCAAAGCCCCAGGGCAGCCACAGAGAAAGCCCAGTCCCAAGCCACCACCAAACGAACCCATGGCAACCATAGCCGTACCTCTCCAGAAGATTGTAGTAGGCGGCAGGGTTCATGATAAAGAAGGTGCTCTCTTTAATACCCCGGTCCCAAACCATTAAGGAATTTATAGGTAATAGCCAGCAATTTGTATTTCACCCAGAAACATATTGGCGGCCAGTACAATTTTTTAAAAAATCGGTGTTATGTGGTCCCTTCGGGTTGTCCCAGAGATATATGAAGTCTATGGAAGCAGTTCACACAGGAAGTTGAGTAGTTAGGCCAAAGGGTGGTGAAGTTCTAGTTTCCTGAACAACAGAGCCATTTACATGCACCGACAGGAGATATATATATTTTAAAAAATAAACAATAACATACACACCTTAGGCTAAAGGATGCTTTTAAGGGGGAAAATAAATGCAAGCAGTGTATATCAAGAATCCAATTTTTAAAATGGGATTATAGAAGATGAAGATTTCTGACAGTAGTTCTTTTCAGAGGCAGGAATTTTGGGCAAGAGGTTAAATGTGCCTGTGGAAATGTATCAGATGGGAACATATCAAATTATGATGATTTGCACTTTTAAAATTATAGAGATTATAGAGGAAAATGCCGCAGAAAGTATTGCAGTATTTCACCCTGACACTTGTCAGTGCTGCTCAACTGAATTGTTACATGACTTGATGGGGTCTAATGAAATTCACCATGTTATAGATTCTCATCTATATATTTTTATGTGAAACTGGGAATAGCCAGAGTGAATGACTGGGGACATAACCCCTCTTTTTCCTGAAATATCCCAGAAACATTGTGCCACTTGAAACAAGCATCTCACATGATGCAGATAATAAGCTGTCTGTTTGTAAAGGCAATGGAATATCATTGGAACATAGATTTAATTACAGTTTGTATTCTGCTTACTTAGACTTGTATCTTGCCTTATCCCAGAGGGCATAACAGGTTAGATAGGAAAGAATTCCAGTACAAAGCCCTCACTTTTGGCCTTTTCCTTCTATGTGGATAGGACAGGGGATGTTAGGAAGTTAGAGGCTCTCTCTGTTGGATTCCATGGCAAGACTCAGGGGCAGAAGATGTCTTTCAGCACCCTCGCACGGTGGCTCTGGGATACTTTTCCTGGCAAACAAGAAGCTATAGAAGGGGCCCCTCAAGGCATTACATTCATTATGAGGGGCAGTTATTTTGGCTACTCTTTGCTCTCCATTGGATGAGATTTGCCAGGAGGTGGCAAGTGTATTGGTCCACACCTTAACTAAACATTGCGAAGTGGATGTGTTTGTCTTGGTTGATGCTGTATTTGGATGAAGAGTTCTACAGCACATTGCATTTCAGGGGGGCCTTGCAATCATGTAACACACTGCTATGTTATATCATGAAGGATACTAAATACTTCTTGCTACTTCAGAGAAAATGGAATTTTAAACTTACTGTAAAGTCCTGTTCTTAGGAAGGTTAGGAGGTCACGGTCCCACCCTGGTTTGTTTGTTTGTTTGTTTGTTTGCTATAATTAGAGTTTCTTGGGGATACACTCTCCTTTCTTTATGCTCTGTATGCTTTCTTGATGGCTTCAGTTGTCTGACAGTTGTTGGTTTTGGTGGGGGAAGGGGCTGTCACTAGTTTTGCAGGGAATTTTCTTTTCCAGTTCCAGTCTGGGGGATTGTAGAGCCCCTCCTAGAGATTCTGCCTACTGGTCTGAGAGGGAGGTGTATCCTGAGGGATACTTAATGCCCTCCTACTTTCCTCAAGAACAGGAATTTACAGTAACTAAAAATGCTGATTTCCCCCCATAAGGAATTAAAATTGTATTCCCATTAAAACATAATGTAGTCATATCTAATGAAAACATAAAATATTGCATTTTTCCAAAGCATGCCAATAAATTACAGGATATCTTTGCATATGTAAAGGATACCAATACATTAGAAAATAGCTTTGCATATAAATGGAAAACTGCTAATGAAGCCCAGGGAAATCAAGAATAGTACATAATGCAACAAAGCAACAATTCAAGAGAGACAGGATAATTGCATTTAAGATTGTAGAATGTAACTGAACATTTGCTAACTTCTTGACATTTTTTTCCAGTGCAATATCCCTCATAGTTTCCATAATTCATAAGAATTAAAACCTTTAGTGGAACTGGTTAGTTACTACTGTAATTACTTAAAAGCTAAATCAGAATGTAAGAAGCCAGAATGGGTTTGTAGGAGATGGCCCTAAGATATTGCAAAAAGAAGGTTCTTCAGACCCACTTTTTCAGAGGACAAGAATTGCATGTCTCACATTTAAAAATCCAAAACCATGAAGAAAATTATCATACAACACTATAGTGTCATATGTTCACTGTTGCAGGACATGTGGACAGATTTTTAAAGTAATTGGTCTTGCTGTGTCACAGAGAGACTAGCCTCTTTTTGATCTTCTTCCATAGAAGAGACTAGTACATTTTCTGGTTGATATGGTTGTGGATAATAAGGGAGGAAAAGCAGGTAGGGATGCAGGCCTGGTTTAAAATACAGCCCCATCACCAGATTTTCCTCCTCATTTTTCATATTGAACTCACCTGTGGTTGTGCTTGGGCTTGTGCATGCCTATGGTTAAGTAGAAGAGGAGCTATTTGAATTGGAAATACATATAGAAGAAGTGTAATGATTCTCATGACTCATCCCGATAGGTTTTTTAAAATGCTGGGATTGAGGGATTCACTACAATCGCACGGCCGCTTACATGCACCTCTGGTTCACATATTTTTTTATTTAACATATTTTTATACTGCCCCAAACTTGCTTTTCTTGTGAGGTTCTTTCATAGGTTTTTGTTAAAACAGAAGGTACTACTCTGCTTGTATTAGAATTATTGGTGACTGAGCTGAACAATAACAACTTATTTTCTGCTCAACTGCGATTTGGGCTGTGAATTTACAACTCATAGCTCATCCTCTTAACCATTTTGTGGTTCTGCTGGTGTGGTATCCTCTAACCAAAGAGATCCAGGTAGGATGCATTAAGGAAAACATGCATGCAGGCCACCACAACTGGCTCCAGTGTGATGATCAGGCAGCAAGGAAGTACACATACAATCTAGCACCTGAACTGTCCCTAGAGAGAGAGAGAGAGAGGTCAGGTTCTTCCATGATACACATACATCCACCAGACAGTGACCTGGATCTTGTGGAGCCAGGCTTTAACTTAGATTAGCAGTGAGGCTTGGGGGCCCCCTGTGTGGAAATGCCACTGGGATGGGGGCTCTTTGTGTGTGGGGAGTGTAGTTTTTGTAGGCAGGACATAATGGCTTCTCGCCTTCCACGTCAGCAAATCATGGAGATGCAGTGGCAGCAGCAACCTCTTTCTTCTCCCACCTTCTGAAGGCATTTCTGTTGCCGCTGCATCCCCCCCCCCACACACACACATTTTTCAACTGCGAGGCGAAAGAGCTGCCACCAAAGAACTAAGTCTCAGCTCCTTTCCATTGACAATGGGAAAGAGGAGAATGTTGTGAGAGCAGAAGTTCTTCCTCCTCTCCTTGGGTAGGAGAAGAGCAAGACACGGCCTGTTGATATGGCAGGTGTTAGGTCAATCACTCAAACAGTGGGTGATTCCACAGTGTAAAGACCAAATGAAGCTCACTGGTTTATGAAACCAGGGCCAGTTATAGCCCAAAATGTGCCCTGAGGCAAAATACCAGCCACTCCTTCTTCCTGAGGAGGGAAATTCTGTTGGATCCCAAAAGGATCCATTGTCTTTGTTTGCTTTGCTTGAGAAAAACACAACAGCATGAATGGTCAAGAATAACGTCTATGTAAATGGTTGGAACAGATATGCAAGGACGATATTGGTCCAATCGGAAGGACCCAGTAAACCAATCAGTAATTTTAATGAGTGCCATCTCCTGAGTTCCTATTGCCCACTTAGCTCTTTTGTGATGGGGAAGGCAGTAGCATTCACAGTGCCTTATCTGCTTTCCTGCTGAGGTGATTTGCATTATCTTGTTTGAGACAACTGCAGAAGAGGGGGAAGTTAAGGGTCAATCTATGGACAGAGAGACCTTGAAAGTGGAATTAACTTGGAAGCTAACTCCGGGTCTGCTTAGACATTCCCAACAGAGGGAAAGGTGCAAGTCTAATCCCCTTTCCATCCGCTTGGTAGCTGGTAAACCTGGGGGCAGTCATCTCACTGACTGCTAAGTGACCTTTCACCATATGCCAACAAACAGGGAGCCCACGATTCCATGAGGCTCTTGAGCATGTTAAGAGTAGGAGCTACAAGCCAGAAATACAAGCCTGAGGCTTCTGGGAGACCACATAACGGCAGTGCTGGCAACAGGGGCATCTTCTCCTCCACTCCCTCCGCCACTGGCAGCTTTCCCTCCCCACCCCTGGCAGCACTTTCTCTCCCCGCTGGGCTCCCTCCCTCCCTCCCCACCTGCCCGCCTCCTCTGCCAGGGCGTGCCACCAGCCACCACCATTATTTCTCCCCACCACCGCCTCCCGCCTTCTCCTCCCACCACCGCCCACCTCATCGCCACCACCATTTTTTCGCGCCGCCACCTTCTGCCTCCTTCTCCCGGACGGCGGTCTCCCCCTCTGGGCCCGCCATTGATCGTGGCTGCAGCGGGGGCGTAGCTTGCCACATCCCCATGCATCCCCTCTACAGGAATTAATTATATTCTACAGGAAATTATATAGAAGGCAGGCCAGAAAATCCCAGTCTCTGCTAGTAGGTAGAGGTGTAGGGGTGTGTGTGTGTGTGTGTGTGTGTGTGTGTGTGTGTGTGTGTGTGTGTGTGTAAAATTCAATGAGGTTCCAGGCAACAGAGGTAAGAATATAATTTTTATATAAATATTTCCCAGATGCCCAAACTACAGACTTATTCCAAATATTTGTTATAATTCATATCCCAGCTCTCTTTCTCACTTAGCCAGTTGCCAACGGGAATTTATGTCAATTTTTCTTCTATAACCTGCTGATTCTTATGGTTGTCTTTATTTTCAGACTGACTGAGTGTTCCTCAACATACCCTCCGATTGCAAAGTCAGTTGAAACATTTGTAAGCCTAGTAAAAGGCCTTTTGGAAAAGCTACTGGATTACCGTGCTATGATGAATGATGAGAGCAAGGACAATCGTATGAGCTGTACTGTTAATTTATTGGTAAGCTAAGAGCTTGCATGAAGAAGTCCTTTAGACAGGACCTCAAGAAATCCATACATGAGCATGATGGGAAAATGTTTTGTAGTTGGGAGCAATCCGTTCTGTCTAAAATCACTGAATTTGTTTTACTTTGCTCTGAAGGTGGCTAGTACTAGTAACTGAGAGAAAACCAAAGCTATCCTGCATCTATTATCATAGAGCTGGAAGGGGAGAAATGAGCTTATCTAATGCAAATTTTACAATGCAGTGCTGTTTCTACCCCGTTTCCCCAGGACTTAGTGCATTGTGCCCCAGTTCCTCCTCCCAGTCTGCTATCCTGTGCTGCTCTTTCTCCTGTCCCACTTGATCTATCCCTCTACATTGACCCCCACCACTCAATCTGGCCCCCATGCTGATCTCCTTCCCCCAACTCGGCTGATCTCTGGCTGTTATACTAATCTTGCCAATTTCCCTCTGCCCCTGATAATCATTCCATCCTTATTTTGTGGTTGTGGCTGCCATTGCTGCCACTATTCCTCCACTTCCCACTCATTCTGTTCTCTACCATTTAAAAACCCAGGAAGTGGAAAACAGGGTGGAAATAAGAGTGTGGAGGACCCCACACTTCCTTCACTCTGTTCCTCCATTCTTGCCTTGCAGGAAGCAGATGAGCAGAAGGAGGAAGAGTGGCACAGCAGTGGCAGCAGTGACACTACTACTGCTGTCATGTAGGGGCAGCCACCCACCTGCTAAGGATGAGTCATGGAGCCAGAGATGGTGGACTAGCAGAAGTGGCCAGTCCATCACCTCCACCTCATGAGTAGGCAAACCCTGCTGCAAGGGATGTGGCCATTTTGATCCAAACAAGTCACAACCTGTTTCTATTCTTGGAGTATATTTTATAGTTTGTTAATTTGCCCGGTAATAGTTTTATTGTTGGTATATGAAAATATGTTCAGCCAAAATAGGAAACCGCAGGCCCTGCACCTCTGGTTTCCTAATCTGAATGTCCGAATTCAGGGAAATGGAGTTTGCGAGGGAAATGACCCATGGTTTCCTTTGCCAAACTCCACTCTGAACCTTCAATCAGAGTGGTGTTTTGCCACCACGAACTCAAGTTCTGTGGTGCCAACACTACATTTGAATGTGGGCACTGCAGTTTGGGCTCGATGGGACCAGAGTTGCTTTGATTGGGTTTTTTTAAAAAATTGGTTGATTGCCTTCAGTTCTTTAACTGAATCATGGTGTGGAGTTGTATTTAAGAACAAGACTCAGCCACCTTTGTATAGCACTGAGGATGATGTCTTACATCAAAATGTTTGCTATTTTTGCTACATCTGTGTTTTTAAGTTTTTAATTAAACTTTTAAATGTTTTTTTGACTTTTAATCTTTTAACTTTCAATTGCGCATTACAGAAGGTCATTGAAAAAAGCTTTGAGTGTGGAAATGCGCATTTTATCGCCCTTATTCCACCTGATTATATTTTATTCATTTTCTTTCCTTAGAATTTCTACAAGGAGATTAACCGTGAAGAGATGTATATAAGGTATAGTAATTGTTCTGCTGAGTTTGTTGTTGGAGACAGCAGTATTACTTTTCTTCACACAGTCATCAAGATGTTATATAGATTTGTAGTAAATATCTGATAGCACACCATTTATTTCAAGTTTGTAATATTTCAAGGCCAGCTAACAATATAATATAAACAATATAAAAATATTGTTTGAGCCTTCTACAAACTTGACTACATTATACATATTCATTAACTTCCATTTCTCCCCTAACGTTTAGTTTGCGGGAACCAATCATATTCCAGGCTTCCTGTATTTTTTAAAAAGATTATATAATTGGAGATTAAATTCACAGTAAAGTGGATGATGCATTTCAACTTGGCAGATGAAGTCCATCTTGAGTGCTTTGCATATGACAGATGCTGCAAATAAAGAATTGTTCTATAGGATGTGCTGCAACTGCAGTGCCTTACAATATGTAGCACTTCATTTGGAATTATATACTGTAAGAAGTCAAAAAGCTCTCTGCAGAAATAGCTTTTTATCCAATGCATAATTCTATATACCATTCAGATATGAATATATGTGGAGACATTGTTAAGCCATTAAAATTATTTGTATAATGCCATATACAGAGGTCAGCATACTGACCAACCTGTCACGTCCAAGTCTGATTTTTCTGTTTTTAAATTATAGACAACTATGGAGGCCAACCAGCAAATTTCAAACTAGTACATTAAAACAGGCAGGCTTGTCAAGATGGATTGTACTTAGAGTGTGAACCTGGAGAGGTACAGAGCTTGCAATTTAGCTTTGCTTTCAGTTTTAATGTTCAATCTCTCTTGGAACAATAAAAACTCAAAACAAAGATTGGTTCAACAAAGTATTTCTGCTGCACTCCAAATCTGTATTCCTTTTAAAACTGTAAACTCAACATGTTATATCTGTCTCTTAGTGAAAGCCATATATCTTTTTTTATGAGCAAATATTTCTTCCTTTGTATGATATGTATATCTGGCAAAACTTTTGTTTCTCTTTATTTATGTAATGTCAGCTGCAATTACCACACACACATGCACACATCTTTAGTTGCTACAGGAAAGCATCAGAAAAATGTTCAAAAAAAGCTTTTTTTCTCCCAGTCTAGAACATGTCTGGTTAGGAGTGGGAAAATACAGGATTTATCATTTCTGTCGTTTTTTTTCCTGTGAGGTAGCAAAAGTCCATGTAAACTGATACTCTTCTATACTCTTATGTTTTCATCTGTATTTTGATGTCAAAATTGCTGATCTTGACATTTATAAAATACTAGTATTTTCAAGCCCGTTATGATAACGGGCGCTAGCTTTCTATCCCGTCTTTTCTGTCTCTCTCTCTCTCTTTCTGTCTCTTTTCCCCCCCCCCTTGTCCCCTCTCTCTTTTTGTTTTTTGTTTTGTTGTTGTCTCTGTTTTTGTTCTTCCTTATTTTGCTTTTACTTTTTTTTGGGGGGGGGGTGGATGAATAACGGCCAAAATGGCCCATGAGAAGGTGGCCGCCCCCGCCTATCGCCCTCCCGCGCACCCAGCTGCCGGAGCCCACCTTACCCGCTCCAGCCCGAAGGAGAAGAGAGGAACTCGGGAACAGAGCTACTCTCTGTGTTAAGCTGCTGCCCACACTGTCGCAATGGACGCAATAGGCGTCTTTGCGTCCATAGTGGCAGTTTGAGCAGTGACTTAGCACAGAGAGGAGCTCTGCTCGTGAGCTCCTCTCTTTTCCCTCGGGCTGGAGCGGGTAAGGTGGTCTTCGACAGCTGGGAGGGCGATAGGCGGGGGCGGCAACCTTCTCATGGGCCATTTTGGCCCTTAATCTTTTTTTGGGGGGAGCGGGGAAGGTGATTTTGGGCAGCTGGGAGGGCGGGTGAGCAGGCGGCGGCGGCTGTGAGCGGGTGGGGGCCTCGTTGGCGGCTTCACCGCCACCTCGCCCAGCTTCATTTTGGGCAGCTGGGAGGCCGGGTGAGCAGGCGGGGGCGACGGCTGTGAGCGGGCGGGGGCCTCGTTGGCGGCTTCGCCGCCACCTCGCCCAGCTTCCCTGTCCCCCGTCTTGGTCTTCCCCCGTCGCCATTGCCCTCGCCTTTTTCAGGGCGGCCGCTTCTGGTTGCCTCGGCCTCCTCTTGCCGTGCCTCAGCTCATGGCCGAGGCGGCGGCTCCGCCGCCGCCTTGGCCACTTTCCCCCGCCGCCACACACCGGCTAATGGCCGCCCGTGGCTGTGGGACACTGGTGTCTGAGGTCCTGTGTCCCTTGGGCTCTTCTGGGCCTGCGCTTTGCGCAGGCCCAGAACAACCCAGGGAGGCAGGGACGCAGATCCCCAACGTTCCAAAGCCACGGCCACTCACTTAGCCTTTTATTATATAGGATTCTTCATAATAACGAAGGGCTTGGCAGAAAAAGCTTGATACAGAAAAGTTTAACATTTTAAAGTCCTATTGATTCAAATGGCAGATAATTACATCTTAACACGAATGCCTTTATTTGTGCATTTGTTTATTTATTTCTTTGTTTGTTTAATGTATTTGTATATGGTCCAAAATGCAAGTCTCTGGGTGGTTTACAATAAAACAATACTACAACAAATAAAAAAGTTAAAACGTTACAATAATTTAAGGTTTAAAACAATGTTAAAACTATTAATATGATGAATATTTATATACCGCTTTTGTTGGAAATCCTGCTTATCATTGCAATGATGAAACTCCAGTTTTTCTGTAACTCAGTGAAGTCTTGCTTTTGTACTGTCTTCTTCACTTCCTTCACCCATTAACAGATATCTGTATAAACTTCGGGATCTGCATTTAGACTCTGAGAATTATACTGAGGCGGCATATACCCTTCTGTTGCATGCCTGGCTTCTGAAGGTAAGCTGCCTATTCTCATTTGGACCTGGCAGTAGTAGAGTATGCAAGAAAAGCAGGAACTAGTGGCTGACATCTTGACTTAATTTACTTAGTGTTTTATTTTACATTGTATCTGTTGTGTTGATGTTGTGAGCTGCCCTGAAAAGTAGTGTACTGCAAGGGCAGGGTAATAATGATAATGATAATTGATAATGATAATAATTAATAAATAATAAATACTTAATGAATTCCCATTAAGAAACTAACTTGTCATGTCAGGATGTCAGCCAGTATGTCCTAATAAACAGGGTGGTTATGGGAAAGTAGAGTGCTGTGGCAATGGGAAAGGACCAGTGGTTAACAGGTTTGTATCACCTAGCTCTGAATCAGGAAAGGAGTCAAGGCCTTGCTTTGATGGTTTGTGATGAAGCTGAATTTGTAACTTCTGTGCTTGAATTACCTTGTTCCTTAAAATTTAGGACAAATAGCTTGCAGAGCACATCATCACTATTTTACTGACTCTCCCCTGCCCCATTGTATAACATTTGCTGTTAAAATAATGGATTTCATGTTTTCACAGCCGGAGGTCAAGGAAGTAGGAACAAGGTGGTGTTAACACAGAATCTTTAGGAGCTTAGTAGGGCAGGGCTGATGGTGGTGGTAGTGAGGACAACGATTTTACAGAATCGTTGCTTTTGGCTTCCTTGCTTTTGTCTGGTCTTGCGGAACATGCAGCCTAATAAGCCATCACGGACTGATGTTTCAGATCCATATAAAACTGCTGACATTTTGAAATTTGTCTCAGGGACTAATTACATGTTCTGCACAAATGCACATATTACCTCCTCAATGTTGTTTTGTAATAGAAAAACAGCTTCTGTGGGAATGTTTGCAAGTAGAGAAGTGGTGGGGGTACTGAACTTTCCCTGCCTCCTATCTGCTCTGTCCAAATTGTTGTCCTAAGTGGGTTTTCCCTTTGTGGGGTTTAAGATGTGTGTTTGATTCAGAGAATAGATAGATAGAGTTTAAAGACCAAGAGATAGAAGTTAATGCTGAAATGGGGAAGGAATTAGTCTTGTAAAATCCCATGCTCTTCTATTCTCAGTGTTCATCAGATTTATTTATTTATTTATTTATTTTATTCGATTTCTATACCACCCTTCCAAAAATGGCTCAGGGCGGTTTACACAGAGAAATAATAATTAAATAAGATGGCTCCCTGTCCCCAAAGGGCTCACAATCTAAAAAGAAACATAAGACAGACACCAGCAACAGTCACTGGAGGTACTGTGCTGGGGGTGGATAGGGCCAGTTTCTCTCCCCCTGCTAAATAAAGAGAATCACCACATTAAAAGGTGCCTCTTTGCCCAGTTAGCAGGGATATATGAAGATAACTTACTGAGCAACGAGGCATCTTTTTGAAGTGATTCTCATATGTTCAGCAAGGAGAGAGCAACTGTCCCTATCCAACCTCCAGTGGTTGTTGCTGGTGTCTACCTTGTGTTTCTTTTTAGACTGTGAGTCCTTTTGGAACAGGGAAGCATCTCAGCTCAGAGTCAGACAGACTCAGAGAGGCAGAGGCAGAGCATCAGCAGAAGGCAGCGGGGGAGGTCTGTGCCCTCAGCTCCCCAGACAATCGCCAGGGGGTGTGTGGTGGCGGCATCCCATGGTGGCAGCTCATGTTCTTAGAACATGTCCACTCAGTGATGGTTCTGCCCCCTGCATCAGATGCAAGTGTACATGGTGGGTTGTTTTTTTAAAGATGGATAAGGATCAAGTGCCATAGTTCATATATTTTAATAGGAAAAGTAGCCCCCCTCCAAAGCATGTATGATTTCTTCATGTCAGCCCACAATGTATGTATTTTTTATTCATTTCATTGTAGCAGATCTCTGAGCACAGGCTGGCATTACATCGATTGTACCACTCCAGATCCAAACCAAAATGTTGTTCTGTCTATATATGCTGATACATTGCACCATTTTGTCTTTTTAGTGGTCTGATGAACAGTGCACACCTCAAGTCATGCAAACCGAATTTCAGAGTTCACAAACACATCGGCAGCTGAAAGAGCATTTGTATGCAATGATAATAGAATACTTCGACAAGGGAAAGGTCTGTTTTCCTATTTATTTTGGATTTCTGCTGAGTAGCTTTATGTAATGGCTTTTAAGTTAATTCTGTGTTCTAAATTTTATGGGTGCTTGTTGAAGTTAAATGGGAAATGCAGTTCATTAAAAAAAAGAAAATGTGTCTAACAGATTACTCATAGGTTATTATTTGGTGGTTTATCATTCAATAGATTGATTTAAGTCTTCACAGTGGTAAACTATTGGGTTGGATGCAGAGTTTCCATTCTGTGAGCAGAAAGAGCTTTTGTTTACAGAAGAAGCATTGCATTTGTGGAAGGAGTCCTTTCATGATTATAGCTCTCCTTCCGTTCTCAGACATAAAACTTTGGATATAGTCTATTGTGTTTGTGCTTGTGTTGTATAAAACTTATGTAGTGTGTATAGTGGTGACCTTTCTGTTAACAGGATGTTGCTATGATTCAGCCAGTTTTTGCATCATACAATGCACAGATTGTTTATCGAGGCCAACGCATCAAGGTCTGCATATGTCACCATTAAACAGCCTGTTAAAGCAATAGAAGGGTTCATCTATCACATTTTGAGGTCAAAGGTATTTATCCTCAGGGAGGAGAAGTTTTCAATGTTTAATGAAAACTTAACTAGGTTTAATCCATTGGCTAACTTGATTTCTGAAAGCAATTTTTACCTCTAGGATAGGCAGTGGTGAATTCTATCCTGTATTTTTACTTTTTCTATGCAATTCAGTTTCTTACGATCTTTGATCAGATAAACAGATTACAACTCAGACCTAGATTACAAGAACCTTAAGGGTTCGGAAAATAGCCCTAAGAAATTTAGGTTGGACTCTCTCAAGTGGTTGAAAGTCACTATATATACAGATCTGGGAGCCATAAAGAAGCTGTGGAATTACCTTAGTTTGGAAGACCTTAATGGCAGCTGGAACATATCTACTCCCTTAGAAGAAGAAAAATCTCAAAACTGCAGTAGTTGATCTCTGGGCATTTGTTACAATGGAGTTGGTTTGCTCTTTCCAGCTACCTGTCACCTGGAACAGTAGCGGCTGGGGAGGGCGACGCTGGGGAGGGCGGCGAGAGGCACCTTTAGGAGTAAATGAATTGGTGCTTACCTCTGCTCTCGCTGCACCTGAACGCTGCTCGGAGAAACAGTGCGTCGTCCAGCACCCCCTGTGGCAGAGGATCACCTCCACCACTCACTTGGCTTCTGCGGAGCCGCCCTCCCAGTGGTGCTCTCACCAGCTGCTACTGGCTTGGAAGATGACCCCCAAGTATGCATATTGTGCTGCATGTGCTACACTAACCTACCTCCCAGGGTTGTTGTGAGGATAAACATAACCATGTACACCGCTCTGGGCTCCTTGGAGGAAGAGTGGGATATAAATGTAATAATAAATAAATGCTGCTAAATTTTGTGCAATGGCAAGCAAAGTGCATCACAAGAAGATCACTTCACTTGATTAGCAAGCGTCATGTGTGATAGTTTTATGTAGGCATAGGGGTTGGTCTTCCAATGTAGGCAATATTTGCATAAACATGGATTTGACCCAATTTTGTTCAGACTTGGTTCATTGCATTTAGTTCAGAATTAGAAAGCATATATCCAAGGAAGAAATATTTCTACAAATAGCCCTAAGAGACCTGAGATGTATAGGTTTGAAAATGATACGTGCTGAGGATAGCACATGGATCTCTTTTCACAATAAGTTCTCTGTAGTTTTGAACAGCTCCTGAAAAAAGAGAAATAGCTCCTAGAACAGTTCTCAGAAATAGTTGTGCTGTGTCTTGGCTTTCTAGTATTACATTTCTGTGAAACTTAATGGACACATGTGCATAAGCTTGTCTTCTAAAAGAAGGTGGTATGAAGTTGGCCACAATGGTTCAGTGCTCTTTTAAGGCACATGTTGGAAATGGGACATCAAGGCCTCAAAAATATTAGCCCCATGCATATTCTTTCCGGTAACAAACTGTATACCTTTATTTTGAAAATTAGTGCTCCAGATAAGGCTTACCCCTCGTAAAGCTAAAGAATGTGGTTTTAGACATAGCATGCTCAATAAAGATTTCTATCATTAAACCACAGCAATAACAAATATTTATATACTGCTTTTCAACAGAAGTTTCCAAAGCAGTTTACTTAGAGAAATAACAAATAAATAAGATGGCTCCCTGTCCCCAAAGGGCTCACAATCTAAAAAGAAACATAAGACAGACAGAAGCAACAGTCACTGGAGGTACTGTGCTGGAGGGCCAGTTACTCTCCCCCTGCTAAATAAAGAGAATCACCACTTTAAAAGGTGCCTCTTTGCCCAGTTAGCAGGGGAGTGAAGCAGCTGTGACTGAAAATACTGGCAGACATCCTAAGGCTGCAGCATCCTGGGAAGATGTGTCCTTGCTGCAGAAGGGTTCCAGAGCCCCACAATGTGGCATATGGAGAGTGAGGGGCAATTTTCTTTAGTCCCTGCTTCCTCAAGAAACGCCATTCAAAAACATATCCCTGAGGACTGTGCGACACTAAGGGACATATTTTCTGACAAAACTGGACATTTCTGGGCGAAGTAGAGAGTGGCGAATATTGCACTGCCACCCTGTGTGCTGTGCATTGTGGAGCGAAGAAAGCTCTCCACAGTGCGGCCTCATCTTCCCAGCATACTGCCACTGCCTTAGTCAGAATGTCAGCATTATTTGTTTCTGGTTTGAGACTAAAATTCCTTAATTATACTTCTTGATGTTGCAGATGTGGGAAGAAGCAATATACCTGTGCAAACAACTGGCAGAACAATATGAAATGGAAGTGTTTGACTATGAACTTCTGAGCCAGAACTTGGTAAGGATGTAGCTTTCCAGTATATTGCAAATGTACAGTTGCTTGTAAATTCAGATTTATTTATTTCTTTTTTTAAAAAAAACCCAACCTTTTTGTATTTCAGAGAATGATTTTGAATAAAATACATGGTGGATATATTTATAGGTCCACCATATTAATTAATATTAATTATTCTGATTCACATGTGTATCCACAGGATATCACTGGATTGTTCAGTACAGTACAATGATGTATCTAGTGATATGCTTTCAGATCTTGCAACCTGAAAGTGCTGTCTGTGGTAATTTAATTCTCAAAGCTTCTTCACACATGCAGATCATCAGTTGGTGTTGCCACCATTAAGTGAGCAATATGCATGTGCAAACTCAGTTAGCCCAATTACTATCCTATGTAGATATTTTGTGAATCTATATTTCACCATATATTAAGTAAATCTGGAAGAGAGATTAAATGAGCAGGACTCGCATCGTGGGTGTGTCAGATTGGGCACAGCAATGAGGACCCAAGCCTGCCTACCTGGCAGCAACAGGTTAGGTGCAGCTTCTCCACCTCCCACCAAGTGGTCATTAATTCCAATCATTTAATGAGGCACTTCACAGGACCAGTGTGAAGTGCTGAAAGGAGGTCTGCAGGGAGAGCGACCCTCCCCACAGACGAGCACTCACCCTTCCTCAGGTGGGTGGATTGCTCGCCCAGATGAATGGCGGCTCGCTTGCGGCTCTTCCACACCTCGACTTGCAGCTCCAAGGGTCAGCCACAGGGAAGCACCGCTGTGCTGCAACCCGCCCCCCCCGAGCCCCAATACTGTACTGCGTGAATGTGCAGTGCATTACTAGGAGTCCCCCTCCCCCTGAGTGTGCCTGCTGCAGCTGCAAGCAGCCATGGCAGACACACAATCAGTTAGCCCGGTTTTGGGGCACGCTCACACCCAAAACCGAGGGGGTTTTTGTATTTTTTTTAAAATTTAATATATTTTTATACTGCCCACAACTTGTGTAAGGTTAAGTGGCAGGCCACCTAAGATGGCTCACCACTGCACTGCCACCAGGAGCTCTGTGGTTCCTGGCAGTTGTCACATGCAGCGAAAACCGGGCTGGGCTTCCCTAGCCCAGTTTTCACTGCTCATGAGAATAGATTCAGTAGCTTCCGTTTCAGATTTTACCCAACTACAAACACCCGTTTCTTGTCTCTTGCAGCTCTGCTTCGGACTCACCAAGCTGATCATTTATTGTTTTAGGTAGATAATTATTGCAGCTGTTTTCCCTGTATACAATACACAACTGCTTAAGAAAGCATACTTTAAGTTTTTTAAAAAAACAATGTTGCTAAATAATTCATGATACAGCCAGTTTTTGTGTGGCTTGATGCTAGAGGGGCCTCTCTGTGTCTTTGCTTTCAGATTCAGCAAGCAAAATTCTATGAAAATATTATGAAAATTCTGAGGCCCAAACCAGACTACTTTGCTGTTGGTTATTATGGGCAAGGCTTCCCCACATTCCTAAGGGTAAATATATCTACTTTGTGTGTACTTTATCTTTAATAACTGTTTGTACCTAGCCCTAAAGAATGCCAATACTCTGCCAGTGAAAATGGAGTTATCCTCTGAGGGAGAGATTTATCTTCATTTGATTTTGCAAAGTACAGAATTTTTCTGTTGCAGCTATCTGAAGTGTCATTTGTAACAATAGTGAGTGTCACATTTTCAGAAAGAAATGTGATTTATTGTGTTCTTTCCCCCACTGCTTTCAAGGTTAGAAGAGGTTTGTAGAGATAGTAATGGAGCGATCAGAGAGCTTTCTGGATCATTATGAGATAGTTTGTAATTAATGGATGGTTTATAGCTGGTACAGTCCTAATGAACACCACCACCACCACAAATCATCAATAATAATGACATAAGAAATAGAATGAATATAAAATCTGGTGTACTTTCATTTCTATTTGTAATTTCTGTTGGTGAAAAATTATATGAAAACCAGTTTGTGCCTTGAGTATTCTTCTCATACAGTACTTCTCTTTGCCATTAGTTGCTTAAACCTTCAAGTCCCACTTACCTGATCATTTTCCATTCCCTCATTCAATATACCCTTGAACGTGCAATTAGCACTGAGCCTGGATTAAACACAGCCCTAGATGTCAACCCAGAGGTGTGGGGAGCAAGAGTGGTTGCGACAATTGTACTTGCTAGTTCTGTTGGCACTGTAGGGAACATAGGATTCTTGCCTCACAGCTCTCAATTCCCCTTATCAGATTGGCCCTCCAATATACAATAACTAGTTTCTCACCAAGCCAAAAATATTATGAAGACAGTTTTGTCTATGCAGTGCATATTCATAGCTATCAAGAGGAAGAGTGTAAATAATGTTACCATATGTGACAGTCTTGGAAACTTTCTAACCTTTTTTACAGAATAAAGTATTCATCTATCGTGGTAAAGAATATGAGCGGAGGGAAGATTTTCAAGCACAGTTGATAAGTCATTTCCCAAATGCTGAAAAGATGAATACTACTGCACCCCCTGGAGAGAATATCAAAAATTCAACTGGTCAATGTATCCTTAATGTGTGAGGTTATTATATATTCAGAACTGCCTTTTATTAACAAAGATGTCTATAGAGAGCAACATTTAAATTCCCTTTGTATAAGGTCCACTTCACATTCTACATTTTAAGGTGTAATTATAAGGTGCACTTTACATGGAAAAATATGATATATGGAACACCCATAACATACATTAGCAGCAAGGTAGGTGACTGGAGAGCAAGTGGAGGAAAACTCGGCTCAAAATTTACAGGACACAGCACAGAGCCCATTTGAAGGTTTATGCGAAAGTGGTGCATGCAGCAAAAAAACAATTCTGGTCTGCACACATTGCTTCTGCAGGTTTGCTTTCAGCAGAGCTTCCCAGGTTGTGAGGAGTTTGATTTAGGCTCCTTCTGTTTTGAACCAGTCCCTGGAGACTTTGTTCTGCTGTGATGCTTTTAATGGGTTCTTTGCAGACAAAATCTCTTGTATTTGGGCTGAGTTGGACTCCACTGTTTTTGCAGGGTCTATTAAGGTGGTGTCCAGCAATCCCTCTTGCAGTATTAGATTGGATCAGTTTCAATCTGTGACTCCTGAGGAAATGGACAAGCTCCTTTGGGGCGGTGCAGCCTTCCACTTGTTCTTTGGATCCTTGCCCAACTTGGCTGTTTCTGTCTAGCAGGGAGGTTGTTGGAGATGGCCTAGTTAATATCATTAACTCATTGCTGAGGGAGGGTAGGATGCCTCGGAGGCAATGATTAGACCACTTCTTAAGAAGCCTTTTCTAGATTACTCAGTGATGGATAGTTATAGGCTGGTCTCCAATCTTAGTTTGGCAAGGTTTTTGAGAGAGTGGTGGCTAACCAGCTCCAGGCAGTTTTGGAGAAACCTATTTTATATATACTGTATAAAGAAATTTCAATCTGTCTTTAGAGCAGGCTATGGGGTTGAGTTGGCCTTGGTCAACCTGATGGATGACCTTTACCAGGGAATCGATAGAGGGAGTGTGACTCTGTTGGTTCTTTTGGATCTCTCAGCAGTGTTCAACACCATCAACCATGGTATCCTTCTGGATTGCCTGGACGAGTTGGGGATAGGAGGCACTGCTTTGCAGTGGTTTCATCCCTATCTCTCAGGCAAATTCCAGATGATGGAGCTTGGTGACAGTTGCTCTTCAAAACGGCAGCTATTATATGAAGTCCCTCAGGGCTCCATCCTGTCACCAATGCTTTTTAACATCTACATAAAACTGCTGGGTGAGGTTATTAGGAGATTTGGTGCAGGGTGTTATCAGTATGCTGATAATGCCCAAATCCTTATCATCATCATCATCATCATCATCATCATCATCATCAGGAAATATCATTCACTCCCTAAATTAGGCATGTGCCCAAAACATTTCGGAGGCCATTGTAAAGGCCTCCAAAACATTTCGGTGCTGGGGCGGTATTTGACGTTTCGGCACTGGCGGGGGTAGTACTTTAAGGGCAGGGGAGGGTGTACTCACACACCCCTGCCACATTTCTCCTGCCAGCACTCTGTAAACTGTAAGCCCCTCAGGGTGGCAGTGTCCCTCCCTACTGCCCCATTCCCCCCGTTGGCCGGAAGTGGCCGGAAGTTGCGAGCGCGCGTGCAGCCGTTGTGTGTTCGTGCGCCCATCTGCCGAGCGTGCACACACATGACGGGCGCATGCGCTCTCGCCACTTCTGGCCACTTCCGGCTAACGGGGGAACGGGGCAGCAGGGAGGGACGCTGCCGCCCCAAGGGGCTTAAAGTTTACAGAGCACCGGCGGGGGAAATGCGGCGGGGGTGGGTATACCCTCCCCTGCCCTTAAACCCCGCCGGTGCCGAAGACCATTTGTGCACGTCCCTACCCTAAATGCCTGCCTACGGGCAGTAATGGGCTGGATGAGGGATAACAAATTGAAGCTGTATCCAAGCAAGGCAGAGGTCTTCATTGTGGGGGATCAGAATTTGAGGGATGAGTTAGATCTTCCTGTGCTGGATAGGGTTGCACTCCCTCAGAAGGAACAGATACTCAGCTTGGGAGTGCTCTTGGATATAGGCCTCATCCTGGTATCTCAGGTGGAAGCTATGTCCAGGAACGCTTTCCATCAGCTTTGGCTGATTTGACAGCTGCTTCCATTCCTTGAAGAGAATGATCTCAGAGCAGTGGTGCATCAGCTGGTAACCTCCAGGCTTGACTACTGCAATGTGCTCTATGTGGAGCTGCCTTTGTACGTAGTTCAGAAACTTTTTAAAAAACATTTATATTCCCCTCTTCCTCCAAGGAGCCCAGAGCAGTGTACTACATACTTAAGTTTCTCCTCACAACAACCCTGTTAAATAAGTTAGGCTGAGAGAGAAGTGACTGGCCCAGAGTCTCCCAGCAAGTATCATGGCTGAATGGGGATTTGAACTCAGGTCTCCCCGGTCCTAGTCCAGCACTCTAACCACTACACCATGCTGGCTTCAGTTAGTTCAAAATGTGGCAGCCAGACTGATCTCTGGAGTAGTCCAGAGAGACCATATTATGCCTGTTTTAAAACAGTTACACTGGCTGCCAATAAGTTTCTAGGCAAAATACAAAGTGCTGGTTATTACCCTTAAAGCCCTGGACGGCTTGGCTACCTTAGAGAGCACCTTCTTGTGTATGAACCCCATCGCACATTGAGGTCGTCTGGAGAGGTCTGTCTCCAGTTACCACCGGTACATCTGGTGGCAGCTCAGAGGTGGACCTTCTCTGTGGCTGCTCCTGGCTTATGGAATGGACTCCCGGCAGATATCCATAGTTTAGGCTTACTGGTGGCCTTTAAGAGAACCCTAAAGACTTGTTTGGACTGGCCTTCCAAGGTTTTAAAATATTTCTAAGTATTTTAATTGGTTTTAATTGGTTCTGAATTGTTCTAAAATAGTTTTTATATTGTTTTAAGCAGTGCGTTTCAAATAGTGTTTGTTTTTATGTTTTTTAAACTTGTGCACTGCCCAGAGCCTATGGATGGGGCAGTCTAGAAATGCAATCAATCAATCAATCAATCATGGAGGAGAGGTCTATCAATGGCTACTAGTCGGAGGGCTGTGGGCCACCTCCAGCCTCAAGGGCAGGGTGCCTCTGAGTATCAGTTGCAGGGGAGTAATGGCAGGAGAGAGGGCACGCCCTCAACTCCTGTCTGTGGCTTCCAGTGGCATCTGGTGGGCCACTGTGCGAAACAGGATGCTGGACTAGATGGGCCGTGGGCCTGATCTAGCAGGGCTGTTCTTATGTTCAATTAATCAGTCATTCAATTAATACATTTATATACGTATAGTCTATCTCACAGGTATAGCTGTGATAGAATTAGAAAAAGCAGAACCCTCTACTCTGAGCTCCTTGCAGTAATGGTGGAATATAAATGTACTCAAGAAACCTTTTTTTGGTGTTGGTTTGACTAATCAACAAGTACAGGTATTGTACTGTAAAAATACAATATAACATCAGTGATAAAATTCAAGGTATGTGTCTTATCTCTTCATAAATAGGACAGAACAAATAAATGGTGACTGGCATTCTGCCTGATGAAGCATGAGTCTAAGAAGGCTCTGTGGGGATGCACCAGGAGCCCACAGGCCACGCACCCAGTCCTCCTATGCACACACTGATATCAGTGCCAGAGGACTAAGCCTTCCTAGTGCCGTTCACATTCCAGAAGCACTTGCAAGATTTGAACATGCCTCTGAGAGTTTCTGCTGATCATATCCTGTAGCAGAATATGTGTTTAGTTCCTTAACTTTTGTTATCTTAGACATGCAGTGCTTCACAGTACAACCAGTTTTGGAAGAACATATTCGATTCAAAAACAAGGCAGTGCCTGATCAGATAATCAAGTAAGGCTCCCCCCCCCCTTGTATTGTTGTAAATAATAATAAAAAGCATAAAGGTCCTTAGGACTGACACAGTCACAGGGTTATTGGATGTGCTAGGAAAGCTTAACATTTGACTAGGTACACACTTAATCAAAGATGCCTGGATACTGTAACTAGCAAGTCTGAAAAGAGATATTTTTATGTCTCATGGTGGAAATTTAGAAAATGAAGTTTCCCTAATTATACAGTCCAAAGCAAATCCAATGTGTGGGATGGAATATTCAGAAGTGAGAACTCTTTCACCTTGCACACCATCAGCCTGGGCTGGTTCAAACGGTACTCCATTTAGCCTGTCCAAGTCATATGGGAGAGAAATGTCTCTCCCCCTCCATGTGCTTTCCACCTTTGCCTTATCACCCAGATGTGGGTTACATGAATTAAATTATTGTGATACCCTCCCCTTTTTGTGAGGTAGCAGGGAGGTTTCTGCACCTGCAGCCCATCTCCTTCATGAGCCGTCATCGTAAACCTTTTACACTGTATAGTCCTGGACTAGTCAGTTCTGTCTGGCTACTTCTGGCAGTAGCCTGGCTCACCTCTGTCATCACAGCCTCATCATTGTTGCCCTTAAATAAGTCTAGACAGAAGGCACAATCTTGTTGGGAAGAGGAGAATCACCCACCCACCCCATCCTGCGAGACTGCCATCCCATGAAGATCCTGCAGGAATGACTGCATCACTCTAATGACAGATGCCACCTGTCTCTCTACTGACATGGCTGGCGCAGCCAGTGCCATGCCTTTTCACTGGGGAAACATCATGGACTGACTGAACAGGGCCAAGCATGGCCATCTATGCCCAACCCACTGTCAAGTCTGCCCCCACCAAACTGGCCCCCTCCATAATGAGAGAGTGGGGGTTTGCAACTGCAGCTAGAAATATGTCTGAAAATGGGCATGCCCATCAGGCAGCAGAATGAAAAGGTGTGCAAATTCTTACTTCACACATTTTAACAATGTGTTAAATTGTTAAAGGAAGGAGAGCTGATCTTGTGGTAGCAAGCATGAATTGTCCTATTTGCTAAGCAGGATCCACCCTGGTTTACATTTGAATGCAAACCACTGTAAAATATTCCCCTCAGGGGATGGGGTTGCTCTGGGAACAGCACTTGCATGCAGAAGTTCCAAGTTCACTCCCTGGCATCTCCAAGATAGGACTGAGAGATACTCCTGCCTGCAACCTTGGAGAAGCCGCTGCCAGTCTGTGTAGAGAATACTGAGCTAGATGGACCAATGGTCTGACTCTTTTTATGGCAGCTTCCTATGTTCCTATGAACAATGCTTCAGTTAGAAAAAGAATAATTTTCATTGGCAGTCATGAACATGTCTAGGTTTTGATCATGCATGCTGGGTTTTCTAAGAAATAAAGAAGGCTGGATATGAATATGATGAATCAAAATATAATCTTTATGATGCTGTCGGATAACACTGGGGACCATGAAAATTTTTATAATTACCAAAACCTTCATGCATAATGCAGATGTCTCTTAATCTCTCCTATGCTCAGTTGTCACTTCTGGAAGCTAAATCACTTTCTAGAAAATGAGACATACATGTTCATGTTGTTTCACTTCTTGCTTCACCTACCAAATTTATTTCTATAGATCAAGTCACCAGCCAATCCAGGCTCATGTATAATTCAAACTCCCATTACTGTCTGCCAGTTTTCAGCTACCTGAGTTCCTAGTTCAACTTACCACTTCTGCTTCTTAGTTTGAAAAACCAAGATGACTTCGTGGGAAGCTCAGATATTTGTGCTTGGTTGTCTTGCATAACTTATGTCTTCTCTTTCTCACAATGCCAGTTGCCAAAGTTCCTGATTTGCAAGTATTTTATAAACTTGGGCACTTGACCCTGTCTTTCCCACTTGACAAAGATTTGTGCAGTGTTGAAGTGTTCCCGTTCAAAACCTTTTCTTCCATATATCTTTCTGGAATAAGTATGCAGAAGATGGTGGCCAACATCTTGACTTTAAAAGTGCATATGTAGCAAATGAAGCACATGTCCAGAGTAAAGCAGTGTAAGAGAGAGTGATTTTCACCAGTTTTTTCCTCCCCCAGCCCTCTGAGGTCCTCTTTGACCCCTTAAAATAAGTCCCTGAAAGCAGCACAACCGTCAGGGACATAATTTCAAGATTCACATCAGAGGGAAGGGGAGATTGGCAAAAATTCCCTCCCCTTGTGAGCATCCATGCTGCCTTTACTCTGGAACATAGCAAATTCATGCGTGCTTCCTTTGCTGAATGCACATGCCAGGATATTATTATTAATTTTAAAAAATTCATGCTCACCTTTTAAAATAACAACATGCTGTGATTATTGTCATGGCACTATTGATTTAGTTCATCAGTACAAGTTGGGGATTATTTGCTCCACTTCCAGTTTTAGCCATAGACAATCAGTAGATAACCTCTTTAGTTCACTAACTGTGTTTGGTAAATAATGTTTACCCATCTTTAAGTACTAAAATATGGCAGAGTTGAAATAAAGTTGGAACGGAACACAGCAACAAAGATATCTCCCTTACATTCGTTACTTTTAAAACTGGCAGCGTAAGGTGTATATTTCCTAGTTGCACCCAATACTTAATTTTAAAACTCTTCCACCATGAAACAGATGATTATCCTAATAAGGGACACCTTGAAAGCATGCATTGTACAAGTCTTTGTATCTGTCCTTCCATCTGTCATGTTGCCACTACTAAGTTGATTTTTCCCCATCATTAAGGGGAAAACCTGCTGCTAAAGTACCAATCTAGCTAATGCTGCCAAATGCATCTGATTGAACAGAATGATAATTCAAATGTAATGCAATAGACATCATCTAGGAGACAGAACCTTCTGAGCCCTCTGTTTCCTTCAGTCATATGTGCTGTAATGGGAAGATAGTGAGCATACTGCAGTACTAGTTTTGCAGGAGAGTTTGCAAACAATAAAGCCAGCATAAGATAATGTACAGGTGAAACTCAGAAAATTAGAATATCGTGCAAAAGTCCATTAATTTCAGTAATGCAAATTAAAAGGTGAAACTGATATATGAGACAGACGCATTACATGCAAAGCGAGATAAGTCAAGCCTTAATTTGTTATAATTGTGATGATCATGGCGTACAGCTCATGAAAACCCCAAATCCACAATCTCAGAAAATTAGAATATTACATGGAACCAAGAAGACAAGGATTGAAGAATAGAACAATATCGGACCTGTGTGGTCACAGTTCTGGGGGCTCATTTTGGCTTTTCCAGGGTACTGCTTGAATTCCAAGAACAGTTTGGTTTTTATGCCTATAGCAGACCACAAAAAATTGATCATGTACATCATGGGCAGTGACAGCTCTGCAATGATGCTGAAATTCTCCACAAAGCTCCTCAGTCAATTTAGAATACTTCTATTTTCCATTATTTTTTCTTATCCATATCTATGATCACAGCTATGATGGAGATCATCATAGCTTTCTTAAATTCTCATGTCTATCCGAGTTCTACTACTGTTGCTACAACAAATATTTATATAACTATGAATATTTATATAAATATCTGCAGTAGTAGTAGTAGTGTAGTAGTATCCAAGTAGTCCTACAAAGAAGCTTCCTTATCTCTCTGTTCTCTTTTTCTCCTTTTTGCTCTCGCTCTCTCACCTTAGCCATCTGCTACAGATCCCCTTTGCTTCCCCTTCCCATTCCAGCCTATGTACCCTCTGCCTTGCTGCTGCCTAAGTCTGCCTAGTTACCTCCTACATCTGAACAGACATGCTCCATCTGATCCCCTCTGTTTTCTTCAAATCCTCTGGAAAGCCTACCACTTCTGCAAAGTCTTCCTTAGATAATTACAGGCTCACGTTTTATGCACTTCCTGCTACCAGTTAAATGTCTCTGTCTCATCTTATCGTTACTTCTTTCCCTTTCCCTGTCCATCTTAGCTTGTAAATAGGGACTGTCTCTCTTTTAGCCAAGAATTATGTCAATTCTGTGTTATGTTCCTGTATTCTAATTTGTCTTGATCGGTCAGCATTTCTCTCCATCAGTGAAGGTGACTTCAGTGGCTCCAAGCAAATTTAACATAGTTCACCCCAAAGGACAGAAAACATCTAGACAAAAAAGGGGGATGAAATGCCTGTAAAATGTCAAAAGCTGTATAGGGAAGAAAAAGACTTTCCAGAGACAATCTATATATATAATTCTCCTACGTGGATCCGTCGCTAATCCCATGCATGGCAGCTCTCACGAGAATTCGGGATCGCGACGGAATGGCCGGGTGGGGGGAAATAGCTGTGGCAGGGAAAACAAAATGCCAGCGAGTGGTGGCACATCCGATGCGTGGGGGGAAGAGGGTGGGCGGGTGGGAAAAGGTGGCAACATCGGCAGGCAGGCAGGCAAAGCAGTGGGGGAACAGTAGCGGAGGCTGGCCTGGTGGGGAAATGGGAGCAGAGGCAGGAGGGGAAGAAAGGTGGTGGTGAATTGGGCGGTGGCAGCAGTGAATAGTTACTGGTTGAAACTGAGGATTTTGGGAAGTGGAGGGGAGGAGAAGCATCGGCGGGCTGGGAGGAGAAGCCTGGCCTCCAAGGGAGAACAAATTGAGGGAGAACTGGGGCAGGTGGGGGGGAATGAAATGGGGCTGAAGGAGGGGAGTGTCATGGAGAACTAGGGGCACAGATACTCTGCCAGTTCAGCTAGTTTGATTTAAACTTTTTGAAGAGTTGTAGACTTTAAAGACAAACTAGGCAGTAGGATCTTAAATAGTCTTTGGACTTATTGACATGTTATGTTCAGTGCATATACAATCTGTGTCCAGTGTACACACTTACAGATTGGTAAATATGTATTGTTATTCACATGCTACATTCAACACACATACAGTAGTACACTTCCTATTTGTTTCCAGCATTTGCGGAGTTTGTACCCAGGCTTGCTTTTGAAATGAACACATGTACAGGCATTCACACAAAACCAGGCACATGTGTTGATATTTGTATACATGTACAACATATTGTCTGAATAATGCTACAATCCTGAAGTGCGTTTGAACAGATCTCACTACCTTGACTTCAGGAATGTATGTATTGGAATTATTGAGCATGTGAGACAGAGTCAGACACCTAATTTTAATTGTATAGTCTACATCCACTGATAAAAAGTAAATCTTGAAATACACAGAGAATAATATATTCAGAGAATAATATATTCACACAATCAAAAACTTTGTTCTACCCGGCTTTGGGAGCTGTGTGTGTGCTCCCAATTTTTGGTTGTGTGGAAGCAAGTTAAGAGGAAAACCTGGGTAGAAGTGATTGTGTGGAAGCAAGATAGGAGAAAAAGTTACCCAGGTTTTCCTCCTACCTTGCTTTGAAATTCTTATTTGTAAATTCCAATAATCAGAATGGCAAGCCAATACCCATTGCATTCAGAAGTTCAGACATCTGTGTGGGGTGGAGAGGCAGGCTGTTTGAACTCACCTTCCCCCCCAGACAAGCACTTCACTGTTGCTGGGTGACCATGCTCCCAGATGACGCACACTGTGTGGTGAAGCACAGAGCTCCGGAGGGTAGGACAACGCGTTCCAGCCTCCAGATATCCCACAATGCACCATGTGACAAGCGCAATGCATTGAGGGATTCCCCCTGGAGATGGGCACCCTAGGTGCCCATCTCTGTGTTCATTGGGGCTGAACATAGCCCCAGATAACATGCAATCCCGGATCCCAGGTTAAGTTTGAAAGCTGGGCTAGGCAGCGGCAGCCCTCTGGGTCCCAATCCTGGCAGTTCCCATGCATAGCCTAGCCCAGGCTGGGTTTCCCTATCCTGGGTTAGGATGAATGTGAGAACAGCCTCTCAGTAAGATTCGTTTTATATTTAGTATGATATTCTAAGCTGTTAAATTTTCTGGACACTATGCAAAAAGATATACCAAAATCATTTTAAAAAGAAATCAGGAATACCTCCTCCCCTTAATATGTTTATCTCCCCATATGTTTTCAGGGACAAAGTATAAATAACAACATTTTCTTGCAGGTTTTTAAAAAAGTAAATAGAAAATAGAGGTTCACTTATAGAAGCAAAACATTCTAAGCCCAAATGAACAATTGTATTCTCTTTGTGGTAGCTGTGAATGTTTTTCATTATACATTAAGCAGTTGAGGACTAGTTGTCATTTAGATCATGCAGTGTCATTAAATAATATTAGTACTGGTACTTTTGTATCACTTTCAATAGACAGTTTTTCCAAAACTTGCCTACTATTTGCAAACCATAGCTATTTTATGGCTTCATGTTTTTGAGTGTCTAGCTTGCTGTACTGTAAGTAGAATTGTCAAAAGGGTTGATCTTGTTATGTCTGCAAAGTGGTTGAAATATCCCATGTATCAGCAAGGAAAATACCATCTTCTTCACTGGGTCATTTACAGCTCACCATAAAACATAGTGCTTTATGTGTGTCCATTAAAGAAAAAAGAAAGAAAGAAAGAAAGAAAGAAAGAAAGAAAGAAAGAAAGGGAGGGCTGATAGATTTGCAACAGTACAAAGCAGTATCTACAGAGTGAAATTTCAGCAAATTGTCATTCAGGATGCTTGGATGGGCTTTTCATACTCTTTTGACCTTTGGAAATAGTGTTGGCTTCTATTGATTTTCATATAATACTTTTTAATGAGTATCGGCATTTTACTTTGTCCCTTTTTTCTCTTTTAAAACTTTTTTTGCTTTTTCAAAAAGGACTACTTGATCATGTGTTTGAGGCAATAAGGCCTCTGGGCCAACTACGTCTGCTAGTTAACATTAATTGTTGGACTAGCAGCAATGTAGTAGATTCTGAAGTTTTTGAGGAAGCTGAAACTGGTGTGAAAGAGGCTTCATTTCCCATGGTATACATACACCCATATTTCTTTTGTCCTACATTCCTGTTTGATTTAAAAGAATTTGCAGGTTTTTTAAATAATGCAAAACTAGTGGTGCACCTAGGTCATTTTGGAGCCTGGACCTGAAGGGCTTCAGAGAGGGCCCCCCACTGCAAGGGCCCCCCCTTTAAAAACAATTAAAATAAAGCCTGCTGCCACCCCACCGCTGCCCCACTGTGCCAATCTTTGCCATTTTCACCACCATTTGTGTGGCTGGGGTGGGGGTGAGTCGAGCAGGCCTCCACCATGGTGGTGGTGCTGGTGGTGGGCACAGTGGCTGGTGGGCCTGTCCATCTGGGCACACCTGTGCAGTGGGAGTATCAAGTGCCACAAGCCTGTGATATCATGATGACATGCCCCACGGCACCCCATGGTGGTGGCATGACTGGTGGGCCTGTCCATCCAGGTGTGCCTGCACAGTGGTAGTATCGAGCGTCACAAACTTGTGACATCACGGGCTTGCAATGCTGATACTCCCACTGCACAGGCGCGCCCGGACGGACAGGCCCATCAGCCTCTACCCCTGCTGCCATCACCACAGGGGAGGCCTGCCCTGCTCACTCCCCATCCCCCAGCCACGCAAATGGTGGTGAAAATGTCTTAGACCGATCTAAGACGTTTCCACCACCATTTGCGTGGCAGTGGTGGGGCAGGCGCAGAGTGGTGGTATGTACAGGATGAATGTACATACTGTAAGCAGTTCTCCCTCTTCCAAACCATTCAATAATCTTCTTTTTAAAAAGTGAATGGGTGAGACAAGTGCTATTCAAGGATTAAGTAAAATGGATGTGGGAATAGCCTGTCAGCCTGCCTACCTACACAACTAAGTGAAAACTCTCCACTTCATAACTCTAGAAGCTTATATATCCAGCTACCACTGTTAGTTTCTGCTGTTTCCACTTTGGTAAGTGACAGAAAAAGCAGCCATTGAGTGAGTTACAGATTAGAAGTGAAGTATGGAGCTTCACCATTTCCAAACTGATGCCAGCTGAAGGAAGTAGCAGATAGCAGTAGTACTGAGGTTGGCAAGAAGCAGCCACTGGGGTTCTTCTAATACACCTTGATCCTTATATCAGTGGAGAACTTCACAATCCTTATGGGGAGAGTCAGTGGAAACCCTTTACTGATGGAAGAAGAGGTGTGATTAGAGTCATACTATAGGCCAGGAGTGCTTTTTATCAGCTTCGGCTGATATGCCAACTGTTCTTTTCTGGGTGAAAATGACCTTAAAACTGGTGCACATTCTGGTAACCTCCTTGATTGATTATTGCAATGTGCTTTACATTGGGCTACCTTTGTATGTAGCCCAGAAACTACATTTGGTGCAAAATGCAGTAGCCAAGATGGTCTCCAGGGGACCGCAAAGAGACCATATCACTCATGTCCTATAAGAATTACACTGGTTGCTGATATGTTTCTGGGCAAAATACAAAGTGCTGGTTATTACCTATAAAGTAAACACAACATAAAATAGGGTGTATTACTGATCCAAAAAGAATGTAGATGCCCCCCCCCAAAGACCAGAACAAGAAACTAATGTAATATTAGGCTGCCAAAAATTCAGAATATTCCTGAAAATGGGTATATTAATAATATAATTAAAAAGTTCTACATAGAACAACTAAAGGTAAAGTGTGTCATCAAGTCGATTTTGACTCTTGGTGCCCACAGAGCCCTGTTGTTTTCTGTGGTAGAATACAGGAGGGGTTTACCATTACCTCCTCCTGTGCAGTATGAGATGATGCTTTTCAGGATCTTCTTATATCGCTGCTGCCCGCGATATAGTACCAGCGAGGATTTGAACCAGCAACCTTCTGCTTGTTAGTGAAGCATTTCCCCACTGCACCACTTAAGGTAGCTATTACAAAGAACAACTACACACATTTAAAATCATACCATAAAAACATTCCTACGCAGACAACAATATAATACAAAATCACATAAAGGAATATATAAAAATGTCTCTGAATAGTCAAAGTAGGCTCACAGTGAGCCAAAGTTCTTATGAAGACCGAATACCTTTCCACCAAACAATAAGTCTTTTCAAAGTGTAAGAGTCCTTTTCAGTGGGTCATTTCCAATGGGTTAGACGTGTTTCGACGTATGTCTTCCTCAGTGACACATACCTTCATGAAAGCATCACTTTTACAGACTTCTGTAGACAAACAACCAAATTATATGAAAGCCATATTTCAAATTATATGAAAACCATATGTTGCTATGATCCCCACACAATCCCTATCTAAGAGAGCACCTTCCTAGTCATGAACCCCACCACCAGTCAGGAGGAGGTTTGATTGTGGTTACCATTGGATCGTCTGGTGGCGACTCAGTGGTGAGCCTTTTCTGTAGTTGCTCTGGAACTGTGGAATGCACTCCTTGTTAAAGTAAGAGCTGCACTTTCTGTGATGGCCTTCAGAAGAGCACTGAAGATATACCTGTTCCCTGTTCTGAGGGTTTCATCTGCTTCAAGCATACTCACAGTCCTGACCTGTGATACTTTTGAGGGTAAATACTTTGTGACCTTGACATCCTGGAGAGATGACCCCTTACAGTCTTGTTTGAGCACACCTCTGAAGAAACCTTCATAGCACTATCCTTGTCATCTAGCTTAAAATGGGACTGGTGGGATGGGCTGCCAACTGCACCATGCTTGAATCAAAAGATAAATTAAAACGAGTTTCTTATTTATAAGCACATTTCATTGAAAGGGAATGCTTATATATATATATATATATATGACTAAAATGTTTCATAATGTTTATTTTCTTTAGCTTTTATAAGTCAAACCATGTGCAAAGATTCCATTATTCCAGACCAGTAAGAAAAGGTTCAGTTGACCCTGAAAATGAATTTGCTGTAAGTATCTTTTCAGTGATGGTTTGAGAAATGACCAGGATAACAGATATTAGTCATTGAAGGCTCAGCCAGAAGCAACATTAGGATGAGTGTACACATCTCCCAGAAATATCTCAGTAGCCAGATAATTGGAATCGAAAGGACTAGTATCCTAGAGTGTAGTTGTATCTTGAGTCTAACCTTCTACCTCTGGGATAAATTTTCCCCAATTTTGGGTCTCATGAATAAACGATCATAGCAAGAGTATCTCCGGACCATGTGGTGCTGCCACCAGAAAAAAAAAGAGGTGGAAGACTCAATGCAGAAGAATGTGTGTCCAGGCAACCAGTCAGTACCTCTATAAGGGAAACTAGGGTGAGGTCATCAGATTCAGAGTTACTGCAAGATGTTTCTGCTAAGTAGTCATCATTGAGATTGCTTGCTAATGCAGTAACTCAGTTTTGGTCTAGCTCCTTGGGCCTAAGCCAAGCCTAGTTGTACCTTCTCTATGAACCTTGCTCTACTACTAACTTGTTATGTAGGTGTT
This sequence comes from Hemicordylus capensis, assembly GCF_027244095.1. Classification (NCBI taxonomy): domain Eukaryota; kingdom Metazoa; phylum Chordata; class Lepidosauria; order Squamata; family Cordylidae; genus Hemicordylus; species Hemicordylus capensis. Next base: position 367,815,353 of record NC_069658.1, on the reverse strand, counting down.
TACAGAGCACTTCTGGAGCATGGGGAATTCAAAAGTATTTGAATTACTTCAGAAGTGTGAGGGCTAGTGCTGCGTCTATGCTGATGTTAGTCAGGATGTCAGCCACTGAGTTCAATGGGAATTACTTCCAAGTAAATTTGCATAGGATTCCAGCCTAAGTAACCTTGGCTTTACTTAATAACATACCTGTGAATTGGTGCTAGGGATGTGCACAATCCGAGGTTCATGCACTGGTTCGGTGCCGAACCCGTTTGGATGAGATCTGAACCAGTTCAACTGTGTGTGTGTGTGTGTGTGTGTGTGTGTGTGTGTGTGTGTGTGGTGGGGGAAGCAGGATCTTATTTAAAAAGGAGATGAGGCCCTTGCCTGCTCTGCGCTGGCACATGCAGCTTCCTGCTGTAGTGGCGCTTGTTCCAAAAACCCGCACATGGCATCTGCACATGCGCGGGTGCCATGTACATAGTCAGCAACACCATTCTGACTATGCAAATGGTTCCTGTGCATGAACAGATATCATGTATGGGTTCTTGAGACAAACGCAGCTGCAACAGGAAGCTGCATGTGGCAGCAGAGAGCCAGTAAGGGTCTGCTCTTGTTTAAAAACATATATACCCCACTCTCCTCCCCACAGCACTGAACCAGTTCGGACCTTGTCCATACCGGTTCAGCCCTTTGTCCACAGCAGTGAGCCAGTTCGGACCTAATCCAATCCGGTTCGGTGCCAAACCAGTGCATGAATGGTGCACTTCAGAAACAAAACAGAACTACTGTGTTTGCAATGAGGCACATGTTAGGAGGTAATCTGCAGCAAAAATGTTAAGCATAGAAGCAGCCCTTAGAATTATGATCAGAACTTAAACTCTAAAGAAAAAATGTATTCTTATTAGCTACTAACTCTTAGAACAGATATGATTTTCATATATTATTATTAAAATATTTAAACAAACTTGTTATAGACTAGCTTACATTGTATAAGTCATGTATTCAAAGTATTATGTGCAACATTTTGTATATAATTAGATATCTAACTCAGATGGAGTATCAGATGATTTGTTATACTATGAACCTTTTACTAAAATTCACCCTGGTTTAAGTATTGTCCATTCCACTAAACATTTTTCCTTTCAATTTTTGGATCTCCCCTGTGTTTGTTGTCAAACTACATAATAGTGTCCTAGTTTGGAATTGAATTTGTGCATACGTATCTTCTGGGTTTTTGCTTTTTGTAATATTGGTTTCAGGAAAAAAGCTCCCTATTTATTTAAATTTCAGTTCCAATATGCCCAAAGTATCCTAAAATATGGTTTCACTGCTGCTTATTATCTCTGTGTATCTCTTAATAGTCTATGTGGATTGAGAGGACATCTTATATTACGGCTTATAAACTCCCTGGAATCCTGCGTTGGTTTGAGGTAGTCTCCATGTCACAGGTGTGTATTGGAATTCTGATTATAGTTAATACATGGGTTAACTGACAGAAATACAAAATACCCCAATGATGATTTACTTCAATGGAAAATTTAACAAAGCATTATGAGAAATGCAGTTAACAATTCTCTGTACTCAGACAGAATATACATTTGATCTTTATTGTCATTGGAAATTCTGATGAGATACTAAACACTTTTTGAGTTGCTACTGCATTGAATGCAGGATTCTCTTCGGTTTTCAAGTGCATCCATTTTATAGACTGTCAAGAAAGTTTCAAATGCAACCCATTGTTTTCTTGCTGTTTTCCCCCCTATAGACTACAATTAGTCCTCTGGAGAATGCCATTGAAACAATGTCCATGACCAATGAGAAGATTCTGGCAATAATTAATCAATACCAGAATGACGAGAATCTTCCCATTAACCCTCTCTCCATGCTTCTGAATGGAATTGTTGATCCTGCAGTTATGGGAGGGTTTGCTAAATATGAAACGGTAAATATTTTAGTAGCACTTTGAAAGTAAAATAATCCTTTGATTTATTATGTCAACAAGACAACCCTGGAGACAGCACTGACGGTTCTAATGTTAGGGGGAAAGATTGAATGATCTGTTTTCTGCTTACAGGCTTTCTTCACAGATGAGTACATCAGAGAGCACCCTGAGGATCAGGAGAAACTAAATAGACTCAAAGACCTGATTGCTTGGCAGGTAATACCATGCTGGGCACAATTCTCTGAAGTCTTCTATTTTTCGCTTCCCACCTCCTTGCTTATTGATCTTGTTTCCAGTGGAGCAGCATAATGTGACTTTGAATATATGTATGCATATATTTTCCTCTTCTAGCTGAAAAAGGAAAAGTATTTGCTGAAATGTGACTGGCTCTGTATTGTGCTGAGAAGGAACTTCTTAATTATTTTAGTTTTATTGGATTTTAACAGTGTTTACAATGTCAGCTCTTATTTTCCTGTCCCTCCCACCATATCCCCATCCTTTTCCCTATATCACATACTCTCTTCCTACCTAACCCATAAGCGAAACCTATACAAGCCATTGGATCAAGGACACATACTTGGTCATTAACCTTTAGTAAACCTGCCTTCCAGGGCCACATATGTGGGAATGCATGAGCAGCCCAATCATGAATTTGAGGTGACACATTTTGGACAGTTTTTGCCCCAAAGATGTCTATGCTAGGCCTTAACTTTAATTGCTTTTGTGGCAAACCCAGTGAGCTGAATCCAAAGAAAATTTGCGATGTTTTCCACTGAAAATAATGGGAATTAGGTTAGTTATTGCTAACTTGTCCTGTTGATTTCACTGGAACATAAATACGATTTGAATATAAAATTTTATTTATTTCCAAAATGTAAAATATGATTAACTTTCTCCAGATTTCAGCAAAGTATTTGATCTGATTATGAAATGTCCTGCAAAGTCAAGGCAAGTGACAGCAAACCTCCATTTTCCCCAATTATGCAAATAATTTGCTTGTACAGCATCCTTGAAAATATCTCAGGGTATGATGTCTATATTCAAGATGTGAGGAGCTATTAAGTTGTTCCTGTATTATCTATAAGGAAGGAAACTCTCTTATTTGGCTAGTATTAAGGCATTACATTACATATGTATACATCAAATCTTAGGCCCCATTCGCACATAACGCCAAACCAGAATGAATGGGATAAAGGCTGAAATCCATGTATGTGTTCTCCCAAGTACCACTCTCTCATGGGAGTGAAAGATGATGGGGACCCACAAGAGGGCTGGATGGCAGCTGCTGCCCCACCTGGTTGTTCAACATAGGCATGCTGTGGGGAAGAAAACCCCAGCAATACCTTTCCCTGTCTTGACAACTGCCCACAAGCAACAATAGAAGCAGTCCCTCTGCCAGTCCAGTCGTCCATTGGAGCATTTCCATTTTTGCTTTTGCCTTGGATGGTGACCCTACATTTTTGGGATCGCTGATAATCGGGGCTCCCCTCTCCCACAATTCCCCATGGTGGCCAATCTGCATATTCTGCAATGCTGGTCCAAACCCAGGAAATGTGAATGAGTGTAAAGATCTATCCCTGGTCCCAGTGTTTCCCTAGTACCACATGGTACTACCCAGACACATGGAGCAGCCACTACTCCGTGAGAATATGAAAGTGTTGCCTGAAGAGGTGGTATCATTGTGTACAAGTTCTATTATTTACCAGAGAGAAGGTGGGGGGGCACATGAGCAGGGCCTCCTAAATTTGGATGGCCTAACTCCTGAGAGAGCAGTCCAATGGAGGACCAAAGCTTTCAGAGCCTTAGGTCCTCCCCAATGGACTGGCCCTCTCATGAGACGGCTAATCCCTGGCCAGCAAGCTGACACGGGGGCAGGAGTGTGCTTTGGTGTTCCTGGATTGCTTTGCCAGGGACTGCTATCGCAAGAGCATCCTTGGTCACAGTGGACCAGATATAGGATTCTTTGCCCTCTCTCATATATATATTCCCTCCTAGGAATTCATCATGATCCTTTCCAGGACTAACAGAAAAATACTGCCCCTCAGCATCCCCCTGTTGCCAATAATTGTGCTTGTGCGAGACGGTTTTGCTGCAGGGTTCTTACAAGGGTGTTGGTGCAATTACTGTCAGAATAAGGGCTTGCATGCCATTTAAAAGGATTTAAATGCCCTTTCCTTGCTGAGGGCAGGTGGTCCATTCTGAAAAGGCATGATCACGCTCAGTATGCCTGCTTGAAGATCATGGACAATGGCTGAAGTCCTGCAGATGTTCTAACACCTTGCCCACAGTATGGCAACAGAAGTGCTACAGAGCTTGCTGGGATGCAGCCTTGTGGGGCAGGAAGTGGCTCGCCTTCTCTGAAACTGGAGGTTGCTGGGCTACAGTTGGATGGACGTCTGTGATAAGATTCACAGTTACAAGAATTAACCTTGAGTTTGTCTACCTGCAGTTTATCTTTACGTGCGAATGTGGCTATAGTTTACAATCCTAGGGAGCCATATGTGTGGACAGGAATAAATGCGCACAAAGCATTTGTTGCAAGTTTTTGCAAGTTTTTTCTGCAACTGAATACAGATGGTGGAACAAACAAGCTGGTTTTCCATTTAAAATTGACTTGCCTGTTCAACCAGGACATCAGGCACAGTCTGAAATTTCAAAATATCTCCCTTTGGGTGAATGCATCTTGAAGTACCATAGAAAAGAATGGGAATTGTGTTATTCATTACCAAGTTATCACATGGATTTCAATGGGATGTAAACTGGAATTGAATATAAAATATCACATATTTCATATGATTAGATTTCTCTGGATAGGAGCAACTCTGCAAAGCTAGGGCAAGTGACATCAAATGTCCACTTTCCCCAACTATGCCAATCTAAATGATGATTTTGTGTTTCTGGGTGATTTGAAAATATCTCAAGGTGGAATGACTAGATTCAAGCTGTGAGGAGCTATTAAATTGTTCCTATATCATCCTTAAAAGTATTCAGTATTCTAAAATTCCATTTTTCTAGTTTCCCAAATAAAGGTGGGGGTGCTTTACAGCTATCTGTTTTTGCATTCACAGTTTCCTTTTCATACAAGTAGAATCCTTTTTTTTTTTTTTTGCATTTATATAAAGGAAAAGCAAATTTGCTTTTGAAGGTTTTATTTTTTAAAAAAAGTTTTAAGAATGAAGGATGGTGCACTGACCCTTGTCAGAAACAATTTAGTCATTTGTGCAGAAGAGCAAGTTAAAAAAACCTAGCACAGCAAGCAAAACCATCCCAAACCTCCTATGAGTCAGATAACAAAACTTTTAAAATGACCTCTGGAATACTTCTTACATTTTTGTAATATAGTTCATCAACAGTCTGATAGAGCAAGGCACTAAAATGGATTCCGATATGATGAATGTTACACTCTTGCATATATTCTTGAAATAAAAATGAGGACAGAGAGACGGGGCTAGGTGACCTAACACAGCTGCAAACTGAGCACTTATTTTTTGTATATACATATATATATTCTGCCTTTTACATTGCCAATCCAAACTGATGATCATTTAAAAAAACTTGCAAGGGTCAGATTCTGAAGAGCTGCTCTGATGGTAGTGCTGAGGAGCATCTTATTGCTATGCTGGATTCCCAATTGGAGTCCCAATAATCTGTCACCTGAAGCAATGGCTTCACCTCGCCTCATGAAAGAACTGCCCCTGTTTGCAGTATTCTCTTGTTATCAAAGAATGGAATACTAGATAATGCCACAGAGAGACTACTTTTGTTTTTTTGAAGAAATAGCCCTCTTGAGTTCCCTTGCTAGTAGCTGCTACAGCAGTGAAAAGAGAGAGGGAGGGGAAAACACCCCTTTCATCTCCAGAAAATATCACTTCTATTTTTATGTTCTTGTCAAAACACTTAATGTTGCAACAAAACTACATGAGGCATTCAGTGTGATGGTAAAACTTCCTTTTCATGAGCTAAATGTTTATCGCTGCCAGTCTGTGGGTAAGCACCAGTAATTGTCAGTTCTTCCTCTCTTCTTTGATATGTGAAGCAACAAGAAAAATACTGCTTGGCGTGTGTGGGGTGGGGGGCACCTACCCAAAGTCTTTGTTCTATGATGTTGTAAATGTACACAGGAAAATCTTTAATGTTTGCTAAGTGGGATAAGTCTCTCTTATTTTGAGGTCTAAATTTTATTATTGTGTGACTTATAGGAGGCATTCATTTATAATTAGTTCAGGATCTGTGGCCGAGTTTACAACCTTCAGCAGAGTATTTATTAGCAATAGCAATAGCACTTACATTTATATACCGCTCTATAGCCGGAGCTCTCTAAGCGGTTTACAATGATTTTAGCATATTGCCCCCAACATTCTGGGTACTCATTTTACCGACCTCGGAAGGATGGAAGGCTGAGTCAACCTTGAGCCCCTGGTCAGGATCGAACTTGTAACCTTCTGGTTACAGGGCGGCAGTTTTACCACTGCGCCACCAGGGGCTCTTTATTGTCAGAACCCCTGGGGTTGCTTCTACATTGCTCTGAGAAATATGAATATTTTCCATCCATGTGACTAGGAATGGTTAGGGCAGATGGTGTGGCTGGACATTGCAATACTAGTATGATATATAATAATGAAATTTGACTTACTCCCATGAGAGGTGGAAAATATACCCTTTAACCAAGGGCAATGTGAGAGCAAACAAGAGAAGCTGGCAACCATGCCACTGAGAGTAACATGTCATCTAGGTCTCTCTGTATATATATGGACCCTCTACTTCACAAATTTTCTTTGGATTAACTAGTGATTTGGAAGCAGCTCTTGAGAAGATAAGGCTCAGACTAGGGGAGGGAGAAAGCTTTTGTTTTCTTTCCTAAAGAAGCAAACAAGCAAGCAAACAAACAGACATAAAATTGCGGGGGGACAAGCTAAGGTTTTTAGGGTTGGTCTTTTCTAGATTTGATTTCTGGCTGGCTAGGGGTTTGTTTTTGACAGGGCAGGTTCAGTTGTGCCTAGAGAGACAGTGGGTCGGGGTTAGCTACATGTGAGTCACACAGCTTGTGGGAGGGGTCACATTCCTGAGGAGGCTCAGTTTGGAAGCAGCTCTTGAGAAGACAAGGCTCAGACCATGGGAGCTTTGCTACCCCAGAGCTTTGTGAACAGGAGTTTTCTAAGAGATATCAAAGGAGTTTTGTGGGGAGTTTAGCAGGGAAGTGTGTGGGGAGCCACACAAGCAGTCCCCCTTTATCACAGAGGAGACACCCAGCATGAGGAGAAGGTGATGTATTTTGTAATGATATCCACCAGCCTGATTCAAGATGGCTGACATGTAAATGTTTAATACCTCAATGGCATAGTTTGTGATGATGTCATCCTCCCCAATTCAAGATGGCAGACACGTAAATGTTTGAGGTGCAAATGAGTTAACTTGTGGGTCACCTAACCAATTTGAATGATTTTTGCTACAGTTGTAATGAGTGAAACACAGGGACACCTCAATGTCATATTTTGTAATGATGTCATCCACCCCGATCCAAGATGCTGAACCACTTAACCAATTTCAACCAAATTTGCTATAGGTGTAGGGACATATAGGGACACCTCAAGGGTGTAATTTGTCATCATGTCATCCACCCTGATTCAAGATGGTGGACATGAGGACATTTGAGGTGCAAGTGGGAACCTATTTGGACCAAATTTGGTACACTTCTAGGGACACATAGGAACATCTCAAACGCATGATTTGTGATGAAGTCATCCATCCCAATTCAAGATGGCAGATGCATGAACGTTTGAGGTGGAAGTGGGTTAACTTGAGAATTACCTAATCAATTTGGACCAAATTTAGTCCAGTTGTAGGGATAGTGAAAGAGAAATAGGTAGTTTAGTTCTTACTAGAAAAAAGTTTTTTCTACCAGATACCAAATGATATGGTGGGCTCAGCATTCAAGTATAAAATTAGGCAGATATCACGAGTGTTAATTCTGATACCCTGTACAGGATATGAGCATTCTGGACTTCAAAGCCAATAGACAAGAACCTATGTCGCTTGAAGTACTGAAAAATACATGAAATGTAATAAAGTATCCATCTATACAGAATTCTCCAGCCTGCAACCATCCTAAATAAACAAATAATAAAAACTTAGAATTGCTGCTACAGGTTTCCAAGAAGGGTTTTTGTTGTTGTTGTTGTTGTTCTTATTATCTAGAATTCTTTTCCAGTTTTCAGTGCAATACCAAACTGCTTTTACATGTTTTCAAGGAAAGTGAGAAATGTCAGTTGGCAAATATATTACCGTGCTCAGCGATGTTTGCAGTTATTTTGGCATCTTCTATAGAGATCAAGTAGATCGCAGGGCTAAAAACCTTGCTGCTGTTCTCTCCTAGATTCCATTTCTTGGGGCTGGAATTAAGATTCATGAGAGGAGGGTTTCAAACAGCCTTCGTCCTTTCCATGAACGTATGGAGGAGTGTTTCAAGCACTTAAAGGTCAAAGTGGAGAAACAATATGGAGTCAGAGAACTGGTAAGAATGTTTTTTTCCCCATTCCCCTTACAGCCTTTTAATTTCTATTTTCGCTCTCAGGAAAAGAAAAACAAAAGCGTTGAGGACTTTGTATGATAAGGCTTGACCTGTAATCTGAAGGTACAACAGCTTTCATCTAGCCAGATCCATCAGCTTATTTGTTCTCTGAAGCATTGGACTTCACCTTGAGGAGAGATCCTGCCCTGCTTATATGAAAGCTGTTTCCTTTTTCACTTTGACAAAAACAATTATTATGAAGGTGTTGCCAGCCAGGCCACAGAGCACCCCCTTCCCTTTCCCCTTTCTGTAATTTTGAATGGCTTAGTACTTTGATCCAGACAGAATACCCAGGGGTCCTAGTTCTTGGAGGATTCCAGATGTTTGTTGAATCTGCTTCTGAAGCAAACCGCACTGAGTAAAATAAAACATAAATACATTAGCTGAGGCCAAAATGGTAGTACAGTATACAAAGTTTGCAGAAAAGAATTAGCGATACTGTGTTTCTGACAGCTCTTGGAGCACAGCCAGCTAAATAGCTGAATAATTAGATGAAATGTTTGATAGCATTAGGAATGAGAGGATGCTTGTGTATGGTACTGAATTTTTGTTCTTGCCTGGAACACATTCCCCTTGCGGGCTTCAACAGTCTGATTCAGTTTTACTAAGGAGAGAGACTTCTAGGTGGTGAACTTTGAAGCTCATTCTTTGGGCGAACTCATATGGCCTAAGTCTTGAATAATGTAAATACTGAATATTTGGCTATTTTATGGTTATAAATAGAAGCTTATTAAAGCCTTTTTCAGTCATGCTATGCCAGGGTACATAACAAACCAGAGTGGACCAGCTAGCCACACCAGGCCTCCAGCACTGACATGCTCCATGTCCCCCTGAATCCACAGGTCCATTGTTTGTCTGGGGAAATTAGCACTATACCTGGAGACACGTATTCTGTCATTTGGAATGCTGGCAAATGAGCATTCCAAATCTCAGGATGTGGGCGGGGGGACCCCTATTCAGACATTACCTGAAGGTGCATTTGGGTGTCTTTACTTATGCAGCGGGGAAATGCTTGACTAACAAGCAGAAGGTTGCTGGTTTGAATCGCCGCTGGTACTATATTGGGCAGCAGTGATATAGGAAGATGCTGAAAGGCATCATCTCACACTGTATTCTATCGAAAGAAAACCACAGGGCTTTGTGGGCACCAGAAGTCGAAATCGACTTGACGGCACACTTTACTTACGTATACATATGTTTCTGTAGCTAACTATACATGCATTCATTTAAAAAGTGAATCTGGGTACAGGTTCCTCAAATGGATGATACCGAGAGAAAGTGTACTGCTGGGCATGCGTTCAACATGCATGAAGAACTGTTTGTTCTTCTGTACATGCATACACTGCGCATGTGCACAGATCATACGTAGATTGAACATGACATGTGAAGAGGGCCAGTGTTCCTGGTTCAGTGCTACATCCTTAGACAAATGCTCGACCTAGGGATTCCAGGGGAACATGGCTATGGAGCATTTCAGTGCCTGGGGAGGGTGCATGGCTGGCTGATTTAGTCTGGTTTCTGGTCTACCTGGGTACATCGTCCCTGGGAACAGCACTACAAAAGAGGACTTAACCTTCCTTCAGCTCTGCAGCTCATATGCTACCTTACTGTGTGGGGTGGGGGGGGTGGGGGGGGGAGAGAATGAGAGAGAGATTGCCACACAGACTTTCCCTTCCATTAAGATCATCCTTTATACAATTACCATATCAAGAGAGATGAGATCTATTAGTTTCCAGAAGGAAGCATCCTTCACTTGTTGCACCAGGCTCTAATTTCAGACCCCAGCACCCTCTGTGCTGGTCTCAGGTCAGCTAAAATGCATCATGGTCCTGACTACTTTCATTGTGCCTGAAATGAAAGATAGATAGGTTAGCTGTTGTCATTGTAATTAGCAGCCTGCCATTGATATACGCCTGGTATAAACCACTGGCAATTGTGTCATTGACCCAATCAATCATTCAATTTTATTACAGCCATAGGCCATACAAAAGACATAAAAAACATTAAAACAAAATATTTTACATAGTAACCATTTATACATGATTATTGATTTAATGAATTAATGATTTAAACAATCATTGATCCGACACCCACACGTATGGGAGAAAGGTCCACAACTTTATTCATAACAATATGGATCAATGTAACTGCAGCAGATCTACTTCTCCAGCCCCTGCAGTGTGGGTGTGTATTCAGGGAGGAAGTCAGAAAATGGCAACCTTTCCCCAGACCTTTTAGGCGATTGCACCCTGGTTCAGAGCAATGGATTTGACCATTCAGATCCCTGCTCCTCCTTGTCAGCCACTGGGGGTCAGGGCAATTTCAGAGGTCTCAGCTCCCTCAAGCTGTTCAGCCTTTGAAGTTGGTGGCATCCACAAAGCAGAGAGGAATCCCAGTCATAGCCATCACACCACCAAGCCTCAAAGGACTGATTGAACACTCCCCCCATTTTCAAGCATGCCTAAGAATGTTCACTGAGCAAGAGCCCCAGCTTCTATCTCCTGCTTGCACTGAACTGCCAGATGTGACCCAATTCAATGCATATCTAACAAGGGGAGAGAATGGAGTGGAACTGGGGGAAAATTAAAATTGGCTGTTCCTGATTCCAGCCAATCTATTGGAAACAAAAGAAATCCTGCCCTGTCCATTCTGTGCCCAGGGTGGGAGGAAGGGAAGCTCCCAGAATGAGATGCTGGTGGGGGAACATGCTAGAATAGCTAACTAAGCCCTGCCCTGCATCTCCACTCATCACAGAAGCCTCATCTCCTTCTCAAATTCTGGGCATGACAAAGCTCCCTCCACCAGGACAAGGTGAGGTCATAGCAACACTGCAAGCTGAATTAACTCAAGTCAAGTGAAGATTTCTGGAACCTGTTAGTATTTCACAATTTGAGACAAAGCACATGGATAAGGGAGCAAATGAGTTCCTGTCTCTCATATACACAACAAACTACCAATCTTGACCTCTTCAGTTTCAAACACCTCCCAGTTCATTCTGGACTCCATCTTGGGAAATTCAACATACATAGCAGTGCACCAATGAAAAGCAATTTCCTTCAGATGTGTGTGGCAAAATGAATGATTTCATTGCTTCCGAAGACATTTTCCTTAAATTAATAAGGTTGGGGGAGGGGTGGCAGCATTTAATATATCTTCCAATACACATGAAAGCAAATTAATTCGAAGAGTAGAACCATTCTAGTTTTATCATATCTGTCTGGTTGCTGGTGTGTGCCTTTTCCATATGAAAAACAGCTGTGCTGATTGTGTCTTCTCACTGCATTTGGGATTCACCAGGTGATCAGCAATTCCCACTGCACATAAAATGTAAAATGCATTTGAAAATAAACTTGGGAGCTCTAAATGGGTTTCCTGAGTCTCTTGCCAGAGGTGGCTCTCTGAGTGAAATGAGAGCCTGAAGTATGAGATTACATACCAATTTCCATACAGGTTTCATAATATCTCTGCAATCATTAAAAAAAAATAATACTTGACTTTCAAGTATTAAACTCAGAATGCTGACAGGTTTTTCTACTATATATGTATTGGGAATAACCTATCTGTGAAACTCTGAATGATAAGATAAATGAAGAAAGCTCAGCCCCTTTGATAATGTTAGCTGAAAATAAAGACGGTGACCTGTGTTCAAAACACAGCTTAGTCATGGACTGCACTAGAGAGGGAAACATTGTGATATCTACAGAATGTGTCTGGAAGACCCTGACTCTAGGTATTATTTATTTATTTGTCCTATTTCTATACTGCCTGACGTGTGCATACCTAGATGCTACGTAAGATGTACACGTAAAAACAATATAAAAACAGGATAGAATGATTAAAACAATGTTCTGATATAATTGTATTTTGCTCAGAAATGTATCAATAGCCACTGCCATTCTTTTAGGATCTGTGTTATATGGTCACTTCAGATTATCCTGGAGACCAGCCTGCCAGGCTGCCACATTCTGCACCAACTGTGTAGAATGCACAAATTGTGCAAACACAACATTACTCTTTAACGTACTCTTGGGCAGTATGTCAGCCACTAAGCCTGTTCACCCACACACCCTAGCCCAGGCTAGGGCAGCCCAGCCTGAGCTAGGCTGCATGAGTGAAGTGCTGGGATCGAACCCTATACCGGTGCTGCCCCTGCGCCACACTTGAGTTTTCAACCTGGCATTCTCTTAACCTCAGCTAGTGATCACCTGCCAAGTTAAATGGCAGTGAGGAGGAGCCACCATACCAAGTGCAGCAGCTGATCTAACAAGATCAGCCGCCCCTCTCGTGTCCTGGGGCACCCTGGGATTAGAGCGGCAGAAGTCCTCCCACTCCCAGAATTTCCCTTCGATGTGCCGCTGCTTGTGTAGTTGTGGCACAGCAAAGGGAATGCCACCGCTGCTCATTTATGGAATAAGGCAGGCGAGTTCTTGCCTTCCGCCAAGGCCTGGGGAGTGCGCAACTACAGCACGACCTTATTTGTTTATTCTTTCATGTAAGTTTTGCACCAGAGGCTTAAAGAGAAATGGCATGAAAACTATTATTCCTTGCTGAAGAATTTTGTTCTGCACCAGATCATTCTACATTTCCCCTCTCCACTAGGGCAGATGAGCAATGATGATCGATTTTGTGCACAAGCTCCTTTTCATGGTCTTTTTCTTCCTCTTATGTCCCCCATTAAGCCGGATTTTGATGACAGGCGAATTGGTCGGCCAACATCTATGCTGAGATCATATCGTCAGATGTCTATTATTTCATTGTCCTCCATGAATTCAGAGTGTGGTACACCAATCAAGACTGTTGCAGAAAGGTTAGTTTTGTACTTTCTAGGGATGTGCAAATTGATTTTGGGTACAAATCGATTTGTATTCAAATCTAGCTAATTCGGGTGATTTGGAAACAAAACAAATCACCCCTGTGGTCCATTGGCTTGATTTGGGTACAAATCAAATTGCGCCTGTTTCGATTCAAATCAATTCGAGATTTGGATCCCTCCTATGAATTCCCCCCGATTCCCAGCTTTCATTTGAAGAGGGGGGGGAAAGCTAAGCTAGCCCTTGTAAAAGTGGAATTATGGAGCAAAATGTGTGGTCACTATTTTTCAAGTGTTTGGATTCTTTGGCGTATAATAACTTTCCGTCAATAAATCCCTATGAGGATTCATTACACGTCTTCATTTCTTCTATTCATTTTGACTGTCTTTTCAACAGTGCCAACTGTCAACTGCCATGTATCAACTACATCCCACTTCCTGCCGCAAGGCAATGGGGTACTACTCAGTTTATGTTGTAGGATTAGTATATTTGTCTCTGAGTGGTTTACTGGGGTCAGGAACTGGAGTCATTTCCCCCCGCAAGCCCAGATCTCCTACTCTAGCATTAAAGTTTATCTAAGTCCTGTCCTCAGCTCTTCACTACATCCTGCAGTACTCTTATATAGAACTGCCAGAATCTTCTTAAGTAATTCACCACTTATTGTGTTGTCACTTCCTGTTCTATGCATTTTCTTTCAGCAGACTTCAGGCTGCTGCCACTGCTGCAAAAAAGGCAGCATAAATGCAGCTTTCCCTAACTTTAAAACTCTCATTTTCTGTCCTCTGTGTCCATCCCCCCCATGACATGGATATACCTGGAGAAACTCTGTGCAGTAGTAATCTTACGTAATAGCCTACAATACTGTATAGGACAGGAACATCTTTCCTGGAGTAGCAGTGCCATGGGAATGATAATTAAGAGAACTTTACCTCGATTTGTATCTTCTGCAGCTTTGAAATTGAAGTCATGTCACCAAAGGCAACAAAGTCAGTGTCGGATGAGAATGTACGCCTGCTAAGCACCCAGCCTGAGGTTAAGTTGAGAAAATGCAGGAAAAGAGCAGCAAAGAGAAGCAGTATGGTATCTGCGGATGAAAAAGCAGCATCTGAACTGCCTGATATGAAATGTGTACGTTGCCATAGCAGGGTACTTTATTATAATCCTAAAGTAGAAGCTGTCAGTTTCATATTGGACATACATCTTTTGGATCATATGGGTTCCTTAAAAGTGTCATTTTAAAATGCCAAACCAAAAGCTCCCTTGTTTTATTCCAAGATGCAGCAACCAGGTCACTTGAGTAAATAATGGAATATGCCATGCTCCAATGGGGCACATGCAAAGGAAGCAGCATAGCTCTTATTTACAATTACAGAAGCTGGGAATCAGGCCCACCTGATTCCCAGATTTTTTGGTGCCTGACCAAGGGCAGATGGACTGTTTGGTAGGAAGTTGTACTAGTGATCCAGGGAGAAGCAGCTGGCTGTGTTTTTGTGGTCTTTTCCAGCTGGGGTACTTTCAAGGGGAATAAGCTATGCTAGTTGTGAATCTTGTTAAAGAAAAAAAATCTTGTTAGGACATTGCAAATTTGCAAACTGTGTGCTATAAACAGTGCCAAGTTGAAGACTACATCATTGGCACCTTTTTGTGCCATCTATCATTTGAGCATTTTGATCACACTAATATATCATCAGCCTGAGTTACATAACATGCACTGCACAATTTTTATAACATCATCCCTGGGAACCAAATGTTTTTTTAGTATTTTTTTAGAAAAGCAATGTCATTAAGGCAAAAAAAGAAAAGAAAGAAAAAGAAAAGCAGAGTAGTTCAATATAGAAGCCTTGCCTTATTTAGTTAGTTATCCAGAAGCAGAGATAAATAAAAATGAGATTGAATAACCAATCCTATGGAAGAATTGTTACAAAGTACACAGAGCTATTTCCCAGAACATAAGCTGTTTAAGAACCTATCAAAAGGTCATGAGCCTAATTCATTACTCACACCAAAGGTAAATTGGATCCCTTTTGTGGTCACACAAAATGCAAAACACATAATTTTAAAAGTTCTGTAGGTGTTCTTGTGCCTGTCGAGATCAGAATTTAGAATTCTGTTTTTAGAGACCATGGCAGGATAAATTGCTAAAACCCAAATTGTGCTTCCCAAAGAGATGTGGAAGCTGTGTGGGCCTCCTGACCACACTATGGCTGAACAAAGAAACATAGGATACAGGAGTGAGTATAAAAATTTAGTTACATGACCTTTTGAAACCACAACAACTTATATTTCTGATTACTCCCTATAACTCTGTGGCCCTTTCTTAACTTTCTGCTGTTGGATTCTCATGAAACAAATTCAGACAAAGCTGCCTAATTTCAGCTTTCTCCAAGATCCATATAGTGAGTACCACTTTTTTAGAGTGGTTTTTATTTCCTTGTGATATACCATATTGTGTTTTAAAACGTAACTGTTCCAAATCCATAACAAATATTTCTGAATTTGCTTGAGAAGCTTTGGCACTCAAAAATGGGAATTTACAGATAAGCAACATTTATCTCTTCCAAACAAATAATATCCAACAACATTTTCTTTATAACCAGTCCACAAGTAGTTCACTGAACGCATTCAAGATGAATTCAGGTGTGCACCTAGGTAATTTTGGAGCCTGGACCTAAAGGCCTTTTGGTACTGCCCCCCTCCACCCGCCACTACCGTCACTGCCACCACCAGATAAGCTGCAATGCACTGTTCTTTTACACCAGAACATGCTCAGGGAAAGCTGAAAACTCTTTTTTATTTTTAGAAGATATTTGGAATTAGATACTTCCCACTGACTTGCAGAAATACATCACATTTTGCATGCTCAGCATTTGGAGCCCCACCCCACCCCCAGCGAGCATTTAGAGGCCTCCCAGGCCTGCGGGGGACTGGGCCTCTGCCTGGAAGTCCAGTCCAAAGAGCACCACTAGGTGAATTAGTAGACATGCAGTGCAATCTGAGACATGTTTAATCATGAGTAAGTCCCACTATGTTCAATGGGATTTACTTCCAAGGAAAGTATGCATAGAATTGCAGTCTTCATGAAAAAAGCTCTTTTTATAAATATGAACAATTGTTACAAGAGGATAATTTAAAAGTGTAAATGGAAGTGGAAGTGGTTTTCCTTAGTTGGTAAAGTACAACCTTCTCCACTTTCCTACACACTTCTTCATCTGTGCACTTCAGCAAGTCTCCAGCTTCAAGAAAACTTGTAGAAAAAGTTCCCAGTGGACTGCACTCTTAGAGCATAGTTCACATTCTGTTTTTCAACAGAAAAACTCCCATTGATTTCAGTGGCTCTAGATAGCATTATTTGGTCAATAAAATGACTCCTTAGTTTTACTGATCTTTTACTTATTAAATTAGGGTTTTTTACATTCTCCATGGGCTAGCCAAGAGCAATATTGTTTGTGAGGAACCATACTTCATGAACAGTCCTATGAAATAATTGTGTTGGGCTGGGGGAGGTTTGTCAACACCAGGTACACAATCTGGCTATAATAATTTTACCTCATGTGTATTCTTTTGTAACAACTGTTAAAATGGGATAATTCACTTTTTCTGAGCCTTAGAGCTGTAGCAGTTTGTTTTTGTTACCACACAGCTGTCAAGAAAATATGAATTTATGAGTGACACCAACCTTTCCGAACATCTGGCTGTACCTCAGAAAACATCTGTTCTCAAGCAAATGAGTTTTGCCAGCCGTTCCATGCCAACTATACCAGGTAAGCCAATTATGATAAGAGAATTAAAGCTCTGCACTTTTTGTCTGCATTCATTTTTTAAAAAAATGACTCTTTCTGTGTGTGTTTTTAAAAGTTATCTTCTAGAACTAAAGTTTTGTTGGATAGAATAATGCTTAGATGCTATAGGAATATATTAAGTGCCTTATAGACCTAGATCATATATTTTGATAACCAAGTCTCAGTTAGTTTATTATGCATAATAAATCTAAACATTAAAAAATGTAGAGATCTAAACATTAAAAAATGTAGAGATCACTGTTCCTCTGGCCCTTAAAAATGTCATAGAAGTGACAAACTCAAGTACATATGCATATACACATGCACACGTACCAAGTCAGCCCTTGGAATAATACTTTAACATTTCAGTACAAGCACCTGCAATAAAGAATTAAGGGACAGGGACAAAAAGAAGGTGATGATGGTCCTAAAAAGAACATTGCAGGAAGCTTGTAAAGAAAGCAGGTATTTAGTAATCAAGGAAAAGGTTTATAGGAATATATTTACAGAGAAAGAATCCACCCTGATACATATTGGAGCCAGGCATTCTGCTCCTGTACTTGCCATGTGCATCCATTCCGTACTCTTGTCTTGAATGAATCATGCCTGACTATCTCACTTCCAGATTTACAGAACCCAAATATCCAGCAAACTGGAAAATGTATAAACCTTGCAGCATTCTTTGAAACAGAAAGGCACAGTGTCAATATTCTTGATTTGGGCTAGGGCAAGCCCTTGAGAACCAAACATTTTTTTTCTAAGTGCTTCCACAGAGACTCTCACAGTGAAACTGATCAAGTGAACTGATCATTGTACATACATCTTGAACAGAAATCCTTAGATGATAGTCATTCTGCCTTCAGAATGGAAAAAACAAAACCCACTTCCTCAATGAGGATCTAGAAGAAGCTCTAGATCTATCTAGATCTGGAACCATCTACCCTGGCATTTCATTCTGCATTGGGATAATTCATCATGAAAAATGCCTTCTGAGAGGAAATCTTCCCTTGGATAGAAACAGAAGAAGGCATCAAGGCATCTATTTTTGTCAGGTTTCCTCACAGTGGCAATGTTGCTTCCCAGTTCTTAAGCCTAGTTTTAAAAAATGTCAGGAAGAAGGCTAGGCTAGAATCCATTTCTCTGATGTATTAGACATCAGATAAAATGTGATATGAAGTTGTTCTGAGGTCATTTCGAGGTCATTCTCATGACCAGCTCTATCCAGGCTAGGGCAACCCTACCCAGTTAGAGTTGGCCATGAGAACCTGATCCTGGCACTCCTCAGCCAGGTAGCCTGGGTTTTCTACCTGGGTTAAAAGTGAGGTAGAAGGACATGCACACATCCTTCCACCTCATTGCCCAGTCGTGTGAACTGGGTGGAAGGAATGGCCCAGCAGGAGGAAGTTCCTCAATGCACCACACTGCTCACAGTGGGCTTCCTTCAGGCTGCGCATCCTGCCCAACGTCTCTTCCTCACTGTGCCACTCACCGCCCCAGCGTTCATTTGGGCTCTAGATCATGTGGGGGGAAGGCAGACAGGCTCCTTCCCCTCAGCCCTACCCAAGATGGTAATTTTGCTTGTGTGAACGACCTTTATATGTGCATACAGGTGCCTGTATACACATATATTTTAGTGAGTGAATGACTGTATGTATGTTCATTTTAAAAGTGAACTTGGGTACATCTGCTGCCTCCCCCCCATGCCTGCAAATGCCAGCTAAAGAAGTACTACTAAGCATAAGTTGAACATGTGTGGATAGTACATGTGTACAGATCTGTAGATGCATACAATATGAGCAGATTGCACATGTGTGGAATATAACATGCAATAGGGCATTACATGGGAAAATAATTTTTGCATAAAGGAGGAGCATTCCATCATGTGAGCGCCTCCCTGCAGTTTAAAGGGGTACAGTCCAGACACAGGTTTATTGCCTCTGTGAGAGCTAGCCCTTAGTTACTAACAGTACAGTTCTTAAGTTGAGAATTTGTGTCACTCCTCATACTTCCTGCGAAATAAAATACAATAATGCAGATAAAATTTGAATTTGGTGTCAGTTTGCACTGTTTAATTGTAAGCCACAGGAAGGCTGATTTCATTTAATGCTCCCATTTCTGTATGTAAACAATCTGATTTGTGTTTGGGAATTAATTGATTTGGTCCCTGTTTTATAACAAATGCTTATGCTGTTTGAAAGGGCTGACTATGTCTGTCTGCTACCCGGCACTCGAGGAACCAGTTGTACCCCAGAGGATGAGCCAGGCAAGCATCCCTCCCATCTTGGAACTAGACAGGAAAACTCTAAAGAAGAAGAAAGTGAACCAACTCTTCAAAATAGTAAGTGATAGTATTTCAATTGCTATAAAAAGAAAAGACAATGTCACTTTTATGTGTGTGTAGGGGGGAACCTGCTGGGAGCTAAAATGAACAATAAAGTGTCAAGGGGGAAATAGCAGGAAAATAGAGATTAGAGGAACAGGCCTTCATAGCACAGGAAGTCCACATTCTCAAAACCTGTATCTTTGCTCAGCAATGGCTAGATCTGCACAGCTGCAAATCTGTTGATTGGTTTAACATTGATGCTGCAGGTTGATATTCAGCATAGTCATCCATACTGTGCTGTAGGACAGAAGAAGAGCTGAACATGAGGCGCTGTTGAATAGTGGGATCTGGGGAGCCTAGGGGTGCAGTTGCTCATGAATCGCTGCTCTAGCCTATTCCTGATTTTCAAAGCAGAATTTGTAACGTCACCTCTGCCTGGCTCATTGAAAACACGGACATGAGCAGAGAAGGCACAGCCTGAGAAAACCTTTTGAAAAAGAGATCTTGTTGCATTTTTATATTTGCCTAGTCTGTATGCACAGCATATTTCAACAGAGCAATTTGTATATTAAGTTAACACACAGGACATCTCATTTGACCATCATGTATTCCCTTGGCATGATTTGTATTTCAAGTCTTGCAGCAACATTTAAAAGCTTTAAGGTTTTATTATTATAATATTTATTTACACAGTCGGACAGGTGTTATTGACTGGTTTGTTTTATCCAGACATCGAGTCCTTCCCAAGGACCTGGGATGTCTGAATTTTATTGTCAATGTTGTTGCTGTTGTTATAGATATCTTCGCAGAATATAGTCTGTTCCCAGTAAAGCTGCTTTTTGTAATTGGCTGATGGTGATTTCTGTGGCCCCTATGGTGTTGAGGTGCTCTTCAAGGTCTTTTGGAACTGCACCCAGCGTGCCAGTTACCACTGGGATGATGATGATGATGATGATTAAATTTCATATGAGGTGATCATCTACAGCTCACATTAGCAATACCAACAGGGCATTTTCCTGTCCAGAGTATGATACTAGGCAAGGTACTGGGTACACATATGCTACTTTATAATGTATTGCCCTGCAGTTAACCTGAAGTACTTTAATCTAAAACACTTGGCTAATTATACTGGAGCATTGTACCTACACAAATTATAATAGCACAGTTGTGCCAGTATAGTTAAGATGGGTGTTTTCAACATTCCACCATTATAAGCTCTGAACATTCTGTTGCTTATAAAGTCAAAAGTATCCACCCAATCCCTCTGAAATAGTGCACACATCAACTAGAGGACAAGAGACACCACTACATCCACCCTCACTTTGCCTTGGTCTTTCAGTTGGACATTGGGCATCTAAGCATTAAATCCATGATTTAATAGGTACCGTTTTCCTAAGCATTTCCTAGAGATGCCCCTGATGAATTTCTGACTGATGCCTCTCTGATAAAGGCAGAGTGTGGGTGTATGGAGCCTCATTTCTAAAGCCATCATCATATACCATGTACAAAATCTTTAAGCTTATATGGCACGGAAGTTAAGATGGGCAACCTGCAATTTCCATTCTTTTTAGCGCACAAGTGAAAATGTAAAGCATTTTAACTTTCATCTTAAACTGAAGGGTTTTGGATTACTAAATACTAATTCCCAGCAATTCCCAACTGAGGAGGAAGTTCTGAGCCTCAAACCAAAGAAAAGGTCTTCCTGTAGACATTTGTAAAGATGGTAACAATGCCGCATTTCCTGAGCGGCTCTCGGCAAAACGTTCATCAAGTTCAGTGAAAGCAAACCTCCGTTTTTAAAGCAATACACACACAGTTTGAACTGTGCTGGCTTACAGCATACATCTATTTAAAGCTGATAAGAATCTGAGCTCTCAAAGCCTGCCTTATAGCATTACTGGTTTTGGAGATTGTATTTTCTTCTTTACTATACTAGCTTGAAATACAGAGGCTACTGGTATTTATAGTGGTGAAGTGATGCCCTTAAGCACACACTTAAATGCCAAATGATGCCCTTAAGCAAATGGCACTTTTAAGCACACACTTAAATGCCTCAAGTTTTCTGACTACAGTATCATCTCACACCTTGGTGCTATTCGAGGGAGGGGAGCGATGGGGGAGGCTTCTGGAAAATTTCCACCACACAACTGATCCTCAGTACAGTCACAAAGTGACTTATCTAAGCCTTCCCTTTCTTCAGTGTTGTAGATGGTAGGGAGATGTTTTGATCCTGAACAGATATTGTGATACTGTTACTTGAAGTTGCCATATGTGGTTGCAGCTCCTCCATGAGAGGCATTCATAGCACTACTAAAAACAGTACTCTCGCCATCCATCACAGCATTACAGAGGAGTTGGCATTTAAGTAGGGGCAAAAGCATTAAGAAATTTTGCTAGATAAAAACCAGACCAGGCCCAATAACTGCTGAGTTTTTACATAGGTTCTGGGTTATTTGTTGTATCTAGCATACAGCTATTTTATGCACTAACAGCAAGGCTGCAGGGAAAAGCTATTTGTTGACATCTAGCATTCTTGTCTTCTTATATGCAGTACAAATCCAAACAGTCTGAAGATGTGAAACACACTGGCCAGTGAGAATCCCACGTGTTCAAAGAGCTATGGATCAGTTCTGTAATGTGGAAGAGAGAGAAATTCTTTGCAAGTGGGAAAACGATTCTAAACAGGAAGATGTAAACTGTTTTAAGGGAAGTTTGAAAATGCGTACAAATCACTTGTACAATCTGTAAATCTGCTCTTTTAAATAATGTATAATTGTAATTAAGATATTTAGTGTTATATTCCCAAATCTACAACCTAAGGTGCCACACAAGTTATATAAAATAAAGGAATACTTGTTCATTTGGGAGGCCAGTTCACAAGCTCAATATTCTGGCAATCCTATGTGTACAGAGCAGCACTAGAGCCAGGACACAGCTGCCACCGTGCATCGAACATACTAAGGCTATTCACACAACACAAGCTGCCTGAGTTTAGGGAAGTGCCTGAAGCACGTTTCAAAGCATGGTTCGAGCACCTTTTGAGAGTGGTGCAGGGTTACCTGCTCTCCACTGCCCCATGCAGCTTCCTGCATGGAGCAGGGCCAGGTACCATGTACCCCCAAGTACCCCCGCATGGTGCCAGCATACACATGGCATCCACACATGCTCCAATCCTGTCGTCCTACCCAGGGTTTTACTGAGGGTGATCGTGTGGATGATTGCCTCTGGGTTCCTAGGCTCCTTACCGGCCTGCCACCATTATAGCAGCAAACCACGACACAAAGAGCAGTCGTGTGGACTGGAGTGCTGCAATGCTAAAAGCAGTTGCTCCATTGCACACGCTGCATTCTATGTCCATGGAGGACCCAGAGTACATTTTCCCCCTCCAGCCAGCAGAATGATGATCACCGCCCAGGGTGTGCGATCAGCAAGGTTTTCTTCTTCATTTGATCACCTGTTGGGTGGCAGATGGTAGCCTGCCTCCTCACAGTTCAGATAAGAAGTCGTGTGAATGACCCTAGTGTGTTATAGGTGATATTTAGTTAGCCTAATTTTTGCAATACTCCTACATTATATTTACACTTTCTGTTATAGTACATAATAAATTAATTGTTGTGACAGGTCATAACGCACCACATACCACACACCACTAAACATAACATAGAAAATGCAACATGCCAAGAAGTCACACCACTTTCTGATATAAGCATGGTGGCAGATGCATGCTTGTTTCTGTGCTGCGCCACGCATAAACAAGGCTGACCTTGAGAACTGGGTTTCAGTGAAGCATTGTCTGTGAGCTCACTGATCTGATAATTTTTTCATGTAAATGTCCAATGTAGTTTAAAGATGGGTTGAAATCATAACCAAGAGGTGTAACTTAATTTCATGAGAACAGTCAAAGACCATGAGCTGTTTCACCATATGTTTGCATTTTTTTCAAAAGCATAGTTTGCCCTTATGCATTTTAAACAGATTTTTCTAAAGTTATCTGTATGAAAAAGCTCTTATTCTCTTCCTATACTGTATCTCTATATTATGCAGTTCCTGTAATCAAATATTAAATGTTTTCTCCCATTTGCTCTGAATCATCTTCCTCACATTTCTCCAAATCCATCATGTATTAATCTCGTACTGACAATAGATGTAATTCTACAACGTGGACTTTGAAAACCTCTCCTTTTTTAAGAAGCAAGCAATGCATATCTGAACTTACTTTGAAGTTTTGCCATATAATCATGTCAAAATATCCATTTGCTTGTGCACTTCCGGGTTGCTATGGACTGATTTAGTAAAGTGTACCCAACATAATGTTTTAAAATAGCATTCTTAGTAGCTTGCTGGCTTGCTTGTTGAATCTTATATTTATATTTCATGGAGCCTAAAAGGCCACTTAACTCCTAATAACTGGCCTCAGTGGTACTGCAGGGACTGGGATCAAGCACTACTCATCCCCTGTGGATTGTGGTATTAGACCCACATCAGAAGTTTCTGTGCTACTTAAGCCTGGACTCAGCAGCAGTCACTGATACAGGTCCTTTGTTTGGAGGCCATTGCAGCTGGAACAGACATAGAAATGCAATTATTACGTAATGAAAGCAGCATCTGGAAGAAGCCATGCTGCTTCCCAAATACCTGAGCCATGTGCTACTAATAGAATGCCATCAACTTATCAGGACATTCCTAGAAAAGAGAGAATCTTCCCAAGTTTCTGAAATCTCATCTCCATGAATGAGATATTTTTTTACAAGATATATTGTATATATGCCAAATAAGAGAGATGCACGCTACTCCACTTCTTCCAGGAGATATATTTTTGGAGGGCTGGTCTTCCAAGATTTGTCCTAGAAAAGTTAGTACTCCTTTAATAGGATGGCTTGATAGGCATTGCAAGAAGCAATTTGACAACTGAAAAAGACAAGCCAGTATACTTACCTACAGATAAATGTCAAGTACTGATTTACTTCAAGTACATTTACTTGGGAGTAGATACGCCAGGTTGCCACTTGAACTGGCATATTTGTCTCTCATAGTTTGGTTGAAATATTCCTTTGGGGAGGATCCCACAGCTCAGTCATAAAGAACGTTTTTCATGCAGAAGGTCCTATGTTCAGTCCTTGAAATATTCAGGTAGAGCTGGGAAAGATCCCTGCCAGAAACCCTGGGGTGTCTCTCAGCTGGTGTAGACAATATTGAGCTAGATGGAACAATAGTCTGATTCAAATTAAGGCAGCTTCCAGTGTTCATATATTATTCTGCTGATCTGTGTTCATGTCCCACAAACATGCAAAAAGGAGAACAGATACCAATGGCACAAATCCACAGATTCAAGGTGTTGGTTACGGTGGCTATTCTCAAGTATATTTATACACTGGTATACATGGCCTAGAGGAACAAATAAAAATAAAATCTATTAAATGGTTTCTGGTCTTGCGGTAGTAAGCATTAATTGTCCCCTTTGCTAAGCAGAGTCTGACCTGGTTTGCATTTGAATGGGAGACATGTGTGAGCACTATAAGATATTCCCTTCAGGGGATGGGGCCGCTCTGGGAAGAAGGTTCCAAGTTTGCTCCCTGGCATCTCCAAGATAGGACTGAGAGAGACTCCTGTCTGCAACTTTGGAGAAGCCGCTGTCAGTCTATGTAGACAATATTGAGCTAGATGGACCAACGGTCTGTCACAGTATAAGGCAGCCTCCTATGTTCCTAACTTATCACTCCCAGATACTAG
The DNA here is from genome assembly GCF_027244095.1 of Hemicordylus capensis. NCBI lineage: Eukaryota > Metazoa > Chordata > Lepidosauria > Squamata > Cordylidae > Hemicordylus > Hemicordylus capensis. Next base: position 367,790,218 of record NC_069658.1, on the reverse strand, counting down.
TTACTACTAGCTGTTGTTTATATAGCACCTAAACTCACTCTTCTAATCCTCAAGTGCCCTACTGAGTGGCAATAGAAAGATGTTCTGCAGCCCCTGCTATCCTTTCTGCTAAACATCATATTTTTCATTTGCATTTGAAGGATGATCTCATACTTATAGTTTGATACAGCAGAACAGAGCCTGTAACACATACTGCATTTTCACACACATGGTGAATCATCTAGCACTATGAAGTGTAGAATGAATATGTTTTTGGGTTAATTTTTAAAGTTAACTTTCCATGCTGTAAGCACTATTTAGTGCTTAATATTCATTGTTTAGTAAACGTGGTTGTTAGGTGTCTCTGAACAACCATATCACTTATCATAGCTGTTAAAATATTCACATTGAATTAGAAACAAGCTGTGTTGGCGTGATGGCAGTTCATCGCTCCTTGAGGAGGCAGCAGTCTTTGTTGTGTTGGCACAGCTTCTTTCTTCCACACTGCGTCCCCTGAACCTTGCTTGGAAATAGATGATGCCATGTTAAGCTAATATGCCTAAGCTGACCACCCTTTCAATCTGCTTCCCACACTCAACTCAGCCAGCCTATCCAATTGGATACCATGGTCACTAAGAAGTCCAAGTAAATTAACAGAGTTGCATTCCACCTGTCTCTGTCTCTGCACAGGTTATCCCACAGGGCAACCAAAGCAGTTTCAATCAAATATGTTCTTGGGCACTACTACTTAACCTTAGATATGTGGGTGCTTTGATGTGTATGTAGATTCTTTGCTGTATATACAATACTACCTAGTTATGTGTGTGATCTGCTAATTAGTTACATGTGTGCACTAAAGAGTGGGGAAAGGGAAATGGGGAGAGGGTGGTAAAACAGGAGGCAACAGAGAGAAATCCAGATGCAAAACACAAATGTGTTGGTAGACACGCAAACAGGTAGACCTGGGGAGAAAGCATGACTGAGATTGGTTGGCAGAGCAAGAAGCAGAGGGAGATGGGGACAAATGCAGACAGACAAAATTGGAGAGGAGAAACAAGCAGGCTTGTTTGAGTCAGAGAAGGGAGCAGGGAAGGGAGCAAATGAGGGAGCCCAACCAAGATCAGGGAGAAAAAGTAGATTGGCCCCATCGGGATCTCTTGAAAAGCTAGTGGAGCAGAGTGGGAAAGAAGCCTGAACAGGCTCGGGTATATAGTTTAGTAGGGTTGTGTGTTTTGTTTTTTCTGGCCTGAATCCAAAACACCCCCATTTTGCTCTTTGTTTCAAAAGCAGCCTATCTGAAACATTTTGTTCTTTGTTTGAAATTGCAAAATCCGAATCTGAAATGTTTTGGATTGTAAAAAATGGCCCCGGAGCAAAACTAGTGAGTGGGAGTGGTCATGCCTAATGGGTGGAAGCTACCACCCACATTTCAGAGGAATTGGACAAAGGGCTGATATTTGGTGAATTTTTGAAGTTTGAGATTTTTCCCATAGGGAATAATGGAGGTTTCAGGAAAAGTATTGGGGGGAAAGGGGGTGGCCCAGAGCAGAGTAGGTAGTGCTCAGTGGGGACAAGGAAGCTGCCAGAATTATTTCAAAGGAATTGGGCAGAGGGCTGGTTTTTAAAGTTTTAATGGAGTTTACGTCTCTTTAAGGTTCTTCCCCATAGGGAATGATGGAGGTTTCAGCAGCCCCATAACTGCACTTGGGGGGCACTGGGGTGGCCCAGAGCGAGTGGTATAGAGCACATAGGATACCAACCACCCCCATGGGTTGCTGACCCATCAGGTGCTGGGTTCTGTTGTTTCTGAGATGCTTTGAGTGTAGATTATCTAGTAGCATAGGAGAGTGGATTCATGATTTGTTGTTGAAAATCTCATATGCTACCAGAGAATCTACAGGCTGGGCCAGGGGCGTAGCAAGGTTGGAGTGGGCCCAGAGACAAGATTTTAAAATGGGCCCCCCCCCCCAAAGTCCAGGGCCTCCGCACACCCCAGGCCCCCAAGGATTTAAGTCTGATATTCCAAAATAAGTATGCTGCCTGCAAATACATTTCACTGAATACACACACACACATCACAATATATAGTGATATACATTGAGTACTATACATTTGTATTACTTTTAATGCCTAGAACACACTAGAAAGATGAATTATTAAAATGGCTCCCTCGCTGCAGATTAGCAAAGGAGACTTTCAACCATGCAGGGTGAGCCTATGTTTGTTTTCTCAGAATTCTGAACAAATTCAGTCAAGTTTGATTGCAGGAGGTTTTTCACAGGAGGCTTTTAAAGCCCTTTAAGACACATCTCCTCTGGAATGGAGGTGCTGCATTCACATGTTGGCCAGATTGACCCTGAAGTCCCTGCAAGTTATTGGGGAGCAGTTCACACACAAGAAAAATAAAATAAAAGCACCACACATGCTTCCCAGTTCTCACTCAGACCTTCTGGGTTGCAAAACAACTTGAACATAAGTGCATTTATGAATGAATGAATGAATAAATAAAATTAATAAAATACTGTTCCAGAAGTTTTTGCAATTTTCTGCCATGAAACAAGCCACTTATAGGACTTTTTAGATAGTTTTTTTTAAGTCAGCAAATTTTCCAAGCTGTTTCAAAATAAATATTCAGAGACTTCTCGGTCCCTCCTCCCCCCCCCCATATCCAAGCCCTATGGCAAGCAGATCCCTATATATGGGGGGGGGGGGGGGGGCGGGAAAGGTAACCACAAAAAGGAGTTCACACTCTACCTGGCAAATGCTGGTCTGGGTTAAGCAGTGCAGCAAGGGATCTTCTGCTGCAGAGAACACTCTGGCTGCCTCCTCCTTCCTGGCTGGCTTGGGCCCTACTCGAGTTCAGGCTTCACTGCGGCCTACACGGAGGCCTCCGTGGAAGCCCCACCCACCCGCCGATCAGCTGAGAGGCGGGAGAAAAGGAGCTCTTGGCAGCTTGTCTGCTGCTTCGATTGCGGGCCAGCAGAACAAGCAGGAGAGACGGCGAAGAGGGCAAGTGGCTGAGAGGCTATGGGGCTGGGCAGGGGGCAATGGGGAGTCACGTGAGGTGTCTCTGGGGTGCCCCTCCAGGCAGTGGGGCCCCCAGACAACTGTCTCCCCTTGCCCTATCATTGTTACGCGCCTGGGCTGGGCTCAGGCTGTCAACAAGGCAGGCATAGGCAATGGTATGACATCTCTCAAGGGGGTGAAAAAAATTCTGGAACATAAAAGCAATGCAGCAGATAAATCCATTCCCAGGCTGGCATGCAGTAGCCATAGCAGGCTGGCAGGCTGGGCTCAGGTTGGCAACAAGGCAGGCAGGCATAGGCAATGGCATGGCATCATCATGGCAACTTGAGGCATGCCATGCAATGCAAACTAGTTCATGAGACAGAAAGGCAGAATGGTGAATGAGTAACTAACTTGTTGAATGAATTGAAAACCCCTCCTTGAACTCCCCCCACCCTTGCCCCTTCTTCAACCATTCCCCTGGCCAATGTGGGGTCAGTAAAGAGTGGCAAGAGGCAAAAGAGCCAATGGGGAACAAGGAGGGAATCATCAGCAGGTCAGCGCATGCTTTAGGTCACCGATTGGAAGGCTGGAAGGGCAAGAAATTCAAAGAGATGTCAAACACAAAATGGAGACTGACTCAGAGAGCGCCACAAAATGGAGGTCGGAAACAACAAAACATTTTGTAGCCAAAAAAGGGACGTTTTGTTTTGTATACAAAACTTTTGGATTTGGAAAATGGCCGTTTTGTTTTGTCTACAAAACACCAGAAACAGCCCATTTCGAGTACAAAATGTTTTGTACCCGAAACATTTCGCACATCCCTACAGTTTAGGAAAGGTCGGGGAGAAATGGTTTCATTCTCAGCTGGGATGGCTGCTAGCTGGCTTTCCCCGCTGCAGAGCTAGTTTGGGGCAGAGCTATGTAAACAAAGAAGAAGCAGTAGCTTCTGGATCTGTGAACCAGAATCAGTGGCCGTCCTTGGCTTGCACATGAGTGCCACTGGTGAAATGGAGGACCATTTTGGAATTCTGGGGAATTCTGCAATCGGAGAAGGTGGCTTAGGCACAGGTGGCTAAAACTTGCTTAGATTTAAAGGTATATTGCTCAAGTACCCTTTGGAAAGAAAAATTGGTCAAAAATATTCCCTTAGTCAACAGAGCTTGCTCCTCGGCTTACTATAAAACCTCTGATCATATTATACACTCTCATAAGAGCGTGGATTGTGATCAGAAATGTGAGAGATGTCTCTTTTGTTTCTCTTTCTCCTATGGCTTCAGAAAACAAGAGGCATCACTCTTCTTATTGCCTCTCATAGATACAATAGGGCAAATATCCTTTTTCATAAGGTGTGGTGTTGTGGTTGACCTATAAGTCAAGGGTCCATATGGGGGCTCTTTTTATTCTGGGGAGGAAGGGACTGCTCTCCCCATGGAAAAAAGCTGGTCCCTTCTCCAGCTTTCTGTTGGTAAATAGAAGAATTATTCTGGGAAGAGTTGGCTTTGCATCCTTTCTTCTAGGACAGAGTTGGTCAAACTATGGCTCGCATAACCTGGCTGCCATCCCCCACCCTCCTCCTCCTCCTCCTCCCCTTCCCCACCACCACTGCTGTGGCCTTTTTCCTGCATGGCTGCTTGTGCAGAAGCCAGCTAGGGCTACTGCAGCTTATTCTAATGATGCCACCTCTTTGGTGGCTTCATTACAGCATGCCACAGAAGCCCTATCTGGCTGCTGCAGAAGCAGCTGCGCAGGCAAAAGTGGTGGAGAGGAGGAGTCCAACAGCGGCAGCTCTCTGACATTAGCAGCAGGAAGAGGAGGCAGTAGAGGCAGTGGTGGCGGCGGCAGCGAACAGGAGGAAGAGGAAGAAGTGGCAGCAGTGGCTCACCATTCAAATTCTTTCAAGTATGTGGAAGTACTCCAGCCCAAAGGTTTGTTCACCCCTGTTCTAGGAAATAGAGATAATCTCCTTTTCCCTTTTCTGGTTAAAAATAGCCTGGTTGGCACATACATATACCTCATCACACACACTCAGGATGGGAAGGCGGGAGGAAGATGTAAAAGACTTCTGAGGGCCATAGAAAGGATGGTTGCCCTCTATTATTACTTGGTCTGGGTTAACTGAATTGCAAGGAAACTGGCAGGTTCCAGGATGAGTTATCAGAACCGCCCTCTTCCCAAGGATTTGGGATAGTTAACTTATTGGTTGAAAAAGAGGCCAGGTTGGCTTCCCATGTTAATGGTTACCATTGACACTTCCAATAGGAAGGCAATGGGGTGTTAAAGGAAACAAAAAGATGCACCAGGGTCCTAAACAGGAGCCATACAAGAGATGGGGATTTGTGGGGATGCCAGGCATATCCTAGAGGGGAATTCCTGAGATCTGTTGGCCCCTGTGGTGTTAGTGCAGGTCCTGGAGGAACTGGGCCATTAGGCTCCTTCATGCAGGAATGCACAGAGTGTGGAAAATGAGTTCTGGAGAGACTAGGCAGCAGGGCCAGTTCTAGAAATGTTGGGGCATACTGGAAAATTAGCTTTGGAGGCCTCTCTGTACAGCTAGTTTCCTTTGGGTAGGGAGGTTGTTGGGCCCTTGCTCCCTCAGCTGCTCCTCTGCCTCAGCAAAGTTGGCAACAATCTAGAACAAAAGAAAGAGAATTAACAACACCTTCCATGCAACCTGTCCTTTCCTCATTTTTATTTGCCTCATTTTCATTGCAGGGGTCATCCAATGAAGCTGATTGGCAGGAGGTTTAGGATGGAGAAAAGTGAGGACTTCTTCACACTGTGTGTCATAAATCTAAGGAATTTGGTGTGCAGAACATACACTTTGCATTCAGAAGCTCCTAGGATCAATTTCTAGCTGCAAGGTTCTCAGGTATCAGAGCTGGAGAAGAGCTTCAAGAGCTGCTGCCAGTCACTAGGAAGCCTTTGTCAGACCCTCTGACGAATAAAGTGCATTTACCATGCTTCCTGTTCCTCTTTTGACTTTCTGGATTATTCCTAGTGCCAGTGCTACTCACTGTCCTATTCCTGGACTATTTTCTCTCAGACAGGAGTCAATCCATGCCAAGCACCTCTGCAGAAAGCACCTAAGCAAAAAAGAGGAGTTTAGATTCCAAACTCAGGTCCAAATGGAGACTCCACAACAGGCCTCAAGCATCTATTTTATTTGTTTATTTCTCATCTACCTTGCTAAAGATATATATTACTGTAGATAATTAGACTGACATAGAAGTATTGAAATTCATATGTATTTTTTAGGAGGAGAGTCCTGAAATTTGGTATATGTCATTCTAAGCATTTTACTTACAGAAAGAAATCTGGAAATTGACATCTCTCCCTCTCTGACCCTCCCAGTTGGTGGTATGCATGGAACCAGCTGGTCCATTTTGGTTTGAGTCCGAACTGGAACCGAACCGGACTGGGCCTATTTGTTCTGGCACCCCCTTAAACCCCATCCCCATTTTTGTTCGGCCTGTGGGGGACAGTTCAAGAATTTTTAGTTATTTATTTATTTTTGATCAATTTTGTTTTTACACTTACCTTCTCCCCTCTTTTGGGGAGTTGTCCGAGGCAGCGGGGGGATTTTTGCTCCAACCTGTAGAACAGTGTGTTATGTAATATAAGATTCCTAGAAGATGATGCTTTATAATACTTAGGGTATAGTTTAAATTCAGGTGATAGCACTACATAAAAACATTGCTCCACTGCAAAGAGGTAGAGGAGAAAGAGATCTGCAAGATATATTAAGTATGGGACCAGTGGGCAGACCTGCATGATAATATGCATGAAATGCATTGTTAGGTACAATAATCAGCCTTGGCGCATTCCCCCTACCCCACCGCCCCAAATGGTATAAATAATGTATTCATAACTTTTAATGGAAAGTTGATCACCAAGTATCAATGGATTAATGCATGAGAGGCTCACAATTACAGAGGGCAGCCAAAGAACCTTTGATGTTTTGTCAAATATCTGGGGTTTTATTCAGTGAATATATTACATTTTATTGAGCTCACACTTTGTGTGTGATAAAAACAACTTTTTTGGGGGGTGGAATCAGTAAATCAGACTTACTAGTGATAATTGATGTTTAATGTTCAATCCAGCAAAAGATAGGCATAACTTAATCCCACGCAAACCAGTGGAATTAGTGCAAAGTCAAGTGCTTAAAGGGACTTACTATAACTAATTTTTGGTGGACTGTGCTGTGCTCTGTTTTCTAGTTGATGAATACTAAGTAAGTAAAGTGTGCCATTGAATTGATGTTGACACTTGGTGCCCACAGAGCCCTGTGGTTGTCTTTGGTAGAATACAGGAGGGGTTTACCATTGCCATCTCCCACACATTATGAAATGATGCCTTTCAGCATCTTGCTATATCACTGCTGCCCAATAAAAGTGTTTCCCATAGTCTGGGAAACATAGCCTGGGAAACATACCAGAAGGGATTCAAACCGGGTACTAGGTTCATTTAATTCAAGTCCTAAACTGTGCCCTTGGAGCCAACGTGGATAAGATTTATAATTTAATATTCTATAATAAACCAGCCAATGCTATTGACTTGTTTGAATCACTACAGTTGAAAAGTAAAAAGGATTCCTAACAGTAGTAGATCTAAAACATTTTTCCTAGTCATAAATTCTTTCCTAATAATTTCTAGATCAATGACAGTTAATTAGGTTGTCAACTAATATGAATTAGTGCATTCGCCAACCCTTGGGCTCTCTGCTCTCTGAAGTTACCTAAAACTAAATCTGTGTCACTTTAACCCCTGTGGTACCTTCAGCTCTTTTCTTAAACTTTACTATGTATATATTTATTTAACCAATCCAAGCAGGTTCTTCCTAGAGAGTTTGTGGGCTGTATCAGAGGAGTTGCAAAAAGTTGGGAAATTTGCAATTATATACCATGGGCCTCTGAAAATCAAAGAACTATAGAAATTGTAGGGTTTTTTAAAAAAACAAAACAAAACCTGGCCACTACTTTTTTCAAATATAAAATGGAGACCCATAGCAATTTAATAGTATTGAATATTAATCCAAATATTAACTCAGGGTATAAATGAAGGTGTGTATGTCACATTCTTATCAATGTATTATATTAATGTATCTCACATTGATATAATTATGCACTGTGTGAAAAAGTACTTCCTCTTGTCGGTCCTAAATCTCCCGACCTTCAGTTTCATGGGGTGACCCCTGGTTCTAGTGTTATGTGAGAGGGAGAAAAAATTCTCTCCGTCCACCCTCTCCACTCCATGCATAATTTTATACACCTCGATCACATCTCCCCTTAGTTGACTCTTCTCCAAGGTGATCCTCAAAACTGTCTCCTTGCATCCATTATTGTGTCCTTGCATTTCTTTTGCCAGAGTTTATGTTCCTTCCTGGTCTCTTCATTTGGGCAGGACTTCCATTTTTTGAAGGAAGTCTTCTTCCCTTTTATAGCTTCCCTGACTCTACTTGTTAGCCACGCTGGCATCCTCCTGAACTTGGTGGTACCTTTCCTCCTTCTTGGTATATATTCCAACTGTGCTTCTAGTACTGTGGTTTTAAATAAGTCCCATGCTTCCTAGAGTGATCTGACTCTCCTGATTTTCCCTTTCAACTTCCTTCTTACCAGTCCCCTCATTTTTGAGAAGTTTCCTCTCCTGAAGTCCAATACATCTGTGTTGGACTTCCTTGACAATTCTCTACTCGCATATATGCTGAATTGGATCATACTATGGTCACTGCTTTCCAATGGCTCCGCAACTCTGACATCTTGCACCAGGTCCTGGGCACCACTCAGGATTAAGTCCAAAGTCGCCATCACTCTGGCTGGTTCAGTGACTAACTGTTCTAAGGCACAGTCATTTAGCACATCTAGAAATTTGGACTCTCTGTCATTACCTTAATGTGTATTTATGAGGTGAATTTATGAGGTCTATGAGGTGGTTCCCATGATCAGTCGGAGCCACCTGGGGGGGGGGTTAGCGGGGAGAGTGGGTTTAGCCCACTCTCCCCGCACATGAGCAGGGAAGCAGCCCTGGGCGGCCACCCACACGACTGCTGGCTCCGTTATGGAGCCAGCAGGGGCTGCGGGGATTGCGGGCCGAAGGGCATGCCCTGAATGAGCACTCAGGGCATACTGGAGAGACCTCTGAGCCAGAAGGCTGCTTTTTAGCCTCCTGGTCAGGGGTCTACTCGTGAGTTGCCATAGCACAGAGCTGTGCCGTGGTAACACACAAGCACAAAGACGGTGTTAGTGAAGCGCTCGCTCAGCTAACCTCGGCTAAGGGCAGGGGCAATTAAGCAGGTTATGCGCTTGTAAACCACAGGGCTTGCCTGCGAGCCCAGGGGTTAGCATGACCAGCAAAAATCAGGCTAGGCTCTCCTAGCCCCATTTTTGCTGGTTGTGAGAATAGACTCTATATGTGGGTAGTTGAAGTCACCCATTATCACTGTCCTATCTCTTTTTGATGCCTCTCTTTTTCTAGCTCCAGGTCACTCTCAGCGCTTTGATATGGAGGGTGAGAGCACATCCCTAGAAACACATTTCCTTTTATTCCTTGTAATCTTACCCATAATGATTCTGTGGAGGACTCCAATCCACCTAGGCTTTCTATCTATCCCTTCTTCGATATACAGTGCCACTCCTCCCCAACCCTACCCTCCCTGTCCCTTCTATAGAGTTTATATCCAGGAACAATCATGTCCCACTGGTTCTCACCATTCCACCAGGTTTCTGTTACACCCACTCAGGGGCGTAACAAGGCTGGAGTGGGCCCAGAGACAAAATTTTAAAATGGGCCCCTCACTGATACACACACACACTTACTATGGAGAGGAGAGCTGGTCTTGTGGTAGCAAGCATGACTTGTCCCCATAGCTAAGCAGGGTCTGCCCTGGTTGCTTCTGAATGGGAGACTTGATGTGTGAGCACTGCAAGATATTCCCCTCAGGGGGTGAAGCCGCACTGGGAAGAGCAGGTGGTTTCATGTTCCCTCCCTGGCTTCTCCAAGATAGGGCTGACAGAGATTTCTGCCTGCAACCTTGGAGAAGCCAATGCCAGTCTGTGAAGACAATACTGAGCTAGATAGACCAATGGTCTGACTCAGTATATGGCAGCTTCCTATGTTCCTATGTTCCTACTTCACAATATATAGTCATGTGACTTGCCTCTGGGGGGGCCTCGAGGCGTGGGGGGCCCCTAGGCAGCCACCTCCCCTTGCCTAATAGTAGTTACGCCCCTGCACCCACTATATATATGCTTTCATTAGTAACCAAGCATTCCAGCTCACCCATCTTGGCTTGGAGGCTTCTGGCATTGTTATATAGACACCTATATACCGGGTAGCTCACCTGCCTGGTGTTGGTGTAGGCTATCTCCCTTACCATCTTTTGACCTATTTTGCAAGCTGTCCTGTGTTTCCCTCTGCTCAGCTCCTGGCTCTACTCTGTCCCCTTCTGGTTAATCCAAAACATTTTTGCCCTTAAACCTTATGGGGTTTTGTTGGCTGAAGCAGATACCACCCAGTTTCTGCTGGCAATCCCCCAGGCATCATTTTAAAAGCTGTCCTGCGGCCTTCTTGATTTTAAGTGCCAGCAGTTTGGTCCCATCTTGGTTCAAGTGGTACAGGCTTTTGTATAGGGTTTGCTATCCCCAAAATGTATCCCAATGCCTAACGAATCTAAACCCTTCCTGCTGGCATCACTGTCTCATCTACACATTGAGACCCCTCAGCTCTGCCTGTCTCACTGTCCCTGCACATGTAACAGGTAGCACTTCAGAAAATGCTTCCCTGCATTTCCCAACATCATTGGTGCCAATGTGCACCACATCAGATGACTCCTCCTCAGCACTTCCTACCTAAACGTAGCGTGATGTCTGCAACCTTTGCACCAGGCAGGCAAGTAAGCATGTGGTCTACACACAGGTCACAGACCCATCTCTCTGTGCCCCTAATGATCGAATGACCCACTACTAAGAGGCCCCCAACACCTGGAGGAGTATCCTCTGTGTGAGAGGATATGGGTGCATCAACCAAGGAAGGGGTCCCTGCTAAGGGAGTACTTCCTTTTTCTCAGAGTGACGTCCTCCTTCCCTGAGACCCTCATTCTCCATGACAACAGAAATGCTGTCAGCCTGAGAGTGGGATGCCTCTACCACATTCCTGAGGGTCTTATCCAAACACCTCTCTGCCTCCTTGAGCTTCTCCAGGTTAGCTACCTTGGCTTCAAGGAAACAAACTTGTTCCCTGAGAGCCAAGAGCAATTTGCACCGATTGCACACCCATGACTTCTGCCCCTCAGGCAGATAAACATACATGCAACCCTCTGTGCAATACACTGGGAAGCAGCCCCTCCCCTGCTGGCATTCTACCTGTATAACTAGTTTTATTGGGTATTTAGAGTATATGGGATTTGCAGCTAGATACTGGGTACAGTTGTCAGCTAATTATTGGTTTTTAGTTTTGTCCTCCAAGACAATTACAAGACTTGTATAGTACTCACCTTATTCTTGCATTGGGTGTCTCCCCTGTGATGAAGGGGCGCTACTTGTCCCTGGGGGCACTACTACCCAGAGAGTTTCCCAACAATCTCCCGCTAAACTCCTGCAAAACTCCTGGGAGCAAATCTCCTCTGGTCCGAGCCTTGTATTCAACACCAGCAGTCAACCTGACTCAGCTCTGGAATGTGAGCCCTCCCACAAGCTAGGGCCCTCACCCGGAATGAATCCCCCACTCAGACTTCTCCTTTGTCAAAGACACAAACATTTCCAGTCAGCCGGAAATCAAACGCTAGGAGATTTCCAGCCCTAGCAGACTTGGCTTCTCCTTCCCCTCTTGTTTTCTTGGTGATTGATTGATTGATTTTATTTCCCTGCTGTGTTTCCTTGCTTGATATCTTCTTTAGGATATCGAGCCTCTAGTCTTGTGGCTTGCCTTTTTTTTTCTTGGCTGTGTAATGAGCAGAACTTCAGGTAGACCACACAGCAGGCGTAGGCTGGTTGCCCTGCGGACTGCTTTGTCTTCTGCTGTACAAGGGAACTGGAAAGTACAGCATACAACTCCTGGTTGAAACTTGGCAGTACAACTGTCAGAGCACCTTAATACATGTAGACCTCATTATCCATGGGTGTTTTGTTCTCTGCTACAATCACAGAAAACAGAACCGCGGATAACGAGGCATGAAGGCAATGGGAATGGGATGGAGGTGGGGTTAAGTTTCTGGAGACTGGGGAAAATTGCCAAAATTTGGTGGGGAAAGGTGGAAAGAATTTAAATAAAGTGTCATACCATGCTCTGTGGGTCTGCAGCTGTCCAGCAATGCAACTCTTAAGTCCCAAATTCACCGTTTTCTGTTATTTTTTCCAAAAACACACAAATGAGCCACAAAAGACTCCTCTGCTCAAAATGGTGGCCAGAAATTACCTTGGACGTCATTTCTGGCCACCCCGAAACAACAGAAACACCGTTTTCAACCCTTTTTATTCCATGTATACTGAGGTTGGGTGTCAATTGCCTGACTGCAGATATGTGGAACCACAGATGTTCGGACCACGTATGCCGAGGTTTGCCTGTAGTACATTATTCTGAACTGTACTTGTTGACAAATAAGCTGGTTAGAATTCAGGAATCAGGAAGAATTTACAAATAGTTACTGGACCAATTGTTTTATCTCTTTACTGACATACTTCCTCACTACATTTTGCCTGTCAGTTCAGTGAGTAAAGGTTACTAGTTCTCTGTCAGGACTCAGGCCTGATTTTAATGTTTAGCAGGACATTTTAATGTTCAGCAAAAGAATTTACCCATGTGGGGTTGCACACCACCTAATTAAAACCTTAGCTACTATGCACACAATGTTGACATGTCTGTTCAGCACCTGCATGGGCTAAATAACTTAGACATGTTAACAGTCCTCATGAAGGAATGGTGTCCTGGTGTAAAACAGGATACAAGATATGTGGTATTACATTTCTGGTTTTATATTTAAAATGGGCTTCAGAAAGTGTAAAAGTTGATAGCCCAAACAAGTGATGGTGTATCAACAAAGGGGGAAAACGACTTCCTTAGAAAGTTCATACTATGTTCTGCCTGAGGGATTGGGCAGAAGCAGAAATTTAAATGTGTTTGGGGTGCAGAGAGCTGGCTGATCAGGTATTAATTCAAATCCTGCAGTTAAAGTTCAAGCTCTTCCCTTTGGTTATTGCCCTGATAGCCATCCTTCTTGATTTAGGTGTTTCTAGAGGTCTCGCCTTTTACATTTATTTTGATGTTTCCAACCCTGTGACCTTGGTATCACTTAAAATGGATTGATCTTGTCATTGGCAAGAGGATGGGTTCTTTTCATCTTTGAGGAACATGCTTTATTGAATTTGTGGCAGGGAGCAAGCACTATGGAATTGTGGTTAATTATTTCAAGTTGCATAGTATGCTGTATGCCAATATATGCTTCATTTTACAGATTCATATCTGTGTCTGGCTGTATTAAACTTTTTATTTTCAGATATTTTGAGCATTCCACAGCCTAGGTTTAAAGGTTACCAACAATCTCAGTAAATGGCTCACTTGAATCAACACAGTAAATTTGTAGGACAGTGGTAAATAGAAATAGAGGGGAAACCTCTTCATATTACATTTCTATGTCTTTAGACATGGGTATGTATGTTTCCCTATCAGCAGTCTTTCACACATTAGTAGCTCCTTTAAATCGCCCACAGAAGTCAACTTTCACATGCCAAAGAAATATCTGAATGAATAATTTTTGCAGCTGCTTGTGTATGAAATCATTATCAACAGCAGTACTTCATGAATAATCCTGTTGTTTGGAGGTTAATCAAAGGATGTTTTTCTATAAGTGATAATTAAATTGCTTCTTGCATTTCCTGTCTCTGTCATTCAGATTTAAAGCATATACTAGCTAGAATGTACAAAATGGGCTCTTTCAAGTCTAGTGTGCATTAACATTTCTGACTGCCGCATTCCAGGCAAAAAGGTATTTCTCAGCATAAAATGTGAAAACATCTTATATATACTGCTGATTTAGAAATTTATATCTGGTAATTTATGTACATATATGAGTGATTTCTTGGAAAAGTTACCACTCCCCGTGCCTAAAAATTGTAATAAGAGATTTGTGAATACTTAAAGTTTTTGCAGTCTCTCGTGATTATGGCAGAGCAGAACTTTTTTAGTGTGCTTTCAGTAGCATACAGAAGAGGGAGCTATCCACCTACAGTATTCAAAACAGTAAATCAGTCAAATATGTGATGGATTCACATATTTCATTCACATGTTTGAATGAAAGCTGCAGGCAGACTTTAAAGAGAGAGTAGGAGAGCTAAAACATTTTGATTGGAAGTTTTCTACCTTTGTAATCATGTCGGCATAATTTAAAGAAGTACCTTGAGAGTGTTTGGCTGAGGAAAGCATGTTTGTGCAAATACAATATCAGAGCACTATATCTCTTTTGTCAACATACGTTCAGATGAGGGTGATGCTGTCCTGAAACAGATGACCGCCAATGTTCCTTGAAAATCTTAAACCCATGAGATAGGGATATTTGCAGTCATGCTAGTCAAGCTCTGTGGCAGAAAACTCTCCCTAACAAATGCATCGAAGAAACCCATAGATGGAATCCTACCTACACATACTGTACAACCAAATATCTATCACTACTCTGGGGTTAACTAACACAAGCATCACATTTTTAATTTCCATTATTTAGGTACTACTACAAGATTTTCAGCTGCTTTCAATTCTCAATTTCTTTGAAAGGGCTATGTTTCTTCACACACACACACACACCTATTGAACCTTGTGACTACTGATAGTCAACAAAAAATGAACTTGATTGACCTTGTGACCAGTACAAATTTACTACTAGTTTAGTTGACCATACAAAGGATTAAACAGACTCATGGGGATATGTCTATCAAAAACCATGATAGCCAAACTCCTTTGAACATCCTGGTGGATGGTCTCTTTTGAAGCCAGGGTGTTGGGCTAGGCAGAACTTTGGTCTTCTTTAGCGGAACAGTTATTATTATTTAAAATAAAATGTGTGTGTGAGAGAGAGAAAATTAAATAAATTAAATAAAATTAAAATTAAAGGCACTGTAGAAGGGAAGCTCCAGTCTCTTGTCAAACATAAGCAAGGTCTTGGTGAGGTGACGGGTATTATGCTGTAATAACAATGAATTGTAGCCCAAACCATACACATAACTGAGTTCTAATTCACATAGTTCAATAAAATTAAGTTGGGGGGGGGAGTCACACTTTTAAAAGAGGGTTCTGTGTCAGTCACAATGAAACAAACATTCATCTAAGCAGGCTTGTGAATGCTTAGGCAGCGTGGGAAGAGGCAGGGGAGTTGGTAATTGTGTGCAAAGCCTGGTTTCCTTTTTACCCTGCTCAGCTAAAGTGTAGAAAAATGCTTGCAGGGACATCTTAAAATACATTGGACTGTCTGTGCTGAGATCAACCTCATTGCTATCTGCTAAATGTTTATCTGTTACAGTATATTTGTATATAGGCTTAAGGAAGAACAGCATCCTTCTCTAAGCTGTCTCTTTTGTATTGTAGTCATAACCCTTAATTATCAAACAACATGTCAGTAACACCAGCCGCTTGGACTTTACTTTGATATATGGAACGTTAGGAGGGTGCAGATGTATTATAACCTCTTGAAGCCTTCACATGGGATTTCTTTCTTTGCTCTAGATGTGGCTGCTTTGCAGAGTCTCTATATGGAGAACACCCATTTCAGTGTATTTTAATTGTAAATAAGGACATGTTGCCCTGGGGAGTAAGCAATTAGAAACTATTCATCAAAGCCTACACGTGGCTGAACTTTCACTTACATTAAAAGGAGCCTTTAAAAGGCTTTCACCTGCCTACAATCAATATTCATGAATTACGAACTTTCCCCTGGTATTTTCCAGCTCCATTTTCAAATGTATGAAGTTCCTTTCTTTACCATAATTGCTTCTCATTGGCTGAACGGATTAGTAACTTGTGAATCTGACTCCTTTAAACAGTTTTTATGCAAACCCTGAGCCCAGATAAAAAAATTGTGTGGGAAAACAATCATTTATATTATTCTTGAAGGAAAATGCAAATAAAAAAAATGACTGGATTAACAAGAAGCCTGCAAGCTATTTTGTTCAGTTAAAGGTGTTAGAATTCTCGGTGACTAGAAGCTATTTTGTTCAGTTAAAGGTGTTAGAATTCTCAGTGACTAGAAGATGTATTCAGAACTGCACATTGGTACAGCTCCCTTGGGACTGGACCACTTCAGGAAATGGGGCAAATGGCACAATTTATTGCTTCCACCACATCAAAAGCTGTCTTTGAAGATGGGGATCCAATCTCCATCTGTATTCTGAAATTGTACAGGACTGTACTCTGTGCTTCCTCTGAATCTGTACTATGTGATAACAAAATTATTAAATGGCTAGAGTTTTGAAGTATTTTAGCCAGGAACAACATTGTTCGATGCAGGAAGATTGATTATGTGTCAGCCCTGAAGCAGATATTATGTGCAGGAAAGTAGGCTAAATGCCCATTTTTGTATGTGCAGTTAGGGTTGCCACCTTCTTTTCCTATGAAGGCTCCTGTGCTCCTGAGTGGAGTGCAACAGATGCACCTTTTCTTTTCAGGAAGCTATCGTGATGGAAAAAACATCACCAGTTTAGTATACTATTTGCCAGTGTGGTTTCCTAGAAAAGGGCCTATTGTTTCACAAACTTTGTTACTTTCCAGTCGGCCAGGCACTTTCCTGTGAGATTGTGCTGTATGTGGTGGCCCTGTGGTGGAACACAGGGTGGTGGAACCACCCTGCAGAGATCAGGCCTATTATTTTTAAGACATTTGAATGAGCCCTCAAATTAAAATGTGAACTATTGTGGCCAGATCCATTTCCCCCCTGTTATGGTTTAATGTGTTATGTGTTTTTATTGTATATATTAATCCTCTGTTGTGAACCACCCAGAGAACAATTTGTTATGGGGCAGCTAACAAATAAAGTTTTTTTAAAAAAAATTTTATTTATTTATTTATTTATTTATTTATTATTATTATTATTATTAACAAGCATCTGAAAAAATGAACAAATTAGTCAACTTAGAAGGAGCTTTTTTATCTTTTCTTTTTTCTTTTAGCATGCAGTTTTCATGCTTCAAGTTTGTCCTTTATTACTGCATCCATCTACGGTCAATTCATATATTAGTGAAGCATGGGAGCTGCTTTCCCAGCTTCTTAAAGCAGGGCAACCTTCCCGACAGGAAGTGCATCACTAATATGCTCAGGTACTTCCTGCATTACCAGAGCTAAGGGGGCGAAGCTACAGGGAAGTAATCCTCCCCTCTGTGTACTGTATTACTGATGCATTGGTTATTTTGATGAAGCTTTATTATTGGAGCATTTCAAACCAGGTATTCCAATGAGGAAAGGCAAGGTCTGGTTTCACTGTATAAAAGCTTTACTTTGTGGTAAATTAACCTGGGACAAGATATGTGCAATTTTGACCTTGAGGTAATAGGTTGTGCCAAAGTTGCAAGGAAGATGAGTAAGATTTTCGAGGCAGAAATATTGTTTTAATTCCAGTGTTCTGGCTGACTTTTAATTTAACAAAGAACAGTCATTCTTATTTCTTTTCTTTCAGCATCTACCAAAGTAACTTGCCAAATTCCCTGCTGGCTATTTTCTTACAATGTTCTCTTCCTATGAGGTCCTTGGGAAGGGTTGTCACGTCCTCTTCTTCTTCTTCTTCACCATCATAGCAGGGCTTGTCAAGAGGGAATATTTTTGCCAGCATGTTACAGATACACTGATGTGGAAATGTTCAGCCACCAATTTTCTGCATATCACACAGTTGTTAAAGATACAGGAGCTGAAAACACTTAGCACAATTGTTGATTGCTGTCTGCCTAAAAGAAGAAGGCTGATTAGTAGCGGATGAAATAGTCTTAAGCCATACTTTCAAAACTTTAGAAAATCCAAAACTTTAGAAAATCTAGCCATGTGTCAATGTGATTTGATGTTAGTTCTTCTTTGTTTCTTCCCCGCTTCAAAAAATATAGACTGCCAACTTTTTTGCTGGAGCCTTGTGCCTTTAAGAGTTGCATGACAGATGGATGTTCAACAGAAAAGGCTTTCCCCATGAGCTGTAGAAAGCCACACCTTGCTGAATTTCTGCAATATATGTAACTAATGAAGCTAGGAAAAATAAGTGGCAACTCTAAACTTGCAACATAGCCACAAGTCTATTTTACAATCCAAATAAGTTTTTTTGTTTTGTTTTGTTTTTAATGCTGTTAACTATGGTATTAATGGTCTTATGGGGAAAGTACTAAATTGTAAGGAAGAATCAGCATGAAGTCTTGTTTGCTTTTCTTTTAAAACTCTGTGTTCCACCCCATAGGTGTTAGGAATGGGCCAGGAAGAGGTGAACATTACAAAATAAAAAGGTGATTTAGAAAGATCCCCCCCCCCACTTTAGCCATCAAACATATTGTTTCAAGAGGAACTGTGAAAAACCTAGAGTGTGATTCTAAGCAGGTCTGTCACAGAAAGTCTGTGAGACTTACTCTATAGTAGTGTTCTTCTAAGATAGCACTGCTTGTTTTTGTTATAAATATTCATGTTTACCACAAAACATATACAGTATATTGGTTTTCCTTTGCATTTCCTACTGAAATTTAAATGAAGCCGAGGAAGAGTAGTGTTGGGTTTTTTGCATAAACCTTCCTTGCAAGTGAATTGAGCTTTCTAATAGCACACAACCCTGTGCATGTTTACTCAGAAGTAAATGCCACTGTGTTCAGTGGAGTTTACTGTCAGGTAAGTATGCATAGGATTGCAGCCTGTCAGTCATACTAGTGGAAAATTCCTCCATTCATTTAAAAAAGATAAATAGTTGTAACTTTCAAATTTGGTTAATGTGACATCTCTTACTGGCTTGGACTGTCAGCATTCCAAAAAAGGGATATCACCCTGATCTCCAGCCTATCAGGATCCACTAGGCTGAGCCTTGGAAGGTAAACCTAAACATTTACAGGTGTATAAGTACTAGAGCTGGCTAGCCCAGATGATGCACCTGTCTCGGGAAAGGACTAACACAGGTGTGTTGTAACTTGGTCGACTGCCAGAGCTAGATTATGAGCTCATTTGATCCACAGATACATTCACCACCTCGCTGCAGCCCGCAATTTCCTAACATCGGCCAGGAACCTCCTGAAATGAACCTCTACTATGACAATTATTTCCATTCTCAGAGTGTTCCTAGTCCACAAAGGCCTGCAAACTTTGAAACGGGAGACTACAATGCTGCAGCCAACCCTTACCTGTGGTTAAATGGACCTTCCATTAACACACCACATTATTTACCAGGCTCCAATGGCAGTCCTTACATTCCACAGGCTTATGGGATGCAAAGGCAGCTCCTGCCTAACATGCATAGCTTGACAGGGAACGAGATGGGCTGGCTCCCGATGCCTTCTCAAGAGGAACTGATGAAGCTGGTCAGGCCACCTTACTCCTATTCTGCACTCATTGCCATGGCCATCCATGGAGCACAAGACAAGAGGCTGACCCTTAGTCAGATCTACCAGTATGTTGCTGACAATTTCCCTTTCTACAACAAAAGCAAGGCTGGCTGGCAGAACTCCATTCGGCACAACTTGTCTCTCAATGATTGCTTCAAGAAGGTGCCCCGAGATGACGACGACCCAGGTAAGAAGGCTGCTTCTTAATCCTACTTGTGTTCCTCAAACCACCTTAAGAGTCTAAGTACCATTATGTTGGCCAAGATATCTACAGGGTTAGACTCCAAGCCAGTGTTGCTGAAAGCAAAAGTAGAGCTGGCCCCAATACATTACATGTGAAGTTTTAAGTGGTAAGGATATTGGCATTTGCTTCCTCCTTTACTAAATGCCAGTTGCTGTTTTGTAATTCGTGTGGGTTGATCATCATGAAGATCCCCTAAAACCACAGCAACTAATATGTGGCTCCTGTTCTTAGAGTCAGCAGTTAGCAGAAATTTCAATACGAGAGGTTCAAGGTAAATGGATTTGTTCTTTTGAAGTCAGGTTGTAAAATTTGACATTTTTTGCTATAAAAATACCTCTCTGTTCAGAAACAAGGGAATCTCTTTATCTCTCAGTAGCATTTTCAAAACCTTGCTGAGAAATGGCATTCCCAGCAGCCACTGAAGAATATTAGTAGGTTTGTCAACTTATGAAAGCCTTGTATCCTGTACTTCCAGTATTAGCTCAGGCTGCAGATATTGGCAGGGGATGATCGTTATCTCCATTCTATGACAAGTTCCATGTGCTGTCTGAGGCATATGAGCCCTTGAAGTCAGTTTTTCTGGTCAGTTGGCAACCTAACACTAGCCGCCTTATCTAGGCTGTCAAATCACTTGGACACTGTTCTTGTAACTGCAATTCCTTTCCTTTCCTTATTGTTCCTTAGAATAATGTCTGATTGTTCAAACCTTTTAATTTCTTGTTGGCTATAACAGCTGCAGGGGCGGGGGAACCATCTACATGCAGCTTGCCTATCATCTCACAGTGGGTCATAATCCTGACCAGTCCCACTGACTTCTGCTGAAGCTAATCAGGGCTCTGCAAAGTGTTTCTTAGGACTGGTGGGCTTTTCTCTGTCTAGCAAAAAGGAATTCTATTCAGTGAGAAGTTCAGGGAAGTTGGGGAAGCTGCTGAAGGAGCTGCACTGATCTGAATACAGGCAGCGCCCCCCCCCCACTTTAAGGGTGTTGCCTAATGTCTTGCTTTTTCTGAATCCAAGCCAGAATAAGCCCTGAGAACCTGCTCTTTGTTGGCTGCGATCATATTTATGTTCTACTACCCTTGTTTTAATAGGGAAAGGCAATTACTGGACTCTGGATCCAAACTGTGAGAAGATGTTTGACAATGGAAACTTTCGGCGGAAGAGGAAGAAGAAGTCTGACACGAGTGCCAGCACAGTGTCTCTGGCTTCTGACCGATCAGAGGACAGCACTCTAAGCGGCAGCCCCCAGACAGCTGAGCACCAAGACATGCTGGAAACCTCTTCTTCTGGCACTGACAGCTCACCCGAAAATAGATCATCGCCGCCGCCGCCAGCAGCAGCACCATCTTCAGCGACTCCCTGCCTCACCAATTTTCTATCCAGCATGACGGCGTACGTGAATGGACCCAATTCGGTGAGCCGCTCAGTGCCCCTGGGACTTGGCTCTGACGCTGGCGACAGAATGGGACAGAATGCAGTCAGCTTCAACTCGTACTCTCCTCTTTCTAACATTGCCAGTCATGGTAGTGGAGAGTGGTCCAATTCCATGTCATCAAGTCATCTTAGCTACAGCAGTGCAGTTCTCAACCCATTCAATGCCACTTTCTACAATAGTCTAAACAGCCCCCTGTATCCACGAGAGGGGTCTGAGGTATAAACAAAAAGAGATCTTATGTCACGAGGGGAAAGTGTAAGAATTCATAGAAAGGAAATGTTCTTGGGGAAGGTGCTGTGTATTGGCTCCTCACTTCTGGTACCTGCCTGTTGGTATTTTTAGACCAACCCAAAGTTCTCTGTTAAAAGTTCTCATAAGGTCACAATGGCTTTAAGCTGCACTGTATAGTTTGACCTTCAGAAATCTTCCACTTGTCCTGGGGTTTGTATTCAATAGCATATTAATCAATCAAGAATAACTGTTTCTATACTTTCTGTCATTAAAGAACAGTAGAATTAACACCTTACACACATCTATATGAAAATATAGGAGAAATACCACCCCCTTAGCACATTGTAACCACAATGAATGTGAATACTAAAGTATAAAATAATATTCATGGAATAGTCTTGATTATGCTCTCTTGGTTAAATGAAAATATAGGACATGATCCAGCCAATATCTACATTTCAATGGGAGAGCGGTAGTGTTTATCCCACTGAAACCAATGGGACTTAAAATTCCTTAACACTGTGGGTGTGATTCAGCCAGTATCTGCCACTTCCTTCTGAAGAATGCACTTGCATTCTGAAGGTTCAACATAAAGTGATATAATTCTGTTTGCTGCTCAGAGACTGAATTAAAGATTGGATTGAATTGACATAATTCTGATGGGGGGCGGGGCATGTACATCAAAGAGTACCACAAACTGACCGATCTATCTTTAAAAAAAAAATCATGATAAACCAAAGCCTTAGACATTACTCTACTTTTCATGTTTACAGATGCAAAGCAAAAAACTAAATAGATCAGGAATGAAAAATGGCTTGGATCTCTTTCAAACCCTAAGACACTTTGATTATCAAACTCAGTTTGCAGTCAACAAGCACAGGTACAAAAAACCCAGCTGTTTTAATAGTTCTCTTCAATTATCTTGTGGTGTGTGCTGCACACGTGGTCTAGATCAGGGATTCTGAACGTTGGGTCCCCAGATGTTATTGGACTTCAGCTCCCATAATTCCTAGCCCCAGTGGCCTTTGGTTGGGGATTATGGGAGTTGAAGTCCAAAAACATCTGGGGACCCACCGTTGAGAATCCCTGGTCTAGATAATTCATCCTAAACTTAAGAATATGTTTTGTGGAGAAAACAGAATGTTTGTGGGGCAAAGCTGAAAACCTTTTCTGGTACATCTTTAAAGTAAAGCTGCACACCAAACTTTCATGTAGCTTATGAACCTTAAATTTCATATGATGATTGTTAGTGGATCTGGATTTTAAAATTTGTTTCCACTGTAGTAACTTATATGGAACATTTTTTGGAAGTTGTGTAATTTATGTACCCTTTTTTCCTATACAAAATGTAATATTTGTAGCACATAGACTTGGAGCACCCTTAGGACTTACAAATGCTGTCTGGCAAGGTTGCCCCAAAGACCTTGATGTATTATGATAAACAAAACACTGTTGCTTGATATTGTTCTGCCTATTTTTGGTTACAATTTCATTATGGGGGCATTCAGGGAGGTATTTTTTAATAAAATATTTGTATGTAAATCTTGTATGTGTGCAGGTTGTATTGGATGCATACAGTTAGATGAAAATGGATTACTGTGACATTTTTCTGACAACAGCTTACTTTATGGTGGTTTAACTTGCTGTGTTCTACTGGCGAAAACCAGTATAGCAGGCTGTTATTCAAAGGCTGAACAATGCAAAGTCTGCATGCGTGATCTTTTGCAAGCTGCCTAGAGCACAGTGAGAAGTTGAGATTTATTACAGATATATCTGGCGGGGGCGGGGGAACAGTCATAACTTTAATCAGGCTGAAGCTTGAAGGTATATTTGTGTGACTACAAAATAAGCCTAAGCAGAGAAGAAAAAAACCATACACAAACAAAAGGTGCAAACATGCACCAAATAAAGACTATTTTGTAATAGTCTTTATTTGGTGCATGTTTGCACCTTTTGTTTGTGTATGGGTTTGTTTTGTACATTTATATATATATTTTACCTGTTTAAGGTTGTTCATGGATTTTGTTTTCATTCATTGATGTGCAATCCGTGATTCCCCGTTTCTCATTTAAGCAGAGAAGAAGGCAAACTAGAAGCAGCTAAGATTTTTCTCCTCATTCTGCTTTTACCACATGAAACCTTCATTTAGGATTTCCCATCTTGCTCAAGCACTTTTGCTGTGCTTGGATGTAGGAATGGGGAGCTTACAGGACCCAACTTTCTTTTACCCTGCCAGTAAATGTTTAGTGCTGGAGGCCAAGGGCCCTTAGCTGTCCTTAGAGAGCCCTGGCAAGGGGTGGGGCCCAGGGCAGATCAGCCAGTGTGGGGCCACCTTCCAGTTAATACTAATGGGGGTTAAAAGAGCGGGACCCGGGGTGGTCGCCCTGCCTGCCATGCCCTAAGGACAGCCCTGCCCTTGAGCAAGGCACCTTTTGAACTTGAAAACACAGGGCATGTGAACGGAGAATTCTCTCATGCTGCCTCCCACTTTCGTGAGTGCTTTGTGCAAGTAAGCAAGTGCATGATCTGCCACCCTCTAGAGTTGGCACTATGCTCAAGTTATTCTTGGAGCACAGCTGAGCTCCAAGTGGGGAAGCTAACACACGCAGCTCACAAAGCCCAGCATGGTTAGGGCAGGTACTAAAGAAAAAGGGAATGTTGAGGAAGGTAATGAAGCTCTGTAGGCTTGCACGGAGCTTTTGTCTTCCCTCGTCACTCTTCTCTGTCAACCTGCTTGTGCTGAAACATGAAGAGAGAAAGAAAAGCTCCTCTTTATCAAGGTTTTTCATACCATGCATCACTTTATATGTCTCAATCATGTCACCCCATGTTGCTTTTCCCATCTACACTAAAGAGTCCTAAATGGGACTTTTCTCATAATGAACATGCAGTTCCATATTTTCCTTCTTGAGATATGGCAACCAGAACTGTACACAGTATTCCTGAGAAGGCCACATGTAGATATAAGGACATTAATATTAGCCGTGTTGTTTTATACTTTTCCTAATTGCTCCAAACACGGAACTTTTCTTTTTCATGGGTGCCACACTCTTAGTCAATGTTTTCATTGAACTATCCACCACAGCCCCAAGTTCTGTGTCCTGAACAGTCACTGACAGCTGAAAATCCATCATTGTATATGTGAAGCTCGGATTTTTCACTGCAATGTGCATCCCTTATTTATACTGAGCCACATTTGCCACTCTATTGACCATTCTCTCAGTTTGGAGAGATCCTTTTAGAGCTCTTCACAATCAGTTTTGGCCTAGAGAGTGATCCTTTCATCAACAGTCCTGCCATTACTCTAAATAATGCCTCTTGAATTGCCTTAATAGCCCTACAAAGTGAATTGCTATTGCTCTGTGAAGAAAGGAAGACGTTTTCCCCAGCATCAGTACTGCTTCTCTCAGGGACTTTTTTTTTTTTTGGACAATGTACAAGTCAATGCCTAAAGCAGCATTTAGTAAAAGGATGCTCTGTTTGAGGCTTCTGATTTTGACTAGTATGCACAGGTAGGAGAGGGAGACAGGAAAGACTGAGTGGACTTTCTCCCCTCCTTTTTAAAAATGAACTTTTTATTTTTTGCCAAAATATACAAAACAAAACAATTTACAAAATTTGATAAAACTCAGCTCAGGAACAAATAAATGTTCTCAGGCTCATTGCTTCACTTAATTCATTTAGAATATTTGTAAATAAAATTATAAACCCCACCCCAGTTCAACTTCTATTGCTGGGATGTTAGCTACTCATAAAGTTGCCTGAATAGTTTTACCCATTATGTAAATGGGCATGTAAAATGACCAGAGAGGAGAGCTGGTCTCGTGGTAGCATGCATGACCTGTCCCCTTAGCTAAGCAGGGTCCACCCTGGTTGCATATGAATGAGAAACTATAAGTGTGAGCACTGTAAGATATTCCCCTCAGGGGACGGAGCCGCTCTGGGAAGAGCATCCAGGTTTCAAGTTCTCTCCCTGGCATCTCCAAGATAGGGCTGAGAGAGATCTGTGCCTGCAACCTTGGAGAAGCTGCTGCCAGCCTTTGAAGACAATACTGAGCTAGATAGACCAATGGTCTTACTCAGTATATAGCAGCTTCCCATGTTCCTATGACTACAGCAGCAGTCAAAATGTAAAAGATGTTTTTACTGTAAAAGAGATACTGGCTGACACGATGCACAGTGTTAGGCTTCTGTTACACTGTGCTCTGGGGCTGCTGCAGACTTCTATTATTATTATTATTATTATTATTATTAACTTTACATTTTTATATCCCGCTCTTCCTCCAAGGAGCCCAGAGCAGTGTACTACATACTTGAGTTTCTCTTCACAACAACCCTGTGAAGTAGGTTAGGCTGAGGGAGAAATGACTGGCCCAGAGTCACCCAGCTAGTTTCATGGCTGAATGGGGATTTGAACTCGGGTTTCCCCGGTCCTAGTCCAGCACTCTAGCCACTACACCACGCTGGCTCATGCACCTCCAGTGGCGTACTGAATAAGTGATTGTGCATGCAGCATTCTTGACAATGCAGGGAACTGCAGTAGTGCTAATTGTGCAACTGCTCATTCAGAGCACCCTTGGGGCTATTTAGGAGTCTCTACAGCAGCCCCAGGGCATGACATTACAGAGGCATAGCCTTGTGCATTATGTAGAACACTTTGATGGGAAGGGGCCTTTGTGTGGTGACTAATATGAGTGGGTTCAGCTAAGCCTGTAGGTGTATCTTCTACACAGCAGTTTTTTCTACATTCTTTACAGGTTTTCTTCTGCCTAGGTCATTGTGGTTCCCTCTTTACAGAGACAGAGAGAGAGAGATTTCTCTTGCTATGGCCATCAGCCTGAAGCTTCCAGATGTACTAATCTGTGTGGCTTCAAAATAAACATGAGCAGAGAAGAAAATGAACAGTGTTTGAAGTCTTTGGTAGAAGGCAAACTTTCATCTCCCAGATGCAACTCTAATACCACCGGTATTAGATTCCATTGGAATCTTTATCTCTTTTCCTAACTGAAGCAGCTTGAGGAAGGCTAGCTGCTTGCACAACGAGTTCATAGCAAACATACCAACATGACACAAAATTTAAACAGTGCTTAGTAAAAAAAAGAATTGGAGGGTTATAAATCTACTCCAAACGGCCTCACCACTGATCCAGACTGGTGCTAATCCCTAATGTCTGTTTGGCTTGTACACAATGACCTTGCAGCTTCAGCTAATCTAGCTCCATCCCCACAGGTGTTGTTGGCAGGTGCTCAGCTCTCAAGGTCTATGTACATTTTCATCTCCTAGTTAAGCTGATTAGGAAGGAGTCTCAGCAAGCAAGCTATACAGATTCATTCATGAGGATTCTTTTTGTTCAAGAAGGTTTTAAGGAAAAGGACGTTTTCCCCACTTCTAGTCCATGCTCAAAATAAAATGGCACAGCACCCTCAAGGAGGTGCGAGAACCGCCTTGGGGTTATCTTTTTAACGAAAGGCGGTATATAAATGCAAAAATAAATAAAAAAATAAAAAACTTGTCATGTCAAGTATATGTACAGAGGGTACCTGTTCATATAAGCACAATGAAGGATTTGGAACGAGTAGTTTCAATGCCAAAAGTTTAGGGTCTGAATGAACGTTTTTGATTTGGGTATCTTGCCCTGTCTTGAATATTCAGGTTGACAGAATATTCAGGTGTTGGATAGACATCTGGCTGGGGAGTCACCTGCAGCTCCTAATTCCACCAAAGCCAAACCTGACCAAGGCTGACCAGTAGGCTGGCTGACCATTGGCATTTGCAAGGCTAGTTGGGTGCCCATGCCCTGTATATCATTTCTTCTGAGATCAGACAGGCCCTGTGCAAAGTTGCATGCATAGAAACATGTGAGATGATAAACAAACACAGGAATCAACACACAGAATCAGTGACTTCCTAGTGGTTTACCACGGAGGGAAACACTTTGCATCAGCCAAATTCTGTTTTGTTTGATGTTCAGTGACATGAATTGGCAGTAGATTTAGGAGAGACAAAAGAAAACACATCTTCTGGCATAGAGATGTGCATGAAACCAGTTCTGTGCACTCCCAGGAGGGTGGGAGGGAAGGGGCAGGGAAGGGGCAAAGAAGGTGCCTCCTACCTACCCATCACTGCCCCACTGCTTTCTGCCCATTGGTGCTCTCCCAAAAAGTGTGGGTGCGGGGCTACAGCATTCTTTCTTGCAGCCCTGTTCAGCATCGCCATGCAAATGGCCAACACATCCAGAAAAGGATCACTGAACCGGTTCCATGCACATCCCTATTCTGACATACTTTTTGTATGTGAACTGCTTTGAGAAATTTTTGCTGAAAAGCAGTATATAAATGATAGTAGTAAAAATAATCAATCTATGCAACTGGCTGCCACTAGATGTGGTGATGCCCACGAACTACCTTAAATGACTTCAAAATGAGATTAGACACATTTATGAGAGCTAGGACTGTTAGTGGATCTTATTCATGGTAGATAAATAGGCCCTCCATGTACAAGGTAGCAATGCTAGTTGCTAAAAAGGGAGGTCTGTTTTCTTCAAGCCCTGCTTGGGGGTTTCCTGGAGGCATCTAGTTGACCACAAAGTGAAACAGGATGCTGGACTAGAAGAACTTTTGCTCTGATCCAGCAAGGCAAAATGTTTATCTATCTTATGTTCTTGATAGACTGAAGAAATTAAAGTAAATGGCTGTCATACTGTACAATGTTCCATCTGCCTTGTAACAAAACATGCATGCAGTTTTGCGAGAGCACTCTTGCATTTTCTTATAAAATGCAATAAATTTGCAGAAGTTGTATCATGGTCAGCCATGGGAAATAATGGCCATCCATTGTGCATCTGCATCTGTGTTCTGCTTAAGGTGTGGACCTGTGTAAGGAGCCCAATGATTGGCATATTGCAAGGCAGATCAGGCCTTGTCTGGTTCCATTGATCAGGAAAGTCTTGGCCTGGTCAGGTCAGGTCAGGTATCAATATTGAGATCAGATCTGCTGGAGATGGCAAACTCCAGGGCTGAGCATTACTCAGGAGAATGAGATGCTGCTTCAGCAACAGTTCGCTCAGACTGAGACCTTAAATAACTAACCCGGAACCCCTGTCCCAGGCTCCTCCCCTATTTTCTAGGGACTGCAGAGGTTTAAAGGGGCCAGGGCCTATTTTGCAGGTATAGGCTCCTATGGCGGTGGGGTATGCATCCACTGCAGAGGCTGGAGATTCAAAGGAGTCCTCAGATTCTGAGGATAAAGACAATGGTATATCTTCAGGATATGGCTGGGGCAGTGGCTCCAAGGGGTCTGAGGCCCACTCCACTGGCTCATCCTCTGAACTTTCCACATGGTAACGGTGGCTGCAGTGTCGAGCTCATGTCCCATTACAAGGCAATCAATAAGTATTGAAACATATTATTTGCCTCTACGATCTTGTGAGTGACATTTTCTTAAGTCAATGGCTGAGTATATTCTGCATTGATGCTGAAGCAAACTATACAACAATGAATCCAAGCTCAAGTGGTAAGCAACAATAGTGCTGTGCCTGTTTCTCTTTGAAGCAGTTAGGGAGTCTTCTCCTTAACAGAATGCTATGCACTGGCTAGTCACAACTGAGACAGCAATAGGATTAACACTCCTCTAGAGAATCTGCAGGATAATTTGGGTGTGCAGGACTGTACATACCAAGGAGGGTTTCTGATGCCTTGCTTTGAACTTAAACAGCTTATCATTTCTGCCACATTCCCAGCTTGGATATGCAAAATATCATGCAAATCAGGCTTAACTCACTGCATTTTCAAGCAAGAGGAAGAAAAGAGAGCAAACGGCCTGTCTTCTATCCCTGCTGCTAGACTTATGGTAGGAATGCCAGGAATGCCAGGGGACTTACCTCATGGGTTCCATCTTGCTCTGGCTTGCTTAGTGTTGGACTGGTAATTTCTTTATAATTTGTCCAACATAGTTTTTGCATGGAGAAAGTTTGCCTAATGGATATAGTTTTTTTACATTTCTCAAGCCACAATTCCTATAGTCAACTCTAATAGGAAGGTCCTATGTATAGAAAACTTGTAACATAATGTAATATAAATCAAAAGTATTCTGTGTATTTATTTGAGAGAACTATAGTCATACAAGGTTTTTATATTAAGGTTGCTTGTTTCTCCAAACCACAGAACGATGCACATTAGGCTTGTTCACACGACAGGAGCACTTCTACCTCGTTATGCCAGATAAACAGAACCTCTGTTTGTATTTGCAAACCCAGTTCCTAGACGACTGAGGCTTTGGTGGCGGACTTCATTAAAATCTGGAGCTGCAAGCCCTGCCCCTCTGCAAAGGGTCCTCCAAACACTCCTCTGTCTTCCCTATATGTACTGCTCTGGGAAGGAGCCTGGAAAAACCTCGTAACAGCAGTGTCTGCTCCCTGTCTACTGCTCTGGCCATGGAACTCTATGGTAGCCATTCACAGGCGGGCAGCACAGCAGCCTGCCAAGTGAAAAGGCTGCATGCATTCGCATGACTGGGGCTGGGGGGAGGTAGGAGAAGACTCTTTCCCTCCTACATCAGCTAAGAGCAGGATAGAGAATCTAAGTTACCCAGGTTTGAAAAAGCTGTGCTGGAAGGATTCCTATGGCTCCACATGAGCCTGAATAGCTGGATTTACTGCATACTACTCTGGAATTGATGTTCATGAGAACAGTCCAATTCTCTGATGAATTCTACCCCTTGGCACACCATAAATAGCCAATTAACTGTCAATAAGGTGTGTGGTCTGTTCATTTTGTAAATTTCACACGTGAAATATTTGAATTTGAGTTGAATTTCTGTCAGCTAGATCTCCTCCCTGTGTGTACCACAGTCCACCAGCCCCAAAAGAATAAAGTTTCAAAATAATGGTCCCAGCACAGGTCCAATGTTGCAACTCAGACCAGCTGCCTGAACTGGTGCAGTAGCGCCCACAAAACCAGGCCTCTAGTGCAGTTATGCCATGCAAGAAGTTGTGTTGGGAACAATGGTTATAGGCTGGATAGAGACCTGAAGATCAGCAGACTGGCCTAGTATCACCCTCACTAGTGCAACATTAAAATCATGAAGCAAAGAACATCAGAAGAACCTGCTGAATCAGAGCAAAGGGCCAGCAGGCCATCGTCCCACCTACCTCAATGGCCAACTGATGTCTTCAGATTGTCCATAAGCAAGGCTTGAAGGCAACAGTCTTTCCTGGCTGTTCATTGGCATACCATCTCTGATTCCATTTACCCATCACAATGAAAGGGATCTTATGTCCTTTATCGTATGATCATTATTGTTTCCTACCTTTTATCCAAGAAACTGCATGGGGTTCTCTCATTTTATTCACAGCAGCTCTTTGATACAAGAGAGACAATGAGGTCATTCCCACAACCAGCCCTGCCCAGAACCACCAGGATTGGGACCAATCAGGATTGGGACCGATCCTGACGCTCATCCTTTGGGTAGCCTGGATTTTTTAACTGACCACCCAGTTGTGTGAAATCCCAGTTGTGTGAAATCTTGGGCTGCTGGCAGACTGAGCTCCCATAAAGCTGGGTACAAGAAGCAGCCTCACAGTGGGGAATCCCCCAATGCACTGCACTCCTCATGCAGTGCACTGGGAGATCGCAGAGGAAGCAGCTGGATTTCCCTCACCCTCCTTGCCACTCCAGCAGCTGCTCACGCGGGTGTGCAGAGCAGTGGGGCTGAGAGCAGTGAGGATCATCATGTGGGGAGGGGCAGGTAAGCTCCCTCCAGCTCTCCCCAGCCCCAGTACCTAAGGAAATGTGAACAGCCTTCACATTACCTTAGGTACTAAGGTAATGACTTGCCCAAGGCCACCCAGTGAGTGTAGTGGAAGCAGCTGCCTCATTAATGGGTCAGCAGGAAGACAAGATTGGAAAACCTGTATTCAACAAGCAGTACGCCAATTCTCCCAATGCAATTCCAAAATCAGAACAGAAAATACTACCTATCACTGACTGTGTATACATGAACAGGAATTATAATGCCCATAGACATTCTTTGGAAAGCTCTATGAAGTAAAATTTTAGGTTAACATGTTTAGTAGGAACAGAGGAAGCTGCCATAGATTGAGTCAGACCATTGGTCTATCTAGTTCAGTATTGTCTTCCCAGACTGGCAGCAGCTTCTCCAAAGTTTCAGGCAGGAATCTCTCTCAGCCCTATCTTGGAGATGCTGTCAGGGAGGGAACTTGGCACCTTCTGCTCTTCCCAGAGCAGCTCTATCCCCTGAGGGGAATATCTTACAATTCTCACATGTGGTCTCCCATTAATATGAAACCAGGGCAGACCCTGCTTAGCTATGGGGACAAGTCATGCTTGCTTTAGCAATAGAAACATTCTTTTACTACACAGTTTCCCAATGTGGCATTAAAATATGAATTTAGTTCTGTGCACTGGCAGGCAATTGCTCAGACCCTCTTTGAAACCTAGCTACTTAATCGAAGGGGCTTCCCAGTATTTAATTGCAAGATTTTTAACTGAGTGCTGCTCTTTCACAGGGAAAACTGTCTTTCTCCAAATCACTGTCTTCCTTTGAGTTCCACTATCTGACCAGTTAGAAAAATAAGGCAGAGGAACTAATGAGGAGGTCACATCCATGCCATTCTCAGGGGCTTTGTCATGAACAACAGGCAATTAGGTCTGAAATTACTTTCCTTCCTTGTCTTTTGTATAGGAAAGTAAAACAAGCGCAGCATTCCCAATGTGCAAAGGTGAAGAAGTGGCACTCAGGAGTTCAAACAGGCTGCATAAAAGCATTTGCCTGAACCCCTGAACTGTCTCAGTAACTTCTGTGCTGTTCGTTCCACTTCAGATACATAGAAGAAAGGCAAATGATACATCCATCCATCCAGTTTCAAAGGTTATGATAATAGTAGCCCAGTTCCACCATAGTCTTCTTCAGTTTTAGGCCTATGAAAATTCCTATCAGACAAAAAATTCAAAAAATTCAAAATATTCAAAAAATTCTCCATCTTTTCCTGATATAGATTTCTTTAAGAATGACAGTCAAATCCCATTTGTTCATCTATATGGAATGCTCATTACCCTTTCGCCTCGGGTCTTAGAGGAATTTGAAAGCTAGGGAGGCAAATTTACTCCTGTGGTATTATTTGAATCTATAGTCCTTTCCACTTCCGACATGTAATTTCTGGTAATAGGCCCTCTATAACCCATACCTGTGTACAAGAATGGGTTATTTTGTTTTCTTAACATTCTAGTGCTTGTTAAACTGTGGTAACTTAATTCACTGTGACAGCAAAACACTTTGATTTGCATCCACCAACAT
Organism: Hemicordylus capensis; assembly: GCF_027244095.1. Lineage (NCBI taxonomy): Eukaryota > Metazoa > Chordata > Lepidosauria > Squamata > Cordylidae > Hemicordylus > Hemicordylus capensis. The sequence continues at coordinate 367,757,478 of NC_069658.1, read as the reverse complement.
TCATAATGTAGTATACAGAACTTTATTCCAAAATCTTCCTCAGCTTGGATAAAAAGCAACACATTAAAAATGAGAAGAATATTTACCTTAAAAAAATAGACAATTTAGGAACAATTGGTCATACATAGTGATTTCTATAAGTGTGCATACATGCATGGGTGTTATGGAATTAACAATGTCTATTATATGGAACAGGGTTATTCCAGGCTTGCTTGCTGCCTTTCACCATTGACATGAAAGCAACATACAACCTAACCTCCCACACACCCTTGCTGGCCCCACCTCCCTGATTCCACACACACACACACACCACCGCATTGGCCTCACTTTCCTCACACACTCTGCCTTCTAGCCCAAGCCACTGTTTGTGTGGTAGGGGGTGGGTCCAGGACTGGCAAGGAGGAAAATGCACAGGGAGGGTGGCGCCAGCAGCAGGCATGTGGGGTGATGTCCACAGTGGCAGGCAGGAGAGGGTACCTGCGCTCACTGCCCTGTGGGGCACTTGCTTCCTGAGGCTGATGCCTTACCTTGCCTCATGGGGGAGCCACCCTTGGATATGTTCTGAAAAAAGAAAGTTTACTAACAGGTTGCTGGTTTGAATCCCCGCTGGTACTATGTCGGGCAGCAGCGATATAGGAAGATGCTGAGAGGCATCATCTCATAACCCCTGCTAACTTGGCAAAGAGGCACCTTTTAACATGGTGATTCTCTTTATTTAGCAGGGGGAGAATAACTGGCCCTATCCACCCCCAGCACAGTACCTACAGTGACTGTTGCTGGTGTCTATCTTATGTTTCTTTTGGATTGTGAGCCCTTTGGGGACAGGTATGCATTTTATTTTTGTTTATTATTTCTTTCTGTAAACCACCGTGAGCCATTTTTGGAAGGGCAGTATAGAAATCGAATAAATAAAATAAAATAAAATAAAATAAAATAAAATAAAATAAAATACATACATACATACATACATACATACATACATACAGTACATACTGCGCAGGAAGAGACAATGGTAAACCCCTCCGGTATTCTGCCAAAGAAAACCACAGGGCTCTGTGGGCACCAGGAGTTGAAATTGACTTGACGACACACTTTACCTTACTAACAGTGATACACTCTTTCAGTAGAAAGAAGGGGATAGCCTGGAGTTCAGAAAATGTTTAATTGCTTAAGAGGCACCCCAATGGTCCCAAGCATACTGCTGTAAACAAACTGGGGGGTGGGGGGGGAGAGAGAGAGAGAGAGAGAGCAGCACCTCTATAAAAGTAAAACAAACAACTATAAGCTTGACAATTAGGCTTGTACTTGGAACCCTATGGGACATAACTTCTGAAGATTTGTGGGAGGAATCATGGCAGTAGTTTATTGTTAGGCTTTACTTCTGATAAGACACATTCTTATGTGACTCCTATGTTATACTATCTTTATTTTGGGAATGAAGCTCTTTATCTTGATCAAGTAAATTGAGCTCTTTTGTGTATTTCTACATTTATGCAAATACTCATGTAAATTAAGCATGGCCTTGAATCTTCTGGCAAGTTACTGGAATTCCCTCAAAAGTTGTCTTGTTTTCAATAGAGATAGAATCTCTCTCTCTCTCCCAAGTCTGTTCAACACTTTTATGATACCGAAATAAGCAAGCTGATAGCTCATATAGGAATGACATGAAAATAAAGTTGTGTGTGGGTTGTTTTGTTTTTGCAGGATTTTAGAAAGTTGGTTAGTTAACAAAACTAAAGCAAGAGAAACCTAAGGTGTGAGCTCACTGAAACCCTGCAGCATCAATAAATTAGAAGTCCTCACTATGGCCCACATGAATCCTTTAGTGCCAGCATTTACTCCTTGAATGATGACATGTATGCCAGGTGATGGACTTTCTTTGTCATATGCTGTTTTTGTTCCAGCAGGCTGTAAAGCCAAATCCAATGATCACTTGGTTAATGGATGACATGAAAAACTGAGGCTCTTATGGCTGATACAAACACAAAGCCCTTGGAGGGTGGGTGGAATTTGCTAACTGTGAGGTTGTTCTCACATGCAGCCTAAGCCAGACTAGGGAAGCCCAGCCTTGGTTAGGCTGCTCATGAGAACTGCCCGGATCAGGCCCAATCATGGCAGGGTAGCACTGCCTAGTCTGGATTTTTAGCCCGGCTTTTAGCTGAGGTTAAGGGAGCAAGTGCTTCCTTAACTGGGGTGTGCACAAAACTGGCTGGCCCAGTTTGGTTTGGGTCCTAACCAGACCCAAACTGAACAGGGCCAGATCAGTTCTGCATCACCTTGACCCCCCCCCCATTTGGTTGTGGGGGGTTCATGATCTTAAAAAAAAATTATTTTGACTCCTTTTTGTACTCTCCCTCTCTGGGGGGGGGGCTTCTCTGTGGCCATGGCGGGGGGGGGATCTCCAGAGGTTCCCCATCACCTGCCAGCCTCCATTATGCGGCAAATCACCCTGTTTGGGCAGTCTTCGGCCTATTCCTTCAATTTCTCTGCCCCTGCAGCTCTGAAGAACCTGAAACAATAATGCATGTGTTCCTTTATTGAAGGTTGTATTGTGATTTGTGTAATAATCTGGTTTTGAAATTCCCTGGTCATCCTGATGTATTATAGGTATTGTTTCTTGTAGCAGATAAAAAAATTTCAGGTCACCTATAATGTGGCAAATTTTTGCTTCTTAGCCTCTCGACTTCAGTGTCAGATGATAGCCTTGCTTTAATGTTTGCTATTACATTTTAAGTATGATTGTATGTATTCTATTTAGCTGTACTATCTACTCTTGCTTTTTGTTCTTTATGCTGGTCTATGGCAGTAATAAAGATGATTCATTGAATTAAATGTGTTCTGATTTCTAAAATATCATCTACAACATTTCTAGAGTAACATTACAGTCATTCAGATATGATTCAGAAATACTGCTAAATTTAAGATTCTGCATTATATTATTAGACATATATTTAAAGGTTTACACATTATATTATTACACAAAGATAGTTAACCATATCGAAGCAAACAAGATATTGCATTAAGCCCACATAAACACGGATGGATTTAACATTTCTTTCAAAAGCAATGAGGCAAGAGGTGATCCAAACTGAGGCTGTGACAGGGGGAGGGGGAGGGACTTAATTTAGCATTTTGTTTGGCCCATCATTTTTGAGCAATGCTTGAATGTTCAGAGTGTAAACAGAAGTGAGTTAATCTGGCAAAATACATATTGAGAATCACAGAGCCAGAGGGCTTCTTGTAGGCCATCTAGTCTGACTCCAGAACTAGAGCATTCCCAACATAGGAAAACAGGGAACATATGTCAGACCACTGGGCCATCTAGCTCAGTATTGTCTACACAGGCTGCTCTTTCTCCTTTTTGTTTGTTTGTTTGTTTTGTGCTTTCCTTTTTGTATTGTGGAAAAACTGAATAAATTATTATTTTTTAAAAGTATTGTTTACACAGGCTGAATGCAAACCAGGGCAGATGCTGATTAGCAAAGGGGACAGCCTGGTGAAGACCACCAGCGAGGGAGAGTCCACTACCCTTCTAGGAAACTGGTTCTTTTGTCAAAATGCTTTTACCATTAAAAGGTTTCTGCTCATTTTCAGCTGGAATCTACTTCTTGTAATTTAGATTTTAGTCCATTTAGATTTTGTCATTTTCAAAGTCCACATTTTTCCTTTCTTGAGCAGCTGAAGAGTATTTAAGGAAAAGTTTTCAATATGGCTGATTACAACTTCAATTTGGTCTGGCAGGCCATCTTTTAATATTTACAGTGATATATAGAAACGTATGTACTACTATAGAGCATTTAAACATTTTATGAATAAATAAATGTTAGGCATACACTATAACCTTGCTTCTCTCCTCAGAGAAATGTTTTGAGTACATTTCTTTTGTCCTTCAGAAGGATGCTGCTGGTTTTATAATACATTGTGTGAAAAATGAAGAATCATCCTTCACTTATATGTTTCATCCCTATGCTGTTGATTTCCCAGAACTAATTTTGAGAACACTAGGCTTCTTTTATATAATGCAGTAATGGAGTGTACCTATTTATTTAATATTACATGACATTTGTTTATACAAATTATTAGTGATACAAGATTTGATTGTTTTAAAATATTTTCCGAATATGTTTTAGAAAAGGAGCAGCCCAATGTCTGGAAAATCATACCTTTTAAAAGATATTGATTTAGTTATATGGAAAAAAGAGTGATTACATATGTAAGAACAGAATATGTTTTTATTTGTTGTATCCTAAGAAAGTGAGCTTTCCCAAGTCTCATTGAAATGAATGGGACTTAAGTTAATCACAACTAGGTTGTCTTGTTGATAATTAGTCTTGTTGTACTTAATCATGGCTAACTGTCCTAGAATACAAATCACTGAGGCTATCCCCACGATCACTAGAAAGCAGGCTAAGGGATCCTAGCCCGCTTTCCAGGGATCGTGGGAACCACCAGGCTCGCAGGCGAGCCTGGTGCTCCCAAGGGGGCTAGCCTGCCTAATCCCCCCCCTTAAATGAAGCAAACTGAGTGAGCACTCCGTTAACCTCATCGTTAACCACATCTGTTAACTTCATTGTTAAACCGCATCCTGGGATTTCCAGGGGCTGTGCAGCCCCCGATCCCCGCAGCCCCCACTGGCTCCATAATGGCGCCGGGAGTCTGTGGGCCACCAATCCAGCTGCCGAGGGCTGCACTCTGATCGTCTGTGAGGAGAGTGGGCTTAGCCCGCCCCCTCTGCAAACCCGACAGAAGCTCTTCTCATGGATCGTGAGAAGAGCTTCATTATCATTATCTCAAACTGTAGTGAAGCCTTTGAACAACTAGAATATGCATTAGAAAAGAGGGAGAATAAAGGGAGATTGGGAAAAAAAGTGAGGGAGCCAGGGGGAAAGGTGAAACAATGGGAGGTGAAACAATTCCTGATTCATAGAGGACATCCCTGCCCTCATTCTTCCCTTCCAAGAATGTGTGACCTGGATGTTTCTCTACATTGATATTTGCTGATATGGAAACCTATCTCATGAGATCTCTCTTCCTAGAGGTGGATTGCAACATGTGAATGGATGTCATCAAATGCAGTGGAGGATGTCAGAAGCTGCTACACTACAATAATGGTACTTACTAAGAACAGTCACTTGAATAAGTGCCAGTCTTTACACCTACTGCATTTTGTTACATGGTGTACATTGAATGGCTGAATTCAAACGAAATAGGAAACTGGAGGAGGAAGAGGAGGAGCTTCTTCCTTCACCTCATGTTTTCAAAGCCTCATGTCTGAATTCAGCAAACCGGAGTTAAGGACAAAAAGGGACCTGCGGTTTCCTCTCCAAATTCCACTCTGAACCTTCAAAGTGGAGTTCCGCTGCCCTTAACTCTAGTTTTGCTGTGCCAGCATTATATGCAAATGCTGGCACTGCAGTTTGGGATCCATGGAAACAGAGTTGAAGCGAGAAGCTCCTCCCTCCCTCTGGTCTGATTGGCTGTGCAGGCTGTCATATCAAGAAGGAAGGCCTCACAGCCAGCTCACCCACATCTCTGCAAGCTTGCTGACTGCAGAGTGGCAGCATTCCCTGTCATCTCAATACGGATGGGAGAGCAGTGGGAGGGGGCACAGAACCATGGGTCCATTGGACACATGGTTCTGCATTACATCTAAACTGGAGCAATGTGAGTAGAGAGGCAGATGGGATCATGTCTGCCTGCACAGATTTAGCCTTCTCTGCATTTGTTCAGTGTACATGCATATAATGTCATTACAACAAAGTTGTAACAATACTACAACATGATTTCTTGGAGGAGATTTCAGCAAGTTTATGAAGGGTTGCTTCCCCTTCTTATCCAGTAAGGGTTTAGATTTTTAAGTGACATAGAATAGAGCTTGTTACTACTTATGGGTTGCAGTTTGGCAAGCTTTCCTCTGTTGCAGGCAAGAGCTCTGATAACATGCCGGGTTCTTCTGAATAATTTTGCCTAAGGAAGTGTATTGAAATGCTTTTCAGAAGGTGTGCCATTAAAAACTGGAATACTGTATTTATAAGGAATTACTTTTATAAATGGCTTCCTTGTATATTTGAATTTCACTAAAGTATAAGATCATTACATTGAAAACCACGTTTGTATAACTGTGTGTGGAGGAGAGGAAGGATAACACTTACAATCTTCATTAACAGAACAGCAGAGGCCGACTGTGCAATTTTGCCACTAACTTTATAGCATTTTCCAGGCTAGCTGCTCAACAGCAGCAAAATGCCTCCGTTCAGGCAAGTCGCATTCAAAATGTAAACAGCAGGGTGGGGAGCAGTCTCACGGAAACTAACAACCTGAAAAAAACCAGCAACTTCTTTACGTTGAATATATGACGTCCTAGCTCTATATTGCAGCAATTAAATTCGAAAAAAGGCATTGGAAATGTGAACGGCTCCCTGCTGTCTGTGTCGGGACTGTGGTTTCACAACTCAGGAAGTGTAGAAGCACACTTCTGAGATACGACATGACCCCTTTGCAGGATCGAATCTGGAAAGCACCTATGTGTGGTTTTTTAAGAGGCTTACTGAAGTGTGAGAAGCTCACAACAATGACTATGGAGTTGAAATGGGTCAGTGGACTGGGACCATGTTAGTGAAACCTGAAGAGTTTGTCTTATAGGAGCAAATGTTATAACACCCTGAGTTGAACTTAAAGAGTTTGTATGACAACAGTGAAGACTTTTGGCTGTTACAGCTTTTGCCACAACTACAACTGGAGCAGAGTTCATTGTAAATTTGTTGTGTGAAGTTATCACAAGAACGAAAGCTGTTTTCTTCAACAGAACGGCCTGCATAACTCATTATTGCCATCCCTTGAGCTTCCCTAAAGAATGTCTGTTCTTGATTAATAAGGTTATATCAGTGTGACATGGTTGTTGCATTATTGCAGACATGTTATTTGCCCTTGCAATCTATGCTGTTACATTTTTAATACTACAGTTACTTTTCCAATATCTGAGATATCCAATAGCTCTAGATTGGATTGTCCATCTTTGTGTAGCAGTGATCTTATGAACCAGAGCAGAGATTGGTTAAAAAAAGTAGAAGATAAAGGAGGCAAGAAAGATAGCATGCTTTAGGGGACAGCAGGAAGAGAAGAGGTTTTTCCACATCTGTTGACTGTGGGGAGCAATTGCACATGTTGGAATTTATCAGTCAAAACGTTGGCTGTAGAGCTTCTGATATTATCTTATTTGTATTGTGTATAATCATATGCCAAGGGCAGGTAACACCATTTTAAAAACCATAATTGTGGCTAAATTTCAGTTCCGTGTAAAAAGGGTCAGAATCGGGCCCTAGCTATTCAGCGAAACATGGTGTACCTCTGCATGCAATATTTAGCCATAAAATTTACAGCCTTGTTATCTGTGAGTCGAACTGAAAACAAACACTCATACAGGTGGAGCGTGCCATCTGTTTACATATAAACAAGTGGCCTAATCCAGCCTTAAGGCACTTACCATGAAGGGAGGAAGGGAGGGGCAGTTCATTCTAGGAAACCAATAACCTCAGGCAAAAGTTAATTTGCCCAGGCCATCTGCAGGCATGGCAAGGCCTAGGCAGAACTAGCTGAGCTGCCCAATAGTGATGGGACTTGCTTTTGTCTTGGCACAAAAAAATGGGTGTCAGAACAATGGAAGAATAAACTAGCAGCTTGCTTAAGCTGCAGGCTGAACAAATCTTTGTGTTATGATAACATGGCACTGAGTCACTATGTCTTGAGGTTGCTCTGATAGAGTTTATATCAAGTGGTTTCTCCTGGGATATGGAGTGGATTGGTCACCACACTGCTCCCCATTCCAGCAGTATTGCCCTATAGCATTGCTATGGTTCTCTTCTGAAGCATGGGAAGAGAAAGCTGGGTGTTCATTCATTGCAGCATTTCCTTGTAAGGAAGGTGCTCCAGCATATGCTCCAACTCCATATGAGTTGCCTTTCCCCCATCCCCAATACATTTTTTTCAGATGCACCAAAGTGTGGCTGCACCAATAGATTTGTATAATAGATGCACCAAGCATGGATGCACCATAGATTTATATAAGGGCATTATAATAGCAATTTTATTTGTATTCCCTTTCCTAATTATTCCTGACATCTACCTTTTTTCACAGCTGCTCCTGCAAACAAGATTGCTTTCCACCACGATTCTCCTTTCTAGTTAGTCAATGACAGCTCAGACCCCATCAGTATATATGTGAACTTAGGATGTTCTGCCCCAGTGTGCATTGCTTTGTGCTTATTTATGTTGATTTGACAGTATCTTGGAACTACTGTGGAGCGAAAACAAAATTAGTTTCACACTGAGACACACTTAAAACTGTATTATTAAAAGTAGGTGAATTGTCGATATACTGTAAGCAAGCTGCCAGGCTTTGTATAGATGTGACGTTTACATGCTTATAACACTAGCATGGATTTGATCCAGGGTTTAAATGAAACAGTACACACTAAAAATGCATTAGAGGTGTGGGTGGGTGGGTGGGTGGGGGGAGAACCAGGACAAAATTTGCTTTAATGACCCACAAACGGACAAACAGAGGGGACCAGAGGAGCACTTCTCCTGGGAATCTAAGGAAGCTGTCGAGCATTACAGGTGAAACTCGGAAAATTAGAATATCGTGCAAAAGTCCATTAATTTCAGTAATGCAAATTAAAAGGTGAAACTGATATATGAGACAGACAACATTACATGCAAAGCGAGATAAGTCAAGCTTTAATTTGTTATAATTGTGATGATCATGGCGTACAGCTCATGAAAACCCCAAATCCACAATCTCAGAAAATTAGAATATTACATGGAACCAAGAAGACAAGGATTGAAGAATAGAACAATATCGGACCTCTGAAAAGTATAAGCATGCATATGTATTCAGTACTTGGTTTGGGCCCCTTTTGCAGCAATTACTGCCTCAATGCGGCGTGGCATGGATGCTATCAGCCTGTGGCACTGATGAGGTATTATGGAAGACCAGGATGCTTCATTAGCGGCCTTCAGCAATTCTGCATTGTTTGGTCTCATGTCTCTCATCCTTCTCTTGGCAATGCCCCATAGATTCTCTATGGGGTCAGGTCAGGTGAGTTTGCTGGCCAATCAAGCACAGTACACTGTATACTTTTCAGAGGTCCGATATTGTTCTATTCTTCAATCCTTGTCTTCTTGGTTCCATGTAATATTCTAATTTTCTGAGATTGTGGATTTGGGGTTTTCATGAGCTGTACACCATGATCATCACAATTATAACAAATTAAGGCTTGACTTATCTCGCTTTGCATGTAATGCATCTGTCTCATATATCAGTTTCACCTTTTAATTTGCATTACTGAAATTAATGGACTTTTGCACGATATTCTAATTTTCCGAGTTTCACCTGTATTTTCCAAGAATCTTTGTCCCTAAGGATTCTTCTTGGACTCTGCCCCACAACAAAACTGTAGTTGTGACCTAAGGAAAATTAAGGGCACTCCCTCCACATGGCCTATATAAGCCACCAAACTATTGAAAAGGGCAGAGTAGGAAAAAGAAGTCCTCGCATCTTTGGCCAGTCTGAGTATGGTAACCAAAAGTCCTGCTTCACCGTCCATTGGACAGCTAATAGCTAGGGATTATGGGAGTTGTAGGTCAACATCTGCAGGAGGGCCAAAGTTGAGCAGCCCTGCTCTAAGGAGATGTCCCCAAGTACACAAGGCAGTTAGCTCAGGAGCATTATTTGATGAGTTACACAAGAGAAAGAAATGGAAACCTGAAGGGGTCAAAGAGAAGATTTTTATCTTGCCAAATAAATGCAAAGGTCTTCCACTAAACATGTAAACCTCAAATGTCATGCACGAAGAGAGGAGTTGGATAAAAGATGCAAGCTATGTTGGTCAGCCTTGGGCTTTGGACTAATAGCAACAATGCAGTCACATCCACCTGGAGGAGAAACATTTCCTGTAGCTCTTGTAGTGCTTTGCAGGCTGTAGCTGTTTCTTTCCACCTGCCAGTTGTCAGATGGCAGCAGCAGGTATTGTGTTAATGATGGAACTATTGTGGGCTTTTGGCAGGCTCACTGAGACTTTTCTTTCTTTCTTTCTTTTTTAGTGAGCATTTTACAGGCCTGTCTTTAGCTTTTTCATAGTTCAAGCAGCTGATGGAGAATGGAGATGATGTCTTGTGTTTATCAGACTACAAGTACCTCCTTGCTCAGTCAGCCTCTTCCATTCTTCATAGCTGGTCAGTTTCTCTGGCAGAAGGGCTGTGGGCAAGTGCTTTCAGGTCAGAGATGTGTGCAGCGTTCTTAAAGAGGGTCATGCCATGTTGGACCAGATGTTCAGGTCATCTTGGATCATGTTATCTTGGACAAGATGACACCTCTCCAGAGAAACTGCTCTTTGATGCAATGTAATCACTGGGTGGGAAATAAATGTTATACTTTAGGACTTGAGCTCTGAGAGTGAGTGGCCAAATTCCCCCTACAGTCTTCCAGGTTACAAGAGGGATTGTACATCCCCTTACAATAGAGTCCATACAACACACGCTCACCCAACATGTTGAAAGAACAGCCATTTTGCTCATTTAAAATATCCTAAGTCTATTCATTAAACAAGATGTGTTTACTTTTAGCTCAGTTTATTTGACTGCCTGATTCATAGTTCATAGCCTCCTTTGTAAAGGGACCTAAAAAAAATATTAAAGAGGATTATGGTGCTTTATGCATGCCTATTCCTTTTACCTAATGTATTTGTTTCTCCATCATGTGATGACTAAATGCTAACATACTGAATAAAGTGTATGTAAAACTAACACGGTTAAGTGCTAAGTAAGGATTAGCATTGTCTTTATTGATATACAGCTCAGCAGAGAGGATAACTACAGAGAGGTCAGGTCAGCTATGGCAAATCATGTTGGAAATGGAAACAAAGTGTTCTCCTTCGGAGAAACTTGCTGGTCCCTTGTGCCTTGTCGGTTGCATTTGAATGGGTTTGCATGGCTTCTGGAAAGTGTGTGAGTTGGTCATGCCCCCCCCCCCCACTATTGCTACCACCTGTTTTTGAGGTATAATCTACTTAGCTTCCATACATTTTATCAGAGAAGCAAGAAGGGAAGGTGCCAAAGCAGCTGAATAGGGATTTGCATTTGTGTGTGTGTGTGTGTGTATCTCAAATTGTTTAATTTGTTACAAGTTAGGAAATGATTGCCAGAAGGCCAGAATAGCTCTAAATAAAGTAGATGTCATTAGTTTCATTTGTATCTATTTTGGACTTTTGTCAGGAGGGTTTCTTCTTGCGGGGGCGGGGGGCGGGGTGCAGTTATATATATTCACCACTACTGCAGTTATATCTATTTGCCACAGTTACTGCAGTGAAGATTCTTTGCAGGTTAATTCTAAAAAAAACAACCCAAAATCATGGTGTTTGCAAAGTCCCCCAAGAAGTTGAACTGGACTACTGATGGATTTAAAATCGAGCAAGTTGATTGCTTCAAATATTTAGGGGTAGTTTTTCAAGCAAAAGGTAGTTTAAATGCACATGAAGATTATATAATGCAAAGTGCCCAAAGAAGCACTTCAGCAATCCTGGCTTTTCCCCCGATCTAGAGGCAGACAGTTCATTCTGGCAGCTGTCAAATTATACAAAGCCAGAGCACTAGCCCAACTCTCTTAGAGGGTGCTCAGATTAGTTTATTAACAAATTTTGCTGCATTAGAAAAAACTCAAGCCAAGTTTATGAGGAGTTTATTTGAAATGCCATGCTGTGTGACCAATGTGATTTTACATTTAGAGGCAGGCTTATTAAGAGTGGAAACCAGGGCTTGGCTAGCAGTATGCAGTGTATGGTTAAAGCTCATCTTCCTTCCTAAGGGTTTGGCACCTCTGATACTGAGAGATGACTTTCACTTGCAGTGGAAATTAATAGCAGAAAAACTACATTTACTTGGATTTTCTCCTGAGCTATTGATAGCGTGGGGCTATGAGCGAGCCAAGATAGCTCTTCAACAAAGGTTGCTAGGTATGGCACAAAGTGAGTTAAGCTATGTTACCAATAAGTTTGATCTTGGAATCCAATTATAGAACACCAAACCAGCAAGATACCTTGGTATGCGAATGGTGCCTTAGGTCCAAGGAGAGCTGGTCTTGTAGTTGCAAGCATGACTTGCCCCCCTAGCTAAGCAGGATCTGCCCTAGATGCATTTGAATGGGAGACCACATGTGAGCACTGTAAGATATCCCCCTCAGGGCATAGAGCCACTCTGGGAAGAGCAAAAGATTTCAAGTTCCCTCCCTGGCTTCTCCAAGATAGGACAAGGTTTTTTTTTTAATAGGACAAGATTTTTTTATTGAACCAGCAAACTACCACTCCTGCCTGCTTTTGGAGAAACCACTGCCAGTCTGTGTAGACAATACTGAGCTAGATGGACCAGTGGTCTGACTCAGTATACAGCAGCTTCCTATGTCTAAGTACAGAATAATGTACTTAGAAAGTATGTGAAAACCCAGGCTTTTTTATGTCTCTGCTGCTACTGCTGCTGCTTTGTATTTTGTATGGTTATACAGATCCATGTTTTTATATTCTAGCTTAATATTTTAATTGTGTAATTTTTATAGTCTTGCTTTTATTTTTCTGTGTGAACCGCCTTGAGATTGTTTTAATGAAAGGCAGTATACAAATGTAACAATAATAAAAAAATGTCCTCACTGGAATGTTTTAATGTTCTTTTGTCAGCAGTTTTGGAGAGCAGGTTTAATAGGATGCCTTCTGCAGAGCAGTTATGCCCAGGCGGAGATGGAGCAGTCAAATTGATAGCCCGTGTTTTATTAGGTTGTACCTTATATAGAAATTCTCATATTTTCTTTATAGTTCCTTTATTAAGAAATTTCCCAGGGTTTTCAGGTGAGCTTAGTATAGGTTGGATATATTTTATTCAGTTGTCATAAATACTGGCACACTTCATTACATGTGAATAATTTATACAAGTGTACAAAAAATAATCTGTGCACATTGTACATGTGAATGACTGTAAATGTGTGCAGATGAACCATCAGTGTACACTGTACACAAATTGCCCAGAGGTACAGTGTAACCCGTGAACAGCCATTTTGTTGTTAAAATAATGATCTTTAAACCGTGTTCTAGGGAATCCTGGGATCCCTCAGTAGGAAGACCACTTATGGTGGGCAAGTTTCCTTCTACCACCACCAATCTTCTTCAGAATGCAGCCACAGGAAAAGTTGGGGATTCGGAATAGTAAACTCTCAGTTGATATGGAGCAATAGTGAGGCTCAATGAACTCAGTCTGCTTGCTACACAGAATGACTGATTGATTGATTGATTCATTCATTCATTGATATACCACCATTCATCATTCATTGTTTGATTTATATATTTCATAAAACTTATCCCAAGGTGGCTCACAAAAGTTAATACAATAAAATTCCATAAAGTCATACATTTTATTTGTGATTTTAATTAATATTTTAATTAAAATCAATTAAGACCATAAATCATTTTTAAAAACACCCAAAAGCAACAGCCATAAAAACAAAACAAAGCATCCGGAAAGGAGAGACTGGTACCCGTAAGGGGTAAAAACCTACACAGTGTATTGTGGGATGTGGGAGGACTTTTTCCCATTCCCACTTTGGAAGTCCCCCATTGTGCCGGTCATGTGGGTGCACAAGTAAGGGAGCCCAGAAGAGTCTCAGATTGCCTGATGTAAGGCAGGTAGGCTCCTGCTTCCCCCTGCCCCCAACTCTGACCACTTTGGTCATGTGAATGACCGTTGTGTCTGCTGAATGGTTACCATGGCTTTTCTCCTAGATACTATGAATTTTAATGACTTCAATATGGTCTTGTATTTAAAGAATAAGAAATAATAAGAAAAGCCTTCTTATTAAAAGTCTTCTTATTAAAAGCCTTCTTATTAAATAATAAGAAAAAAACAATAAGAAAAGCCCTGCTGGATCAGGCCCAAGGCCTATTTAGTCCAGCATCCTGTTTCACACAGTGGCCCACCAGATGCCACTGGGAAGCCCACAGGGAAAAGTTGAGGTCATGCACTCTCTCGTACTTTTACTCCCCTGCATCTGGTATTCAGAGGCACCCTGCCTCTGAGGCTGGAGGTGGCCTATAGCCCTCAGACTAGTAACCATTGTTAGACCTGTCCATGGGATGACCCCTCATCCTAGTGTTATGTGAGAGGGAGGAAATTTTCTCTCTATCAACCTTCTCAACATCATGCATGATGTTATAAACCCCTATCATGTCTCCCTTCAGTCATCTTTTTTCTCAAGTAAAAAAGCCCAAAGTATTGTAGCCTTGCTTTGTAAGGAAAGTGTTCCAGGCCCCTGATCATCTTGCTTGCCTTCTTCTGCATCTTTTCCAGTCCTACAATGCCCTTCTTAAGATATGGTGACCAGAACTATACACCAAATGTGGCCACACCATAGTTTTGTATATGGCCATTATAATATTAGCAGTTTTATTTTCAAACCCCCTCCTAATGATTCTAAGCATGATATTGTCAGAAATAGATTGCTGGGATTGTTTTTTAAAGGCATATTTTATTTTATTTTATTCTTTATTTTTACATTTTATATCCTGCTCTTCCTCCATGGAGCCCAGAGCAGTGTACTACATACTTAGGTTTCTCCTCACAACAACCCTGTGAAATAGGTTAGGCTGAGAGAGAAGTGACTGGCCCAGAGTCACCCAGCTAGTATCATGGCTGAATGGGGATTTGAACTTGGGTCTCCTTATAGTATATGGCATATACTAACTAGTCTTTGGTGCATTATCTTGATACTCCTGCATACCTTGACATGCAATTCTTGTGTCTATTGCTACATACAGTTATACATGCATAAGTTCCATTTATCTAAACGGTGTTGTGTATATGTGACTGGACAAGACTGTAACTAATGTGTTGTCTTTTCAGAGACAAACAGGATGCCCATGGGTTATTACAGGGGTGTAGCAAACTTGGATGGGCCCTGGGACCAGCTTTGAAGGCGGGCCTCCATTGCTGCCTTCACCACCCATCCCTGCTGCCTGCCTTAACCACCACCTGATTTTCCTGCCTGACATCATGACAGCTCAGGGTGGGAGGACTGTCCCAATGCCAGCAAGAACACCTTTGTCTTAAAGGGGCTGCCTGTTCCTGCTGGGATCAGGGCAGCTTTGCCTCATGGAACAGCCATGGCTCTGTATAGCAGCTGATGTGAGTTGGAACCGAGCACCCTGTGGGGGACAGCAGGCAGTTCCTGGACACCTGAAGCCCCAGGGCTTTCACACTTCCCATTCAATGGTTGTTACATTCCTGGTTTATACAGTTTTCTGCATTTACACATGCCTATAGAGTAGGGTTGCACAACTTTGGATCTCCAGCTGTTTTTGGACTACAACTCCCATTACCCCTAATGACAGGGGCCAATAGGGATTATGGGAGTTGTCGACCAACATCTGCAGGGAGCCGAAGTTGTGCAGCCCTGCTGTAGAGATTGATGGGGTGGGATGGCAGCCAGGCATTGGCAATTGGGGATTGTAATGTATGTAAATGAAGTATACAGTTATGCACTTATGCATGGAAAATGTGCTATGAGATTCTTGAAATCATTCAAAGCCCAGACTCAGTAGGTTAAATTTCCATAGGAGAATGTGAAGATTTATTTTGTTGCCCATGATCATACTTGCATTTAGATTCTGAAAGTGAAAGGGCCAGAGAAACATCTGTGTTTGCAGAAACTGAGTGCTAAGGATGTATGGATGACTGGGATTGTTGAAAGCCACTGACTTTAGCATTATCGTTTTGTGTTTATTAAATACAGAAATTCCTTCCTGCAACCTGCAAACTATGCACATAGCCATTGTGTGCAGACATAACAAACTCCTGTGTAGCATTCATGCAGTGTTAACAGCATCAGGGCTTTGTTAGTCTGGAAATCAGCCATTGACACTCAAATGGTTTGATTAAAAACAATAAACAGATTGCGTTTTAAAAGTCTAAACAATGTTCAACTAAATAATACTAATAATATCTAATATCATTTTAGAGCTGACTTTGAAATAGATGGCCACATATATACTATATATTGTATTATGTGTATACAAAAGTGTGAAGATGTGTGGTCTATTTTACTTATTTCAAAAATATATATTCTATCCTGCTTTCAGAAACTCTCTCTCTCTCTCTCTCTCTCTCTCAAAAGAAGGAGGAGGAGGTTTTCTATGACTGTAGTACAACAGTTACTGAAACATTAGTTTGGCAGTGGTGTGCAACAAGAAGGGAAACTGGCACTTCTGTGTTTCTGAAAAGATGTTGCCTACAAAATACATGATTGCACTTTTGCCCTCAATTAGGATTTGTCACTGTCTTGAGTGTGTTTAAAATAGTTGTCATTTTACATTTCTTTATACAACCTTTGGGATTTTTTTCTCTAAGCATATTTTGTAATTTTGTTGTTGTTGTTTTGGAATGAACCATAATCCATGGAATGGAAACTACAATGATCATATATCAAATTTCTAGATAGCTTTTGCAATATTTTTAAATGTATCTATCTATCTATCTATCTAATCGTATCTATCTATCTAATTGTTTGTAAGCCGCCCTGAGTCCTATGGGAGTAGGGCGACAGATAAATCTAAATAAATAAATAAATAAATAAATAAATAAATAAATAAATAAATAATTTGTAGACTGCCCCAAATTTCCATCACTGAGCGCCAGTTTACAACATAAAACAAATTAAAATGAAAATGTTAAAACAAATTTAAAAGCTTGGGTGAAAAAATGAGTCTTTAGGGGCTCTTTAGTCTTTAGGCTCTTATTTCAGCAGGGAGCGCATTCCAGAGTCTCGGGGCAGCAACAGAGGAGGCCTGTCCCTGAGTAGATGAGCTGGTGGCAACTGCAGACAAGTCTCTCTGGATGATCTCAGTGGGCAGTGGGCTCGTGGCGAAGAAGACATTCTCTTCAATACCCAGGGCCTAAGCTGTTTAGGGCTTTATACCTTGTATTTTGTGCAGAAACCTACTGGCAGCCAGTGAAGCTCTTTTATAATAGGTGCAATATGGTCTTTTTGAGGTGACCCAGGAACCAACCTGGCAGCCACATTCTGTACCAACTGCACTTTCTGGACTATGTACAAAGGCACATGGAGTGCAGTATAGTAGTCGGGTCTGGAGGTTACCAGCATATGTATTATCTCAAGAAGCAAATGCAGCTGGCGTATCAGCCAAAGCTGAAAGACGCAGCTGTCCACCACCTCAAGCTGGGACAGCAGGGAGAGGTCAGGATCCAGAAGCACCCCCAAGACTGCATATCTGTTCCTTCTGGGGAAATGTCACCCCATCCAGTGCCAGCAGATCAAAATCATCTCCTGAGTACAATGTACAATATGTACCTCCATCCTGTACAATATGTACCTCCATCTTATCTGGATTCAATCTCAGTTTGTTATCCCTCCTCCAGCCCTCACCACCTCCAGGCAGGTATTTAGGGAGGTTATGCCTTCTCCTGATGATGTTGACATGGAGAAATATATTTGGGTATCATCAGCATACTGAGAACATCCTGCACCAAATATCCTGATGATCTCTCCCAGTAGTTTCACGTGGATGTTAAAAAAACGTTGGAGACAGTATGGGGCCCTGAGGAACACCATATAAAAGTACAGTTTTTGATGTTAAACAGTCTCCAAGCAACACCATCTGGAATCTACCCGAAAGGTAGGAGAGGAACCACTGCAAAGCAATGCCTCCCACCCCAAGACCTCCCACTCCCACCTCCAGACCTCCCTTTCACCCTCAGATGCTCCAGAAGGATTCTATGGACAATAGTATTGATAGCCACTTAGAGATCCAAAAGGACCAACAGAAACAGTCTTCCTCTGTCAATTCCTAATTGAAGATAATCCAGCATTCTGGCAAAGGCAGTCTCCACCCCATAACCCATCTGAAAGGCAGTTTCAAATGAGTCTAGATAATCACACAATAGTGTGCGCTGCTCTTGTGAAATGCCTTTTCAGCTACAGCAGAGAATGGCCTCCATTTTGGTTTGTCCAAGTCAGAAATGTTACGTATCTGTGGTCGATATTCTTGACTGCAGTTATTCAGAATGTCTGTTTCTTTTTAGAGTCTTCTTTTCTTTTTAGTACTGTGGGTATGTGTTTTCCCTGTCTTAACCCTAAAATATAGCTCAGTGGTGGTAAAGTACTCATACACACACTGCAGGCAGAAGACCCCTGCTTCAATCTCCAGTTTGTTCTATTAAAAGTGTCTTAAGTAGCAAAGCTAAGAAAGATTTTTGCCTACAACCGTGGAGTTATCCTGCCAATCAGAATAGGTAAAACTGGGCTAGGGTAGACCAAAACAGGCTTGTATGGCCTCAGAAGAGGCTTATATGGCAGGCTCTTATGATCTCATCATCTTTTATTATCAGAATATTGTCATTTCAGATTTTGTTTTCTGTGTAACACTGTATTTTCATTTACATTGTGGAATGTCTGTAATCTCATTAATACCCATGAACTTTGTTATCATGAACAATAATATTATTTAGTACAATTGGGTCATCATTCTCTATACATACAGACTGACAAACATCTTCAGTACGCCGATGCAGTTGTGGCTCTGGGGAAATAAAAATGATAGCCTACATTTTATTACACTGTAAATTACATCAGAAGATCATGGAGCACTTTATTCTTTTATTCTTTCGCTAGCGTGTGGGTCTACAGATCAGTCCAATGACCATCTTGTTAAATTTTTATTGTCAGACAGGGATTCTTCTGTTTCTAACTCTGTTGCAAGGTTCTGCTATATCGTTTCTAGATTGTACAAAGGGGAGTCACTTTATGTTTAATTTTACTATTTTACTCTTATATTTTATTTTATTTTGTACTTTGTTCTTGTCGTTGTACTTTGTCCTTGTATTTTTGGTCGATGACCATAAATAAATTATCTATCTCTATACATACAGACTGACAAACATCTCCAGTATGCTGCCATGTCTGGTTTCTTTCTGATGCCAATATGTGGCATGGTTTGGCATATTTTGCCTGTTCTCAATTTGCCTTAAGTTCCTTTCATTGATCAATTGCACATAAAACCTGTTTTATAGTGGCTTCCCTCACAAACACAAAGTAATCTTATATAGATTTAACTAAGAGTTTATTCAGAAACAATTCCATTTTTTCTTTCTCCTGTCCCTCCCTTTTCCTTTCTGACTCCACTCCCCACACTCTCTACAGGATTCCCCCTGGGACAAACTTGTAAACAACAAAACATATAAGATACTGGATAGAATACAAGAACGCCTCATATGATATTAATAATCCTTCTCCTGTTCCTATCCCAGTGATCATCCCCAAGGGTTTACTGTTCCATCATCATTAGCAGGATCCCATTAATGTCATCTCATCTGTATCTGTTTTTTTCTTTCCTTTCCTTGGGCTCTTTGCTGATATGAGTATGGACAATTAGCTGTATCCCAAAACTTGGCACAACCAATATTAAAACATTTCTGCAGGCACTTAGACATGAGCACCCACAGTCTGCTCACTACAAACTTGGACACACTGGGAATTTACCACAAAGACACACTTGGTTGTATAGCATGCTGTTAGAAAAACCACCATCGTATTTGAAACAATATGAATGGGACACCTCAAGGCTAGTTTTTGGAGTATACCATTGAGATTTCCAGTAGTATTTATCCTCTTAGAAGCCCAGAGATGGATTAGGATACAGTTATGTATGACTGACAGACATACAGTCCTTCCTTCCTTCCTTCCTTCCCATGGATAAGAGTTATTCTGTAAAACCTTCCCTGACTTTTCACACCATGTTATGTGTAATTAATTAATTCTATCATTATTGCCACCATCATCTTTCCATCCAAATGTAGCGGTGACAAAACAAAATTCCTACTGAGTCTACAGTCCTTTATTCACAGAGAGTTCAGAGCTCAAACAATTATTAGAGTCTGTTTAATATGACAGTGTTTTGGCCAGAGATGGCAAGAGATGTACTCTTCAGAATGTGTCTGACTTCCTTGGCAGCCAAGAGTTTGCACTGATGGGATTTCTTAACACTGATGGGATTGTTAAGAAATGTCCTGAAGCTGCTGTCTCTCTGTGACATTTGTGAGAGAGAGATTACCCATGAAGGAAGCCTCTTTCTCAGGCAACCTGACCATCCATTGTGCAAAAGCTTCCAGTCTGGGCAGTTGAAAGTGCGTGTTCTTCCAAAAATAACAGAGATGAAGCAAATACCTAGATTCCAAGTCAAATCCAATTAGCACTGCTGCTATGCAGCCCTATTATTAGGGCATAAGAGAGCCTGTTTTCCTCCTTCCCCGTGGCATGTACACATGGGGCATTCAGGATGCTAGACTATAATGGGTAACAGAAGGTCTTTGCACACTTCCTTTATCCCCATTACCTTTCTCCACTCTTCTGCTTGACCACGGAATGTGAGATGAGCTTGTATTCTTTGACCAAGCTGAGGGAGGGGAACTGGACATGGGTATAAGAAGAAAGCCCAGGCTTTCCATTTCCTCTAGTGGCCTGGCATGGCACCTGTGCACCTGAGTCAGGGAAACAGAGAGAAAACGGGACTCTGTTATGATCTATAGGATTCCCTTGCATGTGGACACTGAGCCCATGGTGGACAAAATAGAACTAGCCATTAAGTCTAGATTTTTTAAAAAAATTCTGGCTTACAAAATACAAATACAACGAATATTTATATAGCCTTCTTCCTGCACTGATAAAGGAAACAACAGAGATAAGGAGGTTATAGGCTGCATTAGAGTAATGTAACCCTTTTGGCCTGCCAAGAAATGCCACTCATCAAAATTCTTCAGATGAAATACTGTTGTGTATTTTTCAGATTATACAGTCAATGCTTCAGGAGAAAATGAGTAGACAGTGTTCAGGTTTCAGAAGCCTATAATCATCCTTTTAAAACTCCACATTGGAGCACACACGTCATGAAGAGAAATATTCCTAAGAAAACAGCCTTGGTATTTTCGTTAATGACAGGTCAGCTACTCTAGAATCAGACATTGGAAGGAGGAGAGAGAAATGGAGAGATTTTCAAGAGCAAAAGGCAATTTCCTCAGAGCTGCTTTGACATTCTTTCAGAGTTGGGCTCCACTTTTAATTACTGGGCTGTGCATATTGGTGAATGGCATTCTTGACATTGCTGAATGGCATGGAATGCTTTAAGATTAAGTTGATTAAAGTTAAAAACAACCACCAAACCCAACCATCCCTGAAACCAAAAGGCATGTGGGAGGGTGTTCTGTTACTTTCTGAGACTGAATGTTGTAAGGATTTGTTTTGCTAATTCTGTTTCAAGCTAGTTACAGAAAGATTTTTATGTTTGTAAAAACTAAACAGTTTATTAACAGGTATATCACATCATTCAGGGGCACAAGCAGCATTTTACATTATACAGGCATTTTTATTTATTATTATTTTATTTATTATTAAAAAATTTATACCGCCCTTCCAAAAGGCTCAGAGTGGTTTACGTTAAAACACCATTAAAATCAATTAACAATTAAAACAGAAATTATAAAACTGCATAAAATAATAATTAACAATTAAAACATCATAAAACACCAATTAAAGAGCCAAAACAATTTTTTAAAAAGTTTTTAAAAGCTGAGAAAGCTTGGTTGAAGAGATGTGTTTTCAGAAGTTTCTTTAAAATTGCCAGAGATAGGGAGGCTCGTATCTTAGTAGGGAGTGCATTCCACAATCTTGGGACAGCAGCTGAGAATGCCCATCTCTGTGAAGCCACCAAACGAGCTGGTGGCAACTGGAGACGGACCTCCTCAAGTGACCTCAATGGGCGGTGGGGCACATAGCGAAGAAGACGTTCTCTTAAAACCCAGGGCCTAAGCTGTTTAGGGCTTTGTAAGTTATAACTAGCACTTTGTATTTTGCCTGGAAACCTATTGGCAGCCAGTGTAGCTCCATCAACAGAGGAGTAACGTGGTCTCTCCGAGATGACCCAGAGACCAATCTGGTCTCTTTTTTAGCCAAACCAGTCCATAAAGACTGACCATGGGATGTGCAGAAACACTCAGACAAATATCACTTGTTTAACAGAAACTCATTTGGCTTCCCTTGAAATTCATTAGATGTTTCACATTGGCAGGAACCCTGACATTCACTTTGAATTTCATTCCGTTTGAAATTTCAGTGACAAGTCCTATGGCAAACTAGTCTCAAAGAGAAAGATGTACACACGTTTGCTGGGAATTCCACGTAGAGCAGATTGCTGGGCAAATTCAGAGTAGGGGGCATCTGTATGTGAAAAGCAGCATTAATATTCATAGAAATCAGAAACCGGAGTCTTGCAATTATGTTGTTACAATGGCCGAGGTTTAAAAATATTTTCCTGTCGGTTCTTAAAGCTCAACTTGCGCTTGTTTGTATGCTTGCTTCCTCATGGGTCCAGCTTTGTACTCAACCCACATTTACCGACACTCTTGCAGAGCTGAAAAGTAGGTTGAATAGTGATGCATGCAAGTAGGTTGAATAGTGATGAGTTACAAGCTGGTGGGGGAGGAAGCAAACACACAACTACTTCTCTGTACCTGGGTTTCACCAGACAGCAACTGGAGACAGAGCTCAGTGAAGGAGCTGTGGAACCAATAAAGTCTGGCTGCAAATGGAAAGGAGCCATGAGTTGGAACCTGGAGCCCTTCCTCTCCCTGGAATCCACAATGGCCCAGCTCCAAAGCAGGCAACTGACCTTTTCTCCCCACTTTCCCAAGCAGGCACTTTGCAGGGAAATTCCAGAGACCAGCCCTGGTACAACATTGTCTCTACCCCTGGGGTCCTGGACGGGGTGGTGGAGGGGGTTGTGAGCACAGGCTGGACAGGATAGAATAGGAACCTTGCTGGGGGAGGCAACAGCTGCCCAGAGTTCCAGGGCTCTCTCCAAGCAGGTGACTGGCAGGAGGGATAACAAATGCAGGGTCTGTCAGATGCAGAGAATTTCATTGAGGCCAGAGATCTTGGCAGGGGTATGCTGAGTCTCCTTAATGGTCTCCTCACTGCATGACCTCTGCCTTGCCTCTTGTAGCAATGGGGAATGTAAAGGTATTTAAATGGCAATCACTTTACATCAAAAATAGGTTTCACACAGCAAAAGAAGTGAAAAGAAAATGGATCCCTGTCCTGAAAGGGACACACACACACACACACACACACACCCGCAGCAATAGCTATTAGAGGGATGCTGTTCTTGGGCTGAATCACTGGTGTTGCTAGCACTGGGTAGAAGAGGCATGTGTTCCAAATGTTTGGCTGGGCCTTGAACCTCTTGCCTGCCAGCCTGCTCCCCTTGCCCCACCATTGACATTGCTTGAACCAGGGGTGTAGCAAAGGGAGAGGGCTCCCGTGTCCACCCCTCTCTCTGGCGGCCCCTTGGAGTGAGGGAGATAATGAAGAAGATAGGGAGGGATGGAGTTGGGGAGCCCTCAGGAGCTGGGGCCCCTGGGTTCTTTGAACCCATCCGCTCAATTATGGCTACACCCCTGGCTAGGACAATTGCAGTGATGGGGTCCTCACTCCTGATCCCCATCAGGTGCTTCCCATCCCTACGTTCTCCATTGTTGAGCTCTCTTCTCCCTGCTCCAGAGGAGAGAGGAAGCTGAGGGCCTTCTCCTTATTTCCTTTCCCAGTCTTTGTACATTACTTTCCTTAAAAAAAAAAATTAATTTGTGAGTTTTTTAATTTTTTTTTAAAAAATAAACTTTAATGTAAACTGTCCTGAGCCACCTTTTGAAGGCTGGCATATAAATCAAATAAATGAATAAATACATGTGTGCAAAACGGGGAGGGGAAGGTGGTTGAGTTGTAGGCTGCATGGGGAGGCCCTTGGCTCAGCAGGAACCCAGTTCCTGGGCTCAGTGGAGGGGTTGTCAGGTGGCCGTTGTGAGCAGCAGCAATGCAACTGGAAGGCTTGTGGAGGAGGAGGCACACAGCTCTTATGCCCAGAATCAAGACAGTTGCCAGGTGTAATGGAGGGGGCAGTAGGAGGTCATCATGTCCAGCAGCAACCCATCTTGCCCCCAGTGGCGTAGAGGTGGGTAACCCCAGCCCCCAAAGTACTGTTAATCTCTTTCCATAGCCTCTGATTAAAACAACAACAACACACACACACTGCTCAGTGACAAAGCAGCAGCAGCAAAACCAAACAGTTAAGGGGCGAGATATTAATGCACAGTTCAATCTCAACCCTAACTTGCATGCAGTGGCAAGGCCGCCACAAGAAGTGATTGCAAAGGAGAGGGAAATTTGAAAATAAAACAAGTACTGTGGGCCAATCCTGCTAGGACTATTCCCCTGGTCAGCTATAACAAGGATGTCTTGGTGATCAATGGCTTCAAAAACTGGAAGAAAGTGTTGGATTCATCTAGAGAGCATGAGAATGTTTTACCATCAGAATGTGGGGAGGCTTTGGGCCTGGGCCCCAGATCTCTTAAGTACCTAGCAACACCCCTGGTCTGAAAAGGGACAGTTGCGCGCGCGTGTTCACACACATACACACACCCTCTCTCTCTCTTGGCTAAATGTAAGAATGCTCCACTGTCTCTGCACAGTTAGCAAGCATGCATGTTCTCCAGAAGTGAACTGGTAACCTTACACTTATGAAGAATGCTCAGCTTCTGCTGATCTCACTAACATGGCTGTTTTCTAAGAAAATGAATTAAACTGCAGTCATCAAAACTGCTTCTTATGGAGTAGCCTCTACTGCATGAGCTGGACTGACACCTCCCCAGCTGACACTTCCCCACCTCCCCAATGCTTGCGAAGAAAGTTGTGTGAAGATTTCAGCTTCCAGCCTAATCCTCTCACAGATGTATTTTGACTCATTTAAAAATACAAGGAAGATGCTTTTGAAGATGTATGAAATTATTACTGAGTGATCAATGGTTAGCCTTAATCATTTTTCTGTGCATGATTCTTGTTAAACAGCTTTGAGGCTCTTTAGAAGAAGAAGTGGCTTCTGATGAATTAAGCTGGAGAGAAATAAGACTTTGCATAGTTCAAATATAGGCTGCAATGATAAATAAATCATCCTTGAAGAACATTAGCCCTGAAGGTAAAGAACAAGGAGTGTCCTGCTCTTTTTGTAATTCAAATATAGATATAATTCAAACGTGCTGCTAACAGATTCATTTGAGTAAATGAATAAGACTATGTCTCTTCAAAACCCTAACAGTAACCAATTTCATATTTGCATATGTTTTGAATGAGGATTGCCAGATCCATGCAAACCAGAAGCTGAAAAAGAATGTTCCCTTTTAGATAGGCATCTTAAAATACAAGATAAAAACTAATAAATGCAGCTCTTGGACAGTTGTGCTTCTCCTTTGGGCTGACAAAGAAAATGCATTTGCATGTTTCTTTGTTTCTTCTTCTTAGCTTTTTTCATTGGGAGAGTTAATCACAAACATCTCCCCATCACACTGTTTTGATTTGTAATTTTCCATAACCACAACAGCCTCTCTTGGTGTTTAAAACTATCAGGGGAAAACTTGCAAGTTTCATAATATCTAGCACTTGCATTCTTTATATGCACAAGAGGTGTTTTGAGGTGTTCTTTTCTTCCACAAGCAAGCAGACCTAACCCATTCTTGGCCTCACACATGCCCACATATTTACAAAGAAAGCTAGTAGGTGATCCAAGCACACATGTTTTTTTGCAACTATAACAAAGACCACTGCTGGCTGCATCTGTGTAGTGTTCACACAAGCTAATATGTACCTGAGAATATTCAAGCATGTAGAAAAAAGGACATGAAAGAGCCCTGAACTGCAAAGGCTACTTCTTATGCTATATTTTCTAGTCATGAATGAAGTCTTACAAGTTGCTGCCATACATTAATCCTACCTATCTATCTATCTATCTATCTATCTATCTATCTATCTAGCTAGCTAGCTAGCTAGCTAGCTAGCTAGCTATCCATCCATACATCTGTATCAATATATACATAATATGAATATTATGTAGTGAATTGTGAGAATGACAAAATGCTTCAGAAGACCTATGATTTCAGATCAGAGGCAGAGCTATAATTGGGTGGGCATGTCCCAAGAACATGCACCACCCTGCCTCTAGGGCCACCTTGCCCTGTCTCAGGGCTAACTCACTTGTCTCCCTCGAGTCCCCTCTCCTGCTGCCTAGCTAACCAAACACTCCTGCTGGTGCCACGTACTGCCACACTCCTGCAAGTTATCTCCCCCTCCACGGCATGCTTTGCTGCCCGTCCCAACTGCTGCTTTGCCTTCCACTGACTCCCCAGGCTTTCAGACAGTGAGAAGTAGGAAAATCCCAAATAGGAACATGGCTTGGAATTGGCTGTCAATGGAAGATGCCCAGGTGCCCTTCCAAATGGGCAGAAGGTCTTGTTTGAGGCTTTCCTACTACCTACCACCTGAGAGCCTGGGGAACTGGCAGAACAGTGGAGTGGGCAGGAAGAGGCAGTGCTGGTGGTAAGCGGGTGATGGGAGAGTGGGTGGGAAGTAAGCAGAGGGCAATGGCAGCTGCAGGATTGGCCATCCAGCTGGCCGGTAGGGGAGGAAGGAGGCAAGAGGCAAGATGACCTTAATGGGCACCACCCACCCATACATACATACATACATACATACATACATACATGAGGCGGCTCCCAGATGCTGGGCAGTTCATGTTCTCAGAACACGACCACCCAATTCTACCTCTGCCCCCTGATTGGGCTTCATCTGAAGCTGTGTACTCTACACACTTCCCCTGAAACCACGGAGAGGCAGCCATTCCCACCATGCAGTGTTTTGCTTTGCCTAGTACCAATGGGCTCTTTTAAGGAAGACAAAGCCCTCGTGAACCCATGCATCATCTTGAGAGCTGAGCACACAATACTGGGAAGTGCAGCCCTTTCCAGTGCTTCTCCCACAGAGCTCAAGAGAGGGCTCTATCTCTTCATGTGCCCTCCCAGCATTGAGAAAAGTGCAGTTCTGTACTAAAATCAGCAGGATGAAAAATGGCTCTCATATTGAAGGTTTTCACCTAACATGGCCCCTGAATCTAAAATAGTGAAAATCTCATAGACACAGTTATGGCATTTAATAAAAGGCATAGATGTGTTTTTGGACAGCTGTGTCTACAGAACAGCAATTTAGGTATGGATAGATCTCTTTGTTTCTCATTTGTCTGCATTTTGCCCATTTTTGTTTCATTTCTGTTCTGCTTACCTCTACTAAAAATCCCTGGAGTTTTTTCCATAACCACAATTAATCCACATTGAAATATGTCTTGAAGTACATATATTTTCCAGTATTTTCACATACTTCCTTTCCAGACAGTGACACAATAGTACATTGTGAAGTATGTATTTTTCTGCAAATGTACAGAGGTTTGGAAGCTGTGCTTGAGAAGACAAGGCTCAGAGCAGGGGAGGCAGCAAACTTTTGTTGTTCTTCCTAAAGAAGCAAGCAAGAAAATAATTTTTTAAAAAAATGAATAAACAAGAAAACAAGGGGGAAAGACATGTTTGTTAGAGCTAGTCTTCTTAGAATTTGATTTCTGGCTGGCTTGGGCTTTCTTTTTGACAGGGAAGTTTCAGTTAGAAACTGGGTGGGGATTAGACACCTAGAAAAACAGTGGGTGGAGATTAGCTGCAAGTGAGTCACACAGCTTGTGGGAGGGGCCACATTCTGGGGCTAGCTCAGTTTGGAAGAAGCTCTTGAGAAGATAAGGCTCAGACCAGGGGAGCTTTGCTACCCAGAGCGTTGTGAATAAAAGTTTGCTAACAGACATCAAAGGAGTTTTGTGTGGCGTTTGGCAGGGAAGTGTGCAGGGAGCAACACAAGCTGTCCCCCTTTGTCACAAAATATACACCCAGCATGATGAGAAGATGAGTACTACCCCACTTCTGTAATTTATTTGCAGGACAGAGCTTAAAACCTTTAACTAGCTGACAACTGCAGCTAAGACCTAGATTTCAAGTAAACAAGCTCTATATAAGCTAAGTAGCCAATAAAACCAGTTAGGAAGGTAAAATGCCAGCAGGGGAGGGGGTGCTTTCCAGTACATTGCACAGTATGACTATCTGTTTGAAGGGCGGAAGTAATGGTTGTGTGCTTGGTGCAACAAGCTCCTGGCTCTCAGGGAACAAGTTCATTCCCTCGAAGCCAAGGTGGCTGTGCTGGAGAAGCTGAGGGAGGCAGAGAGATATGTGGATGAGATCCTCAGAGATGTGGTAGAAGCATCCCCCTCCCAGCCTGACAGCTCCTGTGCTGTCATGGAGAATTAAAGTATGGGGGGGGGGAGGACATCATCAGTCTGAGAAAGAAGGGAATGCTCTTTTAGAAATGACCCCTTCCTTGGCTGATGCACCCATTTCCTCTTGCTCAGAGGATACTCCTCCAGGGGTTGGGGGCCTCCTAGTAGTGGGTGATCCTAGTAGGGGCGAAGAGAGATGGGTTTGTGACCTATGAAAAGACCACACAGTGACTTGCCTGCCTGGTGCAAAGGTTGTGTACATCACACAGCAACTATATAGGCAGTGCTGGGGAGGAGTCAGCCGTCATGGTGCATGTTGGCACCAATGATGTTGGGAAAGGCAGTTGTGAGGTTCTGGGAATGAAATTTAGGCTGCTAGGTAGCATACTGAAGTCCAGGACCACCAGGTTAGCATTCTCTGAAGTGCTACATGTTCCATGCACAGGGCCAGTGTGACAGGCAGAGCTGAGGGTCTCAATGCGCAGATGAGATGGTGGTGCTGGGAGGACAGGGTTTAGAATTGTTAGGCACTGGGATACATTTGGGGGGAAGCAAAGTATGTACAAAAGGGACCGGCTCTGCTTGAACCATGATGGAAACAGACTGCTGGTGCTTAAAATATAAAAGATCGCAGAACAATTTTTAAAATGACACTTGGAGGATTGCAGACAGGAACTGGGTGGTATCCTGTACAGCAAGCAAAATCCCCTAAGGTGTTAGTGTGAAAACATTTCAGCCAGAAAGGGACAGAGTAGAACCAGGAGTAAAGCTGACGGAAACACATGACAGCTGGTCAAAAAGATCTAGTGGTAGGATGAGAGATAGCACACGCCAAAACCAGGTAAGAGAATCAGTGTATAAGTGTTTATATACCAATGCCAGCATCCTCCAAGCTAAGATGGGCTTGCTGGAGTACATGGTTGTTAATGAAAACATAGAAATAGTGGTAATAACAGAAACCTGATGGAATGCTGAGAAGAACCAATGGATGCTGTTATCCTGGATACAAAATCTACAGAAATGACATGGAGGGGTGGATTGGGGCTGGAGTAGCACTGTATGTTAAAGAAGGGATAAGAACATAAGAACATATAAACAGCCCTTCTGGATCAGGCCCAAGGCCCATCTAGTCCAGCATCCTGTTTCACACAGTGGCCTACCAGGTGCCTCTGGGGAGCTCACAGGCAAGAGATATGTGCATGCCCTCTCTACTGCTGTTGCTCCCCTGCAACTGTATTGAGAGGCATTGTGCCTCTGAGGCTAGAGAAGGCCCACAGCCTAGTAGCCATTGATAGACCTGTCCTCCATAAATCTGTCTAAGCCCCATCCAAGCTGGTGGCCATCACCAAATCCCATGGCAAGGAATTCCACAGATTAATTATGTGCTGTGTGAAAAAGTACTTCCTCTAGTTAGTCCTAAATTTCTCAACCTTTGGTTTCATGGGGGTCACCCCTGGTTCTAGTGTTATGAGAGAGGGATAAAAAATTCTCTCTGTCTACCCGCTCCACTCCATGCAAAATTTTATACACTTCAATCATGTCTCCCCTTAGTCACATTTTTTCCAAGGTAAAGAGCCCCAAATGCTGTAGCCTAGCCTCATAAGGAAGGTGCTCCAGGCCCATGACATTTTGGTTGTCCACTTTTGCACTTCTTCCAGTTCTACAGTATCCTTCTTAAGATACAATGACCAAAGCTCTATGTAGTACTCCAGATGCGGCCGTACCATAGATTTGTATAAGGGCATAATAATATTATTATTTTTATTTCCAACCCCCCTCCTAATGATTCCTAGCATGGAATTAGCTTTTGTCACAGCTGTCACACACTGAGATGACACTAATGAGCTGTCCACCATGACCCCAAGATCTCTTTCCTGGTCAGTCACTGACAGCTCAGATCCCATCAGTATATATGTGAAGTTGGTGTTTTTTGCCCCAATGTGCATCACTTTACACTTGCTTACACTGAACCACATTTCCCATTTTGTTGCCCAGCCCTCCAGTTTGGAGAGATCTTTTTGGCATTCCTCGCTCCAAAATTGTGGATTTCACTGCCTTAAATAGTTTAGTGTTATCTGCAAATTTGGCCACTTCACTGGTCACCCCAACTTCTGGGTTGTTTATGAACAAGTTAAAGAGCACTGGTCCCAGTACCAATCCCTGGGGGACCCCACTTCATACCTACCTCCATTGTGAAAACTGTCCATTTAATACTACTCTCTGTTTCCTGTCCTTCAACCAGTTACCAATCCACACATGAACCTGTCCCCTTATTCAATGACGGCAAAGTTTTCTCAAGAGCCTTTGGTGGGGAACTTTATCAAAAGCTTTTTGGAAGTCCAACTATACTATGTCAACCGGATCACCTTAATCCATATACCTGTTGACACTCTCAAAGAACCCCAAAAAGTTAGTGAGGCAAGACTTGCCCTTGCAGAAGCCATGCTGGTTCTCCTTCAACAAGACCTGTTCTTCTATCTATATGCTTAACAATTTTGTACTTAAGTATGCTTTCCATCAATTTACCTGGCACTGAAGTTAAGCTGACTGGCTTGTAATTTCCTGGATCTCCCCTGGATCCCTTCTTGAATATTGGAGTCACATTGGCTACTTTCCAGTCCTCTGGTACAGAGCCTGATTGTAGGGAAAAGTTATATATTTTTGCTAGGAGATTGGCAATTTAACATTTGACTTCCTTCATAACTCTTGGGTGGATGCCATCTGGCCCTGACAATTAATTAATTTTTAGCTTTTCAAGACAGTTTAGAACATCTTCCCTTGTCAACTCAAATTCACCCAGTTCCTCAGCTGCTATACCTGAAAAACTAAATTCTGGAGAGGGTATATGGTCAGTATCCTCTGCCATGAAGACAGATGCATAGAACCCGTTCGGCTTCTCTGCAATCTCCTTATCCTCCTTAATAATCCCTTTCACACCCTCATCATCTAAGGGTTCAACTGCCTCCCTTTCTACTTCTGATATATTAAAAGAAGTTTTTGTTATTCCCCATGACATTTCTAGCTATATGCTCCCCAGACTCTCTCTTTGCATCTCTTATTGTGTACTTGCATTTCTTTTGCCATAGTTTATGTTCCTTCCTGTTCTCTTCATTTGGGCAGGACTTCCATTTTTGGAAGGAAGTCTTCTTCCCTTTTATAGCTTCCCTGACTCTACTTGTTAGCTATGCTGGCATCCTCCTGAACTTGGTGGTACCTTTCCTCCCTCTTGGTATACATTCCAACTGTGATTTTAGTACTGTGGTTTTAAATAAGTTCCATGCTTCCTGAAGTGATATGACTCTCCTGACTTCCCCTTTCAACGTCCTTCTTACCAGTCCCCTCATTTTTGAGAAGTTTCCTCTTCTGAAGTCCAACACATTTGTGTTGGAGTTCCTTGATAATTCTCAACTTGCACATATCCTGAATGGGATCACATTATGGTCACTGCTACCCAATTGTTCTGAAACTCTGACATCTTGCACCAGGTCTTGGGCACCACAGAGAATTAAATCCAAAATTGCCATCTCTCTGGTTGGTTCCACGACTAACTGTTCTAAGGCACAGTCATTTAGCACATCTAGAAATCTGGACTCTTTGTCATTACTTGAATGTGAATTTACCGAGTCTATGTGTGGGTAGTTGAAGTCACCCATTATTACTGCCCTGTCTCTCTTTGATGCCTCTCTGATTTGCTTCTCCAACTCCAGGTCACTTTCAGCGCTTTGATCCGGAGGGTGATAACATGTCCCTAGTAACACATTTCCTTTCAGTCCTCGTAATGTTACCCATAATGATTCTGTGAAGCATTCTGGTCCACCTAGATTTTCTAGCTTATTGGAGTCTATCCCTTCTTTGATATACAGCACCACTCCTCCCCCAACCCTCCCATCATTTGACTTATTTGGCAAGCTGTCCTGTGTTTCCTTCTGCTCAACTCCTGGCTCTATTCTGTCCCCTTCTCATTTATCCGAAATGTGTTTACCCTTACACCTTGGAGGATTTTGCCAGCCGAAGCAGATACCACCCTGTTCCCACCGGCAATCCCCCAGGCATCATTCTACATGCAGGTCACAGTCCCATCTCTCTATGTGCCTAATGATCGAATCACCCACTACTAAGAGGCCCCCACCCCCTGGAGGAGTATCCCCTGTGTGAGAGGATGTGGGTGCATCAACCAAGGAAGGGGTCCCTGCTAAGGGAATGTTTCCCTCTTCCTCAGACTGATATCCTCCTTCCCTGAGACCCTCATTCTCCATGACAGCAGAAGTGCCATCAGCATGGGAGAGGGATGCCTCAGCCACATCCCTGAGGTTCTCATCCAGACATCTTTCTGCCTCCCTGAGCTTCTCCAGGTCAGCCACCTTGGCTTCAAGGGAACAAATTTGTTCCCTGAGAGCCAAGAACTCTTTGCACCATGCGCACACCCACTACCTTTGCCCCTCATGCAGATAGCCATACATGCGACATTCTGTGCAATACACTGGGAAGCAGCCTGTCCCCTGTTGGCATTCTCCCTTCATAACTAGTTTTATTGACTATTTAGAGTAAATGGGGTTTGGTACTAGGTACTGGGTACAGTGGTCAACTAATTAATGGTTTTTAGTTTTGTCCTCCAAGAAAATTACAAAGGTTGGGTAGTACTCACCTTATTCATGCTTTGTGTCCCCCCACCCCACAACTTTTCCCGCCAGTTATGTCTGACCATTTTGTAGCTCCACTTTCTCTAGATTTGAAAATGACTAATAATTGTATCTCCATAGGAGGTTTTGATCAGTAATGCCAGACTGCTTAAGAAGCCACATAATGATGTCATAGAAAGAGGTGAGACTATCTTCCCTCCAGCTTGTGTGCAGCATATGCCTCTGAGTTTATGTTAAACAGTGTTATGGTTAAGATTAACTGGGAAACAGCCACGCGGCACTGTGATGTTATTTGCTGTGAAGTGATTTAACAAATGTTTGAACAGCTGTTGCCGAACAAGCGCTATTGATATAAGCGAAGTCATACTTGCTGTTGTTTCTCTTGTTTATACAAGAGTAGGATAAATCAAGTAAGAGAGGACATAGAGACAATATGTTTATAGAGAATTATTGCCGCTACCTCCAGTTTATATCATCTGAATGAGTTCAAGGAGGACATGTCGCATGACCCCAAGTATGGCAAGGCTCAGCTGAAGAGCTTTGTCCAGTCTTATATTGCTCAGGGACAATGCAGACGATAACAAACTGAGCAGAATGCAGAAAAGTGTAGGCAAAAGGAGGCTTAGGAATCAAACGTTCATGGATGTCCTTAATTAGACCATTGGTTCATCTTGACCAACACTGCCAATTTGAAAAGAGAGGATCGTGATAGCGAGTGTGGGTTACTAACTTCATATTTGTCTTTTTTTGACAAGTTTATACTATCTAGTTATTGTCTTCTCTAATTAATATATACACTGGTGTTTGTTGAATGATTGCAGGGGCAGGGCCTATGGTAAAATATCAGTCTGATAATCTGTAAAAGTTTGAAAACGTTTACTTCTCATGAATGGGAAGAAAGGTGTTTTAATTTCAACTTAATTTTAAACGAGAGATTGTTTTAAGCAGAGAAGGAAGTTCATTAGATGGATTTGTAGTCCATATCAGCAACATTTGTAAACACAGATGAACAGATACAGGTCAGGGATGTGAGAGCATCTCAGGATGGACAAGCTGACCTGAAAGGTTTGATTTCTAAAAGGTATTCTCACTATTGACTGTACACAGTCTTTCCAGTCTTTCTGGGTTTGATCCCTGAGATGATTAGCAAATGGATAAAGAGCTCCATTCTACTGTGCTGAAGAAACACCTTTCTCTCCACCTTCAGAACAGATCCTATGGAAAAAGGAGGCAGAAGGAGCCATGGTTTCAGGGTTAGGAACTTTGTCAAAAGTTCAGGGTTCATATAGGGGTCATCACAAGTATTACGATCCGTTCTACACAATTTACTGTATATGCACACTAGGTTATTTTGCATGGCTCAAGAGAGGCCACCCCAGTGCTCTCCTTTCCAGAAATCATTTTCCACCTGCCCTGATAGTCAGTGTTTTAAAGAGCTGGTCTCTTGATAATGCTTCTTACCATGCTTGCCTGCCATCTCTCATCATTTATCTGCTTCACCACTCAATTTTTAAAGATTATTTTAATCTTTCCAACAAAGATTACTTTGTGTTCAGTGCCAATGTAACAGTAGATGCAGAGTTATAAAGCATTCTGCTTGCCTTTGGGTTAGCAAGAAATGTTGCTGAAAGGACACTTTCCAAGGACATTTCTGCACAACATAACTAACTACTTTAGCCCTTTTAACTGTCCTGCTTCTCAAGCAAGGAAACCATTCTTTGTTGTATGAAGGGAATAAGGCTCTCTAACAAACTACTGTGTACTCAGCACCTTCATAAAGCCATAATTCCCAGGAATCTTTGAGGGAGGTCAACACAGTGAACCAGATTACCAACTGGTTTAATTGTCTGAACAGCAACAACTGCTATAGCATCTGAATTACAGAGGGCCAGGGGGCCCTTACCCATATTGGCTACTGTTGGCTGATGTTTCAGAAGGTTATGAGGGGCATGATATGAATAAATGGGAGACAGTCAGGTTTCAGAAAGGGTAATAAGAACAGTCCTGCTGGATCAGGCCCAACGCCCATCTAGTCCAGCATCCTGTTTCGCATAGTAGCCCACCAGATGCATCCGAGAAGCCCACAGGCAAGAGATGAGGGCATGTCCTCTTTACTGCTTTTGCTTCCCTGCAACTGATATTTAGAGGCATATTGTCTCTAAGGCTGGAAGTGGCCTATAGCCCTCAGACCAGTAGCCATTGATAGACTTGCCCTCCCTGAATTTATCTATATCCCTCTTAAACTGCTGTCTGTCACCACATCTTGTGGTAAAGAATTCCATAGATTAATTATGCATTGCGTGAAATAGTATTTCCTTTTGTCAGTCCTAAATTTCTTTGCAATCCGTTTCATGGAATGACCCCTGGTTCTAGTGTTATGCGAGAGGGAGAGAAATTTCTCTCTATCAACTTTTTCCACACCATGCATGATTGTATAGACCTCTATCATGTCTCTGCTCAGTTGTCTTTTTTCTAAACTTAAAAGCCCCAGGTGTTGTAGTCTTGCCTCATAAGGAAGGTGCTCTAGGCCCATGATCATTTTGGTTGATCTTCTGCACCTTTTCTGCACCACTTCTGTACCTTTTCCAGTCCTACAATGGCCTTCTTAAGATATGGTGACCAGAACTGTATGCATCTTTTTTTGGGAGCTCTGCATTTATACGACCTACCCTCTGATCTTAACCACTTTCACTTCAATAGAAGTCTCATTTATTCAAGCAAAATTTACTCCCAAGCAAGTCTGCTTCAGATTGGCACTTTAGTCAGGTCTCTTGAGAGTTTAATAAAGAGGAGAGCCAGTCCTGGAGGGTGTGGAGGTTCTGC
Organism: Hemicordylus capensis; assembly: GCF_027244095.1. Taxonomy (NCBI): domain Eukaryota; kingdom Metazoa; phylum Chordata; class Lepidosauria; order Squamata; family Cordylidae; genus Hemicordylus; species Hemicordylus capensis. The sequence continues at coordinate 367,721,729 of NC_069658.1, read as the reverse complement.
AATGTGGGGACTTGCAGTTAGATTACATTATTTATCATTCTGTCAAAAAACGTACTGAGAAGTACTCCCTTCTCAGTACATTTTGTACCTATTTCATCTATATTGAAAGGGGGAAAAGAGGAAAAAAACACCCTGCAACATAGAACGTACAAGTTGCCCATTGAACAATCCAGCCCTGATGATGCAATGACCCAGGGTTCATTGGGATTGTGGCCTAATTTTCAGAATGTTGGTAAACCTGACTCTGGGCTGAACCATTTCAGGTGCAGCTGGGGGCTGACACAGTGGAATGTTCTCCCATACACACAAATTCCTTCCCAGTAGAAAACTAGAGGTCGTATAGACAGATTATAGAGCCCCTGGTGGCGCAGTGGTAAAACTGCTGCCCTGTAACCAGAAGGTTACAAGTTTGATCCTGACCAGGGGCTCAAGGTTGACTCAGCCTTCCATCCTTCCGAGGTCGGTAAAATGAGTACCCAGAATGTTGGGGGCAATATGCTAAATCATTGTAAACCGCTTAGAGAGCTCCGGCTATAGAGCGGTATATAAATGTAAGTGCTATTGCTATTATAGCTTTGCCTTCTCTCTGACATGCTAGTTTTCTATCTGGAGAGGATTTTTGCTTTGTATGTAGAAGCACCCTGCCATGTGAGCCACCACCTACAGTCTGCAGTAGGTGACCAATGCATGCTTGCCATCTCACTGAAAATATAATAGTAGCCGAACTGGCCTCCAGTGCCTGAGATGGCATGATGACCTGCTCATCAGTTTCAAATCAGCAAGAAGTCCAGCTTAAATTTCAAGCCAAATGCTCAACACTGACTTGTGCTAGTATCACAAAAAGGCACAGATAGATGTGGTGGTGGGAAGGATATGAAGTCAATAGGCAAGGCTCTATACCCATGGTGGTTTGTTGGTTTGTTGGTTTGTTTTAAGCCTGCTGCTCTTTTAGCCACTACACTGATATAAAATCATTTTGACAGCATAAGTAGTGAGTTTTTTGTGCTCTCTGTCAAGGCTGGTCCACTAATGAGGCATGAAGAGGTGGTCACCTCAGGCAATGGATTGGCAGAAAAGGGGCGGAGTGGGGGGAAAGTGCCCCCTGACTGCCTCTGCCATCCATGTCACTGCTACTAATCATGTTCTCATAGGGGGCACCTCTCTGTTGCCCATCTTCTATCATGCCCATCATCTATTCCCATCGCCTCAGCCGGTTCTTCCCATCGTCTATGCCCATCGTCTATCATGCCCATTGTCTATCATGTCCTCATAGTCACGTCGCTGCTGCCTCTGCCATCCATGTTCCTGCTGCTAATCATTCTGCCCCACCACTACCCTACTGGTGGCAGCACTGTTGCTCCTGCTCCTCCTCCCTCCCATACGTCCTGCCTCCCACATGTGCTGCCCTGCCTTTTCAAAAGTTAGAGAGTGATGAACACGAGGCAGGCAGTCCCCATAATTCCTGTTGCTCTGTTCCCTACCCTTTGCCGCCTGAAAAAAAATAAGGCAAGGCGAGGAGGAAGATGGAGGAGGAGTGGTGGCAATGATGGCTGTGGCTGCCACTGTCCACCACCAGCAGGTAGTAAGAGATGGGAGAGGTCAGGCAGGGGGGAATCAGCGCACCAGGGGGGATCAGCGATTGGGGGAAATTGGTGTGTAGCTCCCCCTACAGGCCACAGGGGCAGGGGCAGATCTGTGTGCAGTATACTTTGTACAGTGCAAGGCAGTGCAAGATGCGCTCTAGCATATGCGAGAGACACTGCTCATCTCAACTCCCTCTTCTCAGATGAGCAGTGTCACATATGCTAGAGTGCCTCTTATCTATATTCTTAAAGTGTGTGTGTGTGTGTGTGTGTGTGTGTGTGTGTGTTTGAGTTTGAGGCGTGTGTGGAACTCTTTTCAAATAGACAGGATATTACACCAATGGCTTTGAATGGGACTTCCAAAACTATTAAACAAACACTAAAATATGGTACGGATGCTGAACTGCTGTTCTGGATAAGCTACTACTAAAAACAATGGCTGACATCCTGACTAGAATGTTGTGCTTGCTCAGGACAGGAGCATGCATGCAGTGCTAGCCTATGCTTCTGAAGTGCAGACATGCTTGCACGAGAGTGCAATTATTTTGCAGCTCTCCCTGCACTCCAGCCTTGTTCTGTTACAGCAGAAATACATCTCTGACCCTCAGAGGCATTTTGCCACTGTAACAAAGCACTTCTGGGGGCAGGCAAGAGGTCTGAAAAACAGCTGCGCTCTCGTGTAAGAGCACCACACTTCAGAAGCTTGGGGGCTATGTTGCGTGCGCACTATAGTTCAAAGCAAGCTCTCAGTGTCAGTCAGGATATCAGCCAGTGGTATCCTGACTAACATTAAGACTGTCCTTGATCCTCAGATATATACAGGGGTTCTCTTTCCCCACCTGAATTCTTTTTTTTAACTCAAAAATTTATGTCATGTCATATAAATGTTAATTATTAATAATAATAATAATAATAATAATAATAATAATAATAATACAAATAAATATTATTTGTAAAGCATAATGCCTGAGATATGATATACATTTTAATGAAGTATTGATTGGGACATGGCCACTTTTGATTAACCAAAGTAATTTAGTATCTGCCTCTCGTATTTGTAAGTGTGAAGTCATTTTGCCCAGTATAAAACACAAAGAGTATAAACAGTAGACTTAAAAACTGCAAATGGCTATCTGCTTGTCTGTAGGATATGGGTTGCTGTATACACACCAACAGGAGATGGCTTTTCCTTGTATATCTGCTTCAGTAAATAAGATACAATGAAATGAAGAAGTTTTTTCTGTATAAGCTAGCCACTGAGTTAGCAAGGAAATTGCCTCCTTTTTCCAGCCATCTAATTATTCACTACATCTGAGAATATTAATGGTCATCTTTACAGTACTTCAGTGAAAAAAATTGCCTGGCAGCTGGAGCTACTATAAAAATCAAGGGGGTGGAATATCAGCACAAAATGACTTCTCCCAGATGAGTCTGGTTTAGTCCAGATTTCTACACAGAAATTTACTTCCCCAAAGCCTTGTGACCAGCTCACCAGAATCTTCCCAAGCCAGTGCTGGAAGTTGTCACGTGTACCTGTCTTACGCTGCAGCTGAATAACTGCTGATCATTTAGTGATTGCTTAACAGTTCATTTTCACTAGCAGTTAAAAGTGGGCATGCATCCAAGACATTTTCCTCCAGGCAGGCATGAGGATTTAAAGGTTGATGAGTGTAAGTGTCTTACCTGAGCCAAATACTTTATTTATATCTGTATATCAAATTAGACATACAGACTGAACAATTTAACAAATTCAGGGCACTGTTGGACATGAGAAGTTAGAGATCTGATCCATCTCCTGTTACTTATCATATGAGTAATGACTTCTATCTCAAATGATGAGAAGACCGTATTTTCTATTGTAGACAAGCACTTCCTCCATTCACATGATTCTAGCTGAAAATTAAGGTGGCTAAATTCACAGGTGATATTTAGACCGAAGGCTGGTTCACACGTTGTGTCCATGGAGCCCTTTGCAGAGGTAAGAGTGAGTTCTGCATCCACATACAGAGGAACATCATAAGTGATCTCTCTTATGATGTTTCTGGCCTTGAGGAATGGCCAATTATAGCCGCTAATTGGCCATTTTTCAAGGCCACACATTAACTGTAGGACAGATACATGAATACCCTCCTGATATATTATATCATTCCCATATTGCATGTTCAGCAGGAAAAACTTGCACAAACATAAAGTGTGAACCAGCTCTTAAGAGTTTATTTATTATTTATTTAAAATATTTATACCCCACCCCTCCAGTGTACTACTGCTCGGGCCGGATCACAATAAGATAGACACAGATATAATAAAAGTAATAAAATTATTTTTTAAAAAATTAAAAGTCAGATTAAAAACCACAATTATTAGGTTCAAATTAAAACTGAAAATTATAAAAGGCTAAAGAAGCTAAAGAACCTACCAGATAAATACTGAGGGAGAGAGCATGGCGAAGCTCTTCAGGGAGGGCGTTCCAAAGCCGAGGGGCCATGAGCAGGGCCTGAGATGATGAGCTGAGATGATGAGAGTTTGAACTTTGAACCTCGATGAGAATAAGAGGCTATTCACACGGTCCACTGAAATCGGGCTAGGGGAGCTTTGCCTGATTTCGGTGGACTGTGAGAACCACTGGGCTTGCAGGCGAGCCCGGTGTCCTCCAGGTGGTTAACCTGCCAAACTACCCCTCCCCTTAAACTGGGTTTGTGGAGTGAGTGCTCCGCAAACCTGTTTTTTAAAATCATGAGTTGCCACAGCGCGGCTCCACACCACAGCAACTCACAAGGAGACCCCCGACCGGGAGGCTGAAAAGCAGCCTCCCAGCTGGGGGGTCTCTCCAGCATGCCCTGCGTGCTCGCACAGGGCATGCCTGAGCTTCCGGGGGCCACACAGCCCCCAAACTCCCCAGCCCCTGCCGGCTCCATGACATAGCCAGCAGTCATGTGGGCGGCTGCCTGGAGCAGACTGACTGCTCATCTGCAGGGAGAGCAGGCTTAGCCCGCTCTCTTCGCGAACCCCCTCATGTCTTCTAAAATATACCTTGCCTTCATATTTTTCTTTGCTTGGTTAGTCATCTTACATAACACTGAAAGGTCATGAACTGACTGTATTAAATTTCTTTTCAGGTTTAAGGCCTGAAAAGAAATTTCACTGCTTCATCAATGCACTGAGATGGCAGTATTTGGAGGAGAAGCTGACAGATACTTGAATTATTAGGCTGTGGCCCATGGATAGACATCTGGGTAGATGGTTCTCAGGATCTCAGGCCTGGACTATGGATAGCTGAACTCTAGCCCAGGCCTGGTGGGGACTCTCTCCACTGTTGGGTTGCTGATATCAGTGGCATTAGATGAAAGCTGGAAGAAGCAAAAAAGCACCAAACCAAGGTAGGAGGACCGGCCTGATACATCCAGAGGCATCATACTGCCTGCCAGTTATAGGCACTAATGTACTCCCTATTCTCTTAGGCATGTTAAGAGAATACCGGTTTCTGGAAGGTAACCATACAAGAGGGCTATTGTTTCAGGTTCTGCTATTAGGCTTCCCAGACACATCTAGCTGGTCACCGAGCTGGCAGGATTCTGGGCAAGATGGTCTGATCTAGCAGGGTTCTTCCTTAGTTATTATGCATCTGAAGGTTAGTTCTTATGCACCTCTGAGGTCTGAGGACCCAAAGGAGCATACTAACATAGGAAGCTACAAATTAGATAGTTTATAAATAAATAAAAATATGTATTATACAAACAGTGCAAACAACATTAGATGATTTCCAATGGTTCTTTCAACCCCACCCCACTTGATAATGTGTTCTTTGATTCTGCAGGCTAAAAAAATGCCATGTTGTCTGATCCAGAATAGCCTGACTGGTATACTGGCCACTGTGCCACAAAACAGGTTTTCCTCTTGTTAGAACACAGGCTCATTCTGTAACTAAGTACTGGCTTTATTAGACCATTAATAACTACCTTGTGCGGTACGGCCATACTGCCTTTAACATAACAACAGCTGTTAACATATGTAATGACTACTTTGGGAGAGTGAAAACTGACCTTAAGGTCCCACTCCTGTCATCATCTGACAAGCCAATTATGGCTTTAGGACAGCCAGCAGTTTCTTGATAGTTCACCTTTAATTAAATTCTCCCTGAACAAACTGACTCATTCTTGAGCAGTTTCCTGAAATAAAATATATGTGTACTAACCCATTCTACCAGCATCCAAAGCACCAAGGCAATGATATTTACTAGACTGTTTGTTATTCTTGGAAGTCTAAACATCAGAGGCCAGATGGAGCACTTGCAGAAGATGAACTGAGGGAGACACTCAAAGAATGAGGTGAACTTGTTTCACATAAAGGTCATTCACACAACCAAAGTGGAGTGGGCTGGGAAGAAGGCAGGATCCTACCTACCTCTCCCCAGATAATCAGAGCCTCTTTGGGGTTCGTGTGACCTTTGGGGCTGCTCATGTGGCCACACAACTGGTGTGGTGGTGGACTCCCAAAGTGGGATTGGGAAGAGGAAGTCCTCCTGTATCCCACAATGCACCATGTGCGCAGTGGAGAGGCAGCCTGCAGCACTGCTCCTCTTCCTAGCTGCACTAGCTTTCCATCAGATTCTATGGCCTCCACTGCTGATGGTCATTTTAAGAGCTACAGTGCTCCAGATGAGCACAAAGTGAGGAAGAATGGGCTCCATTTTCTTCCTACCTCACTTTGTACCTGGATAGATGACGTGGGCTACCTGGGGCTGGAGCAGGTGGGTCAGGCTGCCTCCTGATGGCCCAGACAACATGAGATGCTTGGGTTAACTCTCTCCTACCCAAGCAGCTTGTGTCGTGAGAATAGGCTCTTAGTCCTGCCAGCATGGTTCTTCTCTTGTGCTTTTGACAATGGTCTGATATGCAGAAATTAAGTAGATTAAGCTTTTCCTATTGCTATCTCTAAGCCAGAAAAAGCTTCACTAGTTTATCCACAATTTGGGCTACTATTAAAAGCACAAGAGTCAGACCAGTAAAAAGAAACAGTCAAGAGCTCCCATTTCTCTTGTATTCTAAAGTGATTCCTTGATCATGTGAATTCAAACCTATATGGCTGAAAATTGTGCCTCTCATTTTGCAGCAATTCTCTGTGTTGGAAATACCCCTCATGCTGTTTCTGTCTCAAGCCTTGCCTCCTGATTGCTTTTATAATCATAGGCTAGGATCCAAAGAGCTGCTTCAGCCACGCAGGGGTTGTGGCTGCCCTTAGATTGTGGCTTCCTCTCCCCTGTGATAGGTGACCCACATACTGTAGCGCAAACTGCTTTTGAAAGCCTTCTCAACTTCAGAAGTGATTTTCCATGGAGCAGGGGGCAGTTTAGGGCACTGTTAAAGACATACAAGCCCAAATGGCCTCCTTCAAAGCAGGAAACAAGTCATGAAGTCCATGTTCCTCCCGCAAAACTGTAAAGGCTTCTGCTTCCCTCTCTAGTTCTATGGGAGAAAATTAATTTAGGATTAGGATGAAAGCTGTGGCAGCATGTTAATGATATTTCAGTGAGGAATGGTTTGGCCCCCAATTTTTTAAAAATGGCATTAGACATGAAAGTACAAAGTCTTGTACTTTAATGCCTTGTCTTGAAGGAGTTGGATACATCAGTTCTAAGGACTTCTATATTGTATTTAGTTATGAAGATGCTGAAACATGTTATAAAATAAAATGATCATAAAACAAGCAATCATTTTTTAACTTTCCATAGAACTGAAAGAACCAGATGATTACACTGCTCCTTAGGAAGATGTACACAGATATTACTACAGGGCTCTTAGTCTCTTGATCCCAGCGTATGAGATCCCCAACCTTGCCCAAGCATTAAGATGAATGCTGAATGTGTAGTCTGAATATGTCTATTTTTCTTCTGTTTAATCTCTGACAGCAGCACTTTTCAAGGAAGGAATTCTGAAGCCCTGTGAAATGATTCCATACAAACATTTGGTTGTGCACAGATTGTAGCAAGGGCCTTCTGCTGTGGCAAGAGCATCGAGCCCTGTTGATCAGAGCAATGGTCCTTGTAGTCTGGGATTCTGTTTCCCAGATGGCCAGCCAGAGTTCTCCAAGAAGCCCAGAAGCAGGGCAAGGAGACCCCAGCCCTCCCTTGCTCTTTGTCCCCAGCATCTGCCATTCATTCATGTCCTCTGAACATGGAGAATCATTATATTATCTTGGGTTAATTAGCATTTAATATCTCTTTACCTGTTTTCTTGTTCATTCCACAGAACCCTTGTGTTTGAAAGCATGAGTAATATGTGTGTGAACTTTTCTATGAGTTCCTTTGCTTTGTCCTGGACTTTTTTCTTCTTGCAGAACACAATTCTTGACCACTTCCCATCTCTTTCATCCTGTTCCTCCCTGAATGTGACCAAAGATTTAAGCTCTTAAGGGCAAGGTCCTTCCAGTCAAAGACCATAAAATCAGTCATGAGGCAGAGTTGAAGGCAGGCACATGCAGAAAGGACCACTCGTTTCAGCTAGGTAGGTTCAGTATCCACCAGGAAATTGTGTGTCCTTCCTACATTCTCACTTGACCCCGCACCGCCCAGTGCTTTATTCACAAGCAGCACCTGCTGCCTGTCCTCCTTGTGCTGCTGCTGCTGCTGCTTCCAGTCCACTCCCTGAGGCAGGTCCACCTTCTGCCCAGTGTTTACTGCAAACACTGGCAGCATGCCTGGCTCTTGCAGCCACTACGCTTTTCCTCCCTCGCAGAGCAGTCATGGAAGTCAGTTAAAGCTGCTTCCCTTTTGTTTCAGTAGAGATTAGAAGCTTTACACTAGGGTTGTGCGTTTTGGTTTTTTTTCCCTGTTTTTTTTTTGCCCGAATCCAAAACACCCCCATTTTGTTCTTTGTTCGAAAACAGCCACTCCGAAACAACCCAATTTTGTTCTTTGTTCGAAATTGAAAAATCCGAATCCGAAACGTTTTGGATTTTAAAAAATGGTCCCAGGGAAAAACTAGTGGGTGTGGGTAGTAGTGCCCAATGGGTGGAAACTACCACCCAAATTTCAGAGGAATTGGGCAAAGGGCTTATTTTTGGTGAATTTTTGAAGTATAGTATTTTTCCCATAAGGAAGAAAGGAGGTTTCAGCAAAAGTATAGCTTCATGTGGGGGGGGGGAGGGGTGGCCCAGAGCAGAGTAGGGTGGGTGGTAGTGCCCAGTGGGGGCAAGGAAGCTGCCAGAATTATTTCAAAGGAATTGGGCGGAAGACTGATTTTTAAAGATGTAATGGAGTTTGCGCATCTGTAAAGTTCTTCCCTATAGGGAATGATGGACCTCCATAATTCCTGCCCCATAACTGCACTTGGGGGGCACCAGGGTGGCCCAGAGCAAGTGGTGGTGTAGAGCACATAGGGTGCCAACCACCCCCATGGGTTGCTAACCCATGGGGTACTGGGTTCTGTTGTTTCTGAGATGTTTTGAGTGTAGATTCAGATTCTCTGGTAGCATGTGAGAGTGGATTCATGGTTTGTCATTGAAAATCTCATACGCTACCAGAGAATCTGCACTCAGAACACCTCAGAAACAACAGAACCCAGCATCTCATGGGTTAGCAACCCATGGGGGTGGTTGGCACCCTATATGCACTACACCACCACTCGCTCCCGGCCACCCCAGTGCCCCACAGGTGGAGTTATGGGTCTGCTGAAACCTCCATTATTCCGGGGGGGGGACACTTTAAAGAAGCACAAACTTCAACAATTCCTAAGAAATCAGCCCTTTGCCCTATTCCTTTGGAATCTGGGTTGTGGCAGGCACCCCTTGGGGCACTGCCACCCAACCCACTGTTTTGCCCCTCAGGCCCCCTTTCTGCCCCGAATCTGCTCCAAAGACATGTCAACTTCAGAAATTCTTTAAAAATCAGCCGATTACCCAATTCCTTTGGAATCTGGGTGGCAGCAGGCACCCATTGGGGAACTACCACCTGAACCACTCTTCTGCCCCCAAAGCCCCCTTTCTGCCCCAAATCCACCCCAAATAACATCAACATCGCACATCAACAACAGCAGAGCTTTGGAAAAAATCAGGCAGATTTCAAAAGGTCATGCACATCCACATTCCCCCCACCCGAAATGCAATTGATCTACACACAACAGTGTGAAACAACAACAATGAAATGTACACTGCCCCACTGGCCAATGAGGGTAAAATTTACCCTTAAATTTGCTTAAAAGGAATAAGGAGGCAATTGCCAGCAGAGCAGCCGATGCTTTCCCTGGCCAATCTGAGGGCTGGAAGGGCTGAAAATTCAAACAGATGTCAAAACTCAAAATGGAGACTGAAGGAGAAAGACTTTTGCGATTGCAAAATGGAGTTCCAAAACAGCCATTTTGTATCCGAAACAGGGATGTTTTGTTTTGGCTACAAAATTTTCTGTTTTGAGCATTGGGTGTTTTGTTTTGGCTACAAAACAGCCAAAATGGCCTGCTTTGTGCACAAAATGTTTTGTATCCGAAACGAAATGCACATCCCTACTTTACACCCTCTTCTGAGTTTGTTTTCATTTGGTTAACAAAAGAGCATGCCTCTGAGGTCAGAAAACAAAAGTTGTTAATAAATCCCCAGTGCAAGGAATAAATGACTGCCAGAAGGGAGTAATCAAGAGGGGCCATCACTTAGTTCAAGAACTTGAGAAAGGAGACCTAACCATATCTGAAAGCTTTTGTGTCTCTGCACACATGCAGAAGCCAGGGCCATACTGATGCCCCACAGGGATGCTAGGCAGAGCGCCGCTACTTGAGGCAGCTTGCAGGTGTGCCCTAATACTAGTAAGCACCCATTGATTTATTTTTAAAGCTGTCTCTCACCACTGCCCCCACCCCCCCTGCCCCAGCACTGGCCTCACTGGCTACTGCTGTCTTAACTGATAAGTCCCATCCTCACGTTAGCCCATTTAAACCTTAAATGTTCACACGTCCGCCATCTTGAATTGGAGTGGATGACATCATCAAACTATGCCATTGAGATGTCCCTATGTGTCATTCAGTACAACTATACCAAATTTGGTTCAAATAAGTTATACAGTCTACAAGTTAGCCCATGTGTGCCTGAACCATTCACACATCTGCCACCTTGAATCAGGGTGGATGACATCATTACAAACGACACCCTTGAGGCATCCCTGTGTGTCCCTACAGCTGTAGCAAATTTGGTTCAAATCGGTTAGGTGGTTCACAAGTTAGCTCACTTGCACCTCAAACATTTATGCATCCACCATCTTGAATCAGGGTGTATGACATCATCACAAACTACACCATTGAAATGTCCCTATGTGTCCCTACAACTATACCCAATTTGGTTCATATTGGTCCAGGCATTGCGAAGTTGATGGGAGGGGGGAATACATGGGCACACAGATGGACGGATACACACACACAATACTGGATGATCTCATAAGCTTTCCTTTGTTAAACAGGAGAAAAACACATCCAATCTAACTTGCACCTAATACTGTGCCCTAGCTCTGTGTAATTACCAGGAGTCTTCTCATAATCACATCTAGTCAGCTTCTGCAGCGAGCCTGGCTTTCTCAGCCTGTGGTCTTGCTCTTTCTATCCAGTTCTGGTGGTTCGATTCTAGATTGGTTTTTCGGCTGCTTTGAGAGTGATTAAATTCTTCAGAGAGTTTCAGATCAACTTTCTCAGTGATTTCTTGGCTCTAATTTCAGCAGCTCTTCTCAACTCTTCTCTGCTGGTTCTCCAAGACTTCAGCTTCAACTCCAACCAGAAGTTGCACTAACGCAGTAGCGGCTGGTGGTCACTGGAGCAGGGCTTGGGTATTTACCCAAGCCTGCTAGGACTGAGGGAAACAGAAAAAGAAAAAAAGCAGAAAAGCAGGGGCAAAAGTAGAAAACAGAAAGGTTTTGTGGGGTGGGGGGAAAGAAGGCAGAAAGCAAAAAAGCCAGGGCAGAAAGCAGGGAGAAATAGGGATGTGCACAGAACCACAGAACTGCGGTCTGGCACTGGGGTGGGGGTTCCTTTAAGGGTGGGGGGAGGTTGTACTTACCCCTCCTGCCACTTTCCCCCTGCCAGTGCATGGTTTTTTGGTAAGCATTTGGGGTGGCAGGATACCTCCCTGCCGTCCCTCCCTCCTCTTTGCAGCAGAAGGTTTCATAAAGCCTTTTGCACGTGAGCACATAACACGCGCACATCGGGTGCGCACATCGCACACATGCGCAAAAGGCTTTCTGAAGCCTTTTGCTGCCGAGAGGGGGAAGGGGCAGCAGGGAGGTATCCTGCCGCCCCAAATGCTTACCAAAAAACTGCGTGCCGGAGGGGGGAAGCGGCGGGAGGGGTAAGTACACCCTCCCCCTGCCTTTAAAGGAACCCCTATCCCAGTGTTCGAACTGCTGAACCGCCCCAAGATCTGACTGGTCTGGAGGCCTGTAGAATGGCCTCTGAACTGGTCTGTGCACATCACTAAGGAGAAAGGCAGAAAGCAGAAAGAAAGGGCAAAAAGCAGAAAGAGGGACAGAAGGGAGAAAGCAGGGACTGCATCCCTCCTCCCACCAAACGAACAAGCTAGTAAAAGATCAGAGTTACCAGCAGCCAGGGAATCCTCCAGGAGCTTCTTCCAGCCCCTCCTTCTCTGCCTGCTCTTTTGGTCTTGCTGGCTGAAACAGCTGCTACTCAAGCTATATGATTGCTAGGGGGCTCCTCCTGGCTCTGCCCCCAGGATGAATGGAAAAAACATATTAAAAATATACTCTCTGAAGCAATCGGAAAGTGCATTTTAAACCCATTATTTTAGTTCTTCCTGGGGGCAGTGCCAGGAGGAGCCCCCTATGAATCAGATTGGCTGGAGCAGCTTGAGTAGCAGCTGCTCCAGCCAATCTGATTCATAGGGGGCTCCTCCTGGCACTGCCCCCAGGAAGAACTAAAATAATGGGTTTAAAATGCACTTGCCAGTAAGACCAAAATAATAGGTTAAAGGCAGGAAAGGAGGGGCTGGAAGAAGCTTCCTGCTCTGAAGGTTTCCCTGACTGCTGGTAAGTCTGATCCTTTATTAGCTTGTTTGTTTGTTTGTTTTTTGGGGGTACTGCCCCTCCTGCCCTTACTGACCAGCCTCCACTGCACTAACCAACTCCTTCACTTGGATTAATTTTCTGCTGCAGGTAAGTCTCCTTTTATTCTCTTTTTTTAACCTCCAAGTTTTCTAAACAAACCAACTGAAACTGCTCCATCCAATATTTTAATACAGATCAAATCAAATCAAACCCCCTTCCAAAATTTAATCTGTACAGCCCTTCTTCCGCCCAAACCAAACTGTAAACAGAGGCTGTGAACTTTAGACCCCACACAGCTTCTTCTTTTTACACAGAACATAGGGAGTAAGCAAATGCATATGCAATACAGAAATCCGTAACACAAAAAGAGGAGGTTGAGGCCTTATTCCTGCACAGTAAGGCACACTCTTTAGTAGCAATTTCTGCATTACAATCTATTGCACAGAGCTCTCTGTAGGAAATGGTGTTTATTCTAAAGTATGAAGCATGGGACAAAGGACGTATTTTCCCTAGGCTTATGAACACAGATTAGATACTCATTGCACATGTATATATTTGATAATAATTTAATAATATTTAATGTAAAATAATTAAAATAATTTAATAATCATATAGAAGCCTGGTAAGAAGCATAAAGTAGCCTATGTGTAGCACAAGTGTTTTCCCTGTCCCCAGCACATGCATCATGCCATTGCTGTGTGCTTAAGCTCAGCATGTCTTTGTGGTGGGAAAATAGCTATGCTTTACTTCATAAAAAGCTCTCATGCAAATATGACCTTAGAGTTTATTGTTCCTATATCCATTTCCCCACCTCCTTTGTGCTCTTCAGAGCAGTAAAGCTCTCTTAGCTTCTCCTCACTTCAGCATTTTGAGGTAAAACATTGATGAACCAAATGCCTAGACTTTATTCCCCTTGTATTATGTAGGTGATAAAATCTTGAATAGGAAGCTGAGGGAACATTCATTGTGCACTTTTGTCAACCCTGATACCATTAAATTTTCAGACTTTTAAACTCTCCCATTTATCCACTTTTTGTTTGTTTGTTTATGACACCTAATGAATTAATCCTGGGTAAGGATAATGCCTTCTGGCCACATGGCAAGGTTATATAAGAGGTTTTTTAATGAATAGGGGCTAAAGTGTACTTGTTGTTTGCTCACACAATTTATTTCCCTTGGATACCTCTTAACTTAATGAAATTTGGTGCATACTGTGGCCAGAATGATCTGACCGCAAGAGTAGTCACGAGCTCTGCTTGGGCCTGCCCTGGTGGCTCACAAATGCATTATCCACAGTCATAGTTCATACTCCACAAGAGTTTTTGGAAGAGATAAAAGTAGGAAGGAAGGGAATTGATTCATCATTCAGTCTCAAGGGGCTATCACTATTAGTCTGTTGCTGCAAAAACATCAAAAGGTCTGATGGCACCTTAAGGATAAACATTCTTATTGTGACCTCTGTTTTCAATGGTCTTAGCACATGTCCATATGAAAAAGTGGGCTCTGCTCTATGAAAGTTCAAGCCACAATCAGGGCCGTCCCTAGGGGTGTGTGGGGCTGCGGGTGAATCAGCATGTGCGGGGCTCCCTTAACATTTTGTATGATTACAAAATCATACTGACTGATGACATACTGTGTAAATAGTGCGAGTGTGTAAGTGAGTGAGGTTTTTGGACATGTCCAACCAACTTGGTCATATAGTTTATTTATAAGGTGGGAAAGTTAAAAACATAACACATGCCCATTGCTTCACAGTTCTCACTCGGACATTCTGGATTGCAAACCAACTTGAGCATAGTGCATGTACAAATAAAATAAATAAAATTTATTTAGATGTTTACAGTTAGCCCTACTTTCACTAGTTGTGAAATACTCTACGGACAGAGAAAACTCTTTCTGGCAGCTGTACTGCAGTAGGAAAATTTATTAAAAGTCATGAAATAAGCCACTTATAGGATTTTTAAAATATATTTTTTTGGGGGGGGGTGGAATATTAAGAAAAATTTGTCCAAACCATTTCAGTTTCAATAACCAGAGCCCTCCCACCCTGTCCTAGATCTGTGCCCGATATCAAAGCCCTAATGCAAGTCATTCCAGGTGATCTAAAGGGTGGGGCTTTTACTCTTTTTATGCAGGCAAAGGGCAGATTCCTCCACATGGGGGTGGAATGATGGTCCGGGGGTGGGTGGGGCGGGGGGCTTCAGTTCCAGAAGTTTCTGTAATTTTTTGTCATGAAACAAGCCACTTGTAGGACATGTATTTTTTTTTAAATTGAAAAAAATTATTTTATTATTATTTTATTAAAAAATAATTATTTTATTTTATTAAATTTTTAAAATAATTTTATTTTATCTTATTTTATTAAAAATAAGCAATTTGTCCACTCCATTTCAATTTCAATATTCAGAGCCCTCCCACCCTGCCCTATATCTGTGCCCAATATCAAAGCCCTATAGGAAACCATTCCATAAATATACAAGGTGGTGGGGAATTTTGAAAAAAGGGAGATCCCATTCCTTTCATTGCTGGCTCTGAGAAGGAGGAGGAAGGCCCAAGCTCTCTGCACAGCCCAGCGGTGTAGGTCAGGGAGGACAAAGGGTGTGCACAGCACTCAGCCCAGCACTGGCCACTCTGCCTCCTGGCTGGAGAGCTTCGGGGACTGGAGAGAGCTTCAGGAAACTGGGAGGCCCAGAGAGACCCTTGGATGCCCCGCCCACCCACCAAACAGCTGAGAGTCAGTCAAGGGAAAGGAGCTGTAGCAGAGTCTTCTCTTGTGCAGGGAGCCTTTGTATAGCAGGCTGAAGTTCTACAGGTTGGTTGAGCTGGGAGAGGGGAGGAAAGTCAATTTTTTGCAGGGCAGGCTGCTCCCTTGTGGGGCCTGTCGCGTGGCCCCGGGCGATCCCCCTGGTTGCCCCACCCTAAGGACGGGCCTGGCCACAATGAATGTGTTAGCTTTTAAGGTGCTACCAGACTCTCTGCTGATTAATTAATAGGCCCTGTTTAAAATATACTAGGTAAGTTGATTCTTACTAGCAGCTTTTAAAGAGTAGAGGTTTCAATTAAAGGCGCTGTCATTTGTTCTCCATGTCACCTCTAGGATCTGAGAGTCCACCTGGCACAGGAATACCTTAATTTGACCTTGGTTTGCATGCAGGATCCATTTATGTGGGAACTTGGAAGAATGTGGGAATGTAACCTGCTTATTTTTCTGCAGGGGTATGTAGTTCCATGTATGGTATGGGTTGCAACATTCTGTTCTTAAGAATTAAGTCTTTTACAACACTTTGTTAAGAAACTTAATAAAGGACAATACATTTAATTATGACAATAACTCAGCATTGTATTTTAAAAATAATTTAAAAAAACACTAAAGAGAGTTTCAGCTTGAAATGCAGCATTTCCAAACCTGCAAGCATTGGTGCCAGTTTAGGAATGATATCAGCAGTACAGGTATAACCAGTTTAACGGTCAAACTTAAATGTCTACAAACAATCCTTTTCATGGCTCATGCTTGGGCTGGATTTCAAGTTCTTTTCCCCACAGAATAAATCCCATTGTGTATATCGTTTGGCAGGCAAAACAGCTTGCCTGGCATATGGGAGAGAAGAGCCACTTCCAATGCTAATCTGTTCCTGGATGCAAGTTTCCATCAGTTTGTCTCCACCAAAGGGCAGTGACCTGACCAGTTCTGAATGGACAACTGTTAGGACATCTTTGACTCTCCTGGTTTAGGAACTGTGACTCCTTCCTTCCTTGGGCAAACTCCAAGGATTTGCATGTTGTGGAGATCTTCTTGTTTTGCATATTTTTGCCTTGAGGAACTGAGGAACATTTTTCCAAAATTTCCAAAATTGCTGCATTTCAAAATGTCATTTTATACATAACAATTTATCTGTCTAAAACTGAATATTTATGGACTCTTTGTTTCATAGGATCAAAACAATGTTTCTTGAAACTACTACTGCTTCTCAATCAGCCATTTAAAAATGTTTTTATTGATCAAATGCCTAAATTTGTGCAAACACAGGTTCCAATGACCATAGTGTTGAAAACTGCATTTGTGCAGTTTTAGGCATTTGCGCAATAGCACTCTAGCACAAAAATGTTGATTTTTTAAAAAATGCCTGCAGCATTGTGGGCAGTGCAGAAACCTTCCACAGTATACTGTGCTTTATGTGGGATACCATCTGAAAACAACTGCTTTGTGCTTACATCACCAGTCATGTTACTCATCTAGATTTGCAGAACAGGTAACTATTTTGTGTGTGGAAAAAATGACATTGTCTGACATCATGAATAAGGGCACAGTGGGAAGTATGTCCTTGTAGGGAGGGCTGTTCTTAACGCAGTTGAAGGCTTCTCCAGTACCACAGTACAGGATGGTGGGGGAGCAATCTTCACTGATCTTCCCTGCCTTCCAAAGTGCTCTGCACCTTCCAAAAATATATCCCTGAGGGTCTCACTACCCTCAGGGACATATTTTTGGAAGGCATAGAACACTTTTTGAGACAGACAATATCAGTGAAAATTGTTCATCCCCAGCACACACTTCAGCTGAATTAAGAGCAACCTGGTTCTGTGCCTTGCTTTGTTAGCCCGAATGTCAGCCATTGTCTGTATTGTCAGAATTATCAGTAGAGGGCTCATGTGTTGGATTTTCAGTCCTTGGGGCAGTCGGTTGGATTAGATGGGTGTTAGATATGTTTGAATTGTGTTGTGAATCTGCACATAGGTTTCACTCTACTGAAGTACATTGAACCTGCCAAGCTGTTGTATCTGCTATCTTTAGGTGTTTGTTACTCAAAGAAAAAGCTTTGTTAAGAGCTCCGTGTCTTCCTGGAGTTATTCTGTGTGAATAATGGCACATTACACATTCTGTCCAAAGGCATCCTTTTTATGAGTAACTCAACTTGAAATTTCCATAATACCTTAGGCATTATCATTAAACATGGTTTTTTTGTTTGATTGATTGTTTTGCTTTTTGAGGGAACAAGTTAAGGCTTGATATTAGAGATTTAAATTGGAGAGCTGTCATGGAAAGCTGACTGCTCCTTCACATCAGGTAGGCTGGCAAAAACTTTCAGCACAAGGCCCTTTCATTCAGCCTATCCTGAGAGCCCAGAATCTTTATAAAGATATTGTCCCCTCTAGTAGGCCACCTCAGACTACAGGGAATTCAGGTGTTTGTTTATCTTGATGATCTGTTGATCAGATCTCCAACTTTAAAGACTCATTCCTTCTTGACACTGCCTGGTGGTATTAATAAATATCCAGACAGACTGATTCTTCAATGAGACCGCATCCAGAAGATACTATATCTAATTCACCTAGATCTAATTCACTAGTCCAGTGCCTTTCCTAACCCAACATCTGGAGCTAATGGTGGCATCACTGGACTCGGTACCATGGGACAGATGTCACCCTAATACAATAGTCCTTCCTTCCCCACCAGAAACCATCGCATGGAAGAGCCAGAAGAAAATACAACTTTCCCCCCAGGTCCTCCAATCCTTCACATGGTGGACATCTCCCTCACATTTTTTCCAAGGCAAACAATTCCCGGACCTTCCCAGAGTTATCCTGACAACAGATGCCAGCCTACTGGGATGAGGAGCACACTGCCTTCACCACTCAGCTCAAGGCAAATGGACACTACAAGAACAAAAACACAGCACAAACTGGCTGGAACTAAGGGTCATCTGCCTAATAGCACCACAGCCCCTTCTCTGGGAAAGTATATACTAATTCAAACAGACAATATGACAATGAGGGTTCACATAAATTGCCAGCATGGAATCAGATCCGGATTAAGAACAGAAGAACAGCCCTGCTGGATAAAGCCCAAGGCCCATCTAGTCCAGCATCCTGTTTCACAAAGTGGCTCACCAGATGCTGCTGGAAGCCTATAGGCAGGAGTTGAGGGCATGCCCTCTCTCCTGCTGTTACTCCCCTGCAGCTGGTACTCAAAGGCATCCTGCTTCATCAAGAAGCAGTCCTCCTTCTCCACTGGGCAGAAACAAACCTAGCATTATTCATAGATCACCATGTCAGTGGGGTGCTGAACTCCAAAGCAGACTGACTCAGCTTCAAGGAAGTCCACCCAACAGAAGCCAACCCCTCAAACAACAGACATTTGACTTCCTCACCCAACACCTGGATCACCCTCAACTCTACCTCTTCGCCATGCCAAACAACACAGCATTCTACATACTGTATTTCCCACATGCTTTCCTTGTGAAGCCATGGAGGCAGTTGATGCACTCTCAGCTCCATGGCCTCCTGTGCTACTGTACACTAGGGGTGTGCGAGCTAGCTTGATTCAAACTGGGCTTGACATCAAGCTGGCTCAGTTCAAAGGGTTCAGGGTTGAACCAGACTGGCCTCGGCCAGTCTGAGTTCAAATCAAATCAGGCCAGGTTCTAGCCGATTAGGCTCAGAACTCTACTGGTAAAGGGGAATCCAGTGAGATTTCCCCCTTTTTAGTTAAGGGGGGGCAGGGGTTTCCCTAAACGTAGAGTGGATGGGAGGGGAGTAAGAAACTAACTTAAAAGTGGCTGCGGCTGCAGCTGTATGAGGGAGTTCACCAGGGGTGGCACCCTGCACCCTACCCCACTGGCCTCCCCCTGAGTAGCCTGGGCCAGTTCCAGCCTGGTTCACGCCTCTGCACAGGCATGGAGGTTGAATTGGAGCCAAATCAGCTTTGCAGGTTTTGTGTACATTTCTACTGCATGTCTTTCCACCTTTCTCTGCAAAGTTCACCCCTACAAGTCAGAGGTCATCTTAGTAGCTCCCCATTGGCCATCAAGGTCCTGGTCCTCAGAATTTTTAAATCTCTTTAATCTTTTAATCTCACAATCTCAGATGCTTGGTTCCTTCCAGTCACCACAGATCTGCTATATTAAGGCCTGATTCTACACTATGACTTAGCCTGATTACAGCTTGCCACATGGAGACTGAAATCAACTTCCTGAGCCAGCACAACTATTCCTCCAAAGTACTAAACACCACTGGCCTCAAGAAAAGCCTCTACCTACCAAATATACCAAACCATACGCAGGACTTTTCTTCAGTGGTGTAGGAGACCTAATGTCTCAAAGGATGGTTGTGTCATCAAGGAACTCCTATTATCTTATAGGAAGGTCTAGATAGAGGCATGAAGGCTAACACCCTAAAAAAAAAAAAGCATCTTCTCTTGTTGGCCTCCTCTCTGGACCCACAATAATGGGACTACACTATCCTCCATCTTACTGGCTCCCTGACCGCCCACCATTTTCCTCCATGGTACCTCCACATGTCTTACATTCAATTTCCTTTGAGCATTTCTGATCTATGTCCCTTAGATGGTTATCATTCAAGTTGACATTCTGAATTGCTATCTACACTGCAAGGCTCGTATCAGAACTTCAGGTGCTATTGACTGAAAAAAACAACCCTATGTATTTTCTTCTCAGACTCCACACATCTAATCCCTGACCCTTCATTCATGCCAAAGATCTCTTCAATTGTCCACTGTTCTCAGGATGTCATTTTGCCCTCACTTTGCCCTACACCGGCCCATCCAACTGAAAGGGCAGCATGAATTTGATGTCCGAAAATGCTCAAGGCCTACATTCAATGTACTTCCTCTTTCTTCAGTACAGAAACTTTGTTCATCTCTTTTCTGTCCACCTCTATGACACAAAAGGTTTCATCATCCACCACAGCAAGATGGATTGAGGCCTGTATATCAATTGCTTACGAAACTCAAAACCTATGTCTGCTGTCACATTTGACTGCACTCTCCACCAGATCAGAAGCTACTTCCTCCGCTTTCTCCACGAATGGTCCTCTCCATTCTGTAGAGCAGTGATCTGGTCCACTCCTTCATTTGCTCAGCACTGCAAGCTGGATATGTATCTCTCTGCCCAGGTTGCCTTTGGCAGAAGAGTTCTCCAACAGGTTCTCCCACCTCAGTAGACCCTAACATCCCACCCGGATTTGTTGGCTTTGGCATATCCCACTCAAGATGCCCTTATCCAGCAGCAGAGAAAGGAGCATTCATTACTTACTGTGAAGCTTTCTTCTTGATGCTGGATTTGAGGTCATCTCAGCCCACACTCATGAAGGTCTGGGTCTACTGGTGGGACCACCTAATCAATATAACCACTACACAAGAACACTCATTACTCTTTCCATTCTCCTTGTTGTTGTCTGCACCGGTGCAACTGGCTTTTCTGTCTCATCAGACTTGGCTACTCAGAACTTGGTGGGGCCCTGTTCACCAGGCTCTTAAAGCTCTAGCTAATTTGCATAAATCCTGCCTGTGGAGCATATGGGAGGATAACCCATTTGAGATGCCCTCAAATCCCAGAGCACTGCTCGTATCCATGACTTCATAAGTGGAGTTGTCCCAATTCCTATTTGTTTAAAGTTATTTTATTTTTGGGAAAAGAGCAGACAAAGAAATGCATCTGGCTAGGGGAATGAAAGTTATAGTGGCCAGGGGAGTGCCTCACACCTCACTGAGCTGATGGTGTGACTAAACTTTGTATGTGTTTCTTCTGCTGCAAAACATCTAGTGGGATTGAGAGTATATGTTACATCTGGCATCTGATTTTTGAGATGTGATGTGGTGAGTTGATTTTTGCCTTTCATTGTTTATTTCCCACATAATCTAATACTTTAATTGAAAAATGGAAAGCACAATTTATAGGTTTAAAGATGTAAGTATTTGCTGTAAACTATCTCTTTTATGAGGAAATAAAATTGGTTCCAAGCAATGCATTGGCAGGATGAAAACTCCTGCGATTAAGATAGATCAGTTCTGCCACCAGTTGCTGTCATATGTAGATACATATAAAAGCCATCAGAATCTACAAATATCTGGGTAGAACCATTTACTTTTTTTTTCAATCAAAAGCAGCTAGCATCTTGCCACCTATATGTGCTGAATATGAGCTAATTTAGGAGGTCGACTGAGTCATTTCAGCACATCTGATCATGACATCCAGAGAGTACATCATGGAACTGATCCCCCATCAGTTTCCATGGCAATAAGTATCATTGTAGTTTGCACAACTGGGCTTTCACTTTCCATTTGCTGCAGCAAGGTTCCTTCCCTTTTACTCTCAACATACTCCTCTTCAACTACCTTTAGGTAAGACCATCTAGCTGGATGGGGCAGGGCAGGAGGGGGTGCTTGCTCTCCTTCAAATTTTGAATTTAATAATATAAAATTGATGTGTAGAACCAAAGTACTCTGGTATCCAACACTAGTCAGCAGGAGGCCTAGATAGAATTTTGAAAACCATGTTTAATGAGAGATTCCAGGCCTGAACTCTGGAAGAGGACCTAGGCCAGCAGCTCACTGTTCAGATGGACACTCTATAAATGAAAAGTTGCTTGCTGGCATGATGCCCACCCATGGGGTGGAGGAGGCTGCAGGTCCAAAGGAAACCTTCAGTGGACCAGGTGTGTGGAGGAGGAGGCAGAGAAATTTTTGCATGTCTCCCCTGACTGCAAAAGCCCTTTCCGCTTGCATGAATCTGTTCTTAAGGTTCACCAATAGCTGCACATCATGCCAACCACTATATTCATGGTGGGATGTAAGTTTGGAAAAATATTCTTAAGTATGATCTAGTACAACTTAGCTTCCATTCTTCCCTCATAGTAATGTATTGCCTGCAATAGACCAATACAAGCTTCTCTGGGTCCTGGTCAACTATATCAATTTCTCTTCTCCCGGCATAGGTACTAAAGACCCTCCCTTCACGATGCTTTGGCTGTAGGTCTTCCTCTCTTCCAAGTTGAGGCAAATACTACTACAACTATTTATATACTACTTTTGACCTGCCCCCCCCCAATCCAAAGCATTTACATAGAAAAAGAATAATAATAGTAAGATGCTTCCCTGTCCCCAAAGGGCTCACATTCTAAGAAGAAAAACAAAGGAGGCAACAGCAACCACTAAAGAAATGCTGCACAGGGGAGGGGGTGCAGAGCTGAGAAGAAGATTAGCACTGCAGTCATCCAGACATTTTACCTCTACTTTAGAGTTCAGCTCAGAATTTATGCTGGGAATGGGAGGGCAGGAAAGGGTGGTAGCATTGGCTATTCAAGAAATACAGAGCATCTCTCTAATCCTCTAATTAAAAAGATGAAAAGAAAGTAGAGGGTGCAACGGTAGCTATGAGCCTTAAAGGTATTGTTGTACTGTTCATGTAACTTGTTGATGTTCTTCAAACATAGAGGCTATTCACACGAGCATGCAAAACTGGACTAAGGGAGCCCAGCCCGGTTTTGCACGCTTGTGTGAATTGCCGGGATCAGGCCTCACCAATCATGAGAAGAGCTCCGCTATCTTACATGTTTCATTTTTGTACCAGTGTAGTTATTTACCATTTAACCATCCTTTTCAGCTTCTAGTTGGAATGGAATATTTAAAGACTGATAAAAGAATGGATTATTCTGCTTATTCAGAGCAGCAGTGTAAGTATGTTTCTCTGTTTCTGGTATATATAATCCCTGAAATGAGGTGGAGGGCAAAGAATCATAGGGTGGGTTCAGATATCACATGGATCTATGATTAAATCTGAGTTCCCACATGATATCTTCTAGGCTTGCGAGTGTACACTCTTCTGCCCAGAAGTAGAAGCATTCTACTTCTGACTGTGTTTAGAAGCAAATCAAGGTTGATTATGACATCCAAACTGAATAAACTTGGTTTATTCTAACCAAACTGCTCAAAACAAATTGAGACCTGAAACCAATTTCAGAAACAAAAGATAAACCTACACCGGCCTAGACAGCTGTTATGACCATTCTTGACTTGTCTCTAATCATTGTTGAAAACAGAATTCTTCTGATTTACCAGCAGGAGAGGGAGAGGCATATTCCAAAGGCTAGGAGATATCACACAGAACCAAGAATTAACTTTGGTTCCATGACATCTAAACCCTCCAATAAACTAGAGAAGCCTTGTAGGCCCTTGAGTCCAATCCCCTGCTTCATACAGGAAATCCAGCTAGAACATTCCCAACAGATGATTGTCCAGTCTCTGCCTGAACATTTATAGTGAGGTAAGACCTCCATTTCTCCGCTCAAACAATTGGTTCTATTGTCAGACTGCTCTTACTGTTAAGAAATTTCTCCTAAAGTTCAGCCAAAATCTACCCTCCTGATTAGATCTAGTCCTGCCTTCCAGCAGTGCAGGAGGAAAAGAGAGAAGTACAGGAGGAGGAAGCCACATAAAAGCCCAGGGTTGTTCATGTAGCACTAAATGATGCTTTGGCATTATGTCTCAGCTACCCATAAGTCTTTTATATGTTTGCATTTGAGGTATATGAATTGAATACTATTTATTGTCAGCATTCTTCTTAACCAGCTGTAGTGCAATAATAGGCAAAACATTTTATAATCATTTCATCTTTAACAGTGCAATCTATATTATTAATTTTCTTGGCCGCCCACCATGGGGATACGTGTCAGCACGGGTGGAACTCTCGAAAGGTTGCACGAGAGTTCCGACCACAGTAATTGCGGAGGTGGCCTGGCCTGGCGAGGTGGCTGGGCTGGGGAGGTGGCGGCGGTGGGGGAGGCAGGGGAGGTGGCAGGGGAGGTGGTGGTGGCTCTGCCCAAGGAGGCAGCTGGGCTGCCAGGAAGAGGAGGACCCGGTGGGTGGCAGTAGAGCCATGCCGCCGAGAGCAGCCCCGCTAGGCAGGAGGTGGAGCCACGCCCGGCTGGGAAGGAAAGCAATGCCGGCAGCCGGGGATGAAAGAGAGCAGCCCGGCAACGGCCGCGGTGTGGAGGTGGCAGCGGGAGAGGGGGGAAAAGCTGAGAAGACTGTTGCAGAAGGCAGGGGGAGGGCTGAAGAGACTGGGGCAGAAGGTGGGGGGAGGGGAGAACCACCAGCCCCAAAGAGTGCACAGATGCTCTGTGTGGGTTCAGCTAGTATTTGACATACTTTGTTATAAATTCCATTAGGCCTATCTCCTGAGCCTAACTTGAGCTTACTTGAATAATCCCAATGGCCAACATGATCCACAGCATTTCAGTGATGCTGCAAACCATGTCAGAATTACTGTGGACACGTATGGCAACCCTGGCACTGTTGAGGATGAGCAGCACCACCACAATTACTGTCCTTTGTGGCAAATAGTAGTAACTGTGGTAGTGCTGCTTACACAACCACTTGTCTTCAACAGTGTTGGAACTGCCTTATTCATCTGCCACACAGAGGTGCTCTAAGCCCCAGACCTTGTGGCCCCAGTCCATGGCCTTCAATGTCTGGGGGGGCCACCAAATGGCCGGAGGGCCTCCGGCAGCCACCCCATGCCCACCCCATCTAACCACCATATATATATTTTTAATTACAGCTGCCACATGGCCGAGGGGTGGCTGCCAGGGGGTGAGCAGAGCAGTCCTTCTCCACTCTCCCCTATTCCCCCTCCCCTGGCAGTGGTGGCCAGAGCAACGCTGGACCTGTCCACTTGGGCCAGTATCTTCTACCAACTGCGAGCTGCACCTGCACAGTTGAGAGATGGTTGCGAAGCCGTGATTATCGAGCTTGCGATGACGAGCTTGCAATGATCTCTGAACTGCGCAGGTGTGCCTTGCAGTTGGTAGAAGACACTGGCCCGAGTGGACGGGCCCAGTGTCACTCCAGCTGCCGCCGCCAGAGTGGGGAGAGTGGAGAAGGACTGTTCCACTTATCCCTGGCATAATAAATAAAAGGGGGGATGTTCCCCCAAAGTTCCCCCAAAGTAGGGCTTTTCGAGGGGCTTTGTGAAGGTGGGGCTCGTGGCTGGGCGGTCCAGGCGCCCAAATAAGTTACGTGCGCCCCTGCTGCCGCAGCCCACGTTTGCAGTACTGACAAGACTCTGAGCATCATGTCAGCCATATGTTTCAGTGAAAGGTCTCACTGGAGAGAAGTAACATGAATAAAGCAACTGACATCCAGACTAATGCTGCACCAATGCCAGTTTTCTGTCACTCAGTGGGGGGAAGCCAGTTCTCAACCATCTTTCCTTCCCTCTGCAGCCATGTGTGCCTTCCAAAATTATGTCCATGAGGAACTCAGGCTAATTGTTTCAGGAGCCACAAGTGCTTGCAAAGGGAAGGGAAGATAACCAAACATCTCCCCTCCACCATTGTGTGACAAGTGACAAAAAACACCGGCACATCAGTACCTTGTTACTCTGCCTGTCAGCCAGAAAGATTAAGCAGCTGGCTAAAAGAAATATATGTTTAACAAATGGCTGGATACGATCTTCTACATGACAGTTCACCGATTAGAATGTGTAATATCAAGCTTTAACTTGTTCCCTTCAAAACGGGGGGTGGGGGCATGTGTAATGATATTGCCTAAGGCATTATGGAAATTTAAAGTTGAGTTATAAAAAGGAAATGCCTTTGGACAGAATGTGGAAGAGAATTAACTGACATCTGCTTTGCTTTATAAGCAGAATGTGGTATTTACATTATGGGAAATCACAAAGTTAGTGCATGTGTGCATGTATGAAGGCTTTACTATGTACCTAGGATACCTCAAGGCAGATTTGAAATCAGCAACAGCTGGTGCAGGGCAGAAAACCAAAATGAAGATGCATGCTCCCACTGATTACCATGTTAATCTGGCTCAGTCCAGCAATTCGGGTGATAATATGCAAATGTGCTGATAATAATGTAGTCTATCAAAACACTGGCATGCTCCCCACGTCATGCATATTCTTTGATATGCACAAGATTCTGAAGGCAGCTTGCTGGTTGTCTATTGCTGATAGTCTGGAGGCAGCTGAGAATGTGTTGGAAGTTACATACCAAAGATTGTAACTTTGATATCACCATGTAATGGACCCGCCAATAATTTATTGTTGTGTTTAGATCAATGGACGCTCTGTTCAACCTAATGGTTTTAGTTCGTGGCTGAACACTATTATTATAGGAAGGATCCCTGGTTTTCAATAACATGCAACCCCCGCTCCCCAAAGAGGCCGATGGCACCTTACAGGTGCAGATGTATACAAGTTATGAATAGTGACTGACATCCTGACTTCTGTGCTTCTGTGCTGCAGGGTAGCAGTTGTCTGATGGTCTCACGAGGGTGCCTTTCTTGCTGACTCCTTCCACCCTCAGAAATGCTCCCTGTGACTTGGAGGTTGGTCCCTGAGGGCTGCAGGGAGTGCTTCTGGAACTGGAAGGAAATCTCCCCCATCCACGTAAGCACATATGCTTCCTTAGTCTAGAACACAGTTTCTCAACCACCGGTCCCCGGACCGCTGCCGGTCCCCAGGGGGTTGAGTGCCGGTCTGTGCAAGTTCTTTAACAACCCCTCCTTTTCAAGCATGCCAGTCCTTTAATACCCTGGAGATTAGCTCCCTGGAGCTAATCTTTAACCAGGCAGCCTTCGCTGCAGGGCTCTGTCTTCCTCCTGAGTCCCAGACAGCCTTTTCTCACTCCCAGCTAATCTCTTCAGTCTCTTTGATGAGAGGAGATAGCGAGAGCGAGTGATGTCACTGGTATGCAGCCGGTTAAACACACGAGGCAGGTAGCAGGGCGAGTGAGAGGGAGTGCTTGGCTTGGCTGGAGTGCTGCATGCATAAACTCTGTTCTGAACTTCTGCATGCATAAACTCTGTTCTGAACTACTACAGAGGAGGAACAGAGGAAGGCAGGCAGGCAAAAGATAAGAAAACAAAACAAAAGTAAGCAACAGTGCTGATCAAATGAAAAAATAAGGGAAAGATAAGAAGAATGAAAGGGGTGAGGGGCGGGCTGATCATGTACTGACTCAACAAAAGGGGATGAAGATCAAATAAAATGGGATTTTTAAAAGCAAGCATACAGGAGAGAACAAGTACAATCTGTGTGAACTGAGAAATAAAATGGGGGGGGGGTGAGGGAGATGAAGAAAGGAGTGGCTAGGGTGAGCTACTGGCTTACCAAAAAGGGGATGAAGCTAACATAAACTGGGATTTTTAAAAGCAAACATGCAGGCAGGAGAGAGAACTAGTGCAATGTGTGTGAACTGAGAAAACCAGTGGAAAAAAGAGATCACGAGAAAGGGGATGGAGTGGGGACATGGTTGTAGCAAGGTATGAAATGGTGAATAGAGGAGAGAGAAGGAGGGAAAGAAGGATAAAGAACAGACCCACTAAAAGTCTTCCCACTCATGTGTGAGTACATAGTACTCCCCCCCAAAAAAACACCTCTGCCTAAAAATCATTACAGTTGTAAAAACCTGGATATATATGAATGTGTGGTATGAAGGGTTAAATCTCCCACCCCATTCCCTGTGGTTTACTTTCCTAATGTGGATGCCATATTGATGTGTAAAGTTCATTACCATAACATTACCTTTTCAAGGTAATGAGTGTTTTAGTTCTGAGTGTACTGCTTGGAGGTTTTTTGGATGATGTTTGGTTACAGACTTCCAGTAAGATATGAGATGTCATATTTTAAGCTTCCTATCAATTAAGTTGATAAGCTGGTTTTATGGTAGCAAACATGCATTGTCCCATTTGCTAAGGAGAGCAAGGGCAGTGATTACCAAATGAAGAGAGGAGGAAAGCTGGAGGTGGAGTACTGTGTGTGTAAGAGAGAGTACTATTTTAAAAGCAATATTACATTACTATTTTTATGCATTTAAGAAGCAAGATATTAGAACTTGACACAAGTTCCTGCCTGCATGTTTATATGCAAAATAGATAGATGAGGAGTAAGAAAAGACAGAATTGGAAGAATGGAGTGTAAGTTTGCAACCTATTCTTAAAATATGGTAATGTTAAATCTGGACTGGACAAATCTCAGGTGCCAGGGAGCCATGATGTCTCATCCTTTCCTCCCTCCCCCTTTTGAGCCAGAACTTCAAAAGTTAAATATTGATTAAATTCATTTTCATTAATTTCACTTTGATTTAATTGATTGATTGTTATTTTAATAATCAGCACCCTAAAAATTCACCTCGGCCCCCATGAGCCAAGTCACGGCCAGTTTTGGCCCATCAGTACATTTGAGTGGTGAACACCTGTGAACGCCTGTACTAATAGATAAACTTGAAACCCCTTTCTAACTGCTGGTCTGGGACTAGAAACTGCACACAAAAAATGTAGTGGTCCTTGAAACTCTGCATGACAAATTTAGCGGTCCTTGACTCCAAAAAGGTTGAGAAACACTGGTCTAGAAGGCAGCAGCAGTACACAAGAAGCATCAGTGCTTCATTATAAGCACTGATTCTTCATTAGTCAAGATGTTGGCCAGTGACCACACAGTCACCAGTGATAATACTATCTATCTTATAGTGCTCATATGTGGTCTCCCATTCAAATGCAACCAGCGTGGATCCTGCTTAGCTAAGGGGACAAGTCATGCTTGCTACCAGAAGATCAGCTCTCCTCTTCTTGTTGATCTTGGCTTCAATATTCTCAAATGCATCTTTGACCAATATTCTCAAATGTATCTTGGCAAGAGTCAGTTTTTGTCACCTCTGCTATTGGCACTGACACAATGAATGAGATCTCTCTCATTGCCTTTAGCTCAGGGGCATTCTGAGGACATCAGCTCCTCATGTGCCAGTCAACCATAAGGGGGGAAAGCAAAACTGTGATTTTTGAGTACTGATCTCCAGTAAGATAACTAAAAGGGTAGTTGATGTTCTTCCCATATGTACTGCAAGAAAGAGAATGTTTGTCTAATTGATTAGGTCCAGATAGGAAGTTTATGTGGACCACAAGCTGGTCTTGTAACAAGCATAAATTGTCCGCTTTGGTAGAGTCTGCCTTGGTTTGCATTTGGATCAGGGGCGTAACAAGGCTGGAGTGGGCCCAGAGACAAAATTGTAAAATGGGCCCCTCACTGATACACACACACACACTTCACAATATATAGTCATGTGACTTGCCTCTGGGGGGCCCCTCGAGCCGTGGGGGCCCCCAGGCAGCCGCCTCCCCTTGCCTAATAGTAGTTACGCCCCTGATTATGGGTGCCTGTATGTGAGCACAGTAAGATATTTCCCTTAGGGGATGAAGCCATTGCTCAATGGAAGAGCATCTGCATGCAGAAGGTCCCAGGTTCAGTCCCTAGCATCTCCAGGTAGAGCTGGCAAAGAGTCCTGCCTAAAACCTTGGAGAGCCACTGCCAGTCAGTGTAAACAATTCTGAGCTAGATGGACCAATGGTTTGACTCAATATAAGGCAGCTTCCTAGGTTCCTATGTTTCTGTTCTCTCTTAACATAAGCTCTCTTGACACAGAGCCAGGAATGCACAAAACAATACTAGGGAAATAAAGAATATTATATATTGTGCAGGGTTTTCTGGGTTGTCATCAGTGCAGATCCCGTGGTTTCCTAGTTCTATCTAAGATGGATCAACATAGAGGTCATGCTAGAAGGCTTTTAGCTTAAAGGCAGAGCATGTGCATGCAGAAGGTCTCAGGTTCAATCCCAAGCACCTACAGTTGAATGATCTCAGATGACAGGGCTAGGAAAAATCATTGCTTGAGGTCTCGATGGGCTGCTGACAGCCAGACTAATATAAAGACAGGGCTAGACAGTAGTGGTGAGTCCGAACCGGTCCGGCGGCCATTCTAAGGAATGGCCGAACTGCCGGACCGGTTCGGCTCTTGGTGGTTCGGGTCCGGGTGGGGGGTATGACTTTAAGGGCGGGAGGACTTGCTTACCCCTCCCGCCTCTTCGGCCCCCTCCAGCACCCATATTTAACTTAAAAGCGGGGCGCTGGAAACCAGCCGCCCCCCCGAGCAGATTAGCAATTAAGGGTGCACCTGTCGTCGCCCGCCCGCCAACCCGCCAGCCAGCCAGCCCGCCAGCCCTCCCTCCCAGCTGCCCGCCCGCCCGCCCGCCCAAGTGTGTCCTTACCTAATGCTTTAAGTAAACGAGAGGAGCTACCGAAAGGAGCTCCTCTCGTTAGCAAGGCCTCCAGAAGACTGAAGGCGCTTTGCGCGCGCGCACATGCGCGCACCGCAAAGGACGCCAGAGGCCAGGTCTACCCGCCGGGAAAGGGCCGGGTAGACCGGGCCTCCGATCGCAAAGCGCCTTCAGTCTTCTGGAGGCCTTGCTAACGAGAGGAGCTCCGTTCGGTAGCTCCTCTCGTTTACTTAAAGCATTAGGTAAGGACACACTCGGGCGGGCGGGCTGGCGGGCAGCTGGGAGGGAGGGCTGGCTGGCGGGCGGGCGACGGCAGGGGCACCCTTAATTGCTAATCTGCTCGGGGGGGGGCGGCGGTAGCGGTGGCGGGGGTGGCTGGTTTCCAGCGCCCTGCTTTTAAGTTAAATACGGGCGCTGGAGGGGGCCGAAGAGGCGGGAGGGGTAAGCAAGCCCTCCCGCCCTAAAAGAAAGGGCCCCCCGTCGGTGCCGGTCCGGACTGGGCTGGACCGTGCACATCCCTACTAGACAGACTACTCTTCTAATTCAGTGACGCTATTCACATGATTGCTCAAAACCGGGCTGGGCTCCCTTAGCCCGATTTTGAGCAATGGTGAGAACCGCTGGGCTACCGAACGGAGCTCCTCTCGTTAGCAAGGCCTCCAGAAGACTGAAGGCGCTTTGCGCGCGCGCGCATGCGCGCACCGCAAAGGACGCCAGAGGCCCGGTCTATCCGCCGGGAAAGGGCCGGGTAGACCGGGCCTCCGATCGCAAAGCGCCTTCAGTCTTCTGGAGGCCTTGCTAACGAGAGGAGCTCCGTTCGGTAGCTCCTCTCGTTTACTTAAAGCATTAGGTAAGGACACACTCGGGCGGGCGGGCTGGCGGGCAGCTGGGAGGGAGGGCTGGCTGGCGGGCGGGCGACGGCAGGGGCACCCTTAATTGCTAATCTGCTCGGGGGGGGGCGGCGGTAGCGGTGGCGGGGGGGGCTGGTTTCCAGCGCCCTGCTTTTAAGTTAAATACGGGTGCTGGAGGGGGCCGAAGAGGCGGGAGGGGTAAGCAAGCCCTCCTGCCCTAAAAGAAAGGGCCCCCCGTCGGTGCCGGTCCGGACTGGGCTGGACCGTGCACATCCCTACTAGACAGACTACTCTTCTAATTCAGTGACGCTATTCACATGATTGCTCAAAACCGGGCTGGGCTCCCTTAGCCCGATTTTGAGCAATGGTGAGAACCGCTGGGCTCACGGGCAAGCCCAGTGGTTCTCTGGTGGCTAGCCTGTATAACTACCCCTCACCCTAAATGAGGTTAACAGAGCGAGTGCTCTGTTAACCCTGTTTATTTGATCATGTGTCAGCTGTGGCTGCTTGCAGCCGTGGCTGACACACTGGGGTGGGGGAGGGGGGACCCCGGAAGGCACCGCACACTCACGCAGTGCCTTCCTGGAGCTTGGGGGGCTGGGGCGTCACACAGTGGTGCTCCCCTTCCCCCCGGAGCTCTCAATGGAGCTGCGGCCATGCGCGGGAGCGCCCAACTGGAGCAGCTGCTCATCTGGGCGGCCAATCCGGCCGCCCAGCAACAAGCAACTGCTCATGTGTGGGGAGAGCGGGCTAAGCCTGCTCTCCACACACAAACCCCATATGGCGCTTCACACCATTCATGTGAAGTGCCTCAGTGTGATGCAGTTTCACAGGCCTATATGGCTTGTAACAACTGGATGCACTGAATCAGAAATACCTGAAACTCCAAAGCCTCTGGCCACCACTTTGAACATGCCCTTATGCTCATTGCTCCCTTGGTTTGCACTAGTGAAGTATCCATCCCAGAAAAGTAGTGAAGTATCGGTCAGGAAACAGAGAGGGTGCAAAGCACTGGGAGCAAAACCAGTTCTAAGATTCACTGTGAATCTATTCATTTTATAGAGTCCTGTCAGCCACTTCAGTACTTCAGCATGAGTGATTTCCAAGTTTGTGACCTTTCAAGACAAGTGTTCCCTCAAGAGCAAAGAGACTGGTGATTGGATAGCAAGCAGTATTGTCTGTGGCAGGGGCGGAGCCACCATTGAGCAGACAGGTTCAAAGAACCTGGCCATGAGCTATAGAAGGAGTTCCTTCCCAGCCAGCGTTAATGTCTCACACACGTGGGCATGGCCTGGTCTCTGGAGGGCCCGCGCAAGCCCTCCAGAGCCCATTTCCAGCCAGCATTTGCTTGCTGGATGCATTCCTTTCCCTTTCTCTTCCTCCAGAGAGACGGGGACCACCACATATAATGGTTGAAATAAACACACCGTATTCCCTACAGGAGAGGACTGGCTCTATTTTTCTGTGCTGATAAAGATCTGCAGTCTGAGAAGCACACTGGAAGCAAAGGTCTGACTTAAACGTTCACTATTTTATTTTATTATTTATTCAAAACATCTTATCAATTATAATTTTTAATTAATATAATTAATTAATATAATTAATATAATTAACTTATCAATATAATTTTAAATTAAGCATTTACATGGGGGTAATCATATTAACCAATCCAGGAGATCTCTGGCAATTCTGTCCATATTCATCAGTTTGAAAACACCAGATTAATACTGTACAACTAGCACTCCACCAAGCTGAGTACAGCCCACCAACAGTTTGTTGAAGGGATGATGCGATTTATTTATTTTTTGAGTGGGCAAGTACCCCTGCCCAAGTCACCCCAATCTGAAGTGGGAATTGATCCCTTTCCTTGAATCAGGAAATGACTGTAGCCCCATTTTGAGAGAAATAATGAGGTCATTCACACAATCGAAAATTGTGTTCCACCTGGTAGAAGCAAGGTAGGAGGAAAACCTGGGTAGAAGTGATTGTGTGGAAGCAAGGTTAGAGGAAAACCTGGGTAGCTTTTTTCCTACCTTGCTTCCACACAATCACTTCTACCCAGGTTTTCCTCTAACCTTGCTTCCACACAATCAAAAATTGGGAGTACGCACAGTTCCCAAACCCAGGTAGAACACAGTTTTCGATTGTGTGAATGAACTCAATGAGCCGGGTCTCATGATCCGTGAGACCCGGTTTTGTCAAAACTGTGGGGAGAGCGGGCTAAGCCCTCTCTCTCCCTGCAGACGAGCGCTCAGGGAGCCCTGGGCGGCCGGATCCCCTAGCCCGATCTTGCCTGATGGTGAGAATAGCCCCATTGATATCCTAGGTCACAATGCTTCTATCTAAGTTGCTGTTACAGTTCCCTGGAACCACTTATATTACATGTTCTACAGGGCTTAGGTAAAAGATTGAGAGCAAGGCCACCTCCCTGAAAGGCTTAATAATGAGCAGAACAACAAGACTGCAATGCTCTCATGCTGGAGGGACAGAATTAGCGGGGAACCGGGTAGCCAAATTTGGGCCTGGTGCTTTCATTTCCAATGCTCTTGTCATTAAGGAAGTTTGATCATAAGAGACAGGGACTGTCACTTAAAGGCCTTAATGATCTGGGCTTAATGATAGAGCTCTTCACTGAGTCACTCAGAGAAGCCTGTCTTCAAAGATGAAATGTTTTCCATTCATAAGTACCACTGGAGGAGCTCTGCTGTTCCACCATATGTCATTTTTTCATCGCCTTGTCCTTATCTATTTCCTTGTTCCTTTTAAATAAAAGAACATTGGGTTAACATTGCCAACACTGCTTAATTAGATCAAGGGGATGTTACAGTCAGTTAGTGAGCTCATCACAGATTTCCCGGCACTTGGTGACTGGGCAGCCTTTAGTTTCAGAGGAGAGATTTTGTTTGAGATAAAGAAGCCATGAAATTAGATGACGAGTGTTTCATAAAGACTGAATTGCTATAAAGCACTGGGGAGATCATTCAATTTGCTCAAGGCTGTGGAATATTAGAAATAGAAGCTTTTCCTTTAAAAAAAAATCACAGTGCATTACACTTTCTGTGTTTGAAGATAAGAATTAACACATGGTCCTTTTATGTCAATGTTGTGTTGTTTTTTAAATAATCACTCTGTTATTATCAGAACAGCAGTAGTGATTAATTGTGCTGTTTGACCAGCATTTTCTGTCTTAACTGACAAAAACCATTTAAAGAACTCAGACCATAATAAATTGCCACTAAACATGGTCTAAACAGAGCCTTCATTTCCAGCTGGTGTCCATTCTGTTGTGCCAACTATAAAGTGGTTATGAAAGGGAAGTTTTAGCAGGGATTTGATCTTTCAGGCACGAGATATCTACAGTGAGGATTTTGTAAATTCAGTCATGTTACAGAATTCTAGATCTCTAATGTACAGGAAGCAATCTGTAGACCTATCTCCTGTGAGATCCACAGCAGGATAATTCCCCCTATATTGGCAAAGTGTTTGCCAAGAGAAGTGGGGTCATGCCACACATTGTGCAGTGGATTGCCACCTTTAAAATGGATGTGATGAATTGATGTGATGAATGTAAAATGGATGTGATGAATGTAAAAGTGATGAATGACAGCATAACTTTAATGTATTATATAAATTGTGTGTTAGGGCAGTTTACCACACTTATGTTTAGGGTGTGGGACAGAACACTGGGACATGCTCACTCATGTTATTCATTGGGTCTGGGTGGGGCGGATTCAGGCATATTGTCTGAACTGGCCCAGTGAAATCTCTCCCCTGTATTATGCCAAGATAGGAGGACAGATCTCACAGCGGATCACATCATTTAAAGCAGCAACTGTCACTTATGAAGTCAAATTGTTTCACCTAGCACAGTATTGTTACAGCGGGGCTGGTGCAGGAGGGGTGGTGGACGAGACAGCTTATGCCTTTAATGCAGTCATAGACCATGGAATCAGGTTGGGTTGCCTGAGGGAGGCTGAATTGGGTGGCACTGTCTTAAGAACATAAGAACAAGGCCCATCTAGTCCAGCATTCAGTTTCGCACAGTGGCCCACCAGATGCCTCTGGGGAGCCCACAGGCAAGAGGTATGTGCATGCATGCTGTTGCTCCCCTGTAACTAGTATTGAGAGGCATTGTGCCTCTGAGGCTGGAGGTGGCCCACAGCCACCAGACTAGTAGCCATTGATAGACCCATCCACCATGAATTTGTCTAAGCCCCTTTTAAAGCCACCCAAGCTAGTAGCCATCACCACATCCCATGGCAAATAATTCCATAGATTAATTATGCACTGTGTGAAAAAGTACTTCCTCATGTCGGTCCTAAATTTCCCAACCTTCAGTTTAATGTGGTGACCCCTGGTTCTAGTGTTGTGAGAGAGAATGGAACAGTGGTTCCATTCCTAGTCTGGCAGATTCCAGATGTTGTTGCTTGAAGACTGTTGCTCTGCATATAATGTATAATGTATAATGGGGGTATAATGTATGGAGTTCCACAAGGCTCCATACAGTCTGCAATGCTTTTTAATGTCTACATGAAACTGCTGAGAAAGATCATCAGGAGATTTGATGAAGGGTGTTTTCAATATGCTGATGGCACCCAAATCTATTTCTCCATATCAATTTTATCAGGTAATGACATAAAGGCGACAATGGGATGGATGAGGGATAACAAACTGAAATCGAATCCAATAAGATAGAGGTACTGACTGTGGTGGGTCAGAACTCAAGAAATGGTTTAGTTCTGCCTGTTCTGGATGGGGTTACAATCCCCCAGAAAGAACAAGTACATAGCTTGGAAGTGCTCCTGGATCCAAAAGTCTCTGGTCTCTCAGGTTGAGGCTACAGAAGGGGGGCTTTTTATCAGCTTCGGCTGATACATCAGTTATGCCAATTCTGGAGGTAAATGACCTTACAACAGTGGTATATATGCTGGTAACCTCCAGCTTTACTACTGTAATGCACTCTACGGGGGGCTGCCATTGTATATAGTCTGGAAAGAACCGTTGATACAGAATGTGGCAGCCAGACTGGTCTCCAGGATAACCCGAAGAAACCACGTAACACCAATTTTAAAAGAACTACACCAGCTGCCGATATGTTTCCAAGTGAAATATGAAGTGCTGGTTACTGCCTATAAATCCCTTAACAGCTTGTGTCCAGGGTGTTTAAGAGAGCACCTCCTTTGTCATGAACACTGCTGCCTATTAAGATCATCTGAGGAGATCCGGATACAGCTACCACTGGCTAGTTTGGTGGTGACTCAGGACTGGGCCTTCTCTGTGGCTTGGGGCCTTTGGAATGCGTTCCCTGTCAAAATAAGAGCTTCTTCATCTCTGGCTGTTTTTAAAAAGACCCTTAAGACACGCCTCTTTTCTCAGGCTTTTAATTAATTAATTTTAAATGGTCTGTTTTAAGCATGCAAGCTCTGCCACTGCAGCTATCTCGCTGTTGCTGCTTAGTTGGATGAGGCACAGGTATGCCAGCCACTCCAGGGTTTTGCCCAGGAAAAGAACCTCAGATTTCGACCAGGCACAAACCTGAAATGGCTGGTGCACCTGTTCCCCGGCCAGCTGAGTGTGGTGGAAGTGGCAGAGCAGGTGCTGCAGTGAGGCTAATTACCACATTAAAGTCATAAGTTGGCTGCCTTGTTCACTGCACCTCTTGCCCCAGCTGTGTGCACCACTCGCCACTGTATTGTCTATACTGCCTAGAAGCAAGGTTTTAGACAAGGGTCTTTCCCTATATAGCCACCTAATGGCGCAGCAGGGAAAGACATGACTACCAAGCCAGAAATTGCCGGTTCAAATCTCTACTGGTATGTTTCCCAGACTATGGGAAACACCTATATCGGGCAGCAGCGATATAGGAAGATGTTGAAAGGCATCATTTCATAATGTGTGGGAGATGGCAATGGTAAACCCCTTCTGTATTCTAACAAAGACAACCACAGGACTCTGTGGTCGCTAGGAGTCAACACCAACTCGACACTTTACCTTTCCCAGCCCTACCTGGAGAAACCAAAGATTGGTTTCTGCATGCAAAGTAGATGCTCTACCACTGAGATGCTCTATCACTGAGCTATGGCCGAGGTGAAAGAGGATGATCTGCAATGTGATGCACAGGCTGCATAATGTTCTCTCCTCTATTTTGCCAAGAGAGGGCGAAGAATTATATTGCTGATCTTGTTATTGATCACTTCCTTTAGAATATTTTCGGCCTGTTCATGTGCCCCCCTCTGGCAAAAGAGAATTGGGCCTCTTTTTGAAGTGGCAAAAGATTTCAGAAAAGGAACCCTCTATTTGGGATCACCACTGCCTATAATGAAATATCATGCTGGTGTAGTAGTTTGGTATGTCATTGCAAGCAATTTTTAAAAAAAATTTAGGTAAGGTTAGAGAAAAGCCAGTACAAAGAAATCCAGCATAATTTTCTAAGGGCTGGTTCTCATAATCAGTCTAATGTCAACAACAAGAAACTTTATTGTCCCCACACCCCAGTCCCAAGGAATATGCAGACACAATAGGCTTGGGTAAAAGGGCCAAATTTTATTGATGTGGTACAATCAGCGAACTGTGTGAAGCAGATTCCACCCACTTGCAGTGCAGGCCTAACATGCTCGTGAGCAGCATGTTCTGTGAACTTGGGATTTTTTGGCTATCTCCAAGTGGCGCAACCCAAGAGGTCAACCAATATTGAGCCAAAGCTCTAAATTTTAGATTTGAACTTGGCTATCAAAGTTGGTTAAATGTTGGTGCCAACTGGAGACTGACAAAAAATACTGAGTTCACACAACACATTCAATATCTCCAGTTTTCATTTAACAGACATTAGATCAATTGTGAAACCCGAAACGTGTTCAACTCCAAAAATCCCTCTGCTAGATAGTATAAGCCATATCGGGCAAGGGTCAAGAGAACAGGTGGTAGGCTGCACCGCTCCAATCAGCTTGTCCATGTCCTCAGGAGTCACAAACTGGAACTGATCCAACCTAAGCATACTTTGCAGTCGCTGGACACCTCCACATCAGACACTGAAGTAATTGTGGAGACTGAGTCTTACGTTGGCCCGAATACGAGAGATGTTTTTCCACAAATAATTCATTAAACATGTCACAAAGGGTAATTAGATGGTTCCAGATTCTGATTCAAGGGAGGAGGGGCACATACTAGCCCTCTCACAACCCTGAACAACTCCACCAGACGTGAACTTGCTGTTGCAATACGGGCAGAAAAGAAACTCTTCTTTGCCACACGTATTGCCTGAGCATAGATCTTCAAATGTATTCTATGTTGCAATCTGTAGTATTCAAATCGAGTCTTTCTCTATTTGCACTCCAGTCGTCTACCTTTCCGCTTCATCTCCCGTAGTTCTTCCATACAAAGAGGCCAATTTTTCAGCGGGTCGGAGAGGACACTTAGGAGCAATCATGTCTACAGTCCTGGTGAATGTGCTGTTCCAGTTTTCCACGAGAGCATCAACAGGATTGCTGGCAGAGCCAACACTAAATCCCTCCAAGGCTTCTTGGAATCCTATTGGATCCAATAACCTTCTCGAGTGGACCATCCTAATCAGCCCTTCAGCCCTGAGAAGGTGTGAAGTGATTGTGAGTCCAGCCTTAATCAGATGGTGGCCCGTCCATGACAATGGGGAAATCTCAGGAGTCCCCACCCACGGAACACCACCCTGATCAGAGTGAAAGACCAAATCAAGCATGTGACCAGCAATGTGCGTCGGTCCCAAGACCGTTAGGGATAGGCCCATAGTCGTCATGGTCACTATGAACTCCTGAGCCACCCAAGACAAGTTGGTCCCGAAATGCACATTGAAGTCCCCCAGCACCACAAGCCTGGGGGACTCCAACACCAAGCCCGAATTTAATAAGAAATTAAAGAAGAATATAAAATATATTATATTGTTAACTCCTTTATCAGTTCTGCAACTAAAAGGAAAACTGGTTATTGCATTGGAGATATTGCTAAATTTGGAATATCTGGTTTAAATATAAATATAAAGCTCTAGCTTCAGTTGCGAAAATTTTTTAGCATCAGAATGGCACAAGGGGAAAGACAAGTAAAGAAAAAGAATGGAGAAAAATAGTGCGATAGGAGTCAGTAGTATCCCACATAAAAGGGGGAGTCATGAGATCTGAATTCTTTATGATTAATGACAGGTCTGTGAATGAATAACCCACAAAGAACAATTCACACCTTAGCATTCTGGTTCAGTGAGATGTAAATTATTTTAATGAAATTGTAAGATCTTTATCTTCTGTTTGTTTAACTATGTTGCATATAGTAAAAACTGCCAGGGTGTTTTACAAGCTGTTCATTTCATTATAAAAACAGCTTGATTGACTCGGCACTTTAAAGCCACAAGTACAGAAAGATACAAGGGCTGAATGTGCTATGCAGAGGCACATTCCGGTGAAGGTTCACCTTTAGCTGAAGTAAGGTTACTATAAATTTCCTTCTGTGCAAAATGCAGCTTTTGATCCAGTGGATCTTTTGTATGATGGGTAAGCATATTTAACCATAAGCCTTAAGTGATCCCTGACACATCTGGAAATAAATAGATAAATAAATACCTATCTCCTTACCATGTTCCTTAAAAACAAAACCTGTTTCTGTCCCTCATGGTATCAAGCAGATCCCACATCATGGGATGTGGTGATGGCAACCAGCTTGGATGGCTTTAAAAGGGGCTTAGACAAATTCATGGTGGACAGGTGTATCAATGGCTACTAGCCTGGTAGCTGTGGGCCATCTCCAGCCTCAGAAGTATGATGCCTCTCAATACTGGTTGCAG
Source organism: Hemicordylus capensis (assembly GCF_027244095.1). Lineage (NCBI taxonomy): Eukaryota > Metazoa > Chordata > Lepidosauria > Squamata > Cordylidae > Hemicordylus > Hemicordylus capensis. Next base: position 367,681,609 of record NC_069658.1, on the reverse strand, counting down.
GGGAGCAACAGCAGGAGAGAGGGCATGTACATGTGCATCTGGTGAGCCAAGTGCATCGGGTGGGCCACAGTGCATCAGAAGTATTTTTTCACACAACGCATAATCAACTTGTGGAATTCTCTGCCACGAGATGTGGTGACAGCCAACAACCTGGATGGCTTTAAGAGAGGTTTGGATAACTTCATGGAGGAGAGGTATATCAATGGCTACTAGTTGGAGGGCTATAGGCCACCTCCAACCTCAAAGGCAGGATGCCTCTGAGTACCAGTTGCAGGGGAGTAACAGCAGGAGAGAAGGCATGCCTTCAACTCCTGCCTGTGGCTACCAGCAGCATCTTCATGGAGCAAGCACCAAGCACTCCAGCTCACCCATCTTGGCTCGGAGGCTTCTGGCATTGGCATATAAGCACCTATACACTGAATCTCTCACCTGATGTATGCTACCTGATGTCTCTGTCTCTGTCTCTCTCAAAAATTTGAAATAGGTTTTAGAAAATCAGCACTGAAACAATAAAACATCAGTGCAAGCTGATGAAAAAAGAATGAATGAAAAGAAGCACACACATGCAGCAGCTAAAATAAATGTCGACAGCAACTGGAATCTACAAGTATCACAAAAAAGTAACAGCAGAAAGTCCAACAAACATTCAAATTAGCCAGTGTGGAAAGTGTTTAAAGAAACAGGTTGTGGCCAGGTATCTACAGGACAGACATCCAGGGATTGTTAGGGGAGAGCATTCTACAATCCAGCATTATCACACAAAAGGACCCACTCCTAGTAAAACCTGCTGAACTTCAGACAGCTTTGGAATGTGGAGTAAGGTCTCACCTGTTGAATGGAGTGTATGAGAGGGCATATGCAGAAGGTGGAAATCTTTCAAGCGCTATTCATTCCTTAGAAGTTTTTTTTAAAACTTCCCTTTTTTAAAAGGAGCTCAGGGTATCCATAGATGGATCTCCACCCTACCACCATCTTATCTTCACAACTGTTTTATGAAGTAGGTTAGGCTGAGTGACGTGCCAAAGGTCACCCAGGGAGATTCATGGCTTAGTGGCGGTCTGAACCCAGGTTCCCCCAGTTCTAGTTCACCATTCTCACTACTACACCATGCTCTTTAGGGCTTTAAAGTTGAGAATCAGTACCTGAATTGATCCTAAAACTGAACAAGCAGCCAGTGCAGCCAAAGTAATGCAATAATAATATTTTGTCAGTGACTGATTCCAGTTAACATTCCGGCTGCAAGATTTTGTAACAGTTCAAGTTTCTGCATGCTTGTTAAGAGCAGTCTCAGATGCTGTATGACGTGGGATCGAAGTCAAGCTTAAGGCATGAATGTCTGTCGCCAGGTCTGACTTTTCCAGGAAGGGTCACAGCTTAAGTACAAGCCAAAGCTGATGAAAGGTCTTCCTCCTAGTCCCTCTGGCCACTTGTGCTTTCAAAGAGAGTGCCAGATCAAGAAGCACTTGCACGTTGTGAACCTTATATGCTTGCAATCCCATCTAGATCAGGTAAAACCCACTAACTGACTGACAGTAAACTATAATGTAAAATAATAAGATGCACCTCTCTACATTTCTACATCTATTTAACTAAATAGGAGAAACTAAACATGTAACTTCTAATGGCTTAATGAAACAGGAAGGTTTATTATTATTATTTATTATTATTTATTCAATTTCCATTCCACCCTTCCAAAAATGGCTCAGGGCGGTTTACGCAGAGAAATAATAAATAAATAAGATGGATCCCTGTCCCCAAAGGGCTCACAATCTAAAAGAAACATAAGATAGACACCAGCAACAGTAACTGGCGGTACTGTACTGGGGGTGAATATGGCCAGTTACTCTCCCCCTGCTAAATAAAGAGAACCACCATGTTAAAAGGTGCCTCTTTGTCAAGTTAGCAGGGGTTAACTTGTTTCACCTGTACTCTAAAGATGAGTAGATAATCAGTATCACAGATTGTTGGAGAAATCTCCAAGAGTTTGTTTTAATGAGTGTAGACCACACCATGTACCAATCTCCATTTGCCAGCAGTTCTTAACACTCCAGTTTATATGTCGTCCCAATTCCTTCAATTCCCTCCAAATAGCACATTGATACATTATGGTACCATAGCAATCCTTGCAGCAGTACTGAAGTCCATAACTCACAGGCCTTACCTAGATACTTCACTAGGCCTGAACCAGACCCAAATAAAGTTTTTCTTCATCAAGGTCTTAATTGGGAGTAGACAAGGTCTACTACTGCTACTACTCCTACTACTTATATACTGTTCTTCAACTAAAGTTCTCAAAATGGAAGGAGGAAGAGAGGAGGAGGAGGAGAAATGTCTGTTGAAAATAAAGGAATCGAAGGATGATTAAAAAACCAGCAGATGATGACTCAACAAGAAAAACAGCACAACAAACCATTGCAAGGTCAGTTCTTTAATGACACACAATCGAAAGTCAACAACAGCACAACATGGCAGTGGTTAAAGAAGAGGACATTGAAGAAAGAAATGGAAGGTCTCATTTTTTTCAGCCCAGGAACAATCACTACGAGCAAATGTTATAAAAGACTAAATTGACAAGACCCAGAAAGACAGTAAGTGTTGATTATGCTAGGAAGCAGATTAGACAGTTGAACACCTTGTTGTAAGAAAATCGTGCAGACTGATTATAAGGAAAGACACAACAACAAGGTTGCTGCAATGATCCACTGGAACTTTTGCAAGAATTACAAATTGCCAGCAAGCAAGAATTGTTGGAATCATCCAACTGAGAAGGTCATAGAAAATGAAGAGGCAAAAATCCTTTGGGATTTTTGAATACAAACTGCTAGGCATTTAGTTCACAATACACCTGATCTGACAGAATCGGGTACTGATAATTGGTATTGCAATCCCAGGGGATAGATGAGTCGATGAAAAACAATTGGAGAAAATAACTAAATACAAGACCTTCAGACTGAACCTGAGCATCTCTGGAAGGAGAAAATAATAGTGGTACCAATAGTTGTTGGTGCCCTTGGTGCAGTACCAAAAGAACTTGAACACCATCTCAGCACCTTGGCATCAATAAAATTACAACACATCAACTACAGAAGGCCACACTACTCGGGACAGCATGAATACTACGATGATATCTTTAATTTTTCTTTAGTTACCTTAGACCAGCGCTGCTCAACTCCGACCCTCCTGCAGATGTTGGCCTACAACTCCCATAATCCCTGGCTATTGGCCACTGTAGCTGGGTATTATGGGAATTGCAGTCCAAAAACAGCTGGGGGGCCTAAGTTGAGCAGGCCTGCCCTAGACCCTTGGAAAAGGCCCGATAATTAAAGTACCAAATCCAGTCAATAACATCTGGTAGACTGTGTGTAAATACAATAACAACAACAACAACTGGGATGGCTGAATTTTATCATCAATACTGTTGGTTATTATAGATAGGAGAGCCAGCGTGGTGTAGGAGAGCCAGCGTGGTGTAGTGGCTAGAGTGCTGGACTAGGACCGGGGAGACCCGAGTTCAAATCTCCATTCAGCCATAAAACTAGCTGGGTGACTCTGGGCCAGTCACTTCTCTCTCAGCCTAACCTACTTCACAGGGTTGTTGTGAAAGAGAAACTCAAGTATGTAGTACACCGCTCTGGGCTCCTTTTGAGGAAGAGCGGGATATAAATGTAGTAATAATAATAATAATAATAATAATAATGTCGCAAAATATAGGCTGTCCCCAGTAAAAAGCAGCTTTACTGGGAACAACCTATATTTTGCGACAATATATATAATAACCAACAGTATTGATGATAAAATTCAGCCATCCCAGGTCCTTGGGAAGAACTCGATGTCTGGATAAAACAAACCAGTCAATAACACCTGTCTGACTGTGTAAACAAGAAATAATAATACAAGAACAAGCACTAAGAACAAATGCAATAAGAGCAAAAGTAGAAAAATCAACAACAAACAGCAAGTACCGCCTTTGTAAAAAAGCAGATGAAACCGTGGACCACCTAATCAGCTCTTGTAAAAAGATTGCACAGACTGACTACAAACAAAGACATGACAAGGTAGCAGGGATGATACACTGGAACATCTGCAAAAAATACAAGCTACCTGTAGCCAAAAATTGGTGGGACCATAAAATTGAAAAAGTGGTAGAAAATGAAGATGCAAAAATATTATGGGACTTCCAACTACAAACAGACAAACATCTGCCACACAATACACCAGATATAACTGTAGTTGAGAAGAAAGAAAAACAAGCTAAAATAATCGACATAGCAATACCAGGGGATAGCAGAATAGAAGAAAAAGAAATAGAAAAAAAATCACAAAATAAAAAGATCTACAAATTGAAATTGAAAGGCTGTGGCAGAAAAAGACTAAAATAATCCCACTGGTAATTGGTGCCCTGGGTGCAGTTCCAAAAGACCTTGAAGAGCACCTCAACACCATAGGGGCCACAGAAATCACCATCAGCCAATTACAAAAACATTACTGGGAACAGCCTATATTCTGCAACGATATCTATAATAATAACAGCAACAACATTGATAATAAAATTCAGCCATCCCAGGTCCTTGGGAAGGACTCAATATCTGGATAAAACAAACCAGTCAATAACACCTCTCTGACTTTGTAAACAATAATAATAATATAAAAATAATAAATGTATGGAACTTTTGAGTGTTCCAGACAGTACACATGTATCATCTTCTAATTTTTACAACAACCTTGTACTGCAGGTAAATATTATTATCCCCACATTGCAGCTGAGGAGCTGAAGCTGAGAGGGTCTCACCTACCTAAAGCAGGAGCTCATGGCACAGGTGAAATTCAAACTAGGGACTACCTGGAATAAAGTTCAGTCTCTCAGCGACTACACTTTAGTAACTCTAAACTCCAGAGAACAAAGTCTCCCACGCAGCTAGATAAATCGTTAAAGGTCCCCCTGAAGTAAAAAAAAAATATGGAATTTTCGGTTTCTATCTACTCTGTTACTTAACTTAGGCTGTGAAGGTTTGAGTTAATAAATAAAGTGTGTCTTTTGCTCTTGAATTAGTAAAGATCTGAACTATCTGTCTGTCTTGTTTGCATCATCACAATATAGCTGACTTTAATGGACTGCTGGAGTTCATAAACTTAACCATGTATTTAAGATGAATCCCTATCTGTTGAAAGCACAGAGGTTTCTTAAATATCTTGCTTTTTATCTGCAGATTACACTAAATGACAGATCCAAAACTCATTGCTTTCTTCCTTGAGATTGCATCCGCTGAAGAAAAAGCTATTTGCTGTTGCACTTCCATGACTGATATCTTTCAGCATAATGTATGCTTTCAACAGTTAAGATCAATAGGTTCATTTCTAAGTTGGAACAGAAATAACTTCAGAAGCAGTTTGAGAGGTGGTGCTTGTTCCCATACATTTAGGAACAGGCAGTGGTCATCTTATCAGCCTGTATTTTCAGGTGTTTCCACAGATCTCCATGCCCTAAGTACAAAGGATATGCACCTCGGTCTTCCCATCTGATGATCCCTGCTGTCAGAGCTGACAGCATAGATGATCTAGGTAGACACTGGGCTACACAAACAATTTACCTGCTGCTTTATCCTTGTTTCAGAGCATTTGATCACAAACATGTTCTCTGATCTGAGATTTATTTCAGAAGGCAGTGGATACTTTCTAAGCAAAAGATGATCCATTTTGAAAACTAGACATAATTAAACAAGTAAATTCTGAATAGTTCTGTGGTTCATTTTAATAGTCAGAATCCTTCAGAATCATTTTATAAGTTGTTATTAACATGAAAATCTGATATACAGATGCTCTGCATAATTAACAGAGTACGTACTTGTGCCTCTTTAGTGAAGTAGTTCATGAAAAAACCTCTTTTCCCAAGTAAATTTCACTAAAATATTTTCATGTTTTATTGCTCATAGAATGCACCTTCAGTCCAATTGTCCTGAAATTTTGTAGCACAATTGTTTTTAATTTTAATTGTCAATCATTGTTTTAACTGTTGTAATTATATTTGTTTCATTGTAAACTGGTTCAAGATTTAATAATGGGTGACATGCTAATGTAATAAACAAATATACACACAAACAAATAAAATATTATGTGTCCAAATTTGATAAAGTTTGGCTAAAAATGGCAGAAATGCTGCACTTTTCATCAGAGTTCTTCCATACTACAGCATATACTTTTGTCTTAAAAACAAACAATTACTTCTGTAACTATAGACTACTTTAGTGTCCCCACAATCTTGCCTTCCCCCAAAAGCATTCTGTGCTATCTAGCAATATATCCCTGAGGGCTGTGTGACTCTCATGGATATATTTTCAGGTGGCACAGAGCATTTCCAGGGGAAGGGGAGGTCATCAACTTGTGCCCCTCACAGGATTTCCTGTGCTGCATTAGTCAAAATCTTCAGTATCTCACATAGCAGTCACTAGTCTGGAGTCCATCACTATGCTTTAATATAATACTTTAGAAAGCTCAGAGCAGTTCACATACTTTACCTCAGTATTTCTTACAACAATCCTGTGACTTTGTCCATATTACCTTCATACTTCAGGTGGAGCATGGAAGCTGAAGGACACTATTTGCCAAAGTTGTGACTGAGGAAATGCTCAATTCATGGCAGACCTCCTGTAGCCCAACTCTGACTTAGTTCTCATTGAGATGGAAAATCTTGTCTGGGCTGACCACTTTGGACTGCAAGAATGTACTCAAATGCATGAATGCTCCTCTGTACAAAAAAATATCTGTTCATAGAAAATTGAATGTCAGGGATAAATTAGGCAGGTTTGTTTTAGAGTAGAGGAAATGTATTTTGTATGGGAAACGTTGAATCATATGTGCTACCACGTGCAATCTGAAATGATACAGCCCAGACACAGACTTACCCTCTCAGATGGGGTCCTTGTGAAGCAATTTGAGTGAGAGCGACACTTCTTGCACTCACTCTGGGGTTTTGCAGCGTGGAATGACACCCATCAGCAACCAGGAGTACATTAGCTGCTGCTGGTAAGTTTGCCCCACATTTTACTATGCTCACACCCCTGCCTCACAAATCACCAAAATGCTCCTCAGAATATGCATGCAACTATAAGGATGGCAAAAGCTGGGTTGTCAACAGCCCTAAAATGGAAACTGTCTAAAAACATAACTGTTCTCACACACAACTTCCATGTGTTTCCCTGAACAAGAGAGCTTCCAGGGGGGTTGTGCCCAATATTCTTCTTTGCAAATTCAAAAAATCATTCACATAATATATTTGTGGGAGTTGGGTTCTCGCCTATAGGTGCAAATACGGAAACTACGAATAATGATACCTTACCCCAAGGGAATCTAGGGGTTAGGTTCTGAACACAAAAAAGGGTCCAAAATAGAGCAAGGGAGGCAGAAATAAGAGAAAATCACTGTACCTTATTCTTTAGCTCTCCAGCAATGCCCCCCAAACCCCGAAACCAGTTAAATATCCACACATTTTTTTAAGAGCTACAAAATTGCTCTCTGCAGTAAAATGGCAGTCAGAAATGACATCGGAAGTCATTTCTGGGTCATTTCTGGCCACTCAAAACCGTAGATAGATGGTCATTAAAGACCCAACTGCAGATACACAAAACCATGATCCACAACTCCGCAGATAACAGCTACCTGTATTGCACCCACACCCCAAGAAGATATGAGACACAAGTGTATGGTGAAAAGGTGCTACAACTTATTGATTAAATTCAAATGCAACTGAAATGGAAACTGAGATTGGCTCTCCACCTACACAATGCAGAAACTAAAGGCATGCCACCTCAGTGGCAGCCTTACCTAATTCCCACAGGCAATGCACCTTGGCTCCAGGCAGCCCCATTGCTCTAAAGCAGAAGCTGCCCATCTTAACCGACCTAAGGTCAGGTCTCTGCCCGTAGTGGCACCCACCCAAAGCCTCCAAGCCTTTCCGGGGGGTATTGCTTGACAGAGTAGAGCAGGCCAGATCAGAGTTCCTTGATCTGACGAGCCTCTATGGAGTTGATCTGCCGCTCTGTCAGCAAATGCGTACCTGAAGATGCTCACCCAAGCTCAGATGTTACCAGGGGCATAACTATAATAGGGCAAGGGGAGACAGTTGTCTGGGGGCCCACTGCCTTGGGGAGGCCCCCAGAGGCAAGTCACATGAATGGCTCCCCCAGCTGTGCACCCACCCGGGCTTCCTTCACTTGTATTCATCCTCCAAAATTGATGTGGGTGACCTGGAGCTACCAGAACAGCATGTCTTTCTCAAGTACCATTAAATGACTTGCGTTGTCGACAATTTACAAAACCTTTTTTGTTACCACTGTTCAGCCTCATTTAAGATTTACTTCATGACCTGAGCTTCAGTGAGGGGGGGGGCATTTTAAAATCTTGTCTCTGGGCCCACTCCAACCTTGCTATGCCCCTGGATGTTACTCCTGCACTATGCCTGCCAATTGTGACCAATAAGGAAAAACTAACTAACTAACTAAGGAGTACAGTAAGAGGCAGGCAAAAAAAGGACATGCACCAACAGTCCAAAATGAATGCCCTCCCCCAAAATGATGAATGCCCCCCCAAATTCCTGCCCAGCTCCAAAACAACCAGCAAGCCCAGACCTTACCCCAAGGAATGGAGGAACGGTGCCTGCTGAGAACGGACGAAGGAGGAGGATGCTGACATTGGCTGTGAGCCGGAAGACTCCCAAACCAGGGAGCCAAAACCGGACACTCCCCCAAAACCAGGAGCCAAAAGGCTCGCACCCAGCCACATGCTCCTTGTGTAGTGGGGCTGGGGCAAACAAGCCAGGCCGCCCATTTGGGTTATGAGAGGCTGGATTTTAAAAATACGCAGTAGCTACAGCATTAATTAAACTTGTAAAAACAGTGGCTGACAGAATGAGGAAAACTACTCAAAATAGTCCCATTGAAATTGAAATGACAAGTGATGTAATGCCTAACTTGTATTTTTAATTTCCATGGGACTACTTTGAATAATTTTCCTTATATGTAGGCCAGTAACTTTTCATCCATTTTAGTCACTGAAGGGACAGTCCTGAGATTTGCTGCACTAGTACAGAGATCCTTAGGGGAGTGTGTGTACTGAGTGCCAAGCCAGTTCATCAGTAGGAGCTTGCAGAAATGCCTTAGCAGTGTTACAGAAAAGCAGAAGATCATGTTGGCAAGAGTTTAAGCCACTGAGATAAAAAAAAGTGTTCTAAGCAACTGCATGGAACTTTCACAAAGGCTTTTGTTCTCACTCTTTCAGCTGAGAAGGGGCTGTAAAATATGATTTCACTGGTAATAACTAGTACAAGAGGGAATAACATTTTGTATTGTCACTATGAAGGAATATCTTTTCAAGGGTCAGCCGCTAACCATAAGACAATCTAGTGTTTGTAAACAAGGAAGTAGCTTAATGTAAAACTTGGCAAGGGTTTGCTTTCTAAAATGCATCTTAGTCATGCTTGAAACATTGTGAAATGTTTCAAAGCTTAATATTTCATCATTTGCATTGCTTCAGCATGCACCATGGGTAAATTGTATGGAGTTGAGAATATAAAAACAATACAAGATAAGAACAGCCCTGACGAATCAGGCCCAAGGCCTACGTAGTCCAGAATTCTGTTTCACACAGTGGCCCACCAGATGCCTCTGAGAAGCCCCCAGGCAAAAGGTGAGGGCATGCCCTATCTCCTGTAGGAATGTGGCTGAACTGGTTTAGTGCCTCCTTAGGGAAGTGCCAAACTGGTTCAGGCACCAGCATTTGAACCAGTTCAGTGGGGCTGGATGCGGTTACGTTAAAAAGGAGGTAAGCAGGACCTTACCTGCTCCTTCGCTGCCCCACCACTTTCCCAGGCACGGTGCTTGCTGTTCAAACGGCTGCACGTGGCTGCAGCACTGCTCCCAGCAGCCTGTGCACGGTGTTGGCATGCACATGGCCATTGCACAGGCTGCTTGGAGCAGCGCTGCAGCCACGCACAGCCTTTTGAACAGCGAGTACCGTGCCTGGAAAAGTGGTGGTGTGGTGGAGCAGCAGGTAAAGTTCTGCTTACCTGCTTTTAAAAGGAACAGACCCCCCACCCCACCCATGGCTGCATGAACTGTTCCTGCACATCCCTACTCTCATGCTGTTGCTCCCCTGAAACTGATATTTAGAGGCATTTTGCTTGCGTCTGAGGCTAGAGGTAGCCTATGGCCACCAGACTAGTAGCCATTGATAGACCTGTCCTCCATGAATTTGTCTATGCCCCTTCTAAAGCCACCTGAGCTAGTGGCCATCATATTCTGTGGCAGAGAATTCCATAGATTAATTACGTGCTGTGTGAAAAATTACTTCCTTGTAATCAGCTTTCCATTTCATGGGATGACCTGTGGTTCTAGGGTTGTGAGAGAGGGAGAAAAATTTATCTCTGTCCACTCTCTCTGCTCCATGCATAATTTTATAAAACTTGGTCATGTCCCCCCATAGTTGCCTCTTTTCCAAACTAAAATGTCCCAGATGCTGTAGCCTTGCCTCATAAGGAAGCTGCTTCAGGCCCCTGATCATCTTGGTTGCCCTCTTCTATACCTTTCCCAGTTCTACAATGTCCTTCTTAAGGTACGTTGAGCAGAACTGTACACAGTACTCCCAATGTGCCTGCACCGTAGATTTGTATAAGGGCATTATAATATTAGCATTTTTATTTTCAGCCCCCCTCCTAATGATTCCTGGCATGGAATTTGCCTTTCAGATGAGTTTTTTGTTTGCTTCCTTCTTGCTGACCGTGATTCTGATGTTACATATAATGTAGCTAAATTGTGTGTAGTGGCTAATAGAATCAGACAGGCAGACTCTAATACTAATTCGAATTAGGAACATAAGAACATAGGAAGTTGCCATATACTGAGTCAGACCATTGGTCTATCTAGCTCAGTATTGTCTTCACAGACTGGCAGCGGCTTCTCCAAGGTTGCAGGCATCTCTCTCAGCCCTATCTTGGAGAAGCCAGGGAAGGAACTTGAAACCTTATGCTCTTCCCAGAGCGGCTTCATCTCCTGAGGGGAATATCTTGTTATCCCCTGAGGGGAATATCTTGTTAAAGAATTGTTATTCTTTAGGATGAATTGTTATTAATATTTAACATTTTTAAATCTGTCTTTGTATTGCTGGTCAGAGACCGAAATGAAACTGAACTAAGGCCATTTTCACAGCTGCTGTGTACTGAATTGACACTTTCATCGAGCTGTCCTCCATGACCCAAGATCTGGTCAGTAATGACCCGTCAGTGTATATGTGAAGACCCGTCAGTGTATATGTGAAGTTGGGGGGGGGGTTGCTCCAATATGCATCACTTTACTTGTTTACATTGAACTGCATTTGCCATTTTGTCACCCACTCAATCAGTTTGGAAAGATCCTTTTGGAGCTCCTCACAATCTGTTTTGGATTTCACTCCCCTAAATAGTTTAGTGTCATCTGCAAATGTGGCCACTTCACTGGTTACCTCAACTTCTAGATCATTTATGAACAAATTGTAGAGCACTGGCCCCAGTAAAGATCCCTGGGAGACCCCACTTCTTACTTCCCTCCATTGTGAAAACTGTCTATTTATTCCTATCCTCTCTTTCCTGTCCTTCAACCGGTTACCAATCCACAACTGAATCTTTCCCCTTATCCCATGACGGCTAAGTTTACACAAGAGCCTTTGGTGGGGAACTTTGTCAAATGTTTTTTGAAAGCCCAAGTATACTATGTCAACCGGATCACCTTTATCCACATGCCTGTTGACACTCTCAAAGAACTCCAAGCTTTGGCATACTGATCATGTAGAAAGAGAGAACTGCATGGACTGATGCCAGTATTCTAACAGGTGCAGCGGTTACTATCTTTTTACTCAATAAATACACAATAAGTAAACGCAGTTACAGGAAAATAAACTAGAGATCAAATGCATAATACTGTATATACATAAATCATGCAATATAATGTTAACCTCAACCAGAGGCTTTTCCAGAGAAAATCTGTTCGATGCAATGGAAATCAATATCCAAATAGAGATACTGGGACATAGCAGCCCACAAAGAAGGTACAAAATGTTTATTTCCCAACATTGTCCCATTTCAATGATCACATTTTCTAGCATAAAGATAGCTTCTTCATCAGTAGTTTACACTAGGAAGCAACATAAAACATTTTCAACTCAACAGGAAAAAGCATATGGTAATTACATTGCTTCCTTCTGCAATTACAGTTAGAATTCTTTATTTCAGTATTTCCGGTATTGAAAATAAAATTGTTGGATGTTGTGATGTGTTAATAACATTGTAGGGTTTTTATTAGGACTGCAAATTTTAATCAGTTTGGTAAAGTAATCAGCTACCACTTTATGTGTTCAAGTTTATTTGCCTATAAGTGAAGCGAAAACAATTTTAATTTGTAGGAATGAGTCAGGATTATGTAGGCTTTTTTTTTGGAGGCTATTCTGGTGTTGTACTAAAGAGAATGAAAAGTAAAATATTAAATATCCTCTGTTAACAATGAGCAGTGGCTGTTGTTTAGCAAGCTGTAGTTTATCACATATTTCTGTCCACATCTCAAAAAGATTACCTATACAATTGTTATAATGATATACAAGTGTATTTAAATTTAATCAGTCAAAAGGCAGATGAGCCAATTTAGTTGGTTGACAGGCTCCTGTTTAAACTGAGGGCAAAGGGCTGAACTTCTATGAATATGACAAAAGATTCCATGCCATGGAGTCCTTCAGATGCAAGACCCTCCTAGGATTTCAAGGGATTGTTTTAAACTACACTAAAGTAAGACTTTCTATGTCCCACAAACATCAGGAGTTTCAACAGTTTGCACTAATGTTGTTGAAATTATATATAGAGAGAGAGAGAGAGAGAAAGAGAGAGAGTGTTATTGTTTATCATGGAAGCCGCCTTTCTATTCTTTTTAGAATAGAGAAGTGTGGCAAAAATCCTCTAACTAGATACACAAAATAGTGTTTCTATGATTTTATTAACATTTTAAATGCTCTTATTGTGTTTCTTTCATACTGGGTTGAGAATGAAGAAATACCTGGAAAAAGGTGATTGGGTGTGAATTAATGAAATGCCTTCTTTCTCTTTCATGCTGAATGATAGCCATGAATATATAGCATCTGCTGCCAGCTTGTACTAGCAATTACAATGAAAAACAAACACGCGTGGTAGGCAGCATGTCTTGGGATGGTTTGAACAGGACCAGTCTGCTTCAGGTTTCAGTAGTTTTTTTCAGGATAACAGAGTGGAGCACTTTCTTGTTTATAGGATAAACAGAAGGGATGGAGTCTATCTGTGTAGCACAAAGGAGTGGCTGCCAACCCATAACATTCTGCAGAATGCGAAAATTCCACAGCTCACTCCCTCTGGAAAGCTACACTGCAATCCACTTGCGTGAGGGTTTTAGGGTAAACAACATTTAAGTCATCAGAGGAGACAAGATGCCAGGTATGTTTTGAACAATGTATGAAGCTGGACCATTTGCCTGCGGCTTGCCAGCTGCAGCTATCTAACCTGAAGGTACAGCGTCTTCAGGGCACTTGAGCTTGAAAATATAGATTGTGCTCTATTACTGGAAACACAAATCAGAGTCATTACCAAAATCTGCTACAGATCTACAAATCTGCTTTATTCGAAGATTGCTCCCCGGATGTCCAATCCTTCAGAGACACTGCTTTCATACAGGGGCGTAACTATAATAGGGCAAGGGGACACAGTTGTCTGGGGGCCCACTGCCTTGGGGGACCACCAGAGGCAAGTCACATGACTGACTCCCCCAGCCACGCACCCACCCGTGCTTCCTTCAGTTGTATTCATCCTCCAGAATTGATGTGAGTGTTAAGACCTGGAGCTACCAGAACAGCATGTCTTTCTCTAGTACCATTAAATGACTTGCATCGTCCACAATTTACAAAACCTTTTTAAAAATAATTTAGGATCACGTTCTATTGTGGCACACAGGTATATAAAATTACTATGCTTTTTGTTACCACTATTCAGCCTCATTTAAGATTTCTTTACTTCATGAGCTGAGCTTCAGGGGGGGGGGAGCATTTTAAAATCTTGTCTCTGGGCCCACTCCAACCTTGCTACGCCCCACTTGAGTACATCAATAACTTTGAAGAAATGTGAAGCCAAAAAGTAAAGTACAGACAAATTGGGCTATGGTATTTTAGGCAAAGAAACAGAGCTATGTAACCACTTTACAAACTTGGAGATGTATTTCACTACATTTCTGAAACATGGTTGTGTTTAGGACAAGTTTAATATCCAAACACACGCATTTGAAGTCCTCACAGTGCAAGAATCATCACACGTTCCTACATCACCCAAATTAATGGATACAATGCCTTACACAGTTTTGCTGAGCTGTATTTGGGGATCTCACACAAATGAAAAACCACTGCCTCTTTTCTGTCAGCGTTTGGATGTAAATATAGCAAGAGAGTTCTTTCTGCCCCATACTCCAGCTCTTGAAAAATATAAATCAGCTGTCATGGTCATTCTGTTTCTCACTCTGGATAAGATTTGTAATACCACATCTGGGATTGTTACTATTACTACTACGATCACCACTACCACTACCATCACTCTTGTTACATAACAAGATTTGAGTAGCAAGAAATTTTAAGGAAATTCAGTGCATTAAACCAAGCAGAGCATGTTTATTAAACAGGTAATTCTCAGAAAAACCACTTGTTGGAACTTCCATTTAATTGTGATCATACTCTATAATTTACTTCCTACTGTCTGAATTACTGTCTAATCCAGCCCTTTTGTTCATATCCAAATACTTAATCTAAACACTTCACAAAATATTAGTTTCAAACCTGAAGTGATTTTTTGATGATTTCACGAGAACCTGTTCAATTACAATCTCTTTTTCTCTCCACCTCTTTTTAGACAAAGAGTTGTCTACAACAATGTTCCTGTTCATAAACTGAGTTAAGTGAGACAGTTTATTCAACTTCTTACTCAACTAGGCATTTACTGTGATTAGGCATTTTTAATTCTATATCTTCAGAATCACTGAAGACATTCTTTTACTAACTTCTTTTACTCTGGTCATTTAATGCCTGCTACTCACAGACATGAATCTATGAAATATCCTGCTACTTCTGGACACGTGTGACAGTGTAAGAACCTCATCATCAAGATACTACAGCAAGGTACAGTATTTCCAATGCTCAGATGGGTGTTTGAGCCACACGGTGCTTATCTTACTCTCACTAGAGTTCATTCAATTATTAACTTGAGAAATGATAGAAATCTTTGCATTCCATAAGTAAAAGCACTTCTACCTCATTGCAGTCTCTCTAGCATTATGTTTTGCTACTCTTGCTTTGGATTATATTACTGCTGAAGTACTTATTGTGCTCACTAATCTTCCAGTTCCATCACTCAGTTCCATCACTGCTGAAATATTCTCAGGCTTGAGAACAGTGGGGTCCATTTCCCAGCTGAGCTGAGCACACAAAGTCCCATGACCTCTTGTTGAATCCATATTCTGCATTCCCAGACAGATGTTTTACAGGGCTCCTACCACACAGGTAAAGTTGTGTGGGTAATCTTGTCTGGGTTAAGACAAATGTGAATCCCCCATGGCCCACTGTAGATATAGTTCTGAGACAGCTCCCACGCATAGCAGCTGGTAAATATTTTTCCCCTCATCAATATGTACTTATATGACACTTTAATAACTTATCACTTAATAACTTAAATGGCACTGCCAGTGTATAGCGGAAAGAGTCTGGGAGAACTCTCCAACATTCTCCAAGAGACACCATCTGGAACCTGCCCGAGAGTTAGGAGCGGAACCACCGTAAAGCAGTGCCTCCCACTCACAGTCTCCGCAGATGTTCCAGAAGGATACTATGGTTGATAGTATCGAAAGTCACTTAGAGGTCCAAAAGGACCAACAGAATCACACTCCCTCTGCCAATTCCCAATTGGAGATCATCCATCAGGCTGACCAAGGCAGTCTCCACCACAAAGCCCACCCAAAAGCCAGTTTGAAATAGGTATAGATAATCAATTTCCTCCAAGACCATCTGGAGCCAGTCAGTCTGGGCCACTACCCTCTCAATTACCTTGCCCAGCCACAGATGGTTGGAGACAGGCCTGTAGTTGCTCAATTCTGAGGGATCCAAGACAGGCTTCTTCAGAAGCGGTCTAATAATTGCCTCCTTAAGGCAGGGAGGCATCCTTCCCTCCCTCAAAGAAGCATTTATAATCCATACCAGGCCTTCTACAACAACCCCGCTGCCAGATAGTATAAGCCATGTTGGGCAACGTTACATATGAACCTGGTTTAGCGTTACATATGAAAGCAGCCTAATTCTTAGTCTGGCCTGTGTCTACCTGGGACTACCTGGGAGCTTCTTGCAAGCTGCTCTGAGCAAGATATGTGTAAATAACATATTTTTAGGAATGTCTGCAGATTGCCATCATCACTACCAAGATATTTTAAAAGTTGGTGGGACAAGACTTCCTTTTGTAATAGCCATACTATTCTTACTCCGCCAATATTTGTTGATCAGTACTTCAGATAATCAATTAATGCATTTGGTTTGAGTACAAAACCTTGGGGGATGCAACTATTTATTTCTTTTCATTGTGAAAACTTGATTTATCTGTGCCCAACATCCTTCAATAAAAAGAGCTCTCATCAGAGCTCTCATCATCCTTTTATTCCATCACTACTGTTTTCCTAGGACTCTTTAATGAGATATTTTGTTGTCTCATAATGCCAATCACACACACACACACACACACACACACACACACTCGGGACAGAAGTTAGGCTGATAGATACTGAATGTTCTTTATGCCCCCAGAATGTTTTTCCTAATTGTTCTACATTACTTACCTTCCAATAGTCTAGTAAAGAGGCTGGTTAAAGCGATAAATTACATATTTTCATCAATGGAACAGAAGAACTAGCATTTAAACACTATTGCTAGACTGCCACCTGGCCCTGGCAGATAGTTCCTTTTAAATATGTCAATCAATTATGAATCTTCATTGGCCAGCATCCAGAGCAGCGGTACATCCTCCAAAGGGCTGCTGCATCCTTCAAAGGCAGTGTCAGGGTTGTGCAAAATGGAAGGCTGTGCAAACAGTGCTTCCACAGATGTCCTCATTATCCTCAAGGGGGAAATCTGTAGAAGTGCTGCTTACGTAACCATCCGTTTTTGTGGAACCCTGATGCTGCCTTTGACGAATGCAGCAGCCCTGCAGTGAACCGTTACAGAGATGTGAGGCTGTGCTGGATGTCAGCCATTGTTTGCCAGCTCTTCAGTGTTTGCAAGCTCTTTAGGTACACTACTTGAAAACTATCCTTCAGATTGGTATTGCTCCAACACAGCATACCACCGCCAACTTCTTCTTCACTAAAGAGTGATGCATGGAATATGTCTACTTTCTCTGTAATGTTTCTGCCTTTTTTAAAGGCAGGAAAGCCCCCCCCCGTTTCTTTTGCGCAACAACCCAGTGAGTTAGATCACTGTTATTCCACTGCAGAGACCAGCTTGTCATTCCAAGGCTCATAACATGTGTTCCTCATTGTCATCAATAGAAATGGAAAAAATGATTGCATGGATTTTCTTTTCACAGGTGCTAGGGCTGAGCATACCCCTTTATGGTAAATTGGGAGGGGTATTGTGGCTATTTTCAGTGGGCCATGAAAGAGGATGAAGCTGATGGCATACTTAGTGTCAGCAGCAACGGTGCTCCCCAATGTCTCAGCAATTAGTGTCCACCATTTTCCTCTCCAGGATGTCCAGAGTGAAGGCAGAATGCATTGCCTTGACTCTGATTGGCTTTAGAACAGTGCTATGCCCCCATGTAGCATCCTCTTGCCCTGAAGTCATTCAGAGTGAATAAAATGTTTCCTGCCCTCAGTCTGGCAATCCTGGGATGCTGCCAACATATAGCGGCCAATATTTTGGCACAAGAGCCTTGAAACAGGTTGAAGCAGCAGGCGGGGGAGGGGTGAAGTAAGCCAGGGAGATTTTAGGGAAACCCCAAATTGTCAGAGAATGAATGCCGTGTCTATGCTTTCATGGTCCTCAGGTTCATGACTAAGAAAGGCAATGGTGAGACCCTGAGAAAGCACAAGACTGAAATAGGAGCATCTGCTCCTGATGCCTGGAGGAGCTACTTGAATATCAGCGTCGCTGTTACTGTTTTTCCAAGCAGGGAGTCAAGGGTTGAATCAGGTCTATTGTTCTTCGCCTGTGAACTCTTGTGACATTAGGATTAGATTGGAATTAAGACAAGATTGGAATGATTCTTGTTGACTTCCAAATACTTACATTATTGCCAGGTTTTGAACAGGAAGAGACCTTTAATGGTGCCACCTTGGCAATGAGTGTGGGAGGCCTTTCACTCCTGGAGCATTTAGCAAGCCTTTGGCAAGAATAAAACATACTGCTCTTAGTTTAGAAAGTAAGCAGTTCATGGCTGCCTGACATCCACATGTCTAGTGCAGTATTTTTTTTCTTTCTTTCTCTGTGAGATGGTGTCATTCGCCAGTGGCTCACCATCAAACAGTGTAAAAGTCTACTGCCATTTTTGTGGTCACCGGCACAATTTACTCAGCCAGGCTTTCATTCAATCAGCCACCAACTGGTGACAATGTGGAAGTAGAGCTACTGGTCAGGGCTGGCCTTTTAAAAAAACACCCTCAATCTGAGAGTTCTTAGCTTCATTTACTGCATGGAATCATAGACTTGCGGGGAGGAATTTCTATAGACCATTTAGTCCATCCCTCTGCTTGAGGCAGGAAATCCAGAGATGACTATCCTCAACAGATGGCTGCCCAACCTCTGATTCAAAAGCTCCAGTGAAGAAGAGCTTCTCCCCACAGCAGTAACTGGATCCATGTTAAACTGCTCTTATATTTAAAATGTTTTTCTGATGTTCAGCCAAAATCTCTCCTTCTATAACTTAAGCCCTCTAATCCTGCCCTTTGGGGCAGCAGAGTTTTTGCCCTCTTCTATGTGACAACACTTCAAGTATCCAAAGGGTTTTCCTTCAGTCTTTTGAATTCCTTCAATCTCCCTCCAGGCTAAAC
This sequence comes from Hemicordylus capensis, assembly GCF_027244095.1. NCBI lineage: Eukaryota > Metazoa > Chordata > Lepidosauria > Squamata > Cordylidae > Hemicordylus > Hemicordylus capensis. The sequence continues at coordinate 367,662,506 of NC_069658.1, read as the reverse complement.
ATACCCAGCTTCTTCAACCATTTCTCACTGGGCTTGTTTTCCAGACCCCATACCATCTTTATTGCACTCACAGGAACATAGGATGCTACCTTATGCCTTATACCTTATACCTCATAATGTCTACACAGACTGGCAGCAGCTACTCCATGGTTTCAGACAGGAGTCACTCTCAGCCCTATCCTGGAGATGCCAGGGAGAGAACGTGGAACATGCAGATTCTATTACAGTGCTCACACATGCCTCTCAGTCAAATGCAAGCCAGGTGAAGGGGACAATTCATGCTCTTTATTTTATTTATTTATTTATTTATTTATTTATTTATTTATTTATTTATTCAATTTCTATACCGCCCTTCTAAAAATGGCTCACGGTGGTTTACAGAGAGAAATAACAAATCAATAAGATGGACCCCTGTCCCCAAAGGGCTCACAATCTAAAAGGAAACATAAGATAGACACCAGCAACAGTCATTGGAGGTACTGTGTTGGGGGTGGATAGGACCAGTTACTCTCCCCCTGCTAAATAAAGAGAATCACCATGTTAAAAGGTGCCTCTTTGCCAAGTTAGCAGGGGTACTACCACAAGACCAGCTCTCCTCCCACTCCTCTGAACCTACTCCAATTTATCTACATCCTTCTTAAGGTGAGGCACTCAGAACTGGACAAAGTGGCCAACATTCCACACAGTGGTATGGTAGTCTTAGAAACCTGCCAGGGCTGCTGTACAATGTGAAAGGCAGCTCTGACAATCTAACATGACAGGACAGCTGTGGGATGACTTAAAACCACTTCCGGGTACTTGTGCTGCTCTACTTACACTGTTTTCATGCTACACCATTAAGGCTGCCTTTCACATCATGCAACAGCCCTGGCATGCACCAAACACTGATGTTCCACTATGCCACTATTGCAGATGAGGTTTGACTAATGTGGAATAAAGTGGAATTATTATGGCTATTATGACTTGGAAACTATTTTATTAATGCAGCCTATAATCACATTAACATTTTTTGCAGCTTATCACATTGCCGACTCAGTTTCAGCTTGTTATCCACTGCAATACTGAGCAATACTTTTCACATTACTACTGCTAATACAAGTATCTCCCATCCTATCTGTGCATTTAATTTTTGATATATTTATATATATATATTTAATTTTGGGGCAAAGTGCTCTATTGGGTTTCAGTTTCTTTCCTGCTTTCCATTTGATCATGGTCATTTTGAATCTCACCCCCCACCCCTCACCAATTTTCTGAGGTGCTAGCTCTCTCTCAGTTTTGAATCATCTGCAACCCCCTGTCTCCCTCTACTGCTCAGTATTGTATACACAATACTACAAAACTAGCTCCGTATTGTCTACTGAGTCTGGCATCAGCTTCTCCAAGGTTTCAGGCAGGAGTCTCTCTCAGCCCTATCTTAGAGATGCTGCCAGGGAGGAAACTTGGAACCTTCTGCATGCAAGCTGGCAGGTGCTCTTTCTTCCCAGTGCGGCCCCATCCCCTGGGGGGATACACGTCTCCCATTCAAATCCAATTCAAATCTCGCTCTGTTTCCCTCCAACCCTCTATCTACCCTCTACTGATAAAATGCTGAAGAGAGTACCAGGCTCTGGACAGAGACTGCAGCATTCCACTGGATCTCTCCCTCCAGATTGATGAGCAGCTATGGATGAGCATTTATTTACAGTATTACAATCAGTTTACATTATTGTTATTGTTGTTTTTGTTGTTAAAATATAAACATAACATTTAAAAACAATAGTGATTGATAAAAAGTCCTAAGAGGACAAGAATGAAAAATGTATTTTTTCCAAACTTTACATGTCCCTCCTGCTGCTGCTGTAGGTGTTCAGCAACTAGAACCCTTCAGGCAGAACTGGATATTTATGTCTCTAGGGAGCAGGGTCCCCAAATCTTGCTATTCTGCCTCATTGTGGCAAGGTGGGGGGTGTTTCTGGGAGGGATGAGCAAAGTATGGCCTAGGAAACAGAAATGAAGCAGAATGACTTCTTAGTTTCTGCCAGACCAAGGATCTCTTCATTGCTAACACATTCTTCAAACAACCAAAGCGGCACCTATACACATGGACATCACCAGATGGAGTATACAGAAATCAAATTGATTACATTATTGGTGCAAGGAGGTGGAAGAGCTCAGTTATAACAGCAAAGACATGGCCAGGGGCGGATTGTGGAACAGACCATGAACTGCTCATGTGCAAATTGCAAATCAATCTAAAGCGGAAAAACAAAGCTACCCAGTTTCCACTATATGATCTTGAGAATGTACCCACCATTTTCAAGGAGAACATCAGGAACTGCTTTGAAGTTCTGAACCTCATTGATAGGGAACCAGAGGAACTGTGGAATGAAATCAAAGACGTTGTTAAGGATGGATATGAAAAGAGACTGCCAAAGACCAAAAAACAGAAGAAAGCAAAATGGATGTCAGATCAGATGGTGGAAATTGCCAAGAAGAGGAGGGAAGGCAAAGTCAAGAATATAAAGACCTCAGGAAGGAACTTACAAGAATTTATATGGCGGCAGAGAGGGAAAGTATAAGCTGAATGAATTCCCAGAACCTGGAGACTAAACTGTCATAGAACAATAAAAACAAATCACCTGCCTAGAACTGAGAGGGAATTCAGGGTGGGACCCTGACACCATCGCACAGTGTCCTTAATTTTACATGCTAGCAAAATAATGCTCAGGATCATGCAGATTAGAGCCCTACATGGAAAGGGAAATGCCGGATATTCAAGGTGGTTTCAGAAAAGACCGAGGAACAAGAGCCATTATTGCTGATGCACGCTGGATAATTGGAAAAGTCAACAAATACCAGAAAGAAGTCAATGAGGTCATTCACACAATCGAAAACTGTGTTCTACCCAGGTTTGGGATCTGTGTGTACTCCCAGTTTTTGATTGTGTGGCAGCAAGGTTAGAGGAAAACCTGGGTAGAAGTGATTGTGTGCAAGCAAGGTTAGAGGAAAAGCTACCCAGGTTTTTCTCTAACCTTGCTTCCACACAATCACTTCTACCCAGGTTTTCCTCTAACCTTGCTGCCACACAATCAAAAATTGGGAGTACACACAGATCCCAAACCCGGGTAGACCACAGTTTTCGATTGTGTGAATGACCTCAATATGTGCCTTATTTACTACAGAAAAGCCTTCGATTGCATCAACCATGTCAAGTTGTAGACTATCCTTAGGAAAATTGGCATCCCAAAACATCTCATTGTTTTCATGAGAAACCTATACACAGGACAGGAAGCCGCAGTCTAGATGGAACATGATGAAACAGACTGGTTCCAGATTGGCAAAGGAGTAAGACAAGGCTGTATACTTTCTCCTTCTTTATTGAATTTATATGCTGAACTGAGAGAAGCTGGATTGGAAGAAGATGAACATGGTTTTAAAGTTGGAGGAAGAAACATCAATAACCTGTGCTACACTGATGACACCACTTTGATAGCTGAGAATGTGGATTATCTGCAAGCTGTAGTAATGAAAGTCAAGGAGCACAATGAAAAAATGGGACTATGACTAAATGTAAAGAAGTCTAAACTAATGACAACGGGCACAGCAACCAGCCTCAGAATTGACAATGAAGACACTGAAGTTGTGGATTTCTTCTGCCTTTTAGGATCAACTATCAAAGTGGTGTCATCGAGGCACAAATGACCTCCTCAATTGACCAAATAACCTCCTTGGTCAGCCTCAGTCTCTCCTGCTGTTCGTCCTTTCCTTCACTTTCCTTCAAATTTTCCCAGCATTATGGACTTCTCAAGGGAGTTGGGTTTTCACATAATGTGTCCATAGTATGATAGTTTGAGCCTGGCACAAATGACCAGGTTCAAACTATCATACTACGGACACATTTTGCGAAAACCTAGCTCCCCTGAGGAGTCCATGATGCTTGGAGAAGTTGAAGGAAAGAGAAGGAAAGGATGACCAGCAGCTAGGTGATGGAATCTTCTCACCCAGGCAACTGGACAGCCTGTAGCTCCTGGCTTCTAATAGTAGGGGGTAGGAATGATTATAGAAAATGTCCATTCTCCAGGCTTCAGATGTTACTTCTGTTTCTGCTGTGGCTAATCATCTCTTTAAGATTTGTTGCATAAGATGGGGTGTGTGGAGAATGTTTTAATGGTAAGTTCTCATTACACAGAAACTGAAACAATTCCTTCTTCAAAATAAAAGATCTTTAGAGCATAATATTATTGGAGAATAATAATGTTCACAAAGCACGAAAAAATTTAAAACAATGTTTTACAGAATATCTGTCACACTGCAAGTTCACATTGTAAGTTCAGTTACAATTTGCCTACAATTCCTTCTTTCCTTTTGCTTCTAGAGGTGGCTGTTAGTAAAAATATGAATGTTCCAAATGAATGGTTTGGAACTTGTTTTCCCAGCCTCCAGTGGCCTCCAGTGATTGCTCCCGATCCTGGAGCTCCCATCCCGCTAGCCTAACTTTTAACCCCAGCCCTTAACTAGGGTTAGAGGGTGAAAGTGCATCCTCAACCCCAGGTCTGGGGTCATGTGTGTGTTCAGGCTTCACCAGGCGCGGGCCGTGAATGTGCCTCCCGGGGGGGGGGGGGCAGCGGGCAGCTTCTTTAAGTGTAAGTGGAGCCAGTGCTCCAAGCTGCCCAGCAGCCCCCGCGGCAGGGAATCGCCTCCGCAACTTACCTGGCTCCCACGGAGGCGAGCCCCCGCCAGTGGCCAGGTGAGTGACGGAGGCGATTCCTCACAGCAAGGGCTGCTGGGCAGCATGGAGCACCGGCTCCGTTTGCACTTAAAGAAGCCGCCCGCCACCCCCCGGAGGCGCGTTCACGGCCCGCGCCTGGGCTGCACATAGCTTGAGCACACACAGAGTTGGGTGCCTAGAACACGCAACTCATCTTGGTTGTTAGGACTAATGTCTACAAGAAGAAACAAAAGAAAGGAACAGGTGTTGCTATATCTTTTCCCTATTGCAATGCAAATCACTTCACTATTAACATCCTTAATTATTCCTGCCATTTTGTAAAGGAGATACAGGTACATAATGTTGTCCAGGAAACCAGACCAGCTTTCTTGTGGACTCAGTAGAAGCACTGCCATTGACCTTGGTGAGTTCACCAGATTTAAGACATAGTTATGAAATAAAGTACTGAGTGAGTACTGAAAGCAGCTGCTCTTAGATGAAAAAAGCGAACAGGAAGCAGAACTTAAACAGAGGGTTAGAGAACTTTGCCTCTGCTTGTAAACTTATATAGAGAAGGTTATTCTCCCCCACCTCCTTGCGCCAAGATAAAGGAGTTACTACCAGACACACATCACAACCTCTTCCTTCTGGTTAAAACAACAACAAAAAATCCTGCTCAAACTATTCAAATCCACTATTCTAAGCCCAAGTGTACCTTGTTGAATACCAAGGTCTCAGTTTGATCTGAGAGGCATCTCTCTATCCCATCCTCAAAATCCTCCAAAGCACCCTTATATCCCACTCATGACATTTCATTAACAATTAGCTAGTTATTTATACCCTTACCTTAGTAATTTAGTAAGGTAATTAAAATACCCTTAGCAATTTACACAGAATTTCTCTTGTGGCTAGAGGACAGGTAGACCACCTTTGTTGACTACATAGTCTCACCTTGGGCAACACCTGTCCTTGGTGCTGCCACCTGCCTGTAGTTTTATAGGCAGGTGGTATATATGCAGCATAACCAAGAATTTACCTTGAGTGTGGAGGAAGTATCTTTCACTCCTGACATGAGCCACGACAGACCTCCCACCTATGCATGGCTCTGTACTTTGCCCCTTTCCTTTTCTCAGACTGGAATGAAGGTGGGCTGTACAGTGGTCAGGCTGAAAAGGGGGATGTTTCTGTCTAGCCAGGTCACATATGTAGCCTGCCATATGTGTAACAGAGATGGTCTCTGGCTGCATGATCTGGATGTGGCCTCCGTTTCTCAAAACACCTCACCAATCTGAATCAAGGTGTGTGGGGGCAGGAAAAGGTTGATTCCGTTTAAAAAACAACAAAACTAGCAGATATCATTTGACTGTAGCCAATGGCTATTACAAGGTTCCAAAACTGCTCACCATCTGTGTACAATAAACACACATGAAAGAAGGTTTGCTGGCGGGCTGCACACTACCTACAAATGTCCATTCTCTGAGAGCCCCCGACTGATGTTATACTCAAGGGACTTTCACATGATCGCACGAGCGGGTGGGTGGGTGGGGAGAAGACAGGGTTAAGTCTACCTTCCCTCAAAGACGATCTCAGATTGGCCCTAGCCACACCACTGCACACACATTTGCCACCTCTGTGACTGGTGTGGTGTTTTGGAGGCCGAGGTTGGCTGCTCAACAGAACAGCCTCAAAATGTTATAAACCCAGATCTTAAATTTATTCCTTTACAGCATTTCCATTTTTCTGCCTGTGTATAAGAATGATAATAAGTTTCACATTTTAAATTTTATTTAATAGTATATTATTGACTACTTAGCTCTGAAGTACACTCAGTCCAAACATGGATATGTACATAGGGCATATGAATACACTTCAGTTAACCTTTACTTTTGCCTCTTGTTTTATGTAGGTAGAGGATCATACATTCAGTGGGGCTTATTGAAACAAAGAAAGTCTGTTTCTTTTTCTTAGTGTGTGTGTGTGTGTGTGTGTGTAGATTTAGTAATATGGATATGGATATGGATGCATCCATACCTGTATATCTAAATGCATCAACACAGCCACCTGTATTGTTTTTTTTTTTGTTTTTTTTGGTTATGCATAAATGTCTGATTCCTAAATCAGGCACTGCCCTCTAGAGCTTGAGTGCATAACAAATCCTGTATTCACATTTGGTGAGCTGACAGTACGATCAGAGTCCAGTCTCGTAATGGTGGAATGTAAGATGTGGAGTGAGATTCTCCATTGGCTCACTCTGTACTGCAGGCATATATCTGGCTGGCAGCTTCTTGCAGAAATGCTGCCTCAGGGGAATGATGAAGACATGCTACAAGAATTAAACATGTCTACTTGGGCTGAATGATGAGCAGAGGGGCTGAAACAGATAACTGCAAATATAGGAAGGCAATAAACTCCAAGAAGAGCAGGAATTATTTTGGGTGCACTGCTACTGAGAATAAAGGCTTATATTAACCTTTAGTTAGCATTATTGGAGTCTCTTTAATTCATTGCTGGACAAGGAGGACTAGCAAAGGAATTACATCCTGTTCTGAGAGGGCAAGCTCATATTTTAGTTTTCACAGGTAACTCTTTTTTTCTTTTTTTGCTGCTGCTGCAGTAAGCTACCAGATTCATGGCTACATAGAAGAAACGGCTTCTCAAAATTGCAGCATATAAAAAGTGCAATTGGCGGTACTCAGTCCATCAAAGGTTCATTTTCAAGAGGTACCATTTTTCATTCCAAATTTATTTCAAACTAATGCCAGCTGATCCCATAAATTATTACATATATTCATCACACACATAACATCCTTTAATTGACATTTAGATCTGTATATATCTAAGATATATGTATGCATATATCTATCAGCTGGGTGGGTTGAACAAAAATACTGGGTGGCCCAAAGTGCATGAATGTGGTTCTTTAGTAACATATCAGATAGATACAAAGTACAAAGTAGAGTGCTTGACATATTTTTAGTTTAGCCTGCATCTCTCTGCACTGTCTGATTCTGTAGGCATTTCTCTCCGAAATATGCCTGCTCTCCCCAGCTTGGGGGGGGGGGGGCAATTTCTTTGCCCCAGCCTCTTGATGAGGCACAAGGCATTGGAGGCCAGCTGTTGGCTGGTGGGGCTGGGAGGAGGTGGGAGTTGAGGGCCGTTTGTGGCTCTGCATCTCCTCCCAGGCAGTCCAGCTTGAGAAGCGATGTGAGATGAGCTCTTGCATCACTACTCTCTGGAGCAAGAAGGCCAGGTGGCGGCAGTGATCTGAGTGGCAGTCAGGAGTTCAGTCCAGCAACGGAGTCCAGCAGCAACGTCTGCAGTATGATGATGTGATGGGAGCGCTTGGTGGAGAGCCTCAGCAGCAGCGGAGGAAACAGTTTGGGCCTTTTAGGCCCAGCCATTTGTACATTACCCCCCCCCCCCCGCCCCAGAGTTCCCACAGAATCCTTCACCCCTTGGGGGTGGCTGCCCTTCCCTGCACCAGGAGGGGACAGTGGCCTTTCTGCAGAGGTTTCAGTTGGGATCTCCCCTGCCATTTTTTCAGAGCCTGTAGCACCCAGAGAAGACCAGGCATCTGCAGAACAGAGGCCCACAAGTGCAGGTCCTGTCTGGCCTGGGTATATTGGGCCTGTGTTGCACGGTTGCCAGCTGCTAAGTCTGGCCTGCTTGGGCGGGGGGGTACCTCAGAGTCCCTGAATTGGGTTTCTTGTCCTCCCCTTTGCTCATTGGGGGGGTTACTTTGTGTGCCCCCCTCTACATTAATAAAGTTGTGGCCTATTTCCCTCCTGTTTTGGGATTCGGTGTGCCTTGTGGGTGGTGATAGGGTGCTTTGTGTGCATTAAGCATGCCTCCCCAAAAGGCTACTGGTAAGACTGGGGACAGGCCCGTTAAACATAAGACCCACCCACCCCAGCTGAATCATCATTGTTTGAGGATGAAGGGGATATGGTTACTATGTGGGTGCTTATAGTACACTTGGACTCATTGGAAAAAGCAAAAAAGCAACCACCTGGGGGCCCTGATCTGGTCCTTCTGGGGTGCCAACTAGACCACACAGGGAGACACAGGCTGCCAAATGAGCTAAACTATTTAAATCTTTATCTGAGTACCTGGCAAAGCTGGAGGAGGATGGAATGTTTACTGCACCTGCACCAGCAGACCTCTCCTCCAATCCTGTTCCTCAGATGCCTCCTCCTACTCCAATTCTGGTAGGAACACCCTCAGACCCAGGGACAGGTGAGAAGTCCACTGGGATGTGGCCTTGGTAAGTGAGCCTTTATGGGTTTTACCCACCTGCTCCACTTGCCCAGTCAGCCTGGCCCCCACAGGGATGCAGGTCTGGTTCGGGAGTGTGTGTGCCTGGTCAGCAGTTTCCAATGTAATCAAGTGTTGTAGGGCACTGCCTTCCCTGGTCAGGTGCCCAGTTATAGCATAGCTGGTCCAGCATTATTTTCCCAGACCCCCATTTCTGAGAACTTCCCAGCAGGCGGGGTGTCCTTGCCACCTGCGATGACTTGATGATCACTTGATGAGCAAGTCAGGGAACAAGAAAAGAGCAAGAAGAAGCTTATGGAAACCAATTGGCTTTCTGCTTCTACCACATATATGGGGCAGATGCAGCCAACCCTGCCCTTTGTGAAGAATTTTAATACTATTCCCAGGGCACAAATAGATTTCACAGGCAATTATTGGAAGTGTTATGACCAAACCTTTCCCATGAGAGCAGTTCTAGAGCCCACCCTCCCATGGGACAAGCAACACCAGGAGTTGTGGCTGCTTATAATGACCCTGTCCTGCCCCATGCAAGGAGAGTTAGCAGATAGTGGGCATATTGTCTCAAAAACTCCATCTGAGCGGGGCTACTGCTGGCACAGGCAGTCAGATGGTTCAACCCAGCTTGTGTGCTAGGATTTCAATACAGGAGATGGTACACACACACATCATGTAAGTTCCAACATGACTGTGGGTTCTGTGGGGGGAAACACCCCACTACCAACTGTTCTAGGATCCAGAACTTTAAAAGTAGAAAAGATCAGAGCAAAAGTCAGAGCAAAAAAAAAAGTGGGGGGGGAGGTGCTCCGAATCCTGCTGGAAAAGGGTCCTAGTCCCATTGACTTGATGGTCCTCCAGCAGCTGCTGGAAGGTTACCCACCACGTAGGCAGGCAGCCTTTTTGTCGGTGGACTTCATGGAAGGCTTTCAGGTTCCTTGTGAAATGATTCCAGGGAATCATTTTTTGGTGGGCAATCTTAAGTTTGGCTTGGGTATGGAGGATGTGGTCCTCAGTTAGATAAGCAAGAAGGTCACATTAGGCAGGGTTTGGGGCGCTTTCCCCTTTTGAGCCCCCCCCGTTGGCTAATTTGCAAATTTCTCCTTTGGGGGGTGGTCCCTAAGAAGGTATCTGGTAACTTTCAGTTAATTCATTATAAGTCCTTTCCCAAGGGCTGTTCTGTCGGTGATGGTATATCACTTGAACTTTGTTAAGTTAGGTACACCTCATTAGATGAGGCGGTGTGTATTGTGTACAGCTGTGGTTTGGGGGCACTGTTAGCAAAATGTGACATAGTGTCTGCATTTCACCTGCTGCCTGTTCATCCTGCGGACTTTGATCTTTTGGGTTTTTTCTTTTCAAGGCCTGTGTTATGTGGACTGTACCCTGCCCATGGCCTGCTTAGTTTCGTGTGCAGCCATTGAGTCTTTTAGTTCCATGTTGGAATGGGCACTGCACAGGAGGGCCAGGCTTCTGACTACGGCTCAGTCTGACCATGGCCCTTTCCCGCCACAGGGCAATGGCCATTTTTGAGGCTGTCATGCCTGTGCAATGGGCCTCTGAATGGCCTGGGTCATGCCAGGCCATGTAGATACCCATTGCACAAGTGCGGCAACCTCCAAAGTGGGGGAAAGGCCCAAATGGGTTGAAGAACAGCCAAATGGGCCAGTTTTGGAAGGAAGGGAGGCTGGTGGGGGGGAGGAGGAACTTTCATGGACCATGTCCTGCCACCTTGGAGAACCCCCACCCTTAGAGGGGATAAGTTTTTTAAATAATTTAAAAAAAAATCGTGAACCCCTCCCCCTTATGAATGGGACAGGGGGTGGGGTTCAGTCCAAGGTCCAGGGACAGACCAAAAAAGCAGGTAGTTCAGTTCGATCCCAAACTGTCAAACTGAACTCGGTTGATGTTAGGGATGTGCAAAAAATTTCGGGCACAGAACGATCTGTGCCCGAAACGAACAATTTCGGGTGATTCGGGGCTGAACCGAATCACCCCCGATGTCCACCGATATTTTTCTGGCACGAACCAAATCACCCGAATTTCGGACCTGAAAAATTCGGGTGATTCGGTTCATGGTTGATTTTTGGTGAATTTTTAAAGTTTTAGTGACTTTGGGGCAGTTCAGGGGCATAGCATGGGATCTGGGCAAAAGGGGTGGGGTGGGGTGGTAGTGCCTAATGGGTGCAGGCTACCACCCCAATTTCAGGGGGATTGGGCAAAGGGCTGATTTTTGGTAAATTTCTGAAATTTTCATGTCTTTGGGGCAGATTGGGGCATATTGGGGCAGAAAGTGGGGCCTGGGGCAGAATAGTGGGGTGGGGTGGTAGTGCCTAATGGGTGGAGGCTACCACCCCAATTTCAGGGGGTTTGGACAAAGGGGTGATTTTTTGAGAATTTTTGAAGTTTTAGTGACTTTGGGGCAGATTGGGGGCAGAAAGTGGATCTGCCCCAAAAGAGTGGGGTGGGGTGGTAGTGCCTAATGGGTGGAGGCTACCACCCCAATTTCAGGGGGATTGGGCAGAGGGCTGATTTTTTGAGAATTTTTGAAGTTTGGGTGTCTTTGGGGCAGATTGGGGGCAGAAAGTGGATCTGCCCCAAAGGAGTGGGCTGGGCTGGTAGATAGTGCCTAATGGGTGGAGGCTACCACCCATCCCCAATTTAAGAGTGATTGGGCAGAGGGGGGAATTTTGGTGAATTTATTTTTATGAGGTTTGTCTTCATAAGGTGAAGTGTGCTAAATTGATTACTTCCTCATATTATTCATAGTAAAGGAAAGTGTGAAAAAGTGAAAGTGGGGTCATGAGAGTTGTTTAATTGAAAAAAATCTCATTTACTATGATAGAATGAGAATTCACACCTCAGAAGTTTTTTCACCAAAAATCAGGACTTTGCCCAATCCCCCTGAAATTGGGGTGGTAGACTCATTGGGCACTACCACCCCAACCCAAAATTTTGCCCCCTGGGCCCCTTTTTACCCCCCCGAATCGATTCGGATTCAGATTCGGATTAAATCCGAATCCGAACCGAATCAAGGGTGATTCGGGTGACCCAGATTCGGGCACAAAACAGAACAGGGGTGATTCGGTTCGGGTCCGAGCCGAATCACCCGAAAATCCGAATTGCACACCCCTAGTTGATGTTGAACATGTTCGACATCAAACCTGTTTACACATCCCTAGTGCAGATCAGAAGTGTACAGCTGTACCTGCATTGTTCCTTTGTACAAACCTGCACAGATCTGTACACTTGTACAGGTGTCGAACATAATGTGTGAATAGGGCTAATGAATAGAACCATATCCAGCAAGTGCTTAATATAGTTTCCAATGGAGACAAGTTGGCAAAGCTACTTTGCAATGGTTAAAAAGAAAAATATTTGTACTGTGTACTTTCCCTAAGAACAAATACAAAGCTGCCAACTGAATTTGAATCAGCAATTGCAACACTTAGACAAATGTTCATTTGAAAATTGATCTTTTGGACTGTTCCTGACTTCCTCTAGTAGGATCACAAATTTCAGACCAAACAACACTATTTATTTATTTGGGGATTTTTATCCTGGTTTTCATTCAGAAAGTGCCCAAAACAGCTTACCATGAAATAAAAATGCAATTAAACAATTAAATCTGTTGTTAAATGGCATATCAGGTGTCAAGTGTCCTAAGATGTTCTGTTGGCTCTGCTCTCTGCTTTGGGTTGAACATGGACAAGGCAGTAGGAACAAGTGAGTATGAACCAATCCACACACACACACACATATCTCTCTCTCGTATATATATAGAGAGTGTGTGTGTGTATGGATAGTATATGGATAAAGTAATAGTATATATCCATTACTACCTGCAGGCAGGCATTTATGTTCACATATGTTGTCTGAATATGGTTTATGTTTCCCATAAGAGAAGAATGTTCAATGAAGTCATATTGGAGTTATTGTTAGTTTAATCAGATTTATAGTCTTCCTAGGGGATACTATAAATAGCATTAAAAACAAGATTTATTTATTTATTTATTTATTTATTTTTGCATTTATATACTGCCTTTCATTAAAAAGACAACCCCAAGGCGGTTTACAAAAGTTAAAAACATACAATAAAAACACAATAAAAACATCATGTTAAAAGTACAAAAACATATAAAAACAGGCATAAAAACAACACAACAAATACAACAAATAGAAACACAGAGAAGCCGCAGTAGAAAACAATCATGTAAAAGCCTGGGTAAAAAGCCAAGTCTTTAAAAGCTTTCTAAAAGCCGTGATGGAGTCCGAGGAACGAATGGCCACTGGGAGAGCATTCCAGAGTCTGGGGGCAGCAACAGAGAAGGCCCTGTCCTGAGTGCACGACAACCGGGCCTCCCTCATTGTCGGCACCCGGAGCAGGGCCCCCTCAGATGTCCTCGTCAAGCGGGCAACAACCCTTGGGAGCAGGCGGTCCCTCAAATACCCTGGGCCCAAACCGTTTAGGGCTTTAAAGGTCAAAACCAGCACCTTGAATTGGACCCGGAAACAAACCGGCAGCCAGTGCAGCTCTTTCAAAATGGGGGTGATATGTTCCCAACGGGCAGCTCCGGATAAAACCCTCGCTGCCGCGTTTTGCACTAGCTGCAGTTTCTGGATATTCTTCAAGGGCAGCCCCACATAGAGTGCGTTACAGTAATCCAGCCGCAACGTGACTAAGGCGTGGGTAACCGTGGCCAGATCTGCCTTCTTGAGAAAGGGATGCAGCTGGCGGACCAGCCGAAGCCGTGCAAAGGCACCCCTGGCCACCCCCTCCACCTGAGCCTCCAAAAGCAGAGCCGGGTCCAGTAGTACCCCCAAGCTGCGTACTTGCTCCTTCAAGGGGAGTGCAACCCCATCCAGAACCGGTAAAATCTCCTCATCCCGATTGGCTCTCCTACTGACCAACAGTACCTCCGTCTTATCTGGATTAAGTTTCAGTTTGTTAGCCCACATCCAACCCATCACGGCCTCCAACCCCCGATTCAGGACATCCACCGCCTCCCTAGGATCAGATGACAAGGAGAGATAGAGCTGAGTGTCATCCGCATATTGCTGACAACTCAGTCCAAATCTCCGGATGACCTCTCCCAGCGGCTTCATGTAGATGTTAAACAGCATGGGGGACAAGACCGATCCCTGCGGGACCCCACAGGCAAACGGCCACGGGGCCAAACAGTAGTCCCCCAGCACCACCTTCTGAACCCTCCCCTCAAGAAAGGACCAGAACCACTGCAACACAGTGCCTCCGATTCCCATACTCGAGAGGCGGCCCAGAAGGATACCATGGTCGATGGTATCGAACGCCGCCGAGAGGTCCAGCAGAACCAACAGGGACACACTCCCCCTGTCTAGTTCCCGGCATAGGTCATCCACTAGAGCGACCAAGGCAGTCTCAGTCCCATACCCGGGGCGGAAGCCAGATTGAAAAGGGTCCAGATAATCCGTATCATCCAAGACCCTCTGCAGCTGGGACGCCACCACACGCTCCATCACCTTGCCCAAAAAGGGGAGGTTAGACACAGGTCTATAGTTGTCCAGGTTGGAGGGATCAAGGGAGGGCTTTTTTAATAGAGGTCTTACCACCGCCTCCTTAAGGCACGATGGCATCCTGCCCTCCCTTAAAGAAGCATTAACGATCACCTCCAGCCATCTACCTGTCCCCTCCCTGGCAGCTTTTATTAGCCATGAAGGGCAAGGGTCAGGAGCGCACGAAGTCGCCCGCACACTGCCCAGGATCTTGTCCACATCCTCAGGCCGCACCAACTGAAAAGAATCCAAAACAACGGGACCAGATGGTACCAGAGGCACGTCTGCCGGAACTGCCAAAACTCTGGAGTCCAGGTCAGCACAGATGCAAGCGACTTTATCTGCAAAGCGACAGGCAAACCGATCACAAAGAGCCGTAGATGACTCTTCCCCCATTGTCTGGGGGGATGTGTGGAGCAATGTTTTCACCACACGAAACAGCTCTGTTTGCCTGCACTGAGCAGACGCAATGGAGGCGGAGAAAAAACATTTCTTCGCCGCCCCCACCGCCACGGCATAGTGCCTAAAATGGGTTCTAGCCTGTGTTCGATCGGATTCGTGACGACTCTTCCTCCAGCGTCGCTCCAGCCGTCGTCCGAGTTGCTTCATCGCCCTAAGCTCCGAGGAAAACCAAGGAGCAGAATGGGCTCCACCAAGCCGGAGAGGGCGCTTGGGGGCAACCGTGTCAACAGCCCTGGCCATCTCTCCATTCCAGAGATCAACCAAGGCCTCGACAGGGTCACCAGCTCTGGACACTGGAAACTCCCCGAGGGCCGTCTGAAATCCAAGCGGATCCATAAGCCTCCGGGGGCGGACCATCTTAATCGGCCCACCACCCCTGCAGAGGGCAGACGAAGCAGTCATACTAAACCCCACCAGGTGATGATCTGTCCATGACAAGGGAGTGGTCTCAAATTCCCCCACCTCCAGATCATTTATTTCCCGATTGGCAAAAACCAGATCTAGAGTGTGTCCCGCCACGTGGGTAGGGCCCGATACCAATTGAGACAGGCCCATGGTTGCCATGGAGGCCATGAAATCCTGAGCCGCACCCACTAAGGGGACCTCAGCGTGGACATTGAAGTCCCCCAAGACAATAAGCCTGGGGGAACCCAAGGCCACCTCCGAGACCACCCCCGCCAGCTCAGGTAGGGAGACTGAAGTGCAGTGGGGTGGTCGGTACACCAGCAGAATCCCCAGCCTATCTCGGAGGCCCACCCTCAAGGACAAACACTCGAAATTCTGAGATTGCCTGACCGGGCACCTGGAAACGGGTGATGACCGCAACGCCTCCTCCCCGACCCTCGAGGCGGGGCTGCTGCACGATCTGGAAACCTGGAGGACAAAGCTGAGAGAGACCAACCCCGCCCAGCACATCCAACCAGGTTTCCGTCACGCATACCAGGTCAGCACGCTCATCCACAATCAAATTGTGGATGAGAGATGTTTTTGCGTTAACTGACCTGGCATTTAGCAGCAGCACCCTAATCCTCGAAGGAGTGTTCACAGAGCTCCCTAGGGTCAGAGGGTTGGGGGAAGGGCTGGAAAAAGGAACAGGCCTCAATTGCCTGGACCGTTTTCCCCTGTAACGGCCTGCCCAACTCCCACCGCCATATCTCCCTCTGCCCGCTACCCGTGATATTGCCGCCCCCACTCCAGACCCACTTTTTTGCTCTCCCAGACACATCTCCCCAGACTATTCCACCACGGCTACTTGGCTTAATTTAAAACCAAGACCAGACTCATACAGTCCCTGCTGACTTCTTGCTTGGCGGAAGATGGATCGTCAAGGCAGGAGGAAAAGGTCTTCAGGGCTCCAGGCAGCTCGCCCCACGGCTGAGAGCCACAAGGACGAGAGCCCTTGTGCTCTCGCCCTTCGGCTCACGCCAAGAGGCTCACGCCCCTGGCCCAGCCCCAGCTTTAAAGCAGCAGAGGCTGAGGGTAGATGGCACACACCTGGAGAAGAGGTGGGGCAGAAGCCCAAACACAGTCACTGCCCTGCCAAGATGTTCCCTCTTCCCTTCCTCAGTCCCTGGCCCAGCCCCAGCTTTAAAGATGGCAGTAATGAAGTAAGACTACACCCCTCAGTAAGGTGTCACAATGTTCTCTTTTCCAGGTGACACGGCCTGCCAATCATAATTGCTTTATTCTTGTATTTAGACTTTCAGATTACTTTTAATTTTAAATTAGCTGGCCAACTGTATGCAGACCCCCACCATGGACAAGGGGTAAGCACCAGGCTACAGGATAAGTAGAGAGGTACAGCTGCATGTCTAGTGGTATGCTTTAATACAATTTTGTCCAATGGCTTTCTACATTACATGTGAAGATGAAACAGAAAGAGGAACAATACTGACCCCTACAGGATGCTATATGAAAGGGCCTGTAGAGATTCTCATGCGTGAACCATACAGGAGTTAAATATATTTATATTTATGTGTTTGTTAAACTGAAATAACTGTAAATATGGGTTGAAAAAAATATGTAACCCTTTGTTTATGATGCATTATGAATATAGTACCGACAGTGTCAGTTCCTGCAAAAAGTGAATTTAAAACATATTTAGATATATGCAAAAAGGTGTGGTTAGGTCCAACTCCTAGGTAAATGTCAGATATCTGAAATTGATACTGACTAAGGAATATTTGTCTTAAGAATATGCATGACAGACATGTCAGCCATGCATGAAAACTAGAAGAGCTTAAAAGGTTTTTATTAAATGTAAAGATTAGTGGATTTCAAAATCATTTAAGAAGCAAGACTGTTCATGAAGCAACAGTTGCTCATGAAACTTGAACCTACTTACTTATGCATACTGAATTTACTGTGTACTGAATTTGCATGTATATTATGTGTTGTTGACTAATTTCTACTCAGTACATCACCAAAAATTCCCTCTTCACCACGCAATGTATCTGGAGTATTTTCCTTACTTGCCCTTATCCTTACATGTCTTCTAATACATTTTTTTCTAGAAGTTCAAAAACATTAGACTTCAGCACCTTTCTCATTCTCCTATCTTAAGGCTGAGCAATATATAATACTTGCCTTGTGGAATTTTTCCATGTGATGACTTGTTGCCACTGCCATAACATTGTCCAGGATATTTTTAAGATGACGACTTTACCATGACTTTACTTTGGGAACATGCATGTGTGTTCACATATCGGCCAGAATACCCTGAAGTCCATGTGATATTTCAGAAAGCACTTCACACACAATTTGGACTTTTCCTTCCGTATTGGAACCTAGCCCAATTTATGTCTGGGGTTAAAAAAAAATACTCTTTTTGGGTCGGCGTATCCATTATGCCCCAAACTCGCAGTAAAGCCTCACAGTAAAGCCTGTTGTCTGAAGAGTCCCCTGGTAAACATGGGCTGACATACCATGCAAAGATATTTCTGCCTAGTAACACTGTATGCACACAAGTTGTGCAAGTTGTGCGAACACAAATTTTACAATATTGCACAATAAATATTACAATATTACACAAGAAATATTACACAAGAAATTATACAATATTACACAATATTACACACAATATTACACAAGAAATAATCTCTTCTGCAACATCATTAGTGCAATTTCTGCATTTGCATATTCAAAAACTAGACATCCTTTTCAAGTTACCTTTAGTTTTAGTTTTGTCTCTGAATGTTCAGGGTGTTGTGGTAGCCTTTACAGGGCTGGATGAATCTTTATACATACATGCTTTATGCATACTTTATAGCAGAGTCTCACCCATAATATCTGAAAGCATTTGTGTGACAATGGGCTTGAATTGCTCTCTATGCTCACTTCTTTCAAAATTTCCTACAATTCTGAACAGGATGGGTGTGTCTTCATTCTAGGAAAGCAGAACATTGGCCATATGTTAGGAACATAGGAAGTTGCCATATACTGAGTCAGACCATTGGTCTATCTAGTTCAGTATTGTCTTCACAGACTGGCAGCGGCTTCTCCATGGTTGCAGGCAGGAATCTCTCTCAGCCTTATCTTGGATATGCCAAGGAGGGAACTTGAAACCTTCTGCTCTTCCCAGAGCGGCTCCATCCCAAGGGGAATAGCGCACAGTGCGTACACTTCTAGTCTCCCAGCCATATGCAACCAGGGTGGACCCTGCTTAGCTAAGGGGACAAGTCATGCTTGCTGTCACAAGGCCAGCTACACTGAGGTGAAACTTAAAATTCCCTTCTGAAGAGTAGAATCAGAATGCCAATACTATGCTCACTTCTTTCAAAATTTCCTACAATTCTGAACAGGATGGGTGCCACACCTGGGAGCTTAGGCCCTAATGAAGCTTCCTCGGGGAAGTCAAGCTCTGGGGCTCTCTCAGGTCCTGGTTCGGTGTCACGATCCAGAGCCATGGCTAGTGCTATTCCGGCTTCTCGGCAACCAACTCAAAGTTGCTACTGTGAGCGGGACCTGTGACAGACTGGGCCATGACAGGATTTCTTTATTTTTATTTCTGTCAAATTGCCTCTTACTCTGTGAGTACTATAAAATAACACCACCAGCCAGTTTATTCAAATCTGTTATGAACTGGTCACATTTATTTATTTCTTCTGCTGAGTTTCTGGTTAAAAATATACAGATATTAATAAAGATGTTGGTTTTTGTGTCCATGGAAGCAGCAAGAGAGATGCAGAGAAATACATGATTTAGCTTCCCACGCCTTGAATTACATCTATCATTCTAGGGCCTTATACACAGCAAAAACACCTTCATTCATCTTCTGGGTTACAACATAAAGAATGAGGGCAGCGATAGACAGTATAATGTAGTGGCAGAGACAGCTAAAAATTAAGAACTTGATTTGAATTTCACCTCTGTCATGAACTCACTAGGTGGCCTTGTGCAAACCTCTCAGCTTCAGCGTGCGTGCGTGCGTGCGCACACACACACAAACAAACACACACCACTTACAATGTGGAAGCCATAATACTCATCTTCCAGAACTGTTGTAAGGATTAGAAGATAACTCATGTGGACACTCAAACGTGCTATACAAATGTAAGTATTATCCTATTAACTTTTCGCCCAAGCTTTCTCAGCTTCCTAATTTTTTAGGCTTTAATTTCTGGTTTATTATTAAATTTTTAAATTGTTTTTAGTTTTTGTATATGTTTTTAACTTGTTTTATGCTACTGTTAATCACCCAGAGACTAAAGTTTGGGGCGGTGTACAAATTTGATTAATAAATAAAATAAATAAAAACTTAAGCCCTAATCAGACATTATATTGCCTGGCATACTGCACAATGCTCCGTCAGCCTTGCAATGGCGCATTTGCACGGTTTAGAGGGCCTTTGTTCATGCCATTCTTTGTGTTGCACAAGAACATTCTGCAAAAGCTGACAGAGTGTTGTGCAATATATGTGGAAGCTATACCCATCTCTCTCTCCCTCTCTAATATGTTAGCTTTCCATAACTGAGAGTGTTTGATGTGAGAAAGCAGTTGCAGATGGTATTGTCTCCCCCACACGCACACTGAGCTTGGGCAGTGCAGGAAGGGCTGTACCACATGATCCTTTTCACTGAATAGTTGGTCACTTTTAGCCCAATCATTGGTGTGTTACCAAGTCCCAGAGGCTAGCATCCAGACTAATACAGCCCTGGATCTACAGAGGGGGGTGATGGTACATCTTCCATGAGAGTCTGCTGGCAAGCCATGCCCTCATGCCACTGTGCTCATTTGCCCCACATCCCCAATGTTTGTCAGACCAATGCAATATTCAGGTACTGTGGGGGTGAAGCGAAAAAGTGCTTCACCATGCAGGCAAGGCTGGCTGGTTCAACCTTGTGGAAACACACGTAGTCCTCTTGAACTCAGTGGGTTTAAATGTGTCCAATTGTGTAGAAGTGCAGACTGTAGAAGTGAAGACTTTAAAGCAGACTGCTTCCATTGTAGACTATGTAGGGAAATGTGGGTTTCCCCGCATCTTGAAGCATTTTCCCATGTGAAAATAGAGTTCCCAGTAAAACCATGATATGTACACATTTGGCACAAAACAAATGCAACAAATAATCTTCAAAATGTGCTATGGAAACTTTAAAAATAGAAGCGCTCACAAATGTGCCATGTCCAATGTTTCAAGGATAATATAGCTCTTTTTCAGAGACAATTTCAATAAAGATAAAATGAATCAGTCATCATACAACAACACTGAGAATTATACACATGTCCCTAAAAAATTTACACCTAGACATTACTGCACAGGAATGCACAATGTCTAACCTGCAAATTCAGTACAGCAATGTGCTAGGGGAAATACAATGCTTTCAACATAACCCCCATGACTTAGGAAATTATATAAGCATTTGGATGCCTGATCAGCTTACATGTGAAGCTAAAGGGATCATTATGCAATTTTAAAGTGGGTTAAGATGGAAAACATCTGAAAATAACACAAGCCAGTCTTCCCCTCTAACACTTCACCCTTGTCTCCATATGTTCTGAGAAGTGTTGTGGCCCAACATGGGGAGCTCGCAGGGAGGAGAGCTGGTCTTGTGGTAGCATGCATGACTTGGTCTCTTAGCTAAGCAGGGTCTGCCCTGGTTGCATATGAATAGGAGACTTGATGTGTGAGCACTGTAAGATATTCCTCTCAGGGGATGGAGCCACTCTGGGAAGAGCAGAAGGTTCCAAGTTCCCTCCCTGGTTTCTCCAAGACAGGGCTGAGAGAGACTCCTGCTTGCAACCTTGGAGAAGCCACTGCCAGTCTGTGAAGACAATACTGAGCTAGATAGACCAATGGTCTGACTCAGTATATGGCAGCTTCCTATGTTCCTATGTTCCCTATGGAGGGCCCAGTGGTGGCTTTAGGAGAGGGAAAACTGGACAACTGTCCAGGGCCTCACAGTTTAGGCCCCCCCCCCGCAATATCTTGTACAATTCTTAATATTAATTAATATATCATGGGCTTTAACAACCCCTAAGAGTATTTAGACCTTATTCTTTATAATTTGTAAGGCATTTATAAGGCTTTTTCAATTCTGAAATCATCGTTAAAATAATCTCACTGTAGTTATTCATGAAATATTGGTTATGAATAGTGTTTTCTCTATTAGATGTCAAGAGAAAATGTATTCCTATGGAATAGAGCATTCCACATTCTGGGGAAAATTACCAAGAAGGCCCTTTCCTACGAGCACAATAACCAAGCTTCAGCTGGCATCATCACTAAGATCATCATCACCCCCACAAGGACATTGTAGGGTGGACAGATTCCCTTTGAGATAAGGAGCACTTAAGTTATATAAGGCCCATGCTATTCGGACTGTAAAGGCAATAGGTAGCATCTTGAATTGGACCCAGTAACAAATCAGCAGCCACTGCTGATCAAAACTGGAGTAATATGATCACCTATGTCTGAACAGCTTCAGACATAGCAAATGCTTCTCTAATAAAAAGATTTCATAGCATCTTTTGAGGTACATCTCTTCTTTACTGGACTTTGATATCAGATGCTAACCCCTGCTAACAGAGCAAAGAGGCACCTTTTAAAGTGGGAAGTGGAGTTTTTAGAGATTTGGTGTAATTTTAATGAACTATAAAGAAATTATCCTGAGAAGGATTTTTAAATACAATATTCATATGTTATGTTAGTGGTTAAGCTTCCTTTTTCTTTCTCTTTCTTTTTTTCTTTTTCTTGATTATATTATGTTGATTTTTCTTTCAGCTGAAGCTTAATAAAGAAAAAGGAAAAAAGAGGGATTATCTCATATTTAGCAGAGAGGAAGAACAATGGTCCCCACCCCACCCCTTGTAAACCACTTTTGTTGAAAAGCAGCACATAAATATTCATAGCAGTAGGTAGGGATGTGCATGAATTGATTTTTTTGATTCAATTTGTACCTGAATCAAATCACCCTTGATTTGCTTTGTGTCAGAATCTGTCCCTCTGAATCACCCCAGATTCGATTTGGATTTGATTTGGTTTGATTTTGATCGATTCAGACCACTTATCAAGGTCCTAGGGGCACCAAATTTGGTTGGTGGGTACATCCCTATTGGTGCCACCTGCCACCCAGATTTCAAGGCAATGGAGCACTTGGTTGATCTTTAATTTTTGTTTTAGTTTTTACTGATTTTGTATATTTCCACCATAGGAAATAATGGGAATTCAAAGTCACCTATCCTAACACTAACATAGATTCCCAGCTTTCATTAAAAACAAAAAGGTTAGCACTAGCCCTTGTAGAAATTGAGTTATGGAGCAATGTGTGCGGTCACTATTTTTCAGGTGTTTGGATTCTTTGGTGTCTAATAATTTTTCCTCATAATGAATCCCTATGAGGATTCATTATATGCCTTCATTTCTTCTGTTCATTTTGACTGTCATTTGACTGTGCCAACTGTCAACTTCCATGTGTCAACTACACACACACACACACACACACACACACACACACACACGGGTACTCAGTTTATTTTTTAGGAATTTTTGAAGTGTTTAGGTTCTTTGGTGCCTTCATTACCCACCTTCATTTCTTCTGTTCATTTTGACCCCACTGCTTTGCAGGTGGGGTTGGGAATTGGTGGCATCCCGTGTGCCAACTACCCCCCACCCAACCCACAAGCCACTGGGTACACAGTTTATATTTTAGGGATTTTTGAGGTGTTTACTCTCTGATGTGTAATGAATCCTCATAGGGATTCATTATGAGGAAAGGTTATTAGACACCAAAGAGTCTAAACACTTGAAAAAATTCCTAGAACATAAATTGAGTAGTACCCCACTGCCTTGAGGGTGGGAGGGGGGTGTAGTTGGCACATGGCATTGACAGTTGGCACTGTCCAAAGATAGTCAAAATGAATAGAAGAAATGAAGGTGTGTAATGAATCCTCATTCATTCATTCATTCATTCATTGAGGGGGGGAAATATTATACACCAAAGAATCCAAACACTTGAAAAATAGTGACCATACATTTTGTTCCATAACTCCACTTCTACAAGCTAGAAACTAAATCCACTTCTACAAGCTAGAAGCTAGATCTTAGTTGTTTTTAATGAAAGCTGGGAATCTGGGGAAATTAATCGGAGGAATCTGAATCTTGAATCGATTCAAATTGAATCTGGCGTGATTCAATTTGGACCCAAATCTAGCTAATGGACCACAGGGGTTATTGGTTCTGTCTCCAAATTGCCCAAATCAGCTAGATTGGGGTACAAATCAGTTTGTACCCGAATCAATTCATACATCCCTAGTATTAGGTGCTATCCTCTTTCTTTATCTTGTAAATTAGAGGATAAATGAAGATGGTCTTTTTCAATGCAAAATGTTTATAGGCAGGAATAATTTTTTCTGCCTAGGAAGGAAGCATTGGTTTCACATCTGAACAAGAAAGAGTTAACTTTTTTACTTTTCAAAATCACCTCTATTGTCTTCTGAAGGTCAAGGTCAAGAAAGGCTGTAATGGTGTGTTTTGATAACAGTCATATCACCAATAACCAGAAAAAAGAACACACTGAACTTTTATAAACATTACATCAGATGTGTTGTTAGAAACAACATGTTTGCTAAAGCTTTCAGGATGAACTGAGCCTACAAGTCATGTATTCGTGACTAGTGGTAGATTTGTTTCCTGCTAGGACTGGAAAGCAAAACAATATGTTATACTGGCAGCCCAAACCAAAATGATGAAATGAGGCCACCAATATTTTGTGTAAATAAGTGTAAGCAAACTCCATTTGAAGGGCAGAAAGGAGGTCAGAAAATGTAGACAATGGAAAATCCCTTTGTCCTCAATTAAGGGATATTGGATGGGATCCAAAGAGCTAAGTAGGCATCCCAGAGACTTTGGGCATGCTCAGTGAACCCCCATACCTCTTCAATTTCAAGAACAGTTTGTCATATGACAGAGGTTCTCAACCTTGGGTTCTCAGATGTTGTTAAACTACATACCACATCAACAGCCTTTGACCACTATGGAGAGTAGATGGAAGATGTAGTCCACCTGGGGACCAAAAGTGAGGAACCCCTGTCATGTGACATGGAAGGCAATTGTTCAAGAGACATGAATCACAACCCTTCTTGGTTGCACAGTATCTGTTGAGTGATTCTTTGGATCTCAGCCAATGGAAAGAGTGTTGTTGGAAGGATTGTTAATGTAATTTTTATATAGGCACACAGATTGTGCTATGGAAAAAATCAAGAAAAATGAATTATTTTTCTGTTTTAATGTGTATTCATTAAATGCTTAAAATATATGAAGTGTATTCTTATTGATACTTAAATGCATACTCTAGTTTCTGGCATCTATTTTATGTGCATTTATACCATTGAATGGATCTTGAAAATGGTCTAAATGTTTATTTTCAGATTGTGAAAGTATAGTGAAAGCCTTAATGTTTGAAATCCTAGTATTCCAGGAAATATGGAAGTAGTTGACATTTTGAATGATTATGAATGTTATTGTTTAAGGTGGTAATCTGAAAAAATATTTTTTCTTTATCTTATCATTTTCTTTACACTTGCTGTAGTGAGAACAGGAATTTCATAACAACAGTGGCTGACATGTTGAGGAAAATTACTCACATTAGTCCGATTGAAATTGACAGTTAGGCTTGTAAGGACTGGACATGTCCTTCTAATTTCAGTGGGATTACTTTGAGTAATTTTCCTCATCATGACATATAATAAAAAGTCCAGCTAATCAAAACATCTATAGTCTGCAAAATTATATCTTCTTGAAGAGGGATGTACAACCTCCTCTTGAGAAATCCACTTGTTGCATTACAATTCATTTGGTTTCCTATCCTCACATTCTACAGACATTGCATATCAAAAGTTGCTTCTCTTTCACTTTAGGTAAAATCCTGTGGCAACATAGAGTTATGTGAAACACCACTTTAAAATGTTGCCAGTTTTATCAAAACATTTTTAGCTTTTCTCAAAATCCTAAAGAATTTTGTCTCAAATCTTGTTCAAATTTTACTTTAATCAATATTCTGTTGTCAACCCAACTCCTGAACAGCCTGGAACATACTGATAACAGTGTGATTAGGATGCAAAAAGAATGTCCCATGACTGCTAAAGCCTTCTCAAAAAGCTTCAAACAGCCCACTCCTCAAAGGTGACCTTTTGTTTTCACTTCAGTGGAGGGACCCAGTTCAAAGGCTCAACAAAATACTTTTATTATTTTCTTGTTTCAATAGAAACATGTAAAACTCCAATGCATTTTTAAATAGTCAAAATGATATGATACACAATTTTCAGGCAGGCTTCCTAGGTTTATTTTGTTTTGCACAGTTAAGCCTGTTCTATCTATCTATCTATCTATCTATCTATCTATCTATCTATCTATCTATCTATCTATCTGTCAAACATGCTGGTATTTAAAAATAATAAAACCAAGAATGGCAATTCACAATCATTGACATTACTGAATCACTGAACACAGTTTCATGTAGTTTCATGCATCTACAGTTAGGAAATGGACAGATTACTGATAAGGAAAAATTCTCAAGGAACAGTAATCATTTTTAATAATACTGATTGTCACTTAAGCTTTTTAATTTAACAGTGCTTTAAATTGGTTTAAGATTTTTATTTTTGTGTTTAATTTGTTTTATGTTGTTGAAAACCCCCCAGAGATGCCAGTTTGGGGAAATATACAAATTTGATCAATAAATTAAATAAATAAATGCAGGCTCTGAATACTCTAAAAACTGCTGAACAGAGTATGCTTCCTATTTTCTTGCTTATTCTGTAAGAATTGAAAAGAGAACTCACACGTCTTCCCATCTGTGACCTTGACTGACAGTCCTGAGCATATGCATCTCCCCTTGGAGCAAACACATGAGTTGAGTTCCACTTTCAAAGGTTACTGAAAAAAGTTACTTGTTCATGTTTTCTGTATCACTGATTGTTAGAAGACCTGAAGTTGCTATGTGAATTCTTGTTTTTGTCTTACTAAAGGTGTCATCATAAAAGATTTTCATTCTTGGAACATCCCCTTGATTTTCAGAATTAAATTTGCTCATGTTGTCACATATTTTATTTTTAATTTTTTATACAGCCTTGTCAACGTACATTGCACTTTGCAAGAGTTTCGTCAGCAAAAAATAATCTGCCCCCTGGTGCAAAGGTTCTTACAATCCTAAATTATGGACCAGGATCTGGAGCAACTATACCCAGAGCAGTAGTTGACCAATAACTGAATACAGAATATGGTCAGCAATTATGTTTTGAATCAATATCATTCTATCACTATGCACATAAAGATTTGGTTTACATGAAGTCTGATGTGAAGTCTAGGCATTTGTCCTCTGTCCTTTTAATTTTTTTTAACCTATTTCACATTTTAATTTTATATATGCAAAATATATTCTTGTTTTTGTTTCTGATTATTTTGAGTACGTGCATATTTTAACTCCTATTTG
This sequence comes from Hemicordylus capensis, assembly GCF_027244095.1. Taxonomy (NCBI): domain Eukaryota; kingdom Metazoa; phylum Chordata; class Lepidosauria; order Squamata; family Cordylidae; genus Hemicordylus; species Hemicordylus capensis. The sequence continues at coordinate 367,635,626 of NC_069658.1, read as the reverse complement.
GTTTTTAAAATATGTGTAAGAGATTGAAACAAAATACAGAGAAGCATCTATGGGAGTACTAACACTGAAACAGCTGGATGGTCGGTCACAACTCCAGTCCTTTCCGAGAATTCTACATTTTTTTTTACACCTCTCCAGAGCTTAGCCATCTTAAGTCCAATAAAATCATGGTTGCCCTGTATACTATTTGTACTTGGAAGCAACAATAATAGACAAAAAACACAATCTTAAGAGTTACACAGTGCCCTAGATTCATTTCCTCTCATAGGATTGGAAATAAAAAAGCAGATGTCCATTAATCCTTTGAGAACTCCTCATCTCAAATCTACAGGAGGATTTTAAAAAGCAAATTCATCTTCTTGCTCTGTTAGCTGGCATTTTAACAGCCCCATACATTTACAACAAAGCTGCTTACAGATCTCAATAGTAAATGACATAACCTCTCCACCAGGTAAACTCCCTTATAAGATTACAAGGACAGCACAGCAATGAAGGGAGTTAACAGGATTTGGCAAAGGAGCAGCAAGGATGGGATATTTAGATGAGGGCAGGGCTGCAGAGAGGTAACTGGGGCCTGGGGCAAAACATAGTCTTGGGGGCCTCCTCTGGTACACCCACCCACCCGCATACAATGTCTGTAGGTAATAATAGTAATAGTTAGCCTTGTGTGGCCTCAGGTAGTTTGCCCCCCTCTCTGTATCCCTTTGGAAGAGTTAATTGGAAGCAGACCCTGTTGAATAAGAAAGCCTAAAAGAAAATGGCTATGAAGAAGTGAGAATTCAAGGGGATTTAAAAGCATGGGGAGAAAGTAGGTGGTGCAAGACATAAAAGGAGATATGGGAGACAGAGCATAGAGCCTCCCCAACTCTGACAATTTTTAAGAAATCTTTAAAGACACATCCGTTCACCCAGGCTTTTAATTAAATACAATTTTAATAGTTTTGTTTTAAAATATTATTTTCAGGTTACAATGTTTTAACTTTTTGCTGTCATTTATTATAACCAATGTTTTAATTTCTCTGTTGTCATTTATTTATTTTAACTAACGTTTTAACTTTCTGTTGTCATTTTTTGTTGTAAACCATCCAGAGACATAAGTTTGGGGTGGTATAAAAATATGTTAAACAAACAAACAAATAAATAAGGGATGATGGTATGCGCATGATGGTAGTGATGGTGACAGTGCAGCAAGCATGGGGAGAAAGTAGGTGGTGCAAGACATACAAGGAGATATGGGAGAGAACACAGAAGGCTGATAACAACTGATTTCTGAACAGAGGGATAAGTTGATAAAAAGGAATCAGTGATGATAAAAAATAAATAAATGCAGTGAAGGGTTGAATATCAGAGATCCTTCTACTACCAGCATCTCAGAGGAACATTACTAGGAGTAATGTGAATACAGCTATCACACACCACATAACTTTCTACCATGTTTGTGCATGTTCTGATTATTAACTAGATTTCCATGTACATAATGCTCAAGAAACTAAATAGTTAGCTATATATCTGAAATGGATGCAGCAGAGTGGAAGTATTCTTTCTCCTTTAAAAAAGGAAATAAAAGGGCATATTAATTTTCCATACAAAAGGAAAACCAGGGTGTGGTGATTGAAAAAGTAATTGTAAGACCATATCTATTTTCAAAAAACTGCTGGATCGATGCCATCTGAAAGCTAGGCTTACTTATAAACTGAGCAAAAAAACCCAAATACAAAACCATGCGGTGGTAGATCCAGCTGTAATTTCAGGCAGCAAGTCATGCTAGTTTCGGATGCTTATTCCCATGTGCATCAAAAGATACACCTAGCCGGGATTTGGATGAACATCATGATATGGACCAGCATCCCGATAAGAATCTGCATCTCTTGTTTGATCAGAGTGATTTAAAATATTAGCCCCCAATGCTAAGGATACATTCTAAACAAAATTCCTTTCAGACAATAAAGAGAGCATGCTTAACTGAGCTGAAACAAATGAAATTAACACTGCTGGTTGAGCCATTAAGTGGGAAAAGTCATTTACAAGAACAATATCAATCTCAAGAAACATTTATTAGACAAGCACTTATCTTGTTTCCTTTTAAATGTTGTAATTAATAATTTTCATTCATTTTAAAGACAGGTTAACATTAGAACACATCCTCTAGAGGCCAATTGTAGCCTTAAGAACAATTTAGAATAAATAACTCAAGTTGATTCAGCTCCTTGCATCCTGTCCAGCTGTTTCTCTCAAATACATTAATTTCCCCATATACAACCTGCTCCTTATTTTATCCAGAACTCAGATAAAGGCAAGTGGTCACAGGAGTATAATTTTTTAGCCATAAAGGAGGATTTTTTCCTGACAGCTTCTTCATCGCCATACCATGTAGCACAATATCTTGTGAAAGCTGAAACTTTCTTTTTAAAGCCCAAATAGCATTAAAGTCATTTTGCAATATTCATTCAGGACCATCTCTTCCATGAAGTAATGCAAGAAATAACTTGAAAAATCTTCTGGATCTCCTTCACTTATGTATGTCAGGAAAGGAAAGTCATTTCCCTTTTATATTCCCTCCTTAAGTATATCCATAAGCATGGAGCAAAACTAATACCCTGACCCTCTCCCTGCTGGGCAATTTATATAAAGCAATAAAGATCTGCAAAATACAAAGACAAAATATATTTTTGCATATAATATTAGCATTGTCAACACTAAAGACTTTCTCTACTGGTCAGGAAAGAAAATATTCTGAATAGTGTCATTTGTTTGTGGGAATGCACAACTAGTTTCAACAACTAACACTCCATGTTTCTTTGCAAAATAAGCCTTCGCTGGCTGCTGAAGAGAAATGTGTTTGTGCCCACTTGTGTCTGTGTACTCTTGCAAATAAGCCTGTACTGAGGAGAGAAAGGTCATTCAGCAGAAAGGTGCCTGCTGCTTTGGGATCTGGCAATTTTCTTTTTGTATCCCCAACCAAACAGAAGTTAATGCTGGCTCATGTTAATAGACATGAAGCTGAAATGTTCACTGGTTGGGCTATAGTAAAATGGTTTATATTAATAACATACTATATTTTATTCTTAATTAATAACAGAAATGGTTATGCTATGATTATATACCACCTTCAGTCCAAAATACTACAATCATTCTAATGTGCAAACATATTTGCATAAGTGGGCTTCCCCATTCACTTCTAGGAAGAAAGCAGCTTTGTTTATGCAGTGGAAAGTGCACTTAGAGCTTCCCACCTCCACTAAAGTCAGTGAAGAAAAGAAACCCCTGTACATAGGAGAGCTCCTCTTATATGCAAGAAGCTGCATAGCTTCCAAGTCTGGAACAGAACACCCTTCAAACAACCCCATTCTGACCCCGTTCCGAGTCGGATCATTCCAAGTGTTCCGAGCACTCTTCGGGCCTTTGCGCACACATGGAAGCCATGTGTAGTCAGCACCACTACACAAATGGCTGCCATGTGTGCACAGAGGCCGGAAGAGCACCATTTTGGAATCCAAAATGGTGCTTGGAACATTCTGACTCAGAACAGGGACATTCTGTCAGAACAACTGGCTCAACTGGTGGTTCCAACAGAATGTTCCAGGAATTTTGCATTCCATTCCAAGCTCAGAACGGAATGCAAAACCTGTTTTGTGCACATCTCTACTACCTAGATTACCTCCTACAGGGTGTATCTCCATGAGCAAGTACAAGAAGAAGATAGAGGCTTTAGTTATTATAATCCTATGATGCAAGGGGAAGCATTTCCACAACCAATGGCACCACCAATTATGATGGTTTAGAATTAATTGTATATACAGTAACCACTTTCTACTGATATATCACCTCTTATATTAATTCCTATACCTTTAGATTTGTTTGTTTAGAAGATTTAATACCTTTCCTTTTAGACACCAAGGACTGTGCAAAGGGCTTACAACATTGCAATAAAAGAACAATATACAATTTCATTAAAAGAATGGAATGGCAGTTGCCTGCATAGTGTGCCCTCTGATCCCTTCCTTCTGGAGCTAGAAATCTCTTAATGTCCCAAGAGCCAAGGTACAGAGGAAGCTGCTGCTCTTCTGGTTGAGGTACCTTCTGTTGCTATTGGTGGATTGCAGTTGCTACTCCTTTCCTACTTGGGCTAAAGGAGCCAAGGTGCAGGTAAAGCCAGTAACCGATATGATGTGCATTGTTATGATGACTGTGCACACCACAGCAACACTAGTGCAGGCTTGGAAGACAGCATCCCTGCAGTTTCTCCCTTTCAGCACAATGGGAGTGCCAAACAGGCAAAACTCTGAAGGTGCTACTTGCACATGCAGGAGCATTCTTGCTGCCTTCTGAGCCCACAGTAAGCTTCCTCCAATGCACACCATCTTTGTAATAGTGTGCATCATGTCAGCTATGCTCTCCTTCATCAGTGACTGCCAGTGGTGGTACGTCTGTGGCACTTCTACTACAGAATATTATATGAAAATATAAATTCCATTTTCTGGAAACAGATCCATGACCATGACCATATAGCAGAACAATCAGCAGTTGTGGCCAAAGAGTGCTGAGGTCCATCACATCAATCAAGTCCAACCCGTAAAATATGGCAACTTTTTACATGGGTGTTGTATATGTTCTAGTCTGGAAGCCACCGCCAGCCTTGGTTCAGCTCGCTGGCAGCAGCCCCCCCCCCTCCACCGCCCTCAGCTACGTCTGCTGTGTCTGACATGCAGGGAGATGCACGATGCACTCACAAACAAAACCGTGCCCCCAGTTTTCAAGCATATTCCACCCAGCGTCGCAGTCTTAGTGAGGCTGGGAGTGGCTCTCTCTGCTTTAAAATTTTTCTTTGAACCCGTTCGTGCAATGGTGGCTCCGCCCCTGCACCTTATCAGTAGAAATCTCATTTTGCTTAACACTTGCTACTTCAGAATTCTATCTCAGGGTGTCTTTTTGATAGAGCATGCCACAGCAAAGTCATTGGTGAGTGCTCTTGGGCATATTATGTTCAATTCAAGTTATGTCCAATACATTTACAGTTTGTGTACAGTGTACAGATACACAGATCTTTATCCTAGTACAATTATTCACATATTATGTTCAGTGCATTATTGCAAAAAAAATATTTTTTTTTGCCAGTTAACTGACTAAGATTAGTACTAGGATGAAGGACTAATTGGGGAAAAAATGAAATAAATTAAAAGTGACAAGATGTATTTTTGAATAATGGAAATCCAGTGTTTCCTGAATGTTTATTATCTCAAATTATAAGCAGGAAATACATCATAGTTTAAAATGTTGCATGTCTCCAATGCTAATGCTCACCTCCAAAACACTATAAGCTGCTCAAGGTTCATGCAGAGCAATTCAATCTCTACCTCTCCCTCCCCTTCACGAATGATTCCACAGGGCATGCATGCATTAGGGATGTGCATGAACCTGTTCGGAGGCCCTGTTACAGCAAGTTCAGAGGCTCAAAGGTGGGAGGTGGGACAACTTTAAGGGTGGGGAAGGCTGCACTTGCCCCTCCCTCCACTTTCCCCCCAACAGTGCTCCATTTGTAAAGAACTCATCGGGGTGGCAGAATACCCCAGAAGTGGTGGGTGCACGGGTGCATGCCAGGCGCGTGTGTTCCCACATTGTGCTCTCACATGTGTGCCCAGCATGCACATGCACACCCAGCGTGCACACACTGGGTGTGCATGGGCATGCTGGACACGCACATGAGGGCACAACGTGGGCACACACATGCCCAGCATGCACACACATGCCCAGCACTTCTGGCCAAGGAGGGGACTGGGCAGCAGGGAGGTATGCTGCCGCCTCAACGGGGTCTCTACAAATGGAGTGCCGATGGGGGGGGAGCAGAGGGAGGGGTAAGTGCACCCTCCCTCACCCTTAAAGTTGTCCCACCCCTGCCTTCAAACCAGCCCCTGCCAGTTCCATGCATATCCCTAGCATGCATAGGCAAACATGCCCCCAGAAAAGTGGTTTGCCCCCACATACCCCATTTCTGTTTCAGAAACCTAATATGTGGGACACAGCCCACCCACTCATAAATGTCCTTTGTCCCTTCTGTGTTCCTTCTAACATTTTTTGGAGGGTGCTGCCACTGCTCCCCTTCAGTCCCATCCCACCCACCCCGGCAACTGAAACCTTCAGCATTCCATGGCTCCTAGCACAGAACATAATCAGTCTCCATCATGATTATTTTTTGGTGGGGAGATATTTTTTATTTGCTGCTGTGTAACCTACTCCTAGGGAGTCCCCCAAGGTTATCCTTGTTTTGCTTCCAATCTTATTGGAACTCAGTCACCGGAGTTTGCAATTAGTACATTATATAAAAATAATAACTAAACTAGAGTACACAGACCTTAATCTATTTTAATCTCACTGAAATCTTCAGTGCAAATAGTGCTTTATTGAGCACATTAGGACATGTTGAATAGAAGCTATTTATATGAATTCACTTCTCTATTTTATTTTGTTTTCTTCCATTTTTATTTATTTTTTACATTTATATCCCGCTCTTCCTCTGAGGAGTTCAGAGCAGTGTACATGGTTATTTTTACCCTCACAACATCCCTGTGAGGTAGACTAGGCTGAGGTAGATTAGGTTATGACTGGCCCAGAGTTACTTAGTGAATTTCATGACTGAATGGGGATTCGAAAGACAATTGCCTGGTTCACTGAGGGCAATGTCCAAGTGTTTGTTTTTTTTAAACTGCTGGTCTCTCCTACTGGGAACATAAACGCCTGTTGTGTGGGGGAAAACACATCAATATTTGGAATACATGTGGAGTACTCTTCTGTGACACCTGCACCAGCCAAACAGTTCTCATATGAACATAAGAACAGCCCTGCCCAAGGCCCATCCAGTCCAGCACCCTGTTTTACACAGTGGCCCATCAGATGCCTCTGAGAAGCCCACAGGTAAGAGGTGAGGGCATGCCCTCTCTCTCAAAGTGTGATCACCAGTTGAAGGAAAGAAAGAGGCAGCTGGACTAAACATGACACTCTCTTTCCCCTCTCCTCCCCCCAGGTGATCAGCACAGTCAGAGCTGTAAGCCCTGATAAACTTTTGGCAGCCAGACTGGTCTCTAGGGTAACCCGGAGAGACCATATTATGTGTGTTTTAAAACAGTTGCACTGGCTGCTGATATGTTTGCAGGCAAAATACAAAGTGCTGGTTATTACCTCTAAAGCCCTGAATGGCTTAGGTCCAGGCTACCTTAGAAAGTGCCTTCTTCTGCATGATCCCCATCACATTTTAAGGTCATTGAGTTCTGCCTACAGTTACATCACTGGTACATCTAGTGGTGACTCAGAGGCGGGCCTTCTCTGTAACTGCTCCTGGGCTGTGGAATGCATTCCCAAAAGAAATCCGTAGCTTGAGTTCATTGTTGACCTTCAGGAGAGCCCTTAAAACTGGCCTGGCCTCCCAGGGCTTTTAAACTGTTTTAAATATTTTAATCGTTAACTAGCTTAACCGGCACAGAGCATCTGCACACTATTACTTGATTGCTCCCCTCACCCCCTGCCATAGCCCCCTCACTTCAGAGATCTCTTCACCCTCACTTGAGCCGCACTCCTGTTCCTCTTCCTCCATCCCATTACTTCCATCACCCTCAGCCCTCTTGGTCACTCCTCCATCCCTTTACTCCATCCTCCTCACCCCTCTTGGTCGCAGCTGCAGCGTTGCTGGTGCCTATTGCCCAAGCTGCAGCCACCTGTTCTCAGAGACCTTCCCACCCTCACCCGAGCCCCGCTCCTGCTCCTCCCCACAAGAGCAGCAGCGGTTGACTGGATCCTTCCTCACTGGTGCCACCGCCATGGCCGCTCGTTCCCCGCTGACAGGCCCGGGCCTCTCCCTTGCCTGCCTACCTCCCTCCGGCAATGGCCTCGGTAGCTCCAAACAGCAGAAGTGGTTGACTGGGCTCTTCATTGCTGCTGCCACCACCATGGCTGCTTGTTCCCCTAAGGCCACTGACAGGCACGGGCCCGTCCCTCACCCTTCCTTATTTCTCTCTTCCCTTCCCTTCTTTTTTTCTCGTTCTCTCCCCCACTCGCTCTTCCTCTCTGTCTTTCTTCCCTTCCTTCCTTCCTTCCTTCCTTCCTTCCTTCCTTCCTTCCTTCCTCTTTCTTTCTCTCTCTCTCTCCCTTCCTGGGTTAACAGATCTTGTTCATCTTGTTTCCTCATCTAATTCACACAACAGCAGCCTCCTTCTCCTGAAGAAGCTCTTTCCTTCCTCACAACCCCACTCTTTGCAGACCCCTGCCCACTATACTATCTATATCTATCTATCTATCTATCTATCTATCTATCTATCTATCTATCTATCTATCTATATTCTCCTCTCCTCTACAATCAAGAATATCTTTCAACCAGTAACAGTTGCATTCCAACTGACCTTAACCATCACAGGCTCCTCTTCCCTATCTGTATATGGAATCCCCACTGCCCAATCACCATGGTGCTTCTGCTATCATGGACTCCTCCTTTCTATCTGCATATGGAATCCCCACTACCCAATCAGGTGCTTCTGCTCGCAAGCTCTCGTGAGATCTGCCACACATGGAATTAGCCATGGGTACAACTTAGAGAATTATATATAGAGATGGTTTACATTGTTTTTAAATTGTTTCGTAATGATTGTTCTTAAAGGACTGATTCACGGGTTTTATTTTTGTTGCTGTGCACTGCCCATAGCTGTTTGCATGGGGCGGTATATAAAGGTAATAAACAAACAAACAAACAAACTGTTCTATCGGGAGAGAACAGGAAAGAGATTCAAGCAGAGCTCAACCGCAGCCTTCAAATATATCTAGATTTGGGACATGGACGATAAATAATTAAGCTTGGAAAATGTCAGTTGTTAAAATAACAAAATGAACAACACTCTAGCCCTATTCAAACATATGTTGCATGTACATACAGGCATTTTTTTGTACATGAGTTCATTTTAAAAATGCACCTGAGTATAGTATAGTCCCCATTAAATACAAATAGGAACTGTACTATTATCTGTGCACTGACCATATGTGTAAATAATTGAACTTGGACACAGTTCTGTGTACAAAGCACACAAACTGTACATATATTGAATATAACTTGAATTGAACATAATATGTTCAGTTCAGTATAAGCACATGTATTTGAACATAATGAGGCTGTTCTCATGAGCAGCCAAGACTGGGCTTGGTTGCCCGTCAGAACTGCAGGGATCCATGCGGATCCCAGCGATACCAAGGCAGCAAAATCGCCCATGGAGTCCACCGCCTATGGAGGGCATGAGGACACCCTTAATTCAGCTTAACAGGATCAGGCTCCCAGCCATTGCCAGGGGATCCCCACAATACACCGTGTACTTGCATAGTGCATTGTGGGATATCTGGGGGCCAGTATGACACATCCCGGCTCCTGCACCTCCGTGCTGTCAGGGGCAGTGGCTGAGTGTCTGGGCACACAGTCTGCATGCCCAGCACCACAGGATGATCGCCTGCAGGGGACAATAAGCTTTGCAAGGCTTCCTCCCCACCCACCCACCCTCATATTCTATCATTAGAACAGCCCCAATATAATAGATAGCATTTCCTAAATGCCTGCATGGAGATGGTAATGGGCTGGATGAGGGATAACAAACTGAAGTTGAATCCAAATAAGACTGATATACTGACTGTGGGTGGTTGGGACCTGAGACATGGTTTAGATCTGCCTGTTCTGGATGGGGTTACACTCCTCCTAGAAGATCAGAAACGTAGCTTGGGAGTGCTCAAGGATCTCAAACTTTCCCCAGTTTCTCAGGTTGAGACAATGGCCAGGAGCGCTTTTTATCAGCTTTGGCTGATACATCGGCTATGTCCGTTTCTTGAGGAAAATGACTTTAAAACAGTGGTACGTATGCTGGTAACCTTCAGGCTTGACTACTGTAATGCACTCTATGTGGGGCTGACTTTGCACGTACTACAATTGGTGCAGAATGCGGCAGCCAGATTGGTCTCTGGGACAACCTGAAGGAACCACATAACACCAATTTTAAAAGAACTGTATTGACTGCCCATATGTTTCCAGACAAAATACGAAGTGCTGGTTATTAGCTATAAGGTTCTTAACAGCTTGGGCCCAGGGTATTTAAGGGAGCACCTTTGTTGTCATGAACCTTTCCACCTATTACAATCTTCTGGAGAGGTCCAGTTAAGGTTGCCGCAAGTTCATTTGGTGGCAATTCAGGACTGGGCTTTTTCTGTGGCTACCCCGGAGCTTTGGAATATGCTCCCCACTGAAATAAGAGGATCTCCTCTGTTTTCAGGAAGAGCCACAAGACATAATTGTTCTCTCAGGCTTTTAAGTGGAATTAACTTTAAAAATTTGTTTTTTCATAATTTTTAATGGGATTGTTTTTATTGTGTCATGGAATTTTAATCTGTTTTTACCTTCTTTATATTGTTTTTATATTGTTGCAAATTCTGTACACTTCTTAGAGATGTATATATCAGACAGTATAAAAATATGGTAGGTAGGTAGGCAGACAAACAGACAATATGTGGACAGGGTTTTTCTGTTCTATTGAATTGGCAATTATACTGATGTTTCAAATCAGTTAGACAGTCCAAAAGCTAGCCCACTTGTGCCCAAAACATTCATGCACCCACCATCTTGGATTGGGGTAGATGACATCATCACAAACTATGCCATTGAGGTGTCCCTACAGCTGCAGCAAGTTTGGTTCAAATCGATCAAGCGGTTCATTAGTTAGCCCACTTGCACCTCAAAAGTTTACACGTCTGCCATCTTGAATCGGCATAGACGACATCATCACAAGCTATGCCACTGAGGCATCTCTGTGTGTCACTCATTGCAACTGTATGCAATTTGGGTTAAATAGGTTAGACAGTCAACAAATTAGCCTGCTTGCGCCTCAGATGTTCATACGGCCGCCATCTTGAACTGGCGTGAATGACATCATCACACAGCATGCCATTAGGGCATCCCTATGTGTCTCTACAGTGGTAGCAAATTTGGTTCAAATCAGTTAAGTGATTCACAAGTTAGCCCACTTGCGCTTCAAAAGTTTACGCGTCCACCATCTTGAATTGGTGTGGATGACATCATCACAAACTATGCCATTGATGTGTCCCTGTGTGTCACTCACTGCAACTGTACCCAATTTGGTTCAAATGGATAAGGCAGTCCACAAATTAGCCTGCTTGCACCTAAGATGTTCACGTAGCCACTATCTTGAACTGGAGTGGATGACATCATCACACACCACACCGTTTGGGCATCCCTATATGTCCCTGCAGCTGTACCAAATTTGGTTCAAATTGGTTAAGCGGTTCACAAGTTAGCCCACTTGTGCCTCAAATGTTTATGCATCCACCATCTTGGATCGGGGTGGATGACATCATCACAAACTACGCCATTGAGGTGTCCCTTAGTGTCCCTACAACTGTATCCAGTTTGATTCATATTGTTCCAGGCATTGAGAAGCTGATAGCTGGGGACACACGGACACACACACAGAATGCCGGGTGATCTCATAAGCCTACTGGAAAGTAGGGATGTGCACGGAACCACGGAGGCGTGGTCCGGCACTTGGGGGAGTGTGGCTTTAAGGGCGGGGGGGGTAGTACTTACCGCCCCCGCCGCTCTTCCCCCTCCGGTGCTGGACTTTCCTAAAACATTCTTGAGTGGCAGAGTTCTTCCCTGCCGCCCCTGCCCCCGTCGTTGTCTTCCAAGTTTGCAAGCAGTAAAAGCTGGCACCACACATGCGCCCGTTGCAGCACACGCCCATCGCAGCGCGCACACCACATACATCATTGTGATGTCTGTGGCGTGTGTGCCGGCGGCGGCAACGGGCGCGCGTGTGCCGCGACGGATGCATGCGTGGTGCCAGCTTTTACTGCTTGTAAACTTGGAAGACAATGACGGTGGCAGGGGAGGCAGGGAGGAACTCTGCCGCCCCAAAAACATTTTAGAAAAGTCCAGCGCTGGAGGGGGAAGAGCGGTGGCGGGGGGGGGTAAGTACTACCCCCCCAGCCTTAAAGCTACACTCCCCCTCCCCGCCGAACTGCTGGACCGGTCGAATTCTGGACCGGTCCGGAGGCCTTTTGTATGGCCCCGGACCGGTCCGTGCACACTCCTACTGGAAAGTAGGCTAATAAAAATAGAGCTGAGCCATTAAATAATTTCTGGATGGGGCTGCCTTTTAAGCCCAAGCCTGGGTATTGCTGCCCTGCCATATGTTATCTTTGCTGCAGTCTAAGGGGGTTGCCCAGTTTATGGTTCCACTGCGACTGTATCTGCTTGTGAGCATACTTCTGTATTGGTTCATTTAAGGAGATCAAAACATATAGTGCCCTTCTTCCCATCCCATCCCCTTTCTCTTTTGATTGCCAGAAGTGGGAGAACAAGGTACACAGTGGGAAGCAGGCATCCCCCCATGTGACTGTTCCATTTGACAGGCTTAGAAGTGTGGGATGGGATGTGGCAGAGTCCATGTTACTGGGTAATGGCTTCAGTAGCTCGGAAACAGGTGGTGTGGCAAGTTCTCGGAAAGGCGACTATAGAGAAACATGGCAGGCATGGAGCAGGCATGCCCCTGGGTCGTCTGAGCCACCGTCTCTATGATTTCAGTTCCAGAAACAGCACAAAACTGCAGTTAGGGTGGCATCTGTGTTTGGACATAACACTGCTGCTCCCAAACCTCAGGTTTGAGTGACGAATCTCACTACAAACCAAAAGTTCAAACTGGAATTTGGCAAAGGAAACCACAGGTCGCTTTTGGCACAAAACCACAGTTTCACACATTCAGACGTACAGGGATTCCAACCTCAGCCCCATTTAACTGTAGTTTGGCATTACATGCAAATGGGCCTTCTGTTTATAGTGACAATGCAGCAAAAAGATCTCTCTTTAATATCACAGCATTGCCAAGAAATAGTTTGTGAGGGATCATCACTGGGGATTTGCACCACTGACTTGTATGCTCATGAACAAGCAAATGATGTGTTGGGAAACAAGTCTTCTGGTCTTTCAATGCATAAAATCCTTACGGTCAATGACACTTCGAAGGAGGAAACATGGCAATTTGCTGCATCTGATGACAAATACATAATTCTTCCTGGTCCCATTAGCCACAGTATGAGATCACTGAGAAAATATCTCTTGTTAACCTCAGCACTAGGTTAACCTCAGCACTATGGCTGAGGTTAACAAACCTGTCAGAAGCATCATTGACTGATCCATGTGGTTGCGAATAATTTCATAATCTTTCCTTTATGAGTGGGAGGGCCCTCTTGAAACATATTTTTTATTGAATTCAAAAGTTCTCATCTGTGTTCCTGAATGCCACTTGAGAATAAACTTGGAAGAACATTCTCTCTAAATAATGTTAAGATAATCCTATTCTGAATCAAAGAGCAACAAAACCTGTGATGTGTTCCAAGGATAAGCCCTGTGTTTACAAGAAACATCCATCCATCAATTTATTTACTTCTCAATGTCAGTGTGGTGCACACTACTTGAGAAGGAGCCAGGTCAGGTAATGTACATAAAGTGGAGAAAAAGATGTTTCACTGAAAGTTTTGAAAGTTCTATAGCTACATACTTCACTGTGAGGTATGCGGAGCAGTCAAATACTATATAAAACAATGTCAATGAACTTGTTCCTACTCAAGCATAAACACATGGAAATATGGACCAGAGACTGGGGAAATCAATAAACTTCTTATGGTTTGAGGACTGTAGTCATCATAACTTAGGAGCTTTCAGGTATTAAATTAATTAGCTCAGGCCTGTCCAACTTGTGACCACTCATCATGCACAGAGATTTATGGCATCCCTGAAGAGACTTGATCAACATCCTTCCCTCCTCACTTGAGACAGCAAAAGCAGGGGTCCCTGGCAATTCCCCAGTGGTAATGTAGACTCTACAGTATGAGACTAGTGAGCTGTGTCCAATAGTCACAAACGCAGACATGTCCAAATGGTTAAAGCATGGGTGTCAAACTATGCCCCTCCAGCTGTTGTTGGCCTACAACCCGCATCAGCCTGGGTTACTGCCTACTATGACTGGGAATTATGGGAGGAGGATGGGAGTTGTAGGCCAACAACATCTGAAGGGCTGCAATTTGACAATCTTGGTTTAAAGTGTTAGACTAGGACTAGGAGACCTGAGTTCAAATCTCCATTCAGTCATGAAATTCACTGAGTTGCTCTGGGCCAGTCACTTATCCCTCAGCCTAACCTACCTCACAGGGTTGTTGTGACTATAAACATAACCATGTATACCTTGGAGGAAGGATATAAACATAGTACATATACAAATAAATTTCTTCAACAAATTTTTTTAAATATGATTTTTACCAGGTGTTAATACACTAGTCAGCCCAGGAGATTCCTTTTAAGAATGTCTAGTTTTCACTCAGTGTTTAGGTCGAAACTAGCCAATACAGCTTTAGGTCCAAACTAGCCAATCCATGAACAATCTCCTGACAATCCCCCTCATTATGGAAAACTGCCCGTTTCGATGGAGAAACAGCGGGAGATGGGGTTGATGAACCCACCCTTTGCCCACCCTGTCTCACCCTTTGCCCACTCAAAATAGCTTATTTTCTGTCTAGATGGAAAAGATACATCGGAGAGAATGTAGCTGAGATGGGGGGGGGGATTTCAAATGGAACATAGGAGGAAAATAATTCGTGTAATCACTACTGCTTTACCACGCCCAGTCACAGCCTTTGATGCTGCTTTTGAGTTTAAAAAACAACCAAACAAGATGATGGAAGATTCTTTGCAATACTTAGCTATGAATAATTCAGAGGGGTCTTATACAGTGCAGTGAGGTTGTCACCGGCACGCACATGGCCTCTACACATGCTTGCCACATGGTTGCTGACCACACAAATGGCCACTGTGCATTCACAGAGGCTATGTGTGTGCAGGCAGCACTCAGGGGCAGCTTTGGGAGGGCACCGCTGGCACATGAAGATAGCTGTGAGAAGTGCCGCCGATTCAGGAAGCGGGGGATGGATGGAGGAGGAGCCGATATGCACCTGCTCTCTTTTGTGTTAAAGGTGCAGGTGATGTGTTCCAAATCACATGTCGAATCGTGATCCATGCACCAATCCAACCTGTTATGCTTGTGCAACTTACCTTCCCCCCAGTGTTTATATTTGTTTATTTCATGGTTCAGAAATGTTAAAATATTAGCCTTTAACCCTAGATTAGGGCAACCAATGAATTGAGCTCTATATCATGGATTTCTTGGCTCTAAAAACATTTGGGTTACAGCCAGGGGTGTTTTAAATCAGTTATACATATTATCAACCTCTCTTCTATATCTCAGACATGCCCACATGAGCCAAGGTCTTTGAAACACACTAATGAAGAAGACAATAGCCCCAGCCAGGACTGTCACCTCAAATGCTACAACAACTTATGTATATATGTTTCCTTCTTCTAAGGGAAGATACAGGTCAGGACCAGCCTTAACATGAAGAATCCCTAGGTGACCGTTTAGGGCAGAACTTGGTAGAGGGCAGTGTTCCCAGATATCACTGACCACAACTTCCATAATCCCCAGCCAAAGGTAATTGCAACTGAGGATGATGGGAGTTGTTGTCAACAACTTCTGGGAATTCTACTGGTAGAGTGTTCCCTGTAACACTCAGGACTTGGTAGAGGGCAGTACTTTTATTTATTTATTTATTTATTTATTTATTTATTTATTTATTAGATTTATATATCGCCCTTCTGATATGGCTCAGGGCAGTTCACAACATGATAAAAACAGTTAAAAACAAATTAACAATTAAAATCAAACTATTAAAACACAATAAAACCAATAAAACAGCTAAAAGCCCTGAAAATGAGGGCAACAATTTAAAAGTTTAAAACAATTAATCATTTAAAACTCTTTAAAACTTTTGCTGCTGCAGCTGATGAACTCAACTTGCTGTAGCACTGTGGTGAAAATGGGGGTGGGGATCAAGGTCTTACTGTAGCCCTACATGCCACAGGGCCAGGTAGGATGCTTGAAAAAGGGCTACAGGAGCTTCAGGGGAAGAAGAGCAGAAGACTCCATCTCTCCTAACTGCCCTCTCTGACCGGCTATAAAGACAGCCTCATGGTATTCAGATGAACTACGGGAGCTGAAGCGGCGAGGTAGATGACTAGAGCACAAGTGGAAGAAGACTCGGTGCAACCCCTGCTAACTTGGCAAAGAGGTCCCTTTTAACGTGGTGATTCTCTTTATTTAGCAGGGGGAGAGTAACTGGCCCTATCCACCCCCAGCACAGTACCTCCAGTGACTGTTGCTGGTGTCTATCTGATGTTTCTTTTTAGATTGTGAGCCTTTTGGGGACAGAGGTTCATCTCATTTATTTATTATTCCTCTGTGTAAACTGCCCTGAGCTATTTTTGGAAGGGTGGTATAGAAATCGAATGAATGAATGAATGAATGAGTAACTCAGAGCACATTTGAAGAGCTAGGCTATGGCAGTGTGAGCAGCAAAGAAGCGGTTCTTTTCTGCCTACATTGCTTACACAAATTTATGTCCAGCTGAGTTGTCTAGGGTGTTGAGGGGGCTAGTATGTACCCCCTCCCCCTTCAATTTAAACTTGGAACCATCACACCGTTCCTTGCTGTGATGTTCTTAATGACTTTTTTGTGGATAAAATCTCTCATATTCTGGCCAAGCTGGATTCCACAGTTACTGCAGAGTCTACTGTGGAATAGGGATGTGCACGAACTCATTCAGAGGCCCTTTTATGGGCATTCAAACAGGTTCGAACAGCCGGAGGTTCAGCCGGTTTGAAGATGGGTGGGCACATTTAAGGGTGGGGGAGGGTGCACTTACCCCCCACCCATGTTTCCCCCACTGGCGCTCTCTTAAAAACTGGTCTGGTGAGATGCCAGCATACCTCTCTGCTGCCCCATTCACTCCTCAGTCCAGAAGTGACCAGAAGTACCCCACGTGCATCCGCATGTTGACAGATATTCAAACAGCTATTCAAATAACTAATAAAGAACAATATTTACTACTACTACTACTACTACTACTACTACTGTGTGTTGCACTTCTGGTTTTAATTATAATTAGATAGTCAATGATCAATAATAACTGTTCTATATAACTCAAAAGGAAAAACACTCATACGTGCTTTTCCTTTACCATCAATATAAACTATGCCTGAGTCATGTCTGGTTGGGAGGGGACACTTGTTTGGAGGCCAGAATGTTGAACTTAGTGGGAGAAAGGAAAGATGCTGGGATAACTGGACATTAGGATAGAGATGGCAGTGAGAACTGGAGCTGGTTCTAGCAATACTCCCCCCTTCACACAATTAAAAAGGGAACATTAATCTAGTATTTGGGTCATGTCTTGAGTGGAGAGGCCATTTGGATGTGATAAAGGGATGCACACTCTTAGTGTGTCCCCCTTTTAATCATGGAAGAGGAGCATTATTGGCACTGGCCTTTTATCAGCTAGTTCAGATGGGATTTTGGATGGTGTGGAAGAGGGCTGGGTAGAATTGTCATAAGTGAGATACTAGGTAACAGATGTAACCCTAGGAGTGTAGCCCTCTGTAGAAGCACAAATACAGTTGGGTTTTTTTCCTACCCTTGGGGCTACTGTAGTGTGGATCTCCGAGGAGAGATATTCTGAGGAAAGTTCTGGACTGGAAACAAGAACAGGGAATGAGAAGAAAGCAGCCAAATCCTGGATTGAGAAGATCAGAGTGAAGAGACAAGACAAGCAGATAAAGAAGCTTGGCAGGGATACAACCTCAGCTCTCTTCAGGAGAAGAGTGGAGTGAGGGTCAGGTCTGACCCAACTGAGTTGTTGCACTCTAAGGATTTATGTGGGCTATGGATTTTTAAAAAGTATATCTTTGCTGGAATCATTTTTATCATATCTTTCCCCTCACTCCCCTTCCTTTTGTCAAATAAACCTCAGTTCTGGTTAAATATATCTGAAAAGTAGCTCACTGGATTTGCATCTGTCCCCTTGGTGGAAACATTCATATACACAAGCACTTTTCATTGACCTACCCATGTTTGATTATTCTTGTTGTGCAAATAAACCTTAGCTCAGTTAAAATGGTGGTCTGCTTTGAAGTTCACACACATAGGTTTGAGCCTGTGCCCTGAGGAGAATATCTAAGTTCAGCTAAAAGCAACAGTGGACCTATGACAAATGGAATTTGATAAAGCTAGCATACAAAAACTTCTGTAATTGAGAATAACAAAATGAAAGCAGAACATTAATGTTTTGTCATGGTCATCAAAGCCCATCACTTGCAGTTGTGTTGCAGCAGGCTGATCTCAATCTAGTTAAAAGGTAATAATTCCACACTGTTATGATTCAGAGTGTATCCTGCAGACACTAAACTCAGCAATATCTGTAGATTTGTTTAAAATATGCTGTAATCTTCTCATTAAACCAATGCAAAAAGGAATAAAGAAGTCATTGACTAAACACATAAGGATCCCTTAAGCAGTTTATTTTTTAATATAGATTCCTATGGTACAATGGAATATATCCAGAGTAACAGAAATCCAATATGCTCATGCAAAACTAACTGAAATGTAATGTAAACATGTAAAGTGCATTTGAATTTTTAGGGGTCACTTTGTTTATATAGATTTAGCTCGTACAGTTATCAGCAAGAAAAAGCTGCTATATTATTCACAAATTGGCAATTAAGATTAAAGTGTTCTTACTGCTGCTGTTTGTTTTACTTTAAAAATGCATCTCATTTAACTTTAGGAAGAAGAGAAGATTGATCATGTTCCAGCAATGTCAAGAGATCATAAACAATTTGAAGCACAAAGAAGTAATCCTGTGTTGCATTTCTCTCTTTCTCATCCTCTGACTAATGTAGTAATGAGTGACTATGAAGAGGGCTTAAGGCTTTTGAAGTAATGTCATATGTAAACAATATCTCTCATACACCTTCAAGTTGAATGAGGTGCTGCAAGAATATGAAAGCATTAATTTTCAAAGGAGAAGGATTTGTCCATAATGAATGTGTGCTTTCAAAGAGACATACTAAAACTGGGAATCATCTTCTTTGTGAAACAGAAAAGACAAGGTGCTCCTTTATAAAAGAAATACATTTGGGAATAAATTATGCAAATATAGTAACTTTGATTTCATTTCCCCACTTGTCCGGATTGTATTTCTCTTTGACTTAGAGATTTGCTACCAGGGGCAGGGTGAAGTGTATCATCAATGACTCAGGTCAGTGTGAATGGATGAAAAATTCATAGGATTCATAATCATAATTGGCTTTACACTGTTGTACTTCTGAGTAACATGTCATGGTGACCTTTCAATTAGATTACTGTAATATGATTTACATTGGGTTGCCTTTGAAAACTGTTCAGAAATTTCAGCTGGTTCAGGATGCACTGCTGCCTGGTTGTTAATTCGTGAAAATTGCAGGGGACATATTCTACTGATTATTTTGTTGTGGAGTATGTGAAAGACCTAGATCAATAAGGAGTTTTGTGGTTGCTGTTTTGCTATCTTGCCTTTAATGCTGTTAAAGTTAATTTATTGGTTTTATGCTGCTGTTTCACAAGTTTTTATGAGATTTACAGATGAGCCATTGAGGCAAAAAAACAACACACACATAAATAAATAAAGGAAGAGAAGGTGACTGACTGGACAGTCAGAAAAAGTCCATTACTCTTTCATGGGATAACTCGGATCTGATCACACACCTCTACTGGGACAGCACCGATGTTGGGGAGTATGTGTAAACGAACAACTATCCCCGGTCCCATAAGGAAAGGGGGCCCACTGGCTGGCAAACAAACTGGCTGTGCAGTTTGCACAGTTTGCAAATAAGCCTTCCTGACTCATTTGCAAGTTTCTGGCTCCTGATCATAGTTTGGGGAGTGTGTGATGTTTGCATAGGAGAGAGAGAGAGAAGGCATGCTGAGCAGTGATGTGCACGAACTGGCGATTGAACTGAGCCCCTGGTGGCGCAGTGGTAAAACTGCTGCCCTGTAACCAGAAGGTTACAAGTTCGATCCTGACCAGGGGCTCAAGGTTGACTCAGCCTTCCATCCTTCCAAGGTCGGTAAAATGAGTACCCAGAATGTTGGGGGCAATATGCTAAAATCATTGTAATCATCATGTCTTAGAGAGCTCCGGCTATAGAGCGGTATATAAATGTAAGTGCTATTGCTATTGCTATTCAAACATAGGGAAGGAGGCTCCTTTAAGGCGTGGGGAGGGTGTCCTTACCTGCCCCACTGTGCTTCCCCTCCGGCACTGCTTCAAATACCGCTGGTCCAGGGCAGCTGTATACCTTCTCAGTGTAATACCAGAAGTGGCCCATGGATGCACGTCACGCACACATACCCATGTGGGCCACTTCTGGTATTATGCTGACCGGGACGGCAAGACGATATACAGCTTACACTTGGATATTCCACCTTATTTATGAAAAACAAGTGCTATAACTCTGAAACCAATGGTTCCTTCCCTCAATTTATATATTTTAAATATGTTTAAATAAAGCAAAAAATAATGAAAGTATTATGCAACAGCTTCATAGGAACATAGGAAGCTGCCATATACTGAGTCAGACCATAGGTCCATCTAGCTCAGTATTGTCTACACAGACTGGCAGCAGCTTCTCCAAGGTTGCAGGCAGGAATCTAGGGACATAGAACATAGGAACATAGGAAGGGATATAGGACATAGGAAGATGCCATATACTGAGTCAGACATTGGTCTAATATCTAGCTCAGTATTGTCTTCACAGACTGGCAGCAGCTTCTCCAAGGTTGCAGGCAGGAATCTCTCTCAGCCCTATCTTGGAGAAGCCAAGGAAGGAACTTGAAACCTTCTGCTCTTCCCAGAGCGGCTCCATCCCCTGAGGGGAATATCTTTCAGTGCTCACACATCAAGTCTCCCATTCAGATGCAACCAGGGCAGACCCTGCTTAGCTAAGGGGACAAGTCATGCTTGCTACCACAAGACCAGCTCTCCTCTCCCTCAGCTGTATCTTGGAGATGAGATGAATGTCTCTCAGCTGTATCTTGGAGATGCCAGGGAGGGAAATTGAAACCTTCTCCTCTTCCCAGAGTGGCTCCATCCCCTGAGGGGAATATCTTACAGTGCTCACACATCAAGTCTCCCATTCATATGCAGCCAGGGTGGACCCTGCTTAGCTAAGGGGACAAGACATGTTTGCTACCGCAAGACCACTCTCCTCTTTACAAAATTTGTGCTTCCTCACAAAATTTGCCAAAGCACTATGACAAACAAAATAAGGTAATGTTTTTCATGGGAGCAACTTCAACTAGAGTATGGGAGCAACTTCAACTAGAGTCTGCAACCTGTTGAACTATATAGAACTCTCCAGTACACATCTATTCAGCTTGGAGGGGTAGTTTAACTCTAGCTTGATGTGGACCAGAGTTACCTACACATACAAATGATTTTAAAAGGGATCTATTCTGGCATTATACCAGTACGTAACCAACCGGGGCTCTACACTATTGATGCCATCAGTAACAATTACAAGTATAATATAGTGCCAATAGTGTATTAGGCTAGGGATGTGCACAAATTGAATTTTTCAAAAATTTGTTTCAAATTTGAATTGAATTTGAATCTATTTGAGCCTGTTTTGATGCCTCTTTTCAGGAGGAGTGGGGGTGAATGGTTTTTAAAAGGTGCCAAACAACCCTCAAATCAAATTTTGAAAATTCAATTTGTATTGTAATCTAATTGCCCTTTTAAGGGGTGATTCAATTCAAATTCCAGTCATTCAAATCACCCAGATTTGAGTCAAATCGATTCAAAACTGACTAGATTTGCACATCCCTATTCTAGATTTTGATCTCTGTTTAACCCAATATCTCCAATTCAGAGCCATAAGAGCATGCTTTTCGCTATTTCCCCTGCCAAAAAGTGATGTTAGCAAGTTTTGATAGATACACCAAGATAAGAGTGCTTTAAAGTTGATCTATTTATCTCTTCATTATCAGGCAGGTGAAGTCTCATCAAATTCTGAATTGCTGCTTTTATTAGGTTATGAACAAAACTACATAGCAGTCATCAACAGATTGCTTATGAAGATTATGGAAAGTAAACCAATAGGAGTTGCACAAATAACACCTAAGCATCAGCAGAAAGAAGTAGTAGAAGGGTGAGCTTAGGTTCAGCCAAATCTTAGAAGCTTCTGCAATGATCAGCATTAAAATGTATACTTCATTTTATTAGCATATTAGAATTAGAGATAATACTGCTTAATGAGAGAACTATAAGTGAGTTCAATTGCAGTTGAATTATAACTGCTGTCTTGACGTTTTGGGTTGGGAGATATCTCTGTAGATTTTTTTTTTAATTATGCCATGAGTAAGCAGTCATTATCACTTTATCTATAGTGCTATTCATCACATTTTAGGATACTGTGAAATGTTATGATCTGCATTAAGTAAGTTTCTATATTAACATAAAGGAGGGGCACTTAGCATACACTACACTGCATTTATGGTCCCCCCCACCATTTTTATACCACCTGATATATACATCTCTAGGCAGTATACAAAATTTAAAACAATATAAAAAGTCACAGATTAAAATCCACAGAACACAATAAAAACAATAGCATAAATCAGTTATTAAAACAAATTATTAAAATTAATTCTAAGTAAAAGCATGAGAGAACAGGTGAGTCTTGAAGGTCTTCTTGAAAACAAACAAAAAAGAAGATGCTCTTATTTCAGCGGGGAGCATATTCCAAAGCCCTGGGGCAACCACAGAGAAAGCCCGGTCCCAGATCACAACCAGATGAGCCGGCAGCAACTGTAACCGGACCTCTCCAGAAAATTGTAACAGGCGGCAGGGTTCATGACAAAGAAGGTGCTCTCTTAAAAATGAGAGGCACACGTTTGCATGTTTTTGTGTGTTTGCATAGTGTTGGGTGGATACATTGGTGTGTCATGTGTTTATGATCAGGCAGTAAATAGCATTAAACCTCAGGCTACAGGAGTTTTTTTTGTCATTGTTTCAGATCGATGTTAGAGATACCATACATTTTCTCATATATGGTGGGGTTGTCCTCTTGATATGATATTTTCCAGACCAACTTTCTCTTGTATCAATTTAATTATCAGTTTATTTCCTCCTTTGGACCCTAATCTTGATTTTGGGGATATTTAAATAGCTGTATTGAAAAAGAATGCTAAACTTTAGTACTCTTTATTGCTAGAATTTTATTAGCTAAAGCATGGAAACAATAGCAGGCTCCACCTAGTTTGTTATGGCTATACTACCTTTGACATATAATGCTAATGAATAAGATCACAGTGTATAAATACCACGGGGGTGGGGTGGTGGGAGAGAGGATATATTCTGTGGGTGTATTCACTCAAAATTGGTCCCCCTTTTTGATGGAATTGGATTATGTCTAGGGAGACCATACAAGAAATCTTATCTTTAATTACATTGTTTAATTACATTGTTTCAAATTTTATTTTGAAAACTGGACAGACTCTGTTTCTGCAGACTGAAGTAATATAATGTAATATAGATAATGGTGGGTTGTATTCTGCTTCCTCTTCTTTTTTCCTGGAATGACATTGGTCCCCCTATGTAATTATATTGTGCATCACTCCTCTTTATGTCAATGCGCCTTTCTACTAGATATGTTTAAATCCACCACCACCCCACTCCTCCTCCACGGGAAGCCCTGCATGCACAGTAAAACATTTCCTATATTTCCTTTGTCATCTATGCCACTCTGGAAATAAATGCTGTTAGTATTTCCTTTTTAAGACACTTGCCATGTTGAGTGTGTTTCTAGGAGTTCACAACATATCTTTATTTGCACAGCAGGGCAGGAAGTAATCATAGAATTTTAAAAATTCTGCTCATTCCTCATTTAATACATCCAGCGTATGAAAGATCTGAGCCTAAAACCTAATTACAGGGATGCCATAAGGTAATTGCCAAGGTAGAATTCCTCCAACGTATCTCGCTATGTCTCCTGCAAGATAATCCATCACTTGGTATACGTGAAAGATATTGCCATATTGTAAAACAAACAACATTAGTTTTAATTTTAAAATAGTGCTTGTGTATTTGTGCTTGAAATATTAACTTAGTCATGTCCTTGTTGCTGTGATAAATATTCTGAGGTGTATGAAGATCAATGATTGAAAATTAGATAACTGCTGGAAATTTAGATCCTTTTTTATTGTACTATCTTGAATTGATTCTATCCATTAAACTACATGACATGAATTAGATTTAAGCAAACATAGCATTATTTATGCTATACAAAATGAACAAGTTATAACTTATCATGTTAAGATTGCAGTGTGTTAATTATGTTCAATGAAGTACCTCCTGGGGAAGGAATAAGCACGGTGACAAGGCAGATGCAACATTAGAGTAAAATGTTTTTTATAACATGAAACATGCACTATCTTTAATATCCTCGGTCTCTTTAATCAAGCTGAACGTGACATCAGATTAAGTTCTAATTATGGAGAAGTATTCAGATATGTATAGATAAAAAGCTTTATATTTATAGATTCAAGAGTACTGTATAGTCTCCCTCCTGCAGAGACGATCACCCAGTTATTCTGGATTAGGCATACAGGTAACACTCATTATTCTCAGGTATTCTCTTTTCACCTATAGGTGTGAATATGGAAACTGTGAATAATGAAACCTTACCCCATCTAGGAGTTAGGTTTCTACAGACACAAAAAGGGCAAAAAAAGAAAAGAAAAGAAAAGAAAAGAAAAGTGGGGAGGAGGCAGAAATAAGTGAAATGAAGTAGACCTTGCTATCCAGGTCTCCAGCAATGATGCCCCAAACCCCAAATTCCTCTGATTTTCCACACAAAATAATGGGGATTTTTTTTTAAAGAGCCACAAAATGGCTCTGCACTATAAAATGGCAGCCAAAAATGGCATTGGAAATCATTTCTGGCCACTCAAATCCACAAATAGACAAATTTTAGTCTTTTCTTATACCATGGATAAAGAAACTGGGTCTCTAAGATCTGTCCGCGGATACACGAAACCATGGTTGTTGAAACTGCGGGCAACAAGGGCCACCTGTACTGCTAGTGCATCTCTTTAGTGCATCTACTAAAACATTTGCTAGATTTGAGGATTCTGGATTGAGCATTATGTAGAATCTTCTAACCTAACAAGTCTTTCATATTTACCTTCGAAAATATGAAATGATTTGATTCCTCCAGTTTTAAATGTGTATTTCATACTTGGTGTGGGATTGTAAATATCAGTCTCATTATCATGGAACTTTGGGTGGTCTATGTTTTAACTATTGTTATCGTGTCCACAAATCTTGAAATGCTATTTTTAAAGCAAAGGCTCTGGAATCTTCTTTCTTAATGTCTGAACTGCAATAATCGTAATAATTCGTAATTCAAGAGACTACCTGTACTGTAATAGTCATCCGAAAACATCCAATTTAAGATGCATCAGGCAGAAATTCATCAGGGGCATATCTAGAAGAGACTAGAGAAACTGCATCTGTTAAATGTCTGCCTGGATGCATCCCGCCCCAGCCCAACTGAAAGACCAAGGCAAAGTGTGGGTGCATGGAGCTCATTTCTAAAACTATCATCTTTACAGATTATATGGCACAGAAGTTAAGATGGGCACCTTAACTTGCAATTTCCATTCTTTTTAGAGCATGAGTGAAAATGTAAAGCATCTTAACTCTTATCTTAAACTGAACATTTTTGGATTACTGAATTCTAAAAAACAAAAATCTGATTAGACACTATGAGGAAGAACTTACCCAAATCACAAGGCAGAACTTTCTGATGATGAACACCAAAAACTTTGTAAAACCTTCAACTAAGATAAAGTCACACTCCCCACACCCACCTGAAAAAACACAATTAAATGAAATTAGTGGATTCAGTAATAGTGGCCATGTGATCTAGAAATGTGCACAAAACTGGTTTTGTCAGTTTGGATTCAAGCCAACTTTTATGCACCATCGAACAAGACACTGTTCGAGTTCAAACCGAGCTAGTTCAAAAGGGCTCAGAGCTAGTGATGTGCCCGGACCGGTCCGGAGGCTATTCTACAGGCCTCTGGACTGGTCCGGGGACGGGCGGTTCGGGTTTGGATGGATTGGGGTGGTGGGGTTCCATTAAGGGCGGGGGAGGGTTTACCTACCCCTCCTGCCGCTTTCCACCTTTGGTGCTGTATTTTCTGTAGCAATGGGGCGGCAGGATATCTTAACTGCGCGCTACAGTCCAGCGCTGGTTTCCTTTCTGGGAGGAGCTCGCTTCAGCGGATCCTCCGACGATCGCCCTGGCAGTAGGCCTTTTCTGGCCTCCGGCCCAGGGCTTCTGGAGCCGATGCGTGGAGCCGATGCGACGGCAGCGGTGGCGAGGCAGCATCCAGCGAGCCGGTGCCACGGTTTGGTCCCTTGCTGGCTAGGAGGAGCTCTCTCGAGCGGCTCCTCCGATGGTCGCCCCAGCGGCCGGCCTTTTTGGGCCTGCAGGCCTCCGGCCAAGGGCTTCTGCTGGTGGCGGTAGCTCCACGTGGAGCAGCGTCGCCAGCAAGGGTTACACTGCATCTAAGCAGCAGCACAGCCTCTTGTGGAGGACTGTGGGGTCGGAAGCAGAGGCGGCAGCATTCAATGAGGCAGCGCGCGGTTTGGTGCCTCACTAACTTTTGGCCAGCAGCGGTGGGGAGAGAGTTGGTCGGCGGCTTCTGCCTTGGGTGGAGCAGCCGAGTGTTAGTGGTGGGACAGCAGCAGCAGCAGCCCGCCTTGTGTCTGATTAGCAATTAATTATTTAAATTAAATGGGGAGACAGGACAGAAGGAAAAGAGTGAGGATAGAAAACAAGGGTGGGGGAAAGCAGGGCACAGACAGAATCAACCCCACATGGTCCTTATTGGTGTGCACTGCTTTTGATGAAGGCGGACTGCTTGGTAATTGGAGAGAGTACAGCCCTCTTTCTTGTGCTGGTCGACTCTGTCCTGCCCACCCCGTCAAGTCAGACCGCAGGAGCTGAGGAGGTGTCCTGCCGCCCCATTGCTACAGGAGGCACGCAGTCAAGCGAGGAAAGGGGTGGCAGGGAGGTATCCTGCCGCCCCATTGCTACAGAAAATACGGCGCCAAAGGTGGAAAGCAGCAGGAGGGATAACTAAACCCCCTGCCCTTAATGGAACCCCCACCCCAGTGCCGGACCGCAGCTCCACGGTTTCGTGCACACCCCTACTCAGAGCTCTACTCGTAAAGCAGAACCTGGTGAGGATTCCCCCTTACCAGTAAAGGGGGGACAGGTGGCTTCCCCAAAGATAGAGCAATTGGGACGGGAGTAAGAAAGTTCCTATGAGTGCTGCCGCTGGCTCTGTTTGAACCGGATCTGGTTTATTTTGAACTCAGACTGGCTGAGGGTGGTCCAGTTTGGCTCTCCAAACTTGTCAAGCCTGGCTCAAACTAAGCCAGCTCGCACACCCCTAGTGTAATCCCATCTCATGATTGTTCAGCAGGGAATAAGGACACAAGAAGTAGGTGATTTGTGTTCACTTAAAATCTCTACTTCATTTTTTTCTTTTTCTACTGTGTTAGTCAGTTTGGCTTAAGGCCTACCATTATTTTGCTGATAACACCATCCTAAAGGAAATAGTTCTGCAGGAGAACTATGAGGTTTATGGGAAATTTCTGAGAAGAGAATCTGTAGTTTCAGATATGGTTGTCAATACAGTTGTTATTTTTAATGATAATTGTTGTTTGGGTCCCCCCCCCAGTTATGGACTCCGTTGGGCAGTGGGGTGATCGGTACACCAATAGAAGTCCCACTCTATCCCTGGTCCCCAAACTTAAGTACACACGTGTGCTATGGTCAGACACTTTGACAGGAATCCCAGAAAGGGAGTTGTTCTTATAAACCACAGCCATTCCACCTCCCTGCCTGCATCCCCTCACCTGTTCCTCAACACAGAGTACTCCTGCAGGGAGAAGCTGGGACCAAGCTGGGCCACCAGCCTCCCCAACGAAGTCTCTGTGATACATACCAGGTCAGACCCTTCATCCAGAATAAGATTTTTACATTGTTTTCCACTCACATTTTTTTAAAATGACCTTTCCATTATTCTCCCCTCTCTCAAGACCATTTTTCAGGGATTGTTTAACTGTTCCCTCATTATATGGAAGCAAGTCCCACTGACCTTAATGGGGTTTACTTCATTCTAGTTGTGTACATAGAATTGCGGGTTCAGTTATCAAAATGCTGCTGGAAAAGTCACGGATACTCCAGCCCAGCATTACTCAGCTACATGCTTCCAGAAAGCTCCAAAGTAGTACAGCAAGGAAATCCCAGAAACCATTCACACCCAGTGCCAACAAATTATTATTGTGGTGTAGACTGGATGTCAGAGGTATGTTTTTTGAAAGAACATTTTTAATTGTATAGACTGCATTGAAGAACTTTCTAAATAATGCCACCGAGGAAGGCTGAACAGCAGCTGAAACGGATACATCTCTTCAGAACAGCTATTGCTTTCATATGGATTTTGCCCCATTATAAATCATCATTGGAAACACCTCCCAGCATTCGTTGGTATTTTCCAGTGGAAGCTTTAGACATATCTATGGAACTTGAGTAAAGTCTATTTGTGGACTTTGACTGCATGGATCGGGGCACACCCAAAAATATAATCTTTGGACTTTTAAAATAGACTTTATTTATGTATCTATGCATGCTTTTTGTGTATGTTTTAAATGTGTGAACATTTGGTAGGATATTTAGTAGCTGGGATCAATATTTTGATATTAATGAAGTGTTATAATTTAACACTTATATTTGATTAAATTGTGGTATCTTAGGATTTATGCTATTTATATATTTGAATTGAGAGTTTTCACTTGGGGTTCTATTTTGCATTATTCTTTTAGACTGCCCTTGAACATGGAGTTTCTACTTAAGAGCCAAACTGCCTGTGAATATGGAGGCTTCATTTCTTAAGTATGGCCAAGTGAAGCTTCCAGTTTGGCTCTGATGTGGAAACTCCATTTTCAAGAGCAGTCTATACCAGAATGATGGTTTCTTGGTGCTGGGTGGGAATGGTTTTTAGGATTTCTTTGATGTTCCTCCTTCAGAACTTCTTAGCATGGGGCCCTTGGTCCCAAACCTATACATTTTTACTCAGAAATAAGCCACAGAGAAATAAATGGTGTTCCTCCCTTTCTATACTTTGCTGAGGGGCTGAAGGAAAATTCTTGCCTTGACTCTCTGTTGGTCGATTCCTATGTGTGTTTACTCAGAAGAAAGCTCCAGTGGAATCGATTGGCTTATTTTCTAGTAATTATGCCAAGGTTTTCTGAGGGCTTCTGCTTTCCCTCTTTGTTGGGGGTAAGAGAAAGGGGGCAGAGGGGGAAAACAAATGTCCAGGAAAGGAGGGGGGGAGGAATGGTTTTTCAATCATGCAAGGAGCAAGAATGATCATATATTGTTTTTATCAAGCACGTATGTTCAGAACCACGAAGACACAAATTGCCAAGATTTGCCCCTCCCAACTTTTTCAGAATTCTTGGTGGCCAGACTCAGTTATTCTCTTAGCTAACATTCCCTTAGTTATTTTCCCTGTTATTATGGGGATTTCAAATAGTAATTACTAAAAAAAATGGTCACCAAAAACTTGGAAACCTTTTATCAGGAGTTAAAAACCTACACTGCTGTATCTCAGTCATTTTGCAACAGATTTGCTCCAAATTTGGAGTGGTGGTTCTTTTGTTCCTTAGTTGATGTGTGCATAATTTAAGAGGGATTGGGTGGATTTGTTTGACTTTATAAGCAATAGAATGTTCAGTGCATATAATGTTGAAAACTCTCTTCAACTATACTGGCACAACTCTGCCAGAATAATACTGGAGCTTTTCTAAACGGCAATTCAATGCACTTAGGCTTGGTCTGGGGGTGGGGGGAGAGTTCATATAAGGGAACCACTTAGAGTGCCATCAGGACGGCAACAGAAGGTGCTGTTCATACAGCCAATGGCATTATTCAACTGTTCCCCTGACAATGTGCAATTATTTTGCATTATATGCATCCTAAAAATGTAGCACTTCGGTGTAGTGCTCAAAACGGCTTAGCTTCCTGCCACAGTAAAGCCTCTCAACTGGGCAGTTTTACTGTTGCTTGCCACTATTCTCTCTTGGATCTCATATCAAATGGTAATGATTTGGCTTTGGTTAAGTCAATTGATCCAATAATTTGAG
Organism: Hemicordylus capensis; assembly: GCF_027244095.1. Taxonomy (NCBI): domain Eukaryota; kingdom Metazoa; phylum Chordata; class Lepidosauria; order Squamata; family Cordylidae; genus Hemicordylus; species Hemicordylus capensis. The sequence continues at coordinate 367,605,392 of NC_069658.1, read as the reverse complement.
CACAGTAGTTGAAGATTTAGGTTGAGTATTCTTGATGTGTAAGATTTAATTGCATTTACAAGGCTACTGTGGAATGGGGAGGTTCTAGAGGCTAAATGGTATGTAACTAGGCTTGCCACTTGAAGAACTCCAAAATAAATAACACATTGAGGTCATTAACATGACTGGGTGTGGTGGGGGGAAGACTGCTTAAACTCATCCTCCCCCCAGATGGACAACTTCGTGTTCCTGGAAGTGAGGTCCGTGCTCCCAGATGAGCAGTAGGGATGCGTGAACAGTGTGAGGGGGGTTCGGTTCTGCGTCAAACCGGTTTGGTTCGATGGGTCTGGAGTAGGACCCCGTTCAGTCCGACCTTGAACCAACCCCCCCTGACAGTTCGGGGGGGGGGGTTCACAATTTTTTTTAACCTTTAGCCCCTTTGGGGGGCTTCCTCTAAGCCATGGGGGGCATCTGAGAAGGTTCCCCCTTCTCCCACTGGCCTTGTTAATCACTGACGCGGCCCATGTTACTGCTTTCTGCCCCTTCGGGCCTCTGTAGCCCACCGCTGTGCATGTGCAAATGGCCTCTGCGAGGCCTGGCATGGCCCATATGAATATGCCAGAACCCTCTGCTCATCATCTCAGGCCCTGCTCATGACCCCACCACTAACAGAGATGTGATTGGCGGGGACTAGAGACAGGGCCTTTTCGGTTGTGGCCCCTCGGCTTTTGAACGCCCTCCCTGAAGAGCTTCGCCATGTTCCCTCCCTCAGTGTTTTTTAAAAACATCTCAAAACGCACCTTTTAAAGGAGGCTTTTTAATGCTCCATTATTGTTTGGTTATATTTGGTAGGTTCTTTAGCTTTTTATAATTTTCAGTTTTAATTTGAACCTAATAATTGTGTTTTTTAATCTGACTTTTTAAAAATTTAATTAATTTTATTACTTTTATTGTATCTGTGTTTATCTTATTGTTGTGAGCCGCCCTGAACAGTAGTACACTGGAGGGGTGGGGTATAATTTTTTTAAATAAATAAATAATAAAAAGAGACACCTTTATTATTTATTAGACACCATATTGGCATCTGATGAATTTTCATTAATTAGGAACTTGTATATGACTTGATTTTGGCCCCTCATCTGAATGTTGCAAACATGACCTTCTCCTGCTGCATGCTGTTTCATCTCACACTCTGCCATGCAAAACTAGAAAGTCTCTGTTGCATATATTGCAATGAACTTTCAAAGCATGATCATGCACTTTAGACAACCAACATAACTCCTTTTCCCATTCTTCACAATATTTTTGCATTTGCCTACCTTTTTTGCTGGCGGTTGGGTGGAAGAAGAAGATGCCATGATGACAGACAGACAAGGTCTTCAACTCAAGGGAGAGACTTTTGCAGAAGGCGCCACGCCTTCACAGTGTGGTAGCTCTCTGCTCCGCAAGGCTCAGCCTCTTTTCATCGCCTGCAGGGGCAAAGGTGAACCTTTGACTCCAAACACAAGCATTATCATGGGAGTTGTAGTACCAGAGTGCAATCTGCTATCCATCCCAGGTAAGGGGGAGGCGGTGGTGGCGGCAAAGCCCGGCCTGGCCACCGGGGGCAGGAGGCGGTAGTGGGACGGCTGCTGAGATGGCCAGCAAGATGAGAAAGTGGCGGGAAAGCAGCAGAGAGACTGGAAAGGGGGTGAGTGGGAAAGAGAGAGTGGGGCAGGAGGGAGGGGGAGGGAGGCAAGAAAGTGGGACAGGAGGGAGGGGGAGGGAGAGTGAGGCAAGAGGGATGGGGGAACAGCTGGCCCCAAACAGCGCACAGATGCTCTGTGTGGGTCGGGTAGTAAAGAACTATTCTTTGAAACAAAGAATGGGTGGCAAGCCTAAATGTAACGGCAGGGTCATGGAGGACTGTAGGTATGCTGGTAATTGCTGTACCCAGGACCTAATGTCATACTGAGGGCAAGCATTATCGGTTTAGGTCGATGGAAATGAGTATGAATGTGATTAGGCATATCTCAGCCGTTTATGGATACCAATATTTTATTCAAAGGGGAAGACCGGTACTATTTTTCAAGAAGACATTCAGTGGGTACATTTCTTCCTCTCACAACAGCCATGAACAGTGATGGTGCCAGGTTGGGAGGTTTCTGGAGCAAAGCCGTTGAATGGAGCCCCCATAAAACACTGTGCCCATCCTGCCAAGCATACTGGATTCTGACAGGTGGCAGCCCCTCCCACCCCACCCCACCCCACTGCACCCCATCAAAGAATGGGTAGATTTTTTGCACTTCCTCTCTGCTCCCACCCTTGGAGGCACGTAGGGAGGAGAGCTGGTCTTGTGGTAGCAAGCATGACTTGTCCCCATAGCTAAGCAGGGTCTGCCCTGGTTGCATATGAATGGGAGACTTGATGTGTGAGCATTGCAAGATATGGGGATGAAGCCGCTCTGGGAAGAGCATAAGGTTTCAAGTTCCCTCCCTGGCTTCTCCAAGATAGGACAAGATTTTTTTTAATTGAACCAACAAACTACCAAAGCATACAGTACGTTGCCAAAGCACAATTATATACAAAGTAGTTGTTTGTACATGATATGTCTACAAAGATTTACACACAAGGATTTGGAAACCCAGTACTACTATGCAGGTAGTACTGTAACTCGGGGGTGGGGGATTTCAAGGCACATCAGGTAATGGAGGGTGAGGGGTTTACATCCAAGATAGGGCTGAGAGAGATTCCTGCCTGCAACCTTGGAGAAGCCGCTGCCAGTCTCTGAAGACAATACTGTGCTAGATAGACCAATGGTCTGACTCCGCATATGGCAGCTTCCTATGTTCCCTCTAACAGGAATTCCTAGAAGTTGTTGACTACAACTCCCAGAATCCCCAAGCAAAAGCCATTGCAACTGAGGATTCTGGGAGTTGTAGTCAACAACTTCGGGAATCCCTGTTAGAGGGAAAACTACAGTTTGGAGAGAGCAAGAGGAAAACTGGCCTCTGTTACTACATCCTGCCCCCATTCACAGATGGGAATGCAGAATGGAAAGAAAAGCTGCTGCCACTGAATCCTTCATTTTCCTTCCCACCAGTTAATGTGCTTTCTTCGAAAGAATCCTGTCACAGACTAACCTCTCTTTCCCTCTCTCTCTCTCCCGCAGCCCACAGCTCTTCCTCCTACCTGCCTCCCCTCCACCGCTGCCTGCGGGTCACTAACATTCTCTCTGGGCCCCCACCAGGGTAACCAAAACCACTCAGCTAGCCTGCCTTTCGCCGCCCACTCGCCACTCTCCTCAAAACGTTCAATGCAGTATAAAGAGGGTACTTGTCTTTCTTTCAAATGTTAAATTTTGGACAGGAAGAAAGATTTTCCCTCCTGGACTTTGGGATTGGAATACATCTCATTTTCCAGTCAGGTTCCTCCTCCCCCCGCCCGCCGGGGGTTTGGAAAGTCTGGGTTGCGAAGTCACGCGTGGCAGTCACTGAGAACGGATGATTCATCATGTTTAGGCCGTCAGAACTACAGTTCCCAGCGTGCTCTGCATTGCGCGCCCCTAGAATTCTTTTCTGCGGGCGTATTTGGCTAGCACTGTTTCGAAGGGGTGTGTGTGACGCTCTTCATCTCCAGAGAAGACATCCGTCCACCCCCACCCTTTATTCCTCAGCAACGGCCCTTCTAAGCGCAGCTCTCCCATTGAAAAAGACGTCTAGCAGGCTTGCCCGCTGGCGACCTCGCGCGGTGCTTAAATTGTACGGCCGAAGGGCAGGGTCTTTTGGGCTTCTTAGTTTCCGCGCGCTTGTCTTTCCCCGCCCCTTTCAAGTCGCGCGACGGAAGGCGGGTTATTCAAACACACCGAGGGAGCCACGGCAAGATTCTCTCGCTGAGGTGGCGCCGAATGACCTTCCTTCTGCCCCAGCCTCTTTGGAAAAGGGATTTTAAACAGGGCAGCTACACACCTACTGCGCGATTCAGAGGGTTCTTCTAAAGAAATCCTCGGATAAGTAATTGTAAACAATGCGTGCTTACCTTTCTTCCAGCTCCGTTTCTGGTTTCCCTCAACTCAGCAGAATTTCCTAATCCATTACCCAACGCTTTTGCTTTATTTAGCTTGTTAAGAACATAAGAACAGCCCTGCTGGATCAGGCCCAAGGCCCATCTAGTCCAGCATCCTGTTTCTCACAGTGGCCCACCAGATGCTGCTGGAAGCCACAGGCAGGAGTTGAGGGCGTGCCCTCTCTCCTGCCATTACTCCCCTGCAACTGGTTTTCAGAGCCATCCTGCCTTTTGAGACTGGAGGTGGCCCACAGCCCTCCGACTAGTAGCCATTGATGGACCTCTCCTCCATGAAGTTATCCAAACCCCTCTTAAAGCCATCCAGGTTGTTGGCTGTCACTACATCCTGTGGCAGAGAGTTCCACAAGTAGACCACACGTTTCCATTACACACACTTTCCTCAGAATTTAATGTGCATAGTAGGGTTGCCCCTTTTCACTTCTCCCTAAATATGGCTCATTGACTGTCCTCTACCGAGAAGCATCACCTTTTCAGATGGCAGCGGGGAAATGCTTGACTAACAAGCAGAAGGTCGCAGGTTCGAACCCCGATGGTACCTATATCGGACAGCAACAATATAGGAAGATGCTGAAAGGCATAATCTCAGACTGCAGGGGAGGAGGCAATGGTAAATCCCTCCTGTATTCTACCAAAGAAAACCACAGGGCTCTGTGGGCACCAGGAGTAAAATCAACTTGACGGCACACTTTACCAAATATGTTAATAGGTACCAAAAGAACAGAGAAATACCTTCAGGATTTAAACTAGGAAGTTTAATCAGTCTTTTAAGGTCTAATAATAAAGAGATGAGTGCCTTCTCTCTAATAAACAACCAAATATATTGATTTATATTCTGCTTTTTGACCTTTACATCTAAGAGACAATCTTACTAGCATTATTATCACTGAACGAACTCAACAAAATCGCACCGTTTTCCTGGATATAAGTTTTACAGACGTCTTTGAAATAAAAGCAAATATTGCATAAAGATGTGTATAGCCATATCAGTTTCTGCTAGTGTTTCAAATAGCTTAATTTATCTTGATAATCAAAATGTCTTTACTTTTCATTCCTTAAGAAAGAAAATTGATAGCCTTTATGGGCTTTAAGAGATGTAACCAAAAGCCCAAAATAGATTAGATGTATTATAGCATTTTAAGGTCCTAGTCTTGTAGTGTAATGGCACCCTCTTGTGGCTAACGATTGAAACATAGTCATAATTTTCAACATCCCCTGCTTACCAAGGTAGGTATATGTGGTAGAGGAGGGTGGGCTGGTTACTTTCTTCCTGTTTTCATGGTACGTGAAACCATAGCAGTGTTAAGTGGTAACAGACGCAAATCTATGGATGCTGCAAAGTCTATGCATCCATCTCCCTGACTACAAACAAATTAGGTTCTTTCAATTTGCCCAAGGGCAAATATTCTGTTAAGAAGTATTGTTGCCAACAAAGAATGAGGATCTGATCTATCTTCAGTCAAAACAGCTTTGCTTCTTGATTCCTGCTGATATTAAGTGGAAATAAAGTGTCCTGACGAGTCCATGTCGACTCCTTGCGACCACAGAGCCCTGTGGTTGTCATAAGAACGTAAGAATTATCATAAGAACATTAACCCCTGCTAACTTGGCAAAGAGTCACCTTTTAACATGGCGATTCTCTTTATTTAGCAGGGGGAGAGTAATTGGCCCTATCCACCCCCAGCACAGTACCTCCAGTGACTGTTGCTATAGTGTCTATCTTATGTTTCTTTTTAGATTGTGAGCCCTTTGGGGACAGGGTTCCATCCTATTTATTTGTTATTTCTTTGTGTAAACCTCCCTGAGCCATTTTTAAGGGCGGTATAGAAATCAAATCAAAGAAAGAAAGAAAGAAAGAGCAGCCCTGCTGGATCAGGCCCATGGCCCATCTAGTCCAGCATCCTGTTTCACACAGTGGCCCACCAGATGCCACTGGGAACCTACAGGCAGGAGTTGACGGCATGCCCTCTCTCTTGCTGTTACTCCCCTACAACTGGTATTCAGAGGAATCCTGCCTCTGAGGCTGGAGGTGGCCTATAGCTTTCCAGCTAGTAGCCATTGATAGACTTCTCCTCCATGAAGTTATCCAAACTCCTCTTAAAGCCATCCAGGTTGTTGGCTGTCACATCTTGTGGCAGAGAATTCCACAAGCTGATTTTGTGTTGTATGAAAAGGTACTTCTATTTGTAGGTCCTAAATTTCCTGGCAATCAATTTCATGGAGTGACCCCTGGTTCTAGTGTTGTGTGGGAGGGAAAAGAATTTCTCTCTCTCCACTTTCTCCACACCATGCATGATTTTATAGACCTCTATCATGTCTCCCCGCAGTCGTCTTTTTTCTAAACTAAAAAGCCCCAGGTGTTGTAGTCTTGCCTCATAAGGAAGGTGCTGTAGGCCCCTGATCATCTTGATTGCCCTCTTCTGCACCTTTTCCAGCTCTACAATGTCCTTCTTTAGATGTGGTGACCAGAATTGTACGCAGTACTCCAGGTGTGGCCGCACCATAGTTTTGTATAAGGGCATTATAATGTTAGCAGTTTTATTTTCAACCCCGCTCCTAATGATCCCTAGCATGGAATTCAACTTTTTCACAGCTGCTGCATATTGAGTCGACATTTTCAACGAGCTGTCCACCACGACCCCAAGATCCCTCTTCTGGTCAGTCACCGACACCTCAGATCCCATCAGTGTATACTTTAAGTTGGTTTTTTGGTCCCAAGGTGCATCACTTTACACTTGCCAACACTGAACCACATTTGCCACTTTGTCACCCACTCACCCAGTTTGGAGAGCTCCTTTTGGAGCTCCTCACAATCTGTTTTGAATTTCACTACCCTAAATTGTTTGGCATCATCTGCAAATATGGCCACCTCGATGCTTACCCCTACTTCTAGATCATTTATGAATAAATTAAAAAGTACCGGTCCCAGTACAGATCCCTGGGGAACCCCACTTCTTATTTCCCTCCATTGTGAAAACTCTCTGTTTATACCTACCCTCTGTTTCCTGTTCTTCAACCAGTTAGCAATCCATACATGTACTTGTCCCCTTATCCCATGACTGCTGCGTTTCCTCAAGAGTCTTTGATGAGCCTTTGGTAGAATATGGGAGGGGTTTACCATTGCATCTCCCATGCAGTATGAGTTGATGCCTTTCAGCATCTTTCCTATATTGCTGCTGCCCAATATTGGTGTTCCCATAGAGCCTCCTCTATATCTACCCTGCATAATAGTGGGTTGCCAGGAGAAATCATAGTGCATAAGAATGTGTGAGATCTACCAAATATTTTAGTGGTTACCTAACTTGTGTTCCTTTGTACACTGCAAAATGCATTTACAACTATGTTAATACTGTGGCAAAACAAAGCAAAACCAAACCACATGCTTCTAGCTAAAAAGAAATTGCTATTGATACTAGTAAGACAAATGACTTCTTCAGGAGGATAAGGTTTTCCCATTTTGCCCCCAATTCATCTTTTCATTGGTATTTCTTTCTTTCATATTATAGCTTTTATTTATTTTTGTTTCTAGTAGCTTTGAGAAAATCAGTCTTGTAAGGATATATTAATGTGTAGAAGTCGATTTCAAGCAAGACATTTAAACGTGTATCAAATTAGCCCATACCTGAGAACTAATAGTTACTAGTTTTAAATTCTTATTCTGATTTCATGTTTTCAGATGTCCACGAGTGGTGATGATGATGGTGATCAGCAGTTTACTATTGGCATTGCAATTAAAAATATGGATAAAATGTCCTGTGAGCTGAATAAACTTATTGGTAATTATGAATACCACTACTGGCAGAATGAAGAGAAATTATTATTTGTTCTCTACTGTGATGTTAACCACTTGTGGAGTTCTGGAAAGCTGTGTGTGTGTGTGTGTGTGTGTGTGTGTGTGTGTAGTACAGTGCAAGTAAGGCAGTAAAAGATTTATTTTTCCTTTCTCTGAAGCATGATGAACACAAGAGAAGGGGAAGGAAACAGGAATGTTCTTTGTTGAACTGGTGCTATTTCTCATTGGCTCAATCATTCTGTTACTATCAAATGTAATTACCCTTCATAAAACAATGCTTGACTCTAAGGAAGCAAGCTCTCTGGCAACCACCGATTGTGTTGATTACTATGGGGCAAGGTAAGGCTGCAGTGCTAATACACATACTTAGGAGTCAATCCTACTGAACTCTAAGTAAGCTTGCATAGAATTGGGATGCATATGTGTATGTTAAGAACCGGATGTATGATTAGAATTAATATATCAACTGCATATGAATGTAAACAGGCAGATACGTATTTGTGACTTGCCCAATGCCACTAAATAAGATTAATAGATGAGCATATATTTATATTGGAGTAATCCATCCATGTGCAGATAAAATGATACATGGGAATTATCCTGTATGATGTATTATTTATTTATAAAGTGCCATTTGTGTGCATGATGCTTTACACAGAATGAGAAGATGGTTCCCTGTCCCAAAGGGACTCCAAATCTAAAAAGACACAGTGGATAAAGGGAAAGGAAGTAGGGTCAGGGGGAAGCAGAGGGAGAAGATATGATTTGGTATACATGTACATGAGTTATAGTTACAGTATTGAGGATACAGTTCTTGGAGGAGAAGAATCAAATGGCAGATGGTCCTCGCCAGGCCGGTGAGAAGGACCTTAGTGTCCTCTAAAAAACAGCCCTTGTGCATCAGGCCCAAGACCTTCTAGTCCAGGATCCTGTTTCACACAGTGGTCCTTCAGATGCCTCTGAAAAGCCCACAGGCAAGAGGTGAAGGCATACCCCCTCTCCTACTGCTGTTCCTCTGCAACAGGTATTCAGAGGCATTCTGCCTCTGAGCCTGGAGGTAGCCTATAGCCATCAAGCCTAGTAGACTAGTATATTTGAATCTCCGATCAAATATACACATTTCAATCCAAACCCAGATAAAAATAATCTTAATGGTAAATATTCTTGTGTTATACACACACAATTACACACACATGTAAAAGCTATTACATAAAAATAGAATGGAATAAAATAGAATGAAACAACCCACTTAACCATTTCTAACACACCATGTGCAGATCTTAATAATAGCCATACAAAATCTGGCTACCTGATATTTATATGAAATTTATATGAAATTCATCAGAATTATTTCGGTATCTAGAAAAGAGAGGAATACTATATCTAAAACATAAATTGCGGTAAAAAGAACAATCCAAGAACACATGGCCAACTGTCTCAATATCCCCATTCCCACAGGGACACAGTAGCTCCAGATAGGTGACTCTCTTGAGCCTACCCTCCAACAACACAGAGGGCAGCATGTCCAGTTGAGCCAATGTCAGAGCTCTTCTGTGTGTTGAATATGTCAGATTATACAAATATTTAGCGGTTTTTGCAAAGGCTTAACAGCTTCCAACCTCATGCAACTTGATGCCCAACTTATCTGGTATATCATATCAATAATGCACTGCTTGTGGATCACCCTGGTGTTATAATCCAGAGGGAGTAGATATATTACATTGACGAACCATTGAAAAAAAGAATCTCAAAATTGCGGTAGCTGATCTCTGAGTATTTGTTACAGTGGAATTAGTTTGCTCTTTCCAGCTATCTGTTGCCCGGAAGTTGACCCCCAATATTAATATTGTTTTGTCTGCACTATGCTGATCCCATTAATTTGCCATTTATGCATAACTGGTTTTCTGGTGAACATTATGACCTTTGTCCTCTGATAGCTGATGGAAAGCAAGTTTTTGTGACAGTAGTCAGCCAGAACTCTCAACATTTTTCTCATTCCCACCAGAGACTGTGACAAAAGCACAGCATCATTGGCATAAAGGAGAAAGACTAGATGTCTACTGCCCAATTTTGGTGGGTGAAATTCCAAGTTGGAGAGTCTATCCACCATGTCATCAATGTAATAATTAAACAAAAATGGGGCCAATAGACAACCCTGCCAGATGCTCCTCTCTGCACTAATGGGGCTTGTTAGATGTCCCTGTAGGTTGCAACATACTCTTTAAGTGAGAGTCCCTATAAAGGTTTTTTATTAAGAGAAGTAACCTTTGATTGATTGAAGATTTTGATAATTTCCCCCATAATTTATCATGAGAAAAATGATCAAATGATGCTTTAAAGTTGACAGGTGGCATACAGTACACATCTTGGCTTATTCTTGTACTTATTTATTAAGTGCATTGGAAAGAAACCCTGGTCTAAAGTAGTTTGTCCAACTCTGAAACCCACCTGCTCATCTGCCAGTGCACTTTCTCAGTCAAACCAGTCAAGGAGTTTCCGATACAGGTGTCCAGCCTGTATCCAATTATACCTGTTTTCCAATTATAGAGATGAGGCTATTTGGCCTATTGGAATAATTATAGACAAGTCCCGATCACAAGGAATACACTCAGTCTGATTAATAATTGTAAAGAGTGATGCTAAGACTGGAGTCCACCATGCCAGATTAGATTTTATCAGTTCAATGGGAATAAAATCACCATCTTCCCAGACCTTTGTTCCCATTTATCTCTTCAGGAGTAACGGGGGCCATTCTGGGATAGAAAGATCCAACCGATCATCTATTGTATAGAAACAATCCGGGGCAACTATAAAGTGGTTGTGAAAATGGGATTTCCATGTTCCAGGTGGAATCACATAGTAATCGGGGCATTGGTTCACTTACCGTGAAGGCTTCTTCTTGCCGAGGACATCTCTGATTGGATTATCCCAGGCAGGACTAATTAAAAAGTGTTACAAGCCTTAAGAGCCCGGGATGGATAACCCTGCCCAGTTCTTTTAGGCCAAATGTGCAAGTAGCACTGAACGTAATAACTATAAAACAGCATACTAATATAAAGAAATACAGAAATCCCAACAACATCATTGCAAGGATATTTGTACCTTTCAGGAGCTCTTGGTTTCCCGTGGAGTAAGACAGGACACCACCTGGGAAGGCCGAGATGTCCTCGGCTCCAGCAGCAAGAAGAAGCTTTCATAGTAAATGAACTAATACTCCGTTCTCTACTGCCTGGAGCCGAGGACATCTTTGATTGGGACATACCACAGCTCTGGCCATAACACTCTCTGGGAGGGAGTGTCTTTGCCTACTCCAGGGGAAGAACCTGTTGAAGCGCCCTGTGACCGAATGCAGCCTGAGCAGAGGCATACAAATCAATCTTGTAGTGCTTTGTGAATGTTGATGGCACCTTCCATGTAGCTGCCCTACATATTTCATGTATAGGTGCATTAGTTGCAAAAGCAGCAGATGTTGCTGCTGCTCTGGTAGAGTGTGCCAGTATATGTTCTGGGGATAGCAGGTGTAATGATTCATAGGACAGAGAGATGCAAGCACAAATCAATTTGGCAATAGTAGGTGCTGGTGCCTGATTTCCCATGGAGGCCGGAAGAAAACTAACCAACAGAGCTTCCATCTGTCTAAAGTCCTCTGTATGCTTCAAATACATCTTGAGGCATCTGCATGTCGAACCTGTGCCACTCTCATTCCTTTGCGTGTACTGGCCTAGGACAAAATGAGGATAATATGACGTCCTGTGAGTGATGGTCGGCCAAAGACACTTTAGGTCTGACAAAGGAGTCCGGTATCAGCTGAATCGAGTCAACCACAAAGATGCAAAGGTTCTTGTGTGCCGACAATGCATGTAGTTCAGAGATCCTATGAGCAGAAGTTACCTCTATCAAGAAGGCCGTCTTATAGGATAGGATTCTCAGAAGTATGGATATTATTGGCTCAAATGGTGCTGCCTGAAGCACTCTGAGAACGGTGTGTAAGCTCCAAGATGGAAAGCGATGGACCACCATGGATGAGAGCAGAGTTGCTCCCCTCAGAAACCTTTTAGTATGTGGATGGTTCATAATCTTGTCTTTGGAAATCCCTGATATGATCCCTGACAGCAATGCCGCCTATCTTTTCGGTGTGTTCACCTTGAGCCCCTTGTCCAATCCCTCTTGTAGGAATGCTAGAAGATCTTTAATCGTTGCTGCACCTCGAGGAATTGAATGCCTAGCTAACCAGCACAGAAAAGCTCTCCATGTTTATTGATAGATGCATTTTGTCGAATCTCTCGTGGAAGCCAACATGGTACACTGTTCGTATAGCCATATTGACTCAATATTCCCTGCTCAGTCTCCAGGTGGCTAGCTGTAACCAGCCTGGATTGTGATGTTCCACTGGATGCCATTAGTCCGCTGACACCGGCAGAAATCATGGTTCCTGTTTGGGCATGTGGTACAGTTCTGGAAACCATGGTCTGCTGGGCCAGTATGGGACTATCAGTATGAGCTGTCGAACTCTGTGTAGGAATCGTGTAATAAGTGGGGTCACATATAGAAGTTCCAAGGGCTACTCCATTGACAGCACATCCACTGCTTCCACTTGTGGACAGGGGAACTGAGTGAAGAATCTGGGTAGTTGTGTATTGAGAGTCGACACAAACAAGTCGACCTGTGGTCTCCCGAAATGTTGTATAATCGTCTGGAATACCCTCTGGTTGAGTGCCCACTCACCTGGTAACAGTTGTTTTTGACTTAGCCAGCCTGCTATTGAGTTGAGGTCCCCTTGGACATGGTGAGCCATGATTGATGTTATATGATTCTCTGCCCAAGACATGATCAGTGCTGCCTCCGCCTGGAGCGATCGCAATCTGGTTCCCCCTTGCCTGTTTATGTGGGCTTTCGCAGTTGTGTTGTCGGTTCTGATCAACACATGCTTGTTGACTATCGTGTTCTGGATTGCTAGTAAAGCCAGATGAATGGCTCACAACTCCAGCCAATTTATGCTGTGTATGGATTCTGTTGTGGACCAACATCCCTGGTCTTCTCTGCAAAGGCAATGGGCTCCCCAGCTGGTCTTGCTGGCGTCAGTTCTGAAGATAACTCAAGGTGGATCAAGAAACTCCATTCCCTGACAAATGTTAGAATCCACCATCTACCACTGGAGCGACTCCAGAGACTGTTGGGGATAGATAATGTTATGTTGGTATTTTTGGCTATCGGAATGTGGAATTGAAGAAGAAACCACTGAAGTTCCCTCAAGTGGAATCTGGCCCAAGGTACGGAGTCCAGAATGGCCACCATTAAACTGAGGAGTCGTGCTCAAAACAGTAGCTTGGCCTCCCGAGCCCAAATTACATCTGATACTTCCTTTTTTATAATTTGAACCAGTTCTTCTGGCAAGTAGAGTCTGTCCTTGCAGGTATTATTAGTACACCTAGGTGCAAAATCTTGTATGATGGTACCAAGTGGCTCTTTTTTCTGTTTACAAGGAACCCATGGTGTTCTAGGGTATGCAGAGCTAGCTGAAGGTCTCCTGAGGCCGTTAGCACTGACGGTGACTTTAGAAGCAGATTGTCCAAATAAGAGAAAATGTGGATGCCCTGAAAACTCAGGTGTGCGATCAGAGGTGCCAGCACCTTTGTAAATATCCTTGGGGCTGAGACCAGTCCGAACGGAAGGGCCTTGTACTGGTAACGTATCCTGCAGTACTTGAAGCATAGTAGATATTGACTGTCCAGGTGTATTGGGACATGCAAGTATGCTTCCTTTGGATCTATGGAAGCTAATAGGTCTAGATGTTGCAAGGTTTCCGTTATGGACTGAAGAGATTCCATGCGAAACCTGAACTTTGGAACTCACTAGTTCTGGAACTTCAAATCCAGTACTGCCCTGAGTGATTTGTCCTTTTGTGGAATAGTGAATAAGACTGAATAAATCCATGGGCCCTGCTGAGATAGTGGAACCAGCTCTATCACACTTATGTGCATCAGATGTTGTATTGTGCTTAGTAGTGGGAAGGATAACCCAATCAGAGATGTCCTCGGCTCCAGGCAGCAGAAAACGGACTATTTGGGGGGTTATTCTCCTTTCACTAGCCACCAAAATCTAAAGGAACTTTTCAGTTTAGAGGCTGTATCAACAGCTGCTAGGACTTTTTCATCACCCATTGATAGACCTGTCCTCCTTGAATTTGTCTAAGCCCTTTTTAAAGTCATTCAAACTGGTGACCATCACATGCTGTGGCAGAGAATTCCATATATTATGCATGGTGTGAAAAAGGAATTCCTTTTATTGGTCCAAACTTTTCTGGCAATCAGTTTCATGGGACAATCTCTGATTCTAATGTTGCGCAAGAGGGATTAAAAAAATTATCTCTCCACAGCTTGCATAATTGTATCATGTCTCCTCTTGGATGTCTGTTTTCTAAACTAAAAAATCTCAGATTCCCCCCCCCCGCCGCTCTTCCTCCAAGGGGCCCACATAGTTAAGTTTCTCTTCACAACAACCCTGTGAAGTAGGTTAGGCTGAGAGAGAAGTGACTGGGCCAGAGTCAACCAGCAAGTATCATGGCTGAATGGAGATTTGAACTAGGGTCTCCCCGGTCCTAGTCCAGCACTCTAACCACTACTCCACACTGGCTGTAGCCTTGCCTCATAAGGAAGGTGCTCTATGTCCCTGAGCATTTTGCTTTCCATCTTCTGCACCTTTTATGGTTCCACAATGCCCCTTTTGCAATACAGTGACCAGAACTGCATACAGTACTCCAAGTGTGGCTGCACCAGAGATTTATATAAGGGTATTATATTATTAGCATTTTTATTTTCAATGTCCTTCCTAATGATCCTGAGCACGGAATTTGCCTTTTTCACAGTTGCCGCACACTGAGTTGACACTTTCATTGAGCTATCCACAATAACCCCAAGATCCTTCTCCTGATCAGTCACTGACAGCTCTGACCCCATCATTGTATATGTTAAGTTGGATTCTCCCTCCCACTTGTGGAGCTCTCTGCCACAGGATGTGGTGACAGCCAACAACCTGGATGGCTTTAAGAGGGGTTTGGATGACATCATGGAGGAGAGGTCTATCAATGGCTACTAGTTGGAGGGCTGTGGGCCACCTCCAGCCTCAAAGGCAGAATGCCTCTGAGTACCAGTTGCAGGTGAGTAATGGCAGGTGAGAGGGCACACCCTCAACTGTGGCTTCCAGTGGCATCTGGTGGGCCACTGTGCGAAACAGGATGCTGGACTAGATGGGCCTTGGGCCTGATCCAGCAGGGCTGTTTTTATGTTCTTATTTACTCACATTTGCAATTCTTTTGCCCAGTTTGGAGAGATCCTTTTGGAGCTCCTCACAATTAATTTTGGATTTCACTACCCTAAATAGTTTAGTGAAATTTGACTACCTTGCTGTTTATCCCAACGTCTTGAACATTTATGAATAAATCAAAAAGCAATGGTTCCAGTGCAGATCCCTGGGGGACCCCACTTCTTGCTTCCCTCCATTATGAACTGTCCATTCATTCCTATCCAGTTACCAATCCACACATGAACCTGAACCCTTATCCCATGACTACTAAGTTTACTCAAGAGCCTCTGAAGATAAATTTGTCAAACATTTTTTGAAAGTCCAAGTATACTATATCAACTAGATCACCTTTATCCACACAACACTCTCAAAGAACTCCAAAAGGTTGGTAAGACAATCTCACTTGTCCCTCTGTCTCATGCCTCCCTCTGTTGCAAGCATGTGAAAGTGATCGCTGATGGACACAATTCTTGGAGGGAAGGAGCTAAATGGCAGTTGATCCTTGCTAGGCCAGAGAAGTGGGGCTTTGTGTCTCATCAAACCCTCTGTTGCAGCCTGACTACTGATGACAAATTTTGTGGAAGGAAGACACCAAAACTACCTCGCAAATCTGTAGGATGTATTTTTAAAGTATTGGAACCAGGTAAGGCTGCCATGAGGACAAGTCTTCTATACATTTTAGAGGCACACATTAGAGGGAAATTCATCAGGTGTAGCTTTTCTTTCCCTTGAATGACATGCTGCACCTTCTGAAATTCCTTCTGTGCATCCCTTAAAGGTACTGGAGACCTGTCCTTTCCTCCCGCACAGCAGCCCTATCTGTAGTGAATGCCTATGACAGCACAAATGTTTAACTGGTATAAGAAATTAGGTCTATACTTTTTTAAAAAATGGTAGTGTAGCACACTGGCTGAAGTATCCTGGTTCTTGTCTTGCCATGAGTTCACCAAGTGTCCTTAGGCAAGCCACTGCTTCTGTTTCTCAGCCGCTCTCATCTGCAATATGGTAATAATAATACTTATTGCACAAGACTCTTGTAAGGATTACTAGGATTCTGTAAACATGAATACCTTTTAAAACTGTAGAATGCTATCTAAATGCTATGTATTGTTATTTTACAGTTAAATCCCAACTGTTGCTTTGTGATCTTACTCTGAACTTCAGTCATCCTGTGCAATCAGATGTTTCAAAAGAAGCTGAGGAAAAGAACCACAACTTTGAAGATTTAAGAATAAAATTAACTAGTTCTATTTATTGTCCCTTTGCATTAGCATCTCTTCAGTAGCAAAGTATTTTTCTGCTATGTGTTTGCAGTACATTATGCTTTGTAAAACATCAGCATTTAAAACTGTAAAAGTGGAAGGGGAAAAGAAATGTCCATATCTAATGTTTTGAAGCACTTTCACCAGAATGCTCATATGCAGCAATTTTGTTACGTTAGTTAGTTTTAAATGACACTCTGTAAGCAAGGTAACTAAATACTGAGTATTGCTTTTATGGCATTGCTTAAGCTAAATAAACTATTTTTTCACACCCTTTTTGAGAGTTTACATGCAGATACTAGGGTTATAATATGGAAAATGGAGTAATGTGAGCAAAAAATAATAATCACCTAATAATTTTTTAAAGGAATTGTATTTACTTTAAATAAAGCAGTAACATACTCCTAAGAAAACAGTTACTTTTAATCCTTTGTGTCTTGTAGCCTGATTTTACTGGTCTCAAAAATAGTGAATACCACTGTTCTGAAATAATGTATCTGCAGGGTTGTTTTTAGGTTCTATTATAGTCAGAAAATGTATGTTCAGTCCCTTGCCTTTTCAGAACATAAACATACATTTCTAAATATACTTCTGCAGAATTGGTGCAGGAAGATAGTCCAATCCAAATACACAATGATAACATTTCAGTAAGAAATACAAAGTACTGATTTGTTTTGATATTTAATGGTTGGTTTGTTCCAGTTTAAAGGTTTAATTTCAGAAAGGATTGTGGACTAAATAGAACCTGTTTGTATAAAAGCAGTTTTTGACAGGTAAACATTTCACAGCTATTTTCCTGAAGGGAAGAAAAGTGAAACAAATTGATTTTGAAGCTTTCGAGTGTACAGCCAATTCTCTTGAAGTATTTTCTAATTTGGGCATCTTTACATTTCATTATCTCTGCTTGGAGTCAAAATGTTTAACCTTTAGGGTTTTTTTTTTACTGCAACACCGAAATCAAAGATAAATTTAAAAAACAATTCTACTATACTTAAAATTAGAATTTTTAACTATTTCTTCCTTTCCTACAAAATATAGTAATTGGTTTACTTTATCCCAGACCTGATTTTTTTTTTAAAAAAATTACCAACAGTTGTAGTTTTTAAACTATAGCTTGAGGTTTCCTTACTGATCAGACGGTAATTTTCGGGGTCTTTCCATTTGTATTAATAATATTAAAAGAAAATACTTCCATTAAGTAGGACAGCAAACTGTGAAACTATTTCAAGTGGCAAGGGATATACAGTGAATTATAGCAGTGACCACTATTTTTTAATTGGGGGCTACTTTTGCAAAAAAGTTTCGATGTAAGAACCTTTTCCCACTATGCTGAGCTCCACACAGTAAGTACTGCGCTTCTTCAGTGCTGGATAAGGTCCTTTAAGAGAAATCGCGCTTTCTCTAGGAGGAAAGCACTGGGAAAGGCTAGACTTCTCAGCACTCTGTAGATGCCCTCCAGGATGGTGCAGGGGCTCAAGAGGACTATTAAAGGATCTCCCACCACCACCACCACAAGTGCTGGACAAAGCATAGAATTGCATGGTAAGAATGGTCACCTCTGCATGGTGCCAGAGAGATTGTGTAGAGGATACAGCTTTGGCTGAAGCTTCATGCAGGCCTAATAAAGAATTAGTGTGGGGTCACACTTCTGTTTGATGGGGGCCACCATTGGCCTTTGGGGCCTTACATGAAAAACACTGTTCTGTAGGAATATTTCTCCATTAGCTCAATCTTGTCTATGCTGACCGGTGGCGGCTCTGCATGATTTTCAGACAGGAGTCTTTTCCAGACCTACCTGGAGATGCTACGGACTGAACCTGGGACTTTTAAAATGCAAAAGTATATGTTCTATTGCTGAGCTCTGGCACCGTTAACAAAGCAAAGGATTTTATAACAGTACAGGATTTAAAAGTTGTTAAATTTGGCTCGCGCCTGGTCTGATGGCAACTTAATTTAAAGTATAGCTGCTGATGATTTGGTGGATCAGGCTGACAATTGGCTAAAGCTAGTAGTAAACCATCTGGAAACTGAAAAGTTGGACTGAAGAAATTTGAATGACTAGTGCAGGATACAACCTACAATTCTATTATCTAACCACAATGAGAATATTCATAAGTCCAGTATGTACAGTGCTAGACTAAAAGGTCTAGCCAGCATGCTGGGAGGTTTATGTGAAAACACACACCACAGAGATTAGAAGGTTGTTTGTATCAAGGAATCATTTCACCAAGGTTGGCATAGAAAAGGGAGATGTCAAAACAGATACATTTATTATTGATTCTTGCTGCATCTGCAAATGCAAAGTTTGCAGCTAACTAATATAATCATATAAGGAATTTAGCCAACGGGTCCTTCTACACAGAACAGACATTAGCATGTCTACTTTGTTTGACAGCATCAAAACACTTAAATATTAAGCTGTTCTCAGCTGAATGTATTTGTTACTGTAAACCTGACAGTGCTACTCCCTGGGACGAAGCCTTTGTACATCAAGAAAATGTTCAATAATATGATTATCTTAAATATCCTTTTCAGTTCGTGTAACATGTATTTCAGCTAGGGCATACCTGAAACTGTTCCATGAAGTGTATGTTTAATGAAAAATAATACATTGGAAAAAATGGGTAACTTGAAGACTGAGATCATTCACCTTATTACATGAAAATTAGTCACAAGAAGTTATCTCAGTGTATCAGTGTTCCCAAATATAAATCAGTTACTCTTCAGGCTTCATCTTTTAGAGATAAATAAAAGTATATCTTGAATTGGTCCTCAGTAAAATCTTTTTCTAAAGAAATCCAGCAGGATATGTTAACATGCATTGCTTCCGTGAACAGCGATCCTTCCCATCTATCAGTCGAAGGGGCATTCTTTTGAAGTTCTCAATGATTTCATTCACTGAAGTAAAATCCTGTGTAATTTACAGAACATCTTTTAGTCAATGATTCTCACAAACACTGATTCTTACTGTAAACTATAATTATTTCATTTTCTACACATTGCTCTTTTGGGAACATATCTATGAATAATCTAGCCTTTCATCATTCTTGCTATTGTTCTAGAACTAATTCTGTTCAGATTGAGCCTGCAAAATGTTTGAAGGAGAAGCAGTAAAATGAGTTAAAGTGAAACAGAAAGTCGATGTTTAACAAGCTGCCTGCCTGTGGGAGAGGTGATAGATAGTAAATAAAAGGAGTGACAATATATCGTACCTCATTTGCTTTCAGGCTAGTTCCAAGGAAGTAAGACTTATCTTCCTCTCGATAACGTATCTGAATATTGTATACTTTGTCATTGTAAAGCACCATCAGGACATAAGGTTGCTCAAGAGTTCTTCTCGAACTGTCTCTTACTAAGAAAGTGCCATCCTATAAAAGCAACATATTAAAATATGTTTAAGACAGACGTAATAACAGCTATAAACAAGCTTTATTGCGCTTCCAAGTAAATATGTTCAGAATATTATCCTGAATAATGTGTTCAAATATTTTAGTCATATTAATTTAGTTTATATTATATTACTTTTCTCATTATTTTTTTAAATTTAAAATATTATATCCCAGTTTTCTCTGGTACCCAAAGCATCTTATACCCATAACCATTGAAACAATATTTAAAATCTCTATGAAACTGTAGTAGCATAAAACCAAATCATGTGCCAGATACAAAAGCAAAACTCATCTAACCTCCCCCACCCCAAACTAAAAGCAGTCACAGGCCAGAAAGAAGCAGGAAGTCCTGGAGAAAGCACCAAAATGTACAGCAGAGTGTATCCTGATGACAACTGACACCAAACCTCTGGATGACTTCCCCAAGTTGTTAGATGTTTATTTTATTTTTATTTAAAATATTTCTGTACCGCCCAATTGCATCTCTGGGGAGTTAAACATCATGGAGGACAAAACTGATCTCTGTGGGGTGCTATAGGCCAGGCCTGCTCAACTTTGGCCCTCCTGTAGATGTTGGCCTACAACTCCCATAAGCCTTGGCACTATTGCTGGGGATTATGGGAGTTTTAGTCCAAAAACAGCTGGGGGGGGGGCAAAGTTGAGCAGGCCTGCTATAGGCCAAAGGTCAGGGCATCAAGCATGAGTCCTCCCGCACCACCTTCTGGAACCTTCCCTGCAGGGACATGTGTAGCCACTGCAAAACAATACATCCTACACCCATTCCCTCAAGCTACTCCTGAAAGATATCATGGTTGGTGGAATCAAAAGCCCTGGAGAGTTCCAAGAGTACCAACAGGGATACACGCCCCCTGTCCAGCTACCAGGGTAGGTCATCCACAAGAGTGAGCCAGGTGGCTTCAGTCCCAAAAGTAGACTGAATGCCAAACTGAAACAGGGCTGTTACCACATGGATCAATATAATTTAACTCTTCACCTGGTTTATGTTCCTAAGAGCAACTTCTGCTTTAGGTCGGGTGATATCAGCAGCATACCATTCCTGATTTATGGTGGTCTGATTCTAGAAAAGAGAGAGCATGTCTTTTATTAGTGAGTAATTGTGATATTACAAATACAGGATAAAGGAGAATAGAGTTCTGAAAGGCAGGGGTGGTATTCATTAACTGAATGTTTTGTTGGGGAGTACATAAATCATTCTGCACACTTTCTGTTGAAATCCTTTTTTGCACTTCGCACACAGACTAACCTGTTAAACTCTGCATAACACTTCCTGAACCCTATCTTAAGGCCAGAGATCCATGAGCATCCAATTACTTAACTGAAAGGATTGAAGTTTGCATGCATTCCAACTGAACGCATGGCAATCCTCTGACTTTCGCTCAAATAAAGAATCTGGTGGCAATCCCACTATATTAATAACTTGAACAAATGTGTGTACCTTGCAACTTTGTTGCCCCTCTTCATTGTCAAGTTTGGGAGGTTGCCTGTTAGGAATTGGTAACGGTGGTCTGCCATCAGCTGGGCCTTTGGAAAAGCTTCTGCAGATGTTGCCTTCAGAAACGTTGAGTACATGAAAACAAAATTAAGCCCTCTGTCGTCCACAGAATGCTCATTGGGACATAATTATCTGATCATTGAACCACATGTTATGTAGGCCACTTGCAGCACAGCAGGGATGTTTTCAAATGGAGGGAGAGAGAGACAATGAGAGACAGAGTAACATATATAACGACCCTGTCACATTTTTAGGAGAGAGATCAGCAGCATTTGTAGAAAATATGGCTGAAAAGCAAGCTGAGGAACAAGATGATAGAACCCTCAGGGATGTTACCCAAGCTGCTGGGATTTCACACTACTCGTCAGGTGAAGTTCAGCCTTTGGGGATAACCCCTTACTTGTGGAAACAGCTCTTGCAAATATCAGGGCTTGTTGGTCCTCTGGATAGGGCTGCCATATGGAAAAGTGGTCACTTCTCCTGTACTTTTTAGAGTTGCACAGAAGATGGGATTTCAGCAAGTACAGCTTTTCTTTCCCCTGCATGACAAGCTGTACCTGCTGAACTGCACTCTGCAATGCATCTCTTAAAGGTACAGGAGACCTGGCCTCTTTTCTATATGGCAGTTCTGCCTCTAGAGCAGGGGTGTCAAACTGCGGCCTTCCTGCAGATGCTGGCCTCCAAAGTGCCTTGGTAGCCGGTGGAAGCAACAGCTTTCCCCAATCCTTGCTTGGAAATGATGCTGATGCCTCTGACACTGCTGGTTACCAAGGCAACTTGGAGAAGGCAGCCTCCCTCTAGGCACATGGTGGTAGTTCTGAGTGTGGCACTTGGGTTTTGGAGGTGGCAGTGGTGTGGCTAATGATTAGGGGGGTTATGTCGGCTCCAGCCCAGGCGACAGAGCCAGTGGGGAGTAGAAGTAGCCTTTGGGTGACGGCCTCAGGCAGGAACAAGTAATCAGGCCAGTGCTGGGAGACTAGGGATAGGGTAGTGTCTAGGAATTATTGACCCTTAAGCTGATTCTCTAGCTGCTGCAGTAGGCATGACTGTTGTGGAATCTGACCTCACCCGCCCTTGCAAAAAGCCAGCTTGCCTGCTCTTTGCTAGCTGCTGTTTAAAGCTGATCAACTTTCCAAGTTTGATACAGGGGAGGAAAGAGGTTGGGGGAAAGTGCCATTTTATCATCTTCCATAGACAAACGTGTGAAGCAAATTATAAGAGAATGAAAACTTGGCATGCTCACAAAGGAAACAGGAAATGTATTAGGAAAAACAATGGCTGTCATCCAATCTAATGAAGCATGCATTCAACAATAGTGAGTTGGTGCTATGGAAAGGGGTGATTTTTTTGTCAATCTCTCCTTCCCTCTAAAGTAGATTGTGATTCTCAAAAGTATGTCTCGATGAGTCACGCAGCCCTCAGAGAATATTTTTGGGAATCACGATGAGCTTCAGATGGAAGGGAAATCAACAAAAATCACCCCCTGCCCTCATAGCACTAGCACAGCATTTGCAGCTCCAGTGCTTTGTGAGTCTGGATGTTGGCTAGCACATCTAGGAAAAGACACAGGGAAGAAGCAAGGCAAAATGGTAGGGAAGCTGGGACAGGGCCAAGTTTGAAAGAAAACTGGGATCAAAAGAGGATGACAGAGGAAAGGAGGGCTGAGAGTGAAAAACTGGAACAAGGCTTGAGTTTGCCAAATTTCCAGGACTGCCCTAGATTCTGCAGGAATCCATGTCAATCTCCAGGTGGATACTGAAAGCAATTGTGGAGATTTTAATGGCTTGCTATTGTGAAAAATATTGGGGCACACAATTCCAGGAATAGCTTCAGTCAGAGCTGAAGCAGGGCCCAAACCAGGAAACTGTGTCAAAGCCAGTTGAACAGAGAAAGGATGTTGAAGCTTGCCCTCTCTTGCCAGTTCTGTTATCGTCACATATCTATTCACATTTCTACCATTTTGTGGGCATCTCAGTAAGTATTACATGGAGCACAGCTCTACCTGTTCACAGTGGCTGATATCCTGACTAAATTTACTAGAGGAAGTCCAACTGAAATTAAGCAGTCCGTTGGAGCAGGGATTCTCAGTGTTGGGTCCCCAGATGTTATTGGACTTCAACTCCCATAATCCTCAGACCCAGTGGTCTTTGGTTGGGGATTATGGGAGTTAGTCCAACATCTGGGGACCCAACATTGAGAATCCCTGCTTTAGAGTAATACATGGCCCTGTGGTCACCAACTGTCAACAACGACCTGAAGGCACAACTTTACCTTTACCTGTCTAGTACTATGGAGTAATGTAGTCAGGATGTCAGACAGTGGCCTTTGGATTTAAAATGATACAGCTGATTTGCAGGACTAAATCTGATCCTTTGATTCTAGTGTGCATGTCATAAATATTTAATTTATAATTTAAGTGCCATGTTGCTCTTAAACCTTACAGTTCAAACTTCTAAGATTATGAGGACTAGAGATGTTTTCAAAATGCAAGCTGATCATTCAGAGGGGAGGCATTTTTTTAGAATACATACTTGACTGCAGGTGTGATGGTAGTGTTCCACTTGAGGAAATAGTGCTGTAAAAACAAAGGAGGCTTAGCATACACAAATGAAACGTGGCACAGTGATAATCTCTAGTTTTATATAGTGCCTTAGAGGCATGTATCTGCTTAGTGCTGTACAGGTCTAGAGCCAGAATCTGCTTGGTGCTGTGCAGGTCTAGAATCCTTTGCAGGTTGCAAGTTTATTAGCTATTTCAGACCCCTTGTGAGAACCCACGTGATGATTAAAACGTTCATCAGAGGACCACGATTTCAGAACAGCATGCAGTTATAAATGTAAGTGAACATAATCATTCCAGACCTATACTGACAGAAGCCAGTTTTAAACAAGTACAGCTGGGGAGAGGAGAGCACTGCCTGGAATGAGTCCCATACACATCAGGGGGAGATCACAAAGGGTGATCTGTGCATGAATTTGCCCTTGCTGAACCGGAGCATTGAATGCTAGCCTCTTCTCACAGAATTCAGTTAAGAAGAATCATGAATAAGTGGCATCATAACATAATATGCATGACATAAAGAAGCATAATAGTTCATTACTTGATTAGTTCAACAAACCTTTCTGTGTATGCTTCAGGCTCAGCCTTGGATAATAAAGGAGTCTGTTTAGATGGTAGCTTAGAAGGGAAGGTGTTAAAGAATGGTGACTGTGAAGGTGGCTGTGGGACTGGCCTGTGGGGAACATCTGCATAGAAAACAGCAAAACACAACAACACAATTTAACTAGTTCATGAATATATTAGAGAGCAATGGAACAATGGATTAGCACCCTGAAAAAGTTGGGCAGATCTAAATTTCCTGGCTGAACTTCTGCCCTTTTTCTGGAATCCATTTCAGAATTCAAATGTCCATGTCCCAGCCTCAGATCAAACTACAATCAGATTGGTTACAGCAGCTCTGCAGGTTTCACTGATGCCATAGGTTTCACCTTGCATGCACAAGTTGTACAGTACCTACATGCTGCAGTGAAATAATTGCACAAGTTTAGTGTAGTAGGCCTCTGCTCATATGGGATATGCTGAAACTGCCATGTTTGCACAAGAGGTCTCTGCACATGCACAACAACTATTATAGCATCTGTGAAGACTTCTGAAACCACTGCAAAACCTGTCAATTTTTGGTAACTCCCAAGTCTATTCTGGTGCATTGCCACCAGAAACTGCAGATTTGCTGTCAAATTCCATTCCATATGGAACATTTGCTGACAACTACAGTTTAAAGTGAACTACAGTTTAAAGGGAGAGATAGTGATTCTAGATTTTACTCATGCTCTAAAAGTTGTGGAAATAGCAAATTAAAGTGGTCAGCTTAAACTTCTGTGCCGTGTAAGCAATAAAATTGCTTAGATGGCAGCATATGGAGCCAGTGTGGTATAGTGGCTAGAGTGCTGAGTTCAAATCCCCATTCAAACATGAAACTAGCTGGGTGACTCTGGGCCAGTCACTTCTCTCTCAGCCTAACCTACTTCACAGGGTTGTTGTGAGGAGAAATACTAAGTATGTAGTACACTGCTCTGGGCTCCTTGGAGGAAGAGCGGGATATAAAATGTAAATAAATAATAAAATAAAATAAAATAAAATGTCATATTTTTGTGCCGGCTTTACAAATTGGCCTTGATGCACCCATTCTTTGCCTCAGTCTTTCAGTTTGACATTCATATCTTTAACCTCAAACCCAGACTGCTTATTAATTCTACATGGGTTTGCCTTTGAAAAGATTTCAGTAAATGCAAAGTGTCGTAGTCTGCCTCCAGGGAGAGAGGGTTGCTGAGAACACATTATCCATGGTTTGTTGATCAAGTACATGATAAGAGTATTTGTTAGGGCCAAAACTCAAAGGATCACAGCCTTCTCATGGGATAGAGCTGCTGAAAAAATAATATTCCACTACCATCACATCTTAGATTTCAAGGCACAGGGATAAATCCCAAAGTATCCCAGGGCTGCAGCAGTTCCTGAACCAGTGGAACTGAATACCACCTCTCTATCTCTTCACATTTCTCCTCAGAACCCTCTTTTTCTGTGAATGCTTTGGCATAACCCCTTTGCATTATCTGAAACAAAGCCCAAAACTGAAACTGCACTTAATCATAATAACTAATAAATAATAAATTACGTACGACCATCTTCCATCTGAAAGAAAGAAATTTAAAATAAGTTAAAATTAGGGTTGTAGCCTGATTAAAGCAATCTTAATTTATTAATCATAGGAGATTTAAATTATTGATACATGTAAATATATCTGCAAAAAACTAAGCAATAGTTATAATGAATAAGAAAACATTCTTTTTTTAAAAAAATGCACACACAAGGCATAGCAGGCACCATTTTAGAAAAGCTCTTTCCTCCTCTGTGAAAGGATGGCTATGCTTCTCCTAAGATGGCACCTGCTACCTGTTTTGGTTTTGTTGTATGTACAATTTCCTGAAAATAATTACTTTTTAAAGCAAAAACATCCTGCTGTCTGATAGAGATGCATCTTTTAATCAGTCTTGTAGAAATCAGTTCATTTAACCATTGATCAAGGTTTCACAAGGTCAATCTTGAAATTATTATTCTCTTGTAAAATATCATTACTTGGAAAATCAATGGCAGAGAGCCAAAGAACCCAAGTCCTTCTATATGTACTTCATCGCTTCAGAGGCATTCTGACCCCTGGACTTCGGGGCTGAAGTCCAGGGCCTCCACACCCCCGGGGAACCCCCAAATCCTCTTTAGTCTTCCCCGGGTGGTGTGGTTGCCGTGCTGTATGCTGGCCTGCACCGCACCGAATGGCTGAGCATGACCTCTGCTTTGGAGACGGGGGGGGGGGGGGAATGAGGAAAGAAATATGTGGGATGGGAATATGTTAAGTGAAATGTTTCTGCTAATGCATATTTGCATAAATATCCTGTTTTATATTCTTACATTCTTGTTAATTCAGTTGCTGATCTGCCCTCAAAAACCCACATATTAAAAATACTGCGAGTGTCACGGTAGACAAAAGACTTTTCCTGTGTGCCAACATATATACAGTCTGTGAACATGTGCACATACAGATCCATATGCACTGACAGTTATTCATTTACTATGTTCAATGCACGAACAGTAGCACACTTCCAATCTGCATCCTGCATTTGATGGGGCCTACATCCAAGTTCATTTTAAAAATGAATGCATGTAAAGTCATTCACACAAAAACATGTGCATGTTTACAGACACCTGTATGAGTGTACACTGTATTCATATTCTGACTATATAGACCAGGTCTGCTCAACTTCGGCCGTCTTACAGATGTTGGCCTACAACTCCCATAATCCATGGCTATTGTTTTTAATGGCCCTGCCTCAGTATTTTTTTAAAAATCCCTAAAAATACATCTTTTTAAAGAGGCCTTTTAATGCCCCTCTGTGGTTATATCTGGTAGGTTTTTTACTTCTTTAGTTCTTTAGCTTTTATAATTCTCAATTCTTAGCTTAAAAAAAAATTAATCTGCAATTTAATACTGATCGTGGTTTTTAACCTGACTTTTAACTTGGTTGGTTAATTTGGTTAATTTTATTGCTTTTATTGTATATTGTATCTATTTTATTGTTGTGAGCCACCCCGAGCAGTAGTGTACTGGAGGAGTGGGGGACAAATATTGTTGTTGTTGTTGTTGTTGTTGTTGTTATTATTATTATTAAAAACAATCCAGTCAATAATACCTGTCTGACTGTGTAAACAAGAAATAATAATAATAATATTGGCCACTGTGGCTGGGGATTATGGGAGTTGTAGTTCAAAAATAGCTGGGGAGCCAAAGTTGAGCAAGTCTGATATATTCATATTCTGAATAGTCTTTTTGTGATAAGCATATACTCACATCTGCCCTTCTTTCAGATACTGGACTGTTCCTAAAAGAAAAAAGGAATAATAAAGATTAATTTTCAATATAGTCAGAATGAAAGGCTGGCACAGAATAAAACAAGTTGTTCTAGTAAGAACTAATCAGCCTATTTTCCTTTCACTGTCTCTACATCTGGACTAAATTTGGTGCAAATCGAGGTCCACAAGTTAGATCTCTTGCACCTCAAAGGTTCATGTGTCCGCCATCTTGGCTCGGGGTGGATGTCATAATTACAAACAGTACCATTGAGGTGTCCCTGTGTGTCACTGATTACAGCTGTTCCAAATTTGGTTCAAATTGGTTAGACAGTCCTCAAGTAATTGCACTTGCACCTCAAATGTTTATGTATATAACATCTTGGATCGGGGTGGGTGACATCATCACAAACTATACCATTGGGGCATCCCTTTGTGTCCATTCAGCTGTAGCAAATTTGGTTCAAATTGGTTACGCTGTCCACAAGTTTGTGCACTTGTGCCTCAAAAGTTTATGTGTCCACCATCTTGAATTGGGGTGGATGATATCATCACAGTCTTTGCCGTTGAGGTGTCCCTATGTGTCCCTACAGCTGTAGCAAATTTGGTTCAAATCAGTTAGGTGGTTCACAAATTAGCCCACTTGGGCCTCAAAAGTTTACGCATCCACCATCTTGGATCAGGGTGGATGACATCATCACAAACTATGCTATTAAGGTGTCCCTATGTGTCCCTACAACTGTACCTGATTTGGTTCATATTGGTCCAGGCATTGTGAAGTTGATGGGGGAGGGACACACGGATCGACACACAGACACACACACAGAGAATGCTGGGTGATCTGATAAACCTACTGGAAAGTAGGTTAATCACACTTCTAATAATTCACATCTATTTTCTTGGAACAGCTCATTTAATGCTAGGAGACTATCAGTGGATACCTGCAACAAAGTGTTTCAGTATATCCCCAGTCCTTCACAGGGATGCAACCAGAAGGCCTGAAACACAGCCTTGTCTACTGTTTAGGGCACATAGAGAGGGCAGGGAAAATTTTTAAAGAGTGGAAAAGGGGAAAGGTGTCCTTTTTCTTTTCTTCCCCTCCTGAAACCTTCCTATATCACATAGGAGGAATTTTTCCCCTATCCTCATAGCATGCATCCTCCTGATCCTAATCCCCTCTACTTCTTTACACTTCGTAAAGTGCACTAATTCTTACCTGTTTGCCTCCACAGCATGTTGTATAAAATTAATCCATACACCTTTGCAAAAGATGTTCTTGGTATACTGTAGGGGGGACATGCACTGGGAAGGAAGATCTCAGCATTCTTCCTATGTGCAAATGAACTATAGAGGCAAACTAGATATTAAAGTGCATGACCTGTATGTTAGCATCCGAGTCATGCCAAATTCTTAAAAATTAGAGCAGGGGATGTAAAGAGCAGCGTGGGTGGGGTCAAACCACCTCTGTTCTGATCTTTTTCATGGTGGGAGTGAGTCCTGTCTTACAGCCCATCAGGAGAAAAATGGCTTGGCATTTTGTGGGAAAGGCTTCGCAGGGGAAGGGTTCAGCATTCTTGTCCATGCTGCACTTCATTTGAATCCCCTATCCACCCATTTTATCAGAATTTGGCACAACCTGCATACTGACACACAGGTAGTGCCACCGTAACGCTGAGGGAAGGGGTTACCAAGCGGTGGTACTCCGGAGGTGGCTAAACTACAACACTTATCCCCAGCTACAATTTATTGTGGCTAAGCATGGTGGGAGTTGTAGTTCAGCAACATCTGGAGAGCCAATGGTTGGGAATCCCTGAATTAGGGCATGTTCACACAACCACTGCCCGGTCTGGAAGTGGAGAAATGTGGCATGGGAACTGGAGTTGGGCAGGTTCACATGACATGCCTGCTAGGAGTCCTTGCCTGCCAATGTTTTACCATCTGGACAATGGTCATGTGAACCTGCCACTAGTGCTCCCTGTGTTCATTCTTAACTTTGCTTTCTAGTTGTGTGAAACCCTGTTGTATTTGTGTTACAACCTTACAATCTTGTCTTCTAGAGCTCCTTTGAACCAACACTTGAAGACAACTTCACATGTGATCACACAGTCTACAGTGGTGATATGGAGAGGAAATGGCAAATATGCAGGACACTTTTACATATTTAAGCAGAATCACTTCAAACATGGTAATGTATCTTTACTTTATGAGTGGTGGTTTCTTTCTATTGGTTGGATTGTTTTTTTTATCAGTTGATGGCACAGGAGGCTTCTGTATCTTTGCTAACTCTTCTCCCAGATACCTAAAAAGAAAAATAGTATAAAAGAGACTAATTACTTTTAATGCCATACTAAATGGATAATCCTGCCAGTGCATGCAACAGAAAATTAAGTCAATACCTGAGCTTTGGTGCCAAAGGCTGCAAGAGAGAAAGAAACAAAAGCAGAAATTAAAGCAAGGGTTAGTATATTTGAAAATGAATTAAAGTAGGTTACATTAGTATTGAAGGGACTTCTTACCATTTCAGCAAATCCTCTTCTGCCTGATTTTTTTTAAAAAATGAAATAAACAGAGAAAAAGGTGAGTCAAAAAGTAACTAGTTTAGTTTTGAGCAGTACAAATTGTTCTGGTCAGGTTTAATTGTGTGGCTTTAATAGGATATAATAATGTGGCTTTGGGAGTGTATATGTATTAACATCTCATTACAAGGAATGAATCGTTGACACTTACCTGAAGTGTAATTCTCCTCACAAGTATGGGTTGTATCTACAGACTATTATGGGTTGCCTCGACTTTCTGCTCCTAGACAGGGCCAATCACAGAGCTTTGCCTATCACCAGGAGGGAGGAGCAATCCCCTCAGCCCTCAGTATGTAGCCAGCTCTTTAACACTCTGAAGTCAATAAGAACAGGAACAAACAGACTGTAAAAAACAGGGTAACAACATTCTTGAGGGTAAAGGAAAAACCCCAAGGAATAATTCTTAGTACTAACACAACACCCTCCAGGGAGAACAGTCTACCCTGAATAGGAACACTGCCCATAGAGCAAGGACAGGAAAGGAAACACATCAGACAAGAAACAGGCAGGGCGGATACAACCCATACTTCTGAGGAGAATGACCCTTCAGGTCAGTGTCAACAATTCATTCTCCCTCAGAAGAGGGTTGTATCCGCTGATCATTATGGGACCTACCAGAGTCCCTGCAGAAAAACTTTAGGTGGGAGTTGTAGAGTCTGGTCCCTGGGTAGAAACTACCTGCTGCAGGACCCACCTGCTAAAAGCAGCATCGGCTGAGGCCCAGTTCTGTATCTTGCAATGCCTCACAAAAGTAGACAATGATGCCCATGTGGCAGCCCGGCAAATATCCACCTGTGGAGCCAAGGTAGAAAAGGCAGCCAAGGTAGCGGCACTCCTGGTCGAATGGCCGTAATGCCCCCAGGAGAAGACACACCAGCAGTGGAATAGGCCAGCTGAATACATTGACAGATCCATCAAGCTAGAGTGGATCTCTCTTACCAAGAGAACAATCCCTAAAAGAAACAAAGAGAGACTCAGAGACCCTAAAAGAGCTGGTGTGTCTTAAATAAATCTTTAAGGCTCTGCAGTAAGTAGGATCAATACAGAGTAACACATACTCTGGGAAAATTAAGCACAGCTCCTTCCATATGGACAAAGCCCCTAAATCAGAGACCCACCTGGTGGCCGTGACTGCACCAAAAACAATACATTAAGGGATAGAAGTCTCAAAGATACTGATGTTAAGGGCTCAAACGGTGCCCATATAACTCTAAGAACCAGGTTCAGATCCCAAGTGGGAAATCTATGCACCATAGGGGCTTCAGGATAGCTGCTCCTCTCAGGAATCCTTGGATATGCGGATGCCCTGAAAGAGAAGGCACACCCTGCACCTCCAAAACCGAGGCAGTGGCAAAAACTTGGTGATGAAGTCTGTTGCACTGAATGCCCCTATCCAGCCCCTTCTGAAAAAACCCCAACACCTGAGCAACAGACGCCTATATCGGTGGAACTCCTTGAGACTCATACCACGAGGAACTCAATTCATCCGGTTGACTCATACACCCTGACTCTACCGATGTGAAGCCATGATAGAACCCTGAACTAGAATACCCACAGGCCTCTAGGGAGCTCCGCTCAATCTCTGAGCAAAGAGATTGAGCCATTCTGGCTCCAGATGGAACACTGGCCCCCGCCTGAGAAGCTGGATGTGACAACCCAGGGCCATCAGAGCCTCGCTGAACAGCTCCACCAGGTCTGAGAACCAGGGCCAGTGTGGCCAATGTGGAGCTACCAAGATGATCTCCACCATCTCTTGCCGAATACGCTGGACCGTCTGCGGAATTATTGCTGTGGGTGGGAAGGCGTATGTCAGACCCCGCAGCCAGAAGGATGTCAGGGCATCCACCCCCTTGGTTCCTGGGGTCAAGAACTGGTTTAGCTTGGTGTTTTTCAGGGTAGCGAACAGGTCCATAACTGCCAGGCCAAACCTTTGCACGATCTGCTGGAAGGCATGATTGCTCAGCGACCACTCCCCTGGATCTATTTGCAAGTGACTTAACCAATCCACTACTGTGTTTGACACCCCACTTACATGGTCGGCCTCCAGAGATAGCAGATTGACCTCCACCCATGTCAGTAGTATAGTTGCCTCCTTCATCAAAGTCCGGGACCTACCGCCCTGGCAGTTGATGTGGGCCTTGGCAGTTGCACTGTCAGTCCGAACTAGGATGTGATGGTGCTGGAGGATGGTCAAGAACTCCATGAGAATGTATTATCGCCTGGATTTCCAGCTAATTTATGCTGTTTGATCTCTCCTCCTCAGACCAGACACCCTGCACTATGAGCTGCTGACAGTGTGTCCCCCCCCGCGCGCACACACACACACACACACACACACACACACACACACACACCCCAGCCCTGAAGGCTAGCATCTGTTGTTACTTGGATATGCTTTAGCGGTAGAAACTTGATCCCCTTTCTTATGGCTGGGGACACCCACCAATTTAGACACAGTTAAACTCACTCTGACAGTCCCTGAGTCTTGACCTCCCCATAACCTGGTCCTGCCAAGGTAAGAGGAACTCAAGGCTTCCAGTGGGCTTCCAGTACCAAGAAGGTCGCCTTGACATCCCCCTGGCTTCTCAGAGCAGACGGGACTTGATCAAAAGATCATCTAAGCAAGGATAAATATGACTCCCTTGGTCCTCAAGTGCACCATGAGTGCCACCATGATCTTAGTAAACACTCATGGTGCAGTTGAGAGACTGAAGAGCAGAGCTTGATACTGATAGTGAGAGTTGTACACAAACCAAAGAAAGTGTCTGTCCTGGACATGAATAGGGACATGGAGGTACACCTCCTTGAGGTCTACAGATGCTAGAAATGTATTTCGCGGGATTGCCATCAGAATTGAATGGAGGGTCTCAATTTGGAATCCCCTCCTTCTCAGGAACTAATCAACAAATTTGAGGTCCAGGATGGCCCTCCTTTCCCCATTCTTCTTTGGCACCAGGAAAAGAATGGAATACACTCCCTGGCCCCTTTCCTCCGGTGAGCTCAATTGCCTGTATCCTGGATAGATGTTAAATCGCCTCCAATATCAGGGCATGCTTGGACCTCTTGCACGACCGGGGAGATGGGGGAGAACTCCATACAGTATCCCTGGGATATGATCTGGTGAATCCATGTGTCTGAACATGTGCTCAACCACTTCTGTGCAAACACCTGCAACCTGCCCCACACCTGGAAAGGCGGCAGTAACCGGCCATGAAAGCAGTCATTGGTTGGCATTGCACTTGAATCCAGGCTTGGCATGTTGACCACCCTGCTGGAGCCTGTGAAGAGCGTTGTCCCGAAAGGAAGACTACGGCTTGGACCAGGCAAACCTGTCCCACTTATTTTGGTGGGGACAAAACCCGGTTTGTAACCTCTAGAATTGGAAGGAGTAGACAGAAAGGCCTTTGACTGGTAGAAGACATGGCCTTTTTCTTGTCCTTTGTCTCAACTAGTATGGGTCCAAGCATCTCACCAAACAGCTTAGCCCCCTTGAAGGCCGAGTTGATGAGGTTAATTCTGTTCAACCTTCCAATTCTTGGGCCAGAGCATCCAATGAACAGTAACGTCTGATGCCAGAGCTCTAGCTGACAACTGGACCGTGTCAAGTGAAGAGTCTGCCATAAAGGCCGCAGCCTTGCCCAGCTTGTTGAGGCCCTGGCACAAGCCTGGCAGCTCAGGAGGTACAAGCGGAGTCAATTCTTTGACCCACAGAATTGCTGCCCTGGCAAAAATGGAATTGGACATTTAAGTGCATAGGGAAAGGGCAGTAACCTCATGTGGCCTATGTATGGTGACATCACATTTCTTGTCATCCAGATTATTGAGCATGTCATCACCTTCTTTGGGAAGGACAGCCCCAGTCACCAAGGCAGTCACTTCAGCATCTATAGGTGGCACCTTAAGCTTATCCATAATAGGCTTGCCTGTATTGTAAAAACGCCTAACTGCAGGCGGAGGCCCTTTGCTCTCAGTGGGCCTATCCCATTCCGCCTGAATAAGATCTGGGAATAACTGCGGGCAGGGTACTGACACCTCGGGCACCCTGAGGGAGGGCAGCACTGTTGGGTCCCCATCAGGATTTTCAGGAACAGGCTGTGCCACCCCTTACAGTCTGAGACCTTTGCAAGCCTTATGGTGGAGCACAGGGAAGTCAGATTGAACAAACAAACGATGAGGAGGGTGCTGAGCAGAGCCAGACTCACCCTCGTCCCTGGAGAGCTCCCGCTCCTCTCTGCCTGAGTCAGAGGCCTCAGAGGGGTCAAAAGGAACAGGTCTAATAGGCAGAAGAGGCACTGCAGGGCTTGCAGGAACTGGGCATGTAGGGATAGGAGACTCATATAGAGACAGCATGGGTGGCCCCTGCTCTTGCCTCAAGGGCCGGGAGCCTGAAGCAGTCTGTGCAACAAGCACCCAAATGGTGGCCATGGTCTTCTCAGTAGGCTCCAGCAGCAAATTGGTGGGAACAGGCAGCCAGGGAAGCTTTCTAAACTCTTCTGTCATAACGTGGTGGATCAAAGCTGCAAACCTTGGGGGACTCTCATCCTCCTCATTGTCCGCAGGCAAGGCTGCCTGAAGAGAGGCCTCTGACGGATGGAAACGCTTGATATGCAGGGCGCCAGAAAGATCGTCTGTAGCCTGAGCCCCTGGGGAAGTCCCCTCTGTCTCTTCCCCCACAGCATGGGGCATGGGTAAATTGCCCACTTATGGTGCTGAGGCACTGGGTCCCCCTTTGGCCGGCAACCCCTCCCAAAGTAGAGTCTTATGTGCTGCCTAAGTCCCGCTGAACTTTCTTCTCGCTGCCCCCTTCTTCTTCACCTTCAAATGCCAAGTATCGGGTGTGGGATGAGTCGCCGCCACCCATTCAGCCCTGCACACAGAGTGAGCCACAGAATCCTCCGAGAGAAAGGCAGAAATCTCTCTCTCACTGAGTGAGGCCTCAGCGGCCATGTTGGAAAAGCACGCCAAAAAGCTGCAGCGGAGGCGAACTCAGTTCATGTGCTAACGGTCTGTCTCCCTGGTTCCCCTGACTAGCACTAAGGCACGCAGGGAATTCAAGAGGAGAAAGAAACAAAAACAAAGAACAAGAGAATCCTCAGAAAGGCTTCAAACTGTAAAGAACACGAAGCAACCAATTTAGCACGTGCTGGAGCAATACAGGGTGAAAAACTGAGGGCTGAGGGGATTGCTCCTCCCTCCAGGTGATAGGCAAAGCTCTGTGATTGGCCCTGTCTAGGAGCAGGACCCATAATAGTCAATGGATACAACTCTCTTCTGAGGGAGAATACATTAATATATGTGGGTAAATGTCACTCAATCTCTCACATAATCACAGGTCTATTTTCTGTGGTATGTCTGCACATGTATGTGGTTCATACTCTTCACAAAACAAGCATAAGTATATTTGCACTAGGTAGTAAACATCTCCACTTTTGCAGTACTGACAAAGTATACAACTACTATGCCCAAACTCTGTTTATTAGGGATGTGCTGAATCGCGATTTGGCTGCCAAATTGTGGGGCATATCCCTTTTAAACTGAGGGCTTACACGGCCCCTTTAAAGTGGAGGAGAGCAGGTCCATACCTGCTTCTCCTCCACTCACCACCATTGCCATCATCCTGGCGCTCCCCACCAGCTATGCCTGTGTACCATCAGGGCTTAGCCCAGCTGCCCCCGCATGCTGGTGTTGCACAGAGGCATCTGGGAGATGCCCCGCCAGTGAGCAAGCATAGTTGGGGGAAGCACCAGGATGATGGCTATGACGGCAGGTGAAAGAAGAGCAGGTATGGACCTGCTCTCCTCCGCTCTAAAGGGGCTGTGCAAGCCCTCGGTTTTTAAGGGATATGCTCTGCAATTCGGCAACTGAATCACAATTCTGAATCACAATCACATCCCTATATCCCTTTACCAGCTGTAAAATGCTGGTATTCTACAAATAAATTATCCAAAGAGACAGCAAGAAAGAACTTTGCATGTCTATGCTATTGTACAGGACTAAACTAGATTATAGACATATAATTCACTTAGACTAAAGGCAGAGTTTTGAGCTTTTGGAAATTTAAAAAGAAAAATATTGTGACTTTTGAGAACCTGTTTCCTTGTTCAGGTCCATTCATCGTTATGGTTTATCAATTCCTGCTACTTTGAACTTTGTTATTATTTGATATCAGATTTGATACCTGTGAGAGGCATCTCTCTCTTGTTTATAATCAGATTGTGATGTATTATGATGAAGTCCTATTTAAAATGTTGCTGGCAATGAATTTGCATCATCTTTATCTTCAGTTATGCTTTTCCTTTTTAAAACTCTTCTCTAGCCTTTATCCAGTTTTTCAGCAGGTTTGAAGTGTACACAATAAAAATACCCACAACATCCCAGAAATACTCCTTGGAGATTATTTCTCAATTACATGAGGACCTCTTGTCCATTGCTTGCTCATAACACATTGCTTGTCCATTGCTTGGCCCATAACACATTTCTGGAGTTTTACTTTTGACGTCTCAGCCAGTCATTTTATAATAGTCTGCAGCATGTATTGGCCTGTGGCTATCCTATTTCCTATCAGTTTCATATACTGCATTGAACAAATAATGTTAACTGTTCACTTAAGACCATAAACCAGTGCTAACCTGCTCCTGGGAGGTCTCTGTCGAATGGTGGCCCAGACCAATCAAGTGGGGGCTTATTCCTTCTATCTATAGAAGGAGCTGGAGCTGGTGTGAAGAAAAAATGTTGGGTCAAACTTTATGCTATTAAAGCACAGTCATCATCCTTTATTACAGTCATAGATCAGCATAATCAAAGCACAGTATTTCATATCCCTTCTATCATATGAAGTGTATTTGTTTTTAGAGTTACAATAATAACCTAATTCAGCAACTGAACAATTAGAAGAGTTGTAGAAAAGGTGGAAAGATAAACATGTAATATTTTGTGTTTTGGACAATAAACACGTACAAAAGGATGCAATTTTAAATAGGGATGCATAAGAGCACTCACGTTTAAATGACCTGATATTTTTTCCATTGCTTGAAGGAGAA
This sequence comes from Hemicordylus capensis, assembly GCF_027244095.1. Classification (NCBI taxonomy): domain Eukaryota; kingdom Metazoa; phylum Chordata; class Lepidosauria; order Squamata; family Cordylidae; genus Hemicordylus; species Hemicordylus capensis. The sequence goes on along the minus strand of NC_069658.1, from coordinate 367,568,074 downwards.
TAAGAAGGTAGCTGCTGAAGTAACAGAGATAGAAGTCAAAGTCTGTTTGTCACTAACAGTATGCAAAGCTTCACAGACCTGTTTCTTTCCTGATTTACGAACATTGTTTGTGACCAAGTCAATTTCCAGGTAGTCTAGACACATAAAGCTACAATGTAAGCACCATTTTACTGAAGATCTTCATTTTGCTATCCCAGCTCTGACTCACGTGCGCACCCTGACCTGGAGCATTTCCAGACAGGACTTTTAGATCACTTCTCTGGAATAGAGGGTGCATTCACATATTGGCCAGATTTACCCCAAAGTCCCTGTGAGCCAAAGTCGTGCACACACACTTCAGGTTTTTTATTAGGCGTTGGAATGTAGCCTGATTTTTTGTGTGGGGTAAAAAAAATAATCCAATTTTTGCATTGTTTTGGGGGAGCAAATTGGAACTCACAGTAAAGCCTCGCAGTAAACCTGCATTAAAGCCTGCTGTCTGAAAATGCTCCTGGATAAACAGATAGAAGAGAATAATGTAAACAACTGGTAATTTCAGAAGTAGGGCTAATGAATTATGCCTTTAAGGTGAATTATGCCTTTAAGGTAATAGGAAGCCTGTACAGACATAGATAGCCACCTAATGGCACAGCAGGGAAGTAACCTGCCTAGGGAGCATGTTCAAACCATGGTACTTTCCCCAGATTATGGGAAACACCTATATTGGGCAGCAGTGATATAGGAAGATGCTAAAAGGCATCATCTCATACTGCGTGGAACATAGCAATGGTAAACTCCTCCTGTATTCTAGCAAAAAAAACCATATGGCTCTGTGGTCGCCAGGAGTTCACACTGATTTGATGTCACAACTTTACTTTTACCTTTACCCTACAGACATAGATACAGGCTTACAGACATAGATACACTAATATGTACAAATTCCCCATGACTCAGAACTGGACTGCTATGTTTTTAATGAGAATAAATAAATGCAAAAGCAAGCAACATTTTTGTAGCAAAGAAACGTACCCCAGTGCCTCTGCCTCCACTTGCTGCTGGTACAGGGGAGGATCCGGGCCTTTGTGGTGGAACAGGAGGCTGAAGCAATGTTTTAGACACTGTTGCAGGTCTATCTAAAGGAAGCAAGAACATTCAGAGAAAACCAAACAATTAGTTAAAAGTGACCCCCTTTCCAACCTACTTTACCCTAAGCTATCTCTTAACTGAGGTACTCAAAGCCCTTTCATACAGAGCAAGACAGACCAAAAAAGTGACTTTTTGAAAGGGTGGAGTGCAAACTAACCCCTAGTTCCCTTACTTCTCTTGAATAAGAAAGGTTTATCAGACACAATCTCCTGGGAAGCCATGCATGTTTTCAGAAACAGCCCCCTTGGCATGCATAACTGAGGCAGTCCCACTTATTTCAAATTTTTAATTAAAGTGCCACTCCCAACCAGGAATATTTTCTCCATCCATCAAGCTAATTAACATGTCCCCACCTCCTGAGTAGAAGAATCAGAAGTCCTTGAACCTTTGTCAGGAGAACAGAGATTAAGGTAACTGACTTGTTTTCCCAGGAAAACAACCCTCACTGACAGCTAATCCAGAACAAGGCAACTTCACCAATAAAAGGATTAACCAAGCCAAGCAGAGGAAAGACCTCTGTCTTTGGTATTCTCAGCCTGCCCCTATGAAAAGCTGTGCCTTTGCAGAACAATAGAATCTATAGAAAATCCAGGTCCTCAGAGAGAGAGGTCCTGTATAAGAGAGAGAGACACAGAAGGAAAGAGCTTGCCATCCGGTTGGTCAGGTGCAAAGGATCTCAGACAGCCATCAGGAAAAAATAGCAGAAATCTTGATCTACAAAGAAACATGGGAGTACAGCCTAAGCACCGCTCAAAACAGACCCAGTCCAAGATCCAAGATTCAAGCACTCAGTATCCCAAACACAAGTCTTCTTGAGAACGTAAAGGCCCCAAAGCTCCAACAACCAGCTCGAGTCTACTGCTTTTTCTCTTCCTCTCTCTGTCATCCTGCTTCCATTTCAAGTCCAAGAATATGAGGCCAGTTCTAGAAATTTGGGGGCCTAATGCAAAATTAGGTTTGGGGGCCCCTTTGTACAGCTATTTTGGGAAGGTTGTCGGCACCCCTTGATCTCTCAGCTGCTCCTCAGCTAGCAACAATCTAGAACAGAAGAAAGAGAACTAACAACAGCCTCCCAGCAAAATCTCCTTTCCTCATTTTTATTTGCCTCATTTTCCTTGCGGGGTCATCTAATGAAGCTGACTGGCAGGAGATTTAGGATGGAGAAAAGTGAGGACTTCTTCACACTGTGTGTCATTAGTTTAAGGAATTCAGTGTGCAAAACATACATTTTGAAGGTCTTAGGTTCAATTTCTAGCTGCAAGGTTCTTGAGTAGGAAAGGTGGGGAGGAATTCGAGAGCTCCTCAGGGTAGATAGTACTGGGCTAAGTGGACCAAAGTCCTGACTCAGTGCAAGGCAGCTTCCTATGTCCAGGGGGAACTTATGGGATAGAACCCCTGCTTTGCACACAGAAAGTGCCAGGTCCTTCGGCTCTTTGTGGCAGGCGTCATCCTCAGCTGCCCCATGGTGCCTGCCTCTCCTCCTCTCTCTGTATCAGCGGTGGGCCAGCCTGTTTGAAATCCTGTCTCACAAGAGTATGGCTTCTGATCTCTCTCTCCCTCCCTCTCTCTCTCCCTCCTTCTCTCCTCTCCTCTCTCCTGTTTTATATACCTCTATCATGTGTCTCCCCATAGTCACCTCTTTTCTAAACTAAAAAGCCTCAGATGCTATAGCCTTGCCTCATAAGGAAGGTGCTTCAGGCCCCTGAGCATCTTGGTTGCCCTCTTCTTCACCTTTTCCAGTTCTACAATTTCCTTCTTAAGATATGGTGACCAGAACTGTACACAGTGCTCCAAATGTGTACTGATTTTTACTGTACAAGATTTGTACTGAAATGTTTGAAGGCAGGTTAAACAAATGATTACCTATGTATTGTGAGTTGGTTGGAAGTGATTTGGAAGGAAATATAGCATTGCGGTGTAGGTCTTCATCATTTGATGGAGGAGGTTCATAATCTGCTTCATTTTCATCATCCCCACCATCTTCATTGGGAGTTTCATAGTCTACACAGTCTTCGTTTTCCAGCTCATCTGGGCTTTCATAATCATCACTATCTTCCTGTCAAAAAAGAAGTACCATCCTGCCAAACTAGCTTAAAAGAGCAAGATAGAATCTTTATACCTTCATTGTGAAAAGTTTTAAATCTCGTCACAAATTACAATAATGTCTCATGTATCTAAGTTGCTTGGGAGAAGAGGGTTACATGACAAACCCTCCTAGGTTTATAAAAATGGAAATTCTGTTTCTTCTGGATAGGGTTATATTTATATGGGGCTACAGCAAAGAACAATATATATATTGATAGTCTGCTTAGATATTGGGGTTTCTACTCTATTATTGCATTTAGTTTTGTGTTATAGAGGCAAAGGACCTTTGCTTGATTTAATTTACTAGCAACCTACTGAATCAACAAACCTATGATATTGCCTGTCTGGTAAACAGACACAAAGCAGGCAAGTACCTTCGACAAGTAGTACAGAGGCTCAAGGTAGGAATTAGGCTGGCTGAAGTTGTCTGGTGGTGCAAAAAGAGAACCTACTGGCTTACCTTACTTAATTGTCCTGCCTGTGAGCATGCAGCAGTTTCAGCTGGTGGCACCAGACTGGTCTTCAAGTATCATCCCACTTCTCATACCAGGAGAACTAGGAAATGTGGTATATAGCCCCAGCTGAAACTGTTTGAAATTTCTTCCTCTGGAAACAGCTACAGGGGAGCAAACTACCAGTCTCTAATCTGCAGAGCTTCCAGTTTAAGCCTTGCAGCGTTTCTGGCCTCATATTGGAAACATGGAAATGAAGAGCACTTAAATGAGTCACAACTAACTTGTTCTACTGATTTCAGTGGGACTTATGCACAGCAATCTTCCTCTGAATCATAGCCAGGGGCTCCAGTTTGCTTTTACTTAAAAAAAAAGGTAGGTGGGAGGGGGGGAATTAAAACTTCTAGTTGGTTTAATACATACTTTGTTATCCAGTGAGACAAATCAGTCATATAACAGATTTCATTAAAATCTGATATTAGCAGGTGAGCAGTCTCTGCCATCCTACAGATTTAGCCTCCAAAGAGCTTTTTCTTCATAGCGGGACTGCACATTTAATGTCTCTCCTCCCAAATTTAGCCTCCAAAGAGCTTTTTCTTCATAGCGGGATTGCACATTTAATGTCTCTCCTCCCACCCCCGCCATCTAAGGAATGACTCTCAAGATTTCTGTCTCTCACCATTTAGCATTGGGAAAGGGTTACACCTTTCTGTGTCCCTCACTATCACAGTGAAAAGGGATTGGGAATGATCTGCCTTCCCATAATGTGTCTTTCCAATTGCATCTGAAACTGAATGTAACTTGTCAGAGTGATGAATGGGTTTATTCCCCTGGTAACTGAGCAAAGAGGCACCTTTATTAGGGGAAGAAGCTATTCCCATGATCGGTAGAAAGCGGGCTAAGGAAACCTAATCCGCTTTCTACTGATCATCGGAATCACCGGGCTTGCAGGTGGGCCCGGTGCTCGCAAGGCGGCTAGCCCACCTAATTCCCCCTCCCCTCATTTTTTTGCTTGTGTGCCACCATAGAGTATGGTGACAGAGCATGGAGACTGCAGCCAGCCTCCCGGCCTCAGGGGTCTCTCCAGAATGCTCCACGGGCTCACGTGGAGTATCCTGGAACTTCCACTGGCTCTGTGATGGAGCCGGTAGTCGTGTGGGTGGCCGATCTGGCCTCCCAGGGCTTGGTGGCTGCTCGTCTGCGAGGAAAGCCGACTAAGCCCACTCTGCCTGCAGACCCACAAGAAGCTCTTCTCACTGATCGTGAGAAGAGCTTCGAAGAATAACTGGCTCTATCCACCCCTAGCACAGCATCCCTCCAGCAGATGTTCCTGGTTTCTATCCTGTGTTTCTTTTTTAGACTGTGAGCACTTTGGAGACAGGGAGCCATTTTATTTATTTATATCCATGTAAACTGCTTTGGGAACTTTTGTTGAAAAGCAGTATATGAGGCTCTACACACGATCAAGGTGTAGAGCCTCAAGGGGCTTGGCGAGGACACGAGCAATCGCTCATTGCTGGGAGGCTGAATCAGCTGCCCAGACAAATGGTGGCTTCAGTCGGGTGCTCCCACACCCTGCTGCGGCTTGCGGGGTCTGGGGAAGGGGAGTGCTGTCGCAGGGCCCCCAGCTCCCAGGAAGGCACCGTACGAGTGTGCGGTGCCTTTCTGGGGTCCCCCCCCCATCCCTCTCCCTCCACCCCGTGTGTTTCAGCCGCGGCTTACACATGATTAAAAAAAAAGTTAACGGGGCGCTCACTCCGTTAACCTCGTTTAGCAGGAAGGGTTTTTAGGCCGGCTAGCCACTGTCGCCTGCGAGCCCGGTGGTTCTGACGATTACTAGAAACCAGGCTGGGTTCCCTTAACTCAGTTTCTAGTGATCATGGGAATAGCTTGTATAAATACTTCTTATATTCATATCGGCATTAAGGAATTATGCAAAGCAAAGAAAGTAATACCCCCCCTTCTTAATCAATTCCAAGAGATTGAAATGAACTACTGTTTTGCAGGGGATAGGCTAATAGGAGGAAGCCAAGGGGAAGCATTCTGAATTCTCATATCTTTCTCCTCCATTTAACTCTTATTAATGGCAGGGTACTAAGATTACTCAGGAACCTCTAGTACTGAAAGCCTGCCAACCTAAAACATGGTTATCTTTCTTCCTCCTGGTAAGGGAAGTGAGGTGCTATCTGGGAGCCTGACAGGTGCCAGTGGCTGATGCACGACTCAGAGATTGCTGCATTCCTACAGACAGAATAATAGGCTATGGTAAGCCAGCAGGTTCTCCTCTTGCATAAACAGTCTTCTATTTCTACTTCTCTGAATGTCTAGGATACATGGTGTTGAATATAACTGGGAGCCAGCGTGGAATAGTGGTTAGAGTGCTGGACTAGGACCAGGAAGACCCGAGTTCAAATCCCCATTCAGCCATGAAACTAGCGGGGTGACTCTGGGCCAGTCACTTCTCTCTCAGCCTAACCTACTTCACAGGGTTGTTGTGACGAGAAACTTAACTATGTATGGCGCTCTGGGCTCCTTGGAGGAAGAGCGGAATATAGATGTAAAAAAGGGATAATTGCTCCCTTCTATTACAAACAATCCAAACAAGTATTTTAAGCAATAAAAAATTAGGAGAAACAGGTGGTTTTTAAAATTTTGCCATGCTTAGGTTGAACCCCAAAACTGCCTTCAGTGATTGTTTTTTTTAAAGAAGTATAGAAGAATGAAACAATGCTATTGTGATCTTTGCCATAATTTCATTTCATTCAGCGGTATTTAAGGATATTTACAAAGGAAGACCAGCCGTCAATCTCCTCATGTCTCAGTTCTGTGAAGAGGCAAAAAAAAAAAAAAAAAAAAGAGAGAGATATCAACATATGGTGGATATAACATAATTCCACAATTTAACAGAGAATACATGAGAGGACGAGAGAAGAATAGGAGCAATACAGCTGATTCACACAGGCATGCCTATTACCCAATAATTATCTATCATTGGCTCTCAGCTGAACAGGAGAATACCCCCCACCCCATTATTGTACTAGAAGTGATATGAAAGCTCTGGTGGTGGTGCTTTGCTGTTCCACAAATGCAAGACTGGTAGTATGTATCAACTGATGAGTAGCTGAAGCAGAGCCATGAGCAAATAAGATGGGTGTGGTGACTAGGAATGTGCACGGATTGGTTTTTTAACTTAAATTTGTGCCTGAATTGAATCACCCCTTGATTTGTTTTGTGTCTGAATCTGTTCCCCCGAATCACCCCAGATTCGATTTGGATATGATTTGATTCAATTTGGATTCAGATTGATTCGGACCACTTATAGAGGTCCTAGGGGGACCAAATTTGGGTGTTAAGTAGGTCCCCATGGGTGCCACCTACCACCCAAAGTTCAAGGCAGCAGGGCACTTGGTTGATTTTTAATGATTTTATCTTAATTTTTACTGATTTTGTATATTTTCACCATAGGAAATAATGGGGATTCGAAGTCGCCCTATCCTAACCATAACATGGATCCCCAGTATGCTTGCTTTTTTTCTTTTTAGAAAATGCTAAACTCCCTTGCAGAAGTGGAGTTATGGAGCAAACAGTGTGATCACTATTTTTTAAGTGTTTGAATTCTTTGGTGTATAATAATTTTTTCTCATGATGAATCTTTATGAGGATTCGTTGCACACCTTCATTTCTTATGTCTATTTTGTCTGTCATTGGACAGTGTCAACTGTCAACTTCCATGACAATGTCGTGTCAATTACACCCCCTCACAGAGACACATACATTGGGGTACTCAGTTTATTTTTTAGGAATTTTTGAAGTGCTTAGATTATTTGGTGTCTTTATTACACACCTTCATTTCTTCTGTTCATTTGGACCTCACTGCTTTGCAAGTGGGGAATTAGTGGCATCCCATGTGCCAACTACACCCCAACCCGCAAGCCACTGGGTACTCAGTGTATATTTTAGGAATTTTTGAGGCGTTTAGACTCTTTGGTGTATAATGAATCCTCATAGGGATTCATTATGAGGAAAGGTTATTAGACACTAAAGAGTCTAAACACTTGAAAAAATCCCTAGAACATAAACTGAGTAGTACCCCACTGCCTTGCGGGTGGGAGGGCGGTGTAGTTGGCACATGGCAGTTGACAACTGGCACTATACAAAGACAGTCAAAACGAATAGAAGAAATTAAGGTGTGTAATTAATCCTCATAGGGATTCATTGAGGGGAAAATACTATACACCAAAGAATCTAAACACTTGAAAAAGTGACCATACATTTTGCTTCATAACTCGACTTCTACAAAGGCTATTGCTTAGCTTTCTTTTTTAAATGAAAGCTGGGAATCTGGGGGAATTAATAGGAGGAATCTTAATCTTGAATAAATTCAAATCAAATTTGGCACGATTCGATTTCGACCCAAATTGTTCTGTCTCCAAATCTCCCCAATCAGCTAGATTTGGGTACAAACCAATTTGTATCCAAATCAATTCACACATCCCTAGTGCTGACATTAAACCCATCCCAGCCAAACTCAACAATAGACAAGTGACATTGCCCTTATATTACAGCAGGAACAGCAGCTACTAATAAACTGCAGTGACTGACATGCCTTGTAGTGTAACGCAGGCGGTGCAGACCAACCCATGCTGCTGTGGGGCTCTAAATCACCCAGCAATGGTGTTGCACAAAATGGAATTACTGGTACTGCTGACTGAATGTCGCACACTATTTCCCTTGGGAATAATAGACATAGCATGCACAATTGAGCAAGTGACAGTGGAAATAATGTAAGTTTCATTGCACAAGTACATAAGCTCTATTTTAAGTAGTAGCAGAACTGCACACTGGTGCTGGAGATCACTTTTATGTTTACAGCAGCTCCAGCCAATTGGAAATGCCGGCATTGCCTTGCACAGGGGCGTAGCTAGGGGAGAGGGGGCCCGTGTTCATCCCTCTCTCGGGTGGCCCCCCATAGTGAGGGAGACAATGCAGAAAATAGGGAGGGATGGCGCTGGAGGGCCCTCAGGAGCTGGGGGCCCGTGTTCTTTGAACCCTTTCATTCAATTATAGCTACGCCCCGGCCTTGCATATCATGTAGGCCAATGTCCTATTCAGTACTATGACTTGGTGCCATTTTAGATAGGGATGTGCATTTCGTTTCGGATACAAAATGTTTTGTGCACAAAACAGGCCATTTTGGCTGTTTTGTAGCCAAAACAAAACACCCAATGCTCAAAACAGAAAATTTTGTAGCCAAAACAAAACGTCCCTATTTCGGATACAAAGCGTTTTGTTGTTTCGGCTGTTTTGGAACTCCATTTTGCAATCACAAAAAGTCTTTCTCCTTCAGTCTCCATTTTGAGTTTTGACATCTGTTTGAATTTCCAGCCCTTCCAACCCGCAGATTGGCCAGCGAAAGCATGGGCTGATCTGCTGGCAATTGCCTCCTTATTCCTTTTAAGCAAATTAAAGGGTAAGTTTTACCCTCATTGGCTAGTGGGCCAGTGTGCATTTACCCTCATTGGCTAGTGGGGCACTGTGCATTTCATTGTTGTTGTTTCACACTGTTGTGTGTAGATCAATTGCATTTCGGATGGGGGGGATGTGGATGTGCATGACCTTTGGAAATCTGCCTAGTTTTTTCCAAAGCTCTGCTGCTGTTGATGTGTGATGTTGATGTTATTTGGGGTGGATTTGGGGCAGAAAGGGGGTTTTGGGGGCAGAAGAGTGGTTCAGGTGGTAGTGCCCCAATAGATGCCTTCTGCCACCCAGATTCCAAAGGAATTGGCGAAAGGGCTGATTTTTTAAAGAATTTCTGAAGTTGACATGTCTTTGGGGCAGAAAGGGGGCCTGAGGGGCAAAACAGTGTGTTGGGTGGCAGTGTCCCAAGGGGTGCCTGCCACAACCCAGATTCCAAGGGAATAGGGCAAAGGGCTGATTGCTTAGGAATTGTTGAAGTTTAAGCTTCTTTAAGGTTTTTTCTCCATAGGGAATAATGGAGGTTTCAGCAGACCCATAACTCCACCTGGGGAGCACTGGGGTGGCCGGGAGCGAGTAGTGGTGTAGTGCACATAGGGTGCCAACCACCCCCATGGGTTGATAACCCATGGGGTGCTGGGTTCTGTTGTTTCTGAGGTGTTAGTTTCTGTTGTTTCTGTTGTTTCTGAGTGTAGATTCTTTGGTAGCATATGAGATTTTCAATGAAAAACCATGAATCCACTCTCATATGCTACCAGAGAATCTGAACTCAAAACATCTCAGAAACAACAGAACCCAGTACCCCATGGGTTAGCAACCCATGGGGGTAGTTGGCACCCTATGTGCTCTACACCACCACTCGCTCTGGGCCACCCTAGTGCCCCCCAAGTGTAGTTATGGGGCAGGAATTATGGAGGTCCATCATTCCCTATGGGGAAAACTTTACAGACACGCAAACTCCATTACATCTTTAAAAACCAGCCCTCTGCCAAATTTATTTGAAATAATTCTGGCAGCTTCCTTGCCCCCACTGGGCACTACCACCCACCCTACTCTGCTCTTGGCCACCCCTTTCCTCCCAACCTGAAGCTATACTTTTGCTGAAACCTCCATTCTTCCCTATGGGAAAAAAAAATCCTTTACTTCAAAAATTCACCAAAAATCAGCCCTTTGCCCAATTCCTCTGAAATTTGGGTGGTAGTTTCCACCCATTGGGCACTACCACCCCCACCCACTAGTTTTTCCCTGGGGCCATTTTTAAAAATCCAAAACGTTTTGGATTTTGCAATTTCGAACAAAGAACAAAATTGGGGTGTTTCAGTTTGGCTGATTTTGAACAAAGAACAAAATGGGAGTGTTTCGGATTTGGGCCAAAAACAAAACAGAAAACAACAACAATGCACAGCCCTAATTTTAGATACATTGTAAGCAAATAGAGAAGGAATAGGAATAGAGAAGGAATAGGAATAGAGAAGTTCCTCTGAGGTTTTCCCTTACTGTGGACTCTATAAGCTTAGTGTCTGCTTTAGCCATGACACAGACAATGAGTAAGTATTGAAATGACTTGACTAGCAAGCCAGAGTTTGCCAGTTCGAATCCCCACTGGTATGTTTCCCAGACAATGGGTAACACCTATATCAGGCAGCACTGATATAGGAAGGTGCTGAAAGGCATCATCTCATACTGTGCAGGAGGAGGCAATGGTAAATCCCTCCTATATTCTACCAAAAGAAAACCACAGGGCTCTGTGGGTGCCAGGAGTCAAAATCAACTGGACGGCATTTACAGTTACCTAATGTCTAGTGCCGTAAAATCATTTATAAGCAACTGACCACATTACCTTCAAGCAGATTGTTTTGCCTATGATGAGATTCCAGACAGGCTCTTTGATCATTTGTGTGGCTTTATTGGGGTGCAGTTTCTTTTTAAATGTGTGATCAACAAAAGAGCAAGTAGGAGTGGAACTACTGTAGAGCTCTATCAGTATGGAACACAGTTTTTCCTGCTTCATCTTATTGAAAAATACAGACATGCTATGAAACACTTCCCCCCCTTTTTTGTTTGCTTCTATTAAAACTCATTCTGCTTGAAAGCACAAACAGTGAACATTTCTGGAAAAAGCTGAACTTGGCCAAGATAGCTTTTACATAGCTAGCCACAAGTGCATTCATGAATAGAAAGTGCTTTTACCTGTATTTTCAGGAACCCTTGGTGCATGTGTCCTGTTGTAGTGTTGGGAGAGAAAAGAGAGTGATTTTCATGACTTAATGGTGAACTAAATATATTTGAGCATAATCCTATTTAGTTAAACTAGTCAGCATGTACAGAAATAAATGAGCAATTTAATCTCAGTTTGAATCCCACCTCATGTTGTCAAAGTGATCCCAAATACAGGGCTGGTTTGGATAGATGCATTGAGTTCATTCACACTATCAAAAACTGTGTTTTACTTGAGTTTGGGAGCCACAACAATTTTTGGTTGTGCAGAAGCAAGGTAAGAGAAAAACGTCGGTAGAAGTGATTGAGTGATTGGAGTGATTGATATCACTCCAATGATGAATGCAAAAATGGACAGTAAGTATCCCTGAAACTGTTGGGAATGTATGAATCAGCTGGGACCTTTTTATCATATGTGGTGGACATGTGGCAAAGCTCAGAAATTCTGGAAGATGATACATAGTAGGATGCAACAAATTTTAAACATAGACTTTCATTTTTTACCAGAAATGTTTATGTTAAATATCACCAAACTAAGTTAAATATCACTTATATTTCTGCAGAATATACGGAGTTGTCTTTATATATGATAAGTGCTGCTAGGATTCTTTATACCTCTAAAAGGAAAATACATACCATTCCGACATTAGAGGAATGGCATATTAAACTTTGGGAATAAACTTTGGGAATATGCATCAATGGCAAAAATAGTAATCTATATATAAAGAATAAGTCCATGGATAAATTTGAACGTATTTGGGAACAATTTGTATGATACAATTTGTCACAAGGTCGGATACCTCATCTGAGATTTGGATTCTCCTTGCAACAAGTTTGTGAAAAGTTTTTAATTTTATTAATGATTATTTTCAATCCCTAAGTTATTTAAACATTTTTAACTGGAAGCTAACAGATTAAATCAAAATGAAAGCAGATAGAACAAGATGATACAATAGAGAGTTGAAATCCTGGTTGATATTTATGACATTTGGGAATATGAGTTATTGTATTTGTGTAATTTTTCCCTATTTTTCTCTTTCCTTCCTTTCTCTTCTGAAATTTTCTCTCTTAAATAAATTTTTTTTTAATTGTGTGATTGTGTGTTCATGATCATGGTAAATGCACATCCTTATCACATGTAGTCAGGCCAGCAGACAAAGTAACGTCTGAAATGGTCCTATCAGGGTGCAGGGTACCCAGAATAGGAAGATATTAGTGAGAAGTCATTAACGTGATGGCTTTGCTTTATGGAACCCAGTAACTTGTACGTGCAACTGTGCAACATTTCAGGTTGGCCATTGGATAATAATGTTACAATTCTCTTGTATTTAGTGGGGTAGAGAAACTCTCCCAATTGAACCCCAACAGAACATACCTACAGTTGTTGTCGTTAGTGTCTACTTTGTCTCTCTCTCTTTTTTAAGATGGTGAGCCTTTTGGGGACAAGGAACCATCTCCTTATGATTTTTTTTTAAAATGTAAACTGAATTTTTGTTGATGGAAAGTGGAACAATAATAACAACATAATTGAAATAAATGAAGAAAAATAGATTTGACAGACTGTAAAGAGACATAGTTCAAAGCAGAGTTATGAATCTGAGGATCTTTCGGTGCTCTGAACTGATAGTGCATCTACAGTTGAGATGAGCTTAATAAAAATGAAACACAGATTATGAGTGAAGATGAAAGACAAGAACGTTTAGGGTACAACACTGTGCTACTATCACCAGCTACCATATTGCACAGCTTGCATACATGTACAGAGCACCTGTGACTCAGGGCAAAAAGCATATATGGAGTCATTTTCTTTGTCACTGTTGTGTGCAAAGTAGGTTCTCTGTTCCCCACTGAATTACAGAGGAATGGAAAGCATATGTTAGGTGTGCAATTATGCTTTAAAGAATCTCATAATCTGATCCACAAATGAAGCTACTGGAGTTAATTTTATTTATTTACTTATTTATTTATTCAATTTATATACCACGCTTCTAAAATGGCTCAGGGCAGTTTACAAAAGAATAAAAAACAATTAAAACCAGTTAACAATTAAAATCAAAACTATAAAAACAGAATAAAACCAATTAAACATTCAAACAACTAAAAACCAGGGCAAATGTTTAAAACAATTTAAAACAGTTTACAGCAGTTTAAAAAACCCTGAAAAGCCAGGCCAAACAGATAGCTTTTAAGGGCTCTCCTGAAAGACAGTGATGGACTCAAATTACTGATTTCTGCTGGGAGTGCATTCCTTATCCCAGGAGCAGCTACAGAAAAGGCCCACCTCTGAGTCGCCACCAGATGAACTGGAGATGGACCTCCTCAGATGACCTTAATGTGTGGTGGGGATCATGCAGAAGAAGGGGCTCTCTGAGATAACTCGAACCTAAGCCGTTCAGAGCTTTACAGGTAATAACCAACATTTTGTATTTTGCCCGGAAACATATCTGCAGCCAGTATAACTGTTTCAAGACAGGCATAATATGGTCTCTCTGGGTTGCCCCAGAGACCAAGCTGGCTGCCGCATTTTGAACTAACTGAAGTTTCCGAACTATGTACAAAGGCAGCCCGACGTACAGTGCATTGCAATAGTCAAGCGTGGAGGTTATCAACTGATGCACCACTGTTTTGACGTCATCCTCTTCAAGGTATAGACACAGCGGTCGAATCAGCCAAAGCTGAGAGAAAGCACTCCTGGCCATGGCCTCCACCTGAGATACTAGGGTGAGGCCTGGGTCCAGGAGTACTCCCAAACTGCGCACCTGCTCCTTCTAGGGAAGTGCAACCCCATCCGCCACAGGAAGATCTAACTCACCCCTCAGATTCTGAGCCCCTGCAATGAGCACCTCCATCTTGCTTAGATTCAGCTTCAATTTGTTATCCCCCATCCAGCCCATTATTGCCTGTAGGCAGGCATTTAGCAAATGAGTGCCATTTCCCGAAGATGAAAAGGAGAAGTAGATTTGGGTGTCATCAGGATACTGATAACACCCAGCACCAAACCCCCTGATGACCTCACCCAGCACCAAACCCCCTGATGACCTCACCCAGCACCAAAACCCCTGATGATCTCACCCAGCGGTTTTCAAATATTGAAAAACTTTGGTGACAGAATGGAGCCCTGAGGGACTCCATATAACAGCTCCCATTTTGAGGAGCAACTGTCACCAACCTCCACCATCTGGAATCTACCCAAGAGATAGGAACAGAACCACTTCAAGGCAGTGCCCTCTATCCCCAATTCCCCCAGGCAATCCAGAAGGATACCATAGTCCATGGTATCAAACGCCGCCAAAAGATCCAGAAGAACCAGCAGAGTCACACTCCCTCTGTCGATTCCCCGGTAAAGGTCATCCATCAGGCTGACCAAGGCTGTCTCCACCCCATAGCCAGCTCTAAAGCCAGTTTGAAATGGGTCTAGATAATCAGTTTCCTCCAAAACCGCCTGGAGCTGGTTGGGCACCACCCTCTCAATCACCTTGCCCAAACAAGGAAGACTGGAGATTTGCCTGTAACTATCCATTGTTAAGGGGTCCAGGGAAGGCTTCTTAAGGAGCAGTATAACCATTGCCTCCTTCAGACAAGGAGGCACCCTACTCTCCCTCAGCAATGAATTTACGATATTAACTAGGCCACCTCCAACAATCTCCCTGCTAGATAGAAGCAACCAATTTGGGCAAGGATCCAGAGAACAGGTGGTAGGCTGCACCGCCTGAAGCAGCTTGTCCATATCCTCAGGAGTCACAGATTGAAACTGATCCAACCTAATACTGCAAGAAGGATTGCTGGACACCTCCTCCATAGACCTTGCAGAAATAGTGGAGTCCAAGTCAGCCCCAATACAGGAGATCTACAATACAGGAGTCAGCCCCAATACAGGAGATTCTCAAAGAATCCATTAAAAGTGTTAAGCCAGTGCTTGGGGGGGTGGGAGGTGGGGGGTAGGGAGACTGATGCGCTTCTCAAAACTCATGGGAAAGAGCTTTTGGGGGATTTAGAAATTTAATTGCTATCCAGGGCAGGCTTTTTAAAGCCCTCAAAGTTCCTCCCCAAGTTTGAGCTTGGAGTCATTTGCCAGTATCTCCAGACCCAAGTACTGTTTACTGAAATGTTCCACTAGTAAATCTTAGGAGTGGGATTCCAATGAATTGCAGTCTCAAATTGAGGTACAGACTGCTACAGTTAACCAGCATTTTCAGCCACATTCTGTTTAAGGAAACCAATGTACCACCTTAGAATGATTCTGGATGAAATTCTTGGATTCATCTTTAAGATAAAATTATGAAGTAAATGGTGCATGTAGTTTTACAAGCAGAATTACAATGCTATAGTGTAAATTACTGTGATTGTACAGGATGATCATACCAATGGCAGTCAGTGAGGGTGGTGCTGGGAGGATGGCGAGAGGTACCTTTAAAAAGTGATTACCAGCACTACCACCAGCACCTGCAAGCTGCTGCAAGCAGTGGTGCTCTGCCCAGCATCCCATGTGATGGCTGCCAGAGCTCCAGCACTCACCTGGCCTCCACACATGCACAGAGGCCAGGTGAGTGCTGTAGCCGTGGCAGACGCCACATGGGATGTCGGGCAGGATGCCACTGCTTGCGGCAGCTTTCAGGTGCTGGTGGTAATGCTGGTAATCACTTTTTAAAGGATTGCCCCCCTCCCCAGTGCCATCCTTACTGGCCGCCACTGGACCATACAAAATATAAACAATAACCATGTTAAACTGATGTATTAAAAAAATCTATATATGACTATATATAATTCTAGTTCTCATAGGCATATATCATTTTTGCGTACTCTTCTTCCTTTTCATATCATTTAAGTATACTCACTTTAGTCTTGAATGTATATGCCTGGTTCCACATCCACTCTCCATATAGTTCTGAAAAAAACAACTCTCCTTTTTTTAAATCAACAAAATGTGTTTCCTACCTTTTTGGAAAGAAACTCTTTCTTTCTTCATTTCGATTTATTTCCTGACTTAGCTTGATTAGTATTCTAGGATTTAAAAACATATATATCAACCATGTATTATTAAGCCAAGATGACATTTCTGAGAGTATATTTTGCAGTATATTACAATCTAGGATAGGCTCCAGCTAAAGCGAAGCATTTTTATGTCCCATTGATTTTGATGATAGAGCATTAAGGGCATAATTTTGAAATAAATGGCACGTTCCCAAACTCCTGCATGCTAACACTTCCCAATTAAGTGTGCATAGGTTTGCAGACACAAATTTGCTTAATTTTGGCAGGATTATGCCACGCATTGTTCTTATTGGTGCGGGGGGGGGATGTTAAGCACATACTCAACTCTTCTTTTGAAATAAAGGGGATGTGCTAATGAGGGTATTTGAAAGAGCCACCTTTCAAAGTGTTAATTCTCTTCATATTTAGCAGGGAGAGAGCAACCGGCCCTGTCCAGCCCCAGCACAGCATCCCTCCAGTGGCTGTTACTGAGGTCCACCTTGTGTTTCTTTTTAGAATATGAACCTTCTGGGGACAGGAAACCAACTTTTTATTATTCTTATTATTTTTCTATGTAAACCACTTTGAAGACTTATTTTGTTGAAAAGAGGTATATGAACAAATAAATAGATAATAAATACATAAATAAATAAATAGATAGATAGATAAAATGTGCAATTCAATTCTAAGCATATTTAAACAGAAGTAAATCCAAGTGAGCTCAGTGGATCTTCCTCCCAATTAAGTGTACATAGGTTTGCAGCCATAAATGTGCTTAAAGATTAACACTTAGGATTATGCCACAAATTATTCTTATGGGGTGTGTGTGTTGAATATCATGATGATCATTGATTCTAGGAAGGGAACAAGAGACAAAATCAGAATCAATTGCCTTTACTCTCCCCACACCACCATTCCAAAGTATAAAAACAAGCCTCTGTACAGATAAGATTAGGATAATGTTAATAATAACAATTCAAGACATCCAAAAGTGAGCACTCTGTGCAGAGTTACAAGATTAGGATAAAATAAATAAATAATAATTTTAACATAAACAAATAAGGACATCCCAAAGTAAGAAACATCAGCTACTCTCCAATTACTGCTATCAGTTCACTACATGGCACCCTTATAACTATGCAATGACAGAAATTAAATTATGCACAAACTATGTTATACAATTAATTATCATAGGCATGAATTGCTTAAAGGATAACAGTTGCCTCCTCTCCTGATGCTCATTTACATATATTCACCTTACATATTTCACAGTAATTAGATAGATCCTGTAATTCTGCAGAAGTTTTATTCCCTATCTGTTAAAATGTTCACTACTTCAAAAGTGTTTCCCATCTAAATATAATACGAACTCATTTGGGCTACTGTCCTATACACTTTTATGTGCAGCATGCCCTGTTGACCCCTATTGACCTCAGTGGTACTTGCTTCTGAGTAGATATACATAGGACTCTAAAACTCATGTTTGAGGAGGAAAATTTAAAGGGGTTGTATGAATCAAATAGGTTTTTTACAATGAAAAACAATTTGTTTGAACTTGAAATAGTAGGATGCTGTCCACGAAAATCTGCCAGAGTCATCAAACCCCTGCTACCTGGGCAAAGAGGCACCTTTTACCGTGGTGATTCTCTTTATTTAGCAGGGGGAGAGTAACTGGCCCTGTCCACCCCCAGCACAGTACTTCCAGTGACTGTTGCTGGTGTGTGTCTTATGTTTCTTTTTAGAATGTGAGCCCTTTGGGGACAGGGAGCCATCTTATTTGTTATTTCTCTTTGTAAACCGCCCTGAGCCATTTTTGGAAGGGCGGTATAGAAATTGAATTATTATTGTTATTATTATTGTTATTGTTATTATTATCTCTCACTCTCATTTCCTTTTTAGGTTGTTGATTGCATAAAAACATTAGAAAGGCTGAAGAAGAAGAAAAGTGGGCTGGCTGGCCTTAATTCTTCAGAGAATGCTGCTTCTGTATAATATTCAGGGAATTATTTGCATGGCACTGCAGTTATTATAACCTGTGGAGCGCATTACAGATTTGTATAACCTATTATATGTGCAAAGTCACAGAGGAGAGCATAAAATAAACAACAACTAATCCACAATTCTCAGAAGAAGAGAGATATGATCAATGAACTAACACATAGATGTTCAAAAAAGACAATGTGTGCATTTCAGACCCAACAGTTTTACGTGCCCCAGTCCAGATATCCTTTATAAGAACATGCATGATATTGCCTATGGAACTTTGAATAAATTTCTTTTCCAAACAATCCTGGTCCATCATGCCACACAGCAAGCTACTGTTTAAATTCAGCCCGCATCTCTGGCTCAAGTTCATTGTATAGGTGGAAGCAGGTTGCATTGAAATTAATCGGACATACTGCATAGTAGCTCCGACTGTGCTCATGGAGCCCAGCATATAAGAGTGTTTCAGTGGTTTTTGAAGAGAGGCAAATGCTCAGACATGCCATTGGAAATGTATTAATGCTATTTAGTGTACATGCTAAATAGCACCCAATGGTGGAATGAAAGGTGAGACCTGAATGCAGAAGCTCTTGGATCATAATCAAGGTGTTAGCTGTAGGACTCTGATATAGTATGCAATCCTGTACAGGTCTACACAGAAGGATGTTCAGTGAGACTTATTCATAAGCCTCGTTGAACATAGCAGGGTTTATTTACATGTAGACATGCATAGGACTGTATGGCAAGTCACTGATTTCCCCTACCCACTGGGACTGCACCATATAGGAAGGTTCAGCAGGCATACCATGGGCTGTGGAAAGGAATGGATGTAAATATGCTGGAGCACTTTGCTTCTTGAAGGCTCCTAAATGACACATGTTTCTGGCTTTTACTTCTCTCTTAAACACGTTTAAGCTGCATTTACACACTGCGCGCACACGCACACCAGGCACTTCCAATCCGACACTCACCAGAGTGGCAAAGAGGTACGCTGCCATCTCGTGGGACTGTTTTTAAACACAGAGCTGGCGAGAGAGATGTGGGAGGGGGAATAAGACCACCTTCCCTGCTCCTTAAAGGTAACCCCCCACCAGCCATTGAACTGGCTGCTGGCGGTTCCATGCACATCCCTAG
Organism: Hemicordylus capensis; assembly: GCF_027244095.1. Classification (NCBI taxonomy): domain Eukaryota; kingdom Metazoa; phylum Chordata; class Lepidosauria; order Squamata; family Cordylidae; genus Hemicordylus; species Hemicordylus capensis. The sequence continues at coordinate 367,548,632 of NC_069658.1, read as the reverse complement.
TAGTTAAACCACATTTATCTAGGGTAGATAACCAGGATGTAGTCCTGTTCATTGTGCAACTCCTACGGAGAGCATGAGAAATGGAATGTGGGACGTAGGGGTTGATCAAGGTAGCTTTAATGTCTCACTGGTAGAAAAAAAAATGCAGTCCTTACCTGTTATGAAAGAAACTCCTTAGCAGCAAAGGGAACATAGGAGCAAAAGAAGCTGCCTAGTCAGACTGCTGGTCTATCGAGCTCAGTATTATATACTCTGGCAGGCAGCAGCTCTCCGAGGTGTCAAACAGTTTCCTAGCCCTACCTGGGGATGCTGGGGATTGAACCAGGGACCTTCTACATGCAAAGCAGATGCTCTACCATTGATCTATGGCCCATCCCTAAGAAGCAGACAAACGCAGATCTCTGCTGTCTGCGGTTTGAAGTTTAGGGTCTGAAGATAAGGGAGGCATCCTGTCACTTCCTCCCCTTCAGCCAAGCAAAAGCTTCATGATAAGTTTGTGGCTAGAGAGGGAGTGAGCTTACTCTCCCTTCTTGGGGGCTACTAGAGTGCCTTAAACCCAGGACAAATGTAGCTTCTCAAATTCTTTCCCTGAGCTAAACGCAAGCCATGCCATCCATAACAAGTCCCTTTCAGGGCTGAAGGGGAGGGACATTGAACAGATCACCTCACCTTTTGGCTCCAAATGAGCCAAAACCTTCCAAGGAGTTTCTGGGCCATGCCAGCCTTGTCAAGGTACCCTCTTCCACCAGATTATATGGACCCACAAGAGAAAGGGACTCTGAGAAGGCCCTGAACCAGCCTGGGTAAGAAATCTGAATGGCTAAAGATGAGAAAAAGATGGTTGCTTTTGTGCTGAAGCAACCAAAGAAACCTTACAGCCTTACAAGAATAAACAAACAAACAAACAAAAAAACACTAGAACAACAGAACAACAAAATCCAAAAACAGAAAAATACATACATAGAAAAATACGGAGCACTAAACCCAGCAGACAAGCAACCTTTCACAGCATTAGCCCCTTCCAAAAGCAAAACTATATTTGAATTCACTGCCTGAAGTAGTGCAGCATGACCTCCATTAGAAGGGCCCATAAAGTGGACACCACAACCCCAAAGTGGATGTTCACCAGACTAACTGTAGCAAAGGCACCTGGAGCCGTGTCCTAGATGATAATCTGAGTATATGGGAAGGCACCTACAGGAGGAAGAAGTCCTTAAGATCCCCAAGCACTTTGGGTCTTCAGAAGTAAGAACCAGCACCTTAAACTGAGTCTGGAAACAAATAGGCAATCAATGCAAAATCATACTAAGCTGGAGTGATGTGCTCTTAACAACAACTAGCCCACATCGGGACATGTGTTAGTGTAAGCGGTTGTGCTAGAACAAGGATGTTGCCCAAAGAAAGAGACGTCTATTCCAGACTAGTCCTTGCACTAGTGGAAGACGTTGACGAGTTGCACAACCTTGTAGCACAGCCTTCCCAAATAAAGTCTTCCACCTAGAGACAGCACAACTTTGCAAAGCACCACAACTTTGCTCAGCTCCACAGACTCTTTAAGTGTGCATACTACTTTCATGTCACTAGTACAATGCTAGTTTGGATACCAGCCCCTGCTACTAACTATCTGCCAGCCTTTTGCATCACTTGATATTTCTGGAAGTATTTCAAGTGAATCCTATGGAGCACATTGCAAGAATCCAGTTTGGAAGTGAGCAAGCTCTCACTTGTCTAGATCCTGCTAGACTCAACTGCTGCTGCTGCTGCTCATCATGGATGTGCACGGAACCAGACGGGGGAGGCTCAAAGGCGGCGGGGGGGGGGCAGCTTTAAGGGCGGGGGACAGTGCACTTACCCCTCCCACTACTTTTTGCCTGCCAGTGTCCGATTTCAGTAAAGCTCGTCGGGGCGGCAGCGTACCTCCCTGCTGCCCCGTTGTCCCCATTTACCGGAACAAAAGTTCCGTGCACATCCCTACTGACCATTGCCCAGTAAACTTGCCTTGGTAAAGCCCAATGGGGCAGCTTACTGCATGAGGGTGGGCAGTAGCAGCCAATGTCCTTTCTGTTGGAGATGCAGCTCCTAATGGCAGCAACTCTTAGCACCCGCAACCTGCAAAATGCATGGAAGTTACTTCTGCCTTTAGCAGACAACAAGGGGGCAGAGGTGGCAGGGAGGACCGCTGCGGCCCTGAAGATTTTACTTGAAAATGGAGCACCGGAGGGGGGAAAGCGGTGGGAGGGGTAAGTACAACCCCCCACCCTTAAAGCAACACCCCCCGGCGTCAGACCGAGCCTCCGCAGTCCGTGCACATGCCTACTCATGTTCCATTCTCTCACCTCGAGAGAGATATTTCTGTCTTTTCCCTTCCCCTCTTCCTGTATGTAACTAGCAGCTAAGCATGTAGGCTTATCTATCTCCCTGATGGATTTCCTAAATAAACTACTTTATTTATTTAATTCCATGCCTCCAGATAATGTTAATTAGCAGTGCTCTTCTGACCTGTGCACTCAGAGGTGCTCTTACTCCTGCACTTCAGGGCCAAAATCAAGGGCTTCCACAGTCCCTGGGGACCCCTCAATCCTCTTTAGTCTGTCCCAGGTGCTGTGGTCACCTGGCGGAGCATGATAATGCTTAATTTTCAGGGGATTGGGGCCTCCAAAGGCCTTTAGGTCCAGGCTCCAAAATTACCTAGGTGCACCTCTGTGTGCACTTCTGCTGCAGCCGGGATGGATCAATAAATCTCCTGTCCAAGCTCTCTAACATTCTATCCTTCAGTGCCAATGCTCTGGCAGTGATGCTGAAGGAGGAGCATCCATCTGCACCCAGTGCAGAGCACCATCAGGGGAGTGGGTAACCAGCGGACACATTATATAAGCATGCTGGTCCCTAGCTGCTTCTAGTTGGTGCCCGCTGCTGAACAACTCAGTACCATTAGTGGGGGAGCTTTTGTTAACTTTAAGGATGTCATTTGTAATTATGCAGGCTCTTGCTTGCCACAAACTCTTAATACTTTCGATCTATGTTAAATGGCACTACAAAGAATGATTGTCCTGCAGAATTTAATTTCTGGGGTAAGGACCGTACAAGTACAGTTGATTATATAGTAGATTCTCATGATGTCTTTTTGCAGAAATTTAAAATTGTTTCATGTCCAGACAGTGACCATTTTCCAGCTGTTATATATTTGAGCCCCATTAACAGCCAACGGTTTGCAGCCTCGGCTTATAGATCTAATACAGTAGTGGAGGTGGGACCTTCCTGAATAAGGTGATCTGAACAGGTGAACCTGAATATTTTTAATATCCTTAAACTCAGAGAGGTTTCTGCAAATCTGCTCCTTACTTATGACATGTGAGTCAGAGGTGGATATTCTATTACAATATGGCAAGCTTATACAAGCATTTCAATACCTATTATGTAGCAGAGATGTGCACAAATCAAAAATTGTGATTTGTTTCATGTTTGAATCGAAACCAGCTGTTTTGATTTGAACATGAATCTAGCCTGCTTGAAACCAGGTCAATTTGATTCAGAAGACTTGATTTTTCTAATCGAATCCAAATCAATTTGACCTGTGCTGTGAGCAGGGGAGAGCCTCACATACTTTTAAAAACAAAACGGTGCCAGGGCACCTCAAAATTACCTTTATTCATTGCAGAGCATGAAGCAGAGAGGGGGAGATGGTGACCCGCCCCGCCATCCCCCTGCGGCCACTGGCCACTCTTGTGATGAAGAAGAGCCACACAGAGGCACCTTTTAACCACTCCTCTGGCGGGAGCGGAGACAGCAGTAATGCAGAGCTAGCAGCACCGGGGAGGCGGCGATCAGATCCGCCATTCTTCTCTGCATCCAGCCTGGCCAGCTGCTCGCACTAACAGAACTTAGCACTGGGCTAAGCCTCCTTTAAATGGCCTCTGCACAGGCGCTGATGTTCTTTTAGCTAGAACACCAGTGTTGTTGTTTTTTACACTAAAACACCGGTGTTCTAGTGAAGAAACAACGGGATAGCCCCATGATGGTAATTTCGGGGCACCCTGGAACCATTTTGTTTTTTTAGAGTGTGTGGGGGTTTCTTTCCCCTCCCTCCTCCCTCACCCAGTACACTGAAGGCCAAATCAATTCAGCTAGATTAAACTGGAATATTGCTGATTTGATTCAACTGCGAATCTAATCACCCCTTTGGGGCGGAATTCATTTCAAAGTAGAAACACTAGAATCAGTGAGATTCAAGTCAAATTGATTAGCTGCCAAATTTATTTGCACACCCCTATTGTGTAGTGCATCTGTAAAGAAACTACTTAAGCCATATTGTTCTAAAGGCTGGTTTGACTCAGATTGTAATAATGCTAAGAGAATCTTAATTAGAGCTTTCGCGGAATATAGGGGAAATCCAGCTTTAGTGTCTCCCTAAAGTTTATTACTGCAGGAAAAACAGTATAAATTATTGCTGAATAATAATAAGAGAGCAGCAAAAGCAATTGATCACTGCAGCTAAGGCAAAAGATTCAGCTAGGTTTTGGCATCTTGTTGCAGAAAGACTTGTATATGGCCCATCCTGTTTGGACTGCCATATTTCAATTGGACTGAAGAGATAGCCAATTTGATGAATCAGTTAAAACCAGGCAAAGCCCCGGGAGTGATCTTATTCCATTTGAATTAATTAAAATAATTCAGAGTGTTGGGCCCCTATTTTAGCCTCTCTTTTTACCTTTATTCATCTGACGGCCTGTATTCCTGAAGATGAGGAGTGGCCATAACAATCCCCATAAACTTATTAAACATACAGGTGAAACTCGGAAAATTAGAATATTGTGCAAAAGTCCATTAATTTCAGTAATGCAAATTAAAAGGTGAAACTGATATATGAGACAGACGTATTACATGCAAAGCAAGATAAGTCAGCTTAATTTGTTATAATTGTGATGATCATGGCGTACAGCTCATGAAAACCCCAAATCCACAATCTCAGAAAATTAGAATATTACATGGAACCAAGAAGACAAGGATTGAAGAATAGAACAGTATTGGACCTCTGAAAAGTATACAGTGTACTGTGCTTGATTGGCCAGCAAACTCGCCTGACCTGACCCCATAGAGAATCTATGGGGCATTGCCAAGAGAAGGATGAGAGGCATGAGACCAAACAATGCAGAATTGCTGAAGGCTGCTAATGAAGCATCCTGGTCTTCCATAATACCTCATCAGTGCCACAGGCTGATAGCATCCATGCCACGCCGCATTGAGGCAGTAATTGCTGCAAAAGGGGCCCAAACCAAGTACTGAATACATATGCATGCTTATACTTTTCAGAGGTCCGATATTGTTCTATTCTTCAATCCTTGTCTTCTTGGTTCCATGTAATATTCTAATTTTCTGGGATTGTGGATTTGGGGTTCTCATGAGCTGTACGCCATGATCATCACAATTATAACAAATTAAGGCTTGACTTATCTCGCTTTGCATGTAATGCGTCTGTCTCATATATCAGTTTCACCTTTTAATTTGCATTACTGAAATTAATGGACTTTTGCACGATATTCTAATTTTCCAAGTTTCACCTGTAATTAGTAACATTTATGTCCACCATTTATATGAGAAATTGTTAAACTGGTTTGAGACTGAAGAGATTCTAGCAGAGAAGCAAGCCAGATGTAGGTCTGGTCATTCACCCCTAGAGAAGGGCTTTGGTTGAAAAATATACTCAAAATTTTCATTTGGCCTTGTATGCTGCTTTAAGTTTGCTTTTGATCTAATTTCATGGGAGAAACTATGGAGAAAACTTAAAGCCTCCTTGATTGATCAGAGGTTGCTTCTCTTATTTACAAATTGTATGAGAACATCCACTTGTGAGTTAGATACAATGCACACGGACAGCTCTCAGAAGAGATTCTTACCCAGAAATGTGTAAGGCAGGGTTGCATTTTAGCCTCACTTTTGTACAATTTTTATATAAATCTTTTGGTGGAGAGGCTAAGTAATTTAGATCACCACCCTCCAAAATTAGAATATAAGCACTTATCTGTGCTCCTTACATAGATGCTGCTGTTGTTTTATCCCTGTCCCCCATTGGGTTAAGAAGCGCTTTGTGGGCTTTTGCATGCTACTGCAGGGAAGACACCTTGAAGGTTAATTACCAAAAACGTAAAATCATGATGTCTGCAAAATCCCCTAAGAAGTTGAATTAGAGTATTTACAGATTTAAAATTGAGCAAGTTGTCTGTTTTAAACATTTATGTGTAATTTCCCAAGCAAAAGGCAGTTTAAATGCTCATGAAGAGCCTGTAATGCAAAATGCCCAGAGAAGTATTTCAGCAATACTTCTATCCACTAGTTCTGTCCACTAGAACTAGTGGTGGACAGTTTATCCCAGCTGCTATCAAACTATGCAGTGCCAAAGCATTAGCCCATGTCCTATATGGTGCCCAGATCACCTTATATTCCAATCTTGCGGCCTTAGAAACAGGGATGTACACAAATGGCTCGTGCACAGGCTGGCAAGGCAGGGAGCAGTTCACAGAAGGAGCCGGAAGGCAGGTCTTTACCTGCTCCACTGCCACCTCACCGCTTTTCCGGGTGCAGCGCTCACCTTAGCAACAGCTGCCGGGGACTGTTGCAGCAGGCAACATTGCGGGTTAGGGGCCTAGAATACCATTGGTGTGCCCAATGCAGGGCTTTGCCCAAGGGCTTTCCACTACCTGGCACTGGCCCAGCCCATGTTTGTTTAAGCAAACATTTCACAGCATCCAGGACATCCCTGTCATGAGGTAGGCCTCTTCAGCAGTGTTCCCTCTAATTTTTATAATCAGTGATTGGAAGCGTTTTGTCCTGTGCAATAGAATCAAGTCAGTGTGCACACATAACTCTCTCTCTCTCTCTCTCTCTCTCTCTCTCTCTCTCACACACACACACACACGTGACTACTGAATTTTTTTTAACCTTTTCCTCCCTGCGGTGGGGGGGGGTGCCACTGACTCCCTCCCTCCCTCCTCCCTCCCATCCTCCTCTGGCTGCTATATCTGCAGCCACCGGGTGCAGAGCCACCACCACCCACCCTCCTCCCCCCTGCCCCAAGCTCCAGTCTCTCTGGGCTCTGTCTGGGGAGCCACGGTGGGGAGCCACCACCTCCCATCTTTGGGCTGCTCTGTCTGCAGCTGGAACTGGAGGAGGAGGAGCCCCAGCTGGTGGGGAGGAGGGGGAAGGGAGGTGGCGGCGTGGCGGCGACCCAGCCAGGGAAAGGGGGAAAGCATAGAAATGCTTCCTGGCCAGGAAAGGGAGGGGGGAAAAGAGTGGCGGGCAGTTGGGTGACAGTGGCAGGCAGTATAGCAGAGACTGTGCACCTGCTACAAACTGTTGTGTGGGGGCCTGGAAGTTGGTGCGTGTGCATGCACACACACACTTTATAGGGAAAACGTGCACCTTAGAGGGAACAGCCTCTTCACACTTCAGATTTTGAGGCATTTATTGTCACTTGGTGAATTTGCTTAGTATCCATAGTATCTCTTAGAGAGAGAAATGAAACATCCTTAAAGTGTACCTCTGCTTCCTAAGCAAATATAAAGGAAAGAGAGAGATTTGAAAGAGGAAGTGCAGTTCAACACAAAGAAAATAAAAGAGGAGGTTTAGGATTGTAAACCATCCTGAGATTTTATATAGGGTGGTATATAAATGTGACTAACAAATAATACTGTAGTGCTCTGCTTCACGCTCTAAAATATCTTGCACCAGTACTGGCAACATCTTTTATTCTAGCCACTTTTCATCAGTCTGATAGTGGACAATAAGAGCTTGGGGACAATTTCTGGCAAAAAAAAAACCCCAACAAAAAAACAAACCCGACATGGGATATTAACCTCCCCTCCCTCTGCACTGCAATCCCAATCCAGCCTTCAGCACACTGTTTGAAAAGACTTCTTATGTAATGTCTAGTTTAGCCATGAGGCTGTTGCTCTTCATTTGATGGAGGTGAGCCTTTATCAAAGTCAGAATAGAGCAGCTGATTTGAAATAGCTCATGGGTATGACAACCTTTGCAGCTGGCATGTTGACTCATGCTGTTGTTCTAAGTGTCAGCAGCAATTCTGAGAAGGTCCTATCTGGAAAATCCCTTGCATACTTGGAACATTTACTGAATGAGTGTTAAAGCATCTCACCTATTTTTGCTTTAACAGTCAAAGGAAATCCCCAATTTTGTTTCCATATAAAAATAACAGCCTTTATAAACTCACCCCTATACTAACATCATTGTGGTGTTATGTGATTATAGAATATAATCTCAGAGCCAACACCAACATTTAGAGCCAGGTCTCACGATCAGTGAGACCCGGTTTTGGAGCATGGGCGGGGAGAATGGGCTAAGCCCGCTCTCCCCGCACACGAGCGGGGAGGGAGCCCTGGGTGGCCGAATCGGCTACCCACACGATTGCCGGCTCTGTGAAAGAGCCAGCGGGGGCTGGGCAGCTCAGGAGCCACGTGGCCCCCGGAAGCTCCAGTATGCCCTGTGCGAGCACGCAGGGCATACTGGGGTGACCCCTGGAGTCAGGAGGCAACTTTTCACCTCCCTTTCGGGGGTTTACTTGTGAGTAGCCATGGCGTGGAGCCGCACCATGGCTACTCACGATCGGAAAGCCTGGGTTTGCAGAGCACTCGCTCTGCAAACCCGGGCTTTGGGGAGGGCTAAAAAAGCAGGCTAGCCGCTTGTAAGCCACCGGGCTCACCTACAAGCCTGGTGGTTTACACAATCAGCCAAAATCGGGCTAGGCTCTCCTAGCCCGATTTTGGCTGATTGTGAGAATAGCCCCTTAATTTCATTTCATTTTGCTCTTTCACCAGGAAGTTGTGACTCCTGAGGATGTGGACAAGCTGATTGGAATGGTGCGGCCTACCACCTGTTCTCTTGACCCTTGTCCAACATGGCTTATGTTATCTGGCAGGGGGGTTGTTGTAGAAGGCCTGGTAGAGATTATAAATGCGTCTCTGATGGAAGGTAGGATGCCTCCTTGTCTTAAGGAGGCAATTATTAGACCACTTCTGAAGAAGCCTACCCTGGATCCCTCGGACTTGAATAACTACAGACCTGTCTCCAACCTTCCATGGCTGGGCAAGGTAATTGAGAGGGTGGTGGCCTCCCAGCTCCAGACAGTCTTGGGTGAAACTGATTATCTTGATCCATTTCAAACTGGCTTTCGGGCTGGCTATGGGGTGGAGACTGCCTTGGTCAGCCTGATGGATGATCTTCAATTGGCAATTGACAGAGGAAGTGTTACTCTGTTGTTCCTTCTGGACCTCTCGGCGGCTTTCGATACTATCGACCATAGTATCCTTCTGGAGTGTCTGAGGGGGTTGGGAGTTGGAGACACTGCTTTGCAGTGGTTCCGCTCCTACCTCTTGGGCAGGTTCCAGATGGTGTCCCTTGGAGACTGTTGTTCTTCAAAATCTGAACTTTTGTATGGTGTTCCCCAGGGCTCCATATTGTCTCCAATGTTGTTTAATATCTACATGAAACTGCTGGGAGAGATCATCAGGAGATTTGGTGCAGGGTGCTACCAGTATGCTGATGACACCCAAATCTATTTCTCCATGTCAGCATCATCAGGAGAGGGCATAACCTCCCTAAATGGCTGCCTGGAGTCGGTGATGGGCTAGATGAGGGATAACAAACTGAGACTGAATCCAGCTAAGCCAGAGGTACTCATTGTCCGGGGTCGGAACTCGAGAGATTATTTTGATCTGCCTGTTCTGGATGGGGTCACACTTCCCCAGAAGGAACAGGTACGCAGTCTAGGGGTGCTTCTGGATACGAGCCTCTCCCTGGTGTCCCAGGTTGAGGCCAGAAGTGCCTTCTATCAGCTTCGGCTGATACGCCAGCTGCGTCCATTTCTTGAGGTGAATGACCTCAAAACAGTGGTACATCTGCTGGTAACCTCCAGACTGGATTACTGTGATGCGCTCTATGTGGGGCTGCCCTTGTACATAGACCGGAAATTACAGCTGATCCAGAATGCGACAGCCAGGCTGGTCTCTGGGTCATCTCCAAGAGACCATATAACTCTTGTATTGAAGGTGCTACACTGGCTGCTGATATGTTTCCGGTCAAAATACAAGGTGCTGGTTATAACCTATAAAGCCCTAAACAGTTTGGGCCCTGGGTATTTAAGGGAACGCCTTCTTCTGCATGAACCCCACCGCCCACTGAGATCTGCTGGAGAGGTCCATCTGCAGCTGCCACCAGCTCGTCTGGTGGCCACCAGGGACGGGCCTTCTCTGCTGCTGCCCTGAGGCTTTCGAATGCGCTCCCTAGTGAAATAAGAGCCTCCCCATCTCTGACAGCTTTTAAAAAGTCTTTAAAAACACATTTATTCACCCAGGCTTTTAATTAATGTTGTTTTAATGGTTTTAATGCTGTTTTAAAATATTATTTTAAATTTTTTGTAAAAGTTCAGAACAACATGTTCACAGTTATCTCAGTTTTCCTCACAACAATGTTAGGCTGAAGCACAGTGAATAACCCGAGGTCACCCCATGAATTTCATGGCTGAGTGATGATTTGAACCCAAATCTCCCTGGGCCAACTGCAACAGTCTGAGCACTATATAGGATGTTATAAAAATGGATAAAACCTTGGCTATTTGACAGTGGGGCTATTCTCATGATGGGGGGCGGAACCGGGTTAAGGGAGCTGAGCCTGGTTTCCCGCCATCATGAGAACCACCAGGCTCATGGACAAGCCCAGTGTTTCCATGGTGGCTACCCCACCTAAAAACCCCTCCCCTTAAATGAGGATAATGGACTGAGTGCACTCGGGGTGGAGGGAGACGGAGAGGCTCTTGCACGGTGCCTTCCTAGAGTTCTGGGGGCTGGGGTGCCGTGCGGTGGCGCTCCCCTGCCCCCATCCCCCGGAGCTCCGAAGGGTGCTGCTCGTCTGGGTGGCTGATCTGTCCGCCCAGCAACAAGTGACTGCTCCTGTGCAGGGAGAGTGGGCTAAGCCTACTCTCCCCACATAACCCCATGAGGCTCTACAAATTGATTGTGTGTAGAGCCTCAGTATCTATTATTATTGCATTAAAGAATAATGAGTTGCTCACAACAGTAGATGGAAAGAGAATACAGCAAACTGCTTTAGAGGCTCTCAATATTCTTTGCTCCAGTTCCCAATCTCTTGGTCTTGGGCCAGGAATAAGAGCATAAAATCCTGGCTGTGCCACTAACAACATAGCTTGGCCATGTCACAGGATCTCAAGCTCTCAGATTTCAATCCATAAAATGGAAGGAAGTGGAACAAACCTCAAAGAGCTCAGATAAACAGTGGCTACTTGGCTTAGAGTTGACTGTGGATTTTACATATTACAGGTGAAACTCAGAAAATTAGAATATCGTGCAAAAGTCCATTAATTTCAGTAATGCAAATTAAAAGGTGAAACTGATATATGAGACAGACGCATTACATGCAAAGCGAGATAAGTCAAGCCTTAATTTGTTATAATTGTGATGATCATGGCGTACAGCTCATGAAAACCCCAAATCCACAATCCCAGAAAATTAGAATATTACATGGAACCAAGAAGACAAGGATTGAAGAATAGAACAATATCGGACCTCTGAAAAGTATAAGCATTTCTTATGTATTCAGTACTTGGTTTGGGCCCCTTTTGCAGCAATTACTGCCTCAATGCGGCGTGGCATGGATGCTATCAGCCTGTGGCACTGATGAGGTATTATGGAAGACCAGGATGCTTCATTAGCGGCCTTCAGCAATTCTGCATTGTTTGGTCTCATGCCTCTCATCCTTCTCTTGGCAATGCCCCATAGATTCTCTATGGGGTCAGGTCAGGCGAATTTGCTGGCCAATCAAGCACAGTACACTGTATACTTTTCGGAGGTCCGATATTGTTCTATTCTACAATCCTTGTCTTCTTGGTTCCATGTAATATTCTAATTTTCTGGGATTGTGGATTTGGGGTTTTCATGAGCTGTACGCCATGATCATCACAATTATAACAAATTAAGGCTTGACTTATCTCGCTTTGCATGTAATACATCTGTCTCATATATCAGTTTCACCTTTTAATTTGCATTACTGAAATTAATGGACTTTTGCACAATATTCTAATTTTCCGAGTTTCACCTGTAGACCTGGTCACTAGACCATTTGTGGGGTGAGTAGGAGGGTCAGAACTTTGCCTCCCCAAGTAGCAGCAGATGACTAGATGAGGAGAACCTTTGTTTGGGTCAGCAAAGCCAGGAAATACATGAGTAAGCCAGTTGTCCATTACTTAAACCAGAGCTGGAAGCATGGGAAGTCCTCCAAAGGTCTAGCAGGCCTTCCCAGAATGTTTGGTGCTGCCAGTAGACTGGAAAGCCTCATTACATCCCCTGCTAAGTTAACTTGGCAAAAGGGCACCTTTTAATTATGGTGATTCTTTTTATTTAGCAGGTAGAGAGTAACTGGCCCTATCCACCCCCAGCACAGTGCCTCCAGTGACTGTTGCTAGTGTCTATCTTACATTTCTGCTTACATTGTGAGCCCTGTCAGGACGGGGATCCATCTTATTTATTTGTTGTTTCTCTGTGTAAACCGCTTTGGAAACTTTTGTTGAAAAGCGGTATATAAATATTTGTAGTTGTACATCAGCAGGTAGGCTTGTGCATTTCGATTTGGGTACAAAACCTTTTGTGTCTGAAAATGGCGATTTCAGAGGTTTTATAACCAAAACAAAATCAAGAATTTAAAAACAGAGATTTTTGTTTCCAAATTGAAATGACTGTGTTTCGGACAGAATGCTTTGTTCTTCAGAAAAGCATTGCAATTCAAATTGACTTCTCTGACTCTCTCCACTCCAGCTGAGGCACTGAGTGATTAGCAGAAGATAAGATATGCAAAAAGCTGTTTAGCATGAATGGTTTAGTTAAGTATGTGTTGTGTTCAGTGTGACTGAAATGCAAACTGGCCTTGCAAAGGGATTTGGAAGACAGCATTTTGAGACAGAAATACCCAAATGTCTTTGGGAGCTCAATGCAATTCCAAAGCTCTTGCTAAAAGCCATGGTATAAATTGTGTGGAGAAGCTTTTCGAGAAGCTGGTTAGGAAAGTTCTGAAATTACACAGGTTTTTCTTTCCAAAGGTTTAGAAAGAATCTCTTAACTTTTTCAGGGGTCTTTTGAAGAGCTATTTTGTTTTTCTTCTGATTTCTATGAGTTATATTGGTGTCTAAGTTTTGTTGCCCAAGTTGAGCAGTCTAATGTAATTTAGGCCACAATGTAATTTGGTGGGACATGATGTCTAAGCCAGTGGTTCACAACTTTTGCCATTGCAGGGACAGGTCATCCACATGGGACTACAGGAGACAAAAGGAGGGGGGTGGGGAATACCCCTCTCAATCTATTGACATCCCCAGGAATCTTAGTTGCTTCTCTCTTTCTTGTAACCATGATCCATGGTTTTGCACTTTCTTAAATGCCGTGATGATAAATCTCAACAATTCTGAACAGTAGGCTGATTTGTTTGGGCTACGGCTCACTCCAGTTCAGTTAAATGAACATTTGAAGCTGTTCCATAGTACCAAGGCAGTTCATTGGTCTATCTTGATATCTCAAATGACCTGTGGTCAGTGTTCCATGAGGAGGGAGTGTTTTTATTGAAAGATTGCTTGAATCCACAAATGGGTTGTGCTGCTGTGCTGGTGCCACAGGGACAGGCTCCCGCCTGCTGCAAAATTCTCAAATAACCGTGCCAAAAAATTATGTGTCGATGTTGTTCATCATTCTCTTCACTCTTTCAACTTGTTTATGTGGGGCTTCAGGGGCAAAACAGTGGGTTGGGTGGCAGTGCCCCAAGGGTGGTGCACCCAGATTCCAAATAGGGCAAAGGGCTGATTTCTTAGGAATTTTTGAGGTTTACACGTCTTTAAGATTTCCCCCCCATAGGGAATAATGGAGGTTTCTGCAGCCCCATAACTTCACCTGGGGGGCACTGGGATGGCCCAAAGCAAGTGGTGGTGTAGTGCACAGAGGGTGCCAACCAACCCCCTGGATTGCTAACCCATTGGGGTACTGGGCTTTGTTGTTTCTGAGGTGTTGAGTTTAGATTCTCTGGTAGCAAATGAGATGTTTAATGAAAAACCATGAATCCACTCTCATATGCTACTAGAGAATCTACTCTCAGAACACCTCTAGAACAACAAAACCCTGTACATCATGGGTTGGCAATCCATGTGGGTGGTTGGCACCCTATGTGCACTACACCGCCACTTGCTCTGGGCCACCCCAGTGCCCCTCAAGTGGAGTTATGGGACTGCAGAAACCTCCATTATACCCTATAAGGAAAATCTGAAAAATGCGTAACTTCATTGATACTTTAAAAATCAGCCTTTTGCCAAATTCCTCTGAAAAAAATTGTGGTAGCTTCCTTGTACCGACTGGGCACTACCACCAACCACACTCCACTCTGGGCCACCCCTCCCTCCCACGAGAAGCTATACTTTTCCTGAAACCTCCATCATACCCTATGGGGAAAATCTGAAAGATGTGCAAACTTCAAAAATTCACCAAATATTAGCAGTTTGCCCAATTCCTTTGAAATTTTTGTGGTAGCTTCCACTCATTGTGCACTATAACTCCCATCCACTCTTTTGACCATGTGACCCATTTTTAATCTGAATTAATTTGGATTTGGATTAATTCAGATACAAAACAAAACGGGTGATTCGGAAGGCTTAATTTTGAACAAAATGGGCTTGATTCAGATTTGGTACAAATCAAAACAGAAAAAATACAAAATGTGCAACCCTATCAGCAGCTGCCCTCTTATTGGCCACAAAGGAGCAGGAGGAGGACCCAGCCCTGCTGAAGTGGCTCCAGTTATAGGATCATAGAGTGTGCTTTGCAGAGTGGCACATCCATGACTGGTAGCCCCTGTAACTACTGCTCTCTATTGTTCCAGGCCTGCTTGGTCCCAGTGGCTGCATAGAAAAGATAACTGCATCCACACAAAGAGAAAAGCAAATTAGGAGAGCTCTCCTCTTCTCCTACTTTGATTGAAAACAGGGCACAAAAGTTGGGCTACCCTAATTTGAGAGCCTGGGATTTTTGTGAGTTCACACAATCATGCAAACCAGGGCGGAATTTTCCTATCCTGATGTTGATGACTGTGTGACCAGGCCTACTATGTTTCCTATTATCTTACTGAAATCATAGTCCTGGTTTATCCAGTTATTCTAATCCAATTATTCTATACATTATCCAGGCCATTCAGAGACACACATACAGTTTGTAACTACTGGGAAACCAGTGTGGTATAGTAGTTAAGAGTATTGTCCTAGGACAGAGAAAACTCAGGTTCAAATCCTTACTTAGCCATGAAGCTAATTGAGGTATCTTGGGTCAGTCGCTATCTCTTGGCCAAATTCATCTCACAACTTTTTTGTGAAGATAAAATGAGAGAGGAGAGCCATCTACACAACTCTCAGCTGCTTGGAGGAAAGGGTGGGATAAAATATAATAAATACTTCTCACCTCCTGCAGCCTGTGCTACAGAGCAAGAAGAGCCAGGTTTCTGCATGCAATAGTCGGCTGAAGAACCATGTGCACAAAGAGGTGCTGTGCACCTACCCAGTCCAGCTTCTAGGGCTGCTCTGTGCATGATTTATTGTCCCTCTTGTCCCTCCTGTGTGCATGCCATTTCGATCGAATAATTCTCTCACTGATTATTTGACCTGAACAGCATGCACACAACATTGGTTTCTGTGCATCTGCAGCTAGGAACATAGGAAGCTGCCTTATACTGAGACAGACCATTGGTCCATCTAGCTCAATACTGTTTACACTGATTGGTAGTGGCTCTCTCAAGTTTCAGGAATATGCTGCAGCCCTGGAGATGCTGCCAGGGATTGAGTCTGGGACCTTCTTCTGCATGCAAGCAGATGCTCTACCACTGAGATATGACCCTATCCCTAAGGGACTGTACAGCAGCCAGTGCTCACATGTAGCCTTCTATCCAAATGCTTAACAAGGATTAATGTTCAAATGCTTAACAGTGAATTAATGTTCGCTGCTGCAAGACCGGCTCTCCACCCCTAGGTCAGTACATAAAGCACTAATGGATTTGGATCTTCAAAAAGAAGTACGAGGGAATGGCAGCTGCTCTGCATCTTGGCTGTTTTAAGCAGTAGGCCTGTGAATCTGCAGCTAGGTAAGGAAGGAAGTGTGGAAACCACAGTGCTTAGTTACGGGGTGGGGGAGGGGAAGGCTGCAATTGATTAAGGATAAGATCAGACAGCAAGACGTGGAAACTATTACTCATGCTCCTATCCCCTCCCTCCTACTTGGCTAGGTCAAATTGTTGGGTATGGCTTAAGTGTTGTCTGGTTTTATTATTTTGAATCATAAGAGATAAGAATGCCAGACAGCTTCCTAGCAACACTGGCTAATGAAGGCAGATGACAAAACAAAGCCTGTGGTTCTAGAAGCCACTTTTAGAAGGAGGTGGCATGAGAGGCTTCTATGATTGACCCCATTTTCACACCCTGCTTTAAACCAGGACACTCCAAGCTTCTTTTTCACCTGGACTTTCTCACCAGCCTCTTCAAAAGAGGAAACTTCTTACAAAGTCAAAAAAAAGGAAACTTCTTAGAAATGAGGGGGTTTCGTTAGAAGGAAGTTAAGAGGAAGGGTGAATAAGTTCAAATCTCACCAAGATGCTTGGAAGTTAACAGAAGCTCAGCTAAATAGCTCAGCTAAATGTATACCACATATTTGTTGGAGATCCAGCTTGAGATGGCATTGAGCTTTTGCACCAGTAACCCTAATGACCACTAGGGACATTGGGAATAGAGCTAGTCAGTTAGGAAGGCTATTCTCATGACCAGCCAAAACAAGATGCAATGGGAGCTGTGTGGCTCCCAGCACCGGCTCAGCGGCAAGTCCTCTTAAGTAGCCCACTGCTTAACCAGGGTTTCATGCACAGAGGCACCTGAAAAGCAGGTTAAATGATTGTGTGTCAGTGCGGCACGGCTCTGCGCCCCACCGACTCATGATTAGCCTGCCAACTGGGAGGCTACAACAAGCCTCCCTGTGTCAGGAGCCTCTCCAAAAGGCACCGCCCACTCACGCGGTACCTTATGGGACTTCCAGGGGTTAGGAGGCCCCTGAACCCCACCACCCCAACTGGCTCCATGACGGAGGTGGTAATCATCTGGGCAGTCTATCCAGCCACCCAGAGAAGGCTCCCTGATATTCTGCGGGGAGAGCGGGTCAAACTGCTCATGCATAGAGCCTCACGGTTTCCTTCTCTTTCCTGTTTATCGCTGCCTCTGTGACCCCTCCGTTGATAGAATGTACTCAGAAACTTCCTGGGAGTGACTTCCTTCTCCCCCCGCCCCTGCAGAATGCTACTAGCTCTCTCTCTGAGCACCATGCTTCTATGGGTCTCTCTCTGACCAACATGTAGCCAGAAGTTAGATATAGTTCTTTTTCCATCATCATGTACTTCTAAATAAAGTAGATTAGTTTAACCTTACATGAATCTCCATGCTTATCATTTACAAGCTGTTGCCCCTGAGACCCTATTAACTTCTGCTTAGGAGTGAGTTAGCTCCTGCAATACTCTGCTATATAAGTAATTACATCCCCAACAATATTAGACAAGGCCAAAAGTATATGTGGCTAATAAGCAGTGTCAACAAAGTGATAAAGGCCAAGAAGGAATCCTTCAGAAAATGGAAGGCTTGCCCAAATGATGAGAACAACAAGGAACACAAAATCTTGTTTTTTTTAAGGTTGCTGAGTAGCTGAGGAGCATATTGTTTTTAAAAACTTTTAAAAACCGTTACTAAATATATCACAAGGGAGCTGGCTGAGGTGTGGGTTGGACAGTTGGATCATTAGATAACCAAGGTGTGAAAATAGTCTAGGGTTTAGCATTGCACATATAACAGTGGAGACAGCTTTTGGCAAGTGCTGGGGAGAGAGAAAAAGATGTCCACTCCTGAAACATGCCACCTCTGCCCCCGCCCCAACCTTCACTGCAAGCTTTGTCCAGCACTGTAAGGCTGCTGTTCAGCAGGATTCCCAGATTAGAGTCTTTATTGCAGAAAAGAGTGATATAAGTTAGGACAAGAGCATATAAAGTGTGTATAAGTGCATACAAGTGTAAACAAGTCTAAATTACAATAAATCAGGGCTGTTCCCATTGCTGCTTTTTATTACAGTTGATTGCATTCCATTGCTGTTTTTCAAACATTGGTTTGTTCACACAGCTGGCTCCCTCCCACTTGATCCATCTTGCCTATTTCTGGCCAATATATGGCTGTAGAGGAGGCCCTCACCTCCTGTTTCCAAATGCTGCATTCAGCTTTGCCCAGGTAGTGAAGAGAAAGGGAGGAGTACATTTTTAATTTGACTGCTCTGTCTACCCTCTGCAGGGATGGTGGACGGATTAGAATTGTCCACCTCCAGAGGCTAATGGATCTGCTTGGTTTCCAGATAGCCCTCAGGGAGTTTCCAGTGTCCTGGAAACTGGTGAATCTGTCGAGGCCCTGGTGAATCTCTGGAATGGAGAGACAGCCTGGACTTTTGACACAGTTGCTCACAGTTGCATCACAGTTTTTAGAAAGCATGTGAAATCTTGGCTTTTTACCCAGGCTTTTATATGATTGTCTCTACAGCTGCTTCTTTGTATTTTGTATGCTTATGTGTTTGTATTTTAAATCTTTTTAGTCAGATCTGTGATTTTATATTCTAGCTTAATGTTTTAATTGTATAAGTTTTATAGTCTTGTTTTAATTTTTCTGTGTGAACCGCCTTGGGATTGTTTTAATGAAAGGCGGTATACAAATTTAACAATAAAATAAAAATGAAATGAAATAAATATGTGTGTGCACATGCTGTGGATTCCTGTGGATTTCCCCCCACTCCCGTACTTTTCTGTCTTTTGAAAAAATGTATATCCTCGGTGTTCTTGTAAAACAATAACTGCTCACTAGATCGATGAGAAGCTCTAGCTACTGTAATGGTGCATTAAACCCAAGCCACCTTTTACAGTTTCACTGGGGACTGAGCCTAGCGGCAGGCAGGAAGCTTCCCTCTAGAATGGAAGTGCTTTCCATTCTTACTATCACCGGGAGTTTTTAAGATATAGGAACATAGGAAGCTGCCATATACTGAGTCAGACCATTGGTCTATCTAGCTCAGTATTGTCTTTGCAGACTGGCAACGGTTTCTCCAGGGTGGCAGGCAGGAATATCTCTCAGCCTTGGAGAAGCCAGGGAGGGAACTTGGAACCTTCTGCTCTTCCCAGGGCAGCTTTATACCCTGAGGGGAATATCTTACAGTGCTCACACATCAAGTCTCCCATTCATATGCAACCAGGGCCGGCCCTTGCTTAGTTAAGGAGACAAGTCATACTTGCTACCACAAGACCAGCTCTCCTCTATAATTTTCTATAATTTTAAGCTTTATGATTTTCCAACGGTGTTCTTGTGTAAGAACACCAGTAGACCAGAACACCAGTATTCTAGAGCAACTGGAAGATTTGCCACAACACTACCTTATTGAAAATGATATCTCATGGAACAGCAGGGCACCATGTAGACTCACTCCCTACTCCCCAGACACCAGGGAATGATTACTTCTTTCTCTGTTTATGAAAGGAAACTTTGCTGGGCTGTTCTGATGTAGTGGTGTACTTGCACAAGAACACCCTGGACGTATATTTTTAAAAAGAATGACCAAGTGGAAGGAAACATGGGCTTCCCAACACACACTCTCATGGAGTTCTGCTTTTTCTATGTACTGCACATATAATCTCCCACATCCCCTGCATCACCCCACCACAGAGCTTGAAACCTGCTATGGATTTTGCCGTAGCTGGGCCTTCCCATTGTTCTACTGCACTGCTGTTAGAGCACTAGAACACCAGGGGGAAATACAGGTGGCCCTCATTATTTGCAGGGGTTCTGTGCGAAACCTTACCCCATGGCAATCCAGGGGTAAGGTTCCTGAAGCTAAAATAAAGGCAAAAAGGTAGAAATAAAGGGAATAAAGCACAATACCTTGTTCTCCAGGCCTCCATCCAGCTCTCCAGCAAGACCTCCCCAAACCCACAAACCCTCCAAACCTTTGCCAAAAATATCAGAAAAGTTGTTGTTTTTTAAGAGCCACAAAATGGATCCATGCTGCATAATGGCGGCCAAAAATGACATCCAAAGTCATTTTCTAGCCACCCAGGAACCACGGATAGGTGAATTTTGCCTATTTAAAAATATGTGAATAAATAAACTGGGTCTCTTAGACCCAAGCGCAGATATGTGAAACCGCGATCTGCAAGACTGCAGATAACAAGGGCGACCTGTAATAATAACAAAAAACATTAGTATTGGATAGAGTTCTGGACTGGAAGTAGACTGCAGGATGCAGGAAGCAAGTCTGCCCAGCAGTGGAATGGGGGGGGGGGCAAGGTGGATCCTACACTTCCCCAACATCACTCCCAGACAGATAGACACGGCTCCATCTCGTGTTATCTCCGGGGTCTCTGCCTATAGGTCCACAAAAATGCCAAGTATGCACACAACCACTTTCAACACTCTCCCAAAAGTGAAACTTTTAAAAGATGTGTATATTATGTATTAAGGGCCAGTCGCCATGGTGGGGAAAAACTGAATAATGCCACTGACTGTATGAACAGCACCTTGCTTTTACTATATTGAAGTTGCTGTAAAGTGCTCGCTTCGGCAGCACATATACTAAAATTGGAACGATACAGAGAAGATTAGCATGGCCCCTGCGCAAGGATGACACGCAAATTGGTGAAGCGTTCCATATTTTTGATCGATGGAGAACTATGGCAAGGTTAGGGATCATCTAGCTGTCTGTCCCAAACTCTTCACCTGTTAAGAGTCTGTGAAGAAGTATTGTATTTCTGATTTAACCACTTGATCAGGGAACTTAAGTGGTTTAGAAATAAACAGTGAAGCATTTGTTTAATTATGATCAACTGATAAATAAAACCTTTAGCATTAAAAAAAAAAATGAAGTTGCTGTAAATCCCCACCTCATCTCAATTCCCTCCAACCTGAATTGTAGTGAAGCAGGAGTACATCACCATTTGGCTAAAGCACTAGGGACTAGCAATACACTGCAACATTTTGTTGCAGGTTTCTACTTGTTAAATGTGAATAATGTTAATGTTTAAATTACTTTAATTGTTTAATTGAGTTAGTTTTGATTTTAATTGTTAATTGATTTTAATTGTTTTTATTTTGATGAAAACTGCCCTGAGCCATGTTTGGAAAGGTGGTATATCAATCAATCAACCAATCAAATAAATAAATAAATAAATAAATTTAGGAAATTATGACATTTGAAACAAACATCTAAAAAATATTGCCTGATCTCCAGACTAACCTTTTGCAGATGTGCTCGGTTTTTCCATTATGCAGGGGGAGGGGGGATTTTTTGGCAGTCACCCCTTCCCCCGTAACTTCTTGTGCTTCCTGAAACTGTGATGCTATTCTCACGACTAGCAGGAACCAGGATAAGGGAGCCCAGCCTGGTTCCTTCTGGTCGTGAGAACCACTGGGAGCCCCATGTCTCCCGGTGGCTACTCAGCGGCAAGCCTACTTACACAGCCACCCCTTTAAACAAGGTTAACGGAGCGCTCGCTTTTTTTGGTCTGTTGTTTTGCACTCTACATGGCCTTCTCAACTTGTGCCTGCCTAGTCAAAACAGTTGTCTCCTGCACCTGACTTTTGTTTTGAACTGGGAGGAGGAAAGGAAGTGAAAAAATCCTTAACTAGGACCTGCAACAGTGTGTTGGGGCAGAGGGGGAAAAACATCTTGAGTGAATACTAGTGCTGGTTGGAAGATATCTGGGATGGATAAGTCAACCTTGCAAAATTTTCTGTAGCAAGCTCTTGGGGGGGGGGGGGGGGTTCAGGGGCATAGCAAGGTTGGAGTGGGCCCAGAGACAAGATTTTAAAATGGGCCCCTCCCTCACTAAAGCTCAGCTCATGAAGTAAAGAAATCTTAAATGAGGCTGAATTGTGATAACAAAAAGCATAGTAAAATATCTATCTATCTATCTATCTATCTATCTATCTATCTATCTATCACCAATGTGCCACAATAGAATATCATCCTAAATTATTTTTTTAAAAAGGTTTTGTAAATTGTGGATGATGAAAGTAATTTAATGGTACTAGAGAAAGACATGCTGTTCTCGTAGCTCCAGGTCTTAACACTCACATCAATTTTGGAGGATGAATACAACTGAAGGAAACCCCGGCGGGTGTGCAGCTGGGGAAGTCACAGTCATGTGACTTGCCTCTGGGCCCCCTCCCAGGCAGTGGGCCCCCAGACAACTGTCTCCCCTTGCCCTATTATAGTTACGCCCCTGGGGGGGTTTACTACGAAGCTTTTTTATTTTTTTAACTTTTGCTATTGCTATTTGAAACTAGAAACTTCTTCATGAAGCTATGTGCCTTGGCCTAATGCCAATGTGTATTTTCTTGTTGATTAATTGACAAATAAAGATTTTTGAGGGACAAAGATGCCACCTTTTTTTTAACCTGTCTGAACCATTCTTGGATTAGTCTAACTTAATACACCAAAAATTCATTTTGCTTGGAGAAGAAAAGCTTCAGTTGAGAAAAAGGATATGTGATCGGCAGGCACATATATCTCCTAGTGAAAAGCAGCTGCATGTGACACTGCCTCATACCCCATCTTGGCTAGAGCCCTTCTGCCCTCCCAATCGTCACGTGAACTGGCCCTATATGTTCTTAAGAATTGCTTGAACAACTTCTATCCTAGACAGCAGTACCAATCAGATGTACGTACTTGAAAGCATTGTCATTCTCTTTAGGGCCACTATTGCTGCAGTGTTGCAGAAATTCTCTCTTGCCATACCAAAGAAGACAGGAGGCAAGAATAACTTGGAGAAATATATGTGGGTAAAGGGCCACAGCCTTTTTGAACAACATTATAATTCAGGTAACTGCAGTAGGTCTACACTTTACCCCACTAACCAACTCAGACACTAAACTCAGGTTGGAGGTCAAACAATTGTGTCCTCCCCCGAAATCTGCTTGAGCAATCACACCTTAGCTCAGAGCAGCAGATCAGAGCAATTCAGATCCCTTATCCTCCTTGCCAATTCTCTATGGCAGGGGTTCCCAACCTGTGGTCCTCCAGATCAGGGATTCTCAACGTTGGGTCTCCAGATGTTATTGGACTTCAGCTCCCATAATCCCCAGCCAAAGGCCACTGGGCCTGGGGATTATGGGAGATGAAGTCCAATAACATCTGGGGACCGAACGTTGAGAATCCCTGCTCCAGATGTTGCTGAACTATAACTCCGATCATTCCCAGCCAGGGATGATGGGAGTTGTGGTTCAGCAACATTTAGAGGACCACAGGCTGGGAACCACTGCTCTAAGGCTTCAATGACCCTCTGCAAGTTGTTCAGTCTTTGATGTGGGTGGTGCTGCCTACTTGGTGCACCAGGGTCCCTCCCAGACTCCTTTTGTTGCTCCCTGTCGTGTGTGTGTGTGAGAGAGAGAGAGAGAGAGAGAGAGAGAAGAGAGGGAGGGAGGAGGGAGGGAGGGAGAGAATTGATTTACCAATTGTTCAGTTACAAGATTTAAAAAAATGTAAAAGCCCTCAAAAACCTAGAATTAAAACCATTTTTTAAAGTAATGTGCAGGTAAGTTTCCTCAAGAATAAAGAAAAAGATCAACAGCACCACTCTTGAATCCCAACACACCTAGCAAAACAAGCATGCATGGCAATGCTTCCTAGAAGCTAGCAAGAATTTGTGCACTTCAAAGGGCATCCATAGCCTTGCAGTCACAACAGAAAAGGTTCTGCATTGTGGGGGGAAAGGTCCTTTGCAAGAACACTTGTCCTGGCATCAAAAATGGCAAGCAAAGGCTGATTTAATGTTAAAGGACAAAAGCAAAACCTGGAACCACAGCAGTTAACAAAAATTTATACACCCACTCCATCCTGCTCTCGCCTGGCCACTTTTCGCTCTCACCTGAGAATCATCCAGATACCAACCACGTACCAAGCAACACCAAGCGCAATATAACATTCAAATTACCCACATAATTTGCATTCACACCAACAACATAACAACTTCCCTTTGTAATGCTTTCTTCTTCTTCTTTAAACTGTCTTCTAGTTCCATTTCCTCCCACCCAGAAGTCCTGCTCTTGGCCTCGTTGCACACCGAAGAGACAAAGAAACTTGAATAAAGTAACTTCACTGGGAAAGATGCAGCAGCCTTTGGGAGTTGTTCCTGTAACCACTGGCCCTCTCAGGGCCTAGAATTAGAAGTAGGGAGTACAACTGCAAAACAATATTTATTTATTTTTTAATAAGGGGAAATGCTGAAGGATAAGTGGGCTGTGAGGGGATTTTGTCTTTTCTGGATCAGATGATATTTGGCAACAATAACTAGTGTAGAGCTTTATTAAATAAATAAAAAGCAGCTTCTGTTCTCCTATTTGCAGTCACCACACGGGATGGCTTGAGGTTCAGCAACATTTTGGACCAATTTCATAGCTTTCGTTAAAGATTCACAGTGAAATACTAGAGAGCCACAGACAGTACTCTAATGTGGGAAAGGATTGCTGGTCTTGTGGTAGCAAAGCATGAATTGTCCCCTTTGCTAAGCAGAGTCTGTCTTGGTTTGCATTTGGACTACATGTGAGCCCTGTAAGGAAAGGGCTGCGCAAACTGGGCCCTCCAGATGTTGTTGAACTACAACTCCCAGCATCCCCAGCCACAATTTTATTGTGGGAGCTTTTATATGATGGAATTGTAGTTCAGCAATATCTGGAGGGCCAGGTTTGCCCCAGCCCTGCCTTAGGGGATTGAGCCAGAGCTCAGTGGAAGAGCATCTGCATGCTTTCATGCAGAAAGTCCCTGGTTCACTCCCTGGCATTTCAAGCCAGTCAGTACTGAGCTAGATGGACCAATGACCTGATTCGGTATAAGGCAGCTTCCCATGTTCCTCTATATAGCAGCGTAGCTAAAATGCCATCTTGTTGCGAGTACTATTATCAGACTTAATTCAGCCCTTTCACATGTTACCTTGAATATGAGGATGGAAAGTCTGATTGATGGCCCTGTCCCTGCTCTCAGCCTCCACATGTTCTGCATAGAAACCTACATGTGTACACACAGAGAAACCTCCCAAATGGAGGGTTCTAGATTGTGGCAAGAAAGGGTCCCCTCCATGAACAGCCTTATGTGCATAGATTTTGTGTAGAAAGTCAAACTGAATGCGAGGAGTTTAGGAATGGGGACAAGGTGCATAAGCTCATTCCGCCTGCCATGCCAATCTAGTGTGTGAGAAGGGCTTTTGAGACAAATGCTAGATGCAAAAAAAGGTTTTCATTATTTCACAGAACATATGGAGCAATGATAAAGAAGGCAATATTTTTAGCAGGTACAGGATACCTTTCTATCATCGCGACAAGTAACGGTGCCCTACTTGAGACAAGGGTCACTTGGAAGCTTGAGCTCTGACAGTCAGTTCTCATGTTGGAAAGTCAGAACTAAATGCTTCAGACTGCATCTTGCAAGTACTACTTAAGGGCAGGATCTAGCAAAATTCCAAACTGAATCAGCTGGAGGTAGTTAAGTACATGCTTTACAGCCTAACATCAAAATTGAAAAGAATTAGGCAGTTTCATTCACACATATCTGTATGTGGGTTTTACTACTCAGATTTTAGATTATTATTAATATTATTATTATTATTATTATTTTACATTTATATCCCGTTCTTCCTCCAAGGAGCCCAGAGTGGTGTACTACATACTTAAGTTTCTCCTCACAACAACCCTGTGAAGTAGGTTAGGCTGAGAGAGAAGTGACTGGCCCAGAGTCACCCAGCAAGTATCATGGCTGAATGGGGATTAGAACTCGGGTCTCCCCGGTCCTAGTCCAGCACTCTAACCACTACACCACGCTGGCTCCAGATGAGGGATTGCATGGTTGAACATCCATATGGGGCGGGGGGGGGGAATCCCTGCGCATAAAAAGATCCACAGAGAAGGCTAGGCTAAGTCATTTCCCCCTGATATCTACTTTTCCATGTACACGTGTGTGGCTTTTTTAAATATTGAGAAGCATTTATGGGCTTCCAGCTGCAGTCTGTTACACCCCAGAAATAGATTTACCACTTTAGTATGCCAAGCTTTTTCTTTCTTTCTTTTTAATCAAAATTGGTAATTTTTCAGAATTCAGGCTAGTTATCTAAGATTAGTATTTTTTAAATGAGGGAAGCTGATTTCTGTTCTGTTCTGGCTTCTTCCCGTTTGTTAATTAGTGAGACATTTTGTGTATGCTTGCATTGGTCACACCTACATACTATGGAGGAGGGGGGCGAGAAAGTGTTCTGACTGTGTACCATTAGGCATGCAAAAATTCAAACAGGGAGCCTGGAGGAGGTTCAGAGGAGGCAGTAGCCCCAGAAGATGCATGAGCCAACATGTCGCCTGCGGCTACATACAACCGCTTATGCTCTTTGTGCTTATGACACAGTTGGAGTCTGGAGTGCATAAGGATGATCCATGCTGGTCTGGTGCTATGTATGAATTTATTGTTTGGTGGCAGGAGACGTGTAAACACATGAAGTAACTGTACACATAAGGCAAACAAAGTGTGGTCTGCCCCTCTACTCAGGACCCTGCCTTTGGTGCACAAGGTCCTGCCAGAGTCTGTCCTTTGAGGCAACAAGGCACAGACACATGAACTTCTGGCTGCGTTCGCACGTAACATGAAACCGGAGGTTGATATAGATCACCCATGGCCTGACACTCTCATGAGAGAGCGGTCCGTGGGAAAGGGCGTTGTTTTGTCATCACACATAATTAGCAGTTCTGCCTGACACCCCTGTCCCCACTTATGGTTCTTCTCATGAGTTGTGAGGGGGTGGCTCCATGGCCTTACACTCTCATGAGTGAGTGGTCCACTCAGGATCAGTATCCATCACCTATGAGAAATCTCCCCTCTCAGTGTTGGCAGTGTTGTTCCTGCTGACCAGCCCTTTTCATAAGTAAATCTACGGACCACACAAGTACCCCCAAGGGGAAAGGATGGGGGCCCCCTTCCCCAACTCATTTGTTCAAAAAACAAAAGTAAAAAAGAAAGTGGCTGCTCAAGAATCCCTGGTTGGGGCTGCCTTTTAAAACTGACCTCTGCCGTCATATGTTTCTGTCCAAGAGGTCTAATGGGATGCCCTGCTTATGTTGCCATCTGGAGTGTTTATGCTTGTGATTATACATCATTGTTGCTTCGTTCTCAGGGAGCAAAGCACTTAGCATCCATCCTGTCATCCCATCCCCTTTCATTCTTGCTTGCCAGGAGAGGGGAGCAAGGGACAGAGTGGGAAGAATGAATGCCCCTGTTTGCACTTGCCGCTTGACAGGCTGACAAGCTTGGGATGGGATGTGGCAACTGCCTGTTGCTGGTCAACTGCATTGCTGCATCGGAGACAGGAGGGTCGGGGCTGGTGCTTGGAGAGGCAGCCAGTGAGAAGCACCGTGGGCATGGAGCGGGCATGATCCCAGGTGGGTCTGCACCACCATCTCTATTATTGCAGTTTCAAAAACTGCACAGAACTGTGGTTATGGTGCCATCCACATTTGGACATAACGCTTTGGCAGCCAAACCTGAAGGTTCAAATTGGAGTTTGGCAAGGCAAATCATAGGTCACTTTCACCGCAAAACTGTGCTTACACGCATTTGGATGTAACAGAGTTACAACCCCTCCAGTTTTGCATTACATCTGAATTTAGACTCTAGGTTCTGTTTCTGGGACCCTGAGCAGGAACCGGATTGTTTCCTAAGAAAGGTTGTAAGCAGTTCAGTGGTTCAGGAAACCTTTGCAAAAATGTTCTTTATTAAACTTAGGGCAAATTACTATAAACAACATAAAGGCTAGCATGAAAAATTGGCTAGCATTTCCAAATAAGAAAATGCTTTGGTGATTATTTCAACAAATTATGGCACAAAGTCTAGAATGAGAAGATTGATCTAAAAATATTCCCCAAATACCAGTCATTACTGTTCTTGGCAAACTTTGATCAAGGCAGGTTTCCTCCCATGTTTATATTTAGGTAGCTCATCACAGAAAACCCACATGCACAGCCTGTACGGTCTTCACTTACCAAACAAAACACAACAAAAGCTTCTGAAGCAGATTCTTGACTTGTGAACATTAAGGCTGTGGTTCTAGATTCCCCGTTATTAGGGAGTAATTCCCACTGAACTTAGTGGGACTTGCTTCTGAGTAAACATGCATGGGACCATACTGCACAACTATTAAGGATGCAATCCTAAACACAAATATTAGGAGTAAACACAGAGGGGCTTACTGCTGAATAAAGGTACATAGAATTGCACTGTAAATCTATCTATCTATCTATCTATTTATCTAATCTACAGTAATCCCTCGACCTACGAACTATTCAACTTACGTTTTTTTCGAGTTACGAGCGACAAAAAAAGACCGGAAGTAGTTGCCGGTTTAGAATCAGCTTACTCGACCTACGAATGTTTAGATGCGGCTTCCTCGAATTACGAGTGTTTTGAGACTTCCGTGGTGCACTTCTCGACTTACGAAAATTTCGACCTCCGAACGTGCGTTCGGAATGGATTATTTACGTAAGTCGAGGGACCACTGTATTTGATTTCTATACCGCCCTTCCAAAAATGGCTCAGGGCAGTGCCTCTTTGCCAAGTTAGCAGGGGTTACCAAGTTAGCAGGGGTTAATGGAGCTTTACCAATTAGGAATCTCTCTCACAGCTTAACTAATTCTTAGTTAATTCTTAATTCTAGTTCACAACCATCTTGGCATCATCATCTGTGTGTAGCAAGTTGCTTTCCTCTAGCATATATTTACAGGACCAACACACATGCATGTTATACATGTATGTGCGTGCGCACACACACACGTATGCTTTAAATAGTAGTCATAGTAATTAATAATAATAATAATAATAATAATAATAATAATAATTCAATTTCTATGCTGCCCTTCCAAAAATGGCTCAGGGTGGTTTACACAGAGAAATAATAAATAAATAAATATGGATCCCTGTCCCCAAAGGGCTCACAATCTAAAAGAAACATAAGGTAGATACCAGCAACAGTCACTGGAGGGATACTGTGTTGGGGGTGAATAGGGCCAGTTACTCTTCCCCTGCTAAATAAAGAGAATCACCACATCAAAAGGTGCCTCTTTGCCAATTTAGTAGGAGGCCTGAGGGGACCTGGGACATGGGTGGAGGGTTTTATTTATGTATTTATTTGATTTATATACTGCCCTTCCTAAAGTGGCTCAGGCTGTTACCTGACAAAAACTGGCAAACCTCCAAATAGGGATGCGCACAAAACCGGTTCACCCAGTTCGGTTCGGATCCGAACCGGGTCCGAACCAGGAGGGGGTGGTTCGGTTTTGGTTTTGTTCGAACCACGCCCTGGTTCGGTTCGGATCCAAACCGGTTCAGACTGGTTCAGATGCCCAAAAATTGGTAGGATGGTAGCTGGCACCCAGGGATACCAGTCACCCAAACCCCAAAGCAATCGGACACTCATATGATTTTATATGAATTTTTGAAAATTATTTATATTTTTTTCTCATAGGATATAATGGGACTCGAACCAGGCAATATTCCTTATTGTGGAGCACCCATGGGTGCCAACAACCATGCAAACCCTGAAGCAATCAGACACCCCTATGATTTTTTATGAATATTTGAAATAATTTTAATTATTTTTTTTCTCATTGAGTATAATGGGACCCGAACCAGTCCATATCCCCTATTGTGGAGCACCTAGGGGCACAAAAGCGGGGTGGGTGGTAGACAGACAGGGGTGCCTACCACCCCCAAAATCCCAAGGCAATTGGACACTCCTCTGATTATTGGTGAATTGTTAAAGTATTTTTGAATTCCTCATAGAGAATAATTAGGATTGCAGAAAATGTATAGCTTCACGTCGGGGGGAAAGGGGTGTCGTAGAGTGGAGTGTGGTGGCTGGTAGTTCCTAGGGTGGGCAAGGAAGCTATCAGAATTACTTGAAAGGAATTGGGCTAAGGGGTGATTTTTAAGTGATTTTTGAAGTTTACGCGTCTTTAAGGTTTTTCTCCATAAAGAAGCATGGAGGTGTCAGGAAATGTATAGCTTCACGTCGGGGGCAAAGGGGTGGCCTAGAGCAGTGTGGGGTTGGTGGTAGTGCCAGGTAGGGGCAAGGAAGCTACCTGAATTTTTTCAAAGGATTTGGGCAGAGGGCTGATTTTTGGTTAATTGTTGAAATTTACGCGTCTTTAAGGTTTTTCCTCATAAGTTATAATGGAGCTTTCAGCAGCCCCATAAGTGCACTTGGTGGGTGCTGGGGTGGCCCAGAGTGAGTGGTGGTGTAGTGCACATAGGGTGCCAACCACCCCCATGGGTTTCTAACCCATGGGGTACAGGGTTCTGTTGTTTCTGAGGTATTCTGAGTGTGGATTCTATGATAGCAAATGAGATTTTCAATGACACACCATAATATGTTGCATGAACACATTATGGTGTTCATGCAACATAATATTACAGGGATACAGGGAGCAAAAATCAGAAGTGTACCTGCCCTGCTCTGATTTACATATGTTCAGAATAGCTTCTGAACAGGCCCTCTGTACACATGTCAGCTCTGAGTGCAAGCTGGAGCACTGGCCAAAGCAAGTTCCCCGAATCATGTAGACAAGCTTATGCATGTACTGTGTGCATATATATATAGGGTTTGTTCACAATCTGGATAGAATGCATGAAGTTATGTAAGTGTGTGTGTGTGTGTGTCTGTGTGTCTGTGTAAAGATTAAAACAAATCATAAGATGGAAAAATACAATAGAATTTCTTTATGGTCCCTTCATTACAAAATACTATTGCTAAAAGTGAATGCGATCAGCTTTATATATCTTGGAATTAGATCGGCTTCTTTTTCTTTATGACATATTTTTGCAACCTGTTTCATCTCTTTTAGAATCAGATGATATATATAATCAGTTTTACTTACGGCATTCTTAGCTTTGGAAACTTCTGAATGTCATTCTCAGACATGTTCTGAAACAGAAACACACCCAGCATGTTGGAGTCTGCACAATAGTTTTTGGTCACTGCATGTTGCCTACTATGAAGTAAAACTAAAAGTGCCAAAGTTATGCAAGAAAGGGGTTTATAACCTAGGCTTCTTCTTAAATGTGACTTTGCGTTGTATTTTTGAGTGACCCATGCCATCCCTCAATCTCATTATTCTCCTAGATCATTTATTCACCCTTCTCTTTCAATGGTATACATTTCTTCTTTGCAAATTCAAAAGCAAGGCCATTTTCTGAGAAGATAACCTCACTAAAAACACCAACAGCAACAACAACTAAAACAACTTACCAGAAATCTTTGTCCGGTCATGCTGTGTTTTCTGGCAACTTTCTCACAATCCTTGAAGTTTAACTGCAGGTGAAAGGAGACACTTTTTGGTAATTTGCGGGGAGGAATTAAGAAACAGTTGTAATAAAGCAAAGCACACAACTCTCAGGTTTCAATAACTGAGTTGTGGTCTAATGTTTTGCATGCTTACTCAGAAGTCAATCTCACTGACATCCCAACTAACAAAGCATGCACACTTTGAGGGACTGTGGAGACATGATGGAAGCCCTCGCACAACTCTGGAAAGTATCTTGCAGAAAACTTTCTAGAGCTTGGGGAACACTCCAGACCATAAGGACTCTTGCACAACAGCACACATGCAGAGGGTTGCATGAGGGCTCCCATCATGTCCCAGCAGTCCCTCAAAGTGTGCATGCTTCTTTAGTCAGGATGTTGGCCACTGACGTTAATGGAACTGGCAAGTGTGCATTGGATTGCAGTCTTAGGTAATAATCTTGAAGGCCATTTCATATTCACTAGACTTGCTTATTTCAGCAGAGCTCTGTAAAGAATGGCCTATGAGGACACAATTAGTCAAAGGGTTTAAGTTCTAACCTAGCCTTCTGAAACAGACATGTGAAAAGCTCTGCATGTGAATTACAGCAGAAATCTATTAATAAGAGGTCATAACAAGGCAGAGAACTAGAACAACATCACCACAATGTTAGTTTTCTCCACCATCAGCATTGCCATTTGTGTAGCACATTACAGTTCTGCAAAATGCTGATTAATATTTTCACATTACGATGGTGTAAGACAGATATCAGATGCTGATTATGCTCCAACTGTGAAAGTGCATCCTGAGGCTTTGTGTAGTTAACAGGAGGAGAAAGCACCACACCAATAAATAGGAAGGAAAGAATCAAGAACAGTGCATGAGCAGTTTATTACAGAGTAGATCCCGACACTTTTTGAGTAGAACTCTTCTTCAGTGGACCACAATATATGAGGAACTGGGTCTCACGATTGGTGAGACCCGGTTTGGTGAGCTGAGCGGGGAGAGCGGGCTAAGCCCACTTTCCCCACTCACGATCAGGGAGGGAGCCCTGGGTGGCTGGATCGGTCGCCTACATGATTGTTGGCTCCGTGACGAAGCCGGCAGGGGCTGGGTGGAGCGGGGGCTGATTGGCCCCCAGAAGCTCCAGCATGCCCTGCACGAGCACGCAGGGCATGCTGGCGAGACCCCCGGAGCCGGGAGGTGGCTTTTTGCCTGCCCTCTGGGGGTCTCCTCGTGAGTAGCTGCGCCGCGGAGCCGCGGCACAGCTACTCACAATTTTTTTTAAAACCGGGTTTGCGGAGCACTTGCTCCGCAAACCCGGTTTTAGAGGAGGGGGTATTTAGGCGGGTTAACCACCTGGGAGCCACCCAGCTCGCTTGTGGGCCCGGTGGCTCCCACAATCAGCTAAAATCGGGCTAGGCTCTCCTAGCCTGATTTTAGCTGATTGTGGAAATAGCCCCAGTATATAACAATGACAATAATAAGGAATAGTTATACAAGGAACTAAATGCAACTACACACAATTGAAAAAATAGATGAAAGCAAGCAATATAACCTTATAAAATAGCAAATGAGATAAACTTCAGGTACAAAGGTTATAATAAAAAACTTCTCACAGACTAGCAAGTTGAAACAGTATAGCGAGGATATATAAACTAACTAAAACTAGGTTTTGATAAGTAGCTTTTTACAAACAAACTAGCAAACTCAAACAAAGAAGCTCTCCTCACGATCATTAAGAACAGCTTCTGGCAGGTCTGCGGGGAGAGCAGGCTTAGCCCGCTCTCCCCACATACGAGCAGCCTCCAAGCCCCGGCTGCCCAATCTGGCCGCCCACACAACTGCTGGCTCCATCACAGAGCCAGTGGAGGCTGTGGGGATCAGGGGCTGCGCAGCCCCCGGAAGTCCCAAGATGCCCCGTGCAAATGCACAGGGCATCCTGGAGAGACCCCTGGGATCGGGAGGTTTGTTTCAGCCTCCTGGTGGGGGTCTCCTCATGTGTCACCATGCTGCAGTGGCACATGACCCGGAAACCCAGGTTAGCAGAGCACTCATTCCACTAACCAGGGTTAAGGGGAGGGCTTCTTTGGTGGGCTAGCCGCCAGAGAACCACCAGGCTTGCCTACAAGCCTGGTGGTTCTTATGATGGGAGAAAACCGGGCTGGGCTCCTTTAGCCCAGTTTTCTCCCATCGTGAGAATAGCCTCACTATTATTTAAACAAACTAAACCACAGATAAGTGACAGGAACCTTGAACAACATAAATGGCAACATTAATAAGACCAATTTGGGAGATTACAATATTAGGTTCCATTTTTTACTGACTCTGGCCAACACTGCCAAACCAGGTAGAGGATCTAATTCTTCCAGCTGTCCTTGCTTCCTATTCACGGTGATTAATTGATTAATTGCTGTCAAGTCGGTGGTCACTCTTAGCAACCACATAGATAGATTGATTCTCTCCAGGATGACCTGTCTTCAGCTTGGCCTTTAAGGTCTCTCAGTGGTTCATTCATTGTTGTCATAATCAAGTCCATCCACCTTGTTACCGGTTGTCCTCTTCTTCTCTTTCCTTCAACTTTTCCCAGCATTATGGACTTCTCAAGGGAACTAGATCTTCTCATAATGTGTCCGAAGTATGATAGTTTGAGCCTGGTCATTTGTGCCTCAAGTGAAAATTCTGGATTGATTTGTTCTATGATCCATTTGTTTGTTTTCCTGATTGCCCAGGGTATCCTCAAAAATCTTCTCCAGCACGAATGTTCAAAAGCATCAATGCTTCTTCTATCTTGCTTCTTCAAAGTCCAGCTTTCGCATCCATCAAGTGTCACGGGAAAAACCATTGTCCGAATTATTCTAATCTTTATAGGTATAGACACGTAATGGCATCTAAATATCCTTTCCAAGGCCTTCATTGCAACACTACCAAGTGCTAGTCTGCGGCATATTTCTTGACTGCTGGATCCTTTACTGTTGATGGTCGATCCTAAAAGGCAGAAGCTATCCACCACTCCAATGTCTTCATTATCAATTCTGAGGCTGGTTGCTGTACCTGTTGTCATTAATTTAGTCTTCTTTACATTTAGTCATAGTCCCATTTTTTCACTGTACTCCTTGACTAGAGCCTGCAGATCATCTGCATTCTGAGCTATCAGAGTGGTGTTATCAGCGTAGCACAGGTTTAACTTTAAACTTTAAAACCACGCTCATCTTCTTCAAATCCAGCTTTTCTCAGTATATGTTCAGCATATAATTTGAATAAATAAGGAGAAAGTATACAGCATTGTCTTACTCCTTTGCCGATCTGGAACCAGTCTGTTTCACCATATTCTGTCTGGACTGTGGCTTCCTGTCCTTTGTATAGATTTCTCATGAGAACAGTGAAATGTTCTGGGATGCCCATTTTCCTAAGGATATTCCACAACTTGACATGGTTGATGCAATCAAAGGTTTTCTGTAGTCAATAAAGCACATATCGACTTCTCTTTGGTATTATTTTGCTTTCTGAATTATCTAGCATGGATCAGCAATGATGTCTCTGATTCCTCTGCCTTCTCTGAAACCAGCTTGAACATCCACAATTTCTCTTGCCACGTAGGGCTCTAATCTGCGTTGGATGATCCTGAGCATTATTTTGCTAGCATGTGAAATTAAGGAGATTGTGTGATGGTTTGCGCAATCTGTTAAGTCTCCTTTCTTTGATTTGGGTATGTAGACTAACCTCTTCCAATCTGTTGGCCATTGTGTCATTCTCCAAATTTGCTGGCATAGTTTGGTTAGAGCCTTGACTGAGTCTTCTTCTGTTGCCTGACATATTTCTGTAGCTATTCCAGCAATTTCTGTAGCCTTCCGACTTGGTAATGACCGGAGTGCTGAGGTTCTTGCAAGTAGGGAATATCTTCTAGAGTATCTTGGATGTTGATGTCCCTGCTGTACATTTTCAGAATACTCCTTCCATCTCTGTTTGATCTTCTCAGAATCAGTTACTATCTGTCCTTTGGCATCCCTTAACATACCAATTCGAGGTTGGAATCTCCTTCTGAGTTCAGAGATCTCTTGGAAAACTTTCCTTGTTTTTCCATGTCTATTTCCATCCTCAAGGTCTTTACAGATGTCATAGTTATTCTGCTCCTTGTTTCTTCTAACAGCTTTCTGAAATTCCCTATTAAGTTCCTACCTGAGGCTGTTATCTTTCTTGACTTTGGCTTCTCTCCTCTTCTTGGCAATTTCCACTGTCTGTTCTGGCATCCATTTTGCTATTTTCTCTTTCTTGGTCTTTCGCATAGGGGTGTGTCCGAACCGGTCCGGAGGCCATTGTAAAGGCCTCCGGACTGTCCAGACCGGTTCGGATCTGGCTGGTCCGGGTCCGGGTGGGGGGGTTCCTTTAAGGGCGGGGAGGGTTTACTTACCCCCCCCCCGCCGCTTGCCCCCGTCCAGCGCGCGTATTTAATGTAATAATTGGGGCAGCAGGATACTTCCCTGCTGCCCCTTGTCCCTCTGCAATGCCACCAGCCGCTTTGACTCACAGTTTTGAAAGTTATTACTGCTGCCCAGTGCCAATAATGAAGTCGAAGGAGAAGAAGCCGGCCTCCACTTCGGCACCTCTCCGCCCGGCGGCTCCCCCAGGAGCCGCCGCCGCCTCCCAGCAGCCACTGAGAACAGCTCTGCCATGGAGGACGCGCCGCGGCAACCCTCACTTCCGGATTCCATGTGACTTCGCCCCCTGCATACAGAGTGGCAGAATGCAGCCACTCTGTATGTGGGGGAAAGTCGCATGGTAGCCAGAAGTGAGGGTTGCCGTGGTGCGTCCTCCATGGCAGAGCCGTTCTCAGTGGCTGCTGGGAGGCGGTGGCGGCGGCTCCTAGGGGAGCCGCCGGGCGGAGAGGCGCCGAAGTGGAGGCCGGCTTCTTCTTCGACTTCATTATTGGCACTGGGCAGCAGTAATAACTTTCAAAACTGTGAGTCAAAGCGGCTGGCGGCATTGCAGAGGGAAAAGGGGCAGCAGGGAAGTATCCTGCTGCCCCAATTATTACATTAAATACGCGCGCTGGATGGGGGCAAGCAGCGGGGGGGGTGTAAGTAAACCCTCCCCGCCCTTAAAGGAACCCACCCCACAGTGCCGGACCGCAGCTCTGCGGTTCCGTGCACACCCCTACTTTCGCAGTCTCTTTTTACATTTGTCCTTAACAACTTTTTTGATTTTATTCCAGAGTTCCTCTGGTTCCCTTTCAATGAGGTTCAGAACTTTAAAGCGGTTGCTGATGTTCTCCTTGAAAATGGTGAGTACATTCTCAAGATCGTAACGTGGAAGCTGGATAGCTTTGTTTTTCCACTTTAGCTTTACTTGGAACTTGCAGTCTTGCACATGAGCAGTTTGTGGTCTGTTCCACAATTGGTCCCCAGCCATGTCTTTGCTGTTATGACTGAGCTCTTCCACCTCCTTACACCAATAATGTAATCAATTTGATTTCTGTGTACTCCATCCGGTCATGTCCATATGTATAGGCACTGCTTTGGTAGGTTAAAGAATGTGTTAGCAATGAAGAGATCATTGGCTTGGCAGAAACTAATAAGTCGTTCTCCTGCTTGATTTCTGTTTCCTACACCATACAGTCCGACTGTGTTTCCCTCCTTACAATTTCCAACTTTGGCATTCCAGTCTCCAACCACCAGCAGCACATCTTGCTTGCATGTTCTGTCAATTTCAAACTGAATTTGAGCATAAAACACTTCAACTTCCTCTTCTTCTGCATCAGCCATTGGGGCATAGACCTGAAAAACTGTCATGTTAAATGGTTGTCCACAAAATCTAATTGATACTAGTTGGTCACTGACAGCATTGTACCCAACTACTGTCATTTCATTACTATATCCTTCCTGACTATGAATACAACACTGTTCATGCTTTGTTTTCCATCTCCTGAGTAGTAGACAGTATGATTTTCTGACTGAAAGTGTCCCATTCCAGTCCATTTTAATTCACTGATGTACAAGATGCCAATCTGTAGTCGATTCATTTCATATTTCACTGTTTCGATTCAGGCTTCTTACATTTCACATTCCCATTGTCTTGGCAGCTTCAGGCCCCCCCCCCCCGCATGGCAACATCAGCCACTAGACATCAAAAAGGCTTTAATCTAACTGTGTCATAAACACCATCGGTACTCTGAGAGATCCTCAGTTCTTCCTCAGTAGCATGTTGAGTACCATCTGACCTGAAGGGCCCTTCATCCAGCACTACATCAACAATCATTCTATCTTGTCTGTCCATGTGGTTTTCTTGGTAAAATACAGGAGTAGTTTACCTTTTCCTGTGCAGTATGAAATGATGCCTTTGTCGTTGTCACTGAAGTGATTGTCCACCTCCAGTACCTTCTTATATCGCTGCTGCCCAAGTATAGGTGCCTGCTTGCTTTAGATGGGCAGCTGGGATGACCTTCGCACTTTGGGTGACCCTGCTGGGAGTATACCTCCCAGCGTACTCACAGTACCACAGTCTTTATTAAGAACATATAACTGAGCACTCACCACACCTTCTGACTTATTTTTATCATATGGGGAGTGGGAGAGGAACACAATAGGAGTGTTTGTTATTGGCTCATCATATCACCTGTTTTCTCTCTTTTTCTGCTGCAATGACTTTTTGACTTTCTTTGGTTTATTATCAAACAGACTGAATAATGTCTCAAAACTCATTTTCTTATATAACTATGATGACTTGATTTTCCTTTCTGTTCTTATTAGTCCTTTCTTATGGGACTTCCAGCATATACTCTCCCTCCCAATTTTTGGACAATCAGCAGGGCCAAATTGCCCATCCTTTACACTCATCCTTATGTCAGGATATTCAAATCCAACCCCCTCCTTCTTATAAAGCTACAATTATTGCTAGTACACCCTGCACTCAGAATAATTGAATCCAGTTCCTTAATTACAGTATTTTACTGACATGCTGTTCTATCAAGTGTTCCTCCTCCTTAACACCCAATAGCCTTAATGACTATTGAGCCTTAATGACATTGGCTATGAGAGGACATTGTGCAGACTCTTTGATCTCCTTATACATAAATTATCCAGTGTTTTTTTGTTTTTCCTATTGCCCAGCCAACACACCTTAAGTAAGGGCAATTTCTGTTGCCCAATCAAATCCAACCCCAAATCAATAGTCCTTTCTTTTGTTTGGGCTTCAGGCATAGCCCATCTATGACCCAAGGATCATTCCAGAACAGAGCTTTGCCTCTACTAGTGTTCCACATTACAAGGATATCTCCACAAGTACAGCCTTTGCCTATGCAGAGGGATAGGGTATCAGAGTGCATCAGTGCAGGGGCAGGGCTTGTGAGCACACTTTTGGGAATGCTGTATAAGAGTGCAGCAACCGCAGATTCAAAAAAGACTGAGCGTGGCTTTCCTTGGAAGTACCTCCCATTAAAATTTGGCCCAAACTACATGTTACACAGATACCACATCAGGGTAGCTTGACAGCCCATTTTAATGAGGAAAAGCCACTTCTGATAGGTGCAAAAAGGAGTGAGTGGAGAAGATAATTAATCGCTCTCTTTGATGGAGCAAAGAAATGGTAGACGAAGAAAGAGTTAAGACTGTTTCTTCATTCTTGATTGTTCTCACTAGATGTAAATCTTCATTTAGATGGGCCTACCATGTGCACATAAATGCACTCAAGGTGACTGACAATGCATTAAGTATATGCTTGAATGTAAGGTTTCAGTTCAGGCCACTTGACCAAGTAAACATGGATAGGATCACACTGTTCATAAGCAACATAATGTTCAGTGATGCAACATAAACTGACTTCCTCTTCTTGGACAATCAGCTTATCAAAAAAGGGACCTCACTTCTTGTAAAATCATCCAACAACTACCAGGAATACAGAGTGGGGACATGGCAACTGATAATGTATTGAGAGTTGGGTGAGGTTGCTTCACTACATGGAGGGCAGTGGAAGCGCCCTGCAACCCACTCTCACCTCTCATCAGCTGAGATGATGTACTGTTTGCAGCAGCACCAGAACGCATATACAGTGCTTTCATAAAGGAAGTCGTTGTTACTAGCTTGAAGTGAGCTGCTAGTCAAAACTAAAGCTACGACTAAACTCTCTAGTTTCGGTTTTGAAAACACTTTTGGTTGTTCAAAAATGTTTCCCTGTTTTTCATCCACACTGTGGGTACACAAAAGGCTGCTTTCAGGGAACTAGTCCTGTTACAGTAAGGCTGGCTAAGACTCAAACCAGATGGGCAATGCTGCATCAGCATATTTGGCTTTTATCCCAGCCCCACCCAAATGCAAATAGCAGCCATGGGGGAAATCAGAATTGGGGTTATGGTTCAAGAGGAAAACGTATAATCCTTTACACTGCTATGATCCCAAGAAAAAAATTCCCCTGAAGCTACTTAGCCCCAGAAGCAAAGGTCTGATTTGTGCTAATGGGAGCTTCCCTTCTGGGCTTGACACTTAAGAGGGGGAGATTTTCACTGGGATTGCAGCAGAAATATAAAGGTTATAACCCCTCCCTACATGCCCTGGAGCCAGACTTAATTAGGCACCCTATGCAGCCATTTTCATCTAGAAAAGCAAGAGACATATTTGGCATAGCATTGGGCTTGACCCTAAACATATATGCCTCCTAGCAAAGGATGAAGGATGCTTATAATTCCAGATTCCATCCCAGCTTTCTGAGATTCCAGTTCAATAGATGTATTTTCTTGGAGTGGAACTGTAAGTGTTGAAATACATGGTTCTTCTGGAATTAATTAATTAATTGTTTGCTTTATGAAGGTAAAGGTAAAGTGTGCCTTCGAGTCGATGTCGACCACAGAGCCCTGGCGACCATAGAGCCCTTTGGTTGTCTTGGTAGACTACAGGAGGGGTTTACCATTGCCATCTCCTGTGCAGTACTAGATGATGCCTTTCAGCATCTTCCTATATCGCTGCTGCCTGATATAAGTGTTTCCCATAGTCTGGGAAACATACCAGCAGGGATTTGAATCGGCAGCTTCTGGCTTGCTAATCAAGTCATTTCTCCCTGTGCCATTAGGTGGCTGCTCTTCTGGAATTTTTCAAGATATTTCAAAAAATATATTTTTTTAAATGTTTATTTTAAATTGTTTGTTGGAATTGTTTACTTACACAATTCTCCAGTTTGCAATTCTTTTAAAAAATAGAAATATTTTTGAATACTTTAAAACTGGAAATGATTTGTTAGGATTGTTTTTCTTTCATTAAAAAAAAAACCTTATAGGTGTACAAATCCTTGGTGAATTTTTGGTCTGGTTGATCACTGTATTTTGGTTGGCTCCCTACATGCCCTATGTCTCAGTCATTCTGTCCTCAGATGATTCTTTTCCTACCTGTCCAATTGTTCTTCAAGTGTTTCAACAAGAGGAAGTTCTTCCTCTGGTTTCCCTATCTCTGTTGAGTCCCTCAAGAATCTGCTCCCAGCTCCAAACTGTTCTCTCTCTACATGCTGTCCATGGGTGATCTCATCAATCTCTTGGTTTCCAGGCATGCATGAAAACAACTGTATATCTCTACTCTAGAACCTTCTCCCTTCATCCAATCCTTTATCTCCAACTGTTTGAGTGAAATTTCTGTTTCGATGCTTCAGCATTGTCTCAAACTCAGTGGAGCCATTCACAGGGCCTACCAACAGGGTGGAAGGCTTCACAGACCTTGCCTTCCTCCCAAGCGATCATGCTGTGGTTGGTGAGAGCACAGAATACCAAGCGTGGTGCACTGGGAGATTCCCCCAAGGGAATCTCGTGCTGACCAGAGGCGGGTGCTGTAGGCCTCCCATCTCTGTATCAGTGCAAGCTGCAAGCAGCCCATGCTGACACGATCCTAGCATCCCGGTTAAGGGCACACTTGCACCCTGAGCCTGGACTAAGAGCCAAGCTTCGGTGCTGGGTTTGGCACTGCAGCACTGCCAGGATCTGCATGGAGCCCGGGGGTTTCCATAAGTAGTCAAGCCCAGGCTGGGCTGCCTAAACCTGGGCTTCTCTGCTCGTGAGAGCAGCAAGCAGTATCCCCAAGACTGAACTTTTCCATCTTTACTCTCAACTCCCATCTTTACCCTCCACTCCTCATATTCTCTCCCTCCATATTCATTGACAGTGTCACAATCCACCCTGTTAAATGGGATCAAAGAACTGATTTTATATTTAGTTTAAAATAAAATATTTTTATTTAAAGTAATCTTTAAATACTGCTCTCCAAGAAAGACTGCTGAAGAGTTGCTTACATTGCCCAAGGAATGGCAAAACTACACCTTGGTCTCACAACCTTAAAAAGAATCACAAGGGAGATGTACCAGCAACAGCCACTGAAAGGGGATGCTATGCTGGGATAAATAGAGACAGTTGCTATCCCTTTGCTAAAGATAAGAAAGCCAACACTTTAAATTGCCTCTTTGCCCAATTAGCAGCATTAAGGGGTCATCTCTGTCTCTTATTCCCCATATCCAGTCTGTCACCAAATCAGGTCATTTCTTTCTCTACAGCACTGCAGAATACTTCATTCTTATTTCTGGACACTGTCCTAAAAAAAGGCCCTTTAGAACAATTTTACAAACAAGTTCTCAAAAGTTATTATTAATATTTTTACTAGCCCATTAGTCCACACTAACTTCTGTTAGTCATTTGTGACCTAAAACTTTGAAAAGTACCACTTTTAAAAAACACTTTCCTTCCTCGTTGCCTACTAGTTATTCGCACATGGCTTCATGCTGCAGGGTAAATGTTGAGCGAAGCCACTTTGAATCACACTCGTGGCACTAAGGGAAGCAGCCCCTCTCCTCTGCTCTTGGTTTTCGTTTTGATGCAAGTTCACATGGCATGCCTCCATGTTTTCCTTCTAGCCAATGGAGGTGGGGAGAGATGACTAAAGAGCTACATCTGCATTTCTAAAGAGAGTATCCCTCTTATCATGCTAATGATTCTACATCAGTGCCACTCCCTATTTGCTCCAGCGTTTTCAGAAAAAGTAGCTTTAAACCAGTATTTTAAAAATACAGAAATACCTCAAAATAAACTAGAATTCAGAAGACAAAACCTGATTTGTGGGTGGAGTGGGTCCAAGGATCTCAAAGGGACTTTGAGCTAGGTTTGGCTGGTGTGTGAACACACACACACTCTCTTCTGAAGGAGATTTGGGGTAGAAGCCCTGTCTCTAAAGCCTCCTGGAGGAAATGAGGCATTCACCACAGACAACCGGGCAAGTGGCAGTTCAGAAGCCTACTTTGAAGTCATGTGTGAAACTCCCCAAGACTCTCCAGTGAGTCCTAAAAGCAGTCTGGAAGCACACTCTGAGGGCAACCTCAGTTGTACGCATAATTAAAATCCAGGTTGTATGAAAAATCTTAGTAAGGCATACAGCCCTGACCTTAACTCTATTTTAAAAAAAATAAATAAAATTCTGGGGAGTTATATGTACAGGTGAAACTCAGAAAATTAGAATATTGTGCAAAAGTCCATTAATTTCAGTAATGCAAATTAAAAGGTGAAACTGATATATGAGACAGACGCATTGCATGCAAAGCGAGATAAGTCAAGCCTTAATTTGTTATAATTGTGATGATCATGGCGTACAGCTCATGAAAACCCCAAATCCACAATCTCAGAAAATTAGAATATTACATGGAACCAAGAAGACAAGGATTGAAGAATAGAACAATATCGGACCTCCGAAAAGTATACAGTGTACTGTGCTTGATTGGCCAGCAAACTCGCCTGACTTGACCCCATAGAGAATCTATGGGGCATTGCCAAGAGAAGGATGAGAGACATGAGACCAAACAATGCAGAATTGCTGAAGGCCGCTAATGAAGCATCCTGGTCTTCCATAATACCTCATCAGTGCCACAGGCTGATAGCATCCATGCCACGCCGCATTGAGGCAGTAATTGCTGCAAAAGGGGCCCAAACCAAGTACTGAATACATATGCATGCTTATACTTTTCAGAGGTCCAATATTGTTCTATTCTACAATCCTTGTCTTCTTGGTTCCATGTAATATTCTAATTTTCTGGGATTGTGGATTTGGGTTTTTCATGAGCTGTACGCCATGATCATCACAATTATAACAAATTAAGGCTTGACTTATCTCGCTTTGCATGTAATGCGTCTGTCTCATATATCAGTTTCACCTTTTAATTTGCATTACTGAAATTAATGGACTTTTGCACGATATTCTAATTTTTCGAGTTTCACCTGTAGAAAGAAACCCAGGGTTTAGTAAAACTGGCTCCTTTTTAGCTTTGGAACATGCCATATGATTTACAAGGGATCTGATATTCAGTTCTATGCATCTATTTAAGCTACAGTGGCAGCAAGGATTGCTTGGGCCATTGCAGAAATCTCATTCTATCTTTCTGTTGATCTGATGATTGCCCCACTACTGTAAGTTTGAGCAAGACAATCTGAAGCTTTCAGAGTTGGAAGGCCCAGTTTTATGTAGTTCTCAGTGTTTTCAGGTTTTCTTCATTTCCTGCACCACCTCTGAAGTTACACAATAGGGTTAATGCTGCCTTAGTGGGCCATTTTGCTGAATGCAGCCATGCCAGCAAAGACTGCTGCATAGGGACTAACTTGAAGGTACATTGCAATGAGCTATTGCAAATAGTAAGATGAGATCAAAAGGCAATGCTCAAATATGGGGGTGGGGGAGGGGTGGGGAAGGGAAGGAGATCCCTTCATAAAATCCACAAGCTTCAACATCAACCCCACCGCTTCTGTTCCTCCCTCTGGCCCTCATAAGCTATGCTTCTAGCTCTGTTCCTGCCATGGCAATTAGGGATATAGAAACAGTCTATCAGAGGGAAAGACCAGGGATAATGCAGCAAGAGCTATGACCACCTACCTACTCCTGCTGAGCTGCACTGAAACAGAACATTGAAGTTTTAATAAGTTTTGTTTTTTGGATGACTGCTACAAAAAATAAAATTGTTGCTGCAGCAACAATCTTCTTCTTCTTTATTCTCAAGAGAGTCACAATAATTGGCTCCAGAAGGGGAAACTCCTTTTCTCACTCAGCAAAGAATCCCCAGAGAAGTATTATCAGCCAGACACAGGGTGGAAGGCACATAATGGCAGTGATGCAAAGTGGGTTATTCCTTCCACTAATCAAACTCCTCCTGACCAATGAAATCTCTGCACCAGTCTGTTTCCAATTGTAACAAAGAGAACAGTTGCAAGGGTCTAGTCTTGTTCTGGGCTGAAATCTATCCTCCTGCCTCTCCATTACTACAGCATTTTCAGGAATTTGGTTTAATTGCTTTCATGTCCTCAATTCTGAATCTTCAAAAGGCAGAGAGGTCAGCTAGGACTAAGCATTTCTTCTGCCCTCCTCCCATCAGAACCCTCAGCTCTCCCCCTGAAGGTTCATTTAAGCTGCACTCCCGCTCTCCTTGCAAGGGTTCAAAATTTGGATTCCCCTTGCAGCCAGGGATCTTTTGGGTTCTGAAATTTCCCTAGCTATAAGATAAATACATTCAGTCTGG
Organism: Hemicordylus capensis; assembly: GCF_027244095.1. Taxonomy (NCBI): domain Eukaryota; kingdom Metazoa; phylum Chordata; class Lepidosauria; order Squamata; family Cordylidae; genus Hemicordylus; species Hemicordylus capensis. The sequence goes on along the minus strand of NC_069658.1, from coordinate 367,503,652 downwards.
AACATACATAATTTGTTGACACCGTTTTTATGGAGAATCCAGATGATGTTGCATAGCGATGTTTTACATGTTGTGTGCTCTCTGACTTGTAGTGGTTTTTAAATGGTGAAATGCAGTTGTAGCACCAGTCTATCCAATGTGGACCAGCAAAGCACTATTGATACTTATTTGGGCTACTGTCCTTTTAATTAGTTATTTCTCCTTGAAATAACTAATGTTATATTTCCTGGCAGTGAGCTTTTTATTACCTCATTTCCTCTTTGCAGCCGGATGAATTGCATGTTCATCGTTATTTATTTATAAGGATAGGAATTGTGCAATAAATTACACACTTTTCACACTTTGTCCAACTTGTCTAGGCTGCTGTTTTCCACTGCAATGGAACCCTCCATGTGTCCTCAGTAGGGGTTTTCATGCATTGGCTTTGGTTTGGTTTAACCTCCTTTCTTGGAACTGCTAGGATTCAACCAAAGTCGACAAGATATGGCAGACTAAGACCCAACTCTGGGATAGATGCTTTAGGAGGGGTGGGCCTCTCCTGTGCCCTTCCTCCCACTATCCTTCCTGAACAAGTAGCCACTGCCTTTGCTCTCCACTTGGAGAGAGCTGCTGACAAGCAGGCAAGCAGGTCCAGAAAGAGGAGTCAGCAAGGTCCAGTAAGCTGGCACAGAAGCAGGAGGGAGACAGAGCGGGCCTGCAACCTGGGTTCATAAAACTACAATACAAGGCAGCTGGACAGGAAGGGGAGCCCAAGGCTAGCTCTTCTGGAAACTTGACACCAAAAACTGAGCTCAGAGTAAGTCAGCGTGGAGCAGAAATGACTCACTAGAGCCAGGCAATCATACCAGAGGTGGAGGTATTGCTCGTGGGTGGTTTGGGGAGGGGAGGTGGGCTTGGGAAGGGAAAGTTTCAGTTGTGGGGGAGCATGCATGGACTCTAGCCAAAGGCATCAAAGGAGGATGACAAATATCCCTGGGCCCATGAGAGAGAGAGCCCACACTGGCTGGGAAACAGCCTGCTTTTTTCTTTCCCTTCCCACCTCCTTGACTTATTGGCAAGCTGTGGCTCCTGAATGGAGTGTGGCAAGTTTGCGCTATTATTTGAATAGGAGTGAGAGAAAAGGCATGCCAAGAATGTTTTATTTTTCAGCATGCCCTTATAGTTCTTCTGCAGCAAAGACATGGAGCTTTCCCAGAGAGCAGGCTTTATCATAGGATTAAGAGGGGTGCAGTATTGTGAGTTACGGATATTACAAATTTGCCTAAAAACCAACGCAAAAAGAGGATTTAAAAAAAAAACCAGATACAAATTGGGCTAAGCTCCAATGCGCAATGAAAAACCCGGATCGTGTATGGAGTACTCCCCAGTAGCTCGCAGGGTCTTCAACAAAGCTGGACAATATGTGAATGCACATTTGCCCTTCCGTGGTTAATCAAAGTAAAATAGCCATCTAGAAATGCTGACGGTGGAGGAAAGGAAGCAAGGGGCCCGGGAACCCATCTTTACTTCTTGTTCCAGGGCCCACTTCAACCCAAAGTCCAGTAATCCATTCCAGTTTAAACTGGTATTTCTTGAGCATGCATTTATTTATTACATTTCTATACCACCCTATCCAAAGGCTCAGGGCAGTGTGTAGAGGAGCAGTTCAGTCCAAGTGCCCTGCACACAATTAGGGAAAGACCAGAAGGATATGCATGCTCACAGCCCATACACATCCGTATTATGTGTGGTGATGTGAGATGAAGTACCACCCAAACTGGCCCTAAGAATACTTTGAGGCCATCTCCTCCCACATGAAACTGCCCTTTCATAGAGTTTGGCTGGTGAGGCCCTCTTGTGCATCCCACCATGCGAGGTGCACTTGGCTGGGATATATGAGAGGACCTTTTCTGTGGCTGCACCTAAGCTTTGGAGCTTCTGCATAGAGAGGTTCATCTCCTCTTGATGGTTTTTCACCATCCCATGAAGGCATTTAGCCTGTCAGTTTGATGCTTTAAAACGTCTGTCTGTCTGGATTTGAATTTTATTCCTGTTTGAAAAGTAGTCCCTTTTAAAATACTGTATATTGTTTGTACTCCTAAAATGCTTTTAAACATTTATTTAGTTCCACTCATGTGCTACAGACCACCCAAGTGACACAGACCATTTTCAGAGGGCATACCAATCCATATTCAAGGGAGAGATGAGATGATAAATTAGGAATGAGAGTGGATAGGAAGGATGTCTACAGGTTGAAGGAGGAGGTTACATCATTCTTCAAAACATATCCTTCAAAAACATGTCCTTTCAGGCTAGTTAATTTGGAATACTGTTTCTAGCAAGTTTTGTACCAGAAGGAAGTATAATGGCTTCCTAAAGGGTCCTTTAAGTTATGATGTAAAGGTATGTGAGCTCGATCATCCATCGAATACAAATGTTATTTGTAGGGTAAACATGGAACAACTGAAACAAAATGAAACTTACCTTCCTGAAGTAGTCTGACAAGTCATCTGGGGTCCATCTGGCCACTTCTGAGCGGTAGGGAATGTTGCGTGAATCCATTTCTGCTCTTTCTGCCTAACCAGTTACAGACCTGTTCATGCCAATACAGCCCAGCTGTATGACTCCCCCTCAGCACGCAAGTAAATATGGTAAATCCACTTAATTAATGCACAAGGTTTGGGCTTTTTTTCAGAATGGTGCTGCAGTTTTATACTAAAGACAGCAACAGCTTTTGATGTGAACCAAACCGTCTGTCTTCGTTCTCAGAAAACTTGTCAGCTAGTTAGTCAGCTTCACCACTTCCTTTTTCTGATTCTGAATACATAAACAAGGAAACACGGCAGCCCACGCCTAATTGCAAAAGGAAGGTTGAAAACTGAGAAAAAATGATCTACTCAGGTATGGCTTTTCCTGTCCAATATGAACAGCAGCTACTGATCACCAAAGACAACCAATCTAGATGTGCAACAAAATGAGGTAGTAAAGACTTGAGGTAAGGGCAAGAGGCTTAGTAGGGAGATAGCCTTAAAAAGCTTAAAGCCCTGCAGACAATCCAGGGCTCCTCTTCGGCAGGCAGAGCACCCAACCAGACAATTACCGGCTGCTCCCAGTAGCTTGCAGGGTCAGAATGCGTCGCCCCGTCCCTGGAGCACCCATAATGCACTGCATGAGTGTGCAGTGCATTATGGGGCTCCGACCCCAGAGTACCCATAGGAAGCTGCCATATACTGAGTCAGTCCATTGGTCTATCTAGCTCAGTATTGTCTTCACAGACTGGTAGCGGCTTCTCCAAGGTTGCAGGCAGGAATCTCTCTCAGCCCTATCTTGGAGAAGCCAGGGAGGGAACTTGAAACCTAGATGCTCTTCCAAGAGCGGCTCCATGCCCTGAGGGGAATATCTTACCCTGCTCACACTTCTAGTCTCCCATTCATTTGTAACCAGGGCAAACCCTGCTTAGCTAAGGGGACAAGTCATGCTTGCTACCACAAGACCAGCTCTCCTCCCATAATGCACTGCATGAGTGTGCGATGCATTATGGGGATCCCCCTCCCCTCCCCGGAGCTGGTTGGGATCCCCACCGTCTGGCACGGCTGGCAGACAATTGCAGAAATGGGGTTAGGAGAGTGCTCGCTCCCTTATCCTCATTTTAGAGGGTGGCTGCCTAGGTGGGTTCACTAGCAAGGCCCGATCCTGGCAGTGCACACGTTCAGGGCAGGCAAAAGCAGGCTGGGCTTCCTTAGCCCAGTTTTGTCTTCATGTGTGAGTAGCTTCGCTGTGTTAATAGAAGCGGAAAGTGGGCTCCATTAGTTCTGCTTAGAGCTACTTGTTGATGTGGGGGGAAAGCATTCAAACACCTCTGTTTGGATGCTTCCCCCACATACACCTCTGCAGTTTAAAGTAATACAGCACACCCAGCTACCTCTGGAGTCTACCCCCTCATTAGCTGTATGTGTAGACTGGACATGAGCCTACATTGTTAGTAGCATTTATTAGTAATATATAATTACTATTACTGTATATGAATCAGCTTTTCTCTCAATAAATCTCCACTATGTTCCTGCCCATTCTTTAAGATCATCTTTGGAGGTTCTTCTCTGTACACCATTGCCCACAGTGGTTCAATGGGTGGCCATCAGGGAGAGAGCTTTTACAGTCGCAGCCTTCCTCTTTAGAGACACACAGCTGGCATCTTCCTTGTATAAAAACCCTTCCTCTTCTGACAAGCTTTTGATTTGTATTGGCTGGTTCTCTTGACAATGGCTTACATTGGCTGTTTTAATGATTTAAGAGTTGAATTTATTCTTGTTTCTGTTTTAGATTTTGTTTTTAATGTTGTTCTTTTTGTAAACCACTTCAAGGACACTGTCAGTTGAGCAGTGTATAAATATAATACATACACACATAGAGATCAAAGATAGCTTAGAATTACGATCCAGCTCCACAAAGTAATATTTAGTGGAGGCAATAAAAAGATAAAAATCTACTGTGTGCGGGATAAGTCAAATACTTGCCTAGAAAGAAAGGTCACCTGTTTGACTCACACAGTCAGGTTTCCATGACCAGGGAATACCACAAAACAGGTACCTGACAAGACTTTCAAGGACAGCACACAAAACCAAGTCTCCTTGCAGCTCTTAATGACTACAGGGACCTACATAGAAAGAGGCATTTCATAAGCAGATTGCATGTAGGTCATATATAACAAAGGATATAAATTGTCGGTCTTTTTCAAACAAACCCAATATTATATCCGATGAATACTCCTGTCCCGGTGTGCACTGTATATGCCCATCATCAATGTGATGATCACTAGTAAACTAATCTGCACTTGACAGATTATGCATTTGACACACCACCACTGAGAAACCTTAAAGGCCAAGCTGAAGACAGATCATCCTGGAGAGAATCAATCTATGTGGTTGCTAAGAGTCGACACTGATTTGACAGCACTCAGTCAATCAATCAGTCAATCAATCTGCACTTCTGACTATCATAATAAAAGGATGCTTTACTTTCACTTATCTGTTACAGCAAGAATTTGTTTTGCAAAAGTATGGAAAAAAGCAACACAACACACGACTAGACTGGTTAAAATATGTTTGGAATATGATATTTCTGATTAAATTTACATAATATGAACATTCCAGGGATGAGGATACAATAGGTAGATTTGTTTCTAGAGGGATATTGTTTGTTCAGTATTCAAAAGAGAAAGTGGAAGGTTCTGCATGCCCACATTAATCGTTCTTGATGATATAACCTCTGTTGAACTGGATGTTGACTTTGATATTTCAAATAATTACAATAAAACATGAATTAAAAATGAGGGTACTTTGCTGTTTCACTGCCAGAGTATGAACACCAAAAAGAAATGCTACATTATTTAATGATTTGATATAAAATAAGGGAATGTTTTTCAGAAATTATTGTAGGTTTCAATCAGAGATTTAGTATTCCAGATTTGAAACTTCCCAAAATGTATAACTGGATTATTTGGGTGGTGATTATTTAATAGGAGGCTATGGTAATGAATCTGATATAAAATGTACTTTTTTTAAATTTTGTTTCACCCCAAACTGGTTTTCTATGTGTCTTATGTTTTGAAGCAATTTCAGTGACTGAAATTGGCCATTCTTGCTTTCTGTATGGAAAGTTTGCGTGTGTGTGTGTGTATTGGCGGCAGGGGTGGGGGGTGTCCTATGTGTCTATGTATCCTTATGCTGCCTCCAGTTGCCCCATTTCTCAGAGTGGTGAGACGTTCCAGGGGTTTGCACTTTGCCTTGGATTCTGGTTTCCTTTAGGACAGTTACTGCAGACTGGCAGTGTCTCTGTAATGTCTGGTTTATTTACACTAATATACAGGACAAGCACTGAGTGAAGTTGAAAAGATACTGTAACTAATCGTTTGTAGAAATCATCAGCAGATTACTCCACTAACTGGGCAAAGAGGCACCTTTCAGAGTCATGGCTCTTTTTATGGTTAGCAGAAGAGCTACTGGCTTTCCTCCAGTGACTGTTGCTAGGGTCTACCTTGTGTTTCTTTTTAGACTGTTAGTCTTTTGGGGACAGGAAACCATCTTATTCTTTTCTGTGTAAAACATTTCGTGAACATTCTGTTGAAAAGTGGTATATAAATAATACCACCTAACCCTACATCCTGAGCAGTGTTCCCTCTATCCCCCCCCCGCCCCCGTTTGTAGAGGGAATGAATTTTGTTCTGGGTGGCAGAATCAAGGCACTGTGTATTCAAAGTGTGGCCTTCCTGATTCAGCTTGAGTGGGATCTAAAATTAACTGAACGGACATCAAAAAACTTGTGCACACGGACACATGTGTATGGCCTAGAGGGAGTACTGATCCTGAGATGTTACCATTCTCTGCCTGGACTGCCCTGTCCCCAGCACTCCCTAAAATCCCTCCTTCTGTCTCTCACCAGAAGCTTGCCTGCTCTTCTTCACACTGTGTACACACACACACACACACACACACACTCCCTATCTCTCCTTGCAGAGGAGGGGAAGCAGGTACAGAGTGATGTCACCTATCAGCTCTCCTTTCAGATAAGTCCTACATGCTTTTTGTCAGACCTATCTTGGTGCCACTCATTCAGCAGAGTCAGAGCCATTAGCAAACATCCTTTTGGCCACTTTGTCCATCACCCAGTGATTAACTCACAAAAGAACTTCCAGTCAGGTAACTACCCCGAATTCACAACAATGCTGTCATTTGTGATGAACATTAGTTTTTGGGTGGATTTATCATCTAAAGCAAATAAGCATAACTGACCCAAATTTCCTTTTAATTTCCTTTTGATAATTTGGCCTATAGTGGGAGACTTCATATATCAATTGTCCTGGTGTAGTGGCACATTTGTACACCAAATCAAATCACCCCTGATTTGTTTTACATCCAAATCTGTCTCCCCCAAATCACCCCAGATTTGATTTGGATTTGATTCAATTCAATTCAGATTTGGAGTGATTCGGAACACTTATAAAGGTCTTAGGGGCTTAAAATTTGGGTGGTGGGTAGGTGACACCTACCACCCAAATTTCACCCATGGGTGCCACCTACCACCCGAATTTCAAGGCAGTGGAGCACTTTGTTGATTTTTAATGATTTTTGTTTTTTGTTTTTAATGATTTTGTACATTTCCACCATAGGAAACAATGGGGATTCAAAGTCACCCAATCCTAATCCTAACATGGATTCCCAGCTGTAATTAAAAGGGGGTGGGGAGGTAAGCTCTAGACCTTGCAGAAGTGGAGTTATGGAGCAAAATGTGTGGTCACTATTTTTCAAGCATTTGGATTCTTCAGTGTCTAATAACTTTTCCTCATAATGAATCCCTATGAGGATTCATTGCACACCTTCCTTTCTTGTGATCATTTTGACTGTCATTGAACAGTGCCAACTGTCAACTGCCATGTGTCAACTACACCCCTCTCCCAACACACACACTAGTTTTAAGGAATTTTTGAAGTGCTTAAATTCTTTGGTGTCTTCATTTGCTCCATAATTCCACTTCTACAAGGGCTAGAGCTTAGGTGTTGTTGTTTTTTAATGAAAGCTGGGAATCTGGGGAAATTAATAGGAGGAAACCAAATCTTGAATCGATTCGAATCAAATCTGGCGTGATTCTATTTGAATCCAAATCTTGCCAATGGACCACAGGAGTGATTTGTTCTGTCTCCAAATCACCCGAATCAGCTAGATTTATGTGCAAATCAAATTGTACCTGAATCGATTTGCACATCCCTAGATAGAACTCTGCCAACTCAAAGGAAGCATCCATAGTGGTCAATCTCATCTGGCAGATCTGACCAGGACAGGCAGCTATTCACCCAAGTTGCCTCTGCCATGCTCTTTCTCAATCCACCATATTTGTTTTCTCCTCACTAGTTTGGTGATAGTCTCAGAGTCTGCGTAGTCTGGGACATCTAGTTTGTCTCTAACTGAGAACTGTAATGTTTCCTTGTTCCATAGCTTGTTCTGTAATTTGCAAGAGAAACTTGTTGAAAGAGAAAAATGACTGCATTGAAAAAAGAAAAATAGATTGGAAGAGAAAAATGACTGCATTGCATTTCTCACCAAGGCCACTCTACTTCCTGATTAAAAGGTGTTTTTAAAGACTTAAGAAAACATGCAATGTCCTATACATTTTCAATTGACCAATAAAAATGAAACAGTCCATGCCCCTACAGTCCCAGTTAGAAAGCAGACACAGGAAGAGTGTGGACATCTGATGCCTTCTTGGGGCATTCTTTATTGCCTGGAATGGCCTGTTCATTCAAATGCTCCCCTACATATATTCAAAATACTTGTCTAAACTAGTATTCAAAGTGCATGTAGAGTGGTCATTTGGATGAACAGGCCCTCCTAGGCGATGAGGGGATCTGCCAGGAGGGCATCAGGATGTCCACAGAGGATGGCACCATGGACAAGATCTCAGTAAATCACCTTTTTAATCACATCAGAGAGAAAATATCACCAGGACAGGTCTACTAATAACAAAAGTTGTCTGAGCAACTATTTTAGGCTTCTCATACCCAAAATGCTTATCGAATCCTAAAAAAAGGGAAGGAATCATCTTGCAAAGTTCCTCTATTACCACAAGAGGGCAGGCCAACTCTATTCTTAGCATTCACATATATCAAACATACGTACTATATTCTGATGTAGGAGCAGGGTTGATTTGGTTTAAATAAAATGTATTTAAATCATGATTTAAATCGCTTCACAGAAGGATTCGATTTTAATTATATAAATCACGAGTCAGGAAGATTCTATTTAATCATCATTTCTTAGTAAAAGTACATTCTTATTGTCTAATAGAACCTTAATACATATTCAGAGATAGATGTAGGTTTCATTTTTAGAAAGCAGATACACACTATAAACACTTCTCACAATGCTGTTTCATTCAGGCAACCAGGCCCTGCATTTCTTTGTTGCACTGTTTTGCATTTTGCATGCATGCCTGTCTTACCTACAAGTATAGGAACTTCATTACAAAATTCCCAAATGGGGTCTCTTTTACAGCCTGCTGCCATGGGAGGTGTTTTCCCTCTATAATCGAGGATACACTCCCAAAACACTTCCTCAGAACTGCATGAGATCTGAACTCCTAAATCAAGGGGAATTATTTGAGACTACAGGAAGAGAAAGAGTTAGGGAAAACAGTGTATTTCTCTAGCATTGGCAAGTGAATGGAAACCTTGGGTCCACTAGGTGGCACTGAAGTGTGACTATAGCACATGGCTTTATTTATAGTTTGAATGTTGTTTTAAAAATCATTTTCTCAATGGCAGCATTAATTATTTTGATCCTGGTGCTCACACCTAAATCTGCCAGGATGGAAGCTATCAGATGCAGTGAGGGGGAAGGCAAAAGCCTCACTGGATCAGAGACTTACAGGTGAATGAATGAATGAATGAATGAATGAATGAATATCTTTATTATGATCATTGATCAGATGTACATACAAACAAATAATACTACATTCAGGTAGAAATTCAGTCATACAGAGTACAACAACATAGAAGCCTCTTGTAGCAGCATCCGGGAAGTAGGGCTAGAAGTTAGCTGTTGGCGAATCTTAACAGCAGCCACACAAAATTTGGCAACATTGTAGGTGATAGAAGGTTTCCTATCTTCAAGAAGGAGTGTGGCTTAATATTCAGCAGTTCGGCCAGGGAAATGTGATAGCACGCGAGAAATAAGATTACTGTCATTAAAAAGATCAAAACAACAGCACATGGTGGGCAGAATCAACCTCACCTGAGCCACAAGGGCAAATTTGACTGGCCAGAGGAATTTTCAAAAACCTTCCAGATAAATCTGCTGATGCTAGGGCATCCTATCTTAGGAATGTGCGAAATGTTTCAGATACAAAATGTTTTGTACCCAACGCCCTAGCAGAAAACCTCTAACTGAGTGTAGATTCTCTGGTAGCATATGATTTTCAATGACAAATCATGAATCCACTCTCATTACAATCAGAGAATCTACACTCAGAACGCCTCAAAAACAACAAAACCTTGTACCCCATGGAGTGGAGTGGAGTGGTTGGTACCCTCTGTGCACTAAACCACCACTTGCTCTGGGCCACCCCAGTGCCCCCAATTGGAGTTATGGGCTGCTGAAACCTCCATTATTCCCTATGGGGAAAATTCTTAAAGATGCGTAAACTCTCACAAAATATCAGCCCTTTGCCCAACTCCTTTGAAATCTGGGTGGTAGCTTCCACCCATTGGGCACTACCACCACCGCCACTCTTTTTGCCCCAGCCCTCTTTTCAAAATCCAAATCAATTCGGATTCAGATTCAGAAAATTTGGCTACAAAATGAAAGGGGTGATATGGATTCAGAAAATTCAGGTACAAAAGAGAATGGGGGTCACTCTCCCCCCACAGCTTGCTCTCTCTCCCCCCGCCGCTCACTCACTCACTCTCCCCCCGCCACTCGCCCGCTCTTCCCCCTGCTGCTCGCTCGCCCGCTCTCCCCCACAGCTCTCCCCATTGGGCAGGCCAGGGCCAGGCCATCCCACCACTGCCTCCCACCTTCTCCTCCCGGCTGGTAGGGCTTTGCCTGTTGTCTGCCCACCTCCTCACCACCTCCATCATTTCTCTCCACGACCGCCTCCTCTTCCTGGCCAGCGGGGCTTCTCCCGCCATCCACCCACCTCATCTGGCCGGAGGGGCTTCACCTGCCAGCCCTCCACCTCTGCATCCTGACCACAGCCATTATTTCTCTCTGCTTAAGTGCTGGAACTCTTGCACGCTCTAGAGCATCTGTGCGTTAGTACTTGATTGCTCCCCTCACCTCAGAGATCTTCCCACCCTCAGCTGAGCTGCACTCCTGCTCCTCCTCCATCCCGTTGCTTCCATCCTCCTCACCCTTCTTGGTCATGGCTGCAGCATTGCTGCTGCCTATTGGCCAAGCTGCAGCCCCCTATCCCCAGAGACCTCCCCACCCTCACCCTCCCTTCAGGAGCAGCAGCAGTGGTTGACCGGGCTGTTCCTCGCTGCTGCTGCCACCATGGCTGCTCATTCTCCTCAGGCCGCTGACAGGCCCAGGCCCATCCCTTGCCTGCCTACCTCCCTCTGACAATGGCCTCAGTAGCCTCAAACAGCAGCAGTGGTTGCCTGGACCCTTCCTTGCTGCAAGTGCCGCCATGGCCACTCATTCCCCTGTCATGCTGCTGACAGGCTCAGGCCCGTCCCTTGCCCTTCCTTCTGTCTCTCTTCCCCCTCCCTTCTTTTTCTCTTTCTCTCTCCTCCACTCGCTCTTCTCCACTCTTTCTTCCCCTTCCCTTCATGTTTTTTCTCCCTTCCTCCCTGAGTTAACAGATTTTGTTCATTTACACAATGGCATCCTCCTTCTCCTGAAAGGGCTCTTTCCTCCCTCAGGACCTGTCTTTTTGCAGACCCCTGCCTGTTATCCTTTTATATCCAGAACATCTTCTGACCAGTAACAGCTGCATTCCAACTGACCTTAACCATCACAGGCCCCTCCTCCTTATCTGCATAGGGAATCCCCACTGCCCAATCAGGTGCTTCTGCTAGCAAACTCAGCCAATCGCCTCCTTCCCACCACATCACCATGCATGGCCAGTCTTGGAGAAATAATAATATAGATGCTTTTGTTTCCACCCTCTGTAAGCCTGTTTCCAGCCTCAATGCAGCATTGGACATACATCGAGGGGCCCTAAATACTGCTCTAATAAACTTAGTTTGAATGATCTCCAATGGCCTATAATTAGGGTAGGGGCCCAGTTGTGTGCCATATAAGAGTTGGGCCAATGATTTAGCAGCAAATAGCTCTAACGCTGCAGGGATAACCTCTTCACCTTTGGAGTGAAATAATCTTAATGTTGCTGATGCATTCCTTTGTGCTTGTTGGACAATGTAGGCCTTCTATGACCCAGTGGCATGAAAAACCACCCCCAAGTATTCAAAACTATTGACCTTCTCTATACGATGACCTTCTATATACCAGTTAAGTCTCTTGGGCCTTTTGGCAAAGATCATCACTTTGGATTTCTGGAAATTAATAACCAGATGATTGTCCTTGCAATAATTAGCCAGGAGCCTAAGCGCTCTCCTAAGGGCCAACTTACAGACGTGAAAGAGTAACAAATCTAACTCAGCCTGTGTACTGCTCTGCCCTCCCACCCCTCCACCTTTCATCCAAAGGTCTCCAGTGCAGTGAAGGGGTATCTTTATTACCTTTTCTTTACCAAACCATAGTGATTAGTAGAAATCATTCTAGCTTCCACAATCTATGCCACAGTTTGTGGAGCAGAATAAATTCCTCCACTTTCTACCAAATCCCAATGGAATGAACACCAGCAATTCCACACATAACTATCCAGGAGCTACATGGATATATCTATGTCTGTTAGAAAAGTTTTGTTTCCTTGTATTAAACAGAACCTTTCAGATTAGCATAGAGCTTTGGGTTTTAAGACTTGGATACCATTTTTCAATTCCATCTTATGAACCAGATATGAACCAGGATATAAATATTTTGCCTTAGGCTGAAGTGCAATATGTGTCAGCACAACCGGTTGCACAGTATAGATACTGTAACACAATATGGAATATTACAACAATATTGGTGTACTCCTGGAACCATAGAATCAGAGAACTAGACACAGTATTCCAAGTGAGTGCTGACCAGTACTGAATAAAGTGGAACTATTCCTTCTGATCTGGACACTATGCCTTTGAATGCAGGCCAAGATGACATTAGCTTTTTTAGTAGCAACATCACATTGCTGGCTTATTTTCAATTTGTGGTCCCTAAGAAACTTAGATCCTTTTTAAATATACTGCAGTTACATGTACTGCAATTACATTACTGCAGTATGAATAGTTGTTCAGCTAGCTATGAATCTTCTGAGAGTTATCAGTCAATGGCAGTATCATAATCAGATTAAACAATGCATGTCTCTCCCAGTTTAGAATTATGAATTTGATTTTTCTTACTTAAACACAGAGGATATATCTCTGTTGAACTTCATCTTGTTAGTTTTGACCCCAAGCTTAGCCTGTTCAGATGATTTTGAATATTGATCATGTCTTTGAAGGTGTTAGCGATCTCCTTTTTTCAGTTTTATGTAATCTGAGGATTTGATCAGTATCCACTCTACTCTTTCATTCAAGCCATGTATGAAAATGTTGAATGGGACATGGTCCAAGATGGAACCCTATGGCACTGCACTTCATACCTTCCTCCAGACTGACACAGCCATTAATGAACACTAATTGATAGGTACGGTTCTTCAACTAGCTATGAATTCATCTGAGTAACAGGTAGTCCTGCCACTAAATGATACTCAGTGTGTTGGAGATGGAGTTCCAGTGCATCGACCTTTTGCACCAACTATCCTAATGACCACTAGGGGCATTGGGAGTAGAGATAGTGAGTAAGGGTCTCCCTAACTATTCTGCCTATCTCTACTCTATGACCCCTGATCTGACTCTTCCGCACTTCCTGTGCTGTCACAATCCTTCCTTTCCTCTTAGAGAACAGATGGAAACATCTGTCTTCCTCCTTACCGATTCAATATGTAGTCCTTTAGATTAGGTTTAGGCTTTCCTAGCCAAGTGTACTTAACCAATAAATACTTAGTATTTAGTTCTACAAGAATCTCCATGTGTTTTCTTTAAATAGCTGCAACAACTTAACCATCCTCTGCTACCTGCTCTGTAACTGGAGTGTGTGCTCCCTTCTTTAGTGCTCTGCTGTTTTAGCTATTGGGGGGTAAAAATTAACAACTCCTAACAGGGTTATGGGCCCAGCAGGAGCAACAACAGGCTCTTAGGCACAAGCAGAGTTTATTTTTCCTTTTTAAAAGTGTAGCTGAGTTAGTGCTCTACTGTTTTACCTATTGGGGATAAAAATTAACAACTGCTAACATTGGCACTGCATTTCATACCTTCCTCCAGACTGACACAGCCATTAATGAACTCTCATTGATAGGTACAGTTCTTCAACTAGCTATGAATTCATCTGAGTAATAGGTAGTACTACCACCAAATAATACTAAATGAAACGGGTATCATCATCAGATGAAGCATACGCAAAGGTTGCTCAGAATTGGATGGACCAAGAGACACACTGGCCACCTTTCAGAACTTGAACTTGATTCTCAAACTTGAAAGCTGTCAGATATCCGCCACCTAGGTCCAACCAATGGCCAGTATGGGAGTTCTTTAACTACAGTTGACTAGAAGAAGTGGTGCTCCAAGCCCTTACAGAAAAACTTTTAGGCCAGGCATTTTCACTGAGCCAAACAAGATGTTGTGATCAGTCAGGAACAGCTTTTCCTTTTCCCCTAAAGAGTGAACTGGAAGTGAACCTTGTCCTGTCCATCAGGCAGTGACTGGGACATAGAGGGCATGGCAGCAGGAAGTGAAGGAGTTCTTTGTCCTCAGAAGCAGCCAGGCAAGAGATGAGAGAGGATGGACAGAAGGCTTAGTGGGGGAGCAATAGAGTTTTGCACCTCATGGTCAAAGCTAGCCTGAAAAATTATATCAGTACAGAGTACAAGTGGAAACTTACCTGCCTGGTAAATAAACTCTTACATTAATATGAGAAGTGACTCAGACCATAGCTGGGTGGTCTTGCCTCACTCCTCACACTGCAGCAACTCCATCACTGCAGGCTGCATTGTGGCAAGCCAGCATCCTGACCCTAAAGATGTGCAACCTCTGCCAGTGGAAATGAAACTATACCAATGGAAATAAAAGAGCAAACACTTCTCAGTATTTTGTACTGTTTCCTGAATAAAGTGTGTGTGTGGGGGGGGGGGTATCAGGAGGATTAAGACCCTGTGGTATCTTTTATTCCAAGCTACAAAAAAGTCTGCCTCTACAAATATGGAGTATGCAAATGTGACCTTCATTCTAGCCTTCCTGCTGATTAAAATTTATCTCAATTTCAATCTGGGGGTTCAGAACTAAAACACATTTGTTTAAATTAAAGGCCACTTTGGCTTTGTTTGCTATCTTAACAGGCAATGAAGGTTTTAATAGGTATTAACGATGGCCTTACTTTCTAATCATGATGGTAACTTTTTCATTCATTTCATTTCATTTCATATGAAAAAGTACCTATACTGAGGCTCTGGTAATAGACAACTGTCTTTCACTTTAACTGATTAATTGGTGAAAAGGTAAATAATTAATCAGCCATTGTTTGACAGCCCTAATATTACCTGCCAGTCTCAGTGGAAGAATAAAATGGAAGTTAGAGAGCTTTTCTATTTTGGTCTACAAAGGACCAGAGGCCCCTTTCCTGTTTGATTTATCAAGATTAGGTTACACATTGCTCTGCTGTACTTAGGACCGAATTTATTGTCGGTTGCCAAAGGTACATTACGTGGCTGAATTTATGCTGAGGCAGATACTTCAGGATATGAATATAGCAATTTAAGACATTAGAAGCAAGCAATAAGAGGTAACCTTCGAGGAATGTTTACATGAATTTGACTCAGTTCAGGAAGACTTTGGCAAAGTTAGGTGGGGCTGTAATAACCATGTGCCCAAGCATCTCCTTCCTCCAAACTAGCCTCTTTTAGCCACTAAAAATCCACTCCGGTTTTTAGTCAACGTTCTGAAGGGATGGGTTATGAATTCACATTGGGGCTATGCTCCAATGATCACATGTGTGCATGTCCAGGCAGGCGGGAGAGAAGGCAGGGAACCTACCTTTCCCAAAACAACTGCTCAAGCCCTTGTGGTGCGCAAACTGTGCACCCACATGACTAGAGCTGCTGGGAGCAGCACAGATGAAACTCAGAGTGGGTAAACAGAGGCTGGAACTCATTGTCCCAGCCATTAAGAATCCCACAATACACCATGCATGATGCATTGGAGGATACCTCCAAGAGATGGGTGCTCTAGGCACTCATCTCTGAGAGCAGCTTGGCTTGTACATGAGCAAGTAGCCTGGGTTAAGGGAGCACTCACTCGCTTAACCTTGGCTAACTGCCAGGCTGGGATTGGACCCAATCCTGGTGGGCTAGGTGGCACTGGCCCACCAGGATTGGGCCTGAACCCAGTGGTTCTCACCCACAGCTTAACCCAGGCTGGGTGTCTCTAGCCTGGGATAGGCTGCATGTGAGAACAGCCTCTATGTCTATCTGCCTGGGCCCATGTGTTCCTGTAACCACTTTTATGTTTACAGTCTGATACAATGCAAATTTAGAGTGGATAGAAGGATTATTGGGATATCCTGACAGAGGTACTTTTATTTCAATCCACCATCTTAAAACAAAATGGCTGTCACTTGAATTACTAGCATCATTGACTTAGAACTCATATGTTTACAGTCCAATGCAGACGAAACCTAACAGTACCTGGCAGGGGGTCCTAGGAAATTGTGATGGGGTATTTTTATTGTGACCCTCCACCTTGAAACAAGATAGTAGGTCACTCAAAATTATAAGCAGTTAAATCTGATCCAAAGTAGACAGTGTACATTCCACTATACCTCTGTGGAGAAGCAGAAAGTAGGCTCTGTTACTTAGAAGCTCTTGGTTTTTTTAAATCACTGTGAATGTGATTAAATTCATAACATAAATTTTGAAAAGCTCAAAAAAGCTGAAATATAATTTTGTATTTTATAATGCAATTATTGATAATGCAATTGTTTTATATGTTTGTATAATTTTGCATTATGAGTAGGCAGTATTATACTGTTCTGTGATCAGGGTTTTAAAAAAAAACAACACTTTGCAATGTACACATATTATTTGTCCTTACAACATTCATAAAGAGCGATCTTGTGATGTAGACAATATGCTCTATTTTCTAACTTGTTTATAAAATTAATTGGCTGAAGATGAGACTCTCTGTGCCACTGAGAAAGTTAATAGCTTAGTAGGGATTTTAACTCAGGTATACATCTTGTGTTTTGGGTCTGCATCCATGATTTAATGTGTTATATGTTTTTATTTCATGTTTTATCCACTAGGCCACAGACAATACATCTCCAAATGTGAGCCCCTTAGGATTAAAAATGTCAGAACAGTTTCCATCAAGAAACTTGTTGTAGTTACAGGATCCAAAGGCTAAGCCACAGCTGAACACAGAAAAGGAGGAACTATGGTCACTAGGAGGTCAGATAAATATTTTAAGTCCAAGAACTTGTACATACTTGGCAAGAAAACATGATTTCCCAATTTTAAAAAGACACAACAGTTTGGAAAAGAATTTGTGTGGAACAGGATATAAGTGCCAGACTTGACTTCTATTTCAAGAACTTGAGAGTGATATAACAGCATATACGTAATGTACAGTATATTGTGAGAAACTTTTAATTTACCCTGTCTCCATTGACAATGTGGGTTGAAACAGAAAACTAAGGCTGCTACCAAATTTTTTGTTTGGTTTCCTATAGGAAGTGGTTATGCTTTTTAGTACATTAGTACCAAAATGCATGCTAAGAAAAGGCATGTGATAGAGTTCCAGAGAACTGTCCTTCTTCGGAATGGTTCAGGATCAGGGTACCTGAGAGAGAGCCTTGCTCCATATGTCCCAACCCAGACCTTAAGATCTTCTTTGGAGGCTCTCCTCTGAGTACTTCTACCACACGAGGTGAAGTAGGTGGCTGTTTGATGGACTTGCAGCATTCCTCTTCCACCTGCGCTGCGAGGAAGGTATAGCCTATCTACATCACTGCGGGGGTGTGGAGCATGATTGATGGTCATGATTTTCCTGGTCTTACGATCTAGCATCTCTAGCTCTGCCTGGGTCCAGTCTGTTATTCCTGCAGTGTATCTGATAACAGGTATAGTCCAGGTGTTTATGGTGTGTATGGTGTTCCCGCCATTGAGTTTGGACTTGAGGATTTTTCTAACTCTCCTGATGTATTCACTTCCCATTTTTCTTTTAACTTCAGTGTGTGTGATGTTATCAGCCTGGAGAACGTCCAAGTATTTGTAATGTTCTTTCTCTTCCAGGTTCTTGATGTTGCTTCCATTGGGCAGTTCCATTCCTTCTGTTTTTGTTATTTTTCTCTCTGTTTATTAATGCAGTACACTTATCTAGTCCAAACTCCATTAGGGATGTGCACAAAACCGGCTTGCCCCGTTTGGTTCAAATTCGAACCAGGTTCAAACCAGGAGGGGGAGGTTTGGTTTTGGTTTTGCTCAACCGGTTAGAATTTGGACCATTTCCAACTGGTATGAACCTCCAAAAGTGGGTGAGGTGGTAGCTGGCACCCATGGGTAACTACCACCCAAACCCCAAAGCAATCAGACACTTGTACGGTTTTTTATGAATTTTCAAATTTTATTTTTATTTTTTTCTCATAGGGTATATTGGGAATTGAACCAGCCCATTATTCCCTATTATGGAGCACCTAGGGGCATAAAAGTGAAGTGGGTGGTAGGCACCCAGGGGTGTCTACCACCATCAAAACTCCAAGGCAATCGGACACTCTCCGATTATTGGTGAATTTTAAAAGTATTTTAGAATTCCTCATAGGGAATAATGAGGATTGCAGCAAATATATAGCTTCACGTCAGGGGGAAAGGGATGGCCGAGAGCAGAGTGTGGTGGGTGGTAGTTCTAAAGGCAGGCAAGGAAGCTATCAGAATTATTTGAAAGGAATTGAGCAAAGGGCTGATTTTTAAGTGATTTTTGAAGTTTACAAGTCTTTAAGCTTTTTTTCCATAAAGAAGCATGGAGGGGTCAGCAGCCCCATAACTGCACTTGGGGGGTGCTGGGGTGGCCCCAAGTGAGTGGTAGTGTAGTGCTCAGAGGGTGCCAACAACCCCCATGAGTTGCTAACCCATGGAGTACTGGTTTTGTTGTTTCTGAGGTGTTCTGAGTGTAGATTCTCTGGTAGCATATGAGATTTTCAATGACAAACCATTAATCCACTCTCATTTTCTCCTTCTGAACGACTTACTCTGGAGAATAATAAGGTGAAGGAAATACTATTTCTACGGTTGCATGACATTTAACGTCAGGAACTTACGCCTTCGGCTAACAGGACCTGCTCTCCCCTATATTTTGGGAACTCCCCCCCCCATGGGAGATAGAGGTGCAAATGATCTAACAACACGCCACTTTTCCAAGTTTTGGTTTGTGTTTGCTCAGGCTCGCTTAAATGTGCTGCCTTCCTCTCTTTTGGAAAGGAGGTTCGCTAAGAATTCTTCAGCTACAGTTTTCTGCCCCTGTGGCTCTGGCCTCATGGAAACTGTTACCTATGTTCTGTTATATTGTTCTTTGTATCGAGGTGTTAGAGAAGAATATTTCGCCCCTGTTAGTTAGATTTCCTGGAAGGTGTGAGCTTTTTTATATACAATATTGCCTTGTGGATACAAGCTGTGAGATTAAGGTCTCAATTTTAGGAGCTGTTTTACTGTTTTAAAGTAATTTATCCTGGATGCTTGTATACTGTTTTAGTGTGTGTTATTATCAGTTACTATTTGTGTATATTAGTTATATTTGTTATTCTGATTTTTATCTCTTTGCTGGCCAACAGCTGTAATAAAAACTGGAAAAAAAGCATGTCAACATGTGAGCCCCAAGATGCATTCTGTGGTACAGTACCAAGAGGGCCACTTGCTAAGCACTCCTTGCTTAGCTTTGTTTCATACTTTGTTATCCAAGGATGACCACTTAGGGAACAACAGATTCTGTTACTTAGAAATGGTATCTGTTAGCTTTGCTTGATAGCACACTACCATACAAATTCCAGGAGAACGACTTCAAATGGCCACACTCCATGCATTACCAATGTTACATTTTTAATAAGATTAACTTACTAAAATGAACCTCTTAGTTGCCTGAATAGAATTAATGTTTACTTTTTTCTTACCGCTCTCTTAGTTATATAGGGCAGAAAAGTCCAAGTTAAACAGCTCACTCTCTCTGGTTATTTATTTATTATTTCTCTATGTAAACCACTTTGAAAACTTTTGTTGAAAAGTGGTATATAAATATTTGTTGTTGGTACAATATAGTCCAGTTATATGGACTTATTTCTCTAAGGCTGAGTAATTTGACAAGATGCTTTCTGTTAAAAGAATTGAGACTGGTGGTACACTGGCTACAATGCCCTCCTTGGCCCCCTTGAGATGTAAGGAAGAATCGTGGGTCTAATGGATCTGAGGTTCACTTGCTCCCACTTCCCCTGCTCTCCCATCCACTTTGAGATGTGCAAGAGAGCTGCCTCTCTGCAGTCAGACTGCAGAGAGGCAGGGGATCTGGCTGTGCAGGCTTCCTTCTTGACAGAAGGACAGCCTGTACAGCCAAACAGGCTAGAGTGTAGGAGCTTCCTCCCTCAACTCCAGCAACTTGGGGCCAAAACTGTTGGAAGTTAAAGGACTTTGCGCTGGCTCTTGTCTCAGACAGTGGAGGACAGACCAGTAACTCAGAGGGCTAGAGGGTCAAGACATTGGCCATCCCTTCTCCACTGCTCTGATACTATCCCTTTGAAATGTAGATTGCTAATCTCAGGGATTAACTTCCTTCCTCTCTCTCTTCCCTTCCTGCCCTTCTACCTTGCAACATGGCAAGCCTCTCTCCCTGCACCATGTGTGCAGAGAAGATGCAGAATCCATCTGCATCCAGCTAGATAGATAGATTAGAGATCCTAACTCCTCACTTTCCTATCTAGAATGGAGTTCCTTAATAAATGCCTTTTATATTGATTTGAAACTATGAATTGGCTCCAGGTTACTTTACTCTCAGCATACACGCATGCCTAACTAAACTACCGCTGTGTTGTGCCTCTGTGCACTCTGCTATAATGAGAAAAGGGATTATCTCACCACAGAGAATTTCCAACAAAAACTGTACTGCCAGCATTCAGATGTAACGTTGGCACTGCAGAACCAGAGTGGGAGGTGCCCAAACTCCACTCTGAACCAAAGGTTCAGAAGGCCTTGGCACCAAAGGTTCAGAGTGGAGTTCAGGTAGGTAAACCATGGATTGCTTCTCACTTTCAACTCCGGTTTCCTGAATTTGGATGTGCGTCCTAGGAAACCAGAGGTAAAAGGAACTCCATTTTCATGTTACATCTGAATTTGGTGCTTGTGAAACTTGTGGCTGGCTCTTTTAATGGAAGTGATTCACAGTAGGATCTGCATCCCTCCTCCTCTCTTGGCAATATACTTGCTAAGTGGGGGGGGGGATTTGACAGTGCTGCAAATCACCTCTTTTAAAGTAGCATTTGCTTGCCAAGAGAAAGAGAGAGAAAAATATAGTACTGTGCATTTTCCAGTGCTTAAAGAGATTTTTTTGCAAGAGGTAGCTTGTCTTTTTTGATGGGATCGTGGGAGATTCACCTCCTGAAATGTCTACTTTAATGCTAGGAACTCAACTTTGAAAATTCAGCATAGTACTAGGAACATAGGAAGCTGCCATATACTGAGTCAGACCATAGGTCCATCTAGCCTAGTATTGTCTACCCAGACTGGCAGCAGCTTCTCCAAGGCTGCAGGCAGGAATCTCTCTCAACCCTATCTTGGAGATGCCAGAGAGAGAACTTGGAATGTTCTGCTCTTCCCAGAGAGGCTCCATCCCCTAAGGGAAATATCTTACACGGTTCACATATCAAGTCTCCCATTCATATACAACCAGGGTAGTTCCTGCTTAGCTAAAGGGACAAGTTATGTTTGCTACCACAAGACCAGCTCTCCACTAATTTTTACTTTTCCTATATGTCCCACATACGAGTGAACACACACACACACACACACACACACACACACACACACACACACACAGATACACAGCAAGACATTGACGGCCTGATTTTATTTGCATCTAATTTGTACTGTACTAATCCATACACTAGCCACACCAACACTCAAAGCCTGAATACTTCATTATGAAATCATGGTTGTACAATGTGAATGAAACTGTAATGTTTACTCCCTGTAGCCCTTCTGTCTTTCCAGTAAATGAAGCTCAAGTATCAGCTAATTAATGACATGAAAATAGTCACAACCCTCCAAGAGTTAACTGAGTAGAAAAACATTGTAATACCCCTGTACCAACGGGTACTACAAGACATACCTTGTATAAGGTACAAAGGGAGGGGACGAATGGCCCTGGGCCTTTGCGGAACAGGGGGCCCCACTGTCTAGGCAACAACTTGCTCTTCACTTTCTCACACCAGCCTCTCCCCAAGAAGAAGGTAGAGGCCCATCTTCACTTTTTGTCCAATGGTCCACTCCAAATTTTCTATGCCCCTGTACATCTCCCAACACATTGTATGAGATGTGGGTGAACTTGCCCCCACTTCAAGTTAACAAAACAAGAGACAGAGGAAAGTGGACCTTGTGTAGCCCAGCCAATGTGGAAGGGACATGCAGGTGCCTATTGATGTGTGTGACCCCATTTCTCCTCAGCACACCTTTTCGGTGGCTGTGGCGTGTTGTCTTGCCTTGCTCTGTGCCATTGTGATAATGCAGGATTAGCCAGCTGCTAAGTAGGAATTTGGAGGGCTGGCACCCTCATTCTGGCATTAGGGGTTGAGGTGTTTTGGTTTTTTTGTTTTGTTTTTAAACTTGCTCGGCACTGTTAAACTTCATTGGAGGATCATTTTAATTTGACCTGGTCAAGTTAATGTGACTGGTTAGGCCCAACTTAGTTGTCAACTAGTGGGCACAATGCAGATCACGTGGGGAAAGAGTAGGGTACATTGAGCACCCTGAGACATCAACATAGTGAAGAATGGCTTAGCTAAACCTGCTTCCCATGGTTTATGGGCACAAAAAGACTGAGCCAGGGAATGCCCTGGCAGCCTCACTAACTCCCATGTCTGTCCTGATAGGAATATTCCAGGCCCTCCTTGGCACACCTTTAAAGCATGTGGGCAGTCAGAATTACTGTTACTGTTCTCCACCAGATCGGGGTTACCCACGCCAGGGACGATAGTAGATTTGCTGCACGATCCTATTTGCTTCCACTGTGCTCTGCTTGTATGTCTGTAAATAAAAATAAATACTACCCAAAAGCTAAAGAACATTTTGTTCACTCAGGCCTTTTAAATTTTTTACTTTGATTTTTAAAAATTGACTTTAAGAAGTTTTTGAAATGTTTTGAATTGTATTTTGTTTTTGTTGGGTCGTGATTTTTTTGTTTTTGTTGTGTTGGGATTTCATATGTTATGTGTTTTTACTTGAAGTTTTAATGCTGTGTTATGAGCCACCCAGATAACAATTAGTTATTAACTGATGATGATGATGATGATTCTTTATTACTTCCCTAAATCCCCAGTGCTTTCTAATCCAAAGGAAATTAAACCCTGTAATTCTACCACTTGGTAGAGCAGGGAATACTTTAAAAAACCATCTGACATTGAAGCATTCTTAGTCAAGTTAGTGCTACAGAAGAGCCCACATTAAATAGAGAGATATTCAAGGTGGAAGGTTCTTTTAAAAAATCAACGTTTATATACTGATTTGAGTAGTTTCCATTTCCAGTTAGTATTCCTAGTGAGATGACATGAAAAGTCTGAATCTTATTTGCAAAGCTGCTCTTGAATTCTTATGCTCTAAGGGATTAAAATGACACCATTTTTCTACTTTCACCTTCATGGAAAAACATTTACGGAAAGCAAAATGTTAGCAAATTGGCTCAAGTTTCCAGTTGCCAAGAGTTTATGAACAGCAGCCTAATATACTATAAGTCCTGATAATGAGGACAAATCATGATGCTAGCAGGACCTTGACATTAAAAAAGGAAAACAAACACCAAATGATTTTGTAAGCCTACGTGTGATGTGAGCAAATGATAGGTGTTCCAAAGCAAGCATTAAACTTCAATGCCAAACTCTCAGAGGGGAAATTTACTTTCGTGCCATAGGCATACTTTTCTCATTAATATAACACACAATCACAGCTTGAATAATAATATCATATTGTCTTCTATTTGTTTTATAGAAAGGTTAAACCTACTCGGATGTGGGATATAGGGCCGATTCACATAATTCACGAGCAATATTTATAATCGAGCCTCCCTCTGCTTGACTTGTTCTCTGGAAGAAGGACCAAGATTGCTTCTTCCAGAAGCCAGTACAGGTAATAAATAGCCGGCTTCTACCATTTACCTCCCCTTTGCTTCATCCCATGCTCCTGGAAGAAAGAGAGGCGAGTCTCATGATCAGTGAGACTTGCCAGGAAGAGGTTTCCAGGGAAAGTGGGCTTTGCCTGCAGACGAGGAGGCAGGAAGCCTTGGGCAGCCAGATCGGCCTCCCACACGACTGCCAGCCCCATTATGGAGCCGGTGGGGGCTGTGGGGATTGGGGGCTGCGCCGCCCCCAGAAGTTCCAGGATGCCCCGCATAAGTGCATGGGGCATCCTGGAGAAACCCCCAAGCCCGGTAGGCTGCTTGCCTTCCAGGGCTCTCCTCATATGTTGCCGCAGTGCGTAGCTGTGCCACAACAACACACGACCAAAAAAACCCTGGTTAGCAGAGTGCTCGCTCCACTAACCTGGGCGAAGAGGAGGGGGAATTAGCAGGGGTTGCTGCCGGGAGCTGTGTGGCTCCTGTTGCAGCACGCGGCTGCCAAAAGGTGGGTTCAGCTACCTTAGCCCGCTTTTTGTTGGTCATGAGAATCGCCTCAGAGATTCCTTCGTGCCCTAGGTGCTTTGAATGTATGTTACTATTGGTACTCTGCTATATTAAGTTTCCATGTTTCAGTGGTTAAGTAACTGACATATAATTGGTATCAATAATGCATGTTAAAAATAGCTATAAAGTATTATCGTTCAAAGGGTAGCAGCATATGTCATGGTTTACGTAAAACCATCTTCTGACCAACAGTAAGTTTGTTTGAATGGCTTATTAATATATCTGTAAGCACTGAAGCATTCATTAACTATTCATAAATCAATTTTTTGTTTTGCGAAGTATAACCTTTTCAATGTCACTTATACTTAGGAACAGGTGCTAGAACACTTCTCCCCAGACTTTTTTATTACATAAATTAAAACATAGAAAGAGCATATTGCAACAAAGAACAGATGTTTCAACAGTTACCCCTGCTAACTGGGCAAAGAGCAGGGGCGTAACTACCGGTAGGGCAGGCAGGGCACGTGCCCTGGGCACCACTTTGGGAGGGGGTACACCAAGGTGCCATGACCCCCCCCCCCGCCGGCACCCCTACCCAACTCAATGAATGTAAATTTTTAAAATCATTAACTTCAAGCAGCGCCTCCTCCTCCCCCGCACGAGCTCTTATGGCCGCCTGGGTGCCTCACTGCCCATGACTCACTCACGCGAGTCTGTTGTTCCAAATCGACCTGATTTCCAAGCAGTCGCGCCAGCGTGGTGCCCCCCCACCTGGGCTGGCTCCGGCAGGCTGTCTGGGCGTTTTCTCACTGCTGCCGGGTGGGTGCAGCATTGTTCGCATGCATTGGACGGAGTCCTCCTAGTGCTCCCCCCACCCACCACTCTGAGTCTCTGACTGAGTAATGTGCATGCTCGCTCCTCCTCAAGTTGATAGCACGCACGCACGTGCTGTTGAGAAGCGACGAGGAGAGGATGATGAGCGGAGCGACCTGTTGCCTGCCTGTTGCTTGCTCTTGCTGCTGCTCCGAGCGGGGAAGAGGATCTGCTCCAGCACAACAACATCACCACCAGCATCATCAATAAAGCTTTAACAGGAGGATCAGGTGTGTGTGTTTTTAAACTTTTTTTATTACTATTATTACAATGACGCCTCTCTCTTGTCTTTAATTGGATCTTTAAAATACAAGTTGTTGGGGCCGCCGGGGGTGTCTCGGGCTGGCGGGGCGGGGGGTGGCAGCGGCTGGGCAGCTGGAGAGTGGGTGGCGTGGATGCGGGGAGGGCGGCCTCCCGAGTTGAAAAAAGCGGTGTGGCACTGGTGCGGGGCCGCGGCATCATGGGCCACTTTGCTGCCGCTGTGGGCGGCAGACAGAGAGCGGCGCGGCCTCTCCATCTCCCTCCTCTCCTGCCCCCCCAATTGCTAGTTGTTGCTGCCTGGTCAAACCCTAAACATTCCAGCTGCCGCCGCCGCTGGCCTCCCCTCGCCCCATCCCCCCTGCTGCCCTTCGCTGCGTTGAGGGGTGAGCCGCGGGTGGGGTGGGTGAGCAGGGGCCAGGGCAGGGGTCCTCCTTTCACCCCCTGGCAACGGCGGGCGGCGGCTACGACTGGAGTGAGCAGTTAAATGTTTGCTGGCCAGTTAAATGTTTCCCTCTTTTTAACCTTTCCCTTGGCAGGCTTCAGTCAAGGCTCATTCATAAACTGACAATGCTAGAGCTTCATCTTTATTAATCCTCATGTTCTAGAGGAAGATTAATTCAGACTACGACACATAGGAGCAAAGGCTGAATCTAATATACAGAGTCCATCCTTGAGTGCACCAACTTTCCAAGTTATGCAGCCAAGTTATGCAGTCAGGCAGAGATGTACTTATGTCTTGCTATTGCAGAAAATACAACAGCTTCAGTGGTGGTGGGTGGCAGGGAGAGAAGCTGGGATACTTCAAGAAAAACGTTTCTCTCTCTTCAAAATATTGTCTGCAATAGGATTGTGGTGCAAGAGAATTTGATTTATTCTTTCTCCAGCATTAACCAGAGCTCACCCCAAAGGAATCTGACATTCACTAACTATTAGCTAGTTTGCTGAATATCCTCCTACAGTTTTCCATCAATTTGATGGCTAGTGAACATTAAGACTGTGAACACAAGCAGCCACTGTAAAAGTATATAAAACAAATCAAAACTGCTGCAAAAACAACCATCTATGAAAATAAATATGCTGATAGAAAATGAAATAATAATAACAAAGATAAAATAATAATAATGACTACTGTTGTCTCTCAAAAATCAATAATAGCGCCTCTGCTGATTGGAAGAATTCCAGCCACAGCCAACCACAAACCTCCGCTTAGTAACAAGCCTTCTAATGTAAGTTGTTACATTTCTAAAAACATTTCTAAGTCCAATGCAATTTCATGTTATGCAGTGTAATCTATTGTAAATGAATTAATTAGTACTATTAATTGACCTGCATCATCCACAATTTAATAAACCTTTAAAAATATTTAGGGTGATGTTCTATTGTGGCACATAGGTTGTTTATATATCTATATCTATGTCTATATCTATATATAACTCTGCTTTTTATATATAACTCTGCTTTTTGTTACCACTATTCAGCCTCATTGAAGATTTCTTTACTTCATGTGCTGAGCTTCAGTGAGGTGGCTGGGGGATATTTTAAAATCTTGTCTCTGGGCCCACTACAACCTTGCTACGCCCATTATTTCAATGCAGAAACAGGAGTTGGGGTGTTATGGCATTTTTGGTTATTTATTGCATTTTGAAATTTTTGGTAATTTTTGTAATTTTGTAATTTTTAAAATAAAAATAAAAGTTTTCTGAAACATGTGTGTCAGTCAGATGTATGTTGGGGGGGGCGCGGGGGGCGCAATTCCAGTGCTTGCCCTAGGCACCGTTTTCCCTAGTTACGCCTCTGGCAAAGAGGCACCTTTTTAATGTGATGATTCTCTTTATTTAGCAGGGGGAGAGTAACTGGCCCTATCCACCCCCAGCACAGTACTTCCAGTGACTGTTGCTGGTGTATATCTTAAGTTTCTTTTTAGATTGTGAGCCCTTTGGGGACAGGGTTCCATCTTATTTGTTTGTTATTTCTCTGTATAAACTGCATGGAGCCATTATTGGAAGGGAGATATAGAAATCGAATCAACAACAACAACAGAATTAATAAGTAAAAGAGCAAAAGAAAATTAAAAATTGGACTGTACCAGGCGACGATGAACTGCATGGCTTTTGGCTTAAACACCTAACAAGCCTTCATAAACAACTATCAAAACAGTTCAATCACATTTTGCAAGGAGGTGATATTGAACAATGGCTAACAACTGGGAAAACTCATCTCATCATGAAAGACCCAGCAAAAGGTACAGTTCCAAATAATTATAGACCGATAACCTGCCTGCCAACCATGTTCAAATTATTAACTGGAATAATAGCAGATGAAGTGATGCAACACTTATTAACTAAGAAGCAGCTTCCAGTTGAACAGAAAGGAAATTGCCCGAATACCAGAGGCACTAAGACCAGCTGCTGATTGACAAAATGGTTTTAGAAAACTGCAAGAGAAGAAAAACAAATCTAAGTGTTGCATGGTTTGACTACAAGAAAGCCTTCGACTCATTGCCTCACACATGGATGCTAAAATGTTTAGAAACAACTGGTGTCAGCAAAAACATTCAGATGTTTATTTAAAAAGCAACGAGCATGTGGAGTACACAGTTAACAATCAATGGCGAGACACTTGGACAGGTTAGCATTAGAAGAGGCATTTTCCAAGGGGACTCACTATCCCCTCTGTTGTGTGTAATCGCCATGACTCCACTTTCACAAATACTAAACAGAACAGGCCTCGGATACCAAACATGGAAAACATCAAGTAAAATAAACCATCTCCTGTACATGGACAATCTGAAGTTGTATGGAAAGTCCCAGTCAGAAATCGAATCACTGCTAAACACTGTCCATATATTCAGTAGAGATATAGCAATAGAGTTTGGACTAAACAAGTGTGCTGTATTAATAATGAACAGAGGAAAAATAAGAAAAACAGAAGGAATAGAACTGCCCAATGGAAGCAAGATCAAGAACCTGGAAGAGAAAGAACGTTACAAATACTTGGGCATTCTCCAGGCTGATAACATCGCACACACTGAAGTTAAAAGAAAAATGGGAAGTGAATACATCAGGAGAGTTAGAAAAATCCTCAAGTCCAAACTCAATGGAGAGAACACCATACAAGCCATAAACACCTGGGCTATACCTGTTATCAGATACACTGCAGGAATAATAGACTGGACCCAGGCAGAGCTAGAGACACTAGATTGTAAGACCAGGAAAATCATGACCATCAATCATGCTCTGCACCCCCACAGTGATGTAGATAGCCTCTACCTCCCTCGCAGCTCAGGTGGAAGAGGAATGCTGCAAGTCCAACAAACAGTAGAGGAGGAGAAAAGAGGCCTTGAAGACTATATAAAGACAGTGAAGAAGATGTACTTAAAATGGTCAATAACAAGAAACTATTCAACACCAATGAAACAAAGCAGGCCTACAAGAAAGAACAAGTCAAGAACCGAGCAAAAAAATGGAGAAATAAGAAGGTGCATGGTCAATATTTGAACAATATAAGTGGAAAATGAGACATCACCAAGACCTGGCAATGGCTTAAGAATGGCAACTTGAAGAAAGAAATAGAGGGTTTAATACTGGCTGCACAAGAACAGGCACTAAGAACAAATGCAAGAAGAGCAAAATAGAAAAGTCAACAACAAACAGCAAGTGCCGCCTTTGTAAAGAAGCAGATGAAACCATGGACCACCTAATCAGCTGTTGTAAAAAGATCACACAGACTGACTACAAACAAAGGCATGACAAGGTAGCAGGGATGGTACACTGGAACATCTGCAAAAAATACAAGCTACCTGTAGCCAAACATTGGTGGGACCATAAAATTGAAAAAGTTGTCGAAAATGAAGATGCAAAAATATTATGGGACTTCCGACTACAAACAGACAAACATCTGCCACACAATACACCAGTTATAACTGTAGTCGAGAAGAAAGAAAAACAAGTCAAAATAATTGACATAGCAATACTAGGGGATAGCAGAATAGAAGAAAAAGAAATAGAAAAGATAACAAAATACAAAGATCTACAAATTGAAGTTGAAAGGCTGTGGCAGAAAAATACCAAAATAATCCCAGTGGTAATTGGCGCCCTGGGTGCAGTTCCAAAAGACCTTGAAGAGCACCTCAACACCA
Source organism: Hemicordylus capensis (assembly GCF_027244095.1). Taxonomy (NCBI): domain Eukaryota; kingdom Metazoa; phylum Chordata; class Lepidosauria; order Squamata; family Cordylidae; genus Hemicordylus; species Hemicordylus capensis. The sequence goes on along the minus strand of NC_069658.1, from coordinate 367,473,851 downwards.
TAGGGGCCACAGAAATCACCATCAGCCAGTTACAAAAAGCAGCTTTACTGGGAACAGCCTATATTCTGCAACAATATCTATAATAACAGCAACAACAGCCATCCCAGGTCTTTGGGAAGGACTCGATGTCTGTATAAAACAAACCAGTCAATAACACCTGTCTGACTGTGTAAACAACAATAATAGTATATATCAGCTTCTGTGTTCTATATCCCACTGTTTAAAATCCATACTTATATCCAAGACTTTCCGCCAATCTAATTAAACACCTGGGTAATACATAACAAACAGGAGAGGAGAGGTTTGATGGCTCACAGCTGTACCTGGTTATCACCAACACAGAGAGAAGGAACAGATGGATGTGATGATTTCAGCATTTACTATGTGCCATTAAACACTGGGGGCTATAACTCTTAAGCATAGGTGGCCTGTCGATGAGACCAGGTGAGGCAGCCACCTCAAAGAGAGGATTGGCAGAGATGGCAAACTGCCTGCTACCATACCTGCTTTCTTCAATCTGCCACCTTACCTGGCCCTCTTTCCCGAGGGGCAGCACATGTACTCCAGCTATGGCCACTACTACTGCTGTCTGCCTCCCTCTCACTCATCTTGCCCTTCTTTTCAAAATAAGAAAGGTGGGGCAGAGTAGCAGATAGTCTCTTTAATTCATCTCCTGCCACTCTGTTCCATGCCCTCTGGATTTTGGAAAGGCAGGGTAGAACCAGGAACAGGAGTGAAAAGCCTAGCAGAAAGGCTCTGATAACTTATGCTTTGTGCCACCACAGCAGCTCCCAGGCAGAGGGAATTACCAGCCTGCTTTCAGCTGTAGTGCAACACCACACTTATAAAGGCCAGAACTGGCACTGCAGCTCTTCAGCCAAGGTGAGCTGAGGAATCAAAAGAGGTCTGGCTGGCTTCCTATAAGAGTTGGGTTCTCACCCTGGCAAATGACACTTAACAGAGCAGCACAGCCTAGCTTTTCCATGATGTGTCTCTCACTCAATATTTCATTTCAGACCTCTGAATACATCTCTTAGGATCCTGACAATGACAGGATCTTTTTATCGTTTTTGATACCTGATTCAGCACTTGACCCTAGCTTGCCTTGACCATGAGACTATTCTCATGACCAGCCTAACCCAGTTTGCGGCAGCCCAGCTGGGATTAGGCTAGTCATGAGAACCAGCAGGATCCTCATAGATCCCTCCACTCCCTGCCCGCCTACCCCTCTTAAGAAACTCAGCTGAGGTGTCGTAAATCTGTTAGCTCGGCTCACCCAACAGGATTTACAACCCCCTTCAGCACTCCCCCTGTGAGTTAACAGCAAGTAGCACAAAGCTATGCGAAGGAAAAATAAAAGGCTCACAAAGAAAATAATAAATGAATTACATCCCCCTGAACTGAACTAGGTACCCCCCTCTAACAATAACTGAGTAATAACTGAAAAGAAAACACAGAGCTAAGAGTGAAAAGAGTGAAGGACAGCAGAAACAAGGAATTAATGGAACAAAGCAGGAAAGCATAAACAAGGCAAACTGGAACTCAGAAAAGTTTGGAATTCAGGATAGCACACTGTCTGCAGCCAGTGAAAGTTGCAAAAAGCATCTGAGCAATTGAGAGACTGTTAAATATATATTGCTCAAGAGAACCAGCAGCCAATCAGGCTTCCCTGAGTCAGCATTTCGGCTTCCTCTCTTGTGATCTCCTGAGCCTGTGTAACTCCCACTCAGCTTGCCTCTTGAGACGTCTTCTCAAGACAGGTGAAATCCCAGGCTCCTCCCCATCAGAAATCATGTCTGGCTGCTGTTGCGAATCCTCAGCTCCAGAGTCTGGTCTCCCTGCCAAATCCTGTTGCTGTGCCTCTGAGTCCTCACTAGCAGGCAAATCCTCCTGCTCTGACTCTTCTGAGAGGCTAAGGATGTTCTTGCACCCTTATCCCAACTACCGGGTATCATGTGTCTCCTTGGGCTGAGTTCAGCCCAAGGAGGCACAGACATGGTGCACAGAGCACCCATCTGATGGTGCTCCACACATGTTGTGGAATGCCCGGAGCGGGAACAACAAGTTCAGGCTCCGGATCCCTCCTCCCTGATCTGAGCCTCACGGACCTGCCAGGAGCAGGGCTGCCCATGTGGGCATGCAGGAGGCACACCAAAGACAAAGTTTTGTCTTCGGGGGGGGGGAGCTGGATTAAGAGGAGACTCCCCCAGCCCCCTGCACCATCCCAGCCACCCCTGGAGATTGTAAGAATCACCTCAATGACTGCTATCTCTGGCCTCTTTGATCCTCGTTCTGCCTGCTCTGCAATCAGATCCCCTTAGCTGCAGCCGGGCTTGAAGCCCGATCATGGCTCAATACCTCCATATCCAGGAAAAGAGATTACCAGACTAGAAGCTTAGTTAGAGGTCGTGTTGTTTGTTGAAATGTTCAGACTTCACAGGTGCTGGTAACTTGAGCTATATGTAGCTTTTTGGCAAGGCTCTGAACAGGCCTCTGCAGGGTTTCTTTTGCATCGCGCCCCCCCCCCCAAGGATAAGAGTATAAGGAAAAGAGATAAAACAAGGGCTCAACATTAGTTATTTCTGATGAAAGAGAGGGAGAAGTCTGAAAGCTGATCTCTGTTTAAGTGGGCAATGTGCAGTAATTCATTTTGCCTGAATTCAAAACAAGAGATTTCTAAACCTTCATGATTTGACCCAGGAAGCTACTGATGATATATGTGAAATGTAATAAGAGGGAGAGCAGGGTGGAGTTTAGACTGATAAATTGTGACAGGGCAGGGAAAAGATTAACATGTTTTTATAAGTATTCATAAATACATTATGATCAGGGTTTTGTTTTCTTTTAAACAGAAGGAACAAATTTTGGCTTCCCTGTTCAGATGGGTGATCAACTACAGTACAATGTTGGCTGTGATCTAAAGCTTTAGTTGAGTAATTCACAGATTAAAGCTTTCAGCCTGCATACAAACATCCTGTGTATGTTGAGGTGCCCTGAGGAAAAAGGCAGAGAACTTGAAGGAAAATGGACTGAAGTTCTATTATGAGTCCTAAAGATGTGTAGTGCAAAGTGCAATGCCGCAAAAGCTTGCATGAATTTTAAAAGTAGCCATTAGAGCTGTTTATTTGAATAATATATATGTAGACAAGATTCCAAAGCCACCTAATGGCACAGCATGGAAATGCTTGACTAACAAGCAGAAGGTTGCTGGCTCGAATCCCCGCTGATACTATATCGAGCAGCAGTGATATAGGAAGATGCTGAAAGGCATAATTTCATACTGTGCAGGAGGAGGCAATGGTAAACCCCTCCTGTATTCTACCAAAAGAAAACCACAGGGCTCTGTGGGTACCAGGAGTCAAAATCGACTTGACGGCACACTTTACCTTTAGACAAGATTCCAGTCACTCCTTATATCTAAGCAAGGTTAAGCTATAGATAACTAACTCTATATCTACAAGTTATAATGAACAGAAAATTCTAGGGAATTTTCTTGCTGGCATTATATAGACTCAGACTATCAAATCAAATGAGAAATGAAGTTTTCTGATGCCCCTAAATTTGCCGAGTACTATTTTTCCAATAAGAGTGAATAATCACAGTTGTCTGCTTAATGCCAAATTTGTGCCCAAGAGCAACACTACTTCCAACCCCCCCACCCCCCACAAAACACCTCAATATTTGAAAGAGCTATTGTTGAAATGTTCCTCCTGGCAGATTGCCTCTATTCAGTATAAATTATAATATTATTACATAAAGACGGGGGAGCACTTAATTGTCTCCACCGTTGGACCTTATCAGCCATCCCACCTTCTTATCTTCCCTTCTCATTCATTCTGTTTGCTACATGCAACAGAGTGCCTGATTGTTCAGTTTTCATGCTGAGTCTATGCTTTCCTCCAGTCCCAGAGTCATTGTTGCAGTTCTATAGCTGCTCAATTGAAATAAATCAGCCATTGTGAATGGAACACGCAGTTCTGATGCCAAAGTCATGTTGTTGCTTGTATCCTAGTCTTTCTGCCCAGGACACATTATTAAACAAATTATTTGAAAGTAGTGCTTCAGTTTTTGTTGTGGATTTCATATTTCTTTTCATTTTTGTTAACACCTGCCAGCAACACAATTTGACTCTGTGGCTTAAGCTCAGAAGGCATAAATAATACATGCTCATCTCAGCTACTAAATGCTTTCCAACGGGCAGGTAAGTCTGCTATTCCTAGAATATGGCCAGTCAAACAGAAAGATTTGGGCTGCTGGCACATGACACTATTCACATTAGGAAGGACGAAAGCATCCAATTGACTGATCTGAAGCATTAATTATGGAATAAAACCATGGGATTTTATTCACACTTTAATCAGTTAACAGCAGTTTGTAAACACCACTATGCTGATGATACCCAACTCTACCTATGATTTTAGTCAGGTAACACCATGGAGGCTGTGGATGTCCTGAACCAGTGTTTGCAGGCTGTTCTGGATTGGATGCGGGCAAACAAACTTAATCCAGATAAGATGGAATTATTATTATTAATTATTTCTTGTTTACACAGTCAGACAGGTGTTATTGACTGGTTTGTTTTATCCAGACATCTAGTCATCATCATCATCATCATCATCATCATTATTATTATTACTATTACTACTATTATTATTATTATTATCCTAGTGGTAAGGTAAATCTGGATGGGGTCACACTCTCCCTGAAAGACCAGGTTTGCAGCTTAGGAGTACTTCTGGATCTGGCACTCTCTTTGGGGGCACTCTCTTTGGAGGCACAGGCGGAATGCAGAAGTGCCTTTACCAGCTACGGCTGGTATGCCAGCTGAAACCCTAGTTGGAGAAGTCAGACCTGACCTCAGTCACTCATGCACTGGTAACATTAAGAGTGGATTACTGAATTGCGCTCTATGTGGAGCTGCCCTTGAAGAAGGTTTGGAAGCTTCAGCTGGTCCAGAATGCTGCTGGAAAGATACATGTGTGTGCTAGTCGCTACCTTTAAAGGCCTACATGGGTATCTGTCAGATTGCATCAGCCCATACTAATGCAAGGAGAGCTGGTCTTGTGGTAAAGGTAAAGTGTGCTGTAAAGTCAGTGTCGACTCCTGGAGACCACAGAGCCCTGTGGTTGTCTTTGTTAGAATACAGGAAGGATTTGCCATTGCCTCCTCCTGCATAGTATGAGATGACGCCTTTCAGCATCTTCCTATATCGCTGCTGCCCAATATAGTTGTTTCCCATAGTCTGGGAAACATACCAGCAGGGATTTGAACCTTCAGCTTGCTAAGTCAAGTCATTTCCCCACTGCACCATTAGGTGGCCTGGTCTTGTGGTAGCAAGCATGACTTGTCCCCTTTGCTAAGCAATGTTTAAATGAGCAATGCTCTCATTTACATTTAAATGTGAGACTACATGTGAGGGCACTTAAGTTATTGCCCTTAGGGGATGGGGCCACCCTGGGAAGAGTATCTGCTTGCTTACATGCAGAAAGTTCCAAGTTCCCTCCCTGGCATCTCCATATAGGGCTGAAAGAGGGTCCTGCCCACAACCTTGGCGAAGCCACTGCCAGTCTGAGACAATACTGAGCTAGATGGGCCAATAGTCTGACTCCACATAAGACAGCTTCCTAGGTTCCTATGAATCTGACAGGGCTTTTCATTCATCATCTTGAGCCCTGCTTATGGCCCTGCCATTGACTAAGATTCAGGTGGTGGAGACAAGAAACAGGGCCTCGATTGTGGAATGCCCTCCCAGAAGAACTTTGCCACACTCCCTCCCTTAGGGTTGTTTTTGGGGGGAAAAAAGAATATCAAAACTCATCTGTTTAGAGAGGCTTTTAAAGTATTTTAATTATAAATTGATGGACCTTTTATTTTCTTTTATCATTTTTTAAATTTTAATTGGGTTTGTTACAGTTGATTTTATTTTATGCTATGTTTTATTTGTTTTATTGTTTTAACTCTCAACAAAAAGACCTTTTATTGTGCAAAAGAAAAAGAAAAACTGAAAGCTGGTAAACATAAAACGTTTTGGTGTAACACACCATCCTCAGTTAAATAAACAAATGAGCACATATGAAAACCTCCTCCGTACCCCAGCTGTTAAATTCCTTAGATGTGATAACACTCTGTTCCATGACTGGAACACACCAACATAGAGTGTTATCAATTTAACAGCTGGGGAACGGAAGAGGTTTTCATATGTGCTCATTTGTTTATTTAACTGAGGATGGTGTGTTACACCAAAACGTTTTATGTTTACCAGCTTTCAGTTTTTCTTTTTCTTTTGCACAATAAAAGGTCTTTTTGTTGCAGTTAATATGAGCACTGCATTGCTGACATATCAATGTCTTGGTTTAAACTTGATATTACTTTTACTGTTGTGAGCTGCCCTTAGCAGTATTGTACTGGAGAGGCAGAGTTTAAGTATTTTAAATAAATAAATAATCTGTCCTGGTGCTCTGTATAGAATTATTTATTCAGGCATTTCCAGTGAACTGTTTCCGGAGCAAGTGTTTCCAGTGCCGCAATGGTGCCTGTCTTTAAAAGGAGGAAGTGGATTTGTTTGAGCATTCCTTTGCATGCACACTGAAGCCCCGTTCAAACAAGTTGTTGTCCTGTGTCAGGGGCGTAATATAGGGGGGGCAGGCAGGGCATGTGCCCTGGGCGCCACCCCAGCGGGTCACGTGGGGGGGCACCAAAAAGTGGCATCCCCCCGACCCCCCTGGATTGCCCGCCGAGTGTGGCGGCGGCGGCGGTGGCGATTCGGCGGTGGCGGGTTGCCCGCCGAGTGCAGCGGTGGCTGGTGGCTGGCGGCGATTCGGCTGTAGCGGCCTGAGCGGCAGTGGATCAACTGCCGAGGAGTGCAGCAGAGCGACGCCGAGGCCTGCCGTCTGGCCCGGTGTCGCTTCCCAACTGTGCAGCCGGGCCAGACGGCAGGCCTCGGTGTCGCTCTGCTGCACTCCTCGGCAGGCGATCCGCCGCCGCTCGGGCCGCTACATCCGAATCGCCGCCAGCCACCAGCCACCACCGCACTCAGCGGGCGTCCCGCCGCCGCCCGCTACCGCCGAATCACTGCCACCGCCGCCGCACTCGGCAGGCGACAAGCCACCGCCCGCCACCGCTGAATCGCTGCCACTGCCGCCGCACTCGGTGGGCGCCCCGCAGCCGCCCGCCACCGCCGAATCGTCGCCACCGCCGCCGCATTCAGCGGGCAACCCGCCACCGCCCGCCACTGCCGAATCGCCACCACCGCCGGCGATCTACCGCCTGGGGCGCCGGCACAGGTATTTGGGGGCCTGGGGGGGTGGGGGGAGGGGGGCGCAATTTCAGGGCCAGAGCTTGCCCTGGGCGCCGTTTCCCCCCGTTATGCCACTGTCCTGTGTTCAGATGTCTGTACACAGGTACATGTTTTTGAGCGCATAACTGTACCTGCATTCATTTTAAAAGTGGACTTGGGTACAGCTCCTTCAAATGTATGGTACTGATAAGCACTACATTGCTCTTTTCAATAAATAATATGAATAACTATACCTGTGTACATGTCTGTGCCTGTATATACTGTACACAGATTGTATGTGTGTTGAACATAAGATGTGAATAGGGCAGCCTGCATGTGCAGGACATCTGTGTGTATATCTGAGAGCACAAAGATCTTTGGTTTGTGATATTATATATACCTATACATATAAAGTGTGTGTGTGTGTGTGTGTGTGTGTATAAACACACACACGCATATAAAGACATACACAAGAAGCAATCAAGAATACTTATTACAGTCAAATAAGCTGTATAATAATGACTAATTTAAGAATTTAAAGGGAGGATAAAACAACTAAAAGCAGCTCATTTCCAGACCAGTTCTAGGCATGTTTACTTGGAAGGAAGTCCCACTAAATTGCTTCCATATAAATGCATACATTATTACAAGCTTAAATTAGCTGAAATTATGTATCTGCCTAAAACACTAAAGGGACATTCGAATCCTTGCAATAACTTTCTCTTCTGCTCTTGACTATACTGCTGTGCACTCACAATTCCCCTACTGCTGACCTCTCTTCCCCTCTAGGTCACCCATTTCCATGTACAGGTGAAATTTAAATTGCTGCAATGTTTTAAACTTCTGTTTTTTGTTTTAACTAATGTTTTACTTTTTCTGTTTTTATTTTGTTGTAAACTGCCCAGAGACATACGTTTTGGGAGGTATAAAAATATTTTAAATAAATAAATAAAACAGGCCTGTGTAAAGTTTGGTCACGCTAAAAACCCTACATATCAATAGCTACGGCCAATATATTTCGAATAACCAGAAATTATGTAACTGAACCACCAACAGTGCTGCTGCCTATTTAAACCACTGCTTTTACTGATCTGGATGTGTACCAGAGGAACCAATCCAATATTTTGTGCCAATGGCACAAAATGGTTTGGATGTTGGTGCCAAGGATTCATCACAACAGGGGGAGAAGATTAAAAGTGATCATCTGTGAGGCGGCAGCATCTGCTCCAGCCCTCAGGCATCCTTTTGTGAAGTAAAATAGTAGTGCAGATTAAGCAACTGCAGGCTGTAAAATGAAGTTAACTATACTAAGAATTAAAGAATGCTAATACTAATGAATGTTATGGTCAAATTCTGTAAATTCTAATTACATTCCCAGCAAGAGAGTAACAAGTTAGACACAGCAGGTATCTTTTTGACTTCCCATACTTTCCACAACACAGAATGATAAAACTATAATGTTGTAGATATTTGATGTAGAACTTGTGTTTTACTTAATGATAACCTGGTCCTTCATGAATTAGTATACTGAGACTGGACAATGAGTAAGAATGGCAATTGAATTACATGCTAGAAAAAAATTCAAAATCTTTCGGTAGACCACAGTTCTAAATTCAAATGTTGACCTTTAATTTTGAAATGTAAAAACATTTAAATATTATTTTGTGGCAGCAAAATGCTTGTCATCGTAATTATGATGTGTGTGGTTCTGCATAATTAAACAGTTGAATTACTTATGGGTTATGTAGGATTTCTACATAATTAATCTATTGAATTATCTGCCACGGTATGTGGTGATAGCCACTAGTTTGGATGGCTTTAAAAGTGGCTTAGACAAATGCATGGAGAACAGGTCTGTCAATGTACCTGTATGCGGCTATAGGCCACCTCCAGCTCAGAGGAAAGATGCCTCTAAATACCAGTTGCATGGGAGCAACAGCAAGAGAGAAGGCATGCCCTCATCCACCACTCACCTGTGAGCTTCTCAGAGGCATCTGGTGGGCCACTGAGTGGAACAAGATGCTGGACTAGATGGGCCTGATCCAGCAGGGCTGGTCTTATGTTCTTCTAAGGAGGGCCTTGCTATTTGTGGGGATTCCATTCCGCAGTTATGCCATGAATATTGAGGCATTAAAATCAATGTATTTGCAGGGGTCAGGTTCCCGGTCAGCCAAAAATGCTTCAAAATTGCCAAAAATTGGTTGATTTTCTGGGGGAAATGCAGGGGGATACTCCTTTCTGTGCTTTGCTGCTCCCTGAGTCACACTCTGCCCCTGGAATACCCAGAAATTGCCATTTCTTCTCTATTTTAAAAGGCAAGAGCCATTTTGTGGCTCCAACAAACAAAACAGCAGGCAGAAATAACCTCCACGGTCATTTCTGGACACCTCCAACCCACGAATACACGAGGTCAACATGTCTTCCCCTCCCCAGGTATGCTGAGGTCAGGTGTCTTTTCCCCGACTGCAGATATGTGAATCCGCAGATAATGGTTTTGCATGGCCTGATCTTGCAACTATGGTTTTGCAGGGCCTGCTCTTGATTGGAACCATAGTGTGGGTAAAGTGGGCTTTAACCATTTGCCCCCACAGCAGTCTGATCTTGATCAGGGGCTCCTACAGTGGACATTTGCCCAAGGAGGGAAACTGCCATTGGCACTAATGGGAGCTTCCCTTCCACGGTAAATATCAAATTTTCTATCTATCTATCTATCTATCTATCTATCTATCTATCTATCTATCTATCTATCACCCTATAAAAGAACCTCTGGGCAGTTTGCAATTGAAACCCAACAATAATTGAAAGCTAAAATCATATAAAACACATTAAAATAACCATCAATCAAACTTTAAAATATTATAAACTAAAAGCCTGATAAAATAGGTGTGTTTTCAAAAGTCGCTTAAAATCAGCCAGAGATGGGGAGGTTCTTATTTCATTTGGGAGTGGGTCCTAGAGCCCTGGGGAACCCCTAGAGAAGGCCTGGTTTGGGGTCATCACCAAACAAGCTGGTGGTAAGTGCAACTAGACCTCCCACAATGATAAGAACAGCCCTGCTGGATCAGGCCCAAGGCCTATCTAGTCCAGCATCCTTAATAGGTAGTAGAGTTCATGAAGAAAGCACTCTCTTAAACACCCTGCGACCAAGCCATTCAGGACTTTATAGGTAACAAATATTCAGATCTTTATATGTAATAAATTTTTTATTTTGTATTTTGCTCAGAAACTAATTGGCAGCCAGTGAAGTTCTTTTAAAACAGGAAGAATGTCTTTTTGGGTAACCACGGAGATCAGACTGGCTGCCACATTCTGCACCAGTTGCAGTTTCTAAACAACATACAGAGGCAGCCCAAAGTAGAGCACATTTCAGTAGTCAAGGCTGGATGTTACCAGCATATGCAACCCTGTTTTAAGGTCCTTTATCTCAAGAAATATTCATAGCTGGTGTCTGATAAAAAGCATGATAAATAGCACTCCTGACCACTGCTTCAACCTGAGATATCAGAGAGAGCTTTGGGTCCAGAAGTACTCACAGACAACATATCTGTTCTTTCAGGGGAACTGGCAGATCTAACAATTTCCTAAGTTCTGAATTACTACATTGAGTACCTCCGTTTTCTTTTGATTCAGCTTCAGTTTGTTCTCTCCTATGCAGCCATTACCAATCCCAAGCAGTCATTTAGGGAGGTTATGCCTCTACCTGATGATGCTGGAATGGAGAAATAGATTTGGGTATCATTAGCATAATCCACTGAATCTCCTGATGATCTTTCCCAGTAGTTTCACGTAGGTGTTAAAAAGCATTGGAGAAAGAGTGACTGTACACACGAGCAGCCAAGCCCAGACTTGGGCAGTGGCTGTTTCTGTGCACCACCAGGATCGATCCCAATGCTGCCTCAGACCCAAGTCCAAGTTTTGTACCTCGCCTTTTACCGCGGTTAGAGGGCGTGGGCTGGGATTGTATGTGTGCGTACTGGAGTCGGCCAGTACACCGTCTTCATTGCACAGTGCATTGTGGGATATCTGGAGACCAGGACTCATTTCCCTGGCCTTTGGAGAACTGCACTGCTTAAAGCAGCATGGATCGTGTGGGAACACAAGCCACAGTCCTCACAGTAAAATAATGATTGCCTGGGGGGAAGGTAGATTTGTCTCCGCCTTCCCCCACCACCACCCTCCCCACCCCAGGGACGATCCTATATAGGCTTAGAATGGAGCACTGCAGGACTCGATACAGTAGCTCTCTCTTTGAAGAGCAACAATCTCCAAATGAGATCATACGTTCCTATGTTCTATGTTCCTATGACACCATCTAGAATCTACCCGAGAGGTAGGAGCGGACCCATTGCAAAGCAATGCCTCCCACTCCTAAACCCCTCAGGCAGTCTAGAAGGATATCATGGTCAATCTTTCCCCCCTTTTAGATCTCACTAAACTGGTATGATCTGCATTTTAATTTATTTTAAATCGAGCTCCTTAAGCATTTTAAAAATGTTCTTTACTTTACATATAACCAGCAGTGACCGGTGTGGGCACCACTGGTGAGGACACCACTGGGGTGGTGGCAAAAGGCACCATTAAGTGTAAAATAGTAGGTGCTTATCTCTGCTACTGCCACACTTGACAGCTGCTCTGAGCAGCACCTCCAGGGGGGGATCAGCTCCACCACTCACCTGGTGGAGGCCAGCAAATGGCCTCCAGACATGTACAGAGGTCAGGGTTAGTGGCTGATCCGATCCTCCACCGCAGGAGGTGTTGGGCACCTTGCCACTGCTCTGAGCAGCTTTCAGGTGTAGCGGTAGTGAAGGTAAGCACCTACTAATTAATGCTTAAAGGTGCCTTTCACCCACCTCTCCTAGTGGCGCCCGCCCCAGCCACTACTGCATACAACTATAGTTCAATTATACAGAGAGAGAGAGATATCTCCTACATTAAAATGTATTACTGGCACACAAACGCTTAAATTTGAGTGAATCAATGAAGACTTGGCACACCACTTCTGAAAGGCGGTCAACCCTGATCTAATTATTTGGCAGTTGGAGTCTGCCACTCTCTCCTCATTGGCGGATACATTTCCAAAGCTTGCTTCCTGGGTTGAGGAACAAACACTGAACCTGGGACTCTATGCCATGAGCAGTGCAGCTTGACAACATAACTCAAGGTATCATCTGCTGGCTAGCTAACTTGATGAATCTGATGACTCGTGGTGGTTTGTGGCCCCAAGCATTTTCCAGACAAAAGCTAGTTTCAGTAGCTTAATGTACAGTATCCGTGTACACAACTGGCTGCATAATGATTAGATATTTGGAATCCCATGGATGGAAAAAGAGCTTCAGGGAAGCAACTGGGAGTGGAGAGGGAAGTGAAGTTTTAAGCCCCCCCTCTTTCCTATGTCACTTCTCAGCTTTAAATTTCATCCTCCTTATGCTAGTGTGCTGCTTTAGGTGAGCATTAATATTTATATTAGCTATCTTACAGTATATGGCTAGTAATTTCATGGGCAGATATGTATAAATATGTGAGCATTACAGGAGCACCAACCATTAAATGAGCAGTACTTTGATCAGTCCATTAACACAATTAGTAATGGCTTCAAATCTATGCTATGAAGATTGCCTCTGTGTTTATGGTCTGTTATGAAGTATACTGTGAAATGTATTCCCTTTATGCATGTAATAACCTGCCTTTTGAACAAGTATGCGTGTTGGATTAGTTGGTTATCATTCATACTGAAATATTCCCCCTGATGCTCTGTGACCTTGCTTAGAAACATTTGAAGTATTCCAGTTAAAAATTATTGTATTTGTTGATACATATTTTACTTGCTGCATGTGCAAATTATTATCAAGGAATCAATAACTGAGCCTCAGCTGATCAGAACTGGGTCTAAAAATCCAATTCAAATCAAGCATCTTTTCCCTACCATGGATGTTTATATTTAAGGTGATGTGGCTTTTCTTTAACTTGCTTTATTGCTATCAAACCTTTATGTAGAATCAGTCAAGCAGGTGCCCATTATCTTGCAAAATCTTATATGCAGAAACATGGCATTTCGCTTTACTGATTTGCAATGCAGCTAAAAATGGTGTCTTCTTTCCTGTTCCAGACCAAGCCAGGGTGTCCACTGATCTAGGAAGGACACAGACCACAGACATCTCCAAAGAAAAAGGGCCTACACACCTGAAAAAAAATCCTAGAACTTAAACTGAGTAGTACCCCACTGCCTTGCGGGTGGGAGAGGGGTGAAGCTGGCACATGGCAGTTGACAGCTGGCACTGTCAAAGTCAAAATGAATATAAGAAATAAAGGTGCATAATGAATTGAGGGAAAGTTATTACACACCAAAGAATCCAAACACTTGCAAAATAATGACCACACATTTTGCTTCATAACTCCACTTCTACAAGGGCTATAACAGCTTTCTTTTTAAAATGAAAGCTGGGAATCTGGGGGAATTAATAGGAGGGATCCGATCTTGAATCTATTCAAATCAAATCAGGTGCAATTCGATTTGTACTTGAACCTAGCCAATGGACCACAGGGGTGCTCCAAATAATCACCCAAATCAGCTAGATTTGGGTACAAATCAATTTATACCCGAATTAATTTGCACATCCCTAATATCTTTGTCAAACCAACTATTCTGCAAAATGTGTAGTTACATCAAACTGTACTATCTTTTTCAACACTGTTACACTTTCATATCCTTTAGCATTAATACTATAAATCCTCTGAAACATCTAAAGGCATTTTGGTTTTTGTAATGGTATGCTTTCCATGGAGAGTCTTCAATTTTCATGTTCAAAATGAATGCTCTTTGATATAAGTCACAAAACCAGTCACTTAGCCTGAATAGGCTTTTATGCTCTCAAAAGCTACACTCTCAAAATTATCCAGCCACTGCGGAATACTTACATTCCACTTACATTCAAGACAGTGAATAATTAATAACATTGGATATTCTGAGCTCATCCCCCATCATCTGTGAAAGTAGCAGTGAGTTCCTGAATGTCTGCATCAGCTCTAATTAATGACATGGCCAAACATCCAGACTAACCCTGAACCACTGCACCATGTGTGGGATTTTTGAGGACCCCCTTCCTCCCTTCTACAGCCACATGGGCCTCCTGAAACTATGGTCCTGAGGGTTCCCCCAACCTCAGACACATCGTTTTGGAAGGCAAAGCTCGCTGCAGATAGCTGAAATTCACCTGTCTTCCCTCATGCAACATAAAACCCAAGCAGGTGCAGGGTTCATTTGGATGTTGAACATAGGAACATAGGAAGCTGTCGTATACTGAGTCAGACCATTGGTCCATTTAGCTCAGTATTGTCTACCCAGACTGAAAGCAGCTTCTCTAAGGTTGCAAGCAGGGGCTCTCTCCCAGTCCTCTCTTGGAGATCCCTGGGAGGGAACTTGGAAGCTCTTTCCAGAGTAGCCCCATCCCCTGAGGGGAATATCTGATAGTGCTCACATGCATTACTAATTCCAATACAAACCAGGGAGACCCTGCTTAGCAAAGGATACAATTCATGCTTGTTGTGAGTTTAGAAATACTTCAAATGCACCCATTGTTAACAGTTCAGAAGAGGATTTGAAACAAAGGCACAAACACAAAATAGTGTGAGTTTTCTCTCATGTGAATGAAGACAAACACTTGTAGAACTGAGCATTAGGTGATTGTATTTAACTTAGACTTGTACATCAGAACAAGACCAAAGCAGAATGACACTCCTCAGCAGCAAGGGATAGCACCAAAGAACAACCCCAAAAGCATCCACAAAAGTTGCGTACACCCTTTAAGTGCCCTGAGCCTATCCATTTTGATCACAGCTCTCCATCAGTGCCTTGGCACAACTTACAGACATTAAGAAAGTAATTTTGTGGAATGTGCTGAGTAATAAAGCTCTTTCACTGAAAAACACTCAAGTGCCTAAGTTAGCAGAGAGTTGCCCACTGTCCAACTCTTATTGTAGTAATCTACAGAACAAATAGCACCAAATAGAACAAATAGGGCATAGCTAGGGGAGAGGGGGCCCGTGTTCTCCCCCTCTCCCTGGCGGATCCTCAGACTGAGGGAAATAATGAAGAAAATAGGGAGGCATGAGTGTGTGTGTGGGGACTGAGTTCTTTGAACCAGGGGCGTAGCAAGGTTGGAGTGGGCCCAGAGACAAGATTTTAAAATCCCCCCCTCACTGAAGCTCAGCTCATGAGGTAAAGAAATCTTAAATTATTAAATGACGATGCAAGTCATTTAATGGTACTAGAGAAAGACATGCTGTTCTGGTAGCTCCAGGCCTTAACACTCACATCAGTTTCTGAGGATGAATACAACTGAAGGAAGCCCAGGCGGGTGTGCGGCTCGAGGAGTCAGTCATGTGACTTGCCTCTGGGGGCGCCCCCAATGCAGTGGGCCGCCGGACAACTGTCTCCCCTTGCCCTGTTATAGTTCATCCCTGCTTTGAACCCATCCACTCAATTATAGCTTCATCCTTGAATATCACCATGAATTAAATTTTAAGTTATTCATTTCAGGGATGATTCCCACCTGAAGCTGTAAGGTATATACAGGAACAGTTAACCTGTTTTTCCATCTTTCTTAGCATGGAGAATCAGTGATAGGGAAACATGGACTTCTTTCAGTTTCTTCTGTTAAAAGTTACAGAATCTAGTCAGGAAAAAGTGGGATCCCTCATAAAAACATGCATTTTGCACTCATTTTAAAAAGAATCTCTTGCCATGGCTGACTGACTGTTATCCACTATTCTCTACATACAAAGAGGTTGTTCACATGAGCAGCCCTCCCCAGGCTTGGGCAGCCTTATCTGAGTAGGGCTGCTCATGTGACGTGCTGGGATCATGGCCAATCCTGGCACTGCCTCTCCAGGTAGCCCAGGGTTTTTACCCCGACTTTTAAGCGTGCCTTCCCCACGCCCCCGGGTTTCTGGTCATGTGTCTGCTTCGGCACCTAAAGCACCCGACTGAGGAACACTCCCTCAATGCACCTGCACTCTCCACTCCTCTCTTTCTGGAGGCCGGGTTGTGTTTTCCCAGCCACCAGATGGCCGTGCAGCACCCAGGAGAGCCGATCGTGTGGGCACATGAGCCGCACAACCAGAAGAGGACCAAAGATCATCTGGGTGAAAGGTAGGTGCTATCCTGCCTTTCTCCACCACCCTCCCACCAGACAAAGGTCATGTGAATGGCTTCAAAAAATAATGTGCATCTTCCTTTGCTAAAAAGTAGTTGGGAGCAATTGTTATACCTCGCTTGCCAGTAGAAACTAGTCAGGGAGTCTGTTTACTAGATTAGGCAATCCAATTAAAAGCAACATCCATAAAATTCCTTTCTTGATTTTATAGCCAACCAGCTGACATTCAGCTATGCTCCCCAGCCCATACTGTTTTATTGGATATTGGAGAAGACATTTGGAGACTCTGGTAAGTGCAGCCTCCAATTATACATTCATTTGATTTATGTTTCTTCACCAGCCAGCAGGGACAACAATTCTTCTATGCCAAATTGTTGCTGCTTTTCTAGGGACTTCTTTCCATGATTTGGCTTAGTGCTGTGCATTTGAAGAAAACTGAAGCTGGTATTTCCAAGGAAAGAGGAAATTTGCATGAAGCTGAGCAGAGTTGGCAAATGATCATCTCCACATACAATGGGAAGAGGTGGAAACCAATGCTACAGAGAAGAAGGGGGTCTTCTTTCCTCTGTCCTGTTGATGAAGCACATAGATGTGTGCTGTAGCACAGAGAAGCAGAAGAAGAAAAATATAAGGTTCACAAAAATGTCAGGAAATTGCTGCCAAAGTAGTTTACAGTAATGAGCTAATTATGACCATGCACTAGTTTTGCTCATGTTCCATCATAGGTTTATTTTCAAATTTTATTGTTATTATCCCACCTGCTGATAAGTGTTTTGGTAAATGTCCTCCCTTCCTTAATTTTAAAGGGTGACATACGTGCTCTCTTCAGAGTGGAACATTATAGAGCAGGGATTCTCAACATTGGGTCCCCAGATGTTATTGTACTTCAACTCCCATAATCCCCAACTGAAGGCCACTGGGGCTGGGGATTATGGGAATTGAAGTCCAATAACATCTGGGGACCCAACATTGAGAATCCCTGTTATAGAGCACGCAGCGTCCAAAGCAGTCAGAGAAATGAATTAAAATACTTTTAAATGGCATTTGGATGCCCTGTAATGTCTAAGTAAAAAATTCACAAAAAATGGAAAAGCCATCCAAATACCCACACAAAGATCCTGATTTTACATTCACAAGTGTGACTGTTATAGTTAATATTAATATGATGGGTTTGGGCCTTTAAGATATGATGCTTTGCTTTAAATAAAGTACCCAGATGGCACACAGGCTAGAATAGCAGAGGGCATCCAACTGGCTGCCACCATTCCTTGCTAATTATTTGAAAAAGGATGCATCTGGAAGAAGGGTTTTTGGTTAATTTTAGTTCCCAGAGTAGATGAGATTGCAAACTACATAATATCCCAAGTGTGGCAGTAAAGAAAAAATCGGTCTTTGGGGCCAGCTGTGGATACATCTTTAGAAGCAGTTAAAAATACAAAAGCTAGGACAGAAAATAGACTCGTTTGGTGCTTGTTTGGCATCATTAGAATACCAAATTGAGGAAATAAATTATTCTGCCAAGCAGCTGTTGCAAAATCAACAGTTTCAACAGGAATTGGAAATATGAAAAAAGCCTCATTAAGGGGGCACTTATTAAAGCAGTGTTGTCCTATATAGAGAAGCAGTGGACACAAGTAAATGAGTCTTTTCCCCAAGATGTTTTTTTTTCTGGGTTTCTTCTACTGGGGTTCTTTGTTCAGGGCCTCCCTTTCTATTTTTCCCTCTTTTTCAAATACTCAGAGAGTGGGTTCTCTTCATTCTCAGCCATATTGACAACTTGGAAAGAATTTTCCCACAAGTCATCTTAACCATTCTGGGTCAAGATGGGATTGCAGTAGTGTCTATAGTGTCTGGCCTTCTTGCTTGAGTTCACTGGGACATACTCCCAAGGACATGTGCATAAACATCCAGCCTTAGAGCTATTTCTCTGCAGGCACTTTCTAACTCTCTTTCTCAGTTCCATCCTTCCGTATGGTGAGAGACAGAATCTGTCAAGATTATTATGATTTTCAGAAACATATCTGAAGAAAATTAAGGAGTTAGGAAAGGACAGAGGAAGGGGTTTTGCGATGCACATTATTGAATTGGGATGGGATTCTAGGACATGATCTTGCCAAAGAAAGCACTTTTAAGTTTGATTTATTTCAATGGGAAGGTAAGCAATACAATAATTCTTTATTTGGTCACTGATCAGGAAAAAAATGCATCAAAATTTCAAAGAAAAAACAAAACATCAGAGCATAACAACAATATCCAACAGCTATAATACAGAGAGTTTAAACAGCTGTAGAAGATGTCATAACTTGCCTAATCCTGTTATCAATCAGAAGAAATTTGGCCACATTATATGTGACCTCAGCATCTTGATCCAAAACAAATAGCTAGTACAGAATTTATCTGAAAGGGCATAACAATTTCCTAGATACGGATCAGTAAGAGCAACCCGAAAGTCATTATAAAATTTACAATATAATAAAATTTGAGTAATTGACTCAGCCGCTTTATCACCACACAAAAACATATTGAATAAGGGACTTTTTTGTACGTGCCCTTAATAGCGTAGATGGAAATGCACTGAAGCAAGCTAAAGAGAATATTCTCCTATATTTGGGAACCACAGGCGATTTTAAATATCTGGCATTTATATTTCAAATAAGTGAAACTTCAAATAAGGACAGACCATGAACAGATCTATCAGACAAATTAGTATGTTCTTGTTGATGAGCTGCATTCAGTATCCTCTGCTTGAGAACAAGCTTAGTTCACTCATAGCCCCAATCCAATAATAGGGCAGGAGAAAAGCCAAAACAATGTAATTTGGCCTCTCCCCACCAACTGGATCTCCAACTGGAATAAAAACTATCTGATAATAACAGGGGAATTTGGCCTTTAGGGAAAAGAGGTGGTTTTAACCAAAAATTACAGAATAACATCCAAGTTCTGACCTGTGTATACCTGACTCTAAACGTATAATAGCATCAGAAACGCACCGAGGGACCTGGAACAAACTCCTCAGAAATTTGGATTGGATATCTTCGAGAGATGCCAAGTCCTGGTGGGGAGAAACCTGAACTCCAAAGAGCAGCTGAACAAGAGCCTGAGCTTCATATAATCTAACTACAGAAGG
Organism: Hemicordylus capensis; assembly: GCF_027244095.1. NCBI lineage: Eukaryota > Metazoa > Chordata > Lepidosauria > Squamata > Cordylidae > Hemicordylus > Hemicordylus capensis. The sequence continues at coordinate 367,454,296 of NC_069658.1, read as the reverse complement.
GATAAATTGTCTACCTTTAGATCTATAAAAAGCCAAAATGGCTGAGGAACTTTTTTGCACATTCTGTTTCACATATTCTTTGTGGGGGTACAGACCATCTTTAAAATGGAAAATTACACTCAAGTATTTAAAACAATCTATTTGCTCAATCACGTGACCATTGATCGTCCAATAATTTTTTTTGTTAGTTATAGCAAACCACATAATTTTGATCTTATGATAGTCTATTATATTAATTCTCCTGGGTGTGCCTTGGAATGTGCATCCCAGCGCCCAGCTGATTGGCTGGGTGGCGGACGCGCCTGATTGGCTGAGGTGCACCCAGGAGGATTGGTTGCCGTGGCGGTGGGCCCAGCCGCAGAGGCCAGAGGCAGCGGTGGGCCCGGCCGCAGAGGCAAGGTCCAAGAGGGAGGAAAGAAAGTGGGGTGGGGGGAGAAGTGGTGATGGAGAGGAGAGGCGGCTGGGCCCAGAAGTGGAGACTGGGGCAGAAGGTTGGGGAGGGGAGACGTAACTGCCAGCCCCAAAGAGCATACAGATGCTCTGTGCAGGGTCGGCTAGTTAATATGTAAAATGTTTTCTCAAAAAAAAAAAAATGACCAAAGCTGCTAAGGCTCTTTTTAACTAAAATGGAAAAGGATCACTGCATCATCTTAAATACGATGGGAAAGGATCCACTGGGATCAGGATCACTGCATCATCTTATACCACTGGGAAAGGATCACTGCATCATCTTAAATACCATGGGCTAAACCCATTAAGGGCTTTATAGGCAATAACCAGCACTTTGTATTTTGCCTGGAAACCTATTGGTAGCCAGTGTAGTTCTTGTAGAATCGGAGTAATATGGTCTTTCTGGGATGTTCTGGAGACTAATCTAGCAGCAGCATTCTGCACCAATTACAGCTTTCAGACTACGTACAAAAGCAGCTCCACACAGAGTGCATTGCAGTAGTCAAGCCTGGAGGTTACCAGTATGTGCACCATTGTCTTAAGGTCACTCACTTCCAGGAAAGGGTGCAGTTGGAAGTCGAAGCTGATAAAAAGCACTCCAGGTCACCGCCTCCACCTGAAGTATCAGAGAGAGGGTTGGGTCCATAAATACTACCAAAATGTGAACCTGTTCCTTCTGTATGTATTCTCTTTATTTAGCAGGGGGAGAGTAACTAGCCCTATCCACCCCCAGCACAGTACTTCCAGTGACTGTTGCTGGTGTCTATCTTATGTTTCTTTTGATTGTGAGCCCTTGGGGACAGGGTTCCATCTTATTTATTTATTATTTCTCTCTGTAAACCGCCCTGAGTCATTTTTGGAAGGGCACTATAGAAATTGAATAAATAAATAATAAAATAAATAATAAATTAAAATGGGTGAATAACCAAAAATTAAGTGATTCATTTCTCATTTTGTTACCATTAGCATTAGTTCTGAAATGAATCCACCCCCCCCCAGAAGTTCTTGACTTTTTCCTGTGTAGCACAATTTGTCTATATAGATATAGTATACTGTACTGCACCCAAATTTTATGTGGTTAACATACGAGCAGTCCAGATTCAGGACCATGAACAGCTCTCTCCAAGCCTTTCATACATGATGCTATGAATGAGATGATTTTAAGGCCATTTTATTTTGTTTGGGCATTGTTGAAATTTCAAATATATTTATCCTAAGAAAGGATAAATTTTGTACTTCTTTTTAAAGATGTACAGTTCCATGCACATCCTTATGTTGTATTAACCTAAATATTTCTTTTCAGGATAATGAAATCTTGGACATAAAGGTTTCACAAGAGGGATTCTCATTAGCTAACCCTTTATTCTGAAATTCCCTTCCCCTGAAGACCACAAAAGTCCAAGTATAGGTATGCTGTGGAAACAGTGTAAGACCTTTTTAAAATTCACATTGGCCGAGGCATGATAATACAGTGTGATTAGGCTTTTGATACAGTTGCATTAATAAAAATAACATTTAAATATAGGAACAAGCATTTGCTTCAGCTGCCAAGAAGAAACAAATAAAAACACAGCCCCAGGTGAAAGGAACTGACTAAGGAATGATTCAGTACTGTGGAGGTTGGAAGTGACTTGAAAGCAGCTAATTAAAGGGTCAGTAGCAGAAGCTGCTTTAAAAGATACAGGAAAACATTTGTTAGTGCAATGATCACTTTCTAGGGAGTAAATGCATTGAACCAAATGAGACTTACTTCTAAGTAAATATACTTAGAATCTTGCATAGGGAATTCAATAGCAGGACTATTAAGGGGAATCCAGTACTATAGATGTATCTGTTTTCCCAGGCTTTTAATTGAAATCTAAATTTTAATGTGTTCTTATTCATTGACATTTTAATCTGTTTTATGAATTGGAACTATTTTTAAAAAAATTTAGATTATGTTTTAACTTATACACCACATGGAGATTTATATATCAGGTGGGATAGAAATACAATAAATAAATAATAAATAGATAATAGATATTACGTTCCACGAGGAGCTACCAACTTAAATATACTGGAAGCTGATAGCAGAAGAACCATGTCTTAGCAGTAAATGCTAAATGACCCTTCTGAAGAAGCACCCCAGCTGTTCCTCTGTTCATTGCCTGGATGGGAGACTGCCTGGAAACGCTCTGCACACCTCCTTGAGTTCTAAGAAATACCAGATTTAAATGAATAAATGAATTTAAACAAGTTGTTCTAGTAAGAACTAATCAGCCTACTTTCCTTTCACTGTCTCTACAACTGGACTAAATTTGATTCAAATCAAGGTCCACAAGGTAGATCTCTTGTACCTCAAATGTTCATGCATCCACCATCTTGGATTGGGATGGATGACATCATTACAAACTACACCATTGAGGTGTCCCTGTGTGTCACTCACTACAACTGTATCAAATTTGGTTCAAATCAGTGAGACAGTCCATCTTGGATTAGGATGGATGACATCACCACAAAGTACACCATTGGGGCATCACTATGTGTCCATACAGCTGTAGCAAATTTTGTTCAAATTGGCTTGACAGCCCACAATTTAGTGCACAGGCACCTCAAAAGTTTACATGTCTGCCATCTTGAATTGAGTTGGATGACATTGTCACAATCTACGCCATTGAGGTGTCCCTGTGTATCACTCACTGCAACTATACGTAACTTGGTTCAAATGGGCTAGACAGTCCATAAATTATCCTGCTTGTGCCTGCGATGTTCACACAGCTGCCATCTTGAATTGGAGCGGATGACATCATTACACACCACACCATTAGGGCACCTCTATGTGTCCCTACAGTTGCAGCAAATTTGGTTCATATCAGTTAAGTGGTTCACAAGTTAGCCCACTTGCAACTCAAAAGTTTATGTGTCCACCAATTTGGATCGGGGTGGATGACATCATCACAAACTATGCCGCTGAAGTGTCCCTGTGTGTCACTCACTGCCACAGTATGTAATTTGGTATACATTGGTTAGGCATCTTGAACTGGAGTGGATGACATCACTCACTACACCATTTGGGTATCCCTATGTGTCCCTGCAGCTGTAGCAAATTTGGTTCAAATTGGTTAAGCGGTTCACAAGTTAGTCCACTTGCACCTCTAAGGTTTATGTGTCTGCCATCTTGGATTGGGGTGGATGACATCATCACATACTACACTGTTGTGGTGTCCCTATGTGTCCCTACAACTATGCCTGATTTGGTTCATATTAGTCCAAGTGTTCTGAAGTTGATGACAGGGGGAACACACACACACACACACACACACACACACACACACACACACACACACACACTGCAGGGTGATATCCTACACCTACTGGAAATTACAAAGGCAGTTAAGAGACAAAAAGGTATTTCACACGACCCACAACAGTGGGGTGGGAGGGCTGGGGAGAAAGGCAGGAGCACTCTTACCTGCCCCACAGATGATATCCTCTCTTCTTCAGGTCACATGGTTCGCACAGCTCGCACACCCACACAAGCCATGCTGCCCAGAGCTGTATGGCCATCTGGAAGATGGGAAAATGCCTCCCAGCCTCCAAAAATCCCACAATGCACCACACAAGCAGTATGGTGCATTGGAGGATTTCCCCTCAGCCAGGCCCTCTAGCCACTGGCTCTGTGTCTGCTCAGGCTATAGGCAACGCGAGCAGACACATGACCAGGGGGACTCGGACAGAAAGGCGCACTCATGCCCTTCTACCTTGGTAATAACACGAGTATAATACTTGGGTTACTCGGTGGGACAGCACTGGAATTGGGCCCGATCCCAGTGCTCTACACAAGCAGTCCTACCCAGGTAGGGTTGTACAAGCCCAGATAGGGTTACCCATGTGAACAGTCTCAAAATATAACATCAGCAGCTTTACCTGAATTATCGCTTATTGGACTGTACTACTTCAGTCTGCAGGTAGAAGATCAAATGTTCTCCCATGTAAAAGAAAATCCATATACACAGAAAATGTAGGGATGTGTGAATGAGTTCAAATTTGAACCCGTTCAACATCAAACACGGCTGGTTCAGTGGTGCTGTGTTGAAACACCCATGAACTGAATTGGCCTTTGTTTGTCCTGATCTTGGACCGAACAATCCCTGGTTTGGGTTCAGGGGTTTGTTAATTTTTAAATTTTTTTTTTAAAAAAATATAATTAAACTTACCACCCCCTGGAAAGTGTGGGTTTCTGCATGGCCACTAGGGGGTCTCCAAAGACCCCCCCCCCAGCCTCCATTTAACCTGGCCATGCAGAGGCCCATTGGGCATGCATGGCAGCCTCCGAAATGGCTGCTACTACAGAGGACAAGCCTAGAATGGGCTGAAGACTGCCCGATCCAGGCTACTTTGAATTAAATTGAGGTTGGTGGGGGAGGGGGAACCTCTGGAGCCTCCCCAACACAGCCACACAGAAGCCACCTGGTGAGTTTAATTATGTTTAATTTAAAAAAAACCAAAAAAAACCCCGAACACACACACACGCCGCCAAACCCAAACTGAACTGGGATGTTCGTGAATGGCAAAACTGAACATGCCTGGTCTGGTTTGAGTCTGGTCCAGACTCCAACGGAACAAGGTAACCTTGTTTTGTGCACACCCATAACAAAATGAATGTGTCAGGCAGAAAGTGGTACAAATGTAGGCTAGAAAGTAGTAGTACAGAGTACTTGAGATTTGCAAAGCTTTATTGATTTATTTGTTAAATTGGCAGAGCTGTCTACTAATTAGAATGCCCAACTAATTAAACATGCTGCTTTTAAACCAATTAATTAACTAATTAATCAGAAACACAATGCTGCTCACCCAGACTATTGATGAGAGGATGGATAATGATGAAGTTTTCTGAGCCTCAAATAAGTTCTTTCTAATGGTGACAACTTTCCTTATGTACAAGCTACTTTTTATTAGAATGAGATGCATCATTTAATTTTAAGCAAGTGTCTACCATAAGGCATCTAATGCCCAAATGTAAGATGGCTGCAAGGAAAGGTGGGAAAGGATGTAATTCAGTGAATGTATTTTACAACAACATTAATCTTTCCTTATGGCTAATTTGTTCATAGTGAATGCTTCTACAGAACTTGCATTCACACTTATAATAGTGTGAAATATACCCAGTTAAAGATACTGAAGCATCTCAGACAGAATGGAACTATAAGATGTACTCTTTATGAAGCAGTACCTGATAATGAGAACCCATGTCTTTCAGTCTTATTTGCTCTACACATTGGGACTACATTGGGAGCATTTATTTAACCAGTTCATTAGCACTTCAGGTGAAAAGAAGGCCATCTCTTAATGAAGAGTAGAGTCCCTAAGGCCAGACATGAACAGAAAGAGAGGTAATACCATCTCTCTCTCTCTCTCTCTCTCTCTCTCTCTCTCAAAAAAAAAATTATATCTGGATAGCTGTAAGGCTAGAGAATTTAGTATTTGTATCCACATGTTAAAAGATCAAGTCTTTGGGTTTTGTTATATGTGTAATGTATGATAGTCTTTTAAAACATTTAACAATATCGCTTTCAATGATCTTACAAAACTGAAGTAAACATTCCGTTCTTGAAAAATAACACTCAGAATGTTAGTGGGAAAGGACAGTAAATCCCTTTTCTCTCTCTCTGCTGCGACTTCTGAATTATTTCTCCAGGTATTCATGGGTTTGATAGCCCATTACAGGAGATGAGAAGCAATGGCACACAGGCACAGAAAAATTAATCCAGAGAGATTTCTTATGCAATTGTTTTAGGTTTACTGCACTCATTCTAGCCATTTTGCCTTCATAAAAATGTAGTTTCTGGGCAGGAAATGCTAGTTATAAGGCTCCATTAAGATGACTAAGCAGCTAATCCTACATGCTATTTTTCCTTTGTGTTGTATTCCATCCAGAAATTTTTTGCAATTTGTTTGTTTGGACATTTGTGGGGGGAGGATTCAGAGTCAATCGCTGTGGGGGAGGAGTCATAGGAACATAGGAAGCTGCCATATATTGAGTCAGACCATTGGTCTATCTAGCTCAGTATTGTCTTCACAGACTGGCAGCAGCTTCTCTAAGGTTGCAAACAGGAATCTCTCTCAGCCCTATCTTGGAGATGCTGCCAGGGAGGGAACTTGAAATCTTCTGATCTTCCCAGAGTGGCTCTATCCCCTGAGGGGAATATATCACAGTGCTCACACTTCTAGTCTCCCTTTCATATGCAACCAGGATGAAGCCTGCTTAGCTAAGGGGACAAGTCATGCCTGCTGCCACAAGAGAAAGGAGAAGGAGAAAAATCAAGTTGTTGCTGAATAAACCTTTAGTTAAATCTACATAACATTTCCTTGTATGTATAAGGGAAGCAGCAATAAAACTTTACTGACACCACAAAAATTGGTAAAATAAATGTGAAGTGCATAACTAAGATTAATGAGAAGAAATTGGTGATGAGATCTTTGGCATGAATGGTTCAATTCATCACGGACTGTTGAAAAATTAAGATCATTGCAGCCACATGCCAGGCTAAACCATGCTTTATTTTACAAGCTTAGAAACAGAATTGTGTAGGAGGTGGAAAGTGGCATGAATAGTGTAATGCATAGTGCATATTGCAATGAAAGAATGCAGCACTTGAATGAAGACATTTGAAGTTTGTGTGACTCCATACAAGTCAGCTCTGTCATCAATGGGCTGAAAAAACATTGTTATTTAGTAGGGATTTGCAAATCAATTCAAATTTCAAATTTGAATTGATTTGACTTGAATTTGGGTGATTTGAGTGATTTGAATCCAAACCAAACCCCTTAAAAGGGCAATTCGAATCAAATTTTTAAAATGTGATTCAAATTCTATTTGAGAGCCATTTGGCACATTTTAAAAACCATTCAGGGCCCTGATTGCTTTAAAAAGGCAACAAAACAGAGTCCAATCGATTCAAATTTGATTCAAAATTTTGGACCAGATTCAAATTTGATTAGAATTCAAAACAAATTTTCAGAATTCAATTCAAATTCAAAATGAATTTAAAACATCTCTATTATCTCTATTATCTAGTTTTCCCTCTTTGCCTCTGCCGGAAAACAGTAGTGTTTTATTTATTTATTTATATTTATTTATTTATTTGATTTATATACCGCCCTTCCGAAATGGCTCAGGGCGGTTCACAATTAAAACAACTTATAAAACAGTAAAAAGCTAAAACAAATTAAAACAATAAAACAGCTAACAATTTAAAACATTTTAAACAAAAATAAAACATTATCCCCAGACCCCAGCTCAAGAAAACATAGACTCAGTATAGAGGAAAAGGGCCACAACTTTGTTAACTATTACACACAGCATGGCAGACTGGAACACCAGGTGATTAATCACCCTTAAAGAACAGTTTTAGATGGGTTTGTATGCAATAAAATGTTTCTTACTACCAGATTCTGACTCTTCCTCTTCTTACAGATGTACAGGTGCAGCCAAAGACAGCATCTCTAAACCATTAAACAATTGTGTGGAAAAGGGAGTGTCGGCAGGTACTGCTTTTTCTCACCCATATGACAAGGTGCTGAAATTCTCTCTGCTACATGTTTATGAAAGATACAAAAACCATATCATCTGTAGTGTCTGGTAATTCCATCTTTCTTAAGCTGAAGTCCTAAGCACACTTGGATGTCGGTTTTACTGGGAGAGTAAGACAAGTAATAAGTTTATATGTTATGTTTTCTATCAAAGAGTAAGACCAACAGATGTAGAAGGTAAACCGAGCAACTATACCTTTAGTTGTGTAGAAGAGGGAATGTTGGCAGAGGTAACCTTTTTTAATTCCTGTATGACAAGCTATGGCTGCATTCCCAGGACCAGACCAATCATGGTTAAATAGTTAACCATGATTGGTGAGGCCTGCATGCTCCCACAGAGTGGGTCATGAGTGTCATGAACCCCAAGCCGGACCCCATGGTTCCTGGGTCTGACCCTAAGAATTAGGTGGTGGAGGCAGCCAATAGCCCTAAACCTGACCCCACAATGCTGGGCTCTGACACAGAGGACTCTGAGGAGAAGGAGGGGTTTGAGGAGCCTCCACCTCCAACAACAGTGTCCCCTTTGATTTCCAACCCTCTCAGCACTCCCATACCTTTGTCCTCAGAGGATGAGGCACCAGAACCTGTTCCTCAAGGCCTCAGTTTGCCTCTTCTTTTTGCTGAAGCAACTGCATTTGTGGGACTTACTCCGGTTCCTTGTTCTTGCTGTGTGATGCCCCGGCTTCTGACATTTTGTTCGCGTTTGACTCTGGCTTGGCTCTTCCCTGTTAACTGATTCCTGACTACTGGCCTCCTGCTTGCATTTGACCCTGGCTTGGTTCATTCCTGTAATCTGATTCCTTGGCTCCAGACCTCCTGCTTGTTTGACACTGGCTCAACACATCTGGACTCTATCTGCCTCTAATTGTTGTTAGCCGCACAAATTGTTGTTAGCCGCCCAGAGATGTAAGTTTGGGCGGGGTATAAATTTAATAAATAGATAGATAGATAGATAGATAGATAGATAGATAGATAATGGTGCTCCTTACTATTTTGTTATACTCCTGCCCAGGTATGACAGTGAGAACCTGGAATTTCCAGGCAACCTCACTTAAATCACTGAAGTTAACTGGCATTTCATTGGAATTGCTCGGATCCTGGTTAGCAGTCCTGGTTAAATTCCAGTTAACTTTGGTAATTAAACTTTGATTGCCTGGAAATGCCAGGCTATCGTGATCCACTCCACAGTAGCATGTAGGCCTCACCAATCACAGTTATGTAACCATGACTAGGTTGTGAGAATGTGGCTTACAACTGTCAAATTCCTCTCTCTTCTGCACAAAGGTACAGGAGCACAGCCCTCCTTTGTGTTTGGTCCCCTTAAGCACAGTGTGGTAAGATTGGTGTTACAACCATGAAGTCTTCTAGCTCTCATTCTTTTGTGTTTTTTCAGCTCTTAAAATGCCTTAACATCGCTCCACAGCTTGGATGGAAACAGACTGCCAACAGAGCTCTAAAGGGTATTGCAACAAGGTTGCCTTTCTTCTCTTTTCTTCTTCTTCTAGAGTCCTATTACTTTCTGAAAGAATAGATTGGTACATTCATGCTAAGCTAAAGAAGCAGTTGTACATGGACAAGGAAAAAAGAGGCAAGACAACAGATGTTGGGATCTCATTTAGAGCTACCACCACTGACTGCATAAAATCTCCAGCAAGGATACTGGTTATTGGTTAAGTGAGAAGTACAGATATTGTGAGTTGAGAGGTGATCATGTCACTCTCCAAGATCCCAAAAGTGATCCTGCCCTGGTTCAGAGCCTTGGGAAAGCTCCCATTTGAGGTTCTTTAAGCATACTGTAACAATATTGTCTCTTTCAATGCAACTATTGCCTTATTCTTTCATAGGAAGCGTTTCTTCTAATTTTCGGCAAAGATGAGCTTCTGTAAGGTACATGCTGAGCTACAGAAGCAGGATATGTTGGACTCATAGGAAGATAATGGAAGAACTGAAACTTGGAGGTCTGTTTGTAATCTGAAGAAACTCCCAGCTAGGTGGGACTGAATTAAAAAAAAAACACATATCACATAGCACAAATATGCAGAAAGCTATGGCCAGAACTGTCTACACCAGGTTACTACTAGGGATGTGCACGAACCAGTTCGGAGGCCCTTTTACGGGCCTCCAAACAGGTTCAAAAACTGGGGGGGGGGTGAAGTTTGAAGTGGGGGGTGCCACTTTAAGGGCAGGGGAGGGTACACTTACCTCTCTACCCACTGGTGCTCAGTTTCCATAAAAGCCTTCAGGGTGGCAGTGTGAACTTCTGCTGCCCCTTCCCTCTCTTCGGCTGGAAGTGGCCAGAAGTACCGGGTGTACATGCGGAAGCAGATGCGTGCACGTGTTTGCGGTACTCCAGGTATCTTGTCTTGTTATCAATTTTCTTGAGCACAGGGGAGGGGAGGGGAGGGTCACTTCTGCTGCTGCACAGCTATTGGATGTCTTTTTGCACCCTCTTGTCAGCTTCTCTTTGCCAGTAGGTGCCCATGCCCTGGATCCTGAACACTGACTATCTTAGCAGAGGTAAGGACTTGGCAGAATTCTACATTAATGTCTGAACACGTCCTACAGCAATGTGCAACAGGCCTTTGCAATCATATCTTGCCTCCATCCCTCCCTCCCCAGATTTGTGGATGAATCAGGCTTGCTCAGCACTCTTTCTCTCTTTAGCTGAGGTGTTTGCAAATGGTTGGGGAAATCAAAAGACGTATTCTCTATCCTCTCTGAAGCATGCACTGCCCCAGGACACAGAGCTTATCAGAGAGCTAAAGAGAACAGCTATTCTGAAAGGATGTTGTTAAAATATTGGCAGTAATTCATCGCTGCAAGCGTATTAGGGCTGAATTTAATTTGCAGATTGCCAAGCTCTACTTTCTGAATATTTTTTGTTTCCCTCCTGACTCCTTTGGAGAGTCTTTATGCCGCTTGGGTTCTCCTGCTGCTTTTAATCTCCCACTTACACACGTGTGTGTGTGATTAGGACCGACATAATGGGAGTCAAGGCACACCACTAGGGCATTACTCAGACAAGAGCTATCAACTTCAGGCTGGTATCTGTTCGTGTGCAGGTTTTCATTTTTTTAGACATTAATTTTCTGATTTTTGGTTGAGAGGAGACTACTCGATCTCCTTACAAACTACATTCCATGTAATTATGTATTGAGGCCAAAAGTCTCGTCATAGTGCCCTCCTGATCTGAATTACAAAGTTAGGCAAGCTGGGAGCATTTTGTCCGGGTGTTTCAAGGATGGAAAGCAACCAAGCTCCATTGGTGAGATGCTAGCAAATAAAACAAGCTAGCTGACCTCACACAGAGCACCTGTGCAACAATACATTTCCCCCCACCTTCAAGCCTAGTTTCTCCCCCCTCTCCCCATTTTTGCCCCAGTCTCTCCTGCCCTCCCCCATTCTGCCCCAGTCTCCAATGGGTGCTGGGGCTTTGCCTGCTGCCCGTTTTCCCCTGACCCCACCTTCTGCCCCAGTTTCCAACAGGCGGCAGTGCTTCGCCCGCTGCCTATTTCCCTCCCCCCACCTTCTGCCTCAGTCTCCAACAGGTGGTGAGGCTTCACCCACCGCCTGCTCACCTCTTACCTCCCCACATTCTGCCCACTCCCAACTCGCCTCCCCACTTCTGCCCCAGTCTCCAACGGGCGGCGGGGCTTCACCCACTGCCCGTTCCCCTCCCACCCCCACCTTCTGCCCCAGTCTCCTCTGCCCACCCCCAACTTCTGCCCCAGTTTCTCCTGTCCTCCCCCACCTTCTGCCCCAGTCTCCCCTGCTCCATGTCCTCCTCGATCCCACCTGTCCCGGCCACCTGCCCTCCCCCCACCTTCAGCCCCAGTCTCTCATGTACCATGTCCTCCTCCGTCCTGGCCTGGCTTGGCCTTCCAAATGGCAGCGAGGTCCATCCTCCTCCTCGGCTTTGGCTGCCACCCGTCCTGGCCCTCCAAATGGGGTGGGGCTTTGCCCACTGCCTGTCCTCCATCTTTCTCCTTGGCTTGTTCTCCCTGCTTCAGCCGGTCAACTGTCACCTTCCTCCCTCAGCTGCTCAACTGTTCTCCTCCATCAGCCACGACCTCCCTCAATCACGAGCCCTGTGGAGTCTTGCCAACTACCTCCTGGCACACGCTCCTCTCTCCCACCCTTGTGTGTGTCTCCCCCTCTGGTCCCGCCATTGGTCGTGGCTGCAGCGGGGGCAGGGCTTGCCACATCCCCACGCATCCCCCTGGTCTGTTTACAGGAATTAATAATATAGATAGAAGATAGATTGTACTCTGCCCACCTCAGAAGGATCTGAATTCATATGGAATATGCAAAGACTTCTCAATGCCTTGATGAAAGGGACCATCCATAGTTGAAGCCAATGCATTCAACCGGACAAATTCTAGCCCTGTAAGAAAGCATCCCTTGGAGAGGAGCAAGGGTTAGGGTGCAGGATGCTATGGTCACTGCTCAAAAGGAACCCCCAGTTGTGTAGGGGTGTGCACAAAACTGGCTGGCCTGGCTGGACTTTTTATTTTATTTGTGAACACCCCCAAACAGCTGGGGGTATAGGTCCAGTGCTGAACTGAACCAAGGGGTGTTTGGTCCAGTGCTGGATCATCGAACCTGTTTGACCTTGAATCTGTTTGCGCACCCCTAGTAGAGCCAACTCTGCATGATTCTACCATCCTTGCTGTTGCACTGCCCTTGTGCACTACCAGTTGTGCTTCTGTCAGGTGCTACTACCTGCTTGGTCAACATGGCTTGTGCTGCTGTGCCACAAAACCCCAGTCTCACTGCTTACTATCATACAGTAAGGAGAGTTTCTAGATGCTCCCAAGCCTTGAGGTGCAGCACCATGTAATGGCAAGAATGTAGGTCTTGACCAGGAAAATCAAATCTTTACAGTGATATCCACTCACTATCCTTCAGTCTAATCTATCTCATAGGGTTGTTGTGAGAATAAAACAACAAGGGAGAGAAATAAACATTTTTGCTATCCTGAGAAATGTGTTTGCTATCTATCTGGAGGAAGAGTATAGGATAGAAATGTAATAAATAAATAAACCATCTGTGCTGCAACACACCTTTAGGGCCAAATCTGAGGCCTTACAATTTGTAGCTTCTTCTATGTGACCACTTAATGCTTATGCAGGCAAGAAAGACAGGGATTGCCTTACCTGGCAAATTTGAGGTGACATTTATTGGGAAAGGAATGACATCTTACGAATGGACAATGGAGAACTGACATTAGGCTGGCTTCTGATTCCTTGCCATTTAGGAAATGTCAAATGTTCTTTTGATAATCTTCTGGAGTCCCCTGTCCTCACCTTGATCAACAATAATACAAAATAATAATGACCAAGAAAAATGACCCTTCTTTGTCTGAAACCCCAGAGAGCTGTTCTCTCTGTGTTGACAGTACTGAGCTAGAGGAACCAATGGTCTGACTCTGTATAATGCAATTTAACATATACAACATGCTGTGTGTGGGCGGGGGGGGGTGACTTTTAGAGAGTGTTCAGAAACTGTAGCAGGTGCAGAATGCTGCTGCCATGTGGCTGTCAGGGGCCGGTAGTAGTAGTAGTAAAATAATATTTATTTGTTAGCTGCCCCATAACAAATTGTCCTTTGGGCAGTTTACAACACAACATTGAAACATGAGATAAATACACACATTAAATGATAACAGACCAAAAAAACTGGAGGGGGGGTGGAGGAAACACAAAATACAATACAAAAACCATTAAAAACATTTTTTAAAAAAAATAATCAGTTATAATCATAATTTTTTAAAAAGAAATTTAAAAGGCCGGAGAGAACAAAAATGTCTTTACCTGGCATCTAAAATAAGAAAGTGATGGAGCCAGGTGAACCGCACTGGGGAGCTTACTCCATAAACAGGGTGCAACCATTTAAGAAACCCTCTCCCTAGTAGCCACCTGCCTAACCTCATTTGGCAGGGGCACCCAGAGGAGAGGGCCTCCAAAGAGGATCTTAAGCACTGAGTTGGGACATATGGGGCAAGGAGAGCACAGTATGGTGGTCAGTACCACAATATTGTTTTATCTGGTTCCTGGTTTACTTGCAGGGACAATTCAAAGGACTGGTTATCACTGTTAAAGCTCTAAATGGGTTGGATACATGTGACTGTAGTCTCCCCATTGCCTCCCCTGGAAAAGAGGAGGAGGAAGAACTTGAAAGGAGCAGAGTCAGGATGAGGTCACCCTAGTTATTGCTTGCTTTACCACTGAGCCTGGTTGCTGATTGCATGAGCAGGGCAACTGGGGGGCAAATGGGGAGAACTCCCCAGGCTGTTTCCCAGTGCCCGAGGCAACAATAATCCTGATTTTCCCAAGCAGTGATCACCGATTCGGGCAATATAGGGGTGCACGCTATCCATTTTTAAAAATACAAATTATGTTTCTGCAGTTTATACAGGGGTGTGAATTACAGTTATCTGTGAGCTATATGTGCGCAAATGGTAAATCAATATATTTAGGAACATAGGAAGCTGCCATTATTGTCTTCCAGTATTGTCTTTACAGACTGGCAGCAGCTTCTCCAAGGTTGCAGGCAGGAATCTCTCTCAGCCCTATCTTGGAGAAGGCAGGGAGGGAACTTGAAACTTTCTGCTCTTCCCAGAGTGTCTCCATTGCCCAAGGGGAATATCTTACAGTGTTGGCAATTCTAATATCCCATTCATATGCAACTAGAGTGGACCCATACTTAGCTGAGAGGACAAGTCATGCTTGCTACCACAAGACTAGCTCTCCTCTCTAACATATGTCTGATATGTTACTACTGTAGCCTGTTACTGGAACCCTTTCCAATATTCTAAATAGGGGACGCTATTAAACCATAGTGAGCTCGCTATTCCTCATCAAATCTATACTGAAATCCCTGGACTTCACAAGTAAGTAAAGGGCAATTTTTAAATTTGTCTTTTGCTTTCAAATTCTCCTGAAGCATTTTAGGACCACATGTACGGGGCCCAAGTGGCTCTTTGATTTCATTTTCAGAAAATTAAGCCGTGGCAATGATGATGCGCCAAACAATTGTGTTCATACAAACTGTGAAGCACTGTTATATTCCTCTAATAACACTTTAAAAATCAATACAAAAGAGATTAAAGGATTTACCTTCTTGATTGTCCTGCAAGTTATTACATTAAAGCTATAGAAAAATTGATTTTAAAATCCCTGCTCTGATGGTATAGCACTGACTGTGAACATATCTCACTTTCATCTTTAAGTTGTTAAACTCCTGGAACTATTAAAAAAAAATATTCCATGTGTCTACTGAGTTTAGCACATAAAATATTGTGTAAAGTCCATCTTCTTAGAAAGAGCTCCTTATTCATTTTCTTGTATAATGGAGCCTTGCTAGTTTCTTGTATAATGGAGACTTTAGCTGAACGGTCCAGTGTAGTCTCATCTGGTCTAGACCAGTCCTCCAAGATGGGCTGATGCACTAATTCCAGAGCGGAATTAGTCTACCTGTCGACCCCAATCAATAGGCCAGGTTTCCCCAGAAAAACGGGTCTCAAAATGGCACTTGAAACACTTCAATTGATCAAGTTGAAACGGGACTGTTTTGTTTTGAGCCTTTGTTTTAAGGATGATTTTTTTAAAAAGCTCAAAACACCCCATTACAAGCTCAAATTGCTTGAATCGATTTGCACATCTCTAGTCTGAAGTTGCTTAGCTTCTCCAAAATGTTTTAGTTCTTGCCAGTGGAGGGACTTGTATTACCCAAGAGGACAATTTCTTCTTGTCTGATCTTTCCTGGCTACTGTTCTCAAATTTTAGCACTGCTCCAGAGAGCAACTATTTTCCATAAGCAACAGAGAAAGAAAAAATAATTATTCAAAATAATTAATGTAGCAAAAAAAAAAAGAGCAGCACATGAAATTAGACAACTACAGGGAAATGAAGGAAGTAGCAAGAATACATAGACTAATGGAATACCAAAATTAACAATACTGTTAAGAATGTAAGAAGATATGAACAGCCCTGCTGGATCAGGCACAAGGCTCATCTAGTCCAGGATCCTGTTTTACACAGTGGCCCACCAGATGCCTCTGGGGAGTCCACAGGCAAGAGCTGAGGGCATGCCCTCTCTCCTGCTGCTGCTCCCCTGTAACTGGTATTGAGAGGCATCGTGTCTCTGAGGCTGGAGTTGGCCCACATCCACCAGACTAGTAGCCATTGATAGGCCTGTCCTCCATGCATTTGTCTAAGCCCCTTTTAAAGCCTTCCAAGCTTTAAAAAACCTCCTTAATGTGGAGGTTCTGAACATATATTGCTTCTAATGGGGGCATATGTTCAGAAGCACCTTTTAAAGTGGTGATTCTCTTATATTTTTAGCAGGGGATCGCAACTGTCCCTTTCCAAACTCCGCATAGCATCTTTGCAGTGGCTGTTGCAGGTGTATACCTAGTGTTTCTTTTTAATCGTGAGTTCTTTTGGAATAGGGAATCACCTTATTCCCTTTTTCTATGTAAACTGCTCTGAGATTTGTTGTTATTGTTGTTGCCGTTACTCCTGCTGCTGCTGTTTTTGAAAATTGGTATATATTCTTAATAATAACATGTCCTAATGTAATAGGTTGCCAAATAATTGAAGCTGACTTTAATAGTGTGGAGCCCTGCTGCTCCATTTTGGCCTCAGAGGGCTATAAAGGGGGTTAAAAGCACCCTGTTCCACCCCCAGCCACTAGTCTGCCCTTAGTCCAATCTCTCTACTGGCAGGCCTGGAGTCCCTCTGTGTTGGCGACCGACATCATCAGTAGCCTGGAGTTACTTTTCTACCCATCCTATCCCTGCCACTGCAGCCTCCAACCAAATCCCATCCTTCCACCCTGTTTGTCTCCTCTCCTTCTGCTTGCCCCACCATTCCCCAGGGTCCTGTTGCTCACAGTCCCACCTCCTTGTGCGGCTGCCTCCCTGGTGGCCCATGGAGATTTACAGGCAACCACCCCCAGGATGGGATGGGTTGAGTGGCTGCTCTGCAATGGCACAGTCCGGCTCATATTAGCTTGGCCCAAGCTACTGCCAGGCCCGGTAGGCCTCTGGCCCATCAGGCATGCAGTGGGCCTGTCTTGCCCCAACCCAAGTGATGGCTGACACGCTGTCCCCAAAGGGACAGATCCTTTCCCCAAAGATAGATCCCTGTCCCCAAAGGGCCCACATTCTAAAAAGAAACATAAGAGAGACACCAGCAACAGTCACTGGAGATACTGTGCTGGGGTGGATAGGGCCAGTTACTCTCCCCCTGCTAAGTAAAAGAGAATCACCACATTAAAAGGTGCCTCTTTGCCAAGTTAGCAGGGGTAGTTATCCCTATTTTTTGTAAAGTCTTGACATCATCAAAAAAGCTTTCCTCAAATGTCACACTGTTACTTATACTACGACAGCAGCAACTATTTATATACCACTATAAATAGTCACTTTATCTGTGTTTGGGTCTAGAATTCTGTATCCTTTGGAGCATTTGCTGTTGCCAACTAGAATTCCTTCCACTACCCTGTTTTGCAGCTTTGTACATTTGTCTTTTGGGATGTATACATATGCTTTGCACCCAAATAATTTAATGTGTTCCACACTGAGTTTTTCTCCATACCACAGTTCATAGGGGTTTTCTTCACTGTTGTGGAGAAGGGTCGGTTTTGCAAATATATAGATGTGATTGCTGCCTCTCCCCAGTATTTTTAAGGTAGACCTGAATCTGTCAGTATGCGTCTAATCCTTTCTGTTAGGGTCCTATTTTTGCGTTCTGCCACTCCATTCTGTTTGGGTGTTTATGGACAGTCTTGTGATGCTCCACTCCATGAGCCCTCAGTTTTCTTTCCTGTGAACTTGCCCCCATTGTCAGTCTGAAGTATAAGTGGCTTGCGCTGAAATCTGTTATTTGCCATGGATACACAGTCTTGTAGCTTTTCCAACACTTCATGTTTGTGCTTCATGAATAGGTGGCTGTATACCTTGAGAAGTCATCTATAAAGGTCACTATGTATCTGTTGCCTCCAGGTGTTGGTACTTGCATAGGCCCACATACATTGCTGTGTATGAGATCAAGTGGTTTTTAAGCTCTGGTTTGGCTTGCTTTGGGAAGTGTTGCTCTTGTAGCCTTAGCTCTGATTCAGAGCTATTCACACTTCATAGAGCCCCTGGTGGCGCAGTGGTAAAACTGCTGCCCTGTAACCAGAAGGTTACAAGTTCGATCCTGACCAGGGGCTCAAGGTTGACTCAGCCTCCTATCCTTCCGAGGTCGGTAAAATGAGTACCCAGAATGTTGGGGGCAATATGCTAAATCATTGTAAACCGCTTAGAGAGCTCCGGCTATAGAGCGGATTATATTTACATTATATAAATGTAAGTGCTATAGTCACTGGAGAGGCTATCACAAAGTATTTTGTCAGGTGCTGTTTTGCCAGTTCTTTTACACTTTCAGGGTGCCTATGGTCAAGACGCCAATGCCATAGGTGAATGTAGTTGTCGTGTTGCTTATGTGTGGTGAGCTTCACCTGCTCCGTTGCTATGCTTAAGTGATACAGGTGTTCATCTGCAATTGCTCTGGTCAGGGTTTTTGTCCCCTCTTGGGCTGTGCACTCATTGCCCTGGAATTTAATGGTGAGTCCTTTGGTTGCCATCCACTTAATCAATAAGAGACCACCTTCCAAGTCAGGAGCATATAGCACTTTTACTGGAATAGCAAGGAGGCCCCCATCTGTCTTGGTGCAGTTTAGAAATCCTTGTCCAATTCCCTCTGCAGTTATACTTCTTCCATCTGCAAGATAAGTCTTTTCCTTATTATTTAAGACAATTCTGTGAAAACGTTTCTGTTGCTGATCATGTGATTAGTTGCACCAGAGTCAATGCACCAGCCCTGGGATGAGTTACACTGTACTGTGTCAGGTCTTTCTTAGGCCTTGCTTCAAGGGCATTAATGAGGGCACCATAGGAGTCAGGCAAGCTACATAGTAATAGTGCTGTTTTGTGGCTGTCTTTTATTTCTTCCCCAATTCCACACAATTGTGCCACCATTTCCAACATGGCATTTATGTGGTTTTCCATTTCTGTTCTCTTCCCAAGTCTCAGTGTAGAGTTTCCTCAAAAGGAATAGTCTACTGTTCAAACCAGTTCTTTCATGCAAATTTCTTAATGCATTCCACATGCCCTTTGCTGTAGCCTGATTCCTTATGTGAATCAATATGTTATCTTTCACTAGCAGACTGATGGTTGCCCATGCCTGCCTGCCTGTCTTTTCTATACCATTCTTGGGGATTTGCTGCTGGTCTATCTGTGTTAGTAACCTTCCACAAGTCATCCTTAGAAGCATTTCTACTTTAAACTTCCATAGCTGATAATTTCCATTATGCAGCCTTCCCACAGAGAGCTTAAATTAAGAGCTGCATTTTTCTTTTGAAAAAACCATAGATTAGCTTACTTGCATTCAGAAGGCTTCCTCTCAGAGGGTCTCCTTGTGGCTTCTGCTCTTTCCAAGCTGCTTCAAGGTCATTTGCCCTTCAAGGTCATTCTGGGCTGTATACTGGGTTATTCTGAAGAAGTGTGGGCCCATAACCTGTTTCAGAATGTGAGCTGTCCACATGGTTTTCAGAACAAACACCAGAGAAAGGTTTAAGACAACTTTACTTGTGAGACAAATGCTTAGAGGTCAGTACAGAACTTCCTGACTCACACACAGGAACAAAAAGGAGAATAGAAACTTCTTGCTAACCCAACCAGTACCAAGGAAGCTACAGTGCCCCCTCTGGTTTCATAGCAGAATTCATGCAAACTATACACAGTAAGTTAGGCTGCAGCTTTTGCATATCCCAACAACGGCAAGTATACCCGCCAACTCCAATTGGTAGACCAGCTCTCCCTGGAAAAACAGGATTTAAAATGGCACTCAAAACATTCAAATTGATTTGAGTGTTTTGAAGTTGATTTGTCAAAACAGCCTGCTGTTTCAGTAAATCATTCAAATTGATTGAAGTGTTTTGAGATTGATCTGTCAAAACAGCCAGCTTTGGCCACTGTTTTGATGAATCAATTGAAGGGTTTCACAGTTTGGGGGGGGGGGCTCAAAATGAATCACAAAATCTGTTTCATGTACATCCCTACTTCAAACACTATGAATTGACTTTTATTTTTTTGCTAGTCTGTTGCTCCTGGAGTAAATTTGCAGAATTTTGAAGGAAATCTCCCGAATTTTGACAAGAGTAGCAAAAGTTGTCAGGGGGTTCCTCCCTAACAGTCCTTTACAGCTGTCTTTGTAAGTGTTTTAGGGAATTGATAGAAAGCAAGGAACTTCTCTTTGGTCTTGGGCAAACAAATGGCACTGGATAGAAGTTTAACACTGCTGTGTTAGCAATGCAGCACACATTTTTTGTGTTTTTCACTCTGCCCTAGCCTGCAGGTCAGCAGGGGTAAGGACCCTAAGCATCTTAAAATGACGGAGATGCTGTGATGGCATCACCCGGGGGACTTTGGTCCTGCTGACAACAATAGTCCTGGTGTGTCCTTGAATAGGTGTGGCAAGGCACCTGTTCCTGGTCCCAAGTAGGAAAGCTTGCCCGCTCAGTGGGTATAGTCAGTGGGCAAGCAGTCTGACCTAATCTCATCACCCAGGCCATTGGGGAGATGATCGCTTTAGACGACCAGCCATTCCAGGTGATGGAGAAAGCTGGCTTCCGTCAGCTGCTCCAACTGCTTGACCCCAACTACAACATCCACTCATGCACCATCTCCAACTGGTGGGTGGCACCCTCCCTGTACTGGGCATCCAGGGAGGCCATGCCAGGGCTGCTGCACACAGCAGACCCTGACACCAACTTGCACTTCACTGGGGGTTTGTGAATAGGGGTGTGCATGGAACCATCTGGCCCAGTTCAGTCTGGACCCCATCGAACGCCCCCCCCCCCCAGTCCGGTCCACAAACCTTTTTAAAAAATCAAAAGTAACTACCTGTAGCCCCTTCGGGTGGCTTGCTGTAGCTGTGGGGGGCGGGGTCTGCAAGGGTTCCCTCTCCCCCCACCGGCCTCCCTCATCACTGCTGCGGCCAGGTAAACGTAGTCTTTTTGGCCCTTTCAGGCCTCCGTAAAAGCGAGCGGCAGCCATTTTGGACACCACCGCAGATGCGCAAATGCCCTCTACGAGCCCCCCCCCATGGCTACAGCAAGCCCCCTGAAGGGGCTACAGGCAGTTACTTTTGATTTAATTTAATTTTTTAAAAAAAGTTTGCGGACCTGCCAGACTGGACCGACGGTTCGGTTCCGCTCCGGACGGAACTGGGGTGTGTGTGTCAATTCGATCATGAACCCACGAACTCTCGGACCAGTCCTGTGCATCCCTATTTGTGAACCAGTCCCAGCGGGAGGCACACTGCTTTCTTGTCCCTCATGGTGCACTGGTGAGGGCAGGAGAGTGAGGGGACACTTGCTGGTGGTGGTGTAGCCAGAACTCCCATGCAGCAAAGCACAGGTGGGCTATGCTGCATATGGTGGTGCTGGACAATGGCAGAGGAGCTGTCAGGGGCCATCGTTCACCAGGTGGAGGGATGGCTCATCTTGTCCTTCACTCACTGCTCTGGTCTGCTCTGCAATCTGCATTCTGTAGTGCAAGTTGTACTCAGTCAAAATATGGCTGAAGATATTGTTCTAATTGAGTTTATGGCTATGCTTGCTGCTAAGGTGCTGCTGTGGCAGCTGTTGTAAGGAGCCATAATTGTGTGAGAGAGAGTAGTTTGTGCCAGTGATGTAGCTGCAGTCAGGCACTGTGGATGGCAGTGGATTCTGGGTCTGTGAATATTTTTTTTTGGCCATTTTTGGACTGTTTCTTGAAAAATGTATGTTCTGTGTTGGGAGGGACTGTGTGCTTATGTTCTGTATTATTTTTCAAAGCAGGGTTGTAAAATGTGTGCACTCATTTTGGCCATAGGGAACAAAGGGGAACTCAAATCACCCCATTGTCCCCCATGGGTAGGTCATAGGGACATCAAAGTGGGTTGGCTAGTATGGTGTGATGGATGCTGCCTACCACCCAACCTACAAAAGAAATGGGCAAGCAGGCAATTTTAAACAAATTTTTAAGCTTTCCTCACACTTTGCTGTCCCTAGGATCTATCCATGGGGAACAATGGGGTGATTCAAGTTCCCCTTTGTTCCCTATGGCTGAATCACTCAAATAACTTGGATCGATTCAAGTTGATCCATTAGAATTAGCCAGAAAACAGCCACAATTTTGATGAATCAGTTCTAGTATTTGCAATTTGATTCTAGCTCATATCGAACAGCAAAATATGATTCATGCACATCTCTAAAAAAAAGTCTACACAATGCTTATTGTAAATATGAAAACAATGGCTGGCGGAATGTGCAGCATTACAAAGCCATACAGTTCTGACCCAGGGCTACTGCAGACTTCTAAGGCAGCCCCAATGCAGGGCTGGAGCAACCATTGTGAAAACAGCATTTCCACAGTTTACCCTATTGTCACAAATGGGGAAACCTGCAGAAATGCTGCTTCCACAACCACTGCTTCCAAACAGTGTCAGAGCAGCCTTAGAAGTCCTCAGCAACCCAGAGATGCGGCATTATGGAGGCACTGAGGCGAGTCTCACAATCAGTGAGACTCGCCAAGACTAGAGCAGGTTAGTGGGGAGAGCGGGCTTAGCCCACTCTCCCCACAGACGATCAGGTAGGAAGCCCTGGGCAGCTGGATTGGCTAGCCACACGACTGCTGGCACCATCACGGAGGCACCATCACCGGAAGTTCCAGGATGCCCAATGCGAGTGCGCAGTGCATCCTGGAGAGACCCCCAGGGCCGGGAGGCTGGTTCCAGCCTCCCAGTGGGGGGTCTCTTCATGTGTTGCTGCGGCATGGAGGCATGCTGCAGCAATACAAGAGCAAATAGACAGGGTTAGCAGAGTGCTCGCTCCGCTAACCTTGTCTAAGGGGAGGGCTCCATAAGCGGGCTACCCGCTTTGAGGACACCGGGCTCACCTGCGAGCCCAGTGGTTCTCATGCTCGCCAGAGAGCGGGGTCCCTTAGCCCGCTTTTTGGCGATTGTGAGAATCGCCTCAACATGTCAGCCTTGAGGACTGTGAATTATCTCAATAAAGCAAAGTGTATTTCAGTACACCCAGAACTGTAATGAGACCCAAATTCTGCTTTAGGTTAATTTTAGTGGCAACTTTATTCATTTTGTTCTTCTTGAATATGCTAAGAATAGCTTTCACTGGTAGTCAACAACTTGTGCACATGTGTTTGTTTCTCACTCTCACACATAGCATGAGCAGAGCAGAGAACAACTTCAGCACTGGAAAAAGAAGAAGCTAAACCCTCCATAAAACTCTGAAATGACAAAATGTATTATCCAGATTGGAATACAGCCAATGCATCACCAGCCAAAAAATTGTACATATGCACATGCCCTAAGATAAAATAATGTTTATCAGCAATACTTCAGTACTAGAGTTTTCAAGGCTTGTAAAGTCCTTTGGGATTACTGGGTTCTGTAATCTCAACATCATTTATTACACCTTCAGGGAGTGAGTTGTTCATATTCCCACCATTAATGTTCAGACCTTCTTTTCAAAGTACTTATGCTGGAAAGACATTTTGTGACTCTGCTAGTGTCAATTATCTTGATTGAAGAGTAAAAGCAGAAATGTTAGGATACTGGCAAGTATTACATTGAGTCAATAGCACACAGGGCCTTCATCTGCAACATGTTACTTATTTAATGCCCAAACAGCTCAATACTTAGAGCACTCCCCTGGCACAAATTCCATGCCTGATATAAACAGGGGTTGCTTCAACCAAGGGCTCTGATAGGCAATGAGTTATGAAGACTGTCCAGGTGCCATAAAAGTAAATAATACAGAATCTAAAACTTTATAGAGCAATCAACACCTAGAAACACAAGCTGAAAATGCTGCTTGTTAACAGAGACTATTACATGCTTTATTTCCCATGCACTATTTTTGTGTACTGGGTAGTCAAATTTTATGCTTGTTTACTTGTAAGTAAGCCCCACTGGGCTCAATTGGGTTCCCTCCCAGGTAAGTGTGTGTTATTCATTTCTTTTATTGAACTAATTTAAATAAATTGATTGCAGCCAGGGTTCAAAGGGGTGGATGGAACTTGCCTATGCATGACTGAGTTTCTGAGGCCACCTTCTGTGCATGGCTTAACAAATCATTCCCAAAGTTGGGGGAATCTTTGGAAGCAGCCTCTGATGCAACACAATGAACTGTGCTTGGGAAAGAAGGGGAGCCCTTGTGTATGTGCAGAAGCATTAATCTTTTTTGTATTCCTGTTGACAGAAGGTGAGGTAGAAAGACAGCTATCCAAAAAGAAATTATCCATTGAACATGAAAAACAGAGCCATCTTGTAGGATGGCTCTTGAGTCAGTGTGGTGCAGTGTTCAGAATCCTGGACTAGGAAGAATGGCACACCTAGGTCCAAAATCAGCCCGGACCTGAAGGGCTTTGGAGGCCTCGCCACCTCCATGAGGACCCTACCCTGCAGCAAGGACCCCCCTTAAACTATTATTTTTTAAATACCTGCAGCCATGCCACCACTTCTCCTTTCTCGGTGGGGGCCTCCAAATGTTCTGGGGGTGGCCTTCCCAGAGCCCACATACTGCCCGAAGCAGGCAAGCAAGTGGTAGTTCCAACTAGCATCCCACTCACCTGTGTGTCCTCTTCCCCTCTCCCTCTAGGCAGCAGGCTCATCTGCAGCCTGTTTGGAAGAATGAGCAGTGGCTTTCCAGAGCAGCAAGCTGTTCCACATTCTTACCCACTCTTTCCTGGGAAACTTTGGCTGGCATGCCCAGACAGACAGGCCTACCAACTGCTCCACCCACCACCACCACCACCACCACGGGGGAGGCCTGCTGCTCGGCTTACCCCCCCACCCCAGCTGAGGAAATGGCAAATATTGGTGCAGCGGGGCAGGCATGGAGCTGTGGCAGGGCTCTTGGGATGCCCCCCCGAACATTTGCAGGGACCCTGGAGGCAGGAAGCCACAGACCATATCCCCAAGGTCCGTGGCTAAGAGCGCCTCTGACTAGGTCGAAATCCCTTTTCAGCCATGAAAATCACAGGGTGACCTTAGGCCAGTCCTTACCCAAGCCTACCTTGCTGGTTGTTCTGAAGGAAACATAAGGGTGGGGAAAAGAGCCATGTAAGCTGCCCTGAACTCTTTGAAGGAAGGGGGGGGATATAACTGTAAACAATATACAGGGTCATAACAAAGTAGGATATACATGAAATGTATCAGATGCCATTCAAAATAATTTTAGCTGCCAAATCACATTCTATTTTGAGCTATACTATGTTTTAAAAGGCACAGAATGCAGCCCTGGGTCATCTTAAGTGAAAGCCCTCACTGCAGAAATTGCCTTCAAGATCAGCGATTCATTCTTTTCCCCTGCAACCTTCTGGCTTTCAGTTGCTGCCCATGGAGAGCCACCATGACCAACACATCCATAAAGGAAAAGGTGGTGGAAGTGGAACCTCTTCACTATACATACCTGCCAACATGTCCCTATTTTCCCATTCAGGTGAAATGGGAACATGGGACATGTTGGCAGGTTTGCATTATGTAGAATCCATTAACCTTTCTTAAGGGTTGACCTAGGGCCATTTTCTTCCTTCCTACTTTTTTGTAAAGTTATGGGGGCAAATGAGCAAGTGTAACTTACTAGAGCAACCAATCCTCACCAAATAAAGAATGTGTAGAGAGTTTCAGGGATGTTATTTGACAATGATGATTCAGCCTTTTCATGACTCTACAGCTCTGTTCAACACTATTTTTGTGCAAAACCCTCAGTAGTGTCTTAAAATATGCATGTATATACTGCTTTTCAACAAAAAGGTGTTTAAAGTGGTTTACATAGCAAAAGATGTGAGAAAATAATTTCCTGTCCCCAAAGGGCTTACAATCTAAAGAAAAGCAGCCATTGGCAACAGTCCCTGGAAAGACACAATGCTGGGTTGAAAAGGGAGCGAGTTTGCTCCCCCCCACACTAGATATTAGAGCATCACCATTTGAAAATGTGCCTCCTAGCCCAGTTAGACAGGTAAACTGTAGTATTCACATTTTACAGATGTTGCCCCAAGTTCTCTTATTCACCATTGTAATTCTCGAAGTACCTTAAGAACCAACCAAAGCAGACATAACTTTCCAATGGCTTCCATAATGGTGTTTTATTATCACACAATCATCTGCTAACTGCGACATATCAAGCCACTGTTAAAGGCATAGCTGTAACCCTAATGGCACTGGTTCTGTCTTGGCTGAATCCTCCCACAACAAACAGGATGAACCTGCTCCCATCATGCTTGCATAGGCCCAAAGTGTTTTCTGTGTGGAGCAGGATTAATATCTCCTGACCCTCTCAGGGTATGTTTCTTACTTAGCAGGAAGATGGTTACCCAGTTTCATCTCTCTCATCACCATGGTTCATGAATACCAACCCAAAGACCTATTAAACAGTGAGGGAGAGGACCACTGAACTCCTCATTTCCAATTCCAGTTCCAGTTCCAGTTCTTAAAATGGGGGAAAGATG
Source organism: Hemicordylus capensis (assembly GCF_027244095.1). NCBI lineage: Eukaryota > Metazoa > Chordata > Lepidosauria > Squamata > Cordylidae > Hemicordylus > Hemicordylus capensis. The sequence continues at coordinate 367,427,712 of NC_069658.1, read as the reverse complement.
CTGAAATGCATTAATGCCCCTCAACTGCAGCAGAAGTATAGCTTGTACATTTAGTCAAAATAAACCACACTGGCCTACAACCAGATTAGTGTTGTTCTGGCCTAATGCTGTTGCATTAGTGCAATGACATAGGGCAAGGACATTGCTCCAAGAAACACTAGTTCTGGTCTAGTGGAAGATGTCAGCATATTGAAAATACATCGCACAACATGTTGCATAACAACACGTTACACAAGATGTTGTTCAGCTTTGTATGTGTCCTGGAGAAGGAGGGATCTGCAGAATGTTTTGCGATGTCAAAACATTTTGACTTGAAATGGGCTGTTTTGAATGTTTTCAGCTTGAAACAGAATGTCCTTCAAATAAAGGTCCTGTTTCGAGCTTAGAATGAAACAACCTCATTTCTAGTCAAACTGTTTTGATGTTCTGAACACCATTTGGGAGGCCTGTTTTTCCCTTGCTGATTAGTTTTCTGGCAATGGTTTACAAATGGCTTGAGATCTCCTTGTTTCTTGGTTGGCCTGCTATCATACAAATCAAGAGTTGTCGTGGGCAACTGTGCCTGATTGGCTGAGGGAAGGCAGGAGGGAGGGAGGAGGCCAAAGGAGGGAATTTCAAAATGTATTTAAGGGGACTGATAGGCAGATAGAGCCTTAAAGTGTGCCTCTCTTTAAGAAGATACATCAGAGGAAGACTACAGTAGCAAAAAACAGACTGATAGTGATGGCCTGGCTCTGGCTGGTCCAGTGGAGAGAAGGAAAACTAATTGTACCAGCAGCCTATTGGCTGGTGGGTGCTACTGTTGCTGTTGCTATGGACCCTCCCCCCCTTGTGGTTTCTTCTTCTTGTAGCTAGCCCCCAGTAACTTTATTAACTGGGGTGCTGTGCTGACTTGTTTAAAAAATTCTTTTGCAGCCCCAAGCTGCGCCTTTGCTGCTGCTGTTGTGTGCCTGGATTGGATTTCATTTTTTGTTTTTGTAAGTCTGGTGCCAAGCCTTCCAGGCTCTCTCTGTTTCCTTGTTGTTTTTGTCCCCTCCCCACCCTTTTTTATTTTATTTTTATTTTGTGGGTGGGTGCTTGCCTGGCACCCACATGCTCTACCCTCAGCTCTTGAGTCCCAGTGTCTGCTCAGCCTGAGCGCTTCCAAGAGCAGCACCTGGCCAGACTCCAGTAGAAGACGCCGGACACTAATGCTTATATTTCTTCCTGCTCCTTCCATCCTGTTTAGAGTCTTCAGACAGCTGAGCTCAGAACATGACTGCTCTGTTCCCCTCTCTCTTGGTAGCAGGCAGGATGGAAGGAAGGAAGGAAGGTTTGATTTTGTGGTTTTCTCAGCACTGAGTATAATATGCTGTCCTATTGCTGCTGTAACCATCTGGTGTTGCTAGATCTCAAATGTGGGTGCCTGCCTTACTTGAGCTGTGGTTTGTTTTGTTTGTGAGATAATGTCCTGGTGAGAAACGGATAGTGGTAATTGTGTGAATGTGTGTGATATTTCTTGGTGATTGCTGTAATCCAAATCAGGGGCATAGCAAGGTTGGAGTGGGCCCAGAGATGAGATTTCAAAATGGTTCCCCCTCAAAGTCCAGGGCCTCCACACACCCCAGGCCCCCAAGGATTTAAAAATAAGTATGCTGCCTGGAAATACATTTCACTGAATACACACACGCACACTTCACAATATATAGTGATATACATTGAGTACTATATATTTATGCTACTTTTAATGCCTAGAACACACTAGAAACACTAATTATTAAAATGGGCCCTTCGCTGCAGATTAGCAAAGGAGACTTTCAACCATGCAGTGTGAGCCTATGTACATTTTCTCAGAATTCTGAATAAATTCAGTAAAATTTGATTCCAGGAGGTTTTTCACACGGGGCTTTTAAAGCCCTTTAACACACATCTCCTCTGGAATGGAGGTGCTGTATTCACATGTTGGCCAGATTTACCCTGAAGTCCCTGTGAGTTATTGGGAAGCAGTTCACACACAATTCAGGTTTTTCACTGCTCGTTAAAGTGTATATCCAGAGCAAAAAAAAATATGCACGATTTTGTGTTGGTTCTTTGGGACAACTTCAATTTCACAGTAAAGCCTCCCAGTAAACTTGCAGTAAAGCCTGCTGTGTGTAAAGGTTCCAGGTAAGTGTGTGGAGAACTGCAGCCTCAGGCAGCAAATCTAACCACATTTAGCTGGAAGCACATTTCATTGAAACCTAAAGGACTTACTAGCAAGGAAAGCATGTCTACTTAAAAATAAACTCCATTGCATTCAACTGTCTACATTCTACATTCAACTGTCAACATTGCATTCATCCTGCTAGCTGCCCAGAGATGTTTGTTTGGGCGGGAAATAAATGTAATAAATAAATGCATATAGGATTGCACGTGCTCAGGGATGTAAACCAAACTAATTTATGCTCCCAGCATATTTTGCTCCCCATAGGAGACCAGTAAGTCCCACTGAAGCAAGGTAGATAGTGGGGAGAAATAGAGAAAAGAGCAAGAATTAGCACAATTCCTCAGGAGAAAAAAAGGTGGCGGGGGGGGGGGGAGAGAATAAGGAATCTGCCTCTTCTTGGTGATGAGACATGCTTGGGCTCAAGGAGCTCCTGAAGTTACACCCAGGGGTGTATCTAGGGTAGGGCAGGCAGGGCACGTGCCCCGGGCGCCACTTGAAAGGGGGCACCATTTTTTAACATTATTTTTTTAAAAAAATGTCTGCCGAAAACAAAATGGCCACAGTGCATGCTCAAATGGCCTCTGTGAGGCCCTAGGCCATGCCAGGCCTCACAGAGGCCATTTGAGCATGCACAGTGGCCATTTTGTTTTCAATGGCCATTTAAAAAAAAATATTTTTAAAAATGGCCACCACACATGCTCTAATGGTCTTTGTGAGGCCCTAGAGGCCAGTGGGGGGGAAAGGGGGAACCTTTGTAGACCCCCCCATGGCCTTTAGGAAGCCCCCCAAAGGGGCTTCATGCAATTTTTTTTCAAAAAAATAATATAATATAAGTCACTGTACACATATTCATATATGTGACTTGTATGTGACCTTCAGACTTGTATTTTTCAGCTGATATTATGGTAAAGTTATCTGAAAGATGAGTGTCAGAAGTTTGGACAGGGGGTGCAATTTCAGTGTTTGCCCTAGGCGCTATTTTCCCTAATACGCCTCTGGTTACGCCCTAGTCTGTTCTAAAAGTCATTCTCCCTGCTCCCCAATGTGGAAGTAGAGCTGGTTGTGGTCTCTCACTGTACTGAAATAAAAACCACTCCCTGCAGGTGCTCAGAAGCAGGGTTGTCCCTGGTGGGGTGTGGAGCTGGGGGGCAAATCAGCATGTGCAGGGCCTCCTTAAAATTAAACAGAATCATACTGACTTATGACATACAGTGTAAATACAGGGTTTTTAATTACTGTGATTGTTTAATTGTTTTAAAATGCATCCAAACTTCGTAGAGCTTGTATTACCAATCGGAATATTTTGTAAATTATAATTGTATTATTTTAAATGTTAAGCTGGTCTAAGGACCGTAATAAATTTACTACTACTACTTAAAATGTTTTTAATTGTTATATCATTTTTTAATTTTTGTTTTAGCTCTTTACTGTTTTAATGGTTTGTTTTAATTGTAAACCGCCCTGAGCCATTTTGGAAGGGCGGTATAAAAATCAAATAAATAAATAAATAAATAAAATGAGTGGGGTATTTTGACATGTCCAACCAGCTTAACATTTCTAAAGAAATATAAAATAAAAGCACAACACATGCATCACAGTTTTCACTCAGACCTTCTGGGTTGCAAAACAATTTGAACATAAGTGCATTTATGAATGAATAAATATAAATATAATATTGTTTGTTCCAGAAGTTTTTGTAATTTTCTGCCATGAAACAAGTCACTTATAGGACTTTTTAGATAGTTTTTTTTTAAAAGCCAGCAAATTTTCCAATCTGTTTCAAATTAAATATTCAGTGACTTCTCAGTCCCCTCCCCCATATCAAAGCCCTACGGCAAGCAGATCCCTATATGGGGGTAGGGGTTTAACCACAAAAAGGAATTCACATTCTATCTCCATTACTGGCAGAGGGTCTGCAGAGTAGGGGTGAGTCCGAACCGGTCCGGCGGCCATTCTAAAGAATGGCCGAACTGCCGGACCGGTTCGGCGCTTGCTGGTCCGGGTCCGGGTGGGGGGTATTGCTTTAAGGGCGGGAGGGCTTGCTTACCCCTCCCGCCTCTTTGCCCCCTCCAGCGCCCGTATTTAATAGACTAATGGGGCGCTGGAAACCAGCCGCCCCCGCCCCCCCCGCGAACAGATTTCTCCGAAAACTACCCATACCCCTGCCGCCGCCGTAGCCCGCCAGCCAGCCAGCCCTTCCTCCCTCCCTCCCAGCTGCCCGCCCGAGTCCTCACCGGAATGCTTTGTTAAAAAACGAGAGGAGCTCCCGGACAGAGCTCCTCTCGTTACGAAGGCCTGCTGCAGAATGAAGGCGCTTTGCGCGCACGCTCATGCGTGCGCCACAAAGGACGCCAATCGCCGGAGGCCCGGTCTACCCGGCTGGGAAAAGGCCGGGTAGACCGGGCCTCCGATCGCCGGAGGCCCGGTCTACCCGGCCTTTTCCCGGCTGGGTAGACCGGGCTTCCGGCGATCGGCGTCCTTTGCGGCGCGCACATGGGCGCGCGCGCAAAGCGCATTCATTCTGCAGCAGGCCTTCGTAACGAGAGGAGCTCTGTCCGGGAGCTCCTCTCGTTTTTTAACAAAGCATTCTGGTGAGGACTCGGGCGGGCGGGCGGGCAGCTGGGAGGAAGGGAGGAAGGGCTGGCTGGCTGGCGGGCTACGGCGGCGGCAGGGGTATGGGTAGTCTTCGGAGAAATCTGCTCGCGGCGGGGGGGGCGGGGGCGGCTGGTTTCCAGCACCCCGTTAGTCTATTAAATACGGGCGCTGGAGAGGGCAAAGAGGCGGGAGGGGTAAGTAAGCCCTCCCCGCCCTAAAAGTAAGGCCCCCCCTTCGGTGCCAGTCCGGACTGCTCCGGACCGTGCACATCCCTACTGCAGAGAACTGTGGTGGGTAAGGGCAGCCAACGCTGGCCACTCTGCCTGCCTGCCTGCCTGCCTGCCTCCTTGCTTGCTGGCTGCTTGGACAGCTTCAGGCTCCAGTGAGGCCTATGCATAGGCCTCTCTGGAAGCCCCCCTGATCAGCTGAAAGGTGGAGAGAGAAGGTGCTCTAGCAGCTTGCAGGACAAGCTGCTTAGATGGACAGCCAGGACAAACAGGGCAAGGGGGGACTGGATGAGGGGCCTTGGGGTTGGGCAGGCAGGCAATGGGGAGTCATGTGACATGTCTTTGGGGGCCCCTTGAGGCCGTGGGCCCTGAGACAACTGTCTTCCTTTGCCTAATGATAGTTATGCCTCTGAACATCTGGCCTTGAGACTAACTTGTGCTTCACTCACTGTTCTGGTCTGCTCCTCAATCTGCACTGCAAGGTATACTCTGTCAAAATGTGACTGAAGTTGAGCTTATAGCTCAGCTTGCTGTTGTAGGATACTATGGGGGTTTGGGGGGGGGAAAGGTTAAAATTTTGTTTAAAATTGCCTGCTTGCTCATTTCTTTTGTGAGTTGGGTGATAGGTAGCAGCCATCATGCCCTACCACCCCACTCACTCTGGTGTTACTAGAAGATACTCATGGAGAACAATGGGGTGTTTCAAGTTTCCCCATTGTTCCTTATGGCCAAAACACTCAAAAACTTCAGAGTTTTGTTCCATTGAAACAGCCAGTTCGGCCATTGTTTTGACTAAACATTTCAGTCATTTGTGTCTTTATTCGAGCTCAAAACAAAATGCAAAAACTGTGCACATCCCTACGGAGGTATTTTCCTAGCAGTTGTATATACAGAATACCACAACTTTGCACAGTTCTGCAAACTCAGGGGTGTGCAACCTCTCTTGTGCTAGCACAACACTCATCTGGATGTCAGCCAGGGGTGTTCTGTGAGACTTCCTTTCTTGACTTACAGCCAGGATTGTCCAATGAGTTAAATGAGATTCATTTCCAAGTCAGCCTGCATGGGAATGCAACTTTAGCTGTTAAGTCCTACAACTATGATGCCTGTCTTCCATAGGATTCAGTTGTTAATACTTTGTTTTACTTCATTTTATTTATTCATTTAAAAGATGCATATGCCTACAGAGCTGTGTGCAACAAAACAATAAAACCCAGACAAAACAGAGCAGAGCAAACACAGCAGCCATATACCAGAATACCATAAAGATACTATAAAATGTTGGCACAATAAAACAGTTCAGTTCACATGATGAAAATTGTTCTAGTTTATAGATGCAGTATGCATAGCTTTCCCCCTACACATTAGTAATGCTTACTAAAATAATAAATCACACATCAGTATGTAAAAGGCTGTACAAAAGTTCAGTTTGGCACAGTTCTGCTGTTGAAACTTTGCACAGTCCTAGTAGGTAACAAATAGGGTTGCCAACTGTTGACCCAGCCCCTGTAGCTTAACAGTTTGACCTGCAGCAATTAGCAGGAGGCTTTACAGATAGCAGGCTTCACTGTGAGTTCAGGGCATAACGGATACTCCAACCAGGGTGGCCAGAACCTAAGGGGTATATTCATGGGTCAAATGGGCCATAAGCCAGAATTTGGCTTTTAAAAAGCCAAATCTGGCCACCTAGACTCCAACACAAAAAATGATTTTTTTTTTACCACAGACATAAATTGGGCTAGGTTCCAACACAAAGGGGAAAACCCAAATCGCATGTAAAGTGCTCTCTGAAATATTGCATGGACTTCAGGGTAAATCTGGCCAATATGTAAATACAAACCAACACTCCCAAAGTAAAGCTCCAGGTGACAATATGTAACTTCATGCCATGAAAAGATCTGCCTGCTCATTTTTGCATATCAGACCAAATATAAAGGCACAGGAGAAGATCAGGCCATTTTTCTGGTCAGTTGGCAACCTTAGTAATAACTATATTAGCTATTTCCCTTAGAGTATCTACATATTATATAAAACTTAGCTTAATTTGCATCAATTGATTCTCCCCGCCTGTAAAAAATACTTAGGTCCCTATATGGCAATGAGCCACCGTAAGTGGCACAGTGGGGAAATGCTTGACTAACAAGCAGAAGGTTGCTGGTTTGAATCCCTGCTGGTACTATATCGGAGCAGCAGCAATATAGGAAAATGCTGAAAGGCATCATCTCATACTGCGTGGGAGGAGGCAATGGTAAACCCCTCCTGTATTTTACCAAAGAAAACCACAAGGCTCTGTAGGCACCAGGAGTCAAACTTGAAGGCACACTTTGTCTTTACCTTACTGGGTGTAAAGGAGAAACTGTCATGGTGAAATGGTAAGGCTGTAATCCAATGAACACTTATTTGGGAACCAAGTCCCATTACTTATCTGAGAAAACATGCATAGGTCTGGCCATGCTACACACACATTACCCATACACTGAAATACAGATGCAGTTTATGTTTCCTTTTGTAGCCTGGGAAGCATTTACAACTGTACAAAGCAATTAAAAACAAAATCCTCTTGGGTTCTGGCAAGGGTGTATGTGTCGGGGTCAATTTATGATTCTAGATTCCATGAGAGAACAGGTCTGCAAACAAATACTGAGAGCAGCTTTTGTGCACATGTAATAAAGGCGATAGGCTTTGCTTTTGGTAGGGGGTAATCTCAAGAAACAGCTTGGAGCATACTGGGCAGAGCCTTGAACAGCTGAATGTAAACACATTTATTCCACACAAGGAGAGCTGGTTTTGAAAATCTAAAATGTTTTAGCTCATTTTCTCTTGAGGGGGGCAGATGAGAGAGTATGATAGTATACAACCCATGCAATAAAGGATTCTCCAACTATAGACTCCTGTTTTCATTTTTTCTACATTAATTCCTAAAGGCAGTGGCCAGCATAACCCTACATTTGGGACATTCTTAAAGCTTCCATTTGAACTCACAAGCAAGGCTGCAACTGCATTGAAGGATAATGACCCCTTGGATGCACCTGCTGATGTTTTTTAATACCATGCAACATTTAAAGGAACAAGGGCATCCTACCTGTTATTTGTAGTGTTATTCTCTGTGTAAGAAGCAGAGTGAAGGTTTGAGATAGTCTCACCTGCTTACTCATACATTATGGGGTATGAACTACATTTCTCTCACCACCATTGTTAGGACTTGGTATATTATGCTCAGCTACATAATTTTGCATTGGACCTGCACCATGAACCAGCCTGATTTTCTCTTCTACTTCTTTTTAAAACTCAAGTTTGGATAAGATTTTCACTGGTCATGCTCTTCAGGGCTCTTAGAGAAGCTGAACAAGTGATGCACATACATCAACTATGTGAAGTTCCAATGTGCAAAATCTCTGCTGGTTCCAGAATTATTTTTTCTTAGCATAGAATTTGGATTACCTTGATAAGCAACCCAAAGCTTGATTTTTATTTTATTAGCATGTGCAGTGTTTGCTCTTTGTGATTCACCCAGATGCTTAAAGATTCTGAAGAAGTCAATGATACAACAACACATATTCACTGCTGTTCCTTTACACAGGAGCATTGCATCCAAGATACCAGACAAGATGCTCTCTTGATGCTAGCATAAAATTCCTTTCTGAGACCATGTGATAGTTACCTCGGATTGCTAACTGTTTTTAGTAGCCCTATTCCTGTGCCTTTCACAGCAACTGCCGATGAAGGAATATAGTAGCAGCTGCATGAAACAGTTCTCAGTTCTTGCTATTTTCTCTCTAAAAGAGAAAATGATGTAATTTCTGCATGCCAGGTTGTTGTTAAACTCCTGCTAACTGAGCAAAGGGGCACTTTAAAATGGTGATTCTCTTATATTTAGCAGGGGGAGAGAAACTGTCTCTATCCAACCCTGGCACAGTGTCCCTGCAGTGACAGTTGCTGGTGTCTACCTTATGTTTCTTTTTAGAATGTAAGCCCTTTGGGGACAGATAATTTTATTTATATTGTCTATCTATGTAAACTGCTTTGGGAACTTTGTTTGAAAGCAATAATAGTAGTAGTTATTCAAGGCATGGCATCATGACCAGTTTTTTTTTTAAAAAGCAGTAGCTATCATCACCAGGGGCTTTTACGCACCGCAGGTTTTGCTGTGAGTTTACAGGGAAGCTTTACCGCAGTGCAAACTTGAAGTTGTCCCCCCAAAGTGACACAAATAGTGGATTTTTTTTTAACCCTGGATAGAAATTGGGTTACACTCTAACCCACTCTGTACAGTGAAAAACCTGAATTGTGTGTGAACTGTTCCCTGATAACTTGCAGGGTACTTTGGGGTAAATCTAGCTGATATGTGAGTGCAACCCCTCCATTCTGGAGGAGATGTGAGTTAAAGGGGTTCAAAAGCCTTGTGTGGACTGTACCCCTAATTGGGAAAAGGGCTAACATTCTTCAAGGAGGCATGGTGTGGGGGATGATGATAATTTAGGCCTGGAATTGTCAGAGCAACTGGAGCTTGTTAGGAGCACTAATGAAGCACAGAGTGCTATTAGGGAAGCTCAGAAGAATTGGCAAGAATAGCAACAAAAAGTTTACATGGATGCAATAGAATGAATGCATTGGATATACTGTAGTTCTATGATGAGAGAAAGCATCTATTTCCACTTTAGGGTGCGCTACAGATCACCCACCTTAAGTATTTTAGGAGCAGCTTCTCCTCCTTTTACTGAACTAAACCTAATCCCAAAGTGCCTTTGCTTTCCTCCAGTTGGGGCTTGTGGGGCGATATAGGTTCCTCCTCAAGCTTTCCCCTCTGTTTGCATTCCCTGTTTCAATGAATCTAAGAAATGCAGCAACTGGTGAATGGGGACAACCTTTCAGCTGTTGGAATCAGTGAGGAAGAGGCTTGCATAGGAATTGGTTAAAGTAAAGTGTGCTGTCGAGTCAGTGTCGACTCCTGGCACCCACAGAGCTCTGTGGTTTTCTTTGGTAGAATACAGGGTGTGTGTGTGTGGCGGGGGTTTACCATTGCCTCCTCCTGCATAGTATGAGATGATACCTTTCAGTATCTTCCTATATCGCTGCTGTCCAATATAGGTGTTTCCCATAGTCTGCATAGTCTTCCCATACCAGCAGGGATTCAAACTGGCAACCTCTGGTTTGGTAGTCAAGCCAATTCCCCGCTGTGCCATTAGGTGGCTAGGAATTGGTTTCATATGTGCAAAGGCAAAACTGTATGTTGTCCCAAACTGGAATGTTGCTAACTTTTTACTGGCTTTGCTCCTGTGCTTCAATACTAACTTAATATACAGAGCAGTTAAGCAGGTGAAGCTTTCCCTGCTGCTGAACAGTTTCACCTGCTTTGTTTCAGGGGCTAGCAAAAACAAAGTGGGGGTGGGGCAGGGAGTGGTAAGCCTAAACTGGAAACCCAAAGCAAGTATGAGAGGAAGCAGCTTCAGACTTCTTAGTCACAGCTCCTGCCAGAGCTGCAGTGGACTTCTGAAGGCAAGCTGTTGTTGGTCATCACAGTTATCTTCTTACTGCAAGCCAATCCTTCTGCATGCGTTTCCCATTCACGAGCAATACTTCCCCTGACTATGAGGGGGAGGAGAAGGGATGCTGGGCAAAGGATGGTCCGTGAAACCAAAAGATGCACTTTCAATAGCAGCATTTCGGTGCAGTAGTCACCAGCCTTCTGACTTAATTGCTGCATTTCCACTGCCCTGTTAGACAGTCAGCAAAGCTTGGTATAAGCAAACTCCTCCTCCCTGCTGCTTTCTCCAGAGGCTCCCTGTGTGCTTGACTTACTAAGTACCATCTGGGCTGGTAAAAGCACAGGGGCATCCTGTAGCAGAAGTGTAGACTATACAGTAAAGGGGAAAATGAAATCTTGCTGCTTGGGCTGAGCTGTACCTTTAACACAGCCTGTACAAATCAGCCTCCACTGCAACCATTCCTGAAAGCTTTAGAGAAATCTTTCTCAGCACTGAAGTGCTGCTGCTACCAGAACCTTAGAGCAGAGTTTGGTGCCTTCCAAGTTGGAAAGGACTCTTTCGACTGGGCTGAAGGAGAGAGAGACAGGGAAGAGCTTTCCTCCTTCTCTTGTGAACCATCATGAGTGGCTGTTCGAAGAGATGCAAGCACGGGATTGTGAAATGTGTCCAGACCATCTTTAAACTCGTCACAGGCACTCTCAACCAAGGTAATGTGAGCAATTTTCTGTTCCGTTAGCTGAGGGAAATTGAGACTGCTGTTGCCAATCAAGGAGGTTTATTATGGCTGAAATTATCTTGGTCCCTTTGGGGATGTTGCTGCTGCTGTTTGGAGTGAAGTGATGTGTAGTGAGGGATGCAAGTGAGGCTGGTTAGCCTTATGTAACTGTTGGTAACTTCCTTGAGGTAGTTTTGGGCTTCCAAGGATTCAAGCTGCAGTGTTCATTCATGATTTCTCTCTCTTTGGTGCTGGCTCTAAGAGCAGTTTGTGTGCAGTTTCAGGGAGTCGTTGCATGAGAGTGTCCAACAAACCGAGATTTGGGGGAAACTGTCTTCATCTCCTGTCAGGCTGATATTCTGCCAGCATCGTTGATTTAGAAGCTGTCTGTCATAGGAGATGATTGCATTTGTATATAAAAATCCTTGCATCCAAAGTGAGGGCGGTTAGTTATGTTTAGTTATGCATGGCTTAGTGCTTCAGAAGTGATCATACATCTTGCACATTTGCAGCTATCTCGAGTGAAGCGTGAATCAGCTGAGTGAATCCGTTTATTTTTAGATGGGAAGGGTCAATGTGCTTTCTCCTTACCCACCCACCCCAGTAATTAAGCTGCAGTGATGGGTGAACTGGAATGGATATCTTTTTTCCTTCTGAGAAGTGACTTCTTCTTCTCAGGGATGCATCTTCATTGCTGCTATTCACGTTTGTCTGAACTTTAGGACATCTGTACTTAATGCTCTTTTCTTGTTAATTACTCAGCAGTGCTTTCTGCTGAGCAGAGCTGTCTAGCTGAGACTTCTTGAAAGTTTGTCTTGTTGGGTTCAGCCCATCTTTTTTGAAACGGGAGAAGATTTGTTATTAATGAAGCTGTTGAGACTCATTAAAGTTATCTTAGTTGAATCTCTCTCTCTCTCTCTCTCTCTCTAACAAAGGTCCCCCTCGAGCTTTTAAAAACACACTCTTAAAACTATTGGAAAACTAAAACTTTTATTTGTGGAATTAGAAACCTCAGAAGTACAACTTGGTTTTACTGGCTGTTGAGCAAATGAGCATTTATATCCATTTTATATATCACCACAAAAGAACCCAATGTGTACCTAGGGATGTGTTTTAACAGCTGATCCAAAATGACAAGAAATAACATATTAGTACATTTTTCTTTTAATGGATATTGGGGAGTTAAACCATTTGGTTCTTCATTCTTCTGATGAGTAGATTCAAAAATCTGATAACAGATGATTTACTTCAGTTTTTGAAAATTATTCTTTGCAAAATATTATGGTTTCCATCCGGTTTATGTTAAAATGGCCATCTCCTTAATGTTACTTTTCCATTTATTGGGCTTCTGCTGTCCACTCACTTTTTGCATAGGAAGGCTGTTTAATCCCACTGAGAAATGAGAACAGGGCCACTGAAAAACATGTCGCAATTAGCAGCTTTTCAGCAGCTTTTTATTACTGCCAAGGTGCCCGTTTCATAAAAGTATATTAAAAAAAAAAGTTTGCAGGACAAATACCATGCTGGATTATCACATGTCAATGCTGAGGGGAAAGTGATGGTGCCCCCCCCACCGCCATACACATTCTTGAATTCAGACCTTTGGTTTCCTGGTGTGCTAATTTCTGCTTGTGTTCTGAGAAGAGAAATTGCTTGTGTGTTTGAAGCTTTGTGCTCCAGAGGAATTGATATTAGTCATATTCATCAACCTTCTGTCCTTCAACAAAGCTGTCCTCTCTTTGGATACCAGGTATACAGCAAAAATGCTCAAAAGGTCTTGCTGTGTGTTTGTCTTGTACCATTTTAGCTGATGGGTACACTTCAGAGGAGCTACCTCATGCGTGTTTTTTTTTAGATCTGCATATTAGCAACTATGTAAATCGGCACTAACAAAGTTGAGACATGCTTTCTGAGTAAGCAGAGAAGCAGAACACATACAGTAGCTAGCAATCAAGTGCAAACGTAGACTTATTTCAATCCAGATTGTATATGCAACATCCTTGAACAGGCAAAGCTGCCAATATGGTGACTTCTTAACAAGGATTTGTACAGTCTGATCCTGATCATATTTATTCAGAAGTAAATCCTGATGAATTTGTAAACTATTCCAGGAGCAAATAAAGGTGAACATAAGAATAGCCCTGCTGGATCAGGCCAAAGAAGGCCCATCTAGTCCAGTATCCTGTTTCGCACAGTGGCCCACCAGATGCCACTGGGAGCCTACAGGCAGGAGCTGAGGGCATGCCCTCTCTCCTGCCATTACTCCTGCCAGGTGTGGAAAGAGAAGTTTTGCACCCGGACAACAATTAATGAGACATGATTATGGATTAAAAATAGGGTCACAACTTTATTAATTGTAAATAACAAGAAGAGAGAGGATTGGCGCTCCACCCCAACAGTGCAGTCCCAAAGACTTGCTGCTTACACACCAGCCAACCAGACTAAGACTTAGAGTGAGACACCTCCACTCCAGGCAGCATCTGGCCTAAGGTCACCTGCTGCCCATATTAGCCAACCTAATGTTCAGGCAACTGCTGTAGGATGCACCATCCCCAAGCCGTAAAGCCTTAAAGGTTGTTGATTCCATTAGCAGGTTGGAGTAAGCCATCAACCAGCATTCCCTGAGCCAGAAAGCCTCTAGGGACTGGCAAAGATTCCTCCTTATGCCAAATGTGTGCCTGAAAGGTGCACACCAGAGCTCAGTTACCCAAGAAACTGCACTGTACCTGCCATTGTGACCAAGGAAACCAACCTAATTAACTAACTAGGGCATATAGTGTGAGCAGGGGTGCTCTGAGGACCAGACCTTGGGACCCAGGTCCAGTCCTCTGCCAGCGGAGTCTCATGCCAACTGAAATGATGGTAGTTCTCCCGCCATGTGCCTGTATTGGTCAGGCCTGGCTGCAATGTGTGTGCACTGCCTGGCAGTGGGGAGGGCCTCCAAATGTCCCTGTGCTGAGTGAGGGGGGCCGCTAAGTGGCAGTGGCCATCTGGACTGCGCGGGCTGCCAGCACAGTGTAACAGTGCTTGGGGGGTGGGCGGGCGAGGGGCCTCCAAGTGGCAGTGGGGAGGCTGCGCTGCCACCGTCACTAGCGGCCATGTTTCCTTTGTCTCTGCTGCCTGGTGTCCACGGGGCAGAGAAGCCCTCCAAATGTCCCCACGCTGCCAGGTGCATGGGCCCGGCCTGGTGGCGATCATGTACTGCTAGGAGAGATTCGAGGGAGCGGGGGGCGGAGGGGCAAGGAAACGCCAGCTGCATGCGTGCCCCAACCCCCATCCCTCTCCGGGGGTGGTCAGCAGCCGTCTGCCTGTCTAGTGTGGCATGCTAAGTTATCTGTAACAGGAGTTGCACGTGTACCGGCACCTCTAACGTGAGGGAAGCAGCAGCAGCGATCCCAGCAAGGTGAAGAGCCTGGCTGACTCAGCCGCAAGGGGCCAGAGAGAGTGGCAGCACCCACGCGCTGCTCTCAGTCTCTGTTGAGGCTCAGGCGAGCCTGGCTCCAGCAGGCAGTGCCACACCAGTCGCAAGGCTGGGTGGCTCCACAGGTAGGGTTGCCAGCAGGGGCGCTGATATTCTACAACGAAACTACGGTACACATGTTTGCTCAAACCCAGACTGCTCCAACTCTCACTTGCTAAGAGCCATTTGACTTCATAGATTACTGGGGAACTGGCAGGGAAAGAGTTAAAGCGAGGGAACTGGACAAGTCTCACTTTCTGCAGGCTGGGTGGGGGGTGGTGTCTGCTATTTGGGAGCAGAGGGCTCTGACAAAGTTGCAGCCTTTCCAGCTCACAGCCCAGAGAGTCAGAGCACGGAGAAGGAATCCTTCAATCCTATCTCCTGATCCCAGGATACTGAAGTAGAAAATAATCCTTTCCTTACACTTTGTCTTCCCCCTTATCGAGGGAATTCCCTCCCCTCCCTCTTCCCAATACGTAGCTCTTTTTCCACCCTTCTTAGCAGGCAGGACACAAAACGCAAAATAGTGGGGAGTACACAGCTACAACTATCTGCTGACTGCTGCTCCCCCCTCTTAAACAAATTGGATGTCCTACTCCACCCCATTGTTAGTCTCCTCCTTGCCCCCTTACTTTGTCCCTTCTCTCTTCCTCTTTGTTGCCCCCTCTTTATTTCCCCTTTCTTCTGTTGCCCCCATTCTTCCTACCCCACCTTCCACAGTAACAGCCTCTCCTCACCTCCCCAATTTCCTGTCTTCCTGGACTCTTCTCACCCTGCCCTATCCTTAGCATTACTTATTTGAATAAGTGATACTGCTCAGATATCTGTCTGAATCTGCTGAAAAATCTTTTATTGAATTTCACTAAATGTAATATAGTGAAATGTACTGGAGGGTTTTCAGAAGCAAAGGGAGCCTATCTATCTATCTATCTATCTATCTATCTATCTATCTATCTATCTATCTATTCCTCCATAGTTTGTTTGTGTGTGTGTGTGTGTGTGTATATATGTATGTATGACAGTGCTGTAAAATTGGTTTATTATTTACTCTCTGAATGTTGCCTTACTGCCACACCTCCCTCTGTCATAGTTGAGATGTAGGCTATTTAATAAGGGTATTGTCATAATCAGTTGGAACTTCAAAAGTGATGTGGGGAAAAGCATGACTGTAGCTGTATGTGGCCAGAGTATTTGAAGAGGTGACCAGTTTTGCTTTATTATTTGTGTAAAGAACAGCCAGGCTAATATTGGGGCTGCTGCCTTCTTGTCCCCATGGCACATCCTGCCGGTTGGAGATGCTGTGGAGAGAAAGAGGCAGAAGGCAGGGGCTCTTTTAGATCTGTGTCCCAGTGCAGACGAAGCCTTATTCCCTCGGAATGTTTCTACTAATGTATATCTGCACAGAGTCTTTTACACCTTTACATTCTTGCAAATTCAGTTGCTTAAATATTGGATCCTTTAGGAGCAGAATGGGAATGGGGGGAAATATGTGGGATGGGAGTATGTTAAGTTTTGTGTTGAAATGTTTCTCTAATGCATATTTGCATTAATATATTTGTTGCTGTTTGTGCCCTCAAGAACCCACATGTGTCACAGAGAGAGAGAGAGAGAGAGAGAGAGAGAGAGAGAGAGAGGAGATGCCTAACTTGTAGAGGTGATGCTTAACTTGCAGCTTGGCAGGGGGCGCTCCAAAGGCCTTTAGGTTCAGGCTCCAGAATTACCTAGGTGCACCACTGAGTGTGAGGTAGGCAGAAAAGCCCCCCGAACAAAGCCAACCCATGGCTTTGGGGAAAAAAATTCCTACCTGGCCCCCAAAAGGGCGACCAACAGAAGCCCACATTATCACCAGGGATTGGTGGGAGGGGTTGCTTCCTGAGAAAGGACTGAATTTGGGGTGGTCTGGGAGCAGCATCAGCAGTCTGAGCCCCACCCCTGGATGGCCCTCCAGCCAATGGCTGGCCAGCTCATGCCTCCTGCCTTTCCAAAGACCGGGGCAAAAAGCCCACCCCATCCCCGAGAAACACTGGGGAGGAGTGGACCATTATAAACTGATTTAGATTGATTTTTTTTAAATTGGGCTACAAGAAGTTTATTTGGATGTATACCAGTTTAATGGTTCTTCTCCGAGTCCGAGGAATAGCAGTTTGTTGATGCTGAAACTGCCCTCCCATCACAGAACTACAATTCCCAGGGTCCTCTAAAGGGGGCACGGCTACCAGTACAAATCCAGCATATTAAGATGTCCTTTTGTTTCTGGATGTAATTATCTCCTGATGAAGCTCAAAATCTGTTGGTCTCTTATACATGAGCTCTTATATTAAATTTATCTTTACATGTGAGATCTTATGCTTCACATTGCTGGGTTGGGTGTGACCCTCTTTGTGGCTCCCCTAAACAGTACAGATAGCTAGAACATGTGCAGTGCTTCACAGATGCCAGTATTGGAGTCCCACTGCTCTGCTCTTGTGGGAATGATGATGTGCTTTCTGATCTCCCTTTTTTTTTCTGTGGCAACGTTTCACTTCAAAGCTGCAAATGTTCCAGCTTTGTTCCAGCATCTAGATGTTCTAGATCTAGATGCTGCAAATGTTCCAGCATCTAGATGTTCGTGTGCTCCAAGGAATGGAAGAACTTCTAAAACTTTAATCATGTCTCCTCTTTAATTCTGCTCTGCAACTTTCTGACAGTGAGATACAGACATAGCAAAGGCATAAACAGCAGAAGCAGAATTAGTGGCAGACTATTGTATGGCCTAGTTACGGTTGCCAGGTCCCAATGGTGAAAGAAGTCAATATCCATGACAAAAGGAGTGGAAATAAAGGACACTCTTCACCAAAGAAGTCTCTATTTTGCATAAATTTGCATATGTTTATTGGTATTATATATGCATATTTTGATAAATGTTGGATAAACTGAGACTAAATACAGCTCACCACTGTGAAGCTGATGATCAGGTGAGCTGTATGTCTGCTCAGCCTGCTGTCTAGGTGCAGAGTTCTTAAGGTCCCTGCTTAACTGTAAATTCCTCACCTTTTTAGGACCCACCTAGTCCTCTGTCGTCCTCGTCCTCCTCCTCCTCCTCCTCCTCCAGACATCCAGCCTACTCTCACCTCTTGGCTTGAGGCAGGGCAGCTGCTAGCTACCGACTCTCCTACCTGTTACTGAAGAACCTCAACTCCGGCTTTCCGATTGGAAAGATGCTCAGTAGGATGCTGGCAGGGGAAGGAGATGGATAAAGAGAAGCTGCTCATGAGAGCAAAATGTCCTGAGTAAACAAGATGTTCCAGCTGCTCCCCAGAACTTTGGACACCACAACACATGCCAAAAAAAAAAAAGTCGTTTGGTCCCCGAAGTAGTCTCTCTTCCTCCTAATCCAAAAAAACATTGCTTGATCCCCAAAATAGTTGCATGTCCTCTATAAAAGTTCCTAGTTCCAACCCTAGGCCTATTGGGTGTTCGCTTGTCTTTAACTGAGGGAAGTGAGTTAGATACTGGACTCCTGTCCAGTTCTACTGACAATGTGTCAACCTCAGAAAATGAGATATGCACTTACTCCTGATTCTGGTTTTGTTGCATAACAGAGAGATCTCTAGGGGCTGAGTATCCTTTGCTATGCTATGTTCACTGTGAACAGATTGATTTAAGCCAAGTGGTTTCTCAGGAGCTGAACCTAATGACTCATTACAAGTCCAAATGTAAAACTGTAGCCAAACTCAGATGCAACAATAAACCGGAGATCCCTTCACCTCCGGTTTCCTACTTGCATTTCCGAATTCAGGAAAATACCACCTAGAGACTTTAGTAGTGGGCTGTATATAAAAGAATTAAATAAAAATAAAAATGGATTTTGCAGCAGAAAGGGTCCTCAGATTCCCTCCCCCAACTCTGAACCTTCAGTAAGAGTGGAGTTTCATTGCTTGCAAGCTCCATTTCTGCAGTACTAGTATTGCATTTGAATGCTGGCACTGCAGTTTCAGCCTCACGGAAGTTCCTCCCTCACTCTGGCACGAATGGCTGTGCAGGCTGTCCTGTCAAGAAGGAAGCCCACACAGCCAGGTCCCCACCTCTCTGCTCTCTTGCTGAGCTTTCCTTCACTGTGAACCAAATCAACTTAATTGGATGATCCCAAGAGAGAGAGTACCTTGCTTAATTCCTCTGCTGTGTTCATTATTTCATACACTTCTCGCTTATATATATATTTTCCATCTAAAATACAAAGTCCATCATATTAACATAGATGGGCCAATCTGCTAGTTAATTGCTCTTTCCCCTAATCTCCAGTTCTGTGGTATGTAGGGCAGTGTACACAAGGTTATCTCAATATAGTCTCATGAGAATCTTGAGGGCTGTAAGATGGTGAGTGGCAGAACATCACCAAGGAGCTTAATAGTTGAGCAGCAATATAAACCAGTGGTAGCATCTATCCCTTTTCTGAATAGGATAGACGTACATCCATCAGATGGAGCAGAGCTGGTCTTGAGTAGCAAGCATGCATGCATTGTCCCCTTTGCTAAGGAGGGTCTGCCCTGATTTGCATTTGAATGGGAGATTACATGTGAACACTGTAAGAGATTCCCCTTGGGATGGGGCTGCTCTGGGAAGAGCATCTGCATGTAGAAGGCTCCAAGGTCCCTCCCTGACACCTCCAAGATAGGACTGACTCCTGCCTGCAACCTTGGAGAAGCCACAGCCAGTCTGTGTAGACAGTACTGAGCTAGATGGACCAATGGTCTGACTCAGTATAAGGCAGCTTCTTATGTTCCATGCTTGAGATTTATTTTATTTTATTTTATTTTATTTTATTTTATTTATTTGATTTATATACCGCCCTTCCGAAATGGCTCAGGGCGGTTTACAATTAAAACAGAAAGCATTAAAAACAATTAAAACAGAGATACAAATATAAATACCAATTTAAAACAACTTTAAAAACAATCAAACTATCAAAACAATTAAAACCCTGAAAACCTGGTATTAAAACAATTAAAACTGATTAAAAACCCTGAAAGGCCAGGCCAAACAGATAGGTTTTAAGGGCTCTCTTGAAGGACAGTAAAGAATCAAGATTATGAATTTCTGCTGGGAGTGCATTCCACAGTCCAGGAGCAGCTACAGAGAAGGCCTGCCTCTGAGTCGTCACCAAACGAACCGGTGACAACTGGAGACGGACCTCCGCAGATGACCTTAACGTGCGGTGGGGATCATGTAAAAGAAGGCGCTCTCTAAGATATCTTGGACCCAAGCCGTTCAGGGCTTTAAAGGTAATAACCAGCACTTTGTATTTTGCCCGGAAACATATTGGCAGCCAGTGTAACTGTTTTAAAACAGGCATCATATGGTCTCTCCAGGTTGGCCCAGAGACCAATCTGGCTGCTGCATTCTGAACTAACTGAAGTTTCCGGACTACGTACAAAGGCAGCCCCACGTAGAGCGCATTGCAATAGTCAAGCCAGGAGGTTACTAGCTGATGCACCACTGTTTTGAGGTCATCCTCTTTGAGGAATGGGCGCAGCTGTCGAATCAGCCGGAGCTGATAGAAAGCACTCCTGGCCATGGCCTCCACCTGAGATACCAGGGTGAGGCCTGGGTCCAGGAGTACTCCCAAGCTACGCACCCTCTCCTTCTGGGGGAGTGTAAACCCATTCAGCACAGGAAGATCTAACTCACCCCTCAGATTCTGAGCCCCCACAATGAGCACCTCCATCTTGCTTCAATTCAGCTTCAATTTGTTCTCCCTCATTCAGCCCATTACTGCCTGTAGGCAGGCATTTAGAGAATGAGTGCCATTTCCTGGGGATGAAAAGGAGAAGTAGATTTGGGTGTCATCAGCATACTGATAACACCCAGCACCAAACCCCCTGATGACCTCACCCAGCGGTTTCATGTAGATGTTAAAAAGCATTGGTGACAGAATGGAGCCCTGAGGGACTCCATATACAGGTGAAACTCAGAAAATTAGAATATCGTGCAAAAGTCCATTAATTTCAGTAATGCAAATTAAAAGGTGAAACTGATATATGAGACAGACGCATTACATGCAAAGCGAGATAAGTCAAGCCTTAATTTGTTATAATTGTGATGATCATGGCGTACAGCTCATGAAAACCCCAAATCCACAATCTCAGAAAATTAGAATATTACATGGAACCAATAAGACAAGGATTGAAGAATAGAACAATATCGGACCTCTGAAAAGTATACAGTATACTGTGCTTGATTGGCCAGCAAACTCGCCTGACCTGACCCCATAGAGAATCTATGGGGCATTGCCAAGAGAAGGATGAGAGACATGAGACCAAACAATGCAGAATTGCTGAAGGCTGCTAATGAAGCATCCTGGTCTTCCATAATACCTCATCAGTGCCACAGGCTGATAGCATCCATGCCATGCCGCATTGAGGCAGTAATTGCTGCAAAAGGGGCCCAAACCAAGTACTGAATGCATATGCATGCTTATACTTTTCAGAGGTCCGATATTGTTCTATTCTTCAATCCTTGTCTTCTTGGTTCCATGTAATATTCTAATTTTCTGAGATTGTGGATTTGGGGTTTTCATGAGCTGTATGCCATGATCATCACAATTATAACAAATTAAGGCTTGACTTATCTCGCTTTGCATGTAATGCGTCTGTCTCATATATCAGTTTCACCTTTTAATTTGCATTACTGAAATTAATGGACTTTTGCACGATATTCTAATTTTCCGAGTTTCACCTGTAACAGCTCCCGTTTTAAGGAGCAACTGTCACCAAGCTCCACTATCTGGAATCTGCCTGAGAGATAGGAACGGAACCACTGCAAGGCAGTGCCCCCTATCCCCAACTCCCCCAGGCGATCCAGAAGGATACCATGGTCGATGGTATCGAACGCCGCCGAGAGATGCAGAAGAACCAGCAGAGTCACACTCCCTCTGTCGATTCCCCTGTAAAGGTCATCCATCAGGCCAACCAAGGTTGTCTCAACTCCATAGCCCGTTCTAAAGCCAGTTTGAAATGGGTCTAGATAATCAGTTTCCTCCAAGACTGCCTGGAGCTGGTCAGCCACCACCCTCTCAATCACCTTGCCCAACCAAGGGAGATTGGAGATTGGCCTGTAGCTGTCCATCGCTAAGGGGTCCAGGGAAGGCTTCTTTAAGAGTGGTCTAATCATTGCCTCCTTCAGGCAGGGGGGCACCCTACCCTCCCTCAGCGATGCATTTATGATATTAATTAGGCCATCTCCAACAATCTCCCTGCTAGATAGAAGCAGCCAAGTTGGGCAAGGATCCAGAGAACAGGTGGTAGGCCGCACCGCCCCAAGCAGCTTGTCCACATCCTCAGGAGTCACAGATTGAAAATGATCCAATCTAATACTGCAAGAAGGATTGCTGGATGGGAGATGGAAGTGAATCTGAAGCAGGATTCTCTATAAGCAGCTTTATCATTCTATATGTGCTCCTAATGGAAGATGTTTGTATCAGTGATGTCATAGCCCAGCAAAGTCACATCTGCTCACTGCTGTTCTCAGAAGGTGACATCGTCACTCATGAACAGAGCCTGCCCATTCTTGGAAGAGGACAGCTGGTCTTGTGGTAGCAATCATGACTTGTCCTCTTAGCTAAGCAGGGTCTGCCCTGGTTGTATATGAATGGGAGACTTGATGTATGAGCACTGTAAGATATCCCCCTCAGGGGATGGAGCAGCTCTGGGAAGAGCAGAAGGTTTCAAGTTCCCTCTCTGGCTTCTCCAAGATAAGGCTTGGAGAAGCTGCTGCCAGTCTGTGCAGACAATACTGAGCTAGATAGACCAATGATCTGACTCAGTATATGGCAGCTTCCTGTGTTCCTGTTCATACTAAGCTGGGGCAGGTAGGGGCAGCTTGAGAGGAACAGTGTGGGAAGGACTATGTTTTAATTTATAACACAATGGAGGGAGATATACTGGTAGTTGATTCATTGGGAATTCCCTTCACAAACATGGATAACCTACAGTATGTTACATGTTCTATACTGTGCCATTTTTGGCTCCTGGTTTATTCAAAATCCTTGTTTAAAGATCTTTGTGTGGCTTTTTCATGTCTGCAGCAGCATTTGTAGGTTGCTGGCAATTGATACTTTTTGTCTTTATTTTAATTGCCTAATTATCTTTTCCAGTGAAATAAGTCTTTAGACATCCTGCCCTCCCAGCCTTTTCTTCTGCCCTCCATTCCCAAATCCCCAGTAAGCAGACAAGCTGTGTAATAATCACAAGTGCAACATAATTAACATCACTTAACTCTTTGGATTCCATTTTTTAAAAAAAGTTCTCTTGTGGTCACCAATCTTTAAACATACTAGATAAGGTCTTGTTTTGTGTATGAGAAACAAACTGGATTGATCATTAATTGCATGTAGGTACCTGTAAGTTGTGACATACTTCCTTGTTAATATATTCCTATAATATACTGTGATATATTCCTATAAAATATCTTGTTATACAGACCATATGAGAGCCATTTCTGGGAACTGGAATGTTGTAAGCATATATCAGAGTCCTTTTGGCCAGGACAGTGGCATCAATAAATCGGTATGTTTTTGACCAAATACATACTTCAGAATACAAATGATAGAATATTTCTTAAGTGATCTATAGGCATAAACTGAGAACACCTGTGAGCTAGAATTTTCTTATGAAAGGTAGTGCTCTGCAATTGATCAATCTTATCAACTAGCAGTGGCACCGGCGGGGGGGGGAAGGAAAGTGTTCTGGGGGTGGGGGTGAGTTTTTTGTTCTACGTGCTAGATTTCTGGAAGAGAAATAACTCTCTCTCTGTGTGTGTACTGCTGTAGGACAGCCAAATGTACATATTTAGTAATATCAAATTTCTGCCTCCTTGTGTTGGTCCAACTTCTGATTTAGAATAAATATAGGCAGAAAAACATGTTGAGGTTGCCCATGTTTTGCTTCAAATGAATATTCACTGAGGATTTCTGCTTAAAACAAGCTTAAATCCAAAACATACACAAAGCACACAGCTGTAAATCTACCTCTTGCTATCATTCCCCCCCCCCAATTGGCTTTAACTTCTAATTAGTTGCTTTGACATGTTTCTGAATATTTCCTAAAGTGGGTAGACTATACTTTATTTGACTTGTTAAAATCAGAATCATAAACGGAAATTCTAGAAGTGGGCGTTACAGTATAGCACTTCTTGTATTACAATCAATGTGTCAGGGTACTACAACAGAGCACTGCTGAGGTGTTAATGCCATGGCTCAAAATTGCTGAAATCCTAGAAATGACACCTTGTCATTGCACCTTAGAAGTTGATACAACCAGAGGCGTAACTAGGGAAAACAGCGCCCGGGGCAAGCACTGAAATTGCGCCCCCCCCCGCCGTGCCCCCCAGCTAAGCAGGGTCCACCCTGGTTTTCATTTGAATGGGAGACTAGAAGTGTGAGCACTGGAAGATATTCCCCTCAGGAGATGGAGCCACTCTGGGAAGAGCAACTAGGTCCCAAGTTCCCTCCACGGCAGCATCTCCAAGACAGGGCTGCAAGAGACTCCTGCCTGCAACCTTGGAGAAGCCGCTGCCAGACTGGGTAGACAATACTGAGCTAGATAGACCAATGGTCTGACTCAGTATATGGCAGCTTCCTATGTTCCTAAATACTACTGCAGCACACACACAAGACACCTGTCCCATCCTGACACTCAGCCAACTTCCATAATCAAGATCCTACACACACACACACCCCCCACAACTGCCTACTCCTAGATTTACAAGGAATACAAGCCACACCTAATGGCACAGCAGGGAAGTAACTTGCCTAGGGAGCAAAAGGTTGCGGGTTCGAATGGAAACACCTATATCGGGCAGCAGTGATATATGAAGATGCTGAAAGGCAACATTTCATACTACGTGGAAGGAGGCAATGGTAAACTGCTCCTGTATTCTACCAAAGAAAACCACAGGGTTCTGTGGGTGCCAGGAGTCAAAACCAACTTGATAGCACAACAAGCCACACCAGGGCTACCAACTTTCCAATAAGCCTCTGTAGCTGTGTGTTTGATAGTTGCTTGACAGGCAGAAATTTGCAGCTGAAACGTTTCACAGCTCATCCATAATGTTTATCCCTCAACTTACACAGGCTGAGATGCTATTAAAAGCCACAGATGCAGAAGCAAGGCTGAAAAACTGGCAACCCCCAGTGAGGAACAGAAGAACAGCCCTGCGGGATCAGGCCAGGGGCGTATCTAGGGAAAATAGCGCCTAGGGCAAGCACTGAAATTGCACCCCCTGTCCAAACATCTGACACCCATCTTTCAGATAACTTCACCATAATATCAGCTCAAAAATACAAGTCAAGCTCGTTAATCTTTAATTAACAAATTATGGCACTACTATATGAACATTATAATTGCACCTTCCTTGCCCCTGAGGCTGGAGGTGGCCTAAAGCCCTCAGACTAATAGCCATTGATAGAGCTGACTACTGTAAGGCTGCAATTCTATGCTCCTTGACTTGGAAGCAAGTTCCCTGAACTCAGTGGCACTTACTTCTGGGTAGATAGGCACAGGATTGGGTTGCTTGTGAAGTTGTGATTTTTCTTTTTGTTTGTGTCAGCTTAGTAGAATGCTGAATCCTACATGTTTGGATGCAGCATTTAAGAAGTGCCCATTGCAGCTTTAGGGGCAAACTAGGTCTAGGCAAAATGAAGCAGCTTTTGAGTTATTTAAATTTCGGGTGGTGAGGTGACTAAACATGTTCTTAGTTCTCTCCCTCTGAAATAAATGATTCTTAAAATTGCTTAACTTTGTCTGGAAGAAGAAATCAATAAGAAATCCAGATGCTATAATCTTACAATCCTTCTAAACATATTACCTGAATGTAAGTCCATCTGTAGAGAATTGGATTTATTACAAGTAAATTATTTACAATTGGTGTATAGGAGTTCATCAATGCTGAACTTAAACATAAACTGTAATATATGTATAAACTTCACAAGGGTTTCTCTCCCTCTCCCCATTCTTGTTTCATTCCAGCAGCCTCTTAATTAATGGCAGTATTTTGAAGAGGGTGGGTGGAGGGAAACCACATATCCCCTAAACAGGACATTTCTTGAAAGGCTGAAATATTCTAATAATGCACAATGCTTTTAATGTGCTCAGAGTAGCTCTTAAGCTTGCTAAATCCATGTTATTTCCTGTTTCAAACTACAAAATCAGACAAATAATTAAACTTTGTGAAGGATCAACTCTCTCTCGTTTTAAGCCCCGCTCTCTCTTGCTCTCTCTCACACACACACAGAGCACCTTATACTTCCCAATCAACGCTTTAAACTCCATTCCATTCATTATCTTCCTGCAGCCATGGTTGAGAAAACAAACAACACACCGAGAACTAAGCGAGATAAGAGCTTCAAGTCTTTACAGTTTCATTGTAAGAGCTGCTGTGTCTTCTTAAGACAAGTAGCGGCTGGGTGAAAGAGAGGAGGGGGAGGGGAGTCAACTATTCCCTTAAAAGGGCGTGGGGAGCAGAGGTAATCGGCTGCACACATGCAGGGTTATAGCTAGGAGAAGAGTGAAAGCAAATAAAAAGATTTAGGAACAAGTTTCAATTAGTGCCTCCAGGAGAGAAGTAAAAAAGAATGGTCAAATGCTTAAAGTTGGTGGGGACCCTCAGGATTGGCTGCCTGCCTTGAAGCGGCATTGCTTTCATTCAGGTCCTCCTCACACACAGCAGGCTCCGTTGTGCAAGGCTCCAGTGGGGACCAGGGGGAGGCACACCTCGAGCTGCCTTTGGCTTCTTGGATCCCGGCGGGGAGCCCTCCTGCTGCTGCTGCC
Organism: Hemicordylus capensis; assembly: GCF_027244095.1. Taxonomy (NCBI): domain Eukaryota; kingdom Metazoa; phylum Chordata; class Lepidosauria; order Squamata; family Cordylidae; genus Hemicordylus; species Hemicordylus capensis. The sequence goes on along the minus strand of NC_069658.1, from coordinate 367,401,240 downwards.
GTTCTTAGGTAAGGCGTGTGCGGGGGGAGGGAGGGGGCGGCGCTGCCGCTGCGGCACACAAGCCCTGCTGTGGCACCCCCCGCCCGGCCCAGGAGCTGCTTTCACTTTCGCCCAGGAAGCGGCAATTGGGGACGATTGATGAGCCCCCCGGGCCAGAATTTAAGTTTTGGTCTCGGCTCTTGGAGCCGAGCAAGGCAAGGAGGATTCAGGGAAAAAAGCACCCTCCCTCGATCACGTCTTCGGGCCAACCAAACGTTAGGCAGCACAGGCGGGGGGGTAGTTGTTGGTAGGCCTCCTATTTTCCCTCGGCGCCCGCCCCCGCCCTCCATCCACAACGTTTGAATGATTCACTCAGAGTCAGCACCTGAAGGACCGGCGGCAGCGGGAAAAAGCTGCGTGTTGTCTGGGAGACTTTGACCTGCTGCGTGCTGGCTCCTTTGACTTTGCTGCTGGTGCGCTGTGCAAACTGTGGTGCGGGGAGCACGGCGGCCCTCCTGCCTGCGCCTGCCAGCCAACCCTCACGCTCTCCGTCCGGCTGGGACCGCGCCACGTGCATAAGGCGAGGAGGAGGACGGACGTCACACACGCATGCGTAGTGCGACTCAGCACGCCGGCCGAGTCGTGCGTGCGTGAGGAGACTGAGACTTGGCTGGCAGGCAGGCAAGCAGCCACTAGAGGGCCTCTGCCGATGAGTTGTCATCGTCGTCGTCATCAACACTAGTCGACACAGTGAACTTTAGGCGCCCGACGCCCGCCAAGCCAGCCAGGCCAGTAGCAAGGGGGGGCCGGGGGGCCGTGCGGGGACCGCTGTGTAAAAATTTGTATTAAAGAATTTTTTTTGGAAAAAAATCTTGGAACAAATTTGTGGGGGGATCGGCGGGGGTCATGGCGGCGCCCCCCACGTGACCCGTGAAGATGGCGCCGGGGGCACGTGCCCCCCTGCCCCCCCTATCGTTACGCCTATGGATACAACTTTACAATTGGCAATTTGTCTGTGCCTTTTATTAATAGGTTCTATGAACTTGTTTGCACTCGAGGAGTTTGTTTGATTGTGTTGTCCTGCTCTCCCTTGGTTTTATTCCTGCACTACCCACCCTGTGAGATTGGCATACGTCCATCTTTAATCTCCCTTAGTCTCCCCCAGAACTGAAGGCCTTTTTGGTGATGGTCTGCTTTGAAACTGTTCTGAAAATAGGCTCTGTGGAGTGGTGGGTTCCACAACTTTCATACTGTGCTTGAATCGCTTTATCTAGTCTTTTCAAGCTTGCTTTGAAAGGGATGTGCTTCTTTTCAATGATGCAACAAGTTTTCTGGCTCCCTTAATTGGCCCTTATACTCTTGCTAGCCTGGATCTGTTTGAACAATTGGCAGCATTGAGTTCCATTAATATGTGCTCTACTTCAGCCTCAACCTTCACCTCTTGCATTTCCCCACCATGACCTTTTGTGCTTAGTGTATTGGATATTGCACAATTGACTGACCGCCCCCCATTACACAATGGACGTCTGATAGCACTTAGTGGGGAGTGTACATGAATTTATCATGAAACATGTTAGGTTCCTACAGGGGAAAAAAAAAAAAAGCTTGAAAAAAGTTTAAAATGGCGATAAGTGGGGAAAGAAAGTGCTGTGCTCCGTGGGCCCCCAGCTTTCCAGCAATGTCCCCCCAAATGCCAAATCTTGCTGGGTTTTTTCCATGAAAAACTGTGGTGAAAAATGCTTTTTCATTTATTTATTTTTTGACAATTGAGCCACAAAATGGCTCCTTCAATATGGTGGCTGGAAATGACCTTGGAGATTACTTCCGGCCACCTAGGAACCATGGTTCTTAACCCTTTCTTTCCCCAATATGCTGATATCTGGTTTCAGTTGCCCGACTGCTAATAAACAAAAATGCAATTGCTGGGACTGCATTTGCCAAGGTCAACCTGTAAAGTATTTCATTTTCTTTCTTAAATGCAAAGCATAGCTACTGATGCTGCTCGGAGCAGGCCCAGGAATTGGAGTGAATGTGTGAGCTAAAGGAATTTACTCTACTGTCTAATGCCTACCCTTGAGTAATTCTTTGTGTGCTGCCTCACTGCCTCTTGAGGTTCTTCAGGCTCTCTCATGTAGGCATGTCCAACTAGATGGGTAGTGACTGTGGGTTGAAAATAAACTCTGCAAGGAAAGGGAGACGTTTTGTGGTTCTGCTTGACTTGCGAACATGGCTTTTTAGCCACTACCACTAAATAATGCATTTGGATTCAATTAGATGCTTGTAAAGCCTGCCTTCCAGTGTTGGGTTAACTCTCACTGCAAAAGTTGCCATTGTCTGGTCTTGAATGGTGCTTTGGCTTTAGCAATTGTCAAAGGCAAAGGAGCCTGCTGACTGGGCTGGACAGATTCTTTTTACCAAACGTCTCTGTTAGATGTTAAAAGCACGATATATCCCATATGTACACACACTTCAGGTCAGACCTTAATGTGTGACTTTGTAAATCTATGTGTCTGTATGCTGTCTCATACTTGCTTTATTTTATTTTTATTTATTGTTAAATCTTTATACCACCTTTTATTAAAACAATCTCAAGGAGATTTCTTTAGGTTTCCTTTCCATTTGCACTGCTTCACTGCTGAAAATCACCTCCCTAGCTGCTACTTGACCCAATTGAAAAAACTTAATGGGCACACAGAGCTGAGTGGAAACAAAAAATGTCACTAGAATTGACTGCATGGGCACTGCATGCACACTGCATGAGCAAAGTGTGTTCGTCTAGCCGAAAATATTTGCCCAACCCATTATGCATTTTTCTTTTTAAAAATCAGGATGCCTTCTACTTAAAAAAACAAATAGTCATCTCTCGCCAACCACAAGGGTTCCATTTTCCCCTGAGTAGGAGATCCTCAGTGAGGGTAGTGGACTGCGCATGCCCGGAGACAGAACTGGACCATGTGACTTGATCGTAGGCGGAGCCGCCTCCTAGCCCCAGTTCCAGTTCTGTCTCGCTCAGGATAGGACGTAGGAGAGAGCTCTGCTAGATTTTGCTATTTTGCCTCACTTATTGAATCGCTTTGCCTTTCCTTTCTACTCTCACTCTCTGTGTGCAAGGGTGGGAAGGGAGTTGTGCTTCTTTTGACCACAAATTGCCAGGAAAAAATACTTTCTTTTTCTTTTATAATTCGGCTTAATTGGCTTTCTAAAGTTGCGCTCTTATCTTTATTTTATTTATTATTATGGAGCTGGCACATGCCGAGAAGTTTCTTCAAGGGTCCCTCTCGGAGGGAACCCCGCTACCGCAGGACCTGGGTAGCCGTTCTTCCTCCCTCCCGCCTAAAGCGGCGTCCTCTAAACTCCCCGCCGCAGCGGTAGAACCCTCCGCCTGCGCTTCGGTGTCTGGAGCGGCCGGGGAACGGGCTGCAGATCGGCCTCCAGCCAAAGCCCATAAAAAGACCAAACACATTGGGGACCCACCGAAAAAATGGAAAAAGAGAGCAAAAGAGAGTTCCCTTAAAGCGGAGGCTGGAAAGCGCCTTAGTGAATGGCTCCTCATTAAAGCCGTTTGTCGGCGGTTGAAAGTGAAACTAAGCAAAAATGGCGCGAAAGCTCCAGAAAGATCGAGCAAACAGCCCGCTTTAGAGGTGGTTGACCGGAGCCCGGTGGGCACGATCCCGGCAACCATTCCTCCGCCCTGCAAGGGCTCAGTGGTTGAGGGGGAACCGGCTTGTCCGCGCAGTCCCTCCCTACTGCCTGATCGACCTCCCGCTAGACCGGATCCTCCCTTGCCTGCGCCTTCTCCCGTGAGTAAGGACCCTTTTTCTCCTGGGGCCACTCAATGGCTGAGGGACTTTTTTAGAAGAGAATTCTCCCTAGAGCCGCCTGCGGCTCTGTTGTCAGGTGTTCGGGTTCACTCACAACCAATCCCTACTGCAAATGACCAATCAAACCCCTTAGTGGTTCCCACCTCTAGGGGCAAGCATTCTCATATACGAAAGGGGGCTGATAGACTGTCATCTTCACCGCCCAACTCCAGCCCAAGGTGCAGGGCCATTCCGCTCTCAGAAAGGGGATTATTTGTTCCCAGGATCTTGGCACACAGACCAAAACGCAGGCGCAGGAGTTCCTCATCAAATTCTTCTTCCCCGGTCCCCCAGGGAAGCAAACGGAGTAGGGGCAAGAAGCGACCTGTACAGCCAAACCCTCTGAATCCTCCTCTGAACCCTCCTCTCCCTCCTCCACTCCCCTCCCCTCCCCAGGTACCCACCCCACCCCCCCAGGTACCCATAGCCCCTGATACTACCACCACTCCTTCAGGGAGTGACTCTGGACATCCCATACCTCTGGACCCCTCTGGGCCCATAGATTCAGAAAAGGAGGAAGGCGAACTATCCGAAGAGGAAGTGCTGCCTCCTATCTCGAATTCTATTAGACTTTTCTCCTCAGCAGATTTTGAGGTCCTACTCTCTAAGGCTAGACGCACAATCAATGACATCTCATCTCCAGCTCCTGCTGAATCAACGACCATGCTGGATCTTCAGGTATTCCCTGATACGGAACCTTCCACACCTGCAGTACCTTTTCCACCCCTTTTCCGCAAGGTGATGTGTGCGGAGTGGCAGCGCCCCGCTTCCACTAGACCAGCAGGTAATCTTCCTAAGAAGCATTACGTGTTGCCCTCAGAGGTAACTAAGCTGTTAAACACTCCTAAAGTGGATCCGCCCGTGGCACAAATGGTTTCGGGCGCCATAGTCCATGCAGAGGGCCAAGAACAGCTAAAAAATCAGGAGGATAGGCGCTGCGACACCCTTCTCAGAAAGGTGCACGATGCATCTGCCTCCGCCATCAAGATGGCCACGACCAATTCCATATTCTCTCGGGCATCTGTCCTGTGGGCTAAGGAGTTAGTCAAATTAGTTCCTCCTGAGCTCCCCAAGTTACGACAGGGCATTAATAAGATCGCCAAAGCCTCTACCCTGGCAGCCGATTTGAGTCTGGACTGCTTACAGCATTCCTCCAGAGCCATAGCAGCTGGGGTTGCAGCTCGGCGTACCTTGTGGCTCAAGCCATGGAACGCAGATTCTAAATCCAAACTGGCTTTAATGGTGGCACCTTTTACCGGCACGGATCTATTTGGCCCAGCCTTGGATCCGGTATTGGTCGAAACCCAGGACAAAAAGAAGGCCATGCCTTCATTAAGCAGGGGATCCAGGCAATTTTTTCGCGGCTCACGTTCTTCCTTTTGACCTTACAGACAGGCTCCGTCACAGATCGACCAGCCCAGAGACTTCAGGCACCCCTTCTTCAGGGGATCCGGCAGAACCCAATGGCGGCAGAGATTTCGGGGCAACTCAAGAGGTTTTGACCCCAAACAGCCTAACACTTCCTACCTGCAACGAAAGCAATGACGCCGTCCCTGTGGGGGGCAGGCTTGCAGAATTCGCCACTACATGGCTCTCCACAACGTCAGATGCCTGGGTTATAGACACCGTCACACATGGCTACGCTATAGAGTTGTCGTCCACCCCTCACCCTCACTTCATTCCAACGCCGAGGTCGAGCAATCCTGCCAAGCATCGGCTGATGCTTCAAGCAGTGAACCATCTACTCCAGATACCAGCAATAGAGCACGTTCCATCCGCTCAAAGATTTCTCGGCACATACTCCATCCTCTTTTTAGTACCCAAGAAGGACGGATCCTGGAGAGCTGTGCTCGACCTCAAGTCCTTCAACCACTTTGTCACAAAAAAGAAATTCCGCATGGAATCCCTCCACACTATAAAAGAAGCCATTCGTCCAGGGGATTATCTAGCATCGGTCGATCTCTCAGAAGCGTATCTACACGTGCCCATCAGAAACCACTACAGAAGACACCTGCGCTTCTCTTACAACGGCCTACACTTCCAATACAGGGCACTCCCCTTCGGCCTGTCATCGGACCCGAGGGTCTTCACCAAGATCATGGCCTCCCCGATCTCCCACCTCCGGCTACAGGGGGTGCACATACACCCTTTTTTGGACGACCTTCTCATCAGGGCACATTCCAGACACCAGGCCCTCAAGGATATCCAAAACACCCTGACGACCTTACGGGACCACGGTTTTGTAATAAACCAAGAGAAGAGCCATCTGAATCTGACTCAGCGTCTGGTCCACCTAGGGGCGCTGTTCGACACATCACAAGGAAAGATTTTTCTCCCAGACGAAAGAAGAAAAAAGATTGTATCACAGCTCCAACCCCTTCTACACAAGCGCACGGAGGATGTCATGGTTCTGGCACAAGCATTGGGATCGATGATAGCGTGCCTCGAGTGTACTCCATGGGCAAGATGGCATTCCCAGCCGCTTCAGTGGGCCCTACTGCCTTACCAGGACGCCATCATGGCAATCTCCCAAGTTCAAGTGCCTATCTCCCGACGGGTCAGACACTCGCTGCATTGGTGGCTCTCCCGGGCCCTCCTCCAAGGCTGGACGCTGATGGAACCTCGTCGCCTCATCCTAACAGATGCCAGTCTCTCGGGATGGGGAGCCCACTGCCAGGGTCAAATGACACAGGGCACCTGGTCGACAGAAGAAGCCAAACACCCTATAAACTGGCTGGAGCTTCGTGCAGCGCGGATGGCACTCCTTCACTTTCAACCCATACTGCGAAACCGCCATGTTCTTCTCAGGACAGACAATGTGACCGTCAAGGCTCACAACAACCGTCAGGGGGGCACCAAATCCAAAATCCTCATGACAGAGTCCGACCTACTGTTTCAATGGGCAGAGTCCAACCTTCGGTCCATCATCGCCGAACATGTCCGGGGGGAAGACAACGATCTGGCAGACTGGCTCAGTCGGAAGTCCTTGGACCCCGGGGAATGGGCTCTGCACCCGAAGGTCTTCTCTCAGATATCAAAAGTCCTAGGACAACCGCTGGTGGATCTATTCGTGTCGCCAGCCAACCGGCAGCTCCCTTGCTTCATGTCCAGATACCACTGTCCTCTGGCGGAAGCAACAGACGCTCTCCATTCTCCCTGGCCGACAGGCCTCCTATACGCCTTTCCTCCCATTCTGATCATCAGAAGGGTCCTCCAGAAGATGCTACTGGAAAGGGTGGAGATGATCCTCATAGTCCCCTTCTGGCCCCGCAGGCTGTGGTTTTCCGACCTCCTCGACCTCGCCACGCTTCCTCCCTGGCGTCTTCCGATCTGCCAGGACCTGCTCCATCAAGGTCCTCTTCATCACCCCGACCCTCGGTGGCTTCAACTATCCGCGTGGAGGTTGAGCGCGAAAAACTACGAGCAAAAGGTTACCCCAAATCGGTCCAAGATACCATCCTAGTCTCTAGGCGGCCGTCCACCCAATGAGTCTACCAAGCCACATGGAAAGCCTTTATCTAATGGGCCAGAGAGCATCACAAGGATCCGCTTAGAGCGGGGGTACCGGAAGTCCTCGCTTTTCTACAAAGAGGTCTCAAACTTCACCTCCGCCCTAACACTCTAAAGCGACAAGCTTCCGCACTGGCTTCAGTTCTTGACATTTCCTCCACGATGCGCGAACAACCGTCCCTCCATCCACACGTTTGCAGGTTTCTTCGCGGCGCGACTAATCTCGCACCGGCTCCCATCAAGCGTTTTCCATCTTGGAACCTGAACCGCGTTCTTAATGCCCTGACAAAGGATCCATTTGAACCCATCTCCTCTATTCCACTCAGACTTCTTTCCTATAAAGTGCTGTTCCTGGTAGCAATCACGTCCGCTCGCAGGGTGTCTGAACTGGGCGCTCTATCAGTGAGGGAAGAATTTTGTGCCTTTCAGTCTGACACAGTTATCCTCCACTTAGACCCTACTTTCCTACCTAAGGTCAATACCGCCTTTCACAGGACTCAGACCATTGTTCTCCCTTCATTTTGCCCTAACCCTAGCCATCCCAAAGAAAGGTTGTGGCACAACTTAGATGTGCGTAGGGCCCTGCATGTGTATTTGCGCAGGACCAAAGATATCCGAAAAACTGATTCTCTTTTTGTCTCTTTCCAACCTCATGCTCTGGGCACCAGGGTTTCTAAGACAACACTGGCGGGCTGGATTAAAGCCTGTATTCTCTCTGCGTATGAAGCCCTTCACCTGCCTCCCCCAGGAGGAGTCACGGCTCATTCCACAAGAAGTGCGGCCACATCGGCCGCCTTTTCTGCTCATGTCCCACTAAATGAAATTTGTTGGGTCGCTACCTGGTCCTCTATAACTCCCTTCATTCGTCACTATAAGATCTCAGGCCTATCCGATGTTCAGGCAGCCTTTGGTCGTACAGTTTTACAACAAGTAGTTTAACTCTCATCTTCCCTCCCAGGGATATTGGGGGACTCTATAGGCTTAGGTATGTCCTTCACTGAGGATCTCCTACTCAGGGGAAAAAGGAACATTGGTCCTACCGTGAAGGGTTCTTTTTCCCTGAAGTAGGAGATCCTCGGGCCCGCCCGGTTGAGAGGCGAGTCTAAATTCTGATATAAAAGGGTGTTTCTCGTGGGACTGGATACACGGCGGTTCTACGTTGCTGACTCTCAGGGTTCAGTATGCATCTCTTTCCCTGATCTCTCTGTTGTCCACTAAGCATCCTTTTCTCTAGTCTCTGTTTTCTCTCTACACCTTGTTTAATGTTCTATATCGCTTGAATCCATCATACAAAGCTCTCTCCTACGTCCTGTCCTGAGCGAGACAGAACTGGAACTGGGGCTAGGAGGCGGCTCCACCTACAATCAAGTCACATGGTCCAGTTCTGTCTCCGGGCATGCGCAGTCCACTACCCTCACTGAGGATCTCCTACTTCAGGGAAAAAGAACCCTTCACGGTAGGACCAATGTTCCTTTCTGGGGAAACCGCATGGTTGGCAAGGCAGTAAAAACAATGGGAAACGGAGTTTAGGGGAATCGCGGATGCAAAAAGACTAGGGATGTGCACGGAAGCAGTTGTGCCTCCAAACCAATTCAAAAGACTGACAGTTTGACCGGTTCAAATGTGTGTGGGGGATCTCTTTAAGGATCGGGGGAAGGTGCTCTCCCGCTACATTTCCCCTGCCGGCGCTGCCTTTTAAATTTTTCCAGTGGGTCAGCAACATACCTCCTTGCTGCCCTGGTGCCTCCACAGATTGGAAGTGACCAGAAGTTGCCGCTGCACATGCGCATGTCATGCCATGCACACAAGCGAGCAGACATGCATGTGTAAGCACTGTGTGCATGTGCAGCAGTCACTTCCAGTCACTTCTGGTCCAAGGAGGCACTGGGACAGCAAGGAGGTACGTTGCTACCCCGCCAGAGTGGGAAATGCAGCAGGAGGGGTAACAGCACCTTCCCCCAACTTTAAAGAGATCCCCTCACCTTCGAACCAGCAGGTGCTGGTTCCGTGCACACCACTAGAAAAGACCATAAAATAAAGTTAAAAATAGAAAAATATCATTCCCAAAACCTTGGAAATCATCCCTGAGCCCTGGAAATCACCCCCCCCCAAAGAAATTACCAAAAAATCTCTCCAAACCATGGATACTCAGGTCACATTTGGTGAGACCTGCCACAATTTCCCAGTTGCAGATACTTAAAACCACGATTAGTAAATCCCTTGCGGTTGGCAAGGGATGACCGTAGTTAGAAGTTTTCTATAGCTGCAAATGTTTCCACTGAATGTTAACAGATAATGTGGCATTTGCTAGCAGCCATATAGTCCCTGGTTTTTCTATAGATGGTCAAAAGTTTGGTTTGAGGGAACAACCTTTTTATCTCCTTTCAGAAGATAAAGGATCAATGGATCAATTTGTTCGTCTACTCAAAATCTGGATGGTTGTGCAGAAGGAAGGGGTGACAGACTGTATGTCAAGGAAAGTACTGCACTTGTGTTCAAAAGTCTAGTACATGTTTAAGATGCAATTTTGACTTGGGGTGGAAAATTGTGATATTTAAAAATTCAGAAACATAAAGCTTCTACTCATCTTAGGAAAGCACTTAATTAAAAACAAGGGATCTTACTTCTGTAGAATGCCACTGTATATGCCTTCCCACTCTATGCATTGGAGACTTCAGTCAAATAGATAGGTAGATTATAATTGTTACTGCTTTATCTTTGCGATCACTTGTAAGAAAGGGATGGTAAGCAAGCAAAGAGACTTCCTTCGGAGTGGGTTGACCCTCTAACACTGTGACCTTATTTACAATTTGCTTAACAGCAGGGCCTTCTGAGTCCAGCTGTGGTGTAGGCTTCTGTGCATTGGAAATCAGTTTTTCACAGCCAACACACTGAGGCATCTTATTCTTTTATTAATGGCAGGCATAGACCTTGGCCTCTTGCCAGTTTGGCCGTGAAAGGTATGCTTACATGGATTAGATTGGCTTCTGTTCTTTCTAACTGCAGAGGGCTAACTTGGTGTGTTAAGCTCTGGTGTAATGTTATCTGATGCTTTTGATTGTTAGTGAAGTATTTTTGTGTGTGCAACATTCGTGCCCAATCCTTGCTTCAAGAAATTGAAAACTTCCTGTTGAAACATTGGTCCTTTTAAAGTGACACAGTGTTGTTAATTTATATTACTTTCCTCATACTTTTATCCTTGGACAGGGATGATCACCATGTAGCTAGTATCAGTTTTAAAGAATTAGGACAGTCCCCACAGCTTTCCTTCCCATTAGACTTCAAGCAGGGGTGTCAAACTGTGACCCTCTTGTTGGCCTACAACTCCCATCATCCCCAGTCACCATGGCCAGTAGCCAGGGATGATGGGAGTTGTAGGCCAGCAACATCTGGAGGGCCTCAGTTTGGCACCGCTGCATAATTAGAGGAACATGACGAGGCTGCTTTGGGGTGAGGAAACGGATAGCAGCAGACAGAAAGGGGAATGAAAATGAAGTAAGGCCACAGATGTGGTTTCGATGGACTAATGGTGAGGCTGCCAAGTTGGTTTAAATATTTGAGTGGTTGTCTTTGCAGTTTTTAATCTAACTATTCCAGCAAGTCCTTTAATTTCATTTTAAAAAGAACTATACAAGAATAGGTAAGAGTGACCTCACAAAATATGACTTCCAGTGAGGAATCAGTTGTTCTAATCTGTACAAATGTCCCTTAGGAGTTGAAATTAAATATAGGAGGGGAGTAATGTTGGTTGGCAAACAGTTGCTTTCTGTCCTGCATGGCATCAACCATGTGCAGAGAGAAAAATCAGCTGCATTCCTTTTGAATGTCCATTGCATCCTAAATACTGATGAAAGCCTAACTTTAGCAATATGCAATCTAGCAGTATTCTCTGATTATGCTGTAATTGTCAGTGCAAGGAAATTGCCATTTAATGCTTCTAACTTAGCTCAGTGATAGGCTTCGGGGCAAGCAGCAACATGGCTATTGGAATCTCTGAATTTTTGCCATTGGGATTGCATGGGAGCACCTTTTGCTAGTTGGTTCTTGGGACAGAGAGAGGAAAAACTGAGTCTGTTTTGATTATATAGGGTTGTGCATTGAATTGGAGCAATGACAGGATTCTATTTGATACAGTCTCTGTTGGCAGCATTTTGCATGTAAAATATCTAATTTTGATACCACCCAACATTTTCTGTATTATATCAGGCTATATAGAATTTAATCAAATTGGGTGGCTATTTACATGCTTTTTCTCTATTGCTGCTGTCACAAAACTTGCTTGTCAAATCTGGTAATTACTATTTATATACTGCGTTTTAATAAAAACATTGTCAACATGGTTTATGTGGAAAAGAAAATATTTCCCTGTTTCCAAAGGACTCTGTCAATAAACGCAAACCAGACACCAGCAACAACCACTGGAGGGATTCTGTGCTGGGGTTGGATATTCCCTGCTAAATATAAATGCCCAGTAAGCAGGGCAGAGGCCGCCTAATGGCGCAGCAGGAAATGGCTTGACTACCAAGCGAGAGGCTGCCGGTTCAGATCCCTGCTGGTATGTTTCCCAGACTATATTGGGCAGCAGCGATATAGGAAGATGCTGAAAGGTATCATCTCATACTATGCAGGAGGAGGCAATGGTAAACACTCCCCCCCCCATATTCTACCAAAGACAACCACAGGGCACTGTGGTCACCAGGAGTCAACACCGACTCGATGGCACACTTTGAGCAGAGCAGAGCTTACTGGGCATGTGCCATGTGTAGAAAATGCCTGGGATGGTGGTGGAGGAAAGAGCAATGATGTGATTGACATTTCTCCTTCAATGCTTCAGGCTTGTAGCTGCTCCAAGCACCGTACAATTGGGCTATCTTCCTTTCAGTCACAGTGCTTGTGGGATTTTATTTTATTTATTTATTTAAAATATTTACACCCCGCCCCTCCAGTATATTACTGCTTGGGGCAGCTCACAACACTTATAAAACAGTTACAATATAAAATCAGACTAATAAAATTAGCCAAATTAAACAAGTTAAAAATCCAAGCTAAAGCCACAATCAAAATTAGCTTTTAAAATTCCAAATTAAAATCTTAAAGCTAAAAACTAAGAATGATAAAAATGTTTATAATTTTATGAGGTGTCTGAGCCAAAACTCCACTATTCTGCACATGACCTCTTAGCAGAATAGTGTGAAGATACTGTTTGCCAAGGGAAGGTGTAAGTAAATACTGACCTCATTGGAATGTATATATTCAAAAGCAAAAGCAGGGGTAGACAGTGAGTGGAATTTTGTTGGTGCTCTGAAGCTCTGGCACTTGTGCACAAAATAGGGATACCCTCAAGGCTTCACCATCCATTCTGAGAGGTCTGCCACAGGAATGTGCGAACTGGCATGAGCCGTACCAGGTCCAGTTTGGCTCAACCTCAAGCCAACCCACCCACCCCACACAGGAACATAGCAAGCTGCCATGTACTGAGTCAGATGGTTGGTCTGTCTAACTCAGAATTGTCTTCATAGACTGGCAGCGGCTTCTCCAAGGTTGCAGGCAGGTGTCTCTTTCTCAGCCCTATCTTGGAGAAGCTGGGGGGTGGTGGTGGTGGTGGTGGTGGAACTTGGAACCTTCTGCTCTTCCCAGAGTGGCTCCATCCCTTAAGGGGAATATCTTGCAGTGCTCACACTTCTAGTCTCCCATTCATATGCAACCAGGGCAGACCCTGCTTAGCTAAGGGGACAAGTCATGCTTGCTACCACAAGACCAGCTGGTTCAGTGATTCCAAGGTTAAATTTTTTTTAAGGACTCACTGCAAGGTCTGGGGTAGTGCTGCAGCCGCAAGGGGGTCTCTGCCATCTCCCACCCCACTGCCCTTCCCCCACTCGTTAAAGGGCCATTTCGGCCTGTTTTCGGACTGTTCCAGCTCACCCAGTGGCGGTGGGCATTTTGGAGGCTGTTGTGCATGTGCCCTGGCTATTTGCATGCCCTGGGGGCCAGGGGGCCTGTGTGGTGACCTCCAAAATTCTCCCTCACTGGTGGAAGGGCTGGAATGGCCCCCAAACAGGCTGAAATGGTTCTTTAATGAGCAGGGGAAGGCCAGTGGGGGAAGGGGGAGATGGCAGAGACCTACCTGGGGCGCGGCAGCACCTCCGGACCTGGCAGTGTGTCCTTTAAAGGCTGTGTTTAACCTTAGAACCCCTGAACCTGCTCGAAATTGAGCTGTGTGGCACAAAATTTATTTGGACTCAAATAAAACTGGGTAAACCATTCTTGTGCACACCCATAGACTACCGTGCCTGAACATCTTATCAGATTCTGTCTTGCAATAATATATTATGATTTCCCATTAAATTTTATGACATGATGCATCAACCTGATAATGATGCATCAAATGATTCAGTCTGGGCTGGTACAATGCTCAAATGCACAATTTGAAAATTGCATGCATTGGATTGGAATGAGATTGGTTCCAATATCTTTGTCTATGCATAGCCCTACTAAACAGTTTGCAACTACAAAGAGAAGTTATTAGTTCATTGGAAGAGGGGACCCTCCTGTACAGTGTTCTCTCTAGCAGGGATTCCCAGATGTTGTTGACTAAAACTCCCAGAATCCGCAAGCAAAAGCCATTGTAGCTGGTGATTCTGGGAGATGTAGTCAACATCTGGGAATTCCTATCAGAGGGAACACTGGTCCTGTAGCTTTCAGTTTCCATTGGATCAGCCAATATTACAGTGCTTGTTCAACATGATGGATCACCTGCTTTGGACAATACTTGGTGGAGGTTATATATAAGTACCACAGGTATAACATAATAGTGTAACAACCATATGTATACGTGTACAATTACAGGTGGTGCAGTGTAGAATGTTATATGGAAACAATCTTGGAATTTATGCTGCTCTTAATCAATTTTTAAATGGTTCCAAAGACAAACTTTGGTAACTTCTTATTAGACATTAAATCCTGTTAAGATGATTAATAGCGCTTGTGTGGTAATGTGCACAGCCTACCTCCAAGGCTTGCAATCTAGTGAGATCACATGTTGGCACTAGATACATGAACCAAGATCTCCGAACCCAAACCTATACAGTGCTGTGAATTTATCAGGTGATGGGGAGTATGTCCCCATTGATAGTCTTTTATCTCTCAGCAATTTTCCATTGTCTATGTTAAACTGTTTGTTCATCTATCTGGGTTGGGAGTTCCATGCACCACACGGTTGTGGTACAGCTCCTGCTTGAGAAGTGTTAAAAACTTCATGCTGAGATACTCAGTTGCATGAGTAGTTACTAATGTTATGTATGTTACTACTATGTTCTAAACATCTGCATAAAACAACTGGAAGAGGTCGTAAGAATTTGAAGCAACTGTGCGATGCATTTTCCTTGAAGACTGTTTAGGTCAGTGGTTCGCAACCTGGGGGCCTCCAGATGTTGCTGAACTACAACTCCCATCATCCCCTGATATAAAAATTGTGGCTGGAGATGATGGGAGTTGTAATAGTAATGAAGTTCTGTTCTCCTCCCTCTTTCAGTGAACAAATAGATTCAGTAGGGCTTCTTTTTCAACATACTGTTTTAGAATCTGGTGGTAGCAAGCATGACCTGTCCCCTTAGCTAAGCAGAGTCCGCTCTGGTTGCATATGAAAGGGAGACTAGATGTGTGAGTGCTGTCAGATATTCCCCTTAGGGGATGGAGCCGCTCTGGGAAGAAAGCAGAAGGTTTCAAGTTCCCTCCCTGGCATCTCCAAAATAGAGCTGAGAGAGATTCCTGCCTGCAAACTTGGAGAAGCTGCTGCCAGTCTGTGAAGGCAATACTGAGCTAGATAGACCAATGGTCTGATTCAGTATATGGCAGCTTTCTATGTCCCAGCTATGAAATGAATGGCTGTGCTGTATGTGCAGATAATGTAATTCAACGCTTTTTGTTAAGTTCATGACTGCCTGAAACTGTGTTTGTCTTTTTTCTTCAGAAAATGTAAAGGTAAAGTTGTGCCGTCGATTCGGTGTCAGCTCCTGGTGACCACAGAGCCATGTAGTTTTCTTTGGTAGAATACAGCAGGGGGTTACCATTGCCATATTCCGTGCACTAGGAGATGATGCCTTTTCAGCATCTTTGAACTGGCAAGAGGTTGCCTTTTCGAATCCCCGCTGGTATGTTTCCCAGACTATGGAAAACACCTATATCGGGCAGAAGTGATATAGGAAGATGCTGAAAAGGCATCATCTCCTACTGCGCAGGAGATAGCAATGGTAAACCTCTTTGGTCTAGTACCGTTTTGGGCCCCTGAGGAGATCATACAGGTTTGCCAGCCACCTACATAGAGTTCTGCTGCAAAGGTAAAACTGTTTCCTCCAGTTTCTTGAATGGCCTGCCTCCTCTTATTCTGGATGCCTTCTATGCTTGGCTCATAACCTGGCACACCACACTTGCATAACTTCCTGGCATTGGCCTCAAAACAGATGAAACTTTAATTAAGCTGTCTTTAAAACGTAAGGCTGCAAGCATCACTCTAAAAATAATAATCAGAGATACAGTCTTAAAGCAATGAATAATGGCATGACAATCAAAAATAGATGTCTGCTTAGGCTAAGTGTGCTGGCTGCCAATATGGTGTTAACTGTTGGTAGAAAAATTACCAGCGTGAACTCAAGACACAGTTATGTACACAGTTATGGCACCTCCCATTTTGGACAAATGGCACTGTAAGTATGTTTGTCAGGCAGGAGAGGGTGAGTGACAGCAGGGCGATGGGTCTTCCTCACTTCTGTTCCCACTGTAAGCTTGAGCACTGCTCTCTCTGATAACATCTAAAGAGGGCAAAAGTATTAGGATGAGAGGGAGCCTGAGTTCTGTCCTCCCACTCCCTTTCTGGCCCCATGAAGATCTGGAGGTTTTTCACACCAGGCTTATAGTTTGCATCTCCTCCGAAATGGAAGTGTGCATTTACGTATCGGCCCAATTTACCCCTAAGCCCCCGCAAGCTACTGGGGAGCACTTCACACATAATTTGGGTTTTTCATTGTGCATTAAGAGTGTAGGCCGGCTTATATTTGGGGTTAAAACCCTCACTTTTTGCATCTGTTTTTGGGGGCAACTTTGAACTCACAGTAAAGCCTGCTGTCTGGGAAAGCTACTGATTTTTGTCTACTGTCAGCTGAGGTAAGGGGTCTTGAGAATGAGAGTTCATAGCTAGAAGTAATTGAAGTTGGAAGGGATATGTTGTATTCTATCCAATAATCTTTTACGTTTTGTTAGTTAGAAGTTTGTCCTAGTGGGGATCCTTTAGACTCAAGAGGGTGTTGGAGGTGGAGTCAGAAAGAAAAGACAGGGGAAGAAGAATATGGAGGAGTTTTATGAACAAAGTCTTGGTTAAATACATAGGATTGCTTTGTGTTTATGAGGGAAGCAGTTGTAAAATAGGGCCCTGTACTACAATCCACAGTATCCACGGTGGATTTTTCCCTACTTACATGATATAGAATGGCTGGCTGACTGCCTTGCTGTTTAAGAACTCAGATTTTCAACTTAGCTATCTGAAGAGCAAGACCTTGGTTGGGAAGCAAATTGCTTAATTTCACTGCTTGCGAGCCTGTTACCCTCTGCAGCTCAGCCATATTTTTTCATTTGCCAACCCCCAATAAGATGCTTTTTGGAAACAAATTCAAATGAGTTGAGCAATAAAAGGTGAGATGCATTGGGAGCCAGAAGGAATTTGTCTCCTAAATATAGTAGTACTGAATGCATGTAGCTCAGTGAATGAATGAATTATACTTTATTACAGTGTTTGACCCAATAACACAAAAACAGCACAGAAGTACAAATACATAACATCAGAGACTCCATAGTACTAAGAGGTATAACTCAAACCAGCTCGGACCTAACCTTACATGCAGCCATGCAGAATTTAGCCACACATTGTGTTATGGGAGTGATTGGCAAAAAGAAAAGAGATGTATACATCATCCGTTCTACAAGGCATGTTTAGTAAGAGATGGGAAATAAGAGAAGTACAAATGTCTCTATAAAATGAGCAATATACAAGAACATGAGTCACAGACTCAATGACCTGTCCACAGGGGCATATCTGACTCTTAAAGGGAGTTTTTTGATACCTGTGCTCCAACTACAGATGGGAGTGCTTTGAACTGTGCAAGAGAAAAGGCCCTTCTCTGGGACAGAAGAGTTAATGAGGTTAAATAATATGCTGGTCTAGGATAACTTGGAAAACACCAAGAAATTTTTTTGCAGAGATCATTCCAAGATCACTCTGCTTCTCAATATCTACAATGTGATGTTTTATAAGTCTTTTAGCAGCAAGTCCCAATGGCATTACAAATTGGAATGTAAACTCATACTTGCCCAGCATATCATAAAGGCATTTATGCCAACTGGATTGGAAACTATCTTCTAAAACATGAGGAGCTAGGCCTGTCAGGCAAAAAATAAATAAAAATAAAATAAAGCCAAAAGTTACATACAGACTAAACCTTGGCCTCCCTCTTGTTAGGCCAACCTTCAACCATAAAATGACATTGGTCATGCATGTAGGGACTGAGAATATGACACACAAATTTTGGACAGTCTCCATTGGTTTAAAATTATGAATAACATAGATAACAGCACAATACAGATGTTGAGAAAGCACAGCAGTTTAGCCTCACAAACCTTAATTGTGGCCAGTATACATTGTCCACCACTGGGGTGTGGGGGACTTTAATATAGCAAAGGCACTCTTCTGGGCATTAGTTGCAACATGCTCACAGTGGGGCCCCCAAGAAGCATTTTCACAGAAGACCGCTCCCAGATATTTATAATTCCTTACAGCACAGTGGAATGGGTTTATAGGTTGTAACTAAAGATGCTTGACATCTGCCCTTAGGTGGAGTATGTGCAGGTAAGAAGTTGCAGAGGTTTGTCTATAAAGTGTGCAAGTCATGAACTTGTATTGAACTTGTCCAAGTGATTTACCAAATTTATCTTGTATTTTTGTGCTGCTTCTTAAATATTTACCTTGTAGTAGCATTGGTGTATTCAGTATCTCTCTCTAGTTTTCAGTAGTTATCTGAAAGGTACAAAATATTAATATGCATGATAGTTATCTCACTTTCCATCTTTAAGCTTGCCTACCAGTGCTAGACCTATTAAGTCAGTCATCTTTACTGTCAAATAACTATATATTGTATTGTATTGCAGCCTTCATCTGCTGTGGTCAAAATATTCCTGTGCTACTTTTTGAAGGAAGTTGTAATAGCTGTTTATGTGGCACTCTAAAAGCATCCACAACAAATGGATCTTTATGATAAAAAGGATTGAATTGTCCCAATATGATTTGAATGCAATGAACTGAACTTCTTCCAGCAGTTTGATTTGTCACTTTGCATCATAGTCTAATAAGAACATACATATCATTTGAAAAGATGAGTATGATTTAGGAAACAAAATCTATGGTGTCAGATAAACTAGAGAAAAACATCACTGCCTTATGTAAAGCATCATTCAAAGAACTGTTTGCTTGTGGAAATCTTCATTACTGCCAAAATCCTGAAACTTTAGTGTGGGATTCAAATTCTTGATGCTCAGAGAAATTCTTCATTCAACCAGTGTATATTAAATTAGGGTAAAACAAACAGGGATGTGCACGAATGGTTCAGGTGGGGGGAGTCGGTTTCTGTAAAAAAGCAGGACCTTACCTGCTTCTCCACCACCCCACTGCTTTTCTGGATGTAAACATGCTGATGACACAGGCTGCTGGAAGCAGCGCTGCAGCCACATGGCCTTCTGAACAGCCATACCTGGAAAAGTGGTGGGGTGGCGGAAGAGCAGGTAAGGTCCTGATCAAAGCAGGTAAGTTCCTGATTACCTGCTTTTTAAAAGAACTGCCCCCTGCTCCACTGAACTGGTTCGAACCTTGGTGCCCGAACCAGTTCGACGCTTCTCTAAGGAGTTGCCGAACTGGTCTGGGGACGTTACTCAAAACAAATAGGAGTGGGGAAAGATAAGATTAATGCTGTTATAATTAATGCTGGTTCTCTGGTGGAAAATAGTTTGTGACTTGTGTGCTAGCAGAAACATAAATGAATAATGGCATAAATACATAGATTGGGCAGTCTGGTATTAAAGGGACTTAAGTTAGTCATGATCTTATTCATTTCAATGGTGCTTCATCACAACTCACTTAGTCTGAGTGAATCCTGTCCATTGTCTGTAACTGATAATTGCATATTATACAGAATTGCTGCACTGATGCATCCTGCATTATCTATCTATCTATCTATTTATTACATTTATAAACCACCCTATCCAGAGGCTCTGGGCGGTGTACAGTAACTTAGGGCTCTCTTAAAGGCCAACAGGGAGCCTAAACTGCGGATATCTGCCGGGAGTGCATTCCACAGACCAGGAGCAGCTGCAGAAAAGGCCCGGTTCCAAGTCGCCACCAGATGTACCGGTGGCAACTGGAGACAGACCTCTCCAGATGACCTCAGTGAGCGATGGGGATCATACTGAAGAAGGTGCTCTCTAAGGTAACCATTCAGGTTACCTAAGGTAACCAAGCCATTCAGGGCTTTAAAGGTAATAACCAGCACTTTGTATTTCACCCGGAAACATATTGGCAGCCAGTGCAGCTGTTTTAAGACAGGCATAATATGGTCTCTCCGGGTTACCCCAGAGACAAATCTGGCTGCCGCATTTTGGACTAACTGAAGTTTCCAAACTACGTACAAAGGCAGCCCCACGTAGAGCACATTGCAGTAGTCAAGCCTGGAGGTTACCAGCTGATGCACCACTGTTTTGAGATCGTTCTCTTCAAGGAATGGACGCAGCTGTCGAATCAGCCGAAGCTGACAGAAAGCGCTCCTGGCCATAGCCTCCACCTGAGATACTATGGTGAGGCCTGGATCCAAGAGCACTCCCAAGCTGTGTACCTGTTCCTTCTGGGGAGTGTATCCCCATCCAATACAGGAAGATCTAACTCACCCCTCAGATTCTGATCCCCCACAATGAGCACCTCCGTCTTGCTTGGATTCAGCTTCAATTTGTTATCCCTCCTCCAGCCCATTACTGCCCATAGGCAGAGGCGTATCTAGGGAAAACAGCACCTAGGGCAAGCACTGAATTTGTGCCCCTGTCCAAACATCTGACCGAGCAGACCATTATTTCTTAGATGGTTGGTAACTCCACACAGTAATTAATGTATGTAGCAGGAGGCCAGAACGCAAGGCATTTTCTTTCCCATTTCACAAATAAGTGCAACCTAGAAGCAGCCTACCCTTCTATTTGAAGAATCCTGACTCTGATTCCAGAAGCAGAGAAATGGAGAACAATACACACAACAGTCTATAGGGTTGCCACCTTTTTTTTAACCAGTGTTCCTGTGCCTTGAACAGCAGTCTGTGAGAAACAGAAAGTTAGCAACTGAAGCCTTTCCTAGAATTAAAATGCAGGGGGTGGAAGTGTCACCTGCTTCATTACTGGGAGTTGGGCTGCTATTAAAGGTGCAGGAGCAGAGCTGATTAAAAAAGGTGGCAAGCATACAGTATCAAAAAGCATTTGCAAACCACTGGCAGCAATCTAAAGCAAATAGCAGCAACGAAGAACAATATACACAACACAGTCTATAGGGTTGCCACCTTTTTTAACCAGTCTTGTTCCTGTGACTTGAACAGCAGTCTGTGAGAAACAGAAAGTTAGCAACTGAAGCCTTTCCTAGTATGAAAATACAGGGGGTGGAAGTGTCACCTGCTTCATTACTGGGAGTTGGGCTGCTATTAAAGGTGCAGGAGCAGAGCTGATTTAAAAAGTGGCAAGCATACAGTACCAAAAAGCAGAGTGGGGACGTTTGTAAACAGCTGGCAGCAACCAAAAGCAAATAGCAGCAAAGTTTAGCTCCTAATCAAGTTACAACTTTGAGAATTCCTCAGCTTCATTCATGCAAACAAACAAACAACTGTGGTCCCCCTCCCCAGCAAGGCTCTTCTCCAAAAGCACAATAGGCACCAGCAGCAGTTTAGCACCTAGGCAAGTCACCACTTTGAGAATCCCTTTGCTTCATTTATGCAAACAGCTAATCGGTCCCCCTCCAAATCACAATAGTCAGCAGCAGCAGTTTAACTCCTAGGCAAGTCACCACTTCATGCAAATAAGCACACAGCCTGCCTGCTTATCTCGCCACCAAAGAAACACAAAAGAAACCCACCCACCCGTCCCTGAGCAGCAGAAGGAAGGCAGAAGAAAAAGGGAGGGAGGAGAGAACGTTGGGGCTTTGCCTAAGTGCAAGAGGAACTTGAACTGTTCTGTTCTGAGTAGGGAGTGTATGGGGAAGGCATCAAGGGGCAGCTGGTGGGGGGAGGCACTGACTGCTCCAGCAGGGCTGGCTGTGGTGGAGCTTCCCAGGAAAGGGTGGGGGGGGGGGGCGTGCAGAAGGAGGCACCAGGATGGGATTACTTGAGACTGAGGGCTCCTCCATGTCTCTCACCAGTCCTGGCTGTGTCCTCCTCAGCTCAGCTGCAGCCCTCCAAAGCACCACCACTGCCTGACGTGGAAGAGCTCACTCCAGGTCTTTGGAGCTTGAGGCCATGCCCCCTTTACATGTGACATTCGCACAAAGGGGGCATGGCTTCAAGCTCCAAAGAGCCCGAGCGAGCTCTTCAGTCTCTCATTTCAGGCAGGCTTGCTGCCTGAAAGTGTCTGTTCTTCCTTTCTCTTCCTCTCTGGAGGGAGAGAAAGGGGAATAGAGCTTTCAGGCAGCAAACGCTGCTTGAAATAAATGGCAAGTGCTCGGAGGGCTCCCAGTGGAGGAGGGGCGTGGCACTCCCGGAAGGACTGCAGCCCATGAGAGAGTGCCCACCCTTCCACCGGCACCCGGACTTGAGTGGCGCCTGTGCAAAGGGTGGGGGTGCGGGCAGGCCAGCCACCCTGGTGGCAGTGGTGGGATTGAATTAGGGGAGGCGGAGGGGGGGGGATAAAAAATGTAAAAAAAATTTTTTTTCAAAAAAATTGTGGTGGTTGGGGGCGAGGGGCGGGGCATGGCAGGCACTTTGGGCGCCCCCCTGCAATGGCGCTCAGGGCACGTGCCCTGCCTGCCCACCCTTCGTTATGCCCCTGCCCGTAGGCAGGCATTTAGGGAGTGAATGCCATTTCCTGATGATTAAGATGATGATAAGGAGAAATAGATTTCAGTTTCATCAGCATACTGATAACACCCAGCACCAAATCTCCCGATGACCTCACCCAGCGGTTTCATGTAAATATTAAAAAGCATTGGTGACAAAATGGAGCCCTGAGGGACTCCATATAATAGCTCCTGTTTTAAAGAGGAACTGTCACCAAGCTACACCATCTGGAATCTGCCTGAGAGATAGAAGCGGAACCACTGCAAAGCAGTGCCTCCTATCCCCAGTTCCCCCAGGCGATCCAGAAGGATACCATGGTCGATGGTATCGAACGCTGCCAAGAGATCCAAAAGAACAAGCAGAGTCACACTCCCTCTGTCAATTCCCTGGTAAAGGTCATCCAGCAGGCTGACCAAGGCAGACTCAACCCCATAGCCCGCTCTAAAGCCAGTTTGAAATGGCTCTAGATAATCAGTTTCCTCCAAAACCGCCTGGAGCTGGTTAGCCACCACTCTCTCAATCACCTTACCCAACCATGGGAGATTGGAGACCGGCCTATAACTGTCCATCACTGAGGGATCTAGAGAAGGCTTCTTAAGAAGTGGTCTAATAATTGCCTCCTTCAAACAAGGAGGCATCCTACCTTCCCTCAGCGATGAGTTAATGATATTAACTAAGCCATCCCCAACAATCTCCCTGCTATTTAGAAGCAGCCAAGTTGGGCAAGGATCCAGAGAACAAGTGGTAGGCTGCACCCCCCCCAAGCAGCTTGTCCACATCTTCAGGCATCACAGATTGAAACAGATCCAATCTAATACTGCAAGAGGGATTGCTGGACACCACCTTAATAGACTCTGCAGAAACAATGGAGTCCAAGTCGGCCCGAATACAGGAGATTTTGTCCGCAAAGAACCCATTGAAAGCATCACAGCACATTTGAAACCTAAAAGATCTATTTGCTTGTATTTTCTCCCTTTTAAAAATTGTTCCTGGGGTTCTATCATTACTGAACCATTGATTTTGAAGTGTAAAGATTGGGATGAGGGGCAGAAAATGATTTAAATGATATTAATGCCCCAATCTCTGTGTGTGACAATGAGCAAAACTGATGTAACAGAAGAATTTTTCTTCAATTTATTTCTCAGTCCAGGCTCTCTCCATATATATACACAGAGAGAGATAGTGTCTCCCTAACCATTTCCCCCTTTCTAGATGAGATGTAGAATACTATAGCTTTGCTATGATTCTTTCATCCCTAGGTTTGAAATTGGTATTTTTCCAATCCATTATCATGGAAGACTTCAGTTTATCAGCCTATTTGCCTGCTTCCCTTCCTAAACTCATCAGTTTTTCTCTTTAAATTTCTTCTTGCTTTGCTTTACTCATTTTGCTGAGGCACATGTTTATAAGGTCAGTGTTTCAAAAAAGGGCATTTAGAAGTGATTCAAAATATGCATATTTCCTGTTGTAACTGTTGTGCCATCAATGGACTCCATCATGTGTTGACTGATACCCCTTTGAGAGATGATCAAGACTTGCTTTAAAATACATACAACCCAATTCTCTGCATGTTTATTCAGAAAAGAAAATTCCTACAGTGTTCAGTGTAGTATATTTCCAGGCTAAAGTGCACAGGATTGCAGCCTTGATGTATGGCCATCTGCAATAGCTATTGACTTTGCTACTTATATACTGTTATGTTAAAAGCAGAGAGATTGAAAACAGAGATAAGCTTCTTCTCCTGCCCTTTTCCTAGGACAATGGGCTTTGTTTAATAGACAGGAACAGAGAGCCAGCATGTAATGGAGAACGGTGGGGGGGATTGTGGTACTGGACTCTGCCCTGCCTAGGGCAGCAAATGTGGCCTTCCATATATTGTTAATTGCAGCTCCCATGATTCCCAGTTGCAATAAATTGTGACTAGCATAACTTAGTGTTGGCCATGGGGGACTTCTGTATGTCCCTGGGTGGATACATATAACTATTTCAGCACACATCTGCATCTGATGTATGGTAAAAATCAGGAAGATACAGAAAACCAATTTACATTGCAGTAAGAACTCACTTCGGCGTGCTTTTATTTATTTATTCATTTTATATACCACACTTCCTAAAGTGGCTCGGGTGGATTAAATTAAAATCAAAAACACATAATAAAACAATTAAATTTTTTTAAAAAAACACTTTAGTCTTTGCAAGAGTCTCTCTAATGAATGTGTGGTGTGGGGAAGTCAGGAGGCGCCCGCCGCGGCGCCACCAAGTCACTGCACTCGGCACTCAGCACGCCGAGTGAGCATGAAAGGCACCTGCCGCGGCGCCGCCAAGCCAGCCAGGCCAGCAGCAATGGTGGGGGGGGAACCGCTCGTGGGGGGAGGAGGGGGTGCCGCCGATGCGCTCCCTTGACTGCTGCTGCGGCTGAGCCGCAGAAATTTGTATTAAAAAAAAAAATTTTTTTTTAAACAAAATTTTGGGGATCGGTGGGGGTCATGGCGCCCCCACGTGACCTGCAACGATGGCGCCCGGGGCACATGCCCCCTGCCCCCCCTACCCCCCCTATAGTTATGCCTCTGGTCAGGATCCTGCCAACTGGCCCTGACCTACATGCATTCCTCAGAAGAGAACTTACATGCACAAGTTTTGCCTGTTTCTGGTCTGTACTGTGCAAGAATGCAGGGTATAGCTTGCACAGGCAAAGCCTGTATGTGGACACTTGGAAACACATGGGCACTGCTCAGAAGTTCTGAAGGTCAAGCAACTGGACTCTTTCCACACATGTTAATTGTACATGATCTTTGCGGTGGGGGGATGACTTATGTGAACACCAGCTGAACAGTCCACTTATGGGATCAAGAAACAGAGTCATCAGCTCAGTGAGAATAATACTGTGCTGCAACTTTCTCCTGCATTTTTATTTCATGTAACACCATCTCCCAAATGTATGAAATCTCATTGCTCGCTCTTTCTTTCTTTCTTTCTTTCTTTCTTTCTTTCTTTCTTTCTTTCTCATATTTGTATACAACGCCCAAAACGCAAGTCTCTGGGTGGTTTACAACAAAACAATAAAAACAACCAGTAAAAGGTTAAAACATTACAATTTAAAACTTAAAACAATGTTAAAACTATTAAAAATCATCAAACCATTAAAACAGTATCTAATTAAAAGCCTAGGTGAAGAAATGTGTCTCGACTGCCTTTTTAAAAGTTGTCAGAGATGGGGAGGCTATTATTTCATCAGGGAGCACATTCCAAAGCCTCGGGGCAGCAATGGAGAAGGCCCATCCCTGAGCAGCCGCTAGATAAGCCGGTGGCAACTGCAGACAAACCTCTCCTGATGAACTCAATGGGTAGTGCAGATCAAAGTGAAGATGATGTGCTCTTAAAAACCCAGGGCCCAAGCTGTTTACAGCTTTATAGGTTATAACCAAGACCTTATATTTTGCTCAGAAACTTATTGGCAACCAGTGTAGATCTTTTAACATAAGAGTGATATGGTCTCTCCGAGATGACCCAGAGACCAACCTGGCTACTGCATTCTGGACCAACTGCAGTTTCCAGGCTATGTACAAAGGCAGCCTCACATAGAGCACATTGCAGTAGTCATGTCTAGAGGTGACCAGCAGATGTAATACTGTTCTGAGGTCATTTATCTCAAGAAATGGGAGCAGCTGGAGTATCAGCCAAATTGATAAAAAGCACTTCTGGCTACTGCCTCAACCTGGGACACCAGGGAGAGGTTTGTGTCCAGAAGTACTCCCAGATTGTGTACCTGTTCCTTCTTGGGAAGTGTGAAATCCAGAACAGGCAGATCAAGATCATCTCCTTAGTTCTTACCCCACACAATAAGTACCTCTGTCTTATCTGAATGCAGTCTCAGTTTATCTCTCATCCAGCCCATCACCGCTTCCAGGCAGGCATTTGGGGAGGTTATGCCTTCTCCTGATGATGTTGACAAGGAGAAAAAGATTTGGGTGTCATCAGCTTACTGATAACACCCTGCACCAAATCTCCACATGATCTTTCCCAGCGGTTTCATTGTCTGACATAATGGGCAGCACTTCCCAATGGAAAGGAGCACTGTGCTGCTGCCCATAAGTGGTTTAAAGTCATTTCACAGCAACCTTGTCACTACGCTGTCAGGGATGCCATTCAAGTTGCAGGTTGCTACCATTGATAGAGGAGTGCCTGTCATGTCAGCCACTACTTTTGGAATAAGATGCAACTCCAAGTTTAGTTCCAGTAATCTAAAGGTTGAATATATATACATTTGATATGGGGATGAAAATGGATTTAAACTGCACAATCAATTTTCTAGCTCAAGCATTACCTTGTGAATAGGTCTGTCAGAACATTTAGGCTATGTGGTGTTTACCTTTTTAAAAATTCCTTTTAGCTTTTCTGATTGTTGAGCTAAGGATAAAGGATTTGTTTTGCCCCCCAATAGCATGAAATATATTGTAGCAAGTTTTTCACTCACAGTGATGGAAATGATTTTTTGTCACCTCCTGTTGTGTGTGGTCCCATCAACTGAGTTATGAATTCAAAGCCTTGGGGGGAAATCGCAAATGCATATGGTATGAGAGTGTTACTGGACATTTTTCACTGATATCTGAAGATGCCTAAAAATTATATAGCCAGATTTCTTGGTACTAGCAAAGCTTAATGCCTGCATTTACTCTAAGAAGGTTGCAGAATACTTTAGACTTCCAACTCTCCTTGAACTGGAGACAGCTTTACATAGTAAATATGGACGAAATGTGTGCAGTACTGTACATGATTCCAAGTGTCTTCACACAGGAAGTGAAAATCTTGTTTGCTTGCTTAAATAGTTTGTAGTGCAAAAATAAGTTCTATATGGGTGGGGGTGGAAATCTCATTTTATTTCTCATACTTGCAGACCACCCCAATATTCCATCCCTGGGTGAAAATTCATACATTTTGAATTTCAGTGTTGCTCTTCTGCATTAATAATCACACATACATACAAACAAATGCGTATTGGAGGACCAGGCTATGCAAAGACCTCAGTGTGTACACCCAAATGTGTAATTTGTATCCTGGAAAAATGGAACTACAGATTGTGCACTAGGTTATAAACATGTAGGTGCTGTACAGACAGAACCTTAAACACATGAAGGCTAGGCACTATTTTTCCACAACCTGAGGAGCTCATCCTGCAGTCATATGGGTTGCGCCCCAAGCAGACAGGACCTGACCTTTTGAACTGTAGGTGTTGTGCACTTGGAGGCCAGGTCTGGATGGAACCCATCCAAGAGTCCTTAAAGAACTCAAATGTGAAATTGCTGACCTCCTTGCTAAAATATATAACTTATCCCTGCAATCAGGTTCTGTACTGGAGGACTGTAAAATAGCAAATGTAACACCAATTTTCAAAAAGGGATCCAGGGGCGATCTGGGAAATTACAGGCCGGTTATCTTAACGTGCATTCCGGCAAATTGATGGAAAGCATCCTCAAGGATAAAATTGTAAAGCACATAGAAGAACAGGCCCTGCTGGGATAGAACCAGCATGGCTTCTGCAAAGGTAAGTCTTGCCTCACAAACCTTTTGGAGTTTTTTGAGAATGTCAGCAAGTGTGGGGATAAAGGTGATCCAGTTGACATAGTATACTTGGACTTCCAAACAGCTTTTGACAAAGTTCCTCATCAAAGACTCCTGAGGAAACAGCAGTCATGGGATACGGGGACAGGTACATGTGTGGATTGCTAACTGGTTGAAGGACAGGAAACAGAGGGTAGGGATAAATGGAGAGTTTTCTCAATGGAGGGAAGTAAGAAGTGGGGTCCCCCAGGGATCTGTACTGGGACCGGTGCTTTTTTATTCATAAATGTTTTAGAAGTGAGAGTAAGCAGCGAGGTGGCCTAATTTGCAGATGATACCAAACTCTTTTGGGTAGTGAAATCCAAAACAGATTGTGAGGAGCTCCAAAACGATCTCTCCAAACTGGGTGAGTAGGCGACAAAGTGGCAAATGCGGTTCAGTGTTGGCAAGTGTAAAGTGATGCACATTGGGACGAAAACCCCCAATTTCAAGTATACGTTGATAGGATCTGAGGTGTCGGTAACTGACCAGGAGAGGGATCTTGAGGTTGTGGTGGACAGCTTGTTGAAGGTGTCAACTCAATGTGCAGCAGCTGT
Source organism: Hemicordylus capensis (assembly GCF_027244095.1). NCBI lineage: Eukaryota > Metazoa > Chordata > Lepidosauria > Squamata > Cordylidae > Hemicordylus > Hemicordylus capensis. The sequence goes on along the minus strand of NC_069658.1, from coordinate 367,372,623 downwards.
GAAAAAGGCCAATTCCATGCTAGGGATCATTAGGAAAGGGATTGAAAATAAAACGGCTAATATTCTAATGCACTTATACAAAATGATGGTGTGGCCACACCGGGAGTACTGTGTACAATTCTGGTCACCACATCTAAAAAAGGATATTGTAGAACTGGGAAAGGTGCAGAAGAGGGCAACTAATCTTAGATTAGTCTTAGATCAGGGGCCTAAAGCACCTTTCATATAAGGCAAGCTACAACACCTGGGACTATTTAGTTTAGAAAAAGGAAGACTGCAGGGAGACATGATAGAGGTCTATAAAATCATGCATGGTGTGGAGAAAGTGGAGAGAGAGAAATTCTCCTCCCTCTCACATAACAATAGAACCAGGGGTCATCCCATGAAATTGGTTTCCAGGAAATTTTGGACCAACAAACGGAAGTACTTTTTCACACAATGCATAATCCACTTTTGGAATCCTCTGCTACAAGATGTGGTGACAGCCAACAAGCTGGATGGCTTCAAGAGAGGTTTGGATAACTTCATGAAGGAGAGATCTATCAACGGCTACTAGTCTGAGGGCTATAGGCCACCTCCAGCCTCAAAGGCAGGATGCCTCTGAGTTCCAGTAACAGCAGGAGAGAGGGCATGCCCTTGCCTCTTGCCTGTAGGCTTCCAGCAGCATCTGGTGGGCCACTGTGTGAAACAGGATGCTAGACTAGATGGGCCTCGGGCCTGATCCAGCAGGGTTGTTCTTATGTTCTTATGTCTTCCTTTTTAAAAGACAAGAGACACACTCCTGTTAGCAGAAGTAAATTACTCATGGTCCCCGTGCTAGATGGCCAATATCATAGCTTACTAATGACAGCCTAGAGCAATCAGATTTAAAATATTGCTTTTGGGGGCACAATTGGGATACATCACACAGTGAACAAGCAAGACACAACACCTTCCCCAGCGTACACATTTATATTCTATTCTTCTCTAAGACTCAAAGTGGCTCACAATCACAAAAAACAAGTTATGCAAATTGCTTGATAAAAGAATCAACAGCAAATTTCATGACAGTATCAAAACAGTGAAACTTCAAGTACATCCCATATTAAACACTGGCAAGATTTGCTTAAAAAGCAGCTTTTGTCCAGCCTCCAGAAAACAGGAGGAGGGAGCAGACCAAAGCTCACAAGAAAACAGGTTGCATTGTGTGTGTGTTGCGAGAAAGTACCCATAATGTACTCCGTGTATACAATGAATCCCGTTGCTATTGTTACCATTTTTATCCCACTCTTTCCCAAGGAGCTCAGGATGGCACACAAGGTATTCTCCCTACTTTATCACCCAGCAACCAACCCTGTGAGGAAGGCTAGGCTGAGAAATAGTGACTGGCCCAGCGTTGCTCAATGAGTGCCATGGCTGGGTGGGGAGCATATTATGCATGTCATGCATTTGATGCAGGAAGAATATATGTCTTGTGTGCTCTACAACAATCTTAACTTTTGGAGTAGCCTAACTTATAAAAGATTTGCATATACATAAGGAAATGGGGAGATCACACCTAAAACACATCCAGTGGGGGGAAAGGCTGGAAGAAACAGCATTATAAATATATATTAATAGCAGTGTGCACCTGCAGCATTGCTGTGAATTCAGTTTTCAGCTGTGACGAGTGCCGTTCACAAGTTGCGATTTTAATGAGCAGGATAGTTTGACCTAGATGAGGCATCTAATAGAATGTGTAGGTTCTTGTGATGTAGAGAACCTTCTCGGAGACCACTGAGGATAACTGGTTGTCATTTCATACACCCAACAGAAACACTTAAAGAAAAACTGGCCAAAATGCTACAATAAGAGGAATGCAGCCTGGCTTTTTAACTGTTTCATATACTTCAATGGTTCCTCTTTATCATGAACCTCTGTGGGCCTTTGCCTGATAAATCACTATGCCTGCTTTTCCTCATCTTACCTTTTGCGGAGATTTTGGTAATGGCTTTAAAAGGGGTTTTTTAATTGCTAGAGATGCCAATTTTTAATGTTAAAACCCCTCACCACCCAGTCCTTAGAAATTATTTCTCTAAGTACTTATTTATTTATATTTACATTTATATCCTGCTATTCATCCAAGGAGCCCAGAGTGGTGTACATGGTTAAATAAATAGAATGGTTTTATGTATCCTCACAACAACCCTGTGAGGACAGTAGGTTAGTCCAAGAGATAGGTGAGTAGTCTGAACTGCTACCGGAGAGGTTCAGTTTGGTTCCCGCCCCACCATTGAACCTCCTTCAATTCAGTTGGGGGGATTTCACAAATGTTTTGTTAACAAAAAGTTTTTTAAAAAATACTTATTTTCTCCAGGGGGCTTCTCCGAGGCCACGGGAGGGAGGTCCATGGGCATTCCCCCTCCCACTGCTGGCCATCCTCTTATATTGTAATTTGGATTGTGTACACCATGGCGCAGCGGGGAAATGACTTAGCAAGCCAGAGGTTGCTTGTTCGAATCCCCACTGGTATGTTTCTCAGATTATAGGAAACATCTATATCGGGCAGCAGCGATATAGGAAGATGCTGAAAGGTATTATCTCATACTGCATGGGAGATGGCAATGGTAAACCTCTCCTGTATTCTACCAAAGACAACCACAGGGCTCTGTGGTCGCCAGGAGTCGACATTGACTTGCAGGCACACTTCACCTTTTCACCACCTACAGATTTTTTATATAAGGCCGTATACAGATACGATAAACAGGATAGTATCATGCCAAAATCTCTCTCAAATAGATAGGCACCATACACCTAGATCTCTGCAATAAATGGGCAGTGCACCAGGGAAAGTATTACATTGCATGACCTTGGCAACTCAGCTCTACAGTGCAAGGCCAAAACTGGACAGTTGAGGGACAAGGCATGGGAGTGATGGAGGTTAGTGGTGCATGTGGAAGTGGAGGCCTATTAGAGATTAGAATGGCTATAGATACAATAGCATTGTCTGCTGGCCCTGTTTATTGCCAATTGTTAATACAGCTCCCTTTAATAGGAGATCTGGGACCTAGTACCACAGCCTATATAAGTCTCCACAGTCTCCACACTTCTTTTGAACAAAAACTTGGTTTTCACTCAGATGGCACTAGTCAGTTTTGGTTTGGAGTTGAGGATGATGAAGTGTGCCAGGAAAATGATTTGAGAACTAATGATCCGTATACCAGGAGCAGGATTTAATCCTATGTTTTATGCACTATGATGCAAGGCTTTTAACTGATATTGTATTAATTGTTTTAATGTTGTTTTTAGAATATTGTTTTAAAATTTTAATTTGTGTTTTAAATTTCTTGTTTTGTTTTTGTTTAAGGTTTTACTTTTGTTTTTATTTTGTAAACCGCCCAGAGACCTAAGTTTTGGGTGGTATTAAAATATGTTAAATTAAACAAACAAACAAACAAATAAATTATAAGCCTTAAAATGCCACAAATTCCATCACACATCTTGTGCTTAGGACTTTATACTAGTTAGAAGAACCTGTGTTTAAAAAAAAATAGCTGAGAGGCCATTTAGAATGACAACACTGGTATCTGAAGGTTGATGTGAAAATAGCATTTGCTAGAATGCAATCCCAATGGAAATTGGTTTTTTTTTTAATCTGATGGCAAGCAAGCATGTCCTACTTATTCTATTGCTTTTCTAAAAGCTTTTTTCGTAAAATGTGCATCAAATAGCTATATTGTATAATAACAAGTAATTGCATGATAATAAGTTAGTAGTATGAATTCCTGTGTGCCCTAAATGTCCTTAAGTGCAACTTGTCTCTTTCAGTGTATGTGATCTATTCTACAAGCTGCACAGTGAGTTTCTGATCTTGAGCTCAGAAATTCAGAATCTGGTTGCGGCTGATATATAGATCCACCATACTATTTAAGTTTTAAATAGGTGGTGGTAAATTTTTGAAGCCTGGGGGTGAGGGGAAAGGTGGTTCTTTTAAAAAGCAGCAATTCAGAGGGTTTTTGTTTTAAGATTAACTTCAATTATGCCCAGGGTTGTATGTATATGTGGTGTTTTCTTTTTTAAAAAATAAGCAAATTAAAAGTCAAATACAAATTAATACTAACTCTTTTATGCTGGGAATAGCTTCCTGCCCTCCCTTCTGGCTCATCTGTATGGACTGTGCTATGTTGTATTTATAGTTAGAAGTTGATTTAAGATCATAAGCAGGCAAGTGCACTCTTTCAATTCTCAGGGGAAAGCCTAAACCAAATGCAACCATTCATATAGACAGCATAAGTTGCTAATGGCAGCCCAGAATGTGTGATGTGCTCCAGATTCATTCTTTAGGATATAACCAGAAATCCAGGGAGCAAGTCCAAGGAAAAGACAATACACTGTAGAATGCAGTGGTCAAAACTTCCTGCCACCTCTCCCACTACTGAACAGATGTGGTTTATGTTATCTCTTTCATTTATAAGGTTTGTGAAGGGAGATAGACTGATTAATTTTCAAGAAAGCATGTTTTGGACTAAAGCCTTCTTTTAATTTCCGGTATATAATTCACCAATGAGTGGGGCAACTGGTCTGGGTGCAATACTTTCCCACTCTTCCTCTGGCATTCCCTGTGATGTCTTTTTGTTGTCAGTATCAAAGTCCATGTTAGATATCATACTCCAGCTGATACAATGGAAAATTGTGTGTTAAACCATAGAATCTCTGTTTGATTCTTTACCCTTGGTGTTAGAAGGAATGGTAGCTGCTAGAGATGTAGAAGGTGTGAAGTGGACTTTTCTCATCTCCTCTGGTATTGTAACATGGTCTTCCTATTCTGGGTGGAAGATATAGCCCAATGAACCTAGTTCTATCTGTGCCTCATGATTTATTTTTTTTAAAAATAACTTTTCATTCAATTTTTCACAACATAAGATACACACACGCACACACCAAAAGAAAATAAGAGAAAAAAACCCACAAACAAACAAAAAAAAAAAACACAAAAAAACCACCAAGGGGACTTCCATATCATCATTAGAACAAGTATCAGTTACAATACTCAAGTCTTGCCTGCAATTTAATCTTTCTTCACCCGATAAATCGTACGAAAGTCAGCTCTAGGGCATTTTTAAAACATTTTAGTTACCACTCAAAAGCCTGATAGAAATCTATTTTATAATATGTTTTTAGGTAAATAAGAAGATGGTCCCACTCCCTTTTAAATACTTCAAATTTATTTCTTAATAATGCTGTTAGCTTTGCCATTTCTGCCAACTCTAACACTTTAAGTATCCAATCCTCTTTATTCGGGCAATGGATGTCTTTCCATTTGTATGCAAATGCCAATCTTGCTGCTGCTGTCAGATACATAAACAGGATCCAGTATTTCCTAGGCAATGAACTGTTATCAATACCTAATAGTATTGTTTCTGGGCTATTAGGGAAAGCCATTTTAAACACTTTCTAAAACTCATTGTATATTACATCCCAATAGCTTTTAGACTTATTACAAGTCCACCATAAATGTATATAGGAACCCTCCTCTTTTTTACACTTCCAACATTTGTTTGTCAAGTTCTTGTAAATTAAAGCCAACTTCTTAGGAGTTAAATGCCACCTGTACATCATCTTTAGATTATTTTCCTTTAAATTAGAACAGGCAGTGTATTTCATGTCTTTTATCCATAGTTTTTCCCATTTCTTCAAGTCTATATTGTAACCAAAATCCTCAGCCCGTTTGATCATTGAAGTTTTCACTATTTCCGTTCTTGTATCTTCCAATAATAACAGATCGTACATACTAGAAACTAGTTTGTCTTCCTTGTCACACAACTGTTGTTCAAATTCTGACTTTGATAGATTAAAACCCTTTTTGCAATCTTGCTTGAATAAGGCGCTGATCTGGTGATACTGAAACCAAGAAATATTCCAATCCTGCATAAGATCTAATTTTTTAAGTTCATATTTTGCACCTTGGGGAACAAGCAGTTGTCGATACGTAGGCCACGTCTGTTGCATATTTTTCTGTTTTCTAGATATAACTTCCAGTGGAGATACCCAAAGTGGGATTTTTGTTTCTAGCACAAGTTTGTTTTTCATCCATACCATACATATATAAGCTTTTTCTAACATAGTGATTTAAGAAGTCTTTATTTACTTTTACCTTATCATAAAATAAATATGCATGCCAACCATATCTTATATCGAATCCTTCCAAATCTAACAGTCTTGGATTGTTTTAATGTAATCCATTCTTTCATCCAGCTTAGGCATATTGCTTCAAAATATAACTTAAAATCCAGTAATGCAAACCCTCCTCTCTTCCTGTCGTCTGTTAGGTTTTTAAAATTTATTCTTGGGTTTTTGCCCTGCCAAATAAAGTTCTTTATGTCTTTATGCCATTGATCAAAAATTGACATTGTATTTATTATTGGTATCGTCTGGAAGAAATATAGCATTTTAGGAAGAACATTCATTTTGATAACAGAAATTCTTCCACTTAATGATAGATTCAATCTATTCCATCTACATGAGTCTATCTTTATATCCTTCTAGATTTTAATATAATTATTTTGAAACAATAAGGCATTATTTGTTGTAAGCATAACTCCTGGGTATTTTACCTTTCCCCCCACATTGAAACTAGATCTCAAGACAATTTTTTCAATATCTTCTTTGTTCATATTTTTAATTAATACCTTTGTCTTACCCTTATTTATATAGAACCCTGCTAAATTCCCATATGATTCTAATATTTCCAATAATGTATCAATTGACTCTCAAGGATCTTGTAAAAACAACACTATATCGTCTGCCAAGGCTCTTAGTTTGTATCTTTGTGTCCCTATTGACAATCCTTGTATTTTGGTCTCTTCCCTTATCCTGCACATAGTTTCCAAGACCAATATAAATAGTAATAGAGACAGGGGGCAACCGTGTCTAGTACCTTTTTGAATACTAAAAGAATCTGTAAGTTCTCCATTAACCTTACCTTAATGTTTGCTCTTTGTTCAGAATATATAGACCCAATCACCCTTAGATAATTAGCTCCAAACTCTACAATTTCCAGGGTTTTCAACATAAATTGCCAGGAGATGTTATCAAACGCTTTCTCTGCATCCAAAAATAACATAGCCAGTTGTTTATCATTATGCTTTTCATAATATTTTAATACATTTAGAACAGTTTGCACATTGTCCTTTATTTGCCTTTTTGGTAGAAATCTAGCCTGATCTTCATGAATTAACTCTACCAAGACCACCTCCATTCTTTTAGCAAGTATAGAAGCAAATAATTTATAATCATTATTAAGTAAGGAGATTGGTCTATAATTTTTAACCAGAGTTTGATCTTGGTCAGGTTTTGGTATTAATGTAATAGTCGCTTGCCTCCATGAATCAGGGAACCAACTCTTCATGATAATTTCATTCATTGTCCATTGTAATTGTTGAGACAATACTTCACTAAAAGCTTTGTAGTATATAATAGAGAGCCCATCTGGTCCTGGCGATTTCCCCCGCCCTTTGTTCACATTAAGCACCCTTAACTAGTTCATTGGAAATTGGAAGATTCAATATTTCCCGTTGTTTAGGGTTTAATTTTGGTAAATTCCTTAATTGCAAGAATTGTTCTACTTTATTTCTATCAACCTTTCTTTCTTTCTTTTTTAATAAAACTCCTTATAATATTTATAAAATTCTCTTTTAATTACTGACTGTTGATTAATAATACCACTGGACTTACTCAGATTCGTTATATAATTCTTTTGCTGTTCAACTCTTAATTTCCAGGCCAAATATTTACCCGGTTTATTTGCCTGTTCAAAAGATTTCTGTTTTAGAAATATTAAGTTTTTTTCCATCTCCTCCACTGTCAACATGGAATATTTCTGTTTTAATACCTTTAATTGTTGTATTAAAGTTTGGTCACCTTTTTTTCTAATTAGTTCCCCTTCCAATTCCTTAATTTGAATCTGGATTAGGTCCTTGTTCTTTTTTCTTTTCCCCCCAGTATGCATTTTGTTGAATAAAGAAACCCCTCATCACCACCTTACTTGCATCCCATACTGTCTTCATTTGTAGATCGTCCTTTAGGTTTATCTCAAAATATTCTCTAAGTTTTTGTAAACCTAGTTTCACAATTTTAGAGTGATTCAAAAGGGACTCATTTAATTTCCATTGATAGTTTTTCTTTATATATATAATTATTATTAATATTATTATTATTCCAATTTTCCACTTTAATTCTATAGGATTATGGTCAGAAAATATCCTTAATAATTAACCAGTGACATTAATAAACAATCATTATGAAACTAAACAGGATGATGCCATACAAATGATGTATACAGAAAACCAATACGTAATGCAGGATACAAAAAATGCCTTCTCATATAGCTGAACGCACCAATGATAACATATGTGGAAACAATAAACAATTTGTAAAGGAGGTCTAGATAAGCCGACAAAAACTGGGACTGTAGGGGGAAAACGGGCAAAGTCACATATCAAAAAGAGTGGCAGATGACAGATATGCTTTGTCAGATGTAATTTCAAAAGGAGATGTAAAAATCCTCAATGGCAAAAGACCAATACCATGAATACAAAAATAAGGATATAAAGTCATCAACATACTGAACGCAAAAAGTCCGTCAAGAACGCTGTCATAAGTAAAATGAACTTGGTCAAAGGTAAAGCCCTCTGCATGCCCTTGTAGAAAGAAAACAATCATGATAAATCAGTGGACGGCTCTTCCGGATAAAGGCCGTTTCGCCTGTATACAAGCAGTATACAGTATAGAATAAGATATGAGAGCAACCAGGAGTGAATCCCACAATAAATATATAAGAAAGAAACTCTAATATGAAACAGCATACAAACCTCCAAAACAGCATGAATGCCGGTATCTTATTTCTTTAGCTAGACACAGCCTTTCAGTCCTCTCCGGCATTAGTATCTACAGAAAACTCCCCCATTTATATCTATGTGAAATAAATTACCCACAGCCGTTAATGGCGTAATAAACAACACCTTCAAGCATGCGCACATGCAGATAAATGACTCAGCAATAAATCAATAGACATAGAAAAACAAACCATACAAAACCAATAAATAAAGGTGACAAGGTCCACAATACTAAATAATAAGAAAATAAAAATAAAAAATACCTTGCAATGATGCAACATACCTCACGGGACATCCTAATAAAGTCTAGAATGAAAAAAGGGGGAGAAAAGCAGAATAAGGAGGAGGTATACGTCTAACATGAGAGATGGGGGGAAAAGAACCATGCAACTGACACAAGTCTCATACACAAGATAAAAAAGGGGGAGACTGAGACATATCAATCTAAATAAATATCATCAGACAATCAATAATGTGGAAACAAAGTTCCAGAATAGGAAAAAGCTGACAGGAACATAAGGGTAATTATCCTACAAATAGCTGGACAGTTCTAAATGAGTATTTAGACTTGCTGGCTCCAACGTTTGATACGTAAAAATGAAGGAAGCTTCTATTTGCAGAAGTGCCTGATGGACATCTGCAGACAGGAACCGGCATCTTTGGTATACATGCAACACAAAAAACCCGGATGTCATCGCTCACGTGTTGAGATGGATGGACCAGAGGTGCGTCCATAACTCGTGAGTTGATCCTAGACCTGTGTTCTGCAATCCTGACACATGCACATCTCTCAGTCATGCCAATGTACCACTTCCCACATGGGCATACAACAGCATATACAATCGCCCTGGTCCTACAGGTAGCAAAAAATCTAAGTGGTGTGGAAACACCAGTGATGGGGTGATGCACCTCTTTGGTGTGAACTGCTAGAGGGCAGACCGAGCATCCCCCACATGGGTAAAAACCAGTCGTGACCTGCAGGGGTGTATGGGAATCTAAACAGTCTGTTCTGGTAAGAATATTCCTGATGCTGGTGGTCCTGCGGAAGGCTGTGATGGGTGGAGATTGACAACCTGGGATGTCATTAATTATGTGCCAGTGCTTCCGAATCACATTTTGAATCCTAAAAGCCAGGGGGATATAATCGATTGACCAGAAGACTCTTTGTATTCTCTCCCGAGGCTGATCCTTAAGGAGCTCTAGACGATCCCTGTGCCTGGCACGGACTTTGGCACTGTGCACCACTCCCGGAGGGTATCCTCTCTGGATAAGTTGTCATTCAAGAATCTCAGCCTCCCTCTCAAAATCTGCATCCCAAGTAGAGTTACGTCTGATACGTAAAAATTGGCCCTACGGCAAACCTTGCTTGAGATGTCTGGGATGATAGGATCTGAAGTGTAAATAAGCGTTATTATGTAAAGGTTTTTTGAACGGGGCAAAAGTGAGTCGTCTCCCGGGCCCCACCCGGACCCAGATATCTAGATGCGGAACTTGATAAGCATCCCAATGGTAAATGAACTTGATGTCCGGATGCAGGCTATTCAACCAATCAAAAAATTCCATAAATCTATCCCTGTTCTTAAACACAATAAAAACATCATCAATATAGCGCTTGCATACCTCCAGATCTTCATAAAAAGGATTATCCCTCTGATTTAGAATCCGTTTGTCCTCCAGCATGGCCATAAACAAGCAGGCTACACTAGGTGCCAATGTGCAACCCGTACCTAAACCTTTAATCTGGCTATAGAACCAGTCTTGGAACCTAAAAAAGCTTTTCTCAAATATTAGGTCCACTAATTCAAGAAGGAAATATGTGGGGGGATTGGGATCAGATCATATCAGTAACAGAGACTCTACAACTTGGCGTGCCTGTTCCAGAGGGATACTAGTGTATAAAGACACCACATCCAGAGTCACCAAAATGGCTGAATCAGATAGGACCATTCCTTCAAGCTTACAGATGAAGTCCCTCATATCCTTAATTTAAGAGGTAATCTGTCCAACAAATGGTTTTAAGTGATGATCAACATAGATGGAAAGTGGTTCGAGGACTGAATTATAACCGGAAACTATGGGGCGACCCTTAACAGGGCGATCTGGTTTGTGTATTTTAGGTAGAACATAAAACACGGGAACCCTGGGAAACTGATTGAGAAGAAACCTCTTCTCATTAAATATCAGAAAATATCCCTGGCAATATATCAATATCTTTGATTGTTTTCGACACATCTGCATTAGCCCAGATCATATCTATTCTCGTGTGCATTTTATGTCTATCTGAAAAGAAAGTATACTCCTTAGCATCTGTATTTTTGATTCTCCATATATCATGTAAACCAAAGTGCTCAACCATATTTGGAGAGGAGAGCTGGTCTTGTCACAAGACTCTTGTGGTAGCAAGCATGACCTGTCCCCATAGCTAAGCAGGGTCTACCCTGGTTGCATCTGAATGGGAGACTTGATGTTTGAGCACTGCAAGATATTCGCCTCAGGGGATGAAGCTGCTATGGTAAGAGCAGAAGGTTTCAAGTTCCCTCCCTGGCTTCTCCAAGATAGAGCTCAGAGAGATTCCTGCCTGCAACCTTGGAGAAGCTGCTGCCAGTCTGTGAAGCCAATACTGAGCTAGATAGACCAATGGTCTGACTCAGTATATGGCAGTTTCCTATGTTCCTATATTTAAAAAAAGGCTTTTGGTAATTTCCCATCATTTTTTCTCAAGTCTATTGAATCTCTATCAGCCTGTGTTGAGACAATTCAATTAAAGTCTCCTATTAATATAATCCTTTGCCTATCTGTCTCTGTTAGTTGCTTTTCCAATTTTCTATAGAAATCTGCTTTTGCCTCGTTAGGGGCATATATGCCCACTACTGTATATTTTAAGTCTCCAACCTTTATTTCTACTATCAAAACTCTTCCATAATCATCTTTATATATCAGTTTTGGCTCTAAAAAGTCTTTTATATAAAAGACTACTCCCCCTTTTTTCTTAATATATAATGTTTCAAATTGCTGGCCAAGTGCTTTGTTTTGTAGGTATTTTCTATCTCTCCTTCTTATATGCACTTCCTGTAAGCAAATCAAGTCTAATTTTCTTTTCTTTAGATCATGGAAATTTTTTGGGCGTTTTGTTTTTATATTTAAGCCATTTACATTTAAGGAAAAGAATTTTATTTCCATACTGACTATTTATTTGTTTTGCTAAACCCGCCCCCCTTATTTATTGCCTTGTGTCTTTTGGAGATCCCCTGAGACCTGAAGATCGTTCCTGTACCTGCGGAGAAATTGTTTTATTTTAGAGTCTTCAGTTAATCTATATTTCTTATTTTTATAGGTAAAGGCAACCCCTTGAGGGAACTCCCATCTAAAGGGGATTTTATTTTGTTTTAAAAGTATCAGTCAAATCCCTGTAGTCTTTTCATTCCCGAAGAAGTCATCTTGGGATTTCTTTCATCACCATATTTGTTTGTCCATTAATTTCCCATTTATTTTGAAAAAGGGCTTGTATAATACGGTCTCGGGTAGATTTTGAATTAAATTGAATTATGCAATCTCTAAGCACCTTGTGAGTGGCTGAAAAAGTGGCATTTACTCTAAAGGCATCTTCAATAAGTACTTCCATATAAAGTAGATCTATCTGCAAAAGTTTGGCTAATTCATTTTTCAGCAAATCTGCTGAATTTTGAGTTGTGCTTTCTGGAATTCCCCTTATTCTAGGCATTTTTTCCCTCTGCACCAGTTGCAACATTGCAAGTTGATCAGCTACCGTGTTTCCCCGAAAATAAGACAGTGTCTTATATTAATTTTAGCCCCCAAAAATGCACTAGGGCAATTAGTGGTACATCAGAAATTACTGCTAGGTCTTACTTTCGGGGTAGGTCTTACTTTCGGGGAAACAGGGTAACTCTTCATTTTCCTTTTTCAACTCCGTTATCTCCTGATCTGCAGCGTCTACTTTTTTATAAATTTGTTTAGTATCCTCCACTATCCTTTTATTTATTTCTTCCAAGTTGTTACATTTATTTGAGTTGTCTATAATCCCTTGTTTTATCACTTGTACCTCCTTAAACTGCAACATATCTTGCTTTAAGACCTGTGAATCTGCTTTTATCTGTTGTATGTCCTCTTTAAGAGTTTGCATATTATGGACCATAGATTGTACCACTTCATTATTTGTGTCTAATTTACTATTTATGGTTTGAAGTAACTCCCAGATTTAACCAGTGGACCTATCCATTTGGGGAATCATTCCCACTGATAGTTTTCTAGCCATGTAAGTTTGTGATCCAGTTGGAATATTCTTATTCTTAGACATTCTAATATACTAACCATAACCTACTGTAACATATTGGATGTTTACAACAGAATTAACTCTTTAAACAATATGCACCTCCTATGACTACAAAAGGGAAAGTGTAATTTACACTTAAATTCCACTTCACCCTTTGACTCTTTTAACTCTTCTTCGCTCAAGATGTATCTGTTCATTCACTCTGGAAATATAGTCACAGGCTCCCTTCGACCCAAACTCGCATTTGTAGACTCATGTTGAAATTCAGCTAGGTCCAAAAAGAAGGTGGGAGATATACTTCACATTCTTCAAAACACCTGGAAGTTCACCATATTCACCTTAGTGATCCCCAGTGTCGAGTCTTTGCACTTAGGGCTTATTGTGAGCTAATAATATAGTAACTTGGGCTACTTTGAGTAACTTTAGCAAGATTTGGATTACTTTAGCTTACTTTAGCAGATTTAATAACGATTTGAAAACACAAAGGCAGGGGTGGGAGTTAGTCATCCCTCTCTTCGAAACTACTACTAAGTTTTGGCTCCTCTTCTCCTGTAGATGTGCTTATAAAGTTTTAGTCTCGGTCCATGTGGGGCTGTGAGATTTCAACCATACCAACATCCAAAGGCTTCCAAAAAGCATTGTTTAAATAAGGTTCTATCTCGCAAGTTGTTGTTCTCCTTGTTCTTTTAGATGAGATTCTTAATAAATTCCTTTGTTGGCTTGTTTGCATTTGATAGAAGTTGCAACGCTTCCAAGCTTAGTTTCAGGACAGCCTGAACTCCACACTGCAGTACTCTCGTTGACTCTAGCCCTGTTGCTCGACTGGCACGAAGAGACCTCGGCTTCCCCGCACCCCTTCGCAGCAGGAGCTGACTTCTCTGGGCTGATTGAGTCTTCTTCGCCTCCCACTTTAATCCAGTGGGGTGGGGGGTGGTTGTTGAGTCCCTCCAGTTGCTTTCTGCAGGTCTTCTCTTGGAGACTCCAAGAGAAGCGTCTTGCTTGGTCAGTGTCAGAACTGGAAGTGTATCTGTGCCTCATGATTTACAGCAGTGACCACCTTGCTAGGGCTCATACCCCTGACTTGGTTATTAGATATTGGTCACTGGTTTGGCCTGGTTTGTTAGTGGCCCAAAGTTAGTTAGCTCTCCAATGGTGGAAAGCTGGGCTAGGCTGCTGGTGAGAACAGCCTCTTGGAGTGGTATTTAGTGGTCATAACTTAAGTTTGAAAAGAATGGCTGATGTGTGTGTGTGTGTGTGTGTGTATGTGTGTGTGTGTGTGTGTGCGTGCCACTTTCTTCCTTCTTAGTGGGGTTGGATAAGAGCATGTGTGTATATTGCCATATTTTCAGTATATGAAAACTTCAATAAAAGTGGTGGTGATAATAAAAAATATTAGTTTTGGGAAAGAGTGTATAAGACATGCATAGATAACCAATAAAAGTGTCACTTATATACTCTCCACCTCCTGCCCCACCCCCAGTCTATGTTTTTCTCATACTGCTGTTTTCAGGAAACACAATTTGTCTTGGGGGAATCTACCTTATCTTCATATTCAAAAGTACACTGGTGTAAAATGAATGTCTGATTCTGGATTTGATATTAAGATGTGTCATCCATTTTAAGCCTTTGAGTTTAATCTCCTTTGCTCAGTTTGTGTGTGTGTGCATGTGTGCAAGGCACAGAAAATATATGCCACTGGCAGGAATAGAGAACTGAAATGTCAGCTTGAAGGATGATTTCTTGCATTCTGACAGAGAAATTATGTCTCAATACAAAGATAAACAGTGTGTCAAGGATAGAATAACAGAAATGTGGTGTTGAATCTGTTCTCGTGACTGCTCTTTTGCAGGTAACTTTAGTTTTAAGGGCAATCTCCTCTCCGTGAAGCCTGCCTGCATGGTGGTTGTCATTTCTGTTCTGAAACTCTCAGCTTATTTTTCCTGGAGCAGCTTTCCTGGAGGGGAGTAAGGTACAAAAATATATATTTTTAAAATGTTAAAATGTTCACAACCCCCCCCCCGAACCGAACCAAACGGGGTGGGTTCGATTGGGTGCTGGACCGAACTGGCCTGGTTGGGTTCGAATCCGGTCCAGATTCAAACCCAACCAGGCCAACCGGTTCCATGCACACCCCTATTCCTAGGGACTATTGGGAAACATTATGCAGAGATTATTATTTTTTAAATGGACTAGATCTATTAAGTGTTCAAAATGACATTTTCATTTTATAATTTGTTCTGCTGCCCTGTAATCCTCCAGTCCGAAATTCTCATCTGCCCCACTATTTCAGGACTGATCAAGGAAAAGGAGAAAGCTATAACCATCCTTCTACTGCTGACAGGAGCACAGAATTCTGTAGCCATTTCAGGACCTTTTGACTGCCATCGGGAGCCAATCTTGCAATGAGACTCAACAAACAGTTGCTCTGGGGCTGCAGAACTTATGGGAAGGATACTTTGGCCTCAGGGACAGTGTTTCCTATAAGATTTGCACACACTCACACTTTTTTTGACATTGGCTCAGCCAATTTTAGATCCCACTCAGGTCGAATCAGGTAGGCCCCACTCTGAATGCATGTGCGCGCACACTCCCTTGATACTGCCACCCAGAACAAAACTAATCACACACGCAAAAATTAGAGCAAACATTGCTTAGCAGTTAGTCAGAGGAGCAAGGGGGTATGGCTAGCAGTATTGCCTCCATCCATGCCAGAACACCAGTAAAGAAGACTAGCCTGGTCCCAGTTCGATATAAGTGCCTTTTGACCGCTTGCTGCTTTTTTGTGATTTCAAACGGATCTTCCCTCTTTTACTGTTTCTCTCCGCTCTTCTCCTTTCCCTTTTGTGTCTTGCATCAGGGGCATAGCAAGGTTGGAGTGGGCCCAGAGACAAGATTTTAAAATGTTCCCCCTCACTGAAGCTCATGAAGTAAAGAAATCTTAAATGAACTGAATAGTGATAACAAAAAGCATAGTGTGTGTGTGTGTGTGTGTGTGTGTGTGTGAGATGTCACACACACACACACACACACACACACACACACACACACACACACCCTATGTGCCACAATAGAACATCATCCTAACATTTTTTTTAAGGTTTTGTAAATTGTGGACAATGCAAGTCATTTAATGGTACTAGAGAAAGACATGCGGTTCTTGTAGCTCCAGGTCTTGACACTCACATCAATTTTGGAGAATGAATACAATAAAGGAAGCCTGGGCGGGTGCGCGGCTAGGGGAGTTAGTCATGTGATTTGCCTCTGGGAGGCCCCTCAAGGCAGTGGGCCCCCAGACAACTGTCTCCCCTTGCCCTATGATAGTTACGCCCCTGTCTTGCATGGATATGGAGAAGCTGTCTAAGAAAATTCTCTGATGTTTCTTCTTGGTTGGAATCCTGAAATTCTCTCGAATTTCACTCTGGAGTGACAAGGGGGAAGTGAGTGGTCTTATGACTGCTGCTGAAGTCTGGCTGATGCACTCAGCAAGGGGATATTGAAGGGCTTTATTTCCTGGCGGGAGGAGTTTCCTGCACTCACTTTTAGTTAAGCTAGAAAATGTTTCCTCATTGCTGATTTACTGCAGTTAATTTAATAAAGTGTGGCCCCATTTTGAATCCATCAAATGTGTCACTTTGGAGAAATTTGGGGTCCCACCCTAGTGTCTTGAGGTGTGTTTTAGTTTGTAGCCTGAGGGCATGGCCTGTATCAGTTTTTATTGTTGTGAGCTAATTTGGGAGATGATATTTATCTGAAAAGCAGGATAAAAATATAGTTACTTATTAATGCATGTCATCCCTTCCCTGCCCCACATGTATTCTGAGCAGAGCTGATGTGTGAGCATATCTCAACCTGTGATTAGAGAACCCTATGTAATCCAGGGGTCCAGACTGCACAGAGATGCTGCTAAATAGCATAGGAACATAGGAACATAGGAAACTGCCATATACTGAGTCAGACCATTGGGTCTATCTAGCTCAGTATTGTCTTCACAGACTGGCAGCGGCTTCTCCAAGGTTGCAGGCAGGAATCTCTCTCAGCCCTATCTTGGAGAAGCCAGGGAGGGAACTTGAAACCTTCTGCTCTTCCCAGAGCGGCTTCATCCCCTGAGGGGAAGATCTTGCAGTGCTCACACATCACGTCTCCCATTCAGATGCAACCAGGGCAGACCCTACTTAGCTATGGGGACAAGTCATGCTTGCTACCACAAGACCAGTGCAATCCAGCTCCATCTCTTGCTTGTATTAACGGAACACATTTTTAACGTCTGGAGTCTGGCTAGGCTCGCTGTGCTGTTTCTTATGCAAAGCCTTCAGTGCTCTTTCAAAGTCTGCTAACAGGTTTTGTATTTAAACATTGTTCCGTTGATTTTTCCCTGTTGGATGCAGAAGCGTCACTTGGGGCTGGTGTTTTGGGGTTATGAAGACATCAATCTGCTCTTAAAATCACATTGTCCCATTTAACCTAAGGCTTTTTGCCAATATATTCCATTACTCCAGAGTCATTATAACCTCATTGACTACAGTTGGGAAGAAGCCATTAGAAATTAAAGTAGTGATTGTCTAAGAATTGTAGAGTCAACCAATGTGTATCAAAACATATATTTTCCAAAGCAAGGATAATGCTGAAGAATTAGTCTTACCAATTGGATAGTTGGAGTTCTATGGTGGATGAAGGAATAAGAGTAAAACTCTTATTAACAGAACATAAAGCTTCTAGCTAATACAGGTGTACTCTAATGTGAGAGACGCAGACTTTTCTCAGTCATTTCGGGCATCCCCAGGTAGATATGGGAAATGATTCTATGAAGCTCTGGAGAGCCACTGTTAGAGCAGACAGTACTGAACTTGATGGACCAGTCTTCAGACTTGGGATGAGGCAGATTTCTATGATACCTAGTTTTATTATACGTATGATACAATTATGTGGCCAGTTACTCATCATCATCATCATCATCATCATCATCATGATGTTCCCAAAGACTTTTGGGCAATAAGTGTTATGTTGCTCACTGTGTGTGCTTAATTTCTGCATGGTGTAGCAAGGGATTTCTATCTCGGTGACTATAAATTGAATTTCAGCATTTTGGAAGAACAGAGCTATAGTTACAGTAGGGACAAAATCCATATTTTAAAGTCCAATTAACAAATCCAAAGCACCTTGAGGGGGCTGCCTGCCCCCTCAAGCTGTAACCAGTTGATCCTATCTTAAGTTGTTGTTTCATCTCATTTGGGACCTGACACTGTCCTTGGAGGCGAAGGTAGCGGCGGTGTACAGAAATATCTTTTTACTAGTTACAGCTGGTACGTCAGCTATGACCCTACTTGGAGAAGTTGGACCTGACCTCAGTCACTCATGCTTTGGTAACATCCAGATTGGACAATTGCAATGTGCTTTACGTGGGGCTGCCCTTGAAGATGGTTTCAGAATGCTGGTCCAGAATGCTGCTTCAAGGATGCTCGTGTGCGCAAGTCACTTCATGAATGTCACACCCATCCTGCAGTAGGGAGAGGAGAGCTGGTCTTGTGGTAGCAAGCATGATTTGTCCTCTTAGCTAAGCAGGGTCCACTCTGGTTGCATATGAATGGGAGACTAGAAGTGTGAGCACTGTTAGATATCCCCCTCAGGGGATGGAGTCACTCTGGGAAGGCCAGAAGGTTTCAAGTTCCCTCCCTGGCTTCTCCAAGATAGGGCTGAGAGAGCTTCCTGCCTGCAACCTTGGAAAAGCTGCTGCCAGTCTGTGATGACAATACTGAGCTAGACAGACCAATGTTCTGACTCAGTATATGGCAGCTTCCTATGGCAGCTTCATTGGTTACCTGTCTGCTTCTGAGCTACCTGTAGATTCAAGGTGCTAGTCTTGACCTTTTTAAAACTCTATTCAGCTTGGGGTTGGGGTACCTGTCGGACCAATTACACTCATATGAACCTCCACTCATCATCTCAGGCCCCACCACTAACAGAAATCTGGTTGGCAGGAACTAGAGACAGCATCTTTTCAGTTGTGGGCCCCTTGGCTTTGGAACAGCTTCCCTGAAGAGCTTTGCCATGCTCCCTCCCTCATTGTTTTAAAAACAACAACTAAAATTGCATTCTTTTAAAAGAGGCGTTTTAAATAACTTTTAATTTGAAACTTATTCAACAGCCTGTGGTAATTCTGATTGTGGTTTTAGCCTGGACTCTTAACTTTACCAAATTTGGTTGTTATTATTTTATATTATTTTACATTGTAACTCTTCTATTGTTGTGAGCCACCTCGAGTAGTAGTGTACTGGAGGGGCAGGATATAAATATTTTAAATAAATAAATAAAATAGGAATGATGGCAAAGGAATGTACTGAACTTCAGTTTTTCAAGTCTTGGAGCTGCACCCTGTTTTACATCTGAGGCTTGCTAAGTAGGTCAGCTGATGGAAAGTCCGAATTCCTCAAAGGTAAGACCATGTTCATTGATCCTTGATTAAATACATTAGTACTTTACATTTAAAAACATTAAGAGGGCACCTGAACTGCGATCTCTGAAGTGGCTTCTAGCTAACACCATTCAGGCATATTGCAGGAAATGGGCCCAAGTACTATATTTCCTTTTCACAGGTCTTTGACTGCATGGTTCTCCCATCCATATTATAGGGAATACTTGGAGTTCTGTATATCTAACATGCCTTAAATTTAACAAGCCTTTGCATCATTGATGCAAAGAAAGGTGAATAGGCCACAGAATGGCAGCCTAAATAAGAGATACATCTTTGAACAGAGACTGTAAATCTGTATTGCAAGTATGTCTGAAATTATGACCTTTGCTCTGCCTAGTAGATTTTTCAAAACTTTCTTTAACTCATTTAATCATGGCAAACAGATTTTGTATTAGCTTCATTAGGTAATTTTCTTTGCTTATTTTCTCTCCTTATTTTGCAAGAGAACTCATCTACTTCCCTTCTTTGTTCTACATATTTCAGATGACATGGTACATTTTTTTGGCATATTTTTGGCCGTTCTTTGATCAACCAGCATTTGTTGTTTCATGCATGAAGCAGTCTAGAAATGTATACTAATCAATTTTAACCAGCGAGATGGCAGAGTTGGAAATCCCAGCTGAGGCAGTTTTAGCAGATGGCAATTCAGTAGAGGAAAAATTAAAGCAGAATTGCCAAGGAGGAATTGCAAGACACTGGGAACAAATTCACAAGGGGAGATCTCCCACTAGCAGCCTGTTGTATTACAGCTCTGCAGTCCTGGCTGGAATTCAGAATTTGAGTGTCTTTTTGCAACAATCATGAGTGATTTAGAATGCTTGGATCTTAGCTGGTAACCTACAATTTATCAAGATAGAAGCTTGTTCTAAAGAGAGTGGGAGAAGTGTCCAAAATTGACTAAATCTGCTTCTGCTGACTTGTCAATTTTGTATCTCTCAAAATTCATGGAAAGGAAACTAATTAGTAAGACTTATAGAAAGGAAACAAATTTAGTAAAACTATTGCAATCTTGGTATCACTTCCATGCTCCAAACCTAGCTCAGTTTATGAATATATGATGTTTCCTTATACGGAGTCAAACTATGAGTCCATTTTGTCCAGCACTATCTACTCTGTCAATACAATCTCAGGCAGAGGTCTTTCACAGCACTGCCACCAAAGGACATTTTTCTGGAGATGGTGAATACTGAACCCAGGATTGCACACAAAATGTATTGAACTGCATCATGTCAACTACATCTTCTATTTATCTAACTACTATCCAGCAGTACAAGACAACCAAAGCTGCTGTTAGGACTAATATGGCTCTTTTATTTATATTCCTCATGTGTTGTGAGTGGACAACTCCCACCGCCTCCCGGGGAATGACTATAGCAACAAACATGGAAATGGCTGCATTAAATATCCAATCTTGGAAAAAACAACCTCTCAGTCTCAATACATTTATTCACAATATGCTAACTCATATCAGAATCCATTAACAGAACAGCATAAACTGATTATTAAAGGGGGGAGTCCCCCTGTCAACACATATTACTTATATGAAAAAGAGGTAGCCAATTCAATTGACCAAAATAAACTTACTAAGCTTCTCAGGCGGCCAATTTTGTGGCACACCTCCAATAAACAGTGTGAATCAATGTGAATCACATAATAAGCACCAAATGGTCTAAGGCTTGCTTTGCATGATTCTTCACCTCCCCCCCCCCCCCGCAAAAAATAAAAACCTTGGGGAAAGATCACACAGTCACACAAATTAAACGTCTGTGCATTTCAGAGCTCATTAGGGATGTGCAGACCGATCCAGGGATTCAGGAGTTCAATCCGGGGGTTTGGGATCAAACCAAACCCCACTGGTTCCATCTGGACTGGAACAAACCTCCGGACAAGTCTGCAATTTTTAAAAAATTAAAAATTAAAAAATACCTGTAGCCCCTGTGGGGGGCTCCCTGTAGGCCGTGTGTGTGGGGTGTGTCTTCAAAGTTTCTTCCCCCCCCCGACTGGCCTCTGAAATCACTGCCACATCTGGGTAAAAAGGCCTCTTTCTGGCCCATTCGGGCCTCGTAACTGTGTGCATGCATAAATGGCCTCTGCGAGGCCTGGCATGGCCCATGACCTCACAGAGGTCATTTGTGCATGTCTGGCCATTTGGGGGGGGTAAAATGGCCACCATGCATGCCAGGCCTTGCAGAGGCCATTTACACATGTGCAGCAGCAGCCAAAATGGCTGCTGTGTGCAGTTATGAGGCCCAATAGAGGCTTTTTAACCTGTCCGACGTGGTGATTTCAGAGGCTTGGGGGGGAGGGGGAACCTTTGCAGAGCCCCCCCCCCCGGCCTACAGGGAGCCCCCCAAAGGGGGTACAGGTATTTTTTATATATTTTATTTTTTTTATTTTAAAAAATAAAATTCGTGAATCCCCCCGGACCGGACTGCGGGGTGGTTCGATGGGGGCCTGACTGGACTTGGCCGGTCTGGTTCGAGTCCAGTCTGGACTTGAACCAAACCGGTCCACCCGTTTCCATGCACACCCCTAGTGCTCATGCGGAGGACTCGGTTAGCACTGGAAGCTATGGAGAGGCAGGGGTTTACCTGTTTTGGCAGTGCTTCTCACTGAATGTATGAACAATTATTGGTTGTCCAAATGTGTTTCATAACAAAGTATCAAATTCTCCCACTACTTAACATTCCCTGTCTCTTTGCTTATCCTTCAAAACACTAGAAAGCCACAGCTCCTATTCTAACAGGTAGTAAGGAACTAGCTTTTGAAAAGGCAGCATGAGAAGGATACCCTTATGTAGCCCTGTTATTGTTTTTAGCTGCTTTCCTCAAATTAAAGCATCTACTAGATTTGCTATAGTGCATAGAGGGATTGGAAATAAGATGGTGGTGAGGTAACATCCCTCTCACAGAGCTCTCAGCTGGGTTTTTATTTTATTTTGCTAGTTTATTGCAAGTAGGACTGCTAGATTTTAGCAATCTTAAGTGTGTTGTTTCCAACTCGCTCTCTGCTATCTGGCTGTTCTAATAATCATTAGCAAATCAGTGGATAGAGTTTATCTGCTGAGGAGGATAGGCTCAAAGAAATGACTGTGCACATCACCCCAAGCCCCTGAAGTGGAGTAAAGCTGGTAAGCAGTTACATCTGGATGATTTTTAAAGGGAAAAGACCTTGAGAGAATCACAGATACATTCCTTATTAGTAATAGATCTGTGACAACAAAATCCAGCTGTTCTGGAGCAACAGCTGGCTGTCTCTAATGAAGAATGAAAACTGCCTTGTCATTAGAGACTTCCTCCTCAACATTAGAAGCTCATCCCGAGCTGCCCAGGACCCAAGAGAAGACACTGGATTCAGGTACCTTTCAGAAATCCTTTCCAAACAAAGCTTGTTAATCTCAGAAACTTTCTTAAATCATTTTGACAAAATCCATCAGCTATAAATCGTAAGATGGAGGGTCTAGGATCAGCAATGGGGAAGATAGCTAAGACGTTGAAGAAACAAAGGCAGGATGAGCCATCTAATGAAAACAATAGCCAGGAGGGACAAAGGGGTAAAGCCAAATAAGTGAACTTAAGGAGAAACCCTTCTGCCAATTTGAGCCCCAATAACTTAAAAACTCTCATGTCCTATTAAGAAACCAAATTGTTTTGTTTATTGAAGATTACAGTATCAACTGCAACAAATGGGGAAATTCAATAATGGTCTGTCAGTCTTTAAGCCAATTGCTGGGTTCTAAACTGACACAATTGGACATTAAAACTCTTTTTTGGTTACCAGATTTTGGCTATCACAAAACTCTTGTAATTACATTGTATAAGACTGAAATACCAGACAAACTCTTTTATATTTCTAAACATCTGAACTATTATCGTATTTTTGTTACAAGAATTTTTCGGGACTCATATACACACACACACACACACACACACACACACACACACACACCCCATGTAAATTAAGAGGCAAGAGACTTACTAATAATCACACAGCTGTGAAAGGTGGCCTTGGAGAGAGAAAGCAAACTTCAACAACATCAGGGCAGTCGTCCGATGCCAATGAACAGCGCCAGATGCCTGTGGCTTGATGGAGGAGGTCTGAGATGGTGGATTGCACACATTAGAGTGAAACTGAAATACTCTCTGTCAGAAACTGAAAATCTTCAGGAGCTTATAAGGACCTTTAGAGAGTTCTGTAGCTCCTGGGATTCGGTGCAACCATTAGCTAACCAGATCTCAATAATGGTCAAACAGAAAGAAAGTGAACTGGGCAAGTGGGCAGATAACTCTGACTTAAAATGTCCAAGTTATGAGGACTCAACCAGTGCCCGATTCAGCCCAGCAGATAAACGAGGACACTGTGTTGACAGTAGTATTAAATAATACCCCAGGATGTGGAACAGGCAACCTCTATTGAGGGTGAGGCATTAAAGGGGGTTCTGTCTGAAGGTTTCGTCCCCAGAGATACCCATGCAAGCCCATTGGATATTACAAATGGATAGCCTAGTGCTCAGCATGACTATGAAATAGAAATCCGTGCATTCAGCCAGGTTTGGATCCTATACAGGAGGCAGATTTGACTAAGTCTTTGGCTCAGGAAATACAGGAGGTATGTGAATAGGTGGGGAATATTCATCTATCACATGGATAGAGACCTTGCAGGATTTCCATGAGCAACCTGTTCATTCCTCTTCTTTGATCTTAAGCCCTGGAAACCCACCCTCATTACAACAAGCCTCTGACCCCTTGTTAGGCCTGAACCAACAACCAATGCCTTTAATGCCCCCAACTTGAACTGACCTACATGTTAATTCAGTAGGTGCCCCCAGTGGCTTTCCCATCGAGGCTTTAGCAGGGGAGACCCCAGCTACTGCCCAGAATTGACAATTAACTCTGAACCACAGCTTGTCCTTCCTCTCATGGAATATCATGGGGTAGAGTTTAAAAAGTTTGCATTTAACCTCTTTAAAGTTTATAACACAATTTGATATCTTTATGCAGGAAACTTGGAAGTTAGAAGATTTTTATATACCTAAAAATATAATCCTTGTTTAAATTATGTGTGTCCAGGCCAGAAAGGTGGCAGACCAATGGGAGGCCTAGGTCTTTTTATTTCCTTGGATCTAGAAGCTGTACACTGTTTTGCCAGGCATTTGCCCTTTTGATTTTTTGGTATTGGTATTGGTATTGTTGTTCACTGCTTAGAGTCTTTGGAGGAGGTGGTATAAAAGAAATTTTTAATAAACAAATATTCCGCTCCCAAGAGTCCCCTCTGATCCATTTCAAAATTGGCCCCTTGGTATATTGAAGATCTACGGGGGAAGCAGCAGCAAGGTAGGCGACTGGAGCACAAGTGGAGAAAGAATTGACTTGAATCGGACAGATTACGATATAGAGCATATTTTAAGAACTATGCTCAGGCAATACGTATGGCAAAGAAGCGGTTCTTTTCTGCTTGTATTGCATCTGTGGGTTCACATCCAGCGGAGTTGTCCAGGGTTGTGAGGGGACTAGTACATGCCCCTACTTCCTTGAATCAGAGGTTGGAGCCATCAGTTACCTGCTGTGATGTATTTAATGAATTCTTTGCAGATAAAATATCTTGTATTTGGGCTGATTTAGATGGAGACTCCACAATTACTGTGATGTCTGAACTGGAAGTGTCCAGCAACTCCTGTTATGTGGTTCAACTGGATCGGTTTCAATTTGTGACTCCTGATGATGTGGACAAGCTGCTTGGAGCAATGAGGCCTATCACTTGTTCTCTTGACCCTTGTCCAACATGGCTTGTGGACAAGGCTCCCAACAGCAGGGAGGCTGTTGTAGGAGGCCTGATAGAAATCATAAATGCTTCTTTGAGGGAGGACAGGATGTCTCCTTATCTTAAGGAGGCAATTATTTGACCTATTCTAAAGAAGTCTGCTCTAGATCCCTCTGAGTTGAGCAATTATAGGCTGTCTCCAACCTCCCATGGTTGGGCAAGGTAATTGAGAGGGTCGTGGCCTCTCAGCTCCAGACAGTCTTGGAGGAAACTGATTATTTAGAACCATTTCAAATTGGTTTTCGGGTGGGCTACTGGGTGGAGACTGCCTTGGTCAGCCTGATGGATGATCTCCAATTGGGAACTGACAGAGGAAGTGTGACTCTGTTGGTCCTTTTGGATCTCTTGGTGGCTTTTGATACTATCGACCATAATATCCTTCTGCAACATCTGAGAGTGCTGGGGGTGGGAGGCACTGTTTTACGGTGGTTCCGCTCCTACCTCTTGGACAGATTCCAGATGGTGTCGATTGGAGACTGTTGCTGTTCAAAATCTGAGCTTATGTGTGGTGTCCCTCAGGTCTCCATACTGTCTCCAATGCTTTTTAATATCTACATGAAACCGCTGGGAGAGATCATCAGGGGACTTGGTGCAGGATGTTATTAGTATGCTGATGACACCCAGATCTACTTCTCCATGTCAACTTCTTCAGGAGCTGGCATATCCTCCCTAAATGCCTGCCTGGAAGCAGTAATGGGCTGGATGAGGGAGAATAAACTGAAGCTGAATCCAGATAAGACGGAGGTACTTATTGTGCGTGGTCGGAACTCTAGAGATGATTTTGATCTGCCTGTTCTAGATGGGGTCACACTTCCCCAAAAGGAATAGGTACGCTGTCTGGGAGTACTTCTGGATCCATACCTCTCCCTGGTATCTCAGGTTGAGTCAGTGGCCAGTGGGGCTTTCTATCAGCTTCGGCTGATATGCCAGCTGTGTCTGTTTCTTGAGATGAACGACCTCAAAACTGTGGTACATATTCTGGTAACCTCCAGACTTGACTTCTGCAATGTGCTCTATGTGGGGCTGCCTTTGTACATAGTCTGGAAATTTCAGCTGGTGCAGAATGCGGCAGCCAGGTTGGTCTCTGGGTCATCTCAGAGAGAACATATTACTCCTTTGCCGATAGAGCTACACTAGCTGCCAGTAGGTTTCCGGGCAAAATACATGGTGGTGGTTATAACCTATAAAGCCCTAAATGGCTTGGGCCCTGGGTATTTAAGAGAATGTCTTCATTATGAGCCCCACTGCCCATTGAGGTCATCTGGACAGGTCTGTCTCCAGTTGCCACCAGCTCTCCTGGTGGCCACATGGTTACGGGCCTTCTCAGTTGCTGCCCCAAGATTGTGGAATGCGCTCCCTACTGACATACGATT
Source organism: Hemicordylus capensis (assembly GCF_027244095.1). NCBI lineage: Eukaryota > Metazoa > Chordata > Lepidosauria > Squamata > Cordylidae > Hemicordylus > Hemicordylus capensis. Next base: position 367,345,818 of record NC_069658.1, on the reverse strand, counting down.
CTCCCCATCTCTGACAATTTTTTAAAAGCAGTTGAAAACCCACCTCTTCACCCAAGCTTTTCCAGCTTTTTAAATTGTTTAGGTTTTAATTTGTGCTTGATTATAAACGGTTTTAAGTTTTTGTGTATTTTTTTTAACTTGCTTTTATGTTGTTGTTAACCTCCCAGAGATGGAAGTTTGGGGCGGTGTACAAATCTGTTAAATACATACATACATACATACATAAGAATCCCTTCTCTGAATAAGCCACTTGTACAGTATGCTAGAACTCCCTGACCTGGTATTCCCAGAGGTAGCAGGAGGAAAGCAACTGGCCTGATTCATCCCCAGCACAGCATCCCTCCTGTGGCTGTTGCTAGTGTCTGTCTTGTGTTTCTTTTTTAGATTGTGAGCCCTTTAGGGACAGGGAACCATTTTGCTTATGTATTTATTTCTATGTAAACTGCTTTGGGAACTCTTGTTGAAAAGCGATATATAAATATCTGCCGTATTCGTAGCAACCTTGGAGCTGGACTTTCCCATGGGATTGGCTCCCTTGCCACCAAGAGCCTTGCACTCCCTAATACCTGCTCATTAACATGGGCAGTGCACTTAGTGGGAGCTAACATGTGACTGAGTATTTGGTTCCAGGCCATGGAATTACTCCTTGAAGGCTCTCAACTCCTCAGGAAGGGAAAAGAGCCTTGGAGAAGAAATCCAGCCCAGGGAATATATACAAGCTCAGATGGATATAGGAACCTGTTGGATTGAGTAATTTGCTCCCTATGATCTGTCTAAGGACCTGTCGCTGACCACCCTTTTTCACCATACCATAATCCCTCATCTTGGATCAGATGCAGCTCCTGCCTGTTGATCACCTACTCATATCTCATAGGAACATAGGAAGCTGCCATGTAATGAGCCAGCCCATTGGTCCATTTAGCTCTGTATTGTCTACACAGGCTGACAGTGGTTTCTCCAGGGTTGCAGGCTGGAGTCTTTCTCAGCCCTATCTTGGAGATGCCATGGAGGGAACTTGGAACCTTCTGCATGCAAGTATGCAGTTGCTCTTCTCAGAGTGGCCCCATCCCCTAAGGATAATTTATTATAGAGCTCACATGTAGTCTCCCATTCAAATGCACCCAGGGTAGACCCTGCTTAGCAAAGGGGACAATTCATGCTTGCTACCACAAGATCAGCTCTCCATTCAATATCTCTTGCTAGACCTGTTTCCTCCTATGTGGACCAGGCCAAGTTAGGACTGCACACCCACTGAGTGCTCTGCAGAAGGCAGACAACGTGTCAGAGCCACATATCACTGTGTCCCAGTACTGAAGCCTTACTCCATCCATCCACAAATCAAGGGGGCAGAGTGTCACGCCCTCGCTCTCAGATAGCGAGGAGGAAGGGGAAGCTGACAGCCTTTCAGCCGATGCAGGGGTACCTGACGGGCAGAGCCTGCTGTCAGTTCCCAAGAGACGGCTGAGGCAGGTCCGGCTGATGTTTCAGAGCAGGCACATCAGTCTGAGGCAGCAGAGACAGCGACGGACGAACCGGAGGATGAGCTGTGCAGGCAACCCCCACTGACTCCACAGCAGAGGTGGGCACAGCAGGCACAGCTGGAAATCATCAGGAGAAGTAAGCGCCTCTTGCTGATAAGCCTTGAATCCCTGCCAGCTGAGAGTTATCAGCTTGGACTATAAAGCATGTCTACAGTTTGCAGTTAGCCGCGGGAAGACAATGTTTGTCATCCCTAGTGTCGACAGCTTTCAGCCTGAGTCAGAAAGACAGAAATATTTCTGAGCCATGTTTCGCTTCTGCAAATCAGTTTGGTCTTTTGTTGAAATATCATCTTAGACTTCCCTACCAAGTGGCCAGATTGCTGACACAGGGGTGGAATTGCCTCTCTGTTATGTGATAGATGGACAAACTGTCCCACGTGCAATTAGGCAACAGTAGATTTGTGGTAGGGGGCTCCCATGTACACTCACACTCTTCTGCCATGCATTTATGCGGGTTGATACAGAATGTTATCCAAACTGACCCCTAGTTTTATGGTGGCTTGTGATTGGTCCTTTTCTGGAAAGGCGAAAGTTTGCAAGGCATTTGCTGATTAACTTTCTTGTAGCCGATTAGTATCTTGCATCTCATTGTTCAGGAGACTCCCGTTCAGAGATAACAACTGCAAAGTGGGATGGTTAGTAAGAAGATGCTTTTGCATTTTAAAAGTACCCATTTCAGCTATCTTCTACTAGGTTTAAGAAAAAAATCACTTATGTGTTTGGAGAATATATTTCAAAGCTTGAGTTCTGTTCAGTAACGAGTAGCAGATTCAATCTTTTGCTTTTGGCTAAATTTCTGCTTTTGAGCTGCAATGACAGGTTCCAAACTTCAGTAGAAGAAACATGCTTTGTGTCTTTTTCAGGGGGGATAACACATTATTTACTATTAGATAAGAAATGAATAATAACTACAGGTGGACCTCATTATCCAAGGGGTTATTACATGGGTAACGAAACCACAGATAATGAAGCATTACAGTCAATGGGATCATGGGGGTTAGGTTCCCAGAAGTTACCATGAGAGCCTGTTTGGGGGCTCCCTGGCACACCCCTCTACCTAGTTAGGGGCTACAGGCTTGTAGCTTGCACATTTGCTGCTCAGATCCCAGGGGACCACCAGATCTCCATTTTGGTCTGCATGAGCCAACTCTTAGGGCATGTCAGTTGACCCACAGCCTGGGATGATAGCTCTCAGGTCAAGTTTGATGCATCCATTTCCTTTCTCCCTACACAGGTCTTTTAGACTTTTCTCAGCCTTGGTTCAAAAAGAAGTTCACTCCTCACTTTTGAATAGGACAATGCTTCATCCTATCCTTTGTCCCTGTTGTCCACCTTTTCGAGGTGCAATCAGCATAATGCCTTCAGGCAAGATTTTTCCTATAAGAGATCAAGACACAATCAATCCATGTGTCTCCTGGGTCTCCCATGTCTCTCTCCCAGATTCACCAGGTGTTTCTTCCTTGGATCCACCAGCTATTTTTTCACTACATCTTTGCACTGGCACCTCCATCTTGCCCTGCCTTGACTCTTGCTCCTGCTTCACCTTTCACCTCCAGACCAGTCTTTCTTCCTAACTTTGTCTGCACAGCACTCCTGGCTGCAAGATTCTGGTCATTTTGGATTTTTTCTGGTTCCCAGACCTCTGCCTGGTCCCTGGGTTCCTGTTCCTGCTTACCTCGGAGGAGAGAAGCCCTTCGATAACGAACTACCTATGAGGGTTTACAGCACCCCTCAGGAAGGATTGAGGTAATTGTTAATTCCTGCTCTCAAATTTCTCACTCACTTTCCTCTTACTCCTTCTAAAATCCAAAGTCTGTTTCTCTTGCCAGCCTTGAGTGAACTTTATTTGGGAACAGAAGCCAAATTGCCTCTTTGTGAGCTGTAACATAGTCCTGTTAATCTTTTAGTCTTGCTAGTGTTAAATGTTGTTGCCTATTAACCATTATTTTCTCTTCCTCTACCCCTAAAAGCACTTCAATAAGCCTCATTCTATTTTTGAACTCTAATCTCTCTGTTCAATGCTTTCTGCAACTGAAGCTCTGCACAATTATTTATTTATTTGTGTGTTCTGAGGTTGGACTGCTCCATTTCAAGCTAGATAATCCCCCCTCCCCACAAGCCTAAAATGTAGTGCAGGGTATTTTGCCAATTCTCTGGGAGCAGTACCATCAACATTAACACGGACTTATTAAAAAGCACCCCCCAAGCAAAAACGGGCCAAATAAAGTGCCCTACCATGCTTCATGGACCTTCAGGAGTCCAAGGATGCCACTGCCCCCAGACCCAAGGTCCCTGAAATTCTGCAAAAAAATCACAAGGTTTTTAAAAAAACAAACGAGCCACAAAATCGCTCTTCTCCACAAAACTACAGCCAGAAATGACCTCCAAGGTTATTTTCTGGCCAGCCCAGACTTGTGGAGATGTTGAATTAACCCCTTTCCTGCCTTCTCCCCCAGCATATACAGAAGTCGGGTGTTAGTTACCCAACCACGGATGCTCAATTGATGTATAGGGAGGTCTACCTGTATTCCTTATTTAAAGACTAGGAGTCTTGTCCATATTTTCTGGGACTAGCACATATAACCAAAGTGATTTTAAAAATCTAATGGATTGGTGGCTAGTGATGATTGTACTCCCCCCGCCCCTGCCCCCCAGAATATATTCTTGTTCAAGATACAAAATTGCTTTTGCAGCCTGTTCTTATGAGAGCTCATAGAATTGTAGAATGTCCGAGCTGGAAGGATCTTGGAGGTCTTCTAGTCGAACCCTCTGCTCAGTGCAGAAAATAGATACAGCATCCCTGACAAATGGCCATCCAGCATTTGCTTGGAATCCTCCAGCAAAGGAGAGCCCACCATTGTACAGGCAGATTCTTCTACTGTTGAACAGCCCTTAGGGGGGAGAGAATCTGCTTCCTTGCCATTTCAGCCCATTTGTTCTGACCCTGCCCTCAGGAGGAACAGAGTACCCCCTCAGCATCTTTGCTGCCTGCCTCTGTATCCCTTCCAGGCTATCAACATTCTTCTTAAAAGTGAACCTCCTTTACCAGCTAACTGGGGAAAGAGGCACATTTTCCAAGTGGCAGCACACCTACATTTAGTGGGGGAGAGTAATGATATGCTTTGAATCCCAGCATGGTGTCCATTTAGTGACTGTTCCTGGTGTTTTTCCTTGGATTTCTTTTTAGATTTGTGTGCCTTTTGGGGACAAAAAACCATCTTGTCATTCCTCTTGCTATGTGAACAGCTTTGTGACTTTTTCAGTGTTGAAAAGCAGTATGTCAATATTTTAGATAACAAATTATCTTAGGGAATACGTTTTAAAACTCACTCACTAATTTTGGAAAGCATCTCTAAGCTTACCATTCCAGAAGGAAGGTTGCAGACTGACTTTGACATCCTACATTCTGGCATGTGCATTTCCAGTATGGAGAACAATTTCAAACAGCGACTCCTAATGTGAAAAATTAGACGGCCTATGTCCATCTTGTGCAAAGCTTCTCTAAGTCTGTCTTGTACAAAGTCTCCCCCCCCCCAAATTATAATCCTTTGTTGCCAACCATACCTAGAAGCTATTGTACGTTCAGCTGGCTGGATTGTAAGGCCTGTAGCCACTTAACTAGAATGTTTTTAGAGACAGTTTTATCAACCTGATGTCCATTGGGTTGGAAACTTGGTCTTTTCCAGGGTCATTGCTGGAGCTGCTCCTGAACACTGTGTGCAGGACCTCTGTGGTCTTGAACATTAGGAAGTAATTCCCATAATGTGGTACTTCATGGCATATAAATTCAAAGTAGGCATGCAGCCACTTGGATAATTTCATTTATGGACTTAATTACTTAATGAATACCTTAATTTCCCTTGGACACTCCTTTCAGGTTTCAGCTGTTGATCTACAGCCAGCAATTTTTTTAAAAAAAAAAGCTGTAAAAGGCATTACTAATTGCATTATTTCATTTAATGAGACTGTAAAGAGGCACGAGTGAGCACCTGAGATAGTGGAATTTTCAGGCATCTGATCCAGTTTATCCTCTCAACTGATCCTGTGATCTGCAGAGACCACCTGAGCAGACTTGACACTGTCTGGTGATAAAGAAAATCAGATTGTGCAGCTGTATCCTGCCAGGCTGGGAGTGAGTGGATGTGGGTGGGTTTGGGCCAAGTGCAGAATTAGGACCCCAAGGTAAAAATAGCTTTTGCTTACTCCCACTTAATGTAGAGCAAGTAGCAGAGTTCAGTTGGGTGGGGATTCTTGCAATACAGAAATAGAGAAAATGGCTATTGTTGTACAGTGATACATTGTGATCATAGTATCTATTCATGGTTGTTCTCACAGAGGTGTATCTATGGAAAATAGCACGTATGGCAAGCACTGAAATTGTGCCCCTGTCCAAACATCTGACACTTAACAATCTGGCAAACTAGTGCTTCTCACCCATGATAATCAAGGGTTGGTATGAGGCAAACAAAACAATGACTGTTAGACACTTTTGCAATTCATAGTGCTCTGTTAATGATGAAGTGGGTCATTGTGGTACACAGTGATGAGAGAGAGAGAGAGAGAGAGAGAGAGAGAGAGAGAGAGAGAGGAGGGGTGCTATTCTGGACAAGCTCAGGAACAGAAGGTGCAACTGCTCATTTAGAGATCCCGCCCCTGCAAAGATTGTAGGGCTCAAGACAGGGGCATAGCAAGGTTGGAGTGGGCCCAGAGACAAGATATTAAAATGCCCCCCCCTCACTGAAACTCAGCTCATGAAGTAAAAAAATCTTAAATGAGGCTGAATAGTGGTAATAAAAAGCATATATATATATATACACATACAGTGGTCCCTCTACTTACGAAATTAATCCGTTCCGAATGCACATTTGTAAGTCGAAAAGTTCGTAAGTCGAAAAGCGGTTTCCCATAGGAATGCATTGGGAATGGATTAATGCGTTCCGGAGCCTAGAAAAAAGACCCAGACCCCCAGTAAGGCTTGCAAACTGCACAGGAACATTTCTTTTCAAGAATGAACAGGCAGTAAACAGGCAGGCAAGTCAAGGAAACCGCATGTAAAATTCGTAAGTCGAGGAAACCCCATCTAAAAATTTGTAAGTCGAAAAAACCGCATCTAAAACCGGATCTAAAACTGCCGTTTGTAACTCGAAAAATACTTATGTTGAGTAGTTCGTAAGTCGAGGGACCACTGTGTGTGTGTGTGTGTGTGTGTGTGTGTGTATATATATATATATATAAATAATATGACGATGCAAGTCATTTAATGGTACTAGAGAAAGACATGCTGTTCTGGTAGCTCCAGGTCTTAACACTCACATCAATTGCGGAGGATGAATACAACTGAAGGAAGCCCGGGCTGGGGGAGTCAGTCATGTGACTTGCCTCTTGCCTGGATGGTGTGGGGAGTTCGTGGCAGCACCCCCATCTCCTGCAGTCTGTCCGTCTCTCTCTGCCTCCCCCTTCCCAATCCTAATAGGCACGAGGTCTACCAAACGCTCATGCATGTAGTGAGTGCTTGGCAAAATTAGTAATGTATCACGTTAATTACCAATGTGATTTTCAAATGGTTGCAGGCAGGCCCAAAGAAAATTAATGGAAATCCAAATTCTAATTATGTGGCTGTTAAGAATTAAACTAAATACTCTGGGAGGGAAGGAGAAGGAGGGAGGCTGGGTGAAGGGGAGGGAGGGAGAGGTGCCTTCTTCTCCTTGTGTAATGAAAGCTGCAAATGCACCAGCCACTTGAGCTTGTTGGTGGGAAATATCTAGGCACGCACCTGGGAAATCGCTTGTGCCCTTTAAAGGCATGTCAAGACGGTGCTCCCGGGGCTGGTCCGCTGCCAGTGAGGAGGTTATGTTATTGCCTCCACCTGCAACAGAGCGCCCATTTCTGTGTCTCCGTGCTGCACTGGGGCCCTGCACTCTGAGCTGCCCAGCAGGATGCTTCTGTTGCTGGAAGCAGTGCGCCCCCCCTTCAAGTGGTGCCGAGGGCATGTGCCATACCTGCCATACCCTATATATGCCTCTGGTCGTTCACTTCATGCTGCTGTTTGTTGCTGTTAAACTGACACTGCCTTCTGCAATTTCCTGTAAACCTATCAGGGGCGTAGCAAGGTTGGAATGGGCCCAGAGGCAATATTATAAAATGCCCCCCCACTGAAGCTCAGCATGCGTGTGTGTGTGTGTGTGTGTGTGTGTGTGTGTGTGTGTGTGTGTGTATATATATATATATATATATATATATATATATATATATATATATATATATATATATCTCCTATGTGCCACAATAGATCATCATCTTAAATTATTTTTTTAAGGCTTTGTAAATTCAGGACAATGCAAGTCATTTAATGGTACTAGAGAAAGACATGCTGTTCTGGTAGCTCCAGGTCTTAACACTCACATCAGTTTTGGGGGATGAATACAACTGAAGGAAGCCCGGGCGGGTGTGTGGCTGGGGGAGTCAGTCATGTGACTTGCCTCTGGGGGCCCCCAAGGCAGTGGGCCCCCAGACAACTGTCTCCCCTTGCCCTATTATAGTTACGCCCCTGAAACCTATGAGCACACAGACTTCATACAATCCTTTTATCAGGAGGAAAGGAACTGTACTTGCCTTTTTGTTCCATCTCCCCTAGTTAATCCAATAACAAGTCACTCATGGCAACATTTATTCCCTCTCCCATGTGCCTTCTACTGTAAGACTGACAAATGCAGTCCAGCTGTGGTCTTCTTCAAATGTAGTAAGATCTGTAAGATAATATGGTAATTTCCTGGTAATGGTGCCTCCCCTTTGGAACGCTCTTCCAGATTTTATCTTCCCCCCAAAAAACTTCTATACAATACTTCTATACAAAATACTTCTATACAAGACTTCTGTTTTGTCAAGGCTTTGCTAATAACTAACTCGGTTACTTGAAAATGGATAGCTTATAAGATTTTATATGTGATATCTGCTGCAATCAAAACAACTGAGATGCCAGCAAGCTGAAGACATTTGAATTTGGAATTAAACATTTCACACTTAGATTGTGAACTTGAATTTGCTTGGAAATTTCTTGTTCAGGAAATTGGTGTCGCAAAAATTGGAGAGTTCTCTGGAATTTCAAATATTTGTGAATACTGGTTTCATCTCTACTTGAAAAATATGATATATTGTAAAGTGATTGGCCCCTTGATCTGAGCAAATGGCTTTCTGCTTGAAGTAAAAAAAAATCAGTGCAGTTTGGAGATAACAGTTTGGTTGGGGTTTTTTGGATCTAGATGAAAACCAGATATGAAATTATGTCCAGGAGTTCCTGGTACATGTTTGTAAATTGGAGATTATCAAAGATTTTCCCCAAATACCTGCTTCAGTACAACTCTCATGCATACTGCATTCATGCACATGTCCCTCCATGATCAGTCATAGAATGTTAGAGTTAGAAAGGACCATTGGTTCTAATCCTGCCCCCAAGAGCAACAGAGAACATCTGCTCCTTTTTCTTTGTGACAACCCTTTATTTTATTTTATTTTATTTTATTTTATTTTATTTTATTTTATTTTATTTTATTTTATTTTATTTTATTATTTATTTATTTATTACATTTATAAACCGCCCCATCCAGAAGCTCTGGGCGGTATACAACAACTTTTTAAAAGACATAAAACCCACAATTAAAATGATGCTAAAAACAATATAAAAACAATTCAAAAATGATTAAAACTATTTAAAACCAATTAAAATATATTTTTAAACAACAACACTTTACAAGGCTTGGAAGGCCAGGCCAAATAAATAGGTTTTTGGGGGTCTCTTAGAGGCTGACAGCGAGCCTAAACTGCGGATATCTGCCGGGAGTGCATTCCATAGACCAGGAGCAGCTACAGAAAAGGCCCGGTATCGAGTTGCCACCAGACATACTGGTGGTAACTGGAAACGGACCTCACCAGATGACCTCAACGAGCGATGGGGATATTTGAAGATAGCTTTAATACATCTTCGTAGATTTCAATCCTCTGGGATAAACATACACAGTTCCTTCAATCATCCTCACTGGACTTGGTTTTCAGACCCCTCACCATCTTGGATGCTATCTTCTGTCCTGTCCCCGTTTATCAACATCCTTTTAAAAATGTGATGCCCAGCACTGAATATTCTCCTTAAAATCTGAGGCCCAGAATATTTCAAGTGGGATCTCACCAGTGCAGAATAGATTGGTGCTGGGACAAAAGTGAAGGTGGGCCCTCTGCTCCCTTGCTCTCTGTCACCTTCTTTCCTACAGAAAAAGTGCAAAGATATGGTGAAAAACTCTGTGTTCTTGGGTCTTGCTTTCTCTTTCACACAATTGTTGAAGACTTTCTCTCTTGCATGTGTGCATTCATACACACAGGCACCCGCCCTGCCTCAGAAATATATATTTTAAACACATATCTCTCCTGGAGAGACTCATCTTTTTTTGAAGCCAAGGTGAGAGCCCCTGTTAGGAGCCATTAGCATGCCTGTGTGTTGGGGAAGTGGAAGAGAAAGAGTGAAGGGCAACCTGTTATCCTGCCAGTGGGCCCCCTTCCCTCAGGAGTTCAAGGAGATCTAGCCCTTGTTCAGTGATGTTCAGACAGTTTCTTGTCCCTGGTAATGATGACTTCTCATTATCTGGACCCTGTGCTTCTGTTAATGCAGCCTGAGATTGCATTAGCCTTTTTAATAGCTGCATCACACTACTGGCTCATGTTTAACTTGTTATCTAAGATGCCTAGGTCCCTCTCACATGAACTGCTGCTAAGTCGGGTTTCCTCCATCCTGTACGTCTGCATTTAATTTTCCATATCCAAATGCAAGACTTTACATTTGTCTCAGTTGAACTTGTTGATGTTGGCTCTATGTTCAAGCCTGTCCAGACAGGGCTGAATTTTGATTGTCTTCTAAAGTGATAATTATTTACACCCCTCCCGCCACTTCATGTCATCTGTCAATCTGATAAGCATTCCTTCTCCAGGTTCGGCAGTACAGGGCTCGGGACATTAATGACACACCCTCTTGGAGGAAGGGCCCTGTGGCACTATGATAAATGCCAGGAAGATGTGCCATTAAAGAATACTTAGGAACATAGGAAGCTGCCATATATTTAGTCAGACCATTGGTCTATCTAGCTCATTATTGTCTCCCCAGACTTGCAGCAGCTTGTCCAAGGTTGCAGGCATGAGTCTCTTTCAGCCCTATCTTGGAGATGCTGTCAGGGAGGGAACCTGAAACCTTCTGCCCTTCCCAGAGAGGCTCCATCCCCTGAGGGGAATATCTTACAGTGCTCACACTTCTAGTCTCCCATTCATATGCAACCAGGGCAGACCCTGCTTAGCTAAGGGGACAAGTCATGCTTGCTTCCAAAAGACTAGCTTCCTCTCCCCTTACTTGCTGGGTAAGGTTGTAGGCACCATCTGTGAATCCACCTAACATTTTAGGTGTCCACATATTAGTCCACATTTTACCAACTTGTCATCAAGGATATTGTGCAAGGTTTCTTTTGATGATTTGCTGAAAATAAATATTTGATATGTACCATGTCCACAGCACTGCCATGACCTACTAAACTATAAACTCTGCCCCCCCCCAAGGAGATAAGATTAGTTTGGCATGTCTTCTCCTTGACAAATCCATGCCCTACCATTTTGTATGGCATCCCTCAGGGCTACAAACAGTCTCCAGTGCTTTTTAAAATCTACATGACACTGCTGGGAGAGATCATCAGGAGATTCAGTACAGGGTGTAGTCAATATGATGATACCCAAATCTATTTCTCCATGGCAACATCATCAGGAGTAGGCATAACCTCCCTAAATGCCTGCTTGGAAGTGGTGATGGGCTGGATGAGTGATAACAAACTGAAACTGAATCCAGATATGATGGAGGTACTTATTGTGTGGGGTCAGAACTTGGGAGATGATTTGGTTCTGGATGGGGTCACACTTCTTCAGAGGGAACCTGTGTGCAGTCTGGGAGTACTTCTGGATCCAAACATCTCTCTGGTATCCGAGGTTGAGGCAGTGGCCAGAGGTGATTTCTATCGCTGTGGCTGATACACCAGCTGCGTCCGTTTCTTGAGATGAACAACCTCAGAACTGTGGTATAAATGCCAGTATTCTTCAGATTTGACTATTGCAATGTGCTCTGTGTGGGGCTGACTTTTTATGTAGTCTGGAGACTGCAATTGGTATAGAATGTGGCAGCCAGCTTGGCCTCCTGGTCATCTTGACCAGATCATATTACTTCTATATTAAAAGAGCTACACTGGCTACCGATAAGTTTTCCAGGCAAAATACAAGGTGCTAGTTATAACCTATAAAGCCCTAAACAGCCTGGGCCCTGGGTTCTTTGCTATAAACCGCCCTGAGCCATTTTTGGAAGGATGGTAAAGAAATTGAATGAAGAATAATAATAATTAATAAGCCACACCGCCCATTGTGATAATCTGAAGAGGTCTCTCTCCAGCTGCCACCAGCCTGTATGCTGGCTACACAGGGACAGGTCTTCTCTGTTGCAGCCCCCAGTCTTTGGAATGCACTCCCTGTCAAGATGACAGTCTCCCCATCTCTGACAACTTTTTAAAAGTCCTTTAAAACTTAGCTTTTCACCCAAGCTTTTTAATTTAATTGTGGTTTTAAATTGTGATAAGGGTTTTACTTTTGTGTTTTTGTTTGTTTGTTTGTTTGTTTGTTTGTTTGATTGATTTCTATACCGCCCTTCCAATAATGGCTCAGGGTGGTTCACAAAGAGAAATAATAAAGAAATAAGATAGATCCTTGTCGGCTTACAATCTAAAAAGAAACACAAGATAGACACCAGCAACAGTCACTGGATGTACTGTGCTGGGGGTGAATAGGGCCAGTTACTCTCCCCCTGCTATATAAAGAAAATCACCACGTTAAAAGGTGCCTCTTTGCCAGTTTAGCAGGTTACCAAGTTAGTTATGTGGTTGTAAGCTACCCAGGGACGGAAGTTTGGGGCAGCATACAAATTTAAAGATAGATAATCACCAGATTATCTTCTGAGTGCTCACAGACAGATTGTTTAATAATCTGTTTTAGGATCTTGCCAGGTGTTGATGTCAAACTGACAGGTCTGTAGTTTCCTGGCTCCTCCTTTCTCCCTTTTTAAAAGATGGAAACATAATTTCTTCTTCTTGAGTCTTCCAGCACCTCACTTATTCCACAGAATGTCTCAAGGTTAAACAGTGCAGATGCAATCTCAGAAACAATTTCCTTCGGTATTAGGAATGTGCACAAACTGCAGTTTGAGCACTTCTTGGGAAATGGGACAGAGAACTTTAAGAAAAAAGAGAGCAACTGTTCTCCACTGCCCCATGCAGCTTCCTGCTGGGGCAGTGTGCATCCCAATAAACCCCCACATGGCACCACCACACATGCGACGGTGCCATTTGTATGGTCAGCATGGGGTTCCAGATTTCTCAGCTGTTCAGAGGTCTCTGTGCATTTGCATTTGTTCCTTTAGGTGTGCCTCATTTTTCATTTGCATAGGAATTGGTTGTGATTTTGCCTTCAAGTATCTTGTTTTTCAGAATCTCCTATCCCTCTCTGACACTTTTTTCATTTAGGATTTTTAGCCATGGGATCCTATCTAGCTTTTCTCTGAGCTCATTAAAGCCAGCTTTCCTGAAATCCAGCATACACATCTGACTTTCTAACATTTTTCATTCCCATCTGTATATTTTTACCTAGATTTGTAGTGTTGAACTTGTCATGCTGCAGAAATGACCAGAAATTGAACTATTCCCCAGGCTGTTCCCATTGCTTGTTCCTGACATCATCAAGTATCATATGCATTCACAGGGGATTGAGTGTACAACAAAGTAGGAGCGCACACTCCTAAAACTATTCTATAGCATGGAAGTGTGTTAGAAGAGGAATTATAATTGCCTTACTGCATTGTACCACTGTAGCAGCTAGCAGTCTGTTTCTGTTGGGTAGTTGCAATTATTGATTGTCATAAGATTCTCATCTGTTTTCTATAATAAGGTCACTTAAGATGTGGTAAATGTCTTAAGCAGAATCCAGAAATCCAGGAATCCAGAACAGAAAATTACAAGCCACCTTGGCACTTCATCTGTTAATTGCAAGGAACATCCAGCAGATATTGTGATCTAGGGACAGAGGAGCAATTTTAGATATTTATTGGTGTATGACTTCTGTTGCAAGGTGCCTTGAGGATCGGTTTTGCTGAGTGCTGGCTTATATGGCTAAACATTAAATAACTTAATAAAAATAGAGGAAATAGTGTGGAGCCTATCTGTTCACTGTCAGACATAATAATCACACCTGTGTATTTGAGGACATGTTACCTAAACTGTCACACTGTCAGATCTAAACACAAGTTGCATGCTATTTCCTGCATGCATTTACCTTTTGTGTAGAAATGTTGTCATATTTGAAGCAGTCCCTTAGTTCAGCCTTAACAACTAATTATGTGATTTTTCACACTTAGTAGCTGTGAAACATGTTTTCGGGCTTCCTTTGCACCTTTTGCATTCAACCATAAAATGCTGAAATAAAAACACCGATGTGTATGTTGCTGAGGAGAATGGGGGGAAGGAGGTGGTGGCAGTGGTGGTGTTCTGATTATTAACTGATAGGTATTTGGGGGAAAGCAAGCATCCCTAAGAGGCTGTCATTTCTTTCTGGATGCTAACCACAAAAGTGTTGTGCATATTACCTGCATAACCAAACACGAACAGCAGACTGTGTTGATTTGCATGGCTCAACAGGCAGTAATAAATGGAAAGAGAATTCCACCTGCAAGCCACCATTGCCAGCACAGGCAATTTCTCTGCACTGTGTGGGGTCAAGAAACAGGAAGATCAAATGTCTGTGTTGTAGGTGAGCCTGGGATTAAGAACCCCCAGGATTGTTGAAAGAGCTGCCTGTTAGCTTGGCAAACTGCAGATCTGGAAACACACCTTATTTATGTTCATGAACTGTGATTTTGCTCTTTAATTTTGTTATTTCTGAGAAAGCAGCAGAATGCAATGCTGTGGACCTTCAAGGAAGTGAATAGGATTTTGTAATTGGGGGTGGGGTTAGGGGAGAAATCAATGTGTGGGTTCTCTACCTTATGCTTACTCATCTTGTTTTCCTGTTATTGAATTAAAAATAGGATCTGAATGAATGAATTATACCACTGGCATGATTAATAGAAACTGGAGCTTTTTTACCTCTCCCAGAAGAGGGAGTGTGCGTTTACACACTGATCAGATTCCCACCGACATCAGTGTGAGATCTTTGGGAGCATGTCACACACAATTGAGGTTTCCCTTCCAAATTCGTGTTTATCCTGATTTCTGTCCCCAGTTTTTTTAAAAAAATGCTGTCATTTGGTGTTCTCCCCCCCCCCACCCGGATAAACTGGGAGTGGCAGCCAGTGATCACCAGAGGCATATCTAGGGAAAATAGTGCCTAGGGCAAGCACTGAAATTGCGCCCCATGTCCAAACATCTGACACACAACTTTCAGATAACTTTACCATAATATCAGCTGAAAAATACAAGTCAAGCTCATTAATCATTTAATATTTCAAAAACTATTTAGCAGTGGATGTAGCCAGACCAAAAAAATGCTGGAAAACTACAAATTTCAGTGTGCTGGGGCTCGAAACACCCAAAGGAGGTGTACTTGGAAAACTAAACAGAAGTGCCTGTCTAATTCTCTACTATATATTGTGGCATCACTATTACATAAGTTTTAAAAATCAATGGAGAATTTGACTTTTCCCAGATACTCTGAAAATAATTAAAGGATATACAGAGTAAACTGTGTCACTGCTTGGAATATATTCTAGTCTTTCAGAAAGACAGTTAAAATGAGAGAAAGAGAGCAAGAAATGCCGAGTGAGCCTTGATACTAAGGGTTTCACACTGATTCAAAGACAAACTCGCCATTAATAGCCATATTATTAAGACATCACATTTAACTCACTTATCACAAGAAGCAAAGTAAGAGAAAAAGAATACAATCCTAGCTCATAAGCTTCAGCTCAGTATTCACAAGCCCTGATTCTCTGTACATAGTGCCAAATTGAATATGTGTACAGTGACTTATATTAAATTAATTTAAAAAAAAATATTTTTACCTGTAGCCCCTTCCGGGGGGCTTCCTAAAGCTGTGGGGGGAGTCTGCAAAGGTTCCCCTGCCCCCACTAGCCTCTAGGACCTTGCAAGGACCATTTGAACATGTGCGGTGGCTATTTTTTTAAATAATTTTTTTAAAGATGGCCACTGAAAACAAAGTGGCCACCGCACATACTGAAATGGCCTCTGTGAGGCCTGGCATGGCCTAAGGCCTCACAGAGGCCAGCCGAGCATGTGCAGTGGCCATTTTGTTTTTGGTGGCCATTTTTAAAAAAATTTTAAAAAATGGCGCCCCCTTCAAGTGGTGCCCAGGGCACGTGCCCTGTCTGCCCCACCCTAGATATGCCCCTGGTGATCACCTTAATGTAAAAAAGTGCTGTCTAATGGGATTGCATTGCAGCTCCTTCTGCTGCCAGGTTCGGAGGGATCCTGGATCCAAAGTCCCTCCTGCTTGGAGTAGAGAGCCAGGGCAGAGAGTTTACAGCTGTTGAGCTGCCCTGGCTACTGCTTCACTTCAACTAAAAAGAGGGAGCATAATGCCATGATTCTTATTCGAAGTATCAAATATTCCAAGAGCTGAAAGCCACATGTGAAAAAGCACCTGGGTAAAATTTTCAAGTGAGAAGGTACTAGGGATGGTGTGAGATTTCAAAGAGAGAGAAGTTGGTGCCAACTTCATTCTCCTGCTTGGAAAGTCTGGCTCTGTTTTGAGTTGTTCATCCCCAAATGGGATCAGGACCCTGCCTCTGACAAGGCTTCCTTGCTGGTCTCCCTCTACTCACCTTCCCCAAGCAAAACAAACTTTACCTTGGCTGGAAATGGCACAGGGAAGCATCTCATACATATATGTAATGACAAACCATATTTTTGTGATGAGCAAAGCAAATGAGTACTATCAGGCACACATGCTTCCTTCCACCACAAATTGAGGGAGAAGATTGAAAGTTTCTGTCACAGCCTAGTCTCAGCCAGCCCTTTTAAATGGCAAGCTTTTCCACTGCCACCAAGTAGAATTCTTTATTTTTCATGGCTGTCACCATTAAGCAGCCCTCCAGACCTCTATCTCTTATTTAAATCTTACTTAAATTACTTAGAGCAGTATTGCATCTAAGCGTGGGGTGGGGAAGAGACTACACAGGTAGTTAGTCAAAAGCTAAAACTTTATAATAATGGGAAATGCGATAAGCACAGGTGTCTTGCGCTATAATGTGCCCTAAGAGTTGTTATCACCAGCAACACATATGGAGTACTGTATACAGTTCTGGTCACCATATCGTAGTTATAGAATTTCAAAAGGAGCAGAAAAGGGCAACCAAGAGGGAAGCCAGAACTTTGGCTTCGGGGAGTGTAGCCTAGGGAAAAGTTTACGTCAGACTTTGCATTAGAAGTTATATTGCTTTTGTGTGCGTGTTTTGCATATTCCTGATACTGGTCTATTGATTGTTCACCTGTAACTTAACTAAACTAAGAAATGCTAGCCTGCACCCATCCATCCAGGGTGTTGCAAAAGACTCTGCAAGCTTTTAAAGGTGCTTTTGTATTTTCTTACATCCCTGTTCCTTGTGACTGGGGTGCTTTCTGAAGTATTCTTGTAACCATTGAGTATTTTTACGCATAACTAAAAGCTGACAGAGCCTCAGACAGAACCAGTCTGTAGCATATGAATAAAGTTTTTTTCTTTTTTGTTCTTTGCATTTCACAAACCTTTGAGTGGATTTTTGATTCAGGAAGTGGGGGGCTGAAAGGGGGGGCTCATTTTAGTGCACACATTCCTCAGACGGTCAGCAATCTGCCAGTTTTCTCACCATGTGTAGGCTTGCACATAGGAGGATTTTTGTGTATTTTTCCCTTAGCAAGAGAAGGAGGGTTTCCCTGGAATTTCCACCCCAAGCCAGGGTGCAACAAACTCTGAGATAAAGAGGGATGGTAGCAGCAGCAGCCATTTTTGAAACTAGCAGAAAATAAAGGAAAGTGTAAGGGATAAGCCTTTGTTTGGAAAGTATAGCGCGATGATTCGGCATATTTCTTCCCCTCACGTGGGCTTGCTTTGAGATAAAGGCTTTAATCCGCTACAGGGGTGGGTAACATTAACTTTTTCCGTAGGGTATAGCTCAGAGCAGAGCACATGTTTTCTGAGAACAGGGCTCCAAGTTCAGTTTCTGGAATGATAGCAGACTGGGAAATGCTTCTGCATATAAAGGCTTCTTTAATGAGATGGTCTCTAAGTATATGGTGCAAGCCACCTAATGGCACAGCGGGGAAGTAACTTGCCTAGGGAACAAGAGGTTGCTGGTTCGAATCCCCACTGGTATGTTTCCCAGACGATGGGAAACACCTATATCGGCCAGCAGCAATATAAGAAGATGCTGAAAGGCATCATCTCATACTGTGCAGGAGATGGCAATGGTAAACACCCCCTGTATTCTACCAAAGAAAACCACATGGCTCTGTGGTCGCCACACCAGGAGTCAACACTGACTCATCGGCACAACTTTAAGTATATGGTAGCTTCAGAAATTCCATCTTTGCTTAACTCTCCAGGAACTTTATATCTGTCTTATCAATAACCTATGAAAAATAGGCAGTTGATCATCTAAGCATGCTTAAAGCAAAATAGGTGAGCCAAAATGAGGGATTCTACATACTTGAGTACACAGAAGTATATGAGTTTGTAAATTAAAAGAAAAACATTTTAATCACTCACTCACTCACTCTATCCCAGTAAGCTTCCAGGACCTTATGGAATGTTGAGGGCACAGATGTCATTGCAGGAAAAAGAGAGTGGGGGAGAGAAGCTAAGGCTAAGCGCCCCCCTTCATGTGCCCCCCTTCATGTCTCTGATTGGGGGGTCAGTGGCCAGCAAAGGCCATAGATTGAGGTCTCTAGAATTGTTGAGGATAGCCTCTCTGTCCATTTCTAGCCATTCTTTCAGGTCATCCATCCATCTCTTCTTCCTCCCTCCTATTGATCTTTTTATTGCTAGCTTTCCTTCTAGCGTTAGTTGTGGTATTTGATAATTTACTCCTCTGAGGATATGTCCGCAATAATCCAGTTTACATTGCTTGATCGTCTGTATTATTTGTGTGTTTACTTTTTGAAGTACTTCTTCATTTGTTGTTCTGCTGGTGCATTTAATCTTGAGTATTCTTCTGAGACACCACATTTCAAAGGCTTCCAGTTTTTTATTTGTTTTTTTCTTGATGGTCCAGGTTTCACATACATACAAAAGAGGCTGGATGTAGCATTTTATCATTCTGAGTTGCAAATCTAGTTTACTGTCACAGAGGAAGATCTTCATTTAGTTAAATTGTGTTCTTGCTTGTTCTGTGTGGCTTTGGATTTCTTTTGTTTGGTCATTACCATGATAAAGGTTTTTCCCTAGATAAGTTATTTTCTAGTTGATCTAGATTTTTGTTATTGTATTGTATTTTGAGGTGAATTCTCGTTTTACTTATATGCATTGTGTTAATCTTTTTTGCATTTATTTTAAGGCCCATTTCTTTGCTTTTTGTTATTTCTATGACTAGGTTTTGTAGATCTTCCTGGGAAGTAGCTAAAATGACTCTGTCTAAGCCCCTAATGACTGCTTAATTGTAATGAAATGAAGTTTATGGGGATTGTGTGCTGTGAGGTTAAACAAGTTGTTCTTCTACTTTTCACTTCTTTGAATATGGTGACTCTTACTTTGAACCCTTTCCTGTGCTTTGGAATTTGGCTTCTATTAAACAGTTGGCACAAAGCAGTATTGTTTATATTTTGAGTGGTTGCCATTTTGAACCAACATGGAAGATTGGCAAAAAATAAAAATACCTGCTTTGGGGGTCCCCTAGTATCCCCCTCATGTGCTAAGAACTTGTGGACTTTAAAAGCAAAAGTGGATGGTAAATGCAAATGTTTTGAGAGGGAGTGTCTTCTTCCTTTCAGAAAACAGACTAAAAACCAGTGCTGTACAAGGATGTTTCAGGGGAGGGGGAGAAGGAGAAAAGGAAAATTTTTGATTCCCCATTCTCCACTTCCCTTCCCTTTGTATAGTAAGGTGCTGAGGTTGGGGCTGGCAGCCAACCCCAAATGTGACCTCTAGTGCTTTACGGCACAGCAGGAGCAGTCCACAACGTTTGTGTTTCTCTTTCTTCCTCCTGAAACTTCCCCTGCTTCCTCCCTTGCACAGACTGGACAGCTCTATAAGGTTCTTGTTGAAGAGTGGCTGGAGCCCTGAATAGGGCTTGGAGGCTACACTGCAACATTTTGTTCCCTTTAGTAGGCACTCAGTCATTTTAGTTCATTCTCTATTTGGAAGCAAATGGAGGCCACCAACAATTATAATATAGTGACTTTTACATACTTGCAGGACTCTCTGGGTATTCAGAAATATAATGGTAACAAAAGCTTAAAACGACTCTGTGAGCTTCCATAAAGTTGAGGGTGTAGAGAAGAGAAGCTGCTTAGAACAGAGGTAAATTGTGACTGGGGATTATGGGAGTTGTAGTTTAACAACAGCTGAGGAGCCAAGATTGCCCACCCCTGCTCTAGGGCATTTTCCAGACTACGCACTGCAACAGTTTCGCAACGTGTCCGCTAAGTGTCCCTCCGTATTGCCCATGTAATGACATCGCTGTTGTCATCACAGGTTGCCGTTCATATTTTCCATGCCTTGTTTTGGATTTTCTTGATGTGCTGTAGCCCTACAACGTTGTAAATGAGATGCTGGAAAATAGCTGTATTTTTCTGTTGTAGGAGGTTTGCCCCATTTTTCATGTGTTGCAGTGTGGTCAGGTGTGGACGGTTCACTCGCATTACAATGATTTGCTGATTTTTACAGCCCATTTCCACCCATCCCTGAAATATTGTCACTCATATAAAATGATTTAAAAAAAAAAATCCACACACATTCTTGCACAAGGGTGTGAGGGTGCAAACTGCAAGGGTGCAACTCAGTTCTCATCGGCTTTGGATTTCAATCGCATTTGCTCATGTTTTTCATAAGCCTTTCTTTTAGCACATTCATGCTGTGTGTTTGCTGTCTCATTTGGCAGATCAAGGATCTGTTGATATGTAAAGCCACTATGTGTGCGTGTGTGTGTGTGTGTGTGTGTGTGTGTGTGTGTGTGTGTATGTAGTTTGTCGCCTTTCAATTTTTCATTTCTGCTTTCAGCCCTAGATTTCAGTCACATTTGTTTCTGGAATTTGATATGTAAAGCTGATTAAAAATGTATTTCTGCTCCATTTCATTTCTGCTTTTGACCTGTCTTTTGAGCCCATTTGTCTCACACCCACTTGTTCAGTGCCCTCATGATGTTTGGCCAGCGTGGTGTAGTGGTTAGAGTGCTGGACTAGGACCGGGGAGACCCGAGTTCGAATCCCCATTCAGCCATGATACTTGCTGGGTGACTCTTGGCCAGTCACTTCTCTCTCTAACTTACTTCACAAGGTTGTTGTGAGGAGAAACCTAAGTATGTAGTACACTGCTCTGGGCTCCTTGGAGGAAGAGCGGGATATAAAATGTAAAAATAAAAATAAAATAATAAAAATTATGTTTGTGTGTGTTTGTAGGACGTGTTACTGACATGTTGAGACTCCTGCTTTCCACCTCAAGAATTTGCATCCTGAATTCTGTGATGATCTGGCATGCCAGGCTTCTCTCGTGGTGTCATATTGATTTGTGATGGTATCATGTGGAATGCTGCTAAAGTAGACCACCTCAGTCAGCTTGGGCAGTTTGTTCAGCTATCAGAGTGGCTAATCTTGTGGAGACTATCTAGGATTATGTTTCTTTGGCTGCCTCTCCAAGTAGTAGAGTCCTTCATATGCCTAAGCTGTTTTTAGCAATGATGCTGTTTTGGAAGAGGACCGAGTATTTCCTTCTAAAGAAAAAATGATGCTTCATGGGATATCTACCGGGGGTGGTGGTGGAGGGAGAGGGGAATCTGAGAACATCTTTCAACCAAATCACATAACAATGTATCATTAATATTTAAGAATACGTGTGACTGACAACAATCCACTTGTTGTCAGTCACTACATCTGTTCACACATCCATGGCTAAGTGTAACATATGAATTATCCCACAGAATTATGTGATTCTATATTCTGCACTTCTTAAAAGTGCTGTCTGGGCCAGCTTTGTATCTAAGTGGAGCAAAGATGTGTAAAAAGAAGTCTCTCTTTTTTGTGGAGAAAAGAGATACAGGGACCACATAGTTTGATTAGACTGGAATTGGGGACAAAAAGCCTGAATGCATTCCCAGCCTCCAGTTTTCTTGGGGTTTAACAATTCCTTTAAGAACTCTGGAATTCAGGGTACGGTGACAGCAACATTTGGCTTCACTTTCTTTACATGCTAATCTTGCATACATTCAAAATTGCGGTCTGTGCCTTATTGTCAAGGGATAGCTTTTCTTTTTCCCCAGACTGAATAACTGCAAATCCTGAAGGTTTGATAGTTGACAAATGCTGACACATGAGATAATAAAACATTTTGGGAAACAGCTTTATTTAAGCGCTGGCTAATACTTTGCAAAAAAATATAGAGAGAAAAACCACATAGGTAGCTATTCATATGCTCTTGTACTAACATATCGGGGAAAAGAGTGAACTAAAACACATTTTATGAAATCCTGTTCCTCCCCCACATTGGTTCCCTCCTCAGGTGGGATCTGTAAAATGTGAAAAGGTGCAAATGTTCACCCATTCATTCTGATTTGATTGCATGATGATGCCACATAGTCAGCTCTGATGAGTTTCATGATGACATCGTACACGTACCCAGTGTAATCCTTGACTTGCTTGAATTGTCTGAGGAAGCCCATATGTTTAAAAAAGATTGGTGCACTGCTGTGGCTGAAGATCAGAGAGAGAACAGATGACAAGCAGCGCACAAAATGTCCCCACAACCCCCTACTTTTCCTCTGAAATCTTCTTGTGAAATAAAAATTCAGTCCAGTCCTAAAGAGTAAAAAGTCCAGTAAGCATGTTGCCCAGCAGCCTCTGAAAATTCTGTCTAAGCCATTGCTTGGATATCCATGGCTTGGCTTGCTGCCTTGTTCTCAGCTGCTTTTCGCAATATGGAATGAGTGATTTGCCAAGGGAGCTCTTTTGCCTGACTTAGTCTCCACTGCTGCAGTGGGTAGGCTTTTGCTGACTGGACTGTCTGTACAAAACTGCCTACTGTTGCAGTGATGGTGACAGAATAGAGGGACAGCAGCAGGAATATCTATGTTGCTTCCTTGAACATCACTTGGATGCACAGCATTATCCTAGATGGCACTTGAAAGCTCCTGTTGTAGTTGCTGGCTCAGGTGGAAGTTGGAAGTTTGGCTCCCACAATTGGCTGTGCTTCCCTTGGCTTCTGTACATCCCTAATATTGTCAGCTGGGGATGCCCTCCCCTCCATAAGTGTCTGTGTTCATGGTTGTGTAGACATGGATTGACATCCAGAACAGGCCTATGCAGATCCAGCTTTACTGACTTCTAGATAAAGGCAGTGCTGTTTCATGACTGGAAGGAGTGATTTTTTTCAGTGATCGCCTTTCCTCTAAAGCCAGTTCTAAGGGATATTTCATGAAACCAGAGTAGGCTTAGCATAAAAGGAAGCTTGCCAAAAATTACCCCTTCCCCTCCTGCCACAGTGGTGCAGCCTTTGGAAGTTAATATTGCTGTACCAGTGCAGAGCTAGTCTGGATGTAGGCCACTAAATTCTACTCTAATATTGGATGACAGTGGTGCATTTCATTGGTATACGTGTCAAATAATAAATGATCAGTTTGATATTTCACTGATCACTTGCCTGGCGCCATAACCCTATGAGAGCCAGGGTGGTGTAGTGGTTAGAGTGCTGGACTAGGACTGGGGAGACCCGAGTTCAAATCCCCATTCAGCCATGATACTTGCTGGGTGACTCTGAGCCAGTTACTTGTCTTTCATCCTAACCTACTTCACAGGGTTGTTGTGAGGAGGAACTTAAGCATGTAGTACATCTCTCTGGGCTCCTTGGAGGAAGAACGGGATATAAAATGTAATAAATAAATAAATAAAAATCCCATGTGCATTTCCCCCAGCAAAAAGGATGCTGTATCAGAATTTTGAGAAATACTTTGTTTTCTTGTGGAATTGATATTAATTTCAACTAGCCTTCAGATAGTGTTGCAGAGGACTCAAGCCTATGCCTGTTTGAATCACTCTGTGCTGAGTTGGCTTATGACAATCGCTGCTTATTAAAATGATCTGAGAATATGTATAGTCAGTATAACCATGCACATGAAAATAAAATCGAGGTGTTTTCCCACATATCTGACCATAGCATAATTCTAAACAAGTAACATGAACAAAATACTTGAGGACAAGCCTCTCAAATAGTGCTTAAAGCAATGTGATTTGATGGATTCTTAGCTGGGAACCATATTGAGTTTTTCATATGTCTTCTTAATCTTAAGTGTATAAACTTGAGAGAGTGGACCTAGCTTCCCTGAGATACAGATAAGCAAACATAAAGTACAGGCCGATATTGGGACCATGCTATCTACCTATTCGTTTTTGCGAAGTAGAAAGCACAGCAACATATTGATTTAGTTTCACCAGAATAACAATCAAGGCACCACCAATCAACATTAAAGTTGACCATATAAAAGCACAGTTAATATGTTCTGGACGATATAATCTCTCAAAAATGGCACTTTTTTCTTCTCTTGATGGATCATAATGGCAATCAAATGTTGGCTGCTTTCTGAGCATGTCTCTTATTGATTCCACACACTTTTGAGCTTCACGATAATCCTCCCCATCTGGGGGGATGTAGGAGCACTGTAAAAACAAAGAACCCAGGATACTGGTTTTAGCAGCTGTTCCAGTGGCAGGATAAGCAGTACATTGAGGCCTTCCTCCTTATAGGTCTGTTGCTACAGCCCATCATTTCTATGCACAACATAAACTAGTTTTGAATGTATTGTATATTGCTGTATTGAATTCCAACACATTATTGTGTGTTAATGTATGTACCGCTCTCTGAAATGTTGATAGGTTTGACTTATGGCTGATTTCTAAAGGTACTTCTGGATATCTTCTAGTCATACACAGTAATACAAGTTATCAGCATACTTCACTACATGACAAAGGGTGAGTTGCCTATTGATATAATGGTTACTATGAAAAACTGGAGGTGACAAAATTAAAATAAAGTCCTGTTCACACCTCCCTTATCCATGTGATCAGTGAATAAATGAAGAGCAGGGTTGTGTATGCTAGCCTTGCCCCTCATGTTGGCATGCCCACCTGGTCCCTCATCACCACATCTTGGGATGAAGGCCAGAAAGTGGACCCTACACATGGATAGGCTCTCTTTAGATCTTCATCACAACACATGGTTGGAGTATGATCCCTCAGCATTCAGTGAACATGTGAGTGGGGAGGTCTAAATAGGGCCAATATATTCCTGCAAGCGGGACAGGAAAGCCCTTTTTATGTGATTAGAAACTGTAAAATGAACACATGAAGGGAAAGTGGGATTGCACCTGCCCTAGACTTCCTTGTGGCCATCAGCTTTGTGTACACAGAAACTATAATCTGTGTAGGTGTTCTCATTGCAATTGAGGCTGCCAGGACATGGATTCAGGGGAAGAAATGCTGCCTCCCAATCTACACAGATTTGTCTGAACACTTCAATGGGTACCCCCATTTCAACAGTATGTTGATATGTATTTGACTGTGGTCAAATAATAAATGAACAAAATAAGAGCCCAATTTAAATGTGAAGCCAGTTTTGTGTACCACTAAGCAGTTTTAACATGCCTGGTACTACATTTAAGATGGACCTAGAATATTCAGTGCTTAAGAGACCAAGGCAGGAAGTCATACCAATTAAAATATCGTCTCCACCAAAACACTCCGTAGGTTTCCTTAGGCAAGCCCCAACCTTAGCTCCCTCTCTGCTGCCTACATTTCAGATTGGTAGCAAGGTTTTATGAAAGAACATCTGTGACTTTGAGAACATGGAGAAAATGCTATATAAATACTAAGGAGTGTTTGGGACCTCAGTACGATGGCGCAGCAGGGAAATGCTTGACTAACAATCTGAAGGTTGCCGGTTCGACTCCCCGCTGCTACTATATCAGGCAGCAGCGATATAGGAAGATGCTGAAAGGCAGCATCTCATACTGCATGGGAGGAGGCAATGGTAAACCCCTTCTGTATTCTACCAAAGACAACCACAGGGCTCTGTGGGCACCAGGAGTCGAAATCAACTTGATGGCACACTTTGCTTACTTTATCAGAGAGGTCTTGAAATTTATGAGACATTTAGCAATCCAGATAACTATGGTGTCTTTACTACCTGATATTATACTGAATAGAACACTTGTGATTTGCCTTTCTCAAGTTATGTTCCCTGAGGTCATTGGAGCATCTTATTTTTATAAAAATAAAAGCTGTCTCCTAAATGTGTGAATACCTACTTAAAAGAAGCAATCCCATCGAGAATTAATGCTCCTTTGCTATTATCTCTCTTCCACATTGTGCTTGTGTGCCTGAGACAGAAAGTGTAAGCAACTGCTCATGTCTCTGAAGTAATTGTTAAGCTTAGGGAAATTTGTTTAATTGCTCAATTATCAAGATAATTTTAGGTTTCAGCGTAAATAAAATGACTCCCTGCTTGACTATGAATTACTGCAAGATACCAAAACTAATAACAAATGAGGTCCAAAATAAAATGAACGAATGTGTAAAACAACTCAACCTGAAAAAATCCCCTTTTGGGGAGAAAATCATATTTGTGTTAAGGCTGCCTTGATGGGGCATTGTAGGTAGTTTGAATTGAAGCTGAAGGCGTTTGACTTCATTTTGTAATGATGCCAGGTAACTCATCAAGAATTTTGTGGCACTTTAAAGACTAACATGTGTTTTAAGCATAAACATTCACAGCCTACTTCATCAGATGCAAGATGGGTAGATTATAAATTGTCTGGTGTTCAGCTGTTGACTACCTGAAAGCACTTACTCGTGCAGATAGTCCTTGCAGTCAGCATAAAAAGGCTCTGAGTCTGGTATGCTGCCTGGCTCTTTATGTCTCATAGGCATAAAGACAAATGAGCATCTACAGACAAATGCTCACTGGGTTGTGCATCTCTGGTAAGCATACAATGCATGTATATGGGACAGTGTTGTGCTGGAACTTGCTGCTTGCTTGTAACATCATCCCCGGTTCAGAGATTTCATGGAGAGACCAGGGGAAATTCTCCAATGTTCATTTTTCCATGAGAGGAATCATGGAATTCTCTCTTGAATTTCACTTTGGAGAAACATTAGTTCCAGCTTTATAATAGTAATCAAGGATTGCATAACCTGACAGAACACATGCATGGTGCATGAAACATCTCTCTTTTGCCTGATCCCTCCTCTGATCCAGGGGTAGCAAAATTTGGGAATGGCAAACATCATGTAAGAGTCTGATGCTTCTTGCTGTCTCCACCCCTGCCCCTAAGACTAAGGGAAGCAAATGCATATTTCGTACATGAGCATCTGGATCTTTGGATTACCGACTCTTCTTTTAAATAGCTGTGCAATCAAAGATTGGGTATCAAGAGGATTTCTGATGGATAGAACTCAAACCTTAGGGTTTTTGTACACGGTCTTCTCTGTGTGATAGAGCATTACCACCTGTCCCAGTGGAGTCAAATTGACCTGGACTTCCAGACATGGATAGTGAAAAGTATTCTCCTCAGAATCCTCAATGAATGGGTAATGGACGTTTTCATAGATGCTGGTGTTCATCACTTTGCATAAACCTCTTTTGGTCCAGACACTGCAAAAACAAATGAAAATTTCTCACTCCAAAGATTTAGCTCAGACTTCAATCAAGTACATAGTTCACATATTTAAATATTCCATTTGCCAATGGTGGTGGGTGTTTCATATGATGGTGGGGTGACAAAGAGCCAGCATGGTGTAGTGGTTAGAGTGCTAGACTAGGACCGGGGAGACCCAAGTTCAAATCCCCATTCAGCCATGAAACTAGCTGGGTGACTCTGGACCAGTTACTTCTCTCTCAGCCTAACCTACTTTACAGGGTTGTTGTGAAAGAGAAACTCAAGTATGTAGTACACCGCTCTGGGCTCCTTGGAGGAAGAGCAGAATATAAATGTAATAATAATAATAATAATCTCAGTGGTAACTGGCACCCTAGGTGCAATTCCAAAACAACTTGAAGAGCACCTCAACACCATAGGAGCCACAGAAATCAGCATCAGCCAGTTACAAAAAGCAACTTTACTGGGAACAGCCTATATTTTGCAACAATATCTATAATAACAGCAACAACATCAATAATAAAATTCAGCCATCCCAGGTCCTTGGGAAGGACTCAACGTCTGTATAAAACAAACCAGTCAATAACACCTGTCTGACTGAGTAGCAATAATAATAATAATAGAAATCTAGCAATTATTTTCCAATATTTTTTGCACGTTCACCAACAATTAATACTTCTAAAATAAAAAAAAATTAACTATTGTTGGAATTCCATGGCTGCAATATATATGCTCAATAAATTTAATGCTACTGTATGTCCAGGCCTCTGGAAATGCACTCATCTGCTAATCAGTGATGAGTGCAAAATGAACAGAGAGAAGTGCCTTCCTCCATTCCCTACCTTGCAGCCTCAATCCTTGTGCTATCATGGTAGGTGGGGTAAGGAAAGCCCAGTCATTCAAAGAGGGTGCCCTCTTCCTGCTGCTTTCTTCAAGGCTTGGAGACAAACCATGACGGAGGAATCCAAGCCATGAGAGAGAAAAGCAAAGGGCAATGAGGGATTGCCTCCACAACTGGACTGTGCCTAAGGGGAGAGCCCAATCACCAAGGCAAGTGCCTCCAAACTGCTTTTCTCTGTTCAGCTGCCATGGAGGAAAGCAGGTCAGGTGCACTTGCCTCCTTAACTGGACTCTCTCTGTAGGCAAAGCCCAGTTGTGGAGGCAGCCCCCCTCCCCCTCTACATTTTCCTATGGCCAGGATCCAAGGCACAAGGGAGAAAATCAGAGAGTGAGCAGGGCTGCCTATGCCACTGGGCTCTCCTATGGGGAGAGCCCAGTCAAGGAGACAAGTGCATCTGACCTGCTTCCCTGCATGGCAGCTAAACACTATGGTGAAAATCAACTTCGAAGTGTTTGCCGTGGTGATTGGGCTCTCCCCATAGGCAGAGGCCTGTTGCAGAAGCAGCCTCTTTCTCCTTCTGCTTTCCTTATGACTGCATGCATCCCCACTTTTTTAAAAACAGAAGTACCGCTGTCTGGACAATTGTAACATGATTGCTTCAAAGTGGGGCATGCACGTGTCTTGTTTAGGGATGTGCAAGAACCGGTTCAGTGCTCCTTTTGTACAGCACTGAACTGGTTCAGAAGTCCGGCATTTGAGCCAGCTCAGAGGCATGGGGGTCCTTTGAGGGGCAGGGAGGGTGTCCTTACCCCCCTCCCCCGCTTTACCCCACTGCAGACTGGCCATATCTGGTACAACGTTCAGTGGGGCTGCAAGCAGGTACACACTACACTGACACTTTGGGGGATAATACCAGTGGGGGGAAGCAGCAGGGCAGGTAAGAGCACCCTCACTACCCCTTAAAGGAGCCTCCTCACCTCCCAGGAGTGCATGAACTAATTCATGTACATTCCTAGTCTTCAGTTCATGCACATCCCTAGTTTTGTTTACAGCAGACTACATGAAAGAATGGTACTTAAATTACAGTGCAATCTTATGGATGCCTACTCAGAAGTGAGTCTCATTGAATTCAATGGGGATTACTTCCAGGTAAATAAGCATGTTTATGCAATGTGGCAGGCTAGTGTAGTTTCTTCACAACAGCACACATGTAAATAGAACCATCGGACCACTAAGATCTTTTTGTCGGGCTGGTGAACTGAATCCTTGATTCTTTCCTTGATCCTTGATTCCTGGCTATGTACGCCTTGTTTTCTCCACTCCCCTTATTAATTGTAAATCCAACAATATATGTAACTGGAATTGCATTTATGATAATTCTTTATCCCCTTATTCATTTCAACTCAAAAGAATAAAGATAATTGTTATTTGATTATACAGCTGGATAGACTTTTCTGCAGTTTCTTCATGATGTACAAGTTTTTTCACTGGAGCTCATGTACTTCTGACACTTTATTTATTTTATTTATTTATTTTTACATTTCTATACTGCCTTTCGTTAAAAGAAAACCCCAAGGTGGTTTACAAAAATTAAAACATACAATAAAAGCAATAAAACACCAAGCAATAAAAACACCAAGCTAAAAACATATCAAACAAGCATAAAAAACAAGACAACAGATAAAAACACACAGAAGCAGCAGTAAAAACGATTATGTAATCAAATAATCTTGAATAATTCACTTGAATTATTTACATCTCTGAAAACATTGGGGGAAGTGATATGTGTTTTATTTTTTTTATGGGAATGTATGGCAGTGGTGGTGTCCTTTGGGAGTGTGCACAAAACCGGTTTCCCTAGTTTGGTTCAAATTCGAACTGGGGTGAGGAGGGTTGGTTTTGATTTTTCTTGAACCCCCCTTTGGTTTGAATTTGAACCTGGTTTGAACTGGTTCAAACCAGTTTGAGCCTCCAAAACTGGGTTGGGTGGTAGGCACCCATGGGTGCCAACTACCACCAACCCCCCCAAACAATAGGACACTCCTATGATTTTTAATGAATTTTTGAAATTTTTATTATTGCCCATTATTCCCTATGTGGAGTACCTAGGGACAAAAAACTGGGAGGAGTGAATCTACTGAACAGCAAAGCAATTGGAGACTCTTGCGACTATTTGTGAATTTTTGAAGTTTTTTTAAAAATTCCCCTCATAGGGAATAATGGGGATTCCAGCAAATGTATTGCTTCACATCGGGGTGGGGGGCAGAGGGGTGGTCCAGAGTGGAGTATGGTGGGTGGTAGTGCCCAATGGGGGCAAGGAAGCTACCAGAATTATTTCAAAGGAATTGGGCAAAGGGCTGATTTTTTGTGATTTGTTTTTGTGATTACGCATCTTTAAGGTTTTTCTCCACAGGGAATAATGGAGGTTTCAGCAGCCCCATAACTGCACTTGGGTGGCCCAGAGTGAGTGGTGGTGTAGTGCACAGAGGGTGCCAACCCGCCCCCCCCCATGGGTTGCTAACCCATGGGGTACTGGGTTTTATTGTTTCTGAGGTGTTCTCAGTGTAGATTCTCTGGTAGTAAATGAGAATGGATTCATGGTTTGTCATGGAAAATCTCATGGTGGGATCTATGATGAACATGCCTACACATTTTTTAATATGGGAAAGAAGTGGGCAAATTGCTGTGAGTTATGTGTTGGAAAGTGGGTGTTGGAAAGTAAAACTTCCTTGGACATCAAAAACAAGGCAAGCATATTGTGGGCTGTGCTATGAACTTGAGAGCAGTGATGAGAAGGTAGAGAAATTGGACTTATGAGGCTACAGATGGTAGAGGTGTGCAGAGCCAGTTTGGACATCAAAAACAAGGCAAGCATATGGAGGGCTGTGCTATGAACTTGAGAGCAGTGATGAGAAGGTAGAGAAATTGGACTTATGAGGCTACAGATGGTAGAGGTGTGCAGAGCCAGTTTGAATTGGACCTGGTTTGATTTGAACCAGGCCAGTTCTGCTGGTTTGAGCATGAACCACCTTGCCTCCCCGCAAAGGGGGCTGGTCTGAGTTTGAACTGGACTCGGTTCAACCGGTTTGGGTGGCTATGCTTGTAAAGGCAACCATGGGCCTACCTCAAATGGCATCAGGCCCTACCCATATGGCAGGGCATAGATCTGAATCTGGTTTTTGCTGTCCAGGGAATAAATGACTGGAGGTGGGGAAATTTTGAGATAACCCCCTTGTCATGGACATTATGACATCATCTGGTGGGGCTTAGTTTTACTGGTTCATCTACCCTCTGCAGGGGTAGTGGACCAATTAAAATGGTCTACTTTTGGAGGCTTATGGATCCACTCAGTTTCCAGACGGCCCTCGTGAAGTTTCCAGTGTCCTGAACTGGCAGTTCTGTAAAAGCCCTGGTGAATTGCTGGAATGTGGAAGCAGCCCAGCTATAGACACAGTTGCTCCTAAATGCCCTAATCTCTGGCTTGGTGGAGCCTGTTCTGCTCCTTGGTTTTCTTCGGGGATGAGGGCAATGAAACAACTCGGACAATGGCTAGAATGATGCTGGAGGAAGAGTTTGGAGTTCTTTGAGAGTGTCAACAAGTGTGTGGATAAGGGTGATCCAGTTGACATAGTATATCTGGACTTCCAATAAGCTTTGGACAAAGTTCCTCATCAAAGACTCCTGAGGAAACTTAGTGGTCATGGGATAAGGGGACAAGTACATGTGTGGCTTGCTAACTGGAAGACAGGAAACAGAGCGTTGGTATAAATGGAGAGTTTTCACAATGGGGGGAATTAAGAAGTGGGGTCCCCCAGGGGTCTGTACTGGGACTGCTGCTTTTTAATATATTCATAAATGATCTAGAAGTAGGGGTAAGCAGCGAGGTGGCCAGCTTTGCAGATGATACCAAACTCTTTTGGGTAGTGAAATCCAAAATGGATTGTGAAGAGCTCCAAAAGGACCTCTCCAAACTGAGGGAGTAGGTGACAAAATGGCAAATGTGGTTCAATGTTGGCAAGTGTAAAGTGATGCACAGTGGGATGAAAAGGATGAAAAGCCCCAACTTTAAGTATACACTGATGGGATCTGAGGTGTCGGTGACTGACCAGGAGAAGGATCTAGGGGTCGTGGTGGACAGCTCATTGAAAGTGTCAACTCAATGTGCAGCAGCTGTGAAAAAGGCTAATTCCATGCTAGGGATCATTAGGAAGATTGAATAGGGATCATTAGGAAGGGATTGAAAATAAAACTGCTAATAATGCCCTTATACAAAATGATGGTGTGGCCACACCAGGAGTACTGCATACAATTCTGGTCACCACATCTAAAAAAGGACATTGCAGAACTGGAAAAGGTGCAGAAGAGGGCAACCAAGATGATCAGGGGCCTAGAGCACCTTCCTTAGGAGGCAAGGCTACAATACCTGGGTCTTCTTAGTTTAGAAAAAAGATGACTGCGGGGAGACATGATAGAAATGACTGCGGGGAGACATGATAGAGGTCTATAAAATCATGCATGGTGTGGAGAAAGTGGATAGAGAGAAATTCTTCTCCCTCTCACATAACTCTAGAACCAGGGGTCGTCCAATGAAATTGGTTTCCAGGAAATTAAGGACCAACAAACGGAAGTACTTTTTCACACAAAACATAATCAACAAGATGTGGTGACAGCCAACAAGCTGGATGGATTTAAGAGTGGTTTGGATAACTCCATGGAGGAGAGGTCTGTCATCGGCAACTAGTCAGAGGGCTATAGGCTGTCTCAAAGGCAGGATGCCTCTTAGTACCAGTTGCAGGGGAGTAACAGCAGGAGAGAGGGCATGCCCTTGCCTTTTGCCTGTAGGCTTCCAGCAGCATCTGATGGGCCACTGTGTGACACAGGATGCTGGACTAGATGGGCCTTGGGTCTGATCCAGCAAGGCTGTTCTTATGTTCTTATGTTAAGACGTTTGTTTGTTTGTTTGTTTGTTTGTTTGTTTGTTTGTTTGTTTGTTTGTTTGTTTGTTTGTTTGTTAAAAAAGCATTCTCCTTTGATTCCTCCAACCTAGTGAACTATAGACTGGTTTCTAACCCTTCCTTCTTGGGCAAGGTGATACTGTGTGGTGGTGTCCCAGTTGCAGAGGATTTGGGATGATATGGATTATCTAGTCTTGCTTTAATCTGGCTTCCATCCTGGATACGGGACTGAAACTGCCTTGGTCTCATTAATGGGTCACCTATGCCTGGATCTAGACAGGGAAAGTGAGTCCCTGTTGGTTCTGCTGATCCCTCAAAGGTGTTCAATACCATCGACTATGGTATCCTTCTGGACCACCTTTCAAGTATACGGATTGGAGTCACTGCTTTGGAGTGGCTTCAGTCCTTTCTTTGGGGAATGGTTCAGAAGGTGGTGCTAGTTGACTACTGCTCGGCTCCATGGCCATTGGCCTGTGGGGTCCTGCAGGGTTTGCTTTTGTCCCCCATGCTGTTTAACATCTACATGAAACTGCTGGGAGATGTCATCTGGGGACTTGGACTGAGTTATCAGCAATATGCAGATGACACTCAGCTCTATCTCTCCTTGTCACCTGATGCTAGGGAGGCAGTGGGCATCCTGAATCAGGGGCTGGAGGCAGTGATGGGTTCGATATGGGCTAACAAACTGAGATTGAATCCAGGCAAGATGGAGGTACAGTTGGTCTGTAGGAGAGCGAATCAGGATGTGCAGATTCTACAGGTTATGGATGAGGTTGAACTCCCCTTGAAAGAGCAAGTGCACAGCTTGGGGGTACTTCTGGACTCAGCTCTGCTTTTGGAATCTGGGGTGGAGATGGTGGCCAGGGGTGCCATTGCATGGCTACGGCTAGTGCACAAGCTGCGTCCCTTTGTCAAGAAGGCAGATCTGGCCACAGTTACCCACGCCTTAGTCACATCACGGCTGGATTCTGTTTCTCTCACGGATTCCATCACGGATTCTGTTTCACATCATGGCTGCCAATCTGTTTCCAGGTCCAATTCAAGGTGCTGGTTTTGACCTTTAAAGCCCTCCGCTCCCCAGTTGCCATCACAATTTTCAGAAAGCAAGTAAAATCTTGGCTTTTTAGCCAGGCTTTTAAATGAGCACCCTGTTTGCTGCCAGTTTGTAGCTTTTTGTACAAATTTTTAAACTTTTAAATTAGATTTATATTTTTATATTCAATTTGAATTCTTATTGTGTAGTTTTTAAAATGGTTTTTAGTTCTTGTGTCATTTTACATGTAAACTGCCTTGAGATTATTTTAATGAAAAGCGGTATAACCCGCCTGTCCTTTCAACCCCTTTTTAGATGTTGGAATCTCCTTTTCTTGTAAAGAGGAATCCTTATCAGATTCCCCTTTACAAGCATATCAACCTGAACTGGGCTGAACAGGTTTGACCTGCTTCGACTGCACAAACCAAACAAGTTCGCAGACTGGTGGTTCAGTTCAAATTTGAACCAAACTGTCCAGTACGGTTCTGTGTACACCCCTAAGAGTACTTGAGGACCAAATAGCTCATATGTCTCAACAGTGCAGCACTGGGAGTAGATGTGCAGTGGGAAGGTAATGGGAGTATTCTAACAGTGTGTAAATGAGATGATGTTGTATAATCTTGAAGTTGCAAAGGATTATCAGGTTCCAGAATGGAGGGGATTCTCCTGTTGAATGGGTGGGAGTTGGATAATCCAATCACAGGACAAGATTCCTCCAGTGGCTGTTGCTGGTGTCTGCTTTATATATCTTTGTAGATTGAGAGCCCTTTAGGGACAGGAAACCCTCGTATTCATTTACTTTTTCTGTGTAAACCGCTTTGGAAACTTGTGTTGAAATTGGGATGTACATAGAAGCAGCAGCAGCAGTGTATGAAAAATATCTTCTGTTGTGTGTGTGTTTGCCACATTTGTACAATCCTCATATGAGTAATGCTCTCAGCAGAGCTAAATAATCCAATTTACATACAGTTCATGCTTCTGTGTTAATGGGGCTTTTTGCATGAATGAACCACAGCTTGCATAATGAGGGGCAGGAAGGGCTTGGCCCATTTGAGACTTGTTTTAGAGACAAGACTACAGAAGTGTATGATATTGCTCAAAATGAGGGGCTTATGGAGTTCATTTAAGGGCCTCCTAATTAGTGTGTTCTCTATTCCCCACCCCCCATTTCTGTGCAGAATGAGTTTTGTTCTGGGCAGCAGTATGTGTGCACATGTATTCAGAGTGGGGCCTTCATGATTCAACCTGAATGGGTTCTACAGTGAACTGAGCAGACATTTAAAAAAACTTGTGAGTGTGTGCACACCTTAGAGGGAACACTGCTTCTAATTCTTCTCCTATAACTCAAGCACTGGAATGAACATTAGCAAGTTTTCATTTGCTTTGCTTGTAGGTTTTCATTGGTTTCTGGTATTAGTTTCCCAGCACAGTGAAGTCTGTCTTTGTTAGTGTTAAAGCATGTTACTTTTGTGGTAGTATATTTCCCCCCTCAAACAGCAGTAAATATTATTCATGAATAGCCTTCACATATTAAATATATAGGAGAATGAAACGTGAAATAGAGAGATCCAGACTTGATTTTTTTTTTTAAGGCCAATTCCTTTTTTCGTGACATGCACAGCTCACTGGATGTACCGGATATTTAACTAATAACTGTGGCCAACTAGAAATGTTATAGCTGTCACTATGAAGAATACCATGACTGTTCAGATTGTAGCCATGACAACAAGGATAAACCCTTCCAGAAGTTCACCATTTAAGCAACATGGATTTCAAGTTAATGTGTCTGTAGATGGACATTTCATTAGGCATAGATATTTAGCAGTGAGGGTCTATATAGATGGGTTGCTAATAAACAACTGCTTCCTAAGTGCAATAAACCCTCGAACTGATGAGACATTATTGTCCAGAGCTATGTACTACAATTAAGCCAGCTATGCAATTTGTGTGAAGCAAGAGGGAGTGTACATAATTCCTTCCCCCAAACCTGAAGGAATGTGTGATATGGGCCTCATGAAGATCTATACATGGTCCCCCAATTCTGAGAGAGAAGAATGAGTCCATTTCACATATGGACCTTAGTGTGAATCCCCTCCCACTCCTGTATTTTGTTAGGTGTATTTCTTGGGGAGAGGTGCTTTTTCAAGACTCCACCATAGGACATGCATAATTGTCCAGTAATGTCCAAATTGGGACTACATCATTAAATCTTAAGCTTCGAAATGGACTTGGTGGTTGCTTTACAACCCAGAATGCACTGCACTCTAGTCTAAAAGAATGGAGGATGGTGTTGAATACTGACAAAGATAACCAAATGTGTGCATGTTAAACAAGCTCACCTCCTCCTGTATAATGGAACGATGACAATCAGGATGAAGCAATACATAATCATTGAACAAGCCACCATTCCAAAGCCCAGGCAGGCTGCCCTGGGCTCCCCTCTTTTCTGTGATGTCACCAGCTTTTTCCCCAACATGATTCTTGTGATGGATTCTGTTGCCTTTATTTCTGTATAAAAAGAAAAAAGAAAGAAGAAGTAATCATGTTTGACATTATCCTGGTTTGACAAAATCCTGCGAATACTTGTTTTGCTTGAACTAAAGCTCTAAAATAAATCAAATAGTATGTAGCATGTGATATCAAATAATTAGCTTAATTCATATCTTCAAGCATGACATTAGCAGCCAAATGTCAGATGCTCAGACCTCTATGTACCAGCTTTCCAATGAAGCCAGTCTAATGTATCTTATTTGCAGATATAGGAAGAGCTGTTGGGAACAGGACATGTTGGTAATTTATTTGCTTAGTGATCATTGGTTGACCTGTTATAAGGCTTGTAACTTATAAGCTCATGAACTTTAGGGTGCTTAGTTCAGCACAGCTAGAATAACAAGTACACTTCAAATGTATGTAGAACCTTTATTGATGACACATTTTCAATGGCACTAAAGAGTGAAAACATATGAAAAGTATTTGCTAAATGCCATAATTGCTGAGGGTGTGTAGGGGAGGACAACTCATTGTACTTCACCTAAAGCTCTGTTTCATTAGAACTGTGCTTTTGCAATGTCATCTAAGCACTGGTAGTATTTATAGCAATGATGGGTACTTTGTGTAGGAAGTCTGCCAGCAGCCACTAATGCATTATATACCGTATCATTTGAACCTGCCGTGAGCTGAAGTTAGACAAAATATAGCCAGTCAACAGAAGGACATTCATAATTTGTACTGAAAGTTGGCATGCAGTCATAGATATTATATAGCTATCCACATGAAGTCCAGAAGGAATTGTACTGTGATGCTCCACTTTGAAGTATGGTTGCAGAAAGGTGACTTCCTCATTAAAGAGGAATGTATCCCTGAAGTGATCCTTCCCTGATATCAACAAAGGACCCAATTGCCAAGGGGACATGTGGGCTGTCATTCTCTGGAGGGCTTCAAGCAGAGTTTGAACAGCCATTGGACATAGTCTAGCTTTGGATTCTCTGCATCAACCATGGGATTGGACTAGATGGCCCACAAGGTCTGCTCAAGCTCTCTGATTCTACATCTGAACAGAGATCTTGAGAAACACTGTCTCCTCTCCATCAGCAAAGGTGTAAGCCCACTGGTCTCTCTGTGTGTGCATGCACGTGTGACATGCAGTTCATATGTACAAGGTCTGGGGATATTGAAGGGGGGCAATCTTCTTAATCTGGGAAGAACTTTATTTTGTTAGATTTTTATACTACCCTTTTCATAAATTTTATCCCAGGGTGGCTTACAGAATTAAAATACATCAATAAAATCCATTAAATTAAAATTAAAACTAGTACTACAATAAAGCAACTGATGCAGCAAAAAAGAATCAGCCAGCAAGGACTTTACTTGCTTCTTAAAAGCAGCAAGCCAGGGAATGGATGTCCATTGGGAGAGCATTCCCAAGCCTGGGGGTAAATAACCCTGTTCTACATCCATGATGATCAAGCCTCTCTCAATGTCAGCACATGAGGCAGAATCCCCTTCTGATGACTTAGTCAAGTGGGCAGAAACATTAGGAAGCAGGTATCCAGGACCCAAACTGTTAAGGATTTCAAAGGTGACAACTAGCACCTTGAAATGTACCTGGAAACAATTCAGCAGCCAGTGCAGCTCTTTCATAATGGGCACAATATGTTCCCAGCAAGCAGCTCTGGACAGAATTCTAGTCACTGCATTTTGAAGCTGAAGTTTTTGAATATTCTTCAACAGCAGCCCCACATAGAGCGCATGGTAGTAATCCAGCTGTGACATAACTAAGCCATTCCAGATCTGTGTTTTCAAGAAAAAAGGGGCAAAGCTAGCACACCAGCCAAAGTTTGTAAAGGCACCTCAGCCTCCCCTTCCACCTGTGCATCCAAAAGCAGAGCTGGGTCCAGCAGTACTCCCAGTCCCACCTGCTCCTTCAAGAGGAATGCTACTACCCCCACAAGAAATGGTTGAATTGCCTTGTCCATTGACTCCTACTGCTCTACAGCACTTCCATCTTGTCTGAATTCAGTCTTGGTTTACTAGCTCACGTTCAACCAATCACTGCCTCCAGTCCTCTGTTCAGAACATCCAACACCTCCCTAGGATCAGATGACAAAGTGAGATAGAACTGAGAGTCGTCTGCCCCAGTCTCATGATGACCTCTCCCAGCAGTTTCATGTAGATTTTAAAGAGCATGGGAGCCTAAACTGAACCCTTGCCCTATGGCCAAAGGGTCAAGCAGAAGTTCCCCAGCACCATCTTCTGAACCCTTTCCTCAAGAAAGGACCAGAACCACTCAAATATGCCATCAGTCCTCATACCTGAGAGGCAGTCCAGAAGGATACTATTGTTGATGACATCAAATGTCACTGAGTGGTTCAGCAGAACTAACAGGGATGCATTTCCCCTATATAGTTCCTGGTATAGGTAGTCTACCAGGGTGACCAAGGAAGTTTCAGTCCCAAATCCAGGATGTAATTCAAATTGAAAAGCATCAGAGAAGTTTAATCTAAACAGCTCTCCTAAGAGAAATTGCCCGATATTTTCTGTAAAGTCATGGAGGGAACAAACCTGCACAACTTCTGACTGCCGAGCCAAAAGTGTTCTGTATTGTGGCCTAGCCTGCTGCTTTTCTTTCCTTATTCTAGTCCCAGGCAGACAGCATACTCGGTGCTGAATGCAATTCATAGCTTCTTGGCTTGGCAGCTTGTCCAGGCCTGGCCTAGAAGATCCTTTAAAGCAAGGGTCATTCTAGACCTCAGTGATATCTTTGAAGGAGACTGAATTGTTTTATTGCTTTGGTCAACAGAAATTGAGTTTAGAAGTCCCTTATTATCAACCCACTG
Source organism: Hemicordylus capensis (assembly GCF_027244095.1). Classification (NCBI taxonomy): domain Eukaryota; kingdom Metazoa; phylum Chordata; class Lepidosauria; order Squamata; family Cordylidae; genus Hemicordylus; species Hemicordylus capensis. Next base: position 367,306,209 of record NC_069658.1, on the reverse strand, counting down.
TTTTAAAGCCAAATGAGCATGATTAATGATCTATCAGTGCAATGCTGATAAAAGCACAGGCATATGGTCTAAATTGAGGGTAGGCCACATGTGCCTCTCTAGATGTTGCTGAACTACAACTCCCATCACTCCCAGCCACAGTTTATTACAGCTGGGGATGATGGGAGTTCAGCAACATCTGGAAAGCCACACATTGCATGTTCCTGGCCTAAATCTCAAGTTGAGCATTCTGTTAGAAGAACAATATAGTTAATTGAGGAGCAAGCAGAATTAGTATCAGCATATTGGCTTTATGCCTGCAAAACTGTTAGGCCTTAATACTTTCTGTAGACTTTGTAAAGATGAGGTCTGTAGAAACTTTAACAATCCTAGAAGAGTTTTATTCAACGTTCTTGTCCACTAACAAATTGAACTATGTATTCTGTACACTGGCTGACATGCAGACTAATGTTCTGTGCACTGAATAATATTTTATGTGCAGTGGGGAGGAACAACTTTCACCAATCCCCCCACCACTTACTTTTGCAGCCCTTGGTGTCTTCCAAAAATATGTCCTTGATGACCCCACAACCCTCAGGGATATATTTTCAGGAGGCACAGAATGTTGCTGAGGGAATGGAGATCAGGGGGGGAAATCACCCTCTCTTTTTGCACACATGAAGCATTATTTGTGTGCAGTGTTAGACTGGACATCAACCTTCATTTTTACCGAATCTGTGTTATAGATTTGCATGGCACTATCGAAAGAAAATATAAAAATTCCTATGTTTTAAACGTGAGTCCAGGGTTGTATAGAGACCTATCTCAAAACCAGGGGTGTGGGTGGAGGAGTTGTAGAGTAAGCTCTGCTTTCCTCACCTTTGTTCTATATTGTTGGATGTACAGCTTCTGGATTAAAAGATATCTTGACCCTATACTTCAGGCAAATTGTCTGCTTCATGCATGTGGCTTATTTCCCCAAGCTTTTATGTGGTTTTCTGTCTAAGCACGTGTTCAATGCATGCTTTTTCTTTTTCTTCCTCTGTGTCTTGTATTTTGAATACCATTCCGAGAAAGTAAGGGAAATGGTTTTTCTGACTGATACAAAGGTCAATCAGTGCTATGCAAATCCAGCTTTACACAACCCCGCCCCCATCTGGAAAAAGATTATATTCTTTGTCAAAGGGAGAAGATGGTATATATGCCCATCTGCAGTGAGTGTGCTGCTGTAGCAGACTAGGTGGCTAGGTTTGGCTTTTAAAAATCCAAATTCTGGCTTAGGGCCCATTTGACTCACAAATATACCCCTTAGGTTCTGGCAACCCTGGTTTAGCAGACTCATTTCTGAATGTATGTATATAAGGATGCACCTCAGAAGGGAAACTTCCCAGAAGGGAAAAAGAGCCAGCGTGGTGTAGTGGTTAGAGTGCTGGACTACAACCGGGGAGACCCGAGTTCAAATCCCAATTCAGCCATGAAACTAGCTGGGTGACTCTGGGCCAGTCACTTCTCTCTCAGCCTAACCTACTTCACAGGGTTGTTGTGAAAGAGAAACTCAAGTATGTAGTACACCGCTCTGGGCTCCTTGGAGGACGAGCAGGATATAAATGTAAAAATAAAATTTTTTAAAAATAAATTTCCTTTCATGAGGAGCTATTAACTTGCTCATAATGCAAAGTGTATGTACTATCTCCAGTCAGTGTGGAAGAGTAGTACACTGTTTTGTCCTTAAAGTTTAAAAAGAGTGCCTTAGCAACTCTTGTCTGTTATATTCCAGTTCTTACAAATGCATTTTAAAACATTTCTAAAGTATAGATGGGATAATCTAATTAAAATAAGCATTTATTCTCACCTTTAATTGTGTAGGTAAGGAAAGATTGCACAGTAACTTTTGATTTGCCATATTGTTTAGATTACAGTCCTTTAAATGTCCCAGATCAGCAAAGCATTGAAGTAAAAGAATAGATCCTATTTATTGTGACTAATGGAACTATTGTATGAACTATTTGCATCTTGAAAGCAATTATCAAGAATGTTGCCATTTCAAGATCACCTAGAAATACAAATGTCAATTCCTTATGCAATTGTCCCCCCCCCCAACTCATTTGAGGGTTGTTATGAAAGGGATAAATGGCAGTGCTTCTTTCTTTCCATTACATCATTCTGTTAGGTTAGTAGAATAAAACTTTAAGTGTTGTGTTGACTTTTTAATATACTAAAATTAGAGATCCCATCTAGCATAGTTCTTCTAGGTACATGTTTACTTTTGTCCAATAGTAGTAACTTTTACACTTAACACTGGCTAACACTTTGCTTCACTTTTAAGCTTGAGACCCAATAGAGTATTTAACTTTAAAAGGTTCACCCAAAAATATTTGAGTTGGTAGAACACTGAAAAGGTTAAATTCACAGTTCATTTTAGGGTTCCTCCCAAGGAAAAACACCTAAGTATTTTCAAGGGGCACCCAATGAATTCCTAAAATACAAGTGGAATTCCTCTGGTGGTTTCAAAAAAGAGCAAGTTTCAAGAGAAGCAAATAACTGCAATTCAAAGAGAGTTCCTTGATCTTCCCAAGAAGCAGCTTTCATTTTGAAATGGCAGTAAGACATTAGCCCCCGATACCTGATGATTAGGGATTTGGGCAGTGATGGACATTCCTATAACCATGTGGATGTGAGTCCTTGAGAATGACATTGGGAGGCAGATGTGTGGGGGCAAAAATAAACAGAAGTGTATAAAAACAGGAAATGGTTTCCATTATAGAAAGGAATCATGACTTAACCAGATTTCCTAAAGCACTAAGTGGAGGTGCCTGTTAAATTAGCATTAATAACTTGCTCAGCAAGACTGGATAAAATACTGCTTCCACATCCCTTCTATTGCCAAAAGCTTTTATCCTATAAGTATGTGTCACTTGATATACCTTGTTCTCTCTTTCACCCTGCTTGTGGCACACGCAAGCGGGATCTGATGGCACTTCCAAGGATCATGTCACACATGTGGTTTTTTTCCCACTCAGTCCCTCTTAGGGTCAGGTGGAGAACCTTCTATGTAAATTTGTTTGTCTGGACATGGATACAATCACAGCAGTCAGACATCATTTCTGTTTTATTTCAGAAATGAAAAAGTGCTGCTGTGATGATAGAACAGCTGATCTCCTCGAAATTCCTCAGAGTTCTACAGCACTGTGGTTTTGCCTCCAAAACCCATGTGTGTGCTTAAGCCCTCTTGCATGGAGATTTCCCCCAGTATTATCTTCTGACTGCAGCTCCTTGGTTGTATCAGAGGATTCCCTAGAATAGAGTGATTATTCAGGAGGCTGCAGGGAGGGAACTGACATATGAAGGGAAGCATCATCAGTACATGAAAGCTTCTCACGTGGCCTTTCAGCTCATACCTTGGTGTCCTACCTCCTGCTTACATTAGTTGTTATAGTTATTAAAATTTAGATTTATTAAATTGATTAAAGATTTATAGTTATTAAAATCTGGAATCTGTGCATATATTGCATGCAGGAGATACAACCTCTTCATTGCCCTTGGGAAGTAACAGTTACAAACAAGGATGTTTGAGAGAGGCTGGCCATAGAAAGAGGCTGTTCTACTAGAAACAGTATCTTACTATTTTCTTGTGTAAGAAAATACATAATCCTCCTAATGTATTTCAGAATCATTGCCCATGTTTTCCATATTATCTGATGTGGAATAAGGGCCGTTCCTGACTAACTGGCCAGCCATCAGTATGAAGTGGTATTTCCTGGAAATGTTTCAAGAACTTCAGCAAATAATCCAAGAAAGTTCAATTGCATAAGGAGGTTAACTATTTTTAAAACATCACAGCCACCAGTTCTAAAAATGCGTAAACATGTGCAGCCTGTGACTTAGAGTCCTGAAGAGACTGTTTAGCAGTTTGATATTTCTTGTATACATAAAGTCCATAACCTGAACATGTGTGAAACAGAAAAACTGGGAATACATGGTCTTTATGCACATAGGAATATTTTCTCAGTAGATATTTACCAGTGAGATTAATTCTGTTAATGTAGCTTGAGGATTTAACCACATGATGCGTGCACATGCAAGCCCTCTTATTATGCAAAGTGGCAACACTGTATTTGTGGGCAGTGCCCCACAAAGTATGCCTGGAAGCCCCATCTTCATGCTGATGGGCTCTGAAACCCAGTGCCTGCTCTCAATGGTTAGAGTGTTTGCCTGCACAGACCAATGCTATGCTCACAGAGAGCTGCTTCTGTTATTGGAACACTAGGGTGCCCCAGCATTCCGATCATGAGAAGACTCTCTCCATTAGTACACCATTGGTCCCTGCAGATAAATGCTGCAATAGAGTGGGACATGAGGGTGAGGTTTCCAAACATGCTTTAGGGGATGCTGAACATTTTCCTCAATGAACATTGTTCTCAGTGTACAACACTGTACACTGTTCTCAGTTTATATAGCACCTGAACAAGGCTAAACACAAAATAAATCCCTCGGGCAGTGGCTCCCAACCTGGGAGGAGAGCTGGTCTTGTGGTAGCAGGCATGATTTGTCCCCTTAGCTAAGCAGGGCCTACCTTGGTTGCATATGAATGGAAGACTAGAAGTGTGAGCACTGTAAGATATCCTGCTTAGGGGATGGAGCCATTCTGGGAGGAGCAGAAGGTTCAAAATTCTCTCCCTGACTTCTCCAAGACAGGGCTGAGAAAGATTCCTGCCTGCAACCTTGGAGAAGCCACTGCCAGTCTGTGAAGACAGTACTCAGTTAGATACACCAATGGTTTGACTCAGTATATGGCAGCTTCCTATAGTCCTATGTTCTTCCAGATGTTGCTGAACTACAACTCCCATCATTCCCAGCTACAATTTATTGTAGCAACATCTGGAGGAACCCAGGTTGGGAACCACTGCCCTAGCAACTACTGCTACTGTGTTTGAACAAGTGAGGGGAAAGATTTGAGAAGTAATTTGGAGAAGCAATGGTGATAGGAAAGATGTCATACCTACCAATGTTTCCCTATTTTCCCACTCAAGTGAATGGGAAAATAGGGCCATGTTGGCAAGTATGAGATGTACTTCCAAAACATGCCTTCCCTGTTGTTGTCTAAACTCTGGTTTGGTCTTGCAAATCCTAGTTTATGTGGGGGAAATGGCTAGGGGGATTTTTAAAAGCAGTGGGTAGTAAAAGGGTTTGGCCTGGCAGCCCCACTTCCCTGCTTCAAATTGTCCTCAAAGCATGTAACTATAACCCTGCAGGGGGACAAATGGCTTTTGGGGAATATGAAAATATGCCTCGTGGTCCTTTCAGAAGTTGCTGCTGCTACAGACATACACATGTGTACTTGTAACACAGGCACTTAGGCCTTGGGAACTGGTTATGAACTGCACACATTTTGGTATTTATGTTATTACTGCCAGAACAATTCATGGCTTGCTGACTGCTGTCTGTAGGTTTGTGTGCATGATATGTATAGGGCAAGCAATATTGTAGATCATTTTGCACAATGTCTGAAGCATAATTTATGCTTCATTGAATAGTAAATGTCATCATAATAGTAAATAAAACTTCATTCCCAATATTAATGTTTGATCACATAAATATATGAAGCACCAATGCCCATTAAAATGGAAGCAATAAACTTTACAGTGCAATCATTTTCAGCTCTGTATTAGATGGAGCCTCTATGCTTCCTTTATCAGTACAGCTGATGTGCTAGCAAATTAGAAATCTCTGAAGCGACTTCTAATGATTCTGCATTCTAAACTTTCTTGTAGACTCTCTGAATTACATGGGATGTTGAACTACCAACCTAAAAGCATGGGGGAGGGTGAGCCACCCAGTTCTCATCCCCATCTTGTTGCTACCTGGTGGTTCATCAAAAGCTTCCCCCATGTGATTAAGTGGGGTGGGGTGGGGGGTTCATAAGCACAGCCATACTCCTCCCACATGTGATTGAGAGGACTAGTAGATATCTCTGAATCAGCCCTGTTTGTGCATGCTCTTTGTATGCTGTGGGTTGTGACCAGGAGGTGATTTTGCTTGGAATTTGAGTTCAGATTGTAAGATATATTTTAACATTGACAGCCAGAGCTCTGTTTCTACTGAAAGAGAGCTGTTGCCTGTGGTGGTGGTGGTGCAGTAAGAGTCCTCTGTGGTTATGTCTCCGATTCTAGAGCAAACTAATATGAATATGACAAATCTTTATATACCGCTTTTCAACAAAACGTTCCCAAAGTGGTTTACATAGATATAAATAGATAACTAAAATGGATAGAAAACCATCAAGTGAAAACCTTTTTACTCAGCCAGAACTTTCAATATGTTCTGGTTTTACAGAACATTTATCTGGCTTTTACAACAATATACCACTTTTCAACAAAAGTTTCCTAAGCAGTTGACACAGAGAAATAATAATAAATACATAAATAAATAAGATGTCTCCCTGTCCCCAAAGGGCTCACAATCTAAAAAGAAACATAAGATAGACACCAGCAACAATCACTGGAGATACTGTGCTGGGGGTGGATAAGGCCAGTTACTCTCCCCCTTGCTAAATAAAGAGAATCACCCCACTAAAAGGTGCCTCTTTGTCCAGTTAGCCATTTTAATTTTCTGTGGCTTCATTTTAATTTAATGCCAATTTAGTGTGTTAATCTTCCAGGGAGAGGAGAGCTGGTCTTGTTGTAGCAAGCATGACTTGTCCCCTTAGCTAAGCAGGGTCCACCCTGGTTGCATATGAATGGGAGACTAGAAGTGTGAGCACTGTAAGATATTCCCCTCAGGGGATGGAGCCGCTCTGGGAAGAGCATCTAGGTTCCAATTTCCCTCCCTGGCATCTCCAAGATAGGACTGAGAGATTCTTGCCTGCCACCTTGGAGAAGCCGCTGCCAGTCTGTGTAGACAACACTGAGCTAGATAGATCAATGGTCTGACTCAGTATATGGCAACTTCCTATGTTCCTTCCTAGGTCAGCTTCACAGGGTCATACTGTGAAGCTGTTCTCACATGCAGCCTAACATGGGCTACGGTTAGGCTGCATGTGAGAACCACTGGGATCGGGCCCGATTCCCGCACAGCAGTGCTGCCTAACCCCACTTTCAGACCTGGCTGTTGGCCAAAGCTAAGAGAGCGAGCACTCCCTTAGCCTGTGCTAACTGCTTGTGTGTTTGCTGGGGCTATGTATAGCTCCAGTGGTCACAGAGGTGAGCATTGGAATCCCCTAGTGCTTTGTGTGTGTCATGCAATGCATTTTGAGATTCACAGAAGCCTGGACAACGAGTCCCGGCCTCAGATCCACCTGCCCTGCTCCATGCCTTTGCTGCATGGAGCAAGGCTGGTAATGTGGGAGCACTTTCTGGGCTCCCATTGAGTGTTTGGAAAGCTTTCCCCCCACCTGGTAGGTCATGTGAATGGCCCTGTCATTACTTATCATGAGCCAAGCCATGTGCGAGTGGCAAAGAAAACAGTGAATTCTTGCTCTACACTTATTATTTGAATTGGAGTGCAAGACACGCTCCTTTTTCTCAAAGCTATTTGATCTGTTACCTTGTATAGGTGCCCTGCTGTCTAGTGTTGCTGTCTTAAAAATCAACCTTATGTGACAGATAATGGAAGGAATAGAGCACTATGCCCAGTAGGCTCTCCAAAAATAGTTCACCCCTAACTACTTTTGTAAGATGCTCGGGTGAAAATAACATGTTGCAATGAAGTGTTGCTCTAAATTTCAGGGACTAAAGGATAACCACATCTGTTACTGCCAGTATCTTGGGCAGAAGGTTATAATTCATGTGCTCAGACCTTTTGTTCCTTTGCTAAAATCTTGCTTTGACTTTATTTTCTTCCTTCCTTGTTTTGACCTCTTCTATTGGAAGCTTAAATTTGTATTTAATCTTTTAATCCCTATGATTATAAAAGATGCACAGGATGTGTGATATATTCCTGCACTTTAAGCAAAACAAGAGTTCAAACCAACATATTGCTAAATTAGCCCTGCATTTCAGTTCCAGGCATTAAATGTTTTTCCGAGTAAAAAGCTTCTTGTGAGAATTAGGAGCCCTACATCCCTCTGTGGAGCCAAGGTCTCACAAGAGGGAAGGAATAAGAATCTGAAGCTTTGTTGTGTCCAGCATTTTACCACGTTGGTTTGACACAGTGTCTACATGCTAGTTTCGTATGTTGCATTCTCCAAAAATGTTCCTAGCTGTTATTGACATACATTGTTCCAGTGGAGGTCAAATTCCACAAGGAAGCCCTGTACCGACAGAGAAGGCAAGTGAAGGGTGAAAAGTAGCTACAAAGTCTGAGGAAGCCAAGGTACTGGATCTGTGTATGTTTTTGTCTGCTTGTGATGCAGGCTAGAGCATAAGGCAGAAGCAAAGTCTGAAACAGAGTATTTTAGGCTACATGCAGCAGGTTTTATAGGGATAGTGGGAGAGATAGAACAGAAATGCTGATAATGTACCTGGTCCACATGAAGCCTGTGGTTTCTAATACAAATGCAGGCCTCCCTAGCTCATAGAAGACCTGTGCTTAGAGTCCTGTTGCTGGTTGACAATCTTCACATCACAGCTTCTGGAAGAAAGAAGGCCTCTCTAGGTCTTCAGCTCTATGCACAAACTGATGAACATTACCATTTTCAGCTTACTCTGCACATGCTGCCTCATTGCAGCATATGTACTTTGTGTTTAACGTCCAGCAAAAGAGTAGTCCAGGCTTAAGTTTGGCTGGAAATGCCACCTTTTGAGTTAGAAGCTCTTCCCTTCATCACTGCATTTTGAATATGCGTTTTGAAACTGTTTGGGAGCACTTCCAGGGGTTAGTAACCATCTTCCAGGGTCATGGCTGACCCTGGCACAAGTTGAACCCTGCTCATGCTAACTAAAGCAGGTGTCTTTATAGAACCTTTATGCACCTGCTGTCTAAACCATGGAGCTGTTGTATGCTTGCAACCACAGAAAGGTGCTGCCGTTTATTTTGTGATCATGGGAAGGTTCTGCGAAAATACAATTTTAGTTACTGTGTGCACTAATTCTCCTATACAGCAGAATCTTAAAGGAAGAAATATATACTGAAGGCTGACATATTTAGTATGTGTTGGGGAATGATATGCGTAAATGATTGTATATCATGAGAAATGAAAGTTAAGAATGATATGCACTACTGAAGTTGTGAACTTTGTTCAAAGTGAAGGTTAGTCTAGACACTTGTTTTTAACATTAGCATCTAACTAATACAATTCATAACTATCCTTAGGGGCGAATATATTAGTTAAAGTGAAGAAAGATCTGTTGTTACATGGTGTGGGAGCTCTAGATTCTCGTATTGGGAGCTCTAGATTCTCTCTTCTGAGCTTAGCACAAGGTTTATCAAATTCAGTTGGATCTAAAATAATGTCTACCCCACTGAAAACAAACTGGAATATGAAGGCGAAATATACGGAGGCCCTTGAAAAAATAGCTGTGGAAGCAAAAGCGCTCATTAAACAAAGCTAAAGCAAAGCACTCTCCCTTATATTGGTGCCTTACCACTGTGTGGTTCACAAGGTATTAACAACATGAGTGCTAAATTATTCAGCTTATTTGTTCCGGTTGCTGTATGATTTACATCAGGGTAAGGAAGCCCATTTCCTTCAGGGATTTCTCGTCAGCTTTCAGAAGCCTTGAAGATTTTCAAATATTACATTCAAAAACTTTTTTGCTCTTTTTCTTTTAAACCAAACCCAACATTCCTTTGATTTCCTAAGAAGAAAATACTTTTTTTCTGAAGTGGTACTTACAGAATTTGTGAAACTGGTCCTTGCTCGGAGAGTCTTAAGTCATGAAATTTTTGTCAAATCCTAATGAGTGAGAGCCTGTTCTGTACTGGGATTCAAGCACAGATTCACAGCTGTGAAAACTACAGAACTCCCTTGCTCTGATTGCTGGGATTGAACTTTTAGCTTAGCTTCCTATTATGAGATTTATATTACCATAAATGGTAAGGTATGGAAGTGTGCAGTCCTTTAAAGACTAATTGCTGTGGAGCAGGGATCTACAGCATTACAAGCAGTGTCAAGCACAGACCCCTCTTCTCACTTTTATTAAAGCAATACTGCACAATTCTAAAGAGAACCAATTTGAGGTACCTGTGCCATAGCACACCCTAATGTAATCTCTGTATGCAAGTTTTCATCCTAATATGACTGAGAGCATGTCATCTTTTTAATTACACATCAACCCAAACACTGATGAGCAAAATCTGTCTTTTTACAAATACACATCACTGCAGAATCATGCCCAGATTTTTGTTTACATAGTTAAATGAGTTATGCATGTTTTGACTTGTAGATGTTTGGATAAAGATCAGAATATGAAACTTTCTCTCTTTCCCAAAGAACTGTTCAGATACAATGCTGCCACTGGAAAATGTTTGCTCATGGTTGAGCAACATCCCTGAGAGAATAAGAACAAACAAATGGCAGAAAGGGGATTCCATCTTTTAAAAAAACACCCCAGATGTTCATTTGGCTCAGGTTTTTCCACATTCAGTCTGTCGTCTTCAGTTCTTATACCTTGACTGATGCATTCTTGTCCAGTTAGGGAAGATATCTAGTTATCACCTAAACTTTCTAATGAGTAAGTAAATCCAGATGCCTAGCAAGGTGTGTGCGTGCGCGAGTACATGCATGTATGGAAGCCCTTTAGCTGTTGGAAGGCCCAAACCTAAAAAGTAATTGGCTCCATAGCCTTAAAAACCTGAGCCAATTTTGGAAGGGCGGTATAGAAATCTAATAAAATAAATAAATAAATTTTTAAAAACCTTAGCTGTCCAACAAAAGGAACCAGTGTAAAGACTCTTCAAGGATACAGGCAACTATAGATCTATGCATTCCTGTTTCTGTGTGAATATTTAAAGAACATTATTGAAAGGCTAGAAAGACTAGTGTGGATGGGTTAACATTTTAAAGAACTGCAAAGGGATTTAGAAGTGTGAAATGTAAACAAATAGGATTGTTTGGGGTTTAAAGCAGAATACCACAACGTTTGGAGTTCAGCAGGTTAGTGGAGGGGAAAGCATTCTGTATGTTGAAAACATGTTCTAGCAAGAATCACTTTCTGAAATACCAAATCCACAGCCAACTATTTTTTACTGCACTTGATGCAAGCACTTGCTTAATTCACATAGTTTTCAAAATATCTGAGCCACAAAGGTGCCACTGGTGACTTTGACAGTTAACTTTAAAACCTCTCTATAAGTTAATTCTTAAATGTATAGTAAATATTTCATATGTTCCTAGCCGTTCGCTACAATGTATGCACTGCTAATGAAGCCCAACAGCAGGACCAATGTGGATGCAAATGTTACTTTTTCTTAACACAAGCATTGAGTGAACTCCAGGTTTTAGGGAGGCTCATTGAGGGCAGTTTGCCATGGGCCCTCTCCTGAGTTTTACTGAGAGAACCAATCAATCAGCTGCACCATGTGAAGGCTATGGGCACAGAGGTATCTCAGGGATCCGTGGTAGGCCCTTGACAGCTACCCAACAATGCCAACCCCTGACACCAGCCATGCCCAGATGTATAATACAATCCACACACACATAGAATCCTGCTGCAATTCACAGCTGTCTCAGTGGCTCCAAAACAGTGCTGCTGAAGGTTGTGTGATTGAACCCATGGCGTGTTGGTTCACACAATATTGTTTCAGCTGCCAAAGTGAGGAAATATCCTTTTTATTGACTTTTTTTTTTTTGTCATTAGAGGCTGACTACACTTTCCTAGTGATAACTGCTGGCTAGAAGATGCTTGCTTCTGTGAGCATGGAAGGCTTTTCTGCTGGGCACATGCAACAGAAGGCAGAGAGAAACAGCTGAGCAGTTGGATGTAGCCATCAAAGGGGCAGGCAAGTGGTGGAATTCTGTGTCTTGCAACTGACTTGCAAAAAGCAGGACTGGGAAGTTCAAATCACATGTTCTTTGCACTAGAGGTGAGGGGAATTAGTGCTGTTTTAGACATGATCACTGCCCACTCTTCCATGTTCAGCTTATATATCTGTATCTAAACACATACTGTGGAAATCGTATCTCCAGGACAGCCTCTTCCCAAGGAAACACTGAGAGGGCTTAATATTAGACTGGGATTGTGGCTGAGCATGAGTAGTCTCTTCGCAATACTAGACTAGCTGCTGACTTCTAACAAACACACACACTAGGATGAAAGAAGCCAGTAGGGGAGTAATCTAAATTCTACAGATTGGTTTGAAATTGTCAGCTGAATTTTCATTATTGGTTTATTTAGAACAATTTGACAACTATTATGAGCCATCAGTGGGAAACCTGTATCGAATGGTGGGGAATGGAATTCCCAAACAGTGAATTCTCACTCTTCAGTGGGCTATTGCAAACTAATGTTGAGTAATATCAGTGCAGTCATCCTTTTACAGCTGGAATATTCACCATTCAACACTTCAGATCTATATCTGGTCCTTTAAATGAGCAGTACGATAAGCTACCAGGCTTTAAAATTGTGGCCTGCCTTTTTTCCACATGGGCTTATGCTTCAGGCATTAACACCCTCACCAGGCAATTATCTGCAAATAGCTTGAATTCTCTCTGGTCAGTTTCCATAGCTTTGCCTTTTCCATTGCTGCCATTAAAATGACAATTTACTTTGCTATTAATATACTTCAATTAGAAGTGGGGAAGTTAATAACCTCATTGGGTTTTACCAAGATCGACAATTTTCTCATTTCACAGTTCACTGGCTCTTTAGAGGGAAGAGAGGATTCCCCACAAATAAGGCTGAAATACTTATCTAACTAGCTTTGTATTCCCTGCACTTGAGTGCAACAGCTGTGCTACTTCTGAAACGTACTCCATGTCTGAATCAGCGAAAAAAACGAGGCACAAGCTACATCCACTCTGGTGTTTTCTTCTACCTAAAGCAGGTCACCGGGCTGCAATATCTGACAGAGAGGATGACTTAATGTGTCTTTTTCCACCTCAGATCAACCCAAGTTGCTTTTATTTAAGTAAAAAAAAATTATCTTGCCTTTCTAACCCACAAAAAAGCTAAACAATAATTAAAAGGAGCATAAGAATCATTACTTCAATAGAGAGCAATAAAACACTCATAACAATCAGCAACAATGTTATCATCCATTTTCAAAGGTAAAGAATTAGCTTTTCTAAAGTTGAGTGAAGGTGCCAAGCAAATTCCCAATGGGAGGGAGAACGGGAGCAATAACCACTCAGACCTGCCTGTGTGTACCCACCAGTCAAACTTTTAGTCCTATAAGAAGGAAGATACAGGTGCCTGTTTCTCCCCCACCCCCGGGAAAGAGCAGGTGTGGATCTGGAGCTGGAAAACTTCTAAGATGTTTGTCATCCACACAGATTAGTGTGGATATTCACATTGAGTACCAGTTTAGAATTAAAGCGGGGGGAACCTCAGGGGTTGGATGTGCAATCTGAATGTTAGAAGCTTCCTTGGCTATTTTCGTTATCATGTGAACAGAAATTAATGCAACTCAGACAGCAGAAAATATGTATTTTTAAAGCCTACTTTCCTTAAGGAAAGTAAGCATATGAGATCACCCAGCTTTCACTGTGTCTATGTCAGCAAGAGCATAGTTTGTGATGGTGGCATCCACCCCAATTCAAGATGGCAGACACCTGAATGTTTGAGGCGCAAGTGTGAACTGATTTGAACCAAACTTAGTACAGTTGTAGGGACACCACAATGGCATAGTTCGTGATGATTCCATCCACCCCAATTCAAGATGGATGACACATAAACTAGGGATGTGCATTTCATTTTGGATACAAAACATTTTGTGCACAAAACAGGCCATTTCAGCTGTTTTGTAGCCAAAACAAAACACCCAATGCTCAAAACAGAAAATTTTGTAGCCGAAACAAAATGTCCCTGTTTCGGATACAAAACATTTTGTTGTTTGGGCTGTTTTGGAACTCCATTTTGCAATCACGAAAAGTCTTTCTCCTTCAGTCTCCATTTTGAGTTTTGACATATGTTTGAATTTCCAGCCCTTCCAGCCTGCAGATTGGCCAGTGAAAGCATGGGCTGATCTGCTGGCAACTGCCTCATTCCTTTTAAGGAAATTTGAGGGTAAAATTTACCCTCATTGGCCAGTGGGGCAGTGTGCATTTCATTGTTGTTTCACACTGTTGTGTGTAGATCAGTTGCATTTCTGGGGTGGGGGGATGTGGATGTGCATGACCTTTGGAAATCTGCCTGGTTCTTTGCAAAGCTCTGCTGTTGTTGATGTGTGATGTTGATGTTGTTTGGGGTGGATTCGGGGCAGAAAGGGGACTTTGGGATCAGAAGAGTGGGTCAGGTGGTAGTGCCCCAATGGGTGCCTGCTGCCACCCAGATTCCAAAGTAATTGGGAAAAGGGCTGATTTTTAAAGAATTTCTGAAGTTGACATGTCTTTGGGGCAGATTCAGGGCAGAAAGGGGGCCTGAGGGGCAAAACAGTGTGTTGGGTGGCAGTGCCCCAAGGGGTGCCTGCCACAACCCAGATTCCAAAGCAATGGGGCAAAGGGCTGATTTCTTAGGAATTGTTGAAGTTTATGCATCTTTAAGGTTTTCCCCCCATAGGGGATAATGGAGGTTTCTGCAGACACCCTAACTCCACCTGGGGGGCACTGAGGTGTCCGGGAGCGAGTAGTGGTGTAGTGCGCATAGGGTGCCAACCACCCACATGGGTTGCTGGGTTCTGTTGTTTCTGAGATGTTCTGAGTGTAGATTCTCTGGTAGCATATGAGATTTTCTACAACAAACAATGAATCCACTCTCATATGCTATCAGAGAATCTAAATTCAAAACATCTCAGAAACCAGTGGCCCATGGGGGTGCTTGGCACCCTATGTGCTTTACACCACCACTCACTCTGGGCCACCCTGGTGCCCCCCAAGTGCAGTTATGGGCCTGCTAAAATCTCCATTATTCCCTATGGGGAAGAACTTTAAAGACACATAAACCTGGGCAGCCCTCTGCCCAGTTCCTTTGAAATAATTCTGGCAGCTTCCTTGCCCCCACTGGGCACTACCATGTATCCTACTCTGCTCTTGGCCACCCCTTTCCCCCTGACATGAAGCTATACTTTTGTTGAAACCTCCATTCTTCCTTATGGGAAAAACCTTAAACTTCAAAAATTCACCAAAAATCAGCCCTTTCCCCAATTCCTCTGAAATTTGGGTGGTAGTTTCCACCCATTGGGCACTACCACCTCCACCCACTAGTTTTGCCCCGGGGCCATTTTTTAAAATCCAAAACATTTCGGATTCAGATTTTGCAATTTTGAACAAAGAACAAAACTGGGGTGTTTCGGATTGGCTGATTTTGAACAAAGAACAAAATGAGGGTATTTGGATTCGGGCCAAAAACAAAACTGGAAAAAAACAAAATGCACAACGCTAAAATAAACATTTGAGGTGCAAGTGGGCTAACTTGTGGACCTCCTATCTGATCTGGACCAAATTTGTTACTGTTGTAGGGATAAATAGGGACAGCTCAGCAGTGTAGTTTGTGGTGATGTCATCCATCTACAGTTGATATGATGGATGCATGAAGATTTGAGGCAGAAGTGGGCGAACTTGTGAGGATGTTAATTAGTGAAAGGAAAGTAGGCAGTATGTGTGTGCACAAAACAGGGAAACCAGGTTCGGCTTAAATCAAACTGGACTTGAGCTGAACTGGGTCTGGTCTGGTTTTGTCACAGCAAGCTAGGCCAGGTTGGGCTAGAGGTTGAAACTATTTGGGCCCAGCTTGAGTGTGGGGGTGTAACTTTTTAAAGTTACCACTGGGTTCAGTGGCCTGGGGGTGTGCTGCTGCAGCTGTGGGGTGTATCTCTGGTGGTTACCCCTCCCCCCACCGGCCTCCCCCCACCGGCCTCCCCCAGTCTCTGAAGGCCTGTTTTGGCCCTTTCTGAGATTGTGGTGTCCATTTTGGAGGCCACCCCCTTTCTGAGATTGTGGTGGCCATTTTGGAGGCCACCATTCATGCATCCTGGCCATTTGCGTGGCTGCGTCATGACCCTGCCATGCAAATGGCCAGGATACATGTGTCACGGCCTCCAAAATGGCTACCACCACCTCAGAAGGGGCCGAAACAGCCCTTAAATGACCGTGGGAGGCCAGTGGGGGAGCAGGAACCACTGGAGCCCCCCCCCCCGTGGCCATGGCAGTATCCCCTGAGGCTGCTGAACCCAGTGGTAAGTTTTTTTAAAAAAAAAAAACTGAAGAACCCCCAAACTGACCCTGAGCCTGTCAGGGGGTTCAGCTCAACCTCAAGCCAGACCTGTTGGATGTTGAGCCAGTTTGCACATCCTTAGTAGGCAGATTAGTTCTTATCAGAACTTGTCTTGGTATAGCAGCACTGACCCACATGTTATGCAGCTGTATGTCATTATTTCCAATTGGCTTATGCTGCTGCAGATGTCTAAGCTTACTTTAGAAACTATGTAAGTTGCATTCTCAAAGTGCTAATGTGAAACTTTAAGTGTTTGCATATGTTCACAAGACTGCCAGCACTTCTTTAGATACCTGCAGTAGGAAATGCTGACAAGCCTGTGAAACACGTGGTCCACTAATTGAAGTCCAAGGAACAGGTGCGCAGGCTGGGGGTGCATCTGGATCCAGGCCTCTCCCTGGTTTCCCAGATTGAGGTGGTGGCCAGAGGTGCCTTTTATCAGCTTGGCTGATATGCCAGCTGCCTCTGTTTCTTGAGATGAACGACCTCAGGACTGTGGTACATATGCTGGTAACCTCCAAACTGGACTACTGCAATGCGCTCTATATGGGGCTGCTTTGTATGTAGTCTGGAAACTACAGCTGGTTCAGAATGCGGCAGCCAGGTTGGTCTCTGGGTCATCTCGGATAGACCTTATTACTCCTGTAGTGAAAGAGCTACACTGGCTGCCAATAAGTTTCTGGGTAAAATACAAGGTGCTGGTTATAACCTATAAAGTCCTAAATGGCTTGGGCCCTGGGTATTTAAGAGAACGTCTTCTTCGGCATGAACCCCACTGCCTGTTGAGATCATCAGGAGAGGTCCATCTGCAGTTGCCACCGGCTCGTCTGGTGGCTACTCGGGGATGGGCCTTCTCAGTTGCTGCTCTGATGCTTTGGAACATGCTCCCTGCTGAAATAAAAGCCTCCCCATCTCTGACAATTTTTAAAAAATAGTTAAAGACAGATTTGTTAACCCAGGCTTTTAATGAAATACCTTTTAAATAGTTTTAACTTCATTTTAAAATATTGTTTTAAGGTTTTAAATTCGTATAATGCTTTAACATTTTGGTTTATTTTAACCAATATTTTCATTTGTCATTTATTAGTTTTAACTAATGTTTTAACTTTTTGCTTTTGTTGTAAACCACCCAGAGGCATAAGTTTTGGGCAGTATAAAAATATGCTAAATAAATAAATAAAATATGTATTTCTACTAATGTAAGCAATGATCCATTCTGAAAGGCAATTAAGTGAATTTTGAAAGTTCTAGAAGTGGATACTTTAGCCTTCTAAAGTATCTTCTAAAGTACTTCTAAAGAACTTTAGAAAGTTCTTTAGAAGTGGATACTGAAGTATTTTGTGTAGGAGGACCTTTCCTCAGAATAATATAAAATGCTTGCTTCTTTTTTTCAGTTTGGAGCTTTCTCAGATTCCATGATCAGTCCATTTAAGGTGCAAGCTGGTTCCCAGGTCTGCATGTAGTTGCTCTCTGCTACATTTAGTCTAAAACGGCATGGTTATCATTCATCGTCAGGCCATTGATCCTTTCATAAGATAGGGCATGACAAATCCCAAGAGCCAGGGAGCCATGGCACCTATAAATTTAACCGTGGCACCTAGACTAGGATATTCAGAGGCAGAATTATTCAATAAAATGTTTATTTGTCCCAGGCTGCTCTGTTTCTCTTCTGAGTATATTACATGTAAAGGGAATAAAAAGAATCCCCTTCACCGCCAATAATGTCCATCATCAATTCTGGTAATTTCATTGTGTCCGTTCTTTGGGTTGGCCCCTAGATCCAAATAAAATGTGTCAAGGTTTGCCATAACATAGAAATATTAAACAGGATTTTGCACCTCAAGGGTAGCTGATTCTGATGGCATAGTTTTAATTTAATACAGGATCAGTAACATTTACTCTTGTTCTTTGTGAATACATAGATTTTCCTGGAGGCTTTCTTTTCTTCCTGATCCATAGCTTGAACTGGCCTCACACTCCAGCTGAGAAGGTGCATTAGGTAGGAGGCTCTGAGCAGCTAGGGGAGTGCTTCACCTCTGGTGTTGGAATTTGGCTTTGACACAGAATCTCCTGTGCTCCTGGGATCTTGCAGATGAGGGAAGGGATTCTAGGACCAGGGCAGGAGTCTACTAGGGGCCACTAGGTTTCATAAGAACAGACCTGCCAGATCATGCCCAAAGCCCATTTAGTCCAGCATCCTGTTTCACACAGTGGCCCACCAGATGCCAATGGGAGTCTACAGGCAGGAGTTGAGGGCATGGCCTCTCTCCTGCTGTTACTCCCATGCAACTGGTATTCATTCCCATATTACCGGATATTACCAACTGCTTTAAAGTTTTTATTTCCTGTCTTCCTGAGGCATGATTGGCACACAACTCATTATACACAACCCACTATAGTGTTACTTTTCTCATAGTGTAACTTTACTCTGTCATGGAGTAAGCCAGGGGAAGTGGGGGGGGGGCATGGAGTGGCTGTGGTCTATAAGAATATCATTTCCCTTACCAGGGCCCTTGTGAGACAGCTGACTTATATTGAGTGTATATTTTTGAGGCTGGGAACTAGGCATAGATTGGGAATTCTGTTGGTGTACTGTCTACCCCTCTGCCCAACTGACTCCCTAACTGAGCTGACGGAGCTGGTCGTGGAGTTGGTGTTGGAGTCTCCTAGACTTTTGGTGCTGGGGGACTTCAATATCCACTTTGGGGCTGGCTTGTCTTGTGCGGCTCAGGAGTTCATAGTGGCCATGACAACTATGAGTCTATCCCAATTAGTTTCTGAACCAACTCATGTTGCCGGCCATGCACTCAATTTGGTCTTTTGTTCGGATCGGGGGGGTGTTCCGTGGGTGGGGGATCCAGTGATTTCCCCATTGTCATGGACGGACCACTACCTGGTTATGGTTGGTCTCACAGCCACAATCCACCCCTGCAGGGGTGGTGGGCCTATAAGGATGGTCCGTCCAAAAAGGCTGCTTGACCGAGTGGGATTTCAAAAGGCCTTGGAGGATTTTGACGTTGGTGCAGCCAGTGATTCTGTTGATGCCTTTGTGGGAACCTGGAACAGGGAACTCAACAGTGCAGTAGACACGATTGCTCCTAAGCGTCCCTTCCGACCTGCTTCAAAAATGGCCCCTTGGTATACTGAGGAGTTGCGGGGGCTGAAGCGATTGGGTAGGCGACTAGAGCGCAAGTGGAGGAGAACTCGGTTCGAATCTGACAGGATTCAGCACATGACCCATTTGAAGGCTTATGTGGTGGCAGTGCACGCAGCGAAAAAGAGATTCTGGTCTGCGTGCATTGCAGCTGCAGATTCACGCTCGGCGGAGCTATCCCGGGTTGTGAGGAGTTTGGTTTCTGCTCCTTCTACTTCCAATCAGTCCCCGGGGTTGCTCTGCTGTGATGCCTTTAATGGGTTCTTTGCGAATAAGATCTCCTGTATTCGGGCTGACTTGGACTCCACTATTTCTGCAAGGTCTATGGAGGAGGTGTCCAGCAATCCTTTTTGCAGTATTAGACTGGATCAGTTTCAATCTGTGACTCCTGAGGATATGGACAAGCTGCTTAGGGCGGTGCAGCCTACCACCTGTTCTCTGGATCCTTGCCCGACTTGGCTGCTTCTCCCTAGCAGGGAGATTGTTAGAGGTGGCCTAGTTAATATTGTAAATGCATCGCTGAGGGAGGGGAGGGTGCCTCCCTGTCTGAAGGAGGCAATGGTTAGACCACTCTTAAAGAAGCCTTCCTTGGATCCCTTAGCGATGGACAGCTACAGGCCAATCTCCCTTGGTTGGGCAAGGTGATTGAGAGGGTGGTTGCCAACCAGCTCCAGGCAATTTTGGAGGAAACTGATTATCTAGACCCATTTCAAGCTGGCTTTAGAGCTGGCTATGGGGTTGAGACAGCCTTGGTTGGTCTGATGGATGACCTTTACCGGGGAATTGACAGAGGGAGTGTGACTTTGTTGGTCCTCTTGGATCTCTTGGTGGCGTTCGATACCATCAACCACGGTATCCTTCTGGGTCGCCTAGGGGAGTTGGGAATAGGGGGCACTGCCTTGCAGTGGTTCCGTTCCTATCTCTTCGGTAGATCCCAGATGGTGGAGCTTGGTGACAGTCGCTCCTCAAAGCAGGAGCTGTTATATGGAGTCCATCAGGGCTCCATTCTGTCACCAATGCTTTTTAATATCTACATGAAAACGCTGGGTGAGGTCATCAGGAGATTTGCTGCTGGGTGTTATCAGTATGCTGATGACATCCAAATCTACTTCTCCCTTCCTTCTTCAGGAAATGGCACTCATTCTCTAAATGCCTGCCTACAGGCAGTAATGGGCTGGATGAGGGATAACAAATTGAAGCTGAATCCAAGCAAGACGGAGGTGCTCATTGTGGGGGATCAGAATTTAAGGGATGAGTTAGATCTTCCTGTGCTGGATGGGGTTACACTCCCCCAGAAGGAGCAGGTGCACAGCTTGGGAGTACTCCTGGACCCAGGCCTTACCCTGGTATCTCAGGTGGAGGCCATGGCCAGGAGTGCTTTCTATCAGCTCTGGCTGATTCGACAGCTGCGCCCATTCCTTGAAGAGGATGACCTCAAAACAGTGGTGCACCAGCTGGTAACCTCCCGGCTTGACTATTGCAATGCGTTCTACATGGGGCTGCCTTTGTACATAGTCCGGAAACTTCAGTTAGATCAGAATGCGGCAGCCAGATTGGTCTCTGGGGCAACCCAGAGAGATCATATTATGCCTGTTTTGAAACAGTTACACTGGCTGCCGATATGTTTCCGGGCAAAATACAAAGTGCTGGTTATTACCTTTAAAGCCCTGAACAACTTGGGTCCAAGATATCTTAGAGAGCACCTTCTTTTACATGATCCCCACCACACGTTAAGGTCATCTGAGGAGGTCCGTCTCCAGTTACCACTGGTTCGTTTGGTGGCGACTCAGAGGTAGGCCTTGTCTGTAGCTGCTCCCGGGCTGTGGAATGCACTCCCAGCAGAAATTAATAATCTTAAATCCTTAGTGACCTTCAAGAGAGCCTTTAAAACCCATCTGTTTGGCCTGGCCTTTCAGGGTTTTTAATTAGTTGTAATTGTTTTAAAGCTAACCTGGTTTTCAGGGTTTTAATTGTTCTGATAGTTTGTTTTTTAAGATATTTTTAAATTGGTGTTCATATTTATATTTCTGTTTTAATTGTTATTGGTTTTAATGATTTCTGTTTTTCATTGTAAACTGCCCTGAGCCATTTCGGAAGGGCGGTATAAAAATCAAATGAATAAATAAATAAATAAATAAAATACTCTTCTTTCATGAGCTGAAAGAAACATTGGTCTTACCTGTGAAGAGTTCTTTTTTGCAGTGTCTGAGGTCATCCTAAACAATGGGTTGTGCTCCAATCATGCCTCAGGAAGACAGGAAGTAGAAACTTTAAAGTAGTTGGTAATATTCAGTAGTTAGATTGGAGGCGCCACCCCCCCCCCCGGTCAAGCTAGGTAAATATAGAAAGCTAGGATGCAACGGTTAATGAGAGAGAGAGAGAGAGAGAGAGAGAGAGCAGAAAAAACCACTTGCTGTAAAACTGTATGGCCCCTAGTAGCCTGAGCAGAGAAGGAAGCAATCTTGTAATGCTTAATGAATGGTGATGTGGAGAACCATGTGGCCGCCTGGCAAATAACCTGGAGAGGGGCATTAGCAGAGAATGCAGCTGAAGTACTGGTGCTACGGGTAAGAATGCATAGTGATGCTCCATGGAACAGGAAGTCGGAGAGATTTGTATGCTAAGGAAATAGTGCCCTGATCCATTTAGCAAGTGCAGTCTTGGATACCTTCATTCCCAGGGAAGCTGAGTGGAAGGAGACAAAAAGGGAGTTGGAACAATGATGTGGTTTGGTAAGTCTCAAGTAGTTTAGGAGAGCTCTCCAGAGGTCCAAGGTGTGCCATCGTTTTTGTTTAGGATGTACGGGAGATGGGCAAAAGGACAGAGTTCCTTACGCAGGGCCCCCAATTCTGACACCCTGTAATCCAAGGTTATGGCCATGAGGAAGAGGACCTTGTATGAGAGAAGTCTTAAGGGTACTGATCATAGGGGCTCAGAAGGTTGTTGAGTAAGGGTTTTCAGGACTTTGTTGAGGTCCCAAGAGGGGTATCTATGTACAGGAGGAGGAACCAGGTTGTTAGCTCCTCTAAAGAATCATCTGAGGTGAGGGTGAAGCAAGGAGGACCTTTGGAATGCTGGGTCAAGAACCGATGAAAGGGCCAAAACTTGTCTATGCAGAATGTTGGGACAGATATCTAAACCCTCTTGAAGGAAGAAGAGAACTTCAGGGATCCCTGCCACAGTAGGAGAAACATGCTTTCTGCATGCCCATCTTAAAAAGTCAGACCAAGTGGCTTGATAAATCCGATTGGTAGGTGGCCTCCTTGATGCTAGGATGGTGTTCTGTATTGAGGTTGTGTAGCCACTATGCTCTAGTGAGGTGCGTTCAGTCTCCAAGTGTAAAGTTGGAGCCAATCTGGATCCGGAAGTAGTACGGCCCCCTGTGATAAGAGAACGGGAATTGGCCACGGATCCATGGTGGACAAGGGGACCAGGTCCGAGGACCATGGCCTTCTGGGCCAACATGGGGCAATGAGTATGATCCTTGCACCCTCTAGAATGTGCGTTTGAAGGACCTTGGCTATGATGGCAAACAGAGGGCATGCATACAGGAGTCCCGGAGACCAAGGGGTCATCAGCGTATCTGTCGCTTCTGCCAAGGGAGAATGGAACCTGGTGTAGAATCTCCGGAGCTGGTGGTTGAGTGTAGAGGCAAACAAGTCCACAGTTGGGAGACCTTATTTGGTGGTGATTTGATGGAACATTTCTCTGTGTAGGAACCATTCTGCAGGCTTAGTCAGTCTGCTGTCAGGTTGGCCACCCTGCTAAGATGCTCACCCATGATGGAGGCTAGGTATTCCTCTGCCCAAATGAATAGAAGAGCCATTTCCTTCATCAAGGATACGGACCTGGTACCACCCTGGTTTGTGAGATGAGACTTGGCAAACATGTCCGTGTGAACCAGGAAGTGGTGACCCTATAGCAGAGGAAGGAATTGCAGGAAGGAGAGGCGGATGGCCCTCATTTTGAGCCAGTTGATGCTCCTTGAGGCTTCTTGGGGTGACCAGGCTCCTTGTGTGAACTGACTGAGATAATGTGCTCCCTATCTCAACAGGCTTGCATCTGTGGTGATGACAATCTTGTCTGGAGGAGACAGGGGAAGACCTTGTAGCATCGCAGGAGAGACCCACCAGTGTAGAGATTGGAGGACTTCTGGAGTTAGAGTGATAAACCCGGGGGTTCTGGTCATGATCAGATCTTGGAAGGGAAAGAGCAGCCATTGAAGGGGTTGGGAGCAGTGTTCTCTCTAAATTTTGTTATCTGTGTGTGGAATGAGTTTTGTTCTGGGTGGCAGTAGCAAGTGTGTGTTCCAGTGTGTGTGCACATGTACCAGTGTGTGTGTGTACATGCATTCAGAGTGGGACCTTCCTTATTCAACTGGAGCGGGATCTAAAATTAACTGAAATATGTCACGTGACATGAGGAAACACTGGTTGGGAGTGCCAACGTGCCCAGGGGGTGCACCCCTGGTAGGATATCATAGAGCCCAGCAGCTGGGCTAGTAAGATGAGGTCCACTGATGGGCTATTGAGAAGAGGAAACACCAAGACGGATATTTTGTCTCTGCAGTCTGGCGGTAATGAGACAATGCCCCGACAGGTGTCGAATAGGTCTCCGAGGTGCTGAAGGGACTGAGAGGGTACGAGGTGGCTTTTCTGACAGTTTACTATGAAGCCATGGGTCTTGAGCAGATTTAAGGCTTTCTGGACATCCTTCTTGGCTTGCAGAAGGGATGGAGAGCAGATCAGAAGGCCATCCAAGTACGGGTGTACATGGACCATCTCCATGTTCATGCAGGCAATCAAGGTCACCATGATCTGATAATTTAGGTCGTTGATCTGAAATACTTGAGATGGGTAGGGTGTGTGGGGATGTGGAGATACGCTTCAGACAGGTCTATGGATGCTAGAAACTCTAAGTTGTGTACTACCTCCTTGATGGTGTGGAGTGACTCCATCCTGAAGGATAGTTTCTGGATGAAATGGTTCAGGCCCTTGAGGTCTAGAATTGCCCTCCATGAGCCATCCTTCAGTTCCAAAAATAAGATTGAATAGATGCCCCACCATCATTCTGCTGGAGGTACCTTTGCTAAGGTCTGGATCTGGATCAGATGTTGAATTGTAGAGACATCTACTGCATCTCTGTTAGATTCTTGGAATTTGGTGTAGGGGTGTAGACCTTGGGTGGAGGTGCAATGAATTCCAGACATACACCTTGGGAAATTGTTTCCAGAACCCAGGCATTGGAGGTAGACTGGCTCCATGATGTTGCAAAGAGTCTGAGCCGGCCTCCAACCAGTAGGGTGTCATATGTTTTTATTCTTGCTGGAACCCAGTTTTAAAAGACTGTCTGGGTGATTGGTTTCTATTCTTTCCCTGGTATCCCTGCTGCCTTTGCTGGTTCCAGGAAGCTCTGTAGTTGGTATTGAACAGTCTGTAGTCTCTGAA
Source organism: Hemicordylus capensis (assembly GCF_027244095.1). Classification (NCBI taxonomy): domain Eukaryota; kingdom Metazoa; phylum Chordata; class Lepidosauria; order Squamata; family Cordylidae; genus Hemicordylus; species Hemicordylus capensis. Next base: position 367,281,382 of record NC_069658.1, on the reverse strand, counting down.
GGGGTTGGTAGAAGATCTAGGAAAGGACATCTAGGGATGGAAATTATTAGAGCAGGTCCTAGTAGAGACATGGGACAAGAAAAAAGCAGTGCCCATATCCAGAAAGGATATGGCTATAGAGCCACACATGTAGAAGAGAATCTATATGTGTGGATGTAGTCCCTTCTGGATATGGGCATTGTTTTTTCTTGTCTTGTGTCTCCATTAGGACCTGTTCAAGAGCAACTCCAAACATATTTGTCCCGGAGAAGGGGGTAGAGGCAAGGTTGAGTTTGGATTTGGGGTTGATTTTCCAGTTCTTCAACCGAAGGCATCTCCTAACTGCAATCTCTGCTGCCATGGACCTGGACACATGTTGGATACAATCCAAATCCAAAATTGAAATTGAATGAATGAATCCAAACTAGATTTGGCCATGAATGCCACGGCCTTAGCTAATTTGTTAATCCCCTGTCTAAGCTGTTTGTCCTGGGGGGGATAAGTTGGACCATCACCTTTGCCCATAAAACTGATGTCCATGCAAAGATGGAGTTAGAAGCAGCTGCTCTAATGACTATGGCTGACATGTCATGAAATTTACAAAGGAGAAAATCGCAATTCTTATCATCAGGGATCTTGAGCTGTTTATCTCCATCTTTATTCATGAGTGTTCCCGACACCAATTTTTCTACAGGTGCATCTACAGTAGGAGGAACCAACAAAGCCTGAGGGATCCTCCCCCTTTTTTTTATTGGTATTACAATGTGCATTGAGGCATATTTAAAGTTACATACTTAAGACATATTTGAGACATATATTTGAGATACATTTAAAATTACATATCTATTTTAGAGTTCTTATTAGCAGGACTGAATTCATGAATTTCGTTCAAAGCCATAACATCATCAGGAAGGGTATAGAGCTTTTTAGGGCATGGGGTAGAGGCCTTGGTGGAGAAAGGCACTTTTCATTCAGACAGCATGGTATCCCTAAATAGAGGAGGGAAGGGGGCAGAAAAGGCAGTCGCTGAGGTGGAGGGAAAAACCACTTGGTTGAAGCCCAGCTCTGGTTGGGCAACCGCATCAGGTGAAACATCCTTAATGACTTTCTGTGCCTTGGCTAATAAGATCTCAGAATCAGAAGCGACAAACAGTTGGACTGAGTTAGTCGGTTGAAAGGAAAATTCTTCTTCCGAAAGCTCTCCCCCTAGAGTATCAGAAGATGAGTGAGAGGAGAAAGAGGGGGGTTGAAGTTGGGGAGGCTTTTGAGGGGCAACTAGGGGGAGGGAGAATAGGGATAAGTAGTTTGGGCTGAGGATTGGGAGGTCGTAGAGAAGGACTCGGAGTAGTTCTGCAGGGTGGACGGATCTCTTGGGTGGGGGGCTCCTCCTTAGAAGAAGAGGAGGAAGAGGGGTGTAGAGGATGTTTATTCCTTTTATGTTTTAGTATTCTCAGAAAGAATTGATCCCTCTCATTGGGTGGAATGATTCCTCTTGTTGGGCTAGAGCCTGGAGCGGAAATCAGGTTTGGCAGGGAATCTGAGTCATTGAGGAACAGGAGCAGCAGGAATTGGAGCTGTATTGGAAGGAGGGAATGGAAGCAGAGGAAGAGGTGTGGAGGGAGAAAAAGCTTTAAGTTCCTTCTGGATAAAGTATTTGAGCCACAGCTCCAAATCCGGGGCAACCGGCATACGTGGAACAATATTCCCTGAAGGGATGGTACTCATGTCCTCAGCTGGAATGGGGAGTTGTGCTGGCAAAGGTCCAGTAGGCATGGTTGGAAGTTCAAAAGTACCCATGGATGCTGGCATTGCTGGCTGGAATGCGGGGGGAATGACCGGCGAGCCAGGTTCCCCTTCCCCCAGTCAGTTTGTTTATTTATTTAACATATTTGTATACCACCCAAAACGCAAGTCTCTGGGCGGTTTACAACATTAGATGCCAGTGGTTTCCAGTAGTCTTTGTTGCGGGTGTGCATAGATTGCCTGTCGGAAAAGCCACTGCATCCATGCTGCCTTGGACTTATAAAATGGTGGGTGGAAGGTGCTGCGGTTGGAGTAGCAACCTGGAGTAGCAAGCATTTGTTCAAAGGGGTGACTGGGTTTTGTTTCTTTTTGTGCCGCTTAGTACATTTGTGTGGCTGTGTTTGTCTTTTGGAGGGCTTAGAACCCTCTTCCTTTAGATGCTTCAACTTTTTGGAAGCCTTTTTGTCAGGTATTTCAGGCTCCGTAGGAGAGGGTACTGCTGAAGTGACAGGAGATGCAGGAGGATTTGGGATGCTGCCCATATCTTTTGGAGAGGGAGAGTGGGAGCGTTTGGTAATGCGGGAATGCAATTCGTGGTTACCCTCTTTGAAGGGACATGTTTGAACCTCAGAATGGGGTCCCTCTGAGAGGGAACCCCCTAAAAGGTCCCTGGCATGTGATGCCTCCATGTCGAGTGCAAGGTTAGCCAAGAGAAATATAAACTAACAGAAGAAAAACAGAGCCGTTGTTTGCAACTTAAACAAAAGTTTTGGAAAAAGTAAAGACTCCCTTGCCACCTTGGCACAAAGGAGGGAAGATGAGGGAAGAAAATGGAAGGAAAAAACAAGCCTGAAAATTCTGGCTGATCAGAGCTCTCTCAATCTGATGCTGTCTGAGGCAAGACAGGAATGGAACAGGTGGTTTTGGTGCAACATGCCTAACAACCGGATATTACCAGCTACTTTAGAGGTTTTACTTCCTGTCTTCCTGAGGCATGATTGATGTACAACTCATTGTTTAGGAAGACCTCAGACAACTGCAGAAAAGAGGCTTTGTGCCAGTGGAAGAACACCCTTGGGTGCAAGCCATTGCATTTCTCCAATGGAAGACTCAATAGTTATCAACACATCTCATTTGATTTTACAATTCCCAGATGTTGTTGACTAGAACTCCCAGAATCCCCAGCTGCAATGGCTTTTGCTTGGGGATTATGGGAGTTGTAGTCAACAACAACTGGGATTCCCTATTAGAGGGAACACTGCTTGGGAGAATACTAGTTCCCCACAAATAATGTGTGATCAGTGGTTTTTCTCCTTTTATCTCAAAGTCAGGATTTTAAAAAATCTGGTCCATCCACCTTGTGGGAATGAATGAAGGATGCTTCTCTTTTCATTGGATAGCAAATGAGAACATTGTGATCTTTTTCTGTCCACGGGTTTCTCACTGATGCAAGAAATTAAAAGGAAACTTCCCGTCCCCCATTTAAAGTTCTTTTGTCACCCAAGCTAATGAAAATTTATGATCATCCATATATAATGAGATTGATTGTTGCTTTCCTGGAGCTATAAATTTGCATCCAATACAGGAGACCCTATTATGTAGGCCTTTTATTTGCTTCACTGTATACTTCTTACAAAGTTAACAAGATTACTACAGCTCTGCCTTCACCACTGGGAGTTTTAATCCACTATAAAGATAACATTGTCAGGAAGGTTAACCATGCTTCTCTTGTAATGTTTGTGTGTGATCAGGGGAGGAAATCCTGTGACTTCAAATTAAAATGATATTTTTCCCAAGGTAATGGAAGAGTTTTGATTTGGTATGATGTTGCCCTGCCCTGAAAGGGGAAATACATCTTTTTGTTTTTCTCTTCCTCTTGCTTAAACCAACGCTCAACTGTTCATATTTAACAGGAAGCACCCCCTCCTCTGCATGTGAGAGGAGGAGAGTGAAAGCTTTTCCTTTCACTTTAAAAACAAACTGCAGTTCCACACTATATACAAACCCTGAGAACTGCAGTTTATTAAGTAACTAGGATGAGAACAGGCAGCAGCGGACCAGGTCCACCAGCGGCCACCCTGCTGACCCCACCCCCTGCATCTGATGTCAGACACAGGGCTAGCTAGAAACCCCCGCATCTGATGTCAGACACGGGGGAACAGGGTCTGGCTCCTGAACAGAGCCTTGAGGCTTGCGAACACAGCGGCAGCCTTTTAACCCATGAAGGGGCTGTAAAGCATGGCCCCTGATTGGGTGCAGCCTGGGTTCTTTGAACCTGTTTGCCCAATGAGAGCTCCACCCCTGAGAACAGGCCATAATGTTGGGACAGAATCAAAGTGTAGTTACGGCTTGTAATGATACTAAGGCTGGGTTGAGATGTTTTAATCACGGCCAGGGTTACAGTTCCTAATTCAAATTCACACCGTGGATGTTCAACAAACCATAGCCTGCAAAACTGCTATTGAAGGAGAGGGGAGCCCCTCCCTGCCACTGGGGCTCCCAGCCAGGTTTGCCAACTGTCCTGAATTAAGAGGGACGTCTCTCATTTCACGGAGGAAATGTTATCCCATTCAGAACTGCATTTCTCCTGCATTTTGGTGGCTGGGAGCAGGCAGAGGCAGGCTGGCAGCCAGCCAGTGGGAAGCAGAAGCAGCCTGCCTTATGTCTCTGCCTCTTCCCTGGTTAAAAACAACAACCACCAGGGCAAGAAATCTGCCTCAGTTATTGGCTGCTGATTGGCTTAGCAGCCAGTCAGGGAGGTAGATCTTTCACACTGGTTTTTGATGGGGAGGTAGAGGAGAGGAAAGCAGGCTGGGAAAGGAGTGGAGGAGGGAATCGCATGGGGAGTCCCAGGCTCCAGCACCAGAGAGGACAGGGAATGTGCTAGTCCTCCTGGAGCAGGTCAGTGCTGGGAGGATCTTTTGGGAGGGGGTTGGAGCCTGCACCATGCAAGCCTACACACAGCAACCACCATGGGTCCTGATCCTAGCCCCCCTGCACAAATTGGAGGCTCAGCTCTGCCTCCTCTCTTCTCCCAGGTTCCTCCAACAACATGCAATGTCCTTTCCTTCCACCCCTCCCTCAAAGTCAAGCCTTGGTGGTGCCCCTGTAAGTTGTTTCATTACTTATTTATTGCCTTTGCTTCCCCTTGCTGATTGACCATTGCTGGCCCCAATGTGCAGGAAGGTGCTGCTATGCGGGGAGGGCAGGGGGTGAGCAAGGAGGTGACAAGCCCATTGTGGGCTCTGGGCTGCCTCTGCTTGGGGTTGGGGACTGTGAAGGTGATTGGGGTGGGGGTTGAGCCGAGGTTTAAGCAAGGGAGAGAGGAAACCAAGTTGCTTCTGCCTGGAGTGCACTGCAGTGAAGGGAGAGAGACCCCTTGAGGAAGGATATATGAGGGTGTAATTAGTTACACTTTGGGTGTCTGTTTTTTTATGAGGGGGAAGCTGAAAGCTCTTTTTAAGGAAAGAAAAAGAGGTGAGCAGCCCAGCTTTGATACTGCAGGTTTTTCCTTTCCCATAGTATCATGAGCATCTTATGCATGTCTACTCAAAAGTAAACCCCATTGTACTCAATGGGACTTACTCCAAGGTAAGCAAACCGACACTTGAGAGGCATGGTGGTTAGAATGTTGGGTTTTGATTGGGAATGCCTTGGAACCAGTTCAGGTCCCTCCCTGCTCAGCCATGAAGCTCACTGGGTAACCCTAGGTCAGATACTCATCTCTCTCATACTAACTGAGCAAAGAGGTGCCTTTTAAACTGGTGACTCTCTTATATTTAGAAGGGAGAAAGCAACTGGCCATCAGAGAATCCAATACCAGAGAATCCACATGTGTTGAATTATTTGATGTCTCATAGATTCTACATAGGGATTCATTATGCAGAATCCATGTGGCATCAGGGAATCCAACACATGTGGATTCTCTGACATCAATAGTATTGGATTCTCTGATGGCACATAGTTTCTACATAATGAATCCCTATGTAGAATCCATGTGATATCAAATAATCTAATCCCCATTATTCCTTATGGGAGAAACAATAAAACTGAGTGATGTCTCAGAAGACAAACTATATCAAAAATTGGGGTGGGGTGCCTGAGCAAAATTGGCCAAGGGTGCCACAACCTTTTTAGCTGGCACTGAGGAGGAAAGGAAGGAGGCATGCATCCTCCATGTGAATTTCACCCCACTCTTGTCCCTCCCCCAATTTTTTCTGAGCGAACTAAAACTGCTCTGCTACTCTTGTTGTAGTGCCTTAGGGGAATTAGAAATGAGCATATTTATTGTGTGTAGTTTTTGAATGGCTGAGCTCTCTCTCTGGCTCCTGTATTGAATTTATGTTGCCAGCGTTCTCCTCCTCGCTGCAACAACCTAAACCAAGAATGGGGGCGGGTGGGGGAAGACTTTTAAGAGTTATTTCTTTCCCCTGGTTCCCAAAAAGGAAATGCTGCTGTCTTGTTGCTTTGTCTCCAGACTCCAGCCAGAGCATGGAGGAGGCTGAGACTTCTTCTTCTGCTAACTCACCTGGATATTTCTGTGGGTGTAATTTCTGCTGGAGGCGAAAGGAGCACCTGCAAGTCATTGAGGCTGTTCTCACGATTGAAGAAAATTGGGCTAGCCTCCGCTAGCCTTTGATCATGAGACCCACTGGGCTTGGCTGCGAGCCTGGTGGTTCTAGAGCGGGTAACCCGCTCAAGAACCCCTGCCCTAAAACCAGGTTTGCGGAGCAAGTGCTCCGCAAACCTGTTTTTGAAGATCGTGAGTAGCCACAGCACGGCTTCATGCCGCACCTACTCATGAGGATACCCCCGGAGGGGTGGCGAAAAGCCGCCACCTGGCTCTGGGGGTCTCACCAGCATGCCCTGCGCGCTTGCGCAGGGCATGCTGGAGCTTGTGGGGGCTGATTGGCCCCCCGCTCCCCCCACCCCCCGCCGGCTCTGACATGGAGCTGGCAATTGTGTGGGCGGCCGATCCGGCCGCCCAGGGCTCCCTCTCTGCTTGTGTGCGGGGAGAGCAGGCTGAGCCCGCTCTCCCTGCTCACTGCCCCAAACCGGGTCTCACTGATCATGAGACCCGGTCCATTGACTGGTGTGGCCAACTTGGGGCTCTTTTGCCATTGCTGGTGGACTATTGCTCCCATCATTCCCAGCTGTTGTGGCTCAGGGTGATGGGAACAATAGTCGAACAGCAGCTAGAAACTCCCAGGTTGGCTACCCTCAATCTGGGGACTAGTTAGGGAGGGCAAAAGACAGATAGGAATTTGCTTGTAGGTTTCTGGGTGATGCATGATTTTGACTCTCTCACACACACACACACATAAATGATGTACCCGTCACTATTCACATGTGTGGAAGCTCTTGCGAGAGTTCGTGCAAGAGAGAAGACGGCGGCGGGGGGGGGGAGAAAATGGTGGCAGCTGGGAGGGCTGAGATGAGTCATGGGGGGAGAGCCGAGAGGGAGGGGGAGAACTAGAGTCGCAGATGCCCGGGCCAGCTAGTATATATATAATTCAATAATATATATGTCCCTAATACTCAGTCTCTTGAACACCTCCTGGCCGCCCCTCCCCCCAAGCCTCACCCCCCAACTTGTTTCCCTCATTCTGGTAATAAAATGTTGGCAAACCTACTCCCAGCTCTGTGGACAGACTGTTGGCAAAGCGTCACTGGGGTGGCTGCAATTGGCTACGTTGTACTGTGGAGGCTGCCTTTCAAAGCCTGCCAATAGCACCCCACCCACTCAAAACATTTGCATGGATGGTGAGGACACCAGGCTGCGGCACAGACCCTTCAAATCATTCAAAATTCTCAGGTCCGGCGTGGTGCACTATGCAGATTTCCAGGCAGGGGGATTTCCAGGAGTGGAGAGCCCTGGTTTCCAGCATCCACAGGATGGTGGCACTGCCCATGGGGAGGGGCATGGGCAGATGTGTGCATCTCCACGTGGGCAGGCAGGGGACACATTTTTGCAGCAGATTGGCCGTGGTTCCCAAAACATGGAGAATTTTCTCTGGGGCACCATTCCCCATCCAAAAAGCAAGCTTGTTCTATTTAGAGCCCCTATGGCATGACACTCTCATGAGAGGGCTGTCTATAAGAAAAGGGGATGTTTTGTAATCAGTAGAGTTCTCACTCAACAGTTCTCTCTTCTCCCCTCTGGTGGTCCTTCTTATGAGTTGTTCAGGGGTGTCCCAATAGCCTGTCACTCTCATGCCTGGCCAGTGGCTGTATCCTTGAAGAAGGATCTCAGTTGATCTAAGACTGACTCTGGTGACCAACCTTGATCATGAGTAAGCCTGGGGGGACATGAATCACAAGAAGGGGAAGGGGCTGGGTCCCACTGCCCCAACCTTTCTGTGAAAAGAATAGAACTAAGCTGCTCTGGAATCTCTGCCTGACAATAGCACCCCCACCCAAAGCATGTGCATGGAGGGTGCAGACAGAGGCTGCGGCACTAATCCATATACCCATTCAAGCTTTCTGGATCCGGCCTGGTGTGGTGCCAGACACAGGTCTGCCAGTGCAGGGATTCCTGGGAGAGGAAAGCCCCAGTTTCTAGCTGCCCTGGGATGGTGGGCTACCCCTTTAGGCCTGGACACCTACACATGGGCATGCAGGCTGGCAGGGTGCAAGGTCTGAAAGCGGCTTGGCGGCAGTCACTGAGACCAGGACAGCACTTGCCCAAATGCCCGTCCATGCACCTTTCCTGCATGGAGCATCCTCCCTTGCTCCCATTAGTCTGCCTCTCTCATGACAGAGCAGATGGGGCACTGTGCAGCACACATAGAGAGTACCACCTCATGCAACTAGAAGGCCAACTGGTTAATTTTGCATTTGTGCCCACAGATGGTTCTTCTCATGAGAAAGACTTAGGAGAAAATACCCCCATCCAGGGAAGGGGCTGGGCCCTCCTTCCCCTCCATTTCTCCTTGAGAAACTAGAACTTGTTTGTGCTCATGAACACACATGACAGTTGCTCCCTTCTTGGGAAGCAAAGCACTAACTGCCCATCCATGCCTTTGCCCTACTGCTTGCCAGGTTGGGGGACCAAGGGACAGAGTGGAAACCGGAGGTTCCCCTGAGCGGCTGTGTGGTTTGACAGGCTGGACAGTCTGGAATGGGGCATGGCGGCATTCCTGTAGCCTGGGAACTCCATAGATGCATGGCTGACAGGAGGGATGTGGCTGGTTTTCTGCCAGTGAGAAGTGCTGAAAGCATGAAGAAGCCACATCCTCAGGTGGGTCTGTGCCGCCACCTCTATGGTTTTCAGTTTGGAAATGGGCACAAAACTGCAGTTATAGTTGAGTCAGCAGTTGGGTGTCATGCTTTGGCAGCAAAATTGCAGTCGGTGGCAAAGCTAGAGAAAACCAAAAGTTCCAATTGCAATTCAGTGATGCAAAATGAAGTTAGCTTTTTGGCCCATATCTGCAGTTTTGTGCATTTGGGCGTACTGCAGTTACAACTTTCACCAGCTGTAACTGCACTTATCCTGTACATCTGAACCCGGCCTATTAGCACTTCTGAGGCTGTACATAATGTGGAACTGCGTTATGTAGTTGAAGTAAAAGGGGAAAAGCTTTGAATGTCCTCCTTTGAAGCAGGAAGAGGGAAAGGAGAGGAGGGAGAACACATGAGTCTGAAGCTCTTAGAGGTCCCCCCTCCCCGCCCCTTTCTTGTAGTGGGAAATCATGGGTTCCTGAATGGGGCTGCTTTAGTATGTTGGCAATTTATCTGAAGGAGACAGTTAAAACTGTAAGATCTTGCACCTAGCTTTTGACTATCTTTTTTTTGTTTGAAATTTTATTTTATTTTCAACAAATACAGCACATGTGTAAAAACTGTGCAGCAATGGAAAATAACACAAATAAAAACTCTAATGTAAGCCAGAAATTAAGAGCCATTTGAGGTTATACACAAGTCCAGTGTTAAGAAGAGATTGTCGGTTGCTGAGCATGCAGGTACAACTTGATAGGAGGCAATTGAAAACTAAATTCCAGAAAGAACATCATTCCAAAATTTGATATGAATGGATGGAGGGTTACAAACTTATTTGTGCAAACTTACGTTCCTTATTGATATATTCAATAAATGGAAACCATATTTCCAAAAACGTGTCTCGGTTTTGACTATCTTTGTTGAACTCTATACAGTGTCTATATGATAGAGATGGTCCCATGCGATCTTTTTCTTCCCTGGCATTTTTGAAGTATTGAGCAATGCTCTTATCACAGTGCCGTCAGCATACATGGTAGCTTACAGAGGTTTTTAAGCACAAATGCAAGTGCCTGCCCAGGAAGCTTGCAAACTATATTTCAACAGAAAGAGAAACAGGAAGTTGAGAGGAGATGATGTTGATGATAATGATCATCTACTCTTTCAGTGCTGTCAGCCAGAAAGATGTTATAAGTATCAGAGACTGTTGTTCTGTCCAGGAAACATGATTAGGTGATGCAAAGAAACCTCCTGCCTTCCTGCATGGGTAGATTAGATGAATATATTTCTTTAGGCAAAGCAATTAATGTGAAAGTTCCTCAGGCAGCCTTTGAAAGTAAGCACTTGAAATAACAATGCGAATATTTGTCAAGTAATTCTTAAGATATTTTTATCCTGCCTTGTGGTTGCAAAGGCCTCACAAAGTGACTTATGAAGGTGGCTATGCTACAATAAAATATAACAAAAACTTCCTATCAGAAATTAAAGCAACTCCCAACAAAAACAAAACAAAAAGATGATAAATTTCTGCAGCAGTTAGAGATTAAATTAAAAGCCTCATGGAAAAAGATGGTTTTGGAGCCTTCTTGAAGTTTGCCAGAGTGGTGGCCTCTGAGTGAGTGAAGGGGATTCCATAGATATCTCCATAGTGGGGAAAGGGGATTCCATAGATATGACACCACTACAGAGAAAGCACCATCCTTGGAAGACAGTGAGCCGGGTCTCATGATCAGTGAGACCCAGTTTCTGCAGCAGAGCTGGGAGAGCGGGCTAAACCCGCTCTCCCTGCTCATGATCAGAGTGGGAGCCCTGGGCAGCTGGATCGGCCGCCCACATGTGAGCCGGTGGGGGCTAGGGAGCTCGGGGGCTGAGTGGCCCCTGGAACCTCCAGTATGCCCTGTGTGAGACCCGCCCCCAGAGGCGGGAGGTGGCTTTTCGCCTCACCTCCGGGGGTCTACTCATGAGTAGCCACGGCTACTCACAATCGGGAAGCCCGGGTTTGCGGAGGACTCACTTCGCAAACCCGGGCTTAGGGGAGGGCTACAAAAGCGGGCTAGCTGCTTGTAAGCCACCGGGCTCACCTGCGAGCCCGGTGGTTTACACAAGCAGCAAAAATTGGGCTAGGCTCTCCTAGCCCGATTTTTGCTGCTCGTGAGAATAGCTCCAATGACTATCAATATCAGTTGTTACTAGTCTAGTGGCTATAGGCCACCTTCAGCCTTGGAGGCAAGATGCTTCTAAATACCAGCTGCAGGGGAGCAACAACAGGAGAGATGGCATGGCCTCACATCTTACCTGTGGGCTTCTCGGAGGCATCAGGTGGACCACTGTGTGAAACAGGATGCTGGACTAGATAGGCTTTGGGCCTGATCCAGCAAGGTTGTTCTTAAGTTCTTATGTAGAGCAGGGCTCGCATGGCTGATTTTAATGCCTGGGCAGGTTGGTATATTATAAGCACTCCTTCAGGCACTCTTAGTCCTGTACAGGGAACCTATAATATAAGTAACAGAGATTGGCTTATCAAGATGCTTCCAGGATATTACCATATTTACCCCAATAGAAGACAACTCTGAATTTAAGATAACTCTCTTAAAAAGTAAAGGTTAAATTACAGATATGCCTGTATTTACCTGAAAGGGATTCTGAATTTAAGATGACCCTCTGATCTCTAACATCAAAGAACTTGGAAAAAACCTAGTCTTGGCTCTAGGTAAATACCGTATGGAAAGATGCTTTTGATCTCTACATTGTGAAAGCAGATGACAGAACTTGCTTTGCATGGTGTTAATTAAGAACATAAGAACAGCCCTGCTGGATCAGGCCCAAGTTCCATCTAGTTTGCACAGGCCAAAATGACTATCCTTATTGATTTTTATCATCTCTGGTACCGATTTTTTTTAAAGGTGGATATGTAAAGCAAGTGTTCAGGGTACCACCTTGCTGAGCAAAATGATCAAGCGCTTTTGGAAATATGGGAAATGGGAAATGAAATAATTTGGAAGTGAAAGAACCTGCATATGATACTGTATTCTCACAATAGACTACAGTGTGTTTCACTTTTGGATATGCTTTTTAAAAACCCTCTGCTTTTCTGACCTGTTCTCAAATGTAAGATTACATGTACATAGCTCTTACTATAAATGTAATAATATTCATGTAGCCCTAGTGTATGGAGACCAAAATCCAAAGCAATATCACTCCAGTGATCTGTCTTTCAAAACTGATTTATCACACATTGGAGGGGTCCTCAAGTCTCCTCAAGACATCTAACAGAAGTGTGAGGCAAAATTATTCATTCAAGAGCAATGCCAGTTCATCCTGGCTGAAGAAAAGGGTGGATTTCCTCTGCTTTGTTGTTGCTCCAATCATGAGTGGTTTGCTGTGTAAAAGAGTTTCAGTCATGTTTCCCTCCCCTCTGTTCCCAGAAGTAGTTCCCTATTCACTGTAGAAGTAATTCACTGAAGTGTGTGGAAGAGCATGTGTCCTTCCCTTTATTTTCATTTTCTCCAGGTGGATTGTGGGCTGTTTCACTCCCCTTTCAAGCTAGTTAGACATGAAGGACAGCATGTGGTATTGTTGCTACCTGGAGGTGAGCATGGGATATGGTTGAGCCACATAGTGGTTGTGTTTCTTCAAGGCATGTTCCTGAAGTCAAGTCACTTATGGTGCTGCTGTGAAAAAAGACAAGGATTAAAGAGGCTAAGGCTGCCATTTCTCCTTACCCTTTACCAAGATTTTGGATAAAAATCTGAACATTTTGAGGTTTGGAGATGAGGATTCCACACTGATAATTCTGCAACACTGAGAGCCATTAAACTATTTATACCCCAGAAGGTGTTAGAATAATAGGATAGAGCTGAATATGTGATGGTAACTTTTTGAGGGCATCTCCCTTTTTAGGTCTGACGAAGATAATTCCCAGGTTTGGGGTAGGGGAAACTCTGACAGGAGCAGGCAATAAGATAATTTCGGTTGAGTTGTTAATACATGTCATTGTATTTTTTTTTTATAAATAAAAAATTGGTTCAGAAAATACACCTGCAATGAATTGGTAATTGTAGATGTGTGTGGTGGGGGGTGGGGACATGGGTGCGTTTGTCTCCCCTATCCAATATCTGACATGTTGCTTTCTAATTTCACAAGGAGCAGTTCAGTTGCATGTTCAAGCTCCCCCCCACCACAAGTTTACAATGGCCAGTTCCGGATATCATCCAAACTGGTTCTATGTTTAAAATTTCCAGGAGATTCTGTTCACACTTATGGTTTTACAAAGAGATGATCAAAGAACAGGATAACACCTCCAGCCCAGGAAGGACCACACTTCAAGTGGTCCACTAGAGGCCAATGACCTCAATACCCTTCTGTGTTGGATCTATACGAAGTTTAACTAAAGCCAGTGCAAGCTAAGTACACATACCCAAAATTGGGAAACAGGATTATAAGTTGAGAGCCTTTGCAGATGATGTTGTGCTGTTTTTAGAGAATCCAATGGACAAGATTGAAAGACTCTTGGATAAAATACAACAATTTGGTCAGCTGGCTGGATTCTATATAAATAAGACTAAGACCAAGGTCTTAACTAAAAATATGGATCAGAAAACCAAGGACAGATTCTCTGAAATAAGTGAGTTGAAAGTGGAGAAGAAAGTTAAATATCTGGGGGTCAGGTTATCAAATAACAACTCCTTGTTGTTCATAAACAACTATGTTAAAATATGGAATTCAGTGAAAATTGATCTACAAAGATGGTCTAAAATGAATTTGTCTTTAATGGGAAGAATTTCAGTGGTGAAAATGAATGTCTTGCCTAAAATGTTGTTTCTCTTTCAGACTATTCCCATAATTAACACTTTAACTTGTTTTAAGCAATGGCAGAAGGACATAACTAAGTTTGTTTGGCAGGGGAAAAGACCAAGAATTAATTTTAAGAATTTAACAGATGCAATGGAAAGAGGTGGTCTTACCTTGCCAGACATAAGGTTATATTTTGATGCTGTTTGTTTGACATGGTTAAAAGAATGGATAGCATTAAGGAACCCTAGAATTCTTGATTTGGAAGGATTTGACAGAAGGTTTGGATGGCATGCGTATCTGTGGTATGAAAAAAGTAAAATACATAAAGACTTTTTGAACCACTATGTGAGAAGGAGTTTAATGAGGGTGTGGTTAAAATACAAAAATTGGTTTGAACCTAAAACTCCATTATGGATATCTCCGATTGAGGCCTTATCACGTAAAGAAGTAAATATGCAAATGTGTTGGGGAACCTATAGGGATTTGTTACATTTTCAGGAAAAGGATTGTAAGTTAAAAAGTTTAACTGAAATACAAGATTTGGTTAGAGATTGGTTTCAGTATCATCAGTTAAATGAGATATATAAGAAAGACTTTAAAGTTGGATCTGAGGATCAGACTTCAAACTCTGAGAAGGAATTATGTCAAAATGATGAAAAAATAGTTTCTAAAATGTATAAACTGTTGCTTCTGGAGGAGACAAGAGAGGAAGTGGTTAAAACGACTATGATAAAGTGGGCTCAAGATGTGGGGCGTAATATAGAAATGGCAGCCTGGGAAAAGTTATGGAAAAATGATTTAAAATTCACTGCATGTTATGCTATAAAAGAAAACTATTATAAAATGATGCATAGATGGTATCTGACACCAAAAAAATTGGCATTAATGTATAAAAATGTTTCAAACAAATGTTGGAAGTGTGGACATTCTGAAGGCACCTTTTTTCATATGTGGTGGACCTGTGGGAAGGCTAAAGCCTATTAGGATATGATATATAATGAATTAAAGAAAATATTTAAAATGACATTTCTTAAGAAGCCAGAATCCTTCCTGCTGGGAATAACACAAGGTGTAATCTCTACAACTAATTTAACATTTTTTATGTATGCTTCTACGGCGGCCAGAATTATATATGCACAGAAATGGAAGAGTAATGAACTGCCTTCAAAAGAAGACTGTCTGATAAAAATTTTGGAATATGCGGAGATGGCAAAACTTACAGCACTAATAAGAGACCCAAACCTGGAATGTTTTAAAGAAGATTGGAAGCCATTCTTGTTGTATCTAAAGAATTACTTCACTACTATGGACTTTACAGCAGAGTTTGAAATTTACGGTAGTAAAAAACTGCAGGTTGGGTAGATTAGCTATGTTTGTAAGGGTTTGAATTTATGTTTTGAATTATTATTATAGCAAGGGTAAATTTTATAGTTGATGATTCACAAAGAGATGTGTGTGGGAAGTCCACCTTTTTGTGTGTATTTGCAATGAATGATAATATTAATACTGTTAAAATTAATAAAAATTGAATTTGGAAAAAAAAAAGTACACATAGCCAGCTAACCAGCCACCCACATAGTACTTCCACTTTTAGCTTTTTAATTTTGAGATTTTTCCTCCAATGATAGTCCAAAAAAAGTCCTTTTCTCAAATTTATCATAGTGCAAAAAAGTGGTTATTTCAGTAAGTTTGAAGAGCCCTCTGAAGACTTGTAGCCAGAAATTGTTGTATTTTCAGTTTCTTCTTGTCATCTGAAATGAAAGATTTTGCCACTGTATGGAAATGGAAGTTTTATGTTCGCATAAAAAGCCCTGATAACTATTTATTATAAAATTTACCCTGTCTGTGCAAAAATCCATTTTTTAAAAGTGTCTGATGTTTGGGGAAGTAGGAAAAGGGAAGCATCTTCTAACAGGAAACAGCCATCACCTTTTATAGTACTTCAGAGGGCAACAGAAACTGGCAATTTTATTCACTTTTTTCTTAACATCAGCCATAGCAACACATCTTTTGCAAGTGCTGAGCCCATGAAGCCTCATTCTAAATGCCCTATAGTACTTGCAGGTAGAGATGAGGCCAGCTTTTTTTTAGTTCTTAAGCACTTCAGAGTTGCAATGGAGTGCTGTTAAATCTAACTCACTTGTGATTTATATTCCGTATGTTCTTACTGGTAGAGTTGTAACCCAATCAAGGGACGGTATCAATGTACCGTAAGAGACACAGAAGGGCCTTCTACCTCAAATTGCAATTGATTGGTTGGTTGGGCCTCAAAACAGGCCACGAGCATCAGAAGTGATGTGACAGGCAGCTGTGCCTGATGGTTTTCTCTTAGAAAATATATGAGTGCTTCTGCCACAAGCCCATGGGGTGCCTTTTCTTTGTACCTCCAGTCTGAATGTAGCTCTTCTGTGATTGCCCTATAACACCATTAAACATATTTTCTGTGTTCCTTTCTGAACTCTCAAATGGTTTCAGGAGTTCCATCCTTGTTACTATTATCCTGTTTTGATATTTGTCAAAAAAAGGCCCCAAGCTTGTCCCTTCATGATCTCCTGTAGGACAGATCCAGAAGTGAAAACCCCCGGTATTCTTATATACATTCTGAGGCTGTTCTCATGACCAGACTAACCCATCCTGGGGCAGCCCGGGCAGAGTAAGGCTAGTCATGAGAAGTGGGGGGCCCACTTAACCCTCTTAACTAACCCAGCTGTTAGCCAATGTTAAGGGTTCGCTCACACCCTTAACCCGGCTACCAGGTATTGTGTGTCTTCTCAGGCTGAATTCAGCCCAAGGAGACACAGGCGGGTGCATAGAGCACCCGTCTGATGGGGTAACCCCCAATGCAATGCATATACCATGCATTGCATTGTGGGATTCCTGGAGGCTGGAAAAACAAGTTTCAGCCCCAGATCCCTCTGCCCTGCTCTGTGCATCTCTGAGCAGGGCTGCCCGTGTGGGTGCACGGGAGGCATGCCAAAGACGACCTGTTTGGTTGTCTGTGGGGAAGGTAAATTGAAAGCAGCCTCTACCCCCCACCAGCACACTTTCTTTGCCTGCCCAGGGCAATCGTGAGAATCACGTCTCTCTCTCATTCACTTGCCTACAAAGGATTATACTTCATGCATTGATGAAGTGGACTGTAGTCCATGAAAGCTTATGCTACAATAAATGTGTTAGTCTCTAAGGTGCCACAGGACTCTGTGCTTCTCTCAGTAATGTAAAGAGCTGCGATAGTGTGGAATGACATAAGACACTGCTTATGTACAGTACAGTAAAAGAGCTCCAGTTGCCTGATCATATTGTCATTCAGAGCTGGCATTATGCTAACAAAATCCCTTACGTTTCACTTGTAGAAGTGATGCTGGAAACAGACATGTTGTGTATGTCAGTTTTCCAGGAATAAATACAATGAATGTTTTGCAAAATGTAGAGGCCAATATAATTGATATTGGATATAATGGTTAATAATACACTAATGATTAATATAAGTATTTGCTCCTTGTTGATAAATCATATGAATCGCGTACCCTGATTCTTTTGATTGCTCCTACAGGAACTGCTTTATTCACACAATTGAAGTCTGACTGATGACACATCCATGAATACAAATCTTTTAAAGAACAGTCAATGTATTTAGCAGAACTCATCTAGGTGTGCTAGGGCTCTAGGACTGGCTATGAAGTGGCCAAGAATTGAAAAGGTTCATAGCCAAGACTGAAAGCAATCCTGGAGATTGTAATATGGTAGAGAGAGAGAGAGAGAGAGAGCGCTGGAAAAAAAAGTTTAAGTCAGAATTGGCAACCATACTCAACAACACTGAATTAAGGCTGTCAAAATGCACGCCCCCACCTCTCATATCATATCACTGGTAACTAAGGGACTGGAAAGGTCCCTTTAATATGGTGACCCTATTTTATGCCCAAATCCTTTGAAAAAATTCAGGTAGCTTCCCTGCCCATAACCGGCACTACCACCAACCCCACACCGCTCTAGGCCACCCCTTTCCCCCCGACGTGAAGCGATACACCCTTCATTATATCTAATGGGGGGAAACCTTAAAGACACGTAAACTTCAACAATTAACCAAAAATCACCCCTTTGCCCAATTCCTTTCAAATAATTCAGGTAGCTTCCTTGCCCACCCTAGGAACTACCAGCCACCACACTGCACTCTATGACACCCCTTTCCCCCCGACGTGAAGCTGTACATTTGCTGCAATCCTCATTATTCTCTATGAGGAATTCAAAAATACTTTAACAATTCACCAATAATCAGAGGAGTGTCCAATTGCCTTAGGATTTTTTGGGTGGTAGGCACCCCTATCTGTCTACCACCCACCATGCTTTTGTGCCCCTAGGTGCTCCACAATAGGGGATATGGACTGGTTCGGGTCCCATTATACTCTATGAGAAAAATAATTAAAAATATTTCAAATATGCATAAAAAATCATAGGGGTGTCTGATTGCTTCAGGGTTTGCATGGTTGTTGGCACCCGTTGGTGCTCCACAATAAGGAATAATGGTCTGGTTCGATTCCCATTACATCCTATGAGAAAAAAATAAAAATATTTTTCAAAAATTCATAAAAAATCGTACGAGTGTCCGATTGCTTTGGGGTTTGGGTGACAGGTACCCCTGGGTGCCAACTACCATCCTAGCTACTTTTTGAGATCCAAAGCAGTTCGGTTCGGATCCGAACCAAACCAGGGGGTGGTTCGGACAAAACCAAAACCGAACCACCCCCTCCTGGTTCGGACCCGGTTTGGATCCGAACCGAACCAGGTGAACTGGTTTTGTGCACATCCCTAGCTGCCAGTTTGTGTAGGCAATACTGAGTTAGATGGACCAATGGTCTGACTCGGTAGAAGGCAGCTTCCTATCTTCCTAAATGTTGATCTGATGGATTGTGTAATAGAAGAATATATTAGCAGGGGGCAAGGCCCAAATTTTAGAGAAAAATCTTTGTAGGATAACTGTTGGCATAGATTATCTTTTTACACTTACACACTACACACACACCCACACACCCATATAGTTAAACAATGTTGTAATTAAAACCAAACCCTAATTTAAAAACCCAACACTGAAAACTAAAAAAATGCAACTTAGTATTTATGTCCACTAACCTGTGTTATCCCATTATTTTTTCTTAATTCTTTCTCTAGGAAAAAATTGTGTTTTGAATGTTTATTGCTTTGTCAATGGAGTTTTATTTGCATTGCAACATTCCTTTTATTTATATTCCTTTGGTGACATGCTTTTAATGTTTGTTATAATCAAAATTTGGAAATGTTTAAACTTTGTCATATAAATTTATTATTACATTAATTATAATATATTATAATTACATTTATTATAGCCAAAAACTAAAATAAGTATGATAAAACTGAGAAACAGCCCTTTTCTTAAAAAGTGATATACACTCCCTCTTTCTGATCAGTCTGCAGTAGGGGCTTATGCATCTCTTCTGTGGGTACAGTTATACGTGTGTTCTGCTGCAAAGTTTTATTATATGCTGTTGCCTCTCATACAACCACCATCAACTCTGCCTCCAATAGTGGTGACTATGGCTGACTGTCAATACAAACAAGCGTTTTTTCAACTGACAGGGTCATGTTAAAGGAGGTCAGCGCAGTAGAGGGAGGATGCTACTGCTAATCCTAAAACTGATCCCTATAGGCTGTATACGGGGGGAAAGAAAATGCAATTTGGGGAAAATGTGATCTTTTCTTCCAAACTGGTATATTGTAATATTGATAGGATTACAAGCTTTACTATGGAAACTGCTCAGGGTTGCTTCCAGGCAATATATCAATCCTGTGCAAAAATGATTTCGAACTTGTATATTTCTGTTGTTTGATAATCCAACTGTCCACTTACTGGAGCATTGATTAATTTCCTTCTCTTCAAAACTGCACTCTGTTAGTCTCAAATTCTAAATGCATTGCAAAATGTACTGTGTGATCATAATAAACTATTAAAATATTGGATGTTATATTTGGAATGATAAGACAAAGCAAAATCCGTGCTGCCCTAAGAGAATACATTACTAAATTTTGATTTAAAAGACTTCTGCTGTGTCATCTCTGATTCCTTTCTATATAACATTCCATCTAAAGGAAAAGAGATTTCTCCAGGTACAGACAGCTTGGGATCTTGCCACTGCAGTAGAAGTAGCACAAAATCCCATCCCAGTGTTATGGTTAAGAGGTGGGGAGAGTTGATCAAAAGAAGTTTTGATCAACACTTTTTAAATTTTACCACTTTAGGGCTAAGTTTCTGTAATGGCAGGAAAGTGTTGTGGAGGGGGAAAGGATGTAGGCATCACTAGTACTTGCTGAGCACTCTTGTGCTGTGTTAGCATATGGAGATGGGACCATCTCCAACCACTAAGGACCAAAAAATGGCCAAGTTCACAAAATAGCTTTGGTATTCTCTCTGTGTATTCCAGTTCCATTTTATGAATTCGTTTTTTCCCCACAAGCAGTGCCATAGTTCCTCTCACACAAATGCCTATGATATCTGCACCGCTGCATTCTACACAGGTATGCATATGCTAGTTGGAGGAATTACCCCACCTGGAAAAGAACTGCAGTTTTGAGGGAAGAAGCTGGAAGAAATGAGTAATAAGTGACTCTTTTATTAAAAGATGATTGTGTGCAACATGCTTGAGATTTCTCCAGTTTCACAATGTGCGAATCATCATCCTGTGTCTGTGAATTTCTGCTGCCATTACCTCTACTGATGCAGTAGCCCTTAGGCTGTCCATGTCTGGATATGGGTTTGTTCAGCCTTCTGAAGACTGTTGTTGTTGTTGTTTTACATTTTTATATCCCGCTCTTCCTCCAAGGAGCCCAGAGTGGTATACTACATACTTGAGTTTCTCTTTCACAACAACCCTGTGAAGTAGGTTAGGCTGAGAAAGAAGTTACTGGCCCAGAGTCACCCAGCTAGTTTCATGGCTGAATGGGGATTTGAACTCGGGTCTCCCCGGTCCTAGTCCAGCACTCTAACCACTACACCACGCTGGCTCTCTTCTGTTAAGAAGAGCCAAGAAGGGCTGTTAAGAAAGAGCCTGTGTCTCTGCATCCATGGAATTATTTGCTGCTGCATATTTATTTATTTAATTATATTTCTATACCACCTGATATGTACAACTCTAGGCGGTGTACAATATTTAAAATATTTAAAAGACAAATTAAAATACATGACAATAAAAAAATAAAATAGTTATTAAAACAAGTTTTTTAAATTATTTAATAAATATGATGGCTCACATAATTTTGCTTTGACTATTGTTAAGACTATGGGTTATGCTGAACATGAAAATATTGGATTAACTCCTCTTGAAGTAACATAAGACAAGCAGTTATAAGCAGAGGCGCTCCTAGCCCTGGACTTTGGGGCTGAAGTCCAGGGCCTCCACACCCCCTGGGGGCCCCTAACTCCTCTTTAGTCTTATCTTGGGTGGTGTGGTTTGTGCCCTCAAGAACCTACATCTTTTTGTTTTTTTAAAAAATGCTTAACTTCCTGCTGCGGCCCCTCCAAAGGCCTTTAGGTCCAGACTCCAAAATTACCTAGGTGCATCTCTGGTTCTAAGACATTTAAAGTGAGCTAAAGCTTTATTTTAAAGAATGGTTTTACTGTCCTAGCATATCAATCATAATGTAAAGCAGTCTGGCCCAAGGCAAGAGGGCTCTTGGATAATGGTAATGCTCTGTCAAGGGGAATAGTTATTACAATTATACCAGCACTGATTAACAGCATGTCAAATATAGAGGATCTCTTGCTGGACAGTGAGCCACTGTCTAATGGACAGGAGAGCTCGCTGTTTCTGAATTCCTTTAAACCCTGCAGCATGGGTTTGGCTGTAACTGACTGGATGGGTTCAGAGAACCTGGGCTCCCAGCTCTTGAGGGCCCCCCAGCTCCATCCCTCCCTATTTTCTTCAATATCTCCCTCACTCCGAGGGATCGCCGGGAACAGGGTGAACGTGTGTGGCTTGTGAAGGTGGGGAGGCACGGTGGCTCTTAAGGACTGCATCCTAGCACACTAGCTGCCAATTCCATTCCCATCGGGAATAATGGGAGGAGCAGCCGGAGTGTGAAGATACACTTCTTTGTAGCCACGAAGCCTCTCTGCTTTCACAAACCAGGGTTTAGAAAGTGGAAACGGTGAGCTAACTTGTCACTTAGGCAGGTGACTCGCTGTGCGGTGCGTTAGCCAATATGAATGGACACACTTAAAGGAGTGTATTAAAATGATCTCAGGTCAGCTTAAAAAGGGATTAATTATTTTTATGATTAATTATTATGTATTTATCATATTTTATTCCACCTTATATGTATACTCTAGGCAGTGTACAAAATTTAAAATAGTCACAAATTAAAATACATGACAATAGAAATAAAATTATTAAAACAAGTATTTAAAATTATTAAAAATAATTCTAATTAACAGCCTGAGAGAACAGGAGGGTCTCGAGGTTCTTCCTGAAAACAAGCAGAGAAGGAGGTGCTCTTATTTCAGCAGGAAGCTTATTCCAAACTTCAGGGGCAGCCACAGAAAAAGCCCATTCCTGGATCACCAGCAGACGAGCTAGTGGCAACCATAACCGGAACTTTCCAGAAGATCATAACAGGCAGCAGGGATTATGACAAAGGAGACACTCTCTCAAATAGCCTGGACCCAAGCCATTAAGGGCTTTAAAGGTAATCACCAGCATTTTGTATTTCACCCAGAAACATATTGGCAGCCAGTGCAGTTGTTTTAGAACTGGTGTTATGTGGTCCCTTCGTGTTGTCCCAGAGATCAATCTGGCTGCCGCATTCTGTACCAATTGTAGTTTCCAAACTAAGTACAAAGGCAGCCCCACATAGAGCGCATTACAGTAGTCAAGCCTGGAGGTTACCAGCATATGTACTACTGTTTTAAGGTCATTCACCTCTAGAAATGGACAAAGTTGATGTATCAGCCAAAGCTGATAAAGAGTGCTCCTGGTCACCGCCTCAACCTGAGAAACCAGGGAGAGCTTTGGGTCCAGGAGCACTCCCAAGCTTCGTACCTGATCTTTCAGGGGGAGTGTAACCCCTTCCAGAATAGGCAGATCTAAACCATCCCTTGAGTCCTGGCCCCCCACAATCAGTACCTCCATCTTATTTGGATTCGACTTCATTTTGTTATCCCTCATCCAGCCCATTACTGCCTTGAGGCAGGCATTTAGGAAATATATGCCATTTTCTGATGAGGTCAGCATGGAGAAGTCAATCTGGGTGTCATCAGCAAAACACCCAGCACCAAACCTCCTGATGATCTTTCCCAGCAGTTTCATGTAGATGTTAAAAAGCATTGGAGACAGTATGGAGCCTTATGGGACTCCACACTTCAGTTCTTGCTTAGCAGAACAACAGTCTCCAAGTGACGCCATCTGGAATCTGCCAGAGAGGTAGAAGTGGAACCACTGTAAAACAGTGCACCCAATCCCACCTCCCTCAGGCGGTCCAGAAGGATACCATGGTCAATGGTATTGAAAGCTGCAGAGAGATCCAAAAGGATTAGCAGAGTCACACTTCCTCTGTCGATAGCCAGTTGGAGATCGTCCATCAGGCCGACCAAGGCAGTCTCAACCCCATAGCCCCAAGCCAGTTTGAAATGGTCTAGATAATCTGCATCATCCAAAACTGTCTGGAGCTGAGAGGCCACCACCCGCCCAACCACCTTGCCCAATCATGAAATATTAGAAACAGGTCTGTAATTAGCTAACTCTGAGGGATCCAGTGTAGCTTTCTTCAAAAGTGGTCTAATAACAGCCTCCTTAAGACAAGGAGGCATCCTGCCCTCCCTCGGAGAAGCATTTATAATATTTACCAGACCCTCTCTGATAATGATTATCTGATGAGATAAGCCAGGTTGGACAAGGGTCAAGAGGACAGGTTTTAGGACTCATAGTTTGAAGCAGTTTGTCCACTTCCTCAAGAGTCAAACTGAAAATGATCCAATCTAATCCCATAAGAGGAGTTGCTGAACATCTCCACAGTACACTTTGCAGTAACTGTGAATCCAGCTCGGTCTGAATCTGAGAGATTTCATCCGCAAAAAGGTCGTTAAAGACATCACAGTGAGTGACCGATGGTTCCAAGTTTAAGTTCAAGAGGAGGGGGTTCATACTAGCTCCCTCACAATTTATGAATTGAATTCAGTAGGCAAGGGTCAGATCAGCCTAACAGGCAGCATAGCAAATTTTGACAATACAGTACAGTCCTGTATTGACAATACTGTGACAGTCCTAAGATCAAATGCATTTGTCAAAGTCCAGAGTGCTGCATGTTGGAGTTCCAGTGCATTGACCTTTTGCACCAACTATCCTAATGACCACCAGGCTCATTGGGAGTAGAGAGAGTGAATAAGGGTCTCCCTAGCTGTTCTACCTGTCTCTACTCTATGACCCCTGATATAACTTTTCAGGTATTTCCTGTGCTGAGTCAGAACCCTTTCCTTTCCTCTTAGAGAACAGATGGAAACATCTCTCTTTCCCCTCCCCACTACCTATTCATTATGTAGTTCTTTAGATTAAGGATTATATCTTTCCTATCCAAAGGTGTACTTCACCAATAAATACTTAGTATTTGATTCTACAAGAATCTCCATGTGTCTTCTCTAAATAGCTGCAACAACTAAACTCTGCAAACTACTCTGTAACTGGAGTGAGAAGCTTCTTTAGTGCTCTGCTAATTAACTGAGGGATAAAAATTACAACCCCCAACACTACAAGCTTACTTCATTGTCCTTCCTGCCCTCACTGCACCTCCAGAGCAGTGTTCCCTCTAAGGTATGCGCACATGCACCCCCTCACATGTTTTTGGATGTCCACTCAATAATTTTAGATTCCGCTCAGGTTGAATCAGGAAGGCACCACCCTGAATGCATGTGTGCACACCCTGCCTTGATAATGCCACCCAGAACAAGATTCATTCTCCACACAGATGAAAAAAATGAGAGAATACTGCTCCAGAGTAGTGCAAGCTGAACTTCTCCTCCCCTTCCTCCTCCTAGAAAGAAGCTGCTGAAGGCCAGAGAGCCCTCTGAGTGGTAGGTGGTGTTGATGGAATCAGTAGGAAGGGCAAATCAACAGAATTTGGGTGCTATTGTGCATCCTGCCAATTTTCCCTTCCCGTGCAGCCACCTGCACCACCTCCCACTCCATTTCAGAGGGTTTCCCCCTGACTCTCAGAAGCAACTTTCCAAGAGTTGGAGGGAGGAGGAAGTTCAGCTTGCACTGGTCTAAATGTGTAGGGCTTAGGGCTGCATTCCAAAAATTTGCTGTGCCCTCTGCATTGCGCGTCTCGCCATTTTGGAAGATCCCTGACTCTTGCAAGCAGTTTTTCTAGGGGGCGGGCAAGACTTGTTGATCAAGGAGAAGTCTACTCTGGATCCAAACTATGAACGCCAGGGCTCCAAAAAAAAACCAACAAACCACCCACCACCACCAAATCCAACTTTGGAAAGCAAGGAAGTGGCAAGCTTAAAAAATAAAGACACATGTACATCTCTTTTAAATCCCGAGAAGACACCCAGAAGACTCCCTTTAGTGATTTGTTCCATCTTCTTAATCAATAGATCCTAGAAGCATTATGCTCTCCTTTTGATAGTGAACTGATTTGGAGTCAGTTGGCTGTATGAAAGCAGCAACCTAAGAGAGAACAATTCCCCCACCTGCCCCCTCAGACAGTCCCTGACTTCCTTCCCCCCACCCCTCAGTACATCAGCATTGCATTTAGAGTCCTCTTCTGTTCAAAAGAACAATAAATAATTGAATGGGGTAAAGAAAAATTACATAAAAGGTGTGCGCACAATAATTTCTAATTATTTTGCTATTCTTGTAGCATGTGTAAATTGAATTATCTGTGAACTTATTTATAATGGATGTTTTGTGTGTTTCAATTTTACTTCTATATCTGTCTGAAAAAATGATTTAAAAAAATAATAAAACAGTTCATGAACTTGAAAGAGATACTATTAAGGAATAATACAGAAGGGAAAAATATGACTCGGAAGGGTTAAATTACAATTCACAGAAGCTTTTACCGCAGTCTGTGCTATACAGCATAAATCCAATGTGCACACCTGCATTGCAGTACAAAAGGGGCCTCTTCTATTTCTCTGCTTAGATGTCTTCTGTAATAAAATACAAATGTCAAGAAGCTATAGTACACTACAAGTTGAATATCTTGAAACTAAATTCAAAGCTCCAACACTAATTTAATTAAATTGGATGCAGTTTCCAGTATAAAGGACATATTTGGAATACAAACACAATTTAAGCACAAAAAGTATTTTCATTTTGGTGTGATTGAAACACAGAGCTTTTTTTTTTTTTTAAGTATTAGGCATTCATGAGATTTTCTTGAGCAGGAGGAATGATCTCAAGAGTGTTCACTCCTGGAGAACTAGCATCTGAATTAATTATCAAGATATTGATAGTTAACAAAAGAGTCACGGGTTCCTCGCTAAACAAATCTTTTCTACCCATTTTGTGAAAATAACTTGTTCCGTTAGTTATCCATCTGGAATGAAAATGTACCAAGAAATTATCTTCAAAACTCTCTTCTGTGAAACATGATGGTGAGGATTCAAAATTCAGCATGTGGCACTCTAATGTTTGGCTGTCACTATTTGTGTTTGAAAATATCTGATCAGAATTAGTGCCAGTAGATCACATTTGACTGTATATGAATTGCATTCATTTGATCAAAACAAATACAAATTCAAAGGTTGGTGTTGAAATTCAAATGTGGAATATTGTAATTCAACATTTGACCTCAAAATCCAAATTGTGAGATTTGAAAATCTATCAAATTTCAAAAATTTGCAGCATTTCCTTTCAACTCTAGTAATTGACACATTGTTAGATATATCTACAGAACTGGTTACACTGTACAATTATTAATTGGTAAGATACAGGAATAGGCTTCATTCTTTAGTTAATATTATTACTGTCTTCTACCGAATATGTGTCTGACAGAGGAGAGCTGGTCTTGTGGTAGCAAGCATGCCTTTTCCCCTTAGCTAAGCAGGGTCCACCCTGGTAGCATATGGATGGGATACTTGATGTGTGAGCACTGTAAGATATTCCCCTCAGGGGATGGAGCCGCTCTGGGAAGAGTAGAAGATTTCAAGTTCCCTCTCTGGCTTCTTCAAGATAGGGCTGAGAGAGATTCCTGCCTGCAACCTTGGAGAAGCCGCTGCCAGTCTGTGAAGACAATACTGAGCTAGATAGACCAATGGTCTGACTCAGTATATGGCAGCTTCCTATGTTCCTATGTAAATAGTAGATTCTGACTTTCAAATAGTAGATTCTAGGAGAGATACCATAACAACTTGTTATTTTATCTCCAAGCATTCTGTGTTACATGAATGCTATCCTTGCGGCAAACTGCCAGGCTAGTATCATAGCTGTTTGTCTTGGTAGAAAACTTTGTCACATTGCCATAATGTGAATATGGCTGCACTAAGCATTTGGCAGCTTGTTCAATCAGAATCTGGAAAAGAGCATTAGAAGGGTTTGGCATAGGGATGTACGAGCTGTATGATGTCTGCATGGTTCTTTGCTGAGGCTCTGCATAAACTTACATTCTGGTGGGGCTATGTGTTGCTTTTCCATCATCAGTAGACATACGTGAAGGCTGTATGTGCAGCATAAAAGTAAACTTGTGCCCTTGAGTCAGTGTCGACTCGTTGCCATGTGGTTGTCTTTGGTAGAATACAGGAGGGATTTACCATTGCCTCCTCCCGCACAGTGTGAGATGTCATCTTTCAGCACCTTCCTATATCGCTGCTGTATTGTAGGCCATGATTTCTGGTTACATCTTTCCCCTTTGCAGTATTTTCACTTGATTGAGGTTGTGCCCTGGTGGATAATTGTGTCTAGAACTCTGGATAAAGTCTCAAGTGTCACTAACCCAATTTGTGACTCCTTGTTAATAGAACAATTTTGCTCATTATTCAACTTATAAATAATTAATTACCTTTTTAAGCTAGTGAGAGGTCACGGCCTTAGTTAATAAAGACTTAGTAAGATGGCGAGTGCTATGAACAAGGTACTGATTACACCCATAATGACATTTGCCAATCCTTAAGAAATTACACACATGCAGAAATGAGACAACCAGCCAGTCTTGTTTAGATTGGCTAAGCTCTCCTCTATCCCTGTGGTTTGCTCAGTGTGAATGAATTGTGTGATAAATACAGTGGTCGGGGTAAAAAGCTAAAAATTTTCAATATCTTATACAAAAATGTATCCAGGCTAAACCATGGGGTAAGGATGTATAAAAAATATCCAGATTACAGGCCCCATCATCCTGTTTTCCAGTGGCCAACCAGATGCCTCTAGGAAGCTCAGAAGAAGTGGGGCATGTAGTCAAGTAGCACAATTCCACTATTGTTTCTCAGCAGCTAGGAGAGATGTTGGTTTTCTGGGGGAAAAATTGGAAAAATGTCTAGAAAGGTTTCTGGAAACTTTCCCATGCAAACTCCTCTCATTTTCATAAAGTTTGCATTACATTTTCCTTTAAAAATATACAACATTTCCAGATGCCCTAAATAGATTTGTGATCTAATTGGCATGTTGTTTAACCTATGTTTGTGTTGTAAAAAAACCCACCACACACCTTCACCCTATTAGTTTCCCCTCACCATATATCAAACATTTTCCAAGCAGCCAGGTAGAAATTTTATGTCAGTTTTCCATAGAAAATCAACATGTTGGAAAACCACAACTGGCAACTAGTATTCAGAGGCATAGTGCCCCTGATAGGCCTTGTGGGTAGTAGTAGTTTATGGACTTGTCCTCTGTGTATAAATTTAAAAAGTAGATAACTGCAAATTGTCATGGCACTCTCCAGTGGGAGCTACAAGAAGTTTTTATCCTAAGCACATTGTTGTCAAATGATTTAGCATGTCATAATAGAAACATAAAACGGCTTTATGTAAGAACAGGAAGTAAACATGTCTATTAGCCAAATACCTCTCGAGCAATAGGAAGCTTCGTGGGTTGCTAGAATAGAAAGAATAATAACCGCTGTTCTGACAAGCAGCCTAACTCAGGCTAGGGCAGCCCAGCATGGGTTAGGCTTTTTGTGTACAGTGCTGAGATCCTCATCGATCCTGTGCTGCTTGCCAGCCTAATCCCACTTTGAAGCCCAGCTTGGAGCCGAGGTTAAGGGCGTGAGCGTGCCTTGAACCCCAGCACTGGGATTGTATGTGTGCTTGGGCTGATATTTAATGATATTTAAATATCAAAATGATATTTAAACCTTCCCCCCAGCATATTCTAGTGCAAATAGTGCATTCAGCTAATTTCAGTGACCAGGTTGTTCATGCAAAACCTGGTATCTGTAGGTCATTAGGAAGGATTACTGCATTCCCCACAAGTTATCAAACATATATCATAGGAACATAGGAAACTGCCATATACTGAGTCAGACCATTGGTCTATCTAGCTCAGTATTGTCTTCACAGACTGGCAGTGGCTTCTCCAAGGTTGCAGGCAGGAATCTCTCTCAGCCCTATCTTGGAGAAGCCAGGGAGGGAACTTGAAACCTTTTGCTCTTCCCAGAGCAGCTTCATCCCCTGAGGGGAATATCTTGCAGTGCTCACACATCAAGTCTCCCATTCAGGTGCAACCAGGGCAGACCCTGCTTAGCTATGGAGACAAGTCATGCTTGCTACCACAAGACCAGCTCCCCTCCCTCCTCCTAATGGATTGTCTAACTACACAATGGCCGCCATCCAACTTTGAGCTAAGTTTTTGGAATCCAAGTGTCTTCTTTCAAATGAGATTTTTATTGCAAGAGAATTCAGTTTTGGAATTCAAGTTTGGAATGCAACTTAAATTGTGTATGTTTGTGTCTGTGTTTTACATATAATGCATATTAGATTGAAATGTTAAAGAGGCCCCACACATGCTGATTCACCCCTAGCCCCCACTGCAGGGACAGCCCTGCTTCTGGGGGAGTATGACCCCCCATCCAGAACTGGTAGATCAAAATAGTCTCCCAAGTTCCAGCCACACACAATACGTATCTCAGTCTTATCTGTATTCAGTCTCCGTTTGCTATTGCTCATCCAGCCCATCACCACGTCCAGGCAGGCATTTAGGGAGGTTATGCCTTCTCTCAATGAGGCTGACATGGAGAAATAGATTTGGGTGTCATCAGCATATTGATTGCACCAAATCTCCTGATGATCTCTGCCAGCACTTTCATGTAGATGTTAAACAACATCGGAGACAGTACGGAGCCCTGAGGGACACCATATGAAAGTTCAGATTTTGGAGAAAAACAGTCTCCAAGAGAAACCATCTGGAATCTGTCCATGAAGTAGGAATGGATCCACTGCAAGACAGTGCCTCCCACCCCCAATCCCCTCAAACATTCCAGAAGGATACTATTGAAGGCTGCCGAGAGATCTAAAAGGACCAATAGAGTCACACTCCCTCTGTCAATTCCCAGTTGGAGATCATCCATCAGGCTGACCAAGGCAGTCTCCACTACATAGCCCACCCGAAAGCCAATTTGAAATGGGTCTAGATAATCAGTTTCCTCCAAGACTGCCTGGAGCTGGGAGGCCACCACCCTTTCAATCACCTTGCCCAGCCACGGAAGGTTGGAGACAGACCTGTAGTGTTTAACTCTAAGGCAGTCTTTTTCAGAACTGATCTGATGATTGCCTCCTTGAGACAAGGAGGCATCCTGTCCTCCCTCAGAGAAGCATTTATCATCTCTACCAGGTCCTCTACAACAGCCTCTCAACCTGATAGTGTAAGCAATGTTGGGCAAGGATCAATAAGGCAAGAGGTAGGCTTGCACCATGCCATGCAACATCATCAACTTCTCCAATGAAAATATGTTTAATGCTTCTTGAAGCTATGCCAGATGCCTTTTGGCACCTTTGCCTTCTTCAATTGCATAATATAGATAATTCTTTAATACAATCTACATAACAAAAAATTCTTTCAAAAACTTACTTTCACCATGATATGGTTCTCAATATGATCCATGCATGTTCCTAATGGAGGTGGCTATATGGCCATATCATTACTGTAATACATTACAGTTGATAGTCACCAGGATTCTCTATCAATTGTATCCAAAATGATCTAATATTACTTCTCCATTCATGGACCCATACCGTGTGTGTGTGTGTGTGTGTGTGTGTGTGTGTGTGTGTGTATAGATAGATAGATAGATAGATAGATAGATAGATAGATAGATAGATATACACCTACCTC
This sequence comes from Hemicordylus capensis, assembly GCF_027244095.1. Lineage (NCBI taxonomy): Eukaryota > Metazoa > Chordata > Lepidosauria > Squamata > Cordylidae > Hemicordylus > Hemicordylus capensis. Next base: position 367,250,363 of record NC_069658.1, on the reverse strand, counting down.
ATCATGGTGGAGGGGTGAACAGTATAAGTTTACTTGTCCTGGCTAACACGGCTCTGGCCTGAAGAAAGACTTGGTGACCTACACCAGTATTTTTTTCGCCAAAAAACTTAATGGATCAACTGGAAATGAGAAATGCACATTTTGAAGAATCTGCTACTAGAGTGAAAATTGGTAGTTGAAATATTAACAGCCTTTGTTACGCAGATGATATGACATTGCTCGTGGAAAGCAAGAAAGATCTAGAATGGTTAACTTCAAAAATTAAAGAAGAAAGTGAAAAATTTGGATTGCACCTTAATATCAAGAAAAAGATATTGACAACTGCAGAGAATACACAAGGCAGAGTGAAGATCAATAATAGATAATTGAGGTAGTAAAGGTATTTGTTTTTCTTGGCTCTAAAATTGATCAATGTGGTGACTGTAGCCCTGAGATCAGGAGGCATAAAGCATTTGGAAGAACCGCAATGATCAGCATGAGTACATAAGAACATAAGAACAGCCCTGCTGGATCAGGCCCAAGGCCCATCTAGTCCAGCATCCTGTTTCGCACAGTGGCCCACCAGATGCCGTTGGAAGCCACAGACAGGAGTTGAGGGCGTGCCCTCTCTCCTGCCATTACTCCCCTGCAACTGGTACTCAGAGGCACCCTGCCCTTGAGGCTGGAGGTGGCCCACAGCCCTCCAACTAGTAGCCATTGATAGACCTCTCCTCCGTGAAGTCATCCAAACCCCTCTTAAAGCCATCCAGGTTGTTGGCTATCACCACATCCTGTGGCAGAGAGTTCCAGAGAGTAATATTTGGAAGAGCAAAGATATTCATTTCCTAACCAAATACAGATTGGTTAATACAATAATATTGCCAATAGCCACATATGGCTGTGAAACTTTGACTTTGAAGAAGGCAGATAAGAGAAGGATGGAGGCTTTTGAGATGTGGTGCTGGAGGTGATTGTTGCATATCCCATGGACAGCGAGAACTACAAATAAGGAAGTTTTAGATCAAGTTAAACCAATAATATCGCTAGAAGCTAAGATTACCAAACATAGACTGACATATTTTGGTCATATCACGCAAGCTGACTCACTCAAAAAGACAATTATGCTGGGAATGATCAGTGAGAGAAGGAGACGGACGGCGTTGTACTCAGTGGCTGGATAATATAAAAAATGACTTTGGAATGACCATAGCGGACTTAAAGGAAGCTGTCCGAGATAGGACAGCATGGAGTGCAGTGATCCATAGAGTGACCGAGAGTCGGACATGATTGAACGGATATATAGAGATAGAGATAGAGATAGACACACACACACACACACACACACACACACACACACACAGTATCATTCTCACCTACTGTGTGTTTATCATATGTTGTTCCTGTATCTCAAAATGGAGACATCCACTTCCTTTGTCATGATGATACTACTGTTTCCCAGCTTTTAAATATGGTTCTCACAAGTATGTTCAATTAGCATAATCATCACAGTGGTTAATCATAGTTTTCTATCACATTAAATCTACTCATTCTTAAGAGACTTAAGGTTGACAATTTCTGTTGCTTCCTTATTGCCTACTATATTTATATGTAATTCCATATCAATAGTTCCATGGAGATCAGATAATCATTATAACATACATACATAGTATAAACATCCAAATTTTATCTTTAAAATACTTATATAAAAATTAATAACAAAGGCCAGAAAGTAAGTAAATAACTAGCAAACCAGTTTACCTCTGCCTGCTCTCTTGCTTGTTTTTATTTCTCCCTCAGTACAGCTTTTCTGCAGTGTTTTCTGACCAAGTTTTAATGTGTATTTTTATCTATGAGTGTGTGTATCCAAAAGAGTTCTTGGAGTGTTAGGGAATGGTAAAGATTGTCATTGCTATTTTTGATCTTTTTGATGCAGCAAAACTTTAAATCTTCTACTTTGTTATTCAGTTCCATAATGTTTTACTAAGGGTGCCTGTATCTTTCTTTTCTTAATGCAACTTAATGAACAGCACAAGATCAAGAGGGGGCTCCAAATCGGTCTCTTTCAACCTTACCCCATTCACGAGTATAGAGATGGAGGAATAGACACAAGCGGGAACCAAATCTTGTTGAACTTTGGATGCAACTTTGGATGTTGAACTTTGGATATTGGATGCAATACAAATCATCATCATCAATCTTTATTAGGGTCATAGGTCAGCATAAGCAATACAAATTAATCCAGAGACTTACACTAAAATATTTTACTGTAAGAGCTCCCTCAGTATTCTTAAAGCTAACACAAAAGTGTAACTGCAGGTTACTTTAGGTGAAATAGTTGCACTGAGGCAGAGTATTGAGAGCAGGAAATTGGAGTACCCAGAGATGCTAGGTACAGCGATGAGATGGGTATGGCAATACTGCCTGCAGGGTCGGCTTCTTGTGCCTGTCTCAGGTATGACCCAAGAAGAAACTTAGCTGCCTTTCCCAAGGCCATTTTGCAGAGTCTGAGGTCTCTTCCAACCTTTCTTCTAGCAATGTGGGAATTATTGCAGATATAGTTAAGTGGAAAGGCCCAAACCACATGGGACAAGTTCATGATGCAGATTCTTTGCACAGCAGTGTCCCCTTTCCATAAACTGAAGCAGGGTTGGCAAGGGAAGACTAGACTTCATTGTCTGGTCTCCTCTCTGTACTTCAGACTTACAGAATTGTCATGTGGCATTGGGAGGAGGCCTGCTGCAGCAACTCCTAGGATGCTACAGGTGAGATTGAAAGGGGCCCTTGCGTATTACAGAACCCACCAGGCACTTGAGCAACTGCTATGAGGTGCCTTGGAAAGACAATGAATATAGTTATCCTCTATCCCAAGGGCCCAGTCTTTTTTGCGAGCCAGTTTTCATCTATTGATCCTTCAAATGAAGACTAGCAATTCCTTTACAACTATTATCTTTTTTGACAGAAGCACAAGTGAAGGATGGTGAGGCATGAGAATAGCTTCAAGTCAAATTTAAGTACTTTAAGCTGTCAGTTCATTAAAGGTTTATGTGTGCAGCTAGTGAGGTGCCTGTGTTCTCTGTTCCCCACAGGCAATATTGCTGTTTCTCATTGCTTGGTGACCTCTGCCTCTATTAGCTTTGGTGACCTATGGATTCCCTGGGGAGTGAAAAGTCGCACGCTCAGTGCTGCTACACTGCAGGGCCTGCAGAAATGTCATTTTCTGTTCAGCAGTACACATTGTGCTGCTTCACCCAGCAAAGGGGCATATATTGGGAGCGGAAGGGAGATGCTACTCCTGTGTGAGACCAACACGCAAAGTGGTAGGAACTGCTGCATTTGGTGTTACCAGCTTCTCCTTCTGATTCTCTCTCTTGACCCGAAGAGTAAGCAGTGAAACAATTAATCTAATTGGAAAGCACTTGCCAATTAATTCTTTAGCCACAGGGGTGCTTGAGAGAGACCAATTTCTCTCGGAGCTGAATTAGACCTCTCTTTTTATTACTGGGCACTTTCAAAGGAAATTAATAATAACCTCCTATGCTTCAGGACTCTTCTCTCTATTTGTTTTAATGAGAATAAACATTTATCTGCAGAGTTTCTTTTTGCTAACTGTGAATGAGGAGCTTGAAGTCACTTTTTAAAAATGATTTAAAACCACAGGGAGCACAGGGGAGTTACTGTGCATGGAAAGTAAATACTTGAGTAGAGCTCCTGCTTTGTATGTGGTAAGCCCTGTCCAGCTGAAAAGCTAAGACTACCAGTGACTTTGGAAGCATCTTGCCTCCCCCCTGCACATTCTGAGTTGTAACAAAGGCTAAGTTTTCATCCTAGGATTGTTAACTTTTTCCTCATCTAGCTTCTACCTTCTCTTTTCTTGCGGTTCACAGGGCTCAGTATGGTGTAGGTGAGATTATTAAATGTTAATTACAACAATTCTGTGAAGTAGGTTGTGTTGTAAAATAATTACTGGTAGAGATGTGCACAAAACTGGTTTTGTCGGTTTGGCTCAAATCTGAACCAGCCCGGTTCAGTTTTGGCCTCGGTTGAACCAGACTCCATTCAAGTTCTAACTGAGCCAGTTCAAATCAGCTCAGAGCTCTGCTAGTAAAGGGGAATCCAGAAAAGGTTGAACTAGGGACACAATGAAGACACATTATTGGTTGAGCTAGAAACACAATAAAGGCACATTGCAATGTTTATCCAGATATATGTGGTGATTGCTAATTTTACCATTGTTCACTGATTTTGCACCATAGTCAACATAAGTCAAAATGACAGTATATAAAGTTTTAGATAAGGGAGTCCAAGATTCAAATCCCATCCCAGCCAAAAAGCTCACTTGGACCAATAATTAGGGAAGTGTGAGCCGGCTCGATTCGAGCTGGGCTCAATGTCTTAGCTCGACAGGTTCAGGGTCAAACTGAACCATGGCTAAGAGATGAGCTATGAATTGGAGCCTTCCTGCTTTGAAACTTGCCTCTGCCATGAATTCACTTAAGCAAGCCCCAGCTGCAGTATAGGGTGCAGTACAGGGTAACAATTTTTATGGGAGAGTGGCAGCTGTTCAGTGCTATGCACATACTTTACATGTAGAAGGCTCCATATTCAACCCCCCTAGCATCTCCAGGGAATCCAGAAAACGACCCCTTGCCTTCAAGCCTGGAGAACCACTGTTTGTTAATGTAGATACTACTGAGCTAGATAGGCCAAGGGTCTTACCCGGTATAAGGCAGTTTCCTATGTTCCTAAAGATTCAGATTCAGAGTAGTTTTGTGTCTGCCATGGTATACCTGGAAACTAGGGTTGTACAATTGCCCAGTGCAAAGCATTCAAGTTACCTTGTTTATTCCACTTTAGAAAGTTTGCAGGAAGAGATGGCATTGCAAATACTGCATTTGTGAAAATCAGCTAGTTCACTTTCCAAGGCAGGAACATGAATGCACATATCTTTCCTAGCTGATCAATTATAATGTTGGATTTATAATAATTTGTACAGTTTATATAGCAACTTGCATTTTGTGTATACATTAATTAATGTATATGGTCTGCATTCTTTGTTGGAGTATGGAGAACCAAATGCAACATGCTAAATAAATAAATGTATTTCCCTGGAAGGTACATGTTGGCACATTAATTTATTAAACCACTGTGGGAGCCCAAATATATTCCTTTCTATGAAATGTTGATTTGCAAAGCTTGAGAAAACCCGTGCTTTGTCTCCTGCCCTGCAATGAACCTTTGCTGCTTTTAAAGAAGAAGAAAAATCTCAATAACAGAAGTTTCCTTGCTGCTCTGCTGTAGATAATTGACAGCCAAATGCAACCTATATATATGTGCTCAGTTATGCCACTATTTTAACTTTTTATGACAGGTTTCTGAAGGGCAGACTGCTCAATTTCAGTTTATGCTGTGAGTTTCCATTGCACATATTTAAGCTGGGAGCTGTGATGACTCCCACAGCCATGCTCAGACTTCATAGGCTTTTCAGACTTGGATTGCTCTTATAGACTGCCTGCAAAGATACTATTTTCTTCAGGGTCACTTCCAGTGGCCTGCTCTTGCATTATAAAACACAATAACTGTTGGATTTTATAGGCATGTTATAGCTTATGGAACACATAAGGGAAAAACTGGATGTTTGATGAAGGCCCAGAGGTGGGCTGTGTTAAACATCTGAGGGGAGGCTACAGTTTGAAGGGGAGTAGCGACAAGTTGACAAGGAGTGTTTGCCCACTCACTACTTCTCCCTATATTCCCCTCTCCTAGTCTTCACCATTGTTACCAACATTCTTCTGGAGATTTCAGTTAGGGGAAGGTAGATGGGCAAACCTTGAGCACTGCTACCCCCTGAGTCAGTTTCCAGGTTTAAGGGGACCTTTGGGGGCTTCCAGTTGACCTAATACCACCTTGGTGATGCTCCTTATCTTACCTTGGTGACTCAGCAGGTTTTTATTTCATTTGCTGCCTCAGCAGCATGAGAAGTCAGGAAGTCAATGCAGCATCAGCATCAGGGAGTTGGTTACAGAGGTGTAGCTAGAAAAGAGCGGGACTGTGTTCACCCCTCTCTCCAGCGGCCCCTTGGGGGTTAGGGAGATAGTGAAGAAGATAGGAAGGGCTGGAGCTGGGGGGCCCTCAGGAGCTTGGCGGCCAGGGTTCTATGAACCCATCTGCTCAATTATAGCTACACCCCTGGGAAGTTGATGATCACACCCTGATGAGGGTCTGAAAGGGATTATTAAGGAGGATAAGGAGATTGCAGAGAAGCTGAATGAGTTCTTTGCATCTGTTTTCATGGCGGAGGATACTGACCATATACCCTCTCCAAAATTGAGCTTTTCAGGTTCAGCGGCTGAGGACCTGGGCCAATTTGAGGTGACAAGGGCAGATGTTCTAAGATGTCTTGAAAAACTTAAAATTAACAAATCACCAGGGTCAGATGGCACCCACCCAAGGGTTCTAAAGGAACTCAAATGTGAAATTGCCGATCTCCTAGCAAAAATATATAACTTGTCCCTACAATCAGGCTCTGTACCAGAGGACTGAAAAGTAGCCAATATGACTCCAATTTTCAAAAAGGGATCCAAGGAAATTACAGGCCAGTCAACTTAAGTTGCGTGCCAGGTAAATTGATGGAGAGCATAATTAAGGACAAAATTGCTAAACATATAGAAGAAAAGGCCTTGCTGAAGGAGAACCAGCATGGCTTCTGAAAGGGAAGGTCTTGCCTCACTAACCTTTTGGAGTTCTTTGAGAGTTTCAACAAGCAGGTGGATGAAGGTGATCTGGTTGACATAGTATACTTTGACTTCCAAAATGCTTTTGATAAAGTTCCCCACCAAAGGCTCTTGAGTAAACTTAGCAGTCATGGAGTAAGGGGGCAGGTTCATGTGTGGATCAGTAACTGGTTGAAGAAAAGGAAACACAGTAGGGATAAATGGACAGTTTTCACAATGGAGGTATCTAGGAAGTGGGGTCCCCCAGGGACCATAGTGGGACCAGTGCTCTTTAACTTGTTCATAAATGATCTAGAAATTGGGGTGACCAGTGAAGTGGCCAAATTTGCAGATGACATAAACTATTTAGGGTAGTTAAATCCATAACGGATTGTGAGGAACTCCAAAAAGATTTCTCCAAACTGTGGGCGGGGGGCGACAAAATGGCAAATGCAGTTAAATGTAATCAAGTGTAAAGTGATGCACATTGGGGCAAAACACCTACCAGCTTCACATATACGCTGATGGGATCTGAGCTGTCGGTGACTTGGGGTCGTGAAGGACAGCTCAATGAAAGTGTTGTCTCAGTGTGTGGCAGCTGTGAAAAAGGCTAATTCCATGCTAGGAATCATTAGGAAGGGAACTGAAAATTAAACTGCTAATATTATAATGCCCATATACAAATCTATGGTGCGTCCACATCTTAAGTACTGAGTACAGCTTTGGTCACCATATCTTAAGAAGGATGTTGTAGAACTGGAAAACGTGCGGAAGAGGACAAACAAAATGGTCAGGGGCCTAGAGCACCTTGCTTACAAGGCTAGGCTACAGCATCTGGGGCTTTTTACCTTGGAAAAGAGGCAACTAAGGGGAGACATGCTCGAGGTGTATAAATTTATGCATGCATGGAGTGGAGAGGGTGGACAGAGAAATTTTTCTCCCTCTCTCACAACACTAGAACCAGGGGTCACTCAATGCAACTGAAGGTCGGGAAATTTAGGACCAACAAGAGGAAGTACTTTTTCACACAGTGCATATTTAATCTGTGGAATTCTTTGCCATAATAATAATAATAATAATAATAATAATAATAATAATAATAAAAATTCGATTTCTATACCGCCCAGGGTGGTTTACAAAGAGAAATAACAAATAAGATGGCTCCCTGTCCCCAAACGGCTCACATTCTAAAAAGAAACATAAGACACATACCAGCAACAGTCACTGGAAGTACTGTGCTGGGGGTGGATAGGGCCAGTTACTCTCCCCCTGCTAAATAAAGAGAATCACCAAGGTAAAAGGTGCCTCTTTGCCCAGTTAGCAGGGGTAGCCATGGAATGTGGTCATGGCGGCCACCAGCTTGGATGGCTTTACAAGGGGTTTAGACAGATTCATGGTGAACAAGCCTATCAATGACTACTAGTCTGGTGGCTGTGGGCCATCTCCAGCGTCAGAGGCACGGTGCCTCTTAATACCAGTTGCAGGGGAGCAACAGGGTACTGAGCTTAGGCCTGCTACATATTTAAGTAGTATCTTAATCTCAAAGTTTAGACGAGCTCTAACACTTGCCCGTGTAAATGCTCTACCAACAGCCGTACTGCATGGGAGATTCCAGGGTACACAATACGCATTAAGATTACGCCCTTGTGGATCTGGTAAAGTTGAAACAACTGCTCATGTTCTCCTATATTGTGAATATTACAAGGAAATAAGACACCAATTAATTGCCCCACTTTTGATTAATTTTCTGGGTCGTGGAGATGATTTTTATTTAAACTATTTGCTTACTAACCTCAACCTAGCTGTTATCCATATTGTGGCCAAATATTGTTATATAATATGCCAAATGTGTATTAATGTAGTCTGATTTTACATGATTATCTTATTCTTTTTATTTGTTTTATTATTTGTTGTACTGCTGGTCTACGACCAAAATAATTTCTCTCTGTGTGTATGAAAGTTGGGAGATTACCCAGCTACCAGTCATGGTTCAGGCCCAATCCTTTCAGGTTTGGTTCGGGGGGCTCCTTGGCATCTGAGATGCCCCCCCCTCTGGGTGCTGGGCCTTGGCAGCTGGCTGTGAATGCTGTGCTATGATGCTAGCATTTCTCCTCTTCACATTTTAGTGCTTGTTGATGCTTTCCAGGTTTGCTGGAGATCCCAGTTCATGTGCCCCATTTTCTGCCAAGCATCTAGAATATTGGTGTATGAAACTACTTTATACTGAGCTCAGCTTATGGGCTTTTCTGTCTCAGTACAAGCAGATTTCGTCATTAGTTCCCTGGGATCTTGGAGGGGTTTGATATTGTACTGCAGGCCAAATACAGTGTATGAATTTTTCTTACTGAGCTACAGATCTTCTAGATTAATAATACTCAAATGCATGCCTATATCTTCAGCAAGAAAGCTGAGACAAAAAGCACTATGTTTTACAGGAGAATCATGTAGACATTGGAGTGCTTCAAAAAGGAATGCATTCTTGATGAGATGAAGAGAACATCCAGTGAAAAGCATTTGCAGCACCAAACTGGAATAAATAACCTCACTTTAATTTTCCCCCACAAGGTTTTAATTGCAAAACACACCACTGACTTATTTGGTTGTTTTGAGGACACCCTGTGTTTTCCTTCTGTGTATTCTATCTCCATTTATTCTTATTGTGTTCCCATTTTTCTAACCATGTTGGCAAGTACCAAATACTCAGGTCTGTAGGTGCAGTGCCAGAATTAAACACATGCAGATGAATGCTAAAGCAGTCAACACACAAAAGTGCTACCATAATTCTGTATTAAGTATATACTAACTCCACAGCTTTAATGCTCACTCTGGAAGAGCTGTCCCTCAGGAAATCTCTGCTTCATTGAAACCAGTATAGAGCTTTGGATGATTATGATGATGGCTGATGGCTTGAATGCATTTTAAAAGGATCCCACAAATTCTTGGAGGATAGATAGATATATCAGTAGCTGTTAGACAGGATAGCAAAATAGAACCTCCATATTCACAGGCTGCAATGACACAGGCTACCAATTGCTGGGGAGGGGGCAACAGATTGGGAGAACTATTGACTTCATGCCCATCTTATGAGCCTCCTAGATGCATCTCCTTAGCCACAGGTGACCATTACCAGATGGACTTTTGGTTTGCTCTAGTAAGCCTTTTTTAATATAACTAGACCAAAAGACAGTTAGCCAATCACATTCTGGGCATTATGTCTCATGTCCTTCCTGCCACCCAAGCAGCACAAATCAGCATCTACGTATGCAATGAATACATTTATTTTCAGTAGATCAGACTCTTATCTATATCAGTAGATCAGACACTCTGCAAGCAACCACCAAACAAACCACAATAAATGACAAAAGTAAACAGAAGTCCTATCTCTGAGATAAATCTCTTGTTTTAAGGTTTCTCTATATCCTCTACCATAGTGTGTTTTCAGATTGGAACGGATTTTTCAGAGCTCAGTTGTATTTCAATCCTGAGATTGTTTATTCTTTTCAGCATCCAAGTGCTCCCATGACCTATGTCAGTGTCTCTGACTCTGGGCAGGTCTTCTGCCTCGGACTCACCATTAAGTTCTTCCTTGCAGAATTACCTACGTAAAGAACTGTGTGTTGCTTTTTAGGATTTACTGTTGTACCATTCCTACCCATCCATTTTACTTTCAATGAGCCACTTTTTTTGAGAAGTTAAAAGGTTTTCTGGGGACAGAGAAACTGAAGAATATGGGTTCTTTTCACTGGACAAGACCAATGTCAGAACTGTACAAAAGTCTGGGACGTGGCAACAAAGGTGTGGTTATGGCCAGTGTGATCTGCAATACACTGCATTTTTTTAATGATTTGAGCAAAGAAGTTTCTGAGAAGTGTACAAATGTGAATTTATCTCCTCCCAGGAACCTTCAGCCCCACTCCATGGGCCAATAAAGTAGGGCATGTGATTTTGTCAATGGCCATGTTCTTCTGCTTCTGCACAATTATAACAGAGCCAAGTACAACTGATACTACTTGTAAGTAAGGAGGGTTTGGGACATTTAATTCCAGAAAAGCAGGCTATTATGTTTCAAAAACTTTAGAACTGAGTCTTTTTTGTGTATGTGTGACAGCGGGCACGGTGGACAGAATTGTGGGTTAGTACCAGGGATGTGCCTAAGTAATTTTGGTGCCTGGACCTGAAGGGCTTTGGAGCTGTCCTCCCACCCCTTGCAAGTAAAAAAAAAGTTAAAGTTTTTTAAAAAGTTTTTTGTCAAAGGGAACCTGCATTTTTTGAAGGCCTCCCCAGAAGCATACTGCAGTGCCGAATACTTCAATAATTCTAGCCACCATGTGCATGACTGGGGTAAGGAGTGAGCCGAACAGGTCTCCCCCACCTCCGTCGTGGTGGTGGTAGTGGCGGCAGCAGGCAGAGCGGGAGTGGCCGCTGGGTCTGAGCGTTCAGCCCAGCAGCCCTTGAGAACTGTGAGGCGTTCCAGTGCTCCTGGGCTGTTGGAACAGAGTGTTGCAAGGCCCATCATGGGCTTGTGACACTATTCCAACTGTGCAGGCAAGCTGGAGCGCCTTGCAGCTCTCAAGGGCCACTGGGCCGAATGCTCAGGCCCAGCAGCTGCTCCTGCTCTGCCTGCCACCGCCACTACCACCACCACAGGGTGGGGGAGTCCTGTTCAGCTCAACTTCGGCTGAAGCTTTCGGAACGCACTTCAGTGCCGCGGGGCAGCGGTGGGGTGGGCACAGGTTGGGGTGGTGGCAGGAGATCCCCCTGGGCCTTTAGAGGCCCTCTGAACCTTGGAGGTGATGGACTGGGTCCCCAAGCTCTGGGGTTAAGAGCGCCTCTGGATACAACTACACAAATAGCTAAACAATGTGCAGAAAATAGTGTGTGGCTTGTGTCTGTTTCATTTTACAAAACAGATGTCAGTAGTATTAGAATTGCACAGAACAGCTCCAAATTAAGGTACAGAAGTAATCTATCTGGTATTCTGACCATCCTATCATAATCTGTCAGATCAAAATGAAAGAAATGCACTGGTTTAAATCTAATATGTGGGTCACATAATACTGAACCCCATAATGAATGTCTGGTGCCAGAACTCAAAGTATCAAGTTTAAGGGCTAGGTTCGAGAGTAAAATCATGAGCAGACTGGACATCCACCTCGCTGTAGAACTTAACTGATTTAAGATGTTTATCAACCACCTCTTAAGGCTTGTCTCCCAAACCTAGCTCAGTGTACCCACAGAGATCCTATTAAGGTATACATTCTTTGTCAATATATTGAGTTTGGGTTGAAGAGACAACAATCTTAAGACAAATCAATAGACAATTAAAGGATAGTTTATCTCCAGTATAGAATTCCATAGTACTTTAGGGCCAAAAACAACATTGTGCTCTTAACCAAAAAATGGCAAACTTCAGCCCAATACAACAATTATGTTTTTATTGATTTTGGAATGCGATATGCTGAATCAAATGTGTTCAATCCAAGATGATGTGAATTTGCTGACAAGAGCCAGTCTAGCTGTTGGCCTTTGGGTTGACTTCAGGAACGAGACAGGCTAATTATGCAAAGTCAACCTTCGTTTGCATATATTGGTTTGTACCATTTAACAAATGGGAATTTCACCCAATTCTGCTCCATGTTTTAGAAAACAATACTCCCATATTAACCAAAAGCAGCATTTGAAGAATTTCATTTGTGGTGCCTGCCCTCCAAAGAACCTTCGCACTTGGTCTCTGCCTGCCTTTAGGAGGCAAGTGAAAAGTTTCTTCGTTGGGCATAGCTTTGGAGATATGAACTGATGTGTTTCTTCTACTCTGCTCTGAAATGATTTGTGTTATTTTATTATGTTGCTTTATATTTTGTTGTACTGAATTTCATTGGAAAGAAATGATGGTTCCCTGTCCCAGAGGGCACAATTTAAAGGCACTATCTAAAAAGAAGCACAAGGGAGATACTATCAACATGCCTTGCTGAGTTAAGAATTATTGCTCTCTCCTGGCTAAATACAAGAGAGCAACTAAAAGGTGCCTCTTGTCCCAGTTAGTAGTGTAGAATCAGTTTATATAATCCCTAAATTACTGAATAGTTTTGCTGCATTTCTGAGCCATTAACTTTAGGAGATACCTCTTGGAGAAGATCTCCTGATACATGGGGCAATTCTTTATATGAGAAATATTACCTTCTGTTTTTTGGTTTTGGGGGGGGGGGCAGGGAGGGTTGGCAGAACTATTTCCAGGTGGAAGTGTTAGTAGTTAATTGTTTCCAGTGCATGCAGTTTTGAAATGAACAAACTTACTTAGAAAACCTCTGTTTGTGTGATAGTCAGCTGATGTTTGTTCCACCCCTGACAATTCATCGAGGTCATTTTGATTTCAAGAGTCAACGGTGATTCATTCATCCGGGACTGTACATAGATGCAACCACTGACTGAGGCAAAATGCGGTATTTAATTTAAACCAGAGCTGATCAGGATGGTGATAGACTTAAGTTCTGCAAGATATGTGTGTTGAGTGCTTTTCCCTTATGAGCAACCAGCTCAAATTCATCTGGGCTCACAATAGGGCTTCCAGACAAGAATCCCAATATCACTTGCTTTTGAAATTAAGCACTAATGAAACTGGGTGGTTATGTTGATGTTTTGTGTCCTTTTCTATGTATTACTTGTGAGATGTCATATTGAGAAGATAATTGTGGCCAGGAAAGTATACCTAATACCATACTGGAAACAGGTTTACATAGTAATGGGTGGAACACCTTTTCCTAGGACCAAATTACACATTACTTTAAGCATGAACTGGGAATTGTGCTTTGTTTTTTTCACTTTCAAAAACAGCAGTTGTGGCAGGAGAGTCATCTGGACTGGGACCATGATGTGCAAGGGAGCAGGACATTAACCTTTTGCTGCCACCATGGTTGCTGCTGTTTGCTCCACAAGAGAAACTCCCATTGGCACCAGTGGGAACTTCCTTCCCAAGGCAAAGCTGCAGAGGACCCAATCTGGACTGGAACATAGTAGAAGGTTTCCCTTTTCATAGCCCCATTCTGGATCTTCCCCTGTGGCTGATTTTTAAAGAATAAACTGCACATGCTGAATGTAACATGTAGTTTGGCCTTGACTGTAAATGTGTTTCATCAGTGAGTGAGCATAATCTGATGTGCTGAACATATATGGCAGTTATCTAACTGGGAAGGGGTATACAGAGAAAAAGATGCCTCATTTCTTTAAAAAAAAAATCCTGCTAAGTTTACTAAAAGGCAAGCCACTGAGGAGGGATCCTATAGTATGCAATTTACAAGATTGTCTAGTTGATTTTAAATTGAACTGGATCTGCCTATTCTTTCAGTGTAGAAGTATTCTTGTTTTACAGAAGGTTGAAGATGGATTCATATATACAATTGTTCATATATACAATTGGTCTCTTTACAGTAACTGTGCTGTGCACACAGTGAAACAACTTCAGCCTCATTTCCATGGTTCCACTTTTCCCAGCTGCTGGGATCATGGAAAGTTCTATATGTACTACCTGTATTTATGTACTACTTCCTTTACAGATAAGTGTTTTTCAACATCATGTAATGAATTTGCTCACTGTCTAGTCTAGGAGGCCAGTAAAAAGTTTCTTAGGGTGAGCTAATAGTTGAGTGATTACCGTTGAGGGGAAGCTATAATTGTCTTATAAGATGGCATACATCTTCCACTTGGTCATAGGGCTTGATGTGAGAGTGTCAGGTGATTCATTCTCCCCACCCCAGCAAGCAGAGGGGTTTGTGTGTGTGTGTGCGTGTGTGTGTGTGTGTGTGTGTACAGTGAAATGAAACAGCAGCTTCTAGGTGAGACAGAGAGAGACTGGAGAAGCTGACAAAAGAGTTGAAGCACTTTTAGGGTGCAGAGTTTTTTCTCAGGCAATCTGATATCACGTTCTGCTATGTCAATTTGATCTAATTAAATTCATCTACTAAACAAACCAAACATTACAAAGATACCATAAGCCTCCAGTGATCTCTCCTCCAAAGAAAGCTAGAATCCAGATAGCACCCTTTGAACTTCTCACCTCTCAGAAAAGTGGGGAGTGAATGTGTAGCACTACCTTATAGTTTATAGAGATATAACGACAGCAATGAATGCACCACTATGAGACCTTAAAGGCCAAGTTGAAGACGGATCATCCTGGAGAGAATCTATCTATGTGGTCGCTAAGAGTCGACACTGACTTGACAGCACTTAATCAATCAATCAATCAATCAATCAATCAATCAATATACACAACTGTTTGGGAGGGTGGGTTGTTATAGAAAGGGAAATCAGTATAAATTGTGTGTAGGGAAAGACTTATGCAAGCAGAAGTGACTTCAGCTCATGCAATGGACTCTCTGGATTTCAGCCTCTAATGTTTGTGCTTTTTCTCCAAGAATCTTATTTTCCAAATCTTACATAATTTGTATTAATACTTTTCTAGCCCAGTACTAATACTAAATCTGTTTACCCAGTGGTGGATTTAAGGAGAGGCAAAGTAGGCAGACACTTGCCTACAGCGGCAAAATTTGAGGAGCAGCAAATTTTGCCACTCCTCAGATTTTGCTGCCCCTCTCAGGGGAGGCTACAGCCACAATGAGGGTAGGAGTGGCGAGGGGGAAGTCCCCCTTTTTACCCTATAAAAGCCACCGCAGCAGCAGGATGGGGTAGTGAAGGCTGCACAGTGGCAGCTGCAGGGAGGGGGGCGAGGAGGAGAAAGTTACCCCCTTTACTTTAAAATGCCGCTATGCGGTGGAATGGGGCAGCAGTGGCTGCAGTGGGGAAGGTGGTGATGGGCAAGGGGAAAGTTTCCCATTTTACCTTAAAGCAGTGCTGCTGCACAGCATTGCCACGCAGAAGGATGGAGGGCTCCTTCCAGCTGCAATCCATTTTGGACCATTTTTGGACCATTTTGGCCCCCTGCTCCCTACAGCTGCTGCTGTGCTCCTTTCTCTGTCTCCATCCTGCCACTACAGTGGCTTTTAGAAGGAAAAGGGGGGACTTCCGCCTCACCACCCCTACCCTCGCTGCGACAGTGGAGGCAGCAAGTCCTTGGCTGCCTATGGGCAGCAAAAAGCTTAATCTGCCCCTGTGTTTACCAGAAAATTGTAAACCACTCAGAGACCTAGGTTTTGGGCGGTATAAAAATATGTTAAATAAATAAATAAATAAATAAATAAATAAATAAAATAAGTCTCACTTATTTCAGTATCAAAATGTGTTTATTTACTATTAGCAAACTACTGTTGGGAAATCCTTTTGTAAGAATTTTGTGGCATAGTATACATTTAAAATGATTTTTTTGTGGCTTTCCCACCCTCCCTCTGGGACTGAACCTGCTGTGTACTGCTTTTAATCTCTCCTCTGCATCAATTTTACATGCATGCTTTGGCTACAAGACTGTGATCCATGTCAGTAAAGAGTTGAAAAGATCTGTCAAAATTTACAGTTCAAGATCCTTCTTGTTCAGCAGCTCCTGGAAATATACAGCAGTAAACAAGCTAGTCATTACTTCTCTGTGTATGATGGTTTTTCTTGTTTCCCACTTAATTGGATACACAGTTTCCAGATTACGCGCTGCAACAGGGGTAAAATGCTTCAGCTCGGCAGGATCATATTGAAAACAATCCCCAGAATCTCAAACTCCGACAATGGGAAAATTCAATGTAGTGCAACATTGTAGCACTATAACGCAAAGATAAAATCCAAAATAAGGCATCGGAAATGTGAATGGCACCTTGCTGTCAGTGCTGGGACTGCGGTCTCACAACACAGGAAGTACAGAAGCTGAAGCACACTTAGCCAGGGGCGTAACTATAATAGGGCAAGGGGAGACAGTTGTCTGGCCCACTGCTTTGGGGACCCCCCAGAGGCAAGTCACATGACTGACTCCCCCAGCTGCGCACCCCCCCCCAGGGTTGCTTCAGTTGTATTCATCCTCCGAAATTGATGTGAGTGTTAAGACCTGGAGCTACCAGAACAGCACGTCGTTCTCTAGTACCATCAAATGACTTGCATCATCCACAATTTACAAAACCATATATATATATTTATATTTATATTTATATTTATATTTATATTTACTTACTTCGGGGGGGGGATTTAAAATCTTGTCTCTGGGCCCACTCCAACCTTGCTACTCCCCTGCACTTAGCAGATCCGTAGTGACACTGTTGTAGGGTTTAATCTGGAAAGCACCTTATAGTATTGAGGCACTTGAGCAGAAACCACCATACTTTGCTACTAGAATAATGTTTTGTCTGGTTGTGGCTTGTAACTTGTTAAGTTTGCATCTAGCAGTGCTGTCTTTTACTTGGTGGATGTTAATTTTGTGCAGTGGCCACAAGATATATTACTTAGTTTTGTTTTGATTCTTTCATATTCATATTCTCTCCCCACCCACCCACCCCCACCCCCACCCCCACCCCCGCCATATGTCCCATTTTCTGTGTGGGGACAAACTAGCACTTCATCTTTGGGATCTCTATTTTTTAATTCTAGTGAATGAATTATTGAACAAGATAATGTTTTCAGTATTCCACAATGATAATTAGGGAATATCAAGCATGGCGATATCAAGCGCAAAGCATTTACCTCAGCTTGTTTCCTGGGGCACATCCTGAGAACAGTTTTTCACACAGGGTTTTAAAGCCCTTTAGCTTGCATCTCCTCTGGATTGGAGGGCATGTCTTCACATATCAGCCAGATTTACACAAAAGTCCCTGTGAACTATCAGGGAGCACTTCACACACAATTTGGGTTTTTCACTGCACATTAGAGTGCAGCCCGATTTACATCCGGGGTTAAAAAAAAATCCACTTTTTGCATTGGGTTTTTCAGATAACTTTGAATTTAAAGTATAGCCTTGCAGAAAACTCATGGTAAAGTCTGCTGTGTGAACTCCTTGGTGTAGTTTAGACCAGATCTTGAATAGAGTCACTGATTGGTCCTCCTCTTCCACGCTCTCTCTCTCCCTCCCCCTCCCCTCCCCCTCCCCTCCCCTCCCCTCCCCCTCCCCCTCCCCCTCCCCTCCCCTCTCTCTGTTGCTATTTCTTTTAAGCAGAAGAGAAAGTGGTTGTGTGTTGTTGTTAAATAGGAGACAACCTGCTAGTAATGTGCACAGACACGCCATTCTAAAGGCCATTCTAACAGGCCATTCTAAAGGCCCGCAAACCGGTTTGCTGGGGGCAGGATTCATGGTTCAACACCGGGGGTGTCTCTTTAAGGGCAGGGGAGGGTGCACTTTCCCCTCCCACCGCTTTCCTCCCTCCAGTGCTCCTTTTTTGAAAAGCATTTGGAGCAGCAGCGTACCTCTCTGCCGCCCCTTTCCTCAGCAAAAGGCTTCAGAATGTGTGATTGCATCATGTGCGTGTTTTGCGTATGTCAGATGTGCGCATGCGATGTACACCATGCACACACACAATCACACATTCTGAAGCCTTTGGCTGAGGAACAGGGGAAGGAGTGGCAGGGAGGTATGCTTTTCAAAAAAGGAACGCCAGTGGGGGGAAAGTGGCGGGAGGGGTAAGTGCACGCTCTCCCACCCTTAAAGAGCCCCCCCGGCTGCGAACTGGAATGCCACGGTTCCGTGCACACCACTAGATGGTACTCACTTTACAGACTTCTCAAAATTGCTGGCAAAGGGCTCCAATTCAAATGAAGATGTCTTCCTTCTGTCACTTGAAGCAGAGCTCTCACCAGCTGGCAAACTTGCAAGGGCTTCATTTCAAGCAAGGAGCGAGAGCTCTCCCAAGTAGCAGGTGCTCTGCTGCCACTGCTCTTTATATGCTGCTCTTTACTCAGAACCCACAAAGAGTTCTGCTGCTCCTCATCCTGGAAAAAATTATGAGGATGCACCACATCCCAATAAATCTCCAGATAATTAAGATGTTTCCACAGACTGTATTTCCCCTGGAGGAAGCTGTGATCCACACAGAATGTGATGAATCTGGTGAATCTCACCCCACCCCCGCCGCCGCCATGAGAGCCTTCTCCCTTAAAAATGGAAGATATCTTCCCAAGCAGGGAAATGGTTCTGTCCTGAGAGATTGACATCTTAATGTTATTTGGAGAGCTCCTGCTACCTTTTTATCTTTCCAGTCAGCCAAGGAAAAGTGATGCTGTAGTAAAATAATACATGGGAAATAAATGTGTGCTTCTGTGAATGATGCACAAAGATGAGAATAAGTATTTTTCTGCCTGGTGAAATATGCTCATACTGTACAGGAGAAGCAATTAAAACTTTGTAAGTCATATGTAGTATTTTGTTTGGGAGACTGAACATGGCTAATATGAGAGAGAGAGAGAGAGAGAGAGAGAGAGAGAGAGAGAGAGAGAGAGAGAGAGTGTTTATAAAAATATACCCAGCAGCTACAGCTGAAATATACATACTGTCAAAACCACTTGATACAATAAACTCATTCCATTTACTGCTATCTGTGGAAGACTAGGGATAGGGGGGCTTCCGTATTTATGACTTTCATAGTATCCTTTCTGTGGAATTTGTTTAAATTCATTTTTTAAGTTGTAGCAGACAGCCAGCACTGATAGAGTAAACTGGGCCAGGGGGAACAGTTGACCTTGATTGACAGCCTGGAGACTCTAGGCCATGACCTAATTAGTTAACCAGGTGGGCGCGACTAGAGGGCTCCAGAGGGGGTTCTGGGAAGAAGAGATGCCCAGCTGAGAGAGGAGCAATGGAGTCTTGCCAGATTCTCATAGGGTGAGTTCTGCAAGTCCCTGGGCCAGGGATTTTAGGGAGTTGGTCTCACCTAGGTCCTGGTGACGTCCAAGGGGAGGGAGCCAAGGCTTATGGTTTCAGAAGGTTAGACTTAGGAGAAAGTGTTTTTAGTAAGACTTGTGTTAGAAGTGTGTTGTTGTGTGTTGCTTTGTGTGTGTTGCTTTGTATTCCCAAGTATCTGCTTTTGCAATTACCTATTTTCAACTTCAGTCTAATAATGAACAAGTTAAGCACCACCTGAGAACATCTGGGCATTTTGAATACTCTTGTAACCACTAAGCTAATAATATTTGCAACATCTACATGTGAAATCCTGAACCAGCTTATTCTTATTTTATATAATAAAGCAATAAATTGTTTTCTTTGTTTTAAAAGCCCTCTCAGAGTGTTTGACTGACTCTGAGAGAGCAGGAGGAGAAGCCTCTTGTCCACCTGCCCCTAAACAGCTGGCTACAGCTCCCCACTTAAGCATATAAATAAGTCCAACCATGTTTTTATCTTTGCCTGTTAGCAAGGTAAAGCATGGTTTGAACGGGAAGTTTTACCACTCTCTTCCAGTTAGGGAAAATTACTAAGAAGCAATTAGTGGCAGCGATACAATCTACCAGAAATTCTTCTTTTCTTTTTAATAAAGTTTAAACCCAATTGACTTGCCAGGATTACAGGGAGGGGTGAATCAGTGATAATTCCTCTCACTTGAGCTGGCTGGGTCAGTTCCTTACATAAGATATGAACAGTAACTTTTGATTCACTTCACAAAAATCTTCTGAATCTCAAGGCCTTGTGAAATAACATGGCAGCAACCACAGTTTTCAGTCTTGATTAACTTATCTTTGGACTACAACTCCCAAAATCCCTGGCCATAATGGCCAAACGTCAGGGATGAAGGGAGGTGTAGTCCAAAGGCAGCAAGTTACTCAAGGCTGACAAATTTTATGTTTGTCATCTTCTCCATTCATGTATCATGTTCATGTTTCTGCCCCATAAAGTGAGGGAGTGGATGTGAAGTCTGATTTTTATAACAAAGGCAGCAGATGGGTGAGAGGAACTGAACCCTCTTTCATCACCATCTTACTTTGTTGCACTCTGTCATACCAGGCCCTTTCTACCAGCTCAGCAACATCAACTACCTATTTGGAGAATTGGATTTCAGTCTAAAAGTTTTCAGAGTGGAGCAACCAAGGGCCGGACTGCACATTGCAAAGAGTTTTGTGATACTTCCCCATGTCCTTTTGAAGAAGAAAACACAAAAGCAGCTGCTGGATGCTACAGTTAAGATAAGACAAAAGGCAGGAGAGGAGGGTTTGCTCATGTTCCTTCTCAAAGCTTTCCCTCAGCCCCCACACCTTAGAGTGGAAGATGGAGATCCCTGTATCTTTTTTCCCATGGGGAAAAAAGCAGTTTTGAAAGGAAAATTTCTTGGCGGGGTGTTATTAAGCACTCTTTCTCATTTTTCCTCCTATCCGGATTGCAGCTTCTAGGTGCCTCCCCCCAATCCTTTTTTTCTTTTAAGTTAGAAGAAAATTGCATGGAATTCCATGGGATGTATAATTTGGCCCTGTTTTTGATGCATCCTGCTGTTGCAGCAGGATATCTCTACCTAGGGGCCAGCAAAAAAGACCTTGTGGGCCAGATCTGGCCTCAGGGCCTTAAATTGTGCAGTCCTGATTTAAAGGCATTAATATATAAGTAAGATCCATTTGTCTTTTTCTAGTGCATGCTGCCTTCACTATTGGCAAGGATAGACTAAGACTGATTTACACAAAGTATAAAATGATCCAAGTATTTCAAAGTGTTTATACATTAGGTAGCCTTTAGCTTGTATTGCTATTGTCTCGTCTCAGCACAACATAATCCAGTGTATCGGAATTTGATTGGGGTTAATGCAAATTGACTCAAGAAACTGATAAAATAATTGGAGCCTGTTTGTCCATGGCCAATATCTTTGTAACCTTAGGGTGTTCAAATTTGTAACACTAATGGAAAGGAATAGTTTCTACTAGAAATGCAAAGTATTTCAAGTGGAACCAGTTCTAAATGTAGTTTTCTCACTTAATTTCATGCACTAATGCTCTTCCTTAGAAGTTGTCACGAGTTTTCCATACCTTTCCCAGGAGTGTCTTTCTGTCCTGCTACCCAGTGCTTACCATATCCGCCTATGCAAGAAACAAGGGCATTGTTATGATTTCTGGGAATTATATAAAATGGAGTTCTCATTTGTATGCATTTGTCTTAAGGGAAGAGAGCTGGTCTTGTGGCAGCAAGCATGACTTGTCCCCCTTAGCAAAGCATCATGTGCCCTGCTTGCGTATGAAAGGGAGACTAGAAGTGTGAGCCCTGTAAGATATTCATCTTAGGGGATGGAGCTGCTCTGGGAAGAGCAGAAGGTTCCAAGTTCCTTCTCTGACATCTCCAAGATAGGGCTGAGAGAGATTCCTGCCTGCAACCTTGGAGTAGCCGCTGCCAGTCTGTGGAGAGGAGAGCTGGTCTTGTGGTAGCAAGCATGACTTGTCCCCATAGCTAAGCAGGGTCTGCCCTGGTTGCATATGAATGGGAGATTTGATCTGTGAGCACTACAAGATATTCCCCTCAGGGGATGAAGCCGCTCTGGGAAGAGCAGAAGGTTTCAAGCTCCCTCCCTGGCTTCTCCGAGACAGGGCTGAGAGAGATTCCTGCCTGCAGCCTTGGAGAAGCTGCTGCCAGTCTGTGTAGACAATACTGAGCTAGATAGACCAATGGTCTGACTCAGTATATGGCAGTTTCCTATGTTCCTATGTGAAGACAATACTGAGTTAGATGGACTTATGGCCTGACTCAGTATATGGCAGCTCCCTATGTTCTATGTCTTTGTAAACTCAAATGCACCGAAAAGCCACAGACTTATTAAACATAAGTACATCTGAACAATGGTTCTCTCATATCTTCTTTTAAAGTTCGCTAATGATCCTACTTGTTCTGTTCTCACCTATAGGCGTGAATACAAATAACACAAATAACCAAACCTTACCCCTATGGGAATCTAAGGGTTAGGTTCCTACACACCAAAAAAAGGCTAAAAAATGAGGGGGGAGCATAAATAAGAGAAATAAAGCACTCTACTTTACTCTCTAGCTCTCCAGCAATGCCCTCCCATACCACCAATTCCTCCAATTTTCACAAAAGATTGTGGGAATTTTTTTAAAAAGAAGAGCTACAAAATGGCTCTGCACTGTGAAATGGTGGAAATGACACCAGAAGTCATTCCCCGAAAATGGGTGAATTTTAGCCTATTTTTATACCACAGATGAAGAAACCGGGTCTCTGAGACCCATCCATGGATACACGAAACCATGGTTGTTGAAACCACTGATAGGGTCACCTGTACATGTTTTTAAAATTGTGCTGTTATGCCGTGTTCTGAAAACCTTGTTAGTATTCAGATCCATCCCCACAATGAACTATATTAGTATGTTTGTTTAGTGTTTTTGTTCCTATCAGACTTGCCCAAATCCTTGGAAAATGAGTAGAAGGTTAACATAACAGCTATTTTCTGCCCCCGAAATTGTCAAACATATTTATTTTTAATGGTATTTTGACTGTAGCCACATTTCAGGTAGGTATTTGTTTGTTCAGAGCCTAAAAACTCCCAGAATATAATACCATTTGTACACTCCATCCTAATTTGAATGCCTTAAGCTCCTTGTACACTAATGGGCAAATACAAACACATAACATATGGAGCTGCTTGTATGGAATCAGACCACTGATTCATATCCGGTTATAATATTGTAACTTAACACAGCCTAGCATGCAGTGTCCATAAGGAGAGAGTAACTGGGAGTAGAGTAGAGTAGAGGTAGGCCAATGGCTAAGAAAAGAGGGAAGAGCTACTGAGGAGAAGATGAGAAAAAGGCCCACTGAGAGAGAAACTGAGGAAGGCTGTGGGAGAAGCCGAGGATAAGGAGAAGAGGGGACACCTGGAAAGAAGGAGGCTTACCTTATGTGAGATGCTGTGACAAATCTTGAGCAGTAGAGATCTGCGGTGAAAATGTCAGGCCTGACTGAAGCTAAAAGAACATTGAGGGACTGTGGGTAGGAGCGCCTCCAGAGGTTGAGAAAAGCCAGGTGTATATAAAAAGAATATGTGTATAATTGTCACCATTTTGCTTAGTTGTACCTTTGTGATCATAGTTTGTTTTTCCCTAAAATCTGTTTCTAAATTTTGCCCATAACTTCTGTTGCTTACCTCATTTGTTAGATTTCATACATTGCTGGGAGCCCAGGGCCTATTACTGTACTGTATTCTCTGACTGGCAGCAGATCTCCATGACCCCAGACAGAGGTTTCCCCTTCCGCTCATATTTGAGATCCTCTTTAATAGTAACATAGGTGAAAAACATGGGGTAACTTCAGTGGTGCAGGAACAGTCATAGAAAGCCTTTGGCAACTACATCTCAAGGGCTACAGGTAAAGGGAATGCATGATATTAGTTGATAAAATGTTCATGGTATTACACTTTGCTTTCTGTTGCAGAAATCCTTGGTGTGCTATACACATTCCATATTTGTCTCAGTTTATATGCATGACTTAAAGCTATGTAGTAAATGTAGGCACTACTTCAAAATGTTGAGAGTTACTGCATGTAGCAACTTAAAATGGCTGTAGAATGTACATAAAGTACCAGACAGTCAAATTTACAACATAGCATGAGAGAACCAGATGCTACAGGAGAGGCAAATGCTGCCACAGAGTAAACACTGATGACTCAAACAGTTCTTCCACTAAAACACTTTTTAAAGAGGAGGAGGAGGAGGAGGAGGAGAAGAAGAAGAGGTATTTTAAATGTACAGTTTTTGTCACACTGGAGCAGGTGAATTGATGTGCTGCTGCTGCCGCTGCCATCCTTTCTCCTCCTCAAATTTCTGCTGTGATAGGCAGCAAGAACAGTGGCGGCAGGAGGAAGAGGAGAAAGTGCAGGCTTAAGATTGCTGCCGTTTTAACTCTCTCAAGGAGCCTCCCCAACATAGTGGTGTTCAGGAACAACGCTGAAAAGAGACTGGGAATTGAAAGAAATAAAATGTGAGTTTTCTGGCCTCCTGGGTGCTTTCTGGACTGCGAGCTTTAGTTCGGGAGGTAATGTTGAAAGATCTCACAATTTTGTATGTCCGTATTCAAAGTGTAAATACAAGAAACAAATTGATCATTGGATGGTTTGTAGTAAAGCTAAATTCCTATCCCTTATGCAGTTTGGCAATGGGTTCCTGCGTCTTTTTCCAAGCAGGGACTGCTCATACAGCATGCTCTCCCTGCCCTCCTCCTGCCCCATTCTGGCCGTTGGGGTTGCAGAGGGTCACCTTTAGGTAGAAAAGGATGATGTGCACCACCCCCCTCCAATTTTTTTTTCTTGGTGAATTTGCACAAGATTGCCAGCAGTGGGAGCAGCTTTGCAGAAGAACACTGAGTGGAGGGAATCTTTTTTTTGGGGGGGGGGGGAGGCTGGTTTAAAAGGCTGAGAAGCAGAGATAAATGAAAATTAACTAAAATCAAATTGGAATTAACTTTAATAGAGGAAGGAGCTGAGCAAAAGCAGATGAAAAAGCAATAACAAAAGAAATGGTAGGAGCTGCTACTGGTGGCTTTGCGCAAGAACACAGAGAAAAAATAAGAAAAGGGCTGATTACAAAGTCTGAGAGGCAGAGATCAAAGAAAATTTGAACGAATGGAAGTCCAAAACACATTGTGACAGACTCATGCGACTAACAGGAACACATGGTCACATCAGTGGGGCCCCTCTATATGGCACTGCAAATAACAACAACAACAACAACACACACACACACACACACACACACACACCAACCCAGCAAAGGTTTCTCAACCCAAGGTAAATTGGCTACTATTTTCTCACACAAATACACCGCTGTAAACCCGAAACCTCAAGATAAGATTCAAATACAGGCTGTGGCAGTGCGAACAGCACTTTGCTGTTCCTGTATACAAGACGGTGTCAAAACCCTGCTCATATAAATGCACACCAAGTCTATACATACCATTTCAAGTGTAAGTGGCCTTCTGGAAAATCTCCTAGTGCTTACTGTCAGGGAAAAATTTAAACGGGCGGGGGGGCGGGAGTGGGAAGTCCTAAGCATCAGTGGTGGGCTCTCAAGCATTTGCTGAGAATATTATGTGCTGACATGAGGCCTGGAGGTGGAGCAAGTGGAGCCTGGAGAGGCTCATGGGAATTGTCTTCCTTGTTCTCCTGAAGACCAAGGGGAAGAAGGACATTGTATTTATTAATTTGAGTTGTGATAAGGATAAAACTTACCTTCATTCTATTCATTCCTCTTACCCATAGGTAAGGGCAACTTCAAACTGGACACACCCCCAAGTGGCTTGCCACCCCATTTCTGTTTCAGAAATCTAATATGTGGGCCACAGATCACCTATAGATGAATTTTGCCCCTTCTCAGTTTTTTCTGGTTCCACCACTACCCATGCTCTTAGCCTGATAGAGTATAAATTGCATGGACAAGCCATCAATGGTTTGGGCCTGGGATACCGGAGGGACCGCCTGCTCCCAAGGGTTTCTGCCCGCTTGATGAGGTCATCTGAGGGGGCTCTGCTCCAGGTGCCAACAATGAGGGAGGCTTGGTTGTCATGCACGCAGGACAGGGCCTTCTCTGTTGCTGCCCCCAGACTCTGGAATGCTCTCCCGGTGGCTATTCGCTCCTTGGTCTTCATCACAGCTTTTAGAAAAAGTGTTCAATCTTGGCTTTTTGCCCAGGCATTTATTTGATTCTCTGCTGTTGCTCTTTATAGTCTGTACTGCTTTTATGCCTTTGTTTTTAAATTTTTAGTCAGATTTGTTTAATATTTTTTCCACTTAATATTTTAATTGTGTCTTTTTTACCATCTTGTGTTTTAATTTTTTGCTGTAAACTGCCTTGGATTGCTTTAATGAAAGGCGGTATATAAATTTAACAATCAATCAATCAATCAATCAGTCAAGGCAAATTTTCATTACCCAAGAAGAATCTATATATTTAATTCTCCTAAACATACCCGTCGCTAATCCCATGGGTGGCGGCTCTTGCAAGAGCAGCTGCCTGGGGATAGCGATGGGGATGGGAGACCATGGTGGTGGCAGTGGACCGGCCTGGCCCAGCCACCAGTTGGCCAGAGGAGGCGGTGGCAGGCCAGCCTGGCCCAGTTGCCAGTTGGCCAGAGGAGGCAGTGGCAGGCCAGCCTGGCCCGGCTGCCCACCAGGAGGAGGAGGCGGTGGTAGCAGGCCGGCCTGGCCATGGCCCAGCCACTGGTTGGCCCGAGGAGGTAGAGGGCCGGCCTGGCCCAGCTGGCCACCTGGAAGAGGAGGCGGCAGCGGGCCAGGCCGGCCCAGCTGCCTGGAAGAAGGAGGTGGTGGGCTGGCCTGGCCGCCAGGAGGAGGGGGTGGGAGGAGGTGGTGGGCCAGCTTTCTGGATGGCCCTCATGCCAGAAAGCATGGGGTGGGGGAAAGAGGGAGAGCAGCCAGCTGGCCAGCCAGAAAGCCAGGCATGCTGGCGTGGGGGGGGGGGCAGCGGTGGTAGGTGGGCCAGCTGGAGGCACAGATGCTCTGCACCTGGCCCAGCTAGTTCAGAACATTTCAGGAGTGGGTTTTGACATGTCCTTTGTCCATTATAACAGTATGACTGATTGCTTTATCAAAAGAGTATGGCCTGTTTTTTGCAAGTGCCTAATGACTTTGCTAACATTTCCCAGGAAAAAGAAACTGACCAATATGATGAACAATGTGATGCCAACACTGCTGATTAGCCAGTGCTCTTGCATAGGTGACATGAAGCCCTGGTAGTATTGCACAAGTGGGCAGTTGCTTGCATTTACGCAGTGTGACTTCTGTTGTTTCCAATGAAACTAGTGCTGTGCAACTGTGTGTGTGTGTGTGCAGTTTTAAGTAGTTGTGCAACATTGCTGAGGTTGCCTGTGACGTGTGCAACAACAGTAGCAGCTGATGGGCAGTGCTGGCAGTGCTGCGCACATCACTAAAATAAATTAGCATTTGTTGGGATGGGGGTGGAAACTACAACTATTTATGAACAGTTCAAAAGGCCTTCATTGTTAGTCCCAAGTCACACTATGCTTCCCTGTGAACGTATAGAGCAACAACAGATTCCATTCCACATGCCATAATCCACTGTGGAATTTGGGATAAATGGAATGAGTGTTGCCTGGTTCTGGAAAAACCTTTCAGAAAGGAGCCCAGGGGTTCCATTTATCCTAATTTCATATAGGGAGTTTCTGACTAGAAAGTATTACATCTGACAATTTATCACTGTCAAAATGTGAGGGATATGTCTGGTATCCTTTTCAAAATGTTAGGTTTTGATGTATAGACTGTAAAAGATAAATATTGGAGAAAGGCTTCCACATTCTATGGTTTAGGTGACTGAACTGAACTACTTCAATGACTCATTTGAATTTGTCCTCATTTGGAATGAATCATCCTGCCTATAAGTGCTTGAAATATTACATTCCCTGCTTGCTGTCCTTTGCGTTGTGACTAGCATTTAAACCTTAGCATGCGTAAGGCAACATGCCCTTTGGGAGATGTGCCTTGTTTTGCTATGGATGACACCAGCCGCTAGAATTCCCTCATCTCTGCCGAAAAACTAATTTGTTTACTCAAACATAATGACATTAATTCTGCTTGGTTCATAACAAATTTTTTTCTATATTAATCCCAGCAGGCTTCATATTAGGCAAGCAGGGAGCGGGCAGAACCTTCATTTTTGATTGCAGGTTGCCCATGTGGGTAGTACTCTGGAGATTATTACTATAGAAACCTACAAGTTTTTTTAAAAAAGATTACAGCTTGTGGCCAATATGGAACCAGAATCTATGAACCACACCGGCTATTGAGAGCATCTGGAGAGGTTCATCTGCAGTTACCACCGGCTCATCTGGTGACTACTCAGGGATGAGCCTTCTCCATTGCTGCCCCAAGGCTTTGGAACACACTTCCTGCTGACATAAGAGCCTCCCCATCTCTTAACTTTTAAAAGGGCAGTCAAGACACATTTTTTCACCCAGGCTTTTAATTAGATACTGTTTTAATTGTGTTTTAATAGTTTTAACTTTTTAATTTTAATTGTTGAAATGTTTTAATCTTGTATTAGCTGTTTTTATTGTCCTCTAAACCACTCAGAGAACTTGTGTTTGGGGCAGTATATAAATGTATTCAATAAATAAAAATAAAATAATAAATCCATACATTTTTTTTAAAAAAAACCCACAAAACAGTACATTGGCACTGGTCATTATATGTTTTCTTTTAAGTATATGTAATCAGGATATTTTAACTATTCCATGTTGGGACATCCCGCCAGATACAGGAGAGCCCAATTATTCACCTGGTCATGGGGCCAAAAGGATGGAGGCTGCACTGCTCCCAGGTACAGCCTGCTGGGACCTTCCCTGGCTGCAGGGAGAACCAGAAAGTACAGACACCAGTGGGCCGTGGGTGGGCTGGCATGAGGATTGTTGGTTGACCTCATGGCTACATGGGTTCCCATTCCATCCTTCAGCCATAAATACTTATGGGTTTGACACGGGGTGGATACAGACAGGTGCTTTACCATATGTTATACTCTTTATTTTTATATTTTTATTTTTTAAATTTCTATACTGCCCAAAACTCACATCTCTGGGTGGTTTAATCTGTACCTGATGCATGTAGAATCTTCCTTACAGTGTGACAGAATGATACAACTGCGGAAGCTACCCTGGAGTTCTGGAATAACAATTACTTCTACTGCAGCTGCTATTAATGTGCCGCTTTTCAACAAAGCTTTACTAGTCTCTATGAGTTCGTTGACCAGCCAGATGAAACCAAGAAAGGGTTTCCCTGTGCATTTTCCTGAGGAAAGCAGGTGTGTGTGTATGTGGGAGGGGGGGAGGCCTTCAGCCTCTTAAATCACACCCTTTGAGCAAGATTATGGAAATTGTTCCTTGAAGTAACTACTCCACAAACCCCAGGAGTCACTGTGATCTAGTAACTAAGTGGTGTGTTTTCATTAAGAGCTAACTTTGTAAAGGACGAAAATTGCCTCCGTAGGGATTGGAGAGGCTGCTCAAAAGAATGTCTGTGGATGGATGTTAAACTCAAAACAGTTATGGAAAAAGAGGAGAGGCGAGCATTTTATGTTCCTCTAAATTACATCATGTGCTCACTTCCCTTCAAGCCAGTATATAGTGTTAATTGGTAAGGGCATTTCTGTTATGACAAATGGGTTTTAATCTCTGGAGCAACCTTGTGGCCTCCTTTCTATGCCTTTGTCATTTCCTAGAGACTGTGATAATGTGAATAATGTATTAGGGCAGAGAGAAAACGATGCTTATGAACTGTACCCTGCCTTATCCTCATTGGGGATTTCATTAGATAGTTTAAATATTTGCTCTGATAACCGGAAAGGAGTGCTGAGGCAGCACAAGTTCTGTCTGCATTGCATGCACTCCTGAAAATGCTGTTGTGGTTTTGCTGCCTGATTACTGTGCATTGGCCTATCACCATGGTTTTGCATTAAACTGTTGCCTGATTAGAGTCCTACATGTGATGAGAAGAATGTTAATGCTACCTAATGACTGAGGATGTTTCCTGAACTGGTTTGTCACTGTGTGGAGGAGGTTGGTGACCAGTGCTTGGCAGATTGTGCATAAGAAACAATAATATTTTAGATCCAGAAAGCACAAGTTGGCTGAAGGTATCTTGTGGGGTGGGACCTCTCTCTGGAGATCTGATGCAACACAGTGAATTTGTCCGCTCTGCTTAGGGTTTCTTCAACTGTCCAGGATTCCAAATCATGCAGAATATGCTTTGCTGTATTCAGTGCTGCCCTTATGCAGACAAGCACTGAATGCGTGGATGTCTGGTGAATGTGGCCAGCAGCTGTATTGGCATGGTGAACAAGGCTAGCCAGTGTACTCCCATTGTAGGTCTGTGCATGTATGAAATTATCAGATTCAGTCTAGTTCTGGTCTGATGCAAGCAATTATCCAATCATGCATTCAATAATTAAACCAGGATTGAATCATTCAATGTGTCATTGTTGATGCACTGTTCCATAAGATATGACTCATAGGAAATATATTATTTTACATCAGAATTGGATAAAATTTTCAGGCATGGTAGATCTCTCTTAGAGTTGGTGGCAGACCCTTCTTAGGGCTTGATATCATCCAATTTCAAGCAGAAGTACCAGGGTTTGAGAATTAGGCAAACCTTCCCCCTACACTTTCACACATTTTCTTTGAATAGAGATAGATAGATGAGATTAACAAGAACCAAAACTAGTACTGAGAGAACTCAGAAACTAGAATCAAATCACAGACCTCCCTCCCTCCCCTCTCTGCAGCAATCAGCAGCATATTCCCAATGCTTCCTTAAGAACTGGAGTCACTGGCAAGAAGGGTGAAATGCTGGCTCTGACACCTTGTAATATACAAAATATCTATGTCCCTCTTCCCAAACTCTGTGACTAGATCAGAGTCAATTGCAGCATGCTTGGAGTAGCTGCAAGCCTGAGGTACTGAATCAGATATGTCAATCACATCACTGCTCTCTTTGTCCCCTCAGCATTTTCCATATAGGACACATCATCAGATTCAGTTGCAAGCACATTTTGTGACATCATCAGCAACAGAGAAAAGCATGCAAACAGCCATCCAATGATCTGATGCACCATGGTGTTCATTACAGCCCAATATGATAGGGACAATATTGTATCAGGTGGTGCCAATATTAGCAATTTTGCATTGAAAAATATATTATGCAAAATGCTGCCAATAAGGCTGTATCAAATTAAATCCTATTATTATTCAATGTGCAGCCCTATCCCATTGATACTCTCCCTCCACACAAACACAGTTCAGTGACTGTAATAATGTCTGCCTAGAGCATAAGTTTCTAGAACTTTCCAAAAGACCTCATTGCCTTTTGGAAAAGCCGGTCTTGGGGGCCACAGAGGAATCTGGCCAGTATATAGAAAACGAAAAACAACTCTTGGATGCATGGAAAGCTGATTCATCAGGAAGGCTAAGATGATATAGCTTTCAGTACAGAGTAAGATTTCAGTCCCCCCTTTTAAAATGTAATATTGTTAGCATTTCAGCTGCAGTGTTTTCTCATGTGGCACCTAGAATGCTGTTACAAACAGGGACATAAAACAAGAATATGCTCTCATTATGTTGGCAACAGCATCATTGCCAGCTATTAGCTTGCTCACTTTCATCTTGGAAACAAATTGCATGCTCCCAGGGGTCAGGGCTGGAATTTGTTCAGCTGTGCTTGCATTATATACAGACAATATACATAAAGCAGTAAAAAGAAGTGGATGGAAGAGGGGAGATGATGATGGTGATGGCTTAATTTTGTGGAGCTTTAAAGCTCAGGAAAATTAAGTAAAACAGTGGAACCATCAAATGCTCACTCATTATGAAAAGGTACACACTCCTCTTTTCTGCTTCTGACTGCTACCCTTTGGATCACTATCCCACCTCATCCTCTCCAATCCCAGCACATTCAGGAACTCTCTGTCTGGTCATTCTGTTCTCTATTTCAGTTTTCACAGCTGCAAAATGTAATAATGAAAGCTTGTGTAATAAGATTGCTTTGAGGATGAGTGTGTGTGTGTGTGTAATCTATCCCATTGTTACGATAGTGTTACTCCTTTGTTTTCTCCATTGATTTCCCCCCTCTGTTCTTTAAACTTTAAAATGTCTTTCCTCTTTTGCTCACACACAATAAAGGAAAAAAGGAAAAGTTATGCCGTCAAGTCATTGTCGACTCTTGGCGACCACAGAGCCATGTGGTTTTCTTGGTAGAATACAGGAGGGGTTTACCATTGCATCTCCTGTGCAGTATGAGATGATGCCTTTCAGCACCTTCCCATATTGCTGCTGCCCAGTAGGAGTTTCCCATATTCTAGGAAACACACCAGCGGGGATTCAAACCAACAGCCTCCTGTTCTCTAGGCAGGTTACTTCCCCGCTGCGCCATTAGCTGGGACTTTATTATTTCTCTCTTTGAACTTTTATAAACCCAACATTACACCTTGCATTTCCTGATTATGCCCTTTTGCTTGGTTAGCCTTTACCACTGGAACTCTCTTCTGACACCCACCTACCCCTTTATTACTGTGCTGCAATGTTTTTAACAACTCTGGCATATTCAAACCAACTCTCTCCCACGTGTTTTCCCCTACTTCACTCATGTGTCCATTCCCTCTTACAAGCTTATAGAAAGGTTCTGTGTCATAGGAACATAGAAAGCTGCCAGTCAGACCACTGGTCCATGTAGCTCAGTAGTGTCTACACAGCCTGGCAGCGGCTTCTCCAAGGTGGCAGGCAGGCATCTCTCTCAGCCCTATCTTGGAATTGCCAGGGAGGGAACTTGGAACCTGCTACTCATCTGTTGTGCATCACTTCATTTTAATTTAATCTTTGTACAAGGAAAAACAGAGGGCTATTTTCCACACAATACTTTGACCAGCCTTTGCAATCAAATGGGGAAGCTGGGAGCGGTGGGTGGATTGTCTGACCCTCTCCTTGATGTGCGAGCTGCCTTCCCATGTGATTAGGTGGTGGGAGATGGTGCATAGTATCTCCCACATGATTAGGACAGACCCATCAGAGTAATATCTGAGCCAACCCAGTGGGTGTGCATCAGAATTATGGTGTTTATTGGTGTATTTTAACCTTGTAAACTGACTTGGGATGAATTTATGCAAGGCGGTATAGAAATCTAACTGTAAAGAAAGTGAATAAAATTAAGCACATGATTGCATATTATCATGAAACATACCATGCCAGTACATTAAAAGGTGTCAATGTCACCACAGAACCTTTTTGTTTGGTTTTTCAAAATAATTTCTAGAGAAACATCAGTCATTAACTTAATATCTCAAATTTCCTTAGTTCAAATTGTGTTGGATGTAGATCATTTCAAGTTTTCAGTGATGGAAATTTTAACTGCTGCTAAAATCAATACTGAATGTTCACAAAACCAGAACTCAAACAGAACCAGTTCAAATTCGATTCGGATTCAAACCAAATTTGAACCAGCCCAATTTGGTTTGGGTTCCAGTCAAACCAAACCCATTCCAATGGAATCACTGTACCGATTCAGTTCTCTATTGGTAAAGGGGAATCTGATGAGGATTCCCCTTTATCAGTAAAGGGGCAGGGGGCTTCCCTAAACCTAGAGGGGGCAGGAGGGAAGTCAGTTAGTACTTACAAGTAGTATCATTGGCAGCAGTGGTTGTGGGGAGGTTACGGTGGCTCTCCCGCCACTCCTGCAGCCTCCCCCAGAATAGCCAGGGCCACGGCTGGCCCAGTTTAGGCCTCCGTGCATGCATGGAGTCCCTTTTAGTGACCTGCACATGCACAAAGGGAGCATCTAGATGGCCTATGGGTGCATGGAGGCCTGCACGGGGGAAAGGGTGGGTGGTTTAAGGGGGATCTTTTCTGGATTTTTTTCTTTTTTTTTACAAAGAAAGGGTGGGTAAGTGCGGCCTAGCCACTTCCCCTGGGAGGTGGAGTGTTTACAACCCTTGCTTACTCATGATCAGGGCCAGCAGGATCAGGACTGATCCAGAGTATCAGGACATGCGTGCTCTAAGTAGGGCTGTGCTGTGCTGCTGTGTGTTGGGAAGCGGTGGGCAGGAGTATCCCAGAGACTGCTCTCCTGATCCCAGGAACAGCGACCAAGCTACTGTGGAAACAAGCCCCCCTGCCTATCTACACCTGTGCACAGGTGCATCCTCACCTGAGGCCCTTGCAGTCATCCCTGCTGCCCTGAGGTTGGGGGAGAAGGAAAGTGACCTCTCCCATGGTTTCCTGTGCCCTCTTATCTGCATACGGTGCACAGAGGGAGTGGACCCAAGAGTTTTGAATTTGTATTGGTCCACTCCACAGCCATGCACACAGACAGTCTATGGCACATGGGGTTTCAGAATCTCCTCTGGATGTGCAAGGCTTTAGAAGGATTCAGGGAGAGGGAGATATTGAAGAACCAGTTCTATTATTTTTTTTACCATAGAGAGTTGGGGGCCCTCTAAAGTGGGGCCACCCTAAAGCAGGGGCCCCTTAAGTTGATTGGTGGTTTAGTGGGCAGCTCAACTCATGAGTTCACAGTCCGCGGGTGGGGATCACCCTTTTACGGGCACAGCACAGCCATATTCTCAGTAGACTAGCCCTCTCATGAGAGTGTGAGCCCACTGGGCAGCAAGCTACCAGACAGCAGATTTAAGATGGGTCTGGATTGACTACTTTGCCCAGGTCACCTCTTGCAACATCTTCTCTGTTGTGCTGTGACAACCCCCACCCGCATCACCAGCATCCTTTGCCCTCCCTATCTAGCAAATGTGGATTTGCTCTGCCACATTTGAAAGTGGGATTCCACATACACCCCTAGGTACCAAAACCACCGGATAATTCATGCTTGTTTGGTACTTTCAGAGTGTGGGGGATGGCAGTGCCATCACTGGAAGAAGAAACACTGGCATTCCATGGCATTTAAAGAGCTTTCAATGCCCTTTGCCTGTCAAGTGTGGGCGTAGCATTCTGAAAACGCACGATCAAACTTGGCATGCCCCTTCAAGGTCATAGCCAATTGCAGCCACCCCACTGACATGGCAACACTTTCCCCCACAGTTTGGACATGAAGCCTGCTGGGATTAGCCTCGGAAGCTGAGCAGCAGGGAGGGGCTCCCTGCTCCTGCAACTGGAGTTTGGCTGGCTGTGGTTTGGTGAACGTCTGTGGCATGATTTGGCATTTCATATTGAAACCCCAGCCACATGGTTAATATCGATTACATCTGAATGTGGCCAGTATCTGGTCCAAGGTCACTAAAGTGAAGCTTAAAAATGGAGTGGGGATTTGAACTCAGGTCTCCTTGGTCATCATCCAACAACTGAACTGCTACAGATGGTTGATGTATTTTGCTAAACTAAAAATAGCCACTGAGGAGGGAATATATTTAGGTGGAAAAAGAACTTTACAATTTTGTCTCATATAGCTGCGATCTTTTGCTGACCTCCAAAGAACTGTTCTGCATCGTCAGCCTCCCAAAAATTTGGTCCTGTGAGCTGAATCGTCAGCTAATTAACATAACTCTAGTGATTTCAACTTAGCTGAGTCAATTTGTAGCTGTGTTGTCTTGCCCTTGATAGTGTATTGTTGAATAGTAGTTTTCTGAAGTGCTTCAGTCAGCATTAATACATGCACTTACTCCTTTTTTCTTTGGGTGAAAAATCTGAGACTTAAAAATGACAACAGCTACCAAGTAAGTAGAATGTTGCTGTACTGCCTCTGCTTTCAGCGTTAATCAATGTAAATTAACAGAAATCGTACTGAACAAACCAACAAGAGGAAGACAAACTTTTCTTTTCTTTTTTCTTTTCTTTTCTTTTCTTTTCTTTTCTTCCCCCCCCCCTTTCCTTTTCTTTTCTTGGGTTTTGGATTAACTGTCACAACTACTGTTGCTTCCAAGATTGAGGATTATTGTGGTTTATATGCAGTGATCTAACTTTGACTCAAGAAAAATGAGAACAATAATGTGTCACCAAGAGAGACTGTTTGGGGGCTCCCAGGTGAGCACCCCTAGGCCTGGTTTGGAGCTACAGGCTTGTAGTTCCCACCTTTTGCCTTTCAGATCTCACAGGACCATGAGATCTTCATTCAGTTTGCATGAGCTAACTCATAGGGCAGGTCACTTGGTATGTAGCCTGGGAAATGGTGGTTCTCAGGTCATGTTTAACCCAAGAATGCAGGAGGATTATCCCTGCTCTCACCCCTTTGATTGCTTTCAGGTGAGGAAGTTTGTGTAGACGTGAGTTAATCAAGTGCTATTATTTTCACGAACTAGCCAAATACTCTCCCTATGTTGGCACATCAGATCAGGTCAGCTTATCACCTCCTTAGGAAGGAGCAATAAGATGTAACAGGTCATTGTCTCTGCCAACAAGCATGTTAATGGCTGGCTTGGGGCACGGGAAGCTAACTTGTTAATTCCTAGTCATTTCCAAGGTGTTCTTAAAAAACACAAGATAAGCCCTGATGTGTGCATTATGTTTCACCCTACACAGGTCACTCAGACCTATTCACCATTTGTACTGGAAGGAAGCACACCCAGCAAATTTGAATAGGATAAAGATGTATTCTTTGCTCTGTCCCTTTTGTCCACTTTTCCACCTTTTTCTGTCTCTTTTGTCCACCTTTTCCTGTATCTCTCAACCCTAAAATAAACCTGATTCTGTTTTTGAACTTCAACTCTTTTCAGTTATTTCCAAGACCAAAGCTTTAAACAAATTTATTCTGAGGTGGACTGTTCCATCCAAGCTCACTAGTTCCCAACACTAGTCTAAAATCTAACGAGGGGTATTTGCCAATTCTCCGGGAGCAGTACCATTAACAAATATCACTACTGAGAGCACTGACTAAAACGAGAACTGTTTTGTGTCTTGTAACAGTCTCTTTGAAAATTAGAAGCAGGACTGTGTGCCTGTGTAGAATTGCTTCTCTCCCAGGATAGGGATAGGAATAGTAAGGAAATTCTCAGATTTTGTTTTGAATTTTGCTTGCCTGTCAGCAGTCCAGGAAAGTGAGACCATGGGGCTATTCTTACGATCACAAAAATTGGGCTAGGAAAATCCTAGCCCAATTTTTGTGATCATAAGAACCACCAGGCTCGCAACCGAGCCCGGTGGTTCTGGAGCGGCTAACCCGCTCCTGTAGCCTGCCCCTTAACCTGGGTTTGCGGAACGAGCGCTCCACAAACTGGGGCTATCTGCTTGTGAGTAGCCATGGTGCAGCTCTGCACCGCCGCTACTCGTGAGTAGACCCCCGACCAGGAGCCTTAAAAGCAGCCTCCCGGCTCGGGGGTCTCCCCAGTATGCCCTGCGCACTTGCCGCGTGGCCCCCAAGCTCCCCCCCCCCACCGGCTCCGTCATGGAGCTGGCCATCATGTGGGTGGCTGATCCGGCCGCCCAGGGCTCCCTGCCCGCTCGTGAGCGGGGAGAGTGGGCTTAGCCCGCTCTTCTCACTCAGCGCCCTAAACCAGGTCTCACTTATCGTGAGACCCGGTCCCATGTGTGCAGGGCCATCTCCCCTGAAGATCTCAGCTGGCCTAGTACTGATCTCTTTCCCCACTCCAGACTTTACTGCCACATGATCTTGCACAGGAAGAGAAAACTAGCTTGGAAAGCAGACTGGAAGGTTTTGCTTATTCCAAAAAGACAATGAGGTTGTTCACATGACCAAAGTGGCAGGGAATTAGCTTGGGGAAGGCAGGATCATACCTACCTTGTCCCAGACAACTGGAACCTCTTTGAAGCTCTGGCACTCATATGCCCACACAACTGGTGCAGCAGCGGACCCCAAAGTGGGATCAAAAGAAGGAAGTCCTCCTGCATCCCACAATGCACTATGCAGGCAGTGGAAAGACAGCCTTTAACAGTGCAGCAGCACTCCTCTCCCTGGCTGCTAGGGTTGCCAACTAGAGCCTTTTATACAGGACATGTCTACTCCATAACTATGGGATTTTGGGGGTGGGAGGGTAGGTTTTTTTGGGTGGGAGGGTGGGATATTCCCCATTATTAAATAGTTTTTGAACAGCAAGCTTGTGAGATTTTGAAAGGGGGGAACGTTGTCTATACTGCCTATCAAGAACTTTAGCTGAGCCAGTGTATTCCTTGCTGGTAAAGGATGGTAAGCTGATTCAGTTGCCACACCCTCTACCCAGGCTATCACCCAAGCCAGGAGAAGGCAGTCATTTAAGGGGCCATATGTTGATTAAATCTGCAGGAGGAACACAGGACCACCATTGTCCATTGAAATCAATGGCCCAGTAAATGACTGTGTGGGGAAAACACCAAATACTGAAGTAACTCCTGATCCTGAAGTTATATCACAACTGATTAGTTTTACTGCCTTGGATGATTTGATCATTTCAAATACAGAACAGTTTAGTTCATTACAATCTTTTATCAAATATACAGATGTTAGCTCAGACCCAGAGGAAAAGAGCAAAGCAGTGCTTCGGATGGGGGTGGTGGGGGTGCTCCATGTGTTGGGCCCGGAGTACTTCCCTGCAATGTCTGTGTGCCCCCACAAAAGGCCCTGGCAAAGTCTAATATACAATATATCCACCGCCCCCCAAGAAATTGTTACATTTTTGAGCCAGGGTGGTCCCTGCTTAGAAATCCATACAATATTAAGGCAAGGCAGCCAGATGTAATAGCGATTGTGGAACTGAATAGCAATAACATTGTGCATGCAATTGCATCTGTAAAATGTGAATACCAGTTTGCTATGAAAGAACCTGCTTGTAGATTTAGAAGGGTTTTTTCTTTTTCTTTGCACAAACAGACAAATGAGTACCACATAGTGCATACATTTTTCATTACTAGAGAAAAAGTTTTTATTTGTTGGTCTTTGTGACTTTCCAATGAGCCACTAGAAAGGTTCTGCCTACCCAACTGTCAGGCTTGATTCAAATGAGGAATATATAAAGGCTGTTTAAGTCACAATCCGTGTGGTGTGCAGCCATTTAAATAAATGTTTCATGTTGCCTGCATGATGCATTTAAAATGGAACAGCTGCTTATGTAACCAGGGTACAGATAATAAAGAATTTATGGCATTTGAGGCCACCAGGACAATACATTTCTTCCTGTGCTTCATTTCTGAATTTTCAAAAAATAAAATAAAATAAAATAACTTCTGTTCCATCCAAACCAGTGTCTCTAAAGAGATCCAGTTACTCATGGGTTGCTTGGAATAGTACATGGTGGATTCAGACAGTAACAGTCTGATATTAATTTTGTTTAATGAAGAATTTTGTGCAGAATGTTGCATGTCATTATCTTGTGGTTTTGTTTGGCGACAGTGATGGGTGGTCGAGGAAGAGGAGAGTGGAGTTTCTGTGCTTTGGCCATACTTGGGTTGGTTGCTGCATCTCAAAAAAGATTGTTGTACTGCTGGGAAAGGTGCAAAAGAGGGCAACCGAATGTATCAGAGGACAACATTAGAGGGGGGGGCGGGTGTCATCCAGTGAAACTGATTGGCTATTTCAGTTATTCAGGATATTTAGAACAGACAAAGGGAACTACTTCTTCACATAGTGCATAATATTGGCCAAACCAATAACATGAAACACTACAGAAACAAATACAAAGTCCTATATTTGCTCAAGGAAAGGTCACGATGGTGTTGGAGGGTACAGAAACAAGGACAAGAGGAATGTTCATCTTGTCTTTTAACCTGCAGAAAAGAGGAGGGCTGGTCTTGTCGTAGCTAGTAAGCATGAATTGTCCCCTTTGCTAAGCAGGGTTTGCCCTGCTTTGCATTTGAATGCAAATTTAAAAGGCAATTAATCACTGTGTTCAGTGACTTAATGTGAAGTGAAATAAAGTAAAAACCCCAATTTTATAAATAGAAGAGTAAAATAATACACTTCTTTCCTTCCATAGTTATGTTTTGTGTGTGTTGGGATGGGTGGGTGTGTGGTATCTATAATGTCACATAATAATGCACATGCATGCACACAGCCTTGATACTGCCACCCAGAACAAAACTCATTCTGCTCACTGTTGAAATTTTTTTAGAGGGAACTCTGATAGGGAGTACTTTGTCTAAATCTGAGCAATATTGTTGACTGTAGATTATCCATGGTCTTATATTGAAGTAATTGCAGCAGAGCTAAGATCTCTAAGTATTTAGTATCCCATTAAAAATATGAGATTCTGCTTTAGACATGAAGCACATTAACTGAAGGATGTGCTCAGTGGCCAGGAATCTTCACTGTCTAAACCAATTAGGAGAGAGGCTAACTGGCCACAATTGAGATATATAACATAGGAAGTTGCCTTATATCAATGCAGGCTATTGGCCCATCTAACTCAGTATTGTCCACTGAATGGCAGTGGCTCTCCAAGGTTTCAGGCAGGAGTTTCTCCCTGCCCTACCTGGAGGCTGGAGAGGCCAGAGGGTGAACCTGGGACCTTCTGCATGCAAGGCAGATGCTTTTCCACTGACCTATGACGCCACCCCCTAGGGGAATATCTCACAGCAGACAGTGCTCACATGTAGTCACCCTGCCAAATGCAAACCAAGGCAGACCCTCATTCTGGACACAGGGCCAACTATCCCCCCAAAGGGGAGGAGCCAGAGGTAACTCAGAATAAAAGTTAATGCAATCCAGAGAGAATTAATAATCAAGTCTTCTGGATCCATCTCTTGCTGAATTATACCACTTCAGAATGCCCATAGAGGATGAAATGTTTGCATGCATATAAAGGACCCCCCTCCATGCACACAGAGCGAGTATGCAAGGATGAAAGTTATAGCTTATCTTTCCCCCTGATATACATACTTGAAATATGTAGGGGTTATTTCTATCTTGAGGCCAATCAAAACATTCAGTCCCTCACCTGTAGTATGAAATGGTAGAATTTGGCAACCGATAAATTCATGGGATTTTGTTCATTCTAGTTAGTTTAAAGTCTTGTTGAAATCAGTAAGATTTAAGTATTTAAGATTTAAAAATTTTTTAAATGGAGCTTGGAAAGGCCTAATTTCCTCTGCATGAGCAATCTCTGTGATCCTAAAATGAATTTATGATATATGAAATAATTGGTTTGTCCCTGTCTCATAACTGTATGCTGCAAAAGGAGTAAGTAGGACTGCAGCAGAACTGAGGTCTGGAGCTTGTTAAAGTTGTGTGTGGAGGTGTGCCACTTGTTGCCTTGTAA
Source organism: Hemicordylus capensis (assembly GCF_027244095.1). Classification (NCBI taxonomy): domain Eukaryota; kingdom Metazoa; phylum Chordata; class Lepidosauria; order Squamata; family Cordylidae; genus Hemicordylus; species Hemicordylus capensis. The sequence continues at coordinate 367,209,144 of NC_069658.1, read as the reverse complement.
TATCAAGCACAGTTCATGCATCACTTTTGGACGTCTGCAAGATATTGGATGATGTAGACCAGGCTTCCCCAACCTGCGGCCCTCCAGATGTTGATGAACTACGACTCCCAGCATACCCAGCCACAATAAATTGTGACTAGGGATGCTGGGAGTTGTAGTTCAGCAACATCTAGAGGGCCGCAGGTTGGGGAAGCCTGATGTAGACTAAATTACTCATGAGTACTCCAAAGGAAATTAAAGTGCATGACTAACGTGTCCCGTTCATATCAATGGGACTACTCATGAGTACTGTAATGTTCTCTGCATGTCAGCCAATATCCTTTTAGAATCCGTTACACACACACACACACACACACACACACACACACACTTACTTTTTAGTTAGAGGCCATCCCATTCCATAATTTTAAGCACTGCTATATAAGTGGTGTTGTTCCTAAAATACTAGGAAAAGCAAGTCCTGCATTGGATTTTTTCCATCCTGGCAGATGGAGTGCCCTTCAAACAGGCAATTACACATTGTATAGTCTGTTGCACTAGGGGTGTGCAAGCTGGCTGGACTCCAGCCAGGCTCAAGTTCAAGCTGGCTTGACTCAAAGGGTTTGGGTTGAACCGAACTGGGCCCAGTTTGGCCAGAATTCGAGCCAAACCAGGCCTGATTCGGTTTGAGCCAGCTCAGAACTTACTGGTAAAGGGGAACCTGGTAAGGATTTTTCCCTTTACCAGTAAAGTGGGGTTAGGGAGTAAAGTTGGGGAGCAGAGCACTTCACTAAAATGAGTTGGGGCTGGAGGGGAGTGAATTTCTACCTTTAAAAGTCAGTGGCATAGCTAGGGAAAACGGCGCCCAGGGCAAGCACTGAAATTGCACCCCCCCTGCCGCCACCCCCCTCCACTACATCTGACTGACACACGTTTCAGAAAACTTTTATTTTAAAAATTTAAAAAATTACAAAAATTACCAATATCATACATGTGGTCAAGCTCCTATCTACCACTTCAGATTTATTTTTTAAAACTATCCAAATTGTGGGCTATCATTAATTTGTTTGAATAGCTCAGGTTAAAATGCTGGAAAATGACAAATTTCAGTATGCTGGGGCTCATGAAATACCCAAATATTATGCTGAGTTGTACTTGGAAAAACTAAAAGAAGTGCCTGTCTAATTCTCTGCTATGCATTGTAGCATCACGATTACATAAGTTTTAAAAATAAATGGAGAATTTGACTTTTCCCAGATACTCTGAAAATAATTAAATGATATGCAGAGTAAACTGTGTCACTGCTTGGAATATATTCTAGCATTTCAGAAAGACAGTAAAAATGAGAGAAAGAGCAAGAAACTCCCAGTGGGCCTTAATACTAAGGATTTCACATTGATTCAAAGACAAACTGACCATTAATAGCCATATTATTAAGACATCACATTTAACTCACTTATCACAAGAAGCAAAGTAAGAGCAAATGGATACAATCTTAGCTCATAAACTTCAGCTCAGTATTCACAAGCCCTTATTCTCTGTACATAGTGCCAATCTGAATATGTGTACAGTGACATATTATATTAATTTTTTTTTAAAAAAAAAATTACCTGTAGCCCCTTCGGGGGACATCTTAAAGGCTGTGGGGGGTCTACAAAGTTTCCCCCTCCTCCCACTGGCCTCTAGGGCCTCACAGGCACCATTTGAGCATGTGCGGTGGTCGTTTTTTAAAATATATATATTTTAAAAATGGCCGCTGAAAACAAAATGGCCAATGTGCATGCTCAAATGGCCTCTGCGAGGCGTGGCATGCCCTAGGGCCTCACAGAGGCCATTTGAGCATGCCCAGTGGCCATTTTGTTTTTGGTGGCCATTTTTAATTATTATTTAATGTTAAGAAATTGCGCCCCCCTTTCAAGTGGCGCCCGGGGCACGTGCCCCCCCTGCCCCCTATAGATACGCCCCTGTTAAAAGTATTGCTGCCAGCAGCTTCAGCAGCAGCTGCGGTGACTCGCCACCCCTGCCAAAACAGGCAGGGCCAGTTTGGACCCGGTTTGGTTCTCTGCACATGTGTGCTGGCCACTAAAATGGCCTCCATGCATGGTGAAATGGCTCTGTCTACTTCGGTGGAGATGGGGAGCCACCACTGCTGCCCACCCCCATGGCTGCCACATCTGCCGCTGGCACTTTTAAAGGTAAAAATTCACTCCTCTCCCACCCAAGCTCATTTTAGCTAATCCCCCTGCTGCCCCCCTTTACTAGCAAAGGGGAATCCTTACCTGATTCCCCTTTACCTGTAATTTCCAAACCGGCTTGAGCAGGGCTTGATTCAAACCAAGCTGGGTCTGGCTTGAGTGTGCACAAAACCAACCGTACCGGTTTGGCTCGGGTCTAGTTTGATTCAAGCCAAACCAGGTTTTCTGGTTTTGTGAACATCTCTAGCCTAGACTGCTAACTTCAGACTCTCCCTAGCTGCTAATAGCTTAAGATTATTAACAGATTTCTATACAGCTTCTTGGAAAGGTGCTTAACACAGGCCTGCATCCCACCCCCCAAGCAAATAATGGCTGCTCTGGGTTGTACCGAAGGCAACAGTGCCAAATAATTCACTGTTCCTGTGTGTGAGACACACTGTCTATATCCTAGATCTACCTCACTTCTCATAATGCAATCAATGTAGCATTGTCATAAAGCCCTGGGATAATAATTTGATACACTGATGGTAGCACCAGCCTCTTAATTGTCAGCAGGCTGTTCAAATGATATTTTTGAAACCTGTTATTTATTTGAGAAAGTCTGCACTACCCCATGATTTCCCCCCAAGTATTTATATAAAGCTGCTTATACAAGATAACAAAATGATCATAATTGCTTTGGTTGAGCAGGAGTATTTTCCTCTGTTTTGTCATTGTTAGTCTCTAAGCAGTCTTCAAGAGCAAATTGCATTTCCAGTGTTTCTTTCCTGTTCTGATTATGCCTTGCATATTTGTTGTCACTGAGTACAGTACTTGTTTCAAGGAAAAGAGAAAGTCCACGATTCAGACTGGCCAAATGGGTGCTCAGTTAAGTAGATGACACAATGTAGATTTCTAATCCCGTCCAGTGAGAGATGGTATTAGAAAGAGGCTGCTGAAGGCAGAGTCTTGTATGGCGGCTGAGGATGATATGAGAGCTGCATGCTTCTGGATTCAGTGCACAGTTTAGCTAGAGGTTCTGCATCACACACAGGGAAATAAGGAGCCTTCATCCTTGGGGTAATACTGCCACAGCATCAAGATTGCTGCTTGCTGACACAATAGCTGAAAGGAAAGTGTTTGAGCATTAAAAACATGAACAGAATAAAGTCTGAATTTCAGTATATTTGTAACATGAAAAAGACACCACCTCTCCCACGATCACTACGATGCATGATAAGAATAGGAATGTATAAAATACAGATCTGATTAAAACAAAAAAACATGCACAGTATAACTATAAAAAATACAAAGCAGCAATAGAAACAATCCTATAAAAAGGCAAGATTTTACACACTTTCTAAAAACTGTGATGGAGACTGAGGAGCAAATGGCCACTGCAAGAGCATTCCAGAGTCTGGCGACAACAACTGAGAAGGCCCTGTCCTGTGTACATGACAGCCGAGCCTCGCTCATTGTTGGTACCCTAGATGACCTCGTTAAGTGGATAACAACCCTTGGGAGCAGGCAGTCCCTCGGGTATCCAGGACCCGAACTGTTAAAGGCATTAAAAGTTAAAACCTGCACCATGAATTGGTCCCAGAAACAAATTAGCAGCCAGTGCAGCTCTTTCAGAATCGGTGTGATATGATCCTAGTGGGCAGCTGCAGATAAAATCCTAGCTGCCACATTTTGCACTAGCTGTTGTTTCCAAATATTCTTCAAGGGCAGCCCCACATAAAGCACATTCCAATAATCCAGCCTTGACGTGACTAATGTGTGGGTAATTGTAGCCAGATCTGCCTTCTTGAGAAAGGGCACACTAGCCAAAAGCTGGTACACTAGCCAAAGCCATGCAAAGGTACCCCTGGCCACCGTCTCCACCTGAGCTTCCAAAAGCAGAGCCGGGTCCAGCAATAGCCCCACTTGCTCTTTAAAGGGGAGTGCAACCCCATCCAGAACTGGTAGAATCTCCTCATCCTGATTGGCTCTCCTACTGACCAGCAGTACCTACATCTAGTCCAGATTAAATCTTAAACCCATCACGGCCTCCAGTCCCCAATTCAGGACTTCCACTACCTCCCTGGGATCAGGTGACCGGAGAAATAGAGCTGAGTGTCATCTGCATATTGCTGACAAGAAGTCCCCAGATGACCTCTCCCAGAAGTTTCATGTAGTTGTTAAACAGCATGGGGGACAAACCTGAACCCTACGGGAGTCCACAGTCCATGGAGCCAAGCAGTAGTCCCCCAGCACCACCTTCTGGACCCTCCCCCCGAGAAAGCACAAAAGCCACTCCAAAGCAGTACCTCCAATTCCTGTTCCTGAGAGGCAGTCCACGAGGATACCATGGCTGATGGTATTGAACACCAGAGAGGTCCAGGAGAACTAACAGGTACACACTCCCTCTGTCTAATTCCCAGCATAGGTCATCCACTAGAGCAACCAAGGCAGTTTCTGTCCCATATCCTGGATGTAAGCCAGATTTAAAAGGGTCTAGATAATCATATCATCCAACTCTGTGAGAGTAAAAGCCACTGGAGGGTCAGAATTAAGTAGAAAAACGGTGGTTGGGAAAGATCTGAGCATTCTTTCTCTTGCTCAGCCTTCAGTTTCTCCCTTGAAAGCACCTTTTATTTATTAATGTCTCTAATGTGCTCTTTTTCACATATGTAAATAATGATTCTATTGCCCTACTATGTCCTACTTTATATTTTCTTCTTTGTACTGCATATATAAGAATTGTGTACTCAAAGTGGGCTTCTCCACTTCATTGCTCTTTCATCCTGAACTAGCTCTACCAGTTTCTCCAGGACCCTGCCTGATATTTGCATCCCCTCTTTTTTCTGTCTATGTTTCTTGCTCTTTGCCAAGAAAGATGCAATACTTGGTTGCTGCCTGCAACTGCTCTTTCTTGTATATCTTCCTCCTAACAGTCTCCAGTGCATTTTCCAAATGACGCTGTTCATCTTATTCATTCTGGGAAAGCTATCAAATTGTGGTCTCACTGGTTTTGAAATTCTACGCACTTGACTTCAGTGCTTATGCAAATGCAATTCTTTTGATCTGTATGTAGTATGGAGAAAACAGTGTAAGGCTTTACTTAACATTCTTTATTCTTACTAGCTAGATGTATAGCATTACAATGTGAGTACATCGATATAGTAATGAGGGGTTCTGATTTGGAAAATATTTGGCATTTCATATAGCACTTTCAATGTTCAAAGTGCTTCACATGCAAGTGCACCATTAGGGGCTGGCCCATGAGGCTTGAGCCCCGAATGAATGGCTCAGACCCCCAAATCTCATCAGCCACTTCATTCTCAAATGGGAGGTGTGTGGTTGCTGCGGCCACTGCTGTTCCAGCAGAAACAATCACTTTTCATCTCTTTCTGCTCCTAAAAGGTGCACTTGTGCTGGGTACAAAACAGATGCATTGGCCCCCAATACAGCACTTGTCTCCTTAGTTTCACTTTGGGGAGGAGTCAGACTTAACTATTCTTGGAGGGGCGTGATTGTTTATCAGAAGTGGGGACCAGATATTTTGAGTACCTAGCAATGCCCCTGTTCCCATGCATAAGCTTATCTTGTAATCCTTACAGCAGTCCTGGAAAATAAGTGAGTATTAGTATTACTCTTTTTGCAGAGGAGGGTGAGCCTGAGATTCAGTGGCTTGACTAATACTACCTAGTGTCTAGATAGCAGGGCAAGATTCATACAAGGATGACTTGATCTATAGCTCAGTCTCTTGGCCACTACATTGTACCAGTTCTAGGGCCAAACTACACGGGACATTAGAGTAATCAGAGACTGTCTTTCAATGGGAGGCCCTTATTTTCTATCACATAGGACTCAGCGCCACCTTATCCAGAGTGTTGTGGGTAAAAAAGACCCCGTTTGTTGCTCAGCCAGAGCTTGGTCCTGAACATGACTGAGCAGTGGCACTGTGGGTCCAAATGCAATGTAAAGCTTTATTGATGACATATGAGCATATGGGCACAAGAAACTCCAAAAATGGTGCAACCCTGGACAGAAGCAAGATAGTGGTTTTTATACAAAGGGACAAACAACATGACTCAGGCCAGTTGTTGTTGTTGTTGTTTTGCCCCCTAAAAGAGGTTTATTTTAATTTGGAAAGAAGAAAATAAAAGCAATAACATTATTACATTATCCTCTCTTGAACTTCCAACTATTTCATATGGCATATTACAAAGACAATTCAAAATTCTACTTCCACCCTTTATCATTCCTCTCGCTTGCAGTGGATATTACAAAAAGTAGAAATACAAGAAATTCACTAATCAGCCATCAGTATTAGAAGAAACCAAATCTCGGATGTGGGTGTTGACCTTGTGCTATATTGAAATGTGTAAAAGTTTCCCAAGTTAAGGCAAATGTTTCATCTGAATAGTTCCACAAGTAGGCAGTGACCTTAGCCATCGAAGCATACTCCGATAATTTTAATAGGCCCTCATAGAAAGTCAAGAATATCTGTGACCACCAATTAGCAAGATAAAGAATCCTGGCAGCTGTAATCATGTATAAAGATAGTTCCGTGTATTTGGTAGCTATACCAGGTTTGGTTATATTTAGTTTTAAAAAGCTCAGGTGAATAGGGGAAGTTTATGTTTAAAATTTGTTGCATCTTGGTATGAATTTCCCCCCAAAATTGTTGTGCTTTGCCGCAGGTCCACCATATATGATAGAACCAAGCCAATTATTGTTATCAGCGAAGAACAGAACCAGGGACATTCCAGTAGCATTCCTGATAAAAGACAATTTGTGGTTTTTCCTCCACCCATCTCTAGCCATGTCCTTGTTTCTGAGAACAAGTTAACTACAGCAATTATTATAGCAAGAATAAGTAAGGTATAAATTGAGCCAAAAAGCAAATGGCCCTACAATGGATTTTCTATAACCAGTGCACCCTTTGCTGCTTGCTCTGACACTGCTCTTCTGGGCTGGGCTCATTGCTGCTTTGAATGATGTTTTCATTGCAGCCATTTCCTTGCCTTGCCCCCTTGACTAGCATATGTTAATGTCTAATAATTGAGAAGCCAGCAGTAGGAACAGCAATTGTTCCATCTGCTGCAAGAGTCTATTTGCTTACACTTATGTTACACTTGAAAATTAAATTAGAAAGACACTCTAAATCTCCAGTAATTTCTCATCCAAAGAAAACTAACACCTATAGTGCTGTGCTTAAGAACAACCCTGCTGGATCAGGACCAAGGCCCATCTAGTCCAGCATCCTGTTTCACACAGTGGCCCACCAGATGCCGTTGGAAGCCACAGGCAGGAGTTGAGGGTATGCCCTCCCTCCTGCTGTTCCTCCCCTGCAACTGGTACTAAGAGGCATCCTGCCCTTGAGGCTGGAGGTGGCCTATAGCCCTCAGACTAGTAGCCATTTACAGACTTCTCCTCCATGAAGTTATCCAAACCATTCTTAAAGCCATCCAGGTTGTTGGCTGTCACCACATCTTGTGGCAGAGAATTCCACAAGTGGATTATGCGTTGTGTGAAAAAGTACTTCCATTTGTTGGTCCTAGATTTCCTGGCAATCAATTTCATGGGATGACCCCTGGTTCTAGTGTTATGGGAGAGGGAGGAGAATTTCTCTCTATCCATTTTCTCCGTACCATGCATGATTTTATAGACCTCTATCATGTCTCCCCACAGTCATCTTTTTTCTAAACAAAAAAGCCCCAGATGTTGCAGCCTTGCCTCATAAGGAAGATGCTCTAGGCCCTTGATTATTTATTTATTTATTTATTTGATTGATTTGATTGATTGATTTCTATACCGCCCTTCCAAAAATGGCTCAGTGTCATTGCTCAGACTTTTGACTCAGAAGAGTCAGAGGAGGAACGGGAGGAATCACCTGCTAGTGAGGTCTCAGAGGCACAGCAACAGGATTTGGCAGGGAGACCAGACTCTGGAGCTGAGGAATCAGAACAGCTGTCAGACATGAATCCTGATCAGGGGTAGGTTAATCAGGAGGAGGCTGGGATTTCACCTGTCTTGAGAAGACGTCTCAAGAGGAAAGCTCAGTGGGAGACACACAGGCGCAGGAGATCACAAGAGAGGAATCAGAAGTGCTGACTCAGGGAAGCCTGATTGGCTGCTGGTTCCCTTGAGCCATATAGCAAGCAGTCTCTGATTTCCACCAATGCTGTTAGCAACTTTCACTGACCGCGGACCATGTTCTATTTTGAATTCTCATCTTTTCCGAGTTCCAGTTTACCCTTGTTCTGTTCTTTCCTGCTCTGTGTTCTTGTTCCATTAATTCCTTGCTCTTTTGTTTTCTTTTCAGTTATTACTCAGTTATTGTTAGAGGGTGGTACCTAGTTCAGTTTAGGGGACTTGATTCATTTACTATTTTCTTTGTGAGCCTTTTTGTTTTCCTTTGTCAGCTTCACTGCTACTTTCTGTTAACTCACAGGGGGAGTGCTGAAGGGGTTTTTAAATCCTGTTGGGTTAGCCAATCTAAAAGATTTACGACACTCAGGGCAGTTTACACAGAAAAATAATAAATAAATAAGATGGATCCCTGTCCCCGAAGGGCTCACAATCTAAAAGAACACAAGATAGACACCAGCAACAGTCACTCGAGGTACTGTGCTGGGGGTGAATAGGGCCAGTTACTCTCCCCCTGCTAAATAAAGAGAATCACCACGTTAAAAGGTGCCTCTTTGCCAAGTTAAGAGGAGACAGACCTCTCCTCCATGAAGTTATCTTGGTTGCCCTCTTCTGTACCTTTTCCAGTTCTACAATGTCCTTTTTTAGATGTGGTGACCAGAATTGTACGCAGTACTCCAAGTGTTCTTGCACCATAGTTTTGTATAAGGGCATTATAATATTAGCCATTTTATTTTCAATCCCTTGCATGGAATTGGCCTTTTTCACAGTTGCCGCACATTGAGTTGACACTTTCAATGAGCTGTCCACCACGACTCCAAGATCCCTCTCCTGGTCAGTCACCGACAGCTCAGATCCCATCAACGTATACTTGAAGTTGGGGGTTTTCATCCCAATTTGCATCACTTTACATTTGCCAACATTGAACCTCATTTGCCACTTTGCTGCCCACTCCCCCAGTTTGGAGAGATCCTCACAAACAGTTTTGGATTGCACTACCTGAAAGAGTTTGGTATCATCTGCAAATTTGGCCACCTCGCTGCTTATCCCTGCTTCTAGATCATTTATGAATAAATTAAAAAGCACCGGTCCCAGTACAGATCCTTGGGGGACCCCACTTCTTACTTCCCTCCATTGTGAAAACTCTCCATTTATATCTACCCTCTGTTTCCTGTCTTTTAACCAGTTAGCAATCCATACATGTACTTGTCCCCTTATCCCATTACTGCTAAGTTTTCTCAGGAGTCTTTGATGAGGAACCTTGTCAAAAGCTTTTTGGAAGTCCAGGTCTACTATGTCAACTAGATCACCTTGATCCACACACTTGTTGACACTCTCAAAGAACTCCAAAAGGTTGGTGAGGTAAGAGTTACCTTTGCAGAACCCATGCTGGTTCACTCCCAGCAGGGCCTGTTCTTCTATGTGCTTTACAATTTTATCCTTGAGGTTGCTTTCCATCAATTTGCCTGGAACTGATGTTAAGCTAACCGGCTTGTAATTTCCCGGATCACCCCTGGATCACTTCTTGAAAATCTGTGTTACATTTGCTACTCTCCAGTCCTCTGGTACAGAACCTGATTGCAGGGATAAGTTATATATTTTAGCAAGGAGGTCAACAATTTCACATTTGAGTTCTTTGAGGACTCTTGGATGGATGCCATCCAGCCCTGGTGATTTGTTAGTTTTCAGTTTTTCCAGACAGTTTAGAACATCATCTCTCGTCACTTCTATCTGACTCCGTTCTTTAGCTGCCATCTTCGAAAAGCCTGGTTCAGTATCCTCTGCCGTGAAGACAGACACAAAGAACTCATTTAGCTTCTCTGCAACCTCCATATCCTCCTTAATAATCCCTTTCACTCCCTTTTTGTCTAATGGTCCAACTGCCTCCCTGGCAGGTTTCCTGCTTCTGATGTATTTAAAGAAGTTTTTGTTATTCCCCTTGATACTTTTAGCTAAATGTTCTTCAAACTCTATTTTTGCCTCCCTTATTGTCACCTTGCATTTCTTTTGCCAGAGTTTGTGTTCGGTTCTCTTCATTTGGTCTGGCCTTCCAATTTCGGAAGGACGTTGTCTTCCCTTTTATGGCTTCCTTGACATTACCTGTTAGCCATGCTGACATCCTCCTGTACTTATTGGTACCTTTCCTCCTGTTGGGTATACAATCTAACTGGGCTTCTTGTCTTGTGGTTTTGAGTAAACTCCATGCACTCTGGAGTGAACTGACTGTCCTGATTTCCCCTTTCAGCTTTCTTTTCATCATACACCTCATTTTGGAGCAGTTTCCTCTTCTGAAATTCAAAATGTCAGTGTTAGACTTCCTTAGTGATTCTCTCCCTGCATGTATGTTGAATTTGATTGCACTATGGTCACTGTTTCCTAAAGGGTCAATGACACTGACATCACACACCAGGTCCTGGGTGCTTGGAGCACCTCACCACCTGGGAAGTAGTGAGAAGTGTCTAAGAGTATACTTATTGTCTCATTTATGTACCACCTTTCATTAAAACAATCCCAAGGTGGTTGTCATTTTGAATATCATTTTGAAGTTCACAATGATAACTTTCCTATGGAATTAATAAACTTTTATTCAAAGATTATGAAGGATTCTCATTCTAGACACTAGACTCATACTTGGATGCATGCATCTGACCAGAGATGTAGCTACAACATTTGAATTTCCTTGCCAGAGGGTGGTTCCTTCTGCATGATTACAGAAAACAGATCTTCAGGTCTTTGGAGCCTCTGGCAGAAGGATCATCGGTAGCTTTGCTCCTCCCTATCCCCTCAGAACAGAATACATAAAGTGAAACAAGGTATGGGTTTTAACACACTCACCTCTGATGCAAAGAGATCGTGGAGAAAGATTAAGATCAAGACCAGGGTCTCTTATTCAGATTTCAGTGGGGAGAGAAGCAAGAGATTTCAGTAAGAAATGTTTAGCAATGTTCAATGGTCCACCCTTGAATATGTTTGAAGATAATTAGTGAAGAAGCAGTGTATTTTAATAGCATTTAAACAGCAAATATATACCTTCCTGTATGAAAGCTTAGAGTGGTTTACAATCCAATCAAACAACCAAAACCTAAAAATCATATAAATAGATTAAAATTACCATAAATAAAACTTTAAAACATCATAAAGTAAAAGTCTCATTTGGGAGTGTGTTCCAGAGCCTCAGGGCAACCCTAGAGAAGGTCCAACTGCAACTGGACCTCCCCCAATGATCTTAATAGGCAGCAGGATTCACAAAGAAAAAGGCTCTTTCTTAAATACCCTGGGCCAGTGGCGTAGCTAGGGGAGAGGGGGGCCGTATTCATTCCTTTCCTCGCTGGCCCCTCAGAGAGAGGGATATAATTTATTTTATTGTTTGTTTTTTAATAGGGAGGGTTGGAGCTGGGGGGACCTCAGGAACTGGGGGACCCGGGTTCTTTGAACCCGTCCACTTAATTATAGCTACACCTCTGCCCTGGGCCATTCAGGGCTTTATAAGTAATAACCAGTAGTTTGTATCTTGCATGGAAACTAATTGACAGCCAGTGTAGTTCCTTTAAAATAGGAGTAATGTGGTCTCTATAGGTGGCCCCAGAGACAAACCTGGCTGCTGCATTCTGCACCAGTTGCAGTTTCTGAACTACATACAAAAGAAACCCTACATAAAGCACATTGCAGTAGTCAAGCCTGAATGTTACCAGCATATGCACCACTGTTTTAAGGTCATTTGTCATGAGACAAATAGTTGGCATATCAACCAAAGAAGATAAAAAGCACTCCTGGCCTGATATGAGATATCAGGGAGAAGTTTGGGTCCAGAAGTACTCCCAAGCTACATACTGATCTTTCAGGGGCAGTGTAACCCGCTCCAGAGCAGGCAGATCTAAACCAGCCTTGCTTGGATTAAATTTCAGTTTGTTCTCCCTTATCTAGCCCATTACTGATTCCAAGCAAGCATATAGGAAGGTTAATCCATATCTTGATGAAGCTGATATTGAGAAATTGATTTGAGTGTCATCACCATATTGATAACACACTGCACCAAATCTCCTGACGATCTCTCCCATCTGTTTCATGTAGATGTTAAACAACACTGGAGATAGAATGGAGCCTTATAGGATGCTGTATAATAGCTCTCACTTTGAAGAGCAACAATCACCAAGCAATACCATCTAGAATCTACCTGGGAGGTAGGAGCAGAACCACTGCAAAGTAGTGCCTCCCACCCCCAACCCCTCAGGTGGTCCAGAAGGTTACCAAGGTCGATGGTATCAAAGGCCTCCAAGAGATCCAAGAGGACCAACAGGGTCACACTTCACCGTCCATTCCTAATTGGAAATAATCTATCAGGTCAACCAAGACAGTCTCCACCCCATAGCCCATGCAAAAGCTGGTTTGAAATGAGTCCAGATAATCTTCTTCCAAGACTGACTGGAGTTGAGAAGCCACCACCCTCTCAATCAGCTTGATTGAGTTGAGAAGCCACCACCCTCTCAATCATCTCCTAACCTAAGAAGATTGGGGCTTGCCTTTAATTGTAGGAGCGTGCAAGCTGGCTTGTTTCAAGCCAAGCTTGATGTTGAACTGGGCCAGTTCAGCAGGTTCAGGACCAGCCTCGAACCAGTCCAAGTTTAATTCAAAATGGACCCAGTTTGAAGCTCTACTGGTAAAGGAGAAAGAGCCGGCTCAGAGCTCTGTGGGTAAAGGGGAATATGGTGAGGATAGTAAAGGGGCAGGGTGGCTTCCCTAAACCTAGAGTCGGCAGGGGGAAAGTAATTTAGTACTTATGAGTGCAAGCTGCAGCCATTTGCGTGGTCAAGTTTATGGCCTCAGTGCATGTGCAGAGGTTACTAAAATGCCCCCTGTGCATGCACAGAAGCCCGAACCAGGCATCTGCGTGACCTGGCTACTCTGGTGGAGGATAGTGGGGTGCCACTGCCCCTACCACCCCACAGCTTGCACATTACTCCCCTCCCACCCCCTCTAGGTTTAGGGAAGCCCCCCTGTCCTTTTACTGGTAAAGAGGAATCCTCCCCAGATTCCCCTTTACTAGTAGAGCTCTGAGCCAGTTCAAACTAGTTTCGGCGGTCAGACCAGACCAGGTCCAATTTGACCAGTGCCATAACCTAACTAGCCAGGCTGGTTTTGTGCTCATTCCTATATAATTGCCCAGTAGTAAGGGATCCAATGCAGGTTTCTTCAAAAGTGGTCTAACAATTGACTCCTTGAGACAAGGAGGCATCCTGCCCTTCCTCAGAGAGGCATTGATGACACTATTAATAATTCATCAGTAATTAGCTGTATCATTGGTATAGGTCTGTCTTGCACCAGTCATATGGCCAGAGTTGCATGTTTTTCTAAGGAATGATCACACATGACCAGAAACATGGGTGGGTGCTATGTGTAGCTTCCCTTTAGACCTTCCCTAAACGGCACCTATGCATAATCCACTAGTGCCCCAGAGAACACTAGCATCTCTCAAACATCACTTCAGTGATATGAATACAAATGAGATGCAGTTAAAAGTTTGATAGAGAAGCCATATGTATATTATTTTTGTAATGAAAATGTACAGGTGAATTTTAAATTAGAATTAAACATCCTATTTACTTCTTATTTATCCACTTTACTTGTCAAACTTATTTGTGGTTCATCATAGCTGCATGTCCACCTTCATTGGCTTACTTTCCGATCATTTTCCTGTTAAAGCTCCCAAATAAAAGAATAACAAAGCCTGGTGGTAGAAAAAACAATATAGAAAGTGCTAATAGAGTCAGGCACAGGAATCATTCAAAGGTGTTGTTTACCTTCTGATCAGAACAAAGCACCAAGCAGTGATGTTCTTCTCCTGTCTGTTCAGAGGAATGCATTTTGGAGTTCATTACTGGGATTTCATCATAGCAAATCTGTTTTCAGCAAAATTTGCTGACAGAATATAATTTTTTTCATTTTCTAAAGCATCAGAAAACTTTGGCAACACATTTTTGTTACACTGTGTGGATGTGAAATTGCATCATTGTTATACAGTTTTGAGCACATTTGGACACACACACACCCTTTTATAAAAAGGCAAGTACAATATGACTACAACAACTTCCTTCTGTCTACCATACTATGTAATGGATCCACTAGTTCATAAAGCCAGAGAAAATTTTCGCTAATAAGAGACAGCTCCGGGTGAAAAGGCCATTTTCTACTGTTAGCTGTCATTTTGCACTCTCTAGGATTTATGCAGATAATTCCCTTTTCTGCCTCTTAAAGATTTGTGCAGGGACGGTGCTACCATTAGGCCAACTAGGCAGCCGTCTTGGGTGTAGACCTCAGAGGGGCACAGAGTGTAGAATGACAATGTGTTAAGAGTGTGAGAAACCAGAATAATGAGTAGAAATATGAGGAAAAAACCAGTTCATTGTTTACAACACTAACAGTACTGTTAAACTTAATTCAATTGTATTACAGTGATCTCATACATTTTTATTTCATTTTTCTAGTCTATGCCACCCCAAGGAGTACTTCTCTTCATACTACAACAAAAACTCCTGGATAATGTGCCTAATGTTTCCGTTGCTCTAAGGACCATACTTCCAGTATCAGTGGCAATTGATGGACATAGTTTCTCAAAGCTCAAACTTACAAAAACTTACATAAACTCAACAAAGTTGCAAATGAGACTAGTTGGCTTGGCAACTGTATCAATTGAACATGAAAAGGCATCAGCACATCATCTGATTGAACTGGTGACAAAATTTGCACACAAAGTGAGATTTTGATGTGGTGTTGAGGGTTGTGTTGCCCTTGGTGGAGGTATGCGCTCTACCGAGTGCCCTTCTAGTTCAGAATGATTTGTGTGCCAAAATATTTTCTTTTGTATTTGAGAAAGATAATAAAAAATTGATGTATTACCTATTCTTGCATTTTAAATTTAGCAGTTTCAAGTTTTATGCTTTTCAATTTTTTTCTACAAAACATCTGTTTTTGAAAATCGAAGTTGAAATTTTGCGGGGCGGGGTGTACTTAGCCTTGCCAAGAGTGCAACATAGTCTGGCACTGGCCCTGGATTTGTGAAACTCTTACAAGAAATATTGTCATTCTTATTTAAACTTTTTGGTTCCCTGGAGATTTGTTGAATGTTTTGCCTGAGCGAGAGCTTCCTGATTTGGCTCAGAACAACTCTGCTTAAGGTGCAATTTGGTAAGCAACTTCGGAACATGTGGCCCAGGCCTGGCAGAACACGGTAAGCAAGGACCGCATGACAGGGGGGTGCCGATGTTGGGAGGGCACCTGCTGCTCCATTCCCCCCTGCACCTTTTCCCAGTCCTCACCGCTCGCTCAACTTCCTCCTCATTTCCCTGGTGGTGACGCTTGCCCATGCCCTGCTGCTATATGCAGAAACGGCAACTCCTCTTTCCCCCAGCCCTGTCCGTGGTTGGACTGGAACCACCACACTGCTTCTTGGTTGGGATAAGGGGCAGAGAGACCGAGAGGGGGAAGAGGGAGCAGCAGGGACAAAATAATGGTGGGCTCCCCTCAAGAATGTCTAACAGAAGCTGCCTCTGCCCCTTTCTGCTTTCCAGACCTTGCTTCCATGGGTGGGGGTAGAAGCTGCCTCTGCCCCTTTCTGCTTTCCAGACCTTGCTTCCATGGGTGGGGGTACATGGGGGGCAGCGGGGAGCAGCTATTCTGAGCAAGGTGCTTCTTCCCCCACCCATCTCTTCTTCCTTCACACTGCTTGATTCTGTTTCTTTCCCAAATGTACCGCGTCTCTCTGCGTTGGAGGTTCAGACATGTGTGCTTTGTATGGGGCTGGTGGTATGCACTCTTTTCTTTTTGCTTGCAAAATCCCCCCACCTTAGGAGTGAGAGAGAGAGCTATTTAGGGACAAATATTCCCCCCACACACATTTCCACATGCCTTTCTGTTTGTAGTCTACTGATGCCGCCTTCTCTCTCTAGAATACCGCACTCAGCAATTATTTTATTTGAATAAACAATGCAAACCATCCTATCAGAGGCCATGTTGAATCTCTTGCTAGAGTGGTGCGCATCAGCAAGCCATGGGCTTCTCTTGGGACTAAGTTCCAGTTGTAGCTCTTCCATGGACTCACTGGAAAGCTTTGGGTAACTATTTCACAGCTTCAATATCCCATCTATAAAGTGTGAATAAGAAGGGCCGCTCCAAAGAAGGGGCATGGTGGTAAGCACCTCCCCCATCCCCACACAAGTACGGTGCTGCCACTAGTGAATAATATCTGAATAACCTATCTGATCAGGTTATTGCGAGGGCACTGTAATAAAAGCTGTAATTTAAAGATAGCAAATTAAAAGTGTTCTATTAACAAATACTATTATTCCAGTAGTTGTTGTAAAAAATGTAAGAGCAGTCATCCTAGGACTGAAGGTCTTTAGCTATTCAGTGGGAAGCTAAAACAGCAAAATATGTTTACAGATAGAGCATCAAGCAGTGGGACACATTAATACTTCACACTCATTTCATTTTAAAGCATTTTCATTCTAAGGTCTACTTTGCAGTTACCAGCAGAATTTGTTTGGTCCATGGCTACTTTAAAAGTGAATGTCTTGCAGCTGTAATGACCTCCTGGGACCACGTTTGTTCTGATTCTCTGTGTGTTTTGTACTTTGTTGTTCTATTCCTAGTATGCACACCATAGGCTATGTAATCTACATTATGAATAGTCTAATATTCCCCGAAACTCACTGGTGATGTTTAGGGATGTGCAAAAAAATTCGGGCACAGAACGATCTGTGCCTGAAATGAGCAATTTCGGGTGATTTGGGGCTGAACCGAATCACCCCCGATGTCCCCCGATATTTTTCGGGCCCGAGCCGAATCACCCGAATTTTGGGCCTGAAAAATTCGGGTTTGGTTCATGGTTGATTTTGGGGGATTGTTTGAAGTTTTAGTGACTTTGGGGCAGTTCAGGGGCATAGCATGGGATCTGGGCAAAAAGAGTGGGGTGGGGTGGTAGTGCCTAATGGGTGCAGGCTACCACCACAATTTCAGGGGGATCGGGCAAAGGGCTTATTTTTGGGGAATTTCTGAAGTTTTCATGTCTTTGGGGCAGTTTTGGGGCAGAAAGTGGGGCCTGGGGCAGAATAGTGCAGTGGGGTGGTAGTGCCTAATGGGTGGAGGCTACCACCCCAATTTCAGGGGGATTGGGCAGAGGGTTGATTTTTTGGGAATATTTGAAGTTTTGGTGTCTTGGGGCAGATTGGGGGCAGAAAGTGGATCTGCCCCAAAGGAGTGGGGTGGGCTGGTAGATAGTGCCTAATGGGTGAAGGCTATCACCCGTCCCCAATTTCAGAGTGATTGGGCAGAGGGGTGAATTTTGGTGAATTTCTGAGGTTTGTCTTCATAAGGTGAACTGTGCTAAATTGATTACTTCCTCATATTCATAGTAATTGAGAGTGTGAAAAAGTGAAAGTGGGGTCATGAGAGTTGTCTAATTGAAAAAAATCTCATTTGCTATGATAGAATGAGAATTCACACCTCAGAAGTGTGACACCAAAACTTCAAGACACCAAAACTTCAAATATTCCCAAAAAATCAAACCTCTGCCCAATCCCCCTGAAATTGGGGTGGTAGCCTCCACCCATTAGGCACTACCACCCCACCCTACTCTTTTGGGGCAGATCCACTTTCTGCCCCCAAACTGCCCCAAAGTCACTAAAACTTCAAAAATTCTCAAAAAATCAGCCCTTTGTCCAATCCCCCTGAAATTGGGGTGGTAGCCTGCACCCATTAGGCACTACCACCCCACCCCACTCCTTTTGCTCAGATCCCATTCTATGCCCCAGAACTGCCCCAAAGTCACTAAAACTTCAAAAATTCCCCAAAAATCAGCCCTTTTCCCAATGCCCCTGAAATTGGGGTGGTAGACTCCACCCATTGGGCACTACCATCCCACCCCAAAATTTTGCCCCTGGGCCCCCTTTCCCCCTGAATCAATTCGGATTCGGATTCGGATTAAATCAGAATCCGAACCGAATCAAGGGTGATTCGGGTGGCCCATATTCGGGCACAAAACAGAACAGGGGTGATTCGGTTCGGGTCCCGAACCGAATCACCGAATACCCGAATTGCACACCCCTAGTGATGTTTAAGCCACCTTTTGGATGTTGCAATGTATATGCTCCTTTTTTAGGTTTAAATCTTTCCACTTTGCTTCTGCCTTGCTTTAGATTTTACTTTGTTTTTATTATACATAAACTGGAATGAAAGAAAGTAAAAATCTGATTTTATTAATAGTAGACTAGAATTGTAAAATACATTTCTTTCCTTTCATGTCTCAGGAGTGTGTGTATGCGCGTGTGTGTGCACGCACACACACATGTTTTATTATCTATAGTGGCACATATTAATGCACATGTGCATACAATGCCTTGCTACTGCCTCCCAGAACAAAACTCATTCCATTCACAGTTTTAAAAAAATTAGAGAGGGGCGCTGATTTATAGGTTGCAGGGCAGGCACCAAGACCCTTAGCACCGGCCCTGATGTGGCCTTATCAAGAGAAACGTTGGTAACTTTAGCCATTTGTCTTTGTTTTTCTTCCTTTGAAATTCCTTGGATGTTTCCAAATTCATTTGAAATGTTTGCTTTGGGCACAATTGGAGCCATTGGCAAATCCTCTTGAGATCAGTTCTTCATTTGTCTACTTTTGAGTGTTGCATGAACATATAATTTCAAAAGAAATACACATTGAAGTAGTTTCTGATTTGTTGCTTTCACACATGATGGCATGTGTTATGTTTTAAGTTTTAAACTTGGTTCATAGTTTATAATATGCTGGCATTTGTTGAGATGTCTAAACTCAATCCCTAGTTTGTTCTAATCATAGTTTGTGAACAAGCTAGGCTATGAACCTGGGATTCAATTGTAAGGTGTAGTGAACCAAGTTGGAGCGTGTGCAAAATGTCCTTGGAATACAACCCTTTATCTTCAGTATCTTTTTAAGTCATATGTTGCACATATTTAGGCAATTAATGCTATGATGTTTACAAATGTACTTCTTAAGGAGCAGGTCCCATTTAATTCAATGGATTATACTTCTAGGTATATTATGATCATGCTGGAAATGTTCTTCTGAAAACGTGGCTGCTTCCTACAGCTAAGGCAAGGAAAATCCATCAGCTTCTTGAAATTACCAATAATAGTATTACGGTTAAATATGACCTTCCTTTCTAATCACAGTGGGTAGCTTTTATTTATGCTCTCTTTGTGTCTCAAAAGGCACCTACATTGAGGTTTTGGTAATATGCAAACTTATTTAAACAAAATTGCTTCTTTAACTAGAAAATGAAAATGCTGATGATCAACTCTTTAATCAGTCAATATACCTTCTTATTTCCAAATGCCTATTTTATCCCTATGCCCCACCAGCAAAGCTGGAGAGACACCAAAATGTTTATTTGAAATCAGTTAACAGATCAATTGCTGCATAACCCAGCCTTGAGATTTTAAACTCAATCTACAAATTAATTCAGCTGTCTCCGCTCTTCTGCATGATGCACCAGAACATCTGAGTACATCTCAGATACCCTGGGTTTCTGTTGTCAAGAAACTTTCTTGTCTGGCTTTCTATTTACTACACCTCCCCGCGTTTGTCCTATTATTGGTTGGCAAGGGAAAGGGATTCTTCATATTGGTTCTTCTTTGATAGCTGTGTTGGACTACGCAGCATGTGGCCCTATGAGCAGGACATGGAAATAATTTGTTTCAATTGCCAGTCTGTGTTGGATAGAAATCTGAGACATCTTAATTCCTCCTTCATTTAGAAAACAAGCAGCTGTTTTGAAAGTCCATGTCTGAATAAGTCAGATAACACTGCTCCCTGCTGTCCACATATTGCACTGAAATGAGCTATCGTGATTTCATGTATAGAAAGGAAAGGAACCATTGCATTGAGCAGCAGTAAATGTTGATGTTAACCTGTTGCACAACTATTTTAATGTGCTGTTTGAAAAGTGCCTATATCCAATGTGTCTTATAAAATGCAATTAGGGTGCATTTCAGAGTCTGTGAAGTTGGGCTGTTATTACTGCAGCAAAACTGGTTAAAATGGCAAATGAATTACATTTTTTAATCTGGAAAATTATACTGTTTGGGACTGCTGTCAATGCTATGTGCAGTTATGTGGCTTGAATCTACTAAATACTTTCAGTAACTTTAAATGTGCTTGATTTCAGTGAGTTTAAGCATGTTTAAATCCATGTTGATATCTGGCATATGTTTTGAGTAGTCGCCCAATTAAAGTTGATATAATAAGATTATGTAGTGTCGTGGCCTTAATATTTGTTGGTTTTGAAGGTGGTTTTAAAAATTAGTTACGTGTAACACAACAGAATAAGTAAGAGCCATTATAAATCTGGGAGTCATTTCCTTAATATGGTAAAATATAGAAAAACATATTAAATAAGATTTGCATATCTATATTGAAAACATTTTAAATTGTGCTTTTGCAGCAGGACAAAGAGCTGCTCAAAATCAATCAAAAATCAATTGTTCCCTGGGACACTCATGCACATTCATGCACATGCATGTGCGCACACATACACACAACAGTTTCTTGGACAAAGTAGATGGCAATATTTGGGCCAGAAGTTTGTACTGTTTCTGCCACACATTAGTATATGAAAGTCTTATTTATTTGAGAGAAAGAAATTTACTGTAGATGTTATCAGAATGTTATTCAGTCATTCATTCATTCATCAATTTTTATATTGCCTTTCATAAAACATCCCAAGGAAGTTTACAAAAGTTAAAATACAAAAAACTCCACAAAAGTCACATTTAAAACCTCAGTTGAACAGTAAAAACCACGAAACACCAAAACACAACCATAAAAAAGACAAACAGAAGCAGGAAGAGACCCTTAGAAGCAGGCCCTAAGGGGCAAAAGCCTGAACAAACAACAAGGTGTTTAGTTGTGTTTTTTTAAAAAGCAGCCACAGATGTCACAGAGTGGACATTCACTGGGAGAACATTTCAGAGCCTGGGGGCAACAAGAGACAAGGCCCTGTCTTGCCTGCACAACAGTTTAGCCTCTCTCCATGTCAGCCCACGGAGCGAAGATCCCTCTGATAACTTGTTGGGTAGGCAGAAACCAAAGACTGCCTGGGAGTAGGTGGTCCTTCAGGTATCCAGGGTCCAAGCAAATTAAGGGCTTTAAAGGTAATAACCAGCACCTTGAATTGGATCTGTACAAAAATCGGCAGCCAGTGCAGCTCTTTCAGAATAGGTGGAATGTGCTTTGAGCAAGCAGTTCCAGAGAGAACCCTGGCAGATGCCTTCTGCACCAACTGAAGTTTCTGAATATTCTTCAAGGGCAGTCCCATGTAAAGTGCATTGCTGTAATCCAGCTGTGAGGTGACTGAAGGCCAGATCTGCCTTCTTAAGAATCCACAATATCCACAATAGCTGGCTCACAGTCCAAACCTCCTGATGACCTCTCCCAGCAGTTTCAACGTACTGAGCCTTGCAGGACCCCTGGGGCGAAGGAATCGAGCAGAAGTCCCCCAATACTGCCTTATGTAACCCCCTCGACCCAAGAAAGGACCAGAATCACTCCAACGCACCACCCCGATCACTATACCTGAGAGGTGGTCCAGAATGGATACCAGAAGGTCCAGAATGGATACCAGAAGGTCCAGAATGGTTGATGGTATCGAACACCACTGAGAGGTCCAGCAGTACCAACAGGGATGTTCTTCCCCTGTCCAGCTCCCGGCATAGGTCATCCCCTAGGGTGACCAAGGCAGTTTCTGTCCCAAACCCAGGATGAAAGCCAGATTGAAAGGGGTCTAGATAATCCATATCATCCAAGACCCTTTGCAGCTGCTCAAACAGAATGACTGTTTGTAAATATGCTTTAATATGATTTAAATCAGAAGCTAAACACAGTGCAACTCCCTCATAATAACCAAACACAGATTTGAGCTGGATATCAGGGTGATGAGGAATGTTCATATGCTTAAGAGCATATGCTCTTAACATTAAGAATGTTCATATGCTACAATTATGACTTGTAAATGGTTCTGCCCTACAGCCTATCACTGTGGTTGTCACTGTAATTGGATTAAAGTGGAGTGGGCTGAATACAGGCTTTGGTGAAGGCTCTTTCCTCATTTCCCCTCTACCTTATCATACGAAGGAGTCAGGGCAGAACTGCATTGATCCACCATTACCACCAACCCATCTTGCGGCGGCCATGCTCCAGTGTGGCCAAAAGGCATTGGTGCTGGTGGTATATAAAAACTGGGGGCAGGGACAAATCTCAGAAAAACTACCATGCTGTAGGCTCATTTTGTCTTGTTGCCAAGGTCAGCAATGGCATTGGTGAGGGGGAGGATAACTCCATAGAGCCTTCTCCTGTTATGTGTAGAGCTGTCATCAAACCAGTTATCTCTGGAAAGAACTGTGTCAAAAGCAACCTTTCTGACTTGTCACTGCCGTCTGTTCCTAGCCTGGTCTGTGTTTGTGTAAGGAGTACCTCCACTTTGCTTTACTTCTGAGGACAAGACAGCCATAACCTGAACTTGAATCAGGCATGTAGGCAAGCTTTTCTTTGCTATGTAAATTTATTTGAGAATGTTTTGTAGAAAATAGGTTAGTATATACACATGTCCTAAATAATAATAGTTGTGACTCTTGTTCGACAGCCTGTTAATTCCTACAACAGTGGCTCCAAAATGTGTTCTGAGTGAAGGCCACTCCTGATGCAATCCATTATGTGTGCATGCATGCGCTCTCTCTCCCTCTCGCGCGCGCTCTCTCTGGCAAACATACCATGACTGAATTCGACTTATCTCAGATCATATCACACAAGACAAACAGGTGTACTTGGTTATTTTGCAGTTCTGGGACATAAAATGTGCTCCACTAACTTTAACATCAGTCTGGATTGAAATTTTGTTCCAAAACATGACATTTTCTTATAGTTGGGCTCAGCCCTTCTTCTTCTTCTTCTTCTTCTTCACTACCACCACCACCACTTATATACCAATTTCAACAAAAGTTCTAAAAGTGGTTTACATAGAAGAATACATAAGGAGCCCTGTTCCCCAAAGGGCTCACAATCTAAAAACAACAACAACATAAGGTAGACACCAGCAACAGCCACTGGAAGGATGCTGTGTGGGGGCTGCATATGGCCAATTCGTCTCCCACTGCTTAGTATAAGAAATGCACCACTTTAAATCGTGCCTCTTTGCTCAGTTAGCAGGGGTCTATCACTGGGTGTCTGTCCAGTTTCTTCTTCAGTCATGTTCTTTAGGCCTTATGGGATTGTACAGTTCTTTCAGCTAAAGCATCTCTAGGTCACAGCCCTTCGGGGCTTATACACCATTGTTTGAGCCAAGGTTGCAAGCTTTCCTGTGCTAGTTGTATTAGTGTTGTTTGATGATTTCATTGTTATTTTAAGATTAATATACAATTCAAGAGGGTCCCAAAATCAGTAAGGGCTGGGTGGGGGGCTTATGTTCCTCCTATGTGAGCATGTCACTGAAATAGTAAGACTGGATGGTTTCAGCTCAGCTCTAGTGATAACACTGTGTCTGGGTGCATTATGGAACATTCTACACAGTTGAATGAATTATATTGGAGCATCTTATAATATCAAGGCTCCCCTGGCTGATTTGTATTTGGGCTCTGAATGTATCTACTCAATATCATTATACTTATAGGCAAACAGCCTTCTTTTCAGGATCATTAACAACACCAAGAAACCATAACAGAAGCACTTTATCACTTGGATATTTCATTCTCTTTATTATTGTTAGCAATTTTGTCATTTCTGGAGAGTTCTTTTGTATCCCTGACCAATACCACAGGCACACAGTAGAGTGCAGCACAGTCCGCATATAGAACACGATGATTTCTCTTTCCTCTCCTAGCATTTGCAGCATTTAATCACCTGCAGAATCTAATGACAGAATGTGCTAAAAGCAAACAGAGCAAAATATTGCAATCGCTTGTGGATAAGTGTTACTTTGGCCCGAAAAATTAGGGTTTGTTGCCTGCCTTTGCAACTGTATAATTTTAAAAGAAAGTGGATTTCTTTTGTGATGGCTATAATGGAGAAACTGCTTTTGCCATAGTAAAATTCTGGATTTGCTTCTTAAGGGAAGGATGCTGCGATTTTGCCCAGCACTGTGTGCTTAATTTCTAAAATGAAAAGTGCTGGGATTAAAGACTACTTGGCAGTTATCCTCCTTATCCAACCTGGGATAAGAAGCCTGTCTCCCTGTTCCCAGATGCACAGGATCTAGTAGTGGGTGCTCAGTGGCAGGGGCATAGCAAGGTTGGAGTGGGCCCAGAGACAAGATTTTAAAATGGGTCTCCCCTCATGGAAGCTCAGCTCAGGAAGTAAAGATATCTTAAAGGAGGCTGAATAGTGGTAACAAAAAGCATACACACACACACACACACACACACACACACATACATACACACACACATATAAAACTTATGTGCCACAACAGAACATCATCCTAAATTATTTTTTAAAAGGCTTTGTAAATTGTGGACGATGCAAGTCATTTAATGGTTCTAGAGAAAGACATTCTGTTCTGGTAGCTCCAGGTCTTAACACTCACATCAATTTCAGAGGATGAATACAACTGAAGGAAGCCGCACGGCTGGGGGAGTCAGTCATGTGACTTGCCTCTGGGGGGGAAGGGCCCAAGGCAGTGGGCCCCCAGACAACTGTCTCCCCTTGCCCTATTATAGTTACGCCCCTGCTCAGTGTTGCAGAACATGGCTCTCCTGTCCACTCTTGTGAATTCCCTGTTCACTAGTCTGGTGGATTTCTCTCTAACGCTTGGCTGCAATGTTGGTCACAAACCTGCCATAAACAACAAACAAGCCAGTGTTGAGAATTACTCCTAATAGTAGGGCTAACTTTTGCTGCATTCAGACAGAGATCATCCTGCAGTACAGTGCTGGCTCAGTGCCCTTTGCCATTTGAGGCCAATGTAACATGCTGCCCTGTTTCTCCTCCTCATCTAGCCCTAATGCCATCTCTCTTGCCCCAGCCTCTGGCATGTGCCACTGTTTTCTGTTGTAGGCTCAGCAAAGTATCCAGCTTCACTCTCTCTCTCCATCAGTCTCCCCTCATAACTGCTGCTCTAGCTTGATACTAGGAGATAGTGAGGGGGAGTAAGAGAGAGCTGGTGCTGGGCTAGCAGTGATGGCAAGGCCAGTGGGAGAAGCTGGCTGCACACTGTCTGCCCTGCATAGCCCACCTGGGGTGGGAGCAAGTTGGAAAGGCAAGGAGTTGCAGACCCAGGTCAGAGGTCACATCTGTTCCTCTTTGCAAATCAAGGCAAAGGGCTGGCTCAGCTCCAATTTGGAAACCAAGCTTGCACTGACGTTGGTGTGTGCGGAGGGCAGGCCAGGGAGCAAAAAGACACTTTGTTCCATCCCCCTGCTGTTCTATATTATTGTTATATATCTATATTTCCTTCTTCCTGAAACATCCCAGTGTAGTACACAGGATTCTTTTCTTTTCTTTTTCAACTTGATGGCATGCCATGTATCCTTCCTCTAGGCTATTCTAGCAGCCCATGAGCTATTCCTCTATGAGCTATTCTAGCAGCCCAATTCCCTCTTTCCCACAGTTGTCCTCCATTTTTATCTTTATAACCAGCTTGCAATCTGACTTGAGAACCCTTAGCATACCTTAGGTCATGGCCACTCAAGGTCTAAGTCCACAGGGCCATCTTGGGATATTTAAAACCATCTTTTTCTTTTAATTTGTAGACATTTTTATAGATTTCTGCATATGCATGTACAAATCACTACCTTCCTCGTGGGGTGGACCCATTTTGCTTCCAGTCTAATAGGCACTCAGCCACCTGAGTTCTTCATTAGAAGGGATTGTTTTTCAAGTGCCCTTTTTAAAGCTAGCATTTGGGACAAGTGTTAGTCCAATGTAAGTAGCATAGTTAATGGTCCTTACAGATCCCCCCCCACACACATAAAATCTTCCTTACCACTTGACAGGATGATTCTAAATCTTATGCTAACATCAGCCTACCTCTATGGATGGGTTTTTCATATAGTTCCCATATGAAAAACTATTCATGGGGGTTTGCTTTGTTAATATGCTTGTTCTGAACAGTATAAAAAACTGTTTT
Organism: Hemicordylus capensis; assembly: GCF_027244095.1. Taxonomy (NCBI): domain Eukaryota; kingdom Metazoa; phylum Chordata; class Lepidosauria; order Squamata; family Cordylidae; genus Hemicordylus; species Hemicordylus capensis. The sequence continues at coordinate 367,182,707 of NC_069658.1, read as the reverse complement.
TTAATACTGTTCAGAACAAGCATATTAACAAAGCAAAACCCCATGAATAGTTTTTCATATGGGAACCATTTGAATTTCCGTATACCTAAAGTTTTAAAGTTAAGCCAAGTCACAAAACTTTACAGGATGAAAACTTTACGGATTGGGGGGAAACTCCTAATAAATTTGAGGTCATGCAAATGTATTTCTCTCTGCTTGAGTTTTCTAGTGAGTATTGCTTTTCTAGCCCTTCATCACTGCGAAATCAGGAGAAAATGCTGGTATAATTAAAAGTGTGCTTGTACTTTTAGTTCTTAACTGCCTAAAGTCTCCCATGGTTTGACTAGAGGAATACATTACTAATTACTATATTTCTGCATCTTTTCCTGATATTTAGGACTTCCAATTTGCTTATTTTTTTCAAGAGACAAAGCTTACCATGTGGAAACATTAGAAATCTTAATTTTGTTGGAAGAACAGTAAATAACTAGATATGAGTGGAGTATATCCATCTAAAATTTCCTAAGACTTTTCCACTTAAAAACAAAAGGTTGTGTGCTTTGGGCATTTCTGTTCTCTGATTTACAATGGTTGCTCTTTGGCTTTTGTATTGCATCTTAAATATTTAAGAAAGATTACCTGGATGACCATTGTATTGGATAGAATTTGGAAGATGTAATGTGCTTGCAGAGAGTGAATCCTGGTGACATATTTGCATAGCATAACTTAAGCAACATTTTTCAAATGTAATTTAAAAGTAATTACACTGTCTGTAATTTCAGACAGTGCTTCTTCTACAGCCATAAATGCCTATTTGAAATGCAGTGTACTGCAGAGACTGGGGGGGGGGGGGAGAGGAGTTATATGTTGTTGGAAATTCTCATTGGTAAGAGATACCCTTCTATTACAGCAGAATGCACTGAGGCAAAACACATCAGAGTCTGCTGAGGCATGTGTTTGCTGAGAGCAAAAGAAACTTGTAGCCAGTCCATTGTTTCAAAGCAATATGAGAAGTCTTTATTAGAGAACTCCATTCTAGGGGTGTGCACGGAACCGTCTGGCCCGCTTCGGTTTGAGGCCGGATCGTCCTCGAACGGAACCGGGCCAGTTCGGTCTGGCCCCCATCAAACCCTGCCCCCTGGTCCGGTCCGTGAACTTTTTTTTTTTAATTTAAAATGTAAAACAAGTACCTGTAGCCCCTTCAGGGATGCTTGCTGTAGCCGTGAGGGGTCTGCACGGGTTCCTTCTACCCCCACCAGCCTTCCTTATCACTTTGCTTACCCGGCCACGGCGGGGATGAGAAGGCCAGCGGGGGGAGAGGGAACCCATGTGGACTCCCCCCACAGCTACAGCAAGCCCCCGAAGGGGCTACAGGTACTTGTTTTACATTTTAAATTTTAAAAAAAGTTCGCAGACCTGCCAGACCAGATCCAGCGGTCCGGTTCCAGTCCGACGGAACCAGGGGGTGGTTCGGTTTGATCATGAACCCACAAACCCCCGGACTGAACTGTCGGACTGTGGACCGCCGGACCAGTTCCACATATCCCTACTCCATTCTAGGTAGGAAAGTGGAGAGATAGAATCTCTAATCTATTTAGATAGCTGGATGCAGAGAGATGCTGTGCAGAGAGAGAGATGAGTGTGTGTGTTAGGGAGAAGAGAAGGAAGAGAGGAAGAGAGGCAAGAAGGAAGGAAATCCCTGAGAGCAGCAATCTACATATTAAAGGGATCATGTCAGAGCAGTAGAGAGAAGGAATGACCAATGTCTTGACCCCTCTAGCCCTCTGACTCACTAGTCTGTCCCCCTCTGTCATTGAAGCATGAAGCAGCGCAGAGTCCTTCACTTCCAACACTGCCTCTCGATGTCTTGTGACTCAGTCTATAAGATTAATTTTCTTTCTCAGTTCTTCAAAGCAGGGTCTTGGTAGTGGCTTAGTGAGTAGATCTGCAAATATTTCATTAGTTGGACAATAGATCAGCTTGATTAGTCCATTCTTTTGCAGATTTCTCACTACATAGTACTTCACATCGATATGCTTGGTATGCCTCTTTACATCTTCTTGTTTGGAGAGTTGAATGCAGTCTTGGTTGTCTTCATACACTGGTACAGGCTGTGGTAGATCTATACCCAGATCTTTCAGTATTTGATAAAGCCACTGTATCTCGTGACAGCCCTGTGCAGCTGATACATATTCTGCTTCAGTGGTAGATGATGCTGTTATGTCTTGCTTGGTACTTGACCAGCTTATGGCTCCATCTCCATAGAAAATTATGTTACCGCTGGTGGATTTCCTTTCTGTTATGTCATTGGACCAGCTTATGGTGCACAAAATCAACATTATTCATTAAAACATTAAACAACAGAATTAGAAATGTAAGGAGCTACTCCACAATCTCTCCAGAAATCCAAAATACCAAAGTACTGACTAGTACTTTAAATCTCTTTCAGTACAATCAGCTTTTCTTGTCTGATTCTTGAGACAGTTCGCCACCTTGTGGCTGAAGTGGTTGCACAGAAAACATCTAAAGACATTAGTCCCAGTTGGCCTCATTTCAGACATCCCAGGAGCGGTCTCCCTGGGAGCCGTCATGTGACCTCTCCCTCTGGACTGAGTTCCCTTGGCAATGGAGCCAGAGCTTTTGGTATGCAGATGAGGGCCCCTGCGATTTCCTCTCGTGGCATTCCCTCTCCACCTTGGGTTTTCTCTGGCATGGCCAAGCATCATGTTAAGAGCAAAGTTACTTGCCAATTCATCATCGTAGCGAGCACTCAAAACTTGTCTTCTGCTTGCTTCAGAAGAAATAGTTCCCACTGCTATCTCAAACGTTAGTGCAGTGTGGGTTTCCAATTGCCCGATTATATTACTATGACTGGGAGGCATGCTTAGAAACGAGCTTCCAATTTCTGATTCTCTGTAAATTTCTGTCTTGCTGCTTTAAATTCAGCAAAATAGTCCTGTAATTCTCCTACATGGCTGGCAAAACAGCCACTGTCTTTATACTGGAGATTCTGCATTTTCCTTTTCAAATTAAACATGTATGCCCACCCCCTTTTTTAGATGCAAGGAATCTAACTTGCTCAGCATTTCCTTTGAGGTCCCAAAATCACTTATTGATTCATTCAAAATGCCTTGCAGGGTTTGGCGCCTGTCTACCTACAGACCCGCCACTCCCATCCAGTTACATCTTGTCCAGTCAGATCTTCTCAGATGGCCCTTCTGTTGGTCCCTGATTTCCAAGAGCTTCGGGGTGCTAGGACCCGTGAAAGGGCTTTTTTGGTTGCTGCCCCACTTCTCTGGAACTCCCTTCCCCTTCAGATTCATTTAGCTCCTTCCTTATTGATTTTTAAATCTCTGTTGAAGACTTTTCTTTTTTGCCAGGCTTTTGTCCTGTAGTTTACCTATTTGGTTTTTTCTTTTTTTGTTAGTTACCTTAGTTTTTAATTTAGAATGTAATTTTAATGCTGTCTTGCTTTGCATGTTTTTGTGCACTGCCCAGAGTCTTTGGAGTCGGCGGTATATTGAATGTTTCATTCATATATATATATATACACACACACACACACACACACACACACACACACACACACACACGGCCCTGAGCCATTTTTGGAAAGGCAGTATATATATGTGTGTGTGTGTGTGTGTGTGTGTATTCGATTTCTTTACTGCCTTTCCAAAAATGGCTCAGGGCTGTTTACACAGAGAAAGATAGATAGATAGATAGATAGATAGATAGATAGATAGATAGATAGATAAGATGGCTCCCTGTCCCCAAAGGGCTCACAATCTAAAAAGAAGATAGACACCAGCAACAGTCACTGGAGGTACTGTGCTGGGGGTGGATAGGGCCAGTTACTCTCCCCCTGCTAAATAAAGAGATGGTAAATGCTACACTTATGGTAGAGAGATAATGTTTACTCACAGAAGCAGTGGTGAGGGCTTGCACTTTAGGATCCTTCAGTTCCCATGCCTCCTTAGTGGCTTTCTCTGCAACTGAGCTTCCATCATGGAGGCCGAGGAACGAGAGGCCAGAACAGGAATTGTGCAAAATAAACTGGGCACATGAAGCAGAAGAAATAGGGTGCCAACTACAAGAAAAGCATTTGCCAACATGGCAATTTCTAGTAATAAAGAGCAAGTCTAACATGCTTCTTTTGGAATAATCTTAATTTGTGCCAAGATGAGGTAGTGGGAAGAGATCACTCTGGTGTATCAGATAAGTATAACTTAGCGAGAGTAAGACTTAGTACCCAAGGGCCACTTAAAATAAAGCTCTGTGCAACGAGTTAATAAATATTAATAAATTAGTGATGCCATTTTCAGTAGCAATTCCCATGTAGACAGAACTGAACAGGCTAAGCAATATAACATGTCTATTAAATAATGCACCCAAACAGCCTCTCTTGAAGAATGTACACAAATAGGAATGTGTAGAGAGGGCCTCTTTTGTCATTATCTGCCAAATGTTAAAGCAAAGCTTCCTCATCTCAAGATTGGATTGCAGGAGCCCTCAAGAAGTTCCTCTTCTCACCTCTACATATATAGGTACATATGTGTGTGCTTGGATGTGTATGAGAGAAAGAAAGAGAGAATTGAAGGGGCTAATTCAACAGGGAATGAGAGATGAATGGAACTGTGTTGGCCTGTTCAACTTGTGTGTATGCACTTACAAAGAGCAAGTGTCTTTCATCAGAGTAGACACAGACTCATTAAAATGCTACAATATTCACCCTGTGAATATCTGGATGAAAATTCTTCCCATCTGTGCTTCTGTCATCTTCCTTCATCTACTGGCATAAGGATGAGAGTTTAGAACTCGGACCTTGCCCAGATTATCTACCTGGCCAGATCTATTCTGACCTTTAGTTAGTACTTTGGTCTTTGTGAGATATTTGGATTTCTGGAGAGATTGTGGAGTAGCTCCTTACATTTTAATTCTGTTGTTTAATGTTTTAATGAATATTGTTGATTTTGTGCACCATAAACTGGTTTAAGAGCCCAGTTCGCCTCTAGATATGGGGTAGCACATTCAGAAAATGAAAGGTCTGTAAAAAGATATCTAATAAATATACTGTACACAGATCCACATAAGCATTATTCAGAAGACTGTTGCATGTAAATGCATGGCTAGGGCGGGTGGGGGCAGAGTGGTCAGGATTGTGGTGGCAAGTTCTATACCCCTGACTCTCACATGTTCACCTCACTCCCTGTGTAGGTTGCCTATATGTGGTCAGGGACAGCTGTACATGTTGGGACTGTTCAGATGATACAGTGGGCCTTTAACCAGAATCCTGCTCCTCTCACATGCATTCATCTGAATGGTACTGTAGAGAGAACTTACACCATTCACCTAGGATAAACATGCACAAAAACTCCATCACCACTGGAAGCACTAACAGGGAAGTCCTCTTTGCCATTTAAAATACAGAAAATGGATTTAAAAGAAAAAGCCTGGCCCTGCCTTCTTTTGCCTCCCATTCATTAAAAATAACTTTCTCAAACAAAACAAAACAAAAAAACCCCAACCCATTCCTAATGGTTGACTTTCATAACACATGAACAACATTCATTGCAATTATAGCAACTGGAGTTTGTTTCATGGAATGCAGATGTTCTGGAGAATAAAGCATTGCTTCCTTCAAAGACTCATCAGTATGTCTTACAGCCACTTACCGACTGTTTCTGATCACTTGCCTGAGGGAACTGAGAATTGCTCTGGGAGAGAGAGAAATTCTTGAAACTGAAAAGGCTGTGCTAGAGGCAGCAACCCAGAGGAAGAAGGCAGACTACCAGCTTGATTTCCCATAAGACCAGAAAAACTGAAACTCTGAAAAGCCTCTGATATGATTGTCTCTGACTCTGCATCTATAGATTGTCTGTGCCAGTGTTCAGTCTGCCCTCCACCCCACGTTGTAAACAAGTTGGAGGCTGCCAATAATACAACAAAGGGAGAGAGCGCGAGCGCTCTTTTAATGAATACACTGAGCCAGCTGAGGGATTTCCTGGCTCGATTTCCATGCTATATATTTAATTAGTAAGGCATACATTTATTGGTATACAGTACTGTTCTTTCTTTTAATGTAAGTGCTTTGCTTTCAGTTGCCTCAATTAAATGGATGTTTGGAAATGTAATTAATTTTTTTGGTGGGGGGCAGGTAGGTGTGCTCTGAATCGTTTACAACAGATAATTTTCAGAGTTTATTTTATTGCTTCTTTGGCATAGAGGAGAATGCAAATCCAAGTTAAATAAATGAATGTTACATGGTGGCATAAAGCATTTGTAAGACCAGCCTGATATAATGATCTCATTAAATAGAGGTTTCTGCAGTAAGGTTTATGTAACTCTCACCCATTGCTTACTAGGGTGAACTATTTTATTCAGCTTGCTTATATTAACTCAGTAATAAAAGATTTTCTTTCTCGTAAAATTAGCAAACAATAGTTTAATCTTCCCAGCCAATACAAGGCTTGAAAAAGCTCCATCCCTCCCCACCATGCATTTCCATGAGCACTCCACCTCTTCTATAGGGATTTTCGATCTCATTATATCTCCTCATCATTACTGGCTGACTTCCCAGGACATACAGATGTATTCTATGTCAACTTTCTGCTCTCAGATCAGAAGGAGGAAGTAACAATTAAAGTTGCTAAGTTTTGTGAGGCAGCTAAGAATGCTAGACAACAGATGGTAAACCAGATTAAGCAAACTGGAAACTGCTGATTAGGATAAGATAATATTGTATCTCTGTATATATTACTATTATATCATTTATGTATTATGATGTATGCTTTAACCTTTGGTCTATGACCGTAAATAAACATGACTGACATGAGCACTCCAAATGCAAACTCTCCTCACCCTTCCACCAGCAGCACTAGGCAGCATTCAGCAAGCAATGAATTGAGACTTCCTTCCATCCCAGTAGCCCAGAGCATGAGGCTGTGCTCCCTCTCAGCCACTCTCTTTCCTCTGTGGATGGGAATGATCTGATGGACTGTGCCTTTAGCACATCACGAAGAGTGGTGCAGTAAGGGCTGGGAGCTGTAGTCTTTGCGACCCCTGAAAAAGAGACCACAGCCTCTGAGAAGACTGATTCCCTACAAGCCTTGCAACTTTCACAGGACTACAGGAAGAGGAGTTATATGACATAACTCCTCTTCCAGCAGTTCTTTTCAAACAGAGGCCATGTCGCTCCATGTCATCTCCACCTACTCTCCTTCTGTAAGCAAAATAGGGGAGAGGATGGGTGAAGCAGTCAAAGCAGTTCAGTCCAAGTTGAGCCACTTCACCAGGGAGTTGTCCACACAGCAGGCTTTACTGCAGGTTTTCTGGGAGGTTTTCTGGGAGTTTACTGCAAACTCATAGTTATCCCAAAAACCTGAAACAAAAAGTGGATCTTTTTTTAACCCTTGTTATAAGTCGGGCTGCACTCTAACATGCAGTGGAAAACTCGAATCATGTGGGTAGTGCTCCCCAATAGCTTGCAGAGACTTTGGGATAGATCTGCCTGATATGTGAACACACACCCTCCATTCCAGAGGAGATGAGAGCCAAAGGGCTTTAAAATCCCTGTGTGAAAAAGTTCCATTTTACAGCCCGACTTCATAATTCACCACATTTCAGTATCCAGAAGCAGCAGCTAGGAAAGTTTTGCCCTCCACACTCTAAATATTCCAAAGGGACTTGCTCCAGAATTTGTATGATTTGATATGGCAAGCGTACCTTTATACTCCAGTAATTGCACCCAAGTCTAACAGGAATATGTATTTGAACCTGAACCCTCCCCATCCAAACTTGATACACTAGCCATTATGCCAAGATTGCAACTTAAAAGAAACATTGAAGCAAGAAAACAACTGCAGGGCCAGCAAACAAAAATAGTAGTTATGCTAAGAGCTGAAAAACATATGACCGTGTGTGTGTGTGTGTGTGTGTGTGTGTGTGTGTGTGTGAGAGAGAGAGAGAGAGAGAGAGAGAGAGAGAGAGAGAGAGAGAGAAGTTTTTCCCTGAGATCCTCCACCCCCGCTGCCCCCGTTTTACACCACCATCATGGGGGCTGCCTTGGAAGGCTCTCAAGTGGAGAGAAAAGCTCTTTACCTCTTCCTCTATTGCAGTTTTTCACTTCTGAAAATTCTGCCCTCCCAAGGTGCCTTTTCTTTCATGGGATAAAAGATATGAAAACCTGAATTTTGTTTTGTGAAGTGTCCTTCCAAGCAAAGCCTTCCTGTTCCTTTCATGAATGGCTTTTGTAGAGCACCTAAAACATTTTTATTCTGGCAGGAACTTGGCATTACATAAGCTTGTCTTTAAAATGTATTGTTTTGTATTATTTAACAATTGTTAAACTTTAGTTGCCACCTGCCTTGGTGATTCAGTGCAAAAAAGGTGGGCACATTACTTAATAAAGCGCCCACATCATCTGTTCCATGAAGTTTCCATTAATTATTTGAAAACAATCTGCCTCTAGCTCTGTGCAAGTAGTTGGCAGCTTCATATGTCATGTTGAATGTCAGCTTTGCCACCATCAGAGCCCCAGGAGCATGTGTGAGCCTGACATCAACATTGATTGGGTCATACAAATGCATCAGTGTCATTCCACTTATTCTTCCTGACTTATGGTTCTGAAGCCAGTATGTAACCAAGAGTTGAAGTCAAGTACAGATGTTGGTTCTGGAACCATAAGTTCATTTGAAGCTGATGGTGATGGGTTCACACAACATAACCAATGCTGGTTATCATGGAAGGGGCTCACCATCAAACTCTGGTTCGACATCAGTTTTTCATGTCATCTAAACAAGCCCAGTATTTGTCAACTTGAAATATTATGTACTGTAAAAGCCTACTGGATGTCAAGACTATGTTGTGTATTGAATATATCCTTTTTAAAGACATGGTATTTCAGTGCTTGATTACTTACACTTGCATGCATTTCAGTTCCTTGGTAATCTACTTCCAAATTAAAATAATATGGCCTCAAGTAAATATCTATAGCTTATCTGAGAGGGAAATGAGGAGCACAATATCATTCTGTATATTTATATTACACTAGTAATTTTAAGCCCGTTAAATTAACGGGCGCTAGTAGACCTTCCCCCTCCCCCCTGCCCCACTCCCTCTTGCCCTTCCCCTCCCCTCTGCCCCACTCCCTCTTGCCCTTCCCCTCCCCCTGCCCCACTCCCTCCTGCCGTTCCCCCTGCCCCTGCCCCACTCCCTCTTGCCCCTCCCCCTTCCCCACTCCCTCTTGCCCCTCCCCCACTCCCTTGCCCTTCCCCCTCCCCTGCCCCACTCCCTCTTGCCCTTCCCCCTCCCCCACTTCTTCTTGCCTTTCCCCACCCCCCTGCCGGGCTGAGACCCCCACTCCAGGATCCCCAGCCTTCTTACACAACATGGGGCTGATGGGAATGGCTCTTCATCCCCCCAGAAAGCAGCAGCAGCAGCGGGGCGGGCGCGCACACCCCAGCTGCCGCCGCCGCCTTGTTGCCAGGGAGCGTGTCTCGCAACCTCCTGCCAGCCCTGCAGCGCCGGAGAAAGAGGCCGCTGCTGCGGCGCACACCTTATTACTTCTAACTCCTGCGAGCTATTTTGGTCTCAAAGGTTTCCGAGCCCCGCTGGGCTGCGGCGGCTGCTGCGGTGCGGCGGGAAATGGCTTGCCTCCTTCGCACGAACACAGCTCTCCTCTGAAGCATGCCTGCTGCTGCTGCTGCTGCTGCCCTCCAGCGCGCTCCCTCCTGGCTTAACCCTTCCCTACCTGCCGCCGCCTGCCTCCTTGGTCAGAGGAGCGCGTTGGGTGGGGGGGCTCCCCTCCTTCTCCCCTACAGCAGTGGAGAAGGGCGTCCGAAGGGCTGCTGGAGAGGCAGAGCGGGGCTCCCATGTGCCCACCTCCGTCTCCGAGGCACACACAGAGCAGCAGGCCCACTGCTGTGGGTCCCGAGCACCCCTTGCCTGCCTGAGCACACCCGGGGAGGCCCTGAGCCCGCCGAGACAGAGATGGGAGGCATCTTCGGCTCTCCTCCCTCCGCCTCCCCTTCTGTCAGTCTCCTTCCGTTACCCGTTCCTCCACCGCCGCCTCTCCCGCACTCTCCTCCCGGCATTGGTGGCGGCCGCTTCTCCTCCTCCTGGCCCCAACATGGCCGCCCCTGTCCCTGCAGCCGTATCTTTCTTGGACGTTCTGGGCATGCGCTCTGCGCATGCCCAGAATGGCCGAGAAAGACACGGGCAGGGACACGGGATCAGACTCAAGCGCTTTATTATAGAGGATAACTGTTGGAAGGGGAAGTTCAGGAACAAATAGTTAATGGATGCCTTTGTGCTGAAAAGAGTCTTCATGGTTTTACTTCTAATAATATCTATTTAGAAATGTAGGTGAGCAAAGTTCCATTTGGCTTTGGAACTAGAGATGCGCATTTGAATTTCTGCCAGTTTTAATGCTTGCCTTTTATTTATTTTTGCTAGGAAGCCTCTTGTGCTTCTGAATACACAATCTGGATTTGGGTTTCCTCTCCCTGCAGTACAAATGATAAATCTTGCTTCAAAGAACATGCTAAATATTGCTGTAAGCAGAAGATATACTTAACTAGCCTTACCACACAACAGAGTTAAAGAAGGTAGTGATGGAAAAATAGTTATATAGGTTTGATTTTTGTGTGTGGAGGTCAGTTGGTACTGAATGATCTTAGGACATATGTCAGCATAATGACCAGTAAAGCTGAGGGGAAGCATGATGAAATGAAAAACATGAACACTGGGATTTTTTTCAGGATCACAGTGAAAAACTGCATGTTTCCTTGCGACTTAGTTGTGAACACATTATATAGTTTCATTTGTTAGCTGGTTTGTTTGACATAAACTGCCCCAAACTGGGCAGTTTACAATAAAACAATACAAATTAAAACAAAACTAGCTGACCTGGCACAGAGCATCTGCACCCTAGTTTTCCCTGTCTCCCCTCACTTCAGCCCCATTTCATTCTACCCCCCCCAGCCCCAGTTTGTTCTCCCCACCCCCAGCTCATTCTTCTTCCTCTGCTGGCCAGCCTGGCTGCTGCTTGCACTCCACAGCCAACCACCACTTCCTCTCCTCCGCTGCTTCCCCTCCTCCACCGCCTCTTATCACCCACCACCATTTTCTCTGCCGGCCAGCCAGTTTCCATCACTGTTTTTTCTCCCAGCTGGCTGGCAGCACCGCCATTTTCTCCCCCATCCCCATGGCTAATTGGCAGCTGCTCGCGAACTCTTGCGAGAGCTGCCATACATAGGATTAGTCACAGGTACATCTTAGATAATTAAATATAAAGATAATAACATTAAAACATTAAAATTATTTAAAATTTAACACAATGTTAAAAACTATAAATCTAATTAAAAGCCTGGGTGAACAATTGTGTCTTAACTGCCTTTTAAAAAGTTGTCAGAGATGGGGAAGCTCTTATTTCAGCAGGGAGCGCGTTCCAGAGTCCTGGGGCAGCAACGACCATCCCTGAAAGGCCACTGGACGAGCCAGTGGCAACTGCAGACATATCTTTCCAAATAATCTCAATGGGCAGTGGGGTTCATGGCGAAGACAACATCCTTTTTAAATACCCAGGGCCTACGCTGTTTAGGGCTTTATAGGTTATAAACAGCACCTTGTCTTTTGCCCTGAAACTTATTGGAAGCCAGTATAGCTCTTTCAATACAGGAGTACTATGGTCTCTCCAAGATGACCCAGAGACCAACCTGGCTGCCACATTCTGTACCAACTGCAGTTTCTGGACTATGTACAAAGGCAGTCCCACATAGAGCACATTGCTGTAGTCCGGGTTGGAGGTTACCAGCATATGTACCACTGTTCTGAGGTCATTTATCTCAATAAATGGATGCAGCCAAAGCTGGTAGAAAGCATCTCTGGCCAACACTTTAACTTGGGGCATCTTATCGTGCCATAGTACTACTAGTGCTTGCCAAGGTATATCACTATATTGCTGAAATGCTAGGATATATTGAAATGCAAGATAGAAGAAAAATACTGATCACTTAACCATGATCCAGTGTTCTTATGTGGTACCCACCCCTCCTTTTGTGTCCCCCCGACACCCCTCCCTGTCTTGACCAAGACAGAGGCATTGAGGTGCCTTGACAAGTTATTTACATGTTCCTTCAGAGACAGAGTTTTAGTGATATGAGTCCCATGTAGATGGAGGGCAGAGTGACTGAAGTGTGCATATGCTGAGTCTAGAGCAATTGTTTAGAGCATGAAGTTGATAGGCATGGAAAAATTCCTCTGAAAGCTGTAGGGGCAGATATATGCATCTGGAACCTATTAGATAGGTTGTCTTTAGGCAATATGGCAGAACAGTAAGGAAAGCAATCCACTTTGTCTGTCTGTCTGTCTGTCTAACTCTTGAGTATTGACAGAGGTCAGTTTTCATAGAGATAGCTTGTTTGGCATGTTACTATAGGCACGTGGGGCAAGTCTCCTAAAACATCGTCATTCGGGCTAAATCCGAGATGCCTGCTTCCTACACTTCCCGGTCTCCTTGCCACAAGTTGGCCTTTGCTGGTTTGCAGCAAGATTACTGCATTTGAAATGCATCTTGGGATGTGTAAAAGTGTTCAAAAAACCAGGTGGGTAAACAGTTTGGATCTATGGTAATGTCCTTAATCTAGACATCAAATCCATAAAACATTTGAATAGAGACCCTCGCATTAAAAATGTAAATAGCTTCTGGGATAAACTGACATTCTCTCATATGGTGGGGAGACTCATAGCAAAGCTGTCACAGCTTTGCTATGTCAGATAGATATAGATTTATCTGATATACTGTCTCATTATCATACTGGCTCATGTGATCACATGAGACAGTATGATGATGCTAACACCTAAATACTTAAAACATTTGACCTTGCTAGAATTTGGTCATCCAGCAGCCACCACTGCTGGGCAAATGTTTGCTCAATGTCTAAAACGTCAGATTTTTTCATAATTTACCTAGAGGCAATTGGAATTGAAAAACTTGTCTAGAAGGACAGCTTTAGAACAGGGTAGGATTAATGCATCATCCATAGACAGAATAACGCAGATATTCCTGCCACCAGGCTTTGGGAGGTGACAATCTGGAACATTCAGAGCACTCTTGTTTAGATATATATTAAACAAAATGTGTGCAAGGATGCAAATTTGCCTGATACTCCAGAACACTGGGAAGTCTTCACTGAGCTGACCCCACAAAATGCATCTACATTGAAGAGTGCTGTTCCTATATAAAATCTGGATATGATGGAACCAACTTTATATCTACCATAATGTTACTGAGTTTCTCTTGGTCAATGACTATTAGTCTAGTGTTTATAGGCTACCTCTAGCCTTAGAGGCAAGATGCCGCTCAATACCACTTGCAGGGGAACAACAGCAGGAGAGAGGGCATGCCCTCACTCCTTGCCTGTGGGCATCTCAGAAGTATCTGGTGGGCCACTGTGTGAAACAGGATGCTGGACTAGATAGGCCTTGGGCCTGATCCAGCAGGGTTGTTCTTAAGTCATAGTTTATCCCTGGGGTTAGAATCAAAATCTGCATGAAAGCAGCAAACTTTCATGGTCCCCAAAATGGTCCCAAACTAGAGAAAATGTGTCTGTTTCCTGCTTCTCACTCCAACCAAAGTCCTGTCCGTGCATATGACCAAACCTGATGTAGTCAGAATGTATGGAAAGTGATGGAGTAGAATTGTTTTAGCAGTCCTCACACTTGATCTCCAGGTATTCATTGCCACTGTCAGCAAAATTAGGAACCTGTAAAAAGCAGGATTCCTGATTGTGCAGAGGATGCATATTCAATGACAATATGTGCATGTGTAGGCAACACACTGAACAGCAGATGATGTGTGGAGGATCACGGGGGCCTGCTGCTATGATCCCACTCCTTGCTCATTCCATATATGCAGTTGGTTGCATGAAAAGGACTCAAAACTTCTCCAGTCTGTTTGGGGATGAGGTCTGTTTTTTTCTGCATCTCCAGACAAATTTGGCAAGCACTTGCACAGCACTGATAATGCCTTTGGATGGAGAGAGGGGCCTGCTTCCTTTTTTCTTTTTCTTTCCCCAAGCCTAAGCAATGTCCTGTTGCTTCTGCACCTGTTGGGGGCCCCCTGTGTGGTATTTCTGCTTCAAGGCGCCAAACTGAGCCAGTTTACTCAGCCTGTTAAGATCCTGGTCCAGCTCTGCTTGTGGCAGTTATAATGGGCCCATCTACAAGCCTTGTTACCATTCCTCCTGGAATTCTGGTCCCCCGCAGGCCTTATGGCCCCCAAATCCTGCTTTTTGACGTCCTGGGGCTGGGTGTGGTGTAGTGGGCCACCGCTGGCCCATGCCACAGCACCATGGACACCTGTGCTGGACAGCTGAGCATGAATCATGAGATGGGCAGTGAGGGGTGAGTGGTGCTGCTGTCAGCTTCCTGCCAGCCTGCTCAGTCTGTTTCAGGTGGGGCGGTGGGGCCAGGTCAGGTGAGAAGGCTGCAGAGCCAGTGACAGCTGCTTACACCTGGCCATTCCAGCGCCTGCACTTTGTGCTGCACAGTGACATCTCCGCATCAGTATTGGGAGTCCCCCAACAGCAGCCAGCACCTCACAGGCAGGAACTTAAAATGTGAGCCACCCACTTTGTGTGCAAAGGGAAATTTCACAAACCAAGGGCTTGCTCCCCGCCCCCCGCCTCCCACACCACCACTACCAAGAACAATTTTCCAGTGCTAACTTTTACCCACCTACCCGGCCAGCCTCTAAAGCAGACCATTTACTTTGCTTGGAAGTGAGAGAAAGCAACACATGCTTTTATTAGTGGGGTGGGAGCTTTATATCTTGCCCTTCAGTTCAAAAGGTTTTAAAACAGCTGTTTTAAAACAGTCACGTAGGAAAATCTGAACACTAAATTAAAATGTGGCTCTTAGGTCATCACCCTCCAAAATGTACTTGCTGCCAGCTCTGGGATAGTCTCCTGGATCCTGTGGCTGCAAGATGCTATTCTCTGGCCTCATTCCCTCTTATGATTCAGAGATCTGAATGTGCAAGCAGCATCACTTAACTTCTCTCAAAAGAACAGAAAAAGCCATAGGATCATAGTATGTGCCTATGACCTGCTTCTCCTCTCCCCATGCGCTACCAGTTTTGGAAGATCTCCTCTCTATGCGGCTTTTCTAAAGGTTAAGGAAATGCTTTCTTAATTTTCCAGCACAGTTTGCATAGCAAAGGAATAAGAAAATGGTTTGCTGTCCCAGAAGAGCTCACAATCTAAAAAGAAACAGAAGGGAAGTTACATGTTGAAATGTTTCACTTACATGTTGAAATGGGCAGCTTGGAGGAGCCCCTGCCACCTCCAGAGGTTCTCTGCTGCCACTTAAATTAAAGGTACTCTTGCTCCACCCCACCTCATGTTAGGGAATCCCCCTTTACTTGTAAAGGGGCATCCTTGCTGGATTCCTCTTTACACGTGTACACAAACCGGTCCATGAACTGGTTCTTGGAACCAGGGGCCAGTCTGATTTGAACTCAGACCAGCACCCCCCTTTGGGGGGCAGGTCCAGTTCGAACTTGGACCTCATGAACCAGTCCAGTTCAATGTCAAGTCCGTCTCGATGTTAAGTCCAGCTTGCACATGCCTAAGGTCTAGGCTACAGAATTACCTAGCTGCAGACTACAAGGTGACTGAAATGAGTCTTGAGGGCCTATCATCACATACATTCATGATGATTCATGAAGGACAAAAGGAGGGAGTTCTCCCTTACCTTCTTTACATGCCACAAATTATCAGGGTGATTGCAAATGTATAATGACAGTCTCTGCAATTTTAAATTTGTATGTGATTATCCCACCAATTAAGGACATTGCCTGTGGGCTTCTCAGAGACATCTGGTAGGCCACTTTGGGAAACAAGATGCCTGATTAGATGACCCAGCAGGGCTATTCTTATGCCTTTTAAGTAGTCTCAGTATCCTAACAGACTCTGAGCATCCTTTCTCAAATGGTCAACTAGAATAAACATTTGTAGAAATGCAAGTTTTGATTGTAATCTACACATACGCAACATGCATGTGGTTCTCCTTCACACATCTTCACTCTTCCACTTTTCCTCTTTTTCCCTCCCCCTACACATGCGCTTCACTAATAATTGCAATATTCTTTTAACTCATCCATAAAATGTATTCTTACTTATAAAGGTCATTCATATGACCATTTTTGGCAGGGCTGGGAGGAAGGCAGGACACAACCTATCTTCTCCCACATGATCCTCACTGCTCTGGGATTACTCATGCCACACACCCACATGATGATCAAGTGATCCCTGAGCTGCAAGGGAGCAGGGGAAAGCAGGCTCTGGCCTCCTGCATCATGTACGGAGGGCAATTCATTGGGGGATTTCTGTGCTGCCGGGTGCTCCTTCCACCTAATTCTATGGAAGCTTGGACTGCTGGCAGCCCAAGATTCCACATGGCCGGGTAAGGAAGGAGGAGGGCACATGTGCCCTTTTCTCTCACTTTTAGCCTGGAAACAAAACCCAGACTCTCTGACACAGAAATGCCAGGATCGGGAATGATCCTGGTGGTTCTCACGACCAGCCCTACCCGGACTAGTGCTGATCTATCTGGGTAGGACTGGTTGTATGAATGACCTCATTATCTCACCCATAAGATGTAATCTCATGTTATATCTTTATTATTTTTCCAAACCAGAGTTTCATTTACCCTAATTAAGTGGCCCAGGTCTGAATCTTATTGATTGTTTTGATTTGATTTATACATCGCCCCTCCAAAATGGCTCAGGGCGGTATCTTAGACAGTATATATTTTTCATTTAAACCTCCCCAAACTCTCTTGCTGTGTATTTTTCCTCCTTCTCCCTCCCTCCCTCCCTCTCTCCTGACATGCAAATGTACACAAAGGTAATTTAACAGTTTTATTCCAGGTTTCTTTGAACATGAAGCAATCTCCATAACCATGTCCTTGAGAACTGCAAGTAAATGGATGGATTGAAGCTTAGAGATAAAAAGAAAACCAAGAAGCCCTAATTGGGATGTGTGTAGAACAGCCAGGCTGGTTTGGTTTGAATTCGAACCAACCCAATCTGGTTCTGGTTCCTGTCAAAGCGGACCCAGTCTGGTTTGATCGCCAGACCCATTCAGAGTGGATCACAGATCAGTTCCCCTCTACTAGTAAAGGGGAATCCAGTGAGGGGGTGAGAGGGGAGTCGCTATCGCTAAAGGGGGTGAGAGGGGAGTAAAGTACTTCACTTAAGCAGCAGCAAGAGTGGTAGCTCCCACCCACCCACCCCCACACACCATTCTCCTCCAGAGTAGCCTGGGCCGGCTGCAGCCCAATTTGGCATGGAGGTCATTTTACTGAGGTCACTAAAATGCCTTCAATTCAGTGGCCTCCACTAGTGCTTTGGAGGAGGCTGCCAGGGGAGCTGCCACCATCCCCGATACCACTGATGCCTCTGCTTAAGGCAAGTACCCCGACTTCTCTCTCATCTCCTTTAGTGGTAGGAAGCGCCCCCCCCCGGCCCATACAGGATTCCCCTATATGAGTAGACCCACGAACCAATACAAACTAGTCAGGTTCGAACCCGGACCTCTCGGAACCCCCCACCCCAGTTTTAATCTAACCAGGGTTTGAACCAAACCAGTTTGCACCCAACTGGTTTGCACACCTTAAGCCTGAAGGTGGAGATAGTGTATAAATACACAAAAATGGATTACCTTGCTGTACCAACTCTGAGCACATTTTAAGAGCTGATGCCTGTTCTGTAGGGCTATTTCCATGAAACAGCCTTGCTTGTCTTGGAAATAAAAATTTTAATTTGCTGCATTGGGAAATTGTATCTAGTAACTGTATCTAGTATTTCAGATTTCTGCAATATTTCTTTTCTAGTTACTTATTTATTATTTATTTGACATATTTTTATACCACCCAAAACATAAGTCTCTAGGTGGTTTACAACAAAACAAAATAAATGACAACAGAAAAATTAAAACATTCGTTAAAATAAACAACAGCAAAAAAGTTAAAACATCACAATTTCAAATTTTAAAACAATGTTTTAAAACAATGTTAAAACTATTAAAACAGTATTTAATTAAAAGCCTGGGTGAACAGATACATCTTTAAAGGTTTTTTTTTAAAAGTTGTCAGAGATGGGGAGGGTCTTCTTTAAGCAGGGGGCACATTCCAGTGCTTCAGGGCAGCAGGGGAGAAGGCCCATCCCTGAGTAGCCACCAGATGAGCTGGTAGCAACTGCAGATGGACCTTTCCTGATTATCTCAATGGGTGGTGGGGTTCATGACAAAGAAGACATTCTGTTAAATACTCAGAACCCAAGCTGTTTAGGGCTTTATAGGTTATAACCAGCACCTTGTATTCTGCCTGGAAACCTATTGGCAGCCAGTGTAATATGGTCTCTCCAAAATGACCCAGAGACCAATCTGGATGCCATATTCTCAAACAGCTGTAGGTTCTGGTCTACATACAAGGGCAGCCCCACATAGAGTGCATTGCAGTAATCCAGTCTGGAGGTTACCAGCATATGAACCACTGTTCTGTAGGGGCACACCAAGGTAATTTGGGTGCTCAGACTGCCCAGCTGTGAGGTCCCCCAAAACCACCTTTGAGGGGGGCCCGCCCTGCCAAACCTCCGCTGTTTTGTTTTATTCCTACCGTGGCTGTGGGGGGGGGGGAGAGCAGAGCAATCTGTTTCCCTTCTCCACCCCTCACCCCAGCAGCAAAGAGACCAGAGCGACACTAGTCCCAAACATTTGGGCCAGCGTCTTTAACAAACTGCAAGGCGCATCTGCACAACTGAGATCATCACGAGCCCGTGACATCACCACAGTAAGAATAAAAAACAAAACAGTGGAAGTTTGGGGGGGCAGGCACGAGGTGGCCCCTGGCCATGCCCCCCCGGACCTTGGAGGACCAGTCCGGGTCCCCAAGGTCTGGGGGTCAGTGAGCCTTTGCTGTTCTGAGGTCGTTTATCTCAAGAATCGGACGCAACTGGTGTATCAGCCAAAGCTGATAGAAAGCACCTCTGGCCACTGCCTCAACCTGGGCAACCAGGGAGAGGTTTGGATCCAGTAGCACCCCAGTGGCTTCAGCTCTCCAGAAGCCTGCAGGAGGGGAACATCAACCTCCCAGACAGACCCCAGGATGAGAGTGTGGGTGCCTGCCTGCCTGCTTTTGCCCCCCACCGACCCACTGGACTGGACTGGACTGCAGCCTCCAGAAGCCTGCAGGAGAGGAAGATTACACATTGGGTGTTGTTTTTTTTAAGTTGGTTTATTCTTTCTCTCTCTCTCTCTCTAAAATTGAATGTTTGTCTGTCTATTCCCTGTACATTCCCACACCTTTGAGCTATCAGGACCAAATATGCACAGTGACTAGGATCCTACGAGTAACATAGAGTACCCAGGAATGCCAACAACCACCTCGCACAGACAGATATACAACTCGTATGTCCAGAAAACGGAGATGGATGCAATGACAAAGAGAAACTTGCACCATAAACCCGAGCAATGCCAGGTACTCAAAGCTAGTAGCAGGCGCGTAACAATGATAGGGCAAGGGGAGACAGTTGTCTGGGGGCCCCACTGCCTGGAGGGGCACCCCAGGGGCACCTCATGTGACTCCCCATTGCCCCCTGCCCAGCCCCATAGCCTCTCAGCCACTTGCCCTCTTCGCCGTCTCTCCTGCTTGTTCTCCTGGCCCGCAATCGAAGCAGCAGGCAAGCGGCAAAGAGCTCCTTTTCTCCCGCCTCTCAGCTGATCGGCGGGTGGGCGGGGCTTCCACGGAGGCCTCCGTGTAGGCCTCTGTGAAGCCTGAACTCGAGTAGGCCCCAAGCAAGCCAGGAAGGAGGAGGCAGCCAGAGTGTTCTCTGCAGCAGAAGACCCCTTGCTGCCCTGCTTAACCCAGACCAGCATTTGCCAGGTAGAGTGTGAACTCCTTTTTGTGGTTACCTTTCCCGCCCCCCCCCCCCCATATATAGGGATCTGCTTGCCATAGGGCTTGGATGGCGGGGGGGGGGGAGGGACCGAGAAGTCTCTGAATATTTATTTTGAAACAGCTTGGAAAATTTGCTGACTTAAAAAAAACTATCTAAAAAGTCCTATAAGTGGCTTGTTTCATGGCAGAAAATTGCAAAAACTTCTGGAACAGTATTTTATTAATTTTATTCATTCATTCATTCATTTATAAATGCACTTATGTTCAAGTTGTTTTGCAACCCAGAAGGTCTGAGTGAGAACTGTGAAGCATGTGTGGTGCTTTTATTTTATTTTTCTTGTGTGTGAACTGCTCCCCAATAACTTGCAGGGACTTCAGGGTAAATCTGGCCAACATGTGAATGCAGCACCTCCATTCCAGAGGAGATGTGTCTTAAAGGGCTTTAAAAGCCTCCTGTGAAAAACCTCTTGCAATCAAACTTGACTGAATTTGTTCAGAATTCTGGGAAAACAAACATAGGTTCACCCTGCATGGTTGAAAGTCTCCTTTGCTAATCTGCAGCGAGGGGCCCATTTTAATAATTCATCTTTCTAGTGTGTTCTAGGCATTAAAAGTAAAACAAATGTATAGTACTCAATGTATATCACTATATATTGTGACGTGTGCGTGTGTGTATTCAGTGAAATGTATTTGCAGGCAGCATAGTTATTTTGGAATATCAGACTTAAATCCTTGGGGGCCTGGGGTGTGCGGAGGCCCTGGACTTTGCGGGGGGGGCCCCATTTTAAAATCTTGTCTCTGGGCCCACTCCAACCTTGCTACGCCCCTGGCTAGTAGCTTATATTTTAGGGCCTCTTTCTAAACATATTTGTACATGTTTGTTTACTTTGCATATGAAGTTTGCATCATTGTATCATGAAATGTCAAGTACTTGCACAATTAGAGGAAATGAGCCCTGTATGCCTGACTGGATAAGTAACAGTTTCTTGGAGTGGATATACTTCCATGACTCTGGAAATAGACTGACTTGTAGCTGAATTATCATATGGAGTATGCATTCTTTTTTAACAAGAGTATGAACTTGTATTCTTTGACGGGCAAGGAAATGGTCTGTGCTCATAGGCTAGAAATAAACACAAATTAAATTGGCATCCATGGTTCAGATAAACAGCAACAATCCAATGCTTTCATTGAGAAGAAGCAGATTCATTTCACTGATACCTATTATGTAGATACAATTATTTAGAGCTGCCAGATGCTGGGAGAGCCATCCCCGGAGATTTCTGCACAGGGTGGAATATTGTAAATTTACTTATTTTTTTCCAGCGGAGGCTCTGTATGCTCTTGCTAATTTCTAATGCAAAACAGGTACTCAGTGCGAATGTTTATAAAATAGCAAACATAATGTATGATCTGTTTTGTGTGAAATGCAATATGCATATTTATAAGTAATTTAATATTCACTGTGAAGAAGTGGTATTTGCTGATATGGGCACTCTGATCTCCATGGTAGTTTCCCACACTAGCTCTTTTCTCTGGAATTGCTATCCTTCATTCATTTGCTTATTACAGAGTAGCCAAACCCTATCACTGGAAACCCATTGCATTCCAGCATTTTCTGCATTTCTCTCTCTCCCTTTTCAGATCTGATTTTTGTTAAGCCAAAATAGCACTTTGAAGTACCGTTTGACTTGCATTTCCGTATTGGTGAACACTTTCCAGAGAGCAAATCTCATTGCACAGAATGGTGCTACCAAGTATATGGCCTGAGGTTCTTGCATTAAAGATGCAGTCTTAGGTCAGTAATGCCTGCCCACTTTTCCTTTGCCATGGGGATGGGCTCTGCTGTCTGCAGGTCGTTTCCGGCTTTCCTCGGGCGGCAGATAGAAGAGCCCGTGCAGTGACTTGAGAGGAGGGAAGGTGGAAGGAGCTTGCCGCCACCCCCCCTCATCCTGCCACACCGCACAGTGGGCTTTCAGAGGTTAAAAGCGGGAGGGAAGCCTGCTGTGCCTGGTAGGGGGGGAGAGGAGGAGGAGGAGGAGGCCTGGCTGGGGAGAGGGGAAACGGGGCAATGCTTTCCGGCCAGGGAGCGGGGGAAACAGGCTGCTAGGCAGCTGGGCTGCGGTGGTGGGTGCAGCAGAGGCTGCGCGCCTGGCAGAAACTGCTGCGTGGTGGCCTGGGGGTTTGTGTGCACGTGCAAACCTTAGATGGAACAGTGTATGTGATCTGTGATAGGTTTGGATCACACAGTGAAGACACCCTTTTAAGTGAGAGAAAATGCCAAGGAAGCAGAAGCAGATTGGGGAAACAATGGCCGTGAATAGGCATAAAAATGAATTAAAGAGTGAGAGACTGCCAAACCAGTCTGCTTTAACTTTTTTTTTTTTAGGCCCAGAGATCGAAATTACAGCTATTGGCAACACCGGAAGGCGAAATGCATCACTGCCACATGACAGATGTGCTATGTGTGTGTATAATACTTATAGTTTCCCCCCTTTGCTCTAAAATATCAAGATGCTTTATTCCTGGGAAGAGCTTCAGCTGACGCGATATATCACTGTCATATTCCTGTTGTTGCTGTGATTTCAGATCTCTCTCTGATAAACTGTAATGTGAGCTTTCATGCTGACAAACAAATTAGTTTGTCTGTTCCAGATAATCTACTTTGAATGAGTCTTGAAACATACTGAGGCTATTCTCATGAGTGGAGGTAGGGCAGGGGGGAAGGCTGGACAAACCTTCCCTTTTCTGCAGTTGATATCTGGAACTGGTGGGAGATGGTCACATAAATGGCCTCTGCCCTGTGCAAGCGCAAAGGCCTGACTCAGGCCAAAGAAGGTCAGAACCAGGCCGCCACTAGCCCAGGCTACTCTGGGGGAGGCTGGTGGGGTGTGCGGGAGCTGCTGCCACCCCTGCAGCCATCCCCCACCACAAATGGGACTTGCAAGTACTCGCTCACTTCCCTTCTGGGTTTAATGAAGCCCCCCTGTCCTTTTACTGGTAAAGGGAAATCCTCACCGAATTTCCCTTTACCATTAGACACCCCCCCCATCAAACTTGCTTGGTTCAAATATTCTTTTAAATAATAAAATAACTTGGTTATTATATTTTGACCCTGAACCTCTTGAACTGGCCAGTTTGACATCGAGCCCAGCTTGAACCGAGCCGGCTTGCACACCCCTAATTAGTAGCTTAGCCCATGCTAGGCAGTTCATGAGAACAGCCTTAGTAAGTATCATGAAATACAAAAGAAAACTTCCCAAAGCATCCTGGTCTAGCTATTACTCTCGCATAGCACAGCCGGTTTTTGTCATTTAAAAATGTCCCTTCTGTGGTGACAAATACATTTTGAACTACAGCAGTCGGTTTCAGCCATTAAGGATTTGTTCACACAACTTTTTGATGAGTCTCTGCTAGCTAGTCTTAAAAGCTTTAAATGTGATGAAATAGTTACATTACAAATAACTGATCAGCACAATCCCAGCAGTTGCTAGATTTTACACAACCTTTTGAGCCCAGAGCATTATGGGTCAACCTAGGCAGACCACACAAAAAAAGCGAAATCAAAACATTGTATAAAAAACTCCAAATTGCATTTCATAACCAGTTCTCCTTTAGACCCAGGACAAAGTCATTCTTCTATGTGTCTTGTGATTAGTTCTTCCCTTTACTTGCCCCGACCTCTCAGTTAAATACTGTATAATGTGCCTGTGTAAAATGATACATTGAAGTAATGAAGAGACAATAGTGAAGTACACAGTGATATACTGAGAAAACTGTGCTTGGTAGTTTAAAAAAAAAGCCTAGAAATTGGGTGATTAGATTGCCATGTATTGTTTCTTTACTGTGGTAAAAATCAGAGGCCACTAATGCAGTGACTGAGGTCAGAAATGCCAACGTTCATCCAAAAGTCACGCTGTTTACCATTTGCTAGTTTCCATGGAATTGTGTGTCTTTTGGGGGTATACTAATACTAAGTGCACAGATAATCAGTTTCCTCCAAGACTGTCTGGAGCTTAGCGACCACCACCCTCTCAATCATCTTACCCAGCCATGGGAGATTAGAGACAGGCCTATAGTTACCTAACTCTGAGGGTCCAATGTAGGTTTTTTTCAAGTATGGTCTAATGGTTGCCTTCTTAAGACAGGGAGACATCATACCCTCCCTCATAAAAAGGTTTATGATGTCTATCAGACCCTCTCTGACATTTATCTTGTTTTATTTTATCTAACAATCAAATCTTATTGTTAGAGAAAATAAGCCAAGTTGGGCTAGGGTCAGGAGAGCAGGTGGTAGGACTCAGAGTCTGAAAGAGCTTGTTTACATCCTCATGAGTCACAAACCGAAAGTGATCCAGTCTGACCACATAAGAGGAGTTGCTGCATACCTTCATAATGGACTCTGCCCTAATTGTAGAATCCAGTTTGGCCCCAGTACAAAAGATTTTGTCCACACACAAAAAATCATTAAAAGCATCACGGCGGGTAACCAATGGTTCTAAATTTGGATTCAAGGGGGAGGTTTGTATTAGCCTAGGCTAATACAAGTCTCTCAGAACCCTAGATAACTCTGCTGGATGAGAACTTGCAGTTACAGTGCAGGCAGTAAAGAACACCAGAGTGTAGATCTTCAGATGAGCTCTATGTTGTAGCATGTGGTATTCGAGTCTGGTCTTTCTCCATTTGCGCTCTAGTCATCTACCTCATTGCTTCAGTTTCTGTCATTCTTCTGAATACCATGGGGCTAATTTTGAAGCAGGTCTGAGAAGATGCTAAGGAGATATTGAGGGTATTCTCATGATCACTGGAAAGTGGGCTAAAGGAACTTAGCCCGCTTTCCAGTCATCATGAGAACCAGCAGGTGAGCCCGATGGTTCCCTGGTGGCTAGCCTGCCAAAGTAGCCTTCCCCTTAGCCCAGGTTAGCGGAGTGAGCGCTCCACTAACCCGGGCTTCCTGATCATGTATTGCCACGGAGCGCCTCCACACCACATCAACACATGAGGAGACCCCCGGCTTGGAGGCTGCAAGCAGCCTCCTGGGCTCAGGGGTCTCTCCAGGATGCCCCGCACACTTACACGGGGCATCCTGGAACTTCTGGGGGCCGTGCAGCCCCCAATCCCCACAGCCTCCACCAGCTCTGTGATGGAGCTGGCAGTTGAGTGGGCAGCCAATTCGACCAACCTGGGCCTCGATTGTCTGCGGGGAGAGCGGCTCCCGTGGGTCTCACTGATCGTGAGACTCACCTCCTTGTATCTACTGCCCTAGTGAATCCATAATTCCAAGTTTGTACCAGAGCATCGACAGAATCATCAGCAGAGCCAATGCCAAAACTTTCCAAGGCTTCTTGGAATCACATTGGATCAAATAACCTTCTCTGTTGGACCAGCCTAATGGGTCCTTCATCCTTACAGAGGTGGGTTGTGGCTTCAAATCCTACCTTAACTAGATGGTGCATTCATGGCAATGGGGAAAAAACAGGAGTCCCTACCCATGGAACACTACACTGATAGGGTAAAAGACCAAATAGAGCATGTGACCAGCAACATGAGTCAGTCTCGAGACCACCTGGGTTAGGCCCATAGTTGTCATGGTCACTATGAACTCCTGAGCTGCTCCTGACAACCCAGTCCCATAGTGAATGATGAAGTATCCCACCACCAGCAATCTAGATCACTCCAATGTCAACTCTGCAACCAGATCCATCAGCTCAGTTAGAGACTCTGAGGAACAATGACGTGATCTGTACACCAGCAGTAGTCCCAATCTATCCTTGATCCCTAGGTTTAGTTACAGATAATCAAAAAGGGCTAGTTCCCCAACAGGGATTCTAGTAAGGGAGACAGTGTCCTTATAGACCACAGCCACACTACCTCCCCACCCACATTGTATCACCTGCTCCACCACAGAATATCCTGCTGGGATCAACCTAGACCACTAGCCTCCCCCGACCAGGTCTCCATAATGCATAGCAGGTCAGATCCTTCATCAAATAATGGATGATCTCCATTTTGTTTTGGACTGACCTGGCATTACAATGTAGCAAGGTTGCTCTGTGGGAGACTTTGTTCTGCTTTATAGACTCAGCAGGTGTGCTCACATCCAAGATCAGCAGTTGCTGTACCAATGGATCATTGCACCCAGACCCAAGGAGACACGGACACAGAAGTATTATGGAGGAACTGGTCACTTTATTAGGGGTACAAGGTTTTAAGACAGTGCCTGCACAGGCACGGCAGCTGGGGTTGGCATTCAGAGCAGCAACAGTGCGGGCTCGGATGGGGGGGGCACCACGTGGCCACCCCCGCCCTAGAATCTCATGGCACAGACACCTCGGCTCCAGGCGGCCCACCTTCCAGAAGGGGGCGCCCTTCGTTGCCGACCTAAGGTCAGGACCCTGCAATTTACATCACCTGTCCGACGCTGTAAAGCCATACGGAAGGGTGTCGGTTGCAGGGAGGTGGGAGCAAGGCAGCATCCCTGATCTGTAAAGCCTCAAGGGATCTGCCCCTCCACCTTACAGCTAAAGCTTACCTAAGGTGCCGCACCGCATCAGCCGCTCACCTCCGCACTGTGCCCGCTAACCCCGTGGTAAAAGTGACCACAAGCTATTCCCTGGCTAACTAATCAGTCCCGCTAAGCAACCTTGCTACTAACTGGTATAGGTTGAGGCAGGCGAAAAAAGGTGCACGCTAAGGCCAATCAAGCGTATACCCAAAAAATTCCTGCCTGGCCCCAAACGGCGACCAGCAAAGCCCAACCTATGCCAGAGGGAGGGAGGGAGGGTGCTCGGTCAGGGAAGGACTGAGCCGGCACAGGCCTGCTGCCGGTTCACTGCTGCTAGCCCCGCTTCCGAGACGGAGCCGGGCCAATGGGAGCTAGCTCCCAGTGCCACGTGCTCCAGGGGGTGGGGCTGAGGGCAAACAAGCCGCGCAGCCTAGAGCGGCTGCGATCGGCTGGCTTGCACCCAGACCCAAGGAGACACGGACACAGAAGTATTATGGAGGAACTGGTCACTTTATTAGGGGTACAAGGTTTTAAGACAGTGCCTGCACAGGCACGGCAGCTGGGGTTGGCATTCAGAGCAGCAACAGTGCGGGCTCGGATGGGGGGGGCACCACGTGGCCACCCCCGCCCTAGAATCTCATGGCACAGACACCTCGGCTCCAGGCGGCCCACCTTCCAGAAGGGGGCGCCCTTCGTTGCCGACCTAAGGTCAGGACCCTGCAATTTACATCACCTGTCCGACGCTGTAAAGCCATACGGAAGGGTGTCGGTTGCAGGGAGGTGGGAGCAAGGCAGCATCCCTGATCTGTAAAGCCTCAAGGGATCTGCCCCTCCACCTTACAGCTAAAGCTTACCTAAGGTGCCGCACCGCATCAGCCGCTCACCTCCGCACTGTGCCCGCCACAGCGGGCGTCAGCCTAGCTTGACGCCCCGCCACCCCACAGGCCTAACAGCACTGTTGCCAACCCCAGCCGCAGATCGTCTAAGAAATACCTCATACCAAGGGGGGACAAGTACACCCCATCACCCCTGAATAACTGGGGGAGCGAGAACGCGATGTCGTTGTGTGGGATGCACCCACCCCCCTTTGAGGCGATGAAGCGCGCCATGGCCGCGTTCACCCCGCGCCTAGCCCTATCTACCTTGTTCTGCTTCACCGCCCCCCTCCAGACTCGCCGCTGAGTGATGTCAGACCAGATGACCACCAGCCCCGGGCACCAGGAGAGGGCGACCACCAGGTCCTGGGCAATCTGTCTTGAGAGCGAAATGCCAGACTGGTCCACCAGGTCGTTGCCTCCAAAATGCAGCAGCAGGACATCCGGGACAGGATTCCCTTCCAGGAACTCGTGCAGCATCGGCAGGAACTGGGCCCTCCGCATGCCCCGCCGGCCAAGCCACTCCACAGTGGCCCAACGCCCCAAACCAAGCTGGGTTCCAGGGTCGGCGCTCTGCGCCCACTTGCGTGCCCAGAAAATGAAGGAATGGCCCAGTATGAGGACTCTTGCGCGCTGCCCGGCCGCCCTCGGCCCAGCCGACTGAGGCCCTGCGCAAGAGGAGAAAGCGTTAGGAGTGGCACAAATAAATGGTTCGTGGGTGGGGGTGGGGTGGGGCAGAATTTATGCGCCCATCTACCGCACGTATCGGCGGTAAGCCGCTGACCGCCACCTGCCCAGCCGCCGGATTTCCGGGCCCGAATAACCCATCCGAGCAGCCATGGAAGCCGCCCCAATCCGAAAGGAGTGGGGGGCCAGATCCTGGGTAGGCACCCCCACCGCCACAAAGGCTCTCCTCATCACCGCCCAAAACTGGAATTGGGTCACGTGGCGCCCATTAGCGTGGATAAAGAGGCACCCCATAGCTGAACCCCTGGCCTCCGTGTAGTCCTCCAGTGCAC
This sequence comes from Hemicordylus capensis, assembly GCF_027244095.1. Lineage (NCBI taxonomy): Eukaryota > Metazoa > Chordata > Lepidosauria > Squamata > Cordylidae > Hemicordylus > Hemicordylus capensis. The sequence continues at coordinate 367,154,367 of NC_069658.1, read as the reverse complement.
GGACTGGGCACAAGCCCGGGTCGCCAGCGGCATGCAGCGCGACACTCTGCCCCTTGCCTCTCTGATCTGTTTTTGAAAACCTAAGGTGCAGTACCACCCGGGAAGCACCCACGGTGAGGTCACTGAATTGAAGTACCCTACTCGTGGGGCCGCGCCTGCTCCTGGGGAACATCTCTCCAACCCTAAAGGCCCCGAAGAAAGCAACCAAGGCTGCCGCCCTGAACAGGACCTCCTCATAAGGAGACGCACAAACCCCAGCAAGTTGCCGCAGTGCCAGCTGCAGCGCCTCTGGGGTGACCGGCCTACGTCGGTCAGGTTGCACGGGCGTCTCCCTCGCCCAGCCCTCCAGCATGCGCCGGACCCTGAAGTCCCCAGAATGGTCGGGGAGGCCCCTTGCTTTCCCAAAGAAAGCCAGCGCAGCCAAATGGCCGGCCATGGTGCTCACCGCCAGCCCCTGGGCACGGAGGTGCACCAGGTACTGCATCAGCTGTTCCGGCGGCACAGGCCACACATGGACCAATCCTACCTGAGCTCTAAACTGCAGAAAGGCCCTGACCCTTTTGTCGTAGGCAACCCGTGTCCTGGGCGCTATGGAGGCTTGGATGGCCCTAAACGCCTCTACATCCCAAGGTTCCACAACCATTCGGGCACCTGCTCGGGCTCCTTGGCGGCTCCAGGTGCCAGCTTCCGGAAGCGCTGCATCTGGAAGCGAGACAGGGCATCTGCCACCTCGTTCTGCACCCCTGGAACATGCTGGGCGGTGAAGAGCGTGTTATGGCGAAGGCATGTTAGAACCAGGGCCCGCACCAGCCCCATCACCCTCTGTGATTTGGAAGTCTGGCTATTAATAATCTGAACCACGGCCAAATTATCGCACCAGAAACGCACGACCGAGTCCTTGAAGGACTCGGCCCAAATGTGCACCGCCACCACAATGGGGAAGAGTTCGAGGAAGGTGAGATCCCTTGTGATTCCCCGTTCCGACCAGCTGCCCGGCCATCGTTCCGCGCACCAGCGCCCTCTCAGGTACAGGCCGAACCCAAGGCCGCCCGCGGCGTCTGACTGAACCTGGAAGTCGGCCTCGAGCAGCTGGGAAGAACGCCAGAATGACACCCCATTAAAGGACTCCAGGAACCTGAGCCAGAGCCCCATATCCTCCCTCATGGCGGTAGACACCCTAATGAGGAAATGGGGTCGATTACACCCCACCATGGCGTCACACAGGCGCCTTAGAAAGGGGCGGCCTGGAGCCACCACCCTGCAAGCGAAGTTCAGGTGGCCAACCAGCGATTGCAATTTGCGTAGCGTTACCTTCCTAGCCTCTCTGCATTCCCTGAGCAATTCCCTCATGATGCTGAGCTTGTCCCCGGGGAGGCGTGAGAGCTGTCCCACCGTGTCCAGCTCTATCCCCAGAAATGTAAGCTTCGTGGTCGGGCCCTCTGTCTTGTCCTTAGCCAGTGGCACCCCCAGATCCCCGCAGAGTGCCCTGAATGAGCGCAGTAAGTGTAGGCATTGGCCAGAGCCCTCCCTTCCTCCGAAAATAAAGTCATCTAAATAGTGAGCGGAGGAGCGTAGCCCCGCCCTCCGGCGCAGTGCCCATTCCAGCATAGAGCTGAAAGCCTCAAAGGCCGCACAGGAGACCGAGCATCCCATGGGGAGGGCTCTGTCGATGTAAAATCCCCCTTTAAATGCGAAGCCCAAAAGGTCAAAGTCATCAGGGTGCACGGGCAGGAGGCGGAAGGCGGATTCAATGTCGCACTTCGCCATCAGTGCCCGAGGCCCGCAGCCCCTGATCATGGCCACAGCCTCATCAAACGATGTATACCGTACTGAGCAAAGGTCCGCCGGTATCCCATCGTTAACCGAGTCGCCCCTTGGGTAGGACAGGTGGTGGATAAGCCTATACTCTCCCGGCGCCTTCTTAGGGACCACGCCCAAAGGGGATACCCGCAATGTTGGCAGTGGCAGCCTGTCAAAGGGGCCCAGCACCCTCCCCAGAGACACCTCCTTGGCTATCTTTTTCGCTACTATGTGTTCCATCCCCCTAACCGATTTTAGGTTGCGTGCAAAACTATGGACCCGCCTGGATTGGCACGGAATCCTAAACCCCTTCACAAAACCATCCTCAATATAGCGTGCGCGCTCCCTGTTGGGGTAGTCACGCAGCAGCCTCCGGAGCACCGGGATTTTAATTGGGCTGGGGCCCTTTTCCAGCCGTGGCTGCTGGGCCCTTTGCCCCTCCCGGGCCTTGGTATCCCCCTTTTCCCCTAAGGGCTTTGGCCCGCTGGCAGTAGATACTGGCGTGCCGCCCACCGCAGAAGCCACAGTCATGCTGGTACTTGCACGGGGAGCGGGCATACTTCCCGTTCTTGTTAAATTCCCAGCACACCAGGGGACCTTGAACCCCCTGTGCGCCTGAGGCCGAAGCCGCTGACGCTGCCGGTGTTTTGGAAATGAGGTGCCCGCTGTCGGCGCGCTCGCCAACCAAGGGCCTCGCGGGTGTCATAATCTGAAGCCATAACTCGGGGTGCTGCCTTTCCCAGGATATACCCGCATTGCTGGAGGCGCGCTCGCGGAACGCTTGGTCGTAGCGCTCCCAGGCATTACCAGCAAAGTCCATGAAGGCTCTGTGTATAATATCAAAATACTTAACAAGAGCGGGGCCCCGCTCTGGATATTTCTGCATCAGAACACCCATGTAGATTGTGTACCCCGAAACCCAATTTGCCCAATTATGCTCAATGGGCTTCCGCTTTGTCCTCTCCTTGTCCTTCCCCTGGGACCCCTCCTTCTCCAGTGGCTCCGGCTCCTTGAAGAGCAATTGGAACACGTCAATGCACTCTCCTTTCCAAATCCGTTCCTTAACTGCTGGAAGGAGGTGGTCCCCCAAGGGTACGGGCCCATCCCCAGTATGCCAAGCAGAGCTGAACTGTGCCGTTGGCCCCTGGGTGGGCAAAGCAGCGCTCCCCCCTTGCCAGACCTGATTACAGGTGGCGTGTGGAGATGCCCAGTTAACTGGCCCTGGGAACCACCCGTATGGTCCGTAGGGGGTGCTAAAGGGCAGTCCCCACGGCCAGGCCCCCTGTGGGGACTCACCATTGTCATCCCTGCCGTCTCCTGGTCCTGAGTCCGCCGGTTGTGTCGTGATCCCCGCTGGTTCCTCGTGGGCAGTTCCCGCCGCCGCCTCCAAAGCTGCTAGACGGTCAGCAAAGCCCTGCATTAGTTTTGCCTTCTTTTCCGCCCTGTTTGACTTTTTTGCATGTGGGGGCACCCCCGAAGGCCCCCCGCCCGCCTCGTCGCCCTCTAGAGTGGTGCGCTGCCTCTCAAGGGCCTGCAGCCGTGCTATAAACGCCCTGATGGCACCCAGTTCCAAATCGCCCTCATCGTCGGAGGAGGATTCGGCGGGTGCGTTTGGCCTCTTAGGTGGCCGCGTTGGCTTGCCACCCTTCTTGGCTGGAGCCTTCCCACCCTTTTTAACTGGGGCTTTCTTAACTGGGGCTTTCTTAGGGCCCATGTCCCAAAGGATGAAGCTTATGGGCCTGTACCCTGCCCTCAAGTGCGTAAACGAGTGACCTGGCCGGCGCAAGGCTGACTGAGGCCTACGCTGGCAAGGAAGGCCTATGAGTCACAGCGCCTGCCCCACCCAGCCGTGGTAAGGCCCAGCCCCACTGAAAGGCCCCCAAATGAAGCTTAGGCCCGGCAGGGGAGGCCCACGAGCCCACCAGGGAGGCCTAGTCAATGCAGGCCCCCAAAATGGGTGTGTGGGGGGGGTTAGGCCCTACAGGCCCGACAATAAAGGCAAAGGCCGCCCTTAGCAGAAGGCCTAAATGGGCCCTGGGTTGAAGGGGTTCACACAGTTCAAGCCAACACCCCCAACGTCCAATCAACCCTCCCCCAGATGACCGGGTTAGTCAATTGCCCCCCCGCTGAAGGCCTGGTGCGGCCTACTGAGGGCCTGGGGCGGCCTGCTGCCCTCACTCGATGCTGGGCAGCTTGGGCCTGCCGGGGCCTAGAAGCCCTTGTGTGGAGAGGCCCGAAGATCAAAGGCCGTTCCGAGGAGGACTTAAAAGCCTCTCCTGTGATCCCCCCAGAGCCCGTTACCACAGGCGGCCGGGCTACAGAGGCCCTGGCCGCCCAGCCGCTCCAATCCGCTGCTCGCTCGAAGGGCCGCTGCACTGCTCCCCGACGTTCCGCTCCCGTGGGCCTCCTGCTCCGGCTTCCGATTCGGGTACCCAGCCAGCCACGTGGAGGCCCCGAAGCCGAGCAGCAGCACGTCCTTCCTTCTGCTCGGTCAGGGAAGGACTGAGCCGGCACAGGCCTGCTGCCGGTTCACTGCTGCTAGCCCCGCCTCCGAGACGGAGCCGGGCCAATGGGAGCTAGCTCCCAGTGCCACGTGCTCCAGGGGGTGGGGCTGAGGGCAAACAAGCCGCGCAGCCTAGAGCGGCTGCGATCGGCTGGCTTTTCTCTTTGGATTTTTTTCCCCTTTCCTACCCAAGCATATAAGAGGCAGGGGGGAAGTTATGCCCCTCATCAGCACTTACATTACATAACAGGCAATCACACAACTGTATTCTACCCATAATGAAGTTAAATAATAATAAGTTAAAGTTAAATAATAATAAATAATAAATAAAATAATCACAATAATGTTAATTGAGCTAGAAGGGGAAAGAGTTAGATTTAAAACTTAAAACGGCAACTTAAAACGGCTGCTTGAATACAGGGAAAGTGGTGTGTTGTTGTTGTTGTGGCAGGGTACAGCTCATGCAGACAGGGTCAGTGTCTATAGCTTTTATATACCTAAACTGTCTGCCAGAGATTGGATGAATATGCGGGGGGTGGGGTACAATTCTGATTCCCACACCATACATTCATTGTCCTTTGGATCTGATCAACTGAACAAGGCTAATGACATTCAAAGATACATGAGTGCTTCATTGGAATGAGGATGTGAAGAGCTTGGCAGGATGCAGAAAGGACAATGTACAGCCAGGGTCATTAATCCAGCCTTAGCTTCACTTTGATTCCCTTGTGTTGGTTCATCTGGGAGAAGCCTTGCTTAGGACAGGAGGCTTTTCAAACAGAAGGCTTTACCATAGATTTACTGCGAGGCTTTACTGTCAGTTTGGGGCATAATAGAAAAAAACCCCGATGCAAAAAAGAGGATTCTTTTTACCCCAGACATAAATCAGGCTAGGTTCCAGTATGGAGGGAAAACCCCAAATAGTGTGTGAAGTGCTCTCTGAAATATCACACAGACTTTGGGGGTAAATCTGGCCGATATGTGAACGCACAGCCACCCAAGGTAAAGTCGCCATCTGAAAAAGCTCCAGGAGATGCTGATCTTGTCACTGCTATAAGCTATGTTGCCGTAGAGCATTATGCACGCATATTCTGAAAGGCTGAAGTCCATAAGCTAGGGGATGATCCAGGCATTCGCATTGCTTCTCCAAATACCTTAATAAGCCTTTCTCTGCAGAGAATAAATTCTGAGCAAAAGGGCTGTTCATTCTAGTGACCAGGAAAGTTTAAAGCATCCCTGATTGTGGATGTCGTCATAGTGACAGTGCTGCATGACTGGGGTTTGATTTGGAACGTTGTGTGTTTGTGGTAGAATTTTGTCATAGGGTTGCTGTGAGGATTCTAAGATAATGCACATGGAATTCTTTGAACTATATCATGAAAATATTATTTAAAGTATACACTGGAGTGATTTAAAAGAATAAGTTGCTAGAAAGCATCAGAGCAGCTGGGTGGGTGTGTGGGTGTGTATGATACTACTAGCTTTGGGGCTACACTGAATAATTTCTGATGTTAGAAGATGCCTAAATAATTCAGGCTAGCTTACTGTGAAGGGTTCATTGTCATCTTATAATAACTATCACCACAAATTAACAGCAGCAGCAGATTTGATTGCTGCATATCTCAAGAGAGAACTGATGATTTGAGTTTGTCATCTTCACAGTGGCTCAACTTACAAATCCAACTCTGCTCTAATAGATATGAAAGCTATGATTCAAGGTATACTGTAATCACATTCATGGATCTCCAAAAGACACAATCCATGTTCCAGAGTCTCAAAAATGCTGAATGTGCCAACAACTTTTGAAACTATAATGAAGTCCTTTGTAGGTGATGTAGATATTGGGATATCCCCACAGTTACACTGATGTATCGACCATACACTGCAGTAACAGTACTCTGTAACAGTTTTCCACATCAGTTTCAACCGTAACGCTCTCTCATCCCTGACTGTAGCTTCACTATCTTCTTACCCATATTCTTAAACTGTCTGCTGCTGAAGGAAAATTCCATTATTTCCTTTCACCTAGTTGTGTTATCTACATAAGTCCTAAAGGTCACAAGTTTATGCACCCTGATGTTACAGGGCCCCTTTTCTTGGAAACAATACTCTGCCCCACCTGTTGACCATAGCTTGCCCTGCCTGACTAGGCATAAGCACAGCTAAAGTTGATTGGTGCATTATTGCTTATTTCTGCCTTGTAATTGGTTCACGTTGTCTACCCATGGCTATGCTTTATTCTGCTTGTTCTAGTATGATTGGTGTATACCATGAAACTTTGGTCTCTGTACTCAATCTTATAATCCTATAACGGTTTGGGCCCGGGGTATTTGAGGGACCGCCTGCTCCCAAGGGTTGCTGCCCGCTTGACGAGGACATCTGAGGGGGCCCTGCTCCGGGTGCTGACAATGAGAGAGGCCCGGCTGTCATGCATTCGGGACAGGGCCTTCTCTGTTGCTGCCCCCAGACTCTGGAATGCTCTCCCAGTGGCCATTCGTTCCTCGGACTCCATCACGGCTTTTAGAAAGCTTGTAAAGACTTGGCTTTTTACCCAGGCTTTTACATAATCGTTTTTACTGCTGCTTCTGGGTATTTTTATCTGTTGTATTGTTTTATGCCTGTTTTTATATGTTTTTATACTTTTAGCATGATGTTTTTATTGTGTTTTTATTGTATGTTTTTAACTTTTGTAAACTGCCTTGGGGCTATCTTTTTAATGAAAGGCGGTATAAAAATGCAAAAATAAATATAAATAAATAAATAAATAACCTGTATGTAAACAGTATAAAAGACTCTTGCCAAAAGCTTGAGTGTGTGCTCTTGGAAGAGAGACACCCAGCATGTCGTGATCAATAAAAACTTGAACCTTCCTGGAATTTCTCTGTCACTGCTCAGTGCAGCCCATTCTACTGCTCTCCTCCATTATTCTAGTCCCATGTTTGTGCTACTTTTTGTTTTAGTTCCTGCTTTGCTATATGTTGAGCCACTTCTTTTGTTTGCCTCTTTTAAATTCTTAGGCAAAATGCACTGCCTGAACAACTTTCCTCACCTCTTTTGTGCTGCAGTTTATGCCTACTTTATTTTCTTTCCCTTATCAAATTACCTTATATCCTGCCCTCTGTCCTGTTCATATTCCTTACTTGATGACTGTGACAGAAAATGATAGCTATTTCATACATGCAAGATATCATATCCTGATTACCACAGGCAGAGTTTATGTATGATGTGGCTACACCTCCACTAACATATGTTTCAGTAGAGGTGCTTTACACAGCCCACTGAAAGCCATTCAGAGAGATATGTACATGTGTGAATCATTCCGAGGGCCAGTTCAAACATAACAGGAAACTGGAAGTCCCTTCATCTCCAGTTTCCTAAAACAAACTTCTGAATTCATGGAAATGAAGTTTGCAGGGGAAAGTGACCTGCAGTTCCCCTCGCCAAACTCCACTCTGAATCTTCAGTCAGAGTGGAGTTCACTGCTGCAAACTCCATTTCTGCAGTGCAAGCATTACATCCAAATGCTGGAACCACGGTTTGGGACCCATGGAACCAGGAAGCTCCTCCCTCACTCCTGCCTGATTGGCTATACAGGCTGTCCTTCAGGAAAGAAGGAAGCCCACACAGACAGTTCCCCTGCCTCTCTGCAGTCTCGCAGAGAGGCAGCTCTCCCCAGTGTCCCAATGCAGATGGGAGGGGGCATGGAACTGCAGGTGCATTGGATCCACAGCTCCATCTTATGTCTGAACCAGGCCCTAATGTTAAGGATAAGTCTTCCAAGCATCCTTGTACTTGTTTTCTGTAATCCTTTTCAGTTGTTCTAAAATTGAGTGTGCTGCACACAGGTAGAGGAGGAACAGGAGCATGATGGTTAGCTTCTGCCCCTGTGCTGATGAACTCCCAGAATGCTCAGGCTGCAAGGGCATCACTAGGAGGTGGCCCATGGAGCATGGGCCCCCAGTGCATTGCTCAGAGCCCCGGATCTCACCAGCCACCTCTCTCTTCCATGACTTCTTGCAGAAAGGAAGTGCAGCAGTGGAGGAAGGGGGAGAGCTCCTAACTAGGGGTGTGCATGAACCAGTTCGCAGGCCATGTTGGAGGCCTGCGAACCGGTTCGCTTGTCCGGCAGTCCGACAAACCACTGGCGGGGTGTGTGTGTGTTTGCTTTAAGGGGGGGGTGTACTTACCCCCCCCTGCTGCTTTTCCCCCTCTGGCACTCCAGTTTTTGGCAAAATCTTTGGGGCGTCAGCATTCCTCCCTGCTGCCTCTGCCCCCTTGTTCTCCAAAACTGGAAATAACACAGGCGCATGCGCCCGCTGCAACACCCATGTCAGGCTGTGCAGAGCAAATGTTCTTGGGTTAAGACCTGGAGCTGGGCAGAGCATGAGATGTGGCTAAGGAATGCTCCCATGATCCATGTTCTAATTGGATACAGAATACCCACTTTTTGAATGACTGGATAGGGCTTATGTGTTGTTATAAAGTATAAGCCCTGCTCAAACATTTTTTAAAAGGATGCTGCACTCATGTATAGCATGTCCCAGAGCATGCCTGAAAGTTCTGGCTCCACACATTGTTGTGAACTACACCTGGTTTTGCACTCTGTACATGCTCAGAGGGAAAGAGGCAAAGTCACATCATACACAAACTGAATTGGTTCTTAGAGATGGTGACCATGTAGGATCTGGGCACACAAACAGAGACAGAGAGAGACACACTCAGAAAGTTCAGTGGGCTTTATTATAGAAAGTTGCTCATCAGGATAAAATAACCCACACTAAAAACATGTTTCCGATTCATAGTGTAGCGTAATGTGCCTAACTAACATATGTATGTGCAATCAGTAATTACAGCTATCTAATAATCTAACAAATCCTAATAAAACATTTAGAGAGAAGCAGAAAAAGAAGGAAGGAAGGGAGGGCTTAGGAGAGGGATGGCAGTGATTAGTAGAAAGGAGGGAAGAGGGATCCAAGGCTTGTGGAGCAGCATATTACCAGGGTCAGAGGCTTGAGAGCAGTGGGGCTTTCAGCTGAAGGAGAGATGCTGTAGCTGTAGAACAGGAACTTGGGAGTGATGCAATCTTCTAGCAGTCAAGCAGGTAATTTGCTCAGAGCGAGGCAGAGAGTGAGAGTACCATGGCTAGGGAAGTCTTGACTTCTCACTGCGCAGCAGAAGTCACAGACAGTTCCTGTCCATGGACAGAGTTCCTGCTTGTTGCTGGCTTTGGCAGCAAACTCTGAGATGGCTCTTAGTAGTATTGTTTATTTCGGCCCAAGGCCAGCATATCTGAGATGGCTCTTGAGCAAGTATGCTTGTTAGGCAAGATTGCTTGGGAGTATCATGGCTGGGGAGTCTTGACTTCTCATTTCGCAGCAGAAGACACAAACAGTCCCTTCTCCCTGGAAAGAGTTCCTGCCTCTAGCCCCGCGGTTTGGGCAGCAAACCCTGGGATTGCTCATGAGCAAGTCATGCTTGTAGGCAAAAGATTGCTAATCTGCCATGTCCAGGGACTCCTTCTTATAGTGGTTCCATCCTTTGATGTCTATTTGAGTCTCCTGGATCACAAAAGGTGTCCATTCCTGTTATCCTCTGGATATTGGCTTTTAATTATCAAAATTAGCTCAGGATATTTGGTCAGTCCAGGGTAATCTCAATCCCATCTTCTGTTATCTGTTATCTTGGGGAGGGGATGTTCTATTTTGCCCAAAGCAAATCTGTATCTCTGAGCAGCAAATGGGCATTTTCTCTTGTCCCCAGATTTGGGGCCTGGTCCCAGGAGGTGTTAAAAGGTGTTAGTAAAAAGGAATAAATCTACAGGTGTTTTCCTAGAGTGGAGTTTCTATAGACAGCAACTGAGTATCCCCTTTGGGCATAGCAGAGCAATCATTGACAAGGATTAACATAGACTTCTTGTAACAGAAAAGTGGGGCTCAGCCCCTGGCCTCTTCCACAGACGTTATCTGTGGACAATGGAATCAGACACAGGCCTGAATCCTACACAATTCTGGGATTCTGGGTTTAATGTGTGGGGGGGGTCCCCAACAACATGAACATTGAGAAGCATCATTTTCCCAACGTGCTTGTTTCCATGATCAGAAGGCTGGGGTGCCCTAGGCTTATGATCACATGTCTATGCCTTCATACTTATGATGTTTGCCTCTTCAGACAAATGCCGTAAGGGTAGAGAGCATGGGAAGGGTGATTCTTCTTGGGGCTCACATGTGATCTTTCTTGGGGCTCATGCTGTATGTGAGTACAGTGTCCTTTAAAAAATAAAATCTGAACAGTGTGCCTATGAGGACATTAATTCAGGTATGTTATTCTAGACTTCAGTGGTTTTGGTTTTTTTAAAACTTTAGCCTTAAGTTTGAGATTCACATGAGAGTTGAGCTTGTACTTGAGCCTGAACACTTTTAATGGCAGGTCGGTATAACCAGCTCTGTATAAGGAATACAGAGAATACTTTGAATTAGGAATAGCACTGGAATTTTTACACAACCTCAGCTAAAACAGATTGACAGGATTACTTCATTTCTGCTGAAGAATCCTTTGTGCGCTCCATGAATGCCACAGTTACAGAAATATACCATCCAAAGCTTTAGTTACTGGGGTATTAATTCACCACACATGTCAACAAACAGGTTGAGCTGTAGCAGCATAGGAAGCAGCCCTTCATGTAAGGCACGTGAAGGGCTGTTTCCTATGCTACAGCTCCATTAGAGGCTACTGAAAGTTGTATCCATGTGGCAATGCAGCAAAGGGAGGATGCAATCTTTGTAAGCTTCTTACGGCAGGCACTAACCAGATTACAAGTCCAGACTCTCCCTAATAATGCACCACACATTTCACTTGAAGGCTGCAGAAGATGAAGCAGCCTCCAGCCTCTTCACAATATTAGAAAGCCTTTGATAAATTCTACAACAAAACAAGTTGCAAGAGAAAGCTCGTGGAGTTCTCAAATAAATACTCTCACTGTTCCAGGTTAGTCTGAAGCTTTATATGAAATGGAAAGCTTGCTTTTTGATCCACATCTCTGCCTACTCTGTTTCTCTCATTAAAAAAGCAGGAGCAGAAGTACGGTATAGCAGATGAGTTCATGTGCAAGAGCTCAAGAGGTTTCTGTTGAGCTCAAGGAAAGAAATAACAAAGAATTAAAAAGTAACCATCTCCTCCTCCATATAAATACTGACTTTTAAAAGAACAAGCCCACCTGTAATGTGAAGTTTTTCTCCTGTATTATAGCTCTATCTTTTGAAGCACTCTCTTGGTGGTGGTGGGGAGGGGCAATTATTTTTTGTAATTACCATAATGCATTGAATAAGTTAGTGCAGGCCTGACAAATTTTATTTGGCTATAGGAGCCAATCAAAAATGTAGAAGCCAGACCACCCTCTACTCCATGGGGTGGGAGATGCTCGCCGCTCACTCCCAGCAATGTTCTCCTCTCCTTTGGTGGAGGGAATTCTCCCTTTCCTTGCCTGGCTTACTAACCTCCTCCTCCTCCTGGTCATGCCTGGTCCATCTGGCTCAGGCAGGAGAAGTGAATATTTGCCTACTGTGCTTGCTCACTCACTCGTCCTGGTTATTATTTATTTACACAGTCAGACAGGTGGTGTTGACTTCTTTGTTTTATCCAGACATCGAGTCCTTCCCAAGGAATGGGGATGGCTGAATTTTATTATCACTGTTGTTGATGTTATTATAGATATCGTTGCAGAATATAGGCTGTTTCCAGTAAAGTTGCTTTTTGTAATTGGTTGATGGTGATTTCTGTGGCCCCTATGGTGTTGAGGTGCTCTTCAAGTTGTTTTGGAATTGCTCCTAGGGCGCCAATTACCACTGGGATTATTTTGGTCTTCTTCTGCCACGGCCTTTCAACTTCAATTTGTAGATCTTTGTATTTTGTAATTTTTTCCATTTCTTTTTCTTCTATTCTGCTATCCCCTGGTATTGCTATGTCAATTATTTTAACTTGTTTTTCTTTCTTCTCGACTACAGTTATATCTGGTGTACTGTGTGGCAGAAGTTTGTCTGTTTGTAGTCGGAAGTCCCTAATATTTGTGCATCTTCATTTTCTACAACTTTTTCAATTTTATGGTCCCACCAATGTTTGGCTACAGGTAGCTTGTATTTTTTGCAGATGTTCCAGTGTATCATCCCTGCTACCTTGTCATGCCTTTGTTTGTAGTCAGTCTGTGCGATCTTTTTACAAGAGCTGATTAGGTGGTCCACGGTTTCATCTGCTTCTTTACAAAGGTGGCACTTGCTGTTTGTTGTGGATTTTTCTACTTTTGCTCTTATTGCATTTGTTCTTAGTGCCTGTTCTTGTGCAGCCAGTATTAAACCCTCTGTTTCTTTCTTCAAGTTGCCATTCTTAAGCCATTGCCAGTTGTTGTTGTTGTTATTATTATTATTATTTCAATTTATGTCCAGCCACCAGGTGTCACACTTAAATTTCCAGGCACCATGACAAGTTGGCACCTGGGAATTGTCAAGTCCTGATCTAGCGTGTATATGTGTGTGCACACTTTTCATTCTGCAGCATATGAAAGGACTTTGAAGCCTTAGGACAAACTTCCTTCCTCCTCCACCACCTCTTTTTATTTTATTTTATTTTATTTTATTTTATTTTTCTCATGGGACTGATGTTGTCATCCATCTAAGTGATTTTGTGATTAAATTGCAAATAAAATTGATTTTTAAAAAAACATTAATTCAAATGCAGGCGCAAATAAAAGGGGAAAGCGATTAAAGACCTGTGTGATTCATTCTTTGTACATCATTATGGGAATAGTTTCCTTGCTGGATTCTTTGCAGACTGAGTCAGTGAACCATGATTATACTTCAGAAAATGAAAGGGAAAATATGTGAGGCAAGAAAACAAATTTGAATTCATGAGTATTAGAAATGTTTTTTAAATGTAATTTGAATCATTGGTTCGACAATGAAAATATCTTTTTAAAAAAATCTAAAAATCATTATCAGCAGTGTTTCCAACAGCTTTTACATGAATTTATGTTTTAAAAAAATCTGTCAGTAAAAGCTTATTAACAAATTATGTGAATTCATTGCTTAAGGTAATGTGACAGTACATGGTAATTAATAATGTACTGAGAATTTGCTTATTCCTAGGCAATGTAAAATTAATGCTTGGAATTAGGTGATAATTGAGATGCCTCAGTTTCTAAATGAAGATGTCCTCTTGCTTCTCAAATGTAGTGTGACCAACAGCAATTCCAGATGTCCATATGCATAGTGGACAACATAAGCCCTACCAGTGATTCTAAAAGTGGGTATTCTTGTATCCAGTTAGAGCATGGAGCACTCCTTAGGCACATCTCATGCTCTGTCCAGATTCAGGACATAACCCAAAAGCATTTCCTCTGCACAATTTAGGACTCAGCCTGAAAGGGGCATTGCTAGGTCCCTGTCCTGGCCCTGATAGGCTCACAGCCCCCTTTAATTATAAAAAGTCAATTACATCCAATAATAATAATAATATTTATTAAATTAATAAACTTTATTTGTTAGCCACCCCATCACAAATTGTACACTGGACAGCTTACAACACAACATTAAAACATGAGATAAAAACACACCACAAATTAAATCATAACAGACCCAATAAAGGGGGGGATACAAAATACAATTCAAAACAATTTAAAATACATTTTAAACAGTTAAAATCTGATCAAAATTTAAAATTTAAAAGGCCTGAGTGAACAAAAAGGTCTTCACCTGGCATCTAAAAGAATAAAGTGATGAAGCAAGGCGAACCTCACTAGGGAGGCTATTTCATAAACAAGGTGCAACCACTGAAAAGGCCTTCTCCCTAGTAGCTGCCTGCCTCACCTTGTTAGGCAAGGGCACTCGGACGAGAGCCTCCAAAGATGACCTTCAGGTTGGGACATATGGGGCAAGGCGCTCTCTCAAGTGACCTGGTCCCAAGCCATTTAAGGCTTTAAAGGTTAACACTAGCACTTTGAATTGGGCCTGGAAACAGACTGGGAGCTAGTGTAGATGATGCAGCACTGGAGTCATATGCTCAAAACATCCAGTCCCAGCTAATAATCTTTCAGCCCTATTTTGTACGAGCTGCAGTTTCCAGACAATTTTCAAAGGCAGCTTCATGTACAATGTATTGCAATAATCCAAGCGAGAGGTTACCAGAGCATGAGTAATTGTGGCCAAGCTATCTCTGTCCTTTATGTATGAAAATTGTGCTGCTAAATGTCTATGTTGAATATTTTAAAACCCTCTTTATGTTTTAATCACTATCTCTTTTTTGGAAAGTGGGCACATTGCATGAAAAGATGCTGTATATAACAATGAGAAATGGATTGGACTAGAGGAGAGTCCATACCAACTGGAGAGGTTTAGGAATATGCTCCTTTTAAAAGAAAGCCCTTTCTTCAAGCCCCCAGATCAGGCATCAAGGATTACACATGCATATTGCCAAGACTAGCAGCAAATGATTCTCCACAATTCTAGGGACCTCAATCTATTATTATTAATAATAATAATAATAATAATAATAATAATAATTTTATATCCCGCTCTTCCTCGAAGGAGCCCAGAGCAGTGTACTACATACTTAGGTTTCTCCTCACAACAACCCTGTGAAGTAGGTTAGGCTGAGAGAGAAATGACTGGCCCAGAGTCACCCAGCAAGTATCATGGCTGAATGGGGATTTGAACTTGGGTCTCCCTGGTCCTAGTCCAGCACTCTAGCCGCTTCACCATGCTGGCCGCCAACTTCCCAATCAGAGAAGGCGCATGAAGAGAGAGAGAGCAGCAAACACTGACAGCAGAGAGCAGCAGCATTCTCCATGTTGCCCTGGTCCCAGTTCTTTTCATATCTGTACCTGTAATGCATTGTGCATGTGTTGGAAAGAGGCATGCTTGCTGGATTTTGCTCCATTTCAAACAAAAAAAAATCTATATATTTAATCCTCCTGGGTGCGCCTTTAGAATGTGCATCCCAGCACCCAGCTGATTGGCTGGGCGGTGGAGGCGCCTGATAGGCTGAGGCACACCCAGGAGGATTGGTCATCACGGTGGCCAGGCCGTCCCGGATGAGGGAGAAGCGGCGGCGGCAAAGCCCAGCCTGGCCACCGGAGGTGGGAGGTGGCGGCAGGAAAGGGGGTGAGTGGGAAACGGGTGGTGGGGCACAGCCTTGGCACCTGTTGGAGGCTAGGACAGGAGGGAAACGGGAGGCAGGACTTCCCTGTTTGCTGCCCAGGAGGAGGAACGGCGGCAACGGGGCCCTTTTCGGCCGCCTGGTAAGGAGGGCCTGTGGCGGCAGTGAAGTCCAGCTGGAAATGGCTGCCCAGTGAGGTAAAATGCTCAGTGCGGGTTGGGGGAAGAACAGAAGGGGAGGCAAAAGGGAGAGGAGGGAGGTCAAGAGAGAGTGGGGCAGGAGTGCAAAATAGAGTGGGGCAGGAGGGAGGGGGAGGGAGGGCAAGAGAGAGTGGGGCAGGAAGGAGGTCAGGAGAGAGTGGAGCAGGAGGGGGAAGGAGGGTGAAAGAGTACAGTGGGAGGGGGAGTGAGGGCAAGAGAGAATTGGGTGGGAGGGGGAGGGATGGAGAGCTAGAGAGAGTGGGGCAGGAGGGAGGGGGGAACAGCCGGCCCCAAAGAGTGCACAGATGCTCCGTGTGGGTCGGCTAGTAACACTTATTAACATATTTAATTCGTTAATTGAAATAATTTTTTTGAGTGCCAGCAGGATCTGAACTGATCCAAGAGGACTTCTACACTCAATTCTTACCTGAAACACATGCAAAGCATTTCCAGAGAGCAATGCCGGTCCCCACCGCTGCACTAGTGTGATGGGGCGGGGGTGGGGTTGTGCCACCAGCATGTGAGGCAGGCATGGCACCGCCATCCTTCCCCTGCACGTGGCCAGGATCAGCTAATCAGAGAAGGGGCTGGGCTGTTTGCATCACCGGCCGGCCTCTATTTGGCCCAGTCGCTCCACAGTGTGGGGCAAGCCTAGTGGACTGGGAGCATAGGAAGCTTTATGAGATAACGCATGTAGTGATCCATTCTTTCTTTGATAGATAAGAATCCATTCACATTTTCAGTTGGCCTCGGGGTTTGCCTAACCAGACCCTCTAGTTTGAGTGGTTTAGGTTAATCTGAAAATACGTCCCTTTTTTCTGTGCTACATAACTTCAGAAGAGTTTACATCTGATTGATACAACAATACATTCATACATGCATTTCTACCTACACTGACTCCCATTGTTGGGCCTCCGTGAACGGCTCTGGTTCAGGTTCACTGGCTTGAACTCACTGCAAGTCTGGCCTGAACTCACTGGCCTGAACTCACTGCAAGTCTGCTCACCAGTCACAACACTGCAAATTTCAGTAGCACCTGTTTCAACATTAGGGGTGCTGGATACTTTGACGACAGTTCAAAAGCTTTGGTGGCGATGTACAGCTTTCTGTACATTGTGGGCATTCTTCATGGCTTCTCCCCATAACCTGTTTGCCAAACCTCCTCACTGCCACACCATTCAATTCTAGTGTATGGGGACGTAGTCTCATGTTCAGTCCCCTGTTCTTTTGGACATGTGCCTGCTGACATTGCTGGACCTTAGTCTCTGACGTTGTCTTCCAGATTTGTTACTGGCCAGCGCAACATGAAGCACTGCTATGGGGGGTTGCAACTCTTTCTCTCTTGTTGAAGGTAGGCTCCATGGACTGGGGGTGCTGTGACGCTTTCTCCTCTCCTTTACGTGAGGTAGGCTCTACACCTTCAGCATGAAGGCAACAGTTGCATTGGGACGCAGCTTTAAAGTTTTTGATTAATTACTATTACAAGGAGCACGGTGATGGTGTCAGAAGATCTCATGACTTGTGATTGCGCCCAATCACTCTTTCCTTTGTAGAGCCCCAAACAAGTCATTTTCATTTGTAACATAACACTGCTTGTCTTTGAGCGAGGCACTGCGGAGGATGGGCGGAGCTGGCCCACACTCCTTCAGGATCGAGGCAGCTTCTTCAGCGGCACAGCGTTTGCTCACCTGCCGCACTACATACATCTGTTATGGGGGTAAAGGGGGCCTCTCAGATGGATGCACTAACTGGTTTTTGTTTTGCAGACCACTGGTGGCCTCCTTCCCCTCTTCATGTACTCATCTACGGTCACAGCTATGTGTTTGGGGCCAGTCAAATAGTCGGCCAGAGCCTCGCGGGGACATGGAGATGGACTGGCTGGGGGCATCGAGGAACACTGTCGACCTTCTCCTAGTGCTGCTGGATGAGTTCACTGCTGAGGCCAACACATGTGCTAGTCATTCATCTGGGGGCAATGACAGCGGCTTGCTGTAGGGCAAGGCCTTTATACTCCTAGTGATTCACCTGAGGGTTGATGACATCAGCTTGCTGCAGGGGAAGGAGCCACGTTAGCTGTCTATGCAGTGGCAGGACCAACATGGTTCCACAACAGCTGGCAGAGCCGAGGGGTTCTGTTGGCCAAGGGGTTCCGCTGTGTTCAGTCTGGCACATTGGAAGGTTAACAAGAACACCGGCAGGGGGTCACCACTTTGGATGGAGGGTGCTCCCACATCTGGACTTGTCAGGTCCAGGCTGGTTGCTGTTCAGGAGAGATTGAGTACGCCTGTCTGATCACGGGGACGAGCTGTTCCTCTGGGACTTGCAACAAGGTATTCAGGAGGTGCTAGTGGGGGTGGAGGAGAGCAGGGCAAAACAGAGATTTGCCCCGCTTCTGTGGCAGGAGGGTGCAGGTGTGGGGTAGGTTGATTGATTAATGGTGTCTGGCCGGATAGGCATTTGAGGCGAGGGGGAGCCAGGGAATAGCCCTTCAGGGTTTTTGCAGCCCAGAGGGTTGGGAATGGGAGGGGGAATGGCCCCTCCTTGGGGGGTGGCTTCTGTGGCTTTGATTGGGGTGGGCTGTGTTGCCCTCCCCTCAGCGAGGGAAAGCCTCATGGTGAGAGGATGTCAGAACCTGATGCCTGACAGAATCAGCACCTGGCCCTTTGCCCTGATGTGAGACGGCTCTCCATAGGTGACTGTATCACATGGGAGGAGTACCCACACTCTGGTTAGTTAGGTACCACATTGCGAGTCTTATTGCTGTACATCAATAAAGTGGCCCTATTTTACTCAATTTAAGTGTGTCATTGGGGCCTGGGGGTACAATGCCCACCCCATGATGGGGTGGGGTGCAGGGTTGTGAGGCAGGCATGGCGCTGCCATCTTGCCTCCCCTCACAGATGGCCAGGATCAGCCAATTAGGGAAGGGGCCTGGCAGGTTGCAGCACCGGCTGGCCTGTATTTGGCCCAGTCACTCCGCAGCATGGCACCCACCCGCCCACCCTGTACTCAGTGAGGGATATCTGGTCTCAAGTGGGGCTAAGTAGGAATTTTGAGGTCGCACCAGATTGGTGCTTGGTGTGGCCTTTTTCTGCCTACTTCTCACTGTGTCCTTTGGGGCTGGGTCATAGTTATGCATTAAAGGTATGATCAGTCACTTGGCAGGAGAGTGCGGGTGTGGATTAGGTAGATTGATTAATGGTGTCTGGCTGGAGGACCGTTTGAGGTGAGGGGGGCCAGGGGACAGTCCTTCAGGGTTGTTGTTGTTTGGTTTTTTTGCCCGGCTGGTTGGGAATGCCCCCTCCTGGGGGTGTGTGGCTCCACTCACCACGCCTGGTGGGGTGGCTCAACTCACAACCACGAGGCTTGGGTTGGGCTGTGTCACCCTCCCCTCAGCAGGGGAAAGCCTCGCAGTGAGAGGATGTCAAGACCTGGCACGTGACATAATCAGTAGCCGGCCCTTTGACCTGGTGTGAGACAGCCCTTCCTAGGAGGCTGTCTTACATGGGAGGAGTACCTGCACTCTGGTTAGGTAGGTACCTCATTGCACGTGGCCCTATTTTACTCCATTTAAGCATGTCCTGTCTTCATTGGGGCCTGGGGGTGTAATTATTCCAAAAAGAACACAATTTTTGCCTTTTTAAAGCAGTATTAAAAGAGAGAGGTTTTCAATGGATTTTTCACAGATAGTCAGCAAATGACCAGAAGATGGCATTAAGAAATAGTGTGGTACCCTTTAGCATCACCTGGATCCCCTGTGGTTTTTTCAGATGCTAACTTTACCACAACTTTACTTGGGAGGGTGTGTGTGTGTGTGAGTTCACATATTGGCCACATTTACCCCAAAGTCTGTGCGATATTTCAGAGAGCACTTCACATACGATTTGGGTTTTCCCCTCCATATTGGAATCTAGCCCAATCTATGTCCGGGGTAAAAAAAATCCTCTTTTTCTGTAGAAGTATCCTTTATACCCCGAGCTCACAGTAAAGCCTTGTGGTAAACCTGTGGTAAAGCCTGCTGTCTGAAAAGCCTGCTGGAAAACCTCTCATTGCAATTTGTGTTCATGTTAGAATAAATTGCTGTCTGGAAATGCTCAATAGCTAGTCCATTGGTGTTGGGGGAAATTCAATTTATTTTCCATCGCTCAGTCCCAGGACTTAATTTTTAAAAATTATTTTTAACAGAGATCAGACACATTTGATTTCTACAGTGTGGGATACCGGGACCGAGTTTTAAAAGCCACACTATATTCTTAAACATGGTTTCCTCCAGATGTGTGGAGGTGGGCTCTAAATATTTAGAATGATGATATTTAGAATATTTATATGCCAACTTTTGACCCCAAAAAATTCACAGTGGTTTACACAGCGAAATAAATAAGAGATTGATTTTAAGTGGGGCACACAGTCTGAAAAGATCCTGTTGTGGTGAAGGAAAAGCAATCTGGGACAAATAACAACCGGGTTGGGTGTGTGTGTGTGTCTAGTTGTTGCTGTAACAGGGACAAAGGGTTAAAGCTCCCTTCTCTTCAGGCCCTCAGACCTGGAGCTGTGCCCTTGCGGGTTCCTATTTACATTTTAAAAGAGCAAACACCTAAGTCCCAATCATGCAATGTGCATATCATCTAGTCTGGTCCTCCTTTTATATCAAGCCATTATTAACAGTAATTCTGGTGGATTGTTTATTTATGTAAACGTAAAGTTGTGCCATCGAGTTGGTGTCAACTCCTGGCGATCACAGGGCCCTGTGGTTTTCTTTGGTAGAATACAGGAGGGGTTTACCATTGCCATCTCCCACGCAGTATGAGATGATGACTTTCAGCATCTTCCTATATCCTATAGGTGTTTCCCATAGTCTGGGAAACATACCAGTGGGGATTCGAACCAGCAACCTCTTGCCCCCTAGGCAAGTTACTTTCCTGCGCTGTGCCATTAGGTGGCTCTTATTTATGTAGCCCCATCCATTCACCTTGTACTTTATAAAGCACAAGGCCTCTGCACCAAGGGGCTCTCCATATAAAAATATAGACACAATTGATAATGTTGTTGATGACTGGGAAGTTGGAAGACAGAGAAAACAGTTTAGTTTGGGGGACACCCTATGGAAATAAACTTAAACCTCTTTTGTTGAAGTGTTCTCAGTGGAAATGTGTGTTTCAATCACCCATCACAGGTTTTGTTACCAAAGCTGAGGAACAAGATAGGATTAGTAAGTGTATTTATGTACCAGTCCTCACCGCCCACCCTGGAAAATCCATTTCTATAATGATTTTTAAAACCAGACTCAGTGAAGCTGAAAAGATCAAAAAGTCATGGGATATTTTGTTCCCATGAGGCAAGAAGATTATACTGAGCAAAACGGCAAGTGAGGCAATTTAAAAGGTCTTAGTGCATTGAGCTTTCTCTCATTCAAGGTCAGCTAGCTAATGAGATGTGGTAGTGGTGCCCGGTGCCCGGTGCCCTCGCTGCCTGTTGCATTCACCACCACTACCCCCAGCTTGTGTGAGAACTGCTACTCCTCCTCCTGCTTTCCTGCTTTTGCTTTCTGCATTTTCACAAGCTGGGAAAAAGGGAGCAGGAGGAAGTAAGATGCTGGGCTGTAGTCCAACTCTGCACTCTAATTTACACTTGGGGGAAGATTGCTGAGGAGGTGAAGTAGTGATGGTGGAGGAAAGAACAGGGCACTCTGCACACTGCCAGGTGGTTGGAGGCAGCTCCTTGCTATGCTGGCTGAGGAACCAGGGATATGGAGCTTGAACTGGCCCTGCTATCATTACTGGGAACGTCAGGACTGAGCTATAACTGCTTGAAAGTAGCACATCATCAAAAGCACTCGCACTGATTAAAAATCTGTTATTACACTGTAGAGTCCTCCTCCCCCTCCACTTCCTTTAAGACCAGAGAGGATGCACCCCTGCCCAACCCCTCAGATTTTGAGTAATTGTCACTCATCAGATGAGGTAGAACCAACCCTACCTTTATAATGGAGATGGACTTCCAGTGCATTGAACTTTTGCACCAACTATCCTAATGACCACTAGGGGCACTGGGAGTAAAGATAGTGAGTAAGGGTCTCCCTAGCTGTTCTACCTGTCTCTACTCTATGACCCTGATACGACTCTACAGGTATTTCCTGTTGAGAGTCAGAATCTCTTCTTTTTCTCTTAGAGAGCAGATGGAAACATCTCTCTCTACCTATTGATTATGTAGTTCTATAGATTAGGATTAGGTCTTTCCTATCCAAAGTGTACTTCACCAATAAATATTTCGTATTTATTCTACAAGAATCTCCATGTGTCTTCTATAAATAGCTGCAACAACTAAACTCTGCAACTACTCTGTAACTAGAGTGGGTAGCTTCTTTATTAATCTACTAATTAACTGGGGGATAAACATTTCAACCCCCAGTCCCTTTAAGCTCACTAACCTTCCAGAGCAAGGGGCAGACTAAAGTCCACTTCCCCTATATACAGACTCAGATTAGAAACCTGCTGAAGCAACATAGTTGCAAACATGCTAGCCTTGACTTTACCTGGCTCCTGTGAAACTCTGGTTTCCTGGCCTTGGCCTTTGTTTTGACTTGGATTCATGCCTGCTCCTGTATACATCTGACTCTCTGTCGAGGCCCTGGTGAATTTCTGGAACGTGGAGAAAGCCACGTTGACACGGTCGCTCCTAAATGGCCTCTCTGGCTTGGTGGAGCCCATTCTGTTCCTTGGTTTTCCTCAGAGCTTAGGGCAATGAAACAACTCAGACAACGGCTGGAATTATGCTGGAGGAAAAGTTGTGATGAATCTGAATGAACATGGTCTAGAGCCCATTTTAAGGACTACTACATGGTGGTGGGGGTGGTTAAGAAATGCTTTTTCTCCAGCCCCATTGCATCTGCTTTGTGCCAACTATTGCTCCACACATCCCCTCAGATTATGGGGGAGGAACCATCTACAGCCTATTATGAGCAGTTTGCATGTCACTTTGCAGATAAGTTGCTTGCCTCCAGGGTTTTGGCAGTTCCAGCAGATGTGCCTCTGGTACCATCTGGTCCTCTTATGTTGGATTCTTTTCAGTTAGTGCAGCCTGAGGATGTGGACAAAATCCTGGGCAGTGTCCAGGCAATGTTGTGCATTCTAGACACTTGCCCTTCATTGCTAATAAAATCTGCCAGGGAGGGTTGGAGGCTATAATAAATGCATCATTAAAGGAGGGCAAGATTCTACCATGCCTAAGAAGGTGATGGTAAGACCAAATCAATGTTTATTTTGATTAAAGATCAAATGCAGAATTTAAAACAAACAATAAATACATAAAAATATTACAACCAACTGGATCATGACTGTAGCAATTGTTGTCGTATTTTCACTGCTGCTACACAAAATTTAGCTACTGTCTGGGTTATGGTTTGATTTGTATCAGAGAACAATAGCTTGGTATAGAACCCCTCCAATGTGTCTGGGTACCTCTCTAATAGAGGGGAAATAAATCTTGTACGGGAGTCCTTGTAAAGGGGGCAACATAACAGGACATGTTGGACCATTTCTATCTCCTCTGCCCCGCATGGGCAGGTTCTAGAAGCCAATGGCAATTTTAAGTATCTTTCCTGCAAGAGTGCAGAGGGGAGAACTTTATGCCCTGCTCTGAAGAATTTCTTTCACAGCTTAGAGAAGGAAAGCATTGTTAAATAACTGGCAGATTCCCATACAAAATTTAATGCCCAGTCCCTCATGTATTGGGGCTTTCTGTTAACATCATTTTGATATTCTATATCATCTACCCATTGAGAAAATATCCGTTTGGCTTGCTAATAGCCTAAGGAAATAAGGAATTCTACTGAAAGACCCCGTGACAGTAACTTCTTGTAATTTCCAATTTCCCTTTGGAGAGATGGTCATCTAAGAGAACCAAAGGAGTTAATTGTTGGAAAGAACTGAACTTTAAGCCAAAAGTTGATCTTACACTTCCAAGCCTTCACCTAAATTTTGGGCATCCCAGTTTCCAATATAAGCACTACATTAGGCACACATCTTGGGGCAGCCAGAATAGCACGCAAGAATTTTGTTTGAATTTGCTCTTTGGAAACTCAGTTGAGGTAGACACCCACTTGTGCCCCATATAGTATTTGGGCTAGAGTTTTGGCTTCAAAAACCTTTAAGGTTGCTGGAATTACTTCTCCTCCTTTAGTATAGAAAAACCTCTTGATAGCCATTGATGACCTCAATGCTATTTGCACAGTATACTCTGTGTGGGACTTCCAAATCCCCATGGGGTGAAAAACTACTTAAAATTTAAGGTATTTAAAATTAGACACCCACTCAATTCTGTTTCCATCAACAATCCATTTTTGTAATCTCCCACGTTTTGCAAACCTCATAATTTTGGATTTATGGTAATTAATAACCAGACTGTTCTCATTGCAGTACTGGATTATGGCCCTTATCACTCTTTTAAGCCCAATTGGCATGCGTGAGATGATTGCTGCATCATCTGCGTATAAAAGAATTGGAATATCAGTACCTGCAATTTTAGGAGAGTAGAATGGTGAGACCATTATTTAAAAATCCCTCCCTTGATCCCTCCAACTATAAACCTGTTTCTAACCTTCTCTTTTTGGGCAAGGTGATAGAGTGTGCGGTGGAGTCCCCGATACAGAGGGTCTTGGATGATATGGATTATCTAGATCCCTTTTAATCTGGTTTCCTTCCTAGATATGGGACTCAATCAATGTCTTTATTACGGTACTTGACCAGATTCCAGCATTATATACAAAACTGACATTCTGTATATAATGACAGATGGATGGTACAGTCTGTCAGATATCACAGTTGCATTTTAGGTAAAGGAAGTTTACCTATTAGGGACATCCTTACCTAACTGATAGGGGGATCCTTCGCCATTGATTGATGGATCTTGTATGCAATGGCACAAAATATAGCGACACAAGAAGTAACAAATACAGTCTTATCTACAATAAGATAGCTTACATAAAAGTCCATTGGTCTTCCCTGAAGGTTCTCTAACAGATGTAAAATCAATTTGCTATGTGTAGTGCTGTAAAATTTACAATGAAGTAAAATATGAGCCAAATTATCAACTTGGTCTGATCCAAAGGAGCACTTGCACAGGTGATAGGGTATTTTTTTGTATCTCTCCTCCAACCAAGCTGATGGGAAAACATTATAATGAACTAAGGTGAGGGCTCTCTGATGGGTTGGACATGTCAGATTATAAAGATAGTTTGCTGGAGCTAAAATTGAGGTGACCTACCAATTATTAATGCAGTTAGAGAGTTTGCCTCTCTCTTCTTGTGATTCGATATCTAAGAAACATTCTATAATTCTATTGGCTTGATCAAACCCCACAGCAATTAGAGATTCAGAAGAGAGTCTGACCATCTGAAGTTTTCCCATTAACAGGTAACTACTTGGAGTGGGTCTGATCCTCCAGAACTAGGGGCCTGGATATGGGACTGAAACTGCCTTGGTCACTCTAGTGGATGACTTACGCTGGGAGCTTGACAGGGGGAGTATGTCCCTGTTGGTTCTGCTGGACCTCTCTCATTGTGACATCCGATACCATCAACCATGGTATCCTTCTGGACCACCTCCTGAATATAGGCTTTGGCGTGGCTTTGGTCCTTTCTCAGGGGGAGGGTCCAGATGGTGTTTCTGGGGGATTACTGCTTGGATCCTTGGCCATATGCCTATGGGGTCCCACAGAGTTCAGTTTTGTCCCCCATGCTGTTTAACATCTACATGAAACCATTGGGAGAGGTCATCTGATTGTCAGCAATATGCAGATGACACTCAGCTCTAGCTCTCCTTATCACTTGATTCTAGGGAGGCAGTAGGTGTCCTGAATTGAGGGCTGGAGTCAGTGATGGGTTGGATGTAGGCTAATCAACTGAGATTGAATTCGGACAAGACGGAGGTGCTGTTGGGCAGTAGAAGAGCCAATCAAGTTGAGGGGATTCAAGCGTTTCTGGATGGTGTAGCACTCCTCTTGAAAGAGCAGGTGCACAGCTTGGGGTCCCATTGCTGGACCCATATCTGCTTTTGGAAGCTCAGGTAGAAGTGGTGGCCAGGGGTGCCTTTGTATGGCTTTGGCTAGTGCACCAGCAGCATCCCTTTCTCGAGAATGCAGATCTGCACACAGTTGTTCATGCCTTACTCATGCTACAGATGGATTACTGTAATGCACTTTATGTGGAGCTGCCCTTGAAGAATATTTGGAAACTGCAGCTAGTGCAAAAATGTGGCAGCTAGGATTTTAGTTTGGACCCTGGATACCTGAGGGACCACCTGCTCCCAAGGGTTTCTGCCCACTTTATGAGGTCATTGGAGAGGACTCTGCTCCTGGTGCCAACAATGAAGGGGGCTCAGTTGTCATGCACACGGGACAGGGACTTCTCAATTATTGCTCCCAGACTTTGGCATGCTTTCCCAGTGGCATCGGCTCCTCAGTCTCCATTACAGTTTTTAGAAAGCAAGTGAAATCTTGGCTTTTTACCCAGGCTTTTAAATGAGTGGTTTTTGTTGCTGCTGCTCTATATTTTCTGTTCTCATTCTGTATGTTTTTAAAACTCTTAATTAAATTAGATTTGTATTTTTATATTCCAATTCAATATTTGTATTGTGTAACTGTTTTATAGTTTTATTATTTTTTATTTATTTATTTATTTAATTTATATACCGCCCTTCCAAAACTGGCTCATTTCAAATGTTTTGGAAACTGCCTTGAGATTGTTTTAAGGAAAGGTGGTATAAAAATCTAACAATAAATAAATAAATGCCAGGTAAGTGATGATCCAATAACGATATGGAAAAAGATTAATGGAGAGGCCAATAGGGCCTCACCAACACTATCATTATTAGTATCCAGCCAGCATTTACCCGATAATAGTTATCAGAAGCTGACTTGGATAAAGAGTCTCTCCAAGCTCACTCCAGGTTTGGATTTAAAGGACTGCGCCCTGAAAATTGAGGGGTGGAGCAAGGTAATCCTACAATAAGCACCCACTGGTTCAGTGGGTGCTTGCTGGGGGTTAGATTGGCTCCCCCATACCCCAGTTTTGGGAATGCAGTGCTTAAAGTTCAGGATGGGACGCAGGTTGGAGAAACTTTGACCCCAAGCCAATCATACCTGGTTTTTAAGCACTACAGCCAAGAAATTGAGTAGTAAGCCCAAGGTAACCCCTCAGCAAGCACCAACTGAGGTTTCCTGGGTGGTTTAACTTGGACCCCCCCAAACACACCCTGCCCCCTGTTTTCTGAGGTTCTTTGCATAAAAACCAGATTGGGAGTGGCTTTGGATTCATTTTGTCTGTAAATTGGCTCCCTACTGCCCTATCAGAAATCCTTTTGAGAATGCCCAACAGTGGTCATGCTTCTTTTTCAGGGTTATATGTGGTGGGGGACTTCCAGGATTGGGACCATGAATGGGGGAGGATGTTTAACCCTCCCGCAAGTGGTATGTATCTGGATATATAGGGGCCTGAAATGTGTGGAGATCTTTGCTCAGTTGTTGAATTAGATGAAAATGGAAAGCGCTCACTGGCATTTTAATCCTCAAATACAGTTGTCTGATGTTTAAAAGGGTGATTGCTTCAAATGAGGATTTGTCTCTTCTACTGCCTTACTTAGCTGCATCGAATAATGTCAAACTTGAAAGGGAATAGAGGTTTGCTGATATCCTCTAGCTAAGCTGATATCCTTTTGCCTTAAGGCTCAGGCTAGCAGATACCCTCTTGCCTGCAATATCCTGTAAAAAGATTTTTCAAAGTTTGAAGTTAGCTGCAGAGAGTTGTGAGGAAGAGTATCAGTGGAAATGACTTTTAACTCTCTCTGTTCATGAGATGCTTTGAAAGAATAGTAATGGAGCTCAAATAAGAGGTCAAGTGTCTATGCTGGACATTAACAAATAGGATCTGTTTTTAAACAGACCTAAACACAGATAATGAAATAGGTTTATTTTTAATAGTAGTGCTATCCTATTTTTTCTATGGCAATCCATCTTTATTTTAAAGTAAGTCTCATTAATTTCAGTGGGGAACATCCAAGCTAACAGAACTCAGGGAAACTAATATTTTCTCTATCCCTTCCTGCTCCCAGAGTCACTCAAAACCATTCCTGAGAGATAAGGGACCATCGGCAACAGTGTGGGATGTGCATGAATGTCTGCAAGTGGAAATGGGGATTTTCAGAAATTGGGCAGACACTTTCTGTCCACTCGTAAAAGGTGTTTCCATCCTTCCTTCCCTGCAGCCACGTGTGCCACATTCCATGCTGTGGCTGAGCAGACTCATAGAATGAAAGCCCTAGCACCTATTTGGATCAGTTTTAAACTGTATATATGTCATACAAGAATGGATATGCAACAAAATATTGCTGTATATCTCTGCAGTGCATGTTTTCTTCAGCCTGTGGTTGAGTCACTGAGTTGCATAGGCTCCACCCTTCATCCACCTGCTTGCCTGTATATATTACCCCAAGTCTGTTGCTACCTCCCATTTGCCTGCAGCCACTCCAGTTATCTATCCATAAATATCATATTGTTTCTAGCTCTTTTGGAAATATATTTAGATGTTTTACTTATTGACTTTTCCTTTCGCAGATGCATGGAAATTTTAATGAAGTGGATTTTATTATTACTGATTAAATGATCAGGTCAAAATATTTGTTATACTTCTCCCTTGTTCTCTGTACAGTTTGTATGTTCTTTCCAGGTGGTCTCCAACCCATGGTCTAGACCAGCTTGGCTAGACCTATATTGTGTGTCTTCATATCATACTCAGGTCCACCTATGGCAGTGCTGCTCAATAGTAGTAGTAGTAGTAGTAGTAATTAATAATTAAAAACAACTTTGTTAGTCACCCCATAACAAATTGTTCTCTGGGTGGCTCAACAGAGGTTTAAAACATACAATAAAAACACAACAGATTAAATCATAACAGGCATGAAAAAGGTAAAAAAAATACAAAATACAATACAAAGCAGCTTCAAGACTAATTTAAAAATTAGTTAGAACTCAGAGCAAATCTGAAAACCCAAATTTAAAACCCCAAATTTAAAAGGCCTTGTGAACAAAAAGGTTTTTACCTGGCATCTAAAGGAACAAAGTGATGAAGCCAGGTGAACCTCACTGGGGAGTCCATTCCATAAACGAGGTGCAGCCACCAAAAAAGGGTTCTCCCTGGTAGCCACCTACCTTACCTCATTTGGCCGGGGCACCTGGAGGAGGATCTCTCAGGTAGGGACATATGGGGCAGGGTGCTCTCTCAGGAAATCCGGTCCCAAGCCATTTTGGGCCCAGAAATGGACTGGGAGCCCGTGCAGCTGATGAACCTCTGGCATAATATGATCAAAATGTCTAGTCCCAGTTAATAATCTTGTAGACCTATTTTGTACCAGCTGCAGTTTCCAGTCTATTTTCAAAGGCAGCCCCACATACAATGCATTGCATTATATAAGCGAGAGGTTAGCAGAGTGTGAGTAACTGTGGCCAAACTATTTCTGTCCAGGTAAGGTCACAGCTGGCATATCAGCCGAAGCTGATAAAAGGTGCTCCATCCAAGCCACAGTGCTGGACAGTGCCCCAGACTGCAAACCTGGTCCTTCAGGGGGAGTGCAACCCCATCTAGAACAGGCTGAACATCATTCACATGGGCCGAGAAACCACCGACCAATAGTACTTCAGTCTTGTCTGGATTGAGTCTCAGTTTGAGCCTCACCCATTCCATTACTGTATCCAAGCACCGATTCAGGACAGTCACCGCTTCACCTGCATGTGATGAAAAAGAGAGATACAACAGAGTGTCATCTGCATATTGATGACACCTCAAGCCAAATCTCCTGACAACCTCATGTAGATCATAAATAGCATAAGGAAAGAATGGACCCTTGAGGAACCCCACCACATAACTGCCAAGGGGTTGAGCAGTAGTTCCCCAGCACCACCTTTTGGGAATGGGTCCAGAGGTAGGAGTGGAACCACCTCCAAACAGTGCCTACCACACCCAACTCAGCCAGCCTATCCCAAAGGATACCATGGTCAATGGTATCGCATGCCACTGAGAGATCCAAAAGAATTAACAGGGTTGCGCGTGTGTGCTCTCTCTCTCTCTCTCTCTC
Organism: Hemicordylus capensis; assembly: GCF_027244095.1. Lineage (NCBI taxonomy): Eukaryota > Metazoa > Chordata > Lepidosauria > Squamata > Cordylidae > Hemicordylus > Hemicordylus capensis. Next base: position 367,124,599 of record NC_069658.1, on the reverse strand, counting down.
TCTCTCTCTCTCTCTCTCTCCCCACACACACACACATAGGTTGTCCCACAGGGCAACCAAAGCAGTTTCTGTTCCAAATCTGGGCCTGAAGCCTGATTGAAATGGATCTAGATAGTCTGTTTCCTCCAAAAGTGTCTGGAGCTGGTCAGCCACGACATGCTCAAGCACCTTGACCAGGAAGGAAGTATTGGCCACAGGCCTATAGTTATTTACATCCTCTGGGTCCAGACTAGGTTTCTTAGGAGTGGTCAAATAATAGTTTGCTTCAATGAAGCTGAGATCACTCCCTCTCTCAATGAGGTGTTTAGAACCTGCTGGACCCAGCTAGAAATTCCCTCCTTATTAGATTTAAAAAGCCATGAAGGCAAGGGTTGAGCACGCACGTGGTCGGGCGAACCTGACTAAACACCTTGTCCACATCCTCAGGGACTGATAATTGAATCTACTCCAGCAAAACTAGGCCAGGTTTTACTCTGGGCACCTCTCCCAATGATCCTGCATCAGCCATAATGTCCAACTCATAGCGAATGCGAGCAACTTTACCCTCAAAGTGCTGTGCAAATGCATCACAGCCATAGACAGATTAAGGCACAGGGAGTGGTGGCATCTGCCTATAGCAGCAAAATCTGAGGAGCAGCAATGGCTGCTCCTCAAATTTTTCCATGCCTCTCAGGTGGGGGTGGGGGTAGCTGTGGGGAGGGGGGGTGAAGGAAAATCCCCCAATTTGCCTATCAAAATTGCTGCTGCCAGAATGGGATAGGACGCAGTCTTGATGGCTGGGCTGCTTTCAGGGAGGGTGAAGGGGGGTGAGGAGGGAAGATTATCCCCTTTTCTTTACCCTTTAAAGTGCTGTGCCTGTGCTGCCATATAGAATACTCCTTTGTGGTGGTGGTGCAGTCGCTGCACGGCCATGGTGTGTTGGCCACTGCCCTCCCCCTCCCCTCACACTATCCCTCACAAGGGGGTCCCTCGGGCAGGTTCACAGCTCGGCTCCGCTCCAAAGCCAAGCGAGCTCTCCATGCCCCCTCATTTTCGTGCAATGTGGCCTCAAGCTCCAGAGAGCCCGTGCAAGCTCTCCGACATTTCAGGCAGCCAGAAATGTAATAAATTGAAAAATAAATTTGCTGCCTGAAATGAGGGGGAGAGGAGAACTTGTTTGGCTTCAGAGCTGAGCTGAGCTTTGAGCCTGTCTGGGTGCCCCCCCCCCTTGTGAGGGATAATGTGAGTGGGGGGGAGTGGCCACCATGCTGCTGTGCTGCTGCCACAGAGGACTATTCCATATGGCAGCACAGGCAAAGCAGTTTAAAGCCCATGTGTTGGGCCAGCAACATGTTGGGACAGTCCCATGGTTGTCATTCTGAGCCACCTCAGACAAGGCAGCCTCAGCATGGATGTTGAAGAATGGATCACCCACAGTGCCACCGAGATTACACACACACAAGCAAAACCAGGCTGGGCTTCCTTAGCCTGGCTTTGCACGTGTGTGTGAATAGTCTCTCAGTATAATATATTATACTGAGCACTTCTTTTAGAGCACTTTACTTATTGAATTTGTACTCACAAGATTATGAACGTAATATGATAAGGATGCTTCTCTCCTCTAATCATCAGCCCGCTTTGTTAGTGTATGGCTACTATTTCAAAAACCCTTTTTAAAAAAAAGAGCATTAGTTTTACTAGCATGTCTCACTAGAATTAGTACGTATCGTTATCCCCCATCACCTGGCCCACTGGGCTCCCTCTTATGTAGCTGCCTGTAATGGGTTATTTTTTGAACTCAGCTTTTGAGTCATTGTTCTATTTCACACAGGAAAAATCACACTACTTGAATCAATAGCATTGCCATGGGGACTTCTCGCAGTTTTTCTGTGCCAGTGTCCTCTGGATAACTAGTGTAAAAGGGAGGGGGTCTGGAGTGTCTTGGAACTGCCCTGCTGTTAAGTATAAAGGTAATAGGGTGTCAGCTAACAACATGAGGAGGGACCTGAAAGCAAACTGAAAAATTAAGATGTGAAAGTACCGGTCACTGACAGTGCACATTATCAGATAAAGAACAGACTGTGTTTGAACTGAAGTAGTGCAGGCCGATGTTCCAAGGAGCCAGGCTGTCCCTTGGCTAGATGAAAATATCAGCTTCCCTTATTTTCTTTTTCAAATGACACAAAATGCTTTCTTCCTGCTCTTCATCACATTTGGACAGTAGCAATTTACAGGAGCAGGAAGCAGGCTTGCAGTAATGTTCTCCTTGCAAAGGAGCCCAAGGAAATCCAGGAACACAGTGTCCGAAATGGCCTAACAATTGGTAATCATCTTCATCAAAACGTTGATCACGAGATTCCTGTGTTTTGCAAAACCAAGTAAGTTTCAATCTAGTTTACATTTTGGCCACCTTTGCACATATCCCCCCCCCCCACCTCAAACTCTCCCAACCGATCCGATATGCAGTCTGAGAAACTGCAAAGGTGGAGGCAATGGCTGTGTGTGTAGTATGAAGGACAGCCGTGGCAGCCAATTCATTAGGAGAGGGGGAGGAGCTTCCTGCCTTCAATCATTTTATGCTTGGAGCCTCTGGAGTCAGGTGGTATATAAATCAAATAAATAAATAAAACCCCAGTTAGAACATGGCTGAAGAATGTGCCTTCAAACCTGAGGTGTCAGCGGCTAAACTCAATACAGACCTAAGGCGACAATTCAGATTTTGGGGGCTAAAGCTGACTCGCGGTTCTGTGATGAAAGAACAGTTTTCTGCATTTGCACTAAAACTATTTTTAACCTCTGGCACATTTGCCTCCCATTTGCCATTATGTGTGAAAGAGGCGTCCATGCCCTGCTTTCAGCATTGTTGTAGGTATCTGTTGTAGCAGAACAAGAATGGCGGCAACCATACAAAATGCAGGGGCAAAATTCCTCCCATTCATTCAGGCCACACTGAATGTTGTACAGAGGGAGTTCAGCTAGGATTATGTGCAACGGGGTGATTCAAAGTATTGTGGTGGCTCAGGTGCCATTGTGGCCACTGGTTCACCTAACCCATCAGTCATGTTTGTTGTGTGGATAATTTCTAAGTTTCAATTTAGCAGAAAGATTCCACTGAAGAATGTCAGTATTATTACATTCCTTTTCCATTAAACTGTATGTTTTAATCCAGAAGGAAGATGCATATCTGTATAATTAAGAGCAGCCCAGTTGGTGATTCTGCCTTAGTGAGTGATTACAATTAATTATACTCTCCTGGTCAGACTATTCCCCCTCTTGAATTACAGCAAAATTCATGAATAAGGTAGTTCTAGTTATTGACCTCATCCCTGAACCCATCAGGCTCTGCTCATGACCTGTCAAATACTTTCCCCCTTGCCTCAGCTTAACCCACTATTTTTGAAATTAAAACTTGGCAATCATATGGTATTGATGCTGAACAAAATATGTGTGAGAAGGGAATCATATATCCTTGTAGCCTAATCAGTCCAGTCGGAATAGCAAACATTTTTGACTGGCACTGTGGCTTGCCCTAAGGATTCGAGGAGTCCCTCCTCATTTTACTGATTTCTCCTCACCAAACCTAATAACCTGTATTTCAACCCAAAGAGATCTTTCTTCTCTCCCCACAAAATTTGTGAGGAGTTGCTCCTCAAGCTTTCTCTCTGCCTGCTCCCATGTAGAAGAGGGCTATCATGTAGAAATGGCCTTCTTGGAGGCACAAGTTGTAAGGAAGTATGGCATGACTTTGTTTCAAGTGCGTCCAGATGATATGAAGGTACATATTCACATATACCCTGAATATGTAAGCATAACTTAAACCAAGTCAGATCAGATCATTGCTCCATCTAGGTTAGCACTGTCTAACCTGATTGGCAGTGGCTCTCTGGGGCTTCAGGCAGAGTCTTCCTTGGCCCTACCTGAAGATGTCTGGAATGAACCTGGGACTTTCTGCATGCTAAGCAGGTGTTCAATCACTGAGCTAAGGCTTCTCTTCTCTTCTTTAACTTTATCTTCTCTTGTGTAGTAACCTCTGAGTGTAGCTCTAGAAATTTTAGAGTAGGATTCTGTAGTGTTTTAGAGACTTACAACAGGTTCAGATGTACCAAATCCTCCATATGGAGTGATTGCTAAGCGGAACACATAGAAAGCTGGTGGCTCCTTTTCCTGATGCTGAAGGAAAGAAGAATGGCATATTGATCAATCTTCTGAGAATGAAACACATAACCAGTACCATCCTGAACAATTAACACTTGTTTATTTATTAAATTTATATACCACCCTTCTGATTTATTACCGGTTTATATACTGCCCTGAGCCAATTAACACTTATCAGAATAGGGCTCTTAGCGCTGTATTCTGATCAAATTAGTTACACAGAGCAGGGATTCTCAATGTGTGGGTCCCCAGATGTAATTGGACTTCAACTCCCATAATTCCCTGTCAAAGGCCACTGGGGTTGAAGTCCAATTACATCTGGGGACCCACATGTTGAGAAACCCTGACCCAGAGTATCTTCATTTGCCTTCAGAAAGGCAAAAGATTTCCTCAACTTTATAAAGTCACTTTGGATACTTTTCTGGATTATATAAATCCCAGCTATTATTATTAGTCTTTTTGTGTGTGGCTTTAGCAAAAGTGTGGAACAGTCTGTTTCAAAAATAACTTGTAAAGGGGACATTGTAATTGAGGTCAGAAGCAGCCAGACACTTGATGAATTGTACATTGAGAACAGCATTAAATGGACAGCATCCATTTGGAGATAAGTTCAGCAGTGGAGTTTTTTATCATCATCTCTGGCCTTTGTAGCTTGCTGATTAACTGTGTACTTGCCTTTTAGAGTGTCCATTTCTGGGCTCTCATCTTTGAGTAGACTCGAGAGCATTCCACACGCCTCCCCCCACCAAAGAAGATTAGTCTATGTTTAGTAAAGACTTTTTCCTACTCTCTTTGGCTACAATTTTGCTTTAGGAAGGGAAGCATGTTTTATAAGAAACTCTTGACATCCGTGCCTCACTAGCACGCCTAGCTTTCTACAGGCTATCATCTCTAATAATTGAATTGGATACTTTGGGTGATTTTCCTTCATTGCCTTCTATGGGAGAAACAGGTTCAATAGGTGAGCGTCTATTTGTTGCTGTTTCTATACTCAGGAACAGGAAGATGTCACTTGTCAGTTTATCTTCATAAGGCCTGGCAAATATATAGATCTATATGGCAACAGAATAGATTTTTCATCTTTTGAAAGTGGTTTGAATTCATTTTCAGAAGGTAATCTCTCAAAGGTCTTGCATACTTGTATGCATAAATCTAGTCAATCAGAACTCTCTGCTTGGTACCTTTTGGGAAATGTTTGCAGCTCTTGGCAACTATGTATATTTTCGTCTTTGTATATGCATTTGTGTGGAAGCAAAGAAAAAAACTCCCTACAGATATCTGGTAACTGGGAAAGGAAATATTTGAAGTTGGGAAAAATGGCATCTGTGTTCTACAGATAAGCTAATGTTGGATGTTTAAAGCTGATTACTGTATAAAAGTTAACTACAACATTTTAAGGACTTTAAGCCCATTTGAGTGTTGCAGGGTTTTGAAATGGCACAATTTCAGGAATCTTGAATGGAAATGTAGGGAAATGTTAAGACAATAGTAGCAATCTTGAACAAGGTGAAGAGCTGAAAATTGTAAGGAACAAATAAATCCTCTGTTGGTGGACAAAATAAACAGGGATTTGATGAAAATTAAGTGCAATGTTTCCTTGAATTCAAAAAGAGGCTATTTTCAAATAAGCCCATTTTTGTCTGTTTTTCCTACCTAAACTACCTGCACTCCAAATGAATGAGTGATGCTCTTTTAAAGAGAGAGTTAACCTTCTGAAGTGTTGATGTACCTTTACAGAAGATTTTCAATATACCATTTTCTAATTTATTTTTTTTTTTTGGTTATACACAGTTTGCTTTTTAAAAATATATCCTGCTGCTATTTTGTGTGCTGATATTTTCATGGATTTTTCAACAAATAGTTAAAGGTTGGGCTATGCTCCTTAAATCTTAGGAGTTCATGGTGTGTTTAAGACATTTTAAAGGCTTTTTCATTGCTATTAAATGGGATTAATGTCTAATGTGTGCCTTTTATGTGAGAAAAGGTTAATGAAATAAATTGGCATGGCAGGAGGAGGCAGTTCTTGGGCTTATGGAGGGTTTTCTGCCTGGAATGGGCAACCTAATCAAAGCAAAATGCATACCGGATGGAGCTTTGTGAGCAAGCACTGCCACAAAGAGTTAGAAGCTTTTTCAGAGAAACCTGCCTCACTGATCTGACTTCAGAAAGGAAGCATAGAAAATGAAAAGTGTTATGAAACTCTGAAAATCAAAAGCATAGAAAATGAAAATGAAAAGAAAAGAAAATGAAAAGCATTGGGGAAAACAGAAATGTATGAACATATACAGAATTCAGTGGCTACTGCTTCTCACATTTCATGCGGCTCCTTTCTCCACTTGATTTACATTATTTTTCTTAAGAACACAACCCCGCAGAGTCTGGTTAGGAGTGAAAGGTGTCCAGTTGCTGCATTGGATAACCCTTTCCCACAAATAGACCAAAGTAGGATTAAAAGGGTATTACCCTTTTCCCCCACATAGTTTCATTTCCTGTATTTTCTACAAATGGCTAGTTGATCAAGTTGTAAGGGTTTTGCACCACAGTTTTGCTTGGTCATATGTATTAATGAATGTGTGCTGTGAGGTGGGGTTTTGGGGGGAGGGGAGGATGCACTCATTTAAATGTGCACTAAATATTGGGGACTTTATCAAGTGTTAAGGTTTTCTCCATGTTTATGCTCTAGAACTAGTTTGGACTATACCTTACCAGCCTACGTGGTTAGGAAGGAGATATACTGGGACAGCACCCACTGGGATATTTCCCACAGGTATCCCAATACCCTTCTAGCCCATTGCTTTATTGTGCAGAGTTGTTCATCCAAATGGCTGCGCTACATACAGATGCTTGGTCCAGATACATGGGCCATTCAAATGAACAGCCCCCCGCCCCATTAATGCAATAAATTAATGTGCCAGAGGACACTGGGACATACTCAAATGGGTCTTCTCTTGGTGCATTCCCTTTCTAATTGCTAGGGCCAGTAAAGTATTGCCCATATCAGCCCTTAGTAAATTGCTCATCTGTTTTAGTAATCCATGCAAGTAGATAGATAGGTAGATAGAAGTAATGTCTTCACTTAGCAGTAGAAGATGTCAGTAACATAGGGGTGGAGCAACAGCAATCACAGACCTTTGCAAATTCAGTCACAGTCCTCTATATTGGTGCACTTTAGAACATGATGTGAGCAAATTTCATTACATTGGTAAGCTGGCAATCTGTGTGTTAGAATATTACAAGAAAACAAGTGTTGCAAACCCAAAGCCTATTCTACTTGTTGAAGATCAGTCACGCAGATACACAACTTCATTCTAAACAACATATCTTGCCTCTACTCTTCTTCCTGGTTTATACATTGTTCACTGTGATAGCACTTCTCTCTGCATGGTGATGCAGTAGGTGTCTACCTTTTCCTCAACATGCAGGTGACATCGTTATGAAGTGGGTGCTTCATGCTGATGTCCGTTTCACACAATTATTTCACTTCAGCAAGATTCAGGTGCATATGCACTTGAGCAATAGACCACATGCTCCATATGTCAGGTCATTGTGCCATGGAGAGGAGTGCACCTTCCTGCTCCTTCCTATGGAAAGATGCATTCAACTTTGACTACCTGGCTTAGATATAGAAATTCATCATCATAATATAAATTCTTACAATTTGGAAGCTCATCCCTGTTAACTGAGTTTTACCTTCCCCGTACATGGAACATACTGCTTTTTTCTGCCTTCACTAACTGTAGATAGATAGATAGATAATTTCAAGACTGAATCATATCTAGATTCATACATTATGTTCCCGAGTGAAATACAAAATGCAGGTTATTGCCCATAGAGCCCTTTGGTCCAGGGTTAAGAGAGCACCTTTGTCATGAACCCTCTTGCCTATTAAGATTATCTGGGGAGGTCCAGTTATGGCTACCACCGGCTTGTTTGGTGGCTACTCATGACCTGGCCTTCTCTGTGGCTCTGGAATGCACTCCCTGTTAAAATCAGAGTTTCTCATCTCTGGCTGTTTTTTGTTTTGTTTTTAAAGAAAGAACCTTAAGACCCACCTGTTTTCTCAGGCGTTTAATGAATTTTGATTGATTTTATATCACTATATTGTTATCTTCTTTTATAGTTGTTGTATTTTAACTTATGTATACCTCATAGGGATGGAAATGTCAGGTGGTATAGGAATGCGACAGACAGCCCTAGATAGATCCCTTTAATATGGAATATCAAATTTCCCCAGTTTTCTGGGTGTGGGCTTTGTGCTGCCTCATCTCAAGTTTATCCACAATAACAAGGACAGTCAGTCAATAATCTACTGTCAGAATTGACCCATGACTCTTGAGATAAAACTGTCAAGATAACAAAAGCAGTAACACTAGTTGGTTAGGCAGAGTTAAATTTTACACACTCTCTCCCTGTCTCTTCGCTTCTATCCAACCCAATCTGTTATTTTCTGAGAAGAGTCTGGAAGAGCACTATGCTCACTCCCAAAGGCCTGTGGGATTTCTTGAAGTTCCCTTGATTTTAGCTTTAGGTTCTCTGCACAGTGACAAATTGCAGCAGCAGAAGTCTTCTGAGGGAGGTAGAGTGTGATGCAAGTAATAAATACCTTAATCTTACAGGTGATGTTTCCTTTCTCTGCTTAAAGGGCCCAGTAATCCTTAGAAATGGTTGCTGTAGCATATCTCCTCCTGTCTCAAATTAGTTAGCAAAGCTGCAAACCAAGGGATAAATAGGTCACTAGGCCAGACACTTAGGAAAAGATTTTTTTTTTTTTAAAAACCCTGTTCATTTTGCAGCAGCTTGAGCATTTCATCTCCAGGGACATGCTTTAAGCCTGGTGATATCCCTGCTTGCCCTTCACACTCAATACCACCTGAAGTTAATTTTATATTCTAGCTAAGGCTAAATAAAAGTTATATTAGTCTGACTTCTAACTCTCTCAATCCAATAACCATCTGCACATCAATGATTTATTGGTTACCCCTAATTTAAGTTCACTAACCTTAGTTACATTCAGTAAGTTCAGTGGCCCCTACTAACTGAGCAAAGAGGCACCTTTTAAATGGACAATTCTCTTTTATTTAGCAGGGGGGAAGCAACATTCCTGTCCAAGCTCAATACAGTATTTATCCAGTGGTTGTTGCTGAAGTTTACCTTGTGCTTCTTTTTAGATTGTAAGCCTTTGGGGATAAGCAATCACCTTTCCTTTTTGTTTTAAGGCATTTGAAAGATACAACTAGTACTTTTACTTAATTAAGCTTTACTGGTAATTTTAATTAAGCTTTATGAGTTAATATGCTGCTTGGTTTTTCAATCTGCCCAATATTTTGAATATAAAAATGATTGGTTTGCAGAGATTGGTTTGCAGAAATACTCAAAAAATGTGAAGCACACCAAAAAATTGTTGCCTACAGGATGGTATATGTGCGCACACGCATGCACACACACACACACACACACACACACACTTTTGCTACTGTCTCAATTAGTTGATAAAGCCAGCAGTGGGCAACTTGGGACCATGACTAACTGGAACCATAGTGCATCTCTTTTTGACAATTGGGTGCTGACCAGTAAAGTTGAAGGTTATCAAGCCTCTCCTTAAAAATAATCTTTAGAGACAGTTGATTCGGCCAGCTAAATCTGTCATTTCTGGGCAAGGTGATAGAGCAGTCACATGGTAGTTTCAAACATTCCTGGAAGAAATTGATTTTCTTTTATTCATTTCAAACTGATTTCTGGTCTGAGACATACACATTTGGTAGTTTTGGTGGGTGATCTTCATTTGAAGTTCAGGGGGCTTTGTCTCAGCATTTTTCTGAACTTCTTGGTGTCTTTCCATATGTTGTAGGCATGCCAGTGGCACAGATAAATAAGGACAGTTTATGTTACTCCTGTGTCACAGATACTTTTAGGCTGATCTTTGCCTCTCAAATGTACATTCCTATCACATTGCCATGTGCCCTTTTTGCAGAGGAAAGGTCATGGCATTGGACTTCCATTTCTTGTGTTTGAGTGCTTCTGTATTTCATACAGTAGATAATATTATCTGCAAACCCTATCAAAGCAGTAATTAAAAGCAAGATTGAGTTACAATACCCATCCTGAATTCCAGGAATACTGTCTAGCCACTATGCTATTCAGTATTCATGTCTGCTAGCTAGGATTTTGTTACCCCACTGAAAAACTGTTCTACCTGTTCTTTTCATCTGACATTATCCAATAAACTAAATTTATAATTTATAAATCTGAGAAGAGAAAGTTGCCAATATTGAAAGCTTAGCATTGAATCTTCTGCATCTCCTGTCTAGAATGGATAACAACCATTATTATTAGGAAAGCAGCTGTATCTACTGGCAGGCAATCACCTCATTAGTTACATGAGAGTGCTATTTATACAAAATAAAAGCATTATTCTTTTAAGACATTTTGTGGTGCTAGAATGGATTTTGGAAGCTTGTTCACCATTGTAAAGAGGAGAACAAACTTCCAGAAATGCCACTAGTCTGGGGATGATATGGTATATGTAATCGTTGCTTTATACCAAGCATGGCGCACACCTGTACCAAGATTTCCTTTATCTTGGTCAAGTTACTAGAAAGTTCTTCTTCTGGAACAACAAATATGAAATAAACATCTAATTTCTTAGCAGTAGTCAGTGCAATTTTATTCTATGTGCCTGGATCCATTTTGTGAAACAATCAAGAAAGACTAAAAGATAACAATTACCTGCCTGTGTGTGGTCTAGGGGTTGTGTCATAATCCACTGCTGAGAACGCACCAGACATTCAACTGGTGGCCAAGCGGTCACCCCTATGCACTCGATCTGGGTTCACTGAGCACAAGGTATACAAGTACAAACCCAAGATGTAACATCTGATTTCAAGGTTGGCCAAAGAGCTGTTTGCAACACCCTTGCATAGGTTGCATCCACTCCTGCATGACCCTGACTGTGTACCATACTTACCAAATGCTCCCTAACACATTTTGGTACAACCCAATAAGGACTAGTTATCCAACTTGATCCACAACATTCCTGATTCATCCACAATCCATTGTCCATTTATTTTAGGCCTATTCCTATCCTCTTTCCAGCCAACTACTTCTGGATCACATTGCTGCGATTTTAAAAGGTTTATAGGACTTTCAGTTCTGGCTATTGCAAATTCCTGCCAATCCGTGAACTCATCTACCTCGTCTGACAAAACTACAGCCTCCATTGTACCCACGGTGTTATGTCTGAAGGCGGTGTCAGTTTCCTTTTAAAGGATTTACTTCTGGCCATAAACAGAGTGGCTATGGCAACCATAGATTGCACAAGCAGCTTGGAGATACTATCGCACTGATACTATTGTATCAGCGTTTTGCTAGTCATAGTTAACAGCTGTACTAGAATGACTGCATCCATGTGTATTATATGAATGTGTCTGCCCTTTTCAAATACACATTGGGGGGTAAGGTTTGTTGTGCAATGCAGAAGCATGAAGGGAGCAAACCCCTTCCACCTTTTCCTTGCTGCAGTCTGTTGCTTCAAACAATCATCTTTCCAGCTGGCCTTGATTGTGCAGTTGTGGATGCAGCAGCTTCTTCCTGGTGGCAATTTCTGTATAATGTGTGGAAGTGCTTTGGAGTGAACAAGCAGTGGGGGTTTTTTTGGAGCTAAGCCTAAATGGAAAATCCTCACAGAAGGGTTTTTGTCTCAGAGTTGAAGGAGCAGGGGGAACTTGGGGAAACACAAAGTGGGGTGGGGTAGAGAGATCTTTGGAGGCATCTTACCTCTGGCTAATTGAAGCTTGCCTTTCTTTTTTCTTCTTTTACTTCCTCTTTGGCACCAGCACTAGTAGGGCAACTGTAGTCTGAAGTGGCTTTGGGTGAGGGGTGAAGCCCCACACTGATGGCTTCAAATTTCCACAGATGCCTCCTTGGAATGCTGCTATGTGGCATTATTCCTGGGGCTTTCTGTGGGAAAGTTCATGGCAAATGGTGAGATGTGTCTGCAGATGCCTGAGGGTGCGTTGCAGCACCAGAGGCCATCTAATGGCAGAAATACCATATCTAAGGGGTGTCAGAAAAGGGTCTATTCTGGCCCCAATTCTATTCAATTTCTATATTAACTCCCTGGTATCACACTTAAACGATCCTGATTTCCACCCACCCAAATTGGCGAACAGACATCTCTCGATTCTGCTCTACGCTGACTATACGGCCTTGTTATCAGATACCCCAATTGGGCTGAAGCAGGCCCTTGCTTCATTAAGTGCTTATTGTGCAAAAGAGGCCTTAGAAGTTAACTACTCAAAAACAAAGGTGATGGTCTTCACAAAATGACCCAAGCCTCACTTATGGCATATGAATGGTCATATAACTGAACAAGTGAAAATTTTCAAATATCTTGGTGTCATTTTTCACTCTGCTGGAGGCCAAAGAGCACACCTCAATTATGTAACCCAAAACACCCAACAATCCGCTAAAGTGATCCTTTCATTTTTACCAGGGGTGCTCTCTTTATTCCAGCTGCTATAAAACTTTTTACAGCTAAAGTTTACCCACAGCTTCTATATGGTGCCCAGTTGGGCCCTTTCGAGAACTTCACCTCGCTGGAAGTAATACAAACTAAATTCTTGAGAGCTTTCTTCCAGGTTCCTTGTGGTGTTCCCAATACTGTACTTAGGCGTGAGGCAGGTGTCTTCAGGTTAGAAACGAGACATTGGCTGAGCATCATTATGTTTTGGCTGGAGCTGACCTTCTCCCAAGGGGGCTTGGCTCCTTTAACACTTGCTGATAGCTACCCGAAGAAATGGAAGGTGGCACTATAATTCAAGCGACAGTTTTATGGTCTCCCCCAGGAAGAGCTCATTAGGATGGGTTTTGACCAAGCCACGTGGGTTATTAAACAGCATGTCTTAGATACAGAACTGCAAGATGAATTAGCAAAGCTGCCGAGGGGGTTGCATATAGGCAATCAGTCCTTAAATGTAAGACCTGCAGAATATCTAAACAACTTATTAATTGCAAAATTCAGGAGAGCCATAACTCTCGCTCGCCTAAATACACTCCCTACTGCAGTTCTGGAGGAGAAGTTCAAAAAGTTACCATATTCAGCTCGCTTATGCCCATGCAGCTCAGGTGATATAGATACTACTGCACACGTGATTCTTTAATGCACTTTTTACAAGGATATTCATTTAAATTTTATTTCTCCGCTGTTAAAGAAGTTTCCTGGCCACACTGATGAGTTTTATTTAGACTATCTGTTGTCCAATTTTAAAGAAACAGTTTCTGGTAATGTGACCAAGTTTTGTTACATTGTTTGTAAAATTCGCAAAGAATTTATAATTTAATTGGATGTTACTATCTATTGTTCATTTTATGCTGGTCAGTGACTGAAATAAAATATCTATCTATCTATCTATCTATCTATCTATCTATCTATCTATCTATCTATCTATCTGCAGACAACTACCACCACTTTTGCTGCCACCTCCTCCACTGCCACCACCAAAAAAGGTGGCAAAGAGGGGGGAAATCTAATGAGAAAACGAAAGACAGCTCTCATCAGCAGCAGTATACTAAAAGCCAAACTTTAAAAGAAGTTGTCAGGGCACCTCACAAATCAAATGTCCTCCTATTTTTGCTGTCTGTGGATAGCATAGTGAAAAGTGGGGTGGAGAACAGGGTGCTGTTTGGTTTATCTCTAACAAATATCAATGCAGAATGTTGAAAAGACAACCGTGTCCAGGAGGTCCAAAATGCTTGATGCTCTAATCACCATTGGTGGCCCTTCTTACATGCCCTTGATCTTTCACAGTCAAACTGCTAGTTGACTTTCATTGGACCTGTTTGACAGCTTGGCTAATAATATCATTTTTGTACCAGCACAGCAACACTTCAAAGCCAAGCTTTCCTTTTACATACTAATTTCCCATTTATTCAGATCCTCAAGGCAGGATGTGTCAGGAAAACTTCCCAGAGTTAATTGAAATGGAGTTCATAATTATTAGGTCATCTTTGTCCAGTCAAAAGTGATTTAATATTCCATTTTAAATAGTTTTATTTTCTTGAGTCAAGAGAAAGCATTAGTCAAATGTTAAGTAAGCATATGTCAGTAATATATTAGGAAGTAGGCTACATAAGACATTTCACATCCTAAATTGTTTCAAAATATGCAAATCTCTCTCTGCTGTGAGAGCCTTGTCATTCCTGCACAAATAATATTCCCCTGCCTAGGACACAAGTGAATGTTTTAAAAATCCAGCCCAGAGTATGTATTAAGGAACATTAAAGGTAAAACAAAAGTGTTAACTAGTCATAATAGTTAGACCCTACATTGTAATGCCCCCACTTTTATTAATCTACAGTGACTGTTTTTCTTCTAGATAGAAAGAGAGCTTTTTGAAGTGTGTGTATAATGAAGGATATAGAACCAGAGGTTACTATTAATGTGTTTGTGAAATATAGCATAGTTGTTCAATCCTTTTAAGAGAGTGTTGGAAAAAAGGAAAAGGTCATTCAGGCAACCTTTTGTTGGGATGGGGAGGGCAGGTGGGGGGAAGGCAGGAGAGCACCTACCTTCTCCCCAGATGATCCAGGGGCACTTCCAGCCACATGGCTTGTGCTGCCATGACTGGTGCTGCCATGAGCGGCTCAGCATTCTGTAGGCTGGGAAAATGTGTCCTGGCCTCCAGTTATTGCACAATGCACCACTAGGGGTGTGCACAAAACCAGGTTGCCTGGACCGGGCATGCTTGGTTCTGGACACCCCTGAACACACCCTGGATTTAGTTCGGGGGGGTCGTATTAAAATTTTTTTAAAAACTTTTTAAAAAGTTATAAAACTCACTGCCTCCCAACAGGGGCTTTTTCAAGGCCATGGGCGAGGGGTGTGTGTCTCCAGGGGTTCCTCCTCCCCCACTGGCCTATTTATTCACAAATAGTCCAGTTCAGGCAGTCTTCAGCCTGTTCCAGGCCTCACTTCTGTGGCAGCCTCCAAAATAGCCGCTGCCATGGGGGTGAGGCCATTCCAGCCTGAAGACCACCCAAATCGGGCTACTTGTGAATAAATGGAGGAGCCTAAATCAGCCTAAATGGCAGGGGGAGGGGAACCTCTGGAGACCCCTCTGTGGCCTCAGAGAAGCCCCCAGAGTGGGAAGCAGTACGTTTTATAACTTTAAAAAATGTTTTTTAACACCAACCCCCGAATCAGCCATATTTCAGGGGTGTTCAGTCTGAGATCGGGCCAGACAGGGGCCAGTTCGGTTTGTGGGTTGTTCGACATTGAACCACCAAATCAGCCATGTTTGATGTTTAGCAGGGGGAGAGTAACTGGCCCTATCTACCCCCAGCACAGTGCCTCCAGTGACTGTTGCTGGTATCTGTCATATTTCTTTTGAGATTCTGAGCCCATTGGGACTGGGATCCATCACACACACACACACAAACACACACACACACCCACACACACCCCACACCACTTTGGAACCTTTTGTTGAAAAGCAGTATATAAATATTTGGTGGTGGTGCTGCTGTATGAACAATATTATTGTCTGACTGCTGGAGACTATTTCTGTATTCCAGCAGGAAATGTCTACAACATGTATAACCTCATATTCCCTGCCACAATGGCCGCACTATTTTGGCTGGAGATGGTGCGGCTGTATTTCAACAACATCAGTGGATCCAGGGTTAGGAACTCCTGCCTTAGTGGTTCTAAAATGACTTTTCCCCCACACTCCTTACTTTGTTCTTGGTTAATTTTCTTATTCTTGGGAATCTGAGTGCTGACATGGAAGTCACCAATAAAGCTTTTTGCAATGTGGATATTCATTGAACTTCTGGCTGGTGATTCCTCAGGGGTGGCAGAGGTAAATGACTAGTATGCTTAATCCAGAAGCTTTTCTAGGGGAAAATCCCCATTGATACTGTAGGTGGTAGCAATTTTTAAATAAGTGTAATGCACAGCATGGAGGCAGATGGATGCCTCCTCTACATGCAGAAAGCTGGGCCTGCAATTAACATTGTTATGGATGAGAAGCTATGATGGGGATTAGATTGTTTCTCTAAATAACTAAAGTGGTTGATGAAGAGGAAAATATTTAATAGCTCCCCAGCCTGCTAGTTTCAGATTTTGTTAGTAAATCAGTTTGGCCAGTGTGTATGTTTTTGTTTCTTTTTTCACAAGGAATGAAAAATGCATTTGGTGTTAATTTGTGTTTAGCAGAGCCTTTGAAGCCATATCTTCCATTTCAGCAGAAATATTAATCCTAGTTGATTTGCTAGGATCACTTCTGTAAGGACTTAAAGCAAGACATATGTCTTTAAAACATACAGGATTTGTCTAGAGCTTCTAGGAGAAGACTGATTGATGAAGCACTACAGAAATGTAAGCTACTGTCTTATTTAGCTACTTTATTGTAGACAAGAAAAAGCACTCAAACACCCAAATAGGAGTTGGAAAACATTTCTGTCTAGTATTACCAGCAAGCACCGATGAAGAGAGAACCAATTAGTATGAAGAGCTGCAGTTGTACAAGAAGGTACAGTCTGGGGTGGGGAAGTTCAGTGTCGTGTATTGTTGGGACTGAAGCCCACAGTGGGTCCTGAACCAGAGGGATGTTGGGAGGGCATCATCATCTGTTGCCCCCCCAAAGTGAGGAGTGACAGGGAAAGCAGACAAGCCAGCAAGGAAGCTGCTACTTAACAAACAACAACAACAACAACAACAACAAAAATCCAGAGTGGATGGTGTAGTATTCCTTGATTCCTATAGAATCTTCCAGGTCAGCCTTGCTCACTGGTCTGAACAACAAGGGGCACTGGTGCTGTGTTTCCTCAATGGGACTACCCTAATATTGTCTTTCCCTGCCCCTCACCTCTGGTTTGACTGATGCTAGGTCTAATATGAACTCACAGGTGACATTTCATCAGACTTTCTGCTTCATTGTTTTCCATAGAAGATATGTTCTGGTGTTCCTCTGGGAACTGTTTTTGTTGAAAAGCAGCAAATAAATATTCCTAATAATAAAATATAATAATACTAGGGCTGTGCATTGGAGGCACTGATGCCTATGAACCTAAAGTAGGGATGTGCACGGAACCAGTTCAGAGGTCCTGTATGGACCTCCAAACCTGTTTGAAGGACCGGCAGTTCCACTGGTTTGAAGGTGTGGGGGGGTTGACTTTAAGGGTGGGGGGTGCATTTATCCCTCCTTCCACTTTCCCCCTGCTGATACTCCATAAGCAAAGGGTCCATTGGAGTGGCAGAGTACCTCCCTGCCAATCTGTTGCCTTGTCGGACCCTACGTCGCCGAAAGTACCTGACGCGCCTGCACATGTTGGCGCCTGTGCATGTCGTGCTTGCACACCCGACATGCACAGCTGCAAGTGTGATGTGCAAGCACATGCACCAACGCTCTCAGGCATGTTGGGTACTTCCGGTGACATAGGGTCCGACAAGGCAATGGGGCGGAATGGAAGTATACTGCTGCCCCAACTGACCCTTTGCTAGCCCAGTGCCGGCGGGGGGAAAGTGGAAGGAGGGGTAAGTGCACCCTCCTATGCCCTTAGTCAACCCTTTCCACCTTCAAATTTCCTTTGGCTGGTTCTGTGCACATCCCTAACTTGAAGCACCATCCTGCCATCACTTGAAGGTGACCATTCTTATTTCTGCACAGTTCCTCACATTCCCAGTCAGTGCTGAGGAGGTCTCTTCTATGGGAATTGGAGCACATGTGGAGCATACATGTACCTCCCCTCCGGCTGACCCCACATTTTCCAGTTACCATTCAAGAATTCACAATTTATATTGTGAACTACCCAGTGGTTTTTGTATGGGGCGGTATATAAATGTACTAAATAAATACATACATAAATAAGATGCCCCCAATGTTGGAAATGTGAGAAACTACAAAGGGGCGTAGCAAGGGGGAAGGGGTCCCGTGTTCACCCCTCTCCCCAGTGGTCCCTAGGAGTGAGAGAGATAATGAGGAGAATATGGAGGGGTGGATCAGGGGGGAAGGGCGTAACTAGTGGAGTGGGGGACTGTGTTTGCCCCTCTCCCCAGCGGCCCCTCTGAGAGAGGGAGAGAATGAAGAAAATAAGAAGTGGTGGAGCTGAGGGGCTCTCAGGAGCTGAGGGGCCTGGGTTCTTTGAACCCATCTGCTCAATTATAGCTACACCCCTGGGACTGCATGTTGGTGGTTGTCTCTGTGCAGTAGTGGGGGTAGGGGTGTGTGGGGGTGCTACTGCAAATTTACCAATATTTTAAGTGTCCAAATGCACAGCCCTAATTAATACCACAACTACAGATTGCCTGTCCTATGGATTGGATCGATTTCTATTTGTGTAAGTGTGAGTTGGAAAATGTTAGTGAACAGTGATTGTACCGCTTGAAGGCAAGAAAGAATAGCTTCCCTTTAGGGAAGTGGGGAGGCTTCTTCCAGCCCTCTAGCTATGCTTTGTTACATTTGTTCTCTGTCCTGAAGGTGGTGGTTCTTTTGCTACAAAACAGTTTTACTACAAAACAGCAGTTTTTCATCGAGGCTGAAGTCTGAAAATGTAGTATGTGGAAACCCTGCCTTGCTAATGTGCCCACTTCCTTATTTCTTCCTTCAATGATCATTATACTACTTTTAAATAAAGCAAAATTGTTGTTGTTTTTAATTTTAAGTCCCATCCCTTTCCAGATTTGTACCAATACAAATACTAAACTGAATAAAAGCTAGCACACCCTCCTATTTGCACCCAGACTTGCTTGAAAATCCTTTGATTTCAGTGGAACTTCCTCCTTCCAATTAACCTTCAAAACAGAAGCCATGCAGGTATACAAGATTTTCTCTCTCTTAGAACAATGACTGTGGGCCAAACTAGATATTCCCTTCAATGTAATTAATAGATAATTTAAGAGGGGAAACAACTGAGGTGTGGATTCACATTGGGACAGTAATACACAGGGAGGACGATTAACACATGGCATTTCCCCACCAAAAATCTCACCTGAGCCTTGATATGTTGTTGAAGTGGCTTTTGCTGGGAACAACAAAATAGGCCTCTTTGGAGGCCTATAGCAGCTTTGAGGGAGATTTTTTGGCCAGAAAATTGTACAAGAGGAATGTGCCTCTCCTCTCTGCATGCATCCCAATGTGCGTTTGCTCCCTATTCCCAACCACTTCCGCTTTTTTCACAGCAGAGGAGCTTCCATGTTTGAACCTACCTGTTAATTACATGTTTAAGGGAACATCTAGTTTGGCCCTGAGTGGGCTTGTCTCTCTGCTTCTTTTTATGCTAGAGAAAGGTGATACAGTTGCAATCACATTGGATTAAACACTTCATAAATCATATTAGCTTAAATGCTTCGGCTCCTCCTGCCTGTTGTTTTTAATTGCTTTGATAAAGTCAGAATTAATTCCAAAATATCAAAATTAATTTCAGAAATACTTTGGAATTTTGGAATTAGCAAAATGGAGTCGGATTTCCCCCGATAAAGATGAATGGGGACAAAGAAAAAAATCACCAAAAATCACTAGTTGGCTTCCTAGCCTTGAACCCTGCCACATGTGTGGGAAAGAATGTCAGGGCCCTCTGTAGTGAATTTGGCCAATCACCCAATTTTTAGTAAATTTTGGATATAGTGAATTTTGTAAAAAATGGCTAAAAATTGTGAAATCCAGTTTGTTTCAAGCCAGAACTTTACAAAAACTTCTGAAATGGAAGACCTTCCTTGGACCATCATTCCATCAGCATGTGGAGGAATCTGTCCTTTGCCTTCATCAAAAGGGGTAACAGCATGCCCCTTTTTCAGTCCCCCCTTCTCCCGCTGGTCTCCCCCCATTCTCCCAAAGGCCAGTTCAGCCTGTTTGGGGGCTGTCGCAACCCTCTCTGAGCTCATTGTAGCCATTTTGGAGGCCGTCACACAATCCAAACCTTTCTTTAGGCAATCGGGGTAGGCCGGCAGGAGGAGGGGGAATTGCCAGAGAACCCCCGTGTAGCCACAGCAGCAACCCACCCCCCAGGCCATGGAAGCCCTTGCTGGTGGTAAGTTCACTTTAAAAAAATGAACTGACCTCAAGCTGGACCTGGGCAAGCCCTCGAACCAGTTCGAGTGCAAGCTGGTTTGACCTCAAGCTGGCTTGCACATCCCTAGCACAGGCTTAGTATGTGGAGGCTCAGCTGTTGTACACACTGGACAGGGCTTTCTCAGTTATTGCCCCAAGACTTTGGAATGTATCCCGGTGTGCATCCGCTCCTCAGTCTCCACCACAGTTTTTAGAAAGCAAGTGAAATCTTGGCTTTTTACCCAGGCTTTTATATGAGTGTTGTTTTTGTTGCTTTGTATTTTATTGTTATATTTTTTATATTTTAAAAACTTTTAATTAGATTTGTATTTTTATATTCCATTTTAACATTTTTATTATGTAATTTTTATAGCCTTTTATTGTTTTAAATGTTTGTCAACCACCTTGGGATTTGTTTAATGAAAGGCAGTATATAAATTTAACAATAAATAAATTTGGAAAGATTCAGAGAAGCAGAAGAGATTATTAATCACCAGGTGCATGAAATATATGAATATTTTTTAAGCGAAAACATCACAACACTTTTTTTTAACCTACATCGCTGGTATTTTGGTACCATCTTAATAAATGTAAGAATGTTCCAATTTTTAAAAATCACAACACTTTTAAGGCTGATTGGTCATCAGACTCTGAAGGGAAAAATAGAAATGGTAGACCTCCTTCTTCAGCATGCTAATTATACTGTAGCTTTTCAGACTCAGGTGACTAAAGCCAAGCACCTTCATGAACACCAAGAGTGAGAACAGACCACAGTTGACTCCAAGGGGTGGCAGGTGCTCCCCTGCTCCCCTCAAAAAATTTCACACTCCACCTTCCATCAAACTGGAACAAGAGCCAGATTATGGTTTATTATGGTTTATTTTTAAATGCCTCTGTTGTTTTAAATGACTCATTCACTCATTCCTCTATCCCAGAACAAGCAGCAAAAGCCAGTGCAGTCAGGTAGGTAGGAGACTCTTCCAGCCTCCCAGGAGCCCTGTAGCTTCCTTTCTGGCCAGGAACTGCACTGAGTGAAATCATGTGTGCAAGGAGGTGCAGGGTCATCTACCCAGCAGATTTTATCTGGTCTGGTCCTGACCTTTCCACCCACCCCAGTCTTTCCTGCCACATGGTCTAGGACAGGAAGTGAAAACTAGTTTGGGAAACAGTCTGAAAGGTTTGGCCCAATCAAAAAAGACAGCATTTTCTAAGAGGAATCTGGCCTATTTAGTGGATAAATTTGAAAATGTCAAGCAAGCTTCATTAATAAGGCAAATGAACTAACAATATTATTTACCTATTAATATATATTGTATCGCTAAATCCTCGCTTTGCTAATAGTTTTCTTTGCTAACCCTTTCCTCCTCCAAACTAGTTGTTCTTGAGTCGCCCTGGAGCAGATATTACAATCTCCAAGAAGATACCACCAAAAATAGTACCCCTAGAATGTGTTCTCTCTGCCTCTCCCACACAGCAGTATTTGGCAGCTCTAATCACATGCTGGTCTCCGCCATAATTTTGTGAGTCGTTTTGCACTCTCTTCCATTTCTTCCCAGCATTGATGAAATCATTCTGTGAGGATATGGACACTTAACGTTCACTGACCTCTATGAGGTCATGCTGGAAAGCTGATGTTATCATGGGATCATTAATATTTACTTTATGCATGCATCTGCCATCCAGTTCATTTATGGATTTTGCAGTATGAAATAATTATTACATATATAATTGCATCTTCCACAATGTATTTTTCTACATGAAAGGAGGACTTTTATGTGCTAATGTGTGTTATGAACATTTGCACTGTATATGGAGCTCTTCATTACATTGGAAATTTTGATACCTATTCTGATATTTGAGTGCTTTTATCACTGATATTTGAGTGCTTTTATCACAAAAAGCTGGGTGGCTTTTTGGTTCTATTCGCTTCAGTCATTGCTTAATTAGACTGAGTAGTTTTATTCAGTGTGTGTTAAAAGGTTATTTAAAAGTTCTGTCTTTTTCTGATAGTCCTCTAACTATAGATGATGGGTTCAAATGCAAGGATAGCTCATTAAGAAGGGCTTTCTTTTTCCCACAGCAACTGGTGTGTGTGTGCGTGTGTGCTTGCCAACAATTGCTGCTGCAGTGAATTTTGCTAAACCACAAGCAGCGTTCACTGCAGCAAAAAGACCAGCAAGAGCATTATTCAATATGTAACATAGGAGTAAGTAAGAGCATGTGTATGTTTAGTTCTTCTGTCTTCAGAATCCAAATCTGGGTGATGGCAAGGTCAAGAGCCCTGCTGCCCTGATATACTGCTGAATAGGTGGCAAGCATCTGGAACAGAGAGGGGCAACTGGCACAAAGGCCAGCTGGCTAGAAAGTCACTCTAAACGTGCAATTGGGGTTTGCCTAGTTGCTTCTTTCCGTGACAAGGCAAACACAGCAGCTCATGGGGCTTTTGTAGAAAGCACTGACATATGATTGACTCTCCACAGAGTCACCTGATTTCCCAGACAAAGAGGATTCTGGTGTTAATATTCAGGCTGAACTGTCTGGAACACCGATTTCCAATCAGCAGCCTTGGTGACAGAAGAGATGGGAATTTCTTATGCCATCCAGGGGGTGGCACAAGACCAGAGGGTGTCACTAGACAGTGCCCTCCATTGTTTCCCAGACTGAGCTAACCAAGGGTGGCTTGGGTTGTAGTTAATGCGTTGGATTTCAGAACATTTGCTCTAACAATCTATATATGAATGGCTCCAGTTCTGATCATATTGGAGTGTTCAAGAGCTCGGGATGCCCTTATTGTTCTAGTGTGAATGTTTGTACTTGGTTAATTCCTTTTCAGAAACACATCCATTTTGATAGTTTGAAGGCTGCTTCTCCATATATTTATTCATAACTTGCTGAATGTACCCCTTCTAAGGAACCAACAGAATTCTTGTGCATTGGTACACCAGCTTTAATAAAATAGCCACATCAATATGATATAGGTGTGGCTAGATTAAAGTTGGGTTTGGGGTTTGGTTTAAGTGTTTGGTTCAGGCCTTTCTTGCTAAACTAGTTGAGTCATTAGAGTCACATAAACACACATGTTGGCAGAATAAATGATCTGACTGTTCACATTTTTCACAGTTTGCTGGGGTTTTGTTTTAATTATCTTGGTTTTGAGGGCTGGATACTACTGAAATTATGCCATGCTTATTCCACAGCTGGATCCAAGTTGCTGTCTCATAAAACATAGTAAGATGTCAATATAATCTGATAAAGCTTTATAGCAGCTGAACAGCGCATTTGGAGATGCCAGCTCTTGCATTTAATTCCAGCCAGCCGCCGCCTTTGAGATGCAGTATTTTTCCCTCCTGAGAGACTGTGAAGCATTTAAGAGTAGCCTTCTCCGTTGCCCCCAGTGAGCCCATTTACCATAATAATATTCTTAATTAACAGATGTAATGTTTCTCTGTCGGATTAGTTTGATTTTTTACAGACCTTCTACGGGGCAAAAAACTGATGCCATGCACAAAAAGAAAGCGATCCAGCTATTGTTGGACTACAACTCCCATCATTCCCAGCTGCAGTTATAGCTCAGGGTGATTGGAGGCCTAGCCCAGCAACAGCTGGAGAGTCTCAGGTGGCTTCTTCTACTATAGACTCTGTTGGAAGGCCCTTCTCATATTACACTGTGGTGGATGGGGGCCCGCCACCGTAGTACAGCAGCTTCCTAGACCCTTGATTTAAGAAGAGAGGCCCATATTCTTTTCCACACTGCTTTTTCACACTGGCATCAGGTCTCTTGAAGCCTATCATTTTGGAATTGATGTTGCATTTGTGGCTTCCCCTCAAAGCAATTGCCCCAGTTTCTGGGAAGAGCCATGTGAACGTGGTGAGCAGCCACAGCATTTATTACTCTCATGGCAGGGGTTCTCACTAGGGGTGTGCAGATCAATTCACTAGCTAATAAAAGTGCTGAGAGTGACCTGGAGTTGGAGAAGCAAATCAGAGAGGCATCAAAGAGAGACAGAGCAGTAATAATGGGCCACTTCAACTACTCGCACATAGACTGGGTAAGTTCACATTCAGTTAAGGAACAAGAGGCCAAATTCCTACACATGTTAAATGACTGTGCCTTGGAACAGTTAGTTGAGGAACCAATCAGAGAGATGGCAACCTTGGACTTAATCCTGAGTGGTTCCCAGGACCTGGTGCGAGATGTCTGCTGGAGAAGGGGATACCATCTACCCCAGTGTGAGAGGCTGGGGGTGCCTGCCTGGCTGCCTCTTCTCTTCTGCCCCCCTGGTTGCCATCTGCCTTCCCCCAGGACTGCTTGTGGAGAGGCTTTGCAGGACTGGGGCTGCAAGGGTGACTGGGCAGTTTTTCCTGGTTCCACCTGCTGAGCTGATATAGGAAGACTGCCAGTGGCGGCGGGGTCACCACCAAAGGGGCGACACCAAAGGGGGTCACCCCTTTGGGGGAGAAACAAGGGCGAGGGCTGGACATTTTGTCCAACTATTTGTATAGAGGGAGGCATTCAATAGTGGGGCTTCTGTTTAATCAGTTTTAAGTTGTGCTGAAGTTGGGTTGAAGTTGTAATGTGTCTGGAGATGGGGAGGCAGGGAGCGCCTTCGTTGAATGTGGGGCAGCTATTCCGGTGGTGGTGGAGAATAGAAGAAGTAACATTGGCAGGTCAGCAGGCTGTTCCAGGGGAAGGGTAATCAGAAACCTAATAGCTGTCTCCCCTTCTGGTTGTCCTGCCAGCTCTTTGACCTCGGGGAGCACTGCCAACATCCCACATAACCTTACCTTGCTCCTCCGCAATGCCAGGTCGGTCCAAAATAAATCAGAACTCATCCATGATTTGATTATGGATGAAGGGGCTGACCTGGTGTGTATTACCAAGACTTGGTTGGGGGAGGCTAGTGGCCCAGTCTGGTCCCAGCTTCTTCCTCCAGGATATTCTGTAGAGGAGCGAGTGAGGGGTTTGTGGTAGGGGATGTGGAGTGGCTGTGGTTTATAAGGATAACATCTCCCTTACCAGGGTGCCTGTTAGGCTATTGGACCATATTGAATGTGTGTACTTGAGTTTGGGGACCAGGGATAGATTGGGACTTCTGTTGGCGTACCGATCGCCCCGCTGCCCAACGGAATTCCTTACTGAGCTCACGGACTTGGTCGCGGAACTTGCGTTGGAGTCTCACAGACTTTTGTTGCTGGGGGACTTCAATGTTCATTTTGGGACCAATTTGTCCAGGGCAGCTCAGGAATTCGTAGCGGCCATGACAACTATGGACCTATCCTAAGTGGTCCCTGGACTGATGCATATTGCAGGTCACACACTTGATTTGGTCTTTTACTCTGATCAGGGTGGTGTTCCGTAGGTGGGGACTCCTACGATCTCCCCATTGTCATGGATGGAACACCATCTGGTTAAGGTTGGGCTTACAACCACTTTCCACCTCCGCAGGGGTGAGGGGCCTATTAGAATGGTCCGCCCGAAGAGGTTACTGGATCCGGTAGGATTCCATGAAACCTTGGGGGGATTCAGTGTTGGCTCTGCTGGTGATCCTGTTGATGCCCTGGTGGAGAATTGGAACAATTTGCTCACCAGGGCAGTAGACACAATTGCTCCTAAGCGTCCCCTCCGTCCTGCTTTAAAATTGGCCCCTTGGTATACGGAAGATCTAAGGGGGCTGAAGCGGCAAGGTAGGTGACTGGAGCGCAAGTGGAGGAAGACTCGACTCGAATCTGACAAATTACGACATGGAGCACATTTAAAGATCTATGTTCAGGTGATACGTGCGGTGTGGCAAAGAAGCGGTTCTTTTCTGCCCATATTGCCTCTGCGAGTTCACGTTCGGCGGAGTTGTTCAGGGTTGTGAGGGGACTAGTATCTGTCACCCGCTGTGATGTGTTTAATGAATTTTTCACAGACAAAATCTCTCGGATTCGGGCCAAATTAGATGGAAACACGACAATTAATTTGATGTCTGAACTGGAGGTGTCCAACAACTCCTCTTGTACGATGCAGCTGGATCAATTTCAGTTTGTGACTCCTGATGATGTGGACAAGCTGCTTGGAGCTGTGAGGCCAACCACTTGTTCTCTTGACCCTTGTCCAACATGGCTTGTTCTATCTAGCAGGGAGGCTGTTGTAGGTGGCCTGGTAGAAATCATAAATGCTTCTCTGAGGGAGGGCAGGATGCCTCCTTGTCTTAAGGAGGCAATTATTAAACATCTTCTAAAGAAGCCTGCATTAGATCCCTCAGAGTTGAGCAATTATAGGCCAGTTTCCAATCTCCCATGGCTGGGCAAGGTAATTGAGAGGGCGGTGGCCTCTCAGCTCCAGGTGGTCTTGGAGGAAACTGATTATCTAGACCCATTTCACACTGGTTTTGGGGCGGGCTATGGGTTGGAGACTGCCTTGGTCGGCCTGATGGTTGATCTCCAATTGGCAATTGACAGAGGAAGTGTGACTCTGTTGGTCCTCTTGGATCTCTTGGCGGCTTTCGATACTATCGACCATAGTATCCTTCTGGAACGTCTGAGGGTGTTGTGGGTGGGAGGCACTGTTTTACAGTGGTTCCACTCCTACCTCTCGGACAGATTCCAGATGGTGTTGATTGGAGATTGTTGCTCTTTGAGATCTGAGCTTAGGTATGGTGTCCCTCAGGGCTCCATACTCTCTCCAATGCTTTTTAACATCTACATGAAACCGCTGGGAGAGATCATCAGGGGATTTGGAGCTGGGTGTTACCAGTATGCTGATGACACCCAGATCTACTTCTCCATGTCAACTTCTTCAGGAGTTGGCATATCCTCCCTAAATGCCTGCCTGGAAGCAGTAATGGGCTGGATGAGGAAGAATAAACTGAAGCTGAATCCAGATAAGATAGAGGTACTTATTGTGCAGGGTCAGAACTCTAGAGACGATTTTGATCTACCTGTTCTAGATAGGGTCACACTTCCCCATAAGGAACAAGTTCGCAGTCTGGGAGTACTTCTGGATCAACATCTCTCCTTGGTTTCTCAGGTTGAGGCAGTGGCCAGGGGTGCTTTCTATCAGCTTTGGCTGATACGCCAGCTGCACCCATTTCTTGAGATCAATGACCTCAAAACAGTGGTACATTTGTTGGTAACCTCCAGACTTGTCTTCTGTAATGCGCTCTATGTGGGGCTACCTTTGTACGTAGTCCGGAAACTTCAGTTGGTTCAGAATGCGGCAGCCAGGTTGGTCTCTGGGTCATCTCAGAGAGACCACATTACTCCTCTGTTGATGGAGCTACACTGGCTGCCAATAGGTTTCTGGACAAAATACAAAGTGCTAGTTATAACTTATAAAGCCCTAAACAGCTTAGGCCCTGGGTATTTAAGAGAGCGTCTTCTTCGCTATGAGCCCCACCACCCATTGAGGTCACTTGAGGAGGTCCGTCTCTAGTTGCCGTCAACCCGTTTGGTGGCTACACAGAGACAGGCCTTCTCAGCTGCTGCCCCGAGATTGTGGAATGCGCTCCCTGCTGGGATACGAGCCTCCCCATCTCTGGCAATTTAAAAAAAAACTTCTCAAAACACATCTCTTCAACCAGGCTTTCTCAGCTTTTTAAAACTTGTTTTTAAATTGTTCTGATTATTTAATTGCTGTTTTACAATGTCTTTAATTGTTAATCTTTGTTTTATGATTTATAGTTTTTGTTTTAATTATTAACTGATTTTAATGGTGTCTTAATGTAAACTGCCCTGAGCCTTTTGGAAGGGCGGTATAAAAGTTTTAATAATAATAATAAAATAATAAATAATGTCAAAGTTGCAGAACCATTGGGTAGCAGTGACCATAGTGTGAATCCAATTCAGTTTATAAGTGAGTAGAGAATTGTCAAAAGTCCAGCACAGATGTGTTGGACTCAGAAGAGGAAACTTCTCAAAAATGAGGGGCATGGTAAAAAGGAAGTTAAAAGGGAAAGTCAGGAGGGTCAAATCACTCTAGAAAGCATGAAACTTATTTAAAACCACAATGCTAGAAGCACAGTTGGAATGTATACCAAGACGTAGGAAAGGTACCACCATGTTCAGGAGGATGCCAGCTTGGTTAACACGTAGAGTCAGGGAAGCTATAAAAGGGAAGAAGACTTCCTTCAGAAAATGGAAGCCCTGCCAAAATGAAGAGAACAGGAAGGAACATAAACTCTGGCAAAAGAAATGCAAGGATATAATAAGGGATGCAAAAAGAGAGTTTGAGGAGCATATAGCTAAGAGTGTCAAGGAGAATAACAAAAACATATTTAAATATATTTGAAGTAGAAAACCTGACAGGAAGTGGTTGGCCCTTTAGATGATTAGGGTGTGAAAGGTATTATTAAGGAAGATAAGGAAATTGCGGAGAAGCTGAATGAGTTCTTTGCATCTGTCTTCACGGCAGCAGATACATATACCCTCTCCAGAATTGAGCTTTGCAGGTTTAACAGCTGAAGAACTGAGCCAGTTTGAGGTGACAAGGGAAGATTTTCTAAACTGTCTTGAAAAACTGAAAATTAACAAATCCACCCAAGAGTTCCGAAGGAACTCAAATGTGAAAATGCCGATCTCCTAGCAACAATATGTAACTTGTCCCTACTATCAGGTTCTGTATCAGAGGACTGGAAAGTAGCCAATGTGACTCCCATTTTCAAAAAGGGATCCAGATGGGATCCAGGAAATTACAGGCCTCTCAGCTTAACTTTGGTGCCAGGTAAACTGATGGAAAGCATTCTTAAGGACAAAATTGTTAAACATATAGAAGAAAAAGCCTTGCTGAAGGAAAACCAGCATGGCTTCTGCAAGAGAAAGTCTTGCCTCACTAACCTTTTGGAGTTCTTTGAGAGTATCAGCAGGCATGTGGATAAAAGGGATCTGATTGACATAGTATACTTGGGCTTCCAAAAAGCTTTTGACAGAGTTCCTCACCAAAGGCTCTTGAGTACACTTAGCACTCATGGGATAAAGGGATAGGTTCATGTGTGGATCGGTAACTGTTGAAGCACAGGAAACAGAGGGTTGGTATAAATGGACAGTTTTCACAATGGAGGGAAGGAAAAAGTGGGGTCCCTCAGGGACCGGTACTGAAACCAGTGCTATTTAACTAGTTCATTAATGTTCTAGAAGTTGGGGTGTCCAGTGAAGTTACCAAATTTGCAGATGACATTAAAATTTTGAGTAGTGAAATCTACAACAGATTGTGAGGAGCTCCAAAAAGATCTCTCCAAACTGGGTGAGTGGGTGACAAAATGGCAAATGCAGTTCAATGTAAGCAAATGTAAAGTGATATTGGGGCCAAAAAACCCCCAACTTCACATATATGCTGATGGGATATGAGCTGTCGGTGACTGACCAGGAGAAAGACCTTGGGGTCATGGTGGACAGCTCGTTGAAAGTGTCGACTCAGTGTGCAACAACTGTAAAAAATGCTAATTCCATGCTAGGAATCATTAGGAAGGGGACTACAAATAAAATGCTAATATTATAATGCCCTTATACAAATCTATGGTGCGGCCACATCTGGAGTACTGTGTATAGCTTTGGTCACCCTATCTTAAGAAGGATATTTTAGCACTGGAAAAGGTGCAGAAGAGGGCAACCAAGATGATCAGGGGCCTGGAACACCTTCCTTATGAGGCTAGGCTACAGCATCTAGAGCTCATTACCTTGGAAAAGAGATGACTAATGATTGAAGTGTATAAAATTATGCATGGAATGGAGAGGGTGGACAGAGAGAAATATTTCTTCCTTTCTCACAACACTAGAACCAGAGGTCACCCCATGAAACTGAAGGTTGGGAGATTTAGGACCAACAAGAGAAAGTACTTTTTCACACAGCCTGTAATTAATCTATGGCAATTTGCTGATTTGTTCACAAATCGAATTGTCCCTTGATTAAAGGTGCTGATCCTATTGCGAATCAAATCACCCCCAATTCGCATGGGTTGAGTCTAGAGATTTGTGTCATAGATGCCATTTTGTCTCACAGTTTTTCGATTGC
This sequence comes from Hemicordylus capensis, assembly GCF_027244095.1. NCBI lineage: Eukaryota > Metazoa > Chordata > Lepidosauria > Squamata > Cordylidae > Hemicordylus > Hemicordylus capensis. The sequence goes on along the minus strand of NC_069658.1, from coordinate 367,094,428 downwards.
TGATTGGTCTCCTGGCACTGGCGTCCAATTGGCTTGAGATCTCCTTGCTTCTTGGTTGCCTAATTGTCTTTCAAATCAAGTGAATCTCCCCCGATTCACAGCAGATTGAATAGCTAGTGAATTGATCTGCACACCCTTAGTGAGAACCCCTGCCATGAGAAGAATCTGTGCTGTGGCTGCTCACTACATTCAGTTCAGTTCTACAACGCTCACCACATTCAGTTCTATATACATTTTTGAGATGCAATGACCAGAACTGTACACAGTGTTCCACACTATAGATTCGTATAAGAGCATTATAATATTAACAGATTTATTTTTGCTACCTTTCCTAATGATCACTAGAACAGAATTTTGCCTTTTTCACAGCTGTCATGGTCTGATGTTTTCATTGACCTACCTACCAGAGCCTCAAGATATCTTTACTGGTTAGTAAGTTAGTAAGCTGTCATTTACCTATGACAGCTAAATTTACTCAAGAGCCTATGGTGAGTTTCCACTATATCCAGTTTGTTGTTTCCATTATATCTTCAGACACCTACTCCTGTCATCTTTCTTCTTGACTCTCAGCATTTTGTCCACAAGTTTTAACCAGCTTCATTTACACATTGTGATTTGCCTTCTCTTGTTCTGTCACCTTAATCTGCAAATGGCTGACATCTATTTGCTAACATGCATCTGGAGCCTTCTTGTTTTGACATCTGCTTTAACTTGATAATATTATAACACCAACAAATCTCACTGCATTCTCCATGAGAAGTGGGGTGGCAATTAGGCTATCACTAGTACATAGTCTGTTCTAGCATCTGTCCCATTTTTTTTTTCTTTTGTAGAATTTCTGTAATGTGCACTGTGACTCTGTGTTTTGTGACCTGGCCTCCACAAATATCTGAATAATATAATGAGAATTCAATCATGCATTCTGAAAAATAATAGTGCTCTCACTTAACTATTTTCATTCCCAATCCAAGTTTAATGCCACAACAGCAAATCGTAACTTCATTTCAGTCTTCCATAAGGATAACATTTCAGCTATCATTATTTTAGACCCTCATTCTTTGATATCATTATTGCATGACTAGTAACTCCCTTTGCTTCTGTAGGCTTTGGAAAATTAACATGTTCTCATGATAAAATTTTAATAATTTGTTTTAATAATTGTTTTATGCTATTGTTTTTATTGTGTTGTGCATTTTAATCGTTGACTTTTAAATATTTTAAATTTTGTACACTGCCTAGAAATGTACATATCAGGTAGTATAAAAATATGATATATGATAGATAGATAGTTAGATAGATAGATAGATAGATAGATAGATAGACAGGTAATGTTATTTGTTCTCAGGGAAGAGTTAATCTGGGTAGAACAGCAGAGCAAATAGTATAACACCCACCAGTATCCTTTATACTTTCCCTTGAAAAGTGGCATGTCCAATAAATAATAATACTTTACAATCAGTATGTTACAGCCACTTGCACTTCATTCCCCTTGTGTTACACAATGTAGCAGAAATGATTCAGATGATATGTGGCAATAGGCATATGGAGCAGATTTAGGTTATTTCTGTGGTTCCCACTGAGTTCTGTAGGACAAAATAAACAAGCTGCAATTTGGAGCTGAGTTGAAAGATTGCATCCCACAAAACCTGTGGTCCATGCGACAGGTGGAAGATTTAGCCCCATACCAACAGTGTGCCTGAGTGCATACCTTCATGTTCTCCCATACAGGGAGTTATTGCCACTCACTCATATGGTGAAATATAAAGCATTGTACATGGAAAATTGGTTGCAATACCTACCCATCACTAGGTTTCCAGTGATAGGGACTTCAATCTACAATACAAAGACCTTCTGCATCTCCTCCTCCCCCATAATAATGATGGGTATGAAAATAAGTTGATCACTTATGTTAAAAGGCCTTCAAACTCAATGACATTTTGCAAGGCGGCAAACCTGATCACCTGGATATGGCTTCCATCTGCTTGAATTCCTAATATTCGGCCAACTAAAAAGCAAACAAGCGAATGCAAACTGATCTCATCTGATGTTTGCATGTTACTCTGGTTAGTGAGAGAGAATGAATAAGATTTTAGACTAATGCTATAAATGCTTTTGTCCGGACTGTAATATTCTTGGAAGGAATTGACTATTTGATGAGCCACAGTACAATGGAGGGAGGTGGCAGTCGTATTCAAAAGAGTTTTCTGTGTAGTCCGTGGCTTTTAAAAATATGTTGAATGAACTATCTTTATGTAGTTCCAGCAAGCTAAGTGCTAAAAATGAGGCAAGGAAGGGAAATCTTAAATAGATAAGCAAGAGGTTTAAAAGAAGCAAATAGAATAGGCATACATTAAGATACATTTGCACATTATAACAGGACATATATCTGTGTGGGTGGAAGGGGAGTCAACCCTTCTCAGATGCATATCACAGGCATCTGACACTGGTAATTATTGAAATGAAGAGTCTGTAAAAGAGATACTATTGGCAATATGGTCTATCTGACTGTCCTTATGTTCTTGAGAGAGTGTTTTTGCTTTTTAATATATAAATGTAGTTAATTGTGGTTTTTGTATAGTCCATTTGTACAGGAAGGAGTGTAGCGTGTTGTTGTCTGTTTAATTTCTCACCAGTTATCACATTCTAATACCCATCCTGTCTGCTTCTGAGGCATTCTACTATAATATAAATGTGAATCAGAATGAAAATGAAGAGCAATCATCTCCAATTATTTGGTATCATTAAGGATGTCATGTCATTTATTTCCCCTTCCAGTAATTTCTTCCAAATGAAACTTTCTTCCAATTAATGCTACATGATATATATGTCTGACATTTTAGAGAAGATCATAGCTGTATGAAAAGAATCACTCTTTCTTCAAGGATGTGTATTATCCTTCATGAGATGAGAAAGTTAATGAAAACCATTTGCCCAGATAGAGTTACAGACTCATGCAATTGAACAACATAGCAACATTTGGGTAACTGTATGTCCCGATGAGGAGAAATGCTGTTATATTTGGATGACCACCACAAAGTATTTTTTCTTTGAAGCTGGTTTTCAAATGCTGTTCTTGAGCCTAGTTGGCTTTAGTCTACAGTATTAAGGGAAAGTAGCCACAATGGTCAATGTCAGGTGTTTCTCTGAGGTCTCTCAAAGTGGAATTGCAGCTCCGAAACTTACTATATTTTCTTAGCTTTTCTACCCATGCCCCAAAGGTTATTGTATTATTTCTTAATGACTTGGCCAAAAGGACAAAGTCATTAATGTGAGGAGAGAAAAGCCTAGCAGAACCCTCTAATGTGCTAGTTGCCTTAATCATGAGGAGACATTTATTATTGACATACACAAATAACAGAATGTTTCCATTAAAGAAATAAAAGGGCCAGTTTGGACAATACTTTCCCTGCCTCAGCTGCTCAACCCTACTGGGACCTGACTGGCCTTGAACCATCTCACCCCTACTTCCTTTGGGGGAAGACACAAGACCCAAAGGAGAGACGCTGCGCTCTCCGCCAGACTCCACATGGCCACATGGGCAACCAGGTCACATGGCATTCCAACAGTCCTATTGGAAGAAGAGAAAGGAATGAAAAGCTTTGAGCAATCAATATGCAGCAATGGAGCTGCTGTGGCAGAACTAGGATAAAGCTGGTAATGCAAGTGCATCCTCTTCTAGGAAGTTACCAGGTGCTCAACGAGAGCATCACTTCCTGGTTTCGATGGCAGTTTTGGTGGGTGTTAGTTTCGTTTCGTTTATTACTATCAGTGATCAAAGATCAGCAATGCAATTTAAAACATTACAGAAAAGTACGGATAAAAAAGAATACATAAAATAACAATAGTAATAATCAGAAGGAGAACAAATCCTATTTGCATATAAAGATAGCTGTTATCCAACATCCTAACTGAGCCAAGAATCTAGAAGACAGGACAGGAAGTTAGTTGCTGTCGAGTCCTAATAGCAATAGAGCAAAACTTAGCCACCTTATACGTAATGAAAAGAACTTTATCTGCAAGCAAAAAAGTAACATAAAATTCTTCTGAACGACCAGGTAAAGATAATGCAGTTGGAGTTAATAAAGTCTGTTGTATATCCCTGTAGAATAAGCAATGCAACAGAACATGTTGTACATTTTCAACCTCCCCTAGACCACAAGGACAAAGTCTGTCACTCCTTGGGGCCTTCAAAAATCTCCCAGAAAGTACTGCAGAGGGCAGTAAATCGTGTCTCACCCTGAAAAAAACCCATTGATGGTGGGGGTAGATTAAAGTTTATAAATAAGACGAACCTCCAAAAGGATAATCAAGTCTCCTCCTGATATAGTCAGAAATAAGACTAAGGTCATTCTGATATTCTATGTCCAGAATTCTTTGTTTCAGCACCTGTACAGCCTGGTTATAACTTAGCAGAGAAAGGTAATCTTGAGAGAGACCCAGGGCTGAAATTTTATTCTGGACAGCTTGCATCCAAGATGACTGAAATCTATCAGCCAGGACCAGAGAGATCCAGCCTTGAGGGGAAAATATTGATCTTAAGCCAATAAATTAAGATTAAGATCCATGTCCTGGCTTCAATTCTCTGAATCCCCAATTCGAGTCTCAGCGCTGCGTTAGAAGAACATATAGGGGCTCTAAGAACTGCCCTGATGAATTTAGATTGCACAATTTCCAACGTCCTATAAGAAGGGTACGGGCCAAGTTGGGCACCATAAAGAAGCTGATTCCTAAATTTGGCCACAAATAACCTTAAGGCAGCTGGTCTAACCTCACCACCCTTGGTACAAAAAAAATCTCAAAATGGCAGCAGAACTCATTTGTGCCAATTGAGCTACATGATCCATGTGGGCCTTCCAAGACCCTCTGGCATGAAGAATCAGACCAAGATACTTGTAGATGTTGACCTGTTCGAATCGATGGCCCTCAATGGGCCAATGCAACACTCTAGGCCTTCTAGCGAAAACCATGACTTTAGACTTCTGGTAGTTAATAATTAAATGATTATCCCTGCAATAGCAACCCAGCTGCCTAAGAGCTCTCCTAAGCCCAACAGGGGATCTAGTCATGATTGCTGCATCGTCCGCATAAATAAGAAGTGAAATTCCAACTCCTGAAATGGATGGAGGATGAAACCCTGGATCCATTAAGTTGGCTGCTAAATCGTCAACATAAAGATTAAACAGTGAGGGTGCTAAGATGCACCCCTGCCTAACTCCTTTGTTGGTAGAAATTTATTGAGACAGGGATCCTTTAGGGTTACATCTTACCCTTATGTTGGAATTTTCATGTAAATGACACATTAAAAAGAGAAGCCGCCTATCAATGTTAGTTTGAGCAAGCTTTTCCCATAAGGTGGACCTTGAAATAGAATCGAAAGCCAATTTAAAATCAGTAAATGCAACATACAAAGAAGACCTGGGCTTGCTGCCATATTTATCAACTAAATGACGAAGAGTTAATATATGGTCCGTAATTGAGCGCCCTGATCTGAAACTGGCCTGTTCATCGCCCAGTGTGCCATGCTCTTCCATCCAGTCATGCAGTTTCCAAAGAAGGTGCTTGGCACAGAGCTTGCTCACAACCCTTAACAAGGATATAGGGCAATAATTAGATGGAACATTCTTATCCCCCTTCTTGAAAATGGGTACAACAATTGCAGTACCCTAATCATGAGGTATATGGCCAGTAGAGTCTATATAAGTAAAAAGAGCAGCAAGAACCGGTGCCCACCAGTCTACATTAGATTTAAAAATTTCAGGAGATATACTGTCAATAGTATAACATGGCTCCCTACAGTGTTCCCTGCTGCCATTGCCAGTCCAAACATTTGAATGCGAGAGTGAGGATCACAGCACCTTCCTGGAGCTTGAAATGAGAGCTTTGCTAATCTGAACGTGATGTGGTTTGAAGCAGAGTGCATCTGAAATACACTGAGCAATTTTAAACTATTTCCAGGCTAGCTCTCCTATAACTTCGATATAGCATGTGGTCTGTCATATCTGTTGGTCACTGTGCAATACTGGAGAAAGAGTCGGTGCCATTCACATTTATCTGTGTATGCCAGCTTTGTTAATACAAATTTCTCAAACAATGTGCATATTTAGAGAACAATTTGTTATAGGGTGGCTGTATACATACAATTGTTGTTGTATTATTGCCACATACTGAGGTTGAATTACTGTGCAAACACGTAGTAACATCTAGATGAAGCATAATGGTTGTTTCCACACAGCAGTAGAGTCTCCTGTCAACTGTGTGGTGTTTGTGGACTTCACCATTTCCTCCTCCTCCTCCTCCTCCTCCTCCTCCATCACTTATGCTGGACAGACTGAACAGTGAAGATGATTACAGAGGCATGTATTGGATAATGCTGATCTGTGTTTGCATCTGTTTCTGCATGAATGCTTATATGCAGTATGTAAACAGGTTCCTTATTAGGACTTATGAATATAAATGAGTGTGTGACAGCCAAACCCAAATTCTTGAACCCTTGTAATGTTTATTGGGCAAACCTCCTCCCTCCAGAAGGAAATGCATTTGATGAATGATTGTGATCAATGTGCAGCATGAACAAGAAATTGTTTTTGAATAGCAGCATAACAAACAGAACATGAGAGCTAACTGCATTTTATGCTTGCAGTACGTCAGTTTTCAAGACAGCTTGTATTTCACATTTTCAGCTGGGAGGGATTTCCGATGTACTTGCATCAATAAAAAGGAAGCACTGAGAATGCTACTCCATGGCCATTCTCTCCAACCTGTGCTCTGCGTCATAGTAAAATAGTGAAAAGTGCTTCATCGAAAGACAAAGCTGCAACATATATTGGCTGTCTCAAATGGGGGAAATGGCAGGATCATTTCACCCATTCTTTTTGAATGGATTAATAGTCCAGGATTGCTCTAAAGATTCTCAAATAAAGTATTCCAGAAAGTTAACTGTGTTCACCTTTCGTGGCAAAAATGCTTCTCTTTCGTGCTGGGCTGCACAACTTAAACCCTCCTGCAGATGTTGAGCTACAACTCCTATCATCCCTGACTATTGGCAACTGTGACTGGGGAAGATAGGAGCTGTAGTCCAACAGCAGCTGGAGGCAGCCTTGGTCTTGTGCATCTGATGAATCTGGTCCACAAACACTTAAGCCACAGAAAGTATGCTAGTCCTTCAAATGCCATAAAGGCTCATTGTAGTCTTTAATTTTTAAGAGAACTACTTCTACAGCAGTATTTTATTTTTGCACCATTATTACAGCTGTAGCTTGTAACAATGTGAAATCAGGACATACCTGATACCTTTCAGCAGGTTTTCTTTTGGGATATTAAAACCAGCAGGCAAATCAAGACTGATGTTAAGGGAAATAAAAACCACTAACTTTGTACAGCAATGCTGCAAAAATGTATCCGAGAAGTGAATCTACTTTGCAGCAGATTCGAGACAGTTTAATTCGGGGGATTGGGTGGAGCATTCACATTGTCCTTGGTTGCTCCCCTATGCACATCAAGACAAGCATCGGAGCTTAGCAGAAACATCAAGGTTTTTTTCAAAAGCCACTGGAAATAGAGGATTATTTTAAGTTGGACATACCTCGGGCTAAGCCAGAATTCTCAGTCTTCCTTTGGGGGAAAGCAAAGCCCTATCTGTCCTGGTCCAGTGAATATGTGGATTGGGGGGGGGGGGCAGGGGGAGCCCTGTCTGTAAAACCTCCTGGTGACCACAGAGCCATGTGCTTTTCTTTAGTAGAATACAGGAGAGGTTTGCCATTGCCATCTCCCGCGAGGTATAAGATGATGCCTTTCAGCATATTCCTATACTGCTGCTGCCTGATATAGGTGTTTCCCATAGTCTGGGAAACCTACCAGTGGAGATTTGAACAAGCAACCTCTTGCTCCCTAGGCAAGTTATGTCTCTGCTGCACCTTTTCCATAAATCCCATTCAGTAGAGCATAGAGAAGGGAAGGCGTGATGTGTGTTCAGGAAATAATCAGTTTTCCAGAGCATGCAATTTAGGGAGGATGTAGGACCATGACCTTCACTCTCTGGGCATCAAATGCAACATGTGATTTTCTCGGGGCACTTAATTTTGAGGCTAACTCTCTAAGATGCTTGACCTGTCCTGCAGTGCTATGACTGTGGAAGAAGTATTTTGGGATCGCAAAGAGGCAAAGCTGCAATGCATTCATGTTGCACAGCTAAGGGGAGGGGGAGTGGCTACACAACCCTCAGGGGCATATTCTTGGAAGTGAAAATTCCTTATGGAGGGAGTGGCAAGCAGCAAAAAATATCAGCCCTCCCCCTTCATCACCTCTGAGCTGTGCAACAAAGCTGTGTGGCAACTCCACAACAGCCTCTTTGCTGTCCCACAGTGGTTTCTTCTGTGTTCATAGTGCTGTGGGGCATGTCAGCCAGTCAAATGAACTTCTGTCATTGGTAAGCAAACTTGAAAAGTATATGTGTTGACATCGTTATAGTTGTTGTTTTCATTTATTAAGTTAAGGTAGTACATACATTTTTTTTAAAAAAATTCTAAGGCAAAAAGTGTACCAAAAGTTTTAAAACACAATAGAATACATGTTCAAAATAAAGACAAACAAATACTAAAATCAACACAATAGAACAAAACTCCTAAGCAATAAATTATATGCAATGCAATGGGGAGAAATGCCTCTAAGGGCTAAAAGCTTGGATGACCTAAAGAGTCCTTATTCTACTCCAGATTATTATATTTCATAATATATTTTGAAATATTAGAGAATAATCACAATAAATACTCTTTAAAACTACTGCTTTGTGCAATTTAATTTTGAAATAAATGAAGAACAAGCCTTTAAATCTTAGTGAGAATCCCACCCCATCACTACTAAAATTTGAAGTGGTGCCCTGGAGGATGTTCTTCCTAGCATTTGTTGACTGTGCATATTCTTGAATTTGGCTCATTTCATACAGGTCTATGTTGCCTTCATCTTCTTATTTCTTGTGTCCTTTCATGGTTTTATTGTTTTTAAGAATTGTTTAGAGGTTGACTGCTCCCATGCCTTGTCACTCACGTTCTAGAACAGTGTTTCTCAATGATTTTGGAGTCATGGGCCGGTACATTCTTTGACCAGCAGTTAGTAAAGGGGTTGCCCCCCTTACCACCACCACCACCACCACCCCCCGGTGATGTCAGGTGCAAAGAGGGTGGGGCCCAGGGTCCATGGAGTCCAGGCGAGCTCTCCAGAGTTCATTTCTAGGCAGGCAGCCCTCGCTGCTGGATAATGTTCATTTCACTTCCTCAAAATGAACATTATCCAGCAGCCAGGGCTGCCTGGAAATGAGCTTCAGAGAGCTCCCAGTGGTGGCCCCCGCCAGCCCAAAATTGGTTTTTTGGCGGGGGAATTTTTTATTAGTGATGACCATTACCCAGCACCTCATGGACAGGCACCAGTCTACAGACTGGTTGTTGAGTATTCATGTAGCCCTTTTAAAAAACCCTACAAAAAGTCCAGGAACCCCATTTCTTCCACATATATTCCACATATTGCCCTCTAATATAATAAACCTTTGACTTTTGATCTATTTCCTTTCTTGCATGGTTGATGAAATATTGTGCACTTTCTATCACCAGTACTGAAGTGTTAAAAAGAAAGAATAACACTAATGTGGTATGGGTTATCTCCACGTATCCAGTATGTGTGAATGGATATTACATGAACTGAGCTAGGTAGAGTAAAGAAAAATCTGGTATTTTTGTCATATGAAAATGCCCCACTTCTGCTAAGTACTTCAAACTTTTGATTGCCTGAGTAACTACATGGCCTTACTGAATAATCATGAATTCTTCAACCACCAAGAAGGATAAAACTGTAGTCTTCAAAAGGTAGCCTACATCAGATGGAGTAACTATTTCATCTTCATTTCTGAAGTGTTGCTGGACTTTAAAAAAAAAAAAAATCCTTCAAGAATTTATCAAAGTGCCTTTTAATGGCGTGACTGTTCTCCACTATATTGAATGTGAGCTGTGATTTATTTTTGATAGATTTCACAAGTTGAACCGAAACTGAATGGTTCTCACCCACAAGGAGAAAATATGAAATTCCTTTTTCCTGGTCTGTCACTGTCATTGAGCCAAATATCACCAGGATAAATTTTTAAAAGACGATCAACTCAAATATCTTGCTAGTCAGTTATGTGCCAAATAATACCTCTCTGATCAATAAAAATAAACACTATTGAAAGGAAAGTGAGATTTTGCTACAGGATGTGCAACAACCTAGGCAAGTACACACTCCGGTAGATATAACAAGAACATGCTCCCTGTGGATATAAGAGGATTGCCTTCCTTAGAGGCCTTCAAGAGCCTTAAAGACCCATCTTTTTTAGCCTGGCTTTTAATGATATCCAGTTTTAATGTTATCTAGTTTTCATTGTAATTCTAATATATTTTAATTGGTTTTTGCTTTTAATTGTTATGCTTTTTTTTTTTAGTGTAAACCACTCAGAGCCACTTTAGGAAGGGTGGTATATAAAATCAAATAAATAGTATCAACTGAATGAATTGCACTTCAACAAATGCTTTGAAATTGGTAGCTAGCTGGATGGCATTGCTTTAAAAATGATCTGTACGAGATTTACAGGACAATTTTTAGTTGACAACTTGCAAAATAAAATTATAATGCATTAAATTATAAAATGTAATATAATATTAGAAGGAACTAATCAGGAAAGATGCTGTGATCATCAGAGCCCTGCTTTCAGGTAGCCTTGCAAGAATGACAGACATCCATAAATGAACAAGCATCACTTCACTGGCTATAAATCTTTAATAAATTAATAAATTGTCACAAATATTACAGTGATTACATCAGGTGCTTGAGGTATGTGCAATTTGAGAAACTTCATGTTTAAAGTACAATGTGATGTTGTTCAAATACAAATTAAAGCCAAACATCCAACTATAAGGTTTAGATGTGGGTGGGTACCTTTAAGGATCCAGCAAAGAAATGACTTGCCTGGAGTTTAATTAAGTAAAGATTTAAAACATCTGAAATCAGAGTAAGGAGGCAGTGGTGGATGAACTCACCTCATTTCATTATACAGTAGATGGTTTAGCAGTTGTGAACAGCATCTGCAAACACTTTATAGCAAGGTCACTTTTTGTTGAAAAGTCTGAATTGGTATGCATCTCCTACGTGGAAACAAACAAACAAACAAACAAAAATAAAAACCTACCTATGTTTTAGTGAAGTTTTTAAAAACTTTTTTTTATTTTTTCACTCCTACAGAGTGCACTAGTATGCCTGCACAATTTATACATTAAGAAAATCCAGTGTCAATTTAATTTTTTTTAAACTGCTTCAGCAGAATTTCTTAAAAAAAATTTTTTAAATTTTACACATCTACAGGAATGCATCAGGAATGCATCAAGGGGCAGACAACCTTGGCTCTTCACCTGTTGTGGAACTACAGTTCTCATCATTTCCTGCCACAATGTATTGTGGCTGTGGATGATGGGAGTTATAGTTTGACAACAGCTGGTGAGCCAAAGATTACTTCCCCCTGCTGTAGACCATTATCTAAGCATAGGAGCTCACCTTGAAATACATTTGAGTACTGTATTGTGAACTGTCTTGCAAACTGGTGTATCAAGATCAAAATTTTTGGAGTGGACTCATTTTTTCTGTCTTAGAATCCATTTGTAATAAGAGAAATGCAACAAACATGTTGTTCATCCCTGTTGTTCTGCATAGTCCACACCCCCACCCCACCGTCCTTTTCCTGTGTTGCCTTGCAAGCCGCCTTTTACTTCCTTCCCATCAGTGACCTTACCAGATCTGCCACCTCTCTTCCTGTTCTTTTACTTGTCCTCACATGCTACGTACTTTTACAACATGGTTTCAATTATTATATATTTCTCACCACTTCCCAAAGGTTTTATAAAAGCTTCTATTCCTTCATCATTTCTTCTTTCTGTAGGGATTCCTCCGCAAACAGTAATAATAATCCTGGCTTATTTTCTTATATTCTCCTTTGTTCCATTATCATTCATTTTGTCCTCAAAATCACCTTTTGACTGTTTGACCTGATCTTTCTCCTCCTCCTCTTGACCCAGTCTCTGCTGCTTTCTCTGTTTTCACCTTAATGTACTGTATAAATATCCATGTCCTCAACTCAGTTGGTTTTCTCTTCCTCTCAATTGTTTTCAACATAGCTTTTGCTTGTTGTATCAAGCTTTTTGCTTGATAATAATGTGACTTGTTCTTCTTGAGATCTTTGAATACTCTTGTTTTGCTCCATATATCTTGTCAATCCTTGCAATTTTCATTTGATCACTGCATCTAGAATTCACACTATTCTTTCCTCATACTTTTTGTAATGTTCTTCTTGTTGGCTTCCCTGCATCCTCTTCACACTGTCTCAAAAGCTGTGAGAACAATGGTGAGTAGAAACGCATTTCCTATTTCTTTTAAGATAATCTTCTATACCGCTCTCTTCACTGCATTATCCTTTTTTCATCTTTACTTTAACCTTTTCTAGTTACTTTCCAATGACTCCATGTTCTGGCTCCTCTATATCGTTCTTCTGTTCTTTCTCTATATGCCTCCATTCAAAAACTTTGCTCTATAGCTATGTCTTCCATAAAATCACCTATTTCTCTCCCTGCCTCCCTCCCTTGTGTCCCCTTTATCCCCCACAGCACGTCCACTGAAATACTCTCCCATGTGATATCCAGCTCTCCTCTCCTAGTACTACATTCAAGTATCTCCATTATGAGCCATTATATGGCCTTTCTTGTAGAAACTCTTTTGGCACACAATGGATTTGGAATGGAGACATGATGGTTGTCAGTGGTGGAATGCAGAATTGCCAAATTATTTTTATGGAAGGGCTCTTGTGGTAAAGACCAGTTGCATAATAGGCAGAAAGTCATACCAGGCAATGTTTTTGTGACATGGGGATTATTTATTTATATTTATATTTATCTAACACCTTTGTATACTGCCCAAAACACAAGGGCGGTCCACAACAAAACAATAAAAACAACAAATAAAAAGGTTAAAACATTACAACAATTTAAAATTCAAAACTACCAAAAACACAATTAAAACAATATCTAATCAAAAGCCTGGGTGAACAAATGCATCTTGACTGCCTTTTCAAAAGTTGTAAGAGATGGGAGTCTCTTATTTCAGCAGGAAGTGTGTTCCAAAGCCTCAGGGCATCCACGGAGAAGACAAACCCTGGTGGCAACTGCAGATGAACCTCTCCAGATGATCTCAATGGGTGGTGTGGTTCATAGCGAAGAAGGAGTTCTCTTTAATACCCGGCATGAAATCACATACTAAACTTCACCTGATAAACATTTGTCTGTAGGGCAGCTGTTAAAGGAATGGGAGCCACATTAGAAAGAAGTTGCCAAGGCAGCTGCTCTGGATTGCACGAATATGAATATAGCTGAGAGTACACTTATCTCACTGGAAGATGGATTTGCAATTCACTTGCATAATATGAATAAGGACTTCGAATCCTCACCATTGTTATGTATGTTTTCTTTCATTCTCCCTTTTGAGTTATGAGTTCTCCACAGATATGTGAAGCAGCCAGAGATATCCCACATCTGTATCTGCACAAGTAATAGAGATGGGCAAAGCAGGTCTTTCAGCATCTCTCCAGTTTGGGTGCATCAATTTATGCAAATTGGACACTATTGTTTTGCTTCTCAGCCTTTGCTGGCAACTATGTCTCTTCCTGCTCTCAGAGAGGAACAGAGCACTGTTAAGATTACTTAAGAATGTAAAACAAGCCATTGTTCGCAACTTCAATGATATTAAAATAATCCATTTTAATTATTGCTAAAAATAATCCCTGTAGCCAAAAGACAAATATGAACAGCCACAGAAAAAGGGTGGCGGCGGCATAGAAATAGAATGCCCGCTTTTGCTTCATAAGAGAGACTAATTGCAATAGAGGCTTAGTGAAATTCAGATACACAAGGAGAGAGCAGGGGTGGAAGAGAAGAAAGCAATAGGACTGGTATAAAAATATAATATTGAATAACTTTGAGTTAATTCAAGTGACAACCAATTAGGGTCAGGTGAAATGCACCCTTGAAAGCTAGCAGCAGTACTGTTGCTTTAGCAATTAGCCTGGATGATTGGTGAACAATCATGTATTCAGAGGGCCAGAAAAACAGTTCACACAGGAACACAGAAAACTGCCATATACTGAGTCAGACTAGCTATCTGCACTGACTGGCAGCAACTTTCCACAGTTTCAGGCAGGAGTCTTTCCCAGCCCTACCTGCAGATGCCAGGGATTGAACTTGGGACCTTCTGCATGCAAAGCAGAGGCTTTACCACTGAGCTATGACCGCATCCCTGCCTGCTGATTGATTCACATCATCAGTTTGATGTAGAGTGACCACATATACATTGCATCAGGGTTACTGTATCTTGAATAGAAGTGGGAATTTCAGTAGGTTCTGCTTCTCATGCTGGAGCATGACAAAGTTCACCAGCCCAAGTTCCCTCTTCTAGGCAGCTCTTTAAAACCACAGCAGCCCTGCCTTGCTTTTGCATCTGATCTCCCTATTGATTTATCACAGTGTCCTGGAGTCACAAAGAGTTGTCAACTGTGAATGTTGCCATATATCCAGATTGTGAGGATCCAGGTTAGCGCTCAGCTCTGGAGAATCCTCTTCTAGGCTCTAAAGCTCTGCCACACACAGGATGCTGCTGAAATTCTAGTTAAACATCTTTAGGCACTTTGTCTTTCTCTCCAATATTCAAGAGAGCACCTAAATCCCAGAATGTGCCATGTCAGGAAATTGGCACTCTGTGTTCTTAGAGCTGTACACTAATAACATAGCCAGGTCCTTAGCACCAGTTGACTGTGTCCTTGAAACCTATTAAAAGAGAGATCCTATACATGATTGCACTGAGGCTAATCTAATTACAGTGTAAAACTGTCTTTCCGTATTTCTTGTTCTCATTTTCTGATATTGCTGTCATGGCTTCTCTTTGCTTTGGCAGGAAGGGTTGCAGTCTCATTCAGAGTGATCAATTCAGCTATTTATATGATCCTCTCTAACCCACTGGCATTTTCCATGTCTTTGGAAATGGAACCTGATTAAAGCATGACACATCTCTATTCAGAGTGTCAGATGTATGCTAGATGGATGGGAATGGACAGAATAAACTTGCTAGTTCTTTCATGTCATGTAATCAGTGGTGTGTATCCCAGATTTATGCTCTATAGGCTGGCTGTACCCAGGGGAGGGATAGACAATGACATTCACTGAGCCATTATTGCCATTGGAGCGTATAGCCACTTAGGTAGATAACCCTGTTGTGATTTAGGCTGCAATCCTGTGCACAATTAGGCTGTTTAAATCATGTTGAAGTCAATTAGATTTAGGCACTCTACCTGTGTTCAGAATTTCCAGCCTTAGGGTTTGGAACTAAGGAAATCTTGAATATATGTTTCAAGATGCAGTTTCTGTAGCGACATCAGTGTATACTGCTTTTCTTTGTTATTTCATCTGAGATGAGTGCTGGCCAGATCTACAACACAGGTGTACTAGATTAAATTGCAGTTTACCTCCTCTCAACACTCTTATTCAACCACTCTGCTTCCTTTGTGTATTCTGTGTATCCAGGTTAATTTTTCAAAGGATCCTCTTAGAAGGATCATTTTTCAAAGGATCCTCCTAGGACTAAATATCTGTACTTGCTTGCAGATTCTTCCGTTGTCACTATGAAATACTCATGCAGTACTTATTTTCTTGCTATGCATACCAGTTGCTCATTTGTGCTCAATTTGTGTGAAAATACTGGGCCATAACACATCTGTCTGGCTAGCAGAATGCTAGATTTTGTCTCTAGTCATTCCTAATGTATATGTAGTTTTGATATTCTGTGAGTTATATTAGGAAACTAGATTTATAAACTTGTAGGTGTGTGTGTGTGTGTGTGTGTGTGTGTGTGTGTGTGTGTGTGTGTGAAATCTTATCAAGATTTTTGTTTTAATCTCAAAGAATGCTTCCAAAATTCGTTGGTTGGGGAGGGAATGCCAGCTATCCCACATGGTGGAAGCAGTGGCTTTTCCACTTCCATTGTTCACAGGCACAGCCTAAAACAAGAATGCTTCATTTTTGTCTGTTATGGGATATATATTTTGACCATTCATTCTAGTATCCTTATTACAGCTACTTTTCATCGACACTGTCCCTTTTAAAAGGTTCAACCTCCTTTAAACATGTGAGAGAGGTGATAATCTAGATCATCCCTTTGTACACACTTTGACCACTTGCTTAATCAAGGTTTTGTAGCACATGCAGAGGGGTGATTCATACAAACACCAATCTCGCACAATTAAAGGACATCCTAACAGTGCACTGGAACATCCTTTATTGATGAACATTGTTCCATGTCCAGGTGGGCATGTTCTCCTGGCATCTCCGCCCTGAACATGGGTGCTGGTGGATGGTAAGTATCACTGCGGAGAGACTATGAAACGGACCACAAAAACCTTCAGGCTCCAGTTGTGGCCTGGGTGGGTTTGCAAACATAAGAGTTAAATTAAAACAGTTCCTGAAATACACTGCACATGTGCAGTATAGCTAGAAGTTCTACTTAAATTCTGGCAGAGCCCTACATCCTATTGGTAATGCTATTGATAGGTTGTAGGGCTCTGCTCAGGATTTAGGCAGAACTTCTGACAGTACTTCACTGTGCTTACACAACCACTAATAGAGAAGCTTGCATCAGTGGCAGACTCACGACTGGGCCTTTGGACAATAGATTGTAGAATTTAGCGGAAGAGATCTATCTTAAAGTAATTTCAGCACATTGATTGCGCGTCTATTTTTGTTAATGGAAGTTGAGCCCTTTCAACTCTTGCTCATATGTCTTTCCTTCTAGACGTGCTAACAGTGATGGAACTGATCTTCATAGCTGTTTTGTAGTTACAGTGGGCTGGTTCAGATGTAATCTGAAACCAGGCATGTAGTGGTAAAGGAGCAAGGGGGGCCAAATGCCATGCCACAGTGCCATCTTACCACACTCCAATTCCGCCTGTTCAGGTGGCACACACTACTGCACACTGGCCATGCTGCTCCTCCCTGCATCATCTCAAAGACACAAGGGATGTGGCTGGTGCTGGGGAGGAGGGTGCATCACCCCCTCACCCTCTCCAGCCCGTGAAGCAAGTGATTCATGGGCTGAAGAGGAAGAGAGGGCTACTGCACCTTTCTCCCCCATGCCAGCCACATCCCCTGTGTCTCCATGATTATGCAAGGCTGGCACAGCAGGGGTGCAGGGAGAATGTGTTGGTGGAAGGAAGATTTTAGTCTCTCAAAATAGAGGTGCACGGTCTCTGGTTCTGATGAACTGAAAATCTGTCTCAGATACTTGTGATCTGACTGTAATTGCTCAGTATGGTAAAAATGGGCAAGATGACTGTGGACAAACTCTTCTTGTTATTATGTATGTTCAATGTTTGGACTGGATCTGTTCCCTACAAAACAGATTCCAGCTCTGGACCTTGGTGAGCTTCTGCAGGGATTGGTTCTTAAATCAGTCTGTGATTGGATATCTGCTTTGTCACTGCAGAACTGATTACTTTCCACTATTCATCTTTATCTTTATTCTTTTAAATAACAAAGTTGTGAAAATTTCAGTAAGCAAATGGTCCTTTCCCCCAGAGTAATGAAATGTGTACTCATGTATTTGGACCTGAATATTCATCCAATCAAAGCAACCATGAATAGGTAAGGCTTCCAAGATTGCAGGCAGCATATGATTTATTTTATTTTATTTATTCAACATATTTCTATACCACCCAAAATTCGTGTTTTTGGGCAGTTTACAGTTCATATGATCCATCCACCCACCCACCCAGACTCCCACTGCTGGCACTGTGCATTATTAATTAGGTATTTTAGTCCTCAGCACTCATGCCTTTTGCCAGCATGTATATCGGGACGTAACTATAATAGGGCAAGGGGAGACAGTTGTCTGGGGGCCCACTGCCTTGGGGACCCCCCAGAGGCAAGTCACATGACTGACTCCCACAGCTGCGCACCCACCCGGGCTTCCTTCAGTTGTATTCATCCTCCAAAATTAATGTGAGTGTTAAGACCTGGAGTTACCAGAACAGCATGTCTTTCTCTAGTACCATTAAATGACTTGCATTTGTCCACAATTTAAAAAACCTTTAAAAAAATAATTTAGGAATATATATATATATATATATATATATATATATATATATATATACACACACACACACACACACACACACACACACACACACACACACATTGAGAGAGAGAGAATATGCTTTTTGTTACCACTATTCAGCCTCATTTAAGATTTCTTTACTTCATGAGCTGAGCTTCAGTGGGGGGGGGGGCATTTTAAAATCTTGTCTCTGGGCCCGCTCCAACCTTGCTACGCCCCTGATGTATATATGTGCTCTCTACTCCTTCTCTCTGTGTGTTTAAATTCTGCATTGCAGAATGCAATGTATACTACAACATGGACATTGATTTTTTTAAACTTGTGAACAACAGGAAAAACCAAAAGCAGATACCTCCCAAAATTAAGCTGCCGTTACCTAATGTATCCCCAAAAAGCTGCTGTGGTCTCTGTTGGAGCATCTGCATTTGCTCATAATCCACAAGAGAAGCATCCCCTTTAAATATTTGACATAGCTCTGTGTGCACTATGTACTTTCAAGACACAATTCAGATTTTGAAGTCCTTGTTACCTATTTCAAAACATGGATTGCATTCACTATCATTTCATTCCTAGCCAAATAATCACTGTGCACAATGGGGATGTGTCTCTGCTCTCATAATAACCCGTTTCTGGGAACTAATCTAGATCCCCCCGCCACCCACCTTCAGATCCATCTTGATGGAAAGAAAGCCTTATCCTCTGCATAAACAAAATCATTTTTGGTTCTGCTTTCTTTATTCATCTGATGTGATTTAATCTGACAGGAGGAGAAGGTACATACCTAAGGTTTTGTAACAGCCATTATGTTCCTGACCACAGTTCTATAGCAAAAGGTAGAATGCTATTGGGAAGCAAAAGATAGTCTGCAGAATGACCACTGTGTCGTCAAATTGGTGCAGATCTGCTCAGTGACCTGAATTACCAGCTGGTGATCTGGCACTCCCAATTTGAATGCTTTTTTGGGGGGTGGGAAACACATAATGCTGGGAGTTGCAGCCATATGATGTGGAAAATGCAGTCCTCCATTTTTATTTTGTCCCCTAGTCATCCCAGCTAGCAGCAAAGTATGTTTTACAAGCTTGGCTTATTGGCCTTAATCTGAAGCAGAAAGTAAAACTGCACTCTTAACCCTGAGAGACATTTGGGTTTTATATATGTATATACAGTATGTAGTTTTGAAGGCATAATTCTCTTAAGAACTCCCTAATACTTAGGGTCTTTGGCTGACAGCTGAGAACAAAAACCCAAAGGATTTTTACCTGTCAGTCACTTACAGACTTATATGAAAGTTCAAACACTGCTAAGATGAATGCTCCTCTCTGTGGGTCGGTGCACACGCAAACAAAGGATTCTGATTTAATTTAATGGGACCTTTTCTTTATTGAGTTACAAATGTCATGTCACCTTGAACAAGTAATTTAAGACCAGTCTTTAGACATTTCTCCTGTAAAATGAAAGTGAGATTCCGTAAGGTACAAGATGTGAGAATCTATTCAGAATATACACAAGCAAATGTGCATCTGCTCTAGTGACTTGTTCTTTGCCCATGAATGAATAAAAACTGGATATTTACTGGAGTCTGCTGTATTATTTTGGTGCCTGATAGCCATTGCTTCTTGAATATGGTTTCATAAAATAACTCTGTTTTACTTAACTCTCTAACTTACAATGTTTTTGTCTGGCTACATGTCCATGTCCCCATTACCAAGCCTGGCTAGGCTTATCGGGTCCAGCCTCAGAGCAGGGAGGGGGAGGGGGTTGAGCATCACCCTGTGCCTCCTCAATCTCAGGCTGCTTGCTTCCTGTGACTGCCTCTGACACTGTCCACCAGCCAGCCTTTCATCTCCGGACAGGGGAAACAGCTCCCCCTGCTAACTTGGCAAAGAGGCACCTTTTACCGTGGTGATTCTCTTTATTTAGCAGGGAGAGAGTAACTGGCCCTATCCAACCCCAGCACAGTACCTCCAGTGACTGTTGCTGGTGTCTGTCTTATGTTTCTTTTTAGATTGTGAGCCCTTTGGGGACAGGGATCCATCTTATTTATTTATTATTTCTCTATGTAAACAGCCCTGAGCCATTTTTGGAAGGGCAATATAGAAATCAAATTAATAATAATAATAATAATAATAATAATAATAATAATAATATGCCTCCTCACAGGCTATGCATCGTCCACCCCCAATTACGGGGCCAAGGCCCCTCTTTATTCCCTGTAATTGACTAGCCTTTACAGCTGTTGCCAATGCCTCTCCCCCTTCTCCCTCCTCCTGCTCAGACCCTCTCCCTTTGGGAGGCATGCTGTTGATTTTATCCTCGCACGCCTCCCCTTCAGCCTTATCAGTGCTCTGCTCCTCCTCCACTGGAGCTGAGTCCCCGCCCATTGGCAGTCTTTTCTCCACTTCTCCCCGGCCGCCACCCATCCCCTCAACACCCGGTCCTCAGAGGCAAGGACAGCCAGCCTCGCCGGGCAGCCCCCCCCCCACCTTTCATTCACCACATGATGAAATCTACAAGGAATGTGAAAGGCCCATCTCTTCATCGACCAAGTCCATTCCATATGTGGGAATGAAAACTCCCACTGTTAAACTTATAATAATTCTCATTTTGTGTGAACTCTTGATGTAATTTTAGCTTTGACTCCTGTGTGCCAATACTCTCATTTAGTAAAATGTAATTTTACTGACTACAAATATCAAATCTGACAGTTGACTGATGGGACTGAATACCCTTTCCTAGAGCTATTTATTTTTTTGAATTTCTTCTAACTTATTATTTTTTGGAAGATACATTACTAATAATACAATAGGTAAATACTATGATTTTATGTTCAGATTAGTCCAGTTATTTTCTCATGGGTTGAATTCCTCCATTTCCCCCCCAATGTTGATCATCCTTTATATTCTGCTTGCTTGCTTGCTTGCTTGCTTATTTATTTATTTATTTATTTGATTTCTATACTGCCTTTCCAAAAATGGCTCAGGGTGGTTTAAATCACCCCAGTGCTGCGGCCTCTTTTGTTTTTCCTTCATGCTGTTCTTAGCATTTTTATTTCCCATTTTCAAAGTCATTTTAAAAGTGATGTTTTAACTTTATTTGCAGAAAACCCTGCTGGATCAGGCCCAATGCCTATCTAGTCCAGTATCCTATTTCACACAGTGGCCCTCCAGATGCCTCTGAGAAGCCCACAGGAAAGAGCTGAAGGCATGCCCTCTCACCTGCTGTTACTCCCCTGAAACTAGAGGCATCTTGCCTCTTAGGCTGGAAGTGGTTTATAGCTGTCAGACTAGTAGCCATTGATAGACCTGTCCTTCATGAATTTATCTAAAGCCATCCGGGCTGTTGGTTGTCAACACATCTTGTGGCAGAGAATTCCATAGGTTGTGTGAAAAAGTTCTTCTTTTTGTTGGTCCTAAATTTCTTGGCAGTCAGTTTCATGAAATGACCCTCTGGTTCTAGTGAAATGGGAGAGGGAGAAAAAATTCACTCAGTCAACTTTCTCTACACTATGCATGGTTTTATAGACTACTGCCTACTGTGTTCTGTAGCTGGTACTTTCTGCTAATCGGACATTTAAACAATGCATTCATACTTGTAAAGTGCTTTTAATTTTGATAATTTTATTTTATTGTTATATTTGTTTTCGTGCAAATATATTCTGCAATTTCCTGTTTTCAGAGGGAAATGAAAGTTGAATTTTGTTCAATGTGGATTTAACTGTATGCCCTAGCAGCTACCATTGTCTCATACTTTACATTTACCCTAGAGCTGTTATGAAATCCAGTCAAACTGAGTGGGTAGGTGTTGGTATGATGATGTAAGATTGTGTGTGCATTTGGTTCTCTTTTGGATATATGAGACCTCTAGCCCCAAGCACATGCCTAAACATTTGTTACTGGAAGGACCACAGGGACTAGATATATCTGAGGCATGACTCCTAATCTGTAAGTAACTCAGGAGCTCTGGATTAATTTCCAGACATCCAGCAGCACATACAGTTTTTCTGGATTAATTAATAAATGAACTAAGTTGGGGGCACAGGGTCCATCCTTCTCGGTCTCTAAATGAGAACCAAATCTGGACCTGCAGCTCTGGGCAAACAAATATCTGACTGCAATAATTTTTCTGTCATACGTTTTTCAAAAGAAGCTCATTTGAAAAGTTAATTTAATCTCTTGAAGAACTGGTTAATTGCTACACCTTTTGCTTGACAGCACCCAATTAAGTCCAGGATACAACAGAAGAACCTAAGCAGAATATAATGATGACTAATTAAAAATTCACCCATGGTACCACTGCAAAATTAAGGTGAACAGTTATTTGATGTAGTCGTTAGTGCCCTAGGGTGCCTGGCTCTTCTTTTGTCTTGTCTTTTCTAATATTAGTTTTCAGGCACTTCTGAGAGAAGAACCATATAAATCAGTAACTCCTGTTCTGAATCAGAATGAAAACCATTCGTTAACTTTTGTGCTCCACACATGTAGCCAAATTTTACAAAAATGAAAATGTGCCCTGAATCCTGTTAATGAGAATGATAAAGCCTTTCTTTTCATGCTTCAACATGTTTGTGATATACATTGGGTTATTATAACAACAGGAAAGGTTGTAATTCAGTTTAAAGGTTTAGGGAACAAGCAAGGTATCCACTTGTTGGCTTCTTTCTAGAATATTCAGCACTCTTCAACCAAATGATAAGCATCATGTTCTTTGTATGTGAAACTAAGTAGGTGGGGGGAGCTGACAGGAACAATAACTCACTAACACAAAAGGAAGGCACTGATGATATGGTTAAAGTGTTTGACTATGACTGGGGAGATCTGAGTTCAAATCCCTGTTCAGCTGTGAAACTTTCTGGGTGGCTGAGCCAGTCATTTATCTCTTAGCCTAACCTATCTCACAGGGCTGTTGTGAGGATAAGCATAACCATGTACACTGCTCTGGGCTCTCTGGAGGAAGAGTGGAATATATATTTAAAATTAAATAGGAAGTGCTTGTAACTACAACACAGAGTAGGAGGTGGAGGGACTCGGAAGGGCATTGAAGCTGAAGTGATTTAAAAGTAAATGACTTTTAGTTACATAACTCTGCTTGGTTCTTGAGCGAGAGAAAACACACTGGCAACATTCTTCATCACATTCCTTAGTGTCTGAACAATGAACGTGTTCATAGGTGATGATGGAAAAATAAATTACCACATGAGAGACATACAAGACTTTCACATTGTGCTATAACTATGCAACACAATAGCCATATCAAAGATTAGTAATATTACATAAAAATATTGATTGGCAAAATGCTTAGAATCTCTAAGCACTCAAATCTGCTTCCATGTTTCTATTGCCCTTAGTGTGAGATGATGGAGAAGGATGAATAGAGATTCTCAGGTGATGAAATGAAGAAAACCAGCGCCAGAGGATCATCAAACTGCCCGTTGTGGACATGCAGCACAAATTGAACATAGGAAGCTGCCATATACTGAGTCAGACCATAGGTCCATCTCGCTCAGTATTGTCTACACAGACTGGCAGCGGCTTCTCCAAGGTTGCAGGCAGGAATCTCTCTCAGCCCTATTTTGGAGAAGCCAGGGAAGGAACTTGGAAACTAGATGCTCTTCCTAGAGCGGCTTCATCCCCTGAGGGGAATATCTTGCAGTGCTCACACATCAGATGCAACCAGGGCAGAGCCTGCTTAGCTTAAGGGGACAAGTCATGCTTGCTACCACAAGACCAGCTCTCTTCCCTTACCAGCATTATTTGTCAGTCAGCAGTTGGACTGAAATGGTGGCTCTCCCATTCTTTGTGAAAACACTAGATAGGATACTGTATTGCTAGGGTAGTTGCATTCTCTGCAGCAGTTCCAGCATCACTTCACTAAAACAGTGCGAACAGGCAGCCACTTGATGTCATCTAAATTAGGCCTCAACTAATCTAATTATCTAACTGTTGACGTGTGTCCAACCCTCACTCGCACATATTTGCAGTGGACAGGCCTGCCAGCCATATCCTACAATCGGCACATTTTGTACTGCCAGATAAACTTGTGCTGTGCCCTGATGTTTCAATGATTGATGGGCTCTGTTCCAGACAGTGGTTCAGTGATACTGCTGGGTGGCTCTTGCTTAAGGAGATGATTTTTGCTATGCTGTTAGCTATGGAACGGTAATATGAAGAGGTTTTAATAGTAATTTAAAACCTTTGTGGGAAGGAAGTAGCAAAATTGCTGAGACCTGGAATGTTTCTAATACCTAATAACGAAGCATGTGACTCTTAGCAAAGGGACCTGTAGAAGAGTATTTCAGAAAATAATGTTAAATGGCTGCCCATTCTATGCATTGACAATTAAGGTTAGTTTCCAAGGCAATCTTGAATATGTTGCTTTCCCAAAAGGTTCTGCTCAAATACTGTTAGTTAGACCTTTTGAAATTGCCCCAACTTTTAAATGGCTTTACTTGAGTAGCTCCTGTACCTTTTGTACTGCACATTCTCACCTTTCATTTTCTCACACTCTTCCCTGCCTAGCTCCTATCTGTCTCCTAGTTATTTTTCCTTTTGATTCCTATACACCCTCTCTCTTTTCCTGTGTCATTTCATCTAGTGTTATGACAGCAACTGATATTTATATACTGCTCCCAAAGCAGTTTACATAGATGAATAAAAATAAATAAATATGGATCCCTGTCCACAAAGGGCTTGCAATCTAAGAATGAAATATAAGACAGACACCAGCAAAAGCCACTGGAGAGATGCTATACTGGGCCAGCAACTGTTGTTGTTGTTGTTGAAAAGTAGTATATAAAACGTTCTCTTTTTCCAAATGATTTTTCATCAGCATTCCACCAGGAATTAATTCCGAAGAAAAACTTTGCCCTCATTCCCAATTAAATTTTAAATTAAGGGAAGCAGCAATGTATTCCCACATGGCTAAATTTGCACTGCAGTATTTTCCCAATTTGTAAGAGAAAGTCTAGATTCTGGACATTACAGAATCTCGTGTATTGAGTGGATACGTGCGATAATTTAACATCTTCACCTGTAGGCTAAAATTCGTCTTACAGTTGATGCAATGATGTTGAAACAATGATACAGACAACTAGCTTACCAATGGGTTGGTTACATACACTTTCTAGAACAACCACTTGTTAAATGGTCATCTGTATTTATCCTTTCTACACTTTGAACTACCTTAACCATGTTACTTTTTTCAATTGACAGACTAAAACATGCTCTCTTCCCTTCTGTGTCCCAAGCAGAGAGGGCTGGGTGTAGGGAGATCTGAAGAGAGCATAGGGGGTAGATAGGTCGTACAGCTGAAATGATGCTCCACCATTGTGTAGAACAGTAATATCTAGGGCACTGGAAGTTCAGGTGGGGGTATGATTGGAAACTTGAACTGTAAGAAGCAGATGGCTCCTAAAATACTCTCAGTTGGACCTCTTTTTCAGCCAGAAGAGCATGATATTCTGTGAGAACAGAAAGAAACTGTCACTGAAGCTGCAAAAGATATATAAACAGCACGACAACCTGGTTTCTTCCTGCTATCCTGGTACCCTTCAAGGCTTCATCACATGACATCCTATTTCCTACTAACCCCATCTATGTAGGTGGCCTGTTCATTTGGCCTATGCCAATCAAATTCTTTTGGAGGAGGGGGTAAAGTCCAATAAATGCCTGAATGCATTACAAAAGGAGTTAATTTCCACTTGGTGTATTCAGTGTGGCCTCTCTCTTTGTATGTATGGCGACTCATTTTAAAGCATTTATGTTTAGCATTGCAATGTTGCTGCTCTCAATTCATGAGTCACAGTGTGGAACATTGTGTAGGATTGTGTGTGTTTGTTTATCGTGACAAGAGCAATTGCTCATTGATTTTAAGGGCCAAAGCCTTTATTCAGAGCAATATTTATTATGCTTCAGGCCAATCTTTGAGAGAGGTTTTCCCCCGAAACACCCGTGTAACTTGTCAACAGCAGCTACAGTAGGTGCTTATATGGGGAAAGTGTTTGATTTACTATGAGCCAACTTCTGGTGTTGTATGGTGACCTCGCTTCACTGTACTCTTTTGATTCTTGTCTCCTACTCCCATCTGTTCTCTGTTGTGTATGCTTTTCTTCTGTTAAGTAATATAATCTTTGGATGTTTTTACACAGCCCTCTCCCTGGTTGTCTTTATTATTTAGAGCAGGAGTGGCCAACTGGAGACTCTGTTGTTGGACTACAACTCCCATCATGCTCAGCCACAATTTACTCCACAGGGAGTGATGGGAGTTCACCAACAGCTTGAGAGCCGGGGCATAACTCTTGCATCTTTTACTGTATTTAGAATATGTATATAACACTAAAACAAGTTGTTGTTGTTGTTAACATTTCACAAATGTTGTTAACATTTCTCCTCACAACAACCCTGTGAAGTAGGCTAGGCTGAGAGAGAAGTGACTGGCCCAGAGTCACCCAGCAAGTATCATGGCTGAATGGGGATCTGAACGTGGGTCTCCCCGGTCCTAGTTCTCAACGTGCTTTACATAGTAAGGAATTAGAAGATGGGTATCACTGGGCAATGGATGAGATGTCTTCTTAACTTTTACAACAGTGATTCAGTGCTAGTGTGTATGTAATATTGTGAACAAAGCAAAAGCTAATTCTCTGGGAATAAAAACTCAGTTTAACCTCAAATGTTTAAAGTTCATTCAAAAGTTACAGAAATAACCTAATAAGCTGCTTGGACAGAGTACTTTTGGTCTGTTGTCTAACAGGGCATTTCCACAAGACCATGAAATACAACCACTAATGTTACCCTATTGAAAGTATGTCTGAACAGCAAACTGATTCCATTTGTACCTAATTAGGCTTGATTTTCCTTGACCCTTTCCCCTTTTTAATTCTTATTGCAAAATGAAGTATATTGCAATAGAAAAACAGATTTTCAACAAAACCTGACTGTGAAATGGGAGATGGTAATGTTAAATAAAGGCAACTGTATGATCAGATTGACACCCCACACCCACCACCCAAAATGGACAGAAAGCCTGAGCCTTAGACATGCAAATAGAAGAGTGGCTCATTTACATAGCTCTGCAATTATATAGCAGGGGCAACAAAATGGATTGTAAAGGGAATCGATCCATTGGAGCCTAGATAATGAAGAGTTATATTGGAAATGTGCTTTCCAGGGAAAGGGAACGGTGCTCTGCTATCAAAGAATGTCCATCCTACACTGTCAGTGTGTGCATGTATTTCGCAATAGTGAAATTAGCTGCAATGATATTTTCGGAGACAAATGCCACATATGTATCTGACATGTAAGGCAAGAGTGTGGACCAGCCATGGCGCAATTTACTAGTGGTTGTGTTTGCTGAGAGCTCTTGGTTTCCCTGAGTCCTCTCTCTAGGAAGAGTTTAAATGAGTGTTATTTCCTGCCTTTTTAGTAAGACCATTAATCAGCAGGAATGAGCTTTCTGCACACACACACACACACACACAACTTTGACAGCTGGTTCACTATTATATTCCATTCAGCAAGTTCTCATTTATTCATTCAAGACTGGTGCTCCGCCTGAGTCCCCTGGCATCTGTCGAGACCTTTGCCATGCCTACAGAATGGTAGTTTAGTGTACGATGCAAGAGATGCATTGATGCTTTCTCTGTAGTAGACCTCCAGGCTTCTAGTTGGAGCCATGAGGGAATGAGAGGAAGAATTAGCCTGTGTGTTTGTGTGGCTGTGCTCCAGTAAATATTTTGATGCATCTGCTGCCAGCTCTGGTCTGCGGGAATCTACCTAGCATTTAAATTTTGATGGGGAGCTGTTTTGAATAATAAGAGTGCAGCCGGCTGTGAGTCAGTGCATGTGTATTGACTGAAGGGGGGGGGGCGGAATCTCAAAGCTTAATGCTTGCTGAACGCTGAGCTGCAGTGCTTTGCTTTTGCCTCCTCCTCCTCTTCCTTCTAGTAGATATTTCAAACAGGTTTTTTTAAAAATTCACTGGGGGGAGGGAGCAGCAGCAGCAAAAAAAAATAATAATAATTATAGCCCCTTGCCCAAGTAGCAGTTGCAATGGGTGCTGTAATGGGCACGTTCTCTTCTCTGCAAACCAGACAAAGACGACCCTCTAAAGGTAAGGATGATCGCTCCCTTTTCTGCTGAGGTCTATTTGTGAGTATTGAATGTTACACTGTTCATTTTGTTTTTAGAAAAAGCAAAGCATGTGCCACTTGCAACTAACACAGCTATGCTGATTGTGGAGAGCGATCTGCAGAAGGCGACAGGGAGGCTGTGCATGTGGATGTGACTGTGTGCATGTGTCTGTGTCTTTTCGGGGTTGTAAAAAGGAGAGGGTTGCTTTAGGGTGGTTGCTTTTTTGGAAGGGGGGGGGAATGCTGCTTTCGGAAACGTTGTAATCCTGCACGCAGACATGTGTGAGGTGGACGGAGGAGAACGAGGCTGCCTGCTGGGCAAGTCTCTTGCGGAAGAGATCTGTCTACTCCCAGTCCCGTGCTGTGTTGTTAATTCGTTGGGGAGTAGCATGAGCATATGGCAACATCTTTTCCAGCTGCCTTTGGGGACTGCGTTAAAGAAACGGGAGAAATACATTGATGCCTTATACTGTAGTGAAAGAAATGCTGTCAGTGAGTGCATGTCAAATATTCTTCATTTGGAGAAGGGTGGCTGGGTAGAGGGGAAAGACAGGCATATATTTCCCTAAGAGGATGAAGTGTGAGAGGTTCAAGAGGAGAGAGAAAGCAAGCAGCATTCCGATGATCTTTCTCTCTCTCTTTTTTTTGGTTTAAATCCTTAAATCGACAAGTCTTGCATCTAGCATGCTAATATTCCAGGAAGTCTCAGCATAGAGAGTGGGTGGTTTATTTGCTGTGTTTTCTGAGCGGGGTTAGCTCAGCATCGCAGGGCGCGCTGGGAAGCACAAACTTGGAGACACACTAGGGGGTGGGGCTGAGAGAGAGAGAGCAGCTTGTACAAGGCGAGGAGGGCTTTTGGCTTTAACTTCAGGCACTCCCTAATACAAGTTCTGATCCTTCTGAACCAGCATCACAAACAGCATTTACAGTGTGAATGCTATTGTGTGCTAGATTTCAGCCTTTCAATGTGATCTTTTCCAAAGTTACTTTTTCTTTTCTTTTTGGGGATCAACCAACTCAATCAGGCTTCAGAGGACAATAGTCATGAAGAAGTGGGAGGTGGATCACAAATGCAAGTTGGTGGATTTATGCTGTAAGGATGTGAAGTGTAAACTGGTTTTAGCTATTGTCTGGACATGGTCAAAATATCTTTTCAAAGGCACGCATGCAATCTTGCACACCAAAATCTCATTGGGATTTAAGCATCCTTTGAAGAGAATTGCAGTCCATATAATTTTTGTCAATTATTAATGTGCAGGATAATGTTTTGGAATATTCACACTTCAGATCATAAATTAAGCCATTTGAGGTGGCGCAAACACAGAATTCCCCCAGGAATCGTTGTCCTTGGTACATATGGATATGAAAAATTGCCAGGTTTTTGATACAAATAGCCAAGTTAGGAACTTGCTAGCCATCTGCATTGTACACATAGGCTGCACTTCTGACTTGCTCTGTGAATGTCATGAAATAGATTAAGTGCAAAACTGTAGCCTTGTTTGCATCAACATTTTTTCCTAATTTATAATTTATTCATTCCTTTGTTGCCATCAGTTGGCTCTTCTTTGGGGAATGACTTGAAATAGCTTAAGGGTAGATTGCTTCCCTAAAAATTGTTCACATAGTTAAGGGGTGCTTTGCCACCTAATGGCACAGTGGGGAAATGACTTGACTAGCAAGCCAGAGATTGCCGGTTCAAATCCCCACTGATATGTTTACAAGACTTTGGGAAACACCTATATCAGGCAGCAGTGATATATGAAGATGCTGAAAAGCATTATCTCATACTGTGCAGGAGATGGCAATAGTAAACCCCTCCTGTATTCTACCAAAGACAACCACAGGGCTCTGTAGGCGCCAGGAGTCAACATCAACTTGATGGCACACTTTACCTTTTACTTTGGTCCTATGGAAATTTGCTGGTGGTACTCTTTCAGCTGCAGGTGATAGTGATAGTTTTCCAGGAGTAGTCTTTGGATGTTGTGGATGGAGGTGGTCACTTACATTTTCTGAGCATGACGCATTTGAAAAGATGACTGGAGACACTTTTAATCTTTCCTGATGTCCTTATAGTTTAGGATTGGACAGAATTTTTGTCCTTCCAAAGAATAAAGGAACATGTTATCTGTTGACAATATCAATTAGTAGAATGTATAGCCCAATGAACAGAGCCAATTTCTGTGAACTGGTCTGTTAAGTACTGTCACCCTCTGTTGTCAAGCTACTACCACCCACTGTATGGACAAATACAAATAATGAGGGTTTGGGGGGGGGGTTGGCTATACTTCATCTGTACTACTTGGCAAACCATTAATACTGTATTAGAAAAATGATTACCTGACTGATATCAATTATACTTCCTGTGTGCTGAAAGCCAACACAGGTTATATCTACTGATTTTTCGCTAGGTAAGAATATTCCAGCCAAGATCTGAAGCCAAATAAACCAGTACTTGTTTGCTGATTTTGGCAGAGCTAGTTGTTGGACATTTGTTGAAAAAGTCACATCCTAAGGCCTGGGTCCACAGGAAAGCATCACTAGTTCTGCATGCCCAAAGGAGCTTTGGACTTGTGTTTCTTGAACAGCTGTCTCCTGTGCTGCATGGCAACTCCTTTAGAAACTGAGGGGGAAATCAAAAATAGTTTATGACATGGCATGGTGATTTGCTGTTGAAAGGGAAAAGCTGGCTCAGATAAATTAGTTCTTTGGATCCCATCTTATATCTTTATCCATTCAAACATTGGTTGTTCCTCTAATAAAAATTCTTCCTCATGAAATTCTTAGGAATTCTGAGAATTGTTCATCACTGGTGTTGCCTTTTCTTTGTGCTTTCTGCATAGTGCCTTGATTTTAATGACTTTTTAGCAGGGTTTCTGACCTACCTTTAGAACTGGATGTGTTAGAACTGGATGATCAGTTCTTGATTTCTGTTAATAGTTTTAGAAAAGCACCCTGATTTAACATAGAGGGCTACCCAGGGGAAGTAGTTGGGTCTGTCTTTATAAAGCAAATTTTGGTGCATTCATTTAGATCAGAGTATTGTCAACTGTGTCTACCCATTTCTGGAATCATAACTCTGGCTTTAACTAATAGATTTAATTGCTCTTATTATAACAATCCCCGGATAAGTTGAATTGACAGATGTACTCTGAAGTAAACTGATCATTATCTCAAGTCAAGTATTTGATCCAAATGGCCAAGTTTATCTTTAAAATAAAAGCATGCCTCTTTATAGTGGGGTACTCTTCTCTCTCTGTTCTTCAGTGCCCTTGTGCATTTAGTTCACTAGACTTTCAAAATTCTCTCTCTTTTTAGAACACCTCTTGATACTTTAAGCTCATAGATAAAAGCCCTTTTCAAGCATTCATTCCAAGGATGATAGTGTATGTGTGTTCACTGGGCAATTCTGTCTTTGTAAAGCCGATTTTGGTGCATTCATTTGATTAAATCAGAATAGTGTCAACTATATTTGCCCATTTCGGGAATCATAGCTCTCACTTGAACTATAGATGTAATAGCCTTCCTCCCACATGCCGGAGAGGAAGGTTGGTATTTATTTATTTATTTATTTATTTATTTATTTCAACACATTTATATACCGCCCAAAACACATGTTTCTGGGTGGCTTACAACAAAACAATAAAAACAACTGATTAGAAGATTAAAACATTTCAACAATGTTTTAATTTAAAATATTAAACTGTTAAAAACACAATTAAAACAATATCTAATCAAAAGCCTGGATGAACAAATGCATCTTGACTGCCATTTTAAAAGTTGTAAGAGATGGGGAGGCTCTTATTTCAGCAGGAAGTGTGTTCCAAAGCCTCAGGGCAGCAATGGCGAAGGCCTGTCCCCGAGTAGCCACCAGACAAGCCGATGGCAACTGCAGACGAACCTATCCAGATGATCTCAATGGGCAGCGTGGTTCATAGCAAAGAAGACATTCTATTATCGATTGAGGTTGGTATCCACCACCCTCAATCAATGTACAGTCATTAGAACATTTGAAGAGAAGCCTGTGTGTGTACTGTTTTGTGTGTGTGGAGGACTGTCTTCAGATTTCCTAACTGACATGCTTAGATCAGAGCCAAGGCTGGCGTCAGCATCACTGTGCAGTTGCTGATGGCCCAGGACCCTCGGAAGGACCAGTACTGATCTCTGAAACCACTTTGGTACTCATAGGCCTTTGTGTGGTGGAATGATTTTCTTGCGAGCACTGCGGTAAGAGGGAGTACAATTTGTTCAAAGTATCTTGAAGCTTGGAAGCAGCCCGGATTGGATCTAGTTAGTACTGGGTTGCATCCCAGCACACATGCATGTTCACTGTCTCCAGAACAAATGCCCGAGAAGAGCTTAATGAGTGCTGTGGTTTCAGAGGTTGAAACAGAAGTACCAATGAGTTGCATTTCCTGCTTTTGTGTTTTTCTGTGATGTCCAAAAAGAGAGCTTGTGCAGCTTGTCATGTCAGAGCAAAAATCCCTTCTCAAAGGTTGCAAAAGGAGCCAGTAACTGTGTAGTTAGTGTATCAACTCTTGGAATGTGCAAAAGTGCTATATTGCTCTTCTGTTAACCTGCTGACTTGCAAAATTCCCTATGCTGAATGAAATAATCATGTAGCTTTAGAATAATATTTAGGTTCCTCAAAGCATCACAAGGCTGCTTTCCCAGAAGAACACAATGAAAAGAGGAATCTTTTCAGAAGCTTTTAAAAATAGCTTTTTTAAAATGCCAAAATATGTGGATGTTTTACACTCATTGAGCAAAAGCAGTTATTCACAAAATACATGTAAATTGATTGTTCACAATTCAATGGATTCAGCATCAGATAAATTCACAGTTTATTTCAAAAATATTTTTTGTAAAAAAACAGTTTACAGAAATTGAAATTTTTCCTAGGTTTCAGAGAGATGAGATCTGAGTAAATTTATACAAAAAGTGTATATATCTAAGCATTTATCTGCAGCCCTAACAACTGCAGTCTTGAGTATTTTCATGAACCTTCAAACCAAGAAATACACAATAGGGCGATAAAGAGCTCAGCTGTCTGGTACAGAACAGCAGGCATTAATTATTGGGGAAACCCTCCAAATAAGAACACGAAGCAAGGGTCTGAAGTGTGTGAGGACTACTGCTTGCATTCCTTGTGAGGTGAGGACTACTGCTTGCATTCCTTGTGCTGTACTCTCTGGTCTCTGAGAGTGGCACTCACTACCTACAGCTGTGGCAAGCTTGTGAAAGAGAAAAACTATAGAAAGGGGCATTTTAGGAGGAAAGGAGAGCACAGCAAGGTAGCTGTGTCTTGTTTGCATCCCATGAGATGCTGTTTCAGCTGTTGCAGGGCAAGCTTCTTTTTCACTGCAAGAGTTACGGCAAAGGAGAATATCAGACTGAAAGTGAAGGGGCTTTAAATGAAGGATCAAACTGAACCTTCATTTTGTTTTGGATAGGACTAGGACCTCCAGGCTTTAAATATTGTGACAGAGAGGAATGCTGCCAGAGGATTGCAGGAACCATGGGAATGACATTTTCAGTGTCACTGGCCATCAGGGTATCTAGAACCTCAGTTCCTGCTGTAGTGGTCCCAGGAGCCATCCTTCCCACAATCTGGTCAGAGGTGCACCTAGGTAATTTTGGAGCCTGGACCTAAAGGCCTTTAGAAAGGCCCCGCCCCCAGTATTTATAACACATTTTAAATGTGACTACACCACCTGGGACAGACTAAAAAGGATTTGGAGGCACCCAGGGGTTGTGGAGGCCCTGGAGTCCAGGGATAAGAGTGCCTCTGAATCTGGTAAGTTGGGCAAAGTAAGGAGTAGGGATGTGAGATTCCTGGGATTAAAAAGCAGAGACTGTGAGAGCCCTAGGCCCTGTCACTGTTGACACATGAGAGCCCTAGGCCCTGTCACTGTTGTGTAGCTGGGCCTAGGGGCCTGCTCAACTCTGGATCCAATCAAGAATTTGGATTAACTTCCACTGGATGCCCAAAATATATCAATGTGTTTACTCATACTTAATGCTGGTGTATCTAAGCACTTCTGCTAGTCATGAACTGGAAGTTAGGTAGATGGATGCAGATGGTCCTGAAAGTAGTAGTAAATATATATTTCCCTATATAAATATTTCCCTTTAGTATTATTTATAAACATCAGAATAGTGTATACATTTTATTTTTAAAGGTTAGTTCTTGTCCCAATTTTGGTTTTTTGGCAATGTTTAGTAAGCTTTAAATAATCTATACATAGAATAGCCACGTTCTGGACAAATTGTAGTGAATCATCTATGAGTATGGGGCTGTTGCCATCTAACTGAAATGTAGAGAGATGCTTCCATTGCTCAAGTAGGCACTTTTTTTTTTTGGGTAACATGGAATTTATTTGGATTTTTCATAATGTTAAAAAACAACAAAGCTATATAGATTAGAACAACTCCTCCTCAACCATAACAAATTTCTTTACTTGTAACCTTTCAACCCTTTGCTGTAAAACCTTGCAGTTACAACAAATAGGTTGTCATATATTTGTCTAGTCTGATCCACTCTAATTGATGGCTATTGAGAAAACTGAGTGAGACTGTCCAATTTACCAAGAAGCTTGCCCATTTTTGTGAAAACCATGGACCATCTGTACTAAATCCATTAGTGTCTGCATCACTGTGTCCCAACATTTGTTCTTCCACTGAAGAATAGTTAACACCTGACTGGCCCGCCATGCTTGAGTCACTCACCATTTTGCTACTAACAGGTTAATTTGGCTTTTTGTTGCCAATAAAGCCCTATTCAGGCATTATGTTGCACATGTGCATGCATTTATGTGAATAACTGTGCAGGCATTCATTTTTAAAGTGAGCCTGAGTGGCTTGCAGGCTCCCTCAAATGCAGGAAAGGTTCTATGCACGTGTGTTGGACATAATGTGTGAATAGGGCCAAATCATTCAATTCTCCATGGATCAAGATTAGTCATGGTTTAAGCAGAATGTGGTTCCTGCTGGCTGCTCCTTGCCTGTTTGTTTGCCCCCTGGCCCTCATTTTACTGGGAGCTGGCCTTTGAGTCTCATGCAAACATTATCTGTGTCCTGCCATTCTTTTAATCTCTAAAACACATTCCCAAAATCCTTGAATATACTGAAAAGACCACATGTGCATAATTTCCTCACACCCTCTCCATCTTAACCCATCATCTCCTTTTAAAGATGTATTTAATTCATATCAGTGCAGCATACCATACCTTACCTTCTTCAAAGTAAAACAGAAGAATTTTTGTCATATTCTTTACCATTCTTCTTTATCCAATATTTTACCTAGATCTTTCCCTCCAATACTCATATTGGTTGCAAAGACCTTTTTTTAAAAAAAGGGAAAAAAAAGAAAAAGTAGTGATTTCTTATATTTAGCAGTGGTAGAACAACTGTCCCTTTTCATCCCATGACAGCTGTTGCTGGTGTCTCCTCTCCTTTGAGATTCTTTTTAGACTTTGAACCGTCTGGGGAAGGAATCCAGCTTTTCATTCCTTTTGCTATGTGGATCCATCTTAAGAACTTTTTTGTTGTTGTTGAAAAGTCATTTTTAAAGATATTTTTAATAATAATTTTCTTGCACCCTCTTTGACAACAAGCACTTAAAAATCATGGACATTTATTTATTTAAAATATTCTTAATAAATCAAAACAAAAAAAATTAAAAATTTAGAGTTAAGATTGTGCAATCTCAATTTCTGTAATATTGCTCACCACTCGGTCTGGTTATGGGGAATGAATTTGCCCCACGCAGCTTTTTGCAAGAATGGCATGAGGCTGGTTAGTTAATTTGGATATTGTGTGAGAACCCAAGGAGCCATTTCTTTGGTTACCTCTCCCCTACATCTCACTCTTGTTGAGCGGCATCTCTCCCTCCTCCTCTCTGGGGGTACTGTGAGCCTTGGTGGTCATCTTATTGGAAGCAGACTCCAAATTGTTTGTTCCCAGGATGTTTGGCTGTTGTCAAGCATCATTATTAAAGGTGTGGGTTTTTGTTTGTTTGTTGCATTTATTCCACACAGCTTCTTGTAGTTAGTTGGAGCTTTTAGGCCACTGCTAGTAAGTACAGTGGATGAGGGGAAAAGTTCAGAAAAAAACTGATGAGCACCCTAAGGAAAGCATTGTTGAGCGATGGAAGGAGCATACAAATGATCTCTTGAGACTTAATGGCATGAAGGGTTCAGTTAGACTTCTCCTTAATGCCAGTGGCACTGCCAACCAACCCCAAATATTCTATGGCTGGTGGTGACCCCTCGTAGGGGGTCAGCTGGGATGGACAAGCTTCAGGCTTGGGCTGCTTTAGTGTTTTGAGCCAGGGTGTGATCACCTGATATGGGTTTGAGGCAAGGGATGATCTAGAATTTTTTTGACAAAGATAATGCCCACACTGTTGGGTGAAGGTGTTAGACCCCTGCAATTAATAATGAATGATGATAAAGTTATGGACATCTCCCCCCGCCCTGAATCATGTCTAGTATTGTTCTTTGGTGTTGAGGCAAATAGATTTTGTAATTGTGGTGTGTGTTTAGAACAGCTGCTGTTTAAACACATAAAGCTGGTGAAGATTTTAAAGTGCACCTTGTATAAGTACACAGTGCAGAAGAACATAATATATTGTGCACTCGTATGTATTGAGCTATCATGGATGGCAGCATCACATCACAATGCTGCTATGGCAGCTCATTCGCTCTTGACTGAATTTTAGTGGATAACAGCAAATGTGCTTGCTATTCAAATGTTATCTTTAAAATGATACTTTCTTTTTTTGCAAGTTGGCTTTATTAAATATTAGCCATGTTGGAGTAGTTTACACCTCTGTCTTAAACCTGTTTCTTACATCAATTCCAGGAATTAAAGGGCAAGACTTATTAATATTAATGGGATTTAGTTCCAGGTATATATGCTTAGGATTAGAGTCTTTAGGTTTGACAGTTCAGCCTGGATTGCATTAGCAAGTAGCAGGCTCCTGAAACTGCTGGAGATGCATAGTAAATACACTCATAATGTGCTATTTATCACATGAATGCTGAAGCTGGCTAGTGTAACAGTTTTGCAAGAGTACAGAAATCCCAGGAAATCAGTGCATGACATAAATCCCAATATGTGTATATATCTGTTCAAACGGGTACACTGACAGTGCTGTTCCTGGGACTTCAACAAGACTTCAGTCTGTAGAGTAGCAACTGTCTTGTTGAGAACTAGAAATGTTAGTGATGAGAAGCCCTTCAAGTTGGGATACTGGCTAACAACTTCAGGTTAGAGGGCAGTGTTCCCTCTAACAGGGATTTCCAGATGTTGTTGACTACAACTCCAAGATTCCCAAGCAAAAGGCCACTGCAGCTGGGGATGTTGGGAGTTGTAGTCAACAACATCTGGGAATTCCTGTTAGAGGGAACAGTGATCCCAAGCATGGTAGGAAGTTCGGGAGGGCAGGTACACTCTGATGAACCTATTACCATGACGGAAAACAGTGAAGCTTAATTGTAGATCATGTTTGAAGATGTTTATGCAAGCTTATTTTCCTGTATCTATCTATGCTGGGTGCCTGGATTTTGTAAGATGTCAAGATTTGCTCAATCCAATCAGAACAAGACAGAACAAGAAGCATTCTGAAAAGTGAGCTACTGGCCCACCCACCCCCGCCCCACCTCAGGAAAGAGACAGAGAGTATATGGACACCTTTCTACAGGGAACTCTAGGAGCTGTAGTTTGAGGGGAGGTGTGCCCTACTAACTATTATGTTATTTCAAGAACTATAACTCCCAGAATTCCTTAGTTCCTGCTGTCACTCTTCCTTTGCACAAGCAGGAGGACCAAGCAGGGTAGTAGCAGGAGGGACTAGCACCATAAACATCAGACACATTTCCTACCACTTGCATTCAGTGTGCACATAGAGTCAATTTGGATAATACTCTGACCTGCCTCTCCTAGCAAGGAGAAAAGAGTCTGGTGCTAACATTCCCCTCCACCATCTTCCTACCATAATTACAAGGGGAGGTGCAATTATTCAGACTGCCCCTAAATGTGCCAATTAAAGCCTGCAGCATTTAATTCATGCATTTTGAATGCATGAGTAAGAGGTGGTGTGCCAAGTGGAGGGGAGGGAGGAATACATGCCCATGCTGTCACCCCCTCCACACACACTCATTTAGGATTAGATGGACATTCAGAGTATTGTGTGAACCAACTCATAGTTATTGATTTGTACAGGCCTACAGGTATTCATATGCTACGTTTTATGCAGTACATACTACTTGTACTCTACATTTTGGAAGAACCCAATGTTTAAAATGTATCCATGTATTAGTCATTCATACAAAACGATGTCTATTGGGCTAATTTATTCACTGGGCTAAAAAGCTCTTTTTAAAAATAGTTTCTTATTTCTAGCAAGGGGGAGCAACTGTATCTATCCAACCCGGCACAGCAGCATCTCTCTCAGTGGCTTTTGTTGGGGTCTCCCTTGTGTTCCTTTTTAGTTGACAGGAACACATCTTACTGCTTCTTCAGTGAAGATCACGTTGAAAACTTTTTACCTGAAGAGCATTAAATAAATTTCATTTTAATAATTATAATACATGCCCACATATTGCCTGTACGTGCACACAATGTTATGTGTGAATAGCCTGATGAGATCTGAAGGACCGTGGCAGTGAGGCTGCTGATAGATTTACAGGGCCAAAATATATGCAAGTAAATGAGTTAGGTCTCTGGTTTCCATCGTCCATCAATTGAAGTTGCATGGGATTTCAGGAAACAGTAGGTCTGTTCACATGATCATTTGGGGGTAAGTTGGAGAGCTCTTACCCCATTAGCAGCACAGAAGCAGAACCTCTGTTTGGCTCAGCAAACCCAGAAAACACATCAGCCAGAAATTGGGAGTCGAAGGTCCTTCAGGGTCTCCATGCCTTCCCACAATGCTTTGTACTGCCAGCAGATTGGAAAGCCTCATGATAGCAGCAGCTTCCCTCTGACCAGCCATGAAGGAGTGGCCCAGCGTTTCAAAGCAAGCATGGGACTGTGGCAGGGGAGCGGGCTTGTGTTACAAATTTGTATCTGCCTCAGAGAAATCCTAGCAGAGCAGTCATTACAGCTCCATCTCATATTTTAAAAGCCTGAATGGCTGCTTCAGTGGCGAGTAAATATGTGGTTCTGGTCATCAGATTCATTCTGTTCATTCTAGTAGGAACAGAACTTTAAGTGATGCCATCCCATTTCTTTTCAGGCGAACCTAGAGCACCACCACTTCTTTTCATGGGCTGCAACTGAGCCTGGCCTAATTTCCAACAAAACCATCCAATTTCCATTTTTCTCCCACTTTGAGCTCTAAGTAGGAGAAATTTGATCAAGCAGTTGACTTTGGACCACATGATCCACAAACCGCAAAATAAATCACAGGTCTGTCACCTACCAGCTCCAGGGCATATCATCCTGTTGCTGCTTTCTAGCGGCTTAAAATGGTAAGCTGAGTATAAAGAAAACTGGATGTGTGATGCTTCATGCTGATTTTCAAATTGCAATCATAGCAGCGCAGATGCACTTGGGATCATGCCTGCTCTGTGCCTGTGGTGCTTCTCGCTGGCCGCCTCTCCGAGCACCAGTCCCACCCCTCCTGCCTCCAATCCAGTAATGCAGTTGCCCAGCAACAGGGATGCAGTTGTGTTCCATCCCAAACTTGTCAGCCTGTCAAGCAGCAGAGTCACACAGGGGCATTCCTTCTTCCCACTTAGTCCTTTGCCGTCCCACCTGGCAAGCAGGAGGGAAAGGGGCTGGGATGACAAGGATGGGCACTAAGTGCTTTGCTGACCAAGAAGGAAGCAACAATCATGTATATTCACAAGCACAAACACTCCAGGTGGCAACATAAGCAGGGCACCCCATCACAGTGCCGGGAGGAAACAAATGGCTGGGGGCGGTGGGGGGAGTTATCCAGTGTTGGGTTTAAAAGGCAGCCCCAATCCGGGATTCTCAAGCAGCCAAGTTCTATTTTTTTCACTGGAAGGTTGGGGAATGGGGGCTCAGCCCCTTCCCCTTGGGGGTTTGTGCTCTCTAGGCTTACTCATGAGCAGAGCCAGTCACCAGCCTCAGCAGTGCTCACAGACGGCAGTGGAACATGCCGACCCAGGCTCAAGAGAGGGCCAGGCCATGTGGACAGCCCCTTACCATTCATGAGAAGGACCATCAAGGGGGATGGGAGAGCATTGCTGAGCAAAATCTCTAATGATGCCTGACAGCCAAACATCCCCTTCTCCCATGAACTGCTCTCTCCCGAAAGGGTCAGGCCATTGGATCTCTATATCGAGACAGTGTTGCTCTATGCAGGAAAAATGTGGGGATGGGTACCCCAGCGACTGCTCTCCCTGTCTTGGTGACTGATGCCAAGCATTTAGTTTTGCAAGTAGCTGTCAAAGCGTGCCCCCCCCGCCAGCCTCTCTGCCCATATGGACATGTGCACCCTTTCTTGTGCCCCAAAATGGTGACCCCAGGGCTCACCACTCCCGCAATTCCCCGCGCTGGCAGACCTACGTAGGGTGCAATGCCAGATTGGACTTAGGACTTTTAAATTGGTTTTGGAGATCCATCCATCCACCTGTTGTCTGCCCCGGCCACGCACGCCACCCAGCTTTGACACTTGGAGCGTCAAAATCTCCTTTGGGTACTTTCAAGGCTTCACAGGGGAGGTGGGTTTGCAGTGATTCTGTTCTATTTTTACCATGGAGAGTTGGGGGCCCCACACAAGGGGGACCCTTTGGTAGGTTAGCTTAACTCATGAGCATGTAGTCCGAAGGGAGACCTAGGGGTCACAGCTGCATGGTCCTCCCCAGTAGACTGGCCCTTTCATGAGAAGGCGAGCCCATTGACAGCAACCTACCAGTGGAGCAGGAGTGTAATTTGGTCATCATGGACTACTGTGATGAGGTGATCCCTCACAACAGCATGGCGGAACATGGCAGAAAAGGTCATGGCGGGACAGACCCACCAGCATATTTTGTTCTCTCTCATATACAGATCCCCTCCTAGCTGGGATGTCTCCATGTTCCCTTCCCTTTCCAGAGTAATGGGGAAATGTTGCCCCAACCAGCACCCCCCCCACACACACACACTTGTGCTTGTGTGGGACTATTTGTGTGCAGGGCTCTTGGGGGGTGGGCTGTGGTTCCTTCTCTTTCAGAAGAAGCACTGGCATGGCTTGGTGTTTAAAAGTATTTAAATGCCCTTTCCCTGCCGAGGGCAGGTGGTCCATGCCGAAAATGCATGATCGTGCCTGGCATGCCCCCTTTGAGATCATGGACAATTGCGGATGTTCCAGCGATGTGCTGACACTTTGCCCCAGTCTGGCCATGGAACTTGCAGGGATTGGCCTCAGTGGTAGAGCAGCAGGGAGGGGATCCCCTTTCCCGGAACAGGAGGTTGGTGGTTGGCGGTTTGACCAAGGTTGTGGTTTGACCAAACCAGGAGTTCTGAAACCTCTGGTTTTGTGTTACATCTGAATCTGGCCTATGTATCTACATTTGCATTATTATTATTATTATTATTATTATTATTATTATTATTATTAATTTATTTATTTCTTGTTTACACAGTCAGACAGGTGTTATTGACTGGTTTGTTTTATCCAGACATCGAGTCCTTCCCAAGGACCTGGGATGCCAGAATTTTATTGTCAATGGTTATAGATATCGTCACTTTTTGTAATTGGCTGATGGTGATTTCTGTGGCCCCTATGGTCTTGAGGTGCTCTTCAAGGTCTTTTGGAACTGCACCCAGGGCGCCAATAACCACTGGGATTATTTTGGTCTTCTTCTGCCACAGCTTTTCAATTTCAATTTGTAGATCTTTGTATTTGGTGATTTTTTCTATTTCTTTTTCTTCTATTCTGCTATCCCCTGGTATTGCTATGTCGATTATTTTGACTTGTTTTTCTTTCTTCTCAACTACAGTGATATCTGGTGTATTGTGTGGCAGATGTTTGTCTGTTTGTAGTCGGAAGTCCCATAATATTTTTACATCTTCATTTTCTTCAACTTTTTCAATGTTATGGTCCCACCAATTCTTGGCTACAGGTAGTTTGTATTTTTTGCAGATGTTCCAGTGTATCATCCCTGCTACCTTGTCACGCCTTTGTTTGTAGTCAGTCTGTGTGATCTTCTTACAACAGCTGATCAGGTGGTCCACTGTTTCATCTGCTTCTTTACAAAGGCAGCACTTGCTGTTTGTTGTGGATTTTTCTACTTTTGCTCTTATTTCATTTGTTCTTAGTGCCTGTTCTTGTGCAGCCAGTATTAAACCCTCTGTTTCTTTCTTCAAGTTGCCATTCTTAAGCCATTGCCAGGTCTTGGTGATGTCTGATTTTCCATTTATATTGTGTAAATATTGACCATGCAGGGGCTTATTTCTCCATTTTTCTGCTCGGTTCTTGACTTGTTCTTTCTTGTAGGCCTGTTTTGTTTCATTGGTGTTGAATAGTTTCGCGTTCTTGACCATTTGAAGTGCATCTTCTTCACTGTCCCTTATATATTCTTCAAGGCCTCTTTTCTCCTCCTCTACTGTTTGATGGACTTGCAGCATTCCTCTTCCACCTGAGCTG
Source organism: Hemicordylus capensis (assembly GCF_027244095.1). Taxonomy (NCBI): domain Eukaryota; kingdom Metazoa; phylum Chordata; class Lepidosauria; order Squamata; family Cordylidae; genus Hemicordylus; species Hemicordylus capensis. Next base: position 367,051,487 of record NC_069658.1, on the reverse strand, counting down.
CGAGGGAGGTATAGCCTATCTACATCACTGCGGGGGTGCAGAGCATGGTCATGATTTTCCTGGTCTTACGATCTAGCGTCTCTAGCTCTGCCTGGGTCCAGTCTATTATTCCTGCAGTGTATCTAATAACAGGTATAGCCCAGGTGTTTATGGCTTGTATGATGTTCCCGCCATTGAGTTTGGACTTGAGGATTTTTCTGACTCTCCTGATGTATTCACTTCCAATTTTTCTTTTAACTTCAGTGTGTGCGATGTTATCATCTGGAGAATGCCCAAGTATTTGTAATGTTCTTTCTCTTCCAGGTTCTTGATCTTGCTTCCATTGGGCAGTTCTATTCCTTCTGTTTCTCTCATTTTTCCTCTGTTCATTATTAATGCAGCACACTTGTCTAGTCCAAACTCTATTGCTATATCGCTACTGAATATACGGACAGTGTTTAGCAGTGATTCGATTTCTGACTGGGACTTTCCATACAACTTCAGATCGTCCATGTATATTAGATGGTTGATTTTACTTGATGTTTTAGATGTTTGGTGTCCGAGGCTTGTTTTGTTTAGTATTTGTGAAAGTGGGGTCATGGCGATTACAAACCATAGAGGGGATGGTGAGCCCCCTTGGAAAATGCCTCTTCTAATGCTAACCAGTCCAAGTGCCTCGCCATTGATTGTTAACTGTTTACTCCACATGCTCATTGTTTTTAAAATAAATATCTGAATGTTTTTGCTGACACCAGTTGTTTCTAAACATTTTAGTATCCATGTGTGAGGCAATGAATCTAAGGCTTTCTTGTAGTAAATCCATGCAACACTTAGATTTGTTTTTCTTCTCTTGCAGTTTTCTAAAATCATTTTGTCAATCATTTTGTTTATTTTTTTCGGTTAAGCGACGTTTCTTCCAGTAGCTTTGCTGTCTCCAGCCCTGGTTGCTCAACTGAAGATCCTGAGTCCTGTAGCCCACTTGCCACCAGATATCCAGGGACTATAGCACCTGGCGTGGTTCTTGTTGACCCGGGCGACGACCGATCCGGTATAGATTTATTAAAGTTACGTCTCACCATGTTGTTGATGGGAGAGGCACTCTTTGTCTGGCTCCTCTGGTGAGACCTGTCCAGTATGGTTGGACCTCTGGCATAGCTCTCACCTTCATCAGAGCACACAAGCCCCACAACCACGTCAAGGTAGTGCCTCACTGGGGGCACTAATAATAATAATAATTAATAATAATAATAATAATAATTATTTTATTTAACCTCCTTTGGGGGGATTATTATTATTATTATTTCCTCCCCCCTTTGGCTGTTACATTTCTATTCCCCCCTCTAATTTTATCTCCCTTACTTTCAAAATTCAAATTGTAAGGGACCCGTTCTTTTTGTTACTCCATAAAGCACCCTTGGACATTGATGATGCAGTTACTCTTTCTCCACTATTTCATCTAAATCAGACTGTTATTCAAGGCCGCCCCCCCCAATCACTCACAAAAGTAATTATATACAGCATCTATTGATCGTTTTACAATGCTTACTTTTTATAAATGCATATGATTTCAAGCTGTTGGTATAAATGTCTTGGGCCGAGTCATGTTAAATGTACATTGATTAGTGTGAGTGCTTGCCACCTTTAAACAGTTATAGTAATCTTAGAGCCACTGCATTTTAAAATATAGGATATTCTGAAATCCAGTCGTGTTAAGGGAGTCCACAATGCACCCCTCTCTTTGTTCAGGTACACCATATACCATTTCAGACTCTTAATAAGCTTTAGCTCCTGTCCTCCCCCACCCCTTTTTTTTGGCAGGGGATGAATTAAGGTGAGAATGGAGTGGGAGTATGTACTCTGAAGAGTAGCCTTTACCTATTTTCCTAAAACAGATGTTCATGTGGAGCTTACTACAGCACGATATGCTTCACTCATTTTCAGAATGTCATTATATACCAGAGGAGAACTACTTCCTCTCTTAGAAGTGCCAAGCAGAGGAGAACTCAATTTGAGTTCTCTAGACATAATTCACATTGTGTGGAAAAGGTCAATTAATGGTCTTCACCTTTTCTCAGCTAAATATTACCCAAGAGCCACTTATACCTGCGTAATAAGGCATACTTATATGATTTTATATATTTACACAGATATTTTATATCTCTGTACTGCATCTTAAACACCCAAGTATAAAGCTGGGTTAAAAAGCTTAGATAGTTTAAAAGTTTTAATGGATTTTTATCAATTTCTGTGCTTGCATCTGAAGAATCAGATTTCAAAGTAGGTTGTTGGGGAACTGACACCTGCTACCAGCATGATGACAGAAATGTTCTCACATTCCATTTCTGGTTGGGTAGGAGTGGAGAATCAGTGTTCTTGTAGGGCAAGGTCTTACAAGCACGCAGCATATGAGGTCAAAATGAAATCCAAATCACGTGGACACTGATGCACGAGGAGTTGCTTGAGCATAGTGCTTGCCATGTGAATTTCATCAAAGCACTTCAAAGTATAAACAGTTATTTGCACCAGTCTTGTGAAATTGGCATACCCAAATGACATGTTTTTGAACAGTTTTTGACATGGCATAGCTCCCATTTAGTTGCATTTAAAGTAGCCTCTATATGGATGCCTGTTTGACTGAAGAAAATTCATTTTAGACCTGTGTCATTCTGGTAATCACAATACGTCCAGTATCTGAACTTTCATTTCTACAATGAACCAAGTGGGAAACAATTAATGTTATAGTTTTTTGTAAACATTGATGACAACCGTTGTGTTAAGGGCTGTGTTGAAAGAACTGATTAAATGGATCAATAGAATTATTCTTCTATAGATGTCATTACATGCTTCCAATGTAATGAACCATCATGATAACCATACAATAAGGTTATGCACATGACCAGCCAGCAGGCAGAAAGTCTGTCCCAAACTTACCTTTCCCACCCCCATATTTCTTCACTGGTGGGACAGCCCAAATTGTACTCCCACATGATCCGCGCTGCTTGGAACAGCACATATCTCCAGAGACTGGGGCAATGTGTCCTCACCTCCAGATATCCTGCAATGCACTGCGTGACAAGCACAGTGCATTGGGGAAATCCCCCGGGAGTCTGGCGTTCTAGGTGCCTGCTTGGGCTGTGTGCATTCATGCTCTTCATCCTTGCTAAAGACCAGAGCAACAAGTAGGATTAGGTAGCATAACAGCACTTGGATCGGGAGAGATCCTGGCACAACACGTTTTTTTGCTCCTAACCCAGGCTGGACTGCCCTAGCCTTGATGCCTTGTGTATGCCAGTTTATAGACACTGTTTGTTATAGTAGATGATGGTGAGTAAATAAATGGACTGCAGCTATAGTGGGTTACATGAAGCATTGCAGATACTTGAAGTTAGCATTCAGGCATATGTAAGGGCCATTTGGCTTGCATGTTTATGGTTAGCACTCACTGATATACCACTATATGTTGCAAATATACAGCACAGAATACCTTGGAGAATGGCTTCAGCAGCTTCAAGGTAGAAATTGTAGGTCTATTTTCTCCAGCACAGCTGAAAGGACAGAAAATATTGTTCAGTTCTTTGACCACAACCCAGGGAACTCTCTTAGGTTCTTCACATAATCTATGCATGCCCTGCAGGACTTCTACCTTGTTTCTTTTTAGATAGCAGCCCTTTGTCTTGGAGAGGAGAGGAGAGGAAAGGAGAGGAGTTTGTCTTGGAGAAGACAGGAGTTTGGAGAGGAGAGCTGGTCTTGTGGTAGCAAGCATGACTTGTCCCCATAGCTAAGCAGGGTCTGCCCTGGTTGCATCTGAATGGGAGACTTGATGTGTGAGCACTGCAAGGTATTCCCCTCAGGGGATGAAGGCGCTCTAGGAAGAGCAGAAGGTTTCAAGTTCCCTCCCTGGCTTCTCCAAGATAGGACTGAGAGAGATTCCTGCCTGCAACCTTGGAGATGCTGCTGCCAATCTGTGAAGACAATACTGAGCTAGATAGACCAATGGTCTGACTCAGTATATGGCAGTTTCCTATGTTCCTATGTCTTCTGTATACAACTTCATGCTTTGTTGTTCTCTCCTAACCTGAAGAAATGTGTAAACTTATATGAACTCTCCACAATTTTTTAGTGTCCATTTAAGTTGACATGTTATGTCAATTTAAGGCTAAACTATCATTTTAAAGTCCTTCAGATTGATAATAGTTCAAACTATGGCATAGAAGTATCCACTTGGGAATGGATGAAAAAGTGTGACATTTGGACGATGTAAACATGCCATTTATGTAACAGAAGAAATTCCAGAGACTACTCTTTTCCATGATGGACTATCTGAGTACCTGATAATGTTTGTCATCATTTATTAGCCTTGGAGAAGCAAATTATCTGTCCCATTGTCTGGCAATGAATTCTTCAACTTTGCAGTAGCTTAAGGGCCAAGACATACAGGATCATTTAAATGTTAAAAGCTTGCATGATGAAAGTATTATTTAATAAGCTTTTCTTCCATCCATGTCAGCCAATCTATGACAACTATTTTGCACAGCCAAGTATGCCGGCCAAGTGACTATGGAGCATAGACCTTTTCACCTTAAAGAAACAGGGAATAAACCTGATCCAGAAAGTTACTAAAGTAATATGAAAGTTCAGAGATAACTATAATCCTAGGTTAATAATAATAAAAATAATAAATATGAGTATGTATGTGTGTGTGTATATATATATATACACACACATACATACACACACACACATATATATATACACACATATACATACACATACACACACATATATATACCTACGCATATTATTATTATTATTATTATTATTATTATTATTATTATTATTATTATTAACCTAGGATTATAGTTATCTCTGAACTTTCATATTACTTTAGTAACTTTCCGGATCAGGTTTATTCCATGTTTCTTTAAGGTGAAAAGGTCTGTGCTCCATAGTGCATAGTGTGTGTGTGTGTGTGTGTGTGTATAAATTATTAACAAGGACTTTAAATAAAACATTAGATGAAAAGTTATTAAAGTGTAAGAGAACAATAAATATGCTAAAATATTGATATGACATTATTAATATCATTATATTAATATACTGTATATCATCATATGCAGTCTGATATATGATGATGGCTTTAGAAATGAGGCTCCATGAACCCACACTTTGCCTTGGTCTTTGAGTTGGACATTGGGCTGGGGAGAAATGCATCCAGGCATACATTTAACAGGTGCAGCTTTCCCAATCATTTCCAGGAGATGCCTCTGATGAATTTCTGCCTGGTGCGTCCCTGATCAAGACAAAGTGTGGCTGCATGGAGCCTCATTTCTAAAGCAAACATCATATACAATAGAACCACATTATTCGTGGTACTGCTATTTGCGGATCCATGTATTCATGGATGTCTAACTGACACCCGGTTTCATTATCTGTGAATACTGAATGGTTAAAACCCACGTACCTGTGGTTCCTAGGTCTGGAAATGACCTCTGCAGAGGTTACTTCTGGCACCATTCCTCAGGAGGAGCCATTTTGTGGCTCATTTCTTTTTTAAAAAAACCCCAAAACCATTTTACCTGTGATTTTTCATGGTTTGTGGGGGTCATTCCTGAGCACATGGGAGCACGGTATAAACAACCATTTGTGCTGCTTTTTCGTGTGATTTTTCCATATTTTTGGTCCATTCTGGAACCTAACTCTCCTTTTCAAATATTATTATTATTATTTTATTATTTTTACATTTATAACCCGCTCTTCTTCCAAAGAGCCCAGAGCAGTGTACTACATACTTGAGTTTCTCTTTCACAACAACCCTGTGAAGTAGGGAGAGAAGTGACTGGCCCAGAGTCTCGCAGCTAGTTTTATGGCTGAATGGGGATTTGAACTCGGGTCTCCCCAGTCCTAGTCCATCACTCTAACCACTACACCACGCTGGCATAAATAGGCATAATGCCTCGTTACTCACTATTTTGTTACTTACGGTGGTAGGGAGAAACAGAACCCCCGCAAGTGTTTGCCCATACTAGATTGCACAAAGTCTTTATAGCTTATGTGGCACATAAGCTAAGATGGGCAACTTAACTTGCAATTTCCATTCTTTTAGAGCACGAGTGAAAGTGTAAAGCATCTTAAGTCTCATTTTAAACCAAAGGTTTTTGGATTACTGAATATATACTGTTGGTGAGCAGATCTATGCATATTTCAAAAATAATTCTCCTGGGAATGGGGGGAAAATGAACCAGTATACTTAGCTATGTCATTGGTTCATTATGAGATCAAGTAGAAAAAAAATCCTTTGAACAGATTTAATTTCTATGTTACTAGCACATTTATTTATCTATCAAATTTGTAGCCCACCCCAAACTTTCATCTCTGGGCAGTTTACAACAATATAAAACAAATTAAGACAAAAATGAAAACCTTAAAGCAATTTAAAACCACCATCAACTGAAAAAAACTGGGTGAGACAATAAGTCTTCAAAGACATTAACAAAGTTGTCAGAAATGGGAAGGTTCTTATTTCAGCAGGGAGTGCATCCTGAGCCTCTGGGCAGCAACAGTGAAGTGCCATCCCTGTGTAGCCACTGGATGAGCTGGTGGGAAGTGCAGGCAAACCTCTCTGGATGGATGATCTCAATGTGCAACAATTTGAGAAGCTGTTTTTCAATCAGGGGTTAATTAAATAATGTTGAGCTCTTTATGTGAAGTGACTGGAGAAATTATATCTGAGATTTTATACTATCATTTCTAATCATCACTAACATGGATCAGTGCACAGCACATGGCACAGCATGACCCTCCATGCTGAAATGCTGGCAAATGTATACCATTTAAAAAACAAAAACAAAATAGAACAGGATCCAAGGGATGCCTAAGGCAGTAACATTTTCCACTGCTTGATTTGCATCTTTTCTTTAGCCAAGGCTGACTCTTCGAGTCTTACAAAGACTCTACCAATGAATGCAACAAATCTGCAGTTCAAAAGTTCACACATGGTAGAAAAATCTTATGAATGTTTAACTGCTTTTTTTTTTTAAAGGATCATTTTATTGTTAGCATAGTAACGGTTTTGTCAGAGAAGAGAGATGACCAACATCATCAAAGGCCAGGTTTGAATCCTTAGGAATATCTCCTCCAAAAAATTACTGGCTAAGTTGAAGAATTTGCTGTTTTAATGTTTCTGTCTGAATACCTAGCAGGGCTAATGCCACACCTGCATTATATACCTATGTGCATTATAATAACCATTACTTACAAACTGGAACAACAAAATCAAATCAGTTCATATTTTATGAAAATAGGAATACAAAAGCATGGGCTTCAAACTAGTGACATTGCCAGAGTTTGTATTTCCTTGGTTCAGAATGGGATTCTTAGCAACTCCTAATACCTTAAATATGAGGTAAATATTATGGCCCTAATGGATTTTAATCTGAACTGAAGTGGAACTCAGTTCCTTCCAACCACCTACTTACGGGTAGGAGTGTGCACAAAACCAGCTGGCCTGGTATGGGTCCGAATTGGACCTGAACTGGACTGGGCCAGTTCGTTCTGGCACCCCTTCGGAACCTGCCCCCCTTGCATTCGGGGTTTTGTGAAAAATATAAATAAATAAATAAATAAATAAATAAATATTGTGCTTACCCCCTCCCATTGGGCATGCATGGCAGCCTCCAAAAAGGCTGCCGTGATGGAGGTGAGGCCTGGAATGGGCTGAAGACTGCCTGAACAGGGCGATTTGAAACATAATGGAGACTGGTGGGGAAGGGGGAAATTCCAGAGACCCCTGCACCTTGGAAAACCCCTCCTCCCCGGCCGGGGGTAAGTACAAATAACAATAATAATTTTTTATAAAGCATTTCCTAGACAAGCAAGATGAAGGAGTTTGGAGGATTCTGCATGGGAGGGAAGCAGTGGGCATTGAAGACAGGTATTGGCACCCATCACACTCTCAGTGGTGTCATCAGAACCCAGTAGGCATCAGAATAAAGTGACATCTTTCTTGGGGGAAATAATTTGGATTGCCAAGCCTAGATCTTTTAAGATGATGACCCAGAGACCAACCTGGCTGCCGCATTCTGGACTAATTGCCATTTCCGGACTACGTACAAAGGCAGCCCCACATAGAGCGCATTGTAGCAGTCAAGTCTGTAGGTGACCAGCAGATGTACTACTGTTCTGAGGTCATTTATCTCAAGAAACAGGTGCAGATGGTCTATCAGCCAAAGCTGATCAAAGGCACCTCTGGCCACTGCCTCAACCTGGGACACCAGGGAGAGTTTTGTGTACAGAAGCACCCCCAGACTGCATACCTGTTACTTCTGGGGAAATGTGACCCCATCCAGTGCCTTCTACAACAACCTCCCTGCCAGATAGTATTAGCCATGTCAGGCAAAGGTCAAGAGAACAGGTGTTGGGCCGCATTGTTCCTAGCAGCTTGTCCACATCCTCACGAGTCACAAACTGAAACTGATCCAGCCTAGCCACATAAGAGGAGTTGCTGGACACCTCCGATTCAGACACTGTAGTAATTGTGAGGTCTAAATCCAAGTCGGCCTGAATACGAGATATTTTATCCACAAAAAAATCATTAAACATGTCACAGCAGGTAATAGATGGTTCCAAATTCTAATTCAAGGGAAGAGGGGTACTCACTAGCCCTCTCACAACCCTGAACAACTCCGCCGGATGTAAATTTGTGGACGTAATACTGGCCAAAAGTAATTGCTTCTTTGCTGCCCGTATAGCCAGAGCATAGATCTTCAAATGTGCTCTATGTTGTAATCTGTCGGATTGGAGCCAAGTCTTTCTCCACTTGCGCTCCAGTCGCCTACCTTGCCGCTTCAGCCCCCGTAGTTCTTCCGTATACCAAGGGGCCAATTTTGAAGCGGGCTGGAGAGGACGCTTAGGTGCGATTATGTCTACTGCCCTGGTGAGCTTGCTACTCCAGTTCTCCACCAGGGCATCAACAGGATCACCAGCAGAGCCCACACTCAATCCCTCCCAGGCCTCTGGGAACCCTATTGGATCCAATAACCTTCTCAGGCAGACCATTCTAATGGGACCCTCGCCCCTGTGAAGGTGGGGTGTGATTATAAGTCCAACCTTAATCAGATGGTGGTCTGTCCATGACAGTGGGGAAATCACAGGAGTCCCCACCCACGGAACACCACCCTGATCAGAGTGAAAGACCAGATCATGTGTGTGACTTGCAGTGTGCATTGGTCCTGAGACCCTTTGGGATAGGCCCATAGTTGTCAGGGCCGCTATGAACTCCTGAGCCTCTCAAGACAAATTGGCCCCAAAGTGGACATTGAAGTTCCCCAGTACCACAAGCCTGGGAGATTAAAACGCCAAACCCGAGACCAAGTCTGTCAGCTCACTTAGGGACTCCATTGGGCAGCAGGGTGATCGGTACACCAAGAAAAGTCCCAGTCTATCCCTGGTACTCAAACTTAGGTACACACATTCAATATGGTCAGACACTTCCATAGGGATCCTGGTCAGGGAGAGATTATTCTTATAGACCACAGCCACTGTGCCCGCCCACATCCCTGCACCTGCTCCTCATCAGAGTACCCTGGAGGAAGAAGCTGGGACCAAACTGGCACCCAGCCTCCCTAAACCAAGTCTCTGTAATACATACCAGGTCTGCCCCTTCATCCAGAATCAGATCATGGATGGTTTCCAACTTATTTGGGACATACCTGGCATCAGCAAGGTGATAGTTGTGTGGGAGGTTGGCACTGTTCCCCAAGGTCAAAGAGCTGGCAGGGCAGCCGGAAGGGGAAACAGCTAACAGATTTCTGACTTTCCTTCCCCTGTAACGACGTGCTTACCTGCCAACTTTACGTCCTCTATTCCTCACCACCACCACCGAAATAGCTACCCCAAGGTCAGTCTCCCCCTGTCTCCCCATCCCCAGACAAACCAAGATGCATCCGAAACACCTAGGATTGAAAAACAACATAAGCCAAAAAATATCACCAGCCTCTCACTCTTGTTGCCCCCCGAGGTGGCTTTCCCAAAGGGGTGACCATCTTTGGTGTTGCTCCTTTTGTGGCAACCCCGCTGGTGACAGGCCCACTGCCACAGGGCAGCAGCCCTTTTTATAAGCCCAGAAAGATGGCTTCTCTGAGCAGCTGACCTTCAGGAACTGCTGACTCACCCCCTCTGGCCCCGATCCTGCATAGATTCGCCTGCAGGGCAACAGCCACAGCCCTACACGTTAGGGGGCATACAGGCTGGCAAGCTGACAACAGCAGACAGCAACCACATAGGCTCTCACCACTGAGCAGCCTCTGTCTCTGGGAAGCAGATGTTAAAGCCTCCTCCTCCCTACAAGGCTTCTGGCACCTGAGGCCAGAATTATACTCACACAACAACTAAGAAACCAACACAACAAAACTCCTGCAGTTATTGGGACAATTTTTGGTGAGCTGTGGATGTGCCTCTTAACAGTTCTTCATCCATGTGCTTGCTGATTAATAGAATCTCCATGTGTAGCAGCAGATTATCTTTTTGTAGGTGTATGAGAGAGTGAGTGAAGCACTACCTTAGCATACCTCTTTCCTTGATGCTTTTGCTAGTTCACAGAACTGATAGACTGCAAGGGCAGTCTGTGCATAAAAAACCCTTATTTTTAATAGTGGGTAAGTATTACAGTAGAGGGGTACTCCATTGCACCATAGAGGATGTGGCAAAAGAATGTAACAACTCACACAGAGTCCAAATTATACACATACCAGAACAGCAGCAACAAAAAACCAAGAATTTTGTGGGAGAAGTAATCTGTGCTCCTGCTACTGAAAGAAACTTCAGGTGGTATTTTCTAAGGCTGAGCATTAGCTATGCTCAGCTATTAACAAGCAATGTGCAAAACAAAGCAATGGCTATTGTCAAACCAGCAGTATAACAATGCATTCTAAAAGTAAATTGAATGCACAAAATCCAATGTGCATTTAATCTTTAGGGAAAGGAAAAAAGAAATGCACAGCAGACCAATTCTGAAGAGTTCTGAATGGCAAGTTTTGACATGTACATAAGGAGCTCCAGCATGGATCAGCTGTCATATACTGAGTTAGACCATTGGTCCATCTAGCTCAGTATTGTCTACACAAACTGGCAGTTGCTTCTCCAAGACTGCAGGCATTAGTCTCTGTCAGCCCTATTCTGGAGATGCCAGGGAGGGAACTTCTGCATGCAAGTATGCAGGTGCTCTTCTCAGAGCAGCCCCATCCCCTAAGAGGAATATCTTCCAGTGCGCAGCAGTATTCTCTCTAACAGGGATTCCCAGATGTTGTTGACTACTACTCCCATAATCCCCAGCCAAAGGCCAATGCAAGGTCTCCCATTCTAATGCAATCAGGGTGGACCCTTCTTAGACGCATGGTGGAGAGGAAGGTTTAAGAACTCCTTTCCCTCCAGCAGAGTCCCAATTGGAATCACCAGGCCCCCACCCCATGTGGCTGCTTTTAAAGTTAGAAAACAAACACGTCCAAGGCCAAGTAACACGTTTGATGTGTGTTTTGGCCCTCTGTTATGTGACATGGTTGGAGTTCCATATAGAACACCCACATAGCTATGCAACATTTAAGTGTAGAATAGCTCTACCTCTGAAACTCTTATAAGTACAGTAGTGATGAAGACAACCTTGAACCACACCTTCATTAACATTTGATAGGACATCTAGGGGGTTGATAATATTGCTTCAGAGTCTCTGATCCAGTCCATGGGATGCCAGTGGGACTAACCTTTCCTTGTAGTTTGTCTCATCACTTATGGGAGAAGATCGGCAGTTCAAATAAGAAGACTTCAGCTGCTTGTAGCAAAATCTCCCACTATGTAGATGTGGAATCCAAGTTTATCTGCCTTGCTTTAGACTGCTTAGATTTTTAAAAAAGCTTTAATAGTTTATATTCAATTAAATCCAGAGAGAGAGAGAGAGAGGGAGGGAGGGAGAGAGAGAGTTTGCAGTTACCCAAGAACAGACCTCTGATTTTGGCCTTTTCTTCAGGTGTGCATGTGTCCCCCTGCCCCCTCTACCCCAAGAAGCACTAGTTGTACTTGTGGGTGGGTACTTGTCCACCCACGAATTAAAAATGAAATGAAAAGCAATTTCTTGTTGAAGGAAGAAAGAACTTGTGATAAAAGCAGTGAAAGGCAACATTACTAGAAGAAAAGAGGGAAGTTCTACTGGAAGCTCATTTAAGTGGATGTGAAACTGTGCATACATAAGAGTGTTGGAGCGAAAAGTATAGCTGTGATGCAGGTCCTCTTCTTTTCAGTGCCAATCTGCTCCCATGTCTCCCGAAGCACGCTAAATTTGAAGCAGGACTTCAATATGAAGTGATGCAATAACAAAGAAACATATGCAACCTGAGCATGAGCTGAGTGCATTTTCCTCATTTAAGCTGCTCATAACCAGACTTCACAAAAATGAGACCAGTAAGGACTAAGCACAAAATATAGCCTCAAGAAAGACTTGGGTCACAGAACCTAGAATGGAACCAGAGAATTTTGGAAGGTCTTCTACAGTTTCTCAACCACCGGTCCCTGGACCGCTGCTGATCTGCGAAGGGTTGAGTGCCGGTCCCTGACTGGGAGTCAAACCCCCCCCCCCCAACAACTGCAATCAAGGCACTAACTTCCTCAATTTTGCACATGGCACGGAAGAGGAAGTGGAGGAGTATCACAGAGACGCAGGACCTTGCTTCCGCCTTGCCTCCATGTGCTGCTGAGATCTTCCTACAGCTATCTTATTGCCTATCTTTACAGATTCAAACTGTATGTAGCGTGGGGGCATCGAGGAAAAGGTATGGCAGTGGGCACCACTTGAAGGGCTGCTGGTTCTTGCATGCTCATTGTTTGCAGCCAAAGGTTGATTGATTGAAACTCAGATGCCTGTTGCGGCCGAGGCACCTTGAGAGGGAATGCTTTCTCCCTCTTGCATTGGTGGGGTGTTGTGGTCCCTTGGCCCCCTGTAACCCCCTGGTCTACACCGCCAGCAGAAGATGGCGGTCCGCTTTGTGACCTCGCCAGGGGGTGGAACCTCTGGTTGGTATCATGCTGTGGTGAGGGCTAAGCGGCGGAGGGAAGGAGGAGGGCCACCTTGGCTTGGGCTTTGCAGAAAGGGAGTGCAGGTGGACCTTCCTCGGGGGAGGGGGAGCAAGCAAACGTACCAAGGAGGGCTAGGTGGTGGAGGGAGGCGGCATGGTGAGAGAGAGAGGCAAGATACTATTTTGTGCGTTCATGCAAAAGGGTCATTGGATGAATGGCACTGGAATAAAGTGATCCTGGGGATTTGATGCCCAGCGCGGTTTGTGTCCGATCCCAACTGATTTAAAACTAGCTGCCTGTTGCGGCCAAGGCACCTTGAGAGGGAATGCTGTTTCCCTCTTGCATTGAACATATGAACATAGGAAACTGCCATATACTGAGTCAGACCATTGGTCTATCTAGTTCAGTACTGTTTTCACAGACTGGCAGTGGCTTCTCCAAGGTTGCAGGCAGGAATCTCTCTCAGCCCTATCTTGGAGAAGCCAGGGAAGGAACTTTAAACCTTCTGCTCTTCCCAGAGCGGATTCATCCCCTGAGGGGAATATTATTGGTGTGGTGTTGTGGTCCCTCAGCCCCCTATAATCCCCTGGTCTGCACCTCCGGTGGAAGACGGCGGTCCCCTTTATGATCTTGCTGGGTGGGTGGGGGGGACAACCTCTGGTCAGGATCATGCCATGGTGAGGGCGGGAGGAGGGCTGCCTTGGTTCACCTTGCAGTGACGCGCGGGCAGCATGTGGGACCACGTGAGCTGTGTGGCCCCAAAGGCAGGCTGATGCGATTGTCGCATGCAGGGGAGTTGGGAGGGGGGCACAGAAGTGTGCGCTGTGAGAAAGGATGGGGGAACACCTGCTACACTCTGGTGTGCAAGCACAATGGCGGCAGCTCTTGGACCCAGGCGACCTTCCAAGCGCGGTCCGGTGCACCATTGCCTTGCCCACCCTGAACAATGCCTCGTCTCCCCAGCGAGGAAGATGAGGCATCCACTACTACAATGCCCCACACCCCCTGCCATCTCAGAATCGCCCCCTTCCCTTTAACGCCAGGTCCCCACCGCTCTTCTTTACGTTTTCTTTCACCATTAAAAAACAAACAAACTACTATTCCCAGCACCTGCCACGTAACTGTTTTTAAGGAGTTTTGGAGGAGCTGTGCAGGTTTCATTAGGTCCGCCTCACAAAGTGTACATCTAAGAGCAGGATCCAGATCAAGCCAAGTGATCATGACCAAGCAGCATTGACACAAATGAGAAATGACTAAATTAATTTCAGTGGGTGGTCCTGACTAACGTGGTCTGGATCCAGCCCTGTGACAACACAACTCTTGCTAAAACTCCATCTCCATCAAGGGAGGATTAAACTGTAGACTTTGGGCTCTACTGACAACTTGCCCAGCTCTCCTCTCACCTCCTTTTTTTTTTTTTTCTTTACTTGACATCCAGCCTGATGAAGAGTTTGGGGGAATTCAAAAGTTTGCTTGTGTGTTGTTTTCATTGGCCCAATGTAGCTTTTGAATTTTTCTAATGGCCCAACATCTCCCCTCCATTGAGTAATCACAAGCACCCCCACCCCGCACATCCTGAAGACATACTGGAGACATATTTGTTCACCCAAGCTTTTAGATTCAGGGGTTCTCAACCTTCGGTCCCCAGATATTGGTGGACTTCAACTCCCATAATCCCCAGCCATAATGGCCAAATGCCATTGTGGTTGGGGGTTATGGGAGTTTAAGTCCACCAACATCTGGGGACCCAAGGTTGAGTACCCCTAATATTCCATGTTTGCCAAAGATTCGAAATTTAATGATTTTAATGCTTATATTATTTTAATTGTAAACTGCCCAGAGATGTAAGTTTTGGGCAGTATAGAAGTCTGTTAGATAGATAGATAGACAGACTTAAACTTGAAACCCCTTTACTAACTGCTGATCTGGGAAACTGTGCATGAAGAATGTAGCAGTGCTTGAAACTCTGCACGAAGAATTTAGCGGACCTTGACTCCAAAAGGGTTGAGAAACACTTATACAACCTAGGTTCTTTTAATCTGAAGCTACAACCAGGTAATCATAATTTTTTTAAAAAGTTAAAAATATAGGGTATATAAATAATTAAGTATCCTCAAATTGTTTATGCCATTGCTGATCTTAAAATTTCAATTTGCTAGTATTGTTCTATTTCCCATATGGTATAGTCAGAAAAACCTTTTCACAGTTATTTGAAAGAAAGATTTAATTCCTGTGTGTACATATTCAGTTCTTCCAAGGGAGCCCAGCCCAGTTCCTGCTGCTCATGTACAGTAACGGGAGCCGCATGGCTCCCGCTGGCGGCTCTTTGGCAAGCCCACTTACGGAGCCTGCTGCTTAACCAGGTTTCAGGTGCGAGAGCAAGAGCGCCGAAAAACCGGGTCAAAAGATAATGGGGCTATTCTTACGGTCACAAAAATCGGGCTAGGAAAATCCTAGCCCAATTTTTGTGATCGTAAGAACCACTGGGCTCGCAGCTGAGCCCGGTGGTTCTGGAGCAGCTAACCTGCTCCTGTAGCCCGCCCCTTAGCCCGGGTTTGCGGGGTGAGTGCTCCGCAAACCCAGGCTATCTGCTTGTGAGTAGCCGCAGCATGGCTCCAGGCCACGACTACTCGCGAGTAGACCCCCGGCTGGAAGGCTTAAAAGCAGCCTCCTGGCTCAGGGGTCTCCCCAGTATGCCCTGCGCACTCGCGCAGGGCATACTGGGGCTTCCGGGGGCTGCGCGGCCCTCAAGCTCCCCAACTCCCACCAGTTCCGTCCTGAAGCTGGCCATCGTGTGGGCGGCCGATCCGGCTGCCCAGGGGTCCCTTCCCGCTCACTTCCCAAAACCGGGTCTCACGGATCATGAGACTCGGTCCTGTGTGTTGCCACAGCATGGCTCTGCTGCCCGGGGTGGGCTACTCAATTGTCTGCCAATCATCTGCAGGGATAGCGGGTTAAGCCCACTCTCCCCACAAACCCCCTTTAGGCTCTCCACACTGCTTGTGTAGAGAGCCTTAATGTATTTGACCACATAAGCAAATCCCATTTTCCTGATCAAGTTATTTGTGTACTTTGCAACTGATGAAACCACTAAAATTAATTTTAAAGATTAACTAACATAGTCCAAATTCACAGCTTCTCCTAATAGAGCGTGTCTAAAACCGTGCTTTTGATAACAATTATGTCATGACAGACTGTAAATTAAGCATTTTCACTGCCCAAGAACATACCTACTAAGTCAGGTTTCTTTGCCACAGAAAATCCTTTCACCCTCCATTTAATCACTGAGATTTGTCCGTGAAACAATTCAAGGAAGCTATTCCCATGATCAGGAGAAATCTGGCATGGGGAGCCTAGCCCGGTTTCTCCTGACCGTGAGAACCACCGAGTTCGCAGGCGAGCCCAGTGCCCTCCAGGCGGTTAACCCACCGAAGTAACCCTTCCCTTAAACCAGGTTTGCTGAGCGAGCGCTTCGCAAACCTGGTTTTTAAAATCATGAGTAGCCACGGCGCAGCTCCGTGCAGCAGCTACACACGAGCCTCCCGGCTTGGGGGTCTCTCCAGCATGCCCTGCGCGCTTGCATGCTGGAGCTTCCGGGGGCCACGCGGCCCCCAAACTCCCCAGCCCTGGCCAGTTCTGTGATGGAACTGGCAGTCATGTGGGTGGCCGCTGGTCATCTGCAGGGAGAGGGGGCTAAGCCCGCTCTCCCTGCAAACCCCCTAGAGGCTCTTCACACTAATCATGTGAAGAGCCTCAAGGTGGAGTAGAGAAAGGAAGTGAGGAAAGAAAAACAATTTGTGGTTGAGGATTCTCTTTTCGGCCACCCCTTTCAATCTGATATTATGTGAATAAATATCATCAGAACCTCTTCATGGTCTGGCGCAAGCAGACCTTCTTACAAGCCAGCAGATGAAATGACAGGAGCTGCTTGATTATTTTCAGTAAGGTGGGGATTTATTTTCAATGAGGTGGCATTAGGGGGAAGGTGTGAAGACTCCTTTGCTGCTAATGCAGCTGAATTCTAGGAGGAGGATATTGCTGGGGAAGATAAGCAAAAGAGACTGCCTCAGGAAAGAGCTTTGTAAACAAACGAGAGGTGGAACAAAGACACTGAACACCTGAACAGAGAGACTAAAAATTATATGGCCACACCTCCACTAAGCTGACCAATTGGCAGAGAGGAAGAGAAAGTTGGAGTGAATGAGAGAGAGAAGGGCAAACCAAAAGCTAGAGATTGGCCCAGGTGGGTGTAGGGGTGGAACCGAAACATTGTTATTGTGGCAGGGGCGGGTGTGTATGGAAGATAGTATGTTGGGCAGGGGTGCAGATCCTAGGGGTGTGCACTGGCTGTGGTTTGACCAGTGGTCCAGATTTGGACTGGTCCACGGTTTGGTGAATTGGATGGGACCAGTTTGGCCAAACCTTGAACTGGTCCCGTTGTTCAAGGCGATGCCGGTGGAGGCGGCGAGCGGCACCATTAAAAGTAAGGTTTCCAGGTAGCTTCCTGCTGTGGCAGCACTCCCCCCAGCAGCCCACACACGGCAAGGGCAAGGCTCTGTTACTCACCTGGCTTCTGTGCATGCACATGAGCTGATCTCATCACACCTGGCCCTCTGAGCATGTGCAGAGGTCAGGTGAGTGATGGAGCCACGCTGCCACCGTCATGCACAAGACCACATGAGCTCAGCATCCAGATTAGGGGAGCACTTGTTTCCTTAACCTCGGCTTAGAGCCAGGCTTGGGAGTGGGGTTAGGCTGGGTGGCAGTGCTGGGATCCAGGCTTTCCACACAAGCAGCCTGGGCTGAGCTATCTGTGAGAAAAGCCTCCCTGACATCTTTCTTGACACTAGCTAAAGTGCTAATTTCCTGTACTCGGAGCTGTCCAAGGACCATGGTGCTCCTGGATCTTTTTGATATCACCTCAAACAACCTGTAAACCCCTGTGTGGGCAGTGGGATACTAAGACCACACAGAATTGTGTTTCACACAATCAAAAACTGTGTTATGCCCGGGTTTGCAAACTGTATGTGCTCCCAATTTTCAGTTGTGTGGAAGCAAGATAGGAGGAAAACCTGGGTAGAAGTGATTGTGTGGAAGCAAGGTAGGAGGAAAACCTGGGTAGATTTTCCTCCTACCTTGCTTCCACACAATCACTTCTACCCAGGTTTTCTTCTTACCTTGCTTCCACACAACCGAAAACTGGGAGCACACACAGCTTGCAAACCCAGGCAGAACAGTTTCTGATTGTGTGATTGACCTCATTTAATGTCCACATGCAAGTATTTCTGACACAAATGTGGGAGAAACCAAAATGATTCATGAAACTGTCTGCCCCCCCCCCCCGAGCTATTTTGGTGGTGGGGAAAGGAGGGGAATCATATCAGTTTCTTGTGTAAAAGTAAAGTTCTGTCTATATTTATAGCAGGATCAATCGGTGCCAGTCAGATTGTCCCTCTAGGACCCAGCACACAACTGCAGATAGGTGGAGCTCTTTGTGTAACAACACATCCCAGCCATATTCCGTTTCTTACTGCAGTTGTTAGCTGCTCAGCAGGCTCACTCTGTAGCCCATGTGTGTGCTTTATATTGTCACTTTTTGTGACAACTGGGTGCTTGTACAGATCAGTGTGGCAGCAAAGGTGTTTTATAGCTGCTTCCGTCATAAACTCAAAGCAATCTTATGTTTGTTTAACTAAGCTTTATTCAGAAACAGCTCCATTTTTCTCCTTTTCTCTTTTCCGTCTCTTATTTCTGACTCCTTCCCCACACTTTCTACAGGATCCCTACTGGGACAAATGTCCAACAACAAAATACAAAAGATTACTGGATAGAATACAACAAAAGACTACCCTGCTGCAGCTCATTTTCCGTTCTCATTTTCCTGCTCCAGCTAGGGGAAAATTCCCTGTTATTTCTCAAAATTGTCAAATATTTGAATAATTAACAGCCCACATATTTCTTTGTGACACTGTAATAATCCAACATGATATTTTTCTCCCCATGTAGATTGTAGGGGTGGGGAAGAGCCTTGTTGCTGCCAGAGGGAACTTTCCAGGAGGCAAGGATGGAATAGCCAGAGTGTTGCTGAGGGAGTGAAGTAACTGCTTAAACAGGTTAACCTTTTCCTGTTAACAATGCCCAGGGCTCCAATTCACATAGGATTGGTGCCAGCTTGTGAGACAGTTTAATATCACACTCTAATCCATTGGAGACATGCAAAAGCATTTAATGATTAGTCAGTTGTAGGCTCCCATAGGGCCAGTTCCAGACATTTTCAAGGGGCCCCTAACAAAGAACTTGGAAAGGGTAGTCATGCCCTGGTGTCAGCTCCCAGAATCCTCTTTTGATAATATTTGAATATATTAATTGCTTTTCCACTACAGCTCACTCCCTATGCCTTATTCCTTCTATTTGCTTTGTACTTTTTATTGCAGCTGAAATGAATTGGTCTCTTGATATTCATAAAATGAAATAGGGTATTTTCTATGCTTCAGCGAATGACCTGTATTTGAGTTCATGCAAAGTTTGTCCTGAATTCATTGCCTCTCATATTTGCTCAGAGGGATATTTGTTCCTCTGTATTTCACATCTTCATTATTCCTGTTTTTTGTTTTTGTTTTGTTTTTGCTTTTGTTTAGAATTATGCAAAACCTGTTTCTTTATTCCTGTGTAAAAATCATTTTAACCTTCTGATACACTGACATTACATGTTCAGGACACTTACCTGTATAATGAGACATGTAGTTTTCAAAATGCAGATCTGTATGATTATTGTAAAATCCATGCATCTGATTCATAATTTGATTAGTTGTGCAACATGTTCCCTACTCAGAATCACAGATTAACTAACAGATAAGCATGGGGCATATCTGAATCATTGTTGCACATATGTGTATTATTATCCTCAGCTGGCTTAACTGCACATCCACTTGTGTTTCCAGTTGCTGCTTTTGAGGGGAAGAGCTGATGGTATGATCAAACTGCCTGCCTGTTCGGGCGTACTTATTCAAAGCAGCAAATATGTGTTTCCCCCCCTCAGAAGCAGAAATTCATGGATGTTTATAGCATCCCTGTTTTTCTTCACGAAACTTTTTATTTACTCCATTCAACTGAAAAACGATTCCCTTCCCCTGATCACATGACATGCGCCTCCAACTTCCAGAATTTCCAACAGAACTATAAGTAATGAATTGCACGAATAATTAAAATAACAAACTGCTGACTGTAGAGTTAGCAAATGTGCACGTCAGGAAAAATATATATAATAAAGTTCCTATGAATGCAAACATTTGAATACAGCATATTTGATGACTTGATGTTTGCTCTGAATATTTGATTTAGAACATTTGCTTTGAACAAGATTCATTACTATTTTTTGCATAGGTGTGTCCTTTTCAATTTATTCCTCTACTCCTTTTATGCTTACAGTCTCTCCATCCCTTGGTTCTCATTATCTCCTTTTTGTATTATCATCTTTTGCTTCTGGCTGCTGCGACTGCTTGGGAACTAACAGGGATGCAAAAGCAATTTGAAGTCATCCTGACCAACTCTGGTTTTATAAAGCAATGCTGCTTGGGCTATTTTTCTTTTCTTTTCATCAGCTGTTTGTCAGAAGGCAGAGATATGGGTGGGGCAGGAGACCTAGGTCTGAGAACTCAAGACGTTAGACACAGACGTTAGCCGTGAAGACACAGCTAGGAAAGTTAAAGGCAATCATGCAGTGAAGGGGCAGAATCCAGGTGATGTAGGATGAAGGGCAAATTCAAGAGGGTCAGGGCAAGGCAAAGGGAATAAAATAATAAACAAACAGGTGCAAGCAGGCTTAATGAAGTGAAGCGAAGGAACTCCAAGGAGCTGTTGCACAGTCAGAAACCACTGATGACTTCCTTCATAGGGGCTGCTGGGTGGCTATAGCCCTGAAGAGCAGGGTAGCTCATGTGATCTCAGTTTCCCTTTCATTCCAAGGTCAGAGCTAAGGAGTAGTTCCTGACTCTGCTTTAAGTTCCTAGTTCCATTATCTTGATTCTCGGCTCAACAGCAGTATATCTGAAGTGTTGCTAGGATGCAGACAGGAACCATTAGGTCAGTCATTCTATTTATAACATCTTATACTATTCATCCATCTTATTTATTTATTATTTCTCTTTGTAAACTCCCCGGAGCCATTTTTGGAAGGGCGGTACAGAAATTGAATAAATAATAATAATAACTAATGTAGCATTTGGAATGCATATTCCACACTTGGAGTGCTTCTGAGGTACTAGATCTGTTTTCTACATTTCATTGTCACTTTCAAAATTCTGTACAATGATATTGTGCTTCTCTTTGTATTCTCCCCAACCTGCTTCTTTACGTGACATTTTTGGCTGTTCTTGATACCCTGATACCTCTCTGCTATCACTGCCTATGTCTTGATTGCTCCTCATCTGCAGGAAGCTTTTTCTTTTTTGAAAGCAAGGGATGTAATACCTATGTCGTTTGGTGCTGTCATTAAAGCTGATTTGTTCTACAAAGACTTGCATGATCTTCATTCAAGAATGCAGTTTGTGGTGGGTGTTTTTTTGTTTTTAAGAAAAAAGATATAAGTTGCACACACCTTGAATGCTGAGAATCTCTTTTGTAATTCATGTGCAGAGAATCACCTATGCAGAGAATCATCCTGACTGGATTTGTCCTTGAGAAACATTTGGGGCTCATTTTGCGAACTGGACCTGTCCTCTCATTCTTTACAAAGGAATTAATTTTTTTTTGCCTATTTTCAGTATGCTTTGTTCAACTGATTCCATCACTTTTTCAACTTTAGTATTGGGACAGGTATTTCTTCCCTTGGTTTGTACAAAGCTTGTGTAAGGATACTGTGTAGAACAAAGTGTCTTTCTCTGTCCTGACAAATATAACTTCAAATACACAGGTGCTGTTTTGTTACCTTTATAGCCCATCTATCCTGAAGGCTTAGGGTCGTGAAAGCATGTATAGAATAGAATAAAAATACAATGGAAGTGACCCAAGAGCAAGTTTTTGCAGTCATTTAAACTATGCTGGGTAGCTTGGTTGCCTTCATTCTGAAAGCTGCATGAATTTTCAAATTTTATTTGCACTCTTCTTTATTGTACAGTAGCAATGAATGCTTCATACTATCCCACTATATCTCCACATAACAAAAGGAAATGGAGCCCTGATTCTTGTAAATTTCTTCTATTCCTTGAAAAATCTTGGGGCCATTCACATGACCTCCGAGGCAGTTGGAAAGTTCCGCAAACCTTGCCTTCCCCCAGGATGGCCATTTTTTGCCTGATGGGAGCATGGATTGCATTCCCACATGATCTCCGCTGCTCCATGCAGTGTGGAGCAGCATGGATCACTCTAAGGCAGGGGCTTTTTGTCCCAGCCTCCAGGCATCCCACAGTGCACTGTGTACCGAGTGTCGTGCACGGGGGGATTCCCCCAGCAGATAGGCACCCCTGTTGACACAATCCCGGCAGCCAGGTTAAAGGTTAAAGGTTTGGCACAGGGTTTGGCACTGAGGCACCGCCGGAATCCACTTGGATCCTGGCAGTTCTCACAGGCAGCCAAGCCTGGGCTTGGCTGCTCATCTGAACAGCCTCCCAAACTATCAGATGCTTAAAATTTTTTTAAATTTTTTTTTTAAAAACCTAGAACTAGATTTGGATGGCAAGAAAAGGCTATTATAGGACGTCCTAGACTGTAAATTGAGCCAGAATTTATGGGGCATGGGCTGCAAGTCTAAACAGCAAGGGAACTGTAGCATTTCTTGCCAGAATAATGATAGTTATATTGATTGCGCGCACGCGCGCACACACACACACACTTCTCATGTTGCATTGGCACATTGATAGAGTGGAACTGATAGTGCAGCTGTGATAAAAGTGGGTTAGAGTCAAGCCTTTATTAATTCTCAAGTTCAATTTATACTTCCGTTTTGACTGCTGGAGACTCTTAGTAAGATCTTTTATCTCCTCTGGGAACATGCCTGGATGCTCAGTCCCAAGGCCTGTCATCTTGTTCTGCACTTTACACCTTTGTCAAGCATAATCTGCATTAACTGTGAATGTGACAAGAAGCACATTGGAATCCTGTCATTTTAGGAGTCACCTTCTAGGCTGAAGTCTCCTCAGCTCTCATAGTCAACAAATTTGCTCCTTATCTTTTATAATCTACAATAAGCTTGACTTGAATCTCCTTCAAATTCAACAAAACAAAATATGGGGTTTCAGAGAGAGAAAATCTTCCATCAAAACAACCCCACATTTCAGAAATCTGACTTAAGGCAGAATTTCAGATTCCACTATCACAGCAGAAGTTCAGATTCCACTATCACAGCAGCACTGGGAACAACTCTTCTTGACGTTCTTCTCCACTTGTGCAAGAAACCGGCATGCAGGATATTTAACTTTTTTATTGCTTTTCTATTAATTTCAGCTCTTGTCAACTAGTTTGAACTTGGGGTCATTGCATCTATCTGGCCCATCACTGACCAGTAGCTGATCACTGACCAGTAACTGAGTGGTCTGAAAAGGGTTACCTAGACACATATGTTTGTATATGTGCAGGCATTCCATGCAATTGTGAATTCTACATAAAGATTCCCTATTGCATAGCATGCTTCTGTGCACCCAGAATACCAGCAAAAGGCAATTAAAAAATCTTGTTTGGGTTGATGAGAGCCTCATGGTCTGAACTACCCACCAGGGCTGTGTGAGGACTCAAGTCCCAGAGCCATCTTCAGGCACACACAGGAACAACCATTAGATATGTGCAAATCCATTTGAGCTTGAATCAGTTTGAGCTCAAAATGGGCCATTGTGAGCTTGAAACAAAATGCCCTTAAAATAAAGGATCTGTTTTGAGTTCAAAACAAAATAGCCCTGTTTCAACTCGAAATGTTTCAAGTTTTTCAAGCACAATTTTGAGGTCCGTTTTTCCGGGGAGAGCTGGTCTACCAGTTGGGGTTGGTGGGTAGACAGTCCTCCAAGCTGAGCTGACACAGTAAGTCTAGAACGGAGGACTGGTTGGGGTGTAACTACCATTAGGCAAGGGGAGACAGTTGGCTTGGGGCCCCACTGTCTCAAGGGCCCCCCCAGAGGCACGTCACATGACTCCCCACCCGCCTGTGTTGCACCCCCTATCAATTATGTTGAGTCTCTTGGAGATCGGCAGTAGCAGAGAGTAAAAAACCCAGATTCAATGTGAACTAGATATTCACCGTATTCATAATGGGGATGGGAGTGTGAGTTCACTATATATTGTGAAGTGTGTTTTGGTGTGTATATCAGCGAGAGGCCCATTTTAAAATCTTGTCTCTGGGCCCACTCCAACCTTGCTATGCCCCTGGGTCTACCTACTGACCCCAATCAGACCGGCTCTCCCTGTTTTTCCAGGTAGAGCTGGTCTGCTGATTGGAGTCAGTGGGTAGACGAGCCCTACACTCTGGACTTAGGGTTAGTTAGGCCACCTTGGAGGACTGGTTTATCCACCAACCCCAATTGGTAGACTAGCTCTCCTCAGAAAAACAGACCTCAAAATGATGATTGAAACACTCAAAACGTTTTGAGTTTGATTCATTAAAACAGCCTGTTTTGGCTGCTATTATGGCAAATCGATTCAAGGATTTTGCAATTCATTTTGAGTTTGGCCTCTGTAATGACCCAGCAAGTATGAGGGCCTTTGGATTGGCTAGGCAACAAATACATGCTAGGAGCCCTTGTCTAGTGAACAGAGTAGTCACACTGCAGGCTTCAGCTATGGGTCCAACCCCTATGTCTGGTTCCAGATTGCTGCAGGGACTGTAGGTTTGAGCAAACTTCATGTCTGGTTACAGCTGCCTACTGCCTTCACATAGACATGATATTCCTGTTGTGTCATGAAATGTTTTGTAATGTTGTGACTTGTTGGTAAGACTGTAAAACAGTAGAGTGCTCAGGCACCAGTTAGTCGCTGACTGAGGGGAATATGGCCCACAAATGGCCAGAAATGTGCATTCCAAACCTGATCTTAATATATCAGTTTAATTTAATGAGTGAAACTTGTATAAGAGAGACTCATTCACTAATGATGATGATCTGTAAATCCAGACATAGGAACCCATTCACATTCTTCAACTCTTAGAATCCTTAGGGATTTTACTAAGAATTTACTTAAGAACTTCTGTATGGTTGTTATCTTACTGCTTTTATGTCCTGCTGACTAGATATTAAAATATGTGTTTCAGAATCCAGGGAGATTTGCCAACCTTATCTTTTCAAATGGCAATTTTGCTTCATAAATAGGGTTTTCCTTTTCCCCTATTAAGAGTAAGGGTGCCATATGGATGGGGAATGTAGTGGTAGCAGACTGTGGAAGACAACTATAATGGAATAGACTGGGTTTGTTACTGAAAATGTATAAAACCTTTGAAATAGCAGTTTTTAAAATAAGTATGTAATGATTCCTATTTTTAAATAACTCTGGATTTTCCCATTCAGCTTTGGATGCTCCTTTTGGTGAAACTGTATCCCTTTCAGCCTAGTACAGAATTACAAATGTGTTGGCAGTATTTCATGTGGCTGGTAAAGATTCCTTTAAGCAAATCAGCCAGAAAAGTTAGTTTATTCTGATCTCCTTGCAGGTGGGTAGGCTTTGCTGAAATAGTTTCTGGCTTACTGCTGCAGATTCTTGCCTAGCAACACTGCAATAATTAAATATTCTTGATGAAATCTGGTAAACGCACAACATCCTGTATATGGCTTAGGATCCTTAATTTCTCTTGCCCTAAAGGGCCTCGCTTACTCGTATGTGCTAGGTAGCCTAGCCAAGAATTGCTCAATGATGGGAGAAAAGGAAGTACAGCACAATTAACAGCGAATGGTGTTGGATGGTGGACAGTCTTCTATTAACCAGCTGGTACAGTCCAGTTGGCACAGTGACGCAACCATTCTGGCATTCCCTTCCATGTTATCGCAGCTCTAAATTTCTATACTCTACACACACATGCAGAAAGAAGTGTCATAATTTGGTAATATGACTGTCACATGTGAACTGTGAACATTATTCATGAACTGAAAACACTCTTAAGTGGTTCTACTATATATATAATTTATTTCTCAGAGTGGACGATCCAAATGGAAACTAGTGCATCAGTGTGGCATCTGATACTAGTGCATCAAAACCTAGAGCATCAGTGTGCTTCAATAGAACTGCCTTAAAGAGCTACATTCACATTCTGTCTCTTTCAAATGGCAAAACCCCCATTTGCATATAATTCACGTTAAAATAATTTTGCATATTTGAAAATATAATATAAGCAATTATAGTGATTTGTGTTTAATATAAGCATTTGCTTATGTTTCCTGCTCAGCACTGTCACGAACAACAGAAAAACTGGGAAATGTGTAGTGGCAAAAATCACTTTAGCCAAACACTGTCTGATGAACACTGTTTGACACATTAAAAATAGCTAAATAATGTATGGTTTATAACTGAATTGGAGAAGCTCACAATCTTAATACACAGATACACACAGTTCATTCCAAGAATAAACAAGGAGAGTTGTAGACATTAATCACTGAATGCAGTTTCTGCTTTTTGGAATATGTATAGGCCAGGCCGGCCAGCAGGTGGGAAGGGAAAGAGGCGGCCAGGTCAGCGGGCTGGAGGGGAAAGAGGCAGCCAGGCTGGCCAGCAGTGCAGTGTGTGAAAGCACCAGTGGGTGGATGGTGAGGGAAAGCTGACGGAAGCAGGGGACCGGACTGAGGTTGACCGGGGGGGGGGGGGGAGACCGGACTGGGGCTGACGGGAGTGGGGGGAGACTGGACTGGGGCTATGATTTGGGTTCAGAAGTAATAATCTTGGCTGGTATCCCTTTTTTATACAGTCACATTTGTACCAGAATGAGCAGGGCTTGCAGCCTTCCAGTATCATACCACTTCAGAATTCTACTAGCCTTACTCAGCTGCAGGTGCAGACCAGGCCTGCCTTGGTACACATCGTTGTGCTCAGTGCTGTGCACTCACTTGGCTGACAGTTGTACATAAAGCCCGGTTTGCTCAACCAGACATGCTCTGTGTTCTCAGCAGCAGGGATCCCAAATGCCCTTTACAGCACATGTTTCTAGACCTAACACTGTACAGTTGAGAGTGTGGGGAATCAAAGAGATGAGAATGCAACTAATGAATAAAACAGCATTGGAAACTCTCAGTCTAATTTTAATGTATTTATTCACATTCAGATAGGAGTATTGTGCTTATCTTACATAATAGAATTGAAAATTAAACTTCATAAGGCCTGTTGTTACAGCATTAAATGCAATTATTTTATCTGGAAAAATGGCTATATTCCCCCCCAAGCATCATATGAACAAGTGATTTGGCAAAATCAATGAAGCCAAAGCTTGTAAGTGGCGGAGAGCACTTGAACCCTTATGATTCAGTCCTTTGGAATAATCTAACTTGAGAGTCAGCCCTGTGAACTCAAGGACCCTCCGATGTATGCAGTGGTAAAATGCAACTTTAGCTGATCTCTCCTCCATCTTCTGCTGTTGTTCCTGTGGTACACCTGTGACAATGGAAAAATAATGTGTAGCTAAGTTCATAATAGCAATAATCGATACAATTCCATTACTGAATTGTTCACACCTTTTTTCCAGGCATTTCTTTATCTTTTTGTCCTACTTTGTATGCCTGGCCCAAATTAAATCCTCTGGTGAGTGTGTGAAGGTTGTCCACATCCTTGCAGAGAAATAAAATGCCTCACATCAACAGAACTACAGTACTAAAAACCTAGGCTATTATAACAAAAGCCTCATTTAGAAAAGAAGAAGATTTTATTTTTTTGTATTGCATTTTTTTGTATTGTTTGCATCCTATTAGATTTTGGAACTCTGTAAATTTAAGTGATATTTTGATGTAAGCACCTTTATTTATTCTGTAGTGTTCTGTAGAGAAGTGGGACCTCATATAAGGACAATCATATAAATATTAAAGAAACTGACATAAATTTAGATAAAGAACTCACTCTAAAATTTTCACATTTAAACAAAAGCATTGAGAAAATTTTGTGGCCTTAGCTACAAAAATATCCTTTGAGTCTCACCAAAAAATTTCAATCTCTCAATTTCCATTTATTTTTACTAACAAACCCTATCACACATAAAAGAAAACAGTGATTCATTAATCCTTGGTAGTAAGCCTTCCAAATATTAACTGACAGCAGCTCCATGTGACATCTGGGAAGCTGTTAGTGTGTCAACAGAGAGATTCTGTTGATATATTTTATTTGGTTAATATGTGCCCTTGACAAAATGGAGGGCCAGCCCCATTCAGTACAGGGGCAGAGTTGTGTTGTTTCCCCTTATAGTATGGATGTTATTTTGAATGCTTTGTAATGGAAATATATACTTAATAAATGGTCCGTAACAACAGCAAAAAAAAAAAAAAAGGCAAATAAAACATAATCACAGAAGCCACTAATAAAGCAACAGGGAGAACAGACCATAAAGCACCACAACTGTAAAAAGATATCAACATAGATACACACAAAATGGGAGCAGATGCGAAATGTGTCAAAATATGTAAAAAGGATAAAATGGAAAGCTGTAAGAAGCTAATGAAAGCCATTCAGTAAAGCTTCATGGAATAAAAATTTTCATAGCCTTTTAAAACTTGCCTGTGATGGCAGGGGCGTAACTATAATAGGGCAAGGGGAGACAGTTGTCTGGGGGCCCACTGCCTGGGGGGCCCCCCAGAGGCAAGTCACATGACTGACTCCCCCAGCCGCGCACCCGCCCGGGCTTCCTTCAGTTGTATTCATCCTCCGAAATTGATGTGAGTGTTAAGACCTGGAGCTACCAGAACAGCATGTCTTTCTCTAGTACCATGAAATGACTTGCATCGCCCACAATTTACAAAACCTTTAAAAAAATAATTTAGGATGATGTTCTATTGTGGCACATAGGTGATATATAGACAGATATAGATATATGCTTTTTGTTACCACTATTCAGCCTCATTTAAGATTTCTATACTTCATGAGCTGAGCTTCGGGGGCGGGGGGCGGCATTTTAAAATCTTGTCTCTGGGCCCACGCCAACCTTGCTACGCCCCTGTGTGATGGGGCTGGAGGGAGGGCATTCCAGAATTTCAGACTTGTTCCTGGTTACCACCAAACAAACCTGAGAAAATGTTGGGCCAGAGATCAGAACATCTCTGTTTGAGGAAATGCATGTTCATGACTGGGTCATGGAGAAAGTTGGCAACCTAGAAGCCTCTCTCTCTCTCTCTCTCTCTTCATATGCCTTCTCCAATTGGCCAGCAAAAATAATATAAATAATATAAATTATTCTATGTTATTTTTGCTTATAGGACAACTGAAAAAGGCCCTTTTTTGGTCATGAAATATTTCTGCTGGAGTTTTCCCATACAGGGACTTTACTGTGGGAGTAAGCAGTGCAAGTTAGGATGAAAGTAGTTCAAGTGCATATGAATATGTAAAAGTGTAATAAGCATAAATTGGAGTAAATCTGGACTGTTCACATTGCTGATTTTTATTGCAGTTGATTACGGTTTGTTCAGTTTTTCAAATCTTGGGTTGATCAACAGCAGACTTTCCCCCCTGACACCCACCCACCTTCTCAAACCAAAACAAGAAATTCTGATAACTAATCTGTCTACTGTCCTTTCACTATAATTGTAATTGATAATTATCATCTTCAAAATTTAGCCAATCTCCACCTCAAACATTCACACATCTGCCATCTTTAATTGGGGTAGATGACATCATAACAAATTATGCCATCAAGGTGTCCCTATGTGTCACTACAACTGCACTAAATTTGGTCCAGATTGGTTCCTGCTTCCACCTCAAACATTCATTAGGCTTGTGCCTGAAACGTTTCGGAGGCCATTGTAAAGGCCTCCGAAACGTTTCGGCGCTGGGGCAGGATTTGGTACCCCTGCCAGTGCCAAAGCCTATTCGGGCACATACCTAACATTCATGTCTCTAGCATCTTGTACTAGGGTGGATCATCATAAATAGTCATGAAAAAATCATTGGCTGTAGCAGAATGGCACCTTGCTGCTACTGTACTGGAGTTGCTGTAAATCCCTCCTTCATATGAACTCCCCCTTACCCTAAGGGTAGCAAAGCAGGAGAAAATCACCATTTGGAAAACATCCTGGCAAGAGGGCATTCATTATGATACTAGCTAATCAAAGTATAAAAGTGTGGGTAAGCATTGCTCACCCCACCCCTTCTTCAGATAATTTCTTGTGGAAAGCATCCTGATGAGTCACAATATAATAGCATAACTTCTAGCTACCTGAATAGCCCCTCTCCAAACCATCCTGGAATGTTTTATTAAAAGAAGTCTGATTTAAGTGGCAAGTCAGCATAATTAAATTCTTTGCTCAGGAACGTTTCCATCAACTATACCTCGGAATTCAAATCAAGTCAAGCCAATTCTGTTGCTGTAAAGAGGAAGCTCTAAATTGGCCAGACTTTACCATTTGCATTTGCTGGTAGGAAGACTTTTGTTTAAGCCCAATCAGAAGACATCCATGAATGGCACCTGTGTGAATAGCCCCTTTGAATCCTTCCACTGGGAAACAATGGCCAACTCAGGTATAACTAGAGGGCCCCTGGGCCAGGTCAGGCAGCGAGGAATTGGGATGCCACAAGTTTTACAAGGCATGCTGCCTTTTGGCTACTACCCTATCTAGGCAAAGCACTCTAATATTGTCCTGTCTTAAATGTTTTACCGTTCATTTTTTTCTACTGTTAATTTGATTAAAATGCCTTATTGCTGACCACTGTTCCCCTGTTTGACCCTACCTTTGAATTTCATTCCCCAAATAAAATATTATTTGTACCAAATCCCATTTCCTGTCTCTTGGTTTTGTCATTCACTGTCCGAGATCTGAAAGATCCTGACACAGGTATCTTGATGGTCAGTAAGGACCCTTGGAAACCAGAGGTTATGCTATTGTCCTTATGACTTATTGGAAATCCAGCTAGAGTCAATGCAAAAGAGATAAGATTTGTCTATCTTTAGCAGTTGTGTCAAAGCTTGGATTACATAAAGTACAGCTTTTCTCACCCTTGCATTTCTTAATTATATCTACGGAAATTCTCTCTCCATTATGACTCCATTATCACACACACACACACACACACACACACACACAGATACATACAGCCATCTTTTGGAGTTGATTTGTTTGGATTCAGCTTACACACCACCACTAAGCTCTGGCCATAGAAGGGAACAATAGGCCAGGGTGAGTCATATTATACTGCCTAATGCCTACTGCAGCTGTTCTTACTCTGAGAGATCACCTTGACCCCAGGCTTACCTTCAGGCTTTCCCTCCTCTGATTTGACAAGAGCTGAGTCTGCCTGTAAGCTATTGTGTTCTCTAAATGAACACCACTAGCAAAGAGATAATTTCAACAGTAATGGCCTTTCTGACCTTTAACATCTATTGTGTATTTTTAATTATCCTAAGACACTTATTTATTTGTTATTTCTCTGTGTAAACCGGCCTGAGCCATTTTTGGAAGGGTGGTATAGAAATCAAAATAATTATAATAATTAATAATTATCGAGGATTCCACAGTTACTGAACTGTTTCAAAATCAAAACCAGGCAACTGCCCCTTTGCCTTCATCTCAAAAACCTGAATGCCGTTTAACAGAAAAGCAACAAGAACTAAAGCAAAAAATAACTGAGCACATGAACCAAACAACCACCAGGGTTCGACTTCCAGCTCTAAAAACAGTTGCCAAAAAACAACTCGATCAGGCATTAAAAGATGTCAATGCTGCACTTGCAGAAATAACAACCAGTAATTTGCAAGAAACAAACCAACTAATGTACAGTGCAGCAACAATAACAACACAAGAGCTCGGATATAAGATCAGTGGACCTGTAAAAAAAGAAAGCAGTACATCACTTAAATGGAAGATTAGATTAGAAAATAAAATCTCCAGGCTTAGATCAGATGCTAGTAAATTGAAAGATATGAAACAACTGGTGTCAGCAAAAACATTCAATGCAACCCTCCATTGATCTTGAATATAATCAATATCAATCTTATCAATGTATTTAAAGTTCTGATAGAATGAAGTTACAGGCTTAGGTACATCTAATAAACGTTCCAAAACTACTAATAAAGATGGAATTTCAGAAGCTGCCATCGCATCAGGACCAAAGACAATAAATGCTTTAGCTGGATAAACTGCCAGCTAGCATTTGAAGGTATATCAAACTCAGCTCTCAAAGTCTCAAAGGATTAAAAAACAACTTCAGAAGATATCAATTGATCTAATGTAATGTCGTTGCAAGAGGCCCAGTAAAAAAGACCTCTGGGCAATCTTCAAACTGGGATTCACCCACAATGTAAGTTTTTCATACTGAAAAGGATCAAAGCCATGTCTAGAGCCTAGGATTCTCCATATATACCTTGCTGCTTTATCCATGAACAAATAATGAACCAAGAAGCTCCCAAGATGTCAGCAGACACATTGTTCCAGCCTAAAATAAGAGCCTTCCCATCTCTGGCAACTTTTTAAAAGGCACTGAAGGCACACTTATTCACCCAGGCTTTTAATTAGATTTATAGTTTTAAATAATTTTAATACTGAGTTTTAAATGTTTTTAATCTTTTATATTTTAATTGATTTAATGTTAATTGATTTAATTGTAAACTGCCCAGAAATAAATAAATATATACTTACACAAATAAATTAAATAAATACATACATACATACATAAATTAAATAAATAAATAAATAAATAACTGAAGATAAAATAAATGGCCCATGGAAAGACTGAAAATGTGGGCAATTAAATCAACCTTCTTCAATAGATGGGTGAAGTTTACAGAGTGAAAATCTGGGTGGGTGACTTTGCCATAAGAAGTCATTTACTAATTTATAAACTTGCTTAAAATATGATAAAGGTACAGTAATTGTAAGGACTCTTAAAATATATAAAAGCCTTAGTGTTAGATACATCTTAACCACATTTATTTTCCTCAAATAATAAATGGAACCATGGCCCACCTATCTAAGACATTTTTCATTTGAACCAAAAATTTGGGAAAATATTTATATTATATTTTTATAAGTTTTTGCTGTTGTCCTTGACACTTCTAGTTATATGCTCCTCTAACTCTCTTTTTGCATCCCTTACTGTCTCCTTGCATTTCTTTTGCCAGAGTTTGTTCCTTTCTGTTTTCTTCATTTGGGCAGGACTTCCATTTTCTGAAGGAAGTCTTCTTCCCTTTTATAGCTTCCCTGACTCTACTTGTTAGCCACTCTTGTGTCCTCCTGAAGTCAGTGGTCCCTTTCCGTTGGTGATCTGATTTAATTCAATGGGACCTATTCTTTATTGGGCTACAAATGTAATGTCACCTTGAATAAGTAAATTAAGACCAGTCTTTAGACATTTCTCCTGTAAAGTGAAAGTGAGATTCCGTAAGGTACAAGATGTGAGAATATATTCAGAATATACACAAGCAAATGTGCATCTGCTTTAGTGACTTATCCCTTGTCAATGAATGAGTAAAAACTGGGTATTTACTGGAGTCTGATTTTGATGCCTGATAGCCATTGCTACTTGAATATTGTTTAGTAAAATAACTCTATTTTACTTAAATCTAATTTACAATGTTTTCCCCCCCATTCACCACATGATGAAATCTATAAGGAATCTGAAAGGCCCATCTTTTCATGGACCACCTAGTCAGATCCATAAGTGGGAATGAAAACTTTCCACTTTCTAAACTTATCATAATTATCATTTTGTGTGAACTCTTGATGTAAATGTAGCTTCGGGGCCTGTGTGCCAGTTGCCGTTGAGTCGGTGTTAGTTCCTGGCAACAACAGAGCCATGTGCTTTACTTTGGTAGAATACAGGAGGGGTTTACCATTGCCATATCCTGCACAGTATGAGATGAAGCCTTTTAGCATCTTCCTGTATCACTGCTGCCTGATATAGGTGTTTCCCATAGTCTGGGAAACATACCAGCAGGGATTCGAACCACCACCCTCTTGCTCTTTTCATTCCCCCACTGCGTCATTAGTTGGCTGTATGCCAGTACTCTCATTAAATTTTACTGACTACAAATATCAAATCTGAGAATTGACTGATGGAACTGAAATACCCTTTCCTAGATATTTTTATTTATTTATTTATTTATTTATTTATTTATCCCAACATTATTATTTTTTGGAAAATACATTACTAATAATATGATAGGTAAATACTATGATTTAATGATCAGTTTAGTCCAGTTATTACAGGGAAAGCAAGGTTTTCTTTCCTCCAGTTTTTCCATAATGATTTTCATCCTTTATATTCTGCTTCAAATGATCCCAGTGCTGCTGGGCCTCTTTTGTTTTTAGATTTTTCTTCATGCTGTTCTTAGCATTTTTATTTCCTACTTTCAAAGTTATTTCAGAAAGTGATATTTTAATTTATTTGCAGATTGTATGCAATGATTTTCAAGGTCTGGGGAGAGTTTTTGCTCTAGGCCAGTGCAGTTATAATTATACATTGTTTTATTATCTTTTAAATAGTGACAATATCTTTTTTCAAAGCTGAACGGAACATAAGAACAGCCTTGCTGGATCATGTCCAAGGCTTATCTAGTCTAGAATCATATTTCACTCAGTGGCCCTCCAGATGCCTCTGGGAAGACCACAGGAAAGAGCTGAGGGCATGGCCTCTCTCCTGCTGTTACTCCCCTGTGACTCGTATTTAGAGGCATCTTGCCTCTTAGGCTGGAGGTGGTTTGTAGCCATCAGACTAGTAGCCATTGATAGACCTGTCTTTCATGAATTTATCAAAACCCCTCTTAAAACCATCCAGGCTGTTGGCTGTCATCACATCTTGTGGCAGAGAAATCTATAGGTTAATTATGTGAAAGAGAACTTCATTTTGTCAGTCCTAAATTTTTTGGCAATCAGTTTCATGCGATAACCCCTGCTATTGGTGTTTCAGTTTAATGGGATAACCCCTGCTACTAGTGTTATGGGAGAGGGGAAAAAAATCTTTATCAACTTTCTTTTTATCAACTTTCTCCACACCATGCTTAATTTTATAGACCTCTATCATGTCTTCCCCTCAGTCATCTTTTTTCCTAACCTAAAAAGCCACAGGTGTTGTAGCCTTGCCTTGTAAGGAAGGTGCTCTAGGCCCCTGATCATCTTGATTGCCTGGTTTTTTTGAAAGGTTTGCACACTCGCACCTTAGGGGATTTTGCTTGCCGAACCAAATACCACCCAGTTCCTGTTGGCAATCCCCCAGTATCATTTTAAAACTTTCTCTTTTTCCATCTTGGTTCAAGTGGAGCCCAGCCCTTTTGTAGCACTTCATAGAACGCTACCCTGGAGGTCCTGGACTTCACTTGCAAAAGTCCATTTTGCAATTAAAGATCTCTTCCAACATTCTTTTTCCTTCATAGTGTTGAATTTTGAGATGTTAAGACAGCAGCTGGTACACTTATTTCAATAGACTTTGGATACTTTCGATACAGGTGCCTGACAATAAATTCCTATTGGCTTATAAGAAAGGCAAAGGAAAAATATGTGTCATAAAACTTGCATTGGTAATTGCATATATTTATTATAGTTTTTTTCATAATGAATATTTTTTTTAATTAAAAGACTGAACTTAGTTTTCCATAGCTCTAGGAGAAATTTCAGTTCCACTGGAATGCCCGACTATCAAATAACCTGATTAGTATGAACACCAGTCATAGTTTCCCATTGGGTATACCATCTCATGAGAAACAGGCAGACATGAAAGCTTTAATTTGTTGCGTGTGTAGGGTTTTAAAGAACTCTTGAAATTACCAAGTTCTAAAAATGATGGATGACAGAAATGCGTTTATCTGCATAGATTTCCAAGCCCATGACAAGAAAAAATATTATGTAGGAAGTAGTAATAATAGTTGTTGATTAAAAATAATAGCAATTCTTTTGAATTAGGAGCCAATTGAAATGGTGATTGTCTTTATTCAGCAGGGAGAGAACAACTGGTCCTATCCATCCCCAGCACAGCATCCCTCTAGTGGCTGTTGCTGGTTAACATATTTCTTTTTCTAGATTGTGAGCCTTTTGGGGACAGGGAGCCATCTATCTATAGTATTAATTCCTGTGGACAGACCAGGGGGATGTGTGGGGATGTGGCAAGCCATTCGCTGCTGAATCCATGACCAATGGCGGGCCCAGAGGGGGAGACATGCGTAAGGGTGGGAGGGAGGAGCGTGCCAAGAGGTGGTTGGTGAGACTCCACAGGGGTTGCGGTTGGGGGTGTCAAGGTCTGGCCAGCTGCTAGGGAAGTTCACGAAGCAAGCGGAGCTGCTGAAATCGGATACGGCTTGGCTGAACGCTGTCAACAAGAATGTTGACGAACCTTGATTCTCAGCAATGAGTAGGAGGCTGGAGATGTGATTTATAGAGCAAGCTGAGAGCTCCCAGCTGGTAGGAATTCAAGGATTGTCAGCCCTCGGCAACAGGCGTTTGCTCCTCCTAACAGCCTCTAATTGCATTCTACGTCTCATGAGCCTGCACTGTTGTGGAGTCAGTGGTATTTCATTGCTTAGCTCTTCTTCACATTGGTCCCCCACGCCTTCTGCTGACTCAGGTTGCCGTGCCTGCTCTAAATCATTAGTTGGATCTACCACAGCTGTTTCATGAATGCTGACAGCTGGGCTCTGCCCCTCAGACACTCCTGAATTGGCTGGCTCCTCCTCGCTGTCGGAGCTCGAGGGCATGACAGGGGGAGGTTGCGGCTGAGGGAGGTGAACGGTTGACCAGCAGGGAGGAGAGGTGCCTTCGAGTGCCGCGGGGTCGCCCGATGGCTGACATGCTCTGGACAAAAATGGTGGCCCATTGCCCAGTGGGGTGAGAGGCGGGGTCAGCAGAGATGGGGGGAGGCAGGAGCAATAGGGGCAGGAGGTGGGGGGAGGGCAAGAGAGTGGGGCAGGAGGTGGGGGAGGACAAGAGAGATTGGGGCAGGAGGTGGTGGAGTGTAGAGAGACTGGGGCTGGAGTTGGGGGAGGGGCAGAGAGAGTGTGGCTGGAGGTGGGGGAGGGCAGGAGAGACTAGGGCAGGAGGTGGGGGAGGGCAGGAAAGACTGGGGCAGGAGGTGGGGTGGGGAGGGCAGGAGGTGGAGCAGTGGAGGGCAGGAGAGATTGGCACAGGAGTTGGGGAGGGGGGAACCACCAGCCCTAAAGAGCGCACAGATGCTCTGTGCAGGGTTGGCTAGTTTTATTTATTTATTGTTAATGGAACTGCTCCCGAGTAATTGGCAGATACCCCTGGCTATATTTTAAGCTTGTTTGGGGGAATTAGCGAGCTTGAATGGAGCAGCCCACCTTCAGAATATATTTGTGCAAAGTTTTGTTCACAAAAAGAATTGAACAGAGAGGTTAAAGTTCAAAAATAGAATGAGATTTTTTTTTAGGATTTAGGGGCACAGAAAGAGAAACAATGATTAATATTTTTTTTTGAAATTTAATTTTTATTAATTTCTAACAATAATCATAACATCCATAATAAACACAATTGGACTTCCCGCGCACCTCTTTTCGTGAAATAAAAACTATAAAGTTTACCTTATTATAATATTAATTTTTTAAAAACCACACAAATTTAAAGCTTAAAGAAAAAAGAAAAAACCATTAGTCTACCCAAACCTGCATTTCAAACGTCAAATCCAGCTGTAAGATCCCTATTAGGAAAATAATTCTTTAAGTACAACAAAAAAGATTTCCAATCTTCCCTGAAACATTCTAAGCTTTGATCTTTTATCAGTGTTGTAAGTTTTGCCATCTCTGCATATTCCAAAGTTTTTATCAGCCACTCTTCTTTTGAAGGCAATTCATTAGTCTTCCATTTCTGTGCATATGTTATTCTAGCCACTGTAGAATCATACAGGAAAAAAGAAATTATTTGTAGAAATTTCTCCTTGTGTTATTCCTAGCAGGAAGGATTCTGGCTTCTTAGGAAATGTCACTTTAAATATTTTCTTTAATTCATTATATATCATATCCCAATAGGCCTTAGCCTTCCCACAAGTCCACCACATGTGAAAAAAAGTACCTCCAGAATCCCCACATTTCCAACATTTGTTTGAAACATTTTTATACATTAATGCCAGTTTTTTTGGTGTCAAATACCATCTGTACATCATTTTATAATAATTTTCCTTCAAAGTATAACAAGCAGTGAATTTTAAATCATTCTTCCATAACTTTTCCCAGGCTGCCATTTCTATATTATGTCCAA
The DNA here is from genome assembly GCF_027244095.1 of Hemicordylus capensis. Taxonomy (NCBI): domain Eukaryota; kingdom Metazoa; phylum Chordata; class Lepidosauria; order Squamata; family Cordylidae; genus Hemicordylus; species Hemicordylus capensis. The sequence goes on along the minus strand of NC_069658.1, from coordinate 367,013,160 downwards.
CATCTTGAGCCCACTTTATCATAGTTGTTTTAACCAATTCCTCTCTTGTCTCCTCTAAAAGTAACAATTTATACATTTTAGAAATTAATTTTTCATCATCTTGACATAGTTCCTTCTCAAAATTCAAAATCTGATCCTCAAATCCAACTTTAAGGTATTTCTTATAAATCTCATTTAACTGATAGTACTGAAACCAATCTCTTACCACATTTTGTATTTCATTTAAAGTTTTTAACTTACAATCCTTTCCATGAAAATGCAACAGATCTCTATAAATACCCCCAGACACCTGCATATTTACTTCTTTACGTGATAAAGCTTCAATCGGAGATATCCATAACGGAGTTTTTGGTTCTAACCAATTTTTATATTTTAACCATACCCTCATTAAACTCCTTCTTACATAGTGGTTCAAAAAATCTTTATGTACTTTACTTTTTTCATACCATAAATAAGCATGCCATCCAAACCTTCTGTCAAATCCCTCCAGATCAAGAACTCTAGGGTTTCTCAATGTTGTCCATTCTTTTAGCCATGTCAAACATACAGCATCAAAATACAACCTTAAATCTGGCAAGGTAAGGCCACCTCTTTCCTTTGCATCTGTTAAATTCTTAAAATTTATTCTTGGTCTTTCCCCCTGCCAAACAAACTTAGTTATATCCTTCTGCCATTGCCTAAAACAAGTCATGTTATTAATTATAGGAATAGTCTGAAAGAGAAATAACATTTTAGGCAAAACATTCATCTTCACCACTGAGATTCTTCCCATTAAAGATAGATTCATTTTGGACCATCTTTGCAAATCATTTTTCATTGAGTTCCATGTTCTAACATAGTTATTAGAAAACAACAAAGAATTATTATTTGTTAACCAAACACCCAAATATTTCACTTTCTTCTCCATGATTAATAGGCAAAAATATTTATTAGCAAAACTAACAAAACCAACAGATCAATAAGACTAAGTTAGGCTCAAAAGAGGCAATTTGGCTTGAGTTTCTGAATTAAGTTTACTCAAGGCTTGCAGGAGAGAAACGGTCTTCAGAGAAAACAGTCTTGGATTTTAGAAGGAGCAAAATGGAAATGAGTGAGAGGTTTGAGAGCAGGGGTTAGCCATTACCTCAATCCGTCTGGTGGGGTGTTTGGACCCATGTGGCTCCATCTATATTGAGGGGCCTCTCTTCCCCAGGATAGGCAAGAGCGGGAACCCAGGGACCAGGCAGGGGTCTGGGAACCAGATAAAATCCAAAGTGGGTTTGATTTCAAGAGACCAGGATCTCACAGCCAAGAGGGCTGTACAGACTGGGTTAGGAAAAAGGGCCAGTCTGGAGGCGCAAAGCAGGAGCGAAAGGCAAGGCAAGATGGAAGTGCCAATGCCAAGACGTAGCGATAGGTAGCGGGTGTATCTGAAGAAGAAACACCTGGTGAATCTGAGGTAGGGACACACCAATTGATTGTGTCTTGATTACTTATAGCAAACATCTTGCCCAAGGGCATTATGCTGATTACACCTTGAAAAGTTGGACAACAGGGATAAAGCCCAGGACATATCATTCTCCTATTCAAATGTGCTGAGTGTGCTTCCTTTTGGTACATAGGCTGAATAGGTCTAAAAGACTCATGTAGGGCAAAAGCAATAGGTGCATGAGGGTTTATCTTAAATCTTTTTTGAATACTTGGGATTGACTAAATGTTAACAAGCTAGTTTTCCATGCTCTGAGCCAGCCATTAACATGCTCTTTAGCAGAGCAGATGACCTGCTACCTTCTTATCGGTCCTTCCTGAGGAGGAAATATCTTGCTCTGATCCACTGTGCCAACACAGAGAGGATACTTGGCTATACATAGTATACATATATTCAGGAATACTATAAATACATAGGGAGAATACCTTGAAAGAATAATGTTTGATTAAATCATGTCTACTCTGGCATTCCCCACCTGAAAACAATCAAGGGGATGACTCAGGAAGGTACTCCTATCCCAAAATTATACTTGACCTGCTAGCCACCATTTCCCAGGCTACACACCAAGTAACATGCCCTATGAGTTAGCTCATGAAAACCTATTAGAGATCTCACCATCCCACGGGATCTGAACAGCAAAATGTGGGAACTACCAGCTGGTAACCTCAAACTAAGTATAAGGGTGCTGTGGGGAACCCCCAAACAGGCTCTCTTGGTACCATTTTATCAATGTAAACTGCTTTGGGAACCTTTGTTGAAAAGTGGTATATAAATATTCGTGTTCACAACACATGTGAGATGTGGATGACATGATAGACCTTGAAGCTGCAAGGAATAATTACATTGTAATCATAGTAAGGATGCCATGTTACAGTAAACGTATGTGGAACTATTCATCATTTCCTGATGCCTGAAGTTACCCACATGTTGCTGTATTATTTCATTGTTTTGTCCTAGCTGTTCTGAGGTCATTTATCTCAAGAAACAGACGCAGCTGGTGTATCAGCTGAAGCTGATAAAAGGCGCCTCTGTCCACCACCTCAGCCTGGGACACCAGGGAGAGGCTCAGATCCAGAAGCACCCCGAGGCTGCACACTTTTTCCTTCTTGGCACATGTGACTCCATCCAGAACAGATAGATCAAACTCATCTCTCGAGTTTTGACCCCGCACAATAAGTACCTCTGTCTTATCTGGATTCAGTCTCAGTTTGTTATCCCTCATCCAGCCCATCACTGCCTCCAGGCAAGCATTTAGAGAGGTTATGCTTTCTCCTGATGAGGTTGACATGGAGAAATAGATTTGGGTGTCATCAGCATACTGATAGCACCCTGCACCAAATCTCCTGATTATTTGGTGCATCTTCAGTGGTTTCATGTAGATGTCAAACAACGTCAGAGACAGAGTCCTGAGACACCATACGAAAGTTCCGATTTCTAAGAACAGTATCCAAGGGGCACCATTTGGAACCTGCCAGAAAGGTAGGAGTGGAACCACTGCAAAGCAGTGTCCCCCACTCCGAACTCCCTCAGATGCTCCAGAAGGATACAAAGGTCATTAGTATCGAAAAGCTGCCAAGAGATCCAAAAGGACCAACAGAGTCACACTTCCTCTGTCAATTCCCAGTTGGAGATCACCCATCAGGCCAACCAAGGCAGTCTCCACCCCATAGCCGGCCCGAAAGCCAGTCTGAAATGGGTCTAGATAATCAGTTTCCTCCAAGACTGTATGGAGCTGGGAGGCCACCATCCTCTCAATTACCTTGCCCAACCACGGAAAGTTGGAGACAGGCCTGTAGTTAGTTAGCTCTGAGGGATCCAAGGTAGGCTTCTTCAGAAGCAGTCTAATAATTGCCTCCTTAAGACTAGGAGGCATCCTACCTTCCCTCAGAGATGCATTTATAATCTCTACCAGGCCTTCTACAGCAACCGCTCTGCCAGATAGTATAAGCCATGTCAGGCAAGGGTCAAGAGAACAGGTGGTAGGATGCTGCACTCCAAGCAGCTTGTTCACGTCCTCAGGAGTCACAAACTGGAACTGATCCAACCTAACCACACAAGAGGAGTTGCTGGACACCAATGTAATTGTGGAGACTGATGTAATTGTGGAGACACTGATGTAATTGTGGAGACTGAGTCTAAGTCAGCCCGAATAAGAGAGATTTCCCCCACAAAGAATTCATTAAAAATGTCACAGCGGGTAATCGATGGTTCCATATTCTGATTCAAAGGAGAAGAGACACATACTAGCCCTCTCAATAACATGAACAACTCTGCCGGACATGAACTTGTGGATGCAATACAGGCAGAAAAGAATCTCTTCTTTGCCACACATATTGCCTGAGCATAGATCGTCAAATGTCCTCTATCTTACAATCTGTCAGATTCGAGTCAGGTCTTTCTCCACTTCAGCTCCAATCATCTACCTTGCTGCTTCAGCCCCTGTAGTTCTTCTGTATACCAAGGGGCCAATTTTGCAGTGGGTTGGAGAGGATGCTTAGGAGCAATCATGTCTACTGCCCCAGTGAGTTTGCTCTTCCATTTCTCCACCAGAGCATCAACAGGATCGCTGGCAGAGCCAACACTAAATCCCTCCAAGGCTTCTTGGAATCCCATTGGAAGCAATAACCTTGGGTGGACCATCCTAATAGGCCCTTCAGCCCTGCGAAGGTGGGAAGTGACCATGAGTCCAACCTTAACCAGATGGTCTGTCCATGACAAATGGGGAAATCTCAGGAATCCCGACCCACGGAACACCACCCTGATCAGAGTGAAAGACCAAATCAAGTGTGTGACCAGCAATGTGCGTCAGTCCCAAGACCCTTGGGATAGGCCCATAGTTATGTCACCATTAACTCCTGAGCTGCCCCGGACAAATTAGTCCTGAAATGAACATTGAAGTCCCCCAGCACCACAAGCCTTGGGGACTCAAACACTAAGCCTGAGACCAAGTCTATCAGCTCAGTTAGGGACTCTGTTGAGCAGTGGGGCGATCAGTACACCAACAGAAGTCCCAATCTACCCCTGGTCCCCAAAATTAGGTACATACGTTCGATATGGTCTGACACCTCAACAGGGATCCTGGTAAGGGAGATGTTATTCTTATAGACCACAGCCACTCCACCCCCATGCCTGCTTTCCATCACCTACTCCTCAACAGAGTACCCTGGAAGGAGAAGCAGGGACCAAACCGGGCCACCAGCCTCCCCCAACCAAGTCTCTGTAATACAAACCGGGTCAGCTCCTGCATCCAGAATCAAATCATGAATGGTTTCTGATTTGTTCTGGACCGACCTGGCATTACAAAGGAGCAAGATGAGGTTCTGAGGGTGGTTGGCACTGCTCCTCGAGGTCAAAGAGCTGACAAGGCAGCTAGAAGGGAAAACAGCTATTAGAGTTATGATTCCCCTTCCCTCTAATGTCCCGCTGACCTGCCAACATTACTTCTTCTGCTCCCCACCACCACCTGAATTGCCACCCCATAATCAGTGGATACGCTCCCTGATTCCCCATCTCCAGTGAAACCCATACACATTATAAAAGAATCTCACCCAGCTCTCCGTTAAAATAGAAGCCAAACTATTAAGTCCCCCACAATATGCGAGTACTTGGAGCAGGAAGCCTGGCCCTTGCCCTCACACTCCCCCAAAGGGGTGACCCCACCAGTGGCAGGCCTACGGCTACTGGCAGCACCCTATATGGCCCTAAACAGGCAGCTCTAGGCAGATGGAGTCCAGGAAACTACCAAGTCACCCCCTGGGTCCCAGACCTACAAAGCCTCACCACAGCACAACAGCCAGTCCTGGGGGACAGATGGCAAATGGGGGCAGAAGGAGAAGTAGACAGGCAGGCACCCAGTCCCTCACCCTCAGGTCTGCTTAGGAGCAGAAGTTGTCCCTCCTCTTCTCTCTCCTACAAGCAAATATAATAAATAAATATTATTATTGTAAAAGCATAACAGAAGATGAAGCAATACTCACATCTCTAAATTCAAGAAAGTCTCCATATACATGTTGAGCCTGTTACTGTTGGCAGTGACAACTAAATCAGGCAACTAACACTGGCTCAACCATATAATCCCAATTATAATTGGGAATTAGAAGCAATATCACCATGATAACAAGGTTTTCAGCTTTTCAGAAGATAGACATAAAATACATAACTTCTAGGACAAGAAGCTGCCTTTGTGTTTTGTGTTGGGAATTCTCTCTGGTAAGAGAAACCCTTTTTCATTATAGCAGAGTGCACAGAGGCACAACACAGCAGAATTTAGATAGGCATGTGTGTATGCTGAGAGTAAAGTACTTGGAGCCAGTTCAAATCAATATAAATGGTATTTATTAGAGAACTCCATTCTAGACAAGAAAGTGAGGAGTTAGGATCTCTAATCTATCTAGCTAGCTGGATGCAGATGGATTCTGCATCTCTGCACACATGGTGCAGGGAGAGGAGCTTGCATGTTGCAAGGTAGAAGGAACAGGAAGAGAAGGGAGAGAGGAGGTGCAAAGCAGGAAGGAAGGAATTTAGTCCCTAAGAGTAGCAATCTACATTCCAAAGGGATAATGTCAGAACAGTAAAGAAGGGATGACCAATGTCTTGACCCTCTAGCCCTCTGACTCACTAGTCTGTCCTCCACTGTCATTGAGACAAGAGACAGCGTATAGTCCTTCACTTCCAACATTTTGAGACTAATAACTGGGCTGAAAATGGAAAAGCATTTTGTACAAGAGTGCTTATACAGGTTGAGTATCCCTTATCTGAACTGCTTGGGACCAGAAATGTTCCGGATTTCTGACTTTTCAAGATTTTGGAATATTTGCATACTGTAATTAGATATCTTGGGCATGGGATCCAAGTCTAAACCTGAAAGGTTACTGTACACTGTTTTATTTTATTTTATTAGGTTTTATTTAAAGTATAAAAACAAATAAACATTCAGTGTTATGATAACTACAGGTAGCTGTAAATGTAATGAAAACTAATTGCAAGAAAATATTCAATGCAATAATGTTGCTGGTCATGTTAGACTCAAACATGGCATTTTAGGTGGAGATGAAATTCAGATTTCATGTGAAAATACTGTAATAATTAGTGGTCATTATTTGGTTCTGCGGGCACACGCTGTGGTGGTTTCTGGATTTTGGAGCATTCCGGATTTCGGATGTCCGGATTAGGGATACTCAACCTGTAATAATGACCACTAATTAGATGGGGTGCATATTCCCATGTGTAGATTCCCTAAACCATGGTCTGCAAGAACCTGAGTGTGAGCAATGAGGATGAAGTGCATCCTTATTACTTTAGGATGTACAGGTTCCTCTGATGAATGCAGAATGGACTACTGATGAAAATATAAGACTTCATCCAGAGGTTCTTTTGTGTGCACAGCTGCTTGGATGCACACCTGAAGTTCACATGAAGTCCAGAGTTTCACTGTCCAAAGCAAGGGGAAACATGTATCCAATTGACAGTGCAAAGCTGTTCTCCAAAATGAAGTGAAAGGGTAAGTCCATGTTCCCCAAATGTTTCATGTGTATATAAGAGCATCCATGGCTCTCTGTAATGTGTTAATTCCATAAAAGAGTGGATTTCCTACCTTAGGGAAGATTACCCACATCATATTATCTGCTGCATAATCTCTGCAGTTTGACATGAATTTATGCACATAGCAAAGAATTGTGATGTATAGTTTAGTCAGCAGTGTTTCTCAACCTTTTTGTAGTCAAGGACCGCTAAATTTTTCGTGTGGCATTTCATGGACCACTACATTCTTCGTGTGGAGTTTTCCAGACCAGCAGTTAGTAAAGGGGTTTCAAGTTTATCTATTAGTACTATACTACAGGCATGCACAACTCAAATGACCTGGTGGGCCAAAATGGAACATGACTTGGCTCATGGGGGCCAAGGTCAGTTTTTAGGGTGCTGATTATTAAAACCATATAAAGATGACTAATAGGGATGAGTTGCTATATATTTTTTACTTCTTTTTTTGAACAATTTTTAAATGGTAAATTGCCCTGAGCCATTTTGGAAGGGTGGTATAATAATGAAATAAATAAAGTAATCAATTAATTAAATCAAAGTGAAATTAATTAAAATGAATTTAATCAAAATTTAACTTTTGAAGTTCTGGCAGGCCAAGATTAAATTAAATTAAATTAAATTAAATTAAATTAAATTAAAAATTCTAATAAAATAAATACAATAAAATCTGTACAAAATACATGATTAAATTCATTTTTCTTTAAATAAAATGCTTTCTCTCCTCACCGCTTCCCCCCTCCTTTCTGCCCCAGTCCGTTCCCTCATTCCAGAGGTCCATGTCCTCTGGCAGTTCCGGAGGTCCCCGTCCACCAGAAGCTTTCCCTCCCCGCCCCCCGGCAGCGTTTTCTCTCCCTGCTGGGCTTGCTCCCTCCCTCCCCCCTCCCTGCCATTGTCTCCCGCCCACCTACCTCCTCTGCCAGGGCCCGCCGCTGCTGCACCACCGAAGGAATGGCTGTGTGTGTGTGTAGGGTGAGCCTTCTACCCCTCCGCCCAGCTGTGGCTGATACAAGAGTGACGCTGTGGCCTGCTGTCTGGCCTGGCATCACTTCCCAACTGCGAGGCGCGCCTGTGCAGTTAAGTCTTTTAATTGCACAAGTGCACCTCACAGTTGGTTAGCGACGCTGGGCTAGACAGCAGGCCATGGCGTTGACCTTGTATCAGCCGCTGCCGCTGCTGCCACCACTGGGGGGCAGGCTGTAGAAGGCTCACAGATCCCCACAGCCATTCCTGCAGCAGCAGCAGCAGGCACTGGCAGAGGAGGCAGGCAGGCGAGCAAAAATGGTGGGGAAGTGGGGGAGGGAGCCCGGTGGAGAGGGAAAGCTGCCAGTGGTGAGAGAAGGCACAGACCAGCACTCAACTCATCATGGACTGCTAGTGGTCCACGGATCAGCGGTTAAGAAACTGGTCTACATAGACTGGCAGCGGCATCTCCAAGCTTGCACGCTGGAATCTCTCTCAGCCCTATCTTGCAGAAGCCGGGGAGCGAACTTGGAACCTTCTGCTCTTCCCAGAGTGGCTCCATCCCCTGAGGGGAATATCTTACAAAGCTCACACTTCTAGTCTCCCTTTCATATGCAAATAGGGCAGACCCTGCTTAGCTAAGGGGACAAGTCATGCTTGCTACCACAAGACCAGTTCTTGGATAAGTAATGGGAACCTTTGCAATTGCTGTACAGGAGGACTTCATAGATGTCTAATAACGGGTAAGGTGTAGAAGATAGGACTATGAATGCTGAGGCAGAAATAAGCACTAATTATGCATCTCATTATTTTTAATACACACTTTGCTTACTGTGCTGTGAGAAAGTTTTGCCAAAAAAAAAAAAAAAGGCAAAATGTCGAAAGGTAGGTATCTGCAACCTAGTCACAGAGCAGCATTCACTGAAAATGAATACAGTGGGTATTGTCAGTTACTTGATTTATAACAAGACTATATGGGGATGACAGCTATGACTGATTATGATGCCAGCAGAGTGGAATGGGATGTCAACAGAAGACAGACTTTGTTAGAATTTGCTAGTTAAGACTGCTCGGTGTCTCAGAGATGGGTGGAGGTGGAGAAGGATAGAGCTGGATTTGACTGTACTGTGTATGATAGTACTGGGTGCCTGGAACTTCAGAGCGTTTAGAGACACATTTGGTTGTGCACATGATCATTTGTGTACAAATGCAGGCTTTACCTTCATGATATTTTCTCCTTCTTTTGTTTCTGTTAAGAATAAACTCCACTTCAGTCACTGTTCAAGCACAGTCAAGACATTCGTATTGTCATATTAAAGAGGATAACTGGTGATCAGCCAACTATATCAGCTGACAGATTCCTTCTAAATTTGGGACAGTTCCAAATACAATACTTGCTCAGTGTAATTCCACCATTAACTGATATCAACTAGGCTTCTTCAACCTCAGTCCTTTGAATCAGTAAAATTATTGCATTCATTCTTTCTTTCATGCAATCAATCAATCAATCACTCAATCATAGAGGTCATTCACTAGACCGGGTGGGTCAGCGGGAGGGTTTGGGGTAAGGCTGATTACACTCACCTTCCCCCCCAGATGAGCAATTGGAGTTTTATGGCAGCGCAGACTGTACTCCCAGATGAGCAGCACTGCTGGCTCAGTGTGCAGCTCTGGAGGCAAGGATGGTGTGTCGGGAATGGGCCAACTCTCTGCGGCCAAATCTCTGTGGCCAACTCACTGTGGGACACCTCAACATGGCTGATTCACTGAAGGGACAACTCAATGTGAATCTCTGACAAACACTTCAAAGCAGCTCCCTGCTCTCTCTTTGCAAACAAACAGCCCACCCCACACTTCAAGTGTCCCGCACTTCAAAACATTCCCTGCTCTGTCTATTGGGATGGGAAGTGGACAAAGGAGGCGGAGAGCAGCCTGCTCCTGCCAGCAACCAGCGGACACACAATTATTACTTTATTTGAATTATATGAGTCGCAACCAGCAAGCCCGATAGAGCCCCATACTTCAAAACAGTTCCCTGCTCTCTCTATAGGATTGGGAAGTGTGCTCCTGTCAGGATATGCCGATACTCATGCAGCTGAGCTGAGCTCTAAGCCTCCTTGATTTGAATTTCTGCATTAAGACAAAAAGGGCTTTGGAGAAGCGAGCCAGGTACAGCTTTGGATATGCCAGTATTCATGCAGCTTGGCTCTGCATATTGAAAACGGGCATATCTCCTAGCATCCAACTGGTTCGAGAATAGCTACATCGGTTGTCCAGGTAGGAGAATGAAGAGAGAGCAGGGAGCTGCTTTGAAGTGTTTGTTGGAGATTTGCATTGAGTTGTCCCTGCAGTGAGTCAGCTGTGTTGAGGTGTCCCACAGTGAGTTGGCCGCAGAGAGTTGTCCTAGACCCTGGTGTGTCCTGGCTTCTGGAAATCCCACAATGCACCATGTGACATGCACAATGCATTGGGGAATTCCCCCAGTAGATGGGTACTCTAGGCACTCATCTTTGTGTCTGCTGGGGCTAAATAGAGTTTCAGTGAACACATAATCCAGTAGCTTAAGTAAAGGGAGCACTCACTCCCTTAACCTCAGGTAACAGCTGGACTAAAAAGCCAGGCTAGGCAATGCTGGCCCGTCAGGATTGGGCTCGATTCCAACAGTTCTCATCAGCTTCCAGAATCAGATTCCAACAGCGTCCCTAGCCTGGGTTAGATTGGCCATGAAAACATCCTCACAGAATGATTACAAGATTTTTTTAAACAGGAAAAATGTAGCAAGGTCAGATTGTACATAATTTAACTGCCCTGCATTTCCGATTTTTCATTCAAAAACAGTTTTACTGGTGGGATTATTAAATGAAAATTCATTTCCTGAAGCCAATTTTTATATATTGTGTTTTGAATCAGGAGACTGAAACTTTGATTTAAGGCAACAGTTTTGCTTAGAGGGACCATCCACTGAACTGCTGTTTGAATTAATCAGAACGGTCCCAACCCAGTTTGAGATGTGGCACTTGAAGGATGTGGGCAAACTGGGACTGATTCAGAGGAGGGCAATGAAGATGACCAGCAGTCTGGAAAACAAGCCCTATGAGGAAAGGTTGAAGGAACTTGTTATAGTTAGTTTGGAAAAGAAAAGACTGGTTGGGTGAGAGTGGGTGGGTGGGGGGACACATGTTAGCCCTCTTGAAACATCCGAAGGGCTGTCACATAGATGACTGAAAAGAATTGTTCCCTGCCCTCTCAGAGAGATTTGACTGATATCTACCTTCCTCTAACTTAAGCCCATTAGATTTAGTTCCTACCCGCTGCAACAAAGGGCAGAAGTAGATCTTCATGGTAATTGCAGTTTGACCAATTACTTAGGAATTTGGTCAGCTCCCTAGCTGAAGGTTTTCAGAAGCTAGAAAACCACTTCTTGGGGATGCTATAGCTCTGGATTCCTGCATAGTTAAGAGGAGTTGGACTGAATGACCTATGAGGCCCCTTCCAAATTTGTTTTTCTGTTATGCCAGTGGTCAGGTGGACTACTTAAATGTGTTTGAGGATTGTACCTCAAAATACAGTTTCAGTGAAGCAAAAGTATTTGCCCTCCTACCTGTATTTGCCCTCCTACCTACTCAAAGCTGCTATGGAGAAGAAGAGACATACCATATGCCTAAAAACCCTATTTGCATGCTCGCATGTTATGTCCAACAGTGTACAATCTGTGTGCAGTATATGCCCATACAAATCAGAATACAGTTATTCACACATTCCGTTCAATGCATGTCTGCAGAACGCTTTGTATTTGTACCCTGCTCTACCTCCAGGTTGACTTTAAAAATGTAAAATTATTCACACAAAAACACCTGCTGTGCACATACATGCAACATAATAAGGTTGTTCTCATGCCTAACCCAGGCTAGAGCAGCCCAGCTTGGGTTAGGCTGGTCGTGTGCAGCACTGGGATCTGCCTGCCTAACCCTGCTTTCAAGCCTGGCTCTTAACAAAGATTAAAGGTGCAAGCGCTCCCTTTACCTGGCTGCTGGGACTGTGCACACAGCCCAGCTTCCAGGCTCATGCAGTCTGAGAAGACACAGAGATGGGCACCTACAGTGCGCATCTCATGGGGTATCCCCCAATGTGCTGTGCTCATCATTGCCCAGAGGCCAGGGCAACGAGTCCCAGCCTCAAAAGATCCATGCTGCATTGGAGCAAGCATGGATTGTCTGAGCGTGTGCCAGCATGCCGAAGACTTCTAAAATGATCATCTATATGATAATGCCAGATATGTCCATTTCTGATGACAAATGACCTTAAAACAGTGATACATATGCTGGTAACCTCTAGGCTTGACTACTGTAACACACTCTTCATGGGGCTGCCTTTGTATGTAGTTCAGAAACTACGGTTGGTACAGAATGCAACAGCCAGATTGGTCTGTGGTTTTACCAAAAGGAACCATATAACACTGATTTTGAAAGAACTGCACTGGCTGCGAATACATTTCTGAACGAAATACAAAGTGCTGGTTATTACCTATAAAGTCCTCAGTGGCTTAGGTCCGGATATTTAAGAGTGTGCCTTCTCTGTCGTGAACCCTGTCACCTATTAAGATCATCTGGAGAGGTCTGGTTACAGTTGCCGCTGACTTTTTTGGTGGTGATTCGGGACTGGGCCTTCTCTGTGGCTACCCCATCTCCTCCTCTGTTTGGTTTTAGGATGACCCCAAGGACATTATCCCTTTTTTAAAAACTGAAATTGAAATTTTAATGTGTTTTTATTGATTGAGATCTGTATTTGTTTTATGAATCTTAACTGTTCTATATTGTTTTTATATTTTTAACTTGTACACCCCCTGGAGATTTCTAGATCAGGTGGTATAGAAATATGCTAGATGCTGATGCTGATAATAATAATAGTAATAATAGACTACAAACAGACAAACATCTGCCACACAATACACCAGATATCACTGTAGTCGAGAAGAAAGAAAAACAAGTCAAAATAATCGACATAGCAATACCAGGGGATAGCAGAATAGAAGAAAAAGAAATAGAAAAGATCACAAAATACAAAGATCTACAAATTGAAATTGAAAGGCTGTGGCAGAAGAAGACCAAAATAATCCCAGTGGTAATTGGCGCCCTGGGTGCAGTTCCAAAAGACCTTGAAGAGCACCTCAACACCATAGGGGCCACAGAAATCACCATCAGCCAATTACAAAAAGCAGCTTTACTGGGAACAGCCTATATTCTGCGACGATATCTATAACAATTGGCAATAAAATTCTGGCATCCCAGATCCTTGGGAAAGACTCGATGTCTGGATAAAACAAACCAGTCAATAACACCTGTCTGACTGTGTAAACAAGAAATAATAATAATAATTATTATTATTATTTTACATTTATATCCCGCTCTTCCTCCAAGGAGCCCAGAGCGGTGAACTACATACTTAAGTTTCTCCTCACAACAACCCTATGAAGTAGGTTAGGCTGAGAGAGAAGTGACTGGCCCAGAGTCACCCAGCTAGTATCATGGCTGAATGGGGATTTGAACTCGGGTCTCCCTGGTCCTTGTATTAATGTTCTCAGTGTCTGAAGGGCTTAAGTAATCCTGTGTACACCCCTTGATTCATGGGAAACATAGCATAGACATATACTTCACTCTTAGAAAGTGCATCTTTCAGCCTCCCAGCAATGAAAAGTATAGATTATCATATATTATGATCTCACACACGTCTGTTTTGCTCCATACATGGCTGTGGTTTTGCAGAGCATGTGTACCAAAATGAAAGTAGCGCTCAGTAGGCAACCTTTTAAAACATCTGAAATTCACATCACCAACTTCATTTTAATCTGAGGTTTTGAGGTCAGGCTTGTGATATTTGAATATTTCCAACTAGCATACCACCACTTCTGATTCAGTCGACAGATTAAGCTGCTAGGAGGAGAATCTCACACTTTCTACCTTCCTAGGAGCTATTGTATGGAAATGAAATGTCACTCTAGGAAGAAGCAAAGACAGGTGACCCATGCTGAGAAACTGCAATTAGAGATTCAAGGAAGGTGTTCTGAGTTTGAAGGTCGCAGGCAACATTCTATCTTTATCTGCTTTTGCTGTTCTGTTGCAGGTGGGCTGGTGTTTGTGAGGCTTGCTTTATCCATCTTTAAACCTGCTGTATATATCTCTATAATTTTAAAAGAGAAATGCAGTTATATAATTCAGGTACTCCCTTTAGTTTGATTTGGAATTTCCTTTCCCCCCATCCTTTGAACTATGATTCCTGAAAAGGGACATGAAAGACTCATATTTATAGGAATTTTTATTTATCTTTTTGAACCTTGTGATGTTCATCCCATTTACCGTATGCAAGTATGTAATTTCTAGATTATTTCAGACTTAATTTTAAGAGACAATTTGCTCAGTAAATATAATAATTCTACAAAAATAATTTAGACTAGTAAGTATTGCATTTTTCATAAGCATAAATACAGTTTGCATACATTTTTGTCCTGTGTTGATCATTGGCCCCTACGGAATCAGGAAAGGTGGGCATACTTTCTAGAATTCAATCTGGAGTGGTTTGTTAGGCAAAAAGAATACTAGTTTCTGTCTGGCCTGTCCAGGAAGAGCCATAAGGAAATGCATTTCAGGAGAACTTGAACTTTTTTTTTTAACCTACATGAAATCTTCTGAGTTCACAGCAAGTAGAGGCTAGATGTAAGAGTCCAGTTTTCCTCAAAGGTACTTTGCCCCACTCATCAACATCTCCTCCTCATAAACGTTTTAGGATTGTGCATACATTACTTTGAAAGAGTCAGTCAGGACCGGCTTAAGGGGTTTTGGTGCCCTTGGCCAAAATAGTCCCTGGTGCCCCCAAGCCACACCCTTGTATCTGATGTCACCAAGCCCCGCCCCCTGACGATGCTGCCGCCATTCTTGTAGCAGAGCGAGTCTGTGCACTACATACAAATATGATGAATAATTTATATACCACTTTTCAACAAAAGTTCCCAAAGCAAGAAAGCGGTTTCTCTTTGGGAACTTTTGTTGAAAAGCAGTATATAATAATTCATCATTCAGAGAGAGAGAGGGTGGGGGGAGGTTGGGAGCTGCTGGCCAAGAGCTGTGCTCCAAAAAAGCCAGGCATTTACCCTCTGCCATTGCTGCTGCTGCTAGGGATAGTACAGCAGCCATCCCAGTCCTTGTTGACCCTCACAAACCTTGTTAGATTGTGCATGCTGCCTGGATTGGGCTACTGATCCTGCTGTGCTTCATCCAATACACTATTCTTTCTCTTTCTCTCTCCCCCTCACCACAAGCAGACCTCATATGCATTTTTTGGGCTGGCTGCACTGAGTTCCTCTGCTCCCTAATATGGCAAGATCTGGACAGTAAGATCCTCTTGTTCCACTACTGGATTGGTCTCTGGGTTAACCCTGGGCACCAGTTATTCCTTTTGCATGGCATCACTGGTACTTGAGAGTGATGCAAGTGGCTGGTCCTCAGTGAGGTTTGGTAGGCCTGAGAGCAGGGCTTCTGGATCCTTAGGTGCCACCTCATTAGAACTTTTAGGAGCCTGGCTGCATGTGACCATACTGACACAGGCATATTGGGCAACCTGGTGCCAAAACTAGGGACTACACAGGGCAAGAGACCAAAACCAAAGAAATCCCCCGTGTCAGACTAATGTGATAAAGTATGAAGAATACAATTCACTATGTTTATCTTACTGAACCTTTTATAGGACTTTCCAGAGAGAATACACATTTAAACTATCATAAAGAAAACTGCTTCCCTTGAAGATGCTGAAAAACCTAATATATAAACTGAAAACATAATAATACATAAAATCAAGACCGTAATGTGAAATAATCATGACACTATGAACAATAAAAGTAAACACTTGAATGTGTAAAGTACCAAGATACTAAATATACAAACATACATTATATATACATAGTTTATAAATAAATATAAATCAACTGTTTGCTCATATATATGCATACATCAGGAGATAGCAAGTAAAATAAATACATTGAGTGATAACCACCATATGTCCATGCTTACGTATCTCAATAAATGCCAATAGAAATCCCGTTGTAATATACTGAAATGGGTCATAAAGAAGCAAAAGGTCCCTCTAATAAGAGACTCCAAAAAATCTGACTGGTGTAAATCACTGTTGAGGGTCTCTGAAGATTCAACTCAAGCTGGAACAAAGTGGATATCTTCAAATGCAGTTCACGAAGAATCGCAGATTCCACTCTATCTAAGTGTCAAGTTGAAATGACTGATAACGCTCTGTAAAGCTGATAACACTCTGTAGAAGTGCTGACAGGCACCCAGTTTCAGAACCAGTTTCGGGTTCTGAACCAGTTTCGAGGTAACCCCTCTTCCTCATGGGCAAATCATGGGTGCTCAGATCATTTCCAATCAAAACAAGAGTTTGTAAATCCTTGTGCACAGTAACTGTCCAGGGACCCACCCACTCCCGGTAATTTAGGCAAATATTGGCAAGCTTTCAAAGAGTTTAACTGCCCAACTTCTCTTAGGCACAATCATCTCTGGTCTTACAAGGCTTTCATGCATGGAAGTAATGTCAGTGCCAGAGTCTCTCCATCCCCTTTCCACCTTCTCATTTATAATTATGCTTTCCAGATGCTCGGCAGGAATGGCATTTGAATCTGTGAGGCAACACCCACAAGGAAGTCTTGTTGGGGGTTGTTCAATTCATTTGCGGTCTGGGCAGCTTCTGGGGCCTGGCTTGCACTGGAAGGGCCCCAGTAGGGATTTGCACCTTACTGAAACCCCCAAACTGATTCCTAATACCCTGACTAAAACTGAACAGAAATCATATTCATCTGAGTGTTTATTTACTCCTTTCCCCCTTTTCTGTGCAACCTGGTTCTGGCTCTTAGTCAGCTTCTGGCAAAGTTCTTGCAAAACAATTCAATTTTAATCTCACCCACTGTCAGCCAATTGTGACAAAACAGGGGTGACTCTATGCTTTCCTGGGATCTACCCTCAGTAGAGAGATTGCTGTGATCCCAAATCTAGGAGCACGCCACTCCTTCAAGGTAGGCTGCCACCAGTTGAGGACTAATCTAAGCCACTGACCAGGGTTAGCCACTGCTAGAGTCCGGCTTGGGACTTACAGGCACTGTATAGCTAGTGTCCACACAAACCAACTCTAGACAACAAGATATTATTCTGAAAACAACTCAACAGTAGCGAATGGCCTTAGGAGGCACATGGGGAAGAGTTTTGCATGTAACCCTCAAGAACCTGCTGAATCAGACTGAAGCCACTTCTAAGTATCTGAACTTTATTAAGAAACAAAGGTTGCAAACAGAATAAGGAATTGGGAGAAAGTAGGTTGAAATTGGAAGTAAAGAAAGGCATACAGGAATTCAAAAGAAAATACAAAAAGTATTTACTAAGTGACTAGCACTGAGCTTTACCTTAGTCTATCAGTAGGCAGGTCCTTGGCTGAGAGAGCATAAATCCCTACACCTTCTCTCAGTGGAACACCCATTTGCAAATGAAAAAGGGTGAATACTGGGCAGGCCTTTGCCCTCTAGCTTTAAGGGCATGAGGGAGGGGGCGAGCTCACGCCTGTCCTTGTTCAAAGACTATTCTAATTTCCTCCCCTCTGGGTGGTGAGATGCAAAGTGGCCCTATCTCCTGAGCCAGATAAGGTTAGGGAATTGGTGAAGGAAGGTTATGTTAGATGTTGTGGAGTAGGATGATGGAGGTCTGGCTTGGCTCTCTTTGATGCCCATTATCCCCTTGATGCCCCTTGTTGAGGCCAATCTGGCCAATGGCTTGAGCCGGCCCTGCTGTCAGTGCTCTCAGCATTCAGTTTAATTCAGTTAATGCATTCCGTTTAATATCATAGAAGCAGAATTGGAAATTGGAAGGTACCTTTGAGGTCTTTTAGTCCAACCTTCCCATGCAGTACAGATTTCTCTGTACAATCAGGGTTTTCAGTGCAATCCAGGGTTCCCAATCCCACAAAAGAGGCGTAGTATGCACACAGAGTTCTGTCTAAATATTAAGCTGCATGTCAGAAGCATAGACAGTACGTTCATTGCACTCCCATATATGCATTCAATTATTAGTGTCTTTTTAATCTGTGCATACCCACATGAGGATAAAGGAGTTTGTCCCCCGCCCCCCAAAAATTTTTTGCATCTCATTGTTTCCAAAATTTATATCATAACTAAAGGGCATAAACAAGTTATAATAACTCAGGCACAGTCCTGAACAGTTTTAAAAAAATCTCTTAGTACTGAACCAAGGCACTATGCATGCCAAGAGCCAAATTGCTCATAATTTAAAAACATTTTAATGTGCCCTCTGGCAATATAAATAATATAACATTTGTGATGAACAAATGTTGCTGGTGAATGCTAGTTATTTAATTGTAAGGTCTAATGGGGCATGCAGAGGACATCCATCCAATTAGAAGCCTGGCACTAGCTGGGTATGCAAAATGCTTTAGAAGATCCAGCTTCAACTGGATCTATATATCACCTTAATGCTAATATATGGTTTTGATGTAAAATATATGTGCAGCGCAGTTAGACAAGTATAGCTCACAAGAATAACATGGAAACAAATCCCTCTAGTTCCCTTTTTACTAAAGCAGATTTATACACATACGTATTTGTTTATTAAAATTATGTCCTGCATTTCACTTAAATTGTTTCAATGCTGCTTGCATAGGCACATCATTAAAAAAAGAAAAAACGGGGACGACGACTATACCTTGGGGACTTTAGTGCCACTGTTGGAAACATGGTAATGCACTCTGTCACTTGAGAATTGCATTAAACAACACCTTGCAACGCTTATCTGATTGACTTTAGTTGTTGTTGTTTTGTTTTAAAGATGCCTTGCTCTGCACAGTGCCAGGATAAAATATCTAGAAATTGCATTGTGGTGGTATTCAAAAGGTCACACATTTGGTTGACTAGTCCAGACTAATTAACACTCCAAAACAGTGTTCATATCTTTTTTTTCCCCTCATGCATTTTAACTGCTTGTTTTTTCTCCCCATGCTCTTTGGTTTCATGTTTCATCTCCAGGTTTATATTATCCCTCATTCTCCCTGCCTCACTTCTCTTGTGCGTAAGGTCTGCCTTGGGGATTGTGACTGTGTAATTATACCTGGTTTATTTCTTTATGTATGTATTCATTCAAGACAGCGTGCACAAGGTTTTCAAGTAGTGTCCATCTGGTCACCAACTAGGGCCAAACCTGCTCAGCATCACTAAGACTGCTGCATCATGTACCTTCACATTATGTCCTGGATCTTGATTAAATAGAACAGTGTAATTTCACCTCTAAAAGCAATCAATACATCCGAGTTGGATGAGGTAAATTGTTTCAGCTGTTTTAGTCAAGTACAATGCCATTGGAAGAGATGGACCATAAAAGAGGCAGCCTGACTTAAGGCTAGACAGATGACTTGAGTTGCGTCCACAGAATAGGTAGGAGGGAAGATGCATCTCTGCCTTATGAAGTTTATACTGGATAGATTCGTGATCATTTCTTGAATTTCATAAATGCTACGTTGTTGAGTGCATTCATTTCCCAACTATAGTGGCATTGTATGGTACCACATAGGCACTTACTCTGTGACAGCCACTTAAAAATGGGCCTATGGTGGTTTCAGTCACCTGGACATCAGGTTATTTGTAGCCTCTAGTGAGCCAAAGATTCCTTTCCTACACCTGCACAACCAGGTTAGGGAAGCAGATCTTGGGTGAGTCATTATGATGAGGCACGTTTTGAAGCCACCACTTGAAGTTATATGATTCTGCCTTGTAAGACATAATAGCTATATCTAGTGGCTATCTAATAGCTGATATGTAGTGGTATTTAGCATTGAGAAGTTGACAGCTGATCATGTTTCAGGAAATGGAAACATTGAGAAGTATGCAGACCTCAAATGCTGAGGAAAAATTTTCACATTCAAAATGCGGGTGAATATCTGTCTGTTGGAATACCATTTGATATTTTGTCTAAGCTAGCCTTCCTTGGTAACATATGCCATCTCGATGTGTGTTTCCCATGCATATAGCACTTGGGATCCCAGATATGAACTACAACTCCCATAATCCCTAACCAGAATGGCGGAAGGAGATGATGGGAATTGTAGTTCAACAACTTCTGGGGACTCAAGGCAAATAAATTACTATAAATGGAAATTCATCATAATCATACTTTATTTACGGTCTTTGACCAAAAAAGAAATAAAAATCTTTACATAATTAAAAGGAAAAATATTAATAGAAAGTCAGTTACACATAAATGGCTAGCAGTGGGCAAACATAAAATTTAGAGGTGATTTTGCAAGCTGTGAACATTTCAAACATATTTTCTAAAGAAGCAAGAACCCAGACAAAATGACCTAACGGTTAAGCCATCTATAAATGTACTGGTGTGCAAATGCTGACTGAGCTCCTGTGCCCTAGAACGGGGGTTGTACATCAGATATGCATAATTTCTTACATAATTATCACCTCTGGATAACCTCACCTTTTGTTCAGTTGACTTAGCCCATTAGAATGCAATGCAGTCCCCTTTTTACTGTAGTAGTCTGAAAATTTCAATTCATTGTACATTTTCTTTAATTGCATACAATCTAAATGCTTCATAAAGAACATAATCTTTTATCTGAACTGAATGTTTTATGTAATCCATTTAGAAACATGAGTATAACTTCATTTTTAAAAATCCATTATTTATTATTTATCATATTTTAATACCGCCTGATATGTAAATCTCTAGGTGGTATACAAATTTTAATATTAAAAATCACAGGTTAAAATGCTTAAAACACTGTAGAAACAAATTAGTAAAATTAGTAAAATTCTAGTTAAAAGCTTGCAAGAACAGGAGAGTCTTGAGGGTCTTCCTGAAAACAAACAGAGAAGGAGATGATCTTCTTTCATCAGGGAGCTTATTCCAAAGCCCTGGGGCAGCCACAGAGAAAGCCTGGTCCTGATTCTCCACCAGATGAGCTGGTGGCAACCATAACCGGACCTCTCCAGAAGATCATAAAAGGCATGAGGGTTCATAATAAAGGAGGCGCTCTAATAGCCTGGACACAAGCCCATTGACATTCTAATAAAATTACATTGCATTATAAGAAACATAGGAATAACACGTACTTTAACATTTAGGTGAGAACAGTTATCAACAGGCAGAGACATGCATTTGGACAGACATATGTACAGATCTGTTGGTAGGGTTATTTTTCTTCTTCATGGTTGTATAGAGAATTCAGCCTGGATACTGCTGGCCAAAACAGACCTCTACAGGGCAAACAGCCAGGTCAGCAGAAAAGCTTCTTTCCGTAAGCCAGAACATTTCATGTGGTAAGACCTGACTCTTGTAAAAACTTCCTCTATTAAAAACTGCTTGCTCTGTTATTTGACCTTAGCAAAGAGGGGATCTCTGCTAGTCCTGTCCACAATGGAAAATATTGGAAATGATCCAGTAACTATCAGATTTTGGGATCCTTGCAAATACTGCAAGGGTTGGAAATTTGACAAAAACCAGAAAAGAATTTTATCTATGTCTATGGAAAAAGAGGAAAATTCAGAAATCTGGCTGGACAGAGAGCTCTGGAATTTGGCACACATGTGGTTCAGGATGACAGGACTCTGTGTATTGAATTTTAAGTAAATTGTTTCATTCCTTGTTGTTTAATCATTTTTTTAGGTTTCAAAGGGTGTTCTTGTGCAAGAGCACTTTTTGGGTGATAAAATGGTGCTCTTGCACTAGATCATCTTATCAAACCTTTTGGAGAAAGATAACCCTAGTAGCTGCTATTTGAGAGGAGAGGCTGTTTTGTGCTGTGGAACACAAGTAAATGCATGGACATACAAGCAGATGGCAGAAGTTTGCTGGCATTTTTCAAATGTCAAAAGAATATTGCTCTAACTGCTGAAAGGTGCTGACATCATTTCTTATTTCCAACGCCATTTTGTCTTCTGATATTCTGATAAGATTCCCATTTTTTAAAATACTACAATAGCAATTCCAGTAATTCTGATCCGATAGGCTTCTAAATATTGGATCATAATTATTTCTGATATTGTACCTATATCCACATTGGATATATCCAGCTGCACAGGCCTTGTCTCTACTGGTACTACTACTACTACTACTACTACTACTACTACTACTATATACCGCTTTTCAATACTAGTTATTAAAGCAGTTCACATAGAAAACTAATAATAAATAAATATGGCTGCCTGTCCCCAAAGGGCTCACAATCTAAAAAAGAAACATAAGGTAGGCACCAGTAACATTACTGCAACCAGTGCCTTGCTTCTTCTTTACCCTGAGAAACTTTGCTGTCTAAGGGTGGGAAATTCAGATAGTACTCTCTATAGTCGTAAACGTAATAAATGAAATAGTTGATAATTTGGTGATGGTTGACACTGTCTCAGAATCTGCTACCTGAGGTATCCCCGCCAGGAGCTAGATGAATTAAAGAGCTATTCTAATTTCTTGAACCAGCCTCAAGAACAGAACAGGTTGGCTTTCAGTGGCATGGCTCTGGGACACTGGCAGATGCTCTTTGGCACGACTAAGTAATAAATTTGGATTTGATACAACTGCACATACAAAACTGCACATACAAAACAGAAATGTCTATATAATTTTTTTTAGATTTTCTTCCAGTCCTTAGAGTTTTAAAAAACACACACCAAAAACCTGCCTTAAAAAAAATATCCTGGAAATTGATTGTTGAATGAATGTTGAATTAGCTCCGCATGCAAACAGATCTCCACCAGCTATAAAATGAAGAAAGACATTGAGCTGTTCCATGACAGAGGCGACAAGATAAATTATCATCTGATTTTATTACATACTTTCTTGTAAAGGAAGCTGGATTCCCAAATTGAAATATTCATGGCTGCAAGCAGGATGCATGCAAATTTTCAACACAGTCCTCACAGAAGGAATCAATGGGAATATTTATGGACCAGATTTCACAATAGAAAGCTCCAAATCATGTCTGAAAAGAGAGTTCAGAACACTGGAACAAAAAGGGATTCTGTTGTGTAAAATTCACTAATAGTCTAATTACCAGCACCTGGTGCATTTTTTCAGTATTGGATTATAGCATTTTGCAGGAACATCCCATTTCTATTGAAGGAATGATGATACCCTACATTCATCTCAGTGCACTGTATGAAGAAAGATTCATTACAGAGCAGAACACAATCATCGTATTTGAAAAGACATGCCAGCCCTCCAGAGAGACTGCAGTGCAAAGTTGAATCTGGTATTTGGCACTCATAAAAGAATTTTAACAAAGTGATTATTAGGCTCTGAAACAGAGATACCCAGCCACCTTGTGGACATTTGGACATGCAGCTCTTCTTAATCTTAGATGGATTAGGCATCCACATCTGCTGGTGCCTCTGAAAATCTCAAGTGATTGTTCTTCATTTGTTAAACTGTGAATGGGTCTCAGTGAGAACTGGTTTACAGTTTCTCCAGGGCATATTTAAAGGGCTGTGAAAAGTAGCTGAATCTCCATTAGGACTCAGCACAGGAATGTGTTTAAGAAGTGTGTGGTTGGAAGCATAAGTGAGGTCCTGCTAAAATTATGCCTGCACTGAAAAGCACTACTGTATCAGAAGCACTACTGTCTTATCAACTGTGGGTGGATGAATACAGACAAATGGTAACTTACCACAGCATGCATGTAACCTGTTGGTATGAAGAGTATCTGTATAAGTGATGAGGGGAATCTTGTACCCACAACTGGAAATATGGCACTGGGGGCAAGAATAAACCCAAAACTGATTTTAAAAAGACCACAACTGTATTAAGTACAGCTTCCATGAATTGTCTGGATATGGGGCATAGACATAGAGAAGATCTGTCAGCTTGCCTGCTGACAGAAGACATCAAAGTACATCTGCAGGAGTGTCAAAAGAATATCTGTGAAACGAATCCATATGGCAGATGGCCTAGATCAACTGTAGCCACTCACACCTACCCACTTGAGAACTGTAGATGTTACATATACCCCTGAAATGGGTTGGCCCTACCCTTATGCCCCCAAAGTCCCTTAAGAGGGCCCCTAGGATAAGGGCTGTAGTGGAGGGGGGACACAGAGATGGAATGCCAGTACTTCTTGACTTCTCTGGCTGTCGGAGTGGGCATGGCCATGGGGTCGGTCATGGAGAGCGTTTCCGCTTCTGAATTTGCAACTACATCACTGCCTAGGATGGCAGTGCAGGATCAGGCCCTGCCTTTCCCTCGAATGGTGACCATTACTTTGCTCCCAGAACCATTTGTTAAAATATATTCTATGAGTGAAATTATGGAATAAATCAAAGCAGAGGAAGAATTTTTCACTTGCTGAGAAGAAGGTGAAAAACCTAAATCAAGCAGCAAAATAGAGAGGTGGGGGAAAAGAAGAGCCCAGCAACTGGCCACAACAACTGGCAGTCAACAGGGACCACAACAAAGAGAGGAACAAACACCATACAGGAGTCAAGCATGTAATTAATGTATGTAGGCTTGGGAGGGAAAGAAGGTTGTGAAATCTGTCTTCTCCTTCCCAGCAAAAGCCCCTCTTCTGTAGCCAAGGGCTCCTATCATCCCAAGGGCTGCCTAGCCAGGTCTTGCTGTGGTCAGACCTGGCTAGGAAGCTGCTTCCTTGCCCCCACTCACCTTGCATGGGCACAAAGAGTGATAGGACATTCCTCACCACCTGGCTAGGACATCACAGACAGCTAGTTTACCAAAAGGTTACAAGAACATCATGGTAAATTGGCAAAGGGTAGTCTTTATTCACCCCATCTTAACATAATACATGGGGTTATCTCATAATTGGAATTTAGAAGTGTCCTGGGATTTTCTTTTTTCCAGTAGTTGCAGCTTCACCTTTGTATCCAAGGCATAATGATATGCCAGACTGCCCAGACATGGAAGTTTGGGGTGGTCTATAGATTTGATAGTTTAGATAATCTATCTATCTATCTATCTATCTATCTATCTATCTATCTATCTATCTATCTATCTATCATATTTGTACACTGCCTGATATATACATCTCTAGGCAGTGTACAAAATTTAAGAACAATATAGAAGTTACAGATTAAAATCCACAAAACACAATAAAAATAGCATACAATAGTTATTAAGACAAATTATTAAAATTAATTCTAATTAAAAGCCTGTGAGAACAGGTGAGTCTTGAGGGTCTTCCTGAAAACAAACAGAGAGGCTATTCACACAGTCCACCGAAATCGGGCTAGGGGAGCTTAGCCCAATTTCGGTGGACCATGAGAACCACTCTTGTTTCAGCAGGGAGCATATTCCAAATCCCGGTCCTGGATTGCCACCAGATGAGCTGGCGGCAACCGTAACCAGACCTCTCCAGAAGATCGTAACAGGCGGCAGGTTCATGACAAAGAAGGCACTCTCTTAAACACCCTGAGCCCAAGCTGTTAAGGGCTTTATAGGTGATAACCAACACTTTATATTTCTCCCAGAAACATAGCAGCTAGTGCAGTTCTTTTAAAATTGGTGTTATGTGGTCCCTTTGTGTTATCCCGAAGACCAATCTGGCTGCTGCATTCCATACCAATTGTAGTTTACGACTATGTACAAAGGCAGCCCTATGTAGACTGCATTACAGTAGTCAAGTCTGGAGGTTACCAGAATATGTACCACTGTTTTAAGGTCATAGACCTCCAGAAATGGACATCGCTGGTGTATCAGCTGAAGCTGATAAAAAGCGCTCCTGGCTACTGCCTCAACCTGAGAAACCAGGGAGAGCTTTGTGTCCAGGAGCATCCCCAAGCTACGTTCCTGATCTTTCAGGGGGAGTATAACCCCATCCAGAACAGGCAGATCTGAACCATCTCTCAGGTCCCGACCTCCCACAGTCAGTACCTCCATCTTATTTGGATTCAACCTCAGTCTGTTATCTGTTGTACAGTTGTCGCCCCCCATCAATCATATTTTTATACCACCTGATATGTGTACATTACTGCCTCCAGGCAGGCATTAAGGGAAGATATGCCATTTCTTGGTGAGGTTGACATGGAGAAATAGATCTGGGTGTCATCGGCATATTGATAACACCTTGCACCAAATCTCCTGATGATCACTCCCAGCGGTTTCATGTAGATGTTAAAGAGCATTAGAGACATAATGTAAATGGAGATATAATGTAAACAAAACCTTACACCTTTGAACATTTGTTATTGGGATAAATTAATATGATATTTATTTTGAAGTTAAAAGAACATGGTCATATTAAGGTGGTATCTTGGAAGCCCACATAATAAGTGGTAAGGCTCAAATGCTAGCACTGATTGTGTGGGTCAGTATTTATGTCTCCCTAGAAATGGTCACATGTTAAGAATCTAGCAAACATGCATCTCTGACATGATTACACAGTTGAGCTTTACTCTCCCCAGTGATGGGCAATTGTATGTGAATAGAACAATTGATCATGCCTATCTTATTCACACGATTCTCATCTCTCTTGTGGTGGGTGCTGATTGGCAAATGACCCACATAACCAGTTCTGCCCACATGATTATGATTTTCACACACTCCCCAGTGACATATGAGCACATCTTGTGTGTGTTTGTGTGTGTGTGTGCTTGTTTGTTTGTGTGTACACATCACATACATGAAGAGGGACATTGTCTTCTAATCTGCAGAGCAAGAAACACAGGACACTGAAGACCTACCCAACCGCTGTAGTTATATCCACTGCAAAAGCCAAACAACAAAGTGGTTTCCCCCTTTCAGGTTCAAAACCATGACAGAATTGCAAACTAATAATAAAAAAACAGCATAATGATTTAGCCAGTTGGGAAGGCAATGTTGTTTTAGCAAGAAATAGCAGCA
Organism: Hemicordylus capensis; assembly: GCF_027244095.1. NCBI lineage: Eukaryota > Metazoa > Chordata > Lepidosauria > Squamata > Cordylidae > Hemicordylus > Hemicordylus capensis. Next base: position 366,986,286 of record NC_069658.1, on the reverse strand, counting down.
CTTTAAAATTTCAGTACTGGGTCAAAAATCATTTTGATAAAAGCCAAAGATAAAATAGCATTTTTTTATTATTTTGTTTTTATGAATATCAGATTAAACCATGCATTTTTAAAAATATGAAGGTATTAGAAGGAAAAAACGTATCTTGTTGCAGCTCCTTCTGTCATTGAGTACAGACAAAATCAGGTAGTGCTTGGGTATAGACATATGCTTCATTCAAACATTGTTAAAAAGAAGGCTGCGCAGTACATCCGCCGAAAGCTTACCATAAATCCTGCCTGTTGTTGTTGTTGTTGTTGTTGTTGTTACATTTTATATCCTGCTCTTCCTCCAAGGAGCCCAGAACGGTGTACTACATACTTAGGTTTCTACTCACAACAACCCTGTGAAGTAGGTTAGGCTGAGAGAGAAGTGACTGGCCCAGAGTCACCCAGCAAGTCTCATGGCTGAATGGGGATTTGAGCTTGGGTCTCCCCGGTCCTACTCCAGCACTCTAACCACTACACCACGCTGGCTCATGTGTGTCAATCATTCCACTGTCCCTACACATCCCACAAACTTATGGTGTCTAAAGAGGCGCACACTGTAAGTGTGATGGTGGGCACTCCCATTAGCAATAGGGTTGGTTGCCTGTGTCTCCTCATGGATGCACCTGCCATCATGCTTACAGTGTTTGTCTCTTCAGCTGAATGCTGTAAGCTTGGGGGCAGCAGAGTTGTGACACGTTGGGCAGGACTTCTGCTAAATTCTCCTTTTTAATAACATCTGAATGAGGCTATATAGAATGCAGAACTAAATAGGCTCCGTCTCTTAATATCTTTACCACCTTTCCTAGTTTTTATTTGTTACAGTGGAATATAATGGAATTAGTTATTTGATGGGCAAATGTCTAAGAAAAATCTAGAGTTCTACAATAACCTTGTACAGGGCAAAATTATTTTCTTCTTTCTGCTGCCTGATTCACTCAGTGTTTTCTGAAGCTAGCCACATTTGAAAAAAGCTTAGACACAAGCTGGTATTTCCTAACCTGCAATCAGTGTGGAAGAAATAATTATCATGTTAAAAGTTTTTAAACAGCTTCCTTACACAATAGGGTCAGATTTAGCAGTACTCACTTTAAGTTGGCTTTTAAAATACATAACAAATAAGAGGTTGTCAAATGAGTGCATTGTATGGGTTTTATGTTTGGAAGATAGAATTTGCAAGAAGTACATGTCACCACATAAGCAATATACACAAAGCTGGGATAAGTGGATAATGGCATAACTTTATTTATTTACTAGAACGTCTCTTATCCTGCCTTTCTCCTCCAATATGGGTGCAGGCTCAAGGCTGCTCATACTAGATCACCATAATCTTCTCAACAAAATCATGCAAACAGCATTGGCCGACATGTTGTGCCATGTAACACAGGCGGTTTTGACCCGCCTGTGCCACTGCAGACATCTAAAAAATGCTGGTGCTCTTGTGTAAGAGTACAAATACTTAGACTCACATGATTGCACTTCTGCAATGGTACTTACATGATGTCCAGTGCCCACATTCTTTTTAGATTAGTCCCTTGCTCTGGGACCTACAACTTGATGTGACTCATGACTTAGACTCACATGATTGCACTTCTGCAATGCTACTTACATGATGTCCAGTGCCCACATTCTTTTTAGATGAGTCCCTTGCTCTGGGACCTACAACCTGATGTGACCCATGCCGTCTCAGTGGCAGCACCTATACTTTGGAATATCCTGCCCGCTGAAGGCCTCCAATTTGTTGTTCTTTTGTGGATGAGTTACAACACTGCTGTTTCATTTAACATCTTATCTGCAGTACTTGATGTCATATTTGGTAGGAAATGTATTTCACATTGTTCAGATAATCTAGAACAGGCCAGAGGAAGATTTCCTTGTGTGGTGTTTGAAAAATGGCATTATATTATTTAATGCACAATGGACCGATGGATACAATAGCAGTCAATGTCAAGAGGTGTGTACATGGCTATTTGCTTATGTGCAACCATAAAACTCATCAAGAGCATTGGAATATCATATGCCATAATATAATCTATGCCATATATTCCATGAACAAAAATTGTGTTTCAGTGGTTTCCATGAAGTTTTGTTTGTTTCAGCTCTCACAAGAAACAACACCTGTGTGGAGATCCTGAATCTCTCCACACTGCACTGACCTTTTCTTTCCTTATTAGTTGAAGCAAGCCAGTCTGAGTTCATTGATTGGGATGTGCACAGAAGGAGTGAAAGTGTATGTTACGTGTGTTCTGTGTTGCTAGTCACTAGGCAGGTTTCACTGTCTCATATTCTTCTCAGTCACTGCTGTTACATGGATATTATTGAGACTCAACATCTTATTAGCTTTAATTGATACAAATGCAGGGCCATTCATGCTACATTAATTTAACAGTATATTATGTTAGGAAAAAAGAGAGCACAAGTAATTAAAGCACTATTCCTTAATAATTAGCAAGATATTGGTAGAAATGTTGGTAGTTTGAGGAAATCTCTGCAAGTCAGTCCCCAGGGGTTATTCCATGGACTGCTGCCCAGTAGTCTCAATTCTCACAAATACTAACCCTTTTCAGATTATGTACACATGTAGACTCTGCACATGAATCTAGATGAATGCATCAAGATTGGATGTGATCCTGACACCCCACCTCCATATGAATATGCTCCCTTGCTTGTCATTTGAAAACAGCTATCATGCCTCTTAAATTAACAATGCACACGGAGAGCATTTCTAAGCTGTAAAACACACAGATGCAGGTGAAGGTTCTACAGCTCTGAGTAAAGAACAAATCTTTCATCCTTGTTTACTTTAAGCTAAGGACAAAATGATGGCTTAGTATTTCTTTATCCTTGCCAGCAACCTGTGGCCCAAAGGGAAGCTATATCAGTATGCAGACTCTGTGTACACAGCGACCAGAACCTAAGTAAAATACTTTAAACATTCTGTTTGGAGGCCTGAATGGTTACGTGTATTGCGTACCTGGTATCTCATGTAACCTGGGCTTTAAACAGGTACTTCAGGGACTTACTTAGGTATGTGATACAAATGTATTGGTCATAGCTAAAAATCACTACCATTTGAAATCAACATTATTCAGTATATGCAGAAACATAAATATGCTATAATAATTTCAGTACTATCCCTACAGGTTAGCACAACAACAATAACTACTAAAACAGCCCACTCTACTCTTAATAAAGGTTATAAGAAAAGAATGTAAAAGGCTCAGTTATATACCTAAGATTTGCAAATACAAGACACCTTATGGACCTTTATATGCTAGGCTCAACTTTCTTAGCTACCATAATGTGCAACCTCAAGGTAAGCAAACCATTCCCCGCAAGAAGAATACACATCTGATCTAGACTGATTTGTTGGCGATGGACTGTAAAGTGCTGTCAACTTCATAGAGAATGCATAACTCCCCCTACCTCCCAGATCCACAAAGCCTTTGAACAACCTTATTGATCAAGTGAATCTCCCTTCCTAAAAAGCAATGGCCATACATACACTGCACACTGAAGACTGTAAAAGATGTCCTTAAAGGAGGGCCAGGGTGGGCTTTAAAACATTTTTCCAAACTGCAGAACAGTTACCCGTCAGAATAGGCCATAATTGCAACATGATACACATTCCATTTCTTGGAACTAAGTTGATCTTTTTAGCAGCTCTTTTGTTCTACTAGGATCCAATTATTTTGTTGGTAGTGGAGGCGGCAAAACAGTTTTCGAACCCACTGTCATGTACTCTGACTCTCACTTAATGCTCCCACTGCAAATGCTTCAGAGGGGTTGTGTAGGACTAGAGGGCACTAATACCATAGAATGGACCTGCTTGAGAAATAGAGTGTGATGATGAGAGAGCATGCAATCTCCTGGTGGCCATTGTGTTTGTGCAATCCTGGTAAACTGAGTTGTGGTACACTACAAACATGCAAAGTTTGAAAACAGGCTTGTTTGAAAACAGGCTCATCCTCTGCATGAATTCCAGTCTGCATTTTTTCCCCAACCTATCTTTGCTTTTGGAGTTTGTCTGAATAACAGTATGGATCTACCAAGACAGCTCAGATATAGTGGTGACATAATTACAAGTTTCTCTTCACTAAATATCATATGATCATAGACTAGAGGGAGCCAAAATATTCAATGCTCAGCTTGTCACAAGGCAAGCTTCTATATACACCAACAAATTAACATAAAAATAAGATGATAAAGTTAGGGAGGGGCTATAGCTCAGTGATAGAGCACATGTTTTGCATATAGAAGGTTCAGAGTTCAAACTCTGGCATCTGCAATTAAAACTTTTCCAAATTTTGCCTGACTTGAAAAGGCCTGTGACTGGAACCTAGGAAATCCACTGCCATTCAGAGTCAAACTAGGTATGATGACAAACACACCATCACTTTTGTCTTTAAAAGAAAGAAAGAAAAAGAGCCATGGAACACCCAATCCTGAGCAGGACCATGGTAGAGAGTGAGGGTTTGTTATAATTTCCATGGGGTTCCGTGGAGGCGTTCGTGCCTCCTGATCTTGGAAGCCCCCACCTATCATGGCTACAGCATTCATCTTTTCAGATGAATGCTGTTCTAACTTTGAGTGGCATGCTGTCGTTTATGACTGACAGGGTCAGGGCGGGAATTCTGGCCCTGATTTACACACTGCACTCACTTGTAGCATCTTATTCATCATGTGTGAATAGGGCTATAACTTTGAACACTCATACAAGTGTACAGTGTTCACAGGCAGGAGTGTTACAAGGTTGGAGTGAAGATGCTTTCCCCACCCAAGCCATCACCACCTTCAGAGAGGCATGAGGGGGAGAGCAAAAAAGCAAGATGTCACCCAGCCAGCAGAGCGCCTCCACCTTGGAGGCCCAGGGTCATCTGGCCTAATGAATATTTGTATACAGGTACACTTATTCAAACGTTAATCTGAACTCGAGTAGAGCAGTATACTACCTATCTGTACCATACATTTGAGGGGCCTGTAACCAGGCTCACTTTTAAAATGAATACATGCACATGCACAGTCATTCACACAAAAACATGTGTGAGTGTACAGACATCTGTACATGTCCACAACATGTACAAGATTACTGAAATGTACAACATGAACAAGACTACTGAAATAGGGAAATGTGAAGATACAGTTCTTGTTGCATCTAGTCTAATCTTCCAAGTAGACAGTACTAGTGTCAATATAAGGCAGCTTAATATATTCAGTCATTATTAGTCATTCTATGGATCAGTCATTCTGTGGTTAGGGAGAAGGCATAAACTAAAAAAAAAAACCATACACAAACACACACAAAATATTAGGATAACCACAAAAGCTCCAATCCAATTTAAGTTCCACTGCAATCATAACTAAATTAAGCTGTTGATTTCAGTCAGACTTAAGTGTGACTGTCTTTTAGCCAATGTATTAGAGCCAATATATCTGCAGCAGTTATGATGTACCACACACTAAATTGCTGACTGTGGCCAATAGCAATAAATAATTGAGTTAACAATAAGCTTCAAGTATATTGGGGGGGATGTAATAAATGTGGGATCAGCAGTTAACTGTGGTCTGTATTCTGCCTTTCCCCCACCCAGGGTTCCCTCTAACAGGGATTCCCAGATGTTGACTACAACTCCCATAATCCCCAGCCAAAGGCCATTGCAGCTGGGAATGCTGGGAATTGTAGTGAACAACATGTGGCAATCCCTGTTAGAGGGAACAGTGCCACCACCCCTGCTTGACTTATCTAGGCACGAGAAGGTAGAACATTGCTGATAGCAACAGAGTTAACCACACCACAATTTGGTTTGTCTGTGAGGCTAAAGGAGAGGGCTAGCATGCCTGGTACAGGCTTAAAGGACTGTAAACACTGAATAATGGGGTTTTTAATCAATTGTCACTTAATTGCTAGTATAGGGACTGTAATGAATAATGTATTAGTACAGAGTTTTTAACTATTATGGAATGAAGGGACTCTGAGGCTGTTCTCACAAGCAGCCTAGGCTGCTTGTGTGCAGCTCTGGGATCTGCACGGATCCTGGCACGCCTGCCCAGCCAAACCTCACTTTTAAGCCTGGCTGTTAGCCAAAGTTAAGGGAGCTGAGATCTTGTGGAGACGTAGCCTGAGGATACAGCACATAGCCGGAGGATACAGAGATGGGCACCTAGAGCACGCTTCTGATGGGGGAATCCCCCAATGCACCACACTCATTGTGTGGTTCAATAAGGGTGGATGTGTCATTTCACCCTCCAGAGCTCTGTGCTGCCTGGCTCAGAGCTGCTCAGCAAGGTTCAAAGGATCGTCTGGGGGGAAGGTAATATTTTGCAGCCTTTCTTCCTGCCTGCTCTCCAAACGGTCATGTGAATAGCTGCACAAAATTAGCCAAATGTTTTCCTGCTAAGAAACAGAAAACTAAGTCTCGGTAGATATGTTTGTGTACATATTTCTGCATATCTGAGAATTGTTTCTTGAATTAGTTTTTTATCTGCATCCACGTTTGGGAGATAGCTCTGAAACATTCACATCCTTTGCCTTTGAATTACTTTACCCCATATTTCATTTTAACTCATGACAATATCCTGTGACACCATTGCACATGACATTTGCTATATCATGGAATAAAAGATCATAATCAGATTACACTGGACTCTTCTCCTGTTCTTAGATTAGATAAACTGAAAAATGAATTTGATATGAAAATATACGTGGCTCAGTGATTAAGGTGCTCCAAGTATTACGAGGCTCCAACATTTCTTTCACAGACTGTTCAGTAGATATGGCATTATTTATTCTGAGGTGTTTATCAGAAGCAAGAAATTATTCATATTGTGTCTGCAAAAGCTTTTCCCAACACAGGATTAACCACAACTACATATTCATAGCAGTTTAGGATGAATTTTGTCCCACTTACCTGTAGAGTTAATAGTGTTTCTGTCAGATGAGACTCTGCAAAGCAATATCATGCTTTACGAACAGTAGAATTTGAATGAAAAATGCTATCAGTAGGAATACCTTTTCAAAAATAAATACATCTGCCCAAAAATTCAGTCCATCTCACTGCATGTGCAGAGAAAGAGTTTTAGTTTCATGGAGCAAAAACAAAATAAAAACCCTGAGTTTGAAAAAGGTGTTAAAGGTGCTTAGAAGTATTTGTGTAAACAGCAAACCTATTATACAGTTCTGCATACTCAAGGCCACTTACACTTTACGGAGGATGCATCCATGCTTTCTGTTAATCTTTCAGCCTTAACTCTCTTTGGCAGGTTGGGGCAGAGTGTTGCCATGCTGCAAATATGGAGCTCTTGCCATGACCCTTGTGATTGTGCAAGGTATATGAAGTTTAAAAAACAAACACGTAACCATGCAGTACTTTTTGTCACCACTAGTAGTGCTGATCCAAATTGCCCCTCTCATTTTATCCAACATATTCTCAGATGTCATAAATGAGGGTCCAATTGTGGCAATTTCTCAGGAGAGTGTTGTTTCTGGAATTCCCTTCAGAATGACACGGAAGCTATTTTGATGATCACCAGAAAGTGGGCTAAGGGAGCCTAGCCCACTTCCTGGTGATTGTCGGAACCGAGCCCGGTGGTTCCAAGGTGGCTAGCCCACCTAATCCCCCCTCCCCTTAAATGAGGTTAACAGAGTGGATGCTCTGTTAACCTCATTTTTTCTGCTCGTGCACAGCAACACATGAGTAGACCACTGACTGGGAGGCTACAAGCAGCCTCTCAGGCTCAGGGGTCCCCCCCGAATGCCCCGCATGCCCACACGGGGCATCCTGGGACTTCCAGGGTAGTCATGTGGGCGGCTGATCCATCCACCCAGGGATCCTCGGAAGATTGTCTGCGGGGAGAGCGGGCTAAGCTGCAGAGAGCAGGTCCGCAAACTTTTTCCCCCCAAAGTAAAAATAACTACCTGTAGCCCCTTCGAGGGGCTTGCTGTAGCTGCAGGGGGGAGGGGTACACAAGGGTTCCCTCTCCCCCTGCCGTCCTCCCCCATCACCGCCACGGCCGGGTAAAGGTAGTCTTTTTGGCTCTTTTGGGCCTCCGTAAAGTGAGTGGTGGCCATTTTGGCTGCCATCACACATGTGCAAAGGGAATATGAGGGAGGCCAGCGGGGGGAGAGGGAACCCTCATAGGACACCCCTCCCCCTGCGGCTACAGCAAGCCCTCCGAAGGGGCTACAGGTAGTTACTTTTACTTTTACTTTTTTAAAAAAAAAAAGTTCACGGACCTGTGCCGGACCAGGGGGTGTTCGATGGGGGCCGGACTGAACCAGGCCAGACAGTTCTGTGCACACCCATACTCCCCAATGCATTGGGGTGCCTTTCCCTAATCATGTGGGGGAAGAGGTTCATCTGACAAATACTAGTTTATTGTTTGTAGCACTTGTAGAGGGGCCCGTTTGGATTAACCATTTCCCAAGCAATAATGAATTGGGCTCTGGCATGCCAGAAGTGGGGGAAGGACATGTGTGCTCATGGAACACCCATGTCCTTATTGTGCGTTACTGGGCTGCAAGATGAAGTATCTAGTGGGAATAACTAGTAGCGGATGAACTAGTCTAGTGTGAATAACTGTACATGCATACTCTGCACATAGGTTGCATGTTGTTGAACATCATGTGTGAACACGGCTTATATGAGTGGCATATGTGAGTGGAGTATGTCTGCTCCCTTCTCATAAAAGCACTTGCCCAGCAATGCACATTGTTTGCACAAGGTATTCTATTGTGCTGGTCCTAGGACTCTTACACTACATCCTTCACACTTTACAGAACAATTTTTGCCATGCCTGCACCAGCGTTTCCTGTAGCAAAGAGCTAGAGAATGAATGGAGAATGTCTGTTTATTAATCTCCATGTACATATGTTGGCAGGAGATGGCTAGCACATATATACTGCATGTTATGCTGTGAACCGCCCTGAGCCATTTTGGAAGGACGGTATATAAATCAAATCAAATCAAATAAATAAATAAATCAATAAATAAGAACACAATCTGGCATTCACATTTTCTGTTAACTGTTAGACATGCTGCTGTAACTCAAGTGTAACCATAGCAAATATTATTGCCACATTAAATGCTGTTTCCAACCATTCCTAGGACTGGATGAATCTTTGTTTTAGTTAAGGTTGATAAGAACAGCACAAGAAAACATGTGCAACAACAAGTAATTTGTTTGCACCTGTCTTTCTTGGAAGAATATTGAGACTGTGTATCAGAACAGCCTTAGGGTTGCCAGCTCTGGATGAAGCCGTTTCTGAAGATTTGCCTCCCTCAATATTTGTCACAATATCAAGACATGACAACCTCCAGGATTACTTCCAGTCATCTTGCAGATTTGATGCCATTTTCTTGAAAAGGTCAAGCCTGAGGGCTGGCAACCCTAATCTGGTGACCTTTCTGCATCCCCCCCTAGAAATTCAGTAGCTTGCTGATTGTAAATTCCTCCAAATGCAAGTGTGACATGCCACACCATTAACATCCGACTCTAAGCCTTGTCACTTGCTCTGCTCTGCTGCATTGCAGTTGAGGCTTCAGTATGCAACACAGACACTTGAAAGAGAAGAAACATCATAATTCCCACAAGCACACAGGTTTGAATGACCACTGTGATGCTGCGAATTTAATGTTTTGGTATGTTCTTCACAACCATATTAATAGGAGAGATTACTTTTGTGACAGCAAATTAGATAAGGAAGGAGCTGTCTATGCTCATTACCTGCCACAGAATTAGTTTTAGCTTCAATATTAATTTGATTGAAGAGAGGCACTTATCTGTGCTGTGCTCAGTATATTTAACATTCTCTGAGAAGTGGCAGAGTGCAGGGAGTGGAGAATGAGGATTTAGCAACCTACAATTCCATGAGTATGGAAAAGGCAGGTATCCCTCCCTAGGCTTCCTGTCAGTAAGATCTGACATTAAATAGCTGAGCTAGGGATCTCCTAACTAGGCTAGAACCACAGCTTCTGGTTGGGGTGGAGGCCTTTGGAGAGTTGCCCAGGGCCTGCTGATTTCTGATTAATTATGTCAGGGGCGTAATGATAGGGGGGGCAGGGGGGCACATGCCCCCAGCGCCACTCTGTTTGACCACATGGGGGGCACCAAAAAGTGCCCCCTTCGAGCCCCTGCCTTTCCTTTAAAAAAATTTTTCTGTTCAAAATTTTTTTTTGCGCAGCAGGCAGTGTGTGTGGGACACATTAGCAGTCCCCCTTCCCCTCCCCGGGTCCCAGCACGCCTCCCCAATTGCTCTGGGTGCCGCCGCGGCGCAGGCGCCTAAAGTTACACTGAGTCATGAGTGCCTGCCTGCTTGCTGCTGCTGCTGCCCTTCAGCGAATCGGCATCGTGGGACCATCAGTCACATCCATATCACTCCGCTGATGACGTGGCGTCCCCGCCCATGGCGCCCCCCCACCAGTCACGCATGCGTGTCTGGCCTGGCAACATGCCGCACATGCGTGTCTGGTGCCTCGTGGACTTCGTCTTCCTCACGCAGCGACCACGAGGCAGGGTGTTGGAGAGACCAGCGCAGCGCTTTGTGCAGCGGAGGAAGGATATCTTTAACGGCCTGCCTCAGCCTGCCTTCAATCACAAACAACGCAATAAAGCAAGGCGTTAGCCAAGGACAAGGTGTGTGTGTGTGAAGATCTTTCTTTCTTATTACTTAGCTTTGCAAAGTTTGCTCTCTCCAAAGCAGAGAGTGGGCGGGCGCCGCGCAACTTGCTAGCAGGAAGGTCCCCCCCCAGTGTGCCTTCCTCAGTGGCTTGTCATTGTCTGTGCTGTCGCGTCATTAAAAGTGGACCGCACCTTTGTTTAATTCGCGGCCGCGGGACTCTCGGAGACATGGTCACATGGAGAAAGGAAGGCGAGGGCCGAGGGGTTTGTGGCTGGGGGAGGGGGAGGGGGAGAAGCAGCAGGACAGAGATCCTCTTAAACTGGAAGCCCCGGGTTGCTCGGGGGCGGCGGGGGGCTCCCTCCCGCTTCCTAGAGGCGGCATTTCAGCTGCTCGGAGTCCAGCTATGAGGGGAACGATGAGATGGAGGACAGGACGGAGAAGAGTCACAACTTGCAAGATAACGCGAGCGGCGGGGTGCGCTCCGGGAAAGTTAGCACATCTTGTTTCGAAAGTGCCTGGCATGACCTACATGTTCGAGTATCCGGAGTATCTGGTGACTGCTGGGGGGGCCGGAGGTGCTTCGGGGAGGTTGCCTGCCAGAGGGGGTTGGAGGAAGGCAGCGGCGAGGGGAGCTCCCTCTCCAGAAGGAGTCCTATGGGTGCCTAGGAGCAGAGGCTCCGCCAGTACCTGCCAGCTGGCTGAAGAAAGAGACTTCAGGGGGACGCTCCAGTTTCCTCTCTCCGCCCAGTCAGAGTTTGGACGTGCCGAAAGGGAGATGGCAAGTGGGGGAGCTTTCTCCTCCTTTTCTCCTCCTCCACGTGTCTGTGTGAACGCGAGCTGCTTCCCCTGGGGGCGTGTGTGCAAGAATGACAAGGGCGTGGATGGCTGTTGGCATCGCACCGGCCGCCACTTGAGTTAGAATCTCTCCTGTACTGGCGGCTTCTCCGGGTTCTGCCTCTGCAAACGCCGATTCCAGCTACTACCGTGCTGAACCTTCTCCCTTTGAAGTGCAATCCATTGACTTGCATTGCGTGCAAACGTGCGGGGACTGCACAAGCTCCGTTTCCTCAATAGGTGTGCGCGCCTCTCGGTTTCTCCTCGGTCGGAGTTTAGTTTGACTGAGAGCGCTGAACAGGAGCTCATTCCGTGGCTCAGAGCTGGGCAAGGTATGGAGCTGTAATAGGAGTTGGCAGCAAGTTGATTCTCCTGTCTGGCTGGAAAAGACGGCAAGTCTGCCAACAGTTTCTTCTCTCTGCAGCTGTTGATTGCATCTGGTCATCCTAGGCACAAACCTGTTTTAGCATATACGCTTTTGCAAGTGAGAGCCCACAACAGTGTTCACAACCCCAAACAGTAGGGCTCTAGCCAGCCTAGAAGCTGGCTTCAGGAACCCTTGTAGAGCTTTCTGGGGCTTGCAGGAGGGGGAAAGGAACCAAATACCATTTTTTCTTTCCAGTTCTCCTGAAAGTTTCTCTTGCTGTAAAATGCTAAAGGGGTTTAGGGCTGACTCTCACTTCTAAACCTGAGTGCTTGAGTGCTTCTAAACCTATACAGTATAGCCAATGGTCAGAGATGTTTCTGGAGAATGGCAAATGGGGGAAAGTATCTTTTGTTCTGTTTTCTCACTCCTGTAACATTTCTGTGTAGTGCAGGGAGAGGAAATTTTTAACCTGCAAATCCACCCAAACCCAATCTCCCCTCTAGGATTCTTTGTGCTGTTAGGAGCTAAATTTGGTGAATTCTCTGTTCCATTCACTTTCCTTCTCTTCCAGTACAGTACACACATTTGGTATTCCTGGCTCAACTGTCCTCAGTGTGCCATAAGTTCTGAAAGGCACTGAGCATGGATCCTTGTTGAGATGGTTTGCTGTGGGGTTTTCAATGTATTTTTCTTTTAATTAAATGTATATACTTCTGCATTAACTGCATGGTTCTCTCACTATGTGGAAACTACTGCCATTCACTTTTGGGTAGCCTCATTTTACTTCCAAACTGATAAGCCACAAGACCACTCAAGTTCAGTATTAAAGGGGAAAATTGGGGGCATGAACCAAAATGTTGCATTCTGTCCCCTGGCCCTTGCAGAAATACTTCTGTTCAGGGTGCTCATGTTCCAGCCTGGAATGGCAGCATACTTATTTTGAAATATCAGACTTAAATCCTTGGGGGCCTGGGGTGTGTGGAGGCCCTGGACTTTGAGGTGCTGGGGGGCCATTTTAAAATCTCATCTTGGCTGCAGCTTGTCATTTCAACTAAAGCAGCCTATGCCTGCTGAATGGCAACCACCCCATTTTGTAAGATCTATTTTCCCACTGCTAATATGTTTAGAATTGGACTGCATATTCCATGGAGTTCATTCCTCTGTATGTGTGCTTGTTTGTGAGTCTTATTTCTATTACCCCAACCTTTGGAGAAGTGCATCCTTTTGTGCGTTTTGTGTGTGTGTGCGTTTTGGAAAATAACGTAGGGGAAAAGTATGGTTGTTTTTTTAAAAAAGGTGGTCTTGGAAGAGGAATAGGGGGCGAGAGGAGTGATTATCAGAAGCTGGGAGGGCGGGGGGGGTGCAATTTCAGTGCTTGCCCTGGGTGCCGTTTTCCCTAGTTACGCCACTGAATTATGTCCCTGTTCTTGGAATACATATGAGAAGAGAATAGGGCAGCTGGGGATCATCCCAGAATACCACCCATGCCTGGAGGCTTCTGGTGTACTGAGGAGACATCAGTGTTGCCACTCCCTCGCCACATCTGAGGCCTTGGAGCAGAGCAGGTGAGACCTAACATGACCTGGGGGTGATGCATCCTGGGCTGTGCTAAACCTCCAAATTATCTGGTGCTCTAGAAGCTTCATAGCACATAAGGAGAAGCCTGTCACAGTCATAAGGACAGCCCTGCTGGATACTTTTTAAGGTAAATTGGGAGAAGTTACACCCACCACTCAGAAGACCCACCATGCAGAAGAGTAGGCAAGAAATTGGAGCTGCTTTTTTCCTCTGGCAGTGTTGCAATAAATGTGACTGAAGAAAAGATTACTCCCTTGCCTCTCTAGAACATAAGAACAGCCCTGCTGCATCAGGCCCAAGAAGGCCCATCTAGTCCAGCATCCTGTTTCACACAGTGGCCCACCAGATGCCGCTGGAAGCCACAGGCAAGCGTTGAGGGCATGCCCTCTCTCCTGCTGTTACTCCCCTGCAACTGGTTCCTGCTGTTGCTCCCCTGCAGCTGGTAGGGGAGTTCTAGTTCTAGGGGATCTAGCACAATCACTTGACTGTAAAAACTAAATCCAAGAATCGTGGATGTGTTTCCATTATACAACCCCATCTAAAAAGACCCTCAAAGAGCCATATTATGTAGTCACTGCAACAATATCAAACACAAGATGGTTCTCCTTTCATAAAGCTTAATTAAGATTTCCTAATACATTTCTCCTTGACACATTTGGTGAAATATTAGTTAGTGCAGAATGGGCACAGTACACTGCATTTTTACAAAGGGGTTGAAATAGACACTCTTCATAAAAATCAGTGATGTGGGATGGCTGTAGTTATCTGTATGCATGCCTATGCATAGGGAGCAGTTAATTCAGAGTGGAAAGAATCAATGCAGAGGTCACTGTATAAGAGACTTCCTGCTGGGATGCACCACTTTGATGCAGAAATTTGTGACAGGATAAAAGGAAATGCTTATTGTTTCAGTGAGACCTCTTTGCAGATGCAAAAGATGGACACTATAAATAATTGACTGATATAAGAAAAATTCAGTGAACAATGTTATTTAATTGCAAACAAGAGAATTCCTGGAAATGCAGTGTTTGCACAGTGATCCTAACACCCTCATGAATGCCTGATTTCCTACTTAGAATTCATAAGGAAAGATTAAATTATGTGTGCGCGCACACACACACACTTTTCGTCTTGGGGGAAAATCAGGTTTCTATTTACTCCTCCAGCTCTGCAAATGATTACATTAAAAAAAAAAAACCTGATCAAGGGGAACACATGGACTCAAAGCATTATGAAGTCAAAGAAAATAATTCTTTGACAGTGGCAAGCTTTTCCCTTGCTTCTGTTTCGTCTGCAAATAAATAGGGTCCAAACTGCAGCATGGTCATTATTGGAAGTAGGTAAAGAAGTGTGGTCATTTGGGAGTAAGCTGAGATAGTAAGCTCTTATAATATGGCTGAATCCTGGGTTTTATGGAATAAATTGAGACATTTTGCCACTATCTTGACTTAATTAGAACATTTTCTATTTGTTTCTCTCAAGAAGAGCTGCTGAATTCCTCTATCAGCATTTTATGTTGAGAGGATTTACTCTGTGTTGCTTTCACAATCCCCATCACATACACACACTGAGAAATGTCATTGATCCTTCAACATTTTTTTCAAAACAATCTTTCTCCTTAGCAGTAACCTCAAAACTACACCATAGGTCAAGTACGGTGACAACTCCAGTAAAAGCACAATGGGATTCCCATATTTTGTGTAAAGAAAAAATAAAAAGTATAGATGATTCTGGATACAAACCCTGTATTAACAGCCCCTGAACGATTTTGATTATCTTGTGACCTAAACAAACTGGGTCCTCCATCCTGGGCCGCAAGACAAATACCTCCCTACTAGCACACCTAGTAGGGAGAGGATGCTCTGCTTACCTATAGAGGAACCCCACTGGGAAATGCCCGGTGCCTACTAGCCATCAGTTCCACCATCAGTTCAGTCTGAGGTGAGAGAGGGCTTCTTCAGCTGCTTGGACAGATGAGTTTCCATCTAGAACCAGTTCTTGATGGGAAGGGATCAGTGGGAAAGCAGGGTCAAGAGCTGTGATGGGAACGAGCCATGAGGAGGACTCCCATCATTTGGTAAGCATCTATTTGGCCGGTAAAGGGGTAGCATTGCACAATGAGAAGCAAAATAAACACTGTAATTAGCCACATGCTCCTGTGCACCATGTTCACCTGGTGAATTCATATGACATGGTGCTTCCCCCATGGGGAAATGGTGATGTTGACATCTCTATTCATAGAAACAACAAGCAAGATTGTGAATATATGTATATAAATTTTAGAAGCTCTCATATTCAGTAACAGAACAGGGTCAGCCTGGGGATTTCTGGCACCCCAGGTGAAACCTGGCTTTGGCGCCCCCACCCCTTAATCCATGCAGATGAGTACCTCCCATCATCCAAGTGGGCAGAAATCCCCACTTGCTCTCCTTGTCACTCTGCTTCTGCCCACAGCTCTTGCTGCTGCTGGGGCAGCCAACCTGCCCTGGCGCATTATGACATCACCACATGATGTGCAAATGTCATTATAGTGTGCTGTGGCAGGCTGGCTGTCCATTATAATGTGGCATGGCAAGCCGTCTTCCCATTATGTGCTGCAGCAAGCTGGCTCAACAGCAGGAGCAGCAAAGACAGCCAGCAAAGAGAGCAAGTGGACAGGTAGACAACAGAAATGGGGAGCACCAGCCTGCTCACTCACCCACATGCCTACTTACTTGGAGGATACGGGCAAAGGGCACTCTCCACCCCTGCTGAATGCTCTCCTCCTCCTCCTCCTCCTTGTTGTGGCTATCAGCAGTGGGGTGGTAGGCAAGTGCCCATGCCCCAATGGACTATACTTGAAAGCAAAAGTGGTGGGTTCTCTTATGTTACTTCACTTCCCCTGAGATTCTCAGATGTTAGGTCACTTTTATTTCACATTCTCTGTGAGTATTTCTTAGTTACTTAATAATATATTTTTTTTAAATCAAAGGATGGTTGGATTCACTTCACAGAGACCAGACATCAGTACCTTCTTGTGTGTACGCTTTGAGAGCTCCTGGGCTATCTGCCCCATTCCCGCAATCCCCCCCCCTTCCCTTTAGGGTTATATGGGTTTTTAAAACCAGTTTTACTGACCCGATTTTACAGATTCCATCCTTCAATGTCCAAAAGGACCCAAACTAATGCCCCTTACTTTGGGTTGGGTGAGATCTGATCTGAATGCAATTTTTTTTTTCAAGTGTGCACACCCCTGATGGCCACCACAAGAAGAGTGATAGAGTGTCTGAGTTGTGTGATTACAAGTTAGAGCAAGATATACTTCTCATTCTTTCAAAAATGGAAATGAATGGGAAAATAAAAAAGAATGAATATAATAACAAAACAAAGATAAGCAAAAGAAAAACAAAACTTATTAAAACAAAAAATTGAAAGCAAAAATCAAATAAAAATGAGGGAGGGAATCTTAGTACATACTCAGTTACCCCTTGAGTTTACCAGTTTGGTAATGGGAGTGGAGCCTCTGAAATGTGCAAGAAGAACATTAGTGGATATGTGATTTTAAGGCCTGCAGGCATTATTGCCCATGGAACTATCCCTATTCCTAATGTACCTTCCTCTTTCCTACATTAGAACTGTTCAGACATTTGTCTGAACATGCATACAGGGGAATGAGATTGTGTCACTTGCAACTATAGTATTTCCCCATATTTGCATTCGGCTGATGCTCTGGAAGAATCTACTTACATTCAAACTGTACATGCATAAGCTCTGACCATGAAATGTGGGACCTTGCCAATGCAAACATTCCTGATTGTGTAATCAGAGCTTATGCATGTACAGTTTGTACATGTATAGACTCTCAAATCTTCAGCTGAAAACACGTGGATGCAATACTACTCCCCCTAGTATGCTCATTCAGATGAACAGACATCCAGTGCTCTTATTACCCTGTTTGTAACGGTTGTTATTTCAACAAACAAAAGTCCTCAATCACATCTAAATAAGCAGTGAGATTTTTCCTTTAGCTGTTAAGCTTTAAGCTAGTCTCATGCAAAAGTCTGAGAATCTGGTTTTTGGGGTTTTGTTTTTTTTACAAAATCCTTCCAAACTCTGAGTATTCAGACTTACTTATTCAACTTAATTTGTTGAGAGATTTGAGACAGTGCCATGGGGGCAGGAGAGAATGAAAAATGAGACCATCCAGAAGACAACAGATGTATCAACCATGTGGGTCTATTACTTTTTAATGAATGGTCTGATGCATGCCTTCCTTCTTCACAGGCAGGCTCAGACATAAAACTGAAGCGTGGTTTATTTCAACTAAAATTTGTTTAACCAACTTTGATTAGCACTATAGATCTTGGTTTGTTTCAACATATCATTGCTTGTTTGGATCCCACCCCTTCTGCTTACCTCCCACAATCTAGGCTTACCAAACCAAAATTAAGCCACAATTTCAGATTCAGACATCATGTAAGACCATGGTTAGGACAAAAAAAACCCACCTAACTTCAAACCTTGCATTCAGATCATGGTTTGACTGCCTGAAATAAACCACAATTTCTTGACTGGGCTGGGTTCAGACGTACAAGCTGACCATCGCTAGATGAAATAAACCATGTTCTGCATGATGGCTGAACCCACCCTATCCTTGTTCTTAGTTGGAGAAAGTATATTTGGCTGGATAAATATAGGTACTAGAATATCTTATTTTCTTAAGTACAGGGACCTTTGAAAACATAGTTTAAATATTTTGCAAATATGCCTACATAAATATAATTAATCCAACAGCACTATTTGGTCACCATTAAAATGTTTTAATTCATGGTGTGCATAATAGCACTTCCTTGTTACATCTAAAAGAAATATAGCTGTCTTCTCTTTTTATTCCATGTAAAACATTTTCTGTACTGAATATAAACCAGTCCCCCCCCCGCCCCCAAT
Organism: Hemicordylus capensis; assembly: GCF_027244095.1. Lineage (NCBI taxonomy): Eukaryota > Metazoa > Chordata > Lepidosauria > Squamata > Cordylidae > Hemicordylus > Hemicordylus capensis. The sequence goes on along the minus strand of NC_069658.1, from coordinate 366,967,937 downwards.
TAGATGGTGTTTCACTGCTATTCTCTTGGGTTTTTGCTCTCCTGTATATTTAAGGAATAGGAGCAGATATGTTGAAGGTATTGTGAGCTGAACTGGCTAAAAATGTAAATAACTGGGCATGATTGGATAGAACAGGAAAAATGAGCAGTCACAATGTTTGACAGCTGTAGCTTCTGCATAATAATCTCTTCAGTAGTCAAGTAACCTTTATTACAGTCAGAGACCAGCATAACATTACACATTAAATGAAGGTAATACTAGAGAAAAGTTACATGTTGATAGAGGTGATTGCAAGTACGATTATAGATATTGTGAAAGGCCTTATTGGGATTGGCATTTAAATACACCCAGATCCCCATATCTGTGTCCTCATTGTTGGTGGAAGCTGGAAGTTCATGTCCAATATGAAAACTTGTTTTAAGAAAAGACTTGACTGAGAAAGAGTAAATCATGAGCAGGCCCGTCCTTAGGGTGGGGCGGCCAGGGCCATTGCCCTGGGCCCCACCTGGACGGGCTCCACGGTGGTGGCCAGCAGCGACGGCAGTGCACACTGAGCAAACGGTGAGCAGCCTGCCTTGCTGCTCACCAGCCTCGCGGCCGCCTCAGCTCCTGGCATGGTGGCGGAAGCCATATTTGCTTGGGGGCGGGGCCCCAGCCTGATGACAAGGCACATACCATGCTTGATTGCACAAAGGCAGCAGTAGTAGGGCAGGTGAGAGGGAGCAGAGGCTGCTGCAAAGCGAGAGAGCTAGCAGCAGTGAGGCTTCACACTGCAGCAGCCGCAGCAAGCGAGACCAACTTGCCAGTTTGAGCTGCCTTTGCCCTGCCCGCACCTTTAAGGATCATGCTTGGGGGCAGAGTGGAGAGTGTCCCCGGCAGGCACCGGAGGTTATGCAGATAGAGGAGTGGGACTCTAGTCTGTGGGGATGAACCTGTGCCTGCAGGGGCACTGCCAGCAGGGAATGCTGGGCATGGAGCTCTGGGCTTGGAACTCTGGTTTGATTTTGCTCTACTTTCTGTTCTGTTCCTTAGGGGATTGTGTTCTTGCTCTCCTGCTGTGCCTCAGATCTCTCCCCCCCCCCACACACACACCACCATCTTTCACTTGCCCCTCCCCCATTCCCTCTCCATGCAGTCACTTTACCTCCTTACTCAGCATTGGGGTTCTTCTGTAATCCTTTGATTTGCCCCTGCTCTAAAGCTTGGTCCACTGATGCTGGAAAGGTGGTAAAACAGTGAACATTTATCAATTTGGTCCAGGCCTCAGGCAAATAAACAATTTGAAAATGAGTAAGGGAGTCCAGAAACTCTTGGTCTGCTATGTTATTGTGAGTGGGGGAAAGAGAGCTATGAATGGTGAGACGTAAATCCCAATTTCTCTCCTCTCCCCACATTGCCTTGTTTTTCTTTTTTACATCTTTACATTCTTGCAAATTCAGTTTCTTAAATATTGTACCCTTTAGAGACAGAAGGGGGAGTGAGTAAAGAAATTTGTGGGGTGGGAATATGTTAAGTTGTGTGTTGAAATGTTTCTGCTAATGTATATTTGCATAACTATACCTGTTTTGTATTCTTACATATTTTTGAGTTCAGTTGCTGTTTGTGCCCTCAAGAACCCATGTGTAAAAATACTGCATGTGTCACAGGGAGTGTGTGTGTGTGTGTGTGAGAGAGAGAGAGAGAGAGAGAGAGAGAGAGAGAGAGAGAGAGAATGTTTAACGATTGATTATTTTCTTCCTTTGAAATGGAGGAGCGGTGGGCATTTGTGAATAGTTTGGATGGATGATGGTATGGTGATTTCCAACTTGAATTTTGGGAGTCAAGTTTGGAATGCAGATGTGTTAAACTGTATGTTTGTGTCTTGGTTTTACATAAAATGTATGTTATTTATTTATTTGAAATGTTAAGGGGGGCCTGCACATGCTGATTTGCCCCCAGCCCCGCACCCCGCTAGGGACAGCTCTGATCATGAGGCAGCATATGTACAACCTACATCACCACATCACTATATATTGCTCTTCCACAAAACGCCTTCTTAAAAACACAAATTAAATTTACCATTTTCCCCTCAGGAAGTTGATAAAAGAGCTTTAAAGATGTAGTGTGCAATGTTCTGAATGTGTAGCACAAAGAAGAACAAATGCTGCATTATTCTTTTTAAACCTAAGGATGAAACAATGTTTCATGTTTCTCTTACAGTCCCCTTAAATGTGAAATACGAATTCCAAAACTTTGAAGGAGAGTCACAGAAACATTTAAAATGGAAGCTCTTACATATATAACATATACATGTAGGAAACTAAATGTTTGAATGGTTGTTAGGAGGATGTTGGGTATAATGTTCTATGAGGAAAGAAAGTTCTGAAAAACTATAAACAAGTTTTAGTTAGAACTTATCTGCCTACTATCCTTTCATTATCCCTTCAACAGGAATAAATTTGTTCCGAATCTGTTGGGCAGTTCACAAGTTAGCCCACTTGAGTAACAGTATATTGGAAATAATGTAATTATTTAAACAATCCCCACCACTTTCTGAGGTACCAGGAGGAAATGGGACTGGGGATTTTTCAGTTTAATCATTCTTCCATGTAAGAAATTATGATTTCAGTGAAAATTGTAAACCACCCAGAGACACAAATTTTGGGTGGTATGGAAATATTTTAATTAATTAATAAATTAATAATAAAATTAGATTTGAGAAATATTGCATAAGAGTTAAAAATCATAACTTAATTTGCTACTAAATTCTTGTAAAGCAGAACGGTATGCCAGAACTGGGAAAGGGAGTATTATATATATTTGGTCACCTTTGAACTATCTTTTACCAGTTTTAATATTTTATAGGATCCAGATACTCTTACTAGGGGTGTGTGAGCCAATTCGAGGTCAGGCCGGCTTGAACATAAACTGGCTTTGCTCAAACGCTCAAGCTGAACTGGCTGGGCCCGGCTTGAGGGGTGCAGGGGGCAGTAAATTCATTAAAAATATGATAAACTTACCGCTGCTGAAGGCCTTGGTGGCCTTGGAGGTTGCTGTGGCGGGCATGGGCAGGGACCTTTGTGGCTCCCCCTCCCCCTGCTGGCCTCCCCCCAAGTCTTCCTGGGCCATTTCAGCCCTCTGTGCGCATGCAACAGTCATTCACACTGGATCTCAAATGGCTGCCATGCATTCACAGAGAGCTGAAATGACCCCTAAATGGCCTGGGGAGACTTGGGGGGAGCCACCAGAGGGACACCCCCCCGCAGCCGGCAAAGGTCGGCAAAGCCCTCAGTGGCAGTAAGTCTGTCATATTTTTAACAAATTTACTGCCCCCACCCCCTCAAGATGTACCCAAACAGGTTCGGATTTCTACTGAACCAGGCACGGGTTGACTGTGCACAAAACCGAACCAGACTTGGTTCGGCTAGAGTCTGGTTCGATTTAAGCCAAACTGGGTTTTCCGGTTTTGTGCACATCCCTAACTCTTACACATGTATGCTTCAGTTCCTATCATGCTGTATTATGGGTTCTGTAGCTTATAGTACACTACAAATTCCATATTTATCAGTGTAATGAATATGTTGGAGATCTCAGTGAGGAAGAGACTGTAGCACAGATGGGAAAAGACTGAATCCAAGGAGCCCAGGGGTGGCTCCAAGAGCTCCCCCCCCCACAAATTTCCTGCTTCCCCTTTCCCTGCTTCATCCACCAGACTGCACTTTACAGCCAAGTGTCAGACAATACAGTCACAGTATATTATGGCCCTACAGCTTGAATTAATTATTTTAAAATACCTCTGTTGTTTAAAGAAGCTTCATTTGCTCACCGTTCTACCCCAGAACAAGCAGCAGAAGGCAGTACAGCTAGGTAGATAGGAGACTCCTCCAGCCTCTCAGAAGCCAGGCCAATACCTTAGCTTCCTTCCTGGCCAGGAAGTGGGCTGGGTGAGACCATGTATGCAGGGAGGTACGGGGTCATCTTGCCTGCAGATTTCAGTGGTACTCCTGGTACTGATCTAAGAGAAAACTAACCTTGAATGCAGACTAGGAGATTTAGCCTAATCCAAAAATACAGTGTTTTCCAAGAGGAATCTGGCCCATTTTCTGAATAAGTTTAAAAATGTCAAGCAAGCTTCATTAATAAGTTAAATAAACTAACAATTATAACAGTGAATGTATAGCAAAATCCTTGCTCCTCTAAGAGTGTTCTTTGCCACCCCTTTGCTCCCCCAAACTAGTGGTTCTAGAGTCACCCCTGAAGGGGCCAAACAGATATTCTGTGACCCTGAAAAACAGATCTCACCTTTTCTGACCGGTTATTGTATTCATTCCTACTGGAAATACAGATGAATTAGGAAAGTTACTTGAGTAGCAGCTTGATATTGTGTACAAAGATCTTTCCTGAGAGAGAGAAAAGCATACATGGTCAGTTCTTACATAATGTTTCCCTTTATGGGAATCATTGCAAAAGGACTGCCATGAGTGAAGGCATTATATCAATGTGAGTCTTGGAGAGTGGCACTGGAATGGAGAAAAGTAAAGGCCATTTGGGGAAAGAGATAATTGATTTCAGAATTAGATCCAAAGAGGTTGCACAAAAGAGGAAGAGATGTAGACACAGCAGACATTTATTACCTCAGTTGTCAGCCATATCAGTCAGTCATTGTTTTGCTGGTGATGAATGCCAGGGCTGGGAGCACAGTCTGAGAGGTAACAGGCAAATACTTAGAAGGGAATGTGAGCACAATGTGATATATACCAAGTCAGATAGGCTAGGGATATCCAGAGTTAGGCCTAAGGAAGAGCTGGAAATAAAAACCAAGTTGAACAAGTTTTTAATTGGCCAGGAGCTTTCCAGGTCAGCAGGCTTTACCGCAGATTTATTGCGAGGCTTTACTGAGATTTCAGATTTGCCAAAAAAACCCTATGCAAAAAGTGGATTTTTTTTTTAAACCGGACATAAATTGGGCTAAGATTAAATTTGAAGGAAAAACCTGAGTTGTGTGTGAATTACTCCCCAATATCTCACATGGACTTCAGTGCAAATCCTGCCTAAGTGCAAACACACACCCTGCATTCTGATAGAGAATTGAGCTTAAAGCCCCATCTGGGAATACTCCAGGAAAAGAATGCAGGCTCTTTTGATGGTAACATTTAAGAGAACGTCTTCTTCGTCATGAACCCCACCACCCATTGAGATCATCAGGAGAGGTCCGTCTGCAGTTGCCACAGGCTTGTCTGGTGGCTAATCGGGGACAGGCCTTCGCTGCTGCCCCAAAGCTTTGGAACATGCTCCCTGCTGAAATAAGAGCCTTCCTATCTCTGACAACTTTAAAAAAGTATTTAAAGATGCATCTGTTCACCCAGGCTTTTAATTAAATATTGTTTTAATAGTTTTAACGTCGTTTTAAAATGTTGTTTTAAAATTTAAATTGTAATGGTTTAACTTTTACTGGATCATTTATTTTGTTTTAACTAATGTTTTTAATTTTCTTTTGTCATTTATTTTAACTAATGTTTTAACTTTTTCTGTTTATTTGCTTTGTTGTAATCTGCCCGGAGACTTGAGTTTTGGGCAGTATAAAAATATGTTAAATAAATAAATAATGACTTTGCCTTTGCTGTTGAGCTGCCTTCATGCTGCAACACTGCAAGAGGATGCTCAGTTCAAAAGCCATTTGCTGTCACATTAAATGGAGCACTTGGCTTGATTAGGGGCACTTCAAAAATCAAGTTAGAGCCTTCACCCCCAAAGCACTTGCTATTCTCAATGTTGCTCATAGTGTTTTAGGTATTCATTTTACAAGATGTTGCCAGAGGGGTTGGTAAGAGTCACACTGCAGGCGGAATAAAATTAGTCTCAGCTTTTGGCAGCGATTTGTGCCACACAAGTGGGTGGCTTGGGTTGAAGAGCTTATTAATAGGATTGTTATGGCTTATTATCATGCCATCAACGTACTTGGTGTACACAAGAGCTTGCAGTGGCAGCCACAATCTTAATGAAATGAAAATATAATTACCTTCTGAAAGAAAATCAATCAAGATCCCCCCCCCCACTCTTCTGCGATCACACTGGCCCTGTAAATGAATCTATACGTCATCCTGGTTCTTGTTGATGGGCTGTTCAGTACATCCAGATGTCATTCCCTATTTGCATTTATTCTGGAAACATCTGCTTCTGCTCATTTAGAATCAGTGTTTGTGTAATTTTTTTATTTGTATTGTCCCACATTATATCTGATCAATGTAGAAGCAAATGTTCTCCCTGGTAGAGAAAGCGTTAACCCTTCATAATGAACTTTCAGCAGAAGTCTTATGTTATCAAACGAACTTCCTTCACTAATGTTTTAGGCCTGAAAGTAGAAAGCAGTCTCTGTGGAAGAAAGCATATGGTCAAAGTTTTTAACTTGCCTCCAGGGATCTGTTGGAGTGTACAATTTGAATTGCATTGGCAGAATTCATTACTCAAGTTACCCTAGAAGCAGGTTGGGGCAGCCTGCTCAATGAGGCAAAAATGCATCCTCCCTCATCCCTGTAGCAGGAGCGGCCAGTGGGGGCAACGCTGGGGGAATGACAAGAGGCACCTTTAAGGAATAATAAGCAGCTGCTTACAAGTGTGTAAGCAGCACCAGCAAGCTGCCGCGATGTGCCCACAATCCCGCGTGGGACAGCGGCGCTTCGCCTGGTATCCAGCGCAGATGCGGCATGGCCCTAGTCTCTTGCGTGTGTGCGGAGGCTCCAATCCCGCCCTGCGTGGGATTGTGGGTGGAGTGTGTCAGCTTGCAGATGCTGCTTACACGCAGTTAAGCACCTGCTTAATACTCCTTAAAGGTGCCTCTTACCACCTCCCCCTGGCACTGCTCTTAACATCCACTCCTGCCCTGTAGGATGTCTGTTGGGAACCTCTGCCTCTCTTGCTGCATTTCCCTGGCACTCAGCATCTGTCTAGTCTAGAAATCAAACGTCTCCATCTCATGATGAGAGAGTTTTCAAAGTTTATGGTGCATGTATGTACATAGAATCTGGGCCATCTCTAACCCTTTTCACTAGTTATGTTCCTGTGTAAAATGTATGCACGTATAGATCTGTATGCACATTCACTGCCTGTGCAAAATTGCAAATTTTGGATTGGATCAAAAGCCAATCCAGAACCACAGATTTCAGTTTTGGGTCCTTTGGACCCTTCTGAATTTCAGAATCATTTCCAGTATCTGATTTCCTTTTGTAAATCCAAACATTTTCAGTTTTAAAAAAATTACGAAAAAACACCATAGAGGTTGTGGAGGAAATTGCTGGGGAGGTAGAATGGATGGGCAGGGAACTCTGAAATTTGGCACACAACTAGGTATGGATGGTAGCTCTCAGTGCATTTAATTTAAATTAAATCTGTTAATCACTGATTTTAGTGAATTTTTAAAAGTAACCCAGAAATTGTTCTCACATCCAAGAATTGTAGGAAAAAGTGATGTCACATCTGATAATCTATCACTTGATTTCTACATTAGTAAGCAAATAATTGGCTAAATAAATAAATAACTGGATGGATGGGCAGGCAAATAGATGGCAGATGATGATTTTTTCTCTCTCGAGCTGCGATCAAGAGAGAGAAATGCAGACCCCATTTTGTATTTCCACTATAATTTTGTGCTCCAAAATCCTGAATTTCCTCTAAAATTCCACCCCCCAAATCATTTTGAATAATTCCAGTCTGAAATAGGCTTCCCTATTTTGGATTGGAATTATTTCCAGTATTCTCATAAATGGCCAATATCAGACCATTTCTAAAATCTGATGTTTGAAAATGCACAGGCCTACTGATTATGTTCAACAGGAACAGAGGAAACTGCCATGGGAGCCTTGGGAGGGCCCCCAGACCCTTGGGGTCTGGGGGCAATTGTCTCCCCTTGTTCAATGTCAATGTCGCTATGTACTTACATGTGTAAAGTTTAGCCTGAATTTAGCTCCCTGACTGTCACGAGAACAAACTTAAATTTGTCAGTGTTAGTATTCATATAGTGGCCAAAAATTAGAATCCATGTTGAAGCCTTTCACAAAATGGCTTTTGTGAAAATTGGAAAGGGAAGAAAACTTTACTGCCTCTGCAAGTAATGAGTCAAGGCACATTACAAGGCAGGTTGTTTATTGGTATGCTGATGACACCCAAATCTATTTCTCCTTGTCATCATCAGGAAATGGCACTAATTCCCTAAATGCCTGCCTACGGGCAGTAATGGGATGGATAAGGGAAAAATTGAAGCTGAATCCAAGCAAGAAGGAGGTGCTCATTGTAGGGGATTAGAATCTGAGAGACGTGTTAGATCTTCCTGTGCTGGATGGGGTTACACTCTCCCAGAAGGAAAATGTATGGAGTTTGGGTGTGTCTTGGATCCAGGCCCTGGTATCCCAGGTGGAGGCTATGGCCAGGAGCACTTTTCATCTGCTTTGACTGGTTCAACAGCTGCGTCCATTCCTTGAAGAGAATGATCTTCAAACAGTGGTGGATTAGCTGGTAACCTCCAGGCTTTTACTCAGGTATTCCTTTTACAATGTATTTAATGTAGGGATTTATCCCTGGTTGTACTACTGTTTATATTGCACATTGTATGTTTTTTATTACATAGGCTGATGAAGCTCTTTGGGCGAAACGGTGCATCTGGAAGAGCCGTTCCACCTTCCTTCATGAATCATTCCTGATTCATGTAGAGGGTTTTTCTCTCCTGGACTTGCAGTGGGCATTTATCACTGATCCAGCATTGAGTATCTGCCATTGAGGAATTCCACACTCCTTTGGACATTACGTTTCATGCAGTGCTTTGGCCATTTGCCATTTCCATCTGGATTTTGAACTTGTTATGTGACTTTGCCCACTCCACCTTGCAGTCCATTTTGCCTACTGCAGCCACCTCCTTCCTTAATGCATATGCTTCTGTCTATATATTTTACATTGTGAGAAGGCTTTTTGTACACTGTTTATCATGTTTATGTCATGGATTATCAATTATTGATTGTAGACCTTTTCACTATTTTTGAATATACATATTGCTTACATTGTTATTGTTTGACAACCTATATTCATATCCTGTAGTCACAGTGGGAATCCCCTTCCCCTTCTCCACTGGTTTTTTCATTCTGTGACTGCCCCTTTCTCCTTGCTTTTGTTCTTAAACAGTTGCACTGGTTGCCGATGTTTCCTCGCAAAATACAGAGTGCCTTTAAAGCCCTGAATGGCTTTAAAGCCTTCAATTACCTTTAAAGCCTTGAATGGCTTAGGTCCAGGTTACCTTAGAGAATGACTTCTTCTGTATGATCCCCACTACACATTAAGGTAATCTGGAGAGGTCCATCTCTAGTTACCACCAGTATGTCTGGTGGTGGCTCAGAGCCGGGCGTTCTCTGTAGCTGCTCCTGGGCTGTGGAATGCACTCCCAGAAGCAATCCTTGGCTTGGGTTCTTTGTTGGCCTTCAAGAGAGCCCTTAATACCTACTAGGACTCCTGACAGTGAATTGGCCTATATATTGAATGTGTGTACCTATGTCTGGAGACCAAGGATAGATTGGGACTTCTGTTGGTATACAGTTAGTCCCTCTGCCCAACAGAGTCCCTAACTGAGCTGGCTGACTTGGTTGCAGAGCTAGTATTGGAGTCTCCCAGACTGGTAGTTCTGGGGGACTTTAATGTTCACTTTGGAACCAATTTGTCAGGATCAGTTCAAGAGTTCATAGTGGCCACAACAACTATGGGCCTATCCCAGGTGGTCTCGGGACCAACTCACATTGCTGGTCACACACTCAATTTGGCTTTTTGTTCTGATCAGGAAGGTGTTTCATGGGTTAAGGTTAAGGTTGGACTCACAGCCTCAACCCTCTTCCGCAGGACTGAAGGATCTATTAGGATGATCTATCCAAAAAGGCTATTGGATCCCATAGGATTCCAAGAAACCTTAGAAGGCTTTAAGGTTGGTTCTGCCAGCGATTCTGTTGATGCCGTGGTTCAGACTTGGAATATTGAACTCACTAGGGCAATAGACACAATTGCTCCTAAGCGCCCTCTCTGACCCGCTTTTAAATTGGCTGCTAAATTGGTATATGGAAGAACTATGGGGGTTGAAGTGGCAAGGTAGACGGCTTGAGTGCAAGTGGAGAAAGATTCTGCTCAGATCTGACAGATTACAACAGAGAGTGCATTTGAAGATCTGTGCTCTGGCAATAGGTGCAGCAAAGAAAACAGTTCTTTTCTGCCAGCATTGCTTCTGCAAGCTCATGTTCAGTGGAATTGTCTAGGGTTGTGAGAGGGCTAGTACATGTTCCCCCTCTCCTGAATGAGTATTTGGATCCTTCAGTTACCAGTACTCCTAGACTATATACCTGCTCTTTCCGAGGGAGTGCAACCTGATTTCTCAGGTTGAGGCAGTGCCCAGGAGTAGGGGTGTGCATGTTCCGGAGTCCCCCCCAGTCTGGCAGGGGGGGACTGTGACTTTAAGCGGGGGGTGGTAGTACTCCCCCACCCACTGCTTTCCCCCCTCCGGCGCTCGTCTGTTGAAAAATCGAACGCGTGCACCGGACCAGTCCGGTGGTCTTTCCAATGGGGCCGGACCAAAACCAAGCACACCACTACCCAGGAGTGCTTTCTCATCAGCTTCAGCTCATTCGCCAGCTACTTCCATTATCTTAAAACAGTGGTGCATATGCTGTTAATATCCAGACTTGATTACTGCAATGCACACTACGTTGTATGTAGTTTGGAAACGGTGGCTAGTACAGAATGCAGCAGCCAGGCTGGTCTCTGAGATCATCTGAAGATATCATATTGCACCCATTTAAAAAGAATTACACTGGCTGGCAATAAGTTTATGGGCGAAATACAAAGTACTGGTTATTACCTATAAAGTCCTAAGCGGCTTGGGTCCAAGGTATTTAAGAGAGCACCTTCTTCTTCATCAACCCCACCACCTGTTAAGATCCTCCGGGGCAGTCCGGTTGCGGTTGCCACTGGCTCGGTTTGTGGCGACTCAAAACCGGACCTTTTCTAGAGTTGCCCCCGGGACTCTGGGATGCGCTTCCTAATGAAATTAGAGTTTCCCCTTCTCTCAGTGTTTTTAAGAAGGACCTAAAGACATACCTGTTTAGTCAGGCTTTTAGTTCATAGTTTTAAAGCTTCTGTTTTAGAGGTTTTAATGTATTTTAAATTGTTTCAATTATGTTAATGTTTTAATTGGTTTCATATTGTGAACCCCCCAAGGACCTTTTTGTATGGGGTGGTATATAAATGTACTAAGATATAGATATAGATATAGATATAGATATTTGTTAGGTCTGGTGCTCCGGGGTGTTCTGGACAATTTTAAAATTGTTCTTAAATATTTTTAACTGTTTTTCAATTATTTTAAATTGTTTGTATATTGTTTTAAGTTGATGTTTTAAATGATTGTTTGTTTTCTTTTTGTTGTTGTTGTTGTTGTGCACCACCCAGAGCCTTTGGATGGGGTGGTATTAAAATGCAATTAAATAAGCAAATTCACCACATTATCAATTTTGCAATGCAATGAACACCTTACCATTCCCATTGATTGAATGGAAAACCAACTTAAAGCAAAACAGCACAAACATAACCTTGCTAGGCTTGGTCATGAATTATAAATTAAGCATGTCAGTAGCAGCTTGCTATTTTAAATACTCAAACCTTCTTCTGCATAGACTGATCCTGCAGTTTTAATTATTTTAATTGCTAAGGTCATGCCATAAAATCAGCTTGACATAAGTGTGTCATTCTCAGGTGGTGTGCGTTGCTCCCCTAATTACTTTTAACATGGACTGATCTGGCTATAGTGATCAAGAAGATGCAAGCCAATGAATGGGGGTACAGGTCAAAGTAAAATATTTCAGTTCACTTCATATTATGCTTTCAACAACAAAATGCAGAAGGCAGGGGAAGTACAGAAGGACTTTGTTATTTCTATAAGGTTCTGCACTCATAGGAGTTGGAGATAATGACATAAACTTTTTGGAGTATGAATCCAGGATATTTCATGTGTTAGAAGAGAGCTTTAAGTGCCACTTCTTACAGAGGATAAGAAGAGCATGTTGATTGGATAGCTGTTATGTTGGTAGGCCATTGAAAGGGAGATTCTTCAGAATTGTGCATTATTATTAGTCTTAATTCTTTACTAACGGCCATAATATTAAAAAATGGTTCTTTCAAATCAAATTGAAGAATAAACATGGGCCGCATAGCCTGATGGAGACCCTTGCAAGCTACTCCAACAAACGCTGCTACTTCTTTAAATTTCTGATCCCTCTATTTCCTTATTAATTCTGGCTAATGCTTTCAGCATCACCTTTGACTTTCAGCATCACCTTTGTTTAAAGGAAAAGCATTACACGGATATTATAAGCCAATTCATTCCAATGCATTGATTGCTGATGTTCATACTGCGAAAATGTTTGAACCCCCTGCCCTGCCCCGCCCCCTCAAAAATCTGGTATTAGTATAATGGTCTGGTTGAAATAATTCAGCTGTAGTCTATCAATAATTAATAGTGTGTCATGGATGGTTATTAAAGAACTTTTTTAGTGCTTTTTAATGCGTCTCTTGGGCCATTAAATGAAACAGCCGTGACATTTAAGATTGTACTTTTGACATTCAAGTACAATTTAAAACTGTTTGGTGGATGTGGTAACACTCACAATAACATCATCCTGCTTTTATGATTATCAAGGCCAAGCAAATGCATACATATTCATACATATTTCTAGGGGTGTACACAGAACTGGTTCAGGCAGTTCAGTTCAAATTTCCCCGCTCCCGGTGCTTCACATGCACAGCCTAACCCAGGCGTGGCTGCCCTAAACTTTAATGGCTTCTAAGTGAGGGGAAGAAATCTCACACACACACACACACACACACACACACACACACACACACACACACACGTTTTGGGGTTTTGTTTTTTTCTTTCTTTCTTTGAGGGAGAGAAGCCCAGCAGACTTAACTTCGACTTCCAGCTCCAGTCACTTCCTCGCCTGGCAACTGCATTCAGATAAGGAGGACCAATCAGGCTGCTGCTGCTGGGAGAACGCAGGGCTGGTTTTTGAACCTTTTCTTTCTCTTCTCTGCTGGACAGCAGTCAGCAGCTGAGAAGAAAAGTGCAAAGCAGGCAGGAGGTGGCAGGCAAATTCTGGCAGCATGGCTAGGACTCCGGATATCCCCTCCAATAAGAAAATAGTTGGAGAGGATTAAAAATAGTCTAAAATCCATTTCAAAACTCCCAAGATGGCAACCCTAGAGCAGGGGTTAAGAGGCCTGTATCCGGACTAGTGTTGTGCTAGTGTGGGGATGTAGCATAAAGATGTTGTGCAAAGGAAAAGTACCCCTGTTCCAGACTAATTCTTGTGTTAGCAGAAAATGTGGACATGTGCAAGGTGTTGTGCAATATGTTGCACAAGCTCTTGCATACGTCCTGGAGAAGTCTTCTGCAAGTGGTTGCAACACACTGTGGAGATCCACAAACCACCCAGAGGCACATATCTTCTCCTATAAGATTAGCATGACCATTCTGGAATCTGGATGCAGGCCAGTATTTTTGGAGAAATATGTTTGCAGAATCATTTGGACATATTTACTGGAATGGTTGGTGGTCTATAAATTAAAAAACAAAAATAAATAATAGGAGTTACTATTATGATATTAGGTATGCAGTCAAGATCAGAGCTGGGACTTTCCTAAAGGAAAGCCCATCTTTTCATATATATTTGTAATTTAGAGGTCTGAAAATATTGGTATACCAAACTCACTGAGATTTATAATCCAAATTGCTTTATCAGTTTTCGTAGCAACATGTTTTGTACAATAGTTTTGTAGCAACATGTAGATATAATCAAGCTCATATCTGAATTCATGTAGCCCAGCCAACATTGTTAACTGCACTTTAGCTTTAAATTTTCAATAACCATCAAATGCAGTCTCTGTTTATTTAATTGTTTTAAGGATATACAAATTATCTTTCAATACAAACATTTGCATGGTAGTTCACAGTTGTGGCTGCCACTGGCTCAGTTGGTGGTGACTTGAAACTGGGCCTTTCCTAGAATGGCCCCAGGACTTTGGAATGTGCTTCCTAATGAAACTAGAGCCTCCCCTTTTGGGGATGTTATTAAGAAGGACCTGAAAACTTACCTGTTTAGTCAGGCTTCTAGTTTATAGCTTTAACTTTTACATTTTAGAGTTTTTATCTGTATTTTAAACTGTTAAACCGCAACAAAAATAATAAAGTGGCAAATGAAAGCAGTCTTAAATCACTACATTCAAATATTTTAAATCCTGGAAAAATAAAAGCTTCTTTGACTGGAACCTAAGATATATCAAAGCGAGCTAGCTTTACCGATCGTTCAGGTGCATAGTGAGCCACTGCCCTGACACCCATGTTGTGCTGGGTGCACTGCACTCCAGTTCTCTCTGTCCGTCCTTATGTGTTTGGTTATTTGCAAATTCCCTCCACTCTGATCTTTCCCCCCACTCTTCTCTGATCTGGTGGTGGGTTGTCACTGTGGCAGTGCTCCTCCTCCCACTATTCCCATCCAATTTCACTCTGTGCCTTTTCAAAACATAAAGGATGGGGAATGGAGTGGAAGTGTGGCAGTGTATTCTAGATAGCTCAACATACCTTCTTCATACCTCTGCCTTGTTCCCCTTCCTCTGTCTTTTGAAAAAGCAGGGAGCATTGTAGGATGGGACAAGAGGAGCAGTGATGATGTTTGGCAGTGATAGTGCCATTATGGGGTAGGGTGGCCAGTGGCACTCTTAGCCCTGGACTTTAGGGCCAAAGTCCAGGGCCTCTATGCTCTCTGGGGCACACCAAATACTCTTTAGACTGTCCCAGCTGGTGTCATCACTGCTGGCCTGCACTGTGCAAGGCAACTGAGTGTGATGATGACCTGTGCCACGTGCTTTAGAGACGGTGGGGAGTGGAGAGAGAAAAATGTGGGATGGGAATATGTTAAATGTGGGGTGGGAATATGTTAAGTTGTGTGTTGAAATGTTTCTGTTATGCATATTTGCATAAATATGTCCCATATGTTAAAAGAAGTTGTTCTAGTAAGAACTGATCATCTTGCTTTCCTTTCACTATCTCTACAACTGGACTAAATTTGGTTTAAATCAAGGTCCACAAGTTAGATCTCTTGCACCTCAAATGTTCATGCATCTGCCATCTTGGATTGAGGTGAATGACATCATCACAAACTCTGCAATTGAGGTGTCCCTGTGTGTCACTCACTACAAATATACCAAATTTGGTTCAAATTGGTTAGACAGTCCTCGGGTTAGTGCATGTGTGCCTCAAAAGTTCACACGCCCACCAATTTGGATTGGGGTGGATGACATCATCACAAACTACATCATTGGGGCATCCCTATGTGTCCCTACAGCTGTAGCAAAATTGGTTCTAATAGGTTAAGCCGTTCACAAGTTAACCCACTTGCACCTCAAAAGTTTACGCATCTGCCATCTTGAACTGGTGTGGATGACATCACAAACTATGCCATTGAGGTGTCCCTGTTTGACACTCACTGCAACTGTACCTAATTTGATTTAAATTGATTAGGTAGTCCACAAATTAGCATGCTTGCGCTTCAGAAGTTCACACGGCTGCCATCTTGAATTGGGGTGGATGACATCATCACACACCACGCCATTGGGCATCCCTATGTATCCCTACAGCTGTAGCAAATTTGGTTCAAATCGGTTAAGTGGTTCAGAAGTTAGCCCACTTGCGCCTCAAAGGTTTATGTATCTGCCATCTTCGATCGGGGTGGATTACATCATCACAAACTACACTGTTGAGGTTTCTGTGTTTGTCACTCACTGCAACTGTACTTAATTTGGTTTAAATTGGTTAAACAGTCCACAAATTATCCCTCTTGCACCTCAGATGTTCATGTGGCTGCCATCTTGAATCGGAGTGGATGACATCACACATCATGCCATTTGGGCATCCCTATGTGTCTCTACAGCTGTACCAAATTTGGTTCAAATCAGTTAAGCGGTTCATAAGTTAGCCCACTTGTGCCTCAAAATTTTACTCATCCGCCATCTTGGATCGAGGTGGATGGCATCATCACAAACTATCCTGTTGAGGTGTCCCTATGTGTCCCTACAACTGTGCCCAATTTGGTTCATATTGGTCCAGGCGTCGTGAAGTTGATAGAGGGGGGAATACATGGACGGACACACACACAGACACACACACAGAAAGCTGGGTGAATAGTGTGTATGTAGGGGGATGATGCTTACCTTGCAGTGAGAAGGGGACTCCAAAGGCCTTTAGGTCCAGGCTCCAAAATTACCTGTGCACCTCTGAGGGTGGCAGCTCAGTCCTTGGGTGTTGGAAACCTGTTGCTGCCTCCATCAATCTCCCACCTGAGGTGGCAACCTCTCTGGACCTCATTAGTGAGCCAGCCCTGAAAGCGAGCACAAAGTGAGTCACTAGCTGGGATTAGACACCAGGCATTTTTCTCACCAGAGTTTCCAGTGAGAAATAATTTAGTAAGAGTTTAATCCTCTGGTGGTTCTTGTTCTAAAAGTATTGAAATCAGGAGAGGGTTGCCTGTAAAATTATGTGGGGAGACATTTTCTCTACATTAAGTAGGCTCTTAGTATAAGTTGTTTTAAGACTAATGCCCCCCACCCCCCACCCAAGGATTAAAATCCTTAAAGGTAGTGTAGGGGCAGGAAGAGAAAAAACTTCAGTGGCAAACCAGATTCCTGATTGCATATTTGCCTTCCCATGTAGCATATGGTTTGCCTTGCTTGCTTCAGTCATATGAAACTGCTTGGGCGACACAGGCCTTGTTGGAGGCGGTGGGGTGGGTACCTTCTCTCTATTAATGTGTTGTAGTTGAAATTGTGTAGGATGTTCTTTAGGGACTCAGTTGGGTGCTCTTGCTTTGCAGTTGGGGGTGGAGAGGAGGAGGTAATACAAGGTGTCTTTTGATGGCTTGTAATTCTCTGGTTATGTGAAATACACACTGGGGGCTTTTCTTGAAAAGAGAAAAATATTGAGTTATGAAGTTCAGAATCTGCTACCATATTTCTTTATCTAAACTTATTTCAGTCTCAGCCTTTTAGACCTTTATGCCAATTCCCAATAGTGCTTTGAAAGGGTTTTATGACAGCTCTCTTCATCATGGTACCCAATAAGGCCACTCCAGCATTAGGAAATTATCTCAAATTTATGAACTGCAAGTGAATGCATTTTTATGTAAGCTGTCAACATTTTCTCACCATGGTGACCTAACAAGACTGCTGAATAGATGTATTTTTAGACTTAACTTTAAGATAAAGTTTTGCTAAATGGTCTAGAGTGACTCCTAAGGATAGCTTCTCTTAATGCTTAATTAATTCTTTTCTACTGAGATGTATCAAAGTTCCCTTAACAGACATTGGAAAAAGCATGATCTACATAGTTGTCTTCCTGTTACTGCACACTCCAGGCCCAAGTATTAGCTGTGAGGCAAACTACATTATAAATTACATGCCATTATCACATTAGCTATAACTTTATCAAAATTGTTACAATGATGCATTGCAGAATTGCCATGATGGCCTTATTTGTACCTTAGCTTTTTGGATTTTACTGATGGTGGATCCCTTTGTGAACTGATATCACTGATATGATGGGATAGAAAAAGAGGTGCACCTCAATCTGAGTCTGTTATTTGGCCTGTTATTTAGGGAATGGATGTTTGAATTATAGGAAAAGGCAACTTTTCAGCCTTTTAAGAATTCTTCCAGTGTTCTGGTCTTCATGCCTTGACTGGTTTTAAATTAGAATGAGTTCCAGAGTGGGGCAGGGACAGAAGAACTAAAGAACTATTTTTCTTAGCATTAAAGGTTGTGTCAGCTCAACCCTTGCCTTCAAAAATGTTTCTAGAAGCAGGGCCTGGGGCTTTCCTTGGGGAGAATTTTTGCAATGTACAGGTGGCCCTCATTATGCGGCAGCCAGGTTGGTCTCTGGGGCATCTTGGAGAGACCACATTACTCCTTTGCTGATGGAGTTTCACTGGCTGCCAACTGTTTTCCAGGGGAAATACAAAGTGCTAGTTATAAAGCCCTAAATGGCTTAGGCCCTGGGTATTTAAGAGAGCATCTTCTTCACTATGAGCCCCACCACCCATTGGGGTCATCTGAGGAGGTCCGTCTCCAGTTATCACCAATTCGTCTGGTGGCTACACAGAGACAGGCCTTCTTGGTTACTGCCCCGAGATTGTGGAATGCGCTCCCTGTTGAGATACAATCCTCCTCATCTCTGGCCATTTTTAAAAAACATCTGAAAACTCATCTTTTCACCCAAGCTTCCCAAGCTTTTAAAAATTGTCTGTTGTAATTTTATGGTTGATTTTAAATTGTTGAATTGTTTTAACTTTTTATATGTGTTTTAATTGTTTTATGTTAACAGCCCAGAGATGAATGTTTGGGTGGTATAGAAGTTTGATAAATAAATAAATAAATCCATAGGGATTCCATTCTTGCCTGCATCTGCAGATAAATGAGACCTTGAACCAATGGGAATATGGGGGGGTTAGGTTCTGCTGGGGTCAAAAAATGGCAGAAAAGTGGGGAGGAGGCAGAAATAAGTCAAATAATGTATTGTGCCATGTTCTCCAGGTCTCCAGCTGCCCAGCAATGCCCCTCCAACCCCCAATTATGCAGATTTTCCACAAATAATTGCAGGGTCCTTTTAAAAAAAGCCACAAAATTGCTCCGTTCAGCAAAATGGTGGCCAGAAATGAACTTGGAGGTCCTTTCTGGCCACCCAGGAACCACAGATAGGCAAATTTTCACAATTTTTGTATCCACAAATAACGGGTCTCCATTGCCAGACCGTGGATATGCAAAACTGCAGGTACCAGGGCTGTGGATAATGAGGGCCATCTGTACAATTTGAGGACTGAGCAATGAGCACTGGAAAACTGGAGGACTTTCCTTACCATTCAAAACTGGCTGATCTTGTTGGAATACAGAAAGGCTGAGGCATGTGGCTGCATGTGGATGTCTGTTCATATACAGTAATCTCTCGCCAACCATGAGCGTTCTGTTCTGGGAAAATCTCACGGTTGACGAGCCATTGACATCAATGGCAAGCAGGGGGTTAGGAGAACTGCATGAAAAGACAGCAAAATACAGTTAAAAATAGAGGGAAATCCCCCCATCACCATGATGTTACCTGGGGGAACCCAGTCAGCATAAACCAGACAGACAAGGATGGTTGAAGGAAGCAATATCACCGTTTATTGATTACAGCGCTGTGACCCCTTCCTGGTGCCTCACGGCCCTCCAGAAAAGAAGCCCCGAATCCCCCGATTTTGGGGGTTTTAAACCTTGGCATTGTTACACATCTGGGCGTTAACATTTTGCCCTAGAACCAATTAGTTTACTTCATTAACACATGTGTTTGCCTCTGGGCTGGACTTTGCTCTGAGTTCCGGTCTTACAGAAAAGAGATAAGCAAATTAAGAGAAGATTCTTTCACATTCTAAGAAGCAGGACGAGTTACAGTTTAAAGTGATCCTATCATCTGGCGCCTATGTTAATGAAGCTAGTCCGTTCATACCCACTTCCCCCACCCTGTCTGCCCTTGGTAGATAAGTGACTCATCACCAACTTCAGCAGTAGAAAACAATAGAAAAAAACAATAGAGGAATTTTCCATTCTACATCTCCCCCCTCAAGAGCCCATTTTATGGCTCTTCCTTTAAGGGTAGACTAGAATACATTGTTTTTATAAGTGGTGCGGTTTCCTTTCTAACTATGGCAGAAACAGCAGATTCTATTATTCTAGTTAAACAAGGTATTATACAAGGTAGCATTAGCAAAATTATAACAATGATAACAAAGACAACAAATAATGACTTTAGCCAGGCTAGGTCTGGCAGCCAACTCGTGAGCCATTCCCATATTCCCCATCCAGATGGGGGTTGGCCGATGTTGTGAAAGACCTGTATCGATTCCTTCAATTTGGCTGCCTCCTGATCAATTTTTCCTTGATTATTTACATAGTAACAGCATTTCTCCCCGATCAAAGCACAGGCACCTCCTTGCTGAGCAGCAAGAATGTCGAGCGCTTTACGGTTTTGCACAACCACTTTTGATAATGAATCAACCTCTTGCTGAACTTCCATTAACATTTTCAGAGTGCTATTGAAAGATTTTTCCATCTCCTTTGAGATGTTTTTGACCGCTATTTCAAGCTCAATCACCCCAAGTCCCGGTAGCATAGCCCGCCAAGCCTGGTGGAATCCGGTGTTGCGGACCACAAGGGGGTTCTCTGCGCCACGCCTTAGGCGGTGCAGGAAACTGCCCATGTTCAAAACTTCAGAGGCATTTAGGCTCTTGCGGATCTCTACTTTGGGTGCTAGATAAGCAGGGGCACATCTGCCATTCCAACCTTGTGGCAGTGCTTTGTATGCGTTTTTACCACAGAGCCAGTACATTCCGTGTTCGAGCAGGGACAGGGTCAGGACGTCCCCCGTTTCCCACTTCATTGGCCCTACTCTTCGTTCTCCTATGCCCAGGGCCGTTCCACATTCTCTGTCAAGGCTGAAGGGTCCGGACTTGCTGGCCCTTCCCCCGAACCAGGAAAGTGTTACATTTGGGTCTTTGTGGTGTGCACAGGTTATGCTCAGCCAGAGGGTCCAGAAAGGGGATTCCCACGTGTTAAGTTTACTATCACACGTGTCATGCTTGGTTTGTGTTTTGTTGATCAGGATACCTAGCCGATCGTGTACATATAGGGTGTTTTTCCATAGGAATTTCGACTCCTCCCGCCAGTGGCCTTCAGTGAAATTGAATAGGGTTACAGAGGTGAGGGTCATCTCTCCCCCATACAATCCAGGATATTTGCCCACAGAGGGATCATCCCCATCGCACTCTTCCTGGTCTGGTCCATGATCGTCAGCCCGTGGCGTGAATTCGCCAAGGGATTTATCAAACGTCCATGTGTGGGCACAGTGAGTGTAGGAGATCTCCCCCAAATTGGGTCCCGGTCCCCCTTTGTTCTCAATGCAAATTGGATTCTGGCCAATTAATGTTTCAACCTCATATTCCGGGACCCCTTTTGAATACCAATTTCGTTTCCATTCCCTCTGGTAGCGGTAGGTCTGGCGGTTCCCCCCTCCCGTGGTTGGTCGCCAAGCCAATTCGGTGGTGCTGATCCAGGGGGAGCACCAATTTACTCTGGGTTTCTGAACCCACCAATTTAGGGGGATGGGGCCCGCCACCAGAGCTACCTTCTCTTCAGAATGTATATCACCATGAGTACAAACCCAGCAGTCTTTAAGGGATGTGGCTCCGATTACAGTCTGAAGCCCAGGGACTTTCGGGTGGGAAACCTTGTAGGTGCTATTCACTCCTATTACCCATAAAAACAACAGTGTTCGAGACCACATTTTTAGTTACAAGCTTGAAACCAGGAAATAACACTCTCTCTCCCACCCCCGCCGGTGGTCCGTACAAAGGGTGTGCCGCTTCCAGGTATGGGCACACCCGTAGGGACGTTCCAAAGATGTACCCTGGACCCGTGCGAAGACGTGCACCCGTTCCGGTAGGGTGTAGCAGGGGGTAGACTCAGGGTAGGCGACGTATCTTCAGCTTAGTCTCTCCAGTCTTCTGTGCAACCCACGAGATAGGCGCCTCTGCCCGTTTAACCCTGGTATGATGGACCCACGCCTTAATTCCTGCACATTTTAAAGCAGTTGGTGTGATTAACAGAATCTGATATGGACCTCCCCATCTGGGTTTCAAAGGCTCTACCTTCCATTTCTTCACCCACACCCATTCTCCCACTTCATAGGGGTGTACTGGATCCACAATAGGAATGGGGATGGTTTCTTGTAGGGAGTGTCGTACATCGTGCAGGACCTTAGCCCATTGGGCCGTGGACGGGGGGTGGTCCTCAACTCTAGTACGTAGGATGGGTGACGCCCTCCCATACATAGCCTCGAATGGAGTTAATTTCTCCTTTCCCCTTGGTGTGTTTCTAATTTTAAACAGTACGTATGGTAACAGGGCCACCCAGTTCATTTGTGTGAGCTCAATTAGCTTGACTAGATGATCTTTGAGTGTCCTGTTCATACGTTCCACTTTCGCGGAACTTCGTGGGTTCCACGAGGAATGGAGTTTCCATTGTATTCCCAATGCCCTAGAAACGTCTTGTACTGCTTTGCTCACAAATGCCCCCCCATTGTCTGAGTTAATTTGTATTGGCAGTCCGTGGTTGGGCAGGTGTTCGTTAAGCAGGTATTTAACCATAGCCTGCGCGCTTTCTGCCTTGCATGGTTTGGCTTCCACCCAGCCAGTTAGCGTGCATACAATGACCAGGAGATATTTATAGGGTCCTTGCCGGACCATCTCTGTAAAGTCCACTTGAATAATGTCCATCGGGCCGGCCCCCATTGCTACTTGCCCTGCTTGTCCTTGAGGCCGGGTATTGGGGTTGACTTTAGCACATTCTACACACTTCCTGGCTACTTGTCGGGTATGAGCAGACAAATTTGCATAATACTTCTTCCGAATGAGTTCATACATAGTCTCTGCCCCCATGTGCGTGCCTTCATGTAAGCCCTCCACAAGTCTTGTCACATATTCCTTGGGGACTAGTGTCTTCCCCCCTCTGATGATCCATTTCCCCTGCTGTTTCACGGCTCCCAGGGCTTCTGCCAGCTTTTTGTCTTCTGTTCCATACTCCCATTCCTCTTCCAGGGTAGCTAGGTCTGGAATAAGGGACACCATAATCATTTCGGCTGAGCGTGCAGCTAACTTAGCTGCTGCATCAGCTCTACGGTTGCCGCTTTCCACTTCCCCTCCTCCTCTCTGGTGTCCACGGCAGTGCATAAAAGCCAGACTGCGGGGTTGCTGCATGGCGTCCATGAACCGCTGGATCTCTAGCTGGTATTTCACTGGGTTCCCTTTAGAATCTAGCATGCCCCTTTCATGATGCAGTGCAGCGTACGCATGTGCCATGTTGTGTACATATCTTGAGTCCGAATAGAGGTTCAGAGTTTGCCCCTCTGCCATCTCACAGGCTCTGGTAACTGCAATTAGTTCTGCTAGCTGGGCTGAGGTGCCCGTGGGTAGCGGCTGAGCTTCGATAGTGTCCACTAGACTCACCACGGCATATCCTGCTCTTCTCACCCCATTTTCTACAAAGGAGGACCCATCTGTGAACCACTGCAGGTCTGCATTCTTCAGTGGGACCGTGCGTAGGTCAGATCGGACTGCCCAGGTCTGTTGCAACAGCGTTGGGCAATCATGCGTCTCTCCCTCTTCTGCATTTTCATCGGGTAGAAATGAGGCAGGATTTAAACTGGTGGTCACCTGTAATTCGACCTCTGGGTCTTCTAACAGCATCAGTTGATATTTCATGAGTCTAGAGCCTGTCATCCACTTGATAGTCCCTTCTTTTAACAAAGATCTAATGGAGTGTTCAGTGACTATTGTAGTCTTTGCTCCGAAAGTGAGTTTCTTTGCATCTTGTAACAGTACAGCTGCTGCAGCTACAACTCTCAAGCAGGGAGGGAATCCTCTTGCTACTGCATCCAATCTTTTTGAAAGATATGCGCAGGGTCGCATACTGGGTCCGACTTGCTGTGTCAGGACTCCCTTTGCTAACCCCCCCCCCGCTCAAGCACGTATAGCGTAAAGGGTAGCGTGAGGTTTGGGAGTCCTAAAGCTGGGCCCCTCGTTAGCATGTCTTTCAGTTCCTGGAACGCTTTCTTCTGATCCTCTCCCCACAGCATCTCGCCTTCTCCTCGAGTCACCTCGTACAAGGGCTGGGCTATCTGGGCGTAGCCTGGTATCCAGACGCGACAATAGCCAGTCATTCCAAGGAATGCTCGCAGACCACGTTTGGATTTGGGTTCTGGAATGGCACAAATTGCTTCTACTCTTTCTCCTGATAGGTATCTCTGGCCTTCCTCCAGCCGAAATCCCAGATAGTTTACAGTAGTCTGTATAAGTTGGGCTTTGCTCTTGGATACTTTATAGCCACAGTTTGCAAGTCTTTTAAGCACCTCTATAGTGAGTTCTTTGCAATCTTTTTCCGTATTTGTTGCGAGTAAAAGATCGTCCACATACTGCAAGACTGCCCCCCCTGGGGGTACAACTAGACCCTCCAGATCTCTAGATAAAGCTTCTGAAAAAAAACTCGGGCTGTGTATGAAACCCTGTGGCAATCTGGCCCAGCTTAGCCAGATCTGCTTGTTCTGGAGTCCCGGGGAGTCCAGGGGGGTGTGCCAGGTGAAAGCGAAGATAGGGATCGAGGCAGGTGCTAATCTGATTGTGAAAAAAGCATCCTTAATGTCCAGTACTGTGTACCATCTAGCAGCGCCTGGTACTCTACTCATTATGGTGTATGGGTCAGCCACTAGGGCTACCATGGGTTCAGCTCTTGCATTTACTGCCCGCAGGTCTTGCACTGGTCTGTAACGGCCTGGTTCCTTCTTTTCCACTGGGAAGAGTGGGGTATTCCATCCAGATTGACACTCTTGTAGTATCCCCTCTTCAAGGTATGCTGTGATAATTGGCTGGATTCCCCTCCTTTTCTCTTCTGAGATTGGATACTGTGGTATATTAGCGGGTATGGCTCCTGGCTTCATTCGAATGCACACAGGGGGTTGGTTGATGGCCATGCCAAATCCTCCGTTTTCTGCCCAAACCTCTTTAGGCACTGGCAAGCTTTCTGCTATGTCTTGCGCTATCAAGACTCTGGTGGCTTCCGATTTCCCATCCCACCAGGCTTTCCACTTCCAAGCCTTTTCTTTGGGCATTTCTATTGTGCATACATCCCCCCCTTGTGGCGTCTCGAGGGTACAGCTTCCATCTTTTGAAAAAGTTAAAGTGGCTTGTAATTTGCACAGAATGTCTCTTCCCAATAAGTTCATTGGACAATCGGGGAGCCACACGAACTGATGTCTAAAGGTATTCCCCTTAAGACTGCAATTGTCCACATCAAAGATGGGCCTGGAGTTACTGCGGCCTGTGGCTCCCTGTATTGGTAACTTGATAGCAGTCTTCTCTCCTATTGGGTGTTGAATGGCTGAAATAGTAGCTCCACTATCAATCATAAATGGCACCTTCTTCCCCTGTACAGTCAAAGTCACCATGGGTTCCGGGGTGAGTGGTAACTGGTGCAATGAACCCTGGCCCCGTCACTCCTCTTCCTCCGCGCGTCCAGCCATTACTCGCGAAACTCTGTGCCCTCTGTCTGCATTTCCCTCCTCAGGTCTTTCTGGACATTCATTCTTCCAGTGCCCATGCCTCTTGCAGATTGCACACTGATCGCGACCCAAACGTTCCTGATGGGCTCCTCTGCCCCCTCGACCACGTCCTCTAGTACTGCCACCTCGCCCCCGTCTTCCTGGCAACTCCCCTCTAATGGCAGCCGCCATCACAACAGCAGCCTTTTGCTGTTTTTCTTCCTCCTCTGATACTAGGTCCCGATACTTGGGTCCCGATACTTGGCCAGATACTAGGTCCCGATACTTGGCCAGAAACTCATCTCCCGATACTAGGTCCCGATACTAGGTCCCGATACTTGGCCAGAAACTCATCTCCCTTCCCCACGCCTGGATGCCAATCAGGGTCTTTGGTTACTAAATAAATTCCTCCTCTGTTTTTCTTCCTCCGGTTTGCATACACATTTCTAGCCAATCCCAGTAACATCTCTTCGGGCATGTCCACCGCCTCCTCTCTTTTCTGCAGCTTTCGACGGATGTCTTTCTGGGCTTGAGCTATGAAGGTCATGTTGATCTGTCTTCGGTTTCCTTCATTGTCTGGATCGATGCTTGTCCACTGCCGGTAGGCTGCCTTCAGCCGCTCCATGTATGCTCCGGGTGCCTCTTGGGGTCCCTGCAGGACCTCCGATACTTTAGCGAGATTGATATTTCTTCGTCCAGCCGCCCTCATGCCTTCTAGTACTAGGTCCCGATACTTGGCCAGAAACTCATCTCCCTTCCCCACGCCTGGATGCCAATCAGGGTCTTTGGTTACTAAATAAAGCTCATATAAATCTTTTGGGGTTATCTCTGATTTGAGTTTCTTTGCTTGTTCGTCTAATGCCTTTTTCATTCCTTCTTGGACTCGACTTCGCTCATCCGAAGACAGTAGCGTGTGCATCAGTGTCTGTATGTCTCCCCAGGTGGGACGGTGGGTGCGCATGATCGTCTCGAAAAGTTCCAGCATCTCCCTAGGGTCTTCAGTTAGGGTCTTGGTGGTGCGCTTCCAATTCAGCAGGTCCGCAGACGAAAAAGGCACATACTGGTATTGGTACACAGCTTCCCCTTTGTCCCTGTGGAAGGTGGTTACACGCAGGGGGGCCATGGTCACTCCCTCTCCTTCATCTGGGTTTAACTGTTCCTTGCCCCCCTTCTCTTTCCTTTCCTTTTCCAATTCTTCCACCCTAGCCTGTAGTTGCTTGAGTTCTTCCTGTTCGGCTGCCTCACGTGCTCTGAACTCAGCCTCCTTCTTCTTCTCCCACTCTAAACGCTCCTGTTCCTTCTTCCTTTTCGCCTCTTCTTCTTCTTTTTCTTTCGCATACCGTATGCGCTCCTCCGTTTGCCTGAACTGGTATGGAGGATCGCTCGGGTGGGGAACTTTGGGGTATAACGGGTTGTAGGGTGGAGGCGGTAGGGGCGATTCTGGCTCTTCCTCAGGCTCCAGGAGCTGGGGTGGAGGCGGGGGTAACGCGCTTGGTGGTGGTGCCGAGGCCTCTTCTCTCTCCAACTTTCGTACCTTGCCCTTGCCTTTGGTGCGGAGCGCTAGCACCGTCTTTGCCCCCTGTTTCTTCTTGCAGTCCTGTAGCCATTTTGGCCCCTCTATAACGTTCAACATCCACTGGTCTATGTATGCATACTGGTCAGGGTGGCTTTCAGTCACTGTTATGTGAACCTTGCGAATCTCATCTATCTCAAAACTTCCATCTGCCGGCCAAGTTGGACTTTGGGCTGGCCAGTTCAGTGTACAGTGTCTAACCAGGATTTCAGGCTTGCAGGGTGGGTCGCCATAATCTCTAGTGAAACCTTTCTTAAAGTTCTGGACCATACAGTTCAGTGGGGTGCATACCTTTGACCCACCCCCACCCATAATTACAGAATTGTGCTCTCTTTCACTCAAGACAAACAGACAAATAGGAGAGGGAAACGGACTGCGGGTAGGGGGTCCCGCAGTGAGCCACAGAGGGATTATAGACAGACAACTTTCACAGCCCGCACCTCCGATTTGGGTCCCCTTCTCGTCGCCGAGAGAGAGGACTTACTCAGGAGTCCCGCCTTGCCACTGCAAGGACCACTTTCACGGTGGGTTCCCCTCTTTAGGGTCCCCCTCTGCACTCACCAAATATCTTTCAAACTGCACACATTCACACAACCTCCCTTTTCCTCCCAGAGCCCGTCCTGCTTCTAGGCAGTGCCCTCTGCCTACAGCGGCTCTTGGCACAGGGTGGGCGATTCCCTGGCTCCCCTTTGTCTCGAGACCCTTAATACTCCACCTGTCCGGACTCCTGCGTTGGTGTGCCTCGTTCCGCGCCCGTCTTCGGTGGGCTTGGGAGTTTAGGTCTCACGTCGTCGGGGGTCAAAACCTTCCTCCTTTCAAAAGGGAGGAGTGGCGCCTGAAGGGTTGCTCTCCCACGGTGTGAGAAAGGATCCCCCAAGCAGCCACCGATGGGCAGGTAATTCACCAGCCGACCATCCGAGTCACGGCACCAGTTTATGTTACCTGGGGGAACCCAGTCAGCATAAACCAGACAGACAAGGATGGTTGAAGGAAGCAATATCACCGTTTATTGATTACAGCGCTGTGACCCCTTCCTGGTGCCTCACGGCCCTCCAGAAAAGAAGCCCCGAATCCCCCGATTTTGGGGGTTTTAAACCTTGGCATTGTTACACATCTGGGCGTTAACATTTTGCCCTAGAACCAATTAGTTTACTTCATTAACACATGTGTTTGCCTCTGGGCTGGACTTTGCTCTGAGTTCCGGTCTTACAGAAAAGAGATAAGCAAATTAAGAGAAGATTCTTTCACATTCTAAGAAGCAGGACGAGTTACAGTTTAAAGTGATCCTATCATCTGGCGCCTATGTTAATGAAGCTAGTCCGTTCATACCCACTTCCCCCACCCTGTCTGCCCTTGGTAGATAAGTGACTCATCACCAACTTCAGCAGTAGAAAACAATAGAAAAAAACAATAGAGGAATTTTCCATTCTACAATGAGTCAGTAAAAGGAGTGAAGGGGAACCCTGAAAATCACTCCCTGAGCCTCCTAAATCACCCCTGAGCACCATAATCACCCCGACCTCCAAAAATCACCCCTGACCCCCAGAAATCGCAGCCCCCCCAAAAAGAAATTATCAAGAAATCTCGCCAAACTGTGGATACTCAGGTTGAAGTTGGTGAGTCTTGCCACAATTTCTTAGTCACAGATACTTAAAATTGCAATTGGGGAATGCGTGGTTGGCAAGGGATGGCTGTAACCTTACAAAGGCTAACAACAGTTTGTGAGGAGACTGTGAGGAGAGAAGAATCTTCGTCAGGCACTCATTCTAGAAGAGTAGCCATGTTAGCCTATTTGCAGTTTGGATACTGTATGTATCGCATAACCTCTACACAAAACCTTTGAAAAGAAAGTCAGCACCAAGGCTGTGTGGTGTGAAGAGTTTCAGCTGAAGGGTTTTCCCTAGTGGAAGAATAAACAAGATCCCAGGAAAGAACACACAACTCCAAGGGAGATTTATTTCAGTAAAAGGGTAGCAATGCTCTAAGGTGAAAAACTGGGATTTTAGAGTATTTCTCATTAAACAAATTGTGTCTGACATGGCATCAGGAATTTCTCTACTACAAAATTGACTTCCTAGTCTGCTGTAATCCCCCCAGGAGCAGATGTATTCAAACTCTGTGTCAGAAGTCCTTGTAAGATTTTGGAGTAGAAGAACTGGCTGCATGGGAACAGTTGAAGCACTTCATTCTTCCTGCGGGGAGACTTTAAGATTAACCAATAGCAGTGATCTTGTATTCTAGGTGATTGGTTACATTCATTTTCCAATATATGGACTTCATTCTGAAGACCCTAATGATGAAAATCTGTGTTACCGGCCTTAGAAATAATATTTGAAATCGTTGTGTGACCCCTTTCGCTTATCCTTGCAGGGATGATAGGGTTGTTCCATTGGGAGAGTTAACCCCATCCCTGAAACGATATCTGAAAGGGACCACATAAATATTGCAAAAGAATTTCCTTCAAATTAATGTCTGCAGCAAGCCCCAAAGGGTTCCACTTGAATGACAAGACCAATCAACAACATCTACCATGCCTCAAACCACAGCTTTTCAGAAAAGTGGCAAAAGGTGCACAGATGATGAATCCCAAGCACATAGTATTTGTAGACTCTCCAAAGCAGTTCCTTGATTCCATATCATGGAAGCTATATATCAGGCCCTTTCTACAAGGGCCCATGGCCTGTACTTTCATAGCTTCTGAAGAATTGAGCTGTACTTTCTTTTCCCACAATATCTGCTGTTAAACAACATTTGGCAGACAAAAACATCTCTGTGGAGCTGAGCAAAACGGCATTTTCTAAGAATAATTTCTGTCAAACGGGAGACAACCAAGTCTGAAAAGCAGGAAAAGGAAAAGATTTTTAGTGATGACAGACTGTAAATAGTTTCCCATTTGAGTCTCGAGTCACCACAAAAAGCTTTTCTGGTGAACATGAATGTGAATATGCTTTTCAAAACTTCTTGTTTTGAAAAGGAAAGATTCGCACTAGATGTAACACACTCAGTAACATCATAACAGTTCTGACTGCCTTCATTAGACAAAATCCAAGCCCAGTCCAGAGGCTAAATTCCATAGCAGATTGTGTAACTCACCGTCAGTAAAATAAAGCAGTAAGGAACCTATTCAGCAAGAAGCTTTACCTCAGAATTCTTGTATCAAAATCCAGATCCACAGTCTGCTTTTGGCTTACTGAGATGTGGAAAAGGTAT
This sequence comes from Hemicordylus capensis, assembly GCF_027244095.1. NCBI lineage: Eukaryota > Metazoa > Chordata > Lepidosauria > Squamata > Cordylidae > Hemicordylus > Hemicordylus capensis. The sequence continues at coordinate 366,937,929 of NC_069658.1, read as the reverse complement.
CATCAAGGCTATCAAAGGTAAATATAGTTGGTTGTGTTCAAGTGGCTTTTGATGCCAAGGTGACAACCATTTAATTCCTTTAATTTATGGTCATGGATGATGCAGGCTAGTTTATACCCTGTAAGTATTAAGCCTTCCCCAAAGAGGTTGCAATGGAGCTCTTGGGCTTGTGACTACAGCTTGGCAAATCTCATTGTATGCTCAGTGTCTCACAGCGCTTAGGCGTGCAGTATAGGGAGCAGAGTCCTATAATGCCATGCCAGTTTCTTTCCGCAGGATTTGCATTCAGCACTTTTATTCCTCTTTCTCATTGGGGCTGTGTAAATACACTAGGAAAGTATAATTTATGAATATACTAAATACGATAACATATAACACTAATTTACTGAAGCATATGCAGTAAAAAGGCTCCCTGTTGAGCTGATTGTAGCTAAGCATTTTGCAGAGCTGCACTACAGCCAATCAGTATAGTTGCCATAAGTACACAGGGAAGATCGTTACTTTTCCTGAAGGATGAGGTGAAGCAAGCACTTCTGAAATAAAGAAGCAGAGGAAAAAAGAAAGCTTTTCAAAATGGAGCATGCTAACCAAAGTGAAGCAGTGCGGAAGATACGTTGGGATCTATCATTTGACTGATTGCAGTGTAGAATGCAGTGTAGTCCGCTAAGAAATTTTTCTCACAGTGTACTGTGAGGAAATTCTCACTTATATGCATATATTCTTATTCCCCACCCGGTTGTGAGAATAGCTTCAGGGTCTGGATGTGCATACAGATCTGTATATGTGTTCATTGTAGTGAGATTGTACATGTGTTGAATGTAATGTGCAAATAGGGTTATAAAATATGAGCAAGTTGTGAAACAATTATTTATTTATAAAAGCCAGGGTCACATTGCATTAATCTGAGTCAACTGAGTGGGCGGTTGAGAAAAAAGGAAGAAGCCAAAAAGCTTGTTTTTCTCTACTACAATATCTAGGCTGGCTTTGGTTTTAGCAATGCACTTCTGCATGTGTGAGTTAAAACAAATTCTGGAAGGTGTGAAAAGGCCGTGGCAACATAGAACAAGAGCTTCTCCCCCACAACCCAACCCAACCCTACCCCCACATCTGCTTTGATACCTTTCATATAATTTGAAGAGCTGTGAAACTGAGGACCACAGGAACACACTGAATTTCCTATATTAAAAGGACCTCCTTAAAGGGGAAAAAAAGACCTAAACCATATGTAGATTGTGACAGGTAACAAGTGTCTCTCTCTCTCTCTCTCTCTCTCTCTCTCTCTCTCTCTCTCTCTCTCTCTCTCTCTCTAAATTTCTATACCGCCCTTCCAAAAATAGCTCAGGGCGGTTTACAAAGAGAAACAACAAATAAATAGGATGGCTCCCTGTCCCCAAAGGGCTCACATTCTAAAACGGAAACATAAGATAGACAAAAGCAACAGTACTGGAAGTAACATATATGTCTATGTTATGGTAGGTATTCACTTGTGAATGCTGAGAATCCAAGATTAATTGCAGGAATTTCTAAAAACAGGTTTGCCCACTCTTTTGACATATAGCAGTAAATAAAGGCAATTGTATTTGTGTGAATACTGACATTCACCAGTCCATAACTCAGGTTTTGGATATTTATAAAAAACATCTGGGATGCTCAGCATTACAGCATTTTTACATTTTCTATAAGACTATTTTTCTTCAGGTACATAAGCTGGCAAGCCGTAATTCGCTACAATTACTACAATTCATTTTGCACTGGGGGCAGAGATTCAGAATCATGCCCATCTCTCATTGACTTACTGTATATGAAACTGTAGATTTTCCTTTACATAAAATAAGTACATTGTCTTATACTCCAGTCCTGAACATGTAAATTCAACATGTAAGGATATAAACCCGGAAGCAAGTTCCACTGAACTAAAACTGATGTAATATGCACAGGATTATCTGCACAAGGAGATAAATGGCTTTGCTAGATACATGGAATAATTTTTGACTGCATCACCTCACCGCACCAATTTTCTTCATGCCTAACATTTTTGTTTTGTCTCCTGAAATCAACACTCACACATATATACTGAATGTATGTATGTATGTATGCATATCTATATTGACTTTTAACCACATGCATTCCAATCCTAAGAATGTAAACTCACTAAGCAAGTAAACTCAGCAGCAAGTTTCATTGAACTCAGATGGGCTCAATGGCTGACATCCTAACTAATGCTACACACATGCAGCTGAAGGATTCATAGCCCCCTCAACAGCTGCATTCCATTTAATTTGGGAGCAGCAACTTGGATGCATAAACCCCCTTGCCATCCAACCACTCTAGGCTGAGAAGGGCCCTTTGTTGCCCATATAATCCTCCTGTTTTGGTTTGGTAACAGAAGACTTTCCTGCTTTTCACATCTTTCTTATGCCCTCACCACCATTTAGAGATTCTATACAGGATTTTCCCCCACCCCACCCATCCATAGTCTAGCTGATGTAAAACATTGATTCAAAAAAGGTTCAATCCCCGTCTTAGCCATGAAACAATCTGGTGAGCTGCACACTCAACAATTATTTAATACTAGCTGGGCTGAACGCAGAGCATTTGCACCTCTTGTTTCCCCCCGCTGCTGCCGTTTTCTTTCCCCGTCCACCACCACAATTTTCTTCCCCTCCTGCCACCACCGCCATCGTTTTCATTGCCTACTCACTGGTCGCCGATGCCATTTTCTCCCCCCGCCCGCTGCCACCATTTTCTCCCACCACCACATTCCCCCACTTCCGTCTTGCCCATTGCTGAAGGAGGACAGCCACTGCAGACATGTGTCCTTTGGCTGTATGGAAGCCTCATTAGTTAAGAGGGCAGCCAATGTATACTGGATCATTTATACAAGGCAATGAATGACATTGCTAGGTATATGGAATAATAAATCCATAGCATTCACAGCATACATCACTTTCAGTTATTTGTATGAGCACCATCTTTAGCTTTTGCCCTAACTGCATTGCTTAGGAAGTGTCAGAAGGTTTAATTTCTCCTTAAGCTTCTTGGTTTTTTACCTAGGTTACTAGTAGTTTCATTTCATCAGCCTGGAAGTTTAATTGAAAAGAAGTCTTTTTATACCCCTATGGGTATAAAAAATAAAATAAAATAAGACTATATGTGAACCCATTGAAAAACAAGATAATTCATTTCAGCTTGTAAAAAAGATTGCATTTCCGTTCCAAAGGTGTTCTTTTATCTATATTTTGTCTGAGGCTCTGCTTCATGGAGCTTCTCTGCTGAATTCTAGCATTTTATTCTCTTCTGGATTCTGCCATGGTCAACCTATCTGGCAAACCAAATTGTGTTGATTGGGTCCTGTGCAATCCATATTCAACTTTCTTCCCCAGTGACAATGGAAGGAAAATGACCTGTTTTGATACTGTGTAATATGAGGAGCCTTACCTTTGAAGAGTACCTTGGTGCAGCATATACCGCTTGGTCATTTCTAATCAAAAGACCAAGCCAGAGTTCTGCAACTTCAATCCAATTTCTAATCAATAATCTAATGTCAAAGGTATGGCAGCAGCAGACTAAACATCTGACTCCCTGATATCATTGACCTCTTCTTAATTTCTTTGAAGATTCCTATGATTTAGCTTTAATACCTTCCTACAAATGCTGATCAATATTGTTTACAAGAGTTGTTTTTTTAGCCAGAGTTTATACATGTTTCTATCAATCGACCAGATATCATGAGCAGATTCTTTGAGTGACTTTGGATATACAAAGAAAATGGGCCAGGGAATGTGAACTCTCTCTTCTCACGTTTTGTTTATCCATAACACAGCCCAAACATCCTTCTCTTTTAGAGCTTTCTGGGCTTTCATGATTCATGGAAGAGGGGATTTTTGCTAGTCCTGCCCTTTGACAGCTCTCTATGTTACATCCCATCCTCCTCCAAAGGGCCGCACTATCTCAGGAGTGAGTTGTGGGGGCGGGCACGAGGGGCTGCTGTGCAGAGCAGGGACTGGGAAAATAACCTATGTTTAGGGTGAGAATACAACCCAATGTACAGAAAGCAATACACACATCTTCTCTTGAATTCACTAGTTTCTCCTACTACTAGCCTTGTTCAAAATATATGAAACTGCTCTGTGTGTTCCTATCCCACATGTTTTACTTTGCATTTGAACATAAAATGTACTCTGTGCAATGAGGGATAAGAAGCTGGTCCTGAATATGGATCTTCTTCGCCTACATCTTATCTCAAAAGGGTTTTCACTAACTTTGGAAATAGACCCTGATGCCTTTCATCTTTCAGAATGATAGGATTCAGAATGATCCTTCTCCTTTCAGAAGGAGCCAGCGTGGTGTAGTGGTTAGAGTGCTGGACTAGGACCGGGGAGACCCGGGTTCAAATCCCCATTCAGCCATGATACTAGCTGGGTGACTTCGGGCCAGTCACTTCTCTCGCAGCCTAACCTACTTCACAGGGTTGTTGTGAGGAGAAACTCAAGTATGTAGTATACCGCTCTGAGCTCCTTGGAGGAAGAGCAGGATATAAATGTAAAAATAATATTAATGATGATGATGATGTGTTGTGCTGGCTTGACACTGTTCTTAGAGTTCCTGCAAGCATGGAATGGAATCCCTTTAACCCTTTAATGGAAACCCTTTGGTCCCAGGGTTTTTAAGAGAATGCCTTTTTGTCATAAACTCCTCCAGCCACTAAGATTGTCAGAGGAGGTTTGCCTGCAGTTCCTACTGGATCTGATGGCAGCTCAGTGGTGAGCCTTTTCTATAGTGGCCCCAAAATTGAGGGTCCTTGTCTGAATAAGATCTGCACCATCTCTGATGGTGTTTAGAAGAACAACACTGTGTTCAGTGTTAGTTGAATTTTCAATTGATTTCATTTTAATTTGTTTATCCATTTTTAATTGTGTGTGATTTTCAGTTATGGGTGTTTTTAACTTGGTATTTTTATATATGCACCCCTTGGGGTTTTTATATATGCACAAATATGCACCCCTTCTCTGGAATCATGGACTTTCCTTCCAGTGTGTATGGCTTTCTGCAAACTCAAAGGAGGTTGGTCAAAGGGGGATCAAACTCCTTTCACAGCATACAAATAGGATTGCTAAATCAGGGGGCAATTGTTTCTGTCCTAGGATTGGCAATTAGAATAATAGGAAAATATCCTAGTTTCAGACTTCTGCAGTATTTCTTGGGAAATCCAAATGTCTCTCCTGCAGGCTTTCATAGTATTTAGGTTAGATATGTATCAAATTTAGCTTTACTGATGGCTTGAAAGTACCTCAAACACATGTGGAGTTATTTCTTGGTCCTCTCTAAGTAGAGATTTATTATTACATTTTAATATAACCTCATCTAGTAGCCATTGGTGGTTTAGAAACAATAGAACAACAAAAATTAAGAATCAACCAAAATAACAATTGAAACTGTTAAGAAGCTAAAACAATTTAAAAACCACTGAAGGCAAGCCTAAGCAATTAGTCTTAAGGGCTCTCTTGAAGGCCATTAGCATTGTTAAGCCTTGGATTTTTGTGCAGAAAACATTCCACAGTTTAGGGGCAGCTATGGAAAAGGCCCAGTCCTGAGTCTCCACCAGACTAGTTGGTGGTAGTTGGAGATGGAACTCTTCTGATGACCTTAGTACCTGGTGGGAATTGAGTTGGTCTAGCCCTAAGCCTTGTGTGCATTTGTCTTATTTCTATACTGCCTGGTGATGTGAGCACTCTGGTTGAGTTGGGAACAGCACTGAGAGCCCAAAAGGCTAAACTTAGGCCTGTATCTGGGATTGTCATTTTGAGGAGACCACAGTGTGAACTTTAGCTCTGCTGAACCAAAGTAACTGAATGAAATTGCTTATTCTGTGTTCAAGGTTTGACAGAGGGAGGAAGCTTGCCCATCTCCACTCTGCAATTTGTCTATGCATTGTGCTATGTCAAGGGTAATCATGAGACTCAGCTTGAAATTACAAATGTTAAGAGTAATCACATTTAGAAAGCTTTAGGAAGCAACTCATAGATAACTGTACCTGCATATTTTAGGGGTACATCAGATACACAAAATTAACTGCTAAAATTCTGTGCATCTTATCTTACTAACACTTTCTTGGGTCCAGAAAGGCACCTTAAATCTGTTTTAGCCTGACCACAGGCCTGTCACTCTGGATAGAAACAGGAATGTTTTGAGAACATCAAAAGGAAACAGTTCTGTCTGATTCAGTAAACAAGTGTCAGATAAATGACTTGGACACTGGGCTTTTTGACCAAATATGGACAGAGAAGATCCGGAGGGAAAGGGGGCTATTGATACTTGACTGGAGACATGAAGAAAATGATAGGTTTGTCTCTGATATGATATATGGATACCAAACCTGGAAAAAGGTATAAAAGGACTCTCTCTCTCTCTCTCTCTCTCTCTCTCTCTCTCTCTCACAAGCCAACTCAACCCACCCGCAACCAACCAACAAGGGAGCATGAGGGAAGACATGCTCTTACTCCATGGGAGGAGGAGCGTGTAACCCCTGTCCTGTGAAGGCAGTCCATGCCTAGCAGGCCATTCATCCCAGAGGAATACCCTCTTTATTGATTGGAAGTGGCTCCAGTCTCTGGGGATCAGAAGGACTTCCATTCAATAGCCTATCACCCTGCCAGAGGCATCTGAGGGGTGGAAGCCTTATGCACACTCGAGCTTTACATTCTTGGATTCCACATCTGGACATTTGCAGGACCCAGTAATTATGATTCTCGAACCGCAATTACAGCCTATGGCTCAGTCTCTTTTAACTAACATCTCTGCTCAGTTCCCCCTCTATATTCCCTCTCCCTCCTTTCTCTACTCTCTAGTGAGTCTCTGTCTCTTCCCAGCCTTGGACTGTCAGCTGTTCTGTGAATCAGCTCATCCACACTCCCCCCACCCCCGCTTTCTCCACTCGCATCATTCCTTCTCTCACTTGAAACCTGAACTGGCATTCTCTCCCATCTCCCCCTCCCCACTTCCTCCCCTTTTTCTCTTCATCCCCCCCTTTCTCCCTCTGGCCATTTACAGCCTCTCTTTCTTTTCACTTGCACTGAAGTTTTGAATTGTTTTGTTTTGGCTAAGAACAGCTTGAAGATAACACACACACAATACTCATTTAATAGTGAGAGCTAATGATTTTAGCTGCTACTGAATTATCTACACTACACTGGGAAATTAATTGATTGATTTGCTTGCTTTGACTGATGTAACCAATTGCCTTAATAAAACATATGAAACTATAAATTTGAGTAGCATCTTTTCCCCTCCCCAATCCTGAACTGCACATGACCTCAACAAGGATGAGAAGTTTAGCCTTTGTTGGCTAGTTGGGAGGGGCTGTGTGAGCTCTCTCTCCTTGCAGGGAGTGTGGTACAGCCTGTTCACAACACTGGCATGTGCATCCCTAGGTGGTGTACATAAGTTAAAATACAACAAATGTAAAAACAGGATAAAATGATTAAAACAATTATGATATAAAACTAATAACAATTAATTAAAAGCCTGAAAAAAGGGGTCTCAGGGTCTTCTTAAAATAGTCTTAAGGGTCTTTTTAAAAATAGCCAGAGATGGAAATACACTGATTTTAACTGGGAGTGCATTCCAGAGCCCCAGAGCAGCCACAGGGAAGGCCCAAGTAAGCACCAAACAAGCTGGTGACAGCTGTAACCGGACCTTCCCAGATCATTTTAATAGGTGGGAGGGTTCACGACAAAGGAAGCAATCTTAAATATCTTGGATACAAGCCATTAATGGCTTTATAGGTAATAACCAGCACTTTGTATTTCGCTCAGAAACATATTGGCAGCCAGTGCAGTTCTTTTAAGATTGGTGTTATATGGTCTCTTTGGGTTATCCTGGAGACCAGTCTGGCTGCCACATTCTGCACCAACTGTAGTTTCTGGACTATTTACAAAGGCAGCCCCACATAGAGCGCATTGCAGCAGTCAAGTCTGGAGGTTACCAGTATTTGTTTAAGGCCATTTCCCTCCAGAAATGGACATAGCTGACTGTAGTCAAGCCTGGAGGTTTGAATCTATTTTCCTCCAGAAATGGGCATAGCTGACATATCAGCTGAAGCTGATAAAAATCAGCCCTGGCCATAGCCTCAACCTGAGAGACCCAAGAGAGGTTTGGATCCATAAGCACTCCCAAGCTAAGTACTTGTTCTTTCCTGGGGAGTGTAACCCTATCCAGAACAGGCAGATCTAAATCTTTGCAGAGCAAGTCTCCAAGTGACACCATCTGGAATCTGCCAGAGAGGTAGGAAGGGAACCATTGTAAAACAGTGCCACCCAAACCCAACTCCCTCAGGTGACCCAGAAGGATACCATGGTCAATGATACTGAAAGCCACTAAGAGATCCGAAAGGATCAACAGAGTCACAATCCCTCTGTCAATTCCCAATTGGAAATCATCTATCAGGCTGACAAAGGCAGTCTCAACCCCGTAGCCCGCCTGAAAAGCCCCACTCAGTTTGAAATGGGTCTATCATCAGACCCCCTCTGATAGTACAATTGGTGGATTAAATGAAATTACCATAAAGGTAATCACCAGTACATTATACATAGAAACATATCAGCAGCCAGTTCAATTTAAAAAAACAGGCATAATTTGGTCTCTCCAGGATACCCCTGAGATCAATCTGGCAGCCACATTTTGAACTAATTGAATTTTCTGGTTTATGTACAAAAGTATCCCTATGCAGAACACATTGCAGTAGTCCAGCCTAAAGGTTGCCAGTGAGTGCACTACTGTTTTGAGTTCATTCTCTTCAAGAAATGAACACAACTGTCTCATCAACTGAAATTGATTTTTTTAAAAAACCACTTCTGGTCATAGCCTCAACCTGAGGCACTAAGATGAGATCTGGATCTAGGGGCCCTGTCTACCAGTGTTCCCTGCATTAGGGACCCCCAGATGTTGTTGACTACAACTCCATCATCCCCAGCCAAAGGCCATTGTATCTGGGGATGCTGGGAGTTGTGGTCAACAACATCTGGAATTCCCTGTTACATTCCCTATTCCCTGTTGTACTGCTCTCTATCTGTTCCTTCTGGGGAAGTGTGACCCCATCCAGAATAGTTATCTATCACGTTACAACGTTTACACTCATTACTAGAAAAAAACTAAGAGGGAAACATTTGTATATTTTGTATGTGCCACGTCCATCATTCTGGATGAATGGTTATGGGAGTTTATAACCATTCTGAGTGCACATTTGAGTCCCCTGTTGAAGGGCATGTGTGCAAATCTATTTCCAGATTTGTCTAACAATCGAGGCATTGTTGCATATGTTCCAAAGTTCAGGACACACGCCTATTAGGAAGCACTTGTAAGAGTGTTGATATCTTAATGAAACTCTCAATGAGACCCAAGAGTCTGAGCATTTCCAGATTCTTCCAAAGAGAAACTGAAATTCAGAATGTTGGGGTTCTGCCCAAAGAGAAATGGCTGAGACTTTTCTCATACAGTTTCTCTGAATCCTATATGCTCACCAGAACTTTTGAATATTCAAATGTATGGGATGAAACTCAGCTTAGATTATACTAGAACAACATGCTTCTGCTCTGTAGCTTCATAGAAGGAACTGCTGTATGTTTAGACTCCTCTGAAGTTACATAATTTCAGCAAGGGCCAGAGGCTGTTGCAATCAATAGCAATTGTTGTACCTTGAACTTGCTGAATCTGCCTCCCAGGAAGCTAACAGGATAGTGTCATTCTCTGTTATTTTGACATGTGCCTCAGTCTATTACTGCAGTATAAGATCATATGCTGTGTGGAATGCTGTAAACATAGAACAGATTTTTCATGCTAAATGAACCTAAACATACCAAGCTTAGCAGAATGCCTAATGAATCAATGAATCTTTTGGTAAATGTACAACACACACACACCCCACACCCTAACAATGCTTGCCGTGGCTGACGGAATGTTGTGCTATCTTCTATGGGTATGCTATGGTTTGAACATCTGTTATTGAATTCAAAGACTTCTGTTGCCTGGATACATTGAGTAAAAAGTTAGATTGGAAGAGAAAAATCCATTTATTTGTACGCTGACGGCAAATGTCAGAGCTCTTCTTAGCTTGTTTGTCTTCATTCTAGCATTGTCCTTTAAGGACAAACTCTCAACTGATCCTTAAGATGACAAGCTTTTTCAGATATCTCATTTTGAGGGTACAGGCTATATCAAAGAAACCACATCTGTGAAGGCCATTCAATTATATCCTTACTAGATAGGATTCTGAACACTCTTATATTCTCCTATTGAATTTAAAGTCCTACTGACTAACCTTCCTTTCCTAGCTTGAAATTCTGTAGTGAGTTTGGAATTAAAGTTCCTGATTAATATTTCTCAACCTTTGGTGGATAATATTGTATTCTGGTTTGTTAAACCAGAGCTCTGTTAAACCTGTTATTTGCATCACCTAAGGTAGGGGGTTTAAATCCCAGTCAATTTCATACTGAACAGGAATTTTCAGATATAAATGGCACCCAGTACTTTTGATGTGGCTAGTGGGCATCTCTGTTGCAAAAATGTACAAGAGTCTATTGTCTTTCAGAAATAAACATTCCTTAATCATACTTGCCAATAACCTTAGGCTGAAATGGGGCTTGAATCTCTGGCCTGACACAACCCTTTAATGTAACTCAACAAAGTGCACATTTGGATCAAAACTTTCTTCTCCTTTGTGTGTGTGTGTGTGTGTGTGTGTGTGTAAGTGTAAGCTGGAAATCACTCTTTCTTGCTTTTGGAAGGTGATGCTCAGTTGCAAGGGTAGCAAAGAAACAATTTTGAACCACTTTTGTGCTTTGAATTTGGAGTTAGACATGCAAAAATAAATGAATTCAGCCGGCGTGGAAACAGTCTGGGGGTTGCAGGCTGAAGCAGTTGCTGTGCTTGGAAAACTGAAGCAATATCAGTGGTGGTTTTAGAAGACTATTTGATTTTACTAAGTTCTGCTTGTACATCTCTAAATGAAATATATATTGCAAAGATACCATAATTGTCATCCAAAGGAAACTGAACCATGTAGGTGAGAACTTCCCCTGGAGTTCTCATCACTTGGAGGAATGGGGAGCAACCATATTGGTAAGTTATCACCACCATAATCTGAATGGGGATGTGATGGAGAAATAAACGTAGGTGGTGTTTTCTTTTCTGATATGAAGTGACAACTGCTGAAATGGAGCAAAAAAGTCATTCCCCAAATTGCCAGCAGTACTGAATGCTAGAGAACCGAACATTAATGGCCTCTGACAGATAGGAGACCTTAACCCCTGAGCTCACTCAGCTGACTCCTCTCCTAAATGGTTAGGGACAAATTCGTAACTACATTACATAGGGCAGAATCTGGCTTCAAGTTGCTAACTGAGGCATCTGAGACAACCCTTTGAGTTTTCCTCCTTCCCTGTGCAACATGTAGGGCAATTCACTTCATATCCTAACATCATTATAACAAGAATTTTCTGGACCCCACCGGCATCAGCCAATGATGTGGAACAGGAACAGGGACAGGGAAATGCACAGGAAATTTGTTTATTTGATTTATGTACTGCCTGATTCCAGAGGCTCCAGGTGGTTCACAAAAACAAAGACAAACAAGACCAGCTATTAAAACAAGATTTTTTTTAAAAAAAACCTAACATACTGTATTCAGAAATTATAGCAATTTAAAAAAAATCTAAACAGCAATTAAGATTTTTAAAACTTTCAGAAATTACACGTCAGAACATGATGTCAGAACATGAGGTACGATATGCAGCATGTTACACGAGGGAAGAGGATACTTTCATTGATTGATTGATTGATTTCTATACCGCCCTTCCAAAAATGGCTCAGGGCGGTTTGATGGGGATGCTAGTTTGGAAAGCAGTCCATTCATTCTTCTAAAATGTAGTTCCACCCTGAATTTCAAAATATCTAGCCACATCTTGGTAAGCGTTGTGTTTTGTTGTATTCCAAGCTCAGTGAAATAAAACATTAATATGACCACATTGGCTAAGAAAACAGAAAGTTCATCTCAAAACTCTGTTTTTCTGTTCAGAATTACTGACCAAAATACAGTCTAAACAGAACTATGAAACATTATGTAATTATACCATAACAACATGAACAAGAAAATATCTTGTAAGAAAAAAGGGTTTTTTTTTAAGGCAAAACATCTAGAAATATGCCTTTCAGTGTATTGCTACTTACTGATAATTTATCATTTGCCGAATTAAAATAAATTACTCTGCCTGCATATAATCCTGCTGCTGCAGTGGCTTAATAGGCTCTCTTGTTCACATATTCTTGTTCACATATTCTCTCTTGCTCACATATTCAGAAATATTTTTCAATTCTCTCTCTCTCTCTCTCTCTCTCTCTCTCTCTCTCTCTCTCTCTCTCTCTCTCTCATATAATTTTAGTGTTAGAGAAAGAGGTCTGTACTACAATGGCTGTAGAACAAAGTTTAAAAGCTAGAAACATGGGGCAGTTTCACAGTCATATGAAAAGAACCCTCTGAGTCTACAGCTTTAAGCATGTGGTTTCTCCTATACTTGTTCGAATACATGAAGAATGCCACCGCAGTGACGCTCTCTGTGCATTCATTGTACTTTCTCTGTATACCTGAAAAGGGCTTTTGTGTGATCTTCTGATAATCCTTTATTGCTTTAGTAAAAGGCTACTGCAGAGAAAAACCCGAACCATTACTAAAATGAAATTCAAAAACGTATGTCAAACAAAGCATAAATACAACAACATACACTCTGGAATAATATAATGTAATACTAGAAATTACATTTTTACCACTCACCACAGCTGTCCATTGCATTTTCTGAAATAGTTTTTGCAAAAATTTGAAGGGCTGCCACAGCAAGAAGTGAGACCTTATGAACTAGATAAGAGGTAACATATCTTGTTTGGAGCACTTCTAAAATGCAAACAGGCTAATATGGTTCTAAGTAGTTTGGAATGTAGTTCTGAATACACTGGACAATACAATAAATAATTAGTCAGATCGTTGGTCTCCATCACTCCACAGCAATGTTCCTTCTAAGGCATGTGCGTGCACTCACACTTTTTAAATGTCCACTTAGTTAATTTTAGATCCTGCTCAGGTTTACTCAGGAAGGCTCCATTCTGAATATATGTGTGCACACTGCCTTGATACTGCCACCCAGAACAAAATTCATTCCACACACAGATGAAAAAAATTAGAACCCTGCTCCACAGATGTTGGGCTAGAGCAGGGGTTTCCAACAGATGATACTTGGAGGGTTCCCATAGGTTACTCGGATCACTCCTGACTCTCTATACTGCAGCCACACTATTTTCTCCCCATCTGACGATCACTGGCTTGAAGCCAACATGTCCTAAGTGTGGATGTGAGCCAATGACTGTAGTCGCCTATCTCCCTAATTGTAACACTTAAATTTGTGTTTTTATGTATACGGTATATGTGGATGCAAACATACACACAAATTTAAATCTCACAGTTATGAGATTAAATTATTGAGCAGTCTTACTGAAATTAATGGGACAAGTAAACTTGTCCCATTAATCTCAGTGGGAGTATTCATGAGTAACTTAGCCTGACTGTAAGCAAGTGACAGGAGTAGCTTGTCTCATAAGTGTAATATTCAGGTGTGTGTTTGTATGTTTGTGCACAACACACACACATACACAGCACTAAAAAAATCTCTATGGGGTACTTGAGCTGAAAGTTTGTTACAGAAGTGGGTGGGACGGAATACTTGTTAACAAAGGTTGGGAACCACTTGGCTGGAGGAGTCTGGAACTATCTGCCACTGAGCATAGCCATGGGCATTGCTTGAAAATGGATGGTCATTCAAGCTTGTCTGAGTTTCAGAAATGTTTGCCAGGTAAAAAGTCTTAGGTGATTTTTCTTTTTAGAGCTTCTTCCGCTTTGAAAATTTACAATTTAAAATAGGCTTTCTGTCTAGAGAAACATGATAACTAAAAAAATGAAGGCTTGAAACCTGAGTGCAAGGCAGGCAGCAGAGGTACAGAAATAAAACAAGACTGGAGTAGAGTGTGAAGCCTAGAAACTCCGGCTGGACTGATCATAACATAATTTAGATAAAAGTCTATCTGTAGAATCTTTTTAACATCTTCAGGTAGTTTAAGCATAACACAATGCTCTAGTGGAGAAAATGGGCTTTAATGGAGAGAAAAAAATCCCTTCAGCCTAGATCAAGGCTGTTGGTGTGCTGGGTGTCAGGGCTAATAGCTTCCTAAGAAAACTATTTTGTAATGTTTCTGATTTCATAATTTTGGAATCGGCCTAACCCTGCACGACTGCACTATATGAAACCCCTACTGCCTTATTTTTTAAAAAGATTTTAAAGCCACATCAACCAGAAAGAGGTACTATGGCTGGTATGAATGGTTTTCCCATTGTGTCCTTGGTTTTCTGTGTCCATGGAATCCATCTCAAACCTTGCTTTCTTTACTGCCTGTCTGTCCCCAGGAGCCTTTTTCACTTTATGTGCATTTGGAATGGAAAAAAAGAAGTACTTCCATTGGAAAATCTGCTGAAACTGGGCAGAATGTGTAATAATGTAAATTTTTTAAAAATCCATTCAAATAGCTGTATAATATTTGCATAAATTGCCTCATTTGCATAATCTGTTGAGCCCATGGTGAACTTTCGGAACTTGTTGAAATCTGGAGAGGATTTCTTTTTTCTTTTGTCTTGCTGTAAGCTAAGACTGTCCTTCTGAGGACAATAGAATGCCACCACACAGTAGGGAAACGACTTCTGTCATAAAACTGGCTAGTTAGGGTTCATTTTTTCATCCTACTTGTGTCTCAGCCTATGTTTGAAGCAAGAGTTTGCATGCAGTGCTCTGTTTCTTGCCATAGAAGTGAGGGTAACAAAGCTTCTGCTGTGTGGCATCAGAGGCTGATATTCCTTTTATCTGAGTTTGAGATGTCATAGTGTGAGGTTATCTGGAAAGAATAAACAGTTTGGATGTTGAGGAAGCTTATGAATGCAGAACAGTAGGGCTCTTACATTAGTTTATTGATGCTGAATAAAGGCTGAAGTATAATATGACATTGTAACAGCCTTCATTATATACTGCATCACAGTGAAGATGGAAAGATTGATCATAGCCTGTCTATTTGGTTATTTATAAGGAAAAGGTTGAATTTCTCTTTAGTATAATGCAAGTAGATCAGAATCTAATCAGCAAGCCTTTGGGAATCTGCTTGACCAGATGGAGCATATTTACTGCAAAATATCTCAGGTACATAGTAAATGATTTAAACTTCCAAACCCTTTTAGTTCACTCTGAACAGCACATTGAGAGTACTTTCAGTGTTAGGAACAGATTTCTGATTCTTGTGCAGTATTTCATTGCAGTGCTTTGGCAGAAAGTGAATTATTGGTACTTCAGAAGAAGTTGTGAAGTTTTCATAACACAAAAACACACAGCTATTGCAAAACTAAGCTTGCATATGTGGAGGTAAGTACTATGAAACTAAGTGGGACTTAAAATCACTCTGATGTTTTAACTTTCCTTCCTTTCCCAAACTCACGAGCATAATATATTGATGGAGTCACATTTTTTAAGTGGTACAATTAAAACACAAGTAATTGATTGCCATG
This sequence comes from Hemicordylus capensis, assembly GCF_027244095.1. Lineage (NCBI taxonomy): Eukaryota > Metazoa > Chordata > Lepidosauria > Squamata > Cordylidae > Hemicordylus > Hemicordylus capensis. The sequence goes on along the minus strand of NC_069658.1, from coordinate 366,922,286 downwards.
CACAATTACACCAAGTATTATCTTGTTAATAATGGCTCACCTGTCAGTATGACAGAGCTACAATCAATTTTATAAGTGGACAATACAATGCAAAAGACATCCTTATCATTACATTAGGCAGAAGCAGATAGTGCACTAACAGTAAGGACCAACCAATAGGTCAGTGACTCTGTTGCTTGGCAAACAGACAAAGGATCTGCCCATGACTGACTACAGTAGGATGAGTTTAGTGGGCTGAACAGGTGTTTGAAGCAGTGTGCAGTCTTTATCAATATATATTACAAGTGTTCCCCATTTTCCTAACTGGTGAGAAATTCTAGAGTGGTACTACTACCCAGATTCTGGTTTCCTTGGGGGAAAATATCATAGAGACTTATGAAGTCTCAGTATTGTTTTGATTCTTTACAAATATACAGGTTGAGCATCAGATGAGAAGAAATAGCAGTGCAATCCTACAAGTCAGCAATAAAAGCTGCATGTCTTTTGTTCTCTTTGGGGATATGCACAAATCGCAATTCAAAGGGTGATTCGTAACACATCCCCTGCACCTTTAAAACAGAGGAGAGCAGGTGCATACCTGTTCCCCTGCCGCTCACCATACTTCCTGTATCGGTGATACTCCTCCCAGCTATCTTGGAATCCCGGCAGCACTTTCTGCCAGCTGCCCCTGTGTGATGCTGGCATGCATGTGACCTCCGCACATGTGTGGTGGCCATTTCCTGGCCAGCAACCATGCTGACCATGCAGATGGCCGCCATGCATGCACATTAGTGTCATGCAGGGGCAGCTGGGGGAGAGCATCACTGGCACACCAAGATAGCTGGGAGGAGCACCGCCAATTCAGGAAGTGGCGGCAAGCAGCAGGGGAGCAGGTATGCACCTGCTCTCCTCCATTTTAAAGATGCAGGGGATTTGAGCCCTTTTTAGGTCTTTTAACTTAGATTGTGAGCTCTGGAGACAGGGATCCATCTTATTTATTTATTATTTCTCTATGTAAACCGCTTTTGAAACTTTTGTTAAAAAGTGGTATATAAATTGTTGTTGTTGTTGTTACAACGAATCATCCTTCAAATCATAATTCGTACACATCCCAAGTTCTCTCTTTGTTCATTCTTTCTATCAGGTTGAGGTGGGCATGTACCATCTTACCTCACTTTCTCAGGAAATCTTCCAAAGAGTGTTAGCTGTTTTGACAGATCCCAGATTCTGACCAGCCACCAGCTTTGGGCAACCCTAGTGTGGGCTAGGGATGTGCAAACCAGTTTGAATTCAGACTGGTTTGAATTCGAACCAGTTCAGTTCGATGGTTCAAATTCGAACCAAACCAGCCATTAGGTTTGAACTGCTGGTTTGAATTCTAACTGAACTGGGGGGGTTTGATTCAAACTGGTTCAAACCTCCCAAAGTGAGTGGGGTGGTAGTTGGCACTCATGGGTGCCTACCACTCAACGCCAAAAGCAATCAGAAACTCGTACTATTTTTAATGATTTTTTTTGCGGGGGGGGGGGTTATTTTTTTCTCATAGGGTATAATGGGACTCGAACCAGCCCATTATTCCCTATTGTGGAGCACTCATGGATGCCAGCTACCACCCAAGCCCCGAAGCAATTGGACACTCATATGGTTTTTTTAATGAATTTTTTGAAATATTTTAATTATTTTTCTCATAAGATATAATGGGACTTGAACCAGCCCATTATCCCTATTGTGGAGCACCTAGGGGCACAAAAGAGGGGTGGGTGGTAGGCACCCAGGGGTGCCTACCCTCGGTGCCTACCACCCATGGCAATCAGACACTCCTCCGATTATTGGTGAATTTTCAAAGTATTTTTGAATTCCCCATAGGGAAGAAAGGAGGTTTCAGCAAATGTATTGCTTCCCGTCGGGGAAAAGGGATGGCCTAGAGTGGAGTGTGGTGAGTGGTAGTGCCCAAGCGGGGCAAAGAAGCTACCAGAATTATTTCAAAGGAACTAGTTCAACCCTCACAGAGCTTCTGTGCGGTAGTTTACTCACTTTTTGGGGTTTAGTTGGGGGAATTCGATTGGTCGGTTATTTCTTCTACACTCCCTCCTGCCCCAGTCTCTCATCCTGCCCTCCCTCCCCCTGGCTCCTGCCCCAGTCTGGCTTCTTGTCCTCCCTCCCCGTTCCCCTCCTGACCAGGCCTCCAACGGGCACTGGGGCTTTGCCTCGCCACCCCTTCCCCTCCCAACCCAGCCTTCACTACCAGCTGCCCACCCCCTTCCCTAAACAGCCGGCTGCCTTGCTGCTGGCTTCCCCAAACAGCCCACCGCTCTTGAGTCACGAGTGGTGCCGCCTGCTGAGTGCCGAGGCAACTGCTGAGTGCCAGGACACACTTTCCACACAGCAGGACGGGCACGTCTATGAGGATTAAATATATAGATTGGGCAAAGGGATGATTTTAAAGTGATTTTTGAAGTTTACTTGTCTTTAAGGTTTTTCTCCATAGGGAAGAATGGAGGTTTCAGCAGCCTCATAACTGCACTTGGGGGGTGCTGGGGTGGCCCAGAGTGAGTGGTGGTGTAGTGCACAGAGGGTGCCAGCCACCCCCATAGGTTACTAACCCATGGGGTACAGGGTTTTGTTGTTTCTGAAGTGTTGTGAGTGTAGATTCTCTGGTAGCAAATGAGAGTAGATTCATGGTTTGTCATTGAAAATCTCATATGCTACCAGAGAATCTACACTCACAACACCTCAGAAACAACAAAACCCTGTACCCCATGGGTTAGCAACCCATGGGGGTGGTTGGCACCCACTGTGCACTACACCACCACTTGCTCTGGGCCAGCTGGTTCGAGTCCCATTATACTTTATGAGGAAATTTTTTTAAAAAAAAAAAATTGTGAAAAATTGTAAGAGTGTCCGATTGCTTTGGGTGTTCAAACCAGTTCAAGTTCAAATTCTTTAATGTTACAGCCACAAGCCAAAACAAAAGAAAAAGGTTATAATTCTATAACAATAGATAGAGTGTATATCATTAGAACAGGTTAAAATTAAAATTAGTCAATTTTTTTTTATAAAATCAGAAACATAGTAATAATAAAAATTAAAACACTCAAATGTCCTTATTAACCATACGGTGACGTATATTTATAGCAGCAGCACAGAATTTAGCCACATTAGATGTAATTAAACATTCTGAGTCCGAAAGCAACAAGGAACAATAAAATTGTTCCTGTCAACTGGGGAATTTACAAAGCAAAGATGTGATGAAGGATTCACGAATATCCTTATAAAACAGACAGAATAATAAAACATGTTCAATAGTTTCCACCTGATCCAGCCCACAAGGGCAAAGTCTGTCAGCAAATGGAACCCCTCTATAGCGCCCTTCTAGAACTGCCGAGGGTAAACAGTGGCAGCGAGCCAAGGTAAAAGCTTTCCTATACCTCTGAAATTCCAACCAAGTAAAATAATTCATGGCAGAAACTAGATATCTTCTTTCATCTGGGATGTAAAATTTGGAGACCTTCCCAAGGTCATTTTGCCGTTCGGAATCGAACATTCGTTGTTTAACCAGCAACCTTGCCTGATCAAATCCCAGCTTGGACAGAATTGTAACAGAGAGGCCCAAAGTAGCTATTTTAGCCTCAATAGACTGGATCCACCTGGAGCCATAATCATCCTGTAAAATTAGGGGAGCCAGGCCAACTGGGTGAAAAATTAATTTGAGCCAGTAACGAAGTATAGTAATCCAGACACTGGCCTCCACCCTAATAAAGCCAGTCTCCAAACGGGCAGCAGCATTTGAAACAGATCTTGGGATATTAAGACCAGTTCTCAAAATTTTTGACTGCACACATTCCAGAGTTGTTATATTTGGGGGGGAAACCCAGCTGCACTCTATAAAGTAGTTGGGACAGTGATTTGACTTTGAATAGTTTTAAAGCTGCTGGTAAGTAATAGCCACCTTTTGATTGCAAGTACTGTAAAATGGCGAGTGAGCTTTTCTGGGCATTGGAGGCTACATAGTTCATGTGGGCCTTCCTAGTGCCCCCAGCATGGAAAACTACCCCTAGGTACTTAAAAAATAATACCTGCTCAATAAGTTGTCCCTCAGTCCTCCAAGTGCGAATCTTAGGTCTCCATGAGAAAGCCATTATTTTCAATTGAAACCAAACTGGGGTGGGGGTGGGGTTCAAGCAAAACCAAAACCGAACCTCCCCCTCCCAGTTCGAACCCAGTTCGAATTCGAACCAAACTGGGCAAACCAGTTTTGTGAACATCCCTAGTGAGGGACCAAATATAGGATCAGTCCTTAATCTTGTTACAGTTCAAATCAGCCCAGAGAACAATTTGTTATAGGATGGCTAACAAATAAAGTTGTTAAAATCAGATATAATTTCTAAAGGTATTTTGCAGCACTGAAGAGAAGACAATAATAATGTAGTGGGTCAGATAAAACTGCTGACCTGACGGTAAGGTTTGGAGAAACATATTGCTGCCAATGATCCAAACTGAGCAGCCGTTCTTTCTTCTAACCCAATTCTGCAGTGCTTCAGTGTTGCACGTGGAACTGAATGGAACCACACTTCATTTCCAAGTATGATTTGGTGTCAAGTTGCACTGCTGGTAAAACAGTTTGTTTGCTTATATTTCTTTGTGTGAACACTTCGGAAACTTTTGTTGAAAAGCGGTATATAAATATTTGTAGTAATAGTAGTAAAACTGGTGACCCTTGTGGCATATTGTATGATAGTGTGTCTGAACTTCTTTCTTACAACACAGTGATTTAAGTGTGCCATATCTGTGGTACTGTGGTGATGCCTTGTAGGTGTCAGGTAACAAATAAACAGGCAAGGAGATTCTTTTTCCATTGTCTTACTGCTGACTGCATTCTTGGCCAGATTTGGCACAGGGATTGCCAGTTGCTAGTCACTACAAAAGAGACGTAATATCTTGTCATTTTCCTGTCATCTTAGGCCATAAAGAGCTGTCCAACTTGCTCTAGGTCATAAAAACTGCCTTTCCATGATGGAATATGCATAAGATAAACTCATTTGGAATGCCTACACCTAGAGCTATGATTATTATAATTATTTATTGTTTGGCAAAGCACTGGTAGGAATGTCACACAGGGTGCTTAACACGAACAAGGCTCCAGCTGTGCAGGTTTAATAATTTGTAGGTTTCTGTTTGTATATGTGATAGAGAGCAGTGGCAAGCACTACTTCATTTGTTCAGGTGTTTTCGCAAGTGCCATTTTGCTATTGAGCTGATGTTATTAATTCCTTTATGATGTTGCTTAAATGATATGCCAAGTTAGAAATGCTGACTTAATAGCCTGGAGTGTTGATGGAAATTCTAACTTGACTCAGCTTCCTAAGCAGGAATGTGCAGAGCCGGTTTGCGACCAAACTAGTCCTCCGCAAACTGGTTCGTAGCCGGTTCGGGTGGTTTGAGCACAAACTGCTCCAAAACGTTCGAGCTGGTTCGTCAGTTTGACCAAACCTGTTCGCAGAGTGGTGGTTTGACAATTCGATCCAAATTCAGACCGAACCACCACTACCAATCTGTGTACACCCCTGTTCCTAAGCCTCCCAGATGATGGAAAGTGATGGAGAGCTCAGTCGTATTTGTGCTCTGGTACACAAATATAATTCCAATCTGGTCCTCATGATAATTGACTGCCACGGAAAAGACTACAGACTGTCAGACTCTACGCAATTACACTATTGTTATGCAGGTCTCAACAAGTTTTCTTTGATTGTAAAGAAAAATTTAGGAGCAGCTTGAAACATTTAGGAGCTTCTCTGCTCCATGGGAGGGACTTGCTGTTGGCCCCCAGCAATTCCACCTACTCCTTGGGGGATGGACAGACTCACCACTTGTCCCCAACAATGCCTTCCATCCCATGAGGGGGGGACCCACTACCTTGCTTGTTCATATCTTCTGGTTGCATCTGTCTGGTTCAGGCAGTTGATGGGCTGGTTGAAGGAAACAACCTCCACCCTCCTTGCTTGCTCATTCCTCCTCCATCACCTGGCTCAGGCACCACACTTAAATTTCCAGGTGCCAGAGTGAGCTGGCACTTTGGAACTGTCAATCCCTGCTGTAATGAATTGTATATGGGTCTGCCTCTGAAGACTGTCTGGAAATTGCTGTTAGTTCAGGACATTGCTGTGAGGTTACCCACTGGAGCCAAGCATTGGGAACACATCTTGCCTGTGCTTAAGTGGCTGCACTGGTTCCTGGTCCATTTCCAGGCACAAATCAAAGTTCTGGGGCTTATATTTAAAGCTCTTCACAGTCTGGGACCTGGGCTTGAGACTGAGCACCTGCTCTCACACTAACCTTCCCATACACTATGATCATTTTCACAGGCCTTGTCTGTCTGAGGTGAGCTGGGTTGCAGCTGGGGAAGAGGGCCTTCTCAGTTGCAGAGCCCCAGTTGTGGAGTTCTCTCCCTAGGAAGTCTCATCTGGTGCTTACACTCAGAGGTGCTCAAACCCCCGGACCTTGGGGCCACAGTAGGTTTTGGGGGTCTCACGAAGGGGGGAGCCTTGCACGGGGTGGGGCTCACGGAAGGGCCAGTCCGGGCCCAAAAATCACCTAGGTGTGCCCCTACTTACACTGTTGTCCTTTCAGTGCAATGCAGACCTTTTCTCTTTTCTCAGGCCTTGCTTTAACTGTTTTTAGCTGCTGTTTCATAATCTTGTTGTTGTTTAAGATATTTTATGAGTGGGTTTTTTCTCTCCTGGAAACATTGTGGAGGGGCAGTATACATTTTTAAAAATTTAAAATAAATATAAATATAATAATAGTCTGTTGTGGGCAAGCTACATTTCCTTTTAATAAATACCTCAGCATAGTTTTCAGCATTTTCTTGAGACTGTGGAAAATGAAAAGTTTATCACAATATGAAGAAAACCCTGATGAATTTTAGGTTTTGATGTCTTCAGTATTATTGTATTTCACGCTAAGGGAAAAAAAGCAAAAATATTACTTCAAAACCTTTATAGCTGTTCATCTGGGAAATTATCTGGGAAGGAGAAATTTAATGTTAACACTCAATTTCAACCCACAGAACGGTAATATGACATATTGGGAACCTTGAAGTACGAGCAATAAGGAGCTTTTTATTTTGCTCATTAAAATTGGAAATGTGTGCATGCTTTGCAGCCAGTGAAACATGACACAGTTGTGGCAATGGCAAGGCAGCAAAGTATCTGATCCAGGCAAGTGATGTATGGGCAAAATTTTAGGCTTGCAAACTATAATATACTTTAAATCCAATCTTCTGAAGAGTATTATTTATATAGAACATGGAAAGCTTACCTAAAAGCTAGTCTTTCTGCACAGTTTTTAATAATATAAATTAAAGTAAACAACGATTACTTTTTTCCAAGCCAAGTGTAAGGCCTGCTCGGCTCAATTTTATATTAAATAGATGTATGGATAGATTAACCACATTGTATTGAATAGATGCTTGACATGAGTTTTGGTTGACACAATTTAGGCCCTGGTCTTGGCTCCTATGAGTGAAGGCCAGGTTCTTCTGTTGCAGCAAACTTTCCATGCTGTCAAGGGCGGCCCCCACCTAGTGCCTTTGTCTAATATTAGTGAAAGTCGGCCTGTCGGCTTGGACACACTTCCTCATTTTCCGATATCTCAGATAGAAACTGGCCAGGGCTCGATGTTCCATTGGGAGGAGGGGTCGTTTGGCACGCACCTTGTTCCTCTTTCGCATCTCCCCTGGCCGATGACATCTTCCCTGGCCAATGGTGTAAGATGTCAAATGGAACGGGTTAGCCATGGGTCATCAATGGTCAGGACCCCTCTCTCTGGCCAATCACTGTCGGGTGCGTGGGCAGATAGGGTGGGGTACTTAGGACCCTGATCTGGAGCAAGAGGGGGTCGGTGGGAGCAGTAGATGCAGGCCCACCGAGCTCTCTCCCTCAGGGAGGGTGGCTCAGGCACAGCTCACAGGAGGAGGAAAGGAGGAAGTTGATCCGATCAATCAATTTGACGGCACCTAGCATCTAGCAAAAGAAGAGGAACAAGCCGAGGTTCCCTTGGGGTATGGTATATAGTGTCTCTAGGCTGTTAGTTTTGTGTTTGCTTTGTGTGAGAGAAGTAATTTTGCTGCATGCTGTGATTCATCTGAATATTGGTAAGGAAATAAATATGTTTTGATTAAATATAATCCTTTCCTCTTCTCCTCGTGTCTTCTTGGGTCTTGGGATTCTTGACAGCCAGCACCATAAAAAGAACCCAGTGAATGTGAAGATTTTTGGAGCCCTCATTTATTCCTGGTTGCAGGATTTTGGGGTGACAAAAATCTCTTACACAAGCTATACAGCTAGTACACTGGTGCCCTGCACATCAAGGAAAACATGAAGCAATGACATGCACTCAAAAACAACAATGGTTTTACATGGGCACTAGAATAGTGGTTAGTCACCAGTAGGCCAGTCAGCACTGATTCCCAAGTCCTCCAACATCTAATGATTTATAGGTTGTCTAACTTGTCTTGGTCCCATTAATTTCAGTATTCTGGTATAACTGTCATATAGATATGGGTACCCTGTGCTAAAACAATCTTTGTTGTGAACCAAGCCTGATTTATATACTAGATATGCTCCAGAGCTAGCATATGAAATTAGGCTGGTTTCACCAGTGTCACAGAGTGACCAGTTCTTTATATGGTGACCATATATAGTCTGGGCACAAAGGTAGAAAGAAGACACAAAACACTCCGAAATGATTCAATGGGCTTTATTGATTATTGAAGAACAATAGCATCAATCTAATCAATCCGAACTACAAACAATATTTTAGTCATGGCTAGTAATAACATCAACCCAGTGTTCCTAACTATCATATGTGTGTGGATGCAGGTGAGGTCAGCACTAAATCTTCCTAAAGCCTAACACAATTCACATATAGATGGGGGTGGGTGGGTGGGTGGGGAAGGTAGGGAAGGTACAGGAGTGGGATGGTTGGGGAATCAGGAGTTAGTATTTATTTTACTTTTATTTATTTTACATATTTTAATACCGCCCAAAACATACGTCTGGGTGGTTTGCAACAAGATAAAAACAACAAGTAGAGGGAAGAGGGAGGGGAAGAAGGGGGGAGGAAAGAGAGATCAAAGGCTGTAGAAGCAGCATATTACCAGGGTCCGAGGCTTGAAAGCGATGAGGCTTCAGATGGAGAAGAAACACTGATGCTGGCGAACAGGAGCTTGGGAACTATGCAAGCTTCCAACATTCAAGCAGGCTGGTGGCAGATGCTCAGAATGAGGCTGAGAGTGAGAGCATCATGGCTGGGGAGTCTTGACTTCTCACTGCGCAGCAGAGGTCACAGATAGTCCCTTCTCCCTGGACAGAGTTCCTGCTTTAGCCCCATGGCTTGAGCAGCAAACGCTGGGATCACTCTTGAGCAAAGATCTGCTGCTTAGGCAAAGCTTGCTAGCTTTCTGTTCCATGAACAAAATTCTTATAGTTGTTTCTTCCTTTGATCTCCATAGAGTCTACTCAAAATATCACCATCCTTCCTAACACAAAAGGTGTTAATTGCTGTTACCCTCTGGATTGATCCAGGGTAAAGATCTGAGTTCCATCTCCTGTTAGCTGTTGTTTGGGAAGGATATTGTTCTATTGACATTCCTCAAAGTAAATCTACATCTTCTCTTGTCCCCAGACTTTTCTGCGACCTGGTCCCAAGAGTGTTAAAAGTCAAAGGTGTTAGGAAAGAATCAGATCTATATGTGTGAGACAGCAATTAAATTACTTATTGTTTACATCCAACTAGGGTGTAATTATAACAAAAGAATATTTAAAGTAACAGCAAAGGGGTACATGTTTGAGGCTAGTTAATCAATACATTTGACTAAGGCACAATATAGGTGACATCAACAAGATAAGCATCCTGTCAGTGGAGGTAAGGGATTAGCTTCCCCCAGAGACATTACCTGAGGGCAAGTTAATTTTAGCATTTGGATACGTGTGGGACAGGAAACCAAGCCTGGCCATTGTGTCTCTCATTTCACAAACACTGAGAAACAATGCTAGATTACATCTACCTTCACAAAGCAATTTCCCTCTGTCCCAGAACCAGTCATGAGACCTGGGTGTCATGTACTGGTCAGTTCATCTGAATTCAGGCATTAATAGATTCCTTAATAAAATGGAACCAGACACAGGCCTGGATTCTACATAATCCTGGATTGGTAGCTCTGGGTCCAATGCTGTAGTCAGAGTGGCCACAACATCTTTTCCTCTGTTCACCTCTAATTTTGTTTTAATTGCTCAGTAATGCTAGCTGAGCTAAGAGGCACCTTTTAAAAAGTGGTGATTCTCTGTATTTAGTGGGAGGAGAACATGTGGCCCTATCCAACCCCAGCACAGTATCCTTCCAGTGGCTGTTGCTTGTGTCTGTCTTATGTTTCTTTTAGGTTGTGAGTCCTTTGGGGACAGGGATTCATCCTATTCATTTATTATTTATTTCTCCATGTAAACCAATTTAGGAACTTTTGTTGAAAAGCAGTATATAAATATTCATCGTATGACCATAGGTTTTGGCAGAAACACTGGATCGGTGTAAATACTGCAGTAAGGGAAAAAAGACTTTAAAATTTCAGAAAGCCAGCAGAAATGCCGCATCGGCCTAAACACCAAAGCTAGAGGGGGGCTTCATACTTTTGTTGTTGTTGTATTGAACGCTTAACATTTTACTACCATACAGCTAAGTTTAAAATTTTACTGCAGCTAAGTATTGTATCCCATATTCTCATCAGTCTTAATGCAATGAAAGGAAATGACTGCAATGAAAGGAAATTAAGACATAAATGCTGAACTTTTTTTAAAAAAACATATCACATTGCAGAAGTAATTTCCCATTTCACGTCATAGGGAAACATTCTTTTATTTATTTTTAAGCACATCACAATATAAACTTCAAATTGCACTTCAAAGGAAACATTGGTTGCATTTTCCCCCACATCACATTCCAAAAAATATGAATTTCAAATTGTACTTCAAAGGAAACCTTCAAAGTCTGAATTATCACTCTCCAAAATAAAAAAAGTTTAACAAGGTCTCATCTAATGTTTCAGGATAGTCTGCATCCTCATCATTTTCATCCTTTTGTGAAATGTCAGTTGTACCGCTTTCAGCATTTTCAGATCGTATAATTCCAGCTTCTGTGAATCAATTGGGGTAAGCAGCGAGGTGGCCAAATTTGCAGATGATATCAAACTCTTTCGGGTAGTGAAATCCAAAACTGATTGTGAGGAGCTCCAAAAGGATCTCTCCAAACTGGGTGAGTGGGCAAAAAGTGGAAAGTGTGGTTCAGTGTTGGCAAGTGTAAAGTGATGCACATTGGGATGAAAAACCCCAACTTCAAGTATACGCTGATGGTCTCTGAGTGACTGACCAGGAGATCTTGGGGTTGTGGTGGACAGCTCGTTGAACGTGTTGGCTCAATGTGCGGCAGCTGTGAAAAGGGCCTATTCCATGCTAGGGATCATTAGGAAGGGGATTGAAAATAAAATGGCTAATATTATAATGCCCTTATACAAAACTATGGTGCGGCCACACCTGGAGTACTGAGTACAATTCTGGTCACCACATCTAAAGAAGGACATTGTAGAACTGGAAAAGGTGCAGAAGAGGACAACCAAGATGATCAGGGACCTAGGGGACCTTTCTTATGAGGCAAGGCTACAACACTCGGGGTTTTTCAGATTAGAAAAAAGACGACTGCATGGAGACATGATAGAGGTCTATAAAATCTTGCATGGTGTGGAGAAAGTGGATAGAGAGAAATTGTTCTCCCTCTCCCGTAACACTAGAACCAGGGGTCATCCCATGAAATTGATTGCCAGGAAATCTACGACCAACAAATAAAAGTACTTTTTCACACAATGCTTAATCCACTTGTGGAATTCTCTGCCACAAGATGTGGTGACAGCCAACAATCTGGATGGCTTTAAGAGAAGCTTGGATAACTTCATGGAGGAGAGGTCTATCATCGGCTACTAGTTGGAGGGCTATAGGCCACCTCCAGCCTCAAAGGCAGGATAGCTCTGATTACCAGTTGCAGGGGAGTAACAGTAGGAGAGAGGGCATTCCCTCAGCTCCTGCCTGTGGCTTCCAGCGGCATCTGGTGGGCCACTGTGTGAAACAGGATGTGGAACTAGATGAGCCTTAGGCCTGATCCAGCAGGGCTGTTCTTATGTTCTTGTGTTCTTACTATCAGAAAATCATCTTCAGTATTTTTTTTAATGCAAGTCTTGAATAGACTTTTCCTAATGAGTCCTCCTACAGCTGCTGCTGCCGCCACTACCCCTACCCACTGTTCCATGTTGTAAAGAGTGTGCTGGGGCATGTATCAGAGGTCAGCTCACTTGGGAACTGGCATGGGGCTCACAGCCTACTTCTGAGGCCTGCTTGCCCAGTGCTGCTGCAGTAAGGAGCAGCACAACTATAGGAGGAATATCTACTGTTGCCTGGTGAGATCTCCTTCCTCCTTCTCTCAGCCTTGGTGGCCTTACCAGACAGACACAACAGCAACTCCTTCTCCAGCATTGCTGCATGTTGCTGGAATCATGGCACCATTTTAGAATTCTCAGGGGACTGGGACATCTGAGAATCATAAAATAGCATTGCTGCCTGCAGTGGCTTGGAAGGCGTTGCTGACATCAGTGCTGCCCAGTAAGCTTGTTAGACCCCTGTGGGGGAATCTTACTCAGTGGCGGTCACAGCAGAGCAACTATTTAAACATTCTCAAATGTCCTGCCCAAATGATGTATAATGAGGTGCTCGGGCATCCGGGTATTCTGCAATGATGCCCCTGGACATCTTGCTGAACCAGGAGCTCAGTGGCAGGCGGGCTGGGCTGTAAGTCATGCAGAGGCTTCTTAAAAGGATTTAGTCTGGGGGGTCCACCCAAACCTGGAGCCAGCCCTGGAGGAGCGTTCTGCACTGTAGGATGAACTGAGGAGCTCAGTTCATGGAGAAAAGTGGGCAGTTATCTTTCTGTTATCTTTTAATTTAAAATCTGAACCAAAGCAGGGGAGCCCATTTGTCTTGTGGGGTGGGCTGGCACTTCTCAGGTGAATGGTAAGCATAAAGTTTAATTTAAGCATAAAGTTTAATAACCCTTGCTAACTTGGCAAAAGGCACCTTTTAACATGGCAATTCTCTCTATTTAGCAGGAGGAGAGTAATTGGCCCTATCCACCCCCAGCACAGTACCTCCAGTGACTGTGGCTGGTGTGTATCTCATGTTTCTTTTTAGATTGTGAACCCTTTGAGGACAGGGATCCATCTTATTTATTTGTTATTTCTCTGTGTAAACCGAAAAAGAAAATGAGCCATTTTTGGAAGGGTGGTATAGAAATCAAAACAACAACAACAACCATCAATCATGCTCTGCACCCCCGCAGTGATGTAGATAGGCTGGTGGAAGAGGAATGCGGCAAATCCATCAAACAGCAGAGGAGGAGAAAATAGGCCTTGAAGAATATATAAAGGAAAGTGAAGAAGATGCACTGAAAATGGTCAATAACAAGAAACTATTCAACACCAATGAAACAAAGCAGGCCTACAAGAAAGAACAAGTCAAGAACCAAGCAGAAAAATGGAAACACAAGCCACTGCATGGTCAATATTTGCACAATATAAGTGGAAAATCAGACATCAGCAAGACCTGGCAATGGCTTAAGAATGGCAACTTGAAGAAAGAAACAGGGGGTTTAATACTGGCTGCACAGGAACAGGCACTAAGAACAAATGCAAGAAGAGCAAAAGTAGAAAAGTCAACAACAAACAGCAAGTGCCGCCTTTGTAAAGAAGCAGATGAAACCGTGGACCTCCTAATCAACTGTTGTAAAAAAATCACACAGACTGACTACAAACAAAGGCATGACAAGGTAGCAGGGATGATACACTGGAACATCTGCAAAAAATACAAGCTACCTGTAGCCAAAAATTGGTGGGACCATAAAATTGAAAAAGTTGTAGAAAACGAAGATGTAAAAATATTATGGGACTTCTGACTACAAACAGACAAACATCTGCCACATAGTACACCAGATATAACTGTAGTCGAGAAGAAAGAAAAACAAGTAAAAATAATCAACATAGCAGTACCAGGGGATAGCAGAATAGAAGAAAAAGAAATAGAAAAAAATCACAAAATACAAAGATCTACAAATTGACATTGAAAGGCTGTGGCAGAAAAAGACCAAAATAATCCCAGTGGTAATTGGCACCCTAGGTGCAATTCCAAAACAACTTGAAGAGCACCTCAACACCATAGGGGTCACAGAAATCACCATCAGCCAATTATAAAAAGCGACTTTACTGGGAACAGCCTATATTCTGTGACGATATCTATAACAACAGCAACAACACTGATAATAAAATTCAGCCATCCCAGGTCCTTGGGAAGGACTTGATGTCTGGATAAAACAAACCAGTCAATAACACCTGTCTGTGTAAATAAATAATAATAATGATAATGATAATAATAATTTAACTCCAACTGAAATTCAAAGGCAGAAGTGTGAAACTGGGAAGAAAAAAGAAAAGCCTCCAAGTAGCCTTTTAGAAACATATGTATAAGATTCAGTGACCTTCTTAAGTACAAAAATGGTTCATAGTTCAAGGACAAAGTGGAATAACTGGACCAATTAGCCATCAAGGACTAAAGCTGTCACAGGTCAAAGTAAGTATAGAGCCTGATCTCTTTTCTCCCCCTGCCCCATCGTGGTGATGTGCACAAACTGCGGTTTGAGCACATTTGGGGTGTAGGGCCTGGGAGCTTTAAGAAAGAGGTGAGCAGGTCCTTACCTGCTCTCCATTACTCTATACAGCTTCCTGCTGGAGCAGCAAGCAGTGTCAGCATGCACATGTCTGTGTGGTCAGCAAAACCATACAGATTATGCAAATGGTGCCAGCATATGTGTGGACACCATGTGCTTGCTGACACCGCTTGGGGCTATTTGGGATGCTTACTGCTCCAGCAGGACGTTGCATGGGGCGGCAGAGAGCAGGGAAAGACCTGCTCTCCTCTTAAAGCTCCTGGCCCCACTCCTGAAATGTGCTCAAACTTTGGTTCGAACCACAATTTGTGCACATCCCTATCTTTTTCCTCCAGTTCCATTAGGTGATATCTGGTTTCCCCACATTGATGTCAATGAATGGACAGCCCAAATGCTGTTCTATAGATATTCTTTTCCCTAGTAGACCTTTAATCATGCTTGATCTCCTTGTCCTTCTGTGCCATCACTGTGTTTCAGTCAGAAATGATCAATGCTCAGCTTACACCGTTGCTCTTAAACCATTTATGTGTTTCCACATTAGGCTTTCTAATGTTCAGCTAAATCTAGAAACAATTTGGTGTTTATAAATTTCGGGCTGCCAGCTCATATGCTTTGAATCATAAGTGCTTGATTTTGAGGTCTCCCTCTTTCCCTCATTGTGAAATGTTCCCCTGACCACTTTCATCTTCTCTAGTTTTCCTAAGCAATCAGTCAGTTAAGGTCAGTTAAGGCAATTTCTTTAAGGGTGGAACTGAGCATACTCTCTCACAATAAAACACTTGGCTCATCCCTCCTATGAATGCCACAAACCTTCTACCTCTTTCGAAAATTAAGATGTTTTTGAATCTGAGCTGCTAAATAGCTCAAATCTAAATTTTTTAAAAGAGATTCTGCAAGACTATATATCTGACATTATCTAGTTGCTCTGCTTTGCTCTGTTCTAGACAGAACTTCTAGACAGTCCTTAAGGAGCTGTATTGTCAGTAAGCTTAACAAGAATACATAGTTAGAACTTATAAAGAGTAGAATCTACTATTCAACCTGAAACATCAGATGTCTCAGGTAGGAAATCAGAAGCATCTTAAATGTTGTTGCTCTTGCTTGCTTTTATAACCTTTTCCCTTTGACACATTTAGAAATGTGATATTAATGAATCCAAATAGATTTTTTCACTAGTTTTCTTTTATTTTCTGCTATTATAGATGAGATATATGGGATGTCAAGGAATAAGAGTTGACTGCAATCTTCGTCCTTGGATTTTTAGATGTCATCAGGTGCATGCTCTTTTCTCCCAGTGCTTTTCCTTTTCATTTCTAGTTTTAATTTTCAGCAGCAGAACAAAAGTGACCCTGATGACATACATAAAATTGGGCTATTACATGCTAACAGTAAAGTACATCTTCTGAACTGTATATACGTTCTCAACCAAAATTAGTACAAGTTTAATGGGCACATTGTGTCATGATGATAGGAAGTCCGTGGCTGGTGGGCTGAAAATGCTCTGACAAAATCTGTGTTCTTCGTGTCAGAAAGAAGTGCTAAATTATTGGCATTATCTTTATGCAGGCTGGCCCAGAGAATCCCTACTGTGTAAACCATGCTTGTATAATAGAGAGGTAATTGTAAGGTCCAGATAAAGGCAGTTTCTTATCTGTAAGCAGCAAGCAAGGAAGTCATACTTTCACACCTGCAAATCTTTTATCTCCATCTAAGACATTTTTAAAGGTAAGAATTAGGATGTAATAGAAATGAGTGTAATTTTAAGTAATTCCACACACTCTCATAGCTTTGATGTGTTCAGTGTCTTAGATATATTCACATGCAATCCTTGGCATTTCTGTGCAGAAGTAAATCTCATTTCGTTTAATGAGATTTACCCTAGTTAGGTGTGTATAGAATTGCATCTTTAAGCTCTTGTCTGTAGTGGTTAACTTCACCCACCTCTTTAAAATAATTGTATAAATCCAGTGAATTAAAATTAGTAACAAAAGAGATGTGTCCAGCTTTGTTGGGTCATGTGTAGGAACACATTTATTGAAATCTATATGATGTGTCTTTAAGTTCTATCGATTATGATTATGATTGCTGCTTAATTGTAGCAAATTTCATATGTAAAACAGTTAGGGCTGGGGAGTTTCATTCAGTGTTGAGAGTAGAATGCAGTAATTCTGCCAAAATTCAGGAGTGGATTGCAGAAGCTAGTAAGCAGCCAAATTCATAATAGAAGTCTGTGATGCAGGTAGGGGCAGTAAAAAAATAAACAAAAACAAACCACATTCCCTCCTGCCTACTGAATCAGAAACCTTTGGGATTACAGACCTTGCATTTTTATGGCTTTGCAAGGTAGCAAAGGGGAGATATTTTTCCTCCCTCCTGCTGTCAGCTGTTTACTGGCTTCAAAGATTTAGTATGAAGAGTGGACTCTGCATCTTATGACTGAAGGTCTCTGATTTGTCAAGGGAAATGTAAAAACAGCACCGCTTCATGGGATCAGAGGAGCCATCAGCTAGTGAGGCAGGGAGAGATGTCTCTGCAATTGCATCACAAGTGACTTACAAGGTAGCAAAGTGGTGATTTTGGTTTTACAGTGTCCCTCGTTGTATCAAAAACGTTCAGTCATACAATGCAAAACAGAATCTGTTATCTCATGACTTGAGGTAATGGATCAGGAGAGGGGAAGAAAATATTGGACTGAGAGAGAGGAAGATAAAAACAAGACCCTCATAGAGTTGGAGGCCTTCAGGAAATCAGGGGTATAACACCACCTAAAAGGCTCTCTGATTATCCTCCGAGTCCAAGCCACTGGGGTGTGGGGTGGTTCACTGCAACACTGCCACCTTGTATTCCACCTGATCCATGGAACAGTTGGCATTTTTACCTTTTCCACCCCTTTCTGGATCAGAGACCTTCAGCCATGGGTTGTGGACCAGGCTTGGCTGTTGCAGGTCCATGGGGTGATAGGAAGGAAAACTGTGCTAATTCTCCTTTGTGTCTTAAAGGTCGCTGGTCTGTGGAGGTGGCAGTGTTTTCCCCAACTGTTCACTGGATCAGAGCCCTTCCATTATGCTATGTGGAGTGGATTCTGAACCTTGTGAGGGTTCTGATCCAAAAAGGAATAGGTAAAGGCAGAGGTGTGAGCTGTGCAAGACTCTTGCCTTGCATGCTCCTAGACTACTGGGACCAGAGGAGTATCTAGGGAAAATAGTGCCTAGGGTAAGCACTGAAATTGCGCCCCCTGTCCAAACATCTGACACCCATCTTTCAGATAACTTTACCATATTATCAGCTCAAAAATACAAGTCAAGCTAGTTAATCTTTTAATATTTCAAAAACTATTTAGCAGTGGACATAGCCAGACCAAAAAAAATGCTGGAAAACTGCAAATTTCAGTACACTGGGGCTCATGAAATACCCAAATAGCAATAGCAATAGCAATAGCACTTACATTTATATACCACTCTATAGCCGAAGCTCTCTAAGCGGTTTACAATGATTTAGCATATTGCCCCCAACATTCTGGGTACTCATTTTACCGACCTCAGAAGGATGGAAGGCTGAGTCAACCTTGAGCCCCTGGTCAGGATCGAACTTGCAACCTTCTGGTTACAGGGCAGCAGTTTTACCACTGCGCCACCAGGGGCTCTTTGTGGAGGTGTACTTGGAAAACTAAACAGAAGCGCCTGCCTAATTGTCTACTGTGCATTGTAGCATCACTATTACATAAGTTTTAAAAATAAATGGAGAATTTGACTTTTCTCAGATACTCTGAAAATAATTAAAGGATATGCAGAGTAAATTGTGTCACTGCTTGGAATATATTCTAGTATTTGAGAAAGATAGTTAAAATGAGAGAAAGAGAGCAAGAAACTGCTCTCTCTTAGTGGGCCTTAATACTAAGGATTTCACACTGATTCAAAGACAAACTCATCATTAATAGCCATCACATTTAACTCACTTATCACAAGAAGCAAAGTAAGAGCAAATGAATACAATCCTAGCTCATAAGCTTCAGCTCAGTATTCACAAGCCCTGATTCTCTTTATATAGTGCCAAACTGAATATGTGTACAGTGACTTACATTATATTAATTTTTTTTACCTGTAGCCCCTTCAGGGAACTTCCTAAAGGCCATGGGGGGAGTCTGCAAAGGTTCCCTCCCCCCCCCGCTCACCTCTAGGGCCTTGCAGGGACCATTTGAGCATGTACGGTGGCCATTTTTAAAAATATTTTTTTAAAAAAATGGCCATTGAAAACAAAATGGCCACCATGCATGCTCAAATGGCCTCTGCAAGGCCTGGCATGACCTAGGGCCTCACAGAGGCCATTTGAGCATGCACGGTGGCCATTTTGTTTTTGGCAGCCTTTAAAAAAAAAAATTACAAAATTGCGCCCCCCTTCAAGTGGCGCCCAGGGCACGTGCCCTGCCTGCCCTACCCCTAGATACACCCCTGACTGGGACCTTTCCCAGTAGTAGATGATGATGATGATGATGATGATGATGATGATGATGATGATGATTTACATTTACATTTTATATTCTGCTCTTCCTCCAAGGAGCCCAGAGTGGTGTACTACATAAGTTTCTCCTCACAACAACCCTGTGAGTCGGTTAGGCTGAGAGAGAAGTGACTGGCCCAGAGTCACCCAACAAGTATCATGGCTGAATGGGAATTTGAACTCCGGTCTCCCCGGTCCTAGTCCAGCACTCTAACCACTACACTACGCTGGCTCTCTCTTATTTCTCTCTCTCTCGGTATTTCCATGCTGGCTTTCTCTTATTTCTGTCTCTCGTTATCTCCAAAGTGAACCCAGAGACACCTGACAAGCAAGTGGTCCTTAACCCTCTCTGGAAATGTTTCTGCCCTCACCAGGATCTGTGGTTCCAACCAGTTTCTTGTTGGAGAGGAACCCCCTTTTTAGTTCAAATCTTGGATCATTACAACCATCTCTAGTATGTTGTACTGCATATGTTTGAATTGTGAAACAATCTGTGATGAGACTATCACATTCCTGAACAATATGGAACACAATTACATTAATAAGAAGTGCTCTTTCTATAAATAAGAAGTAACTATCTTTCTTTTCAGTGAAACCCATAGAGGTGCTTCACATGACATGTGTGGAGCGCCTGAGGGGGGTCTGCAGGGAGAGTGGTCTTAGCCCGCTCTCCCTGCAGATGAACAGGCACTCGTAGCTGAGCAGCTGGATTGGCCACTCACACGACTGCTGGCTCCATAATGGAGCCGGCTGGGGCTGCGGGGATCAGGGGCTGCACAGCCCCTGGAAGTTCCAGGATGCCCCACGCAAGACCTTCTTGTAGCCTCCCGATGAGGGATCTACTCATGTGTCACCACATGCTGCAGCAACACACAAGCAATGAAATCAGGTTAACGGAGCACTCACTCAGTTAACCTCATTTAAGGGGAGGGTGGTTTGGGCGGGCTAACCGCCTTAGGAGCACCAGGCTTGCCTGTGAGCCCAGTGGTTCCCACGAGCACTGGAAAGTGGGCTAAACTCCCTTCATCAACTTGTATAACTGGGAATCAGCAGATATTGAGCCATGAAATGATAACACTTTGCTTGGTCTGTTTATCAGAATATTATGAGGCAACTGAAGTACAAAGCCTTGATCAACATAACAAAGCATCATTTTCTTTTTATCATGGAAGATGATGTTTTTACCAGCCTAGAAAGTGCCTCTCTCTCTCTCTCTCTCTCTCTCTCTCCCTCCTGTCTATACCCCCCTCCCCCCGTCCAGGGAGGGCTTGGCTACTTGAGCTGCAAGCATAAATCAAGCCGACAAGTAATGAAACAGACATTATAGCTCTATTCTCCTCACCCTGCCCCGAAACATTAGCTTGTGGTCACAGCCAAAGGCTGGAGTTTAAACTTTAAAGGGAATATGATGCAGCAAAAATCTTTGTACTGCCCAATGATGCTAATTCGTCCATTTCCTTCATGCTCTTCTATTCTCATGGTAGATGGTGAGCCCTTTCTCACAATCCCATGAGCGGGCTTGAGGGCGGGTGACAGTGAAGGCTGCAGAAGTTTACCTTCCCTACAGAAGAGTTGCTGGGCATGTGGCTCATGCACCCAGATGAGTCGCTGCCCACCCCTGCAGGCAACGTGGAGATTCATGAGACGCATCATCCTGGACCCTAGGAATCTCAATGCACTGTGTGAGTGCAAGGTGCATTGTGGGAATCTCCCTGGTGACAGCTGGGAGTAGCCAGCACAGACACACAAGCAGTTAACCCAGGTTAAGAGCACACTCATGCCCTTAGCCTTGGCTTACGTGTGGGCTCCCTATGTCGGTTTGCGGCTGAGGTGCTGATGGGAGCCATTCAGCTCCCAGCAGATCTCACGGGCAGCCAGGCCCAGGCTTAGCTGCCCTAGCCTGGTCTTGGCTGCTTGTGAGAACAGCTTCGGTTCACCAAATATATCAGTGAGGAAATAATTTATGATAAGTTTAGACTACATGGTATTTATTAGACATATTTTCTCAGAGCAGCATTGACAGTAATTCGAGCACAGGAAGTTTTCTTGCCTAAAGAATAGAGCCAAGTAATTAGTATTGAAAGAAAAAGAGCTTTGGATGTAACAAGCATATCTTGGTCTTTCAGTATCAGAAGTTCATGAGAACCACAAATCAATGTTGAGTACAAATATATGGAGTTAAACATTGATTTCCTTAGGTTGGGTCAAATAAAGGTGAAAAACACTTCCTGTTTGACTATATGGGTCACTATATAACCCATATAGAGGTTCACTGTATAACCCCTGCTAACCTGGTAAAGAGGCACCTTAACATGGTGATTCTCTTTATTTAACAGGGGGAGAGTAACTGGCCCTATCCACCCCCAGCACAGTACCTCCAGTGACTGTTGTCGGTGTCTTTCTCATGTTTCTTTTTAGATTGTGAGCCCTTTGGGGACA
The DNA here is from genome assembly GCF_027244095.1 of Hemicordylus capensis. NCBI lineage: Eukaryota > Metazoa > Chordata > Lepidosauria > Squamata > Cordylidae > Hemicordylus > Hemicordylus capensis. The sequence goes on along the minus strand of NC_069658.1, from coordinate 366,900,560 downwards.
GGGGTCCATCTTATTCATTGATTATTTCTCTGTGTAAACCGCCCTGAGCCATTTTTGGAAGGGCGGTATAGAAATCGAATTATTATTATTTCTTGTTTACACAGCCAGAAAGGTGTTATTGACTGGTTTGTTTTATCCAGACATCGAGTCCTTCCCAAGGACCTGGGATGGCTGAATTTTATTATCAGTGTTGTTGCTGTTATTATAATCGATATTGTCGCAGAATATAGGCTATTCCCAGTAAAGCTGCTTTTTGTAATTTGCTGATGGTGATTTCTGTGGTCCCTATGGTGTTGAAGTGCTCTTCAAGTTGTTTTGGAATTGCAACTAGGGTACCAATAGCCACTGGGATTATTTTGGTCTTTTTCTGCTGCAGCCTTTCAATTTCAATTTGTCGATCTTTGTATTTTGTTATTTTTTCTATTTATTTTTCTTCTATTCTGCTATCACCTGGTATTGCTATGTCGATTATCTTAACTTTTTTCTCTTTCTTCTTGACTACAGTTATATCTGGTGTATTGTGTGGCAGATGTTTGTCTGTCTGTATTCGGAAGACCCATAATATTTTTGCATCTTCATTTTCTACAACTTTTTCAATTTTATGGTCACACCAAAGTTTGGCTACATGTAGCTTGTATTTTTTTGCAGATGTTCGAGTGTATCATCCCTGCTACTTTGTCATGCCTTTGTTTGTAGTCAGTCTGTGCGATCTTTTGACAACAGCTGATTAGGTGGTCCACTGTTTCATCAGCTTCTTTACAAAAGCGGCACTTGCTGTTTGTTGTTGACTTTTCTACTTTTGCTCTTCTTGCATTTGTTCTTAGTGCCTGTTCTTGTGCAGCCAGTATAAAACCCTCTGTTTCTTGCTTCAAGTTGCCATTCTTAAGCCATTGCCAGGTCTTGCTGATGTCTGATTTTCCACTTATGTTGTGCAAATATTGACCATGCAGTGGCTTGTGTTTCCATTTTTCTGCTTGGTACTTTACTTGTTCTTTCTTGTAGGCCTGCTTTGTTTCATTGGTGTTGAATAGTTTCTCATTATTGACCATGTGAAGTGCATCTTCTTCACTGTCCTTTATATACTCTTCAAGGCCTCTTTTCTCCTCCTCTCCTGTTTGATGGACTTGAAGCATTCCTCTTCCACATGAGCTGCGAGGGAGGTATAGCCTATCTACATCACTGAGGGGGTACAGTGCATGATTATGGTCATTATTTTCCTGGTCTTACGATCTAGCATCTCTAGCTCTGCCTGGGTCCAGTCTATTATTCCTGCAGTGTATCTGATAAGAGGTATAGCCCAGGTTTTTATGGCATGTATGGTGTTCCCACCATTGAGTTTGGACTTTAGGATTTTTCTAATTCTCCTGATGTATTCACTTCCAATTTTTCTTTTAACTTCAGTGTGTGCAATGTTATCAACCTGGAGAATGCCCAAGTATTTGTAATGTTCTTTCTCTTCCAGGTTCTTGATGTTGCTTCCATTGGGCAGTTCTATTCCTTCTGTTTTTGTTATTTTCCCTCTGTTCATTATTAATGCAGCACATTTGTCTAGTCCAAACTCTACTGCTATATCACTACTGAATATACGGACAGTGTTTAGCAAGGATTCAATTTCTGACTGGGTCTTTCCATACAACTTCAGATCATCCATGTATATTAGATGGTTGATTTTACTTGATGTTTTAGATGTTTGGTATCCGAGGCCTGTTTTGTTTAGTATTTGTGAAAGTGGAGTCATGGCGATTACAAACAACAGAGGGGATAGTGAGGTCCTTGGGAAGGACTTGATGTCTGGATAAAACAAACCAGTCAATAACACCTGTCTGACTGTGTAAATAAATAAATAAATAAATAATTCGATTTCTATACCGCCCTTCCAAAAATGGCTTAGGGCAGTTTAGACATAGAAATAATAAATGAATAAGATGGATCCCTGTCCCCAAAGGGCTCACAATCTAAAAGAAACACAAGATAGACACCAGCAACAGTCACTGGAGGGATGCTGTGCTGGGGGTGGATAGGGCCAGTTACTCTCCCCTGGCTAAATAAAGAGAATCACCATGTTATTAATGTCTGGATAAAACAAATCAGTCAATAACACCTCTCTGAATGGGTAAATAATAACAATAATAATGATTATGATAATAAGAGAGCCAGCGTGGTGTCATGGTTAGAGTGCTGGACTAGGACTGGGGAGACCCGAGTTCAAATCCCCATTCAGCCGTGATACTTGCTGGGTGACTCTGGGCCAGTCACTTCTCTCTCAGCCTAACCTACTTCACAGGGTTGTTGTGAGGAGAAATTTAATTATGTAATACATCGCTCTGGGATTCTTGGAGGAATAGCAGACCACCTAATCAGCTGTTGTAAAAAGATCGCACAGACTGACTACAAACAAATTCAGGACAAGGTAGCAGGGATGATACACTGGAACATCTGCAAAAAATACAAGCTACCTGCAGCCAAACATTGGTGGGACCATCAAATTGAAAAAATTGAAGAAAATGAAGATGTAAAAATATTATGGGACTTCCGACTACAAACAGACAAACATCTGCCACACAATACACCAGATATCACTGTAGTCGAGAAGAAAGAAAAACAAGTCAAAATAATCAACATAGCAATACCAGGTGATAGCAGAATAGAAGAAAAAGAAATAGAAAAAATAACAAAATACAAAGATCTACGAATTGACATTGAAAGGCTGCGGCAGAAAAAGACCAAAATAATCCTAGTGGTAATTGGCGCCCTAGGTGCAATTCCAAAACAACTTGAGGAGCACCTCAACACCATAGGGACCACAGAAATCACCATCAGCGAATTACAAAAAGCAACTTTGCTGGGAACAGCCTATATTCTGCGACGATATTTATAACAACAGCAACAACACTGATAATAAAATGCAGCCATCGCGGGTCCTTGGGAAGGACTCGATGTCTGGATAAAACAAACCAGTCAATAATTAGTAGTAAGTTTATTACGGTCACAGACCAGATTAACAAACAATCACAATTAATAGCATTGATAAGAAAAATTCAAAAATTTCAAAAGTTTACAAAATCACACAACTATTCAAATTACTAATACAGTCTTTACGGAGCTTTGACGCCACAAAACAGAACTTTGCCACATTATCTGAAATTACAGGTTTAAAATTGGCCAGCATAATTTCCAAATAAAATTGGTCTGTGTGTCCAGGATAAATGGCTAAAATAGGAACAGTGAATTTGGTGTGATCGTCCTTACACAACTGGCAATAAAAAATAACATGGGTGATAGACTCTGTATCCTCTGAGCCACAGGGACAACAACACTGATCATTAGGAAGTCATTTGAATTTACCATCAAGTACTGCCGAAGGGAGAACGTTCAATTGCGCGAGGGTCAGAAATCTCCTAAACTTTGGTACCAAGACCTGGTCTAAATATTCAGCCGGTTTATAGTTAAAAGTTTGAGAACCTAAGTAAACTCCCTTAGGTAACCGTGCGGACTCCTCCTGCAAATCTATATCTCAGAGCCATTGCTTCACAAAGCAAAGTGCCTGCTCTAATCCTTGCCAAATAAGATCTTCTTGAGACGTGCCCAAGTGATGCAATTTTAATTTCAATGCTGATTTCCATTTGAAAATTTCCATTTTCCATTAACTGTCTGATAACACTAAAGGGGCAAGACCAGCCGGAAAAAAGAGCAGGCTTAACCAAAATTTTATTATGCAAAACCATACTTTTGCTTTCAAAGTGGTGAGCCCTGCTTCCCCACGAAGAACGGCATTTGCTGTACCCCTGGGTACCTGAAAAATAGCCCTCAGGAATTTGGTTTGTATTGTTCCAAGCTGAGATAAATTTTCCAGAGGACTGATCAGCACCCCATAAAGAATTTGTGGATATTTCTTGGCCTTCAACAATTTTATAGCCGCTGGTATGAAAAAGGCACCCCTAGAGTAATAGAAGGACTTAATCATATTTGCCGTCTGTTGAGCACCTTGGGAAATATAATCAAGATGGGCTTTACGTGTTCCAGTTTGGTGGAATACTACCCCCAAATACTTAAAAACCTTAACCTTTTTAATACAATGCCCGTTTATTGTCCATTTAAAGATTTTGGGGTGCTTTGAAAACACCATTATCTTGGTCTTAGAATAATTGATCTCTAAAGCCTCCTTCTCGATATACTTACCTAAGGAGGTCAAAGCCCAACTGAGACCTATCCTGGTTTGAGATAAAAGGGCAATGAAGATGTAAAAATATTATGGGACTTCCGACTACAAAGAGACAAACATCTGCCACACAGTACACCAGATATTACTGTAGTCGAGAATAAAGAAAAACAAGTTAAAATAATTGACATAGCAATACCGGGGGATAGCAGAGTAGAAGAAAAAGAAATAGAAAAAATAACAAAATACAAAGATCTACAAATTGAAACTGAAAGACTGTGGCAGAAAAAGACCAAAATAATCCCAGTGGTAATTGGCGCCGTAGTTGCAATTCCAAAACAACTTGAAGAGCACTTCGACACCATAGGGACCACAGAAATCACCACCAGCCAAATACAAAAAGCAACTTTACTGGGAACAGCCTATATTCTGCGAAGATATCTAAAACAACAGCAACAACACTGATAATAAAATTCAGCCATCCCAGGTCCTTGGGAAGGACTCGATGTCTGGATAAAACAAACCAGTCAAAAACACCTGTCTGACTGTGTAAACAACAACAATAACAGCAACAACAGCAATAATATAATATGGCTTGAACCCATAAAGGGATAGAACTAATCAATATGCAAGTGACAGAACTGAAGTCTAAAAGCATTCGCTGTTCCTTTTGCGAGACTCAAATGAATAGCAACCTTTAAAAAAAAAATCTGAAAGTATTCTTGAGACTGTGGGCTAGGAATTCTTTATAGCCATATCCACACATTCATCTGTGCAGAATGAACTTGTGAAATATAAGGTTGGGACTGCACCTACTGGCCCACCCCACCCCTAAACACCATACTTTCCTATGATGTAAATACATTCATCTGATCTTGTAAACAGAATCTGCTGCGGCCCCCTGATCGTATGTACAGTAAAGGTTTTCTTCAACAAATAATTCCATAGACTCTGACATCACACACACAACCCAATTTGCTGCTGGTGGGGGGGGGGGGCACACAGTCCTCCGGCATCCCTTGATGCACCACACTAGGATCATCCCTCAGCCGGATGCTTTTGGTCTCCGGCTGGGTGTGTGCGCCACTGCATGCAGCCCTTGCACACACATGACCCCAAACCTGGGGTAAATTCCCAGGCTAGGGGCCAAGGCAGCACCAGAATCAGGCTCGATCCTGGCCCTTTACATGGACAGCCAAGCCCAGGCTGGGCTGCCCAAGCCTGGGCTTGGCTGCTCATGTGAACAGTCACTCTGTATAGCATATGAATTGTATTTGATGATCGAGCACAGACATTTCCTGGGCTTTTTGAGATTTTCATCAATGAGTAAATTATCCCTTAATATGCCATGTTTTCAACAGCAGGAAAAGGAAGGGGCACCACTAAAGGAACTAGAAGCCAGAGGATAGAGAGGGAGAGCCCCAAAGAGAAGCTAGGAGTGGGAAAGCTATTTGAAAAAACACAACTCTCCAGCAGATTTTGATGCCAGTCACTTATCTCTCAGCCTACTAGGGTGGTTGGTTGGTTGGTTGGTTGGCTATCTATCTATCTATCTATCTATCTATCTATCTATCTATCTATCTATCTATCTAACCACTCAAGGCATTGTACAAACAAGAACAGCATCTGAGATTTAAGGGGGGGCCGGATAAATAAACAACAACAAAAAATTAAAGGGCAAATGTATAAAAAATTTAATTTAATTTAATTTAAAAATTAAATAAAAAAATTTACACTTTAAAAAATACAAGTGTACATTGGCTGCCCATGTAGAGGGCCAAGATTGAGACTGATTCTGGCGCTGCCTTGGCCCCAAGCCTGAGAGTTTACCCCAGGTTCAGAGTCATGTGTGTCCTCTTTGGAGGAAGAGCAGGATATCAATAAATAGTACAATCAATAAATAGTTGCTTATTGCCCTGCCTTTCTGAAACACGTTGGGCAATTGTATTTTTCAAGTACATGTTCTCATTCCCAGAAATCACGATTAAAGGAATTTGTCTGTCTGTCATTACTGCCATTTTGTTGTTTACTGTAACCTGGAAGATTTGTATTTGGGGGGATGGCCATCACTTGTGTAGGTAACCTACTAAATCACAATTCTTCCAGCATATTGGAATTTCTGTCAATATAGTCAATGTTCTGGATGTGAAATATCATCTACTCATAGTCCTGCAATTCTTTTCTCTAACGTTGATCAAATGGATGGTATTTTAGACCAGGGATTCTCCATGTTGGGTTCCCAGATGTTATTGGACTTCAACTCCCATAATTTCCAGCCAAAGGCCACTGGGGCAGGGGATTATGGGAGTTGAAGTCCAATAACATCTGGAGACCCAACGTTGAGAACCCTGTTTTAGACCACAGATTTACTCTAAGACTTTGCCGAAGTCTTTATTCTGGGCTATTATGTATGTCGGCTCACAAGGCATGCCTAAAATATCAGTCTGTTATAGATAACAAAATGTAATCCTTTGTACAAATGACTGTTTTTTCAAAGCCAGCCGAGCTGATTTCATTAAATATGTGTCTAGTTCTTTTTTAAAAAAATTAACTTCAAGAACTGCATCCAGGACAATTTTTTCATAACCTATTCATACTTTCAGTTTATTGTAATCTAACACTGGGTTTGGCCTATGGCTGCAATAAAAGAACTACTACTACTTGTAATCTAACACCTGGCCATTGTGGCTAATACAGGTAAAGTAGTCACACATAGCACTTTCCATCTTTTGAACGTCTATCTTGTACATTTTTGATAAAGTAATGGATGTAATCTGGAAGCAGCTAATATACAGATGAAGGGATAAAGTCTTCCTTCATTTTCTCTATCAACTTAGTGTTCTTACTATAAATGGGTTATAGTTTCCAATATCTTACAATAGTTCCTATTAGAGCAGGGGTTCCCAACCTACAGTATTCCAGAGGTTGCTGAACTGCAACTCCCATCATACCCAGCTACAAATAATTGTGGCTAATAATTATAGTTTAGCAACATCTGGAGCACCACTGGTTGGAAACCCCTGTATTAGAGCATCGTATGGTTCCATTTATTGTTATACCACATCCATATGAACCCAATATTTTTCCTTTGGTTCCCCCAATAAATTAAACAATCCCTTAAACTGAGAAGTGTAACCATAACAAGTAAGATTTATGCCATTCACACTTCTTAAGGAGATAGTGTAATTTTAAACTTAGTTTGCTTGTTAAAACATAAAGTTATTGATTTTGCTCTGCCATTTCTTTAATGTTTGTGGAGCAATAAATATTGGCAAGGTTTGAAAGAAATTGAGGATACAACTTTTAAATGAGCAGAGAAGGCATATATTTCCAACAGTCCCATCATGATACATTCCCAGAATGTTATCCTCTTCATTGTGAGATTATATATACAAGTTTCTGCTTGAACTAGTTGAGTTTCTAAAGACCCCTACACATGCAATTCACATTGTAGGCAGAGTTTTAATGGGATTTTAGAAATCTATGAATAACAATGATGGGAGTGGGAAAGCTGAGCAGCCATCTTGTGGAACATTCTCTACAACTGCAACTCTTCCCAAGGGTGTCATCATCGAAAGGGATATGTATGACAAATAGGAACACATTTTTTCCTATCTGCAATCTTTTTCCCCACATTTGCAGGATTTTTGTGATAGAATGGAACCTTCTATCTATTTTCCTAAACTGAGTCAGTTATTTGCTAGCAGTCATAATTGAAAAATCACTGTACTGCAGGAATTGCAATTTCACACAGAGTATTTGGAAGCACAAACATATTAGTATACACTAAATCTGAAATAGCTATTTCTTCTAGGTTTTGGTCTTATGACATTTACTAAAATGTGAAAAGGTAGTGTAATTTTAACTGGCTTTCACTAAAATGTCAAAACGCAAGTGTCTTAGCTGATGGGAGCCATAATTCTTGCCATCTAACCAGTCACCCATTTCTAGTAATCTCCATGCCATTCAGTTATGATTTACACAATTTCCCAGTGAATACTCCCAAGGTTGTTCTTAGGTTTGTTAGGGTCAAAGCATTTTCTGTCATGTATGGAGCATAATAAATCCACATCCAACTAAGTCTTAGTAGTTGTCACTCTGCTGTGCACAAGGTATGCTCATAAGCCTCTTGCTGAACTGAAGTTGGAACCCAAATGTTACTTAATTCACTGAATTCTTAGCTGGGTATCAAAGGTGATGTTTAATATTGATGAATAGCATAGCTTCACACAGCTATGCATCTGTCACAGCAGTAGTCATGCCTTTATGCACTGATTAATGTATGTAAGTTATCTAATATAATCATCAACATGTGAGTTAATATTCTCTTTTAATGATAAGTTTAAACTGAATGATTTCTTTGGACCATCATGCACATGAGATGCAGCATTTTAGACTACTGAAACGATGCTTGATTTTGAATGTTCACATACTCTCTAGATGAAGTCATTTGGGAGAAACTGTTTGTTTGGAAGTGCATGGGAACGTGTGTGCACAGAAGCATGAAATCAATTGCTACAAAAAGCAAGGTTAAATTTCTGTGCAAAGAAAACAAGGAGAAAAGTGCTTTGCTCCAGAACAAATAATTGCACAATAAAATATACATCACAGGTTAGCTAGATGGAGCTTCCTTGGATTATACTCTCAGTGGTATTCTCTGCATTATTCAAAATCTTAAATATATGTGTGTTGTATGTGTCTGAAGCCAAAGAAAGCTATATTTTTGTTGCCTGATCTGAAGCGTGTTTACTAAGCAGTAAATCCCAGTCATTTCATGATCATTGTTATGAGTGGAATCAGACATGACTCCCTCCCCCACTGGCTTTTTAGCTTACTTTCCAGTATGCTTATGAGATCACTCGGCATTCTCTCTCTCTCTCTCTCTCTCTCTCTGTGTGTGTATCCATGTGTCCCCCCACTATCAACTTCGCAACACCTGGACCAATATGAACCAAATCGGGAACAGTTGTAGGGACAAATAGGGACACCTCAATGGAGTAGTTTGTGATGATGTCATCTACCTCGATCCAAGATGGCGGAAGCATAAAGTGTTGAGGTACAAGTGGGCTAACTTGTGAACCGCCTAACAGATTTGAACCAAATCTGCTACAACTGTTGGGACACATAGGGATGCCCTAATGGTGTGGTGTGTGATGATGTCATCTACTCCAATTCATGATGGCAGCCGTGTGAACATCTGAGGTGCAAGTGGGCTAATTTGTGGACTGCCAGCCTAACCCATTTGGACCAAATTGGGTACAGTTGCAGTGAGTCACACACAGGGACACCTCAGTGGCATAGTTTGTGATGATGTCATCCACATCAATTCAAGATGACGGATGTGTAAACTTTTGATTTGCAAGTGGGCTAACTTGTGAGCTGCTTAACTGATTTGAACAAAATGCCCTGCAGCTGTAGTGACACATAGGGACACCTCAATGGTGTAGTTTGTGATTATGTTATGTTATCTACCCCATTCCAAGATGGCAGACGTCTGAATGTTTGAGGCACAAGTGGGCTAACTTGTGGACTGTCTAACCAAACATTTAAACCAAATTTGCTACAGCTGAATGGACACATAGGGATGCCCCAACAGCATGGTTTGTGATGATGTCAGCCACCCTGATCCAAGATGGCAGATGTATAAACCTTTGAGGCACACGTGCATGAACTTAAGACTGTCCAACAGATTTGAACCAAATTTGTAACAGCTGTAGTGAATGACACACAGGGACACCTTGGTGATGCAGTTTGGAATGATGACATCCACCCTGATCCAAGATGGCACATGAACTTTTGAGGTGCAATAGATCTAACTTGGGGACCTCGATTTGCACCAAATTGAGTCCAGATGTAGAGGCAGTGAAAGGAAAGTAGGCTGATTAATTCTTGCTAGAACAACTTGTGTGTGTGTCTGTGTGTTTTGCATTGGGTGGGAAGGTTGTTAATTTGGGATGAAAAGCAGAAGAAAGGGTGGTACTCTGGTAAGTCTCTTTTGAGTAGTGATGCTGCTGCTTCCCACTCTCAAGTAATAAGGCATGAGGAAGGTTTGCTTTGGGGAAGATTGCTGATAGCATGCTGCTGTTTGCTTTTTTTTTTTTTTTTAAAGGGAAAACCTGGTTATATTTATGCTCCAGGATAGTAGATATATATATATATATATATATATATATATATATATATATATATATATATATATATATTTAAAATCTAAACAAAAATTGCCGTGGGTGTGACAATGAAGGAGGAATGATAACCTTGATGTTAGTGCCTTGATGAACATTCCTACAGTGGAGTTAAGTGGCAGAATAAAGAAATTCCAGAGAAGGAAAAAGGGAAAAAAATACTCCAAGTAGTGTTTGTGGCAAGAGGAATTGTGATGCTGATCATCACCAATAATAATCCCGCAGTGGCCCACAATGACATATTATGCAGAATAACCATGTGCCATGTAGTGTTCAGGATAAGAATAATGTTTGTTTCTGGTTTTAGATCCAGTCCATTTTAGTTGGGAGGCTGAGAAATTTAAGGGCCTTAGATTTACTATGGGCTTTATTCTAGAGCAGAATGCAGTCTATAGGGAAGACCTGTTAAATGCAAATGAGAAATCAGTCTACAAGGGTATGCACACATGACCAACAGGGCAGGTGTGGTGGTGGGAGGGAGGCAGGGATGGACCTACCTTCCTCCCAGACAATAGTCGATTCTCCCCTGGGCTGTTTGTGCACCCACACAATCCATGCTGCTCCTGGCAGTGTGGATCACTGCAGGCTGGGACAATGAGTCCCAGCCTCCAGGAATCCCAAAATGTGCATTAGGGAATTGCCCTGGGAGTCAGGCGCTTTAGGTGCTTGATTCTGTATATGCTCAGGCTGTTTGTAGCCCAAGCGCCAGGGTTAATAGCATGCTCACATCTTTAACCCTAGCTAAATGCTGTGGTTAAAAGTTGGGCTACCCGTGAGGGTAATGCCAGGATCGGGCTTGATCCTGGCAGTGCACATGGGCAGCTAAACCCAGGCTGGGCTGCCCTAGCCTGGGCTTGGCTGCTTGTGTGCATGGTCTTTACATGTTTTTGCACTTTTCATTGATCGCGTGGAAGATCCCCTTAGGAGCATTCTAGTGATAAAGACAAGCAAAGCCTATGATTCATCTCAGTCTAAAGGATTTATAGTTGTAATTCAGAGGGCAGTTTGTTCTAGTCTTCCTGTCATTTAAATATTAAGATTCCTGGCATTTAGATAATAGGTCAAGTGTAGAAAATAGCTCCAGTGTTAAGGGTATATCAAAAAGAATATGGCTTCATGAACATAGCATTTGGAGCTAATTACTGGACCAACGGATTAGAACAACTATCAGCTGCCAACTGTCTCCAGACATTTCGTTGTTCATGATGAAATGAGATACACTTATTGAGTAACAAAATGTGCCCATAATAGAAAAACATGACTAGAATATTTATAAACATAAATTTAATCTAGTTTTAGAGTGATGCAGAGTATAAAATGTATTTATACTTGCAAATGTCCATTAGAACACTTCATAAACCTACATAGCAATCAGACCCTGAGCCCTTCCTCACAACTGAGTGAGAAGGCTTGAGGGCAATTGGTGGGGAAGACAGCAGAAGCTTGCCTTCCCCACAGACGAGCACCATGGAGTTGCTGGGTGCACAGATCGTGTGCCCAGAGAGTCCGTGGCTGCCACATACAATGAGGAGGTGCGGGGATCAGGATGCCTCTTCCTTGTCCCTAGAAATCCCACAATTTCTGAGTTCATGGTGCATTGTGGGGTACGACCCCACCCCCACCCCCCGACAGGCAGGTGCCTGGCAGCCAGTGCTGACACATTGTCAATTGAAGCACTCACGCCCTTAACCTCATTTAAGAGCCTGGCTTCATAGCCAGATTTGCCACCAAAGTGCAGGCCGAGCAGCTCCCAGCAGTTCCCACAGACAGCCCTAGCCCAGTCTTGGCTGCTCGTAGGAACAGCCTCCCAGTGTGATTTACTTCAAATGCCATGGGAGAAAAACAAGTTAAGTAATGAAGTTTAAATGTGGGTCGAAAAAAAATATGTACGAGTGTACTCTCTCCAGGAGTATTGCAAGCTTTGCAGACACAAAATAAATGCCTTCGATTTACTCGGGGCTTTGGAGAGATTGGATGTATCAAAGGACTTAAAAGGATTCCTGAGACTCTCTAGAAGGGTGGCTTGTATTACTGGATTACAAGGTTATAGCATCCACTTTTCTGGAACTCTCTTAGTCATGGCAGAGAGAAAATAGTGGGCAGAAGTCTTTCACAGGCTGAAATATTGCATGTGTTTTCATATGCCAGTCAGAAAAACTTGAAGGAAAAACATGGGAAGATATTGTGGGCATAGAGGGTTGAGATCAATGTTGGAATTTATGTTGTAAAAATGAACATCCCTAACCTAACCAGAATATCTGTAAACAATGGGGCTATTATCATGATCAGCCAAAATCTGGCTAGGAGAGCCTAGCCCGATTTTGGCTGATCGTGTAAACCACCGGGCTCGCAGGCGAACCCGGTGGCTTACAAGTGGCTAGCCTGCTTTTTTAGCGCCCCCCCCCAAGCCCGAGTTTGCAGAGTGAGCACTCCACAAACCCGGGCTTTCCGATCGTGAGTAGCCGTGGCACGGCTCCATGCCGCGGCTACTCACGAGGAGACCACCGGAGGGGAGGTGAAAAGCCACCTCCCAGCTCTGGGGGTCTCCCCAGTATGCCCTGCGTGCTCGTGCAGGGCATACTGGAGCTTCTGGGGGCCACGCAGCCCCTGAGCCCCAGCCCCCGCCAGCTCCGTCATATAGCTGGCAATCGTGTGGGTGGCCGATCCGGCTGCCCAGGGCTCCCTCCCTGCTCGTGTGCGGGGAGAGCGGGCTTAGCTTCTGAAACAGCGTGTCTCTGATCGTGAGACCCAGCTCAATGTTGTCATTAACACTACTTCCTAATCTCCTAACAAGGTCACTGGTGATACAGAAAATGATAAAGAACAGTGGTTCTTTTAAATAATTGGGTAGCACAATGAGCTGGTATTTGCTCTAATGTATACTATATCCCCATCCTGATGTCTTTCCTTAACATTTTGGTGTCATCCTAGCATGTACCTTTATTGCATGTGTGTGTGTGGGGGGGGGGTTAGTTAGCCCAAAGAGCTGCTCTCTACATGACCCAAGCACTATTTTAAATGATTTGTGTAAAGAGCAGCAGTTCAAGAACCACTATCACCCACAAAAAAAACCCAACAAAGGAACATGGGAGGATGTCCAGAAATGTCAGGACAGGTATGCACATCTCACTTCTTAATTGCATGGGATGGTTTGAGGTCAAAAAACATCCACTGAACCATCCCTGTGACTTTTCCTCATCCACTTTCACCAAACTTAGGTAGTTGCTTCCTCCTCAGAACCTGTGAAGTCTTTGGCACAACCTTCAGGCCTACATAATCTACTGTATGTTATTATGTTAAAGTTATGTTAAAATATAGTTTGGCCCTTTGGAAATTTCAGCTTAAAGGGGGGCCTTCATGACATGAATTTTGCACAGAGGCAGGAAAAGGCAGGTAGTTTGTTGTTTGAATGCTAACTAGTGCTCCCACCTTGCCTTTTTGAGAGGTGGGGAAGCTGGGCATAAATAGGAGAAGCCATTTGGTGCTGCACATTCAGAATTAGAGTGTGTCAATGAGTGTGCCTGCCCACCCCCCCCTTCTTTTTGGCCCTTTCCCAGGTGATTCTGATTGCCCTTTATAGGGTGGTTTTTTAAAATCCAAATTGAGATGTAGGCCTCATTTCATTGGCTTTTGCTGCTTTTATTTCAAGTCACAAATTGGTGGGGGTTTACTGGATGATAAGCAAAAAGGGAGTTTAAGGTTCCTCCCGAGATGAACGGCACTATGAGACTATTAGCAGGAGCCAGGCTAGTATTGCATTTGCCTCATGTGATAAAATACATACCTCTAAGTGGTTTGCACTATTCTGTAATGTTGTACAACAGGTAGTGCAAATCCTTCCCTGGAATATGTATGAGATTGTACAACAGTTAGCTTTGTTGTGCTAAGAATAGTGCAATGTCTTCCATTAGTGCAAGAACTGGTCTGTCACAAAGTTCCTTTTTTCATGCAACATCCTTAAACACTTACATTAGTGAAACAATAGACTCATTCAGATGTTATTAATGGAGCCTGTACTCGTGTGAAAAGTATGTCTGAAAGTGTGTTGAAGCCCCACCGGGTGCTGTCACACACTCAGTTCCCCTAGTGCTGTAGCTCATGCTTGCAGTGTTTGTCTAAAGAGACAAACACTGCAAGCATGATTGTGTGCCTTTCAGTGATCATACTTATAGCATTCGTCTCTTCAGATGAACCTATAAGCATGAGCTACAGTGTCAGAGGAACTGAGGGAGTGACAACATCGGGCGGGAAGTTGTATGTTAGTGCAGCCTGAGCTTCTGTTAATAATGTCTGATTGAAGTTAATGGTACACTAGTGCAATACTAGAATAATAAAATAATATAATCTTAGAGTTGAAAGGAATCTTGAAGGTCCTCATGTCACACACACACACACACACACACACACACACACACACCACAACCTCCCAGTGCTTCTGGGTCGGCAATTTCTCTCTAGTTCTTTCTCGGTGGTCTCCCTTGGGGCTTGTCGAGGACAGGGGCAGTTTTGACAGGGTTGCTTTTAATCTGTAGTTGAGGGACAGGCTGTTACAAGCCATTTATAATTTAGATCCTACTGTGTCTTGATTACTACCACAAATCATAAAGTTGAGTTTCCTGCATTTGGGGAAATTGCAGGGGTCAGCATACCTGCAGTGCAGTGGATGAGCCTCACCCTGGGAAAACCTCCTTCATTATCCAACTAGTTTGTTTGTTTGTTTGTTTGTTTATTTGTAGTAGTAGTAGTAGTAGTAGTACATTTATATTCCGCTCTTCCTCCAAGGAACCCAGAACGATGTACATGGGAATGTTTATCCTCACAACAACCCTGTGAGGTAAGTTAGTCTGAGAGATACATGATTGGCCCAGAATCACCCAATGAGTTACATGGCTGAATGGGGATATGAACTCCAGTCAACCAGGTCCTAGCCCAATATTCTAACCACTACACCACACTGGCTTTGTATATACTTGTCTGTGTATATATATTTGTGTCGTTTGGGCCCTATGATAATGTATAGGCTGTACCCTAAGTATGTGTAACTGAAATACACAGTTTATTTCTGTAAGCATGGCAGAACGTTCTGTTAATTGGCAGTTGGTAACATACCTGCTTGACTCCCTGAGAAACTTGTTACACTCAGCATTTGGAAATGGGACTTGCCTATACAGGTCAGTTGGGAGTAAGGTTAGTCCATTATTAATTCACTAATATCAGGTATGGTGACATGGGAGTAACTGCATCAGTGAGCTGCCTTCTTAGGCTTAGCTGTGTGGAAAGTATGGTTTGCATGAAGAATAGAACGCAAGGCCATTCTGTTCTATACTGTCACAAATGCACAAATTGGAGCTATGACAGCTAAGAGAACTAGGGTGCCTTTCACTGAGGTGAGAAGACTAAATATCCTATATGAGGCATATTTTAAATATACTTTCTTTACTTTAAACTGGTATGATGAACATAGTCCAGCTGGATTGTCAGCACCTGTTTCTTGCAGTATTCCCTGTATAGGTGTGCTGGCATAAAGCCCATTTAATTACCACAGCAGCTGAATTTCTGCAGCTGGCTGAAATGCTGGAGTATCTCTCAGTGTAATTAACAAGAATTCATCCCCTCTTGAGAGGCAGCACTTGCTTATATGTATTAAGAACTGGGGGGGGCAGCGGGGTGGATTCAATTAGAAATTTGCACATTATGCTTCTTGAGCACCCCCACTTCGAAACCATATATGGAAGCTGCCTTATTCCACTGGTCTATCTAGCTCCCTATTGTCTACACTTAATGGCCCCAGCCTGACAAGGTTTCAGACAGGAGATCTAGAGATGCCAGAGATTGAACTGGGGACGTTCTGTATGCAAAGTGATGCTCTACCACTAAGCGATTGCCCCATCCCTTATCAAAGGGCCTTGCTTATGTCTACACAATATTTTGTCAAGAAAGGAAATAGGGGTTAATTTCAATTTCATCTCCAAAACAATATTCCTTAGTCTGAAACTAAGATTGACATGTGAGTCCTGGGAAGTTTCCAGTACTTGTTTGACCCATGCATTGGGCAAGATGCAAAAAAGCAAGTCGGCCAAACCCATGTTCCCTTTGCAATGGAACACATGCTTTCCAAGGAAGCCATCATACATTATCCACATCCCATAAGATAATGCACCAAAACCTTAATTAACTTAATTCTATAATTTGGGTCCAGAGGTTGACTTGGCTGCAAAAGAAAGAGATGGGGCAAGTACATAATATTTGAAAGGGCTTCCTTGAGTTCCTTGGAGATAGTCAATAATATCTTTAGTATATTTAGGAAATTTCCCATTGACAGATTTCACATTTGTATAATGAAAGGAGGTTTGGTGTTTTTCTTCCTCTTTTCCTTTACTCTTCCATTTTTAATATGTGTATTTTTGTTTCTTCACTTCTTATTATTACCCCAAATCTCCTTGATTTACTGGTTCTATTGGCAGGAAAATGATGGTGGATAAATCAACTATATAAAGGGGTATGCACTAAAAAGCAGGAATCTGGGGTTGAATTGTAGGTGAAGCAGGAAATTGTGACTATTTCACCTTGTTTTCTATTTTACATGCTCTGTCTCTCTCTCCAATGCCCTCCTACACCCAGTGGGGCAACTGGACATTTTAAGGGCCCAGGACTTGCATGCCAAGACTTGCCACCCCAGTTCCTTGCTTCAAATCAACTGTTCGTTTGCCTCAACTACACAGACCACCATAACATGGGAGCCTCCTGCAGGCTTGTCCTTTTCACCGCCAGCAAGCTCTGCTCTTACAGGAAGGCCCAATTCCCCAGGGAGCAGGTGGTTGTAGACCAGCCCCAGCTGCCATGCTATCTCAGCTGCCATGCTATCAACTTACATGCTATTTGCATGGAAGTGCCTGCAGCCCCTTCATTATCATTGATTCCTACTTGCTGCCATTACAGTGAGTATGAAGATCATAATGATAGGATTGGAACTTGCATGTCTTGTTTCAGACTCCCAAATAGAACAAGGGAACATTCAGATTTAGTACCACAATACTGGATTTATACCAGTTACCGAAACTCCATGCCGGAGTATAAGATGTTTCATCCCTAAAACTCTTTCTGCACCCTTATAGGTATAGTTTTCTAGACAGCCACGAGAGCATGATTTTATATCTGTGATTTTATTCTGTAAGAATAAAATTGTTTGTGAATCCTGAGAAATAATTAGACCCATTCAGAAATACAGTTTTTTAAAACACACACATGTATGCACGCATGTGTGTGTGTGCGCACACACACACACACACACACACACACACACAGAGCCCCAACCAATTATTTTCATTATATTATCTTAATAGCTTCATTTTATTAAACATGTCAGGATTGCTGTCTGGCAAAAAATTCCACTCTAATGATTAAAATATTTTAGAAAGCAAATCCATCTCACAAGAATGCTGATTTATTCCAGAATCGTATTTGGGCTGAATTGCATAATACAACCTGGTATTGCCATCTCTTTGTTGTTGGGTTTATCTTAGTCACCTTGCAGGGGAAACAAATAATGTTTGATATTAAAAAAGGCAAATGCAAAGCTTGTGTTGACACTATTTTCACAGCCACCTGTTTCAAGAGGGTCATTTGCATTTGGCCAAAGGCTTTTCTACTCCATGAAGAAAGATGATTTTCCGGGAACTAGCAGTGACTCATATTCTTCCTGTGGCTTTTTATTACAATTAATATGGTTAGCACACTGGCTTTCAATAATTATTGCACAGTGAACATGGAGCTGGAAATATCCTTGGTGTGAGTCTACATGTTCAGCGGATGTATGCGCCTCTTGCTGTCAAAACCTTTCCCTTCATTGTTTAAGTGTTGCATGTTCTTGAAGCTCATTAACATTTATAACTCAGGGTTCTTGTTTTTCCATTTGCACTACCTGACATTTCTACAGGATATCATCCATAAGTTAGAATGTGTTAGTTGTGTGATACTGTGCATCAGCAGTTTATATTGTTTCAAAAGCACTAGTAAAGAATGAGGAGTGAGCAGGGAAGTGATATCAACAAAATATCTACTGGCATTAAGTAAGTAGTGAGACGGCATAGGTTAAATATCAGTTAGATGCACACAGCTTCTCAAAAGGGATGTGCAGGAATTGCCTTAAACATTCAACTTGTCTTATAGAAAACATTCCACTTGTCATTTGACTCCTCTTAAAAATAGATATTTCATGGGTGGAATCCTGAAATTCTCTTTGCATTTCACTTTTTTGAAATGTTGGTGCCTACCCTAATTAGAATGCAGGTATTTACTGCACTCCATTTGGATGATAGAGCAAGAACACTAAGCAAGTCAATTAGAGGTAGGGGAAGTAGACTATTTGTATATGGCAAATCTGCCAGATTGGTTGTCAGCAATCACATTTACAAAAGACTTGTTAAAATTGTTCTTGTACATTGACTACTATTGGTAGTGGCAGCTTGAGGCAGGCTGCTGCTTGAAGCCAACAAGCATTGCCACCCTGCCTTCCCACCCTTTATGTCAGCCAGGCACAGATGCTGCCCTGCCAGCATGCCACTGGCCACTCCCCTAGCCACATGACTCACTGCCAGGTTGAAAGCCCAGTGATGATCACCACCTTTCTTCTTCTCGGCAGCATTCAGTGTTGTTCCCCAGCTGGCATCAAGCATCACCAGTTGACCTCTTTTGCTCACCCTCTATATTCTTTAGCAACCTTTTGTGCTTTCTCCTGCCTACTTTCCAGTAGGCTTACAAGATCACCCAGCATTCTGTGTGGGTGCATGTGTGTGTCCCCGTGTGTCCCTTCTATCAACTTCGCAATGCCTGGACCAAAATGAACCAAATTGGGTACAGTTGTAGGGACATATAGGGACACCTCGACATCATAATTTGTGATGATGTAATCTACCCTGATCCAAGATGACAGATGCATAAACTTTTGAGGTGCAAGTGGGCTAACTTGTGAACCACCCAACCGATTTGAACCAAATCTGCTACAGCTGTAGGGACACATAGGGATGCCCTAATGGTGTGGTGTGTGATGATGTCATCCACTCCAATTCCAGATGGCAGCCATGTGAACATCTGAGGAGCAAGCGGACTAATTTGTGGACTGTCTAACCCATTTAAACCAAATTGGGTGCAGTTGCAGTGAGTGATACACAGGACACCTCAATGGCATAGTTTGTGATGATGTCATCCACCCCGATCCTAGATGGTGGATGCATAAATGTTTGAGGCGCAAGTGGGCTAACTTTTAAACCACCTAACCAATTTGAACCAAATCTGTAGGGACACATAGGGATGCCTTAATGGCGTGGTGTGTTACGATGTCATCCACTCCAATTCCAGCCATGTGAATATCTGAGGAGCAAGCGGACTAATTTGTGGACTGTCTAACTCATTTGAACCAAATTGGGTTCAGTTGCAGTGAGTGATACACAGGGACACCTCAATGGCATAGTTCGTGATGATGTCATCCACCCTGATACTAGACGGCAGACATGTAAACTTTTGAGGTGCCTGTGGGCTAACTTGTAAACTGCTTAACTGATCTGAACCAAATTTGGTACAGCTGTAGGGACACATAGGCAGACCTCAATGACATAGTTTCTGATGATGTCATCCACAAGATGGGGGTCGCATGGACATCTGAGGCACAAGCCGGCTAATCTGTGGACTGTCTAACCGATTTGAAACAAATTTGCTACGCCTGCATGGACACATAGGGATGCCCCAGTGGTGTAGTTTGTGATGATGTCATCCACTCCGATCCAAGATAGTGGATGTGGGAACTTTTGAGGCACAAGTGCACTAACTTGAGAACTGTCTAAATGATTTGAACTAAATTTGGTACAGTTGTAGTGAGTGACACACAGGGACACTTCAATGGTGTAGTTTGTAAGGATGTCATCCTCCCCGATCCAAGATGGTGGACACGTGAACATTTGAGCTGCAAGAGATCTAACTTGTGGACCTCAATTTGAAGCAATTTTAGTCCATTTGTAGACAGAGTGAAAGGAAAGTAGGCTGATTAGTTCTTACTAGAACAACTTGTTTTAACATGTGGAATATATTTATGCAAATAAAAAGCCATTTTGACACTTTGGGCAATCCAGTGCTGTCACTATTCACATTACCAATGTTATAATGAAAGTTTTGTAGAAATTTCATGACTGCAAGGAACCCTCCTTTTGAACAGTGTCACTTTCCACTTTGAAATGAATTAGATTCCCGCCCTCCCCCCCGCCATATTTCTTTTGACAAACACAAATCAAATTTTTGCACAGTTCTTTTAGAGGTATAGTGTACAATATAATACTGTAAATGGGATGCTCCCATTAGGGTCCCATAGGAACATAGGAAGCTGCCATATACAGAGTCAGACCATAGGTCCATCAATCTCAGTATTGTCTACACAGACTGGCAGCGGCTTCTCGAAGGTTGCAGGCAGGAATCTCTCTCAGCCCTACTTTGGAGATGCTGCCAGGGAGAGAACTTGGAACCTTCTGCTCTTCCCAGAGCCGCTCCTTCCCCTAAGGGGAATATCTTATAGTGCTCACACATCAAGTCTCCAGTTCATATGCAACCAGAGCAGACCCTGCTTAGCTATGGGGACAAGTCATGCTTGCTACCACAAGACCAGCTCTCTCCATTATGGAATCCTCTGAAGAGCTGTGGAATGTTCAAAGAAATAGCAATTTCAAGTACACTTATATTTCCAAATAAGAACAAACAGTATGTCATTTCACCCACCTTATATGTTGGGAGTCAAGACTGAGTGAGTGCTGGTCTACCTTGTGTTGGAGCCAAAATTCTCCAAAGTGAAATACAGATAATTTTATTATTCCTTCCAATAAATGTTGGATAATTTTCGCAGATCTTTTCTCTGTGTCCTCATGTGCACCAAACTTTAGCAACTGATCCACTCTGACAGAATGACAGAACCAGAAGCAGAGGGATGCATATCCAAGGATACCTCTCCCCTGTATGCATCTTTCTGTTTCTGTCTCATCTCCTTTCAATGTATATCAAGAATGCAGAAGGGAAAGAAGTTGGAGTTAGCACAGTTGGCATCTGTGCTAGCTGTTTCTAAACAGCCTGGATTCCTGGATGTTTTCAACTCCAGGGCAAAAATAATAAATAATAATAATCCATCTGCACCTGAGGCAGCTGCCCCACCACCCCTCATTAGTGAGATAAGCTAAAGAAAGTCAATTAATGAGCAACTTGTTACTAGGATGCATTGGGGTTGGGGCACTACATTATAGTGGACAGGATTCTGCTCCTACCTGGAGGGCTGATTTCCAACTGCCTCTGACTTCTGAATATATTCAGCAGGGGATACCTATAGCAATTCCACTTCATCCAAGCATAACATCTCTCTCACTGGCTGTTGCTGGTGTTTCATTTGTATTTCTTCTTTGTGCCCCTCTGGGACAAGTGGCCATCTTTTCATTCCTTTTGCTATATATATTGCAAAAATTACATAGCAAATAGTAAATCTTAATAGTAATAATAAAGACAATAGAGCAAAATAATCACACATGACAACAACAAAACAGCAGCCAAATGAAACACCACAAAGTTAAATTGAGCTGGTTAAAATGTGTTTTTAAATACCTAAGGAAATAAAATACCTAAGGTTGGTGTCAGCTTAGCCTCCCTGGGGGAGAGCCTCCATAGGGGGGGTTGCCACTATGAAAAGGCCCTCTCTTCAACCCACCCACCTAAATTAAGAAGTCAGGGCCATTTGGAATTGTGCTTAGAAATGGACTGGAAGCCAATGAAACGGTTTCAAAACTGGCAGCCATCTATTATCACTGCCTTACATGTGTGTATCACGCATCTTGCTTTTACTTTGGAGCCTAAGCTTTCAGAATGGTAAGTACAGCTTCTGTAAGTTCCTGCTAAAAGAATTACTCTAATAATTCCAGAACACTAAAGTTTCGATTATCATCAGATGCTAATCAAGCTCTTGGGATCAATAGTATTAGTTTTCCAGTCTTTAGGCAGCACTAAAACATCCCACAGGGTATTTATTTATCCAACTCATGTACAAAAATAATGGCTTTTAATTCCCTGTACTAGCATAATTTGGCATTTCATATTTGATCATAATATTCCTTCAAACATATGCTTGTTGATATTTCCCTTTGCTGCTTTGCATGAATAGAGCTTCTCCTGGTAGGAAGGAAAGGTTCTGATACAAAATTGATCAGAATAGATTGAACTCTATTGCCCTGAGGGAAATTAAGAGTGTAGCACAGAACATGGAGAATTAGCTTTAGGTTTAAGATTTGGAATTTGAGTTTGTATCTTCAAAATATACAGGTTCGATTACTTGCGAGAAACCTGAAAGGCAGAGCACTTTCAGAATGTGAATGTTTAAGGCCTTGGTCCTAATTATTACTGAGCAGGTGAGTTTAGCTGAATATTGATGGGATGATAGAGCAAAAGTAAGATCAGTGAAGTGATGCAAATATAATGAGCAATCCTTGTTAGTATAGAGATTCTTACGATCATTCTGCACAATCAAAATGTTTCCCAGGTACAAATATTCTAATGATGGACCAAAGTCTCAAACGAGTGCAATTTATGGAGCCAGCCTGCTTTGGATGAGGCCTAGAGCCCTGCAGAGTCCAGGACAATCCTGAAATGGATCTGTTTCAGCCTACATGTGTTCCCTGGAGCTTTCCCCATGCCCCTTCCCAAATGTATTGAGATGGAGGGGACATATTTGCAGCAACATCCAAGGACCAGGACCTTAAGCTTGAGTCAATACCGTTGTGACAGTTCCCAGGGGCATTCCCCACTGTCTCTGTTTATTTTGTCCAGTTTGAAAAGAGAGGAATAGGCATGCTTTCAGGAACTGGCTTCAAGTTCCGTGCTACAAATGCTGCTACAAACATTTCCTACCTCACCTCAATACGTTTTGAAAAGTGGAGGATTAGGGAAGGATCTCATAGAGCACAAGCTTCAGGGAGGCCTCTGGGCCCCATTGTG
Organism: Hemicordylus capensis; assembly: GCF_027244095.1. Classification (NCBI taxonomy): domain Eukaryota; kingdom Metazoa; phylum Chordata; class Lepidosauria; order Squamata; family Cordylidae; genus Hemicordylus; species Hemicordylus capensis. The sequence goes on along the minus strand of NC_069658.1, from coordinate 366,877,205 downwards.
TTCTTGATGGCATACTGAGGGCCTGGAGCAGGAGTGTCTATGCAGCCCTCCAGATGTCGTTGACTTACAACTCCTATCATCCCCAGTAACAGTGACCACTAGCCAGGGATGATGAAGGTGGTGGGCCACCAACAGCTGGAGCGCTACAGTGTGACACTTCTGGCCTAGAGCCTTTGACGATGGGTCTATCATTTTGAAAGTGTGTGTGACCATCCTTCAAATTAATCCATTTTATTGGACCTATTCTGCATCAAACATGGACAGTAATGAGGTGGTGATGATTTTGTCTCCCTTAAAAAAAAAATTGGGGGGAAACTGCTGTCAGAATCAGAGGTGCACCTAGGCAATTTTGGAATCTGGACCTAAAGGCCTCTGGAAGCCCCCTGTCTCCGCCATCTCCTTTGGAGGCCCCGGCCACCACCACAAAATAAGATGCAATGCATTATTTCTTACACCAGAACATGTTTAGGGAAAGCTGGAAACTTTTTTGGTTTAAAAAAAATTCTGAAGAAGATACTTCCCACTGACCTCCACAGACATACCATATTTTGCACTGAGAGTCCTGGCACTTATATCCTGGCCTTCTTGCTCATTCATTATAAATCCACAGGTGTGAGCCAACATGCATTTGGAAGAAGAAGAAGAAGAAGAAGAAGAAGAAGAAGAAGAAGAAGAAGAAGAAGAAGAAGAAGAAGAAGAAGACTGCACAACCCCCAATGGATTCCTGACCATTCACAAACCAACTGGGACACAACACGTGTCCCTTGCTCCACAATTCAAACACACACCTGGATCACAAGCCAGCTTGGACATATAGTGCATTTATAAGGAAAAATGTTAAGACCATAACACATGCCTATTGGGCCTATATCTTTGCCCAATATCAAAGCCCTATGTTGAGCCATTCCAAGAGATTTAAAGGGTGGGGCAAAAAGGGGAGGGGGCTTTACCCTTTTTATGAAGGGAAGGCCCCACCCCCTTGCTTCACAGTTCTCACTCAGATCTTCTGGATTGCAAACCAACTTGAGCAAAGGGCATTTATTTTTAAATATATATTGTTTGTTTATTTGGGTGTTAACTCCACTTTCAGTAGATGTGAAGTACTCTGCAGCTAGAAATAACTCTTTCTGCCAACTTTACTGAAGTGAGGGGGAAATTGATTAAAAACTAACGAATGGACTGATCCACTTCAAATTAAATATTCAGACCCTCCCAACCTGCCCTATATCTGTGCCCAATATCAAAGCCCTATGTTGAGCCATTCCAGGAGATTTAAAGGGTGGGGCAAAAAGAGGAGGGGGTTACCCTTTTTATGAAGGAAAGGGGCAGATTCCTCCATATGGGGGTGGAATGGTGGTCTAAGTGGGGGCTTCAGTTCCAGACATTTTTATAATTTTCTATAATGAAACAAGCCACTTAGAGGACATTTTTTGATTTTTTTTAAAATTAAAAAATATTAAAAATCAAAAGATTGCCCAATCTATTTCAAATTAAGGATTCAGAGCCCTCCCAATCTGTCCTGCATCTGTGCCTGATACCAAAGCCCTATGGCAAGCCATTCCATAAATATTCAAGGTGTGTAGGGGGATAAACCACAAAAAGGAAATGTGGCCCTGGGGTCATTTTGTTATATTTAATGTGTAGTTAGTCTCTAGTTTATGGGGTTGCCGTAAAGACTACTGAGAAACTGTCTGAGAAGTATTTTGCTTCTAGTCTACAAAATCCTTCTTCCTTTTCTTTGATGCTTACATTGTCATCTGAGCCACACTGCATTGGCCAACATCCAAGCTAACATTGTACTAATTCAACAGTCTTTCCCATTATATAAGAGCAAGCATGCATAATTATTTCCCTCTGCAAATCATCTTGAAAAATGTTGCTGAGGGTCCTGTGGTCAGGGCCTTATTTTGGGGAGGCAGAGAAAGCTGCATGGAGAATTGGGGACATCACAGAAAATCACAGCCCCCATACAGTGGAAAACATCACAGCACCCATAGAGTAGAAAACATCATTGCATCCGTGTTACATTAGATTTGATTAGTTTTGACCAACTTTTCCCAAAGTTGAATATCCACAGTTAAGATGATTTTGTCTTCAATCTTGCATCCATAGAGATACAGCAGCTGTGTAAGAGTTTACTCCTTGAATGCCAGTCGTCAATGAAGCAAGGCTGACATTTAGACCTCCACACAGATGATATCTTCGATGTATTTAGAAGGACATTAAACCCTGTGCTGAGGAAATATGTGTTTGCTTTTTTTAGGTATAAAGGAAATGAAATATTTTCTGCACTACTTATTGGGTTGACTTCTGTATGATACATCCAGGAGAAATAGTTTTGCACCAGTTTTTAAAGGTTTTATTGGTTCACAGGGTTTCGGCTTGTTTCATTTTGGAAATAAGAATATTTGCATTTCGGATAAGGTCATTAGCAATGTGCAGTGTGCACTATTAATGTTTGTGAAGCTTTTTATAAAACAATGTTACTTGCTGTAAAGGAGTAACTTGGCCAAATAGCATTGTTAGTTGTTTGCTTTGTAAAGGTAAAGGTAAAGTGTGTCTTCGAGTTGATGTTGACCGCAGAGCCCTGACGACCACAGAGCCTTGTGGTTGTCTTTGGCAGAATACAAGAGGGGTTTACTATTGCCATCTCCTGCGCAGTATGAGATGATGCCTTTCAGCATCTTCCTATATCACTGCTGCCCGATATTGTTTCCCATAGTCTGAGAAACATACTAGTGGGAATTCGAACCGGCAGCCTCTGGCTTGCTAGTCAAGTCATTTCCCGCTGTGCCATTAGGTGGCCTGTATGCTTTATATTTAGTTGCTAATATTGATGTGAGAGTCCCCCCCCTCCACCGGCACCATATTGTTATGGCTAGAACAAGTAGGAAATTGTCCTCAAAGTATTTTCAATGTAATTCAGGAAATGTACAATGCTAGCTGACATAGTGATAGTAATACTACAAGGAGGAACACTGATGTGGCAAGTTGTAGTTGTGCTTTAAAGCTTTGTGAAGAAAGGAAGTTTTTTCTCACTCTTTGCACTGACAGCTAAGGTTACAGTTTCTAAAATAAGTCATGCTGAGCTCTGTCCCAAGTAATTTTCTAATGAAATGGTGTTATCCAAGGGTTTGTTAAAAGGATCAGCAGCAGGTGGTAAACCTGAAGCTTTCTAAAGGTGTTGGAAAGCTTTTAAAAAATCAAATTCATGCTGAAAACTCACAAACCTGAAGAAGGCTTTCAGAACATTAAGCTGTCAAGGCTTCATAGCTGTTTCTAGCATGTAACTGAAGCTGCGCTAAAGTGCATTTCCCCCTACTTCCCAAATTCATGGGTTTTCCAGTAACATTTGTATTCTTATTTGTGCATGCATATTTGACCACCGGGAAACTACACTTTGAGTCATAAAACATCACAGTGATTTAAAGCAAAATTAACCACTGAAATGCACTTAAGCAAGTTGTGTCAGAATGTCCAGGGCAGTGTTTGGCCCACAGTATGGAAGATAAAATAATCTCTCTCAAGGATTGCAATAAAATCAGTCACCAGATTAAAATAAAATTGATCACAATAAAATCTTAGCCATTTTAGGATCAATATGGCAACTGCACTGAACAACAAGAAAAGAAAGATTTAAAATAAGATCCCATATGCTAGCAGGGTCAGAAAGCATAATCTATTCAAGGGGATTTACCCTGTGCTTTGGATATGATTGATTGATTGATTGATTGATTGATTGATATGCTGTTACACTTTATCTGCATTTTTATCAATGACGTGATTTCCCATGTGAAAGAGCAGGAGGGTGTCACTGCAACCTTTTACTCCAGTGACAAACAGATAAGGTGGCTGGAATTTAATAAAGTTTCCACTGTTTAGTCATCACTTTTCTTGTTTATGGTATTGTCACTTTCCAGCATTTTCCTTCATAGGAAAATGAATAGATTCTCCTTTTTTTTCTGGTATAAAACATATATGCACACTGAGTTTTCCATCTGAAAAGCTTGCACAATTACTCCAGGAAAATTAGTCTAATATAATGTCACTGTATACTCTCTTCATAACTATTAACACGTTTGTATTATCTGCTGCCAGATTTCCACTTAAAGTCCTGTTAAAATCAAAGGGCTGAAATAATATCTGCATAAATCTTCTGGTTTAAGTGTTTTTGTGGATTACACAGCATTCCTTGTGTGAATAATGACTGATCAGAAATAAGTTAGCTCTCTTGCTAGATGTCAACAAATACCTTTAAAGCCAATGGTTCGTGTTTATTTTCTGGATGGTGAGTCTAGTTAACTGGGCCATGATGGGCATTAAAGCAATGGCCATGAAAAATAATGACTGATGTCCTAATGTAAGTTGGTAAATCGGGAAGTGCACTTTTCAACAAAAGTTCTCTAAGCAGTTTACACGTGAAAATAATAACTAAAGATGGCTCACTGTCCCCAAAGGGCTCACAATCTTAAAAGAAACATAAGATAGACACCGGCAACAACTACTGGGGAATGCTGTGCTGGGGCTGGAAGTAGTGACTGTGGGATACACCGGGAGCCCCCATGCAACTCCCCAGTCTCCTTTTGGCAAACTGTTGCTCAAGAGCTCTTGGAGTCTGAAGCATTCCCCGCACTCCAGAAGGGCTCTCAAGATTGAAAATACATCTGTGCCCCTCAGCAACATGTTTCTGATGTTGCAGAGTCCTTATGGAGCACAGAGAGCAGTCTAGGCTCTATGGACTCTTGTGCAACAGCGCAGGTGGCCTGGAGGAGTTTCACAAGGATTCCTGATGTATGCCCCTAGTCTTAACACACACAGTCATTATGTCAGCCAGTGTTCTAAGATTTGGTGAAGTTTATATATTGATGGAAATTAACATAGGACTAGTTCAGCTGTCACGCAGAACCTCAGTTAGAGATGGGCTCCATGTGATGTCCCTGAGCCTTGGGAACATACATCCCCCCCCCTTCATCACCTCACAAGCATCTACTTGCTATCAAAGTTAAATAAGCCAGAATTGGTTGTGTTGTCCAAACTTGCCAATCTCAGCTTATTCTAACCTAATTGCTTCAAATAACCCGAGAGCTGAAACTCATTTAAAACCTTGGGTACAGATCTTGGGATATTTGAAGCAAATAGGTTAGAATAAGACCAGATTGGCGGGTTTGGATGACGTATTTGAACTTAGGAAGTAGATGTTCAAGTTGTTGGGAATTCTCTCTGGTAAGAGAGACCCTTCTATTACAGCAGAGTGCACTGAGGCACAACACAGCAGAGTCTGCCTAGGCATGCGTTTATGCTGAGAGTAAAAGAAACTTGCAGCCAGTTCATAGTTTCCAGTCGATATAAAGAATCTTTATTGGTGAACTGCATTCTAGATAGTAAAGTGGAGAGATAGGATCTCTAATCTAGCTAGCTAGCTGGATGCAGAGGGATGGTTTCTGCATCTCTGCACACATAGTGCAGGGAGAGAGGAGCATGGGTGTTGCAAGGGAGAAGAAAGGGAAGGAGGAAGTGGCAAGGCAGGAAGGAAGTCTCTGAGAGTAGCAATCTACATATCAAAGGGATAGTGTCAGAGCAGTAAAGAAGGGATGACCAATGTCTTGACTCCTCTAGCCCTCTGACTCACTAATCTGCCCCCCTCTGTCATTGAGACATGAGACAGCGCAGAGTCCTTCACTTCCAACACAAGTGAGGGTATTGGAGGAAGCACACATTCCTGAGGCTCATGGACCTCATGCAGAGCTGGTTGAATCTGGTCAGTGTCCCAATGGGGATTCAATTTGAGATCTAATCACTCAAATTGACCAGATTTGATTTGAATCTATTTGGCCACAAATCGATTCACACATCCCTACCCAGAATGCTGTGCTATTGTGTAGAAAGAGGTGGCTGCTAATAAGTGGGGCAAGGAAATTGTGCTCGAGACAGAAAGGCTGGGAGGCTGGTGAAGGGATCTGAATAGTGGTGTCATGCTATCAAAGTGATGGTAGATACTTAGTTTTGGAGAGAAGTAAGAGGCCTGAGATGTGAAAGAGGAAGGCAAGGGAGGAAAAAGCATGAACCAGAGTTTAAGCTGTGGGAACACAAAATAATACAGTAGGTGGGTTGGTTTTTTTTGTAGTCAGCACTAAAAACCATATAGAAAACAATATAGAAAATAAATGCCCACAATGCATTTTGGTGAGATTGCCATGCAGGGTTCAGTAAACCTGAATCTCTTGCCTGTGGTCTTCCCAGAGGCATCTGGTAGGCCACTGTGTGAAAGCGGATGCTGGACTAGATAAGCTTCAGGCCTGATCCAGCTGGGCGTTCTTATCAAATGAATTTACTTCCCCCTGCAAAAAAATTTTTTCTTAAAAAATTGGGAGTTGACCCATAGCTTTGAAAAACCACAGAGTCCTGCCAATGTGGACTTCATGTGTGTCCGATTTCATAACTTTATGCCCATCCATTTGGGAAATTTAAAAGGGGGGTTGGGCATCCTGTTACCCCTTTTGATGAAGGCAAATGACAGATTCCTCCACATGCTGGCAGAATGATGGTCCAAGGAAAGTCTTAGGTTTTCCAAAATGTAAAATTCTGGCTTGAAACAAGCAAGATTTAAAAATTTATAGCCATTTTTAAATAAAATATTGAAAAATTCACCAGAAATCAGTACATTTACCAATTCTCTTCAAGTTCACTAGATGGGGCCTGGACTGGACCTCCTTCCCCATGTATGAGGCAAGTTTCAAGATTCTAGGACCAACCAGTGATGTTTTGGTCACTTTTTCTTTAATTTCCCCATTAACTGTTATGGGGGGGAATCAGAATTTAAGTCAGCATTCAGATTCGAATTCCAAATCCGATCTGATATCCAATATTGCCATAGCCCATACAATCTCATTCTGATATTGTTGGATTGGGTTGGATCCAAATTTGAATCCAAATTTTCTGAATGCTCACAGACCTAGTGCCAACTTCACACTAGGCTCAATTGTCCATATAGCCTGCTTTAGATGTTTTGCTTCTCTGAGTACAAGATGGTGGAATTCAGAAATTTGAACTGGCACAAACTGCAAAACTCAATCCAACTTTGTTTCTTAAAAAATAGCCAACTGCAACTTTTTCAGCTCACGGATTCTGCAAAGTAAAGCATATTTTCTAGGAGAGGAATATCCTTCATACCCTCTAAATATTTCATATAGATCAAGCAACAGAGATTCATTTTAATATGGTCTGAGTAAAACATCAGTGTGAATTTGATTTAGATCAAAGTGATGTATTGCCCATGTTGCCTCGGAGTAAATAGATCAACTTTGTTTTTCTTTTGAGACTGAAAGGAATTGCTTGTCTGTATTTATCTCCACCAAAGACACAGAGTCCAGAGAGCAGAGAGTATCTTTGAATCTGATTATGGATAAAAATGGCCTCACAAGTTGCAGCCTTGTTGTATTGCTTAAGAAAATAAATATTTACTCAGTACTATTGGTCAGCATTGGTAGGTAGTAACTTTATGCACACACATGCCAGGCCAGGTTAGACCAGGCCATGATGGTCAGTGATCCATCAGTGAAGTCAGAGCTGCCTGAGGACAAGAAGCCTTCAGAATTGATTTCCTGCAAGCTTGATGGGCAGGGCAGTCTGTGGGGAAGGAAGATGGGAAGTGATTTTCCCCTTCTGCGAAAGCATTGTTCATTGCCAGAAATAGTAATGTCTGTGCAATGCTGGCCTCATGCACACATTTCTGGCAGTGAACGGCACTTTTGTGGGGAGAAAAGATAAGCAAAAATTGCTTCTTGTTCTTCCTCCCCATCCACCAAGCCTGCAGTGCAACAATTCTGAAAGCTCCCTGCCTGAAGGCAGCTTTGACTCCATTGACAGATCACTGCCCATCATGTCAGCCACCCTCACTAAGGGAATGATTCTTGGAAACAGAGAGGGCATTAGGAGCCAGGGCATGGTCTGAAAGCACACGATGCAGTAACCTTGATGAAGTGAAGCAGGCTTAGCTCTGCCCAGTGCCTGAATGGGAGATTGCTTGAGAAGGAATGCCATGTACACCTCCTTGAGTTTCATGATGGAAACAAAAACAGAATATGAATGAATACTATGTAAGAAAGTGGTGGTTTTGTATGGGTGGATCTATAGTACTTTGCATTGTAAAGTGTCTAATGCATTTGCTTTAAAAAATATCTTAAAATCTGCCTTCTGCTGAATCAGACCACTGGTCTGCATTGCTCAGTATTGTTGACACTGACCGACAGCTGCTTTGACTTTCTAGGGTTTCAGACATGCCTTTCCCAGCCCTGCCTAAATGTGTCAGGTACTGAACCTGTGACCATATTCATGCAAAGCATTTGCTCTGCCACTGAGCTATAGGCCCATCCCTGTTGGATACAGATCTGGTGAATCCAGATATCAGTATCTGCTAACACTTAGACAAACAACTGTCCCACACTTGGACTATATAAATTATGAACCTTAGCAACTGATATTCCATTCCATGTAGGGGTGTAGCAAAGTTGTAGTGGGTCTGGGACAAAAAGTGAAGATTTTTGCCCCCATTCTTCAGGGAGGGGGAGAGTAAAGAGCAGGATGTCGCCGATCTGGCAGTCCTTCTCCCTCAGGGACCCAGGAACATTTGTATCCACTCCTTCTCGTTCAATTATGGCTTCACCCCTGGTTCCATGAATATCTTTCCTGGATATCATCACAGTCTAACCAAAACGAATGTGGAGCTATATGAGTTGCAGGCTTCTAAAGCACATGCTGCTATTGTTGAGTTTGGGTTTACATGCTATGGAGACTTCTATACAGATAGTGGATGGAAAGTGGATGTTTTAAGAAGTTTCTTTCCATTGTTTGAAAAATGCAAAGACATATAATTGGTCTTGCTGCTGTCCTGACAAAGGTTACTTATGGAACAGGTCTAAGTGAGGAACTGTAGTGCTAGGGCAAATGAGATGATTACTCAACGGTTGGAAAATGTGAAATGTAACACTAGGAGGTGGATTTGCTTTATACCCACCTACCATTGTTATGCCTGCAGAAGACAGAATCCTTGTGTTTATGGAGATGGTGGGGAAGTTCATTACACATCAGATCCAGACCTCTTATGAGGCCTGATTCATAACCTTGATGAATGAATTAATGAATGAGGAATGAATAAGGTTTCATTCTTCTGTGAGTGGTTTCTGATGCTGCCACAGCTTCTTTCCTTTCCCATCCACACTGACCTACCAACAGTGTTTGTAGCAGCAAGGAGGGCTCACTGCATACCTTCCTTTAGGCTTTAGAGTGGCTTGGGTCTGAGGTATTTAGAGTGCCTTCTTCTTCATCAACCCTAGCACCTGTTAAGATCATCTGGGGAGGTCCGGTTGTGGTTGCCACCGGTTCAGTTGGTAGTGACTCAAAGCTGGGCCTTTTATCGAGTTGCCCTGGGACTCTGGAACGCACTTCCTAATGAATTTAGTGTTTCCCCTTCTCTGGATTTTTTAAAGAAATACCTAAAGACATACCTGTTTATTCAGGCTTTTAGCTTATAGTTTTAAAGCTTAGTTAAAATTTAAAACATTTTCATCAGAAAGTAAGTATTTAACAAGTTGTTCAGCAGATCGATCTGTCTGTTTACAGACCAGAGGTAAAATACCTAAAGACATACCTGTTTATTCAGGCTTTTAGCTTATAGTTTTAAAGCTTCAGTTTTAGAATTTTAATTGTATTTTACATTATTTTAATGATAGCAATAGCAATAGCAATAGCACTTACATTTATATACCACTCTATAGCCGGAGCTCTCTAAGCGGTTTACAATGATTTTAGCATATTGCCCCCAACATTCTGGGTACTCATTTTACCGACCTCGGAAGGATGGAAGGCTGAGTCAACCTTGAGCCCCTGGTCAGGATCGAACTTGTAACCTTCTGGTTACAGGGCGGCAGTTTTACCACTGCGCCACCAGGGGTAAATGATGTTAATGTTTTAATTGGTTTTATATTGTAAACCGCCCAGGGACTTTTTTTGGTATGGGGCGGTATATAAATGTACTAAAATAAAATAAAATAAATAGATAGATCAGGCCTGCTCAACTTTGGCTCCCCAGCTGGTTTTGGACTACAACTCCATTATCCCCAGCCACAGTGGCCCATAGCCAGGGATTATGGGAGTTGTAGGCCAACATCTGCAGGAGGGCTGAAGTTGAGGAGCCCTGCTTTAGATGGTGCTTCATGCATGCTCATAGCAGCAGAATCTAGAACCTGATGGAGTCACAGTTGTGAGTTTTCCCTGCTATCTCCACCAGGTAAGTTTTAAGGACAGAAAAAGTTAAGGATGTGGAAACCTCTGAACCAGTAGGCTCATGACAGGGCTCACGGGCTTGGCCTTGGCTCATGACTAGACTGAAGGACAACGATGCCCCTCAGCTCAGTTGTACTCCTGATGGCATTATCAGGAAGCAAATAGGCTTAGACTCAGAATGGGTTTATAAGTAATTATGCACATTCAAGAAATACTTGCCAGATTAAATCGTTTCCCCTGAAACCATACTGAAGCAGGCTTGGGCAATACACTCATTACATATACACTCTGCTATACTGATGATAATGCATGGACCCTCATAGCTTATATGACACAAGCCAGTTTAATTTGTTTCCTAGAGAAGTCTGTTCACTTCTCTCCTGAAGATAAGAATTCATTGAAATGGAACATTTTGCATTAAGCCTCATTTACATAAATGCCCTTCCTAGACAGTAACAAGACAATTTGACTTACTGGAGAAACAATGCAAACATCAATCACCATTACAAACACAATGAAAGAAGTGATATGCCTCCCGTTTAAAAACATTTACCAGTGATGTCTTCCCAGCTCATCTCAACCATGTTTTCATCATTTACAAGTTACATTAAAGGTCAGGCTACTGGGGATTTGCACAACGGTATCCAGGTTCTCTTGTGGGAGTTGGTCAGCAGCAGGGGAAATTAAATGTGTCTTAGTAATAATGAATGGTGAATGCATGACACACACACACCATGCACATGCATTTCCACTAGCCATTTATTGTATTGGGCGCCTTTATGAGAAGTACTTTGGTCCATAACATATCCAACACTTCTGAAATATACCCTTTAAATACATATATTTATTTATATATTAGGGATGTGCAGAATGTTTAGCCGGTGAAATGTTCTAACTCAAAATGGACCGTTTCAAATATTTCAAGCTCGAAACACAACACCCTTTAAATAAAGGGCCTATTTTGTGTTTGAAGCAGAATAACCCCATCATGACCAGAACATTTTGATGTTCCCAACGCCATTTTGGATGCCTGTTTTTACCTTGCTGGTTGGTTTTCTTTCACTGGCTTCTAATTGGCTTGCAATCACCTTGCTTCTGGATTGGCTTGTCAGCATACAAATTAAGTGTTGTCATGGGCAACTGTGCCCCCATTGGCTAGGGAGAAGGAGGGGAAATATTTTTGGAGGGAATTTCGAAATGTCTTCAGAGGAACTGGGAGACAGAGAGAGCCCTTATACAGTGCTTCTGTTGAACAAGAGGATACATCAGGACAGGAGAGGAGGGAGGAAGGTTTGATTTTGTGATTTTTTCTCAGCACTGAGTATAATATGCTGTGTAATAGCTGCTATAACTATCTGGTTTTGTTGGATCTTAGATTGACAAAGGCAAAACTTGGGTGCCTTCCTTCCTTGTGTTGTGGTTTGTTTTGTTTGTAAGATAGGCTGCCTTTGGATGTCATGGGAAACCAGAGGCAAAGTCAACTCAGGCTGGCCCCCCATGATGTCTGAATAATTGGAACCGTGGTCCTGTGACCCAACCACAGTTCCAGTTTCTTACCCCAACCTCTGATTGAACCCTTGGTTGCAATTAAGTTACACTCAACTAACCGAGGGTCTGGAGCCTCCATTGTGTTGTCTGGATTGGGCGAATCACCCAAACCAGAGTTAAGGGAGGAAGCTTCTCCTGCTGCTTCAATTCTATTGGCTGCTGTCCTTCCAAGGTCAAAGAAAGCCTGCGCAGCCAGTCCAGCCCTCATTGCTGACTCCCAGATTGAAGATTGTAATTGGGAGTGTGCCGGGGGATTGCAGGCAAACTGCAGGTCCATTGGGCGTGCAGTTACAAGGTACATCTGAAGGTGGCCATAGTGTTGTGGAGAGAAATTGACAGTAGCAGCAGCTTTCTCTCTCTTTTTGTATAATATTTCTTGGTGATTGCTGTGATGAGCTCCATGTCTGGCTTTGAGACTAACTTGTATTTCACTCACTCCTTTGCTCTGCAATCTGCATTGCAAGTTGTACTCAGTCAAAATGTGATTGAAGTTGCTCTATGGCTATGTTTGCGGCTAAGAGTGCTGCTGTGGCAGTTGTTGCGATACTATGCATTAAGGGGTAATAATTGTGTGTGAGAGAGCAACTTGTGCCAGTGATTTTACGGCAGCACGGGCACTGTGGTTGGAAGTGGATTCTGCGTCAGTGATTCGTCTTCTTCTTTTTTGGCATTTTTTGGACTGTGTTTGATATGTGTGCTCTGTGTTGGGAGGGAGAGATTCCCTCTTACTGTGTGTTTCTGCAGTGTTTTTCAAGGCAGGTTTGCAAAACACATTGCGCTCTGTGAGTGCAGCTTGTTCTGGCCATAGGAGAATCCTATGGGGGTTTGGGGAAAAGGTTTTAAAATTTGTTAAAAATTGCCCACATGCCTATTTCTTTTTTGGGTTGGGTGGTAGGTAGCACGCATCATGCCCTATCACTCAACCCACCCTGGTGTCCCTAGGCACTACCAATGGGGAACAATGGGATGTTTCACATTTCCCCATTGTTCCCTATGGACGAAACACTTGAGATGTTTAGAGTTTGTTCCCTCAAAACAAACAGTCAGACTAGTTGTTTCAAATGAATGTTTCAGCCATTTGTGTTTTGTTTCAAGTTCAAAACAACACAAAATCTTTTGTGCAAATCCCTGTAATATATGTGTCCAACAGAAGTGGCAGAGTATAACTTCATTCAAGGACTGAAAGAGTTGTGACTTGAGTTATATGGAATCAGAACTCCTGGTGGCTTTTTAGCCTACTTTCCAGTAGGCTTATGAGATCACCCAGCTTTCTGTGTGTGTGTCCGTGCGTCCATCTGTGTCCCCCCCCGCCATCAACTTTGCATTGCAACGCCTAGACCAGTATGAACCAAATTGATTACAGTTGTAGGGACACATAGGGACACCTCAACATCATGGTCTAACTCATTTGAACCAAATTGGGTACAGTTGCAGTGAGTGACACACAGGGACACACAGGGACACCTCAGTGGTGTAGTTTGTGATGATGTCATCCACCCTGATTCAAGATGGTGGATGTGTAAACTTTTAAGGCAAAAGTGGGCTAACTTGTGAACTGCTTAACTGATTTGAACCAAAATTGCTGCAGCTGTAGGGACACATAGGGACACCTCAATGGCACAGTTTGTGATTATGTTATGTCATCTACCTCATTCCAAGATGGCGGACATCTGAATGTTTGAGGTGCAAGTGGACTAATTTTGGACTGTCTAACTCATTTGAACCAAACTGGGTACAGTTGCAGTGAGTGACACACAGGGACACCTCAGTGGTGTAGTTTGTGATGATGTCATCCACCCTGATTCAAGATGGTGGATGTGTATTTAAGGCAAAAGTGGGCTAACTTATGAACTGCTTAACTGATTTGAACCAAAATTGCTTCAGCTGTAGGGACACATAGGAACACCTCAATGCCATAGTTTGTGATGATGTCATCCACACCAATCCAAGATGGTGGATGCATGAACTTTTGAGGCAAAAGTGGGCTAACTTGTGAACCACCTAAATGATTTGAACCAAAATTGCTGCAGCTGTAGGGACACAGAGGGATGCCCTAAAGGCATGGTGTGTGGTGATGTGATCCATTCCAATTCAAGATGGCAACCACATGAACATCTAAGGCACAAGCAGGCTAATTTGTCGACTGTCTGACCAGTTTAAACCACATTGGGTACAGTTGCAGTGAGTGACACACAGGGGCACCTCAATGGTGCAGTTTGTAATGATATCATCCACCTCGATCCAAGATGGTGGACCCATGAACATTTGAGGCACAAGAGATCAAATTTGTGGACCTCGATTTGAACCAAATTTAATCCAGTTGTAGAAACAGTGAAAGGAAAGTAGGCTGCAGGTTGTTCAACTTGTTCTTTCTTTTATTAACTTAAAAGCAGCCTTAACTTTTAAAAAACCTTAACTGAAAAGGGATCCAGTTCTCATCAGAGCAAGCAGTGCTAGTAGAAGAAGTGATCAGACCAATCTCGCTTGCTCCCCCAAAGTTTCTATAGCCTCCTGTGGGAGGGGGGCAAACTGGGGGTGTGGGGATGAACTGGGCTTGTGCCTATATTTCTTTTCCCTTTGGGACAAATAGCTTCAGGAGAGGAGTTTAGGTCAGTTAAATCATATAGAGAAAGAGCCCAGCCCCACTGCTCAGATAAAATTTGGAATGAGCCATGGCTTCTTGTAAATCATCATCATCATCATCATCAAGGACAGTGAAGAAGATGCACTTCAAATGGTCAATAACGCGAAACTATTCAACACCAAAGAAACAAAGTAGGCCTACAAGAAAGAACAAGTCAAGAACTGAGCAGAAAAAATGGAAAAATAAGCCCCTGCATGGTCAATATTTGCACAATATAAGTGGAAAATCAGACATCACCAAGACCTGGCAATGGCTTAAGAATGGTTACTTGAAGAAAGAAACAGAGGGTTTTATACTGGCTGCGCAAGAACAGGCACTAAGAACAAATGCAATAAGAGCAAAAGTCGAAAAATCCTCAACAAACAGCACATGCCGCCTTTGTAAAGAAGCAGATGAAGCCATAGACCACCTAATCAGCTGTTGTAAAAAGATCACACAGACTGACTACAAACAAAGGCATGACAAGGTAGCAGGGATGATACACTCGAACATCTGCAAAAAATACAAGCTACCTGTAGCCAAAAATTGGTGGGACCATAAAATTGAAAAAGTTGTAGAAAATGAAGATGTAAAAATATTATGGGACTTCCAACTACAAACAGACAAACATCTGCCACACAATACACCAGATATAACTGTAGTCGAGAAGAAAGAAAAACAAGTCAAAATAATCAACATAGCAATACCAGGGGATAGCAGAATAGAAGAAAAAGAAATAGAAAAAATCACCAAATACAAAGATCTACAAATTGAAATTGAAAGGCTGTGGCAGAAAAAGACCAAAATAATCCCAGTGGTCATTGGCGCCCTGGGTGCAGTTCCAAAAGACCTTGAAGAGCACCTCAACACCATAGGGGTCACAGAAATCACCACCAGCCAATTACAAAAAGCAGCTTTACTGGGAGCAGCATATATTCTGAGACTATATCTATAACAATTGACAACAAAATTCTGGCATCCCAGGTCCTTGGGAAGGACTCGATGTCTGGATAAAACAAACCAGTCAATAACACCTGTCTGACTGTGTAAACAAGAAATAATAATAATAATTAATAGGGGCCACAGAAATCACCATCAGCCAGTTACAAAAAGCAACTTTACGGGGAACAGCCTATATTCTGCGACGATATCTATAACAACAGCAACAACATTGACCATATAATTCAGCCATCCCAGGTCCTTGGGAAGGACTCGATGTCTGGATAAAACAAACCAGTCAATAACAGCTGTCTGACTGTGTAAACAAGTTTTTCAGCACTGAATGTCCAGCTGGAGCATTGAGGGGTTGCCTATCACCCAGAAGGGCATCCCTAGGGGCAGATGCTGTGCCAGTTGCTTGAGAGACCCCAGGTTGGTAGCAGGAGAAACTGAGTCCTGGGAGCCAGGAGGTAACTTATTGGGTGACTTGCGTCCACCTTTCTCTGCCCCTGGTGCCAGGGCTGGGGGTGGTGGGAGTCCTGCCCTGGTTTAAGACATCTGTCAGGCAAGCCGGGGGGAAGAGGAGGTCACAGTAAGGTTGCTCATGCAGCAGCTGAGGAGACTAGGAAGACTGTCTTAGATAGGAGCTGCCATGTCTAATTATAAATCCTGAAGAAGGGAGACAGTTTTTCCTGGGCCATGAAGTATCAATCTTGGGACATGGACTATTGCCAGATGGAATGACTCCAGCTACTTTGCATGCCTTCCAGTAAACAGTGTTACAAGTAAGTGCTGCATGTTGTCTCATGTGTGGAGTGAGAGACTGTTCTTGGAACACTTGATGTCAACCTTCCGCCTGTGTCAGGAAGGGAGGCCCCGACAAGCCCCAATCTAAAAGCCAAATTCCATCTACAGAGATCCCCTGGAGCTACATGCTGCTTCAATAACCACTGGGCGGACATGATGCTTGGCTTCTGCAAACCTAGGAATGAGTAAGCACTATAGATTTGAACATGCACATTGCTAGTTAGCTTAATGTCTCTTCCAGATTAATTGATGGAAAGCATTATTAGTTGTTGAATTAGTATTAATCAAAAGGTTTTTGGAAGTCCTGCCTTGCCAAACTTTTGAATTTTTTTGAGAGTGTCAACAATTAAGTGAACTCAGGTGATTTAGTAGACACTGTATACGTAGACTTTAAACCAACTTCTGATGAAGCTCCTCGCCAAAGGCCACTAAATAAAACTGCAAGTCATGAGATAGGAGGATGGGGCTCTTAGGAATTAGTAAATGAGATTAGTAAATGATGATGATCTGATGGATTAGTAAAGAGAGCCAGCATAGTGTAGTAGTTAGAGTGTTGGACTAGGACTGGGAAGAGTTCAAATCCCCACTCAACCATGAAACTCTGGGCCAGTCATGTATCTTTCAGCATAACCTACCTCACAGGGCTGTTATGAGGATGAAAATAACCATATACACCATTCTGAGCTCCTCAGAGGAAGAACAGGATATAAATGTAATAAATAAGTAAAATAATTAAAATAAATGGTTAAACAGCAGCGAGCAGGAGGAAAGGGGCAGATCTCACAATGGAGGGAAGTAAGAAGTAGGGTTTCCTAAAGATGTATTTTGGGACTGATGCTGTTTAACTTCTTCATAAATTTAGAGGTGAGCAATGTCATTGTCACGTTTGTGGATGACATCAAATTATTCAGGATGGTGAAACCCCAAGCAGATTCCTAAGAGCTCCAAAAAGATCTCTGCAAAAAGTGGGATAATGGGCAACGATATGACAAATAGAGATCAGTGTAAATGAGTGTAGTGATGCACATTAGACAAAATTTCTAAATTCACATATACGCTATAGGGGTGTGCACAAAACCGGAAAATCCGGTTTGGTTTGAGTAGAAGTGGAATTGAACCAATCAACCAGTTCTGCACGCACTAGAGCCAGGCCTGGTCCAGCTCTATCTAGTCCTAACCAGTTTAGGCCCAGCTCGGCGGGGGACAATTTTTTTTAAAAATGGTGGACTCCAATGCGGGCTCCAGGGAGTGCTGTTGCATCTGTTGGGAGTCTCCTGATGTCCCTCCTTCCCCTGCCAGCCTCCCCCCAGTCATATTTGGTCCGTCTCCAGTTACTGCCAACTCGTTTGGTGGCTACACTGAGATGGGCCTTCTCAGTTGCTGCCCCGAGATTGTGGAATGCGCTCCCTTCTGGGATACGACCCTCCCCATCTCTGGCAATTTTCAAAAACACCTGAAAACCCATCTTTTCGCCCAAGCTTTCTAAGCTGCCTAATATTTTTGTGTTTTAATTTCTGGTTATTTTAAAATTGTTAAATTGTTTTTAAGTTTTTGTATATGTTTTTAACTGATTGTATGTTATTGTAAACTGCCCAGAGATTAAAGTTTGGGGCGGTATACAAATTTGATTAAATAAATAAATAAATAAATATTTGGCCCATTTTGAGATGTTTTTGGCCTGTTGTGGTGACGGCAGCCATTGGGCATGCACAATGGCCCCCAAGATGACCGTTGCCACTACAGAGGCCTGTAACAGGCTGGAAATGGTGCAAAATGGGCCAAAAATGGCCCGTACCATGCAAAATATGGCTGGCAGAAGGTCGACAGGGGGAGAGGGAGATCAGGAGACCCCTCCCCATTGCTGTGACAGCACCCCCTGGAGCACAGCAGTGGTAGCAAGTCTGCCATTTTGAAACCCCCTGAACTGGACTGGTGGGTTTGGCTCGACTTTGAGCTTCGGTCGGACTCAAGGGTGAACCTTCGTGCCAGGCTAGTTCAAGTGTGAGCTGGCTTAACCTCGAGCTGGCTCGCACATCCCCAATACACTGCTGGAGTCTGAAATCACAATGATTAAAAAGAAATTGGTATCATGGTGGATAGCTCACTGAAAACGAGAGTTCAGTGTGCACTAGCTATGAAGAAAGGGAAATTCCATGATAGGTGGTATTAGGAATGGGGTCAAACATTGCCAACATTTTAACATTGTTATATAAATTTATTTGTGGCTGTAATTGGAATACTGCTGGTCACCCATATCAAACATAAATATCATAGAGCCAGAAAAAGGTACAGAAAAGAGCAACCAAAATGATAATAATGGCACTGAAGTTTCTCCAAAAGCAGAACATTTGGGGATTTTTAGTTTAGAAAAAGCAGTTTTAAAGAACTGTTTCCTAGTGCTTCTTTAGTTTAGAGAAAGCATTTCCATTCCATGGGACATGAGGCTGCTGTTGAAAATGACATCCCCATGTTGATCCCTTACCCTCTCATATTGTGTTATATGCTTCACTCCCCATTGTTGGCTGCTGATGGTAGGGGCAGGGAAAAACACAATGTGATGATGTCCAGGCACAAAGCAAGTGATCCTAGATGTTATAAAATAAGGAGGAGATCTCAAGACAGAGCTACTATTCAGTACAGAGCCCTGAGTCTCCCATAATGTGTCTTTCTGCCCCAAGAATAGCAGAATGAAGGAATAGTCATTTTCATTTCTGTTGAAATAATGTACTTAAAGTCAGTGGGAGAAGTCAGTGCTGTGTATTGTGAAACCAAAAAATGGCATCATTGGAAGGCAAACTCAGTTTCCAGGATATGGCAGATATGTCATTCTTACACCTCCACATTTCTTTTCAAAAACAAATTTGATTTTTGCCATCATGAAGGATGGTTTAATGGCAGCACATATCTCCCCTTCTATGCCTATAATGAAGGAATTGTGTTTCATTGAACTTAATATATTGCTCAATCTGGCCATAATTGCCCTTAAAGCAATGATTCTTCCTGCTTGCCCATTTGTCAAATTCCCAGTATTAAATTTGTAAGTTATAATTAAAGTGAAATAAAGAAATCATTCTGCCTGCAAGAGCCTTGTTATTTCAGGCTGATTAATGCTGCTTCAAACTGCACACTGAAGATTGAAACTGCTGAGTGAGAGCCTCAGAGCTTAGATATTCAAATCTTAACCTTTAAAAGCCTATAGAATTTAACAGGAGGCAATAACCTTTCTATGAGATTTTTCGGCAATTGTCTCTGTGCAACAGTAGGATATCATTCAGTATTCAACTGCATAGGAAGGTTTAAGAGTCTGAATTAGGAAAGTAGTTTTTCCGTTTAATCCAGTAGACTTCTGGACAGTTTGTCTAAAATCCATTTATGAAGAACCTCATTGCTGTCATTTCTTGTTAGATAATAGATTTGCATAGTTTTATGTAAGGGTTTGTTCTCACCCACCCAGCCTCCAGTTGAAAAACGCTGGTAGATTAATGGGTAGATGATAAATCAATCAATATTCTATGCAAAATTATTCTCTCTATTCAGTTCTGTGAGGTTTCCACCGCTTGGTCTTGGGAATGAAATTTAGCTTGTAATAAAGGGAGGCAGCATTTATAAAAAGGTAAAGGGACAGCCTAACTCTATGCACCCTAAAAATATTTGTGCCTCACTGACATTCTGGAAAGTAAAACACTACTGGAATCATTAAAATTATCTTGCAAATTATTATTTGAAAGTGCTAGAATCTGAATGGGCTATGATAGTGGATAAAATAAAGGCGTGAGTTCTTATAGCCAGTGCAGAGGTGTTCATGACTAAATTTTCACACACTACCTACTTATCATTATACTTATGAAATGCCCATGCTCATGATAGGTGTCAGGTGATGAAATGGAGGCTTGTACATTACAGAGACCCTGTGTGTGGCAATGTGTGTTGTTGTGTTCTCTACAGAGGCACATTGCTCCCTGCATCTGGCTTTGTCAGTGGAGTCCAGGACACTCAGTGTTAGGCAGGCACAGCTTTTAGCCTCTCTGTAACAGGTCCTCAAGCACAACATGACTTTTCCCTATTGGAGGTAATGGCAAACATTTTTTTTTATTTGCAAGGAAGCAAAGAGGTGCCTCCAAGGAAACTATGGAGTTTCAGCTAGCCTACCTCAGTGGAAGCTCAGATTACAATAGTTTATCTGCTATATATCAACAGCAGTCAGGGCTGGCCCAAGGCTCAGGACTGCCCCTGGAGAAACCCACCGGGGTATCCCCCACCCACTCAGGCACCACTCCCATTGCCCAGGCATCTGCTCACTTACCTAATTTGTCAATGCAGGCAAATGTGTATGCACGCCAAGCAAGAGGGTATACATCGCCTGCCCCTACCCCTATCGCCTACTCTCCTAGCGGCCACCTGCACAGCTTCCAACCACTGATTTTGGAGTGAGAGCACCTGCAAGGCTTGCCCACCCACATGGGTGAAGGGCACAGGCCAACCCTGGGAACCACGTGACCTAGGCCATTGCTGCCCCTGCCCACTTGGTGCCCTAGGTGACCATCTAGTTCGCCTAGCAGGCAGGCTGCCCATGACAGCAGCTGTTGAGAATGGCACCTCTCCACTCTGGGTGACATGGAGAGAGTGGATTTGATTTAAATCAAATTGATTTAAATTATTATTTAAATCACTTCTCAGGAAGACTCAATGTACTGATTTAAATCACTAGTCAGGAAGAGTCTATTTTATCATCATTTCCTAGGCAAAGCATATTCTTGTTGTCTGATATAACCTTAATACATACTCAGTACCATTCAGAGCTATATGGAGGCTACCTTCAGTTTTAGAAGGTAGGTACACACTAGGGCTGTACAAGCCAGAGGAGTTCTGAGCAGGATTACAATCCCCAGAAGCTTGCAATTCCTACCAGCAGCCACACATCCTTCCCAGGCTGACCTGCATCACTCCCTGCCCACCCCCCGAAGCTGCAGAGAATCGCTGCATTGCCCAGCCATCCCCGCCCCAGTGCTGAGCGGGCAGTTAAAGGACCCCGACCACCAGTGTGCTACCCAGGACACTTGCCACACGCTCTGATGCCTACTGAGGGTGGGGGCCGGGAATTGCGGTGTAGGATCTGGCTTGTACAACCCTAGTATACACTATACATTATAAAGCAATTATTTCTGGAACTTTTTCAGATTAATTTTCATCAGTCTTCTCCTTTAGACTCCTGCTACCTGGGCAAAGAGGCACCTTTTTAACGTGGTGATGCTCTTTATTTAGCAGGGGGAGAGTAACAGGCCCTATCCACTCCCAGCACAGTACCTCCAGTGACTGCTGGTGGTGTCTGTCTTGTGTGTATTTTTAGATTGTGAGCCCTTTTGGGACAGGGATCCATCTTATTTATTTATTTCTCTATGTAAGCCACTTTGGAAGCTTTTGTTGAAAAGCAGTATATAAATATTAGTTGTTGTTATTATTCTCCTTTGTCTTCCTGTTTGTTCATAATCTGGAAAGGAAAGACAACTTTTCCTGCTTTTTTAGTTCCCAAATTATTTCTTAATTTGGAATGAATTAGTCCAAAGGAAGTAAACAATTCTCTCTACACATGCAGAAGAGGCTGCTGCTGTTAAAAACAGGATTACCATTTCAGTGGTTTACAAATCTAAATGTTGATTTCCACCAGCTTTACTGGTTTGACTTCATTTAAAACCTTTATCAGCAAACATATATTTCTTGAACTGGCCACCTTTAACCCTGAAATACATACTCAGGTGCTGCGGTGGCACAGCAGGGAAACAACTTGCCTAGGGAGCAAGAGGCTGTTAGTTTGGATCCCTGCCAGTGTGCTTCCCAGACTGTGCCTAGTAAATTCATATTTGTAGTCACCTATATTTGGCATCTATATTAGATGCTGTGATGTATCTACACCTACAGAGTTTAGAATCGTTTGGACAATGCATTTCCCTGTGGCACTCTATGTATGCAAAAGCTGGACCTTGAAGAAGCAAAGCAGAAAAAGCATTGATGCTTTTGAACTTTGGTGCTGGAGAAGACTTTTGAGGATACCATGGACAGCCAGGAAAACAAACAAATGGATCATAGAACAAATCAATCCAGATTTTCACTTGAGGCACAAATGATCAGGCTCAAACTATCATACTTCAGACACATTATGCGAAGACCCAGCTCCATAATGCTGGGGAAAGTTGAAGGAAAGAGAAGAATAGGATGACTAGCAGCAAGGTGGATGGACTCAATTACAAGCAATGAATCCACCACTGAGAGATCTTAAAGGCCAAGCTAAAGACAGATCATCCTGGAGAGAATCTACCTATGTGGTCGCGAAGAGTTGACACCGACTTGACGGCACTTAATCAGTCAATCAATAAATAAATATTGGGCAGCAGTGATATAGGAAGGTGATAGAGTCAGATGCTCACTTCAGTGACAATGGCAAAGGCATAATCTCATAATGTGTGGGAGAAAGGCAATGCTAAACAACTCCTGTATTCTACCAAGAAAACCACATGGCTCTGTTGTCCCCAGGAATTGACACTGATTGGACAGCACAATCTTTCATTTCCTTTCCTTCAGGACTTCATGAATGTTTTGCTCCCTTTTTGTTTCACTTTCTATTACTCTGACCTCCTCTTGCATTTATATCTTTCCCCTTGCCCATATTTATTCCAACCCCACAAATCCTCTATCCACTGACCCTCTTTGTCTTTGCAATTTGAGAGAGAGAGTTAAGGGAGTTTCTTGTCACCTCAGAACTGAGCTTCTCAGGCTTGGAGGCTGAAGAACTGGGCCAATTTGAGGTGACGAGAGAGGATGTTCTAAACTGAACCGCAAGGGTCAGATGGCATTCACTCAAGAATTCTGAAGGAACTCAAATGTGATATTGTGTATCTCCTAGCAAAAATATGTAACCAAACAGGCTCTGTACCAAAGGACTGTAAAGTACCTAATGTAATTCTGATTTTCAAAAAGAGATAGTGGGAGGGGAATCTGGGAACTTACAGGCTGGTTAGCTTAACTTCTGCACTGGACAAATGGATGGAAAACATATTTAGGACAAAATTGTTAAAACATATAGAAGAACAGACCTTGCTGAAGGAGAACTAGCATGGCTTCTGCACAGGCAAGTCTTGCCTCAGTAACCTTTTGTAGTTCTTTGAGAGTGTCAACAGGCATGTGGATAAAGGTGATCCAGTTGACATAGTATAGCAATAGCAATTACATTTATATACCGCTCTATAGCTGAAGCGCTCTAAGCGGTTTACAATGATTAACATATTGCCCCCAACATTCTGGGTACTCATTTTACTGACCTCGGAAGGATGGAAGGCTGAGTCAACCTTGAGCCCCTGGTGAGGATCGAACTTGTAACCTTCTGGTTACAGGGTGGCAGTTTTACCACTGCGCCACCAGGGGCTCTAGTATACTTGGACTTCCAAACTGACCAGGAAAGAGATCTTGGGGCCATGGTGGACAGCACATTGGAAGTGTTGACTAGTGCGTAGCAGCTGTGAAAAAGACAAATTTCATGCTAGGGATCATTAGGAAAATAAAAATACAAACATTATAATGCCTTTATACAAATCTATGGTGTGGCCACATTTGGAATTTTGCGCGCAGTTCTGGTCACTGTATCTTAAGAAAGACATTGTAGAACTGAAAAAGCTGCATACAAGGGCAACCAAGATGATCAGGGGCCTCGAGCACCTTCTTTATGAGGCAAGGCTATAGCATCTGGGCTTTTTAGTTTGGAAAAGAAGCGACTATGGGAAGACATGATAGAGGTATATAAGATTATGAAAGGAGAAAAGAGAGTGCACAGAGAGAGTTTTTTCTCCCTCTTTCACAACCCTAGAACCAGGGATCATCCCATGAAACTGAAGGCTGGGAAATTTAGGACTGACACAAGGAAATACTTTTTCACACAGTGTATAATTAATCTATGGAATTCTCTGCTACAAGATATAGTGATGGCCACTAGTTTGGGTGGCTTTAAAAGGAGCTTAGACAAATTCATGGAGGACAGGAATATAAATGGCTTCTAGTCTGGTGGCTACAGGCCACCTCCAGCCTCAGAGGCAAGATGCCTCTAAATACCAAGTGCAGGGGAGCAGCAGCAAGAGAGAGTGCATGCCCTCACCTGTTGCCTGTGGGCTTCTCAGGGGGCATCTGGTGGGTCACTGTGTGAAACAGGATGTTGGACTAGATGGGCCTTGGGCCTGATCCAGCGGGACTGTTCTTATGTTCATATGTAAGGGTTTGATTGTGTATGTGCATGTACACCACCTGCAGACTAGGACTGATCAGGTCTCTCATCTCCATATACTGTTGTTAACAAATGCATTTATAGAATATAATTAGAAGTTGTGATTACTATTCATGGAGGTTCTCCACATGAGCAGCGTAGAGACTCAAGGAGGGTTTGGTGGGGAGAGCGGGCTTGGCCCACTCTCCCCACACATGACCACACTGCCCGATTGGCCACCCACACAATTATTGGCTCCATCATGGAGCCAGTAGGGGCGGCGAGAATCAGGGGCCGTCTGGCCCCCGGAAGTCCCAGGATGCCCCATGCAAGTGCACAGGGAATTCTGGGGAGACCTCTGACACCAAGAGGCTTGTTGTTGCCTCCCGGTCGGGGGTCTCCTCATAAGTTGCCATGGCGTGGAGCTGTGCTGTGGTGACTCATGATCAGGAAAACAGGGTTAGCAGAGCGCTCACTCTGCTAACCTCATTTTAGACTAGGCGGGATTAAGCAGGCTAGCCACCAGGCTCGCCTGTGAGCCCGGTGGTTTTCCCTTAGCCCGCTTTCCAGAGGTCCCCAGAATAGTCTCATGATATCTTTGACCTGGGTTCATTTTTTTACAAATTGTTTTAAGAAAAATTTAAAATTATCTGATTAAAATATATTATTTTTATTAAAATAAAAAATATCTGATTAAAAATTTAACAAAAATGCTTCAAATTTAAAAATCTGATTTTTAATGTTAAAAAAATATCATTTATTTTTTATTTACCCTGGTTACATCTTGGTCACACAAGAGTGCCCCCCAAAAGATGTTACTCAGTCACTGGCTTTTAAAATGTATAACTAGCAACATGCCAATCTTTATGAAGTGTGAAGATTTTGGCTCAGATCTAGACAACCGAAGCAGACACATAATGTGAGCTGTGTGCCTGGTTCAGAGGCCCATAACTAGTTGCACATTGCCCAGCGCAGTGGGAAGGGCAAATTCAGCATTCCTACAGAATGATCCTCAGAGATATTGGTAGAAGTAAGTCACTGAGAGTCACACATCCCCCAGGGACATACTTTCATGTGTCGCATAATGCTTCTGGGAGAAAGAGCTATCAGGGATTGAATGTTGCACATTGCTTCTTCCCCTTCAAGCATTCTGTAACACATACAATTTCTGTATATCTCTGTGGGCTGTGTGAGCCTCAGGGACATATTTCTAACAGGTACAGGTGAGGCAACCTGAGGGGAAGATATGAAACCTAAACTTCTCCCTCTCCAGTGAGTGCTGAGTGCGGTCTTAGTGGGGAAGGCTGCTGAAGCAGACATGCAGCTCTCCATTCTGTGCCCACTTTGATAGTCTGGATCTGAGACTCTATCTCCACTGCAACATTGTCCCTAAGTGCCGCGCTTGAATTTTTCTGCCTTTTGCAGGGACTGAGTGCCTACCAGCTGCATAGTATGAATAGATCATATAAACTGTTTCCATTCCTATGTGTAGCCCTTCTTGCTAAACTGTTTTGCTATCAACAGCCTTAGATATGCCTATGGAGCTATTAGTGATTAATCCATCTCCAAACAGTGATTATAGAATTTGTAATGAATACTAATAAGGGCCTACTTCCCTTCCTAGCAGCCCTTTTGCATTCTGTAGCATCTTCCTGTGTTATAGATTATTCATACTTACAGTGGCTAAATATCCAAAATTACAACAGATAATTGTCTCCAGAGGGGAAGAACAGAGTTGCCCCTAGGTCCTGCAGAGAAAATTAAAAACTGGGGGTGATTAATACATTTCTATAAAAAGCATCCCTATCTCCGAGCCCAGCTCTTCCCCCCCCCCCAGCTCTCCCTATAATTCTGCTTATTAGAACTTGAGTATCTCCAGAGGACTTCAAGGACAAACAGAATATTTTAGTGCGATCTTCTGCATCAACACATGCCTCCATTGCTTCTGTGTTCTTTTTATAACTTCAGGGAAAACTCTAGAAATCACACCTACCACAGCTGTTAAACTCTGTACCCATTTACCAGAGGAAGAAAGGATTACATGAGCACTAGCTGAAGTGGAACCCTTTTGCTCAAAAAACCTTTTCTTCTTTAGAGAGTAGCTCATAGATATGCCAAGGTTGAGATGAATAGCACTCAGCCCAGTTCAGAGCTGTACTGACTTGGGATCCATAGTGATTTTCATCTCTCACATTAGCTAGCTCTCTAGTTTTCTGAGCTTTTCTTTTACTCCTTCCAGTCTGTTTTATATTTAGCTAATTGGAAGAGATTTTAGATCATCTGCCATTTCCTTAAATATTAGTTTTAGACTTCACGTCTTTCCCCAAACATGAATTTGTAACAATGATGTCAATGCTATGAGACTCTCCCTTCCATGTTGGGTTTGTAGCTATTGGGTGTTGCTGTTGTTCACACGTGATATATTGTAACCTGATCATGAGCAGGAAATGTACCACAAATTGCTTGATTTCTCCTTATCAAGATAATTTGCAGACACTAAGGGCCAGTTCAAAATAATATATATTTTTTCAAAAGTTCAGAATTAACAGCCCTGACACATGCAATTATAAAGGGGATGCATGGAGAGCATGCCCATGGGGAGCAGCAGTCCCTTTATAGCTCATGGGGTTGTCAATCTGAATATTATCTATACACATGCTCAAAGTTTTTGGATTTTGTAAGCAGAATCTATACTGCAAAGCAAAACTATATTTAATTTGCAAATTAGTGATCCCGGAAATCTGGTTTCCTTGGCATAGAGCATCGACTATCTTGATGTAGCTCTGGATTTAAATGTATATATACAGGTGGCGCTTCAGATATTGTTTGCTTCATGCATTGTATGGTATAAAAATGCTTTAGAGTTGAATGCCTTGTGTTACCCTGAGTACCATGTACAATCAATATACTATGGTATACCACCCACCATGAACATCAGTTGTAGCGCTGCTCTTGTTAGTATCACAATAGATAAGCCACAAAATGGGTCTTCAAACATCCACATGCTATGGCCTTTCAAGTCATTCCAATACTCTGTTCCAATCCCCTACTGTTTTGATTTAAGCTAGAAGAGAGATTCTTAAACAGACTGCTGCTCTGCTGCAACTAAATGCAGGGCCAGGTTTACTGCTTGGAAAGAGAATTTCTAAGAGTTTTTTGGTACATGCTGGGTTACATCTGGCATGGTAGATACAGTGTAATGGAACTTTATGACATGACAGCTGTTCAGTGGCCTTTTAGTGGACTTTCCTCCAAGGGGTAGGTGTCCACGTCTCTTGTAATACTAGCAGGAAAGGCTTGCCATAATGTATCATACTAAAAATTATGCATCCATGCAGCAGTTCTGTGGTTATAAATAATCAAACACTGCCTTATTTTTTTTATTTTAAAATTTTGTTTAAGCAACTGCATATATGTTTCTATATACTAACAAGAGCAGCGCTACAACTGAGGTGTGTGGTATACCATAGTATATTGATTCTCAAGTCACTACATCTCAATCTCAAATAAAAAGATCTGGGCTTTTGGAGTTATATTATAGAAATTAAAACAGAGAAATGAATGGAGCTTGGAGCTGTGCACACCAGTGGTCCACCAAACATTTTTGAGAACAACTCCAACCTTGTTTCCTCAGTTGAGAACAGAAAGAGAGAGAAAATACGGTGAGAAAGATAAATAAGTCCCATAGTTAAATCTGTGATTAAATTATTCAACTGACAAAGTTTTATTTAGATCTCATTTCACAACATGGGGAAGTGAGTATTTCGTATATATGGTTCTATCCATGTATTCCTTTGGCATCCACTGGGAATTAGATGAATATAACAGATGTGACACCAAGAATGTCTGGGGCAATATTTCAGTGGAGTTAGGCCTGAACTGCTTCCTTAAAGTTGTTTACAGTTTTGTCTGCTATGTTTCTCAGTATTAATGAAACTAACATATAGAAGATGCTGCCAGTACCAGAACTGATGAAAGAGCTAATGCTGTTATCCAGGATCTTGCTGTGGGGTTTGAATTTGAACCAAACTTAAACCGAGGGTGAGTGGGTGTTCAAGTAGCAGTTCTATCACACTGGTCGCTGGTGCGGTTCAAAGTTGAACTGGGGTTGAACGGGGATTGAACCTAACTATGGTTCTGTCATAGGGAATAATGGGAATTTGAATTGGCCCATTATTCCTTATTGTCAGTGTCTAGGGACACCAAAATGGGTTGGGTAGTATGTCATGATAGTTGCTACATACCACTGAATCTGCAAGGCAATCGGCTATTTTTAATGCATTTTTGGATTTTTTTCAGGGTTACCAATAGGTCATGCCTGACCTCTAGAGGGACTTGAGCAACTTGTGGAGTAGACCGCTCTTGCTGCCTTTGCACCAAACCAGCATGGCCGCTCCCTCTGCCCACAACCCTGCTCCTAGTCCTAACCTGCACCCTCCTCAACATTCCTTCCCTCAAACTAGGCCCAATTTAAAAAGAAAAACCAAGTAACCTAAACCATCTACACACCAAAGCACAAACAACCAAAGACTGAACCTAACTACACAAAAACCAACCAAATCTGCAACAACCACAACAGAACAACTTCCTCTCTTTGGGGGTCAGGCCAGTTCTAACTTGAATGGCTCAGACTGGGCTCGTTCATGTCGAACCCAGTTTGAGTTGAACTGGTTCTCCACACCCCTTACCAGATGGGTGTGTGTAGGGATGTGCTGGACTCCTCTGAGATATTTTGCTAGTACAGGCCCACTCAAATGCAGGGTAAAGATAGGAAGGATGAGGGAATAAGACAGAGGTTTACATTATGAATGCTTGGAGAGAGAAGACAGAGAAATGTTTGCAGCCCACTTAATACATTATGGCCCTGTAGAAAGTCAAGGTGTAAAGAAGGTGATTAAAATGTGTTGGCTAGCCATGTTCTCCATGGAGGACATCATGCTCTCCATAGCCATGCCTTTTCATTTTCAGCCTTGTGTATTTTCAGTACTTGTCTGCAGAGGCAAGCTCTGAACATGAAAATAATTTCTCCCTTTATTCTATAGTACTGGCTGCCCAGGATTCTAAACAGTGGGGAGAAATGCTTTCTACATTAAATAAATGCATTAAATAAATAGTGGGGGGATGCTTTCTGATTGCACTTGCCTCTGCGAAAAAGAACTGAATGTTGAAAGGCCTGGGAACATGACTAATCAGCTCTGAAGCTGGGCTATCTCTGCTCTCACCGTCCCGTAGGGATGTGCATGAATTGTGATTCGATTCCTGATTTTCAGCACATTCCCTGCAGCATTAAAAGGGGGGAGAGCAGGTTCATACCTGCTCCTCCACTGCTTGCTGCAGCCTTGCTGGACCTCCACCCTGCCCCCGCCACAGACCTCGCGCAATAGTGGCATGCACATGTCCTCCACACATGAACAGCGACCATTTGTATGGTCAGCAACCATTCGTGCACATCCCTACTGTCCCCCTCACATGGTTGATGGCCTCATAATAACTTCTGAAGAGGTTTCATATGTGGCTTGAATCTGAGACAAGGCCCACTGACCTTAAAATCAAGGTAGGGACCAATATGTTTGTATTCCTTACTTTGATCAAGTATCTCTTGTTTTGTGAAGCTTCACATTCTCAGGTGTAGTTCAAATTCATCATCTGAACCTATTCAGTCATTTCAGCCACACTCAATTCATCTCTTGGAACAGAAGGCTTTACGCAGAGGTGGGTTCCTCCCCCTTCTACTACTGCTACTAATACAGGAGGACCTCAATATTTGTGGGGTTTCCTTTCCATGGTACAACTGTGGATATGGAAGCCACAAATATTGAGGCATTAGAGCTTGGGGAAAATTATGGAAAACTGATTTAAAGTTCACTGCATGTTATACTTTAAAAGAAAATTGTTATAAGATGATGTACAGGTGGTATCTGACACCGAAAAAATTAGCATCAATGTATTAAAATGTTTCAAACAAATGCTGGAAATGTGGACAATGTAAAGGAACTTTCTTTCATATGTGGTGGTCATGCGGGAAGGCAAAGGCCTTTTGGGATATGATATATAATGAGCTGAAGAAAAATTTTTAAATGGCATTTCCTAAGAGGCCAGAATTCTTCTTGTTGGGAATAACTCAAGGAGAGTTCTCTAGAAGAAATTTAATTTTTTTAATGTATGCAACCACAGCGGCTAGAACAGTATATGGAAAGTTAATGAAATGCCTTCAAAATGAAATGGAAAGATAATGAAATGCCTTCAAAAGAAGACTGGTTGATAAAAATTTGGGAATATGCAGAGATGGCAAAACTTACAACACTTATAAGGGACGAAAACTTGGAATGTTTTAAAGAAGATTGGGAACCTTTCTTACTTTACTTAAAGAACTATTTTCCTAACATGGACCTTTCAGCAGGGTTTGAAATTTAGTATCACAGCAGGTTGGGGTAGGGTAAAATCGAATTGTAAGGTGGCATATATATGTTTTGTAATATTATAGCAATGACTTATATGTATAGTTAACAAGAACCGCGCAGGCTGGTAAGCGGGAAGTCGACATTTACTTAATTAAGTGTAACTTGATTGTTAAGATATTGTAAAAATCAATAAAATTTTAAAATGGCAAAAATATTGAGGCATTAGGGCAATGGGGAATTGGGGGTTAGATTTCCGGTCGGGGGGATACATCTTAAAAACATCGGATGGGGGGATGTGGGGGGGACTGCCTACCATCATAGTTGCTCCCCCTGAGTTGCTCTGCTCCCCATAATTTTATTTATTTTATTTTATTTTATTTTTACATTTTTATACCGCCTTTCATTAAAAGAAAACCCCAAGGCGGTTTACAAAAATTAAAAACATACAGTAAAAAGCAGTAAAAACATCAAGCTAAAAACAGGCATAAAAACAAGACAACGGATAAAAACACACAAGAACAGCAGTAAAAGACGATTATGTAAAAGCCTGGGTAAAAAGCCAAGTCTTTAAAAGCTTTCTATGGAGTCCGAGGAACGAATGGCCACCGGGAGAACATTCCAGAGTCTAGGGGCAGCAACAGAGAAGGCCCTGTCCCGAGTGCACGACAGCCGGGCCTCCCTCATTGTCGGCACCTGGAGCAGGGCCCCCCCAGATGTCCTAGTCAAGCGGGCAGCAACCCTTGGGAGCAGGCGGTCCCTCAAATACCCTGGGCCCAAACCGTTTAGGGCTTTAAAGGTCAAAACCAGCACCTTGAATTGGACCTGGAAACAAATCGGCAGCCAGTGCTGCTCTTTCAAAATGGGGGTGATATGTTCCCAATGGGCAGCTCCGGATAGAACCCTCGCTGCCGCGTTTTGCACTAGCTGTAGTTTCCGGATATTCTTCAAGGGCAGCCCCACGTAGAGCGCATTACAGTAATCTAGCCGCGACGTGACTAAGGCGTGGGTAACTGTGGCCAGATCTGCCTTCTCGAGAAAGGGATGCAACTGGCGCACCAGCCGAAGCCGTGCAAAGGCACCCCTGGCCACCGCCTCCACCTGAGCCTCCAAAAGCAGAGCCAGGTCCAGTAGTACCCCCAAGCTGTGTACTTGCTCCTTTAAGGGGAGTGCAACCCCATCCAGAACCGGTAAAATCTCCTCATCCCGATTGGCTCTCCTACTGACCAACAGTACCTCTGTCTTATCCGGATTCAATTTCAGTTTGTTAGCCCACATCCAACCCATCACGGCCTCCAGCCTGCGATTCAGGACATCCACCGCCTCTCTAGGATCAGATGACAAGGAGAGATAGAGCTGAGTGTCATCCGCATATTGCTGACAACTCAGTCCAAATCCCCTGATGACCTCTCCCAGCAGCTTCATGTAGATGTTAAACAGCATGGGGGACAAGACCGATCCCTGCGGGACCCCACAGGCCAACGGCCACGGGGCCGAGCAGCAGTCCCCCAGCACCACCTTCTGGACCCTCCCCTCAAGAAAGGACCGGAACCACTGCAACGCAGTGCCTCCGATTCCCATACTCGAGAGGCGGCCCAGAAGGATACCATGGTCGATGGTATCGAACGCCGCCGAGAGGTCCAGCAGAACCAACAGGGACGCACTCCCCCTGTCTAGTTCCTGGCGTAGGTCATCCACTAGAGCGACCAAGGCAGTCTCAGTCCCATACCCGGGGTGGAAGCCAGATTGAAAAGGGTCCAGATAATCCGTATCATCCAAGACCCTCTGCAGCTGGGACGCCACCACACGCTCCATCACCTTGCCCAAGAAGGGAAGGTTAGACACAGGTCTATAATTGTCCAGGTTGGAGGGATCAAGGGAGGGCTTTTTTAATAGAGGTCTTACCACCGCCTCCTTAAGGCACGATGGCATCCTGCCCTCCCTTAACGAAGCATTAACGATCACCTCCAGCCATCTGCCTGTCCCCTCCCTGGCAGCTTTTATTAGCCATGAAGGGCAAGGGTCAAGAGCGCACAAAGTTGCCCGCACACTGCCCAGGATCTTGTCCACATCCTCAGGCCGCACCAACCGAAAAGAATCCAAAACAACGGGACCAGATGGTACCAGAGGCACGTCTGCCAGAACTGCCAAAACTCTTGAGTCCAGGTCAGCATGGATGCAAGCGACTTTATCTGCAAAGCGACAGGCAAACCGATCACAAAGAGCTGTAGATGACTTCTCCCCCATTGTCCGGGGGTGTGTGTGGAGCAATGTTTTCACCACACGAAACAGCTCTGTTTGCCTGCACTGAGCAGACGCAATGGAGGCGGAGATAAAACGTTTCTTCGCCACCTCCACCGCCACGGCGTAGTCCCTAAAATGGGTTCTAGCCCGTGTTCGATTGGATTCATGACGACTCTTCCTCCAGCGTCGCTCCAGCCATCGTCCGAGTTGCTTCATCGCCCTAAGCTCCGAGGAAAACCAAGGAGCAGAACGGGCTCCACCAAGCCAGAGAGGGCGCTTGGGGGCAACCGTGTCAACAGCCCGGGCCATCTCTCCATTCCAGAGATCAACCAAGGCCTCGACAGGGTCACCAGCTCTGGACACTGGAAACTCCCCGAGGGCCGTCTGAAATCCAAGCGGATCCATAAGCCTCTGGGGGCGGACCATCTTAATCGGCCCACCACCCCTGCAGAGGGCAGACAGAGCAGTCAAACTAAACCCCACCAGGTGATGATCTGTCCATGACAAGGGAGTGATCTCAAATTCCCCCACCTCCAGATCATTTATTTCCCGATTGGCAAAAACCAGATCCAGAGTGTGTCCCGCCACGTGGGTAGGGCCCGATACCAATTGAGACAGGCCCATGGTTGCCATGGAGGCCATGAAATCCTGAGCCGCACCCACTAATGGGACCTCAGCGTGGACATTGAAGTCCCCCAAGACAATAAGCCTGGGGGAACCCAAGGCCACCTCCGAGACCACCCCCGCCAGCTCAGGTAGGGAGACTGAAGTGCAGCGGGGTGGTCGGTACACCAGCAGAATCCCCAGCCTATCTCGGAGGCCCACCCTCAAGGACAAACACTCGAAATTCTGAGATTGCCTGACCGGGCACCTGGAAACGGGGAGAGTCTCTCGAAAGATGACCGCAACGCCTCCTCCCCGACCCTCGAGGCGGGGCTGCTGCACGATCTGGAAACCTGGAGGACAAAGCTGAGAGAGACCAACCCCGCCCAGCGCATCCAACCAGGTTTCCGTCACGCATACCAGGTCAGCACACTCATCCACAATCAGATCGTGGATGAGAGATGTTTTTGCGTTAACTGACCTGGCATTCAGCAGCAGCACCCTAATCCTCGAAGGAGTGTTCTCAGAGCTCCCTAGGGTCAGAGGGTTGGGAGAGGGGCCGGAAAAAGGAACAGGCCTCAATTGCCTGGACCGATTTCCCCAGTAACGGCCCGTCCAACTCCCACCGCCATACCTCCCTCTGCCCGCTACCCGTGATATTGCCTCCCCCACTCCAGACCCACTTTTTTGCTCTCCCAGGCACATCTCCCCAGACTAACCCACCACAGCTTCTTGGCTAATTTAAAAACCAGGACCAGGCTTATACGATCTCTGCTGATATCTTAATTGAAGGAAGACAAATCTTCAAGGCAGACGAAAAAGGTCTTCAGGCCCCAGGCAGCTCGCCCCATGGCTGAGAGCCACAAGGACAAGAGCCCTTGTGCTCTCGCCCTTCGGCTCGCGCCAAGAGGCTCGCGCCCCTGGGCCAGCCTGCCCTTTATATTAGCAGAAGCCCCAGCTCAGCAACAGCCCAGGAGATGGTACACACTTGGAAGAGAAGTGGAGCAGAGGCAACAAACTGTCAGTGCTCCACCCAAGCTGTTCCCTGTTTCCTTCTTCTCCCAAGCCCCTGGGCCAGCCTGCCCTTTATATTAGCAGAAGCCCCAGCTCAGGGCTTCAAATTGGCCAAAAATTGCCAGGTTTTGGTTTTTTTCCCCATTAAAAAAAATTGGAGCCATTTTGAGTCTCTGTAACACAAAATAGTGGCCAGAAATGACCATTTCTGGCCACCCCAACCCACAGATATGTGAGGTCAATGCCCCCCCCCCTTTTCCTTTGTATGCTGAGGTCAGTTGTCTTTTACCAGACCACAGATATGCAGATCATTAATCCACAGATATTGAGGTCCTCCTGTATACTACTTTTCAACAGAACTTCTCAAAGTGGTTTACATAGAAAAACAGGCTAAATAAATAAGATGGTTCCCTCTCCCAAAAGGGCTCACCATCTAAAAAGAAACACAAGCTAGACACCAGCAACAGCCACTGGAGGGGAAATGTAGCCTTCCAGCTGTTGTTGAACTGCAAATTCCATCATCCACAACCACAATTTATTGTGGCTGGGGATCATGGGAGATGCAGTTCAACAATTGCTGAAGGGTCAAGTTTGCCAGCCCTTGCTTTACAGATTAAATTAGCTCAGTAGAGATTGTCTTTTCCTTGTCTTCATGTGAGGAAAACTGTTTGTACTTGGGGTCAAAGTACATGGAGAAGATCTGCTAATTAGGGATGTGCAGAGAACCGGCTCCCTTCTAGCAGATGGTAGCACAGGGGTGGCTTTAAGGATGGAGGAGGGTGCACTCCCCTCCCCGCTGCACTTTCCCCTCCAGTGCTCTGCAGATAAATAGTTCCATGGGGCCGCAGTGTACCTCCCTGCCACCCCATTGCTTCCCTGACCCGGAAGTGAGCAGAAGTGCCTTGTGCACATGCGTGCATTGTGGGCAGGTGTGCACATGCACACCAGGCACTTCTGGTCAGCGAAGTGAACTATGTATTTTGAAGTTACTTACTTGTAAGATTAGCTTTCAGTTCAGGCAACTGAAAAATGTTAGGTTTTGGTTCACTTCTTTTATTTGTATTGTCAAATAAAATATGCAGTGAATATTCATGGTTTGTGTGGTGCTACCAACTGTAGGGTTTGCCTGGAGGGTGTGTTAGACGGGCCTCAGTAGTAGGGGAGGGGTTATTGCCACCCTTCTTCCTGCTGTGGCTCCCTTCTTCCTGCTTTGGCTCCTCTCTGGAGCTGGCCCCTCTCCAGGGGACCCAGCCTCTCTCAGCCACTGCCTGCCCAGCTTCCCCACTTCCCTGGTGTCTTTATTGCAGGGGGCTTTCCTGGCTTGGGCCTCCAGCCCTGCTCTCCTTTCCACTCCCATGCCACCACCCAGTGCCAGGTTCATCGCCAGCTGATTGACATCATTGGCCAGTTCCTCTCTTCCCCCAGCTCTCCAATGGCTGTACTCGTGGTTATGGGCAGGTGTTTCTGCCCTCTTCTCCCTGCTGGCCATGGCTGCTGTGTAATCTGGGGCACCCCATCTGCAACCCCCCCCCCCCGCTGGCAGGTAAGTGGTGGGGGCTGGGTGTCTGGATAGCCTGTGGTCAAAAACTAGGTACTTTCATGGACTTCTCATTAAAGTACCTTCTACCTCCTCCCTCTCTTTTTGCCAACCATGAAAATATCAGTGCAAATGGGAGGGGGGATTCAGGCAAGACTGCAACAAGGCCCTCTCTGGATCAGTTTTTGGGTTCAGTTCAGATTTGGCAGATAATCAGAAACAGCCCTGGTTTGTATTCAGGGAGTGGCATTAACAGTACCATCAAGTTTATGCCATCTACCAATATACTTAAAAGAATATATTTCCCATTGTTTTAACATATATTTAAGATATGTGTTGAACTGATAAATAAAAAAAACAATCTGTAAATTCATAGCTTTGGAGCAGGAGTCAGACCTTGGGGGTTTTCTGGATTATGGGTGGAAAGAGTAAAAAAAATCTGATTCTGCTCCTCCCATCGAATGTTTCTTCTTCTTTTGAATATTCTGTTATTGGTAAAGTATGATACTCCAATCTCTTTGCCAACTGAAAACCTTGGGCCAACCGCCAAAACTTGACTAGAGTACAGCACTAGTAGTCAGAATCATTGCATTCCCCAGGCACTCATCATTTAGCAGGCGCAGCTAATCCTGGTCAAAGCATCGATCAGGGAGCAGATCAGCCCTCTTGTCGTTATAATCTTGTATTGATGTAGCTGTGCTTGGAAGGGCAATCGTGTCTCCAATGTGAGACTTAGTTAAATTGTTCTACAAATTTAACTTATAAGGGTTGTGGAGTGGCTTCTGAAAACCGGACTCTTTGTTAATGTATTCATGTGTTTTCTAAAAATGTTTGTTGATTCATGAAATCATTTGATTAGTGACCTGAGTTCAGCATAAATCATTAACAATACATAAAGCACATTGGCTTGTCTTTCAGTCAAAGAGTAAAGCAGTTTAGTTTTTAAAATGTTTTAATAATAAAAGGCCCCCCAAGGACTTATAGAGGCTGTTCTTACGAGCAGCCAAGACTGTACTAGGGCAGCTAAGCCCTAAGCTTGATTGCCCATGGGAACCAGTGGGAGCTGACCAGCTTCCTGTGGCTCAGCGGCAAACCCAGCTAAGAAACTGGGCTCTTTAAAGGGAGCAAGGGATCCCTTAACCCTGTTTACCTGACCGTGTTTCAGTGCCGGCTGCTTTCATTCAGCATTGAAACACTGACAGGTGCCTGTCAATCGCTGGGGAGATTACCACAATGCCCCATGCACTTGCATTGTGGGATTTCCCTGCACCTCTGCACTGCCTGGGGCAGTGGTGGACTGTCTGGGATATCTGGTGGACTTTCCCCACCACCCGCCAGCTAGCCTTCTCACACAATTGTAAGAAAGGGCTCATAGTCTCATTCTTGGAGTGAAAAGATTATCTGCCATGATCTATTCTAGATAGTTTGCAACTGTCTCTGTATTTTCCTGGCCAAAGTATGTTTCTTGGGGATGAAGGAAAGGGGAGGCGTCCTAGAATGCCCACCTGTATTGCTGCTACCATCTTCCCTCTGCCTCAAGATATGTATTTGAAAGGCCTTAAGGTAGGGCAGCTTGCAAAGCACAGATTTGTGTAAGTTTGACTGGAATGCATGGAGATTATTGAGCCCTTTTTAGGTTAAGCAGGAGGATGATCGTGCATCCCTAGTCTACATTCCCATAGGTGAAACAGCTGCAACATTATTTGAGTTTGGAACATAAAGCCTTGTTTGGAATATAAAGCCTTCAACAGCTTGAGATATTCTGCAGAAACATACAGAGAGAATGCCAGAGTGATTTGTCTGTTTTCTTTTCACACTTCTGATAGAATATGAAAAATGGCAACTTCCACATTTTTCTACTGGGAGATGTACAATTCCCAAATGCATATGTAGCACACATGTTACTATGGGAAAGATACAAGAGTCACTGTTTCAGTGTTCTAATAGAAGTACAAATAAAGTATGCAAGTTGCTGACTTATCCTTTCTGGGTGCCTCCTCGACATCTGAAGTGTTTCCTTGAAACTCTTTAAAGAAAAAACATTATAATTGGGTAGGCCGGAATTAGCTCAGCTCCAGTCCCAAATATTAGTTGGTGACTTTTATTTTTAACTGTAGACATTAAGTTCGACCATCAGTTCTTCATACTGAACTGTTCTCAACTCTAAGATATGGAATTCATTTAACCACTAGCCTTCATTGAACCCGGCACTGTCTACAAGCAGACTTCAAAAACCAGAGCCCCCTAAGCATTGTTTGGTCTTTGTTGCTACCAATTTGTTGTTTAGAAACAACCACTTCATTCAGCATTCTAATATTTTTTTTAGAAACATCTGAAGTGAACACTGTTCACTCCAGGCCTAATATAATGCCCTCTATGTATTTATTTAACATATTTTTTATACTGCCCAAAACTTATGTCTCTGGGTGGTTTAAAACAAAACAAAACAAATGAGAACAGAAAAATTCAAACATTGGTTAAAATAAACAACAGCAAAAAAGTTAAAAGATTACAATTTAAAATGTTAAAACAATTTTTTAAAACAGTGTTAAAACTATTAAAACAGTATTTAATTAAAAGCCTGGGTGAACAGATGCCTCTTTAAAGATTTTTTTTAAAATGTCAGAGATGGGGAAGCTCTAATTTCAGGAGGGAGAGCATTCCAAAACTTCGGGACAGCAATGAAGAAGGCCCATCCCCAAACAGCCACTAGAGCCGGTGGCAACTGCAGATGGACCTCTCCTGATGATCTCAATGGGTGGTGGGGTTCATGACAAAGAAGCTGTTCTCTAGACTTGTTCTTACAGGTAAAGGTAAAGTAGTGACAAGTCGGTGTTGACTCTTGGCAACCATAGAGCCATGTGGTTTTCTTTGGTAGAATACAGGAGGGGTTTACCATTCCATCTCCCATGCAGTATGAGATGATGCCTTTCAGCATCTTCCTATATTGCTGCTGCCTGATGTAGTTATTTCCAATAGTCTAAGAAACATACCAGTGGGGATTTGAACCAACAACCTCTTGCTCCCTAGGCAATTTACTTCTTACATTACAAATGCATTATATGTAAAATCAGGACAGTTGTTTTGTTTTATAGAAAAGCTCCTAGGGGCCAGTTTGGAATGGAGAAGTGGGAAAGGGAGGGGATATTCCAATCTCCCCTCCCAACTTGCTTTTTTCACTCCTGTTGCTGCTTTGCCACTCCAAATTGCCTTCTCCCAAAGACCCCTTTCCCTTTAAATATATATATATATATATCTGACTTAACGGACAATTATCTGCCTTACACAGATTTACTGACTTACCTTTACTTGATTACACATCCTGTCCTGATACCACGATGTAGTATAATAACTTTCAGATCGAGGGGCAGAGCCACTATTGGGCAAACAGGTTCAAAGAACCTGGGCTGCTGCTCCCAGGGGCCGCACCTCGTGTCCCCAAACACCACCCCCGTGTCACTCCGGCCCACGCTACCCAATACAGCACAAGCTGATTTCCCTCCCAAATGGGTCCACACGGCCCTGTTTGGGAGGGAGACCATGCCCCTGTGACTGACATCAGATGCGAGAGCATGGCTGGCCGGCCCCCTGCGTCTGATGTCAGACACAGGGGGCAGGGGCAGGGGGCTGCAGCGCTGGCCAAACACAGGCCACCACCAGCCTCTCTCCACTCCTGTTCAGATCAATGGACAGATGGAAATAGTTAATACATCTACATTGCGAAAATCAATATATTACAAATTGCCATTTCCAGACTAAACAACTCTCACTGTTAATAATAATAGAGGTGATCAAAAAGAGTTCTGGTTTTGGGGGGTGGTTGTTGTTGTTTTTAATTATTATTATTTTGCTATCACTTTGTTATTGGCTATTGCTTCTTAACAAGCCCTAGATTTACTTAATTTCATTTGCCTGCCAAACATGATCCTATAAATTTAAAATAAATGTCTTGCAGGCCTGTCTTAAGACCTGGGTTAACAAACATATAAATGCATAGGCTAGGATGGGATGTAACTGTGGCATTTAATCACACACACAGAGAAAG
The DNA here is from genome assembly GCF_027244095.1 of Hemicordylus capensis. NCBI lineage: Eukaryota > Metazoa > Chordata > Lepidosauria > Squamata > Cordylidae > Hemicordylus > Hemicordylus capensis. The sequence continues at coordinate 366,836,921 of NC_069658.1, read as the reverse complement.
ACAAAATACTAACAATGCAGCAACATTAAGCACCACAAGCAGATGTGATAGGACAAGATTTGGAATGGGGTGAGAGTCTGCCTTTTTCTTAGAAACTAGGGTCCTATTTATTATGGAACTGTAAGAAACTTCAACAACAACCTCCTATTCCTCCTCCTCCTCCTCCTCCTCCTCTTCTTCTTCTTGACATATGAAGCTGCCTTCTACCAAGGCTCTCAATTGGTCCATCTAGCTTGGTGTCTACAAAGTCTGGAAGCAGCTTCTCCAAGGTTACTGGCAGGAATCTCTTCCAGCCCTATCTGGAGATGCCAGGGAGAAAACTTGGAACCTTCTGCATGCAACCTGCAAGCATGCAGGTGCTCTTCTCCATCCCTAAGGGGAGTATCTTACAGTGCTCACATGTAGTCTCCCATTATTTGTTGGCCACCTCATAGCAAATTATTCTAATAATTATTTTTCCTAGTGAGAAGATTTTAAACTTTGAACTTTGGGATTTCAGGAAAGTGTGTGTGTGTGTGTGTGTGTGTGTGTGTGTGTGTGTGTGTGTTTAATTCTCCTAAACGTAAAGCAATAAACAGTAACTGAGTAAAACAAGCAATTAAAACACATTTAAAAACATTACAATAAAATACAAACCATTTAAAAAACTTAAAATATATATATATTTTTTAAAGGCCTGAGTGAACAGAAAGATCTTCACCTGCTGTCTAAAAGAACAAAGTAAATGATGCCTGGTGAGTTTCACTAGGGAGGCTATTCCATAAATGGTGTGCTACCACCAAAAAGGCCCTTTCCGTAGTAGCCACCTGCCCTGATTTATTTGAAAGAGGAACTTGAAGCAGGGCCTCTGAAAAGGATCTCAAGGTCCAGGTAGGGACATATGGGGCAATGAGTCTCTCAGGTAGCGTACAGCTTACATGGTTGCAGCATCAACAAGAATGCACCAGCAAACCCTGTTCCTTGCGCTGAAGTCCTCCATAGCTCTGTCCCTACTCACCACAAATATAGTATTTGTCTGCTCTACCCAGGGATTGCGAAAAGCAGGGAATGGAGCATGCTGGTGCATGTTGTGGGGCTTGCCAGTGCACTATATCCATGCATGCTCTTTATGCAGTTTCATAATGACTGAATAGGGCTCAAATATTTTACTTCTCTCACATGTCATTTCAACAGGTGTCTTCTCTGTACAGTACCCAATCAAACTGTGATTACTGGAAGTGTTTAAACATTCATACTTCGTTCAGTTCAGCAAATGATGCAAACAAATTATACAAAAACAGTCTTTCCCTCAAATATATGTGTTGAGTAAGAGCAGCTGTGGGCACATATTTTTCCGAGTGTGAAGATTTTAAACTTTGAACTTTGGGATTTCAGGAAAGTGTGTGTGTGTGTCTGTCTGTCTGAGTGTGTGTCTGTGTCTGTGTCTGTGTCTGTGTATATTTAATTCTCCTAAATGTACCCGTCGCTAATCCCATGTGTGGCAGCTCTCATGAGATCAGCTGCCTAGGAGATAGCGACAGGGATGGGAGACAATGGTGGTGGCAGCGGGCTGGTCTGGCCTGGCTGACAGTCAGCCAGAGGAGGTGGTGGCTGATTGGCCTATCCCAGCTGCTGGTTGGCCAGAGAAGGCGGCAGGCCGGCCTGGCCCTGGCCCTGTTGCCCGCCGGGAAGAGGAGGCAGAAGGAGGCTCCGGCGGCAGGCCGGCCTGGCCCTGGCCTGGCCGCCCACCAGGAGGAGGATGCGGGAGGAGGGGGTGGGAGGAGGTGGCGGGCCAGCTTTCTGGCCAGCCCGTAAGCCAGAAAGTATGAGGTGGGGGGAGAGGAAGCGGGCTGGTCAGCCAGCCCTCCAGAAAGCGCGGGGGTGGGGGGTGAGAAGCGGGCAGCGGGGAGCGGCTGGCCGGTCGGTCAGTCAGAAAGTTGAGTATGCTGGCATTGTGGTGGTGGGGAACAACAGCGGTGGGCAGGCTGGCCAGAGGCACAGATGCTCTGCACCCAGCCTACCTAGTTTATTCTTATTACTACTATCAGCAAAAAAAAAAAAAAAAAAAGTGGGGTGGGGTGGGGTGGGGCTGGGGGGTTGATAGTCTAATTTGACTGCTTCTAATAATTATATCCAGAAGCTCTTAGAATCTGATATAAACTCAGACACTGCTTTCCCTTCAAAGATGAACTCAAACACAGCTTTCCCTTCTAGATACATGTAATTGGTCCTGCATAGCAGGCAAAGTGATTTCGGCTACATTCACTGTTCATTGGCACTCTTTCCCACGCAAAGAGTGGGAATCAATAGTTCTCTTATTAAAGAGAGAGCAGGGACTATAATTCAGGAACTACAGGCCACTCAGCTATTAACAGAATTATGATTTCCTGTCCAGTTGAAAAATGTCAATAATTTCACATTTCAGAGAAAATCCACTGGGAAAATAAAGCTCATAGGCTGAATAACACATTAGTTCATATAATGGATAGGGGTATTCTGGAGCATAAGGAGCTGAAGGCTTGCTAGGAGTATAAAGGGATCCTTTCAAGTGTCCCCCACTTTAAAGAGGGTAGCATCATTTTAATAAAAAACAACAACCCAACAACAAAGAGGAATGCCCATTAATGACAATAATACATTAAAGACACTCCCAAAAACTTGGTGTGTGAACTGATCTTAAGTGTCAAACTGTTCATAGACTGCATTTGCATGTAACATGGAACCGCAATTGAATGAGCCAGTGATTCTGCAGATGTTGTGCCCGAAATCAGGAAGTTCCAGTTTGGCATGTTGAGGAAACCGAGGGTTCAGATTTGGAACTTCAGTCTGAACTCTTGGGTTGTAGTGAGTTTTATCGCTGCAACCTGAAGTTGGACACAGCTTGTGGTACATCTGAATGCCGGACCGCAGACTGCGCCTCCTGGAACCGGAGTTGAAGAGGAAGCTCCTCCCTCAATTCCAGCATGATTGGTTGTGTGGGCTGTCCTTCAGTCAAGAAAGAAGCCTGCACAGCCAGATCCCCCTCCTCTCTGCAGTCTTACTGGCTACAGAGAGGGTGCTCTCCATTATTTGGATGGGATAGTGGAGGAGGGTGCGTGGCCTCGCGGGTCCATGTTACATGTGAATGCAGCCATAATATGTTTACGGCTTTTTAATTCAATAATAGCCACACAGATGTCAATTTGGATGAGGGCCATGGAGATAAGAAAGAGGACTTTATCCCTATAATGATCCCAGTCTAGAGTGGCCACTGTAGCTGCTATTTGAGAAGAGTTCAAAGATTTGAACTATTTGAGAAGAGTTCCCAGGAGAAGAGTTCACCATGGAGTAGATAAAGGGTTCCTATCTCCTTCCCAACATTGAGTCACAGTCCCAATCTGGACTGAACCCATTCACACTGTGGAAGCTATTGAGTAAACCCAAACTAAGCATGTTTGGGCTAAGCACATTATTAATGTAATGTGTAGTTTTGCTCTTGGGGTCAGTTCTCACAGTAACCTTTGCAACTGATCTTGAGCATGTAAATGCCTGCTATCATGTACTGTGAACTGGTGGTACATTATTTTCTTGTTCACAACAGATCTTTCAGAGCTATGAAAACTGCAATAATGGCTGCTAAGTTTACTGCTGCTTCATCGTACACTTCTTCATGATATCATGTATCTAGGAATCATTCATGTTTAGGAAGGAAAGACTAAACATTGATATGTGAATTCATCCTCAGAATCCTCTGAAGATCAATAATTAAAGATCCTGTGTTGTGCTTACTGAGTGATCCATTTCAATTTAAAGACAACTTTGCTCAATAGTTGCTTAGAACCTGATGCAAGAATATATAAAAATATTTACAGTGAGGCTCTGTGTAGAAAATATAAAATGGTATTTAGTACAGACATTCTTGTTTGTTTTGGTCAGTGTAGCATATTCCTTGCCTGGCAGACAATGGGGCTATTCACACGATCACACAGGCGGGCAGTTGGTTGGGCAGGGCAAGGAGAAGGCAGGGTTCAACCTACTTTCCCCCAGATGATCGATCTTTGTCCCTTTGTTGTGTGAGCCAAATGCCCACATGACCCGCACTGCTGGGGGCAGCGCTGATCATTATCCATGCTGTTGCCAGCAGCAACAGAGGCCAGGACTCATTTTCCCAGCCTCCAGATATCCCACAAGGCACCACACAATGAGTGCGATGACTTGGGCGATTCCCCCATCAGGTGGGTACTCTAGGCATTCGTCTGTGTCTCCTTGAGCTCCATGGAGCCCGAGTAGAAACATGATCCAGGCAGGCAGGTTAAGGGAGTGCTTGCTCCCTTAACCTTGGCTAAGATCTGGGTGTAGGAGTGGGGTTAGGCTGGGTAGGAGTGCCGGGATCTGCATGGATCCCGACGCTCTACACAAGCAGTCCAGAAACTAAGTGATGTGGAGGCCCTTTAGGTGAGAGTACTTGGCTTGGAAGGCATACCGAATGGTGAGGTTTTTTTTAGTCTTTACAGGGTGTGGTTGCATTGCCAGTATGGTGGTCTTGAAGTACTGAGAGGGGTATTTGATCAGCTACACAATGGTCTCCTGAGTCCAACAGCCATACTCTGTGGGTTGCTATGACCAGGTTGCTGAGGTCCAGTATAGACTTGGAACGCTGTGCATGAACAAGAAATAATGGAGAGGAATGTGATGCCCTATTTGGTCATCTGTACCAAGCTAGAAGTTTGTTTCCCCATAGTCCTCCTTATATCATCTCTGCCATAATTGTTTGAAATTCACATTGGTTCTCCTGCCTTCACATATAGCTTCTATTCATACTGTTTTTCATCCTAATCTTAACTGTTTTAGGGATCTCATTCAGCCTTTGGCATCAGTCCTTGGCTGTCTGCCCAGACTTTTCTTTTGCCTCCATTCTTTGGGCTTCTCAGTTCAAGCTCTCTTCAGTGGTTGGAGCCTGTGCCGCTTTGTCTAAATGGCATTGATCTGCTGAGGCTTCAAAAATTCACCCTAAAAATCAGAGTCCAAAAGAAACACATTCCTTTTTTTGATGTATGAGATCCTGTTTTTGATTGTTTTTTAAAAAAATTCCGTTAGCTGAACAATCGCAATAGACATACTAGGGTAATGAAGCTCTACTTTGGATATATTCGCATACATAGTGCTCTGTCCTTGAGAGGGAGTTTTTATATTTGTAGGTGTCATGTGCCTTATAAAATTAACGCCATATGGTCTAATACTCAGTTGAAAGCTGAAGCAGACACATAGTTGATAAATATCTTCCAGCATTTCAAGAATACTTTAACTGCTTTAAAAATATTTATGGCATAATTATCTTGATAGAGAATTGATCTATGCTTTTTTTCTATAAAGATCCTAGAGGGTTCTTAGTAGGGGTGTGCATAAAGCATGGTCCAAGGTCCAGTCCGAATTTGACTGGTCTGAGCATCCGCTTTGGCCCACTTCAGCCAAACCTCAAAACGGTATGGTGATTCAAGGCAGTGCCAGGGGCAGCAGCAAGTGACACATTTAAAAGTAAAGACACTGGTCCTTACCCACATGACCGCCGCTCTAGGCAGTACATTTTACTTTTTAAAACAACATTTATATTCCGCTCTTCCTCCAAGTAGCCCAGAGCAGTGTACATACTTAGGTTTCTCCTCACAACAACCCTGTGAAGTAGGTTAGGCTGAGGGAGAAATGACTGGCCCAGAGTCACCCAGCAAGTCTCATAGCTGAATGGGGATTTGAACTCAGGTCTCCCCGGTCCTAGTCCACCACTCTAACCACTACACCATGCAGGTTCCTCTCCCCCCCCCCGCCCGCAGCCATGCACAACAGTAGCGAGGCTGTCACTCACCTGGCCTCTTTGGGTAAGGAATTGTGTCTGCCTCAAAACGCTGGACCAATTTGTCAGACTCCAGACCGGTCTGAATTCAGACTGGACCTGCAACCGCAGTCCATGCACACTCCTAGCCCTTCAACCCTTTTGAACATAGTTCATTATTGATTTCAGGTCCTCCGCTGTTCTGAGCAGGAGTGCTGTGAATCAGGTACAAGTTCTTGCAACCTGGACCACTAGGGCTGTTGTCTGAAGGAGGAAGCTGCAGGCAACTCCATCTTACACAATAGCACAGTATCTTCCTGCTGGAAAAATAAGGTGCCACCAGAAAGCCAGTGCAGTGGTGTTTTATGTTATAAAGCCTCTAAATAATCTGCTTTCCATCAGTCTAGGCAATGTAGCTGAGGCAGACCCAGATGATCTCTGTGTGCTACTAGACTATCAGCTCTTGGCTGCCTGCTGCATGCCTGACAAACCTCACCCTGCCTTACATCTGTCTGACTTCTGCTTTACTAGTGCTTTATTATTCCCAGCTCCCTGTCTGTCATATTTGCCCATCTTTGGTCTTGAGCCTCTGGCAGGTATTCCGATTTTCCCTGGACTTGCTTAGCAAGAGATGATTTCCTCTGCAGTTGAATCTGAGAATACAGAATGCTGGTGTATACACAAAATGGGAGTAGGGCTCAAACATTATCTCTCTCTCACACACACGCTGTTGAATATGTTGAATATAGTTTGTAGATTCTAAGTGAACACTGTTAGCTACAAGCTAGAAACACTCATACGTTGATATCTACTAAATGGGAGGAAATGCTGCCCCATGCTCAGTCTAGCTGCATAGTTCAGAGTCTGCTTGGAATTCACAGCATTCAGCTTAAAGTACAGCTGTACTGAGGGATGGCTCAGTCCATGGCGATGGAAAGAGGGGCATTTGGAAGTATTATGTTTCTTCTTCATTATTTTCAAGTTTCACAAGAGACATTTCTCTTTTCTTTCTGGGATTCCTATTCTTTACTCTGTGGAATTTAATAGTTGCTGCTTTCGTACTGTAGTTATGGGCATAAATTACATACACATTAAGAGCCTGGGGATTTGAGTGTGTATTACACAGAAATTTTGCAGTACTTTTCTTTTTCTTTTCTTTTTTTAAGATGAATATATTTTTGTTGGTTTTTACCACTCTCCAAAGCTGGTACAGTGGCACTCAGGAACTGTTCTCCATTTCTATTCACCCTGGCCAGGATTTGGAGACATGTGCAGGAAGACTGAAAGTAGCAGAGCTTGTTTTTCTCTCGTCGAGCAACAGAGCCCACCTGCACCGTATTTCAAACTATTCTTGAGAAAGGGATCAGAGACAGTTTCAAAAGTTACTTGCAGTGTGATGTGAGGCGCAGGGGTTGTTGCTTGCAATGTGCAGGAAGGAGCGGGGAAGTCCCTGTACGGGCACACAATCCTAAGAAACTTACTGGCTTGCAGTCTGTGGCTGTATTCTAGCACACACATAATGATCTGAATGGCATGCTAAGCACCCCACTTTTTTGGATAGGGTCTGGTGATACTAGGTTATGCAGCTGAAAGTCCTACATACCCATTAATACTATAGTAATAGGTAAACCGTCACAAAATTTCATAGGCAGGTGGGATGAAGTTTTGGGGAGGGGGAAATTTGAAGCCTCCCCCACCCGTGACTATCCATTAGTAACCATTGATTACTAAGCAATCTCTGCCACTGTGTGAAGACATGGACATATTAATGAAAAGGCAGGAGAGATTTTTTTTTTTAAGCTCCTACTCCATCTCTTGAATCAGACTCTATTCATTCCCTGCACTCTTGGGTACTTTTGCTCTCTTCCTAGCAACTCAGTCCCCTAGAAACCATTAGTCCATCAACCCAGTCCCCCAGCAACCAACCCACACACCATTACAGCTTCTTCACCCTAATGAGCAAGATTAGATAAAGAGAAGCAAGCCTGGCCCTCTACTAGCAACAAGTGTCTCAGTGATGGAAGAGTGGGTGATGAGGTGGGAGTATGTGACCTGCCATGAGACTGGCCGATATCTGGAGTAAAGAAGCAGCTAACACTGTGCTGTTGCTATGGAGAAGAGATGATTCCCCCCCCCTCCCTCTGAAGCCAACTGTGACTCCTGAAAAGAGTGCAGAACTCTCAGGGACATATTTCCGGGAGTCACAGTGGTCTTCAGAAGGAAGGGGAGAGTGACTAAAATTGCTCTCCCCCCATAGCACCCGTGCAAGATCATTGCACCAGTGCCTTGTTAGTCTGGATGCCGGCATTGTGTTTTCAATTTTAAAAAGTAAGAGGTTGTGCTATGGATTTCCTTCCACCAGATTAATGCAGCATTGTAATGTCATCGTAAAGTGTTAGGAGGAGACCTGTGCCAGCAAATACCAACAACAGGATCCAGCTACTTCCTCTTTGTGTCATGGTGTTGGTCAAGGGGAGGAAGGAGTCCTTGTTCTCTGCTGAACTGCAGAGCCACTACTGTGGGATAGTGCAGCTCCCTATTCAACATGGATTGTGTGAGACAAGAGGTCAATAGAGCTCCACCTATTCCCAGAAAACTGTTGACTCGGACTTGGCTCTTTATCTGAGCAACTTGAATGCAATGCTGCACGTGCGCTACAAGAAAGGGGCGATTTTCGTCAATCTCCCCTTCATTCTGTAGATTCTGTGACACAGTAGATTCTGTGAATCCCAAATATATGTCTCTGAGGTTTGTACATATCTCAGGGAGATGTATTTGGGAGTCACAGTTGACTTCAGAAGGAAGGGGAGAATGATAAAAATTGCCCCTCCCCTCTAGCATGCATGCAGTGTTATTAATGACATCAGCATAGGAACATAGGAAGCTGCCATATACTGAGTCAGACCATAGGTCCATCTCTATCAGTATTGTCTACACAGACTGGCAGTGGCTTCTCCAAGGTTGCAGGCAGGAATTTCTCTCAGCCCTATCTTGGAGATGCCAGGGAGGGAACTTGGAACCTTCTGCTCTTCCTAGAGCAGCTCCATTCCCTAAGGGGACTATCTTACAGTACTCACACTTTTAGTCTATTGTTCATATGAAACCAGGGCAGACCCTGCTTAGTTAAGGGGACAAGTCATGCTTGCTACCACAAGACCAGCACTTTGTTAGTCAGGATAGCATCCAATGTGTCTCAAGATCTAAGTCACTGGTTACAACCCTTTCTCTTAAGTTTCAAACCAAATATAGATTTAACTCCTCCAAACAGCCCCATCTTTAATAAATCCTCCATTCATATTTCCTTATTTCCATAGACTACCTTGTTCTATCTATTTTTTCTGCAGACCATCTTGTTCTAGTTATTGTTAGGTAATTTCTTAGTTAATCATAAAATGATATTTCACATACCAAGTAAGATTCTCTATTATTTATCCTGGAAGTATTCAACTGTGCATAGCAGACCTCTGTGTGGATTATACACCATCATTTTTATCTGTTATTTCCAGACCCATTTCTGACCACTTTTATGTAAAAGGGACCCTCTCAGCTTCTTTTGATTGTCTTGGGGGTAAAAAAAACAAACCCCAAACATTTCACCAGGATACATTTTCAAGGAGGTTCATGAGTTTTGATTGCCATCTAGTGTTCAGACAGGATTAAAACAAACCCCAGGTTACACTAGACATTTCTAGCTGTATGTGTGTATCTTTTGTTAACTGTTTGCCATGTCATTAATGCAGCAGAATCATATTCTTTTTTTCATAGAGTTAATATTAAATCTCCCCATAGAGAGGGGAATGGGGAGATTTAGCGGATGATTCTAGGGTGCTAATAAACACTGGGTTAAACTAAGGCTTAAGAAAGTGGAATGTGATTGAGATGCAGGTTAAGAAAATGAGTGAAATGACCTGGCAAGATAAACATAAGGGGGACGACACAGCAAGAAGCTGCTACAGTCTTTTCATTCAATTATTATGTTGAACATTCATAAGATTGTACAGTGTTCACACATTCTGTTGAACATTGGTACATCACTAACCTTCCTATCTATACCATGCATCTGAGGAGCCTGTATTCAGGTTTACTTTTACAATGAACACAGGTACAGTCATTCACATGAACACATGTGTGACTGTGCAGACATCTGTACACTTGGACAATGTAATGTCTGAATAGGGCTTGAGTGCCCTTACAATCGTGAAACCTTTTAGAACCTGATCATTTACACCAAGGACGACAAACTGGTGGCCTACAGACTGGAGGCAGCCTTGAGCAGTTTTAGTTGGCCCTTTAGTAGCTTGGACACTTTAAGTGGCAGAGCAGGGAAATGCTTGACTAACAAGCAGAAGGTTGCTGGTTCGAATCCCTGCTGGTACTATATCGGGCAACAGCGATATAGGAAGATGCTGAAAGGCTCATACTGCGTGGGAGAAGGCAATGGTAAACCCCTCCTGTATTCTACCAAAGAAAACCACAGGGCTCTGTGGGCGTCAGCAGTCGACATCGACTCAACGGCACACTTTACCTTTTACCTTGGTAGCTTGATCCAATTTTAAGTGAGTGTGGTTTAAAAAGCTTGCACAAAGTTTCATTTGCTAAAAGAAAAAAAGAAAAATTTCTTCAAGTAGTAATATAACACGCACATTCCATTTTAACATTTAACATTACAGCCTTTATTTTTTGGATTTTTGTATGAAACACGTTTGCAACCAGTAAATGTACACATTTGTTTGTAATGTCTTGCTTGAATATAGGTGCTCTGTAACTGGGAAGCCTTTACTCTTCAACTGTATTGTGGATTCTGATCACTCACAAAGGCCCATGTGATTAGGCAGGTGAATGCAGCCCTCGGAATATCCTTCATGGCTGTCCTGCTACCCTTCTGGCGTGGAGGAAAAGCAGGCAAGCTTGGTGATGGATGGAAGAGACCGTGGGAGAGAGAAAGAGAGGGAGAAAGCTGGCGTATGCATAGCAGCACAGACCAACTGGCACTGTTGGAGGCATGCTCCATGCTGCCTCACACGATGCAAACAGCCACTGGTGGCAGTGCACTCCAGCAGCTGAGGCCAGTGGTGAAGGCAGAAAGGGGTGAACTGTGGGCCAGTAAGAGAGGGATGGGGTGGCAAAGGAAGTGGCAGTGGGGCCATTGGGGGCGTGGGATATCAAAGGGGCAAACTGGATATGGGGTGGTGGCAGCGGCAGTCGGCAGGCAAGGGGATGGTTGCAGAGTGTGTGGGATGGGCTGCCCGAACTGGCCCCAGACAGCCGTGGTGCACTTGCTGCCTGAGACTGTTGCCTTACCATTGCCTTGTTGGGGAGGGGCACCCCCAGCTGTGTGGCAAAAGACTACTTCCCATCTATCTCAGTTTTGGGAGAGCAGAGCAGCCTTGAGAAGTTGGCCCTCCCTGATTTTTTTAAAAAAAGTACATTCCGTGTATAAAGCAGAAGTAGTACTAACACGAGGCAAGATCAGCCAGCCGATTTGTGGCATCCTTAAGGGTGGCAATATGGAAGATGGTTTAAACTTTAAAGAAATGAATATGAGCTGTAAAGAGCAGTACTCTCTTGTACAGCTTACATTTATTGCAATGAGATATGTGCAAGAGAACTTCGTAGTGGAGTGTACCCCATTAGTTGGAGTGGGTGGGTGCTTTTAGAATTTGGTGTCTCCAGCAGAGATGTCTGGTGGCAAATTTTCCCATACTTTATTTTTCTGTGAAATTCTTTCCATTTCTAAAATTTCTGCTTTGCTACTTCAAAAGCCTTTGAGGTGCATTGTGTATCTATTAGTATTTGTTTGTTTGTTTTTGCTTCTGGTTGATGATCCAAATAAGATTCATTCATTGGGAAAGTAATATGGTAGGGTGGGTTATTAAAAACCATATAACTAGGTCAAATAACATGCCAAATCAGATAATCTATTTAAGATACCATGAAAAATTATATAGTGGTTTTTTAAAGTGAAACCATCCCCCACGCCCCACCCCCGTGACTTCAATTTTCACAGAAAATTCACATCTCTGGTCTCAGACAATAACATGTTTTAGACTGGTCCTGTTTTGGACTGATCCTAAAAAAAGGGAACCCAGTATTATCCCAATCCTTTAAATATACAGATGCAGCATAAAAGTCATACATTCCACATCAGACACAATTTGGTTCTTCCTTTGAATTGTCTTCTTATAGAGTGGGTGGCTTTTTTCATCAGAGCTGGGCTGTTGTTGTTTTTTGCAATAGATATATCAGGGACTGAACATTGCCACCAAATTAAAATATTTTTCCTTACATTTCTTTTTCCTTATAGTGAAGATATATCAGCTTTCATATTCTACCAACTAAAGCAATAGCATTACTTCAGTTACCAAGCTGAAACTTATGGCTGTACTGTATAGTGTTATGTCTTTTGTTTGTTTTCATCTTCAGAGCTGAATAAAGTTGATGATGATTTTTTCACTTCACAAAAGTTCACATGGGGCTTTTGAAGCCCTTTAACTCACATCTCCTCTGGAATGGAGGGTTAACATATCAGCTAGATTTACTCCAAAGTCCCTGTGAGTTATTAGGGAGGAGTTCACACAAAATTCAGGTTTTTCACTGTGCGTTAGAGTGCAGCCTGATTTATATCTGGGGTAAAAAAATCCACTATTTAATGCAGTTTTTTGGGACAAATTTGAGTTTTCAGTAAACTTGCAGTAAAACCTGCTGTGCGTAAAAGCCCATGGCAAATTCCAGATAATTTGTGGAGACAATTTCTACCTGTCACTCTCCTCAGATGTCATTAGGCAACCAGTGCAAGTTCCATATAGCACTTAGCAATAGCAATAGCACTTACATTTATATACCGCTCTATAGCTGGAGCTCTCTAAGTGGTTTACAATGATTTAGCATATTGCCCCCAACATTCTGGGTACTCATTTTACCGACCTCGGAAGGATGGAAGGCTGAGTCAACCCTGAGCCCCTGGTCAGGATCGAACTTGTAACCTTCTGGTTACAGGGCGGCAGTTTTACCACTGCGCCACCAGGGGCTCATGAATCACCCATATGAATCATTATGGGTACCATCAGACAAGCTCTGCAGAAGATTTATATGTACAACAATTTGAAGCTGCCTGCAAGAGTGATTTGAATAGTGTAAGCATTAGATTCTGTTACTAACAGCAAGTTCTCTGTAGGCATGAATCACACTGGATACTGGGTGAGAGGGAGGCTAAGATGGCTTGGCTGTGTCCACCTAGTTCTCAACCTTGGACCTCCAGAATTTGTTGGACTACAGCTCCCATAATTCCCAGCCTCAATGGGATTGATGGGAGCTGTAGTCCAATATCTGGGGAACCTAAGATTGGGAACCTTTATTTTAATAAGTTTGTTGCTGAGATAAGATGTAACCCAATAAGTTCCAAGCCTGCAGCCTTAATCACTAAACTGAGGCTTTTGTGTTCCAGCATTTTTTTTCTGGGACTTTAGGCTGATGTTATTACTTTCCTAACCCAAGGAAATGCTGAAGAGATTTCCTCTGGTTAGTAAAGAGAATAATGTTCTCTTTCTCATTTTCAAGTCCCTTGAACTGCATGGGAAAGGGAAATGTTTATGGCCTCTGAGAATATAGAGACCTGACGTGTAAGTTACTTCACTTTTGCTTCTAAGAATTTGCTATTTATAAGCTTTCCTCCTTACCACCATAAAAAAAAAGGTTTCTTGTCCACTCAGTGTTGTTGGGTGCTATATCAATTGTCTGCAATTAACATAATAAACTTGAAAATCTTGGAGGAGCACAGCATGCTTATTTATACAACTCTGCTTGCTTAAAAAAAGAGAGAGAGAAAACCATCTGGGCTCAAAGGCAGCTTTTGCTAATATATTAGTGAAAGGAGTTTCTTTCTTTTTGCCAAGATTCTCTTCCAGTGATACGGTAATGAAAATTTTTCTAAAGGTATCCTCTTCTAGAGAGTGAGTGGCACAATGTTACCCAAATATACTTTATTTGTTTATTTATTTGTCTGTCTATCGTATTTATATACTTCCTGCTATGTTTATCTCTAGGTGCTGTACACAGTTTAAAACACAACAAATATAAAACACAGTAAAAACAAAACAATTTCACAGAATAAAAACAATTACACAATTTAAAATTAATTTGAATTAAAAGCCTGAGAAAATGGATGTGACAATGGTCTTTTGAAAAACAATCAGAGATGGAGATGCTCTTATTTTCAAAGGGAGCATATTCCAAAGCCCTGGGGCAGCCACAGAGAAGGCCCGGTCCTGAGTTGCCACCAAACAAGGCATTCCCCGGATCAGTAGTGGACAGTCAGTTAGGGCAAGAGGGACTATACATCATCCCCACTTAAAAAAAGGACAGAAAAGAAAAAGAAAACACTCTGTGTTTAGTTAAAAATAAAATAAAAATTACATTGTCTAGCCAGCCAGGGGAGAAAAAAATGCAGCCAATCTTCTGGGAGGCATAGAACTTCCTGCTCCTGTCAGTCCGCTATGAATTTGAACTGAATTTGAATTGAACCAGCAGTCTGCGAGCTGGTTTATTAGAACCAGCCAGTGGTTCAGTCCTGTGCACTAGAACCAGGTCAAACCAGTTTGGCTTGATTTGAGCCAGTTCAACATGCTTGCAAAGAGGAATCCAGTAAGTAATAAGCAAAAAGGGGACCCTATGGGGTTGAAAAGGGTGGGCTAGGGTGGGGGCGGGCAGGAGGTCACCTTATGCTCCACAGCAGCAGCGGCTCCTCTGTGGCAGTTGCTCCCCGAGGCCACAAGGGCCTCTGAGCATGCATGGAGTTCACTTTAATGGCCTCTGTGCTTGTGCGGAGATCTGAACCAGGCCCCTGCTAGCCTAAGCCTAGCGGAGCCCCTGCCAGCCTGTTGCCACCACTGAGGATCTGCCGCCTCCATGGCACATAAGGTGACCTCCCGCCTGCCCCTGCCTCCCTTTTCAACCCTATAGGGGTTTGAACCCTTTGCTCATAAAGACGAATCCTTACCGGATTCCCCCTGCAAGCATGTGAAACTGGTCGAACTGGGCCAAACCAGTTCGTTCTGAAACCAGGCCTGGTTCACCTTGAACTCAGACCTGCTCCCTTTTTTGGAAGGGTGGTCTGATTCAAGCTTGAACTGCTTGAACTGGGCAAGTTCAAATCAAACCCAGTTTGATTCAAACTGGTTTTGCAATCCCCATCTGCTTCCTCCTCTAGCTGCTGCACATGTGGCCATGTCTCTTTTCCCCTTTTATGTCTGATCCAGGGAGGCAGTGATGCAGGGTGCCCAAAGCAATGAGGTGAGGGAATAGCCTTGATTAGCAGGCTATTCCCTCCAGTAGCAGAGCAAGGAGGAAGCAGGAAGTTCCTTGCTTCCCACCAGATCGGCTGCCTCTTTTCTCCCCTGGCTGCTTGGACACTGTAAGTTACCTTTTACCAGCCATGTGCTGTTTTCTTTTGAGGGTGGGCGGGAGGGATGCTAGCTGCTCAGAGTGGCTCAGATCACTCAGCAGCTGTTACCCATAAGTGCATCCATTATAAATAATGGGCTTACTTATATGGAGCCTTCCCTGCGTGGTTTTTGCATTAGCACCCTTGCCCATGCCCAGGTCCCAGATGGTGGTGCACCCCAGCAGCTGAGACCAGTGGAGAAGGGGGAACAGGGTGCATGCAAGATGAGATTCCCCCTAATAGTTTTCTGCAGTCTCTTCTACCAACCAACTTCTGTGTCTTAGACAATTTCATACCCCTGTTGAGTAAATGACTATGAAAATCTCTTCACAGAATACTCAGCAGGAATATGTCAGCAGGAGCTCATTTTGTTTTTCGTGTTTCTGCTGGTGGTGTTGTAAACAGCTTATTCCCAAATATGTACCTGTAAAGCAGGGGGCAGGCTATTGAAATGTATGACAAAAAAACATTAAGGGAAGTTGTAAACGTTTGCAACTGCTGTGTGGTAGATTGAGATAGACAAGAACCTTTTAAATGAAAAGAGGAATTGAGCAATAAGTTGTCAGGGAAGGAAGACACATCAAATTGTGAAAGCTCTCAGTACAATGGCTTGTAAGTTACTTGATGGATTTTTCTTATATAGCTGTTGTTTTCTGAAAAAACCTAGGAAAAGTTATCATTTGGAGATGAGTTTGGAAAATCAATTTTCATTTCGTATATCATAATTCTTGTTTGTTATTGGGTTGCTGCAAGTCTTGAGGGGAAAAACCTTGGTTTGTTTTCATTTTTTTCTCTAGTGCACACTAATGCACATGTGCACACATATATACACACCCACACAAACCTAAGTTATTTTGTTTTGCTGTTGTGGCAGTTTGACATCCAAACTAAAGTTACATATTCTGAAAGATGTGCAAGACTAATGCTACATATACTAAAAGACAGGTGGAAGAGTTATTTGTCTTCTGATCTCCCCTTCCCTCTGTGGCCCACTGTGCCTCCTGAAATTATGTCTCCGAGGATCCTGCAAGCCTCAGGGACATTTTTGGATGGTATTGTGGGCTGCAGAGGGAAAGTGAGATTGTTCCTCTCCCATTGTATACATTAGGGATGTACATGAACCGGTTTTTTAAAAATTGATTTGTGCCCAAATTGAATCACCCCTGATTTGTTTTGTGTCTGAATCTGGCCCCTTGAATCACCCCAGATTTTATTTGGATTTGATTTTATTTGGAATTGTATTGACTTGGACCACTTATAAAGATCCTAGGGGCTCGAAATTGGGTGGTGGATAGGTCCCCATAGGTGCCACCTACCACCCAAATTTCAAGGCAGTGGGGCATTTGGTTGATTGTTAATGATTTTATTTTTAGTTTTTACTGATTTTGTATATTTCTGCCATAGGATATAATGGGGATCCAAAGTTGCCCTGTCCTAACCCTAATATGGATCCTCAGCTTTCTGTCTTTTTCTTTCTTTTTAAAAAAAGCTAAGCTCTAGCCCCTGTAGAAGTGGAGTTATGGAGCAAAATGCGCAGTCACTATTTTTCAAGTGTTTGGATTCTTTGGTGTATAAATAACATTTCCTCATAATGAATCCCTATGAGGATTCATTGCACACCTTCATTTATTCTGTTCCTTTTGACCATCATTGGACAGTACTAACTGTCAACTGCCATGTGCCAAGTTACCCCCCCCCCACTTAGTATATATATTTTAGGAATATTGAAGTGTTTAGATTCTTTGGTGTCTAATAACCTTTCCTCATAAGTAATCCCTATGAGAATTCATTATACACCTTCATTTCTTCTGTTAATTTTGACTGCCATTGGACAGTGCCAACTGTCAACTGATGTGTCAGTCACACACACACACACACACACACACACACACACACACACACACGTACACAGTTTATTTTTAGGTATTTTTGAAGTATTTAGATTATTTGGAGTCTCCATTACACAACTTCATTTCTTCTATTCATTTTGACCCCACTGCTTTGCGGGTGGGGGTGGGGAATTAAAAGCATCCCATGTGCCAACTGTACGCCAACCCACAAGCCACTGGGTACTCAGTTTTTATTTTAGGATTTTTTTAGGTGTTTAGACTTTTTGGTGTATAATGAATCCTCATAGGGATTCATTATGAGGAAAGGTTATTAGACACAAAAGAGTCTAAATACTTGAAAAAAATTCCTAGAACATAAGGTGAGTAGTACCCTACTGCCTTGTGGTTGGGAGGGGAGTGTAGTTGGCACATGGCAGTTGACAGTTGACACTGTCCAAAGACAGTCAAAATGAATAGAAAAAATGAAGGTGTGTAATATTTCATGAATCCTTCATAGGGATTCATTGAGGAAAAGTTATTATACACCAAAGAATCCAAACACTTGAAAAATAGTGACCACACATTTCGCTCACATTAGTTACATAAGAGTAACATATCAAAATAATTATTAGTTCAACATTTCTTGCCTTGTCCTGCTGATCCTAATAATGATGACGCACAGTTGCAGTGTGTGATTCTCATGACAAAAATGCCTAATAAAAGCTATCAGACCTGGTCCCAAGCAGAAGAATGAAGGGTTTGTTGGCAACTGTCAGTGAACAAGTTTGTTTGTTTGTTTGTTTGAAGCATTTAATATACTGCCCACTCCAAAGACTCCGGGCGGTGTACAATGACATGTAAATAAGGTAACATTAAAAATTACAATCAAAAATTACATTAAAAATACAAACTAAAATAGATAATGGAAAGGAAATAAAGCAAAGTACAGGGCAAATGCCCGGTAGAAAAGAAAGGTCTTCAGTAAGGATTTAAAGACTGGTAGAGAGGGGGGCTAGATGAATCTGAAGGGGATGAGAATTCCAAAGAAGTGGGGCAGCAGCAGAAAAAGCCCTTCGTGGGTCCTAGAACTCCGAACCTCTCAAAAATCAGGGACCGACAAAAGGGCCAACTGAAATGATCTAACAGGACGGCATATAACTGGATGGAAGTGGCGATTCTGTAGGTAAACAGGCGCCAAGCCCCGCAAGGCTTTGAAGGTAAGAACCAGGACTTTGAATTGAATTCGGAAGCAAATGGGTAGCCAGTGCAGCGACTGCAGGAGAGGTGTTACCCTATCATATCTTTTGGCATCTATAAGTAGACAAGCTGCTGCATTCTGGACCCGCTGAAGCTTCCCAATCATCTTCAAAGGTAACCCTAGGTAAAGCGCGTTACAGTAATCTAAGCGAGAGATGACAAGGGCATGAGTCACTGTGATTAGTGCCTGCCGATCAAGATAAGGGCATAATTGGCAAACCAGATGAAGCTGGGCAAATGCACTTCTAGCTGCAGCCTCCACCTATTGTTCAAGCAGGAGGCGCGAGTCTAAAAAACCCCCAAGTCATGGACAAGCTCCTTTGGAGGCAGCACCACCCCATCCAAAAAAAGGTTTGGATCCAACTGTTGGTCAGTACGAGGGCTGAATAAAATTAGCTCAGTCTTAGTGGGGTTTAGTCTGAGCTTATTTTGAGTAATCCAGATCTTAACAGCTTCCAGACATCGAGCAAGCTCAGAAACAGCATCCCCAGCATGGTCTGGGATGGCAATGTACAGCTGAGTATCATCTGCGTATTGATAGAATCTCACCCCAAACTGGCAAATGACCTGACCCAGAGGCTTCATATAGATGTTAAAAAGGATAGGGGCAAGAACTGAACCCTGGGGAACTCCATAAAGGAGTGGCCATGGGTCAGAACACCTGTCCACAATGCATACCGACTGGACACACCCGCTAAGGTAAGAGCGGAACCACTGTAAAACAGTGCCCCGATACCCAACCCACGCAGGCGGTTGAGAAGGATGGCACGATCAATAGCATCAAAAGCCGCTGAGAGATCTAAAAGGACCAAGAGAGGGACACTACCCTCTAAGAAGGTCATCTACCAGAACTACCAGTGCTGTCTCCATGCTATGTTGAGGCCTGAAACCCGACTGATAAGAATTAAGGTAATTGGTTTCCTCCAAAACACTCTTGAGCTGGACACATACAACCCTCTCCAACACCTTTGATAAAAAAGGGAGGTTGGAGATTGGCCTATAGTTGTCAAGGACCTCAGGGTCAAGGGAGGGTTTCTTCAAGAGAGGGCGAACTATTGCCTCTTTAAGGGCTGCTGGCACAAAACCCTCACCTAACGAGGAGTTAACCAACTCCCTTAGCCAAGAGTTAACATTCCCACTGGCTGTTCTAACCAGCTAAGAAGGGCAAGGGTGCAAGCAACATGTTGCAGCACCCATACCCAAAAGAATTGTATCCATATCCTCGACAAACTCAAAGGTGTCCCTTGTAAAATCACAAAGTGAAGTCTCCTCTATCTGATCAGATCCTGTAGAGGTAGAGTCCAACTCTAGCCGAAGGCGGGTGACTTTATCAGCAAAGAATCGAGCAAATTGATCACAGCGGCTACATGAAACAATTACCAGATCCACACTCCTGAGAAGGGAGTGGGTAATCTGGAATAAGGCTGCTGGATGAGAGTCAGCTGATGCGATAAGAGCAGAGAAATAATGAGATTTCGCTGCTCTTCTCATCATAGAATATTCCCGAATATGGGCAGGCAATCGTGTTTAGTTGCCTTCAGCACCAGTTTTCCTCCAACAATGTTCCAGGAGTCTTTTGGTCTGCTTCATCTCTCTAAGCTCCACAGAAAACCAAGGGAGCCGGGATCCATGAACCTTAAGAGGATGCTTAGGAGCGATTTCATCCAGCGCTCTCGTGGCCTCGATGTTCCAGGCTTCCACAAACTGCGCTGGATAAATGCCCACTAAATTGCTGGGGATATCCCCAAGAGCCTCCTGGAATCTAATAGGATCCATAAGGTGCCTGGGGTGGACTATCCATGTTGTACTACTGTCTCAATGGAGACAGGGGGCCGCTACAATCTGCATTCTTGCCAAAAAATGATCAGACCATGGCAAGGGGGAGATGACAATGTCTCCCATGACCAGATCTGCCTGCCATTGCCCCGAAAGAAAGACCAGGTCCAGGGTGTGTCCACCCACATGGGTCAGGCCCAAAATGATCTAAGATAGGTCCATGGTAGCCATAGAGCTCAAGAACTCCCAGGCCATCGAGCCCCCATCAAGAGCCGGAAGATTGGCCTACTCTTCAAAATATGTGCAAATTGCTTTTAATGTTGGAGAATAACCCATTGGCACAGAGCATAAACTTTGTACTTCCCAGGGTTGTACTCATCCTACATTGCTGCACTGTCAGTGTGTACCATGGGAAATGGGATTATACCTGCAGGCTCTCTCCGTTGCCCTTGCATTCAGCCTCACTTGTGAAAAGAGCTTAGCTTTGTTCCGGCATTACGCTCTTGGAAGAGCATGTGCATGAGAAGTGCAGTGGAATCATCCCCACTAACTATGTTCCTAACTATGGTGGTGATGAGGAAGCTGTTTATACCTTTAAAAAAATAATATGTCCTGGTGCTTCTGCCCCAACCTCCAGCTTGAACTGGAATCTGTGGAATCTGCACACCCCACCCCACTACTCAGCTGGCTGATGCGCATGTGCAGTGGCCAGTTGAGAGGCCAGTCTGGTAAGATCTTTGCCAAACTGAGCCTTCAAATGTCTGCTGTGCATGAGCATCAGCCAAGTGAGCGGTGGAGGCAAACACCATATCGAGCTGGGCAGTGGCGCAGGGTGGCAACGGCTGGACTTTTTATGAATTTATAAAGGTATAATTTGTTTCCTTCCCTACTGCTGCTCCAGCCAGTTCCAACTGCCAAGTATGACTTTGGCACCCCTCCTCCACAGTTAATATATTCTGTATGGTACAGAATATGGAGGGAGACACAAAAGTCATACTTCACCTAGGGTGCCAAAAGCCCTAGGGCTAGCCCTGCTTGAGTTAAAAGCACACATAAACAGACATTTGCTGCACTGGCTGATTCTATCCAGAATGCAGTCCAAGGCCATCCATTAACTTCCGATTAAATGAGCTGTTACAAACTTAACCATCAATCAACAGGCAGTTGTGGTATTCAACTCAGATTAATTCTGTTTACCTCACAAGGCACAAAGGGTTGGGCCTCTTTTTAACAAAATTATTGAGGAGGAACTAAGGAATGTTTCAGATAACCTAGCTTGAATATTGTAAATCTCATCCCATAATATGGCACACAAGCTACGAATTGACGCTTATGGCAAATATGCTATATTTTCATGAGTACCTTGGTTTCTCACATGAGTTACACATCTCTTATACCTGTCTCTGCTAATTAGTTGTTCTTTATTGCTTCTTTTGTAAGTACTTAATTTCTAAAAGGAGTGATGCCTGGCTCAAACCTACCTTGAAGTTGTACTCTTTGTCCTGGAAACCACTTTTCCTAATACTAGATTAACTTGTTACTAGATTAATACTAGTAATTTAGCCACTTATCCTAATACTAGATTAACTTGTTGGTTTCAGGGCAAGAGTCAGGGCAGGATCTAGATATGTGTACCTACATGTCACAGGTATACACAGTTATTTATTTTTCTCTTGATTTGTAACTGGTGTTGTGTTGGCCCCATGTAAACAGAGGTGTCTGATTTTAGGATTCTCTAGATTCATGACAGGCTAGGATATAACATAATAAAAGCTCCACTATCCAAATTGTTCACATGTACTTCATGTGAATTGTGGGGCTGTGGAGAGGGAGATGAATAGCTGACCAATTGATGCAATTGAACAATACTTGTTATATACAATAATGGCAATTTGCTATGTGGATACAAATTATCCAGAAAAGTTCACAAAATGTGCTATATTCTTCCATTTTTGTCCTCATGAAACTTATTGGGCTGTTGTTAACTAACTGGATTTCAATAGGCTGCAAATTTACTGTGTAAAGCTTTGGAACCTGGAGGTTTTGTTCTTGTTGTCCTTGTAAGTCTTTTTAAAGACACAGGGTTTCTTGGGAATTGTAGTCTTTTCAGCAACTGCAGTGGCCACATCAGCTGTTCAGGAACTGTTGCAATAGTTGCACCAGAATTTGTGTAGGCAACTATGATTTTTAAGGGACCTTGAACATTTCTTTGAAATTAAAAGGCAGGGTAGAAATTGTGTGAAGAAATACACTTGTAAAAAGCAAGGTCAGCTTCTTGCTGAGGTAATTCAAATAGCTGTGACCTTTCTGGACAATATTTTTGGGAGTGTGATATATGTCCACCTAAAACAGATAATTGTATGGAGATTGTACATGTTTTTCCACAAGGAAATACTCCTTTATTGAGCAGGGGCTTGGATTAGATTGCGTACAAGCCCCCCTCCAATTCTATTATTCTATGGGCGGGTTCTCATGATCAAAGTTCCTCCAAACATTGGGTGAAGGAGACCTGCATACTGCTGATGCTCAATCGTCTGCAGCACAAAAATCCTGGTTACATTGGGCCTGATACAGCTCTGCTGAATCAGGCCCAAGGCCTATCTAGTCCAGAATCCTTTTTCACACAGTAGCCCACCAGATGCCTCTGGGGAGCTCACAGGCAAGAGGTGAGGGCATGCCCACTCTCCTGCTGTTGCTCCCCTTCAACTGGTATTGGAGGACAGGGAAGTGATCGTGTGCAAGGCACGATTGTAGTTGGTCAATACCCCCACCCCGATCAACTCTAACATCACCAATGTCACCTGCCTGCGCTGATCAGCTATGTTTGATTCCTCATATATGATAACTTCCTGCTCTTCCACTTGATATTTTCACTGCTCAGATGATCGAGTACACATCTCCTCCTCCCTCCTTCACCCAGCTTTCGGTGGCACTGTAATTGTGAGAATCAGCCCTATGTTTTATTGCTAGATAAATGTGATTCTCCAGCCAATTAATGAAGTGTTGCATCAGGGAGGGGGTAGTCTAGGCAGGGCCTAAAGGCCCCTGAGAAGGTGCACCTCCTGCTTCTCAGGAAGAACATCATGACAAGGGGAACATCCCACCTGGCTACATCAATCATTCAAGCAGCTGCAAAGAAGCTGCGCCCTGCCAAAAAAAAAAAAGGTATTCTCTGCTATACCTGCCAGTTTCCCAGGGCCAAAGCAAAGGGAAGCACTCCCTGCCATCAGCCAGAAGGGCAATGATTGCTAAGCTGTGTGTGTGTA
Organism: Hemicordylus capensis; assembly: GCF_027244095.1. Classification (NCBI taxonomy): domain Eukaryota; kingdom Metazoa; phylum Chordata; class Lepidosauria; order Squamata; family Cordylidae; genus Hemicordylus; species Hemicordylus capensis. The sequence goes on along the minus strand of NC_069658.1, from coordinate 366,813,569 downwards.
TAAGTGGGCAAGTTCTTTGTGTTTAGACTACTTTAAAAAAGAAAGTAGGCTCTGTGAGATCTTTGTGTCTCCGTGTTGACTTGCAATAACATCTGTGTTTCCAGACTGATACATACCAAACTTACAATGTATGCAAGAGGGAGTGTGGCTGAAAGAAAGCAATATCCCCTAGTAAGGCTACCAACCTTCTGGTACATGGGGGAAGGATATTGATTTCCTTGTGCTGGATCAATGCTAGCCCAAGTATAGCATGAGGAGAGGGTTGAGAATTTTCATTCTGTGGAAAGGCCATTCATATTTCTGAGCTTCTATGGGAATTTTCAAGTTTTCTGTTTTTATACTGAGCAGGAACAGACAGCAGAGGGCAGCATTATGCTTACCATCTCATGTCAAATGAAACAGGCTTCTGCAATGAATGTGGTTTACATCTACTGCACTTGTTTGAGCTATTGAGTTAGTGAAGCTTGTAAATGAGCTTGACTTTTAATAAAATATTGATGCTGTAATAAGTTTCTCCTGCAGAATTGTATTGCTTTGTTGGGTAAACACTTATTACTCTGGAATGAGCATTGAATATTTTAAAGAGAGGAACACCCTAATTCATACATGTATGCTGTGAACATGCAAGGAAGACTCTCAAAGCAGTAAAACATTTGGTGGCAAGCCGTCAGCATCAAGTAACTCCATTTAGATATGTGAAAGCCTGGGGGGGAAATGGAAAACAGCTGAAAACCCAGGGGCCCCCCTTTTTTTCTAGAAAAAGATGTTTCCCTCCCTCCCCTTTTTCTTTCTTGCTGGCCTCCACATCTCTATCTCTTGATAGAGATGTGCACTTTTGAGCACTCCAGTGCATCCCTTTTCTGTGGCTTGCATTGCTGCAAGGAACATTGCTAGAACCATGTGGAGAGCCACTTCACACAAATGACATACTGTTTATAACTGTCTGCAGATAAATCTGCAACCATACCTCACATGCTCGAGTTATGCCCAAGATTACTTCTACAGCAGAATGCTGTTATGCTGGGCCAGCCCTAGAATAAATAGGGCCCTGGACTAGTAATGCCTTCCATGCCTTCCCTGGCCTCTGTGGTTGTCAAGTTATGTAGATTGTGTAGGATTGCAAAATCTAGTAGTGTTCCTGAGCAAAGGGAGGTAATTACTTATTTATTCTCATTAAGCCACCAGACTAGTAGCCATTAGACCTGCTTTCCATGAATTTGTTTAAGCCGCTTTTAAAGCCATCCAAACTAGTGGCCATCACCACATCCCATGGCGAAGAATTCCATAGATTAATTATGTGCTGTGTGAAAAAGTACTTCCTCTTGTCAGTCCTGAATTCGGTTTCATGGGATGACTCCTGGTTCTAGTGTTGTGAGAGAGGGAGAAAAATGCCCACTCTCTCTAAAGTAAAGTTGTGCCGTCGAGTCGATGTAGACTCCTGGTGACCACAGAACCATGTGGTTTTCTTTGATAGAATGCAGGAGGGGTTTACCATTGCCATCTCCCACGCAGTATGAGATGATGTCTTTCAACATCTTTCCTATATTGCTGCTGCCCAATATAGGTGTTTACCAGGGGGGAGTCTAACCAGCAGCCTCTTGCTCCCTAGGCAAGTTACTTCCCTGCTGCACCATTAAGAGGCGCAACTCTCTTTACTCCATGCATAATTTTATACACCTCAATCATATCTCCCCTTAGTCACCTCTTTTCCAAATGAAAGAGCCCCAGATGCTGTAGCCTTTTCTCATTAGGAAGGTGCACCAGGCCCATGATCATCTTGGTTGCCCTCTTCTGCACATTTCCAGTTCTACAATGTCCTCCTTAAGATACTGCCACCAGAACTGTACACAGTATTCCAAATGTGGCCGCACCATAGATTTGTATAAGGGCATTATAATATTAGCATTTTTATTTTTCAACCCCCTTCCTAATGATTCCTAGCATGGAATTTCCCTTCTTTTACCACTGCCACACACTGAGTCAACACTTTCAATGAGCTATCCACCACGACCCCAAGATCTCTCTCCTGGTCAGTCACTGACAGCTCCCCTTGACACTTCTAGCTATACAGTGGTCCCTCGACTTACAAACTACTCGACATAAGTATTTTTCGAGTTACAAACGGCAGTTTTAGATCCGGTTTTAGATGCGGTTTTTTCGACTTACAAATTTTTAGATGGGGTTTCCTCGACTTACAAATTTTTAGATGGGGTTTCCTCGACTTACAAATTTTACATGCGGTTTCCTTGACTTGCCTGCCTGTTTACTGCCTGTTTATTCTTGAAAAGAAATGTTCCTGTGCAGTTTGCAAGCCTTACTGGGGGTCTGGGTCTTTTTTCTAGGCTCCGGAACGCATTAATCCGTTCCCAATGCATTCCTATGGGAAACCGCTTTTCGACTTACGAATTTTTCGACTTACAAATGTGCATTCGGAACGGATTAATTTCGTAAGTAGAGGGACCACTGTATGCTCCTCAAACTCTTTTTTTGCATATCTTATTGTCTCCTTGCATTTTGCCAGAGTTTATGTTCCTTTCTGTTGTCTTCATTTGGGCAGGACTTCCATTTTCTGAAGGAAGTCTTCTTCCCTTTTATAGCTTCCCTGACTCTTCTATTATTGTGATTTTAAATAAGTTCCATGCTATTTGGAGTGATTTGGCCCGCCTGACTTTCCCTTTCAACTTCCTGTTTACCATTCTCCCCCCCCCACAATTCTTGAGACCCTAACCCTTCTTTAATATACAGCTACTCCCCCAGTGTCCCTTCTAACAGGGATTCCCAGAAGTTGTTGACTACAACTCCCATAAACCCCATCCAAAGGCCATTGCAGCTGAGGATGCTGGGAGTTGTAGTGAACAATATCTGGAAATCCCTGTTAGAGGGAACACAGCACTCCACCCCAATCCCTCCTCCCTGTCCCTTTTGTTTCATTTGTATCTAGGAATAACAGTGTCCCACTGGTTCTCACCTGCTCTGCTTGGTTCACCCCTCATCCCCAGCCACACATATAGTGGCTGCAATTATGGCAAAGATCAGCTTGTTGGGGCAGTGGCAGGGTGGGCATGGGGTGGTGGCAGGAATGCCCCCCCAACATTTGGAGGCACCCCCGGACCTAGGAGGCCACGGACTTGCACCCCAAGGTCCAGGGGTAAGAGCGCCTCTGATTTCATGTAATGTTGAGAGAGAATAAAGTAAGGACCATACTTAGGGACTACAGAGATCTTGGTTGCAAGATATTGTTCTCTTACTTAATACTTGCAATTATTTTCAAAATTGATGACAGGCTTAGTAGCTGTTTCAGCTTTGATTGTTTTCTTTTTCTGTAGGTCAGTCAAAAAGTCTCAGATTTTTTAGAAGATTAGAAACACAAGTTCTCATTGCCCATGCACTTTATTGTAAACTGATGGGAGTGGAGACATTGAGAGGTTGTTTTCAGAAATTAATAGATGTTTGCATTTCCTTATTATATCTTTGATTTTAAAATGATTTTCTTCCATTTTTACATCACGTTGTCACTAGCAAATGATTAATGCCAAGCATTCCAAGTGGTACTGTCCTCTAATGGCAAGTACATTAAAAAGAAGGTTATATATGGCCCTTGAAAAATTACACAAACAGACAAAAGCGGCTCTCACTCAGATGTCCCTTTCATGGGATTTGCACTCATGCAAAAGTGTGCTGGAATAAGAGAAAACTGTAAATATTTTAAAAAATTAGACTTTATCTCAAACCTCTGTTAATTGAATTATTGTACAGCAAAGATTGAAAAGAACTTGCAAGAAATAATATGTTACATGCATAAAGCAAGAGGAAATGGTTATGCAAAATTTTGAACAGGGAGGATAGCTCATCTATTGTAGAATAAATTGCAGTGATGGCAAAATGGCTTTTGAATTGATCTTTATTTGCACCTTATTGGGAGAATAGAGCAAACTGCTCCACAGAGCTGTTTAATATGTTGGGATTTAAATATATGTCTTTCCTTTGTTTTAGTGTCTTTGTACTTTTAAAATAAAATATTTTTATTCTTTTTATTTTTAAAAAGGAGCAAAGCCTGTAGCAATTCTAAGGAAAGCTTTCGTTCATGTGGAGAGAGTGTGTGTGTGTGTGTGTGTGTGTGTGTGTGTGTGTAGCCAAATAGTTCTCTGAATGTGTGTGAACATTTAGCTGTGGTTAAGCTTTTCAAAGAGACCAAAGGCGGTTTGGCACCTCAGTTGATAAAGCAGATCCCAGCAAGCAGCATTCTGACCTCTGATCTCCAACCATGATCTCTCGTTATCCTTGAACACAAGGCCTCCTTACTATTTGCCCCCTCCAAACTGCAAAGAAGTGAGCGACATTGCTTTGCTCCCACTCTTTCCTCTACCAGAGGTGCTGCTTTCCAAACAGGGTCTGTTACCATACCAAGACTGCCAGGCTAGCCAGTTCTCAAAACAAGGTTGGTCTCAGTTTTAGTGAATGAGCACTTTTCAATTTGTGTGCCTTTTAATGCAAGGCAGCAGCAGAAGCCTGAGCATCTTTCCCACCCTAGGAAATTAAAACTTGTCTTACTGAAACCGGTTTGGCTTCCCTTGAAAATGCTGAGGTGTTCTCCTTGGGCAGAACCCTGAAATTTCCTCTGCATTTCACACTTATGAAATTTCCGTACCAACCCTTAGAAAAACCCTTGGAAGATATTGTCCCCCTTTCCCATTCAGCTATATCAACTGACTGTCAGCTCCCAAGAACAACTTTGAAAATAGGAACCATTGCTTTTTCTAGCATGTTTAGTTGCAAGTGGTGACATGGCATTGCAGAAGCTCTTTTCAGGCATCAGTGCATGAGGGCACAAGTGGGATTGTGTCTGCTGAGTTTAATCCCCAGTACCAGCTAGCCATGTCCCCTCTCGCTTTATGTTCATTATTTGCTAGAGAGGCAAGTACTGAATGTGGCAGAAGCCTTCGTCATGACTGAGAGCTCTGGAATGGTCAGTCTTCTCAGTCACATGGAGGAACCTCCTCTACATCCAATAGTTGAGTCTGCAGACACTGAATGTTGAGGGAGCACAGCTAGCTAACACATTGGGGACATGGTCAGCTAGCAGAGTCCCACTGCGCCTTTCATGTGTCTGCTCTCCCCAGAGAACACAACACCTGAAGAGGGCTTAAGAGTATATAACATGAAGGGACAATGTTCTTGTTTTTTAATACATATGTGATGCGACAGGCCTAGGATGCCAAATGTTATTAAATTGCTTCTAATAAATAGGCTTTGGTTTGTCCAAAGCACAAAATTCATGCTTGAATGTTCTCTCCTCTCTCCCACGACCAGCTTCATATTAAAGTCAGTTGCTTTAAAACTGATTTTGTAGAGATCTAATATCTCTGCCGCTGACACCTCTTTTTATGTGTGTCGTGTATGATCTAGAATTCATTTCTGGTTTAAGGATTTATCAGCTTCATAGTGGCAGACAGATCGCCTTGTTTGCCCCTCAAAAAAGAAATTAAAATTGGACAAAAAGGCAGCCACATGCTGTTGACATGTTCATCCATACAGAGTCATTTTTCTCAGTGAAAATTATGTGAACTACACTGTCTCGGTACTGTATGTATTTGTTTATTTCAGCCGAAGGCCAGCATAGGTACTGAAATAAAATTAAAGGGAGGAGAGAATGTTACAAACAGGCCATCAGTACATATTGGCACAGGAGAAATCTGGAGGGGGAAGGTTGACACACATTATGGATTACTCTTTAGCAGAACATCCTTTTAAAATGAAATTACCAAAATGAAAAGGTTATTGCATTTATTTATATGGTGGGGAAAATCCTCTAAATAAATTAATCATCAGACTCTTGGAAGTTGTATGTCATACTGCTATGATTTTTTTTTTAAAGAAGAAGATTCCATATTTATTTTTCAGTCCCTGCTGTCACATTTGTGTTGAAGTTTCAGCACTAATCCAATGAAACAACTATGCATTCTCTCTTTTCTCTTTTGTTGCAGGTAAGTCAGGCTTGGGCTTTTTGGTGAAATGTGCAGCTGGGGGATATAAGGAACCAAAGTAAGCCTTCTTCAAGCTGTCACAGCCTGTTAACAAGGTTAGACTGTCATCTTAAAAGTTTGCCATGGGGCACTTTAAGTCTGAAATGCAGACAATGCTATCAGCAAATTAACAATAGCTGCAGCAACATCATCTTAACCCCGCTGAACTCAGTGGTGGCTTTGCTATTAATCTGAATGGAATTTGTTTTCCATATATTTTTAGGGGTCCATCTTGAAGGCCAGGAGTAAATGCTACATGGAAGAGAGTTACTAAGTCCAGTGTGACAAAGTCACATCTCCAGTGTGCATATTATATATATATATCACACACACACACACACACACACACACACACACACACACACACACACACGCTATGTAAAGTTAGTGGTTCTGTTTCCAGCTTTTAATAAAAATACCCCTCTAAGATCAGCTCCCTTCTAAGTGTTTCAGTTCCTTCCAGACCTCTTGTTAAGCAGTGGCAAGTTAACAGGTTATACACTGAAAAGCTTACTTTGTGAGCCAATTGAAAGTGATTACCTTCATCAGGCCAAGAACATTGCTCTTGTCAATCATTATATGACTGCTATGGAACAGGCATGCCTTGCTTCCTTCATGACCCTTGCTGCTCTGAACGACTCCTGCTAGCAACAAGCAAGTTTCCATGCATCTTGGCATTGAAATCCGCCCCTTTGATTCATTGAACCATCATCCTGTTTTCTTTTGCCATTTTACAGGTCTAAAATGTATTTTGTTTCAGGGTTTGCCTCCTTTTACTTCTTTCTTTTAGCATGACCAGGAATGGTGAACTAATGCACATGTAATGTAGTCCAGAGAACCGGGTCTCTGCTACAAGGGTTGCTGTGTGGTAACTGGCAGGAGTTTCAACTGGTTCTAATTGATGCCTCCTGAATTGTCACAGTGACTTGTATTTGTGTAACCACAGATTATTTCTGTGTGGTCTTTTGTTTGCGTCTAGAAAACTGTTCATATGTTTGTTCAGATCAAAGAGCACTGTTCCCTCTAAAGATGACGCTAAAGTGGGGAGTTGGAATCCGGGGTGTTCTTTGTTTTGTCTGGGTTGTTTTCCTCCAGTTGCAGCCTGGTATTATTGCTCAAGTTCAGATCAAGGAAGTTGTTACACATTACAGAGAGGGAAAGAAAATACTTGCCTCATATTGTTAGTGTAGATCAGATATGTTCTTTAAAAACAATCAGATTTCCAGTTCTAGGAATTCACCTCCGTGGCTTTGGGTGTTGGAGGTGACTATCCAACTTGTTTTTCAGTTAGCAAGCAGCATGTATAAAATGTCTGTCATTGGTTTGGCTATGTACAAGCTGATGAGGGGGAAACAGCCAAAATGTAGTCATAACAGTGTAGGGAAGTTCATTTCATTGTTTAAAAATAGATGTAATAAGCTTTTATAGATGTGTGCATTTTTGAGATAGTGTTGTTTCTAGCTGATCCAAGATTCTCAGCATTAGAAGGTCAAACACTGTTAGGGTCTCAGTGCTTGAAATTATCTACCATATCCATGCTACACTTGCTGCATGATACAACAGTCTAGAAATGACTTTATGAAAAAGTAAAGCTTTTTGTTTCACCAAGATTCCTGTGAACCTTGTTGTTTCACTAAACGCAGCAAAAGTGTGTGACACTGGGAAATAAAAAAAATAGCTCGGATGTTTCTATAACTTTATGGACTTTCATCTGTAGAGTGTAGATTTACTATAGAGATTTCAGGGCTCACTGAAACTCACTGGCCATTAGGCACTCAGACTCAAGGGTGGACAAACTCGTAGGAGAAGGCAGAAAACTGGTAGTCTGACCAGTTGTCCAGTCTGAGGTGGGGTGTGAGAGCCAGATCAGATTGAGCCAAGATTAAGTTTGAGCTGGCTCAATTTGAAGGGTTCAGTTCTAGCCAGCTCAGAACGTACTGCTAAAGGGAAATCCTTTCCGTATTACCCTTTACCAGTAAAGTGGGGAGCAGAGGGCCTTGCTAAAACTAGTTGGAGCAGGAGGGGAGTAAATTTTTACCTCAAAAGTGCTGCCGGTGCTGCTGCAGTGGCCGTGGGGGTGGGTGGGAGTGGCAGCATGCCATTTTATTGACCTGCAGCAGAACTGGCTCTGCCTGCTCTGGCGGGGGTGGGGAGGAACCTCCACTGCCACCTCCGGCCAACCTTGCAGCTGCTGCAACCACTGGCACCACTGACAGCAGCACTATTTAAGGTAAAAATTTACTCCCTTCCTCCAACTAGTTTTAGCAAAGTCCCCCCTTCCCCTTTACTGGTAAAGGGAAGTCCTTACTGGATTCCCCTTTACCAGTAGAGCTCCAAGCCCACTCAAGCCTGGCTTGGTTCGAACCGAACTGGGCCCAGTTCACAAAGGTGTGCACAAAGCCAAATCTCACCCGGTTTGGCTCAAGCCCATTTCGATCTGAGCCAAACCAGATTTTCTGGTATTTTGCACACCTATCATCTGAGGAAGTCTAAGATGCAGTGGAAGCAGCTTTATACGGAATCAGACCATTGGTCCATCTAGCTCAGTACAGTCTACACTGCTTGTAATGTCTCTAACCGGGTTTAAGATGAGGGCTTTTCCCAGCCCTACATGAAGATATCAGGAATTTAACCTGGGACCTTCTCTGAGCAAAACAACAATTCTCTCACTGGGCCCTGACACCGGCCTTTAGAGCTTTATATTAAAGAATATGGGTTGGCTGTTTGATGTCTCTTAGAGCAGGGATACCCAACAGAGGATACTTGTACCCCTAGGAGTACTTGAAGGGCTTCCAGGCGATCTTTAGAGCCCTTCTGCCTCCCCATGCTGCAGCTGTTTTGCTGCATCACAGCTTGGAGCTGACGCATCCTCATCTATGTGTCTGCAGCAGAAGTGGGGGAAGAGAGTGAATACCCTCCTCCTCTGCTCTTCATTGGATGACTGTATGCTCAAGTTCAGCATAGCCCTCCCCTCAGTCTGACTGTTAGGTTTCAGAAAATTAGCACCGAGTACTCCCATTGAAATTAACGGGATAAGTAAACTTGTTCCATTTCCTCCATTCATGAGTAAGTCTAGATGTAAGCCAGTGACTGGAGTGGCCCATCTCATAACTGAAACATTTAAATTTGTGTGTGCATAGACAGTCAGACACTAAACATCTCTGTGGGGTACCTGAGCTGAAGGTTTGTGACCAATGGGGGTACACTTATTTAAAAATCTTGAGAAACCCTGGGCTAAAGGATTCTGAGCTGTTGTACAAGTAGCATGTATCGAAGTGACTGTAATTCTCTCCTCTGGCCAGCAGCCCCAATGACACGGAGAACCAATGCCTGATTCCTAGGACTCAGTAGCGGCCAGTGCAGGTGCTGCCGGGGTGACGGCAGGAGGCACCTTTACATATAAATTAGAAGGTGCTTACTTCACCTCCACTCCAGCAACACCTGCAAGCTACTCCAAGCTGCAGCACACTGCCCAGCACATCCTGCGGTGGAGGATTGGCTTTGCCACTCACCTGGCTGCTGCAGATCCGATCCCCTGCTGGGGGCCAGGTGAGTGGCAGAGCTGATACCCCACTGCTGGGTGGTGTGCTACAGCTCAGAGTAGCTTGCAGGTGTTGCTGGAGTGGAGGTAAGCCCCTTTTAATTCATGCTTAAAGGTGCCTCTCGCTGCTACCCTGGTGGTTCCTGCACCGGCTGTTACTGCTAGGGCTTCTAGCTCTAATTCCACAACAAGAACCAATAGCGGCAAAGCCAAGTTGCCCTCAAGGCTTCTAAGTACTGACAACTGGGCTCCCACACAATAAAGGATATAAGGAGATGAGCCTCAACTTTTGCAGCATTCACTATGCATAATCAGCCAGTACTGTTTATCATATTAGTCTGGTGGGAAGACAGTGAAATCATTAGCACTAAATCAGAACAGTTGAGGTTTTGTAGAGGAGCTTCTCCAGTCTGTGAACATACATGAGGCCTAGACATAGAAGTAAGCAACTCCCGCTGCTGCTGTTGTTCATCTGCTTCCAGGAAAACTGTCCTGTTTATGTCTAGGAATGCAGTACTATGGAATAAAGCAAGGCTGGTAAGTGCTTTTAAATTAAATTATTTTATTTCATTAATTCTAATGCAAATTCTGTGCTGAAAATATGATAAGGCGGAACAAAAGGCCATAACTGAGCTCCAGTATGATATTTTTAATTACCCATAGTGTATTTTGCATACTAATACTAGTGCAGGGGAGTTTTAAAAGGTCATTTTTCACAGCTGTTTACAGCTACTGCATTTCCCTTCTCTCTCCTGGTGCCTTTAAAAAGGGGGGTGGCTTCACAGTGTGATTCTTTTGGGGGTCACCTTGTGAGCACGATGATGCCACATCATCCATCCAATCAGATGTGATTACATGACATCATTGAGAGCAAATAAAGCCTTTTTGTTGTCCTCACTCTGAATGGAGAAAAAGAGAACTACACCCCCAGTGGATGGGCAACTGGGCTGACATCCTGTTTTGCCACCATGTTTTGCTGGCAGACAACATGATCACTAGCGTAGCAGAACAGGGAATGTTGGCTTGATTTTCTCAGTGACATAAATACATTATTTTCTCCTATTCAGAGTCAGGGAAAGTAGATAACTCATTTTAAAGGGCTCTGTCTGGTATTGTAAATTTTCATTTTTCAGGGCAAAGAGGAATGGTGTTTCGCATACAAATAACTCCTTATAAGCAACTGCAGTGGAACAGTCCCCGCATGAGGACTGAACCATATAACAAATGAACGTAAGATTTGTTTTTGAGTCATTTGAACTAATGGTGTAATAATAGTGAGGTGGGGATCCAAGGGAATATAGAGTACATTCAATTAATCCAGGAAACAAATTTAATAACGATGATATAGAAAATTATATTGCTCTGATATGAGGCACACTGTACAATGGTATAAAGCCATTGTTGTAAACAGTGTGCGTTCTTATTTTTCACATAATCTGTTGCTGGTTATGCTTTTGCAGTCTGTCAACGTAGCTGTTATTCACTTTTTTTCCAGTGCTGGAGTTGCAATTGGTTTTATGCTGAGACGAAAATTGCTATAAGTATATGATGAAATGTTTTTAATTTCTTACAATATCAACATTACTAAATGTTCGTCTGAAAGATAATATTGCTTCAGGGGTTTCTCCAGTAGAGGATACCCGTTCTAAAACCAGAATTCTGTGTAGTTTTCACTTTGACAGCTTCTAGAGACATTTTCAGAATCAATATCTAAAGCAAAGTAACCAAGCAAAATTATTGGTTCTGCTCTCTGGTTTATAGAACCAATAGCAACATTCCTTCTAGACTTCCCAGAGAACAGTTCCTTTATTTCCGCTATAAGTTCTAACTAACTTATATTCAAGTACCCTTTAAGGAAACAAGCTTGCAGTGTTCAAAAATACCTCAATATTTTTGTCCCCTCAACAAGACTAGTCTGATGTAAGATAAAAAGCCTTAGTTGCAAAGAAAAAAACCTCCTATAACTTTATATTGGCAATAAAATGTGACATTGGGTCCTTGCCAAATAGTTCTCTTTTTCTAGCACCGTAAGGCTCCATTCGGACATAGCGAGAAACCTCAATCTGTGAAGCTGGGAATCATGTCACAGATGATTGACTAACTGTGGTTTGGCAACCTCCAGCTCCTTCTTCCTAGTCTGCCCAGGCTGCATCCCAGCAGGCTCCATTCCACTCGTGTCACCAAACTGTTGGCAAAGTGTCAGCATGCTAATGAAGCTGCAATCATTGGCCGCAATGTTTGAGGGGTGTGGTGTGCTCAGTGCAGTTGTGCCTCTTCTGCAGTGTTTGCCTGCCCACAACAGGCCAAAGACATTTTAACCCTTTCCTCACACCGGTCGCACCACTGCCTTCCTCACTTGGGGAGGAAGCCCCTCTCTTCCCACTTGTACTGGTTAAAGATAGACTGTACAAGTGATCCCTCAACTTTTTCTCATATGCTCACAGAATGAATATGTTACCGGCAATGGCCATTTGTGACATGCTCGCACCAGCCCGTTCTACTTTTTTTCTTTCCCTTAGACCCCCATCCCTATCCAGTGCATGAGAGTTTATGTGTGTATGGATAGGATGGGACTGCTAGGAACAGGTTGAGATTACTTAGAATTTGCTGCTTCGATTTTTTGTAGTATTGCTCTATTTTTGGTACAAGTTGGTAGGAGACAGAAGGCCCAGCCCCTTCCTTGTGGTGAAAGCATGCTCAATCCCAGCCAAACTTCATGAGCAGAACCATCCATCAAGAGCAGGATTTGATCACACAAGAGATGCTCCCAGTGCAGTGAAGATGGATCCTACTTCTGAGTAGACCATTATCTCATGAGAGTGCCTGGCCATAGAGACACACGTGCAGACCGGAGGGCTTTTACCACCCAGCCCAGCTGACAGTTCCACTAAAGCCCTGGGAAGGATCCCTCAACAATATCCATTCTGGTCCCAGTGACTGCTGAGAAATGAGAATATCAGTGCCCCTTAAAAGAGTCTGGTCTCGCCGCATCACATATCCATGCTTGGTTTATCTTCTCATGGTCACCTGGATAGCCAGGGATCATTCTGATCTATGGGTGTCCTGTTCCAGGGTGCCCCAGGGTGGCTGGTTTGCATTCACTAATCAGTACTAGCTGATTAGCCTGGGACATAGGATTCATCTTTGGTTTCTCCTTGTCTCACCACCCAACCCAGAACTGCTCAACAACCCAAGGCGGCCCAGACTACTTTTAAGTCTGGAAGGTTTGGATGCAAGGGGGAAGGTCTGGAGTATGAGTTCTATTGTTAACCAGTAGGGCTGGGAGGCCCACAACAGCATGCTCTCCTATTTTTGAAAAGTTTACCTCATGAGAGTGCAGTCAGATGGAGAGTTGAAACACAGTGTTTCTGTTTTCTCTGGTGAACTGGCCCTCTCATAAGACAGCTCACTCTCTGGTTGGCAAGCCAGCATAAGAACATGTGTGATGGGTCTTTCTCTCTGCTTTGCCCAGGTCTGCAAGCCTCATGGTGCCCTTGGTTACAGTGAACCAATCCCCAGGATCCTTTGCTTGCCTTAATATACATATCCTCTCCCAGGAATATGACTCCCAGGAAGTCAATAAGATCTGTTCCTGGAGTACCAGACAGCCAGTTCCGTGGTCCAATAACCAGTGTCTTCCCCCAGGAGTCTTGGGCATGTCCCTTGGTCTAGTTCCCACTCCTGCTCCTTTGTGCAAGACAAGGAAGACCAAAGAAACCACACTCCATTGATAAGATCTGAGAGCCTCAGGTATGGGGCTAGATCAGGTGTTAGGTCAATGAAAGGGCTCCTTGCGCATGTATCTGTTCTCCTTTTGTTTAAGGCATGCTTTCCCCAATACCCTTCTGTCCCTTTAAATGCAGGGAGGTAGCATCCCTGTTGCCAAGCAGCAGCAGGAAGAGCATGGGGATGGCAGAGGGTGAGGCATCAGCTCCAAGAGGCAGCCAGTGAGAAACTCAGCTGCCCTAGAACTAGGGATGTGCACAAGACCAGCTAGGCCAGTTTGGCTCAAATCCGAGCCAGCCTGGCTTGGTTTTGATTCTGGTTGAAACAAAATGCAGCTCAGTTTGGGTTCTGGTTAGAACCGGAATCCAGTGAGGATTCCTCTTTATCAGTAAAGTGGGTGACAGGGGGGCTTCCCTAAAGGAAGAGCACATGCGGAGGTCACTACAATGGCCCCTGTGTGTGTGCACAGGTTTGAACCTAGCCACTGCTGGCCCAGGCTACTCTGAGGGAGGCTGATGGGGGTGGGAGGAGCCACCACCCCTGTGGCTGCTGGCGCAGATGGAAGATGTGAGTAATAAATTACTCACCATCCCACTCACCTGTGCTACCTTTAAGGAAGCTCCCTGCCACCATTTACTGCTAAAGGGGAATGCTCACCAGATTCCCCTTTACCAGTAAAGATCTGAACTGGGCCTGGTTTGGTTCAAATTTGGACTGGCCAAGGCCGGTCCGGTTTGACCCTGAACTCATGGAGCCATCTTGCCTGGCTCGAACCAAGCCATCGTGCACACCCCTACTTAAAATAGATGTATTTCTGGGCTGCTCTGAGCTGGCCTCTCTATGGTGGTGGAAGGAGCTTGCACATGAAACCCAGATTATAGCAGGTGGCAGAATTTGGACAACACAATGCTAACCTTGGGTTTCAGCAGCGAAACTCACTACAAACTGAGGGTTCACATTTAGGTTTTGGGAGTGAAAATGGAGCCGCAGTTGGGTGATAGAACTGAGGCTTCACGCTTTCAGATGATCACAAACTGAAACCTCTGGCACACTTACCTCTGCTTTGGTGTTATGTCCAAATGGGGCCTAAGTCTTAGTTTTTTGAGTGTTAGTTTATGAGCCCCACAAGTTATTCTTGGAACAATGAAATAATATATGGCAAACACAGTACAGACTGCATACTGTAGTGTTCTAAAGAACAGTGCTTGCAAAACAGCAGTTTCAAGTTAGACAGACTGCACTGCTGTTGGGATTTCCCCTGAGGCTTGTTTTACATCCCTATCAGAAGGGTTTGAAGTTGACTGAAATTGGTAAAACAGCAGCAGACATACATGGATTATTTTTCTTCTGTTGTACAGGCTAGTCATTATCAGTTTAGCACTAAAAGGACATTGTTACTGTCTGTCCACTGAAGTCAGTGGAAAAGCTCCTGCTGATTCCTTTGACTTGTAGATCATATGTATAGTATAGTGGAAGCATCCATCTTGAAACATGGATGTTCGTGAATTTGATTACAGCTTGAATGTAACGTTTGTGAATACAGCCACCATATAGACATTGTTACTATTATTTTAAGCATATGGTGTACTGGGCTTCTGTCCACTCCCCTACCAAATGGACAGGATCCGAAATTTGGATGAGTGTGTGAACTAGCCATTTGTTGGTGTGAAAATGGAGGTTGTCTGGGTTGCCAGTTGTCCCGCATTGTATGGGATGTCCCTACTTTCTGTGGGGAAATGCTCATCCTGTTCAGGATGCAATTTATCCCACTTTTGACCTATTTTTTTCTTTCTTTTAATGTTTGAAACCGCCGCTGAGTGGTGGTGGAGCGAGGTGGTGGCGAGAGCTCTCTCTCCTCCCCCAAACTATGGGAATGGCTGCTCTCTGGGGCAGGGCTCCCTGTAGCGGGTACACTGGCAATAGGCACATTGCAGCTAAACAGAAGACACTCAAGCACTCACGGCCACTGACTGACTGCAGGAGGGAGGGACAGAGTCGGAGAGAAGGCGGCAAAAGAGTCCCTTCTTCGGCCCCACTTTCCTCCCAAATGAGGCAGACGGGCTGATTTCAGGCTTCTGCGCATGCCCATCTGCCTCATTTGGGAGGAAGGGAGTGCTGAGGAAGGAACTCTTTCACCACCTTCTCTCCGACTCCGTCCCTCCCTCCTGTCACTCAGTCAGTGACCATGAGTGCTTGAGTACCTTTCATTTAGCTGCAGCGCGCCTGTCACCAGCTTGCCCACCCCAGTGAGCCCTGCCCCAGAGAGCAGCCATTCCCATAGTTTCAGGGAGGCGGGAGAGCTCTCACCACCATCCCACTTTGCTGCTGCTCAGTGGCAGCTTTAAACATTTTTAAAAATGCAAGTCCTGCCCCTATGTAGCCATGCCCCCACTCAGCCAGCTCGGAGTCCCTATCCTGATTTTAGCCAACACAGTGGTGGCAACCCTACCGGGTACATAAGGTCTAACCCTCTTTGAAAGTTAAATCCCCTCCACCAATGTAATGATCTTGCTGGACTGCATGCCCCCATGGCTGCTATGTGCAAAAACCTGACAATGATGCAGATGCATTCATAACCTGTGGTTTGGCCTCTTGTGAACCGATGCGTGGGAGCGCACTTTTCTCAAGATAACCTGTATTTATTTTATAATTTCATTAAAAGGGTCTATGGCATCATTCAGCCAAAACTTCAAAGGTGCCTAATAAAAATGTAAACTTCAATAACTAACACTGTATTAAAATAATGCCATATTAAGAATTGCAAAATTGACAGCACCAACAGTAAACACAGCAATAGGAGCAACGAAACATCTAGAATAAAAATCAATCATCCATTAAAAGCTTGGGAGAACTAAATTACTTTCTCCTGCAGTTTAGCCCTGGGGCACACTTCAGACCTCTTCCTTGCCTCTCTGTGATTCAGTTCTGTTGTCATGGCAGTTCTCCACTCTTGAGCCTAATGCAATCCCTGCATAATCTTGTATATATAAGCCTTTCTGTCTCTCTGCTTAAACCTGTTACCTCTGTTCTCAACTTTCTGCTAGTTTAATAACTGTTTCTTTCTTTGGACTTTAATCATGTTACACATTCATATTCTTCTCTTCATTGGCTTCCTCTGTTGTCCTGCATTAAGTTTAAACACTTCTAACTTCTAAATCTCTTCAGGATCTTGCTACCTTTCTTCCTTATGTTTGTTGCAATGTTTTATCTCTATTCTCCTCCTCA
Source organism: Hemicordylus capensis (assembly GCF_027244095.1). Lineage (NCBI taxonomy): Eukaryota > Metazoa > Chordata > Lepidosauria > Squamata > Cordylidae > Hemicordylus > Hemicordylus capensis. The sequence continues at coordinate 366,797,054 of NC_069658.1, read as the reverse complement.
TCAGATATTAACTTTACTAAACTTACTTTCTCTTTCTTGATCCTTTATGGATGGCAGTTTCTCCTTTTAGATATTTGTCCAGCTTCCTTTTTGTTGAATTTTAAGAAATTATTAAATCATCTGTTCTCTATTTCCTTTTCCTCTGCCTGATGTTCTGGATTGATCCCCCCCCCCCCCGCCCCATGTCAGATACAGAACTGTATGGGTTTTTCTGGATTTCCTCTCAGGCAAAGAGGCACGTTTTAACGTGGTGATTCTCTTTTATTTAGCAGGGGAAGAGTAACTGGTCCTATCCACCCCCAGCACAGTACCTCCAGTGACTGCTGCTGGTGTCTATCTTATGTTTCTTTTTAGATTGTGAGCCCTTTGGAGACAGGGATCCATCTTATTTATTTGTTATTTCTCTGTGTAAACCACCCTGAGCCATTTTTGGAAGGGTGGTGTAGAAATCGAATGAATAAATAAAATAAATAAATAAGGGCCAGTGCATTTTATTAATGTATAGCACTTAGTATATGTTGATCTCTTCTACAAATAATTTATAATCTCCCTTTTGTGCCCTGCATTTTCCGTCCAGCTATGCCCCTCCTCTCTGTTTCCCCCCAGGATTCATAGACATAATCAGAACTCTTGCAGTCAAAATCCACCTTGCCTCTCTCCCCATGACAGTCATTCTGCCTGTTGCCAAGACTTCTCAGTTAAACATGTGTTTGTTTTATATTTTTAAAAAATTATTCTGTGTTGGAAGATGCCCCATTGAGCTTTCGAACTGGCTTACAACTAAAATAACTTCAGCGGATATAAGAACGTCTAATGCACATGCAACCTAAACCACCAGCCCATGCACACAGCTGTCAGTGATGCCATCCTTATCACCCCTCTAGAATTCCAAAGGCCTTCCTAAGCATATTATGCATTCTGAGAACTCCAAGTCTCACAGACACCTTTTTCTGAGAACCCAAAGTACCAGCTGAGATCTTCCATCTCCTGAATATAATATCTCTATTCTAGTCGGTGTGTCGTCCTCTTCTCCCCGCTCTGGACCAGTGTTGCTAGGTAAAAAGAGAGGAATCACTTGTACGTATTTTGGGATCTCTCTGTCCCCATGGGTAAGTAACACAGGAACATAGGAAGCTGCCATATACTGAGTCAGACCATTGGTCTATCTAACTCAGTATTGTCTTCACAGACTGGCAGCGGCTTCTCCAAGGTTGCAGGCAGGAATCTCTCTCAGCCCTATCTTGGAGAAGCCAGGGAAGGAACTTGAAACCTTCTGCTCTTCCCAGAGCGGCTCCATCCCCTGAGGGGAATATCTTGCAGTGCTCACACATCAAGTCTCCCATTCAGATGCAACCAGGGCAGACCCTGCTTAGCTATGGGGACAAGTCATGCTTGCTACCACAAGACCAGCTCTCCTCTCTGAATACTATAGAGAGAAGAATACTATAGAGAGATACTATAGAGAGAAGAAGTAGGTTCTTCTCTCTATAGTATCTATAATGGGAAGGAACTTCTTGACTCTGTTGCTGGATGTATAGTGTCATTATTTATATTTGGACTTTTCAGTCACTTGCAGACTTGTATACAGAGGAATCTTCACCTATACATATCTGATTACATGTCTACTAAAATAGTGCCTTTGCTACTGACCGGTCAGGTTTTGCGAGGGCTGAAATTCAGTAAACACTCAGCTCTGTCCAATGAAGGAGCTGCTCCTTGTGCCTGTGGTGTTTTCCCAGATGAGACTTAGACCAACTGTTGCTTTAATCAGTGTATAATGCAGTTCTATAACCTATATTGACCAGAATGCTCATTCTCACAACAAATGCCTCTTTTCAACATTGTCTTCCTCATTAAGAATGTTAACGGCATTTCCATAAAAAAGCACGAGAGGCTCAAAGCCAATTCAAAGCTCCTGTATGGAAATGTTCTTTGTCTCAGATTTAGAACATTGGGAGCCCTGACCTCATCCTGAAAGTAATTTCCATACATAATTTCCTAGTTGAGGAAATCTGCTTTGTCCTGGAGCATATTTGATTAAGTTTGTTGTAGGACAAGCCTCGCACTAATGAGTCTGCTTCCATATTGGGGAGAGGAGGTAATGCCTAAACAAAGCCAACCATGTAGCCCTGCATTCAGAGAGACGGAGTTGGCTGACTGTGCAGAACTTCCTGAGCATGATTCAAGAGGAGAAGGGAAAGGGCATACCGTGAACATGAACATGAACCACAGACCTGTCCTGCTGGAATTTTGCCATTTGACACTGATCGCATTAAGTGCAATAATCTCCAATTTGCTGCCCTAACTGTTTGGATTGTTCCTTTAATCGCTTTGACCTCTTCTTTCTGTTCTTTTTGTTAACATAATAGCTCTGGTTTATAAAATACTTTTTTCTTTTGAAAGCTTTCAAAACACATGCACAATGAGAGAGAAAATGGTCACACAGGCATAGAGAGTTTTGCCTGGTCCAGCTACCTGTAGAAAACATGTTTGTCAAAATGGTGACTGGAATTCCAAGGAGTCCTCCTTGCAATAATAATAATAATTGCTTACATTTATATCCCGCTCTTTCTCTGTGGAGCTCAGAGCAGTGTACATGGTTATTTTTTTCATTCTCACAACAACCCTGTGAGGTAGGTTAAGCTGAGAGATACATGACTGGCCCAGAGTCACCCAGTGAGTTTCATGGTTGAATGGGGATTTGAATTCGGGTCTTCCTGGACCTATTATTCTAGTCATTTTCAAGGCACTAGCAGCAGCATCTCGAGATTCGACAGTAAAAGGGAGCATCAACGTTCCTCTCTTTCCTCAACGTTACAGGGAATCCCTTCCTAGCATATCCAATGGGAATCATTATCAATTCCACAGGCATAAGTACTGTATTAGACTGCAGTTTCTGTGCATCACAGATTGTGATTTCAAGGGTTTTTTTTAGAATGTTGCTGTTCAGTGGTATATACAGTAAAGGTCGGCTCTCCTAGAAATGTTATATGGAGTTCCTCCCAGGTAAAATCTGTGAAAACTTAAATAACATAAGAGCAGCCACCTTTCAAGTTGCACATTTAGGCATCTGTAGGGACCAGGCTCCCTGCCCTCTAAAGAGTTTACTGGAAGTGAACCCTGTCATGACTGACAGGTTGGTGAACTGAGCAAATCAGCACACCAGGTAGGTGGGACCTAAAGAGCTGTTGCCCGGAAGAAGGGAGTTCTTTGTTGGAAGAAGCTAGGCTGGAGGTGTACAGGAGGACATGTGGCCATGGAGTTTGGCTGTAGGAAAATAACTCTGCAGATCCTTGAAAGACAGGAGGGCAGGATGCTTGAATTCTCATCAGGAGTTTGGTGAGTTCAGGGCAAGGAGCCAGGGCTTTGGCTTTGGGAAGATTAATTTATGGAATAGTTTATTTAGTCAGTCTTTACGTTAGAAAGTTATATTTCTTTGGGGTGTGTGGTTTTGCATATTCCTGATACTATTCTCTTACTGTTTACCTGAAACATTAATAATAAGATACTACTACTACTACTACTACTAATAATAATAATAATAATAATAATAATTATCAACATTTATATCCCCCTCTTCCTCCAAGGAGCCCAGAGCGGTGTACTACATACTTAAGTTTCTTCTCACAACAACCCTGTGAAGCAGGTTAGGCTGGTAGAGTCCGTTGCAAGTTGGTAGCTTCTGCTTAGGTTATTTGGGTCAGCATTGTATGACTATTTCGTACACATGTATTTTGGTTGTCTCTCATTGCTGGTTTCTGGCCATAATAAGGATTGACTGACTTACTCATAAGCAAAAGTCTACTTGCAAGTATAAAAGCACAAGAAGAGGAAATGCTTGCACTTTGGAGACAGACAGCTATAAGAGGTGGTGGAAGTCCTGGAGAAACGTCCACTGGAGCTTTTCTCGAAGCCAAAGGAAGCCTGAAGTTGAGGAGGGAAAGTTACACAGGTGGCAGGCAGTTTCCTTCCCTCCTAAGATTTGGTCAGCTCAGTTGAGGTGGTCTGGACGGAGAGTCTTCAGATCCCTCTTGTGACACAGAGCACCCCCTTCTGCACATCATCATGTGCATTCAATCACTGGTCATTGCCATAGAACAAAAAGAATACAAAGAGCCATGCTTATTCCTTTTGGGGAATAAAATGACATTGACAGGACAAAAAGTCATCTGAGCCAGAAGCATTGCAGTCTTAGCTAAAATTCACCTATTATCTAATACAGTTGTCAGGAGAGCATGTTGAGCTTTAAATAATGCCAGTTCTGCTTATCTTAATTCAAGGCTGTGAATTTCTCACATAACTATGACTGATACATTCATGTTTTCCTGTTGGAAATTGGATGGAATTATCAGTGACATGGGAAGGAAAAATATTTACAGTGCTGAGTGACAAGTTGTTTTTGTGTATATATTGCTTCCGTGCCACTATAACAGCAAAAGCCTCACAAATAGCAGATAGTTATCAGTGGTGCGAGGAAATGGTTTGTTATATTGCCCATCTGCTTTACATTTCAGTTATAGTGTGAGACGACACATGCTGAGAAGAAATGTATATTTATGCGTGCCAATCAAGCTGCACAAAGTATATGGATAACCAGCTGGTTGCTTCTTCAGAGAAAAGGCATTCTGTTTTTGAGAGATTCCGCTGGCATCTTGGCATGACAAAAAGGAGAGGAGCATCAGATGGAACAGATCCCCCCCGAGTGCTGGCTTTCACCAGTAAGCTCCTGGACAGTCTTGTCATCTTCTAGGTAGCCCAGCTGCTGCCCTGGATGAACTACAGCCTGGCCTTTTTGTTGAAGAAATATAGTCTCAGCAAACATAGGACATGCCGCTCAAAATGCCGGGCCAAAACTTGTAGATGGTTGAGGACTTTATGATGTGGTTGCCTAGCAGACTCCTCTCTACTTCTCCCCCTTTGTCTCTGAGCAACAAAATTGCTTAAGAATGTAAGAGCCCTTTTGGATCAGACAAAGTTCAGTCTATTTATTACCCTGGTTGTCAGCCAGAAACTGCTTGGAAGCTCACAAGCAGGACACGAGGGCAATAGCCCCCCCCCCGTTTGTGGCCCACAGCCAGTAGTATTCAGTGGCATGCTGGAGGTTCCATATGGCTATCATAACTAATAATATCAGCAAGATAATAAAAAGGCAATATCTTGTTCCTCTCCCCCCCCCACTCAATTTTGCAGAGGCAGTGCTTCAAGTTCAGGTCGGTATTGACCCAATAATCTTTATCAGAAGCTGGCTTGGAAAGTAAGTCTCTCCAAGCCATTTCCCAACATGATTTTTAAGGACTGCACTCCCAAAAAATGAGGGGGGCAAGGTAACCCCACCCCCCAGAAGCACTCACTGGCCCAGTGTGTGCTTTCTGGGGGAGAGGGTTTCCTGTTGTACCCCATCCCTCAATTTTGGGGTTGCAGTACTTAAAAACCAACTCTGAGCCAGCTTGGAGAGAAACTTTGGTTTTCCCCAACCCCCATTATTACTATTGGAAGAAGGATTTCTGAGAGGACAGCAGGGATTTTAGTTGATATTCTGATCATCAGGGCTTTCTGCTTTCCTGTCGGAAATCCTTCCAAAAATTCCCAATAGTGGTCATATTGGCCCGATATTCCTATTGGACAAATATGTTTGTACAGCCCTACCAAATATGCCTAACTAGGAACCTGGGACAAGTAACATTTCTCCCTCTCTGCCCATTGAGCCAGTGTGGTATAGTGGTTAGAGTGCTGGACTAGGACCGGGAAGACCTGAGTTCAAATCCTCATTCAGCCATGAGACTTGCTGGGTGACTCTGGGCCAGTCACTTCTCTCTCAGTCTACTCCACAGGGTTGTTGTGAGGAGAAACTCAAGTATGTAGTACACCACTCTGGGCTCCTTGGAAGAACAGTGGGATATAAATGTAAAAATAAAATAAAATTACAAGTGTGTCAGTTCCAGTGGAGTGGTAGTGCAGCTTGTGAGTAGTTTAAAAACAAACAAAACAGAAGGTTTCAAGTTCCCTCTCTGGCTTCTTCAGGATAGGGCTGAGAGAGATTCCTGCCTGCAAACTTGGAGAAGCTGCTGCCAGTCTGTGAAGACAATATTGAGCTAGATAGACCAATGGTCTGACTCAGTATATGGCAGCTTCCTATATACCTATATGCACCTGAAAAACCCAACTTGACCTAACAGAACAATGACATATAACAAAATATACATACACAATTTGGTGTTCTCTGTTGTTGTGCAACCATTAATATAAAACCTTTCCCAGGATATATAAGGTTGTGCAACCTGTTATGTGCAACCTGTTATGCAAATTGTCATCATCTGTAGTTGCGCAAGGACTAGTTTGAAATAGAGCTTCCTGTCTTTGAGAGGCATCCTTGCACTAGCATAATGCTACTAGCACAACACTAGACTGGATATAGGTCACTATTAAAAAATGACATCACTGAAAGTCAAATCAAGCTGACGAGAAATCAAAATTTGATCAAAGTAGAAACCATTAATCATATGGTAAACATTATTCAACCAGGAAGCAGCCAGGTTGGTCTCCGGGACAACTCAAAGAGGCCACATTACTCCTATTTTAAAAAATATTACACTGGCTGCCCATATGTTTCTGGGAAATACAAAGTGCTGGTGATTATCTATACAGCCCTAAAAGGTTTGGGTCTAGGTATTTAAGAAAGCGCCTTCTGCTTCAGGACACTCACTGCTTATTAAGATTTTCAGGAGAGGTCTGCCTGCGGCTGCCCCCAGCTCCTCTGGTGGAGACGCAGGGCAGGGCCTTTTTTATAGCTGCCCCAAAGCTCTGGAATGAACTCGTCGTACTTTCACATCTTTGCTCTATAACTCTTCCTCTTTCTTGCACACAAGGTTGACTTAAACAATTTTATCGACCCATTTTGGGAATTCTTAAAAACAGATGTCTTCTGTAATGTTATTTCACTTCTTAATTTGAAAATGGAAGCACAAAATAAGATGATTCAGGCTTAGAGAATAACTCTAAGTAACCCTAGGTTCTTCCCAGAGCAGCTCCATCCCCTGAGGGAAATATCTTACAGTGCTCACGCATGTAGTCTCCCATTCATATGCAACCAGGGTAGACCCTGCTTAGCTAAGGGGATAAGTCATGCTTGCAACCACAAGACCAGCTCTCCTCTCTTTGACATTTTGGATGCTGTAGCAAATCCAATTTAGATGTTTCACCACCACTCGGATGCATATATCTGTATTTTAGTAGTACCTGCTAAGCATCCAGCTGTTTGAGGACCGTCAGAAGGACTTTATCTGTTTTTTGTTTTAGCCCATCCAAACAGACTTTGGCAAAACATTTAGCACACTTGTAGACCACCCAAAACTTACATCTCTGGGCAGTTTATTATAAAGCAATATGGATTATAACAAAATTAAAATGTTAGCACATTAAAATAATTTTAAAATTTAGCACAATGTTTTAAAAAAACCTATTAAAAACTACTTAAACTGTTGATGGGGACTAGAGACAGGGCCTTCTCAGTTGTGGCCCTTTGGCAACTTTAATGCCCTCCCAAAAGAACTACTTCATGCTCCTTTAAAGAGAGGTTTTTTTAAAAAAAGATCTTAAAACTCATTAATTTAGAGAGGCTTTTGAATGCCTTTTATTACATCTGGTATGTTTTTAATTTTATAATTCAGTCTGTTTTAGTTGATGTATTAATTTAATATTGAGGCTGTTCTCATGCAAAGCCCAACCCAGGCTAGGGAAGCCTAACCTGGGTTAGGCTGCATGTGAGAACTGCCAGGATCAGACCCAACCCTGGTGGGGCAGCGCCACGTAGCCCCAATTTTTAGCTTGGCTGTTAGTCTGGGTTAACAGCGCCAGTGTGCCATTAACCCAGACTACAAGATCATGTGTCTCCCTGAGCTATGTTAGCCTGAGGAGACACCGAGACAGGTGCCTAGAATTCCTGTCTCCTAGGAAAACCCACCAATGCCATGGCTCAGCCAGTGCTGGGTTCCCAGCCTGGCCATGAACACATCTCTCTGCCTTTCCAAACAGGGAAATGCATTCCTGGCCACACTGGAAACCCGCTGTTGACCACTTAAGCAGTTTGCAAATGGGGCTGCACAGCCCCATTTCTGTGTTATGCCATGCCCTGGCGTCTGACATGTGGGGCTGGGGTACCAGGGTGGCCCCAGGGGCGTGGTGGCCCGGGTTTTTCGGATCCATTCGGTCAATGGTCACTATGTCCCTGTTTTGAACAAGAGTTTTGAAGAAGCTGGATTCAGAATTCGGGATGTGCACGAAATGCTTCATGCACTTCCCAGGGGGTGGGGAGTGGTATCATTAAAAGGAGGCAGGCAGGCCCTACCTGCTCCTCCAGTGAGCTGCCCCACTGCCCCCATTGCGGTGCTGCCCCATCCCCCACTGCCCCATTGCAGTGCTGTTGTGCTTAAAACTTAACTTAAAAGCTGCAGCTGTGCTGCTGTCCTCTTTAAAATGCCATGCTGTGCCGATGGGATGCTGCTCCCAGCAGCCCTTGCATGGCATTGGCATGCAAATGGCATTGATGCATGCACCAGCATGATATGTGTGATCACATGGTTCTCACCAGCACATGTGAGAACACATGGTTCTCACCAGCATAAGAACAGCAGGACAGTCCCTGGTTGTTCTTTTCGCTCTGCTTCATTCCATAATTCTTCAAGCTACACTTAGTGTCACCTCTACTACCTTGATATTATACACTTCAGAAGCTGGTAGATGGTTATCATACATTCTGTCTTCACCAAACTCTAAATATGTATGAGTTTTTAATCTCTTTTTGTAGGTGGGTCATCTTTGCCTTCCAGGTGTGATCTTGTCATAATTCAGGCGGGGGATCAGCAACTCATCTGGCTGCTGCCCTTGAAATAAGTTTGTATTGTCTGTAACGCTGGTAGTTCAGTTAAGCAAATTATAAGCCTGTGACGTAATCTGATTTGCTCGCAAAGGGCATCTTCAGGACTGGAATATGCTGCTTAGTTTTAGGTTTCTGAAGCAAAATCTCCAAAGAAAAATTGCCACTTGGTAACCTTGAAAGGTCCATCTGTGGTTAGTCCGAGTGTGAACTGCTCCTAGAAAAATGAGCTTTTAGGCCCACAAGACAGACTATTAACCTCCTGTCAATTCTGGCTTGTCAGGGCGACCTGCTGGCTGCTGCATCTTCATTATTTGTTTAGTGCTGCTTTTTTTGGAGCTGGCTGAAAGGGAATATGACTCCCAATATACTTGGACAAATTTTCTTTTGAGAGGTATCTTTCTTTGAATTAATTTTTTTCCCCATCGAGCTCCACAGTGCTTTATTAGATGTGAACAGAAAAGTTAAGAACTCTTTTCTAGAATGACTGCTGCTATTATAAATCAACCTACTGAATTTTGGATACATTGGAAGAAATCTTAGGTCTTGCTGCTACTAGAGAATGTTTTATATACCTTTTAAAATTTCTAATAGAATAATTATAGGGCATTTAAACAGTTACTGTTGAGACCTTATATTTCCAGAATATAATGTTATGTTTGACATGAGTGCTCTTTTATTATATGTTAGTGTATGAACCTAGCTTCTTGTGAAATAAAACCATTTGGATTTTTAAAACAACCCATTTGCAGTTTTAGAACAATGGCTATATACAATTCCAGTGCTAACATGCTGTTAAGATGCTTAGGCACATTGAAGTCCATGGATTGGCCCAGTTCTGTTCCTGCAACCTTTGCTCTGGATGCTACCCACAGTGTCATGTTTCATAAGTTCTTCTAACAGATAAAAACAGGACAGCAGAGCACATGGTGTGGATTGGTGTGTTTGGGATGGATTTGTCATGTGGCAAAAAGGATGTACTTTTTGCCAAAACCAAAAACCTGTGCCAAAAAGGCTTATGGTCCTTTGTAACTTTATAGGCATACACATAAAGGACTAAAAGCCCTTCTAGGCCATTCATTTTGCCACATGACAGATTCATCCCAAACACACCAATCCATACCATGTGCTCAACTGTCCTGTCCTATACTGTCCTGTCCATGATCAGGAGCTCAGGAAACATGACATGGGGGGTAATGTTCCATGATTGCTTATGCAGTGGGGGAGTTTTGGCAATCCCCCTTCCATCTGCAGCCCGAGCTGCCACCTGAAAATATGTTTCTGAGGGTTGGGGAATGGTTGGAAACCAGCAGCTTCCCCTGTTGCACAAGCAGAGTTTTTCCATTCATGAATCCTTTACTCTGGATACTTTTCCATTTACCCAAGGCACATGAACAAGAAATATCAGAGTTAATAATGTAAGAACAGCCCTGCTGGATCAGGCCCAAGGCCCATCTAGTCCAGCATCCTGTTTCACACAGTGGGCCACCAGATGCCCCTGAGAAGCATACAGGCAAGAGGTGGATGAGGGCATGCCCTCTCTCTTGTTAGTGCTCCCCTGCAACTCGTATTGAGAGGCATCGTGCCTCGGAGGCTGGAGATGGCCTATAACCACCAACTAGTAGCCACTCATAGACCTGGTCCTCCATGAATTTGTCCAAGCCCCTTTTAAAGTCATGCAAACTAGTGGCCATCACCACATCCCATGGCAGAGAATTGCATAGATTAATTATGTGTTGTATGAAAAAGTACTTCCTTTTGTCAGTCCTAAATTTCCTGGCCTTCAGTTTCATTTTCACTTTTAGACCCCTGGTTCTAGTGCTGTGAGAGGGAGAAAAAATTCTGTCTGGCCACTTCTTCTAAAAGGTAAAGTGTGCCGTTGAGTCAGTGTCGACTCCTGGCAACCACAGGGCCCTTTTATACACCACTATCATGAGCATGACCACTGATAACTTCAAATGAGCAACTTCCTTTGACTAGAGCGACACTACTCATCCCAGGCACTGTCTCCACACTGGAGAGTAGAGAGCCTTAAATAGACAGCCCTCTGGCCTGAAAAGGGCACTCTTTCTCCCCTCCATCAGTTCCCTCCTGGCCTCCTGTTGGCACTGGTATTCCACATGGGGAGCATGAGGTTTCTGATGGGGATGCTTCTTCATGGCAGGGAGGGGCATTCTGCAGAGGGTCCAGGGTCTCAGGGCTGGCAGGTCCAGTCTTCACCCTGGTGTCAGATCCTAGATTGAAGTCCAGTGATGGTCTATCTAATCCAGTTGGACTCTTTTCATCAGGTTCAGGATTCAAATTGCTGCTATAGGTGGGGGCCATGACACCCCACCCCAGATCACAGCTTGGGACAAACTGCAGAGAGAAAGTGCAAGGATGTGCCAAACCGGTTTAGTTGCAAATCAGACCACCACAAACCAGGCCAGTTTGAGCTGGTTCATTGGACTGACCAGCCCAGCTAATCAGTTCAACTAAGCTGGTTCAGATACCCACGGTTTGGTCCAAATTCATATGGAACTGTGCCACCTGATCCATCCACACCTCTACCAGAAAACTGCTGAAGAGCAAACATTTGCAGAGGAATCTTAGAATGACAGAGGTGGAGAGGTCTTGTAGGCCATGTAGCCCAACCTCCTGCTTGATGAGGAGGTTGGGTCAGTGAAGACTCATGTCTGTTGAGCAAGAGTTACATGAGTTATATCCTAATCTGTAACTTGAGTAGGTCCCATCACCCAAACTGTATTTGGATCCACTCGAGTCCCAGTCTGTAGGAGGTGCCCTGGCTTACCATGCGATAGCTATATTGGGAGACATATTGCAATTCTGTGGATATTGCAAGAATAAATTGTCACGTACTTGCCTGTGGACTCGGTCTCCAGCTGCTTCCCTTCTTCTGCTCCTGTTCAAAGTCTACTGAAGTTGCCTCAAGGGTGCTGGGGGGGGGTTAGTTGTCACCCTGTTCCTCCACTAGCCATCAGGGAGAAAGGTCAGACCACTCCTCACCAGGAGTCTCTAGGGCCAAGTCACTCTTATCTCTCCTGACCCCGCCCTTTCCAATCTAGCTGCCTCCACCACCACCCCTCCTTCAGCTGTTGCCTGTCTCACTGGTTGTTGAGGCCCTGCCTTTTCCTCTTTACCACCAGGGGGCAACCTGCTGGGTCATGCTGGCCCACCCAGGGTCTGTCAGTTCACTGGTCTCCTGGCATTTCCCAGCAACTGGGGAAGGTCTTGGCCAACTTTGACTGTACATGAGAGTGGCTCTGTTTTCTTGGCCCCATGACTGGGTGAGTAATCGCAACCCCTCCCCATAGCCGGCAGGAAGCCCTGACATTAAAAAACATAATAGATTCCTGATATCTTAAGAATAAGAAATTCATATTAATTTTTTTCAGCTGTGATTTAGTACCAGAGTAGCCATGTAGAAATGGAATCTGCTACTTGATAAAGGCAGTGAAGGACTCATATATTCAATGAACCTTGATGACCCTGAAGGTCATTCATTCATTACAAGGAGTTTAAAGCTGTGTACATGGTTATGTTTATCCTCACAAGAACCCTGTGAGGTAGGTTAGGCTGAGAGATGGATGACTGGCCCAGAGTCACCCAGCAAGTCTCATGGCTGAATGGGGATTTGAACTCGGGTCTCCCCAGTCCTATAACAGCACTCTAACCACTACACCACACTTATGAACATAAGACTACAGAACTCTTTTAGATTTGTGGATACAATAAGCACAAATCCCTTAAAAATATATAACTTGATGACTTAGTGCAGTGTTTCTTGAGTTCCGTAATATGGAGGTGCTCGTATTTTTCCTCACTTCCTAGGAGTAATGTTGAGCTTCAGTTACATAAACAGGAGTTGAGATAAAAATAAGCTTGCTTTAATGTGTCAGGTTGTGCTGCAGAGTTACATGCCATATTTGTATACAGCCTGTTTGTTTACTTCTTTGTTCTTGAGTTGGGAACTTTGAAAATGAACATCAAGCACTGCTGATCTGATCTGCATTGATGTGTAATAATAAGTAAATGGGGATTTGAATGTAATGGAATGTAGTTTATTTCCTTCTGTTTATTATAAAGCACAGCACAGCAATAATGGCCTTGGACAGTTAGCCATTATTCTTCTGAACTTTCATTTGGTACTGTATAATAATTGGGAAAGGCAGCAATTCATGTTTTCCAAGGCTTAATTTACATTTGGATTAAATTCTCAATGCATCCGATTATGCTACTTTCAAGCATAAAAAGGGGAAGACAATCATTGGGTGTCAATTTTGTGCACTGAATGAATTCTTGAATGAATTCTTGTATGAGTTATTGGATGTAATACAGTACTTTCAGTAAATATGAATTGTATGTTGAAACACTGAAATCGATACATTCTCCCTAAATATGTTGCTTTTATTTGTGTGTGTTTTAAATACTCGTGCTAGAAGAAGAAAATGAAGTCTTGCATAGTGAATGCAGTATGAAATGGTGATTTTGTAGTAAGGCAATGATCAATCCCCATTTTACTATAGGTAGGAAGTAAGTGGGAGCCATATACAGAACTGGAAATTGACTTTTCAAAGACTGAGAAATCCTAACATGTTGCTATAGAGGCTTTGTTCATGTGTCAAGGAGGAGGCTGGAGTCCTGTCTTCATATGTGCAACATGCCAGCCTGCTATGTGTCCCTCACTACAAGGACTTATCCCTTTCCTTTTATGCCTCTGATGTTTTTACATTGTATTGCGACCATGCAAAAAAAAAAAAGGGGGGGGGGGAGACAAAAAGGAACAAATGTGATAGAATGTCAGATAAAGTAAAAGGGGCTATGGTGTCACAACACAGGACAGTTTCACACCACGGAAGGTGAGGCATTTGCACCAATACTACATCAATAATATGGTCCCCTGTCCCCTAAAGGGCTCTCCATCTAAAAAGAAACTTAAAGTAGATACCAGCGACAACCACTGGGGGAGTGGGGTGGTGAGAGGCACTAAGTGTAAATTAAACCACCCAGCAGCACCTCCTGCAACGGGGGATCAGCACTGCTACTCACATGGTGGAGGCTATTTGCATGGCCAGCAAATGTTGTCCATGCATGTGCGGAGGCCAGGTACGTGGCAGAGCTGATCCTCCATCGCAGGAGGTTCTGGGTGGCGTGCTGCTGCTTGGAGCAGATTTCAGGTGCTATGGTAGCAGAGGTAAAAGGTGAAGTTTAACCTTTCCCATACCAGATACTGGGATCTGGTATGGGAAAATGACATGAACCACTCTGGAAAGCACAGCAGTGTTTTCAAAGCATAATTCATGATTAGTACACCAGGATAACCACGCGTAAAAGACAATTCTGTCAAAATTGAATAATAGAAGAGCTGGTTGTCCCTCCTTTTCCTTCACAGTGTGCATACCATGCCAGTTAAACCTTAAGAAGAGCAGCTACCTTGGTTTTGGTTGCATGAGAGTGGCACAATGTGGTTGCCTTAGTTAAGTGTATGGACCATGTTATATTCCTTAGCATAATTAAGTGAAGTGCTGCCTTCATGAAGAAGGTCTTCCAGAAACACTCTGGCACGACCACAAAAGCCTTTGCAGAGGATGTAACGAGTACCCTGGGATTTATTGACATTAAACATCAGTGAGAACTACAAACACACTGAGTCTGTTAGTTTGCAATTAACACAGTGACATAATGAATCCAATTCCAATCATCACAGGGGCACAATACAATCCTATCTCAAGGCTGGCTAGAGCCTTTTCATATATAGATTTTTCCATAGTCATGCTGTCTTCAATGACTTGCAACAGAATGGAATGTGACAGTGCACTGAATGTTGATGCAAACACGGCATATGTTATAGGCTTTTAAAGAAAAGCTTCTTTTAGCCACTATATAACATGCTACCTTTCACAGTTTTATTGTTTTTAATGTTGTTTTCCTATTCATTGGATTGTGATGGAAATCAATAGTGTTTTTAAAAATAACCACCACCTCTTAGTATAAAAATAACAACCACCACCCACACATGATAAGTGTAGAATAGTAGAAATGATGGTAAAGTAGTCATGTGCTACTGATCCTTTTTTAAAAAGCATGTAGAAGGCAACAAAAATAAAATTGGTGGATTAGGACAAATGGTACTGAGGTGTGTTCTGAAAGCTGTGTTTTGGGACTAGGACTCTTCAATATCTTCACCAGTGGCTTGGCTGAAGGAAGAAAGAATACAATACACTTATCAGATGTGCTGAGGACAATGAATAGGAGGTATTGCAAACTCTTTTATAGGACGGGCTAAATTTTAAATGATTTAAATAAATTAAGGAAGCTATGTAGGTAGGAAAGAAAATGAAGTTCCACAAGGACAAGTACTAGCAGTCGAAATTCTTCCTATAGCTATGCTATAGTAATGCCTTTTATTCTCTCTTTAAATTATGATTGTGATTCTTTTTCACTTTATGTACATGTTATTTGAATGCCCCCCTCCCAGTTAGTTTTGGACATTTGACTGCTTGGTTATTTTTGCAGAATTTTCTTTTGAACTAATGAACATCAGAACTTTTTATGGTGTGGGAGCTGGGAGGTTTTCTTTTATAAGATGTGAGCTCTTTGTCAAAGGCAGGGGCGTATCTAGGGTAGGGCAGGCAGGGCATGTGCCCTGGGCACCACTTGAAGGGGGGGCACAAATTCCTAAAATTATTTTTTTTAAAAAAAATGGCCACCAAAAACAAAATGGCCACTGCACATGCTCAAATGGCCTCTATGAGGCCCTAGGCCATGCCAGGCCTCACAGAGGCCATTTGAGCATGCATGATGGCCATTTTGTTTTCAGCGGCCATTAAAAAATATATTTTTAAAAAATGGCCACTGCACATGCTCAAATGGTCTCTGTGAGGCCCTAGAGGCCAGTGGTGGGAGGGGTAACCTTTGCAGATGCCCCTCTCCCACGTCCTAAAGGAAGCGCCCCGGAGGGGCTCCAGGTTAAAAAAAATTAATATAATATAATATAAGTCACTGTAAACATATTCAGTTTAGCACTATGTACAGATAATCAGGGCTTGTGAATACTGAACTGAAGCTTATGAGCTAAGATTGTATTCATTTGCTCTTACTTTGCTTCTTATGATAAGTGAGTTAAATGTGGTGTCTTAATAATATGTCTATTAATGGTGAGTTTGTCTTTGAATCAGTGTGAAATCCTTAGTATTAAGGCCCACTGGGAGTTTCTTGCTCTCTTTCTCTCATTTTAACGATCTTTCTGAAATACTAGAATATATTCCAAGCAGTGACACAGTTTAATCTGCATATCCTTTAATTATTTTCGGAGTATCTGGGAAAAGTCAAATTCTCCATTGATTTTTAAAACTTATGTAATAGTGATGCTACAATGCATAGTAAAGAATTAGATAGGCACTTCTGTTTAGTTTTCCAAGTACACCTCCACATAGTATTTGGGTATTTCATGAGCCCCAGCATACTGATATTTGTAGTTTTCCAGCATTTTTTGGTCTGGCTACATCCACTGCTAAATAGTTTTTGAAATTTTAAAAGAGTAACGAGCTTGACTTATATTTTTCAGCTGATATTATAGTAAAGTTATCTGAAAGGTGGGTGTCAGATTCTTGGACAGGGGGCGCAATTTCAGTGCTTGCCCTAGGCGCTATTTTCCCTAGATATGCCTCTGGTCAAAGGTCATACTGAAGGTGTGATGAATCAAGATGAAGATAATAGGGAGGGGTGTAGCTGGGAGGGCCCTCTGGAGCTGGGGAGCCTGGCCTCTTTGAACCCATCTGCTCAATTATAGCTTCGCCAAGAGCTAAACCAAAAGCTTTTATCTTACTTTGTGCCCACCCAATCCCCAGCATGCAGCACATTTTTTACCATTGCATGTTAAATTATGTTAAAATATTATACTGTACATTTGCTAAGCAGTTTATGATCAGCATCAATATTTTGCATTGATTTTCCAAAATATACTAGGAAAGGGATACTTAAACATGTTAATATCCTCTTCTAAATATATCACTTTTTAAGTTCTGTAGCCAGTTATTTATGTTGCAAAGCAATAGTTATAGGTATGAACAACTCCATGGTAGTTAAGACTGAGATCAAAGTAAACATATGCCTGCGTCTTCATATGCAAAAATTGAGGCTTATTTGCAGTATAAGATTGGAAAATGTCCTCAGATTCGGCTAAGCCTTTATTTTGCAAACTTTGGCTGAAGCAGAGGGGGAATGCTGAACAAAGTAGCTCCTGTATATTCTGTTGCCTTAGAGACTGAAACATCTGTATCCGTTCAGGCAAGTGATGCAGGCATGGTAAGATATGACTTCCTTGCATTCCTCTCTTCATCTTGCTGTCAATAGTAATGGTTTATGGTGACAATGTACCGGACTTCTTTTGCATTGTATCGTATCCGGTTGTGTAGCATATCATGGACTGGGAGAGGCTTTTTAATTAAGCTCTAACTCCAAAGTCAGGATGCTCCCCTGTGAAAAGATGCTGTCACACAAATAATATTTCAAGATGAACTTGGAGGGACTTGAAATGATTGTTGTTCTAGTGATAATTGTGGCATTTGTGAAAGCTCTTGAGCATATGGGGCTCCTGGAAGACACTTACGAAGGTAGGATGCTAAAGAGAAAATGTTTGAGGGTTTTTTTAAAGCTTTTGTACCTAAGAATTTTCACTTTACCTTTTGTGCATGCAGTACAGAGAGGAATATAGGAACCGAAATACATATGTCATAATGTCATCATTCTTCTAAGAGATACTTAAACCTTGAAAAATATATGTTTATTTCTCCCTTCCTACTGACCTTGCATCTGATTTTTTTCTTAAAGGGTGTGGGGGAGTGAGAGATGACTTTATGGGGAGGGGAGGCTTTTGATATAATGAAATGTTTTCCAATAATTTTCATTGCAGAACTGAATTTTTCCCCATAAACCAGAAAAAAATGATAACTTGTTAGTCAAATCTTCCAGTTTAGCAACTTTATTTCAAATATAATTGCTATTTTAAATATAATTACTGGAAGCATTGATTACAGAAGCATTGTTGACTGTTCTAAAAATGTTATTTGCATGAATATGTCTATCCATGTAATCTATCTACAGCATATTTGCACTTTTAAAGTAGGTTTTTAATCAACATTTCTTTTTTAGCTTTGATTTTGATAGCCTTAGGAGTGCATCAAGAAAACATTACTGTACTGACTAAAATGTAAATATACTTTAAGTACTGCTGATAAAGGAACTCTGCGTCTTGTTACCTTTGCTACCTTTGTGTGTGGGGGGTGGGGGGGAATCCCATAAGATTCCACAGAGAGAAATATCAAAATAGATGCCAGGAAGCTGAATGTGTAGAAAACTGCTTTAAATTTAAAGATCATGCCAGAAGACAGCAAAACCTTTATGGGACTGCATGTTTGAATCAATTGGGGGTGGTGTTTTTTTGGTTTTTTTAAAAATGGAAAATACAAGTTCACTAGCATTTGATGAACTAGAATATATACATATTAAAACAGCCTTGTTTTGCTGCATGGTACATAGACTATAGATCACAAAATGTGTAGTTGTTACTGTATTAATTATTTGTGGAGATTACTCCAGCCCAGTATAAATGCAGATTCAAGTACTTTGGGAACCAGAGAACTTCACAAAGTTCAGTGGATGTTTTAGTTAATATATGCCTGTAAGGAAGGTGATTTTAATGACCTAATCCTTTCCTATTAGATGCTTTGAATGTTTAAAAAGATCCCTGAAGAGCTTCACCATGCTCCCTCCCTCAGTGTTTTTTAAAAAACACACAATTAAAAATACATCTTTTTAAAGAGGCTTTTAGGTGCTCTTTATCTGGTAGGTTTTTTAGTTCTCAGCTTTTAGCTTTTTAGTAATAAATTTTAATTTGAAACATTCAAAACTTGTAATTTTAAGTGTGTTTTTGTCTAGACTTTTAACTTGTTTAATTGTATTAGTCTTTTACTTTACATTGTATCTATTTGATTAATATTGTGAGCTGCCCCGCGCAGTAGGGTATTGGAGGGGCAGGGTATAAATATTTAATAATAACAATAAATAAAGGGGGAAAGACAAGGTTTTGAAGCACATATGATAAAGCTGCACTATTTTTCCATGTTAAGATAACAATTTATATTCAAATGACAGACCTCTGAGAACAAGCTTTGCTGTATAGAAAAACACTTTTTCACAAGCCTCCAAAAGAATGCAAATACTCACACAGTTATCACAAGTTGTAAATGATTGTGAGAACAGTAAATTCTATCTGCAGCTCCATTACGGGTTGAATAGTTTTTGCTTCTTTGTTTTTTGTTTATTATCCCTCTATGAATAAATGTACAAAGATATTTTGACATTCCTTCAAGTAACTAGAATTGAAGGAATGAATTAAATATAGTGATATAGATTCTTAGGGGAATGCATAAATATTCATCCTGTATATACAGACAGACGTGTATGCTCACTATATTTTTTCGAAATGATATGTATGGTAATATACTTTGATATGATGTTTTTTAGTGCAGGTTGACTATTTTGGAAATAAGTTTGAGTAACTTCTTGGCATTAAAAAAAAGTTCTGGCGTTAGGTTCTAAGCAGAGTTCCTGGGATAATTCAGTGGCATAATGATAACATTCAGTAGCATAACGACAATGAATCATCTCTGTACACTAGCCCTCCAGGGCAATGAACTGCTAAAAACAAAGGGGTTAGTGTTCATCTACCATCCATGCTGCATCTTGAGGGTTGTAGGGGGCAAGAGCAGGAGATATTTGGGGTGACAGAGATGGGAAGGGTTTCAAAGTATTGTAGATGAGCTCCTAAATGTACGTGTGAGAGAGAGGGAGGGAGGGAGAACGAACAAGAACAGCATATATAGCACTCCCATCCAGGCATTGGACTGGTGGCATCTGAGATATGGCTTCCTCAGGTTCTTGAAACCACTTGCAATTGTCTGTTGAAAACCACTGCACATTGAAATGGATAGATACAACCAACTCTCCACGTTCTGGGAGTTAACACAAACCGATTGACATTCAGACTACTTATGCGTGAGTAGTTCCATTTAGTAAAGTTAGTCTAACTTAATTTCAATGGGACTAGTCACGAGTAATTTAGTCTGGATGTCAGCCACTATGTTTTTACGGGGTTATAACACAAAGATGGTTATAATACAAAGGAGTGGTGTACTACTTTTTTAAAAGTAATTTATTAGTCTTGGAAATAAGTCCACAAAAGCTATTGATCCAGGAACCTTTGTACTAGCCCATTTGCTGTGTTGTCGTGGCACATTAACAGCTAAAGAAAAGGTGAACCATTTTTTTCACTTCATAGACGTGTCTCTACATGTTGCCCATAGGCAATTCTTATGGCAGGTGACTACTTATTGACAAAATTTGTTTTAAGGCATGTTTTGCTATACATAGGAAAACTATGCCATTCTGAATGCCAACCTACAGAAGTACTTAATGCTATTTGCTTATTTTCATGTGCAGGGTGAACACTTGATTGTTTTTGAACATTCCCAGCATTCTAGCCATTTGGCAGAACTTTCAGCACAATTAATTTGATTCCTGGTGACAATTAGCAATATTTTGCTATTTTTCTTCAATTTTCCTTTTTTATAAGAAGTCACATACTTTTTGTCTGACCCAAGCTGCAAATCAAAATAATGAACACTACTATAGGGCCATTCACTCAGAGCTCCTTCACACCCTCAGTGTGTGAGAGAGACCTATTCTGAATAGCAGTGGCTGTGTGACCTGACAGATTCAACCAGCCTCTGATAAAAGCACGTCAGTGAGAAGTGGGAACTTAGGTGAGATTGGCTTGCC
Source organism: Hemicordylus capensis (assembly GCF_027244095.1). Taxonomy (NCBI): domain Eukaryota; kingdom Metazoa; phylum Chordata; class Lepidosauria; order Squamata; family Cordylidae; genus Hemicordylus; species Hemicordylus capensis. Next base: position 366,776,341 of record NC_069658.1, on the reverse strand, counting down.
AGTGTCTACTGTTTGGATTGTAAAGAAGCTAGTCATCAGGTTGACTAGACTGAAAGAGAGAGAAGGAATTTCCCAGTGTTTAGATGGGAGAATGTTAGTCAAGAGACTAGAGCAGGGCTACTTAACTTTGGCCCTCCTGCAGATATTGGCCTACAACTCTCATAATCTCTGGCTATTGGCCACTGTGCCTGGGGATTATGGGAGTTGTAGACCAAAAACTTCTGGGGGGCCCAGGTTGAGCAGGTTAAGAGCAGACTTCCTCCTGTGCCCTCCCACCCCTCCCCTGGCGATTGTAAGAATCACCTCAAAAAATTCAATCTCTTTTTTCCAAGTCAAAGATATCTCTTATACTGGAGAGTTGGGCTGTCTTCCATGAATTTCTCTATGCCTCTTTTAAAGCCATCCAAGTGAGAGATGAGGGATCTCATTAATGTGAGATGAGGGATTGTTTGATTTGGGAGGAGGAGGAGGATTGGTGCCAAGTTAAGGGAACTGTGTATAAGATTGTATGTATGGAATGTGAAGAGCTTTATATTGGGGAGACAGGGAGACCCCCTGTTAAAAAGGTATAAAGAGCGTTTAGCTGATATGCAAATATAATTAAGATGGATTGGAACCCTGGGTAAAACATATGAAAGAAAATCATAAAGGAAGAGTTGCACAAACCAAGGCACTTATTCTGGCTATTGAAGGAAATATAGTGAAGTGTAAGATTTATAAGGCTATGCATATTGAACAGTTACAACCCTCTATTAATGTTAAGGAGAAAATGAGAGAGACAGTTAAATTTATTGGTCAATAGAAGGGTTAATTTTTTAAAAGATATTCATCCCCCCCCCCTTTCCCCCTGTCCTTGGATTGGTTATCTAGTTTGTTGCTGTATTTAATCCCAAGTGCTCCCAGCTGTTTGAAATAGAGCATTGACAATGATGTTTGAACACTGAAAAGTGTTTGCTCAATATGTAAGATCTTTTATTTTTTATTGTACATATTAATGTGGTCTAAGCATTTCATCAGAATAACAGGAGTATGTGAATTCCATCGCCATTATATCATTTTTTTTTTGCCAAACTGCACCCCCACCCTTGAAAAATAGTGAATATGAGTGTTTATACTATGTCGTCACGAATAACTATAAGGCTTCAAGTTTCACTGCTTCTCTTTAATATGCCTTAATATGCCATTCAACTAATACCGCCTTCTCTAGTTTAGGAATCTTACTTTGGAAGTCTGTCTATCTATCTATCTATCCATCTATCAATGATAGATAGATAGTCTATTTAAAAACAAACTGTCCACAATATACTTATTATCATCATCTTGTGAACTAGAATTTGTCTGGAGTAATTTTTCAACACTTGTTCATTACAAGTGTTGTAGGTTGGAGAGCAAACTATTCTTTATGCAATCTCGCTATGGGCCAGTGAGCTTATGTACTGAAAAGATCCCTATTGATCTACTCTGTGCTTTTGATGTGACAATTTTAACAGATGCCAGTGCACTCACAGCAATTGTTTTTGTTCTTACTTTAGACCAGGGGTGTACCAAGGTTGGAGTGGGCCTGGAGACAAGATTTTAAAATGGGCCCCTCGCAGTATATTTATACACAACTTTACAACAGTGGCAACAGCCACTGCAGGGATGCTGTTCTGGAGATGGATAGAGTCATTTTGTTTCTGTATAGCAAAACTGAATATCAAAATACCTTCTGTCCACAAACTGCATGTAATGGGTGGTGGTCCTGATCCCAAAAGATCAAGTTAAATATCAGTTTCCCCCCAATATAAATAATTGTACTACCTTTAAAAACAACAAGAAAGCATTTAGTGAATTCAAAAGTGCTATTTGCAAAAGTTCTATTACCCTGTTTGGACTGGCCAATTTTTCATGCATGCAGCTTGACCATTGAGCAGTAAGACATTTGTATGAAAGTGGTTCAAAGAAACAAATCTTTAAAAAGGGGGGGGGGACCCACTTGTCCAAAAGTGGGTTCTGGCTCAGTTTGTAGTCAATATAAATGTTCATAGCTGGTTTAATTTCAAATTGGTCTATACCTCAGGATGGTATGCAGCAAAAATGGTTGAGGGATACAAAATGTTTAGAGGAAACCCCTTTGAAGGTGGAAATGTTCTTCTGTATGTAGTAGCAGTCTATTCCTAAAGAATGAACAAGTCAGTCAGCGAGCAGGCAGTTTAGATGGGGGAGGGAAAGGTCTAACCTGCCCCTCCTGTGTTCTGCTGATACCCCCCATACCTCTCTGTGGTCTGGCACCATCACACAGAAACAGCCATGCCGTCTCTGCTGCCGGTAAAGATCTGCTTGTAGCTAGCTGGGAACAGGAAGTTCCCTGTTGGGGCGACCTCACACTGCAGATGCCATCTTGAGTGCCCTGAGTGAACTTCCTGTTCCCAGCTAGCCACAAGCAGATCTTTACTGGCAGTCGCACCGGGCCATGGAAAGCTGGCGGGGGGCAGCAGCAGAGCAAGGAGGGGCAGGCAAGACCTTCCCCTCCCCACCCAAACTGTCTGCCAGCCGGTGCAGGGCCTCTCACATTGTGGCTGGCCTCACTCTTGGGGAGGGGCCCAAGATGTATATGTAGTCTATCGATGCTCCTCTTACTGGGTGGATTGGATTTGTTATGCACATATCTAATTCCCCATCACACTGTAGATTTCTTCTCAACCCATCTGTAGGGCTCATAATGTAGCTCTTTCAGTATAGGAGTAATATGATCTCTCCGAGATGACCCAGAGACCAACCTGGTTGGCACATTCTGTACCAACTGCAGTTTCTGGACTATGCACAAAGGCAGTCCCACATAGAGCACATTGCAGTAGTCAAGTCTGAAGGTTACCAGCATATTCACCACTGTTCTGAGGCTGTTTATCTCAAGGAATGCACATAGCTAGAGTATGAGCCAAAGCTGATAGAAAGCACTTGTGGCCAGGCGTGGCTTGTGAACTCTCCTCCGGGGGGGCGGCCTCCTTAAGGTAAACAGAGCCGGTACTCCGTCCCGCCCAGCAACCCCCGCAGCAGGGAATCGCCTCCGCCACTCACCTGGCCGCTGGTGGGGGCTCGCTTCCGTGGGAGCCAGGTGAGTGGCGGAAGCGAATCCCCACTGCGGGGGCTGCTGGGCAGCAAGGAGCACCGGCTCCGTTTACCTTAAAGAAGCCGCCCGCCCCCCCCCCCCGGAGGCGCGTTCATGAGCCACACCTGCTTGTGGCCACCCCACCATTTCAACCTGGGACACCAGAGAGAGGTTTGCATCTAGAAGCACCCCAAGACTGTGTATCTATTTCTTCTGGGGAAGTGTAGCCGCATCCAGAATGGGCAGATCAAAATTTTCTCCTGAGTTCCAAACCTGCACAATAAGTACCTCCATCTTATCTGGATTCAGTCTCAGTTTGTTATACCTCATCCATCCCATCACTGCCTCCAGGCAGGCATTTAGGGAGGTTATGCCTTATCCTGATGATGTTGACATGGAGAAATAGATTTAGGTATCATCAGCATACTGATAACACCCTGCACCAAATTTCCCGATGATCTCTCCCAGCAGTTTTATGTAGATATTAAAAAGCACTGGAGACAGTATGGAGCCCTGGGGGAACACCGTATAAAAGTTCAGATTTTGAAGAACAACAGTCTCCAAGGGATACCATCTGCAAGCTGCCTAAGAGTTGGAAGCAGAACCACTGCAAAGGAAGTACCTTTCACCCCCCCCAAACCCTCTCAGATGCTCCAGGACAGTGTTCCCTCTACGGTGTGTGCACGTGCAGCTGCTCATAGATATTTTGATGTCCACTCAGTTAATTTTAGATCCTGCTCAGGTTGAATCAGGAAGGTCCCACTCTGAATGCATGTGTGCACACACTGCCTTGATACTGTCACCCAGAACAAAATTCATTCCGCACAGAGATGAAAAAAAATTAGAGAGAACACTGCTCCAGAAGGATACTATGATCATTAGTTTTGAAAGCCGCCAGGAGATCCAAAAGGCCAACAAAGTCACACTCCCTCTGTCAGTTCCCAATTGGAGATCATCTGTCAGGCTGACCGCATAGCCCACCCGAAAGCCAGTTTGAAATGGGTCTAGATCAGGCCTTCTCAACTTTGGGCCCCCAGATAGCCAGGGATTAGCCAATAGCCAGGGATTATGGGAGTTGTAGGCCAACATCTGCAGGAGAGCTAAAGTTGAGTAGCCCTGATGTAGATAATCCGTTTCCTCCAAGACTGCCTGGAGCTGGGAGGCCACCACCTTCTCAATTACCATTCCCAGCCACAGACAATTGGAGACAGGCCTATAGTTGCTTTACTCTGAGGGATCCAATGCAGGCTTCTTCAGAAGAGGACTAATGATTGCCTCTTAAAGCAAGGAGGCATTCTGTCTTCCCTCAGAGAAGCATTTATAATATCTACCAGGCCTTCTACAACAACTGACACCCCCACCCCCACCGCCTGATAGTATAAGCCATGTCGGTCAAGGGACAAGGTGGTAAGCTGCAGCACTCCAAGCAGCTTATCTACATCACCAGGAGTCAGAAACTGAAACAAATCCAACCTAACCACATAAGCAGGGTTGCTGGATACCTCTGCATCAGACACTGCAGTAATTGTGAGGTGTGAGTCTAAGTATTCAGGTCCCTTCACTTCCTTTCTAAATGCTGTTGCAATATTTCCATTTTTCACGGTTTGTATGGAATTGATTTTGCTTGCATCATGGTATCATCCTGTTCTTCCTACAGATGAAGCAGAAGGGTACCTCTTCCTTTGGCAGGCAGCCTGTTAAACAGAAATAGCAGCCAATGTAAGCATACACTTTGTAAGCCCAAAACATCAACAAGGGGAGCAGGAGAATCAGATAAGTATGATGGAAACGTGACTGACCCCTTGCCTTTCAACCAGGAGATAAGGGCCTTGTGTCTCATGCAGTGGCTATGTGCGTTCCACACAGATGTGACAGTTACTGGCACATAAGAGGAGAAGTGCTTTGGATATCATTGTGTAGATCTGAGGGTAAAAACCACATTTGGCTGAAGGGATAACTGTAGGACATAAGACAGTCAAACAAATCCCAGAACTACCGAGAAAGGACAACCCATTAAAACAAAATAATTTCAGTTATATTATTTGAGATGCAATTGTAATTATTTGAGATGTCATTGTGATCAAAATTGCTTTCTTTTTTCAGACACTGGACCTTTAGGGTCAGTTCAGGTATTCATCACTTGCTTAAGTGTCCTCTCAGTCCTCTCATGAACCATTTTCACAAGGGGAAGATTCTACTAATAGACCCCCCCAACATAAAAGCAAGCCTACAAGGTTAGCATTTATAATTTAAAAAATAAGATATTTATACCAGAAGCAGATTTGGGAGAGGCATTGTTTTCTAGGGATGTGCACAGAACCGGCTGGCCCTGTTCGATTTGAGGCCGGATTGGCCTTGAACCCAACTGGGCCAATTCGGTCCAGCACCCCCTCAAACCCACCCCCACCGGTTTGGTTAGGTCCGGGGGGGGTTCGTGAGCTCTGAAAAGTTTTTAAAACATTTTTTTAAAAACTTGTGCCCCTGGTGGCGCAGTGGTAAAACTGCCGCCCTGTAACCAGAAGGTTACAAGTTCGATCCTGACCAGGGGCTCAAGGTTGACTCAGCCTTCCATCCTTCCGAGGTCGGTAAAATGAGTACCCAGAATGTTGGGGGCAGTATGCTACATCATTGTAAACCGCTTAGAGAGCTCTGGCTATAGAGCGGTATATAAATGTAAGTGCTATTGCTAAGTGCTATTGCTATTTTAACCTTTACTCCCCTCAGTTCCTGGAGGTGGGGGGGGGTCCATGGAGGTTCCCCCTCCCCCACCAACCTTTCTTATGCCCCACTTGGCCGCTCTTTGGATGGTTTTTCTAAAAAAGAAAAAAATATTTTTTACCTGATTCCCCCTCCTTTAGGCGGTGGGGTATGTATCCCACGGAGGTTCTCCCTCCCCCCTCTGGCCTTCCTCATGGCCCCTTTTGCCAGGTTTGGCAGTTTTTGTTCCAAATCCAGGCTTGAAACCTGATTGAAATGGATCTAGATAGTCCTTTTCCTCCAAGAATGTCTGGAGCTAGTCAGCCACTACACGCTCAAGCACCTTGCCCAGGATGGGAATATTGTCCACAGGCCTATAGTTATTTACATCCTCTGGGTCCAGACTGGGTGTTGTTGTTTTTTAGGAGTGGTTGAATAATAGCTTGCTTCAATGAAGCTGGGACCACTCCCACTCTCAATGAGACGATTAGAACTTGCTGGACCCAGCTAAAAATTCCCTCCTTACTAGATTTAATAAGCCATGAAGGGCAAGGGTCAAGCATGCATATAATTGGCTGGACTCTACTGAACACTTTAACCACAGGCACCAATCACTGTAGCTCTTCCAGCAAAACTAGGCCAGATTTTACTCTGGGCACCTCTCCCAATGATCCTACATCAGCCATAGTGTCCGACGCATGGCAAATGTGAGCAACTTTACCTTCAATGTGCTGTGCAAATGCGTCACAGCATGCTACCAAGGGTTCTAATGCATCCTGCCCAGGTCCAGATTTCAAAAGGCCCCACACCACCCAGACAACATTGAGAGGATCCTCAACTGGGTGAGCCCCGCTGGGTGACATTGAGAGGCTCCAACGGTGGATGGGGGAAAAGGTGTTTCTCCTACTCCCAGTTCAGTCTGCAATTGAACCTCCCAACTGCTCCCTACATGTACATAGCGACACTTAGTAGCATTTCTAGGCAGAAGAGAAAAGTCTGCAGGTTTCCTAATCAAGCAATTAAGGTTGTGTTTACAATTAATCAATTCCTTAATTGTAGCCAGGAGGGCAGCTTTGGATGCTGCAATATTGTGTCTGTGGAGGTTCGGGCGAAGTGGGGGGTGGGTGGGATACCTCATACTTTATATATAGTCCACACATATTTCATCTGAATGATAATTTTTGAATTTCCCTACCCAGAGAACCATTTGCAATTCCTATTTTCTTTTAAAATATTTAGAATAATATTCAGAATCGAGATAGAAATAAGCAACTAGTGGCCCTAGGCCTACTTTGGCCCTTGAGCGCAAGGTGCCTACATCCCAGTTCCCAGCCCTGAGGCAAAAGAAGTGTGTCGGGTGCCTTAGAATTGTCATTCCAATCCAGAAAATGTTGAGAGGTCTGGCTCAATACCCTCAACTTCCTCATCAAAATTTATTTATTTATGTATTTATCATTTTTTAAAATAAAAATTTAAAATAATTAAATTTTATATGATATTTAATACATTAAAACAAACTCAAGGCAATTTGGGATTGTTTTGGGATTGGGATTGTTTTTAATGAAAGCTGGTATATAAATTTAATAATTTTATTTATTTATTTATTTATTACATTTATATCCCACTCTTCCTCCAAGGAGCTCAGAGCAGTGTACTACATACTTAAGTTTCTCCTCACAACAACCCTGTGAAGTAGGTTAGGCTGAGAGAGAAGTGACTGGCCCAGAGTCACCCAGCAAGTCTCATGGCTGAAGGGGGATTTGAACTCGGGTCTCCCCAGTCCTAGTCCAGCACTCTAACCACTACACCACACTGACTTGTGTGAATAAATAAATATTCCAAATTGGAATATAAATATGATCCCAGTGGGTAGCTCCGGATAAAATCCTGGCTGAATTTTACATTAGCTGCAGTTTTTGAATATTCTTCAATGGCAGCCCCATGTAGAGCTTGTTACACTAATCCAGCTGTGACATGACTAAGGTGTGGGTAACATTGGCCAGATCTGCCTTCTCAAGAAAGGGACGCAGCTGGCACATTAGCCAAAGCTGTACAAAGGCACCCCTGGCCACTGCCTCTATCTGAGCTTCCAAAAGCAGAGCCGTGTCCAGCAATACCCTCCTGTGAAACTTTATTAGAAAGCTTTATATCCTGCCTTTCAATAAATAGGTCAAAGCAGCTAACATTATAAATAATGAAACAACTATAATACAACCATAAAAAAGGAGACCAAGAAAGTCCTAAAAGTATAGTAGCAATACATATAAGGGCTATTCGTATGAACAGCCCTACCCAGGCGTGTCCACCCCTACTGGGGTAGGACTGCTCGTGTGAAGCTCAGCACTGCGCTGCCGGGGAGCCTGAGTGTCCCCCCCCACTGGCTTTTACCCAGGTAGAAGAGACCCCTTCTCCCTGGGTTCCTGGTCATGTGTCTGTTCTCCTCACACAGTTTATTGACGGATATCTGGAGGCCGGGGTGCATTTCCCGAGTCTCCAGAACACTCTGCCCTTGAAGAATATTCGGCTAGTGTGCCAGTTACATCCGTTTCCCAAGAAGGCAGATATGGCCAAAATGGCGGTCGTGTGCATGGCGGAGTGGTGCAGCAAGAGGATCCAGGAGATCGTGTATGGGAAGGTAGGTGTACTCCTGCCTTCCCCCACAACAGTCCCTAGTCGCCAGGGATTTGGGTCCTGTGGAAGACCTTATACGTTAAGAGGACAATAAAAGGTATAGAGATGAACAGAAAATAAAGATAAAGGAATTGGCCTTTCAGCAAAAGGCCATCAGAGAGGGACAAGGTAGGCTTGCCTCTACACCTGGGACATGACCAATTAAAAATACCTCTATTGCATCCCAACCAAACATCACTTGGATGATTGTGATATATGGAGGAGGGCCTCCAAAGAGAATCTGAGCAAATGGGCAGGTTTTTTTATGGGAGAAGACTGTAGTAATGGCACAGCAACCTGACTGTAACATTTTGAACCAGTTCCAGTTTCTGGACATCCCCCATACTGTGTATCACAGTAACCTAAACTGATGTAACTAAGGCATGCTATGCCATGACCACATCTGCGTTATCCAGGACTGGGTGCAGCTGGCACACTAGTAACCCAACTTGGCAAAGATACTTCAGGCCACTGTTGTTACCTGGCATCGAGGTTCAAGGCAGGGTTCAAAAGCACATCCAGATGGTGAGCCCAGATTATGAAAAGGGGTTGCTACTCCATCCAGCACAGGTTATATCCCTACACGTGAATTAGCCTATTGACTAGGAGCACCTCAAGTTGTTCCACCCCCATCCAGGCCATTATCCACCTCAGACTGATTTAGAAGCTCAACAACTTTGTACCTGACGGCAAGGACAGTTAGAGCTGGACATTCTCAGCATACTAATGGCACTGCATTCACAAAATCCTTGGGCGATCTCTTTATTCAGTCAGAGGGATAGCCCATGGATCAGGCCATGTGAGGTTGTAGCTACCCTGCGCTCAACTCTGCTGACTATGCCACTAGGCCCTGCCTTCAGCTATGCTGCCACCACTGCTGCTTTTCTATCTCCAGGTGAATGAACTGGTCCCATCCTCCTTGCCTTTTGAAAAGGCAGCAGATGGAGAACAGATTGTGTACTCAGTAGAGAAGAGGTAGTAGTGGTGGCCACTTCCACCATCAGGTGTGGAGAGCGTGTGGGGCTGTGGACTGGAGATAGGGACTATGGAGGGGGGAAATTACAGTGTACTTTGCATACCATCAGGCTGGGGCTGTGGAGATGGGGGCTGTGCCTCATCAAACTGCTTCAGACACGCTGGAGGGCTGGACTCACAATTTCTCATTCATTCTCACTATTCTTATAAGCTGAGCAGTGTTTCAATAACGATATCATCAAGCTATCCAAATAGAGATCTGCAGTAAGAGCTTCAAACTGCTATGCTGGTCTCATCTCCATCCCAGTCAAACAATATAACTTTATGCGGCAGGGGAAATGTTGACAAAACCGGTCCTTGTTCACAAACTGCTGACCATTTTGACTGATAGCCCAAACTCCACTGTTCTGTACTTAGTTCTGATAAAAGTAAACAAAAATGCAGCAAACCAATTACTGAAGAAAATCAAACATCTTAGTGAAAGATAAAGGAAGATAGTACAAGGATGCCTGACAGGAGATCCATTGAAGTATTAAATTATACACCTCTCTAAAAATACCTGGATCTTTAAAAGGAATACAGCACTGCTCAGTCAAGAACAAACACTGTTCCACTGCATATCATCCCCAGTACAACTTGCATGTCAAACCAACCCCCTTTGAAAACACGAAATTGTCTTTGAATGTCACAGCATGGCATTACCCAGATGCGCACACACTCACACATCCACTTTGCAAGGAAATCTTGAGGAAAAGTGAACAAACGACAACAATAAAGTGGGACAGAGAACATGCATGTTGGGGGTGGGGAGAAGAATAAAATGAAATATAATAATTAAATTGTATTTTTGTTTTGTCTGTAATGTGAACATATCCAGTGTATGTTAATTACTTTGGCACTGTATCAAGAAGGATAGAGCCATAAAAATCAGGGCAAGTGTTCTGCAAAGAGAGCTAAATTCACATTTTTTCTTTAAAGCTACAGAGCCTAAAGTTGTGCTGAACTTTAGAAGTGAAATGGTTTTGCCTTTCCTGTCTTTGTATCATGCTTGCAAATATTCTCTATGTATTTATTGAGCACATATTTGCCCTTTGGCATCAGCATTTGACATTCAAAGATTTTGCAGTAGTCATCAACATGTGACAGTATCAAATATGCAGCAATCAATATTTGATGTTACCTGATATCACACATGAAGTAGCAATCAGAATTTGACTGGGCAACAGAGTTTGGCAATACTCTGTTGCCCAGAGTACAAATAATACTCAATAATATTTGTATTAACTTTAGTCAGTCATTTCAGATGGACACTTTTTGAATGTTGATTAAATTTCAATTCCAGAGTGGTGATTTTTGAGCTCAAATTCTGTTACCAGAATCTGAATTTTAAAATTTGGACGCTCTAGGGATTTCAGAATAGTGTAAAATTTAATTGTGGCTCTGCTGAATAAAAATGGAGACAGGATTATGTTGACTCTCCCAAACTACTACTACTACTACTACTACTACTACTACTACTTCATATGTGCCACTTTTTAACAAAGCACTTTACATTAAATAAATAAATGTTGCTTATCCCAAAAGAGCTCACAATCTAAAAGGAAACGTAGACATCAGCAACAACCACTGTAGGGATGCTGTGTTAGGGCTGGATAGGGCCAGTTGCTCTGCCCCTGTTAAATTTAAGAGAATCACCACTTTAAAAGATGCCTCTTTCCTCAGCAGGGTTTAGATTTCCACTCTCTAGTCAAAGCCCATTTCTTTTTTTATTATTATTTTTAAAAATGCCTCCTAATCCTGCAGATAGTTGGCTTTTCGCAAATAAAACCAGCTATTATTAACTGTTTACCTACTCATAAGAGACAAGCAGAAATTAGAGATACTACTGAAATTCTCTCCTCCTACATATCTCCTTGGATTTGGAGATCCCAAATGGCCTGATCTTACTTCTGAAGTAGCAGCACAGAGCATCAAAGATGGGCTATTATTCTGGTTTTGATGGTCAGACATTGTTCAGTCCACATGGGTAGTTTACAACAGTTTTCAGTTTGTATTTTTAATATACTACTGATTAGCAGGGTATCTCCCCTCCCTCCCAAAGCCCTTTCCAGTTTCTGCACAACCCTCAGGAACAGATTTAAACTGGAAAATTCCCTTCCCTCTCTGCACCCAGCCATCTGTGCAAAGGAAGCCTTCAGTGCAGAGATGGTGAAAGCTTCTTGCGGACTCTCGGCCCTCCTGGCCATGCAGGGCTATGCATCTTATAAGCAAGTTTAAACAAAAACAGGCAAACTTCATTCGCGGAACTGCTATTTGCAGTTCCACATATTCCTGGGTGTCTACTTGACACCCGATATCATTAACCATGAATGTGAAAGGGTTAAAACCATCCCCATCATTTTTTACAGTTGAAGAGGCATTTCCCAATTTGGGGTTGCATTCCTGGGCATATGTAGACCCCGTGGGGCACAGTACAGTAAACATTTTCAATTATTTTCACATTATTTCACTGTTTTTTCATTACTTTTTTGCCTTTTTTTGTCCATTTTGGAACCTCACCCCCATTTCCCATAGGTATAATGCCTCATTACTCAAGGTTTCATTACTCGCAGTAGTAGGTGAGGAACAGAACCTCTGCGAGTAACAAGGTTTTCCTGTAAGTAGTTGTATTCTATCGGGTATCTTTTATGTTTTTTATGTTTCAACAAAGTTCCTCATCAAAAACTAGGGGTGTACATGAATCAAATTTTTTGTTTTGAATTGTACCCAAATTGAAGTAACCCCCAATTTGTTTTGGGTCTGAAACTGACCCCCCCACATCCGAATCACCCCAGATTTGATTTGTACCTGAATTTTCTGAATCTGAATTGATTTGGACTTTTAAAAAAAGGGTGTCCTGGGGCCAAAGGTCTGGGGTGGGTGGTAGTGCCCAGTGGGGGAAAACTACAACCCAAATTTAAAATAAATTGCGCAAAGGGGTGATCTGTAAATAATTTTTGAAGTTTGCACATCTTTAATTTCCCTTCCATAGGGAATAATGGGGATTTCAGCAACCTTATAGCTCCATGTGGGGGTACCAGGGTGCCCAAGAGCAGGTTGTGGTGTGTGGTAGTGCCCAGTGCATGCAAGGAAGCTACCAACCATGTTCAAAGAAATTGGGCAAAGGGGTGATTTTTAAATGATTTGCAGGGGAGTGACAGCAGGAGGGAGGAAATGGGTAACAAATGAGAGTGGATTCATTTTCAATGACAAACAATGAATCCACTCTCATTTGCTATGTGCACTACACCACCACTCGCTCTGGGCCACCCTGGTGTCCCCCATGTTGAGTTACAGGACTGCTGAAATCCCCATTATTCCCTATGAGGAAAACTTAAAGACACACAAACTTCAGAAATTCTTTAAAAATCACCACTTTCACCAATTTATTTGAAATCTGGATGGTAGCAGCACCCTTTGGGGCATTACCACCTGACCCACCCTTCTGCCCCCAAACCCCTTTTCTGCTCTGAATCTTCCCCAAAGACATGTCAACTTCAAAAACCATTTAAAAATGACCCCTTTGCCCAATTTCTTTGAAATAGGCGCACTGGTAAAATTTTATAGCATTATTCCATTTTATGAAAGTGGCGCAGCAGGGAAATGCTTGACTAACAAGCAGAAGGTTGCCAGTTCAAATCCCCGCTGTCTCCCTGATCCTAGTCTGACATTCTAACCATACTGGCTCTGCACATGAGGGGGGCAAGATTCCAGGCCCTTTTTCTATGTGTTTTATTATAATTGTGTTTTCAAAAATTCATTCTGTTTGTAGCAAAAATAATCCAAGGTTTTAGTTGTCTACAATAAGAATGAAGTAGTCAGTACTGTTACAGATGAAATGATGCATTCTGGCATTATAAGATTTTTTATTAGCCTACTTAAGTGGCACAGTAACCAGAAGGTTGCTGTTTCGAATCCCCACTGGTATGTTTCCTATGGGAAAGATATGACTATGGGAAACACCTATATTGGGCAGCAGCGATATTGGAAGATGCTGAAAGTCATCATCTCATACTATGTGGGAGGAGGCAATGGTAAACCCACCTGTATTCTACCAAAGAAAACCACTGGACTCTGTGGGCTCCAGGAGTCGAAATTGACTTGACGGCACATTACCTTTTACCTTATGATTGGTGGTGCTCCTTCCAGACAGTGTTTACTTCATCAAAATAAGTATCTACAATCAAAAATATTAAATATAGGAACTTATAAATAAGCTCCTTTTTAAGTCCCTACAAAGATTTTCTTACTTTGATTAAGTAAATACTGTCTGGAAGAAGCACCATCTATCATACAAATGGAATAATATTGTAAAGTTGTATGTCTCACTGAATAAACTCCCAAGTAGGAATCAAACCCCTTTCCAAAAAGAAACCATTCTTTGTCACGTATATCCAGCTTTTTAGGTTTAAATCTTTCACCTTTGCTTCTGCCTTGCTTAAGATTCTGCCTGGTTTTTATTATACTTAAATGTGAAGTGAAAGAAAGTAAAAATGTGATTTTATAAATATAATAAAGGTAAAGTGTACCGTCAAGTCGATTTCGACTCCTAGCACCCACAGAGCCCTGTGGTTTTCTTTTTGGTAGAATACAGGAGGGGTATAAACCATGTTATTTAATACAGAATACATTAAAGTGCCCTTTCAGTATTGTTTAATGAATTCCAAGTCCCTGCTGATATATCACATTAACAGCTCTGGACTAACATGAATTTATATGCTTTTAATTTCTTAATTTGCCTGGAGTATATAAGTAGGTGTTTTGTTGGGGTTTTTTAGTATCTTATTTAATTCCAAGGATGTTGGGGAAGGGGAGTGGGTGCTGTGTATCAACTGGACAGGGCTTCATTTTTTAATCTTGTGCTTGCAAGCACTAATATAAGCAAAAGCAGCACCTAGTATGATTTAGATCTTTGTGAGTTTTGCCATCATTCTTATGCTGTTTTCGTGTTGTTTACATTGCATCCTGAAAATAGACATGCTGCCTTAGGGATAATTTGTTTTCCCAGCTATATCAAAGTGTAATTACCTTGTTCTTTTTCTAATCATAAAAGAACACACTATTTTTCAAACTAGAGGTCTCACTCGAACCAGTCAGTCATATTGTTCACTAATACTGGATGCCCAAAGGTACCAAGAAGGCATATCAAGGCTTTTGCTTGTGCTGAATAGTTATCGAAGAGCAATTCCTTTGTATAGCCGAAGATCCATTTGCTGAACTGACTATAGGCATTATGCACATTCTTGCTAAGAAAGCTACAATCTATCGCAACAAAGTGACCTAAACTCAAGATAGGTTTCTTAGGCGTGCACTTGGCTTCATACTGTAGTATTGGTCTGTTCGTCAGATTATATATGATTTAAACTTCAGCTATGCATACTCTCTGTCACTCATTTTTTGCAGATCTCTGAAAACTTTGCATACAGGTTTCAATTAACTCATTTGCCTTCAATCTTTTCAGAGCTGGGTTTCTCCTTTAATTCCAATCTCCAACATAGGATCCACTTTTTGCATTTATGTCTGTTTCCCTAATATCCCTCCTTCTATAAGTTTGTGTTTCTCTCTGTGTCTCTATCTCAGACGTTCCCTTCTTTTAAAAAATGCATAACAGGGGGAAAAGAACACATTTTGAATAATGCCACTGGCTGGCCCATCTTAGAACAATATGCCACTACCCCAGATTTTTTTAAAAATTATGATTTTGCCTAATTTTCCATTTAAAGTTTTTGCTCTTTAATGCAGACCAATGGAATGATTGGTAGTACAAATATATTTGGTGTCATTAACTAGTGTGCCATTTGTGGTTTTGTTTCCATTAATCAATGCAATCGGCTGTGTAGCCTTGCAAAGATAGAGAGACTCTTTGGGAACTAATGTCACGGAACCTGGAAGACCACTCACCCAGGAATTACATATGCCACCTGGGGTCTCATGGACTAGCCAGACCAGTATCAGGTTCATTACCAGCGGAGGAAAGCCAATTAAGCGGCAATGGGTAGCAAGAGTCATACCAGATTTATTCTTTGCAAAGAAGGTGTCCTGTTTGTTTAGGCCAAGAACAGAAGACCGCAAGGTGCATTTGCAACAAGTCTTATATAGTTAGAAATAGATACATAACATGTCAATCAAACAACCCAGTCCCAGGAGCAGGTTCTACAGTTACTTTACTCATTCCCGCTCTAGTCAGATTCTCGTTAGGTCCGCCCTCAGTACTTTCCCACTTCACCCTTAGCATTGCAGCAGCCATTTTATGTACATTGTTTATCACTAATGATGAAAACCGGATAAATTTAACTTTAAGATCTGATATTGGGAGGACATATTGCAGTCACTGTTGCCTCTAAGGCATGCATGCATGTGTATGCTCAAATGTTTTTGGATGTCCGTTCAGTTAATTTTAGATCCCACTCAGGTTGAATCAGGAAGGCCCCACTCTGGATGCATGTGCTCACAAACTGTCTTGATACTGCCGCCCAAAACAAAATTCATTCTGCACACAGATGAAAAAAATTAAAGAGAACACTGATTGCATTTACCTGAAAGTCAAGCTGTGCATGCTTTTAAAAGTATGAGTTAAGGAAGAGACTCTTCTTTTTAAAAAATAGTTTTCAGTTTTTGGCTTTTTATTAATGACTTTTAATCTGAAACTTTAAAAAACATATAATTTAAAATATGGTTTTAGCCTAGTCTTTTAACTTGTTTAACTTTATTAATCTTTTGTTTTATATCGTATCTATTTTATTAATGTTGCGAGCTGCCCCAAGCAGTAGGGTACTGGAGGAGCGGGGTATAAATACTTTAAATAAATAAATAAATAAATAAAATAAAATAAAATAAAATAAAATAAAATAATAATAATTCCCTTTTTCGCTACTCAGCTGGGGAATCATGTGTGTTTTCTTTTGTATACTGTGTATAATATAATAATGAGGTTATGCTCATTAAAATGTTTCAGATTTGAAGGTCAGAAGTGGCTAGAAGTGCTTCTTGTCATTGCACTGTGGTTTTTTTAAAAATATGAAAGTTGTAGCATAACAGCCACATCATTTTCTGGTAGGGATGTGTGGAACCAGTTTGATGTTCGAAGGTTCATCGTCGAACCAGTTTGGTTCTAAGGCTCAAGGTCAAACTAAACCACTCCCTGTTTGGTCCGACCTCAAATCGAACTCCCCCAATTGTTCAGGGGGGGGTTGCAAACATTTTTTTTTACCTTTAGCCCCTTTGGGGGGCTTTCTCTAGGCCATGGGGGAGTCCACAAAGGTCCCCCCTTCCCCCACCAGCCTCGGTCATCACCGCTGTGGCCTGTTCAGCTGCTTTTTTTTGGCCTGTTCAGGCTTCTGTATGTTGGCGCGGTGGCCATTTTGTCCACCACCGCAGAGGCCATTTGCGCATGTGCAGGGACCATTTAATTTTTTTTTTAAAAAAATGGCTGCCACGCCTGGGCCATGCCTGGCCTTACAGAGGCCATTTGCGTATGCTTGGCGGTCGATAAAATGGCCACTGTGCCAACATACGGAGGCCTAAACAGGCCAAAAAAAGCGGCCAAATGGGTCACGGCAGTGATGACAGAGGCCGGCGGGGGGAGGGGGAACCTCCCCCCCCCCCCGCGGCCTAGAGGAAGCTCCCAGAAGGGGCTAAAGGTAATAAATAAATAAATTTAAATAAAAGTTCGCTAACCCGGTTCGTTAACCTGGGGAGCAGTTTGAAGGGGTGCCGAACTGAACTGGTCCATTCAGGTTCAAATCCGGCTCAGACTTGAACCGAACCGGGCCAGCCAGTTCTGTACACATCACTATTTTCTGGTATGTTTCAATAACGGTTACATGAGGGACAGCATGCATAACATCTTGAGAACTTTAGAGTTGTGTGCTTCCAAAGAGGTCTATGACAGAATAAGTAGGGCTATATGTTTTCCACTTCCTTTAAGACTTCTTTTTATGCCTGTTATGCAACTGTGAGTTTTGTGTCCGATGGTTCATTTAAGTCTCAAAGATATTTTTTAATTATTGGGCTGGATCCAAGTTGCCACCACTGGTCTGAACACATTTGAGTTGGTTTTTTTTTTTTTTTAATTAATGTTCAGCTTCCCTTTCCAGGGGTAGTCTCAGTCCTCCCAAAATTCTGCCCCATGTCTTGTGGCCCTCTGGAGTGACACTCCATGTGGTGGCATAGGTAGCTGCTGCTGGAAGGAAATATTGCCCCACTCACATACGTGTGTGGTGGCATGTTCCGCTTGCACATTTTTATTTAATTATTTGCATTTCTATCCCTTTTCCTCCAAAGAGCCTAGAGTGCATGTTATGTTTATCCTTACAACAAGCCAGTGAGGTAGGTTAGGCTGAGAGAGAAGTGACTGGCCCAGAATCTCCCATTGAGTTTCATGGCTGAATTTGAACGTGGGTCTCTCTGATCATAGTCTGACATTCTAACCACTACACCACACTGGCTCTGCACATGAGGGGGACAGAAGAGAAGAATGAAGCAGTCCGTACTGTTACAGATGAAATGATGCACTCTGGTATTATAAGATTTTTATTAGCCTACTTAAGTGGCACAGCAACCAGAAGGTTGCTGGTTCAAATCCCTGCTGGTATGTTTCCCAGGGCTCTGTGGGCACCAGGAGTCAAAATGGACTTTACCTTACTATCTTTAAAGAAAGTAAGCTTACGTGATCACCTGGCATTCCGTGTGTGTGTGTCCCCCTATAACTTCGCAATGCCTGGACCAGTATGAACCAAATTGGGTGCAGTTGTAGGACACCTCAACAGCAAAGTTTGTGCAGTCATCCCCCACAATTCAAGATGGTGGATGCGTAAATGTTTGAGGTGCAAGTGGGCCAACTTGTGGACTGTCTAACCGATTTGAACCAAATTTGCTACAGCTGTAGGTACACATAGGGATGGCTCAAGGGCATAGTTTGTAATGATGTCATCCACCATGATTCAAGATGGTGGATGCATGAACGTTTGAGGCTGACTTGTGAACCCCCTCACTGATTTGAATCAAATTTGCTACAGGTGTAGAGATACATAGGGACAGCTCAACAGTGTAGTTTGTAATGATATCATCCACCTCAATTCAAGATGGTGGGCGTGTGGACGTTTAAGGATGAAGTGGGCTAACTTGTGAGGATGGTAATTATCAATTAAGATTATAGTGAATGGAAAATATTCAGATTTGTTCTTACCAGAACAACTTCTTACTGCTTGTTTTCTAATCCCCCCCCCACTTTTTTTTGAAGCATGGATGTTATACATGGTGAAACCTGATTGGCAATTAATATACATTCTGAATTAATAGAACATTACTTTATGTATCGTTCATCTGAGAGTGATGTATTAGTTATTTCCTTCATGTTATTGATTTTGCTTCATGTTGATTTGTAGGCATTTTAATGACTATATTTTAAAAATATTGTTAATTTATGGTACCCCCAAAGGATATTTTTGTAATCATCTGTATGCATAATACTTGTCTGGTTTTTTTTAAAAAAAAAATCAACAGTACATCAGTGACAGTTGACTGCTACTCTGATGAATGGGATAATATTTGGGCAGAGATTTTTCTCATACAATGCTAGTGGTAAGATTATGAGCCCATTCTCATGACCCACTCTACCTGGGTAGAACAGGGCTAGCCCACGTAGGGCTGGTAGTTTGGGCCCCCCAGATCACTACAGATCCTACTCCCCCCCCCAGTAGCCCTGATTGGCTACCAGATATTAAGTGAAGTACCTCACTTAAGTGCATCTTACTACTTCACTCTCTGGTTACCCGAGGCTCTGCGCTGCCGGCAGCTGTCTTTATAATAGAGCTGGGGGAAGGAGTGGACAGGCAGCTCAGAGCTTCTCCAATGTACCTCGCTGCTTTCGTGGTGCATTGTTGGATGCCTTTCGGTCCTGACTTACTCCCCTGCCCCCCCACAAATCACATTGGGTATGCCACTATGTTCCTCATGTAGGTGGCAGAGCCCTGATGGGTAAATGGCCATCTGTGGGAAGGCAGGTAGTGCTCCTGACTTCCCCCCAGCCCACCCCCTTGTGGTTGTGTGAACAACCTCACCAGTTTGGTATGCATATACTGGTGCTGCTATGCACAATTAGTGCTACATTAACTTTGGCTTTATCACCAGAGTGTGCCTTTAACTATTGATTGTGATGGTTTCAAGTGTATAACACTGGTGCTGATCTTAATACTGTGATTTACAGTCTTGCATCCCAGTCCTATGCACATTTACTTGTAAGTAAATTCTACAGAATGCAATAAGACTTCCTCCCATCTATGAGAGTAGATAGATAGATAGATAGATAGATAGATAGATAGATAGATAGATAGATAGATAGATAGTCAATGGGAGGAGATCTGTGCTTATGAATATACAATTCATACAGTTCATGAATATACAACTCCCCCTTGCAAAATCCATGTGATTGAATTGCAGACTAAAAGTCGAGCAACTCTGGATAATACTGATTCTATGGCAGTCTTTGGTGGCAGGATGCTGTAGCTGCCAGATACTGAAATATGACCTTCACAATCAATGCTTATTTTATGCGCTGAAGGGTCTCTAGTCACATCCCCTGACCCTTCCCAATTTTAGCCCAAACGTACTCCCCATAGCCTTCTAAAAGAGTATTTGGCATAAAAGGGCCAGGCCCTTGGTGTCCCCCGCCTGCTGTAATCCAAACACTACTACAGGCTTATGTTATTGGCTTATGTTATTCTGCTTTTTTCATAACTAAAATGTCAGGACATTAGTCTGAAACACATATTGTGCCTCCCTTCCTGACATTTGCAGTGATTTGCCAGTAGTGTTTATGCTGCTATCTGTACCTTACAAATTACCTGCTGAGCATCCACAATTTCCTTGGTTTTGATTACATGATACCAAAGGTAAATAAAAAGAAAAGGAACACCAAGTGTGACTTGTGGTTCCTAATAAAGGGTTATGTTCTGCAGTCAGTAGCAGATTTGTACAAGTTATATAGATCAATCACCAGAGGGAGATAAAGATCCATGTTATACTGGGATCCATCATACATAGGAATCTAGAAAAACATTTCAGGCTGCTTCTGTGTTCCATTGAGATGCATGTGACTGAACTGAAAGCATAGTTGGGTTATTATACAACATGGGCTGGTTTGGGATATGGTGATATGTGGGTTAAGCCTTGCCCTCCAGTGAGTCTAAGTTGTACATATATTCAGATCGTCAAGTTTAGTTTCTGTGTGTCCCTCCAGCATCTCTGCTTTACTCAAAGTGGTGAGTGAGGCCTTTTCAATTAGTAATTTGTGAATAAAGGTTCAGCAAAGGGCCACTTCTTGTGGTGTTGTAGTCACATTTGTGGTGCATGAATGAATGTTTGCCTTTTCCGTGTGTTCATATTATATTTGATATTAAAGGTCTGTGGGATCCCCTGACTTGGATGTCCTGAATCTGATCTGCTTCTGATATGCATGTATCGGAAAATTCTTATGGACTGCTGGAAGTTGGATTCAAGCAGACAAGGATCCTCTTGTCAGCATAATCAAAATGTACTTTAACTGTGGGTAAAGGTAAAGTGTGCCATCGAGTTGATGTCAACTCCTGGTGACCACAGAGCCCTGTGGTTGTCTTTGGTAGAATACAGGAGGGGTTTACTATTGCCATCTCCCATGCAGTATGAGATAATACCTTTCAGCATCTTCCTATATTGCTGCTGCCCGATATAGGTGTTTCCCATAGACTGGGAAACATACCAGCAGGGATTCGAACCGGCAACTTCTGGCTTGGTAGTCAAGCCATTTCCCCACTGTGCCATGTGGGTACTGGGTGTTAAAAAGAAATCTTTTAGCTGCTTTTGCAGAAGGTGCTGTTTGTGAAAAAACGGAAAAGCTTTCTTAGGCACTGATCAAAAGTATATTTGGGGAAAGAGTATAACACACCACCATCTCTGTAAGGCTGTCCTTTCAGCTAGATCAAGAGTTAATGATATAAGAAAGAACCTGCAGATATACAGTGCCATGCCCTGCTTGCTCTGCAGCCCAGCACCTCACTGCTTCTTGTGGCAACCTTCTAATATTGCAAGCAAAATTCTAGACTCTTGAAGCTCTGAACAAGCCCGCCTCAGGAAACCACTCATTGATCTCCTCTCTGTGTAGCTGGAGGTATAACACATGCTTCCTGGCTCCTCTACCTGCCTGTAGCAGGAAGTAAAAATTCCTTCCTTGACTCTGTGTCAAGGTCCTCTTGTTCTTGTGCCACAGTGAGAAAGGCACTGCATGTAGAAAGTCAGGGTTGCCAACTCTGACTTGAAGCTTTTCCTGGAGGATTTTTACCATTGTGTTTTCCCAGTATCAAACGATCAAAACCTCCGTGATTGCTTTCAATAGATATTGATGCCAATTCTTGGAGGTCAATTCTGGATGGTTGGCAACCCTATGACAGGCCTTAGATATAGGCAGTTTGGGCATAATTAAAAGTAAAATTCCCACTATGACACATAATTCTTGTATGAAAGGTCTGAGGCCTCTGTAGCCCCAAGCACCATTCCCAGCGTAGCTAGACTCCTCTCCTTAGCTGTGCCTTCAGTAATTATGAAGGGAGAGCAAGAGCAGTGGGGAGATCTGTAGGGAGAATGTAGATAGCTCTCTTGGACTCCATTTTAGAGTCCACAGATTTCTGAAAAGACGATTAAAAGAGCAGTGGGTGGAACTGGGTCAGATCTGCCTCCATGATCAATTTTGCTATGCAGTATCAGGAATGAAGGTGTGTTTGTGGTGGTGGGGGGGAGGGATCTGTTCTGATCCTCATATGTCATGAAGATCCAAAGGGACTTCCAATGTTAAGGTTAGATATTGGTTGCTTTGGGCTGAAAACCTCAAAATGTGTGGACGACCATACCTGAAAATAATTTTTTTCCTCACCTGCAAGCTGAAATGAAAAAAGGAGGTAAGGAAATCTGTAATCCCAGACTAGAGATACTTTTACTTTTTGCTCCCCTAATTATCAGTAGAAGAGTCTTAGCAGGTGCCATTCTCGATTATCTCCAGCTTTTTTCAAAAGTTACTAAGAAGTCTTCAAAAATGCTACAAAAGTAGCAATGAACTACTTTGACCTTTTAAATGTTATTTAAGTTGATTGGCTGGCATTTTCTTTTCCTTTCCCCCCCCCCCAAATTTACAAGTGTATGTGTATAAAAAGCCCAGCTCATTAAAGACCAACATTTTTAAAGGTTAGCGTAATGCAGCAGGCTGTTGTTACTCTGAACTTGGGCCTTTCACATTTCTTTTGTGTGGCATAGACCTGCAAAGGAGTATTTAAGTTGAAGCTTATAAGAAATTCAAACAGGAAAGACCACAGACGTACAACTATTTGGGCCGCAGGGAACTATGCAGTGTGAATGCTATTGTGTTTGATTAGGTCAAGAGATGACCATCTCCTCAGACTTCTGTACAGATGGAGAGATTGCTTGCTCAATCATCTTTGATGGGTTTCCAAGCTACTGGAATGTGCAGGTCACACCCACTAACCAGAAGAAAGCCTGAATGAGTATAGATGTTTCTGGCAGGGTCGGGGAGAATTAGTTGGAATGTGGGTAATGAGAAAGACAGACTATTGTAGCCTATTACCAAGAAGCAAACTTGAGGGAAACAACAAGGATATGTTGTTGCTCTGGGGAAAACTGATACAGCTTTAAAGAAAAGCACTGTCAGAGTGTCTTCTTAATTCCTGCCCTTCCCCCCAACCTATAGTTTTGTAAATTAAAAAAACACAAGATACCTCTGTAGTATTCTCTATTCACTTGGAACCTGAAACTATAAGATGTCCTATGAGGTCCTCCTACTCAAGGTCACTAAGGCAGAGCACAAAGTGGTCCCACACCATGCTGCTCTTGGTTCAGGACTGTTTTAGTGATGGTGGTACTGGGGCTGTTGGTTTGTTCTGGGGGCCACCACCACCACTGCCCTCCATCTGGGGCTGAAAAGGTCCAGGAACAACCCGAATGACTTCTGCCTGCTCTTCCTCAGTCTCAGATGGGGCACAGCCAACAGGGATTAGGGAGGATGGAGAGTGTGATTTGGTTAAGATAGCAGCCAATGACACCTCCTCCTCTGCTGCTACCAGAAAAAGACCTTCCCTGACAGAGAAGGACCTCCACGATACTTCTACCTCAGCTGCCACAGGTGGCTGTGCTGCTGGGCAGCAGGGATGACTTGGGAAGTAGGGCCCTCTCGCCGTCACCCACCACAACCAGCATCACCTCTCCTTCTGCCTGCCATTATGCTTCTCACTCTGCTTCGCACCCTTCCAGATATCTTGGGGTTTTAAAACATTTAATCCCTAAATCTGATGTGGTGGGGGGGGGAGAAGAAACGCCTTTAAGGGGCTATGGGCCTGAGGGTGGTCTATTTATCTCTTGTTTACACAGTCAGGTGTTATTGACTGGTTTGTTTTATCCAGACATTGAGTCCTTCCCAAGGACCTGGGATGCCAGAATTTTAGTGTCAATTGTTATAGATATCGTCGCAGAATATAGGCTGTTCCCAGTAAAGTTGCTTTTTGTAACTGGCTGATGGTAATTTCTGTGGCCCCTATGGTGTGGAGGTGCTCTTCAAGGTCTTTTGGAACTGCACCCAGGGCGCCAATTACCACTGGGATTATTTTGATCTTTTTCTGCCACAGCCTTTCAATTTCAATTTGTAGATCTTTGTATTTGGTGATTTTTTCTATTTCTTTTTCTTCTGTTCTGCTATCCCCTGGTATTGCTATGTTGATTATTTTGACTTGTTTTTCTTTCTTCTCGACTACAGTTATATCTGGTGTATTGTGTGGCAGATGTTTGTCTGTTTGTAGTCGGAAGTCCCATAATATTTTTACATCTTCATTTTCTTCAACTTTTTCAATTTTATGGTCCCACCAATGTTTGGCTACAAGTAGCTTGTATTTTTTGCAGATGTTCCAGTGTATCATCCCTGCTACTTTGTCATGCCTTTGTTTGTAGTCAGTCTGTGCGATCTTTTTACAACAGCTGATGAGGTGGTCCACTGTTTCATCTGCTTCTTTACAAAGGCGGCACTTGCTGTTTGTGGTGGATTTTTTGACTTTTGCTCTTATTGCATTTGTTCTTAGTGCCTGTTCTTTTGCAGCCAGTATTAAACCCTCTGTTTCTTTCTTCAAGTTGCCATTCTTAAGCCATTGCCAGGTCTTGGTGATGTCTGATTTTCCACTTATATTGTGCAAATATTGACCATGCAGTGGTTTATTTTTCCATTTTTCTGCTCGGTTCTTGACTTGTTCTTTCTTGTAGGCCTGCTTTGTTTCATTGGTGTTGAATAGTTTCGCGTTATTGACCATTTTAAGTGCATCTTCTTCACTGTCCTTGATATATTCTTCAAGGCCTCTTTTCTCCTCCTCTACTGTTTGATGGACTTGCAGCATTCCTCTTCCACCTGAGATGATGATGATGATGATGATGATGATGATGATGATTTTACATTTATATCCTGCTCTTCCTCCAAAGAGCCCAGCATGGTGTGCTACATACTTAGGTTTCTCCTCACAACAACCCTGTGAAGTAGGCTGAGAGAGAAGTGACTGACCCAGATTCACCCAGCTAGTATCATGGCTGAATGGGGATTTGAACTCAGGTCTCCCCGGTCCTAGTCCAGCACTCTAACCACTACACCACACTGGCTCTTTATGCTCTGTGTGCCACACATACTGCTATCTATAGCATTGCGGTGCCCACAGAGAAGTCGGGTTTATTGGGGCCAGGGTCTATTTTTGGAGGTGACCGAGCAACGATCGGGCACCTCAAAGGGAAGGGAAGGCAAATAAGGGCAGGGGATTACTGTGGCCTCTCTCTAATCCACCCATCCTCGCCTACAGTCCCCCCTGCCCCCTCCTGCCACTTAATCTTTCTCTTCCCCAAACTAGGCCCTATTTAAAGAACTGTACCTGACCAGCAGCAAGGTGGATGGACTCAATTACGACAGCAATGAATGCACCACTGAGATACCTAAAATTCCAAGTTATCATCCTGGAGAGACGTTATCTATGTGGTTGCTAAGAGTCGACATCGACTTGCTGGCACGTAACAATCAATCACCTGACCAAGGCAGGGGGGAGGGCTCTCACCTTCTGATGTCTTTAGTTGTGGTCTTCTGGCAGTGTCTTCAGAGGGGTCTTTGGATTTTGGAGGCACTCTTGGGCCAAGCAGACACCGGGACTCAACAGCTGGGGGGAGGGCATGTGGGCACCAGTCAGGAACTCACCCATCCAAACAAAAAAGAACCTGAGAAAAAATAGTGAAACAGTCAGAGAGAGCCTGGGCAGGCGGGGCCCCAGACAGAAGTCCCAGCACACCAGTCTGGGGAAAAGAAAAAAAAATTCAGTCCAGAGTGTAGCAACAATGAAGAGGTGCAGCTTGGGGCTACAAGAGAAAGGGGGCGTGTGGCTTCAATCAAGAATAAGAATATAAAATTCCAAGAAGCACCCAAGTAAAGCCATAGAAAACATAGAAAAAGAAATAAAGCAATTGTTGGCACTGCAGATTTAAAGGAAAAATAAAGAGAGAGACAGCTACCCCAGCAGGCACTCTCTGTCTCTCTCTCTCCACTCATTGGGGGCTAGGCAAGCTGTCAGGCCCAGACCACCAGCACCACCACTCTTCTCTCAGTGCTGCTGCAGTCTCTCTCTGATCCTTCACAAAACAGCAATGTCTCTCTCTGCTCAAGCAGCCCCTTATATAAATTTTGAAACTCTCTCCTTTAGCCTCTCCACTCCCTTGTCTCCTCGCTACCACCACCAGCCAATTGGGGCACAGTTGCCCATACCAACACTTGATTTGAATGACAACATGCCAACCAAGAAGCAAGGAGATTTCAAGCCAATCAGAAGTCAGTACCAGAAAGCCCATCAGCAAGGGGGGGAAAACAGAGACAAAATGGCAGCCACAATGCAAATCACATGACCTTGAATCAGCCCCTACATTTATGGAGTGATTCAATTCACCGTCGAATCCACAAATCATCCTTGATTCAGTGCAAATCGAGGTGCACATCCCTACATTAACATTTTCCTACACATCCCTACAGGACATCCCTACAGGACATTTTCCTGCACACCCCTACAGGACATTTTCACTGACTTCAAAGGGATTGTGCAGTACACTCTAAAAGAGACTAGATGACTAGGGAATAATGATTTTTTTAAAGCCTGCTTTTATCAGTAGAGTGCTTGTTTGAAAGCTGGCCTCTTAGTCTTTTAGCTAATTCCTCCAAATTGATGTATTTATCCCTTTTAAGGCCTAATTTGCACATGCAGGGTGTAATGCAGTCACCAGTTGTAATGCAGTGATGTGGAGAGTGTTCTGCACAGCAAGGTGTTCAAATGAAACAATTTATGACCACCTGGGCCTGATTATCTTCACCATGCCATTACCAAAAAAAAAAAAAAAGGATTTCATGATGGTGTGGTGAGTGGCAACTGCATTATAAGCAGCCACTGCACTGCTGTTGGTTTGTCTAAATCAGGCTTTCAGTTGCTTCTCTACTGCAGCAATGATGATAACTGATTGTTGAAAGAAAAAAACATGCTGTACTGTATCTTTATTTTCCATTACTTAGACTGTATGAGTTGGATTTGCTCATGGGCAGGTTCACCTGCCCATGAGCAAATCCAGCTCATACAGTCTAAGTAATGGAAAATAAAGATACAGTACAGCATGTTTTTTTTCCTTTCAACAATCAGTTATCATCATTGCTGTAGTAGAGAAGCAACTGAAAGCCTGATTCAGACAAACAAACAGCAGTGTGGTGGCTGGGGGTCATTTGGAATCAATAAAAATGTTTACCTTCCACTTGGACTGGCTAGTGAGGGTATATCTTGCTTTGTTCTCTTGTGCTATTTAGCTTGACTCATCTGCCTTGAGTCACCTGAAGATATATGCTCTGCTGGTACATTTCTTTCAGGCATGTGCTTTTTGTTTATTGCACAATGTGGTACACATCCTGTGGGTTGATCTGGAGAGCAGCTGTCCCTATCAAACTGGACTTGATCCGGGAGCCCCAGTTCGAGTACTGGCTCCATCGAATGGACTGTGGGTTCCGCTCAAATCTGAACTGTTTTGAAGTGGTTCTGCCATAGGGAATAATTCAAACCAGTGCATTATTCTCTGAGGGTAGCGCCTAGGGACAACAAAGCGATTTGGCTGGTACATCATGATGGTGCTACCTACCATCCAACCTGCAAAGCAAGTGGGCAATCGGACTATTTTAAAGGATTTTTTGAATTTTTTCAGGGTTATCTGCAGGTCAACCCTTGACCTACTGACCATGAAAAATTCAAAAATTCCTTCAAAATAGCCTGATTGCCTGATTGCTTTGTGGGTCAGGTGTTAGGTACAACCCTTCATGACATACCACCCAACCCATTTTGGTGTCCCTAGGCACTGACCTTAGAGAATAATGGGTTGTTTCAAATTCCCATTATTCCCTATGGCAGAACCAGAAGAAACAGCACACAAATTAAAAGTTGACACTTCACATACACATTTGTTAAAAAATGATTTATCCCACAGAACATGGTGCAAAGCACCCCAAAAAAGAATAACTGACTCAGATTCTGTGGCAGCCATATGGTGCCAGGTGCCCTGCCTAGTGCCCACCAACACGTCATTGCTAGTGCCACAAGTTGCTCTCCAGAGTAGACACACACAATTATTCCATAGCTACAGCAGCAGTAGGTGGCACCCTTTTGACAGAAGATCATTAGAACACCCCTGCTTGATCAGGCCCAAGGTCTATCTAGTCCAGCATCCTGTTTCACACAGTGGACCACTAGGTGTCCCTGACTCTTAGAGTACATGGAGAATGCACATAGTCAGAACATAGCACGCTAACAGACACATGTCATGGAGCAAATCTCATGCTGGAAATCAACAGCAGACAGAGATTTCGGTAGAACACCAGACCAAACCTCATGTCTCTCAGGAAGGAAGGGCAGAAAAGCCTGGAAAGGCAACCAAGTTCTTCTGCCTTTGTCCATCCAAGATCCAGCAAAAGCAAACTGAATTGAATTGTGTGTGTGCATGCGCACACACTCAGATTGAAAAAAGAAAACCACCTGAGAAGTCTTCTTTCTTCTTTTTGTGTCTGCAGTATGTTGGCCAGGGGCGTAACTATAATAGGGCAAGGGGAGACAGTTGTCTGGGGGCCCACTGCCTTGCCTCCACCCAGAGGCAAGTCACTTGACTGACTTCCCCAGCCACGCACCCGCCTGGGCTTCCTTCAGTTGTATTCATCCTCCGAAATCGATGTGAGTGTTAAAACCTAGAGCTATCAGAACATTATGTCTTTCTCTAGTACCATTAAATGACTTGCACCATCCACAATTGACAAAATCTTTTTTAAAATAATGTTTTTTGTTACCACTATTCAGCCTCATTCAATATTTTTTTCCTTCATGAGCTGAGCTTCAGTGACATGGGGGGGGGGCGCATTTTAAAATCTTGTCTCTGGGCCCACTCCAACCTTACTACGCCCCTGATGTTGGCCTCAAGTAGGGCTGGGCCCTGGCTGACAGCCTGCAGGCTGAAACACACCAGGGAACCAGTCTAGATTCATCATGGGCCAATGCGTGTGTGCATGCATGTTTGATGGTGCTGCAGGAGAGCTAACAACAACAAAACAACCAACTAAAGTGACCAACATAAAAGCCAGCCAGCAAGCCAAACAAAACCAAACAAAACTATGCTGGCTGCTGCACCACAGCCTCAGAGAGGAGCTGGCCCTGCACCAGTCTAGCCTCACAAATCTAGTGGTGCCAACACAAGCCAGCCAGCCAGCCAGCAAAAAAACAAACAAACAAACAAAAACAAAACACTAGCTATGCTCCACAATGGCCTCCAATGGGTGCTGGCCTTGGGGTGCAGGTCCATCATCATGAGTCACTGGCATGAATACGTGTCTGTGTATCAGCAGCACTAACAGACAGACTGTGACACAGTCAGGTTGGCCAGGGTGAGCTGGTGTTGCTGCGGGTGAGGGTGACCATGAGTCACTCATCCTCCATAACACAGGGTAGCCCAGCAGGGAGAGTTTGGCCTTTTGGAAGACCAGCTGCTCCACCAAGCCAGCATCTAAATGCAAGCGATGGGGTGAACACATCCCTGGCCATGGAGAACACCCTCTCACTATGGAAACTGGTCGGGGGGGGGGAGGAGAGGAGCCGGACTTAGCGATGCATTGCTCCAAACTAGATGAGATATGTCTCAGGGTCCTCCACCACCGGTTCCTGCAGGTAGTGCTCGGCACCCGTCCAGGGAGTAATCAGTGCCTCCCATATCCCTGGCAAGGTGCCAAGGCATCCCCACGGGGTGAATGGATGGGTGGCACAGCTGGCTGCATTGGTGCTGCCAGGGACACCACACTGCTGGACTGGAAAGCAGTGCTGATGCTGAAGCCAGGCGTGGACTGCACACTCAAAGTAGCTGCACCAGCACTCTTCTCCTGGCAATTACACATCCTCCTCTCCTCTGCCTGTCACACCTCCTTAAGTAGGAGGGTCCTTCACTTGGGCATCACATCAAGAGTGACCACATTGCCCTTAATGGTTGGGTCACACAGGCATGCCAAGACGTGTTCCTTCAATTGACCCAACTTGGTGCTGAGATGATCCACCACACCGGTCCTCAACTGACCTGCGAGGGCATATGCCTCCCCAGTGGTCATTCAAGCTGCTCATTGCAAGGAGAAATGGCTCGAGTGTCAAGAGCAGCTCAGAAATGAGCTTTTAGTATGCGATGGACAGGTTGCACACGCCCAAACCACAGTTCCTCGCCAGGATGTGGATCTTTGTACCTGCTGCTACTATTCAGAGGTCACACATTTCTTCTTCTGTGTAACATTGTCCATGCTTCTGACTTTGCCAGTTGGCTGCTGGCAAACTAAGTTCTACTCCCCTATCTTTTTGACTCCTCACTGTCATCTGAAACAGGTTGGGGAAGGAGAGAAGCAGCTCTTTTAGACATTATTAACCAATTAAGTTGTGCCCATGTACAGAGGGAAGGGCACTAGCTAGCCTATATGCGGTCACTGTATTGATACTGCCACCCAGAACAAAACTCATTCCACTCACTGATAAAATCTTTTAGAGGGAACACTGCATGGAGGGCGCCACTATCCTACTGAAGATGGTGCATGAGGGGATTTTGTAATCAGGGGCAAGAAGCTGGATCTGCTTGCAGAAGCCAGCATTCTACACCATCTGAAATGGATGGTTGTCCAGAGCCATCATCTCTCCAATGGCCTGAGTAATGAGATGTGCCACTGGGCAACTAGACCACGTGCCCACCATACACACCCACTGCCTGACACGGAACATGCCCTGCTTGAGTGCAGGAGCATGTCCCTTGCCACTGCTAGTTGAGGGCACAGAAAGTCGCCTAGTATGACCAGCAGGAGTAAGGACAACCAGATGGTGCCGTTTGATGTGCCTCCACATTGACAATGTTCCCAGACAATCTCCCCAGACTTTTCCCTCATGTGTCTCATTGACAGCGCTCAAAGTGCTCCCACATAGTGCTTCCAGCGGTCTTGGATAGCTTGGGTCCTGGTGGTGCTACTGGGCCTGCTGGTTGACCCCCACCAGCACCCCCACTGCTCTCCGCTGCCCATGAAGGCCCTGGGACAACAAGAATGACATCCTCCTGCTCAAGCCCTTCCATGCTCTTGTACTGTGTGGGGGATGGGGTCACACTGACACTGGTGATCAGTGGAGAGAAGGAGGGGGATCTAGCTAGGCTAGCAGCCTCCACCATCTCCTCTTCCCCCACCATGAGAAAAAGAGGTCCTTCTTCCCTGGCTGGGATCCCGCCTACTACCACCACCTCAGTCACCACAGGCAGCTGCGCTGCAGAAGCAGGCATCAGCGGAAAGGTGAGCCTGCACACAATGAACTCTAGGGGGACTTGGGCAACTTGGGAAGTCACTGCCTCACTGCCCTTGCCCTCCAAACCATCATCACATAAGACCAGCCCTGCTGGATCAGGTACAAGGCCCATCTAGTCCAGGATCTTGTTTCACACAGTGGCCCACCAGATGCCTCTGGGGAGCCCATAGGCAAGAGATATGTGCATGTCGTCTCTCCTGCTGTTGCTCCTCTTCAACTGGTATTCATGCCTCTGAAGCTGGAGATGGCCCATAGCCATCAGACTAGTAGCCATTGATAGACCTGTCCTCCATGAATCTGTCTAAGCCTCTTTTAAAGCCATCCAAGCTGGTGGCCATCACCACATTCCATGGCAAGGAATTCCATAGATTAATTATGCGCTGTATGAAAAAGTACTTCCTCTTGTCAGTCCTAAATTTCCCAATCTTCAGTTTCATGGGGTGACCCCTGGTTCTAGTGTTGTGAGAGAGGGAGAAAATTTTTATCTCTCTCTACCCTCTCCACTCCATGTATAATTTTATACACTTTGATCATGTCTCCCCTTAGTTGCCTCTTTTCCAAGCTAAAGAGCCCCAGATGCTTTAGCCTTGCCTCATAAGAAAGGTGCTCCAGGCCCCGACCATTTTGTTTGCCCTCTTCTTCTGCACCTTTTCCAGTTCTACAATATCCTTCTTAAGATAGGGTGACTAAAGCTGTACACAGTACTCCAGATGTGGCTGCACCATAGATTTTTATAAGGGCATTATAATATTAGCATTTTTATTATCAATCCCCCTCCTAATGATTCCTAGCATGGAATTAGCTTTTTTCACAGCTGCCGCGCACTGAGTTGACACTTTCAATGAGCTGTCCACCATGACCCCAAGATCTGGTCAGTCACTGACAGCTCAGATCCCATCAGTGTATATGTGAAGTTGGTATTTTTTGCCCCAATGTGCATCACTTTACACTTGCTTACACTGAACCGCATTTGCCATTTTTTTAACCCAGGCTGCCAATTTGGAGAGAACTTTTTGGAGTTCCTCACAATCCATTGTGGATTTCACTACCCTAAATAGTTTAGTGTCATCTTCAAATTTGCCCACTTCACTGGTCACCCCAATTTCTAGATCATTTATGAACAAGTTAAAGAGCACTGGTCAAAGTACCGATCCCTGGGGGACCCCACTTACTACCTGCCTCCATAGTGAAAACTGTCAATTTATTCCTACTCTGTTTCCTGTCCTTCAACCAGTTACCGATCCACACATGAACCTGTCCCCTCATTCCATGACTGCTATGTTCAAGAGCCTTTGGTGAGGAACTTTATCAAAATATTTTTGGAAGTCCAAATATACTATGTCAACTGGAGCACCTTTATCTACATGCCTGTTGACACTCTCAAAGAACTCCAAAATGTTATTGAGGCAAGACTTTCCTTTGAAGAAGCTATGGTGGTTCTCATTCAACAAGGCCTGTTCTTCTATATGCTTAATAATTTTGTCCTTAAGTATGCTTTCCATAATTTACTTGGCACCAAAGTTAAGCTGACCGGCCTATAATTTCCTGGATCCCTGCTGGATCCCTTCTTGAAAACTGGAGTCACATTGGCTACTTTCCAGTCCTCTGGTACAGAGCCCAATTGTAGGGACAAGTTACCTGTATATATTTTTGCTAGGAGATCAGCAATTTCACATTTGAGTTCCTCCAGAACTCTTGGGTGGACACCATCTGGCCCTGGCAATTTGTTTATTTTTAGCTTTTCAAGACAATTTAGAACATCTTCTTTTGCCACCTCAAATTCACCCAGTTCCTCAGCTGCTAAACCTGAAAAACTCAGTTCTGGAGAGGGTAAATGGTCAGTATCCTCCACCGTGAAGACAGATGCTAAGAACTCATTCAGCTTCTCTGCTGTCTCCTTAATAATCCCTTTTACACCCTTATTATCTAAGGGTCCAACTGCCTCCCTGGCAGGTTTTCTACTTCTGATATATTTAAAGAAGTTTTTGTTATTCCTCTTGACAGTTCTAGCTATATGCTCCTCAAACTCTGTCTTTGCATCCCTTATTGTGTCCTTGCATTTCTTTTGCCAGAGTTTATGTTCCTTCCTGTTCTCTTCATTTGGGCAGGACTTCCATTTTCAGAAGGAAGTCTTCTTCCCTTTTATAGCTTCCCTGACTCTACTTGTTAGCCACACTGGCATTCTCCTGAACTTGGTGGTACCTTTCCTCCTTCTTGGTATACATTCCAACTGTGCTTCTAATACCCCTCCCTCTGACCACCCTACTCCTAGACCTGCCTTGCAACCTCCTAGATTTCCTTCCCCCCAAAACAGGCCCAAGTAACCAATAAAAACTTATACAAAGACTGAACCAGAACCTAACTACCGTGTTTCCCCCAAAATAAGACAGTGTCTTATATTAATTTGAGCCCCAAAAAATGCACTAGGGCAATTAGCGGTACATCAGAAATTACTGCGAGGTCTTACTTTCGGGGAAACAGGGTACTACACAACAACCACAAACAGGGTACTACACAACAACCACAAAGAGAAACCAAATCTACCACAATAAAATAACTACAACCTAGAACAACAACAACATACATGAAACTTATGCAAATAAAAGAAAAAACACACAGGCACTCCCCCAAACCTAAAAAGTACCACCAAATAAAACTAACAAGAGCTAACTCTCTCTCTCTCTCTCTCTCTCTCTCTCTCTCTCTCTCTCTCTCTCTATATATATATATATATATATTATTTTTTAATAGGGCAGGGGGCTCACCAGTCTGACGGACAGGTCATGCGGAAATGGGAAGGTGGGCAGGTCAGCCAGCAGATTTAGAAAGGTGGATGGGTCAGGCAGCAAGAGGGGACAGGTCAGGTGAAAAGAGGCAGGTGGGTCAGGTGGCGTCAGCAGAAAGGCGGGTGAGTCAGGTGGTGGCAGAAAGTTGAGCAGGGGTCCAACCATGCAGGTGGGGGTCCATTAGGCAGGTGGGTAGCAGATCTGAGAAGCAGGGGTTGTGGGGCAGGGGGTCCACATAGAAACAGAGTAATCCTCCAAAGCAAACAGCTCCTGGAGCTCGGCCAAAGATCTTCCCAACAATCAGAAGAGTAAAGCCAGCCAGGCACTGTTGGCTTTAAATACATTTTGAGACTCCCTTGTTTTTACTCCCGCCTCTCTCTTCCCTTCCTCCCAAGTCAATGGGGCAGAGTTGCCCTGACAACACTCTGATTTGAATGACAACAAGCCAACCAGAGCAAAGGAGATCACTAGTAGGGATATTCATGAATTGATTTTTTTTATTCTATTTGTGCCTGAATCAAATCACATCTGATTTGTTTTGTGTTCAAATCTGTCTCCCCGAATCATCCCATATTCGATTTGGATTTGATTTGATTCAAATTTGTATCAATTTGGACCACTTATCGACGTCCTAGCAGCACCAAATTTGGGTGGTGGGTAAGGGTCCCCATAGGTGCCACCTACCACCCAAATTTCAAGGCAGTGGGTTACTTGGTTGATTTACTGATATTGTGTATTTCCACCATAGGAAATAATGGGGATTCAAAGTCACTCTATCCTAACCCTAACATGGATCCCCAGCTTTAATTAAAAAAAAAAAGCAAAAAAAAAGCTAAGCTTGAGCCCTTGTAGAATTGGAGTTAAGGAGCAAAATGTGCGATCACTATTTTTCAAGTGTTCGGCTTCTTTCATATATAATAACCTTTCCTCACACCTTCATTTCTTCTGTTCATTTTCACTGTCATTGGACAGTTCCAACTGTCAACTGCCGTGTGGCAACTACACTCCCCCACCCCCATTTGCAAGGCTGTGGGGTACTCAGTTTATTTTTTAGGAATATTGAAATGTTTAGATGCTTTGGTGTCTAATAACTTTCCCTCATAATGAATCCCCATGAGAATTCATTGCACACTTTAATTTCTTCTGTTCATTTTGACTGCCATTGGACAGTGCCAACTGCCATGTGTCAACTACACATGCCCCGCATACACACACACACTGGGTTACTCAGTTAATTTTTTAGGAATTTTTGAAGTGTTTAGATTCTTTGGTGTCTTCATTCCACACCTTCATTTCTTCTGTTCATTTTGACCCCACTACACATTTTGCTCCATAACTCTACTTCTACAAGGGCTAGAGCTTAGTTTTCTGGGTTTTTCAAAAAAAGAAAGCTGAGAATATGGGGGAAATAATAGAAGGGATCCAAATCTCAAATTGATTTGAATTGAATCTGGTGTGATTCGATTTGGACCTGAATCTAGCCAATGGACCACAGGGGCAATTTATTCTATCTCCATATCATCCAGATCAGCTAGATCTCCATCTCCTCCATCCTCCTCCTCCTCCCCCCCATGTGGGAATGTAAACTATACATATGGAGTTGAATTTTTTTTAAAAATTAATATTCATTGTGGATTGTGGACTGATATTTCTGCCTGGACCAAATGCTATAGTCCACATTTGTAATTATTTCTATCTGCCTTACAGAACAGATTGGCATATTTCAGACAATGCAGATGAGGCAATGTATATTCAAAGTCACTGAACACTAAGTGCCATTTGTTGCACTTCTGAAACAATGGCTAAAATGGGCCAATGTCTTTTAAAAATAAAAATTAAACCCTGTTGTGGTTCCCCTCCCCTCTTTTTTCCTTTCCAAATAAAAGCGAGGGAAAGGTTTCATGTTTAAGTCCAGTAATATAGGTAGAAACCATAGGAACAGAACAAGCCACTCGATGTAATGGCCTTTATTTCCTTTTTAACTTCTGAGCAACTGAAAACTTCATTATACATTAATATGAGTGCAGCAGCATCCAAAGAGGAAAATAGTTTTAGGCAATACAGTGTGAGTGTTTGTAATGCAGAGAGCACAGATGCTGCTTATTGGATCCAGACTGAATAATAACCTAATTTGTAAATGAGTTTTCTGAGAATTCATAATGCAGCAAATTATTTGGGTTGGACACCAAGGAAATGCCATTGTCACACTGGGCACAGTTCTTAGCACTTTTTAATGCTTTATACTTCACTTGGGAAAGGGGCGAAGGTCTGTGAGGGAGAGCAAAGGAGGAATTAAGGATTATTAGTGTTTATTTTCCTTTGACAAATGCTTCTTCCCAAGACAGTCCCTCCATTTCATACCTCTCTTCCTAAATTGCAGTGCAGCCAAATGCACACACAAATGTATTAAGAGCCACACAAAGCTGGCTCCCTCTCTGAAGTACATAAGAATAGCCCTGCGGGATCCGGCACAAAGCCCATCTAGTCCAGCATCCTGTTTCACACAGTGGCCCACCAGATGCCTCTGGGGAGCCCACAGGCAAGAGGTGAGGAGCATCGTGCCTCTGAGGCTGGAGGTGTTCTGTAGGCCTCTTGTATACTGTCCTGGTTTAAATTTTTTGTCAGCTGCCTCTGGATCTATATACCAGATCCTCTTCCACCCTCACTTCTCCACTCCCAAATGCTTTCTCCATCTTTCTTCATTATTTCTTTCAAAGGTCTTACAAATTATTGGGCCAATGGAATCAAGTGAATGTTGAATATGTCTGAAGGAACTAATTCTGTAAAATTGGGCTCACATTTAGATGTGTCAAAATTATATACTGCAGTTCAGTTGCATTTCCTATATATTAATCACATACATTGAGAAATTATGATTGGCTGATATTTAAAAACATTTTCCCTGAGTTTGTTTTGCCGTTCCAGCTGCTCTTTCTGAAAGGCTTTGATGATCTCTCTCTCTCTCTCTCTCTCTCTCTCTCTCTCTCTCTCTCCTGTTTTGGCACTAAGTAACCCTACAAGTACAGTATCTTTACTCAAAGTCTAAAGAGCTTGTGATAGGCGGATCCACTGCAGCTCTAGCCTACATAATCATTAAAATGATGTGGTATAGCCCCAAAGATTGGACTGTACCACTTCAGGGTTGGTAAACCCTTCCTATATTCTACCAAACGAAAACAACAGGGTTCTGTGGGTGGCAAGAGCAGAAATCGACTTAAGTGCACACTTTACCTTTACCTTTTACTTCAGGGTGCATGTGGGAATTTGAGACTAAAATGTGGGAGACCATATATGCCACCCAGAGTTCCTTAGAAGAAGAGTGGAATACAAATGTAAAAAATAAATGTCAAAGTAATTATTTCTTTGTTTCTCGGTTGTTGAGTGCAGGGGGTTCTCAGACATGGGTCCCCAGTGTTGGACTACAACATCCATCACCCACAGTGGTTTTTTGGCTGTGGATGATGGGAGCTGTAGTCCATCAACATCAGAGGGCACACATTTGAAAACCTCTGAATTATGCTCCCTGTAGGGATCAGTCATGGATGGCACAGTCAATAGGGAGGCGACAAGTTTGGGGATTGTTGGAAAACCCAGCTTACTGCTGAATTCTTACAGGAACCTTGTGCTGATTTTGTGTGGTAGGTGGGCTTGTTTTTGTATTTCGCTTCTAAGTTACTTTTCCCCACCCTACTGGAACAAAGCAGTTTTTCTTCTAAGTTTGCATCAGATGTTTGGACAGGGCCACAACGTCAGTGCTTGCCCTGGGCGCTATTTTCCGTAGATACGCCTCTGTTCAGAAACAACTCCATTTTCTCCTTCTCCTTTCCCTTCCTTTTCTTTCTCTGACTCCATCCCCCACACTCTCCACAGGATCTCCACTGGGATAAAGTTCTAAATAACAGAATGTAAAAGATGACTGCATAGAACACAACAATAGCCTTTACAGAGTTTAAAAGCTACTTAAATGTGAAAGACTGCTGCAGAGGGACAACTCTGTGTTATCTGAAGTGCTTCTTAATATTAGTAATAGTATTAGATCTATTAGTAATAGTATTAGATCAGTTTCTTAATATTAATAATAGTATTAGATCTAGTGGTAAAGAGGTGGATAGGAAAACCAGATAAATACTGTACTCTCATGGTTGGTAGGATTCTCACAGGACTGGCCTGTCCATGGCCTGTCCATGAAATGGGCTGCATAAGGCAGCAAATAGTGGGAAGCATCCTGTTGTACCCCATCACTCTCCTACTCACCAAGGCACAGTGCTGGTGCTGCTACCACTGCTGCTGTGAGAGGAGGAGGAGACTCTGTTTTCTTCATCTTCTCTTCCTTCCCTCTTTGTAGCTCAGTAGGCAGGGCTGGCAAAGATTCCTCTCTGCAACTACTACCAGTCAGCAAATACAGTAGTGAGCTGAATTGACAGATGGACTGACTTGGTATAAGGCAGCTTCCTCTATGTTCAGACCAGTACTGGAGGAGGAGTGGTAGTGGCTATGCGCCTACTTGGGCAGGCATGACTTGTCACTGCCATTGGGCACCAAGTAAGGGGACAGGGCAGTGGGGGGCAAGAGCTGAAGATGAGGGGGTGGCATTTGCCAGCCTGCTTTGAGCAGCCGAATAGAGTGTTCAGCATCAAAGCAGCGTAAATTTAAACAATGCAAAACAGCATGGTGATGTAGTTATGTCGATTGTCAGTGATGTTCCAGATATTACTCAGAAAGAAACACTTGTAAAATTACCATTCATGTTGCTGGCACAATTACCACAGACACTGGCTGGAGAGAAATAGCTATTCACTAATAGAAGGATATGGTGGCATGACAGTGGGGGAAATGCCCACAAAAGAAGGTATTTTGCTCTCCTGAAAATTTAGTAGAAAGTAACTACTAAATAACTACATTTGTATTGCTCTAAAAATTATTATCTGGGAAGGCCCTCATTGTTACTATCTGCTGAATATGAGAATATCTTAATGTTATTAAATTCGAATTTTGGTGGATATGTTTAGTGATTCATTGCCTCTTTTCTACCCATTTCTTTTACTAATCCATTACTTAAACAAAAGTCCCACTGAAATCACTGGGTATGTTTATGAACGACAAGCCAGTCAGAAAACCATTTAAAACCCCCCACAAAAAAACTGCAGTCAGTTCATTACAACTCAAACTACTGAACTGATTTTCTAATAATCAATTTCAACCAAATGTTACTAATTGCTTTTTAATAATTAGTTACTAGGAAAGGGCAAGCATAAGTCTGGGTTGTCAAAGTAGCTTTTGATTTAGGTCCTATGACTAGCTGTATTTGTATTTGTTTTTCTTTTGTGTTTCTCATGATATCCTATTGGGTCAAAATTCCTGATATTGAGGGGGAATTGCTCATGATCATAACACTGTGTCTGGCTTGCTGTTAATGGAATGTACTTGTGGACTGTACATTCCAAAGTGGGGGAGGGGTGGGTATTTCATTGTGAATAAAAAGTGTGACACTAGAAACAGCTATTCTTGCTTAGAGAATGAGACAGTTTCACAGACCACTGTTTTGTACTTTGTAAATTATGGTATAAGTGTCTGTAAGTGTAACCAATTAGGCTCTTGCAAGAAATAAAGAATAAATAGAACCCAGACCTGTTAGATATCATATTACTGAATAGGATCTTGACATTTTTTCTTCCTTATTAACGATTTCAGATATTAAATTGAGACTTACCATATGTTAGCTAGTTCATTATTTTTTGTTAATCATTTTATTTATGGATTTTGTCAAACAAAAGTTTGAAAAACATCCAAAGTGTTAATCACAGACTTGAATGTATAAATAGGCAGAGAAGTTTTTAAAATATAATTAAATGCTCACTCAGTGCCAGCTATTTGGAGTCAATTTTTATAATCAGCCCCTTAGGCCTGGTTGAAGCCAAGGGCTATGGGTAAAGCATTGAACCATATAAGCAATCCGTGTATTTCCTGTCTCACTGAAATGAATTCACACATGTACTGGCTCATACTGGTGTAGTGTTAACCTGCCAGAGATCGGTATCTTGATTGAGCATGTCTGTGCTGTATGTGCACAGGCCAGCACATATGATAAGCACATTTAAATGAGACAAGAACCAGATGAATGCTTACAGAGGTAAGTGTTTTATCTGTGGCACATGTCATATTTACATACATTTGGTAAAATGACAGTATGAGAGTATTAACCTGATTACCTAGCAGTGTACTTCCATATTCAGGAACAAATCATTTCCATAACCAACATGTTTCTATCGGCAAATATTAGGAATCAGGCATAGTTCCACATCAACTGAAATCCCAACTGGAATATCGGATTCCAACTAGGGGGATGTATTACCAGAATGAAGCCAAGATCTGTGGCACTGAGGTGCATTATTGTTCATATTATAAGAAGGGCTGAGGAAGATGTTTTGAGGGGTTTGTTTCCACTTTCTCTTAAGGATATCCCACAATGCAAAGTTTTTTGTTAAGAGTATGCCTCTTGACTCTTCCTGTGTTTCTGCCCTTTTCCAAAATATCATTGCACACAATTCTCAGGAATGCTCAGGCATCATTGTACACAATGCTCAGGAATGCCAGTAATTTAAGAAACAACCATAGAAATTT
Source organism: Hemicordylus capensis (assembly GCF_027244095.1). NCBI lineage: Eukaryota > Metazoa > Chordata > Lepidosauria > Squamata > Cordylidae > Hemicordylus > Hemicordylus capensis. The sequence continues at coordinate 366,735,533 of NC_069658.1, read as the reverse complement.
AATGCCTACATAGTCTTCACAAAATTTGTACTTGTAAAATGCAAATTAGCAACTCCAGCCACTGCAGAAATTGCTCAGGTGAACGAATGATGTCCACTAGAGCAATATTCCTCATTATCATAATGCAAAAGGTCAGAATGCAATGAGAGACCCCAAACATGTCAGATAATCATGGAATACTTCATATTGAGTCCTAGGATGAAAAGCAGGGGACACTGCACAATTCCTGAACATGATATGCTTTACAAACGTTAAAAAATATAATGTGAAATGACCCAAAACCACAAGGTAACCTCTGCATTAGCTCAAAGATATTCAGGTTCAAAATTTGATGCCATTTGAAAAAGACTTTCCAAGATGGTCAGATAAATTTTATGTAAATTATCTTTTAGTGGATTTGAATGATGTGATGTCTCTAAATGTTGCTACGTTCTGCTTAATAGTGAGTAAAGTTCAACAGAAGATGTGTGTTGTACTAGAATAGATATAGAATGAAATCGGAGTGAGTTTTAATCTGTTGCAAATGTTATTATTGATTAGCATTTGCCTTTATTTATAGTTTTGTTTCTGGCGGGTGATCAAAATAAAGATTCATTCATTCATCTGCATTAGCTCTAAGAAGTTTGATATTTGTAGCTTATATCAGATGACAATGGACAGAACATAATAATGCTTCACAATGATAAAGACAGTTGAATAATGCTTTATGTGGGCTACTGAGTGTCTACTACAGCAACACAAAAACTCACCAGAGCATATATCCAAGAAATGCTATTTCAGCATTAATATGTACTAGTGTTGTGAACCAAGCCTGATTTGTTTACTAGATATACTCCAGAGCTAGCATATGAAATTAGTCTGGCTTCACCAGTGTCACAAAGTGGCCAGTTCTTTTATACAGTGACCATGTATAGTCTAGGCACAAAAGTAGAAAGAAGATCAAAAACACTCCTAAATGATTCAATGGGCTTTATTGTAGAAAGTTGCTCATCAGGATAAAATTCAAACAGGTCATCTAAGTTAAACATGTCTCTGATTCAAGGTGTAATGCAGTGTGCCTAGCTATCATATGTGTGTACAATCAATAATTGCAGCTGTCTAATAAATCCAAATAAAGCATTTAGAGAGAAACAGAGAGAGAAGGAGGAGGAAGGGAGGGCTCATGAAGGGAATGGCAGTGATTAGTAGGGAGGAGGGAAGTGGGGAGTGGGCTAGGCTGTGCATTGAATAGGCATCTCACCAGGTTCATGAAGAAGGCTTCAAAGGATTTGTTCATTGCTGGAGCTTGAGAGCGATGCAGGCTTCAGCTGGAAAAAAGTCCTTGGTTCTTTGCCCCACAGCAAGAATCACTGAGCAGTCTCTTGGTCTCTTGTCTGCAGGTTCCAGGCTTCCGCTAACTACGCAGCTAGACAGCAAACTCTGGGATTGCTCATGAGCAAGTATTGCTTGTTAGGCAAAGGTTGCTAATTGCCATGTCCTGAGACTCCCTCCTTATAGTGGTTTCATCCTTTCATGTCAATTGAGTCTCCTGGATCACAAAAGGTGTCCATTCATGTTATCCGCTGGATATTGTCTTTTAATTATCGATATTAGTTCAGGATATTAGCTCAGTCCAGGGCGAGCTACATCTCCTGTTAGCTGCTGTTTTGGGGAGGAGATTGTTCTATTGAGATTTGCCCCAAAGCAAATCTGTATCTCTGAGCTTGCAAATGAGCCTCTTCTCCTGCTACCTGGTCCCAGAAGGTGTTAAAAGGTGTTAGCAAAGAACAATCGAAGCGATATGTGTGAAACAATGATTAAATCATTCCTAAAGACAGCAATCGGGTGTAACAATACTACTACTTCTACATAGTAGATGTTTCTTAGAGAGACAGAGAAAGGATTAAACCCTTTGGGCAGAGCAGAGCAATCATTAACAAGGATTAACATAGACTTTTTGCAGGAGGGAATAGGAGCTCAACTCCTAGCTTCTTCCAGAGACATTATCTGATAGTAAGTTAAATTTTAGCATTTGGCTAGAAGACCAAACTTGGCCTTTGTGTTTCTTTTGAGTACCCATTTCACAAACATTGAGAATGCAATGCTGGATTGCCTCTTCCTTCACAGAGCAATTACTAGAGGCAGTCATGTGACCTGAATGCCAGGCCTGGTCAGTTCATCTTGAGTTCAGGCATTAATTGATTCCTTAATAAAATGGAATCAGACACAGGGCTGGATTCCATATAATTCTGGGTTGGTAACTCTGGGTTTAGTGTTGGGGTCAGGGTGACCCCAACACTAGCACTGAAATGAGCGAGGCTCCATAGCGAAAAGGAGTATCTGATTACCAAGATAAATCAAGACAGGACACTGAGATAGTGTGATGCTGCATTTAACAAGGCCTTAGGAAGGAAAAAGACAAATGCCATTTCTAAAGTTGAGGTGTTCAAAGAGTTTGCATATCACATGCATTTTAACTTTTAAAAATATCCAGAATGTATTCAGTTCTCCATTTGGAGGAGAAGGCATTTTCGATTTACATACCATGTAGTTGCATATACTGAAGCTATTCCCACGATTAGTGGGAAATGGGCTAAGGGAGCTTAACCTGCTTTCCAGTGGTCATGGGAACCATTGGACTTGCAGGTGTGGTGTTCGGTTTTGCCAATGAGCTACAACCCCATCCTCATCTTCATCCAGGAAGTACAGAATGCAGCTGTAGATTCTGTTTAGACCTAATGGATCTGATCGATATGAGTTTGCTTAGCATCTCTTATACTCCATTTTAAGATTGTTATAAGCCGCAGACTTTCAGGGCTTTTGCTTTTTTAAATCACTAGCCTGATGAAGAGTTCTGGAGCCCTTGAAAGGTTGCTTCAGATTTTGTGTCCTTTTGGTTGATATTTACTTGATTCTGGCTTTTTGATTAAATGCAGTGTGGTTGTATTTTCCCCTTGGGCTGTAATTTCCATCAGTGTTTATTGTGTAGCAACAGTGAAACAAAATAATTTTCGTTGTCTACATCTTCTGCTTTCTGTGACAAGTGATATGCAGCAAGAAGATTGTGCATGCAGTTTCAAACAATTAGTTTTGCATGGTGGTCCACAGAGTTGGACTAGAGGCACACATTAAGGATATGCATGGACCGTTTCCCTTGGTTCGATCCAAATTCAGACCAAACCATAGGTCCGTGAATGAGTTTGGCTGAACCAACCAACTGGACTGGTCTGTTTGACCAAACCAGCTTGAACCAGTTCTGCGGTTCATGGAGCTATGTAAAGTGGTTTGTAAAGGGAAATTTGGTGAGGATTCCAACATGTGGCTGTGCGGCTCTGACACTGGCCTGGCCTTAACACATGCAGTGACATGTGTGGCTCAAGCACTGACCTGGCCTCCATGCATGCACAGAGTGCTGCTGCTGCAGTGCTGCTGCTGCACACAGGTTGCTGGGCAGAGCACTGCTGCGCCTCACTGGAGCCAGGCAGCTTTGAGGAGCAGTGCCATGGCCACTGGAGCCGCTGGTAAGCATGTTAACATTTACTTTTAAAGGTGCTTTGGCTCTTGCTATCCTCCGCAACTGCTCCTTAGAAGCTTTTTGTGAATAATTCCCCTTTGTAAGGGGGAATCCTCATCAGATTCCCCTTTACAAGCCACTGTACAAATCGCCGAACTGGTCTGCCACAAACCAGGCTCGATTCATCTTGATCATGTACTGGCCAGCCTTCCTGAAGGCTGGTCTGGTTCGTGCCTGAGCCACTTGAACCGGCCTGGTTCATGGCGGACTTGTTCACCATGAACCATTTGCTTGGCTTCTGAGTTGTCTTGCAAATTACATTTCATACTGCCCAATGGGAAAATCAGCTTTCAAACTGATGTTTATTTTTCATCCAAAATAAGACCTGAGTTAGAGAATTAATTCATGTCTGTCTCTCTTTGGCGGGTTGTGGACATGCTGCTGCCCAATCACCACTAAGCTAAAGTTCTGGATTTTTACAGTGTTTCCTGTGAGCAGCTGTCTCCTTCACCCTGCAGGAATTTTTCCAGACTTTCAGATTTAGTGCAGGAGTAAGTGGATTAATTTAGGATGATTTAGGACAAGAGCAGAAAAATTCCCTCTAAGTGCAAATTAGCATATTTAAGCATTATTAGGAGTAAATCTGGGGCTGTTTACATTGCTACATCTTACCAAGGTTGGAGACAGTTGCTTAGGGTTCCTTAAGGGTTTTCCAAGCTGGGATTGTTCATACAACATGCTCCCCTGCCATCCTTCTGGCCCATTTCTGGACAATAGGGTTGCAGATAAGCTGGGGTGCCCAGCCTCCTTTCTATGTATGCATTTACCTCTGGACAGGTAGCAAATGATTACATGTGCTCATGTGTAGTGGATGACCTGCATTTTAAAAAACCTTTACTATGCCTTTTTTTTAAAAGGCCAACTCTATAATTTTTTTTAAAAAAATTGCCGCACAAATTATTCTTGCACAATCTTGCACAAGGCTGCCACAAGTCTCTATAGCCAGCTACAGATTTTTCACATAAAAGTTAATGGACAATTAGGGAAAAAATCATACATTAAGAACAGTTATCCATTGAGTTATCCATTGAGAAAATGGGCATAGTTGTAGCACAGGATGGCAGGATTCAATGCATTGAATATGAAGTGCATAAGGCAATCTGTTTATTTTTAATGAATTTTCTAGATGGAGAATGTGTACTGCCTTAAAAAAAATGTCCTCATTGATACTGCACAAGGCTACCATCTGGTGGCAGATGGCAACTTTGCACAAGTTCAGGGAAATAAAAAACAAAACACGGTGGAACACACTCCCCATCTTTAAAATGTTCATTAAAGATAATAGGAGTAAGCTATTTACTTCATATTCAATACACTTGAGTTCTGCTATCCTGTGCTAGAACTGTACTTAGTTTCAGAGCTCAGTGGATGGCCATTCCCAAGTTATGAATTTTTCTAATTGTCCATTGACCACTATGATAAAAAAAAAAAAAAAAAAACCCTGTAGCTAGTGGCAGCCTTGCACAATACCAACGATAAATTAAATGTTAAAAAAGAGCTGGAGGAACAAAGAATTTTAAGAAGAAAAGGACAAAAATTGAAATGAATGGATGGAAGTTGACTTAAGGGCACAGATAACTGCTCAAAGCTACACCTTCATTGCAGGGTTCACCACTTTATCTGTGGGTCTCTGCATATGTTTCTGCAGAAATGATGGAGTATCTGAGGAAAGCATTTTTAAAAGTGTAACTTTTTAAGGACACCTTTACTACCCATTAAGCATAAATTGTCAAGCAAAAAGTTAAGTAATGCCACTGGCTATATGAACAACAACTTGCTATTGCTATAGTGAAGTCGCTGTAAATTCCTCTGAGGTATAAACGCAGCCCAACCCTAAGTAGGGATGTGCATGGAAACGGCTGGCCCAGTTTGATACGAGTTCGGACCAGACTCGAACCAGACCGGGCCAGTTCGGTACAGCACCTCCTCAAACCCCCCCCCCCGTTTGGTTCAGTCCGGGGGGTGGTTCATAGACCTTTCCTCCCCCCTGTCACTTACCCCCTCCAGGGGAGTTGTTAGAGGTGGCGTCTCCAGGCCACTCAGGCCACGCAGAGGCCAATTGCACAGGCATGGCAGCCTCCAAAATGGCTGCCACGCCGGACGGGGAAGGCCTGAATGGGTCGAAGATCAAGGAAGGCTGGCGGGGGAGAGGGAACCTCTGTGGATGCCCCCCACCACTTCCAAGAACTCCCCCGTAGGGGGTAAGTGACATTAAAATAATTTTTTGAAAGTCCATGAAACCCCGGACAGTCAGGGGTGTTTGGTCTGGAGTTGGACCAAACAGGGGGTGGTTGGGTTCAACCCTGGACCGTCAAACCAAACCAGTTCGACGTCAAACTGGCTCAACATTGAGCCGGTTTGCACATCCCTAACCCTAAGCTTCAGGATGCTGGTGTAAATTGTCATTTGGAAAAGATCCAGGAGTGAAAAAAAAATGTGTCAAAAGGACCCAGGAAGTCCCATCTCCAGGATAACAGAACTGTATCTCTTGTCCACCTCTCTGGGTATGGCTGTTTCCTGATCATGCCCTAGGGTATATTCAGAATATGCTAAATATAAGTCTATGAAGACACATTGAAAAGGCATCTATCATGTTGAAGTGGTGAGCTCCTTTGAAACATCCAAATGACATGTCTGAATTTTCTGTTTTACACAAATTTGATAATGATATCCAACTTTCTGGTGTAGGTTTCAAAATAATACTAAATTTCTGTGGTGCAATAACTTGCTTCAGATTTATCCGTAGGTAGCGTGTATTCTGTGGATCCAGCAGGTGAAATTGCTGCTTCCAAGCCACTGTGAAATATTCATTCATTCATTCATTCATTCATTCATTCATTTTAAACATTTAATATACTGCCTTGTATTGCTGTTCTACGACCGAAATAAAGTTTTACTTACTATACTGCCCACTCCAAAGACTCTGGGCGGTGCACAAAAACATGCAAACAAGGCAACATTAAAAATTACATTCTAAGTTAAAAACTAAAGTAACTAACAAAAACCAAATAGGTAAACTACAGGGCAAAAGCCTGATGAAAAAGAAAAGTCTTCAATATAGATTTGAAGATCAGTAAGGAAGGGGCTAAACGAATCTGGAGGGGAAGAGAGTTCCAAAGAAGTGGGGCAGCAACCGAAAAGGCCGTTTCACCTTTTATCTCAGTATATTGCTTTGGAACAGTCTGAAAAAGGATTACACAACTGCTTCCTTATCATGATGAGCTCACTCTGTGCCAAAAGGTTCTTTCTGGGTGGTGATGGTGGGGGCACATCTTGCATTTGGTTATCTGATCACCACCATGTTTTCAGCAGCAACCCTGATTCTTGTGGCTTGCAAACTCATTATTTTATTGTCTGGATTTTTCTCCTGGGAAATCTGTACCCTTGTGGTTTTCTGCTTTGTTTAGGATGTTAGATTTGTTTGTATTTTAATGATTTTATTATTTAAATGGTAACCTTGGGGTTTTGATGTTATGCAGCAGCAGCACCTCAGGTGCCTTTGGGCAAAGAGGTGATTTATAAATAAGACAAATTGATGTCTTCCATTGATGGAAATTATACCCCATGGGGAAAGTATAACAACACTGCATTTAATCAAAAAGCCACAATCAAGTAAATATCAACCAAAAAGACACAAAATCTGGAGCAACTTTTCGAGGTCTCCAGAACTCTTCATCAGGCTGGTGTTTAAAAAAAGGAAAAATGGAAGGTGGAGGTGGCTGAGCATTATGAAATAGCCCTGAAAGTCTGCGGCTTATAACAATCTTAAAATGGAATATCAGAGATGCTAAGCAAACTCATATCCATCAGCTCCATTAGGTGATCTACACAATCTACAGCTGCATTCTGTGCTTCTTGGATGAAGATGAGGATGGGGTTGTAGCTCATTGGCTGAGCATCTGTTTTGCATGCAGAAGGTCCCAGGATCAATTCCCAGCTTCTCCAGGTAGGGCTAGGAAAGAACCTGCTCTAAAACTGTGAAGAGCCTCTTCCAGTCAGAGGAGACAGTACTGAGTTTGAGGGGCGGAGCTCAATGGACCAATAGAAGGCAGCTTCCTAAAGGACAGTAATGTCCAGTTCCTTCCATTTCCCTCCTTGCTGCCGCTGAGAGGAGGGCAGGTGTGTGCTCCGTGTCACCTACCCACCTTCCTGCTTGCTTTGGCCGGGAGTGCACCCGGGTAGGGGACAGGTCTGGTGGGGGGAGGTACCCTGGTGGTGCCCGGGCGGGCTTCGCTTGGGGTACCCGTGAGCCTTGGTCCAGCCCTGATGAAAGGTGCTTTTCCTTCAAGTAACCATAGGGGTGCAGTAATGAGGGTGTTGCCATCTTTCTAGGGGATGCTTGCCCCTCTCTAATATCACAGATGAAGTAAGAATGAGATAATGAAGGAACTGAGGGTTCAGGGGATGGTCAAAGCAGAGGAACAGTAGAGGGTTTGAGGCATGGCCAGTGGAGCTCTAACTGGAGCTTCTGGCCAGTCTGCAGGGGCATAGCTATAGTTCAACAAGTAGGGGAAGAAAGGACAAATATCCCTGGGCCCGTGAGGGAAGATGACCCCCCACCGGCTGAATGGCAGCTTGCTGTGTACTCCCTGCTTTGTCCTTCTCTGTGCAATGGCCAGCCAGTTCAACGAATCGATTCAAATTTTTGTGATTCAATTCGAGATTGAATCACAAAAATTGATTCATGTACACCTCCACTCCTGGCACCTGAGGAGCTTTGGTATAGTGTGTGGGTTTACAACCAGGTCTTGAGCTTAAGTCCAACAACTGGACCACACTGAAGCCCTATCTACATGTCATATACAGCACACTTATGGGTGTACATTGCACACAGGTACAGTAATTAACACATAACATTGAACACAGATACTTCTTACCTGTATGCATTTGAGGGTCCTGAATCCAGGCTCACTTTTAAACTGAACGCAGGTACTGTCATTCACACAAAAACATGTATAGGTGTACAGCCATCTGTGCAATCATACACCATAATGTCTGAATGGGGCTTGTCTTAAATCTCTTTCATGTAGGCCATTTATTTAATAGTATTAATAAATGAGCATACCTGAACATGGAACTTATAATGCTGTTCTCCTGCCCCTGCAGATAATGTCTTCCTCAGTTTGAATTTCATGTCACAGAACTTAATGAATTTCACGTCACAGAACATAAAATAAAAGTGGGACGTGTCTCACTGTAAATGAAGAGGCTTCTATATCATTTTAGGATGTGATAGATGTTACAAGTTATTTGTTAGCTGCAGCAGGAGGAAGGAACACTGTGTGTGATAACATACCCAGCATGTGGCTTCAGCTTTTAACCCAAGAAATTAATGTACAGTATTCAAGGAAGCAAAGTTTGATACGTGGGTAGTTTTATACCTGGAAGTTCTCACACCTCTACACAAAAACCAAAGTGTAAGTCTTAATGCTTAAACCCCTGCTAACTTGGCAAAGAGGCACCTCTTAACGTGGTGATTCTCTTTATTTAGCAGGGGGAGAGTAACTGGCCTTATACAATCCCAGCATAGTACCTCCAGTGAAAGTTGCTGGTGTCTATCTTATGTTTCTTTTTAGATTGTGAGCCCTTTGGGGACAGGGAGCCATCTTATTTATTTATTATCTCTCTGTGTAAACCGCCCTGACCCATTTTTGGAAGGGTGGTATAGAAATCGAATGAATGAATGAATGAATGAGTAATGCAATTCTGTAGATTTACATCGGCTCTCAAATGGGGTGAGAAGCAAAGGAATGCATACTGCCCCAGAGCCCCACAAGACCGAGATCCCCCAATATTTTCATTCATATTGACAGCATCAGGGGTGGAGTGTGTGTGTGGAATGCAGGAAAAGGGCCCTAATACTATGTTTTGGCTCAGGCATGGGTTAACCTCTGTAACCTTCGCTAGCCACCTACTGTCTTCAAAGCATAATATATAAAATTAGCCAGCAATGTTCATAAAAGTTAGGATGAACAGACCTCAGGACTGTGGATGTGTGGTATCTTTTTCAAAAGGTGACAGTAATGGAAAAATATTTGTAAAGGATGGGCTGTGCACACAAGAAGCTTTCTCCCATCAAATCATATGATTGGCTTTGACCTGTCTGACAGCAATCGTCACTATGAAGTGGGGTTAATTCCAGTTCCTTCTCTTCAAAACAGGTGACTGGTGCTCCAGAAGCCATAGTGCCAAATGTTTGTTTTAAGCATTACCAACTTTGGGTCCCCAAAGGTTTTTGGCCTACAACTATTTCATATTGACAGCATCAGGCACAGTCACAGTGGCTAAGAATGATGGGAGTCATAGGCCAAGACCACCTGGGGACCTCTGGTCTATTTGATGGAAGAGGTCTTCAAGAGTAGCAGCTGTGTGCCAGTGCACAAAGACTGCTGGAGCAGGGTGTATTAGTGGAAGGAACTGGATGCTGTTTGAAAATTCTGAAACAGAGCTCAAGAACGAGCTACTGTTCATTTGAAAGAGAGTTCTTCTTTATCCTCTAAATACAGAATTGCTTACAAATATTTTTTATTAGGTTTAATAATTATGAGAGAGGTCTTAATTACACAATTAACTCAAATGCTACAGACTCGGTTCAGTTGATGGCACTAGTTGCATTGTAATTAACTTACCAAATTATGCAACTAATATTTTCAAAATATTTAGGCATTGTTTAGAGCCTCGTTATGTGTTCTCTTGTGTATTGGGGGCGGGGGGGGGGATTCAGTTTTTTAAATGAAGGAACCAGTTGAAAATAAAAGAGAAACATGGACAATCATATTTCTCTTTTCTTTTAAACTGGTTTCTTCGTTTAAGAAACTGAATTTTTCAGTTTAATATTTAGGAGAAGGGTTCATATTTAGAAGAATGGAAAAGCAGCACTCTTGACACTGGTTCAAGGACATAAGAAGCACTTATGTGTGAGGAAAGAGCTTGACCCAAGCTGGAGCAAGTGGTCTTCTCTTTGGCCTTTCAAGAATTGCTTGGCAGGATCTGTGTTTCTCACCACGTGCTACATCATTTTATTTCTACTAGTATTCATTATGCTGCCATAATCAAATGTATATGCTACTACCAGTTTTGCAAAATAGTCCTTGTATTCCTGGCACAGGAGCATTTCAAATTATGATGAACACCTTGTTATAAATGAGGGAAGCAACATTTAGGAAAGTGTATTTAATGTTGGAGAAATGTTCACTCAATATAGTAGAAGGAAGTTTGAGGCAGGAAATTGAACAGAAAAAGAGCCATAATGCAGGGTGGCTGAAAGCAAAGTGACAGAGGGCCTGAAGGGATGGTAGCATGACCACCCACACACACCCTCACACTCACATGTACAGAACCCTCTGTGTGTACAGCTCTCTTCAGACATTCTAATTGTTGGAGATGCAGCTCCTGATGACACCAACTCTTAGCGCTAGCAATCCTATGGACCAATTTGGACACTAGGGGAAGAGTTAGTGAGCAAGGGAATTTCCTCTCTGACTGCGCTTTCTCTACTCTACTTCCCCTTTGTTAGACTGATAGGGTGTGTTCAGACATAGCGTGAAACCTTGGGTAGAAGAACATGTGGTTTATCTGTGAAGCTGGAAATCATTCCACAGATGATCATTCAACCGCAGTTTGGCAACTTCCAGATTCTGGGCAGAGGGACCCATGGTCCACCAAGACATCAGGATATGAGTAAAATGGCAACCATTTGCTACAATTTTCCAACACACTCCTGCCCCTGTGTCAGCTTGCTGGCCAAGAATTAGCCCTCTCATGAGAGGGCCAGTCCACAGAGGAAAACCAGGGTCCCTGTTGGACTACACTCTCATGAGGTAGGCCATTCAGCTATAGGGGCTACCACTGATTTGGGGCTCCTGATATCTCTGGTTGTTTACCCACAAAAGGCACACATGCCAGGCCGTTGGGGAAGTGATATCATGGTGCTTAGCAGAAATACCAAAGTGCCAACATTGCGCACAGTGGGGTCCCATCAGTGCTACATCTGGGGAAAAAACCTGTGGAAACCCCAGCTGTGGCAAACTTGTCCAGTCAAAAAGACAACACATAGCCTCACAATTCCGGTGTTGGTCTCTGTCCTTTGGATTTGATTTCTTGAGCAAATTGCAATGCACACCTTCGTGCGTTGCCAAGGACAGAATTACCATCCAGAATGTTTTGACAGCTTCCCTCTGGAGAAGGGGAGGGGACATACCTGCAAGGAACCCTCTCGTTAATAACACACCTGATCTAGCATGATTGCTCTGCAAGGCATCCTTTCAAAGGTGCTACATGTGCTGTCTTGTTGGGCAACAGGGCATCCATTTCCCAGGATGCCTGGACAGTGTCTGCATTTTACAATTGATGGGACCCCACTGTGCGCAATGTCGGCACTTTGGTATTTCTGCTAAGCACCATGATATCACTCCCCCAACAGCCTGGCATGTGTGCCCTTTGTGGGTAAACAACCTAGCTGTTCAATTTCTGTTGTTGCTGAGGCTTCATGTGTTTGTGCACATGCCACTGCAGTCCTGAATTGCTGGAGACCACTCTTGCTGTCCCTGTCTTGTCATCCCATCTTTTTTGTTCAGATAAACAAGGAGGGGCCTATAAGACAAAGGGGGAAGCAGACTTTCCCCTAGTTCTTTCCCTATAAATAGATGGATGCTAGGGATGTGGTGTCCCTGTTGCCTAGCAATGGCAGGAGGAGTGCAGAAATGGTGGAGTGTGGGGCAAAAGCTCAGAGAGGCGATCAGTGAGAAGCGTGGTCGGCATAGAGCAGACCCATTTCTGGGCTGCTCTGAGCCACCCTCTCTATAGTTATGGGAGAAGCCACAGCACAAAACCCAGGTTACAGCAGAGGCAGAATTTAGATGAAACAATGGCCCTTTGGAAACTGAGGTTTCAACTGCAAAACTCACTACAAACCCAAGGTTCAAATTCAGGTTTGAGTTTGAAAACCGAGCCACAGTTGGTTGACGAAACCGTGGTTTCATGCATTTGAATGACCACAAACTCGAACCTCTGGCACGTTTGCCTCTGGTTTGGCATTACATCTGAAGGTGGCTACAGTCTCAAGTTTCATTCTTTCACCTGGAGAGAGAGACTTCCGTCTTCTCCCTTCCCCTCTTCCCTTCTAATGTAGCTAGCAGCAAGGCATGTAGGCTTTATCTATTTCCCTGATGGATTTCCTAAATGAACTACTTTATATAGAACTTCAATTCAATGTTTCCAAACAGTATTAATTATCAGTATTGTCCTCACCCATGCACTTCCGCTGCAGCCGGAGTAGATAAGCAAATCTCCCCTCCAAGCTCTCTAATACTAATATGAGTTCAGGCATCTGCTCTACATGCATATTCATTCAATGGAATGAACATCGGAAAAGGGCTAAGGAGTAAAATGAAGGAGAAAACAGGATTAGGGGGGAAACTGACATTGGGTTTCAGGACAGGAGTAACTGTGTTGGCTGAAAGGGAGATTTGGAGTGTGGGATGGTGGGCTGGGGAGCCGAATAGTGGGTGGGCTGAATTTCATATATTTACTATCCAGACAGATCTTTAGCTTCAGGTCTCTCAGAGAATTTGAAAACTAAACTCAAACAGCCCCGAAGGGACAATCTAGAAAAATTAACTGTAAAATGTTTTGTTGTGCTTTGCAATACCTCATAAATTTCAATTCACGTATGAACAAAATGGTTCTGTTTCTTTATACTTCCCTCACAACTCTGTAAATTATCCTGCATTTTGTCTATTGATTGGGTCTGTGAGGCAATATCTGTCCATGACTCAGATCTAGTTTCCAGTGCTAAGGGCTTGTTGTCCATGCATTGGCTACAGTCATTATATCTACTGGTGCCAGTGTTATCCAGATTTTAATTTTTAATATGCTGTACAATCATTTTGAGGGCCTGCCAGTACCATCTGCCTAGTTATTTCTAAAGATATTTTAGAGAACGACAGTCTAGATGTTGCCTCTGAGAAAATTTCACCTCAGATCTTCAATTCAGTTTAGGAAGAGCCAGTTAATTATTGTCCATTCATTCTAAGGTCAGCAATATCAACTGTTTAGCATATCTAGCATAGTGAATATCGCGGACTTGGGCGCTTCTGTAACTTGGAACTTGGAATTGTTGAGAAGGTGGCACATCAATCACTTCTTTTAAAGTTTTTTATTTTTATTTTTTACATAACTTATTTTTTGTTTGTCCTATCAGAGTTTTGCACATCAACCAGACAAGTAATATCAACTAGATACTGAGTCAGGTCTCATGATCAGTGAGACCCGTTTTAGAAGGGTGAGTGGGGACGATGAGGGCAGGATCCCTAGGCAGCCGGGCCCTGCAGACAATGAGGGCAGGAGCCCTGGGCAGCTGGATCGGCCGCCCACACATTTGCCGGCTCCATGACAGAGCCGGAGGGGGCTGGGGAGTTCGGGGGCGTGTGGCCCCCGGAAGCACCAGTATGCCCTGTGCAAGCACGCAGGGCATACTGGGGAGACCCCCAAGCCAGGAGGTTGCTTTTCAGCCTCCCGCCAGGGGTCTACTCATGATTAACTGTGGTGTGGAGCTGCACCGCGACTACTCACAATCAAAAAACCCGGGTTTGCAGAGCGCTTGCTCCGCAAACCCGGTTTAAGGGGTGGGCTACTTGAGCGGGTTACCCACTCAAGAACCACTGGCTCGCAGCCGAGCCTGGTGGTTATCATGATTGTAGGAAAATGGTGGTTATCACGATTGTAGGAGGCTAGCCCGATTTTCTACAATCGTGTGAATAGCCCCACTGTTTATATACAGAATAATGCATGTTGAAAGCAGATTTGCAAGTAGCAGATTGAGTCTACTCAATCAGGCTAAGCTGCAGCATGACAACTGATTGTTATAGCCCCACATTCAAGTAGGAAAGGCTTCCCACACCATAGGCTCCTTGCATCATGATAGATGGGTGTGTCTTATTGGCTGGAATTTGGGGTGTAGTAGTATACATTGTGTTCTGTAGCTTGACACTGTGAATGTCACTAACACTTGTGATGAATGACCTGACTACAACAATGATGTGAAGAGCCATGGATTGCCACAGTGTAGCTCTGTCCAGTCTGTCTCCAAACCTCTGTCTTGTTGTTTGTGTTTGGTTTTTAGGATTGTTGCAATCAATAGCGTCTGGTAAGGATGTTGCAATACTGGACTACAAGTCTTCTCACAATTCACTATATTAAGCAGCGTTGGAAGCCAGCAGAGGATGAGATTTCCTGTCTATACCTCTCACCCAAGTCTCTATGGCTTTTCTTCTTCTTCACTTCCTTGCTTTCCATGTTTTTGCACACTCTTTGGAGACACTCCCATGAGAGCTTTTTATTCAGAAAAAGAGCTGGAGTTTTTCCTTAATGTATCACTGGTAATCTTACCTCATTTTGTGCCAGCCTAACTAGAGTCTGCTCCCTTTAGGAAATTCTTGTCAGGCCCCCACTGTACTATGTTCTTCCTAAGGCCTTGATGCAGGAAAAGTACAATAGTGCTATCCCTTCTGGAAACACATGCCAAGCAAATCAAAGAAGTATGGTTTGGAAATATGGAGGCTGTGATGCAGAAACATCCTACCCACTGCCGGGGAAAGTGGAGTACTGCAACAAAGACAAGTAGGCCTGCAAGTTGTGCAGCAATGTGTACAGCCATGGAACAGCACTTGGTGTTGCTTCAGGTGAATCATACCTCTACATGTACTCTACATATACTCCAAAACCTTGTTCAAGCATATGTAGAGGGGTGATTCAGATTCATGATATTAAAAGGTGTGCCAATAGCACATGGGCACATCCACCAGTGCCACCAGGTCAGGCGCGTTCTTGCCGCAGCCCTGATGTTACTGCTTGTGCATGGCTGTGTTCATCTGAACCTGCCCTGTAGTTTGGGGGATAACTTTTTCTCCAGTGTATAGCCCTCCTGATCATTGTTCAGGCTCTCCCGAACAATGAGTTGACCTATGTAGGCACTAAAAGACACAAGAAGACAGATGTACCTCCAGAGATGCAACCACATTCACAAAGGAAACCAATATCATCTGTATTTGGCTTGGTTAGCCAACAGATGTTGGTGTGTGTACCCAAGAAGTGTGTGTGCCCAAGGACAGCTGACAAGAAATCAATGTGATGATTGTGGGAGACTGGTCTGTACAATGCACTTGACCAGCTCCATGACCTGTGATGATTGCCTTTGGATCAGTAGCAGTGTATCCTTTCAGATGAAATGCTGAGAACTGAGATGTTGAAGTATGGATCCTCATTAGTGTGAGGTTTGAAATGTTCATTTTTCCTAGCTAACAACTCATGTTCTCATCAAGGTCATGCAGGGTTCCATGCCTGGCATGTGGGTGCCACTGCTACACTCCCCTGAAGTGAAATCTTAAATTATTGTAAGTTCTGTGGCCTGGAAAAGTTGGGGGCATCCAGTGTAACCAATGGGACTACTTTTGAGGAGGAAGTCCTACTGGTGTGTAAAATATCATGATAGCTCCAAGTGAGGGTTAGTCTGGATTTTCCCCCTAAGCTGTTAGCATTTTAGTCTTAAGAAAAAATGTTGCAGTAATTGTTCTATCACATATTCTATTGTACAGGATATCAGTCCAAATAGCTTCCCAAAATAAATCCTATTAATTCCCATAGGCATTCCTTCCAGGTAAGTATACTTTCAGTATACATAAATTATTCTCAGATAAATTGATCCCTGGAACTGAACCATGAACCCAAAACTAAAAAAAAGTTTGTTTGCAAGCCTTAACCAAACCCCTAAGCACAAGTGGTAAGGCTCTGAAGACATATTTATCCATGCAGGCTTTTAATTAGATTTATATTTTAAATAATTTTAATACTGGGTTTTAAATGTTTTTAATATTTTAAATGATTTTAGTTATTAATTGATTTAATGTTTAAATGATTTTTATTGTAAACCGCCCAGAAAAGCATGTTTTGGGCGGTATAGAAATATTTTAAATTTAAAAAAAACCTAAAATAAATATCCACTTGAAAAGAAGTGGTTCAGTAGTCAGATACCTTGCTTTCAACTGTAGAGCAATTTTATTTTTCTGGGTTTCTTATTCTGCTCTATGTGTTTTGTTTCAAAGAGCCTTTAAGCAATTAAAAAATAACTAGTGATGTGCACGAATCAATTTTTTTGATTTGATTTGGGCCCCAAACAAATCACACCTGATTTGTTTTGTGTCCAAATCTACCCCACCCCACAAATCACCCCATATTCAATTTGTATTTGCTTTGATTCAATTCAGTTTCAGACTGATTCAGGCCACTCACCAAGGTCCTAGGGGAACCAAATTTAGGTGGTGGGTAGGGCCACGGGGAAGCCACCTACCACCCAAATTTCAAGGCAGTGAGACACTTGGTTGATTTTTAATGATTTTTTTTTAGTTTTTACTGATTTTGAATAATTCCGCCATAGGAAATGGATTCAAAGTTGCCATATCCTAACCCTTACAGGGATCCTCAGCTTTCATTTTTTAAAAAAAATCTAAGCTCTATCCCTTGTAGAAGTGGAGTTATGGAGCAAAATGTACAGTCATTTTTCACGTGTTTGGATTCTTTTGTGTATAATAACATTTCCTCATAATGAATCCCTATGAGAATTCATTATACGCCTTCATTGGACAGTGCCAACTGTCAAATGCTATGTGTCAACTACACCTCCTCCCCCCCCCCACACACACTGGGGCACTCAGTTTTTTTAAAAAGGTATTTTTGAAGTGTTTATATTCTTTGGTGTCTTCATTACACACCTTCATTTCTTCTGTTCATTTTGACTCCCCTGCTTTGCAGGTGAGAAATTAGTGGTATCCCATGTGCCAACTATCCCCCAGCCCACAAGCCCCTGGGTACTCAGTTTATATTTTAGGAATTTAAGTGTTTAGACTTTTTGGTGTGTAATGAATTCACTTCATTACACTTGGAAAAAAATCCTAGAACATAAACTGAGTAGTATCCCACTGCCTTGTAGGTGGGAGTGGGGTGTAGTTGGCATATAGCAGTTGACAGCTGGCACTGTCCAAAGACAGTCAAAATGAAAAGAAGAAATGGAGGTGTGTAATGAATCCTCATAGGGATTCACTGAGGGAAAGCTATTATACACCAAAGAATCCAAACACTTGAGAAATAGTGACCACACATTTTGCTCCATAACTCCCCTTCTAGAGCTTAGAGCTGAGCTTTTTTGAAAAAATGAAAGCTGGGAATCTGGGGGAATTAACAGGCAGGATCCAAATCTCAAATCAATTCAAATCAAATCTGTTGTGGTTCGATTTGTACACAAATCTAGCCAATGGACCACAGGGGTGATTTGTTTTGTCTCCAAATCACACGAATCAGCTAGATTCAGGTACAAATTGATTTGTACACAAATCAATTTGCACATCCCTAATGCAAAATATAAGGCTGCAGCCAAGATTAAAAGGGGTCTTGTGCTCAGCCTCAGACTCTGGAAGTGATCTGGATCTGGATCTGGGACAGGATATGGAAATTTAGCAACCACATGCAATCTCAAGACTCTCCAGCCCCTCAACTCCAAAGGCAGGTCATGCTTTAGACATAGGCAGCAGAACCAACCTGATGGAGATAACTCCCCCTCCCAATCAACTACTGAAAGTGCACCCATCAGACCTCTATTCAGAAACCAAAAGTGAAAGTGCAAGCAAAATAGACAACTCTGGAGCTTTGTCTCTCAGGCTTCCCCCTGCCTCTCCTGAATGCCTCCTAGATTCCAGGGCTCCTGCTCTGCAAGATATGTGCCCTGGAGTGCTCCATGCTTCTGACCCACACTTCAACAGTGTTACTGCTCTTCTCGCCCCAGATAGATTGTCCGTGCCACGAGTCTCCCAGATCCTCCCCGCAATGTTCCCTCATTTGATTCTAGGGCTGCGGACTGCTATGACTTCTAAGAACCTCCCACTGTGGAAGATGCCCCCCCCCCCAATGTAGAGTACTTGCCTAGGTGGCCATCAGTCTCTACGGCTGATAGTGAGTCTCATTTCCCAAACCAGAGTGTGGAAGGCACCCGGGGAAGACCTTATCCCTTCAGAGCTTATAAAAAACAACATACAGTGGTGATCTCCAGTCTTGGTCTCATGCTTGACTTACATTGACTCTCATGGACATATTCCCAAGGACTGGGGGCTGGTGATTATTGTCTCCATATTCAAAAAGAGAAGAAAGGATGACCCTACCAACTAAAAGTCTGTATGTTTGTTCAACACCATCAGCAAGCTCTATGCTAGATATCTGCATGGAAAACTTAAGGACTGGCTAGACCAAGAAAATCTGCTAGCAGAGGAGCAAGCTGGCTTTAGGGAGGGTAGATCCACAACTGATCAATGCCTGGTGCTTCAGCACCTCATTGAAAATTCTTCTAGCAACTCAGCCTTCCTTTACTCTGCATTAATTGACCTTAAAGCCTGTTATGATTCTGTCTCCAGAATCAAGCTATGGGAGAAGTTGGAAGCCTTCTCAATCAACCAACTTCTGCTCTATCTGATCCGCAGTCTTCATACACACACGACCCTCGAGGTAAGGTGCAACCCACAAGGGCACCTCACGAATCCTGTCCCAACACAAAAGGGAGAGTCTCAGATGCCACACTATGCTTAGAAATTGGCATGATAAAGGTTGAGGCCAGAGTGTGGTTGTCCATTCTTAACCTCTGGCTTAAATTATGCCTCAGCCCTCTGACCCTACAAAACAATTTTCAATCTTCCTGGGAAAGGGCTGTGTGGACGAAATTGTTGCTCCTGGGCTTTAACCCCCTCTCTCCTACTTGCTATGGACTGTGACCAGGAGAAAACAGTCATCAAACAGAGGACAATGGACACTGAGCGCCAGGCTGACCTAGGCAGGGTTCCATCCTTCCTGTCCTCGGAAAGGCTCAGATGTTCTGCCTCCCCTGACACATACCTGTCACAGTGAGAAATCCCCAAACACATAAGGGCTTTTACCCTTGCCCATTGTCATGCCCTTTCCCCCCTCTATATTGGAAGGCAAATACAGAAAGATCCCAATTGCAGAGAGACTTTGTCCCTGTGACACTGGGAAGGTAGAAACCACAGAGCATGTGCTCCTCTTTTGCCCCTTTTACAGAGACATTCGGGCCAAGCTTATATTTCCACTACTTCACAAGTACCCTGGCTGCCCAAACCATGGCTATACATGGTTGCTGCTTTCGAATGAAGACCCAGCCTTCACGAATAATACTGCCAAGTTCTGCATGGTAGCATGTAGGATCCACCAGGTCGTGACTGCCAGGCCATTTGCTTGCATCAGCTCTGCATAGTTTTAAACCGCTGACTATTTTATCTTTTTTAGTGTCCTTATTTAGATGCCTTATTTTATATACTCCATTTTAGCCACCACCTTTTGGTATGGGGTTGGTGGGTGGTCTGTTTATGCAGTGTGTGCCACACATAGTTTTATCTATAGCACTGTAGTGTGCACACAGAGGCTAGAAAAATTAAATCCCCCCAAATAAAGGGACAGGCTTTATTTGGGTGATGGGCTTTTTTTTGGAGGGCAGTGAGCACCAATGGGGTAAGTCTAAGGGAAGGGGAAATGAATTACTGTGGCCTCCCCTAAGTTAAGCACCCCTCCTGTCTTATAGTCCTAGTGCCTATTTAAAAGCCATTCCCCAAACTAGGCCATATCTAAAGATTAAGAACTCTAAGTTCTCTAATAACTTGACCAGTGATCCAGGGTGGGAAGGGGGCACTTACCTTCCGGCACCTTCTTCTAGTCTCTTCTGTTGGAGTCTGGCCAGATGTTGCTCCCTGAGGCACTCGGGCTGGGACTCAACAGCTGGGGGGAGGGCAGGTGGGCACCAGTCAAGCACCTACCCACCCAAACATTTTTTAAAGTATTGAGGGGGGGGGAGACACACCAGGGAAACAGAGGGAGCCTGGGCAGGCTGGGCACCAGATAGAAGTCACAGAACACCTGTCTGCAGTGGGGGGGGGGGGAGGCAGTTCAATCCAAGCA
Source organism: Hemicordylus capensis (assembly GCF_027244095.1). Taxonomy (NCBI): domain Eukaryota; kingdom Metazoa; phylum Chordata; class Lepidosauria; order Squamata; family Cordylidae; genus Hemicordylus; species Hemicordylus capensis. The sequence continues at coordinate 366,714,976 of NC_069658.1, read as the reverse complement.
CACAGCTGCTGCAGCAGCAAAGAGGTGCATCTTGAGGCTGCAAAAGAAAGAAAAAACAGCCATCACAACAGCATCCAGTTATTAAAGCCACTGGGGGCTGGCTGGCTTCAAACAAGTAGAAGAAAAAATCCACAGAAGAAGAAAAATTCAAAGCAGCACCAAATTAAAGCCATGGGAGTTGCTGGTACAATTTTTAAAAATTAGAACAGAAAAAAGAAGCAGTTGGCACTGCAAACTAAAAGGATTAAAAAAGCGAGCGAGAGAGAGAAGCCACAGGCACTCTCTGTCTCTCTCTCCACTGGGCCAGGCAGAACCACACACCACCAATCTGCTCTGCTGTGCTGCTGCAGTCTCTGTCCTTCCTGTCCTGATGTCCTTCCTCTTCAAGAGTCACTGGCACACTGAAAGGTCTCTCCACCTTCCAGGCCCTTAAATACATTTGAAACTCCTTCCTTTTGTGTTTTCCCCTCCATTTCTCCTACTCCCAGCCAATGGGGGCACAGTTGCCCATGACAACAGTTGATTTGGATCATAACAACTTGCAAGCCAGCAAAGAAACAAGGAGATTGAGATTGTTTCAAGCTCGAATTGTTTTGCACATTCCTACAATTCATTCTGGCGGACCAGCAACCATCAGCAGTCCATTCCAACAAGCTACTGGAGTGGAGCAACATTCCTTGAACATTGCCAGACTCAGGTCTTGTGTTCCTTCAGTACTAGCTGAGTGTCCAATTCCTTTGTTCTTAGAACTTTCCAAGGTCTGTGTCACTTCTGGATCCCTCAGAAAAGGATATTAAATTTCTATGTGTTTTGAAAGGTCAGATTTTGAAATGTCGGACTAGTTACATGACTACATACTACAGATGTATGTAGTATGTAGTAGTCAGATGAATATTGATAAATTGAACAGGGAATATAACCGTTCACCATGTTCTCTTTTAAAACCTACTTTTCCCTTCACTCTCTCAAACCCTTTTCATTGAGCCTTTCCTACATACTCTTCCCCAAGTAACTTTCATTACTTTCCCAGTGGATACTCAAACATTCCTTTTATAGATTACCTTAATTGTGCCTTTTCTATAGCTGCCCCAGTACTTTGGAATGAACTCCCCATGGATGTAAGAGCTTCCCCATCTCTGGTAACTTTTAAAAGAGTTCTCAAGATTAATTTAAGCAAGCAAGCCTTCGACCAGTTGTAAGTTGGTTTTATTGCTGTTTTAACTTTTTAACTGTTTTAATGTTTGGTTTGCCATGGGGGCATTTTATCTGCCATGGGGCATTTGTGTATAGTATAGAAATTTAAATAAACAAACAAACAAATAAACAAATAAATAAATAAAAGAAAACCTCTAAGGAAACTGGCCTCTTCAAGCTTCATATTGAACCAGGCTGATAATGACAGTGCTCACAGCCACTCTACAAAGAACAATAAAGGTGTTGGCTTCCCATATCCTGGTTCCTTAACAAATATAGGTGGCCTTCATTATCTGTAGACCTGGCACCCACGGTTCCATGTATCTGTGGTCAGGCCATGTGCACCCACCCTCGTTATTCACAGATACAAAAAGGGTTAACATTTACCTATCCGAGGTTCCTAGGTGGCTGGAAATTACCTCCGAGGTCATGTCAAGCCACCATTTTGCTAACAGGAGGCATTTTGTGGCTCTTCCTTCAAATAACAATTCCCGCAATTTTTCACAGAAAAATGTGGAATTGGGGGTTTGGTGGGGGCATTACTGGACAGCTGGAGACCGGCAGAGCATGGCACAGTATGTTATTTCTCTAATTTCTGCCTTTTGAAAAGCCTTTTTTGATCTTTTTTCAACCCAGAGGAACCTAACCCCCGCCCCAATTCCCATTGCCTCAAGGTCTCATTATCTCCAGTTTTGTTATCCACAGAAATTGGTGGGAATAGAACCCACACGGATAATAATGGCCACCTGTACACATGTTGAAAGTGCAAGTGCACACATGAAAAAGTGCAGATATTAAAATAATAATAAAAAATAGGAAATCTACTATATTTCTGGCAATGGCAAATGATTTCAACTTAAATTTGTATCCTGCACTACAAGAAAATACTAGGTCTGTGCATACATTACTTTACTTCCATGTAGAAAGTGATACTGGCTGGAAAAAGGGGAATTGTGTCTCTGTCCCCACTGCTATGAGTATTCATTATAACATCTGCAGAGAGCCTACAGCTGTATAGACTTCATGCATGCAGGTTCTGTGCAGATATTATACTGCACCGTAGAGGTGTGTGCACCTGCAGCACACATGTAGGGGTGTGGTCTATGGACTTGATTGTCCTCCTCCCATACACACATTCCGTCTGCACAAAAGTAGCATCTGCATAGTGAAAGATGTTTCTAACTCTCTTGTATTTTCTGAACATTTGGCAATTTGCCTAACGTTTGTCTTACATTTTCAGCATTTAAAAACACGCCCATGCCTGGCCTTAACTATTCGGTGGCTCCTAGCACTGAATGGTAATATATGAGCATGCAAATAGCTATATTCACACTTTGATGACAAATTAATGATGCCCATGTTATACATTTCTAGGAACCATCTGCAACACACACACATTTTTACTGCAATAAATACACACTCTTCTGACTGAGATAATGAGGAGATTCTCACGATCAGCAAAAAGCGAGCTAAGGGTACCTAGCCCGCTTTTTGCTGATCGTCTGCTGCCACGGGAGTCACGCATTACCGGCAGCAAACCCTCCTAATTCCCCCTTCCCTTAGCTGAGGTTAGCGGAGCGAGCACTCTGCTAACCCCGTCTTTTTGACCATGTATTGGCGCAGCTCTGCACCACAGCAACACACGAGGAGACCTCCACCAGGAGGCTGAAACAAGCCTCCTGTCCCTGGAGGTCTCTCCAGGATGCACTGCGCACGTACGCGGGGCATCCTGGAGCTTCAGGGGGCCGTGCGGCCCCTGATCCCCGCAGCGCCGCTGGCTCCGTGATGGAGCCGGCAGTCGTGTGGGCAGCCGATCCGCCACCTAGGGCTCTGCGTGTGATCGTTTGCAGGGAGACCAGGTTGAGCCTGCTCTCCCTGCAAACCCCCTAAAGGCAAGTCTCACTGATCATGAGACTCACCTCAATAACTACAAAAGGGGAACAAAGCACCTTCCTGAAATTTGAACATATTTTCAAAGCTACCAAAAACACATAGAGCAGGACAGAAATGGTACCATAAATCTCGGACCAAAGTTTACACAGATGTATAGTTTCCTTTAGAACTGGAATAGTCAGCAAGTTATACATGCAAGTTATACATGCTGGAAAGCAATTTGCCAGATGTTAAACTAATGGCTCATCCATCTGCTACAAAATGGCTTCCCTGTAAGTTGTGTTTCTGCAGCAAATTTGACAGGGGTTGGAGATAAGGATGCAAAAACTGTAGATGTACAGCTACAGGTAAATGTCACAAATAAGGTTACAGGGTTCAGAACAGTTATCAGGCATTTCCTGGGGGGAAAGGCAAAACATGGTGACTTTTTCAACAGAATGTTGCCCAATTAAGTCAATTGAGCTGAATTAGAGTGATTGCTCAGTAATCCAGTCTTTGAACAACAGTTAGTCAATCAGTGCTTAAATGGGCAACCATAATAAAGCAGTAACAAATCAGTCATCATATTGAATTGGTAAGAATTGACACCATTATGGTAGATGTGCACAATTATGCAAACTAACATTACCCATTTGAAAAATCTCATCCTTGTAACAACTACATAATGAAAAAATAGTCATGAACAACTTCACGTTTTGGCAAGGCAGAAATATCCACAGACATAATTGGGAAAACTTCACAAATCCCCAGTTGAGTCTTTTAGTAAAACTAGCTTCCGTTCCTTTCCATTGAATTATATGGTGCTTGCTTTTGTAAAAAAAATTCAGAGTCTGCTAGGCTTTCCCCCACTTTCCCATCCAGTGCTTTTCATCCTTTTTGCTCCAATTTGCTTTCATCTTGACATTCAGAGGAAAAAAACTATTTCCAATTAAATCAACATTTCACTTAGAGAAACTTCAAGGATGATTCAACCCTTCATCACTCCCCAGTAGCCTTTCCAGTTCTTTCAGTCCTTGAAGAAAGGGTTTTCCTTTAAAACACTTCATTCTGATGGCCTGTTTCATATGCAACATTTATTAGAACAGGTAAAAGAAAAAGAATGATATATGTTCATTTTCTAAATTTATTTTAGTTGAATTGTTAGCTAGCCAAAGAGCTTAGGGTGGGCAAAAATATTAAGGCCACAATTAAGTAAAACCAATATATAAATGACCTTTAAAAAAGTACAAAGCTAAAAGGAGAATTAAAATTACTCTGCATTACACAACCCTATCTACTGTAATGTTATCCTTGGTCCAGGAATGTATTCGCTGCTGAAGTGGTGAAACAGAGTGATTGGAATATTCAAAAAATGCAATCTTTCCACAATTGTTAGTCTGGTCACATTTGCACATAATGCAGAACCATGGGTACAATGAACCCATGGTTCCACTCCCCCCTCCCCCCACTCTTCCATCCAAATTCATACGTAATGGAGAGCTCCCTCTCTGCAGTCAATGAGACTACAGAGAGGAGGGGGAACTGGCTGTCCATGAAGGACAGCCCACACAGCCAATCACGGCCAGAGCTTCCTTCCTCAACTCCTGTTCCAGGGGAACCTGGAACCTGCGGTTCTGAATTTCAACGAAACACAGGCTGCGTCAAACCTCGGGTTGTAGCAATGAAACTAGTACAACCTGAGGGTTCAGAGTGGAGGCAGAAAATTGAAATCTCGGGTCATCGCACAGGACCGCAGTTGCATTCATTCTCACGTAACGCTTGTAGAACCTCTGACCCCTTCGACGGCTATTCTGCATTATGTGTGAATACAGCCTGATAGTAAATAATTAGCTCCCACACACAAGGAAAAAGGAAAAGAAAAGGAATATACAGTACCAGATGTATAGACCCAGATAATAAAATGGACCTTTCTACTTCTTTGGCAGATTGTCTTCTGAGCTGGCTAGGCAAGACTTTATTGCTAACTCTTCTACCCTCAAAAAGTATCTTCAAATGAGATAATTAATTTTCATAATCTCATTGTATCTAATCATTGCATCATTGTATCTAATCCTATATGTTGTGGTTATCCAATAAGTAACCTCACTGAATTCTCACTGAATTCTCTAGAAGTGATGAAACACATCCCCAGCCCTGGTGAAATTTGGCTTATGAGGCTATCTTTGGCATAGTTTTACCATTTGCATTTCCAGTCATTTCAGATAGGTGACTGGATGAAATGGAAGGAGAGTTTTATTCAGCCAGCTGACAATCAGACTGGGTTCTTTACATTAGAAAGGTGTGGATCTGTGGCTGACATTTGAGAGTCAAACCATTAAATGTTTGGGTTCAGTTTCAGTTCAGTTTCCTCTGTATTTTTAATTCTTTGGTTTAGTTCTGGTTCAGACACTAAATTTAAAAAGTGGTTCAATAACCAGTTTGAACCAGTTTTGTACTGGTTTAGATCTATTTATTTCTGGGTAATAACACAATCTTTTGCTTACAGTGTAACACTATACAGTACAATGATAACCACTTAATTTGAGAGAGAAAAACATTTCTTTAGTTATTTTTAGGGATGTGCGAATTGATTTGGGTACAAATCTATTTGTACCTGAATCTAGCTGATTCGGGTAATTTGAAGACAAAACAAATCACCCCTGTGGTTCACTAGATTCATGTACAAATCGATTTGTGTACAAATCATGTACACTAGATTTGTGTACAAATTGAATCACACCTGATTTGATTTGAATTGATTTGAGATTCAGATCCTTCCTATTAATTTCCCCAGATTCCCAGCTTTCTTAAAAAAAAAAAAAAAAAAAAGCTAAGCTCTAGCCCTTGTAGAAGTGGAGTTATAGAGCAAAATGTGTGGTCACTAGTTTTCAAGTGTTTGGATTCTTTGGTGTATAATAACTTTTCCTCAATGAATCCCTATGAGGATTCATTACAAACCTTCATTTGTTCTATTCATTTTGACTGTCTTTTTGATAGTGCCAACTGTCAACTGCCATGTGCCAACTATATCCCCTCCCACCTGCAAGGCAGTGGCGTACTACTCAGTTTATGTTCTAGGATTCCCCCCCCCCGCAAGTGTTTAGGCTCTTTGGTGTCTAATAACCTTTCCTCATAATGCATCCCTATGAGGACTCATTACACACCAAAGAGTCTAAAGACCTAAAAAATTCCTAAAATATAAATTGAGTACCTAGTGTATTGTGGTTTGGGGGGCAGTTGGAACATGGGATGCCACTAATTCCCCACCCCCACCTGCAAAGCAGTGGGGTCAAAATGAACAGAAGAAATGAAGGTGTGTAATGAAGACACCAATTAATCTAAACACTTCAAAAATACCTAAAAAATAAACTGAGTACCCCAGTGTGTGTGGGGGGGGGGTAGTTGACATATGGCAGTTGACAGTTGGCACTGTCCAATGACAGTCAAAATGAACAGAAGAAACAAAGGCGTATAATGAATCCTCATAGGGATTCATTATGAGGAAAAGTTATTAGACACCAAAGAATCTAAACATTTCAATATTCCTAAAAATTAAACTGAGTACCCCACTGCCTTGCAGGTGGAGGAGGGATGTAGTTGGCACATGGCAACAGTTGGCACTGTCCAGTGACAGTCAAAATGAATAGAAGAAATGAAGGTGTGCAATGAATCCTCATAGGGATTCATTATGAGGAAAAGTTATTATACAGTACACCAAAGAATCCAAACACTTGAAAAATAATAGTTGTACATTTTGCTCAATAACTCCACTTCTACATGGGCTAGAGCTTAGCTCTTTAAAAAAAAATGAAACCTAGGCATCCATTTTAGGGTTAGGATATGGCAACATCAAATCCCCATTATTTCCTATGGCAGAAATGTTCAAAACCAGTAAAAACAAAAAATGCATTAAAAATCAACCAAGTGTCCCATTGTCTTGAAATACGGGTGGTAGGTGGTGCCCATCAGGACCTACACACTGCCCAAATTGGGTGCCCCTAGGACCTTGTTAAGTGGACCAAATCTCTCTGAATCTGAAAAGCAACTACAAACCAAATCTAGGGTGATTTGGAGAGGGTAGATTTGGATACAAAATAAAACAAGGTTGATTTGTTTGGGGCACAAATCGAATAAAAAAATCAATGTGTGCACATCCCTATTTTGCATTACTTCAGTAAGTTTACTTTTTAGCTGGAGTAGTTCATCTTGGATGGGACTGTTAGGCTGCAAATTAGCCGCCTCTGTAGAAGAAGTTAGTTGTGGCTTGCCTTGACTGGATAATTTATTGTGATTGGGGTTAAATACTTTGACAGATGGGCTGTGAATCTCTTGGCCAGATATAAGGCTTCTTAAAGGCATAAACAAAACAAAACAAAACCCGTCTCCTTGTCACAATGTTGTAAATTTTCAGGCAATGTGTCAAGCGCATTAGTTTTGAGACCATTGCTGCGTTTTTAAAGGTTAGAAAGAGCCTTTTCACATTCAGTCTGGAGTGGAGATATTAGTATGAAACTAATCCAATAGTTTCTGTCTGTGAGTTTGAGAAACAAGGCAATGAGTTGTAATAATCACAGCGGGAAAATTCAAGGACAATCTGAGATGTTTGTAGAACTCTATGGAAATTTGGGTAACTGTTGATTCCTGAAAGCCCTGAAGGCACCTTATATGTGGGGAGTGAGTCAGATGCAAGGGAAGGGACTGGTTGGGAGTTGTTGCTGACCTCAATTGTATTGGAGCTCCAGGGAGCAGAGTGGCATGTCCTGGCACCCCAACCCTTGGAGCTGCCCAGAGATGGCAGAGTGATAGTCTGTGGGGAGGTAAGCTCTTTAGGGCTTTCTTCCCACAAACCCTGTCTCTTTTCCCAATTTCTGTCAGCATTTTAAATAAGGAAGCCATTTTCTGGCTCGTTGTTATTAAAACAAAAACAAACAAAAACACCACTGCAATTTTTCACTGAAAAATAAATGAAAATTTCAGCTTTGTGTGGGGGGGGGGATTGCTGGATAGCTGGAGACACATAGAGCAGGACACTCCCTCCCCCAATTTCCCCCACTTTTTGCCCTTTTGTTGTTCTTTTCACTGGCTAGAGAATCTAACCACCCAATTCCCATTGCCCTAATGCTCCGTTATGCACAGTTTCGCTATCCACAGCTCTTCCCTGCAGAATGGAACCCCTGGATAATGGGGTTCTCCTGTATGTAAACACCCAAAGGATGTGCATATGTGTCATGAAAGTCTTATTTTACCATTTATGTAACACTTTTAAATTTGTGGAGTGTTTGTCATGTTTCCTTTCATAGCAATGATTTAAAAGAGATCATAAACACTAATTTTTCAGATGGGTATTTGAAGTTGAGAGCTGGAGACTAGCAATACAAAAAGAGTCTATGGCTATGGCACAAATTTGAGTTGTTATTCTATGTCCAAGTTCAGCACATGGCTATTGTCCAGAATACAACAAACAGAGATAACAACAGTTTTCTCTAGAAAAACAAATGTCAATGTGCAAATATGAGAGAATATGAGGTCTTTCCATGACTTTTTTAAAGGTAAAGTGTGCCATCAAGTCAATGTCAACTCCTGGCAACCACAGAGCCCTGTGGTTGTCTTTGGTAGAATACAGGAGGGGTTTACCATTGCCATCTCCCATGCAGTATGAGATGACACCTTTCAGCATACCAGCGGGGATTTGAACCGGCAACCTCTAGCTTGCTAGTCAAGTCATTTCCCTGCTGCGCCATTAGGTGGCTACATGACCTATTTAGGGAACCCCTATTTTGGGACGTGATATTCTCCATTATGACCTCTCTCTGCTGCACCATGCTCTTTCTTGACATGCATTTGTACACCTCAGCCAAAGCTGGTTTTAGATTTTTAAAAAATTTGTCCTGTTCTAATAGCCATGTTAAGAGGCACAGCAAAGAAATGCTGGACTAACAAGCAGAAGGTTGCTGATTCAAATCCTCACTGGTATATTTCCCAGATTATGGGAAACACCTACATCGGGCAGAAGTGATATAGGAAGATGCTGAAAGGCATCATCTCATACTGCGTGGGAGGAGGCAATGGTAAACTCCTCCTTTATTCTACCAAAGAAAAACACAGGGCTCTGTGGGCACCAGGAGTTGAAATCGACTTGACAACACACTTTACCTTTAATAGAGAATAATCCCATTAAAGAGTGTATCTCCCAGATTTTTGTTGTTATATTGACTTTTAATTATACTTCTATAAGTGTATTTTTCTCAAAACTGTGACCAGCCATGAAGTAATTAAATGGACCACGCTGAGAAACACCATTAAAGAAAATGGCTTATATTGGCTTAGTATGTTTATTAGAAGTGTTTACAAATAATTACTGGAGAAAAATGAACCAGAATAGCAATCTATGCTGTAAAAGACAAGCTTACTCTTATCTTCTATGGCAATTTCCCCCCACTCTAATAAAATGAGTTGATAACTGCAGTAACCAAGTATGTACAAAGATACTAAATGTGTCCCTTAGTTTTTAAATACATCTTGTGGGTCTGAGGTCTTTTATTTTAACCATTGGATATTAGTTATGGAAGGCTAATTAAAGTGTCAACATACTATTAAATGCTTGTTCTATTCAGTTTGCATTTAGGGAAAGAATTAAAAAGCAACTATCACACACAGCATAACAAAATAAATCACTGTACTCTTTCCTCAGCCCATTTCCCCAGATTACTGTCTAATCCTTATTACCTGAGTAGTCCTTTGGTTTTCCTCAAAAGAAATGGTCACACTGAGACAATGCTTTATTGAACCAGAGGGAGTGTAGGTCTTAATATGCAACCACTAACACGAAGAAAAGTTTCCCAATGTTCCTAATGGTGAGCCCATATAATATTGGAATGACCCTCGAGGTTATGACAAATACAATGTACCTGAATGAGGCACACTGTGTTCTGAAAATCCAGAGTGCAAGGACACATAATGCCAAAACATGCTAGTAGAACAAGGAATTTAAGTCATACATAGATTCCATTTGCTCCTATGCATCAGTCTCTTGTGTTTTTGTACTGTGGCTTTTAGAAGTGCTCAGACATGATCTCTGAAGTTTAAGTTGTCGGGATAGGTCCATGGTACAAGAAAATGCGTTAAGACTTACCGAACAGAATAATATGTTAGGATGAAGCTCTGTTTCCTCACATGGTAAAAATCAGATCTCATTATGTTCTACCTTCTGCCACATTACTATTGTGTGTTTGTAGGAATGTGACCTGGGAGCAAGCAAATTAAGCATCATTATGCTCCGCTGGGTGACCACACCACCCAGGAAAGACTAAAGAGGATTGTGGGGGGAGGGGCTGTGGAAGATCTGGACTTCAGTCTCGAAGTCCAGGGGTAAGAGCGTCTCTGGGAGCAAGTGAACTACTTTGCTTTCTGCATGAGTTTACACCTACTTCACCCAAGTTGGTTGACCTAGTTCACCCCACTAGCCTTGTGATCTGAGTTGGGAGGTGGATTTGTTTTGTGGATTCTGTTACTGTGGCTATATGCATTACATGGAACTTGGATTATTATCCCCAGACCCCAGCCTCAAGAAGACACAGACAACATGGGTAAAAGGGCCACAGCTTTATTGAAACTATTAACCGGCTAAGCAGACTGGATAGGGGGAACCCCCCCTCCCCAAGACAGTGCGGGGCCTAGCAACGACTGGGTTCGGACTTACTCGTCCTCCCACGTGCCTTGCTTGAGTGACACACCCTGGATCCAGAAGACAGTAGGCGTAAGCCTGCTCCCTTCCCTTCACAGCCGACCCCGTAAGGAGGCCTGGATCCTTCTAGGTCTTCTCACACCCTGGACTGCACAGCCCAAGGGTTTGTGATGTCCTGAAGCTGGTTTCATAGCGAATCATCCTCCCGGGGCCGCACAAACCACAAGGGAGTGATTGTCCAATCACCGATTCAACTATCCAAGGGTGCTCAGCTCACCGATGTTCCAACCCAATTACTTACCACCCAAACCCGCACTGTCCCTGCCACACAAGGAAGTCAGCCTAGCTCGGCCTTACTGCCCCAACACTCTCCAACACCGCCACAAGCCCCTTCTGGATGTTGATCACACACCACTTCCGACAAATGAACTCCATCCGGCCTAAATAAATGGGGCAATAAGGCCGATAGGCTGGGCTGTGCCACCACCAGCCCTCCAGAGGCCACTATGAGCTTGCTAATGGCGATAGATGGTTTACATCGAGCTCGCTCTATCCACCTTAAGGAATGAACCCCCTGCCATACTCTGCACTGCACCCACTCCAGCCATACGAGAGGCCTGCTGGATGATGGAGAGCCGGGTTCATTTCCTCAGATCATTTTCACCCAAATGTAAAACTAAAACATCAGGACATGGATGCCTATCTACTACTACTACTACTACTACTACTAATAATAATAATAATAATAATAATAATAATAATTCAATTTCTATACCGCCCTTCCAATAATGGCTCAGGGCAGTTTACAAAGGGAAATAACAAACAAATAAGATGGCTCCCTGTCCCCAAAGGGCTCACATTCTAAAAAGAAACATGACCACACACCAGCAACAGTCACTGGAAGTACTGTGCTGGGGGTGGATAGGGCCAGTTACTCTCTCCCTGCTCAATAAAGAGAATCACCACTTTAAAAAGGTGCCTCTTTGCCCAGTTAGCAGGGGCACCACTTTACATACTGCCGCAGAGCAAGCACAGGACACATGCGCAAGTCCAGTGCCGCCTGCAAGTGAACAATCTGTCCCCTTCCCCTTTGGTCAGTCTTAGATGAGCGAAGGAGCAAGGTGGCACCGTCGCTCATCAAGGTCAGATCCGAAAACTGAAGACAGCGGTCAGTAAGCAAGCATCTGCTGCGAGGCAAGACCTCCCAAAACTGCAGGGAGCAACTGGCTCCAGAGCATTCCATGCAACCCCAGCCAGGACACCCTGGCTCACTGCCTCAAACCGAGCTGGGTGCCAAACTCGGAGGTGCTGGCCCTCTTGAATGCCCAAAACACCAGTGAATGGCCACAGATGAGCACCCGAACTGGAGCCACTGCCTTGCCAGCACCTGCCAAAAGAACAAACAGGTAAACAAACAAGCCGTTGCCAGCAAAATATCAGCACACATAGCACAGAAACACCTTGGACCTCTATTGACCAATCTACATCATGCCCTCTGCTCGCAAGCCGATGCAACTGGCTGTGGTTGCAGCCCCGATCCTGAAGGAGTGTAAAGTAAAGCCTGATGTAGCCACCCCAGACATGGCTAATGAGGTTTTTAAGACTGACCACAGCTGTACTGAGTCAAGGGCTCCCCATCCACGTGCACAAATAGGAACCCTGCGGGGTTGGGGCACCACTTTACATACTGCCGCAGAGCAAGCACAGGACACACACGCGAGTCCAGTGCCGCCTGCAAGTGAACAATCTGTCCCCTTCCCCTTTGGTCAGTCTTAGATGAGCGAAGGAGCAAGGTGGCACTGTCACTCATCAAGGTCAGATCCGAAAATGGAAGACAGCGGTCAGTAAGCAAGCACCTGCTGCGAGGCAAGACCTCACTAGGCCTAAAGGCCCCCCCAAAGCAAACAAAGGAAGCCGCTCTCAGCAGTGTCACTTCCCATGGAGAGTTGCAGCACGCTGGCAGAAAACCTGCCATAGCTGCCACAACATCAAGCGTGTGTGGCTGCCTCTGATCCGGGCATCTAGGATACCCCCTGGTCCAGCCCTCAAGCATCCTTTTCACTCATGGGTCTCTAGTGCTGTCCCAAATGCCCCTAGCCTGCGCCTCAAAGGCAAGGTCAGAAATGTAGCCGCTCAGGGTAGAAATGGCCTTACCCGCCCCGTGTAATGACACTAGGAACTGAATCAATTGCTCTGCTGGAATTGGCCACTCATCTGCATAACCCTCTTTCCCCTTGAAAGCAGCAAATGCCTTGGACCCGTAGCTAGCTCTGGTGCTAGGCACCAACAAAGCTTCAATAGCCTGACATGCCTCTACTTGCCAAGCTGCCAGAGGGCTTCTGGCATGGGCTCTGGGTCCAACATAGCTTCTGGCACTAGTTCTCTGAACCTGTCCAACTGAAAGAGAGACAGGGCATCAGCGATGGTATTCTGAAGCCTGGGAACATGCCTAACCACAAACCATATGTTGGCACTCAGACACTGAAGAATAAAAGATCTCAGAAGTCCCATGACCCAAGGGGAGCGCAAGGTGTGGGAGTTAACCACCTGGATCACCACCTGGTTATCACACCAGAAACGGACCGTGGAGTTAGCAAACTCCCCAGCCCAGATGTGCACTGCTACAATGATGGGAAATAGCTCCAGGAAGGTGAGGTCCCATGTGATACCAGCACACTCCCAACTCGCCAGCCATCATGCCGCTCACCATCTACCCCAAAAGTAGATACCAAAGCCTATTCCCCCAGCCGCATTTCAGCCTCGAGGAGCTGCTTGTCCCTCCAAATGGACACCCCATTGAAGCCCTCCAGAAAGGAGGCCCATACAGCCAAATCTGCTCTAACTCCCTCTGTAATGCGAGTCCTATGGTGTGGGGCTTTTAGGCCGGCCATGAGGTTGCATAGGCATCGCAAGAATGCCCTGCCTGGCACAACTACCCTGCAGGCAAAATTAAGGTGGCTTACCACCACTTGCAGCTCCTTAAGCGTCACCTTGTGTGCCATCCTCAAAGCCCCCAACAGCGCCCTCAGGGCCGCCAGTTTATCCAATGGCAGGCAAGAGCAGCAAGCCACCGTATCTAATTTAATATCAAGAAAAGAAAGCCAGGTGGTTGGCCCCTCAGTTTTGCCTTGTGCCAAGGGGACACCAGCTCCCTAGTCAGCTGCATGAAACACTGCAAAAGGTGGTGACAATCAGCTGACCCCGCCCTTCCTGCAAAAAGAAGATCGTCTAAATAGTGCGCCATGGACATAGAACACTCCCTCTGCCTGACTGCCCGTTCAAGGAATGTGCTAAAGGCCGCACAGGAGACTGAGCAACCCATGGGGAGTGCCCGGTCAAAATAAAATTTACCTGCATAGGCAAAGCCCAGCAAGTCAAAATAATCGAGATGCACAGGCAGCAAGCGAAAAGCAGATTCACTATCACACTTTGCAAGCAATGCACCAACCCCCCTGTTCCCTCACCATGCTCACGGGCTCATCAAATGAGGTATAACGCACGGAGTAGAGGTGGTCAGGAATCCTATCATTGACAGAAGACCCTTTTGGCACGAAAGATGGTGTATCAGGCGAAACTCGCCTGGAGTCTTCTTGGGGAACACCTCAAGAGGGGAGACCCTCAAGTTGGTGAAGGGGGGCGGCGGCTATCAAATGGGCCAGAAACCCTCCTGGCCACCACTTCCTTGTCGATTTTTCTTAGTAACCAACCCTTCCATGCCTACAACCAACTTTAGGTTGCTAGCCAAGAATGCAACTTGATGTGATGTGGAAGATATCCTAAGGCCCTCGCGGAATCCTGCACACAGCAGGGCAGCTGCCTCCCTGTCTGGGTAACTAACCAACAGCTGCTCTAGAACTGGTAACCTAACTGGGATGGGTCCCTTTACCTGCAGGGGCTGTCGGGAGGCCGCCCTTTTGCTACCACCTGGCCAGGACCTGGGCCCGGCTCCCCATCCTTTAGCCCAGAGGCAATTGGCACTCGGGTGCTTGGCCTCACACATGCCACACGCATGTCAGAATCTGCAAGCCGCCCTGCTGCAGAGGCCACTGCTATTGTACTCCTAGCAAACCAAGCAGGGTTGAACCCACTGCTAGCCTGCCCAAGCCGGGGACATCGCGACCAACAGTCAGGAGAGCAGGTGTCTACTATCGGACCTATTGCCCTCTATAGGGCACGTTGGGAACATGATCAACACCCAAAGCTCTAAAAGGGGGGTGTCCCAGCGTAGGGTGGGGTCAAGTGCAGCCCACATCCTAAAGCTTTCATCATAGTGAACCCAGGCGGTTCCAGAAAAATCGGATACCACTCTATGAATAATGTCTAAATACTTGGTCAGGGCCAGCCCCTGGCAGGGTGCACTTTGAGGATGACCCCCATATAGACTGTATAACCTGAAAGCCAGTTGTTCCAGGTTTTCTCCACAGGCTTCCTTTTAGTTGCCTCATGGTCCTTGCAAGACTCCCCCTCCTTATGCTTCACTTCGGGCTCCCTAAAGAGCAGTGAAAAAATGTCCACAAACTCCCCTTTTAAAATCTTTTCCCTAGTCACAGGTAACAGATGGTCACCCAAGGGGAGACCCACAGCCCCATAAGGGGCATGCTGCAATGAGGGCAGGACACCCCTTGGATAGAAGCCCAACTCGCCGCAGCTGCACCCACTAGCGATGCCGTGCCTTGCCAGACCTGCCCCGCCGCCCCCTGCGTGCTGGCTAAAACCCCAGGCACTACCCCTAGTGGCCCCGGGGCCCACTGCTGTTTGAACGGTGCCCACCATGGTGGAAAACTCCATTCCCTGGCAGGTATCGGCCAGGGCAACATAGTCCACTGGCCGGTACTGCTGTGTGGTGTATGTCTCAAGCTCACCCGAGACGGGGGGAGGGCGCTGCTGGCTATGTTGCACCGGATCTTCCTGCTCCTTGCACTGCTGCGACAGTCACATTAGAAACACCAGGAACCACGACCGCTTGGTCAGGAGAGGTGCTGGACACAGCAGGTCCAGCTGGTAAAGCCCCTCACTCTGGGTTTGCCAGATACCCTCAATGGGCCCGCCCTCTTATCCTGCCGCAATGCTCTGACATGCTCCAACGCCTCCATGCGCGGCACCAACCCCCAAATAATAACCATGTCCCCATCATCCTCATTGGATGAGGACGGCTGGGGCGCAGGCCACCTGGGGGGCCTGACTGGCCGACCCCCAGTCTTGCTCTTTGCCTTCTTGGGTGGCATGACTACAAAGCACACCAGGGCAGAGCACACTCCAAGCCACCAACGCCCCCTTTTCTCGAAACCCAGCTAGGCCTCCCCTTCAGCCAGGCCCCATGATAGGTCAGCTGCCAAGCCCAGGCACAGGCCACTCGGAGATCTGTGAAGCGTTCCCCAAGGCCTCCAGCGGCAGCCGCCGCAAACCGCTCCTCCCTGCTGCTGGCAGTTCCCACCTAGAGCAACAATGCTGCCGCGGCACATGTCACTAGCGGGGCTGGGACAAACTGCCCTCCCCACCGCATGAGGCGAGGGGAGGGGCATTGCTGCAGTTATTTTTTTTAAACTGTGACTTTATCCATTTATTGATTGTGTTCGCCACTCTGGGAGGATTTGTTCTAAAGGATATGGCATAAATATTTTAAGTAAATACAGAGATAAAATAAACTGCCATGGATTGACATTGCACACTTCCCTGTTTGAAGTTTGAGAGTTATAGAATACTTTAGCCTTTGCTGTGGTGCTCTCTCCATTACACCTTCAATGATTGCGTAGTTTAAAGTTGCGTGTGTGGGTTAGGCGGAAACTAGGCAGAACTTGACACTAAGTAGCATGATAGTTGGTATTTGGATGTTGAAAAAAGAGTAGTGGTATGTCTGTATGAAGGCTGACCCATGATATTCAGGGTCAGTGTGTCTTCCCTGGATAGCTAATCCCTTCCAGATATTTTAAGAAAGAACCACTGCTTTCCCAAAGGGGCTACAATGTAGTGCCCTAGGAATGGTTGGCTCACCTTTGCCAGGGATTCCAGACTATGAATCTGATGCCATTTCAAGATCTTACTTCCCTCCATAGTGAAAATGGATGGCACTACCCCTACAGAAACACTGAGCTCTGATTCATATGTTACTACTGTAATATGGTTGCTAACTGAACTGCTTCTGCAGTACAGGAACTCCACATTGCAGCAGCCACATATGCAAGCAGCAACTAAAACACATTGGGGTCAGTGGTGCAAGCTTGGGAAATACTATACAAATCAGTCACCCCATGTGCTTGGCCCTTGGATATGTTACTGCTGTGTTGTGGAACTCCAAAAATGTCCCCACCGCACCCCATGGCAGCTGCAACAAAACAGTGACATAGGGCCACGGAAATTGAACCATTAACACAAACAGATTTTTTCTCATATCTCTCTCAAAGGAAATTAGTTCTTCTTAGAAATCTCAAATAATGTAAATGAATAGTAATGCAATTCATTTGTGGATTTTGAGTCTCTCAGCTTCTTATCAAGTTTGGTATAGGCTGTGATCTCACAATCACATGATTGATCCTTCTTAAAGAGTTAACCAGGATTGCTGAGCCTTATGGGGCTGGTTGTGAGGGCGCAGATATCCTGGGCAATCCTGTTTAAACTGCATTTGATCAGGATAGCTAACCAATGCAGTTTATGTTAGAGATGCAACTCCTGATGACATCGGCTCTTAGCACCAGCAACCCTATTGACCACTAAAGGCACTAGAAATAGAGACAGTGAGAAAGGGAATCCATTCTCTGACTACACTTTCTCTACTCTGCTTCCCCTTTTGTTAAACTGATACTCTCAGGTTTATTCTCTCACCTGGAGAGAGAGACTTCTCCCTCTCCTGCTCCTGTATGTAGCTAGCAGCAAGGTATATGGGCCTCATCCATCTCCCCTCCTGCATCCCAGGGTGCTCTGGGGCACAAGCTCAGTGGCTGCTCTCAGAGCAGCCGCCGTGCTTGGCACAGCTATTGC
Source organism: Hemicordylus capensis (assembly GCF_027244095.1). Taxonomy (NCBI): domain Eukaryota; kingdom Metazoa; phylum Chordata; class Lepidosauria; order Squamata; family Cordylidae; genus Hemicordylus; species Hemicordylus capensis. The sequence goes on along the minus strand of NC_069658.1, from coordinate 366,697,251 downwards.
TTCCCTCAGCTCACTGCCAGAAATGGCAGCAGCCCAGGGGTGGGGGTGGGGAGCCATTTAACCCAGCAGCAATCACCCAGACAATCGCTGGCCGAGGTTAAGCAAACCACTGGTTCGCTTAACCTCAACTAAACGCAGGGTTAGAAAGTGGGGCTTGGCTGCTCTAGCCTGGGTTAGGCTGTGCATGTGAATACCTTTAATGCCTTATCGTTGTCAGGCACAAAAATGCAATAGAGAAAGAAAGATTTAAAGAGTAAAAACTCTGATAACTATTATAAAGGGTAACAACTCTGATAACTACTTAATTGTACTTATAGTTTGATTGTATCTCATGTTCTCATACCTTCCAGTCCAGTGTCTGTCAGTCTGCCTGTCTTAAGGTTATTTGTAGAACATTCATCCTATTTAGCCAATAACAGGTTTTAATTGTAGCCAAAAGTAACTTACTGAAATGCTGATAGAAAGTTACATTAGAGAGTGGGGCTATTCTCACAACCAGGAGAAATTGGGCTAAGGGAGCCTAGCCCGATTTTTCCTGGTCGTCTGCTGCCATGGGAGCTGTGCGGCTCCTGGCAGCAAACCACCCAAACTACCCCTCCCCTTAAATGAGGTTAGTGGAGTGAGCATTCAGTTAACCCTGTTTAGTTGATCGTGTGCCACCGCGGCATAGTTCCGCACTGCGGCAACACACGAGGAGAACCCCCCACACCTGGGAAGCTAAAACAAGCCTCCCTGTCTCAGGGGTCTCCCCAGGATGCCCTGCGTACTCATGTGGGACATCCTGAGACTTCTGGGGGCCGGGCGGCCTCAATCCCTGCAGCCCCCACTGGCTCCGTGACAGAGCCAGTAGGTGTGTGGGCAGCCAATCCGGCCACTCAGGGCTTGGAGGCTGCTCTTGTGCGGGGAGAGCAGGCTAAGCCTGTTCTCCCCACACAAACCCTCCTGGCACTTCACATAGGGCACTCCTAATATGGGGCACTCCTGGTGAGATGAGCCGTCTTTGGAGCAACTAAATGCAGATTCTCACCCACATTCTGCAACCATCTCAACTAGCCACCAATAATTATGCATAGTTCAAATGTCTGGGTCAAAAGTGTTGCTGTGTAACATTGATAGGTGCTGAAGCTGCCCATATTACACAGCAAGATGGAGAGCATTGCCTGGTTGGCTGGGCAATGGGGAAATGTCCCTTTTCTCCCCCCACCCCCATTCAGAGTGAGGGCAATGGCCATGTTGATGGTGTGCTGTTATATTCACTGTGTGACCCTTTGCTGGTTGAGATCATGCAATGAAGTACAAGAAACGGCACTAAATCAGCAGTATATCAGGGTTGTGAAGAGGCTTTTTTTAAAAAGAAAAAGAAAGAAAGGCCACCAATGTAGTGGGTGTCTGCAGAGTGGTTGGTTCCCTTTGCAAGCCCACTTTTCTGGCCTTTTTGTACATCTAATGGACACATCTGCAGCTAGAGGTTCTCTTGGGAGATGGATAAATATCTCATGCATAACCAATCCCAGCAGTGCACTTGGGCCCACAGCTTCATTTCATGTGGATCCTTTTGTACAGCAGCGATGATAGGACCAGCAGAAACTAGTTGGCCTCCATACACACACATTTACAAACTACACTTTCCATTTTGAAGGTCAGAGACACATGCTTTGTCTCATTGTCTGCACTTTAAGCATTGTGCAATAGTATCGAGCCCAACAAACTGTCAAACAGATATACCCTTAATGATCAGTCCATTGATCAGATCTAAGAAATTCAAGGTCAAGAGCTCCATAACAGTGTTTCATTAGTGATGTTAATCATTAACATAAATCAGCAATTAATCAGCAATGTACTTGTAAAGCAATTATTTCCCTGCCAGAATTTATCAAAATAAAAACAGCTTCACTTCCTGAAATAACAATGACTTGGAAAGGCCAATATAGCAGATTTAATAAATTCCACTCAAACACATTATAAAACTATTAAATGCCTCTGATGCAGGTAGTCATTGGTATCTTTCCATATTCTTTTACTGTCTCTGAGCCAATACATGAGGAAGGGGGAAAATTGAAGACTCTTAAGGGATAGAACACTTCTTCCTCAGTAATTACAGCTGATTAGAAAATTGCCTCTTCAAAGAATAGACACCTCAAGCATTATTAGTTATAAGAGATCTCTTGTTTCTAATTAACAGAAAACAGACATGTTGCACATTTCTCATTGTATGTTTTTTCACTTATTATTCCCCTTTCTGGCAATATTCTCAGAAGAACTAATTTGCTTGCCCTGTGAATAGAGAGGAGGGGGGAGGGAATAGTACCACTTTTTTTAAAAGCTGGTAAATCCTAGTACATTGGTATTCAGCACATTACCTTGACTACCTACTAATTTCTACTAGTTATCTAATCACTGCAACAAAGAATGAACAAAATCAAAATGAATATTACTCCTTACACTGCAGTTGTTTGGGGCAATGGGAATGAAAGGTGGGGACTTTGTGAGAAATAGGATTCTTACTTGTAAATAAATGCAAAACAGGATAGCATCGTACAGCAGAGGAAAATGAAATAGGCAAGACAGATAGTTCTGTTCTGTGAGTCCAGAGGAGGGAGACAAGAAGGCTCCAAAGATTGATAAAGGTCTGTGTAATGTTCTTGGCAATAACTGGAACATAAGGTGAAACATATATAGAGTTCTATAAATTCATGCATGGCGTGCAGAAAGTGGATAGAGAGAAATTCTTCTCCCTCTCCCATAACACTAGAACCAGGGGTCATCCCAAAAACTGATTGTCAGGAAATTTAGGACCAGCAAACGGAAGTACTTTTTCACATAACGCATAATCAACTTGTGGAATTCTCTGCCACAGGATGTGGTGACAGCCAACAACCTGGATAGCTTTAAGAGGGGTTTGGATAACTTCATGGAGGAGAGGTCTATCAATAGCTACTAGTCAGAGGACTATAGGCCACCTACAGCCTCAAAGGCAGGATGCCTCTGAGTACCAGTTGCAGGGGAGTAATGACAGGTGAGAGGGCATGTCCTCAACTCCTGTCTGTGGCTCCCAGCGGCATCTGGTGGGCCACTGTGTGAAACAGAATGCTGGACTAGATGGGCCTTGGGCCTGATCCAGCAGGGCTGTTCTTATGTTCTTACACATAAGTGAAATATGTAAAATATTACAGTCCACTTGTATCCTCTCTCCCTCTCTCCCCCCCCCTCTCTATATATACTAGTCATGAAGCCTGTTACATTAACGGGCGCTAGGAGGATGATTATCAGGCGCACCGCCGTGGCCCGCTTCTCCGGGCCGCTTGCTCCGCCGCCATTGGCCCCCGCCATGATGGCAGCCTGCGAGTCCCCTCAGCTTCTGGTAGCAGGAGAGCCACTGGCTCGCCCCCTTCCTTGCCTGCCTCTCTCTCACTCTTTCCCCTCCCTTCCCCTGCTGGCAGCGCTTCTCGCAATAGCAGGGAAGGCCGGCACCCTCCCTGCCCACCTCCCTTAGGCCACCTACTGCTCTCGGTCCTCTCCTCCTCCTCCTGCCGCCGCTGCCGCCACACTGCCTGTGCCTGGCGGCTCCAGCCTGCTTCTCCCCGCCCTGACATCAACCCGCCCTCGCTCTTCCCCTTCTCCCGCCCCGTGTGGCTGGCTGGCTCCCTAGGGTGTCCTGGAGTCCCATGGGACTCAACGCCATTCGTTGCTGCGTAAGCGTGCGCCACGCATGCGCAGAACTCCTGCCAGAGACACAGACGCAGGTACCTTAGGGTTTTATTATATAGGAGATATATATAGAAATAGAAATAGAAATAGAAATAGATATAGATATAGATATAGATATAGATATAGATATAGATATAGATATAGATATATCCTTCACTATCCTAAAGATCTCATTTGTGAGTACTGTAGCAGCATTGTCTGGTGGCATATTAATCATTTGTTGTGTCTAATTTTCAGAACCATTTGCCACGTTTATCCCTTCTCTTCCCCATCCCCCACATAATGGTGGGGAAAGAAACAACAAAGTGGGGTAAACATATCCAGTTCCAAATTGGGAAGAATGGCAATCCCCATTTTAGTCTTCTGTTCAGATGTCACCATAGCTGTTCATTTGCCAAGCAACCCACACATCCACTCTGTAAAATGGGGATAGTGATTTTGACCTAATTTAAAGTGTTGTGGTAAAGATTACTCTGTGAATTGCTTTACACTCTCCAAAGTGCTCTATTATTCAAGCTAGTAGTGGCTGGCATCCAGTTTAATTTACTCAAGAGTATTATTGAGGAGTTACTCAAAGGACTATTTAATTTAAATAGGACTACTCAGGAGTAATTTAGTCTGAATGGCAAACAAGGGTTCCTGTCTCTGGGAGCAGGGCTATCCTTAGAGAGCCGTGGCGGGGTGCGGGGCCTGGGGCAAATCAGCCAGTGTGGGGTCCCCTTCCAGGTAATTCTAATGGGGGTTAAAAGAGCGGGGCCTGGGATGGTCACCCTGCTTGCCATGCCCTACAGACAGCCCTGTCTGGGAGTGATTTCCACATATAAAAGTTCTTTTTCACTGGGAAGAGATGCCTAGAAGATGATTTATTGATCAAAACTCCTTTTCTAATATTTTGCTTTATTTTTATAGGAAATTTTGCAGGGCTTGTTGACTGAAAGGATTTCTCATATGTCATAGTTTGTGCTTTGAGATGGTAACACAATGTTGGTACTGCTTACTGAGTGACAGAAGCAACAGCTGCTAGTTCTCTGAGTCAGTCATGTATGTGCCGACCTCTGCTTCCTCCTGTTCATTTTTCCAGGCCTCTTCTTAGATTCATAAATTGCAAATGCGTGATTATTTTTTCCAAAGCCTCAGGACCAGTTTGCAAGTTATTTTTTTAGCCATGGCAAGGATTTTTTAAAAAATCATTTTCACATACCTCCTGATATGTGCATCTCTATGCGATGATTCTATGTGATTATATATCCTGACATTTTCCAATGTGATTTTTATCATCTGAATGCATTTTCTAAGAGCAGGATGGTTGTGATTGTTGCCTCATTTCAAAAATTAACATAAATGATGCCTTTGTTCCTTTCACTGTGTTTGTTACTCTTACTAACACACCCATCATTCTCTCTCTCTTCTTGTGTCAGCCTGGCCACAGTCACCTTAATTGTCATCAAGTCATGCATTTTCCTTTCCTGTTGGCATTCTTATCTGCTACTGAAAGGCATAAGAATAAAAGAACAGCCCTGATGAATCAGGCCCAAGACCTATCTAGTCTAGCATCCTGTTTCACACAGTGGCTCACCAGGTGCTCCTGGGAAGCCCACAGGCAAGAGCTAAGGGCATGATCCCTCTCCTGCTGTTGCTCCCCTGCAACTGGTATTTGGAGGCATCTTGCCTCTGAGGCTAGAGGTGGCCTACAGCCCTCAGACTAGTAACCATGGATAGACTTGCCCATCCAGACTGATGGCTGTTACCACATCTTGTGGCAGAGATTCCATAGGTTAATTATTCATGGTGTGGAAAAAATACTTCTTTTTGTCGGTCCTAAATTTCTTGGCAGTCAGTTTCATGGGATGACCCCTGGTTCTAATATTATGCAAGAGGAAGAAAATTTTCTTTCTAACCAATTTCTTTGTACCATGCAGAATTGTATAGACCTCAATCATATCTCCCCTCACTCATCTTTTTTCTAAACTAAAAAGTTATAGCTTTGCCTTATAAGGAGATGCTCTAGGCCCCTGATCATCTTGGTTGCCCTATTCTGCACCTTCTCTAGTTCTATCTTGTCAATTTTGAAGTATAGTAACCAGAACTGTATGCAGTACTCAAATTGTGGCCACACCATAGTTCTGTATAAGGGCATTATGATCCTAGCAGTTTTATTTTCAGTCCCCTTCCTAATGATTCCAAACATGGAATTGATCTTTTCCAAAGCTGCCGCACATTATGTCAGCATGCCAAACATGATGATGTCACATGCTTCTGTAACTACATGTTATGGAGGCAAATAGGGGGAGCTTGAAATGAGAGAGCCATTTTTGGTAGCAAACTCATGTTTGTGTCACATCTAATTCTGCTCTCAGTTTAGATAATTCTCATTCCTTTATGAGGTTAAGGACAGTGATGTTATTTACTTACTTACTTATTTAACAAATTTTTATACCGCCCCAAACCTACATCTCTGGGCAGTTTACAATAAAGCAAAATACATGACAACAGAAAAGTTAAAACATTAGTTAAAACAAAATAAATAACAGGAAGAGTTAAAACATTACAACAATTTAAAAAAAAAATTGCAACAATATTTTTAAACAATGTTATTTCCCAACTCTGGGACTAGTTATTCCATGCCTATACATTGTCACAAATAATAATGTTGTATTAGCTTTGCAGGGACTATGGTCCCCTTTATAGGCAAGTATACTTGTGCAAATTATTTTTATGATCAGAGCATTAATAAGTGTGATGAATACATTTTAAGCCATTGATCCAGAGCAAGCTAAAAAGAACTATAAATTTCTCTCATACTCTAATTAAAACTCAACAAGACATGTCAAACAGTTCACTTAGGTTCTTGTGAAGTCCCTGATCAAATCATTTAATGAAGAGCTTAAGGGATTTTAAAAATAAAATAATTATCGTCTTTCTCCTTTAGTGGCTAATGGCCCCTGTTCCTCCCCCTCTCAACCTGTAAAGATAATTAGCCATTTTAAAGGATAGAGAGAGAAATGAGATGGACTTGACTCATTTCTGTGCCCACCATGTGCAGAGTCTGTATGTTAGAAACCTGTGAACTGGTGTGTAAAGCAAGAGAGCACACTGCACAGGGCCATGGAGCTCTTTGAGGGGCAGGGCACCATTTCTGGTGAACTGTGTGGCTAGGTTGATGATACTGCCTTGGGACTGAGGCTGTTTTCTTGCTCTCTGTGGCCACCCTGAGATAGCCCTTTGTGATGCTTTTGTTTCTCATAGATGTAAATTGGAGCTTACCACCTCCTAAAATCCACGTCAGGGTGTTTTTGAGAATGATGTCCCTTTATGCAGAGACAAGAGACCTAGTAAGCTTAAATATCAAACAGTGGAAGTAGAACCACAGTTTATCTGTGGGTAAGTGCAATTACTAAAATTATGGAGACAAGTACTAAATGACAGTATGAACATATGTGTGTATGAACATATATGTATGAACATATATTACAAAAGTATCTGTAGGCCCAATTCTCCTCATGTTTACTTGGCTGATTATATTTATTTCTAATGCATTTATGCAAGATCTCCATTCATATTGATTTAATCCATTAACTGCACAACTTGAGAAGGTCTAACTGCCATCCTCTTGATAACAGTAACTTGGAAAGTACACAGAAGGGCTATGAAGAGACTGAGGGTCAGTTTCCTGTTTTATAAGTGTATACATTAATGCACTTTTAAACACTATTAATAAATTGTTGTAAACTTAGCAACTAAGTGTGTTGGGAATCCTCTATAATAAAGAGCTAAAGCGTGATCCCGTGTCTTTGCGGCCCGTGTCTTTCTCGGCCGTTCTGGGCATGCGCGTCCGAGAAAGATATGGCCACCCAGACAGGGGCGGCCATGTTGAGAACGTGTAGCCTACGGGCAAAAGCGGCAGCAGGGGGACCGGGAGGGCTGAGGAGGCAGCGGGGGAAAAAAAAAACAAACCACGGGGAGAAAAGAGAAGGGGGAAAAATACGGGCCCGCGAGGGGACCGGGAGGGCAGAGACGGCAATGGCAGGAATAAGTAACTGCAGCAGCGGGGAGATTAGAGCGGGGAGAAGAGACCGGCCGCGGCTGGGCGACGGTTGGTGGTTGCGAGGCCGCCGGGCAGCCCGCAGTGAGCCCCGATACCAGGGGTTGAAGGTGGGAATGGAGAGAGCAGTGGCTGTCCAGCAGCTGCCTGCAACGATGAACAAGCGGCGGCAGCGGCCATGGCAGGGTGCGTGGCGTGGCGGCCCCGCCGCAGCCAGCATAGGACCCAGTCACCACCTCCTGCTGCTGCTTTGCCGCTGCTTAACTGTTTGCTGCCTGGGAGGAGGAGCGGCGGGCCGGTAAGGGGAAAAACTTGCAGGGGGGGGAGAAAGGGCAGGGGGGAGGGGCAAGAGGGGGTAGGGCAGGGGGGAGGGACAAGAGGGAGTAGGGCAGGGGGAGGGGCAAGGGCAAGAGGGAGTAGGGCAGGAGGGAGGGGCAAGGACAAGAGGGAGAGGGGCAGGGGGAGCGGCAAGGGCAAGAGGGAGTGGGGCAGGGGGAAGGGGCAAGGGCAAGAGGGAGTGGGGCAGGGGGGAAGGGGCAAGGGCAAGAGGGAGTGGGGCAGGGGGGAGGCGCAAGGGCAAGAGCGAGTGGGGCGTGGGGAGGGGCCGGGGCAAGAGGGAGTGGGGCAGGGGGAGGGGCAAGAGGGAGTGGGGGAGGGGGAAAGGCAAGTGGGAGTGGGGCAGGGGAAAGGGGCAAGAGGGACTGGGACAGGAGGGGGAGAAGGAGGGGAGGGGAGAGAGAGGGGTGGGAGGGGGGGAGAGGGCAAGAGATTGGGGTGGGAGGGAGGAGAAGAGAGGCAAGAGTGTGGGGCCAGAGGTGGCGGTGGGCCCAGCCGGGTGGAGAGGGGGAAAACGTAACCCAACTAGTGCCCGTTAAAATAATAGGGGGAAAACGTAACGCAACTAGCGCCCGGGCTAAAAAATACTAGTCAAAAATAATATGGAAGATTTATACCGTGATGCTGTTCTGAACAGTTTTCAAGAATATGGAAATGGAGTTCCCAGGAATATGGTTATTGGTGTAGTTATGAGTAGAATAACATTCCTAGCAGGTGTTGTATTTTATTTAGGAGTTAGTGGCTGAGAAGGGTGGGGCTCATGGGTGCACTGTCCCACCTAGAACATCATTTTGTCCCACATAGGATTTTTAATGCCTTTTTAATCTGTGAAATGACAATGACAGCCTCCATTTAAAGAATGACATCTTGTTTTAAGAATGTGAATAATCAGAGGTCTTTATTTCCACTTTGTTCTTCCAGAAACTATTAGGAGCTGTAGTGTGGACAAGTTAGTTATTTGGGTGGAATCTAAAACTGAGATACCTGGTCCAGCATAACATCCTTATTTTCTATAAGCAAAATATATACTAGTCATTTAATTCTTGGTATTCATAATGAATGTTCTGTTAATTCGACCTTAGCCTATTATGTACATTAATGCTCTCTTTACATGGAGGAGGAGTAAGGAGGAGGAGGGTCAACTGGGCACCTTCCAAAGTGGTGATTCTCTTCATATTTAATAGGAGGAGAGCAACTGTCCCTATTCAGTTCCAGCATGGCATTCCTCCAGCCGCTGTTGCTGGTGCCTACTCCATGTTTCCTATTAGATTGTGAGCCCTTTGGGGACAGAGAGTTATTGTCTTGTTCTCACTTTTCTATGTTAACTGCTTTTAGGATGTTTCAATTGAAAAGTGGTATGTGAATAATAACATATAAAAGGTTGAGGCCTTCCCCTTCCCCCTCTAGCAGTGAGAAGGGGAAAAAATCAGTTAAAGCCCCACCTAGAAATGTGGTTGCCCCACCTAACAAGGGAGGCCTGGTTACTGGGCTGGCCAAGACCTGACTAATAAAGCACCAGAACAATGCGAGAAGCACCAGTACAATGCGAGAAGCACCAGTGCTTCCAAAAGTTCAACTACCTCAGTTCTACTGCTGGCTCAACAACCTCCCCTTCCTCAGGAAGTGCTCTGTGCCAGCCAAAAATATGTCCCTGAAGGTCACATTTTCAGATGACACAGAGGGCTTCCGGGGAAAAGGAAGGTTGTTAAAATTCCCCATACTCACATTAGCACTGGTGCAGTGTTAGTCTGGAAACTTTCAGAAGCACTGGTTCTACACTGGTATTTCTCCTGATGTACCAGTGCTTCCTTAATCAGGATGTCAGATAGTAATCTTAGAAGACAGAATGTGGTGGCAGTGTTCTTGAATAAGAACTAGGTTTCAGTAGGATTTCTGGGGTAGACAAGAGCAATGGTGGGATTGGGGGGTAGGACTTGTCTAGCTAAATGTCGTTGCTAAGTAATGTTGAAACTCTGGGAGAGAATCTGTTAAGTACCATTGATTATTTCTGAAATACATTGTTGAGCTTCAGCATTTAAACTATACACTTTCAGAGTGAAGGCAACTGTTCAATTCTAGATTGTATCCATTAACCTGGAAACAAGAAAATTTGGAACAATCTAAGTAAAAGAACAGCTACTGAGTAACATATTGCAACCAAGATATGAACTTCTGATTAGGTAATATTAATGTTTATCTATGAACTTTAAAGCCACAGTTTAGTTGTGGAATTATCTGTTTCCTATCGAAATCCAAAACTGAGAAAATATTATGAAGAAAACCAACACAAATGTGTATGTATTCAGTACATTTTTATTAAAAATAAACTAAAAGGGAGAAAATAAAGGGTGAACACATCCTCTATAATAAAGACCCTGAGTGTGCGGCCGTGCTGCCCGTGTCTTTTTCGGCGGTTCTGAGCATGCGCGGAGCGCATGCTCAGAACCGCCGAGAAAGATACGGCCGCCCAGATACGGGCGGCCATGTTCAGCAATCGGAGGGGGACAGGGAGGACAGAGACATCAGCGGGGGAACCGGGAGTGCTGAGGCGGCAGCGGGAGAACCGGGAGGGCTGTGGCACCAGCACGGGAACCGTGAGAGCAGCAGGGAACAAACAAAAAAGGCCAGGGAAAAAATCAAAGAACTAAGAGACAGGTCTGCGAGGGGACCGGGAGAACAGAGACGGCAATGGCGGGAGTGAGAAACTAAAAGCGGCAAGGAGATTAGAGCGGGGAGAAGAGACCGGCGACGGAAACATGATGAACAAAAAGAAAGAGAGGCGGAAACCGGGAAGGGCAGAAGCAACAGAAGTGGAACTAGCCTGAAGCTGCGGAAGGCAGAGACAGCCGCGGCGAAACCAGCCCTGCCACAAATGCAAACAGACAAAATCAGAAACTAGCGAGGTCAGAAGCGGCAGCGGCGGGACCAGCCCTGCCAGTACACACACACACAAAGTTAACAACAAGCACTACACACACACCCCCAGACGCCCGAAAACCAACGAAGAACAAGCGGGAACCGGGGAGGGCAGAGGCGGCAGTGGAGAGGCGGGACTTACACGGAAGCATGCAAATGAGCAGAGGTGCCCGTCAGGCAGCTGACCCTGGGGGAGGAGCCCGGCCATGGCCTTCCTGGGGGGGCCCAGGCTCCTGGGCCAGCTCCCCCCCTCACCTGCAATTCAACCGCTTGAATTGAACCCCCCTCAACTGCAATTCAACTGGGCCAGCTCCCCCCCTCACCTGCAATTCAACCACTTCGTGCTGACGGGCTACCGGCTGCCTCCGAACTGGGCAACATCTATACCCATGGTGAGCTGCGGCAGCCTCCCCTTCTCCACTCTCCCCATCGGGTCTTGGGCTCCGAGGCGCCCTGCTCTGCATGCACCGGCTGCTGGCTGCCCCGCAAGGCCAAGAGCAGCACCCCCACCCACCCCACTAGAGCCCGTTATTAAAACGGGCTTACAAATACTAGTGAGTTGATAGTTTGCAAGAAGCTAATGTTTTGAACACCAAGGAAAAATAAATAACATATGATTGGTGCATCTTTAAAGCCAAAACGAAAACCCTGTACCCATTAGTTTACCATTAACATTTATGCAGCAGGAAACAGAACAAAGTGAAGCAAAGGAACTTCTTATACACAGGATGTGACTCTTTAATACTAAAAGTCTGTGGAGATTTATCAGTTCACACCTCTCTTTGGGCCCAGTTATCCTGTATATGTGCGTGTATATTGGGGATGTGCCCAAAATGTGGTTTGGCCATGGAAGAAGGACCTGGGATCTTTAAGAAACAGGAAAGCAAGTCCTTACCTGCTCTTTGCTGCCCCATGCAGCTTCCTGCTGGGGCGATGCACCTTCCAATAATCCTTGCACGGCACCAGCACAAACATGGTGTCCATGTTGGTGCCATGTGGGGATTATTGGGAAGCGTGCCACAATGCCTCATATTTTAGGCCCACTTTCCTTGGGCCAATCATGCAGCAGAATTTGATTTATATTGTACAATACTTCTCCAAAGAGATTCCTGCTGAGCCACACTTTCTGGATCCTACAAGATGGGGGGGGGGGAATTGATCAGATGTGAGACCTAGTGTGGAATACAATAACTTTCCAGGTGGTATGTTCTTTCAGTATTCATGTGGCACTGAATCATCTTTACAATGGAACATGTAACTGAATCTTTACAACTGAGCATATAACTGAGTTTTTACAGCACCAGTTATCCTGTATTTTCCACTATCATAAATGAGTAACAAAAATATTTTTCAGGAGAATATGGTAATAGGTTTCCACTTACATATGCAAGATGACTTACTCTTAATAGGCAGATCACTGGCTAATAGTTCCCTATTGCTATTGCTAATGGTTGAGAGATCATTTGCAGGGAAAAGTCATAGCCTGAATCTTGTAGGAGGGTACTGGTAGGAGTGGCTGATGTGAGAGTGTTCAGCTGATTGATCCTCCACACACATCCAGCAAGAAGTGTGAGTGATCAGAGGAAAAAAAACAGTTTTAGTCTAAGTGTGAGACAGAGGCTGCATTCTCACATAACGTGAAATGGAAGCTGATGCACCCATGGTTTCAATTTCAAACCGTCCATTGCATTGCAGATGTTTGTCCAACTGCATTACAGCAGCCTCTGGTTCCAAGAGAGGGGAACCCCTCCCTCTTCCTGGCCCACTGAGCAACCTGATCCCAGCAAACTCTGTAGAGCTTGCATTGCCATACCATGGGCAAAGCTTCCTGCTGAGTGTAGAGCTGCTCCATCCCTGTTGACTTAGGAAACAACTGAAGACACATCTCTTTAGCCAAGTTTTTAAGCTGTCTAGTAGTGTTTTTTTTATGGGCAGCTACTTTAATTTGAATGTTTAATATGTTTTAATTGTTTTTAAAATTTCTTGGTTTGTTTCATATTTGTAAACCACCTAGTAACTTCAGTAGTGGGCAGTATACAAATATGTTAAATAAATAAAACATCATCAGATCGGCTGCAATTGGCCACAATCTTGAAGGGGTGTGCTGAGCACGATCGTGCCTTTTCGGAACGGTCTGCCCACCCTTGGCACAGAAGAGACAATGCTTCTTCTTACAGTGATTGCACTACCTGCCTCCTAAGAACTCCACAACAAAACTGTCCAACACAAGCACAATTCTGAGGGAGGGGGATCTTGGGGGGAACTATTTTCCTGTTACTCAGGGAAGGAATGGAACATGATGACTTCCTAGGAGGGTATATGTATATGAAGGAGGGTAAAGAATCAGGGGGGGGGGTCTGTCCCGCTGTGACTTAGGATGCTCTTGCAAGACTCACCCTGGCAAAGCAGTCCAAGCAGACCAAACCACACTCCTGGCTGCTATAGGACCACTACTCTCATGAGAGGACCATTCTACTAGGGAGGACCATTGGGGTAAACATTTGTCTTCCATTTGTCTTCCATCGGAAGGTGCCCTTAATTTAACATAAGAAAAGCCAAAATTCTTTGTCGTCTGTTTCAGCTCAGCAGGGCTAGGGAATGAATAGCTTTGTGTCAACATCATTTGTTAGGAAATAATCTTTTGACTTGGGAAGAATCATTGCTGTGGGTGTCTGTTTTGAATGCCTCTACTGAACATTTCCCTTGCTTAATAAGCAGAGGCTAATCTGGATATCACTGTGATTGATTTACAAGCAGGCACAACAAAGCAAAAACAGCCACAAGAAAGAAATGGGAAAGGAAGGAAGCTTGTGTTCAGAGGCATGAGCATCAGTGGGAAAGCTTGGACATGCCTAACGCCTTAGGCCTCTAACAAAAATTAATTAGTTAATATGAGGTGCCAAATTCCATGCCATTTATATAATATAGCAAACATGTCTCTTTTATACTAGCTTCATCCTGAGCTTTTTCAAGGGTTTTAATTAAGCACAATTATTTTTGCCTATTTTGCTGTTTAGCTGCCACATTTTTTCTATCAGCTCCTAGTGCTGTACCTTTAACAAAAACTTGGCCTGCCAGCATTAGCAAGTGATAATCACTTTGTTCATGTAATGCATCTGTGGACATGCACACATGGATAGTGTGGGAGCCAGACACAGGACTCCCGATAACATAGAGAGAGTCTGTGCACATATACATGTGTAGGCTTTGTTCACGACTTTTGAGGAATATGTGCCAAATATATTGGGACCCAGTGCCCATAGTGCCGTTTTCCCCATCCATATGTCCATATCCATTTATATGTTGCATAAACAGAATGAATGTTTCCCCCACCTCCAAGGCATGAAGCAAAATCACCTACAGATTTTGAGAGATTATACTGCCCTTTAAGGCACAGAAGCAGGACAAGCTTTTTAACTAGTCAGTTGGCAGCCTTAGCACCAGCAATAAGGCATTCTGCTAGAGAGGACAGCCTCTTAGAAATGCTGGTGATATTGCCACAGGCATCTCCACAATGTCCTATCAATTTTCAAGGTTCTCCTTGATTGCTTCAGTTGCAGCTATCATGCATTTTTTTTGTAGACCACCTGATGTTTAGAACCATGGACATATAGCTCAGAGGTTCACGAAGTGTTGTCTTGATGTTAGACTAGAGTTGTGCTGCAGTTGTAGATTGATTTCCATAATTTACAGTGTCTAGAAGAACATGTTTCATATTTAGTGTGGAAACTGGAAAAGATAAGTTCCTGAATTAGCATATTTCACACATACTTAGCAATTTATATCAGGCAAAGGTTTAGTTTGCAAATATGCACAGAAAAACCGGCAAGGCTGCAAATGATTTATCTGCTGTTTACCATATCCTGAAGCTTAGGACCAATAATACATGAGGAATTAAATGATTATTCTTAATTCGTACAGACAGCAGGCACAAAAGCTGGGCTCATCTGAATTTCAGATCAAGAATGAGATTTAAATTGGTGAAGCTCTTTCTTTTCCAGCTGAAGCTCAGAGGACGGCAAAGCTGTTTGTGCAAAGAGAGTGTTGAACTAATGCAAAAACTGATAGCAAGGTATAGATTTAGTTGTAGATTGTTCCAGAAACTCTACAACAAGAAAGTATATCCCGAGAATCTGGCCTGTATGAATCAGTGTCGTGGTGGACTTAGAAGATGGTTAATACTTGGATTCTGGGGCATTAGATAGAGATCAGGTAGGAAACTCAGCCTAAGAAGAATTTGAATTAGCATAGTAAAAAGCCAAAGCTATAGCCTCCATTATACTTGTTTTTCCTCCCTGTAAAATACTTTAAAGGTATTCTCTCTTTTTCTGGCTTAATGAACCTCAGAACCTAGCAGGCCTAATCCTTTGTGTCTAGGCCAGGCACAAGGTGATGTCCAGTGTCCCCTCTAAGGCATGCACATGTGAGTGTGTGCACTCACACAGTTTTTGATGTCTGCTCAGTTAATTTTAGATCCCGCTCAGGTTGACTCAGGAAGGTCCCATTCTGAATGAACGTGTGCACTCACTGCTTTGACACTGTGACCCAGAACAAAACTAATTCTGCACACAGATGAAAAACGTTAGAGAGGACACTGGTGATGTACCTTGTGAATTGAACAAGGTGAGGAGACAAATATCCAGAGGGCCCAGCAGCGGCGTGATGGCTTGCTCTTTGATCTCCCCTTCATACCTCTCTGAAGAAGAAGACAGGGGGTAGGGGCTTAGCATCACTTTTTGTCCCAGAACTCACTCCAACCTTCCTGCGCCCCTGTGCCCAGGTTAATCTGAATGGCTCCACATTCCTTGGCAACACATGACCCAATATTTTTTAGGACTGAGTCTTGTCTTGTCAAGAGCTCCTTCCAAACTGAGCAAACTCAGGAGTGTGGCCCCTCCTTGCCGTTGTGGGACTCACCTGCAGCTAATCCCAACCCACTGTCTCTCTAGCACAACTGAAACTAGCCAGCCAGAAATCCTAGGAAAGCCTAGCCCTAAAGAAGCTCACCTTGTCCTTTCCCCCTTGCTTCCTTGTGGATTGATTGATTGATTTGCTTGTTTGTTTGTGTGCTTGCTGCTTGCTCTTGTCTCTAGAAAGAAACCAAGCTTGCTGCCTCCTCTGATCTGAGTCTTGTCAAGAGCTCCTTCCAAACCAAGAAGAAGAGCTCCTTTTGAAGAGCTCCTTCCAAAAGTGTGCAAAGCATGCATGCTTCAAGCCACGCCCTTTGCGTGTGACATCAGATGCAAGGGGATGGGGCCCATCAGCCCTCACAGAGCTTCCCTTCCCCAGTCAGCGGTTCATGGAATCACTGATTGGGAGCTCCTTTTCCTGCCACCTCGAGAAGGCACATCAGATACAGGGTGTGTGGCCACTGCCTGCCTGGGGGAAGATCCATTTGGATCGTCTCCTATCCCTCCCAGTCAGCATTTCATTGCAACGCTATCTGTCTGGGTGTTTTGCCCCAGCACAGCCATCATTTAAGTGAAACACTGGCTGGAGAGGAGAGGGGTGTGCCTTGTGCTCCTAGCCAGCTAGTACTTTGTTTGCCAGCTGGGTATGGGAGGCTGCAAGGGGGTGCCCTGGCTGAAGGCATGCTTTGGTGCTCCCCCCTGCCCGGCCATGGTGGCCAGGGGACTCTCCATAGTCCCTATACCTCTGGGCAAAGATGGTTGTGCTCTTGCTCAAGAGTATCTATGCTTCAGAAGTGGAGAGGCTCATGCTATGTGCATGCTTTTGTTAAAAGCATGCATGCACTGTTATTCAGGATGATGGCCAATATATTTAAGAGAGTCTGATGCTGTACCTGCAATTCTAAGAGCTACAAAAGTATCAAACTATGGGTAGCATCCAGACTAGGTTAGTGATAATTAAATCCCAGTGAAACTAATGAAACATAGTCATTACTATTTTGTCTTATTGACGGCAGTGTGCTTAGTCATGATTTACTAATCTAGATTCTGCCCTGTATCCCCTTTTGAGAATCTTCAAATTTCTCTTTGAAATTGGAGTATTTCACTGCTCCATCGAGGATGTTAGGCTAAATAAATTCCATTTCACTCATAAATAACACTCCAGGCAGTATTATATTCTGCAATAGGATTTATATTTAGCTCTTTCAAGTGGTTTATACTCAGGCCTGAACCTCTTAAATATTAATGCTTTCCTGTGCTTGGATATGTCTTCATTCATATCTTATTTGCTAAAAGATCGCCTATTGTTTTTATTTGTGGGACGTATAGGAAAAGAACCTATAGTGTTTTATTGCAAACATAGCTTTGCTCTTTGACCATTGCACTAGAGTAACTTCATTTGGGGGGCACTTTATTTATATATGTATGATGATGCATACTTGTGGCACATCAATCATTTTGTGTAATATTAGATGTTCCTAATACTGTTCCTTTTGGACACTGTTACTTTTTATCTGTGGTTCACACCATCGTGCACAGGGGTGCAACAAAGCTGGAGTGGGCCCAGAGACAAAATTTTAAAATAGGCCCCTCGCTGATACACACACACACACACACACACACACACACACACACACACACTTACTTCACAATATATAGTCATGTGACTTGCCTCTGGGGGGCCCCTCGAGGCGTGGGGGCCCCCAGGCAGCCGCCTCTCCTTGCCTAATAGTAGTTACGCCCCTGATCGTGCATAAAAATGTGCTACTTTATACATGATGAGTGAATATCTGAGAGCTACAATTAGACACTAAAAAATAAGTAGATCTCTTCTGGATCGTATCAAGGCGTCCTTTTGTCCAGTATTCTTTTTCTATCAGTTGTGTCTCTAAGAAGTGTATATGCAGCACATGAAGGCAATAGCTGCTCCTGTCGCTTGCTCCTATGATCGTGTCGTATTCAGAGGTTTTTAGTGTTCTTCTTCACGTGAAGACTCCATTTAGCTGTTGGTTTGTGAATTAGTTTAATCCTTTATAAATGCTATCTAGACTGGCCATAAGCACCACATCTTATAGGAGTGAGCTAGTTATGTATTTTGTGAAGTATTAGAGAACTATCTTCCTCTTTAGATCAACTGGTTGTTGGAATCTATGCCAATTTGTCCATGTTATTTGCAAAGGTAGCTTGTCTCCACTTTGAAACAGGTGCTGGCAGCTAACTAGGGCTGTAGCCCATACTTCACATAATATAGTGTTTTCTAAATTATTTTGTATTTTAAGAGATTGGTAGGTGCTTTTGTACAGTAACTGAAACCTGGAATTTTCCTCCAGAATGATGCAGTGAATAGAAAATGATAAAGACTATGCTCCCTACCAGGCCAAATGTTCAGTAAGATATTGTTGAACCCTCAGAAACTAGACTGAGCTATTCTGATTGCTAGATAAACAAGTATAGAAGATGGATTCCACATCCATCTGAAGTGGAAGGCTGGTCTACCTGGTGACCCCAATTGGTAGACCAGCTCTCCTGTTGTTCTGGGGTCAGCGGATAGACTCATTGGGGTCGGCGGATAGATTAACCCTTCCCTCCAGACTTAGTGCATCAGCCCACCTCGGAAGAGAGGTCTACCTTGGTAGACCTGTCCTCTGATGCAGGCTGATGTGTACCCATTGATCCCACTTCATAGACCAATTCTCCCTGGGGGGAAAGTGCCATTTTGAGGCCCATTTTCCCAGCAAAACGAGCTTCAAACCGGTGCACTAATTAACCGATTTGGGTGATTTGGGGCTGATTCATCAAGGCAGCCAGCCAAGCTGGCTGCTTTCAACGAATCTGTTTGAGCAGTCTGCGATTCAATTCAACATTGAACCAAATAACAGATTTTGATTTGTTCACACCCCTAGTGTGTTGCCAGGTTAGGGATGTGTGAGCTGCTCGCTGAGCTGGGCTTGCCATCAAGCCTGCCCAGTTCAGTGTTGGTCCGAGTTTGAACCAAATCAAAGTTAGAACCAGACCAACCCGATTCGAAGAACCATCAAAGATTCCCCTTTATTATTTATTTATTATTTTTATTTATTTATTTAATATATTTTTATACCACCCAAAACTTAAGTCTCTGGGCGTACAAGAAAATTTACAAGAAAAGGGCATTCCCTACAGTAAACTGGGCAGGGGAGGAGAGAGAAAAGGTAAACTTTACTTTCAAAATTTAGTCACTGCAGCTGCAGTGGTGGAGACATTGCAAGCGGCAGCAGGGGCTCTTCCTAAATGACAGCATGGGCTGGCTGCAGCCCTGTTCAGGCCTCTGCACACACAGCGAGACCATTAGATTGATCTCTGTGCATGCACAGAGGCCATTTGCATCACTGAGCCTGGACCTGGTGGGGTCAAATCTGGTCCTGATTTGAGCCAAGCTAGCAAAACTGGTTCCATGCACATGCCTAGGTGGCGTGCAATCAAAGGTGTATTGGCTTCATGGCCATGGAGTGTGGGTGAGAGGTTAGTGCATCAGTGAGCATGGTCCATTTTGGGCACAGGCATCTATGGGTGGCATTCAGGTAGCAAGGATTGGTGTGGGGAGTAGGTTCTCATGACCAAGGGAACTTGGTCAGGGTACCCGGCTGGATGATTGGCCCAGATCTAATAATATGCATAAATATCCTGTTTAATGCTGAGAAATATGGCTTGGATTCCCACCATGTGTAGGTTATCAGAATCACACTAATGTCACTCATCCTCATTTAATCAAGATTAAGATGGTCATGAGAGCACGGCTATCATAGAAATAACTGGGGCTGCTTCCTCATTATGGAAATTGTAGTCAATGAGGCTGTTCTCACAACCAAATGCAGGTGGGCTGGAGGCAAGGCAGGATCCCACCTCACTGCTCCCAGAGACAACCAGAACTTCCTTTTGGCTCTGCAGCTCACACACCTACACGAACACTGCATCAGCATTCTCCAGAGCAGAAACTGGGAGCTGGGGCCTCCAGCTATCCCACAATATATTGCACGTGTAGCAGAGAGGCAGCCCCCAGTATCGCAACAGCTCCACTCTGCCTGGTGTAGCAAGCCATGGGACTTTGTGCTCAACCTGCCCTCTGGCTCCCCAGGAACAGTTAAAACCACTTGGTGGCACAGTTGACCAAAAGGAAGAGATAGGACAGCTCTCTTTTTGTCCTACCTCATTTTAAACTTGGACAGCAGATCTGGGCTATTCAGGTTTGGAGCTGCTATGTCAGGAGGGCTCCTGCTGCCCCAGGCAACCACAGGTGCCTCGGTTAACCCCCTCTTACCCAGGTATCTGTGATCTTGAGAAAGGGCTCAGTGATTCATATGGATTCACTTATATTTGCTTATGGGTTAAAACTATAGTGCTGAGCAAAAAACATACTTTGTTTTTAGATTATGTGTGCATGGTATATGTCATAGGCATGGCCTTAGAAGAACAGGCATTCCATCCCATGCATGAGAGAGAAGAAGAAATGCTTTGTGTAAAACGGTGCTTGCCATCTGCAGTTTTCAGAAGTATGTGTATTAAAAAGCAATTTAAAAATAATCTGCAGCCCAAATTTGGAGCCCACTTTTAAATGACAGAGGTTTTGGAATCAATTTAACTAATTTTATCAAGTGAAAACTGCAATGGAAAAGAGACTACTTCCTGCAGCATAATCTATGATTTACTTTAGCTTAGTAGGATTTTTTCCTTTGGAATTCCATAATTTTGATCCCATCCAGAAAAAACCAAAGGTGTATTTTACTAGGAACTGTACATAATCAGAACAAAAGAACATAGTCTGACCCAAGGATCTTTCAATCCAGTTGAAAGAAATGAAGTGAACTTCATGCTCCAGGAAAAATTATCAGAGATGAGTGGTCTGCAGATAAATATTGTAGTACTCATGAGTTATGAGATAGAATGGCTGTCAATTATTGTTTGCATTCCTGTGTTTCCAGAGAGAAGAGAATAAATAAAGGAAATTCTTTAGCATTGATATAAGCTCACTTTTATGTCACGTTTTGAAGATCTGGCTGCAGGGTAAAGCTCATATCAACTGCAGTGAAGGTGTTAACAGTGACTAGCAAAGACCGCAACCATAACTAGTTCTTCATTGTAAAGGAAGCCTTCATGAGACACTTTCAGTAGGACTGGAGAATGTATTGCATCCACTCAATGAACATACCCTATACTGCTGAGCATAATTTGGCCCATTATCACTGAGATTTTTGTCTTTGCCTTGATACATGATACATCTGCACAGCAGTGAAGCATTATGGTTTCTCCACATAAATGTTATTAATATTATGGGAAAAAATTAACTATCATTCTTTCCAGAAAGATTATGCTGTTTCAGGTAATAGCTGCTATTTGATCAGACTGGGAGAAAGCAAATATTTCATAATATGGCTGTTCTTATAATAGAGTAATATGGTTTTCTTTTAATAGATTATAGTTCACTACACCTCCTAGAAGTTTTAAATACAGTTTTAGTTGTTGCTTGAAGCTCCTGAGGATACAAAAAATCTGGTTAGTCATTAACAACAGAGAAGAAAAGAAAAGTCTTATATTAAGCATTGTTTTACTTATTGCAACCAGACTCCTGAGTAAGAGATAGGACAGCATTGTAGGGATTACAGATCAGTCCAAAAACCTTGACTTATACTTGCAATATCAGTAAAACTAGAGTGTGGGTGCAATTCTGTGGCTGAGGCAGAAATGACCAGCATTTACTGCCTCCCCACTTGTGTGGGCAAACTAGGTCCAAGAAACATTTGTGTGAGGCAAACCTCAGGAATGCTCAGATTACAAAGCCCCAAGAACTGTTCCATGAAGACCCCTTTTCAGAAGAACAGTGCTTTTGGTTTCTCACTGGTGACAGAGTTCAGGACCTTACACACTAGCTAAGAAACACAATGAAGCTCTTCTTGTGATCAGTGAAAAGAGCTTCCTCGAGGTCTGTGAGGGGAGCAGGTTTTCCCAACCCTCCCTGCGGACGATCCCTTACCTTTCCCTGGGTGGGCAGATCACCTGCTCAGACAAGCAGCAGCTCTCCTGCGGGCTGCCCGTGCCTCGCCCAGCAGCTCCGGGGGTCGGGAGTAGGGAAGTGCTGCTGTGCAGCTCCCCACGCTCGTAGCCCCAATAATACAGTGTGTGTTACTGTAAGCTCCCCTCCCCCTGAGTGTATCCGCCATGGCTGCAAGCAGCCATGGTAGAGACACTATCAGTTAGCCCGGGTTTGGGGCACGCTCACGCCCAACACCTGAGTTAAGCGGGCTTGCCTCCAGGAGGCGCACAGCTCCCAGTGGTTCACATGTGTAGCGGAAACCAGGCTGTGCTCCCTTAGCCCGGTTTTTGCTGCGCATGTGAATAGCCTCACCTTCTTTGGTGCCACTTACACTCTGATAGTAAATACATTATATAAAAATATAGTTTTCATCTATTTAAAGATTGATCATTTAAATATGTTTAAAATGAATAGGACAGTCCACTATAGAAAACTGTAATCAATTAGTTTAAAGAAGTCAGAACTTCTTTAGATATTTTACCCTACTCATGTCTGGTCATACTATTCATTGCTGCAGCAACATGCTTTGCAAGTGTATGCTTTAAAAAAGAAAAAAGTTATAGTTGCTGGATAGGGGTCCCCAGTGGATTGAGAGTATACTGGTAAAGAGGCAGGCTACAGCCCCAAGCACCTACAGCCCCAAGCACAGCCCTTTCCAGAACAGGGACTCTCTGCAGTTGCTATTTGTTAGGGCTGTATTAGCCCAAGCTTGATAATGATTCGGTCCAGGGGCGCATCTAGGATAGAGCAGGCAGGGCACATGCCCCAGGTGCCACTTGAAGGGGGGGCGCCATTTAAAAAAAAAAAAGTAATGGCCACCGAAAACAAAATGGCCACCATGAATGCTCAAATGGCCTCTGCAAGGCCCTAGTATCTGGGGAAAGTCAAATTCTCCATTTATTTTTAAAACTTATGTAATAGTGATGCTACAATGCATAGTAGAGAATTAGACAGGCACTTCTGTTTAGTTTTCCAAGTACACCTCCATATAGTCTTTGGGTATTTCATGAGCCCCAGCATACTGAAATTTGTAGTTTTCCAGCATTTTTTGGTCTGGCTATGTCCACTGCTAAATAGTTTTTGAAATATTAAAAGATTAATGAGCTTAACTTGTATTTTTGAGCTGATATTATGGTAAAGTTATCTGAAAGATGGATGTCAGATGTTTGGACAGGGGGCACAATTTCAGTGCTTGCCCTAGGCGCTATTTTCCCTAGATATGCCTCTGATCCAGCCTGTTCTTGCACCATGCCCACGATGCAAGGGATGGCTTTGATAGCATCAAGGTGATACCAGTATCTGCTTGATACATTGGGCTAGAGGTGGGAGGCTTACTGTTTAATAAAGAGCCAGTTTCTCTGAAGGTATCAGCTGTCTTCTGGGCAGTTGCCATGGTGCCATTTCAAATTGTCACCTTTTCTTTTCTGGTTCCACCTTACAATGCACCAGAAAAACAAGCAACTTCATAATGTTGCATCCTTTTCCTGGTCCATTATGAGGCGGGAGAGTGGGGGATAGAGTTACAGGGTGTGGCTATTTTTGCCCAGTAATGTTCCAGGAAAAGGAAGCAATTTCATGATGTTGCCTTCTTTCCTGGTGCATTGTAGGAAAGGATATCAGGAAAGTAAAAGAGGCAATTCGGAAGTATATAATATTTATGTACTGCTTTTCATCAAATGTTTTCAAGGAGGTTTACACAGAAAACTAAATATGATAGTTCCCTGTCCCAAAAGGGCTCACAGTTTAAAAAGAAACATGAAGTAGACACCAGCAACACCCACTGGAGGGATGTTGTGCTGAGATTGACTAGGGACACATGCTCTGCCCTGCTATAAGAGAGTTACCACTTTAAAAGGTGCCTCTTTGCAACAGGCTTATGGAATTGCTCTAGGGTCTAGGAGCATACCCTGTTCCTTTATTGATTTGTAACTTGTTGGTTTTATTCTCGAAGTTTTGAGTGGTTTTATACAAATTAAATGTTTATAAAAATTACATAGAAAAATATGTGTAAATACGCATAGGAAGGTACAGGCATAAACATGTAAAATGTGAAAAAAGACAAACACATGTCATTAGATGAAACATGCCTATACAAACTAACCTATAATTTTAAACCTATAATTCTACCATTACTTTGAAAAAGAAAATACAATAAAGGCAATAGCACCTTAATACTTCTAATACATTCTATCACTAATAATTAAGATCCATCACACTTATGCTCATTTATAACAGAAGATGTATATCAAACACATTACCAACTCTTTTGAATCATGTTGTGCTGTTCATATTTGGATAAATTAAAAGGACTTCATATTGCATAGAAGTTATCTTTATGTATCCTATTTTCTCGTGATCGTCCATATGTTGTTAACTTTTCCATTTTTGCTAAAGGCCAAGTTCTATTAAGCCACTCTGATATCATGGACAATCTGTATCCCTTCCCCCCCATTTTTGGAGGCAATTAACATATGAGCCCCCAGCACTAGATTATTAACTCACAATCTGCTGTTTGTTTCAGAATTTTTTTAAACATTGCCAAGTTACATTGATCTTGTGTTACATGGAATCTCATAAACTGTAACTTCCATAATATATTTCAAAATGTTTTTCCAAAATATTACTATCTTAGGGCAATTTATATGGTTAAAATCTGCCATGATGACATTTCTTTGTCAGCACTAAGAATTTGGTAGGTTCTAAATCTTTTGTGAACATATAGTATAGGAGTAAAATGGCATGCCTATGTTTATACATGCTGATGCTGACACAGAATTAAATACATTTTCCATTGACCACTGGAAAGTGAAACTCCAATTAATTCATCCAGTTTCACTTTTAATTGGTTGCCTTCACCTTTTTCTAAAGATAAAAGCAACTTATCAAGTTTTGAACGAAGACATCTCTTCAGGATACAGATTTTCAAAATGTAGTACAGTAGTGAAATCCCTATGTGCTTTAATTCAACTGATCTGTACTTATTTTATTTCTCAAATGATATAGCTGCAGCAAAGATGAAAGTCTATCTTTAATTTTTTGAAAATCATTCCTGAAAACCTGTGCAGTCTCCATTTCGTATTACATCTGCATATTCAACACAATCATAATCCTGCCAAAGTTTGAGTCTAGAAGACAAAGAAAATTGCTTGTTATATAGAAATGAAATTAAAATTGACATTCCAGGGCTCAATTTATTATGGGATTTATTCCAGATCATAACTGCTGAATGCATATATGGATTCCTTATTCATCTCTCTCTTTGGTTACTATAGGAGTTACTTTAAAGGGTTTTTTGTCTTTGCTGTTTGATAATACTATGAATATTTCGATACTGCTTCTCAACAGAAGTTCCCAAACTGGTTTACATAGAAGAATAAATAAGAAGGTTCCCTGTTCCAAAAGAGCTCACAATCTAAAAAGAAACATATGGTAAACACCAGCAACAACACTGGAGGGAAGCTGCGTTGGAGCTGGATAGGGACAGTTGCTCTCTCCAGGGGTGTGGCTATAACCAAGTGGGCGGGTGGGGGGGCTGCTAAATATAAGAGAATCACCACTTTGAAAGGTGTCTCTTTGCTCAGTTAGCAGGGTTAGCTACAGCCTATTTAAATCAGACCAATAATTACTGAGCAAAGCAATGAAGAAGAAGAATACAGCTCAATATGAGGGACTGCAAGTCTCTATCATATGGCTTCTGGAGAATTATAAAGGATTCTCTATAGGGGTTTTCTCCTCAAATAAAAATATTCAACATTGTTTGTCCCTTTGTCAATGTCTTTTCAAGAATCACATTCCTAAATAGAAAAATCATTCTAAGAAACATTAAGTTTACTACTATGATTTGACTTAAACAGAATAGATATTTAGATTTCTAAATCTCTTTTTTTTCTGAATATTAATCACTGAACTTTTATAACTGGTATATAATCATACTGGTAGTTAAGTAGATCGCAAGATGATTAATATCACTTCCACACACAGATCCCATCTTTTGATAGATCAAATGCTTATCTTGGATTAAAATTATGCAAATAATTTCAGTTTTCCTTAGGTTAAATTTATATCATGACATGTTGCCGTAATCAGCAGGAATACCTTTTCAGTTGCGTTTAGTGGGTTGACAAAGACTGAAACTCTGTAATGCTGGAACTCTCTTCCAGAATGAGCTATGTAAGACATTCTGATAAAGAGTGAGAAATGCCTGCCACTTTAAATAATTTCCTCTTAATTGCACATAATAGTTTATCATTTCATGATCAGTGGAGAAGATTTATTATTGCATAAATGAAACATTTATTGCCCTGGTTAATGGGATTATGTAAACAAATTATTTTTACCCTTTTCACTGGACACTCAATTAAACAACTTATTTCCATCAGCAAATCCAACTAGCCTTTTTAATGCTCTATTGAGCTCCCTTCTTTGGGGTTGCATAAAGGTTTATAAATATTACACTAGATGCCAGTGAAGATGGGGAATATTTCTTGGTTTCCCCAGCACATGCGGATGCATTACCTCCCACAAAATAGAAAGGTTCAGGGCACTTTGGGGGTAGACTTGAAAATGTTTGCAAACTATGCTCTAATTGTGTCAGATGAGATATCTGGCTAAAGTGTTTTTATCCTGTCCTCCTTATTCAGTCAGATATGCAACCTCAGTTTGCTTTGCTCTTGAATGGTTTCAAAAAACAATTATGCATATATCATTACTCGTATCAGAACCAGAGGAGGAGGGGGGATTCACAGTAGGCTGCCACCATCTACTTTAATTTGATGTGTGTGAAAACCCACTTTCCATATAAGGTTCCTGGGGTGGGGGTAAAGAGGCAAAATATTCCCAAAAAGGGCTGAGCAGTCCTAGGCCTACCAAGGCGTGTGACTAAGGCAGTTCCAGTTTATTATCAGATTAAAAGAAAAGGCATGCAATAAGAGCAACTGTCTTTTCATAAAACAGATTGTAAGAGAGAGTTTTCATTAACCTGGCAATGCAGATTCCAAGCAATCAGTAAATAAAAATAACTTCCCTGACACATTTAACTGTACTGGTCATTACTTACCAGCTGCGGCCTTCCCATCTCCCCAGCTGCTCTCAGCTTGCTGCTTCCTCGGGTCCCAGTTAGTCTGCAGAACAAAGTGTTCACCTCTCCAGTAGGTGACTGTGTGTATAGTTCCCACCCAGTTCTCTGGATTGGTCCTTGTTCTTTAAATTTGCCAGGCTTGTTTCCTTATTAGGAAAGGCCCACCCTTCTAGCAATTGGTCTAGTCCTCCCTCAAAACCTTCCCATCACTACACTATATTTACCCAAATAGAAAATGACCCTGAATTTAAGACAATGCTCTTTAAAAATAGAGGTTAAATGCAGTATATACCAGTATTTATCCAAAAGGAACACTCACAATTTCTAACATCAAAGAACTTGGGGGAAAAACTAATCTTGGATTCAGGTGAATACAGTACTGTATCCAATGTCACTGGCCAACATTCACAGTAAACATGTGGCCATGTGCTGGGAAGAAGTGTAGCCACAATGGACTGTTTACTTAGTTATGCAGACCTGGTTTTGCAAGTGGTGGGGGATGATTTTCACCAGTCTCTCCTTCTCCCAGAAGTGACTTGTGCCACCCAAAAATATATTCCTGAGGGCCATGTAGCCCTTAGTGACATATATTTGGGTGGTGCAGGGCACTTCTAGGTGAAGCAGAGGTTGGCAAAAAATCACTCTCCACTCCTGCGCAATCAGCTCTGAAGAGCTAAGAAAGTGGTATACTGTGGGGAATGCTTCTTCCTGGGAAGCAGCTGCTGTTTAGTGGGGATGTTGACCATTGAGTTGCACAGATCAGTTGGCAAAATAAGTGGTAATGACTATTTGCAGAAATGCTATTAATGTTTACACACACTTTTTAAAGCTGCAAACAGAACTCTGTACAAGTAATATCTGGATCCCAGAAGGGTGCAGTTAATAAAAAAGAAAAGTATAAATTTATTGTTGATTAACTACACAAAAATATAATATGAAGACGTTTTGGCTTCTGCCTTCTTCAGTTGCTTTGATGTTATAGGCAAGATACAGTAGCTGTAATAACAGTTACAGAATGTCAGTGCTGAAGTGTTCAGCAGTCTAGGTTGGCTGCTGGTGGGATCTCAAGTGCTGTCTGCAGCTGAGGCCTCCTGGGGTTAGTGTTCCAGATGCATGGATCCAAAAGTTCTTTCTTGTTTCCAGTTTCATTGCCTCTGATGGCATCTCGGTTGCAGTAATTAACAAATCAGATTGTGTGTGTGTGTGTGTGTGTGTGTGTGTGTGTGTGTGTGTGTGTGTGTTTTAGGCCTATGCAACTCAGAATAATCAGAATTCTGACACTGAAATTCCCTAACACACACACACACACACACACACCCCTGGAGAAATTAGACTACAGGGCAAGTGCCCTGGGTAGCGTCCTGGTGGTGGTGGTGGCCCTTTAGATTGCTATGCAGCCCTGGCATGAGGGTGGCTGGGTGGCGCAGAGGTGATTAGAAGTACAGGGTGGGGGTGGGCAGGAAGTGTGGAACTGCTCCCTGGGAAGCCCATGCACTGCTGGAAAAATGTGCTGGCTTCTAGAGATTATAGTCCCATGCAGGACTTCTCAAAGGAAGAGGTCCTGTGTGGGACTACAATCTCTAGAAGCCTGCCCATTTTCTGAGCGATCTTGGATTCTGCAATCACTGCCCGCCCCGAACTCCTGATTGCCTCTGTGCTATCCAGCCACCCCCACACCAGTGCTGGACAGTGATTTAAAGGGCTCCCACCATGAGGATGCTACCCAGGGCCCTTGCCCTGTGGTCTAATGCCACCTTGTGGTGGGGGTAGGGAATTCCAACATTGGAATTCCTATTATCCCAATGTGCACAGGCTGTGTGTGTGTGTGTGTGTGTGTGTGTGTGTGTGTGACTTTTCAAGTCTGAATGGTTCTTCATAAATGCTTGACCCAGCACCTGTGGTTCCTCCAACTGCTGATACCACCTTTGACTGAGGTGCGGGCAATACTTGGAGAACTTTCCAGGGCTGAAATTGCTTCTAGAATCCAGTGCATGTTATTTGAGGACTACAGCTGAATGCTGTGAGAATTCAGACCTACTGCATGAAATCTATGTCATAGAGACAGAATCCATGAATGTGTAGAGTTGAGGGAGAGGAGCAACAGGTGCAATCCTACTCTCCCCCCCCCCCCGCCCGGCCATGCATTAATTCTTCACTGGGATTTCCCCCCATGCATTAATTCTTCACTGGATTTCACCTGTGAAAAGAGCAAATGTACTTTCAAAAACACTCATTGAGAAGATATTGGCTTGGGTTCACATTGGTTTATCAATGCGGCTCTCTAATGGGGCCTCTAGTGTATCAATTTTATTTTAAGATGTGTTATATTCTAATTTGTACCTCTTCCAGAGGGGAGATTTTGCTACAAATATTTGAAGCTTTCCTGATATTGCTTTAAATGAATATGTGACCCTACTGAGTTCTCAAATACAATTTCTGCTAGCTTGTTTATAGTCTATTTTTACAATTCAGTCATTCTTGCTGCCTTTTATCCACAAATTGTACAAAAGGCACACATTAATTTTGAATAGTCAAGGCTGTATAGAATAAAGAAACTCAAAAGGCAGATAACATTTGATAAATTGGCATTCCAATAGATAATGAGATTCTAGTGCTGTCAAATATAAGATTAAGTACTTTGGTTGCAATAATTTAGATGATTCCTACATGTCTCTGTTTTGCAAATAAGCTAATGGTTCTGGGTACTGACATAGACAATTCAGTGTAAACTGGCTTCACAGCCGAACACCACACCTAGTAGGAAACAATATCAAAAGAAAGAAGATTATACAAAGACATGAAAATATTTTGAAAACTGTTCTCTAGTGAGCCACTGTCTTAATGTGATTTACAGAACATAGGTTAACAAACTGAAGCACAATCCAAACAAGAATCTGTACTGGGACCAGTGCTCTTTAACTTGTTCATGAATGATCTAGAAGTTGGGGTAAGCAGTGAAGTGGCCAGATTTGCAGATAACACTAAACTGTTTAGTGAAATCCAAAACAGAATGTGAGGAGCTCTAAAAGGATCTCTCCAAACTGGGTGAGTAGGCGACAACATGGCAAAAGAAGTTCAATGTACGCAAGTGTAAAGTGATGCATATTGGGGCAAAAAACCCCAACTTCACAAATATACTGATGGGGTCTGAGCAGTGTTCTCTCTAACAGGAATCCCCAGATGTTGTTGACTACAACTCCCAGCATCCCCAGCCTTTGCTTGGGGATTATGGGAGTTGTAGTCAACAACATCTGGGAATCCCTGTTAGAGGGAACACTGGGTCTGAGCTGTCAGTGACAGACTAGGAGAGAGATCTTGGGATTGTGGTGGACAGCTCGTGAAAAAGGCAAATTCCATGCTAGGCATCATTAGGAAGGGGTTTGAAAAGAAAAATGATAATATTATAATACCCTTATACAAATCCATGGTGCGGCTATGTTTGGAGTACTGCATGCAGTACCATATCTTAAGAAGGACATTGTAGAACTGGAAAAGGTGCAGAGGAGGGCAACCAAGATGATCAGGGGACTCAAGCACCTTCCTTATGAGGCAAGACTACAGCATCTGAGGCTTTTTAGTTTGGAAAAGAGATGACTATGGGGAGATATGATAGACGTGCATAAAATTATGCATGGAACAGAAAGAGTGGACAGAGATAAATCTTTCTCCCTTGCTCACAACACTAGAAATAGTCATTACACAAAACTGAAGCCCTGGGAATTTAAGACCAAGAAAAGGAAGTGCTTTTTTACACAGCGTGTAATTAATCTATGGGATTTTTTGCCACCGGACATGTTGATGGCCATTAGTTTGGATGACTTTAAAAGGGGCTTAGACAAATTCACAGAGGACAGGTCTATCATCAGACAGATCTAGTCTGGTGGCTATAGGCCACCTCCAGCCTCAGAGGCAAGATTCCTCTAAATATCAGTTGCAAGAGAGGGCATGCCTTCAATTCTTACCTGTCGGCTTCTCAGGGGCATTACCTATGCTAAGCAGGCAAAGAGGCACCTTTTAACGTGGTGATTCTCTTTAGTAAGCAGGGGGAGAGCAACTGGCCCTATCTACCCCTAGCACAGCACCCCTCCAGTGGCTGTTGTTGGTATCTGCTTTATGTTTCTTTTTTAGATTGTGAGTCCATTGGGGACAGGGAGCCATCTGATTTATTTGTTTTTTCTCTGTGTAAACTGCCCTGAGCCATTTTTGGAAGGGTGGTATAGAAATCAAATCAAATCTAAATAAATAAATAAATCTTGTGGGCTACTGTATGAAACAGGATGCTGGACTGGAAGGGACTGGGCCTTATCTAGCAGGGCTGTTCTCATGTTCTTATATAAGGTGGAAATATAGTTCTGGGGTTTCTTCTGTAGATCAAGAGTTAGGGATAGGGATGTGCATGAAGTGTATCTGGAGGGGGATAGTGGGTGATAGGATAGTGCTTAGTAGGATAGTGGGTGATAGTAGGAAGACAAGTCTTACCTGCTCCTCCATCACTCCTTTGCCGCCTCCCTCACTGCTCCAACACAGTGCTGTCTGTATTAAACAACTGTAATGAAAAGTCATGCCGGGTGGCTGCTCCGTGTTTGGGAACAGGACGTTCCCTGTTCCCAGCAGCCCGGGGGTGGCGTCAGCACCTAAATGGTGTCTGTGCATATGCGGATGCCATCTAGAGTGGTCAGCAACACCATGTTGACCACTCAAGGTGGTATCAGTGCGTGTGCAGACACCATTTACATGCTGACACTGCCCATGGGCTGTTGGGAACAGTAACGATTCGGCTCGGACAACTTGAAGCATTTCGGCTCCTCGAATTAGAGGTGCCAAAATGCTTCATGCACAGCCCTAGTTGCGGATTAAGACTTGTTTTGGATGGGGTTGCACTTTTTAAGGATCAGATTTGAAGTCTGGTGGTGTTCCTGAATCCACTTGTACTCTTGGATGTCCTGTTGGTGGTGGTGGTGTCTGGGAATGCTTTCTATCAGCTCTGGCTGGTGTGCCAGATGTATCCTTTGCTAGCAAAACAGACCTGACCAAGATCATTTGTTTTTTAAAACTGTAATATTAGATTACATTATTGTAACATGCACTGTGTGGGTCTGCCTTTTAAAAGTGTTCAAAACCTGCAGTTCAAAATGCATTGCCTATATTTTCCAGTACTGATTTCTAACCACTGGTAAATTGTTGATTTCTGGGCCCAATTGGAAGTGCTGATGCTGAGTTTTCAAGCGCTAAAAGGACCCTAGTTCAGTGGGAGAGCATCAACCTTGTCCCATTTCAGTCCTTGGCATCTCCAAGTACAGCTGGGAAAGACTCCTGCCTGAAACCTTGAAGAGATGCTGTGAGTCAGTGTAGACAAGTGTTTTGCATTGTAAGGCCTGGGGGTCAATCGCAGCCCCCATCAATCTTAAGTGCAACTTCCTGACTAATAGTTTATTGGGCCTGTGTGAAACGTCAGCCAAAGCTGAAGACTCTTTACTGCGCCCCTGGTACCATATGGTAGCAACCATTCCCACTGTACAGTGTTGCGCTTTGCTGGAGGTGGGGTGGGGGACTCCCTTTAAGGAAAACCGAGCCCTCTTGAGCCCTTGAACCATCTTAGAAGGCATGTACAGAGTGCTGGGAAGTGTAGCCCTTCCCAGTGCTTTCCTCCCAGAGCTCGTAAGAGAGGGCTCATCTTCTTTTCTTCTTTCCTCTCGGCACTGAGAAAAACTCAATACTGTGTGAAGGTCAGCACAGTGGGAAATGGCTATCACATTGGAGTTGTTTTCCCCAATGTGGTTCCTGCTTGAAAAATAGTGAAGATCAATGGTGGAGCTAGATGGACTAATGCTCTGACTCAGTATAAGGCAGCTTCCTATGTTTCTAAAGATCTGGCTTTTGGAGGGTGGGGGCAGTTGTGTGCAAACTGATCGTGAATTTTGCTGCCTCTTAATGGTTTATATCAATGGTTTTACATCTGCTGTACTTTTTTAGTTGTTTCATGATTTTATTGCTGTTTTATTGTTGTTATATTGTATTTTTAGATGTCTTGAAGGTCTTCAGGTCAAAAGGCAGGACAGAAATATTTTAATTAACAAAGTACTATTATACAGTAAATCTGATTGTCCTTTCTCCAGAAACAGAACTATAACCTCGCATGGCTTTGGTGATAGAGACTGATGCATGAAAGAGAGGATAAGCAGGATGAAAATGTTCACAATAATAATTAAGCTATTGGGAGTGCTTACTTTGGCTGCAATACATTTTAAAAAGTGTGCCTAATGTTTGTAGCTACTTTGAATATTACTGATGGCATATCAATGCAGGTAATCTTCAAATTATGCATACTTGTTCTGTTTTACATTTCTGGAAGCATATACATAAACAATGCAGAAATATCATTCCAAAACTGTTCCCTTAGTACTTTTGGCATTTGAGATGCATTAAAAACTAGCAGTTTACTCCTGGAACCACTGATAGAAATGCAAATTGCAGTCATTAGGTCTTAAATTGTTGCTGGAAAATCCAGTAGCAGTTTACTGCTCTTTCCCCCAGGAAGATTTTCACACCCAGCTTTTAGTTCGCATCTCCTCTGCGTTCACATATTGGCAGAATTTAACTCAAGGAGCCTGCTGTCTGGGAAAGCTCTTGGAAATGCTTGAAAGAAACATTAGGGATGGCTGTAGAGAAGGCCATAGCTACTTCTGACCTCCAAGGCAGACATAGTATGTTAGTGTCCTTTTCAAAGGCAGTATCCTCCATACTCTCAAAGGGAACCCTGGCACACAAGAGGAAGGTTAGCAGTAATGCCATTCTCAGTAAATTCACAATAGATACACATAACTGGAATAAGAGGTCTGCTCCTGAGTTAATTTCAACTGTAAACGATTGCTGTTCAACAATGTAGGTGTGGACATATGTGTGTATTATTCTGACTTGCATGATAACCATCACTGAAGTCAATGGAACAATACAGTGAAGGTCCAGCCTTTGGTAGGTTGTGACCATATGAACATTGGCAATTCCATACTAATTCTGGTAATGTTCAAAGACTCATATGCTGTTGAATGTTGACAGTCCCCCAAATGTGATTGTCAGCATTCATAAGTAAGTATGTTCAAAAGCTGTGAAGATTGTCAGAATTCCGAGGTCAACATTCATTGAAATGCAGTGCACACATAATAATGGAAAGTTCATTCTAGGGGACCATGCGATAACTGAGGTTAGAGTGAGACAATTTGAAGTCTTCAGTTTATGTTCTGTCATAAACAAGGCGAGACAAATAGCCATTAGGTCAAAAGGGAAAACATGCAGCATATTTGAAGTTAAGCAAACATAGCCATTGTAATGTTTCCAACAATCTTCCTGTTTTCAAACTGTGGTCTTTTTGCAGTTTTGGTGCCTTGAGGATTCACTGGGGCTCACAGTTTTAAAAAAGCACTTAACTTGATAGGGAGTGTCCAGTCTGGCATTTTTCCATGCAGTTTACTACGGCAGAAAGGCATGCAGGCGGGATCTCCGGCATTCTTTATTCACCTGAATGAGAATGAGGTAGAAATTCCATGTCTCAGGGAGTAAATCAGCTTCCCCCTCACCAACTTTGTGGTAAAATAAATTTCAAAGGGTTTTGATCATGTCATTTTAAAAGTCAGTATAGTTCACTGGTATGACCACTTTAGTTCCCACAAAACCATTGCTACTTTGTGCTATGATTGATTTACATAATACTGTTTATTTAGATGGATTCAAAAGATAATGCAACTTAAAGCATCATATAGATTCTGCTCAAAATTATAACTGACTTATTGCACACAGTGTACCATGAGAACCTAAGAGCTGGTCTTTTGTAGCATTTTTATCTTGTACTATTTTTCTTTCCACTACTGGGAAAGGTACATCAGTTCTGTCATTCATCTGGGAACTGAACATTTTTAGTATATAATTGTAAATATCTACATTGGTTGTAATGCTGCTCATCCCCACCCCCCAAAATATCCCAAAACAAAAAATTTGTTTGGAAATGTTCGAACCCAATTAAGAGAAGTTATTCATTTATTAGTCTTCTGACATGAATGGGAAATTCTTTGCAAGAAAAGTTTGAATGTATTTCATGTTTTGCCTTGAAGTGTTCTTCTGGAAGAATAATATGCTTCGTGTGTGTGTGTGTGTGTGTGTGTAATGACAGTTTAGTTCAGTGAGAAAAAGGGGTTGGATATCAGCGGAAACCTCCAAAGCCTTTATGATGTCTCACTTGAGAGTGATACATAAAACTATTTTGGTTGAAATTTGTTATTAAAGTTTGAAATGCCCATCACTATGGTATATGGGATATATATTTTTAATAAAAGGCCTATATTCTGCAAAAAAAACCACCCCTCTGGATAGCCTGAGTGTTCTACACACATTGAGCTTCCTGTTAGTGAGGATGGGGATTCCAGGATCAGGAACTGAGGGTAGGGAAGTGGAGAAACCATCTTAGAAAATGTTCCAATGTTTCTCCTTGGGAGGAATCCTAACATTCTCTTCAAATTTCAGTTTCTCCTTGGAGGAACCCACTTTCAGTATTCATTTTGGAAACATTTTTATTTCAACCCTGTGGTTTTGCCCTCACCTCAGTAGTCTAGTGCTTTATGTTACCCCATAGAAAATATTAGCAACCATTCACTAACATGGAAGAAGGTTAAGGTGCACACTTCAGGACCCTACTAGGCCGGGTCTATGTTCAGTTCACTCCTCTATAACCCCAATACCTACTTCAAAAGACTGGATAATCTCTCAGACAGAGTAGAGGTCAAATTTTCACAAAAAGGTAATTCTGGGGGGTAGAAAAGCTATAGAAGCAAGTACAGATATAGTAACTTACAAATTTTTAGTCAAATTTTATTTTGTTTGTTTTTATTAAGGGCTGTGTTTGATCTCTCTTGCATTCCAGAAGGTAGCATATTCTCTCCAGAGGAAAGAGTAATGGGAACTTCCCAGACATTCTTTTCCTTGTCCCCTTCCGTTTTCTCAATCCATCCATATATGAAACAAATGAATACTGTGTTTTCAAATGTTAAGAATAATGAGAAACGTTAAGAATAAAGATTTGAAGGTTAGAAAGCTGCTTAAAAACAATCCTCTCTACAATAAATAATTCATACAATGAATCTCAGTGCCTCCCTATGAAGAGATTGCCAGTTACTGAGAATTCTTCACTATGTCATGCTTGTGAATAATTCTTGGTTAGTTCACTGTGGTTATATATAATAGTTGATGGCATAAGCATATTAGGCATGATCCAAACAAATTTAAGTGCTTTTATTACCGTCTGGATTCAACAGGAGAAAGTTAAGTACATGTTTAACACTGAAATAATGGCACCTAAGAATGATTCATTCACTTAAGCCTGTTCAGACATTATGTCATACCTTCATTGAACGTCTGTGCATGTTTTTGTGTGAATGACTATACCTGCATTCACATTAAAAGTGAGCATGGGTACAAGACCCTCAAATATATGGTACAGATAGAAAGCGTACTGCTCTACCTGTGTTCAGTATAACATGTGAATAACTATGTCTGTGTACAGATCTGTACCTGTGTACACTTGCATAGATTGTACAAGTGTTGAACATAATGTGTGAAAAGGAGTTTCACTACAAGTGTTGTACAAGTGTTGAACATAATGTGTGAAAAGGGGTGTACACTACATGGAGATAATGGTTAATGATGGCTTGATTTTAATATTGCTTTTTGTTTGTTTTATATTGTAAGCTTCTTTGTGGGTATTTGGCAGGATATATTTGGTTAATTGTGTAATTTAATCTCAGTGCTGGAATTCCACATATTGATTACACCCACCGAGAGCAATCAAATCATAGCACCATGAAACTAGTGTGAATTAAAACATGAATTAAAACTCCTGGAAAGGAAACTGTGCTTAAAAACCTGAGAATTCTAATGGTCATATATAAGATATATTGTACTAAAGGTACTGGAAACTATGCAGGAGTTACTTGTACAGGTGGCTCTCATTACCTACAGTCCTGGCACCTGCATTTTCACGTATCCGCAGATGGGTCTTAGAGACCCGGCTTCTTTATCTGCTGTACAAAAATGGGCTAAAATTCACCTATTCATGGTTGCTGAGTGGCCCGAAATGACCTGGAAATGGCTTCCGGTGTCACTTCTGGCCTCCATTATACAACATGGAGCCATTTTGAGACTTTCTGTAAAACAAACATACTTTTTTGGTGAATATTCACCAAATATTTTCGGGGGCATTTCTGGAGCCCTGGAGAGCAAGGTACTGTTCATTTCCACTCTTATTTCTCCCCCCTTACCACTTTTTTTTTTTTTTTTTTTTGGCATTTGGGGGTGGTGGTGGTTAGAAACCTAATGCCTAAATTCCCATAGTGGTAAAGTTCATTTATTCACAGTTTCCATACTCACAGTTATAGGCGAGAACAACACCCCCCCCCCGCAAATAATGAGGGCCACTTGTACTGGAAGAAATCTAAATAACCTAAATAATATTTTTTATTATTAGGTTATTCCTTTGTATTTGGTCCCCCACAGAAAGCAGACTGGAGACAGAATTTTTAAAAAGTAGTTGAACTGGTATGATAGTGCACTGTTGCCCATGGTGAACATGTCCCACTATATTTTCCAAGTCAGGTTTTTATTGCTGTCCATCCCCAGCACAGCATCCCTCCAGGGCCTGTTGCTGGTGTCTATCTGATGTTTCTTTTTTAGATTGTGAACCCTTTGGGGATAGGGAGCCATTTATTTATTTATTTATTTATTTATATGTAAACTGCTTTGGGATGTTTGTTGAAAAGTGGTATATAATATTGTTCATATTCGTATTCATAAAATCCACCACTCAGCTGACAAATGATTTATTTCCTTTCCCCCTTTCCTCTGTCTGGAAGGAAGCAAACTTTTAAAAATCTGCATGCTAAAGAGTGTCAGATACATGTTCATGCCAATGCACAGGAAATGACTATGCCAGTTTATTTCTTACATGAACTGAGTGACTGAAGTTACAAGAAACTCACTCAAGAATCTCACTGAAATCAATTGAATTGCCCCCAGACTTGTTTTGAATGAATGACCTGTTAATAATTCTATGAAGCTATTCCCATGATCAGTAGAAAACAGGCTAAGGGAGCCTAGCCCACTTTCTACTGATCATGGGAACCACCAGGTTCGCGGGCCCTGTGATTGCAAGGCGGCTAGCCTGCCTAATTCCCCCTCCCCTTAAATGAAGTCAACGGAGTGAGCGCTCTGTTAACCTCATTTTTTTTTGCTCATGTACCGCCGCGATGCATGGCGACACACAAGTAGACCCCTGACCAAAAGGCTTCAGCCAGCCTCCCAGCCTCCCAGCCTCAGGGGTCCCTCCAGAGGCATCCTGGTACATATGGGGGCTGTGCGGCCCCCAATCCCCGGAGCCTCCACCGGCTCCATCACAGAGCTGGTAGTCATGTGGGCAGCCAATCCAGCTGCCCAGGGCTGCAGTCATTATCATCTGCAGGGAGAGCGGACTAAGCCCACTCTCCCCACAGACCCGCCTGAAGTTCTTCTCACTGTTCGTGAGAAGAGCTTCTCTATATACTTGAGGACTTGTTTGCCTCCTTTAGAGGTAAACCTTTAGAAATATTTCTCAACTCCTTTGGAAGGATGTTTGAGTATGAGAGTGTACTCGTTTGGGGGGAGGATTGGGGGGAGGAGTTCCTGCATATTAATATTTAGCTGCATTATTGTTTGAAACCACCATTGCTTAATATGAATTTTGTTACACAACTGTCTTTTCAGATGTTTGAATGTACTGACATTATCCCTCCCATGTGACATCTAGGGATTCATAAAACAATATTCTGGCCTCAAAAATAAAAATAAAAATTCATTACTATCTACTACTACAACAACAAATATTTTATACTGCTCTTCAACAAAATTCTTAAAGCAGTTTAAATAGAAAAATAAATCATACATACATTAGATGGTTCCCTGTCCCCAAAGGGCTCACAATCTAAAAACAAACACAAAGTAGACACCAGAAACAGCCACTGGAGGGATGCTGTGTTGGGGTTGGATAGAGCCAGTTGCTTTCCTCCTGCTAAATATAAGAGAACTGCCACTTTAAAAGGTGTCTCTGCTCAGCAGCATTCTCAAGATGAACTACAAAAGTGCCAGATTTTCTTGAGACACTACTGCAGTGGTCTCCATGTGACATGCTAGGAATGTAAAACTTTTAGAAACTTTTCTGCAGTCTAAAGTGTAAAGTGGACATGACATATACTCACATGTATCCTTTCCCCAATTTTTTTCCTAAGAAAAGGCCACCCCAGGAGGGTGGCTTTAAAAAAAAAAAGTTTGGGGAAAGATACACATGAGTAGATAGTGATGAATATGAGGTGAGGAGGGTGTCAACTGAAGCAGACAGCAGAAAGAGGGTTGCATCACCCTTTTCCCTCAAGATTGGCCTCAAGTTGTTTTTATACCAAGAAGACAAAAGATACAGGTACCCAGAGTTTTCTCCCCACAGGAGGAAAAACAGCTTGAGGAGGAGGTTTGAGCAGAAAAACAGCCTGGGGGTGAATCAATGCCTCCCCTGAACATCCAAACTCTTGGCCTCCTGAGGCTACTTTTGATTTGTTCGTGGGTTTTGTTTTGTTTTGTTTTGTTTTGTTTTAAGTGAGGGGAAAGATACACATTATTGCATCTCATTTTTCATTTGGGCCTGAGTATGTGGAATTAAGTTCCATTTAAATCTGACTGTTATTGCTGGAATTTCAGTGTATTCTGCCCATGTCAACTGGGTCACCCAGAAAATAATGTTCTAATGACTAAGAGTGAGTAAAGGGAGGTATCCCTTTCAAACAAGTGGGATAGGGAATGTCCAGGCCACTTTTGGGTATTGAATTCTGTCATATGGACAGTCTGAAGCAGTCTTGGAGGAATTCTTGAAGATTAGACAGTAAGGATCACAATGGGGAGGTCAGGGGATTAGATTCCTTCAACATTCCCAACAGGATATGTCTGTTATTATCATACAAAGCAACAAAGCGCAGCACTAGAAAAACTCCATTGCTGGAGTTGACCAAATAATCCCAAGTGCAAGGTAACTGCTGGCCTCACCTAGAACACTGCTGCTGAGGTTAGCAAACAACCTGGTGTTAAGTTGTAAATGAGAGGAATAAATTCTTGAGACAATTGCCTACAGAGAGAGGGAAAGTAAATCATAGATGACTTTCAACGTAGAAACGGAAAGGATTGGAAGAGTGTGGGGGGAGGTGGAAAAAGGAAAGGGTGAGAATCACACTCACGCACAAGGAGAGCGAGTGAGGGACGAAAGAGAAAATGAGCCATGCACTTATCGAGCAGCAGGAAGGAAAGCTTCAAACAGCTGATTTTCCCACAGCTTTCAATTCCTGCCTGTCGTTTTGCTAGCACGCCAGAGGCTACTATCTGTGTGTGATCTTAAAGGATGTGGAGCAAAGGAGAGTCAGAAGGGCTCCAGACTTTAGGAATTGTGGTGGTGATTTGCTCCTCACTGAAACTTTTGCACTACCTTGGGCTAATTGACTTGTCAGATGGTAAGAGAACCTCCAAGTTTTACCAGCTCCTATATACCTTTCTGTAGGATTTTTTTTTTTAAACCACTCTAGCAGCAGTCTGAGAGAATTTTTTTTTAAAGCCTCATTTTTTCATACTTGTTTTCCATTCACGTTTCTTTCCTGCTTAATTCTGCAGTGCTGAATTTTGCTTTGTGCTTTTGAGAGCTTTTGTAAGCTTCCAGGATTCTAGATGGGTGGGGTGGGGGGGAGGTATGTTTAAGTTCTTAATTATGAAGCTGTCATGTTTCTTCCCGTGTACACTGCTTCACTATACCTCAGTTCCTGTTTGGTGGAAGATACCTCTCTTTGGATAATGGAAACTATCTTAATTCTCAAGACAGTGGGATCTGGACTATGTTTAGTAATTATCACATAACAGTTTGGTCCCAAACATGTTTACTTGAGAGTAAATACTAATCAGATCAGTAGGACTTGCTCCCTAGTGCCAGAGAAATCCTTTCAAGTGTATTTGATGCAAAGGAAACTTTTGATGCTTAAAAAGCAAATGACAGAAATAAGATGAAAACTGCCATAATTTTTGTTGTTGACAAGATTAGAGGTTGGTTTGTTGCAACTGGCAGTAGGGAAATAATTATTTTAGCTAGTTAAATGAACTTTAGCAGCCACATTTCTCTCTCAGTAAATTCTCATGAAATTTATAAAAGCATATATTTGTTGACAAAAGTGACTGTTTGAAATTCAAATAAATACAAGTAGGCAATCCCTTCCTTAGTTAAAGAAGTCCTTTTTGGCGTAGACTAACAAATATGGCAAGTTTTCCATACTGAGAACCTGTTTGCAGTGATGTGAGCACAAAAGCAGTGCTTGCTTCACAGAGAGTCTACCTATGAATGTCTCAAGCAAGTATTAAATATGAAATGAATGAATGGAAAAGGTAGAACAACATTGGCTTAAAGTTTGTTCTCACATTAACCCCCATCTTTAAACCAATTGCACTGTAAGTTGTCTTGAATGACAAAAGATAAAATTTTCTTCCTGTGGTCTACAGATGTTGTTTACAATTATTACCGAGCAATGTTGATCACTAATCACTTAAGCTTTCCTATTTAAAACATAATAGATCAATTTACCCTGACAGTAAATGAAATCCAATGAGAAGTCTTAAAAAATTGTCATTAATAAACCATCAAGGTAGATGGTATCAAGCAAGGGACTCACCTCAGTGCATTACGAAGGAAAGGAAAGCAGTATGAAATTCTGCAGCAGATTGCATTTGCAGTGCCATCCATGTGACTGAAATATTTCTTTTCTGTTTGTTCTTTGCTGTGGCTCCGATTCTGAAATCCTGTTATTTTCTAAAAGACAAATCACCTGTTTTGTATCAACCGCATACTCCTAGAAAAATGAAATTGCTGTAATCAGTTTGCAGAGGAATCTCTAGCATAGAGCAGTACCATATCTTTATGAAGAATACTCGGAATATAATTGTGTTTTAAAATCATTCACTGGGTTGCTGCCATTATGAAAACCTGGATGAGAAGAAAAATCAGAATAAGTTCTTTTTTGTTGTCTTGGCTAACCTGTCACGCAATGGCACAGTTCAACTTTGTTGAAGCACTGCAATGTTGTATGTATTAAATCTTTGCAGTAAGCAGTGTGTGCTAATCCAATATCTCTTTGTGCTAATGGACTGCATCTCTTCTGCAGCTTTGGTTGTTAATTGCAGCTGCCTTTTAGGCTGTAAAACCGTCCTCTTAGGATTTGGCAGCATGTTGTATAACATGCTGTTAAATAGCTTCAAAGTTCTGAGTTTATTTCCTCTCAGGCCTCCTAAAAACCTCCAACTTGAGCCCAGACCCATGCCAAACAGCACCTACAGTACACAGAAAGAATATCCTGAAAGAAGAATGTTACTGCAGTGATGTCACATGAGGAAGGGGTTATGAATCCTCTAAGCTTTGGGGATATTAGGTATGATCTTCAGGTATTTCTTTTACCTGTTGAGTAGCAGTGGTGATGCTGATGGGAGGAATTCAGCAAACCAAGTACGCAAATAAAATGATTTGTCATGCCTTACCATGTTTTGCTATTGCAGTTTTTAGCAAAAAGGAAGGAAGTCACTCTGTCTGTTTTTCTCGTACATATTGCTAATCCTGTAAAAAAGCAACCACCCCAAAAAGCTAATGTAATCCAATAAACAACTGTTGTGTTCCTTAGAATGCACTGGAATCTCCTAACAAAACTTTTAAAAGCAACAGGTCAACTGACCTGGATGACCATAATCTAAGTATCTGTAAAGAACTTAGTTAAATGCGAACATGTTGACCTTTTGATTAAAAAGAGTAACACTAGAATCAGCTCCTTAGTGGAGAACTGGAAGGTAACGAACGTAAGACAGTTTGAATTGAAGTATCCAGGTGGGGTGGGGATTTAGGACATTACAAAGCCACCAGTTAGCTTCTTCTCTCAGGTAAATTTGTGGAAAACATTAAGGCTATTAAGGCTAAGGCTGCTATATACCGATAAACAAACTTGAGGAAGAATAAGCATGGCTTCTACTGCTACAACAACAATATTTATATACCACTCATCAACCAAAGTTCTCAAAGTGGTTTACATAGAAAAATAAATCCATAAAGAAGATGGTCCCCTGTCTCCAAAGGGCTCACAAACTAAAAAGAAACGTAAGGCACATACTAGCAACAGCCACTGAAGGGATGCTGTGCTGGGGCTGGATAGGGCCAGTTGCTCTCCCCGTGCTAAATATAAGCAAATCACCACTTTGAAAGATGCCTCTTGGCTTAGTTAGCAGGGGTGCAAAAGGAAGTGCTTTTAGAATTTTTTGAATGTCAGACTTCTGATTCAACAAATGTATGCAGGCTAGGTCAATGACTGTTACTCATGATAACTAAACAGAACCTGCATTTTCCAATTCAGAATATATGTTGAAGATAGAGAGGATGGCCATCATTGCCATACTTGTTTGCTTATGTACCTCCCGGAGAAGGACCCTGATCAAATACAGCAAGACTATTCTTAGAGATTTAACTAGGACTTATAGGCTACATAAGTGATCCTGGTCCTGTGCTCGAACAACAAGACATAGAACCCTTAAATAATGTTTAATTATAATTTTTAAAAAACACACAATGAGGTCATTCACACAACCGAAAACTGTGTCCTACCCAGGTTTGGGAGTGGTGTCTGATCCCAATTTTTGGTTGTGTGGGTGCAAACAACAAGGTAGGAGGAGGGAGAAGTGACTGTGTTTTATTAAGGTAGGAGGAAAAGCTACCCACCTTTTGGGCAACTGAGAGCACACACAGGTCCCAAACCTTAGTAGGACACCATTTTCAGTTGTGTAAATGACCTCAACATTTTGTGGACATGGATGTGTATGTGTTGAGTCCATCACTTGTGTGGTCACAGATCTTATCCAATAAAGGTCCATAGCATGCAACCACATTCCATACAGTGCTCACAATTGCAATTAATATATTAGCCAGCAGAAGAGTAAACTTCTCCCAGCAGCAAAATACTGCACTTTGATTGTTGAGAGAATGTTGTATTCCCTACAATGCAAGTTCTAGCTTGAGTGGAGGTAAGATGTCTGGATTCCTGCAACAAATGAGTAACTGCAAACATGATCATATAAAAGCCCACCCA
Source organism: Hemicordylus capensis (assembly GCF_027244095.1). Classification (NCBI taxonomy): domain Eukaryota; kingdom Metazoa; phylum Chordata; class Lepidosauria; order Squamata; family Cordylidae; genus Hemicordylus; species Hemicordylus capensis. Next base: position 366,652,985 of record NC_069658.1, on the reverse strand, counting down.
CCCACACATTTGAATTAGTGATGAATGAATTCAGTCAGAAAGTGACTTTTCTTGGTCATGCATATCTACTGAACTTTTTCTCAATATGCTCCCTTGAGATGGTATTTACCATCTTGTGGAGAACTGCGTTTTCAGTTATTTTCCAGGATGTGGTGAATGCCAGACATCACCATGTGGGAGACAGTCATCCAGAAAGAACTGTTCATTGTGCAAAAAAGAGTCACCTTGTGGAGACTTCACCATGTACAAAATCAATATGAGAATTGTGCCTCAGTTCTGCTGACACAAGTATTTCAGTTTAATAGAACTGTAGATTGGGCTGCTACTGCTTTAAAAAAAGCAAATTGACAGATGGAAATCTCTCAGAGAGAGAAGTTGAATGGAATTGACTATATGTGTGGTATCGGGAGCCATTAATGTTTTATCCATTTTATGTTAAATGTATTTAATCTATTTTATGTATTTATTCTTGCTGGTTTTTTTAATATGCTGGCCTTGGGCCGAAATAAACAAATAAACAGTAACAAACAGTAAACAGAGAGAGAAGTTCAGACCACTAAAAACATACATAGTTGAACCAACTTTATTTTATTTTGCTCTTAACTTTAGGGGTACACACACACACACACACACACACACACACACACACACACAACACACACACGCCTAACCCAGGCTACGGAAGCCCAGCCTGGGTTAGGCTGCATGTGTGAAGTACCTGGTCACTCCTGGCACTGCACCCACGCCAAGCCCCACTTTTAAACCCGGTGTTTACCTGCAGTTCTTTTAACCTCGGGCGGTGATCGTCTAGGCAACTGCCGCCTTGTTAAACAGCTTCCTTCCAGCCCACCATCATTTCCGTCAGCGAGTGGGGCAGAAGGAGCAGCCACACCATGCTTGTGTCGCAGGGCAACCTGGGATGTGGGAGCGGGGGCGTCCTCCCTTTCCCACCATCTCCCTCCACAGCACTGCTCCTTGTGTGGGCACATGGTGTGGCAGAGGACAGGATGGCAGCTGATTGTCTGCCAGGAAGGCAGGCGAGCTCCTGCTGTCCCCGCAGCCTGCGCACTCTCCCCAGCAAGGTTGTGTGCACAATCTCTTTGTCTGCTAACAGTTTTCTTGGTATGGCTGAAAAATCTGCTATTGAAACATATATTTCTCCAACAAAATGTATCTTCTTGTGGCATTCTACATGTCATCCAACTGAACTAACCATGGAATAATAAATTAGTGACCAGGGATCTCATAGTGAAAATATGCAGAATTACAATTTTCATGTTCATTTATAATTTACATTTTTCATTCTATCTATAGGAATGTTAGCTGACATGCAGCACAGCATAATGTGGGAGGTGTTAATCCACCCACACTGTTGTGGGCTTGCAGTGAAGTGCTGGTGGTCTTGCACTTTTGCGCAAGAGTGCACATGATTTGAGTAGTGCTCCTGCACTCCAGAAGCAGTCGTTAGACTGGAAACACATTATTATGCTCAAGCGAAGTGTTTCTGGTCTAACTAGCACTTCCAGAGTATGGGCAAAGTATTAGTGCTCATGCACAAATATGCAAGACTGCCAGTGCTTTACTGCAAGCCCACTAGAATGGGTAGGTTGGCACCATCCGTGTTGCACTGCATTGGATGTCAGTCATTGACCAAGTTCCAAAGAGGATGGGGAAAACAACTGGGTGTGTGTGTGTGGAAATGAACTTCCAGATTTGAAGATTTAAATTCCCTATGAAGGGGGAACTACTTTTTCTGAATATCTGAATTTCTTTTCTAAATCCACAACCAAATAATAATAATTATAGGGGGATCATTTGTTTCAAATAAATCTAATAGGGGGTTCACAACCAAGTGGTAATAAAAATATTAATGATTGTCAAGGTATTTAAATAAATTCTAGAAATCTTATACTCAATTGAAATCTGACCCCAAGATCTGCAATTTGCTTGCTTTTTGTATCTATTGGACCCATTCTACATAGAGCTTTCTATGGACAAAAAAATCTCCTTGGAGATAGATTAAAATAGTCACCCTAAATTCTGTAGCACTATCATGCTGTTGATTATGCATTGGCAAGCTACAGTATAGTGATGACCAATGCGTTTTACTTGCAAGATTGTTGGATCTGCTTTTTCTGCATTGACTTCATTGCTCTTAATGATGTTATGTAGCCAGATTTGATTGGCGAAGTAATATCATGAGTTCATAGTGGACATTCTAAAACCAAAGGCCATTGTGACTGGGTATGATGGGGTTTACAATCCAACAGCATCTTGGGACCCAAGTTTGAGAACCCATGTTCTATAAGATTGCCCACTTGATTCTTCCTAGGAAGAATGTGACCTTATAATATGAGGAAAATGTCAGTAAAAGTTGATTGTGTGAAAATGGCAGTGAACAAGATTGAAAACAGTCCATTGGGTGGAAATGGCAGCAAACAAGATTGAATAGTTGAGGGTTTTTTCTGGAAATATTCCATACTTGTGTTCCCCCAAATTATTTTCAACCCCAAAATTTAAACTGGAGAACATCTAATGCAAAAGTAGAAGTTATGCCTTCCTCAAACCTATCAAATTTTTGGAATATGAGAAGGCAAGATAAAATTGTCTTTTATGCCATGCACATTCTTCACAAAATGAGGCTCAAATTTCCAAGCTGGTTGTGTTGAAATTATTGTGGTGATGTCATGTTTCCTCAGTCCCCTAGCCCTCAATGTTTTGCCATGAGGATCTCCAGTTTTGTATGTTTGTGAGAATAAAAATGTTAACATCCAAAATGAATGAAGGGGTTTGTTTGTCTGTTTGTTTGTTTATAACATTTTAATACCGCCCCATGCAAAGGCTCTGGGTGGCCCACTCATTTAATTGGTGTTATGGAAAATAATTAATGGACCTTTGGTAATCTGTAGCTGAGGAAGAAGGAAGAACCCCTTTAATCTCTTGAGGAGAAGTCCTACCTCTGCTAGATTTGTGGGTTTGGGTTGTTGTTGTTTTTAAGCTTGGCTCTTGTTCTGCTTCCCTTACTAGAGCATCCATCAATCACTGGGATAGCCTTGCAGTGCTGATAAATTTTATTTCTCCTAAATTTAGAGTGATCTGGCTCAGATATGATGTACACTCTTGGAAAGTTGCCAAAAGTGATGAAATAATGCCATGACAAACAGGGCTTCAAATTCTCAGAACTTTTTACTTTTTGAAAAGTAAGAGATGCAGGCATTTTATTTCCATTCTGGCAAATCCCTTTCTGGTTTCCCAGTGCATAGCTTCTGCAAGGAACTCTTCTACGAAGACATGATATTACACAGGTAAGCAGAGATTTTTCAGGAAGCATGGATGATGCATAAGATCTGTCCTGTTCAATAGGAAGAACAGCTTCTCTACCATTCTCTGAGGATTAATTTGTGTCAGAACTCACTAGAATGACCAGATATTATTATTATTATTATTATTATTATTATTATTATTATTATTATTATTTACATTTATATCCTGCTCTTCCTCCAAGGAGCCCAGAGCGGTGTACTACATACCACCCTGAGCCATTTTGGAAGGGCGGTATACAAATCAAATAAATAAATAAATAATACATACTTGAGTTTCTCTTTCACAACAACCCTGTGAAGTAGGCTAGGCTGAGAGAGAAGTGACTGACCCAGAGTCACCCAGCTAGTCTCATGGCTGAATGGAGATTTGAACTCGGGTCTCCACGGTCCTAGTCCAGCACTCTAACCACTACACCACACTGGCTCCAGATGTAAAGGATGTAACAGATATAAATGACAGGACAGGACACCAGTACCTGTAAAGTTGTAACGGAGAAGTAATACCAAGTAGTGTTGAGTGGAAAAAAGTCATACCTGCAGAATCTGTAGAAGAGATTTTCTCTTCCACAGAACTACTAATTAAAGACTCAAGAATCCTGACCTCTGTCACATCACCATGTTTTACCCCAGACCTTCTTTTGTGCGATTTCAGACATAGAATTAAAAAGGCAAGAGAGTGCCTTTAAATAGTCCCAGATCTCTTTTCCTTACCTCTACTGTAAGTGTTCTATATCGTACAATTTCCTTGCACTGAGATAATATGTTTTGTTTGAAAGTACACAGATTGAATAGATGCTGTCAGCCCTGTTCACATATTATGTTAAATGCAAGTGCAATCTGTGTACAATGTATGCATGTACATTTCTACAGGCATGTATGGTTATTCATTATTATGTTCAGACATGTATAAAGTAAAGTTGTGCTGTCAAGTCAGTGTCAACTCCTGGAGACCACAGAGCCCTGTGGTTGTCTTTGGTACAATAAAAGAAGGGTTTACCATTGCCATCTCCCACACAGTATGATGATGCCTTTCAGCATCTTCCTATATGGCTACTGTCCAATACAGGTGTTTCCCATAGTCTGGGAAACATAGTAGCGGGGATTCGAACCAGCGACCTCTTGCTCCCTAGGCAAGTTACTTTCCTGCTGCACCATTAGATTACATGTGTACCGTTATCGTTATTACATGTGTACTGTATAGTTATTACTTTATAGTTATTATGTACCATAGAGTAGTGCACTTCCTACCTGTACCCAAATTTGAGGAGTCCTGAATCCAGATTCACTTTTAAGATGATGAACACACATAGAATGTGTGCAGGTGTCTGTACACATGTACAATATAAAGTCTGAATATGGCTACAATTGCTGCTCAGTCAGTGACCAATCAGTATATATGTGGAACCAAAAAACAAACAAAACCTAAGTGTGTTGTACTTTGCACATTGTCTTGGATCCAAAGATCCCCATGTGCAAGGAGAAAACAATTCTGCAGCTTCACTCCAGCTTTTCTGGTCACACTACCTGTGGCAGTCCCTTTTACCCTCTCGGTTACTGATACCCGCATGCATGCCCAGAAGTGTTTCTCTTTGGCACACAAAGACCTTTAAATCCAATTTCTGCCTGGATTATGCCTTCAGATGTAACACGGACCCGCAGGTCCACACCCCCTCCCCTGCTCTTCTGTCTGTGTTTGGACAACAGGCAGAGCTGCCTCTCTGCAGTCAGCTTGCGGTGCGGAGCTGGCTGTGTGGATTTCCTTCTTGACAGAAGGACAGCCCACACAGCAAATCAGGCCAGAGTGAGGAAGAAGCTTCTTCCCTCAGCTCCGGTCCCATAGGGCCAAAACTGCGGTGCCAGCATTCAGATGTAATGCTGATGCTGCAGAAACAGAGTTGAAGGTACCCAAGCCAGATTTAGCCAGCGCTAGTGATGGGTAAATCTTCATACTCAAGAGTGAATATTTTTACTTTATATGCTCTTTAATTAAATCAGATATTTCCCCCAAACTCATGTAAACGTAGCCCAAAACTAAACATCTTCTAGTATATGGGATTGAATTTTTACTAGTTTAAACTTTGGGCAATTGAACTTTTTATTGTGGAACTTTTGAGACAGTTAAACTTGCTGTTTCATTTGCAGAAGTCGTATTGACCAACAGTCAGAAAATCCTGCCTTATTTCATCCCCAATTCATTCTTGTTTCAGAAATGTTCATATCTCATTGTCCGTTCCCTTTGTTAACCTAAGTAAGCAGGAGGTTTAGTTACTGAAATTCTTGCATATTCTTAACATACTCAACAAATTCACCCAGTTCAACTGGGAATATTTTGAAGGCCCAAGAAACAGTTGTATTGCTGACACTAAGCAGATTTGGCCTTGTAAACTGTCTGGGATGGGCAGTTTCCTGAGAACCATATGTCAGCACTTCTGAGCTCTTAGTAGGGAAAGCAGGGTACAAATACTGCAAATAAGTACTTTCACTAGACAGTGTTCATTAAATCCTTGTGAAAAACTGGTTGGTTTCTGTCCACACAATCATCACTGTTTGTCAGTCAGGTTGCATGCTCTTCTTCATATTTTTCCGGTCTGTTCATTTTCCCTGGTGCTCAAACCATCTCTTCAGATTAGCTGCTGGCATATCAAGGCTTTCTGTTTTGTATTAGGTGTGATAAGGGGATACAGAGGATGGCATTGTGTATAAATTACAAAATCGAGTGCCACACTCAGAGGCAATTCAGTTGTATGATCCTAAGGTTTCAGGCTGCAGTTGCTGTGTTGCTGATACAATGGCATTCAACACTAATGGAGTAAAGCCATAAAACCTAGCACAAATTGACACCAGTATAAATCCATTTTCTATTAATGGTCCTCATGGGTCACACAGTGCAGCTCACCCAGAGCCCTTCTAAGGGCTGTTAGAAAAGCATGTAATTCAACATTACTCCTCAACACAATATGAAGGCCTATGGGATTCTTCACATCTGTGATGCAAGGACTTGACCAGCATACTAGAGCAGCACTGACCTGATGGTCAGCCTGCAACACCAAGAAAGTGTCAGATGCAGCTCTCAGGTCAAGTATTCCTGGGTCTAGACCAGGACTGTGCAGTTATAGATTCTCCTCCATGAATGTAGCCCACCAAGCAAATAATGCAACTCACTCAAGACTTCCTAGATCACAGTTGTTTTGTCTACCTGAGACTGGGGAAAACAGGAACGCTGTCAAACACCAGGCAGGCCACCATATACACAGGGATGGATTAAGCTTTTTGCTGCCCATAGGCAACCAGAGATTTGCTGTTCCAGCAAGGCTTCCCCTTTACAAGCAAAGGGCTTGGGCGAGGGGATTAAATCTACTTTTAAAACATTTTCAGCCCATTTCAGGCCGTGTGGGTGGGTGGGTGGGTGCGCGCGTGCACGCGCGCGCAGGGGCGTATCTAGGGTAGGGCAGGTAGGGCACATGCCACGGGTGCCACTTGAAGGGGGGGCGCCATTTTTTAAAATGAAAAAAATAATAATTAAATGGCCACCACGCATGCTCAAATGGCCTCTGCAAGGCCCTAGTATCTGGGGGGAAGTCAAATTCTCCATTTATTTTTAAAACTTATGTAATAGTGATGCTACAATGCATAGTAGAGAATTAGACAGGCACTTCTGTTTAGTTTTCCAAGTACACCTCCACATAGTATTTGGGTATTTCATGAGCCCCAGCATACTGAAATTTGTAGTTTTCCAGCATTTTTTGGTTTGGCTACGTCCACTGCTAAATAGTTTTTGAAATATTAAAAGATTAACGAGCTTAACTTGTATTTTTGAGCTGATATTATGGTAAAGTTATCTGAAAGATGGGTGTCAGATGTTTGGACAGGGGGCACAATTTCAGTGCTTGCCCTAGGCGCTATTTTCCCTAGGTATGCCTCTGTGTGTGTGCATGTGTGCACAGGCCCCAAATGGGCTGGAAACAGCCCGACCTGTTATTTGGGAGGCAGGTGGGCCCATGGGAGGAGCTCTTGCTGCCATCTCCACCACCATCCCACCACATGCACGTATGAAGATGACTCAATGACTTGTCATGATTTGGGAGGCAGGTGGGCCCACAGGGAGTTCTCACCACGTTCTCACAGCAGCGGTTTAAAAAAGTGTTCAAAGTAGATTTAACTTTCCCCTTCCCCTCAAGTGCAAGTGGTGGATTAACGCATAGGCAAATTTGCCGCTCCTCAAAATTTGCTGCCATAGGCAAGTGCCTACTTTGCCTATGTATTAATTCACCACTGCGTATATGTCTTATGGTCTGTTGGCATATCTAGGGAAAATAGCGCCTAGGGCAAGCACTGAAATTGCGCCCCCTGTCCAAACATCTGACACCCATCTTTCAGATAATTTTACCATAATATCAGCTCAAAAATACAATTCAAGCTCTTTAATCTTTTAATATTTCAAAAACTATTTAGCAGTGGACGAAGCCAGACCAAAAAATGCTGGAAAACTACAAATTCCAGTATGCGGGGGCTCATTTAAGAAATTACCTGTAGCCCCTTTGGGGGGCTTCCTAAAGGCAGTGGGGGGGCCTGCAAAGGTTCCCCCTCCCCCTGCCGGCCTCTTAATTCACTGCCGCATCTCGTCCTAGGCTGATTTCCAGGCGTGTTCGGGCCTACAAGGATTGGAATGGTGGCAATTTTTGAGGCCACCATGCATGCTCAAATGGCCTCTGTGTGGCCTGGCAAGGCCTAGGGCCTGGCAAGATCTAGGGCCTCACAGAGATCATTTGAGCATGTGCGGTGGCCATTTAATTTTTTTAAAAAAAATGGCCACTGAAAACAAAATGGCTACCGCACATGCTCAAATGGCCTCTGTGAGGCCTGGCATGGCCTAGGGCCTCGCAGAGGCCATTTGAGCATGCATGTTGGCCATTTTGTTTTCAGCAATCATCCATTTTTTTAATTTTTTAATTTTAAAAAATGGCGCCCCCCCTTCAAGTGGTGCCTGGGGCATGTGCCCTGCCTGCCCTACCCTGGGTCTGTATTTTGCTTGATGACTTAAATGTGTACAAGCCTGGGGTTCCTGGGAAATTTTACCCTCAAACTGATAAAGTTTCATCTTAGATTAGTGTCTCAGATCTAAGAGTCTCTCTCTCTCTCTCTCTCTCTCTCTCTCTCTCTCTCTCTCTCTCTCTATGCGATCTGTCAAACACAATTTTTGACATAATATTTCATTAGGAGTTCTTTAATCCAGTTTCTGTGAGCCAATTAGTTGGAGTAGTGTAATTGGTTTCTCATTAAATAAGAAGAGCTGCTTCTACAAATAATTTATTCCGACTTGTAAATCCAGAGCTGCTTTTATGTGCCACCCTCTCCTCAAAGAATAATGCAATCCCACAGTTCTTTTAACAACAAATGCTTGTCATAACGAGGGCTGTTTCTATCCAGGCATTCTATCCAGGCAACAAATTCTTGTCATAACGAGGGCTGTTTCTATCCAGGCATTCTGGACAAGAGCAGTTATTGGTGATCAAGGTCCTCTTGTGTGATGAGGCTTTGCAGATCCCTTACTGCACCCGCCCCACTCCCCCAGCTTCTTTGTCCAGAAAATGTAGATCAGCACTCCTACTGGGAGAGATTTCACTTCCTGTAAGAATCTCCCAACTACATTTCGACTGCTTTCTCCTTTTTATTTTATCTTCCACCAGAGTTCTGACTTTCCTGCTGGTGCTACAGTCCTCAAGCAATTCCTTTCAAAGACCTCCCACTGAGGTTAGTGGGGCTACTTTGGAATAAATGTTTGGAGGATTGTGTTGGATTCTTCCCCTTGGTCAGAACTGTGCAAACTAAATATACTGAGGCGGTAATCTTACATATATCTCATGCTGTTTTAACTTCTCTGGCTGGCTTTATTTCACATTTCAATAGCCACAGGCTTAAATAGTCTATTGATTTCCTCTGCACATCTTTGAAGGCTCTACTCTTGATCTCTTAATCTCTAAGGGATTAGCACATTCTTACTATTACACTCAAGGTATTAATAGTTTAAATTACTTGCTTCATTGCTACACGGTTTAACTACTGTCATTTTCTGCCTTCGTTACACTTTCAAATCATACATTTACTCTGCAGACCCAAGTGCCCCTGCCTAGCTGGTTGATTTTGTGTTCATTTCATAATCCCTGGCTGTGGATATATTCTCCTGCCAAGCCATTTTTGTTAGATACAGCTGCGGCAATTGATAATAGTCAACAGAGGAAAACCACTTTGAACTGATGTGCCCATGCAAGAGACAAGCCACAAGAGTAGCCATTTGCCACCCACTCACTGCTTAACCCCACTCCTGGGATAAGCACAATCAGCAGGGCTGGTGACACTAAACCAGCCTCCAGGGAAGGAGCCAATGGAAGGCTAGAGGAATAGCCAGCTATTCACTACCTGAGGAAGCAAAAGCAGCTTCCCGGTCCGTCCGTCTGTCCCCCATGAGTAGAAGTGTGACGTGGGCAAAGAGGAACATAAAGGGTGGAAAGACTTCATATGGGGAGGTATCAGCCAAGGAGATGTTCTGATCCCACTTTGTAGGGATTACAGATGGCAATGTTGAGTCATTCATTCATTCATTTTGTATATCACCCACTACCAAAGTTTCTAGGTGGTTTACAGCATAAAACAAACAAACAAAATAAAACAAACCAAGAATTTAACAGTTAAAACATATAAAAACCAGATTAAAATATCCATAAAAACACCAACTAACTAAAAAGTGATGAGGAATAATGGTTGTTGTGCCTGCTGTCCTTGTGCTAAGGTCAACCTTTGTTGCTTCTTAATAGTCTTCAACTTTCTAGATTCACATTCCACATCACAGCAGCAGTGTGCCAGGCACTGGATTGTAGTATAAGATACAGGGAACACGCAAAAGGCAAATTGTGTCAAGCGCCACAAGTAAAGGAGTTTGTTTTTATTTATTTATTTATTTATTTATTTATTTATTTATTTATTTATTTATTTAAACTTTTATACCGCCCTTCCAAAAGGCTCAGGGCGGTTTACATTAAAACCTACATTAAAAGTTCCTGAACTGCTAATATTTTCATGCTTCTCTGAAATGTGCCTTTTGCACTGAGGTTTATAACTTATGTTTTATGATTACTGTATTTGAGTCCCACTGCTGGTCTAATGGTTGTTTTGTTTGATGATGATGAGTTGATCCATGCTTTAACTTTGATTTTGAACATCACTTTGGGTGCTTTGAATGCAATTCTTAATTCAGTTTTGCGGAAAGTAAATAAAAATTTTAAAAGTTCATGTGATAATTTATAGTTGTCAAACTAAAAGTTTTGGTAGTATAGCCGACCATACCATTAATATGGTAGGAAAGCAGATGTTCATACTTCAGCTTTTTTGTGTGAGGACCACTAGATGTTAATGGTGCAAAACTGCTCTAGGTGCTGAGGGGAGATTCCTCAGTGAAATAATAGATTTCCAAACAGCTTCTGCTTGAAACTTACAAAATTATTTTTTGTCGGAGGTTTTCCAGACTTTTCTCTGGAAATAAATAGGTTGATCTGAACCCAATGAGCGTGCTCTGTAGAGTGACCTCACTGCTTTAAGAGTATTGCAGGTATAGTCACCCTATATATGTAGATGGTCCAAAATGGATTTGCTTCTCCCTATGTGTGTCTCAAAGCAGATATGTACCATAATCCTTTCCTCCCCATAGTGATTTAGATATGTGAGTGATTTCCTGTGAGTCAGAGGAAACTGCAGGCTACCAAGGGTTCTGTAGCTTCAAACAAAATGTTCTCAAGCTGTTTGTAACTCATGTTCAATTCTACACAACTCCCAGCCAATACATGTTGATATAGCACTAGGCAAATTGGAAAGGTGCAAAATTTTGACTAAATAAGCAACCTCCTATTTATTCAATTGGATCACTTTGCTCTGATTTATACATTCATCAGGAACTGGGACTGAAACAGCATATCTCTCCACCACACAATAGCCTCTGGTTGTAAACAGTGGACTACACCGAATTCCCCTCCCTCCCGATTTTGAGGACAATAAATGATCCAAACAGAGCCTCCTACAGTTAGTTGAATATCCCAGTTTACACGGGAGCTTTTTCTGGGTAGCTTCCCCCACCATCCTACTTCAGCACTGACCCCTGGTGAATGTATGAACTGAGGCTTGGTGCCCACACTATATGTGTGCAGTGAGAATATTAAAAATTAAAGGAGATTCATGGCTTTCTGCTCCCTTGTTGATTGATGTGGGAGCACAAAAGTATAGCTTGCATCTTTAGCTGAGGGTAGTTTGCAGAACCTAAAAGTTGGTCCTGTGCACACAATTAGTGTTACCGCCCACGGGCAAAGGAATTGCACAAATCCATGCCCACAGCATGCCAATTACTGCTCTCTGCATGTCTGTATATTCCCGAGATCAAGATTGCATTGGTTTTTTCTAAAAGCTGCTGCCCTGCTAAGCACCAAGAGCAGGATTGCATTAGCTGAGTCAAGAGTCTGGAGAAGGACTTACATCGCTTAGTTTCCTGCCTTTGTCTTTCTACTCTTACAAATCCTAAAGCTGCCTCAGCAGTATGAATGTGACAGGTAGTGGAATACAAGTCCCATCTTACAGGCAAGCCATTTTTATCAAAGCTAAACTGTATTGATCTTGACTGTCTTTCACGTGTATTGAATTTATCAGGATGTTTTTCATATTTAGCAACTTTTATATGCCAGTTGGTGGTGGTTCCCTGCAGCATTTTTTTTCCAGCACAGAGCAAAAGAAAGAAAGAAAGAAAGAAAGAAAAAGAAAGAAAGAAAGAAAGAAAGAAAGAAAGAAAGAAAGAAAGAAAGAAAGAAAGAAAGAAAGACAGGTTGCTCACCCCAGCTCCTCAGAGAAAGAAACCAGACTTATAGCCAGCCACTAAGGGTGGTGGAAAGACTACAGTATTGCACTCTTTTTCCAGCATGGAGAAGATAGGAGTCAATCATCTGGAAATTGTTAGTCCCATGGTCTTTTTAAGACTCTGAGAGGCCACCGTGCACAATTTTCATTTCAGCCCCTCTCCTCTTTCTCTCTGGCTGACATACTATGCAATGTTATGCACATCGTAGAATGTATTGTTTGTACAGTTGAGCAAGAGCACCATTGTGAAAGCACAAAAATTACACAAGTGGAAACAGTTCGGCCATAATAGCTGCACTGTTCTGCAATTCCATTTACCAACATTTGTGCATGCACAACAGCACTATTATGTCCCACCGTGTGCTAGGCGTGGGCCATGAACGCGCCTCGGGGGTGTGTGGTTTCTTTAAGTGTAAACAGAGCTGGTACTCCATGCCGCCCAGCAGCTCCCATGGTGGGGAATCGCCTCCGCCACTCACTTGGCTCCCACGGAGGCAAGCCCCCGCCAGTGGCCAGGTGAGTGGCAGACGCGATTCCCTGCCACGGGGGCTGCTGGGCAGCACGGAGCACCGGCTCTGTTTACACTTAAAGAAGCCACCCACCCGGAGGCGCGCTCACGGCCCGCGCCTGCCATGTGCATAACATTGCACATTATGTCAGCCACTACATACTGTGTCAGTGTAATAACCCAAAACACTGAAATAACTCTTGATCCTGGGGGCTATATTTTAACTGATATGTTTTATTGCCGTGAATGAAAATAATCAATCTTATCATTTCAAATACTGAACCATACTTGGAACCCCTCACCCCACCCCTGCCTTCCATGTGTGAGGCCTGGAGCAATTGTCCCCCTTTCTTCCTCCCCAGGCCCTGATGTTGCATTTTTCTGTCAAAATCTAGTTTACAGTGCCAAACAGTGGTCTGGCCCACCTTAGAAAGTTAGACCGCACCTTAGTGGTACCTTGAGCTGATACAGCTCAAGCTGTATCTTAGGACAGCTCAGTTGTAACTATAGTCACAATGTTTAAAGGTCTAGGGGGACCCAATGACAATCTTACAATATGTCTATATAACATAAGGTCTTCTGAACTCTGTTGATACGAATCTTATCAACTCTGTTGATAAGAAGTTGAATGTAATGTCAGAGGCAGACAAGGGTGATTATGTTGGAATTTATGATAATAATTTTACATGCCTTCACACTTAGGGCTGTTTTGCACATGTGTGGATTATTTCATTTCTGTCTCATTTCGTTTCTGTCTCACCTTTCTTCTGTTATGGAACTCAAGATGTTGCACATCGAGTTCCCTGGTGATCACCCATTCAGGCACTTTCTGCTTCACTTCACTGAGGTTACCATATCAAGACAAGCCCTCAAACCATGCCCTGAGACACGCATGCTCATCAAGCGCATGTTCATCAAGCGCAATGCAGCATCAAATGGTGATTTGCATGTGTGAACTAGTTGGGATGACAGGCCTGGGAGCTGGCTGAGCTCATAAAGGCAGCAGTGGCATGAGTTGTTTGACTCATACCACCACTGTCTTTGACACTGGGCACCCACCATAATAATCAGAGGTGCCTCAGAAAAATCTCAGGCACCTGGGCTTGGATGGTAGGAGCCAGGAGGTGCTGCCATTGAATAACAGCAGTGCCTTCTTTTCACTCCCAGCTTCTGGAGGTAGCAGTGGGGGTTCCCAGTGTGGAGGAGTGCAGAACATGATATCAAGTGTTGAGTAACCAGACAGTGAGAAGTCAGTTGATATGCATGGATGTGTGAACCACCCCACCATTATTCTGTATCCTTGGGGTGGGAGAACTGCTCTATTGTGACAATATGAGTGCAATTTTATTTTGTTAAAGTGTGCATGGCTGCCAGTTCCTGATCGGAAAGGGCCCTTTTGTATCTTTCATAACTTGTATGAAATAATTTGAATGGATGCCACTTCCTCCACCCCTGTGACACCATGTGGGAGAAGCTGTCTTGCCATGCCATTTTTAAAGGCAGAGAGCACTCCTAAAATTTTAAGACAATCCTAGCAGGAGGATAAGCATTTCCAACCCTGAAAGTGCATGATTTGCAGAGGAATTTTTCCTTCTCCCAGCTTGGCAGTTTAGCACCACAGTGGATATAATGGGAATGTTCTATGGAAAATGAGGCGCAGTGGGTTATGAGAGAACCCAGAGATTAATTCATACTTTGTGGAAACCACAGCCCCACTAATCCCTCTATGGTTCCCCCCGCTGTGCTGATGGGGAAGGGGACCATCACTCCTGAGGACAGAATGTCAGCTCAGTTTCAGATACATATCATGAATGGACACATTCCGTCATTGAATAAAGCCCCATTCTTTAAACTCATCTTGGATATTTTATTTAATGACTATAGAAACTGCCATGAAGAAGTCCAAGAATTCAGCACCAATGTCGCTCTCCAAATATATTTAGTAGGGCAAAACCTTGAAGCTTCTTAAAGCTCTCTTCCAATCAATTCCTTTGGAGAAAATAGACTTTGCGATCATTTTTTCTACTGAAGGATTTTCCTTCCAAACTCAGGGTCATGATCAATAGTTATACATTTCCTCAAGCCCTCCCTCCCACTATCTCTGGTAGAAATAGAACTGGAAAATCAAACTCAGCAGTTTGTGGTGTTATTCCTTGATTGAAGCCAAAGCTAGTGTTATCATAAATGGGTGCACTTTGCTCAGATTCTGTGTCCCATATCAAGGAAGGAAGCATATTCTGTTACAGATAAATATCACAAGATCCCGTTCATAAACAGGATAACATTTACATATTCTACCAATTTCACTTCATACAGTACATTTGTTTGTATAGGCGCTAGACAGGACTGTGCATTGTGATATGGTGGGTTGTCAGGGGAAATGGGTAATTATCTTGGGCAACAAATGGCCCAGGTGGGCTGTGCATAGGAGGTAGTTTATTAGAATGCTAGTCTTAGGGATTAGTATTTCTTTTGGTGTCTTTAGTAAGTGTAAATTACATCTTCTGTTTACAAGACCGGTTCTTTGAGTTTAAGCTATAAAGGCAGGGAGTTCTAATTGGGGGTGTATAAAATTAAGACTGTGAGGGAGTAGAGGACTGAGGTAAACTGTCCAAGGGAGTAATATTGCTGGAGATAGATATGGTGGGTTGTCAGGGAGAATGGGTAATTATCTCGGGCAATAAACAGCCCAGGTGGGCTGTGCTGAATTAGGTGATGAACCACCTCTGGAATGCATGCTTTGAAAAGTTAGTGCCAAAGCATGAGTCTGCAGCTCAGTACTACATAGAGAATTCCTCTGAAACGCAGGAGTTGAGCCAGGAGGGCTTTAGGCTGTGATCTCATCATTCAGCTATTGCACAGTACCTTAGCTGTGCTTGGCAACCTCAACTATCATCTGAATCCTCCCTTTACTTGTTGATGGAGGACAGGATTTGGCAGCCCAGCTGGCCCACCCATGAGGCTGACTGAGGTGGTTGCTTCAGGTGGTGCATGGGCAGGAGGTGCAGCACCTGCTAGTGCCTCCTCCCTGGTGCCCCCTTTACTGGGCAGCATACCAGTGGGGCATCACCACCTCATCTATACCTCCTCCTATTCCTTTCAGGCTTATGTCTTCACTCTTCTCCTTAGCCTCGGTCTACAAGAAAAATGACCCACAAATCTCATGCATTCCATATAGTTGATCCTAGCCCTTGACTCCTCATTGGCACAACAGCAGCCCTCCTCTTCCTTCCACTCCCAGAACTCTCCTCTTCTCCACACTTCTGTTTCCTTTCTGTTCTGTTAGAATAGCGCCAGGAGTGGGATCAAGAAGAGGTGGTATGGCAGGGATGGCACTGGCATGCTGCCAAGTCAGAGAAGCGGGAGGGAGAAGAAATGCATACCAGATGGAAGAGCCCTTTAGCTTGGTGAAATGCCCCATGGAGGCGGGGCAGCCCAATAGAAAATTGTTGTATACATGCTTAGTTTTAACTGTGTACTGTCTCATTGATTTCCAATACAACTTGTGAACACAACTTTTTCTGCATTTATTTTCAGCAACATTAGAAGAGATATAGCTGAGCTATCTCAGGCCATTGGCAATCTCTTCATGAGCTCCTTGATCTGGGCTGTAATCTTTTACTTTCTTCTCAGGACAGACAGATCTAGAGAGTCATCCCAGGCAGGCAGGCAGGGATTGTACACATTGGGTAGATCGGCTTGCTTTCTATCCATCTTAAAACTCAATTACAAGTTGTTGACAAATGCATCATTTTGATAGATACACATTCTGCCTGTTTTGAGTTTGCTTCAGATTCCTTGTCACTTTCTGACCTTAAATCTATCCCCGCATTTAAAAGAAATGAATGAAATTGTCATGGTTGTTCAAGACTTTTCATTTGAATGAGTTAATCTGAGGGTCAAACAACATATGACATTAAAATATTTTAAAATAGTAAATGCAGCTACAGGAGACCCCATTCCAGATTTGGGCCACAATGCTGCGAGGGGGTGTTTTTGTTTTACTCTTTCCCTCATTACACGTTTCCAATCCAGATGCCCCATCCATTTTAAGTTCTGCTACAAGATTCTTAATGTATGATTTGTAAATAGAACAAGGGGGCACATTTAGAATTTTTTGAGCTAAAATGAGAATGGCCCCAAACACAGCTGTTTTGCAGCACACAAAACAAGCAACTTGTCAAGCAAAGATTTCATAATGCACTTTATTGTACAGTATAGCATATATTCTGCCAAAAACCAGAGGCAGAGGCAGGTTACTGCTGCTAAGAGTGTTGCCAATTCAGAAATGCAGCAGCTAGGAATCAGAGGGGTCTCACAGCTACAGTATATACTTCCAGCCTCATGAATGTGGAAGAACACAACTGCAATGCACAACTCAAATACTGCAACCAGAACCTTGGGGGAGATCAGAAGTTATGCTAGTATGGTTTTTCTAGACGTTTTGGAAGCAATGTGGAAGAAAGGTTTTCCATGTATAAAATACAGTATACCACTGATGTATTGTCAGGGTTTACTTCTGGAGATAAGCATATTGTGACAGTTAGAAACTGTCCCTTTGCAACTTTTTTTTTTAAAAGAAATGTTTTTTTCCTGCTTACATGAAAGCATGCTCTCCTCTCTCTCTCTCTGAACAAACATTAGAAAACTGATGCTGGCCTTACTGTCAGCACTATAGTTCCTTGTCAGCCTATCCCCATGACTATACCATTTAGGTTGCAAATCCTGCTGGGGCAGAGCAAGGTTGGAGTGGGTCTTAGGACAATTTGAACACACACTCCCCTCCGCCTTCCACTCCTTCCCCATCCCCTCATGTCTTTTGCTGCAGACATGGTGAAAAGCAAAACAAAAAACGTTTCCTTTTTGCAGTCTTTTAATCCCACAGACAAAATCCCCAAGCAGCAAGTTAAAGGAAGGGCGGGGACAATATTTAGAGGAAAGCAAAAGAAATGCAGGGAGAAGCATCCGTGATAACATGAAAAGAAGAATATACACAACCCCTGAGGCAAACTGAAATCTGTTTTGCGCTCAGAAAAGTTGAATCTAGTACAGTCTGCCTAAAGCCACCTGCACTCCCCATTAAGACTATTGTGAACTGAAGACTTTGGGCCTTCAGCATCATGCCTGCTGCCCTCTCCCATGTCAATTTGTTTAACATTCTGCCTGAAAAAGAATTCTGTGATACCTGGAATCTAGCTCATGATTTTGTGTGCTATTTGAATTGGTCCCAGTATAAACATGAGCTGTCTGTGGCTTCTTCATCTTAAGGCTGTTACTGATGGCAGATATTGGGGAGATTCAACATTCTGCTCAGCCTTTTTCTTCCCACCCCATTTTTGCTGTTTTGTTTAAAATTGCTTGGTCCAATTGAGGCTGGAGACCAGCAATAGCTGAAAGAGGAGTGGGTCAACAAGCCACCTGTCTGCTGATTCTGACTGAAGACCCAACACAAACCCAACCCAGTTTCCTACCCAGCTGGGCAAAGTGTGTGGTGGGGGGACAACATGGCTGGGCTGCAGTTGGTACAATCTGGTTGGGCAAAGTTGCCTGCTTGGCCCTTCTTGGCACCCTTTTGACTCCTGGCTTTCAGGAAATCACTGATTTCTGCTCCACGCCACTCCTTCCTTGCTGTATCTACAGCTCAGTGCGTGAGTAACATGCACAGGAGGAGAAAGATCCTACAGTTATCAAAGGATGTGATTGGAGAGAAGACTGAAAGGGGCGTGTTTGCCACAACAGCAATCATGAGGAAGAGAAGAGACACCAAGCAGTCATGGCACTGAAAGAGTGCACTGGTGCCCGGTGTAGGGGTGCAAGAACATCCAATCTGGGAGTAGGGTGGGGCCACCAGCAGCATCAGGCACTGATGGCTGGGAGACCTTTCCTCCGCCCCCCTCCAACACCACTTAATGGTAGCTACATCCCTGGAATCCTAAATGAGCCATAATTAAATGGAAGCCTCTTGCTTTATGTCTGGTTTTGAGAAAGGCTGAGGGATGTGAATCGTTTTATTAACACATATGTGAGCCTCCAAAGTTGCTGATTTGGCCAGAGCTAAGAACAAGATAGTGTGGATGAATGCAGAAAATAGTTTCAAAAATCAATTACATTCCCACAGTAGCAACGTAAATAATTTCATAAGTTTATTGATTAAAACTTTCCATCATGCCTTCCTTGCAGTTAAACCTTTATTTCAAATTTATCTTTACCATACATTGAAGCAAGTACAGTATATTGTAAATCATGCTGTTTGAGCAATTGATTACACCTGCTTTAGCCCAAATTTGTATAAAAAGAAATCAGGACAAGGGAGAGAGAGAAGCAAAAATTGTGTTCCCCAAGGCTGAAACCAAATGTGCATATATAAATATATATAACCTGAAGTGATTAAAAAACAAATAGTCTGAAATAAATAAAGATGTTCTTCAAATAGTTTGTAGTTTGTGCAATTTCCTGGCATTAATACTCAGCAAAAGATTGTGTTTTCCCCCTCTGGCTTTTACCTTTGTATGCTCTTGGGATATATATTGAATATTCTGTGCAGTTCTACTTGACTGATACATTTAATCCAGAAATTTTGCTGATGAAAAATGAGAGGCATGAACAACAACAAAAAATGCTAAATGCAAACCAAGACTAAAAGGCTCTTCTCAAATAAAGGGGAAGGTCTGGTTCTGTGCAGCCTGCAATCTGTTTGATAGAGACTAAACAGCTTAAATTCTAATCTAATGAATTTCCTGCTACATAGTAATTGTAAAATGCTAAACTAAGAGTTATTTTTCTTCATGGATTGCAATGGAATTTTTTTACTAAGACTAAGCAAATAAGGGAGGTAATACTTTGGGGGCTGTTGGAACTCTGGATTTACTCTTATCATGCAACTCGTTTCTTGTTAACAATTCAGGAAGTGTGAAACCTGATCCTTTATCTCTGTCAGTTTTTCTGGTTTTCTACTTCATGGTCTCAGATATTCATGAAAGCTCCATGGGATGTCTTGGACATCCTTGCTTTTAGGAACTATACACATAAATTGGATGTGCATCCAAATATTCTTTGTGTTTGGTCAGATGTGCTTCCCCATTCTTAAAAGCCAAATGCCTTGCACATCCATTTGCATTTCCAGCCACCAGTACAGCCATCTTTAGGCATTATGCTCTCCAGAGAGAGCAAACTTATGAGAGGTGCACCAGAATTGTGCCCACCACCATGCCAGTTAGCCATGCCCACTGGGCAACCCTACATTATCATTTTTTTCCTTTTTCCATTTATAAAAGAACAAAATAATAGTAGCATTGACAATGCAATTCTCTGTAACAGCATAAATAATTTTGCTTTAAACTACAGACAAGAACAAACAAAAAACTTCAGCATAGTGAATATCAGAGGACCTAGAGAATACCCTTAGCACTGTAAACACTAACAGTGCTTACATGATAATAAGGCTATGCACACGAGCAGCCCTACCCAGGTTAAGGAAGTCTTACCTGGATAAGGCTCAGTGTTCCCTCTAAGGCCACATGCATGTGCGCTTGCTCACAAGTTTTTGGATGTCCGCTCAGTTAATTTTGGATCCCACTCAGGTTGAACCAGGAAAGCCCTATTCTGAATGCATGGGTGCACACACTGCCTTGATACTGCCGCTCAGAACAAAACTTATTCCGCACACAGATGAAAAAAAAATTAGGTAGGGCTGCTCATATGCAGTGCCGGAATCGAGCCCAGAGCTGCACACGAGTGACGGGAACAGTAAGAGCCACACCTGAAAGCTTTTACCAGCAGTAGTGTGCCATCCAGCACCCACTGTGGCAGAGGATTGTCTCTACCACTCAGCTGGCAGAGGCCATTTGTGTGGCCAGCAAATGGACTTCATGCATGTGTGGAGGCCAGCTCAGTGGCAGAGTCAGTTCCTTCTCTGCAGCGGGTGCTAGGTGGCGCATTGCTGCTGGTAAGCTTTCAAGTGCAGTGGTAAGGGAGGTAAGCACCTACTAATTCACAATTAAAGGTGCCTCCCACTGCCGACGGTGCCTGCACCAGCCGCCACTGAACACTGAAGGGACCTGACATCCAGACTTAGTTACTCAATAATACTATTGAGAAGTTGCTCCAAAGAACTATTGAATTTCAGTAAGATTTCCTTGAGTAAATTTAGTCAGGATATCAGTCAGTATTTCTTGTCCCCAAGCAGGTGAATAATATGTAGCCGTGTATCTGACTAGATGGGGTTTTCCAACCATGGGAACCATGGATGGAAACTTGCTTATTATATTGTTCAGGCCCATATTATTGGGCCTGACCAATAATATGTGGAAATAATGGCCAAGATCTATAGGCCCATGAGCACTGGGTCTTTTGGGGTTCCCTTCCAACTTCAGGTGTGCATGGAACCAAAAAACCCGGTTCAGTTTGAATTCAAATCAATTCAAACCGAATTGTGTTGCTCTGAACTGGTTCAGTTGAACCAACCGGCCAGTCCAGTCCGTTGGAACTGGTTTGGTGGTTCGGGCAGCCAATATACTTATAAAGGGGAATCTGGTGAGGATTTCCCTTTACAAGGGGTGGCTGGGCAGTGAGAGAGGTAATAAGCTTGGAAGCAACTTCATTCTGGTCTCTGCACATGTGCCAGAGCCAAGAGCCAAGCTGCTGCCAAGTCGGCAGTTTGGTAAAGAAGGGAGGAACACATTTGGGGCCATACCAGGATTGCAAGCGGCAGTGAGTGGCTGCTTTGCCAGCTGCGCCAACTAGGTAATGAGTCTATTACATCTCTTGCCACCCCTGCCCAGCTGCCCCTTACCGTTGCTGAACCAGCTTGCCCAAACCAGGTCTGGTCTGGTTTGGATCAACCCTCCGAAGCAAGCCTGGTTTGAGTTGAACCAGGGACCCTTCAACTAGGCATTCAGTGTAGCACAGTGTGTGCAGTAGAGTATGAAAACTGCTGCCACCACAAGCACACTATGTGCATCCAAGACTCTTTGGATCTCAGCCATGATATTTACATCTGATACAATTATGTAATTATACACCACCTTAGAAGCAACTCCCCCCGACCCCGCTATCTCGCAAAGCAAAAACCAGGAGTGTACAACTTCAGCCTTCTAGCTATTGCTGGACTATAACTTCCAACATCCCCAACCACAGTGGGCAGTAGTCAGGGATGATGGTAGTTCTAATCCTACAACAGCTGGAGGGCTGAAGTTGTGCACCTTTCTTCTTCTTCTTCTTCTTCTTCTATTATTATTATTATTATTATTATTATTATTATTATTATTATTATTTCTTGTTTACACAGTCAGACAGGTGTTATTGACTGGTTTGTTTTATCCAGACATCGAGTCCTTCCCAAGGACCTGGGATGGCTGAATTTTATTGTCAGTTGTTATAGATATCGTCGCAGAATATAGGCTGTTCCCAGTAAAGCTGCTTTTTAATATTATTATTTCTTGTTTACACAATTATTAATAATTATTTATTATTATTATTATTATTATTTAATAATAATAATAATAATAATAATAATAATAATAATAATAATAATAATAATCAATCCGCCACTGCCAGAGGCCACAATCCCACAGGTCAAGCAGGGGGCTGGCAGATGGTCTCACCCTCTCCCTCTCCTGCAAATAATATAATAAAATAATAATAATAATAATAATAATAATTATTATTATTATTATTTGCAGGAGAGGGAGAGGGTGAGACCATCTGCCAGCCCCCTGCTTGACCTGTGGGATTGTGGCCTCTGGCAGTGTCAGCTTTGCAGGATCGGGACCCAGGAGTGACTCAGCATTCTCTGCTTTCCACCTGACCAGGGAGGCCATCTCTGGCCCTATTAGGGACGCTGCCTGTGGCATGAACCAGATTGCCCAAACCAGGTCTGGCCTCCCAGCTCCAGACAGTCTTGGAGGAAACTGATTATCTAGACCAGGGATTCTCAGTGTTGGGTCCCCAGATGTTATTGGACTTCAACTCCCATAATCCTTAACTAAAGGCCACTTAGGGCTGGGGATTATGGGAGTTGAAGTCCAATAACAGTTGGAGACCCAACATTGAGATTCTCTGATCTAGACCCATTTCAAACTGGCTTCCGAGCTGGCTATGGGGTGGAGATTGCCTTGGTGGGCCTGATGGATGATCTCCAACTGGGAATTGACAGAGGAAGTGTGACTCTGTTGGTCCTTTTGGTTCTCTCGGCAGCTTTCGATACTATCGACCATAGTATCCTTCTGGAGCGTCTGAGAGGGTTGAGGGTGAGAGGTACTGCTCTGCAGTGGTTCCGCTCCAACCTCTCAGGCAGGTTCCAGATGGTTTCCCTTGGAAACTGTTGTTCTTCAAAATCTGAACTTTTATATGGTGTCTATCAAGGCTCCGTATTGTCTCCAATGTTGTTCAACATCTACATGAAACCGCTGGGAGAGATCATCAGGAGATTCGGTGCAGGGTGCTATCAGTATGCTGATGACATCCAAATCTATTTCTCCATGTCAGCACCGTCGGGAGAGGGCATAACCTCCCTAAATGCCTGCCTGGAGTCGGTAATGGGCTGGATGAGTGTTAACAAACTAAGACTGGATCCAGATAAGACGGAGGTACTCATTGTGCGGGGTCGAAACTCTGGAGACGATTTTGATCTGCCTGTTCTGGATGGGGTCACACTTCCCCAGAAGGAACAGGTATGCAGTCTAGGGGTGCTTCTGGATCCGAGTCTCTCCCTGGTGTCCCAGGTTGAGGCAGTGGCCAGAGGTGCCTTCTATCAGCTTTGGCTGATACACCAGCTGCGTCCGTTTCTTGAGATAGATGACCTCAAAACAGTGGTACATCTGCTGGTAACCTCCAGACTGGATTACTGTTATGCGCTCTATGTGGGGCTGCCCTTGTATGTAGTCCGGAAGCTACAGTTGGTTCAGAATGCAGCAGCCAGGCTGGTCTCTGGGTCATCTAGGAGAGACCATATTACTCCTGTATTGGAGGAGTTACACTGGCTGCCAATATGTTTCTGGGCAAAATACAAGGTGTTAGTTATAACCTATGAAGCCCTAAACAGCTTGGGCCCTGGGTATTTAAGAGAACATCTTCTTCTTTATGAACCCCACTGCCCATTGAGAAAATCAGGAGAGGTCCGTCTGCATTTGCCACCGGCTCATCTGGTGGCTACTCAGGGATGGGCCTTCTCTGTTGCTTCCCCGAGGTTTTGGAATGGGCTCCCTAGTGAAATAAGAGCCTCCCCATCTCTGACAGTTTTTAAAAAGTCTTTTAAGATGCATCTGTTCACCCAGGCTTTTAACTCATACTGTTTTTATTGTTTTTAATGTTTTTAAAAAACATTGTTTTAAAAAATTGTTTTAAAATTTTTTTAAATTGTGTTTTAAATTTTTTGCTTTGTTTTTATCTAATGTTTTAATGTTGTTTTTATCTGTTGTAAACCTCCCAGAGACATAAGTTTTGGGTGGTATAGAAATATGTAAAATAATAAATAAATAAATAAATAAATAAATAAATAAATAAATAAATAAATAAAATTTATATACACCACCTCTTCCAGTACACTACTGCTTGGGGCAACTCACAACAGTAAAAATAATATAAATTTTAAAACAATGAAATAAAACACAGCATAGAATAAAATCAACTAAAACAAGCAAGCAAAATCAAATGAATAAAATAAATTAACAAAAATAAAAAATATAAAGTCCATCCATTTATCATTAAAATATTTTAAAAACCTCTCTAAACAGATAGGTTTTGAGCTCTTTTTTTTTTTTTAACACCCCTAAAGTAGGGAGCATGGCAAAGTTCTTCAGGGAGGGTATTCCACAGCCAAGGGGCTGCAACTGAAAAAGTCCTGTGTCTTGTCCCCGAATCTCAGTCAATGGTGGGGCCACGAGCAGAGCTTAAGATGATGAACAAAGAGCCCTGGCAGATTTGTGTGGGTGAATACAGTCTGACAGATATCTCGGCCTTAAGCCTCTGGCATAAATCTCTGAATATATGTGCCATTAAGTAAGAAGTATGTCCCACAAGTATCCTCAAATCAATCCTAACTCCACTGGCTTCAGCAACTCCCAGAAGAGCTACAGTAAACCACTTCAGCGCTTTGCACAGGTTTGCCTACCTACAGGAGAGTTATGAAGCACAGCAGCTGTGGCAGGCAGCAGGGATTTCTTGCCTGTCATATGTTAGGTTTCCTCTAATGTGATAACTATAAAATCTGCTCCACTTAGCTCAGTCAACTGAGTTGAAGAAAAGTCTGCTGCTTCTGTAAAATAGCAGAGCACCAATGAAGCTGTTGATACTCCAGCAGAAACAAAATGCCAGGAATAAAAGCCGCGAAGCCTTTGGAATGAGGACAAGCTTGACTGCTCACCAAGGGGGAGAAGGATAAAACAGTGTTGCTGGCGGAGATGCGAAGGCTTAATTTGAATGGAAATGACGTGCAGGTGGCCTGTCAGAAGAGGCAATAAAAAGTAAACGTAAACATGCTGGTTTCCCTTTTCCACTGTAGATAACATTCAGCTCAATCAGTGGATACTTGTGTACGCATGAAAACATGTACACCCTGATCCAGCAGTGCACATATACAGCTGTCAGGAGTCAGGACTGTGTGTGTTTACCTCCCCTCTGTCAGATTACAGCAATAGTGTCAATCAGCTATTGTGTGGAGGAGGGAGCAGAGAGGACCGCATTCAGACCTTCCAGATAGCTGTTGGGAACTACCACTGGTTCTGACTGGGAGTATGCATGCACAACCCAGGTAGCTGGATTGGGAGAGGATGCTCAGGCACAACACCTATTTGTGCTTGCAGTTCCTCAGCCGGCTAGGAGGAATACATGCTTGGAAATCTTCAGCTTAGTTGCGGTGACACTGTTGTGCCAGAAACACAACCCGCCCCTACCCCCGACCCACTCTATGGGAACGCTCTGTGCCTGACATATTTTTCTTCAGTACTAATATAGATGGAAATCCTTCCCTATTACTTTCTCTCTGGTGGAAATTATCTCTGGGAAAGAAGGGAAGGCAACCCATGAAAACAAGGAAGGAGTGGGGTGGGGAGGGAGAGATTGAACATGGACTCTCTGAGGTGCTCAGAGAGGAAAAAATGATTTCCCCCCACATGTTTTAGTTTATTCGATTTAGGCATCACACTATCATTTGTGTGTGTGTCATCTTAGTTGTCCCCAAGCTGAACTTCCATGAATAAATATCTTCTGAGCCAAGAGCTCACTATTTTTGGCCACTGGCAGCTTTTGTGGTTTTAGAAGCTGGTGAAATGGACCTTTTGAGTTCATGAGAGTTGACAAGGCCAGAGTCCTTTGACTCACGCTGTGATTTAATATGAATACAAGTGAGTGGATGGCCAGTGTGGGGAGCTACTTACCTCTGCACTATGCTACAAGGGCAGAGAAGGGGCTGACCTTTAGAACAGCATTTCCATCAGATAGCAGGTAATAAGGAAGGATTCCTCTCTAGTAGTATTACTGAAGAAAACTGTGGGTAGGGTTTGTATTGACAAATCAAGTTTAGAGAAACAAAATTCTCACTCTCTGAATTTTCTTGCAAATTATATCTTTTAATTTGCCTCTGCCCACCTGCCCCATATTCCTAACTACTGTTTGGAACAGGAACAAAAGTTCCTATTGGATTTATGGGCTTTTTTCAAGTGTAAACGTGCTGAATTTGGCAGATTGGTTAACATTATTGCTTTAAATTCATTCACAGGTTAAACTGTAGGTTTTTAAAAGGTATACCTCCCATTTCAACACATCAGATATTTCCCTGATGAAGAGCTAGAATATTTCAAAACATATGGAGACCTAATAGTTCTGCATTTTTTTTAAAAAAAAAAATCTGCTTCTTATAGTTGTATGAATGACTTTTGTGGCAGCATTTGTGATGCCAATTTTTTTTTTGGGACATCAGAATTTCAAAAGTAAAATATGGTTAAGTTTGCAACTTAAGAAACCAAATGTGAATTTGTGCAGAAATGTCCAGCTACAAAATTTAATGCAACTTAATTTATTGAGTCAGATTGATTGACTCAGTGCTAAAAGGCTTCTCCTAGCTGTTTTCCTTCTGGTAAGCCTGAAAACGAGAAGAGGACATTTGGGGACATCTCACTACCTTGCTATGGGAATGTCAGGTAATCTTTGATCTGATTGCAAGCAATGAAACCAATTAGAAAAAAACGGGCAACTAAGGACTGGACCCAAAGGGAGCAATGGCTCATTCAAATGCCTTCTCCCCCCCCCCCCCGCCCCCTTTTACTAGTGAGTGCTTTACTGCACCTCCACTGCTGTTAATATGTCAGTGGGCCACACTGTTCACTAAAGTGTTCACATGTACACTATCTGCAGTTAAAGCTGCCAGAGCTTTTGACTCTAGTATGCCCGAATGCACAGCACTCCTCTTAAGCCTTAAAAGCTAACTCCAGTTTGTTCTGACAAACTCCGTTTGGGACCTGGGGTTTCCTCAATGGTTCGCCGCCCATAACTACGGTTTTGCTGCAAAAGAGTTATGCCCCAACACTGACTCGCCCATAACTGCAGTTAAGCACTTCTGTTTGACAGCAATCACCTCTCAGAGATTCAGCACCACCTCCACATCCTTCCCTCTCTTCCCTGTTCTGTCATGAAATTTAAAGAGACACAAACCACCTACGAATTCCTGCTGCAATGTGCTGTAAAGGCTTTTGTTTCTCAATAAAGGGAAATCATTCTTTCTATATCCGTTGTGTTTCTTTCAATTAGAAGTGCAGAGCCAACACACACATACACAAAAGCAAGCTGCACTTCTACAGCTACAATCCTATGCTCTTATGTAAGAGGAAGCCCATGGAACTAAACCTGTTTGAATAAGAAGACAGTGTCAGCCAAAAGCAGAGCTTTTGCACTAACATGCACGAATGTACACCATCCCTCTGGAGCCATGCAGAGGTGGTTGCTGCCAGTGTACCTGTCTCCATCCACTACTGCACACTTTAGTCATGTGTTGGGGGGGATTCCTTATGGGAAGCAGATTCCTTCCTGCCCCAGCAATGGCTGGGAGATGTGCTTAGCTCTCTGGGGAAAGGGCTACATCTCCAAATGCTGCCCACACATACCTCCCAGCTGTCTATGGGGCAGTCTGGGGCTCTGTTCCCCAAAAAGGCGCTCCCCTGCACCAGGAAGGTGTGATGCTGCACAGAGGCAGGCAGCTGGGACTGCCCATCTCTGTGTGCCCCCAAAGGAGTGGTGCCTATTATTTGGCTTGAAGTACAGTCCTACTAAATGGTCAAAAAAAAAAAGAGGATTCTCTCAAACATTACCCTACAAGGATTTTTAAAATGAACATGGGAGATACTGCTTTAAAGTATGTTTCATTTAAGCTGTATTCTATTTTCAGGGCAATTTAAAATTTCACTTATACTATCAATCTTAGTCATTCCTCTCAATCCTATCCCCCCCCCCCGCTTGTTTAATGTGATCATTCTTTCTTACTTTATAAACGGAGACCAATAAATTGAGATATAATGTAAAACACTTCAAATGACAAGGGGCAGGATACAGCCAAAGCTAAGTACAGTACTTTTAAACTTCTCTGCTTTCAACAGGAGAGATTTAAAGACGTTTCTCTCTCTCATTGAAATCAGTTGAACTGAAAAAGTGCCTAACTTGGCTGGGCCATGCCCAATATGTCATGAGTCACATTTTGCATGCTCACCATTGTTTCAATAGTAGAGCTAGTGTTCTGGATCATGTGTTTTAAGAGAAATGTGTTGTCATGTCAAAGCAAAAACAGAGCGGGGGAATTAATTGCATAAAAATCTGGCAAATAATACCATCTGACAATTTCAGTTGTGTATGATTATTGCTTAAGTGAAATCCATGTTGATATTATTGTCCAATTGCCTGTCCATATGTATTTTTTAACTTCTCTATGCTCTTTTTCTTCCTTGGATTGCAGATTCTCTCCACATTAGATTTAAAGCTCAGTTCTGCATTGACAAAATGGGACGACTCTAGGGGTGTGCACGGAACAGGCTGGTCCGGTTCGAGTCTGGACCGGACTTGAACCGGATCGGGTCAGTTCGGTCTGGCACCCCCTCAAACCCCCCCCCCCCGGTTCAGTTCAGTCTGGGGGGGAGGTGTTTGCGAACTTTTTAAAAATTGAATCTTTTCTTAAAAACGTACCTCCCTTGGGGTGGTTGTTGGAGGCGGTGAGGTGTGTGTGTTTCCACAGAGGTTCCCCCTCCCCTCGCCAGCCTCCCTTGCAGCCCAAACCAGCCCGTTCAGCCAGTTCTTCAGCCCGTTCGGGCCTTCCTCCTCCAGTGCAGCACCCATTTTGGAGGCCAGCGCACCTGCGCAATTGGCCTGTGCATGACCCAGCCCATGCAGAGGCCAATTGCACAGGTGCAGCAGCCTCCAAAATGGGTGCCACGCCAGAGGGGGGAGGCCCGAACGGGCTGAAGAGCTGGCCGAACGGGCCGGTTTGGGCTGCAAGGGAGGCTGGCAGGGGGAGGGGGAACCTCTGTGGAAACACACGGACACCCAGCCGCCTCCAACAACTACCCCGAAGGAGGTAAGTTTAAAAAAAAATTAACACAAAAAAAATCCACAAACCCCGTGAACAGTCGGTGGGTGTTCGATCCAGGGTCGGACCAAACAGGGGATGGTTTGGTTCTACCCCAAACTGTTGAACCGAACAGGTTCAACATTGAACACATTCGATGTCAAACCTGTTTGCACATCCCTAGACAACTCATTTCATTAATTCATTTAACCTCTATCCTGTATGCTGTTGCTTACTCACTTATTCCTCTGTACCACTTTCCCTTTACTGCTGCTGAGATCCCTATGCATAGACTTTCTTTGTTCTCCTCTAGTATTATGCCCATCTTTTAGCCTCTGCATTAGAAATATCTGTAGGGATGTGTGCGAACCAGTTCGCAGGCCATGTTAGAGACCTGTGAACCGGTTTGTAGGTGGCCCAGTCCAGTGGTCTGACGCCGGGGGAGGGGTGTTGCTTTAAAAGAGGGCGGGTTGTACTTACCCCTCCCACCGCTTTCCCCCCTCTGGTGCTCCAGTTTTTAGGGAAGTCTTCGGGGCAGCAGTGTTCCTCCCTGCCACCCCTACCCCCTTGTTGCCTGCTAAAAGTGGAAGTAACTTCTGCATATGCACTTGCCACCTACGCATGCGCATCTCGATTTCCCTAAAAACTGAAGTGCCGGAGGGGGAAAAGCGGTGGGAGGGGTAAGTACAACCCCACCCCCTTAAAGCAACACACACACACCCCAGCATCAGACCATGCCTCTGCGGTCCATCCACATCCCTAGAAATATGGGCTGAGTAAATCTCTTCCAATGATGACAGAATCCTTGTCTTAGATGGTCAGCTAGGAATGCATAGAGGTAAAGCCAGTCAGATTGAAAGCAGATCATGTTTCCTCTTAGGAGGTCATTTCTGATTTGCTAATTTCCTGTTTTTGACAAAAATGTTGGGTTCCCTATGCATCTGCTTTTTAGGCTGCAGACAGATCTTTTTACCATCCAATGTTTCCCCCACAAGTTTTAGTCCTGAGACCTTCTGTTAATTCTTCCTGTATTTTATTGGAAAAACCCTACTTCCTTTTCTTCCACAACATCCTTCTCCATATCTTCCTTAATGTGATCAACCTTCTCGTTAAACTTGTCTTTCCTCAGCAAAACCCTTTTCTTATCTCATCATCAATTTTATTACGGCCCTTGGCCAGCAGAAATAGGAGTAACAAATATGCCCAATACAATAAATATTGCTAAAACACAATAAAACAGAATACAATCACTCATAATAAATTTCTTAAAAACAATAAACAGCTCTCGCAATTAAGCACTTAATAGGGACCTTAACCTGATGGCAATGTAGAAAAATTTAGCTACAGTTGTTGTAATCCCAGGGCTTGAATCCACGAGACAGTAATGTATATAAAAGAGATCACATCTTCCGGGAAATTTGAGTAACAGAGGGGAAATAAGTTCTTCTCTAGCATCCCAATATAAAGAGCAATATAACAATACATGGGTGACAGTTTCCAGAAGTCCAGCGCCACAGGGGCAGAAAACCGTAACAGGATGATCTTTAGCAAACCTCCATTCCAAAAGAGAAGAGGGCAACACATTAAACCGGGCACGAGCAAATGAAACCCAAAATTTAGAAAAATGCAGTGTTGTTAAGTAATTAGCACTTTTATCTCCCCAAAGTGGCAAAATCCCAAAATGTAAAGGGGAGCAAGTCCTATTGGCCGAAGACATAAGTTCCTGCCGTTCAATATCGTGCAACTGGAGAAATAATATTTCCTTCACCTTATTATATTCCCAAGTGAGGCGTTCTGAAGGAGAAAGGCCCAGTTGCATAATTTTATTATTTACATAAGTTAGCCAAGGGTTGGGATAAGAATCCACCCATAAATATTGGAAAAAAGAAAATTCCTGAATCTCTGAACAGAGTTTACTCCATCTAGCAAAATCAAGCTCCCAGGCTTTACAGACAATAGAGAAAGACCCAGATTCCAAGCATAGAGCAGAATAAGGCACGCACCTAGGCATTGCAAAGATTGCTCTTAGAAAAATAGACTGTACTCTCTCCAGTTCAGCTGTTACTCCCTGGATCCATAGCGGGACTCCAAAAAGTAGTTGGGCCACAATCTTAGCATGAAATACCTGGAATGCCATGGGAACAAACTGGCCCCCTTTAGAGTAATAAAATCGCAAAAAGGCACAGAGAGTATTGCGGGCTTTATGAATTGAGGACAGCCTGTGGGTTTTCCAATTTAGATTATATTGAAATAATATGCCTAAATATTTATAGTTGTAAACCTGCTCAATGTGGTTCTGATTTATAACCCATGTATATAGTTGCCTGGATTTAGAGAAAACCAGAACCTTTGGTTTTTTTTGTAGTTAACTGTTAGTTTCTTATCATTAGAGTAGCCAGCAAAAGTGCGCAACAGTCTTTGCAGACCTAACCTTTTCTTATCTTATGATCATATCATTCCAAGGAAGATGATGAATGATGATAATTCTAAGTGGAAAAAAATAGTGGCTTGCTTAAGGTCACCTGGGGTTTTTTCACACAATCGCGTGGGTGTGCGGGCAGGTAAGGGGGAAGGCAGGGTTAAGCCTACCTTCCCCACAGATGATCCTCAACTGGCCTCATCTGGGCAGTGCTGCCGCACCCATGATTGCTATGGCAGTGATCGGTGTGGCGTTCCTGAGGTTGTGGGAATCCCACAATGCATTGTGCAATGAGCGTGGTGCATTGGGGGATTCCCCCAGGGGAGAGTGCTCTAGGCACACATCTCTGTGTCAGCATGGGTTGAAAGCAATCCACGCTGACACATGATCCCGGAGCCTGGGTTAACGGAGTGCTCACTCAGTTAATCTAGCTAAAAAGCTGGGCTTGAAAGCTGGATTTGGTGCCGTGGCAGCTCCTGGATCCTGGCAGTTCTCATGGGCAGCCAAAGCTTGGCTGCTTGTGAGAACAGCCTCCTGGACAGTTTGTGGTTGACATAAGATATGAATCCGATTCATAGTTCACACTTCTAGCTACTATGTTACACAGTCTTTCAGTAACAAGTAAGGATCACACTTATATCTCCATCCTCAGGCTATGATCTTGTTTCCATTGCTCATGAATGCCCAACCATTTCCCAGCTGCACTGCCATAAGAACAGCACTGCTGGATCAGGCCCAAGGCCCATCTAGTCCAGCATCCTGTTTCACACAGTGGCCCACCAGATGCCACTGGAAGCCTACAGGCAGGAGTTGAGGGCATGCCCTCTCTCCTGCTGTTACTCCACTGCAACTGGTACTCAGAGGCATCCTGCCTTTGAGACTGGAGGTGGCCTATAGCTCTATAGCATGAGCCCCAAAGTAGATATCTTCTCTCTCCCAAGTCTGGTTAGCTGACGTTTTTGCATAGATACACAATTAGAGGTGTGGGAAACATATTTCTGTTCCATTCATTTTCATTAAACACTGTTTATTTCGCTGTTCATTTGTTAAAATCACATTCATTTAAAGTGTTTCATCTGTTTTTGTTACTTTCAAAGGTAACTTTTTTGCATCTATAAATCAACAGAGCAGTGGGATGTTTTGTTTGTTGTTGTTGTTGTTTGTTGTAAAAATGGCATTTAAAGTTTAAAAGAAGCATCTGTAGTCCTCTCTCTCTCGTGCGCGCGCCCTGGAATGTCACAACGGCTGCATTCACATGTAGCACAAAATTGCCATTAAAGCAAAAAATGGAACCGTGGTTTCTCTCCACAAACAGAGAATTGTACCCTCAGAATTTCTCTCAATGTTTCATGTCCTTCACCTGAAGTTCAGAGGTGCCAGCATTATTTCCGAATGCTGGCATCATTGTTAGCCGTCTCTCAAACCGGAATTGAAGAAGGAAGCTTCTCCCTCACTCCGTCTGCTATTGGCTGTGTGGGCTGTCCTTCATGAAAGCTGCACAGCCAGCTCCCCCATCTCTCTGACAGCAGAGAGGATGCTCTCCAGTATCTCTGAATGAGTATGGGAGAGTGGTGGGAGGGGGTGCAGAACCATGTATTACATCGAAAGGCGATCAATGTCTGAAGAAATCTGGCAGACTTAATACTCAGTCCACTTGTGCTGAGTTTTAATGCATCACTGGGGGACTTCAATCCTAAGAGGCGAGTTGTCATTCCATCCATCTTTCTTCTGTCTGACACACAGTGAAATAAAATACAAATGCCCGGTCCTGAGTCAGAAATTGACTTCATCTTTGAAACGTAAATGAAACATTTCTCATCACATGTTTTGTTAAATTGCTTCATTCCCAGAGCACTGATATCGCAAAGCCCGCCTGTCCTTCAGTTAGTCAATTGCTTCTGATGCCTCAGTTCAATCCATGTTATATTTGCCATTTACCATCAACTGGATGCTTCATTCATTTCTTGTCTGAAAGCTTAAAACATGCTGACACACAGAAATCGGTGCATTAATAAATCAAGAAACTCTACATGTCCAAGTTGCTTTTCAATGAGGTCAAACCCTTATTAACTGCAAGAGGTCCGCAGAGAATAAGTTCGTTTGCAATGCATTATCTTGGCTCAACATAGGTAGTTTTCCATAACCTTTCCAAGAAAGAGAAAAACAATTAAAGCTGAATTACTTCATTTATAATTCAGAGTGCTTCGGTGAGGGCTTCATTTATTGAGTACATTGTGGAAAGTCTCTCAGATCTACTTGTGCAAAGGGATCACAGTTGGATCACATAGCTTGAGCCACCCTCGTCTAATGCTTTGGGGTGCTTGCTCGGTTCAAGCAGGGCCTTCACCTTTTACTGCTGCATCTCTAGCAAAGCTGGCAGTGGGAGGAGGGCCCCTTCAATATCTCTTAAAACTGAAACTCAGTCTGTGGCACCCGATGACCACTTTCCAACTCCACTTATTCATAGCCACAATGTTACAGTCTGGATTCTCTCCCCCGCCGTCCCAGTGATTGAATCATCCATTCCTGGAGGAGCTCGGGTCAACCTTTAGAGTTCACGTCAACATAAATGAACCAGGGGGTACATGTTTCACTGCCCAGGGGCAACACTTATTACTTTCAAGGAAAGTAGCTCACCATAAAGAGCAGGAATGAAATCTCAGTGTTTAGGGACATGATTCATCTAAATGCTGAGAACAAGTAAGAGGGATGCCTATTCACATCATGGCTTGCTTCTGAAGGCTATCTGACCACAATTCAAGACAGACTGGGTGAGTTTTGATCCAGGCAATGCCTAGATTCTTGAAGCCACACTCCAACCTTACAAAATCCGAATTTCTTAGCACCATCCCCGCCAGCAGCACCATGTGGCATTCTATTATAGGCATGTGATTTGGGGTATCATGACTTAATAATTGTTTGGGTCAGTTGTTTGTTAAATCCTCAAAAGTCTTGTTCAGGTGTTCATGGCCACAAGTGGATCAGAAGTCATGCCACCCCCACCCTTGTCTTACCACCCGCTCTCTCAACCATGCTTTTCATACTTATCCCAATGTTCATATGAAGAGACAAATGCTGTTAGTGTGATTGTGCCCATCCCTGTGATGGAAAGGCTTGTGATCACCTGTGACGATAATTTCCATGATGGAAATGGGTGTTTCAGATAAAAACTGTGGAAAGCGTGAAGAGCATGGTTCAGAGGGTGAGTGACAGGCCAGGGATAGGACTTCTGACCTGTTTGCAGCCGTGTGTATAAAGCAGCATTCTATGACAGCTGGCTTTAGTTAATGACACACATGCTTCTACGGGGCTTAGCACAATGGGATGCTGATGTCAAAGTACTGTGTTTTTAAGAGCAGCATGGGAGGGAGATGTCTGGCAGACACATAAGAACATAAGAACAGCCCTGCTGGATCAGGCCCAAGGCCCATCTAGTCCAGCATCCTGTTTCGCACAGTGGCCCACCAGATGCCGCTGGAAGCCACAGACAGGAGTTGAGGGCGTGCCCTCTCTCCTGCCATTACTCCCCTGCAACTGTACTCAGAGGCACCCTGCCCTTGATGCTGGAGGTGGCCCACAGCCCTCCGACTAGTAGCCATTGATAGACCTCTCCTCCATGAAGTCATCCAAACCCCTCTTAAAGCCATCCAGGTTGTTGGCTGTCACCACATCCTGTGGCAGAGAGTTCCACAAGTGGAGAACGCGTTGTGTGAAAAAGTACTTCTGTTTGTTGGTCCTAGACCTCCTGGCAATCAATTTCATGGAGTGACCCCTGGTTCCAGTGTTGTGTGAGTGGGGAAAAAATCTCTTTCTCTCCGCTTTCTCCACACCATGCATGATTTTATAGACCTCTATCATGTCTCCCCACAGTCGTCTTTTTTCTAAACTAAAAAGCCCCAGGTGTTGTAGTCTTGCCTCATAAGAAAGGTGCTCTAGGCCCCTGATCATCTTGGTTGCCCTCTTCTGTACCTTCTCCAGTTCAACAATGTCCTTTTTAAGATGTGGTGACCAGAATTGTACGCAGTACTCCAAGTGTGGTCGCACCATAGTTTTGTATAAGGGCATTATAATGTTAGCCGTTTTATTTTCAATCCCCTTTCTAATGATCCCTAGCATGGAATTTGCCTTTTTCACAGCTGCCGCACATTGAGTCAACACTTTCAACGAGCTGTCCACCACAACCCCAAGATCCCTCTCCTGGTCCATCACCGACAGCTCGGATCCCATCAGCATATACTTGAAGTTGGGGTTTTTTGTCCCAATGTGCATCACTTTACACTTGCTAACATTGAAGCGCATTTGCCATTTTGTCGCCCACTCCCCCAGTTTGGAGAGATCCTTTTGGAGCTGCTCACAATCCGTTTGGGATTTCACTACCCGGAAGAGTTTGTTATCATCTGCAAATTTGGCCACATCGCTGCTTACGCCTACTTCTAGATCATTTATGTATACATTAAAAACCACTGGTCCCAGTACAGATCCCTGGGGGACCCCAATTCTCACTTCCCTCCATTGTGAAAACTCTCCATTTATACCTACCCTCTGTTTCCTGTCTTTCAACCAGTTTGCAATCCACACATGTACTTGTCCCTTTATCCCATGACAACTAAGTTTCCTCAGGAGTCTTTGATGAGGAACTTTGTCAAAAGCTTTTTGGAAGTCCAGGTAGACTATGTCAACTGGATTACCTTGATCCACACACTCGTTGACACTCTCAAAGAAGTCCAAAAGGTTGGTGAGGCAAGATTTACCTTTGCGGAAGCCATGCTGGCTCACTCCCAGCAGGGCCTGTTCTTCTAGGTGCTTTACAATTTTATCCTTGAGGATGCTTTCCATCAATTTGCCTGGAATGGACGTTAGGCTAACTGGCCTGTAATTTCCCGGATCGCCCCTGGATCCCGTTTTGAAAATCGGTGTTACATTTGCTACTCTCCAGTCCTCTGGTACAGAGCCCGATTTCAGGGATAAGTTAAATATTTTAGCAAGGAGGTCGACAATTTCACATTTTAGTTCTTTGAGGACTCTTGGATGGATGCCATCCGGCCCTGGTGATTTGTTAGCTTTCAGTTTTTCCAGACAGTTTAGAACATCATCCCTTGTCACTTCTGTCTGACTCAGCTCTCTAGCCTCCATCCCTAAAAAGCCTGGTTCAGGAGCAGGTATATGCTCAGTATCCTCTGCCGTGAAGACAGATGCAAAGAACTCATTCAGCTTCTCTGCAACCTCCATATCCTCCTTAATAATCCCTTTCACTCCCTCATTGTCTAATGGTCCAACTGATACTTTTGGCTAAATGTTCCTCAAACTCTCTTTTTGCCTTCCTTATTGTCACCTTGCATTTCTTTTGCCAGAGTTTGTGTTCCCTTCATTTGGACAGGCCTTCCAATTTCGGAAGGAAGTCTTCTTCCCTTTTATGGCTTCCTTGACGGTACCCGTTAGCCATGCTGGCATCCTCCTGGACTTAGTGGTACCTTTCCTCCTTTTGGGTATACTGTCTAACTGGGCTTCTAGTATTGTGGCTTTGAGTAAACTCCATGCACTCTGTAGCAAAGTGACTCTCCTGATTTCCCCCCTCAGCTTTCTTTTCACCATACTCCTCATTTTGGAGAAGTTACCTCTTCTGAAATTCAAAATGTCTGTGTTAGACATCCTTAGTGATTCTCTCCCCGCATGTATGCTGAATTTGATGGCACTGTGGTCACTGTCCCTAAAGGGTCGATGACACTGACATCACGCACCAGGTCCTGGGTGTCACTCAGAATTAGATCCAAGGTCGCCTTCTCTCTGGTCAGTTCCATGACCAACTGTTCTAGGGCACAGTCATTTAGCGTATCTAGAAATTTGACCTCTTTGTCCTGACTTGAATGTGAATTTACCCAGTCTATGTGTGGGTAATTGAAATCACCCATAATTACAGCCCTGCCTCTCCTTGACGCCTCCCTGATTTCCTCCTGCAACTCCCAGTCACTGTCGGCATTTTGATCCGGAGGGCAATAGCACGTCCCCAGTAGCACGTTTCCTTTCCGGCCTTGTATAGTCACCCACAGGGTTTCTGTGGAGGACTCCAGTCCACTTAGGTTTTCTAGCTTGTTAGATTCTATCCCTTCAATCTCTGTAATTGTTGCAGAACTGGTATATAATCTTGTTTTTAACTTTATATTTTAACTTGTTTGTTCAATTTGGTTAATTTTATTACTTTGATTGTATATTGTATCTATTTTATTGTTGTGCGCCATCCCAAGCAGTGGTGTACTGGAGGGGCAGGGGGATATAAATATTTTAAATAAGCAAATAATAAATAAATAAATAAATAAATAAATAAATAATAAAATCTGTATCTTCCAAATGTATCAGTGCTTAGTAGCTCAAAGGCCTAGGAGCCTTCACATTAGTTAGCACTTCTAGGAATTGAGGCGGGACATTTCCACTAGTTGGTTTCTTATTTCTGAAGATTTTTTTGCCTCAGTTGTACCAACTGTGAATTCCTTTGCTCAGGGTCAGAGTTTAGTATCTATCTTAGCAAGATCAGCAGCTCCCATACCCTCTTGGCTGCATAGGATGTAGTTATTTGTTCATCATTTAGTTTAACTGATTCAAGCTGACTTTATCACTATTGTTTATTTGATTACTTCATGCAGACTTGGCTAAACTGGATGCAGCAAGCAAGAATTAGTCATGAGGAAGTGCAACATATTATATAAATCAGATAAGTCTTTCAACTGACTAGAGACAATTACTGCTTTTGAACACCCAAGTCTTTCTTTCCCTTGATGAACATGTAATCTCCCAGGCCCTTGTATTCAACACTTAGTGAATTTTGACAACTAGGAGCTTCTTCAGAAAATCCAGGTTCTGAGAAAGGGAATCTGAGTATTTATTTATTTATTCATGACTAAAATGTTTGCCTCCACTTTTCTGTATAAAAATGCAGTCATGGTGGTTTACAAAAAAGTCAAATAAAAACTAGTGCTGGCATTTTCAGAATAAGTGTGTTGTGTGCAAGGGACCTTTTCTGTGGTGAGCAGAGAGAAAGTTAAATATGTCTGAGGATGGGCATGAAAGTATTTGAAAAAGTTTCAGAGTTGATGGAGCTGCTTACCATTGACAAAGGGTGGGTTTTACCTCTGTCTTTTAAAACTGAAAAAATTCTGCTAACTCTGTGCACAGTGTAGCAAAAGTGTTTTAAATGATTCCCCCTCCCCAACAACTTCTGGCTGCCATTTCCCCACCAGAATGCCTGGGAAAATGCTGCTGCTGCCACCTCTGCAGAGATGGCAGTGTTTTTCAGTTTTGGACAGAAAAGAAGAAGGTGTTCTGAACCACTGGTAAGTTGCTTGGTACCCCAAACCCTTTTCCTCACTCTGATGCCCACCCTCCCCACTCCCCCGAAAGTGATTGTTCTTAATTTTCACCAAAAAGAATATCTTTGGCAAAAACAGAGGACTTTCAGACCAGCACTAATTAACTCCCTTCCATCAAAAACAATAAAATGACAATTTTCTTTACAGAAACAACAACATCCTGAAAGACTTGCCAAAGGAGAACAATTTCCACTGCCTGTCTAAAGGTGGACAATAATGGGGGGGTAGCCACACCAGTTTAGGAAGGTCATTCCACATATGAGTATTTGGAATACATAGCAGGTCAGGCCACAGGTCCATTGGGATCAGTACTATCTGCTACACTCACTGGCAGGAACTCTCCAGTATTTCATCTAAGGATCTTTCCCAGTTCTCCCTGGAGAAACTAGGAATTGAATCTGGGACCTTCTGCATGCAGGGCATCTGCTCTGCCATGGAGCTACAGCCACAAAGAGACCGTGCACAGAAGCTGTACCTCTGGTGTTGGGGGAAGAGACCAGAGGAGGGCCTTTATAGTGGAATGGGGTTGTCAGTAGTAAGGTTTGCAAGTGGGGAGGCAGTTCTTTAGCATTTGCACCACATAAATCCATTAAATGTATTAACTTATAATTATATGCAGTTTTGTTTTAGTTGCAATGTGTGGTTCAAGCCTGGGGTATTTGGCGATGAGCTTTTAATTATCAAGTGCTCAGACCCATTGATGGGCAGGCAGTAAAACAGCTGTCTAGCTCTTCTTCTTCTTGTGTTCCTCTGATTCTCTGAGCCAGGAGATTCTTGCCTGTTGTGTAAGGGCCTCAGCTTGAACCACCTCAGGTCCCACCTCCAACCACCAGACCTATTGGCAGAGGCAGCAGGAAATCTCTTTCTGATCTGCAGGGCTCCTAGTACAAGTCATCTATGGAGCCTGGCAATAATAATTGCTTGTTATAAGTGTTTAGAATAAGCTACATCTGTGTATTAATTGTAGGACAGGTTTACAATCCAGTGGCATAGCCACAATTGCGAGGGGGGGGGACACAAATGTCCCTGGACTGCTGGCATCAGGGCCACTAGTGTGCCCCCTCACACCCAACCAGTGAATGAAGTGCTTGCCGGCTGGGAGAGATAGAAGCATGGCCCCTTACCCTCTCCTAGCCAGTAGCCTGGGCTTTGTTTGACAAATGAG
This sequence comes from Hemicordylus capensis, assembly GCF_027244095.1. Taxonomy (NCBI): domain Eukaryota; kingdom Metazoa; phylum Chordata; class Lepidosauria; order Squamata; family Cordylidae; genus Hemicordylus; species Hemicordylus capensis. The sequence goes on along the minus strand of NC_069658.1, from coordinate 366,612,774 downwards.
TGCTTCTCTTCCTTCCTTCACTTATGCAAGGTAGTAAAAAGAAGCACCCAGCTAGCCAACAAAGGACTTGCTGGCTTTGGGAGATGGGCACAAATCTCGCCCTCTCCCAGGGCCCCTTTCACCTTCTCTGAGCTGGCATGCAGAATGCTGCCTGGCTGGGTGCTTCCTTTCTCTCTCTTTCCTCCACCGAGCAAGGGAGAGGAACGGGCCATGCCCCCTGCATTGGTGTGTTTGGGTGCTGGTGCAAAGAATGTAGGCATGTGGCATGGGGGAGGCTGCTGTAAAGGCAGGCAGTGGGCTGCCCCAGGGCCACCGTCAACTTTACTTCATCCTTCTTACAAGGATGTAACTATGATCCCTGTTACTTTTCTTAGTTGGATTACTAATGACTTGTGTGCTTTAGTGATCATGTATTGTTGCAGCAGAGCTGAAAAATATGCTTAGCAATTTCCAGATGTATCAAAAGAGCTCTGCATAGTTCTAGTGTGTTCCTGTCATCAGTACCTTGCAATAATGCTGCTGTGGAAACTAATGCCAGTGTGATCAAATGAACCACTTGTTCAGCAACTGTTCAAGAACCAGCCTATTTCTAAATTCTGAGATTATTCTCTCTTAGGGGTAGATTTAGAAGAGAGATTCCCCACCTCATTAGGCCTGATTTCCATAAGTAATGCTGGGTTCTGAGGAGATTCCACACTGTCAGCAAAAGTTCTTTGTGTACTGAACAATAACTCTGTTTAATTTCACTCTATGCTTTGGATGAATGCTATTATTTAGGTCCTTTATGTGTTCCAAGGGTCTTCTCTGCATGTAGGTTCCACTGCAGAAGTACCTGTCACAAAGGTCTCTAGAGGAATTCTTCCAGAGTCCCTTTCCCTACTTTCTTTCCATCTTGGGAGGTCCTTTATTATCTTACCGGAAGACTTGGCCACAATTCAAAGTTATCTCAGGCAATGGGGCTAACAGACAGAAATAAACAGCATGAAATTTAATAAGCAGCATTCTAAGGTCTTGCACTTTGGTAAGAACAATTAGCAGCACAATTACTACTTAGGGAATGTTTGTCTAGGAAGCAGCAGCGCAGAAAGAACCTGTAGGTTATTCTCGATAACAAGCTGAATATGTGTCAGCAATGTACAGCCCTTGCCAAAAAATATAAAAACATAGAGACAAACAGACAAAGCCACTATCATTCTGACTGCTGGTTTAGTACATTTGCTAAAAGTGTGAGCTTTGAGGCAAGAACACCTCAGTTCAAATCTCAGCCAATGTTTGGCATTTGGTAAGGATAAGGCACTACAATACAGCCTGCCACTTTCCATCTGGGGATAACAATCCTGACATACTTTGTAGGGGTTTGGGGAGGGTTACCAAAATTGTGCGTGCGAAGTTGGACTTTAGTCACTTTGTGGAAGTGGTAAGTTTTGTGGGGATGCACAAGGAACTGCAGTGGGGAGAGAATGCATGACAGAGGGACTCAAGTCATCTAGAGAACTGGCAGGAGAGATCACCTTGCATGATAGCATGAGGGAATAAATCATAGTCCAGCAAAGTATGAATAAATCTCCATTAAATTCTACCATAAATTTTAGCAAAGAGAATAATCTGAACACTTCCTGGGCTCCTGCCAAGGCGGCTGCTGCTGCTGCTGAGAGAAGTAGTAACCATGAAGTCGTCAAATGTTAATTCACTCTTTATTCATTTGCTGTTCTTTTATGGTGAAATTTCTGAAATTTTGATTATCAAATATACTTTCCTAATGAAGTGCAGAGATCAACACATCCTGCTGGGTAAATATGAGCAACAGCAGCAGGGCTTATTCACTATCTTCTTGTTTTGATGACCATTTATTATTTACCTCATTAGCTTAATGGTTTCCTTGGGCTATAGGGAGTAATTTGAAAAGTGAATCATGGATGGATAAGCAAATACCCATGCTCTTCACTTGCAGTTGAAGCAATGAACTGATGGGACTGAAGTCCCCTTTATTGGAACAAGTGCAATACACTGGAGCAAAATCTAGAGTCAAAGCCAGGACCAACGTGTATTGGTAGAGAGAGGAAATTAATATATGGTAGTTTGAGTGCTGGATACAGCCTTAAGATATTGAGCCCATTCACATGACACAAGCTTCTTGGGTAGCAGAGGGTTTACCCAAGTAGCCTGTGTCATCTGGGAGACCAGGAGGCCTTCTGACACAGTTGCTGCTGATCTGGATAGCCAGGGCTGTCCTTAGGGTGGGGCAATCGCCCCCAGCCCCGAGCTGGCACAGCCCCCACTCTGGGCACACCGCAGCCTGCCCTGCTCTCTCTCCCAGTCTCAGTCTCAGCAATTGCAGCCCAGCCCGAGAGCTGACCGTGTGTGTGTGTGTGTGTGTGTGTATGCACGCACAGCACAGGCTTGCCTGCGATTGAAAGGCTCCCTCCAGGCAAGCTGCTACATCTCCTTCCCTCTCCACCTCTCAGCTGTTCGGTGGGTGGGCGGGGCTGCCAGAGAGGCCTCTAGTGCAGGCCTCACTGAAGCCTCAAGCAAGCAAGGAAGGAGGCAGAGTGGCCAACGCTGGGCTGGCTGCCCTTGCCCACCACCGCTGTGGGCAGACCCTCTGCCCTGCCCAGCCCAGCCTTTGTCTCCACTGGACTCCTCAGGCTTAGTAATGGAGGTATAATGTGATTTCCTTTTTGTGGTTATTCCCCCCCCACACACTTTGAATATTTAGGGAACGGCTTGTCATAGGGCTTTGATATCGGGCACATACTTATGTAGGGCAGATTGGGAAGACTCTGAATATTTAATTTGAAACAGATTGGGAAATTTGTTGATTTTAAATATGTTTTTAATTTTTAAAAAAACACCATTTAAAAAGTCCTAAAAGTGGCTTGTTTCATTGCAGAAAATTGCAAAAATATCTGGAACTGGGGCTCCGCCTTAGACCATCATTCCACCTCCATATGGAAGAATCTGTCCTTTGCTTTCATAAAAAAGGGTAAAACATAAAAAAAGGGTAAAACACCCACCTTTCTGCCCCAGGCTTTAGATCATCTGGAATGCTTGGCATAGGGCTTTGGTATTTAGCAGAGATGTAGGGCAGGGTGGGAGGAATATGTATATTTAAATTGAAGTGGATTGGACAAATTGTTGGTTTTTAATTTTTAAAAAAATTAGAAAACCCCATCAAGAAAGTCCTATAAGTGGCTTGTTTCATGATAGAAAATTACAAAAAATTTGGGAACAAACAAACAATATATAATAAATATATATTTATAAGTGTACTGTGCTCAATTTGGTTTATAGCCCAGAAAGTCTGAGTGAGAACTGTGAAGCATGTGTTGTGCATTTACTTACTTACTTACTTACTTACTTACTTACTTACTTACTCATTTAGAAATGCACTATATGTCCAAGTTGGTTTGACATGTCCAAAAACCTCACGCACACTATTTACACTGCATGCCATCAATCGGTATGATTCTGGAATGATATGAAATGTTAAGGAGGCCCCGCATATGCCGATTTCCTTTGACCCACACCCCACTAGGGACGGCCCTGAGGGTAGCCCAGATCAGCTACCTGGGCAAAAGATGATGTAGGAGGGGAACAGAGTCAATCCTACCTCACTTTCTGGTCATATGCAGCACTGGGGCTCTGAAAATGACTGCCAGAAGTGGCGGCCATAGAGTCCCAATTGCAGGGGTCAGCACACCCATGCAATGGATGAGCCTCACCCTGGGAAAACCACCATCATGATCATGATGTCTCCCCTGCCAGGGAGAGGAACCCTCTGCATCGGAGAGGGCTTTATCTCTGGTGCCCACGTGATGCATTGTGGGATGCAGGGGACTTCTTCCTCCCAATCCCACTTCCATTGTCCGTCACTGTTTTGGTCATGTGGGTGCATGAGCAGAAGAGCCCCAAAGAGACACTGACCATCATCTGGAGGAAGGTAGGTAGGATCCTGCCTTTCCCCAAGCCCCACCTTTTTCCTACTGTAAAACATCCCCCAACAGCCAATGGAGGCAGATTGTAGCAAGTAGCACATTCAGACAGAAATGTGAGAAGAACTGATTCTGGGGTATTCAGCAGGAAAACAGTGTGTATGTGTGTGTGTGTGTGTGTGCATGTGTGTGCAAAGGGTTAAATCTCCCACCCACCCAACACCACAATCTTGATCTGGATTAGGCCTCTAATAGCAGCTGTTAAAGGGGAAAAACACACACCGGGAGATAATTATGTGTTTAGTGTCTCATGATAGTTTGGCCCTGTGTGTGCATGTATAAGATAATGCAATGTCAAATTCAGCACAAGCCATATGAGCATGGGTTGTCATTTTCCTGCTTTTTAACTAGAAAGACTAAATTAATATGGCTGACATATGCTTGGTGTTTCAATGGGAGTTCTTATTATCTAAATCTTGAACCCTACTGAGGAAATTCATGGACTGGTAAGTGAATTTACTAGCTTCTAGATTACTCTATCAAGGGCTCCAAGTTCCAGCTGAAGACAATATGCATTTCTACATCATCTTCTTTCATGCTTCATGGACTGCAAAATAAATATTTGTCTATATATCTGTTGATGACATTCATCCCTGTAAAAATCTATACTTTGCATTTACCAAGGACCAGCAACTACAGCCAGATCTGTATAGTCTCTTAACATAGTGAATTTTTAAAATATATGTGCTATACAGAGAAACTGATCCTGTCAGCTTGGAAAGAATATGGAGTCTGTCTTTAGGAGAAACTGCATTTTTGTCTCATTAAGAAAAGTATGTTTGGAGGCTGAGAGTGTTTTAGTGATATATTGACCCAGTGGCATCTCAAGACCTCTGTGTACCTGAGGCAGGGCACCAAATGCTCCCCCACCATCTTGGGGCACACACTCTTGCTCTCTTTCCCATTTTCTTTTAAGGGGCGGTAGAAAGGCATCTTGCTGCCTCACTGGTACCCAATAACCTGCTGTCTGAGGTGATTGCTTCACCTCCCCTCATGGAAAGGCTGGCCCTGTGAACAGCTACTGTTCACGTATGTACTGGGAGTAAATGCAGGTGAATGTATTTTATATTCTTGACACTTCCCATCGGAGTGGTAACTTGGACAAATAAACAATTCTGCATTCACAAACTAGTCAAGGGGGATCTTCTACAGGCAGCCAAAGGAAAGGGAAGTTGCAATAAGTGAGAGAGGCGTGTGTTGGATGAAATTATATCCTGCTTTGAAGGAAAGGAATGAAAGGATTGATTCTTTTCATTCTTTTGGGGTTAAGTGGGAGAAGCATTTTCAATAACTCAAAGCACTCATGCACACTTTATACCTGTTCATCTGTATTTGCTTTAGCCACTGTGTGTTGCATTCCAAACTTGCCTTTTGAAATGGATCTTATCATCCAACCAGGCCATAATAGAAATGTTTTAGCTGATATGGCCTCTGAATTACAGGATTTATACAGTCTCTTTGTTGAGCTGTCTCAGTAATAGGGGACAATAGAACAGCTTTGTTAACCTCTGAGAGTGCAGTCTAGACACTTTGAAGAGCCAATGGCTGTTTAGCATTGTATACTGAATGTCTGATTCTGATCTCATTCACTGTGACATAATCAGAGAATACAGCTGTCAGGCATAATATAAAAGACACGGAATAGAGAGAAGGTAGTTTCTTCCAAATGCTTAACTATTAGCTTGCTATCTGTGCACCAAACTAGATAACATGCTGAAGAAGCGTGAGCATTCTGACATCTGGGTTTGTTTTTGTTTAAGTTGAAAAGCAGCCATGGGAGGCTGCAAGTTTCCATGGGAAAGTGATATGGAGGAGCTGCGTAACACTTTCTCTTCCTGCTGTTTGTTTACTCAAAATGTCCCAGTCCAACCTCTTTTTTTCCTGCTGGGGAAGCAGTTTTTTGGAGGGATCGATTTTGAGCAGAAAAAAAGTGCTCAAAAGGGAAATTGTTTAAACATAACCTGCTTTTCCACTCCTGTGGTTAATTTGAAAAAGTAAGACTATTTATTATTGAATTTCTATATTGATTTTCTATCTTAAACACGCTTAAGGTGGTATACCATTACAAGTGCAACAAGAAGTTCTAGTAAGAACTAATCTGCCTACTTTCTTTTCACTATTATCTTAATTGATAATCACCATCTTCACAAGTCAGTCTATTTCCACCTGAAACATTTATGCATCCACTATCTTGAATTGAGGTGGATGACATCATCACAAACTATGCCATTGAGGTGTCCCTATATGTCCTTACAACTGAACTAAATTTGGTTCATATCGGTTCCCACTTCCACCCCAAATGTTCATGTGTCCACCATCTTGAACTGGATGGATGACATTATCACAAACTATGCGGTTGAGATGTCCCTGTAACAAATTTGGTTCAAATCAGTCCAGGCATTGCGAAGTTGATAGGGGGACAAAGCCACGCATACACGAACACACACAGAGAGAAAGCTGGATGATCTCATGAAGTTACTTTCCTTAAGGAAGGTAGGCTAAAAAATACAATTTACAATATGCATGCGAAATACGTACTCAGCAGTAGCAAGCAAGCAAGAAAGCAGCAAGCAGAATAATAGCAGTATCAGCAGGCAGACTCTGGCTTCATGAAAAGGTATTGACTGAATGACAAAATATATTCCAGGAATGGCCTGGCAAACTTCTGGTGGGGGGAGCGCATCACTGCCAGAAAGTTCCAGGTCATCACTGATAGAGATGGGACCCATATTTCCAACAGACTTTCTAGTTTGGCTTCATTAAGTGCCAGAAATACTCCAACTAGCCCTTTTAAATAAGTGGAGGGGGCAGGGGAGTCAAGCATGGGTGCACAAGTCTTCTTTCCACCCAGAGCACTGTCTAAACAACACATTAGGGCAATTTGTCCAAACAGCCTCAATGCACAGTTTAATGCCATTTTAATGTAGTACAGACTGCAAATTTAGGGGTGGTTTGGACAAATCACCTCTTCTGTGATTAGGCTGTAGTGGAATGGGGGAGATGTACATGTCAACTCTCCCCCCTACAAACATTTAAAAGGGTTGTTTGGAGTATCCAAACAGCTCAGAGACAGACAAGTTTTTTCAGAACACAGAACTCTGTTGGCACAAAAAAATGTAGTGATCAAGGATTATCCAGGAAAGTTTAAAGTCTTTTCATATCTTAAGTGCTTCTGGTGTTGTCCACCCTGATTGAGAATAAGAAGAGTTTAAAAAAACCCCTCAGTGGATTAATGGAGGGATAGAAAGATGGATTGGTTCTTTAGGGATGAGTTGAACAGTAAACCTTATAGACCAGGGTTTCTTAACCTTGGGCCCTGTCTAGGGATTCTAGGAGTTGTAGTCCAACAACATCTGGGAGCCCAAAGTTAAGAAACCGTGTTATAGACAATACTAGTTGATATATTTTTGTATATATTGTATTTTTGTATATTTTGTATTTTTATATATATTGGCTGGCATCCAGACTTGCACTGTGCTGGTTAACTGTGCTGACTTCAGACTAAGGCTGTGCTGTAGTGCAAGCTGATGAAGGGGCAATTTTCAGTGATCTTCTATTCCTGCTGAAACCCACTGTGTGTCATGCAAATAATCCCCGAAGGTCACACAAACCTCATGGTCATATTTCCGTGATGCCGACTGGGCTTCAGAGGGAAGAGGGGATTGTTGAAAATTGCCCCTTCTCCCACTCACACAGTGGCGCAGCCTTAGTCTGGAAGTCAGTACGGTTGCACCTGCCAGTCTGCATGTCAGCCACTGTCTCTGCTAAACATTTCCTTGGAATTTGAATACATTTTACTGGTGCTGTAAATGGTATGATCTTGTATCAAGCTGAAATTGTATAAATGCTAGCACTTGTGCTATGAGAAATCAACTTAGATGATAAAGTCCCATTATTATTAGAACTGTATGCTTTAATCTGGAGATAAATCAACAAAATGTTAGTTAATCAGTAGAGGTCAAATGTAATTGGGGAGGCTGAGAATTAAGAACACATTTGTTTATCTAAGTTACTGTGAATTAGCGGTGTGCCTTTGTTTCTCAACAAATGGAAAATGCAACCATATTGAACCCATTCATCTGCTCCTAACCGCACAGTTTAAATACAATTTTCATTCATTCTGAAACAAATGGAGAGAGGTTTTGAATGAAAGAATACATTGCATTTATTTCGTTCATTGCCTTTTTTAATTGTTTGTAATGGTAGAGGCTCATCTGTAGTGTGGCAGAATGGCAAGCTTGCTATCTTTCTTTAAAAAAAAAACTATTCAAAGGAATGGCAGAGCTCCTTTTGGCCCCTGCTTCCCAGTTGTTACAATTCTGCCCCCCACCCCCATGCCCAACGGTGCTGAATGACGAGCTATCATTTATATAGAGTGGAACATCAAATGGAATTTGAGAGGAGTAACGGAATGTATTTAGCTGTTCCCTTTAACAGACTGAAACACAAAGTGATTTGTCGTTCCACAGACATGAAATATTTGATTGTCAGACATATGCAACTTCAATAATGCATGTAAGAAACATATTCAAATGCACACATATTATCTACCCAAATGCTCTTTTTCTTTTCTTTTTGCTGTGGCTGATGCATTACCAACTTGCTACTTTGTCATTTTATTTCAGTATGTAAAATGTGCAGAACTCCTGGTTTAGATGCAGAGGCATAGCCCAATGAACATATTGCTCATATTATCATTGGCAGCACAAAAATGAGGATTCATGAGTGCCACAAATTATATTGTCATAATTCTACTAGGAAAGCTCAACTGAAATGAGAGAGACAGAAAAATGGGGCATTTTCATTCACCCAGGACAAACCAGAACAAAAGGATCTGAAAAAGCTCTGTTATGCATAATCACATTTTTTGTTCCAGAATAGAGGTAACAGATTTTTATTGTGCAGGATTGAATGAAGGTTTAGGTCCTTCAGAGGCCTAAACTTGTGGAACAAAAATGTAAGAAAAAGTAGTCATATGAAAACTCTCTTATAAAATATAATGCCATGCGTTGACATTTTAAACTACTCGTAAATCAATCTCTTCCAAGAGTGTGGAGAAAAACATCTGGGGGAAAAATCTGGAATTTCTTCTTGCTATGAACCCTGGAATTTGGAGAGAATTTCAGTTTCTGTTTCCCTAAAGTTCAGAGACGTTTTCGGCTTTGGAGAAATTTCTCCACATCTCATAATATCGGGTTCAGGTGAGTGACTCCAGATAAGACTGGGCCAAGCCACAGTTCTAGTGCACCCCACTAGAACTGGTACAGTCAGTCAGGTACAGAAAATGGTACAGGTTGAGTATCCCTTATCTGAACTGCTTGGGACCAGAAGTGTTCCAGATTTCTGACTTTTCCAGATTTTGGAATATTTGTATACTGTAATGAGATATCTTGGGCATCAGATCTAAGTCTAAACATGAAAGGTTACTGTACACTGTATTTTATTTTTTTAGGTTTTATTTAAAGTCTCTAGCACCAAAGCGAGCGAGTGAGTTGAGGCATTTTGTTCTTTGTTTTTTTACGAGGTGCTCAGCTGCACCTGAGTCAGCGCTGTGGCGCATGCCGTGGTGGTTTCCAGATTTTGGAGCATTCCAGATTTCGGATGTCTGGATTAGGGATACTCAACCTGTACTTGTAAAGCTAAAGTTACAAGGGTAATTTCCTAACACAGATTGGAATGCCAGGAGCCCTAGCTCAATGAGGGCTGATCCATGATACTTGTCCTTTTCAGAAGAACTGGATGCAGTTCACAGCATGGTAGGGCTCCTTACAGGACTGAATCTGTGATCATTGTTTGAACTATTCAAGTGACTGCAGTGTGATTTCCAGCCCAAAGATCCCCCGCTAAATTTTGTTTTTTTCTGTTGTATTAAATATATCCTCCTATAGCCAAAATTAGCAACTGCAGTTGCCTATCAATGGAATGTGTTAGGTGAAAAAATTCCCACAGGGCACAATTGCCTTGCCCTGCCCCAGCAGGAATGATTGATATTCCCTCCTTGCAGCAACCCTCAGAGAACCAGTTATTTTCTTATCAGCATCAGTACATTACTGCACTTTTTGAGCCTCACTGTTGATCCTCTGGGAAATGAAGTTGGTGAAATGATTGCATTTGCATTGTAAGAGTAATTTCACAATTTAAGTAAATGGTGATGCCAGATCTGGGAAGTTTCCTGAGCTCTTGATTGAAGGTTATGGTGCAGCCATTTAAAGCACTGGGAAAGGTCAATGGAAAGGCAGCCTTGCAAATGTGAGTTTGTAAATGCAACTGTGGTGTATGCAAGCATACATTTTAGAATGGGGTTGCTTATAGTGCTGGAGGGTTTTCTGTTTTAACCCTTCCCATCCTGTACTGGTTTCTAACTTTAAATGGCCCGACTTTAAATGGCTGCTTTTCTTGAGTGAGGAAGAATACAGTATTGTATGTGTACCTGTGTTATTTTCCCCTGTGAGGCAAATAGCAACTTTGAGGTGGATGTTTTAAAATGGGCAAATGGTGTGTGTGTGTGTGCATGCAGAGGGAAGTTAATGTACCTTCCCACATACCATCCAGTTCACCTCCCCTCCACATCTGGCTACATTCCTTTTTCAAAAAACCATTGGTCTGATTGCACCACACACATAACCATGATCTGCTCGTAGATCTCCCAGCATCAGTGCCAGATTTAGGCACAAGCTAAGTAAGCTACAGCTTAGGGTCTAACACTATGAGGCGCCTCTGAATACTAAACATGATCAAAGTTTTATGTAATTGGTTGAAAAATAAAGGAGAAAGCAGGGGTGGGGACTAAAAAACAGACAGTATTCTGATAAAACAAAAATATACTTATATGGCTACATAATTATTTATCATACTGCATTTAAAAAACTGTAAGTTATATTGGAATTTGATTATATCAGGATCAAATCTAGAACAACACCTGCTGTCACAATTACAGGCAGCATTCACCTTTTCAGAATAATGCTGTTGTAACTGTGAACAGCACAAGTGTGTGTGTGTGTGTGTGTGAGAGAGAGAGAGAGAGAGAGAGAGAGAGAGAGAGAGAGAGAGAGAGAGATGTACGGGTTGGGACTTCTGACCTGTTTTGTAGGGATGTGCGAAACATTTCAATATTGAAACATTTTGACCTGCAATGGGCTGTTTAGAGTGTTTAAAGCTGCGGCGGGGGGGGGGGGGCAGTTTGTGTTGAAATATTTCAACATTCTGAGCGCCATTTTGGAGGCCCATTTTTCCATTGCTGGTTGGTTTTCTGGCACTGGCTTGTGATTGGCTTGTGATTTCCTTGCTTCTTGGTTGGCTTGTTATCATACAAATCAAGCGTTGTTATGGGCAACTGTGCCCCCACTGACTAGGGGAACAGGGGAGCCAAAAAGAGGGAATTTTTCAAAATGTATTTAAAGGAACTGGGAGCCAGAGAGAGCCCTTCTAGTTCTTCTCATGGTAAGAGTCTAGAAGCTTTGTTTCTTATTGGACCATTGGTCCATCTAGCTCAGTATTTTCTACAGTACACAGAGTCAGACTTTTCCCAGGTTACAGGCAGGATTCTCTCCCTCGGCCCTCTATCTGGAGATGCCAAGGAGGGAACCTGGAAACTTCTGTACATACACAAGTATGCAGATGCTCTTCCCAGAGTGCCCCCATCCCCCAGGGAGAATATCTTAAAGCGCTGCTCACATTTCTCCCTGCTCCTTCCAAGCTGTTCAGAGCTGAGCTGCCCAGGACATGACTGAACTGTCCTACTGTCTCTTATGGCAGGGAGGATGGAAGGAAGGAAGGAAGGTTTGACTTTGTAGTTTCCTCAGCACCACAACATAATATGCTGTGCCATTGCTGCTATACCTATCTGGTTTTGCTGGGTTGCAGATTGACAAAAGTAGAACTTGGGTGCCTATCTTCCTTGAGATGTGGTTTGTTTTGTTTGTGAGATAATGTTGTGGTGAGAAATGGACCATGTCAGCTGTGTGTGTGTGTGTATGTGTGTAATTTTTCTTGGTAATTGCTGTGATGAGCTCCATGTCTGGCCTTGAGACTAACTTGTGCTTCACTTACTACTCTGGTCTGCTCTGCAATCTGCATTGCAAGGTATACTAGGGGTGTGCAATGAACCGGTTCAGTTCAATGGTTGATTGTGAACCAAACTGGCCTCCAGGAGAGGCCGGCCAGTCCACGATCAAACCGAACTGATCCCTGTACATTATGGATCGGTTTAGCCTGGTTTGATGGTCTGAGGGGCTATGCTTGTAAAGTGGGGATGTGGTGAGAATTTTACAAGCAATGGGGAATCCTGCCTTTAAACGGCTTCTAGGGGGAGTGGGTAGCAAGAGGGCACTTTTAAAAGTATGTGCTTACTGATTCTCCACCACCAGTGGCTGCTGCTCCTTGAAACCCTGGCGCTCAGCCCAGCCCGGGCTGCTGAAGGGAGCCACAGGGGTTTTGAGGAGTGGCTGCCACCACCGCCAGAGGATTGGTAAACACCTACTTTTAAAGGTGCCCTCTTGCCACTCCCACTCTACCCCGGCTGCCCTTGTAAACCTTTTAAAGTCAGGATTCCCCTTTGCTTGTAAAGGAGAATCCTCACCAGATCCACCTTTACAAGCAGAGCCCCTCAAACTGTTGGGTTGGGTCAGATTGGTTCAGGCCAGTTCAATTGAACGGACCGGCTGGTCAGTTCAACTGAACCAGTTTTTGGACTGGCGGTTTGGTTTGAATTGGGTCTGAATTCTAACTAAATTGCAAAAATCAGTCCATACACATGCCTAAGGTGTACTCAGTCAAAATGTGGCTGAAGTTGCTCTAGTTGAGCTTATGGCTATGCTTGCAGCTATGTAAGGATGCTGCTGTGGCATCTGTTGCAATGCTAGGAAGTAAGGAGTCATAATTGTGTGTGAGAGAGCAACTTGTGCCAATGATGTTGATGTAGCGCAGACACTGGCTGGCAGTCGATTTTGGGTCAGTGATTCTTTTTTGGCCATTTTTGGACTGTGTTTGATATGTGTGTTCTGTGTTGGGAGGGAGAGATTCCCTTTTACTGTGTGATTTGGCAATGCTTTTCAAGGCAGGGTTGCAAATTGCAATGCAAAACCTGTGTGCAGTCTGTGAGTGCATCTTTTTCCAGCCATAGGGGACAAGGGGAAATTCAGAACACCCCATTGGTCCCAATTCAAAACATCCCCATGGGCATGATGGATGCTACCTACTACCCAACCCACAAAAGAAATGTGCAAGCGGGCTGTTTTAAACACACTTTTAACATTTTCTCAAAACTCCCATAGAATCCTATGGTAAGTAGCACACATCATGCCCTACCACTCAACCCACTTTGGTATCCCTTGGAGCTACTCATGGGGAACAATGGGGTGTTCCGACTTCGTTTTGAAACGTTTTGAGTTTTGTTCCGTCAAAACAACTGGTTTGACCACTGTTTTGTCAAAACATTTTGGCCATCCACATTTTGTTTTGAGTTAGAAATAAAATGCAAAATCTGTTTTGTGCACATCGCTACTATTTTCAAATACTATGGGGCCTTTTAAGCTTGGCATAGTTTAGGGCCTCAGCATGTCATAATATGGCCACATCCAGCATCAAATTTAGTTTGACTCTGCAGATTGACTTGTACTGCCAATCAAAAACAGGTAATGTTTTTATTTCATTTTTTTAAAAAAAACCCAAAAGTAGCAAAGCAATATGTCCACCTATGAATTTGTACTACCCGCTGTGTCAAGTTAGATTATAGAAGTTAGCTTATTTTTACCCTTTTATTCCTTTTTCTACATTACCCTGTTTTTCTCTGATGCTTCTCTTTGTGTATGTGTTATTAATTAAAAATACCTTTCTAGATGCAAGTGCTTTAGAGCACCATGGTCCTGTGGGTTTCAAACCATCCCATGTGCCCTCTATATTACGGATTTAAGCAGAATGGGTATAGAGAGGAACATAGGGATGCCATCTTCAGAGAGACTTGGGGTTCACAGGCCCTGCCTAGAGAATATACCTTCTTCAGCAACCCCTGAAAGTATGCCCTCTACCTTGGGGAAATAGAAAGTCTGGTGACATAGAGCAGGGATCCTCAAAGTTGGGCCCCCAGATGTTCTTGGACTCCAACTCCCATAATCCCAAGCCCCAGTGGCCTTTGGTTGGGGATTATGGGAGTTGAAGTCCAATAACATCTGGGGGCCCAACGTTGAGGATCCCTGACATAGAGGGTTGATGGCACCTGAAAAAACTTAGAACTGCAAGACCTGGTGGAAAAGGGACAGGTAAAACGTTTGTGTTGAGGAGGTTGTGGCAGCAACATGTTGGGAGCAAGCCCAATTTAAATGAATGGCAATACTACCATGTTCTTGTGTATACATGCTCACTGGGGCACATGCATAAGAAGATCTCAGTATATTGTTCCCAAATTGTATCATTTTTCACCTTCTTAACTGTAAATCCCCATTTCCCTGTATTGTCTTGGGGATTTCTTAACTCTTGTTTTCTTAGTTGGCCTAACTGGGTATTGCACTAAATGTGTCACAGGATTTGACATGCCCCCCCACACCCACCCATGGTATCAGGGAGATCCCCAATGTAAAGAGCATGCCACATTGTCTACGCCAGTTCAGAACATAGTAGCTCAATTCTGGCAATTAGACCATATAAGCCATTGTGTCACCAGTAACTGAGCCAGGCATACTCTCTAGTTTTTAAATGAATTTATTAGCTTTGATTTCACTCACTACTACTACTACGACTTATATACTGTTCTTCAACCAAAGTTCTCAAAGTGGTTTACACAGAAAAATAAACAATACACAAATAAGATGGTCCCCTGTCCCCAAAGGGCTCACAATCTAAAAAGAAACATAAGGTTGACACCAGAAATAGCCACTGGAGGGATGCTGTGCAGGGGTTGGGTAGGACCAGCTCCTTTCCCCCAGCTAAATATAAGAGAACTGCCACTTTAAAAGGTGCCTCTTTGCTCAGTTAGCAGGAAACCATGCTGCATGCGTCTTGCTAGTCAATGCATAGTGAACACAAGAAAATTGCTAAGCTATGGTGATGAGTGTGGGAGTTAATCCTTCTGGTGAATCCGCCAAGGTGTCTTTTCATAGTTCTTTCCCCAAGGGTTAGCAAGCATGGCTAGTTTAGATTCCTTAATCCTCCACAGTCCACACCCTTTTCTATGAATGCTCATTACAGCTTTCTTGGCTAATGTCTTCTGTGTATGCTAATGTTCTTAGTGACTGAATTTCTGGTATCAGAACGAACACTTCCTTTCGTGTGTTTTGTGTCTCCATTGTTTTGATGCACATTTGCAGCACAGCTGTGATGAGTAAAGTTACATACTGCAAGTCTTCCTTGTTTACTTTAGCTTTAGGTACTCATATTGTACTTATATGTTCCCTTACTCAGCAAATAGTAACTTTTGGTAGAGCAATTTAGAGAAACAAGCACAGGATGGAAAGGAGTAAAACCCTCCTCCAGCATTGCAAACATCCCCCAAATCCAATCTATAGTGGTTGTGTGTGTGCGCGTGTGCGTGTGTGTGTGTGCGCGCACATACTCACATCTGTCTCTCTCTCTTACACACACACACACACACACACCCCACAGCTGCATTTACAAGCTTGCATTTGCAAGTCTTCTTTCCATGGACCTTCCCCAATGCATTAACATGTGTGCCATAACTACACCAGTGTGGTGTAGTGGTTAGAGTGCTGGACTAGGACCAGGGAGACATGAGTTCAAATCCCCATTCAGCCATGATACTTGCTGTGTGACTCTGGGCCAGTCAGGTCTCTCTCAGACTAACCTACTTCATAGGGTTGTTGTGAGGAGAAACTTATGCATGTAGTACACTGCTCTGGGCTCCCTGGAGGAAGAGCAGGATATAAAATGTAAACAACAACAACAACAACCTCCAGTTAAGAGCTCAGGAAGCTATTGAGATCTGGCTTTACCACCTACTTAAATTGATAAATTACTCTTACAGGCAAACACAATCATTGCCAAATCTACTCTTCCCAGAGGATAAACAGTGGGGCTCAAAATGCACAGTAATGTGCTGATGCTGAGAAGAACATCACTAGTTCTCTGATAGCTGCTGCAAGCACGAATATCTGGAGTGGGGCAAACAATGACAGATTAACACAGAGGCAGAGGAGGCATCTGCCTATGATGGCAATATTTGAGTAGCCGCGGCAGTAGTTGTGGGGAGGGGGGCGAGAGGAAAGTTCCCCCCTTTTAATTAATTTTTTTTTAAAGCTGCAGAGGGAGTAGTTACAGGGAGAGATGTGTGACTAGGCAAAGGGAAAATCCCCCTCCACTTTTGCCTGCACTGGCCGCTACTGCCGTGTGTGTGTTTGTGTGTGCATAATATTCTAATATATCAAATATTCTAATATATGAAAAAATATGCACATAATCTTCTACATCAGATGAATCCTCATGGATCAATTGAGGTGGACTCCAGAACCACTTTAAATACTCATGGATCAAATGAAGTGAACTCCAGATCCACTTTGTATTTTTCAGTCTGTAAATTCTCAAAACCCATTTCAGGCTGCTAACAAGCTAGATTTTGAATCCACTTCTGTTCCATAACTCTACTCCTTCAATGTGATAACATCTAGTAACTCATATTGGCATGCCCCTTACTTATGAAGTTCAAAAGGAGATCATCAGTATCTTCAAAGTACTGTTTGTGGAATAAACTTCAAATCTAATGATACATTGAGGTGGGTCTTATGATCAGTGAGACCTACTTTGGATGATACTGTGGAGAGAGCGGGCTAAGCCCGCTCTCCCCACAGACGATCAGGGCATTAGCCCGGGATACTGACCCGGGGCATGATTGCCGGCTCCGTGACAGATCCGACGGGGGCTGGGGGGAGTGGGGGTATGTTGCATGCTGGCGAGAACCCCGGAGCCGGGAGGCGGCTTTTCACCTCCCCTCCAGGGGGTCTTCTCGTGAGTAGCCATGGCACGGAGCCGCGCCATGGCTGCTCATGACCAGATAGCCTGGGTTTGTGGAGCACTCGCTCCGCAACCCCGGGCAAAGAGGAGGGCTGCCAAAGCGGGTTACCCACTGGAGAATCACCAGGCTTGCAGCCGAGCCCGGTGGATCTTACGATTGGAAAAAATTGGACCAGGCTTTCCTAGCCCGAATTTTCCCGATCGTGAGAATAGCACCATTATCTTCAGTAATTTGAACTTATTTCAAATGCTTTTGCTTAATGAATATTTGATAATATTTTGTAATTATTGTTTGATGTTTTTCTTAATTTTTATGGTGGAGCTCATTTGTTCATATTTACTATTAGCTGTTTTTTGGTCTATGTACATTTTTTATTGATTGATTGATTTGATTTGATTTGATTTGATTTGTATACCGCCCTTCCAAAATGGCTCAGGGTGGTTTACAATTAACACACACCACTAAAACAGTAAAGAGCTAAAACAAATATAAAAAACAACATAATCAACAATTTAAAAACATTTTAAAACAACAATTAAACAATTACAGTGATTAAAAACCCTGAAATCGGGTTTTGAATTTTAAAATAAACCAAAAATTAAAACCCCCACAATTTAGGAAGCTGAGAAAGCTTGGGTGAAAAGAAGGGTTTTCAGGTGTTTATTGAAAATTGCCAGAGATGGGGAGGATCGCATCCCAGCAGGGAGCGCATTCCACAATCTCAGGGCAGCGACCGAGAAGGCCCGTCTCTGTGTAGCCACCAAACGAGTTGGCGGTAACTGGAGACGGACCTCCTCAGATGACCTCAATGGGCAGTGGGGCTCATAATGAAGAAGACGCGCTCTTAGGTACCAGGGCCTAAGCCATTTAGGGCTTTGTAAGTTATAACTAGCACTTTGTATTTTGTCCGGAAATCTATTGGCAGCCAGTGTAACTCCATCAGTAAAGGCGTAACATGGTCTCTCCGAGATGACCTAGAGACCAACCTGGCTGCCGCGTTCTGAACCAATTGAAGTTTCTGGACTACGTACAAAGGCAGCCCCACGTAGAGCGCATTACAAAAGTCCAGTCTGGAGGTTACCAGCAGATGTACCACAGTTTTGAGGTCATTGATCTCGAGAAACTGGCACAGCTGGCGTATCAGCCGGAGCTGATAGAAAGCACCCCTGGCCACCGCCTCAACCTGAGAAACCAGGGAGAGGTGTGAATGCAGAAGCACTCCCAGACTGCGAACCTGTTCCTTTTGGGGAAGTGTGACCCCCTCTAGAACAGGCAGATCAAAATTGTCTCTAGAGTTCTGACCCCGCACAATAAGTGCCTCCGTCTTATCTGGATTCAGCTTCAGTTTATTCTCCCTCATCCAGCCCATTACTGCTTCCAGGCAGGCATTTAGGGAGGATATGCCAGCTCCTGAAGAAGTTGGCATGGAGAAGTAGATCTGGGTGTCATCAGCTTACTGGTAACACCCAGCTCCAAATCCCCTGATGATCTTTCCCAGCGGTTTCATGTAGATATTAAAAAGCATTGGAGACAGTACGGAGCCTTGAGGGACACCATACTTAAGCTCAGATTTTGAAGAGCAACAGTCTCCAATAGACACTGTCTGGAATCTATCCAAGAGGTAGGAACGGAACCACTGTTAAACAGTGCCTCCCACCCACAACACCCTCAGACATTCCAGAAGGATACTATGGTCAATAGTATCGAAAGCCGCCGAAATATCCAAAAGGACCAACAGAGTCACACTTCCTCTGTCAAGTGCCAATTGGAGATCATCCATCAAGCCGACCAAGGCAGTCTCTACCCCATAGCCCGCCCAAAAACCAGTTTGAAATGGGTCTAGATAATCAGTTTCCTCCAAGACCGCCTGGAGCTGAGAGGCCACCGCCCTCTCAATTACCTTGCCCAGCCATGGGAGGTTGGAAACAGGCCTATAATTGCTCAACTCCGAGGCATCTAATGCAGGCTTCTTTAGAAGAGATCTCATGATTTCCTCCTTAAGACAAGGAGGCATCCTGCCCTCCCTCAGAGAAGCAATTATGATATCCACCAGGCTGTTTACAACAACCTCCATGCTAGATCGAACAAGCCATGTTGGACAAGGGTCAAGAGGACAAGTGGTAGGCCTCACCAATCTAAGCAGCTTGTCCATATCCTCAGGAGTCACAAACATACATAACATAACATAAATACATAATATAAGAACAGCCCTGCTGGATCAAGCCCAAGGCCCAACTAGTCCAGCATCCTGTTTCACACAGTGCCCCACCAGAGCCCTTTCCAGACCAACTGCTCATTAGCAGCAAAATGTCTCCGTTTGGGCAAGTCGCATTCAGGCTGTAAACTCGCAGCAACTAACAACCCCCCCCCCCCCAAATAGCAACTTTTTCATGCCAGATATGCAACGTCCTTGCTCTATATCAAAGCAAAAAAATTTGCAACAAGGCATTGGAAATGTTGAGGGGCATGCCCTCGCTCCTGCTGTTACTCCCCTGAAACTGGTACTCAGAGCTATCCTGCCTTTGAGGCTGGAGGTTGCCTTTAGCCCTCCGACTACTAGCCATTGATAGACCTTTCCTCCATCAAGTTATCCAAACCCCTCTTAAAGGCATCCAGTTTGTTGGCTGTCACCACATCGCATGGCAGAGAATTCCACAGGTTGATTATGTGTTGTGTGAAAAAGTACTTCCATTTGTTGGTCCTAAATTTCCTGGCAATCAATTTCATGGGATGACCCCTGGTTCTAGTATTATGTGAGAGGGAGAAGAATTTCTCTTTATCCACTTTCTCCACACCATGCATGATTTTTATAGACTTCTATCATGTGTCTCCACAGTCGTCTTTTTTCTAAACTAAATAGCCCCAGGTGTTGTAGTCTTGCCTCATAAGAAAGCTGCTCTAGGCCCCTGATCTTCTTGGTTGCCCTCTTCTGCACCTTTTCCAGTTCTACATTGAAAATGGAGGGTGACTTTTTTAGATGTGGTGAGCAGAATTGTACACAGTACTCCAGGTGTGGCCACACCATAGTTTTGTATAAGGGCATTATAATAATAGCCATTTTATTTTCAATCCCCTTCCTAATGATCCCCAGCATGAAATTGGCCTTTTTCACAGCTGCCACACACTGAGTCAACACTTTCAAAAAGCTGTCCACCACGACCCCAACATCCCTCTCCTGGTCAGTCACCGACAGCTCAGATTCCATCAACGTATACTTGAAGTTGGGGTTTTTCATCCCAATGTGCATCAATTTACACTTGCCAACATTGAAGCGCATTTGCCATTTTGTCGCCCACTCACCCACTTTGGAGAGATCCTTTTGGAGTTCCTCACAATATGTTTTGGATTTCACTACCCGAAAGAGTTTGGTATCATCTGCAAATATGGCCACCTTGATGCTTACCCCTACTTCTAGATCATTTATGAATAAATTAAAAAGCACCGGCCCCAGTACAGATCCCTGGGAGACCCCACTTTTTACTTCCCTCCAATGTGAAAACTCTCCATTCATCCCTACCCTCTGTTTCCTGTCCTTCAACCAGTTAGCAATCCACACATGTACTTGTCCCCTTATCCGATGACTGCTTAGTTTCCTCAAGAGTCTTTGATAAGGAAGTTTGTCGAAAGATGTACAGAATGTTTTGCTGTATATTGTTTACAAGTGTTGCAATGGGTTCTGGTTTTGCAAGAATGAAGATTGGTTGAAACCTCTTAGGACAAGCAGCTACTTCCTCAGAGATTGAGTTACCTACTTAGATTATTCAGAAACTAAAATCTTTTAGAAAAATAAAATTTCCTCCCTTCCTTTCTTTCCCCACATTAGACTTTCTGACTTCTCAAGCCAAAACTCATCTGTCACTAATCATAGCAAAGTTCTGCACACAAGCTGAAGTTTCCAAACCATCTCCTTGAGCAGACCCACAGAGAGCAGATTACAATTCTCCAAGCCATGGATGACTATGGTCAGGCTTCTGTCTTCTAGCAGGGTCTCTTGTTTCATCCTGATTTCTTTGGATCACAGTCTGCTCTTGTAACCAGGGGCGTAACTACAATTAGGCAGGGGGAGGCCGTTGTCTTGGGGGCCCCCGCCTTGGGGGGGCCCTCAGAGGCTCTCCCCCACCCAGCACCTACCCGATCTTCCGCCGCCGAGGAGGCAGCCCTGGAAAGCTCACGGCAGGTTTTCAAAATCAAAGAACAGGAGCGTGCACAAGAGAGACACCCCGCCCAAGCCCAGGGAGAAGCACAGAAGGCGGCTTCCTCTTCAGCGTGTGGGTGAGGGGGCGGTGGCTATGCGAGGTGAGAGCGCGGCTGGCTGGGTCCCCTTTGAAGCTCCGGGGCTGGTGGCAGCGTGCAGTTGCTGCTGCTGCATCTCTTGCCCGGTTTCTGTTCTGGCTAGTCAGTGGTCTGGGGAAAGAGATGCCGCCCGCCGCCTGCCCGCGCTCGCTCAATCACTCACCCAGCTCTACTTGTTCTTGGGCATGTCGGGGAGAAAGGCGAGGCGTGAACTCGGGCATTACTTGCTGCGAGGTATATGATGCAATAAAAGAACATCATTTATTTGCTAGACATCAGGTTAGGAAGCTGTTGCAGGTGTGATTTCGCTATAGTTACGGTTAAAAGAATGGACTCCTCTCTATTAACTGGAAATATTCAGAATAAACTAGCAAATATCAGTAGAGGTAAAGTCGTTTCTAAGTAAGCTAATTAACAATCTCCTCCGCTTTTTGAAATTGCTTCGTGTTCAGGTTTTACATTTTGAATCTCGGCTCCCAGCGACCTCACCGTGTTCCTCAGAAGCAAGTCCCCTGGTTCTCAGTGGCACTTACTTCAGCGTGTGAGGCTGAAATCCTTAGACACCTCGCTTAGTAGGAATTCTCACTGAAATCCATTGGACTTGTTCCTAAGTAAAACCTTATTAAGACTGGTCTCTAAGCACCCGATTGCTATCAGGGTTTCCTCAAACGTACGTTCCCTTCAATGCAATGGGGCTTACTCTTAAAGAAGATAGGCTAGGGTTGCATATAGTGTCAATCCTATACGCATTTACTTGTGAGAAAGTCCCATTGAACTCACTGGGACTTACTTCCAAGTAAACCTGCATAGGATCAGGCTGTCGGGGTGCGTTGGGCTGCAGCTTCAAAACTAATAACTTCTTTTTGTTGTTGTTATGAAGGCTAATCTGATTTGAAGCGTGATCTTCTCAGCTTCAAAGCCAAGAGTCTCTCCGGTATGCCTCACTGCCCTTGCCCCCCGCCCAGCTCCCCGCTTCAACTCGGGTTCCCTTTCCCCTACTCCACAAGGCTCTTAGTGCACACTCGTCGTCACCAGCAGAATCGTCCCATTCACTCTAACCACGGAGCCCAGCGTTTGGGTTTGAACTGCAAATGTTGGATCTTCTACGCAGGGGGAGATAATTGTGATTCAAACAGCAATTGGTATCAATACGCCATCATAAATCTGTTGTATTAGTTGGTTCTGCTTTCGTGTTATCTATACCTTGCAACTAGTTGGGATAGTTAGCAGAGACATACGGCCAGAGGAAGGAGAGGTAAGCGGTGACGGTGGGAGGGGCCCATTTAAGAATCTTGTCTCAGGGCCCACTCCAACCTAGTTACGCCCCTGCTTGTAACATCTGTTTTCAATGAACCCAGTAAATAGGTTCAGATTAACCCCTGAACACTGGATCCCACTATTCAATTCATTGCAGTGGGGATGGGGGGCATGTCCCTTCAATCACCTGTATGGCAGTGCATGAATGACCTGGAAATAAAGAAAAAATGAAGTAAAACAAGTGCACCCACAAGCATTTTCAATGTACCCTGAATCTCGTGATTTGTTTTTCAAAATGTATCCTGAACATTTTCATCCTACAGGGAGCTAGAGAGAAATCCCTATTTGGTATTCATACAGAAATTAGATGAGGGAGGCAGAGATCTGTTAAGAAGTTTATAATACTGAAGTCACAAATCTGTTTCTGTAAAATGCTATTCTAATAATGTTTCTGCATTTTCCCCTTAGAACCTTTGTTTGCTCATTTTTAAAATTCATTTGCAGTTAGCTTTTCCTCTTAAAGGCAGAGCAATCTGACAGCATCAGAAATCTTTGCATCCATCCTTATTCCCAAAAACTCTCAAAGGCTTTTGTATCTTAAAATTACTGTAGGAGAAACGGTGGTCTTTGTCCTTGCATTCTAGCAGCTTCAAAGCGGGGGGCGGCTGGGGAGATCCCACTAAGAAATGCATGTATTGATAGGAAAGTCAACCATAGTGTGCATTATTCACAGGGATTCAGAAAGCAATCTCTGTTTTATACAGTATGTTAATACAACAGTGCACAACAGTATTTATCAATTTATCAAGCAGCATAAGGAATGAACTGCAGCTTTATAGTACAGTTCAGCTAAACTATAATGGTCTTATTTCCTTTGTGTATATGTCCTCCCACCATGAAACACCGACCTTTTAACCACTGGTTAGTTGCGTTTGGCTGTACATGCCGGACAATGTACTAGTATTGCATAGCCATCATTCTATCTGTGTAAAATGCTTCTCGCAAGTTAAATGGTGTTACAGTAAGGATCTATGATAATTTCTTAGATAGGGAGATGTTAGTTCAGATGATGTCTCCAAGCAATAACTATAGCTAGCCGACCCTGCACAGAACATCTGTGCGCTCTTTGCGGCTGGCGGTTACCTCTTCCCCCCGCCACCTTCTGCCCCAGTCTCCACTTCCAGGCCCAGCCGCCTCTCCTCCCCACTGCCACTTCGCCCCTCCCATTTCTTTCCCCCATCCTGGGCCTTGCCTCGGTGGCCGGGTCGGGCCCGCCACAGTGGTGGCAACCAGTCCTCCTGGGTGTGCTTCAGCCAATCAGGCACGTCTGCCACCCAGCCAATCAGCTGGGCGCTGGGACGCACATTCCAAGGCACACCCAGGAGAATTCTATAACTATAATTCACTGCTTCAATATGAATCTAAACTGGATTAGACAGAGAGGCTGACAAACAGAGAGGTGGGCAAACAGTTGTGGTAACTGATTTCAGTAGAAAACAGAAACTGTGGATCATAATCCACCTGTTAACAAGCTAACAAGCTTTTACAGATATCCCACTTGGAATGGTTATTATCTGTTTTAAAAGGACTTGCCTAGAACATGCTGTCATGCATCTTCAGAGGTGGAATGGGTTGGAATGTTGGATAGTCCAACATTCTGCATCTGAAGTAGGATCATCCGTATAGTTTCTCTCATATAATAGATGATGATGACTGATGATGATAAAATGGTCAATGGTAATATTCTGCTGTACCAGTTACAAATCATAACGGAATTGACTGGAGTACAAGATATCGATTTAGAAATGCACCCAGAAATGCTCAAGAAAGCAAGCCAGGTGATATGATACAGGGCAAAAGAAGAATTTTTGTCCAGTTCTAGTATGGATGTAAATGGCAACATGTTCATGAAACACCACAGGTTGTATGTGAAGAAGTGTTGCATAAAAGCAATCCATAGGAGAGCCATTTGGAAACTTTCTGAAAGCAGATAAAAGTCATTGTAGTCTGGAGAATGTGATGAGAAAGGAGTTTAGGAAGGCACTTAACACATTGTTTCCCATGGCACAAAGTGAATCAGCAAAGTGACAGAGATGGCGATAGATTTTCACCAGCATAGGACTTCTTTCTAAAGCATGAATGTAAGGCTAAAAGAGTTTGGCTATTCATATATTGAAATACACTAACCCACTCTATTTTTCCTGCTGGAGTTGGCTGCAATCTCATCTACAGGATTTTGAAATGAAAACATGGACAATGGACATGAATTAACTGCAATGAAATCCTAGTCCAGTGACTCCCCACCCCCACCCCTGAATTGCTAATAATGTTATTTCTCCTCAGGGACATGGGAATTGCATTCAATTATTATTACAATGCGCAACTATTCTGATGACTTTAATAAGAGAAAACAACATCTACCCAAGGCTGCTTTCTTTGCACAAATCACTTTTCCTTCCTACAGCTGCTCAAGTCTGCTGACCATGAAACAGAAGACTAAACCTTCCCACTGTTGGAAGGGGCAACCTTTCCTGTGTCCTTAACTGACATTTAAAATGGCATGAAGGGTATCTTCCATCCTTGAAAGTTCTTTATGGCCACAATTTCTGGGATTATTGTCCTCAGAACTGTTATGATCTGTCCTCCCTCTGTGAACATTTGTTGTTGATTGCATGGTTGCATGACTTGTAGCATGCTTCCTTCTGCTGTGTCTTGTCACTCATTGTCATCTGGTTCCATGCAGGGAAGAGGGAGGCCTGTCAATTGTTGTCACCATCTTGGGAAGTTGATAGGGCCATGCTATGAGAAATGTCACATCCAGCGACTGAGAATCAAACATATTGCCATATAGAAAATAGGGCCCCCTTCACATTAAGAATAGAACTCATCCAGTTTCACAATGAAAAAAAAAAAGAATTTTAAAGTGTATGTAGTCTTATTTTTCTTTTTTTGGTTAAATTGTTTTCTTACTTTTTCCTAGACTTCGCCCGGTGGTATTACCTGTCTCAGAGAGGTAACATTTAAATCAATTTGACTAACTTTCAAAAGAAGTTTCCCCCCTGATTATTCTAACAATGACACAGATGCTTCTGACAGCTTTCCTACCGCCAAGTTTTTGCTTAAACCTGGAAAACTAGGTCAAGACTTTGAGGTGGCGTTTACTGAGTGACCTGTGACACTGTACTATGCCCCCGATTTAATATGGAGTTTGATGTGTTAATAGTTGCCACAGAATAGATTGTGTGATTCAACAGCTGGTGAACAGTCTCTGAATCTGGAACACAGTTAAAGATATTAGAGTCACGAAATCAAATTCTCCCTCTGCTCTATTATTGAAATTTCCTCACAATTCGTAGGGGGAATTTTTAGCACATCATCAGGGAGCACAACCTAAGAGAACATTTTTGTAAGCCATGTAGCAAATCTTGAAGATGTGACCACAGTCATCCCCTCACCCCCAAATGTACCAACTGTGGCTGTTTATAACAATTTTTATTTAAAAATGTGGTAAATAAGAATACAACAATTTGTTCTCAAACTTTAATGTTACAATTCAAATCAAACAGATCCAGTTTTGATTATTGTATATGGGGCTGGTTTGCTCTGCTAAATGCCTCCATACTCTCATAAGGGAAGCTGTATAAAATGGTAGTGCAATTCTATGCATGCTTACTCAGATCTAAGGCCCACTGAATTCAATGGGTCTTACTTCCAAGTATATTCTGCATAGGATGTAGCCTGCTTGGAGGAAGATTAGTATGAACCAGATTACACAGGTAGTGATCCAGGAACAATTTCTGTGACTGCAATTGATTACAAGAAATGAAGCTATATTACCTTGGAGGAACTTACAAAAGATTTGGGCGAGATCCAGCAGTGAGAGGCTTTGATGCCAGGAAAAGCAAGGCTGTGGTTGAACGGAACTACAGGTACATGCTGTGAAGAACCACATACACAGCCCTTTTGAATGATTTTACAGTAGCCCCTTGATCTGCTAAAGAAGCAACTTGCATTTAAAATTGAAAAAAAGTTTGCCTTTTCTGTGGTGTGAGTGACTGCAGTGAAAAATTCAAGGAAGTCACTGGCTGCTGCTCATACAATTATGGTGGATCAAAGCCTTGGACTTTTTAAAAAAAACACCCCTCTTAATTTAAGTCACAAACGGGAAGTAATTCTTTCTGAGAGTTCTTCTTAAATTGTAGCTAATAAAAATGAAAGACGAATTTCACCTATTATACTAAACCTTTATCATACAGTAATAAATCTGCCCCATCTGTACAGTTCAAGGCAGTTTTACAACTAATGGTGGACACTTCAAGTACATTTTTACATAATTACTATTACAGGATGAGAAGTGATTTATCATATAGATAATGTAACATTCATTTATCTAGTCCCATAATCAGTAAGTATTATTTATTCCTGTAAAATTTAGGAATTTGAATTGAAAAGCCTATAGACAGTGAAACTAAGCAGGAACGCTAAGTTTTCCATAAAAATGTTTGTTTCTGACAGAACATAACTGGTTTGTTAAAAAATGGCTGCCAATGAGTATAATTATCCACACTTCACTTGCAGCTGTGTGTTGCTCAGCTGTGTGTTGCTCAGCTGCAATATAGCCCTGAGGGTTGGCAGACAGAGAATTGCCCCAAATCATGTCTTTCCCACATTATTATCCTGAAAGAGATGTTAATCCAGATGTAAGCCACTGTTTGGCCACTTGGGAGATGAGTTTGATCTGCCTGTTCTGGATGGGGTCACACTTCCCTGGAAGGAACAGGTATGCAGTCTGTGGGTGCTTCTGGATCTGAGCCTCTCCCTGGTCTCCCAGGTTGAGGCGATGGCCAGAACTACCTTCTATCAGCTTTGGCTGATACGCCAGCTACATAAGAGTCTTGAGATAAATGACATAGGAACATAGGAAGCTGCCATATACTGAGTCAGACTATTGGTCTATCTAGCTCAGTATTGTCTTCACAGACTGGCAGTGGCTTCCCCAAGGTTGCAGGCAGGAATCTCTCTCAACCCTATCTTGGAGAAGCCAGGGAGGGAACTTGAAAAATTCTGCTCTTCCCAGAGCGGCTTCATCCCCTGAAGGGAATATCTTGCAGTGCTCACACATCAAGTCTCCCATTCATACGCAACCAGGGCAGACACTGCTTAGCTATGGGGACAAGTCATGCTTGCTACCACAAGACCAGCTCTCCTCTCAGAACGACCTCAGAACAGTGGTACATATACTGGTAACCTCCAGACTGGATTAGTGCAACACGCTCTATGTGGGGCTGCCCTTGTGTGTAGTCCGGAAACTACAACTGGTTCAGAATGCGGCAGCCAGGTTGGTCCCTGGGTCACCTCAGAGAGACCATATTACTTCTGTACTGAAAGATCTACCCTGGCTGCTGATAAGTTTCCAGGCAAAATACAAGGTGCTGTTTATAATCTATAAAGCCCTAAATGGCTTGGGCCCTGGGTATTTGAGAGAATATCTTCTTTGTTATGAACCCCGCCACTCATTGAGATCATCAGAAGAGGTCCGTCTGCAGTTGCCACCGGTTCGTTTGGTGGCTACTCGGGATGGGCCTTCTCTACTGCTGCCCCAGAGCTTTTGAACGTGCTTCCTGCTGAAGTAAGAGCCTTCCCATCTCTGACAACTTTTAAAAAGTTTTTAAAGATGTACCTATTCACCCAGGCTTTTAATTAAAAATTGTTTTAACAGTTTTATCATCATTAAAAAATTTTTTAAAATTTAAATTGTAATGTTTTAACTTTTACTATGTCATTTATTTTGTTTTAACTACTGTTTAAATTTTTTTTTGTTTTCATTTATTTTAACTAATGTTTTAACTTGTTGTTTCCACATCCTAGAGATGTGGGCTTGGGGCATTATAGAAGTGCGTTAAATAAATAAATAATAAACAAGTAAGTAAGTAAATAAATTTGGAAGTGTAGTCCCTCCCATAGAGCTCTATGGACTTCACTGCTCAATGCAGCAGGCATGCCTTCCAAGATGGCACTGT
The DNA here is from genome assembly GCF_027244095.1 of Hemicordylus capensis. Classification (NCBI taxonomy): domain Eukaryota; kingdom Metazoa; phylum Chordata; class Lepidosauria; order Squamata; family Cordylidae; genus Hemicordylus; species Hemicordylus capensis. The sequence goes on along the minus strand of NC_069658.1, from coordinate 366,584,254 downwards.
GGGCAAAGCACAGCACTATATGAAGATAACAGTAGTCTTTGACTTCAGCTTAAGCTTCAGACAGGCCTAAAACAATTAGGCAGAGAGCTGCAGGCAGGGTCAATAGGAGCCACCATTGGCTCCTAGGCCTTGCAGTGAAGAACACTGTGCTAACGTGCTAGCATGAGCAATCACCACCTGATGCGGTAGTGAATAATCAGTGGGATCATTTTTTATCACATCAGGTGGTGAATTGCTCATGCAAGCAGTTGATATATGATGAGGTGGTGATAACTCACACACCTTCCTAAAGGCATATTGGCCACTGTGAAGCTACCTATTTTGGCACAATCCTGTAGGTAAAGTGCTGACATACATCACAGCAGGCTAGATTTCTTGCGCGTGCCATAGGTACCTCTGGGGCTTAAGGCACTACATTCACCATGACACCCTTTGGCTTCAGTTAACTAACCCACATGTTCTGCCTGTGCAATTTATTCCCATTTTTTCACTACATGTGGTTGAACTGATTGTTGCTGGGTTTTTTGGTCATATAAAAGCTGGTCCATATGAGCAGTAACTATTATCTAAGTTAGATTTCTATACCATCCTTCAATGTAAATATCTCTATGGTGGTTCATAAAGAAAGGCAAAGAAAACTATAGACAATGAAATGGGAAAAAAAATTGCATTAAAACAATCACTTGTTTCAATATTTCAATATTTCATCAGATATTGAAAAAATTGAAAAATTAAAAAACAGTCTTTGTTGGTACTGTTAACTACTGTAATAGAGTTTTAGCAGCTTTTGTCCAATAGAAACCTATGTGTCTCTTAAGCTTAACTGATCTAAAGATAATACACTGTACTTCTAGCTATGGATTATGAGCTGTTTTATGCATGCATAGTGAAACTAGATACGAATTTTAGCAAGGACAGTCAATCATCAGGGCAGAGGCAATGTAGCAATGTAGTATGTTAGCTCTTGAATTCTAGAATCATAAGGTTCCCTGAGTCAGGATTAATTTTCCACAGAAATTTGTTTTTATTGCTGACAATTTTTTTCTAAGGTTTAAATTTTTTTTAAAGTCCTGTTTTAATCAACTCATATAATCACTCATCTTCATTGATTTAGCTCAGCAGAAACAGTTCACCATAGGTGTAAGATTGGGGCACAGTCTTTGAGAATTCTTCCTACAAGCTATAATTTTTGTGTTACACACACTGCAAACTGTAAAAAGGCATCCCCTGAACACCACAACACAGGGCAGAGAGATGGTAGGTCCTAAAACATGTAGGGATACATCTCCTTGGGTCTTTATAATATAACGAGGTCATTCACATGACTAGGTCTACCCTGGCTAGTGCAGCCCTACCCAGGTTGTGAGAACCGCTGGGATTGGTCCTGATCCCAGCGCTCCTCCTCCAGGTAGCCTGTTTTTTGTTTACCCAGGCTAAAAAGTGAGGTAGAAGGGCATACATGTGCCTTCCTACTGCATAGCCGTGTTGTGTGCACATATGGGCCACTGGCATCTCCGTTCAGGCTGCTGGCAGCCATTGTGACCATAGAGGCTGAGGGAAGGAGCAACCCGGCCTCAGGGATTCCCACAATGCACCGTGCTGCTCATGCAGTGCATTGTGGGATGCCTGGAAGTCAGACTTTACTTTCCCAGCCTCTAGATTGCCATGCAGCTCACCACAGTGGTTATTGTGTGGGTGTGTGAGGAGCACAGCTTGCCCAGACCTGGAGGTCATGTGGAGGAAGGTAGGAACAATTCTGCCTTTCCCCCCACCCTTCCCAGCCCCACATGAAGTGGTTGTGCGGACCTTAGCATTGTGCCTGGTAAAGAACATAACATTGTGTTGACCTTAACATTGTGCCTGCATTGTGCATGGTAAACAACACAAAGCCTGTGCAAAATCTGAAGTACTAGTATAATGATCACCTTGTGCTCTCAGGACATGTCGTGCTGGCCACAACATATGAACCATATTTGAGAGGTCAGAAAGCAGAGCAAAATAGTCACACTACAAAGGCATGAATGATGGTTAGTGCATCCAAATCTGAAAGAGTTATAGGCTTCAAAACAGAGAGAGACAGCAAAGGACTCCAAGACAGCATGATTTATTTATGTATTATTTATATCAGCCAAAAATGCCCCACGAGTGGCTTACAATCATAATATACAGAGCTTTAAAAACCAATTACAATGAAATCAAGGTGTGTTTATAAAAAACCCAAAACCCAGATCAATACAAAGGCAACATAGGATGAAAACTCCAGCACTCAGTTGTGAATGAACAGTAAACAGTTTCTTAGAATAAATGTTAGTCAAAATAGACAGGGGAAAGAAAAGCTCTTGAAAAAATCCCAAGAGGAAAGTTTTGATTCACCCCTTCTAACCATAGATACAGTGCTGACTATCCAGACCTTCCCAGGTAGGGAGTTCATAGGAAGGGTGTCGGCACAGTCGTCCAGCAGATAAACACTTGTCACAACTCAGATGGCAGAGATGCCCACCTCAGCTAATCTCAAAGCATGGGGGAAATATAAGGTAGAATATTTTATTTTAGATTCCCCAGAGAGAATGCTATTTGGGGCCCTAAAGATGTTTTTAAAAGCACTTCCATTGGAAATAATGGAAGCAGCACACAATGTGAGATTGCATAACAGTCATCAAAACTGGTACTTCCCTCTTGCGCAGCAGTGTTGCTGCTTGTCTTAGAGCCCATGCATTACCCTGCAGAACACGTAAGCTGTTGCAAATTACTCAAATTGGAAGAAGCCAGAAAAAACTATGTCAATCAATTGATGTATGAATGGGGAAAACCAGGATTAAAAAGGAGAAAAGCATACCGTTAGTATTAATGAAAGCCACTAAAGGAACCAAAAAGGGATTTAACAACTCTCTTGCGAGAGAAGGCCAAGCCAATATTAAATGAGAGACCCTTACATTTGTGAAATGGTTGAACTACATACTTGTATAGAAATAGAAGTGCATTCCCCTTGAAAGAGCAGGTGCACAGCTTGGGGGTATTGCTGGACCCAGCTCTGCTTTTGGAAGCTCAGGTGGAGGCGGTGGCCAGAGGTGCTTTTGCACAGCTTTGGCTAGTGCACCAGCTGCATCCCTTTCTTGAGAAGGCAGATCTGGCCACAGTTATCCACGCTTTAGTCATGTCACAGCTAGAAAATTGTAACATGGGGCTGCCCTTGAAGAATATTTGGAAACTGCAGCTAATGCAAAAAGGTTGCAGCTTGGATTCTATCTAGAGTAGCCCAATGTAATCCCATTACACCATTTTGAAAGAACTACATTGCCTGTCAATTTGTTTCTGAGTCAAATTCAAGGTGCTGTTTTTGACCTTTAAGCCCTTAATTGCTTGGGCCCTGGATACCTGAGAGACCACCTGCTACCAAGGGTTTCTGCCGACTTGACAAAATCATGGCAGGTGGGGGGCTCTGCTCCACGTGCCGACAATGAGGGAGGTGCAAGCACAAGGGACAGGGCCTTCTCAGTTATTGCCCTCAGACTTTGGAATGCTCTCCCAGTGGGCATCCGCTTCTCAGTCTCCATTACAGTTTTTAGAAAGCAAGTGAAATCATGGTTTTTAACCCAGGCTTTTATTGTTGTTGTTTTTGTTGCTGCTGCTCTGTATTTTATGGTCCTATTGTGTATGTTTTAAAAACTTTTAATTAGATTTGGATTTTTATATTCCAATTTAATATTTTAATTGTGTAACTGTTCAATAGTCTTAGACTGTTTTAAATGTTTTGTAAACCACCCTGAGATTGTTTAAATGAAAGGCAGTATAAAAATTTAAAGATAGATAAATTAGGATGAGACAAAAGCTTTGATAATTTTAGCTGTTGATATATAGGAGGAGTGGAATGCTATGAAAATGAATAAATTAGCTAATGTAGCTGATGTTCACACTTTCCAAGATAATTAGCTAATACATTTTCTGAAATGGTAGCAGCCATTAACCATCCTTGTCATGGCTGCACCTTGTGACTGAACAGAAGAAATGCACTCTCCGTCTGGAGGTATAAGCAAGGTAGCACTACCTACCACCATCAAAATAATCTGCCAATATAATGTCCTGCAAGTGAGCAAGCTTCATTTTCCTGAGCTGTACTGCTAGCCTGAGCAGGAGAGGTTCTCTTTAAAAGCACACAGGTAATAAGGAAAGTAATCGTCTGGGTTCAGTTCCTATGTTGCTACAAAAAGAAATTTCCCCCAGGAATGTGCTCTGAGGAACTATGAAAGAGAAAGCCAAGGGACAACCAGCTTCAGTGTCCTGACATCACTAGCCAATATGCAAATTACATCCAGCTCCTATTTCTGAGAAGTCAGCTGAAACAACAGGTCACTAAACCATCAAATGCCTGAACTTCAGTTAACTATCTTGTATCTGGGACCTAAGTTCATTTCTCAAATACTAAGGGAAATGACTGGCCACAGCCCTGACATCAGGGCCGGATTAAGCTAGTGCGGGGCCTGTAGCATATGTTATAAAGGGGCCCTAAATTTAAAATAATGCACATAAATAATAAAACATAAATTATTTACTTGCCTAGTAAAGTAATTTGATTTTTTCATTTGCTATATTTTGGAGTATGGGAGACCAAGCTACAAACTCACACTTACTACAACAGTGAACATTTATATACCGTTTTTCAATCAAAATTCTCAAGTGGTTTACATAGAAAAATAAAGAGTTGATAGATGATTCTCTGTCTCCAAAGGGCTCACACTCTAAAAAGAAAAATGTGGTAGGCACCAGCAACAGCCACTGGACAAATGCTGTGCTGGGCCTTCTCTTAAAAGGCACATTTAGCAGAAAAGGGATATTTTCTCTAACATGGACCAAATAAAACAGGTAAAGTTTTAACTTTAATTCCCAGTTGGAAGCCGGGCGTGCCCTCGAAAACACAGGGCCCATAGCAAATGCTACATTTGCTACTACGTTAACCTGCCATAGCCTGACATGGGAAAATCATTCACTCCCTCCGTGCCTGGCTCAGTGCAAAAAAAAAAAAAAAAAAAAAAAACCCTTTAATGCAGAAGATCCTAAGTTAAAGGCTTTTTGCATGTCTGCAGCTTGCCTTCTGTCAGCAGAGGGCTCCACTGGATGTGAGCCAGCTTGACAAAGTATCTGAGAATGACAGTCTGTCTTAACCAGAAAGCAAACAGGAAATGTATTGGAGGGAGGGAGGGAGCAGGCACAGAACCAGGCCATACACCTAAGAAAGGAGGAAGAAGCAATAGGCAAGGGAAGCAGGGTAGCAGTAACACAGCCCTGAAAGAAGGAGCAATTCAGATAGTGGAAAGAAGCAAGGGATTAATGAACAGGATGAAGTAGGACCTAAGGCAAGAAAACTGAAGGTGGCAGCAGCAAGGAGGAACAGCAGGAGGAGGATGGTGCAAAGCCAGCTGGGAATAGGGAAGAAAAACTAATTTCACTGTACTCACCAGCCCATTTAGCTATGACCCTTCTCTAAGACCGAATTTCAACACCCGCAGAAAATGAACATCCTCTTCATTTCAGAAGCTAGGCTATGAATAGGGGCAAAAATGTTTGCCCATTCAATTGGTATCTTCACACTGAATTGGCTTTGTGGCATGGTCATGTAGCCTAATTTGATTAGCTATGCAGTATCATTATCATCATCATCATCATCATCATCATCATCATCATCAACTAACAACTGTATTTATTGGCTGCCCCGTAACAACTGTTCTGTGGGCAGCTCAAAAAAGTAAAACAACAACAACAAAAACATATAATTAAACATCTTAAAATGAAAACTGCAACAAAACTTTTTTAAAAATGTCATGATGATCATGTGTCATGATGTTCATACATTCAGAGGAAAAGCAAATCTGATTGGTTACATGGTATTATGACCTTTCTTTGACGTGGTCTCTGTCTTTTACACTAATGGGCTATGTGCCTGCTCAGAGATCTTGTCGGAATCTAACAAGCTCAATTCTCCTGCTTTGGGCAGGAACCCCAGCCACTGCACCGCTCCTCATCCCTTCAGTCTTTCTTCGTCCGTGCTTCAGTGAACATTGTGGAGTCTGCAGCTTGACAATGAGTAGAATCTATCTATCCACTTTTTGTTTTTTCTCCCTGCTTCTTCGTTTTCTTTCTTTGTTTTTTAAATTTCATTGCATAATAGCCTTTTTTTCTTGGCGTTTGGTGTTTTGGTTTTTACGGTCTTTCCCTTTTTACGGAGCTCCAATCCCAGCTGGGGTGGAATGTGGTGGCCGCCCGGCCTTCGGCGTTTATGCCGGGCAAGACAAATTTCAAGAAGTGTGTTTGGTGTGAATCGAAGATCCCTTTCCCAGATGCTCATACTGAGTGTCTCTTGTGTTTGGGGGAATCCCACATTGTCAAGACCTGTCTTCACAGTCATAAGTTCACAATGCAGGCTTGCAAAAATAGGGCTTCTCGCCTGTGCGCAGCCCTGTGGGACCTGGCTCTCCTTTCGTTGGAAACCTTTTCATTGAAGCGATCCATGAAAATGGCTTCATTGGTGACATCAGAGCATTCAGTGTCGACTCCTGTAGAGGCTGAGAACCTGAGCTCGGTACTGGTATCGACACCCCCTAAGGTTGTCCCTTTGACAACGTTGAGTGTGCCGGTGCGCTCCGAAGATCCTCTGCAGTGTTTGGCTACCTTGATATCAAAATCATCTTCAATTCCTGTAACTTCAGTACATAAGATAAAGAAGAATAAGAAGAAGAAGAAGAGGAAGAAGAAGAAGTTGCATCGTGACTTGCCAGCAGGTCGACACCTCCCTCCTATACCCAAGAGGAAGAAGACAGAGGAAGTTCCTGCATCGGAGGCCCCTGTGGTCAAGAAGACTAAAGTGGCCTCAGATCATCCCATACAGAAGTCGTCGGTGTCAGCACAGCCTAGCCTGCCTGTGGTTGCGTAGTCATTGGGCTTATCCCACGATCAGGCTATCAGGAATAGAGACCTTTCGGTGGCGATGGATGAACTGGGGTATGCTTCATTGGAGGAGGCCTGTTCCCCCACCAAGCCCGCAGAAGATGCATCGTGGCTGCCTAGGCCTCAGTCGCCCCCTCAAAGGCAACAGGAATGTATCCCGCTGAGGGACCATGGTGCCTGTTGGGACTCAGAAGAACACTCCTCATCTTATAGACAGGATTGGTCCTGTGACTGTCACGATCAATCATATCCAGATTGATACCAGGCGGCGGAATATTGCTCCTCAAGTGAAGTTGAGTCTTCTTATGGCGCTTGGTGCTGGGACTTTGGGTCGTGCAATCAATACCAGGTGGACTATCGGTCTGACTACTTGGACTACTTGGACTACTTGGCCTCACCATGGGTCCCATTACTCGGATGATCCCGCATATGGGAAGCCCGTAACAATGAGGGGTTGGCGTGAACCCCCCTCACACTCAGAAGCAAGGCCACATTCCCACTCACCACAATGCTCCCCAAGGGATTGAAACAAGTGTTGCAAACTGCCCCCTTTGGTCCCAGTGATGCAACAGTGCCTATCCAAGTATTGCCGGCAGGACTTTCCACTTCGGTACCGGACAATCCAGATAGCAAACTGGGCTCACCTTCAGGTTCGATGCCCATGGCACAAGATCCTTTGGCTCCCCTGGATCCCGAGTATGAGAGCAATGCTAGCTCCCAGGACTCTGAAGTTGTTTCCCTGGGCTCGTCCCCGCTCAACATACAGTGGACCCGAAGACTGTCTCCCCGTCAGAGGACTTCAATCTGTACTCTGCATATGTGACCTGAATGGCTTCAGCCTTGGGAGTGAACCTCGGTACCCAGCTAAAGGGAGAACTAGACCCGTTATTCAGCCTTATTTATTTGGAGGCCAAAGTACTGGCCTCTTTGCTCCTGAACCCAGCGTAGTTGCGGGTCATGTGGGATCACTGGAAGAAGCCAGCAACTTCTTTCCCAGCCTAACAGGCATTTAGAGAATTTCTACAGGGTGCAATTTGCAGGATGATATGACCTTTTTGAAAAATCATCCCACCCCTAATTCAATTGTTGTGGAGGCATCCTTGCAAAGGACCAGGGGGTTACAGCCAGTCGGCACCGAGTGACAAAGAGGGCAGAAAATTGGACTCTTTGGGGAGAAGGCTTTATTTGGCCTCAGCCCTCCACTTGAGGGTGGCCAATTATCAGGCCTATAATGCCTGATATAACCACTTTGGGTGGGAAAAGATGGGTCCTTTCCTGGATCTCCTCCCACAGGACAAGAGGAATCAGGCAAAAGCATTTTTTGGCGAGCCTATTCAGGTGGCGAAGCAGGAACTTTATTCGGCCCGCCATTCGGTGGAATGTGCGGCTAAGGAGATGGCCACATCCGTGGCGCTCAGATGACATGCTTGACTGCGTCCATCTGGACTGAACTATGAGGCCCATGGTAGGGTTGAGGACCTGCCCTTTGAAGGCTCTAGCCTTTTTTTCTGAGCAGATTGATGACACGATTGAGAAAGTTCAGAAATTGAGGAGCACAGCGCAGTCCATGTCATATGCTTCGTCGGCTACCAAACTGCAGAAAACTGCCAAGTGGTCACCTTATCAACCGCAGAAGGCAACAGTCACCTTCGGAATGGTCCTTTCATGGCAACAAATCCCAGTCAAGATACAAGTCGGGCATCCAGCCCGGTAAGTCAACTTTTTAAAAACAGTGCCCAAATACCTTCTAAAAGAAGCAATGACTCGGGACGCTTCAGGGCTTGCCTGGCCCCATTTTCAGTGAGCTGGGACAAAGTGACTATAGACCAGTGGGTCCTTATGATCATACGTTTGGGCTATGCCATAGAGTTTGCGGAACACAGCCAGTGTCCAGAATTGTGGTGAGTTGGACCAGGAGGTCACTGCTCTCTTGTCAAAGAATGTGATCAAGAAGGTCACCAATCCTGACAGCCCCGGGTTCTATTCCCGATATTTTTTGTACCAAAACCAGATGGTGGTCAGTGCCCCATACTGGACCTCAGGGCCCTGAACAAACATTTGGTCTACAAAAGATTCCGAATGCTGTCGGTACTGACCATTATGACCATCCTGGAAAAGATCATGTGGATGGTTTCCCTGGACTTAAGAGATGCATATTACCACGTCTTGATACACCCTCAGCATTGTCTCTTCCTGCGATTTCAGATAGGGGGGATCCCTTATCAATTCAAGGCCTTGCCATTTGGCCTCATGGCAGCACCGAGGGTTTTTACGAAATACCTGGCCCCGGTGGTGGCTTTTCTGCAGGAGCGAGGGTTGCAGGTTCTACCGTATTTAGACGATTGGCTCATTGTGGCGAGCACCAGATGTGCAGTCCTGGATGCCCTTGAGATCATGACAGACGCATGATTGGTTGGTCAGAGCTCAGTTGGGGGGCACACCTAGAAGGGTTTCATCTGAGTGGCCATTGGTCCCCCAAGGAGAGGAATTGATACGTCAATTATTTGGAGCTGTTGGCCATTTTCAATGCTCTCAGGGGCTTCCTGACCATGACTGTGGGTCACTCAGTGACAATGCAAACAGACAATACAACGGCAAAAGCCTACGTCAATCGACAGGGCAGCACGTCTTCAAGGAGTCTCATGTTTCTGTCTCTGGACCTTTGGCATTGGTGCGTGGCAGTGTCGCCTCAGGTGATTCACATACAAGGTTCCATGAATATCCGTGGACACTCTAAGAAGAATGATGGTGGTCTCCCATGAGTGGGCATTGCACCCAGGTGTTCTCAAGGACATATTTGTGAATTGAGGAGTCCCAACTCTAGACCGATTTGCTTCCTGAGACAATGCACAATGCACCCTCTATTGCTCCAGGGGAGGGGAGGGCGTGGTTCTCTAGGTGATGCCTTCACCCAATCTTGGATGGGCCCTCTACTGTATGTGTTTCCCCTGTTTCCCCTCATTCCGAGGGTCCTGTGCAAATTGAGGGTGGATCAGGCCAGGGCAATCCTGATAGCCCCATGGTGGACCAGGAGGCCTTGGTTTCCAGCCCTGTGACACTTGGCAATGGATTGGAAATGCCTTACTGTTGTACCAGACCTGCTGTCAAAGGAGAAGGGACGGATGCTCCACCTGGGTGTTCGGTCCCTCCACCTGGCAGCATGCAAGGTCCTGCCAACTTCCTGTTGAGATTTAAGGAAGTTTTGGTTGCTGCCAGGAAGCAGTCCACATGAAAGTCATATGATCACAAGTGGACTCATTTCTGTTCATTCGCTTCCCTGCATGGGTTTGATGTGTGTAATCCATCTGTACAAGATATATGTAATTATCTTTTGTCCCTTAGGGAGTCCGGTTTAAAACTTTCATCCCTTAAGGTGTATTTGGCTGCTGTTGTGGTGCTTTCCCCCACCAACCGGGGAAAGCACCACAACGGCAGCCAAATACACCTTAAGGGATGAAAGTTTTAAACCAGACTCCCTAAGGTTTAAAGACCCAGTGATGAAAAGTTTTCTAAAAGGTTTAACACATATATTTCCAGACGATCCTGTCATGTCACCAGCATGGGACCTATCGGTGGTTTTGGTTGGTCTGTTGTGACCGCCACTTGAGCCTTTGGCTTCAATTTATCCCCATCTCCTGACCTGGAAGGTTGCCTTTTTGATGGCTATTACCTCTGCAAGGAGGTTAAGTAAGTTAAGGGCCCTGAGGGTTGACCAACCATACCTTCAATTCCATAAGGACAAGGTCATACTCAAGACAGATTTCCAGTTCCTGCCCAAAGTAGTGTCGATGTTTCACTGTTCATCCCCTCTCACTTTGCCCTCTCAGTTTTTTCCAAATCCATCATTGGATGCTGAGAGGTTACATTGTTTGGACATTCGAAGGGTATTATCCTTCTATGTTCAGAGGTCTGCTTAATGGAAGAAATCTCCTGCCTTGTTTGTTCTGTGCAATGGGCCACGTAAAGGTCTCCCAAGTGTCTGCTCAATCCATGTCCAGGTGGATAGTTTCCACAATTGAGCTTTGTTATCAATTGGCTCATAAACAGTTGCCTGCAATGCTTAAGGCACACTCTGTTCAGTCTGTGGCGGCCTCTGCGGCCTTTGATCGTGCGGTTCCGTTGGACGTTATATGTCAGGCAGCTACCTCAGCTTTGCCCCATTCATTTATCTGTGATTATGCAATTGATGCCAAGGCACAGAATGATGCTGTATTATCATGATCATGATCATGATCATTTTATTTTATTACTTATCAAATTTGTACACCGCCCAAACTTTCATCTCTGGGCGGTTAAAAATAACATAAAACCAGTTAAAAACATATACAAAAAACTTAAAACAATTTAACAATTTAGAAATAAACCAGAGATTAAAACCTAAAAAAAAAAAAAAAAGGAAACGGAGAAGGCTTGGGCGAAAAGATGGGTTTTCAGGTGTTTTATGAAAATTGCCAGAGATGGGGAGGAGTGTCCTGCAATCCATTTTTGGTTGATGTACTTGTTCTGAAATAAAATTCTTCTGGCAGATTACATATTGTTTCTGTCTTTCCTCCTAGTGTAAAAGACAGATACCACGTCAAAGAACAATAGGTTACTCACCTGTAACCTTGGTTCTTCTAGTGGTCATCTGTACTTTTACATGCCCTCTGGTCCTTCCCGCGGAGTTCACTGAAGCTGGACTCTGAGACTGAGGGGATGAGGAGTGGCGCAGCTGCATATAGTGGCCGGGAGCGGGGTTCTTGCCCAAAGCAGGAGAATTGGGAGAATTGGGCAGGAGAATTGGGCTTGTTAGATTCTGATGTGGTCTCTGCGCTGGCACATAGCCCATTAGTGTAAAAGTACAGATGACCACTAGAAGAATCAAAGTTACAGGTGAGTGACCTGTTGTTTCTCCCATGGTAAACAATCCCTGATTGGCTGAGACTAGGGGTTTGCACAAATTGAAATATGTGAATTGATTTGAGATTGAATCGAATCACAGAAGGCCCCCCCCGATCATTGAAATCGATGAATCGGCCCTGAATCACCCAAATCGGGTGATTCACATGCCATTTTGAGGCCCGTTTTGCTGGAAAAACAGGCCTCAAAATAATGTTTCTTTCCCAGAGAGAGCTGGTCTACCAACTGGGATCATCGGATAGGCCAACTCTCCACTCTGGACCTAGCACACCAGCCACGTAGACCTGTCCTCTGAGTTGGGCTGATGTGCCAAGTCTTGAGTGGAGGGCTGGTATACCCACTGATCCAAATTGGTAGACCAGCTCTCCCTGGGGAAAAGTGCCATTTTGAGGCCAATTTCCCCAGCAAAACAGGCCTCAAAATGGCACCGGAATCACCCAAATTCATTTGGGTCAAATCGGGGGTGATTCTTTTCAACCCTGAATCAGGCCCTCTATTTTGAGGATGATATGATTTGGGGCCAAAATTGCGAATCACCCCGATTCAACCCAAATTGATTTGACGGCAAATTGATCTGCACACCCCAGCTGAAGCCTCTATATTTTGTTTGTTTTTAATGCTGCTAATGCAACGCTGAGTGGGGCAGTGAACATACATGAACAGACAAAGGGCAAACATTTGGAGCTTTTTTAGGATACATATTGAGAATTTTTATTCTCCCCTCCATTATGAACATGGCAGGGGGCAGTCCCAATGTTTACACATCCAGTAAATCATACCATTTAGTGGACATGTTGTTAGATATATATTATCTCAGTAGGAAATATATGCAACCCTGAAAGTGTCTCTGATAAGTGTTCCCCCAACCAATCCATCGGCACTTCCAAATACCAAAGAGAACCTGTACAATTTAAAGCATGTATTGTTTCTGTCAAAGTCCTAGGTATATACAATAATAATTTCCAGGCATTCTGCTAATTAACTAAAAGATACAGCCATCAGTTTGCTCTCTCCCATTGGAAAGAGCTGCCTATCAAAACAGGCAATTAACATGCTGTTGCAATTAGATCACCCATTGGGTTGCAAAGCCCTTTACAAAAATAACACTTTATTTTTGCTGGTTTCAGAATCACATTGCACCATTAACTCAGTGATGCGACACAAACTTCACATATCATATTTCTGGGTTGGATTCTTGATATGTGAAATCAGTTAGCAAAATTTGTAGTAACCTAAGTTTTTCAGAGAAAAACTAGAGCTGTCATCTTATGCTGTGTTCAGTATTTAAACAGCTCATGAAATCAGCTATAGGTTCCCCGTCCTCACCCTGAATTAATTTCATTATATTCTTATTGCTCCGTTGTTTCAGTTCTGCAGCAAGCAGCCCTAGCCTAGCGTCAGCCCTGACTCTGCAAGTAAAATATGGAGCATACACTCCAAGATGAATGACAGGGGCCTGATCTTTGTGGCCAACCACCAAATCCTGGAATGCCCTCTCCAAGGGCTCAAGCTTTTTATTGTCAAGCCAAAAGCCACAGCATCTGGGCATGAAGTCATGGGTGCTACAGTATCCCTCAAATGGCCAGTGGAGCTGGAATGCAAAACAATTTGGCTATGAATGCCCTTGACCACTTTATATCCCATAACCTCACACACAAGGTGTGTCCCTCTAGTGCACACATCCGGCTCATATGACGGTGGTATCCTGAGTTTGGTGGTGGCTGGCTGTAAATACTGGGCCTTATTGCTCGACTTCTTGTTCCATGTTTCATTCAACTGGAAAGTCAGAATTGCCCTATCTTTGTGGAGCTGAATGCCAAGGTCCATGCTACGGAACAGCAGCAAAATTAATTGCCGCATTTGTTAATTCTAATGACATCAACACAGAGGGGAAAGCCTTAAGATGTTTACATTTGGTAGTTGGTGTGAACACTAACTCTTTCACTTTGCTAACTTGGAAAACAAAAATGCGTCTATAGACTGTGAATACAGAAAAGTCTTTCTGCACAGCAAAACATTTTGGGAAAATGTTGTTGGTCCATGGCAGTTCTAAAGAATCTGACCATAGAAGGCAAGGTAAAGATGATGAATTACACTCTGGAATTCAAATTCTACATTTGCTGAGAAGTCTAGATTTCTTGTAATGTGACATAGCAATACAAAAATATTATACTTCCCAAGGATTGTATATAGAAGAAAACATGAAAAGAAGTCCTGGACTGTTTTGTTTTTTAACCAATTCAATGGTTACTGCTTAATTTGGAGGGAAAGCACTTTGAGTAGTAACTATTTATGATGGTTATTTACAGTCAGGAAGCTGCTAAAGTCTGAGGTAGGCTAACCCTGGATCTACATTTCAAATATTGGAAGAGTCTGGGTTTTACAACTGCCACCCAAATAGTCTGATGTTCTTGGGGGGGGGGGTGAGGGGGTATGTTTAGTATTGGGAAAACCTAACAGTTACTGGGGACTTTGGCCAAAAGAACCCTGATAGTCCTCTCACACATGGCCACCAGTACTCATGACTGCTAATTATTGAGTAATGATTTGTCAGTGTTGACTGAGTAATAGCTCACTCTGGCCTGTGCTTCTCTTGTCTTCCTCCAGCCGCAACAGCTGCAGAAAGGAGCCTCTGATTGGTTTGGCCCACTTTGTCTGATGTCAAACTACAGTGAAAATCACTGTGGAAGCACAATAGCTATGTACATTGCCCCTCTCACTTCTTTCCTCCTCTTCTATTATTATAGCAATATTTCTAGTGGAATGCTACTGAAGAGGAAAAGACAGAGAGAACAGTGAATATAGGGTTGTTCTAAAATATTCTAATGTCTTTAAAAAACTAGAATTAACAATTAAAATCATTGGCTAGCATCCAGAGCACTGTTAGTGGAAGACAGAGTTCACACAAGCAATTGTCCCCTTCCCACCATCCTCCCTGAAGCCTCAAAAGCTGTTGTTAGGGAATCCTCGACATTAGTGTAGAGATGGCATGGCTGGATGAAGGGGGAGGAAGAAAACCCCAGATAGACCCTCAAGACTACATGAAGATATTTTCTGCTAGCAGGATGTCTCTTTGTGCATCTATCCCTCCCCTAAGAGCATAAGGACAGCCCTGCTGGATCAGGCCCAAGGCCTGTCTAGTCCAGCATTCTGTTTCACACAGTGCCCCATCAGATTCCTCTGAGAAGCCCACAGGTAAGAGCTGAGGGTGTGCCCTCTCTCCTGCTGTTGCTCCCCTGCAACTGGCATTTAGAGGCATCGCCTATAGCCACCAGACTTATAGCCATTGATCGACCTGTCCTCCATGAATTTGTCTAAGTTTGTTTTAAAGCCATCCAAGCTAGTGGTCCTGCAGCCACCCATCCCACACCATTGCCAAGGATCCTTTGACTTCAGCAACTGCTTTTTGGCCAGCTCTAGGGGCTGCAGGGAGGAGTATGGGAAGAAGCAAATTCTGGTTTCCATTAGTATTGCTATGATGCTGACCATTTCCTCTCCAAAGAGTGCCTGCACAATGGAAGCAATTCGCCTTGGCACCAAGAATAGTCCCCATAGGTGGCAAAGTCAGTCAGAGAAGCCCTGTTCAGATGTTCAGAGAGGACTCCCTCACACATGCTTACAAGGCTGGGAGGGGGCCAAAAGTCCCACCCCACTCTTCATGCTTAGAGGTGAACGCTGTAAGTATGACTGCCTCCATTTCTGTGATCAGAAGGCTGGGAGACGGGGGTGCCCCAGCATTCATGGGAGAGTGAGTGACAGTCTGGGGGCGGGACTTCCAACCCCCTTTCAGCCTTGTAAGCATGTCCACTGGTGTTCTTTCTTAACACCTGAGCAGGGCTAGAGTTGTAGTTCAATGTATGTGTGGGTATGACAGAGAGAAAGAAAAGAGAAGTGAGATACCATATGGTTTCACATTGCCTTGTTTGTTATTAATACCTTGTGAATACTGAAGAAGTTGGCCTGAAGAAGGCCCTGAGCACCCTTCTTTTGCAGCAGCAAATTCCCAACAGATGGATGACATTTGCCTAGGGAATTATGATGAATGTTTTGCTACAGGTCCCTGGGCCACCAAAGGTATATATCTGAATTGTATATATAGGTACAAACCTTAGTTTAATACAGTGAATGACCCCTTGGTCATTATAATAAAATGATGCCCTTTGTCCCATCCATGGATAAGCACCACCAATAAGCAAATAGCAACAGCACTCAAACTTACAGGAAAAGGCAGATGTTTTAGTGCAATGATGTTCTGTTTGTTTTTGTGTAATGTTCACTTCAGTGAAAATATTCTGCACTTTGTACACTTCTCCACCCCATTGCTTATCTGCTGTTTTTTACACTGCTAAAAAAACAACACCTGTATGAAGTTCAAACTTTAACCCCATTGAATTCCACGGATCCTTTGCTAATAATATATAATGTCTTCAACCCTTCAAACTCTTTTGTTGCACAGCAAAAGAAAGGGGGTAATTTCCATGCCTGCTCAGTGTCAACATTGTCCACCCTTATCCTAAACATCATATTACTTGGAAGTAAGTTCCATTGATTTCAATGGTACATACTGCCATGCAGATGTGCTTGGGATCTCAGCTTTTGTCCACTGTGTTTAAGCATGTCTGGTTCACGATACACTTAAACCCAGAAACAACTACAGTATACTCTATGTTATCAGTACTGCTTTGAAATATTACCAAATTGAGCCACATTTTCAAGTCAGTGTTTATACATTTAGGTATTTGTTGAATAGAAGCATTTTATAATCTGTAAAAATGTCTTTATTGGATGGAAATATCTTAAAAGTCTTTTGAGTACAATAGTGACTTGTGAATCCTAAAGAGAAATTTTGAGACATTCTTCTATTTCTTGGTTTTGATTTTATTTGAAAAGAACCTGGTTGGAATTGTGTTTTATTTTTTACATTTAAGGATTTTTTCAAGATTAATCAGAATTACATTTAACTCCTTCCATCACCTTCATAAACAGTGCACCAAATAACTTTTTCTTCCTTTGGTTTTAGATAAAACTGAAGATGAGTTAGAAATGACCACAGTATGTTACCGGCCTGAAGGACTGGAACAACTTGAGACACAGACTAATTTTACAAAGAGGGAACTTCAAGTGCTTTACAGAGGATTCAAAAATGTAAGAACACAAACATTGATGATTATAGTGATGTGGCTGGCATTTGAAGTTGTTGTGGTGCATTAATGTGCTTTTAAACAGAATATATATATATACATATATATATATATCTTGTTTCAGTAGCCAAGAGATCTTAGGCTTGCTTCAAACTGCATAAATGTTTTTCATGACATCATCACAATGTGTTTAAAACTATAGCTGGATATTAAATATGCAGTTCATGAATTACTCAGCAATTGTGACCTGTTTTTCCACTCACCTGATGTTCAAAATGGATGGCACACAACTATTAGTGGTTGGAAATTTCAAAGCAGTATTTATTTTCTATTCCTTGATTTTGTCAAAATCAGGGGTCTACAGATTTAGGACCAGCTCATTATTCAGTCATCATTTGTGCTCTCTGCCACCACTACCACCCTTTCTTCCTTCAGATCCTTTTTTGGCACACAGGCAGAGGGCTTAGGAGAGAAGCGAGTCTTTTCCTTTTGTATTGGAATACAAGGAAGGTATGAAACAGTAGGAGCCTCATTTCTACTGCTCAGAAAGGATTCCTGCTGTTGCTTACCTTCTCAAAAATGGCAGTGGAAATGAGAAAGAGATCTCTGTGGTGCTCTGGGGAGGAAATCTGTGTGGTGCTAGGGGTCCTGCTTGCCAGAAGGCTGGGGACACTCACCACTGGTATGCTGGTAAGTGAGTTTGTGACTGCCTGGCCATCATAATGCCAGACCTGCAGTCAGTGCAGTAGCACACTGTGAGCAGAACCTCCTTCTGTGAAGTCCGTTCACGTAAGTGGCCCTTGCACAAAGCGGAACATGCTTCTACCAACAGCACATCACTGTGCCAAAGGTCTAGATTTCTACCTACTGTAAAAAATTAGAAGCACTGCCAGTTTGAAGTATCTTGGAATTGACATCTTGATGATTGTTTCTATTTCCTGACTGGAGCAGGGAATGTGTATTGTGTCCAGATTTTTGCGGTTTGTGCTCAGCTTCAAAACTGATTGCTAAGAATTTGGACCTTTTAAATACAGGTTGTAACACAGGTATCAGTGCTACTGGTCACACTGGAAAAGTTCTATGCTGGGCACAACAATGTTGCTAGAAGGAATTGCAGGTAGTAGTGTTTGATTGGAAAGCTATAAAAGAGAAGTTGCAGCTGTAGAATCAATGCCAAACCAAAAGAGGGTTTGATGTGGCTTCCTCAAGGCTCGGTGCTGTACTGCTTGGATGTAAGAGTAGGAAACAGAATGCTCAGCTCAGAATGGCAAAATGATGGAAGACAGGATGTGAATGGGTAAAATGGATGAACAGCTGGAAAAATTTGCAAGGGTAATTGAAATGTAGTACATCAAGAAAATCAAAACAACTTGCAGGAAGTCTGGTGGTCTGAGCCGCCAGCCTTACTGAGGCCGCCCCAGTGGCATTGCCTCGGCCTGGCAAAGCTCTGGAGGCATCCTGAGGCCCCAGGGGGGAGGAGGCGAAGGGGCATACCTGCGTGAGTGACACTCAAGAAGCTGCGGAAGGCACAGATGTCCAGGAAGCTCCTGGGAGTGAGGGAGGGGGACCCAGTGCAGTCTGATGATGTCAGCGGTGTGCCTCCGGGAGAGGGGAGGTGGCCAAGCGAGGGAACTGGGATGCCATAGATGTGGCTTGTATATTCTTGATCGGGGCAATAAAGAGGGGTGTGGCCAATAAAGGGTGGCTGGGGCTGTATGATTTGCACAGGATTATGTAAATGGGGGCGTCCAATAAGGAGGAGGCAGGAGATAGTGAATCACAGGCCTCCAGAGAGGGGCTGTGACAGAGACCAACGCAGGAGGAGGATTAGGGTGATGAACCACCCCCTCCACTGAGTTTTCTGAGACCTAACCCCCAAAGACTCTCCTTGCAGCCAGAGGGGCAGGTGGATCTGTTCAGCCACAGGTATATACAAAATGGGGAGAACTGAGTAGATACTTTCACTGCTAAACATTTTTTCTAGAATCCACAGAATGAGAACTAGTCAGCAATATGACAATATTGTGAAATGGCAATTGCTGTTACCGGTTGCATTGATAGGAGCATTTCTTCCAGGACATAGAACTCATATAGACAATTAAAATCTGCTGGGGCAAGTGTCATCACCCTGGGGTGGCTTTGTCACCTATTTTATCTTGCTAAGTAGCAAGCAAAGCTACTTAGATCAGAAGCAAATGTGTGCCAAAATCTATGATAGAATGAGTGGTAACATACCACCACTCTGGATTTATTGAGAACAGTAGTAGTGTTCCACAAAGTTTATTCTGCTTCACATGAAATATTGATATCCTGAAAGATAGGAGTTGAGATGGGTTTGACTAGGAGTGACTTTTACAATTGCCACCTTTGCTAATGGTTCATGTACAAGTAATGATCTTGTACAATGTAATGATCTTGTACAAGTAACACTGCAGACTAGCTGACAGATATGGTTAAGAAATTGGAGGAGAGCTGATCTTGTGGTAGCAAGCATGATTTGCCCCCTTTTCTAAGCAGGGTCTGTCCTGGTTGCATATGAATGGGAGACTACATGTGAGCACTATAAGAGATTCTCCTTAGGGCATGGGGCTGTTCTGGCAAGAGCACCCTGGAAGAGAAGGTTCCAAGTTCCCTCCCTGGCATCTCCAAAATAGGACTGAGAGAGAACCTTGCCTGAAATTTTGGAGAATCTGCTTCCAGTCTGTGCAGACAATATTGAGCTAGATGGACCAATGGTCTGACTCAGTATAAGGCAACTCCCTATGTTCCTCTTAGCATGGATGGGGTAGGAAACATTTACCTGCTTATTTTATGTGTATCAGGCCACAGGAGCAAGGTCAGGAAAAAACAAAGGTGGCAGACCTGGTGACTTTTAAACCTTGTTTTATTGTGGACCCCCTTCTTGCTTCTTGAGGCCCACCACCTTTTCTTACCTTATGATAACTGCGGGGGAGGCCACAAAGGCATCTAAATTCAGCCTAAATTTCCTCTGCATGCTGTGCAGCTGCTTTGGAAGTCCTGAAGGGCTGCAGTTTTATTTTGGCATTCATTAGTCCTTGCTTAGGAAAAGATTCTCAGCATTTTTTTCCTGTTATGTTGCTTGTGGTTTGGGGGACCATCCGAAGAACTATGGACCACTAATACCCAAGGACAAGAGTTTAAGAATCAGTGGATTAGATAGAAGAAACTATAACAAATGATTTACCATGCAAGCAGAAAGGACAGAAACAAGAAAACAACTGTAAGCTTTTTTGACATTATGCACGATTTATATCCTAGTGCACTGAAACTTCAGGAAGGAGGATCTGGAAATGCTGAAAAGTCAGAGCCTTAAGCCCTTCATTTGTGCTTATAATTAATTACAAACTGAATGTTATTTACTCCAAATTTTGATCTTAGTTTAAAATAGATATGCTGTATTTGTCATAATATGTATTTTGATCTCTAAAGGCATTGTATACACTGTTCATGGAGATAAAAGACTAACAATAATCCAAACTGCAAAATGAGTACAGGGCTATCTAATCTCATCTCTACTTCATCACAGAACTTGGAAGGTTTATCTTTAAAATACTGAAATAAATGTATACTGTAATAGGCTAAAAATGAAAGGCAAGCCATTTCATATTACAAGTGTTAATTGATACGGTGGTTGAGTTGTGATCGTGCAATTGCTTCATTACTCATGCAGACCTTGATGATTTTTTTAAAATCATAGGAATGTGTTTTGCCATGCTTCCTCTCAATCTGTTTTCCAAAGCTTTCCACTGGCAAGATAGATCCAAATCTTGGTGCATGGTAAACAAAAAATATTCCCATTTCTCTGGACTCCTACAGGAGACGTTACTCAAACTATATCAGTCTCAAGTTTGCTGGGGCAAAACTGACAATCTGAGTGAAAGGATACTTGGTATTCAATGGTATCCATGTTTTAAAAAACAGGGTTGCATATACATCCCTCCAAGCATTTAAGGAGTTTCCCCCTCAAGTTTCTGTCCCCAAAAAACATATTTTCTCCCACCCCTCAAAATTTTAGTGATGAGCACCCCTTTAACAAAGTATCAGAAACCCTACATTATAGTACATATCTCTCTGAGAGATGCAAGTACCCTTAAAATGTGCTCAAATGTGTTTTTCCATTTTGGAAATGGTTGCTTTCAGTTCAAATCTCTGGAATTTAGATGATGTATCTGTTGCGTAATGTCCTTGTTTTGGATGAATCAATCAGATTAGGGGGGAAGAGGAAAAAAAGAAAAAGGAAAAAACCAACTCTACACTCCAACACTTGCTTTAATTTTTTTATTTTCTTTTTAAGAAGTGCACACACTCAAATTTATAGGATCTGACATTTATTCAACACTTAATCTTTCCTGGAAGTAGATATATCTATACTGAAACGGAGTTTTGTGGAATGGTCCTTAAAGTCAGATGTGGGCCTCTTAGAGAGGGGCACACAGTTGCTAAAGGAGGTGTGATCTCCCTGACATCCTGCAGAGTGGATTCCTGCCTGAATCCATGCATTCCAAATGAACAGCAAGCAAATAGCTTTCTGACTCATCCCTTGTGATTTTTGTCAATGCTGAGGAAGAATGGCCATTGTTTCTCCTAAGGATTTTGTGGACAAACAGATTTTTTTTTGAACTCGTGTTCCTCAGCCCATGTTAAGGATGGCCCAGGGAGTGGATTATTAAGTTGTTAGAAGATTCTGTTGTTAGAAGTTAGAACTCTGATCCCTTCACATGATCGGAAAGAAAGGGTTTGAGGGAGAGCAGGGAGGAAGCCTCAAAAAGCTTACCTCCCCACAAATGGCGAATGCCTCTGGTCTGGGTGCGGAGATTGCATGCCCAGATGTGCAACTGCCTTCTCTTGCAATGTGGAGAGTTGGGGGGGGGGAGGATGCATCACCCTGACCCCTGGAACTCCCATAATGCACTGCTTGAGTGTGCGGTGCATTATGGGGATTCCTGCTATACTAGCCAGGCGCTCCACAGTCTCCCATCCCTGGCTGCAAGCAGCAAGCAGCCAGGGCTGGCAGACAATCAAAAAATGGGGCTAAGGGAGTGCTTGCTCCCTTAACCCCATTTAAGAGGGTGACTGGCTTGGCAGGTTTGCTGCCAAGGTGCTGCTGGGATCGGGCGCAATCCTGTCTGTTCTCACATGGCAGGCAAGACTGAGCTTGGCTTCGTTAGCCTGGGCTTCCCTGTGCTTGAGAACAGCCTCTCAGTATAACTCTGTTAGAGAAGTTGTGTCTGTGTGTAATCTTTGAGGACTGAACCAAATCATCCAAATCCAACTGTTTTGTAAATTACCTTCTCTTAAGCATTCAGTTTGGGTCCCCCCCCCCCCGCCCAGCTTTCAAAAGAACACTGACATGTTGGAAAACTGACGGACATCCAGAGTAGCCCTCTGCTGATGCAGCTGGGTTTACCATTGCATGTGGGTGTGTGGGTGTGATTTGGGGCCATTACTCCTTCCATGTGCAGCTGCCTGTGCCTCCTGAAATTATGTCCCTGAGGGCTGGGGGATGCAATACCCTAACCCATGTATTATTGTTATAGTGCCACCAGGGTGCCTGGCAGCTTTACAGAATCACATGAGCATAGCATGCCGCCACTGCTTCAAGAAAGTAACAAGCTTCTTTTTGACAGTAGGCTCAGACAGGAGAAGGGAGAGTCAAGTAGAATAAGAGAAGTGAGATGATAGGTCATAGGTAGCTGTAGCTAGGTAAACTCCTAGACTGATTTCCTTTTGTATGTTACTGAAAATGAAAAGTGTGGGCCCCCAGATGAAGAGCCACAGATGGGCCAAGAAAAAAAGGACAAGAAATCTATCATAATAATTGCTTTTTGTTTTAGAATTCATGGACTGTGTGGGAGCACCCAAGGGCCATATAGCTAGACAAATCCTATTTAAGGAAAACTCTGATTGGATTGCTGAGGCCAGATTCCCAGCATTGTTCCCAAGACTAGAGGGAGGAGGGGAGGTAAATAAATCAGGAGGTAGGTAGAGCTCAATTAATGAGAGAGTGCTGGGCTTTTCTCTCTCTTTCTCTCTCGTTTGCTCTCTAGTGAAAACTTGCCAGATGTCCGAATTTAACCTAAAAAGTTCCTGTTGGGAGGGAGCGTGTATTCTCTCTGGCAGTACAAGTCTAGAAGTATGGACCTGCATCAAAATGTTGCACTATATCCCTTGTGTGCATGTCTTTCCTGAGCCTGTGGCTGAGCATGGTGACAAAACAAAAAGTTAGCAACAAAGACAAGAGTCCCATTCTAAATTGAGTCTGTTGTCATGTGTGAATTTTTATTGTTCGTTGTTGTTGTTGTTTGTTGAGAGGGTGGCACTGGTGCTCAGTCCAAGCGCCTTTTCAACCAGCCCTAAAGCTTCAAGAGTTAATGTTAAGAAGCAAGGCTCTACATGCTATAGTATAGCGTGATCTACAGTATGTTTCTACTGATCTGAACCTCCAGATCTGTACAGTTGGAGAGTTGTGAGGAAATTCCTTCAAAACTTGCTCACTAGCACTTGGCGAGTGGGGGGGTAACTTTATAACACAGAGATTAAATGGCAAACCTATTCGCTTACAGAAATAGAATAAGGTTAAATGAATGGTGTGGGAGCCCCAGAACTTCAGAATTTTCTTCCGTTATTATTTTCTTCTGTTCTTCTGTTATTATTACACAGCTTTCCTGTTGTATTCTTGCTAGTTATCTTTTGTGTTTTGTTGTTTGAATGTTTGTCCCAGTGGGGATCCTGTGTGGGGGCTGGAGTCAGAAAGGAAAAAGGAGGAGAAGGAGAAAATGGAGTTGTTGCTGAATAAACGACTAGTTAAATCTATTTAGTTTTATTTCTGTGTATGAGGGGAGCAGATATAAAACATTTCCATCTCAGAAGCGAAAGCAGTGACTGTCTTGAGCAAGGATACTTCAAGCTGAGAAATCCCCTGCTCTTTTTTTCTAAAGCCCTCCTTTCCTTATCCAACTACTCAGTTCCATTTGTTCCTCCCACCTGTTAACTGTCTAAGCTCACAAATATTCTGTCCCATTGACTAACATGGAAGGGGGTGGGTGGGTTGGCCCCTTAAGGTTTTGTGAAATTGACATATCTGGGGGTTATCCAAGTCTGCCAGTAACTCCCACTTGCCAACAGGTGCTCCAGTACTCATCCACAATAATTGTCAGATTTCTAGCTTTTTAAGGAATAGATATAAAACGAGATGAGGGTGAACAAGCTAGGACTCAATCCAGACAAGACAGAAGTACTGTTGGTCGGTGGTTCCTCTGCCTGGGTGAATGATGTTCAGCCTGTTCTAGATGGGGTTGCACTCCCCCTGCAGGACCAGTTTGGGGGTGCTCATTGAACCAGCACTGTCACTAGAGGCTCAAGTGGCTTCGGCTGATATAACAACTGCGGCCTTACCTGGACAGAGATAGCTTGGCTACTGCTAGTCATGCTCTGGTAACTTCTCACTTCGATTATTTCAATGTATGTACGTAGGACTGCATACAATCTGAAAACAGTCTGGAAACTGCAGCTGGTACAAAATAGGGCAGTAAGATTCTTAACTTGGACTGGGCATTTTGAGCATATTACACCAGCAGCACTGGCTCCCAGTCAATTTCTGGGCTTAATTTAAAGTGCTAGCTTTAAATTGGGGGGTTAATTAAAATAATAATAAAAAGCCCTTTAAAGCCCTAAATTGGTTGGGTGATGTTACCTGAGGGAATGCCTTGCCCCTTATCTATCTATCTATCTATCTATCTATCTATCTATCTATCTATCTGTCTGTCTATCTATCTATCATCATATTTTATACCACCTGATATGTACCTCTCTAGGTAGTGTACAAAGTTTAAAATGATATTTTAAAAATCACTGATTAAAATCCACAAAAAACAATAAAAACAATCACATAAAACTGTTATTAAAACAAATTATTAAAATTAATTCTAATTAAAAGCCTGTGAGAATAGGTGAGTCTTGAGGGTCTTCCTGAAAACAAACAGAGAAGGAGCTCTTATTTCAGCGGGGAGCATATTCCAAAGCCCCAGCGCAGCCACAGAGAAAGCCCGGTCCTGGGTCACTACCAGATGAGCCAGCGGCAATTGTAACTGAACCTCTCCAGATGATCATAGCAGGCGGCAGGGTTCATGACAAAGAAGGCACTCTCTTTAAAACCCTGGGCTCAAGCCGTTAAGGGCTTTATAGGTAATAACCAACACTTTGTATTTCACCTGGAAACCTAACAGCAGCCAGTGCCATTCTTTTAAAATCAGTGCTAGGTGCTCCGTTCATGTTGTCCCGGAGACCAATCTGGCTGCGCATTCTGTACCAATTGTAGTTTCTAGACTATGTACAAAGGCAGCCCCATGTAGAGTGTATTACAGTAATCTAGCCTTGAGGTTACCAGCATATGTACCACTGTTTTAAGGTCCTTTACCTCCAGAAATGGACGTGGCTGACATATCAGCCGAAGCTGATGGAAAAGTTCTGGCCACTGCCTCAACCTGAGCAACCAAAAGAGCTTTGGGTCCAGGAGCACTCCCAAGTTACATACCTGATCTTTCAGGGAGAACTCAGGGTCCAGATTGGGACCATATGTTCTTCTACCTTTTGATCTTCCTCAGAGGTCCTCCTCTGAGTGCCATTATCAAACAAGGTGAGGCAGATGGCTACTAGGGAGAGGGCCTTTTCAGTGGTTGTAACCCATTTTTGGAATAGCCTCCCCAGTGAGGTTCGCCGGGCTTTATCCCTTTGTTCTTTTAGATACCAGATAGAGACTTTTTTGTTCACTTAGGCCTTTTAAATTTTGATTTTTAATTTTGATTTTAACTGATTTAAATTGCTTTGTATTGTATTTTGTATCCCCCGCTTTGTTGGTCTGTTATGACTTAATGTGTTGTGTTTTTAGTTCATGTTTTAATGCTGTGTTGTGAGCTGCCCAGAGAACAACGTGTTATGTGGCAGCCAACAAATAAAGTTTATTTATTTATTATTTTATTTTTCCAATTTTTACACCACCCCAAACTTTCATCTCTGGGCGGTTAACAATAGCATAAAACAAGTTAAAAACACATACAAAAACTTAAAACTATTTAACAATTTAAAATAAACTGGAGATTAAAACCTAAAAAATGCAAAAAGCTGAGAAAGCTTGGGTGAAAAGATGGGTTTTCAGGTGTGTTTTTTTAAAAAATTGCCAGAGATGGGGAGGATCGTATCTCAGCAGGGAGCACATTCCACAATCTCGGGGCAGCAACCGAGAAGGCCCGCCTGTGTGTAGCCACCAAACGAGTTGGCGGTAACTGGAGACGGACTTCCTCGGATGACCTCAATGGGCAATGGGGCTCGTAGTGAAGAAGACACTCTCTTAAATACCCAGGACCTAAGCTGTTTAGGGCTTTATAAGTTATAACTAGCACTTTGTATTTTGTCTGGAAATCTATTGGCAGCCAGTGTAGCTCCATCAACAGAGGAATAATGTAGTTTCTCTGAGATGACCCAGAGACCAACCTGGCTGCCGCATTCTGACCCAACTGAAGTTTCCAGACTACGTACAAAGGCAGCCCCACGTGGAGCGCATTACAAAAGTCAAGTCTGGAGGTTACCAACAAATGTACCACTGTTTTGAGGTCATTGATTCGAGAAACTGGCGCAGCTGGCGTATCAGCTGGAGCTGATAGAAAGCACCCCTGGCCACCGCCTCAACCTGAGAAACCAGGGAGAGATGTGAATGCAGAAGTACTCCCAGACTGAGAACCTGTTCCTTTTGGGGAAGTGTGACCTCATCTAGAACAGGGAGATCAAAATCGTCTCTAGAGTTCTGACCCTGCACAATAAGCACCTCCGTCTTATCTGGATTCAGCTTCAGTTTATTCTCCCTCATCCAGCCCATTACTGTTGTTGTTGTTGTTGTTGTTGTTGTTGTTATAAAACTGCTGATTGTTAAATCTAGCAAAACCTGCTATGGCCAGTCTTATGAACATGTATGGTATGAGATAAAATATTTATCAAACCATTGCAGCACCCTTTACTATTTCCTGCTAAAGGATTACACAGGTTATCATGTATTATCCCTGTGGGACCCCACTTCTTACTTCCCTCCATTGTGAAAACTGTCCATTTATTCCTACCCTGTTTCTTGGCCTTCAACCAGTTACCAATCTACACATGAACCTGTCCCCTTATCCCATGACTGCTAAGTTTATGCAAGAGCCTTTGGTGGAGAATTTTGTCAAAAGCTTTTTGGAAGCCCAAGCATATTATGCCAACTGGATCACCTTTATCCACATGCCAGTTGACACTCTCAAATAACTCCAAGAGGTTGGTGAGGCAGGATTTGCCCTTGCAGAAGCCATGCTGGTTCTCCTTCAGCAAGGCCTGTTCTTCTATATAATTTTGTCCTTAAATATGCCTTCCATCAATTTACCCAGCACAGAAATTAAGCTAACTGCACTGTAATTTTCTGGATCCGCCCTGGATCCCTTTTTAAATAATGGAGTTATATTAGCTACTTTGCAGTCCTCTATTACAAAGCCTGACTATAGGGACAAGTTGCATATTTTTTCTTGGAGATGAGAAATTTCACATCTGAATTCCTTCAGAACTCTTGGGAGGATGTCATCTGGCCCTGGCAATTTTTTAATTTTTAGTTTTTCAAGGCAGTTTAGAACATCCTCTCTCATCACTTCAAATGGGCCCAGTTCTTCAGCCTCCAAGTCTAAGAAGCTCAGATATATGGTCAGCACCCTCCATCATGAAGACAGATGCAAATAACTTCTTCAGCTTCTCTGCAATTTCCCTATCCTCTTTTATAGCCCCTGGTGGCACAGTGGTAAAACTGCCGCCCTGTAACCAGAAGGTTACAAGTTCGATCCTGACCAGGGGCTCAAGGTTGACTCAGCCTTCCATCCTTCCGAGGTCGGTAAAATGAGTACCCAGAATGTTGGGGGCAATATGCTAAATCATTGTAAACCGCTTAGAGAGCTCCGGCTATAAAGCGGTATATAAATGTAAGTGCTATTGCTATTGCTATTGCTATTATAAGCCCTTTTACATCTTGTTCATCATCTAAGGGTCCAACCACCTCCCTGGCAAGTTTTCTGCTTCTGATATATTTTAAGAAGTTTTTGTTATTCCCCTTGACACTTATAGCAGTATGCTTCTCAAGCTTTCTTTTTGCATCCCTTATTCTCCTTGCTCTTATTTTGCCAGAGCTTAGGTTCCTTTCTTTTCCCTTCATTTGGGCAGGCCTTTCACTTTCTGAAGGAAGTCTTCCTTCCTTTTATAGCTTTCTTGACTCTGCTTGTTAGCCATGCTGGCATACTCCTGTACCTGGTGGTACCTTTCCTCCTTCTTGGTATACATTCTAACTGAGCTTCTAATTTGGTGGTTATAAATAAGTTCCATGCTTTCTGGAGTTATTTGACCCATCCAATTTCCCTTTCAGCTTCCTTTTTACCAGTCCTTTCATTTTTGAGAAGCTTCCTCTTTTGAATTCTAAGGCATCTGTATTAGATTTTCTTGGCATGCTTTACTTGCATATAAGCTCAACTGATTCACGCTGTGGTCACTGTTTGGCAGTGGTTCTACATATCTGACATCTCGCTCCAGGTCCTGGGCACCACTCAGGATTAAGTCCAAGGTTCCTTATCTCTGGCTCTTTCTCAGACTGATATCCTCCTTCCCTGAGATCTTCATTCTCCATGACAGCAGAGGAAATTTCAGTCTGGGACTGGGATGCCTCTGAGGGTCTCATCCACATACCTCTCTGCCTCCCTGAGCTTTTCTAGGTTAGCCATCTTGACTCTGAGGGAATAAACTTGTTCCCTGAGAGCCTGGAGCTCTTTACACCAAGCACACAGCCCACAACCTCTGCCTCTCAGACAGATAGTCATACATACGACACTTTGTGCAATACTCTGGGAAGCACCCCTCTCCTACTGGCATTCTACCTTCATAACTAGTTCTATTGGCTATTTATAATATGTAGAGCTCGTGTTCTTGGAAGCTTGGTCCTAGCTGCAGTTGTCAGCTCATTAAATATTTTAAGCTCTGTCTTCCAAGAAAATTACAAAAGTGGTGTAGTACTCATCTTCTTGTGCTAGCTGTCTCCTTTTAGATGAAAGGGGGGCCGCTTGTGCACCACCCTGCAAACCTGTCTGCTAAACTCTACACAAAACTCCTTTGATATAAGTTATATATCCTGTTTGCAAAGTTCCCCTGGTCTGAGCCATGTCTTCTCAAGGGCTGCTTCCAAATGGAGTTACCTCAGGAATGTGGCCCCTCCCATACACTGTATGACTCACCTGCAGCTAATCCCCACCCACTGAGTTTCTAGGCAAAACTGAAACTGAAACTACCCTGTCAAAAACAAACCCTGGCCAGCCAGAAATCAAACCCTAGAAAAGACTAGTCCCAACAAACTTACCTTGTCCTTTACCTCTTATTTGGTTGTTTATTGATTTATTTATTTATTTGCTTGCTTTCTTATTTTGGAAAGAAAGAAAAAGGTTGCTCCCTCCCCTAGTCTGAGCCTTGCCTTCTCAAGAGCTGCCTCCAATGTAATGTACAATTCTAAGACTGGACATTGTAATTCCCATTTTACAAACAGGAAAAAATACCGGTTTGATCAGTAGGCTGCCACACAAACAACATGTTTCCCATATGGGGATAACCTCTGTGTAGGAGGGGAAATGTATATGTATATATGTGTATATTACTTTTTCTCTGACATGTCATCTTTCCACATACAGAGAGTTTTGTTTTGTTTTGTTTTATGGGGGAGCACTGAAATATGTAATTTCCTGTAGCATGTGAAATGGTCCAGTACAGAGAGAACTGTACAAATGCCTTTTTACAGATGGCCTGGGTAATTGGTAATGCTGTATCTAAGCCATTAATCTGCTAGAAACTTAGATCTTAACACCAAATCAAATCACCGTGAAGCACAACTGTGGACAGATTACCTTCAAATTAGGAAATGTGAGCTGGGTTGGGTTTTTTTGTAGTGAACATTTGTGTAATAATAGTATTTGTGAGTGAATCAGGCAGATTTCACAGAAAAACCCCATCCCTGTCAACACTTGCTCATCATTCTCGCAGGCTATTTCCTGGGTTTGATTTAATTATAAGATTTTATTCTCAGTGTGCTAAAACTGTTGCTAAAATAGGAACTTTTGTCTTTGCAGCCTACCACCTGTTCTTTTGACCCATGTCCGACATGGCTTATATTATCTGGCAGCGGGGTTGTTGTAGAGGGCCTGGTAGAGATTATAAACGCATCTCTGAGGGAAGGTAGGATGCCTCCTTGTCTTAAGGAGGCAATTATTAGACCACTTCTGAAGAAGCCTACCCAGGATCCCTTGGACTTGAACGACTACAACCTTCCATGGCTGGGCAAGGTAATTGAGAGGGTGGTGGCCTCCCAGCTCCAGACAGTCTTGGATGAAACTGATTATCTTGACCCATTTCAAACTGGCTTTCGGGCTGTCTATGGGGTGGAGACTGCCTTGGTGGGCCTGTTCTGGATGGGGTCGCACTTCCCTGGAAGGAACAGATACGCAGTCTGAGGGTCCTTCTGGATCCAAGCCTCTCCCTGGTGTCCCAGGTTGAGGAGGTGGCCAGAAGTTCCTTCTATCAGCTTCGGCTGATAAGCCAGCTGCATCCGTTTCTTGAGGTGAACGACCTCAAAACAGTGGTACATCAGCTGGTAACCTCCAGACTGGATTACTGTAATGCGCTCTATGCCCTTGTACATAGTCCGGAAACTACAGCTGGTCCAGAATGCAGCAGCCAGGCTGGTCTCTGGGTCATCTCGGAAAGACCATATAACTCCTGTATTGAAGGAGCTACACTGGCTACACTGTATTTTCTGGGCAAAATACAAGGTGGTGGTTATAACCTATAAAGCCCTAAATAGTTTGGGCCCTGGGTATTTAAGAGAACGCCTTCTTCGTCATGAACCCCACCACCCACTGAGATCTGCTGGAGAGGTCCGTCTGCAACTGCCAACGGCTCGTCCGGTGGCCACTCAGGGACAGGCCTTCTCCGTTGCTGCCCCAAGGCTTTGGAATACGCTCCCTAGTGAAATAAGAGCCTCCCCATCTCTGACAGCTTTTAATGCTGCTTTAAAATATTATTTTAAATTTTTACATTGTTGTAATGTGCGTGTCCCCCCCCCCATTTTTGTTTTAACGAATGTTTTATTTTGTTCTTATTTTGTTGTAAACCGCCCAGAGACGTAAGTTTTGGGCGGTATAAAAATGTTTAAATAAATAAATAAATAAATAAATAAATGAGGCTGGCAAACTTCTCCAGTTTCAACACTGAAAATAAACATGGAGATCATAAAAGTTCATTTTTTAAAAGAGGTGAACATTTCAGCCCTGATTTCTTCTCTGGCTTAGATTTAAATCTGAGCTCAAAAAATCCTGCATCCTTCCTTCTCCTCCCTACAAGCCTCTCTATCATCAAGACAGCCTCCTCACCATCTTCCTCTGCTCACTTACTGATCCACCAGCTGGAGGAGCAACTTGCAGTCTTTGCAAGGGCTGCTGCAATTGCAATACAATTGCAGTATTTTAGCAATTTGAGGAGGCAATTTTATGGGATGGGAGTAAACTTACTACCAGCAGCACAGTGTTCCTTCTGGTGGCTACCCCTGTTTCCCCAGAATGCCACTTTGAGCCACAGTATGAGCCAGCATTACATAGCATCATACGAAGGAGTGTTTTGAGAACAAATGGTGTTCTCCACTGACAGTTGTCCTTTCCCCTTCATAACCTCTTCTCAGAACAAAATTGTATAACATCGTTATGGAGGAATGTTTGAAGGAAACACGATAGTGGGTGCCAGCCGGTGGTAGATGGAATGCCATCCCAAAATAAGGAGGGGTAATGAGGTAAGTCAGGGGTGTGGCTTCACCATTTTTTTGTCTCCCAGCCCTTCCAAATTTGAGCATAAAGTTCTCTTTGGAGAAGTTCTGTATCAACTGTTGTTTTTAAGGAAACACTTGTGTGGTTTTCGGTATAGCATATTTAGACATAGACTACGTGGATTGATAAGAGGATATGGCTTCAGGTTGTGGAGCAAATTGGATTAAATGGGATGTTTCAGTGGCCAGAATGCTGGTGGGTGGTGGGTGTTATTGGATATTTAAAGCACAAAGCAAAGTAAAGGTGGCACCTTCTTCCCATAAGCTCTCATATCCCAACTTTGTGAACACTTAAATTATAGAATGATAGAAGAGTATTGGAGCACCTTAATTACCTTTGTTGTGCACAGATTTCTAGTAATGTGTGTTAATGTATTTTAACCAGACAGAATATTCATCAAAGTTCCTAATAAACTAGTTTTAAGTTGTCATAGCTATGCTGCCTCCAATAGAAATTAAACTAAGGAGCAAACCTGCTTGGTTTCACGAGAAATGACCGTTCCGAGTAAGCTTTATTGTTATTCTGAACCACTAATGAGGCCTCTTGAGCATTTTTGTCTCTTATGAAACAAAATTGTGACCATTTAGGTGCAAATTAATTGGAACTAGCAGATGCATCTAAAAGGAGCCCAGTCACTGCAAACGAAACTAGATGATCAATTGCTGCATAGCCTTTTTATGATATTTCATAAGGTTTTGTTTAGAATCTTGCCAGTGATTTCAGTGAAGTGTCAGAAGTAGGAAAATGAGCAGGAAAGCACCAAGTGTTGCTTGATAGGTGTCCCTACACTGTAGCTAATTTGCTACAAATAGGTGGTGGTTAACAAGTTAGTCGTCTTGTGCTTCAAATGTTCGCATGTCCACTTTCTGAATTTGGGTAGATAACGTCATTATGAACTACACTGCTAAGGTGCACTTTTGTGTCACTCACTACAACTGCACTGAATTGGGTCCGAGTTGATTAGGCGATTCACAAAGCAGCTTACTTGTACCTCAAATGCCCTTGAGACATCGCTATGTGTCCCTACAGCTGTAGCAAATTTTATTAGAATTGGTGAGGTGGTTCACAAGTTAGTCCACTTGCATCCCAAATGTTCATGCATCCACCATCTTGAATTAGGGTGGACCACTGAGGTATCCCTATGTGTCACTCACTACAACTGTACCAACTTTGTTCAAATATAAGAATATGAGAGTTGCGTTACTGAATCAGACCAAGGTCCAGCATACAGTTTCCAGCAATGTGTAGTCTTGAGTCAGGGTGGATGCCATCATTAAAAGCTACACCATTGAGGTGTCCCTATGTGTCACTCACTACAATTCTACCAAATTTGGTTCAAATCAGTTAGATGGTCCAGAAGTTAGCCCACTTGTGTCTGCCATCTTGAATTGGGGTGCATGGATGACATCATTACAAACTACATCACTGAGGCGTCCCTACAGCTGTAGCAAATTTAGTTAATATTGGCCCAGACATTGCAAAGTTGGTAGTGAGGACACGGACAGACGAATGGACACACGGACACACAAGATGTCCCATAAGGTGGTCTCATAAGTTTACTTTCCTTAAGGAAAGTAGGCTACTATGACAACAGATCAGTATCACCCAAGCTGTCTTGCTTAACTGTGCTAAAAAATAAATGAATACTTTTAACTTTAATACTTCACATGACATACTTCAAGTACTATGTTTCTGGCTTGAAAATTAAAAGGAAAAATCAAAGGCCAGATTACCTTTTTCCTGTATCAACGCCTAAACAATTCAGAATCACAAAGGGCCCTTTATTTCGAATTGTTGGTTTGATTTGTTTTTTGATATGGGGGACATTGATCACAGATATTGGAATGTATTTTCAGCCAGTAATTCATACATGGTTATGATTTTGTGGTTTCTGACTACAGTGCTTCCCAGTATAAAGGCGGCTCTTTTCAGAAGAACGTCTGTTGATTCTGGTTAAGCATGTCCTTAATTCTCCTAGTACAATCAATAGAACTTAACAGTGCTTAACTTTGGCAGGATTGAACTCATTGTCTGCTTGTTCAAAAGCCTTTCTCTCCTCAGCACTTCAATTTTTACCATTGTTATTGTCAGCAGGTGGTATCTGCACGTGAGGGATTATTCTTAATTCTCATTCTTTTCATTCTTTGTCTAAGCATCTTCTGCCCTAAAGATATTTAAACATCTGAAAAATAAAATGCTGCTCTTGAATTGTTCCCCAGGAGTTTTGCATCTCTAAAGATGAAAAGTATTGCTAATGCTTAGGCACTCTTTACCAGTATGTTGCTTGTGCTTTCTGGTTGAGCTCTTGAGCTCTTTCTAGTGCTGTAGTGGCACTAGAAAAAGGTCAAATCAAAGAAGAGAAAAGAGATAAAGAGCAAAATGATAAGGTAGAATTCCCAGATTTGACTGCCAGTTCTGGCCCATCACCTTTCAACAACTAATGTCCATCTAAGTTTACATGACTCTGGCTGTATTGTGATCCTGAAGACACAGCCACACAGCATACTCTTCATTTTGAGATCTGGATAAATTGTGCTATACTTAATATTGACGTGGGAGTAATATAAGAATATGAGAGTTGCTTTACTGAATCAGACCAAGGTCCAGCATACAGTTTTCAGCAATGGGTAGTTGATTCCTTTGAGAGTTCACAGACAGGGTATAAGGCTGATGACCTTCCCATGTTGACTATTCCCAGCATCTGGTTAACAGAGACATAGTATGTCAACATGGAGACTTTGTCTGCAAGAAAAAGGCTGTCTCTCAAACTTATGTGCAGTCAACCAGTTACTTCCCAACACAATATTTGTGGTGGCCGCATGGTAAGAATCAAATGGAATTAGGGTATCTGGGGTGGAAGGGGGAAGCCTAATTCATAATGGTCTCTGCAACAGATTGCTTGTTTGGCAAATTAGATTTTTGCAGCATCTCCAATGAACATGGACCAGGGCGTTACCCATGGACTAAATCCTTTCAAGTTGAACATAGTATGTGCAAAAACAAGCCTGTGCATCCCATAGGTTTGTTTAGGGGGCCCCTCTTGTGTGTTCCACCTCCTTCAGCAGTGACATGATAGAGGGTCTCTCTTCTCTTCTCTTCTCTTCTCTTCTCTTCTCTTCTCTTCTCTTCTCTTCTCTTCTCTGTTCTCTCTGCCCTCTACTTTGTGAAACTTCCTGCCATAGGATGTCCAGTTGGCACCCTTCCTACCAGATTCCTGGTGCATCCCAAGCACTTTCCTCTTCAGACTGGCCTGGCCTTCCCAAATACCACTTCATTGTATTTTAATCCTGTTCGTTGTTTTACCTTGTGTTCTAGTCTCTTTAATTTTTCTGTCGCTGTGATATTCTGTTCTATTGTATTTTATGATATTTTAGCCAGCTTGAGAAGTAGGTTATAATGGCTCACATGCCATGCAGTGTCCTACAGGCATTTCTGCACTGCCCACACTGCTTTGGGCATTTGATTTCACATTGCTGCACAAGAGTGCTGTTGCACAAATCCCCAAAACTCATGCAGATGCGGTTGTACAAAACTATATTCATTAGAAATAATAGCTGAAGTGCCATGCGACTGCATTTGCACCGTTTTTCAGGATTTGCACCACATGGTTCTTGTACAAGGATGTGGATTTTATTTTAAATGGTCACAGCAGCATGGGCAGTGTGGACATGGCTCATGGAACTCTGCATGGTGGGACAATATTTGCAAATAAATAAAAATAATCACATATTGGTGCTAAGAAAGGGGAGATTGAAACTACTAGTAGTGTTACATCCTCAACAGTAGGCATATGCTTTTTCAGAACTAATGGAACTATATACAACAGGTCTCATTCATATCCATATCCATATCCATTGGTACTGAAATGAATATGCCATGCAACAAACGAGGACTTCCTTTTTGCAACATCATTCACTGTGATTCATTTCTGTTATTTTTCATACAAATAAACAGTGGACAACATGCAGGATAACCCTCCACCAATCTTACAGGGTTTTCTGTTGCATGAAGGGGAAGGTGACTTTTGGCAGTCTCTCTGCAGCTACCTCTGCCTCCTGAAACTATTTATCTGAATGACCCCCAACATAATGTTGGGAGACACAGGCAGCTGCAGAGGGAAGGAGGGGGATTGCCAAAAACATGCCCCCCCCCCCGGTGCAATAGAGATCCTGGCATGTTGGCAGAGGCTTAATGTGGATTAACAACTAGGTCTCAGATGGAGCCCCATTGTGTAGCCATCTCCTTGTGGTGGCCATTTAAATTACCCATCTACATCATTGCAGAGTATTCTGAGTTTAAAAAATGGCAGCGAAGTGGCAACCCTTTTTCTTACATTACCTTCTGATAAAGAAATGGCTACTACCACAAGGAGACAGCTGCGTGGTGGAGCTCTGGCTGGTAGCTGCTCATGTGGAGTGCCAGGACCGGTCTTTGTCCTCTGGCTCCCAGCTCGGCTGTTCATGTGCTGTGTGAATGGCAGAGCTTTGAGGGGATGTGATATCATGTGCGGGGAGGCGAGTAGGAGCCTGCCTCCCTGCCAACCCTCCCCAGCACGTTCATGTGAATGACAGTACTGTTTAAATAATTAAAACAAATGGAAAAATGGAGACAATAAAATGAAATGAATTGAGTGGGGTGGGGGGAACAAAGCAAATGATTTTCTTCTTGCACGTGCCCTTCTTTACCAAATGCACGCAGTGGGCAGAAACGTTATGATATGAATGCTGTCTTTGAGAAAAGGTAGTGTTGCAAATGAAATCTTAACAGTTTCTTTTTACTCTTTATTTCCTAATAGGAGTGCCCCAGTGGAGCTGTTAATGAAGAGACATTCAAACAGATCTATGCACAGTTTTTCCCACATGGGGGTGAGTGGATAACATTCTGTCTTTTAAGCAAATTGTTTCTCTCTGAAATAAAAATAATAGTTCCTATTATTTCCTATTATACAAAAGATCAGGTATATGAAAAAGAGGCAGGTGACACTGTAGCCTGGAAGTGGTCCCTGGGGCCTCAGTGCCTACTAGTTTCTGATATTGAAGAACATGGACTTAACCTTGCAGAGGGTTCCCTTCAATCCAGTGATGAGTTATGGGTTATTCTGACTTGGTTCGACCCAAGTCTGAGCAACAGAGCAATTCATATTCTGGTCTGCCAGAAGAACCAGGAGGAACAGATAGTTACAGACTATCTTTACCAAAACCAGTAGCCTGCCTTGCCTCCCTGGGTATCAGGGCCCTTATTTCTACCGTACCTTACATCTGAATTATTGGGCAAGCAGTATGAATCTATTAATAGATTTCAAGTCTTTGCTTCTTCTCTCTGGTTAAATGATATACCATCTCTTCAACCAAGCTATTTTTTAGCTATTTGGTAGTGTTTATAGGTATTATTAATTTGATATTTTATATATTTTAACATTTCTTGGTTTGTTTTACTGTTGTAAACCGCCTAAAGACTTTGGTAGTGGGCAGTATACAAATAAGTTAAATGAATGAATGAATGAATGATAAAATAGACTATTTAAAATTAATTAATTAAAAACCTGAGAAAACAGGTGTGACTTAAGGGTCTTTTTTAAAACAGCCAGATATGGTGAAGCTATGATTTTGACAGGGAGTGCATTCATGAGCACTGTCCCAGCCACAGAGAAGGCCCGGTCCCAAGTAGCCACCAAAGGAGCCAGAGGTACCCATAACTGGAGCTCCCCAGATGATCTTAATAGGCAGGAGATGCTCTCTTAAATACCCTGGACCCAAGCTGTTCTTTATAGGTAATAACCAGCACTTTGTATTTCACTCAGAAACATTTCGGCAGCCAGTGCAGTTCTTTTAATATCAATGTTAAATGATATCTTTGGGTTATCCCAAAGTTCTGCCGTATTCTGTACCAATTGTAGTTTCCAAACTATGTACCAAGGCAGCCCCACATAGAGTGCATTACAGTTGTCAAGCCTGGAGGTCACCAACATATGTACCACTGTTTGTATATGTACCAGCAAGTAATCAATCTGGCAAAATCAGAACAATTGCAAGCATTCAAGATAAAATTTCGAAGTACTTACACTTAGAGCTGAGCCAAAAGGGGTGCCTGTTTTGCAATGTAAAGCCCTTCTCTTTTGAGCAAGGGGGAGGCATGGAAATCATTGAGAAGGCTATGACAAATTCTATTTTGTGATCCCGATTGGCTGCGATCAACTATGTGACCTGCACAGGAAACATTATCCTCACTCTAAATTGTCTTCATTTGCCTTTGAGGCTTTAGCAAATCAGCACATCTGACTGGTTACTTAAAATTGTAATGTCCTGAGATCCAGTATATGATCTCTGGCTGACTGGGATCACTTGGGGAGGAGTTAAACAAAACAAAAAACAAAAAAAGCCTACAAAAGTAGCCAGCAGTTTAAAAAAAGTGGTGGGGGAATTGCATGAACATATAGTTCATGTACTGAATGGGCATACAGCATGGCATGAACATACAGCTACAAAAATGGTATGATTAAGGAAATAACCTCTACTTGCCCAAACCACCATATTTGACTGAAAAAGTGAATCTGGAGAATATTTGGCTCAGGCTCTGTATATGTTATTT
This sequence comes from Hemicordylus capensis, assembly GCF_027244095.1. Lineage (NCBI taxonomy): Eukaryota > Metazoa > Chordata > Lepidosauria > Squamata > Cordylidae > Hemicordylus > Hemicordylus capensis. Next base: position 366,545,754 of record NC_069658.1, on the reverse strand, counting down.
CAAAGTGTTTTAACAATACACCCTCTCATTGCCTTTGTATTTTTCAGATGCTAGTATGTATGCCCATTATCTCTTTAATGCATTTGACACAGCACAGAACGGATCCGTGAAGTTTGAGGTAAAGGAATGAAGAGTATCTCACCTATTGACCCCTTTCCTTTCCATTTCTCTTTGAATGTTGTAGGCCTGGCAGCGTACACTTAACCAATAGACATTGATTCAGTATAGGACAGCATCCATTCCCATTCTTGGTGAAACCCACTGGATTTGCCTGCCATGCAAATCTCATTAAGATGAATGGAGATGATGCATTTGAAATGCGTGATGAAGAGTGAACCCTTTGTGTGTGTGACTTTTTACATCTACCTTTAGTTCCAAGTACAAAATCTGGCTGAAGTCATATCCAAATGTTTTGATAATTTATGTGAGTGGCTTAACCACTTGGCACCCACACCTTTAGGAGAAAGTTTTAAAACTCCCTGCTAGGCAAAACCATCTGTTGAGGTTTGAGGATTATAACTGATATAAATGAGCATTATATAAGAAAGTAGAGAATATTTTAACAAGGCATCTTTAGCGCACAGATGTTAAATATTCTGCTAAAGAAAAGTTCAGGGAAAACTCTTTCTCCATTAAAATACCCATGTATTCCCCTGCCAACAGGATTTTGTGATGGCACTTTCCATTCTGTTGAGAGGAACAGTTCATGAAAAGCTGCGATGGACATTTAATCTGTATGACATAAATAAAGATGGCTATATAAACAAGGAGGTGAGGTTCTTTATGCAACTTTACAAGGGACAGAACAAAAAGACCGCCTTACCCATGTTGCAGAACTTAATTGATGCCTGACTGAAAATATGCCAATACAAATCAGCAAGTGATGATTGTACCACTTCTATGGGCTCTGAGCAAAAGCCAACTCTACTCATGCCTCTTTTCTAGGGAAGTAATGAGTAGTTGCCTTTTGATCTTTTTGTTAGGTAATCATTTGCATGATTACCTAAAACTTAAGGGTCTTTCCAGATAGAAATTAAATCTGAAAATACCCTTGAGTGCTTTATCTTCATTGTTTGGTGCCTTGGTTTCTGCTTTTTTAAAAAAAAAAAAGAAAAACTTGATGGCTTTGGTCTAGGACACAGGTTTAACCAGGGACCTCCAGATGTTGCTGAACTGCAACTCTCATCAGCCACAGCTACAATAAATTACAGCTGGTGCTGCTGGGAGTTGTAGTTCAGCAGCTTAAGTTCTGGAGACCCCCAGGTTGGCAACCACTGGTCTAGGACATCTATGGTGATTTAGTCAAGGATTGAATCGCTGTGTGTCAGACCCACAACTACAAAATTTCATGAAATGGCACAGCAATGCTACAGACTGGCGTTAAAGGGCTTTGAAGTTGTATGGTTCTGAGAGAGAGGAAGAGAAGTATGCTATGGCTCAGCACCAATGTCATTGACACAAAAGTCCTGTCCAGATGTTATAAAAACTGGGGTCACTGTGCTCATGTTCAGCATACCCAAGAGACCGCTTACAAGTGCCTTCTGCTTGCAATCAATCAATCGGTCTTTATTACAGCCCTAGACCAGCACAAGAATAAAAAACATACAAGGGCATGGACAAGGAAAAAACAACATCATATGCTAAAAATACATCACAATCTAAAATATCACTATAAGCCAATTACTGCCTTACAATAAAATTGTGCTATATATTTATAAAATATGGGTACTATAAAACTACAAACTACAGAGCTTATAAAGCCACTATGTCTTCTACAATGGGAGCTTGCTGATGCACTCAGGAGCCCCAACCCTAATGCCCACAATTTACAGCATTTGTCTGCCAAAACATACACTGTACTCTTGGATGGATTCTTCCCATAATGCAGAAGGCTGGGGCATCCCAGAGTTCTGACCACAGGAAGCAACTGTTCACTACTACGAGTTTGTCTCTGTAGACAAATGCTGCAACAGTGAACAGAGTGGAGGGGCAGAGCTTTTGAGTGTGTCAATGTAGGGGTTTAGCACGTATAGCATGCTGTATTCAGTTTTTTTAACACCTGAATAGGGCTTAGTTCGCAGCAATTGTATGGGCTTAGTTTGTCTCTTTCCAAAGAAAATCCATCGGACTGAAGCATTTTTAAGTCTTGCTGGATCACACCCTGCATAGAAAGATTTGTTGGATATGATTATGTTAAAGAATTGCAGGCAAATGTGCTGAATGGGCTTCCTAGTATCTTGAGGCAACAGGAAGCAATGTGATTATTGGATTTGTCTTGCCTGAAACAAGGTTTTGAGAGAACAAAATGTCTCCGTTGTCTCTCGCCAACCAGTTTCCTTGGAAGAAGATGAATACAAGGAATAAGTTCATAGCACATTTATGGCCACAGTAATAATGAGACTCACAGATAAATTCACAACGCATGGAACACCATATGCCAACTTGGCCATTTTAGTCCCTAACGACTTTTCTGATATTCATGGCAACAACCCCCCTCAATATGTTCAATGAACTAATTATCTCTTTTGAGCCACAAGCTGTGCCAGGAACTGTTTGCGAGAAATCTGTGTCCTTTTCGTTGAGATGGAATTGTCTAAGATTCATAAGGCCTAATGTATACATCAAAGAATTGAATTTGATCATGGTCGTTAACACTGCATTAGCCATCTACATTAGCGGCTTAGAGGACACATTGCATTTTCTTATTCAAAATCAAAGCCAAATGTCTGTACATATCTATTTTGTCTTGCACTGGAAAAACTGCAATCCCCTGCACTCCTTGTGAGTGAAACGCAGCCATTGCAGTGTGTTAGGCATCCAAGGGAGGTGGGGGAATCCCCATTCTCCTACCACTGCTGGAGCAGCAAGAAAAGTCAGCTGGGAAGTTGCACCACCTGCAACTTAAAATTGCACTCCCAGTTACATCATTATGGCACAACAGAACCTTGAAACTCTTGATTGTTTTTTTTCCTGAGTTGGGCTGGGATCGTTAATTCTTTTCTGAACCCAATTCCAAGTCTGATTATGAGCAGGGTGTGTATCACTCATCACTAATTTTGGTGTGCATAATATTCACCTGTATTCTGGCATAGCAGACATTTATGTAAAAAAATGAAACATTTAGCTTATTACCTTTGTTGAAACACAATACTGAAGAGAAGGATAAAGCTGCTATTTGTCACTGGCACAGCTTCATTTCAGTAGCTAATGTTCCCCTTGTATTTTGATTGTCATGATTCCAGGAAATGATGGATATAGTTAAGGCAATTTATGACATGATGGGCAAATATACTTACCCAGTGCTGAAAGAAGATGCTCCAAGGCAGCATGTAGAAGTATTCTTTCAGGTAATTTCCTGTTTCTCACAGCACTTTTCGCCTGCTGTTTAAGCTGACAGCAACTATATTTTCAGGTATGTTTTGTTTGGCCAGTAAAAACTGTAAAAATCTGCAAAACTGTGTAGTTCATTTGAATGCTGTGTTTTGCTTATGCTGTGTTTTACAAATGCATTGGTGTTATGAATGCCAAATGTTGGCTTCTTTTATTTTACAGAAAATGGATAAAAATAAAGATGGTGTCGTAACCTTGGATGAATTTATTGAGTCATGTCAGGAGGTAAGACTAGACTTCCTTCCATAGTAAAGCCAGTAAACAGATTGTCTCTTGCCAGAAAACTTAGATTTCAGTTCATCCAAATGTTGTGAGTGCTGGGATGTGGAGTTTCAGTTTGGGTAATTGTGGCTTACCTTCCTCATGAACTTCAAACCTCCACACTGCATTTACTACTGGTGAGGAAAAAGAGGGAAGATAAAGTGCAGAAGTCACATGCACCATACACTAGTGTTGCACATAGCTGAAGTTTGCAGAGATGAGGCTGCACATATGTACACAGAGAAGAGCATGATGCAAAGCAGATGCATGAATGAAGGGAATGCTTGCTTGCTAGGGATGTGCACGAACGAATACTTGCTTGCTAGGGATGTGCACGAACCGGTTCGGAGGCCATGTTGGAGGCCTCCGAACCGGTTTGGAAACGGACCAGTCCAGCGGTCCGGCACTGAGGGGGGGGTCTACCTTTAAGGGCGGGGGGGTAGAACTTACCCCTCCCACCGCTCTTTCCCCTCCGGTGCTGTGTTTTAAATTGAAGTTTTCGGGGCGGCAGCATTCCTCCCTTCCGCCCCTGCCCCTGCCGTTGCCCGGAAGAAGCAGTAATACAAGCATGCATGTGCGCGCCGCGGTGCGCACGTGCCTGTCACCGGCGCGCGTGTGTGCACAGCGGCAACAGGCATGCGCGTGCCACGACGCACGCATGCGTGCTTGTATTACTGCTTCTTCCGGGCAACGACGGGGGCAGGGGTGGCAGGGAGGAACGCTGCCGCCCCGAAAACTTCAATTTAAAACACAGCGCCGGAGGGGGAAGAGCGGCGGGAGGGGTAAGTTCTACCCCCCGCCCTTAAAACTAGACCCCCCCCCTCAGTGCCAGACCGTGCCACGTGGTTCTGTGCACACCACTACTTGAGAAGGTGCTGTGCTACTCTGAGCCACACAGAGAGTGTAGTACATGACTTTGCAAGATCTGGAGGGTCCTAGTACTTCATCTTATTTATTTTTCTATGTAAACTGATTTGAGAATGTTTGTTGAAAAGTGGTGTAGAAATATTTGTCATAGTAGTACTATAACTAGCCAACAATTTGGTTTCCACCATGGGAGTGATTTTTTCAATTTCTCTGGAATAGTTAGGTCTGTAATTGATCTCCCGATTGAGATAATGAGGCTGTTCTGACCATCAGCCAAAACCGGGCTAAGAAAGCCAAGCCCAGTCTCGGCTGGTAGTCAGAACCACAGGGAGCCATACAGCTCCCAGCGGCAAACCCACCTCCAGAACCCACCTTTAAAATGAGGTTATGGCACCAAGCACTCCTGTAGCCCCATTTTTTGTAATCATCCGCCAGCCCCAGCTTCTTGCAGAGACTGGGAGACTGCGGGGCTCCAGGCAGGTGTTGAGGGATCCCCATAATGCACTGCGCACTCATGTGATGCATTGTGGGAGTTCTAGGGGCATCCCAGCCCCAAAAGCTCCCTGCTGCCGGTAGCAGTCAGCAATTGTCTGGGTGGGCAATCCACCTGGCCAGTAAAGCAATGAGGTGATTTTTGAGGCTTCATTTCCTGCCCCTTTAAGCCTTTTTTCACAGATTGTGAAAAAGGACTCCATGTTAATTTCAGTTTGTTAACTGAGGGTCTGTAATTGACCTCCTGTTTGAGATTAAATTAAGAATGCACTCTCTACAGCTATGGCTTTTAAGAGCATCTTAAAACCATAGTTGCAGAAGCCACATTCTTAATTTTGCATGTTGAATAACTGCTGTGCATGAGGCCATTAGCCTCAATAGAATTTGCTTTGTGGTCTGATGTGGATACCGGAGCACCATGTCTACGTGAAGTTTTATTTTGGATACTCTCTCTTCCAGTAAGAATGTGTTCTGCTGTTCCGCATTGAGAACTGACCCTATGAAAAGTATCAATCTTGTGGGTTGTGTTTTGGATTTTTTTGTGGTTGACTTTTATGCCTACATTTTGCAACAAGGGCATCATTTCCTTCAAGTCCTCCCGTACACCTGTAATTGGTCTGGGGAACTTGCTGTCAGAAGCCAGTCATCCCAATACAGGAAGAGGTGCATGCTCCTTCCTCTCAAATTGGTTCACTATGACTGCCATACATTCGGTAAATACCCTTGGAGCAGTGGAAATGCCGAAGGGTAGTACACTGTATTGGTATATAGTGAATATCGGATATTTTCTGTGATCTGGCCAGATTCCTATATGGAAATATGTGTCTTTCAAATCTATGGCTACAAACCACCTGTCTCTTATCAGAATTGGTAGTATAGCCTGTATTAAAATAATTTGGAATGTTGTCATTTGAATGAACTTTTTCATTCAAAGGAGGTTCAGGATTGGGCGGATACCCCTATCTTTTCCCGGTATTTGAATGTATCTGGAATAAAATCCCCCTATCTGTTGATGTGGGAGAACTGTTTCTATGGCATCTTTCTTCAGGAGTATCTTTATTTCATCTGATAAGGTTAGATCTGGATGGGTATATTTGATACCTTGAAGTATTGGTTTTGTGTGGAATTCTATTGCATAACTGTTCTATTATGGACAGTTATAATAGTCCATAATGGAAAGTACCCACATCTGATGTTATCTTTTCCCATGCCCAATAATGTTTGGAAAGTAAAAGTATTTATGCTGGAAGTGGCAGTTGCTGACGTGTCAAGGTATCAAAGGCCCTGTTTATTGCTCTCCCCTTATTTTTGGCACGGAGAATTTTGTTTGTTCCTTAGTGCGTAAGGTCTGTCTTGGCTCCTTCCTGTTTTCATATCATCTCTCTTATCCTGGCTCTTATAGTTCTGTCTGTATTTCCCATAAGATTGAGTGGAGGAGTAAGATTGCTTATGTTTTGTTGTATAGTTTTGTTGAGTTAACAGGCCCACAAATGTTTTAGCAGTCAGCTTTGATTTTTAAAATTTCTCTAATGTTTCATCTGTTTCTCTACTAAACAGACCTTCCCCTTCAAAAGCGGGGGGAAGGGAGTTACTGCCTTTCTTCTTGTATATGGAGAAGAGACTGCAATCGAAGTTGGAAGGTCCTAATATAATGATAATGTAAGGGGGCAATGTTCACTGCTGTCTATTAAAATAGAAATATGCACAGTGAAATAGTCACTTTGTGCACGTAATCATTCTCTTCAGTGTTACAGTGCCTATGAAACTGAAGTGCCTTTTAGAACCACTTGGCACCTTCTCCAGAGTTATTCCCATTTTCTTAAAAGACCATTCTGTAGTCACTGTGGCTTCTTTCAAATACATTAGGGGTAGCTCGACACACTTGATGGATATTTAAATGATAGTTGGTAGGGCTACTATTTTACCTAACATTTCAGTACAGAAGGTTCTGGTGAAAAGTAAAGCAGATTAAAGCACTTTGAAAGGTCTTTTGGAGGGAGGGGAAAGAATGAAAATTACTCCTCCCTCTCTGTGCTCAATTTGCTGCACAAAAATACTTCATTGGAGGGGTGCTGATGAAGGCTTCTTTCAGACATGAAGCCCTTCTTCCATCAAAAGAGGGTTGCTGGTCATGTCAGCCATTATCTTTGTATTTATGCAATCTTCCCCCCAGCACTGCTGCCATTTTGGAGTCCACTGCACCTGTGCAATGGGCCTCTTCGTGGCCTGGGTCATGCCCACAGTCATGCCCAGGGTCATGCCCAGGCCACACAGAGACCCATTGTGCAGGTGCGGTGGCCTCCAAAATGGCCACCGCACCAGGGGAAAGGCCTTAACAGGCCAAAGAACGGCCAAACGGGGCCATTTATTAAGGAAGCAAGGCTGGCAGGGGGAGGGGGAACCCCCGTGGACTGCTCCACCACCTCAAAGAACCCTCCCAGAGGGGCTAAGTTTTAAAATAATAAATAAATAAATAAATGCATTTACCCTAAAAAGGTTTGCGAGCCCCCCAAATGGAGCTGAACTGGAGGTGGTTCGGCTCGACCCCAAGCCTTTGAACCAAACCAGTTCAAAGTTGATTTTGAACCAGTTCAGTTCTGAACCTGTTTGCACATCCCTTTGGCAGAGTTGCATTTTTCTGTTAGTGGTTGAGAGTATCCAAGGAAAGGCGCTCCCTTTCAGTGATTCCACCAGCCACTTACAGGGGAAATGAAACTCTATTGGGGATGTCGCAGCCCCATTGTCGGCACTGGCCCCAACCCCTTGCATCTGACTTTGGATGTGGGGGAGAGGCCAGTGCCTGGGCGGGGGAGTCAGTCCCTCCCCAGCCAGTGTTTCATGCTCCCAGCTGGTGAGCGCTTTGCAGGAGGGGCAAGGGGTCACCTTAGGTAGCCCCCAGACCCTTGAGGCCTGGGGACAGTTGACCCCCTTTGCTCAATAGTTGCTATGCCCCTGGAGTGAACCAACTTGGAGAAGGCTCATGGTTCATGGCTTTATAACCACACTATAGCTCCCTCCCCTTCACTGGCTGTGCCATCTCCCTCCTACATCCTAAACATGGGTGTGAGGAATAGGACAGTATTATCATGTAAGGTCAAGATTCAACAGGGAACAAAGAGGGTGTATGGAAGAGAGGTTAGAATTGGAACTTCTAGAGTATAGTTTGTCAGATACATTAAAGTCAATTCACTGGATATGGATTGCTTTCCTGTTACTTTAGAATCTAAGTATTAACAAACAAACATGTGGGGAAAGTGTAACAGTCCACTTCTTTGGTCCAGCATGGGGGTGGGGTGTTAAGTGCAGAGATGGCAAGGAAAGAGGAGATGCCTAACTCCTCTTCTGCTTCTTTTGCTTCTGAGAAGAGATCTAGTCTTGTGTTAACATGCAAGAATTGTCCCCTTTGTTAAACAGGGTCTGCATTTGAATGGGAGACTGCATGTGAGCACTGTAAGATATTTCCCTCAGGGGATCAAGCTGCTCTGGGAAGAGCACCTGCCTGCTTGCATGCAGGAGGTTCCAAGTTCCCTCCTTGGCATCTCCAAGATAGGGCTGAGACAGACTCCAACCTGCAACCTTGGAGAAGCCAATGCCAGTCTGTGTTGACAGTACTGAGCTAGATGGACCGATGGTCTGACATGGTATAAGGCAGCTTCCTATGTTCCTATGCTCCAAATCATCCCTGCCTTGCACTGCTTTCCAGTAAAAAAGCAGACTGCCGGGCCTTTATTACAAGCACTTTCTTCTAACATTTACCTGGATCATTTACTCTGAGATGAGCTCTTATTTTCTTACAATTAGTACATTCTAATTATCTTTGCTGAATGTAGATACCATGATTACCATAATCAAAAAAATTATTGTGCTAGGAAGTTAATATCATTTTAGATTTCCTTCTGATGCTGACGCTGGAAAAATATGGCAAAGGAGATATTAACAGGAGTCTTTGGTACAAACAACACTTGCAATATTTTTCCCCTTCCTAATATGAACACTTCATATTAGGAAGGGGAAAAATATTGCTTGAGCCTAATTGACTCCATGTTTACTATTGCAGTCTCACAGTCACAGGTCAAAGCAAAGTTCACTTGCTGACATTTGTATCTTCAGCCCAAGTTATTAATATTGCATTGCAGCCCAGAAACAAGGTTTCAGATTAAAGAGACAGATGGCTGACAGTATGTAGCACTGGGCATTTACCCAGGTTTGTGTGAAAGCATTTGCAAAATTGGTAAATTTTAGGACCCATAATCAGACCAAATCAATGCTCGTCCTCTCCAGTCAATTTCCCCCCAGATCCACTGAAGAAATTGCCTGATCTGGCCCAGTCCAGATTAAAGAATGCCTGATACACCCTGTATCAGAATGGATTGGATCAGAATGGATTGGATTGCTGAGGGCCTTGCCTTCCAGCAGTGCCATGAGCTTCTCTGTGGCCATTTCTCCCCAATAATGGGTTGGGGAATTGACACAGTGCCATGGTGTTGCCTTCTTCTCTAGAGTGTTATGGGTCAGCTGCCAGGAAAGAAAGTGAAGTTTTTAAACTCAGCTGCTGTTGCCTATCAAGGCAGCAGTCTTTTTAAATTTCAAATAAGGAAGAATAATATCCCACCATACTGCTGGAAGGTAAATCCTCTGATATATCAGAGGATATATCAGTGTGATTAATAGATGCAGCCTCCTGAAAGCAACATGTGAGCTAGTCAGGAAGCCATAGCTGGGACACCACCACTGAGAAAGGCCTCGATCCTACCACCTTCCACTGCCCCTCAGGCAGTAGGCAGTGGGAGCATTCATAACAAGACCTCCTTAGAAGTCTTAGGCATGGGAAATATCTGGGATGATGCATTTATTCTGATGACCAAGACCAAGACCAATAGAGGCTTTAAAGATTAAAAACGACTCTTTCTCTTGAGCTGAGAAACTATTTGAAACCAGTGCAGCACCTGCTTAAGAACAGGTGCAATATGATACCTTCTACCAGCTCTCGAAAGAAGTGTGGCCACTGTATTCTGGACCAGGTGCACTTTTTGTATCATCTTCAAGGGCAGTCCCACATAGAGCACACTACATTAGTCTGATCTAAGCTCGATAAGCTCGAAAGGCATGTACGGAAGCATGGCCTCCATCTCCAAAAAGGTGTGGAGGGGTGGTGGAATGGGAAACATGCCACCAAGCAAAGCAGGGGTGGTGGAATGGGAAACATGCCGCTCCAGCTTTTACCAGTCGCTACCTCAGTGCCTGCTACCTGCACTTGCAACTCCACAAAACATTTAAGCATATGCTCAGCATGATCCTCGTTCAGATATCCATTAACAGGTGCATATTATAAACCATGTACTAGTAGGCCTTAGTAACTCCTAGCCAAGGTTTAAAAAATGTCTAAAATCCTTTAAAATCAGTTTCGCAAGATATCATGCCTGATCCTGTGCCGTGAAGTGGATTGGGGCAGCAGAGGAGCTGATGGGGAGAAAGGTGGAGGAGAGCAACCAGAAAAGCAGCTTCCTACAAAAGTCTTGATGAATGGGGAAGACAGTTGCAACTTTTTAAATGGCAGGCAGGGTGCACAAGCTGATTCCTTGGGATGGACAAGGTCTCTTAAAAGGTGAAGTGATAGACAAGGGGATTCTGTGAGTAGTGGAGAGACAGTGGACTTCTCAAGGCAGAAATGAACACATACATTTGGAGATAAAACATGAGCCTGGTTTATGCTGTCGCCTATCATGGTGGGGCATGGGTGAGAGTCTTGAATGCCCACTCCCTCCACCAGTATGTACATGTCGGGAATCCTTTATCCAGACTCTCAAAATCTGGAAAGCTCCAAAATCCAGATACCACACCGAGAGAAGAAGAAAAAACATGCTTGTAGCTTCAACCGCCCTCACACACACACAAAAACCTCAGCCCCAAAACCAATCCCAGCCCCAACTCAGCAGCTAACAGAGTATATACAGAATATATAGTATTGTATAACAAAGCAGCAAAAAGCCCTCAACTCATGGAGAGAACATTACAGCGGCTCTGTAATTGGCTGGGAAGCATTGGGGATGGGATTAGGTGGGACGCAAAGTTTGCAGGAGTGATCGCTTATGGCCCCTAAACTCGCTGTTGTTGCTTCCTCAGCTCGTTAGCTCCCCTTTTAGTTCTCCCCCCTCAGGCTTTTCTATCTGCCTTTTGTTTACTGCCTCTCAAGCACTGCCACTCACATGCTTCTCAAGCTGGTCTGAGAAAGGGGAAGGAGGGAAGGCGGGAAAACTAGTAACCTTTCATGCCCAAGATATCTCATTTATGAAAATATTCCGAAATCTGGAAAAATCCAAAATCCGGAACACCTCTGGTCCCAAGCAGTCCAGATAAGGGATTCTCGACCCGTATTGAACTGCTAGTGTGAACAGAGACCTGAGTTTATAAATGTGATCAATCATCCTAAAAGGGATGGAGCTTGAGAGAGGAGACTTCTCATGGAGGCATTTATGCGCTTAGGCCTCATTTGGCATGTGCCATGGGGCTCAGTCAAATTTGAGAAGAATGTACAATGTTGAGGCTTGCTCCCATGCACAGTCTCCATTTAGGCCACACAGTGTGAATCAGGCCATCATTATCTTTGGCTATGCTTTTTGATCTTGTAATGAGTCCATCTCTAGGATTACTGATTTGGCAGAACTCTTTGTATATGCTGCATAAATATGCATGGCTTTTTTTCTTGTTACTTCCAGGATGACAATATCATGAGATCCTTACAGCTTTTTGAAAATGTCATGTAACCACAGCTGAAGAGCAACATAGGAATCTGAGACTTTGTACGAAATGAGACCCTGAAGAAGAGTCAAGATTTTTTCTCCCTGCCACCTTTCGATGAAAGCTTTTTACTACTCGGACACGCTCAATGTGCAAGAATTTTGTATGCCATCGCAAACTGGGCTGTGTCTCTGAATGCAACAAACTCCATCTCGCCTCCTTCAAGAGACACTGACTAAAATTTATTTCATTTTGGAAGCATGCTAATAAAACCTGACCAGAGAGACTGCTGCTTAAATTTTAATGAATTCGTTAAATTTAAATGATGATTAAAACAATATTCAACATTCTGTTTGCTAATCACAAAACTTCTGCTGCTTTTGCTCTAGCAAGCTGGATTACATATGGTACCACAGCATCAGTAGCTTGCTTAACCACCTCTTGTGAGCAGAAACTCTTTTATCATCATCAAAGGGTGAAATATTGGGCTAATACCTTGCACTGACAATGAGACACTGCTGAAAGAGATCTTGCTGAATTGTGGGCGTGGATTAAATTAGGGCCTGGCCACTCAAACAGCTTAGAGAGCAACCAAGGCAGAGTTGTGGCTCATTTTGCACCAGATTCAGTAATCTTTCTTCCAGGAAGTGTCTGCCATTCAATGATATTGCATTTTCACAGCATTCAGACTGCAACTGATTGTGCTGAGAACATGCATTTATTTTCCCCATTGGCAAAGCTGCTGTGATTAGGAGGGCTGTCAGAATTTGTTTGCAAGAGTAGTATCATGGCAACTGTTGGTTAGTATCCATTATATCATTCACTAATGATGAATAATGCAACTGCATCCTCGCAACACGCCAATGCCATATTGTTAACAATTGGCACTCTGCATGCCAAGAAGGGACTCACACGGAGTCTGAAACTGACCCTTCTCAAGGCAAAGTACAGGGAAGCGAGCGACTCTTCAATCTCACCATCACTCCTGCAGCAAGGTTTTGTACTTGAACTAAGGTGGACTTGCTGCCGTGGAGAGAGGAAAGTAAAAAATGAAAATGACAAAGGAATTCTTTACACTGTCTTGAGATTAGTCAGTTCCAGTTCTCTCCTGAAACCCTTCTGCAGGCCGTGCTCTCCTTCCTGTGCAAGAGAACCCATGTGATTCCATGGTTGTTTGTTTCTTAATGCAAGGGGATAGCAACAAGAACAACCAGCTCTATAGCAAGGCAGCAACATCCCCTGTTTTATATGGACTGGATATTGCACCACTGGTTTTGAGTGGCAATTTCCAGGACAATCCTGCAAATAGGGGCAAGCTTAGAACTGATTGTTTAGAAAGGCCCGGCATATTATTTGATCCTTCTTTTTCCTTTTCAGTTTGTACTCTGGTTTTTCTCTAATTCCAAAGAAGCTTCTCATCCTTCATGTAAGTCAGAGGAGTTTGGTTTCAGTATTGAGAGTGTCATGCTTTTTGTACTTGAAAACTCAGGGCACAATACATAAAGCATTGTTTGCACATGACCTCAGTTCATTTTCACAGGAGCCTTTGCTTGATAGCAACGCTTGGTGGCCTATCTAGAGGTTCATGTTGGTAGTTTTGATTATACAAAATAATATCCGGTGCTGTCCACTGACCCCACTTCATTGTATACTAGGACAGTGAAGGTACAATAACTAGGCACAATAAATTGCAGCTGGGGATGATGGGAGTTGTTGTTCAGCAACAGCTGGAGAACAACTGGAAGTATTTAGAAGAAACATTTTAATTGGTTTTGAAACAACTTCAACATTTTGGAGGGATAACGTTCCCTCCAAATGAAACACTCCCGAGGGGCATCATTTTCAAAATAAAATACCAAGAGGTGTTTTTAAAGTCCCTGTATTATTTTCAGCTATTTTGGCTGATTCTGAAACATCTGTTGAAAGAAAACAATTACAGTTTCAAAGTGAATTTTGTTTCTAAATATTTCAAAGGAAGGATTTGTATTAATCCACTGTCAAATATACCTTTTAAAGTTTCCAATTGTATATAGGCCCTGGCCCTATCCACCCCCAGCACAGTACTTCCAGTGACTGTTGCTGGTGTGTGTCTTAAGTTTCTTTTTAGAATGTGATCCCTTTGGGGAAAGGGAGCCATCTTAATTGTTTGTTATTTCTCTTTGTAAACCGCCCTGAGCCATTTTTGGAAGGGCGGTATAGAAATTGAATTATTATTATTATTATTTTATTTAGTACTTACCATTTATGCTATATGGCTCTGATCCAACAAAGATTAGCTGCCCTTAAGCCTGGTATCCTAAGCAATATGGTTTGAAATTCTGTCGATACTACTGGGGCTTCATTCCAAGTACACTTGATTAAGGCTGGACCACAGGTCCCATTGCAACCAATGAAACCTTTGGCTTGCAACTATATTGAGCCCTCCTATCCCATTCAGTAGCAGTTAATCTTCACTAATTTTAGGTTGATTAGGGTGGTTTGATTACTTCACACAGCCATAATCATTTTTTAAAAAACATTTTATATCCCGCTCTTCCTCCAAGGAGCCCAGAGCAGTGTACTACATACTGAGGTTTCTCTTCACAACAACCCTGTGAAGTAGGGTTGACTCAGAGGGCAAGAATGACAACTACTGTCAATACAAATGGATTCATGTCAAGTACATCTGGTATAAGAGGAAAGCATTCTAACAGACAGAGATTTTTAGTTGGGGATAGGAATAATGTGCTACCATGTGTGTAACCCTATCTAAGTGTTCAATGCTGGTTTTTACATAACAAAGCATCCATCCTGAAAGTTAGGTAAGAACCGATTCTTAATTTTAGAAGTGAAAAAGACAAGATAAACATTTTAAAGCAAAATATGAAGCTTTGTTTACGGAGCAGCGCCAAGATCTTGACTGGCTAGCTAAAAGAGCCTAGTTTATTCAGAATGTCCTAGGAAAGCTCCTTGCCTATACAGTGACTGGTTAAAAGGAAGGGCAGCAGCAAGTGGCTCAGGTTACACTACGTCCTCTGTGGCCATCAGATCTCCAGCAAGGTTCTACATATATTTTTTACAAATGGATTACATTTTACTGGCAATGTAAATATATTTTAAATAAGACACTCATAGTTCTATATTTTATAAAGCACATTAACTGTAAAGCCTAAATGTGTACAGGGATCTACATAGCTGATGCTAACATAAACTGGATTTGTGGTGTTAAAGGTTTGTCCTCCAAGGATCCTACCCTTTATATACTTTTGAAATACTGATCTGGAAATTTATTTATTTTTTACCAGTACCAAATAGCCCCACCTGCTTCCTGGCTCTAGCCTCACCTGTTGATCAGTTCTCCCCACCTCTAAAGATCCCCAGACTAGTATTGTAAACTCTGGCACCCTGATCCATGAAAAAGCATTACATGTGCAGAGGCCTGGAAAAGGAAGGTGTTACCTATGTGGTTCCCTGCTCCAACCCAGCAAGCAAGTTTTGGTGCATGAATCTCTTTTTTCAAGCTAAAATTTCAATGATTTGCTGCTTGAGAGGAATGTGGGGCTGGATTTAGGACTCCCTTTTCTCCTTTGTTGCCAGACACCTATTTCACAAGTTCTTTCTTTCTTTCTTTTTTAAAAAGAAAAATTAGTAATATGAATATATGGATTTGAGTGACATACAGTGTGTTCTTCTATATAGCACTGAAGAGACTGCAGATTCAGAATATGGGAAAGACTCAAACTACAGGATTTCCACACTTCTGCAGCATTTTTGCAAATAATTGCAAAACAACAATGCAGGAGCAGCAACCCTCACTAGTTAGGCATTAGGAAATCAAAAGTGTTACCGGGCACTAACTATTATATCACAGATTGTTGGGGGGGTTCGTAATAAAATAATATCTATAATTATAATGACTTTCAGTGGGAGTGAAACACATGCTTAACTTTCCCAGGGAAAACTATGGGACTGGGTCACACCCTATAGTCCTCATTTGGATTGGAAGTAACGCCTCACCATTTTCAGCTGCTTCAATGTATCATAGCATCTTGGGTGTTCAATGTGTATCTGGACAAATAATGGGCAGTTATTAGGAAGTGAATGTATGGATCCTCTAGTCCACCCCCCTGTTTTAAGACAATGGAAGTACTAATCCAAACCCAGCATTGCGGGCAGGAGGGAGAACTTCTGTGGCTTAAAACTCCCCGTGTCTCCTGTCTCTCTACACATACCATGCTTAGCACCGCAATATGGATGGTTGAAATGCTAAGTCTTTGCTTCTGAGAACAAAATCCCACTGATTTTACCTGCTACATGTCGTGAACCTATCCTCCCTAGAACATTGTTCTTCCCATGTTCTCCAAGAGGTCTCTCCCAATTTAGAGATCCACTGAGCCCTTTCTCATGATCGGAGAGAAAGGGCTCAAAGGAAAGCGGGGAGGAAGGCGGCTAGCACTTACATCCCTGCAGATGATCCTGCTTCTCTTCCTGGGCGGGTGAATCGCCTACTCACATGATTGCCAGTAGCTGCCGGCAGCATGGAGGGTCAGGGGAAAGGAAGCGGCCCAAAACTCTTGCCACCCAAAACTCCCCTAATGCACTGTCCAAGTGCACAGTGCATTGTGGGGATTCCCCCAATGCCAGCCGGGGACCCCAGTCTCCCAGCCCTGGGCTGGCAGATGACCACAAAAATGAGGTTACTTGCAGGAGGGCTCTGCAAGCGGTGGCAGCCACTTGTCTCCCACTGCTTGGCTGCCTTAGCCTGCTCTTGGCTGCTTGTGAGAACAGGCTCACTATCTTCTGAATGAATTCCAAGTGGAATCGTCACAGTGAATTTATCACAATGCATGTGATGTAGCAGGCCAAGCCTGCGGAAAACTTATGCTACATTAAATCAATTAGTATCCCTAAAATTTATAGTTCTTTTCTGCTACCATACTTATTTGGACAAACAATGGATACTCTTTGGGAATCTGTCTCCATAGTTAGTAATTTAGGACATAAAGCAATAACACACTTGCCCTGCTACCTCCTGTGTGTCATTAAAAACTGCTATTATGATGTGCATTATTGTTATAATGCAAATTTTTGGGTGCTGAAGAAGTAATTTGTAGCAGGCAAGAATGAGTACATTTTTTAATTCAGAGATATGTGTTAGGCTACTTCCTCTTCATTTTCAACAATGACCAGCCTTCCCATTAGTACTCTGTTGTATGCAAGAACACACATGCTCTATCCCATTGAACACTAACATTAAATGTCTCCTTCCACTATTTTTTTCAATTAAGGTTGTTTGCTCAACTTCTTTAACTTGTTCAGCATGGTCTACTGCAAGAAATTCCAAACTCCACAAGTCACAGCTGGAATATATTTCATGCAGGATTCAGAAGTTCCCCCCAGGACCAGGGGATTTGTATGTGGCATGGCCACTGAATAGCACAATGATTCTGATCCTGATCCTGTTGAAATCAGTAGTAAAAATCAACAGTAAAATTTATCAGTAGTAAAATGCTGGATTATCCAGTAATATCATGGGACAATTGATAATCAAATGGAATAAGTGTCTCCTAATCTGCGATGAGGGCTGCTAGAGGCTATGGAAGCAGGATCTCCCACACCTACTGTTATCTTTTCTTTTTTAATATATACTAAGACTGAAGCCATTGCTCCCTTATTACTATCTCCAATTGTGAACTCAAACTGCGATGATGTCAGGGACCTTAGTAATCCAGGTTGTTGTTGTTGTTTTATTCTGAACCCATGTCTTGTCTAGGAAGATTCCATGGACTGAACCTATGAATACAGAATGTAGTCTGACTAATAGTTTAAAAAGACAAATAAATTCATGTATAGTGTTGACATATAGTATTGGTAATCACGCTTATTTATGACAATAAGCATGATCCAGCCAAAGTTACAGTCTACATCTAACTTCTATTCCTTTCATTAGGAGACAGCTATGGTTGTGTGCATTGACATCTGTGGGATGCAAAAGTGTTTAATTTTGGCTGGATTATTTCTCCGCCAACATTTTAGTGCTCTGAAGCCTAATAATTGTTCATAATTGCAATATTTATGACGAAGACTTGATGATAATAAGAGAAATACTGTGATCAACTGTTTTTGCATCATTCTCAATTTTAACAGCATTACGTGGAAGGTAGTTTTTGGGTTGGTTTCTAGGTTACCATTTTGAAATGTCAGTGTTCTCCATTGTACAGATCTGCTCATAATTGTAATTGTTTCCACAGTGTCAAAAATATTTGTCTGATTCCATTAGTTATGAGTTATTCTGTGTCAGGGATATCTTTTTTTTTTTTTTTTTTTTTTTTTTGCAAATGTTGTTCACCTGCATTTAAGGGCAACAGTTTGTTAAAAATAGAAATGCCAGTAATGATGATGCAAAAAAACTTTAATGTGTCTTTTACTGTTGATGTTTGTTTTCCTGTTACTCATAGCAATGCCATGAGCAACCATGAATAATGCTAATTGTGATGGTTTACTGGAGATATACTGCAGTGTTCAGTTGGAATGATAAATTAATGGCATCCCTGAAATGTTGTCATGTTGCAGAAAAACATCCCCACTGTGTTGACATAAGAAATGTGATCCATAAGAGTGCAGTGGTGTTACAGCTTTTTCCTTCTTCATGCAACAGCCACCATAGTTTGTAAGGACATCAGAAAAAAAACAACAGTTCATGATAAAGTAAAGCCATTTTATTGGAGCAGCAACGCATAGCTTCACTTTCACAAATACTATGATCAAACTGTAATTTGTATAATATTTTGTTGAACATTTTCAAAGATTTTGGTTTTAATAATAAAAATATAATATGTACATAAAGTTATGTGTATGTGTGATTTTCTGAATGTTTAGGCCCAACTCCACTCGACACAGGGAAAGGGCGGGAAGAAGAGACCCCTGCAAATGCTTTTGGGCAACCAGAGATCATTGATACTGATATCAGTTGGTGGGGCTGGCACTTTGTGTACACAAAGTCTTAACAAGAATGAATAACAGGTAACTTCATGGCAATGGAAGGCCTGCTGGCATCAGAACCCATGGATCTTCTGTAAGAGAGGATAAGCAAGTGAAAGTGCTAGAGCTGAAACAAGAGGAGAAGTTGCATCATCCTCAGCTAATGCACTTTGGTGCAGAAGTTATTCTCTTCTAGGGATGTGCATGAACCGTTTGCTGCAGTTCAGTCCAAATTCAGAACAAACTGTGGGTCTCCAAACTGGTTTGGTCAAACCCATTGGCTGGGCCAGTCGGGCTGATGGACCAGAACCACTTGAACCAACCTGGTTCATGGTGGACTGGTTCATGATCGAACTGGTTCTGCTCAGCACACACTCCATCTCTGAGCAGTCCACCCCATGTCTTATGGTATTATTGACTGAGTGGGTCTGTAGGGTAGGCTTTTGGGTTGGGACAAATGTGGGACCACAGAGGCAGGAAAGATTGAAAAGGAATGCTGAATTCCCCAATTAATGCCTGTTTGTAGATCCTCTGAAAATTCAGTTCTTGGAGAACAGTTCACCACCATAACTGGTCCCTATCCATGGTAAATGAAGAAACTTCATTTCCTCAAAAGGGGGAGGAAGTGGTCTGGGATGGCATCTAACATTTATGGCTTCATAAAAATAGGAAGAACATTATAATTATAATTATATTATTATTATTATTATTATCTATTATTATTTTTTACATTTATATCCCGCTCTTCTTCCAATGAGCCCAGAGCGGTGTACTACATACTTGAGTTTCTCTTTCACAACAATCCTGTGAAGTAGGCTAGGCTGAGAGAGAAGTGACTGGCCCAGAGTCACCCAGCTAGTATCATGGCTGAATGGGGATTTGAACTCGGGTCTCCCCGGTCCTAGTCCAGCACTCTAACCACTACACCACACTGGACATGTAATGTTAAGGAGACACTGCTATATAGCACTTTACAGTCTGAGATGTGGGTGCGCCAGCTATGTTTCAAAGGTGAGTGCATATGAGAATAGCAATTCAAACATTCAGAAAAAGAATAGTATAAGGCTCCTGGGACTGTATCACTTGAAAATGCAGGGTGTGTGTGTGTGTGTGTGTGTGTGTTTCATATGTTCATACATACACACACACACACACACACACACCATGTTCTCCACCTGCATAAACATCTCAGTCAGAACCTGCCCCAATCGTAATTCAATAATGTGATTATTGTTAGACCAGAAGGAAAATGTCAGGTGTTTCTTGTATGACCATGTATATTAACATGGCCATAGCCATACTGGAATGGAGCATCTAATTAAAAAATGTCCAACTGGATGGGGCAAATGACCAATCTGTTTTCAGGATGACCAGTGGCAGCCTTATTCTGTAGCCAGATCTTACAGAGTTAACATTCATGTGTTTGCTTTCGAATTAAGAGTTCAGACACAAACTGGGGTTTTTATTTGTTTTGGTGCCACAGTGTGGCTACTTAAAGTTACTGCTTTTCTACTAAACCTAAAGTTTATACAGAAGCCTTTTCTTGCTAAAGATATCCCTCACTACTGGTCTGCGGATGATAGTATTCATTCTCCAAGCAGTCCCATTGCTCCAATACCATAAACTGGGCATAAGACTGCTCTGCTGCTGCGCTTCACAATAAAGTGGGGGTGGGGCAGAGTTGTGCACCCGGCCCCATCAACAGGCATGGGGGCTGCCATTTTTTTCCCCAGCATGTGAGGGAGTGGCTGCATAAGCTGCTGGCTCACTTCGCTCTTGGTTGCCCTGGGGTGAGGCACCCATCTGCCCATCCTGTTTCTGTGAGGGTTATCCAGTCGCCTTTTGGGGGCCAAGTAGGAATTTTTGGGGGTCACACTCAATTAAACCAAACAATGAAAGAATTGGTGGGGGGTGGCCTTTTTATTGGTCTACTTCTCACTGATTCTCTTGATTGTCTAGGCTGTTTTGGCCACTTGCAGGAGGAGTGTGTGGCTTGGGGTAGGTCGGCTCATATTGGACTGGAGGACTGATTAAGGTGAGCAGGCAAGCCAAGGAACAGTCCACTCAGTGTTTTGCAGCCAGGGGCAGGTGGGGCAGGCTGGCCTCCCCTCAGCAGGGATAAAACTAGGGATGTGCAAAATGTTTCGGGTACAGAATGATCTGTACCCGAAACAGCCCATTTTGGCTATTTTGTAGCCAAAACGAATCACCCTTTCTCAAGATCCAAAAGTTTTGTATAGAAAACTAGTCGTCCCTGTTTTGGCTACAAAAGTTTTGTTGTTTCAGACCTCTATTTTGCGATCGCTGCAAGTCTTTCTCCTTCAGTCTCCATTTTGTGTTTTGATAGCAGTTTGAATTTCCCGCCCTTCCAGGCTGTAGATTGGTCAGTGAAGCATGGGCTGATCTGCAGGCAATTGCCTCCTTATTACTTTTAAGGAATTTTAAGGGTTAAATTTACCCTCATTGGCTGGGGGCGTGGGGTCAAAGAATAGCAAGGGTGAAGGGTATTTATTGGGGCACCACAACCAGGGTGTTGTGCAGCACAACCAGCACAACCATTTATTGGGGCTGCAGGGGCCATTTCTTCCTTTCTGCTGCCTTGTGTGGGAGAAGAGAGAGCTCTATTGCCTGATTGCTCAGCCTTGCTGCCCCTATCACCCACCATTGCCTCCATTGTTCTGCATTGCCACTATTGCTCAGCCTTGCTGCCAGCCTGCCTTTTCTCCTGCATTTTCAGCCTTTTTTTTTTTCTTTTCTTTTTTGAGGAAAAAAAAGGATTGGGAGAGAAACAAACAAACAAACAAACAAACATTGTTCTGCCTTGCTGCCAGCCTCTACCTGTGCCATTCTCTCCTGGATTTTTTTCTCCCCCCTCCCCCGTCTTTCTTTCTTTCTTTCTTTCTTTCTTTCTTTCTTTCTTTCTTTCTTTCTTTTGAGAAAAAGAACTGGAAGAAAATAGATTTTATTTACTTATTTATATTTTTCGGATTTTTAAAAATTTCTTCCTGCTGCTGAGAGAATCCCTGCTGCCTGCCTGTGCAAGCAGCCAGACATACCAGCCCCAGAGCGCTGGCCATCTGTGGCCAGCCAGCAGCCACCCCCACGCTAAATTTTCTAAAGTTTTTTTGAGGCTTTTGCCTTATATGAAGAAGAGGAAGACTGAAGAAGAAAGACTGACCAGACCCACATAAGTGGACTACAGAGACCCAATGTTGGAGAAGCCTTCGAGAGACTGAGTGAGAGTACCCATTTATTATTTCCACACACACCACCACCACCACCAAACACACACACACACACAGTGTGTGTGTGTGTGTGTGTGTGTCTTAATTATGTATTCTTGGGGTTTTTTTCCTGGGAGGTTTGGCAACTGAATTTAAAAGGTTGTGTGTTATTTAGGATAGGTTTAAATAGGGGTTCTGTTTAGCTTTAGAGTTTAAATAGGGATCCCCATTAGCTAGCTAATAGTACTAATAGGTGGTTAGAGAGTAGCATAGCCTTGTGGTTTTAAAAAAACAATTCTCTTTTTCCCCCTTCCAAATAATTTATTTGCATTCTTTTAAAGGAGCCTGTCCTCCAGTGTGCCCTAATAGTATTAATATTGCTGTTGTTCTGCAGCCTAGGCTTTGCACACTTTTTGTGTTGTTGTTTTTTAAAAAAGAAGCCTGCCTCTGTCTGTGCCCATTTTATAAAGCGCATATGCTATATTATTCTCTCTCTGCCCATAATTTGTATCTTGTTGTGTTTGTAGGCCCACACCACAACAATCCCTAGTTATACTGTATCTGCTCTGCTGCTTGTTATTGACATTGTATCAAATCCATCTCTCCTCCTAGTAGTTATAATTGATACATTGTTTCTCTGCTTCTGTTAAATTCCCTGAATCCCTCCCTAGCCTGTCTATCTATCTCTGTTCTACTGCCAGGGCCCAGCACAGCACAGCCCCTACAGGCAGACAGGCACCAAGTAGCACTGAATGAGGGAGTGAAAGCATCCCACTGCGCCACCCACCTGCACTGCACCCTTAAAGAAAGCAGCACTGCAGCAGAAGCACCACAACCCATTGGCACTTGGGGTGTGTGTGGAGGGGGGGCACACTCTGCTGAAGTCAGCCCAGCCCTTGTTATCAGCCCTTCTCCCAACTGAGTGTCCCCTGCCCTGAGACACTGACCCCACCCCACTCTGCCCCTCGCCCCCAATCCTTTCCAAAAAAAAATTCTTTTTAAAGTCAGGGTTTAAAAGAAGCTCTAAAAGAGATGGCTGGGAGGGGTGGAAGAGGCATGCCAGGTAGGGGGAGGCTTATTTTCCCTGCTGGTCATGGTAGGGGGTGGCGGCATGGGCCTATTGCCCAAGTCACCCGCGCCCCTGCTTTGGGGCGCAGGCTGCACTTCTCTAGTCTGCCTGACCCCTGCTAACTTGGCAAAGAGGCACCTTTTAATGTGGTGATTTTCTTTATTTAGCAGGGGGAGAGTAACTGGCCCTATCGACCCCCAGCACAGTACTTCCAGTGACTGTTGCTGGTGTCTATTTTATGTTTCTTTTTAGACTGTGAGCCCTTTGGGGTTCTTATCTTTGGGGTTCCATCTTATTTGTTTGTTATTTCTCCATGTAAACCGCCCTGAGCCATTTTTGGAGGGGTGGTATAGAAATTGAATGAATGAATGAATGAATGAATGAATGAATATGCCAGGGCCTGCGGGCAAGCAGCAATTAGTGGGGAGGACCTCCCCTGCCAGGGAAGAAGTTCTGAGGTGTTCTGAGTATAGATTCTCTGGTAGCATATGAGAGTGGATTAATAGTTTGTCATTGGAAATCTCATATGCTACCAGAGAATCTACACTCACAACACCTCAGAAACAACAAATCTCTGTACCCCATGGGGTAGGAACCCATGGAAGTGGTTGGCACCCTATGTGCACTACACTGCCACTTGCTCTGGGCCACCCTGGTCCCCCCCCCCCCCACCATGGAGTTATGGGGCTGCTGGAATCCCCATTATTCCCCAAGGGAAAAATCTTAAAGATGTGTAAACTTTAAAAATTCACAAAATATCAACCCTTTGCCCAATTCCTTTGAAATTTGGGTAATAGCTCCCACTCATTGGGAACTACCCCCCCACCCACCCCACACACTTTTTGCCCCAGGACCCTTTTTAAAATCTGAACTGATTCTAATGTGATTCTGAAAAATTTGGGTACAAAACTAATCAGGGGTGATGGGGGGGGCAGATTTGGGCCCAAAAAAAAATGGGGTTGTTTCAATTTGGGTACAAATCAAAACACAAAAATCATTTCGTGCACACCCCTAGATAAAACTTCACTGTTGTGATGATGTCTGGACCTGGAGCCAGGCTAAATCAACACACAGTCCTTTGCTATATCATGAGCAGTCCTCCTTATGAGGCTGATCAAATGACTGGGTACCCACACTCTATTTAGTATGTTCCTCACTGCAGGTTAATTGTAAATTTATTCTATAAAGTGGCCTTAGTTCTTCCAAATTATTCATGTCCTTTCGTTATTGAGGCCTGGGTGTGTGTGTTCCTCTTTATTTTAGCACAGAACATAGGAAGCTGTCTTAGACTGCATCAAAACATTGGTCCACATTGGTGATGTACATTGGGATGAAGAACTCCAACTTCAAGTCTATGCTGATGGGATCTGAGCTGTCAGTGACTGACTAGGAGAGGGATCTTGGGTTCGTGGTGGACAGCTCATTGAAAGTGTCAACTTAATGTGCAGCAGCTGTAAAAAAAAAAAAAAGGCCAATTCCATGCTAGGGATAATTAAGAAGGGGACTGAAAATAAAACTGCTAATATTATAATGCCCTTATACAAAACTATGGTGCAGCCACACCTGGAGTACTGCATACAATTCTGGTCACCACATCTAAAAAAGGATATTGCAGAACTGGGAAAGGTTCAGAAGAGGGCAACCAAGATGATCAAGGGCTGAGAGCACCTTTCTTATGAGGCTAGGCTACAACACCTGGGGCTATTTACTTTAGAAAAAAGACTACTGCAGGGAGACATGATAGAGATCTATAAAATCATGCATGGTGTGGAGAAAGTGGAGAGAGAGAAATTCTTCTCCCTCTCCCATAACACTAGAACCAGGGGTCATCCCATGGAATTGATTTCCAGGAAATCTAGGACCAGCAAACTGAAGTAATTTTTCATACAACGCATAATCAGCTTGTGGAATTCTCTGCCACGAGATGTGGTGACAGCCAACAACCTGGATGGCTTTAAGAGGGGTTTGGATGACTTCATGGAGGAGAGATCTATAGACGGCTACTAGTCGGAGGGCTGTAGGCCACCTCCAGCCTTGGGGGCGGGGTGCATCTGGGTACCAGTTGCGGGGGAGTAACAGCAGGAGAGAGGGCATGCCCTCAGCTCCTGCCTGTGGCTTCCAGCAGCATCTGGTGGGCCACTGTGTGAAACGGGATGCTGGACTAGATGGGCCTTGGGCCTGATCCAGCAGGGCTGTTCTTATGTTCACAAAGGTCAGTATTGTCTACACTGACTGGCAGCAGCTCTCCAAGGTTTCAAATAGGAGTCTTTCCCAGTCCTAACTGGACATGCCACAGATTGAACCTGGGGCCTTCTGCATATTCTCTACCACTGAGCTACAGCCCCATCCCTAAAGATGACATACATGAGTCTCCTATCCAAGCAGTGACCACACCAAAGAGGCTGTAACATGTGCCCTTAGATCATGCTCTGGGACCCAGCTTGGCTCTTGAATCACTTCAAAGACATAGGATTTGCTAACCAATTACATTTTTCCCCTGTTGGTATTTCATGACCCAAATTGTGTCAATTTGTTCATTAAATCAAAGATGCTTGGTAAAGGCAGCCTTTTCATGAAGCAAAGTGAGGTGATCACTCCAGACTTCTGACTGAAGTTAAGCCACTTTAGGGACCCAAGTTCAATGTCAAGCCTCCCTCACTGTCTTTCTGGACATCTGCACTGACTTTTCTTGCTTGTGTGCCCAATTTTTCTCCGGCACTGCCTGCCTCACCTTCCCCTTGTTTGCTGCCCTTCTCCCACCCCCCATAGACTGCATGTAGTATAAGTACAAATATAGCCAGCACATATATGTATCAAAATAGCTAAATTCATTTAATGAGCTAGATAATTTAAAGTCAAGGAGCACAGTGAAAAAATGGGACTACAACTAAATGTAAAGAATACTAAACTAATGGCAATGGGTATAGTAACCAGCCTCAGAACTGATAATGAAGAAATTGAAGCGGTGGATAGCTTCTGCCTTTTAGGATCGACCATCAACAGTAAAGGATCTCACAGTCAAGAAATATGCCTCAGACTAGCACTTGGTAGTGTTGCAATGAAGGCCTTGGAAAGGATATTTAGATGCCATTAATTGTCTATACCTACAAAGATTAGAATCATTTGGACAATGGTTTTTCCCGTGACACTCTATGGATGTGAAAGCTGGACTTTGAGGAAGCAAGATAGAAAAAGCAATGATGCTTTTGAACTTTGGTGCTGGAGAAGACTTTTGAGGATATCCTGGGCAGCCAGGAAAACAAACAAATGGATCATAGAACAAATCAGTCCAGAATTTTCACTCAGGGCACAAATGACTAGGCTCAAACTATCATACTTGGGACACATTATGTGAAGACCCAGCTCCCTTGAGAAGTCCATAATGCTGGGAAAAGTTGAAGGAAAGAGAAGAAGAGGATGACCAGCAGCAAGGTGGATGGACTCAATTACAACAGCAATGAATGCAGCACTGAGAGACCTTAAAGGCTAAGTTGAAGACAGATCATCCTGGAGAATCTATCCATGTGGTCGCTAAGAGTCAACACTGACTTGACGCACTTAATCAATCACTCAATCACTCAGTCAATTTAAAATGTAGGTTATGTAGTGCCTAGATATGTGTTTAATCTTAAGTGTCTAGTGTCATGTGGGAATGCCCCATATGGCCAAATCATTAAATACTAATTCTCTGTATTCAATACAATATGATTTATTCAGATTCTGAATTGTGTGTGTCAGTTCTGATGGGAGGACTTCCTTCTGATGGGAGGACTTCCTTCTTATGGGAGGACTGTAGCCACACACACACACACACACCCCGCTCATAACAACAGCTGTTGCTAGAAGGTAACAGACACAGTTATCCAGTCAGGATTTCCAATTTGTCAGCAGGGTGAAATGATGTGGTGACAAAGAGAAGAAACTATTGCAAAGTTGCATCCCCTTCTGGGCTAGGGTTGGAAATGAAGTTTCTCCAAAGTAGAATTTGAAGAGTACTTCTGGTTTCCTCCCAAGGAAAAACTTCAAGGAATTTTCCTAGGCAGTTTCTCCCTAAATCACACACCATACTTTCAGATGGATGTAAACAAACTGGAATGGATTCCAAGGAGGGTATGGAAAGCAAGCCCTTTAAGAAAAGTTTGAAGGACCTGGGTATGCTTACCTGGAAAGGAGGAGGCTGAGGAGGGACATAATGATGATGGTAAAGACTAGATATAATGGGCTTAAGGTGCAGGAGGATAAATTTGGGTTGAACATTAGGAGAAACTTCTTAATGGTAAGAGCAATTTGATAATGGAAGAATCCATTACTTATGGGCTCTTCGGAGTAATAACCCTCTTCGGAGGGGTATTACCCCGCTTCGGAGGTATTCCAGCAGAGGTTGGACAGCCATCGGTTGGGGATACTCTAGAACTGGATGTCCTGCACTGAGTGGAGATTGGATTAGGTGATCTACATCACCTAATCCATTAGGTGATCTAGAGCCCCTGGTGGCGCAGTGGAAGAGCCCCTGGTGGCGCAGTGGTAAAACTGCCGCCCTGTAACCAGAAGGTTACAAGTTCGATCCTGACCAGGGGCTCAAGGTTGACTCAGCCTTCCGTCCTTCCGAGGTCGGTAAAATGAGTACCCAGAATGTTGGGGGCAATATGCTAAATCATTGTAAACCGCTTAGAGAGCTCCGGCTATAGAGCGGTATATAAATGTAAGTGCTATTGCTATTGCTATTGCTACATGGCCCCTCCAATTCTATGATTCTGTATCATTTGAGCTTCTTTAGTTCAGCCATTTCTTAGCCAAAGAGAACTTAGCTGCTCCAATAACTGGTCAGCCACAGACTGCTCTGTGACCCTGTAACCCTGCATTTTTGAAAGAAAAAGATATAGCTTGTTTGTTTTTGTTTGTTTGTTTGTTTGTTTAATACATTTATATACTGCCCCATACAAAAAAGTCCCTTGGTGGTTCACAGGGACTTGAACCTGTGACACAGTTTATGTAAGTGACGATGTACTTAGGGGTGTCAGGGCATGTGAGATCGAGTATTACAAATGCTTGTGTGAGTTTGAGAAAGTGAGTAAGAGAAGACAATAAGTGTGAACCATGAGCCAGGAAATCCCTACCCTAGAGAAGGCAAGACAAAATCCCTACCCTAGAGAAGAAGGTTCATATGACCAGGTGGGCAGCGTGGGGGGGGAAAGGCTGGTTGAACTCACCTTTCACCCAGACAAGTGCTAGTGTATTGTTGGGAATGTGTACTGTGCTCCCAGATGCAGCTCAGAAATCTGGAGGTCAGGACAATGCATCCCAGCCTCCGGATATCCCACCATGTGCTGTGCAACACATGTGATGCATTGGGAAATTCCCCCAAGGAGATGGGCAGTCTAGACACCCATCTCTGTGTCTGCTAGGGCTAAACATAGCCCCAGCACACACATAATCCTGGAGCCAGCTAAGAGCTGGGTTTCAAAGTGGGGCTATGCAGCGCTGCCCCACTGGGATCAGGACCAATCCCAGCAGTTCTCATGCACCGCCTTCCATAGCCTGTGTTAGGGTGCAAGTGAGGAGAGCCTCAGGAAGTGTGAACCATGAGTCAAGAAATCCCTACCTTAGTTCAGCTCTCACCCTTGCCATGAGTTATAGGTAGCATATCTCTCACTAGCATATCTAGATATGCATCAGGATATGCATATCTCAGCATCAGGAGCTGCCCTCTCTCTCTCTCTCTCTGAATTATGAGGCTACTAATAAGTAGTGTGCCTTTAGCAAAGTAGCCTGTATTTCCAGTCGCTATGGGTAGACCTAGTTGTGCAATTAGTCAACAGACTGTTCACTGCAAATGAGACCCACCCCTTGCTCCCAGTTTGTCTGAGCAGGAATGGTTGAATCACCTATAGCGATGAAGCGATAGCAAGAGAAAATTCATGCAGTGCATATTTCATATTTTCCATCCACTTGGTAACTTCAGTTTCCTGCTCCTGATACCTATGGGATAGTTCCAGCCTCAGGTAAGTGTTTTGTGTTTTCCAGGGAATGGTTGCATGCAACTGATACGTGAGAGCTGTAATATCCATGGCTAAAATCTATCACTTGAACACTAGCACCTGAATTGTAAGTTTGAATGACTTCTTTATTAGACATGCTGCGGACATGCTGTGGTGAATAAGAAAAGGGCTGGTGCCAAATGTGCCTTATTTCCTAAGTTTTGAAGCTTTTTGGAGGAGATGGATTTGATGAAAGATCATTACATTGTAAATATTAAGTTATTTGAAATATTATTGGGGGGGGATCCTTTTCTGCATACTTTGCTGCAGTGAAACCCTATTAAATTAGTTGAAGGTACAGAGTTCATGGAGAAGATGTATTTAAGCATAGGAAACACTATTCATATGACTTAATATTTTATGGTTGTGTCTTAGTTATTAAGGAGCTTTCTTTCTTTCTTTCTTTCTTTCTTTCTTTCTTTCTTTCTTTCTTTCTTTCTGCTTGACTTGCTGTGTGTGTGCATGCGCATACTGATGACATCATCATAGCCAAGCTTGATGCCAGAGGGGAAAACCAGTTGCCTCCTCTAGCTTTCCAGAACTGTAAGTAAGACGCTTACTGAACCCTTTTTGTCATTTGTGCCTTTTTGCATAATTTTAAAGTCTGATTTAGTTGTTTCTTTGTGATGATGATATTATGTCAATGGAAAATTATTTTATTTATTTATTTATTTATTTATTTATTTATTTATTTAGTTTATTTAGTTTATTTAGTTTATTTAGAATATTTTTATACCGCCCCAAACTTATGTCTCTGAACTGTGTTGGCAGACCTAAAAGTAGCTAAACTAGTTTATAATGGGATTCAGTTTGCTTCAATTGAATGTTCTGACTCACTATTATTGCCCCATCCTTTCAGTTCAACCTCTTGACTTTCTTTCACCTACATCAAGGAAGGAAAAACATGCATAAGCCGAAAATGGCAAAATAGTCTGCATTCTCTTAACAATCAGTTATATGTCTCTCTAAGGCAGGCATCCCCAAACTGCAGCCCTCCAGATGTTGCTGAACTACAACTTCCATCATACCCAGCCACAAAAAATTGTGTCTAGGGATGCTGGGAGTTGTAGTTGTAGATGTAGCAACATCTGGAGGGCCGCAGTTTGGGGATGCCTGCTCTAACGTGTGGTTCAAACAATTAAAATGAATCCTTACACAGGTGTTGGTGACTGCCTGGACAGGGCCCTGAAGTGTGTTTTCTGCTGCATCTCTTCTGCAGGTACTACTTATTAGAATAGATATCTCCTAGCGGCAGAATGTGTGTGGGTGGGAGAAAGGTGTTGGAGACAGCCTGGATGGGGCCCTGAACAGTGTTTGTTTTTCTCTCCACCTGCTCTGCAGGCACTACTTATTTAAGATCTCATAGAGGAAGTGGCATGAGCTCAAGGGCTCTTGTCTTGTGCCCTCAGCCTGTGAGGATGGCCCACAGCCTGGGGAAGACTATTGATGCTTCTCCCAGTGGGCTGCTGCCGCTACTTCTTCAGGAGCAGGAGCTGGCAAAACAATGAGAAGTACCTGAAAGAGACCCAGCTGAGGGAGCTGGAATCAGCAGGAACTCGCATTCTGGGACTTCCAGGGCGTGAGTGGCCCCCAATCCACACAGCCCAAACCAGCTCCATGAGCCGGTAATCATGTGGGTGGCTGATCCAGCCACCCAGGGCTAGCCCTCTGATCGTCTCTGGGGAGAGCAACCCACTCACCCCGCAGAACCCTTTTAGGCTCTACACACTGATCATGTGGCCTTTTCCTCCCTCTTTCCCTTTGGCAGCAGGAGCAAGCTTGGGAAATGTAGTTTTGTTTCCAAATAGTGGTACTAAAAATGACAAATAATTGTCTGTTTTTAACTATCAGCTGCCCATGCTTTGCAAGTGAATGCCAGAGAAGACTTAGATAAGTGTAATTGACAAGTTAAAGATAAGGTACTGGTAAACATTATTAGTGGAACTGAAATTTACTTTCTTGGAGATCCTTCCTCTTACTTTCTGATCCACAAAGTTCTTTTGTTAAACTACTTAGTGTTGCAATTACTTAGAGGGAAATCTTGGTTTTAGCAGAGACGTACTGAATACGTCCATACTGCATGTATACTGCACACATTGCTTCTGCAGGTTCATGTTCAGGAGAGGAGTTTGGTTCAGGCTCCTTCAATTTCAAACCAGTCCCTGGAGACTATGTTCTGCTGTAATGCTTTTAATGGATTCCTTGCGGACAAAATCTCTTGAATTTGGGCTGACTTGGATTCCAATATTTTGGCAGAGTCTATTAATCCCTCTTGCAGTATTAGATAGGATCAGTTTCAACCTGTGATGCCTGAGGACGTGGACAAGTTACTTGGGGTGGTTCTGCCTACCACTTGCTCTTTGGATCCATGCCCAACTTGGCTGCTTCTATCTAGCAGGTAAATTGTTGGAGATGGCCTAGTTAATATCATTAACTCATCACTGAGGGAGGGTAGGATGCCTCCTTGTTTGAAGGAGGCAATTGTTAGAACACTTCTTAATAAGCCTTCCCTAGAGCTCTCAGTGATGGATAGTTATAGGCCAATCTTACATGGCTAATCAAGGTGATTGAGAGTGGTGGCTAACCAGCTCCAGGAGGTTTTTGAGGAAACATTATCTAGACTCATTTCAAACAGGCTCTAGAACAGGCTATGGGATTGAGACAGCCTTGGTCAGACTGATGGATGACCTATACCAGGGAATTGACTGAGAGTGTGTGAATCTGTTGGATCTCTGAGTGGTGCTCAATATCATTGACCATGGTATCCTTCTGGATAACCTGAGGGAGTTGTGGATAGTTTCTGCTCCGCAGTGGTTCTGCTCCTATCTCTCAGGCAGAGATTCCAGATGGTTGAGCTTGGTGACAATTGCTTTTTGAAATGGAAGCTATTATATGGTCCCTGAGGGCTCCATTCTGCCATCAATGCTTTTAAACATCTACACAAAACCAATTGGTAAGATCATCAGGAGCTATCAGTATTCTGATAACACCCAAATCTATTATTCCTCCTCCTCCTCCTCCTCCTCCTCCTCCTCCTCCTCCTCCTCCTCCTCCTCCTCCTCCGTCATCATCATCGTCATCGTCATCGTCAGGAAATGGCATTCACTCCCGAAATCCCTGCCTAGGGGCAGTAATGGGCTGAATGAGGGACATCAAATTGAAGCTGAATCCAAGCAAGATGGAGGTACTCATTGTGGGGGATTAGAATTTGAGAGATAAATTAGATCTCCCTGTGCTAAATGGGGTTACACTACCCCAGAAGGAACAGGTATGCAGCTTGGGCGTGCTCTTGAATCCAGGCCTCACCTGGTATCTCAGGTGGAGGCTATGGCCAGGAGTGCTTTCCATCGGCTTTGGCTGATTTGACAGCTGCGTCCATTCCTTGAAGAGAATGATCTCAAAACAGTGGTACATCAGCTGGTAACCTCCAGGCTTGACTATTGCAAGGCACTCTATGTGGGGCTGCCTTTGTACATAGTTGAGAAACTTCAGTTAGTTCAAAATGTGGCAGCCAGACTGATCTCTGGGGTAACCCAGAGAGACCATATTATGCCTGTCTTCAAATAGGTGCATTGCCTGGCAATATGATTCCAGGCAAAATACGAAGGGCTGGCTATTACCTTTTAAAGCTCGGAATGGTTTAGGTTCGGGCTACCTTAGAGAGTGATTTCTTCTGTATGATCCCCATCACACATTTAGGTCATCTGCAGAGGTTCATCTGTAGATGAACCGTATTGAGACTTCTTTTGGTGACACATACACTTTCCCTTCTGCAGTACATCCTTTATGTGCCAGGACAGCAGTGAAGTATCCATTTATGGCAATAGGGGAACCTCCATATCCCCATGAATGGATGTCTGAAGACCACAGGTGCAGTTCTGTAGTAGTAAGCAGTTTCTTGTAAAGTAGATGAGAAATGATAGTGTACAGAAAACCAGAATCGGCCATCATCCACACTTCATTGCCATCCAGTTTTATTTGACAATGTGGAGAAGCAGGCACTGAATCTGTCACATTTAAAATGATGTCAGGAAGTAATTCACCTGCCTCCTCATCATATAGTGAATCAGTAATTGAGTGGACTGCAGATTTATATTATCGGCTATTTTTGGACTATGCTGGACTATGGAAGCTCGTATTGAAAAGGAACAATGGACCAAAATCTGAACCAAATGAAGGCAAAAAAGGGGAACTCTAATGTTTTGATACTATGAAAGACTTTAGCAGAGAACCCATATATAGGCTAACTTTGTTTGAATGAAGAAAGAGCCTCCAAGCAAGAGAGAGGCACAGCTTGGTCCTAATTAGCCAAAGAGTGCTTGAAGATAAGGCAGAAAGTACAGCTGACAGTTACAGGTCTTGGAATGTATGTGAGGAAGGAACTGGAAGACCCATTCCATCTGCACCTTGTCAAGTTGGTATATGGTTCCTGGTACCTTATTGTGGGATGGAGAAGAAGAATTAAAAGGCCTGATGGTAGCAGTTAGCTGAGGGAGTAAACAAAGCACTGTCAAAAGTGGGACATCATTTCTGATGGGATTCAGTTCCCATGGTCAACACAGAATTTGAGATTTCTAATAACTATGGAAATAGGGAACCCAATAAGCCAATGAGTATCTTGGGCTCAACAGATGGAAACCAATCAAAGGCCTAAGAAGACAAAGGGGAGGAATTTGATTCTTTAAAGTATAAAATGCAAAGTCATCAGGAAAACACAAGAATTTTCTCCCTGTGTTCCCTTTCCCTTCTTGCGCATCTTCTCCTTTGTTCTCCCTTTGAAACTTCCCTCTTTCTATCCAAAATGCTTTATCTCTCAAACTATTCTCTCCTTCACAGCAATAATTCTTATTAAAACTCAAGTATCCTAAGTATATATGCTTCATCCATGGAACTGATAGTCTGATATACTCACCTATCCACTGAGTAGCTAATTCTTTGTTTAGTTTTTTCTGATTTCTTTGTGAGAAGCTTGAGAACACCTCATGCTTACAGAAGGGTGAATGTGATTGATCTTGGGGATATAGGTTAAGGGGTTGAGATCCATTTAGTAATGAAAAGGGTTAGAGGACATTGGGGTGGATTTTATTATTCACAATATCACTCTTAATAGTAGTTTCAAATGCCACACACTTCTTAAAATGTTATAGTTTGGTTATGCTTATATTTTAATTTATCTTTTGCCACACATTTACTATTTCATGTGTCTTCTGCCACACACTTACCATTTTGTATGCCTTAAGTCTTTGAATAAAACATTTAATCTTTAACAAAGAATTAAAAGGTGTGGTCATTGGTTTTGGGCTTTGATCATACAAAAAGCCTACTGAGGCAATAAAAGGACTGATTTTTCACAAACTTTAGCAAAGTGCCTTTTCTCTTCTTTTCTTTCTTTCTTTCTTTCTTTCTTTCTTTCTTTCTTTTTTTTTTTTTTGGCATCTGCTGCAAGTGACCAGGACAGTGAGCAAAACTGGCTTTTTGGGCAGAGTCTTCACACCAGTAGCATTGGTACCTCCTGTGCTACCCTGTGATGCCACTTTCTGGGGCAGTACCTATATTGGGCAGCAATGATATAGGAAGATGCTGAAAGGCATAATCTCATACTGCATGGGGGGAGGCACTGGTAAACCCCTCCTGTATTCTACCAAAGACAACCACAGGGCTCTGTGGTCACCAGGAGTCGACACCGACTTGACGGCACACTTAACTTTACCATATGAGAAAATCAGGCTTGGAAGGATTTAGCATTTTCCATCCTTCTAGTACAGCCTGGATTTCAGGAAGTTGGTTTGGGGTGGGTACCAAAGAGAGCAATTTGGAACAGTGAAGAGCATTTTCCACCCTCCTAGTAGTCTCAGTAACTTTATCCAAGGTAGGTTTCCCTCCCAGTAGCAGTTTTTCATGCAGTTTGGAGCAGTTTTTCATAACAATCTAATCCCTGATCAGTTCATCAGTAAAGCTGGCAAATTTATAGTTTACATTTAAGGCACACAGTGCTGTGACATCTATTGATCAGTAGATTCACCAGGCAGTTGAGATGCAGAATAGAACTCATAACATTCAGCAACCTCATTCAAAGTAGACTTGAAGAGAAGCCTCTTCTAAGGCTTGAAGAGCATAAGAATCGACATAAGAATCGACATTCCCTTCCAAATTGGTAAGAAAGGGCAAATGACTATATCTTCTTTGGCCTTCAGGGCCAAGGCAGTGAAGCAATATAGCCTTAGACTCTGCTGGAGTAAAAGCAGGGGTCTGTATGGTGGGGAGGTAACTGCAGAAATAGGACCTCCATTGTTTCCAGGAAAGTGCAGGCTCTCCTGGTGAGGACAAGAAAAACAGTGGTGGTGAGATCTGAGCCATGCAGCAGTGGGTATCCAGTGAACAACAGAGTCCAGGATTGATAAGAGAAAAGTACCTTCAGGGGGTTTGCAGGTCAGGAAGTTGGAGAAACAATCTGCAGCAGTAGAATGCAGTAGGGATGTGCGAAACGTTTCGGGTACAGAACCATCTGTACCTGAAACTACCCGTTTTGGGTGATTTGTTGCCGAAACGAATTACCCTCTTGCCCTCCCGAAATGTTTTGGAGCAAAAACAAATCACCCCCATTTTGGCTCTGAATAATTTGTCATTTCGGCCCTCCATTTTGTGGCCAATACAGTGCTTCTTCTTCCTTCTCCATTTTGAGTTCTGACATCTATTTGAATTTCCCGCCGTTTTGCCTCCCATTGACTTCAATGCAAAAAGGTCCAATCTGATGTCTACTTGAATTTTGGGTCCCAGGGCCTAAAGAGTGGGTTGGGGTAGTAGTGCCTAATGGCTGGAGGCTACCACCAAAATTGCAGAGGGATTGGGCAAAGGGCTGGTTTTTGGTGAATTGTTGAAGTTTTAGTGTCTTTGGGGCAGATTTGGGGCATAAAGTGGGATATGGGGTGGAAGAGTGGGGTGGGATGGTAGTGCCTAATGGGTGGAGGCTACCACCCAAATTGCAGAGGGATTGGGCAAAGGGCTGATTTTTGGTGAATTGTTGAAGTTTACGTGTCTTTAAGGTTTCCCCCCATAAGGTATAATGGAGGTGTAATGCTTCACGACGGGTGGGGAAGGGGTGGCCTAGAGTGGTGTGGGGTTGGTTGCCCCAAGGGGGGCAAGGAAGCTACCAGAATTTTTTCAAAGGATTTGGGCAGAGGGCTGATTTTTGGTGATTTGTTGAAGTTTACGCATCTCTTTAAGGTTTTTCTCCATAGGGAATCATGGAGGTTTCAGCAGCCCCGTAACAGCACTTGGAGGGTGCTGGGGTGGCCCAGAGTGAGTGGCGGTGTTGTGCACATAGGGTGTCAACCACCCCCATGGGTTTCTAACCCCTGGGGTACAGGGTTCTGTTGTTTCTGAGGTGTTCTGTGTAGATTCTCTGGTAGCAAATGAGAGTGGATTTATGGTTTGTTTTGAAAATCTCATATGAGAGACCTGTTTTTCTTTTTTTCTTTTTTCTTTTTTTCTTTTTGCTTCTCCTGCTCACCTAACCAGTTTATATTTTCAGCAAGGAGTACACAGATTATCTACTGTATGATCTAAGGGTGAATCTAGAACAGGGCTTGAGAGAGGTTTATTATATTCTGCATTCTCTCTCTCTCTCTCTCTCTCTGGAGGAAAAATGCGAGATTGTCATTTGCCACTTCCATTTTGTAGGCAGAATACTTGTAGAGGGAGGAGAGATCCACATATTCTTATACCTGTCTGGTAAGAACAATTTCATTGAAAAACACTAATTCAGCAGTGAAGTCTGTCCCCCTTCCCCAACATACTTCCCCCTAAGAGGATTCATCCTATATTAGAACAGCAAGTCACGTTTATCTAATCTTTGCTGGGTCACTTCTGAATAAATTTCAGACAGGCAGTGCCCTTTGGCGGCTTCCAAAGGGAGCGCCTCTCCTTCTATGGATGGTGGTAGATAAGTTTAAACACAGCAGAATCTCCTCCCCAAGGCAAAGCTGAAAACCATGCACATTGCACAACTCTCACTTACACTTCCCAGCACAGTCACTCCCCGCAGAGGAACCGCTCTTCGTGAGCATTAACTTAATGTGCTCCCCCTTTGGGGTTATTTCTACACAGAGAGGGACTCAAAAGTATTGCCCTCACTCTAGATCGGTTTCATTTGCTCATTGATACGATAATGAAGCAAAATCTGTTCCCAAGAAGAACAAAAATGTGTGAAACACAAATCTGTGCCAAAGCTGCAGCCAATCGAGGAATGAACTGATAACGAACAAATAAGGTTGGAATTTTCTGAGTAACGTTGCCAAGATATTCAAAAATAAAGATTAATCATCTGCCTGATCTTCCTGTAAGAGGATTTATTCACCACTATCAAAATTCATCTGACGGCTTGCCTTTTTAACAGTGCAATTCTGCTGAGCTAATATTTTGATTTGATTTAAACATACTTTTATTTAACAAGTCTTAGTTCCATCAGTCATAAATGTGAGGGTCAATAATCTAGTTTTAGCCCTGAGATGTGATGTGGGAGATTCTTCATTAAAACCTACCAATCAGCAGCTCTACAGAGCAGTGGCATTCTGGAAGAGGACTAGAAGTGACTCTCTGGGAGAGGATTTTACTGTCCCTGAAACTATTAACTTTGCCGCTGGGGAGTGGAGGATAAAAGGCAAGGAATAGCATCTATATGCTTTTTTCCCTGCTGCAGAGCTAATCATGGGTTTATATCAGGGAATGGACATGGGAAAAGGGGGGTAGATGCCCTTTCCACCACTGCCATTTCTTCAGTTTTCAAAGCATGCTAAAGATGGAATGGATAGATGCACAAACAACCACACAAGGACACAGAACAAAAACAACTGCTTATGTGTGCGCACACACATGCACACTTACACACCTCTGTGTAAATGTGTGCAATTAAAAAGATATAGGATATATTCTTTCAAACCCCTCTTTTCATAAAGGCAAAAAACTTGCTTCGCATGCACCTACAGTTTTTCTTTGGTCTTTGACGCCTAAATCAAGATGGGGAGGATGGAGTATGTGGCACCAACAAAGATGTCCCATGGTGTACGTAGGTTCACGGAGGGTATGTTATAAACTCTTTGTGACATTGCACAACATTATTACTGATCACATGGCATGTCTCATAAGGCATCAACCTTAAGTTCCAATTTCCTGGCTTTGTGGACCTTGAATCCTAATTCTGGTCTTAAACTGGCAGGATTTTTGACCATCAAATTGTATATATGATTGAGATCCAAAATAGACAGCTGACTTGAGATGTACCTGCTTTTGCATGCATGTTTTCTCTCACTCATACACACACACTTGTTAACTCTTGAGCTTGGGAAGGAGAGGAGAGGATCTGTTTCCTGATCAATACAGAATGTTCTGGTTTTCAGTGGAATCCCATCTTGTTCTGTACATGCAGAAGACAGATCAGTGAATCTTCTCTTTCCCCCCTCAGCTACAACAGAATTGTGTATGTGTTGGCATATGCATGACAGCCCCACTTCCCCACATTAGGCAAGAGTGAACAAAGAGAACATGGAAGTCACCCAAGCTGCTTGCTACAACTAAGTCCCTGAATGGCCTGAGGACACAAGGTACAACCCCCTTGCTGAAACAAAGGTCTGGTCAGGGCCTGGATGGGTGACCATAGTGATAGAGCAGCAATTTTCTTTGCATTTAAAAAAGATTTTTGCTGAGTGATCTTGTGGAAACAGAGGGTAGGTATAAATGGAGAGTTTTCACAATGGAGGAGAGTAAGAAGTGGGGTCCCCCAGAGATCTGTACTGGGACCGGTGCTTTTTAATTTATTCATACATGATCTAGAAGTAGGGGTAAACAGCGAGGTGGCCAAATTTGCAGATGATACCAAACTCTTTCCAAAACAGACTGTGAGGAGCTCCAAAAGGATATCTCCAAACTGGGCAAGTGGGTGACAGAATGGCAAATGCAGTTCAGTGTTGGCAAGTGTAAAGTGATGCACATCGGGATGAAAACCCCCAACTTCAAGTATATGCTGCTGGGATCTGAGCTGTCAGTGACTGACCAGGAGAGGGACGTTGGGGTCGTG
Source organism: Hemicordylus capensis (assembly GCF_027244095.1). NCBI lineage: Eukaryota > Metazoa > Chordata > Lepidosauria > Squamata > Cordylidae > Hemicordylus > Hemicordylus capensis. The sequence continues at coordinate 366,506,643 of NC_069658.1, read as the reverse complement.
GTGGACAGCTCACTGAGAGTGTTGACTCAATGTGCAGCAGCTGTGAAAAAGGCCAATTCATTGCTAGGGATCATGAGAAAGGGGATTGAAAATAAAACTGCTAATATTATAATGCCCTTATACAAAACTATGGTGCAGCCACACCTGGAGTACTGTGTACAATTGTGGACACCTCTTCTACTAAAGGACATTGTAGACTGGAAAAGATGCAGAAGAGGGCAACCAAGATGATCAGGGGCCTAGAGCACCTTTCGTATGAAGCAAGGCTACAACACCTGGGGCTATTTAGTTTAGAAAAAAGACAACTGTGGGGAGACATGATAGAGGTCTATAAAATCATGCATGGTGAGGAGAAAGAGAGAAATTCTTCTCCCTCTCATGTAACACTAGAACCATGGGTCATCCCATGAAATTGATTGCCAGGAAATCTAGGAAATCTTTTCACTTTTCCTACTTTTTCACACAACACATTTCACTTTTAGGTACTTTTTCACACAACACATAGTCAGCTTTTGAAATTCTCTGCCACAAGATGTGGTGACAGCCAACAACCTGGGTAGCTTTAAGAGGGGTTTGGATAACTTGATGGAGGAGAAGTCTATCAATGGCTATTAGTTGGAGGGCTATAGGCCACCTCCAGCCTCAAAGGCAGGATGCCTGAGTGCCAATAGCAGGGGCGTAACAGCAGGAGAGAGGGCATGCCTTCAGCTCCTGCCTGTAGGCTTCCAGCAGCATCTGGTGGGCCACTGTGTGAAACAGGATGCATGGCTGTTCTTAGGGTCTTTGCTGAGACAGTGGTCTTCCACAGGACCACTGACCACATGGGGGGGGGATAAAAGAGAGAGAGAGAAAGATCGGCATGCCCACCTCTGTGCTTCTCCGCTCATCCAGATATCTCATTTCCCTACCTCCACTGCAGCTGCTTTCTGGCTAGGAGGGCAGACAGGTGGGACCATGCAGAACAGCAGCAAGACCATCATCTTTGCTGAATCAGTGGTCTTCCACAAGACCACCAACCAATGGTGGGAGGGAGAGAAGAGAGAAAGAAAAAAGGATCCACACACCATCTGCATGCCCAGTTGGCTTGGCTTGCTCTCCTTGCCTCCTCTGCAGCTGGTTTCTGGCCAGGAAGGTGGGTGGGGATGGAGGGGGCCCCACCAGATGGGTGATCTAGCGGATGACCCCCTTAAAACAAGTTTTTTTTTAAAAAAAATGTTTTCTATTTATTAAAATGAAAGTTTTTAGAAGTGCACACCATGCATGGATAGTAGTTTTTTAAAAAGGAGGTGTGGCATTGAGACTATTCTAGAAAGCCATTGACCAGAGGAAGACCCGGGAGCAAACAGTATGAATGGTCTACGGGGAAAATTCAAAAGGAACTGAGGGGATACCACATCAAAGTCGCCCTATGTGAATGTCAGCAGAATTATTATTTTGGCTTCAGGCTGCAGCTTCTATGCAGCTTCTTAATAAGTCACATAAACCCATGATTAAACCCGCCATCTGGGAAAGCCCCTCTACTAGTGTTTTGGATAAGCTAGTTCAGGAATTCCCTGGCTTGAATCTCACCTCTGCAGTTATCTCATTAAGTGGCCTTAAGGCAAGCCACTTCCTCTTGGCCTCAGCTCCCTAACTGCAAAATGGTGATAATACTTACTAAAGAGTTGGTAAAAGCATCATGTGAAAGCATGTGAGAGACTTTGAACACTAAGTTTATACAAATGCAAAGTATTATTAATTATCACAACCCTGTCTGTGGTAATTATTATCTAGTTGGAGAGGAATTATGTGAAATGCGTATTCATATATAGAATATGGTTTTCCAGCCAGGCCTTTTAAGTTCAAAGTGTGTTGATAAAAATCCCCATTTACCAACCACATTAAGTTTCATATGCAAAGTATAGATTTTTATTTTTTTTTTAACTAGACTTGACAATGAGGAACTTTACAAACAGATGAAGAGTTTGAAAACTACTTCGGATGTGAATGGTGAAACTCAAGATTTGCAGCTATCTATACGCCCTATAAAATGTGTAGTCAAGTAGGATTTAAGAACACAATAAGAGTACAAACAATTGCAAAAAGCAAAATGGTGCCTTGCTGCACCACCTGGCCAAAACAAACAAACAAAGAAAAAAAACAGTCCTCCTCTCATGATTGATATATTTTCCCAACCAGTCAAGGTTGGCTACAAAAGTAAGAGCTGGTTTCCCGACTGGGGGCTGCTTTAGAGACATTTTGTGTCTTCAAGGATCTCGGATGTTTCGGGCAATCCCAGAGGGGAACTCAAGCAAATACCATCTGCATAACTCTGATCATGGGAGAGACTTGCTGTACATCTTCATTACAGAGATTTGCCTGCTATATAGTTCAAGACTAAAACTGCTGATCTCTTGAACTTCTAAAATACTTTCCCCTCTACCTTTCCCCCTGCCTTTTCTCTTCAACCAGGACTTAATCAAAGTTTAAAGACTAAAATACTTATCTTGTTCATTCCTAAGTGGCTTTTCTGACCTCCTGAGCTGATCTGTTACAGAGTTACTACAATTAGGCACTTAGACTTTTAGATATCAAAAAGCTAGAGGTTAGCGGCAAATTATGAGATTTATGGCTTAACTGCCTGGAGCCACAATCTGGTGGTTTCTTCTACTGCATCTTTTGATAAAGCTAGGTGTTCCTTCCTTCTCTTCTTTGTCTTTTTTTGGTGAGTTTTGGATACAATTGCTGGACTTAGTGGTATATATATATATATATATATATATATATATATATATATATATATATATATATATATATATATATACCCTGTTTCCCCGAAAGTAAGACCTACCCCGAAAGTAAGACCTAGCAGTAATTTCTGATGTACCGCTTATATGCCCTAGTGCATTTTTGGGGGCTAAAATTAATATAAGACACTGTCTTATTTTCAGGGAAATACACACACACACACACACACACACACACACACACCTCTCTGAATATTCCCACACTCCTTTTATTGATTGGATTATAAATATAAATTTTTGGGATTATTACGGATGACTCTGCAGGAAGAGTTTTACAGCTGTGACTTTGAGAAGATCTGCTGAGCTGGAGCTTACCCTGTTTAATTGGACTTAAAGGGAGAACTCTAAGGGATATAAATCACTATGGATTACAACTTTTTTTTAATGAGGCTTTTTAACTTGAGACTTGGAACTTATTTTTATCCGGAACTATTTCTAACAAGCAGCCTTACAAGTGCATGAATCTCTCTTGATGTGATATCTTCTCTTTGTGAGTGGAGAATAAATTTTTCTCACATGGACCTTCTTCTCCCTCTCCTCTTCTCCCCCTCCCGCTGGAGTATTTTTGTTTCATCGGGTTGCAGTCTCAGCTGGTTGCCACAAGAGGAAGTCAGACTACAATTTATCTCACTTTATGAGTATCAAACATTTCACAAGGCTTTTTGAATACTTTGGAGTGCCATTGAATGTCTGTATTGTATAAAGAGGGGTTTATTGGTTTCTAATTGGGGTTTATTGTTTTCTAATTTCCAGTTTGGTTTGGAGCTTTTTAGTATCTGGTGTATATGGAATTAAATTATAATTGGTAGAGATGTTAGATAATTTTTTCTTTCTTCTCCCCTTTTTGACAGCTGTTGCCTCCTGTAGAACTGCAATTGTCAGAGATTTTAGATAATCTTTTTTCTCCCTTTTTTGATAGCTGTTGTTTTCTTAAAACAGCATAAATCAGCTTATTGTCCAGAGAATTCTAATCCAATAGCATAGAAGCTTCTGTTAAGTTTCTAATTAATTTCAGCACAGTGACTGGTGTGTTAAATTAGGGAAATTATTGTGAAATTTCTGTATAATTTTTTGGGGGGGTTGGAATAGTTTGGAATAGCGTGACAGAAATTATTGTGGATATGGAGATAATATTAATTTAGTTAAGTCATAGAGCTCTTTAAAACCCTATGAGTTCAAGCCTCAGCTTTTTAGGGGGGGAGCGCAAAAAGAAAAACAATTTTAAGAACTTAGAATCATGGATGAAATAAAAATATTCAATGTAAATGTCAATGGATTGAATAATCAATTCAAAAGGAGAGAGAAAAAATTGAAATTGAAAAAAGAGAAAGCAGATATCATCAGCCTTCAAGAAACTCATATTATGACGAGTAATGTTAGTTTGTTGGGCCAAATCTTTGGGCCAAAGTTATGTGGCCTCTGGGGACACAAAACAAAAATGGAGTGGTGATTTATGTCAAGGATTTGTTGTGGACCCTAGAAGAACAAATACAGGATACTGCTGGTAGATATATTATACTGAGGTACCAAACTCAGCAACAATTCAAAATTTCCTTTCATGGATTCGAAGTATCTATCAGGAGCAATTGGCAAAGATAATAGTAAATGGGATTCTATCAAAAAAATGTGCCATCAACAAGGATACCAGACAAGGGTGCCCTCTTTCTCCACTTTTGTTCATTTTGGCTCTTGAACCTTTGGGAAAGAAAATACGGCAGGAGCAAAGAATTTATGGAATTAAGATGGCGAAGCAAAAGCATAAAATAAAATTGTATGCTGATGATGTGGTTCTCACAATTACGCAGCCAAAGGCCTCCCTAAATGCAATAATGGAGCATATAAACCAGTACAGTAGGATCTCGGGATACAAGATTAACAAAAACAAAACACAGATCATCACATGGAACCTGTCTGCTATGGAATTATTGTATTTTAAAGTTAAGACTGGATTTCTGATGACAGCAAAACCAGTTAAATACCTGGGGATTAATTTAACAGGGAACAATAAAGACCTGATCAAGAGCAATTACTTACCAGTGTGGAATCTTATCCTAGCAGACTTAAATAAGTGGGGAAAAACCAAATCTTTCCTGGCTGGGAAAGATAGCATCAGTTAAAATGAATATTTTACCATGAATGAATTTTTTGTTTGAAATGATTCCAGTTAAGATTGAAGATAAGATGTTGAACACATGGGAGGGGCATATAAATTCCTTTATTCGGGCTTACAAGAAGCCAAGAATCAAGTTTAGGATTATGCAAAATGCAAAAGAATGGGGAGGATTGGCTGTCCCTAACTTGAAACTATACTACCATGCCAGCTGTTTGACATGGATCTCGGAATGGATCAGAGAACCATATGGTCCAATAATGGACATGGAGGGATCAGATCTGTCAGATGGACTACATTCGTTTTTATGGACTAACATAAAGAGAAATGACCAGGAAATAAAATCCCACACAATCAGAAACAGTCTGCAAAGTGTCTGGGATATGTGTAAGAAAAGGATCAGCCTGGATCTATCATCTTTGGCATCCATTTTAAACATTTTCCCCCCATAAATAAGAAAAATCTAATAAGTTTAATCTTTGGAGAGAGAAGGCATATAGTAGGCAAAGTTTAACTGCTGGAAAAGCAAAACCTAAATCTACTCAAACTCTTACTTTGGTATGGTCCGAGGAACCTTCCTGGTTTCAATACTTGCAAATTAGTTCGATAGTGCAGAAAGAAATACAAAGACAAGGTGGTAAGCTCAGAGACTTAACAGAATTTGAAGTATTAATAACCAAAAAATGTTGATCATTTATTGGGTTTGATATACAAGTTGTTGCTGAAATACGATGCAGAAACAGAACAGACTATAGACTGCATGATTAAGTGAATGCAAAATTTAAACAGGACAATCAATATTCAACAATGGGAATATCAATGGAAGGTGAATATTAAATTTACCCTAAGAGAAAACTGGTACAAAATGTATTTTTGTTGGTACATTACTCCTGCCACCATTAGAAAGATAGACAGCAATTACCCGGGAGACTGTTGGAAATGTAAGACTCATGCTGGGACATTCTATCATATGTGGTGGACTTGTAGCGAAGCACAACAATTTTTTGGGGAAAATTCACTTTAAGATGCAACAAATTTTAAATATAAAATTTCCTTATTCACCTTTTTGTTAAATATGACTAACTCCTGTATACCTAATAAACACACAGAGTTGTCCTTGTATATGATTACTGCTGCCAGGATTCTCTATGCTGCCAACTGGCGATCACAGGCAACCCTGACTTTGGATGGCTACTAAAGCTATGGGAATACACCTTGATGGCTAAGGTTACTGCTTATTTGTGGAATAATTCAGATGAAACATTTGTATCAATTTGGGAACCTTTTATAAATTACAGCATAGCACAGGGTCAACATCCACACCCAAGATTTTGGTGTTTTTTTAAATATTGAGGGCTGACTAGCGTATGATTTATATCTTTCTGTAATATCTGTTGGGAGGGTGAAGGTTGGCAAAGCGTGGAAGCAGAATCTAGTCATGTGCATGGACCGGTTTGGAGGCCATTCTAAAGGCCTCCAGACTGGTCCGGACACGGGGTGGTTTTGGTTCGGGAGGATGGGGTGGGGGGTTCCAATAAGAAATGGGGGGGGCGTTACTCACCCCGGAGACAACCACACCGTAATTCACTGAGCAATCGGGCGGCAGGATATCTCCCTGCCGCCCGCTTCATTCCCCGCTCGGCGGCTCCATCCTCATGTACTCTGAAGAATCGTCCTCCTTAAGCATTTAGACCCTTCAAAGCCCCGCTGGTGCTCGGCTGGCGGGCGCTCGGCTGGTGGCCGCCCCAAGAGGACCCCTGCTGCCCCCAAGAGGACCCCTGCCACCCCCATCCTTAAGAAATCACCTCCCATTGCAAGGGGATGGCAGGAGAGCTGCCTGCCGTCCCCTTCCGCTTTGCCGGTCTGGCTGCAAAGGGCTTCTTAGAAGCCTTTTGCAGCCAGACCGGCAAAGCGGATGGCAGGGAGTTCTTCTCCCGCCGCCCGACTTAAAAATCGGGTGGTGGGAGAAGAACTCCCTGCCGTCCGCTTTGCCGGTCTGGCTGCAAATGGCTTCTAAGAAGCCCTTTGCAGCCAGACCGGCAAAGCGGAAGGGGACGGCAGGCAGCTCTCCTGCCGTCCCTTTGCAATGGGAGGTGATTTCTTAAGGATGGGGGTGGCAGGGGTCCTCTTGGGGGCAGCAGGGGTCCTCTTGGGGCGGCCGCCAGCCGAGCGCCCGCCAGCTGAGCGCCAGCAGGGCTTTGAAGGGTCTAAATGCTTAAGGAGGACGATTCTTCAGAGCGGGGAATGAAGCAGGCGGCAGGGAGATATCCTGCCTCCCGATTGCTCAGTGAATTACGGTGTGGTTGTCTCCGGGGTGAGTAACGCCCCCCCATTTCTTATTGGAACCCCCCACCCCAGTGCCGGACCGCAGCTCCGCGGTTCCGTGCACACCCCTAGCAGAATCTCAGATTGTCATATGTAATATGTCATATGTAACTGCTGGAAGTTTAAAAGATGAATGATAATGTAATTCTGTTACTTCTTTTTATTCTCTTAATAAATAAAAATATTTTTTTAAAGAGTACAAACAATTGTTATGTGTTAAATTTATTGAATGAAATTGTGTTGGGGGGAGAACACAATAAGAGCTGCGGTTGCTGTCATTACTTGAAGAGACAACACTTCTTCAAGTTCAAAAACATGAATACACCGTGCTGCAGAATTAGGTACACCCACGCCTCATCTTGGAATGTCAACAACCTTTTTGTGGGCCCCCAAAATGTTGAAAATCCCCTGCCATTTTTGCTATGCATAAAAATCAGAGTGAACATGGTGTTGGTCAATCCAGTCCAAAGCATGCTCCTATAACATTACAGCCTATGCGGTACTGTTCTTCAAATGCCAATTTGGAAGAAATGGCATGACATCAGTCAACATGTGATGGATGAAGTGAGAGAATGTTTCTGCTGCGCAAGGAAGGGTAATTGTGCTTCTGTTCCTTCCCCATTTTTAAAAAGAAAAAGAAAAAAACCAACTCTGTTCTTTGGTCTTTGAAGAACAAATCTATATGCGGAGGTGTCTGGTGAGGCTGGCTGTCCTTAACCCTGAGGACAGAGTGGCAACAGGGTTGGGTGGCAGCTGGGGAGAGATGGAGGAAAGACTGCCAAAGTGCAGGGACTCAGCTGCAGTGGAGGTGAAGCAGAGCCCTGGTAAGGCTGAAGGGGAGGCATGTGGCCAGGGATGAGAGGCTGGCTGGTGGAGAGCATCAGGGGCCCCCAGAGAGTGGCAGACACAAGGAGCAAGCAGCCTGGGATGGAGGAGGCATAGGGTTATACTGTCCCTGTCCCTGCTCTGAGGCCAGATCCGATAAGCCTAGCCAGGCTGGGTAAAGGAGACAGGGATGTGTAGTCAGACAGGAGGATAGAGTGCCTGGTACCAGGAAAGATGCTAGGGATGTGCACAAAACCGGTTCGCCCGGTTCGGTTCAGATCCAAACCGTATCCGAACCAGGAGGGGGTGGTTCGGTTTTGGTTTTGTCCGAACCACCCCCTGGTTCGGTTCGGATCTGAACCGGTTCGGATCGTTTCGGACCAGTTAGGATCTGTTTGGACACCTGAACATTGGTAGTATGGTAGCTGGCACCCAGGGGTACCTGTCACCCAAACCCCAAAGCAATTGGACACTCGTACGATTTTTTGTGAATTTTTGAAAATTATTTTTATTTTTTTCTCATAGGATATAATGGGACTCGAACCAGGACATTATTCCTTATTGTGTAGCACCTATGGGTGCCAACAACCATGCAAACCATGAAGCAATCAGACACCCCTATGATGTTTTATGAATATTTGAGATATTTTTAATTATTTTTCTCATAGAGTATAATGGGACCCAAACCAGTCCATATCCCCTATTGTGGAGCACCTAGGGGAACAAAAGCAGGGTGGGTGGTAGACAGACAGGGGTGCCTACCACCCAAAAAATCCCAAGGCAATTGGACACTCCTCTGATTATTGGTGAATTGTTAAATTATTTTTGAATTCCTCATAGAGAATAATGAGGATTGCAGCAAATGTATAGCTTCACGTTGGGGGGGAAAGGGGTGTCGTAGAGTCCAGTGTGGTGGCTGGTAGTTCCTAGGGTGGGCAAGGAAGCTACCTGAATTATTTGAAAGGAATTGGGCAAAGGGGTGATTTTTAAGTGATTTTTGAAGTTTACGCGTCTTTAAGGTTTTTCTCCATAAAGAAGCATGGAGGTGTCAGCAAATGTATAGCTTCACGTTGGGGGAAAGGGATGGCCTAGAGCGGTGTGGGGTTGGTGGTAGTGCCAGGTAGGGGCAAGGAAGCTATCAGAATTATTTGAAAGGATTTGGGCAAAGGGCTGATTTTTGGTTAATTGTTGAAGTTTACGCGTCTTTAAGGTTTTTCCTCATAATAAGTTATAATAGAGCCCCATAAGTTCACATGGGGGGTGCTGGGGTGGCCCAGAGCGAGTGGTGGTGTAGTGCACATAGGGTGCCAACCACCCCCATGGGTTTCTAACCCATGGGGTACAGGGTTCTCTTGTTTCTGAGGTATTGAGTGTGGATTCTATGATAGCAAATGAGATTTTCAATGAGACACCATGAATCCACTCTAATATGCTTCAAAAATCACTTAAAAATCACTTAAAAATCACCCCTCATATTCTCTATGAGGAATTCAAAAATAATTTAACAATTCACCAATAATCAGGGGAGTGTCCAATTGCCTTGGGATTTTTTGGGTGGTAGGCACCCCTGTCTGTCTACCACCCACCCTGCTTTTGTGCCCCTAGATGCTCCACAATAGGGGATATGGACTGGTTTGGGTCCCATTATACTCTATGAGAAAAATAATTAAAAATATCTCAAATATTCATAAAAAATCATAGGGGTGTCTGATTGCTTCATGGTTTGCATGGTTGTTGGCACCCATGGGTGCTCCACAATAAGGAATAATGTCCTGGTTTGAGTCCCATTATATCCTATGAGAAAAAAATAAAAATAATTTTCAAAAATTCATAAAAAATCGTACGAGTGTCCGATTGCTTTGGGGTTTGGGTGACAGGTACCCCTGGGTGCCAGCTACCATACTACCAATTTTCAGGTGTCTGAACCGGTCCAAACTGGTTCGAACCTAACCACCCCCCGGTTCAGTTCGGATTCAAACTGAACCGGGGGGTGGTTCGGTTTGGATCCGAACCTCTGAACCGGTTCGCACATCCCTAAAAGATGCCCCACATTCATGTAGACACATGGAAAGCAATATGTAAGTGAGCACAAATTGTGATAACACACAACATCATTACCGAACATGCACAACTATTAAGGCATCAGCCTTAGGTTCCAATTTCCCAGCTTTGTGAAGCATGAGCCAAAATAGATAGTTTTAACTCTGGTCTTAATTTGACAGGTTTTTTGGCCATCAAATCAGTATAACAATCTATTAGGCATTCAAGACAGTTGCACAGCCATATTCCAGACATAAATCTAAGTCGTCCCGTCCCATCCCCCCCCGGTGGAATACCATTTCGTCCAAGACAATGAGCACTGATGAGTTGTGCACTACAACCACCTGAATAAAGTTGCTATGAGTTTTCAAGAGACCAGTATGAAAATGAAGATTTAGATGCATCTGGAGTGTCAAAGAACTAGGAATTCTCAAAGCAAGAGATGGACTTCAGCATGGAATTGGCTGATAGTAGACAACTAGAGTGCAAATGGAGAATGACTCAACTTGAATCCAACAGGTCATAACATAGAGCACATCTGAAGATCTATGCTCTATCAATTTGCATAGCAAAGAAGCAATTTTTTTTTGGCCTGCATTGCATTCACATTGCGGAATTGTCTATGGTTGTGAGAGCAACAGTACAAGCCCCTCCCCCTTGAATCCAAATTTAGAACCATTGGTGTGACACCTTTTAATGATTTCTTCATGGACAAAATATCTTGTATTTGGGTAGAACTGGATTCTACAATTAAGGCAGAGTCTGGTATGAAGTTATCCAGAAATTCCTGTTATGTGGTCAGACTGGATCATTTTCAGTTTGTGATTCTTGGGGATGTGGACAAGCTGTTTCAGACTGTGCATCTCACAGCTCTCTTGACCCTTGCCCAACTAGGCTTATTTTATCTAGCAATCAGAGTATCGGACAGGATCTGATACATCATTAATGCTTCCCTGTGGGGGGGGATGGGTGTAGAATGCCAACTTGTCTTAAGGAGGCTATCATTAGAGCATACTTGAAAAAACCTGCACTTGGACCCCCTCAGAGAGGCAACTAAAGATCCGTCTCTAATCTCCCATGGTTGGCAAGGTGATTGAGAGGGTGGTGGCCTCTCGGCTCCAGACAGTCCTGGAGGAAACTGATGGTGGATAAAAGACAAGAAGACGGTAGATAGATGCAAATCTTGATGTATGTAGTAGCTTGTTTTGAACAAGAAAGGGATAATGAGGGAATCGCTCATGTGATCATTCAATTTTGAAGTGAAAGATCTAGGAAACATTACTAATTTTGATATTCACACAGAAAGAGAAGAGAGTGGTAATCTTCTTAATCATTCAGATATTAATTAATTCTTCTTAATCAAATATAAAATTGCTGACATGTTAGAATGTTTGGGGGTGAAAGATGCAAAGGAGGTAACAACCCCTATGGAAGGTGGCTACATGAGCAACTGTAATCAAGTTCTACTACCAAGATAATGATCAATATCAAGAGACAATTGGAAAATTGCTATACAGTGCTACTGTGACACGACTAGATACAGTATCACATCAGTAGTTGGGATCTTATGTAGGAAAATTCCAACACCAAGTCAAAGAGATTGGAATGCGGTGAAAAGGCTGGTGCATTATTTAAAAGGAACTATTCACAAGAAATTATTACTTCCAGCATCATCAGATCCAAGGTTGTTTGTGTGGATGCCAACTGAGCTGGGGATGCTTCAGATTGCAAATGGACTAGAGGCTATGCATTTCACTATGGAAAAGGAAGTGTTCATTGGTTCAGTCAACAACAAACATCTGTTGCACTTTCTTCTACTGAAGCAAAATATATAGCAGCTGCTCAAGCATGTCAAGAAGTTATTTGGATTTGCCAAAAGTTTTCTGATTTAGGACTAAATATTATGGAATTTACAAGAATTTCTGAAGACAATCAAGGCTATATAAAACTAGCATATACTGAAACAGTTAATTCTCAAATGAAACATATTGATGAAAAGTATCATCTTGCATGTTATTATATGCAAGATCGGGGATTTGTTAACCTTTAGTACTGCCCATCAGAGGAAATGATTAGAGATGCGCTTGCCAAGCCAATACCCAGAGAGCAACATTGTCATTTGCAGACAAAAATAAAATTTGTGGATTATGTCACATACTGACTGCATTCACAGAAAGATCCTGGTTAAAAAGTTAATCAAGATTAGTGAGCCCAGCTGAGCTGGTTGTGTGAATCAAGAATTTCAGGGCAATCCTGGTCAAATTGCTTCAGATGACCAGCATTTAACCATGGTGCTTTCCAGATTACATGCTACAATGTATCTGCTAAGTGTGCTTCGGTACTGCCTGTGTTTTGACACCCCATTGCCTGTGCTGACAGCAAGGTGCCATTCACATATCTGATGCCTTCTTTTGGGTTTTGCAGTATCTCTGCATTTCAGTCCTCCAATGTTGCATATGCATTGCAAAACAAAACAAAAAAGCTGTATTTTCCCATTTTAGAAGGGCCGTTCTGCTGTTTCTGTGGTGTAATGTAGGGTGGGGTGGACAGTTCAGTCAGCAACTTGACAATTTGTTAATATCTTAATCTCCTCTCAACTTTTGAAATGATTTTTTAAAAATTTGTTTGCTGGTTTTTGCACAACTCCTTTTTATTTTGACTCGGAGAAGAAGGGCTGTGCACATCTGCTGTGGGTGCTTCCATAAACCAGCAGGCAGAGTGTCAGCTCCAAAGTAAGCAGTGCCCGGGAGGGGAAAGGCAAGCCGCTGCTGCAGTGAGAGAGGAGGTGGTGGCATCTGGCCGCTGCTGCTGGGGTCCCTCCCTCTGGCCACCTCGCCCCTTGTCTGTGGCCAGCGATGATCAATGCTCCCTCTGTGAAGCAGAACCATGTGGCAGCGGGTGGAGGATGTGTGGAAGGCAGTGGGGAGGTAGCAGGCTGTGTGTGTGGTGGAGTGGGGAGAGAAAGGCTCCTGGCTTCCTGAGGGGATGGCAGGAGAGCCCGTGGCCAGCTCTTTGCTCAGGGCCTAGCGGCAGTTCCAGAAGGTGGGGCTGGTAGGCCACAGAGGATGGGCCCCCGGCCTTTCTCTGAGCACAGCTGCTTTGCCACCTCTTCCCAAGGAGTCAGGGATGGCATCAGGATCCCTACATTGTGAAGCCCCCTGACAGAACTCCAGGGAGGGCTGAGCCCTTTCATCAGCCTCCCCTCAGGCTGGACAGCTGGGTCCCTCCTTGGCTGTATCCTCCCAAGAACCAGCAAACTAGAGAAAAGAGGGGGCATTCTGAAGAGCTTCCCCCCCCCCACCTTCTGGGCTGGCTTTCAGGGCCTCCCCACTCCCAGCCAGCCATTCTCTTCTTCATGCTCCTGCTGATAGCCCTCTGCCAGCGGCTTTTCAAAAATGTGTTCTCTAGCTCCTTGGATTTGTTAATGTCTTAGTCACCTCTAAGCTTCTGAAATGATCTTTTAAAAATTTGTTCGTGGTTTTTGCACAAAGGGGCAAGCTCATTTTCATTTAGTTTCTCAATTCCTTCTTTTTATTTATTTGCTCCCCCTGCAAGCAGTTTTGCCCAAAGCCACCAATATTTTTTTTTCAAGTCATCTTTGTGTCATTGCTTCCCACCCCCTCTGCAATCCCATTGGCTCAAAATGGAGCAGTGGGAGGGCACAGAAAACACATCTCACAAACAGTATGAAGAGTCTCTGACTGGAAAATACATTGTTATGGATGCCAATATGAATGGCTACAGCTTTTCCATAAACTAAGCAGCAAACTGTTTTTAGCATTTATTTACATTTTGAATACGATCCTGCCAAGCCGAATCACTTCCAACCACTGTAGAGCTTGCAGTTGGGAAAGCACACAGGATAGTTAACCATTCTGGTTATCTATGCTGGTTAACTGAACCAGTTTGACCAGGATTGACCTGTAATGCTGGGTTCACACAATCAGCTGCACTGGACTAACTAATTTTAACCAGGATCCTTGTGATTGTGTGAACACAGCCACTGTTGCGAAAGGGTGTGGAAGTGACAACAGTATGTGAGTTAGGTTTGAGTCTCTGTGTGTGCATGTATATTATATATACATACACCCACGTATATAAATAGAAGAGAGTCAGCTGATGATTTTCAGGATTTCCTGAATATGTGACAGTTTGAAAGCGTTGTTGTTCATGTTGGAAAGTTAAAGGACTTTGCGCTGTCTCTTGCCTCAGACAGTGGAGGACAGACTAGTAAGTCAGAGGGCTAGAGGGTCAAGATATTTGTCATCCCTTCTCCACTGCTCTCATGCTATCCCTTTGAAACGTAGATTGCTAATCTCAGGGGATTCAACTTCCTTCCTCCTTCTCTCTCTTGCTACCTGGCCGTTTACCTTGCAACATGGCAAGTTCCTCTCCCTGCACCAAATGTGCAGAGAGGATGCAGAATCTATCTGCATCCACTTAGATAGATAGATTAGAGATCCTAAATCCTCACTTTCCTATCTAGAATGGAGTTCCTTAATAAATGCCTTTTATATTGATTTGAAACTATGAATTGGCTCCAAGTTACTTTACTCTCAGCACACACGCATGCCTAACTAATCTACCGCTGTGTTGTGCCTCTGTGCACTCTGCTATATTGAGAAAGGGATTCTCTCACCACAGAGAATTTCCAACAGTTCAGTTGCTGCAGTTAGGCTGCTATCTTGAGTGTTCTTGCTCCCTTTTTAAAAGAGAAATATTTTCTGTTAATTTCAGCTGTGTGTTATTACTTAGTCTTAATCATCATCTGCAACAGAAGGGACCCACAAGCAAAAATAGGGATGATAAATAATAATAAACTGTATTTGTTATCCGCCCCATAACAAGTTATTCTCTGGGCAGCTCACAACACAGCATTAAAACATCAAGTAAAAACACATAACACATGAAATCACAACACACACACACTATCTATCTATCTATTTATTTCTCTCTCTCTCTCTCTCTCTCTCTCTAAGGTGTACATGCCGCTAATCACATGCATGGCAGCTCTTGCAAGATTTTGTGAGTGAGGGGAGAGGGAGAGGAATGTGAGCAGCCAGCAAGAGAAAGCAATGGCCCAGCTGACGGCCGGGCAGGGAGAGCAAGCAGTGGCCAGGCGGGCCGTTGGGGAAGAACGAATTGGGGCTGATGGGAGTGGGGAGAACGACTGAAGGAATGGGGAGAGAGGGAGATCTGGGGAGCAGATGCTCTGTGTCAGGTCAGCTAGTACAAAATACAATACAAAAGTTTAAAAATCAAAATTTAAAAGGCCTGAATGAACAAAAAGATCTTTATCTGGTGTCTAAAAGAACAAAGTGATGAAGCCAGGCAAACATCTCCAGGGAGGCTGTTCCATAAATGGGGTGCAATCACTGAAAAAGCCTTCTCCCTAGTAGCCACCCGCCTCACCTCATTTGGCAGGGACACTCAGAGCAGGGCCTCTGAAGATCTTAAGGTCCAAGTCAGAACATATGAGGCAAGGTGCTCTCTCAGGTAACCCAGTCCCAAGCCATTTAGGGCTTTAAAGGTTAAAACCAGCACTTTGAATTTGGTCTGGAAACAGACTGGGAGCCCATGCAGCTGATGATACACTGGCATAATATGCTCAAAATGTCCAGTCCCAGTTAATAATATTGCAGCCCTATTTTGTACCAGCTGCAGTTTCCGGACCATTTTCAAAGGCAGCCTCACATACAATGTATTGCAGTAATCCAAGTGAGAGGTTAGCAGAGCATGAGTAATTGTGATCAAGCTATCTCTTTCCAGGTAAGGTTGCAGTTGGCGTATTAGCCGAAGCTGATAAAAGGCGCTTTGGCTGAAACTACCCTCCCTACAAATGGGGATGGGGAGGGATAGGCAACAGGAGAGTGGCCTCCACCAGTTAAGGATGTGGAGAACCAGTGGCAGAAGAAGTGATTCACCACAGAGGCCGTCAATAAGGAGGTGGTCACGGGTGGGATTAGGGGGGCTGAGAAAGGGGGCTGGTGGCATGACTGTGGCAGTGGCTGCATTTAGGCTGACCATTTTAGATAAAAAGGAACCTGAAGAGGGAAGAGACAGACAGAGAGTAAATCCAAAAACAACTTTGGTGCAAGCCCTAGCACGACCAATTGGAAGACTCAAGATATCCCCCAGTAAACTTCAACGAAGGAAATGGACCCCTAATACAGACATAGTTTAAATTCAGGGCAAGGACTTGGATAGGGTTGAAAAGCAGGTACAGAAACTAGATATCAAGCAATATCTATTAGAGATTTTGAGAACTAATAAATTTATAAAGACTATATTTTGTATTTTTATTTTGAATAGATCTAATTGACAAACATAACAATGACTTTAAACATCTTGTCTTAAAATGTCAATGGTTTAAATAACAACATTAAAAGGAAAAAGGTAGCACAATTATTAAAAAGAAAAAGAAAAAGCAGATGCTGTGTTTAGTTTGTGTCTTGAAATAATAAGAATAAAAGAAAATCCTTGGACAGCTATACCTCATCTGGGCGTATGGCCTGTTGTCATTGCATTTTATCCAATGTAAGAATGAACAACTACTGAATATGTGTGACAATGGGAATGGTGTTTTAGCAAAAGATTTGCATTTAGTTCTCTAATATCCAAAGATCATGATTTAAGATAGCATTGCTTCCACACACCCACACACCCCAGCATTCTGATCCCAAAACTATTTAAATCCAACTTCCATTTTTAAATTTAATTATGACCTTTTTGGTTCTATCTATGTATATTTATTTTTAATAGAAATTAGATTTTAAGCCTTTAGAACAGAAAATATTGTTTTTTGTAAGTTCTAAAAATCCATTGGTTTTCTAACCAACATCTTAGAAATTTTCAAATTTAGTATTAAGTTTCTAACTTGAAAATAGTGGTATTTTCCTTTAGGAACACAGAAGCTGTCTTATACTGAGTCAGACCATTCATTGGTCCATCCAGTTCAGTATTGTCTATGCCTACACTGTCATGACTCTCCAAGGTTTAGGCATTTGTGTGGGGGGAAGTGTAGCTGTGACCTTCCGCATGCAAGCATACAGGTGCTCTTTCACTAAACTGTGGCCCCATCTCCTAAAGGGAGTATCTTAAAATGCTCACATGTAGTTGTGCAAAGTGGACCTGCTTAGCAAAGGGGGTGATTCAAGACTGACTCTCCTCCTCCTGAGACCAACTGTCTATTAACTCCCCCCAAACCGCAACATGTCCTTAGAGACTATATTGACGTTGATTAATATATTATGAAACCTATGCAAGCAGTTCCTCCCCCAAATAAGAAGTTCTTTTGCTTTCAACTCAGAAGTGAAAAAAGGTTGTCCTAGAAAGGTGAAATATCTGGTATTAAATGCTTTCATATTTTATCCTGAATAAATAAGGTTGTTCACAAATGAGGATTTGAAACTGAAGGCTACACATTACTATTCTGCCATATTACCTGTTTAGGAGAGTAATTTTTCAAGGACCACAACTCTATTTTTAATTGTGAGGTATTTAGGGGCAAAACACACCAGCTTGACAAAACACACTTCCAGGGGTGGGTGGTCTTAGCTGTTGGTGACTGAACAGGAGCGGGATCTGTTTTGTGAAACTGAAATTGCCGACTCAATGTGCAGCAACTGTGAAAGAAAAAAAAGGCAAATTCCATGCTAGGATAATTAGGAATTATAATAATACCTTTATACAAATCATTCATGCAACCACATTTGGAGTACTGTGTACAGTTCTAGTCACCATATTTCAAAAAATAACATTTTAGAATTGGAAATGGTGAGGAAGAGGGCAACCAAAGTGATCAGGGGCCTAGGACCCTGATTTCTGGCAAGGCAAGGCTACAACAGCATCTGGGGATTTTTAGTTTAGAAAAAAGGCAACTAATAGGAGACATGATAGAGGTCTCTAAATAGAACTTTTTCTCCCTCTCTCACAACGCTAGAACCAGGGTCATTCAATGAAACTGATTGCTAGGAAAATTGGGACAGACAAAAGGAATTTCTTTTTCACACAGAACATAATTAATTTATGGAACTCTCTGCCATGGGATGTGGTGATGGCCACCAGCTTGGATGCCTTTAAAAGGGACTAAGACAAATTCACAGAGGACAGGTTTAACAGGTACTACTAGCCTTTACATCTATAGGCTATCCCCAGGCTCAGAGGCAGGATGCTAGTTGCAGGGGAGCAACAGCAGGAGACAGAGAGGGCATGTCTTCTTCTCCTGCTTGCGGGCTTTCCAGAGGCATCTGGTGGGCCACTGTGGGAAACACAGACGCTGGACTACATAAGCCTTGGGCCTGACCCAGCAGGTCTGTTCTTATGTAGGAAAAAAATATCAATAACACTAATGTTTTAATAGTTTGAATTCTAATTAACCATGACAAGTTTAATTTTGAACAATGCAAGAAATCTCTTTTTTAAAAGAGTTTTTTAAAATTAGTTATTTCCCTTGTCGATTCTAACAATGACCCTATTTGTCTCATGAATGCTTTTGCTCATTTAATTAAAAAGAAATAAATAAAATGTAATGCTCTCAAATCATCATGCATGTTATACATATAAATTCTAACTTTGAATAATTTATCTACCTGTGGTCTGTTGATAGAAGAATAATATTTTAGTTATTAGGATCCAAATAATCTGTGAATAAACTGACCACAGAATTTAAGATGTTCTACCTTTATTCCTTAAAAGCATCATCCAATACTTCATCTGTTGGCTAGTGCCACAACTGATTAAGCAAAAACGATGGGAAATAAAAGACACCATTGCCACATTCCTCTTGAGGCTCTGCCTATTCATCATAACATGACATGTAGACACAAAACTCTTTCCTACTGATCCTCTTAAAAGGACCACCCTAACCAGTCTGTGTCCTGCAAAAGACACAAGATGGCCACCACTCTTTTCCACACAAGCAATATCTCATTTGCTACCAAAGAATCTACACTCAGAACACCTCAGAAACAACAGAACCCTGTACCCCATGGGTTAGAAACCCATGGGGGTGGTTGGCACCCTATGTGCACTACACCACCGCTCGCTCTGGGCCACCCCAGCACCCCCCAAATGCAGTTATGGGGCTGCTGAAACCTCCATTATACCTTATGGGGGGAAAGCTTAAAGACATGTAAACTTCAACAATTCACCAAAAATCAGCCCTTTGCCCAATCCCTCTGCAATTTGGGTGGTAGCCTCCATTCATTAGGCACTACCACCCCACCTAGTATTTTGGCCCTGGGGCCCATTTTCTTTATCCAAATTGATTCAGATTCAGATTAATTCAGATCTGAATCAAATCTGGGATGATACAGTTTTTCAGACAAAACTGATTTCTGTTCGAAACTCTTTCAGTCTAGTATGTGGCCTGGTTTTGGCTTGGTTGTCCTTTTCAATGAAAGACATGGGGAGTGTGTCCCTGTTAATTCTTCTGGACTTCTCAGTGGCTTTCGATAGCAATAACCATGGCATCCTTCTGGGTCATCCGGAGGGCTGGGAATTAGGGGTGATGTTTTGCAGTGGCTGCAGTCATTCCTGGAGGTTAGGTACCAAAAAGTCATGCTGAGAAAATCATGCTCTACCCTTTGGTCCTTGACTTATGGGGTTCTCCATGGTTTAATTTTGTTTTCATGCATCCATATCTGCTTAAACTGCTGAGGAAGCAATCCAGAGATAAGGAGTCCAATATTATGAGGACAACTACAGCTTATTTTCTCCTTTACATCTAGTTCTAGGGCAACTGTTGGGAACCAGTGCAGATCTGATCTACCTACAGTCATGCAAGCCCTACTAGTATCTAGTTACTGTAACACCTTTTATGCAAGATTGCCTTTGAAAAATGTTCAGAAACTTCAGCTGGTGCAAAATGCGATGATGAGAGTTCTAACTGAAACACATAACAGAGAGCATACAATACAAATATTGTACCAACTTTGTTGGCTACTTGCTTTTATGCCCAGTTCAAAGTGCTGGTGTTGACCATTAAAACACTAAATGGTCCAGGACAGGGATTCTCAATGTTGGGTCCCCAGATGTTATTGGACTTCAACTCCCATAATCCCCAACCAAAGGCCACTGGGGCTGGGGATTATGGGAGTTGAACTCCAACAACATCTGGGGACCCAATGTTGAGAATCACTGGTCTAGGACCATGATGTCCAAAGGATCATCTCTTTCTGTACAAGCCAGTCTGCTTTCTTAAGGTTTCAGTGGAGAGCCTGCAGTGGAGACCTCCTCCAGTCCTAGCTTTTTCCTGCACTGAAAAGAAAAAAAATCTGTTTCAGGGGGTCTGTTTGCTTTATATTTATACTTGTTTATTCCTGATCTCTCTCTGTTGTGGATACTGCTATGACTAGATTTTTCTTGTATCGGTTTAATTAGTATTTTATTCTCTTTTTTGTTAGTCACTTTGGATGTTAATTGTGTACAGAAAAGCAGTGTATCAATGTTTTAAGATAAAAATAAGAAGGTAATTGTATACCAAGTGACAGAAGTAGTAAGAGTTGTTTTGAGGGGGTGGGAACTGAGTCTGATATTTCTGTGAATCTAGCAGTTGTCTATGCCTTGTAATGCCTGATCGCTCTCCCTCGTTCTCTATATATAACATATTACTACAAAGACAGTATATATTTCAGGTGTTCTTTAATTCAAACTGTTCTTTGAACAGCAGCCAGAACTTCCCACACCTTGGAGGGAATATTTGGAGAAGAGGAGGAGCAAAACAATATTGGAGAAGAGGAAGAGCAAAACCAGATTTTAAAGGCTCAGCCTCAAGTTCCCAACATGAACACGTGAAGGGGACAAGGAGAAAATTATTTCTGAGACCCTTCCTCACTCTTCCCTTGCAATAAGCAAGGTCTCCACAGAAAGTTCATAACCCACCCACCCCCATCTCCAGATAGGTTGAATTTGTGCCTGGTCCAAGTCCTGGAATATGAATATGTAATATGTACCCCCCCAAAAAACCCAAACAAGACAAAACTAGCCCACAAGCATGTCCAAAGTGCCTTTTGCTTGACACTACCAAGTACAGCAACCTGACCCCTCACACTTTCAAGACAGGGAAGGAGGCCAGTGGTCCAGGGCGGTTAGTGTATCTAAACCACAGATCATTCCCCACCACACAAAAATCCACTCCACTTCCACATATTGAATAATAGATTAAATACATTAAGAGGGAATGTATTGTATGTATTGTACAAGCTAGCTTCTCTAAGAAGCTTTAGGCTTCCGTTAGGCTGCCCTTCCTCCTGTCCTCAGACTGAATAGTCGTTTGACTGGCATAGGAGCAACAGTAGGAAGTACAGGAGACACACTGCCTCACTACCTTGCTCCCTCCTCTGCCCCAGGCAGTCTACAAACTCTCTGAACGTAGCCATGGGTTTCCAGCTTAGAAAGCAAGGGGCGCCACGGAATGCAAGGAGGTTTTAGCAACCTTCGCAGGCAAGCTGAAAGGGGAGCTTGGTGCTTGGGAGCTCTAGGCTCCGGTCAACTAGCTGGCTGCTGAAATTAAGTCCTCAATTGCACGCACACACACACCCTGTTCCCCATTCTACCCCATTAAAACACAAGCCGTTTTAATCAGCCTGGATGGAGCCAGGACAGAAGGGACTAATGAAAACACTAAGGTGTGCAGACAGAGAATGGCGGGGAGAATATCTGAATTTAGGCAGCTTTCAGTATGTCGGTTTGTAGGGTTAATGATGGCCAACTTTGAGAAATATTCATGAAGAACTAGAAGAACCAGTTTCAATCCTTTCTGATTTTTAACTTGTTTGTGGTATATTTAGCATTGACATCATGTTGACATGTCTGAACAGCTGCTCTTACAGCATAGTTGCAAGCAGGTAATCCAGCTCACTCTCTCCCACAAGTGCCCTGAATTCCTTGTGAGTAATCGCACAGGCAGGATAAATTCCCTCTTGTTTGTCCTGATAATCTAGTAATTGGGATTATATGTGAACTAAGAGACTGAATATCTGCTGTCCCAACTCCTGAGAGTCAACTTTTCCTTTGAAGTAAATGAGCATTTGAAAAGCAAAATCCCCCCTCCCTTTAGAGCAGGAGTTGGCTTATCAACCTTTCAGAAGCAGTGTGCCAAGTCTTCATTCACTCTGGTTTAAGGAGGCGTCCACACAAGCAGTGTGAAGTGCCAAAAGGAGGTCTGTGGGGAGAGTGGGTTTTCCTGACCCCTGCTACAGAGGATCCCTTACCTTTCCCTGGGTGGGTGGCTATCCTGCAGGCCACTGGTGACTTGCCTGGCAGGTCCACGGGTCGAGCGTAGGGAAATGCCGCTATGTAGTGCCCTCCAGAGCCCCAATAATGTACCATGCAAGGGCGCAGAGGACTTGAATTTAGGGTGGTATAGAAATGTATTAAATAAATAAATAAGTTACTGGGACCCCCCCTCCCCCCCGAGTCTGCTGACCATGGCTGCAAGCAGTCGCGGCTGACACATGGTTAGTTAGCCCAGTTTGGGGGTGCACTGATCCCCCAAACCCAGGTTAAGCGGTGGGCTACTTTATAGGGCTTGCTGCTGGAGCTCCTAGCAGTTCTCATGCACAGCAAAAACCAGGCTGTGCTTCCCTAGCCTGGTTTTTGCTGCTTGAGAATAGCTTTACTATGTATTACATGTAGCATCATAATGTTTAGAAAGTCTCTCTATATAGAGCCCTTTCTCACAATCAGTGAACAGGGCTGGTTGGCAGGGAAGGCAGCAGAAGCTCACTGGCTGCAATCCTGCATACCCAGATGGTTTCCTCATTCGCCTGGGAGTGTGGGGGTTGGGACACATCATCCTGCCCCCTGTCGCTCCCGCAATGCACTGAGCAAGTGTGTGGTGCATTGTGGTGCTCCCCACAGTGACAGGTGGGCACCCATCAGTGTCAGTGCCAGCTAAAAGCAGCTAGTGCTGCACAAAGAGTGTCAACCCCTGCCTTAGAGTTTTTTCTCATGTAGCTTTTGAAACTTTTTTTCCTTTCAAAATTAGAGCCACAGCTAGGCTCCTACTGGGCTGCTTTATTATTATTATTAAAAGTTTAATTTCTTCAATTCTATAGGTAGATTAAATAAGTCATAGATAGATAGATAGATAGATAGATAGATAGATAGAGAGTATAGACATAAAGTAAAGATATTTTACTTTTATAGGTAATGGGTTTTAGCCAGGCAGTTGTTGTTACCATCTGATCTCTGTCCATAATACACTAGCATTCCATGGCCATTGTCTGTGGTGTTGCTAAGAGAATGTGTGCCGTCTGAGCTGCTTCTGTTTTGGCACATGTGGCCTCTGACACATTACAGGGTGACATATATGGTTCCTCCTCTCTGCTTTGCTCATCATAGCAATCTTGTGAAAGTGTGTCAATGGCCTACGGCAACCCAGTGAGCTTAATGGCTGAATTGGGAAGGGTTTGATTGCAGGTCTCCCCAAGCCAATGGATTAACCACAACACCTGACTCTTTGTCTGTGGTATTGAATGCAGGGGGGGGGTGAGATTCAAAGCCTCGTTTTAACCTTGAAGTAAACTATGGGAGTGGCTGGTAGCTGTGGGAGCTGTGCACAACCCTTATTAGGGTTGGTGGTGGGCACTGTGTAGGACTTGATGCCCCCCCCTATTTCATGCAGAAGTACCAGGGTTTCTGAGAATCAAAAAAGCTTCCCCACCACCACTTTTCATACTTCTTCTTTGAATACTGTAGATACTTGCATCCTAGCTTTGAAGGCATTATTCACTCACTTATTTGAAGGCATTCCCAAAAAGACCTTGTCCCCCAAAGGGCAGGTTGATGTTTGACAGGGTGTCTGAGAAGAAGGCACACACCCCTTCACATTTCTGCTCTGCCTGAATAAAATTGAGGGGACCAAATTTGATGCAGAAAATATTGAATGGTGCCAAAATTAGCAATTCTGCATTGCGAAATGCTGTAGATAGCAGCTGCATCAAATTGGATACTATTGTTCCAATTCTATGTACAGCCCTAGTGGCCAGGTCTTGCCCAAGTCACTATCTTAGTGTAATGGTTAGTAGGGGAAGGCAAGTTGGTCACTAGCCAAAGGCCACATGTAATAGGTGGGATTAGAGGATGTATTTGATGGAAAGTAGTGGCATCACGTTTGTGTGTGCAGGCCCTGGGTGTCTCTCTCAACCTCTTTGTTCTCTACCATTCCATGCAGACTCTTTCACACTACCTTGCTGTCATCAGGCACCAATTTACTAGTATTTTCATTGGCTGATATGATGTACAGCACAACTCCGATGCTGCCATCAGCTGGCCCTAGTGAGCACATACAGACAGCTCCAACAATGTTATGCAAGTAGGCAGTTGTGAAAATACTTAAAACTGTATCCACAGTTTTGCAGCACTGCTTCCAGATATGCAGTTTTAAGTTGTTTTGCAATTGAATATTGATCTGTTAATAAAGACAATTCTTCATATAATCCATTAATTGTCTAGTTTGTCTTCATTATATGGGCATCACCTAATATTTATTTATTTAGTTTTACATATTTCTGTACTGCCCAATGAACATGTCTCTGGGCTGTTTACATATAATACAAGTAAGAACCAGTCTGTCTACTTTTCTTTCACTATCCCTACAACTGTACCAAATTTGGTCCAAATCAGTTCCTACTTGCACCTCAAATGTTCACATGTCTGCCATCTTGAATCAAGGTGGATGACTATAATTATAAACTATGCGCTTGAGCTGTCCCTATACATCCCTACACCTCTAGCAAATTTGGTTCAAATTGGTTAGGCGGTTCACAATTTAGTCCAATTGCACCTATCATGTGTTCACCATCATGGATTGGGGTGACATCATCAAAGACTATACCATTGAGACATCCCTATGTGTCCCTTCAGCTGTAGCAAATTTGGTTTAAATCAATTAAGCAGTTCACAAGTTAGCCCAGTTGAGCTTCATGTTTACATGTCTGCCATCTTGAATCAGGGTGGATGACATCATCACAAACTACTCTGCTGAGGTGTCCCTACATCTGTACCTAATTTAGTCCATATTGGTCCAGGCATTGCAAAGTTAATGGTGGGCCAGGACGGACACACACACACACACACACACGGAATGTCAGGTGATCTCATAAGCATACTGAAAAGTAGGCTAAAATTTTTTAAAAACAATTAAAGCATTAAAAACAGCTTAATATAACTATAAATATAAACTTTAAAACTGTTTAACTAAAGGCCTAAATATGACTTCAGCTGCTTCTTTAAAACATCCAGAGATGGGGAGATACTAATGTGGTTTGGGAGCACATTCCAAAGTCCTGGTGCAGCCCTAAAGAAAACCCAGCTTTGGGTTGCCACCAAATGGGCTGCTGGCAACTACAACCAGACTTTTCCTGATGATCGTAATAGGCAGTGGGGATCATGCAGAGGCGGTGTTCTCAAACTTTTAACCCAACCGATATCAAGATTGGCTGGCAAAATAACTATTGTAATTAATTGTGGGTGTGGTGGTGGTTTGCAAACTATTCTCATCTTAGGCCCTGAAAAAGACAGGCTGCCCTATTTCTTTTCCTGCCACCAGGCCAATGCTCATCAATGCCTTTTGACTGCTCCCAGTGACCATCCCAATTGCCCTCATAACTAACCTGATTTCCAGTTGCATGCAAACTAGTTACATGGGCAACTATACTCTAGCAATAGCTGAGATCCCTCTCCTCAGGATAGTCATCACTCACACACACCACCACCACCACCACCACCACCACCACCAGAGAAACTTTTGTTGTTGTTGTCCTAGAAGAATGCTACTTTTGAAGAGTGCCTAAATTTCACTGCCTAACACAGCCCATTTCACCTTGGGGCCAGCCCTGACTTCTGTGCATTTGTTACATTATAAATAAATCATGTGGAAAAATCTCAAGCCCCACCCACCTTCATCTTTCTTCAGTCCCATGACACAGATTTTGTGATCTCACCCATTGCATTATGCATGGTGTCATAAACATCCGGTAGGGAATTATCTCATCAAGTCTCTTTAATATTTGCAAATATTCCCACTTCACTTCCACTGGAAATAGAAACAATCATCTCTCCTGTAGAAACATGTGTGTGCTTTAGGAAACCCATGGATTGTTACTCTAGATGAGTTAATTACAGTGTCCTTCAGGAAACTTCCCTTGGTGGCATGCACTTCCTTTGATTTATGAGTGTCAACAACCTTGCCCACATTGGGCTCATCATAGCTTATGTAACACTATAGAAGTAGCTAATTTGTTTCCGGTTGTGGGTGAAGAGGCTTGCACAAGAGGAGGTTAAGCTGCAAGATGAAACTGAAATAAAAATAGGCACCATCAAGACTATCAGTCCTTTTGGGTGGAAATGGGATGAGAGTCTGTGCTTCCAGAGACTGCCCTGCCAACACTCTCTCTAAGAGAAACTTTATTCTCAGAAAGACATAACTGCCGGTCGCAACCAGACCATTACAGCCATTAGAGTGAATATCGATACAAGTGTGTGTGTGTACACATAAGATATACAATTAAGAACTATTACATAAAATTAATATAAAATGGAATAAGATAACAAGTAAGAGCCTGTATTAACCATCTCCAACACACTATGTGAGACTGCAGCCATTCAGAATTTGGCCACCAGATGTGAGACATCGGTATATGTATTGGAAAGAAATAAGAAATAAGAAAATAATAACCCATCATAGTCATTTGGATATCTAAAAACAAGAGGAGCAATAAATCTAAGACATAAATCACAATAAAAAGAGCAATAGAAAACCACATGACTGATTGTTTCAACATCACCATTCCCACAAGGACACAATCTCTCCAAATAAGGGGCCCTCCTAAACCTACCACAGAGGGCAAGGCATATATCTGGTCCGTACTAGTGTCAAGGCTATTCTGTGGGTTGGATATGTCAGATTATAGAGGTAGTTGGCTGGTTTTTGCAAGGGATTAACCACTCCAAACCACCTGTAGCTTGATGCCTGGCCTAAATCTATATGGTGTTTCATATCGATAATGCACTGCTTAAGGATCACCCTGGCATTATCATAGCCCAGGGGGAGTAGAAATTCTACTGACAGCCCATACAATTCTAACTTTTCATTGATATAGTGTGTCTAATCAAAGGGGTATTCATCCTTAAAGATTAAGGGGGAAATCATAAAATAAAAGCAGCAAACAGCACACAGTAAGACCAAATAAAACAAAGCAGAGGGACCTTGTGCCATTAAAAGCCCAAGTAAACAGGATTGACTTTGGCTGACACCTGAAACAAAACAAAGAAGGTGCTAGGTGAGCATTTCTAGAGAGGTAGTTCTACTAGGGATGTGCACAAAACTGGCTTGGCCTGTCTGGTTTGAATTTGAACAAGCTTTGAACTAAGATGGGTAGCTTTGGTTTTGCTCGAAACTCCTCTCCTGGTTTGAACCAGTTCTAAAAAGGATATAATCAGGACATGGACCAGCCCATTAGTCCCTATTCAGAGCACCTAGGTGCACAAAACTGGTGTGGGTGGCAGATACCCAGAGGTGCCAACTACCACCCAAACCCCAAAGCAATCTGACACTCCTGTGATTTTTAATGATTTTTGAAGAGTTTTCCAGTTTTTGCATTTCTCCCATAGGGAATAATGGGGATTTGTGGTGGACCCATTACTCCCCTTGGGGGTTGCCTGGGCACCCCAAAGTGGGCTTCCAGGCATGGCAGGTTGTGCCACAACTCCCCCCCCCCGGAGCCCCAAGCTGGTAGGGTTTATGGGTCCTCCCCAGGAATTTTTTTGGTTTTGGCCTCTTTAACACAGTAACAATTTATCAGAATTGATTCTTTGGGTGAGTGTGTGAGAGAGATTCTTTATAGGGATTCATTGAGAGAACTCATACAGCAACCAATAATCCAATTTGTGTTTGGACTTGCTGCTATATGAATTATCTCAATGAATTCCTAATATGAAGAACTTTTCATACACACACACACACACACACACACACACACACACTCCACTCTGATAGACTGTTAGTGTGTTAAAGGGGCCAGAAACAAACAAAAAACTTGGGGGGAGAAGAACCTAAACCCCACCGGCTTGGGGCTCCCTGGGGGGAGTTATGGAATAACCTGCCATACCTCCAAACCCACTTTGGGGTGCCCAGGCATGCCCCAAGGGGGGGGGGATGGGCCAGACGGGCAGCCTCAAATCCCCGTTCTCCCCTGTGGGAGAAATGCAAAAATCTTTTTTTTAAAATCACTTAAAATCACAGGAGTGCCCGATTGATTTGGGGTTTGGGTGGCACTTGGCACCCATGGGTGCCTACCACCCACCCTGGTTTCCCCCCAGCAGGCCTCAATACCAACAGGAAGTGACACAGCTAAAAAGACACCAAGCTGAAAACCAAAAGACCACCTCAGAGACAGACCTGCTGCTGTGCCCGCACAACTGCAAAACCAAGGAAACTGAAACCAAACACCACGGATTACAACAGCCACAAACAAGACCTAGCAAGACAGCACAAGGCAGTAAAACCAACTCAGCACGCAAACTGCAAAGAAAGGGGGGCAAGTCAAAAACACACCACATTGAAGGAGAACTTAAAGTAACACACCTTGGTTTTCTGCTCTTCTCTTTGTGTATGAGTTTTGCCTGTGGGAGAAAGTGCCTCAGAGTGGCAGGTCCACTACATCTTTGCTGGAGGCCACACAGGCCCCAGGTGGCACATGTGGCACTAGACCACATAGTCATCATAGATGAGCATGCGTGTTTGGTGTATGCATGTTTGTGTGTGTGTGCGTGCGCTAGACTGGAGAGGGGAAAGAGAGGGGGCACTAATTAAATTAAAATGAGAGGAACGTCTGGCTCAGAGGCCGGTCCACTGAAGGCCACACATGACGTAGTGTGGCAGTAGACTGCTTACTCATCATTACCGGTGCATGCATGTTTGGTGTGTGTGTGTGTGTGTGTGTGTGTGTGTGTGTGTGTGTACGAGAACTAAACTGGAAAGGGAAAACACACACACACAATTCTACACAAGCACATATTTGCACCTTTACAATTTGAAATGTTTACAAAACTACATTTTTACAGTTCCCACTGCTGCCTTTGCCCCCAAGTCACCTATGTACACGTTCAAAAATTCACATACTTACTAATCTACATATTTACAAACCAACACATACACAGTATGTATATATGTGTACAACAAATATACACAGTGCCACACTGGCATAACCGCCTAGTGTTTTTGTGTGCGCCCATGGCCCCCTGAGTGCTGTGGTCAGGTGGAACCAGGGGCTTGTTTAGCATTGGGTTATGCCGGGGGGGGGGGTATCCAGTTGTCATGTCACAGCACCAGCAGGCATGCAGTGACATGGCACGACTGAAGGAGGAAGGAGGGGAGGGATGAGCGGAAGCTGTTGCCAGGCAGGTGACTGACACCATGGACCAACCATGGGCCAATCACTCACCAAGCTCAACGTCCAGCTCAGGGTAGCCAAGCAGGAGGAGGCTGACCTTGAGGAAGACCAACTGCTCAACCAGCCAGGGTGCAGCCGGGTCCACACTCTGGATGCTGGTTGGCGGGCAGGAGAGGAGGTGCGCAGCAACCACCACCAGGTCCATCCAGACTTGGTGGTAGTTTGCCCAGAACTGTGTGCAGTCCATCTCTGGGTCATCCTCCACAGGCTCTTCCAAGTTTTGAGTAATGCATTGTGCAGCCTTGGTGGGCCTGATAGGCTGAGCCATCCGCAAACCAGGCAAGACACCAAGGCACACCCGCTTAAACCACTGGGCTGATTTAGTGGGAGGAACTGCCTGTTGCATTGGTGCCGCTGCCTAGGATGCTGTGCTGCTAGACTGGGAAGAAGAAGGGGTGGGGGACATACCATCACCACCCTCCTGGTCTCTGCCAGTCCTCATGACCTCCTGCTCCCTAACCAGGAGGTCCGTCCACCTGGGCAAGTCATCCGCGCAAACCACATTGCCCTTAAAAAGGTTGGGTTGCAGAGACAAGATAGGACATACTCCTCCCTGTCACCCAACTCATCCACCAGCCTGTTGACAACCAGAGCCTGCCTTCAAGCCAGAGCACATCTCTCTGGCATGGCCAGCGAGGTCTGGAGCTCACCCATCAGCTTCTCCAGGAGGAGAGTCGGGGCCAGGGCCTGACTCAGAGGAGTGGCATTACCACACAAGCTCTTCGTGACAAACAGGAAAGGCTCGGGTGCTGACACCATCTTGGACTTGAGCTTCCACTCTGCGTTGGATAGGTCCCATACGCCCAAGGATTCATTCCTTTCCAGGTCGCCGAGGGCCTCCTCCTTCTCCAGCAGGCACTGGTACAAGAGGAAGGTGGAGTTCTACCGAGTATCTACTTCCTTAAGGATGAGATTTTGAGGAAGGTCATGGTCATGCTGCAGCTCGTGAAGCAGGCACCTGGACTTCTCACTCCTGTGGAAGTAGGCTGCAATCTTGCAGGCCTTGACCACAAGCACAGCTGTGGCAGCAACAGCACCTAACATGGGATGGCCCTGTCCCCTGGATGCCTTCGCCTCCTTGAGGCCAAGGGTGTACCTCACAGCAAGGTGGAGTGTGTGTGCCATGCAGCGGATGTTCACACACTCCAACACTGACTCTACCACTGCAGAGACGTTGGACCCATTGTCTGTGACAATGAAACCTTGGGTGAGGTGTGGCAACACGCCTATCCAGTCCTCAATTTGGCGGCCAAGTACGGGTGCCACCTGCTCCTTGGTGTACTTGACATCCAAGGTCTCCACATGCAAGACAGCCCACTTGTGAAGAAATGCAATGTGGGATGCGCTGGAGCCAAAGGCAGCACCGTACACTCCCCCCCCCCCCCGCTCTCTGGGCCTCACCAGTGAGCAGTTAGGGCCAGGAAAGCAGACTGCATTGTACTCACACTGTTCCAGAGATCAGTGGTGAAATGCACATTGGTGCCAGCCAGTGCTGCATGCAGCATGGCTGACACGAGCTCCCTGCATCATCTGTACATGAAGGGGACCACATTCTGGTTGAATGAGGCCCTTGAGGTGATGGTGTAGTTGGGCGCTAGCATCTGAAGTATCTGGCAGAAACCAGCATTCTCCAACTGAAGCAGTTGATCATCAGTGGCCATAATCTCCCCTATGAGGCAGGTGAGGAGACGAGGGTCCACATGACTGGGACGCTTCTTGCCTGATGATTGCATCCACCACTTGACTGGCAGTGTGTCCTGCTACATGGAAGCCTGTGCACGGCCCTTGTCAGCACTAGTCATAGGCACATTAGGTGCGCCTGCGACTAGCTCTGCCATTGGAATCAAGGAGATCCAGGTGACGCTGTGACTCCACATGGAGGTTGTCTCCAGTTGCTTAGCATCCTTGCCCTGACTGACCTATGCCCTGCAGTGAACACAGTGAGCAGGATCTCAAAATGCTGCCAAACATCGCTGTTCTTGGTGGTCTCCAATGTCCTGGATGCTGTCTTGGGCCTTTTGGGTGAGAGCAGACCTAGTGGGGCTGCTGGAGGTCACCTGCAACCATCACCCACCCCCTTCTACCCTGCATGGGAGAAGGATAGCCTGGCTTCATTGGAGGAGGAGGCACCTCCACCTCTACAGTAGTCCCTTCCTCCTCGGAGCCAGACTGGGCGGACCCAGAACTGGACTCTGCCATGACCTTGGCATCATCAGGATGGCCCCCACTGAGTGTTGAGAGGATTGTTGGAGGGGCATCAAGAGGGAGGGAAAATCTGACTGCACTGCCAGCCGCCAACACCCCTGCCATGGAAGCAGCTTCCCTGGCAGGATAGCCTCACAGGGGCACCACCAGGGTCTGCACAGGGCAGCAGCACCTGATGAACCCAACACTGGTCCTGGACCTGGCTCGGTGGCAGCAGACTCCACCAGATAGGAGAGCCCTCATACAACCGCCTCACCTGGGGCAAAGAAGACCGCAATGGGGACCAGTGGGGCCCCATGTGGTCTTCTCTGCCCCCACCCCAGCCTCCTGTACCAGCTTGGGGACTCCTCCTACCACTGCCTGCTACCCTTCTGCGAGCTCTGCTTGCCACATGGCACTCAGACATTCACAAACTCTGGGGGCTTTTAATTTCTTTTAGAATTTTTTTTAAACTGAGCGGTGGGATGGGGGGGGGGGGCGGTCTAAAAAACCTGGTTTGAAAAAACCTACCTACCCATTCCACCCACAACAATACATTGCAGACCCAGGCCCCAATAACAAGACACATATAGCAGGATGAACTTGGGCCACTTTTTTATTTAGATAACACAAATCCTGAAGTGAGGCATAACAATTCAGAGTGTGGTTACCCCAACTAAGGGTCTGTCTCATAAGGAAGACCGCCCAACCCCGGTTGGCAGACTGCATGTAAGTTCCACCCGGAATGAATCTGAACATCATAAGCCATGGAGTGAAACCCCTCTGAGGGGAGGTCAGGCAGCCGTACTCACCTAGGTTGCAAAACTATGAGTGTTGGGTGCCGGCCTGCCCCAGAGTAGCAGCAGATCTCAGCCGAAGGGCCGCAAAACCTGCAAGGGCTGTTCCTCGGCTTGCCTACTTACCTGACATGGTCCTCCAGTCAAACACCAATTGATACACTTAAACTAAGCCACACTCATCAGCAAGTGACCAATCAAAAGGTGACAACCCTAAATCGGTTCCAGTGAGAAGTAGGCAAAAAAAAAGGCCACAACAAATCCAATCAGGTGTGGCCCAAAAAAATCCTACTTGGCCCCAAATGGCAACCGGACTTCCCTCACTGAAATGGGTGGGAGAGAGGGCTGCTCAGTACTCTGGAGCAGGCAGTCTGCTAAGCACAGCAAGAAAAGGATTGAAAAAGAAAAGCACCTGCTGCAGAGAAACAAGAACCTCCCCCCACCAAAAAAACCCCAAAATAAAATAAAGCAACTCGCAGCTGCTGAGCTGAAGACTGTAATCTCAGCTCAGCCTAAAATTAAAAGCAGCAGCCACCAGTCAGCACAGAAGCAAAAAAGGTGGGGGGACAGTGGGGGTTAGGGAAATGGACCAAAGAGTCCTCTCAGACCAAAGAGCCTCCCCACCCCGCCAGCCCAGAGCAGGAAAGGGGGGAGAGAGAGAGACAGTCTCTCACTCGCTCCGTGGGGGGAAATTCCAGCAGCGGAAACACACACACACACACACACACACACACACACCAGGGGGGAAGGTTTAAAGGGGGGGCTTAAAACAGACAGAGGGGGGTTGAAGGGAGGGAACAAACACAGCACATGTCTGCAGGCAGACTCTCACAAGCAGAAGCAGCAGCTAGCACAGCAAATAGGAATGTGCAAATCGATTCGGGTACAAAATGATTTGTACCCAAATCTGGCTGATTTGTAGACAAAACTAACCATCCCAGTGCTCAATTGCCCGGATTTGGTTACAAAACAAATCACCCCATATTCGGACCTAAAAAATTTGGAGATTTGGACCTCCATTTTGTGGCCAAAGTGGGTTGGGTGATAGTGTCCAATGGGTGGAAGCTACCACCCACATTTCAAAGAAATTGGGCAATGGGCTGATTTTTAAAGAATTTTTGAAGTTGGCGCATCTTTGAGCTTTTCCCCATAGGGAATAATGGGGATTTCAGCAGCCTTATAGCTTCATGTGGCCCCCCACATGAAGGGTTGCCCAGAGTGGGTTGTGGTGGGTGGTAGTGTCCAATGGGTGCAAGGAAGCAACCACCCATATTTCAAAGAAATTGAGCAAAGGGGTGATTTTTAAAAAACCCATGTTGAAGTTGGCGTGTATTTGGGGCAGAAAAGGGGTTCCATGGACAGAAGAGTGGGTTAGGAGGCAGTGCCCCAATGGGTGCCTGTTACCACCTAGATTTCAAATAAATTGGTGAAAGGGGTGGATTCTCTCATTTCCTGCCGGAGAATCTACTTTCTGAACACCTCAGACACTGAAAACAACAAAACCCAGTGCCCCATGGGGTGGGGTGGTTGACACCCTATGTGCACTACACAACAACCTGCTCTGGGCCACCCTGGTGCCCCCCAAGTGGAGCTATAAGGTTGCTGAAATTCCCCATTATTCCTTATGGGGGGGGAAACGTAAAGACACACAAACTTCAGAATTTTTTTTAAAAATTACTCCTTTCACCAATCTATTTGAAATCAGGGTGGTAGCAGGCACCCATTGGGGCACTACCTCCTGACCCACTCTTCTGCCCCCGAAACTCCTTTTCTGCCCCAAATCTGCCACAAAGACATGCCAACTTCATAAAACATTTTTAAAACACCCCCTTGCCCAATTTCTTTGAAATATGGATGATAGCTTCCTTGCACCCATTGGGCACTGCCACCCACCACAACCTCTCTGGGCCACCCTGGTGCCTCCCATATGGAGCTATGTCTGCTAAAATCCCCATTATTCCCTGTGGAGAAAAGCTTAAAGATGCATCAAATTCAAAAATTCTTTAAAAATCACCCCTTGGCCCAATTTCTTTGAAATGTGGGTGGTAGCTTCTTCCTACTGGGCACTACCACCCACCCCACTCTTCTGCCCCCAGAACCCCTTTTTTGCCCTGAATCAATTCGGATTCAGATTTGGAAAATTCAGGTACAAATGGAATCTGGGTTGATTTGGGGGACAGACTTGGACCCAAAGCAAATAGGGTGTGATTTGATTTGGGTACAAACTGAATTGAAAAAAATCAATTTGTGCACTTCCCTAACAGCAAGCCAAGGATTGAAGCAAGAGTGATTTTGCAAAGCCAGAGGATTTCCTTTAAATAAAACTTGAAAATCCCTCCTTTTGTAGCCTCCACCTTTGCCTTCCCTGCTGGGCAATAGGGTGACAGTTCTCAAGGAGTGACACCACTGCACAGCCTACAGAAAGCCAGACTCATCTGGCCAATCAGGGAAGCATGAGCTCGGCAAATGAATCAAGCAACACATGCCACAAAATGGAGGTTAGCGCTTTCAAACCAGTTCAAACTGAACCAGGCCCGATTGGTTTGAACTCGTTCCGGCATTGCCAATGCAATGCACAGATTGGTTCAGATTCGAACCTTTGAACCGAACTGGTTCAAACTTGAACCAGTTTGCACATCTCCAATTTCTACAGCTTGAGTATCACCACAGGAGAGACGGATTAATCCATATGTGCCTATAGTTCTCTGTAACCGCATATACAAATCTTCCCCCCAAATGGAAGGTTCAGAATTACCTAAAGCTGGCTAAGAAATCCATATCTAAAGGAGGCTGTAGGAATGGGCAGATAACATGCTCTTTTAATGCAATAAAGAGTAGGGACTCTTGCCTCCTGAAGTGAGATATTTACTATTTCAGCCAGCAGGCATTAGAGCTCAATTCAAACTGTCCTGGATCAGCCAGGATCGTGGGCAAGCTTCTAAAGACCATGTGGGGGCTTTTGCAACATCCAGGCGCCCTTAAAGTCCTTGAATGACCCAAACAACCGTGAAAAACTACTGCTTCTGACACTTCAGTCTGGATTCTATTGACAACTTAATGTGCAGGCCAGATCTACATGACTTTACCAGCAAAAAAGTGAGCAAATAGTTTCACAGTCAATGAGCCTCACTATCTGGCAGAATTCAGAACAGTTCACCTGATGCAATGGGTTAATCTCAACACACACCTGCTAATAGTGGTCACTGCTAAATCAGTCCCTGGATTAACTGCAAGTTCTAATCCACTGGACAAAATTACTAACAAAACCTTTTTACCTGTACTCTGCTATACACAAGCCCCATTTGAAACACAAACTCCAAAAACCGGTTGTGTGAGTGGTGGAGGCCCAATGAGGCACCAATCATCTGGGGGAAGGCAGGTAGGATCCTGCCTTCCCCCAAGCTCCCCATACCGGTTGATCATGTGAATGACCTCTCTGATTTTTTGTACGATGTATTTTTTGAATATATAGTTTCAAGAGCAGACCTTTGAATTATGCTGTGAATCTTGTCCCTTCTTCCATATTGAAATCTTTTCACTCCTGTGGAACTCCGAAATAGTATCCCTAAAAAATGGCATACATAATCAGACATCCCTTAGTTGTAACACTGTCTCTTCAGGCTGATGCTTTCAAACATGTTCTAAAATAGAAAATCTCATTTCTCTAACTGTTGTAGTTTATACACACACTTTAGCAGATTCCCCCCCCCCCCGAGGTTTTACGGAAGAAACTAGTAGTATGTAGTTTCACTCATATTCAAATTCAACTCATATTCAAATTCAAAATATATCTTATCACCACAATATGTTCCTACTTTAATGTTTCTTGAAGAGGAGGCTTTGGGTGGCTGAAACTAGTCAAGAACATAAGAACAGCCCTGCTGGATCATGCCAAAGGCCCATCCAGTCCAGCATGCTGTTTCACACAGTGGCCCACCAGATGCCCTGGAAGCCTACAGGTAAGAGCTAAGGGATGCCCTCTCTCCTGCTGTTACTTCCCTGCAACTGGTATTTAGAGGCATCCTGCCTCTGAGGATGGAGGTGGCCTATAGCCCTCAGACTAGTAGCCATTAACAGACCTGTTCTCCATGAATTTACCTAAACCCCTCTTTAAGCCACCCAGGTTGTTGGCTGTCACCACCACATCTTGTAGCAGAGAATTTCATAAGTTAAGTATGCAGTCTGTGAAAAAGTATTTCCTTTTGTTGGTCCTAGATTTCTTGGAAATGGGGTGAGCCCTGGTTCTAGTGCTATGTGAGAGGGAGAAAAATGTCTTTCTATTGACTTTCTCCATGCCATGCATGGTTTTATAGACTTCTATCATGTCTCCCCATCAGCCGTCTTTTTTCTAAACTAAGAAGCCCCAGGTGTTGTAGCCTCAAAGTAACTGAAATTACTTTTTTGTTAATTTTTTTTGGAATATCTAGCTTTAAATCCAAGTTCAAATTTTGGGTTGTCTCAAAAGAGGATGTATGTGTAACTGCCAACTCACCAGAAAAAAGTCTTGGCTTGCTCCTCTGCCTTTAATAGCTTGAAATAATGAGAAAACAACTGGTGCTTTCCATGGGTAAAAATTAACATCTGTGAATATCTGCAAATCTCATTGCTGTTATAAGCATAGGAATAGGGGATGGTTAAAACACTGGCAACTCTGCGTGGAGCTCTGACATATAGTAGCCACAAAAACCATTTAACAATTGAAAACCGAATCTGAATGTGTGTACTTTGCTGGTTTAGGGTGGTGTTTTTTTGTTTTGTTTTAAAATAAAAACTTCCTACTGTAGTGCTGAAATTCCTCATATATCCCCTTGACATACATCAACAGTTACTTGCCATGAACTGAAGTTACGATAGGTATGAATTGATGAGGTCAGAATGAAATTTCTCTGCTTCAGAGCTTCCTTGACATTAGAAAAGAGAGACCTTACATCAACAGCCCACATGCCACACACTTCTCTTTATGTGGCTAGACCTAATGAGAAGAAACTTCAGAAATGCATCACAGCACGCCTATGCAATGAGGTTCCTCTGGCTTAGAAGGGATCTTGCTCATCTGACTCTAATTTGTCCATGCAAATTTTTCCCCAGTGTAATTATGAAAGGCAGGCAACTTCCCAAATAAGGATTTCCAAAGTGAGGAAGAGAGAGCACTGAGCAAAGTTCCAAAACTGCAGAATCTCTTGCATAAGAAAGTTCTCTCAGAAGTTAGGGCATGTTTCAGCCACTGAAAATTAGACACATGTTCAACTCTTCTACTGAAATTAAATCAATATGTAATGTAACATCAGTTCTGTATAAGTAGCTGTGTGGAATATGTCAAGGGGACAGTTAAATAGGAATCTCTTTCTTTAAACAAAACAAAACCCCAGATTAGTAAGCTACACACTTCTAAAAATTTGTGGTTTAACAAGTTTTCATTTTTAAAGAACACATTACATATATGGAAACCATGTTGCAGATGTTCTCCTTTTTCTGAAGATAGGAGGGGAAAGTTAAGAAAGGGGCAAAGGAGGGGAATGGAAAAAGATAATCACTGCTTAAGCTGTTAAGTGAGGTTTAAAACTTAGTTTTGTGCTTTAGCACCATGTGATTGTTTCACAG
The DNA here is from genome assembly GCF_027244095.1 of Hemicordylus capensis. Classification (NCBI taxonomy): domain Eukaryota; kingdom Metazoa; phylum Chordata; class Lepidosauria; order Squamata; family Cordylidae; genus Hemicordylus; species Hemicordylus capensis. The sequence continues at coordinate 366,468,515 of NC_069658.1, read as the reverse complement.
AGAATCCACTTTTTATGTCCCAAGCAAACCACCAACGATCAAGTTCCAGTTTCAGTTATGAGTCATTCCCCCCCCCAGGAGTTTTAAAAATAATTAGTTATCCATATTGCTTAAATACACTGTGGATTTTTCTTTGCTTCAGAAGGAACTCTTGTCTTTTCTTCTAATCATTATTTTTCAAAAGAGAGAAATAAAAATACAAGATTAAACATCAAATAAGACAATATAATGGCAATGATATACACATATTTTCATTATTCAAACAGGATTTTAGACCTCTTTAATACATAAAACAGAATAAAACAAACAACAGATCTTACCAAAATCAAGCAAACACATTTTAGTGTCCAACACCATTATCAGTGTTCTATTTCAAGCCGCTGGCAACCCTTAGGATTAAATACAGTCACTACAGTGGAAGTAACCAATCCAAAGACAGGAGAAAAGGAGGGAAGGGAAATTGAGTGTCTCTCCAAAATTAACCCTTTATTTGCCTTTTACTGACCAATACATTTGTTATTGACTTACAGTAACAGTAAGTCAGCTAATCTGCAGGTGGTTAAAGTACAGTTAGTGATGAATGTTCTATAGAGAGCTATGGGGGTTACATCAGGAAAGCAGATAGTCTTCAAGGAAAAAAGCTGTATATTTAGTTAGAATGGCTATACACTCCCAATGGATGAATCTAGGAAGAAGAAATTTGAGGAAGGGTTACCTATACTACGATGATAACGGATATTTATATACCGCTTTTCAACAAAAGTTCCCAAAGCAGTTTACATAAAGAAATAAAAAGAAATAAATAAAATAGCTCCCTGTCCCCAAAGGGCTCACAAACTAAACAAACAAACAAACAAAAACCCATGAGATAGACAGCAGCAACAGTCACTGGATGGATGAAGTGCTGGCGTTGGATAGGGCCAGTTGCTCTCCCCTTGCTCAAGAAAGAAAATCACCACTTTAAAAAGGTGCCTCTTTGCTCCAGTTAGCAGGGGAACTGTACTTAAAAAGCTCTTTATGTGCCTAATTGATTTATGTGGCAAACACAAAAAATCCTGAGAAAACATGGCTTAAAAGCTAAAGTGATTTGTACAGCACCTTTGACTGTCTAATAGCATCTGGTTAAGTCTAGCATCTGGTTAAGTCTAGAATTTATGATAGTGTGCCAGGTTCTCCTGATGATCCAGATGCTAGGGTGCGATGAAAAGATGGGGGTGCATGAATCTGGGGTGTGAGGGATGATGCAGAGTTGGAGAAGATGAAGACATGTCTTCTGGACCTGCCCTCTGCTCAGTGGACTTGGATCCCCAAATCTAATACCTTCTTTCACTTTGATGATTTTAGGGGTGGTCAGTTCCCAAATATATCATTTTTGATGCCAATCATCTGGATCTTGGTCTCAGAAGTTATTGTGTTCCTGTTCTCACCCTCCGGTTCAGATATTGTGGAATCTCTGCATTACAATCTTTATCTTTGGCAGCCCAACTGTTGTTGCAGGATATTTCCGTTGTGTGTTGTCATCTTGGTCTTCAGCCTTGAATGATAAGCAATAACTGTCCATAACATTGTTTGTTGTTCTTCCTAGTCCCTTGGCAAATTTCAGTTACCATAGTCATCAATGTGGGAGGGTGAGGAAGGAGGGAGAGGGGAAGGGGCAATAGCAATAACAAAGGCCCTTTCATATACACAGGATGCCTTGCAAATTCATGCAAATTATGTAATAATAATAATAATTTAAAAAAATAAATTTGTAGCATAAGAATACATAATATGGTAATTAGGGCCTCTTCTAAGCTAGGCCCCAATACAAGGATGCAACTACCAGGGAAAGGAAATTCTATTTGAATCTTTTTGAAACCCACAGATGGAATTTCACAAGGTCATTCAAAGCTCTTTCAATGAATCTTGTGTGCTCTTTTCTTGAGCTATCTTCCTCCTTTCACAGTCCTTGAAATAAACAACATTGGCATAGAAGTGGGTGAGGAAGCACACAGAGCTATGGCAGTAGGAATAGTACAGAGTATCATGGCAACGATCAAGGAGCAAGAACACAGGGACGGGGATTCATAACAAAAGCTAAGTAAAAATTAAACAGACTGGGAGGCGAGTCTCCCAATCAATGAGACGCACCTTAAGAGGGTTTGCAGGGAGAGCAGGCTTAGCCCGATTTCCCCACAGACAATCCCCAGACAACCCTGGGCAGCTGGATTGGCCGACTACACGACTGTCGACTCCGTCACGGAGCCGGCGGAGGCTGTGGGGATTGGGGGCCACATGGCCCCCAGAAGTTCCAGGATGCCCTGAGTGAGCATGTGGGGAATCCTGGAGAGACCCCCAGGGCCAGGAGGCTTGTTTCAGCCTCCCAGCAGAGGGTCTCCTCATGTGTTGTTCTAGTGCACAGCTGCACCACAGCAACACATGATCAAAAAGAGAAAGTTAAGGGGAGGGGTACTTTAGGAGATTTGTTGCCAGGAGCCATGAGGCTCCCATTGCAGCACACGGTCAGCAAAAAGCGAGCTAGGCTCACTTAGTGTGCTGTTTGCCAATCATGAGAATCTCCTCTAGGAGTCAGGGTCCAGGAAACCAAGTCAAAGGACACTCAGAACCAAGTTGCATCAGCAAATGGCTAAGGGAAACTGAAGCCTTGAATAGAGGCAGGAGTGCAGCCCTGCCCAAACCTAGAACATTAGAAGCTCTAAAGTGCTGGTGCCCTATTCCCCGGGTTTTGGCTGTGACAGAGCTGGGGATCCACTGGTATAGCTTTTGCCTCATCCTCTGAATCAGAGGATAAGAGTAAGGGTGTATTGAGGGGATACTGGAGATTCTGGGGGTGGAGGCAGAAGTAGAGATCCCTTTGCTAAGCAGGGTCCACCCTAGTTTGTGTGAGCACTAAAAATTCCCCTCAAGGGATGGGGCTGCTCTGGGAAGAGCATTCTTCAAACATTCTGCAAACGTGCAGAATATTCCAAGTTCCCTCCCTGGCATCTCCAAGATAAGGCTGAGCGAGACTTCTCCCTGTAAGCTTGGAGGAGCCACTGCCAGTCTGTGTAGACAATACTGAGCTGGATGGACCAATGGCCTGACTCTGTACATGGCAGGTTCCTATGTTCCTATGTTGAACCCGTCAGACCCTGGTGGTGTCTGTTGACCCCCTCAAACCCTTCTTCATCCTGTAAGGCCTCTGCACTTTCCCCAGGGTCAGACTTGGGGTTCATGACACTAATTTCTGTCTCAGGCAGTAGATTGCCCGCTGGCTGCCTCCACCAACCTCACCTCCCACCTTCCAACACAGCAAACATTCCCGATCCCAACCTCTATCCCCTCTCTCCTCACCCTGCAGCAATGTTGCCACACTTCCTCTTTTTATCACACCTCCTGCTCCCTGACTTTTTGAAAAGTTATGTGAGGATCGCATCAGAAGGAAACATGATATCCTCCACACTTCCTTTTCCCACTTGGTTTCTTCCTTGTCCCCAGAGCAAGATGAGCAACAGGAGAAGGAAGGGAAGTGGTGTGGCAACAGCAGCAGCACTAGCACTGCCACTGCAAATAGGGTAGGGGCAGCCCAGTGGCTGCTATTGGAGGGAACATGGTGAGGTAAGCAGCTAGTGGAGTTGGGTGCAGGGCACCCCTGCCACCATCAAGGCACTGAAATAGCCACCCCACCATGCCTCATTAGTAGGTCAGCCCTGCTCAGAGTAATACCAAAACTAAAATGTAGGGGGGGGGAAATGTTATAGCCCATCCTTCAGTTATAATGATGTAAACATTAGAAGAAGAACAGAGCCCTGGTTAGGGAGCTATACTGACCTGGTTCATACAATCGGTTGAATCTGGGTTTAATGTGGGTTGCCAACAATAGCACAATTGTGTGTACCCACACCAAGATGGTTCATGGCCTGTGATGAATCTGAGATTCCAGCCTTGGTGTGGGTTCACACAATCAAACTGATGTCAGTAACCCACATTAAACCTTGATTCAGATGACTGTATTCACCAGTCTAATATCAGTTCCTGAAGACAACTGTGCTTTTTTGTGGTAACTTTGCTGCTGTTATTTTACTATTTTAAAATTGTAAACTGCCTTGAATGCCTTGGCAGAAAGGTAGCATGTAAATGCAGTGGATAAGCAAGCTTGATCAGAACTGAACAAGAAAATAATCATTTCAGCTGAGCAGCTCAGTTCAGCAGCTAATAAAAAACAAGCCAATGGCCCTAAGTGGCCACATCTCATGCTCTTGCTGTTCTGGGTATTCTCAGTACAGCTCAAGACCCAAAAAAGACAATGAGATGAAATGTCTCTGACACTCACTTGTGTTCTCTTAACTAAAAGGCAGGCTGAGTCATTACAAAGGGGAAGTTGCAATCATTACTGCTAGCATATGCCAGAAATAATCTACAAAGAAACATAGGATTTCCTCATCCACATGTTTAAATATCTTGTCTGTGTCACATTTTGTATGGAAGGAAAAATTCACCTGTAAACAAACCCTGCTCCTGGTTTCAGGGGGCCCTCAGAATGTTGCCCTCCATGGGCCTCTTCCTACCTGGATAGGCCCTGGAGAGTCACTCCAGCAATCAGCAGAAGGCTAGTTGACAATCATTACCTTCACCTCCTACCTTGTTATTTCCTCACACACAAACAAAACATGCAAGCATGCACAGCTCCTGAAACTTGGTAGAATGCTTGTCTTATCCAGTTTCCAATCATGTGAATGAGTCTTATGTTAAAAAAAAAAATCCCTGTGCACATAGCAAACTAGAATAACAGTGATTGATGTAGGACCTTTCTCCTAGATCTGTTAGGCTTTTGCTTACAGAGAGCACAGGTTTCTTAATGAATGGGAGCATTCATACATGGTATCCCCCATCTGCTGGCAGTGGTACAGTCCACCCTGCCACCTCTGAATCCTATTATCTAATCCTGCTGCATGCATATGGAGGTCTGGATTCACACCTCTCCCTGGTTTCTCAGGTTGAGGCGGTGGCCAGGGGTGCTTTCTATCAGCTCCGGCTGATATGCCAGCTGCGCCCATTTCTCGAGATCAATGACCTCAAAACTGTGGTACATCTGCTGGTAACCTCCAGACTTGACTTTTGTAATGCGCTCTATGTGGGTCTGCCTTTGTATGTAGTCTGGAAGCTTCAGTTGGTTCAGTACGTGGCAGCGAGGTTGGTCTCTGGATAATCTCGGAGAGACCATGTTACTCCTTTACTGATCGAGTTACACTGGCTGCCAATAGATTTCCAGGCAAAATACAAAGTGCTAGTTATAACTTACAAAGTCCTAAATGGCTTATGCCCTGAGTACCTAAGAGAGCATCTTCTTTGTTATGAGCCCCACCGCCCATTGAGGTCATCTGAGGAGGTCCGTCTCCAGTTACTGCCAAATTGTTTGGTGGCTGCACAGAGACGGGCCTTCTCGGTCGCTGCCCCGAAATTGTGGAATGCGCTCCCTGCTGAGATACGATCCTCCTGATCTCTGGCAATTTTTTTAAAAAATACCTGAAAACCCTTCTTTTCACCCAAGCTTTCTCAGCTTCCTAAATTGTGGGGGTTTTAATTTCTGGTTTATTTTAAAATTCAAAACCCGATTTCGGGGTTTTTAATCACTCTAATTGTTTAATTGTTGTTTTAAAATGTTTTTAAATTGTTAATTGTTATATATTTTTTAAAAAATTGTTTTAGCTCTTTACTGTTTTAGTGGTTTGTTTTAATTGTAAACCGCCCTGAGCCATTTTGGAAGGGCGGTATACAAATCAAATCAAATCAATCAATCAATCAATCAATCAATAATAAATGGGGAAGTATCTCTAGTACATGAATGTAAATGTGTGCATATGGAAACTAAGGCATTATTTCACATGCTGGGAAGGCTCCTTATGAATTGCTGATAACATACTGAGTTAATTCACACAACTGAAAAATGGGTAGAAGTATCCTACTCAGGTTTGGAGTGGTGTGTACTCCCAATTCTCAATTGTGTGGAAACAGGCAACTAGGTAGGAGGAGGGGGAAGTGATTGTGTGGAATCAAAGTAGGAGGAAAAGCTGGGCAGGATAGCACTGTCCTATACAGTTTTCATACCCAGCATTTGACCAAGGTAGGGAAAGCTGTCCTACACAGCTTTTCCTCCTAGCTTGATTCTACACAGACTTCTCCTTCCTCAAAAGAACATAAGAACAGCTCTCTTGTATCAGGTCCAAGGCCAATCTAGTCCAGCATCCTGTTATACATCGTGGCCCACAGATGCCTCTGGGGAGCCCACAGGCAAAAGGCAACCTCCTACTTAGTTGTTTGCTCCCACAAAACCAAAAATTGGGAGCACACATAGTTCCCAAACCTGGTAGGACACTTGTCCTACCCAGTTTTTGGTTGTGTGAATAGCCTTAATTTTGGGTAATTGTGTCTTTCAAAAATAGCTTCAGCTGCCAGAACAAACAGTCTCTTTAAATCTGAGAGGCACAAGCTAGTTAGCTATGTCAGGATTTTGACCCCCCAAAAGCCTTCATGATGGCTTACAACAATTTAAAAAAATATGACTACATGAGAAAGAGGACCATAAATCATTAAAAATTCAATTACTCATGTTCTGAGTAAACAAATACAGCAGGTGGAGCAGAGCCTTCAGCAATGTATAATTGTAATTGTAACTGTGTGTGTAGAGGGGGAAGATCAGCCAGTGAATGGTGGTCTTACAAGCCTGTTCCTATCTTGATTTGTGAAATGTTGCAGGGTATAATTTTGTAAACCAGACAAATGCAGCAGCAATTTGATCATCAATAACATTGCCTTTGAATCCTGGATCTAGGAATAATGCAGCAGTGTAATTGACTGCAACAATATCATTTCAAAGCACTACTTTAAAACATCCCCCCCCCATCATTCTTAAAAAGAAAACATTTCAGTCTTCTCAAGGAAAAAAATTCCTCCCAGAAATAAGATTAAAATATTGTCCTGACCCTCCCCACCGCCAGCATCCTCCTGGAGAAAACTCTACCCCGTAATTGAGGCTTTGGGGGGGAGGGAGTGGTAATTCAACAGTTAGCAGCCTTGTGATGTCAGCAGGCCACACCTCTTGAATTTCAGGCTTGGAGATGTCTCTGGCTGTCAAGCCTACCAGCAGTAAATTTGTAAGTTTCTTTTTTGTCATTTACTTCCTTCATACTTTCCTGTTTACAAGCTTGGGCTATGCTGAACTTTCATCTGCAAACACTTTCATGGAGGAAAGGGGACTTCTGAAGGGCTCAAAATGTTTCCTGAAAAGTCCCCAAACAGTACCTTTCTTCACAGCTGTTTGCAGCTTTTCACTGCTGTTCTTTCCCAGTGAGGACAACTTAAGCCTTTGATGTTGCCTTTGCTCTAAACTGGAGGGCATGTGCCCTCATTGCTGAAGCACCATAGTCAGTGTTTTCTAACTTGCTCTGCTGTGCTGGAGCAGTTTCACTGCCTGCCCTCTCAGCATAGAGTGGCAAAACAGGGGCATGAGTGCAGCTGCCTCAGCAATGGAGAGACACATTCCCTGTCCCTCTGTGCTGTGCTCCAAGATATGTGGGTCATGTGATCAAACAGGAGGCATCAGCCGAGTTTGCCTCTGTAATAATGCAGACACACATTACGGCCACACTCACTTGTAATGGGGGACCTGCGGTTTCCTCACTGCTACGTCCAAACATGTGCAATCCCACTAGCATGACCTGAGATTGTGCTGAGAAGGCTCCAATTTGAACCCTCAGTTTGTAGTGAGTTTGCTCCAAATCAAGGGTCCATGGAGCCTCCATTCCATCTGAATGCAGCACTGGAAGCTGCATTCAACCAGACTGGAGTTGAGCTCCTCCCTCTCTCCCTGACTGATTGGCTGTGTGGACTGTCCTTCAAGCATGAACTGTCCTGTGTGGACTGCCCTTCAAGTGCACACAGCCAGCTCCTCCACCTCTCTGCAGTCTCACTGACTGCAGAGAGGATGCTCTCCGGTACATCTGAATGTGGATGGGACAGTAGGGGAAGGAAGCTGCAGAACCACAGGTCCGTTAGACCCATGGTTCTATGTTACATGTGAATGCGGCCTACCTGTCTTACCATGCTGTGTGCAAGAGAAGCATCAGGCAGGATGTAATAGGCTCCCCTCTGAAAATATGTCCATGCCCTTTGGAATCCTTGCAAAAATTATCACAAGGAAGTGTAAAAGGATTGTGAAATTGGGAGGCTATTTTGGCCTAGATTTAGTCCTAGCCATTACATTGCCAGCACAAAATCCTAACAGTTTCACTGGCTGACATACCGTGCAAGGGTATGTCAGCCTAGTAACAGTGTATGTTCACAAGTTGTGCAATTGATGTTACACAAGCATCTGACTAGATGTCTTGTCTTAAGTGTTAGGGGTAGTATATTAGGCACAGGACACCAGGAAGCTATTATAGTGTAGGGATGAAAGCACTCCCCCTGCTTCCAGGTCCTAGCCATTACATAAAACCATTACGGAACAGTAGATTTTAAAAAACTATTTACACTAATTACACCAATTAGGTTTGTTGCAGACAAGGTTTATCTCAATGTGTTAATGCTTGTCAACCCAACTTCTGATTGATGTCATATACAAAGATGCTTCTAGAAATTCTGCTCATCCTGTTCATCTCTGGATCTTGGAGATCTGAATTGTCGGGTCTTGTTTCCAAAGTACAATAGATGTACTAGCAAGTCTCCATTGCTCTGGTCACTATTACTTAAGCTCATTTGCAATTTTTCCTCCTCTGTTATCAGTGTGTCTGTGTATATTCATAAAACAAACAAACAACAACAACAATCTTGGTGTAATCATCTATATCAGGGATTCTCAACATTGGGTCACCAGATGATATTAGACTTCAACTCCCATAATCCTCAACCAAAGGCCACAGGGGCTGGGGATTATGGGAGTTGAAGTCCAATAACATCTGGGGACCCAACATTGAGAATCCCTTAGCTATTTGACTGAATCAAGATTCTTTTTTGTGCAGCATTTTCTGAAGCTCCTCAACATTAATAAAATACTAAACAAAAATAGTCTTGATTGAACTCTTCTGATTGCCTCAGATTAACTCTATCTGAATTTGGATCATTTGCCAAGTCAAGTCAAGATTCTGAAAAAAAATAACACCCGCTGCCGTAACCATGATGGCAGCTGCTTCTGTGATTGCCCCAGCCCACACTACCCAACTGGCAACTAATACCAGCCACATAGAATTACAGAGTTGGCAAAGACCTTGAGGAACTTCCAGTTAATTGCCTATGCTTATTTCATCTCCCACTAAGGAAACTGTGGAGTTCCCAGTTCCCATAGATTCTTCCCTTGGTAGTTCTTCCCCACTTTTTCCATGGATAAAAAATCCAGCTCCTAGGAAGCCCTTTGAGCTGAGCAGTTACTCAACAAGTTGGATTTTCCTTTATGCCCTCCTGACTCCTTTTTGTAGCCCAGCATAACAGTTATGTTCAAGACTACAAGGAAAATACATACACAGAGAGGTTTTTTTTAATTTAAAAGGATAGGCTTTTACTAAGTACATCAAACACCAAAAGATAATTAAGAGAAAGATTACTCTTTCACAACTCTGACTGAAGAGTGAAATTAGACATGTTGAGGCTATTCTCACAATCGGCCAAAAGCGGGCTCAGGGAGCCTAGCCTGATTTTGGGCAAGCATGAGAATCACCGGGCTCGCAGGCAAGCCTGGTTTCCTGAAAGCGGGTAACCCGCTTAAGTAGCTCTTCTCTTAGATTAGGTTAGTGGAGTGAGTGCTCCGCTAACCCTGTCTATTTGATCGTTTATTGCTGCAGCGTGTCTCCATGCCATGGCAACACATGAGAAGACCCCCACCAGGAGGCTGGAGTGAGCCTCCAGGCCCTGGGGGTCTCTCCAGGATGCCCCACACACTCACGTGGGGCATCCTGGAACTTTCGGCGGCCGTGTGGCCCCCGATCCCCGCAGACCATGTTGGCTCCATGATGGAGCCAGCAGTTGTGTGAGTGGCCAATCCAGCCACCCAGGGCTGCCGGCATGCTCATCTGTGGGGAGAGTGGGCTAAGCCCACTCTCCCCGCTAACCCCATTCAGGCGAGTCTTACTGATCGTGAGACTTGCCTAGTTGAGTCTTCCTCTTATTGCTGCAGTGCTTCTTTAGGTAATGTAGTTTTTTTAGTCTTTCAGGAACTAGCAGATCTCTCTTTGGGGAGTCTAAGGGTGCCTCTCAGGATCCCACTCTTCCAAAGGTCACTCCCTACTATACATCTCTTATATTGACTCCACATTTATTGACTCCACTTATTTCACACTGGCCACATTCTAATGATCAGAATAATGGGGTTCAAGAGTGTGTTTGTTTGTTTGCTTGTTTGTTTCTTTGTTTGAACTACTTATACCCCTCAACCTCGACTACTGCTTGGGCCAGCTCACAACATTCATAAAATAGATACAATGTAAAATAAATGTAAAATAAAAGACTAATAAATTTAAACAAGTTAAAAGAGCAGGCTAAAACCACATTTAAAATTACAATTTTTATAGAAGTTATGTGGCAATACATGCAGTGAAGAAGCCATTCTATTCTGCATGTATTGCGTCCACAAGTTCGTGTCCAGTGGAGATATTCAGAGTTGTGAGTGGGTTGACTCAGACTTCCTCCTCCTTAAATTTGGATGTTTTCATCATCCTTCTCTGATAATTTTAACAACTATTTTGCGGATAAAATCTCTTGCATTTGAGCCGACTTGGACTCCACAGTTATGGCAAGGTCAGTTGCAGAGATGTCCAGTCATTCCTCTAGTTCTGTTAGAATGGATCAGTTTCAATTTGTGACTCCTGAGGATGTGGACAAACTCCTTGGAGGTGTTCAGACTACCACTTGTCCTTTGGATCCATGCCCAATGAGGCTTATAACATCTAGCAGGGAGGTTGTTAGTGATGGCCTAGTTGACATCATAAATGCCTTGCTGAGGGAGGGCAGGATGCCTCCATATTTGAAGGAGGCAGTTGTGAGGCCAAGAGTGAGACTTGTGAGACCTTTACTGATTATCTAAATCCATTTCAAACTAACTTTAGAGCAGGCTATGGGGTGGAAACAGCATTAATTGGCCTGATGGATGATCTCTACCAAGGAATGGACAGAGGGAGTGTGACTCTGTTGGTTCTTCTGGACCTCTCTGTGGCTTTCAATGCCATCGACCATGCTATCTTTCTGGATCATTTGGGGGATCTGGGAACGGGTGGTGCTGTTTTGCAGTGGTTCCATTCCTATCTCTTGGGTAGATTGCAGATGGTGTCGCTAGGAGATGTTTGCTTTCTGAAATGAGAGCTATTGTATGGTGTCCCTCAGGGCTCCATCCTATCTCTGATGCTTTTTAACATCTACCTGAAACTGCTGGATGAGATCACCAGGAGATTTGGAGCAGGGTGTTGTCAATATGCTAGTGACACCCAAATCTATTTCTCTATGACATCATCATCATGAAATTGCATAACCTTCCATTACAGGCAGTAATGGACTGGATGAGGTATAGTTAATTGAAACTGAATCCAAACAAGATGGAGATACTCATGATAAGGGGTGATACTTCACGGGACGTGATAGATCTTCATGTTCTGGATGGGATTGCTCTCCCCACAAAGGAACAGATGTGTAGCTTGGGAGTGCTTCTGTACCCAGGTCCCACTCTGGTTTCCCAGGTGGCTCCATCATGCCAGGTGGAGGCTATGGCCAGGAGCGCTTCTTATCAACTTTGGTTGATATGGCAGCTGTGTCTGTTCCTTGAAGATAATGATTTCAGAACTGTGGTGCATTCTCTGGTAACCTCTAGGCTTGACTACTGCAATCCGTTCTATGTGGAGCTGCCTTTGTATGTAGTTTGAAAACTTCAGTTGGTCCAATATGCAGCAGCTAGATTGATCTCTGGGGTTTCTCAAAGAGACTATATTATGCCTGCTTTAAAACAATTGCATGGCTGCCAATAGGTTTCTGGGCAAAATACAAAGTCTTCATAATTACCTTTAAAGCTCAAATGGCTTAAGACCGGGTTACCTGGGATAGTGCCTTCTTCTGCATGATCCCCATCGCACATTAAGGTGGTGGTGGTTTACCTCTTGTGTTTAATTAGTGGCAATTATTTTGCAATAAAATGCAGTTGCCACATCATCATGCTGAGTATGAAGAGAAAACATACTTTTGAGAATTTTCAGGGCTTCTGTGGACAGTTCTTGGACAGTCTGTGAACTTCGACAGTTCTTCCTTCCAGGTTTTGCCAATTGTGTTGCTTTCCTATTTAGTGTAACTGGGGGATTAGTGCTGATAAGTCTTTGAACTGCCCTTTTAATAGCCTCCCATTACACTTTGCTGTCTATTTCTTTCCCCACAAAGGGAAAGAAGGCTTGGATTACAGTACCTCTTTTCCCTCACTATTTTTTAATTTTCATTTCAAAATAGCAAAATAGTGCAATTGTTTATGTATGTTAGAGCGAATATAAACTAATAAATCAACATTGTTTCATTTTAATGATGCTGTTTTTAGTGTGTGTGTGTGTGTGTGTGTGTGTGTGTGTTAAAGAAAAACCTGAAGACACAGCAGGAACCTTTCTGTGAAGTATAGTAACAGAAGTTCATAACAGTGTCCTTCTTTGTCCTGTAGAGCTAATAGTTCATACTATACATAACAATACAAGACATGTTTAGCACAAAGGAATCCAGTTTGTATAGTTTCCTGTAACATCTTGAACTATTTCCTGGAGAACCTGTATTAGTAAAGATAACTTCCTGTTGACTGGCAGAAATGTGTGGCTAATTATTTATACAGACTTCCCTTTCACTTGACATTCAATTAGACAAAAAAATGGTGATCAACTTGCTGGCATGAATTACTCTCACAAACAGACCAGTGAAACTGGCAAGATATGTTCCCATTGGCTGGCCCCAGTTAGTAACCTAAAACTGTACTCTCCACAGTTTCTGAACAATCTTGAAAGGCAGCCGCATATACCACTCATTGTAACATTCTAATATTAAGGTTATTGGAGCATGGGCAATTGTGGCCAGGCTATATCTAGCCAGGTCAGTTTGAAATTCACCAGCTATAAATGGTAGAAGGCACTCCATGCCACCAACTTCGGCCTTCAGTAACAAAGCTGAGTTTATCAGCATTCTGGTACTATGAACCTCATCTTTCAGGGATAGTGCATTCCCATCCATGACAGACTAAGCACCACACCTACCAACAGTACCTCCACCTTTTCAGGATATGGTTATCCATTCAGTTTCCATCTGGTACTAGGTAACCATCCCCTATCTCATGAACGCAGCTTCTCTATATTAGTTCCATTTTCACTTTTATCTTTGTCTGGCTGGGTTCTCACAATAAAAAGTTAATCAGGATCAGCAAGCCCCATGGAACTGATTGTGTGAACCCAGAATTTCAGGGCAATTCTGGTCAAATTGCTCCAGTTAACCTAAATGCTGGTTAATCGGAGCAGTTTGAGAATGATTGCCCTGAATTTCTGGGTTCACACCATCAGCTCTGCAAGGCTTGCTGATGCTGATTAACATTTTAACCAAGACTGCTGTGATTGTGAAAACCCAGCCTCTGTTACTTAGAATGTATAGGTATCCACATGGCAGTTTACCAATGCTTCCATGTTTCTAAGGATTGTGTATTCCTGTTGATCTAGGAAGCTTGTGAGTTATTCAAATAAACTTCCTTCCTAGTACTTTGTTTTTAGATCATATTCTACATTCTGAGAACGCTTCCAGCAGATATTTTATTTATTTATTTAATGTATATATTGCCCTTCCCAAAGTGGCCCAGGGCAGTTTGCACTAAAACCAGAAATACATAACAATTAAAATATATAGCAGCATCCTTAAAAGACCACCAGATAGAGACATCACCCATGTGTCTTGTACAATAACTGTTGGCATGCAATGAATGTTGAATTTAAAAAGGTTTATTTCCTTTTTAATTTATTTTAAAAGTTTATTTCCTTTTTATTTCCTTTTTTCCTTTTATTTCTCCACAAGCGCGGGGGGGAGACCCCCAGGCTTGTTTCAGCCTCCCGGCAGGGGTCTCCTCATGTATTGCTGACCGCGGAGCCATGCCACAGCAATACATGATCAAATAGATGGGGTTAGCCAAGTGCTCGCTCTGCTAACCTCATCTAAGGGGAGAGGGAATTAGGAGAATCTCCTCTTTATCTGCTCTCCTCCAAATTGCCCCATAACATTTCATGACATCATAATGGAAAATCAGCCTGTCACATGGAAATATTAATAAGAACCGTACTTTCATAGGTAAAAATTCTAAGTTTTCAGGAATTTGTTGGATCACAACAAACTTTCTAAGAATTCAAGAAGTTCCACTCTCATCCAACAGCCTATTCATCTATATGTGGCTCAGGATATTTGAGAAATTTAGTCCCGGCTAATCTAGAAGTATTAACCGCATTGCTATATGCTATAATATTAATCATAATACACCGTAAATGTCTGTATATGAAATAAAAACCCAGAAATATGTGTCATTCAGTGTTGCTCAGAACTTTTTTGTGTCAAAAGGGGAAGAATGGCAGGTTGGTTGGAAAAGAGTATCTACTCATCTAGGAGATGAGAGAACTAGACATGTCAACATATTCTTCATAAGATGAAACCTCCCTTTGTTGCTGCTGCTAACAGATCCTGGAAGAAGGATTACATCGCAGGCTGAAACCTTGATCCAGATTAAATTGTCTATTTATAAATCCAGTTAAAATAAATGGGAGTTAGGTTAGTCATGTTTAAAGATGTGCAGAAACCCCTTCAGCAATTTCATTTGTCTTACAGAAACTCATTTAGCATCCCTTGAAAGTTCTTAGAGGCTTCTCCTTGGGAGGAAGTTCATGGGTGCAGTCAGAGGGAAAGCTTGGGGAGTAACTCTTCACTTAAAAGTTATTTTGGGGTGGAGAGAGAAAACACTTGGGGGGCAGAAAAAACATTTTGGGGAGTTCAGAAAAATGAGGGGGAAGTACTCAAGTGCTTGGAAGAGAACTCCTCAGTTGCTTGCGGGGAGGATCTGTACTCCTGGAATTCATTTTGAATTTTACCTTTTTCAAAACTGTGTTGCCAATCCTAGTCTTGGCTACCTCATTCCAGATGCTTCCAGAGAGCTTATGAGCACAGTAACATAGGAATTTTAAGAAGAGATTTGAAATAACAGCATACTACTAAATATAAATAAATATAAATAGTAAACTTATTAGGTGATTTTAATATTTCTATCAAAACGGTAGGCATGATCCAGAAACAGTGAACATCTCTCTGTTCCTCTGTGTAGTACAGTTCTGGCTCTATGTGAATATAAATGGTTGAAGGTCCAGTTTTCTGACTTTGGTGGCCCATGTCCAAGGTTAAATAATGTATACCCCCAAATATATAATTAGAGGGAACATTTGGATGTATTTTTTTTTATTGAATTCCATTCAGTGGATGATAATACCTTCCTTGTGAGCTTTCAGAAGCATCTGAATCTTGTTCCTGAAAACAGAATGTTGGATTAAAAATATGAATTATTACATTATTTAAAAGATTTCAAATTCTTTCCCACTTTTCAAACCCAAAGGCCTTGCAAGTCAGCTTACAAAAAAGAGAAACACACTCACAAACACCCCACAGAATAAAACCCAAGAACAACAGCAGCTGCAGCAGCAAAATAAATAAATAAAATTTAAAAGCCCAAAGAGCAGAACTAAATCAGCAACTAATAAAAATGTCAAAGGGACAAAATACCAGACAGCACACTGGACTTGAGGGGGCTAACTTGAACAAATTAATCAAAGGCCTCATGAAATAAGAAGGGTTTACACATTTCTTCAAGCTCACCGATTATAGTGCCTGGTGGATATCCCAGAGGAGGGCGTTCTGGAGGTACTGTGCCACCACTAAAAAGGGCCTGTCCCTGGACACCACCAACTGAACCTGAGACAGTGGTGGGCCAGAAAGAAGGGTCTGTGTGGCAAATCTCATAACATGAGTAGGATCACACCATTACAGGTGGCTCTTTAATCTGATCCAGCAAGGCAGCTCTTGCATTGTTTGAGAAGAGAAGTATTGCTTTATCTATATTGCAAAAAAGCTTAGAGCTTTGTTTCCAAATTACTGGAATATGATGGTACCAAAAAGAAAAATCATCAGAACAAATAACTAAACTCTTCTTAAGAAACTAAGAAAGACCTGGGGCTGACAGTCCCCTTTCCAGCCCTCTTTCAGTTTGTCTCATTTCCATCTGCAAGACTAGTTGTATCTTTTCTTATAGTAAGAAGACATCATTTTAAAATACTAGCAATATGCTTCTTTACAACATGTGATCATGTGTGATGAGCACTTCCAGGAGGAAACACTGTATAAAACACCAGTGGAAGCATATCTCTCTGTGTAGATTATATATGTGTTTTTATTTTAATTATTAGGTGGGAAATTTAATTATTAGGCTGCCCCAATGGACTAATAGAGGTGGCACGGAATTACACTGCAAGTCAGTGCCAACAAAACCCAAATGAATTACATTCCTATCCATCTTCCCTGGATCACACCGTTAAATTTAAAGGAGGTGTGACCCCTAGTGCAACACACTCTCTAACCACATTAGATGACAACATGTTCACCCCTTCATTCTGATCCTGAACAGCAGCATTAATGAATGTGCTCCCGAGGAGTATCCGCATGTTCCTTGAAGTTGTACTGGTCCAAAAGTCAATGGCACCCATTCATTTGTGCAGCAAGTCTTATTAAAACTTTAGACTGCATATATTTGAACATGGCACAATTCTTGGCACAGCACACAGGCTGACAAGGCTGATTCTTCTTGTTATTTGATGGTGTCATAGGATTTGTTTGAATAGAAGCATTGATGCTTTAAATGGAGTAAGTGGCTGCCACCCTGAAACAACATAATTCCTATTAATATTCTGTAGCGCTTTAGAGTAACTCCTAAATAGTACTATTGAATGACTTAGTCTGGACGTCAGCCAGTTTTTGTTTTTTGCATTGATTCAAAAGGATGTGATTTTTAAAAATAATAAACATATTTATGCGTTGATTGAAAGATTGATATGCTGCCCTTAATGCTGAAGGATCAGCTTTAACTAACTCTCCAGATCACTTAATAGAATATATTTTCTTGGGCAATACGTAGTAGCTGGTGTAGTGCCATAAAAGGTATGAGTTATGGCCCAGGACTTCCCCAATTCAAATCCATGTCTCAGCCTAACCTGGGTGGCTTTCAGTAAGCCACTATCTCAGCCATTCCCAAATCTGGTACTATACTGGCCTATCTTAGGAACATAGGAAGCTGCCATATACTGAGTCAGACCATTGGTCTATTTAGCTCAGTATTGTCTTCACAGACTGGCAGCGGCTTCTCCAAGGTTGCAGGCAGGAATCTCTCTCAGCCCTATCTTGGAGAAGCCAGGAAGGGAACTTGGAACCTAGATGCTCTTCCCAGAGCATTTCCATCCCCTGAGGGGAATAGTGCTTTTACTTCTAGTCTCCCTTTCATATGCAACCAGGGTGGACCCTGCTTAGCTAAGGGGACAAGTCATGTTTGCTACCACAAGACCAGCTCTCCTCTCCTATGTAGTTATGGTAAGAATTAATGAAATACTCTGTGTGTGCTCGGAGTAAAAAGTGAAATAAATAGCGGGCAACATCCAGACTTATGATGCATGCATTCAGCATACTGCTTTGCAGACTAAACCAGTGCAGGTGCTCAAAATCACCTTGCATCACACACGCTGCATTACTCGTGGTGGTTCCATTCCTCACCTACTACCACGAATAATAGGCTATGGGGAAAGTGGGGTTAGGTCCAGGGTGGAGGGAAATTTTTTTAAGTGCCAAAGTGGCCACAAAATGACCCTCCCAATGGACCAAAACTTACTGTGGCATGCTGTGCGGGTCCCCAATTTGTCAAGGAATGCCCTCCAAAGGGCAAAATGCACCCCAAAGTGAAAAAGTACAGGGGAAAGTCTGTGTTTTGCTCTGAGAGACAAAATGGTGGCCAGAAATGACCCCCGCGGTCACTTCCAGCCCTCTAGGAACTGCGGATACATGGTTTTTAACCATATCCATGGATACTGAAAAAGGGTGTCAATGAGCCACTCCACAGATATGCGGAACTGCGAATAGCAGTTCTGCAAATTGATAAAATGTGGGGCAAAATTCCTATAGACATCTATGTCAAACCCCAAAGGTGTTCTTGCACAGGAACACCTTATCAGCCTTAAGAACATCATTAAAAATTAATGGATGGGTGGATGGATTTACTTAACATACAGTACACAAAGTGCTGTAATCCTGAACTACAGTTTGTGACTAATTTCAGAGCTCTCTGCTTAGCCATTCCCGATTCCCTATTTTTTTCAGTTTTCCCACAGAGATTTCCCCCAATTTTTAATGATAATGGTTTGACAAGGTATTCTCACACAAGAACACCTTATCAAGCCTTTATAAAAACACTAAAAAACCCTCCAAGGAACAATAGTCCCAGCTGCTGCTATTTGAAAGGAGAGGCTGTTCTGCGTTCTGGAACATAGGTAAATGCATCGGTGGGCAGGCAAGCAGATATAAAAATTTTTTGCAGATGGCAAAAGATTGTAGCCATCTTTCAAACAGCCATGCAAAAGAAGTGTTCTAACTACCAATAGATGCCATTTTGTATTTCCGATGCCATTTTGTCATCCAATATTCTGATATTTCCCCCAATATATTTTCAGTATTAGGGTAGAGTTATTTTGATCATTCTGATCCAGTATAAGCTTCTAAATATAAGATCAGAAGTATTTCTGATAAATTAGATATCTCCAATATTGTTCTGATATCTATATTGGGTTTATCTGACTACACCAGTGTTTCTCAATGTTTTTGGAGTCGTGGACTGGTACATTATTTGTGCGCAGTTTCCTGGACCAGCAGTTAGTAAAGGGGTTGCTCCCTCATCCCCAACTCCTCTCCCAGGCACCCCCCAAAAACCAATTTTGGGTAAAGGGGGTGGGGTCCGGGATCCACGGAGCCCGAAATGAACATTATCCAGGAAATGAGCTCCAGAGAGCGCCTGGTGGCGGCCCCCGCTAGCCCAAAATTGTTTTTTGGGGTGATTTTTTATTAGTGATGCCTCATGGACAGTGCCTTGCAGACAGGAACCAGTCCACTGACCAGTGGTTGAGAAACACTGGACTACATGGGCCTAATATATGCCTAAGTAGCATTTCATGGGATGGTGGCAGTGCAAAGTTCTGTTCACATCAGCATTGACCTATCTTTGTAATTGTCATTTCCTTCCTCCCTCCCTCCCTTCCTCCCTGTATCTGTCTAGACCAGATGCAAGTTATCATCAGCTACTCATGCTCCATCAAGCTAGTGCCACTGCTTCCTTTAGTGCCGGAAAGGAAGAAGTAAATTATTTTCCTCTTCAGAAACGAATATTTGTAGATACCTTCAGTATGTTTACACATTGTCTGGATTGCATACATGTTATGTGATTGAAAAAACATTTGCAAGTTACATCATATCTATGTAAGAGTTTTATTTCCTCTTGCTTTTTATCCTGAAACAGAAAGTTCCTTGTTGACTCTTGCATAGTAATAGTGTTTTCCCATTCTTTTCTTCATAATATAGTCTGGATTCCCAGTGAGGTCACACCTGGTATTTATTTATTTTATTATGTGTGTGGCCTCTAAAAGAATGAAGTAGGAAAGGAAATTCCTGTTGCACAGCCTAAAGGTCGATCAAATAATCCAGTTTCCTCTTCAGAGATTACTTGGGACACTCAGACATTTAGTGAGGTTTTGCATGAATTATATTGCTTATAAATAAGGAACTTACTCCATGTGTTGTCATTCTGTGGCACTGTGGTTAAGCCAAGTATCTATTTGGTTTCAGAATTAAGGATATAAGAGGCAAGCAACTCTTAGGAGTAAGCACATTCATAGAGGTGACACTTCCAGTAACAACAACGGATCACTGCTGAAAAGGTAAGAACGCCTTTTTTAAAAAAAATCATAATCCACCATACTGCCCAGCAGACGTTGTGTTGAATTCATGGAGATGGTCTTGAGGCTGGTGTTGAGGATTAGGTTCTCAGGTTCTCTTGTTCTCAGGGAACTGAATAGTGAAGCTAACTCCACTGGCTGGCGCAGCTCAGGACTTCACGGCCTTCACGGCAGCCGTAGGTTTTTCCTGCTTATAAGCCGTTCTACACCTTCTAAAGAAATGTTTTCTGGCATTCTGCAGTTGTCATAATAATGGTAGTCTGGGTTTAGGTGATATGTGTATCTTGCAGTTGCCATAGACAGATCATCATCTGATCAAAGCATAGATCTGGGGCTCATTCTGAGCAAACACAGCTTAGAACTAATCAAAAAGATGTGGAAGAGATCTTGTACTGGGAAGCTGCCACCCAGTGGCATAGTTTCTATTAGTGAAACGTTTGCTATATTTTTGTACCCCTTCTAATTATTTGGAGCCCTCACCGGCCCAGTGTGACCAATTTTCTAAGCACTTTGCTGATAAAACTGTTCACATGTAATCTGCCTGGTGCTGCCATTAGAACAGAATTGATTGAGTACTTGATATGTCTGCTTCTTAAGGCAGATAAAGGTAAAGCGTGCCGTTGAGTCGATGTTGACTCCTGGCGCCCACAGAGCTCTGTGGTTGTCTTTGGTAGAATACAGGAGGGGTTTGCCATTGCCTCCTCCTGCACAGTATGAGATGATGCCTTTCAGCATCTTCTTATATCACTGCTGCCCAATATAGGTGTTTGCCATAGTCTGGGAAACATACAAGTGGGGATTCAAACTGGCAACCTCTGGCTTGCTAGTTAAGTCATTTCCCCACTGCGGCATTAAGTGGATAGGTCTTAAGGCATATAGGATCAGTTTAAATTATTGATACCAAGGAAAATTGACAGGATCCTTTCAGAACTGCATTTAGCTACTTGCTTGCTTGACTTCTGTCATCTTGATTTCTAAAATACAATCAAAAGATAGCTATTTGTCAGTGACTATTTGTCATTGTTAAAAAGAGAGAACAGAGAGAAATATTTAAATCCTTATTAAATGTTTGTATCCTTATATTTCAGAGAGAAATGTTTACATCCTTAAAGGAGACAATAGCAACCCTGTGCTTTAAAAAGTCGCTATAAAATGTCTGTGTGTGGTGAGGGGACTGATAGGCCTGTACTTAATTTCCAGGCAAATTGCCTGAGCAGGGGTTCCTGGAGGAAACCCAATTCTTGGATCCACATCAGTTGTGGTTCAGACCTAGTTTTGAAATGGTTTTGAAATTTTCAAAACTAGTTTCCTGACAGATAACCTATTTCAGAAACTTGATGGGGAGAGTGTGACTCGGATGGCACTCCCAGACTATGAAACTGATCATTTAGTGGGATTATAACCCCATCCAGAACAGACAGAACTGAACCATCTCTCAGATCCTGACCCCCTACAGACAGTACCGCTGTCTGGTTTGGATTCAACTTCAGCTTGTTATCCCTCATGCAGCCCATTATTGCCTGATATGAGAAACTGGTGCCAGATGTTAGTGCTGGAGGAAGCAGAATGATTTCCATTATACCCTTTGGGAATGGTCTTGCTTGGTGTTCCATCTTGTTCCCAGGACTTTATGCAGCCCCTGGGTGAGATTGCTTGCAGTTCTGAAATGTAGCATCATTCATACATTGATTAAATCCGGCTTTATTTTTCTTTTACACGACTGTGTAATTTGCATTGAAACTGATCACATATCCTAGATGCCGGAAAGTGCTCTTTGATCTCTCCTTGCAGTTGGATTCTTAGATAGTCATTGTGGTGGCAAGCAGGGAGTGTTTGTCATCAGTTTCATTCAATAAACTGACAGCAAATTCTGTCTTTCTGCTGTCTATGTGCTCTAAAAAACCTCCTATATTACGACTACAGTATTGTGCTATATGTTGGACTTCACTTGAAATGGATTTGGAATCCATTATCACCTCAGTTTTGGTTTGTCTGTATTTCCTACCAGCTACCTTGAAGACCCTATTCAAAGAAGTAAAGTTGGCAGATCAGCACATCGTTATAGGGGAAGGGAAGTCAGAAATCTATTAGCTGTTTCCCCTTCCAGCTGTCCTGCCAGCTCTTTGACCTTGGGGAGCAGTGCTAACCTCCCACAGATCCTCACTTTGCTCCTCTGTAATGCCAGGTCTGTCCAGAATAAGTCAGAAACCATCCATGATTTGATTCTGGATGAAGGGGCAGACCTGGTATGTATTACAGAGACGTGGTTCTGGGAGGCTGGTGGCCCAGTCAGCTCCCAGCTTCTCCCTCCAAGGTACTCTGTTGAGGAGCAGGTGTGGGGACATGGGTGGGGAGGTGGAGTGGCTGTGGTCTATAAGAATAATCTCTCCCTGACCAGGATCCCTGTGGAAGTGTCTGACCATATGGAATGTGTGTACCTAAGTTTGGGGAGCAGGGATAAACTGGGACTTCTGTAGGTGTACAGATCGCCCCGCTGCCCAATGGAGGTCATCAATGATGGACTCCATTGGACTCCAGCTCTTACAGATAGACCCCTGACGCCTTCGAGCCCCCCTGCCATGGTTCCATGAGCATCCCTAGGTCCTATTGCATACCCATTTCTAGCCCTGTAAGTAGAATCCCATGCAGGTGGAATCAAGTCATTGGTAACTCTTGGATCCTTTAAAAAAATAATAATTCCAAAATGTATTTCATTTACAGATGGCACATCATCTGTTGCTCATCCTCATCTCTGTACTGGTTATTGGTACTCATTCTGAAGCAAGATCAGAAGTCAAGCACAAGAGTAAGTCATCTATATTTAAACATACCTTAAAGTATTTATTGTGGCTGAGGATGATGGGCGTTGTAAAAGTTCTGCATCATCTGGAGCACCTCAAGTTGGGAACCCCTGCTCTTGAGTATACTCATTGGTTAGTTATAGCAGTGCATGTGCACACAACCACACACCCACCAGAACTAACTCTTGAGATTCTTTTGAAGCTTTTGATTCTTTTT
The DNA here is from genome assembly GCF_027244095.1 of Hemicordylus capensis. NCBI lineage: Eukaryota > Metazoa > Chordata > Lepidosauria > Squamata > Cordylidae > Hemicordylus > Hemicordylus capensis. The sequence goes on along the minus strand of NC_069658.1, from coordinate 366,445,464 downwards.
GAATTCTATTGGTTTGGATAAGAGCTGCTTAAAGGGAAACTGCCTCTTAGTACTCATGCACTATTTTTGTCTGGTTTCCCCCCATATCTTGAAATCATTATTGTCAAGTTTTTAAAAGGGGAGATTTGGTTGGGGAGTCTTCTTTCCAGTCTCGAGGCCTCAGAGACAAAGGGGAGGGGGTTATTGCACCCTTGTTCTCCTCCTTGTTAGCTGGCACACTCTGTCAGCTCCCAACCTAGCTTCTGTCTTTGTGACCAAGACTGTAGGCCTTCCTGGCCAGCCTCATAACTGGTCTGTCTTTTAAATTCTGCTTGTTCTAACCCCACCTGCACCTCTCTCCTTAACTTGCCCCTTTTGTCTCTGCCTATTGCCTCCCATCTCCCTTCACTGTTTGATTTGTCCTGCCTTTCTCTCCCTGCAGGTCCTGTTTGCCAGGTGATTGGAGCCTTCAAATCTTCCGTATCACTTCCTGGAGTGGGTGGAGCATCCCAGCTTGATGAGCTGTCACAAGGTAAGCATTGTGCATTCTCCCTGGCTTTGAATCTGTATGCACATTCTAGGGCTTGACAGAAATAGTGATCATATTAGCATTTTTAAAGAGCATGTTGTCAGAACTCATCATTACCGTTTTTTTTTAAATCTTTTTCAATGTTCAGTCTACAAAGTAGAATCACTACAGATTCCAGATCATAAATCATCTGAGAAATTAACACTTATCTGCAATACATCTGAGAAGAAGGATGCATTGGTTTATTGGATGAAAGACCAGGAACAGAAAGGAACTGGCACACATTTGGAAATAACAGTCAAGAATCCCATGGATGCAGGGAACTACACCTGTTGGAATAAAACATCAGATGAGATTCTGTGTTATGCTACTGTGCTTATTGTGAAGAAAGATGCAACTGGGAAAATCGCTGATCAAATGCTGAGTCCTTTTGAAGGTAAGTCTATGAGGACTATGGATTAAGGATACGCACGGAGTTCTAATCAATATTAGGGCTATATGTCATGTTGGGTCCGACAGAGTTGTTAGATCAGTGCCTATGTCAGATTATCTCATATCTAATCAGACATGACAGCAGGATGCTTCTATAATGTCAGAATTATTAGAATACATGTCTATTCTGTCAGAATTTCTGTTGGAATTGTAGGATGATTTATAAGCATTATTTAAGGGCTTCTGAAAGCTGGAACAGTGTTGCCTAACTTAAACTGTGTGAAATGCCATCTGGAAGATACTGAGAGAACCATTGTCCAAACAATTCTAATCTTTGTAGTTGTAGACATGTCACAGCATCTAAATATCCTTTCCAAGGCCTTCATTGCAACCCTACCAAGTGCTAGTCTATGGCATATTTCTTGACTGCCGGATCCTTTAAAAATTCATAGCGACATTCAGAGGGAAATTCATAGGGACAGTAAAATGTATCAGGATCAACAAATGCTTACAATGAATTTGCAAACTTTGTCATTACACAGAATTCTTCCTTAGATTTGAGCTGTACTCTTAATTTTTATTTTTTATTTTTTAAAGAATAGAGACAATTTTGGTTTAGAGATCAGTTTCAAATGTAGTTGGATGTGCTCTAAATGTTTAGAGGGAGCTGCTCTGTTGTTTTCTGGCCCAAAATGCCAATGCATAATGTTGACACAAGTTAAAATTTTACTCTAATTACATTCTCAAGAACTTCTTTTGTTGCCATCTTGATATGCTCTGCAAAGAGGAGCTAAATTCAGTGTTCTGCAGAAACATCTTCCTCTTTTCAAAAGTTTTTTAAAGGATCGTCTTTGACAAAGCGTGTGACTTGAAACTGCATTGTTGCACTGTGGATATTGGTTAGTCTTCATAAATGTTATCAAATTGATAACCATGTAGCTATATCAGGTTGTGTGTGTTTTGTTTTGCATTCCAGATATCGTTTGTTCCCACCACAATTCATGTGCTTTATGCTGTGCTTCACCTCAGCCCATATGTACATATTTGTATAACACCTTCTCAGCGCATGTTATGCATTTTATGTAATACAGTGAGGCTGTCCAAACCATAAGCTAGTGCCCTACCCAGGTTTGAGAGCTGTGCACACTAGGGTTGTGCATGATTCAATTTCTTCATTTTGATTTGTACCCAAATCAAAACACCCCCAATTTGTTTTGGGTCCAAATCCGTGGAATCACCCAGATTTGATTTGTACCCAAATTTTCTAAATCCTAATCCAAATTGATTGGGATTTAAAAAAAAAAAAAAAGGTTACTGGGGCCAAAAGAGTGGGGTGGGTGATAGTGCCCAATGGGCCCAAATTTCAAAGATTTTGGGCAAAGGGGTGATTTTTAAAGAATTTTTGCAGGCACATCTTTAAGCTTCCCCCCACAGGGAATAATGAGGATTTCAGCAACCTTATAGCTCCACATAGGGGGCACCAGGGTGACCCAGAATGGGTTGTGGTGGGTGGTAGTGCCCAATGGGTGCAAGGAAGCTACCACTCAGATTTCAAAGAAATTGGGCAAAGGGGTGATTTTTAAAGGGGTGCGGTGGCTTTAAAGATGGGGGAGAGTGCACTTACACCCCAACCCCCACCCCCACCGCCACGAGTTATGAGGCTGCTGAAATCCCCATTAGTCCTTATGGGGGGAAACCTTAAAGACATGCAAACTTCAGAAATTCTTTAAAAACCACCCCTTTCACTAATTTATTCGAAAGCAGGCACCCATTGGGGCACTACCACCTGACTCACGCTTCTGCCCTCAAAACCCCCTTTCTGCTCCAAATCTGCCCCAAAGACATTCCAACTTCAAAAACAATTTAAAAACCTCCCCTTTGCCCTATTTCTTTGAAATCTGGGTGGTAGCTTTCTTGCACCCATTGGGCACTACCACCCACCACTACCCACTCTGGGCCACACCCCACCCAGTGAGTTATTACTAAGGCTTTTGAAATCCCCATTATTCCCTGTGGGGAAAAAGCAGTAAATATTAAAAATTCTTTTACAATCACTCCTTTGCCCAATTTCTTTGAAATTTGGGTGGTAGCTTCTACCCATTGGATATTACCACCCAACCCACTTTGGCCACAAAATGGAGGTCTGAATCTCTGTATATTTTGGATCCAAATTGGGATGATTTTTTTTGTACCCGAATCTGGGCAATTGAGGACAGGGTGACTTGTTTTGTCTACAAATCACCTGAATCAGCCAGATTTGGGTAAAAATCATTTTGTACACAAATCGTTTCTCACATCCCTGGTGCACACTCCTAATTAATGGCTGCGTGGGAACAAACAACTAGGTAGGAGGGAATAGTGATTGTGAGGAATCGAGGTAAGAAGAAAAACTGAGTAGGACAGCTTTTCCTCCGACCTTGGTCAAATGCTGGGTATGAAAGCTGGGTAAGGCAGTACTGTCCTACCCAGCTTTTCCTCCTACCTTGATTCCACACAATCATTTCTCCTGCCTCCTGCTTAGTTGCTCGTTCCCACACAACAAAAAATTGGAAGCACACACAGCTCCTAAACCTGGTTAGGATACTTGACCTACCCAGTTTTCAGTTGTGTGAATGACCTCACTATTGCCTATAAATGCTCATGAAATTATACTAGATTTAACCTCTGCTATGCTGTATCACCTCTGGTCTTTTTTGCAGCTACCTGTCTAACAGGACTACTGCTTTTAAGTGTACATTTTTTTGTTTTATTACAGGAACAAAAGAGACCTACTTCAAATGTGCAGCAAATAGTTATGCTGGGAACTTCATATGCTCATGGAAGCCAGTTGGCCAGAATTCAGATCTGAAGTTTGGAATCAGAAATGAGTGAGATCCATTTCCCCTCTACATTATAAGCAATATTGTGTAAAGAATAATGCTAGGTCATCCCTTTCTGTGTGTAAATAAACATCCACAGACTGTAGACTGTAGGGCTCCTATAATAATGTACCTTACAAACCACCATATTGCTGCAGGTAGAAAATGGGCAAGCACCACTCTCAGTTGCAAGCCTGTAATAAAACTGAGAGCTGGGGTGAGGCTGTGGGAGCACAGAATCACACTGCAATTACTGCATATGCTGTACAGAAGGGCAGCCCATCATGAAGACACACATTGACCAACATACAGATCGATAAAGTTATGGTGTATGCTTCGGGGGGGGGGATTTTCATTGTTTTCTTTGTCTCTCTGAAGCCAACTGTGACTCCCCAAAATATGTCCCTGTGGGCTGCTTGACCCTGAAGAGTCACAGTCTGCTTCACAGGACAGGGGAGATAAGGGAAGATAAACATAAATTGCCCCTTCTCAGAAGCCCTCATGCACCAACACTCTACCAGTGCTTTCTTAGTCTTGATGTTGGCCATTATCTATTGGCCAAGAAACTTCCCATTCCAAACAGTCACTTTGTGCTTCTTAATCTGGCTCTACAACAAATTGTCAGGGGGGAAATTGTGCTTGGATACAAATCAAATCAAATCTTTATTGTTACGGTCATTTGACCAGCAAAACACAAAGTACAAAAGCTTTACATAAAAGCAAGCTTTACATAAAAGTGATCTTGGTCAAATAAAGTAATAAACTATTGAAACATAAAACAGAACCATAACATCCGAGTTCATCCATTACATAAAACAGAGGGCTCCATGCATTATAATAATCTAAAATTTATTTCAATCCAACCCCATATCTCGCTTCTCAACATTTCTTATCCTAGTCTTATTAGCCAGAAAACAATACTTCGCCACTTATAGGATACTACATCCCAATGGTCCGTCAAAAGTAATTCCAGATAGAACTGCTCAGAACAACTGGGGTATGCTGTTAAAAAAGGACTTCTATATCTCTCCCGCAAAGTTCTATTAAAACTGACAATTCAAGATAACATGGGCCGTTGATTCCACTTCCCCAGAACCACAAGGGCAGACATGCTCCTTATAGGGGATCTTACAGTATCTCCCCTCCCGGACAGCCGTTTCTAAGGCATTACACCGGGCGAGCGTCAGAGCCCTCCGGAAACTAGGTACTAATATTTTATTAAGGTGTACTTGGATACTCACACAGGGTATCATTTTCTCTCCAAACCTCTCTTCTGGATTTTCCCATGGCATTGAGTATGCTGCAAATGGTCACATTAATTACCTACAGTAGTTGGAAATAACTGAAAAATATAATTTGCTCAGGAGACAAACAAAATTTGTTTAGCAATAATGAAATATTTTTGAAACAAAGGGTCTTTTAGTACCTTAAAGATGTGTAGATTTATTGTATATATGAGGGCAAAGGACTATGAAATGCAAGACATCTCAATGCTAAGTTCCAGTATACAGTTGATAATGCAATGGCTATTTACTACTGCAATAATATCTCCCTATTGTTGCTAAGCTAATTTAAAACTATAGTAGGAGACAAATCCCTGGTCTTAATTAAATGCCAAATGAATAATTCGAATTTGCAGATAAATTCTTGTTTCAAAGTGTCCTACTTGGCACTCCTTTAGAACTTTTTAAAAGTGATGGACAGCTCTAACCCTAACTGAGTTGCCAGGTATGAACATCATCTGTGAACACTTGGGTTGAGGGGGGAGATATTTGTTTAAACAGGTATCTGGAGCACATGCAAAGGAGTGATTTAGATAAACACCCCCACCAACCCACGCACAATAAATGGATGTGCTGGGAGGGCGCCAGAAGGTCCACTGAGCATGGGTGTGTTCTTGGTGGACGCCCTTCGTAATCAGATGTGCTAGGCTCTGTATTGTGCATACCAGCTCTTAGGCCTGTATTCACTCAAAATGGCTGGATCTGACCTGATACAACCTGGTCTAACAGGAAAATTGTCAGAGGGACTGACATTACATCCCGCCCCCCGCAAGCTGTTGGTTTGGTTGGATTGTCTTGGGAAATCTGACAATTTTCCAACATTCAGTTGGCCGCCAAAAACCCTTCTCCTGCATTCTTCTCCCCATCCCTACCCCGGGTGGCTGCAGGAAACAACAGGCATGATGCCCTCTTTACTCATCCCAGAGTACTGGAGCTAGTTGAAGCTTCTGTTGTAATAAGTGCCTTCCCCACTTCTACCCCTTAAGGACTTTGTAGGACCCAGAAGGCTCAGGGGATTGTGAGTGCTAGGGCAAGACACAATTGTTTGGTGATCCAGTTGGTGCTAGGGCAGGATCTAACAGTCACCTAAATGTTTGGGAAAGTTACCATGCAATTCTGTCTTTCTAAATCTAGGTATAATGATAAAACGTCAGGAAGCATAATTTGTGAGAAGCCTGTGAAGAGTCCTGTTGGACAGGATCCAGAAACATACACAGTTTTCTGCAGAAAACAAAATTCTTGCTCATCTGCTGAAGAATACGAGCCAATTATGATGTTTCTTGATGTTTTCTATGGATTCACATATGAAGAATATAATCAGACCTTCTTCATCAAAGACATCAGTGAGTAAGACAGAAAGTGCCCTCTCACTTCAGGAGATGCTTGGTAAAGAAAATAAACATTGTAGGTAGCCATGTTGGTACATAAGAAAGAAAGAAAAACCCAAAAAAACCCATGCCATTTTTCATACCAAGCAAAAATGACACAAAATCTTGAGAAGCTATCTTTCAAGTTATTAAGAACCGTTCATCAGGCTGCATGATAAGAAATGCAAAAGGTGTGTTTGTGGGGGGTGAGGAATATAAAAGACTAGCATATTTCTTATTCACTTCTGTACTTAAAAAGGAGTTATATGCTCTGACTAGTGCTAGAAATTGAACGGCTTGATTTAGCCTTGATAAAGCCTTAAGTCGGGAAGAGTTCAACAAACTCTTATTAATCAGTTGTACTGGATGCTAAGCATGATCACAGGGTTTCTGTCAGGGCTTCTGGGATGAAGCAGAGTAAAAAATGGCTCCCCCCCCCGGCGTATGTGTGTGCGTGCACACACACACACACACACACACAAACACACACCGGGAGGGTGGGGCGGGGTACAGCCATTTTTTACTCTGCTTCATCCCAGAAGCCCTGACAGAAACCCTGTGATCATGCTTAGCATCCAGTACAACTGATTAATAAGAGTTTGCTGAACTCTTCCCGACTTGAGGCTTTTATAAAATGCAGAACTTCTGGGGCTTTCAACAGGGAGCTGCCCATACCTTCACTTCTATTCTTTTTTTTTCTTTTTCTTTTGCCTATTCATTAGCCTAATGAAGGGTTCTTAAGAACTCAAAAAGCTAGCTGCTGCTTATTATATGTCATTTTGGTTGTTCCTAATAAAGATATATTACGAGATTGTGGCACTTAAATCAAATAATTTGAAAAGAATGTTGTCTTTTATCCACAGTGGTTGGTAATTTACAATATTGACACTAGGAGGCAGTGTAGGTTCTTTTATGAGCCATACAAGAAACTGTGACAGCTCTTTCCCCTCCCAGCTATGGTGACTTCTATCACCACAAATTGAAAAATAGAAATGGTGAAGCAATTGTCTGAATGCTCTGTGGACTCTTTTTGAAACATTTGTGGTCCTGTACTAAATGTGAACCTCAGAGTATGAGGGAACACTCAGGCAATGTCTTTTATTTTTTATTTTTTAAAGCACCCTCTCTTCCATCTGTTGTTACCAAAATAGTCCTAAAGGGAATGTATGAACTGGCAGCTTGCAGAGCAGCCTTTTTCTATAGGTAGGAGCATTTGAAGCTCGGAAGTAGTATGGGTGGTGAAAGGAAAGGGTGAGATGGTCCAACTTCCCTGGTACTTTAAGTCAGCTCACATTACTGTCAAACTGCAAAGGCCTTTCCATATGAGGAAGGCATAGTGTTTATTGCCATATGTGGTTCTAGCCACCATTTACCTGCACTTCATGGAAGCTGTGAAAACTCTCATGTGATGACATGCTTGCTAGGCAATGAGATTGTTGCCTTAAATGGTGGAGAAGAGGAAGCAAGACAGCTCTCCTGGGTGACAGGCGCTCTGATCAGTAAATCTTATAGCAGACTTTGGTGGTTATCAGGGTTTAATGGGCAAGACCTCCATCAGTTCCACTGCACTTTTAAAGGTAACTTGCTGGCCCTGCGCAGAACACCTGCACCCTAGTTCTCCATTTCTCACCCCTCCCCGGACAATCTGGCTCCCTGCCCTGCCTTCCCCCTTCCCCCTCCTTAAGCCACACCTTTCCATCCGGCATGGCAGCGGAAGTGGCAAAACCTCCCTCAACTCTCTCCCCCCACAACTCTCCCCCCACAACTCTCTCTCTCTGTCCCCCTCCAACTCTCTCTCTCTCTCTCGCTCTCACCCAGCCCCCCCATCCCATCACCTTCCTAGGGAGAGAGGCATCGTGATGACCTAGGTCAGCTCCTACCGCCGGCCTCCGTCACGTCGCCATGCCGAGTCTCCTCGTGAGGAGGATGGCCAATTTGGGCAGGAGAGTGCACTGAGGGCTGGCCTCCATCAGCCTGCTGAGTCTCCTCATGTGGAGAACGGCATAGCCAGGACTTCCCTCCCGGCCTGTACGGATGGCCCTCGGTGCACTCTTCTGCCCCGGCCGTACTCCTCACGAGGAGACTCGTCAGGGCACCGGAGGGCACTGCTCAATGTCTCTTCTTCTTTCTTCCTTGTTGCCACAGCGCCTCCTCCTCCTTAGTCCTCCCTCCTCCTCCGCCACCGCTGCCCCTCCATCCGCCATTCAGCCCTACTCCGTGCCTGCTCTCTCCTCTGGACAACTCTCATGAGAAGTGCCCCTTACCATGGGATGTGCGACATATGACCTAAGCCTTTTAAATATATAGATTCTACAAGTTAGAGACCTAATGAGTGGACCCCCATTGCTTCTTCTGTGGCAGGGTGGAACATAGTTCACACACACTTGCATCTCAGCCCTAACTTCAATTTGCCACCTCAGTTATCTCAAATATTTTTCTCTTATAGTTAAACCTGACACTTCTGAGTGCTGGATTACCAATAGTGGCCTGAATTGGACACTCCCTCACACCTGGAGCACACCAGAATCTTATTATGGGCTCACATACCAGATCAAAACTGTTGGACAGCACAACAGAAGGGTAACCTTGTCTGTAAGTATATGTTCTTCAGTTTAAGGTTTTTTAGAATGCACATGGGAAAACACATGACAGGAGTTATTAATTGAAGGCGCGAAAATGAGGAGCTGAGATAGACTTTTTAACTCTCTGCAGAATTATATTCTTCCTGGATTAAGTCATGGTCCTTTTAGTCCAGTATTTTGTTTCCCTTCCAATGGTCGCCAGCTAGGTGTTTCTGGAAAAATCACAACCGATGGTTGATGAAGATAGCCATTCCCCCATTGTCCCCTGTTTTATACTGTAGTTGCTTCCCTCATAAACACAAATTAATCTTATGCAGAGTTAACTAAGGGTTTATTCAGAAATAACTCCATTTTCTCCTTCACCTTTCCCTCCATTTTCCTTTCTAACTCCATGCCCCACACTCTCTACAGGATCCCCACTGGGACAAATTTCTCAACAACACAACATAAAAGCTTACTAGATAGAATACAACATTCCCTCCATAATCTTCACTTAGAGGTAGATGCTATCACTCTATGAATATTTCAGCCTCTCTTATTGTACTGTGATGACCTCATGAACTTTGAGCCCAGATCAGCTCCAGCATGCAAACTGCATTTGTCTAGGTTGTCTGCACACTTATGGACCCTGATTTTTGTAGTTCACTACAGTGGCTTGTACTTTTATTCTCAGATTTGTGAGGTGGATAACACTACGCTACTTAAAAATGGAAACATCCTAAGCTGCCACATTCGACTGAATTCAAATGAAATGTACAGTATTCGCTCCAGGGATCGATACAGCGACAATGATTCTGCTTGGAGTGAGTGGTCTAAGCCTTGCAGGTATGGTTAAATGGCATCGTTGATCTCAGGGGCAGAAAAGATTTGTTAGCTGGAACGATGTGGCAGAGTCAGATCAACTCCACTTCCCCCTTGAGTATTTTGGTGGCTCTGTGAACACCTTGGCCACCTTTGGACATAATACCCACCCACCCACCCAACCCCGACACGCACACACACACACACTCCCATTCGTATTCAGATATACTGGACAGCGTCCTCTTTGCAGCCAGCAAGACTGCAGAGAGGCAGGGGAGCTGGCTGTGCGAGCTTCCTTTTTTCATGAAGGACAGTCTGCACAGCCAATAGCAGCTAGAGCAAGGGAAGAGCTTGCTCCCTCAACTCTGGTTTAGCCTGCAGAAGGCTAACAGCAGTGCCAGCGTTCAGACATAACTCTGGCACCATGGAACCAGAGGTAGACACAACAAAACTAAGAGATAACCAAAGGTACAAAATAGAGTTTGGGAAGGAAAACCATGGGTCCATTTTTTACTTTAACTGTGGTTGCCTGCATTCAGTACGTTTTGCGAAACCAGAGGTGAAGGAATCTCTGGTTTCGTGTTACATGTGAACATAACATTAATTGTATGGATTGGCCAACATCCTGACTACATTTACTCAAGGAAGTCCCATTGAAATAAAAATTTAGGCATGCCTAACTTATCTTTTTAATCTCAGTGGGACTTCCTTGAGTAGATTTAGTCAAGATGTCAGCCAGTAATTGTAAAATCTGAAACTATTTTAGGCCAGAAGACGCTCTCTTATGTACATTAGTTTATTCCACCTAATTCTTGCCTGTTCCTTGTATATTCTACTTAAGTGTGCTTATTCTATTACTAATCTTTCAACAATGCAGGCAATTGCCCAAGCTATATAGACTCCTTCCACCATTGTCTCTGGTCAAACAGGTTTTGCATGTAATTCTAGTGCTTCAAAAACCTCCAATACCTGTTTGACCAGGAAAGACTATGGGATAAAAGAAATGTGTGTGTACACTATAAATAATGATGATGTCTGTATCATACCATCCTCTCATGTTGTTTTTGTTTTTGGATAATGACTCCCATCATCCACAGTCTTTGGCCATTGTGGCAAAGGTTTATGTGAGTTGTAGTCCAAAAAACAAGAAGTTACCCATGACGGTCATCTTCAACTTCCTTGAAAAATATTGACCATCTCCAGTGTGTACGTGCTGTTTTTATGCTAGAAACTGATTATACATGCTTCCCTTGGCTATCACTCCCTTTCTGAGAACAGTACAGTCTGGTTCAAATCATGGCTCAGAGACTTGGTGCAGTCCATGGGTTTCATCTCTCTCCCTTCTCCTTTTGTCAACATATTGAAGCTATTCCCACGATCAGTAGAAAATGGGCTAAGGGAATCTAAAAGCCCACTTTCTCCTGATTGTCAGAACCACCGGGTTCATGGGCTTAGCCTGCTCTGTCCACAGATGAGCAGGGAGCTTGCTCTGGGTGGCCAGATTGGCCGCTCACACGAAGGTCTCCTCATGTGGCGACTCACTCCGCTAACCTCTTTTAAAGGGGAGGGGGGATTAAACAGGCTAACTGCTGAGAGCTGCATGGCTAAGCCAGCTCTGCCCACAGATACACGGATCATGCGTTTCTACAGTTAGCCTGCAGCAGTTAGCCTGCTGAATGCAGTTAGCCTGCTTAATCTGTGTAAATGTAATGTTAAACGATGGTTGGAACTAACAAGTGAAAAGAGATAGAATTTATGCCCACTCTTTTCTTTTTCTGGCATAAAGTGAGAACATACAAACCCAAAGAACATTCCCAATTGCTCAGCCATTTTAGAAAGATTCACTGCATCACATCCTCACCAAGCCTATTGCTCTTCCATGATCACCTCCATACCAAGAATGAGAATAAATGTTAGAAAACATATAGAGTTGGCAGAGGCACAATACAAATAGTGAGAAAATCCGGTCCCTGTTGTCAGCAAGAAGTTGTCCCATAATTATCAAGCATGTATGTCGTGGGGATGCAGAGTGTTTCATTTTCCCTCTGTCAACATTTTGTTTCACTTTTCAGGAAACAATCTCCCAGGAATGGCAAACCATACATTCATAGCCAAGACATCCCAGCAAAAATAGTAAAATGCAAGTGTCAGAAGAATTGAAGCTGAAAACCTGGTGTGAATGTGTGTGTGTGTGTGTGTGTGTGTGTGTGTGTGTGTGTGCGTGTAGTTAATATGGTAATTATTTGCTATTTATGATTGAATACAAAAAGGTTTTTAAAATACTGAGTGGGGACTCTAGGCCCCAAATGCTCTCAGTGTTCTCAAGAGTTAGCACAATCTGGACTGCAAGATTCCTCTTATCTGATCATAATGAACACAAACTGCACACATTTCTCCTATTCAGATATAGTTTTCACCCTGATCCTAACAATCATTAATGGAGTAAGTTCCATGGAAAGGAATGATACCTTTCAAAGTAAATATGATAAGGATTTGAGCATTCAATGAGGCGAGGCTCACGATCAGTGAGACTTGCCTTTGGGGGGTTTGCGGGGAGAGCGGGCTTAGTCTGATCTCCCTGCAGACGATTGGAAGGGAAGCCTTGGTGGCCGGATCAGCCGCCGACACAACTGCCAGCTCTGTCACTGAGCCGGTGGGGGCTGTGGGGATCAGGGGCCACACGGCCCCCAGAATTTCCAGGATGCCCCATGCAAGCGCGCGGGGCATCCTGGAGAGACCCCCAGGGTTGGGAGGCTTGTTTCAGCCTCCCGACAGGGGTCTCCACATGTGTTGCCATGGTGCAGAGATGGGATTAGCAGAACACTCACTCCGCTAACCTTGGCTAAGGGGAGGGGGAATTAGGAGGGTTTTCTGCCGGTAGCCATGTGGCTCCCGTGGCAGCAGACGATCAGCAAAAAGTGGGCTAGGCTCCCTTAGCCTGCTTTTTGCTGATCGTGAGAATCTCCTCATCGACTATTCTCTACGCAGTTGTTGTGATGTAAGCATATCAACATAAAAAATACTGCAGTGCTAGAGGAATAACAAGCTCATTTTATTAAGAGTAATCCTATATAATAAAAGGCTAAGTGAGTGGCCATGGCTTTGGAACGTTGGGGATCTGCGTCCCTGCCTCCCTGGGCTGTTCTGGGCCTGCGCAAAGCGCAGGCCCAGAAGAGCCCAAGGGACACAGGACTGCAGACACCAGTGTCCCACAGCCACGGGCGGCCATTAGCTGGTGTGTGGCGGCGGGGGAAAGTGGCTGCGGCACGGCGAGAGGAGGCCGAGGCAACCAGAAGCGGCCGCCCTGAAAAAGGCGAGGGCAATGGTGGCGGGGGAAGACCGAGACGGGGGACAGGGAAGCTGGGCGAGGTGGCGGCAAAGCCGCCAACGAGGCCCCCGCCCGCTCACAGCCATCGCCCCCGCCTGCTCACCCGCCCTCCCAGCTGCCCAAAATCACCTTCCCCGCTCCCCCGCAAAAAAGATTAAGGGCCAAAATGGCCCATGAGAAGATCGCCGCCCCCGCCTATCGCCCTCCCTCCCACCCAGCTGCCGAAGACCACCTTACCCGCTCCAGCCCAAGGGAAAAGAGAGGAGCTCACGAGCAGAGCTCCTCTCTGTGCTAAGTCACTGCTCAAACTGCCGCTATGGACGCAAAGGACGCCTATTGCGTCCATTGCGACAGTATGGGCAGCAGCTTAACACAGAGAGTAGCTCTGTTCCTGAGTTCCTCTCTTCTCCTTCGGGCTGGAGCGGGTAAGGTGGGCTCCGGCAGCTGGGTGCACGGGAGGGCGATAGGCAGGGGCGGCCACCTTCTCATGGGCCATTTGGGCCGTTATTCATCCACACACACACACACCCAAAAAGTATAAGCAAAATAAGGAAGAACAAAAACAGAGACAACAACAGCAACAAAAACAAAAAGAGAGAGGGGACAAGGGGGGAAAAAAGAGACAGAGAGAGAGAGAGAGAGAGAGACAGAAAAGACGGGATAGAAAGCTAGCGCCCGTTATCATAACGGGCTTAAAAATACTAGTATATTAATAAAATATTATTAATCTGTATGGAATTACACAGCAAAATAAGCAAAAAGTTAGAAAGGAATGCAGAAACATACAACTGAAATCCTTCCTACAAGGGCATAGCTAGGGAAGAGAGCCCACATACAACCAGAAAAGTTTTGAAAGCTGCTACAGCAACTGACCATCTGGACGAACAGATAACACGTGTTTCCATTTAAACTGCAACTTGCCTGTTGAGCTGGGAGATCAACTGCAGTAAAACCTGGGATGAAGCTTCGGCTATGCATGTGCCTGCATGCATCTCCCCCATCTTTGCCATCAATAGACAGCAGATGCTTTCATTTGTTTGATTAGATTGAACTTCTGTTACTATAGTCTGTTGAAGGAGATTACCAGAGGCAGTACTAAACAGAGATCCGGGAGGGAGGCCATTATCACTACAAGCTGCTTGTGAGCTCTCAGTCAGAGACAAGCAGCTGCAGGGAGGCTGCTTCTCATTCCCCTGCCTGAAATAACTCTGCCCCAGTTGTCTATTGCCTTGCAGATGTTGGGGGAATGCCACTCAGGGACAGGCAACTTGGCAATGTCAAGTAGTCACATCCCCAGCAAGAACACTTGCAAGGCAAGATCAGCTTTCCCCTCAGCTGGGTGCAATTTTGCACCCCGCTGAAATAATTTTGGAGCCTGGACCTAAAGGCTTTTGGAGGCCCCCTGCACCCACACTAACAATATTTTAAACACATTTTTAAAGTGACCACACCACCCTGAACAGACTAAAAAGGACTTGGGGGGCCCCAGAGGGTATGGAGGCCTTGGACTTTGGCCTGGAAGTCCAGGGGTAAGAGCACCTCTGGCTGGATGCAAGTGCATTTTTAAGAATTTACCCTTGTCCAATGTTCTGGCATTGTCTGACTGATCTCCCTCTTCTGACTCCATTTCCCTTCCCTTCCCTTCCCTTCCCTTCCCTCTTAGCCTTGTGCAGATGGTCTTGTGGCATATACAGTTTAACATGTGGAGGTGGGGGGATCAGCCATCACTGTCCCCATCCACCATGCATTCAAGATATCCTGACTCTTCGTACATATGCCTACATATGTACACTGGAATGTGTAGTCTATAAATGGAGGGCCAGAAGCTGTGATCCTGATTTCCCCAGCCCAACACATACACATGCACCACCAGCCCTGCCCCGTGCATCTTGCCTTTTAGATGTAAGCATGAAAGCAGGGCTTGTGTCTTATTTTGTTTATGTTTGGTGCCAAGTTTTAAAAGGTGCTATTGAAGAATAATAATTCTGAGGAAGAATCACAGTAATTTGGAGCAAAATGTAGGACTAGATAAATCTTGATGCTTATTTATTGCCATGTTTTTATTCATATGAATTGTGCAAGATTTAAATAATGGATTTTCTTTTTTAATATTTCCAGAGTAATATATTTTCCTTTCTTACACCTGTAATTTATAATATTTATAACTTTCATTGATGTATGCTTTTAAATTTTTTGAAGGATGTATATTTGTCTTTTATGTAAATGATTATATATTTGATATAAACCAGTATCAGAATAGTAATGATTGATTCCATAAAGCAGTTATTGCAAAGCCATACTAAGTTTTCCAGTTAGAGATGAACTTAATGTATTCCTAGTGAAGAATATGTCAACATCAGTGCCCATACTGATGCGGTTCTTAACATTTCCCCCTCTTTAAGTTTATCCCTCTTATGGATTGTGGCTGACATTCAGACTATTAATGGTACTACTCAGGTTTTATTTTCCAAAGGACTACTTAATTTTAATAGGACTCCCATGAAGTAATTTAGCAGGATGTCAGCCTATTACTTTAACTTGTTTTTTTAAAAATATATATTAAATAGTCACTAGATTGGGGGAGCATGGATTTGGACCATGGTGGGGGATGTGACTTTTTGTATGATTAAGTATAAAGTTGCAATTATTACAACAATATTACAAATGTGAAAATAATATGTATGGCTGGAAATCATCCTGAATATTATTATTCCAATCATTACCAAATAAAACCCACATTTCAATGAATGTATTGGTTGATGTTCTTTCATTTCATCTTCAATAGTGGTGCCCAGGCGCCCAGGCACCCCGCAAGGGGGGCCACCTCCAGCCTCAAGGGCAGGGTGCCTCTGAGTACCAGTTGCAGGGGAGCAATGGCAGGAGAGAGGGCACCCCCTGAACTCCTGTCTGTGGCTTCCAGCAGAATCTGGTGGGCCACTGTGCGAAACAGGATGCTGGACTAGATGGGACTTGGGCCTGATTCAGCAGGGCTGTTCTTATGTTCTTATGACATCCTCTAATCTCTATTATTCCCTATGCAAAAAATATTCAAAAAATAATTTTAAATCGCAGGAGTGTCTGATTGCTTTGGGGTTTGGTGGGTGGTAGGCACCCCTGGGTACAGACAGGGGTGCCTACCACGCACTCCGGGTTTGTGCTCCTAGGTGCTCTGCATAGGAAATAATGGGCTGTTTCGAGTCCCCATTTTTCCCTATGGGGAAAATGCAAAATTTTTAAAAACCTTCCCAAAAATTTTTTAAAAATTGCAGGAGTGCCAAATTGCTGGGTGCCTGCCACCCACCCCAGTTTTGTGCCCTTAGGTACTCTGCATAGGGAATAATGGGCTGGTTTGAGTCCCCATTATATCCTATGTAGAATCTTTTAGAACTGGTTCAAGTTGGGTTCAAATTTGAACCGAACCAAGGTGGCGGGGGGGGGAGCGGGTTGAGCAAAACCAAAACTAAAACCAAAACCAAACCTACCCACTCTGGTTTGAATTGGGTTCAAACTCAAACCAACAGGCCAAACCGGTTTTGTGCACATCCCTAATGGCTCACTCTCCTACCACTACTATTCTGCTCAGATTACAATGCAACTAATCCAACTGTGGGTATTATCCATATTACAGCATCCTTTTAAATTCAGACAGGAGTTGGGCTACATGCCACAGTTACCATGAGACTGCCACTGGAATGGGAATACAAAAAGGAAAGGCAACAAATGTGTTGACTTTAGTTTATTGAAGGAACAGGTTGGGCATTTTCAGTATTTGATATATGTAGTTCACTTGTATTAGTCAATGAAACCTGAAGTAAAGATTTCAGTCAGGAGGTTTTTTGGACAACACATTGCCCAAGGTGTTCATAACGAATTTTCCCACAAGATGCCCTGCAAGAGAAATCAGTGGAGAAACAAAGAGTTAAACACATAATTCTCCTTTACAAACTTTGGGAGAACAAATCATTCTTGAGCCCACTCCAACAAGATGCCTATTTTCTGTCAGATTGTAGCCCTTCAATATTCTATTACTTAAAAAAAACAAAAAAACAGTGAGGAACAAGAAACATATTACATCCTTTTGGTTCTCTGGGGATGAATTAGGAAGTCATTATGCATGCGTGATGCCAAATAGATACTGAGTTATGAAGAACATAATGAAGCGAATCACACAAGCAGCACTACCTAGGCTTAGGTAGCCCAAGCTTTTAACCTGGGCTTTTACCTGGGTTAAAGGTTGCAAGTGTGTCCTTTAACCCAGGATCGTGTGAATGCTCAGACAGCATGCATTACTTCTGGTAGGTTCATCCCTGCCTTCCCACCCACCCACCCTCCCTGGCACAGTCATGGACATGGGTACAATCTTAATACATTTTTTTTCATCAGAATGTATAATGAATTATTTCATCATCACCATTGAACAAGAACAGCTCCATAAACCTATAGCATAAATATTTGACATATCATTAGAGAATATGTGGCATTTTACACATGATTGATGCCAGATGCCGCCTTCAGCATCTGAGATTTGAATTACCACTAGGGTTTTTATTATCCACTTGAGACCCCAAAATGATCTCATCAGGAAAAAAAAGTAGCATCTATGAACGATGCTGTTTACTTATTGAGCTGTGTTTGTTTATTGATGCTGCATTTTAACAGTGTCCACATAGAATGTCACCTTTTTTGTCATGCTGAATTATATGGAAGGTTTCCAAGCATCCAGTTCAAACATGTCAGAAACATTTCTGAAAATGTATATTTGTCATGGGAATGTATTTATTATTAATTTATTTTATTGAAATCTATACAATCGATGAGTCTATAAAATCATGCATGGTGTGGAGAAAGTGGAGAGAGAGAAATTCTTCTCCCTCTCACATAACACTAGAACCAGGGGTCATCCCATGAAATTGATTGCCAGGAAATCTAGGACCAACAAATAGAAGTACCTTTTCACACAATACATAATCAACTTGTGGAATTCTCTGCCACAAGATGTGGTGACAGACAACAACCTGGATGGCTTTAAGAGGGGTTTGGACAACTTCATGGAGGAGAGGTCTATCATTGGCTACGAGTAGGAGGGCTATAGGCCACCTCCAGCTTCAAAGGCAGATGCCTCTGAGTACCAGTTGCAGGGGAGTAACAGCAGGAGAGAGGGCATGCCTTCAACTCCTGCCTGTGGCTTCCAGTGGCATCTGGTGGGCCACCGTGTGAAACAAGATGCTAGACTAGATGGGCCTTGGGCCTGATCTAGCCAGGCTGTTCTTATGTTTTTAATTTTTTCTTATATACCGCCTCCTCCAAAGACTCTATGAATGTTGTTTCTATTAAAATAATGGCTGGTGTGATGTGGGAAATAGAGTAACTTGTGAAGCCACTGCTGCTGTAGCACTGTTGTAGAGAAAGGATGGTAGCACTACTAACATTACCGTATTTCTCCCCACTACTGCAAATAGAGGAAAGTGCGGTGATGCTGCAAGTGAGGTAATTTCTACAGTGGCCCCACTGATTCTGTGTATGTATCAATGGCTCCACAAGTTGCTCCATGTACCTTAGACATGTCCCTCAGACCTACTACTTACTACAATCTCCATTTGTGTCTGCAATATTGCATAGGAACATAGGAAGCTGCCTTATACCAAGTCAGACCATAGGTCCATCTAGCTCAGTATTGCCTACACAGACTGGCAGTGGCTTCCCCAAGGTTGCAGGCAGGAATCTTTCTCAGCCTTATCTTGGAGATGCTAGAGAGAGAACTTGGAACCTTCTGCATGTATGAACAGAAGTAGATGCATGGAAGTAGATGCTCTTCTCAGAGCAGTTCCATCGCCTAAGGGGAATATCTTACAGTGCTCACACATGTAGTTTCCCATTCATATGCAACCAGAGCAGACCCTGCTTAGCAAAGGGGACAAGTCATGCTTGTTACCACAAGACCAGCTCTCTTGAACAATGCCACATTGTGGCATCATTCTCCAAAGCCAAAATTGCTCTGGGATATATACATGATCAGATGCTGATTTTCAAAGCCAAGATGGGACAGTTACAAAAAGTCAATTAATGGATGATTAACCCACAATCTCACCTCATTGCTTTGCCAAGGAGGCAAATATTCTTGTATGTTTTGCCATCTGAGCCACAAACAAACGACTCAGCTGGTGGACACACAAATGTATCTTCACTTGGATTTTTGTCACAAATCTTCTTCTGTACATTAAACAAGAGAAAAGATTAATCATGTCTAGTCATACACAATTGCCTCTATGGCTTATGTGAATAATTGATGTCTCAGTTACTCTCCCCCCACCCTGCCCCCAATCAAGTTTTCCTCAAGGGACAGAAGTGGAAGCTATGTGCCACCATCACATCTTAGTCATGACAAGGATCCAGTTCAGAGGACGCATCTCCTCGCAAATGCTCATCACCTGGGGGAGGGCTGTATGCATGCATATCTCCTCTCTTTCTGGCACATCACTCCTTTGCTTATAATTGCACACATTACACACTGTTTAAGATAGCAACAACAATTTGTGCTGATGACAGTTCAGATACCTGCACATGAGATTAGGTGACAACAGGAGAGCACGCTGGATGTGGGGAGACTCTTCTGCCATGTGATTAGGACACGCCAATTGATCTGTCATCCAAACCACCAATCCATGTTTTTACATTACATATGGTGTTAGAAGCAGGGGTGTAACTATAATAGGGCAAGGGGAGACAGTTGTCTGGGGGCCCACTGCCTTGCCCCCCCCGAGGTAAGTCACATGACTGACTGCCCCAGCTGTGCACCCCCCAGGGCTTCCTTCTGTTGTAGGAAACTTCTGTCAGTTTCCTCTGAAACTGATGTGAGTGTTAGACCTGGAGCTACCAGAACAGCATGTCTTTCTCTAGTACCATTAAATGACTTGCATCGTCCGCAATTTACAAAACCTTTAAAAAAATAATTTAGGATGATATTCTATTGTGGCACATAGGTTATATGTGCCACAATTTTACTATGCTTGTTGTTACCGCTATTCAGCCTCATTTAAGATTTCTTTACTTCATGAGCTGAGCTTCAGTGTGGGGGGGGTTTAAAATCTTGTCTCTGGGCCCACTCCAACCTTGCTACACCTCTGGTTAGAAGTAGCCATCACCACATGAAGAGGTGCTTTCCTAACATGCATTTGCCATGTATACTAACATAATGGACTGCTGGACACTTGAAATGCAAATATATTTTGGTCTGTGAATGTCTTGAAGAGATGAAATCAGTGATGAATCATTTGCAAAAACTAGCAAATAAAATCTTCACATTCTTTGAAATGTCTTTGAAAAAGTTTCAGTCAATTTGAAAGGTAAGAACTGAAGAAAATTATGCTGATTCATAAAAATTTCAAACATGAATGAACATATTGTGAATAACTACATATGGTTTTAACCACTTCAATTCAAATATGACAATAAATAAGAGAAACACTTACCTTTTTAGATTCCACAATACCTATAATTTAAAAAACAAACACTAACATGACATGAAGATAAATATCAGAGAGAAGTTAAATTTAAAAAGTTCCTCTGCTTTTTAAAAACAGAACTTGCACGATCAGGGTCCCAATACGCATTTTTCTAACATGATATCTTGGGATATAATTCTCCATTTTTGGAAGCTATTAATATTGTACTCTTTGGAGGCGTGTTTTTTTTTAATGCAGGAATGTCATGGATGGCAGGTCAGTTCTGATGATAAATTTCCTCCCAAAATCAGCCCACATGATTAAAAGTGAAGTTATGCCAAGAACATATATACGAATATGACAAATAGTTTCCCTGCACATACTGACATCCTCCTAGCATGTAGAGTGGCAGTCTGGATGACTCTGCCCCCTTGCAATATAGAAACATATTGGGAGGAAGTTAAGGCATGTAGGAAATATATGTGAAGTATGTGTGTTTGGCATGTTCCCCTTTTAAATCATGTGGACTGCTTCAAAGGAAGAAGAGTATAGCCTAAACTGGCCCAGTATTGAGGGTCCTTGCTCGTTCCAAGTGTAGGGAACATCTCATTAAGAATTGTCAAGACCACACAGTAAACATAAATAAATAGCTCCTCTAGAAAATCTACAGCTGAAGTTTGGAGAAAGATTCCTATCTTAGAGAAGTACCCATTGGTCAGAGTTAAAGGCCAGTGGGGAGTTGCACTCCCTGCCTCCCAGGGTATATTATAGCAAGTGGACAACCAACCTAGCTTCATACATCAGCCAGCAAAGGAGCAATTGCATGGAGTCTGCTTCCCACCTTCCTAGCCCACCTAACCCTAACCCAGCCAGAAATGAACTCTCTGTTCCTACTGCCAGTTGCTCAGGAATGGCAGAAGCAGGGGCGTATCTAGGGTAGGGCAGGCAGGGCACATGCCCCGGGAGCCACTTGAAGGGGGGCGCCATTTTTTAAAATTAATTTTTTTTTTTAAATGGCCACTGAAATGCCATGCCAGGCCTCAGAGAGGCCATTTGAGCATGCATGGTGGCCATTTTTTCCAGCGGCCATTTTTTTTAAAAAAACATATTTTTAAAAATGTCCACTGCACATGCTCAAATGGTTTCTATGAGGCCCTAGAGGCCAGCGAGGGGAGGGGGAACCTTTGAAGACCTCCCACGGCCTTTAGGAAGCCTCCTGAAGGGGCTACAGGTGATAGATAGATAGATAGATAGATAGATAGATAGATAGATAGATAGATAGATAGATCACTATACACATATTCAGAATGGCACTATGTACAGAGAATCAGGGCTTGTGAATACTGAGCTGAAGCTTATGAGCTAAGATTGTATTCATTTGCTCTTACTTTGCTTCTTGTGTTAAGTGAGTTAAATGTGATGTCTTAATGATATGGCTATTAATGGGGAGTTTGTCTTTGAATCAGTGTGAGATCCTTAGGATTAAGGCCCACTGGGAGTTTCTTGCTCTCTTTCTCTCATTTTAACTGTCTTTCTAAAATACTTGAATATATTCCAAGCAGTGACACAGTTTACTCTGCATATCTTTAAATTATTTTCAGAGTATCTGGGAATAGTCAAATTCTCCATTGATTTTTAAAACTTATGTAATAGTGATGCTACAATGCATAGTAGAGAATTAGACAGACACTTCTGTTTAGTTTTCCAAGTACACCTCCACATAGTATTTGGGTATTTCATGAGCCCCAGCATACTGAAATTTGTAGTTTTCCAGCATTTTTTGGTCTGGCTACATCCACTGCTAAATAGTTTTTGAAATATTAAAAGATTAAGGAGCTTGACTTGTATTTTTCAGCTGCTTTATGGTAAAGTTATCTGAAAGATGGGTGTCAGATGTTTGGACAGAGGGCACAATTTCAGTACATGCCCTAGGCGCTATTTTTCCTAGATACGCCTCTGGGCAGAAGCAATGGCCTCCTCCATTGGTCAAAGGGCTGCTAATCTCTGAGTGTGTGTAAGTGCGGGGCTTTGTTTATTTATTTTTTACTTATTACTTCTAACCACTGTAAGAAGGATACAGTGTATAATTAATTATACAGTGCTGTATAAACAGCAGGACACATATCCTTTGAATAATAAACGAACACAAATGATATTTTAATGGCCTATTTACTTATTTAAAATAGGTTTATTACCCTGACTTTACATTAGAAAAAAATACAAAAGACAGCTCGCAATCATAATCTCCAAAACATCTTTCCATAACCCAGACAAAGCTGCTGCATTTTGTGCCAATCTACACATTCCACATACTGGCTAACATTTATTATTCCCAGTGGGCTTATTCTTCTGTAACTTCATTTGCATACTCGTTGTGATTGCACAATTTGCTCAGTTGCACAGGCTGCATACTTTGCTGACGTACCCTTGCACGGTCTGTCAGTCTCCGTTGATAGCAGGCTGAAGTGATAGAATTCTCAGCTATACTGAGGACTGGCCTTAAGAAAACAGTGCCGTGGGTGAGGAGATCCTTTGGTTCTCCCCCCGCGATTAATTTATCAGTGTTTATCAACTCAGCACCTCTTTCAGATAGGTGCCCTGTGTGACTGCCCACTCCTAAGGCTAGCCCTGACTATACCACTATACCAATGAAGACTACAAGTGATGGGACATTTTTCTGATATTACTCCAAGTAAACCTCCATGTTATAAACTAGCATACTAGAGAGAAAGATGTAACATAGCCCTCCCCTGATGTGTCGCTTCACCCACCCCGTACCTGTAGTCTAGTGATATGTGTAAGGACCACCTGAGTAACACGTAGATCAGCTTCAGATGGGAAGCCCCACTGAACTTCATAGAACTTATTTCTAGGTGAATATGTTTACAATTGAGCATATAACTGGGGACCTCCATTCATAAAATCTAAAGAAATCTAGACAAACAAGTTTCTTTAGATTGCAGCCCATGAACTGCTGCTTCTCATCTCATCTCATCTCATCTCATCTCATCTCATCTCATCTCATCTCATCTCATCTCATCTCAGATATTGTACAAGTTGTATAATCAGAAGAAGGGCACTGTGTCCATCAGTCATTCACTTCTGTTTACCACAGCAATGCAGATCCTAATCAAAATACTGTACAAATAGATACGCAGCCTCGTAGCACACTAAATTCATTATGTTTTTAGCATGTTGCTTGGTACTGTAGAAGTCTGCCTGCTCAAAATTTATTTATTTACATATTTATTCATTCAATTTCTACACCGCCCTTCAAAAAATGGCTCAGGTTGGTTTACACAGAGAAATAATAAATAAATAAGATGGCTCCCTGTCCCCAAAGGGCTCACAATCTAAAAAGAAACATAAGACAGACACCAGTAACAGTCACTGGAGGTACTGTGCTGGGGGTGGAGAGGGCCAGTTACTCTCCCCCTGCTAAATAAAGAGAATCACCACATTAAAAGGTGCCTCTTTGCCAAGTTAGCAGGGATAGACCTCAAGAGGCTTGCTACACAAAATAAACCTCAAGGAGGTTTGCTACATATTTTCAGGAGCTGATTGGAGTTGCACCCATCAGATCTCCCTCAACCTCCACCCATTCAAATGTACCATTTGCACGAAGCCTATGTATATACCCAAATTCACATATGCTCCTGTATGCACAGTTTGGGATCCTCCATTTTCTAGAATTCCAGGACATGTTCAGGATCCTATATGCATTTGAGCGTATGCAGGTGCATGCTACACAAATGATACATTTGAACCCAAAAGGATGTTGGGCAGGGGCAGCAGGCACAATTCCAATCAGCCCCTTCGAGACACTTGTTTGTAACCAAATGAACATTTGAACAGGATTACTGATAAGCAGAAAGGGGAGAATCATCACCAAACAAGTTCAGCAGAGAGGCAGACATAGCTTGTGTTCTCTTCACCTCCATACTTCTTGTTGTATTCTATCTGGCAGACCTTTATCTGAAGCTTAATTAAACAAGCATAAGATTGCTTTGTGCATATAAGGAAGAAGCTATAAAGCACATACTGTATCATATTATTCAGGTAAGTAGATCTAGAAAATAATGAGAATTCACCCTTGGAAGAACTATATACTGGCAAGTGGTGATTCTGGCAAGCGGCTAGCACAGTGAGCTCTGATTCAAATCACAATTCAGCCACTGCTCTCTCAGGCTCCAACCACAAATTTTGAACATTCACTATAACATAGAAATATACACTGGCCGCCTTTGGATGTAACATGGAACCATGGGTCTGCTGGATCTGTGGTTCCATGCTCCCTCCCCCCATTCTCCCATCTGCATTTGGACGAAATGGAGAGCTCCCTCTCTGCAGTCTCAAGGAGGAACTGGCTGCCGGGGGCTTCCTTCTTTTATGAGGAAAGAATAGCAGCCAGAGCAAGGAGGGAGCTTCTTCCCGCAACACTACTTGTAGAAGGAGCAAACTGCGATGCCAGCATTCGGATGTAACTCTGGCACTGTCAAACCAGAGTTGAAGGCAGTGAAAACTAATGATAACTGAAGGTACAAATTGGTGTCCAGGAAGGAAAACAAGGGTCTATTTTTTCACTAAACTCCAGTTGCCTGCATTGAGACATACAGATTCCAAAAACCAGAAGTGAAGGGACCTCCAGTTTTGTACCTCCAGTAATGAGCCCCTGGTGGCGCAGTGGTAAAACTGCTGCCCTGTAACCAGAAGGTTACAAGTTCGATCCTGACCAGGGGCTCAAGGTTGACTCAGCCTTCCATCCTTCTGAGGTTGGTAAAATGAGTACCCAGAATGTTGGGGGCAGTATGCTACATCATTGTAAACTGCTTAGAGAGCTCCGGCTATAGAGCGGTATATAAATGTAAGTGCTATTGCTAGTGCTAGTGCTATTTTGTTACATGTAAATGCAGCCATTGTCTTATGCTATCGGTCAAAGACAACAGGTAGCTTTCCATAATAAAACAGGCCCTCACAGGGAAAGAACTACTTCTCTTTCAGAGAAAACCTCAAGGCATTTGGTCACCCAGATACATACCTGAGAAACAGCACATTGTCAGTGCAAGAAAGACAAAGATCGCTGTGAGCTTCATGGGCATGTAGATGGGCATGTAGATTCTCAGTTTGTGCCCTTCCCTTACCAAATCTCACAGATCGGCTAACCTTTGTGTATAGACAAAGCTTCCTTCTCTTTTTGGACCCGAAGTATGTTTGCATATATATATACAGACAGAGGCTCAGACTGGTGCCTCATATCATGAAATCTTTATGATGGAGTGGCAAGTACAGTGAATAGCTAGGAGGTTCTCCAAGAACAGGTTTCTCATGTACTCAAGAATGTTTCCAAAAAATCAGGATAAACATGAGTTTCAGTCTTGATTTTTTACACTGTGAAAGTGATTTACAAGACTTGGGGACAGAGGCGTATCAAGGGAAAATAGCGCCTAGGGCAAGCACTGAAATTGCGCCCCCCTGTCCAAGCATCTGACACCCATCTTTCAGAAAACTTTACCATAACATCAGCTGAAAAATACAAGTCAGGCTTGTTAATCTTTTAATATTTCAAAAACTATTTAGCAGTGGACTTAGCCAGACCAAAAAATGCTGGGAAACTACAAATTTCAGTATGCTGGGGCTCATGAAATACTCAAATACTATGTGGAGGTGTACTTGGAAAACTAAACAGAAGTGTCTGTCTAATTCTCTGCTATGCATTGTGGCATCGCCATTACATAAGTTTTAAAAATCAATGGAGAATTTGACTTTTTCCAGATACTCTGTAAATAATTAAAGGATATGCAGAGTAAACTGTGTCACTGCTTGGAATATATTCTAGTATTTCAGAAAGACAATTAAAATGAGAGAAAGAGAGCAAGAAACTCCCACTGGGCCTTAATATTAAGGATTTGACACTGATTCAAAGTCCCTGGGGGGGCTTCCTAAAGTCTGGGGGGGTTGCAAAGGTCCCCCCTCCCACCACTGGCCTCTAAGGCCTCGCAGGTACCATTTGAGCATACGCCGTGGCCATTTTTAAAAATAATCTTTTTTTTTAAAGGCCACTGAAAACAAAATGGCCATTGCTCATGCTCAAATGGCCTCTGCAATGCCTGGCATGACCTAGTGCCTCACAGAGGCCATTTGAGCATGCACAGTGGCCATTTTGTTTTTGGCAGACATTTTTTTAAAAATTTAATTTTACAAAATGGCGCCCCCCCCTTCAAGTGGTGCCCGGGGCACGTGCCCTGCCTGCCCTACCCTAGATACGCCCCTGCTTAAGCCTAGATCCGTGTTCAAGAACACGGGTCTTCACAGGTCTTATAGTGCTCCCAATATACCACAGATTACATGGACACACTATGACATAAACAGTCCCTTTCATCTTACAGTTAGCAAAAAATTTTAAGCTAACATGTTTCTTCAGACCCAGGTCCCAATATTCAGTGGTGGGAAGGCTGAATGAACAAGCTGCACAACTCCCACAGGGGTGGAAACCTTGTGCAGCCCTACTCACTGGTGGTCTTACTGTAAAATCTGAGTGAGTAAAAAAATTTCTTATACTCTTGGTTTTTCTAAAGGCCATTATAGGGTTTTTTTTTTTACAACCAGGGATAACAGAAACAAGATGCCAATGTCTATAGATAATCTGTTTAAATTTACACCAAGGTCCTTCGACAAACAAGATAAGCAGAGGATCCTTCTTCAAAAAGAATCATTTTTTATTCACAAGTTCAATACATGTATACCCAATGGGTTAAATGTTAATTGTGACTTCTCCTGTTTCCTTTAAATAATTAAATTACAAAGAAAGGGATATTAAAATCAGCACAGCTGGTCCAATATTCCCACTCATTGTATAATTGATTGATGGTTGGGGAGAATATTTAACTCTATGTTTAAACATCATTCATTAAGGAGCATAGCATGTCTGAGCAGGCACAGTGGTGAGATGTTGCTTTTAGTGACAAGGCTTTTCCAGATTTAAGGTTGGTGTGTTTGTATTTATTACATGTTTTCACCATGTATTTTGTGTGATTGAGGCTTCATTATTATGATCATTGGTGCACAGATTACCATACTTCTGATGAAGATACTTATGAAACAGACCACAACCTAGGAAGTCTGTCAAGATTCAAGTTCTACTTTCAAGAATTCTGTGCCTAGCCTTTCAGGCAAAGGTTTTTGTTCAGAGTGCAGCTCTTTGCATTCTTGAGGACTGTCTTTCAGCACAGCAGCACCATATATATCATCGTTTATGACCAGCATTCCAGTGACTGTTGCCAGTTCAACATTCTTTACTGTGTGGGGCTTGTTTAGCCCTTATCACTGTATTTATTTATTGTCATCATATGGGTGCCTGTGGGTATTTGTTATTATATGTTTAATTTGGTCACTACCTGCGTTGTGCCTCTGTCATCATTGCCTTTGTCCTTGTTCATGGGTTTTGTGATATAGTTCTTGCCTCTATTACCCACGTTCCCCCAGTTTTTTTCTTAAATTGTAAATCCAGCATAATATACATGACTGTGTTGTACAAAGTCTTGACAGCTGCTGCCAGTCTGGGGAGACAAACTGAGCTAGATGGACCAATGGTCTGACTTGGTATAGGGCAGCTTCCTATGTTCCTATGTACTGCATAATGGCATAGAAAGTAAGGTGGCAATCTTAATTTGTAACTTCCACACTTTTTGGAGCACTAGTTAAAATTGTGAGCACCTTAACTCAAAGGATTCTTAATAGGAACTAACTCATAGGAGCTGCCTTATACTGAGTCAGACCATTGGTCAGGGGTGTAACTACTATTAGGCAAGGGGAGGCAGCTGCCTGGGGGCCCCCACGCCTTGAGGGGCCCCCCAGAGACAAGTCACATGACTATATATTGTGAAGTGTGTGTGTATCAGCGAGGGGCCCATTTTAAAATTTTGTCTCTGGGCCCACTCCAGCCTTGTTACGCCCCTGCCATTGGTCCATCTAGTTCAGTATTGTCTACGCAGACTGGCAGCAGATTCTCCAAGGTTACAGGTAGGAGTCTCTCTCAAGCCTATCTGGAGATGCCAGGGAGGAAACTTGGAACCTTCTGCATGCAAGGAGGCAGGTGCTCTTCCCAGAGTGACCCATCCCCTAAGATGAATATCTCACAGCACTCACAAATGTAGTTTACCATTCAAATGCAAACCAGGGCAGACTCTGCTTAGCAAATTGGACAATTCCTGCTTGCTACCACAAGACCAGCTCTCCTCCCTTAAGCTCATCCTAAACTGAAGGGTTTTTGATATTTTAATAATAGAGTTAAGAATGAATGCAGGAGGAGTCACACAGAACAAAATTGATTAGATTCACTAGGTGCTAGACAGATCTCAGGATGCCTCCAGGGTCAAAGAAACTATGTTGGAATGTCCCCCCATTTCTATCAAATATAAACTCTGGCAGTTGTTCTGTCCTTAAACATACAGTAGCAGCCCTGATGCAGCAAAAGTGAACTATATGCAGAAACAGGTCTGCCATGTTTGGTCTTCATTAGGGATGGGCCTCTGAACTGGTTTGAACAACTGGCAGTTCAAAGGCGGGGGGCATACCTTTAAGGGTGGGGGAGGGTGCCCTTACCACTCCCGCAATGTTCTCCCACTGATGCTCCATTTAAAAAGTCTCTGTCACGGCAGCAGAGTACCTCCCTGCCACCAGGGTGTCCTCCTCGACTGGAAGTAAAAGGAAGTACCTGGTGCGTGTGATGTGCCCAAGCAAGCGTGACATACGTGTGTATGTGCTGGGTACTTCCTTTTACTTTCGGCCGAGGAGGACACTGGGGCAGCAGGGGCCACCCTGGCAGAGACTTTTAAAATGGAGCACTGGCAGTGGAAACATGGCGGGAGGGGTAAGGCCACCCTCCCCCCACCCTTAAAGGTATGCCCCCCCACCTTCAAACCACCACCCCACCGGTTCCATGCACATCCCTAGTCCTCAGTGGTCCGAGCATGTGCTAATGTGTCCCACACAACAACCAGGTGCTTGATACATGTATTTGGGGGGGGGCTCATTCCAGGTAATCTTAGCTCACTCCTGCCAATAGGTGAGACTGACCACCATCTT
This sequence comes from Hemicordylus capensis, assembly GCF_027244095.1. Classification (NCBI taxonomy): domain Eukaryota; kingdom Metazoa; phylum Chordata; class Lepidosauria; order Squamata; family Cordylidae; genus Hemicordylus; species Hemicordylus capensis. The sequence continues at coordinate 366,415,779 of NC_069658.1, read as the reverse complement.
TTAGGCAAGGACACACTTGCATGTGCAGTGGCCATGGAATATACAACTTGCCCTCTCTAAATCAGTTGTTGTGAATCAATATACTATTGTGTTTGCCATATGTTTTGCAAAAGAAATTTCTAGGAACTGGTTTTCCAGGCTAACAAATTATTTGATCTCCACTTTCCACACACCTACCCACCCCGCTCCTTCATAACTATCTTTCTCATTGCTCTCTCTCACAAACTAGATCATCCGGATTATCGAGTTTCTTCCACATTGTTTCAGTTTATATTCATAACAGGGTTCAGATTGTTATCTTTATGGAATTATGGAGCAATAACCAGTATGTTTCTGAGACAGATTTTCTTTGAGTTCTAAACAATGATCAGATAGCACCAACATTGCATTCAGGGCATCTTTCACCATGCAGGGCATGCATGGTGAAAAGTGTTCTTTCAGGAGTTTTCAGGGAGTCATTTGTATTATTTCTCTGTAGAGTTGTTCCTGGAGCAGCCCCCATTTTGGATCGAAGCATTCAGTTTGGACACGCGTGAGAGTCATGTAGGGCAGAAACTTGTGTCTTGAAGTTACTAGTTAGGGAAAGGCAGGAACTGCACTCCTAGCTTCATACTGTAATAGAGAATTGCTGACCAGGCAAGCAAAGATCCTAGGATACAGAGGAGTATGAATGAACCATTCTGACCCCAGTCTAATGCAATCAGAACTCCTCCATGCCACTGAGTGAACTGGCATACCCAGAGCCCCATCTGCATTGCTTCCTTACCAGGTTGACCTGCCTCACCATTCATTCCACACAGACCATCACCTAAATTATTAGCATGCCTACCCTCAGTCCTTTGTCAGGCAGGAAGCCCCTATTCAGAAGCATCCCCTGCATTTGTGTGGTCTGTTTTAATGCCTACAGTTATCCTGAGCTCTTGAGTTTTGTGTGCTTAGAGGTGTTCTGAGTGTAGATTCTCTGGTAGCATATGAGAGTGGATTCATGGTTTTTCATTAAAAAGCTCATTTGCTACCAGAGAATCTAAACTCAACACCTCAGAAACAACAAAGCCCAGTACCCCAATGGGTTAGCAATCCAGGGTGCTGGATGGCACCCTCTGTGCACTACACCACCACTCACTCAGCACCACACCAGTGCCCCCCAAGTGCAGTTATGGGGCTGCTGAAACCACCATTATTCCCTCTACAGGGAAAGCTTAAAGACACTCAAACTTCCCCAAATCACAAAAAATCAGCCTTTTGCCCTATTCTTTTGGAACCTGGGTTGTGGCAGGCACCCCTTGGGGCACTTCCACCCAACCCACTGTTCTGCCCCAGCAGACCCCTTTCTTCCCCAATTCTGCCACAGAGGGCATCACCAGGCAGCTCACACATCGACAACAACAACAGCAGAGCTTTGCGAAGAGCCAGGTTTCCGAAGCAGGCATCATATGTGCAGCAGACTAGTAGACAACAGCAGCATCAAGTGCGCCCTGCCCTCCCTTCCCCACCCAAGTATTTGTCATCCACAGACAGGGACTGAGACTTCCAGAACATGTGATGCGGGTGAAGCAGGGAATGGCAAGGCTACAAAACAACATACTCCCACATAAACAAGTTGAAAGAGTGAAACTGATGAACAAAAGCACTCAATTTTTTGGTGCCGTTATTTGGGCATTGTGCGGCAGTTCGGATCCTGTGGCACCCCAACGCAGCAACACCATCCATTTGTGGATTCAATAAATATTTCAATAAAAACTCTGATGATGCAACAACTCACTAAATGACCCAATCCTCATTATTGGAGACCAGGGAGACCCGAGTTCAAATCCCCATTCAGCCATGAAACTACCTAGGTGACTCTGGACCAGTCACTTCTCTCTCAGCCTAACCTACTTCACAGGGTTGCTGTGAAAGAGAAACTCAAGTATGTAGTACACTGCCCTGGGCTCCTTGGAGGAAGAGCGGGATATAAATGTAGTAGTAGTAATAATAATAATAATAAGCCCCCAGTGAGGCACTACCTTGGCGTGGTTGTGCGGCTTGTGTGCTCTGAGGAAGGTGAAAGCTATGCCAGAGGTCCAACCATACTGGACAGGTCTCACCAAAGGAGCCAGAGAGTGCCTCTCCCATCAACAATATGGTGCGACGTAACTTTAATAAATCTATACCGGATCGGTCGTCGCCCGGGTCAACAAGGACCGCGCCAGGTGCTATAGTCCTTGGACATCTGGTGGCAAGTGGGCAGCAGGACTCAGGATCTTCAGTTGAGCAACCAGGGCTGGAGACTGCAAGGTTACTGGAAGAAACGTTGCTTAACCGGAAAAAATATACGAAAAATGCCAACAAGGAAATAATGATCTGCTATTAAAAGTCTAGTCCAACTAGAAGAGGTTATTTTTAAATAATGTACCAAATTTGGAAAGAGAAGCATCCACATACAGAAATAACAGAACAAAGGCTAGCAGACCAGAGAAGATTCATAATAAGAAATAAAGTATTCACAGAAGTTGAGCTGGAAGAACTGCAAAGAGCAACACAGGCTCAAGATATGGAAGAAGAATTACCACCAACTGAAGCAGTTGCTCAGGTGCAGGTGGAGGAGGTGTTGGAAATAGAGGATGCCTCTGTTGCTGAACTGTTTCAAAATCAAAACCAGGCCACCACCCCTTTGCCTTCACCTCAAAAACCCAAATGCCGTTTAACAGAAAAGCAAAAAATAACTGAGCACATGAACCAAACAACCACCAGGGTTCGACTTCCAGCTCTAAAAACAGTTGCCAAAAAACAACTTGCTCAGGCATTAAAAGATGTAAATGCCGCACTTGCAGAAATAATAACCAGTAATTTGCAAGAAACAAACCAACTGATGTACAGTGCAGCAACAATAACAACACAAGAGCTCGGATATAAGTTCAGTGGACCTGTAAAAAAAGAAAGTAGTACATCACTTAAATGGAAGATTAGATTAGAAAATAAAATCTCCAGGCTTAGATCAGATGCTAGTAAATTGAAAGACATGAAAGACAAGAAGCTGAAGAATGAAAACACCAAACAGTATCTGATCCAAAAATACCACCTAGATTCAAGGAAAATTAGAGAAGTCCTGGAAATAATAAAGCAGCAAATAACAGCAGTGTCAAAGAAGATTAGCAGATACGAAGCCAGAATTACACAACACAGGCAGAATCTCCAATTCCGGTCAAATCAGAGATGAACCTACTACCTGAACCACACTTCTGCCCCCAAAGCTCTCTTTCTACCCCAAATCCACCCCAAATAACATCAACAGAAGAGCTTTGGAAAAAATCAGGCAGATTTCCAAAGGTCATGCACATCCACATCCCCCCTGCCCGAAATGCAATTGATCTACACACAACAGTATGAAACAACAACAATGAAATGCACACTGCCCCACTGGCCAATGAGGGTAAATGCACACTGCCCCACTAGCCAATGAGGGTAAAATTTACCCTTAAATTTGCTTAAAAGGAATAAGGAGGCAATTGCCAGCAGATCAGCCCATTCTTTCATTGGCAGTTCTGTGGGCTGGAAGGGCTGGAAATTCAACCAGATGTCAAAACTCAAAATGGAGACTGAAGGAGAAAGACTTTTTGCGATTGGAAAATGGAGTTCCAAAACAGCCGAAACAACAAAACATTTTGTATCCGAAACAGGGACATTTTGTTTTGGCTACAAAATTTTCTGTTTTGAGCATTGAGTGTTTTGTTTTGGCTACAAAACAGCCAAAATGGCCTGTTTTGTGCACAACATGTTTTGTATCCGAAACTAAACGCACATCCCTACTAAACTGCAACTAGTTTCCTTTCCAATGCAAATCTGAAGTTTAAAAATCTGTCAATCAGGATGTCTTCCTGTATCATGTTATCTCTCAAACCCTCACCCTCCCCATATTCCACTTTTATACTTCCCAGTGTGTTAATAGCAAGTGTATGCTTTTTGCTTTAACCAAGCATAAAAGCTTGTGCCTCCCATATACCTTGAAAGAGACTTGCAGTGTCCTTGCCACAGGCATTTTGTTTTGGCAAGGGTTTAAATATTTTAAATGAAAACAGAACAGGGCATGTGGAATCTTAATCATTACACATAAGATAATAAAGAGGAAGAAAAGGGGGGGGGGCAAAGTTGTAAGAAGTCTCTCCTCCAGGCACTCCCAGAAGCCCCCCAGACAGAAAGGGGGTTTGAGGAAAGAAGAATGGGTTGGGTGGTAGTGCCCCAATGGGTGCCTGCCACCACCCATATTTCAAATAAATTGGGCAAAGGGGTGATTTTTAAAGAATTCATGAAGTTTGTGCGTCTTTAAGCTTTCCCCCATAGGGAATAATGGGGGTTTCAGCAGCCCCATAACTCCACTTGGAGGCACCGGGGTGTCCCAGAGCAAGTGGTAGTGTAGTGCACATAGGGTGCCAACCACCCCCATACCCACAAGCCCATGGGGTACTGGGTTTTTTTGTTTCTGAGGTATTCTGAGAGTAGATTCTCTGGTAGCAAATGAGAGAGGATTCATGGTTTGTCATTGAAAAACAAAGCATTGTCTTGTCATTTGGGCAGTCTTTGGCCCATTCCATGCCTATCCTCCATTGTGGTGGCCATTTTGGAGGCCACCATGCATGCCCAATTGGCATCTCTGCATTACCAAGTCATGACCCAGCCATGCAAAGGCCCATTGAATATGTGTGGTGGTCTGCAAAATGGCTGCCACAATGGATAACCAACCCAGAATGGGCCAAAGACTGCCGAAACTGGGTGATTTGGGGCAGGAGGCCATCAGGGGAGTGGGGATACTTTGGAGACCACCACCCCCCTGCGTGGCCACAGCAGCACCCTCTGGAGGGGGTAAGTTAATTTAATTTTTTTTTAAAAAAAAAATTGAGATGCCCCCCTAACTGAACCGGGGTGGGGTGGGGTTGAGGGGGTGTGAAACTGAACTGTCCTGGTCTGGTTCAAGTCTGGTTCAGACTCAAACCGAACTGGGCCAACTGGTTATGTGCACACCTATAGTAAGAGCACCTCTGGCCATAAGCAGTTTAAGAGATCACAGTGATTTGGTGTCGTTCACTATCAAAATCTATCTGTAATCCCTACTAACTGGGCAAAGAGGCACCTTTACATAGTAGATATCTTATATTTAACAAGTGTTGGGAGTAACTGTTGCTATTCAGCCCAGCATAATATCCCTTCAGTGACTGCTGGTGGTGTGTTTCTTGTGTTTCCTTTTAGATCATGATCTCCTTTGGGCCAGAGAACCATTGTTAAATTCTTGTTCGTATCTAAACTGCTTTAAGAAATTTATGTTGAAAAGCAGAATAATGACAATTTCATCATCATCATCATCATCACTGTATTATTATTCGTTGGGTTATGATATTTTTGAACTATTGTAAGATTGGAAATGACTTCTTAAAATGCTTAGCTTTATCTGAATTATTCCCAATTAGTTCAAGAATAGGATCCTGGCCTCCAAGTTTTAAAAGGCTTAAATGCAAGCAATTGGTAGGGGGGAAATGCATGGATTATGAAGGAAATTCCCCATAAAGATTCTGTAATAAGGGGCTTGAGTCAAATGGGAGAAAGACAACTATCCAGAAACATATACTGGATTTTGACAGAATTTTGCATGGTCTTTGATGAGATGTGAAGAAATCTATGGGGTCCCCAGTTGCAGGGAATAGAAGCATTGGAGATTGCTGTCATTTACAGACTGCTGTTATGAAATCATGATGAAAATTCTCAGAAACCTTTCAAAGTGAGTGTGGTCAGTTGCTTAAAAAATGCCCAGAGGGCAGGCTAATTCACTTGCAGGTATGCTTGATGTGAAAAAGATAAAGGGGCATAGGTTACATAACATATGCAATTAGTATTTCACTTCTCACTGGGAGGGACATTCCCTTAAATAAACCCATTTTTAGTTTCTGACGTGAAAGATGGCCTTTGGAGATAGTCACCATGATGAAGGATGTACCATCAGCATATATATATAAGCCACAACTACATGGAGATTCATGGTTCCACACTCTAAGGTTAGCACCATCAGATCTGAATGTGCATTGTCACCATGAAGACAATACATGTATTCATACTTGCAAACATTCTGGTGCTTTCCTGCTGCTTCTCAGGTAAGTGGTTTCCTTGGGTGAGTGGCCTGATGATGGCTCCTTTCAAACCCTTTCTGTATTAGATGAGATCAAAGATATGGTACTCATCAGATAAATTCTAGACTACCTTTGAAGAAAGATGCAATATCATAAAGATTTTAAGAGCACACGTATTCTGTGTGCAGTTCTGGGGAGGAATGAGGCCACTGCATGCATTAATGAGAGACATGCATAGGTCTCTCCAATTGCCACTATTGGCTGAATACATTCAGCCAATGTATGTGGCTCTGCCATATTGGCAGGGCCATGAGCAGGTCATGAGCTGTTTAGCTGAGCCCAGTTTGCACAACAGGAAGAGACTGTTGAGGAAGAGACTGCATTCTGAAAGATGCAGCTGAGGATGTTACTCAATAGTTATGACTCAGAAATATTTCTGATTTATTTTACCCCTGCTAACTGGACAAAGAGGCATCTTTTAAAGTGCTAGCTCTTATAATATTTAGCAGAAAGATAAACCCTGTTCAGTCATTCACAGAACACCCACTGGACATACTTACAGGTAGTGTTCCCAACAGTCCCATATTATACAGGAAGTCCCATATCTGAGGCAGAAATCTTTTGTCCAAAAGGGATGCTGTTTTCCCTGTATTATTGGCAGAGCCTGGGGCTCTCCCTCATCCCTCAGTTTGTTTGCATTGAGCCCTTTGAAGTCTTGGTGAAGTCCATATTATAATGTAAAAGAAACAGCAAAGTTCACAAAAGAAGCCCCATTTGCTCTGCAAATGTGCAGGAGTAATTGCCTGGTTTTATTTACATCTTGCAGGTTGCTAATTGTTTACTTATCAAATGTAAATAGACCTACAGACTCCTGCTAACAGACTCACCACTTCTGGCAGATAAAAAAGCCTTTCAGTGAGGCTTTCTGTGGAGAAGGTGTGGGGATGTTGTGTGTGTGTGTGTGTGTGTGTGTGTGTACCTGGAGGATTCTCTTAATTTTTCACCGGACACTTGCTCTATGTCTATATGGGATGGTCTGTGTGAACAAGAAGCTTTGTGAAATCATGGGGCTTGTTTTGTTGTTGTTTTTACAAATGTATTGCTACTCAGGCTTCTAGGATGACCTCACCCACAGATGACTCCGCCCCAAGACACACACACATCTCAGTTTGTGTCTCGTATTCAGGCAATGGAATGCTGGCAACTCTACTTACAGGGCTTGTAATGGGTCGGATGTCCTGCCCCCTGCCCATCACTCATCTTTCCATCCCCACTCTTCAGGCTTCCTGCAGTGTTCCTCTGAAAAGACAGGTACTTTATGGGTGATTGTGTGCCTTTCCATGATTGGGAGACCAAGAGCCCCAGTCTCCCAACCACAAAAAAGTGTGCCATTTCTTACAGCATCTGTCTCTTCAGATGAATACTGCAGTGAGCGTGACGAGTGGGGCCAGAAGGATGAGTGATTCCTCCCCACCCCTTTCAAGTCCTGTAAATATGATCAGCAGGGATTTTGTGAATGCCTGAACTGGACTATAGTGGCTGTCCCTATGTAGCCTGGCATAGTGAGCCTCCCAGTGGCTCTTGCTGGTGTCTCCTTTGTGTTTCTATTTAGGTTGTGAGCCCTCTGGACAGGGAACCATCTTCTCATTCCTTTTGCTGTGTAAACTACTATTGCTGCTGCTGCTGCTAATTATATACTTTTTCCCAACAGAAGTTCTAAAAGTGGTTTACACAGAAAGATAAAGCAAATAAATAAGGTGGTTCTCTGTCCTCAAATCTAAAACCATACATATAAGTTATTCTTACAAGCAGCCCTACCCAGATTTGCACAGCCCTGCCAGGGTTGGGCTGCTCATGTGAAGCACCAGGGTTGGGCCTGATCCAGGTACTCTTCACTGGGGTAACCTGGGTTTTTGAGTTGGGCTTATACTGAGGTAAATGGGTGCAAACACACCCTTCAACCCTAGTCCCCAGTTGTATGAACTCTCAAGCTGCCTGGAGCCCGAGCATTCATAGAGTCAGGCAGCTAGAGAATCTGGCAACAGGAGGGGTGAAGCTATAATAGGGTGGATGGATTCAAAGAATCTGAGCCACCTAGCTCCTGGGGGGGGGCACATGAAATGCCCCTCCTCCCAAACTCCAGCCAGTCCCCATTTCCCAGCTGTGTTCACTGCAAATAAATGTGCACCCAGCAATGAACATGACTAGGAAATGAGGGTTTGCACAGCCCTTCCGGGGCTCTGACAATACCCCCTTGTGTGTGACATCATGTGAAAGGGTGTGTGGCCAGAGCCCCAGAGGAACATAGGAAGCTGCCATATACTGAGTCAGACCATCGGTCTATCTAGCTCAGTATTGTCTAGACAGACTGGCAGCAGCTTCTCCAAGGTTGCAGGCAGGAATCTCACTCAGCCCTATCTTGGAGAAGCCAGGGAGGGAACTTGAAACCTTCTGCTCTTCCCAGAGCAGCGGATCCATCCCCTGAGGGGAATCTCTTCCAGTGCTCACACATCAAGTCTCCCATTCATATGCAACCAGGGTGGGCCCTGCTTAGCTAAGGGGACAAGTCATGCTTGCTACCACAAGACCAGCTCTCCTCACACAAGCTCTCTGGAGCTCATTCCCAGCAAGTGATTGTTTGAGCGAGGAGAGCTGGTCTTGTGAGGGAGAGAAAGGATAATAGACCTACCCAGCAAGCAAGTGTCAGCTGGGAATGAACTCTGGAGGTCTTGCACAGGTCCTCAAGGGCTCTGGCCATGCCCCCTTGTGCACAATGTCACATGCAAGGAGTGTTGCTGGCATAAGCGCCCCTCCCTAAAAGTAGCAGGGACACCAAGGTTGGGGGCAAACACAGGCCCCCATTCCCCAGCTACACCACTGGGCAGCAAGGAAATCAGCCAATGCACTGTTCTCCTCACATGGTGCATTGTAGGATTTCTGGAGGCCAGGCTTCATTTTCCCGGCCGCCAGATGGCCGTGCTGATTATTGCAGCATGGCTCCTGTGGGTGCATAAGCGACACAGCCAAAGTCAAGTCTGGATCATTGGGGGAGGGAGGGAGGACCAATCCTGCCTTCCCCTGCCCTCCCCAGCCCCACCAACACCAGTCATATGAACAACTTTATATGGTAGACACAAGCAACAGCCACTGGAGGGATGCTGTACTGTGGTTAAATACGGCCAGTTAATCTCTCCCTACTAAATATATGAGAATCACCACTTTAGAAGGTACCTCTTTGCTCATTTAGCAGCTGAAGGGGACAGCTTTAAGTAAGCTTAAGTTTAAACTACTTTAAGTAAATTAGAGTATGTAAACTTCTTCTTCTTTTTTGGTTGAAAAACGGTATATACATTTCCCATTAAGATCCATGTGTGTGAGAGAGAGAGGGGTGGGAGGGGAGAGTGCTGTGTGTGTAAGAGAAATTTTGGTTTCTAAGCATAAACTTAGCTTGTACCTCTCCCCCATTAAAACTGAATTACAGTACCTGAGGTCCTTCTAAGAAACCTTTTGAACACCTAAAGTAAATAAATAGTTCAAAATATTTCAAACTATTGAAAATAGGCTTTAGAAAACAATCGAGTATTTTAACTTTTGAATTTATGGACTTGTCTTCATTGAGCTGATACCTGTAACTAATATAAATTTAATATGAATGAATACTATATTTCCATTTCAGATGCTACCAGTAAAGGGACACTTGAGGTTAGTACCTTCACTTATTAATCAGCCTTCACTTATTAATGTTTACTCTTGCTCAAAGCTTGGCTATGGCAAAACCATTGCCATATTTCTGCAAGGGGTTTCTGTTCGCATTTCCCCAGCTAGATGAGCCAATGCAGGCACACATTGGGCAGCAGCCCTAATCAGATTACTGATCACAACATCACAGGGAGACGAAAAGAGATGAGGAGAGAGCTGGAGTCAAGCTCCTTGCTTCTCTGAGCAAATTATTTGTGTCTGTCAAGAATAGCTGACACTGCCATGGAATAAAAGCTCATCAGAAACCCCTTGAACGTTGCTATTATCTTTGACTCCAGATTCTGAAGTGGTGGGCTCCACCACTAAGCATTTAAAGAGTCCCCCACCCATCTTACAGAACTTCCCATGACAAACCTAATAACCCATATCACCGTCCCAAAATGTATTTCCTCCCCACCCCACCAAACAAAGTGAGGAGTTACTCCTTGAGCTTTCCCTCTGTCTGCATCCCTCAGCCTTCCAGCAGCAACTATGCAAGGAAGCAGGGAGTGGGGGCTGGCAGGGTGGTCAACAGCTCCAGAGCTAGTTGTCTTGACTCTGGTCCTGCTGTACCATGACCCATCCACACTCTGAATCCCTCTTAGCTCATTGTTTCCCTTAACCACATTGGCCCTAATCCAACTGTGTGCCAGGAATCAGCATCATTAGGCAGCGATTCAGGCCCAGGCATCCTGGGAAGGCACCCTGCCAACCCTGACCTCTGGCTAGGGCTGCTCTCACCTTGCTCATTTGTCTAGTGATCCAGGTGAGAAAGCGGGGGGGGGGGGCAAGGAGCACCAGCATCAGTACCACCAGCCCAGAGTGGCACCTGCCTTCTTGTTGTCATTCCCTTGGCCACTCAAGGAGGTAGCCAGCTGGCTAGAGCAGCCACCGCCTGCTTCCTCCCCTGTTCTCTGCCTTTGGGCCACAGTAGAAGTAATAGCAGCTGCTGCACCTGGCCACTGCAGCCTCTCTGCTTGCTTTCTTCCCTTGCTGATATTCTGGACAAGCAAGTTGAGTTGAGAAGAAAAAAGCAGACAGCCTACCAGGTGGCAGGGGGCCCACACAGAGCAGTTCCAGGTGACCTGTACATCCTGGCTTGCCCCTCAAACCTGCATACATTCAGCAACCCCCTCTTTTGTGTGCTTTACTCTCCCATTGAAATCAATAGGCTTGAAAAGCAGGACTAGCCAATTCTGTTATTCTGTATACAGTATTCTGTCAGTCATCTTAAAACTGTCCTTAATGATGATTACAGAACAAATATGAGTATACCAGGGGTTTTTCCACACAGCAGAGTTTACTGTGGCTTAGTGCAAGATTTTACTGAGAGTTTGAATTTGCCCTAAAAATGATGCAAAAAGTGGATTTTACCCTGGATATAAATTGAGCTACACTCTTAACGCACAATGAAAATCTCAAATCGTGTATTAAATGCTCCCTGGGATAGCTCATGGGGACTTCAGGGTAAATTTGGCCAATATGTGAACTCACACCCTCCATTCCAGAGGAGATGTGATCTAAGAGCCCTTTGTGAAAAATTCCCAGGTCAATGAAAGGCAAACCTTTTATCTGCACTGAGGATTTGAAACCTGTCTGTGGCACTACTGGGGTGACACATTCCAAGTGCTTGCTTTGCACAGAAGCACAGAGTCAGTAAAAGTGAAAGCACTTTGAATGTTTCTATTTTTGTGGTTAGAAAGATGTTCTCACTTTCTCTTCTAGACATTAAGGGATTAAAAGGTATGAGTCATTTTAATCCCTTTTAAATGGTCTTCCTGTTCCTGCAATGGGGAAGAAGACAACATAATATAAAATCAAAGGAATGACCTGTTTCCTCCACATGGGGGTGGAATGATGGTCCAAGGAGGGACTTCAGAGTCAGAACATTTTGCAAAGTTCTGCCTTGAAACAGGCCAGATTTCACCATTTTTAGCCATGTTTTAATTCCCCCCCGAAAAGTTCACCATAGATCAGAGGAGTGACTCATAGCTTGAAACAACAACAATAAGACAGAGTCCTGCTATGTGGACTTCATGTGTGCCAGATTTCATAACTATATGCCCATACATTCTGGAAATATAAAAAGGGGACAGAGGGGCATGCTGTTACCTCTTTTCATGAAGGCAAAGGGCAGATTCCTCCACACGCTGTTGAAATGATGATCCAAGGAGGGTATCCAGTTTCAAAAGTGTTTGTAAAGTTCTGGTTTGAAACAAACCAGATTACACAACTTTTAGCCATTTTAAACAAAAAATTCAAAAATTCAAAAAAAATCAGGGAATCTACCAATTCTCTTAAAATTCACTAATGGGGCTCAGGCCTCCTTCCCCATGTATGAAGCAAGTTTTAAGGCTCTAGCATCAAGTAGTGATATTTGGTGATTCCCCCCACCCCCAATTTTCCCCTTGACTGCTTTGGGGGAAAATCTGGATTTAAGTCAGAATTCAGATTTGAATTTTGAATCTGATTCAATATCTGATTTGCTAGAGCCCATAAAATCTGAATCTGAAATTGTCTAAGTTGGATCAAGTTAAATCTGAATCAGAATTTGGTCAATGTACACAGGCGTATTATTTATCAATGTGAAGCAATATGTAATTTCTTGAGCAGAATGAACACAGTAAGTTCCTCAAATTAGAAAAAGGCAAAATTTTTGCTTTTATGGCTGATTACATGCCTGTCTGTGGCACTAGCGATGTGGCATAATCTAAAAAAATGCATACTGTCTTAAAGTGGTTTAGATAAAAAAATAATAGTAAGGAAAATATGTCCCCTTGTTCCCAAAGGCTCATAAACTGCACCCCGCACACACATGGACCCCCCCCCCCCAGTAAATACAGATATCAGAAATAACCACGCATGAGTTACTGTGTGGGATTTGAATAGCGCCATTTGAATGCAGGCGGGCAAATCTATGTTCTAAGGTTCTTTAATACTAATTAATTTAAGAGGATAAATCCTTTGGATGTCAACATGTAATATATTGGTACACACTTCTTTCCCACAGAGTTATTCATAATAAATTAAATAGTTCAAGTATTGCAAAAAATTTCAAAAACTGTTCCTACAGTATTTGAAGATGGCTTCGGAATTCTGCACCTGGGAGGCATGGAGATACATACATCCCATCGAGAGAGGTTTTATTTTCTATTCTGCACCACCCAGAACATGCACTAGGACTGATTTGTTTTTGATATCAGAAGAACTGGCATCTAGAATGCTGAAAGCAAATATAGCCCCTAAGAGACGCGCAGGTCATCATCCAATACTCATAACTTTTGTTCGGGGCAAAAGAAGGGAGAGACAATGGAGACTGAATAATATCTTATTACATGGTTTAGGTTTTTGTACAAAGTGTGAAGATGAATTAATATCTTTTAAAAGAATGGATGGAGTTAATTATTGCTCCCAATCTATTATCTGGGAAGTGAGCAAAGCTTATATGAGAGGACAAATTATTTCGTATTTATTGTTCTTAAATAAAAAAAGGAGGAAAAGATAGACACATTGACAGAAGAATTAGGAAAAATGTAAATGTAAAACAAAGAGAACCCTACTGCAGCAAATACATATAAAAATAATAAGGATTAATTGTAAAATTGACCTTAAAGTCTCATGAGGTTTATACATCTTCATGAATATATTTCTTGCAAAGAATTGGATATTTTGGGAAACTGTTATACCATTTCAGATGATAACAGCCACGCCCATGTGATCAGGAAGGGAATGTGCTGAGACACAAAAATTAAATATCATGTGGGAGTGGAAATTATATAACACCTTCAGAGATGTATTTCCTCAAAAGAAATGAATATTTGGGAAAACCTCCTCTACTTTCCCCCCACAGGATAAGTGCAGTAGGTATCCAGTGCCACCAGAGGGCCAGCTTCCGGCATGCACAAAGGAGTTTGCTCCTGTCTGTAGCAGTGATGGCAAGACATATGGCAATTTATGTCTGTTTTGTGATGCACGAAGGTAAGTATATCTGTTGTAACTAATGCTTGGAAAATGTTATAAATAGGATGTCATAGAGCCATTGAAGAACATTTTTGTGCATTTATTTGTTTAACATCATGGGTTGGTTTTTATGACCATTAAACTGGTTAGATGCTTAATCAAGGAAAAAGAATATTCATATAGAAGCAGTTGTTTTTTTAAAAAAAATCCAACTGAATACATTGATAGTTCCTTGAAACATCTTCAGATGGTTACGGTGCAAAAATCTTTATTGTCTAAGTTATGAATCCATTTTCCTTAGTCTCGTGAACTGAAACTTGTTTACATTACCCTTTTTCAGGATAAGTGGAGGAAAGCTGAGAGGGCAGAAAACAAGCTGAGCTGAGTCAGATAGAAGTGACAAGGGATGATGTTCTAAACTGTCTGGAAAAACTGAAAGCTAACAAATCACCAGGGCTGGATGGCATCCATCCAAGAGTCCTCAAAGAACTCAAATGTGAAATTGCCGACCTCCTTGCTAAAATATTTAACTTATCCCTGAAATCAGGCTCTGTACCAGAGGACTGGAGAGTAGCAAGTAAGAACAAGTACATGGAAATGTGCATGAAGTAAAAGAAGCATTGAACAAAACCAAGCACTTGTTTACTTGTTTAAAATGATTTGGTTGATATGACACCAATCCAAGGATAAAGGAGAGGCACATCAAAGCATTTTATACCAGCAGAATCGATTAAAGCAGTCCTTTGATAGATCTTTTGCTTCTACATTTAAAATGTTTGTATTGCCTGCATTGTGCATCCATGTTCCCAATATTCTTGAAGTGTAACCTTATTTCCTTTTCTTTTTTCAGGGAAAGTGGTGGCAGTCTAACCATAGATCATGAGGGTGAATGTGTTAAAAAGGTAAATCTAGTTATTATGCTTAGTCTTAGTCTGAAATTGTCCTTCCTCTCCAAAACTGCTATTAGTCCCAGTAGCGGGGGAAATACAAGGATCATACAGGTGCCTATATTTCTCTTTCATAATGGGAATAATAGTATTTGGGGGGCAGGGTGGTTGGAAGGGGCAGGACTTGTCCACCAGAACCCTTTTCCCCTATGGTTGCTTTGTCGTAAATAGAAAGAGGTTGACAGATTGTATCATGGATTCTCATGGCTCTCCCTTGGGTCACCCTGGTAGACAACATTTCCCAGGTGATAGGAAGAGCATGAGAATAAGTTGATGAACTTTGAACTTTTAGTCAGCTTTGGTACTATGGACCAGTGCTGTAGTCACCATTGGACAAGGAGTTCCGTGGTGTCTAAGGATCGTGTCATCACTGCAGTGACAAGCCTTGCATTGGCAATAATGAAAGGCTCATTGTTGCAATGATGTGGCAGTCATTAGTAAAGCCAGAGCCTTTGCAAGCTCAGCAGAAATAAGGATGCTGTTTGGACTCACACAGGGCCAATGCACATGCCCCATCCCTCTATGGGTGGCAGCTGCACGGTAAGTAAGTTGGTGATAGCCTGAATTAGGGTTAAAACAAGTACATCAAACCAGACAGAATGGAAATGATCATGGTGAAGGGCTCAGTGGACCTGAACAATGAAGTTATGCATATTCTTTATGCATGTTCTGGATAAGCTTATAAGTGAGCATAAGTAATTCATCCTGTGTCTCTACAGCTCACTTTCTATAGCCCTGCATTTTCTCTTTCCATTTTTAGCATTTTCTCTTTCCATTTTTAGCAATTGTTTAGGCGGGCAGAAATTTAAAGATGTAAGAATTCAGATACCTCATTAAGCTATAACTTTCTGTAAATTTCTGTGGCTCTTCACTGGTTGGACATAAGAGCTAAATGAGGGGATTTTTTTGTACAACCCTGGTTGGCATGACCTTTTTAATGGAGGCTGACACACAAATAAGATGGACTGTATTCACTAACTAACTCCCACGTGGCAGTCTGCATAAACAGCTCTTTAACTCTCTATGTAAGTCAGAGCGACATGTGGGAGGGCCCTGAGGCAAAGCTCTTCACTCATACCGCCCCCTCATCATACTGCCCCCTCATCATACCGCCCCCTCATCAATCCCTCCCTGCACAATGAGTCCCTGCCCTCAATCATGCACACACTGGACACCACCCCCGCTTGGTGGCTGGGAAAGTAGTTGGCACTACGATCCTCCCCATCCCTGACTATTTTTAAAACACATCTGAAGACCCATCTCTTCACCCAAGCTTTTTCAGCTTTTTGAATTTGTAGTTTTAATTTTATACTGTTTTAACTTTATACTGTTTTAAAATTGTGAAACTGTTTTAACCTTTTATATTTGTTTTAATTGTTTTTATGTTATTGTTAACCGCCCAGAGATGAAGGTTTGGGTGGTATACAAGTTAAGTAAGTAAGTAAATATTCCTTCAGCACCACTACCCGGCATCACTCTGGCTTGGGGTGGAGGATCTGAAGGAACATTCACGGTTGCCCACTGCCTCCCAGAATGTTCCCCCCACCTCATATTGGGCCTAGCTCAACTCACTGTGTGACAGTAGACAACAGCAAAGGCTCCTGCTTCATTCACAGCACCAATTAGATTTCCCACCTTGCCATGGATCGTAAACTTCACAAAGGATCAAGAAATCTTATGGACTCCTCTCCAGACCCAGTCCCCAAATGTGCTCCCGCCATGGCTGATTTATTCAGAACATAGTGCTTCACACCTGTGCACCTACCCTACCCTCTCCACCCAGGAATGGCAGTCACCCTCCTCACTGATTGCTACTAGCTCCAAAAGGAGAAAATGTCGGTGCATTCAAATTTGTGGGATCTCTCAGGGACGGCCTCTGGGAAGAGTCACTGCCTGGAAGTGGTCTCAATCAGGGTTGAAGGTGAAGGCCTTTCCCAGGCCAAGCTGATTCCGCTGCTGTTCCCTACTGCCCTACCAGCCCCGTATTCCATCTCACACCAGGATGGCCCGAGGGCAGATGGAAGTGTGTATTGTTGCTGTCACTCAATTAGAGATGCTCTAGGAGTGGATGTTGTTGCTCCCTGACAGTATTTCTGGCCTGGATCCATGGGCCAAGAGCCCCTGTGGAAAAGAGAACCACAGAGGAAAATAGGGTGATGATGGATTAGAAAGCCATTTGGTCTGATCTAGCAAGGTGTTTCTTCTGTTCCTGTATTGTTAGCATATATAGCTATGAAACCCATTTAAACAGCTTCAAAAAATTTTTTCCTGGAAAGTAAATTATGCTTTTGACTACTAGTCTAGCAGCAGCAACAGCAATAGTAGATGCATGTCTTGCAAAGAACTGGATATTTTGGGAAACCTTCTCTACCTTGTCTCATAGGATGAATGCAGTAAGTATCCCGTGCCACCAAAAGGCTATCCACCAGCATGTACACGCAAGTATGCACCTATCTGTGGCAGCAATGGTGTGACATATGGCAACTTATGTGTGTTTTGTGCTGCCAAAAGGTGAGTACATTTCTGTTAAGGAATGCATGGTCATTTTATAAATAAGGTCATAGAACTGTTGATGGAAATAAAGCATATTTGTTTGCTGGTTGAAGATGATTGCTGGCAGGCTTGATTACGTTACGTTGATTACATTTCAAACTAGCAGAATCAATTAATGCAATTCCTTGATACATCTTTTGGGGTTTTGATAAACATGTTTGTATTGCCTGCATTGTGCATCCATGTTCCCTACATTCTTGATGTGCAACCTGTATTACATTTTCTTCTTTCAGGGAAAGTGGAGGCCATCTAACCATAGATCATGAGGGCGAATGTGAAAAGAAGGTAAATCTAGTTATTATGCCTAGCCTTTTTATATATAGGGCTCATATACTGCACAGCAGCGGATAACCACCATGGTTATCAGGTTAGGTACCCACTGGGGCTTCTGTGCAATATGACAGGCAGCCCCGACTGTGTTGTGTAACATGGCAGTCATTCAATGACATAAACAAGTGTCTGGGCAGTTGCACAGCACTACTTTCATTGTTTCCAACTGCCTGGGCACTGTTTCCAACCACCACATTGCAGCCCTGCTGTGCAACACCATCAAGGCTGCTTTTCACCTCATGCAGCAACCCTGGTGGGTCCCTAACACCAACATGCCACTTGATATGACACCAATCCAAGGATAAAAGAGAGACACATCAAAGCATTTTATACCAGCAGAATCAATTAAGGCAGTCTCTTGATAGATCTTTTGCTGCTACATTAAAAATGTTTGTATTGCCTGCATTGTGCATCCATGTTCTCTATATTTTTGAAGTGCAACCTGATTACATTGTTTTTTCTTTCAGGGAAAGTGGAGGCAGTCTAACCATAGATCATAAGGGTGAATGTGTTAAAAAGGTAAATCTAGTTATTATGCTTAGTCTTTTTATATATAGTGTTCTTTAAAATATTGTTTAAAGTCTAAATGATAAAGCCAGAATCCACAAAACTTTCGTTGGTATGGAAGATAGCAATCAAGCTCTGAACAGATGGTATAAATAAATACAAGATACCTTTGTTTCAGTCCATTTCATTCAGTTCCGACCCAATGAACATGGGAGAGAGAGAAAGAGGCCGAGAGGGAGGGAGAGGGAGGAAATCAAAGTACAAAAGACACAAGATGTCTTTTAATGAGTCTCCTCCTTCCTTTAAAGAGGCCACAAAGGTAAAGTAAGGCTGTTTTCTAAAGCTAAATGAGGAGATTTTCTGTAAGGCCCTCGTTGGCAATCCATTTTTTATAGAGGCTGACATGCTAATAAGATGGGCTGCATTTATTGACTCACTCCCATGTGTGGTCTAGATAAATGCTCTTTAATTCCCTCTGGTCAAGCCATAGCCAGATGCAAGAGGTCCAGTCAAAGCTCTGCACCTCCCCCTGCTCCTCGCAGTGGCACAATGGGTCCCTGTCCTCAATAATGCACACACTGGACCCCCAGTGTGCATGTTCTATATAATGTCTGGGTAGGGCTTATGGTTTGCTGTTCTCTCTGAGCACATGAAGGGAGGGTGGAAAAAGGAGAAGGGAGTTCCCAATCTTCCAAACTGTGGTTCTACGAACCAAAAGTGTTCTAAGTCAAGTGTTCTAAGTCAATGTATTGTTTTCCCCCCTCCCACAGGACAAGTGATAGATGACTTGGGACAAAGCAGAAAGCATTGCTAATCAAAGAAGAAAGACCTAGTTTGATGCCTCTGTGCAAAGATGCTGTCTTTGTAGTTTCTAATGTAAAGAAGAGGCTCTTTTGATTTCCTGATGAAATAAAGTAAATGGAACTAAATTCTCTCTCTTCATTTTCTTATCAACCCAGCCATTTATGTGTTACTTTAAAGAATCATTTCTACCTTTTCCAGTTGAGAAGTCACATTCTCTTGTCTTGACTTCTTCTCAAAGATCCTTTATAACTTTGATCAGTCACATGTAGTGGAGCAAAATCTCAGCATAAATCTTCCAGTGGCATTATTTCAGTTTGTGATTAGAATAAAATACACACAATGCATATTACATACATAACACATTATACCTTGAAGATATTGGTTAGAAAATGTACATGCCCCCTTAAAAACCAGCCAAGATTTGTTTCTTGCATTAATCACCTCATCTAAAATTTAGTCAAGGTATATACAAACCTCTCAGTTTATCAGGGAACAATTATAGCAAAAGCCTGTCAAAACTGAAACATTTTGAGAATGTGAAGAAAAGGGGCAAACTGGATCTCCTAGGTGAGAGAATTCTCACCAGCACCTTGAATCACACCCTGAAGTCTGGTAATCAGACTGGTAATAATCAGACTGCTAATCAGAGCAGATCATGAAGGATCAATGCAATGTAATCCATAAGATTTTGAACTGTATTTTGAATTTTGAATTCATGGCTGAATTCTGGATCTAAACGGTCTTTTGAATGGTCTTCAAGGGCAGCCCCATATACAGTGTGTTACTATGAAGGATGGATGGAAGCACAGGACATGCAAGACCTTAGTTTTCCAGCCTCTGCAACCCAAGACTCCTCCTAAAAAGGGATTTTTGCTGCCACCATCAATCTTTCCAGGCAGGCTGAAAGCCTGTAAAGTGACCCTTAATTCTCAAATCACACAAGGGATTATTCAGGCATGTTCATGCAAGAATTCCCCTTGCAACCAATTTTGAGAGGCAAACCTCTCAAATCCTAGAACCTTTCTGTAGCAAAATGACCAAAGCAGCACTGGTAGGACTGCATGTAGTATAAAACCCAGCACAAACATGAATTATAGTAAAATCAAGTTAAAAGTCTAGTTTATTAAGTAAAAATTAAAGGATCCGTTTATAGGCAATCAAAATTGAAAGAAAATGTTCAAAAGCAAAAGCATTATTACTTGTATCCTATACTTAGAGTCTTGGAGGTGATTAACCTAGTTACAGAACGTTGGGATTTAGTGAGGTTCTGCAGGGAGTTCTGCGGGGTTCTGTGGGGAGAGAGGGCTTAGCTGTCATGGATCCGGTGGAGGCTGCAGGGATTGGGGGCCGTGTGGCCTCTGGAAGTTACAGTATGCCCCAAGCAAGCATGCGGGGCATCCTGGAGAGACCCCCTGAGCCCAGAAGGTTGCTTGCAGCCTCCCAGTCAGGAGTCTACTCATGTGTCGCCCCATGCTGCAGCAACACACAAGCAAAAAAAACCAAGGTTAATGGACCAGTCGCTCCATTAATCTTGTTTCAGGGGAGGGGGAATTAATGAGGCTAGCTGCCAGGATCCACACAGCTCCCATTGCAGCACATGATTGCCCCAAAGTGGGCTGGACTCCCTTATGGGAGATTGTGGGAATCTTCCTTTGGGAGATTGTGGGAATAGCCTCAGGATCTTAGGCTTCAGACATGGTTGAAAGCTGTCCCAGCCAGAAGTTCCAAGAGAACTCTACTCCATCGCTGGAGCATGCAAGTTGGAGTATGAAAGTCAAGAGACCTCCATGGAAGTGCACAG
The DNA here is from genome assembly GCF_027244095.1 of Hemicordylus capensis. NCBI lineage: Eukaryota > Metazoa > Chordata > Lepidosauria > Squamata > Cordylidae > Hemicordylus > Hemicordylus capensis. Next base: position 366,395,044 of record NC_069658.1, on the reverse strand, counting down.
TGTATTTCTCTCCCATCCTATTAAATAGTAAACATCAAAGAGAGGTTTGCATTGCGATAGGGGACTTGATAATGTTAATGTTGCTGAATAGCCTCAACCATCAGGATAAAAAGTGTGAAGATTGCTTTCTCATTTGTAAATAGTGTTAAATGGTTCTTTAGTGACAAACAGGAAAACACACAGAGAGGCGATTCTCACAATCAGTGAGAAGAGCTGTAAGGGGGTTTGAAGGGAGAGCGGGCTTAGCCCACTCTCCTCACAGATGATCGGAAGGCAGCCCTGGGCGGCCGGATCAGCCACCCATCATGGAGCCTGTGAGGGCTGTGGGGATCAGGAGCTGCACGGCCCCCGGAAGTTCCAGGATGCCCCACGCATCCTGGAGAGACCCCCGAGCCTGGGAAGCTGCTTGCAGCCTCCCGGTTGAGGGTATATTTGTGTGTCGCTGTGTGTCGCGGCAACACATGAGCAAAAAGACAAGGTTAACAGAGTGCTCGCTCTGTTAACCTTGTATTAGGGGAGGGGTATTTATGAGCATTAGCTGCCGGGAGCCGTGTGGTTCCCATTGCAGCACACGATTGCCCAAAAGTGGGCTAGGCTCCCTTAGCCCACTTTGAGGCGATCGTGAGAATCACCTCAGAGTTACGGAGTATGGGAGGCACAGGCACACCTCAAATGGCGTTTCAGAACCAGGATGAAGGTTCTTGTATTTGGGCTGAATAGAAGCCTTCCCATCAATTACAGTAATCCATAGGGCAGAGGCAGGGGCCACGGGCAAGTGAGCAAGTGAGCGGTGGGGCTGAAGGCGGCCACATAGCAAGCAAGCAACTAGTGGGTGGAGGCTTGGACTGGCCCACAGGGCAACAGGGCATATTCTTGGTGCGCCCCACCCACGGGGTGCCCCTGAGCCCCGCTACACTTGTCAGCAGTGAGTACTCCCACCCTTAAGTACCCATTCTGCTCAAAACCTGGCACCCTTCCCATATACATCCCACCACCCTCTCAGTGGCCCCAGTCTGGCCCTGAGTGGGTGTGGAGGTGCCTACTACTGTACTTAGCATTCTAGGCGCTTGGTATTCCTAATGGATGGGCCAGCCCTGGTAATCCAATCTAAACACAATGAGGACCTATAGATCATCATGGCCAGATCTGACTTAGACAGAAATGGATACAGCCAAAACTGGGCATAAGCCCCCCAGGCCATGGCCAAAACCTGGATAAGTTATTTCTCTGTAACATTACTGCCTCCAGCCCAAGATTCAGGATGTTTACTTACTCACTGAAATCAGATGACATAGTGAGATAGAGCTGGATATCCATACATTTGGAACACCACAGCCCAAATTTCCAAGTAACCTCTCTCAATGGTATCATATAGATGATAAACATAGGGGAGAGGGCAAGATCGAACCTGTGGAATGCCACAAGTCAAAGGCCAAGGGACTAAGCAATAGTCCATCATCTTCATCCCACCAGTACCATCTTCTGCATTTTCCCCTTGAGGTAAGACCAGAATTCCCAAGACTAAGCTTTGGCCAAAACGTTTGGCCAAGACCAAACATCCAAGCCCAAATCCCAAGAGACAGCCCAGAAGGATAACATATTATGGGATAGATTGTGACCAGGGATGGATTGGGACTTCTGTTGGTATACTGATCAATTGCCCTGCTGCTCAACAGAGTCCCTAACTGAGCTGACAGACTTGGTCTCAGGCTTGGTGTTGGAGTCGCACAGGCTTGTGGTGCTGGGGGACTTCAATGCTCATTTTGGGACCAATCTGTCTGGGATGGCTCTAGAATTCATAGTGGCCATGACAACTATGGACCTATCCCAAGCGGTCTCAGGACTGATGCACATTGCTGATCACACGCTTGATTTGGTCTTTCACTCTGATCAGGGTGGTATTCCATGGCTGGGGACTCCGGTGATTTCCCCATTGTCATGGACAGACCACCATCTGGTTAAGGTTGGACTCACAATCACCTCCTACCTTTGCAGGAGTGAGGGACCTATTAGGATAATCCGCCCAAGAAGGTTATTGGATGCAATAGGATTTAAAGAAGCCTGGAGGGATTTAGTGTTGACTCTGCCGGTGATCCTACTGATGCCCTGGTGGAGAACTGGAACAACAAACTCATCAGGGTAGTAGACATGATCGCTCCTAAGCAGCCTCTCCGATCCACTTCAAAACTGACCACTTGGTATACGGAAGAATTATGGGGGCTAAAGCAGCAAGGTAGTCAAATAGAGCAGAAGTGGAAAAAGACTTGACTCAAATCTGACAGATTGCAACATGGAGCGCATTTGAAGATCTATCCGCAAGTTCACATCCAGCCGAGTTCCTCAGGTTGTGAGAGGGCAAGTATGTGCTCCTTCTCCCTCAAATCAGAATCTGGAACCATTGATTACCTGCAGTGACTAGGGATGTGCAAACTGGTTCGAACTCGAACCAGTTTGAATTTGAACTGGGTCAGTTCGATGGTTTGAATTTGAACCAAACCAGCCATCAAGTTCGAGCTGCATGTTTGAACTCGAACCAAACAGGGGGGGTTTGATTTGAACTAGTTACAACTGGTTCAAAGTGGTTTGAACCTCCAAACATGGGTGGGGTGGTAGCTGGCACCGAGGGGTACCTACCACCCAAACCCCAAAGCAATCGGACACTCGTACAATTTTTAATAAATTTTTGAAAATTATTTTTATTTTTTCTCATAGGGTATAATGGGATTCAAACCAGCCCTTTATTCACTATTGTGGAGCACCCATGGGTGCCAACAACCAGCCAAACGCTGAAGCAATTGGAAACTCCTATGAATTTTTTAAATGTATATTTGAGATATTTTAAAATTATTTTTCTCATAGGGTACAATGGGACCTGAACTAGCCCATTATCCCATATTGTGGAGCACCTAGGGGCACAAAAGTGGGGTGGGTGGTAGGAACCCAGGGGTGCCTACCACCCACAAAACCCCAAGGCAATCAGACACTCCTCTGATTATTGGTGAATTTAAAAAGTATTTTTGAATTCCTCAGAGGGAATAATGAGGATTGCAGCAAATGTATAGCTTCACATTGGGGGCAAAGGGGTGGCCTAGAGCAGAGTGTGGTGGTTGGTAGTTCCCAAGGGGGGCAAGGAAGCTATCAGAATTATTTGAAAGGAATTGGGCAAAAGGATGATTTTTAAGTGATTTTTAAAGTTTACGCGTCTTTAAGGTTTTTCTCCATAAAGAAGCATGGAGGTGTCAGCAAATGTATAGCTTCACGTCATCGGGGGCAAAGGGCTGGCATAGAGCAGAGTGTGGTGGGTGCTAGTGACCAAGGGGGGCAAGGAAGCTACCAGAATTATTTGAAAGGAATTGGGCAAAGGGCTGATTTTAAAGTGATTTTTGAAGTTTACGTGTCTTTAAGGTTAGCAAATGAGAGTGGATTCATGTTTTGTCATTGAAAATCTCATATGCTACCAAAGAATCTACACTCAGAACACCTCAGAAAAAACAAAACCCAGTACCTCATGGGTTAGCAACCCATGGGGGTGGTTAGCGCCCTCTGTGCACTACACCACCACTCACTCTGGGCCTCCCCAGCATCCCCCAAGTGCCTTTGAAAGTTTTCTCCATAGGGAAGAATGGAGGTTTCAGCAGCCCCATAACTGCACTTGCCAGCTCCCACCCCACCCACTTTTGGAGGTTCAATTTGAACCGAATCAGTGGGGGGGTTCGAGCAAAACCAAAACTGAACCTCCCCCTCCTGGTTCAAACCCAGTTTGAATTTGAACCGAACCAGGCGAACCGGTTTTGTGCACAGCCCTAGCAGTGACGTGTTTAATGAATTCTTTGTGGGGAAAATCTCTCGAATTTGGGCCAACTTAGACTCCATTTCCTGAAGTACTTCAGTGTGTGATGTGGAGGTCTCCAGAGACTCCCCTTACGTGGTTAGGTTGGATCAGTTCCAGTTTGTGACTCCTGAGGATGTGGATGAGCTGATTGGAACGGTGCGGCCTACCACCTGTCTTCTTAATAGGGATGTGCACAAAACCAGTTCACCCGGTTTGGTTCGGATCCTAACCGGGTCTGAACCAGGAGGTGGTGGTTCGGTTTTGGTTTTGTTTGAACCACCCCCCTGGTTCGGATCCGAACCGGTTCATACCAGTTCAGACACCCAAAAATTGGTAGGATGGTAGCTGGTACCCGGGGTTCCTGTCACCCAAACCCCAAAGCAATTGGACACTCATAAGATTTTTTATGGATTTTTGAAAATTATTTTTATTTTTTTCTCATAGGATATAATGGGACTCGAACCAGGCCATTATTCTTTATTGTGGAGTACCCGGTGCCAACAACCATGCAAACCCTGAAGCAATCAGACACCCCTATGATTTTTTATGAATATTTGAAATATTTTTAATTATTTTTCTCATAGAGTATAATTGGACACAAACCAGTCCATATCCCCTATTGTGGAGCACCTAGGGGCACAAAAGCGGGGTTGGTGGTAGACAGACAGGGGTGCCTACCACCCAAAAAATCCCAAGGCAATTGGACACTCCTCTGATTATTGGAGAATTGTTAAATTATTTTTGTATTCCTCATAGAGAATAATGAGGATTGCAGCAAATGTAGAGCTTCACGTCGGGGGGAAGGGGGTGTCATAGAGTGGAGTGTGATGGGTGGTAGTTCCTAGGGTTGGCAAGGAAGCTATCAGAATTATTTGAAAGGGATTGGGCAAAGGGGTGATTTTTAAGTGATTTTTGAAGTTTACGCGTCTTTAAGGTTTTTCTCCATAAAGAAGCATGGAGGTGTCAGCAAATGTATAGCTTCACGTCACTGGGGGCAAAGGGGTGGCCTAGAGCAGTGTGGGGTTGGTGGTAGTGCCAGGTAGGGGCAAGGAAGCTACCTGAATTTTTTCAAAGGATTTTGGGCAGAGGGCTGATTTTTGGTGAATTGTTGACGTTTACCTTTAAGGTTTTTCCTCATAATGGAGCTTTCAGCAGTCCCATAAGAGCACTTGGGGGGTGCTGGGGTGGCCCAGAGCGAGTGGTGGTGTAGTGCACATAGGGTGCCAACCACCCCCATGGGTTTCTAACCCATGGGGTACAGGGTTCTGTTGTTTCTGAGGTATTGAGTGTGGCTTCTATGATAGCAAATGAGATTTTCAGTGAGACACCATGAATCCACTCTAATATGCTATCATAGAATCCACACTCAAACAACAGAACCCTGTACCACATGGGATAGAAACCCATGGGGGTGGTTGGCAATACCCTGGTTCGAGTCCCATTATATCCTATGAGAATTTTTTTTTTCAAAAATTCATAAAATATCATACGAGTGTCTGATTGCTTTGGGGTTTGGGTGACAGGTACCCCTGGGTGCCAGCTACCTTCCTACCAATTTTGGGGTGTCTGAACTGGTCAGAACCGGTCAGAACCGGTCCAAATTGAACCCCCCCATTTGGTTCGAATCCGAACCGAACCGGGGGTGGTTCGGTTCAGATCTGAACTCGTTCGCACATCCCTACTTCTTGACACTTGGCTTATACTATATGGCATGGGGTTGTTGTAGTAGAAGGCCTAGTAGAGATTATAAATGCTTTTCTGAGGGAAGGCAGGATGCCTCCTTGTCTTAAGGAGGCAATTATTAGACCACTTCTGAAGAATCCTACTTTGGAGCCCTCAGAGATGAGCAACGACAGACCTGTCTCCAAACTTCTGTGGCTTGGCAAGGAAATCAAGAGGGTGGTGGCCTCCTAACTCCAGACAGTCTTTGTGGAAACAGATTATCTAGACCCATTCCAAACTGGCTTTCGGGCAGGCTATGGAGTGGAGACTGCCTTGGTCGGCCTGATGGATGATCTCCAATTAGAAATTGACAGAGTGTGTGTGTTGGTCCTTTTGGATCTCTTGGTGGTTTTCAATACTATCGAAAATAGTATCCTCTGGAGCGTCTGTGGTGGTTGGGAGTGGGAGGCACTGCTTTGCGGTGGTTCCGCTCCTACCTCTCAGGCAGGTTCCAGAGGATGTCCCTTGGAGACTGTTGTTCTTCAAAATATGAACTTCCGTATGATGTACCACAGGGCTCCATATTGTCTCCAATGTTGTTTAACATCTACACGAAACCGCTGGGAGAGATCATCAGAAGATTTGGTGCAGGGTTGTATCAGTATGCTGATGACACCCACATCTATTTCTCCATGTCAACATCATCAGGAGAAGGCATAACCTCCCTAAATGCCTGCCTGGAGGCGGTGATGATGGATGATGGATAATAAACTGAGACTGAATCCAGATAAGACGGAGGTACTCATTGTGCGGGGTTGATGAGTTTGATTTGCCTGTTCTGGATGGGGTAACACTTCCCCAGAAGGAACAGGTACACAGTCTGGGGCTGCTTCTGGATCCAAGCCTCTCCCTGGTGTCCGAAGCTGTGGCAAGAAGTGCCTTCTATCAGTTTTGGCTGATACGCTAGCTGCATCTGTTTCTTGAGATAAACAACCTCAGAACAGTGATACATATACTGGTAACCTCCAGACTGGATTACTGAAATGCACTCTACGTGGGGCTGCCCTTGTATGTAGTCTGGAAACTACAGTTGGTCCAGAATGCAGCAGATAGGATGGTCTCTGAGTCATCTCGGAGAGACCATGTTACTCTAATATTGAAAGATCTACACTTGCTGCCGATAAGTTTCTGGGCAAAATACAAGGTGCTGGTTATAACCTTTATAGGTTATAAGCTATAAACTGTTTGGGCCTTGGGTATTTAAGAGAACATCTTCTTCGTCATGAACCCCACTGCCCATTGAGATCATCAGGAGAGGTCTGTCTGCAGTTGCCACCGGCTTGTCTGGTGGCTACTCAGGGATGGGCCTTCTCCGCTGCTGCCCCGAAAGCTTTGGAACACGCTTCCCTGATGAAATTAGAGCCTCCCCAATTCTGACAACTTTTAAAAAGTCTTTAAAGATGCATTTGTTCACCCAGGCTTTTAATTAAATATTATTTTAATAGTTTTAACATTTTTAAAAAATATTGTTTTAAAAGTTTAAATTGTTGTAATGTTTTAACTTGTTCTGTTGTCATTTATTTTGTTTTAACTAATGTTTTAACCTTATCTGTTTTCATTTGTTTTGTTTTGTTGTAAATGGCAGAGACATAGGCAGAGACATAGGTTTTGGGCAGTATAAAATTATGTTAAATAAATAATAAATAGAATATAAATTGCTGCTGAGAGGTTTGACAGGATCAATAGAAACAGATTCCACCTATCCAATTCTTGGTGCAGGTCTAAATAATCCATATAATCCATTATAATCCAAGACTCTTTGTCGTTGGGATGCTACCACAGGCTCTATTACTTTCCCCAATACCGAGAATTAGAAACTCGTCTGTATTTATCTGGTTGGAGGAGGGTTAGTGATCAGGGACGGGGTGTTCTTAAAAGGTTGTTTCACTGCCTCCTTGAGGTTCACTAGTACTGCTCTTGCTCCCTTAACCTTGTTTTAGAGGAAGGCTCCATAGGCAGGTTCACTGCCATGGTGCTGTCAGGATTGTCCTCGACCCTGGTGGTACACACACACACATGCAAAACTGGGCTGGGCTTCCTTAGCCCGGTTTTGCACACGCGTGTGAAAAGCCTCCAGCTCTTCATTGAGCTCTCTATGCTGCCACAACTGGCACTGACACCTGTCTGATCCCACTAGTATTTTAACAGTAATAGTAACAGGAAGTATAATTCAGCAACCTGATTCCAGGTCACAGAGATTGCTTCAGAAAAGGGGATCAGCAAAAATCACCACTGGCATGAGCCTTCACACTTCAGAAACGGGGCCACTAAAACCGAGAGCCTTCTTTTTTAGCTGACTTTCCAGTAGGCTTATGAGATCACCCAGCATTGTGTGTCCGTGTGTGTACCACCCCATCAACTTCACTGTGACTGGTCCAATTTGAAACAAATCAGGTCCAATTTTAGGGATACATAGGGACACCTCAATGGTATAGTTTATGATGATGTCATCCACCCTGATTCAAGTTGGTGGATGCATAAACACTTGAGGCACAGGTGGGCTAACTTGTGAACCACATAACCGATTTGAACCAAATCTGCTACAGCTGAAGGGACACATAGGGATGCCTCCATGGTGCAGTTTGTGATTATGCCATCCACCCTGATTCAAGATGGCAGATTTGTGAACATTTGAGGCGCAAGTGGGCTAACTTGTGGACCGTCTAACCGATTTGAACCAAATTTGATACAGTTGTGAGTGACACACAGGGATACCTCAACAGCATAGTTTGTGATGATATCCACCCCAATTCAAGATGGCAGGTGCATAAACATTTGAGTCGCAAGTGGGCTAACTTGTGAATTGCCTAACTGATTTGAACTAAATTTGCTACAGCTGTAGGGACACATAAATTAAAGAAAGTGTGCTGTCAAGTCAATTTTGACTCCTGGTACCCACAGAGCCCTGTGGTTTTCGTTGGTAGAATATAGGAGGAGTTTACCATTGCCTCCTCCCGTGCAGTATGAGATGATGCCTTTCAGCATCTTCCTATATCTCTGCTGCCCAATACAGTACCAGCGAGGATTCAAACCAGCAACCTTCTGCTTGTTAGTCAAGCCCTGCTGCGCCACTTAAGGTGGCATAAGGATACATAGGGATGCCCTAATAGAGCAGTTTGTGATGGTGTTCTCCACCTTGATTCAAGATGGTGGACGCAAAATGTTTGAGGTGCAAGTGGGCTAACTCGTGGACTGTCTAACTGATTTGAACCAAATTTGGTACAGTTGTACTGAGTAACACATAGGGACACCTCAATGGCGTATTTTCTAATGATGTCATCCACCACAATCCAAGATGGTGGATGCGTGAATATTTTAGGCACAAGAGGGCTAACTTGTGGACCTCCTAAGTGATCTAAACCAAATTTGGTATGATTGTAGTGAGTGACACATAGGGACACCTCAATGGCAGTGTCTTCTTCTGAGTAAACACACTTAGGAATTTGGACCAGCAGAAATCCAAGGCAAAGATTTGGCCTCTTTTTTTATCCTTCCTTCAGCAAAGCACAAAGAAAATCACGGTGTGTGTGTGTGTGGGGGGGGTGTACTTCTGAGTAAACATTTACACCAATCACCCCATGCTAGAAGTACAGCAAGGACACACATTCCTACCAAACACCAAAAACCTAACAATCTGGTATAGACTATTCCTGAACACCGAGGTTCTACCACAAGCAGCCTGTGAATATGGAAACTTCACTTGACCATACTGAGGATATGAAGCCTCTATATTCACAGGGAGTTTGTCTATCAAATAGAACTTTCATGTTCAAGGGCAGTCTAAACCAGCATAGTAGTTTATTAATGTTGAGTGGAAATGGTTTCTGGGGTTTATTTGCTGTACTTCACTGGGGTTTTCTGGAAGCATTTGCCTGAGCACTTTAATAAAGAGACTGCTGGGCGAAATTACCCATGCTTTTCAAGCAGCATTTTGATAAATGAGCCTGTAATTCTACATGCACACTTACAAGGCATTAAGCTCCATAAAACCCATAGGGACTATATGAGGGATTAGTAAAACAATGCCTCAGATAAAAATGTTGTTGAAGGAAGGGTAATAAACACAACCCTTTAAAAATGTGGATGAGAAACAATGTAATATTTTGGTACTGTAAATTCACCTCTGTTACCACCACCACCCAGCACATGGATTGTTCTCACAGAATATAATGTTATCCACAGCAACCCACGGACATAAGATTTGACGGTATATTTAAAACAAGAATGCTGATAATGCCTCCTCTTCTGCCTTGTAAACAGTACATTAAGAAAGAGAATGAATGAATGAATGAATTTTATTAGTCAATGACCAGTAATCACATTAAGAAAGAGACATTAGCCATTAAGTCCGGGTCTTAAAGGGAGAAATGTACACTGTGTATGCTCAGAGGCAATGCCTTGTGTGTATAGCTTTTTGGTGTGTACACCTTTTATAGTAAACTGCTTCTTAGACCCCTGCTTCCTCCCCTGTTGTCTGCCTTTGGGCCGCAGTAGAAGTAATAGCTAGGGGTGTGCATGGAACCGTCTGGCCCGGTTCAGTTTGAGAACAGGGTCAGTTCGATCCGGCCCCCATCAAACCCCCCCATCTGTGGACTTTAAAAAAAAAAAATGTAAAAAGAAGTACCTGTAGCCCCTTCTGGGGGCTTGCTGTAGCCACAGGGAGGGGGTCCGTGCGGGTTCCCTCTCCCCCTGCCAGCCTTCCTCATCACCACTGTGGCCGGGTAAGTGTAGCATTTTGGGCCCTTTCAGGCCTCTGTAAAAGCGAGCGGCCGCCATTTTGGCTGCTGCCGCACATGTGCAAATGCCCTCGGTGAGGCCGGCCAGCAGAAATCCAAGGCAAAGATTTGGCCTCTTTGGAGAGGGAACCCGTGTGGACACCCCCCCCCGCGGCTACAGCAAGCCCCCCAAAGGGGCTACAGGTACTTCTTTGTACATTTTAAAAACTTTTTAAAAAGTTTGCAGACCTGCCGGACTGGACCTGGCAGTCCAGTTCTGGTCCGACGGAACTGGGGGGAGGGGTTTCAGTTTGATCACGAACCCATGAACCCGCAGACCAAACCGTCGGACCGTGGACTGCCGGACCGGTTCCGCAAATCCCTAGTAATAGCAGCTGCTGCTCCTGGCCACTGCAGCCTCTCTGCTTGTTTTCTTATGTGATGAGTATCCTGGGTCAGTGAAGGGCAAACCTTTTATCTGCACTGAGGAGTTGAAACCCATCTGTAGCACCAGTGGGGTGCCAGACCTGCCCAAACTGTATGTGAATCTCTTTCTATATCTATACCAGTTGCAGGGGAGTAACAGCAGGAGAGGAGCGTGCCCTTAACTCCTGCCTGTAGGCTTCCAGCAGCATCTGGTGGGCCACTGCGTGATCCAGCAGGGCTGTTCTTATGTTCTTATTATGTTCTACCATCACTCACATGGGAAAACTGAAGGATTCGTACAATAGGGAGGTTATTAGGCAGTTCCATTACTTGTATAAATGTTACATTACGTATTTATGTACAGCATACTTCTGCAATGCATTACTAAGCAAATGAAGATGACTTAGAACTTTGTCACCTAAGAGACGTCTGGAGAGACATAAATCCTACAGAGAGAGGGTTTTTAAAAAAAATAATAATCAAAAAATCTATATCTCATAAAACCTGTACTAGGACTGATTTGGTTTTTATATCAAAAGAATTGTCATCTAGAGTGTTAGAGGCAAATGTAGCCCCCAAGATATATGCAGATCATAATCCAATTTTGATAACTTTGGACTGGACCAAAAGAAGGGAGAGACAATGGAGATTGAATGATATTCTTTTACATGATTCAGATTTTTGTACAAAGTGTGAGGATGAATTAATATCTTTTTAAAGAATGCATCAAGTTAATTATTGCTCCCAATCTATTATTTGGGAAGTGAGAAAAGCTTATATGAAAGAACAAATTATTTCATATTTCTAAGGCACCTTTTATTTATATTTAGGAGGCATCTTTTTAAAATAGTGAGTATCTTAATTTAGCAGGGGGAGAGCAATTGGCCCTATCCAACCCCATCACAGTATCCCTCCAGTGGCTGTTCCTGGTGTCTATCTTACATTTCTTTTTTAGATTGTGATCTTTTGGGGTAGAGGGAAGCATTTTATCATTTGATTGATTGATTGATTCATTGATTAATTCATTCATTCATTTCTATGTTAACTGCTTTGGGAACTTTTGCTGAAATGCGGTGTATAAATATTCATCATTTTTGTACTTGTATTTTTCTTTCTTAAATAAGAAGTTGTGGGGGCAGATAGAAGCACTGAAGGATGAATTAGGAAAACTGGAAATGGAACATAAAAGAACCCTAACACAGCAAATACTTATTAAAAATAATAGAGGTTAATGGTAAAATTGGCCTAAAAGACTCTTATGAGGTTTATAAATCTTGATAGATATATTTCTTCAAAAGATGTGAAACATTGCATACTTTTTTTCACAGGATGAATGCAGTAGGTTCCCAGTACCACTAGAGGGCCAACCTCCAGCATGCACATGCAAGTTACCACTTATCTACAACAATCTATGTCTGTTTTGTGATGCAAAATGGTGAGTATATCTGTGTTAACTAGTGCATGGGAGATATTATAAATAAGATATCACAGAGCTGTTGGTCAAAATGAAGAACATTTTTGTGTGTTTATTTGTTTAAAATCATGTATTGATTTTAAACTGAAATGCTGCTTAATTTAAGAAAAATAAGACTCATACAGAAGCAGTTTTTAAAACACAGCAGAATCAAATGGCAGTTCCTTGAAGCATCTTTAGATGGCTACCATGCAAAAATCTTTATTGCCTAAATTATAAATCTATGTCCCTTAGTCTCTTTAAGTGAAACTTTTTTACATTCCTCTTTTTTCAGGAAAAGTGGAGGCAATCTAATTATAAACTAGCTTAACCTGTGCAGAACATCTGTGCACTAGTACTTGATTGCTCCTCTCACCCCCTGCCACAGCCCCCCTCACCTCAGAGATCTCCCCACCCTCACCTGAGCCCCACTCCTGCTCTTCCCCACAGGAGCAGCAGCAGCAGTTGACCGGACCCTTCCTTGCTGCCGCCGCTGCCATGGCCACTCATTCCCCTCAGGCCACTGACAGGCTCGGGCCCATCCTTCACTCTTCCTTCTTTCTCTATCTTCCCTACCCTTTCTCTCTCTTTCTCTCTCCACCGCTCACTTTCCCCTCTGTCTGTCTTCCTCTCTCTCTCTCTCTGTCTCTCTCTCTTCCCATCTTGTTTCCTCATCTAATAAACACAATGGCAGCCTCCTTCTCCTGAAGGGGCTCTTTCCTCCCTCATGACCCCTGCCCACTATCTATCTATCTATCTATCTATCTATCTATCTATCTATCTATCTATTCCTCTCCTCTACAATCAAGAATATTTTCCGACCTGTATCAGTTGCATTCCAACTGACCTTAACCATCACAGGCTCCACCTATATGCATATGGAATCCCCACTGCCCAATCACCATGGTGCTTCTGCTCTCACAGGCTCCTCCTCCCTATCTGCATATGGAATCCCCACTGCCCAGTCAGGTGCTTTTGCTCATGAACTCTCGTGAGAGCTGCCACACATGGGATTAGCCATGGGTATGCCTTAGAGAATTAAATATATACTAAGTAAGTAAAACTTTATTTCGGTCATAGACCAGCAATACAATATAAAACAAATAATAATAATAATAATAATAATAATAATAATAATAATAATAATAATATCATATAAAATCAGACTACATTTATACGCATTTGGCATATTATATTACAATATTTGGCCACAATATGAATAACATCCGAATTAAGATTAGTGAGCAAATAGTTTAAATAAAAATCATCTCCACGACCCAGAAAATTAATCAAAAGTGGGGCAATTAGTTGGCGTCTTATGTCTCTGTAATAATCACAATGCAGAAGAACATGAGCAGTTGTTTCAATGTTACCAGATCCACAAGGTCATAATCTTGATGCATATGATATACCCTGGAATCTCCCATGGAGCACAACTGTTGGGAGAGCATTTACACGGGCAAGTGGTAGAGCTTGTCTAAACTTTGGAATTAGGATGCTACTTAAATATTTTTATTTATTTATTTATTGTTGCATTTATATACCGCCTTTCATTAAAAGACAATGCCAAGGAGGTTTACAAAAGTTAAAACATACAATAAAAAGGCAATAAAAACATCAAGCTAAAAAATATAAAAACATATTTAAAAGAGGCATAAAAACAATACAACAAGTAAAAACACACAGAAGCAGCAGTAAACACGATTATGTAAAAGCCTGGGTAAAAAGCCAAGTTTTAACAAGCTTTCTAAAAGCCATGATGGAGTCCGAGGAGCGAATGGCCACTGGGAGAGCATTCCAAAGTCTGGGAGCGGCAACAAAGAAGGCCCTGTCCCGAGTACATGACAGCCAGGCATCTCTCATTGTCGGTACCCGGAGCAGGGCCCCCTCAGATGTCCTCGTCAAGCGGGCAGCAACCCTTGGGAGCAGGAGGTCCCTCAAATACCCCGGGCCCAAACCATTAAGGGCTTTAAAGGTCAAAACCAGCACCTTGAATTGGACCTGGAAATGAACCGGCAGCCAGTGCAACTCTTTCAGAATGGGGGTGATGTGCTCCCAACTAGGGGTGTGCAAGTTCCGGAGGTCCCCCGGTCCGGCACGGGGGTCCTGTTACTTTAAGGGGGGGTGGTACTTCCCCTCCCCGCCGCTCTTCCCCCTCCAGCACTGTTCCGTTTAAAGATCTTCTTGGGGCGGCAGGGAGCTCTGTACTCCTGCCTCCTCATCTTTTCAGGTACACTAAAACATGCTTAAAGACATATTGAAGCAGAACTGCTCCCCAAGCTAAGCTAATTGCCCCACTCTAAGCCAAAAGCACAGTTGGAGTGTCTAGCCAGCACCCTGAAGCAATTTTGGTAACACTTTACACTTGCTTACATTGAACCGCATACCACAGAGCAGACTGCGAAAACATGGATTTCCTCAACAATCCTGCTGGCCTAACTACTGTATTAATTTTTACCTTCTGGATTGCAAAAAGTAACATATGTTGCAGCTGCAGAAGGTGAATTCTGCCCTTTCCTTGTCACCCATCACCCTCCCAAGCCCTCCCCATTAGCCATGGCCCTTTCAAAGGACTGGGAGGTGGCCAGCACTGCAAAACCAATGTTATCCTGCATATGTATATTCATATGCATCCTATATAATAAAACCCTAAGGTACCTGCGTCCGTGTCTCTAGCAGGTGTTCTGCTCATGCGTGTTGTTCTGTGCATGCGTGGCGGGGCGACTGGGCCCGATGGCGGTGGCGGCCACGGCGGGGGGACCGGGCCCGATGGCGGCGGCGGGGTGGTGGTGGTGGCGGGGCGACTGGGCCCGCTGGCGGCGGGGCGACTGGGTCCGATGGCAGCGGCGGCCGCGGCGGGGGGACTGGGCCCACTGGCGGCGGTGGCCGCACTTGGCCCCACCGGAGACGGGGGGTGGGAGGAGAGAGAGGTAGCTGGCCCCAAAGAGAGCACAGATGCTGGGTCTTCTAGCGCCCGTTCATGTAACGGGCCTAATGACTAGTATGTTCAGAAAATGACAGGATAAATCAGCCAGATGTCTCTCCTAGGTAAATTGGTGGAAACTATGATTAAAGCTAGCCTAAATAAATGGGGTTCCTCCCCCTCAGTGAGCTCTTCTATACTTTGCTGAGGGGCTTGGAGGAATTGGGGGGAAGAGAACCCACATTCTTGCCTAGAATCACTGCTGGTCCTGATTCCTCTGTGTGCTTACTCAAAATTAAGCTCTAATGGAATCAATGAACCTACTTCCCTAGTAATTTATTCCAAATTTTTCTGAGAGGCTTTGCTTCCCCCTTTTGTGGTGGTGAGAGAAAGGGGGCAGAGAAGGGAAAGGAAAGGAAAGAGAGTGGAAGGTAATGGCTGTATAACTATACAAGTACCAGAGTGCTCTTAAACACTCCTTGTCAGATACCAACCCGTATATTCAGAACTAGGAACTCACAGTTAGAAAGCTTGGAGAGGAGATTTCTTTATCTATGCCAGCTGCAGAGAGCACTACTAATTAATATTATCTGGAAGCATGGAAGTAAAGTTTATTTTTATTTTATTTTTTACATTTTATATCCCGCTCTTCCTCCAGGGAGCCCAGAGCAGTGTACTACATACTTAAGTTTCTCCTCACAACAACCCTGTGAAGTAGGTTAGGCTGAGAGAGAAGAGACTGGCCCAGAGTCACCCAGCTAGTATCATGTCTGAATGGGGATTTGAACTAGGGTCTCCCCGGTCCTAGTCCAGCACTCTAACCACTACACCATGCTGGCTCTCTTGGAACTAGGACAGGTGTGAGCTCACCCCCACCCTCATGGCTTTAAAGCTAGAGGTCAATGGCATGGCCAGTGTTCATCCTTTTTCATTTGCAAATGGATGTTCCACTGGGAGAAGCTGTAGAGATTAACGCTCTCAGGCAAGGACCTGCCTACTGATAGACTAAGGTAAAGCTCAGTGCTAATACATGCTTTTTGTATTTTCTTTTGAATTTCTGTGTGCCTTTTTTTACTTCCAATTTCAACCGACTTCCTCCCAATTCCTTATTCTGTGTGCAACCCTTGTTTCTTAATAAAGTTCAGATACTTAGAAGTGGCTTCAGTCTGATTTAACAGGTTCTAGAGGGTTATTGGCAAAACTTTTCCCCATGTGCCTCATAAGGTCAGCACAGTCCTAGTTCAGCACTCTAAACACTACACCACACTGAATCTGGTTCTAAATAAAGTAGTTTATTTAGTAAATCCATCTATGTAGGGAGATAGATAAGGCCTACATGCCTTGCTGCTAGCTACATACAGAAACAGGAGAAGGAGAAGAAGGAAGTCTCTCTCTCTCTCCAGCAGAGAATGAAACCTGAGACTATCAGTCTAACAAAATGGGAAGCAGAGCAGAGAAAGTGTACTCAGAGAGGGGATTCCCTTGCTTACTATCTCTACCCCTAATGGTCAAGAGGGGTGCTGGTGCTAAGGGTCAATGACATCAGTTGCTGCATCTCCAACATTCACTTGCTAGAAATTGCCAGGATTTGCTCCTTCCAACTTTGGCTTCAGAATTCTAAGTAGGCAGAATCAAGATTCTGCCAGCAAAATCAAGTCAAGCTTCTCTCTTATATTCCTTTATTTTGGGAAATTGCTGGCTTTACAACCAAGCCTGGCTGATTTTTCAGAATACCCTGTGTTCTCCTTGTGACAGCACCCTCTGTTACATCACCAACTGTCCTCTTAACTGTCAACTGCTCAGAAATTTCTTGTGGCAGCAAAGGGGGTTGATTTCTGCTGTTTCTGAAGCAGTTTCTGTCACTGAATGAGAGAGAAAGAGTAGCTGCTTCCTTCTCTTCTCTGCTTTTCTCTGCCAGGGTTAACAGAAAGGTTATTCTTCAAATTCAATTAAAGGCTTCAAGGACACCGGCAAGTTTTCCTCTCCTGGATGCCTTCAGCATCCTACCAGGTGAGTTGTAATAGTCATGATGGGAGGGGCTTCTCTTCTGTGCCGTGACCCACTTCATTAAGTGGTGCAAAACCAAATGTGTTTATGAAGCAAACTCAACACATTTGGGGCAAGAGCTCTTTGTGGGGGGGCTGGATAAAGAAATCAAAAGGAAAATAAAGCAGTTGAAACTGAGGGCCATTAAAAAATACTATTTAAGCAGTTGGTCTGAAAATCTAAACGCTTACCACAGTCTGTGAGATTCCTAGAAACAGTGACAGTTTTCTAAGTGTCTGTAAGGATAGAAGTTGTTCTCTGCTTAATAAGTGAAAGTTGTGCACGTTTGTCATTCATTGGTTGCTGTTGATTTTTGGATATTGGCTTATTTTTATTTAAGAAAATAATTAGATTGTTGGAGTATTATTAAAATATAATAAATAACTTCTTTCTCATGCTTCAACCTCAAGGAGGATCCAGAGCTGGCTGGGATGCAACCCACAAGGAGGAGGACCACCAGCCCTGCTGACTGGACTGCAACCCCTGAAAAGGAGGAGGACTACCAGCCCAGGCTGGCTGGTGTAGAAGACCCAATGAGGAGGAAGAGGACCACCTTTCCTGGCTGACACTGAGGAGGACCAGGAGGAGGAGGAGGACCACCAACACCGGCTGGGGTATGACAAAGAGGACCACCAACACCAACACCCTTTGCTGGCTGGTGGGCAACCCTGAAGAGGAGCACCAAGCACCACTCCCAGCTGGCTGGCATGTGACCCTGAAGATGACCAAGAGGAGGAGGAGGACCACTCCTCAAGGTTGGCTAGAGTGCAACCCAGAGGAAGACCAGGAGAAGGACCAGGAGGAGGAGGAACATCACCACCACCACCACACCCAGCTAGCTGGCATTAGACCCCAGAATGAGAAGGAAAACCACCACCAACATGACTATACCCGACTGACTGGTGTGCAACCCTGAGGACGACCAGGAGGAGCAGGAGGAGGAGGAGGAGGAGGAGGATCACCACTACCACCCCCAGCTCTGGCTGGAGTGCAACCCCAAGGATGACCACCCCCACCACCAACCCCAGCTGGCTAGTGTGTTACCCCAAGGGGGACCAGAATGTGCAGGAGGAGCAGGAGGAGGACCACCACACCTGGTTGGCTGGCATACAACCCAGAGGAGGACCAGGAGGAGGAAGACCAACAACAACAACAACAACAACAACATTACCACTAACCCCACCATCCTCGGCTAGCTGGCATGCAACTCTTAGGAGGACAAGCAGGAAGAGGAGGAGGACACCACCACCACAACTACCAATACCACCTCCCCAGGCTAGCTGGCGTGAGACCTTGAGGAGGAGGAGAACCACCGCCACCACCAGCTGGCTGGTGTGCAACCCCGAGGAAGACTACCCCCAACACCATCCCCAGCTGCCTAGTGTGCAATGCAGAGGAGGACCAGGAGGACCAATAACAACAACATGACCATCAACCCCACCACCCTCAGCTGACTGGTGAGCGAACTAGAAGAGGAACGACACCACCAACTCTATCAAAGAATCCACCACACTCCGATGGCTGGCATGCACACCAAGATCACCCCTCCTGGCTGGCTGGCATGCACTCCTTGGTAATTGTTTCTTCCTATCTGGTATAGGGAAAACTTACATTGAGATGTGGGCAAGAATTATTTGAATGCACTACTTTTTACACTGGAATACAGGGTGTACCTAGGTAATTTTGGAGCCACCCCCACCGCTGGATACCCTCCTCCACTGCAAGTTAAGCATCATCCCCCTACACACACACACACCATGACACATTTGCTCACTTTGCTAATCTTGCTTAATGGGAGGGGCAATTATGGAGTCACATGGCCAGGGCGAGCTGAGTGCTCATGTGTGTGGAGAGTGGGTCAAGCCCACTCTTCCTGCCAAACCCCTTATGGATCTCCACACCGCTTGTGTGGAGAGCCTTAGAACATGGATTCTTGAACATAGATTAGAACATTAGAACATGGATTCTTGAGGACACAAAGAGCAACTGAACTCACAAGAATGTAAGAACAAAGTTAATGAAACCCAATTTCCATTCAATTTATGGCTGAAATATTTGTTGGAGAATGGTGGGGTGGGTCACATTATAGCATTTTGCTTGAACAATGTAGTGGGCCACATGAGGACCAGGACCCTATCAATTTTTTTCTGTCAAATTCACTGACCATATCAAATTTAGAGAACACCCACAGGAAAGTAGAAGGAAACAAACTCTCTTCAATCAAAATTGTAATTGTTGATTCTTCAATAAAATTATCATCTCTGTACTTAAACTGATTCTTCAGCAGACTACTGATCTCTCAACTGTATGTTGGCTTAACATACTGTTTGACACAGTGTCGGACTCTGAGTCCTGAAGTCCATCAGTTGAGGGAGGGCATGAACAATGTACAGCCTGCTGGGGCAGAGGCTCTCCAACCTTCCTATTCCAGTGCCTGTGGAATAGTGCATTGCCCTTTTAAACTCCTGCAGGAAAGTGGGTGAAGCAGCCCTGGATTAACCATAAGGCAAAACAAGCATGTGCTTAGGGCATCAAGGGAAGTGGGGCACCACAGAGTTTCCCGCCTAGCTATCATGCCTTTAACTCTTTCACTGAACATAAGAACATGAGAACAGCCATGCTTGATGAGGCCCAAGGCCCATCTAGTCCAGCATCCTGTTTTACACAGTAGCCCACCAGGTGCCACTGGGAGCCTACAGGCAGGAGTTGAGGGCATGCCTTCTCTCCTGCTGTTACTCCCCTGAAACTGGAACTCAGAGGCATCCTGCCTTTGAGGCTGGAGGTGGCCTATAGCCCTCTAACTAGTAGCCGTTGATAAACCTCTCCTCCATGAAGTTATCCAAACCTCTCTTAAAGCCATCCAGGTTGTTGGCTGTCACCACATCTTGAGGCAGAAAATTTCATAAGTTGATTATGCATTGTGTGAAAAAGTACCTCTGTTTGTTGTTCCTAGATTTCCAGGCAATCAATTTCATGGGACGACCCCTAGTTCTAGTGTTATGTGAGAGGGAGAAGAATTTCTCTCTATCCACTTTCTCCACACCATGCATGATTTTATAGGCCTCCATCATGTCTCCCTGGAGTTGTCTTTTTTCTAAACTAAAAAGCCCCAGGTGTTGTAGCTCTGCCTCATAAGAAAGGTGCTCTAGGCCCCTGAGCATCTTGGTTGCCCTCTTCTGCACCTTTTCCAGTTCTACAATGTCCTTTTTTAGATGTGGTGACCAGAATTGTATGCAGTACTCCAGGTGTGGCCGCACTATCATTTTGTCTAATGGCATTATAATATTAGCCATTTTATTTTCAATCCCCTTTCTAATGATTCCTAGCACAGAATTGGCCTTTTTCACAGCTGCCACACATTGAGTCAACACTTTCAACAAGCTGTCCACAATGACCCCAAGATCCCTCTCTTGTTCAGTCACCAACAGCTCAGTGTATACTTGAAGTTGGGGGGTTTCATCCCAATGTGCATCACTTTACATTTGCCAACACTGAACCACATTAGCTCACTCATCCACTTTGGAGAGATCCTTTTGGAGCTCCTCACAATTGGTTTTGTATTTCACTACCCAAAAGAGTTTGGTATCATCTGCAAATTTGGCCACCTCGCTGCTTACCCTTACTTCTAGATCATTTATGAATAAATTTAAAAGCACTGGTCCCAGTACCGATTCCTGGGGGACCTCACTTCTTACTTCCCTCCACTGTGAAAACTCTCTTTTTATCCCTGCCCTCTATTTCCTGTCTTTCAACCAGTTAGCAATGCACACTTGTACTTGTCCTCTTATCCCATGACTGCTAAGTTTCCTCAGGAGTCTTTGATGAGGAACTTTGTCAAAAGCTTTGTGGAAGTCCAGGTATATTATGTCAACTGGATCACCTTGATCCACACACTTGTTGACACTCTCAAAGAACTCCAAAAGGTTGGTGAGGAAAGATTTACCTTTGCGGAAGCCATGCTGGTTCTTCCCCAGCAGGGCCTGTTCTTCTATGTGTTTTTCAATTTTTTCCTTGAGGATGCTTTCCATCAATTTGCCTGGAATGGACATTAAGCTAACTGGCCTGTAATTTCCCGGATCGCCCCTGGATCCCTTTTTGAAAATCGGTGTTACATTTGCTACTCTCCAGTCCTCCAGTACAGAGCCTGATTGCAGGGATAATTTTTGCAAGGAGGTTGGCAATTTCACATTTGAGTTCTTTGAGGACTCTTGGATGGATGCCATCTGGCCCTGGCGATTTGTTAGTTTTCAGATTTTCCAGACAGTTTAGAACATCATCTTTAGTCACTTCTGTCTCACTCAGTTATTTAGCCTCCATCCCTGAAATGTCTGGTTCAGGAACAGGTATATGCTCTATATCCTCTGCCATGAAGATGGGCACAAAGAACTCACTGAGCTTCTCTGCAACCTCCATATCCTCCTTAATAATCCCTTTCACTCTCTCATTATCTAATGGTCCAACAGCCTCCCTGGCAGGTTTCCTGCTTCTGATGTATTTTAAGAAGTTTTTATTATTCCCCTTGATGCTTTTAGCTAAATGTTCCTCAGACTCTCTTTTTGCCTCCCTTATTGTCACCTTGCATTTCATTGCCACACTCAACTTCAGTTGATTTTTTGTAATTGTTTTTATCTGCCATGTTTGACTTTACTCTGCATTGTTAAAAAAGTTTTCTTTGGCTCGGTGAGTGACTAAAGTTTCAAGAAACCTCTAAACTATGTATCTGAAGCAAAAAGTCATTGATTTGTGAGATTACTGTAAACAGCAGTAAAAAATATTGATAAAACTTCACATAAAAGATAGTCATATGTTATGATGTCTGACCTTGAAGATGAAATATTTTTCTCAACCATTCCTTCTGTTGTGGCTATTTATATGAAATTATAGGCAGTGGAACTGTTGTGTTTTACCTTAAAAAAATCTAGAAGAAAACTTTAAAAAATTTAAATAAATATTAAGGTATAAGTAAATAATTTGCTTGAGTCTTAATGTCTTGTCAGTTAAGCAATGGAGGGGGCTGAGGGGAGGCACCATTGTTGGGCTGTGCTTAGGGCATCAGTTGCCCTTAATCCCGCCCTGGGGTGAAGCTAGAGACAGGCATCAGACAGGAAGGCTACTTTAACGTGCGGTTGAAAACTACAGGCAACATCCTACAAGGAAACGTTGAAGCAACATTCTCCTATCTTTTGATGAATGCTCTCCTGGGAACTCTCCAAGTCCCAGTGCTGCCTTAGAAGCTAGCCTTGGTCCTGTTCTCCTGCTGCTCTCCTGCCTTGATCTCGTTCCTTTGCACCACTGACCTTGGACTCCTAGAACCAACAAAGTAGAGAATGAAACAGGATTGTAAGGAATAAGAACAGCCCTGCTGGATCAGGCCCAAGGCCCATCTTGTGCAGTATCCTGTTTTACACAGTGGCCCACCAGATGCCCCTGGGAATAAAGGCCTTTCTATTTGGATGTCACCTTTTGACTGATATTTGTGTATTTTGGGGATATCTATATAAATGTGGCCTTTGATATAACAAATAGGCTATAGAGATTGATGTGTCCCTTTTTTGGCTTTGAAGCTTCAAGACCTATTCTACCAAGCATGTGACTGAGCAGAGGAATAATATAATTTTGGAGCTGGAAGCAACCTTGAGGGTCTACTATTCTAATTTATTTACTTATTGTTTGTTTATTTATAAAGTGGTTTAGGGCAGTTTACATTAAAAACACATTATAAAACTACTTTAAAAAAAAATCATTTAAACCAGATTAAAACTCATTAAAATTAGATATTAAAAGGCAGACTCAAAACATGGCTCTTGAAGTTTCTTTTGAAGGCCTCCAAGCAAGAAAATCCTCTTACATCCACGGGGAGCACATTCCACAACCTAGGGGCAACAACTAAGAAGGCCCCATCCCAGGTCACCACCGGATGAACTGGTAGCACTCAAAGACAGACCCCTCCTGATGACCATAATGAGCACTGGGGATCTTGCAGAGAAAGGCACTATCTCAGGTAACCCAGACCGCAGTCATTCAAGACTTTAAATGTAATAACCAGCACCTTGTACTTTGCTCTGAAACATATTGGCAGCCAGTGTAACTGTTTAAGAACAGGCACAGTGTGGTCTCTCCAGGATACATAATGTGGATACATAATGTGAACTCTCCAGAGACAAATCTGGCTGCTGCATTTCAAACTAACTGAAGTTTCTAATCTATATAGAAAGGCAGCCCTACACAGAGCGCATTGCATTAGTCCAACCTGAAGGTTACCAGTATTGTTTTCAGGTCATTCTCCTCATTGTTGTTGGCAGTCTCGGGGAGTACTGTGGCTGCCATGTGGGAGTCTCTGGAAGCTCCTCCTCCCAACTCCGGCCTCCCACAAAGTCTTCCTGCCTATTTCAGGGCTGGTTAGGCCCTGTTTGCATGCACAGTGGCCATTTTTTTGCCACTGTGAATGCATGTGGGCCATTTGCATGTCCCAGGCTGTGATTGCTGCATGCACAAACAGGGCTGAAATGGCCCCAAAATGAATTTAACCGGCCCGGGGAGACTCGGGGCAAGGCCAGTGGGGGTGGGGGAGCCACCAGAGACCCCCTGCAGTCACCAAGGCCCTTGGCAGCAGTAAGTCTATTTTAAAACAAATTTTAACGGTACTTGCCAGCCTTAAACTGGGCACAAACTAGTCCTAATTAGAGCTGAGCCGGCTCAAGGGGGCAAAACTGAACATGCCCGGTCCTGTTCAAATCTGGTTTGGATTCGAAGCCAACTAGGCAAACAAGTTTTATGCACACCCACAGCCTCAATCTGAGGCACCAGGGCAAGACCTGGGTCCAAGAGCTCTCCCAAGCCAGAAACCTCTTCTTTCCGCAGGAGTGTAACCTCATCCAGAACAGTTCTATTGCATCTTGCAGATTATGATTCCCAACAATGAGCACCTCTGTCTTGCTTGGATTCAGCTTCAGTGTATCTATCCCTCATCCAGCCCATTACTGCCTGTAGGCAGGTATTTACGGTATTTCCTGATATTGATGACAAGGATAAATAGATTTGGGTGTCATTAGCATATTGATAACACCCAGCACCAAATCCCCTGCTCAGTGCAGCAAATTACTACAGCATCCCTGACAGATGGTGCCCAGCCTCTGTCTGAAAACTTCTAGCACAGGAGAGCCATCACTGCATGAGGCAATCTATTCCACTGAAAGTCTTCTGGTTAGGAAAGTCTTCTTAATATCTAGCCTAAATCTGCTTCCTTGTAATTTCAGCTTATCAGTTACGCCCTCAAGAGCAACAGAGAATAAGCCCTCTCCTTCTATGTGACAAATCCTCATATATTTGAAGACTCTTCTGTTCTTCAGGCTAAGTAAACCCAGCTCTTTCAATGATTCTTCATAGGTCTCCAAGCTTCTCACCAACCTATTCCAGTTCATTGATGTATTTCTTTAAAATGTGGGGCCCAGAAGTGGACATAGCAGTGACCTTGCAGTACACCCAATATGCAGAGGTGTTTGTTTCTTTGGCTTAAAATATGGGGGTGGGGGTGGGGAGTAGATAGGTGCAGAAAATCAGATTGGATGGCTTTAAAAGTTGCTTAGACAAATCCATGGACAGGTCTATCAATTGCTACTAGTCTTAATGGCTTAATAAATACCAGTTAAAGGGTGCAACAGCTGAGAAAGACACACCTTCACCTTTTGCCTGTGGGCTTCTCAGAGGCATCTGGTGGGCCACTGTGTGAAACAGGATGCTGGACTAGATAGGCCTTGGGCCTGATCTAGCAGGGCTGTTCTTAAAGAGTACCATTTCTAAAACATACTTTCATAAAATGTGATACTATTTTAAAAAGATAATAAAAATAGCACTCTGCCAAACAACATAAATCATGAACTGAAGATATCAGTTAATTTTGAAGGCAAACTAAAAAAAAATTATCAAAATATATGCCATGTATGTGTGTGTAGGTGAATCCCATCATTGACCAGGCAAAGTCAATTTGTGTATATCACATGTCTAGAAAAGTTCAATAAATTAAATATACGTAAAAGAATTTTTATTCATGTGCTTGCAAAAGGGAAGTAGAAGAAGAGTTTGAAATGTGTAGGACTTCAACTTCAGACTTTATTCATTTTACTTAAACATTACTATATATGACAAATTTGAATTGTAATTTGAATTGTAATTATACTGTAGATATGGTGTTCTTTTCTTTGAAAGTATTATTTTTTTGTCTGTGGACATAGAGCTGATGTGACTTGCCAAAAAGCTCCAGTTTTGTCTCATCTGTCCAAAGGACATTCTCCCAGAAGCATTGTGGCTTGTCAATATGCATTTTAGCAAATTCCTGTCTGGCTTTTTAACGACAAAACTGGAGCTTTTTGGCAAGACACATCAGCTCTATGTCCACAGATGAAAAAATGAAGCTTTCAAAGAAAGGAACACCATACCTACTGTGAAACATGGAGGAGGCTCGGTTATGTTTTGGGGCTGCTTAGCTGCGTCTGGCATGGGGTGACTTGAGTCAGTGCAGGGAACAATGACATCTCAAGACTATCAAAACATTCTGGAGTGAAACGTACTGCCCACTGTCAGAAAGCTCTGACTCAGTAGCAGGTCATGGATCCTCCAACAGAATAATGACCCAAAACACACAGCTAAAAGCACCCAAGAATGGCTAAGGGCAAAACATTGGACTATTCTGAAGTGGCCTTCTATGAGCCCTGATTTGAATCCTATCAAACATCTATGGAAAGAACTGAAACATTCAGTTTGGAGGAGGCACCCTTCAAACCTGACACAGCTGGAGCAGTTTGCTCAGGAAGAGTGGGCCAAACTATCTGTTGACAGGTGCAGAAGTCTCATTGAGAGATACAAGAATCACTTGTTTGCAGTGATTGCCTCTAAAGGTTGTGCAACAAAATATTAGGTTAAGGGTCCCATCATTGTTGTCCTTCCATTTTCATTTGTGTGATTATTTGAAATATTCTGTGGCATCAAAACTCTAAAACAAAGTCTGATTTTTGTTAAATGCAGAACAATGATGGGTGCCAATTACTTTTGTCAGTTTTGAGTTATTTCAGAGACAATTGTGGGTTCTTCTTTTTTCGTGGAGGGGTACCAACACATTTGTCCACATGTATAGATAGAAGATAGATACAAATAGGCATGTGGATATGTTCCAGTTTTTTTGAAAGGATTTAGTGGGGCTATTCACATGACTGGGCAGGCAGCGGGAAAGCTAGAAGCAGCCCGAGCTCGCACACGATCAGGGAGCCAAGTTTAATGGTGTGCTGGCGCACTTAACCCTGACTAAAAGCTGGGCTAGGTGGCACTGCCTTGCTAGGATCAGGCCCAATCCCAGAGGTTCTCACAGACAGCTTAACCCAGGCTGGGTTTCCTGTGATGTCTCTTTGCCAGATGTAATGATACCTCTGACAAAGCAAGTGCAACTGAAAATAGAGGAAGTTATTAAAAGCAAAGAGGGTAGATATTTAAAGGTACGGGGGAAACTTGAATGGAAAAGACTTGATAATAGTAGATTCACATGCACACAATTCTGCAGAGACACGCCCCCACACACAAATAGTAGAAATGGCTAAAATAAAGTTTCGTTGATGTGGAGGGAGGAAACCCCTAATCAGGGGGACTATACATAATACTCAGCAAGACAGAACAGTTACTCTAGAACAGGCCTGCTCAACTGTGGCCCTCCAGCTGTTTTTGGACTACAACTCCCATAATCCCCAGCCACAGTGGCCAATAGCCAGGGATTATGGGAGTTGTAGGCCAACATCTACAGGAGGGCCGAAGTTGAGCAGGCCTGCTCTAGAAGATTCAGATTTTTAATGCCAGAAAATCATCTGTGCATTAAAATCATATGGCCATGTGCGCCCTGCCATGTGCATGCAGGCTGCTGGGTGGAGCAGACTTCTGAGTGGCACAGTGCCCGGAAATGCAGCAGCACGACAGAGGAGCAGGTAAGGACCTGCTTTATTAACGCTTAAAGGTAGCACTCTCCACCCTGCCAAAATGATTCGGCAGGCTGTTTAGAATTGATTCCTGCACATCCCTAGAAGCAGGGCACAGAATGTGATTATAGTAAGCTTGCTCATAATGCTCAACCAGTGGGAATTTTAGTTGAAATAGGTGATATTTGCAGGCACATGCCAGGAAAAAATCTTCAACGGACAATCCTGATGGAAATAATGCTATTCCTAATTTTAAAACTAAGAGCAATTGGAGAATATTGTAGGTTTTATACCTAGTACGTTTTTTTTAACCAAAAGAAGAGGCTTCGGTTGGCTTGTTCTATTTTTGGTAGATCACAGAACAGCCAAACCCACCTCCACCCCGAAACAACAACAACAAAAACCCCAAACCGTAAATCTAATTCTCTAAAGGAAACCCTCCTTTAAAAGTGCTGCCTTTGATGGATAGTTTCTTGTAGCCAAAGTGGCAAAGACGTCTTAGATGCACAACCCCCGATGCCCCCTTTGTTGCAGATGAATTACTTCTGTAGCCACCCTCCGCCCCACCCCCTGCAACGAGGTCCCAGATTCACAGACCAGCGAGCACCCCACTTTGTTCCCTTGGATGAACCGCAACCGTAGCCCACCTAAACGGAAGGAAGGAGCAGATTCACAGAACCACCAACTTTATTCCCTAAGGGAATGCTTTTTGCGTCCAATATGAACGTACAAAGCAGTCCAAGATTCAAGGCTTCCCAGGCTGTTCCCTTTGCTTTCCGTACCCCAAAGCAAGCAAGTAGACACCAACATTCCGCTCGCTCCCCTCCCTTCCATCGCACAGTCAGCAGCCCACGACGATCAGCACAGCGACGTGGTTGCCTAAGGCTCGCGAGACATCCGGACTCTGAGCCGAATCTTTTCCACCTTCTCCCTTCTTCTCCCTCCCCCGCCCGCTTGTGTACGTCATCACGGCTGCGCCGACAGGAGAGTCCGGAACGGCGCTGCTTCTGCCTGAGAAGAGGGGAGGAGCTAGCCCGAGCCGGCCGAGAAGAGTCTGGGTGAGTGCCCCCTTCGCCCCCTTTCCTCGTCGTTTCTCGGCAGTTCGGGTCGGAGTGACGGGAACAGCGCTGGCCGCTTCGCGGGAAGGACGAAGGGGGCACGCCGGCGTCGTTGGCGACTGGGGCCCGGAAGACCGCTCGCCCCCACCTGCAATGTTTTCTTTCGCTTCGTCTCAATTCCAGGTCGCCTGTGACGGCCAGGCGAGTGGGTCAGGACGCAGCTGCTAGCCGATGTACATGTAAATACGTCTTGTTATCAAGCTAGTTTTTCTGGCCACTTCGTGCAACTTGCAGAAGCTCACGTCACAGCAAATATTTTAGTCTTTAGGGTACCTCTGAACTTTGTCGTTTTCATTTGTTTTCCTGAAAGTTGTCTGCTGAGGAAGTGATATCTAGCTAAATCTTTTGGTAACTTCACACAAAATAGCCTAGTTGGGTTCTGCTTAATTGGCTTTTTTCAAGTTTTTTTTGTTTCTGAGAGTTTGTTCTTGAGACAGATCATATTGTATATCTTCAGAAAAAGATACTTGTATGGTAGCTTCTGTTTTTGTTTCTCTAATGTTATCTTACTGGCTGGCCTTGTGTTACTTTTCATGTGCATTAATTCAGATGATTATAGTGCCCCGTGTAATCATTTTTTGTTTCAGTTTCACTGTGCCTGCCTCCACTGACACTACTGAACTGGCAGACATCACCACAATGGGACCGAGGCGAAAATATGTGAAGATGTGTTCTACAAGCAAGGAAGGCCTTGTATGTACCAAAGCTGCTGAGCTGAAGGATTATATGAACCAACTTTCACATGAAGTGCTTTGCCATATCTTTAGGTAGGCAAGAAGGTCTTTCCCCCTTATTTGCATAATTTGCTTTAGTCCCAGTGACAAAAATCAGATTCTGCCCAAATGTCAGTGCACATGGTTTTATTTAGTCGTCTTGTTTATGTGGGTGACTAGAGACTATGCAGTTCCTTCAGATTTACATTTACTAATTTTGGAATTGCTAGTACACATAAACAGCAAAAAGTAATGATTTATTAGCTATGTCGTGCTATACCTCTGGTAGGCTTGTAATGATCACTTATTTGCTGCCTTCACTTCAGTGTGGCATTAAGGAACAAATGCCTGGTTGTCTGTCAAAATAATAGAGGTTAGGCTTTCTTTTGTACTGTACTGATACTAGAGAGCCTTTTTCTTTATAGAAACATTTCAAGTGATAGGTGTAATGTAAGATTAGTGCTGTTATATGCAAACCCAAGAATGCCTACCTATTACCTAGCATTCCTAGGTCATTGAATGCAAAAATATCTCTCATCCAGGATCTCATTCCAGGTGAGCAAGCTGACCTGGTATGTATGACAGTGACCTGGTTGGATGTGCTGGAGTGCATGTTTGAATTGCTCTCAGCTCTGTCTTCTGGGTTTCCTGAGCCTGCAGCAGGCCTACCAGGAGAGCAGCAGTCACTTACTGTGAATTCTATCCCCCTGTCCTGATATCCTCTTAAGTAATACAAGGATTTTATCCTTAAGGTTGGGGCTTTGGTGTACCAATTGGAGTTCTGCTGCTCATCAGTCTCCCCGCCTGAGCTGGGGAGGAGGCCCTCAACAATTTGCTTTGCCTGCTTGCAAGTCACTTTGTAGATAAACTTACTCATGTTTGCTGTGACTACAGTTACTGTCATTCCAGGGGGCACCATCTGGTCCCCCTGTGTTCCAGAAGATTCATTTGATGTGGCCTGAGGTTTTGGAGAAGATCGATGGTAGTGTTACAGCCTTGTGTGCTCTTGACCATGCCCATCCAAGCTAACTAAAGATGCCACAGGTGAAAACTTCCAAATGGCTGGATTATTAATGCAGTATTGAGAAGGGGACAATGCTGTCTCTTTTTAGAAAAGTTCTGGTAAGAGCACTGCTGAAGAAGCCCTCCCTCAATCCCTGCTATCCCAAACACATCATGAGCTAGGCATAGCAATTGTTGACATTTGGACACACTATAGAAACACTTGTTGACATTTGGAAACACTAAACAAAGAGAAGCCTGTATTGTTCTGGTAAAACCTGATGTTTTCCAGAGTCTACCTTTTTCAAGGTAGTTAATTTTAAAAATACCACTTTAATTTTCTGGAGTAGTAAAAAGCAGCATTTGCTGCAACAACGCTGTTTACAAAGTATTAATCCTGGTCTTTCTCTTTTTCTCTAAGGTACCTTCCCCTGCAGGATATCATGTGCATGGAATGCCTCTCTCGGAAGTTAAAAGAAGCTGTGACTCTTTACTTGAGAGTGGTGAAAGTTGTAGATCTTTGTGCAGGCCGCTGGTGGGAGTACATGCCCACTGGTGAGTGCTGCTCTTAATTTGGATAGTATGGTACATTGTGGTATATTTTGTACTTGGATATAATTAGTTTTTTAAAAGGACCTCAGGAAGTTGGCATTGCTTATCTTTTAGTTTCTGAACATTTTGTGTATGCACAGGAATTTGCAGCCTTTTCAAGAAGGGGAATCTGATTGGGAGCGATCGTTTAACGATCGCTCTTACCCATGCTGGCTAGGCGGAGTCCCCTTATTCGTAGGCAGTTTATACCGTAGATATACATGCCTTTCATGTTCAACAGCAGACTGCCAGTGCCTTGGGTGCCCTTGCAAAGCCCTCTGCCACCTGGCATTCCCGCCCATTTACCACCTCATCCCACTTTGCATCCCGCTCCTAAGCTTCCTTGCCACCATATCATTGGAGGGAGAAAAGAATAGCCCATCAAGGAAAGGGAGAGGGAAGGGAACTTGGTTTTTGTTTTGTTTTGTTAAAAAGGGCTACTAGAATCTCCTTAACAAGCAGCTATGTTCAGAACCAGGAAGTCACTCTCCGGCATTAGTCAGCTAGTCAGCACTTCACTATTGCAGCTTTGGCTTCAGAATTCTCAGTGGGCACAACAGGCAATAAACACTCTGACTTTATTTTACCCTGTCTTTATAGGGACTTCAGAGACAAATGACTCAGGCAATAATGGATCTTTTCTTCTTCCAAAAACAGGATTATGTTTCAGCATATACCTGAATTCTTAAACAAATTTAAAAGGGAAATTATGCCTCTGTTGTATCACGGGCTTTTTACATCAGATCTGTACCATACATATCTGGAGGAGTGGTGTCTCTTGTTATCTAGTTAATGAAGTTTTTCTCATGACGATGGGACTGGGGAAGGCAGGAGCCTACCTGTCTTTCCCCACAGGAACCACATCCCAAACAGTTCTCTTGTCGCTCACACACCCAAACAAGCAGTGGTGAGCAGTGAAGCAGGGTGAAGAACACTGGGCTGCCAGCCCACAATGCCAGCCCACAAGCAGTGCAGTGCATTGGGAACTCTGGCTGTTGCCAGGACACTCCTTCCCCTGTGGTGCAGATGGCTGCTGGCAGCTCAGGAGTTGCTGCCCACAGCCAAAGCAAGCACACGACTAGGCAGTGAGGTAGGAGGCGCACAATCTCCTACCACATTTTTAGCCCAGGTTCAAAAACAGAGCTGAGAAGCGGTGGGATCAGGATTGATGCCGGCAATTCTCATGGCCATCACTACCTGGGCTAGTCCTGTCCTACCTGGGTAGGGTTGGTCATGAGAATGACCTCATAGTCTGCAAATGGTTAGTCAGATTTGACAGATGACTTCAGTTTTATGACCAGTAGAACATTTTGGGAATGTTTGCGCTTGTAATGGTAGAATGTTGAAACAACTATTCTTAACTGCGTTGCAGTAATCTTAAAACTTGTCATAAAGCAAGAACGTTTTTTTAAATATTAAACATAAAGCCCTGAGATTATTAACCTAACAGAAGAAGTCTAAAAAATTAAACAAAAATGTTTGAATTAAAAAAGAAGAAAACAAGCCAAAAGACTGGGGGCAGAAGAAAGAAAAAATTAAATGCAATAACATCAAAAAATAAAATCTTACGTGTTGCATAGGACATCAATGTCCTATAAAAAGAGATCTTGCAAAAATATACTGCATAGAATATTATTTAGCAGACTGTGGCCCATTACTGAACCTATTATACATAAAATTGCTATTTTTTTCCATTGGCATGTCACTGACCTACAAGTAAAAGAAACTCAAAACAATCTCTAGACAAGACCACAGAGACATCCTATGGTGCTGTTCTACATTTGTCCTAGCATTGCAGACTTCAGGAAGAAGATTTTCTTGTAATTCATTAGATGCTCTAAAAACATAGAACATATGGAAGACAACCTAGGGTTTTTTGGTAGATGGATAACTGAGGAAAGGACTAGGAATGTACACGAATCTGTTTGGAGACCCTTTTTCAATGGCCTCCGAACCAGTTTGAACAAACAGCTGTTCGGCCAGTTCAAAGATGGGGGGGCATACCTTTAAGGGTGGGGGAGGGTGCCCTTACCCCTCCCACCACGTTTTGCCTACTGGCACTCCATTTTAAAAGTGTCCATCAGGTCAACAGCATACCTCCCTGCCACCCTGTGTCCTCTTCAGCCAGAAGTAACAGGAAGTACCCGGCTTGTGTGTGTGCATGCTGGGTGCTTGCATGTTGTGCTCACTTGTGCACATGAGCATGTGAGTGTGCAAGTGTGATGCACACGCACCCAGCAGGCGCACCAGGTATTTCCTGTTACTTCCAGCTGAAGAGGACACAGGGCGGCAGGGAGGTATGCTGCTGCCCCAACGGATGCTTTTAAAATGGAGCGCCAGTGGAGGAAACGCAGCAGGAGGGGTAAGGAAACCCTCCCCCGCCCTTAAAGATATGCCCCACCCTCCGCCAGTTCTGTGCACATCCCTGAAAAGGACTTTTTGAAGAAAGACTTTAACTACTGGGTTAGAAACATCAAAAGGAAAAGACACAAAAATGTTGCATATGATTCAGTGGGTCACATATGACCACAGTTAAATTCTGATTCTGCCTTGAAAGCATCTCTGAGCCCCGCTTCCCCGCCCCATGAACTTCCAAAGAATTCTACTTCCAGTTGCAGTTAAAAACAAGCCAAAATTGGTTGTGATCTCCAAATCAACTGATTTGCTAACAGGGCAAAAAGATGCCTTTTTAACATGATGATTCTCTTTATTGAGCAGAGGGAGAGCAACTGGGCCTATCCACCCCCAGCACAGCACCTCCAGTGACTGTTGCTGGTGTCAGTCTTATGTTTCTTTTTAGACTGAGAGCCCTTTGGAGACAGGGATCCATTCTATTTATTTATTATTTCTCTATGTAAACTACTTTGGAAACTTTTGTTGAAAAGCGGTATATAAACATTTGTTGTTGTTGATTTATTCTAAAAATGGAGATGAAACGAAGGGGTTTAGTGTCTCTGCTTCTTCATCACTGGATGAAATGGATGGTCTTGTTTTATTCTGTTCAGCTTCCTTGAAATAAACTGAGATATGAACCCAGTGTTCATATCATTTGATTCAGACATCAACAGTGAAGAGAAGGCAGAAGCATGTAATGCTTGTTCATCTCTATATTTTAGGAGAAAACAAACTGATCAGGTAACCAAGGCCAGGCAGTAGTGATGAGGTAGGCATCCATATTCAAATGAGACCATTCTGGATCAATGGGACTTGTTCCCTAGAATGCTACAAGAACTGACTAAAATTATTAGCTTTTAGGAGTTCTCTTGAAGAGCCAGGGAGTCTGCGGGAAGTTGTCATATATATGAAAAAAGAAAGTATGCTGACTGTGTTTAAAAGGGGAGGAACCAGAAACTGTGGGCCAGCAGCCTTGCTTTACTTACCAGGAAGACTGGTCGTAGTCAATGTGCAAACACACAAGCAAGGATATAATATGCTTTTTAAAAAGTCTAACAAAGGTTCCCTTGGAGGCCAAAAACTCTATATGGATGCCTAGATTTAGACTCTGCGTGACTAGTTAATTACATCTTATATAAAATATCACTACCTTTGTATCTTTCTTATGATTGGGGATTCTTTTTCTTTTTTCCTTTTGGATGGACAAGTTCTTGTTTGTAAATTTGTATTTTTGTTGAAATCTCAGAGATATAACATTTCTGTTTTTTACTTATATTACTAATAAAAGCATTTAAAATTTTTTTTAAAAAAAAAAAAAGTCTAACAGGTTTGTGGTGAAAAAGCTAAGCGTTTTTCATCTTGTCAAACTGAAAATAAAATATGTGCTTAAATCTCCCAGTTGAAATTGCTACGTGTTTAAAAGTACATACTTTTGCTGGAACATTTCCCTATTAAATTCCCCCATCTTGGACACTAGTATTCCATTCACGAGTGAGAAGCCACTTGTACCCTCTTCTTGTATGTTAACCAAGCCTTTCTGTCGTAGCTGTTGGAAAACTTCTTCATTCTGCAGCTGTTAGTTTTGAGGTCTAGAGTTATAAAATTAAATGTACATTTTTCTTATTTGCATAGCATATTATAGTTTTAAAATAGAAGTAACAAATACATGCTTTGCTGTGCCCCAGAACATGTTTTCTGTGGATTAAAATTGCTGCACCACTTGTCTTCCTTGCACACCAAGGCATTTCTTACTCAAAGATGATTTTAAAAGTTGTCCTCTTCCCAGGATTCACAGATTCCAGCTTCCTGACCTTACTGAAGAAGATGCCAGACGTTGAGCAACTATATGGACTTCACCCCAGACATCTTGACAGGCGTAGAGTTCGGGGCTATGAAGCTTTCAGCATTCCTGGAGTTCTAGAGGCCTTACAAGCCTGCCCTAATCTGCTTGTACGTGTCAT
Source organism: Hemicordylus capensis (assembly GCF_027244095.1). Classification (NCBI taxonomy): domain Eukaryota; kingdom Metazoa; phylum Chordata; class Lepidosauria; order Squamata; family Cordylidae; genus Hemicordylus; species Hemicordylus capensis. Next base: position 366,360,192 of record NC_069658.1, on the reverse strand, counting down.
GTTCAAAATGTGAATGTACTTCATTTGACAGTTGTGATTCTTGATAATGATTAGGGTCAGAGAGAGACACTCCCACAAAAAGACATATCATGTTTTATCTTATTGCTAACTTTCCATTTTCTTCATTTTAGCAGCTAAAGCAACAATGATTTTAGATTTTACTTGCAGTTTTCTGTTTTAATTAAAACTGGAATTCTGTCCTAAAATCCAAAGTAGTACTACCAGATAGTCAAAATTCTGTAACTGGAATATATGTTACAAAAAGCAATGTATATCTGCTTCCATTCATGCGAACAGTGCTGACTGTGGCCAGGGCTGTAGTGAAGACTGGAGACCCCAGCTGCATGTCTCGATGCCTCTTCCTGCCACAGCACCCTCTCTTTCTTCTCATCCTGCCCAAGCCAGGCAGGCTGGTCATTCGGTTGGCAACTGGGCGACTGGCCAGCCCATGTGTGGGGTGAGCAGAGAGAGAGACAGACAGACAGACAGCAGCAGTAGCAGCAGCTTGTTGTCTAACCCAGCAGCACCGGCCACCACTGTTCATTTGAGTTGTGCACTTATTTGCAAAGTTAAGCTTTCTTTGGTCTATTGTGTATATCAGATTGCAGGGAGAATGTTAGTAGCTGCAGAATTCTGGGCAGTCATTTTCTTCAGGCGTAGAGAGGGACTGAAAACTACAAAATGTTCATTTGTCCTTTGACAACTCACACAGTCACTTACTCGTCAATTGTAACGCTCGAACACCAATTAAAAATAATTAATACATAAATAAAAATCAGGTTCTTTGCATTCTGCAACATTTCCAAATTTTCCATTAGAGGCCATACTTTGTTTTCTGTGGTGTGATTTCAGTTTATGACACTTTGGAATACTTTGCCCATGAAAAGCTTATCTAAGCTTAAACCCATAGAATTATATTCAAAGATATATGAGCAGAAGAAATACGAGCTCCCCAAAGGGGACTTACACTTAGTCTCCATACTTCATCCCTCTACCTACCCTCAGAAAGCTGGACCCTTGGAAACAGGATGGCATGTGGTAGAGGGAGGTGGGGATCTGCTGAAACTAGGCAGAGACACTGCGTGAGCACATGGGGTGCAGGGAATAGCTGTGGCAAAGAGAGGCAGGTAAGTCCCCTTCCATGAGCTTCTTTCTACTTACTCCTTTTGGATACTCTTCTTTCTCGAGAAGGCAGATCTGGCCACAGTTACCCATGCCTTAGTCACGTCATGGCTGGATTACTGTAATGTGCTCTACGTGGGGCTGCCCTTGAAGAATATCCGGAAACTGCAGCTAGTGCAAAATGCGGCAGCTAGGATTTTATCTGGAGTTGCCCGCTGGGATCACATCACACCCATTTTGAAAGAGCTGTACAGTTTGTACAGAAACAAACTGTACAGTTTGAGTTGACTTGTACAGTTTGTTTCTGGGTCCAATTCAAGATGCTGATTTTGACCTTTAAAGCCCTTAACGGTTTCAGCCCAGGATACCTGAGGGACCACCTGCTCCCAAGGGTTGCTGCCTGCTTGATGAGGTCATCTGAGGGGGCTCTGCTCCGGGTGCCTACTGATGGAGGCTTGGTTGTCATGCACGTGGGACAGGGCCTTCTCTGTTGCTGCTCCCAGACTCTAGAATGCTCTCCCGGTGGTTATTTGCTCCTCAGTCTCCATCACAGCTTTTAGGAAGCATGTTAAATCGTGGTTTTTTACCCAGGCTTTTATATGATTGTTTCTACTGCTGTTGCTTTGTATTTTGTACAGTTTCTATGCTTATATTTTAAATCTTTTTAGTCAGATTTGTTTTATATTTTAGCTTAACATTTTAATTGTTTTAAATTTTTGTGTAAACCGCAAAAAAACCTCGTAATTTTTTGTGTAAACTTGGAATTGTTTTAATGAAAGGCGGTATACAACTTTAACAATAAATAAATAAATAAATAAATAAATAAAGACCTTTTTAAATTCTTTATAGCACTGAATATGTATTTTAGCTCTCCTACTTTTAATGAATACTTCCAGTGTAGGCTGGTCAGCTAATAACTGCCTGTGACAAGTTGGGTCAGTTTGTCCATCTTGAAACAGAAGAGCTCCATGGGTTGAGGATTATTTTTGCTTCTCTAGTAATGACTGATCAAGATAAACTTTTTTTTTTGGGGGGGGGGGGAGTTTAAGATAATGACTTGTGCTTTCCCTTTACTGCATTCTGTTTTTCTGCTTAGGGTGTAGAGACTTCCCATTTGGAGCTGGTAGAAGCCATTTGGACATACATGCCACAAGTTCACATCCTAGGGAAGTTTCGTAATCGTAATGGTGCTTTCCCAATTCCACCTGAAAACAAACTGAAAATACCAATAGGAGCTAAAATTCAGGCTTTGCACTTAGTAGGTAAGAATTTTGGTAAAGTACTTTTGTTACTAATAGACTTAACATTTTTGAAATGTTGTTGGGCTTCATTGCACAGCTTGTTGTATTTGAAGTGTCAGCAAGTGAAAAAGGTGAATTCTTAAGTTCAACACTGCTTCCTTTACTCTAAAGTACCATTCTGCAGACAATGTTGTAATTTGATTGTCATTCTGTGTTTATCCTTGAAATGTGTGATTGGTTATTGGACCTGACTTGCTCCTTTTGTTTTCCTACATTTTAGGAGTTAATGTCCCTGACATTCCTTGCATCCCAATGCTGCGGCACCTGTATCTGAAGTGGGTGAGGCTCACCAAACCACAGCCGTTTAAAGATTTCCTTTGTATCAGCTTACGCACTTTTGTCATGAGAAATTGCGCAGGTAAAAGGACAAAGGGTTTTTTGTTTTTTTTAATGGCATGCATTTGCACTGGGGGAAAGAAAATGCCCATAATGCAGTAGGGGTGCAAACATCTCAATGTTCAGTAGTGAGTGTAATTGTATGTTCACAGCAAATTCAAATAACAAGCTAGTCATTAAGCTAAGTATTTGTTCTGCTGCCAACTTAATGTTATGATAATTGAACTGCATATCTGCTGGCAGTTTTGTTTAACTGGTGGTGGGTAGTGTAAAGGAAGTCAAAATTCTGGATTTTTATTTTTATTTTTGGTATTATAAGGAAAGTTTCTGATTGTTTATCACCTTTCCCAAGGTAATCTCTGTGGCACTTGTGCAGATTACCAAAATGTTGAGATGTAGATGAAAAAGGGATAGGGGTCTTTGTCTTGCATTCTCTTTCTAGTACTGGTAAGTCATCTGTATTCACACAAGAAAACTGCTGTCATTAAGAGTACAATATGTTTGCAGATGCTGCTATGCCATAAAACCTCTACCTTTCTACCATGTGAATACTGACTATTGGGAAATTCTTCCTTCTGTAGGACCCACAAACTCTTTGAAGTATGTCCCCTTGGTCACAGGCTTGGCTTCTGCTCGTAACCTGGAACATCTAGAATTAGTTCGAGTTCCCTTCCTAGGAGGTCTTATTCAGCATGTTGTAGAAGATAGCTGGAGATCTGGTATGCAGCCTCTTATTTGGAACTGAATTGTTCTCCATTAGCTCGTCATGCATTCACTTATAAAATTAAATGCTCCAAAGACTTGTCACTTAGAATGTGCCTCAGTTGCTGCTTGAAAACTGATGAAGACAATAGTTAAATCTAGATTTTGCTCTGCTTTTATCTTTAACCAATATTTGAATTTATAAGTCCTGAATACTTTGCTTTGGGCAGGGCTACATGAAAGATTTAGGGCTGGTCCACTTGTGACCTTGGAATGTACACCCTACATGCACTCTGATGTAAACCTCAGTCTTTCTCCATTTCACCCCTGTGTGTGAACCAAAGCATACAATCATATACAGGTGGACTGCTGCTGTGTGATCTATGACTTGAAAAAAAAGTAATGGTAGGGTCCACTGTTCCCTCTAACAGGGATTTCCAGAAGATGTTCACTACAAGTCCCAGCATCCCCAGCTGTAGTGGCCTTTGGCTGGGGTTTATGGGAATTGTAGTCAACAACATCTGGGAAACCCTGTTGGAGGGAACACTGGTAGGGTCAACTGATGTACAAATGTACATTGCATTTAAGGTAAAGTAAGAGTGGTCTATCTCTTTTTTAAAAGTTGATGATTAATATAAGATGCTATATAAGATATTAATTCTTAGAATCATAGTATGTTGAGTTGGAATGGACTTTGGAGGTCTTGTAGTCTGAGCTCCTGCCCAATGTAGGAAACTGCTACAGCATCTCCTTCTAGCCTCTGTTTGAAAATCTAAAGAGGAGGAGTTTACCACTGCAGGAGACAGACTGTTGCACTGTTGCAGTCCTTGTTGTTAGGAAATCCTCCTTAATGTCTAGTCTAAATCTGCTTCCTTGTAATTTCAGCCTATAGGTTCTAGTCCTACCCTCAGGACTAGAGCAGCAGATAAGAAGTCTGCTCCTCCTCCTGTGTGACAGCCCTTCATGCATTTGAAGACTGCTATCCTCTCTCCCCATCCACTCTTTTCCAGGCTAAACATACCCAACTCCAGATACCTCACCTTCTTTGCTCTCCTCTGAACTTACTGCAGTGAGGTCTGACCTGCACAGAATAGAGTGGAACAACTACTTCTTCTGATCTGGACACTATGTTCTTAATGCAGCCTAAGATCACATTAGCTTTTTTAGCAGCTGCATTGTACTGCTCACTCACTATTCAGCTTGTTGTTTACAAAGACACCAAGATAATTTTGCATTGTTGCCAAGCCATTTTCCTCCACCCAGTACTTGTGCACTTGATTTTTATTGCCCAAATGCTGGACTTTATGTCTCTATTGAACATCCGCTTGTTGGTTTTGGCCTAATATTCAGGCCTGTCAAGATTGGGTTGGCTCTTGAGTCTGTATTGTGAGGTGTTAGTTATTCCCCCACCCCAGCTGCACATTTGTTGAGCATTTCTTCTCTTTCCTCTAAGTCTCCTCCTCTGTGAAAATGTTGGACAGCACAGGGCCCAGGTCATAGTCCTGTTGCCCTCTACTTGATACCTCCCTCTAGGAGGAAGTAAAACCATTAACAAGTACTCACTGAGTATGATTGTTTAGCCAGCCGTGAATCTACCTAACAGTGTGGCCCACATTTTACCCACTTGTCAACCAGGAACTCTGCAGTGTTCAGTGTGGAGGGTGACTCATGGTGATTGAAGACAAAGGTTATTCTAAAGGTGCCTTGTGTGAGCAAAAAGGCACTTCTTCTCACTCCAAGGAAGCCCCCTTCTGTAGACTCCTACTACCACATTGCTATCCATTGCTGTTCTAGAGGTTCCTTTAACCCTCTAATGGATGTGGAAATGCAGTTTGTACTCTTTGGCACCAAACCCCATGCAATTAATTTCCATGTTGGAAAGCTGTGCACACTTCACAGTATTTAAATGTTTGTGTCTGTCTTACTGCATGCACACAACTCAGAAATAAGATCTAAGTAGCTACTTCACAATCTGTGTATGGTCAGCTGAAGAAGACACAGATCCTTTCAAATATGGGAAAGCATTTGCTTTTTGCAACATGAAGATTCATGAAAATCCAGACAAATGTGTTAAAGCAAATCTGAGATGCCTTTTTCATCATGGTCTTTGCTGATACCCAATAGCATAGCTTATCTTGAGGAGATGTCTTTGGGTTTTTTTTTTCTCCCTTAGCTATGCACACAGTTCTTCTGATGAATCTTGTTCCATAAAGACAGATAAATGTATTGACTTGGATCCAAAAATGGCATTGCACAAGTGGAAAGTCCTTCCTTTCTTGCAAGGCAGGGCCCTGATTTTGCCAAATCCCTAATAACGCTGCAGCCCACTGTGTCCCCTGAAAAGCTTCCCATGAGGTTTGAGGAATCCTCCAGGATCAAATACAATGTGGCAGGGGACTGAAGTGACTGGAGGGATTTGGTGAAAATTGGTGAAGCTGATTTGGTGAAAATTGGTGAAGCTGCAAACAAAAAGTGCTTTCTGATAACATAAGATGTCTTTGTATTCAAGCCATAGCTTTTCTATTCTTTTCTGTCCAACAGGGGGCTTTAGGAATTTGCACACTATTGTTCTGGGAGCTTGCAAGAATGCTCTGGAAGTGGACCTTGGTTACCTCATCATAACTGCTGCACGGAGGTATTTGCAATGTCTGAGTAGTTTTCTTTTCGCTTTTTCTGTCAGTGAATTGCCACTATGCCTGTAAATTCTGCATACTTGAGGAATACATATTACCCACATACTCTTCTGTGGTGGGTAACAGAAGAAGAAAGAGCATTGGCAGGTCAGCAGGCCATTACAGGGTGGAAGGGAAAACAGAAACTTAATAGCTGTTTCCCCTTCCAGCTGTCCTGCCAGTTCTTTGACCTTGGGGAACAGTGCCAACTACCCACAGAGCCTCACCTTGCTCCTTTGCAATGGCAGGTCAGTCCAAAATAAATCAGAAATTATCCATGACTTGATTGTGGGTGAGGGGGCTGATCTGGTATGCATTAGAGACCAGATTAGGAGAGGCTGGTGGGCCTGTTTGGTCTCAGCTTTTCCCTACGGGATACTCTGTTGTGGAGCATGTGAGGGGATGTTGGCGAGGAGAAGGAATGGCTGTGCTCTCTAAGAATGACATCTTCCTTCCCAGGATCCCTGTCAGAGCACCTGCCTATGTTGAGTGTGTGTATTTGAGTCTTGGAACCAGGGATAGATTAGGACTTCTATTGGTGTACTGATCACCCCACTGCCCAACAGAATCCCTAACCAAGCTATCTGCTTTGGTTGTAGAATTGGCATTGGAGAAGCCCAGGCATATGGTGGTAGGTGACTCCCGTGTCCACTTTGGGACTGAGTTGTCAGGTGTAGCTAGGGAGTTCATAGCAGCCATGACAACTATGGGCCTTTCCCAGTTGGTCTCAGGACGAACACATGATGTGGGTCACATGCTCAATTTGGTTTTCTGCTCTGATCAGGGAGGTATTCCGTGGGTGGGGACTCCTATGATTTCCCCATTGTCATGGACGGACCGCCACCTGGTAAAGGTTCGACTTGCAGCCGCTAGTTAACTTTGCAGGGATGAAGGATGGTCCAGCCAAGGAGGCTATTGGATCGAATAGGATTCCAAGAAACATTGGTGGGTTTTAAGATTGGCTCTGCTAGTGACCCTGTTGATGCCCTGGTGGAGAACTGTAATCATGAGCTCACCAGGGCAGGAGACACAATAACTCCAAAACATCTTCTCTGGCCTGCTTCTAAATTAGCTCCATGTTATATGGAACATTGTGGGAGCTGAAGCAGCGAGGTAGACGACTAGAGCACAACTTGAGAAGAACTTGACTTGAATCTGCTAGATTACTACAACACAGAACACAACTGAAGACCTGTGCTCTGCCAATATGTGCAGCAAAGAAGCAGTTCTTTGCTGTGCAAATTGCGTCCACGGGTTCACATCCAGCGGAATTGTTGAGTGTGGTGAGGGAACTTAAATGTACCCCTTCTGCCCTGGCTTTGGAACCATCAGTTATCCACTGTGAGGCCTTGAATAAGTTCTTTGTGTGGACAAAATCTCTTATTTAAGCTGACCTGGATACCATTGATCATGCAGAGTCTTCTGTGGGGCCATCCTGTAACTCCTCTTGTGTAGATTGTACACACAATTGTATTGGACCAGTTTCATTTTGTGACTCCTGAGGACAAGAACAAGCTGCTTGGAGTGGTGCTTGCTATCACTTGTTATCTTGACCCTTGCCTAACATGGCTTATATTATCTTGTAAGGAGAGTATTGGAGAGGGTCTGGTTGAGATCATAAATGCTTCACTGAGGTGAGGTAGGATGCCTCCTTTTCTAAAGGAGGCAATTATCAGATCTCTTTTAAAGAAGCCTACGTTAGATCACTCGGAGTTAGGCAATTATAGGCCTGTCTCCAATCTCTCATGGTTGGCCAAGGTGATTGAGAGGGGGTGGTGGCCTCTCAGCTTCAGGCAGTCTTGGATGAAACAGATTATCTAGACCCATTTCAAACTGGCTTTCAGACAGGTTATGGGGTGGAGACTGCTTTGGTCGGCCTGATGGATGATCTCCAGTTAGGAATTGACAGAGGGAGTGTGACTGTTGATCCTTTTGGATCTCTCAGAGGCTTTTGATACCATTGACCATGGTATCCTTCTGGGCCGTCTGAGGGGGATGGGTGTAGGAACTGTTTTACAGTGGTTCCATTCATTCCTCTTGGGCAGATTTCAAAGGGTGTTGCTTGGAGACTGTTTTCCAAAGTGAGAGCTTTTGTATGGTGTCACTCAGGGCTCCATTTGTCGTCAATGGTTTTTAACATCTACATGAAACCATTGGGAGAGATCATGATGTGATAATTGTTTTGTTATTGTAAACTGCCTAGAGACTTTGGTAGTGGGCGGTATATAAATATGTTGGTTAAATAAAATATTAATTTACACCCTGACATTAATCACTTCTCTGATCTGCTACTAATTTTATCACTGCTAATTCTGTACTGCATTTTTCATCTATAAAACAAATGCAGCTCAAAATATTAACAGTTAACAGCTGAAAATACTTAGTCATGTAAACTTCTCACATCTTGTTTCATTGCTTTCCAGGTTGCATGAAGTACGAATCCAGCCTTCCTTAACCAAAGATGGTGTATTCTCTGCATTGAAAATGGCAGAATTGGAATTTCCACAGTTTGAAACACTTAATCTTGGATATGTTGATGAGTTTTTGCTGCAATGTATGAAAACCTTCAGATTTTCTTTGGGTTACTGTTACTTATCAGGATAGATCTGAATTTTACTTTATGTGGTTCAAAGCATTGGAGCTAAATGAGACATCCACAAGAATATATAAAGGGGCATGCGTCCAAGCACAAGAATCCTTTTTTCACACACAAATCAGCTGTAGGGCTGGGAGACTACAGCCCTGATCAAGTTGAGACACCCAGGGAGGGAAGGGCTGACCCTTTCTCTAGAAGCCCTTTTCCTTCCAAAACTTGCCTCAATGGTGCTACATCCTCAGAGTTACTATTTGTGGGAAGAAGGCACTTTGGGAGCTAATAGTAGCATTGGACAGGCAGTTTTCAGTGACAAAACAATGTGAGGGGAAAGAGTTAACCTCCCCCTCCCTGCATGCCACAATCCCAATCGGGATCAGACCTCCATGGCTGTCTTTTAGCCTACTCTTAACACAGTCCCGCAAACGTTTAGTTTGGCCATTGGAGAGAGCACAGGTGTGCTGATACAAACTTGTGTAGTGTAAAAGTAGCCCCCACCTTTCTGCAGCGGTTCTCTTGACCTGCATGGGGTTTATACAAGAAAACCCTGATTGGAATGGTTTCAGTGCACATTACTGTGCCCGTATCAGATTTGAGGGGATTATTTGTTGCTGTTGAGAATCTTCACAATATCATTCAGAGTTCCCGTGTGAGAATTAAGCTCTGCTGTAGGGAATAATTAGAAAGTGAATAATGACTGTTAACTGCCCATAGACAAAGTTTGGGGCAGTGTTCAAATATTATAAATAAAGAAGAGAATATGTTCACAGGCCCTAAAGCAACTTTGTAAATTAGTGTTGAATAGCAGTTAGTGACTATCTTCTCTGGTTCCCAACTACCATTCTCTCCCCCTTCTCTCTGCCTGTGACTGCTGCATGTGAGCCCAGCCTCCTCCTCCCCCCACAAATCAAGAGTGTAAACACACACACACACACGGATTTCCCCAGCCAGCTAGATTTTGTCACATCTAGTATGGCCTGTAAGATAATGTGCACTCCTCTCCTGATGTAGTGGTAGCATAGAGGAGAATTTTGGTGGATAAGGCTGTTCATTTAATAGAAATGAGAACCAAAGTAAATATAACTATGTTTACAGTCCAGTGTCAGTTGGAGTGGGGTTTTGACCTCTGGAAGCCCTTCAGTTTCACCTGCTTTGGTGTTCCCATTTTTGGGACCAGCAGATAAACAACCATTCCTATTGGCAGAAATGTAACCAGTGGCTAGATTAAACTGTGGTAGATAATTTTTGAAAGGAGCAGACTATTAAAATCTTTTTGTTTGTGTCCAGGTAAAATGATCAATGCAGACCTTGTGAAGTATGGCTTGGCTGATGTGGTTGAAAATCCAGGAATCATCACAGACATTGGAATGAAAGCAGTTAATGAAGTCTTCTCTTCCATTAAATACCTTGTCATATACAACTGTCCTCATCTCCATAATCCGAGCAGTTGGATTACAGGTATTATGTTCATAAAAAATACCAACTGGTAAAGGTATTGAAATAGTCCCCTCTAGGTAATTATGTTGATTACTGTTAGTGATCATTACAGTACTGTGATAGACATACATCTTTAGTATCAGCATTCCCCATTTATTGGATATAGGAACATAAGAAGCTGCCATATACTGAGTCAGACCATTGGTCTGTCCAGCTCAGTATTGTCTTCACAGGCTGGCAGCTGCTTCTCCAAGGTTGTAGGCAGGAATCTCTCTCAGCCCTATCTTGGAGAAGCCAGGGAGGGAACTTGTAACCTTCTGGCCTTCCCAGGGTGGCTCCATCCCTTGAGGGGAATATCTTACAGTGCTCACACTTCTAGTCTCCCATTCATATGCAATCAGGGCAGACCCTGCTTAGCTAAGGGGACAAGTCATGCTTGCTACCACAAGACCAGCTCTGTTTTGGCCTCTGTGGTTGTACTGAAAATATAAATTTCACCCTGTGTTGTGCACTAGTACTATAAAGCTATAATTCTTCCATACTCGTGCCTATGTCTCTTAGAGAGATAAATAGCATTAACAAACAATATGCGTCAAGTAGTGCTCTGAAGGACTACATTCTTCCAATTGAACCTGCCCATTTGTTGAAATATTTTCAGAGATGCTCTTCTGGGCACCCTTGTTTTCAGAGTTTTGGTGGGGATAGGACCCTTTTCCAGTGGTAGCATGCCAAGTCTGGAACACTGTCCCCAATGGAGTCTGTTTTGTTACTATCTCTTTCCTGTCTGCTCAACACAGCTGAAAATGGTTTTATTTCCTCAATCCTTTGATGAGCCAGTTTATAGATTCCCTTAGTGATTTACTGCTAGGTTGTTTTGTATTGTTTAATCTGTATTTTAATTTTATTTATTTTTTGTTTAGTGATTTTGTAAACTGCCTTGGGGGCCTGTTGAGTTGGAACAATTGTAATATAATGTTTTAAACGCATTAATGTGAGCTGTATAGCCCAGTAACCTTTTGTTTCTCTGCTGCTGGATAAGGACATCTCATGTGGTTTATCCTTCCCGTGTACTCCAGAGACAAGACTATGCAAAATAGCTAGCAATGCCTTAAAACATGGGAAGGATAATCCTGCCCAGTTCCTTTAGTCCTATGTCCAGCTCCAGAGAGAGCCTTTCTCTCTCTTTCTCTTTCTCTTTCAAAATCCTTGCTCTTTATATCTTCTGACTGGTTATTTCATCTGCTACTTCCATCCTATATTCCATAATTTTCAACATTACTCTTTCATTTTTAAGGAAAAAAACCCAAAACATTGCTTTGACTTCTCAATCTTTACTCTCTCTCTCTGGGGTCTGCCTCTCAACCATGCAGCAACCAGGGCACAAGATCCATAACATTTTTGTCCCTAAGGGGAAGACCAGTGCTCAATTTCAACCATGCATACCCTCCAGCAGTGCACTGAGCACTACTAGGTCCTCGCCATTGCTAAGCTGCACAACCACAGAGAATCACAAGGAGGATACTCTCGGTCTCCAACAGGTAGGCTGTGAGACCTGTCGAGAGTGCCAGGACATTTCAGGGACATTGCAGCCCACAGCCCTGTCAACAGCAGCAGCCATGGTTCTAGAAAATCCTCCCACTACAGCTCCAGATTGTGCGGCCATCACAGAGCCATCCTCTCTGGCACCGTCTTTAAGTGTCCCGGACGGGCCGTTGGGACAGAGTACTGAGGCCCAAAACACCTGTTTCGATCCCAACCTTCACACACTGGAAACCAGAACAGTTGCGATGCAGGCTGGTGTGGCATCATTGGGCCCTCAGGGCCTCGCTGAGAGGAGCACAAGAGTGTGAGAATCCAGAACATCAAAGGAGGCAGGCGGGGTATCTGGTGGTCAGAGGGATCATTCGGCAGGCAATTCATCGCACTCAATTACATTGGAGGACAATCCAGGGCCTGTGAGACCAGGATCGAGTACTGCCCCCCACCCCACAATCCTGGTAGATTTAATTGAATACCCCGCTCCTCCCATGCCTTCAGACTTCCAATCCTCTGTACCACCTGCGTGGCAGGCTTGGTTTAAAGACATGCTCACCGAATTGCTTCAGCAGATAAAAAGGGGAAAACACAAAAGAAAGAAGGGTATCTGCCTCTCTTTCCTCCTCATCTTTCTCTGATAGCCCAAGCCCTAGAAAAGGAAAAGATCAGCTAGGTCTGGAAGAAATAGGGACAAGAATAATCCCCCCCCCAGCCCCCTCCACTCTTCTGAGGTCTCAGATTATGACTCCCCAGATCCACGCAGCCAGAATAAGCACCTACATGTCCCTGGCTTCCGGGATCTGGACCCAGTGGAAGAGGGATCCAACCCCACACCTATTAACCCCCAACCCATAATCCCAGGAGATCCTCCGGGACCTAGATCAGGATTATAGCGAAGAGGTGGGGAGTGCTTCTTTGATTCTTTTTCTAATTCTCATAGGTTATTTATCTCTGATGATTTTGCCCCATTGATGAATAAGGCCTTTCACACTCTGGTTAGGGATGTGCACAAACCTTTTCGGAGGCCCTTTTATGGGCCAACGAACAGGTTTCAACACTGCTGGTAGGTTTGAAGTTGGGGAGGGGTGTCAGACTTTAAGGGCAGGGAAGGGTGCACTTAGCCCTCCCTCTGCTTCCCCCCACCCTTAAAGTCCTTCAGGGCAGCAGCGTACCTCCCTGCTGCCCCATCCCCTCTTTGGCCTGTTTAATTGTGTCACTGAAAAATTCGGGGAAAGGGAAATTATTATCTCTGATCTGGATAGTGGTCCTGGACATTCATAATAGTGGGTTCTGCGCCTGCGCAGACCAGCTTCGGTTAGAATTCTATAGCTCCTCGAGACGCCCGCAACCGCCTACTGCACGTGACTAGCACCATCTAGCAGCGGTTGGGCATCCTCATATTCAGTTTCTTTCTGACCGCCGTTGGGATCAGACTTCGGAAACGCTTGCTCCTCAGTTAATAAAACTAAACTTTAAATAACCTACAAATCCCTGGCTACAGCTAAGGACTGAATTGACTACTCTTCCGGATATTGTTTTCAACTTGGTGAACCGTGAATGCAAAGGAAAAACTCGTAAAGACGCGGACTGTTTGACCACTCTACTTTTGTTTTCCCTCACGGCGTGTTCTCAGTCTCGGCTACCCTCCTCTCTGACCCAGGAACGCCTGACTATTCTTTGCCAAACTCCAACAGACACCTTTGCAATGTGTGCCCCGCAGGGTAAGGAGAAAACAACTTTTAAACGGTGTTCTGAGTGCCGGGGAAAACTCTCGTCTATGGAAGGCCATGACCTCTGCCTTTTTTGTCTGGGCGAGGCTCATGATGCTTCGAAGTGCCCCCTTTGCCTAACATTTGATAAGCAAACGCTCAAAAATCGTGAAGCGCGATTGAAAGTATTCCTTATGGAGGAGGCTCTGATGGCTCGGAAAGACGCGGCATTGAAACCGGGTTCTGCTGCTCATTCGCAGTCCAGTATCCGGCAAAGCCGAAAACAGCCTCAATCGGCCGTCCCTCGACATCGAGGGCATCGACGCCGAGCGCCACAGCATCGACATCGGCAAAACTGGCTGTTGCTTTTAAGAAGCCTACGGATCCTTCTGCAACCGCTAAGAGAGGCGCTGCCACGATATCGGGTAGCAGCCCGAAGAAGAAAAAGCGCAAAGATAGACACAAGGAACGGAGGCTTGCTTCGACCTGCACCCCATCGCCATCGGGGTTGCAGACGGTTCCGATGCCATGGCATCGAGCTCTCTCTCTGTCCCCGGCGTCGACTCCTCGACAATCGCCTTCGACACCGTTGTCCCTACGGCATTCTGCACCTGAAAGGGATAGAGAGAGCATCTCGATGTCGAAAGATGGCGGCCAGTTGGCATTGAGAGCCGAGACGGCATCGACTCAGACAGAATACTCTGCTCCTGCCTCAACGCACACTAAGCCGTCAACATCGACGACGGCCGACCTTATCGAAGACCCAACACAGGTGTCGGTCGTCTTGGACACCATGCTTGATGCGGAGACTGCCGATGTGGAGCCTATGGAGGAGGTTGTGTCTTTCGACCAGGAAACACCACCTCTCCAACGTGGGGCATCTGCCCGCAGGTTGACACGCTTGCTGGAGTCAGAGGAGAGCACGCGCTCCACAGGACCCTTTACAGGCTTCAATGTCTTTGAAGGTCCTATTCCCAAGACTCCTTCTTTCTCTGCTACTGGCACGCCTATGATGGCACATACAGACTGGAATGATGCCTGCGCCATCCCAAGGGCGCAATACTCCTTGTTTACTCAGTGGCTTCATGAACGCGAGCAAAGGGCTCCACACTTTATCTGCTCTGACTCTGCCGCTCAAACGTCACTGTTTCCAACACGTCAGGTACATCAGACTGACTCTGCGATCCAGATCTCTTTGTGCTATCCAGAACACCGCTCAGTGTCACTCCAAGCGGACTTCCCAGGAGCACCGTTGCGACCGCCGCCACCAGCTCAACCAGTGGCCACTCAGACTTCAGCAACACTAACTAGGCAGCCTAGACTAAGACCACTAGTGTCCACAGTTCTTGGGGACTCGCCCACATGTTATACACCTGCGCACCACTTGCCTAGGTGGCAGTAGCCCATCCCTGTACAGCATTCTCCTAGACAACATTCACCCATTCCCATCTCGGAGACGATGGGACTGACTCCTATGAGTCCGACACCACGGAACCGGACCCTGGGGATCCAGACGAACCAGAACTGCCAGATCCAGGACTTAATGTGGCTGTGGTTCCCTCTGCATCACCCAATGAGGAGATGAAGGGCTACCACCAACAGGTGGCTGAGATGGCTAAGGTCTTGGGTCTTGATTTGAAACAGAACACACTGGAGTTGGACGACCCAGTCTATAATATGATGAAAGCTGCCACAGGTTTACATCCAGTCTTCATCCCGATACTGCTAGACATCTCACGGGCAGCAAAGTCAGAGTGGGAGGTCCTACAGACCTCAGCCCCAACCTCTAAGCATCTGGAGGCTCTTTACCGGGTCCAGGAGAAAAGTAACGAGTACCTTGTTCGCCACCCTACGCCGAACTCACTGGTGGTGGACTGTGTGACCACTGCAAAAGGGGGTAGGAGGCATACTACTCCTGCGGACAAGGAAGGAAGGAAGCTGGACGGATTAGGTCGCCGCACCTATTCCACCGCATGTCTCTCCATCAAGATAGTGAACTATATTGCCTGCCAAGCCAAGTATACCCATTCGTTGTGGGAAACCTTGTTTGAACAGTGCAACACTCTGGATCCTGCAGATTTCCTAAAACTGTTTGAAACCACCTTTGCCAAGACAACGTCTACTACTAGGCAACAGTTGGCAAACGCAAAGTATCTTGCCGAATCTGAATCGCGCATGTTGACATCATCCATTATTTTGCGGAGACATGCTTGGCTGAGGGCGACCAGCCTACATCAGGACATGAAGGATCATATTGAGACCCTCCCATTTGACGGGAAAGGCCTGTTTTCTGACAAGACAGATGAAATGATGGAGCAGTGGAAGAAGTCCAGACTGACTGCTCGTTTGTTTTTGACTCAGAAAGCAACCAACCCAAAGTATCAACCGTACCATCAATACCAGCGCAAATAGTTCTACCAGCAGTCAGACTGCAGGGACTACAAGCGCCAATATCAGAGGTACAACAAATGGCCTTTCTATAATAGAAACAAGCCAAACCAACAATGACGTAATAAGGCTGCACAGCAACCTAAACAGCAGCTTTGATCTGGGCACCAGCCCACTAGCACATGGCAGCAACAGATCCAACAGTTGCTCCGTGGAGAGGACATTCAACAATGTAGCGCACAACAAAATCTCAAGGCCCAATATCTCCACTTCAGAATACCATCAAACTGGCCAGCTACCTGCCAGCATGGCACCACATAACATCGGATCGCTGGGTTCTCCGCATTGTGAACGAGGGATATGCGATCGAGTTCAAAGAACTCCCACCCTTCTCGGGTATAAAGTACACCCCCGTAACTCTGGTGCTACAGGAAGAAGTGCATCAATTGCTGCAAAAGATGGCAATCTCTCTGGTGCAGTGGGTGCAGGGACAGTCGGGATTTTACTCCCGGTACTTCCAAATCCCGAAAAGGGATGGAGGCATATGTCCCATAATGGACCTGAGACATCTGAATCTGTACGTCGAAGTTCGCAAATTTCGTATGACAACGTTGCAGGCCATCCTTTCTCTTCTACATGGAGAACAGTGGATCGCAACGTTAGATCTGAAAGATGCGTATTTTCACGTGGGCATCAGGCAGACCCATCGCAAATACCTGCGATTTACGTTGGGGACATGCCTGTACCAATACAATGTTCTGCCTTTCGGGTTGGCGACCACCCCAAGAGTTTTCACAAAGGTGGTTGCAGTTGTAATTGCCCATCTAAGAACGCTGGGTCTGTCGATTTATCCATATCTCGATGACTGGCTCTTGACTTCGAAGTCGAAGATGGAACTCCAAGCTCATGTGACGTTGGTGACGTCCCTGCCGGAAGACCTTGGCATCCAGGCCAATTACAACAAGTCCTTCCTAACCCCGTCCACCGGCCTCCAATACATTGGGGCATGACTGGACATGTTGGCACAGATGGCCTTTCTGCCGGAAGACCGCATCCAGCGGATACAGGCTCTGTTGCTCACCTTTCAGGGAACACCCTTGCAAAGGACTCGTCAGGTTCAGGTGCTCCTGGGTCTGATGGCTTCCTGCACAGCGACAGTCCCGTATGCGCGCCTACGGATGAGGGTGTTGGAGCAGTGGTTCCTGAGGGCTTAACTCCCAAGGGCTGAACCGCAGAGCAAGCTGGTGTTGCTCCCTTCTCAGGTTCTGAGGTCCCTGCTCTGGTGGGGCGAGACGGGGAACTTGCTTCGTGGAGTGCCTTTCAAGCTACCAGAGCCCACCGTGACAGTGACGACGGATGCCTCGATGACAGGGTGGGGTGCCCACCTGGATCATTACACGGCACAAGGTCTCTGGGCTCTTCCGCAGACCCGCAGTCACATCAATTATCTGGAGCTTCTGGGAGCCTTCAAAGCACTGCAGGCCTTCCAGCCCCACATAGCGGGTCAGGTAGTCCTGCTTCAAATGGACAACACAACCGCCATTGCTTACATAAACAAGCAGGGTGGGACGGTGTCAAGGTCGCTCTGCAACCTCAGCTTGCAGATCTGGGACTGGTGTATCCCCCAGTCGATCCATATCGTCGCGATACATATCAAGGGGACCCACAATTGCCTGGCGGACTCGCTCAGCAGAGAACTGCAGACAAGTGTTGTTCTCCCCCACCACGAGTGGGAGTTGAACGCAAAGATCTTACATCAACTTTTCCAGTCTTGGGGTCCAGCCCAAGTAGATCTTTTTGCAACAGAAGAGAACAAGAAATGTGACAGTTATTGCTCTCGCATGGGAACCGGCCATTTGTCGCGAGGCGACACTTTTCAGTTCCGTTGTACGGGGGAACTGTTTTACACATTTCCACCAATACCCCTATTGCCCAAGGTTGTGGCCAATTTACTTCAGGAGGACACCCGGGCAATCCTGATCGCTCCGTGGTGGCCAAGGCAACCTTGGTACACGCGTCTACTCAGACTCTGCGGGGGGAACTACAGGAGGCTTCCATGGTGGCCAGACTTACTGACTCAAAACCATGGGCAGGTCTGTCACCCGGATCTTTCCATTCTGAACCTAACTGCATGGAGGATAGGTTACTGAAAAAGATTCTGTTGAATACTAGGAAACTGTCAACTAGACGTAGTTACAATGCTAAGTGGCGTAGATTCTGTGTTCATGCGGCCTCTAGGGGGTTCAGACCTAGGCACGCTACTCTCAAGGATGTACTTCTCTATCTTACCTCATTAAAGAGTGCTGGCCTTGCAAACGTCTCCATTAAGGTGCATATGTCTGCTCTGTCAGCAAGACATGCAGGCTGGGATGGGACGACTTTATTCTCCCATCCAAAGTGCAAGGCGTTTTTGAAAGGTATCAACAATCTCTACCCACTAGTGAGGCCACCAGCGGAGAACTGGAGCTTGTCACTGGTGCTGGCTACTCTCACGGAGGCTCCCTTTGAACAATTGGCAAAGGCCTCTCTGAAGCTGACGATGTTGAAGACCCTCTTTCTGGTAGCCGTCACCACTGCGAAACAGGTCAGTGAACGCCGGGCTCGGCGGATTGACGTGCCCTATACTGTGTTCTATCCGGATCGGGTTGTTATGCACCTGGATCCGGAGTTCAGGACAAAGATTGTCTCAGATTTTCACCTAAACGCTAACATTGTGCTACCGACCTTCTTCAGGGATCCTGCGACGTCTCTGGAACAGACCATGCATTTTCTAGATGTGCGAAGGGCCCTTCTGTACTACCTCCGAGCTACGAGGATTAGGCGTACTACCAGCCTGTTTGTTTGCGAAAAGGGTAAATGGACAGGCTTGTCTCCTAGCAGGAAGAAACTCTCTCACTGGATTGTGGAGATGATTAAACTGGCATACAACTTGCAGGGGATGACCCCGCCATCCATGCTCCGCACTCATTCGATGAGGGCTTATGCGGCTTCAGCGGCGCATCTGGCGGGCATACGTCTCAGCGATATCTGCGCTGCAGCCACCTGGGCATCCCACCAGACCTTTATCAGCCACTATGCTGTGGACTTCCGTAATGCAGCAGAGGCAGACTTTGGACGGGCAGTCCTAAAGAGGGTGCTGCAATAGCTTGTTGCGCCCTCCTCCAACAAGGTTGCTTGTAATTCACCCACTATTATGAATGTCCAGGACCACTATCCAGATAAACAGGTTGCTTACCTGTAACAGATGATCTGGTAGCGGTCCTGGACAGTCATAAGACCCGCCCATCCGTCCCCGCTGCAACAGCAACATAAAAAGAGGGGGAGAGAGAGAGAGAGAGTAAGGGAATGGACTTGAGAATGCCTTGAGCCGTCGGCCATCAAGAAACTGAATATGAGGACGACCAACCGCCGCTAGATGGTGCTAGTGACGTGCAGTAGGCGGTTGCAGGCGTCTCGAGGAGCTATAGAATTCTAACCGAAGCTGGTCTGCGCAGGCGCAGAACCCACTATTATGACTGTCCAGGACTACTACCAGATCATCTGTTACAGGTAAGCAACCTGTTTTTTCTATTTTTTAGGAGAACAAGTGCTCTCTTAGAATTGGATGAAATATGTTGGGAGAGCTGTAATCTGAGTTTAGGATGTGCACGGAAGTGGGCGGGGGTGGTTCATAAGCGGGCATGGGTGGGTTGGTATTTAAGGGCAGGGGAAGGTGCACTTACCCCTCCCTTTGCTTTCCCCCCACGGGCGCTTGGTTTTTGTAAAGCGCACCAGGTACTTCCAGCCAAAGAGGAGATGGGGTGGCAGGGAGGTATGCTGCCGCCCTGAAAGACTTTACAAAAACTGAACGCCAGCGGGGGGAAAGCAGAGGGAGGGGTAAGTGCACCTGCCCCCGCCCTTAAAGATGCCCCCCTCCCCGCCCAGCCTTCAAACCATCCCCTCGTGGTTCTATGCACATCGCGAACTCTGGGATTACAGCTCTCCCAAGATATTTCATCCAATTCTAAGAGAGCACTTGTTCTTTTAATTTTTTTTAAAAAAGGAATAGAGGTAATAATTTCCCTTTTTCCGAATTCTTCAGTGACACAGTTAAACAGGGTGGGCTAACCCAGCGTCTACCAGAAAGGTTAATACAATGGCTAACAAACTTTATAAGGCCTCAGGAGGCCTTAAACCTTCTCAAGGTTCCTCCCACTGACGAGCCAGTGGTGGCTTTCCTATCTGGGGCAGTGGTCCCCAAAGATGGAGACAGATCCCTTAGAAA
This sequence comes from Hemicordylus capensis, assembly GCF_027244095.1. NCBI lineage: Eukaryota > Metazoa > Chordata > Lepidosauria > Squamata > Cordylidae > Hemicordylus > Hemicordylus capensis. The sequence continues at coordinate 366,340,132 of NC_069658.1, read as the reverse complement.
TTCATCAGATAAAATGATTGCAGTTTCACTCATGAGAGCACATGAGGCTTCATCTCTGTCTATCCAATCATCAACAGCAGCCTCAATCATTGCCCGAGCATCTCTTCTCTGGGTAGAAGATTTGATTCAGAACCCACCTGAGGATCCTGTTTGTTTAAAACAAACCCTCTTAAAGATCCAAAAGGCTCAAGCCTTTATGGCTGATGCCACCATGGATCCTGTCCATTTTGCAGCTCGGTCCACAGCATCCACAGTTGTGGCCCGACTCAGTGTATGGCTAAAACATTAGCAGGTGGATGCCACTTCTCACTCTAATCTATCCCCAGTGCCTTTTGAGAGTTCTCAGTTATTTGGGGAAGAGGCTTTTTTACTCCTTTCATCCCTTCAGGCCTCAATTCAGGCCAAGGGGAACTGACAATCTGTCGCAATTGATTTCTGTTCCAGTGGGGCACTGTGACCAATTGTCCTTTTCCCTTGGTCTGAATTGGGGCCTGATGGGATGAAAGGAGTAAAAGGGCTTTTTATTTTGTCTATGGTCCTTTCTGCAAGTGTGGAGGACAGCCTCTCTCTCCACCTAGGATTCTACCCATTTTTCATCTTAGAATCTGCACACAGTTCTTCAGGCTTTACAAGCTCCACTGTTCGAACCTATGTATTCGATACCACTTCATTTATTGTCATTCAGGCTTGCCTTCCTAGTGGCAATAACCTCAGCAAGAAATGTTTCAGAGTTACAAGCTCTGTCTGTAAACAAGCATCTGCATTTTTTCCTCCCAACTTGGTATGGCTGATTCCAGACTTTTCATTCATGCCAAAGGTTCCGTTAGTGTTCCATCATTCACAAGACATTGTTCTTCCATCTTTCTGTCCAAAACAATCTCATCCCTTGGAATGTGCCTGGCACAAGTTGGACGTCTGTCATTGCTTGAAGGTTTATCTCAAACAGCTTCCTTCCACTCTTGAAATGCTCTCTTTGTCTCCCTACTCACCAGTGTCCATGGGACAAAAAACATCTGTCCACCATAGCCAGATGGATTAAGGCCTGTATCATGTTAGCATACGAGTCTTTAAAGCTTCGTTCCATTACGTGTTTTTGCACAGCTATGGCAGCTTTCTCTACTAATGCTCCACCTTCCAAAATATGTAAAGAAGTAACATGGTCTTCTCCATCTACATTCATGAGATACGGTAAGAGCAGAAGAGTGCTACAACAGGTACTCCCTCCGCAGTATACCAGGGCACTTCTACCATGGATAGTCAGCAGTGGCAAGTCCCACATGAGATGCCCTCATCTAGCAGAAGAGAAAGGAGCATTGGTTACTTACTGTGAAGGCATTTTCTTTCTGCTGGTTTTGAGGACATCTTGACCCACCCGCTTGGGCTACCTGGGTCTAGTGCAGGGATTTACTTATTGGGTTTTTTTTTTGGTTTTTTGTGCACTCAGGTGTACATTAATCTTTATGTACTTCCTTTCTTATGTTACTTGGCTCCTCTATCTTTGGACTTGGCTATTCAGAACTGGACAGGATTATCCTCCCCAGGCTTTTCAAGTGTTGCTAGCAATTTTGCATAGTTTTGCCTCTGGACCATGTGGGAAGGATAACCCACATGAGATATCCTCAAATCCAACAGCAAGTGGAAGCCTTCACAGTAAGTAACCAAAGCTCCTTTCTAGAATAAATTAATATGGGGAGAGAACCTTTATAACTGACCTAAATATAATTTAGTCTCCAGATTTTAATATTTTCAATATTATTGATTTGGAATTTAGCTATGTTTTTCTCTACTAGAGTTGAGAGAATACATTTTTGGAGAACTACGTTCTTTTGAGTTCTACAGCCAAACTACATATTACGCACTTAGCAAATACCAATGGGGGCATTTTTGTGACTATAACGTTAGGGCAGTGATCATCACTATTTCTCAAGCAGGGGCCGCTTTGGCAACCCCCCCCCCAAAACAAACAAACCCCAAAACTGACCTTCAATGTGAGAGCCATTGTGCTGACCTCTGCACAGTACTGTGCATTTCTCCATGTTGGGAAGTTCCATGATGGAAGATTGAGCCTTCTCTTAAGAGCTCTTAGGGAAAGTGCTGGGAAAGGCTACACTAGCACCATGCACGTCTTCCAAAATGCTGTAGGGCCTCGAGGGCTCAGCTTCCCTTAAAGGAGGCTATCCCACCCCCCAGGCACTGGGCAAAGCACAACACTGAACAGTGGGAATGGTCATCTCCATCTGATATCAGGGAAACTGTGCAAAGTATTGAGCTTTGGCCAGAGCTTCACATATGCTGAATAAACAATTAGGGCCTGCACTTGGGATTGAGGGGGCCACTGGCTCTTGGGCCTTGTAGTGAAGAGCACTGCATTAGGAGAAAGGATTCAGTAGCCCTCTTTATGACTTGCATTTACTATTCTAAGTAGTTGGAGGTCCCCAACAGAAAATAGATACATCAGAATAACCAGGAAATACAGCTTTTTAGAATGCCAGCAGGTTGAAGGGGTGAAGAAAGGCAAATTTGAAAGAGTGCTTCAAAGAGCTCTTGAAACATACTGTTTCAAATCCAGAAGGTGCTAATGGAAGATATATTAGGTAAGAAGTCCTGCAATGAGCCAATTTTGTCTTTTTCCATAGATCATTCAAGATGGACTCGGCTGTTTGATCTCACCTTAGTGCGATGTCATGCAATAAAACTAGACTCTTTTAGTCAGTTTATTGAGTTACTGCCAAGCCTGGAGTTTATCTCTCTGGACCAGATGTTCCGGGAACCTCCCAAGGTAATTAAAAACAACAACAAAAAACTTCTCTGTGTTAAAACATCCTTAGAAAATATGAAATACATTAGACCTATTTGGTGCTCACTTTTAAACACTTTTAATTAACTAAATAGTATTGCAGCTGACTGGCTTTAAACGTTCAAGTTAATTAAATACTTCAGTGACTGGCTAGGGAACACAGTAATGTAGAGAAGTAAAATAGTTCAGTTCTACAAATTAAAATAGCCCTGTCAGGTAAGTGCTGATTATAAGGATATTCTGTCTGAAAAAGATGGTGCTTCATTGCAGTGATCTCATTTTATCAGAATTTTTGTTGTTTATATTTTGTTTTCTTCCTTTCCCCTTCACTTGGTTTGATTTCAATTTTAAGAAGAGATCCATGATGCCAGGCAATCTCATCCTTTATTAACGTGGGGCTGCACCAAGTGTGAACAATGCTGAAAGCTTATTGGAAACCAGAAGGCCAAGTCTAGTTTACATATTTCTCTGTATATCTTCTGAACTAATCTCCTTCATTTCTGTGAGTGAGTCTGCTTTGCCTTCCTGAACTGCTTGACAGCGCAGGTGGGAGATTCACTGTCTGGGAGGGAGGGTTAGAAAATAGTGGGTAGCATTCTGAGAATCGCTTGTGCACTAGAGCAAACAGAAATATTTTATCTACCCCTTCTTTACTGAAATACCCAAGCAATTCTTCCTGAGAACTGAGAGATTTTCAGCATCAGCACTGGTGTGGATGCAGTGCAGTTGGCTGCAGAAAGGTGCCTTGGCTTGGTTTCCAGGGATTTCCCTTCCCTTTTAGCCATGTGCACTTTAACAAGCTCTATGGCTGATAACAGTTGCTCAGGGGGCTGCTGATAACAGTTGCTCAGGGGAATGAAGAGCTGGTTGCGGGGATGGCTTGTGCATGTGAAACTCTCAAGATCCTACCCAGTGTGTTTAGGAAATCCACAGCCTTTCATCCAGAAAAGAGCCCCACAAATGCCCTTCCCTCCATAAGAACTGCTGGAGCTTAGTGCTCCTGTCTTCTGCTTCAGGGAGACATTTCTGCCTTAGTAGTTCAGAGCCACTACTCTGAACTCAACCCTCATCTCACACCAATTTGCATGCCCAGCAACCAGCACACCCCTCATTAGGGAGAAGGTTAAAGCCTTCCTTAACAGTCTGGGAAATAAAGGGTCAAGAGTGAGCGTGTTCTTAAAAGAGGCGAGCAACAGCCAGTACAGCTACTGTCTGGACACACAACTGAATGACACACTAGGATTTGGTGAAACAGGAACATAGGTGAGGCTCCCCAGGGACAGAGAGAGGGAAAGACAGAAGCCAAGGTAAAGAAAGCCAGCTAGGAAGGAAAGTGTTGACTGATGCTCTTCTAGCATTTTGCTCAGCTGGCTGCAAATCAGCTTTTCATATACTGTCCCATCATTTTGTGGGTGTTTAATTTGCCTGCATATAATATGTTTATACAATGAATTTCACAAAATTATGTTCTTCTGTATCCTAACTATGTGCTGACTGATAACACATTCCCAATCTTGGCTATATGATTCTGTCTTTACTGCCTTCGGCAGTATTTTCAAGGCAGTTTATAAAAACAAAACCAACATAGTTAAATTGTAATATCATGAAATACAAAGCCCAATCTTATAACAATTAAAAGAGGAGATTAAAAGCAGCAGTTAAATATTGAGCAATAGGCAGTGGAGGTGCCTTGTTTGCATAACTAAAGGCATCTTGATTGTCTGGCTTGTACACTTCATTGTTAAGAACGCAAGTGTTTGACTCATCGAAATGCTTCATTTTCTCAGATCAGAAGCTTTGAAATGGCCATGCAGAGTTAGAAGCTGCTTATGCAGAGTTCAGATATCAGACATGTAATTACAACAGTAACCCACCTCTCATCTCATTGTTCAAGGAGCCATATGTTGTGATGAAACTGTTTTGTTTTGGAGCCTCTTGTGGGTTGCCACTCATGGTCTCTTCATGTATTTCAGGGATGTGCTCGTGTAGGTCTGAGTGCAGGCACAGGAATTGGTGTTTCCTCTGCTTTGGTCAGCAATCAGAACTCCAACAATGAAAATGACAATAATAATAATCACCAGAACAATAATGCCAATATACACCATAACAACCACCAGCAGCCAAATGACCAGAATGAGGAGAATGAGTTGCGGCAGGAGGAACGAGCCGAAGAGCAGCAGATTGCAGCAGAGGGTAAATGCAAGTAGCAATTTTACTTACAAAGAACAATTAACACGAGACCATAACTCTTAGGGAGATAGAGTGATCTCTCCCAGTTGTATACGGCTTGTCCTATTGTAGTAATATTTTCTAGTTTCGGACCATACATTTTTGCCACAAGAAGATTATAAAACAAGTTCTGGTGTGTGGGTGTGGGGGCCGGGGGAGCGATCTCTTTAACAATCCCAGGAGGACTTGATATTGCCATTGGCATAGTAGCCCCTGTAAATGTTCTACTGCTTCAAAGTGAATACTTTCCTTTTTCTTCCTTTCCTTCCCTCAAACATTTTCTGTTTGATAATCCTCTGTAGATTATTTATTACTTATTATTTACATTTTATATCCCGCTCTTCCTCCAAGGAGCCCACAATGGTGTACTACATACTTAAGTTTCTCCTCACAACCACCCTGTGAAGTAGGTTAGATGATTTCATGTAGGGCAGAGGCTTATCAAAATCAAAAGCTAGAATATAGAAATAGATCAAAGTGCCTTCCAGATTACCCAAGAGCTCTTTAGTTTTGTTTTTCATGGACAAAGATGAATGCTCTTCTCCTAGCTGGAGCCATTTGCAGCCTTCCTACATTTGCTGTGCAATTGCTTGTGAATTGTTTCTGCTTGTTTATGGAGAGTAGTTGTTCCATTCTTCTAATCTGGGTCATTCCTTTCTCCCTTTGCAGCATTGAATGATATGGAGGAGGTGGCACAGGAAGATGGAGTGGCTGTGGCAGAAAGCCAAAGTGAAGCTTCTGCAACTAATCGGGCACTTCTTCCCATGGAGGTTGATGAGGAACAAGCAGGTAATTTTTTTGTCAGGATTACTCCCTTGCAGGTCCATTGGTTCACTGTGAATGGTGTGTTTTTTACAATCAGTTTATTACAATCAGATAGATCAGTTACAGAACAGTGTTGCGATATCATAGTAAAAACCAGCTTCCCACACCATAAGGTTTCTCTACACGTAACCATATCTATTGGTTAGCTATTGTTAACTGCTGATGGGTTTTAACCACCACCTCATCATGGTTTAAATTAATAACATAGATACTGTTTTGCTCATTTCAAGTGTTCAAAGAGTTCCACATGCATTATCACAGTAATTTTTACAGTACTGTTATCAGGTAGGCCAATGTAATTACCCCAGTATTGTAGATGTGCAGGCTTAGTGGTTTGCCCTAAGGCCATTTAGTGAGTTCATAGATGATTTAAAATTTTCTCTACAGATTGCCAAACTCAGACTTGGCTGCTGTGCTATGCTAGCTCTACCCTAGTTGCAAAAGCTTCCTCTAGCCATTGTTGTTGACTGGAGCTCTTTGCTTTATTTATGATGTAATGTTCATATAAACATTTTGTGAATAGCTTATTTATGAAATAAGATTGCCCTGCCTTGGTTTGCTTTGAATATACATATGGTCTCATGGCCAATGCATCCATCTCACAATGAAGTTTTCACCTTTGGGCACTCATGAAAGCTGTAGCTGAATTGGTGTTAGTTTATTGTACCAGCTGTCTTTTGGTGGTTCTTCTCAAACTCCCCCCCCCCCTTTTTGGCAGTACATTAAGTTAGTCACAATATTGTTGAAGCAAAATTACAGATGTCTTTGTGGGCCCGATGAGACACTCTGTGGGAAATGCATGGCATGTCTCCTAACAGACTTCCTGGGTAGGGCATGCTATATGTACCAAACAGGAATGTTGTTAGCCCTTGTAATAGCCTTCCACCCACCCTTCTAATTATAATGGTGATCCCTGCTGCTGTGAAATACTTTGTGGCTTTAATTTTATTTATATGTGGTTCTTTTTTGTTCAAATACACTGGCTGCAAGTGCAAAATGCATTTATATGGTAGAAATTGTGGTTAGAAGACAACATGTGTGAGGGGGCAGTGAATATATAAAGTAGCAGACCCTGCTCTTTAATGTGATTTGGCACATTGATGTTTCAACATTGATGATTAGGAAAAATGAAGCTGATGAGAGGGGAAAGTGGCAATATAGCATCTGTCACTCCAGATCAAAATCCAATAGAGTATATACACCATGTTTTGTTTCTCCCTATTCCTCTATATTGTGTGGTGTTGGTATTTTGAATGGACCTTGAAGGTGATCAAAGTCAGTCTTGTGGTGTGAACTGCAGAAGCTCCCCTGATAGATATGACAACAGATGATGCAAATCCCAGCTGGTCTGGACACTTACTTAGAATTCCAAGGAACAAGGAGTCTAGCCAAGGAAAATCAAAGCTGCAGTAGCCTATATCCAGACTAAAAAATGCATGTGAAGAACACTTCCATGTGTGCCCGGAGGGGAGGGTCAATTTTGGGGTTGTAGAGCATATTTTTCAGCAGGCACAGGTAGCTGCAAAGGGAAGGGAATTTCACCAGAAATCAGCTCTCCTATTTGTGCACGGTGAAAGGTTTTTACATGCAACTCTTAATTTGGGCGCAGGCCACTATCTCTGGCAACTCTACTAATCTGTGGGTGGCACCTTCTTGTCTTGGTTAGGGCCCAGTGGTCTTCAGCCTAATGTGAAGCTTGCACCTATAACTGTCCATGACTCAGACAGTGAGGATGAAGATGAGAACGTGGCTGCCTCAAGATCCGGTATTACAAACAGCATTGCACAGAGTTGTTCAGATGGAGAGGAGAGAGTCAGAGATTCAGTGGAAATCCGGGAGCCCTCCAGTGAGAATTTTTGCTTCTTCATGCGTGCAGTGAAAAAAGTCATATTCATGCATTATGTGCTTCAAAGCATAGATAAGTGCTTTCTATGGAATGTAGTTAATAACAGCTGTGGTTCAACCATAGATAGATTTTCCTCAAGTCTGTTCTTTTCCCATATTTCTTCAGATCCCTTAAGTTTTTCTTTATCATTCTCTCAGGATGCCTGCTTGTATTACAGTGGTGATGTGGCTACTGCCCCAAAAACCACTGTTGTGCAGCATTGACTCCATTGCAACATATGTAATGGACTAATTAGATTCTACAGTGGAACTTCACAATTTTCCCCCCATAACTGTTGAGTGTTCCCAGAGTATTCAAATGCAGATTTTGTGTGTGTGTGTGTGTGTGTGTGTGTGTGTGCGTGCGCGCGCGCACATGCAGGCATACGTTTGTTAATTTTAATCCCACCAGTGGAATTGTCTGTTGCAGTTAATGATTTAACATATATGTTTCCCTCCTACCAGATAGAAGGCAAATATGACTAGTAAGCATGGCAATAGAGAGCAGGTTGATTTTGAGTTCTCTGGTTTTTGGGGGCAGCATCCAGACTAGTATTAGGGGTTAAGGAGACTGCAGATAGGGCTGTGCTCAGGCCCTGTTAGCAGGCTGATCCCAGTCCTGCCCATTCTCACATTGTACTAATGATGCAGAGGGTAGTTGGAACTCATCAATCCAATAATTGTTCGTGGCTTGATCAATGGCAGGGGGCTAGGAATGAGCTACAAGTGCAGCTCATTCCACTCCTTTTTCCCTGTCACAGCTGCCTGCCCCCTCCCCCACATTTGTCTATTGTGTGTGCACGCATGCACACGCCCCTTGTCCACCACATTATTAACCCCAGGTATGTAGTCTGTTCACTTGCTGGGTTGGGGACACCTGTTGGGCATACTAGTCTGGATGCTGCCCATTTCAGTTTTAATCTGAATTCCGTAATGACTTTGGGTGAATACTGCCACAAGTTTTGCTGATTTGTAAAAACAGACATCTCAAAATTTCCTTTTTGAGTGATCTGATAGGTCTATGATTCTTCCTTTCAGAATTCTGGTGGTTGTACTCTCCAGCTACCTTTTCTAATGCTTCACATGTACTATCCAATATGATGCAACCCAAATTGGCTTTTTACAGCACTCAGTGATGTGGGTTATCTAGAAAAAAATTCCCATGTATTATCTCATTTTCATAAAACTTGCATTGATCCCCCCCGCCACAAAAAATGTTTACTGTATAGACTTGCCTGATGCCCTAAATATAATATAATCTCATTTGACATGTTTGGCTATTTAGGTTTGTGTTTTTTAAAGACCGAAAGTATACTATATTTATATGTTGCGTAAATATCTCAACTTTCCCCCCCAAGTAGCATAGTAGCTGAAATATTTGATTACGGGGGGAAATACACATACAAAGTGCGTTAAATGTAATCTGGATGATTTTGGCATAATATTGCCAAATCTCTTTTCATTCTTTAATTCAAACATCTTTCCATGATATTTGGCAACTACTTTCCTTCAATGGATTCACTATGGTGATCCCAATCAAAACTCTTTTTCTTCAGGTTTGGCATTATCAAAATAAACCACAAACAAAAAAGTATTCCCTAAACACCATTTTTTATTCAAACCTGCACAGCTCAAGAAAAGAAATGAGGCGCACTGCAATGTACCTCGGGTTTAATTTTCAGCGCTCTGAAAATCACACAGCGTTAGTTTTGTTTTTCTTTCTCTTGCAGTAAATATTAGAAATGTTTTGGTTGGGGTTTTTTGCAGAAAATTTAGTAGAACGGTTGCAATGGGAAAACTTGATAGTCAAAATTTTTTCAGTCCACATCACTCGTATCAATTCTCTGTGGTGATTTGAAACAATGATGCCATGTTTCAAGTCTGCAGATATGGTTGTATGACTTTTTTTTAGTCTGAGGAAGCTGAGTCAGACCATTGGTCCATCTAGCTCATTATTGTCTACATAGACAGGCAGTGACTTCTCTAAGGTTGCAGGCAGGAGTCTCTCTCAGCCCTATCTTGGAGATGCCAGGGAGGGAATTTGGAACCTTCTGCATACAAGTACACAGGTGATCTTCCCAGATCGGCCCCAGATGCCTTTTATCTTTTCTTTTCGGAATTGACCTTTACATTGCCAACTCACAGTTGATAGCTGACAGCTGTCCCAATGTTGTGCTTGTTCATTGTAGAAGTGCAGTGTTAAGATGTTGACCAATAATTAATACATTAGGTTTATTATTATTTCTGATGAATCTGGTATGTCACCTTGCAAGTTTGATCATGAATCTTTTGGAAATTTCTGTGATTACCAGATACTTAAGCTATATCATTGTTTTCTCTCTATTTCTGTTTGGTTTTGGCGTCTCGTTTGTCTAGGTTTTTATTAGTATTCTCTTCTAAAATTTCTTAGCTCCTCTCATTTCTTACCACATATGTTGAGGATGTAACTCATTCGCAGAGCATCTGCTTTGCATGCAGAAGGTCCCAGGTTCAATCCTTGCCATCTCCAGGTAGGGCTGGTAAAGACTCCTACCTTTAAACTTTGGAGAAGCTGCTATCAGTCAGTGCAGATAATACTGAACTAGATGGACCAATGTTGTTAATCAGGAGAAAACCACTTCCTGTGTTTTTATTATCTATTACTCTTTCCTGAATTTTTGGACTTAAAACTTTTCTCCAGTTTCCATTATGATTATGGTGTTCCACTGTGGTATACAACCTAAAATGGGGGCAAGCCCCATTAAAAATACCCCTCTGTATCTGTATTTTCAAATTGGGGGGAGGTGCATTTCTGTAAGCATTTTGGGTTCATATCTGGTGGCCAGATAAATGTCTGAAAGGTGTATATATACCTATAGGTGAGTGCATAAGAGGCAGATGGGCCTACCAGAATATACCACCTGTTACAAGAAGTGCCTAGATAATTGCATTTCTCCCTTAAATAAATGCAGGGTTTATATTATTATGCAGGCAGTTTATATTATTATGCAGGATGTTACTGCTAACCAGGTAGCTACAGTAAGAAAATGTCAGGTACCTCTAATTAATTTGAGCCTTCTAAGCTGTTTGACTATGCGCAATACTACTTATTTATGTGCAGAACCCTCCCCCACCCCCTGAAAAATATCCCTTGACTTGCAGAAATTTGTTTGGCTTCCCTTGAAAATCCCCAGATGTTTCTCCTTGAAGAACTTTGCTTTGAACTATAAATTTCAAAGTCCTGGTTCCTACCTTAGTTTAGCAGACACGTTCAGGACATGAGTCTTTAGCCGGTGATGTAACTTCAGGGTGGCCTGATGTCTTATCCTGGACTTTCTATCTGGAACATGATGCAGTGATAAGCTCTCTTAGGTATCCTACAAGGTAATTATATATATATGTTGATAGCTGTAACGGTTGTATGCTTTTACCATCACCTCACAGTACTCTTTCCTTTTGTCCAATGATGTTTGTAGCAGTGAGTGGTAAAGGCAAAGCTCCACTGCGGAAGAGATGCAATGCTAGCCGGGTGAAGCTGTTTCTTTCTGAGGAGAGCAGCTGTGAAAAGGGCTGTCAAGTCACCAGTGAGCAGATTAAGGCAGACATGAAAGCTGCCAGTGATGTAACAACTGACAGGAATAAAAACAAAGATGGTTATCCGGATTGTGGCGGCAGCGGCACAGGACCTCCAGGAACCTCGGGCACTACTGCTTCTCAAAACTCTGATGGTGAAAGGACAGCCAATAGCCCTAGTGATGTCCCTTCTGCAGCTGCAGAGGACTCTGGGAAGTGTCTCTGCAAGAATGAAGGCTCCAGTGAGGCGGACAATGAAGAGAACTCCTTATGCTCCAGGTGTTCGTGCTATGTGCCCCAGAGCCAGCAAAGGAGGACTAGTGGAGTTTTGGATGGTGAATGCCCTTCTACCAGTGGAGCTTGTGGTATGAACGGGCCTAGAGTGGGAGGGGCAGAATTCTCACTGAGAACATTACCAAACTGTAGTTCTCCTGGGGAGACCAGCAATGAAAGGACTAATGAGGCAGACTGTGGGACTGCTGATGAGGAACAGCAAGGGAGATCACAGCAAGGGAGACTGGAAATGGAATATAATGAAGATTACCCCCGCCGGCCCCTAACAAGAGCCAGAAGCAGACTGACTCATGTGCCTCTGGTGTCTCAATCAGGTATGGCTGTATCTACATACTCCTCATTTTGCATTAACACTTGTGTTAGGGGAAGGGACAGATATATTAAAGTAATGACACTCTTGCTCTGTAGCAGTGCATGACACAAAAGGCATATATTGTCAGAGCAGAAATGCCTCTCTTCATTGTTAGCCTGATTTGTGTATGCATATGGGACAGTGGCTCAGTTCATGAATTAGCCTTTCCTCCTCAGACTCTGCCCTTCCTTCTCTTTATGCCAGAGGAGGAAATCAAAAGCTGCTAGTTTTGAACTAATCACATTTTCCAGTTGCTTCAGGGAACTGTGGTTTATTAAAACAAATCAGGATAAAACTGTGCTATTCCTTAACTAGCCTTTTCATGAAAAACCTGGAATTCATGCTATGTGCGCGTGCTGCATTTATTTAATTATTAAGTAAATGCACAGCATTAATTACTGTAAGTTAGTTACTACTGTCATTCTCAATATGTGGGATTAATTTGCAGTTATAAATTGCCATAGCTGCCACTGCAACAAATCATTGCCAGTGTAAAATTGCAGTTCCATCAGTCTCCCCCCCACCCCCATGCTTAATAGCATCTTAAAACAGTCGTCTTCTTGTAAAATGAGCCCCTGGCGGCGCAGTGGTAAAACTGCCGCCCTGTAACCAGAAGGTTACAAGTTCGATCCTGACCAGGGGCTCAAGGTTGACTCAGCCTTCTATCCTTCCGAGGTCGGTAAAATGAGTACCCAGAATGTTGGGGGCAATATGCTAAATCATTGTAAACCGCTTAGAGAGCTTCGGCTATAGAGCGGTATATAAATGTAAGTGCTATTGCTATTGCTAAGTGCTAAAAGCTAATTCTAGTAAAGGGAAGAAAAGAAGCTGCATTTCTCTGTGTAGTTCTGCTTTAAAACCAAACACAAATTTTTTTAGTTTCCCACATGTAACTCTTTACAACAGTGTGTAGTATATAGTCATTGAGGGGTGTGAGGAGAAATGTTAAAGTCCTCACACAGCAAGCAAGTTTAGCCCAAGAGATTATCTGGAGACAGTAGGTTGAGTTCAAAAACAAATAAAGATGTATTATGAAACTAAAACAGCACATACTGAGAGAGACATAGAACAACATTCCCAAAAAGGCACTAGCCTTCAATGACAACTGAACAGTTCTAACTAACTCTTAACTGACCAAGAGACCTATTAATATGGCTCATCATGCCTCTACTGGCCAGGAGAGGTGACTGCAGTGTGTTAAGAGTAATACTTTAGAATATTCACGTCTAACATGAGTAACAGCAGTATGGCTCTTTACTTACCTCCTCTGGCCATCCTAATATGACATTCATAGAACTTTTAGCACAGGCTGCTTGGGAAGTCTGACAATGCTGAGTTCTCATTATGGTGAGCAGACAAAGAACACTCACACACACATTGTCAGCCTTGTCTCACAGCACATTTTCTTGTTTGAGATAACCTCTAAAGGTTCATCAAACTTAGTACCCAAGTGCCATGTTTGTGTGCCTCCTTACTCCCTAAATATAGGTTGCATTGTAGTTTTAATGCCCTTAGGAATTCAGAGTAGTTTTGACCTTTTTTTAAAAAAAATGAGTTTTTCCTTGTAATTGCTCGAAGGACAGCAACTTCTTTTTTTCAGGCATTGCCATCTTCAGATCCTCTTTGCTTCACTGCTGCATTCAGACAGTGAGGTGATATTTGTACTGCATATCCTGTTCCGTTGTCTGCTTCAGAGAGCAGAGCTCTTGTAAATGTCACTTCCCTGCAGGTGTGTGGGCTCAGGGAAAAGATGAATTAGATGTGACTCTGAACAAAAAGGATACACAGGCCTTGATACTGAACTTCCCATTTTCAGATGGTACTATCCAGCCATTTACAAAATATCAAAAGATGCTTCAGCTTTGCTAGGCTCTATACCTGATATGTGTAACTCTGGCCTTGCAAGGCAGAACTTACTCATGTTTGTAGGGTGTTCTTGTCATAGGAATGCAATGTGGGAAGGAACCTTAAAATCCTTCGATGGGAGGTGTTGCTCACAACGTATTGGAATTTCTGTTTTATCACTCTTCTTTTATAATTCCATATTTTAAGGTAAAAAGTGCTACTGACAAGGAATATGAATATGACAAATATTTATATTCAACAATAGTTCCCAAAGCAGTCTACATAGATATAAATAAATAAAATGGCTCCCTGTCCCTAAAGGGCTCACACTCTAAAAAGAAATGTAAGATAGACACCAGCAACAGTCACTGGAGGTACTGTGCTGGGGATGGATAGGACCAGCTGCTCTCCCTCTGCTCAATAAAGAGAATCACCACTTTAAAAAGGTGCCCCTCTTCTTCAGTTAGCAGGGGATAACTGAACAAAAGGAGATTGCCTTTCCTTCAGTTATCAATAAGTTTACATCCTAGACTGGTTTCTGTGACTGGAACAGATGCAGATCTGTTTGGTGAATAGGTCACAGATTTCTAGAAGATTGCTTGATAAGAACACCCCGCTATCCATTTTGTATCAGGGTCTGTGACATGTGACTGGACTATGCAGTGCACAAGTACTCCGCATCATAGGAGTCTCCTCATATCTGTAAAATGTTATATGGCACTTGCTCTTCATGTTGTCCCCAGCAGACTAAACTAATGTGGTATTACATGATACTCTGCCCAGTATTTTGTGTTGGTGGTCTATTACACCAGCCTAAGTTTTTCAGACTAGGTTTTGTACTTGTCTCTTTTGTGTTAGGCACGCTCAGACCTGAAAATATCAGGGTTGAGAGTATTATTGTTAAGCACTTGTGCAGTGCATTTCCCCCCCATATCGCTTGGTGTTTAATGTGTAATTGGATGGATGTGACTCAATACATCACTTTTTAGTAAATATACTTAAAATGGTGATCTTGGAATTGTCATTCCTAAGTTTTTATTATAGGACCCACTAGTGTAGAGATAGGCAACCTTGGCTCCATTTGTTGTTGAACTACAACTCCCATCATCCCCAGCCACAAATTATTGTGGCTGGGGATGATGCCTTCCCCTGAACTAGTGGAATGTTAAGAGTGAAACCACTTGTCTCTTTGGTGCTGTCTTATTCCCAACATCCAGTTGCAAGCCCCAATGATCTTTCCCCACCATTCTAGAATTATACTTCCGGAGGGTTTTATTCTCTACAGTACTTTCTAAGAAACCATTCAGGATTTGCTCTTGTCATGTTGCTACAGTTGTGCTCAAATTGGAAACAGATTTCAATCTTTTTATTTCCTTTTGGCCCCCCAGAAGTGACCAAACCAAAGCCCAGGCATGCAGTGAAGCGAAAACGGACAGCTGATAAGTCCACAAGCACTAGTGACCCTGTGATTGAGGATGACCATGTCCAGGTAAAGCCTTTTTAGCTCCAAATTGCATCCTGTATCACTTCACTGAGAGTCTAAATGGAAGCGTGCTTTTCAGTACTTCAAACTGTTTTGGTTTAAGGTCAAGAACATTGTCAACCTGAAAAGAAATCATATTCTGACTTACAAGGATATGAAGCAAATTATTTTCTGTTTTTTTTTCTTCTCTGCATATTTTACTGCTAAGCTCTTTGGATAAAATAGCTCTGATTGCAAGCAAAATATGCAGTCAGTGTCTTCCTTTCTGATAAGACTTGCAAATATCAAGAGACTAGGAGGAAGAAGTAAAAGAGAATGAAATGTCTGATAATCCCCGTTTAACCAGTCCTGCCTGCAGATTTGTAGAGCTCTATGTTGTCAAATATTTCCCCATCCTTTTCAGTATTGGTTAATAATTCTGCTCCCACTCTGTCACAGGACTTTTGCTGCCCAGGTTTTAGAGTTGGGTTTCTTTTAGTTCATTTGTGTGTGTGTGCATGTGCTTCATGTAATGACTTTTAATTTTAAAAATCAATTCCATAGGTTCTGACACTGAAATCAAAAAACCTTGTTGGAATCACCTTGACAAACTGTGGTATAACAGATCTGGTGCTGAAAGACTGCCCAAAAATGATGTTCATTCATGGTATGTGTGCTTGATTGTCAGAGCATGACACCGTTTTAAAATTGTCTTTGGCCAGACTTGACCATCCCTCTTCCAAACTAGCTGCATCATAGGGTTTCTTCTTGGTTAATTCTGTGAAGAACACTTGTAGTGGAAAATAAAAGCTGCACTAATGAGTTCTGAAAAAGTTCCATACTTGACCTCCATGACCAGATGGATCTATCACTGAGACAGAAGCAGATAATGTGAGAGCAGTTGAAACTACTGTGTTTCTTTTGCTCCCAAAAGATGATTCTATTGCTGCCTGTTAAACTAGCCATGTTCCCTTTAGCCACTTCATGGGCTAAAAGCACTTTCTGTCTCTGGTCTTTCTGGGTTAGGGTATGAACCAATTCAATTAGGGAAATCATGAGAACACTGTGCTATTTCCTAATTTTTGTTTTTACCAAAGCAAGGAAATGAAAATAAGCTCAACAGATATTATTGTTGAAATCTTTCCTAAATGCTGATGCAGATTGGGAATCTGACAGCACAATCTTAGCTGTATGTAATGTGTTTGTAATGGGATAGGTCAATTTTTGGATACCTGTATGGCTAAATCTGATTATAAATGTGCACATGCATTGTCTTGTATATATTGCTGACATTTGTTTTTCTGTAAACTTGTAGCCACAAGATGTCGTGTCCTAAAGCACCTAAAAGTAGAGAATGCACCAATTGTCAATCGATTTGACTATGCTCAGTGTAAGAAATTAAATATGGATCAGGTTCTGGATCAGATACTGCGGATGCCACCAGAGAGAAACAGGATAATCTACCTTCGTCCAATGCAGCAGGTACTCAGATGGCATTCGTGTAACCAGAATGAAGCTGCTTGTGTTTGTTCACTTCTCTTTCTGCCATTCTTTAAAATACAAAACCCAAATGGCAGAAAGTTGCAAATATGAGGTTAAGGCTGACTTCTGAAGCCAGACCCCATTGTTGCTAGCTTCAGTCATTTTGATGCTGTTCTGACCAGTCTTGAAATATGCTATATACTGGTTGTGTTTAGGTTTAAGTATGATGTACTTAACAAGAGCATTGGAATATTTGTTTGCTGTTTATTCTTCCAGTGGACTCAGGGCAGTGCATGTTCCCACAGCCCACCCTGACACATCTGCATTTTTATCCTTGCAGGATATTGTAAGGGTTAGAGTGTAAGGCTTATTGTAAGGGTTAGACTGAGAGTGATTGGCCTATCACCCAGTGAAATTCATGGCTGAAGAGTAATACTCTCTGCAGTTGTCATACAATGCAGTATAATACTGATAATAATGATACTGATATTTGTCATGTTGTGCCCTTAATGGCATTAATGCTGTTTCAGTTCTTTGTGATGCTTGTTTCTAAGGATGTGCCTGAACCAGTTCAGCGTCTCCTTAGGGAAGCACCAAACCGGTTCGGGCACTAGCATTTGAACCGGTTCGGTGGGGTGGGGGATCGGTTCCTTTAAAAAGCAGGTAAGCAGGACCTTACCTGCTCCTCTGCTGCCCCACAGCTTTTTTGGGTGCGGCGCTAGCTGTTGAAAAGGTTGTGTGTGGTTGCAGCAATGCTCCCAGCCTTTTGAACAGCGAGTGCTGTGCCTGGAAAAGCGGTGGGGTGGCGAAGGAGCAGGTAAAGTCCTGCTTACCTGCTTCTTAAAGAAACCAACACCTGCTGAAGGTTAAAAACTTTGTTTTAAACTCAATAGCATTAACAGTGTTTGTAGAACATCTCTTGAATTGTTCTAGGGCTAGCTGCACAAGCCTTTCGTGCACATCCCTACTCATTTCTCTGAACAACACCTGTACAGCACCTGTGGATACAACAGAAGTTCACTTGCTCAGAAAACACATGAAAAGCTAAATTGAGTAACTCTGATCTTATCAAACTGCTTCTGCAGATGAGGATGGTAATGATTATTCTAAGTTAGCATACAGAACAGAATAACCATAAAACCATTATACATCTTTAAAACCTTAGTTAATTGGATAAAAAATCAAATTAACTAAGGTTTTAAAGATGTATAATGCTTTTGTGGTGGTTCTATTTTGTAAGCTAACTTATGAAGATCAGTTATAAGATCAATTATAGCAGAAAGGTCTGCAATGAGCTGGAATTAACTAGAGTCTCTAGATATATTATATTGTATAACAGCACAATAATTTGTGAGCTGCCACCAGGGGGCGGTATACTGGGTGGGTGGGATGTAAAACATGTGGCATGTATGGTATTTAATT
The DNA here is from genome assembly GCF_027244095.1 of Hemicordylus capensis. NCBI lineage: Eukaryota > Metazoa > Chordata > Lepidosauria > Squamata > Cordylidae > Hemicordylus > Hemicordylus capensis. The sequence continues at coordinate 366,321,988 of NC_069658.1, read as the reverse complement.
CCCCAAAGAGGAAGTAGTATTGTACTCTGTATAAAAAAACAAAAAAATTAACAGGAAAGAGAATGTATCTTGTGCTCAAATATTGCTGTAAACTTAAGTCCCATCCCCCCATTAGTCCTTAAATTTTACTGTGCTTTTCAGAAGTGTCATTGCTTTATTGGAAAACTTTGTGCAGAATCTCTTAATCTTCTTCATGGCTCTGAAATTCTCTAGCGTGTTCATGCCATTTTGCCCTTCACTGTTTCCTTCAAAGATATTCAAAGTGTGGCCCTCCTCATCAGCAAAGTAGGAGTGATGGTTGTATATGGTCTTTAGCTTATGTGGAAGTACTTTGTTCTTTTCCCTTGGTTACAAGCTACTCTGTCTTCTTTTTTGCACAGGTTGACACACTGACTCTAGAACAAAAGATATTTAGTGGCCCTTACCCATACCACATCTGTATAATTCATGAATTCAGCAATCCTCCAAATGTTCGCAACAAGGTGCGCATTCGTAGCTGGATGGACACAATAGCAAATATTAATCAGTAAGTCTGTCACTTTATCAATAGATCTGTAATGGATTATATAGATAGCTCAGATATGCAGGTCAAGGTAGGGATGTGCACAAACTGAGGTGCACTGGGTCAGTGTGGCAGAGAGGAGCAGGGAGCATCATCTTTTTTTAAAAAAAAAGAGTGAGTGAGAGCAGGCCTTTACCTGCTTGCTGCTGCATGCAGCTTCCTGCTGCTGCATGCAGCACTTCTTCCCAAAACCCACGTGTGGAGCAGACACGCACATGGCATCCACAGGCATAATTTACATGGCTAGCAACAGCATGCTGAATCATGCCTGCACATGTGTGGATTCCATGTACATGCTGGCATTGTGCACGGGTTCTTGGGAGAAGCACTGCTGCAGCAGGAAGCTGCATAGCGGAGAGCAAGTAAGGGGCTCCTTTCCTTTAAAATAAAGATCCCTGTCCCTGTATGCCTTTCCGTGGAGCTGAACGAGTGCACGAACTGCTGTTCATGCACATCCTTTCATCAAAGAGCTGTTGTGACTCCAGATTTACTGAACTTACTTGCATTCCAAGCAGATTTGCTGCCCAAGTGTTAAGACTAACGTGCTGGTCTGTCAAATTTGCCAAGCTGCCTGGCCTGCTGTTACTCTAAGGATACTTTGATTAGTAGAAAATGTGAGCAACATTGTGGCAATCTGATGTATCCAATATGCCCTGTTCCTCAGCTCTGTTTGAAATGTGGTAGTATTTATACCTATTCTGATGATTAATATGGCTCTTAAAAGTCTCCATTGATAGTCTATTCTGCAACCCTGAACTTGTTTATTTTCTTTGACTCAAGGTGATACTGATATGGTTACAGGTGGACCTCCCTATTTATTTGCCTAATTAACACCCAACCTCATTATCCACAGATACAAAAGGGTTAAAAGTCATGTATCTGCAGTTCCTCAGTGGCCAGAAATTACAGTGGGTATAGGAAAGAATCACCCCCTTTGATAGACCTTAAATTCTGGTTCCCTTACATCCTGAAATGAAAACACAAAGAAAATTCCCTTCACCAGCTGTACTTATCCAATGCAACCTATAAATAACATCCAACTGAAAAACATCACAATTACAGTCCAGAAAAAGTGTCAGAAATAAAAAACAAGAATTACTGAGATTGAAAAAGGATCACCCCCTCAATGTCAATATTTTGTTGAACCACCTTTTGCTTTAAGAACAGCCTTGAGTCTGTTGGGATACTTCTCTATCAACCTTGCACATCTAGACGGAGCAATATTTGCCCACTCCTCCATACAGAACTGTTCAAGTTCGGTCACATTGGATGGTAGGTGTTGGTGGACTGCTATCTTCAAATCTCTCCACAGATTTTCTATGGGATTTAGGTCTGGGCTCTGACTGGGCCACATGAGGACGTTCACTTTTTTCTCCTTCAGCCACTGTGTGGTCAATTTTGCTGTGTTCTTCGGATCGTTGTCATGTTGAAAGGTGAATCTTCTGCCCATCCTCAACTGTCTGGCAGAGGGTAGCAGGTTTTCTTCGAGAATCTGACGGTATTTTGCCCCATCCATTTTTCCTTCTACCCCAACGAGAGCCCCAGTCCCCAAGGCAGAGAAACACCCCCACAACAGGATGCTGCCACCTCCATGCTTCACTGTAGGTATGGTGTGTTGTGGATGGTGAGCTGCGTTGGATTTACACCAGGTGTACTGTTTGGTGTTGAGGCCAAATAGTTCAATCTTGGTCTCATCTGACCATAAGACCTTTTTCCATTTGGCATCAGAATCTTCAAGGTGCCTTCTGGCAAAGCTCAAACGAGCTTGAGAAGTGGCTTTCTCCTTGCGACCCTCCCGAACAAGCCACATCTGTGCAGCGCTCGTGAAATTGTTGTCACATGCACAGAACAACCACTCTTTGCCATGAAGTCCTTTAACTCCTTCAGAGTGGCCATTGGCCTCTTGGTAACCTCTCTTACCAGTTTCCTCCTTGCTCTTCCATCCAGTTTGGAGGGCCGACCGGATCCAGGGAGGATAGCAGTCCACCAACACCTACCATCCAATGTGACCGAACTTGAACAGTTCTGTATGGAGGAGTGGGCAAATATTGCTCCGTCTAGATGTGCAAGGTTGATAGAGAAGTATCCCAACAGACTCAAGGCTGTTATTAAAGCAAAAGGTGGTTCAACAGAATATTGACATTGGGGGGGGTGATCCTTTTTCAATCTCAGTAATTCTTGTTTTTTATTTCTGACACTTTTTCTGGACTGTAATTGTGATGTTTTTCAGTTGGATGTTATAGGTTGCATTGGATAAGTACAGCTGGTGAAGGGAATTTTCTTTGTGTTTTCATTTCAGGATGTAAGGGAACCAGAATTTAAGGTCTATCAAAGGGGGTGATTCTTTCCTATACCCACTGTACCTCAGAGGTTATTTACGGCCTCTGTTTTGTAAAGAGGAGCCATTTTATGGCTAATTTGTTTTTTGTTTTTTTAACTCATTTCTTCCCATGACCGCTTGTGGGAAAATGGGGAATTTGGGATTGGGGGGGGGGATTCCTGGACAGCTGGAGACCCATGGAGCATGGTAGGGCACCCCCCACCATTTTCCAGCTCCCAGGAACTTAAGCCGCTCCCCCATCCCATTGATTTTAATGCCCTGTTATCCGTGGCTCTGCTATCTGTGGTTCCCCACAGAACGGAACCCCCACATATAACAGAGTTCACCCATACAAGAGGACCTCATTATCTCCAGGGGTTCTGTTTCTGCCTATTACCATGCATAACAAAACCCTGGATAATGAGGCATTGAGTCCATGGGATCTGGGTTTAGGTTCCCAGATTTTATTTTTTTTTAAGCAAGATGGCACCAAAAACATGTAAATAGGCTAAATAAAGTGCCCTACCATGCTCTGTGGGCCTTCAGGAGTCCAAGGATGCCCCCTACCCACAGTCCCAAATTAGTGAAATTCCATGAAAGATTATGGTGGTTTCATTTTAACAAACAAGCCACAAAATGGCTCTTCTCCACAAAATGGCAGCCGGAAAGCTCAGAGGTCATTTCCAGCTACACGACCCATGGATATGTGGAATTAACATGTTTCTTGCTGGTTCCCGCCCCCCCCCCCCCCACACACACACATATGCCAAGGTCAGGTGTCAGTTACCTGACTGTGGATACGTGGAACCGTGGATGCTGGATCCATATATAGTGAGAATTTACTGTATATAGCTTGAGGATAATTTTTGAGAATGGTTTCAGTGCTGTCCCTTCCAACATCAAGAGTGCTTATCATTTTTGTATATTGTGTGAATCTAAGTGATTTAGTCTAGTCCTCGGCTGTGTGGGGCCTTCTTTGTGAGCTCGTGGAATGCAGATTTGATCTAAATTGAGGAAATGTTGTCCCTGTATTCTGTAAACACAACTTTCCAGGGTGAATTTTTTATAGATTTCCCATTAATGTGATACTTTTTTCTTTTGTCCTTCAGAGAGCTCATTAAATATGAGTTTTTCCCCGAAGCCACGAGAACAGAAGATGACTTGAAAAAATATACAAAGTACCCCTGGGGAAGAGACATTTATACTCTAGAAGGTAAGACTCTGGAGAGCTAGAAAAGAACTATGTATATACTTCTCAAGAAAACTATTCGTTTTGTCGAGAAGTTAGATACTGAGTTAGCAAAAAAATGTACCTTCTGACTTTTCACTTGGAAATAAACTAGTATGAAAGTGTATATAGCTGTAGACACTTAAACCCTATCCAGATGTTATGCTGTATATGCATACAGATGTCTGTACACATGTACATGTTCTTGTGTGAGTGACTATACATGTGTTCATTTTTAAAATGAACATGGCTACAAGTCTGCCTAAATGCAGATAGGAAGTGTACTACCATACTGTTGTGGAATGTAACATGAATATCTACATGTTTACAGATCTGTACATACTTACACTTGTACACAGTATGTGTGTTGAACGTAACATGTGACTAAGGCTTTAGAGAGAGATGCATTGTCTGTCAGAAGAGAGATTTTGGTGTGGGTGCAAAAATAACTTGGAGTTACACAAGTGTTGTGTGTTGACTCCCTAAAGAAGCTTTCTTTAGTACTCTGCAGGTAATTGACAAGAAATAGGTTTTATGCATGTGGAGGAAGGAATCATGATCATTCGTCCCATTTCCTCTGTATTCCCAGGCGCTACAAGTTTTAGAGGTGATGCCTGCATAGTGGCCTAACAAGAAAGCTATACAAATGCAGGGTACTAATTGCCTAATGGGAGCTTTCATGTGCAGGCCATATAATGGCCTATAATGTGTGGACGTTGGGTGTGCAAGGGGGAAGAGCCACTGGGTACAATCACTGACTCCCCCCACCCCATGAGAACATTTTCCAATCAAGCATCTGCCTGGGGCTTTTGTTTTTTGTACAGGCATGTTCATAAGGATTTTAATGCAATTGTGGATGAGGAAAGAGGATTACAGCTAAAAAGGAAGCACATTTAGGTCCTTATTTTCTCTGATTGTTACTATTGTAGGTGTTGTTGATGGTGCCCCCTACTCCATGATTACTGATTTCCCTTGGTTGAGGTCACTCAGAACAGCAGAGCCTAATGGCTATGCCAGATACGACTTTGAGGATGATGAAAAAAGTAAGTGGATGTAAATCTTATTTTTTAATAGAGAGTGGCTTACATGATGCACAGTGTTGTGGAGGTGTAACGATCTGTCCCAGGGCTGCTGCGGACTCCTAAACAACCTTTGCCGCCCCTCTGAATGAGTGGATGTCCAAACAATGCTGCCACTGTTTTCCCCAGTCACCTCCATGGGGAGAACTACAGTAGCTGCTTGCTCAGCCGCTTGTTCATTGTGAGGCTCATGGGGTGACTTTGCTGCTGTGTAGTTTTAGGTTAAGATATCTTTGTGTACAAGGGAACTTGCTGACTCTTGAATGAGTTCTGTTAATATCTTTTGGCAGCCGAAGTGGTGATTTTATGTCAGTGTTCTGTGATTTGTATCAGCTTTACATGTTTAGATAGTACATTGATTAGTGTTCCAGTTCAAATTTAAGTCTTGTTTTTAGCATCTGATGGCTGCTTTGGGTGCCAGTGTTTCAGAGAATGTGCATATAAATATTGCTTTATTTAAAAAAAAAAAAAAGTAAAATTTTACTTTGCCATATTTCCTGAAAGTAATGGGAAAGGGTTTTTTGGTAGTTTGAAAGAGGGAAATAAAATCAAAACGACAAAGAGTAGTATAAGGCAGTAGCAGTATTTGCTGGGACCAAAGTTGAGGACCATTATACAGCTTGCTTGCGACATCTGCTTTAAATTAAGGGAAGGATTTTTTAAAGCCAATAATATGGACAGGTAGGCTGGTTTTTTCAATGGAATTTCTGTATTTTAAAATCTCTCTGTATTAACATAGATCTGAATGTTTGATTGATATGACCAAGAATAAAGTTTGTTATTTACTTTAAATCCCCAGTGTATAATCCAGTGGGAATTCCTCTTGCTACTGTTCTTCCTTTTTATATTTTTAGCTACAATTTATGCTCCCCGGAGGAAAGGACAGTTGTCAGCAGACATCTGCATGGAAACAATTGGCGAGGAGATCTCTGAGCTCCGTCAGATGAAGAAAGGAGTATTTCAGCGGGTGGTAGCTATCTTCATCCATTACTGCGATGTTAATGGGGAGCCAGTAGAGGATGATTACATCTGAATGGATCAGGCTTCCAGCCTTTCCTACCTTTTGACTGGCCTTGCCAGCAAAGAAAACAAGTGGGTTCCTTCCACTGTTTTAGTGCACTGAGGAGTCTTGGAACTTGTGTGCTTCGCTATTGCCCCAATGCCTACTGGAATAGCGTTTGTAGTTCATGTATAATGAAAAGTTGCGTTGTATGCTGAGGACTCTGCATCGGAAAAGAATCTTCCTAAAGTTGACTTTATTTCATATGTTTATATAATGACATTTAATTTAAGTTCCATTTTAATGAAGGCAACTAATTATGGCAAGGGAGAAAAAGTTTGTATTTCTTAGCCCATATGATTCATAGCAGTATTTTTGTTTGCCACAAGCAAAGCCCCACATGCTATGTTCAGGAGTCTTTTTTAATCTGTGCCTTCAGTCCGAGTAAATCTGTTGAACAGTCTTTGAGTCATGTGCGTTTTTCAAAGGGAACTAAATTGGATGAACTTAAGCAGTGAAGAATGACAGAAGTGGGAAGAGCAGCCATGCAAGTGACCTATTTAAAAAAAAAACAGCCAATGATTTATTCTTTATATAAATAAAGAATGCAAATTAAGACCAATCAGATTTCAGAATTTAATATAAAGTGTGTACAAGCTTAATAAAAAGCAATACATTTAAAAATAAGTTGTCACTGTTTCTTCTTTCTGGAGTATAGTGTCCTCTAAAAAATATGCAAGTACATTATGAAAAATTCTAGAGATGTTCACAAAATGATTTGGCGCATCTAATAGGCAGCCATGAGCATCCCGCCATCATGCGCAGGCTGCTGGGTATTGCCTTGCGGCCACGCACAGACTTTTGAGCAGTGGAGCAGCAGGTAAGGAACTGCTTCATGCTTAAACGTACTGCTCCCTGCCGAAATGTTCATGCACATCCCTAAACCATTCAAGATAAAGTCGGTCCACTTGTTTTCCATGTGGGGCTGCTCATGTTACTTCTGCCTGAATTCACAGTTATCCTTTTGTTTTCACAAGTCTGATCTGCACAGTGCTTGTTAGAGGACTCTGTTCCTAGGATTGTGAAGTCATAATCATGAATAGCTAATAAAAGATAAATTAAGATTGGGATATATAGATTAAATAATGGCAATCACCATGTAGTAGCTTTTTCTATCTAAAACCACAGCAGTGAAATAAATTTAGTAGCATTGGATGCCAGCAATTATTACACAGTTTCTTGGTTTGGTAATAGATCATATAGTTGGGATACTTGGTTCAGGTGAGTCATGTTAATTTGCTACACTGAATCCATTTAACACCTCAACTGATTTAATTCGTATTTTTATGTTCATGGCTATGAGCAATTTTTTTATCAACTGTATTGGCTAGGTGTGTGTGTTGCTATAAATGAAAACCAAAAAAAGTGTGATGGGAAATGCATTTCTATCCCATTGTTGTGCTATTCTGTGAATAAAAGTAATTTGGGATGTTGTAATCCCAGAAGATGGATATTATAGTATAGTACATCTCTTTTTGTCTCAATAGCATTGAGATATCCAAAATGCTTCTGTAATCACATATTTGCGTAGACAAGAATGCTAGTGATAAGGAGTTATATATTGTGCTAGTGATAAGGAGTTATATATTGACAAAGGAGTTTTTAAATAATCAAGGTTCAAATAAAAAGGTCCAGTGGCTAATGATTGAATATTTTTTTTTAGCAGATAGAAACAGCGAATGATTTGACTTCCATCATGTTTTCCCATTATTTGTGTCTCTAGAGAGCTCTTCTCTCTGCTTTGGGTGACAGTCTGAAGTAATAACTATATTTTATACATTAATTAGTGTAACTAAATGGTAGGAGTGAAGGGCATACACTCAAGGTTGTGCATTCTCTGGCGTTACAGGATTCAGTACTTAAGGAAACTACTTGCATTTTTTTTTAAACTAAAGCAAATAAGTGTGTAAGCATTAGATGATAGGGATGTGCACAGAACTGGTACGGCGCTCCTTTTCTGGCATGGGGAAAGAACAGTGGGGTGGGGGCTGGCAGGTAGGCAGTGCCTCCCCTGCCCCTTTCACGGAACCCCACCCTTCCAGGAGTGCACGAAACTGGTTCCATGCACATCCCTTTTAGGTGAGTGTATGAATACATACATAGGGGTCTCGTCCCTGCACACGACTCCATTTTTGCTATAACTTGCACACTGGGGGAAAAGGGTAAATGGCAACTTCCAGATGAGGAAGCAGGTTTTTATTTCTTGGACCTGAGACACTATTATAAGACATTACTGGTGTAGTACCCATGCCTCTCAAGTCCCAAAGTAGCCTATAAGTAAGTGAACCTCATATTAAGAATGCTCAATGACTCATATTAAGAATGCTCAATGACAATTGGGGCCAGTCTATTTGCCAAGGCAGGTCATGAATATCCCCAGAATAATTGCTGCTAGACACATGTTTAGAATTAGGATAGCAGCTTGCCTTTGATCCCTACTTGCATGAGAAGCTTACAACTTGGAAAAGTGTGATGTTAAAGATTGAGAGCGAAAAGGTTTCGCTGATATGAATGAGCTGAGAGAGAGTAGTTCTTCATTAAACTGCCTAAAACTTTGATTATTAGTTGTGAAGTCTTGAATCCCTTCAGGTTGCATGCAGTGTTCCCTCTAACAGGGATTCCCAGATGTTGTTGACTACAACTCCCAGAATCCCCAGCTATATTGACTTTTGCTTGGGGGTTCTGGGAGTTGTAGTCAACAACATTTGGGAATCCCTGTTAGAGGGAACACTGGTTGCATGTAATGTGTTCCAAAAGGTCTACTGACAGTACCTTTAACCCAAAGGTCTACTTTGTGAGACTGGACTAGCAGTTCTTAGCACAACCGAGACACTTGTACAGTAGCTCCCTTCTGACCCCATTACCATGAGGGGATGGCTCAGATTTTGCTGTCCTGCTGTCTCTCTGCTTATTCTTAGTCACAGGTATTTTGCTTAGAACTGCTGATTTTATTATGCCAGTCACCTGGCGTATGGGGAGAGTGATACGAACAGCCCTGCTGGATCAGGCACAAGACCCATCTAGTCCAGCATCTTGTTTCACACAGAAGCCCACCCGATGCCTCTGGGGAGCCCACAGGAAAGAGGTATGTGCATGCCCTCTCTCCTGCTTTTGCTCCCCTGCTACTGGTATTAAGAGGCATCGTGCCTCTGAGGCTGGAGGTGGCCCACAGCCAACAGACTAGTAGCCATTGATAGACCTGTCCACCATGAATCGGTCTAAGCCCCTTTTAAAGCCATCCAAGCTGGTGGTCATCACTACATCCCATGGCAAAGAATTCCATAGATTAATTATGCACTGTGTGGAAAAAGTGCTTCCTCCTGTCAGTCCTAAATTTCTTGACCTTCAGTTTCATGGGGTGACCCCTGGTTCTAGTGTTGTGAGAGAGGGAGAAAAATTTCTCTCTATCCATCCTCTCCACTCCATGCATAATTTTAAGTAGAGCAAAGCAGGGGAGTTTAAATGGTTTATTCAAGTTCTAGAGATAAAAACACAGAATTTTTTTTCATTTATCTTAATTCTAATTAATCTAACCTAATCTATTCACACATACTTTATCCATATGGCTGACATGAGGGAAATTACTCAAAGTAGCTTGGTCATATATACAATAGAAATTTAGTGTACAAGATGTAATGGGTGCTAAGTAGAAGTATGCAAAGAGTACAAGGCATGCCCAGGACATGCAGTTATCCAGACCATCATTTAAAACGTATATGATGTGCAGGCGTCCTTTGTGCCTAAAGCCCCAGTTCAGGCTGAGACTTTGCAGAGAGGGGAGCTCTGTTTGCGAGCTCCTCTCCTTTTAGAATTGTGGGGCCCTGATCGGCCCGACTGACGCGGGCCTTCTTATGGTGAGGACTCGGGCGGGCGGGCGGCGGCGGTTGTAGTTTTTGCCAATTTGGCCCCTAATCAGGTCGCCCCCTGTGGCTACCTTGGCCCGAAATAGGGCCTTGTGTTGGGCAGTTGGGTGGTCGGCGGCGGCGGCAGTAGTTTGGGCCAATTTGGCCCCTAATCCGGGGGCGGGGGGGCAGCTGGTGTCCTGCCGCCCCAATTAATCTAGAGATTACGGCGAAAGAGCAGGAAAGCGGCGGGAGGGGTAAGTAAGCCCTCCCGCCGCTCTTAAAGAAGCCCCCCCCACCCGAACCGAACCGCCCAGGTCTGGACTGGTCCGGAGGCTTTTTAAATGGCCTCTGGACCGGTCCAGGCCCATCTCTAGCGAAAACCCAACAAGTTGCTTCCAAGTAGAATTGAAATTATCAATTAATACCAAGGGGGCAAATCCAGATTGGGAAAAGACTAATTTCAGCCAAAATGCAAAAATTTATTTCCAATATTCTGCTTCCAGAGAGCCAAGGCCCACCTCATGCCTAATGACAGCATTAGGAACACATCTAGGAAGCTGTAATATAGATCTAATGAATTTAGTTTGGATAACTTCCAGAGTGACAAAATTACCAAAAGGGCCAAGCTGAAACCATATAATAATTGTGGATAAACCTTGGCGCGAAATAATTTAAGAGCAGCTGGAATATAAAGTGCCCCCTTTGTAATATAGAAAGATCTAATTGAATGCGCTGAAGATTGAGTGTTCTGCACAATGTAATTTCAGTGTGCCTGACAATGGCCCGAAAAATGAAAGACCACACCAAGGTACTTAAAGAGTTTGACTTGTTCCAAGTGATGACCATTCATTCACCATATAGGGAGTTTGGGGGCACTTGGCAAAAACTAACACTTTAGTTTTTTGATAGTTTACTTCGATAAGCTCTTCGATAAGCTCTTACTTCGATTAGCACAGTAGGAGCTAAGCAATGAAAGGGCCCGTCTCAAGCCTACAGCTGTCAGGGACATAAGGACCATATCATCGGCATACATCAAAATGGTGAGATGTTTATGTGCCAGTTTGGGAGAATGGATCGAGGGGATATTCATGATAGAAACAGTAGACAGACAGACAGATTAAATAAAATAGGGGCCAGAATACAGCCCTGCCTCACCCCTGAAGTGGGAACTTCAGCCAAGACTTGGCCCCGTGCACCCAAACGGACCCTTAAACGGGAGTTCTCATGTAGCTATAAATCAGCAATAATAGGTGTTTATCCAGAGATAACTCATGCAGTTTTGCCCATAGTCTATCTCTGGAGATCGAATCAAAAGCAGCTTTCAGGTCTATGAATGCCGCATATAGGGCAGAGCCTGGCTTGCTGGAGTATTTCTCTACTAGATGCTGTAATATGAATGCTTGCTCCGAAGTGGACTGCCCTTGGCAAAAGCCCACTTGTTCAGGAGCAAGAACATTATGAGCTTCCACCCAGTCAATAAGCTTAGCGAAGAGGTGTGTCTAGCATATAATTTTGCAATAATGCTTCGTAAACCTATGGGTCTATAATTTGATGGATCAGTTCGACACCCTTTTTTATAGATGGGGACTATTGCTACGCCCCAGTCTGAGAGGACTTTGGCAGTACTCCCTATGAATGTAAACAGGGAAGCTAGGACAGACACCCACCAATCCAAATTTTGGCATATAATCTCAATGTTAGTACAATCACTTCCCGGGGCTTTCGCAGGTTTGACTTGTTTGAAGATGTAATAGGTGCTAAGTAGAAGTATGCAAAGAGCACAAGGCATACCCAGGACATGCAGTTACCCTCCCAGACCATCATTTAGAACATATATGATGTGCAGTTGCCCTATGGCTGGGCTGCACAACATCAACTCTCCCAGTTGTTTTTGGACTACCACTCCCATTGTCCCCAGCCATATTGACCAGTAGTCTGGGATGGTTGAAATTGTAGTCCAACATCTACAGGAATGTCAAAGTTGTGCAGCCCTGCCCTTTGGTCTTCCAGTTCAGAAGTGAGGTACTTGCTAAAAGTAACTCTTCTCTTTATTCAATAGTGATACAAGATAAGCAATATAATAGTAATAATCCATTAACACATCCAATTCTTTTCTATATAGCAAAGTATCAGCCTCTTTTTACTGCAACAGCAATTCTTAGGCTTTTCCAAGCAAAATATATGCTTGCACAGTATCTTGAACCTTCTTGTTCCAATGCATTAGGAAAATACTCAGTTTCTCAAAGCAGATGTTCACTTGCCTGCCTTTAGCCCTAATGATAGTTAATGTAATCCCATATAGATCACTTCCACACCCTCCAGAAACCAAGCTGTAGAGATGTGCCCGAACCAGCATTTAAAAACCAGGCAAGCAGGTCCTTACCTGCTCTGCTGCCACCCTACCACTATATTTCTGGGTGTGGTGCTCACTTTCCAAAAAGCCTCAAAATAATGCAGCACTGCTCCCAGCAACCTGTGCACAGCATCTGTGCACACATGGCTGCCAGAAAGCACTGCAACTGCGCGTCGCCTTTTGGAAAATGAGTGCCATGCCCAGAAAAGCAGTGGGGCAGTGGAGAGCAGGTATGGACCTGGTTTTTAAAGGAACCAATCTCTGCCCTGCTGAAACAGTTTGGATGCAGGTGCCTAAACTGGTTTGGCGCTTCCCTAATGAACCAATTCAGGCACATCCCTACCAGGCTGTGAACAAAGTTGTTCCATTGTGAGCCCTTCGGGGTTCTGATGGATAAATAAGCCATCTTATTTATTTATTATTTCTCTGTGTAAACCGCCCCGAGCCATTTGTGGAAGGGCAGTATAGACATCGAATAAATACATTAAATAAATAATAAAATCTATATCTTAAAGGGCTTGCTGCTCTTAAAAGGTAGATGATCATCTTTATATCCTCAAGAAGAACTTCTAGATTTCCAGTAAAATATAAAATGAATCCAGGAGGTCAAGAATCATTTCCCCAAAATGCATGGTCTTAGGACAAATCCAGTAAATATGAAATATCTGTTCGTAGTTTGACACATCTAGATGGACTGGAATTCACTTTGAGGAACTGAACATTCTCCCTTTTGCAGAAAGGTTGCAGTGATATGGTTCCTAAAGCAATATGCTGCACTAATTGCAAACTGACATATATTAAGGGTTTGAAATTCATAGATTTGCCATTGATTGACATACTGCCTGCATGTTCAATAGCACATGATGAACATGCAGTAATATCAGAAGATACTTACCTGTTGGTCTTTATTTACAGAACTTTCTGTTTAGACTAAATACCATTTCAGTCTTCCTACATTTTCTATGTTCGTTTACAAAGCAAATGCATGGGGAAAAATTAGAAAATGCATCATTATTTTTGTATACTGCTTTTCAACCAAAAGTTTCCTGTGGTTTACACAGAAAAAAGAATAAGATAGTTGCATGTCTCAAATGGGTTTATGCACACATACGCACAGTAGACATCAGCAAGTAGCACTGGAGAGATGCTGTCCTTGGGTTGGAAAGGAACAGTGGATTTTTGAGGTGATCCATGTATCCTCACAACCTGCATTCTGCAAATGCACAGTAAGCCCCACAGAAGAATTCCAAGCTCTTGGAAATGAGGTGCTCTTCGGTTTCACCAGTTTGCGCATGAGAGCACCTTCTTCTTCTTGACCGCTGTTACATTGTGAAAGATTTGCTCTGTTCCCATTCCTGTAAGAAGAAAACATTGTGCTTCATTATTCTGGCTTTGACTACAGACAGTTTTCTCTGTTCTGACTTCATTCTCTATCAGTGACTTTTCTGGCTTTGAACTATGGTCTGTTTTCTGTTTTCTCTGTCGCCCTAGGTTTTGACATATGTTCTAATGGTAGCTTTAAAGTGTGCCTCCTATAGGGGAACACTACCTTCCTTTTGACAGGCACACTGAGTGCCTAATTTGCTTTGGGGGGAAACAATGTGCAGTCCTGCAAGATTTGTTTGGCTTTCTCAAAACAAACGAGAGAGCAGGAAACTACATCTCCAGGCTGCACTATATGAAACCACACTCCGAACCCCAGCTCCATAACCAAGGTCACCACTTCCATCAACATTGATGGTATCAATATCGACTGACCATTTCCCCTTGGGCTCGAGGGAGACTTTGGGGGATTTGTCCAAATCTGGATCCCAAACTCCTTCCCCTGGATGTAGGACAAGGAGACTCAGCTTTCAAAAAAAACCAGAGCCACTAAGTAAGGACGATGGATGCAGACACCATTAAAAAAAAATGAATCGCAAGAAAGGACTCACCAGGCTCATTGAGCTCCAAGCACTGCCATCTATCAATGTTGTCAACACCTCAACTCAACCATCGACATTGGCAGCAATGTTGGCATTGAAAGTGTCTCAGCACACCCCTTTGCCATCGGCACAAGGGGACCATTGGAGCGTAACAGCACTCTGCAGTCTACCAAGCCCTTGACATAGAGAACATTGCCGATGTTGACACCAGCTGCCGACATCAGGTTGACCTTGACACTTCTTTTGCCTCCCTATTGAGAAATCACTTGACAGTGATGGCTACAACACCACAGACGATAGTCGGACTGACTTAAATTTCCATGACGACATTGCCAAAATCAGTGACACTGTCACCACTCAGAACAGACTTTTCATTGGACATGTCTCCTGTTCATATCATCCGTTTAGACTCCAGTAAGGGAAGAAACTTCTTTTCTAAAGAGGCATCCACAACTTTGCAAGAAAAAACCTCCTCTGATGGGATCCACTACCACCACCCCATCAGGCTCTACTTCCCAGGGTTTTTCTCTACATGGACTAGATAATGAAGATCCTAAATCTGTCCCAGTTCCTAAAACCCCTTCAGCATCCTCAGTAAGGGGGTCAACTCATTCTCTTTCCTACCCCTGGAGAGAAAGATACAATCACTCTGCTCCACATTATTCCTCCATGTCTTGTCCTATGGACTTACTGGAGATCTCCAGGAGCCCTGGACTCATCTACATGAGAGGTCTCTGACAATACAGAGATCCTTACTATCATACATTGCCTGAACTACCATATAATTGTGATGACTATAGAATGTAGAAATCAATTAAACTTAGGGGAGATCTTGCAAAAAAAAGACCTGCCAGGGAGAGAGGACTTGCACCATTCTACAACTTACTCTTCCTTCAAAAGGCCAAGGATTCCAGATGCAGCTTCTGATAAGGAAATCACTCATCTCTCATTTCTACTCCTCACACTTACCCTGATCTAGAGATTGTCCACTACTCTCCAGCACTGGAGAAATCACCATACAGACGAGAGGAGCACTCTGAAGGTGAAAATGAGTCTAGCTTGTCTTCCAAATGGGAATCCATTCAGTCAGAGAATCCATCAGACCCTTCCACATATGAGACTATAGCGAATCCTTCCTCCAGTTTGCCTCCACAGAAGACCAAATCTTACAGAAAACAAGTGACATGGCAAAGGAATTGGGATTTGAACTGAAAGCTCCAACATAAGGAGTCAAGGACCCAGTTTATGACTTCATGGCCAGTTCGTCAGCATCTCTTCCGATGCTACCAGTTCTAGCCAACTCTGCCAAAGTATCTTGGGATTACACCATTGGCCTCCACAGCAACATCTAAGCATCTATAGAATCCCAAAGGACTCCTGCCCTTTCCTCTTCAAGCATCCTTCTCCAAATTTGCTGGAGGTTGAATAGCAATAGCAATAGCACTTACATTTATATACCGCTCTATAGCCGGAGCTCTCTAAGCGGTTTACAATGATTTTAGCATATTGCCCCCAACATTCTGGGTACTCATTTTACCGACCTCGGAAGGATGGAAGGCTGAGTCAACCTTGAGCCCCTGGTCAGGATCGAACTTGTAACCTTCTGGTTACAGGGCGGCAGTTTTACCACTGTGCCACCAGGGATGAATGGGATGTTAGCAGGTCAGGCAAGACACACTCAGCCCCAGTAGATAAGGAAGGGAGGAAACTGGACACTATGGGATGACAATTTTATTCTACATCTAGTTTAGCCATTAAAATTGCCAACTACATGACCTGCATGGCTAAATACCACTACTCTGTCTGGGATAATCTCAAAGAAGATATGAAAGATATTCCAGATGAGTTCCATGACAAATTTAAAGCAGTCCTCAACAAATCTGCTGATATCACTAGCCAGCATTTCAAGCACAGCCAAACACCTAACCGAGACAGAGTCCTGTACAATCGTGGGGGCTGTCTCCCTTAGTCATACTTGGCTACAGTCAACATCCCTTCAAAATGACATGAAAGATAAAATTGATAACCTGCTATTTGAGGAGGAAGGCTTGTTCAGCACACAGACTGATGAAAGACTGGAAAGGTCCTACCACACGGTGAGGACTTTCACTTTGAACCTTCAACAGCAGATTTAGTCTCAAAAGTACAAGCTCTACAGCAGGCAAAAATATTAATTTATATAATCTGACAAAAGAGATTACAAAAGGTATTTGAAATACAACCTGAAGAGACCATACAACCCAAAACAAAGACAGCAGCAAAGAGCGAAACCACAAGACCCAACTGGAAGAAATTGGTCCTAACACCACAAAAATGAATTCAGTTCATTTGTAGCAGTTTTGCACTCAGAGACAAAGAGAACATATTTTCCAGAGGACAGGAGACAGTTGATCATAGAACTGATCTCCTCCTTCACTCTTAACCTGACACAAAAACAACCCGAGCCCTGCAAAGACTGCTAGGTCTAATGGCCTCATGCTCATCTACCGTGACTCACTCAAAATTCCAAATGCACAGGCTCCAAAGCTGGCTTCTATCAGTATTCAGACCGAATTCCAACAGCCAGAACATGTGGCTGACTCTTCCACCACCTGTGCTATGATCCTTGCAGTGGTGGACCAGGATGGACTCCCTCTCCGTGGGTGTGCCCTTAGAGCTTCCAACCCCATCACTCACAGTGACAACAGATGCCTCCCTACAGGGCTGGGGAGCCCACTGTGGAGGGTTCCATGCCCAAGGCAAATGGACACTGCAACAACAATCCCTGCACATAAACCTTCTGGAACTACTGGCGCTACATGCCCTAAAATCCTCCCTACCCCTGTTGAAAAATCAAGTGGTTGAGTTGTCTAGGTTCTCCTAGACAACACAACAGCAATTGCCTACATCAACCACCAAGGTGGTACAATCCACTGGTCCCTCTGTAACGTAGCACTATAGTTGCGGGAATGGTGCGTAAACTACCATGTGCACCCAATTGCTCTACACTTCAAGGGCACAGACAACATGCTGGCAGATGCCCTGAACATGGACTTAAACCTCTCCCAGCAGCACTAGTTGGAGATAAATCTGGAGGTTCTTTGAAACATCTCTCAGACCTGGGAAACCCCACCAATTGACCTGTTTGCAACACGGGACAACAATAAATTCAAACTCTTCTCCTCCAGGGAAGAACTTCATGGGAAATGATTTCCAGATGCCCCAGATGAAACACTTGTACTACCTGTTCCCTCCCTCCCAAGATCATGAACAAAATACTGCAAGAAAGGACTCGGTGCATTCTACTCACCCCTTGGTGGCCCAGGCAGCCATGGTTTCCCATCCTTCTATGTCTGTTTCAGGGTCAAGCCAACGTCTTCCACACTGCTAAAATCTTCTGTCACAGGGGCCAGGCCACTTCTTCCATTCCAATCTCCAGGTATTGAACCTAACAGTTTGGAGGCTCAACTATTAGATGTGAATGAAAGAAAGGAGTCAACCAGAAGGAACTATACATGCAAATGGAAGTGATTCACACAATATGCTACATCCAAAGGATTTGATCCTTACAATGCTTCAGTCCATCAAATCCTTTTACACTCGAGAAGTCTAAAACAATTGGGACTTTCAGAAACTTCTATCAAAGTTCACATAGCCACACTCTCTGGGCTGGGATGGACGAACTGTGTTCTCCCAACCCAATTCAAAGAGATCCCTTAAAGGAATAAATAACCTGTTCCCAACAGTCAGGGAGCCCATCGAAACTTGGAGTCTTTCATAAGTTTTAACCTAACAGAGGCGCCGTTCGAACCTCTCACCTCTACTTCCCTGAAGTCCCTATGTCCAAAGGCTGCGTTCTTGGTTGCATTACATTGGCGAGGCGTGTCAGCAAGCTAACAGCTCTTTGGGCTGACTCCCCTTACACTATATTCTACCCAAATTCTATTTTGAGGACAGATCCATCGTTCATATCAAAAGTAGTCTCTGAATTCCATCTAAACTAGGACATTGTATCACCTACATTCTTAAACCCTTCTCCTCCTCCTGAAAAAATTCATGCACTTCTAGGATGTCAGGAGATCTCTTTTATCTATAATATTAATCCTCATAGACCTGCCCATGGGGATGTGTCCCAGCAACCCAGCGGATTGGCTGGGCAGTGGAAGCTTTCCAGATTGGCTGGGCGACAGAGGCTTGCAGGAGGCCGTTGGCTGCTGCTGGGGGAAGCGGCGGCGGTCAGGAGGAGGGCCCAGCCACTCCAAGGAATCAGGCAGCGGTGGAGGTGGCAGGAGGGAACGGGCAGGGAGGTGGCAACAGGGAGGCGGCACGCTCAGCTCCAGTGACGAGGCGGCAGCGGTTTGGGGCCTGGCCGCAGTGGCGAGTCGGGGGGCAAACTGGGCGGTGGGGGGGGGGGCCATGGCTGCTGGGCCAGCCAGAAAGCCAGGCATGCCAGCGTGGGGTGTGTGTGACCCAAATAGCGCACAGATTATCTGTGTGGGGTTGGCTAGTACTACATGAATAGTATTTCATTTAGGACAGAGCGGTTCAAACAGACCAATAAACTGTTTGTGTCTTATAAAGGAGAGACCGAAAGACAACCTATTTCAAGACAGAGACTGTCACTCTGGCTTGTAGAGCTTGTCTTCATGTGTTATCACCAGCAGGGGATAAAGCGCCTCTCACAGGTCAAAGCACATTCTACTAGGACTATGGCCACATCAGCGGCCCGCATGTTGGGCATCATCAAGAAAGCCATCTGCAAAGGAGAATTGCCCTTCATCAAGCATTCTGTGGACAACCCTCAGCTCTCCAGAAGCTAACTTTGGTTGGGCGGTCTTAAAACAGGTGCTCTCACTGTGTCCTCGCATCCACTATCATCTCAGTGAGCTCGCTATTTGTGAGGGAACATGGATCATCTCAAAGATTCTGTTACAGGTTGCTTACCTGTAACAGGTGATCTTTCTGGTGATCCATGTTCACTCACAACACCCAGCCGGCCTACCCCACTGCTAAGATACTTCCACAGTATTACCTGACTCTGTGTGTCCACATTCTTCACTCATCGCAGTGGCTGATCAAGAGCTGAGGAGAAGGTGCTCTCCTGCCGAAAATAACTGGTGCGCCATGTGCATGATTCAGCAGAACCGAACTGCACCTCATGGAACTTGGAATTCTTTCACGGGGCTTACTGGGCAGGTGCAGAACATAAGTTGTGAGTGAATATAGATCACAAGAAAGATCATCTCTTGCAGGTAAGAATCTGTTTCTATCTTTCCTGCTAGAAATGAAACCACCATTTAAAAAGATGTCTCTTTGCCAAGTTGCCAGGGATATCCGTTTACCTAGGAAAGACATTTTATTTCATTGACTCCTATAACCCCTCTCAAAGTACATTTGTACTTTCCTCTCCCCACTTTCCTTTATATTTCTCCTTTGAATATTTATATATGCTGAAAGTCTTTGTTGCTATACATTATTATTAAAAATGAAAAGAGATTTTGGAAGTGTAGGTATTGTCTAGTGAATCTTGGATTCACCCACACACACCTCTGTGTGTAGGTTAGCAGGATCTCCAGATGGTCAGCCTTCACAGTACTCTTTCTTTCCTCCTCCCACAAGAAGCAAATATATAAAGATGTGATTAACCTTAAGGATCTATATCAGAGGCTGAAACATTATGCTTGATGCAGAATTTAGATTACCTTTGTGCAGAACTTTGATTTTAAAAACCAACAAAACAGAATGCTCCCAGCTGTGGGGGAAAATTGGGTCCATCTGAGACTTTTAGGTTAGTCTTGGGTCAAAAGCAGAAGCGTGTTTGTTTTCTTCTTCCTATAGGAACCGGTATTCAGTTCTGTGATAGTTGTGAGAAGCTGGATTCCGGAGTCCTTCTCAATGTTCCCTCTAAGGCGTGTGCATGTGCGCCCACTCACAAGTTTTTGGATGTCTGCTCAGTTAATATTAGATCCTGCTCAGGTTGAATCAGGAAAGCCCCATTCTGAATGCACATGCACACACACACTGCCTTGATACTACTGCCCAGAACAAAACTCATTCCACACACAGATGAACAAAATTAGAGAGAAAACTGGTCCAAACTGGCATGATAATTATAAGGGTTTCCTCTTCTCACTCAGCAATTCTTTCCATGATTGTTATGAACACAATTGGTTAAAGCACTGTTTGGAAGAACACCCATCCTGGTGCTATAAAAAAGGGGAATCTAGGGATTCCAACTTCTGAATGCAATAATCCAATTGCTGAAGACCATTTATCAGCACTAATAGTGCTGATTTGAAATCAGTTAGATGATCATATAACTGATTTCAAATTATCAAGGAAATTCAAGCCCCAGTCGACAAGGCATGCAATTTGTCGCTCTTACTGATTGGTTTACTTTTTAAAGTTCTGTTTAATACTCATGACTATGGTAGTGAACTTTCTACATTCCAACCACAGAGTGATATCTAACACATTTTCACATTCCTATGTTTGAAAGCCTATTAGATCTCTTCCTTGCACACACAAGTATCTCAAGCAACAAATATCAGTATTTTCTTTATCTGGATGCTGAGCTCCACCACCAATTGCATATTAAATTCCAAAAGAAAGAAGAGAATTACCTGTCAGAGCACTGTCATACTCAACCACTAGATGTAGCTGCTTTATAAAGCTTAATAGTCTAAAAATAAAAGAAGTTTCTGCTACTGACACAATAATTCTGATTTTTATTTTTTTTAAAAATAGAAATAATAAAGTACTAAAATTATCTAAAGGATCACCTTTCCCCCCTGGACCTATAAGATAAACATGATCTTTGTCAAAACAGCTTGACTGTTACACCTCTCCCTGTCTCCTTTACAGGCATATAAAAATTTCTAATGTTACTGCTGATGTAAGTTGGGCTGATTTAGATTTCTCAAATATTGACTGGTAGGTGCTTGGGTTGTGCATTTTTAGCACAACATTTATTGATTGATTCCATCCATGGAAGTAGCTGCTGTGAATTCACTAGTAAAAACTATTGCTTCCAGTCATCCATAGAGTGAGAAGCAAGCAAGGAAACCTCTGTTTAAATGTTAAATTTGTGTTACTTTTGATTATTTCATTCACATATAATGCTCAGGGATTAGTAGAGATTGTATTCTGTTTCATGCCCTGTAGTTTTGAAGTTTAGTCAATAAAAGTTGCCTTTCCTTCCAAACATTTTTAGCTATTCCATACTATAGTTCCCTAATAATGAGCTGTGGTTATTTTATATTAAATTTGCTATTTCAGCATCTACCTATGGAATGTCCGTGTGTTTTACACCAGGACATCTCCTTCTGAAATGCTTCACTGGCATGGCTCTGAGTCGTAGAAATATCAGAAAGTTGATAAAGTAATATGCTGTGTTTAGGGAAAGTGACATCTTCAGGAAGGAGCCCCAAAGAACTTCAGTAGCTTTGGTTTATAATTTTTACTATGCACATACTTATAAATTGGGGTATCCTTCCTATATATATATTCATGTTTCTGTTAACTATAATCTGTTCATATATCCTGCCCAATTTGAGCTAGAATTTAATTTTTTAATTACTATTTTAACTTGGGTATTAGTGCTTGTTTTCTTCAGTTTTTATTTGATTCTAGGAGTGTTAGTTGTACACAGCAAAAAGGTGGGGGAAATAAAAAAGCATAATCAGTAGAGTAGTATTCTGCAAGGTCGCCCCCAAGATAGGCGAAACAAATCAGAACTGATAAATTGTATCAATTATATAATTGATACAATTTATATCTATCTATCTATCTATCTATCTATCTATCTATCTATCTATCTATCTATCTATCTATCTATCTATATTAGCCATTATATATAACAGCTACACTGTTGCACAATTCCATTTGTGCAATTTTTGTGCTTTTGTAACTGTGCAAACATTATGTTCCACCATGTGCATAGATTACACAGTATGTCAGCCACTATCTCCTCTGATCTCCAGAATCCTTTTATCAATGTATCAATAAATTAATTAGACTAAGGAGGTTATAGCCTGACTGACTGAATGGATTAAACAAAATACTGTGGGTATAGAGGTGTAGATAAAGACTATCAGCCATCTAAATGTAGAATGCAAAAGGTTTGGTATAAGAAGCTGGCAGTGGTGTAGCAAGGTTGGAGTGGGCCTAGGGGGAGAAAATGAAGATGGGCTCCCTGTCGTTTTGATTCCCCGCCTTCCCCATATATTTTTTGCAGAAAAACTGTAAGGACATGAAGAAAACAAGATTCCTAGCATGCCCTTTCTTTCCCTTCTGTGCATATATTACACCCTCTTCATATATTTTATTTTAACATTTATATCCCGCACTTCCTCCAAGGAGCCCAGACCAATGTACATGGTTGTTTGTCCTCACAACAACCCTGTGAGGTAGGTTAGGCTAAGATGGACGTGACTGGCCCAGAGTCACCCAGTGAGTTTCATGGCTGAATGGGGATTTGAACTCAGGTCTCCCCAGTCCTGGTCTAACACACTCTCTATGTATACAATTCTGAGAACTTGTCTGGTTGAAAAACAATTGAATATATATTTAACCACCACAGACCAGCCGATAAATTGCACACCACTCGCTCTCTTACTTTCTGCTTCCCTTCCCATGTAGAGGAAAACAACTCATTGCAAGTTCCGAGGGGAAGATCACATGGGCCAGGACTTACTGGGAAGAAATAAATCTACACTCAGAACACTTCAGAAACAACAAAACCCAGTACCCCATGGGTTAGCAACCCATGGGGGTGGTTGGCACCCTCTTTGCATTAGACCACCACTCACTCTGGGCCACCCCAGCACCCCACAAATGGCTTTAAGGTTTTTTTCCATAGCGAAGAATCGAGGTTTCAGCAGCCCCATAACTGCACTTGGGGGGTGCTGGGGTGGCCCAGAGCGAAGGTGCCAACCACCTCTATGGGTTGCTAACTCATGTGGTACTGGGTTTTGTTGTTTCTGAAGTGTTCTGAGTGTAGATTCTTTGGTAGCATATAAGATTTTCAATGACAAACTATGAATCCACTCTCATTGCTAACCTTAAAGAAACATAAACTTCAAAAATCATTTTAAAATCAGCCCTTTGCCCAATTCCTTTCAAATAATTCTGATAGCTACCTGCCCCCCCCCCTTGGGCACTACCACCCACCACACTCTGCTCTTGGACACCCCTTTCCCCCTGACGTGAAGCTATACATCTGCTGTGCTTCTTTATACATCTGCTGTGCTTCTTTATTTGCTGTGAGCTATACATCTCCATGCTTCTTTATGGAGAAAAACCTTAAAGTCGCGTAAACTTCAAAAATAATTTAAAAATCAGCCTTTTGCCCAATTCCTTTCAAATAATTCTGATAGCTTCCTTGCCCACCTTGGGAACTACCACCCACCACACTCCACTCTAGGACACCCCTTTCTCCCCGACGTGAAGCTATACATTTGTTGCAATCCTCATTATTCTCTATGAGTAATTCCAAAATAATTTTAAAATTCACCAATAATCAGAGGAGTGTCCGATTGCCTTGGAACTTTGTGGATAGTAGGCACCCCTGGTTCTCTACCACCTACCCCACTTTTGTGGCCCTAGGTGCTCCACAATAGGGGATATGGGCTGGTTCAGGTCCTATTATACCCTATGAGAAAAATAATTTAAAATATTTCAAATATTCATAAAAAATCATAGGGGTGTCTGATTGCTTCCGGGTTTGCATGGTTGTTGGCACCCATGGGTGCTCCATAATAAGGAATAATGGGCTGGTTGGAGTACGAGTGTCCAATTGCTTTGGGGTTTGGGTGGCAGGTACCCCTGGGTGCCAGCTACCATCCTACCAATTTTGGGGTGTCTGAAACAGTTTGAACCGGTTTGAATCGGTTCAAACCGGTTCAAATTCGAACCAAACCAGGGGGAGGTTCGAGCAAAACCAAAACTGAACCACCCCTCCTGGTTCGAATTCGAACCGAACCAGGCGAACCGGTTTTGTGCACATCCCTATTATAAAGGCCCTAGAGGCACCAAATTTGGGTGATGGGTAGGTCCCCATGGATGCCACCTACCACCCAAATTTCAGGGCAGTGGGACACTTGGTTGATTTTTAATGATCTTTTTTGCAGTTTTTGCTTATTTTGTATATTTCTGCTATAGGGAATAATGGGGATTCGAAGTTGCCATATCCTAACCCTAACATGGGTTCCCAGCTTTGATTTCTTTATGCTCTAGCTTTTGTTGAAGGGGAGTTATGGAGCAAAATTTGCAATTTTTTCAAGCGTTTGGATTCTTTGGGGTATAATATCTTTTCCTCATAATGAATCCCTATGATGCACACCTTCATTTCTTCTGTTCATTTTGATGGTCATTGGACAGTGCCAACTGCCATGTGTCAACTGCGCTCTCTCTCTCTCTCTCTCACTCTCTCTCTCCCTCTCTCTCTGACTGGTGTACTCAGTTCAATTTTTAGGGTGGGTTGTTGGGTTTTTTGAAGTATTTAGATTCATTGGTGTCTTCATTACAAACCTTCATTTCTTCTGTTCATTTTGACCCCATTGCTTTGAGGGTGAGGGTGGAGAATTAGTGGCATCCCATGTGTCAATTATTTCCCAACCAGCAAGCCACTGGGTACTCAGTTTATATTTTAGGAATTTTTGAGGAGTTTAGATTATTTGGTGTGTAATGAATCCTCATGGGGAGGCATTATGAGGAAAGGTTATTAGACACCAAAGAATCTAAACACTTTTAAAAATTCCTAAAACATAAGCAACTGAGTAGTATCCCACTGCCTTGCATGTGGGAGGGGGGGTGTATTTGGCACATGGCAGTTGACAGTTGGCACTGTCCAAAGACAGTGAATAGAAGAAATGAAGGTGTATAATGAATCCTCATAGGGATTGATTGAGGAAAAGTTATTATACACCAAAGAATCCAAACACTTGAAAAATAGTGACCACACATCCATATGCCCACTTCTAAAAGGGCTAGCACTTAGCTCTTTTAAAAAATGAAAGCTGGGAATCTGGGGAAAATGATAGGAGGAATCTGAATCTTGAGGATATGCAAATCAAATCTGGTGTGATTCGATTTGTACCTGAAGCTAGCCAATGGACCACAGGGAAGATTTGTTGTGTCTCCAAATCACCAAAATCAGCTAGGTTTGGGAACAAATTGATTTGTACCCAAATCAATTCACACATCCCTATTGGGAAGTCCTGGCATAAAGGCTGTCTTTTGTATAAAAATATACAAATGATTAATGTTTTACCTCTATTTTTACAAACCTATGCATTTAGGTCTGACTAGGCAACATAATTGCCACAGGCAACACATCTTCAAGGCGATATTCCATTATTAAATATATCACAAGCCTGTTGGCCTGTTAGTGGTGTATTTCTTTTTTGGCATGGCTAAAGTTTCTGAGTTGTCAAGTCAGAAAGCACAAGACAACTGAACTGGAAGCCTAGGGCTACTCTTGAAGCCCTCCTGTAGGTGATAACACAGCTGGAGGAATCAGAGGCCAGGGTCAGACCTGGATTACTCATCATCTTATGCATATCCTTAGCTGTGCTTGCCACTATGTGCTTTCAGAGGAATATTGTAGTGGCCACTATGGCTGTTCACCATTTGAATTTCATGTTCATCACTGAGGTGGCCTGCCTGGAGCAACTCAACCTAGTTTTTGCTAAGGTTTGAACAGGGGTGTATCTAGCGTTGAGCAGGCAGGGCACGTGCCCAGGGCGCCACTTGAAGGGGGCCACCATTTTTAAAAATTTTAAAAAATTAATGGCTGACGGAAACAAAATGGCCACCGTGCATGCTCAAATGGCTTCTGTGAGGCCCTAGGCCAGGCCAGGCCTCACAGAGCCATTTTGTTTTCAGCGGCCTTAAAAAAAATTAGTTTAAAAAATGGCCATCACACATGATCAAATGGTCCCTGTGAAGCCCTAGAGGCCAGCAGGGGGAGGGGGAACCTTTGAAGACCCCACCCCCCACAGCCTTTAGGAAGCTACAGGTATTTTGTTTAAAAAATTAATATAATATAAATCACTGTACGCATATTCAGATATGTGACTTGTATGTGACCTTCAGACTTGTATTTTTCAGCTGATATTTTGGTAGAGTTATCTGAAAGATGGGTGTCAGATGTTTGGACAGGGGGCACAATTTCAGTGCTTGCCCTAGGCACTGTTTTCCATAGATATGCCTCTGGGTTTGAACCAGATCAGAACTGTGGGGGTGAGCGGGTGGGTGTTTCCCTATGTGTCTCACAACTGTACCAAATTTGATCCAAATCAATTCACCTTGCACCTCAAACATTCATGTATCAAACCACCTTGAATCAGAGTAGATGACATCATTACAAACTACGCCCTTGAGCCATCCCTATGTGTCAAATCAGTAACGTGATTCACACATTACCCCATTGTGCCACAAATTTTCACATGACTGTCATTTTGAATTGGGATGAATGACACCATCACAAACCATGCCACTGAGGTGTCCCTATGTGTCACTCACTAAAACTTTACTAAATTTGGTTCAAATTGGCTAGGTTGTCCACATGTTAACCCTCTTGCCCCTCACATTTCTTCCGTCTTGAACCAGGGTGGATGACATCATTGCAAACTATGTAGATGACAGTGGGGGTGGGGAGACCAGAACAAGAAACTAATGTAACACTAGACTGTTGCAAACTATGTCCTTGAGCTGTCCCTAGGTATCCTTACACCAGTCGCAAATTTGATTCAAATTGGCTAGATGGTTCACAAGTTGGTTCAAATCCCCGCTATCTTGGATAGGGGTCAATGACATTATTAAAAACTACATAATGACTACAAACTATATGTGATTTTGTATTATATTGTTGTCTGCACAGGAATGTTTTTATGGTATGATTTTAAATGTGTGTAGTAGCTTCTCGGCCTTTTGGCTGGGAAAGCATTCTCTACTAAAGTCATCTGTTCTATGTAGTACTTGTAAATTATATTAATATACACATTTCCAGGTACATTCTGAATTTTTGGCAGCCTATTATTACATTATTTTCTCGTACTGGTCTTTTGGGGGCATCTACATTCTTTTTTGCATCAGCGATACACCCCATTTTGAGTTGTGTTTACCATTACAAACTACACCCTATGTGTTACTAAACTGTACCAAATTAAGTTCTAATTGGTTAGGTGGTTTACAGGTTAGCCCTCTTGCACCTCAAAAGTTTATGCATCTGCCATCTTGAATCAGGGTGGATAACATCATTACAAAATATGCCACAGAGATGTATCTAAGTGTACTCAGTTTGGTTTGTAATGGTCCAGGCATTGCAAAGTTGATACACACACAGGACAGACATGCATACCAGAAAGACACACACACAAACACACGGCCAGTCACGGACACATGGACAGACAAGAACACAAACAGTCAGACACAGAGAGAGAGAGACTGTTGGGTGATCTCATAAGCCTACTGGAAAGTAGGCCAAAAAAGGAAATTCTTCACCATGTAAAAATTCCTAGTTAACATATGCAGTTTATTACTACAGAATGTAGTGAGGACTAATGGCTTAGATGGCTTTTAAAAAAGGATTGGGGGATAAGTCTAGCATCCAGTATAGACACTGTAGCTAAATGGAACGATTGATTGATTGATTAAGTGCTGTCAATTCATTGTTGACTCTTAGCGACCACATAGATAGATTCTCTCCAGGATGACCTGTCTTCAGCTTGGCCTTTAAGGTCTCTCAGTGGTGCATTCGTTGTTGTCATAATCGAGTCCATCCACCTTGCTGCTGGTTGTCCTCTTCTTCTCTTTCCTTCAACTTTTCCAAGCATGATGGACTTCTCAAGGGAGCTGGGTTTTCACATTCTGGACCGGGTCTCACGATCAATGAGACCTGGTTTCTTCGAGTGCACGGGGAGGGAGCCCTGGGTGGCTGGATTGGCCACCCACACGGTTGCTGGCTCCGTGACGGAGCTGGTGGGGGCTGGGGGGAGTGGGGACCGAGAGTCCCCCGCAAGCTCCAGTGCGAGTGCGCAGGGCATGCTGCCGAGACCCCCGGAGCCAGGAAGCAGCTTTTCGCCTCGCCTCTAGGGGGTCTCCTCATGACTAGGCGCAGTGCGAAGCCGCGCCGTGGCTACTCATGATCTACAAAACCAGGTTTGCGGAGTGCTCACTCCACAAACCTGGTTTTAGGGCATGTGATGACACAATGTTTAGTAGCCACAACAGCCCCACCTCTGCAAGCAGCACAGGCATGCTTTAGGGTACACAGCTCTCTTTGATCTATGGTTCTCTGTGTGGCATGTAAGCCAATGTTTTCATTGGGGTCAACCTGTGTAGAGCCCAACAGGCCTACAGCTCATTTGCAGAATCTCTGAATACCAGAAAATCAGTGCACAGATTGCACAAATTGAGTGTTTGCTTTCTGTGTGTTGGCCGGTAAGCAAGCTGTAATGCACAAATGGTGGGTGGTGCCAGAAGTCAGGCAGTTGGGCCAAGCATTGGCTGATCCTGATCCTGATCCTGATCCTCCTACTGCATGGCGTGTGTCAACATTTGCATAAGGCTTTTAAGTCAACACTCCCATCCGTTGGGACTTAAAGTGCTTAACACAGTTAATCCTGATGAGACTGAATATCTGACAAATGGACATTGTATTGCATGTAAATGTTTTGATCCCCTTCACAATTCACAACTGAAAGCATCTAGAACTCTAACATAGTTGGAAGAAAGAACTTACCAGGAATTATGCTTCTCATGTTTCTTTCACTGCATGCCATTTATTAGACTGACCTCCTAGGATGTGGGGGCTGCTGCAGTGATTTAGCTGAGCTGCTCAAATAAGCCATGCAGTCCATGGCTGCCGCTAGCACTGGCATTTAAGAAGTACGCACCATATATTTATGGCTTTGCATCTCTCAGACAGGGTTGATCATCCTCTTATTGAAGTATATGATCTTTTTTGAGCTCCTCCTCACAGCTGCCATTTGACAACAACCAGCTTTCTATCTGTGAAGTGCATTTATTCGATTTCCTTTACTGTGCTTTTAAAATCAGAAAAGTTTATTGAGGCTGTTGAATGTAGTGCTTCTGTTTGATATTTTAGCCATCGGGTAACAGGTGGCTGCCTTTCCGTTAAATGAAGCTAGTTTGTGTTACAGAAGATGTTTAGTGGGAGTTATGGTGCCGTGGAAACACTAGCTCAAGTCAGAACTCCCATATAGAGCAATGGGACTTCAGTTAATTGTGGCTGAGTCCCATCCACTGCTTTCAGTCAGACTGTTGCTTGATTTGTACACATGTAGAAAGCGGACAGCCCACCCAGAAGATAATCTTGAAGAGTTGCTCTAATTATGAAGAGTTTTGAAAAATGACCAATACACCATCAACAAAACACAGTTTTATTAAACAGGAAACATGTCCTCCAGCTATGTTGGATAAAGGAATCTGCACTTGTTCACAACAATAATCTAGTTCTGCCAAGCTTACATATGAACTATCAAGGGCACAAATCCTGTACCTGCTTTTTAACCAAACTAGGTGTTATGATTATTCCTGGACAAATTGATGAATTCTAAAGAAGCCAAATGGGCCTAGAATCCATTCTGTCATAGATGCCTTTTAGATATTCTTCCAACTGCATGGGAATTGTTTACTTGGGTAGGGATATGGAAAATGTTTTGAGCTTGAAAATGAACTGTTCTGAGCGTTTCAAGCTCCGAACGGAATGCCCTTAAAATAAAGGGCCTGTTTCAAGCTTGAAATGAAAAAATCCTGTTTTGATTGGAACATTTTGAGTGTTTCGAGCACAATTTTGGAGGCCTGTTTTTCCTTTGCTTGTTGGTTTTATTGCACTGGCTTGTGATCCCTTTGCTTTTTGGTTGGCAACTGTGTCTCCATTGGCTGAAGGTTGGGGAGAACACTTTTGAAGGGAATTTCAAATTCAAAATGTATTCAAAGAGACTGGGAGGCAGAGAGAACCCTTATACTGCACCTCTCTTGAAGAAGAGAATATATCAGGACAGGAGAAAAGAAGGTGGATTTTGTTGTGTGTGTGTTTTGTTTTCTCAGCAATGAGTATAATATGCTGTGCTATTGCTGCTATAACTAACTGGTTTTGCTGGATCTCAGATTGACAAAGGCAGAACATGGGTGCCTGTTTTCACTGAGTTGTAGCTTGTTTTATTTGTGTGAGAGAGTTGTGGCAAGAAATGGAAAGCAGCAGCTTTCTCTGGGAATGTGCAACAGTAATATTTTCTGGTGACTGCTGTGATGAGCTCCATGTCTGGTCTTGAGACTAGCCTGTGCTTCACTCACTGATCTGATCTGCGCTGTAATCTGCATTGCAAGATGTACTTAGTCAAAATGTGGCTGAAGTTGCTGTAGTTGAGCTTATGGCTAGCTTGCTGCTAAGTAAGGGTGCTACTGTGGCACCTGTTGCAATGCTAGGAAGTAGCATAAGTAGTTATAACTGTGTGTGAGAGAGCAACTTGTGCCAATGAGTATGGGTTCTGGGTCAGTGATACTTCTGGGCCCATTTTTGGACTGTCTTTGAAATGTGTGTTCTGTGTTGGGAGGGACAGATTCCTTTTACTGTGTAGACTTATCTGCAGTGCTTTTCAAGTCAGGGTTGCAAAATGCATTGCATTCTGTGAGTGTGACTTGTTCCAGGCCACCGGGAACAACTGGGAACTCGAAACACCCTATTTGAGTAGCTCCTAGGGACACCAAAGTGGGTCGGGTGGTAGGGCATGATGGGTACTACCTACCACCCAACCCACTAAAGAAAGGGGCAAGCAGGCGATTTTAAATAAGATTTTAACCTTTCCCCCCAAACCCCCATAGGATCCTCTGAAAAAGACCCCTGGGATTGGCCCCGCTCAAGTGGCTGGGTCATTTACATGTTCTCCAGCCATACATAAGTTGCTCACAGATAAACAGCTTCCATGTGACTGGGAGAAATTCTAAAAGGTACTGTAGGCAGAAGATTTCAAACAAGTCAGGGACAATTTGACACACTAGTGAGAGAAACTGATTTTTTTGTCATCTTACATATGGTGCAGGTCAACAAAACTAAGGCTCATACACTCTATGGACCGCACAGACTAGGTGGGCCCTGGTCAGCAGTGTGAGGTTCCTTGTGCATCTGGATTGCAGGGATTGAGTGCATTAAAAATAGCACTCAAGATCTTTAAAAATTAAAACCTCCACATATCCCAAGGGTCAGCACAGCAGCACCAGCATGAAAGGTTGTAGAATCATTCTCACAGCCTTCATACTTCAATTGTAACTCACCAGACCTTTGAACTAGAGTAGGCCAATGAAATGGTCTGTGAACTGCATTTACTGTGTCATAAAGATTTCTTTTTACACTGAATCGCTGTCACATAGCAACAAAACAATAATAACATAAAAACTGATAAGTTTTAGCTCCTGTACTTAGAAGCTTTTAATGGGGGGAAACAATCATTTCCTTTAAAAACAAGAATAAATAATGTCAGGTTTTCTTTTATAGATTAGGGGGGGAAATATGTACACGATTATACAATGTAACAAAATACCCATCTGTTTTCCAGAGCAGGATTGTCATCTTTGGGTTAGATCTTCAGCAAAGGAGAATAAAAGGTCCATGCCTGAACCTGTTCCTTTCCAATGGCATGAAAATCAGACTCCCAGTGTCCCTAGAGCTACAACAGTGCCTGTCAACGTACATGCAAAGAATGGGGGGAGATTGCCAATAAGGAAGGTAGTATGCAGGAAGTAGCATGCAGGAAGTAGCTGATATAAGCATGGTTGGCATCTTTTTAAAGGGACCATTACATGGAGGAAATATCTGAAAGCTCTGAGAAAATATAAGAAAAGAAAAACCATGGGAGGTGCCAAACATTTCAACCAGTACTCCAGCAATCAGTCCCAGTACTCTACCTACAGTACAGTACCCAAGCAGCAGGTCTACTGGACTAAATAGGCAGCATGCCTACAGGCAAACCTAATACCCCAAAATGCCACTTAAGCAACATCACCATCGCCTTCAGCACCAGGTCAGATGACCTGGGAACCAATGCAGCTCAATCTGGCTTTATAAAGCCTCAATCCTGGGGTACACTTACCTCCACTGAGATACAGAACTTCTCCAGGCAGAAAATCGAGCCAGACTGAGCTCTTGCTTTCTATCTTTCTTCACTCTGAGTGCTGCCTCTGGAACAAGACTTTTACCTGCCTTAGTTTACAGCACCTGCCTCCGAACCTGACCTGGCTGACTGCTTGCCCTTTGTTGGTCCAGTGACTTCAATCCTGTTTTCACTTGGGATACCTGACCCCCAGCAAGCTCTGATGAACCAAACACACCTAGTAGAGGTTGTGTCCACGACACACACACAGCCCTGGAGCCACTGACCCCACCTTGCAGCAAAATGGAGTGAGCATTAATGAACCCAAGTAGGGTTGCCTTTCAAGTGCACCCTTCAAGTATAAAGGGTGTTCAGATGCACACAATTATACACACATCAAGATGGCACTTGGTGAGCTATTACTGGTGAGCTATTGTTGTCTTCCAAGGTTCTGTCTCTTGAGCAACTTTTCTACCACAGCAGCACTGCCCAAAGTTTATCCAAATAAGGATGGCATTGACAATGCCTGAGGAATCTGAAGGTGGTATCTTACTGAGAGAAACTGTGACGGCTGCCTAATG
Source organism: Hemicordylus capensis (assembly GCF_027244095.1). Classification (NCBI taxonomy): domain Eukaryota; kingdom Metazoa; phylum Chordata; class Lepidosauria; order Squamata; family Cordylidae; genus Hemicordylus; species Hemicordylus capensis. The sequence goes on along the minus strand of NC_069658.1, from coordinate 366,288,940 downwards.
ACAGTGTTGTTCACAGTTGATCAATTTGGTGGGAGCTGCAGATTTTATGGACTTCATATCACAGTTAATTTCACCTCTGTGGGCTGCATTTCAACTCTTTGGACTACTTGTCTTGTCTTCGTCTGGAGATAGGTTGGTAAAAACACCCACAGAAAGACTGTTTCTTCCACAGGGGAAATGGGGAATGTATTTCTTGAGTGAGAGATCATGATTAAAAATAGCTGAGAAAAATAAGTCTGTCTCCATTTCTATTTTTGGTAAAAGCAAAAACATGGTTTGATATTAGCACTTTAAGTCAAACATCAAAGCCTGGAAGAAGGTTCATATTGTAGCCACATAACTAAAGGTATGTGAATGTGTGCATGAGCGCACACATGCAAAAACAGTGGGAGCAAACACAGGAACCCTTTAGCACGTTGCTTACTTGTTTGCTCATTACCTTCAAAGGACTAGGACATACAGGCATCATTCTGAATGAGAAAAATATTTCCTCTCTCTGCAAATTGTGGCCCACTTTACCCCCACCCTTGGTGAGCACACCCTTGCTGTTGCACCCATATCAAATCAGTACAGGGGAGTACTATGGCGAAGCAGGAAAACTGATCTGGCATTAACGTCCTGGTGCATGATAATCTGTGATGGTCCTGCATGGTGGAGGATGTTCAGGGACCTTAGTCAGAAGCAAGACTCTTGTGATTCTGGATCATTGTGGATTGGAAGCTTGTCATGTTCCTGGTGATGCCCATTCTGCAAGACTGTATACCTAAAGACAGGGAAAATTCAAATTAGAACCAATGAAAGCAATGTCTTGGGGGCCCTTTCTGAAAGCTTAGCAGCTTTCTCCTTGCAACCCCCCCACTCCCCAGCATGGATTTCCTTCCTCAACAGCTGCAAATCCAAACGTAAATCAAAAGAGAGAGGTGTGTCTGTGTCTGTGTCTGTGTCTGTGTCTGTGTGCTCTGATTAAATATTATTTAGTCCAACATGACAACGTACACTGAAAGGAAATCCAGCTTTTCTAGTTACCCAGGGATAATTCTGACCAAACCCAGTAAACACATGGAGCTAAATGGTTTTAATAATAAACATTGAGCTGGGTCTCATGATCAGTGAAACCCGGTTTCTGCAGCAGAGCGGGAGCCCTGGGCAGCCGGATCAGCTGCCCACACGATTGCCGACTCTGTGATGGAGCTGGTGGGGGCTGGGGAGCTCAGGGGCTGTGCAGCCCCCGGAAGCTTCAGGGTGCCCTGCTCAAGCGCACAGGGCATACTGGGGAGACCCCCGGAGCCAGGAGGTGGCTTTTCGCCTCCCCTTCAGGGGTGTATTTGTGAGTAGCACAGCGGCTACTCACGATCGGGAAGCCCGTGTTTGCGGAAAGCTTGCTCTGCAAACCCGGGCTTAGAGGAGGGCTACAAAAGCAAGCTAACCACTTGTAAGCCACTGCGTGGTTTACTCTCCTAGCGCAATTTTTGCTGCTCGTGAGAATAGCCCCCTTAGCTAGAATATAATTTGGGGTTTGAAAATGTACACTAGAACAGTAGCTTTCTCTGAAGAGAATGATGAAGAGCCCTGCCTATAAGAGAATATGATCAAGCCATTTGTGCATTTGCTCATCCTGAAACCCCCCCCCCACATCCTGTGGCTGCCATCTCCATGGTGATACATCATGCAGTCTCTGCTGCACCACAGTCACAATAGTGAAAAGGCTAACTTATGTGGAAAAACAGAGAGAGAAGGAATAATAGCAACCATCTAGCAAAAAATTCATAAAAAGCAAAAAAATGAAGCTGCCTTACAGCAGGATAGAACAAACGAGTTTAAAGTTCCTAAGCAATCCAAGTTGCAATTACTTGTAGTACATTTGTCTTCATCACAGGCTTTGTGATAAAGGACCCCTCCTTTGCCTTTGCCTCTTTCATATTTTAATGATATACATATTTTCATGTATAAATCAATTAGATGTTATAAGGGCGATGAAATAACGCATTTGCACACTTCAAAGCTTTTTTCAATGACCTTCTTTAATGCACAATTGAAAGTTAAAGGTTAAAAAACATTCAAAAGTTTTAAAAAACCTTAAAAACTAAACCACAGATGTAGCATTTAATTACTGAACAATTCAAGTAACTCATTGCAGTATTTTAAACCTTAATCTTAAACTTAATTCTTTCAGAACTATATACAGTAACTACACTACTGATTTAGGACCAGCTCAGATGTGCAAATATATTGACTTTAGGTTCAACATGTAAATTCAGAAATAAAACATAAGGATTTACCAGCACGTGCTTTTTAGTAGCTTATGTGTGAGCGAGAAAAGGATTCCATGCTAGAAGGAACTCTGTTCAGCAAGCCCCATTAGCAAATGCAAGACCCATTATTTCTTGGATCTGATGTTAGAGCTTGGCCATGATAAGGAGCTCTCATACTTGTGCAACCATTAATTCAGGAATGACATTTCATCAGACTTCAGTGTTGATGTTTTTGCAAGCTCTTTTAGACAGTGAGCCCTTTCTCACGACTGGAGAAGGGCTCAAAAGGAGCGAGGAGAGGCAATGGGAGAAAGTCTCAAAATGCTTACTTCCCCTGCAGATGATCCTCTCTCCCTTGCTGGGCGAGTGGATCGCTTGTCCAGATGATGGCTGGCTCCTGTCAGCAGCAGGGAGATGAGCGGCATCGGCAAGTGCGCGGTACATTATGGGGAACCCTGACGCCGATCGAGAAGCTACTAACGGATAGGTGCCACGCAGAGCAGTGTGACACCAACACACAATTAGCCAGGTTTCTGGGCACTCTTGCATCCAAAACCCAGGCTAACTGGCAGGCTCCCTAAGTGGGTTTGCCACGACCAGAAGCTGTATGGCACTTGATGGTTTACATGCATCAGCAAAACTGGTTTTGCCTGCGTGTGTGAATAGCTCCAGTCTCTTCAACCCACCCCCCTTTGGGAAACTTTTACAGAAAGCAGTGATTTGTTTCCTTTGAAAAGCCACTACCACACTTTCCTCAACTCCCATCTCCTTCCCTAGCTTGAAACCTAAAGTTTTCATGCCTGTGGGATTCTGCAGAGCTTCTGCAGAACCTTAGAGAAGTCCATGTTATGTAAAGAGTTCCTGGGAAGCATTTGTGCTGCTACTGTGATGGGAGTCTGGTGGCACAGGTTACCTGCTACTGGCCGTGTGCCTGCCATGTTCTCAAATCCTTTTCCCTTTAAGCTGAATCACTCAGCTCCTGAGACCCACGTTAGAACACTGGACACAGGGTCCCAAATCACTACTGAGCTGGAATTGCTACTGAGCTGAAATTATTAGCCCTGAGCATTCCTTGTGCACGGAGAGCTGCAGTAAACTGCCCTGGACGCTGTTGGAGACTCAAGTTTTGGGTGGTATAGAAATATTTTAAATAAAAAATAAAATAAACCAAAGTCCTTGTGTCAATTTCTACATGGGCTTGAATATTCTGTTTAGGATATGCAGTGGTATCCCCTGAAGCATGGTGACCTGTGAGACGACGCAACTCTGCAGTGCTCTGTAGATGATGGCTCAACCAGTCAATGCTGTTTTGATCTGCTGGACATCCAACAATCTTTGTCTTATGTTGGCATCTAATGAGTTGCTCCCCAAGACTAGAAAGGAACCAGTACCATCTTATCCTTGCAGACTGTTGTTCTTGGTGTGGATGGTTAGACATCCAAACAAACTGGCAATGGCAAAAACCTTCATTAAGTTGAAAAACAGTGCCAAAGGCCAACTATTTGTCTTTCATTTGCAATTGTATATTTTCACCACAGGGCCTAGATTTCCAATCTCTCTCTTTGTCACACTGTAATGAAAAATAACACATGGCTTCCTCTGCTCCCCGTCCACCACCATATCATGGTGCATGGTTGATAAACAAGTACAGCCTTGTTCTTTGTACAATACTAAAGTCTTCTGTCTATCAAAGCCAAACACAGATGACAGTGGTTCTCTTCATGAATGTGGTTGCATCTCTGGGGTAGGTCTGGCTTGTTTTGTCTTTTAGTGCCTACACAGGTCAGCTCCTTGCTTAGAAGAGCCTCTGTCAGCTCTACATTGGTAAAAAATTTATGCTCCACCACACTCCTCCAAGTATTGTTCCATGGCTGCACAACATACAGGCCTGCTTGTCTTTGTGGTGATTCGCGGGCTGGATAAGACATTTCTACATCACAGCACCACAATATTTTCAAACCATACTTTTTTTGATTGCTTGGCATATGTTGCTAGAAGGGACACAACCCTCAGAAAACCCATCAACTGTTAGGTTGTACCTGAGAATGAATTACTACACAAACAAGGTCCTGATATCTTTAATGGGCACCAGCTTGTCAATCACTCCTCTCTTCTATCTTGTTCCTTCACCATCAACTTTTAAATAACATGTGATGGCCTCAAATAGTCTTAGGATCATCACTGCACAAAAGTAGGGACTCCCCAAAGATGCTGCCCACATTTTTTGCAGCCCCTCATGAATACCATGAACCACACCAGCCAAAATGATTAGGTTCTTAGTTTTCAGTTCTTACTAAAAATAAATAAATAATGTTTTCAGTTCTGTTGGATTAAGGGACTTCTAAATTCATGTTTCCTCTGAATGGCTCTCATTCCATTCTATGAATGCTGCATGTTTAGTTTCTCAGTTCATTTCCTTGAGGATGATATGCAAAATAACTTATGTGACTAAAAACATGAAGGTTTCCTCTATTGTGTGTCTGATTGTTTCACACATTGCCCTGCACATTCCCATAGAATGTCAGCATTAAATTAACTGGTGCTGTATATCTTTTGCTATTCCTGTCTGTCATCTAACCCATAACGTGTCAGGTAAGTGAGGTTCAGCTGACTGCTCAGTGCCATATATCCTGCATCTTCATCTTCCTGCTGGTCTTGTGGTAGCAAGCATGAATCGTCCCCTTTGCTAAGCAAGGTCCACCCTTGTTTGCATTTGGATGGGAGATACAGGTGAAACTCGGAAAATTAGAATAGTGTGCAAAAGTCCATTAATTTCAGTAATGCAAATTAAAAGGTGAAACTGATATATGAGACATTACGTGCAAAGCGAGATAAGTCAAGCCTTAATTTGTTATAATTGTGATGATCATGGCGTACAGCTCATGAAAACCCCAAATCCACAATCTCAGAAAATTAGAATATTACATGGAACCAAGAAGACAAGGATTGTAGAATAGAACAATATCGGACCTCTGAAAAGTATAAGCATGCATATGTATTCAGTACTTGGTTTGGGCCCCTTTTGCAGCAATTACTGCCTCAATGCGGCGTGGCATGGATGCTATCAGCCTGTGGCACTGATGAGGTATTATGGAAGACCAGGATGCTTCATTAGCGGCCTTCAGCAATTCTGCATTGTTTGGTCTCATGTCTCTCATCCTTCTTTTGGCAATGCCCCATAGATTCTCTATGGGGTCAGGTCAGGCGAGTTTGCTGGCCAATCAAGCATAGTACACTGTATACTTTTCAGAGGTCCGATATTGTTGTATTCTTCAATCCTTGTTTTATTGGTTCCATGTAATATTCTAATTTTCTGAGATTGTGGATTTGGGGTTTTCATGAGCTGTACGCCATGATCATCACAATTATAACAAATTAAGGCTTGACTTATCTCGCTTTGCATGTAATGCGTCTGTCTCATATATCAGTTTCACCTTTTAATTTGCATTACTGAAATTAATGGACTTTTGCATGATATTCTAATTTTCCGAGTTTCACCTGTATGTGTGAGCACTGTGAGATATTCTCCTGAGGGGACAGGTCTGCTCTGGGAAGAGCATCTGCATGCTTGCATACAGAAGGTTCCAAGTTCCCTCCCTGGCATCTCCAAGATAGGGCTGAGAGAGACTCCTGCTTCTGCAACCTTGGAAAAGCCGCTGCCAATCTGTGTAGACATTACAATATTGAGCTATATAGACCAAAAGTCTGACTTGGTATATAGCAGCTTCCTATGTTCCTAAGCTCTTTTGTTGGACTCTGTCCCACCAGGGACATAGTAGGGATATCTGGGAATTGGCCATATATGTACTGTGAATAGTTGATCCATTAATGCCAAGCTTAGTGAAGCTGAGATGTTGTGATCCTTCCGCCTGTGTTCTGGTGGTTAAAATCCCTGCTTCCACAAAGTCGGGTGCTTCTTTACTCATTCCGAACACTAGATCTGATGTTTTGAGAGGGACTAGTTTCATCTGTCCAAACTAGGGAGCACAGAACTATGCAATGCTTCAGACAATTGTACAGACAGAATCACCGTTCAAGGTCAATTGAACATGCAAGGGGAAACATAGCTTTAAGTTTCCAGATAGAAAATTTGACTACTCTCCTATCTCAAATAACTTAATATTGGGTTGGGATAGAAACTACGCCAATGAAAAAGTCCACAGTTTGGGGTGGTTTTCTTCTCAAATTGACTTAACAGGAGGTTGGGATAGAATCTACCCCAGTGGAAACTGTCAATACACTTTGGGGTGGTTTTCCTTCCAACTGACCTAACGTTGGACTTCAATGGAAACTATTATTGGGGCGGTTTTCAACTCCATTCATCATAACTGATGAATGACTATACTTTTGGATATATTGTGCACCAAATGTAGATGACAGTGTCATGGAAGTGCAAGCTGGGAATACAGTGATTTGTGTGATTACACTAAATTTATGCACCCAGGCTCAGCATTTACCCCATAATACAGGACAAAGGTTAAGCAGGGCAGGGAGGGGACATGTAGCAGAAAAATCTGCTTTTCTTATTGCTTGGGCATTGCAGCCATCCCAGGTGCTGGCAGGCTGGAAAATAAAATCAGCCAGATGGCTGTGCTGCCCAAGACCTACCAGTGTCTCCCATCTAAACTTTAGGAATAGACCACTATTTTCATTAAGCTGCACATAGCAGTTGGGACAGAGTTTAAAACTCTGCTGGCTCAGTAATCTTCCTCATTCACACTTGCTTAGGGTACAAAGATACAGATACAGAAATCTGTTACACCTGTCCATTGTAGTCTAAAAAGAAATCTCCCATGGTTAAACATTCTGCACAATATCTGTCTCTTCAATCCCACTTTCCTTCTAATCAATTTCATGAAAAAAGAGAAACGTAAACAATCCCTCATTTAGTGAATCAGGGTTAAAGTTAACAATTGTTTGGGAGCCAAGACTAGGTTATTTTAATAGATCTGTTGCCTTGAAATAAACTTCCACCATCTGTTCAGCTCTAGAATTACAAATGCAAACAACATAATTCACAATTGCATCATAAAAACACAAAGCAGAAAGATTAAGATGACTCTATGTACTGCAAGTTGTAAAACATCTGTTTTTCTCTTTTTTGGCACAGGTGGGAAGCAGCCTACTCTAAAATGGTCTCTGTATTTATGGCCAGCTGCAGAAGTCAAGCAATAGTTCATTGTGAAACATATAGATATATAGAGTTAGTGTCAAGATAGAACTGGACGTGGCTGATGTGACACAATCATACCTCCATAGTTACAAGAAGCCTTTGCCAGTCACAAGATAGACCCCTCAGATACATTTGTCACACATGACAAACTATCTCAGGGATTGTGATTTATCATGAGTTTCTTACCTTGAAAGTGACAGCAAGTCAAGTAGGTATTATCAATTCACTTGGATGTTCCATAGATCCCCTCACTAAGGGCTGTTCCATACATTACATTTTTAAGGTGTACACCTTTTAAGTATACCTCTAAGCATGCAGAGTATGAATTTGACAAGAACATATTTGGAATGCTGTGTGTTATATAGGTACACGAATCAGAGAACTGGGATTGGCTGCAGCTCCCTGCCATTCATGCACTTGGAGGCAAACTCAGGTTTTGAATGGCTATAACCTGTAGTTATTTTATTTATTTATTTATTTATTTATTTATTTATTTATTTATTTATTTATTTTATTTTATTTTATTTAATATATTTCTATACCGCCCAAAATGCAAGTTCTCTGGGCAGTTTACAAAACAATAAAAACAGCCAATAAAAAATTAAAACATGTCAACAATTAAAATTAAAAAGTTAACTATTAAAACACAATTAAAACAGTATCTAATTAAAAGCCTGGGTGAACAAATGCATCCTGACTGCCCTTTTTAAAGTTATAAGAGATGGGGAGGCTCTTATTTCAGCAGGAAGTGTGTTCCAAAGCCGCAGGGCAGCAATGGAGAAGGCCCGTCCCCGAGTAGCTACCAGACAAGCCGGTGGCAACTGCAGACGAACCTCTCCAGATGATCTCAATGGGAGGTGTGGTTCATAGCAAAGTAGACATTCTCTTAAATACCCAGGGCCCAAGCTGTTTAGGGATTTATAGGTTATAACCAAAACCTTGTACTCTGCCTGGAAACTTATCAGCAGCCAGAGTAGATGTTTTAAGACAGGATATGGTCTTTCCAAGATGACCCAGAGACCAATATGGCCGCTGCATTCTAGACTAACTGCAGTTTCCAGACTACATACAATGCAGCCCCATATAGAGTGCATTGCAGTAGTCATGTCTGGAGGTGACCAGCAGATGTACTACTGTCCTGAGGTCATTTATCTCAAGAAATATATTTATCTCAAGAAATGACACAGCTGGCGTATCAGCCAAAGCTGATAAAAGGCACCTCTGGCCACTGCCTCAACCTGGGACACCAGGGAGAGTTTTGTGTCCAGAAGAACTCCCAGACTGCGTACCTGTTCCTCCCTTCTGGGAAAGTGTGACCCCATCCAGAACAGGCAGATCAAAATCATCTCCTGAGTTCTGACCCCGCACAATAAGTACCTCCGTCTTATCTGGATTCAGTCTCAGTTTGTTACCTCTCATCCAGCCCATCACTGCCTCCAGGCAGGCATTTAGGGAGGTCAGGCCTCCTCCTGATGACATTAACATGGAGAAATAGATTTGGGTGTCATCAGCATACTGATAACACCCTGCACCAAATATCCTGATGATCTCTCCCAGCAGTTTCATGTAGATGTTAAACAACATCGGAGACAATATGGAGCCCTGAGGGACAACATACCGAAATTCAGTTTTTGAAGAACAGTCTCCAAGAGACACCATCTGGAATCTGCCCGAGAGATAAGATTGAAACCACCGCAAAACAGTGCCTCCCACCCCCAATCCCTTCAGACGCTCCAGGAAGGATACTATCCAAGAAGGATACTATGGTCGATAGTATTGAAAGTCGCCCAGAGCTCCAACAGGACCAACAGAGTCACACTTCCTCTGTCAATTCCCAATTGAAGATCATCCATCAGGCTGACCAAGGCAGTCTCCACCCCATAGCCCACCCCAAAGCCAGTCTGAAATGGGTCTAGATAATCAGTTTCATTCAAGACTGCCTGGAGTTGGGAGGCCACCACCCTCTCAATTACCTTCCCAGCCATGGAAGGTTGTTGGAGACAGGCCTATAGTTGCTCAAGTCTGAGGAATCCAGGGCAGGCTTCTTCAGAAATGGTCTAATTATTGCTTCCTTAAGACAAGGAGGCATCCTGCCCTCCCTCAGAGAAGCATTTATGATCTCTACCAGGCCTTCTACAACAACCTCCCTGCCAGATAGTATTAGCCACATTGGGCAAGGGTCAAGAGAACAGGTGGTAGGCTGCATCTCTCCAAGCAGCTTGTCCACATCCACACGTCACAAACTGAAACTGATCCAGCCTAACCACATAAGAAGAGTCGCTGGACACCTCCGATTCAGACACTGCAGTAATTGTGGGGTCTAAATCCAAGTTGGCCCGAATTAAGTTCTAATTTTTAAGGGGCTCATCTTAAATTCAGAGTTGTACTGTATTCAGGTAAATACAGTATATGACAAAAGATGTATAGCTCTTACCATGGTGTTCCTTAAAACTAATAACTCCTACCTAAACACAAGCCTAAGAATGGGAAAAGAAAGAAAGGTTATTAAAAAAGCATTCTGTTTTCATAATTGCAGTCAATTGCTGCATATATTGGGACCTAGGTCAGTTTACATAGTACAAAAGACTGAAAAGTGTGTTAGGGATGTATGTAGATAAGAAATAATTGTGATATTTAAGCTTAAATCAAATTGTAAAGAGTAACAGAGTACAGATACACACTAAGGCTATTCACATGAGCAACCCAAACCAGACTTGGATAGTCCTGTGTGGGCTAGGCTGCCTGTGTGCAATGCCGGGATCCGCACAGATCCTGACATTGCCCACCCGCCTAAGCCTACTTTCAACCTCAGCCTTTAATGGCATGAGCATACCCTTAATGCTGGCACCAGGGTCATGTGGGTACTCAGTCTGCGTGCAGACTGAGCACACACAGCGTTGGGAGCCGAGGGCACCTGACTCCTGGGGGATTCCCCCAATGCACCACATGCATCACACAGCCCATTGTGGGATATCCAGAGGCTGGGATGTATTTTCCTGGCCTCCGGAGATCTGTGCTGCTCCAAGCAGTGTGGATCATGTGGGAGCACAATTCACGCTTCCCACCATCAGGGAAGGATCATCTGGGGTGGGGTGGGGGGAGGTAAGTTTGGCACAGCCTCCCTGTCTGCCCGCATAGTGGTTGTGTGCATAGGCTTACTGTATCTCATACAGTATGTGAGTGATTGGACAGATTAAATGACAAATTGAAATGTAATCAAGTAATTCATGAGTGCCATGGAAAAGGACGATTTAGATATCTGGCAGTTATCTACTTTACGATAAAAATGACGCTGAAGAATATTTATATATGTATAAATAAAAATAATTATATATTATATTTATATATCGCTTTTCAACAAAAGTTCCCAAAGCAGTTTACATAGAGAAACAAAAATAAAGAAGATGGACAATGTGAAGGGGAATTAACTAAAGACTAAACAGTCTTTAGTTAAGACAATTGATTAAGTAAGGAAAGATGGTTTTATATAGACTGCTTGTTCAAGTAACTTAATAGTAGCCTAACCTTACAAGACCTCGGTTTGCATCTCGCTAAAAGGAAGGTTTAAAAACAAAAACTCAGTATCACTAATCTGCGGGTGCCTTCTAATTTGCTGTGTTTGAGAAAATGATTAAATTTGTTGCCTTATATGAAGTCAAAAGATTGTTACAAATGATTTTAAGACTACCTAATTCATTAGGCTAATCATAAGCCCTACTAAATGGGAAGGTAGAACTTTTATTTGTGAGATATTACTTGGTCCAACAGTGGGTTCAGGTTAACTAGGAACTTCACACAGTGGTCTTATGAAGTGGAATAGTCTTTTTAATCACAACTGAAACTTCCCAATGGGTTTCACATTATTATCCTCAACTCCCTATTTGAATTAGAAATAATTTAAATAGCTCAAAGAGTGGTTTTGATTTTAAAGGCATTTATATTTAAATATTGATATTATTATTTACTATTTGACAAGTATTTAAATTAGTTTTCATTCTCCCTCACAATAACAATTACTTTCAGATCATTCACATCCGGAATCAAGCTCAAATGTCTTTTAAAAATGAAAATTTAGGATATTTTAAAAACTGACGTCAACGCTCTTTCCAGTACATCTCTCAGAGCTTCATTTTTTACTACTAATTCCAAGATTCTCTGACCCAAAAAGTATTGAAGGGAAGACATTTGCTCTGAAAAAGAAGTATAGGTTTTGACTTCCTCTGTTCTGTCACAAAAAAGCAAACTTCAAATATATATATATTTGTTCCTCTTCCTTTTTTCTGTTGAGAATTTCCTGAAGCCCTGTTTGGAGCAGATGGATTTGTTGAACTCTTTAGCAGGAGTCTAGGAATAACATAACTGCTGGTGAGATCCTACAGCTGCTGGACAGATTCCCTCCATCTTCATAAAAAAGCCGGAATCAATACAAAATGAGAAGGATCCCTTTCTGCTAACATTTCACAATGCATTCATTTGGACGAATGCTGACCAGAATTGAAACTGAAATTTTACCAGTCATGAAATGTAGCCCTTCCCCCACCCCGATTTTTGCACCCCTTTGTGAAAGGGTTCACAAGAAGCTGGTACTGGGAAAGGGGAAGACAGAAAGTATTACTATTCTTTCATCCCAATTCCATTTTTCATAGCTTACTAAGGTAGCTTACTTCTACCTGTTCCCACATGGACCTGCCAACACATTATGTTCATTCTCTGAGGAACTTCTGGGTTCTCCTGATTTCATATAGAGGGCCTTTTTGGTTGTGGTCCCTACCTGTGGAATGCTTTCCCGAGGGAAATTCCCCCTTGATGTCTACTTTGATACCAAACAAAGATGTTTTTTATTTACCCAGGCTTTTTAATTATTTAACTGCTTTACTATCTTATAGTGTAATCCCACATATCTACTCAGAAATAAGTAGGTTACTTGACTTACTCCCAGATAAATGTGGATAGGATTGCAGTCCTAATGGTATTTTTAAACTGTTTTTCACTGCATGATCCCTAATTGGGATCACTCATTAAAAATGCCATTTCAATTAAAAACAAAGTTGTTCTGGTAAGAACTAATCTACCTACTTTCCTTTCACTATAATCTTAATGGATAATTACCATCCTCACAAGTTAGCCCACTTCAGCCTTAAATATTCACATGCCCACCATCTTGAATTGGGAAGGATGACATCAGCACTAACTATGCCATTGAGGTTTCCCTATGTGTCCCTACAGCTGTAGCAAATTTGGTTCAAATCGGTTAGGCGGTTCACAAGTTAGCCCACTTGTTCATCAAATGTTTATGCGTCTGCCATCTTGGATAGGGGTGGATGACAACATCTCAAATTACACTGTTGAAGTGTCCCTAGGTGTCACTCACTACAACTGTATCAAATTAAGTTCAAATTAGTTATACAGTCCACAAGATATCCCACACGCACCTCAAAAGTAAACTGCCTAGAGACTTTGGTAGTGGGCTGTATACAAATATGTTACATACATACATACATACATACATACATACATACATACATACATACAATAAAAGGTTCACCCACTTGCCATATTGAATCAAGGTGGATGACATCATTACAAATTATGCCATTGAGGTTAGGGTTGTGCATTTTTTTTCTTCTGTTTTGTTTTTGGCCTGAATCCGAAACAGCCCCATTTTGGTCTTTGTTTGAAATCAGCCAATCCGAAACACCCCAATTTTGTTCTTTGTGCGAAATTGCAAAATCCAAATCCGAAACATTTTGGATTTTAAAAAATGGCCCCGGGGAAAACTATTGGGTGGAGGTGGTAGTCCCCAATGGGTGGAAACTAAATTTCAGAGGAATTGGGCCAAGGGCTGATTTTTGGTGAATTTTTGAAGTATAGGATTTTCCCCATAGGGAAGAATGGAGGTTTCAGCAAAAGTATTGCTTCATGTTGGGGGGAAAGGGGTGTCCCAGAGCAGAGTAAGGTGGGTGGTAGTGCCCAGTGGGGGGCAAGGAAGCTGCGAGAATTATTTCAAAGGAATTGGGCAGAGGGCTGATTGTTAAAGATGTAATGGAGTTTGCGCATCTGTAAAGTTCTTCCCCATAGGGAATGATGGACCTCCATAATTCCTGCCCCATAACTGCACTTGGGGGGCACCAGGGTGGCCCAGAGCGAGTGGTGGTGTAGAGCACATAGGGTGCCAACCACCCCCATGGGTTGCTAACCCATGGGGTACTGGGTTCTGTTGTTTCTGAGATGTTTTGAGTGTAGAATCAGATTCTCTGGTGGCATATGACAGTGGATTCATGGTTTGTCATTGAAAATCTCATATGCTACCAGAGAATCTACACTCACAACACTTCAGAAACAACAGAACCCAGCACCCCATGGGTTAGCAACTCATGGGGGTGGTTGGCACCCTATGTGCACTACACCACCACTCACTCCAGGCCACCCCAGTGCCCCCCAGGTGGAGTTATGGGTCTGCTGAAACCTCCATTATTCCCTAGGGGGGGGGAACCTTAAAGAAGCTTAAACTTCAACAATTCCTAAGAAATCAGCCCTTTGCCCTATTCCTTTGGAATCTGGGTTGTGGCAGGCAACCCTTGGGGCACTGCCACCCAACCCACTGTTTTGCCCCTCGGGCCCCCTTTCTGCCCCAAATCTGCCCCAAAGACATGTCAACTTCAGAAATTCTTTAAAAATCAGCCCTTTTCCCAATTCCTTTGGAATCTGGGGGGCAGCAGGCACCCATTGGGGCACTACCACCTGAACCACTCTTATGCCCACAAAGCCTCCTTTATGCCCCAAATCCACCCCAAATAACATCAACATCACACATTAACAGCAGAGCTTTGGAAAAAATCAGGCAGATTTCCAAAGGTCATGCACATCCACATCCCCCCCACCCAAAATGCAATTGATCTACACACAACAGTATGAAACAACAACAATGAAATGCACACTGCCCCACTGGCCAATGAGGGTAAATGCACACTGCCCCACTAGCCAATGAGGGGAAAATTTACCCTTAAATTTGCTTAAAAGGAATAAGGAGGCAATTGCCAGCAGATCAGCCCATGCTTTTGCAGGCCAATCTGTAGGCTGGAAGGGCTGGAAATTCAACCAGATGCCAAAACTCAAAATGGAGACTAAAGGAGAAAGACTTTTTGCGATTGCATAATGGAGTTCCAAAACAGCCGAAACAACAAAATGTTTTGTATCCGAAACAGGGATGTTTTGTTTTGGCTACAAAATTTTCTGTTTTGAGCATTGGGTGTTTTGCTTTGTCTACAAAACAGCCGAAATGGCCTGTTTTGTGCACAAAACATTTTGTATCCGAAACGAAACACACATCCCTAATTGAGGTGTCCCTATGTGTCCCTACAGCCATAAAAATTTGGTTCAGATTGGCTAGGCGGTTCACACATGGTTCAAATTGGTTAGGCAGTCCACTTGCACCTCAAATATTTATGTGTTTGCCATCTTGAATTGGGATGTATGTCATTATCACAAACTATGCCATTGAGGTGTCCCTACAACTGTACACAATTTGGTTCATATTGGTCTAGGCATTGCAAAATTGATAGGGACACACACACACACACACTCTGCTGGGTGATCTCATAAGCTCACTTTCGTGAAAAGGCTTTTAAACAGCAGCAGAACAGGAAAACAAACAATGGTTGCCAAAAGGCTTGGAAAAATCCATGTAAGGTAAGGCCTTTTGTGGATCTTTCACATCTCTTGTTAAAAGCCATCTTTAAAGCCCTTGGGCAATTACCTTGATGATCACTTGTGCACATAAGAACCTGCCTGAACCTTGAGATCAGCGCTGTAGCCCTCACTCTCAACTCTCAGCTAACTCAAATTTGACTGGTGGTTACCAGGGCCAGGGTCTACTCTGTGTGGCGACACTCCTATGGAACTCCCTGTCAGAAGGTGTTCAATAGGTCCTTACATTGACTGGTTTTAAGTGAGCCCTTAAGACCTTTTTATTTTGTCTGGCTTTTAATTCTTGACCCTGTTAACATCTTGGCTGATTTTCAGTGCTGGTTTTAGCTTGCTGCATATGGCCATTCCGTATTATATGGTCATAATAGTTTCTAGATAGTTGAAGAGTAAAAATAGCATTCCACTATTATAAGCCTTGAACAGCCTATTGTTCATAAAATCTGTAATATCAATCGAATCCCCCTGAAACTGGGTATACATCAACTAGGTGACAAGCACCATCACCCCTCCAAATCTGGTGCAGATCTATTGAAAAAGGGCTGAGATTAAAATATTAATATTTCCCTTTTATATCCAGGTTTCTGTTTTGTGTTAACAATTACAAACAATTGTTATTGCTTGGTTGGCCTGATGGATGATCTCTACCAGGGAATGGTCAGAGGGAGTGTGACTCTGCTGGTTCTTTTGGACCTTTCTGTGGCTTTCAATACTTTCAACCATGATATTCCTTCTAGATCATCTGGGGGATTTGGGAATACATGGCACTGCTTTGCAGTGGTTCCATTCCTATCTCTCCAGTAAATTCCAGATGGTGTCACTTGGAGATCTCTGAAATGAAAAGTTATTGTATGGTGTCCCTCAGGGCTCCATCCTATCTCCGATGATTTTAAACATCTACATGAAACCACTGGGTGAGATAATCAGGAGATTTGGAGCAGGCTGTTATCAATATACTGATGACACCCAAATCTATTTCTCTATGACATCATCATCAGGAAATGGCATAACTCCCTAAATGCCTTCCTACAGGCAGTAATGGACTGGATAATAAATTTAAGCTGAATCCAAACAAGATGGAGGTACTCATGGTAATGGGCCATACTTTGAGGGATGTGATAGATCTTCCTGTTCTGGATTGGGTTGCACTCCCCCCAAAGGAACAGGTAGTATGGGAGTGCTTCTGGACCCAGGCCTCACTCTGGTTTCTCAGGCTGAGGCTATGGCCAGAAGCGATTTCTATGAACTTCAGTGATACAACAGCTAAATCTGTTCCTTGAAGACACTACTGCAATGCACTCTACATGGGGCTGAGTTTGTATGTAGTTGGAAACTTCAGTTGGTTCAAAATGTAGCGGCTAGATTAGTTTTGAGGGTGTCTTGGAGATACCATATTATGCCTGTTTTAAAGTAACTGCATTGGCTACCAAATAGGTTTCTGGGCAATATACAAAGTGCTAGTGATTACCTTTAAAGCCCTAAATAGCTTAGGACCAGGTTACCTAGGAGAGCGCCTTCTTCTGCATGATCCCCACTGCACATTGAGATCATCGAGAGATGTCTGTCTCCGTATGCCGCTGGCTCATCTGACGGTGTCTCAGGAGCACGCCTCCTCTGTAACCATTCCTAAGCTGTGGAATGCACTCCCTATAGACATTTGTGGTTTAAAATCTTTGCCAGCCTTCAAAAGAGCTCTTAAAACACAATGAGGCTATTCTCACGTTCATGCAAAATCGGGCTAAGGGAGCCTCATTGTTTAAGGCAGGCTTTTAGTAATCTCTGAATTTTTTCTGTTTTTAATTGCTGTTTTTAACAGTTTGTTTTGCTTCCTTTTTCTTGTGTTTATTTTTGTGAACTGCCTAGAGCAGGGTTTCTTAACCTTAGGCCCCCAGATGTTGTTGGACTACATCTCCAATCATCCTCAGCCACAAAGGCCATGTCTGGGGATGATGGGAGTTGTAGTCCAACAACATCTGGAGGTCCAAGGTTAAGAAACCCTGGCCTAGAGTCTTTGGAGTCAGGTGGTATATAAATCAATCAATCAATCAAACAAACAAACAAACAAACAAACAAACAGAGAAGGAAGAATGAATTTGCTTGAGATTAAGGCAGAAGGAGATGGAGAGAAGGAGAGGAGTATGCAGACCAGTGAGGACCTCCCCATAATAAAATGGTGACTGGGCTTCCTGAACTAGAGCCCACAGTCATACGCAGCAAATCCTAGATAGTTCCTTTCTCAAAACATTTCCTTATCCATTATTCCAGCTGAAACATGACCAGTCCTATCAAAGTAACTCAATGGAGTGGATAGTGGATACAATATTTGCTTCATTGGAAACTGATGATGTGCTTCCTTGAACCACTGAAGTTAAACTAGAGCAAAAAGGGGACACATAAAATCTCAAACTCAGTTACCAACGATGTTAATAACAACAGATAACTTTCAGTTGCATGACTGGGGCACAAACCTTTAAGAACCTAAAAGAAGAGGATTCTATTTCTGCTACCTTCATGGCATCCAGCAGATTTTGGGTGTTGTTTTTTTTTTTTTAAGTTAAACCTAACTGTTTCTTAGATATAAAAAGAGGTGGCCAACAATTACCAGTAGATTTAACTAAATTTAGTTGTTAATAACATTCCTTTTTATTTTACCTGCAGTTTCAATAGTTAATATCAAATGTTTATTTAAAAACTAGAATTATGAGCAGTTACTTCAACATCATAAAGAGGATCTTACACAGAAAGCTGTTCATTTTGCATGGCCTTTTATAGGACTTAGATCCCTCATCACCTAATGGAACGATTAAACCTGAATTTCAGTAGGTCAACGCTTACTTAGTGTTTTATCTTACTTTATCCCACAAATGAAAATAGCTGTGGAATTATGGCTTTGCTGTTGAAATAGTCCAGCATTTACCAAGATAAAAGAAAGGGTAAAAGTAACTGAATTTTGGAAATAAGACAGTGTTACAAAACACAATAGGCATTAGAATACTGTATGTACTCATACAGATACTTTACACCATCAATGATGAGCTGAAATCAAATACAGCAGATTTTCTGAAAATCATTCCTACTTAAAGCCCACAGTCTCCTGTTGAGCATGAATCATAGTAGGAAGCTCTATCTGAGAAACAGCAGCACCACCAAGCCATGATGACTACATTTTTGATTTCCACTATACAGACGGACCTCCACGGGGTTTCCATTTCCACGGAAAATGAAACTGCAGATGAGTCACTGAGTGAATGGTAATTGGGGGGATTACGTTCCTGGTAACGATGTGCACTAATCGAAAACCTTGATTGGATTTGAGTTTGAATCTAAACATACTGTTTTGATTTGAATAGAATCAGCCCCAAACAGGCCAATTTGATTCAGACATGCTTCAATTAAAATCAAATCTGAATCGATTTGAAACATTTGAAGGGATAGCCCAATATTCGTTTATTTATTTATTCGATGTATGTATCGCCCTTCCAAAATGGCTCAGGGTGGTTTACAACAGAATAAAAACAATTAAAACCAGTTAACAATTAAAATCAAAACTGTAAAAACAGAATAAAATGAATTAAACATTCAAACAGCTAAAAACAATTTTAAACAGTTTACAGCAGTTTAAAAACCCTGGAAGGCCAGGCCAAACAGAGAGGTTTTAAGGGCTCTCCTGAAAGACAGTAATGTGCCTCTTGTTTTTAAAACAAGAGCCTCTCTATGCCTCTTGTTTTTAAAAGCAGTGGCCAGTGGGCCACAGGGGGACGACGGGTCAGGTCCAGTGTTCCCTCCAAGGCGTGTGCGTGCTTACACATTTTTTGATGTCCACTCAGCTAATTTTCGATCCTGCTCAGGTTTAACCAGGAAGGCCTCACTCTGAATGCATGTGCACACATACTGTCTTGATACTGCCGCCCAGAACAAAACTCATTCCACACACAGATGAAAAAAATTAGAGAGAACCCTGGTCAGGTCACCACCTTTACCTCCCGCTGCAGGCTCTACATATCAATGGTAATTTCCCAGCGCCCTGTAGACTCTTGCTTTTTTTAAAAAAATGCTGAAAGGAGGCTCTTCTCCCCATCACTCCCCCCCATATAGGTTGAATCAATTTAGAATCGGGCTGATTAAATTCGATTTTGAATCTAATCACTCCTTTTAGGGGTGATTAGATTAGAATATGAATCACTTGAATTTGCCAAACTCGTTGAATTAATTTGCATTGATTCACACATCCTACTTCCTGGAGAGCAGAAAAATTCAGAAAAATGGTGAACAGCAGAAATAATTAAAATAAAGTGCTGTACTGTGCTCTGTGGCTCTCCAGCTGTCCCACAATGCCCCCAAAACTGTCAATTTGTCCAATTTTATGTGAAAAATCATGGCAAAACACATTCTTTTTTTAAAACGGGAAGAGCCACACAATGGCTCCTTTAAGCAAAATGGCAGCCAGAAATCAACTTGGAAATCATTTCCAGCCACCTAGGAACCATGGATACATGGGTTTTAACCCTTTCACATCTGCTAATATTGAGGTAAGGTGTATATTCTCTGACTGGATAAGTGGAACCGTGAATAGTGGTACAACAAAAAATGAGGTTTGCCTGTACGTTCTTAACTAATTCTAATCAAACTGATAAAATAGATAGATCATAGTGATAACTAGTATGGGATTTTGAAAAGAAAGTTAATTGATACTGGGTCATCCAGTATCACACTTTCCCTTCCCTTGTGGCTCAGGGGATATAGAGTCAGTTGTTCATGTTCTTCTGTATTGTCAATTATATAGGGATGCTCGTATTAAGTTCATTAAGAGAGGACTCTTAAAGAATCATCCTGGCCATTCAGATCAATTTTACTTGGATTTTTTGCTGTCAAATTTTAAATCTGTTACCTCTATTAATGTGGCCAAGTTTTGTTTTGTTGCATCCAAACTTCGTAGAGTTTGTATTAGCAATTTGAATATTTTGTAAATTATAAATGTATTATTTAAGTGTTAAGCTGGTCTAAGGACCGTAATAAACTTACTACTACTACTACTACCACTTTCCCTTATTTTCAAAGTAGTTCACAGAAGTTTTTCAACTTACTGCCCAAAGGACCCAAGCAAGTCTTTGGCTGATACAGCAGCATATCTAGTCTTGGGAACCTCTTGATTATATGCTTCAGCAGATACTAGTGTCTTCCACAGAGATAAAATGCGGAAGCATTTATTAGCACCAAGTCCACAAAGACAATTACCTTTATTATCTTAATTACATGTCTGTGAAAACAGTTATGTTTTCCAAGAACATTATATATTCCACAGACATCTCTCTTGAAACATTAACAGTTTAAATCTCACCTCTTTATGTGTGGGAAGATGTGGTGATAACTATAAAGCTGAAATACTGAAGAGCTCAGTAAAAGAAATATTAACATTTTGATGTTCATGTAATCCAAGCAATCAAGAACCATCATGTGAACTGAGCAACACAAGCACCACACTAACATTTGTATCCTTCAAACAGAGTTTGCCACATATTTGCAGACAAGTGGGAAGAAAGGAATGACTGTGCTTTTCCACATCCTCAGGTTCCTGTATCCCATTTCAATGCCAACTTAACCCACTTCCTTCAGCAGAACCTAGGAGGTACCTTACCTTCTAGAACATGTCTCTAGTCAGCTTTCCTACAATTATCTACCCACACAACTCCTCCTCCCATAGTGCCCGAGTAAGGTTTTATTTCCAGCCAAACTGACAACTCCTCCCCCTCATAGAGGTTGGGCAGTAAACATCTTGTTGCTGATTCTGTTCTTTGAATAGTTGGAATGATGCATTCTGTAACATCACATAATAGCCAATTCTGTAGCATGTACATCAGCAAGTTATTAGCCTTATTCAGTCATCCTGTGGCTGTGAATGTGGCTACAAATGCTAGTGGCAAGCTCCCCAGCCTTCCTCTCACCACAAGGACAGTGTTTGTGTGAAGAGATAAGCACTGAAGAGACAAACATTGGAATGCAGCCCAGCATTCCAAACCATGGGAAGGATTCCTCCTCAAATATAGCATACGTCTCTTCAAACAAACACAGTTCTTACGGTGAGCAGGTGCGGGTAGCAGGCAGATCTAGGATGTCAGCATGGAGGCAAGGTTTGCTGCTACCGTAGTATGGTCATAGAATGAGAGACTACCACAATGTGTTTAGTTAAGTTAGGTAAATCGATATAATAAGTAAAATACTTGGTGTTCTCAGAGAACTCAAACAAACAAACTCAAACGCACTCAAATAAACGTTCTCTTCAACAAGAAATGTTGTATATCTAGCATAACTAGGGCTTTTATTTTCTGGAAAGTAGCACTTGTTCTGCAAAGATTTCCTTGGATCCCTTTACTGCAAGTAGATAATCCCCATGGAGTTGTACATAAGATCTGCTGTGCTGGATTAGACCAAAGGTTCCAGCTCCAACTGTAGACAGTCAGATGTTCCTGACAGCTCAAAAGCAGGGCATGAAGTTGATAGCCAGTCCTTGTTTTGCTCCCAACATCTAGAAATCAGAGGGCTAATATGCACAATACACCACCAGCAGAACACGTGATTATGAAGGGTACATGCCAAGAGCATGCCTGTTGGAAATCCTCTGTGGACATGCCAATGCACTCCTGGAGAGCCCCTTTATCACATGGATGACTGTTCATCCAAATGGCCCTTATATACACACTCATTTAAATACTTGTTTAAGTTATTGTTTAAATGCAGAGGACAACCGATCGGTGACGTCTTCACACTTTCCCTCCATAATCACATGTGCTGGGGCCTGTATCATGAAAACCAACCCAGAGGTATGCTATGCCTGGAACTTAGCTGCCAATGTAAATTACTATTGATAAAGCTATCCTCTGTTTTTTAACAAGACATTTATGCTAGTGGCCATGACAACACACTAAGGCAATGAATTCTACAAGTTAGTAAAGGTAAAGTGTGCCATCAAGTCTATTTCGACTCCTGATGCCCACAGAGCCCTGTGGTTTTCTTTGGTAGAATACAGGAGGCAGGGTCATAACTAGGGGAGAGGAGGCCCGTGTTCACTCCTCTCTCCAGTGGCCCCTAAGAGTGAAGGAGATAATGAAGTTAATAGGGAGGGGTAGAGCTGAGGGGCCCTCTGGAGCTTGGGGGCCTGGGTTCTTTGAACCCATCCGCTCAATTATAGCTACGCCCCTGACAGGAGGGGTTTACCATTGCCTCCTTCTGCACATTATGAGATGATGCCTTTCAGCATCTCCCTATATTGCTGCTGTCCAATGTAGTACCAGCAGGGATCTGAACCAGCAACCTTCCGCTTGTTAGTCAAGCATTTCCCCGCTGTGCCACTTAAGGTGACTCCACAAGTTAGTACTGTACTGTATACTTGTAAATACCTGAGCCATTTTTAGAGGAGTGGTATATCAAATAAATAAATAAATAAATAAATAAATAAACTTCTCAAATTCTCTATCACATTGAATTCTTATAATACTCAATGCCTACATCCACAGGAAAGGCATACTGAATTGCAGGTTTTGTTATGTATGTGGTAGAGATGATTTTACAAGTCCTTCTAGCCCCATAGGCTAGATAAATTAGTGTACCTTTCATGTATTTAAGCTCTGACAGGCTTTTGGGCTTCCCTCTGAGATGTTATATTGCTGACATGTGCCCACTGAACATATAACTTGTTCCTGAAGCTTACTGAAGAGCTTGATTCAATATCCATTGGAATTAATTGGAACATTTTTGTTGTCAGTCATTGTCTACTGAACAAAGCTAATAAATAGGATTAGTTTTGTATCCAAGAATAATAAAATGGAGGGAAGCACCACCAATGAGTTGAAGAAACTAGCAGCAGAAGCCAAAATAACTAACAGAACTTTGTGAGCAAATAAAAATAAATTGAGTTGCCTCAAAAAAAGAATGTTTACCAAATATGTTGTGCCAGGTAATAATAATTTTGTAATAACTTTCCTAGCACGTATTAATGTTCTCCCCTCTTTTTTTCCTTCTATTCACTTTATATTCCCCATTAAAATCCACAGAAGCCAACTCTAAAGATCTCCACTAGCTCCTTCGCCAGCTTCCCCCCACCTATAATGCATTGATGTGGTTCCTACCAATACTGGTTCAAATTCCTTGTCTGATTGAGGAGTTAGTGTGGCCTTGAAAACAGGGGTGACCACAGATTTCATTGTCTTCCATCACTGCTTACATGTGGGAAACTTTTCCTCTTTACCATCCAGTCCCATGGTGGGATAATTTTTACCACACATCTGCCAGGTCAATATCCAATGATATTTCAACACGTGATTAGATTCCTTTGATTATCCGAATGGAAAAGCACACATTCTCTGGATTTAAATACTAGATATAATGTAGAAATCAGAATGTGGGGTAGTCACTAGCATGCAATTAGATGATCATCTGAATTGCAACGTGGTAAACCCTTAACTATAGAGTTTGAATTGTAAACAGGACAGAGCCCAGGGCTGGAAAATCCAGTTATATAGACAGGGCTGACTTTTGTCACAATTCTTTCCTCCCTGCCTGAGGTGAAGAGTTGTGAGAATCCTTTTAATTTCTGCCACACTGACACAAGTGGAATAAGTGCTGCTTACAAGACAAGCGTGCTGTTTACCAGTTTCACTTATTTTCTGGTATAAAATAAATGTGGAAAACTGTGTGTGCGTGTGTCTAAGTTTCAAACATGGATTTTATTTTTTGAAAAAAGGGGCAGTTTTACCCACCAAACCTTAAGGATGACCCCTGGACCCTTGTCCTGTCACTCCCCCACCTTCCAGAGCCCAACTGACAGTCTTCAGTCACTCCCCCCGCAAACAGCATTTCTTCCTGTTGGGATCTGACAGAGCAGTTTGCCCAGGAAGATCCCAGTCAGGTTGGGGGTGAAGGACTGACATGGAGAGATTGCAAGAGAAGAGTGCCCAAGGTGGGGTGGGGGGAGCCAGACTACCAGGCAGGTCCCTTAAGGTATAGGGGTCACCCTTGGTACTTTGCCTTCTCTTCCTACCTTCCAGCAAACTGTGTCTTTTCATTCTCCAGCAGAAATCTTGAGTTGTGGGCTTGGAAACTGTGAGGGTCCTTGCCTATAAAAGGGCCTTTCCCAGTTTGGATCTATTGATATATCTGTCTGTCTGTCTGTCTGTCTATTGCTGCTTGGGCCTCACTCACATGAAACTCCACGTTTCAGTGAATCAATGCACACACAAAAATCTATCTAGTTTTTGCAGGTAGGTCCAGACCTCGCTCAGACGGCCAAAATAAATAAATAAATAAATAAATAAATAAATAAATAAAACCCCAAATCCCACAAAAATGCATTACTTTCGCAGAAAATACAATAAAACTCTCCCATTGGAAAAAAACACGGATAATGAAACCTCATATAGGAAAGGCTAGAATCACAGAAAGAGCGAAGAGGTTGATATTTGGAAGAATGCAAACTGCAAGCTCTTTTACTAATATATATGCACCTGCAGTGCACCCTGAGATCTCCAAACATGCGAATTTAATTTGTGTACTTAAGCTAGCAAACAGATAAGCATGTCTCCATAAAAGACAAAAGAGCCAAAAGCTTTCGGTTCTAGCTGCAAAACAATTGCTTCTCAACAGCTGTTCACTGTGTATGACTCTATCATTTTATGTACTTATATTGATGGGAATGTGCTGTGTTTGAAGCAGGAACAAAGGAAGCCTGGGAACCATAGAGGAGAGTGATAGGCCTGCAGCTGTGAAAGGAAGGTCTAAACACGTGATTGGAAGAATGCACTCTACCCACATTGGTCTGTTCATCTGAATCTGTTTTCCAAGTGGGTATAAAAAACTGCAGATATACTAAACACATGTTTAAAATTATTACCTGAACTGGCCCATGGCAACTTTTTGCCATCACTACACAGCCAGGCTCAACATTCTGCTGATTCCGCACAGGGCAAATGTTCATCTGTACATATCT
This sequence comes from Hemicordylus capensis, assembly GCF_027244095.1. Classification (NCBI taxonomy): domain Eukaryota; kingdom Metazoa; phylum Chordata; class Lepidosauria; order Squamata; family Cordylidae; genus Hemicordylus; species Hemicordylus capensis. Next base: position 366,263,832 of record NC_069658.1, on the reverse strand, counting down.
GGGCATAGATGGTACCATGGCCAGTGCCACCTTAGGATTTTACTATGTAACAGTACTCACATTCATGGGCAAATTGTTTCTTCAAATCTTTGATTGTGAAAACATAAACAAGAAGATCATAGGCACAAGGTGACCTGAACCTTTTAAATAAGAAACATTACTTCAACAACCTGCAACTAATTTATTGTGTAATTAAAGTAGATGAGACTGTGCTAATTTAACCACTATAAATTATGTCAATTCGCTAAGCAGTGCTTTAGGGACCAAAGCAATACTCAGTGACCCATCCCAAGGAGGCAGGCAGGCAGGCAGGCAGCCTGCTAGAATCCTAATAATTACATTTATGTTTCATTGTGTATTTTAAGTATTATGTTTGCTATTACTAATTATTTGAGCAATAGCTTAAGTAAATTAAGCTTTAATATAGGGCCTATAGTGTCAGTACATACGCACATTTCAAACTAAAAAATGTTCCTCCTTCCACTGAATCAGGGTGGTGGTGCAGCAGCCAGCACCTTCTGTAGCGGGGGAGCACCAGCAGCCAGCACCTCCTGCTACTCACCTGGTGGAGGCCATTTGCATGGCCAGATGTGTGGAGGCCAGGTGAGTGGTGGAGCCGATCCCCTGCCACTGGGTGCTGGGCAGTGCGCCGCTGCTCAGAGTGCTATCAGATCCAGCAGTAGCAGAGATAAGCATCTACTAATTTACACTTAAAGGTGCCTCTCAACACCCCATTGGAGGCACCCGCACTGGCTGCTATTGCACTGAATGCCTAAGTGGGAAGATGCCCTACACACTGTTCTTAAAGCCAATTGCCATGGTTTCATTCAGAATTAAGATATGAACACATAACACATGTGCCTGTCTTTGAGAAAGATAAAACACTGAAACTCAGTGCCTTTATTCTTGTAATAGCGGATATATGCGCATGGCATAGTTTCACTTAGAAAACACATGACAGATTTATTCAAACTATACTTTTACATAATAGAGTCACTAAAGATGGACAGCTACTGAATGAATCACAGGTTTTGCTAACCTGATAGCATCTGAAGGGTTTCTAGAGAATGAGAAATATTAATACCTCCTGGGTCCTCATATAAGACAGGGTCTCAGGTACATACTGCCACTTGCTGTGTTGAAATTACCAGAACCTGTCTTGCTATAGTTTGTAGAGGTGTGAAAACAAACCAGCTGGTTTATTTTCACAGCACTATAAACTGCAGCAAAACAAACAATATTTGGACATGTCCAGAAAGGCAGGATATAAAAATCATTTTGACAAATAAATAAAACTAGCTGGGTCGGGCGCAGAGCATCTTCATCTCTAGTTCATTGTGTGTACCCTCCCCTCCATCATCGTTTGCTTCCCCAGCCACCCACTGCCACCATTTTATTTCCTGCCCGCCTACTGCTGCCGTTTCCCCACCCACCACCCGCTCCCCACCGCCACTCGCCATCATTTCCTCCCCACCTGCTGCCACCATCGTTTTCTTCCCACCCACCTGCCCTCTTCACACCGCCTGCCTGCCGCCTGTTTTTTCGCCTGCCAACTGGCTCACTGCTGGCGCCACTTTCTTCCCTCTAGCCCATCACCGTCGCGATCCGGCAGCTGCTGGTGAACTCTCATATATAAATAATCAAAGCGCTCCCATTTCAGCAACTGGCTAAAGAAAGGACATCAAACATATAACTTCATTGGACATGGAGTTCCCTTGTTGTCTGATCTTGTAGAGCACTGAGGTACCTGGTCCTCCAAAAAAGGACCTGCACAGCACCAGCTGGAGGACTGGATGTATCCAGCTGCCTGTACTGCATAGGAGGCTATCAGGGCTATCATAGGAGGCTAATGCAACAATTTGCATTATATGTGTGATGCTAACATGGGTTGCTTTTATGCAGCGCATTGCACCTCCTCTATGGGACTTGTAATACATATAACGTGTGACATTCAGCCCTTTGAATACAAGACAGATTTGGGAACAAAGCCTGGAAAGAGAAGGTTCCACATGCAGATCTGTCCTTTTTTTAAAAAAATTTATTTTTTAGAAAAGCCAAGATCTTGTTATGTTGATTTTTTTCCATCCTTCCCCCAGCTAATGAATCATTCTGTCACAGGCATCCTCTCATTGCTTTACTGCATTGTAAATTCATCTAAATACCTCACTAATCTCAACTAATCTGAGATGATCTTTTCAAAGTCTTAGCATAAAATTTATTGGAATCTGTCAGGACCCAACATGTGCTGGAATAAACATGACCTTTCCACCAATCTCTGGGCTTCTCCCCACCATGGCAGCAATCCTAGTTTTGACATTTTTGTGTTTTCCTTTAAGTCATGAAGCTTTTCAACATGCATAAGAATCAAATGAAGATTGCATATTCCAAACAGCACCCTGCAGTGACACTTTAAAAACTCAGGTGGAAGACACATTCCAATTCCAGAAGTAATATTCTGTTAGCATATTTCAGCTATATTAATGTTCTATATCAGTTTCAGGAATCATTGACATTTCCAGTGAATTGGATAATATATTTTATTCTACTAATTTATGTTACAACAAACAAGCTTCTGAATTTTATGTAGCTCTTTGTAAAAGCAGTGTTGACAATTTAATGAATTCCCAAGTGCTAATAAAAACTATAAACTTTTGCTTTCATTGCTACCTAGACTATCCAAAGAGAGAGAGAACGATACCTGCTTTCGGATGATAATAAATGTCTATCTTCATTATCAAAATTCCAGGCCTTAATTCCTTAATTCATTCTCAAAATTCCAGGTTTACAGTGTCTGTAGCTAAGAAACTAACAGAAATAATAAATGTAGTGTTGTTTTGCTATAGAAGGGAGTATATAAGAGTGTGTGCTTTGACACTTCTAGGATTCATTGATGTACAGTCCCTTTTGTGAGCAGAAAAAACAGTGCCAAAACAAAGACACATAATTAATTAATTATCTGATCTAAATTAAATGCCAGTACACGTGAGCGAGTTGCCATATGCCCACTAGGTTAAGTTGCTAACAAGCATTTATCACAATTGAGCTGCAAGTCCACAGAATGATATAAGAGTTCATGGTGGTTTTGTGGTTTTTATGCTAGACAAGCCTTGTTGGGAGACTCCCTCAGGAGTCCCATATAAGCTGGTCTGAGCATCCCAAAGGAAGAAAGGGGTGCCAGTGTAATACATATACAAGCCTTGCCATTTTGTTGTTTTGTACAAAAGGAAAGAAATTTCTAAGAAAGCATGGTGAATTACTGCAGCCAGGCAAAGCAGAATCCATATGAAAGTATGGACACTGCTTGTTTGTTTTCTGTGTTTAAATGTAGCTCTGTTTTTGTATCCACAAAGCAGCAACATGCCCTCTCTTTCTACTGGACCCAGCAACATGGAAAAGGTGAACAAGCACAACCCCCAATCCCACCGCAGCTCTGCTGTGATCCTCACAAGTAGGGAAGTTTAAATTGGGTCCTCCTTGTTTCTGTATGTCATAGAAATATAGGATTTTAGAGCTGGGAGATCTTATAGTCCAAACCCCCTGCTCAGTGCAAGTAATGGCTATAGCATCCCTTGAAGTTTGCACTACATGAACTTCTTTCATGCAACATTATTAGGGGAACCTGTGATAGATGACATGTGTCTTGAAATTTTTGCTCACTGGGATGTGCCCAGCTTCAAACACAACTCTAGTGACAAAGATACACAAGACCTGGGTGGCATTTGGGAGATCCCAGTAAATCACTTTGGAATCAGTGGCTGACATCCAGACTAGATTACTCCTGAATAGTACTACTGAAATTTAATACTTTAGAGTAACTCTTGAGTAGTACTGTTGAGTAACTTGGTCTGAATGTCAGCCAGTGTTCAGCATAATTGACCACAATGATGATTAATAAATTATCACATTAAATGCAAAGTCATATTTTTTCGTATGCAGCTAGGAGCAAGGAAACAATGAATCGATATCTTGAACTACTATAAATCATCTGGGCCTCCAGGGCCAATTGGGAGAGCTATGGGCCTGTTCATTTGATCTGTGGTATGATGACATTCCAAAATTCCAAGTCTTTGATGAGCAATTTAAAGTTTATTATCTCTGGGGCAGCCTTATAGTTCCACCACCAAATAGTTTAGAGTTGCACACTTGTCCCTAATACTGTTGATAACCCAAGAGGGTCTTTCTTGGGCAATAGCACTTAACTTTGCGAGATGAATTAATAATTGTATGCAATCATAAAATCCTTTGTATCACAGGAAATAAGTGTCATAATATTAAACAATAATTTCTCATGGGCTTGAGCTATAGCCAATCACCTATGAATATTTTCAAAGTCACACATTTAGAAGAGGGAGAAAGAGAGAAGGAAAATGTAATAGTTAGTAGAAACAAATGGTTTCCAGTGCAATTATTTCCAGCAACCCAGTAGGGAGCAAAGATATCCATGTTAGCCCATAACTTGTTCAAATAATATGCTCTATGAAGCAGTGAAAAGGCAATATGATAGCAGAGCACTCTGAGGATGGAAAGTCCAAAATATTATAGCAGACAGAGAAAATCAGGATCTGGATTCAAATTCATAGCTCTCAGCTGAACCTACCGCATCAACACTATTTTGAGGGAGACAGAAGGGGCAAATGAACTTGCGGAGGGGAAAACTTTATTCCATATGTTGGAGATCTCTCTCTCTCTCTCTCTCTCTCTCTCTCTCTCCCTCTCTCAGAGAGAGGGGGAAATTAAGAAAAGCACTTTCAGTATATGTAAAGTGTATTTCCTTCACAGTACCACAGGGGTCCAACAATTTTGGGGAGCCATGAGTGTAGGATTGCTTCCACCACCACCACACCACTACCTAAGGGGTAGTTATGAGGATAAAATTCCCAGAGATACCTTTCTAAATTCTTTGGAGGAAAAGTGGGGTATAAACATAGCTGAAAAAGAACAGACTCTCTCCCGTGGCCCATGACAAGGCTTTACTGCCTTTGCATAGTTCTCCACTCTTTCCTAGCATCAGAATAAAGTAAGCAGATACAAATAAAGACATGTACATAACAGGCACAGGCAATATGCATAGCGTTCCTTGCACAAATTCTGAGCTATGCTGACACAGAATTCAGATTCTTAAGAAGTGAAGTGTTCACACAGCTCCAATTAAATAATAAATACATTAAATATTCTTGAAGGGGTCTCAAGGCTTAGGAAGCAAGTTCTTTAAAGCCCAGTGCCAGCATAAAAATGCATGTAAATTGAGAATGCTGAACATCTACTGAAATCCTTGCTTTCAGGATTAATCTTTACTGGAAAATTGCATTAATATATCAGTCTTCCGTAATGTCCAGAGGCAAAATTCATAATTAAAAAAAGATATTTTTTTTAAAGTACTGATGTACATTGAAATCCAACATCAGAATACCATAGGAGATACTCACATAGAAATCTCCAATTATCTAGCATTTCGAAACAGCAACATTGGCACCCTACTGATGTGCATTAGGGCAGTGGACAATATGGAAAAGATGAAAATGGTAATGGTGTGCAGTGCATGTCAGAATACTTTGCTGATGTATACTGTACATGGTATCCAATAAATAAGGGAAATGTCTCAGGTAGCTACAGTAGCACAACTGTCTTTAATAATAACGAGGGAGAGAGAAAGAGAAAGAGAGAGAGAGTCCAGATCAGAAAATTTGTTTAACATGTGGTAGCAGTGGCTTTCACTCATGAGCACAATGTAAATATGGAAAGAGAAGAGCTATGACAAAGAAAATGCATGCCTTTTCACATGTTTTAACTGTTTACATTAATCTATAGCAATTTTACTTCAGGTAGATATTTATTGGTTACCATGGCCAATCAACACTTGTTAAGTAAATCAAGACTGTGTATGTGTGTGTGTATCACAAAGTACATGGCCTTATCTAAAGAGCATCTCCTTCCCAGGTGAGCATTCACTGTATTAAAATACAGGTGAAACTCGGAAGATTAGAATATCATGCAAAAGTCCATTAATTTCAGTAATGCAAATTAAAAGGTGAAACTGATATATGAGACAGACGCATTACATGCAAAGCGAGATAAGTCAAGCCTTAATTTGTTATAATTGTGATGATCATGGCGTACAGCTCATGAAAACCCCAAATCCACAATCTCAGAAAATTAAAATATTACATGGAACCAAGACAAGAAGGATTGTAGAATAGAACAATATCGGACCTCTGAAAAGTATAAGCATGCATATGTATTCAGTACTTGGTTTGGGCCCCTTTTGCAGCAATTACTGCCTCAATGCGGCATGGCATGGATGCTATCAGCCTGTGGCACTGTTGAGGTATTATGGAAGACCAGGATGCTTCATTAGCGGCCTTCAGCAATTCTGCATTGTTTGGTCTCATGTCTCTCATCCTTCTCTTGGCAATGCCCCATAGATTCTCTATGGGGTCAGGTCAGGCGAGTTTGCTGGCCAATCAAGCACAGTACACTGTATACTTTTCAGAGGTCCGATATTGTTCTATTCTTCAATCCTTGTCTTCTTGGTTCCATGTAATATTCTAATTTTCTGGGATTGTGGATTTGGGGTTTTCATGAGCTGTACGCCATGATCATCACAATTATAACAAATTAAGGCTTGACTTATCTCGCTTTGCATGTAATGCGTCTGTCTCATATATCAGTTTCACCTTTTAATTTGCATTACTGAAATTAATGGACTTTTGCATGATATTCTAATTTTCCGAGTTTCACCTGTACATCCTGCCTTTGAATGTAAGCAATGGGCTGGATCAACAAATACCTCTCCCTCAATCTGGGCCTTATTAAGTGGTGGTGCGGGGGACAAGACTGCACACAATCCACCCCCAGCATGTCTGTCCCACTTCTGACATCTCTGCACATCCACACAACAATGTTATGTTTGAATACGTCCTACATGTATAACATCCAGTGCACATATGCTGAATCTAGGGCTTCGTTACCAGATTTTTTCTCAGGGGACTTGAAAATACACTATCAACTTAAACACAGTGGATATTCTGTGCATAGGTTGTATTTGAATGTAACATCCCTATGTGGACCCATAGAGAAGTCAAAGTGGGGCAAATACGCCAGGAAGTTTTCCACACCCAGCTTTTAGCTTGCATCTCCTTCGGAATGGAAGTGTGCATTCACATATCCGCCAAATTTACCCTGAAGTCCCTGCAAGCTATCGGGAAGCACTCCAGACATGCTTTGGGGTTTTCATTGTGCATTAGAGTGTAGCCCAATCTATATCCGGGGTTAAAAAATTCACTTTTTCCGTTGGTTTTTAGGGGCAACTTTGAAATTGCAGTATAGCCTCTCAGTAAACCCGTAGTAAAGCCTGCTATCTGGGAAAGCTCCAGACAGGCATATTTTGGGTCAAAGTTACTCTTTAGCTGAATCGCATGTTTAGGAAGTTTGTGTGGGAAAGCCTTACAGGAAGTACTGGGACCAAATGGCTATACACAGTACTTTTAGCACGTGCTGTCTGACAATACCTTCAGAGTGTTGCACTTGAAGCTCCCTATAGTTAATTCCTCTTTCTTCTCCAAGGTTCAGCAGTCAAGGCTTTTTGGACAAATTCCTGTGATGTACTCTTTACACCACTTATCACTGCCTAAGCATTTTCAGCGTAGCTGATGATTAAACACAGTGGCAAAAGACTTCAAACTGGCATGCACGTTAGAACGGTTTCCCATAGAAAATTTGTTTCCACACAGGCACAAGCACATGAGGCAGCAGCTGACATGTACTTTCACTGAACTGAAGAATACCCTCAAGAGGGGACTAAGATAGCTGAAGCCTCTAGAATTTTAATATAGAAATGAATCGACATTGCTTCACTGACACATGCTCTGGGATACTGAATATGCAGTATTTGGAGACATTTAAACAACATTTCTTTCTTTATAATAGCATGTAACATTGCAGATACAAAAACAGCCATGTTTGGCAGACTGACCATCCGTTGAGGTGACTTGCCACAGAAGAAATGTAACAAAGCCTAAGCCACTGGCTTGTGTTTTCTTCAAGCTAGACTAGGCATGGCCTGTGATGAGCAACTTCTAAGGGTGCCCCGAATGAAAAAAGTGTGAATTACACACATGCACATGCATCTCCCATTTATAACAATGAGGCAAATGTTGAATTTTCTTAACTAATAATCACAGACATTCCCAGAACTATGAATTTGCACACCATATTTTCTGGTAGAAAGGCTGCATCGGCGTAAAAGCCGCACCATTGAAAAGCAGCTGAAATTTTTTAAAATCATATCAGAAATGCTGCATTGGTGTAAAGGCCACAGCTAAAGCACCTTCAGGGGGGACAGAGCAAGGGGCCAAAATGCCCCCATGTGGAGCACAAACAGCACTCCATGGGAAATAGAAAGGCAGGGGTAGCATGCAAACCCAGGGCCAGGAAGGCCCAACTTGCACATAATATAACATAACAACTACTTATATACCGCTTTTTAACAAAAGTTAATAAATAAATGAGATGGCTCCCAGTCCCCAAAGGGCTCACAATCTAAAAAGAAACATAAGACAGGCACCAGCAACCGTCACTGGAGGTACTGTGCTGGGGGTGGATAGGGCCAGTTACTGTCCCCCTGCTAAATAAAGAGAATCACCATGTTAAAAAGGTGCCTCTCTGCCCAGTTAACAGGGGAGCAACTGCACTGTTGCTGCTCCTCTTCCGCTGCCTCTGTTCCTTTCAGGCTCTTCTGACCACGTGGAGCATATTGTTGGTCGGAGGGTCCTGCGGAGCTTCTGTTGCACCTCCTTCCCTCGCCCCTTAATTCTGGCATAAAGGCCACATTGGTGTAAAGGCCACAGGTGTCTTAAAGTAACTTTTAAAAACGTATGCGCCACAGTCCTTCTACCAGAAAATATGGTACTTGTTTTGAATCCAGTTTATAAGAACTGTAGTAGCAATTAATGTGGGTCATTACCACATGCATGGCAAACATATTTTGTGGTTTCCTGATATTAGAGGAAAGTCATATTTTAACAGCCCTTTCTTCTAGATGATAACATATTTAATTTTGAAATAAGAATATGCTAACTACTTGCAATACCACCATAGCACACACTGGCTGTAATCATCATATCATCAGCAGTAGGAGGAAGACTTTTACTGCAGTCACTCTGAGGCTTGGAATAACCTCCCAAGTGAGGTCGTGAGGTCAGAAAGTGCATATGCCAGATGGCTTTCCACAGCGTCTCCAAATTTATTTATTTCACAGGTCCTTTGGCATTTAAAATGAATTTTATGGCCATGAGATGTCATTTTTATTGTACAAAATCCCATGCCTGTGGATTTTTTGAGGCGTTTTATTGAAATCGAATTCTTTTTTATTATTGTTTATATAAACATTCAGTGTGATTTGATTTGATCTTGTTAATGTAATCCATGTTGGTATACAAGTGTCTTAAATAAAGTCAATATGCCTACCATTTCACATTGGACTGTGCTCTTGACTCTACTGGTGTTGAAGTGCAACTGTAAACTCCTCTTTTAATTTCATTCTAAGACCTATTCTGTATTGATTGATTGATTGATTGATTGATTAAGTACCGTCAAGTCGGTGTTGACTTGTAGCGACCACATAGATAGATTCTCTCCAGGATGATCTGTCTTCAACTTGGTCTTCACTATTCTATATACATAAATAAAATTCATTAGAAACTTAAAGTTTCTGACTGACTTCAAAATTGGCCCCTTGGTATATGGAAGATCTATGGGGGCTGAAGCAGCAAGATAGGCGACTGGAGCACAAGTGGAGAGAGACATCAACTTGAATCTGACAGATTGCAAAATAGAACACATCTAGAGATCTATGCTCAGGCAATACGTGCAGCAAAGAGGTGGTTCTTTTCTGCCCATATTGCCTCTGCGAGTTCACGTACAGCGGAGTTGTTCAGGGTTGTGAGGGGACTAGTATCTGCTCCCCCTCCCTTGAACCAGAATTTGGAGTCATCAGTTACCAGCTGCAATGTGTTTAAAGAGTTTTTCGCAGATAAAACCTCTTAGATTCGGGCTGACCTAGATACAGACTCCACAATTAATTTGATGTCTGAACTGGAGGTGCCCAACAACTCTTCTTATGTGATTCGACTGGATCGGTTTCAGTTTGTGACTCCTGGGGATATGGACAAACTGCTTGGAGCGGTGAGGCCTACCACTTGTTCTTTTGACCCTTGTCCAACATGGCTTGTTCTATATAGCAGGGAGGCTGTTGTAGACAGCCTGGTGGAAATCACAAATGCTTCTCTGAGGGAGGGCAGGATGCCTCCTTGTCTTAAGGAGGCAATCATTAGACCTCTTCTAAAGAACCATGCATTAGATCCCTCAGAGCTGAGCAATTATAGGCCTGTTTCCTACCTCCCATGGCTGGGCAAGGTAATTGAGAGGGTGGTAGCCTCTCAGCTTCAGGTGGTCATGGAGGAAACTGATTATCTAGACCCATTTCAAACTGGCTTTTGGGTGGGCTGTGGGGTGGAGACTGCCTTGGTAATCCTGATGAATGCTATCAATTGGGAATTGACAGAGGAAGTGTGACTCTAATGGTCCTTTTGGCTTTCTCGGTGGCTTTCGATACTATCGACCATCGTATCCTTCTGGAACATCTGCGGGTGTTGGGGGTGGGAGGCACTGTTTTACAGTGGTTCCGCTCCTACCTCTCAGATAGATTCCAGATGGTGTTGATTGGAGATTGTTGCTCTTCGAAATCTGAGCTTAAGTATGGTGTCCCTCAAGGCTCCATACTTTCTCCAATGCTTTTTAACATCAACATGAAACCTCTGGGAGAGATCATCAGGGGATTTGGAGCTGATGACACCCAGATCTACTTCTCCATGTCAACTTCTTCAGGAGTTGGCATATCCTCCCTAAATGCCTGCCTGGAAGCAGTAATGGGCTGGATGAGCGAGAATAAACTGAAGCTGAATCCAGATAAGATGGAGGTACTTATTGTGCGGGGTCAGAACTCTGGAGACAATTTTGATCTACCTGTTCTAGATGGGGTCACACTTTCTCAAAAGGAACAAGTTCTCAGTCTGAGAGTACTTCTGGATTCACACCTCTCTCTGGTTTCTCAGGTTGAGGCGGTGGCCAGGGGTGCTTTATATCAGCTTTGGCTGATACGCCAGCTGCATCAATTTCTCGAGATCAATGACCTCAAAACAGTGGTACATCTGTGGGTGACCTCCAGACTTAACTTCTGAAATGCGCTCTACATGGGGCTGCCTTTGTACGTATTCTGGAAACTTCAGTTGGTTCAGAATGCGGCAGCCAGGTTGGTCTTTGGGTCATCTCAGAGAGACCACATTACTCCTTTACTGATGGATCTATGCTGGCTGTCAATAGGTTACCGGATGAAATACAAAGTGCTAATTATAACTTATAAAACCCTAAACGGCTTAGGTCCTGGGTATTTAAGAGAACATCGTCTTCACTACGAGCCCCACCGCCCACTGAGGTCATCTCCAGTTACCGCCAACTTGTTTGGTGGCTACACAGAGACGGGACTTCTTGGTTGCTGCCCCGAGATTGTGGAACGCGCTCCCTGCTGAGTTATGATCCTCCCCATCTCGGGCAGTTTTCTAAAAACACTTGAAAACCCTTCTTTTCTCCCAAGCTTTCTCAGCTTCCTAAATTGTGGGGGGTTTTATTTCTGGTTTATTTTAAAATTGTTAAATTGTTTTTAGTTTTTATATTTGTTTTTAACTTGTTTTATGCTATTGCTAACTGCCCAGAGATGAAAGTTTGGGGTGGTGTACAAATTTGATAAATAAATAAAGATAAAAAATAGAGGTAAAGTTGTGCCAGCTGAGCCTTATGGGTTTCTTATACAGTGAGAAAGTGGACGGATTTTACTTTGGATTCCAATGACATTATTTTTATGCAGATTTATTCAACCCTTCTCTGTAGATAGCAGAGAAGGGTGTGTGCGTGTGTGTTACTGAACAGACCATTCCAGATATGAATGGTTTTGATTCGGTTTGTCACAGCTGCATTTTAGAACCGATATGAGCCTTCTGCTTTGCTAACTTCCATCCTCTGTTGTAAATTAGTTTGCCTAATTAGTTCCAATTAGGTGCTTCAAGCAATCTCTTGATCGCAGTCATTTCTTTATTTAATTGTAGTAAAATGGTGTGCTATCTTTAGGCATGGGATTTTGCACAATATTTTAATCAAAGAGCTAAAGGAGTTAATTGGTTCCCAGTGCATCCACAGGAACAAAATAGGAGCAAACTGCCCTGTCCTTCCCCAGCCTGAGGTGACTAACCATTATTACATTATTTCTTCATGGTTTTGTGTTATTCTTTATACAGAATAAGAAATGCCTCCAAAGAAGTCTGGCTTTCATTTTTTTTTTAAAGTTTTAAAAATGATGTTAAAAGCTTGGGCCTAGAGTATTTAAGAGAGTGTCTTCTTTGTCATGAACCCTGCCACCTATTATGATCTTCTAGAGAGGTCCAGTTATGGTTTCCACTGGCTAATTGGTGGTGATTAGGGACCAGGCTTTCTCTGCGGCTGCCCGGAGCCTGGCTTTGAAATATGCTCCCTGTTGAAATTAGAACATCTCCTTCTCAGTTTGCCTGTAGGAAGACCCTTAAGACACACCTGTCTTTGCTATTATTTGTTTTTATTTTGAAAATGTTTATATTGTGTTCTGTGGAATTTTAATTATTTTCACTCTTTTATATTGTGTTTTAAATGTTGTACATTGCCTAGAGATGTACTTATCAGGTGGTATAAAAATATAATTAATAAACAAATACATATACATTAATTTTAATTCTTTTTTGATTGAGTACAAATGGTTGTTTTATTAGTTGTAAACTACCCAGGACTATTTAGTGTAGATAGGGTGGTATAGCAATGAAACACAATCAATGTGTTTGTGCATGATGGAAGACATACATTTCACTTAGGTACTAAGGATTTCATCCCTGACATTTGAGTTCAAGAAAATTATATCATCTGGACCATGCTGCTGACCACATGCTATTAAGACAGATTAACTACTCTACTTACTGCAGAAAAATTACCAGCTTCACTCATATCGCAGAAGAGAATGATTTAGAAGTACAGCAGAGGCCATCTAGTCTAACCTGCTATAAAGAGGCGGGATTTGCCAAATGCAGTAAAAATCTATTACCACTCACTGCAGGGGAAAGCTACACACTTTCTTTGTAACTGGTCACTTCGACCATGAGCATAGAAACAAAAATATTCTGCAGCTTCATCATCAGACCAACTATCCCCACCTTATTTACATTCATTGCCATCTCTGATGGTTTGGAGATAGAATGGTTAATGACACCAACAAAATCTAGAGAAAAACACAACCTCCCTCTTAACTTTGTTTCGTGGTGACTGAAGAATCATCAATATTCTCATAAAGGTATCCATCTTGGTTATTATATGAATATAGGTCTGTAGCCTCATACAGTAAATATTCCTGTACAGATCTCTGTAAAACTGGTATAGGCTTGGTCATGATCAGGTCTGACGGAAGGAGACTGTCTGTTTCAAAACACGTTAAGCACTCTAATTGTGGATCAGAGGCTCTCTTTCATGTCTCCTGTAGCCATTGCAGATGCTGCTGTATGATATCCTATCAAAACTGCACATCTGAATGAGGGATGCCATGAGGCTCAGATTTTTCTAGAAGTAAACATGGTCAGCACTGCAGCAACTGGTTTGGTGCAAACTGTTATATCTTTGTGTTTTTTTCGGGGGGGGGAGCCCCCTCCCCTTAAGGCTGGTTATTTTTGTTCAGACATGAAAGGAAAAGAAGTAGTCAACAAACAAACAAACAAACAGTAGACAAAAGCCTCTTATACTGATTGGCCTAAATTGAAGGCAACAACCTGGAACCAGTCCACATAGTTGAAAAGGGCAAGTCAGGATTGACACAGAAGACTGGAGAGGGTTTTGACATCACCTACTGTGTTTTATTCCCTATAGCTATTATAGCAACAACCAAACAAGGTGAAGAAACAACAAACAAAATATCTGTTTTATATATGTGAGGCAATAGCTCATCTATGAAGGTTTGTCACTGAGCTTTTCCTTTTCACCTGACCATGAACTGTAATGCACAAAATAGAAAACAGAGGTCCTGTTCGCACACAGCATCAAACCACAGGTAGATGAAGCTGCGGTTAATCTGTGAAGCTGAGAATCCTGCAGGAGACAATTGATCAGCTGCAGTTTGGCAGCCTCCAGATTCTTGGTGGTTGGTGGATGAGTGGGTGTGAGAATTACTACCGTGTCATATCTGTGCCCTGTAATTTCCAAACTATGTGTCAGGGTGTATTGTGATAAAAAGATAAAATAAATGAACAGTTATAGGCAGCTTCAAGTCCAAAGCACCCTTCCAAAAAGGAGATGGCTTGCTGTGTCTCTCCATGATTTGCTGCTCTGGCCTTGCCTCTTTCCAACCTGCCTGCTGCTGAGGACAAATAATTCTGCCACATATCTACATTGGGTGTCAGCCCCTCCAGATACAGATATGTAGCAGAATGACTTGCCTTAGGAAGAGGCTGTATGTTGCTTCTAGGCATGGATCATGAAATCCCGCCTTCAGTTCAGGAAATCCAATTTGGAAAGCTGAGTGGACTTATCTGAGGACATAAGCCCTTACTCATTCACACTCTGCACAGTGAATATTTTGGAATGTAAGAATAACTTTTGGAATATTTTGGAATGTAAAATCTAACTTTAATCCACCAAAAACTTGAGCTACGAACACCGGAAGTCTGGGAAATGCTGCCTTAACCCTGCAGAGTTGCTCTTTCCAACATGGTCGTGTGATAAATTCTCCCTCCATCCTGAGTTTTTCTCTTGTAAATGATAGTTTATACTCTAACTCAAGACTTTTCATTACACTATTCCTGCCATAGTGATGACAGGTCTCACTCCTTCATAGAATGTCTGTTACAACTGGTTTTTAGCCTACTTTCCAGGAGGCTTATGAGATCACATGACATTTTGTGTGTCCGTGTGTGTCCCCCCCCCAACAACTTCGCAACGCCTGGACCAATATGAACCAAATTGGGTACAGCTGTAGGGACACATAGTGGCACTTCAACAGCTTAGTTTGTGATAATGTCATGCACCCCAATTCAAGATGGCAAAGGCATAAACATTTGAGGCACAAATGGGCTAACCTGAGAAATGACCTAACCGATTTGAACCAAATTTGCTACAGCTGTAGGGACATATAGGGATACCCCAATGGCATAGTTTGTGGTAATGTCATCTGCCTCAACCCAAGATGGCTGATGTGTGAACTATTGAGGCACAAGTGCACTAACGTGTGGACTGTCTAACCAATTTGAACCAAATTTGGTACAGATGTAGTGAGTGACACACAGGGACACCTCAATGGTGTAATTTGTAATGATGTCATCATCCTCCCTGATCCAAGATGGTGGACACGTGAACATTTGAGGTGCAATAGATCCAAATTGTGGACCTTGATCTGAACCAAATATAGTCCAGTTGAAGGGATAGTGAAAGGAAAGTAGGCAGATTAGTTCTTACTAGAACAACTTGTATTCAAACATGACAGTCAGGTAATGTACCTTCAATAGAAACAGAAACAACTAAATACCTCATAATGTAAGAGACAAACTTTTGAGTTCATAATAATAATAATAATAATAATAATAATAATAATAATAATAATAAATTTGATTTCTATACCGCCCTTCCCAAAATGGCTCAGGGTGGTTTACACAGAGAAATAATAAATAAATAAGATGGCTTCCTGACCCCAAAGGGCTCACATTCTAAAAAAAACCCACAAGATAGACACCAGCAACAGTCACTGGAGGTACTGTGCTGGGAGTGGATAGGGCCAGTTACTCTCCCCCTGCTAAATAAAGAGAATCATCACGGTAAAAGCTGCCTCTTTGCCCAGTTAGCAGGGGAGTTAGCAGAGATTACTCTTCAGGCTGAATGCTAAATGAACTAATAAAGAAAAAGTAGATCGGGGAGTGAAAGACTGATTTCATGGTCATGGTAAGAAAGTCCCAGTCTGAATTCTGTAAAAGATGGGGGTGGAAGAAGTGCTATGCAGATTCAGTTTAATTAGGCTGTGCTAAGTGTAGTTCTGTGTACAGTTCTGGTAACTCATAACCCACATCTCAAAAAAGGATGTTGTAGAGATGGAAAAGCTGTAGCAAAAGGCAAACAAAATGATCAGGATCCTGCAGCACTTTCCTTATGAGGAAAACCTAAAATATTTGGAGTTATTGTTAACAGCTGAGCTTATTCTGCCTGCTCCCAGAAGCCTCCCTGGTTGCAACTGCATCCCCAGGCTTGGATACTGCTCCTTTGCTATGCTCTGGAGCTGCTCTGCAAAGTGAGCTCCCAGTCTATGTTATACATGGGGACAGTTAGCTTAGTTGGCAGTGGACTGATCACCCTCATATTTGGCTACAAGCACCACAAATTGGAAAGGGGATTAGATTCACACTCACTCTTTTTATGAGGGGGCCCCACCTAAGCAGACTCCAGAACTAGCTACTGCAAGTGTCTGGCATAAAAGATCATTTCAGACTTGGAATGAAATCTAAACTCTCCTCATCCTCTCACAAAAGAGATTACACTTGTTGGTAATGAAGCAATTAGGCCAGGAAGGGAAGGCAGATAAGACAATTGCAACAGCAGACTCCATTACAATAGGGATGAATCAGTGACATAACTTTAAAGAGGTGCCCATCAAAATCTTTGATAGAATTATTGGGAGAGTCATCCCCAGCACAGGATACTCTTTTGACGCACCTGCATATTCTAGTTTTTATTACAATCAGCCTTGAATACAACAGGTAATTCACACACCGTCTCACCTAGGAAGGGAAATCAGACACAATGCTTTTCAAAAGAGCCTGTATGGACTCCCCTATTCAGCAGAGCATGACAACAGCAAAGTGTCCCCAAGGCATGTTTTAGGATATAAGTATCCCTAACCCAATGACTCAGTGTGCTTCCTCATGTATTACACCTGGGACTCCCACGGTGAAACATCTCTGTGTTCCCTTGTGCCTCTCACTCAGGACTCCATCAGACTGCAACAAGAACTCCAGCAGACCACCTTGGTGTTCCCCTCTCCATTGGGCCATTTGAGCTGAAATCACTAACTGCCCAGTAAATTCACTGCCCTCATGCCAAGGCTCAGCTTATTGTGCCTGGTTTGAAATTGATCCCCCTGCCGATCTATCCTGCTGGCCTCAAGCTGGAACTTTCCTCATGAGCAACCCCAATAACTCCTTCAACTCTCCTGCTTTCCACTCCATCTCCCCGGACGGACACTAGTCTCCAGCTGCCCAAGTTGGATCTTCATGAGGACAGGTGATATAGCTTCTTGCCCAGCTCCTTCAGGGCTGAATCTATCCCTTTCTCTTATTTCCAAAGCCTTGTCCCTCTATCTTAAAGTAACTCTTTCTAGTCTGCCTGGGAATTTACACACCACCTGGAACTTTAAGCTAAATGTGCCTTATAATAGTCTGTTTTTTAGAACATATTTGTATTGCTTCTATGTTAGGGCCACCTAATAACTTAGTCTATTGCTCTTATTACTTCTCTGTCAAGAAACTCCCTTTTGTTAATTAAAACCTCTATCTCAAGCCGATTTTCTTGAGCTTATACACTTGCACAAATTAAGGCTGATTGAACTGTCTCCTCTTTTGAGCTAAATTCCCCACATTTGCCCAAACTGGGGTGTCAACCAATCATCCCTGAGGCAGGTCCATTAACATTATGCATATAATTTCTTTGCTGTTACAGTCTTTAAAACTATTTTTCTGCCTTTGCAGTACATATTTTGGGTACTTTCCATCCACCAGTGCATGCAAATCTCCAAAGAAATATTTCAAGTTGTACTGAAACAATATTTGATCTATAGCTTTATTAGTAAGACATCTTTCTAACATCTGCATACACATGAATGTGCACACACAGAGAGAGACAGGGAATTAAATATACTTTACCACAGAAGTACATCATTTGTTCGAGAAAGCAATCTCTGCGTAATAATTTGGCATCATTTTCTCCTTGAATCGTTGCTGCTGCTTGCATGGATCCAAGATGTCTGTCTCCATGATCAACCCACTGAAATATACTTGGTCTTTTTTGAGGACAAGTGAGAACAGGAATATTTCCTCCAAAGCTGAATGTAGAATTCAATCCTACTTCAGAATTCCATGTCATTAGGATGGCAATCCAGCTGGCCCAAAGCCCTTACAGATCTAAATGCTGCTTTTCCGGTACATATGGCAGTACCATTCAAAGAGCTATGACAATGATACTGTTTATAGCTCTGAAAATGGCGCTGCCATCTGCACCATGAATCACCAGGAAGGCAGAGTTCTGCAGTTGGATACTCCTTTGGTCTGCCACTCCAACATGCTATGACTGTAGCTATTGCTATCACACATCACCCGAGGAACTGACTTGGGGGGTGGGGGATGAGCACAGTGTTGCTTGGACTGGAGAAACCTGCAAACTCCAGCTTGGTCTTTCTATTTCTATTATGAGTGGCTGGAAAAACTTGCATTTTGGCCGTCACACAGTAGAATCCCAGAGATCAATACTTTCTCATACATTGTCACTGGTATTGAGGATACAGGATCCCATTCACTCCTAGACACCATGAGCCATTTTTCACAGATGCAGAACAGGTTACTCTTCTGTTCAAATGCACTTTAACAGAAGAAGGCGGCCATATGTGTTTGTTCTCCTGCCCACATATGCATATGTCCTTTGCCATTTTAACAGTGTCAGTGCATCATAAGATATTCTTTTTTCATGAAAATGTATAGCAAGCATTGCACATTGCTCACAACTCAGTTGCCTGTTGTGTACTTTGCCACGTTGCTGTTTGTTACTAGGCAGGGATGCGGAGCTTTGCCATAAATCCACAAGCACAGAATCAACGCCAGGGCTGGTGACAGCATGCTGGTTATCTCTGTACTGGTGTGCTCCTAAGCCACTCTCTCAGAATAAATGATATGAATTTTTCACAGGTCAGATGAAAACTGTAAGCAGCAGTTGTGGCAGTGAACCTCATTTCACTATGCTATGAGAATCAGCCATCACTGTGTTAAAAAGGAAACACGATGACATCTTATTGTCCTAGAGTGTACAGATGAGCCTCCATAATGGTCCTTCTCAGGGAAAAATGAAACCAACACGTCAAATGAAGTCCTCCTGTACTGTTGCCTTATGAGTTACAATGCTGATTATCTACCACTGTAAAGATGAGAAATCTACTTCCTTCTGCTCAGCTTGTCACCGACACTAAGCAAAATATTACCAAAATATTACCTTAAAGTGCAACAGATATATTTCTATAAGTGAGCTTTAAATGGAAATATTTGAACCAGTACCACTTTCGTGGAAAGAGCCTGGGCCTTCTTTCCTTGGGTACATGAGTTCTGGATAATCTGAAACAGAGTACAAGTGGTGACTAGCAAAAACCACCAACATATTTATATTTAAGCTTTAAACGTATACCCTGAATTTTCTTCCAGGCTGAAGCATGGCAGGCTGAGACATTTAGGAAAAAGCTGTGCTCCACACTGCAGCAGAAGATGCAAAGTTGCAGCTCCAAGAGCAGCTTCCTGGAAACTATGCTGCACTGATCAATCTAAGAGGATACTATAGCACAGAATATGGTGGCGAGGAAGAGGTGCAGCCAGCAAAGCAAATGTAACCTTTAAAAATGTGCTTTTGGTCATGGCTACCACTTGTGCATTCAGGAGCAAACTCAGACCAACATCTAGGCTGCATTCCTGATTCTTCAGGTAAACTGTGATATCATTCAGGATAGCACACCCCACCTCCCCTAGATTTCAAGGGCTATCAGCCATCAGGTGCTCTGCAGTATTCAACAACAATACAACTGATAGATTCAACGTATTTATGAATATATTTGTGAACCACCTAGAGCCATCTGGGTGAGGTGGCATAAAAATCTAATCAATCAATCAATAAGAAACAAATATTATATTATATGATGTTAATTTACATCAATGCCATTACTGCATTCAGACACTGGTTCAGAACACCATCATCCTCAATCTAATGATAACAGTCAGATGACTGGTAACAGATCTCCAAAAGTGGAGATACTCTCACATATTGTTTCATATAGATGTCAACCATACAGGTAGAATTATATGGAGAAGAGCAATTCACAGCTATCATAAACTACTGAGAATCTCAGTATTCTGCATTCCCAGAAAGTCCTGAAGGCAACCTAGAAGAATCCACAGCCAATCATGTAAAAAACCGCAGAGAGACCAATAATCTAGGAGAATACAACATTCACCATCCTTCACATCTCCAGGTGCAGTCAATTAATCAAGGCTATCAAAGAAATTTCAGTGCCACATTCACATTTGAATGAAACCAGATAATCAGAGCTGTCTACCTGTCCCTGCCTCTACCACTGTATAACTGAAGATGTGAAGCTACCACCTGCTCAATCACTTTGCCCAAGCATGGAAAACTGCAAGTCACTCAATAGAAACCCAGCTTAGCTGGTTCCAAAGTGGCTTGACGTCCATAGCAAGCTGCTTTATACAAAGTTAGACCATTGTAGTGGGGCAGCTTGCGGACAGAATCATGCACTTTGACTCACAAGCATGAGATTTTTCAGAAATGTTGTTAGGTATGTATGGTTTTAGAAAGTAAAATTGCACATCCTAACAAATCCAACATGTTGGCCAAAATAAATATGGCATTATGGTTAGGGTTACTCTCTAAAACCAGAAACATCTGACAAGATTTGTGCTAAATCTCAGGTCTGATTTTTAAGTTTCTATCGTGACACCATACATAACTGACATTTCTGAAAAATCTCATGCTTGTGAGACAAAATGCACCATTCAGCTTGATTTTCCAATTTAGCTGCTCTACTATTGGTCCCTCTAGTTCAGTACTGACTTCACTGACTGGCAGTGGCTCTCCATTTCTCCCAGTCCTATGTGGAGATGCCAAAGATTAAACCTGTGACCTTCTGCATGCAAAGTATGTGTTATACTACTGAGCTGTGGCCCCTTCCTTCATGGACGATCTGCTAATCCAATCTGCTGGCTCCTGAAGAGGCCAGATAGGACTCCACTTATCAATATATACATTTGCCAAGAAGAAATATAATTGACAGAATTAAGGAGCACTCCAACCATGCTGAGTTACAAAGACAAGAGGAACAAGGTTTAGCAAGATCAGCACCATCAGTAAAAGTGACGGCAAAACAAAGGAAGATGAATTGAAAACTTAGAAAGATGGAAGACAGGATGTGTTAAAACAAAGCCCCTTTTCCTAGTAGGACAGGTGGTAAGGATTTCAATTTTCATTCAGCTGAATAGCAAAGTCTTGTTCCCTGTTAAAACACGATGTTTTCTATAGGTATAGTTTTACTTCAATTTCTAAAGCAATCTATGAATTCTTTAAAGGTAAAGTGTGCCGTCAAGTCAATTTCGACTCCTGGCGCCCACAGAGCGATGTGGTTTTCTTTGGTAGAATACAGGAGGGGTTTACCATTGCCTCCTCCCACGCAGTATGAGATTATGCCTTTCAGCATCTTCCTATATCGCTGCTGCCTGATATAGTAGCAGCGGGGATTCGAACTGGAAACCTTCTGCTTGTTAGTCAAGCATTTCCCTACTCTTACCTTTTGGAGAACTGCATTTTCAATTTACAGAGCAATTTATGCTGTATTAAAAAATAAACCTATTTTGAATCAAACATCTCTGTGTGGGTGTACATATTTCCCCCCCTCAAATAAGCAACATTTGAATTTTAAAGCTTGGTTACTAGATATGTGCTGAAACTGCTTCTGAATAGTTTCATAATATGTTGAAACCATTATATTTTCTCTGCTATTTTTTCTGGTAATTGTTTAAAAATTTAAAATGAGAACATTAACATGGAAGCTAAGTAGAGGGGTAGTTGAGAAAATTCTGCAGTATACTCACCAAATCCCTATCACATACACCCTCCAAACAAGTTATAAATATTAATGACATAGGAGCCCCGTTTACTTGCTATGAAAGTCATAGGTGTTGTACAGCATTGTCCATGAGCACCCCAGTAAATCAAGTCCTATGCCAAAATGCTCTGCAGCCCCGCCCTCACTCTCCATGGATACAATGCTTATCTGCAGAGACAAAAGGATTCATCAGGGAGAGATACGTCCTGGAACTGAGAATACAGAAGCCCAGCATTCTTAATCATGAAGAAAGTATCTCCCTGGGTACAGCCTTTGTCTCTATGTCCATGAAAAGCGAAGTGGGTAGTTTAAGGGTTTGTTAGTGAAAGGGTGGAGCTTGCTCATGTATTTCCATGGGTGTTGTATCAGGTACAGCATCCACATTTTTTATAAGTGAATAGTGCTAGTGTCATCCTACACGTTTAATAAGCACTGAACAGAGGCTGAGTTCAGATGTAACAAGAAATCACAGATTCCTGCTATGAGAACGGGCCTCAAGTCATGGGCCTGCCCACCTTCACCTCCTCCGCCACCACGTACAAAAGGAAGCAAGTGAAGACTTTCATTTTAAGATCAAACCACAGTTCCAAATTATAAACATACTCAGGTAACTGCAGTGTGTTAACTTAGAACAAACTTAAAGATACAGACTTAGAACAAACCAAGATAGCAAACCAGCATGTCACTCTCATAGGTGAAGCATTAGGAAGGCAAGCATGCAAGCCCTTGTCTCTTCAAGGCTCATTCTCATAGCAAGAAACTATAGTTTCGTGTTAAGCCCAGCTAGATAGGGGTGTGCACAAAACTGGTCTATCTAGTTCGGTTCGAGTCCAAACTGGACTCAAATCAAACCAGGCATGTTCGGTTTTGTTTCTCAGAGTCCAGGATACCTAGATAGCAGAAAACCTTACGTTCAGTTGATATCTTTCATTTTCAGTGGGGGCAATCCAAGGGTCAGGTTATGGAAGACTCAAAGGAGGTCTGGCAATATTAATCTCCACCTCTCTGCGGGCTACAGTGACATCTCTCACCGCACTTAAGCATTTTGCTATGGCCATGCTAATTCACTTTGGTCCCAGTGCACTGTTAATTATTAATGTCTATCTACCACCCCAGCAACAAAAACCTGTAATTTGCTCTATGTGGACTGAGCTTGAGCAGTACACAAATTACCTCCTTTTGGCCAACCCCGAGGCACTAATGGTGATGGGGGCAATATCAATGCTAGGATGGGTCCTGACGACCAGACACTATTCTCCCGCCTCCATCTACCCATCCCTTGCCTGGAGTTTGAACCCCTGCCCCTTACTCGCTATTCAAAGGGGGTGCCAGACCAAACTGGCCTGGTCCGGGTCTGGTGTCGAACCAAATAAGACCAGCCAGTTCTGTGCACACCCCTACTGGAGCCCACTTTGGTCTATGAAAGCTTATGCCATAATAAACTTGTTGAGTTTTAAGGTGCCATATACACTTTTTTATTTTTAAGATGTCACAAGATATTGTTGTTTTTGCTGCAACAAATAAAAATGGCTACCCTCCTGAAAGTTAATATATACATGGGCATTTTTTTGATGTAGGTTTGCAAAATAACATGTAAACTCATAGCAATAGCACTTACATTTATATACTGCTTTATAGCCAGAGCTCTCTAAGCGGTTTACAATGATTTAGCATATTGCCCCCAACATTCTGGGTACTCATTTTACCGACCTCGGAAGGATGGAAGGCTGAGTCAACCTTGAGCCCCTGGTCAGGATCGAACTTGCAACCTTCTGGTTACAGGGCGGCAGTTTTACCACTGCGCTACCAGGGGCTCATTCTTAGAGGCTGTTCTCAGACACAGCCTAACTCAGGCTAGGGAAGCCCAGTCTGGGTTAGGCTGTGCATGACAATTGCTAAGATCAGGCCCAATCCCAGCAGGGCGGCACCACTTAACCCAGGTTTTTGTCAAGGTTAAGGGAGTGAACACTCCCTTAACCTGAGCTCCCTGCTCATGTGTAAGTTTGGGCTGCTTCTAGGCCAGCTGCTTCTAGGCTAAGGCACCTAGAGTGCTCATCTGCTGGAGGAATCCTGCAATGCACTGTGCTCAGGACATGGTGCATTGTGGGATATCCAGAGGCTGGGACTCTGAAAATGGATTGTGTGGGAGCACAGACGCTCCCATCAACAATTTGCCAATTGTTTGGGGGGGAAGGTGAGTGAAGCAAAGACATTTCTCCCCCCCCCGTCCGCCCCCCCCCCGATGCCCAATCATGGGAACGACCTCACAATTATCCTGTTTAATTTCTCCTTTGAGCTAGTTCTGATGGAGAGATTCATCTTTTGAATCCATAGAAGAAAACTTGCTTTTTCAGAAACACTCAGTAAGACTGCTTTAAATGCTGTCTTTTGTTTAAAAATAAAATGAGGCCAGTGCAACATTAGCTGCAGAATCTGATTGATCTTAGCAGTGAGTGGGCTTGATGAACCTTTAATTATTTGCTTGGCAGAATCCCAGCTAAACCTGTCATCTTTGTCATTTCTCCCTGGGTACCTGGTGGCTTTTGTAAAATGCTGCAACACCTTTCAGGATGCAACTCACCACCCCCCGCCCCGGCCACCTTCCCAACCTATCAGACTCAACTGTTTCTCATAACTGTTACCAAATTCCCTTGTAAGATGAATCACTCCATTCTAAAATTGCTGTAGCAACCTTAGTGTATTTCTGTGTTGGAGCCTAATCAAAGCTCTGGCTTTGACGACTGACAAATATGGTCTGGCCTTGTCATTGACAAATTGAAGAATATGTTCTTGACTAAACTCTACCATCCCACAAAGATGTTTTTAACAAGAAAATAACAAGGAGTTGAGCACATTGAGTCTTGTGAGTTTATGGCAGCTACAAGGCCAGAACACCAGCTGACAAATATAAATGCTTCTGAAGTCAGCGTTAGTTCTAATAATTAACTTTCAAACATCTCTGATCACTATTTATCATCTGCTTTAGCTAGCTTCTGTCCCAATGCAAGATCTTAAGGCTCAGAGCCAAAGTGCAATTTTACATCTCATATTTACACTTAGTTTTAAAAAATCAAAAAAATCGTGGTGACTTCCTAGTGAGGAAATCTATCTTTACATCACTCGGCATTTCTAGTGGATATGCCAGAATTTCCCTAGTGACCACAGGGAAGAGAACAGGGACAGGTTCATATTTGTGCAGTTGCATTCTCTGGCCCAGTTCAGAGGTAACAGGAAACCAGAGGTTCCTTCACATCCGGTTTCCTAACCAAAATGTCCAAATTCGGGGAAATTGAGGGGGGGGGTCCCAAAGCGACCCATGGTTTCCCTCGCCAAACTCCACTCTGAACCTTCGGTCAGAGTGGAGTTTTGCCACTGCAAACTCCATTTCTGCATAGCCAGCATTGCATCTGAATGCTAGCACTGCAGTTTGGGCCCCATAGAAACAGAGCTGAGGGAGGAAGCTCCTACCTCACTCCTATTGGCTGTGCAAGCTGTCCTTCAGGAAAGAAGGAAGCATGTACAGCCAATTCCCCTGCCTCTCTGCAGTCTCACTGACTGCAGAGAGGCAACTCTCCCAATGTCTGAATGCGGACAGGACAGTGCGGGGAGAGGGGCATGGAACCACAAGTCCATTGGACCTGCGGTTCCAAGTTACGTCTGAACCAGGCCAATTTCTCACTTGGAGCTCCATAAATGGGGATTCTGCTAAAAACAGCAATAATAAAACCCTGCTCAAATATAAGTACCATTTACAAAACAAATTAAAAGGAACATGATGATAAAAATAACTATAGGCCTGTTCAGTTGAACATTAGCCTTCAACCCCTTTTATACATGATAAGGCTTGACATGCCCACCCCTTCGGAGCACATCTGAGAATGCATCGGCACATCCTTACCACATGTAAAAAGGGTGACAGGCTAAGAATCATCTGAACGGGCCCAAGATATTTTCAAAAACTAATATGGATTTTCAGGAGCAGAAAAATCAGTACTTGCTCATGTCTCCTCAGAAAGCCTCGCCAGATTCCCCTTTACAAGCATAGCCCCTCGGACTGTCAGACCATATCGAACTGGTTTGCAACAGACCAGTCTAGGTCCGGTTCGATTGCGGACCAAACTGCCTATCCTGGAGGCCAGTTCAGTTCACAATCATCGAACCGGCCCAGTTTGTTGCGGATCAGTTTGTTGCAGACTGGATCATGCACACCTTTAATTCATACCTGGAGACAATGAGTCCTTTCTCATGACCAGTGAGAAAAGGCAATAGGGTTAGAGAGGAGGAAGTCCTGAAGAGCTTATCTCCCTGCAGACGAGCAGTTTCCTTTCCTTGGGCGGGTGGATGAACACCAGCTACTGTTGGTCACTCCATGGGTCGGTGTGCCGGGACGTGTACCCCACCCCCTGGAACTCTGATAATGTACCACGGGAGTGTCTGGTGCATGAGTGAGGATCCCCCTCTCCCCAAGAGCACCGCAGGCTGCTAGCCATGGCTGCTTGCAACCGTGGCTGACAGACAATAGAAAAAATGAGGTTAAGTAAGCGCTCATTCCCTTGACCTTGTTTTAGAGGGAGGCTCCATAGGAGGGTTTGCCACTGCGACTGGGTCCGATCCTGGTGGTACACACGCATGTGCAAAACCAGGCTGGGCTTCCTTAGCCTGGTTTTGCATGCATGTGTGAATAGCTTCTATGTCAGTTTATTCGGAAGGCACATGCATAATAAGATTAAAGTTTCCATGTTCTTTTTCTTGGAAAACAGATTTAGGAATCTTGCCTTAATAAAAGCTGAAATAGTTATCATTTCAGTAGGGCGTTCTTTAAAAAGAAAGAAAGTAAGAACACTATTTTTTAATATAATTGAGGTACTACTCTTGAGTGGCAAGAACATTCTCCATCTCCTGTCAGCTTTATCATGACTTCTTGAAAACACCTTGGAAACTATACGTATTTTATTTAGTGGTACCTTCAGTTTTGTTCCTTTCATGTTCTAGGAAGACAAGCAATGTTCTAAAAGAAGTATACTCCCTATGTTTTAAAGGTCTGATTGTCAGCAATCTGGCCACCCAGTAGGGAAGTCTAGGATGATAGTTCACCAAAAGACCAAACTGGGTTGCAGAAGCAAAACATAGCTCAGAAATATTTCTCTCTCTCTGGCTCAGGCTGGGAGTTGTCAACACCAGGGATTACATACGTTGCCTTCCAGTGGCTAACTGCAAGCTGTAGACGTGCTTTATAGTCCAAGCTGATAACTCTCAGCTGGCAGGGATTCAAGGCTTATCAGCCCTCTGCAAGAGGCACTTACTTCTCCTGATGGTTTCCAGCTGTGCCTGCCACCTTGTGACATGCCTCTGCTGTGGAGTCAGTGGGGGTTGCCTGCACAGATCATCCTCCGGTTCATCCATTGCTGTCTCTGCTGCCTCAGACTGCTGTGCCTGCTCTGAAACATCAGCCGGACCTGCCTCAGCCACCTCTTGGGAACCGACAGCCGGGCTCTGCCCCTCAGGCACCCCTGCATCGGCTGAAGGGCTGTCAGCTTTCCCTTCCTCCTCGTTATCTGAGAGCGAGGGCGTGATACTGATCTACAATATCTGATCAAATGCTTTATTATCTTCTTTGCCATTTCTAATGAGCACTGTGCATAATTCTACTGGGATCTGACCACTCTGCCTGGCAATCATTGTCAGCCCAGAACACTCAGCATAACAAGGGTTAGCTGTCCGTTGGGTTGGAAGGAAATTATGCCCTTAATTTTTTTTTTGCCGTAAGTTCCATACACTGTTTATTTGGTAGTCTATCACCAAAGAATGAGTCACAGAATAAAGAAAAAGTTAAAGAAGTCAATTAAAATGAATAAATACATAAATACGCACATGCATATTCACACACACATACAAACATGTAATGCTACAGTAATAAAATAAAAGACTTACAGAGTATGTTCAGGGTTAGACAGGAACTGGTCTATTGCAGAACAGCAGGAGGAACTTGGAGATAGTGCAACAGCCACTTTTAGTGCGGGAGGGAAGGACAGACACAGTGAAGGGGTAAGGGAAGAAAGGAAAGAAAAACACAGAGATGGTTAATAAGAAACTCATCTCCAAATTATGCGCCATTTAAATGTACAACTGAATATGCCTAAATAATGTGAATGGTCCATGTAGCACTACTTGACTCCAAATGCATCAACCAACCTTTAGAAAAGAAGCATTAACAATGATGATGACTATTACCTGCCACGTGGTTTATTATTGTTAAAACCTTACATCATTTATCAAAGATGCATTATTTCTTCTCCTGTCAGGGATCTCATTAGACTGTCATTTAAACCATCTCTGATCACCTTCTAAGGTGCTTAGATTTTATTTTTGAATGATACAGTAGGATTATTTAAGATTTGTAAGAGTCTCCTGCAGAATTAAGTAATGATGGACAAAATCCATGTTCCACAGTGGCCCTATTCACACATTATGTTTTACAGTATGCCCATTCAGGTTTAAATACACAGGTACATGCTTTTCTGTGAATGGATGTACATGTATTCCTTTTAGATATACCCCTCTCAAATGAAGGCATAAATAGGGAGTGTACTGCTGTATGTATGTTCAGCATACCATGCAAAGAACTGTACATGAGTACAGACCTGTATGCTTGCACACTGTACATAGGGTGTGCATTGAACATAATGAGAGAATATAGCTATTATTTCTGCAGAAGTAAAAGCCCCAGTCCATACTAGATGTGAAGACATGAAGGTTCTTTGATGACTAACAAGAACTATTGCATTTTCTTTGCATTTCCTCATTGCACCAGCAGCCTAGATTTACACTGCCATTTCTGTTCAAAAGCATAATCACCATATTCACCAGTAAATCTGAACTACAACATTTCTGGCCTAATCAACAACTGAAAAGGTTTAATTCCACAAATTCTTACTTGTGGCCAAGCTCTACAAGAGCCACCCCAGCCTAAACGCATCAACTGTTGGGAAAAAATGTTTTGAGTAACGTAAACAAGAGGTGGATTTTGCAGGAAAGACTTGTAAGCAGAAACTATATTCTGGCCTTTCTTTGCTCCTGTATCTTTCCTGAAACATATATGTGGATATATTTCATCCCAGTAAGGTGTTTTGCATAAGAATGCCTCTATGGAGGAAAGATATATCATAATCAGCCCTCAATCTAATGTATTCCTCCTCCTCCTCTCCGCCACCACATAAAATGGGAAATGTCACCTTCAGAGCCATTGAGCCTATTTCTAGCATACTCTGCAGATATAATAAATTTGCATCTGATCATGCACATGCCACCATAGTTAGTTAGCAGTTCAAAGTTCTGTAAGATCATATGCATGAAGCATTTCCAGATCTACCGGGCAGCCCATGCTTTCATGGAGCTCAAACTAGGCACCAGAGCAGCTATGCCTGAGTGACAAAGAAGTGTCTTGGCATCATCTTAGACTCTCAAAGTGAACCAGAGATTATTAGGTTCCTTGAAACCATTAAATTGTTTTAAGATTTTAATTATAAAGAATAATGAGGTATTTTGTAAACAGCCTGGTAGAAATCATAAATGCTCCTCTGAGGGAAGGCAGGATGCCTCCTTGTCTTAAGGAGGCAATCATTAGACCTCTTCTAAAGAACCATGCATTAGATCCCTCAGAGCTGAGCAATTATAGGCCTGTTTCCTACCTCCTATGGCTGGGCAAGGTAATTGACAGGGTGGTGGCCTCTCAGCTCCAGGCGGTCTTGGAGGAAACTGATTATCTAGACCCATTTCAAACTGGCTTTTGGGTGGGCTATGGGGTGGAGACTGCCTTGGTAATCCTGATGAATGCTATCAATTGGGAATTGACAGAGGAAGTGTGACTCTAATGGTCCTTTTGGATCTCTTGGCGGCTTTCAATACTATCGACCATAGTATCCTTCTGGAACGTCTGAGGGTGTTGGGGGTGGGAGGCACTGTTCTACAGTGGTTTTGCTCCTACCCCTCGGATAGATTCCAGATGGTGTCAATTGGAGACTGTTGCTCTTCAAAATCTGAGCTTAAGTATGGTGTTCCTCAAGGCTCCATACTTTCTCCAATGTTTTTTAACATCTACATGAAACCTCTGGGAGAGATCATCAGGGGATTTGGAGCTGGGTGTTACCAATATGCTGATGACACCCTGATCAACTTCTCCATGTCAACTTCTTCAGGAGTTGGCATATCCTCCCTAAATGCCTGCCTGGAAGCAGTAATGGGCTGGATGAGCGAGAATAAACTGAAGCTGAATCCAGATAAGATGGAGGTACTTATTGTGCGGGGTCAGAACTCTAGAGATAATTTTGATCTGCCTGTTCTAGATGGGGGTCACACTTCCCCAAAAGGAACAAGTTCGCAGTCTGGGAGTACTTCTGGATTCACACCTCTCTCTGGTTTCTCAGGTTGAGTCGGTGGCCAGGGGTGCTTTCTATCAGCTCCAGCTGATACGCCAGCTGTACCCATTTCTCAAGATCAATGACCTCAAAACTGTGGTACATCTGTTGGTAACCTCCAGACTTGACTTTTGTAATGCACTCTATGTGAGGCTACCTTTGTACATAGTCCGGAAACTTCAGTTGGTTCAGAACGCAGCAGCCAGGTTGGTCTCTGGGTCATCTCGGAGAGACCATGTTACTCCTTTACTGATGGAGTTACACTGGCTGCCAATAGGTTTCTGGACAAAATACAAAGTGCTAGTTACAACTTACAAAGCCCTAAACGGCTTAGGCCCTGGGTATCTAAGAGAGTGTCTTCTTCGTTATGAGCCCCACTGCCCATTGAGGTCATCTGAGGAGGTCCGTCTCCAGTTGCCGCTGACCCGTTTGGTGGCTACACAGGGACGGGCCTTCTCGGTCGCTGCCCTAAGATTGTGGAATCTCAGCTTCCTGCTGAGATACGATCCTCCCCATCTCTGGCAATATTCAAAAAACAGCTGAAAACCCATCTTTTCATCCAAGCTTTCTCAGCTTCCTAAATTTGTGGGGTTTTAATATTTGGTCTATTTTAAAATTCAAAACCCGATTTTGGGGGTTTTAATCACTGTAATTGTTTAATCGTTGTTTTAAAATGTTTTAAAATTGTTAATTGTTATATTGTTTTTTAATTTGTTTTAGCTCTTTACTGTTTTAGTGGTTTGTTTTAATTGTAAACCACCCTGAGCCATTCTGGAAATTTTTTTTTAGAAAAACACATCCCTAAAAGCTTAATGCATCATTGGAGCAGATTTCAGGGAAGATGTGAGCTCTTCATAAATTGTGAACTTCATGATAAAGTAGATATATTCATGAAGCTGGTTAGGGTCACTGCCCAGAGCCTTTGGATAGGATAGGATAGAAATGAAATGAATAAATAAATACCAATGCTTTGACACAATTATGATGCTTTATTCTTTTTTAACATATGTGTACATAGTGCTATCTATCTATATAATTCTCTAAGGTGTACCCGTGGCTAATCCTGTGTGTGGCAGCTCTTGCAAGAGTTTATGAGCAGAAGCACCATGGTGATTGGGCAACGGAGATTCCATATACAGATAGGGAGGAGTAGCCTGTGAGAGCAGAAGCACCATGGTGACTGGGCAGTGGCGATTCCATATGCAGATAGGAAAGAAGAGCCTATGGCACCATGGTGATTGGGCAGTGGGGATTCCATATGCAGATAGGGAGGAGGAGCTTGTGATGGTTAAGGACAGTTTGAATGCAACTGTTACTGGTCGGAAGATGTTCTTGATTGTAGAGGAGAGAAATCTATCTATCTATCTATAAAAGGATAGTGGGCAGGGGTCTGCGAAGAGAGGGGTCGTGACAGAGGCAAGAGACTCTTCAGGAGAAGGAGGCTGCCACTGTGTGAACTAGTTGAGGAAACAAGATGGACAACATCTGTTAACTCAGAAAGGGAGGGTGGGAGAGAGAGAGAGGGAGAGAGAAAGGAGGGAGGGAGGGGTCAAAAGGGGAAGAGCGAGTGGAGGAGAGAGAAAGAGAGAAAAAGAAGGGAGGGGAAGAGAGAAAGAAGGAAGGGCGCAGGACAGGCCCAAGCCTGTCAGCGGCCTGAGGGGAATGAGTGGCCATGGCGGCACCTAGTGCCAGCAAGGAAGGGCCCAGTCAACCACTGGCGCTGTTTGGGGCTACTGAAGCCATTGGTGGAGGAGGCAGGCAGGCAAGGAATGAGCCCGGGCCTGTCAGTAGCCTGAGGGGAACGAGTGGCCATGGCAGTGGTGACAGTGAGGAAGGGCCCAGTCTGCTGCTCCTGTAGGAAGGAGCAGGAGCAGGGCTCAGGTGGAGAGGTCTCTGGGGATAGGAGGCTGCAGCTTGGCCAATAGGTGCCAGCAATGCTGCAGCCGTGAACAAGAGGGGTGAGGGGGATGAAGTAAAGGGATGGAGGAGTGACCAAGAGGGGTGAGGGGGATGGAAGCAATGGGATGGAGGAGGAGGAGCAGGAGTGTGGCTCAGGTGAGGGTGGAGAGATCTCTGAGGTGAGGGGGGCTGTGGCAGGGGGTGAGGGGAGCAATCAAGTACTAGCGCGCAGATGCTCTGTGCAGGTTAAATTAGTATTTTTATATTGCTGCAAAGCTTTTACCTGATCTGAATCTTAGTGAACTGATAGATAATAAATGTTATAGCCATCACTATAAAAGAAATAATGATTTGATCCTTCCACGCATGGGCATAGTTTTAACATGTGAAGGGACTGCCATAGGGCATAATAAATCTTCCCTCCCTCTGCTAGGGCACATGTGCAGGGATTATTTACAAGTCATAGCAAGGAAAAGGAGGTCTGTGCTTGCCTCCCATATTCACATGCTGCCTTCCCTTATCAGTCAAGTTATGTGAGTTCCAAATAAATAAATGTTTTTAAAAATCACTTTCCTCTTATGATATGATAAGGACCTGCCAAGAACTTGGTGGAAAGGCCAGGAGGAAATTCTTATGAATTCTCATAATGTCTGGGTTTTCTGTCTTTAATGGCTTTTGGTTTCAATGTTATTTAAATGTTATGTTTGGTGTTTTAATTTTACCATTTTATCACTGGAAAAAATATATGAAACTGACCTACAAACCACAGAGTTGTCTATGCAACCCCAATTTGAAGACAACTTACTTAGAAAAAGTCAAATGGTAGATGGTAGGCAGTTACGCAAATAGAAGACCTTTCTGAATTTAAGGCCATCTCCTCAAAAAATACAGGTTAAATTCAGCTGTATTTGTATTTACTCCAAAGCAAGAAAACTCTGAATTTAAGATGACTACCCAATTTCTAATATCAAAGAACTTAAAAAACACACCTAATATTGGATTCAGGTAATTATGGTAATAGCTGGAAAACAAACAACAAAGGCAGTCAGAAATAGACAAAGATATTTACTATTGAAAAGTGAGTTTTGCAACCATGTTATTCTTTGTGCCAAGTGAAAAGCCAGGGTCTTCTTCAGGGTCTGTGAGTAATCTAGTAATTGACAGCAAACCACTACAAGTGGCCATCATTATCTGCCGGGGTTCCTTTCTGGCCTACAACCACAGATAACAAAACCATGGATAATAAAACCCTGAGTAAATGGGAATTGGGGGGTAGGTTACTTAAGGTTAAAAATGGGTGAAAAAAGCAGGGAGGAGGCAGAAATATGAGAAAGTACTACACCATGTTCTCCAGGTCTCCAGCTGTCCAGCAATTCCACCCCCAAACCCCAATTCTGATTTTTCGTGAAAAACGTGGGGATATTTTTTTAATAAGAGCCACAAAATGGCTCTCTGCTGCAAAATGGTGGCCAGAAATGACATTGAAAATCATTTCCAGACACCCAGGAACTTCAGATAAGTGAATTTTGCCCTTTTAAAAAACCACGGATAACAAGGTTGGGTCTATATTGGCCATCTACACATATGTGAAAGTGCAGGCGCCAGGACCATGGACAGAAGGCCACTATAATCGGTGTTTCCTTAAGGGCTCTTAATAAAGGGCTCATCAAGCTAATGTTTATCTAAAACCCATTGTGGAAAGTACCACACTCTGTCAGGTACCTTCAGATTTGAAGAAGTCCTTGCAAGGAGTTTGCTCCATGGAAATAAAGCATGTGTGTACAAGAAGTGCTACAAAAAAGGGCAATTTGAATTTGACCAAAGAGGAAACTGTAAGGAGTTTTACAGTCACGAGGGGGAGGTTGCTAAGAGGTATCTGGCTGGCAGAAACAGCTTTGAAGATTTTGAGATGCTAGACTGAGGTTGCTTTGGGACTATGTGTTTGTGAATGCTTGCTTGCTACCAAATATGTAAATCTGTAAATAAACCACTGAGTACAAGAGTGTTAAAACTCCAGTTTGTCTCATCTAAAAGGAAACTGACCTTGTAAAAAAGCTGCCCTGTAATTTCCCACCACTCAAGGAAGTGGTTAGAGAACCACAGAAAAAGGAGAGGGTGGCCTTAAGTTTTCCTAGATGGCGGACTTTACTGTGGGATTAAGTGGGGTAAAATAGAGTGAGTTATGAGGGCATATATTATCCACAAACAAGTGCAATGAAGGTAATTCGGAGTAACCTGGATTCAGATTGGTGTTACTTTAATATGTTTTCTCTAGGTTCCTTGCAATTTCCCCCCATGCACTGTTCATACCGCTTGCTTCCTGTTCTTTCTCTGGCCCCTTTCTGGTCAATGACCTTTCTGGCCTTTCTAAAGGAGCAGGACACTGCTCCTCTTCTTTCCTTCTTCCTACCTGCACACGTGTGGCATGTGTCTTTTCTTCTTTTTAAAAAAAGTTTTCAATTGGGCCCATTAAAAATCACTTTCCTTTCTAAAATTAACTTTAAAAAAAGAAAAAAAGATTTTTGCTCCAATTTTTGCGAGACCAGTTGCTTGTCAGACCAACTACACTGTCATTTCTCTTTCCCCTTAGTAAGGCCTACCATAAAAACTCTAATGGCAGCAGGTGGCATTCTTCTGCTGAGTTTTGTCTATGGACAGATTTATCTGGGTTTCCTTTCCTCCACCTGCTTCAGCTTTGAGGAAGCCCTCCTCCTTGATTGAGAAAGTCCACCTTCTCCTGACTTCCTGTATAGGGGTCGCTTTGAAACAACTCACAAGACTAAGACTCCTTTTTATTGGAGTAGACAAGCCTTGTTTTGAGGTTATGTGCCAAGCCTATCCAAGAGACATTTCTTGAAGTCCAGCCTCCCCCCAGCAGGCACCCCTGGGACAATGTGGTTCTGGTTACAATGTGGGGCTCCCACCAGACCACCAGCGAACTTGTGCAAGGCTAGTGGGAAAGTATGTAGAAATTAAATTTTGTGCTCAGTCACTGAAAAGAGATATAAACTGAAGAAAATTGCTCCCCCTTCAGGCAGTCAGCCTTGCTCAAGATCACCAAGTAAACATATTTTTCAAAAGAAATTAAAAAGAAAAGCGAGGCTTTAAGAAAAGGCGTTCTATCAGTATGGCTCCTCCATACATCTCAGAAGAAACGCTGATATATATTCAAGTATCCAAAAAAGGCTTAATTATCTTTTGCTTAAATATCCCAGTGGGGGCACTGGACAGTCTTTGGTGAGGGTTCTAGCTGCCTCTTCCCCCACTCTTCCAGGGCCTATAAAGATGTAGGTAAATAACTGATGTGAGGCCCCATACCGGCCCCGAGGGTATCAGTCTGGGACAGAGGGTAAGTGATCCCTCATTTACTTGTTTTCATACACAATGATGTATCCTCCTTTCTCCATACAAAACAATAGTGCATTACTGGCTGTAACTGTACCTGCTTTGTGGGGATACCTGCAGCCACAGGTAATGACCATTTTGGGGTTCACGAAGTACCATAAGAGGCAGCAGCATTTATTTATCAAGAAAACAACTGAACTAATACTTGTTTGTGGGTGGAGGTCATTTGTGCAAGACACTGGCCATAACAGCATTATGTGGGAGTTTCCAATTGGCCCATGCTGCTACAGCCATATAAAAAGGCAATGGCAGTCTTGCACAAGAGCACAAGTGTGTAAATACTTAAAGTTGTATGAGCACTTCAGGAGCACCACTTACACTGAAAACAATATAAACCGTGTTCCCAACTTGCCCGTGCACAACTTTAAGCAGTGAGCAAGACCATTGGTGCTTCCTTAGTAAAATGGGCCAATCAGAAATGGTTATGTAACCCTGCAGAACATGAGGTTAAAAAATTGTTAACACTATATGCATCAACTTCCCCGAATAACTGAACTATCTTAGACATCACACCAGCTCAGCCCATCAATGTCAGAGGCTTCAGTGGCACACGTGCAAAACAATATATACAGTCGCAAAATAATTGTAAGAAAAGAGTCAAATCAGTACATTCTAATTTCTGCATATTATGACATTTCCATGTATCATACATTACTAACAAGCAAGTACTACAATGTGACTAAAGATGCATGCTTTAACTCAAGGCAAAAAAAAGTGCATAGAAAACACATTAAAAAGATCACCCAAGATTAAATATTTCTCAATTTCCCCCAAACTGCACTACTTTGAATACAAAGTTTAGTGTAAGAATAGATTGCATATAGAACATTTGTGTAACACTGAACATCTTGTAGACTGAATGTAAATGCTGTTGGGAAATGTTATAAAATTTTGTTCAGTTATAAAAAGATGATCCGCAATCATCTGCACAGACTCCAGTGCAAAAATGCTTTCAAAGCTCCAGACAAAAGATTGGCAGGGGCAGTTAGAAGGAAGAATAAGGTAGAGAAATATGGATCAGAGTCCTGTAAAATTCTTGATAATATGTTCAGATTAAGGAATATCTGATGGTGCAAGGGTCGGGGGTGGAGAAACATATTTTTTTGTGGTTTATGGAAATGCTGCGGATTAAGAGAGCTTTGAATTCTCCTGACAATGTACCTCATATGCTGCCCAGTTACATGAAACTGCCTTATAAATAGTAGAGGGTAGAGAGAGAAATGCCTCATAAATCTCATTCTATCTTCCACAGTTCTGGAGACTTATGGAGTGTCTCTTTCCCTTCTTTGAAGTCAGAGGCAACAACGAAGTACTAAATATATGAGGATAAAAAAAGGAAGGAAATAGGCACAGGAGAAATGGCAAATGTAGTCAGAAATTTGGTCAGTTTGCTCACAGTTCTTTCTAAGAATTTCGTTATCAGTAAAAGATAACTAAGGTAGATCATGTGAGAAGTCTCACAACAGATATAATAAAATAACAACAACTTTATTTATCAGCTGCCCCATAACAAATTGTTCTCTGGATGATTCACAACAGAGGATTAAAACGTACAATAAAAACACATAACACATAAAATCATAACAGACAAAAATAGGTGAAAAGGAAATACAAACTACAATACAAAGCAGCTTAAAAGCTCATTTTAAAATTAGTTTAAAAACCAGATCAAATCTGAAAATATAGCTGTATTGCTAACCTGTAGCCAGTGACAAGTTCTTTGCAAGAGAAAATGATACTTTTTATAATTCCTTCTACAGAAGTCAAACCTGTTTCTTGGTCTGATACAGCATACAAATAATGCCAGGATTTTTGCCCAGTTTCTCTCTTGTTCCTTCTCCAGTTGTCATTTCCCTTTCTTTGGTAAATTGCATTAAAAGTTCCTGTAACTGTTTTCCATTGAATACTGTTAGATATGTGTTTAAAAAGGAAAAACAACAAAAGTATCAAAGCTTAAGTGAACATATATAGGTTGATACTAAGCAAAATTATTCAAAGTAGTCCCATTAAAATTAAAATGACTAGTTAAGCATTGTCCAACTTGTCCTTTTAATTCCAGTGGAATTACTTTGAGAAATTTTCCTTAGTATGTCAGCTGTATTGCCTATTATAGTTTCTTCTTCAAGTGATTGATTCACTTGCGCTGAGAATCACAAGGTGGGACCACACTGCCACTGTAACCGAATCCACTAGTTTGCTTTAATGGGGTACTAGCTGGTCCAGGCACAGAGCATCTCTTCCTCTAGTTGTTCTCAGCCCACCTCCCTCACTCTCGGCCCCTCATTCTCAGCCCTCCTTCCTCCTCTTCTCTCTCCCCACCCCCAATGTTTTTTCTCTCTGGCCGGGTCACCTGGCCAGCCACTTTTTCTGACTGGCTGCTGTTTTCTCTCTCTCCCCACTCCTGCTGCTTTCTTGCCCCCACCGCCACTTTCTCTTCCCCCCTGCCACTGCCACTTTCTCTCCCCCCTACCTGCCCTTTCACTGGCCTCTCTATTGGCCTTATGTTCCCAATGCCATCACTCTCCTCTCCCATGACCCTCACTTGCGAACTCTCTTGAGAACTAACACACATGGCACCGGGTATGTCTAAGAGATTCTGTGAAAAAAATATTTATTTATTTGATTTATATACCACCCTTCCAAAAACGGCTGTTTTGCATATCATTATTACAGAACTGACACAGAACCTTCAGGTGGTCAGTAGCAAACGACTTCTTTTCCAGAAACTTAATATATTGCTAAACAAAACTCCAACAAGTAGCATGCAGAAGGTACATGCACCTGAAATAGGAGAACTCCTAGGATTATCACCTCCCCAATGTACCATTTTTTGTGCAGTGGAGCAGGCTGAAGGCTTTTCTGCAGCTACATTCCTCAGACTAGTTTTGCTAGTCTGAGTGCAGTTCTGAAACTTTGCAACATGGTCACTTTGAGTCAGGGAAAAGCCAGTAGTGGAGAGTGCCAAATGGTTGACATCTGTGAAATCACCATGCTCATATCCCCTGCTCCCAGTTTCCCCAGAGTAATTTCCAACATTTTCCAACGGGTTTCAGGAGTTGGATTTGGAAGGCGAAATATGGATTTATAAATAAAGTAGGGTACACTTGACTTCAGCAGCCACCTTAAGTGGTGCAGCGGGGAAGTGCTTGACTAAGAAGCAGAAGGTTGCCAGTTTGAATCCCCCCTGGTACTATATTGGGCAGCAGCAATATAGGAAGATGCTGAAAGGCATCATCTCATACTGCGCAGGAGGAGGCAATGGTAAAGCCCTCCTGTATTCTAACAAAAAGAAAACCATAGGAGTCGAAATCGAATCGACGGCACACTTTACACTTGACTTCAAGTGGACTGTCCACTGATGCATGGCTTGAGCGGCAAGACTTGCGATTCACCCAGAGTTCTACTTTCTGGAAGATGCTTCCTTAATACAATCTGCGAAGCTGAGTTTACAAGGTGGGTGAAGAACTTGTCACTCCTAAAATACTATGTCTGCCATCACCCCAAGTACTGTATCCACTTGGCACAAAATGCCCTCCATTTGTACTGGATTCAGTATGAAGCAACAGAAAATAACGTACTCATTGCAAATGCATCAACTTAATGGAAATTATAAATTGACAAATTGGTTTCTTGAGGCTGTGCATTTACTATAACCTTTTTTCTTTTTGGTGGGATGGTGCAAATCAAAACAAAACAAAACAGCACTTTATCAAGAATCTGTCAAAATTTCTTTTCTGAAATTGAAAACACATCTTGCAAGGGGGGGGGGAGAGTTGGTAGCACAGTATT
Organism: Hemicordylus capensis; assembly: GCF_027244095.1. Taxonomy (NCBI): domain Eukaryota; kingdom Metazoa; phylum Chordata; class Lepidosauria; order Squamata; family Cordylidae; genus Hemicordylus; species Hemicordylus capensis. Next base: position 366,224,298 of record NC_069658.1, on the reverse strand, counting down.
TGAAAGCACTTTTGCAAGAGCCCCTGACAGTGACGAATGAAAATGGATGAGCCATTTATGTAAAATTAGGAAACTGTCTCTTTGTGAAAGCAGCTGCTGAAAACTATTGCCAGCTTTTTTTGGACATGTATATTGTCAAAAGCATCTCTGTATTCAAAAAGGCTCAGAAGCAGAAAAGGTTACAGTCTTGTCAACACAGGCATATGCCAACAGAGATTTAGCAACAAAGTTTGAAAGAAGCACAAGAGTTATGTTTTGTGGGAGAGGAAGAGTGAATTTTCCCCAAAGGGGTTCCCCCAGTTAAACAAGTTATGAATTACAATCCCGCCCCCTGCAAAAGTTTACTTTCAGTAAATGGTCCAGTCATCCTGAGAACAGATCTTGACCTCAAAATCATATAAGCACCTTTGGCTGCCAGTCTCAACTTTTTTGCTAGCATAGGAACATAGGAAGCTGCCATATACTGAGTCAGACCATTGGTCTATCTAGCTCAGTATTGTCTTCACAGACTGGCAGCGGCTTCTCCAAGGTTGCAGGCAGGAATCTCTCTCAGCCCTATCTTTCTAAGGACTCATTAATGTGACTGACCAGGTCTGTAGCAGCCATTCCTTTTAAGTCAGCTGACACAGGCTCAAATAGCTTTGTAAATGATCCATCGAGCTTGCTATTCAGCTACCTAATGTTGCCCAAATGGCCATTTAAAAAAGAAAAACAGTTCCAGGACAGAATGATTTTGAGTAGAGCAGCAGTGGAGTAAATGCTTATACCTGTCCCCATTCTTTCTTTGCTCTGACTTTCAGCCCCCAAGATGATTTTCCCTATGGGGTTCAAAATCTGGACAGTGATTTAGAGAAGTGGAATAGCAAGCAGGGAAAGCATTAAGCTGTCTCTCTCCTTTTCACTTATCTGATCATAATTGCCCTCTCCCCACTTTTTTCTGCCCTTAATGGCACTGGGGCATTGTTGAATATATATGCATAACTCTGTTAGCCCCTAGGCAGGGCACAAAGGGGACTGGCATAAAATATCACTTCCATAGATTGTTTACCTATAAACCATCTATATTTGTTTATAGATTCTGGAGAAGTCCAGTTGCGGTAGCCACCAGTTCATCTGGGGGTGACTCAGGACCAGGCCTTCTCTGTGGCTGCCCCAGGGCTTTGGAATCTGCTTCCTGCTGAACTAAGAGCATCTCCTTCTCTGTTTGTTTTCAGGAAGACCCTCAAGACTTTCCTGTTCTCACAAGCCTTTAATTAGAATTTTAATAATTTTAATAATTTGTTTTATTTTGTTTTTATCGTGTTTTATGTATTTTAACCTGTGATTTTATTGTTGGGGATTGAACACTGCCTAGAGATTTACATATCAGGCAGTATAAAAATATGATAAATAAATAATTACCTATAAACAGTATATACATATTTTTCATATTCATATTTGTACCAGAACAATACCTGCAATTTATTTGCCTGCAATTTATTTACTTAACAGGTTTTTAATCCCATCCTCCGACCATATAGATCAGCTTGCAAACCTGAACAAAGTTGTTTTCATGTCTGTGGGTGCATGAATTTCCACAAGTAGATCTTCTACTGTACAACAAACCAACAGTCACATAACAGGTTCCAGCTGTCTCACTGCAGTGCAGTACAGAAGCTTTAAAATGTGCTGTGACATTTCAGAGATTATTGTTGCACAAATCCGATGAGATTTTCAGTGTCTATCCATCTCCTGCAGAAGGTAAAGGTAAAGTATACTGTCAAGTCGGTGTCGACACCTGGCAACCACAGAGCCCTGTGGTTGTCTTTGGTAGAATACAGGAGGGGTTTACCATTGCCATCTCCTGTGCAGTATGAGATGATGCCTTTCAACATCTTCCTATATCGCTGCTGCCTGATATAGGTGTTTCCCAAAGTCTGGGAAACATACCAGCAGGGATTTGAACCAGCAACCTCTGGCTTGTTAGTCAAGTCATTTCCCCACTGTGCCATTAGGTGGCTCCTGCAGAAGGTAGTTCCTATAAATTGGATATAGGGAAGCCCCCAAACAGATTCCTTCCGACATGGAATTTTATAGGAACTACCTGCAGAAGGTAATTCCTATAAAATTCCATGTCATAAGGAATCCGTTTGGAAGCTTGCCTATATCCGACTCCACACTCCCCATTCCATCAGCTCATAATGTTCCCTGCCCATCTGCTTAGTAAATAAGGACAATAGCAGAACCAGCACAAGTGGAAAGTGTTTGTACCATGTCACATTCTTCACGAAACTCCTTCCAAATATCTGATTTGGAAGTGAAATCCTAAACTACAAGTGGAAGAAATTCCCATTCAGTCTCTCACAAAGGTACCACAATATTTATTGGCTTCTTGATGCTACACACGAGCATGTCGGAATTGGAACATACTGTAACTCCCTGTAACTCCAAGGATCCAGAATTGCCTTCAGCACCTAGTTATATCTTCCACTACTGGGTCAACCCATGAAGTGCTGCACCATGAATTAGAGGGTAGGGTTTCTTTCTGAAATGTAAAGGCCTCTTTCAGATGAAGGCCCAATGAAGAAGGGAGCAGGGGAAGAGCAATTCTTGAGCTTGTTCCTCAGACATCAGCTGTCCCATCAACTCCTGATTTGTTAACAGGACAACAACCACATTAAAATGGAAAGAACTGAGACATTCCCCCAAATAACACCGAGCACTCACTCTTGCCTTGCTCCACTTCTGACAGCAGCTGCACACTCTGCTCTACAGGCCAGCCTCAGATCTGCAATTGCAAAGTGCCTCCTTTATGATCCTCTGGATCTTGAAAAGGAAACACTTAACATCACTCCAATTATTCTGCAGCTGTGGAATAACTTACACTCCATTTCATATTACAGCACCAGACAAATTATCTTCCAGCACAGATTTATCTACTGCCAGAAGGTCCGACTGCTTTCCATTTACCATTCATTATTGACATTAGAAAAACCAACTAGGAAACAGAAGTTTGAATGAGTGTTGCTTCCTTCTCCTCTGCACTAAGCCAAATAAAGCCGTCTTTGGCCCTCAGATTCTATTCTGCATTGGAGATTTCAGAGCTTGAACCAAAAGGGTCAGTTATCATAGACGATGTGTGCTTGCACTTCTGAGGCAATATGTAGCTTCTGGATTGGCCAGCCAAGAGACTGGCCTCCTGGTTTTGCCTGATTAATAGAGCAATCCCTTTGGCATGCTGTACTTCAGAACTCACCACCTTAAGTGGCATAATGGGGAAATGCTTGACTAACAAGCAGAAGGTTGACGGTTCGAATCCCCACTGGTACTATATCGGGCAGCAACGATATAGGAAGATGCTAAAAGGCATCATAAGAACATAAGAAGAGGCCTGCTGGATCAGGCCCAAGGCCCATCTAGTCCAGCATCCTGTTTCACACAGTGGCCCACCAGATGCCGCTGGAAGCCACAGGCAAGAGTTGAGGGCATGCCATCTCTCCTGCTGTTACTCCCCTGCAACTGGTACTCAGTTGCAGGGGATCCTGCCTTTGAGGCATCCTGCCTTTGAGGCTGGAGGTGGCCTATAGCCCACCTCCCGCCCACAGTAGCCCACAGTATCATCATCTCATACTGCGTGGGAGATGGCAATGGTAAACCCCTTCTGTATTCTACCAAAGACAACCACAGGGCTCTGTGGTCGCAAGGAGTCGACACAGACTCGACAGCACACTTTACTTCACTTCAGAACTCAGCTTTCCCAAATCAAGTGACAATCAGCTTTCCCTCCCTCAGTGACAAGTTACCCAGACAGAGAAAAGGCAATAGATTTGAAAGCTTTGGGTCAACCAGTGACACATGAATGAGCCTCTGGTGTCACCTGACTCCCCAGACCAGGAAGATTATGAGCTGCTGTGTAAATGTGCCAGCTGGATTGCCTGTAGCCTCTTTCTCTGACCAGCAGCCCCAGCTGGGTAGGATGCCAGTCTCAGTCTGACATGCAACATTATCAGCTGAAGCACTAGGCACCTGGTATTACTGAAGAGACCATACGTACATGGCAATTAATCAATCTAATTGCCTGCTTGGGACTTTTTCCTCATTTGGTGGTGACTTCAGCCTAAGAGAGCTGACACGTTAGGAAAATAGATGGATCCAACACACTCTCGCATGTAAGGATCAGAGTTCATTATTTCTGATGCAGCATTTGTAATATCTAGTACTGATCAGGGCATCTAGGCTATGGCATCTTACGTAAACTGTTGAATGAAGAGCACCTTCATCTTTGGAATTAAGCAGCTTGAAGGTGAAATGAGACTGGATGTTGTGTCTGCTCATCACAAGGAGAACAGCAGGAACAGATGGGAAGGCTGGACAGTCTTTTACATTTCAGCATGAACAAATATTGATCTTGCAGGTTACACAGAGAGGTGGCTTCTTTGATGTTGGAAGCCAGCAAAATTGGACAAAGCAGAGGAGAGAACAAGGCTTGAACATCTGAGATCAAAGTTCCCTCCCAGCTTCTCTGGAATGTGATATGAAGCCCCTCAGCTGACAATGTTCTACCTGCTCTTGGAGGGGTGGCCATGTTAGTCTCTTGCAGCAAAAACATTGTCTTGTAGCACCTTTAATATTTTTCAGCATATGTTCTTTACAGTCCACTTTATCAGATCCATCAACCTGCACTTGATCCCCATTCTCCAGATGCTCCTTTCCAAAGATAACAGTAATGTTAATTACTAACCTAACATGTACAGATAAACCTCTGAGATATCCAATGTGAGCTCTGAGAATAAAGCAACAGGAATCTCTGCCACTCAAATGCCAATCTGGAGGAAGCAAGGATGGATTTTATGTCATTCAGTGGCTGTGCTGCTGGTGGCAAGGAACCATTCATACACAATCAGATTAGGTGCCGTGAGACAACAGATAATGCCTTGCTTTATCAGCAAAGCTCTCATGCTAATTAAAATTTCCATTCAACACAACTGACATTGAAGAAGAGCCATTACAATTATTGCCAGACTCAAAATAATGCAAATGTAATGCATGATAAGGAGGCAATGTTACTGCAGCCAGTTAAGTTCTCTGATCTGTCTCAGGCTCTCCTAGCTGATGCTGTACTTTATTGACTGGATGACTTGGGGGTGGGAAGGGCACTACAGAAGAACCACAGCCTTGCCTGCAGCATTCTGTGAGCCTGACAGCAAAGGGGAGGAGGCCAGCAGCTGCCAAATGTAGATGTAGGCAAGCCACTGGGAGCAGGCATAGCTGCCAGTGTTTTAGCTGTGAGGGAGGCCTTAATGGAACACCTGGGAAATTGCTGCCAATGGGCTTCAGCAACCCATAAGGAAATTACATTCCTATTACATGCCAATGCTCCCAGACTCAGAATGCAAAGTTAATTCATTATGCAAGCTGGCTGGGTAAAGCATACTGAAATAGGAAACAGTCATGCATACGAAATAGCAGAGAGATTAAATTTGCTGAAACAATATTTAAGTTACCTAAAACACATGCTCAACTCAGAGAGGCAATAACAGGAAATGGACAAAAGGAACACTCAAAAATAAACACTGGGCTCTTTGGGCAATCATAGCAGGAAGGCACAATGCCCCGCCCTACTCTATATAGAACAGGTTGACTAGGCTGCATTCCAGATATGTTCCCTGAACTTTTAATTAGCATGTGCATCAGGAGATAAGACATCCATGGCTTCACCTATCTCCTCCTTCTTCAGTCCTCTGCCCTCTCCTCAGCCTGCTGGGTGCCATGCCTATTTATACCCATTCCCTCATGATCATATCTTCCTACCTATGCACTTGCCCCACACTTGTTGATTACAGCAGGTAGGTGGGGAGGGGGGGGACAGGAGACAGAACCAGAAGGGAATGGGTGGGAGAAGCTGCGACTGCCTTGTCTCTCCACATATAGAGGGGTTTGTATGGTAAAGGGCAGGTCTCTGGCTGGTGACCTGACAACCCAGTTTAGAAATGCAATCTTTCCATCCAAAACTGACTTCTATCAGAATCTGCCAATCTAGTTGTACATACTGATGTTCAGGATTTTGTTAGGGAAACTTATTACTAATAACAACTCATTACAGATAATTAACTGATGTTAACTAAAGGCCTGGAGTTCAAATTCAGCTACACGAATCAGACTTGCTGATTCTGATAGAAGTCAGTTTTGGATGGAAAGATAGCATTTCTAATGCTTACCTGGCGATAAATTTATTTTGTTTTGTTTTGAATTGATAATTCAATAGCCAATTAGAAGAACCTCTCTCTGTGCAATTAGGAATAGGGACACAACAAGATGGAGACAGAAGTGGAAACAACTTAGAAGCTTCATACACTGAGAAACACTGCTTGGTATTTGAATATCTCACATGAGATAGTGAAATTCGAATTGTTTCCTTGGTGCAAGAAAAGGGGCAAGGGGAACATGAGGACCATGAAAGAAGCCTATGTTGCCTACAGTCACTGGTGGGCATTTACATTCTCTTTTCAAAGAGGGACAGAGCTAAATAAATTAAGAACCTACACAAATATATTAGGGCTGTTCACACGAGCATTTTGAGGCATACAGGAGCCCAGACTAGCTGCTACCCCATCAGCAACACACAAGCAGCACCTTGGCTGGGCTCTGCTAACCCAGCCAGCATGCAGTCACAGTTGGTGAGGGCTCCAGTGCTGCAATAGTCAGCTCCAAGTCCTGCCCCTCCATATGGGAAGGCCAGGGGTGGAGGAAGGCCAGCAGCAGCCCAGGTCCAGTCCCCTGCATATGATGTCAGATGCTAAACCCCACCCCTGCATATCTTTGCTTGCAAATAGGACCGCACAGTTCCCGTGTCGTTCCAGTTGGACCTTTTGCACCAACTATCCTAATGACCACTAGGGGCATTGGGGGTAGAGGTAGCTAGTGAGGGTCTCCTTTACCTGCCCCTGCTTTCCTCTACTCTATGACCCCTGCTTTGACTACTCAGGTACTTCCTGTGGAGAGTCAGGTCCCTTCCTTTCCTCTTAGAGTGTAGGTGGAATAATAATAATAATAATAATAATAATAATAATAATAATAATAATAATTCATATTCAATAATAACAACAGCAACAACACTGACAATAAAATTCAGCCATCCCAGGTCCTTGGGAAGGACTCGATGTCTGGATAAAACAAACCAGTCAATAACACCTGTCTGACTGTGTAAATAAATAATAATAATTCAATTTCTATACCGCCCTTCCAAAAACGGCTCAGGGCAGTTTACACATGTAGCTGATAGGGTAGGTCTCTTCTATCTAAAATGTACTTCAACAATAAATCTATTTAGTTTAGATTGTACAACAATCTCCATGCATGTTCTTCAAATAATTGCAACAACTAAACTCTGCACTCTACTCTGTAACTGGAGTGGGTAGCTTCCTTTTGGCACTTTGCTAAATAATTACAAACCCCAACACAAACATAGCTACCAGATATGTTCCCTTTTATTTGTTTTACAGTCCTCTTAACAGCAGGTAACAGTGGCCCTTTTCTGAACACAGGTAACTAGAACTATCACTGAAAGTTAATGACCAGTGGCTGCAGGTTGGAATGCTCATAAGAGACTGAATATTATGCACATTTCCGCAGCAGACCACCCAAATGCAAAACAAACTAATGTAAACATGGATTAATCATTTGAATGCTTGATGTGATTAATGCTAGCAAATAAACTAGCCAACTGCTAGTCTATGTACTAATACACAACTGGCCACCAACCAGGGAGGGAACTGGATGTATACATGAAAAATATGTTAATTTGGGACTTTAAAAAAATCTGCATGACTTTTTAGGCCAGTTGACATGGAGCAAGCAGGAACATGGGTAGGTTCTTGCTTGTTGCTGCTCACCAAGTAGTCCTGGAAGATTCACATAGTTCAATTAGCAATAATCGCGCCTTGGATTAACCTCATTGGCTACGATACTGCCACTGTGCATAGATTACCAGTAAGGGTAAAGATTCACATAGATTACCCGGTTCAGCACTGTGGAGAGGGGAGTGGGGAGCAGGAGCTTTAAGAGGAAAGCAGGTCCTTACCTGCTCGCCACTGCCCCATGAAGCTTCCTGCTGGGGTGCCACTTGTGCACAGCACCACCATGCACATGGTGCCCATGCATGTGTGGATGCCATGTGTGTGCTGGTGCCCCACACAGGTACTTGGGATGAGTGCCATCCCTGCAGGAAGCTGCATGGGGCATCAGAGAGCAGGTAAAGACATGCTTTCCTCTTTCCTAAAGCTCCCTCTCCCCTCCCCGTGGCGCTGAACCTGTGCTCAAACCTGAGTTTGTGCACACCCTTAATTACCAGTATATTGTATTTCATGCATATTCTCCAGGGAAAATGCTCTAAAAGTGTCAAATGTGACACTTAAAAACTTGTAGTTAGATTGGAAAGTAGATTGAGTGTGATTATTACAGCAGTCCAAAATAATTAAGCTTTCCGTAATTTATCCACATACTAATGTGCTACAGTTTTGAAAGGATCATTTCAAGGTGAGAATAAATACTATAGTTTTACTGAAGTTGGAAAAAAAAAACCTTCTACTGTAACAAAAACTATAATATGGAGAAGAACAAGAAGAGTTTAGCAACAGATTAAGGGGTGGTGGTGGAGACTCAACACAATAAAAATAGCTGCTGTTCCAGACAAACTCAAAGCATTTAAGTTCTCCTGTGATTTTTTTTTTACCTCTGTAATTGTGACAACTTGTCATTGTACACAACAAATGATTAAAGTGAAACAGTTCATGTATTTTAGACTTTGAAGGGATTCAGCTTTAGTGCAATTACAAGATATAACCACTCTGCCAAGGTATCTTACTTTAATTTTGAGACATCACAAATCACCTCCCACTATTTCCTCCACTTCTAGATGCAGCCCTCTGCAGATGTACCTAGCCCTGTGAATTTTCCTTATATAATAGCCGGATTTTAAACAGCAACACAAACTATTTGGGTTAACGCTCCAATCTAATGGTCCGTTCTGCAACTTCAAGGCTTGTTGATGCTATAGAAGGAGAATGCAGTATGCAGTTCATGCCACCTATTGACCCAATGGCCATCCTGGTTTGCTTAGCTGCTGTTCATACTGAATCAGATATGTAACAGGTTTGACAGCACCTACAGGATGCCTAGTCTTCAAGCGTAAAACAAGAGGGCTTGGGAGACTGAGATAGCACTTGCTAAAGAGAATGTTTCTAAAAATACTGGGGGGAAGGAAAAACAGCAGGGAAGTTGAAAAAGAAAGGTGGAGCCCATCGCTGGGGGGGCTAGACAGTTTCTCCACTAGCCTTTTGTGTCCATCCACCCATCTGTCTCTTTTGTGTTTCTCCCTCAAAGACAAAACTGGAGTGCCTCCCTCTCCCCTAACTCAAGATTATTTTCCTTTTTGACAAGAACAGTCACTGCTTGAGAGACCTTTTACCAGATATGAGATCTCTCAGGATGTGTGCACATAGAATGGCAAGATTAATCAACAGGCACTGTTTCCACATAATTCAAGAACAGGGACTGGGGTATAGGTTGATCATACTGTCAGAGTGGCACAAACCTCTAACCTTATAGCCGCTGAAAACACATCCACAGCATACACATGATGGGTGTCTCTTTTCTTTAGAAGGAGAGAGGTGTGATGATATTTACGAATCTCTTTGTTCTAAGATGTCAATCTGCCACACATAAGGCAATATCTAACTAGAAGCACTGACACACCAAGTCAATGAAATTGTCACTTTAGTTCAGCAATATGCTTCTGGCAGTGGCCCAAAGAGTCAACTGTAGTTATTCAGAATTCAGGTAGGGACTAATATCACTGAATGATCCCGCATTTAAAAATAATAAAATAAATCCCAGGATATAACCAGGAGATGGGTATTCGCCTAGTCTTTCCCCTGACATGACTATTTTCTTTGTAATGGGATTTTATTTTATGGAAAATCATTCAATCATGTGAGCTCTCAGCAAGTCTGAAGTGGTAAGGTTGCAAAACAAGTTTGCTTGCAAAACAGGTTTAAATCATCTTTTGAATTTTGTCATAAACACACCCCATTGTTTACACAAACACACACACACACACCTCTCTCTCCCTCTCTCTCTCTCCCCCCCACCCCCCCCCCCACACACTCCAATTGAGGATAATTCGGGATAGGATAAAGTGGGCAGCAACCCATAAAAGCTTTTACTACAACAATCCATTATTCTCTAAGTTATCCTAAGAAACTCTGGTATTAATTGGTAGTCTTGTGTATTCTTGGATCAGTGGTTCTTGTATTCTTGGATCAGACGTTGGGTCCGCTAGATGTTGCTGGACTACAACTCCCAGCATTCCCAATAAATTGCGGCTGGGCGTGTGGGGAGTTGTAGTTCAGTAACATCTGGTGGACCCCACATTAAGAACGACTGCCTTAGATGAATGTACGAGTTAATTCCCATTTCCCCCCTTCTGTATAATAGAATTGGTTATTCACTATGTTTTCTGAAGTGCAATGAGTACACATGGCATGGGTACAACCATAGTTTAATATAGAAACATAATATATTCTATATATTATAGAAGCCTAATATATGCGTCTTAATATAGAAGCATTGCATTTAAAAATATTGTCCTGTTTTAGTTGTGAATAATAATTTTTAATATACTCTTGCACACAGGCACTTACACACATTGTAGGAGCCAAGGGCTTCCCTGATTGCCAGATGCCCCCTTTGATCTCTGACTGGCCTCACTGAGGAAAATTTGAAGAGCTGGGAGGTTTAGCCCCCTTCAGTCTCCCTCCACTCCTCTGGCTGTTTGCCTCTGGTGCCAGGGTGCTCACGCTGAGAGTCTTCTGGCCATCTTATAGCTTGCTTGCTTGCTTGCTTGCTTGCCCACCCTCTATGTGATCCAATTTCCTCCCCTCCACTCTAGACCTACCCTGCAGCTCTAGCCTGGACCTGACTGATGCGACAGTCAGCCCAACAATCTCCACCCTGACCAGGCTCCTCTGGCCACATGCATAAGGTTGTGCTCAGTTGCCAACTGGTCGTGGAACATGAACCACCACCACCTGGTCGCATGTGTCCTCTTGTTGCATGTGCACACACGTCAATGAACTATACACAATGACTACTGAAATTCTTTCCAAAATGGTAGAAGACAATGTTATGCTTATCCAATTATGGCATTGATGATTTTTTCAGTGAGGCTTACTTCACGCTTTGGAGTACTTTTAAGAGGGGTTTAGATAAGTTCATGGAGGAGAGGTCTATCAACAGCTGCTAGTCTGAAGGCTAAAGGTCACCTCCAGCCTCAGAGGCAGGATGCCTCTGAATACCAGTTGCAGGGGAGTTACAGCAGGAGAGAGGGCATGCCCTCAACTCCTGCCTGTAGGCTTCCAGCGGCATCTGGTGGGCCACTGTGTGAAACAGGATGCTGGACTAGCTGGGCTTTGGGCCTGATCCAGCAAGGCTCTTCTTATGTTTGAATAGTACATTTATATACCGCCCCATACAAAAAGGTCCCTGGGTGGTGATTTGACTCATCTTAGCACTTGTGGAATGTACATCAAACCTCTGGTCTGTTGCTAACAATCTTGATGCCAAGATATAAAAAACCAGCAAGATGCTAAGTGTCCCCAAGATGCTGGAGCATATGCCAGCAAATATTCTCAAGGCGTCTTTTTAAAATAAAAACAACAAAAGTACAAGGCATCTCATTAAAGAAAATCTCTCATTTTTATTCATGTTTTCTAATTATCTCCAACAACAGAAGCTTTGCTTTGATTTTTAAGGTAGAAGTTAATGAAGGTTAACTTCTTAGAAAATGGGTCTATCAAGATTTACTAAAGAATAAGGACAAATAATTATGGTTTGTGAATTATTGGCAGCTGTGAATAATTGGCAGTTATGGTCTGCTGTGGCATGTCTTATCTACAAAGATTAGAATACTTCAGAGAATGGTTTTCCCATGACACTCTATGGATGCAAAAACTGGACTTTGAAGAAGCAGGACAGGAAAAGTATTGACACTTTTGAACTCTGGTGCTGGAGAAGACTTTTGAGGATACCATGGACAGCCAGGAAAAACAAAGAAATGGATCATAGAACAAATCAATCCAGAATTTTCACTCAAGGCACAAATGACCAGGCTCAAAATATCATACTTCTAGACATATTATGCGAAGACCCAGCTCCCTTGAGAAGTCCATAAGGTTGGGGAAAAGTTGAAGGAAAGAGAAGAAGAGGATGACCAGCAGCAAGGAGGATGGACTCAATTACTACAGCAATGAATGAAAGACACCTTAAAGGCCAAGTTGAAGACAAATCATCCTGGAGATAATCTATCTATGTGGTCTCTAAGAGTTGACACAGACTTGATGGCACGTAATCAATCAATCAATGGTCTGCACGAGGGCAAGGAAACTTCATCCAGATATGATGCAGGTACTGTTGGCAGGCAGTTCTGCCAATTCAGATGGACACTGCCTGTTTTGGATGGGGTTGTGCTCCCCTAAAGAAATGGGTATGTAGTCTGCAGGTACTCCTAGGATTCAGCATTTGACCATGAATGTCCAGGTCTCACCTGTTGGTAGGAGTGTCTTTTACCAGCTTTGCCTGGTGTAACAGCTGCAGTCCTATCTCTGGAGAAGGCAGACCTGTCTACAATTACACAGGTGCTGATCACATCCAGGATGAATTACTGTAATATGTTCGACATGTATTTGAAGACAGTTCAGAAATGTAGCCATCAGAATTCTGGCAGGGTTACAATGGACAGCACATACTATACACATCCTGTACCAACTACTAGCCCAAGGCATCTGGGCACCTAAGGCAAGGTGCAAAATGCTGCCTTGACTCAGCAACTTGCCCCTGGATGGGGCCAGCCCTGTCCCCTGCGGGTTTTAGTGTGGTGTGGGGGTTGAGGGGAAGGGGCTGTTCCGTGGCAGTCTTTTCTCTTTACCCCACCCTCCAGTCAAGACTTGGAAGGATAAAAGCTGCTGCCACCACCCCTGTTTCCCCACTCTTGTCCCCCTCCCACCACCTCCACTGCTGCTTCTGCAGTAGCAACCGGCTTTTCTGTTGACTTCTCTGTCCAGAAGAAAAAAATGAGAAGAGAAGTTCTGTGCTGGGGAGGCATTCTAGCTAGCCTCCTACATTTCCTCTTGTGGGAGGCGAGAATGTCAAAGAAGCCAGTCACTGCAGCAGCAGATGGACAGGGTGCATGTCAGAAGGGGGAGTAGAGGGGAAAGGAGAGGGAAGATTGGTTGCAGCAACTGAGACGGACAGGGTAGTGACAGCAGGGTAGTAGCAGCAGGATGGCAGTAGGCAAGGTGCCTGAAACAGGAGGTGTGGCACAGTGCCCACACTCACTGCACCACCTGCACTCATCGCTTGAGGTGAACAGCACATTAAAGTCCAGTCCATCACTGGACTACCAGTTTGATTTGGGACTCTGTTCAAAGCACTTTTGTTGACCTTTAAAGCCTTCAGTGGTCTGTAACCAGATTATCTTAAGGACTACCTTCACTCATAATGTACCTACCAGAGCCCTATGATCAGCTTTGTAAGCTCTGCTCCCTGGCCCACCATTAACTGAGCTGTTTTGGGAAGGAACCAGAGACAGGGCTTTGTCAGTGGTGGGCTCACAACTCTCTCTTTCAGAATATCAGTCAAGCTCCCTCTTTGCCCACTTGGTTGAAAATGTTGCTCTTTTGGAAAGAGTGAGCCTTGTGCTGCCACTGGTCAGGATGCCGGGCTTCCAAGCTGACTGGCTTTACCCCAGCTGCCTGCTGAAATATGGCAGAGCTCTGGATTCTGCTCCGGACACAACTCCAAAGGGCTCCAGCTCATCTGCAACCAGGAAGCTGGAGATAGAGTATACAAAGGAGGTCCTGGTTATTCTACCTATTTAGGCTCCAGGCAAGAGAGTTGCTGGCCCCACCAATGCAGCAGAGTGGGTGTAGCAAGTCACAAAGGGTTTGCAAGCAATATCCTCCACCCATAACAAGAGCTGAAGAGCTCACTGAAGATTTCATGAACCATGAGCTAACAAGTGGATTGGTGGACCTGCCCATGACCTAACAAGCTGTGTTGCCCATGACCTAACAAGCTGCCCATGACCTAACAAGGTGGACAAGCAAAGGCACTGGCAGTGGGGTGGCCCACAAATCCTGTCATACATGGCAAATGAATCAATCTTGCCTCCAGCAAGTATGACAAGCCCCAGCTCATGGGATGTGGAACTGCCAACATGGGCAGTGATCCCGACAGAGGGCTTTTGAAGAGAGGAGACTGTTAACCTGCCAGCTGTGGATATTTTATTAAAATACTGTGCGCCATTGCTTAGCAGGGATGACAGTATGTTTATTATCATTATTTTCTTCGCAATTTTAAAGGTTGGTAGCTTCATTGGGAAAATGCATCTTAAGGCACAACACAAATGTATATAAAAAAGAAACAAATCAGCTAATTTATGGCCCTGAAGAAGGTGAGTCCTTCCTCCCCTTTCTCCAGAAACACACTAACGTGTTGCACCTCCAGACCCCAATGAAGACAGGACACACTTGGTTGCAGTAAATTAGGGCCATGGAGGACTATGAATCTACATTCAGTTACATATAGAAAATAAAGCCAATGTGGAAGCCTCTCTTAGGCTGTAGCAGAGGAACTTCTTCTGGCTTGCAGGGTAGGACAAAGAGCACTCAGCATCCACCAATGCAGGACTCAGCCTGAGGAGAACACTTTATTATGCTATCTAACCATTAGGTTCTGTTTGCCAAGAATGAAAAACAAAAGCAAAACACATAGTTCCCAGGAAAAAAATACACTTGGTAATGGGAAACAGTGGTACCATGATGTATTAGGAGTAGGATCCAGTTCCCACCAATCTTTCTATAAGGATGTGAGTTAGTCAGCATGTATTTTGTTGCTGTTGTAGGGGTGTGCATTTTGGAATTTTCTTGTTTTGATTTGTATCTGAATTGAAACACCACCACCCCCCACCACCACCCGTTTTGTTTTGTACCTGAATTTTCTGAATCCGAATCACCCGTTTCATTTTGTAGCCAGATTTTCAGAATCTGAATCCGAATTGATTTGGATTTTTAAAAAAGGGTCCCATGGCAAAAAGAGTGGGGGGGGGGGTTGGTAGTGTCCAATGAGTGGAAACTACCACCCAAATTTCAAAGGAATTGGCCAAAGGGCTGATATTTTGTGAATTTTTAAAGTTTACACGTCTTTAAGAATTTCCCCATAGGGAATAATGGGGATTCCAGCAAATGTATTGCTTCACATTGAGGGGAAAGGGGTGGCCTAGAGTAGGGCGTGGTGGGTGGTAGTGCCCAATGGGGGCAAGGAAGTTACCAGAATTATTTCAAAGGAATTGGGCAAAGGGCTGATCTTTTTTGTGATTTGTTGAAGTTTACATGTCTTTAAGATTTATCCCCTAGGGAATAATGGAGGTTTCAGCAGCCCCATAATTCCACTTGGGGGGCACTGGGGTTGCCCAGAGCGAGTGGCTGTGTAGTGCACATAGGGTACCAACCACCCCCATGGGTTGCTAACCCATGGGGTGCAGGATTCTGTTGTTTCTGTGGTGTTCTGAGTGTAGATTCTCTGGTAGCATATGAGATTTTCAGTGGAAAACAAGAATCCACCCTCATATGCTACCAGAGAATCTACACTCAGAACACCACAGAAACAACAGAATCCTGCACCCCATGGGTTAGCAACCCATGGGGGTGGTTGGCACCCTATGTGCACTACACCACCACTCGCTCTGGGCCACCCCAGTGCCCCCCAAGTGGAGTTATGGGGCTGCTGAAACCTATTCCCTATGAGGAAAAATCTTAGAAGTGTAAATTTTAACAAATCACAAATAATCGGCCCTTTGGCCAATTCTTTAGGAATCTGGGTGGTGGCAGACTGGCACCACCCCACCCAACCCATTTGGGCACCACCACCCAACCCACTCTTCTGCTCCTGAATCCATTCCCAGGCTGACATGTGGTAGCCATAGCAGGCTGGCCTCAGGCTGGCAACAAGCGGGCTCAGGCTGGCAACATAGCAGGCTGGGCTGAGGCAGGCATAGGCAATGGCATGGCATCATCATGGCAACTTGAGGCATGCCATGCAATACAAACTAGTTTGTGCTCGCTCTCTCTCTCTCTCTCTCTCTCTCTCTCTCTCCCTCTCCAATGAGGCAGAAAGGCAGAATGGTGACTACTAACTTGCTGAATGAATTGAAAACCCCTCCTTGAACTCCCCCACCCACCCTTGCCGGAAATTCAAAGAGATGTCAAACACAAAATGGAGACTGACTCAGAGTTCATCACAAAATGGAGGTCCGAAACAACAAAACATTTTGTAGCTGAAACAGGGACGTTTTGTTTTGTATACAAAACTTTTGGATCTGGAAAATGGATGTTTTGTTTTGTCTACAAAACACCCAAAACAGGCTGTTTTGGGTACAAAATGTTTTGTATCCGAAACATTTTGCACATCCCTATGCTGTTGTCTCCTCAGCAATTTCTTCAGTTATCTTTTTATTTTATTTATTTATCATACTTTTATACCACCTAATATGTACATCTCTAGGCAGTGCCTGGAACAAAAGAAGATGCCTTTCATTTTACTTTCTTATTTTTCATTTTGCAGTAAATTTGGGGGCTGGATTTCACTACCAGTCTAAGCTGGGGCAAGTTAACAGTTCTAAATGCTCCAGCAGCAGCAGCAGCAGCAGCAGCAGCAGCCGCAACAACAACAACAATTTAGATCCATTTTTTACAACAGTGGAAGAGCACATAATTCTTTAAAGAAGATTCTGCAGCAAACAAAAAGATAGAAAAGAGTGGAAGGGAAAGGGCTTCCTTGTCACTGGGAGGTACAAGCAGAGAGCCCTTTACATACCTAGCAAGGTAGAGAATAAAAAGAGGCAAAATGCAATCTGGGGCACAGCTATAATTGAACAACAGAGGGGAGACCGAGATGGAGGGGAGCAGGGGCCAGGGGCCACTCCAACCTTGCTACACCCCTAATGCCACCAGATCATGCTGAATGTATTTACAGCAACAAAATATTTGTACTTCACCACAAATTGCACAAGATTTTGTATCTTTCCCAGTTAAACACACACACACACACACACACACACACACACACACTAGAAAAGCAAGTCCAGCAGAAGGTTGTCCCTTAAGCACTACTACAGAAAAATGCCAAAATCAGCCAAGTTAGAGGGAATAAAACTGTGGGTGGCCAATTCACAGACCCAAACTGGTATGATGAGAACATGAGTTATGCTGAGCTGAGCTGAACTGTGCTGGAGGCAAAGAAGATCTGAAAATGCTTCGCCATAGGCATTACTCAATGCACATTTCAGAAGATCACCCCTCTCAGGCAATGAAAGGACATCCCGACAGCGCATCAGTCTTTGGTGATATCAGAGCGGGCACATTCTCAGCACATCCCTGCCCTGAACACACGCCTGAACCAGCTCGTTGTGAGTTACGTTGCAGATTGCACTTTCAGTGAAGCAGTCATATGACCAGAACAGATTCCATAATGCCACTCAGCACATTTCATCAAGACAGAGGGTCTTTTTTTACTTTGGTGATGAAGAGAATGCAACACTAGTTGCAGTAACTGATATAGCTGGAGGGTATTTTGGCTTCTTTTTAGAAGTAGTAAGAATAGTGTTTTATTAGATTTATTAAAGCCAGCCACCCAAGTCTCTATCATCAAAGTTTCCATTAAAAAAGCTCTTCTTCACAAAGAGAGATTAAGGGAAAGCACACATAAAAGGAAAAAGGCACAGTGACATTTGCAGGAAGGGATGTGAAGGAAAGAAATTTCTCATAACATAAACACAGTGATTAATTAAACCAAATACCACTGTTTTGACAAATACTAGCAACATTTTATCAAAGAAGAATACATGAATATAATTACAATATTAAAACCTCAAATGGTTTCATCTTTTTAAAGACCCTATGCCCAAATAATGGAAATTAGGATGGCTGCTTATTCATGTACAAAGATTATCACTTTTAGGATATTAAATGGGAAATAAATCCAGGACTTCTGATTCTTAACAAAGGTGGGAATCAATCCCATCACTTCTGTTTTACCCATGTGTAAATTATGTGCAGAAATCCAAAGCACCAACTTTGGCTTTGGAAACTATAGAGGACTCCTTTCTCTTTGCCAGTCTCTGTATGTATGTACAGTCTATGATAGCCTCAACTAATAAAGGACTATGTATTCAAGTCAAATGACACATTAGCATATCTGCCTCCAGATTCAGAACATCTGAATTGATTGTTTTTAATGAAAGGCAGTATATAAATTCAACAATCAATCAATCAATCAATCAATCTGAACAACAAACCACTCCCAAGTAAAACAATAAAAATGCACAGATAAGAACTATAATTTGAAAAACAAACAACAGCAAACAGCTAAGAACCTATAACCCCTGCTAACTGGGCAAAGAGGCACCTTTTAACGTGGTGATTCTCTTTATTTAGCAGGGGGAGAGTAACTGGCCCTATCCACCCCCAGCACAGTACTTCCAGTGACTGTTGCTGATGTCTATCAGATGTTTCTTTTTAGATTGTGAGCCGTTTGGGGACAGGGATCCATTTTATGTATTTGTTATTTCTAGGTGTAAACTGCCCTGAGCCATTTTTGGAAGAGCAGTAATCGAACAAACAAACAAACAAACAAACAAACAAACAAACAAACAAACAAGAGTGACAAGGACACAGAACATTCAGCTAAATTCTCTGGAGAACAGGAGTAAGGCATTGAACTGATGCCTGAAGGATGCCAATATTGATGCCTTATGTATCTGCGTCGAGAGGAAATTCCACAGATGGAGAGCCACAAGAGAAAAGACCTCTCTCCAGTTGCCACCTACTTTACCTCTGATGCAGGGGTACCTGGAGGATGGCCTCTGAAACAGATCTTAGGATTCTCACAGGTCCTTAAGAGAGAGGCCGTCTTTCTCATTAAATGCCACCACACAGACGCTTTTTTCAGCAGTCTCCACTTAGAGGGTATAATGTTTCAGCTGCCCCTTAAATAAATATTTCTGAGACAACACTTTTATCATTTCAAAAAAACTAGAGAAATAGTCTTACCACCTTCCCTCAATAAAATAATAATACATTATATTCTATATTCCTTGGAGTATCTGAAGAGCGAATCTGCTTTGCAGCATATTTGAGGCATTTTAATTTGAGGGATTAGATGGGCCATTCGTGTAGCCATCAGCACCTCCATCAACACCTTCGGAGAAAGCAGAAGCCCCAGATTTTTTTAAAAAAACTGCTGGAAACAGAGGATTTTTTTTTACCCCGGACATAACTCGGGCTAAACCAGAATTCGCAGCCTCCCTTCGGAGAAAAGCAAAGCCCTGCCTGTCCTGGTCCCTGATAGCCCACAGGGAGGTCGGGTTAAATCCAGCAAATATGTGGACTGGCACACTCCAATCAGCAGTGGATATGGGGGGGGGAAGCCCTGTCTGTTAAACCTCCAGCAGTCCTTGCCACAGTAATCCATGTCCTTGTCACCTCACAGTTGTTTACTGTAATGCACTGTATGTGGGGCTTCCCTTCAAGACCCTCTGGAAATTATACCTGGGACAGAATGTAACAGCAAAGGTTCTGACAGGAGCCAGATGCTCAGCTCATATCACTCCACTGCTGTGTCAACTACACTGGTTGCTAGTGGTTTGGTGGGCACAATTTAAGGTGCTGTTTTTGATCTTTAAAACCCTTAACAGCTTAGGGCCAAGATACCTGAAGGACTGCCTACTCCCATATAGTTCTGCCTGGCCTATGAGGTCATGTAGAAAAGCCATCTTGTGCATCCCACCACCTTCTGAAGCCAAATCGTCAGTAACGCATGACTCACTGACAATTGTCAGAGCCTTCTCAGTAATGGCCCTGGCTCTCTGGAACTCCCTCCCCCTTGATCTTAGGCTTGCCCCCTTCCAGTTCAATTTTAAACAAAAGATGGAAAACTTAGGCCTTCCCCTAACTATGCATTTCTCTGAGACTGCCTTGTTTTAATTCATTTATGAAGAATGACAGCATAAAAGTCCTTTACAAAAATAAATGATAAATGGGGTTTTCGGTACAGAATAGTGAATAGAATACCACTGTGTTGGACAGATATTGCTGTTCCAGTAACAATTTGCTTTTAAACAAATTGCTTAAAAGAATCAGCTATTAAAGAACCAGCTATTAAATGAATTGCTTCCTACTCTAATGTCTGTAATAAGAATAAGGAAGAAAGGATCACATAGTAACTAGGAAATTAGTAAGAGGAGCACTATCCTGCAGACTGTCCCAAATTAGTTTGTTCAACTTTTTAGTCAGTTCTTTCCACAAAAGAGCTGTTCTTTCTAGATAAAGTAAACCAAGAAACCAGCTCCACAATCAAAGTTCTATGAGACTGAGATAGGAAAAAAGGAAGTCAGGTAACATCAACTGAGAGATTCAGGTCTCTTCTCTAAGAACTGCACACACTTTTAGTTTTTGTGATGAATGATTAGGTAGGCAGCCTTGAGGCTTGCCAAACTGGAGTTCCAAGAATATATCAAATAAAAGCTATCTTTTAAATACTCTTGAGTCCCAGACAAGAAAATGTATGATGGGTGCAAATATCCTTAGCTTGCATTGCTCAATTATTCTTTGATGGCTTGGAACAATTTGCCTGAAAATATAACAAATTATTTTGTTCTGCCTCTGGAGATTTTGCTGTCAAACTTCTGTTTAATACACAGTACAAAACTCAGACACAAGATTAAAGGAAAGACACATGAAAAGAACAAGGTATTTCTAGTGAACTGGAGCCCTCAAAAGAAGCTTGTCAGTTAACATCAGAGGGCAAGAGGATGACACATATCTATATATCCCAACTCAGACATTAACAATGTATAAAATCCCAACAAAGGGTTCTTTGGAAGAACATCTTCTCCCTTGGTCTCATCTTTCTACTTTGAAGGCAAAGAACAGGGTTGGTCAACATTTACAGAGTGAAGAGCAAGGTAATAAAAACAGAACTGTTACCAGTTTGTTTGTTTTTACAATCTTAAACACCAATATCTTAAAGGAGAAAGGTTGGGTTGTGCTGTCGAGTCGGTGTTAACTCCTTGCGACCACAGAGCTATGTGGTTTTCTTGGTAGAATACAGGACTGGTTTAGCATTGCCTTCTCCCATGCAGTATGAGATTATGCCTTTCAGCACCTTCCTATATCGCTGCTGCCTGATATATGCGTTTCTGGGAAACACACCAGCAGGGATTCGAACTAACAGCCTCTTACTCTCTAGGCAGGTTGCTTCCCCACTGTGCCATTCAGTGGCTTAAAGGAGGAAACCCTGCTTTATTATGGATATTTAAATCTTGAGATTGCCTTCAAATCACTAGCATTATTAAAAAATAATGGCTGACATCCAGAGCAACAAACCGAGCTTGTGTTCCAGACTAGTGTTATGCAACCATCAGTGTGCTTACAGGTGTGCAAAGTTGCATACCTCATTTGTTTTAATGAAGACTTTTGTGCAGGAGCGCTTTTACGCAACTAAGGCCAGTTAATCTCCTTGATATTGGCTGGCTCCCAATTGTAGACTTACTTTAAACATGAATTCTTTAAACATGAATTCTGGGCTAAACAGAATTTTATTCTGACAAAAAGGCAGGCTTTTAAGTTTGCTCTGCTCTGAATAACTGGTTTACAGTATTCTAGAAAATTCAATTAATAAGCCACCCTCTTATGCTACTCACCTTATTTCACATGCAATTTGCTGCTCTGGATATTGACCAGTGAATTTAAAGCTAGTCCTTTGCCTTCAGTTAATCCAATTCAGCAGAATACTTCAAATCAAATCACTCATAACAAATCTGTGCTCTCTCTCTCTCTCAGGACACTACAAATTTATATCCTACTCTTCCTCCAGACCAGAGCAATATACATGGCTATTTTTCTCCTCACAACAAGCCTGTGAGTTAGGTTAGGCAGAAAGATAAGTGACTGGCCAAGAATCACTCAGGGAGTTTTATGGCTGCATAGGGATTTGAACCCAGCTCTTTTGGTCCTAATCCAACACTAACCACTATACCATGATGTGGAAAGACTCCTATGTGAGCGTGGAAGAAATCTCTGGAAGTACAGCTTGCATTCAAATGTTGGTACTCTATATTCTTCCCTTGGACCAAAAGGAAGTGATAGTTCTTTTATCTCTACAAATTTGAGATCATAGAATTCTCTAACTTCTGCTCAAATTTGTTCTCCATCACACTTGGGGTGTCCCATAAAGCCACAAGGAATTTGTGTTAATTATTTGTGGCCATTATTTGTTCCTAATACAGAAAAGTGTTTAAGGTACTTCACTTTAATGTCCTCACTTCATCAATTTTGGAGGGGAGATATAATAGCATTCCTTATGCAAGCCACCTGTGTCCCTATGAAGGTGAGGAAATTGTATCTCACATGTTATTACTCCGTAATTTCTACAGAGACAAAAAAGCAAGGCTTATATTATGTCTGACAACTTCCTTTCCATGGGGGCAGCGCACTAGAACGTTACATGGCCTTCCTGATATGATGCAACTCCATGTAACAGAGACAGCTGCAAAAGTTACATTTTTAGCTGTCATTAGAATCATTAGAGCATATTAGTTGTTTAATATTTGTTAGGTGTGTTTAGTGTGATTTGGTTTTAATTGTTCAGCTATTAAAATGCCTTTGTATTTTATCACTTATTTATTCATTCATGGGACTTTTTATCTGCTTTTATGTTTATTAACTGAAGGTCTGTTGACTATTAAACATAATTCTGATTAGTCCATTCTAGTAAGCGATTACTGAAATTTGCCTGTTTATTTCAGGTGTTTAATTTTTAACAGTATGTTGCAGTGATTGTATTAAAGAGTACAACAGACTTCTATACATTTTGTTTTACGGGCATGTCCTGTTATTGTTAATATTAATGTAACAGAACAATTTGTTATGGGGTGGCTAACAGATAAAGTTGTTGTTGATGATGATGATGAAAAGTGGGGTTAGCATTAAATAAATAAATATTTAATAACATGGTATAGGTGAAGCTGCTTGAACACCATAATGTGTTGGGTAAATAGTAAGTATTACATAGATTTAAAACAACAGCATAGCAGCACCTCCACAACTCTGTAGAGACAGCATGCACATATAATTCAGTGATTTACGCACCGCCCAGAGCTCTTGGATAGGGCAGTACAGAAATGTAATAAATAAATAATAAATAAATAAAATTCTCCTTTCAAAAAATAAGTACATTTAAACAGTAAAAACTTTGGGTTTAAGTAAGATGAGAGTGAAGGTGCTTATAATCCACAAGTACTCTCTAAAAACCATGAAAATCAGAAGGTGTTCACCCTAACTTCCATGCTATTAAGCAGTAAAGACTTTGTGCAGACTAGTATATTATGCTGACATTACAAATTAAACTCTGTGTACCCACATCTTACCTTGGTTTTTCCATCTGACATTGTGCTAGAGAGGAATGTGTCTAGGTAGAAATTCAACAGTGCAGCAAACCCAATCATATACTGTATATACCTGATGGTTTTCTTTCCAGTGCATCTTTACAAAGTACAATGCTTTCTCAAAATGCCCCCATAACATTGTTATGTGGTATGGAAATTAAAATGACTTCACCTTGTAACATGCATGCTTTTTTGAGCACAAGTGAAAATTGTGGGCACATTAATTCTCATCTGAAACTGAGTTTTTAAAAATATTTTCACTACATTATGTGGTGACACCAACAAAAGTTGGAGGGGAGCACCACAGTCTGCATGATCATCAGAAACACCAACCCATGCTTTATTGTTGCTGTATATATGAAAGGGAGATTTCTTCTGCTCTTACCATGGATACTGTGCCCCACTGAAACTAAAATTGCAATCACAGGGAACTGAAATCTGACCTATATAGAGTATTGTGGTTGTTGTAAAACCATGAAGTTGGCAGTGTTGGAAATACCCAAAGTGGAAAGCATAATCAGACTAGAACTGGGACATTCCAACAGGAAGAAATTGTTCTGAAATCTGATTCACATAGAATAGGATGCCATCTCAGGATGTATTTTGAAGGCAAATCTGCTTTCAGCTTTGCCTCCTACGTAATAAGCTAATACAAAGAAACCTAAATCATGGCAGTCAAGAAAATTATGGCTCTGACTCACACAGAGCTTTTTAAAAGGTCATTTTACAAACAACAGGACACCAGGATTGACACCAGGTGGCCTTATTTATTCATCTACCTCACTGCAGCTGGCCTTTGAAGTATGCAGGTTTAGACACCCTGCAATAATCTGTGGGCCTTCTTAAGAGACCTGAAGGCTTCAAAAACCATAAACCAGTTCAGCAACTGGACGGATAAGATAGAGAAAGCATTTCATTCACACATTGCATGTGGAATTCACTGCCACCAGATGTGTTCACTAAATTAGATCAACAGAAGGCTGTGCCTTTACCATCGGTCATCTCTTCCTGCTCCCTCCTTCTAGGACTAGGGCTCTCAGCCATGGTTCTCCAGATTTTATTGGGCTACAATTCCCATTTTTGTAATCCCCATCCACACTGCCTAGTCTAAAAACATCTATAGTCTAAAAGCATCTTGGGACCCAAGGTGGCTAGAAGGAAGAGCTTGACACCTGAACTGTATCACCAATTGCCAGGAGCTGGAAGAGAAATTCTGCATCAATGCATTCCTATCTATATTGTACACTTGTATGCATTTTAATTGTAAACTTCTTTGGGAACAAATCTTGGCTAGAAATAATAATAAAGAAACAGCTCTAAACCAGAATGAGACAAACTAAATGAGTAGTTTGTGATCAGTAGTGATCAGCCACGATGGCTAAATGCAACTCAAAGGCATTCAATCTCTGAATACCAGTTGGGAGGCAATAACAGGAGAGGACTCGTGTTCTGGTTTCCTGTTTCCTGGAAGTATCTAGTTGGTCATCGTTGGAGACAGGATGCTAGACTGGTCTGATCTTTGATCAGAGCTCTTATTATAGGATTCTGTTACATGCCCTGGAATACTTTGCCTGAGGACAGTAGAACCAAGAGCATGGAGGCCCACCATTATTGCTCTTCCCAGAGAATGAGAGTCTTTTATTGCAAATATATGTATGCTTGTAAGCATTTGTATGCTTTGAAACAACAGTAAAATCTTACTCAACATTCTGGGAAGTTAATCAAAATGCTTGTTTAATCCAGCACTATCTTTAGTTGTTCCAGTGAAAGAAATGGCCTTTCTGCTTTGTTTTTCACAGACACTAAGCCATTTTAATGTATGCATATTGCCTTGACTGCAATAAAAGCTTTTTTAATTTCATCACACTCATGCTTCATTGAATAAGCTCGCTGCTTTGGAGGTAGAAGTAACTGAAATCTAAACCTATTATTAGTAATTGTAAAAAAATAATAATGCAGGAATCAAAGTTTTAACACTATTACTTGAACTCAGCAGTTTGTATTGGAATGCATTTCAGCACATTTTTCAGTATAGAGATGTTTATGGGGTCCCCCCCCCAAATACTGACAGACAGAAAATCAATGGCACCTAATTTAATAAAATAAAATAAATATTTTCCAGCTTGTGTAAATTTGTGCACCATATTTTTAAACTATATTTTCCTTTCCACAGCTCTTGATGAAAATCATCTTTTTTTAAAGTGGATATCTAGAATAAATAATGGCATTACAGAAATACATTTACCTTCTTGTTGTGCAGCTAATTTGTGGTGAAATTTGTGGTGAGTTTGGGAGCTACATGAGGAGGAACAATGTTGCCTTTAAAACCTCATGTCCTAGACTGGGAGCATTTGTATACACTAACAGATTTCTTCCCTTTTTCCCAACACATACATGGTGTGCTTTAAATCAGTTTGTTGGTAAAACCTCTTTTTTTAATCAGCGAAAACCTAAAGCAAGCAGACTAATATTGTTCAAAAAGGTCAACTTGAGCCAGAGGTTTTGTAACTAGAACTTTCAAAGAGTTTGCTCCCTGAAAACTGGTTTTTCCACTCTTCACATCTAAGCAAGGCAGTTCTATTTACATTCCTAGAGTGATTTCCTCTTATGTTAATGATGATCTAAGGACTCTAGTCAGTATCTCTCCCTGGCATTTGCTGGGGTGTATTTAGAAAAATCCACTTAAAACAGGATTTAAAAAACCCAGAAATACATCGGTACAAGCTAAAATCCGGAAGACAAAGCCTGTGTGGGGTGCTTCCAAATATCTCATATGGACTTTGAGGTGTCTGGCCAGTGTGTGAAAATGCATATTCTCTTCTAGAGAAGATTCGTGGTAACAGCCCTGTGTGGAAACCCTCCAGGATGTCATCTCAAGGACCTCCCCCCCCCACCACATTACTGATTCCATTATTTTCTGTCCAAGTAGTCAAATCTATTAGGGTGCAGAGTTTGAAGAAGTGGGAGGAGGGGATTCCAGGGGGAGTAAGAAGTACATATCTATAGGAGAAGCATGGAAACTAGCAAAGGACAGAAGACAGAAGAGAAATGAAATGTGACAAAAGTATTGGTTTGAACATCTAAACTTTTTTTTTTAAGGAATTATCACCAAATGTGTCAGTCTGAATTTGCTAATGAGCCTTAGATCTTGTCACCCTCATTCTCTAGAAGGAACTCACTTATCTTCCTTCCTTCTTTTTTAACCTGAATGTGAGAACTTTCAAAATGGAACTGTCAGAAAAGATTGCTGCTAATGTAGTCATGCAGTCAGACAAGAACACATTTTTTTGCTACTGGGGAAATAAACACAGAACTCTAGGCACATTTTTACAGAATCTGCCTCTTATCAAACACACCTTTCATTCTGGATCTCTGAACAATGTGTAATGTTCTTACAATGCTGGCAAAATAAATAGTGCAGGACCCAATAAAGATTCAAAACTTCAGCAAAATGATTGGAACTTTTGACATGTGACTGGAACATTCCCATGATATCTGAACACTCTCAGGAAGTTGCTGATTATATTCTGAGTCTCCCTTCAGAAACTTCTGGCCTCACACTATGGGTGTGCACAAAAGGGGTTGGCCTGGTTCAGTTCGAGTCTGGACTGGACTTGAACTGGACCAGACATGTTCGGTTTTGGAACACTGAACTAGAACCTCTGTTCAGCTTGTGTTTGAGCTGTCTTGGGGGTTCTAATTGTAAATCAATAAATTTATTTTTTTAAGAAAAATCTCACCACCAGGTCCAGGTCATATTGCAGGCCTCTGGGGGTTGCAGGTGCAGGTGCGGGTCTCAGAAGGTTCTCATTCCACCTGAAGGCCTCCCCCTGATCCTTTTTGGGCCAGTTCAGCCCATTTACAGGCCTTCCAAGTGCTCTGCCTGCTTGCTATGGCCATTTTGAAGGCTGACCCAATTTATTTTTTTAATTAAAAATCCGCTGGGGAGTTCTGCCAGGAAGGCAAGAACTTGCCTGCCTTCCAAGGCAGAAGAGTGTTGTAGACTTTGCCTTCACCACGCCACATGCCCACATGAGCAGTGGTGTAGTGAAGGCAAAAGCTGGGAGCAGGAGGATTTCCCCCTCCCACGTCCCAGCTGTCATGCTGGTCGTGGCCACTCTTCTCCCCAGGCTGGGTGGAGACCTTTTTACCCGGGGGGGCAATCATTCACACAATCAACTACTGAGGTAAATTAACCACAGGTGCATTCTACCATGGTAAAACACTGAGTTAAAAAGTTGGGCTACCCTCTTCTGGAGCACACCCAGCACTCCAGATGACATGAGCTGCCTGGGATAAAATCCCAGACAGCTCATGTCATGTGAACAGCTTTTCTGCCTCTTTGTGCTGATAGAAAACCTACCCACAACACCAAAGAACATATTAACAAGTAACATTTTAGAAAACACTGGATTTGGTGAAGATCCTGAAATCACAGAGAGAAAAGCCTGGGGCTGCTTTTCAACCAGTTAAGCACCTTCATTTTTTACAACAGAAATTCACCTGGCCCAGGTGCTAAAGCAATTAGGAAGAGCAATGAAACTGATAAGCTGCCAGGAGGAAGGCTGGGAGAGACCAGCCTTCATCTACAGCTTAGACTGCTCTCTCATCCCAGAAGGGAGTGGGGGTAGGGACACTAGATAGAATCCACGTGTATCTGCCAGCGTCTCCTTCAAGTTGCTTTCTGAGCCTAAGGGTCAGAAGGCCTTAAAGGTCTTTTTAAAAGACCCTTAAAGCAAACCTGTTTCCTCAGGTTTTTAATTAAAATGAATTTTATACTGTTTAATTGTTTTTATCCTGTGCAATTATTTTAATTGTCCCACTCTGTGAATTGATTTCAATTGTATTTATTCTGTGAAAGTATTTTAATTTTTTTTAATTTTTATATTGTAATTTGGATTGTGTACACCACCTAGAGATGTATATATCAGGTGGTATATAAATATCTATATATTTAATTCTCTTGGGACATGCATGCCCAGGATTTGGCGATGGAACTCTCACGACACGCTGCGAGAGTTCCGAAATGAGGAGGACTGAGGAGGAGGGGGGGAAGAAAGTGCTGGTGGTGGCCGGCCGGCAGTGGGGGGCAGCGGGCGGGGGGAGAGAAAGGCGGCGGCAGGCAGCGGGCAGGGGGAGAGAAAGGTGGCGGCAGGAGAGAAAGGCGGCGGGGCCCTTCTTGGCCGCCTGCAGCAGCTCTGTGTGTGTGGAGGAACGGGAGGGGAGGGGAGGGGAGGAGGGCTGGAGAGCATGGGGCCGGAGGGAAGGGGAAGAGAGAAGAGACCGGGCCTGGAGGAAGAGGGAGGGGGAAACAGTCGGCCCCAAAGCGCCGCACAGATGCTCTGTGTGGGGTCAGCTAGTGATAACTAATAAACAAACATATCTGGATATATATTCATGTTTTGTTGCCTTATGATTTATGAAGCAGTATCTTCCCAAACTTGACCACCAGCATGGAGTATAGTGGTAATTATTCCAAGTGGCCACAAACTCTGAAAGTTGTAAGAACATTACAATTAAACTTTAGATGGATAGTGAAATGGCTTTGGGGAAAGAAATCTAGGCCACTGCTCTTAGTTTATTCTGTTGGTGGATGCCAAGGTCCTATTATTATTATTATTATTATTATTATTATTATTATTATTAAAAGGGACGGTTGATGCTATTTAAACCAACAAAATAGTTTCAGGTAAGCAAAGTGGACTATAGATCACAATTAGATGGGTCTCCACTCTTAACCTCCAAGTAATGTATACAATTGCACAGGGATCTAACAAACACCTTCCTCATCAGTTCAGGAAGCTGATGAAACAAAAATGTAATTGCTCTCTGATGAAGCGTTGTGCACAGCACACATTCCAGAACAGTCACATTCAAAGAGTCTCCAGCTGGGAGAGGATGGATGGAAACTTGCATGATGAAGCAAACTTTTTGCTGTTAAGTGAAGTTTGGGAAATGCTGAGGCACTAATATTCATTTAAGATAAACATTCAGAAGAAACACAATCTACTCTGTTCACTGGAAACTTTAACACATCAACCATCACTACAGCTAATGTCAAATAAGAGCTTACAGTGATGAGCCCAGATTATCTGTAAAGAAAGGACAACAAACAGTCACTGGGATATAAGCAGGGAACCCACAAACCTTTTTGTCACTTCAGCTGCAGCAATAACTCTCCATACCTTGCTCTATTGCCTTCCTACACACATCATACAATAATCAGGCTGTACATTTGCAGAAGGCCTTTGTACAACCCACAATCAAGGAGTATCCCCAATGACTTAACGCTCTACAAGTTAAACAGTATAGTCTCAGCCTGAATGTGCCACAAATAGAGAGAAGAAGCAAACAATATGCATCATGTCAAAGGTACTTCCATCTTCAATTCACTTCAACAAGTAAACTTTTTGACCTCAAATTATGTCTATCAACTAAACCCTGATCCTGAAACATCTAGGGGTCATTCACATGACCTAGTGGGCAGGCAGTTGGGTGGGGAGAAGGCTTCCCAAACCATGCCTATCCCCTCCAGACAATCCTCTGCTGCTTGTTGGTTGGAACGCATTCCATACTCCCACATGATCAGCCCTGCTCCATCCAGCATGCAGCAGGGCGATTGCTTTGAGGCCAGGACTTCTTGTCCCAGCCTCAGAAAATCCCGCACAGCACGCAAATCCCACACTGGATTACCCCAGGGGATGGGTGCTCTAGGCTCCTACACAATCCTGGAGCTGAGGTTAATGGTGGGTTTGTGCCCTTAACCTTGGCTACTAGCTGGGCTGTGGCGCTGGGTTTAGTGCTGCAGCTCCACCAGGATCTGCATCAATCCTGGCAGTTCTCACAGGCAGCCAAGCCTAGGCTTGGCTGCTGATGAGAACAGCCTCCTACTGTTTCCTCTCAAAGGAAAAATATGGACTGGGCTCAGATACTCAACAATCAACTATGCCAACAGGAGTAAAGGCTGTAATCTACTTTACTTTTGCTGAATATGAGAGCACATCTCTGTAGTCTGATTACTGTTAAATCCCCAAAAGGATAAGTCAAAGCCTACTGTAAGAGCAGCTGACCTTATCAAATCTGTTTCCACCATCTATTTTCACTGTTCATTGCAAACACCACACATCATTTCTGTTACCACAAGAAGTCATTTTAGGACCAAAGGCTCCCACAGGAACCTGCACATCCATTTGCGGCAATCCTGCTCCAAGTGCCTCTACTTTCAGAGATAGGGTGGGTAGGAATCAGGTACAGAGCCCTTCCTTGGTAGCATTCCATTTATGCAATGCCCTCTCCCGATATATTCATGTGGCACTGACTTTTAATATCTTGCAGGTATTAGGTTGAGACCTTTTTTGCACCCTAGCATCTGATGGATAACATGTTGCTTTTAGTTATTTTTATTGATATTCTGATAATTTATGGGATTTTAGGGTTATTCTGCTTTAATGGCGCAACAGGGAAATGACTAATGGCACAGTGGGGAAATGACTTGATTAACAAGACAGAGGTTGCTGGTTTGAATCCCCACTAGTTGAAACACCTATATCGGGCAGCAGCGATATAGGAAGATGCTGAAAGGCATCATCTCATACGGCATGGGAGATGGCAGTGGTAAACCTTTCCTGTATTCTATCAAAGACAACCACAGGGCTCTGTGGTTGCCAGGAGTTGACACCAACTTGAAGGCAAATTTCTACCTTTACTTGCATCAATGCTCATAAATTATCTAGAATGCTAGATTTCAGAAAGGCGAGATATGATTTAAATAAATAATGCACACAAACAAAATAATTTCAGTACTGTTCAGAACCCACTGCTTGAATGACTGAGAATATTGTGATGAGAACTGCAAAGAATCAATATGGATCCCTCCAATTTTCTCATATGACTTTGATGATTTCACATACCTGCATTTTCTAGATGACTGAATGTTTGATGAGTCCTTCAAATGATCAGTCTCCTGAAAGCTGTACCTCAGAAAATGTGAGTCACCACCCAGCACTGTTAGCAGGAGACCATGTTCCCCTACTTGCTCACACAATGACGTGCTTATGCATCCTACAGCAGATGATTAGTTACTGATTTGATGCTAATTGAAGAGATGATACCTTTTTAAAAAAATTCCTCAAGACCAAAGCATTCATCTTATTCCTAAGAATACTACTGTAATATTAATATTACCTCACACAGAGTCTGGAAAATGACAGGGCATCGAATCTAAAATGGGACTGAGATTGCAAAAACCTTAAATGTTTTTGATGGTTTTTAATTTTACCCAGTAGAATATACATTGCTAATTGTTTATATATGTTTTGTTCGGGATTGACTACATGTTCAATAGGATTTATATAGTTTCTATTTCAGATTTTTATGATCATATGCTTTTTATTTTCTATAGAGTGAAAGTTTAGACTAAAAAAAATGGTATTGTTTTTGTTTTACACCACCTACAGACACAAGTTTTTTGGGGGTATACAAATATGTTAAATAAGTAAGTAAATGCAAAAAGAGGGAAGGGGGGTCCCGCCACCTGAGCATCTGACCAGGTGTGACTGCTTTGCCCTTCATCCCTGGGTAACATAGGCAGTATGAAACATGCTCTGCTGATTTACCCAAGGGTGTCCTGAGCTCCAGTCCTCAGCTGAACTATCAAGGCAATTGCCTCCTCAGTGGTCAGCATGGACTGGAGCTTACCCATTGTCTTCTTGAGGAGAAGAGCAGTGGGTAAAACCTGGCTTAGTGTTGCTGTCTTGGCACAAAAGCTGTTCACTGAAACAAAGAAAGGCTTGAGTGCCAAGACAACCTTGGAAAGGAGCACCCATTCCTGGTTGGATGGCTCACACACTTCCAAGACACACCTGTTTGCCAGAACGTGGATGGCCGGTTCTTGCTCCTGCAGGCTCCGGAGCAAGAGAAAGGTGGAGTTTCATTGGGTTGGAACATCCTGACGGATCTGGTGTTCAGGGAGGTCCAGCTCAAGCTGACACTGCCTGAGCCTACCCTTTTTGCTCCAGTGGAAGTAAAGTGCTATCTTGTACTCTCCACAAGGTACTCTCCACAGGAACAGCCTTGGAAGTAGCAGGATGGCACCCAGACCTTGGAGCCAGGATGTCTCACCTGGCTGCAGCCCAGAAGGGCCCAGAAGCACATCCTGCACAGAGAGGATCAGAGTGTGCGCCACACAATGGATGGATACAAACTGACCATGCTGTGCTGCCTTTGTGATGTTGGCAGCATTGTCAGTGACCATGAACCCCCCGCAAAGGTTTGGCTGACTGGACAGCCATTCCCCCAGCTGGCAATTCATAGCTACTGACAGCTTATCTGCCATGTGCTCAGTGTCCAGCATCTCCACCATGCTTTACTGCATGGGAGGAGCTGGCCACACCACCACCAGCAGATGTCTGCTGTGAACACCAGTGCACTGTGAGAGACAAAAAAGCAGGGTGCAGTCCACTGGGACTGCTCCACAGATCCGCAATGAAGTGCACGCTGGTGTCAGGAGTACTGTGTGTAGCAGCCCTGACATGGCCTCCCTGCATGCCTGGTACAGGGAAGGCACCACTTGCCTGCTGAAAGTGATGCATGAGAGTCGGGGGCAAACAGTAGGAGCAGTCAGAGCGAAGCTGGCATTCTCCACCACCTGGAATGGTTGGTCATCCAAAGCTATCGTCGCCCCAATGGCCCGGGTGATAAGATGAGGCTCTAGACAACCAGACAGCTTGTCCACCGACTGCACCCATTATGCAGGCAACTTCCCCCTTGGGAGCAGGAGCCTTGCTGCTACCCAAGGATACTGCTGCCAGCGGGAGCAGGGAGCCCTGGGGTGATGCTGTCACAGGTGCTGAAACATCTGCTATATCCCAAGACATTTGGGGTCCTTACCCCTGCTGACCTGCATTCTGCCGTGGATGCAGACAGCATGGTGTAGTTCTCTAGGGCAGAGTAATTTGATCTTGCCTCCAGTTCTGACCTCACGGAGGAGGCTGATGAAAGTGATGGACAATCTCTGTACCAGAAAAAACATCACTAACAGCTCCTGTGCCAGAGAACCCAAGACTTAGGAGAAGTATTCATGACAGAAGACCACTGAAAAGACTTCAAGACTTTGTCACTGAATTGTGACTTTGTATCACTTTGTGTTAATGAGGGAGGCAGCTATAAAACAATTCCGTTATGAAACTCCACTGACAGTTTCTTCTTATAAGAAATTCCACTCAGAATAGCTGTAGGCAGACATAGCTTACAATACACCCTGGACACAGTCCTTCTCTTATATAATGCCATGTTCACATAGTTACTTAGGACAGTTTGATTTTGTCAATGTAAATTTCGCCATATAGGTCAATGTCTTCAGCATAACCTGTCCCATCGGTTAATAGAGTATTATATTCTGTATAGACTCGCTTCCAATTTAAAGATAAAAGCATTAGAGAAACAATATGTTTAAAAACACTTTTTATAAATAAAAATGAACAGTTTTCATTCAGAAGTGATCCCAGGCTCTAAAAGCTACCAACTTTACTCATGTGTGTTTAGGAATGCAATTTAGAAGCATAAACGTTTCGAACTGCCATCCGATGCACTGTGATATCTAAATTGAATAATTAAATGTGTTGAAA
The DNA here is from genome assembly GCF_027244095.1 of Hemicordylus capensis. Lineage (NCBI taxonomy): Eukaryota > Metazoa > Chordata > Lepidosauria > Squamata > Cordylidae > Hemicordylus > Hemicordylus capensis. Next base: position 366,190,137 of record NC_069658.1, on the reverse strand, counting down.
TAATTAAATGTGTCACCACTGACCCACTGAATATGCCAGCTATTCTGTGTGAATTAACAGAATTGCAAGCCTGTGCGGTATACATTGATAGAACACTCCCCCCACCCCTGCCATGCCCTACAATGGGGAAAAAGAGTTGCCATCCTTTTGACTTCTTTCAGAACAGGTGCAGTTTCCAATAAGCACTCACCTTAGCACATGCGTTGATCCATTTATTGTGGTGGTGGAACAGGGGACCGTTTGTCCCAAGATGGAAGGCCTTCGGTATCGTTCATCACCACAGCACAGGATGATGAGGAAGGCACGTCTGAAAGACTTGTTCAAGAATGCATAAAGGAAGGGATTCAGTCCTGAATTGATGTATCCCAGCCACAAAAAAGCAGTCCATAGTTGATTAGGAACACTATAGTTTATGAAAGGGTCTATTACGTTTGTGATAAAGAAGGGTGCCCAGCACAAGCAGAAACACCCCATAATGATACAAAGGGTCTTGGCTGCTTTAGTCTCAGTCTTCATACGGTGTGTACTGTGTTGATCTGGATGGTGTGGTCTCCCTTCTGTTGGTGCCCCTGCACGCTGGAGGATTCGTATTTGGTGGGCATGCTCCCTGGCTGTAATGTATATCCGATAATAGGCTAGCACCATTAGCAGAAATGGAATGTAGAAGGCCACCACTGAGCAGGTGATGGCATAGGGCTTGTTGACCATAAATATGCAGTAAGTTGAGTTGGTCACGTTGCTGGATTGCCTTTGCTCTATCTGGGGAAGTGAAAAAAAAAGCAAAGAACAAGTAGGGGCACATCATACCTCCTCTGATAATTAATCTCTCACTCTCTCTCAGCTTCATTTGCACACCTGTAGAATGAAAATTAGTATCACACAGACCTTGGGACTTTTTCAACCAATGCTTATTGTCCAGTTATCCAACTTTTCTAGGATAATTATGAACTGACCTATCCATTGTTGGTTCTGCCATGGGATGGGGCGCCAATCTGAAATGTGACCAAACACATTTGGAATGGACAATTACACAGTGTAGAAATCTGTTTATTGTTTGCTCATGGTACATACTGCAGGTGCCTCGTTTACAGAGGTGGCAGAGATACATAGAAAGATAACAGAGGAAAGAAAGGAAGTGAAATATTGATGGGCTACTAAGGGGGAAAAAAGGTTATATCAATGGAGTGCCTATTACAGAAATGTGGCACCAACCCTATTATAATGGTTGTCACTGGTTGACTGTGTAGAACATTCCTCTGCCTGTCCATCATTCTCTCGTGAATGCTGATTTTGACAGGCAGGGTGAGAAAAAGAACTCATCTGATTCTTGACAGTTGTAGTATCTGCATGGTTGTAAATCTAATGGAGCATGAACTGAAAGCAAGATTTGCACAGAATCCGGTCTGAGCCTTGTGGAAAGAATTATCACTATCCCTCATGTTCTGCTGACAGCAAAATTTCTAGCTGCTAAGAAGGATCCATTTAAAGAACTGTTATTATGAGGGATTGCTCTCATGTCACTGGACAGAAGTGAAAATAGAACTTTCACTAGAAGGCAAGGAAGCCAGTGGAAAGGGGGAAAAATAATAGGAGGAGAAATTGTTTCCTTAACAACATGTTAGCTAAATTGTTCTAGAAATCTGTATGGAAGCTATTGTGCTCGTCAATCACTCAGTATCCCTGACAAACTATAACAAATATGCAAAGTGGCTATAGGAATGTTACTGCCTCTCCCAAAGATACTGAGTTTTCTTTGACCAAAACCTTAGAAGACAAAGCACTATTTTCCATATTCACTTAAATTGACAAAAATTATGTTACTTTCTAGTAGTTCAAAATAACAGTTTTTATGTCACAGTTTTTATGTTTATTATGCTAAAATGGTTCTGGATCCAAAGATAAATTGCCTTCTCCATTGCTGACCCGAGGCTTTGGTATGTGTTCTCTGCTGAAATAAGAGCCTCCCTGTCTCTGACAGCTTTTAAAAGGGCTGTTAAAGGTAAAGTGTGCCATCAAGTCGATTTTGACACCTGGCAACCACAGAGCCCTGTGGTTGTCTTTGGTAGAAAACAGGAGGGGTTCACCATTGCCTCCTCCCACACAGTATGATATGATGCCTTTCAGCATCTTCCTGTATCACAGCTGCCCGATATAGATGTTTCCAATAGTCTGGGGAACCTTCCAGCAGGGATTCAAACCAGCAATCTCTGGCTTGCTAGTCAAGTCATTTCCCGCTGTGCCATTAGGTAGCTAAAAGGGCTGTTAAGACACTTTTATTCATCCAGGCTTTTAATTAGAATGATAGAATTCAAAATTGTTTTTAAATTGTTTTAATATTTTAATGTTTGTTTTAATCAGTGCTGTTTTATTGTCAACTGCCCAAAGACATGAGTTTTGGACAGTATATACATATGCTAAATAAATAATAATAATAATAATCCCAGTAGTAACTGGCGCCCTAGGTGCAATTCCAAAACAACATGAAGAGCACCTCAGCACCATAGGGGCCACAGAAATCACCATCAGCCTATTACAAAAAGCAGCCTATATTCTGTGATGATATCTATAATAATAACAGCAACAACAATGATAATAAAATTCAGCCATCCCAGGTCCTTGGGAAGGACTCGATGTCTGGATAAAACAAACCAGTCAATAAAACCTGTCTGACTGTGTAAACAAAATAATAATAATAATAATAATAATAATAATAATAATAATAATAATAATAATAATATGATTGACTGGAAAGGTAGGCAGTTAAAATGATCAATGGCCAAATAGCAGATTCCACTCCTAGTCTCAAAGGACTTAGGTTTGCTTCTATAGACAAGACTGTTCAACCATGGGCCTAGCAAATGTTTATGAAATGACATGGTCTCAGAAAAGAAGGATTCTGTCAGGACCATGGAGAGAGGTGAAACACTCATGCATCTACAGAAGGGCACACAGGAATTAGGACACTTGGACATGTGCTTAAACAACCATTGCTGGGCCATTTGTAGAGGGATGTAGGTTAGTTCTATCTACAGATGTGAATGAGGGGTGAAAATCCCCACTGTTGTACAGAGACTCTATTTTCAGTCACAAGCTTTTCAAAACCAACTGGAAATTGTGAGATGTCCTAGTTTTAGGGAGCGGAGTTGAGGCAGAGTTAGTTAGTTAGTTATTGCATATTTAAATACTACCCCAAATTCACATCTCTGATTGGTTTACCATAAAACAACATAGATTAAAACAAATTTAAAACATTAAAACAGTTTAAAAACAATGATGGATTCCATAAATCTAATTAAAAGCCTGGATAAATAAATGTCTTTGTAGCCCTTTTAAAAGAGGTCAGATATGAGATTTTTTTTATCACAAAAGAGAGCCAAGTGCGCATATTCCGAAGGAAACAATGGGCCCAATGGCTCAATTCAGAAGCAGCTTAATATTTATAAGCTTTCCCCAAGACCTCTTGGAAAAGTTCAGCTATTTTCTGAGGGTTAGGGTTCTCTCCCCACACTCCTAATGTTGGCACATCCTTTTTAGTTTTGCTTTCATTTTGTGATGGTCAAAGATAATCCCTATTTCCTAGTGACTTTTCCTTCAATTGCCTACAAATATCACCTATTTTAAATCCAAATCTTGGGCAGTAATCACAGAGCTGGGTTATGCAAAAGCCCCCAAAAGGCTGATTTTAGAGCTCCAGGTAATTGCACAGTTTGTGAGCTATTGGCACAGGGAAGCTCCCAAATCTTGGGAGCAAGAGGGCAATTACTGAGCTTGTCTGTTCAGCTCCCTACCCAACTGAGATGAAGTTTAGGCAGACTAGAGTGTAAGTGAGCAGAATCTCTTTAGATATACTTTCCCTCACAGCCCATTAAAGTCTGTACACAGCCCCACTCCAAGCTCCAATTACAGTCAGGTGGGCTAGAAGGGGGCTTACTGGGAATATACAAAAATATTCTGATTAAGATTAATATTATTCAGAGAGCTTTGATAGACAAAAGTTTTATCAAGAAATGTTGAGGGACAATTGAAAACTCACTAACTGCACTTCTGCAAAATCTTATTTCACATTTCAAGCCAGCAGCAAGTGTCTCAGGGAAATTGTGCTCAATTAGTAACAGCTGGGCATTATGAGCACCATAAATTCATATTTTAAACCATGTACTTCAACAATTAGTTCTCCCAGCTTAAATGGACACCAGATCCACTGAGCTGGGAGTCTAAGGCTGTTAGTCACATTGCTTTTTTGCTAGAGAGCTAATTTTTCCAGATTAGGAAGTATTGGCTGACATGCAGAGCTGCGGTCTAAAGATAAGGCAAGAAGCTGTTCCCCAACAGACAGAGTCTCCTGAAACTGCAGAGGACATGTTCAGAAGGATGAGGAGCAATTTTCTCTGATCTCCCTTGGCTCCATAAATGCTCTTTGCTTTCCAGAAATATGTCCCTGAGGGTCATGCAGCTCTCGGGGCATATTCTTGGAAGGCTAAGAGTACTTATGTAGGCAGGAGAGAGCAGCAAAAATCACCTTCCATCTCCTGCATATGCACTCTGCTATTTGAAAAGAAGCAGCCTCTTCTTGTGAGGGTGCAACTTCTGTCACCTCCTTGCAATACTACTCTGGATATCAACCACTATATCTATGTTAGGGTAGTCCTATCATCATCTTTTGAAAACTAGTTCTCTTTAAGAATGGAACAAAATGCTAAATGGATTTAGCAAAACTGAAATGCTACTTCAGGAGACTGCAATTTGGAGAAGAGACGTCTATCAGTTGTAAGACTACTCTGTGAAGAGCAGACACAGCTGAGGAGGGAGCAAGCTTTTCTAAACATCTAGCGTTTTCCCCTTCAAACTAACTAACAGGAAGAGGGGAGATTTTCAGGAGCTGGTTTCTCTTTAAGGGGTAAGTCCGTGTGTGTGTGTGTGTGTGTGTGTGTGTGTGTGTGTGTGTGTGTGTGTAGTTATTTGCCAGGGCTACAAGTTGCTAGAGCTAGCAAACTCCAGTGTTTTACTTTGTCCCTGCCTGTAGGGGGTGGAGTCACCTAGGGCTGGAGGAGGCCACACATTCCATTGACATTCCTTTGACTCACATCCTGTGTCTCAGTTGTAAGACTACTCTGTGAAGAGCAGACACAGCTGAGGAGGGAGCAAGCTTTTCTAAACATCTAGCCTTTCCCCCTTCAAACTAACTAACATGAAGAGGGGAGATTTTCAGGGGCTGGTTTCTCTTTAAGGGGTTGCAAGACTACTCTCTACATAAGAGGTGAAGGCCCGAGAGCAAAGCGAACAGGGTTAGCAAACAGGATGTAGGAGTTTAGCAGGAAGTGTGCGGGGGAGCCTGGAACAAGCCCCTGTGATCACAAGGAGCCTGGTAGATAAGAGAACGTAAGTGAAAATCCCTCCCTCATATCCCTCATATTCTTGAGAAAGGTTGTTGGACAGTTAAATAGCTGACCATTACAGCTGAGACCCATCCTTCTAATAAACTATCTAATAAACAGATAATAAACAGATAATAAACTACTTCTAATAAACTATCTCTAAATACTGTAAACAGCCAAGAAAAACAGTATGAAGATAGAAAGTCTTCATAACTTCCCAGTTATGAAGGGGCACTTCCCAGTGTATTGCACAGAGTGCCACATGTATGACTATTTGCCCCATGGGCAGAAATCATGGGTGTGTGATCGGTGCAAGGAGCTCCTGGCTCTTAGGGAACAAATTCATTCCCTTGAGACCAAGGTGGCGGATCTGGAGAAGCTCAGAGAGACAGAGAGGCATGTGGACGAGACCTTCAGGGACATGATAGAGGCATCCCACTCCAGGGCTGGTAGCTCCTCTGCTGTCAGGGAGAATGAAGGTCTTGGGCAAGGAGGACATCGGTCTGAGGAAGAGGGAAATGCTCCTTTAGAAGGGACCCCTTCCATGGATTATGAGCCCATATCCTCTTGCACAGGGGATACTCCTGGGGGGGGGCTTGTAGTGGATGATTCAATCATTAGAGGTATAGAGAGATGGGTTTGTGACCCGCATGCACAGTGACTTGCCTGCCTGGTGCGAAGGTTGCGGACATTACACAGTGTATGGATAGGCTCTTAGGCAGTGCTGGGGAGGAGACAGATGTCATGGTGCATGTCGGCACCAACAATGTGGGAAAATGTAATCGGGAGGTCCTGGAAGCCAAATTTAGGCTGATAGGTAGCATTTTGAAGTCCAGGACCCCCAAGGTCGCATTCTCAGAAATGCTACCTGTTCCACGCGCAGGTACAGTGAGACAGGCAGAGCTGAGGGGTTTCAATGCGTGGATGAGACGTTGGTGCCGGGAGGAGGGGTTTAGATTTGTTAGGCACTGCGATACATTTTGGGGCAAGCAAGGCCTGTACAAAAGGGACGGGCTGCACTTGAACCAAGATGGAATCAGACTGCTGGCGCCTAAAATAAAAAAGGTTGCAGAGCAGCTTTTCAAATGACGCCTGGGGAACAGCCTATGGGAGCTGGGCAGTATCCCATTTGGCAAAAGCCATCCTTTAAAGTGTGCAGGTGCAAAGGATTCAGATAAAACAGAAAGGGACAGAGCAGAACCGCATAAAGAGCAGATGGGAGCCTGTGCCCGCTGGTCAAAGAGTCAAAAGAAAAATAGCACACATCAGGTGAGAGATTCAGTGTATAGGTGCCTATATGCCAATGCCAGAAGCCTCCAAGCCAAGATGGGTGAGCTGGAGTTCTTGGTTGCTAATGCAGAAACAGATATAGTGGGCATAACAGAAACATGGTGGAACTGTGAGAACCAGTGGGACACTGTTCTCCCTGGATATAAACTCTATAGAAAGGACAGGGAGATGTGCCTTGGAGGTGGAGTAGCACTGTATGTTAAAGAAGGGATAGAATCTAACAAGCTAGAAAACCTAGGTGGACTGGAGTCCTCCACAGAAACCCTGTGGGTGACTATACAAGGCCTGAAAGGGAATGTGCTACTGGGAATGTGCTATCGCCCTCCGGATCAAAACACTGACAGTGACTGGGAGTTGCAGCGGGAAATCAGAGAGGCATCAAGGAGAGGCAGGGCAGTAATAATAGGTGACTTCAATTACCCACACATAGACTGGGTAAATTCAGAGTCAGGTCATGACAAAGAGGTCAGATTTCTAGATACACTAAATGACTGTGCCCTAGAGCAGTTGGTCTTGGAACCAACCAGAGAGAAGGCAACCTTGGACTTAATTTTGAGTGGCACCCAGGACCTGGTGCGTGATGTCAGTTTCATTGACCCTTTAGGGAACAGTGACCATAGTGCCATCAAATTCAGCATACATGCGGGGAGAGAATTACCAAGGTAGTCTAACACAGACATTATGAATTTCAGAAGAGGAAACTTCTCCAAAATGAGGAGTATGATGAAAAGAAAGCTGAAAGGGAAAATCAGGAGAGTCACTTCACTCCAGAGTGCATGGAGTTGACTCAAGACCACAATACCCTCAGGCAGAGGGAATGACTTGTAGGAAGTTGCAACAGAGAAGTAGAAGCCAAAAGGATTAAGTACTCCTTCACTGATCCAAGTCACCTCCTTCCAAAGCAGCTTTTCCCTAACAAAAGGGTCCAATGGGGTTTTGTTACTCTAGTTTGTAGCAATAACTCTAGTTTGTATGCAACATTCTGTTAAGCCATAAATAGCTTTGAATGGAGTGTGCAAGATCATTTATCAATCTGTAATAGCTCAGTTCAGGCAAGGGACCAGACTATTACTTTATAGATACTTCCAGTTCTAATATTTTATGTGTAGCCTTCCAGTAATGGCCTTCATATGAGCAGCCTTCACAGCAATGACACTTCCAAAGAGCCACAGAATATACTGGTAGGTTACCTAAAGTCAACTCCATACACTTCTAGTAGCAAAAAGAATAGAGGAGTAAGGCCTATTATCATCAGCCAGTAAACCATAAATGGAAAACACAACAATAAATGCACCATGTTTGACTCATCTATAGATCAAAGAATCATGTTAGTAAAAACAAATGGCAGATGGTTCAAACATGTGAGATTTTACAAGGCAAGATGATAAAGCTTTAAGAATGTCAGCCAACCATAAGAGGTGAAAGGAAATTTGTCTTGGCAATATAAATGGTCTAACCAAAGCAATTAAAGCAACCTTGCCCAAATGCTTTTAAGGGAACAAAACAGTATTAAAATCTTCAGATTTGTTTCTCTTTTTTAAAAAAACAAGCTTGACAATCTTGCTTGTCATGACAGAAAACCTAAAAGAACTATCTTGATTAACATACACATACACAGAAATGAAAAGTAATGGTCTGCCTAGGTATATTTTCACACAAAGTTTATCTTAAATTTGTATCTACAGGTGTCAAAGTTGCTGTCAAACGATTATGCAATGTGCCGACAAAGTCTTAGGGAAGAGATGTACGTGACAGTGAATGAAAGATACTAGAACCCACTTAAATCAAGCCTTAAGACACTGAACAGAAACCTTGTGTCTTAAGCCTGCTGGTTCTACTCAGGAAATATTTTCATAATCAAACACAAAGTCTTTGTTTCCAAGAGGATCTCCTACCTCAAACAAAAGCAATCTTGAATATTTATTAGAAAAATTCCAAATAAATATTTAATACAGAAATTTTCATTATACTGACACACACCATAGTTCCGTCTAACTCAGGATTATCTACACTGACTGGCAGTGGCTCTTCAGGGTTTCAGGCACGGATCCCAACCCTTCCTGGAAACACCAGGGGCTGAACCTGATACATTCTATATACAAAGCATATGCTCTACTGCTGAGTTATAGCCCCTCCCTATAAACCTCTTGGTGGACTATCATTATTTTAAAAAGAGAGGAATTTGGGGCACTATAAGATGTGTCTTGATGTCAGTTTGGAATGTACAGGTACTTCACATCAGACAGCTGAGATCTACTCACCAAGTCTTTGATGCCAATTGTATTCCATTCTTGCATTATAGGAAGAAAAGAAATAAATGTTGGGATTACCCAGCATCCTCCCAGCATTAGAGCAATGCGCAGAGGAGTCATCTTATTCCTATAAACCAGTGGCTGGCAACAGATAGCATAATACCTGAAAGAAGGAACAAGAGGAAATGATCAATTATAATGGGAATCTCTAAAACTCTTAACACATTAAATAGAAGCTTGTTCGTCCAATTAATAACAACAAATCTTTTAAAATGTCATTCTATAGTGATCTTTTATTACAGGGCACAAAGGAGACTTGAAAGACAAGACCAAAAGAAGTTAATGAACCATACTGCATAGTGGGTTATTATCATCTGTTATTATCTCAATTTGACAAATGTAGAAACTTTGCCATACATTTGTACCAAGTTACAGCCCACAATAGTTTCCAACACAAGTTTAATCCTCTCTGTCCTTTCTTCTGTTCCTCAGACAAAATATGATCCTTGTTCTCATAAGCAAAGATCTTAGAATATATCATTTTCCAGTGATTTTCTAATAAGCCAATATATGAAAAAAAAATTACCATCTTTACACATTTTCATAGTCATATAAATCTTTTATTTGGCAGAAGAGAAAAAATCCAGAGTGGGTAAAAATTATAAAGTAATATTTTATATTCAGAAGAAAGCCTTCAGGATCTTCCTTCCACATCTTCATCTAAACCCAGAAATCATCTACCTCCCTTTGACTATGATCTTGTATATACTCTCTCTCTCTCCCTCCCTCCCTCCCTCATTGTTTATTTAGGGTCGAAGCTTCTGGCTACAATCCAGAGCAATCTGGACTGAAATTGATAGAACTACTTTCCTAGAAAATATATATTAAGTTTAGCAGCTCTGGTGACCTCCGGCTAGTAATAAGTAAGAAACATCAGCAGGATGGCTGATGGGGACCCGTGAGAACGGGGCCCACATGGATTTGGGCCTCAAGGTATAAGGGAGAATGATACCACTGCCAGCACCATGTAAAAATATTTCTCTTTCACCAGGCTTTCCCAATTGTTTTTATCTGCTGAAATTGCAATTTATTCGACCTCTCTGACCTTTTTCTTATTTAGCTGTGGTAATGTTATGCGACAATTGTCTTGTGGTTAGTGCATTTGAGTGGTGTATCTTTGTTACATGTTTATTATGTTTTTTATATCTTTATTATATTCCACCTTTAACTTTTTTATCAAAATACAGGGTACAAACATTTAAAATAAATAATAATTTAAGCTTCTGTAGCCTGTTACTTTGGGTCCTTGTCATATTAATTTGGCCTCACTCTTCTGATTTGGCTCAATCTGAACGAAATGAAAGAAGTAGCTGGCTTCAAGTTTCCTTGAATAAGTATTCACAGAATGGTCCAGAAACAGTAAATGCAGTAACATTACTGAAGGTGAGCAGTCAGAGACCAGTTTAATAATCTGGATGGGAGGTCACTGAAAGTGCCATGAATATAAAAATAAATATTTTGAAAGTATTTTTGAATGTTTGACATTCCAGAAAGAGCAATTATGTGTGCATATCAGTGGACAGTCAAGAGATACAATCAAAAATTTGTCCCACCAGTTTATCATGCGGAATGAGGGACTTTTTGTTTAAAAACAAAAGTCCAAAACCCCCTCATGAATGTAAAATTTATCACATAGTTCTTTAGATCCTGGCTCTTGATGGCATTGTTATTTATACAATATAATCAATGTATCTTTAGAACATACATACATTTATATAATAAGATCAATGCACAGTAAACTTCTGCAGTTTTTTAAAAAAGGGTTCTAGTGGAATCTTAATGGCTATATATGGCTGTTGTAGACTATTTAGTAGAGCAATTCAATCCGTTATTAATTGCAAATCGAATCACCCCTTTAAATGAAGGATATAATTCAAGGGTGAATCGAATTGCCCCATTCGTTGTGAATTGATTTGCATGATTTGCATAGCAGGCGCCATTTTGTCTCTTTGTTTTTCAATTTCCGATTGGTTTCCGGACACTGGCTTCTGATTGACTTGCGATCAGGCAGAGAGAGCCATTGCTATTTGTGCCTCAGGAGAGGATAATCAGAGAAACTTCAAAAGCACTGAGAGCAGAGTGGTGGAGGAGGTCTGGGCCTGCCTGCCTGCATGCCTTCTCATTGATTGTAGCCAGCCCCCTTTAATAATTGGGGTGCTGTGATCTCCTCCCCTAATTTCATTTAAATTGTACCAACAGCCCCCAGGCTATAACTGGGTGCTGATTGGAATTTTATTTCCTTGTTTGTTTGTTTTTTCTCATTGCTTGTAGCCAGCCCCCAGTAGCTTTAATAACTGTGACTGTGCTTATTTTTATTTTATTTATTTTTCAGCCCTGCTCCCACTCTTGCTGCTGCTATCTGTGTGCTGCCTGTGCCTGGTGGATTAATTTTTGGGTTTTGTAGGCTCGTGTGTGGTGCCTGCCAGGCACCTTTTTCGGGTTTCTATTTTGTTTTGATTGGGTGGGTGGGCGTCTGACTGGTGCTCATCTGCCCCATCTGTCTTATGTGCCAAGACAGCAACACTAAGCCAGGTTTTACCCACCACTCTTCTCCTCGAAAAGGTGATGGGTGAGCCCCAGTCTACACTGGCCACTGAGGAAGCAATTGCCTTGGCAGGTCGGTGTAGGATTGGAGTAATGGAATGACTCATGACACCCTTGGTGTACTGGCAGCATTTTTTGTCCTGCCTATGACACCCAAGGATGAAGAGAAAGCTGTCACCCCTGACCAGCTGGTAGGACCTCCTAGTAGCAGAGGTTAGGTAAGCTGAGGATAGGAAGCTGGGGCACAAGCAGGAGGAGGCTGGAGCACCTACTGCTACTACACAATCCACCCCATCAGCAGTACTATCACCGCTGCTTCCTAGTCCAGTAGCATGGTGTCTCTAGCAGGGCCAAGTGAGACATGGCAGTTCCACTTCTGCAACGTTGCACCTGGTGGTGCATGGAGGGGTTCCTTTGTGCCTTGCCAGGGAGATGGGAGGAGCCAACCCAGCTGTGCAGCAGTATGTGCCACAGTACCTGCAGGAACCAGTGGCAGGCTGGGAGACAGAGCTGAACCAGTTTGGGGCAATGTGTTACCATTCTCAGATTTGGTGTTGAGGACTCCCAGAATGATTGTTCTGGGTGACTTCAAAATCTATGCTGAGGCAGCTCAGGACTTCATGGCTTCAGGACAACCATGGGGCTGTCCCAACATGTTGTGGGCCCAACACATGAATTGTGGCAAACTATGGATCTAGTTTTTTTGACTGGAGAGGAGGATGGTGATTTGGGAGTGGGGGATATGTCATCTATGCCCTTGTCATGGTCAGTTCACTTCCCTCTGGGGTTTAGTGTCTTAGTGGCTATAGTTCTCTGCAAGGGTGGGGGACATATAAAAATGGTCCACTCCGCATAGACTGATGGATTCTGATGTATTCCTGAGAGCTTTGGGGGATTTTCCAGCTGATATGGCAGGTGCTCCTGTCAAAGATCTAGTTGCTCTCTGGAATAGAGAGGTGGCTCAGGTAGTCAACACAATCAATCCCAAGAGCCTTCTCCTGCAAAGCAGAGTCCATGCAGAACTTGGCATACACCTGAGCTGAGGGCAATGAAGCAATCTGGGAAATGGCTGGAATGTAAGTGGAGGAAAACTTGGGGTCCCTTGGGTTCACAGGGCAATGAAGGCAATGAAGGAATGAGGGCAATGAAGCAATCTGGGAAATGGCTGGAAGGTAAGTGGAGGAAACTTGGGGTCCCTGGGTTCACAGGTTAGAGTTCATTATTGAGCCTACTCTGTGGCAGTGATGGAACAGAAGAAATGCTTTTTTTCATTCACCATTGCATCTTCTCAATGTTGTCCAGAGGGGCTCTTCCGGGTGCTGGGAGCCTTTTGAAATCTGAACCTGGGCAGGATGCATTAGAACCCTCGGTAGCATGCTGTGATGCATTTGCACAGCACTTTGAGGGTAAGGTCACTCACATTCACCATGAGTTGGACACTATGGCTGATGCAGAGTCATTGGGAGAGGTGCCCAGAGTAAAACCTGGTCTAGTTTTGCTGGAGGACTTTCAATTATTGGCCCCTGAGGATATGGACAAGGTGTTTAGTCAAGTTTGGCCAACCATGTGCATGCTTGACCCTTGCCTTTCATGGCTTATTAAATCTAGCAAGGTGGGGATTTTTAACTAGGTCCAGCAGGTTCTAAAAGCTTCATTGAGAGAGGGAGTGATCCCAGCTTCATTGAAGCAAGCTGTTATTTGACCACTCCTAAAGAAACCCAATCTGGACCCAGAGGGTGTAAACAACTATGGGCCTGTGGCCAATATTCCCTTCCTGGGCAAGGTGCTTGAGCGTGTCGTGGCTGATCAGCTCCAGACACCCTTGGAGCAAACGGACTATCTAGAGCCATTTCAATCAGGCTTCAGGCCTGGTTTTGGAACAGAAACTGCTTTGGTCACCCTGTAGGATGACCTATGTAGAGAGGAGGGGGGAGTGCAACCCTGTTAATTTTCTTGGATCTCTTAGCAGCTTTTGATACCATTGACCATGGTATCCTTTTGGAGAGACTGTCTGATTTGGGTGTGGGAGGCACTGCTTGGAGGTGGTTCCAATTCTACCTCGAGGACCATTCCCAAAAGGTGGTGCTGGGGCACTACTGCTCAACCCCTTGGCAGTTATGCGGTGGGGTTCCTCAAGGGTCCATTCTCTCCTCTATGCTGTTTGACATCTACATGAAACTGCTAGCAGAGGTCATCAGGAGATTTGGCTTGAGGTGTCATCAATATGCAGATTACACTCCATTGTATCTCTTTTTTTCATCAGACGCAGACTGTCCTGAATTGGAATTGGTTGGATGCAGTAATGGACTGGATGAGGGTGAATAAGCTGTGACTCAATCCAGACAAGACAGAATTACTGTTGGTTGGTGGTTCCTCTGCCCAGGTGAACGATGTTCAGCCTGTTCTGGATGTGGTTGCAATTTGGGGTTGCTCATTGATCGAGCACTGTCACTAGAGGCTCATGTGGCCTCTGTGGCAGAGTGCCTTTATTAGCTTTGGCTGATATGCCAACTGCGGCCTTACCTGGACAGAGATAGCTTGGCCACAGTTACTCATGCTCTGGTAACCTCCTGCTTAGATTACTGCAATGTGTGTATGTAGGGCTGCCTTTGAAAACGGTCCAGAAACAGCAGCTGGTACAACATAGGACTGCAAGATTATTAACTGGGCTGGACATTTTTATCCTAGTATGCCAGTGCTTTGTCAGCTACACTGGCTTCCAGTCCACTTCTGGGTCCAATTCAAAGTGCTGGTTTTAACCTTTAAACCCCTAAATGGCTTGGGAACAGATTACCTGAGAGAGCACCTTGCCCCATATGTCCCTACCCGAAACTTAAGATCTTCTTTGGAGGCCCTCCTCCAGGTGCCCCTGCCAAACGGATGAGGTGGTTCACTACCAGGAAGAGGGTCTTTTTGGTGGTTTTACCCCATTTATGGAATAGCCTCCCTAGTAAGGTTCACCTGGCTTCATCACTTTGTTCTTTTAGACACCAGATAAAGATCTTTTTATTCACCTTTTAAAATCTGGTTTTCAGATTTGATCTGATTTTTAACTAATTCTAAAATGAGTTCTTAAGCTGCTTTGTATTGTATTTTCCATTAACTTTTTGTTTGTTTGTTATGATTTGATGTGTTATGTGTTTTTATTGTATGTTTTAATTCTCTGTTGTGAGCCACCCAGAGAACAATTTGCTATGGGATGGCTAACAAATATCATTTTTATTTATTATAATAATAATTATTATTATCCATGGCTGAGGACATTGTGATTCCCTATAGTGCACACGTGGACACTGACATGGTGGAGCAGCTGGTCTTTCTGAAGGCAAGGCTATCCCAAGCTGGCCATGAAGGGTGAGTGTCGGATGGTCACCCTCACCCACAGCAACACCACTGGCAGCTCACCCCACCCTGGCCAACCCCAAATCCAGTTGTGTCACAGTCTGCCAGTTAGTGCTGTTGGCACATACAGACACATGAGCTCACAGCACCTTCATGGTCAATTATGAGATATGGACTGGTGCATTGACCCATGTGTCAGGCTGTCAGCTGGGACCCAGCAGCAATTTGAGGCCATGGTGTGTTGTCCAGACACAGATAGGCAGGCAGGCAGGCAGGCAGGCAGGCAGGCAGGCAGGCAGGCAGGCTGTCAAGCAGGGATGTACACTTATTCTGGAGAAAGGAGAAGAAAGAAGACTTCTTCTCATGGTAAGAGACGAGCTCCATGTCTGGCCTTGAGAGTAACTTGTGCTTCACTCACGACTCTGCTCTACAATCTACAATGCAAGATGTACTGACTCAGTCAACATGTGGCTGAAGATGTTGCTGTAGTTGACCTTACAGCTATGCTTGCTAGCTGCTAAAGGTGCTGCTGTGGCAACTGTTGCAAGTGAGGACAGAGTCACAATTGTGTGTGAGAGAGCAACTTGTACCAATGATGTTAATGCAGTGCAAGCACTGTGGCTGGCAGTGGATTCTAGGTCAGTGAATCTTTGTTGGCCATCTTTTGACATTTAAGTTTGGCAAAATGCATTGGACTGTGTAGGGAGGGACTTTGTGTGCTGCTTCTGTTCTGCAGGGTTGCAAAATGTGTGCACAGTGCACTGTGCTTGTTTCACCTATAGGGAACAATGAGGGAATTGAATCACCCCATTGTTCCCCATGGGTAGGTCCTTGACACACCAAAGTGGGTTGGGTGATACAGCATGATGGGTGCTACCTACTAGTTTCTTTTGTGAGCTCATTTGTAGTAGTATCCAACACGCCCTACCACCCAACCACTAGGTGTCCCTAAGACCTACCCATGGGGAACAATGGGGTGATTTGAGTTACCCATTGTTCCCAATGGGCAAATCACAATTTTTTCACCAATTTCTGATCTGATGATTTGATTTTTTGATATTCGATTCAAGGTTGAATTGAACTGCAAAATACTATTCATGCACACCTCTACTATTTAGCTTTGAAAATGTAAATATTTGGCAAACCGAGATGCAACTGTCATTATTTGAACAGCACGAAAGCAAAATTCCAAAGGAACATTCTAATGACCATTGAATATGACACAGATTCCCCCTCCTGCTGATATTTATGCTAATATGCTGAAAGGTCTGCACAGGTGGTCCTATGTAAAAATGAGAAAGGGCTTTGAACTGTATTCAATACTAAGCAAAGCTCAGTGTTCATTAGTAGTCAGGGAAGATAGATAAGGAAAAGTAGCCTTCCCTGTAGGAGGGAACCTGATAAAAGTCCTGTTAAGAAAAGTTGCTTACCTATTATTGTTTTATTTTTATTTTCAAAGTGGTAACACAAATTACACCAAAGAGCAACTAGACCACTGCAAAAAAAAAAAATTTTTTTTTTGGCAACTTTTAAGACTACAAAAATATAGGAAGTCTCTAGAGTCTTAAAAGTTGCAAGCCCCATTTCAATAAGGGTCCTGGACAAGAGAGAGAGTTCTAAGCAGACATATTATCTGGTACCCCTGCTAACTGAGCAAAGAGGCACCTTTTAACGTGGTGATTCTCTTTATATAGCAGGGGGAGAGTAACTGGCCCTATCCACCCCCAGCACAGTACTTCCAGTGACTGTTGTTGGTGTCTATCTTATGTTTCTCTTTAGAATGTGAGCCCTTTGGGGACAGGGTTCCATCTTATTTGTTTGTTATTTCTCTGTGTAAACCGCCCTGAGACATTTTTGGAAGGGTGGTATAGAAATTGTAATAATAATAATAATAATAATAATAATAATAATAATAATAATAATAATAATATTGACAAGACAGTTCTAAACTATCTTGAAAAACTAAAAATTAACAAATTGCCAGAGCCAGATGGCATACACCTAAGAGTTCTGAAGGAACTCAAATGTGAAATTGCTGATCTCCTAGCAAAAATATGTAACTTCTCCCTACAATCACCTCTGTACCAGGACTAGAATGTCCAGGGGGATGCAGGAAACTACAGGTTGGTTAGCTTAAATTCTGTGCAGAGTAAATTGTTAAGGACAAAACTGTTAAACATACATGCATACCTGGTTACCTGCGGGTCCAGCATGTGCAGTTTCGCGTGTCTGTAGTTGGGGAACTGATACTTGAACTTGGCATACATTGGGTGGGGGTGGGGGGTAAATTTGTGTATCCATATGTCCAGGGTATGGCCGGAAATGACCTCAGGGATCATTTCCAGCTGCTATTTTGAGTGTGAGAAATGGCAGAATAATGGCAAAATTCAGTCTTCTGGAGGCCATTGCTGAACTGCTGGAGACCTGCAGAGCACTGTAGGGAAATTTTTGAGTTTTTTGCCCACTTTTTGCCATTATAGGCCCTCACCGAAAGAATTATTTCATTTACAGCCTGCCTTTCTCCCATGCAACAAGATTATTGCATCATGTGCCTGAAAACTATGGTCTATGGACCTTACAGTCTGCCAGTGCAAAGTGCTTGGCCAATAACATTCTTGTAAACATGAACCTTCCCTATATTCAAATTGCTGTGCCCATAGCTAACAAGAGATCTCAGAAGTAGCTTCTGCCTCAAGGCCCTTTTCAAACCAACAAACTATAAGAATGCAAAAACATAACTCAGCCTACCCAACGTTGTGGGAAGTCAGATGCCCATTCCTTTTGAGGGATGGGGGTTCCACCATTCATAGTGGACTTTGAAGAAACCACAGAGCAGTTCTCCAGGGCTTGCCCAAGAAGACTTCCTCTAAAAAAGAGTGCCTGAAGGGAATCAAGTGTATCTCATTCCAGAAACTGAGGGCAATACAGCTTTGGTTATGAGACACATAACCAAATCTGTATTGCCCTCAGTTTCTTGAATAAGAATAAGATGAATAAGATGTGACAATCACATCTACAGGTTGTTTCTACAAGGCCAAATCTTTGATATACAATAGTAAATGCAGCTGTATATTATATCCCAGATTTTTTTCCATTACAGTATTTACTTTTCCCCAGTGTCTTTTTGTCAAAGGACATATCCACTATATGTACAAAAAGGCATTATTTTAATTTTTGCAGATTGGGGGGGCAGTAATTGGTATTTATTTATTTAACACATAAAAATAATTTACAATCTGGATACAGTTTTAAAACAGGTTCCCCCCAGTATCTATATTTAATTAAAAACATGTTTCTAACTTTCCACAAATTATCTCAGACATCTATAGGTATACTCCCCTAGGGATGTGCATGGAACCACGGAGGCATGGTCCGGCACTGCGGGGAGTGTGGCTTTAAGGGCGGGGGGAAGTACTTACCCCTCCCGCCGCTGTTCCCCCTCTGGCGCTCGACTGTGCAAAGTTGAGCACCAGAGGGGGAAGAGCGGCAGGAGGGGTAAGTACTATCCCCCACCCTTAAAGCCACACTCCCCCCCGCCAGACTGCCGGACCGGCCGAAGTACGAACTGTTCTGGAGGCCTCTTCCATGGCCCCGGACCAGTTCGGGCACACTCCTATACTCCCCCACACATTTTGAGCCAGTTTTATCATGTATCCTTTAACTTGCTCAAATTCACATTGATAGTGCACTGGAGGGGCAAAGTATAAATATTTTAAATTAATAAATAATATTCCAATGTAATTGTATATGTTTTTGAACGAACACTTTTCTTATTACCAAGAAGTTCTTTTTCTAGTTTTTAAGGGTGAATTTTCTTTTTCAAACCACCACCACCACCAAAGAATGTTATTATTATTTACATTTTATATCCCACTCTTCCTCCAAGGAGTCCAGAGCGGTGTACTACATACTTGAGTTTATCCTCACAACAACCCTGTGGAGTAGGCTGAGAGAGAAGTGACTGGCCCAGAGTCACCCAGCAAGTAGTATCATGGCTGAATGGGGATTTGAACTCCGGTCTCCCTGGTCCTAGTCCAGCACTCTAAACACTACACCACGCTGGCCCTGTCATGTTCACAGTGACATTTTAATTTCTCTAGGGGCTACTATTCTGTTGCAGCTCCTGATAGCTATACACTTTCTCCAGATCTTACATTTTTCTTGAACAATACTGAAAGGACAAAATCTAACTATTAAACACTGAGGCCCTTTATTCAAAACAGGGTTCATGCATGGCAGAGGCAAGGGATGGATCATCCCCAGCCACAATTTATTGTGGCTGATAATGATGGGAGTTGGAGAGCCAAGGTTGCCTACCCTGGGATAGATAGTACAAAGGGAATCCAGAACAGGCTGAAAACAGCAATGAAGAACATTCCTCAGCAGATGCATTCCTCAGCACCAAGCCATGAATTGCCCATCTCTCACTTTTGAAGGTTAAACCTGCATCTCATCTCAGCTTGTTAGCCTTGACCACATGTTGATTGACCTAATTATACTGGGGGATAGCATTCTCAAACTGCAGGAGTGCACAGAGTGGCCATGGCATCTCACTAACAGTCCCTTTGCTATTTCAACCAACAGTCATGGGGGATTCCTTCCCTCCCGCATTCCAGGGTGCCCCAGGCACAGGCATGGTGGCTACTCTTTTTAGAACAGCTGCCATGCTCAGCACGGCCACGCCTTTCCCCCCTGGTCACCGCTGGAGATGGCAGCGGGCCAAGGGAGAGCTGTTTAACCTGGCAGCGATTATCCAGGCAGTCACCAGCTGAACTACAGGTTCACTTAACCTTGGCTAAATATTGGGTTAAAAAGTGGGGCTTAGCATGGGGGCAGCGCTGGGAGTGACTTTGCTCCCTGCACTTCACAAGCACAGGCTTGTGAAGGATGGGCTGCCCTAGGCTGGGTTAGGTAGGATGGAGGACTGCCCTAGCCTGGGTTAGGCAGCACGTGTGAATAACTTTAATGTGTCACATCAGCAACTTGTGGATTTTTCCAAGTTACAGTACACCAAGGAGGGTTTACTCAAACAGTGTTTACTATTTCAGTCTGCCTATTGTAAACAAGCCCAGTCTACCAGCTTCCATATGAAAGCAAGCACTTCTACACATTTATAGGGGGAAAATAAATCTTAATTTATTTAAATTAGTGTCCTTAAGACACTAGCCTTTTGTTGTGGTGTCTATCGTGACCCTGTGATAGCCTAAGAGTTAATCTCCTGCTGTGGTAGAGATCTAGCAGGCTGTTGCAGGAGGAGTTATTTATTATTAAACTGGAGTTTCCAGAAGAAGTCTGAGTCTGATCTGTGCTCTGTCACAAGCTGGACCCAGCTTACAATAGACACCGCCCCACTCCCCGACCCCACACACTAACTAGTGACTGAGCAAGATCCTGATAAGGCAGGACTAGGTCCAGTTGGACCCCTAAAGCAGTACCCTCAAGACCCAAGCCTCTGAGGAGCTCCTACACTGTTGTGCTCCCTGATATCTGCACAGCATTGCTGGCCAGGGCCATCCCTGGGAGGGTGCAGGGTGGAGGATGACCAGCATTCCCTATCATCCACACTTCTCCTTCACTGCTGCCACTGACACTCCTCACCCCCACACTATCCATCTCGCGCATCACTAAGGACTAAGATACTAAAAGATACTTAGCATGCGCTTTGATGCCTAATCAGGGTGCATAAATGCCCAAGGGCAGATCCAGCAGGAAATTACAGGAATTTTTTTCCATAAAATATTTCTTCCCCATATATAAAAAAACTGGGGCTTAGATTTTATTTCTATTGCAAATGTACTATGCCAGGGGTATCAAACTCAAATCTGGTGGTAGGCCAGACTGGATTCTGATGCACCTCTGGAGAGCCACACAAAGTCTTGCGCCCACCTCATACCACCTTCTGTCTTCCTCCTCCTCTCTGCTCTTTCTCTCATTCCTTTTCTTCTGCCCCACCTTGCCCTGCCACTTAAATTAGCTGAATTCACTACTTTTTACACTCAAATACACTCAAAGAAAGATTGATTGTGTGTGTGTGCAATTTGTTTTTTAGAATAAATTCTGAACGTACCTGCTGATAGCAGATTTTGCATGGACAATCCTGCCCCTCTTCCTCTCTCCCTTGCAGAGGTGTTGCTAGGTACTTAAAAGATCCAGGGCTTGAGCCCAAAGTCTCCCCACATGTTGATAATTAAGCCCTCCCATGCTCTCTTAAAGATATCCAACACTCTTCTCCACAATAGCTTGTTTCACCCTAAAAATGAATCTCCTTTTTCTTCTGCATCAGATTTCTCTTGCAATCAATATGCACACAGCTGAGAACCAGTGTGGTGTAGTGATTAGAGTGTTAAGACTAGGACTGGGGGACTTGCATTCCCCATTCAGTCATGAAGCTCACTGTGGGACTTTAGCTGAGACTCTTTCCTCCAAACCTTCCTCACAGGATTGTTGTGAGGATAAAAGTGGGGGAGGAGGGAAGATCCTGTACGCTATACCCTGACCTTTTTGGAGGAAGAACAGGATATGTGTCATAATAAAAACCATGTATATGTTGACTTTTAGTCACAAGCACTGCAATCCTAAGCATGTAAACTCAGAAGCAAGTTCAAATAGCATTTTTACACCTATCACAGCAGCAAGCAATCCAGTTTGATCTCTTCTATTAACTACATTTCATTTAACCATAAATCATATGCAACGATAGTGCATGTCTATATACTACAGTGTAAAGTATGTACAGTGTATATACACTACAGGAAAAAAGCCACCAAATTGATTTCAAACAGGGCAGCAGATTGCTCATTTCATGGACAAGGGAGTTTTTAAAATGAGTTTCTTGTGATCTGATTTGCAAAGTCTTATTTTAAAGCAAGTGTGCAAAAACAGACTTTTGGTGGGGGAGAGGAAATGCTTAATGTTAGCAATTTATGAAGCTACTTCCAGGAAGTTGGGGTATTTTGGTCCATTACAAGCTTATTAAAAAGACAATATGTATGTTATTTATATATTAACTACTGTTACAAGCACAAAGCAAAATGAAATAGTAATGATTAAAAAGAGAAACATGTTGAGAGAGAACAATTTTCGTTTATTTTGCTATTTAAGCCATTTTGAGCCATTTTTAAGCTGTTTTTAAAGCTTTATTAGCAACATTTCTGTTGCAGAAATGTTTTTAATAAGGGTTGGGGAGGGAGAAAGAAACCCACACAGTGAGACCAGATTAGAGCTATAAGCAGTCTAGTATCTTCAGGAACAAAAAGACAGGAACAAAAGCAAAAACATATCCATTTTGTCTGACCACACACCCACCCACTTCTTTTTAAAGCTTTTAATCATTTTGTACTGAATCATTTCCTCACAAGAAGGTATACTGTTGGGATGGGGAGGGTTTTTCTTAGAAATTTGTACTAGAACAGTTTTGGCATACTTTGAAAATGATTTTTAAAAACAGGTTTAAAACTAACTCTCAAACTCACACATGGGGTGGGACTTCTCCCACCACAAACTCTCAAACTCACACATGGGGTGGGACTTCATGGGGGTCAGGGGGGAGAGAGAAACATTGTGGCTTAAGCAAGGGGAACAAATTACACACATACAAAACAAAAAGCTAAGGGTTGGTTTTTAAAAAATGTGTAACTTTCCTTCTTTGGAGGGAGACAACAAGCCCAACAGCCAGCTACCTTGGCTCTGTAATTACAGTACATTCATGTATGGAGCTGGGGAGGACCTCAAGACTCCAGGAGAACCAATACGGCTGGGAGATGGCAGGAGAAAAGTTAACACTTTTTTTACTCTCTGTTACTGCCGATCTCTGTGAGACTCAATACAAATTCACAGGGAATGCAACTGTACCCTTGCACGCACACACACAGCTGGATCCGCCCCTGTGCATGCCTCTCATTTAGCATCTAGTGTTAGTATCCTGGGCGAGATTATTGATAGTTATACATCAAAATCACTCACATTCATCAAAGAGTGATGTGCTCAAATAGAAAAATAGGTCCTGCCCATTACATGGGTTTGAGAGCAATTTCATGACTATCTGTTAGGACTAACATTTTATATAGAGACTGACCACAAACCCCATCTTACATTTTTGGGGGGCAAAATCCTGGATGATCTACCACCAAAGATCCAACACTTGCGACTTGTGAGATTTCATTTTACGATCTCCCATGTACCTGGAAAGAACCTCACTGCAGCCAATACCCTCTCCAGGGCTCCACTTCTTCAGATGCTACCTGAGGACCATGCCCCAAAGCAGCCTTTAATTGCTGAGTTAGTTGCCACTATTCTAAAATCTCTGCCTATAACAGATAGATGTCTGCATGAGTTGAAACTCGAAGTGGAAGAGACTTTATGCTGGGTCATCAACCACTGCTAAGAAGGATGGCCAGAAAAAGCTAAATCAGATGCCTCCTTACACCCATATTGGGCACTCTCTGGAGACCTCATAGTAAGCTATTTCTTGTTATGGAGACTCCAGACTGGTAATTCCTGCCTCCTTACAGCAAGACATCCTGCACAAACTTCATAAGGGACATACAGGTGAAACTTGGAAAATTATAATATTGTGCAAAAGTCCATTAATTTCAGTAATGCAAATTAGAAGGTGAAACTGATATATGAGACAGACGCATTACATGCAAAGCGAGATAAGTCAAGCCTTAATTTGTTATAATGGTGATGATCATGGCATACAGCTCATGAAAACCCCAAATCCACAATCTCAGAAAATTAGAATATTACATGGAACCAAGAAGACAAGGATTGAAGAATAGAACAATATCGGACCTCTGAAAAGTATACAGTGTACTGTGCTTGATTGGCCAGCAAACTCGCCTGACCTGACCCCATAGAGAATCTATGGGGCATTGCCAAGAGAAGGATGAGAGACATGAGACCAAACAATGCAGAAGAGCTGAAGGCTGCTAATGAAGCATCCTGGTCTTCCATAATACCTCATCAGTGCCACAGGCTGATAGCATCCATGCCATGCTGCACTGAGGCAGTAATTGCTGCAAAAGGGGCCCAAACCAAGTACTGAATACATATGCATGCTTATACTTTTCAGAGGTCCGATATTGTTCTATTCTTCAATCCTTGTCTTCTTGGTTCCATGTAATATTCTAATTTTCTGAGATTGTGGATTTGGGGTTTTCATGAACTGTACGCCCATGATCATCACAATTATAACAAATTAAGGCTTGACTTATCTCGCTTTGCATGTAATGCGTCTGTCTCATATATCAGTTTCGCCTTTTAATTTGCATTACTGAAATTAATGGACTTTTGCACGATATTCTAATTTTCCGAGTTTCACCTGTAAAGGAATCACACAATGATGTAAAGCAGAAGCCAAAGTGTCTGAGTGCTGGCAAGGGCTGAGTATGCAGCTCCTAAAGTGGGTTGAACGCTGTGGTGTCTGTGCCAGCATCCAAACCAATCCACCAGAACCACTTAAGCCTCTCCTCCCAAGTCAATTTTGGCAGAAGTTGGGACTGACCTATTTTAACCTTGGTAACAGCTCTTACTTTGTACTGATTGAGGACTTTTCTAAATTTATTGATTTTTGCTCAGCTATCCAGCACTACTTCTCAAGCAGTCATCAGTAAAATGAAGCCCATTTCCCCCTGCTTTGGAGTACCTGAGCAGGGCAGGTGTTCCACAGGGCTACATACTGTCTCCAATGCTTTTTAACATCTACATGAAACTGCTAGGAGAGATAGTCAGGAAGTTTGGTCTGGGATGCTATCAGTATGCCGATGACACTTAGATCCATTTCTCCATGCCAACTTAATCAGGAAAAGGCATGACCCCCCCTAAGTGCCTGCCTGGAGGCGATATTGGTCTGGATAAGGGATAACAGGCTGAAGTTGAATCCAAACAAGACGGAGGTACTGTCTGTAGGGTTGAGAAATGGTTTAGATCTACCTGTTCTGGATGGGGTTACATTCCCTCTAAATGATCAGGTTCATAGTCTAAGAGTGCTCCTGGATCCCAAACTCTCCCTTGTTTGTCAGGTTGAGGCTGTGGCCAGAAGTGTTTATTATCAGCTTCGGCTGATATGTCCATTTTTGGAGACAAATGGCATTAAAATGGTGGTATATGTGCTGGTAACCTCTAGGCTTGACTACTGTTATGCACTCTATGTGCATTATGCAGCAGCCAGATTGGTCTCTGGGTTTACCCGAAAGGACCATATAACACCAATTCTAAAAGAACTGCACTGGTGGCTGATATGTTTCTGAACGAAATACAAAATACTGGTTATCCTCTATAATAAAAGCCTTGGGTGTGCGCCCGTGTCTCTGCGCCCGTGTCTTCCTCGGCCGTTCTGGGCATGTGCGGAGCGCATGCCCAGAACGTCCGAGGAAGATACGGCCGCAGGCACCAGGTGGCCATGTTGACCGGATGGCCGGCCCGGCTGTGGGAAGGCCGGAGGCGGCAGCCGTGGGACCGGCCAGGCCGCGGAGGCGAGCCTGGCCGGGCCGCGGAGGCGAGGCGGCGGGCCTGGCCGGGCTGCGAAGGCGAGGCGGCGGGCCTGGCCGGGCCGGGCCGCGGAGACGAGGTGGCAGCCTGGACCGGGCCGCGGAGGCGAGCTGGCGGCGGAGGCAAGCTGGCGGCTGCAGCGGCAGTGGAAGCGAGCCAGCGGCCGCAGACGCAGCAGGGATGGCGAGCTGGCGGCTGCAGCGGAGGCGGAAGCGAGCCGGCGGCCGCGGACGCACAGGGAAAGGCGAGCCGGTGGCCGCAGCGGGGAAGGCGAGCCAGCGGGTGGTCTCCGTGGTGGTGTGGCAGCGGCGGGGTGGGGGCGGCCCAGCAGCACGGAGGAGGAGTGGCCACGGCCAGGTAAGTAGAACTTTCAAAATGGAGGAGGAGGGGGAAGGGCAAGAGGGAGTGGGGCAGGGGGGAAGGGCACAAGGGAGGGGGGCAGGGGGAGGGGGAGGGGCAAGAGGGAGTGGGGCAGGGGGAGGGGCAAGAGGGGGTGGGGCAGGGGAGGGGGAGGGGCAAGAGGGAGTGGGGGAGGGGGAGGGCAGGAGGGAGTGGGGGAGGGCAAGGGGGAGGGGGAGGGCAAGAGGGACTGGGGCAGGAGGCTGCGAGGGAGGGGAGGGGGAGGGGGGAGGGGGAGGGAGAGCAAGAAAGCGGGGTGGGAGGGAGGGGAAGAGAGGCAAGAGTGTGGGGCAGAGGGAGGGAGGAAGAGTGGGGCAGGAGAGAGAAGGGAACAACCAGCCCCAAAGAGCGAGGTGCAGGCGAGGACACAGTGGGGGAAGCCGGCCAGAGGATGCGGGGGGCCTGGCCAGGTGGAGGAGGACGCGGTACGGCTGAGGCGGCGGCAGAGCTGCCGCCTCGGCCAGAGGAGGCGGTGGGCAAGGCCGGGTGGAGGCGGCGGAGGAGGTATGGAGGAGGAGGAGGCTGGCCCCAAAGGTCTACTAGCGCCCGTTAATTTAACGGGCTTAAAGATACTAGTTACCTATAAAGTCCTTAATGGCTTAGGTCCAGGGTACATAAGAGAGCACCTTCTCTGTCATGAACTCTCTCGCCTATTAAGATCATCTGGAGATGTCAGGTTATGGTTGCCGCCAATTTGTTTGGTGGCCACTAGGGACTGGACCTTTTCTGTGGCTGCCCCAAGGCTTTGGAACACGCTCCCTGCTGAAATAAGAGCATTTCCCTCTCTGTTTGCTTTTAGGAGGACCCTGAAGATGTACCTGTTTTCCCAGGCCTTCAACTGAGACCAAATTTTTAAATTTTAATGTGTTTTTATCTATAATAACTTTTCTTTTTTAAAATGAATTTTGAATGTTTCATATTTTATATTATGTTTTAATTCTGTACATCATCCAGAGATTTTGATATTATGTGGTATATAAATCCAACAAATAAATAAACAATAAAAACACCAATTGTCCAAGTCTCCTGACCCCTACCTTGCCTTCCTAGCCTATCAATCAATGCCCTTGGATAATGGTTTCAGCCCTGCAGAGCTGTTCATGGGCTGGAAACTTTGTTCCATAATCTCCACTTTTGTGTCTCAGCTAACTCTCAGGTGACCTGATTTTCACAGCCTCAGAGAACAAAAAAAATGTTACAAAGCTTCCCAAGAGAGAATGCCACATGACAAATGCCACAAAGCTAAATCCCTACCAGCACTGAACCCAGTGAATTTAGTATGGGTGAAGGACTCCCATGAAAAAGGGGCGTACAGGGAAATGCAAAGATTCCTTGATCTTGCATGGTTGCAGCAACTGATAGTATTTGTCACAAACAAGGTAGGATATTCAACAGTGTCTCCAGAAGACATAACTGAAGCACAGCCTGCAGAAAATACTACCCATGACATGCCCCTAGCTGATGCTTCAGCCCCTTCCCCTGTGAGGAGGTATCCAGACAGGAAGAGACAAGCTTGGGGGGGGGTATTTATCCCCCCAAAAAAATCTTGGATGCTGCTCTCTTAATAAATATATAAATAAAATAAAACCTCCAGGATTTCTAAGAGACTAAGTAACATCTGGAAGCCCACAGCATACTCAGGCTTAGTGGCTAACTGTCTATAGGGCAGAATAATCCATGACTGAAAGCCAAGGTTTCACGTAGTCTACCCTGGCCTCACAGGACTCTACAGTATTTTTTATTTTCATTTAAATGGGGGGGGGGTGTAGTTTTGGGATGTTATCCCACCTTAGAAAGGTGGATATGTTAATAGTTGTATATACTTCAGGGCCACTAGGTGATACTGTGTGGGAAGAAAGGGAAGGTTTGGAAAGAGAAAATAAAAGTAAGTTTCTGTTTCAGCTCAACATGGTGTCCAGGTTGTTTGCTGTCTCCGCAAGGGGTAGCCTGAGATCAGAGAATCAGTCTGCTTCTGAATGCTGTTGATCAACTTGTCTGTGTTGCTGCAAACCAATTTGCCTTGCCAACTTCCAGATCTAGTGGGCTCTTGTCTGCAGGAGGGGCAGTGCCATGTTAAGAACTGCTTGGACTAGAGGTGAGCACCTCAGGTTCATGTGTGACTGCCCCATATGGCAAGCTGCCAGAATGGATTCTCAGACTCTGGACTGGCTCCACCCAGCCAGGCTGACCACTGGATCCTTCTGGGACAGGAAGGACTCTAAAAGCCTTCCTGTTTGAGTTAGACTTGTATACTGGAGTAATAAGGTCTCCTTGTCTCTGGTGTGTTCCTGCCTGTGATCCCTGGTTTTACTCCTTAGTTCTCACTTTGGTTCAGACTCTGAACTTGACCCCCCAGTTTCAGCAGCTGGTTTCCAGCTCAATTCCTTGGTCTCAACTTCAGCTTCAGTCCTGCCACCTTGCTCAATTCCTGGCACCTAGTTTGCTTCACCAGTCCTGACTTTTGATTTTGGACTCTCCCCAGTTGCTGCCCATCGCCCAGCCCTGAAAAGTAGATACACTACATTTGATAAATGCAGCTGGTGAAGCTCTTCCTGTATGAGCAAATGAGCATTGCTGTCCTTAGTTTATCGCTCTATTCCCCTCTAGTCTAGCTGCAGACACTCCTACTGGAGAGTACTGAACAACATTGGTTACTGTGCTCTCTAGAAAAAGCACTGTGTTACTGTGCTCTCTAGAAAAAGCCCTTCTGGTGGTGTATTTGTGTAGAATACAGTGTGTTTTCACTCTGCAGCAAGAGAGAGGAAAAGAACATGATTAGACATAGAGAGGGAAATGAGGAAATGAAAGGACTGCAAATTCCCCTGGCAATTAACACATTGAATCAGAAGCAGCAAAATTATATGGAAATCATCTGGAAATATTTCCAATTAACAACAGTAAGGAGACTATTCAGCCAAACAGTTCCGCTCCACAGGTTTCTGAACTTTTGTCAGTGCTGCAGCTGACAGCATCACTTTGCATTGAACAAAGCTATTAAAGCAAGAATTACTACCATTAAAATAATATCTTGAGATTTCATATTTGTTGCTCCTTGATCTCCTATGGAGGATTTGGCTTGCTACAAGCAGGAACATTTAATAAGTAGGAGAGGGCATTTTCTAGTAATGAAAAATGTGAATCTTGTCACTAATCTACAGCTCACAATTAGCACAAAGTATCCTCCATACATTAAATACTATTTCCTTTTTGTGCTATATTTGATATATATTGTTGTGAAAGTTATCTTTAGCAAAAATGCCTGTCAGGCGCTAACACAACTTAAGATGCATTGCATTCTAAATCACTGGGCCCTGTATTTCTATTTGGAACAGTTTAACAAATACCCTGAAAATATCTGGAAAAAGTTGTGTCTGTTTTTTCCAGGTTCCCTCGCAGAACGTGCGCAAACACACACATACTGGGCAACACATCTGGAAAACCTGTCAAAGCATCGCTATTACTCTTCCACATCTGTTTTGTACAGAAAGGTATGATAAAAGATCATACCCATCATTAAGGCACTATGTTCAAACAAGATGCAGAACCTAGGCTAGCCTGTCCATTAGCTTTACACGTCTACCTTCCTTCAGTTGATACATAGACATATCACTAGCAAAATCTTTCTAATCCATACACATATTCTCTTATGGGCAAGTTGTGCTGAGCTTGACAGGTCAACACTGTCAACAGGTAAGCCAAAGCCACCACCTCATGATAAAATGCAGAAATCCTGACTGATCTATCACTTACCCACAATACATGAAATGTCAAAACCAGAACCAGATAGAAACATTTCACAGATTTGGAGTGTGTGTGTGTGTGTGTGTGTGTGTGTGTGTGTGTGTGTGTGTGTGTGAAAGAGAGAGAGAGAGAGAGACAGACAGACAGACACTGACTTTGAATCCCAATACTGGATTGGCAAGCAGCCTAAAGCAAACACCAAAAGAAAAGAAACCAGATACTAGTCCCATGTTTGAAGAGCGATTAATCAGAGAGGCAATAAGTTTTTATCATTTATTTATTTAACATATTTCTATATTGCCCAAAACTTGAGTCTCTGGGCGGTTTACAATTAAAATACAAACATTAAAATAATTAGCATTAAAATAATCTAAAACCCAACATTAAAAGGATTAAAAAACTATACATCTAATTAAAAGCCTGGGTGAACAAATATGTCTTCAGTGCCTTTTTAAAAGTTACCAGAGATGGGGAGGCTCTTATCTCAACAGGGAGCGCATTCCAAAGCCCAGGGGCAACAACAGAGAAGGCCTGTCCCTGAGTAGCCACCAGACGACATGGTGGCAACCATAGATGTTCCTCTCCAGAAGATCTCAATGGGTTATTTATTTATTTATTTATTTATTTATTTATTTATTTATTTATTTAACATATTTTTATACCACCCAAAACACAAGTTCTCTGGGTGGTTTACAAAACAATAAAAACAACCAATAAAAAGTTAGATACATTTCAACAATCAAAATTTAAAAAGCTAAAACTATTAAAACACAATTAAAACAATATCTAATTAAAAGCCTGGGTGAGCAAATGCATCCTGACTGCCCTTTTTAAAGTTATAAGAGATGGGGAGGCTCTTATTTCAGCAGGAAGAGTGTTCCAAAGCCTCGGGGCAGAAATGGAGAAGGCCCATCCCTGAGTAGTCACCAGACAAACCGGTGGCAACTGCAGATGGACCTCTCCAGATGATCTCAATGGGCGATGTGGTTCATAGCAAAGAAGATGTTCTTTTAAATACCCAGGGCCCAAGCTGGTTAGGGCTTTATAGGTTATAACCAAAACCTTGTACTCTGCCTGGAAACTTATCAGCAGCCAGTGTAGATGTTTTAAGATAGGAGTGATATGGTCTCTCCAAGATTACCCAGAGACCAACCTGGCTGCCGCATTCTAGACTAACTGCAGTTTCTAGACTACGTATAAAGGCAGCCCCACATAGAGCGCATTGCAGTAGTCAAATCTGGAGGTGACCAGCAGATGTACTACTGTTCTGAGGTCATTTGTCTCAAGAAACAGACGCAGCTGGCATATCAGCTGAAGCTGATAAAAGGCACCTCTGGCCACTGCCTCAACCTGGGACACCAGGGAGAGTTTTGAGTCCAGAAGCACACCCAGACTTCATACCTGTTCCTTCTGGGGAAGTGTGACCCCATCCAGAATATTTATTTACATTTATATCCAACTTTTTTCTCTGAAGAGCTCAGAGTGGTGTACATGGTTAGGGCTCATGGCTCAAGTTGCAGACACATTTTCCTAAACCAGTTCCTCATTTGGGATGCAAGCACCACGCTTAACCAAAAACTTGTGTTGAGAAAGGGGGAGGTATGGGAACTGGCTGCTTTATATACACAGTAGTGAAACACTTGCCATTAGCACTGCCTAACAGCCTAACTAGACACAGCATGACATCCACAACCTTCGCACCAGGCAGGCAAGTCACCATGTAGTCTACATGAAGGTCACAGACTCATCTCTCTGTGCCCCTAATGATCGAATCACTGTTTACTAGGATGTCCCCAGCCCCTGGAGGAGTATCCTCTGTGCGAGAGGATATGGGTGCATCACCTGCTAAGGGAATGTTTCCCTCTTCCTCAGACTGATGTCCTCCTTCTTTGAGACCTTCACTGTCCATGACAGCAGAAGCACTGTCAGCCTGGGAGTGGAATGCTTCTATCACATCCCCGAGGGTCTCATCCACACACCTCTCTGCCTCCCTCATAACTGGTTTTATTGGCTATTTGGAGTATATAGGGCTTGTTCCCTATATACTAAGTGCACTTGTCAGTTAATTAAAGGTTATTAGTTATGTCCTCCAAGAAATTACAGAAGTCAGGTAGTACTCACCTTATTCTTGTGCTGGGTGTCTCCTCTGAGATGCAGGGGGAACACTTGTGTGCCTCCCCACAGGGTTCCCCGCCAGTCTCCTGCAAAACTCCTTCAATAGCTGCTTGCAAACTCCTTTTTGCCAATTTCTTGGGAGCAAAGTTCCTCTGGTCTGAGCCTTGTATTCAAGACCAGCAGGCAAACTGACTCTCCTCAGGAATGTGACCCCTCCCACAATGTGAGGCACTTACCTAGAATGAATCCCCCATTCTGGTTACTCATGCCAAACACACAAATACTTCCAGCTAGCCAGGAATCAAACCCTAGAAAATTACCAGCTCTAACAAACTTAGCTTCTCCTCTCCCTTTTGTTTTCTTGGTGATTTGTTTGTCTGTTTATTTTATTTCCTTGCGATGTTCCCTTGCTTGATATCTGCTTTAGGAGAGAAATACAAGCACGTTGTTTCCTCTTTCTTCAAGACCATAAAGCAAGCTAACTCTCCTTAAGAATGTGACTCTTCCCAGTTAAACAGTAAAAACCATAAAACACCAAAAAACCTCAACCATAAAAAAAGGCAAAAAGAGACAGGAGAGAAGTGAGACCAGACAACCTCTAAGGGGTAAAACCCTGAACAAATAAAAAGGTATTTAGGTGTTATTTTTTAAAAGCAGCCACAGATGTCAAAGAGTGGACATTCACTGGGAGAGCATTCCAGAGCCTCGGGGCTGGTCTGGTTAGGTTCAAGTCAGAACCAGACCCAAACCAGACTGGTCCAGTTTGGTCTGGCGCCCCCTCAAACCCCACTGGTTTGGTCCAGTCTGGGGCAGTTCACGATTTAATTTTTTAAAAACTTACCCCCACTGAGGGTGTTGCTTGAGGCAGTGGGGCAGGGATCCACGGAGGTTCCACCTTCCCCCGTCAGTCTCCCTTACTGCCCAAACTGGTCCATTTGGCTGGCTATTCGGCTATTCGGGCCTTCCTCTTATGGCACGGGGGCCATTTTGGAGGCCGCCACACCTGTGCAATGGGCTTCTGTATGGCCTGGGTCATTCGGCCATGGGCGGGGGGGGGGGGTTCAGTCCAGGGTCAGACCGAACAGGGGGTGGTTCGGTTCAACCTGTTTGCACATCCATACTAAGGCATACTAAGGCTGAAGCTATGCAAAGTCACCCCTGGTCACCACCTCCACCTGAGTATCCAAAAGCAGAGCCAGGTCCAACAATATATATATGCATGTTTTACTAGGAATACTTGACTTATTCTCAAGACAATGACTCAAGACAATGAGCTCATACTTTCCAACACTGAGCTAGCTAAAAACTGTTTCCCCACAACTCACTTAGCCCAGAGTATTTAAACTTGGGCGCACCTTCCAAACTTACTCTAACTGCTTATCAATGCTGCCACTACCACCACCACTCACTCACAACAAACCAGCCATGGTTTGTTGATTGAGTGTTCAATGATTCATGTGCATGCAGATTACTTGTTTTAGTCATCTGGAACTATCTGCTCTGCAGACATCCTAGTGTGGTGTGCCTTTTCTCATTTCTGCTTTTTTCCTGTGGCACATTGTAATCTTGATCATACGGGGGATGAGGAGCAGGATAATGTGTAGAAAATCCAGTATAGGTGGGAAACACTTTTGAATTGGAGTTCACTCCTAGTTTTGTTTCCCTAAATTTCTCTTCACTTTCTTATCTCCTACTTCGAAGGATAAATCGTCTTTCAAGCTGCTTCATCTTCAGAGAAACCTGTAAGATACCTCTACTGACAGCAGCCTGGAGTGTTTTGCATGGCGGCAACAAACACAGATAGACAGATATTACCAAATGAATCAACATGTCACCCCTTTTCCTAATGATAAACAGAGGAATTCTTTTTTCCCAGAGACAATGCTAACATTTAGACAGTGTAAGTTCTGCAAAAAGCTGTGTTCTTGTAAAATAATGAAAAGGCAGAATCACGGACAGAACGCTGACTGTAGAAACATGCTAAGTAACAAATGCTAGGAAGGTAGAATAAAGTGCAGAGAAAGTACTTCTGTCAGGAGAATCCCAAGAGGAAACAAGTTCCATGTGACACTTGGTCATAGCCTCTGCTCACGCAGAACCTGACTGTCAGGCCTAGTACAATGCCAGTGATAAAGTAGGCTTTAGATAACTGTATGAATCATACTCCTGTGGGTAGGAAAAAGTACATGCCTTACACAGAACCACTGTTATTGTTTCACTGCCACCAACAATTTGTTACCTCCTCTTTATTTGTGACTTCTGTGACTCTGGATAAGGAGAACAAACAAACTGCTGTGTTTCCTGTCAAGCTTACATTTAAGTATAAGGCCATGTTTTCATTAGCTCCTTTTCAGCAGGCTGGTATTACAAATGGTCTGTGTCTATATATGACCAATCTGTCTATATAAGACCAATCTGTATGCAACTCACACTCATTATTTTGATAGGTCCTCTCTATCACAAAATGTGTGCAGGACCGGATGTAGGACTAAACAGACTCTGTTAGGAATCATGTCAGTCCGGGCTATGCCATATACTTCCATTTTTAAAAGGAGATATTTTCCCTGTTATGACCGTTCCTACACTGAACCAGGACCTCCTTAGCATCTGGAAGGATTCTCAAATGGCACATACATCTGCACCTGACTAAGCTCTATGGTGCTGATTGAATTTACACAGAATCATGCAAAGATTAGATTATTTGGAAAGTCTTTTGCAAGACACAAAACCATAACATCACAGTCACAAATCTCTAATAGTCTGGTAATAGACACAAACCCTGCCTGTCTCTTCTGATTAAGGCATGTGGAACTTCCCTGAGAAATATCACTAGTGACTACTATGACCCCTGCTAACTTGGCAAAGAGGCACCTGTTAACGTGGTGATTCAATTTATTTAGCAAGGGGAGAGCAACTGGTCCTATCCACCCCCAGCACAGTACCTCCAGTGACTGTTGCTGGTGTCTGTCTTATGTTTCTTTTTAGATTGTGAGCCCTTTGGGGACAGGGATCCATCTTATTTATTTATTTATTATTTATCTGTGTAAACCACCCTGATCCATTTTTGGAAGGGCAGTATAGAAATCGAATAAAATATTATATCATATTTATTTATTTATTTATTTACAGAGTCAGACAGGTGTTATTGACTGGTTTGTTTTATCCAGACATTGAGTCCTTCCCAAGGACCTGGGATGGCTGAATTTTATTATCAGTGTTGTTCCTTTTATTATAGATATCGTCGCAGAATATAGGCTGTTCCCAGTGAAGTTGCTTTTTTTAATTGGCTGATGGTGATTTCTGTGGCCCCTATGGTGTTGAGATGCTCTTCAAGGTCTTTTGGAATTGCGCCTAGGGTGCCAGTTACCACTGGGATTATTTTGGTATTTTTCTGCCATAGCCTTTCAATTTCAATTTGTAGATCTTTGTATTTTGTGATTTTTTTCTTTTTCTTTTTCTTCTATTCTACTATCCCCTGGTATTGCTATGTCGATTATTTTGACTTGTTTTTCTTTCTTCTCAACTACAGTTATATCTGGTGTACTGTGTGGCAGATGTTTGTCTGTTTGTAGTCGGAAGTCCCATAATATTTTTGCATCTTCATTTTCTACAACGTTTTTCTCTTCCAGGTTCTTGATGTTGCTTCCATTGGGCAGTTCTATTCCTTCTTTTTTTTGTTATTTTTTCTCTGTTCATTATTAATGCAGCACACTTGTCTAGTCCAAACTCCATTGCTATATGACTACTGAATATACGGACAGTGTTTAGCAGTGATTCGATTTCTGACTGGGACTTTCCATACAACTTCAGATCGTCCATGTACAGCAGATGGTTTATTTTACTTGACGTTTTAGATGTTTGGTATTTTTGGCTACAGGTAGCTTGTATTTTTTGCAGATGTATAATAATACTAATTAATAATAATATCTATTATTATTAGAAACTGCAAGAAACATAGAAACACCAAACAAAGAAGAAACAGTGCAAGAAACTATGGGACAATCCAATAGATTATAATAAAAAAGCAGGCTGGGTGAAAGAGGTCGAAAAATGTACCAACAAATGCAAGATCTAATAATAATACCAGAATTAATAAGTGAAAGAGCAAAGAAAATTAAAAATTGGACTGCACCAGGCGACGATGAACTGCATGGTTTTTGGCTTAAACACCTAACAAGCCTTTTGATAAACAACTATCAAAACAGTTCAATCACATTTTGCAAGGAGGTGATATTGAACAATGGCTAACAACTGGGAAAACTCATCTCATAATGAAAGACCCAGCAAAATAATAAAAATAAAATTCAGCCATCCCAGGTCCTTGGGAAGGACTTGATGTCTGGATAAAACAAACCAGTCAATAACACCTGTCTGATTGTGTAAACAAGATAAATAATAAAGCACAAATGCAATAAGAGCAAAAGTCGAAAAATCAACAACAAACAGCAAGTGCCGCCTTTGTAAAGAAGCAGATGAAACCGTGGACCACCTAATCAGCTGTTGTAAAAAGATCGCACAGACTGACTACAAACAAACGCATGACCAGGTAGCAGGGATGATACACTGGAACATCTGCAAAAAATACAAGCTACCTGTAGCCAAAAATTGGTGGGACCATCAAATTGAAAAAGTTGAAGAAAATGAAGATGCAAAAATATTATGGGACTTCTGACTACAAACAGACAAACATCTGCCACACAATACACCAGATATAACTGTAGTCGAGAAGAAAGAAAAACAAGTCAAAATAATCGACATAGCAATACCAGGGGATAGCAGAATAGAAGAAAAAGAAATAGAAAAAATCACAAAATACAAAGATCTACAAACTGAAATTGAAAGGCTATGGCAGAAGAAGACAAAATAATCCCAGTGGTAACTGGCACCCTTGAGGCAATTCCAAAACACCTTGAAGAGCACCTCAATACCATAGGGGCCACAGAAATCACCATCAGCCAATTACAAAAAGCAACTTCACTGGGAACAGCCTATTTTCTGCGATGATATCTATAATAATAACAGCAACAACATAGATAATAAAATTCAGCCATCCCAGGTCCTTGGCAAGGACTCGATGTCTGGATAAAACAAACCAGTCAATAACACCTGTCTGTCTGTGCAAACAATCTATATATATAATTCTCCTGGGTGTGCCTTGGAAAGTGCGACCCAGCACCCAGCTGATTGGCTGGGCATTGGATGCACCTGATTGGCTGAGGTGCACCCAGGAGGATTGGTCGCTGTGGCGGTGGCAGGCCCGGCCTTGGAGGCCAGAGGCTGTGGTGGGCCTGGCATGGCTGCGGAGGCAAGGCCCAGGAGTGGGGAAAGAAAGTGTGCATGGGGGGGGGGCAGAAGTGGCGGTGGGGAGGAGAGGCGGCTGGGCCCAGAAGCGGAAACTGGGGCAGGAGGTGGGGGGAAAGTGGTAACCGCTGGCCCCAAAGAGCACACAGATGCTCTGTGCGGGGTAGGCTAGTAATAATAATAATACTGCTAACACAAAAAAGGCATTATAATCAGTTAGTTGCAACAGAAACACTCCTTTCAGGTACTGCAGTTCCAGAGACTAATGTTGTTGTTGTTTTTAAAACCAGGTTTAGGGTGACACCACCTCATAATACGCCCTACAATATTTCTTCTTCCCACATTCAGATGGGCCTGCTCGTCCCTTCCCCTACAAGCAAAGTAACATCTCCTAGGCCACTAAACAAGGGCAGTAAACGAGGGACCTCTTGCACAGACTTTATTCCTTCACTCCCTGCCTTCATTTACTGGCCTACTCATGTGTCCTAAAATACGGGGCCAAGCAGGTCCCATGTCACCCAGCTGGTCTCTCCCATCAGTAA
Organism: Hemicordylus capensis; assembly: GCF_027244095.1. Taxonomy (NCBI): domain Eukaryota; kingdom Metazoa; phylum Chordata; class Lepidosauria; order Squamata; family Cordylidae; genus Hemicordylus; species Hemicordylus capensis. The sequence goes on along the minus strand of NC_069658.1, from coordinate 366,152,685 downwards.
GAAGGAATGATAGATCCTGCAAGTAAAAAACAGATCAGATCAGCTTCTGTCAATGGAACTGTGAGAGTGTCCAGATGGCTGCTACTGATGAAATGAAGCTCTGTTTAATTTACAAAGTAAGCCATTAATCAGTTAATAGCCCAGCTTAATGAAGTAATGGCTTCAGCCCTGGTTTTCTTGAGTCCATCATTCTGCATATGTGGACAAATCGGCTCAAGATGTTTAATATGCAAGAAAGACACTATGCCTGGTGCTGAAAGGTAGTTGCATATATTACTAGGTGTGCAGAATTTACTAATTGTTAATGGATACTTTAAAATTACCAATTGAAAAAGCTGCATTTATAGTACCACCTGCAATGTTTTAGCAGCAATGATACCTTTGCTTCTGCCATAGTATTTGGGAGAAAATTTTGCTATGGTAGTTACAATTTACTGCTGAATATTGGGACTCTGTCACAGCATGCATTGCTGCTGAAATTTCTACTTTATTTGGATCTTGCATTCTAGGAATTCTCCATACACAGTGTTTCAGTTTTTTTAATGACAATAAATATCACCTGCTGTCATGTACTGAAGTCTCACTCCTTATTGGAGCAATTGTACAATACCAAGTGGTGAGCAAATCTGCACAGTTACAGTGATCAAGCCAGTTGTGTCATTCTCTGGTCCAATAACTGACAAATTAGTCCTTAGCTGCAACTTCAAACAGTTTGAAAAGTGAGTCCCTCTCCTGACCAGTTATTCTGACTGCAGACATTTTCTCTCTGTCAATTAATAGGATTTTCAGTGGGTGGGGGGGTTCATTTAAAAACAGTGGGGAATTCAAATCAGGAATATGCATCATATTCCTGACTGAAATCACTCCTCCTAAGCTGCTATTTGCCCCATACAGTCACATGGAGGATGGAGAGCAATGGTTGACATCCTGACTAATGACCAGTGCTTCACGAGATGTGCCAGTGCTATGGACAAATTCTAGACTAATGCAGCACCAGTGCTTGCAGAAGCAGAGGCATCTATAAATCCTCTCCTTGCTGCCTGGATGTTTCTAGTGCAACACTCCATTCTGCCTAACGCCTGGGCAGGATAGCCCAGGATCCCCTGTTGTTTCACCACCCTTGCAATGGCCATGCTCCTTGCCATACTTGACAGTAGCTCAGTCCAACTGGGAAGACAGAGAGTCTAGGTTCCATGCTGGTGGGAATGGAAAAGATACATGTACACACGGGCATAAGAAATATTTGCAGGATTGCTTTAGCACCTCTGACATATTTTTTTAAATGGTGCAAATTCTACTTTCTCCTGCTAACACCCACTTTGGGTGCTAAACCAAGTTAGAAAACCAAGTTAGAAATCAAAAGAAATCCACTGGAAAACAGGATGGATCTAGGACAAGGATAAGTCAATATTTCGGCAATGCAATGCACATATTATCTCCGAACTCTCAACAAAAAGACAATTTATTGCACAAAGAAAAATTAGAAGTTGGTAAATATAAAACATAAGACGTTTCAGTGTGACACACCACCCTCAGTTAAGTAAATCAAATTATTACAGATGAAAACCTTGGTTTCCCAGCTGTTAAATTCCTTAGATGTGATAACACACAGTTCCCTGACTGGCGGAGAGATAATGAGTGGGGGCGAGGGGAGACAGAAGGGAGAAACACCTGATTCTTCTCAGAGGCTAATAAACTTCATGTTTATTATTTGGGCCAGCACCTCCCGAGCATTAATGTCAGGTCTCAATTTCTCTATAAATAATGCTTCCTTGATTTCCCCTCTTTGTAGGTTCCTTTCAGTCCCTAAAATAGATATTTTAGTGGTCACCATTTGGCCTTCATGCTTAATCCTCATTAAGAATGAGACCAGGGTTTCATTCTCTTTGCACAATGCCTCACTGGGACAAGGTTGAATATTTTTGCTCTAGGACATTCTTATTGAGGTCTACAGCAAAAAGAAAAAAACTGGGCAAGAAAGAGAAGCATGACATGAAACCCACAATGGAAAGACATCCCGCACAGCATACACTTCCATTTGGGCAGAGAATAAGCAGACATTCTCAAGGTTTCTTGGCTGTGAATGCAGCTGCAGTATGTAAAGTCCAGTGGAGTTATATGGCTATCTTACTGCCCTGAATTTCAATTACATAGCTCAATGAATAACATGTGCTTGACTATCTACCAGCTATAAATGCTTATCAACTGTTAGTGAAGCACAAGCAACATGATCACCTTAATAGAGAAACTGTGCAATCCAGCTATCTTTAATGACAAGTAGCATTTGTGCGTGTGTAGGCAGAGCTACTGTGAAATTCATCTTAAAAATATAACCTAACTGTTCCAAATTTGGATTTAAGAATTTTCATGATACATTTCATAGCACTGCAGAGACCTTTCATAGCACCACTTTCCCAGGCCCTACCCCAGTAGTAGAGTTTGCACAGGCTTTCTCCATTATCAGTCAAAATGAAATACTTATTGCAGGACTAGAGAATATATAGGCAGAATCTATATATGCTTGAGCTCAAGTTTTATGTAAACATCGCCCTCTCATTTGGAAGCCTTCTCTTGTAAGCCATGGGGGCTTACATGGGGGCTCTCTGTAGATACTCTGTGGTAAAAGACATACACTCTGTACATGTATTCCTATTGTATACATTATTCACCTAAGTCCTGAAAACTGAGCCACAGCTAAGCCCTAACAAAAATTGTGCCTGTATTTACATTTCTACATGCTTTTCATCTTAAATAAGATGGCTCCCTCTCAGAAATTCAAGAAATACAGTACAAAAATGAAATGGAAAGGAACAGCATTTTCTTTTGCATGTCTCCTTGGTCCTACCTGTCTAGTGAGATACAGCAGAGGTGGAGAATTGAGGCTGTAGTGAGCTGAACATCCAGAGATGTTCGGACCAAACAGAACATCTCTCCATAAATCCAGTTATCTTGAACCAGCTCGATGGCTCCAAATGGCATCACCAAAACCGACACCAGCAAGTCAGCAAAGGCAAGAGAGACTATGAAATAATTGGTCTTGATTTTCCTACAAGGAACACAAATTCAGTGATTCAGAAGGCAGTATGAAAGGACACAACAGTAGTTTGCAGGAGGATTTCACTTTCTGCATTTTAAAAATTCCATCCCTCAATCCCTTTGTAAATCAAATGCCTATTTTGAGTATTTATCCTCCTATGTAGAACAGATGTTCCATGAGATACACTTCTATATAAATGAGACATTTACATGTGACCTATTGAATAGGCACATTAGCCTCCTTGTCCACACAAGCCAGCATGGTGTAGTGGTTAGAGTCCTGGGCTATGACTGGGGAGAACCGAGTTCAAATCCCCATTCAGCCATGATACTTGCTGGGTGATGGGGCCAGTCACTTCTCTCTCAGCCTAACCTACTTCACAGGGTTGTTGTGAAGAGAAACCTAAATATGTAGTACACCGCTCTGAGCTCCTTGGAGTAAGAGCGGGATATAAAATGTAATAATAATAATAATATAATAATAATAATAATTCTCAAATTCACTAGCATAGCATAGCAAAGATCTACAAATTCAAACTGAAAGGCTGTGGCAGAAAAAGACCAAAATAATCCCAGTGGTAATTGGCACCCTAGGTGCAATTCCAAAACAACTTGAAGAGCACCTCAACACCATAGGGGTCACAGAAATCACCATCAGCCAATTACAAAAAGCAACTTCACTGAGAACAGCCTATATTTTGCGACAATATCTATAATAACCAACAGTATTGACGATAAAATTCTGGCATCCCAGGTCCTTGGGAAGGACTCGATGTCTGGATAAAACAAACCAGTCAATAACACCTGTCTGACTGTGTAAACAAGAAATAATAAAAAATTCTCAAATTCACTAGCAGTAGCATTCCAGTGGCAATCAAAACTGAGGGGACATTTCTATCTGCTTTTTTTTTTTTGGTGTGTAATATTATTTCCTCACCCATGATTAGCAACTCTCTTTCCAAGCCCTTGATACAATTACAGTCCAAAAATAAACTACACTTCAGTGGTGTTGGGAGTTAGAAAACACACCAGAACTCAGATTTTGATTTTTTTTTAACAGTTCCTGCTGCTGAAGGGAGAAGCAGCTGTTCAGTTAGAAGAGTGTCTTATCTCTTTGGAAGTGGAAATAAAGCTTTTGTTGGGAGTCCAGTTTTCCCTCTGTGAATTTATCTCATAGCTTTTGATCCCAGCTAAAGGGCCCAAGCATGCACACTTCAAACACCTCTGTCTCCTTTTAAAAACCACCACTATTTTGATTTAGTTACTCAATAAGAGACTCGAAATGCCTGCAGTAAACTAACCATGATGCAAGTCAACATCAAGAGATAAATCTAAACATTGTGTGTAGCCTTATACAGTGTTCAAGCCTTTACTTCTGTGAAGCATTTGGTACATTCAGTCTTACACATGGAATAAAGTCATTTTGAGCTGCTCATAAATAACTACACTGAGCACTAGTAGGTTGTTGAGCATGGAAAGACTTACCGCCAAACTGCATGGAAAGGGCAATACTAACATTACAAGAAGCACAGGGCTGCCACCAACAGCAACCATTACCACATGTGGAGGTTTCCCCTTTTGAAATGTGTAGTATAACTTAATCTGTTTCTTGACAACATGACACTACTAATTCCCTATTTCTGGAATCTCTATCATTGGCTGCCACTAGTAGGGCCTAGGGATGTGCACGGTTCAGTTCACGGCTGGCCCAGTTCAGTTCAAGTGGGAACCGGACCGGGACAGTGCTGTCTGGCACTCCCTTGAAACCCCTCGCCCCAGTCCGGGGGAGTTTGCAGACCAAAATGTTTTTTAAAATTGTTTTAATTTTTTTCTTCAACCTACTTCCTCCAGGGTGCTTCTCCAAGGTGGTGGTGGGGGGGATCCATGGAGGTTCCCCCTCCCCCGCCGGCCTCCGTAATGCACCCATCACCCGGTTTGCGTGGTCTTTGGCCCTTTCCCGGCCTTTCCCCTAGCGCAGTGGCCATTTTGGAGGCTGCCATGCATGCACAAATGGTCCTTGCATGGTCGGGCCCAGGCCACATAAGGGCCATTTGCGCATGCACAGTGGCCTTAACAATGGCTGCTGCACCAGAGGAAAGGGCTGAAGACCTTACAAACTGGGCAATGGATACATAATAGAGGCCGGTGGGGAAGGGCGAACCTCTACAGATCCCTGCCCCACCACCTTGGAAAGCCCCCCAAGGGGGTAAGCTGAAATTTTATTTATTTATTTATATATATATATATATATATATATATATATATATATATATATATATATATATATATATTTGCTGTTTACGTTTTGGTCTGTGAATCCCCGAACAGCCAGGGGAGGTTCGGTACAGGGTCGAGCCAAACTGGGGGTAGTTCGACATGACCCCGAACTGTTGAATCAAACCAGCTCAAAGTCTAATCGGTTTGTTTCCAAACCTGTTCGCTCACCCTTAGTAGGGCCTGAGGAATTCACAGTGTCATGGCTTCAATACACAAGTTAAGTTGAACTGTACTTCATGGAGGGAGATCAGGACTGCTCTTTTTAATCCTGTATTTCTTGCAAGAGTGAAGTCTGAGCTCCATAAATACATAATTCTACAAATAAATCACAGGATGTCTGCTTTGCCTGAATATTGTCACATCAACAGTTGCTCTTTTAGACTGCACAAGCCTTTGCGAGCTAGACTTTTGAATATGTATAACAATCATAAAAACAGTGTTCGTGACTTAATTTCAGTGTGACATCTCCTCCTCCTTCAGACTCTATTTACCTGTCTAGAGATATTTCACAACCATTTAAAAGCAACCATATAATCATCGTTCTTTTGGCTTAAATCCTCTCCCACATTTTAAAGTCAAACTGCTTTAGAGGCCAAATATATTAAACAACTTTTGATAAACAGCATGCTTGTCAAGACTGTTAGAACCAAAATAAGTAGAGCAGGGCAATATTCTGAACACTCTGTTCCTCCGCCTATTATGACAACTGCAGGCAAGCATTTTTTTTGTTTACAGTCTAAAACAAATATATAATCAAATGCATTGATTTTAATTTGTTCTCAGGTGCTGTAGCACAAAACAAAACAAAACAAAACAAAACAAAACAAAACAAAACATGAAACACACTCACTTAATTGGTGGCCTCTATTACTGATAGCAGTTCCACAACTTGCTCTAACGGTCTAGTTTTCATGCGTTGTAAAAAAAAAAAAAAAGTGATACGCTTGTGGGTCTGTTGTGTCTGGACCAAAATAAAAACTTTATTTTCTACCTGAGGTTTTCCTTCTTGTTAAATAAGTAGGAAAATCATATAAATTAAACCCAGAGAATAGGATGAACAATTACCTTCAGAACATTTTTTAAATACTGCACTTCAGAACTGACATCATATGTTTTTTTGGTTCACTGTCTCTAGGCTGAATATACTCTGTTCTATGGATGTGAGAACCATCTTGACCTCGAACCGGTCTGACATCAAACTCGAACGGCCCTTGAGCCAGACCAGGACCAGTTCAGCTTGAAGTTGAGCCAAACCTGTCGGGCTAGTCCAGGGACAGTTCGGGTTTTTCAAAAAAAGTTAAAAAGGTGGACTTACTGCCATTGCCAGGGGATGCTGTCACAGCCATGAGAGGGTCTCCTGATGCCCCCCCTCCCCTGCCCTGGTCATTTTCAGCCCTTTACAAGACATTTTTTGCCCATTACGGGCCTGCCTATGGTGGTGGTGGCTAAGGCCACCACACAAGCTCCATGGACTGTGTGGCTGGGTCATGATCTAGGCCATGCAGAGGTCCATTTGGCATGTGCGGTGGTCTCCAAAATGGCCACCTCCACCTCAGGCAGGGCCATAGTGGGCCAAAAATGACCAGAGGCCAGTGTGGAAAGGGGGACATCAGGAGACACCCCACTCCATTCACGGCTGCGACTGCACCCCCTGGAGCTCGGTAATGGCAGTAAGTCTGCTTTTTTAAAGAACATTTCCTCCCCCAAGCTGGGCCCGAACCAGTTCAGGCTAGAGCCAGACCAGGCCCAGCTCTAGTGTGTATAGAACTGGATCAGACCCAGTTTGGTTTGAGTATGCTTCTACTTGAAGCGAACCAGGTTTTCCAGTTTTGTGCACATCCCTGCTCAGTTTCTCAGTCTTTTCTTGTATGATTTGCTTACCCCCTTTATAATCTTCATAGTTAGCTTCGGAATACTTTTGAGCTTGTCAGTCTGTATGCGAATATTGACACTTAAAAGACCTATTTAGCCAATATATTGTAAGTACATACAGGTGTCTGTACATGTTTTTGTATGAATAACTGTACATGTACATTATTGGACACATGTTAAAAAAACATGTGAATAGGGCTAGAATTCTGCTATCTGTTGTAAGAACACAGTGTTATTCTGGGTCGTACTAGATATCCATTCAGTGCATTATAATTCTGTTACCAATAGAGGTATTGCTTATCCATTCTCTTTACTAAGGTGCACGTCCCAGGCAGCAATATTTCCCAGCCTTGCTACCAGAGATCCTTTAAAACTGGAGATGCCAAAGATTAAACCTGGAACCTTATGAATGTACAGTGTGTGCTCTGAACTATGGACTTAAAGTCTAAGAAATGTAGCACTACTGCTTCCTAAATCTTGAAAATTAAAGCTAAAAGTCCTAGAACACCATATTCATTAACAATTCAGTGTTATCAAGGTGCTGGTTTTGACCTTTAAAGCCCTTAGTGGTTTGGGCCCTGGATATCTGAAGGACCGTCTGCTCTCAAGGGTTTATGCCTGCTTCATGAGGTAATTGGAGGGGCCTCTGCTCCATTTGCCAACCATGAGGGAGGCTTGGCTATTGTGAACACAGGACCGGGCCTTCTCACATTGCCTCCAGACTCTGGAATGCTTTCCTGGTGGCCATCCTCTCCTCAGTCTCCATCACAGCTTTTAGAAAGCAAGTGAAATCTTGGCTTTTCCCCAGGCTTTTATATGAGTGTTGTTCTTGTTGCTGCTGCTCTGTCTCTTTTGGCCTCATTGTGTATGATTTTTTAAAAACTTTTAATTAGATTTGTATTTTTATATTCCAATTTAATATTTTTATTGTGTAAATGTTTTATAGTCTTATGTTGTTTTAAATAAACCACCTTGAGATTGTTTTAATGAAAGGCGGTCTAAAAATCGAACAATAACTAAAATAAAATAAATCCACAATATAGTCTGAGTCCTTGTCAAAGATGCTGCTTATCACTTATCTTCTTTACAAAAGGATATTACATATACTTTAATAATAATTAAATAAAACTCATAAAATATGGAGACTTTGTGACCTGCTGGACATCACGTTTCAAAGCCCTTCAGTAGTATCTCAATGTAGTAATCTTAGTTGCTACAAGGCTTCTGCGGACGAGGCCTGGAAGTCAAGGTCTGAATAATACAGTTAAATTATCTTTTTAGTACAATTCCCTATCTCTCTTCATTTTGGCATTTGCCAAATGATATATGTGTTTTGATGATGTGAGTTCTGGCAAAGCAAACACTGGATAATAAAATGATCACACATCTGTAGTATAAATTCTAACCTCAGACGCACTGAGCAATCATAGATTGACGTCACACTAATAGCAGGGGAAGGAAAAAGCAGAAAGAATGTTCTTTATCACAGTGTTTATATTCATAGCTGGTTTTGCATTTTTATCTCTGCACTGTTGAAAGTTCAGCTGTTCCACCCTTAAAATGTTCAGCTTCCCAAAGTGATTGATGCTAGCACAAGCGTGGACTCACCTGAGCTGCCTGTCCCTGCATACAGCCACCATCACCAGCAGATTCCCCAGGATAGCCATAAGTATAACTGCAGAGATAAAGGTGAGCAATGCAATCTTCTCTGCCACGCCAAATCCCTCTGTTGAGCTATAAAGGGGAAGACATGAGAAGGCATCGTGGAAGAATATGAACACAAGCCTGTTGAAATATAGAACCAGACATGCAGCCGAAGATTGGGTTATTTTGGATCCATGTGTGAAATTCAGTCTCCACATTCTCCACATTTGTATTAATTTCTAGCATTCCATGACCGATCCTTTCCTTCTTTATGAATTTCCCCTGCAAAAAACAGAAAGCTTCTGTTTGCATTCTAATTGTAGGGGGAAGGCTCACCAGGTCATGACCAATTCATGTTTTGTGTGGACAGAATAAGATAATCCTACAGGTGTCACCCCAAGCTCCCAAGAGGGAGAGTGGAATACAAATGTGAAAAGTAAACAATTAGATACCACGTTGGATGCTACAAGGGGTCTAATTAGATTTAATGAAGGTGATCCATGTTTAATGTGCCCAGCATCTTGTTCTTTCTCAAAAAGCAACTAAGGAACTCATGATTTGGACTGGGGCTATGGCATGGAGGAGTAGTACTTAACCTTCTTCCTTCATGCCATGGCCCCCCAGGGTCCTATTAACTACAGAGAACAGCACCTTTGAAAGGAATGATTTAAGTCAGAAGGTTCTATCATGGGGACAAAAAGATAAACCCTCCCTCTGCCCTGAGCTGCAGCATGGATCAAAATCAGCCACACCATCGCGACGGCAGCTTTTTGAGAAAGCGGGGAAGGGGGGATCAGGAGTTCCAACATCACATCTAGTTTACCCCACAATGGCATTTCCCTGATGGCAACTTTACTTTGAAGTTCCCTGGGAATGGTGGGAGCGCATTCACTCATCAGGGGGATTTACCTTGAAGTCCCTATGAGGTATGGGGAAGAACTCCATACACAATTTGGGGTTTCCTCTGTGCAGTGGAGCTTAGCCTGAATTATCCCCGTGCTAAAAAGTTCCACAGAACACCAGCAAGATCGCCAGTAGTCTTCCACAAGACCACCATCTTCGTCAAGTTGGTGGTCTTCCACACAAATAGGAGTGTGCACAAAACTGGTTTACTTAGTTCAGTTTGAGTCTGGGCATGTTGGGTTTTGGTACCCTGAACTAGAACCCAGCTTGGCTTGAATTCGAACTGGTTCAGGGTTCTAAAGTGTGTGGTTTTTAAAAAATTAAACTTACTGCTGGGTTCAGCAGCCATGGGGGGGGGGGAGGCATGGTAGCAATTTTGAAGGCTGCCGTGCATGTGCCCTGGCTGAGACCATGGAGAGGACCAAAACAGCCTGAAAAATAGCTGAAATGGCCCATAGAAGACCAGGGGTAGGCTGGCGGGGGATGAGGAACTGCCTTAGACCCCCAACCTGTGGCCGCTGAACCTGGTGGTAAGTTAATTTAAAAAAAAAATACACTTTAGAACCCCAAACTGGCCGAGGAGATTTGGATCAACCACGAGCCAAACCGGGCCAGGTCCGGCTCAAGGGCTCCCCTGGTTCGATGGTGAACTGGTTCAACATCAAGCCAGTTTGCTTGGCTTACTTTCCCCACCTTCTCTGCATCTGCTGTCCGGCCAGGCAGGTGGATTGGGTGGGTGGAGAGATATGGCACCAGCTAGGTGATCTTGCGGAAGACCCCCCGAAAAACAAGTCATTTTTTTTTTAAAGGGGAGAAAAAGGAGGCACAGCATCCAACCTACTCTAGAAAGGCACTGGCTAGAGAAAGACCCGGGAGCAAAGCAGTACAAATGGTCCACAGGAAACATTCAAAAGGAACGGAGGGAACACCACATCAAACACCCTATGCGAACGCCCCAAAAATTGTTATTTGGCTTCAGTGTGACAATGTGACCAACCCCAGCACAGCATCCCTCCAGTGGCTGTTGCTGGTATCTGCCATGTTTCATTTTTGATTGTGCGCCCTTTGGGGACAGGGGACTATCTTTGTGATGTATTACTTATTTTTCTATGTAAACTGCTTTGAGAACTTTGGTTGACAAGCAGTATATAAATGTAGTAGTAGTAGTAGTAGTAGTAATCCCATGATTAGGCCTGCCATCTGGGAAAGCTCCATGAAATGACGAAGGTGGTTTAATACAATGGTCTAATAGTTCCTCAGGATTCATTTGCCATATGTGAGGCTGGGAGGGAATGTCCTCATAGACGACTTGTCCTTTCCTGTGATATGTGCCTAAGAGCATTTTCATATGGCTTAAATGGTCTTTGAGCCTCTTTTCCACTTTTTATATGCATCTGACAATCCAGAATAGAAAGCAGAAGCAAGGTGTTTGGCATCCTGGCCAATGCAAGTCTTACATCTGCATTACAAGCCATTGGAAGCAACAGCTGCTTTGAGCCTTTGAAGTGAAAATACTCCTATATTGGATTGCCTGGGGTGCACTTGCTTTTTTGTCCTGACATACTATGGTCTTAGTCACCCATGTTCTGCTGAGTTACAGTGAGCAAAGAGAAGATATTCTTAAAGTAAAGGGCTGGACTTGACAGCATTTCAGTCATAAGAAGAAAAACCCCGCTGGATCAGGCCTGAGGCCTATCTAGTCCAGCATCCTGTTTCACACAGTGGCCCACTGGATGCTTCTGGGAAGCATGGAGGTAAGAAGTGATGGTATGCCCTCTCTCTCCTGCTGTTGCTCCCCTGCATCTGGTATTTATAGGCATCATGCGTCTAAGGCTGGAGGTAGCATACACCCACCAGACTAGTAGCTGTTGATAGACCTGTCCTCCATGAATTTGTCTAAGCCACTTTTAAAGCCATCTAAGCTACTAGCCATCACCACATCCTGTGGCAGAGAATTCAATAGATTAATTATGCACTGTGTGAAAAAGTACTTCCTTTTGTTTATCCTAAATTTGTTGGTCCAGAATGTGGCAGCCAGGTTGGTCTCTGGGTCATCTACAGGTGAAACTCGGAAAATTAGAATATCGTGCAAAAGTCCATTAATTTCAGTAATGCAAATTAAAAGGTGAAACTGATATATGAGACAGACGCATTACAAGCAAAGCGAGATAAGTCAAGCCTTAATTTGTTATAATTGTGATGATCATGGCGTACAGCTCATGAAAACCCCAAATCCACAATCCCAGAAAATTAGAATATTACATGGAACCAAGAAGACAAGGATTGTAGAATAGAACAATATCGGACCTCTGAAAAGTATACAGTGTACTGTGCTTGATTGGCCAGCAAACTCGCCTGACCTGACCCCATAAAGAATCTATGGGGCATTGCCAAGAGAAGGATGAGAGACATGAGACCAAACAATGCAGAAGAGCTGAAGGCCGCTAATAGCAATAGCAATAGCAATAGCACTTACATTTATATACCGCTCTATAGCTGGAAGCTCTCTAAGCGGTTTACAATGATTTAGCATATTGCCCCCCAACATTCTGGGTACTCATTTTACCGACCGCGGAAGGATGGAAGGCTGAGTCAACCTTGAGCCCCTGGTCAGGATCGAACTTGTAACCTTCTGGTTACAGGGCGGCAGTTTTACCACTGCGCCACCAGGGGCTCTGAAGCATCCTGGTCTTCCATAACACCTCATCAGTGCCACAGGCTGATAGCATCCGTGCCACGCCACATTGAGGCAGTAATTGCTGCAAAAGGGGCCCAAACCAAGTACTGAATACATATGCATGCTTATACTTTACCGATTAAAGTATACCGATCCACCCATGAAGCTGTCCCTTTATCCCATGACTGCTAAGGATACTCAAGAACCTTTGGTGGGGAACGCTGACAAAAGCTTTTTGTAAGTCCAAGTATACTATGTCAACCAGATCACCTTTATCCATATGCCTTTTGACACTCTCAAAGAACTCTAAAAGGTTAGTGAGGCAAGACTTGCCCTTGCAGAAGCATGTTGGTTCTGCTTCAGCAGGACCTGTTCTTCTATATGCTTAACAATTTTGTCCTTAAGTATGCTTTCCATCAATTTACCCAGCACAGTTGTTAAGCTAACTGGCCTGTGATTCCCCGGAAACCCCCCCACCCCATTCCCTTTTTGAAAATCAGAGTTACATTAGCTACTTTCTAGTCCTCAGGTACACAGCCTGATTGTAAGGATAAGTTAAATATTTTTTGCTAGGAGATCAGCAATTTCACATTTGAGTTCCTTCAGAACTCTTGGTTGGATGCTATCTGGCCCTGGCGATTTGTTAATGTTTAGTTTTTCAAGACAGTTTAGCACATCCTTTTTTGTCACCTCAAACTGGCCCTGTTCTTCAGCCTCCAAGCCTGAAATGCTCAGTTATGGAGCAGGTATATGGTCAGTATCCTCCACCATGAAGATATAGATGCAAAGAACTGATTCAGCTTCTCTGCAACCTTAATAATCCCTTTCATGCCCTCATCATCTAAGGCTCCAACCACCTCCATGGCAAGAATTCTGCTTCTAATAAATTTAAAGTTTTTGTTATTCCTCTTGATACTTGTAGCTACTGTATATACTACTCAAACTCCCTTATTGTCTCCTTGCATTTCTTTTGCCAGAGTTTATGTCCCTTTCTGTTCTTATCATTTAGGCAGGACTTCCATTTTCTGAATGACTTCCATCTTCCCTTTTTTTAGCTTCCCTGACTCTACTTGTTAACCATACTAGCATCGTCCTGAACTTGGTGGTACCTTTCCTCCTTCTTGGTATACATTCCAACTGAGCTTCTATTATTGTGGTTTTTAAAAAGTTCCATGTTTTCTGGAGTGATTTGACCCTCCTGACTTTCCCTTTCAGCGTCCTGTTTGCCAGTCTCCTCATTTTTGAGAAGTTTCCTTTTCTGAATCCAATGCATCTGTGTTGGATTTCCTTGACAATAATATGCTCTACTCACATATAATCTGAATTGGATCACACTATGGCCACTGTTTCCCAATGGTTCTACAACTATGACATCTCTTAACAGGTCTTTGGGCACCACTCCAAGACCACCTTCTCTAGGGTTTGTTCTGCAACCAGCTGTCCTAAGGCACAGTCATGTCTGTGCCTGAGAACAGAGACTGCCTCTCTGTTAATACCCATACATGAATTTGCCCCGTCTATGTGAGAGTAATTGAAGTCACCCATTATTACAGCTCTATCTCTCTTTGACACCTCTCTGATTTGCTTCCAACCAAGGAGAAACTCCATTCAGCTGCATTCATCTAGGGAGCAAATTTAAATGGCATTCTATAATCTTGTTTGCTTGGGTAAGCAGAAGGAAGAGATGGTACATGCAGTATGAAGAAAGTCACCTTGGCAAAAAAAAGAGGGACAGAAGAGGAAAACACACACACACACACACACACACACACACACACACACACACAATCCCTGAGAGGGGATGGAATTCCTATTTCAAGGGCAGCTGTCTTTGTTTCACCAAGGTCATATCAAATATGAGATCTCCTTCACCATAGGGAAACTGGGTGATAGTAATACATTATTAATGAACATTATGCTTAAGAAGAAAGATTTAAAATTGTTAGAAATTTTGGTTCTTGCATTTTTATTACTATAATATTGTAGAATACGTCATATTTATTAATGTATATTTCATTTATAGTTCTAATTATATTTCATATTCATAAAGCAAGGTCAATACAAGGTTACTATGCCTTTTGAGGTCTCTCTAATGAAGAGAGTGCTATGCCTTCTGAAGTTGCATAAGTTCTCCCCCCCCCCGCCGCCACTTCACTTCACATATATTGATGGATCCCAAACTGCCCAGTGATCAGGAAACAGTTATGAACAGGCTTTCACAGTAACAGTGTTAAGCACACTTACTAGGGAGAAAGAGTGCTTCCAGAAAAAGGAGCTTTTTACACTGACTTCTGTGGGTTTCTGCATTGAACCACATATGGAAGAGAAGTGGAGCTTCCACAAGCAGCAGTTCTCAGAAGTTTCTTTTTTGTATGTATGTCTATATTTTCCATTCACTCTAGGGGGAAGAACGCTGCCAGTTGGTGGTCTGTACCTCCCTCCCCTTGTGCCTCCTACTGTCCTAAAAAGTCTGACTGATTTATTTTTCTAAAAAACCCTAAATCGTGTTGTGGTGCACTTCCAGTTTAATGAACTTTCAAAGCACCCCACTCCCCCATCTGCTGAGCCTTATTTAACTCCTATGGAGTTTGGAATTGAACTGGGAATTGGATAAGCACAACTGGGCTAGTGTCTCAGTTTTTTAAAAAAAGAAACACATGTTTGATGTATGGTTTAGTGTGTGCTGCTTCTCTAGACATTGTTCCTGATCGTTACTTAATCACTTCCTGAAATAGTTTCCTTCCAACAGAATTTTCCATACTAATGCCTTGGCTGCACCCCATGTGCATTTTCCCCAGAGAAAGCCCCATCGAACATAGTGGGCTTTACTTTCAAGTAAACA
This sequence comes from Hemicordylus capensis, assembly GCF_027244095.1. Lineage (NCBI taxonomy): Eukaryota > Metazoa > Chordata > Lepidosauria > Squamata > Cordylidae > Hemicordylus > Hemicordylus capensis. Next base: position 366,137,434 of record NC_069658.1, on the reverse strand, counting down.
TGCACCAACTGTGCTTTCAAGACCACAATATCCACTCTTTTAAAAATGCATGTGTAATTAGCACTCTTGCACTCTTTCAAGTACTGGGGGGCAGGAGAATAAGTGATAAAACAAATATTGCTATTATTTTTGCTTTGCACATAAGCTGAAATGGGAAATCACTACAATTGTTTCATATCTTTTTTCATTCCTTGACAGAATGGGAAACTTGCATGCATGGTAGACTCTTGTGAGATTATTATACCATCCAAATTTCAGGCAGATCAATGTGAGAATTCTTTAAAGTCAATTCTTAAAGATTAAGGTTTCTCATAATTTTTTATTTCATTGTAAAGTGTGATGAAACTTGCATGCATGGTTGGCATTTCTGAAGCCATGATGTCCTCCAAATGTCAAAGAAAGAGTTGCAGTAGTTCTGTTCAGGCACACTTTAAATGTCTGAGGTAATCCCCTCTCCTTTTGACTCAAAACATCTTTAACTGTTTTGTTCTTCTCAGAAGTGAATGGAAGTTGGAGGTTTGTTAGTCCCCGGGGAAGAGTATGATGCTGCCCAAAACACAGCCAGATAGGTGTGGGGTTTCTATGAATGCGCATTTTAAAGTTTTGAGGCTTGACTTCTAGCCATTAAATGGCTGAGATCCAAGAAGTCAGAATGGGAACAATTTTAAAAAACCATTCAGAATGCCAAAATGTGTTTTTCCATTCCTTCTTGGAAGGGTTCCATTAGCAGTAGTGAGGCTTATATCTGAGTTCCTGGGAGTAAGTTCCATTGCATTCGGTGAGGCTCATTGAAGAATAGATGTACACAAGATCTCACTGTTCTATACAGTACAATTTTTATGTTTACTCACAGGTAATTTCTAATGATGCAGTAGAGCTTAGGATGCTTCCAGATGGTGTTTTATTCCATCTCAGACATTGTTAATGGATGTGTATGTGTCATGAGCATTCCATGTTTGATTTGTGCTACTCCTGCAAAATACCCTTTTTCTCCATTGTTCAGATATGAAAACCCTAGAGGAAACACTTATATAACAAGCAAACCATAGATGGACTATAGAGCAACTTGTCTGGGTCTGAGGAGGAGTGGCTTTCTGCATAGCCAATTGGGTGTAGATCGTTTCTTAAGCATTTGAGATGTTCCCCACCTCATTTTTCGGGACTCCCTCTGCCAAACCTAATGACCTCCACCTCCCACAAATGTAAGGAGTTGCTCCTCCAACTGAAGAGCAGCTTGAGTACATGTGAAGTAGACTTTGATTTTTTGGAATAAAAATAAGGGTGGAAGATTGGAATAGTGATGTTACTAGCCTTAATTTTAAAATGAACTAACTAACTAACTAACTAAAAAGTACAATGACTGAAAATCAAGTAGCATAGATGAACTCAGTTGCAGAAGTGGGAGGTACATACCTTTGGGAATCAACGCTTTGAAATGTCAATGCCTACAGGAGTGCAGACAGAATGAAAGCTTGAGAAGCAGTATATAAATAAATTAAATCACAATTATATAAATTATGTATTTATTATTTATCATATCTCTATACCGCCTGATATGTACATTTAAAATATTTAAAAGTTTCAAGTTAAAATACATGACAGTAAAAACTTTAGAATAAAATAGATATTAAGACAAGTTTTTAAAATTATTAAAATTAATTCTAGTTAAAAGCCTTTGAGAACAGGAGAATCTTGAGGGTCTTCCTGAAAACAAATTGAGAAGGAGATACTCTTATTTCAGTAGGTAGCATATTCCAAAGCCCTAGGGCAGCCACAGAGAACGTCCAGTCATGGGTCGCCACCTAATGAGCTGGTTGCATCCATAACCGGACGTCTCCAGTAAATTGTAAAAGGTGGCAGGGTTTATGACAAAGGAGGTGCTCTCTTAAAAAGCCTGGACCTAAGTTGTTAAGCGCTTTATAGGTAATAACCAGCACTTTGTATTTCACCCGGAAACATATCGGCAGCCAGTGCAGTTTTTTCAAAACCAGTGTTATGTGGTCCCTTCGTGTTATCCCAGAGACCAATCTGGCTGCTGCATCTGTACTATTGTAGTTCTCGGTCTACGTACAAAGGTAGCCCCATGTAGAGTGCATTACAGTAGTCAAGCCTGGAGATTACCAGCATATTTACCACTTTTTAAAGGTCATTTACCTCTAGAAATAGATGTAGCTGACGTATCAGCCGAAGCTGATAAAATGTGCTCCTGGCCACTGCCTCAACCTGAGAAACCAGGTCCAGGAGCACTCCCAAGCTACATACCTGATCTTTGTCCCCACACCCCAGTCCCAAGGAATACACAGATGCAATAGGCTTGGGTAAAAAGGCCAAATTTTATTGACGTGGTACAATCAGTGAACTGTGTGAAGCAGACTCCACTCCCTTGCAGTGTGGGCCTAACCAGGCCGGTTTGGGACATTGCTGTCCTTGCATGTGCCCCCAAATGGGTGACACACCCTGACTCAGGATAGAAGCAAGATAAGCCTGCTTCATCCCCCTCCTTGACAACCTGTCAGGGTGAGGACAACTCCTAGGGCTTCACAGCCTTTAAAGGGCTGTGCAGCCTTTAAGGTGTATGAAACCCTGAAGCAGGTTTCCTGGCAAATCTAAGTCCCTGAGCCGCCAAGCCTCTAGGGACCGATTGTTCAATCCACATTTTTCTAACCTGCCCAAGGGTGCTCACCAATCTCAAACCCATGTACACCTCCATCCAGCCTGCACTGTACCTGCCTGGTTGACCTAACTAACTACAAACTAAGAAACGCAGAACGGGGTAGGGAAAAAGACCCCCAGCCCGGTTAATATGCCAAGGGACAAAAATTCCTACTCAGCCCCCCAAAGGATGACCAGCCAAAACCTGTTCTGAGCCTGGTGGGGGGAGTGCTAGGGGGTGGGGGGAAGCCGGCCGTGCTGGCAAAGACAGAGGAAGTGAGGGACCCACTTGAACAGCACGTGGTCCCTATCCTCTGCTCAGTCCTGACCAATTGGGGCTCTCCTTTGGACTGTGCTGGGGGGTGGGACAAAGCACAATCCCATCCCCCAGCACAAGGCTTTCAGCGGGAGTATAACCTCATCCAGAACGGGCATATCTAAACCATCTCTCGGGTCCTGTCCCCCTACAGTCAGTACCTCCATCTTATTTGGATTCAACTTCAGTTTGTTATCCCTTATCCAGGCAATTACTGCTTCCAGGAAAGCATTTAGGGAAGATATGCCATTTCCTGATGAGGTCGTCATGGAGAAGTAGATCTGGGTGTCATCAGCTTGTTGATAACACCCAGCACCAAACCTCCTGATGATCTCTCCTAGCAGTTTCATGTAGATGTTAAAGAGCACTGGAGACAGTATGGAGCCTTGTGGAACTCCACACAAGTTGCAATAGGCTTGGGTGTGCATGAACTTGGGGGAACAACAAGCAGCACCACCTGGAATCTTCCAGAGAGGTAGGAATGGAACCACTGTAGAACAGTGCCACCCAATCCCACTTCCTTCAACAACCCAGAAAGTACCATGGTCAATGGTATTGAAACCCGCAGAGAGATCCAAAAGGATCAGCAGAGTCACACTCGCTCTGTCGATAGCCAGTTGGAGATAATCAGTCAGGCCGACCAAGACAGTCTCGACCCCATAGCCCACACGAAAGCCAGTTTGAAATGGGTATTTCTAATCTGCATCATCCAAAACTTCATTTCACCTGAATAGGAAAATAGGGACATGTTTGCAGGTATGCAATACTAGAAGCCTGCAGGAAACAAGCTGGCTATCATTTTAAAAACATCTCCCCCACACACATCAACCCCCTGCTTCTTTTCTGATGCCACCTATCCTTCTTCTGCCAGTAGCGGTGTGCATGAACTTCGGTTCAAGAACTGGTTCAGAGCCACGAAGAGGAAAGAAGGGACTGGGAGCTTTAAGAAAGAGCACTTCCTTCACTTCTTTACCTGCTTTCTGCCACCTCATGCAGCTTCCTGCTGGGGTAGCACTTGGTGTCCATGCATGCACCTTGTCCAAACCAGTTCAGCACCAAACTGGTGCTCAAACCGCAGTTCGTGCACATCCCATCAGCCAGCTCTGCCTCTCTGTACCATAAGGGCAGTTCAATCAATCACTGCCAGATGCTTCACTCCCACCACAAAAAAACTCTCAGAGCATTTCAGTATATACATTCCAATAATTCAGCATGAATATTTTCCCCATTAGAGATTTCCACTTCAAACATTCTACAGGTAACCCAGTGTCAAAGCATCACCATGGAAAATAATGAGAAAGTATTTCCTTCTGGAAAAATGGATACTTAATTAGGTAGATCTGTCTAGTGAACATAGTACAGTTTCACTGAAGATAATTATGACTTCAGACGTTAATACACAAGTGGCTGAACAGGCTGCAACCTTGAGGCAAGCTGTCCTTTCCAGTAAAAGCTATTGACAAGTGGCTGCTGTAGTACTAGTCCTAGCTTCAGACAATAGCTGAAAAGCTTAGCTTCGGGTCACTGCCTCCTGATCAGCTAATGAAATGAGTGGGGTTTGCTTTTTCAGTCATTACAGTTATATTGAATGGGCATAACTCTCAGTGGCTACTCAGCTCAGCCAGTTCTCTCTTCTCTGTTACATATATTCAAACAGCATAATTAGTCACTCAAATCATGTTCATGACCAGGATTTGGATATTTTCCCTTAAATACAAACTCAATAACACTTGTCAAACTATGACATATTACTAGGTCTGCATGTCTCTGAACAAAGCACACAGCAGAGAAGAGGAAGCAAAAGTTAGCTTCCATGCTAACAATCTTCTTTGTTTTTAAAGAAAAGGAGGTTTTAAGTTGTCACAATAATAGAGAAAAGTTTCAGATTATACAGGTAGTACCTGTGTTCAAGATTTTAGAAACAGAAAGGAATTGTGATTTGAGGTCCACTATTTGGGGAAGAGGAAGAATGCAATATGCCTTCTCAAATAATTTAGCATCCATCTAATTTTTAGTATCTCCCACGCATGCACCAGATGGTTCAGGTATTTCTTCAACACATTTAGCAATAAGGGCTGATGCTAAAAATGTATTTAGCTTATGTATACTTTCCCTATCTTCCTTCAATATTCCTTTTACATCTTTGACATCTGGCTCTCTAGTTGCCTCTTTGGTTGGTTGCTGGCCACTGGCATAAATAGTTTTATTATTACAGCTTTGAAAAATATGTTTATCAAGATAAGACTTGCTTGCTCTTCTACACCACTCAGTTCTTGCCCAAATATTCCAAAGATCAAAGAAACACAAAAACTATAATAAAATTATATTTTTCATATTCATAAAATGTATGTTATAACTTAATTCAAAACACAGAATTTACACTTACTTAAAATTTATGAAGTGGGTTTCTGTGATGATTATAAGCTATTACATAGAAAAAAAACATAAAAACAAACACTACAAAATAAAGATTCCCCATACTCTAAAATCTTGGTTGTTGGATTTTCATTTAAGGTAGAATTTATCACCTGCTCTTTGGTAACCAGATATATGTTTTTTAAAATAATAATAATAATAATAATAATAATAATAATAATAATAATAGCATTCCTCTTCCACTTGAGGCACTACCTTGGGGCCCCCAGTGAGGCACTACCTTGGCGTGGTTGTGGGTTGTCAGGTGCTGGAGTCCCTGGACATCTGGTGGCAAGTGGGCAACAGGACTCAGGATCTTCAGTTGAGCAACCAGGGCTGAAGACAGCAAAGTTACTGGAAGAAACGTCGCTTAACCGAAAAAAATATACGAAAAATGCCAACAAGGAAATAATGATCTGCTATTACAAGTCTAGTCCAACTAGAAGAGGTTATTTAAAAAGAATGTACCAAATTTGGAAAAAGAAGCATCCAGATACAGAAATAACAGAACAAAGGCTAGCAGACCAGAGAAGATTCATAATAAGAAATAAAGTATTCACAGGAGTTGAGCTGGAAGAACTGCAAAGAGCAACACAGGCTCAAGATATGGAAGAAGAATTACCACCAACTGAAGAAGTTGCTCAGGCGCAGGTGGAGGAGGTATCGGAAATCGAAGATGCCACTGTTGCTGAACTGTTTCAAAATCAAAACCAGGCAACCACCCCTTTGCCTTCACCTCAAAAACCCAAATGCCATTTAACAGAAAAGCAACAAGAACTAAAGCAAAAAATAACTGAGCACATGAACCAAACAACCACCAGGGTTTGACTTCCAGCTCTAAAAACAGTTGCCAAAAAACAACTTGCTCAGGCATTAAAAGATGTCAATGCTGCACTTGCAGAGATAACAACCAAGAATTTGCAAGAAACAAACCAACTAATGTACAGTGCAGCAACAATAACAACACAAGAGCTCGGATATAAGATCAGTGGACCTGTCAAAAAAGAAAGCAGTACATCACCTAAATGGAAGATTAGATTAGAAAATAAAATCTCAATGCTTAGATCAGATGCTAGTAAATTGAAAGATATGAAAGACAAGAAGCTGAAGAATGAAAACACCAAACAGTATCTGATCCAAAAATACCACCTAGATTCAAGGAAAATTAGAGAAGTCCTAGAAATAATAAAGCAGCAAATAACAGCAGTATCAAAGAAGATTAGCAGATACGAAGCCAGAATTACACAACACAGGCAGAATCTCCAATTCCAGTTGAATCAGAGACATTTCTACCAAAGCATAGAAAGAGAAACTGCAAGAAACATAGAAAGACCAAATAAAGAAGAAACAGTGCAATTCTGGGGGAAATTATGGGACAATCCAATAGATTATAATAAAAAAGCAGGCTGGATGAAAGAGGTCAAAAAATGTAACCAACAAATGCAAGATCTAATAATAACACCAGAATTAATAAGTGAAAGAGCAAAGAAAATTAAAAATTGGACTGCTCCAGGCGACGATGAACTGCATGGCTTTTGGCTTAAACACCTAACAAGCCTTCATAAACAACTATCAAAACAGTTCAATCACATTTTGCAAGGCGGTGATATTGAACAATGGCTAACTACTGGGAAAACTCATCTCATCATGAAAGACCCAGCAAAAGGTGCAGTTCCAAGTAATTATAGACCGATCACCTGCCTGCCAACCATGTTCAAATTATTAACTGGAATAATAGCAGATGAAGTGATGCAACACTTATTAACTAACAAACAGCTTCCAGTTGAAAAGAAAGGAAATTGCCCGAACTCCAGAGGCACCAAAGACCAACTGCTGATTGACAAAATGATTTTAGAAAACTGCAAGAGAAGAAAAACCAATCTAAGTGTTGCATGGATTGACTACAAGAAAGCCTTCGATTCATTGCCTCACAGATGGATACTAAAATGTTTAGAAACAACTGGTGTCAGCAAAAACATTCAGATATTTATTAAAAAAGCAATGAGCATGTGGAGTACACAGTTAACAATCAATGGCGAGACACTTGGACAGGTTAGCATTAGAAGAGGCATTTTCCAAGGGGACTCACTATCCCCTCTGTTGTTTGTAATCGCCATGACCCCACTTTCACAAATACTAAACAAAACAGGCCTCTGATACCAAACATCTAAAACATCAAGTAAAATCAACCATCTGCTGTACATGGACAATCTGAAGTTGTATGGAAAGTCCCAGTCAGAAATTGAATCACTGCTAAACACTGTCCGTATATTCAGCAGCGATATAGCAATGGAGTTTGGATTAGACAAGTGTGCTGCATTAATAATGAACAGAGGGAAAATAAGAAAAACAGAAGGAAAAGAACTGCCCAATGGAAGCAAGATCAAGAACCTGGAAGAGAAAGAACATTACAAATACCTGGGCATTCTCCAGGCTGATAACATCGCACACACTGAAGTTAAAGGAAAAATTGGAAGTGAATACATCAGGAGAGTTAGAAAAATCCTCAAGTCCAAACTCAATGGTGGGAACACCATACAAGCCCTAAACACCTGGGCTATAACTGTTATCAGATACACTGCAGGAATATTAGACTGGACCCAGGCAGAGCTAGAGACGCTAGATCGTAAGACCAGGAAAATCATGACCATCAATCATGCTCTGCACCCCCGCAGTGATGCTGATAGGCTATACCTCCCTCGCAGCTCAGGTGAAAGAGGAATGCTGCAAGTCCATCAAACAGTAGAGGAGGAGAAAAGAGGCCTTGAAGAATATATCAAGGACAGTGAAGAAGATGCACTTCAAATGGTCAATAATGCGAAACTATTCAACACCAATGAAACAAAGCAGGCCTACAAGAAAGAACAAGTCAAGAACCGAGCAGAAAAATGGAAAAATAAGCCACTGCATGGTCAATATTTGCACAATATAAGTGGAAAATCAGACATCACCAAAACCTGGCAATGGCTTAAGAATGGCAACTTGAAGAAAGAAACAGAGGGTTTAATACTGGCTGCACAAGAACAGGCACTAAGAACAAATGCAATAAGAGCAAAAGTAGAAAAATCCACCACAAACAGCAAGTGCCGCCTTTGTAAAGAAGCAGATGAAACCGTGGACCACCTAATCAGCTGTTGTAAAAAGATCGCACAGACTGACTACAAACAAAGGCATGACAAAGTAGCAGGGATGATACACTGGAACATCTGCAAAAAATACAAGCTACCTGTAGCCAAAAATTGGTGGGACCATCAAATTAAAAAAGTGGTAGAAAATGAAGATGTAAAAATATTATGGGACTTCCGACTACAAACAGACAAACATCTGCCACACAATACACCAGATATAACTGTAGTCGAGAAGAAAGAAAAACAATTTAAAATAATCGACATAGCAATACCAGGGGATAGCAGAATAGAAGAAAAAGAAATAGAAAAAATCACCAAATACAAAGATCTACAAATGGAAATTGAAAGGCTGTGGCAGAAAAAGACCAAAATAATCCCAGTGGTCATTGGCACCCTGGGTGCAGTTCCAAAACACCTTGAAGAGCACCTCAACACCATAGGGGCCACAGAAATCACCATCAGCCAATTACAAAAAGCAGCTTTACTGGGAACAGCCTATATTCTGCAACGATATCTATAACAACAGCAACAACATTGACAATAAAATTCTGGCATCCCAGGTCCTTGGGAAGGACTCGATGTCTGGATAAAACAAACCAGCCAATAACACTTGTCTGACTGTGTAAAGAAGCAATAATAATATTTTTTATTAAGAAGTAAACAAAGAGAAGAAAGCCGAAAAAGAAAAGCAAATCACCATAGAAATTGTATAAAGCAATGTCATCATAATGAGAAACATGTTTTCCTCCAATTCAAATTCTTAATGTAAATTGCCATGCCACTTTTCTTCTTTAAACTGGAAGCTACAAAACATTGCCCCAGTGCTTTGCAGATCATTAGATTGGCATTATTTGCCTTGATGTGTGTCTCCTGAAGGCAAATTATGTCCCCTCTTTCTTTCTTCAATTTCAGAAAAATCTTCTTTCCTTTGGAAGGACTATTTAACCCATTAATGTTAATTGAAATTAATTTCCTAGGGAGATCCATTGGTAACCAGGTATATAAGTGACTTTGTAAAATTTTTCGGTTCTTGAAATAAACTTTTAATATCATCTTTCATAAAAGTATTTCAAAGGCTTTGAAGATGGAAGGTTTCTTTAGCTCACTTACGAAAATTAAATAAGCAGTCTACCTTAAATGCAGGATTATATGTCTCAGTTGATGATTCGAAAATGTGAGAGTAAAAGCGGTAAGTGTGCCCACTTGAGAGTATCCCTGTGTTTTTTGTGACTGGGTGTGGGGGTGCATGCACATGCATGCATACACACATACTCACTCATCCAAATATCACACCATCAGAGTACAATATGTAATGTAAAACATGATATTGAGAAAACCAGGTCTTATTTATTTATTTATTATATTTATTTATTTTATTATTAATAAATAAATAAATAAATAAATAAATAAATAAATAAAGTAAACAGATCTTACATAGAAAGTCAACAGGCCAGTTTCAACAAGTATGTTTAGGGGCAATCTGGATGAACAGTCTGCACACACAATCAAGGGATTTGTGTGGAAGGCATCATGACAGGTGCACTCTTAGTGAGGCAGACTCAGGTTTGTGCTGGTCAAGAAATGGTTAATAGGTTTGCAAACTGCCTTAATTGCAAATTGCTGAACCCACCATAAATCTGTCTTTTGTTGGAATTTACGCAAAGAGGCCCCTTTTGGTATTTCTAGATAAGCTGGGCGCTAGCTACGACACCTTCAAGGACACATCTGGCTAGGAAAGGAGTGAAATAGCTGGAACAAGATAAAGGGAGGAAGGAATGCTCAATTATAAGCTAGAGAAATACTGCCTAATTGTAATAATAGCAATGATTATAATAATTGTAAAATGACGATTAAGTGATGCCAACCAATGAGGAATGTATCCACTGAATGTAATTAAGATGAGTATAAAACCTGAAGCTGGAATGTGATAAGGGGCTCCGCTTTTGGGGAGTTATCCCACTGTCTATTGTTGGCAATAAAGGTCTGTTTTCTCTCAACTGGTGTCAATCCTTCACTTTGAACCCAGGGAGGGAATTCTGCTACATTAGTTTGCCCCTCTTTCTTCAGGTGTGCTGGGGCCAATATAATTTGAACTGTCCCCCTTAACGAGATGGTATGGAAGTCCAGTATATATGTGGAGGGAGCCTTTGAAATACGCATCTGACTGACAACACATAGGCAGGGGTTACAATTTAGAGACTTTGGCTTCTTATATGATACCCAACTTCATGAAGGTTTTTGTTTTCATTTTTAAGTGCACACTGAGAGCTATCATGTTTCCAGAACTCAGAAAAGCAAAAACAGCATAATTTAAAGACTCAGGAGAAGCTGGAGGTAGATCTGTGAGGAGATTCTGGTAGTCAGGAGACAGGCTTCACTCTTTACCACTGACTCTCTTTATGGAACCTAGTCCCCAACTCTCTTTCCTTAACAAATGGAAACTAAATTGGTTGATCATCCAGTCTTTCATTCTTCTCACACTGGGGAAGAATGGGTTATATTCTGCAGCTCTGCAAACCCATTACCACGACCATGCATCAAAAGTGCCAGCTGTATCTGTAGGCCCATACTCTGATTTAAACTTCAGTACAATGTAAGTAGAGGACTTGGGGCACCTTATGGCTGAGGAGCTTTGAATAATAGGGAGAGTGTTGACTATGAAACTGAGGGGAGACTTCTGAGTCAGGATTTTAAAAACAATTTGTGGGACCTGAGAAAATGACATAATGGATCACATTAGAGGAATCTGTATGAAACACTTAAACAGAATTCCACCTAAAGGCTTCTTCTAGTTCTACTTATTCTTCTATAAGCTGGAAAAACTGGTTTTCATTTGAAGAAAAGTTTTATTTATTGTAAAAAGTACTGATTTCAGTGTTCAGTAACTGAGATGCTGTTGTAATGATAACTTAATCTGCATTACAACAGCTCACTAAAAAGGAAAAAGGAAACAACAGCATAGAAACAGATTACATCTGATGTGAATTATGCACAGCTAAAAGACACAAGGTAATTTTCGCTTTTGGAAATGCACAGAACACCCTTTCCCCCATTGTTCTCAATAGCTCTGCAGATGGCTGTTGCACAGCTGGGGAAGGTTTTGTATTTGCCAAACAGAAACATTTGCTCTTTGGTGCCAGTTTCACTAAAACATTCATCATCTATAGATGATAACCTGTAAAATTGCAGAAGAAAATCTTTTAAGAAGAGAACTAAAAGTCACAGGTTTGTTCTCCAGAGGTAGCTTAAAAGAAGCCACAAACTTCAGAGACTACTGTGATCAGATGTTTTAATTTAAGAATTCAGTTTACTGAATCAAAATATGGGGAGACGGGGAAGGGTTTTAATCCTGTGACAAAGACTCACAGTTATTTTTATTGGTCCAAAATATTTTAGGAAACTCTCAAAAGAAGTGTGGATTGAGCAGCAGTAATAAGAGAGCATTAGTGCTTTATTAGTGGCCGATATGTTATCAACTGCCAACAAGTGCCCTACGAATTCTACTGATTCCCAAAAAGTTTTGGCACCATATACACAGGGGCAGGGGAAGACATATATTTGGATGCTTCTGGAACCTTCAGAGAGTTTTGATTGTCAGGTTGCAGCTAGGCCTCTTACCTGGTTAGAAAGAATACTGACCCTTAGTCCATTTCAAATTTAACACTAGAATTCATATCTATGCATTTTCATGGTTTGATTGTTATGTAGTACTAAGAAAAATTGGACATCATTTTAACAATACCACTTTTGCCTCACATTTAGGAGGAAAATGTCAGTGACAACAAGGCTTTGCCTCCCTTTAAGAGCTCTGATTGCATGCAGGTAGTGTAATTCATCCCATTACTGCAAAATTATGATGGAAGAAAATGCATTATGGGACTTCTATCTGACTTCAGACTTTTTAAAGGAAATTCTTTATTTGTCAACAGCAAGAACTCATAGAAAGGTGTTTTGGCAGATGCACCAAAACTAGTAAATTGCCAGTAGCTGGATTCTATATTTTCCCTAAAAGTCATAACCTGTTCTGATTTAGACTGGCAATGGAGGTCACGTAATCCAGTAGGAAATTGTTTCAGTTAATTTTATATTTGGCCACAACCACTCATTTGTTAAGTAGATTATTGGCTAATAGCCCAGTCCAGTAGTTAATGAGAGCTATTGAATGGATATAGCAGCCTGGAATCTCTCTTGAATGTTTGAAGAGATACCCATTGGAGTTCGGAGATGGTGGTTAACATCCAAACTAATGAAGTGCTTGCACAAACCTGTTACACTAACTAACGTGTGCTACGTCTGGAGCTTCATTTCCGCTACACAGTAGTGCAACTTTGTTGTGCAGGCACTTTGGTAGTGTAACAGGCTGTCAACCAGCAACATTACTCCAGAGAGGGCAGAGAAAAAGCAGTCTGCATACATTCAAAACCACAGAAAAACAGACTGAGAGCTTCCAGCCAGAGTTAGCTGGAAACTGGCTGGAAATTTAAATCTATAAATGAAACCCAGCTTCCATAACAGATGTCTATAAAAACCTGCTTCTTACATTACTGTCATCACATCAGTGCCACCTGAAACTGTCATCACATGGTAAGGATTCCATACAGCAAACTATTTTCTTGAGTACTGGCTGCCACAAAGACCTGTTCACCCTGTATGGAAGTTCCACCTCTGCAAGCCTCCTCAGGAACGTCTAAAAATGATGCAGACATGAACCATCTGGTGGGGGCCCAATCTGCATGGCAAAGACCACTGTGTGGAGTAATGAAGGCCATTTCAAGCAATCAATCACATCTCCCCTCAAACAATTTAGGTTTACATGAGTCTTATTGTGTGATCACCCCACTATACACGCACACAAAGTTTTAATATCACTTGCACAAGTGTGGTGCAAAGATGGGGAAAGCATAGAACCTGAATTGGATTGATCCTGACTGCTGAAAGCCATTTTGTTCCAGGATAATCCATCCAAACTTAAGAGCAGGACAGGATGTGTACAGTTTCAATCCAATGTTCTTTAATTCTACCTTAGTAAAAGGATTAAATATGTACGCCAGGGCTCTAGGCAGTCATTAGTCTGTCTGCAAACTTATCGTATGAATATTAAACTATCTAAACCCTAATAATAATAATAATAATAATAATAATAATAATAATAATAAGCTGGAAGTAATGATTAAAAGCAATAATATATACGTCTTTTTTAAAAAGCCTGTGTTTTGCCTTCATTTCATGGTTGATTTGTTTAATAATGTAAAGATTGATAGGTTTGTTAAGCTGGTAATTATCCAGGAAAAACATTTCAGACAGAATGATTACTAGTTGATAAGAACTAGAAGAAGTCACAAATTCTGTTGGTGAATAAATATATGTAAGTCATATAGAGAGCAAGAGGACGACAGTTTTTCCAAGTTTGCTGGAACAATTGCATCTGGATATAATCTTAAACATTCAGGGTTGCTTCCAGAAGCTCTTTTAACCAGCAGACAACAATCATTCATATAGAGCCCAAGCAAGCAATGGGAAGGGAGCGTACACAGAATACAATTATGGGGTAGAAAATGAAATCCAACCATTACAATAGGATCTGGTAGAATGGACAGTTTCATGAGAATCTTTGGTTTAATGTACAAGCAGAATCCTATTTCTAGATGTCACATTTGTGAAAAACACACCTGCATATATCTGCATTGTCCTCTAAAGGGTCAGAATCTGTCCTAGACCAAGACTGCAGAGGACATCCATTCATGAAAGACAGGTAGCTTATTTGTTAATAGTTGGAAATCTGTCATGAGTAATTGTCACTCATGCCTCTTGCTAGAGCAAACAAGAGCACTGTACAGGAGCTATCAGAGCCTAGATTGACTTAAAATCTCCTTAATCATTCATTTATTACCCCTTTAAAAAAAATGCTGGGAGAGTTGACAGGCCACTTTTACAGGTTACATCAAAAAGTATGACAGTGGTATGATGATTATTGATTAAGATGAAAGAATACACACAAAACCAATCTGTTCTGAAACTATTCCCTCCTCACCCAGGCTCTACACACTTGAGCTTCAGAGACAAACCAAGCCGTTCTGAACTGTCTCATCTTAACTAGCCTAGTAGTAAACTCCTTTAGGATTATCTGCCCCTGGAGATTTTCATACCAAGCTCCCTGAGTACATGGGCACATTGAGAATGTATGTGCTACTAAGCCCATGAATTGCATTTGTCCCTCTCCCCACTGACTGAATTTGGTATGCAACTAGAGTAGGGAAGCCTGGATCTAACACAGCATAGTAGGTGCAGAACAGTGCTTACCTCTTTCTTCTAGCAATGATTCAGTTTTGTTCACTGCCTACTTTCTTCACTGAGACAGGGGCCATTCCCCTGTGAAACCATGCAAGGCAATGGGCGTAGAAGGCAATGGGCTTAGTGTGGTACTTCTCCCTAATCCCCACTGCGAGCATTATGCCACCTGCTGCCTTCTCTGCTGCTGCCCCTGGTCTCTTCTTTAGTTCCTTGTCACTGGCTCTAATGGCCACCCCTCTTCCACGTGACGGCCTCACCGTTGGCAGCACACTCAGTCCATTTGCCAGTGCCCCTGCTTGCTATAGCAGGCAGTAGGGATGTACCTGATTTGTAGTGGAATCTAGCTGATTTGGGTGATTTGGAGACAAAACAAATCATCCCTGTAGTCCATTGGCTAGATTCGGGTACAAATTGAATCATTCCTGATTCGATTCAAAGCGATTTTTGATTTGGATCCCTCCTATTAATTCCCCCAGATTTCCAGCTTTCATTAAAAAAAATAAAAATAAAGCTAAGCTCTAGCCCTTGTACACACATGGACAAATTTGCTGGTACCCTTACAGCTAATTGGAAAAGTGTTTTATGCCTCCTAAAAAGCAATTAAATGAAAAGCAATTGTCCCATGTATACCTGCATGCCTTTGATAGGTCATCGAGTAAAGCAAAGCAAGTGTGAAAAGAGATAAAGTATTGCATATCCTACAAAGATATTCTAAAGTAGCCTGGACACATTTGTTGGTAGCCCTAGAAAAGATCATAAATAATTGGATCAGAGTGATTTTTCAAATTAGCTGTTTTCTTTCATTAGTATCACACATGTCTCCAAACGTGCAATCAGTCATCCAGCCTATTTAAATGGAGAAAAGTAGTCACTCTGCTGTTTGGTATCACTATGTGTCCCACAATGAGCATGGACCAGAGAACGCAAAGGAGAGAGTTGTCTGAGGAGATCAGAAAGAAAATTATAGACAAGCATGTCAAAGGCAAAGGCTATAAGACCATCTCCAAGCAGTATGATGTTCCTGTGACAACAGTTGCAAATATTATGAAGAAGTTCAAGGTCCACGGGACTGTAGTCAACCTCCCTAGACGCGGTCACAAAAGAAAAATCGACCCCAGAATTGGCAGGAGGATAGTGAGAATGGTAGACAAAAAGCCAAGGACAACTTCCAAAGAGATAAAAGCTGAACTCCAAGGTCAAGGTCCATCAGTGTCTGACTGCACCTTCCATTGCTTTTTGAGTAACAGTGGACTCAATAGAAGACCCAGGAGGACTCCACTGTTGAAAGAAAAACATAAAAAAGCCAGATAGGAATTTGCTAAAATACATATTGACAAGCCACAGTGCTTCTGGGAGAATGTCCTTTGGACAGATGAGACAAAACTGGAGCTTTTTGGCAAGTCACATCAGCTCTATGTCCACAGATGAAAAAATGAAGCTTTCAAATAAAAGAACACCATACCTATTGTGAAACATGGAGGAGGTTCAGTTATGTTTTGGGGCTGCCTTTCTGCGTCTGGCACGGGGTGCCTTGAGTCTGTGCAGGGAACAATGAAATCTCAAGATTATCAAGACATTCTGGAGCAAAACGTACTGCCCAGTGTCAGAAAGCTCTGTCTCAGTCACAGGTCATGGATCCTCCAACAAGATAATGACCCAAAACACACAGCTAAAAGCACCCAAGAATGGCTAAGGACAAAACATTGGACTATTCTGAAGTGTCCTTCTGTGAGCCCTGATTTGAATCCTATTGAACATCTATGGAAAGAACTGAAACATGCATTCTGGAGAAGGTACCCTTCAAACCTGACACAGCTGGAGAAGTTTGCTCAGGAAGAGTGGGCCAAATTACCTGTTGACAGGTGCAGAAGTCTCATTGAGAGCTACATTGCTTATTTGCAATGACTGACTCCAAAGAATAGAAACACTTGAAAAATAATGACTGCACATTTTGCTCCATAACTCATTTTGCTCCCAAACAAGGGCTAGAGTTTAGCTTTTTTCTTTTTTAAAAAAAAATGAAAGCTGGGGATCCGTGTTAGGGTTGGTTGTTGTTGTTGTTTTTTAAAAAATAAATGTTATTAAATTTTCGAAATACAGAAGATAAAAAAGAACATCGGAAACAAAGTGAGTCTCTAAACTTGTAGCATCAAAAGATTTTACAAACTGTTATCCACCACTGAAGTACAATTTTATAATCAATCTCATCATAAAGCAAAAGCAATCCAGCCGAACAGCCTATCTAAATAAGGTCCAAAGCAAGAATAAAAGGAGATAGATAGATAGACAGACAGACAGAGATAGAGATAGAGATAGAGGTAGATATATATCAACAAAAATTATCAATAATGACAATCAGTTTCCACCTGGATCTCACAGATTAGTATGTCATTTGAATACATTATCAGCTAACAGGTAATAGGTAGATACTTCAAAACAAACTGGTAAAAGAAGTGGAGTAAAGAGATCTGGTTATAAAATACATTTTTCTCCAATTAATTAAAATGGAAAACAATAAAAAGAAGAGGACTAATAAAAATGTGTTGAAAATTTTATATGTAGGTCACTCCAATTAGTTTTAAACCATTGAGAGATTCAATGAAATCTAAAATGAAAATGATACAATACAGAAACAAAAAAAACCCCAAAGATATTCAGGTTGCCAATTAATGGGTATTGGAAAATTACTTCCTGATAAACAAGAAAAGCTGATAAGCTAAGGATAAGTCTATGATAGAATAAAGGAAGGGCCTTTTATCAAGAACTTCCTCAATAAGCCAAACCAATTAGTAACATGGTGAATTAGTAACTGATAAGTATTAGAAATTACTTCATGGTAAACTAGAAAAAAAAGTAATATACAAATCTAAGATAAAATGAGAAGGGAGACTACTGAAAATATATCAAAAACTTTCTCAATAAACCAATCCAATTAGTAATCCAATAAAATCTGAAGAAGAAGAAAAGATCATGCAATTAAGACTTATTTTGAATCTAAAAACATGTGTATCCACATCCTTATTACTTCAGTGAAAGGATGATGCTAAGAGAGTAAAGCCCATCTGTATTTGATTGAATTTGTGGAAAATTCAGCTGTAACAAAGATTGAATACGTAATCTTCACCACCTGTAATCCCATCATATAGTCATTTCCAAGATCTGTTAGAGTAACACATGAATCTCCACACGTCTGTTTGTCAGTACAACTGTCCTGCAATAAAGCCTTGTGTTGTTCAGACTGCATTTTCTTAGCAGACATCATCTGAGAACAAACCTCTGAATTGGTCTGAAACCCCTCCTGTTCGAAATATAACTTTGCAATGGTTCCATCTATTTGTGAAGAAATCTTATTAAGCTCCCCCAGAATAAAGAGAAAAATTTGATAATAAGACATCATTTTAACAGACATGTTGGTCCTTTTTAAAAGTTTCTTACTAGGGAAACTCTCAGCAGAGAAAAATATATGCTAAACAGGCCAGTTGTGTTAGGGTTAGGATATGGCAACTTTGAATCCCCATTGTTTCCTATGGCAGAAATGTTCAGTAAAAACTAAAACACTTACCCACCACCAAAATTTGGTGCCCCCAGGACATTGTTAAGTGGTCCGAATCGGTTTGAATCCGAATCAAAGCAAAGCAAATACAAATAGAATCTTGGGTGATTTGGAGCGGGTAGATTTGGATACAAAACAAATAAGGGCTCATTTGTTTGGGGCACAAATCAAATTTTAAAAAAAATCAATTTGTGCACATCCCTAGCAGGCAACATGCATTCATCTTCATCTGCCACCATCTCTTGTTGCCACACTGCACTGCTACTCCCCCTCCCTTTCCCCTCCAGGACCATGCTTGTCCACTTTATGTCCTCCATTTTGGGAACAGATAGAGAAGACAAGATTGTGTTGAAGAAGATAGAGAGAGAATGTGAGCTGGAGCATCCACGCAGTGGGGTGGTGAGAGGCAGACTGGCTGGGAAAGCTACTGCCTGCTGAAGGACAAAGCATGTCACCAAAGGTGAGGCAGAGAGAGTAGCAGTGCTAGGCTCTGGCCTAGGGGGTGGGGTGGTGAGCACGGTGTGGCATGGTGCATTGCAACAAGCCACCTCTGCACTGAAAGGCATGGAGAACTCCCAGCCTAAGTGTAAACCACATTAATATAAGGTAATTAGATTTCCTTTAAGGTAAGGTAAAGTGTACCATCGAGTCAGTGTCAACTCCTGGTGACCACAGAGCCCTGTGGTTGTCTTTGGTAGAATACAGGAGGGGTTTACCATTGTCATCTCTCACGCCGTATGAAATGATGCCTTTCATCATCTTCCAATATTGCTGCTGCCCGATATAGGAGTTTCCCATAGTCTGGGAAACATACCAGCAGGGATTCGAACCAGTAACCTCTGGCTTACTAGTAAGTTGTTTCCTCACTGCACCATTAGGTGGCTCCTTTTAAACCTTGTAGCAAATGAAAAATAAGAGATCTGCACTAGGCATGCACATCTACACTCTAGAAGCAAATTTAAGTAAGACCTGCACACAATCAGAGCATGATACTTAAAGGGTTTTTTGAAAGGCATCAAGCGTAATTTTCAAATGAAAGGTTAGCATCAGAATTCAGAGGAAAACAGAAGAAATGATACAATAGTGATGGCCAAATGACAGCAAATAATTAAGCAAAGGGGTAAAATGTGGGTTTAAATAAATCCAAACTGCATTTATAGTACTAGTTATGCAAAACAGATTCCATTTCCTAAATACACCAAGGACTTCACCATCTGGATTTAGCACACTGATAAGAGTCTTTTCTTTTTCTTTAAAATCAAGTTACTGAAATGTCTAAACTGCTGGGTAATGTTATTTCTCTCCTTCCCAAACATGGTGTTTTATCAGTTAATTGCTAGCTCAGAGGACTGTGAGAAATGCAGGTACCGTTAGAGATATGAAGCAGTACTCATTAATCTCATTCCAGTGCCAAGAAATGAGCAATTATGCAAAGGTACTGGAAACCAAATTGATTTAACTGTTTTGTGTTTGTTTGGAAGCAAAGTGCCATTATTTAATCTGGATTAGAGGTGTATATGAACTGTGGTTCAAGCACTAGATCGGTACTGCAGGAAGGGGAGCAGGGGCTTTAAGAAAGAGGCCATGAAGAGCCCACTACCCCATAAAGTGGGCTCTTCATCTGCACTAGCCATGCACATCTACATACTATGAGCACTATGAACACCGCTCGGCACAAGTACCCCCGCGCTGCACCAGCACGCACATGGCACCCCTAATCTGGATATCATCCCCATAGACGCTGGGCTACTTTTCATTATACATTTCAGACTAATGTATAAACACATGACACTGCTTGCTTCTTCAGCTGTTTTGGCAAAGTGTGTTTCTGGACATAAGGAAAGAACTAGATTTCTAACACTCTATTTTTTTTAAGTCAAGTCTCAGGTGAGATTAGATTCCTAGTTTAGAATCTCAGGCCTAGTTCTCCCAGAGGCAGTAAGCCTGTGTCTGGTTATACCACTTCACATGACTGAATGCACCACCATGCCTGGGGGCGGGTATCTCTCCATATATTGCAGAGGCCCATTGGGCATGTGTGGTGGCCTCCAAAATGGCCACCGCCACAGAAGTGAGGCCCGGAACGGATCAAAGACCATTCCAAATGGGCTTTTCATAACTTAATGGAGGCCAGGAGGGGAGGGGGAACTTCTGGAGAACCACCCACCCATGGCCGCGGACAAGCCCCCGTAGCAGTGATGGTGAGTTATATTTCTTTTTCTTATAAGTTTTTTATTAACCCATTAAACCCCCCAAACCTGAACCGAACTGAGGTGTGTTCAGGGGTGCACAAAACCAAAGATGCCCAGTCAGGTGCAAAACTGATCTAGACTCTAACTGAACCGGGAAACCTGGTTTTGTGCACACCCCCAGCAGAAACTAAGCAAATTGAGTCAAACCCACCGCTCCCACTAAAACTACTGACCAGGACCAGAAAGGATTAGGAGACAAGTCCCCATTCTTCCTCTTTAGTCCCTACCATGAGAAAGCAAGGAGCCACTTTCCACAGTTTGACTTTTTAAATGTTTTCCCCTCTTTTTCCATGGAGCCCAGGGCCAAATCCCAGGAGCATCCACATCATTCCTTGGACTCCATGGAAAAGGTGGGGGGAAACCTGTCCTTTAAACACACACACACACACACACACACACACACACACACAATGGAAGGCAGCTTCTTGTTCCCCCATTATTTGGAGTGAAGAGGAAGAACAGAGACTTTTCTCCTGTTGCCTGCTGATCCTGAAAAATAGTTTTAATGATGAAGGGGCTGAAGTGAAAAGAGGACAAAGGGTCTGTGTCAAAGGAGGGATATGAAGCGTTGGGGGTGGGAGTAGGGGACCCTTTAGAAGCTCAAAAGTGGTCCCTCCCTGAAGTGAAGCAGGGCTGCTTCACACAGACCTAATATAACCTCAAATAGTCAAATCTTCTTTCAGTCTCTCGTATTCCCATATCTGCCCCAGCAAGCTGATCCAGGCTCACATCCTACTTTCTATGTATATCAGTGAGACCTGGTCACCAAGTCCTATTAGTCACATACTGTTCATGCACTTTCAACCAAACTATATATTACTTAAAGGCATAGCCTGGCCTTGCATTTCTTTTAAAGCTCTAAATAATAAGAGCAGGGTGAAATCTAGATTGGAACTACAGAACAAGCGGAGTTTTAAAAAAGATTTCCACACCACAATCCCAACTAATATGCACACACACCCCCAAAAAAACCCACAAACCCCACTATGAACTGGGAACCTATGGTTTCCTCTGACTCACTTATGGGGTGGTTCTTAGGAACATAGGAAGCTGCCATATACTGAGTCAGACCATTGGTCCATCTGGCCCAGCATTGTCTTCACAGACTGGCAGCGGCTTCTCCAAGGTTGCAGGCAGGAATCTTTCTCAGCCCTATCTTGGAGAATCCAGGGAAGGAACTTGGAGCCTAGATGCTCTTCCCAGAGCGGCTCCATCCCCTGAGGGGAATATCTTGCAATGCTCACACATCAAGTCTTCCATTCATATGCAACCAGGGCAGACCCTGCTTAGCTAAGGGGACAAGTCATGCTTGTTACCATAAGATCAGCTTAGGTTAGGGTTGTATGAACCCTCCCAATATGTTTGTTTATTTATTAAGTTCACCCATTTCATCCACCCATTTCCAGTGATTTCAACTAGCTACATTTTTTTCTGCCTATAATTTCAGTTTTCCTGCAAGAAAATTGCAGGCATCCTAGAATCCATCCATGGTCAAACCTGTCAAATTTCAGGCAGACAGGATAACAAGGTCTTCATTTTAGAGTCCATAAAAAAGGCACACAGACAGAATAATATGTAGGGATGAAAAATAATGGGGTGGGGTAATGGTTCGGAAAGCAGATTTCCAAAGCAGGTTCTGAAGGAACAGATCCAGCTAGTAAAAGGAAGCTCCTAAATACAAACAGAATAAATATGAGAATATGAAGAAAATAGGTGGTATTAGGATGGGATAAATTCAAAATAAATAAAGTGTCCTGGCTATAGGCAAAAGAACCATAAAGACACTCAGAGAAGAACAGTGCTGGAATTAAATTTCAGATGGGACAGAGAGAGGAAAGAAAAAAATTTTGTATGTGCACAAAGTTGCAATCCTTCTCGCTCCCCTTTTCTGACAAAATAAAAAAGATAGAATTTATTATTTATTTATTATTTATTTATTCGATTTTTATGCCGCCATTCCGAGCTGGCTCAGGGTGGTTTACAATTAAAACAGAAATCATTAAAAACAATTAAAACAGATATACAAATATAAACACCAATTTAAAAACATCTTAAAAAACAAATAAACTATCAAAACAATTAAAACCCTGAAAATCAGGTTAACATTAAAAGAATTAAAACTAATTAAAATCCCTGAAAGGCCAGGCCAAACAGATGGGTTTTAAGGGCTCTCTTGAAGGACAGTAAGGAATCAACATTACGAATTTCTGCCAGGGGTGTATTCCACAGCCCGGGAGCAGCTACAGAGAAGGCCTGCCTCTGAGTCGCCACCAAACGAACCGGTGGTAACTGGACACAGACCTCCCCAGATGACCTTAACGATGACCTTAACATGCGGTGGGGATCATGTAAAAGAAGGAGCTTTTTTAATGAACTGTCTTCCTGTGTTATTTCCCTGCTTGCTGTTTCTGTATTATTATTTCCCATCCCTCCCCTTACCACTATGCAGTTGGAGGTTTCTGTGTGTCAAGAAGCCCTATCAGATTCTTGGACACTTTTTTTAAGGTTGGAGTTCAAGATCACAGAGTTTAAGGTTGTTGGTTTCCTCATCCCTCTTTCCTTCCTCAACAACCTCCTAGCTACAGCTGGCTAGGAAATGGGGCACCAAAAGGAAGGAATGAGGCATGAATAGGACTGAATAAACTGTGACTCTCTAGAGACTCCTTTATATCCACTGTGTAGAGACATGCAAGCCGGTTTGCCATCAAACTGGTCTGAGCCTGGTTCGGCTTGAGGTCGAGCTGAACCTGCCCAGTCCAGCTCAGGGTTTCTACAGTGGTTTAAAAAAAAAAAAATCTTTAAACTCACTAACTTGGGGGGGGGGCATGGCTGCAGGGTGTCCTCCAGCAGTTCACCTCCCTCCATCGACCTTCCCTCACTCTCTGAAGGGTCATTCCAGCCCTTTCTGATGTGGCGGCAGCCATTCTGGAGGCCACTGCTCACCCATCCTGGCCATTTGCATAGCCAGGCCAGAATGGCCCTTCAGAGAGTGGGAGGAGGCCAGCAGGGGGCGGGGAAACTGCCGGAGACCCCGCCACAGCAGCACTCCCGTAGAGGTATTGTTGTGTGCTTTGTTTTTTAAAAAAATTAACTGTAGAACTCCTGAACTGGATCCAATTCAAGCCAAGCCGGGGTGGGGGGTGGGGATCTGTTTGGCAGGCAAAACTGAACATGCCTGGTTTGGTTTGAATCCAGATCAGACTCAAACTGAACCAGGTAAGCCAGTTTTGTGAACAACCCTAACACTGTACTTGGCTTGGAATTAATTTCAGATTAAGTGGGTCCAACTCATCCTATTTTTCTATTTAACTAAACATTTATCATCACCCCTTTGTATATACATTTTCACTATATTCTGTGCCTGAACAAGTTGCAAAAGGATTATTCTGTTGCTATTTTATTTTTTAAAAAAATCATCATAATGTATAAAAAATTGGAAATGTGGAGCTGAGTTTTCTAGGGTGGTTTATGACTTTAACTATTTGTAGAATCATCAATCATTTCCAATACCATAGTAGTGCTGTTGAAGTGCAGATATACTACTATAAGTATTTGCATTCTTGCACAAGACTGCTGTTGCTTCCTTAAGAGCCTGCAATCACCCCTCTGGAGACCCGGTCCCATGATGACCTGGTGCAAGAGCTTCAAAAACATTTAATCAGGAAGGCTGACTCCTCCTCTAAGCCACTTGGGTGCCCAACCAAACCCTGGTTCGACAAGGACTGTGTAGAAGCCAATAAAGCCCATACCTCTACCTATCACTTCTACAGATCTAGTACAGGAGCAGACACCATGGAGGTCCTTCCACACCTCTTACATCTCAAGAGACATTACAAACAACTAGTGAGAGAGGCCATGAGGGCCACTCGGTCACATCTCATCCAGACAGCCAAAGTAAAGGACTCATCCACCTTCTGGTGCATCACGGTAAACTCTTCTTACAATGGCTTGGCCCAGATAGACACTCATATCCCTCCAGTGCTCTGGGAATCACACTTTCAGAACCTATATGAAGATGCCACTGCAGATCTGGGCCCCCCACTACCGGATATAAAAGACCTGTTCAATTGGCTGCCAGTTACTGTAGTGGAAGTCTAGCCTCTTGTCTCCCAATCTATAGTGGGGAAGGCCTCCGGGGAAGACTTCATCCCTATGGAACTTATAAGAAGTAATCTGAAGTGGTAGGCCTCATTTCTGGCTTCTGCATTGACTTTCATGGCCACATTCCTAAAAACTGGGGGTTGGCAATCATTATTCGCATATTTAAAAAGGGAAGAAGGGATTACCCTGCCAACTATAGGCCCATCAGGTTGCTCAACACCATCAGCAAGATATATGCCAGACACTTAGATTGGAAACTCAAGGACTGGTTAAAACAAGAAACTCTGCTGGCAGATGAGCAAGCAGGTTTTAGGGAAGGCAGATCTGCAATTGATCAATGTCTGATGCTCCAACACCTCATCGAAAAGTATTCCTCCAACAATTCTGCCTCCATTTATGCTGCCTTCATAGATCTCAAGGCCACATTTGACTCCATATCCCAAATCAAATGGGAGAAGCTGAAATCTTCCTCAATTGATCGACATCTGCTCTACCTAATTCACACCCTTTACACAGACATGACACTCAGGATGAGGTGTAGCCCCCAAGGACGCCTTACGAACCATATCCTGACCAAAAAGGGAGTCAAACAGGGATGTATCCTAGCTCTGCTTCTTTTCAACTTTTATATTAATGCCATGGTGAGCCATCTTAACAACCCAAATTTCCATATCCCCAAGCTGGCCGAAACAAACATTTCCACCCTAATATACGCCAATGATGTGGCAATCCTCTTGAGGACCCCTATAGGCTTCATTAGGGCATTGGTGACACTAGCACAGTTCTGCAAGAGTGAACAACTTGAAATTAATTACCAAAAAATTAAGGTCATGGCCTTGACCAGAAGACTCAAGACCCGCCACTGGAATATTGACGGCCACAGAATTGAGCAGGTCGCTTCCTTCACATACCTGGGGGTGGTCCTTCATGCCTCTGGCACAAGAAAGGCCCATTGGCTCAGCTACTCTATGGTGCCCACCCAGGACCCCAATCCAATCTTGCCTCATTAGAACATGTCCAGCCTAAATTCCTAAGAGTGGCCCTACAAGTGCCTTGCTGTGTCTCCAGTGCTATTCTACGCCTAGAATCTGGTATGATAAAAGATGAGGCCAGTGTGTGGATGACTGTTCTCAACCATTGACTCAAACTAGCTTGCAGCCCTCGGGGCCTGGCCCCTCTGACCCTACAGGGCAATTTCCCATCCCCATGGAAACCAGCAGTCCGGAATAAAGTGGCGATACTGGGCTTCTCCCTGTCCCTCCTACTTGCTATGGGCTATGACAAGGCAAAAATGGCCATCAAACAAATTTATCATTGAAAATAAATCCAGTCTCATTTGCTACCAGAGCATCTACACTCAGAATACCTCAGCAACAACAAAACACATGGGCTTGTGAGTATGGGGGTGGCTGGCATCCTATGTGCACTACACCACCACTCGCTCTGGGTCACCCTGGTGCCCCCTAAGTGGAGTTATGCAGCTGCTGAAACCCCCATTATTCCCTATGGGGGGAAAGCTTAAAGACATTCAAATTTCACAAATTCTTTAAAAATGAGCCCTTTGCCCAATTCCTTTGAAATTTGGATGGTAGCAGGCACCCATTGGGGCACTACCGCCTGACCACTGTTCTGCCCCCAAAACCCCCTTTCTGCCCCAAAGACATGCCAACTTCAAAAATTCTCTAAAATATCAGTTCTTTGAAATCTGAATGGTAGCTTCCTTGCACCCATTGGGCACTACCCTGGGCTACCCTGGTGCCACCCCACTGGGGAGTTATAACTAAGGCTGCTGGAGTCCCCATTATTCCCTATGGGAAAAATCTTAAAGAAGCCTAAACTTCAAAAATTATTTAAAAATCAGCCCTTTGCCCAATTCCTTTGAAATATGGGTGGTAGGTTCCTTGCACCTATTGGGCACTACCACCCACCATGCCCTGCTCTGGGCCACCCCGGTGCTCCCATGTTGAGCTATAAGGTTGTTGGAAACTCCATTATTCCCTATAGGAAAAATCTTAAAGACGTGTAAACTTCAAAAATTCTTTTAAAATCACCCCTTTCCCCAATTTCTTTGAAATGTGGGTGGTAGCTTCTACCCATTGGGCACTACCCCCCTACACACACACTCTTTTGGCCCCAGGACCTTTTTTTGATACAAATCGAATCTGGGGTGATGGGGGGGTCAGATTCAAACCCAAAACAAATCAGGGGTGTTTCGATTCAGATACAAATCGATCAGGGGCGTAATAAGGCTGGAGTGGGCCCAGAGACAAAATTTTAAAATTGGCCCCTCGCTGACACACACACACACACACACACACACGCACTTCACATGTGACTTGCCTCTGGGGGGCCCCTAAAGGCGTGGGGGCCCCCAGGCAGCCGCCTCCCCTTGCCTAATAGTAGTTACGCCCTTGAAATTGATATGAAAAAATAAATTCGTGCACATCCCTATTTTGTTGTTTCATAATCTGTCCTATCCTAATGTATGTACTTCTCTTAATTACTGCCTCATGCTAACTTATGCGGGTCTTGGACTGTAATAAAGATGATTGATTGAAGAGCCTGCAGCAGTGTCGGTGGCTCAGAACTATCCACATTACACTGTGGAACTTGTCAGCCACTATTTGATGGCAGCCATCTTTAATTTTTCTTCTGACCACTTTTCTTCTGATTTCTGGGAGCATCCTCCTGGTCTAATTTTTTTTAATGCTCTTCCAAGAAATCAAAATAGCCATCCAACATTTTCCCTTTAAAATGGCCAGAAACTGGGTTGTTTTTTTAAACCTTTACTTTACTACATCCCATTTTAGCCACCTAATGGTGCAGCAGCAAAATGACTTGACTAGCAAGCCAGAGGTTGCCAGTGCGAATCCCTGCTAGTATGTTTTCCCAGACTATGGGAAACACCTATATCAGGCAGCAGCAATATAGGAAGATGCTGAAAGGCACTGTGTGGGAGATGGCAATGGTAAACCCCTCCTATATTCTACCAAAGACAAGCCACCACAGGGTTCTGTGGTCACCAGGAGTCGACATTGACTCGATGGCACACTTTACTTTTACATCCCATTTTAATATCTGGGCCCATGCCAAGTGGAATCCTTATCTGCCCCTTCTAGTGTATTGCCTAGCAATTCCTAGCCTCCTTTATAGTACTAGGCGGCCTGCCCCATCTTTATTCCCATTTTTTGAGAAAGAAGATATGTACCAAGGTTCCACTGAAAACCACTAATGTAGGAATGAAATAGAGAAGGTAATTTTAATTAGAGTAATGAACCACACTATTGAACAGCTAGAGCTACAGTGTCAATAATTTTGGGATATACAGCCACATTACAGATCTTGTAGGTGTGGTACAGTTTGAGAAAGTTTTTTGCACTTGTCTATAAAAACTCTAATAGTTTGATTACACACTGAGTATGTAATTCTGTCAGCAAAAGAATGTACTGCAGTGCCTCAGTACTACTAGGTGACAATGACACAATGTTATCAGCTTGCTTACTTTTTATATTGTTGAACTTTCATTGCAGTTTCTAAGGAAACACTTTGCAGCACTATATTTATCGGAACGTCTTTCCAAACACCTCCACCAACACTTAATTAATTGTAAAACCGCTCTTCTCCAACTACTGAAAGGTAATAGCAAGCTTATGCACATTACAGTTATAGAACCAGGGAGGCAGAGATGCCAGGACAGGGCAAACATTCAAAGTGGTGAATCTATTCAAAGTGCTGTATGTACTTTCTCCATCTCTTTGGGTCATAAAACATTAATGTTTAACTCTGTGGGCCATAAACCACTTAATGTCCCAATGATGCTAAAAGCTATCTTTCAAGCAAGTAGTTTTCAGACTGGAGCCAAAGTTATTCTGGGATCAGATTCTGACAAAAGATCCTGATGAAGCAAATACTGCACATTCATTTTTTATGTGAACTTATATATTTGTGCTATAGAATAGATCAACTGGGGCCTAAACTGCAACATGGAGCGGGCTGCCTAAATCTTTATTAAGATGGTATGATAAATCTGCAATGATAAATGTCACTGTTCACTAAGGACAACTTAGGCGAATGAAGAAATCAGTATTGCTCACTAAAATCAGTGTTTAGTTTAACTGAATGGAAAAAAGTCATGATTTGGTAATAGATTCAAAGCGAGGAAGAGGACTTGGGAGCCAAAAGAAGAAGAATATTTAAGTTGTAAGGCAAAACTGAGGGCTAACTAAAGATGCTATGAAGATCCCATTCCCCTAATAGTGATCCAGGGCCATTCCCAGACAGTGATTTTGCTTTGGTAGGGCAGGGACTCCAGATTTCAAAGTCCCTGCAAGCTATTGGGGAGCGCTCTATACACAATCCAGGTTTTTCATTGAGCATTGGAGCTTAGCCCAATTTATGTCCAGGTTAAAAAATCCACTTTTTGAATCAGGTTTTTGGGCAAATTTGAAATATTCATAACTCACAGTACTTCACTCCTCTTAATTCCATGATAAAGCCTGCTGTCTGGGAAAGCTCTGGGAAGCCAGCCTCTGCACCTCCAGTTCACCCTCCGCAGCTTTCTCCCCCCACCCACAACCCGCCACCGCTTTTTTGCCCACCCGCCTACCCATTGGCTGTCTTCTTTGCCCGCCTGCCCCCTACTGGTCACCAGCCTTCTTCCCCCACTCCCACCCACCCGCTGTCATTTTCTTTGGCCGGCCAGCCACCACCATTTGGTGCCGTTTTGTTTGCCTGCTGGCTGGCAGGCTTCCACCACCATTTTCTCCCCTGTTCCCGTTGCTATCCAGGCAGCTGCTTGAAAACTCTTATGAGAGCTGCCACGCATGGGATTAGCGATGGGTATGTCTTAGAGAAATATATATAAAGAAGATTTCTTAGTTTATGCATTCCCACAGCAGAATAAAGAATTTCTAAACTGGCATCACTGGAGCAACAGCCTGAGAACAGCTCTCCTGTAGTTATGACTTGGAAGGAAACCTTGCCAGATATTTTCTGTAGTGCAGTGTTTTCTGCTAAGATGATGAAAACAGTTGCTCCCTCTCTGTGTCTTTTGGGATGAACCTTGCCCGTTAAATAAAAATGACTCGAAAGTGTGTTTTTTCTTGACTCTAATAAGGAGGTTGTCAATTTGAACTGACAGCTTTAGTCCTCTCCCTCCAACTACCCTATAAGCTCTTATAATGTTAGTGGCGGCTGGTGAAATCTGAAGTTGGTGGGGCCAATTTGGGTTTTTTGTCTTGAAAAAAACCACCACAGGGTACACACTTTTGGATGACCACTGTATGCCAATAAGAAGCCTTAAAGATTCAAAGGGTAGTAGTATAACATCTATATGAATTTCATAGATAGCCAAATGATATCGCTTAACTCCATTGGCCCAACTAACCTATTTTACAGTACTTTTATCATGGTTCATCAAATTGTATCTATGGAGTACTTTTAATACTCAAAAAGTAATTTAAGTACTGTTATTCACCATATTGAACACCAGTTTTCATATTTCCCATAGATAAAGTCTCTCCTACAGTACACACAGATATAAAAACATAGAGACAATATAGAAGGAGGCTTCCTATGGTCTCTAACACCCTCCTCAAGGATCCATAATCCCCTTATTGGCAGGTCCATCCAAGGACACACACACCCCACTTTAGCACAGTTTATTAGATGGAAACACAGATTAGCCAAATTCAGAGAGAAAGAGAGGTCTATCATAGTGATGTGCACAAACCCCAAATCGCTGTTCAGTTGAAATATGAACCGAACCACATGTTGCCAAATCAGTTTGACTGAATGGACCAGCCAATACATTTGAATGAACCAGTTTGGCAATTCAAGCAGCAATAATTGTAAAGGATAATCCTGTGAGGATTCCCCTTTACAAGCAAAGGGGTGGGGGAATCCACTGAAGGGTGGTGGTGGTGGGAGGCAGTCTAAGGAGCTTAACAGCCCAGGCACCAGCGCTCATCCCACGCCCACCCCACTCCAGTGCAGCTCAAGCTGGTGGTCCCTCTTTAAGCAGCTGGTGGTCCCTCTTTAAGTAGGCCACCTGCATGGTGATAGTGTGATGGTTTCAGCCTCCACAGATGTACGGTGGCCAGAACCATGCCACTTAAAGAGGGATCGCTGTCACTTGGGCTACACGGAGGGGGTGGGGCGAGCGGCAGCACTAGTTGCCACACCAGGCAGGTAAGCACCTTTGACTACCTTTCTTGCCACTCCCCTGGCACCCTTCAATGTCAAACTGGTCCACTCGAACCAAGCTTGGTTTGGTTTGATCACAGACCTAACCAGCCTCCCAGTTTGGTTTGCAATCAATCCACCAAACCATCCCAGTTCAATGTTGTGAACCAGTTCAACATCGATGCTGTAAACCAGTTCAACATTGAAAGGTTTGTGAACAACCCTAGACTGTCACTAGCTGTTACTCATGATGGCTATAGTGCGAATCATCCAGATTCAGGGGCAGTATACATTTGAATACTACTAAGTGCGGCCAAGAAGTTATTCAAATTATCAGACAAGTTAACAAATACAACTTCTGTCTCACAAACAGAGGGTGCAGCTGGGTAATTTTAGACCCTGGACCTAATGAGCTTTTAGGAGTGTGGCTGCAAAAAATAAGCATCCTTTCCATATATATTTCACCACACACCCATAGGTCGGCCAGAGTGCATTTGGGATAAAGAAAAGAAAA
This sequence comes from Hemicordylus capensis, assembly GCF_027244095.1. Taxonomy (NCBI): domain Eukaryota; kingdom Metazoa; phylum Chordata; class Lepidosauria; order Squamata; family Cordylidae; genus Hemicordylus; species Hemicordylus capensis. The sequence goes on along the minus strand of NC_069658.1, from coordinate 366,106,029 downwards.
AAGACTACACAAGTGTGCCCAATTTTCAGAACTCTAAGCCCAGAGATTCTGGAAATGTAAGGGGTTGTGCAGAAGGGCAGGAGACATGTTGCACTTTTAATGAAGGCAAAGGGCAACATCCTTCACATGGGGGTAGAATGATCATCCAATTGGGGGTTTCAGTTCCAGAAGTTGTTGTAATTTTCTATCACGTAACAAGCCACATAGGATTTTTTGGGGAAAAAATAATTAAAAAAACCCAACATTAAAAAAACAACAGATTGACCACTCTGCTTCAAGATCAAAATGCAGTGTCCTGATAACTTGTCCTACATCTGTGCTCAATTTCTCTACATGTGAGCACTGTAAGATATCCCCCTTAGGGGATGGGGCCACTCTGGGAAGAGAATCTGCAAGCTTGCATTGAGAAGGTCCCAGGTATTGCCTCTGGCAACTCCAAGATAGGGCTGGGAGAGACTCCTGTCTGCAACCTTGGAGAAGTCACTGACAATCTGTGTACAGCCTGCACAACATACGGCCCGCAAGGCCTTTTTTCCTGGCCCACTGGGCCATTCTCCCTGCCTCTCCCTGCTGCGACCTCCGTGATTTTATTTTATTTTTAAATTCCAATTCTAGCTGCCGCGTGGCCGAGGAGCACTTGTGCAGCTTTCCCCCAGGGTGGAAGAGCCTTTCCTTTTCCCTTGCTTGCTTTCCCACTCCCTCCCCAATCTCTGGCTCCCAGCAGGCCAGCGAGAGCAAGGCAGGTGCAAGTCCAGCGCATGTCCCCTGCCTGGGTGCACGTGCACACATCTCTTGCCTCGCTCATTAGCTGGGGCAGCCTTGCTTCCCTTGGGCCAGGAGGAGGAGGCATCAGAGAAGGACAGTGAGCGGGATGGGAGCCAAGAGGGCAGAGCTACTTGGCAAGAGGTGGCTTCCTGTTGCTGCCGCCGCCTCAAGAGGACCTGCCGAGCTCCCAGGACCTGCCAGCTCTGGAGCACGGGGAAGAGAGGCTCCACAATGGGGGCTGCACCTTTTTCTTGCTCGGGGCCCAGGGCAGTGTGGGGAGCAGCGTGGTGGCTCTTGATGAGCCACTGAAGAGCTGCAGTTTGACCATGGCCGCCGTGGCCACCGCTCCTGCCATGTCGCCTTCATCTTCTCCTCTTCCTTGGGGAGCCCTTTTTTGCCGGCTTCTGAGGAAGCGGAGAGCCTGGCTTCCCCAACCAGGGCTCTCCCTTGCTTGGGTTCCCCTCTGGCCTTCATGGACATCAGCCACAATTCCCACAAGGTCAGCCACTGTTGCAGCGCCCCAGAACATTTGTAGCAGCCCACCTGCTGCAAATGTGCAGTAAGTGCATGTGCAGTAAGTGTTTAGCCAACAAAGGCAGAAAGGGCCAAGTTACATTCTTTCCCTGTTATCTCGGAAGCAGATTAGTGATTTCCTGGTGCTGAAGAAGCTTTCCATAATGCGGGCCGTGAGCGGTGGGGTAGCTATTTCCAACAGTTTCTTTTTAAACTTTCTTTCTCTCTCTCACCAAGTCTGCCCCATTATCTTTCTCAAGCCAAGCCTGCCTGGGTTCTCTCTCTCTCTCTCTCAAGCCAAGCCTGCCCTTTTCTTTCCTCGTCTCAGGTCTCTCTTCCCTCATAAAAGCCTGTGTGGTGAAGGATCAAAGTGTAACCTTCTTATCAAAAATTAAGAGAAAAATTTCTCTATTTTTTCCCCTTAAAAGTGCTCCGTGTTGTGTGATGATTTGGCAGAGGTGGAAAGGAAGAACAATGCATTTTATTATGTATTTTGTACAGATTGTATTGAATTTATTTTATTAGAATTTTTAATTCAATTCATTTTATTTTAATTTAAATTACTCTTGCCCTGCCAGAACTTCAAAAGTTAAATTTTGATTAAATTCATTTTAATTAATTTCACTTTAATGTGATTTAATTGATTGATATTTAGTGATACTTCGATAATCAGCACCCTAAAAATTGACCTTGGCCCCCATGAGCCAAGTCACGGTCAGTTTCGGCCCACCTGGTCATTTGAGTTGTGCAGGCCTGGTGTAGACAATACTGAGCTAGATGGACCAATAGTCTAGGGTTGTGCGTTTTGTTTTGTTTTTGGCCCGAATCCCAAACACCCCCATTTTGTTCTTTGTTCGAAATTGCAAAATCCAAATCTGAAACGTTTTGGATTTTAAAAAATGGCACCAGGGAAAAAGTAGTGGGTGGGGGTGGTAATGTCCAATGGGTGGAAATTACCACCCAAATTTCAGAGGAATTGGGCAAAGGGCTGATTTTTGATGAATTTTTGAAGTATAGGATTTTCCCCATAGGGAAGAATGGAGGTTTCAGCAAAAGTATAGCTTCATGTTGCGGGGGGGAAGGGGGTGTCCCAGAGCAGAGTAGGGTGGGTGGTAATGCCCAGTGGGGGCAAGGAAGCTGCCAGAATTATTTCAAAGGAATTGGGCAGAGGGCTGATTGTTAAAGATGTAATGCAGGTTTGCGCGTCTGTAAAGTTCTTCCCCATAGGGAATGATGGGCCTCCATAATTCCTGCCCCATAACTGCACTTGGGTGGCACCAGGGTGGCCCAGAGCGAGTGGTGGTGTAGAGCACATAGGTTGCCAACCACCCCCATGGGTTGCTAACCCATGGGGTACTGGGTTCTGTTGTTTCTGAGATGTTTTGAGTGTAGATTTAGATTCTCTGGTAGCATATGAAAGTGGATTCATGGTTTGTCATTGAAAATCTCATATGCTACCAGAGAATCTACACTCAGAACACCTCAGAAACAACAGAACCCAGCACCCCATGAGTTAGCAACCCATGGGGGTGGTTGGCACCTTATGTGCACTACACCACCACTTGCTCCCGGCCACCCTAGTGCCCCCCAGGTGGAATTATGGGTCTGCTGAAACCTCCATTATTCCCTGGGGGGGAACCTTAAAGACACATAAACTTCAACAATTCCTAAGAAATCAGCCCTTTACCCTATTCCTTTGGAATCTGAGTTCCAAAGGAACCCTGAATCTGAGTTCCAGGCACCCCTTGGGGCACTGCCACCCAACCCACTGTTTTCCCCCTCAGGCCCCCTTTCTGCCCCAAATCTGCCCCAAAGACATGTCAACTTCAGAAATTCTTTAAAAATCAGCCCTTTTCCCAATTCCTTTGGAATCTGGGTGGCAGCAGGTACCCATTGGGGCACTACCAACTGAACCACTCTTCTGCCCCTAAAGCCCCCTTTCTGCCCCCAATCCACCCCAAACAACATCAACATCACACATTAACAACAGCAGAGCTTTGGGAAAAATCAGGCAGATTTCCAAAGGTCATGCACATCCACATCCCCCCCCCCACTTAAATGCAATTGATCTACACACACCAATTGATCTACACACAACAATGAAATGCACACTGCCCCGCTGGCCAATGAAGGTAAATGCACACTTCCCCAATAGCCAATGAGGGAAAAATTTACCCTTATATTTGCGTAAAAGGAATAAGGAGGCAATTGCCAGCAGATCAGCCCATGCTTTCGCTGGCCAATCTGCAGGCTGGAAGGGCTGGAAATTCAAACAGATGTCAAAACTCAAAATGGAGACTGAAGGAGAAAGACTTTTTCCAGGGTGGATTTGATTTAAATCAAACTGATTTAAATCACGATTTAAATCACGATTTAAATCACGATTTAAATCACTAGCAGGGTGCATAAAAATAAAAAAAATCCGATTTAAATAAAAAAAATCCGATTTAAATCAAAAAAATCCGATTTAAATAAAAAAAATCCATTTTTTTTAATTTAAATCAAATTTTTTGATTTAAATTGGATTTTTTTTATTTTTATCCACCCTGCTAGTGATTTAAATCAGTTTGATTTAAATCAAATCCACCCTGCTTTTTGCGATTGCAAAATGGAGTTCCAAAACAGCCGAAACAACAAAATGTTTTGTATTCGAAACAGGGACGTTTTGTTTTGGCTACAAAATTTTCTGTTTTGAGCATTGGGTGTTTTGTTTTGGCTACAAAACAGCCGAAATGGCCTGTTTTGTGCACAAAACGTTTTGTATCCGAAACGAAACTCACATCCCTACAATAGTCTGACTCAGTAGAAGGCCACTTCCTATGTTCCTAAGCCATTTATAAGACTTTTTTGAAGGTGTGTGTGTGCGCGCGTGCACGCGTGTGCACGCGCGTGCACATGTGCACATGTGTGTGTAAAGTCATATAAGTGACTTAGGAACATAGGGAGCGGTCTTCTACTGAGTCAGACCATTGGTCCATCAATCTCCTTCAAAATAAATACAAAGAGTCCTGATAATCTGTTCTGTATCTGTGCTAAATTTCAGAACTCTAGGCCAAACCATTCCAGAAATATAAAACGGGCTCTCTTTTCCCTTGGGGAACATCATGGAGTGATGTTGTGGGACATCTAGGAAAGTGGGCACATGGATTTTGGCCCCCAGGTCTGTACCTAATGGGGACCCTGCTCACAAAAAATTAGATTAGGATTACCTTGCCAAAAGAACTATCGAGACAGAAAAGACACCATCATACCTGCCAACATGTCCCTATTTTCCCATTCATAATACTCCAATTCTAAAATATCTACACTGGCTACGAACAGGTTTCCAGGCAAAATAGAATGTACTGGTTATCCTCTATAATAAAGTGCCTGGGTGTGTGCCCGTGTCCTCCGGTGTCTGCACCCGTGTCTCACTCGGCCGTTCTGGGCATGCGTGGATCGCATGCCCAGAACGGCTGAGGGAGAAACGGCCGCAGGCACCAGGCGGCCATGTTGGCCGGTTGGTCGGCCCGGCCAAGGGGAGGCCGGAGGCGGCGACGGGGAGGGCAGAAGCGGCGGCGGCTGGTCCAGCCCAGCCGCAGGGAGAGGAGAGGCAGCGGTGACAGGTCTGGCCCGCCCACCAAAAAGGACAGAGGCGGCGGCGCGGGTCCGGTGGGTCGGCAGGCGGCACTCTTGGCGGCGGTGGCAGAACTCACCGCCTGCCCAGAAGGCCAAAGGCAGCGTCGGCGGGCGGCACCACCGCGGAGGCCCCCCCAAAAAAACCACCGCAGAAGGTCCGGCCGGGAGGAGGCGGTGGGGGAGGGCGGAGAAGGCAACTAGCGCCTGTTATTTCAATGGGCTGAAAAATACTTGTTATTTATAAAGCCCTTAATGGCTTGGGCCCACTGTATTTATGAGAGCACCTTCTACGTTATGAACGGCACCGCCTACTAAGATCTTTATTGGAGGTTCATCTGAGGGTTCCACCAGCTCGTCTGGTGGAGACTCAAAAGGTGTGCCTTCTCTGTGGTTGCCCTGGGACTGTGTAATGCACTTCCTGCTGAGCTGGTCTTGTGGTAGCAAGCATGAATTGTCCCCTTTGCTGATCAGGGTCTGCCCTGGTTGCATTTGAATGGGAGACCACACAAGCACTGTAAAATATTCCCCTTAGGGCAGTGGTTCCCAAATTAGGAGTCTCCAGATGTTGATGAACTACAGCTCTCATCAGCCCCGGGTACAAAAAATTGAAGCCGGGGCTGATGGGTTGTAGTTCAGCAACATCCAATTTGGGAAACACTGCCTTAGGAGATGGGGCTGCTATGGGAAGAGCATCTAGGTTCCAAGTTCCCTCTCTGGCATCTCCAAGATACTGTAGGACTGAGGGAGACTCCTGCCTGCAATCTTGGACAAGCTGCTAGCAGTCTGTGTAGACAATACTGAGCTCAATGGACCAATGGTCTGACTCAGTATATGGCGGCTGCCTATGTTCCTAGAGCTGCTCCATCTCTGTTGACTTTTAGGAGACAGCTGAAGACACTTCTCTTCAGCCAAGCTTTTTAGTTAGCTGGTGATTTATTGATATTTTAATCTTGGTTTGTTTTATTTTTGGTTAGTTTATGCTGTAAACTGCCTAGAGGCTTCTGTAGTGGACAGTATACACATTTATTAAATAAATAAATAAATAAATAAATAAATAATCACCTTGTCCTAACTTTCAGAGAAGAGAAAAGAAAAGGAATCATCACTGCTGTACTATACCAAGTCCCCCATAAAAACTATGGCTACAGTTATCCTTTCTTCAGCCTAAGCAAACATGGAATGGTAGCTTACTGGTAAAGCATTTGCTCTACAGGTGAAACTCGGAAAATTAGAATATCGTGCAAAAGTCCATTAATTGCAGTAATGCAAATTAAAAGGTGAAACTGATATATGAGACAGACGCATTACATGCAAAGCGAGATAAGTCAAGCCTTAATTTGTTATAATTGTGATGATCATGGCGTACACCTCATGAAAACCCCAAATCCACAATCTCAGAAAATTAGAATATTACATGGAACCAAGAAGACAAGGATTGAAGAATAGAACAATATCGGACCTCTGAAAAGTATACAGTGTACTGTGCTTGATTGGCCAGCAAACTCGCCTGACCTGACCCCATAGAGAATCTATGGGGCATTGCCAAGAGAAGGATGAGAGACATGAGACCAAACAATGCAGAATTGCTGAAGGCCGCTAATGAAGCATCCTGGTCTTCCATAATACCTCATCAGTGCCACAGGCTGATAGCATCCATGCCACGCCGCATTGAGGCAGTAATTGCTGCAAAAGGGGCCCAAACCAAGTACTGAATACATATGCATGTTTATACTTTTCAGAGGTCCGATATTGTTCTATTCTACAATCCTTGTCTTCTTGGTTCCAGGTAATATTCTAATTTTCTGGGATTGTGCATTTGGGGTTTTCATGAGCTATACACCATGATCATCACAACTATAACAAATTAAAGCTTGACTTATCTCGCTTTGCATGTAATGCGTCTGTCTCATATATCAGTTTCACCTTTTAATTTGCATTACTGAAATTAATGGACTTTTGCACGATATTCTAATTTTCCGAGTTTCACCTGTACATGCAGAAGTTTCCAGGTACATTCCCTGGACGTTTTTCAGATTACAAGAAGCAACAGTTGCACAATGTGTCCACTAAGCGTGCTTCCGTATTGCCCGTGCTTCGACATCGTGGTTGCTGCACTGGCAGCAAGGTGCCATTCATATTTCCAATGCCTTGTTTTAGGTTTTATTGCTGCGTTGTGGTCCTGGAAAGTTGTATATGCATTGCAGGAAAGTAGATGTATTTTTCCATTGTAGGTGGCTTGCCTCATTGTTTAGGTGTTGCAGTGTGGTGTGATGTGGACAGTTCAAATAACAGTGCAACCATTTTTTATTTTTACAGCCACTTTCCATCCCATTAAAGAAATAATTTTTCCACCCTATTCATGAAATATTTTCCCCTCCCACAGGTTCTTCCACAAAGGTGCAACCCAATTTTCGGCTTTTGATTTTGATCGCATTTGCTTTTGTTTTTCATCAGACTTATTTTTCGGACACATTTATGCTTCCCCATTCTAGCACACTGTGGACTGGCTGGCTCAATTGGGTTATCAAGGATCTAATGATCTCTCTCTCTCTCTCTCTCTCTCTCTCTCTCACACACACACACACACACACACACACACACACACCTACCTGTTTCTTGCGCAAGGGCACAATCTCCTCTCAATTTCATTTCAGCTCTTGGCCCTAGCTTTTGGTCAGGTTTCTCTCTGCAATTTGATATGTAGAGCCGCATAAGTTTTTTTTTTAAAAAAAAAATTAATTTCCACTCTGTTTCATTTCTGCCCTTTGACCATTATTAGAAGGATGGGAAGCAGCCTCATACAGAGTCAGACCACTGGTCCATCTAGCCCTGCATTCAAGCCTCACGTGTTCCCAGTGCTCTTGCTTGTGCAAAGCAGAAAAGAGGGAGTTGCACTTCTCTCTGCTGGTGACTTTGAGCAAAGGCACAGAGATTTTTTTTTTTAAGAGTTTGTCGCATCAGAAGTCCCTCACCCCCTCACAACCCTATTGGCCTGAAATGGAGGAGGAGGAGGAAGTGATGGCAGTGAATGCGATTTAGATGGAATATGGACACCACCTGCATGGAAAACCTGCTGCAGTGGTAGACAATATGAATGACCACAACCCTGTCACAGTGCATTAAAAAACGCATTGGAAAATGCTGTACTTGAGGTTTCAAGCCGCTGCCTCATACTGTTGCACTTTGCAACACTTTTACCAGCACAAAGCTCCTAATCTGGAAAATGCTCTGGCACCTCCAGGTAGGCTGGGAAATAGCCTTCTGAAATTCTGGAGACCCACTGTCAGTCAGTGTATACAGTACTGAGCTAGATGGACCAATGGTCTGGATTGGCACAAAGCAACTTCCCATCTAAACTATATGCTATGGAAGTGTGAGACAGCAGTGGAAGCTCTTTTCAGAGAGTAAGAGGATGAAATGAGTAGACCCAGAAAAGAGAAGCAACCATCACCAATTCTGCCCTCTTCAATCCTACTACCTAGTTTACTGGGATTTTGGGCATCAAACTAAGCCCTGCCTGTTTGCCCAGGTTTTTAATGTTTAGATTACTTGTGCTGCTTTGGAATTTTTACTGCTGTTTTGTTATCAGTGGGCAAGATCCCAATGAAGTTAGTCATGACTAAGCACCATGGAAATAAATCAGACAAGTCAGTTATTTCATTGTGACTAAGTCATGACTAACAATCTCTCCATTCCATTTTTGTAGATTCTTAATATTTTGTCTTATGTTTGGTATTAGATTATTGGGAGTCACTTAAGATTTCTTGAAAAATTATGAAGTGTGATTCATTCTTGTTCAATAATTAAACTACCCTGAGGCCTCTTCCGCACTAACCGATTGTTATGAGCATGAGTAGAAAAAGTTTTCCTCCCCCTCTACATCTTTCCAAAGCATACAAGAGCTCATGTCTCTACATTAGCAGAATTATTAACTAAGTCTAAGGGGCAAAGCAATGGGGTCCTTTCTGTAATCCTTACAATAAACCTGAAGTGTGAATGCCAGACAGACACAGAGACTGCTCTATGCAGGGAGATGCAACTTTACCACCCAAAGGTGTACCGGTCATCAGAGACACAGAATTATTTAGTTGAACTGTATTCTGATGGATGAGTTATAGACTAATTTCCCAGCGGATAAGTACCCATTTGTATGCTGGGTGCCTCATATAAAGATATTCCTAAAATCAGCATGATATCATGCCTATGCCAAGTCTTCCATTAGCAATAGTTGAAGTGAGACCCAGATTTGTTCCTCATAACTCAAATCTGGGAATCCATCCAGGAAACATTAAAAGTTGGAGACCAATATCTGTGTTTGTCCCACACAAAAACTGTTAATGAGAAAAGTATATAGAACAGCTTTTACTAGCCAAGTCGACCCACGGATGGACTGCTTGCTTATTTGCCAAACAACCCTTTACTGCCTGATCCGGGCACAGCTGATATATGATTCTTTTTTAAAATAATGAGGAGGAGTTCTGTTGTGGTCTGGAACAAGTCTGAATGTGGGGATTAGTGATATTTTGACTTTCATTTAGAGAAAACAGTACACGCACACACAAATTACACCTCCACACCAGAACTCGTTTAGCTCAGTAGTGCACCCATTAGCCAATTTTACCACACTAGGAAATATTGATGAGTATTTGTAACCTCTTCTCTTTAGCTCTAGGAAAAGCAAACAATGAGTGGGGTGCTTATGAGAAGAACAAAGATGCTAGCAGTAAGAGGAAATCAATGCCTGCAGACATACCACTGATTGGTTTTTGCCCTGGTGTTAGGAAACATTGTGTAGATTCATTCGTTTACAATAGCTCATGCTTAACAATTTGTTCCTGCTTTTTAGAATTTGGCAGTATTTAGCCTTTTGTGCAGCAGCTCTTTAATGAAGGGTTTTCAAAGACTGATTTGAAATACAGCTCCTTATGTGGAATGTAGTAGTTTAAATTCTCTGTGCATGTCTGAGAATTCTGTCGTACAATGTTTTTGGTCTTGATGGAAATTAACACTATAACAGACATTCACATTTTTTAAGGCAAACTAAAGTAAAATAAAACTAAAGCATGGTGATCATTCTGGTGAAATGCTCTTGATATGTCTCATGGCTTCTATTTAGGCTTATTTATAATAAATATTAACAATTGCCCACAGGAATTAGAGCCAAAGGTGCCAACTTCAGCCCCCCAGCTGTTGTAGGACTACAACCCCCATAATCCCTTTTGGCCATTGCAGTTGTACTACAACCCCATCATTCCCAACAACTGGAGGGCCAAAATTGGACACCCACAATTAGACTAAGGATCCATCCTGTCCAGCATCCAGTTTCCAATCGTAGTCGATCAGATACCTCTGGTGATCCCATAAGCAGGGCAGGAAGGCAACCGTTCTCCCCTGTTATCTCCCTTTTGTTCGCAGCAATGAATTGGTATAACACCTCTATGCTTAGAGTTCCATTCTGGTCTACCAGTGGCTACTAGCCACAATAGCTACTTTCTATACATCTGTCTAACTCTTTTTATAAAATTAAAACAGACATCTAAGCTTGTGCCCATAACCATGTCTTGTGGTTGTAAACCTCCACAAGTTATTTATGGGCTAGTACTTGCTTTTAATGTGAAGCAAAGTTCTGGTAATGTAAAATAGTATTTGCTTTTCATCTGTTCTGATAGTACTGACCATCAAATTCATTAGGTGATCCCAAATTACAGTTTTACAAGGGGGGGGGAATGGCTCACTGTAAAAATATTTGTCATGCCTTTCATCATTTTATAAGCCTCTACTATATTATCCCCTGCTAACTGGGCAAAGAGGCACCTTTTACCGTGGTGATTCTCTTTATTTAGCAGGGGGAGAGTAACTGGCCCTATCCACCCCCAGCACAGTACTTCCAGTGACTATTGCTGGTGTGTGTCCTATATTTCTCTTTAGAATGTGAACCCTTTGGGGACAGGGAGCCATCTTATTTATTTGTTATTTCTCTGTGTAAACCACCCTGAGCCATTTTTGGAAGGGTGGTATAGAAATTGAAATATTATTATTATTTCGTGTTTACACAGTCAGACAGGTGTTATTGACTGGTTTGTTTTATCCAGACATCGAGTCCTTCCCAAGGATCTGGGATGCCAGAATTTTATTGCCAATTGTTATAGATATCGTCGCAGAATATAGGCTGTTCCCAGTAAAGCTGCTTTTTGTAATTGGCTGATGGTGATTTCTGTGGCCCCTATAGTGTTGACGTGCTCTTCAAGGTCTTTTGGAACTGCACCCAGGGCGCCAATTACCACTGGGATTATTTTGGTCTTTTTCTGCCACAGCCTTTCAATTTCAATTTGTAAATCTTTGTATTTGGTGATTTTTTCTATTTCTTTTTCTTCTATTCTGCTATCCCCTGGTATTGCTATGTCGATTATTTTGACTTGTTTTTCTTTCTTCTCGGCTACAGTTATATCTGGTGTATTGTGTGGCAGATGTTTGTCTGTTTGTAGTCGGAAGTCCCATAATATTTTTACATCTTCATTTTCTACCACTTTTTCAATTTGATGGTCCCACCAATTTTTGGCTACAGGTAGCTTGTATTTTTTGCAGATGAGTGTATCATCCCTGTTACTTTGTCATGCCTTTGTTTGTAGTCAGTCTGTGTGATCTTTTTACAACAGCTGATTAGGTGGTCCACTGTTTCATCTGCTTCTTTACAAAGGCGGCACTTGCTGTTTGTGGTGGATTTTTCTACTTTTGCTCTTATTGCATTTGTTCTTAGTGCCTGTTCTTGTGCAGCCAGTATTAAACCCTCTGTTTTTTTCTTCAAGTTGCCATTCTTAAGCCATTGCCAGGTTTTGGTGATGTCTGATTTCCCACTTATATTGTGCAAATATTGACCATGCAGTGGCTTATTTTTCCATTTTTCTGCTCGGTTCTTGACTTCTTCTTTCTTGTAGGCCTGCTTTCTTTCATTGGTGTTGAATAGTTTCACATTATTGACCATTTTAAGTGCATCTTCTTCACTGTCCTTGATATATTCTTCAAGGCCTCTTTTCTCCTCCTCTACTGTTTGATGGACTTGCAGCATTCCTCTTCCACCTGAGCTGCAAGGGAGGTATAGCCTATCGACATCACTGCGGGGGTGCAGAGCATGATTGATGGTCATGATTTTCCTGGTCTTACAATCTAGCGTCTCTAGCTCTGCCTGGGTCCAGTCTATTATTCCTGCAGTGTATCTGATAACAGGTATAGCCCAGGTGTTTATGGCTTGTATGGTGTTCCCGCCACTGAGTTTGGACTTGAGGATTTTTCTAACTCTCCTGATGTATTCACTTCCCATTTTTCCTTTAACTTCAGTGTGTGCAATATTATCAGCCTGGAGAATGCCCAAGTATTTGTAAGGTTCTTACTCTTCCAGGTTCTTGATCTTGCTTCCATTCGGCAGTTCTATTCCTTCTGTTTTTGTTATTTCCCCTCTATTCATTATTAATGCAGCACACTTGTCTAGTCCAAACTCCATTGCTATATCGCTACTGAATATACGGACAGTGTTTAGCAGTGATTCGATTTCTGACTGGGACTTTCCATACAACTTCAGATCGTCCATGTACAGCAGATGGTTGATTTTACTTGATGTTTTAGATGTTTGGTAACCGAGGCCTGTTTTGTTTAGTATTTGTGAAAGTGGGGTCATGGCGATTACAAACAACAGAGGGGATAGTGAGTCCCCTTGGAAAATGCCTCTTCTAATGCTAACCTGGTGTCTCGCCATTGATTGTTAACTGTGTACTCCACATGCTCATTGCTTTTTTAAAATAAATATCTGAATGTTTTTGCTGACATCAGTTGTTTCTAAACATTTTAGTATCCATGTGTGAGGCAATGAATCGAAGGCTTTCTTGTAGTCAATCCATGCAACACTTAGATTGGTTTTTCTTCTCTTGCAATTTTCTAAAATTATTTTGTCAATCAGCAGCTGGTCTTTTGTGCTTCTGGTGTTTGGGCAATTTCCTTTCTGTTCAACTGGAAGCTGTTTTTTAGTTAATAAGTGTTGCATCACTTCATCTGCTATTATTCCAGTTAATAATTTGAACATGGTTGGCAGACAGGTTATCGGTCTATAATTACTTGGAACTGCACCTTTTGCTGGGTCTTTCATGATGAGATGAGTTTTCCCAGTTGTTAGCCATTGTTCAATATCACCTCCTTGCAAAATAATAATTATTATTATTATTATTATTATTATTATTATTATTATTATTATTACCCTTCGTCATTTTCTAAAAAGACCCAAAGACTTTCCTTATGAGGAGGATGCCCCAAATCTCTGATTTCTGGAGTTGCTCCCAGACTGTACCCTTTTGAAAATATCCTTTTGGAAATGAGGTGACCAGAACTGTACACTGTATTGGAAAAATGGCCAAAATATCTACAGGCATTTTATTTATTTATTGTCAAATTTATATACCATCTTTCATTAAAACAATCTCAAGGCAGTTTACAACAAAATTTAAAAACAAGATTGTAAAGAAAACACAATTAAAATATTAATCTAAAAATATAAAACAAATCTGATTAAAAATTTAAAACACAAGCACAAAAGCAATACAGAGTACAAAGAGCAGCAGCATAGACAATCAAATAATAGCCTGGGTAAAAAAGCCAAGATTTAACTTGCTTTCTAAAAGCTGTGATGGAGACTGAGGAGTGAATAGCCACTGGGAGAGCATTCCAGAGTCTGGGACAGCAACAGAGAAGGCCCTGTTCCGAGTGCACAACAACCAACCTCCCTCATTGTTGGCACCCGGAGCAGAGCCCCCTCAGATGAGCTCGTCAAGCGGGCAGCAACCCTTGGGAGCAGGCGGTCCCTCAGGTATCCCGGGCCCAAATCATTAAGGGCTTTAAAGGTCAAAAACAGCACCTTGAATTGGACCCAGAAACAAACTGGTAGTCAGTGCAGCTCTTTCAAAATGGTTGTGATGTGCTCCGACCAGGCAGCTCCAGATAAAACCCTAGCTGCCGCATTTTGCACTAGCAGTAGTTTCTGGATATTCTTCAAGGGCAGCCCCACATAGAGTGTGTTACAGTGATCCAGCTGTGACATGACTAAGGCATGGGTAACCGTGGCCAGATCTGCCTTCCCAAGAAAGGGATGCAGCTGGCACACTAGCCGAAGCCGTGCAAAGGCACCCCTGGCCACCGCCTCCACCTGAGCTTCCAAAAGCAGAGCTGGGTCCAGTAATATCCCCAAGCTGCATACTTGCTCTTTCAAGGGGAGCGCAACCCCATCCAGAACCGGTAAAATCTCCTCATCCCGACTGGCATTAAGATAGTGGTCATATTATTTTAAATATCTTTCTTAATAATGCCTAATTTGGATTTGCTTTTAAAAAGAACAACTTCCTCTGCATACTGAGCTGATATTTTTCAGTAAGTCAACCATCACATCACAACAATCTCTTTCAGGTAGTGAGACCCAATACATGTCCCATCTCTACAAATTTTATTATATTTGGATGTTTATACCACCATTTATCACATGGTCCCTTGAACAGTGTACAACCATCTAAAAATATTACAAAATCAAGAGCTAGCTCAGGGGCATAGCTAGGGGAGAGGGGGCACACTTTACCTTTAATAGGTAAAAGCCTGAACAAATAAAAGAGTTTTTAGTGGGGGGTTTCTTTAAAGCAGCCACGCACACCAAAGAACGGACACCCACTAGGAGAGCATTCCAATGTTATTTGTAGTTCAGCTATATATTATGGTAAGGTTGTGCCCTCAAGTCAGTGTTGACTCCTGGTGACCATAGAGCCATGTGTTTTTCTTTTGGTAGAATACAGGAGGGTTTTACCACTGCTTCTTCCCACGCAGTGTGAGATGATGCCTTCCCAGCACCTTCTTATATTACTGCTGCCCAATATATGTGTTTTCCATATTCTGGGAAACATACCAGCGGGGATGTGAACCAGCAACCTCTTGCTCACTAGGTGAGTCATTTCCCTGCTGCACCATTAGGTGGCTTTATACCCAATTTCAAATATCACAGGGATGAATTTAGCTGACTTGTAGCTTCTGTGTGCGCATTTCACACTGCTGGTGGCATTTCCGGCTTGGAGCCACTTCTGGAGGCAATATGTTTTTTTTTAGGAATTTGAAATACCTCTCTTTTCAGGAATTTTAAGGATTTTTGTTTGGTTCTGGAGGGACATTACTAGAGGACCTGGAGAGCTGGAGTGGCCAAGGTACAGTGCTGTATTTCTCTTAATTCTGGGTTTTCCCCTTTTGGGGATAATTTAAAGTACTTTTTAATGTACTGAGAAATCGAACCCCATCATTCCCATAAGCACATGGTTTCAATTATAACGGTTTCAGTATTCAGGGCAGTAGCGCAGAACATAACCCCCATGATAACTCTCCCATACTCCTGTATACAGTATCAGCACTTACAGTTTCTCTAGATAGTAATCTGACGCTCTTCCACCAAAATGAATATTCTAGGTTATATCCACAGTCACACTTGCATAGTGGCACAAGAAATCTTTCCCATTTACTTCTCCATCTAGAGCCTCCTGAAAAGCCACTCCTGAGGGTTGGAAGTCCTCAAGAATGGCATGGAAAGTTGCACTGGGTGCTACATGGGGAAGAGGGAATCCCCAGAAACTGGGCACAGGTTTCTGGGATTCCCTCCTCCCCTACAGAGACCTGTGCAACTTTCCATATGATTCTCAAACTCCCTCCTGAGTGTCTTTTGTGGGGCTTCGGTGAGGAGGGTATTCTTTGTGCTCATGTTGACTGGATTCAATTGGTGGTGGGGCATTAGGAGAATTTTCCAAGTTTGCTTCCAGGGTCAGATCAGAATAACACCAGGTGGACAATCAGTGAGGACTGCTTTCATTTTGCATCTGCATAAACATTGCCTGGCTTAGGAGATTTGGGTTGCTGCTGGTGGAATTGAACTGTCTAGCCTGCAAATAATTTAAAAACTTTTAAAATTCTGTTCCTAAAGCCCACATCAAATATTAGTATGTATGGTAGATAATAAGCTGGGGTAAATTGCCAGGTGAGCATAAGGCAGATCTTGTATTGAAGCTCCTGTACCAAATAATGAAGGCATAGTTATTAATACATCCCACGCAGTATTCTAAAAAGCATATAATCTCTCCTTTTTTCTTTTCTGCTGCTCTGATTGATTCTAACTGGTACCAGCTAGATCTTTAAAGACTTCCATTCTAAAAGGTATTTTGGCCTTTGCTACAACTCCCCCAGCAATTAGTATTAAGTTAGGTAGCCAACACAGAGCATATGTTTCCCCCAAATAGTTTGTATACAGCTTGCCACAGTTGGCATTGCTGTTTGACCAGACACAAAAACACAGACCTGCAAAGTGAACCCCATAAGTATAAAAGAAGATTCTGAATGATACTAAAATAGACTTCTATGATGTACAAGAAAATAACACATTCTTTCTTGAGCCTGATATCTAAAAGTGATTACATAGCTGTTACAACACTCACACATCAAGACTCAACTCAAATTCAACAAATCGCAACATAGAGTACATTTGAAGACATATGCTCAGGCAATAAGTGCGGCAAAGAAGATATTCTTTTCTGCCCATATTGCATCCACAAGTTCATGTCCGTCAGAGTTGTTCAGGATTGTGAGAGGACTAGTATGTGCCTCTCCTCCCTCAAATCAGAATCTGGAACCATCGGTTACCCACCGTGATGTGTTTAATAAATTCTTTGTGGAGAAAATCTCTCATATTCAGGCCAGCTTAGAATCAGTCTCCACAATTATTTCAGTGTCTGTTGTGGAGGTGTCCAAAGACTCCTCTTGTGTGGTTAGGTTGGATCAGTTCCAATTTGTGACTCCTGAGGATGTGGACAAGCTGCTTGGAGCAGTGCGGCCTACCAACTATTCTCTTGACCCTTGCCTGACATCAAAGGTGCACCTAGGTCATTTTGGAGCCTGGAACTAAAGATCTTTGGAGGCCCACCCCTCCCCTGAAAATTAAGCATCATCATGCTCTACTGGACGAACACACCACCCGGGACAGACTAAAGAGGATTTGGGGGCCCCAGGGACTGTGGAGGACCTGTGCTTTGGCCCAGAAGTCCAGGGGTAAAAGTGCCTCTACCTGACATGGCTTATATTATCTGGTAGAGGGATTGTTGTAGAAGGCCTGGTAGAAATAATAAATGCTTCTCTGAGGGAGGGCAGGATGCCTCCTTGTCTTGAGGAGGCAATTATTAGACCACTTCTGAAGAAGCCTGCCTTGGATCCCTCAGAGTTGAATAACTACAGGCCTGCCTCCAAACTTCCGTGGCTAGGCAACGTAATTTAGAGGGTCGTGGCCTCCCATCTCCAGTCTTGGATGGAAATGATTATCTAGACCCATTTCAGACTGGCTTTCAGGTGGGCTATGAGGTGGAGACTGCCTTGGTTGGCCTGATGGATGATCCCAATTGGTGATTGACAGAGGAAGTGTGACTCTGCTGGTCATTTTGAATAGTGATGTGCACTGGTCCAGATCCATCCAGACCGGCACGGCGGGGCATCTATCTTTAAGGGCGGGGGGTAGAACTTACCCCTCCTGCCGCTCTTCCCCCTCCGGCGATGCGGTACTATCCGTAGTTTTCGGGGCGGCAGGGTCCTTCCCTGCCGCCCCGGTGCCCGTCGTTGCCCAGAACAAGCTTCCAATGTACTACGCATGTGTGCGTCGCAGCGTGCGCGCCTGGCGCTGCCGTGCGCGCGCGCCTTATACGTCACGCGCATGCGTAGTACATTGGAAGCTTGTTCCGGGCAACGACGGGCACCGGGGCAGCAGGGAAGGACCCTGCCACCCCGAAAACTATGGATAGTACTGCAGCGCCGGAGGGGGAAGAGCGGCAGGAGAGATAAGTTCTACCCCCCCGCCCTTAAAGATAGATGCCCCCCCCCCGCCAGACAGCCGGACCGGTCCCTTCCCGAACCGGTTCGGAGGCCTCCAACATGGCCTCCAGACCGGTTCGGGCACACCACTAATTTTGAACCTCTCAGTGGCTCTGGATACTGACCATAGTATCCTTCTGGAATGTCATAGTATCCTTCTGGAATGTCTGAGGGCTAGGAGTGGGGGGTACAGATTTGCAGTGGTTCCGCTCCTACCTTTCAGGCAGGCTCCAGATGGTGTACCTTAGAGAGTGTTGTTCTTCAAAACCTACACGTTTGGAATGTGTCTCTCAGGGCTCCATATTGTCTCTGGTGTTGTTTAACATCTACATGAAAACGCTGGGAAAGATCATCAGGGGATTTGTTGCAGGGCGCTATCAGTATGCTGATGACACCCAAATCTATTTCTCCATGTCAACCTCATAGGAAGAATGCATAACCTCTCTAAATGCCTGCCTGGAGGCGGTGATGGGCTGGATGAGGGATAACAAACTGAGACTGAATCAAAAAAAGATGGAGGTACTTATTGTGTGGGATCTAAACTCGGGAGATGAGTTTGATCTGCCTGTTCTGGATGGGGCCACACTTCCCTAGAATTAACAGGTAAGCAGTCTGGGGGTGCTTCTTGATCCGAGCCTCTCCCTGGTGTCCCAGGTTGAGGCAGTGGCCAGAGGTGCCTTCTATCAGCTTTGGCTGATACACCAGCTGTGTCAATTTCTTGAGATAAATGTCCTCAGAATAGTGGTACATATGCTGGCAATCTCCATACTGGATTACTGTAATGCACTCTATGTGGGGCTGCCTTTGTACGTAGTCTGGAAGGTACAGCTGGTTCAGAATGCGGCAGCCAAGTTGGTCTCTGGGTTATTTCGGAGAGATCATATTACTCCTGTATTGAAAGAGCTACACTGGCTGCCAGTAAGTTTCTGGGCAAAATACAAGGTGCTTGTTATAACCTATAAAACCCTAAACCCCCAGAGTTGAGCAATTATAGGCCAGTTTCCTATCTCCTGTGGCTGGGCAAGGTAACTGAAAGGGTGGTGGCCTCTCAGCTCCAGGCGGTCTTGGAGGAAACTGATTATCTAAACCCATTTCAAACTGGTTTTCGGGCGGGCTATGGGGTGGAGATTGCCTTGGTCGGCCTGATGGATGATCTCCAATTGGCAATTGACAGAGGAAGTGTGACTGTTGGTCCTCTTGGATCTCTTGGTGGCTTTCGATACTATCGACCATAGTATCCTTCTGGAATGTCTGGTGGTATTGGGGGTTGGAGACACTGTTTTACAGTGGTTCCGCTCCTACCTATCAAATAGATTCCAGATGGTGTCGATTGGAGATTGTTGCTCTTCAAAATCTGAACTTGTATGGTGCCCCTCAAGGCTCCATACTTTCTCCAATGCTTTTTAACATCTACATGAAACCGCTGGGAAAGATCATTAGGGGATTTGGAACTGGGTGTTACCAGTATGCTGATGACACCCAGATCTACTTCTCCATGTCAACTTCTTCAGCAGTTGGCATATCCTCCCTAAATGCCTGCCTGGAAGCAGTAATGGGCTGGATGAGGGAGAATAAACTGAAGCTGAATCCAGATAAGATGGAGGTACTTATTGTGCGGGGTCAGAACTCTAGAGACAATTATGATCTACCTGTTCTAGATGGGGTCACACTTTCCCAAAAGCAACAGGTTCACAGTCTGGGAGTACTTCTGGATCAATGTCTCTTCTTGGTTTCTCAGGTTGAGGTGGTGGCCAGGGATGCTTTCTATCAGCTTCAGCTGATACGCCAGCTGCGCCCATTTCTTGAGATCAATTACCACAAAACAGTGGTACATCTGCTGGTAATCTCTAGACTTGACTTCTGTAATGCGCTCTATGTGGGGCTGCCTTTGTACATAGTCCGGAAACTTCAGTTGGCTCAGAATGCAGCAGCCAGATGGGTCTCTGGGTCATCTTGGAGAGACCACATTACTCCTCTGTTGATGGATCTACACTGGCTGCCAATAGGTTTCCAGGCAAAATACAAAGTGCTAGTTACTTACAAAGCCCTAAATGGCTTAGGCCCTAGGTATTTAAGAGAGCGTCTTCTACACTATGAGCCCCACCGCCCATTGAGGTCACCTGAGGAGGTCCATTTCCAGTTGCTGCCAACTCGTTTGGGGGCTACACAGAGATGGGCCTTCTCAGCTGCTGCCCTGAGATTGTGGAATGAGCTCCCTGCTGGGATACGAGCCTCCCCTTCTCTGGCGATTATCAAAAAACTTCTGAAAACACATCTCTTCAATCAGGCTTTCCCACCTCTTTAAAACTTGTTTTTAAATTGTTCTGATTATTTAATTGTTGTTTTACGATGTTTTTAATGGTTAATCATTGTTCTATGTTTTTATAATTTTTGTTTTAATTATTAACTGATTTTAATGGTGTTTTAATGTAAACTGCCCTGAGCCTTTTGGAAGGGTGGTATAAAAGTTGTAATAATAAACAAACAAACAAACAGCTAGGGCCCTGGGTATTTAAGAGAATGTCTTCATCATGAACCCCATTGCCTATTGAGATCATCAGGAGAGGTCCGTCTGCAGTTGCCACCGGCTTGTCCGGTGCCTACTCAGGGACCAGCCTTCTCAGATGCTGCCCCAAAGCTTTGGAATGTGCTCCCTGCTGAAATAAGAGCCTCCCCATCTCTGACAATTTTCTTAAAAAAAAACCTTTAAAGATACATCTGTTCACCCAGGCTTTTAATTAATACCATTTTAATAGTTTTAACATTGTTTTAAAATATTGTTTTGAAGTTTTAAATTGTTGTAATGTTTTAATTCTTTGCTGTCATTTATTTTAACCAGTGTTTTAATTTCTCTGTTGCCATTTATTTGTTTTAACTACTGTTTTAACTTTTCTGTTGTCATTTTTTGTTGTAAACCACCCAGAGGCATAAGTTTTGGGCTGTATAAAAATATGTTAAAGAAATAATAAAATAAATAATAAAAAGTGTAAAATGTATGCAGAATGGTCTGTTTTTTCCATATTTTGGTTGCTCTATTTTAGTCAGAGAAAAAATCACAGATTTATGTCTAATTTATTTATTTATTTATTGTTAAACTTCTATACTTCCTTTCATTAAAACAATCTCAAACAGATACACATAAGTATTCAGATTTACGTCACCTGAGCATGATGCCAATGAAATGAAAATCTATCTGCAGTAATTAAAGAAGACAGAATTGGACTACATATTTTAAGACATTCTACTTTTGGACCAGTTTTGATACCATGCTTTACCTCCACAAGATGGTTTTGACGAGTTTCCTGTGTATATTTAGGTACATCATTTAATGGGATTGTATTTGGCCAGAATGTATGGAGAAGCGAACACATTATGATAAACTGTTTTCAACTGTAGAGTTATGAATGACCATCTTTCCTTAATTCAACTGCTTCTTAGTGCTCAAAAATTAGCCAGCTTGTAAACATCCAACTTCACAATTGTGAAGAGCAGAATAAAATGAAACCATTTACTCCAAAGAGATTCAAAATCTTATTTGCCATTTCTTAACCAAACATTTCGTACAAGTTTAAAGTATCTATAAAGTTCTATACTTTATCCAAAAGTGGCTTTTGAAAAGAACGATTTCAGTTATGCCATTTCTTTCACTATAAGCCCTTGTTATCTCCCGCCTAGATTATTGTAACCCCTCTATCTAGGGTTACCTTTGAGGACGATCACAAAGCTACAATGTGTCCAGAATGCAGCGGCTCATTTACTTATGCGTGCCAGAAAATATGACAGGGTAACACCTCTCCTGCAGTCATTGCACTGGTTGCCTATTCGCTACCGAGTTCAATTTAAGGTCCTGATTTTGACCTTCAAAGCCTTGCAGGGTTTGGCACCTGTCTACCTACAGACCCGCCTCTCCCATCCAGTTACATCCCATCCTGGTCAGATCTGCTCAGATGGCCCTTTTATCGGTCCCCAATTTCCGAGAGCTTTGGGGTGCTAGGACCCGTGAAAGGGCCTTCTCGGTTGCTGCCCCACTTCTCTGGAATTCCCTTCCCCTGCAGATTCGTTTAGCTCCTTCCATGTTGATTTTTAAATCATTATTGAAGACTTTTCTTTTTCGCCAGGCTTTTACCCTGTAGTTTACCTATTTGCTTTTTTTCCTTTCTCTTTTTTGTTAGTTACTTTAGTTTTATTTAGAATGTAATTTTAATGCTTTCTTGTTTTTCATGTTTTTGTACACCGCCCAGAGTCTTCGGAGTGGGCGGTATATAAAATGTTTCAAATAAATAAATAAATAAATAAATAAGCATTCTTGCTATCATTATTTGGCCCCAAAGAAACTCATGGGCCGAATTTGGATGTAATGGGAAGCTGGAGGTCCCTTCACTTCCGGTTTTCTTAGCCAAACATCTGAATTCGGGAAACTGGAGTTAAAGGCAAAAAAAAACACCCCGTGGTTTCCCTCCCTGAACTCCAATCTAAACATTTGGTTCAGAGTGATTTGGGTGCCTTCAACTCCGGTTTTGCGGCGCTAGCATTACATCCAAAAGCTGGCACCACAGTTTCAGCCTCATGGAACCAAAGTTGAGAGAGGAAGCTCCTCCCCTATTCCAGCCTGATTGGCAATGTGGGTTGTCCTTCTGCTGAGGAGGAAGCCCACACAGCCAGCTCCCCTGCCTCTTTGCAATCTCATTGACTGCAGCCAGCTCTCCTGAACATCCGAATGCAGACAGGAGAGCGTGGGGAGGAGACGCATTACATCTGAAGGTGACCATGGTGTTCTTGGTGAACTTAATGTTTAAAAAATCCAAACAGCATTAGAAGAGGACTGATTGAGATCTATTGGATAGGCCATTTTACTTTATAAAGGGTTAAGCAGTGAACATTTTCACCACACATGAAAGAACTCTGTTCTTTCAACATTAATTGTTATCTATTACATATTTTGAAAAATTTGGTCAAAATAAAGTCATGCTTCCCTGCTACCTACAGATACCAAATTTTGCATATACCATCCTGCCACTTAAATGAACTGAATGCATTACTTTTCATACCAGAATATGCTGGGTAAAAGGTTTATTTTATTGGGTGGGGTTTTTTTTAGGAGAAATGCTGACTACAATGATCATATTGTAACTGTTAAAGTTCTCAACAGATTGTTAACATTCATAATCAGATCAATAATCAAAAAATGATATAATGCCCAAGAGAAACAGAAAAACTTTTTACTGTGTATGGTTATTATTCAATAAAATGAATAATGTTTCTGTTCTTTTACTTCCCTTTTGCAAGCACATTAATTTTAAAAAATGACATTTCATTTCTTGAATTTTCCTGTAAGTGTAATCTCAACAAGGTTTGCCCGGTCAACAATGGGTCACCCCTCCTAGTTCTTGTTTCTTTAACTGAATGTTGAGAAATATCATTGCTCTACAGCTTTATAATAATTTCATGTTTATGCATGTAAGCCAGGCCCTTCTGTACAAACTGCAGAAGATAATTTTTCAGGCATTTTCATCTTTAGGGGCCTTTCCCCCTCTAGACTTGTAAGCATTACCTTTCCTATCTTCTAGAGATAATAAAGGATAGTAATAAAAACAAAATATGAATTAAAAGTAATCCATTCAATTTTGTTATTATGAATTAGACTCTCATAAGAGGGATAGCAGTGGAATCATATTTCCTGTTTTTAAATTTGCCTGCAAAAAGTTACAAATATTGGAAAAACTGGAGTAACATACCATTCATTTTTCTTGCTAGCTCTGACCGAAGGAAACATCTGCTTTCAAAAATCATATCTTTATACAGTAAAAATATTACATGCAATCCAAACTGAGATAACTCTCCTAATATGAAACAATTAGTTATGAGTAAACATTAGCAAAGAAATTGGAAAGTTGAGTTTACTTTTATATTGTTCCCACACATTCAATACTTTTAATAACTGACTTTTTATATTCCTTGCCTTTACTAAAACTAAAGGCAACAACTGTGTTGGAATACATATCAGACTCCCCCCCCATTTATTCAATAAGCAGCCAATTTTAAATGTACAGTGTTATAATCTTAATACTTTTTAACTTCTACATGAAACCACTGGGCGAGATTATCAGGAGATTTGGTGCAGAGTGCTAACAGTATGCTGATGACACTAATATCTATTTCTCCATGTCAACATTATCAGGCAGATTCATAACCTCCCTAAACCCCTGCTTGGAGGCTGTGATGGGATGTATGAGGGCTAACAAACAGACTGAATCCAAATAAGATAGAGCTACTTATTGTGTAGCCACCTAATGGGACAGTGGGGAAATGCTTGACTAACAAGCAGAAGGTTGCCAGTTTGAATCCCCGCTGGTATGTTTCCCAGAATATGGGAAACACCTATATTGGGCAGCAGCGATATAGGAAGGTGCTGAAAGGCATCATCTCATACTGCGAAGGAGGAGGCAATGGTAAGCTCCTCCTGTATTCTACCAAAGAAAACCACAGCGCTCTGTGGGCACCAGGAGTCAAAATCGCCTTGATGGCACACTTTACTTATTGTGTGGTGTCAGAACCCAGGAGACAATTTTGATTTGCTGGTTATTAATGGGGCCACACTCCCCCAGAAGGAACAGGTACGCAGTCTGGGGGTGCTTCTGAATCCAAACTTCTCTCTGGTGTCCCAGGTTGAGGCAGTAGCCAGGCGGGCTTTCTATCAGCTTCAGCTATGCTCATTCCTTTGTTCATTCATTGAGATAAATGCCCTCAGAAAAATAGTGCATATGCTGATAACCTCCAGCCTTGATTACTGCAATCCACTCTATTTGAGATTTCCTTTGTACATAATTCAGAAACTGCAGTTTGTGCAAGACACAGCAGCCAGGATGGTCTCTGGGTCATCTTGAAGACATCACCATTACTCCTATATTAAAAGAACTACACAGGCTACCAATAAGGCTATTCACTTGAGCAGCCTTGCTCAGGCTAGGGCAGCCCAGCCTGCACTGGGCAACTCATGTGGAGCACCGGGATCGGTCCTGATCCCAGCATTCCTGCCCCTGCTAGCCCAGCTTTCTGCCCAAGCTGTTAACTGAGCTTAAGTTAACCTCAGGTTCACTTAAACTTGGCAGGCGATGGTGTGCACAATCACTGCCGGGTCAGAAGTCTTCCTCCAGCCCACTGCCATTTCCAGCAACAAACTGGGGAGGGGGGCATGGCCACGCAGCTTCTGCTACCAGCTCTTGCCTTCTCTGGACCATTGCAGAGCATAATTGCCATGGGGAATTTACTATAAAAGAATTTGAGGTTTTTCCAAATACAAAGAAAACTGGGAGAGTAATCAAGAGAACCAGGATGGAAAACTGAGGCCATTACCTTTACAGGAAGCCAGTTAGAAATTTTATAGATTACTTAAATGATTCTTATTGCAAATGCAAAATTCTTCTCACATAGTCAGATTTGGTGTTCCCTCTAACAAGGATTCCCAGAGGTTGACAACTTCAACCTCAACAATCCCCAAGCAAAAGCCACTGCAGCTGGGGATTTGTGGAGTTGTAGTCAACATCTGGGAATCCCTGTTAGAAGGAACACTGGTCAGAGCTACCAGTCCTGTCACCTTATCAAAAGCTCTTTGCATGACTTCCCACCTCAGTATACATAGAATACTGAGGTTGTAGTACTGGTTTTGCCACAGTAACAAACAGAAAATGCCTAGAGCTCAGAAAAATAATGACCCAGAAGCAGCATAACAGTGTACATGGAGAGAAAACAAATAAAAATGCCCTCTCTCGCAACATTTGACAATGTTGCGCTTCCCTTGAGATGGTTTGTGATCTGGGGGTCTTTCCGGACTCGTGGCTTCTGCCTGAACAGCAGGTGGCGGCTGTGGCCAGGGGGTGCCTTTGCTCAGCTTTGGCTGGTTCGCCAGATATGGCCTTTTCTTGACTGGTAGGCCCCGGCAACAGTAACTCATGCCTTTGTTACCTCTCATTTGGACTACTGTAATGTGCTGTACTTAGGGTTACCTTTGAAAACTATTTGGAAGCTTCAACTAGTCCAGAATGCAGCAGCCTGCCTCCTTATGGGTGGCCGTAGATTTGATAGTGTCACACCTTTTTTACGGTTGCTGCACCAGTTGCCTGTTCTCTTCTAGGTCCAATTCAAAGTGCTGGTTCTCACCAACAAAACGCTTATGGGCTTAGCACCTGTATATCTCTGGGATCGCCTCTCTCAGCTGGCTGTATCCTGTCCTGTGAGGTATTCTCAGCTGGCCCTCCTTAGTGTACCAGGCCCTGGTGTAGTGTGTGGTGCCTGGGCCCATAGGAGGGCCTTCTCTATGGCCGCCCCTCTTTGGAACACTCTCCTCCCCCCGCGATTCGTTCAGCCCCCTTCTCTGACTGCTTTTAAGGCCCTTCTTGACCCACCTGTTTTGCCAGGCATTTGCCCTTTAATTATTATTGGTATTGTTGTTGTTCACCGCCTAGAGTCTTTGGAGGATGAAGAATATAAGAATATTTAAATAAATGAATGAATAAATAAACTGATTTGTCAATGCAGTGTATATCATTTTTTTAGTGCTGAGTAAACCCTTATCTAATGTTGGGATCATCATGTGCTTTGCCTTTGTGGGCTAGATCCTACCATCAAAGCTATCACTCATTTGTGCACGTGCATCCTATGGTGGTGCATGGTTAATTGCTCATTCTATAAGCCAGCTGTCTGATTTGCATGTAGACAGATACACACTGGATTCCAATATGCCATAAATGCACACAGATGTAGTAAAAACAAAAAAGAATATTAAACTATTTTTTAGAAAAACCAAATGGGTTCATTTATTTTATTTTGTGTCTCAAGTGCCATAATTATCATCATTATTTGAAGCTTCAGATATTGGTAAGCTATTAAATACAAAGAAGCCAAAGATAGTATTAACTTTCTCTAACTTTTTAAAAGTTCTATTATATGAACTGGAAAAATGGATACCTCAAATGTTTTAAACTGTTCTACAGAGGTTTACAGTGATTTCATTTCAAGTTAGACAGAGACAGATGATAGGAAACTAAATCCTGATGAAATTTAAGCACTCAGATGTTGAGAAAGTTATCACAGAATTTCCCATAGAACTTGATTATTTGATCCACATTTTCAAATCTCAGAACGCTAATGGGTCTATGCATGCAGCAGAACATAAAAAAAGCTTATTACGAGTTTGTGGGATCGGGGGGATGTTTGGTCTCCTCACAACAGTGCTAGTGTTCTGCTTACGGAGAGCCTGGCCTAGCCCAGGCTCTGCTGCCTGTGCCAGTTTGATGAGCCACTGCTTACCAAGGGATAAAGTGAAGGGTGGGGATATTACCAGGATAGCCTGTTTGGGGGCTCCCAGCAGCACCCCGAAGCCTCATTTGGAGCTACAGGCTTGTAGTTTCCATTTTGTCTCTCTGAATTCATGGGATTGTGGGCTCACCATTTGCTTGCATGAAGCTAACTCGTGAGGGTATATCACTTGGCAGAAAGCATGGGGAAAGGTAACTCCGGGTCCAGTCTAACTAGAAAGAGAACCATTCCTCTGCTCTCCTCTCTGATTCCAGCACAGGTGAGGAAGCCGAAGTAGACGTGTTAATTAAGGCTATGAAGTGTGACTCTGTTGTTCCTTTTGGACCTCTCGGTGACTTTCGATACTATCGAACATAGTATCCTTCTGGAGCGTCTGAGGAGGCTGGGGGTGAGAGGCACTGCTTTGCGGTGGTTCCACTTCTATCTCTCAGGAAGATTCCAGATGGTGTCTCTCAGGGACTGTTGTTCATCAAAAAATGAACTTCGGTATGGTCTCCCTCAGGGCTCCATATTGTCTCCGATGCTGTTTAACATCTACATGAAACCACTGGGAGAGATCATCAGGAGATTTGGTGAAGGTTGTTATCAGTATGCTGATGACACCCAAATCTATTTCTCCATGTCAACATCATCAGGAGAAGGCATAACCTCCCTAAATGCCTGCCTGGAGGCAGTGATGGGCTGGATGAGAGGTAACAAGCTGAGACTGAATCCAGATAAGATAGAGGTACTTATTGTGCAGGGTCAGAACTCAGGAGATAATAATAATAATAATTCAATTTCTATACCGCCCTCCAAAAATGGCTCAGGGCGGTTTACAAAGAGAAATAACAAATAAGATGACTCCCTGTCCCCAAAGGGCTCACATTCTAAAAAGAAACATTAGACACACACCAGCAACAGTCACTGGAAGTACTGTGCTGGGCGTGGATAGGGCCAGTTACTCTCCCCCGCTAAATAAAGAGAATCACGGTAAAAGGTGCCTCTTTGCCCAGTTAGCGGGGGGGGGGGTTAGATGATTTTGATCTGCCTGTTATGGATTGGGTCACACTTCCGCAGAAGGAACAGGTATGCAGTCTGGGAGTGCTTCTGGACACAAACCTCTCCCTGGTGTCCCAGGCTGAGGCAGTGGCCAGAGGTGCCTTTTATCAGCTTCAGCTGATACGCCAGCTGTGTCCATTTCTTGAAATAAATGACCTCAGAACAGTAGTACATTTGCTGGTAACCTCCGGACTTGATTACTGCAATGCGCTCTATGTGGGGTTGCCTTTGTACGTAGTCTGGAAACTGCAGTTAGTTCATAATGCAGTGGCCAGATTGGTCTTTGGGTCATCTTGGAGAGACCATATCACTCCTATCTTAAAACATCTACACTGGCTGCCGGTAAGTTTCCGGGCAGAGTACAAGTTTTGGATTATAACCTATAAAGCCCTAAACAGCTTGGGCCCAGGGTATTTAAGAGAATGCCTTCTTCACTATGAACCACACCGCCCATAGAGATCATTTGGAGATGTTCGTCTGCAGTTGCCTCCGGCTCGTCTGGTGGCTACTCAGGGATGGGCCTTCTCCATTGCTGCCCTGAGGCTTTGGAACACACTTCCTGCTGAAATAAGAGCCTCCCCATCTTTTACAACTTTTAAAGGGCAGTCAAGATGCATTTGTTCACCAAGGCTTTTAATTAGATACTGTTTTAACTGTGTTTTAATAGTTTTAACTTAATTTTAATTGTTGAAATGTTTTAATCTTTTATTGGCAGTTTTTATTGTTTTGTAAACCGCCCAGAGAACTTGCATTTTGGGCGGTATAGAAATGTATTAAATAAATAAATAAATAAATAAGTGCTATTCTTCTAATAGCAGTAGCCAAATACTCCTCTCCACGTTAGCACATTGGATTAGGATTTCAAAGTTTATCGCCTTTGCAGAAAGGAATAAGAGGTAACAGGCTAATCTCTAACAAGTATTAATGGTTGGCTTGAGGCTTGGGAGGCATGCTTTTTAACACATTCCAGCACCTATCAAGGTCCTTCCTGACCACACAAGATAAGCTCTAATACGCCCATTTCACTCCATCCTGCACAGGTTTCCCAACCTATTCACCTCATTGTGCTGGTAGAGCACACCCAGCAAAGTCTGAACAGGACAAAATGTTAGAGGTTGTTGATTTTTACTCACAATGTGTGAGCAGAGCACTAAGGAATGAGCACACACTCCAGTTACAGAGCAGGTAGCAGAGGATGGTTTGGATATTGCAGCTATTTAGAGAAAATACATGGAGATCCTTGTGTGACTAAACACTAAATATTTATTGGTTAAATACACTTAGATAGGAAAGACCTATATCTAATCTAAAGGACTACATAATGGATAGGTAAGAAGAGAGAGCGAGAGAGATGTTTCCATCTGCTCTCTAGGAGGAAAGGAAGGATTGTGACTCAGCACAGGAAGTGCTGCAGAGTCAGTTTGGGAGTCATAGAGTAGGGACAGATAGGAAGACCCTTACTCACTGTCTCTACTCCCAATGCCCCTAGTGGACATTAGGACAGTTGGTACAAATGGTCGATGCACTGGAAGTTCATCTCCAATACAAAATGTATCTTTTTTGAAAAAAATCACGTATGCCACCATTTGAAGCAGAAAGGTGTGGTCAACATTTCACCTCAAGGTAAAATGTGGCCTATTTCTGTCCCTGAGACCACCAAGCAGTGAGTATCTTCTCTGGAGTCATCCATTCCATGTTCATATGTCTGGGCATTAACTATACAATCTTGTTCAGACCTGGCTCTCATAACAGTCCCTCTTTTCGCCTCCAGACTGGCCCTGTTCCCAGGCCCGATCTGTGCTGCATTTTTGGCTGCAGCAACAAACTGGTCTCCTAAGATCAGACCTCCTTTGGACTTTTCCTGGCTTCCTGACCCTTGAGTGGCACTCAAGCCCCCACTCCTGCATTCTGCCTTCCCAGAAGGGAGAGGTCCCTCGACATCAGTCAAGGAATGTGTGTCCAAACACATTACCAAAAAGGAAGTGAGGTATATTAATCCCTGCTCCTAAGCCTTTTGCTCCCCTCTCTTCCTGCTTCCCTTTGAAGTCTAAAGCTGTTCCCTGTTTCTCTGGTCAGCCTTGAGTGGATTTAATTCGGATCTCAAACCAAATGCCTCTTCATGAGCTTCCATTTAGTACTGTTGATATGATTAGCCTGGTTAGCTTTGCTAGTTGATATTGTGTTGCTTGCCAATCAAGATTTTCTGTTGGTACCCCTAAACCCGAAATAAACCTGATTGCATTTGACTTCAATTCTCAGTCAGTCATTTCCAAAACCAAATCTTTCCACAAATTTATTCGGAAATGAACTGCTCTCTCTAGAGTTGCTGATCCGCAAACAAGCTCAAAAGTTAGTCAGGGGTAGTTTGCCAATACCACAAGAGCAGTATCATTAGCAGGGGTGGGGGGAACCTAGAAGAAAGTGACCACACTATTTTAGGAATTCAGAATATCAAGGGAAGGGAAGCCTGAAAGGAGTCAGATCTGTACTGTGAGTTTCAAGCTCATAAGTGAGCTTAGACTTAGAGAAAGGTTAGATAGGATCCCATAACTAGAAATCCCAAATAAAAGAAGAGTTGAAGAGGTATGGGGGATTCTGAAAGCAAACACACAAATAATTCCCATGAGAAGGAAACATGGAAGATATCCCAAGAAACCAGTGTGGATGTACAAAGAGCTCTCTGAATAGCCAAGAAGCAAAAAGGATACAGGAAATTGATTAAATATATAACCAAAGAAGAGGGCTGGGGGGGGGTTTCAGTTGTGGGTTTGTTGTTGTTGGTTTTTTGTTTTTTTAAGTGGCCCAAACCTGTACGGATGGTGTCAGGAAAGCTAAGGGACAGAATGAGCTGAGATTTGCAAGGGATATCAAACACAATGAAATCATTGTGATATGAAACACAATCCTCCATTGGACCTCTCAAAGTTGGCTAATTACAGACCTGTTTCTAATTTTCCTCACTTGGGCAAGGTTATTGAGTGAATAGCTGCCTCTCAGCTCCAGGCAGTTTTAGATGACACAGATTATCTAGACCCATTCTAAACTGGCTTTTGGGTGGGCTTTAGGGTTGAGACTGCCTACCCTGTTTTCCCGAAAGTAAGACCTACCCCGAAAGTAAGACCTAGCAGTAATTTCTGATGTACCGCTAATTGCCCTAGTGCATTTTTGGGGGCTAAAATTAATATAAGACACTGTCTTATTTTCGGGGAAACACGGTAAGTTAGCCTGATGGATTATCTCCAATTAGCTATCAACAGAGGGAGTGTGATTCTGCTGATCCTTTTGGATTTCTTGACAGCTTTCGATACCATCGACCATGGTATCCTGCTGGGTTGCTTGAAGGAAGTGTGATTGGGTGGCACTGTTCTACAGTGATTGCATTCCTACCTCTCTGGCAGATTCCAGATGGTGTTGCTTGCAGATTGTTATTCTGAAAAGTGTGTGCTAAAGTGTGGAATTCCACAAGGCTCCATACTGTCTCCAATGCTTTTTAATAGGGATGCACATCAATCACTTATTTTGATTTGATTTGTGCCCAAATCTAATCACCCCTGATTTCTTTTGTGTCCAAATCTGTCTCCTCGAATCACCCCAGATTTGATTTGGATTTGATTTGATTTGATTTAGATTGATTTGGACCACATATAAAGGTCCTAGGTCCTTGATCCAATTTGTGTGGTGGGTATGTCCCCATGGGTGCTACCTACCACCCAAATTTCAAGGCAGTGTGGGCTGATTTTTAATGATTTTCTTTAGTTTTAACTGATTTTGTATATTTCCTCCATAGGATGAAAAGGAGATTTGAAGTCACCCTATCCTAATCCTAACATGCATCCCCAGCTTTAATTTTAAAAAGAGAGAATACTTCTAGTCCTTGTAGAAGTGGAGTTATGGAGCAAAATGTGCGGTTGCTATTTTTCAAGTGTTTGGATTCTTTGATATATAATAACTTTTCCTCATAAAGAATCCCTATGAGGGTTCATTTCACACCTTCATTTCTTTTGTTCATTTTGACTGTCATTGGACAGTGCCAACTCTCTACTGCCATGTGCCAACTACATCCCTCTCTCCACACACACACACACACACACACACACATACACACTGGGGTACTCAGTTTATTTTTTAGGAATTTTTGAAGTGTTTAGATTCTTTGGTGCCTTCATTGCACATGGGGCTGCCCTTAATCTATGTGGGACTGCTGTTGGACAGTTTGGAAGCTTCAGCTGGTTCAGAATGCTGCCGCAAGGATGCTCGTGGGTGCAAATCACTTCATGAGTATTACACTCATCCTGCGTCAGCTTCATTGACTACCAGTCCGCTTCTGGGCTAAATTCAAGGTGCTGGTATTGACCTTTAAAGTCCTACACGGCTTGGGGACGGGGTACCTGTTGTACCACATTCACCCATATGAACCTGCCAGGGCCCTCCACTCGTCAGCAGAGGCTCTACTCATGGCCCCGCCACAAATAGAGATCCGATTGGCAGGATTGGTGGGAACTAGAGACAGGGCCATTTTGGTTGTGGCCCCTCAACTTTGGAACACCCTCCCTGAAGAGCTTCACCATTCTTCCTCTCTCAGTATTTTTAAGAAACAACTAAAAATCATATCTGTTTAAAGAGGCTTTTTAATGTTTCACCTGTTGTGCATATCTGATAGGTTTAACTGAAATTCAAATTTTTAATATTTTTATTTGCTCAGATTGTTTTTTATGTTTTATGATTTGTTCTGTTTCCAAATCACCCGAATCGGCTAGGGGGTATAGAAAATGATCAAGGGGTATAGAAAATGATAAATAAATCAAAGTGCTTTTATAGATATGTCATTTTGGAAGGGCGGTATATAAATCAAATAAATAATAAATAAATAAATAAAAATCTATTTGTACCCAAATCGATTCACACATCCCTACATTTTAACATCTACATGAAACTGCTGGGAGAGATCATTAGCAGGTTTGGTCCCGGGTGTTATCAATATGTTGATGATACCCAGATCTATTTCTCCATACCATCTTCATCAGGAAGTGGCATGACCCCACTAAATGCCTGCCTAGAGGAGATAATGGAATGGATGAGGGATAACAATGGAATGGATTAGGGATAACAAGCTGAAGTTGGATCCAAATAAGACAGGGATACTGACTGTAGGGGCTCAGGACCCGAGAGATGGCTTAGAGATCTGCCTTTTCAGGACTCCAGCTGAAAGATCAGGTACATAGCTTGGGAGTGCTCCTGGATCCCAAACTCTCCCTGGTTTATCAGGTGGAGGTAGTGGACAGGAGTGCTTTTTATCAGCTTCAACTGAAATGCCAGATACATCCGTTTCTGCAGATGAATGCCCTTAAAACAGGGTACATATGCTGGTAACCTCCAGGCTTGACTACTGTAAAGCACTCCACATGGGGCTGCCTCTGTACATAGTTTGGAAACTACAATTGGTACATTGCAGCCAGAATGGTCTCTGGGACAACCCAAAGGGACCATATAACACTGATTTGAAAGAACTGCACTGGCTGTCGATATGTTCCCAAATGAAATATAAAATGCTGGTTATCATCTATAAAGCCCTCAATGGCTTGGATCCAAAGTATGTAAGAGAGTGCCTTCTCTGTCATGAACTCTGTGACCTACTAAGATCATCTGGAGAGGTCCAGTTACAGTTGCTGTTGGTTCATTTGGTGGCGACTTGGGACTGGGACATCTCTGTGGCTGCCCCAGAGCTCCAGAATATACACCCTGCTGAAATAAGAGCATCTTCTTCTCTGTTTGTTTTTAGGAAGTCCCTCAAGATGTACCTGTTTTAACAGGCTTAACTGAAATTCAAAACTTTAATATTTTTATTTGCTCAGATTGTTTTTTATGTTTTATGAATTTCAACTGTTTTATATTGTTTTTGTATTTGTGCTGGTTTTAACTTGTATACTGCTTGGAGATGTCTACATCAGGGGGTATAGAAAATGATAAATAAATCAAAGTGCTTTTATAGATATGTCAAAAACAGAAAGGAAGGTCAAGGAAGTACTAGGAATGCTGCTTTGAGAATATGGTGCAATTATAACAGGTGGCAGAAGAAGATCAGGCTACTTAATGACCGTTTTGTAGGGATGTGCAAGGTACTGGCTGGCCCGGTTCAGATTGAGACCAGACTGGATGCAAACCCAACTGGGCCAGTTCAGTCCAGCACCGCCTCGAACTCGGTTCGGTCTGGGGGGGTTCCCAACTGTTTTTCTGTTAATTTAAAAAACAAAACACCTTACTCCCTTCCAGGGAGTTGCTGGAGGCAGCTGGGGGGCGGGGGTGTCCACGGAGGTTACACTTCCCCCTGCCGACTTTGTATTCGGCTGGCTTTCGACCTTCCCTGATCAGCGCAGTGGCCATTTTGGAGGCTGCACACCTGCACGATTGGCCTCTGTGTGGCCCGGGCCATGTAGAGGCCAATCACTCTGGCACGCAGCCTCCAAAATGGCTGCTGCACCAAGGGGAGAAGGCCAAAAACTGGCCGGAGAGTGGCTGAACTGGCCAGATGGGCAGGAGCATATAGAAAGCCGGCAGGGGGAGGGGGAACCTCCACAGACCCCCACCCCACCATGCCCACCATCTCCAGCAACTCCCCAGAAGGGAATAAGTAAATAGAGATATATAAGAGGAGGATTTGCGTTACTGAATTACTGGATTCTTTTTATGTATCTAATAGCAGCAGCAAGATTGACATTTGCATACAAATGGAAAGATATCAATTGTCCGAGTAAAGAAGATTGGATATTTAAAGTGCTAGAGCTTGCAGAAATGGCAAAGCTAACGGCATTATTAAGAAATAAACGAAGCATTTAAAAGTGAATGGGACCCCCTTCTTATTTACCTAAAAACATATTATAAAACGGATTTGTATCAGGCTTTTGAGTAGTAAAAAAAATGTTTTTAAAAATGCTCTAGAGCTGACTTTTGTATGATTTAACTGGGGAAGAATGACTAAGCTACAGGCAAGTTCTTGGTATTGTAATTGATACTTGCTCTAATGATGAGATGGAAGTCTTTCTTTCTTTCTTTCTTTCTTTCTTTCTTGTGTGTATGTGTTATGTTGTGAAAAAATCGAATAAAAATTATTGAGGAAGGTAAATAGATAGATATAGATATAGATATCTTTACAGAAAATGTTCTCGAACCCCCCAAACATTCAGGGGGTGTTTGGTCTGGAGTTGGACTGAACAGGGGGTGGTTTGGTTTGACCCCAAACCTTTGAACCAAACCAGCTTGACGTCGAGCCAGTTTGCACATCCCTACTGTTTTGTACCAATCTTCTCCCACAATGGAAGTGTAGCTGAGCTAAGCAAAGATGCACAAATGAAGAAAGGAAAGAATCATGCCTTCTTCGTAAGGTAAGAGAGCACCTAGATAACTTAAATGAGTTTTAAGTCTACAGAACCAAAATGAATTACATCCCATGCTACTGAAGAAACTTGCAGATATGATATTAGAGGTACTGTTTGTAACCTTTGAAAGCTCCTGGAGAATAACAGAAGTGTCAGATGAGTGGAGATGAGCAAAGGAGGAGCCAGGAAAATACACATCTGTCAACTTGAAGTTGATACCAAGCAAGAATATTAAAAAGATTATTAAGCAGGCTGTGAACAGTAAGAAAGGAATGAAGGAATGTAGTGATTAGAAGGAGCCAGCATGGATTTGTCAAGAACAAGTCACACCAGACTAATCTTATCTCATTTTTTGACAGAGTTGCTAGTTTAGTAAATGATAGGAGTACTGAGGAGTATCTTGATTTAAGCAAAACGGCTTGGGAAAAATGTATTCCACAATATCCTTCTTGACAGGTTAATGCCACCACTAGGTGAATTAACAACCATATGCAACAAGTGTTCCTTAAGTACATAAGAAAAACCCTGCTGGATCAGGCCCAAGGCCCATTGTGGAGATAACAAAGAGCCTGGACACAATGTTGAGCTGAAACAGAAACTAAATTTAATCTTCCCTTTTGAAACCATCCCTTTCTCCACAAAAATTGCCACCGAGTGGCCCCGCACTATATACAACTATTACCACATCCCCCTTTCTAAGGTAGGATAACATCCCAAAACTACATTATTATTTTTATTTATTTTTATTTTATTTTTTCCTATTTAAATGAAAATACAAAATACTGTAAAGTCCTGTGAGGCCAGGGTAGACTACCTGAAACCTCGGCTTCCTGTCATGGATTATTCTGCCCTATTCTGCCGCTAAGCCTGAGTATGCCGTAAATGGTTTTTGGTTTTTTGAGTTTTTTATTGAATAAAAGATGAAACAGAACAAAGCAGAAATACATCTCTTGAGTTAACAAAAAACAACAACAACCCCAAAGTCAATCAGAGTTCAAGACCAAGTAAAACAGTGAGAATAACTAAATAAGGCATACAACTTCTGCCTACAAGCATTAATATTGAATACAACCCTACTACAAAACATCACAACTTACAGTTCAAAGCCAGACCTAAGAAATACTTGTAAGCTTAGCTGAGTATTATATTTAATAAACGGTTCCCAAACTAACCTGGATAACTCCATAGATATTTGTTTCATATATGCTGTTACTCTAGAAATTGAAGCATAATCCCATAGTTTCAATCACCAATCATCAATGGAAGGAATTACTGAAGGACGCCAGTTATCTGCATATAATATCCTAGCCTCACTAATCATATACAAATACAATTCTGTATATTTTGTAGGAATGTTAGGTTTAGTCATATTTAAAAGAAAAATTTCTGAAGAAAAAGGAAATTTAATATCTAAAATTTGCTCCATGAGTGAATGAATTTGTTTCCGAAAATACTGTGCTTTACTACAGGTCCACCACATATGATAAAATGTCCGCACTTGCAGATTACATTTCCAATACCCCTTTGGGTAATTATTATCAATCTTGTTAATAACATTTGGTGTAGTGCACCAACAATAAAACATTTTGTACCCATTTTCTCTCAGATTGTTACTAGAAGTAAATTTAATATTCTCTTTCCATTGAAATTCTCAATCTTGAATTTCTATTGTTTTATTCATGTTTCGCATCCATTTAATCATATATTCTTTAATCTGTTCTGATTCTGTATCATATTTCAGAAGTAATTTATATATCGCTCCTAACAAGTGGTCAACTCTCTTATTTAGTAGCTGTTCATACTCGGTTTAATCCTCTAAGTTTCCCCCCTTGCCTTTGTATCTCTTTCTGTACTATTGAAGTAATATGTAAATACTGAAACCAGGGAAGCTTTGGGGTCGATTCCAATGTAAGTGCTTGGATGGATTTTGGTTTTATATTGTTCATAGTCAGACTTTGTAAAGTATATATCTTCTCTCTCCAGAATTGATATTTACTAGTCCATTCTTCTTCATGAAAGTAGAAATTTAATAATGATGCCAGCAGTGACAAGCTTGGGCGGATCCTTTTTTGATATTTATCCCAAGCATGTAAGAGACTATTTCTCAACATGTGTAATTGTATCTCCCAATTTTTTCTCTTTGTATTATTCCACACAAAAAATATGTCAACCTTCAGAAAGGTCTGATCCCTCCATATTTGTCACAGAACCGTATGGGAACTTAATCCAATCAGAAATCCAAGTAAGACACCTAGCATAGTAATACAACTTCAGATTGGGAACAGCTAAGCCTCCTCTTTCCTTTACATCTTGCATGACCTTGAACCTGATTCTGGGCTTTCTAAAGGCCCAAATATAAGAGTTGATTTCCCTCTGCTATAAGTTCAATGTTTTGTTCTCGATCCTGATCGGAATCATCTGAAAAAGGAAATTCATCCTAGGAAGTGCATTCATTTTTATCGAAGATATCCTTCCTAATCACAAAAGATTCAATTTTTTCCACCTGTTCAGATCAATCACAATAAGTTTCCATATTTGCAGATAATTATTCTTTAAAAGATATTTATTGTCCTTTGTTAAAGAAACTTCCAGATATTTAATTGGTTTCATAGAGGCCTGGAACCTAGTACTGTCCTGCAAATAACTTAATCCCACATCAGTTAAATTCCAAGTAATAACCTGAATTTTACTTCTGTTAATCTTATAGCCAGAGATCATGCCTTACTGATGTATATGTTCCAATAAAATATCCAAAGAATCAGCAATGTCCATAATAATAAGGAGAACATCTTCTACATATAGCTTAATTTTGTGTTCCTGGTGTCCCAATGTAATTCCATGTAATTCCTTTGATCCTGCCGTATTTTCACTGCCAAGGGTTCTAAAGCCAAAATAAAAAGCAGTGGTGAAAGAGGACACCCCTGTCTGGTTCCCTTGTTAATGATACAGTTTTGAATAAAGACCCATTCACGATTAGTCTTGCCGATTATTTATTTATTTGATACATTTATATACCGCCACAAACCAAAGTCTCAGGGCAGTTCACAACTATTGTTTTGTTGTTGGTATATGCTTTGAATCCAGGAAATAAAATTAGCAATTCATTCTATCCAAAGCTGCAAACAAGAAAGTCCAATCTAAATTATCATAGGCTTTTTCTGCATCCAAAAAAAAATCATAGCAGCTTTTGTCTTCTTCATGGCTATATTGTCTGTTGCGTTTAAAACAAATCTCATATTGTCTTTCATAAATTGTTTAGGGATAAATCCAGTCTGATCTGCATGGATAATCTCAGACAGAAAACCTTTCAACCTTGCCGCTAAGATTGCAGTAAAAAGTTTGTACTCCACATTCAATAATATGTATGACTCTGGTAAAGTAGGATCCTTTCCATCCTTGTAAATAAGAGAAATGAATGCTTAACACCAAGAAGTTGGTAGGGAGTAATTAATTAAAATAGCATTCATAACAGGTTAACGGAACCGTTAGTATTTATTGGAACTGCTTGTAATAAATCGATGACAGACCATCAGGCCCAGGAGTATTATTTTTAAGAAGTCTTATTGCAGACTTAGTTTCTTCTTCTGAAATCGGTTTGTTTAAACATTCTTGCTGGTGATCAGAGAATGAAGGTAAATGTATATCTTTTTTAAATTGCTGGATTTTTTCTGGATTTCTTTCCCCCCTTTGTATAATTCAGAATAATATTCAACAAAATGATCTGTCATCTCATCCGTGGTCGAAACAAACTCTTTACCGTTCCATACCGAAGTAATAGTTCTCTTTCCTTGTTCTTTTCTAAATTGGTATGCCAAACGTTTATCCAGTTTGTTTTCTTTTTCAAAGTACTTTTGTTTCATACATATCATAGTTCTGTATGTTTCTTTAGACTCTATAAGATCCATCTGTTTACTAAGTTCTTTTATGCCTTGCCAAATATCTTTTAAGGGGTCCTTCTTATGAGCTGCTCCAAGTTGGATTAATTCATTGCATTTTAAAGTTTTTTGTTTCTCCAATACTTTCTTCCTCTTGGAAGATTCTGAAATAAAAATTCCTCGCATGAAGGCTTTACCTGCATCCCACACAGAGTAGATTGAAACATCCCAGGTAGTATTTCTCTGAAAAAAGTCTGTCAGTTCTTCTTTGTATTTTGATACAATCCTTTCTTGCTGTAATAAAAGATTATCTAATCTCCATCTTTTAAAACCAGTTTTCATATAATGACGCCTTACTAGAATCCTTCTGTTAGAGCTAAAAGACATAAGCTTGATCTCGCTTGTGTTTTTCAGACGGCTTATCCTCTTTGGGTTTATTGGGAGCAGCTGAGGTGTTTGTAACATCAAGAGATTCTAAGAAAGACCTTACATCTGCTGGGGTGTATATCTGTGCCCTTCCACGATACAAAAAGACTTCTATCTGATACCTCTTTCCTGCAGTATAGCAGTAAGAAATTTTAATTCACAACGTTTCCTCAGAACATCAACCGGGACATCTGGAAGATTTTCAACTCATTCGTTATTTTATTCCAGAGGTGAGCTCCTCTGTGCCTGAAGAATTTCTTCGTTGGTTCTTCTATTGTAGAATTTAATAAGAATGTCTCTA
This sequence comes from Hemicordylus capensis, assembly GCF_027244095.1. NCBI lineage: Eukaryota > Metazoa > Chordata > Lepidosauria > Squamata > Cordylidae > Hemicordylus > Hemicordylus capensis. The sequence goes on along the minus strand of NC_069658.1, from coordinate 366,065,887 downwards.
GGTACCTTCCTTTCTCGAGCATATCTGGAGTTAATTCTGTAAACTTCCTGGATAACCAATTGATCTTCTGAACTCTGCCCCAGAAATCCCAGGAACAATGATCCAATCACTTCCTGCAAATCCACCTTCCCAAATTGTTTCGTCAGTCCCCAGATTTTAAGATTACAAGAGTGGGCTTTGGCCTCAATAGCTTCCAAATGATTTTCCAAACATTTAAAATCAGCTTCCCTTGATGATTTCTCAGTTAATAAATCCTGACACACCTGAGGCACTTGAGAAATTGCCTAGTCAAAGCAAGTCAATTCAGATTCAACCGTGTCCAAACGTGTTATAACCAAGGCTTGAAAAGTATCAAACTGGGAACCTAGGTCACTAAGCTTATTATTGAACTTCGGTTTGAGAGAAATCAGCTGACCTTCTATTCAAGTCGTAACATTTCATAATTCTGTAAGAAAAGTTTCTTGAAGTTTTGCTAACGATGATACAGTGGAAGATTCATTAATATCTGAAGATTCAATCCCAACTTTTGCCAAAGTTGACTTGAGAGGAGAGGCTTGAGTGGTTCTGGTGGATTGGTTCAGATGCTGGCACAGACACCACAGCGTTCAACCCTTTTTGGAGCTCCATACTCAGTCCTAGCCACCACTCAGACATTTTGGCTTGTGCTCTACTATTGTGTGATTCCTTGATGTCCCTTATGAAGTTTGTGCAGGATGTCTTGCTGTAAGGAGGCAGGAATTACCAGTCTGGAGTCTTTCAATAACAGGCCCTGGTTTACTGTGAGGTCTCCACAGACTGCCCAATATGAGTGTAAGGAGACATCTGATGTATCTTTTTCTGGCCAGCCTTCTTGGCAGTGGTTGATGACACGGCATAACGTCTCACCTGCCTCTTGCTTGAGTTTCAATTCATGTAGACGTATATCTCCTATAGGCAGAGGTTTTAGAACAGAGGCAACTAACTCATCAGTTAAAGGTTGCTCTTGGGCATGGTCCTCTGGAAGCATCTCGAGCCCTGGAGAGGGTATCAGCTGCAGTAAGGCTCTTTCAGGTATATTGAGATTGTAAAATGAAATCTTGTGAGTCGCACACTGAAGAATTGGAACCTCGGGGATAGTTCATCCAGGATTTTGCATCCCAACAATGTAAGAAGGGGTTTGTGGTTGGTTTCTATGTGAAACTCTAGCCCTAACAGGTAGTCATGAAATGGCTCAGAAGCCCACATAATGGACAGGGCCTATTTTTCTATTTGAGCATATCACTGTTCGGTGGGTGTGAGTGATCTTGATGCATTCTATACCATAAAAGCCTTAAGCGTGCGGCCGTGCTGCCCATGCTGCCCGTGTCTTTTTGGGCCATTCTGGGCATGCGCAGAGAGCATGCCCTGATCGGCCCAAAAAGACACGGCCGCCCAGAGATGGGCGGTCATGTTGGCCAAATGGACAAAAGTGCCCCAAATGTTTCTCGCCGCGACAGCCGCAGCCAACCGCCCTCCCAGGTGGCCGAATCCACCTCCCCCCCACGAATAAAGGCCTAAATGGCCCAAAATATTGCCTCCGCGGCCGCCGCCGCCAATCGCCCTCCCAGGTGGCCAATCCCGCCTTCCCCGCTCCCCCCACACATGAATAAAGGCCAAAATGGCCCAAAATATTGCCTCCGCGGCCGTCGCCGCCAACCGCCCCCCCCCCCCCCCACCAAGCTGCCCGAGACCTCCTTACCCAAACCAGGGCGAAGTAAAAGCAAATTAGAGGAGCTCGCGAAAAGAGCTCCTCTCTTGGCAAAGCCACTGCCCAGACTGCTGCTATGGACATAAAGGAAGCAATAGGCGTCCTTTGCATCCATTTCAACAGTATGGGCAGCAGATTAGCACAGAGAGGAGCTCTGTTCGCGAGCTCCTCACTTCCACTTTGCGAGTTATGCTTATCCTCCATCCGACTGCCGCGGGCTGAAGCAAGAAAGGTGGGCTCGGGCAACTGGGTGGGCGGGTGGGCGATAGGCGGCAGCCTTCTCATGGGCCAATTTGGCCCTTAATCATGTGGGGGGGGGAGCGGGGAAGGAGATTTTGGGAAGCTGGGAGGGCGGGTGAGCGGGCGGCGGGAGGACAGAGGGAGGAGGGGAAAATAAAGAAAAAACAAAAACAAAACAAAACCTCAAGAATTTGACACAAGGGAGAAGAAAAAGCAAAACAAAACAAAAAAATGACGGGAAGAGGGGGAAACAAAAGAAACAGGAGAACACACACAAAAAATAGAGAGACAGACAGAGAAAGAAACAGACAGTCAGGTTAAAAAAAGGGGGGGGGGGTAAAAAAAGGCTAGTGCCCGTTATTATAACGGGCTTAAACATACTAGTAAGCCATAAGTTACCAGCAACCGGGAGACTGTTCCTGGAGGAGGATTCCCCCCAAGCTGTAAGAGGAGGCATCATCTGAGAACTTGGTGGCTTTATTTGGATTGTAGATGACCAAAAGTGGGTGGGTGCGTGCTGAGGGCATTTTTAATCTCTTCAAAAGCTGTTCTTTGTACCTCTCCCCAATACTATGATTGTTGGGGGCTTAAGAGGTCTTGCAGTAGTTTTGATTTCTCTGCCAAGTGAGGGGGGAAATTCGCCAGTTAAGTGACCATGCCCCAAAGCCTGCAGATGTCAGTGATGTTTTGAGGTTCTGACATCTGGGCAATTGCACAGACTTTTTCTGGATCTGGCTGGACACCTGTACTATCAAATCTGGCCCAGGAACTTGTTTTCTGTTTTTGAAAACCCACATTTATCATTAAGAGTGATGCCAGAGGTCTCCAACAGTTTCAAGACAGCATGGAGTCATTGATCAAGTTGTGTTTGTGTGGATCCAAAAATGAGGATATCATCATCTGGCACAGGAACCTTTCAAGGCCTTCCAGAAAATATAACATCCATTTCTGAAAGTGCTCAAATGCTGAAGAAATGCCAAATAGCAATTGGTTAAAGCAAAAGTGTCCAAATGATGTGATGAATGTAGTTAAAGCAGATTCGGAAGCCAATGGGTTCTGCCAAAATCCTAACTGGGCATCCAGTTTGGAGGGAAATTTTGCATTGCCAAGTTTTCCTCAGGTGTCTTCCACATAAGAGAGGAAACGCTGTTCGTGGCAGATGCTTTCGTTGAGTCTAGTAGGATCAACACAGATTCATACTTTCCCATTTGGTTTTGATACCACCACCATTCCTGCACACCAGTCAGCTGGGATGTCTGCTCTTGAAATGACACCCATCTTTAGCATGTGTTCCAGTCCGTCCTTTATTCTGGGCTTTAAGGAAAGAGGAACTCTGTGTGGTATTGCTAGGGCAAGGACATTGCATTGTCTTTAAGTTCAATCTTATAGTCACCCTCCAGTTTGCCTAGGCCCCGGAATAGTTTGGGGAATCCTCTCTTGATGTCTGCAGCCGGATCATTTGTAATACTCTCTACCTTCTTCAGCAGGCCTAGGGCCTTGTTTGCTGGGCGGCCCAGGAGAGGCATGCGGAAGCCATCCACTACATATTTCTTATAGGATATTGTGTTTCGACCATGTTTGAGGGTAGTGTAAAAATTTGCCTTCACATCTAGCCAAGACTGTCCTGGCCTTTCAATATCTTATGCGGTTCTTAAACTGTTGGTGCTTGCAAGTTCCTATATACTGAGGTGGGGGGATCACTGTTATATTTGCCCCTGAATATATTTTAAATTTTACTTGGAGACCTTCTATAGTAACTATGGTGGTCCTGTTGGAGTGTCTATGTCAATGGAGCCCAGGAAAACTATTTCGTGTTGCTTAAGTTCTCTTCTTGTGATACTGTTGCAAGCACAGTTTTGGAGCAGCATAATGCCCTATTTTTCTACAGTTTCTGCATATTGCATTATGAGCAGGAACTCTGCCCTCCTGTGGGGTGACTTGCCACACATAGGCAGTCTTTTGCATCTCTGACTTTCAGACATCCTTTGAGCCCCATTGCTGCAGGCATCCTGGGATTTTTTTAGCCGGGATCTGGGTTTGTTATTTATATGTGTCATCTGGGATGACTTTCTGCTACCCTCTATGGCTTCAGCTGTGGTCTCCAGTTTGACATCATTCTGGAGAAGAGCCTACTCATCTTTTATGTAGGAAGCCTGGACGACCTTAGCTTTGGCTGTCTCTAGGGTGAGATGTAGGTCATCCTGTAGTGTGTCTGACAGGTGGCTGTCTCCAAGCCCTACCATCAACTTGTCCCAACACAGCATCCCTCCAGTGGCTGTTGCTAGTGTCTAACTTATGTTTCTTTTTACATTGTGAGCACTTTGGGGACAGGGGACCAACTTATTTATGTATTATTTATTTTTCTATGTAAACTGCTTTGAGAACTTTGCTTGAAGAGTGGTATGTTATCTATCTTATGTTTCTTTTTAGATTGTGAACCCTTGAGGACAGGGAGCCATCTTATTTATTTATTATTTCTCTTATGTAAACCTCTTTGGAAACTTCTGTTGAAAAGTGGTGTACAAATATTTGTTGTTGCATATAAGTAGTAGTAGTAGTTCTTCACTCATTGCTCCATATCCACAACACTCGATCAGGACATATAGAGCTGTGATAAAATCAGATACAGATTTCCCAGGCTCTTGCTTGCATGAAAGAAAGTGGGCCCATTAAGAAATAATATTACACCAGGGTAAGAGGTGTTTGTCCATTGCCCCTTTTAATACATTAAATTGTTTCAGTTGATCACCTGTGAATCCCCTAGAAATTATTATGTTTTATGCAGCTGGGCCCATAGTATAGAAAAGGGTGTTCACTTGTTGATTTCTGGCCTGTTTATCCAGGTGAGAAGTATGGGCAACCCTCTGAAATCTTTTTATCCAAAGAGGCCAGGCTTCAGGGTGTTTGAAATAGAATTCTGTAAGGGAGTTTACCTGGAAGCAGGGTGGGCTAGCCATGACTGCAGCTCAGAATAGCAGAAGATAGCTTGCATTCACTCTTGAAAGTCCTTGTAGGCCAAACCTTTTCAGCTGTAGGCTTCTATTCTCAGGTGGCTGGAGCAGTACTATGCAGAAACAGGAGCAGAAGCTAGTTGTTCTGCTGGGTTAGTAGACTTGATTCTGTGTCTCCCTGTTTCCATAATTAAGTTTGCAGTGCCCTGAAAACAGTTATTCCCCACTCTGGCACCATGTGGAAATAACAAAGAGCCTGGACACCATGCTGAGCTGAAACAGAAACTAACTTTAATCTACCCTTTCCCAACCTTCCCTTTCTCCACACACAGTGCCACCTTATGGCCCTGAACAATAAACAACTATTACCACACCTATCTAGTCCAGCAACCTGTTTCACACAGTGGCCCACCAAATGCCTCTAAGAAGCCCGCAGGCAAGAGATGAGGGCATGCCCTCTCTCTTTCTGTTGCTTTCCTAAAACTGGTATTTAGAGACATCTAAATGTGGCCTAGAGCCACCAGTCTAATAGCCACTGATAGACCTGTCCTCCAGGAATTTGTCTAAACTTTTTAAAGTCATCAGTATGTTTTTAATGTGATGCACTTGCTTTTTCTGTCCTGACATACTGTGGTCTGAATCACCCGTGTTCTGTTGAGTTCTGATGAACAGAGAGGAGAGATCCTTGAAGCAAAGGGCTAGACCTGACAGCATTTCAGGCATAAGAACAGCCCTGCTGGATCACGCTCAAGGCCTATCTCAGGCCTGCTCAACCTAGCCCCCCACCAGCTGTTTTTGGACTACAACTCCCATTATCCCCAGCCCCAGTGGCCAAAAGCTAGGGGATACATGAGTTGTAGGTCAACATCTGCAGAAGGCCAGAAGTTGAGCAGCCCTGTTCTTTCTAGTCCAGCATCCACACAGTGGCTCACTAGATGCCTCTGAGAAGTCCCCAGGTAAGAGATGAGGGCATGCCCTCTGTCCTGCTGTTGTTTCCTTGCATGAGGTATTTAGCGGTATCTTGCCTCTGAGGCTGGAGGTGGCCTATAGTCACCAGGCTAGTAGCCACTGTTAGACCTTTCCTCCATGAATCTGTTTAAGCCCTTTTAAAAAGCCATCCAAGCTAGTGGACATCACTACATCACATGGCAGAGAATTCCATAGATTAATTATGCACTGTGTGAAATATACTTCCATTTGTTGGGCCTAAATATGAATACGACAAATATTGATATACCGCTTTTCAACAAAAGTTCCCAAAGCAGTTTACATATAAATAAATAAAATGGCTCTCTGTCCCGAAAGGGTTCACAATCTGAAAAAGAAACCTAAGATTGACCCCAGCAACAGCCACTCGAGGGAATGCTGTTATTGGGGTTGAAAAGAGCCATTTGTTCTCCCCCTGCTAAATAAAGAGAATCACCACTTTTAAAATGTGCCTCTTAGGTCAGTTAACAGGGGTCTATAAGTTTTGTGGGAAGACCCCTGGTTCTAGTGTTGTGAGAGGGGGAGAAAAATTTCTCTCTGTGCACACTCTCTACTCCATGCATAATTTTAAGCACCCCTATCATGTCTCCCCCAGCCATATCTTTTCCAAACTAAAAAGCCCCAGATACTGTAGCCTTGCCTCATAAGGAAGCTGCTCCAGGCCCCTGATCATCTTGGTTGCCCTCTTCTACACCTTTTCCAGTTCTACAATGTCCTCCTTAAAATACAGTGACCAGAACTGCACAGGGTACTCCAAATGTGGCCGCACCAAAGATTTGTATATGGGCATTATAATGTTAGCATTTTTATTTTCAATCCTAATGATCCCTAGCATGGAATTTGCCTGTCCCCCTTACCCCACGTCTGCTAAGTTTACTCAAGAGCCTTTGATGGGAAACTTTGTCAAAAGCCTTTTGGAAGTCCAGATATACTATATCAACTGGACCACCGTTATCCATATAGCAATAGCAATAGCACTTACATTTATATACCGCTCTATAGCCGAAGCTCTCTAAGCGGTTTACAATGATTTAGCATATTGCCCCCAACATTCTGGGTACTCATTTTACCGACCTCGGAAGGATGGAAGGCTGAGTCATCCTTGAGCCCCTGGTCAGGATCGAACTTCTAACCTTCTAGTTACAGGGCGGCAGTTTTACCACTGCGCCACCAGGGGCTGTTGATGCTCTCAAAGAACTCCAAAAGTTTAGTGAGACAAGACTTGCCCTTGCAGAAGCCATGCTGGTTCTCCTTCAGTAAGGCCTTTTCTTCTATATGTTTAACAATTTTGTCCTTAAGTATGCTTTCCATCAATTTACCTGGCAGAGAAGCTAACCTAACCAGTCTATTGTTTCCCAGATCCCCCCGGATCCCTTTTTGAAAATCAGAGTTACATTAGCTACTTGCCAGTCCTCTGTTACATAGCCTGATTGTAGGAAAACATTACATATTTTTAATAGGTGATCAGCAAACTTCAGAATCCTTGGGTAGATGCCATCTGGCCCTGGTGATTTGTTAATTTTTAGTTTTTCAAGACAGTTTAGAACATCTTCCCTTGTCACCTCAAATTTATTTATTTATTTATTACATTTATATACTGCTCTTCCTCCAAGGAGCACAGAGTGGTCTGCTACATACTTAAGTTTCTCCTCACAACAACCCTGTGAAGTAGGTTAGGCTGAGAGAGAAGTGACTGGCCCAGAGTCACCCAGCAAGTATTATGGCTGAATGGGGATTTGAACTTGGGTCTCCCCGGTCCTAGTCCAGCACTCTAACCGTTACACCATGCTGGCTCAGTTCTTCAGCCTCTAAGCCTTAGATGCTCAGTTCCAGTGCAGGTATTTGGTCAGTATTCTCCACCGTGAAGACAGATGCAAAGAATTCATTCATTCAGCTTCTCTGCAATCTCCTTATTCTCTTTAATAATCCCTTTCACACCTCATAACCTAAGGGTCCAACCATCTCCCTGGCAGGTTTTCCTTAATGGCTGCACATCAGCCTGAAGGTGCAATATCAGAAGTTATTTGGAATTATTAATACAGCGAGTGAGAGGCGGGGGAGGGAGCGCGCGCGCGAGAGAGAGAAGACAATACAAATATTTAATCTTGCTAGCAGACTAAGCAGATCCCTGGTCTGACATAATATAGCATAATCTAGCCAACAAGTGCCTGTACTTGTTACATTAAAAAAAAAAACACCCAGTAAGTTAGACAAGGAAGTCGTCATTTTAAACAGAAAGTGTTTTCCCCTTTTAACCACAATAACAAGAGATTACTTCCCAGTGTTGCCAAACAGGAAGTAAGAGGAAAAGGAAGGATGCAAAACAGTAGCAGCTGTCTTTCCCTGCCAACCCAATAAACTACTTCTGCAGAGAACTGACAGTACTTTAATAGGATTCTGATACTCCTGGTGTAGCAAACTCTAAATGAATTCTGTGAAACTAAAGACATTGCTTCAAGTATCAGTTTTTCAGTTACAAATGTGACCTACTAAAAATGTTAGAAATACAGATTTCTAACATATTTACAGTGTCTTGTAAAGGGTAAAGGATTGAAGAAATCAGTCAGCACTGTTGCCAAGGCGGTAATGCAGCTAACAAATCAAACAGAATACAATGATAGAAATGCAACTAACTTTACTGTGTCTTGATTTGTTCTCATCCAGACATCGAGACCAGGTTCATAACTCAAAATGTGTTGTCAAAAGTTTGCTTAGTTAAACCATGGGTTATTTTGAGCCAACAAACCAAGATCTGACACTATAGTTTGAAGTTGGTTGGCAAACTACAGCTAAACTGTGGATTGGATAGACAAGCAGACTTACCTGTTGTATATTGGATGCTCAAACAATTGTTTTGTACATCTGAAGCCAGCCAGAGTCATCTCTGTGTTATGAAGTGAAGCTAAGACCTTGGGTTGGGTATTACTCTAATTCAACAAAATACCCAAACATCGGCTCAAGCACCACACACGCTGTTGCAGAACAGGGCTGTTCTGCTGCAACTTAAAGCTGTGCAATTGCTATTGTGTGATGCTACAACCATTATTTCCATGGACATCACATCATGCAACTGCAATTGTGCAATTTTAAATCACAGCAAAATAGCCCTGATCTGAAACAGTACAGGTGGGGTTGAACCATCTCTGTTTCACGGCCCATAATAAATGCCACTGATTATTAATGTCATCTAGCAATCTCCCTGTCCTTTACACAGAAGCAGCCAAGGAATTTAAGAGGGAAGCAGAACTAGATTTTATCCCGGTCACTCAGTGAAAGGTGAAACTTGACACTGATCATGTTGTTTGACCCAGTGTGTTCTGTGTATTTAGCCTGAGATCACCCAGCTATAGCTCTGTCTGTGTAGGTGCACCCCTATCAACCTTGCAATGCCTGGACCGATTTGGACTATATTTGGTACAGTTGTAGTGACACATAAGGACATCTCGATGCTGTAATATGTGATGATGCCATCCACCTGAATTCAAAATGGAAGATGCGTGAATGTTTGAGGCATAAGTGGGATAACTTGTGAACTGCCCAACTGATTGAACCAAATTTGGTACAGTCCTAGCAACACACAGGGACACTTCAATGGTGTAGTTTGTGGTTATGTCATCCACCCTAATTCAAGATGGTGGATGTGTAAACGTTTGAGGCAGAAGTGGGCTAACTTGTGAAGATGGTAATTATCAATTAAGATTATAGTGAAAGGAAAATAGGCGGATTAGTTTTTACCAGAACTTCTTGTTTAAATTTTAAACAAGAAGTTCTGGTAAAACTTCAGCCCTGAGGGTTCCCAATTTGGATTGGAACTACAGGATGTGTGGAGGGAACTTTAATCTTTTGCCTCCATTCTAGTCCTGAATTAGATCCCACACAGACATACCTGCAACAGCCATTTGTCTTGGGAGGTGAGGGAAAGGACTGTTCATATATTTCAGAAGAGATGGCCTATATCTGTACATTTTTGGAAGGCTCAAGATTATGGTTTTGAAACATCTGTACAAGAGAGCTAAGTTAGATTTTGAATGGAACTTCTTTGTACATTTTAAAATGCTTACATAATCAAGTTAAACTGAAAAAAATCATATAGGGTTCAGTTACACAGAACCATGATTAGAGATGGGCTCCGTCCATGTCTCAGGAACACACGCTTCCCAATTCCATCCCCATGAGGGTTTACTTCATATCTAGGTTAAAATAAGCCAAGATTGGTGGGTTTGGATGACACAGCCAATCTTGGTTTATTTTAATCTAGATAAGAAGCTCATGGGTGGGGAGAGCATGTGTTCCCACGACTCAGGGATGCTGCACAAAGCCCAGTCCTAACAGAGGTTCCACATGACATCTGAAGCAGCCCATTCATTATATAATGTACACACTGGGCATCATCCAGACTACAGTAAGTTAGTAATGAATAAGTCTCATTGAAATTAATGGGACCTGCCAGTCATGGCTTACTTGTCTCATTGATTTCAATGGTGCTTACTCACAACTAAGCACTGGAAGTTGCTCATCTAGTTTGGAAGGAAATACTTTAAAAGGAGACAACAGAAATGGGAAACTGCAATATATTTTGTTTGTTATCCTATAGCACAACGTATTATATAATCTGATCTTGTTGCTGCGCAACATTTCTGTCAGGACCAGAATAAAGGAGTTTAGTCATCTTTAAACCACAGTGTGTCCTTCGAAACACCTTAGTCCAATAAAAACAGAAGAGTGGTAATTGAGGTTCCTTGTGTAAAAAAAAGCAATACCACACTTCAGTTCTCACACACATTATGCAGAAATAAGTCTTACTGATGTCCAAAAACATTTACTCAGAATCACAGCCCCACCAAAGCAAATGTTGTGTAAGAATTCCTCAGAATCAGCACAATAAATTGTTGCTCCCTGTGAAGAAAAAGATGCCTCATATCTCAGGCAGGTCTCACTCGTTGCTCAGATGGGGAGCATAAAGCTGCCCGTTTCCCCCCTTCATTGCCAAGAGTTGTACATGCCATGCCCATTATCCCCCCTTTGCCCTCTCCTCCCTCTTACAGTCTGAATAAAGCATGGACCACAAAAAAATGTTGAACAGCAAAAGGAATGAGAAAATGATTCCCTGATCCAAAGGGGCTCACACTCTAAAAGGAAACATACCAGCAGCCAGCAATAGGAGGGGCACTATGGTGGGTTGAAATGGGACAGATTGTATAAAGAGAGCCACCAGTTAGCAAAGGTGTCCAGTTAGCAAGGGATCTGCAATACAAACTTGTTGCATTGACCACTGTCTTACACTACCAAGTGGGATG